>NW_026555277.1:0-10000000 GCF_021234165.1 Pteronotus mesoamericanus
TCAGTTAGAAAGAGATTGTCTTGAGTTTTCTGGATTTTTTTGCTTTTCCACATACCTTTAGAATCAATTTGTTGAACATATTGTTTTAAGGGGCAAGATGGTGGACGAGTGAATGGAAGTCACACTGAGCAATCTGAAATTACAACTAAATTGTGCAGAAATCACCCAGAACAAGCAACTGAACAGTAGCAAGAGAGGAGCCTTATAACCTCAGACAGACAGAAGAATCAGCGTTAGCACAACCTAACTGGTAAGGAGTGTGGTGGAGACTCAAGAAGGTGGGCTGGGCACTGACAGGCAGCAGCACCAGAAGGATATTGAAACTGTGAGTTGGATCGCCCTGAGAAGAGTGGGGTCCAAATTATAAGCGGGGATCTCCAGCCTACAGGACCAGAGCCCAAAAAGTACAGAGATAATAGCCAGCTGTGAAAAGCAGCATGGTTGCTCTCTGCCAGAGATGGGCAGCTGGAGATGCTAAGAACCATTTAAAGGACTGATACACAAATTTTCATTTGCAGCCACTTACCCTGGTCTCCAGCAAAGGCAGGGGCAGAGTGGTTTGGAGATGCCTGAAGAGAGTCTGGGGATGGAGGTTTTGGGGAGAGAACGGAGGGAGTAGCCATAGGGATCCCAGTGCTGACTCATCCCCCCATGCAGCAGCAGCCATCTTGCTCAGACAGACCACACCCCTGAGCGGCAGCAGCACTGGAGGGAAGCCCTGCTCTCAGGAGGGACTCTGCCCTGCCCTGTGGTGCCTAAGCCTGACTGTTGAGTGCAGAGTGACTAGATTAACAGCTAAAGGAGACAGCCACAGACAGTAGATCCCTGGAAGTCTCAAACAGACTGCCTAAGGTCAGATGGGGTCAACATCTGATATCACCAGAGGCAGATACAGAAAGAAAAACCAGTGGTAAATACTAGAGGCTACCGAGACAAAAATCCAATCTGGTCTTCTCCATGCTTTGTGATATTTTCTGTACTACATAGCTTTTTAGCATTCATTTCTGGTCCATCAAGTTTGTGCATATTAAGTCATTAGATTTTATCCTAATAGTGTATTTCTCTCCTCTCTTATAACAGTCTTTATCTCTTATAGCTTTATTAATACTGGTTCATTTGCTGTTCATAGTGGGATTGCAGGGGGAGTTATTTTTGTGGATGTGGTTTTGTTTCCTGGGCTTTGTGGTTTTACAAACAATGAATAGGTCAATAATAAGATCAAAGAGTAAATCAAAAAATTTCTAGACACAAATGAAAATGAACACACAACGATTCAAAACCTATGGGACACAGCAAAGGCAATCCTGAGAAGGAAGTCCATAGCAATACGAGCCTACATTAAAAAGATAGAAACATTTCAAATAAACAACCTAACCCTACATCTTCAAGAACTAGAGAAACAACAACAAACAAAGCCCTGAACAAGTAGAAGGAAGGGAATAATCAAGATCAGAGCAGAATTAAAACACATAGAGACTAAAGGAACAATTCAAAGGGTCAGTAAGTCCAGGAGCTGGTTCTTTGGAAAGATAAACAAAATTGACAAGCCTTTAAGCAGACTCGTCAAGGGAAAATAGAAGAGGACCCAAATAAGTAATATCAGAAATTAAAGAGGAGAAATTACAACTGATAACACAGAAATACAAAAGATTATATGAAATTATTATGAATAATTATATGCTAAGAAATTTGAAAACTTGGGTGAAATGGATAAATTTCTAGGAAAATATAATCTTCCAACACTGAATGAAGAAGAAGTAGAAAGACTGGCAGAAAGCCTGAACAGACCAATAATAGTTGGTGAAATTGAAGAAGTAATAAAAAAACTCCCAGCACCCAAAAGCCATGGACTGGACAGTGTCACAGGAGAATTTTACAAAACACTTAAGGAAGAGCTAACCCCTATCCTTCTCAGACTATTCCAAAAAAGTCCAAGAAGAGGGAAGACTCCCAAACTCTTTTTATGAGGCTAGCATCATCTTAATCCAAAAACCAGATAAAGACACAGCAAAGAAAGAAAACTACAGGCCAGTATTGCTGATGAATATAGACCCTAACATCCTCAACAAAATATTGGCAAACTGCATCCAGCAATACATTAAAAAGGTCATTCACCACAATCAATATTCACAAATCAAAGATGGTTCAATATTCACAAATCAATAAATGTAATGCATCACATAAACAAAAGGAAAGACAATGATCATATCAATAGATGCAGAAAAAACATTTGCTGAGGTACAGCACTCATTATAATAAAAATACTCAGCAAATTGGGAATAAATGGGGCATACCTCAACATAATAAAGGCCACACATCAAAAACCTACAGCCAACATCATATTCAACGGGCAAAAACTAAAATCTTTCTTACTAAGATTGGGAACAAGACAAGGAGGTCCACTTTTACCACTTCTATTCAACATAGTATTGAAGTCCTAGCTACAGTGATCAGACAAGAAAAAGAAATAAAAGGCATCCAAATTGGAAAGGAGGAGTAAAACTGCCATTGTTTGCAGATGACATGATAGTGTACATAGAAAACCCTATAGACTCCACCAAAAACTGCTCAACCTAATAAAGTGAATTTGGCAAAATAATGGGATACAAAGTCAACATTCAGAAATCTAAGGCATTTTTATACACCAACAATGAAATATCAGAATCAGAAATCAGGGGAAAAATCCTACTTGCTATAGCAAAAACAATAATAAAGTACCTAGGAATAAACTTAACAAAGGGGATAAAAGACCTGTACTCAGAAAACAACACACCACTGAAGAAAGAAATTAAGGAAGACACACGTAAATGGAAGCATATACCATGTTCATGGATTGGAAGAATTAACATCGTCAAAATGTCCATATAACCCAAAGCAATTTATAGATTCAATGCAATCGCTATTAAAACATCAATGATGTATTTCACAGATATAGAACAAACATTTCAAAAATTTATATGGAAACATAAATGACCCTGAATAGTACAGCAATTTTGAGAAAGAAGAACAAAATAGGAGGGATCACAATACCTGACATGAAACTATATTACAAGGCCACTGTAATCAAAACAGCCTGGTACTGGCATGAGAAGAGACACATAGATAAATGGAACAGATAAGAGAGCACAGAAATAAACCCATGTTTCTATGGTCAATTAATATTCCACAAAGGGGGCAGAAGCTTAAAATGGAGTAAAAATAGCCTTACTTCTTCAACAAATGGTGTTGGGAGAGGTAGACAGTTACATGAAAAAAACCTGAAATTCGACCACCAACTTACACCATACACAAAAATAAACTCAAGATGGATAAAAGACATGAAAGTCCTAAAGGAGAACATAGACAGGAAAATGTCAGCTATTCCACACAGCAGTATTTTCACTGATATGTCCCCTAGAACAAGGGGCATAAAGGAAAAAATAAACAAATAGGACTTTATCAAAAGAAGAATTTTCTGCACGGCTAAAGAAAACATCAACAAAATGAAAAGGGAACCAATTGTATGGGAAAAGATATTTGCCGACGATATCTTGGACAAGGGTCTGATCTCCACGAGAACTCACATGACTCCACTCCAGGAAGACAAACAATCCAATTAAAAAATGGACAAAGGACCTGAACAGACACTTCTCCAAGGGGGACATACAAAGGGCCCAGAGACATATGAAAAGATGCTCAGCATCACTAGCCATCAGAGAAATGCAAGTTAAAACAACAATGAGATACCACTTCACACTGGTCAGAATGGTCATCATGAACAAATCAACAAGCAATAAGTGCTGGTGAGGTTGTGGAGAAAAGGGAACCCGAGTACATTGTTGGTGGGAATGTACTGGAGCAGTCACTGTGGAAAACAGTTTGGAATTTCCTCAGAAAGCTAAAAAATGGAACTGCTTCTTGATGTGGCAATTCCATTGCTGAGATTATACCCTAAGAATCCTGAAACACCAATTCAAAAGAACATATGCATCCCAATGTTCAGAGCAGCACAATTCCCAATAGCCAAGTATTGGAAGGCATGAATAAATGAGTGGATCAAAAACTATGGTGCATTTACACAATGGACTACTATGCAACATAAAGAAAGAAGGAACTACAATCCTTTGTGACAGTACGGATGGAACTGGAGAGCATTATGCTAAGTGAAATGAGCCAGTGGGTGAAAGGCAAATACCATATGATCTCACCTATAAGTGGAACCTAATCAACAAAACAAACAAGCAAGAAAAATATAACCAGCAACATTGAAAGAAAAAACAAACCTACAGTAAACAGAAGGGAAGTGAGAGGGGGGTAATGGGGAAAGGAAGGGGAAGGGTCAAGTCAAGGAACATGTATAAAGGACCCATGGACTAAGCCAAAATAGGAAAGGGCTGAGGGTGGGAGGTAGGGGTGGGTGGGGCAGGGGATAGTAGTGGTGGAAAAATGGAGACAAATGTATTTGAACAATAAAAAAAATTAAAAAAATCAAAACAGAAAGTTAAAATGTCACTTTAAAAAAGAATCTGTTTGTCAATTTTGGCAAGAAAAGTCTTCTGGATATTTGCTTTGCATTTAATCTATAGATGAATTTGCTGAGAATTGATATCTTAACTACATAGAGTTGCAATTAGTTAACATAGTAACACTCTCCATTTATGAAGCTTTCCTTCATTTTAGTTGCCAGTATTTATAGTTTTCAGTATAGATATCATGCATGTCTTTTCTTAAACTTATTCTTTTTTTATACTACTGTAATTTTTTTTTTTTAATCCTCACCCAAGGAAATTTTTTATTGCTTTTCAGAGAGAGAGGGAGGAGATAAAAAGAAAGAGCAAGAGAGAGCATGAGAAAGAGAGGGAAAGAGAGAGAGAGAAATATTGATGAGAGAGAGAGAGAGACATGGATTGATTGCCTTCTCATATGCACCCCAACCGGTGATTGAACCTGCAACATCGTAAGTGCCTTGACTGGGAATTGAGCCTGCAAACTTTTGGTCTATGAGAAAATGCTCCAAAAAGTGAGCCACACCAGCAAGAGTTAGATGCTAGTGTAAATGGTATTGATTTTTAACTGCTTGTTACTATTGTAGAAAAAGGGCATTGCTTTAGAAAAATATTAACCATGTAACCATAACCTTTCTAATTCACCTGTGAGTTTTCCTAAAGTATTACAGATTTACTTTGGATTTTATAGAAAAGAACCTTGACATTAACCAAACAACTCCTTTGATTTTTGCTTTGCAACAATTATTTATTCTTTTCTTACTGCTGTGGTTAGGAGTTTAACTTCATTGTTGAAGAAAAGTGGAGATCTGACTTCCTGGTGGTGTTTGCAATCTTTGAAAAAAAATAGTTCTTTATCACAAGTATAAGCTTTGTTCTATATTTTTGTATATATTTTTAAATGAGACTGGGTAAGTTTCTGGCTATTGCTAGTTTGTGGAAGTTTTATCAGAAGTAGATGTTGAATTTTATCAGACGTAACCACTGAGATATTCTTATGGTTTTCCTTCTTTAGTCTTTAATAGTGAATTGCATTGATTTCTTTCTGCAGCCTCTTCTTAAGCTTGAACATAAAACCACAATTCCAATGACTTTTGAGGAAATTCTTCAATGTCAGAATGAAAGAATGAAAAAATTTTTAAAAAGTTACCTTGTGAAAAACAGAGATAATGTAGGAAAAGGAGACTTCCCCCCAAATAATACTTTTATAATGATGAGAATTTATATTGTATAACATGAAGCTAATAGGACTACTATTGAAAGAGAGAGAGGTCTTAAATATATTTTAAATGATTTCAGAAATAAAAATTATTTTGCTGGTTTTAAAATAAAACTGAGGAAATATTCCACGAAATTAAGCAAAGAGATTAAAATTAAAAAGAAAAAGTGAACTTGAGAGAAAACTTAAGAGGCTAAATCTTAACACACACAATTTAGTTGCCAGGTGATTGGAGTCGACAGCTGGACAGAGAAAATAGAGAGAAGGGACATGTCAAAGGAATCATTTAAGGAGATACCATAAAGTAGAATTTTTTGAAAGGGCACTGTTGGGTTTTTTTACAGAAAAGAATTTTAAAAGAACCTCTAAGGCACATCATTATGAAATAACAACCCCTGAAAAACAAAGAGAAAAACTTAGTTTTTCTCCAGAGAGAACTAAGAAACAGGAGCCCTGTGGAGGGAGGATGGCACAGAGCTGAGACGTCTCTTCCACGGCAGCTTGCAAACCTCAGAGTGGGTCAGGTCCACTTCACTTTACTTCGTGAAACACCATTCTTAATGTCTTTGCTAAATTTTCATTATTTCCTTTATACATATAAACATTTACAGTTTTTAAAATACATACACATAAACATTTATACATATACATAGATATGTATAATACATATACATATAAACATTTACACATATAAACATTTACAGTTTTTAAAATAAAAATTTACGAAAGCTCTTAAATTTTTCTGCCATCACCGTTTCACGTTTTGGCTTGTTTTCTACCCAGCATGTTTCCCCTTCTTTTCCCTCCACATCAATGTCCCCACCTCTGCTACCTAACCCATGTAAACTACTTTGCATGGATTCTTCCTTAAGTCCTTCAAAAGCATGTGCTTTCATCTCCCTATATCTATATCCTGCCCATATCTTCCAGAATGTTTTATCATCATATAATATTATGACATTATATGGTTTTCTTTTTCTGCACCATACATATTTTCTGCAATATACACCTTTTTCTGCATCACAGTTATTTTATACATTAATACCTTGGAAAAAGTTTCTAAGTCATCTAGTATGGTTTTAGTTTTTGTGTTTTTTTTTTAACGAATGTATCATATTCAGGAATGCATCCTTAAAATTTTATGAAAATACATTAGAATAAATTCCAGAGAACCAGAAAAGTGAACCAGTTGTGAGGAAGATGTAAAAATCAAAACACAGTGCATGTAACCCAGGAGGTAGTAGGAAGAAGCACAAGATGGCAGCCTGGCAGTGGACCAAACAGCTCAGACTGGAACACTTGAGGATCACAGCAAAGAGACAGGTGTACTGAGTAACAGCCATGTCACGAGGAAGGGGAAGAAAAAATTGGGAATACTCTGCTATAAGGTACAAGTGCTGCAGGTGGAGTGGTAGAAAGTGCATAGTGAAGTACTAGGCAAACACCAAAAACATGTTAAAAGAAGTAAATTGATATGTTGATAGATGAGATAAAATGAAATCATGTAATATGCTAAATTAAAACCAGAGAATTTAGGAAAACACGGTAGGGAGGAACAAAGACCAAATACCACGAATAGACAACAGTTACAAACATAGATATTAATTCAACTTACTAATAATTACTTTCAACGTGAATGGTCTTTAATACTCCAATTAAAAAACAGATTACACATGAAAGAACTAAAGGGATTAGCCAGAGAACATGCACATATAACCCATAGACACAGACAACGGTGGGGTGATGGCCAGAGGGAAGGGGAGGCAGGGGCTGGGTGGAGGTGAGCAAGGAGGGAGGAAAATGTGGAAATCTGTAGTAGAGTCCCCAATAAAAATAGAGCTCATTACACAGAGGTTATCAAAGTGACTGATAAAAATTAAAAATGTGTATCTTGTCAACAAAATATACCTTTAAATATGAAGACTCATGTTAAGAATAGAGAAAAAGATATGCTAACACTAATCAAGAGATGAAGTAGCTATCTTATTTTCACACAAAAAAGATTCTGAACAGAAAATATTATGAAGGAGCGAGGGCGTTATATATGAAACAGGTGTGTTTTCCAAGAAGACTTAACAATCTTTAATACGCAAGTACCTATACACACAACATCAAATTATATAAGGTAACAGCTGAAAGAACTACAAGTAGAAATAAATAAGTCTATTATTAGATTGTGATGCTTTCAATACTCTCTTTTAGTAATTTATAGACCTAGCAGGCAGAGAATTAATGAAAATATATTTGATCTGATTGTCATTGTCAGTCAAATTGCTCTATTTTGATCTATTTGACATTTACAGAATAGTCCATTTCACAACACTGAATACACATATTCCTTATAACAACAGGGAAAACTTACCTTCACCAAGACAGATGATATTTTTGGGTCATAAAGCACACCTTAAAAAGTGTAACAGAATAGAAATCATAAAGAGTATATGGTCAGATAACAAAGAAATTAAGCTAGAAATCAGTAACAGAGAGATAAATGGAAATTCCTCAACTATTTGGAGATAAAAAAATATACTTCTAAATAACATATGGGTCAAAGAAGAAGTTTCAGAAAAATTTTAAAGGTATTTGAACTTAAGGAAAATGAACATACAATTTATCAAAATTTGATGATGTAGAAAAAGATGTAATTAGAGGGAAATACATTCTTTTAAATACATATATTCAAAAAGAATAATGATCTAAAATTAAAAAATCTAAGTTTCTCAGGAAACCAGGAATAGAAGAGCACAAAGAGAGCAATTTAAACCTAAAGTGGAAGAAATAGAGTAAAATAAAAATTTAATAAGAAAGGAGTCAGTGAAATTTGAAATAAAAAAATAGAGAAAACCTAAGTAGGGTCATTACAACTGATCCTATGGACATTAAAAGGAATTGAAAGAATACTGTGACAAATCTATGCATACAATTTTAGTGATTTCAATAAAATGGGCCAAATCCTTGGAAGATACAAACTACAAAAACTCACACAAGGAGAAATAGATCATTTGACTAGGCTTATATCTACTTTTAAAAAAATGAATGAATAATTAACACTTTGACAAAGGAAAGAACCAGGCTCAGATAGTTTCACTGGTGAATCTACTAAACATTGAACTAAGAAATGATACCAGTTCTCCAAGCCTTGCCCAGAAAATAGAAGCAGAGGGAATAGTTTTTAACTTATCCCACAAGTCTAGCAATACTGTAACACTAAAAGCAGAGAAAGAAAAACTACAGATCCATAACTCTCATGAATAGTTTTGCAAAAATCTTCACCAAAACATTAGCAGATTCATTATACAACAATGTATAAAATAATTATACTTATGACCAAATGGAATTTACTCCAGACATGAAAGGCTGGTTCCTTTTTCCAAATCAATCAATGTAAACTGCTATATCAAGAGGTAGAAGAAGAAAAATGAAGTGATCATATCAAATGATGCAGAAAATTCATTTGACAAAGTCCAACACTCCACTCATGTAGAAACCCCTAGCACATCGGGCATAGGAAGGAACTGCCTCACCTGGAGAAGGAACATCCGCAAGAAACCTGTAGCTAACGTCAGCCTTACTGTTGAGAACCTGCACTCGTTCCCCCTAAGATCAGAAATGAGGAAAGATGTTCCCTTTTACAAGTCCTATTTAACATTGCACTGGAATGCACACTTAAAAAAAAGGAAAGGAAATTAAAACTATAGAGTTTGGAAGAAATAAAACTGTCTTTGTTTGTAGGTGACATAATTGTCTATGCAGAAAATCCTAAAGAATTCACCAAAAAATATCCTGAAATAATAAGTAAATATAGCAAGGACATAGTATGCAAAGTAATATAAAAATGTTAATGACTTCTGTACATACCAACATTGGGAAATTGGAATTCAGTATTAAATTAGACAATACCATTAACAACAGCACCAAAATATAAAAAAAAAAATCTAGGTTTGTACTTAACAAAATGTGTAAAGAATCTGTAGGCAGAAAGATAATCTAGAAAGAGAAGAATTTTATTTTGCAAAATAATAACTATTTCAATGTAAGTTTTCAAAGTATATTATTAATAAACTTAAAGTGTTGAGCTGAGTGGTAAAGAAAAATTTGAGTTAAATGATTTTTAAATAATGAAAACTTGAACAATAAGGTTGCAAATTCAGAACTAACAATTGCAAAAATATAGATTAAAAATAATTAAGAAACTGCAAATAACCCTGATTGTAATTAAGCTTTTTAATGTCTCTTAAATTAGTATAAAAATAAAAAGAAAACATGGCTTGCATTTTTAGACAGAAAAAAAGGAAAACAATAGGCGTATAAAAGTTAAAATGAGAAAAAAGTGTGAAAAATACATTATTTAAAATACAAGTTCCAAAATGGTTATATTGGACAGCACAGGATCAAACATGGAATCCAACACAAGACTCAAGGAAGACAAAGTGCTACAAAAGTTGTTAAAAATCAAAGACAGGCAAGTTATGGTGTGCAAATGTCAATAACAACAACAACAAAATGGTGCTCATATCCATGTAATAGAATAAATTAAAAAAACAAATAATGAGACAAATGTTTTATGGACACTGAAAAACATTCGCCTCTAGTTTTTGACTTTTTGCATAGGCATAAATTGTCTTAAAGTTTCTGGAGAAATTAACAAGAAGGATATATTACTTAATCTGGTATCCTGAAGACAGAGAACACAATTTTTTCCAATACTTTGAAATGTATATCAGTACATAATTATCTTGGTTACAGAAAAAATCTCAGAAAGTTGTAACTGGTAAGGCTATCTAGTTAAGCTGCATGTGGAAAAACCTCCCAAAATTGTATGAAACAAAAGAAAAATCTCTCTATTCTGTAAGTGGAAATAAATCTTGCAGTTAGAGGTTATTTTGAAAAAGAAGCAAAAGGAAAATAGTGGAATGAGAGTGAGTAAAGATGGTTAAATATTAGAAAATCTCTCTATGTAATTTATTGAAACAATAAACAAAAGCAGAAAAATATTTAGTTATATCCATAAATTACTTAAAAAATTTGGAATATCTAATAGCTGTTTTTAGAAAAGCTATACTAAGTAGATGAAAGCTGACACAATGTAATGTCTCCAACAATAGCAAATACTATGGTAAACATTGAAATGATGAGACCATTCAGTGATGCCTGCCATTACCAAAATTTACATATATATGGAATATTTTAGCTAATGCAATAGGATAAGAAAATGAATTCATTGATGTAACTGCTAAAATAAGATACAATATTATATGATATATGATTATATATGGAGAAATGAAAGAGACCTAAATAAATTCCTTAAGAAGTAGAAAAATAATTTGCCAAGAAGCATGAACTTAAAAAAAGTACATAATGAACAGATTTTATTTGCAACAACATATATTGAAAATAAATAAAACAATACTCCAAACACAATAGTAAATATACATGCATATGTTTATAAACATCTAAAAGTTATGAACTATATGAAATAAACTATAATATCGTATTGAAGAAAATGAAATAGGATCTAAATAAAGAGAGATGTAAAAGGTGCCTCTAATAGGAAAACATAGTATTTTAAAATGTCAATCTTGCTGAAATTATTGAAGTGGAGTGCACCTGCAATTTGTAATCCTATCGAAAGTGGATAAAGTAACTTAAAAATATATCACAGATCAAATACCCGAGTTAAGCAAAGTGTAAAAAGAAAATAAATAGAAGAGGACTTAATAGGTTTAATGTTAAAAATACAGTAAGATGTTAAAAGAATGTAAAATATATTTTCAGCACATATATCTAACGGTTAATATAACTGATTTACAGAGACTCAAGCTTATTGACAAAATATAACATATATTCTCAAAGATAATAGACCTGAACGGTCACTTAGAGAAAATAAAATTAAAGTGTCCAATACACATATGAATGCATACAAACTAAAACATCAAAGAGAAACCATGTCTCACTCACTGGATTGGCAAACACAATTTCCTAAGCGACATTCCAACATGGGTGTAGATTTGGAGAAGCAGACATTCATTGCTGGTGTGAGCCTGCCTTGAAAGAACTGGTACCGGTTAAAAGTGAAAAGGAGAACACTTTTTGAAAACATATAGGAGAAAACCTTTGTGACTTTTGGTTATAGACAAAAAGATAGTTATCGCAACAAAAGCTTGATCCATTAAAAAAACTGGTAAATTGATAATTTTTAAAAACCTTTTATGCTTCAAAAAACACCATTAAAAAAAGGAAAATCTAGTCCCAGAGCAGAGAATGAGAATCCGGGCTTGGTCAAGGACAGGAGATCTGCTGGGAGCAAGGAGGACAGGTAAGCCCGTGAGGGTCAGGCCGGGCTGGAGTGAGGGGTCCCAACAAACACCCAGTTCCCCTCTCGGGAGACATGGTAAAGTTTTTTCAGGCCAAGATACTAAAGAAACCATGTCAAACGTCTCTGAAAAGCAGAGTAGAAGTACCTGAAGGCTCACCACTTAGAAATGGCCATGGCAATTATGATGAGGCCTAGAGATTATAGAGCAGAAAGCTGGGAAGTCACTTCGTCCTTGGAAAGCGTAGCTCAGCTCTGGCCACAGCTAGAGGCCGATTCCCTGGACTTGATATAGGCAGAGGGCTATGGCTGGCAGATGAAGAAACTTGTGGACTCAACATTTTTTAAAAAATTAGTAAAAACAAAACAGCACAAGAACTACTAAAAATTAAGTCATTGTCATAGAAGAAACATGTGAGAAGACCATTGGAACAGCAAGAAAAAGCTAAGATGATTTGTTAGGGACAAATAAAGCTGTGAAGGCTAAAATTGCACCCATGGAAGAAGAGTTTTCCCCCCAATTTAAAAAGAATATGTTTTTGAAGATGTTAGAGAAGAAACTTTCCTGATGTAGAATTGAATCCGCCACCTCATAAAACAAGAACTCTGGCTAAAGAGGGTGTGCATGAATTCATCGGTAACTTTTTGCATTGCTTTTATTTCTTTGTAATAACAAGGGTGCATCTATTTTATAAAATCAATACTATCAGTTTTTACTTTAAATTTGAAAGCTTTAAAAGACAGAATTACCATTAAAAAGTGAAGACAAGGAAGTATATTTATAAATTTCAGAGTATGTAGCAGACTGTCCCTTATCATTAAAGGAAGAACAATCACCTCAACTAATTACATTGGCCAAAAATCAGCCAGCCATTCATAGAACAGGTGATGTAAAAACCTGATCAACCGCCCCTGCACTCAGACGATGCAGACCGACAGGCTGCACCCAGTGGCAGGAAGGCACAGCGGTTCAGCCACTAGGGAGGCATTTGCTAGGGACTATAAACCATTCAATATGAGGGCCCTTTGCCTCAACAATTTTAGCTTTTGGTTTTTGACACAACACAAATACGTGTATATATATTAAAAACATAAATATATAATCATTATTATCGCAGTTTGTTGGTAACATGAACAATCAAAAACAACACAAATGGTTTCAATGGAACATAATTTAAAAATTATGGTACATCGACTCCACGAAGTAGTATGTGATGTTAATAAAAATGAGGTAGGTCCAATATTTATGCAAGTGAAAAACCTCTAATGAGTATAATATTAAAGTTTAAAAAATGTAAAATCCAGAATGGTGTACACAATATAATGTCATTCATTAAAAACAAGACACAAACTATGTAATTAGGAAAGTAAATAATGTGTGTAAATGTACAGAAGATACATAAAATGCTAGATCCATATCGCTCAGCAGGCCCAGGACCGGGTGCTGCAGGGGGTGGGTGGAACAGGACTTTCCCCCCTCTATATACAGGTCATTTGAATATTTATAACCAGGAATGTATAATGTATTTCTTTTGTATTAAACTATCAAACAATTAAACATATTAAGAAATGTTATTTATACCTCACTAAAGAAAAAGGTAAGATTTCTAGACTTTCCCTCTCAGAGGTAGAACCCATCCAGTGTAGAAAACGAAAGTACAAATGAAACACCAGCCTGCGCTGGTCTTTGTCATGTCGGTCCTTCCTCTTCCTTTCACTCCCTTAGATGGAGACCCCTGGAGGGAGAGCCAGACCCCCAGCCTGAGACGGGAACAGGCCCAGTGCTGACCCGTCCCCAGGTCAGGGGAGGAGTCCAAGGCTCCCAGATTTGAAGAGTCAGACGCTTACCCTGAATTTTATATTTCCTATAAAATTCAGTACCCTCTTTGGAACGACCTAAGTGAAGGTACAGGGAGCCTAGGGGAATGAGAAGGTTCAGAGGTCATGAGAAAATAACAAATTGCTGCTTCAAAACATCAGAAAGGACAGCTGAGTCCAGACAGGCCGTCAGCAGAGCAGTGGGTGTGAGACAAGAGTCCTGTGGGCGGTGGCAGCTGCGCCCACACCAGCGACCGACCGTCCCTCTGCAGGTTAAAGATCCAATTTCATCACATAGTCTTGCATTTCACTACACTGCACGCGAGGGTTCTCGTAAAGCAGGGCTAAGGGCAAGGTTTCCGTGAGTGCCTAATGACAGGCACAAAAGCAGCAGCAGAGCCGGAGAGAAAGTTAAAGGAAGGAAGACAGAGACTGACCTGGTGCTGAGGTCGCTGTCCTCACTGACCATCATCTCGTCCTGGGCCCAGCCTGGGCCTCTGACCCGTCTGGTGTCCCCTGCCTGGTTTCAGCTTGGTTAGCACCGAGCAGGAAGTCTGTAACTTACTTACTCTGTGAAGGCTCCACCCAAAAGGGAAATGAGAAGTGAAAACCACTTTTGGAGTGTTGTCAGAATTGTCCCCCTTCTCCTACAGCCCACCGTGGCTCTCTGCCATTGGGACATGTGGCAGCAGGAATGGAGGATTGAAGGGGCCAAACTTTAACACTAGGTCAAGCCTGGGCCGAAACAAGAAACTAGAACAAACAATACCCCAAGATGAAGGGAAGAATTAGAGCCCCCCCCCCCCCGCCCTTAGTAACAAGATAGGACAACGGCTGAGCCTTGACTCAGACAAATAGCCCAAAAAGAGCAGGGTCAGAGCTGAGGATAAGGGAGAAACAAATACCAAGAAAAACATATCAGGGTGCAGCCCCCATGCAGCTGGGCCACAGTCGACAAGAATGAGGAGGAGGCATAGGGCGAGGGTTGAGCCTTGCCTCAGATACACATCCTGACCAGAGAAAGAGTAGGGGGCCCAGTAACAGCCTTGAACCTAATCAGCAAAAAAAAAAAAAAGAAAGAAAGAAGCTGCCTATTGCTAACTGCCACTTCTCGCCCTTGTATCTTGCTTGCTTGCTCTGCTTATAAAAACCCGTGTACCCTTACAGCGGCGCGCCTTTTTCATTTCGAGGGAAAGGTGGCCCCTGCGCAGGTAAAACTTGGCCAAATAATAAAGAGTGTGTGATCAAACTCTAATTTCTGAGCTCATACTTGTGGGGATCGTAACATTTGGAGGCCCCAGCGAGATTCCCCCCTTTTGTGGAGTAAAAGGACGGGAATCAAAGGGACCAGCTCGAGTTGGGTGAGTTAAACCGAGAGTTCTCTTAAGGGGAAGGAAAGGCTAGCCTTTGCAGCCCTGAGGTGGTAGGTGAGACGTCACCGGCAGTCCACCCAGGGGGCTCCCAAGGAGGGGACGCCCTCGGGAGTCGCGACAGGGTCGCCTGAGGTCGGTTTTGGTGCGCAGCGCGGGGAGAAACGGGTACGGAAGCGCATGCGAAAGTGCCGTGTGAGTGAGCGAGTGCCTGTCTGTGTGACTCCACGGGACAGCGAGCCTACGGAGTCTGAGTGGGCCCCAACCTGCGGTTCCTCGGTCTGTCATATGGCATAACGGCTGGGAGGTAACCCGGATTCTACTCGGGCAGCCTTAGCTAAGACAGACCCAAGTCCCTCGCGAGAGGAGAGGCCAGGCGGGCGAAAGTGAAAGTGCTTTAATCGTTCCTGTCTGTCTGAGTCGTCTCCTAAATGTGCGTGTGTGAGGCCGGCCGAAGAGTGAATGGCGTAAGTGAGAGAGTGGTGTGGAGCCTGGCTGCGTGTTTAATCTTGACCCTCCTCGGTCTCATAAGTCACGATCTTTGGACCCACATACGTAAAGACATGGGACAAGGGGGATCCACGGGAGCGGTCGAGGGTTCACCTTTGGATTGCATCTTGAAAAACTTCTCTGATTTCAGAAAGCGGGCGAAGCGCTATGGAGGGAGTCCTCCCGACCCGGAGACCCTCCGAACGTTCTGCCAGCTTGAGTGGCCCACCTTTAATGTTGGGTGGCCGACTGAGGGAACTTTCCAATTGCCAATTTGTTTCTCGGTCCAACGAGTCACCTACGTGGTGCCTCATCCGGACCAGCAAATCTACATCAATGTCTGGACAGATATTGCCACGGATAGACCGGGCTACGTCCGGAAGTGCAGCCAAGGGCAGGCAGGGACAAACAGGAGGGGTAGAGCGGTGTGCTTAGCCGCTGGATCGGGCGAGAGGAGAGGCCCCCAAGGAAATAGCAGAGGGGGGAGTGCTGAGCCCCAGCCGTCATCGGGACCTGAAGGGAACCGGCCGTATCCAGTCCTGCCAGGCCGGCCGGAGGACCCCTTAGATCCTGTTAACGCCCCACCGCCGTATCCCGCCCAGGCGGCACCTGATTCCTCCGAGCAATCCGGGGAAATTGTTAGTCCGCCCCACACCCGGGGAGGGACCTCTTACAGTGGTGAGGGACAGAAAGGCCGGCGCGCTCCGGACTCTAGAGAGCCGACCCTGCTACCGCTCTGAGAGGTGCCCACGGCCCCGGACGCCCCTAGGGCGCCTCCTAGGCTAATCTATGTCCCCTTTTCCACGAGTGATCTATACAATTGGAAACACCAGAACCCCCCATTCTCTGAGAAACCCCAGGGCTTGATTTCCCTACTGGAAACTATATTCCGGACCCACCAGCCCACATGGGATGATTGCCAGCAGATATTGCAGACCCTGTTTACGTCGGAGGAAAGGGAAAGGATCCTGAGGAAAGCAGGGAAGGCGGTTATGGGAGAGGAAGAAGGGAGTTGGAGGAAATACTCCCCTCCATCCCCCCCCGATTGGGATCCGAACACTGGAGGGGGAAGGGAGGCACTTCTGCAGTACCGCCGAGCTCTTCTGAGGGGATTGCAGGCAGCAGCCCGCAAGCCCACAAATTTTGGGAAGGTGAGTGAGGTAGTGCAGGGACGAGACGAGACCCCTGGTGCATTCCTGGAAAGATTAATGGAGGCGTATAGGGTATATACCCCATTAGACCCAGAGGCAAGGGAGAATAGGAGACTCGTAAACATAGCCTTTGTCACGCAATCAGCCACGGACATAAGGAGGAAATTGCAGAAGATAGAGGGATTTGAGGGAGAGAATATCAGTAAACTGCTAGAAATAGCCCAAAAGGTATATGTCAACAGGGATGACCCAGAGGTTGGGAAGGCTAAGGAAGTAGCAAAAATTTTGATAGTGGCGCAGAGGAAAGGAGGTGCACCCAGAGGGAACACCGGTAGGGGGAACAGAGAGAGGAGGGGAGCCCGGCTAGAGAGGGATCAGTGCGCCATCTGCAAGGAGAAGGGGCACTGGAAGAGGGAATGCCCCAAGAGGAAGGGGACAGAGGAGCTAAGGGGGACCCCTGGGGTGCTCCTGCAGACCCTGGACTGACGGGGCCAGGGCTCCATAAGCATTGGCTCCCGGGAGCCCATGGTCACCTTGACAGTCGAAGGAAGACCAGTTGATTTCCTAGTCGACACGGGAGCCACCTTTTCTGTCCTGAAGCAGCCCCAAGGAAAACTAGAAAAGGAGACAGCCAAAATTGTAGGGGCCACCGGGAAATCAGAGACTTATCCTTGGACAAGTGCGAGAATTACGGACCTTGGAAAAGGGACAATCACTCACTCTTTTCTGATTATACCGGATTGCCCCTACCCTCTGCTAGGAAGGGACTTACTTCAAAAGTTGCAAGCCTCCATAGTGTTCAAGACACCCGAGGAAGAGAAGGGGAACCCCAGCTTAGAAGTTACTGTTCCCCTGTCGGAAGAGTACCTGCTAGCTGTGAGTGAGGCCGAGCCTCATTCCACTGGAGTTCCCCAGGCACTCTGGGAAAAGATACCTGGGGTATGGGCAGAGACCAACCCCCCAGGACTGGCTGTACATCAGGCGCCAGTGGTAGTCCAGTTATTGAGTACAGCCACCCCAGTGCGAATCAGGCAGTATCCGATTCCCGCCAGAGCCAAGGAGGGGATAGCTAAGCACTTGCTGCGGTCACTGGCCGCTGGAATTCTGAAGAAGTGCCAGTCTCCCTGGAATACTCCCCTGCTGCCTGTGCAGAAACCTGGGACATCTGATTTCCGCCCTGTACAAGACTTAAGGGAAGTGAATGCCCGGGTAGAGACAATACATCCCACAGTGCCAAATCCTTATACGCTTTTGAGTGCTTTGTCTCCCACCCACAAATACTACTCGGTCTTAGACTTAAAGGATGCATTCTTTTCCATCCCACTGGCACCCCAGAGCCAGGAAATTTTTGCCTTTGAATGGAATGACCATGAGCATGGCCTGGGAGGTCAGTACACCTGGACAAGGCTGCCCCAGGGCTTTAAAAATTCCCCTACTATTTTTAACGAGGCTCTCAGCCAGGATCTACAAGAGTACAGGAGAAAACACCCCGAGGTAGTACTCCTACAGTACGTAGACGACCTTCTCGTGGCTGCGTCCCACGCCAGTGATTGCGAACAGGCAACAGAGGACTTGTTGAGGGAGCTCGAGAGGCTGGAATACAGGGTCTCAGCCAAGAAGGCACAAATCGTGTCTACCAAGGTAAGCTACCTGGGGTATGACCTGAGCGGAGGATTAAGAACCTTATCTGAGCTAAGGGTCCAGACTATCCTAGGGATACCAGAGCCAATCACCAAACGGCAGGTGAGAGAATTTCTAGGAGCCGTGGGATACTGTAGGCTCTGGATCCTGGGGTACGCCAGGCTTGCACAGCCCCTCTACGACATGACAAAGGGGAAAGAGACTGAGTTTGCCTGGACTGAGGAGGGGCGGGAGGCATTTCGGGCCCTGAAGGAAGCTCTTGTCTCGGCCCCGGCATTGGCCTTGCCCGATCCGGCCAAACCGTTCCTCCTCTATGTGGCAGAAAAACAAGGAATGGCCTTAGGAGTGTTGAGCCAAACCCTGGGCCCTTGGAAAAGACCGGTGGCCTACCTGTCAAAGAAATTAGACCCGGTGGCATCAGGATGGCCAGCCTGCCTGAGGGCCATAGCGGCTACCTCAGTCCTGGTGAAGGAGGCGAGTAAGCTAACCTTGGGGCAAGACATCCAAGTAGTTGGGGAACACTATGTCGAGTAAGTACTCCGTGCACCGCCTGGTCGTTGGTTGACCAACGCATGACTGACCCAATATCAGGCACAGCTCCTGAACCCCCCGGCTGTCAGATTCCTTAAGACAGCTGCCCTGAACCCGGCCACCTTGCTACCAGTCCCCAAATTGGGAGTGACTCATTGCTGCTCCCATGTCCTGGAAACGGTAGCCGGAACACGGCCTGACCTGCGGGACCAGGCCTATGAAGGTGCTGATCTGACTTGGTTCACGGATGGGAGCAGTTTTGTAAGTAATGGACACAGGTATGCTGGAGCGGCAGTGACGACGGCGGGTGAAGTAGTGTGGAAACAAGCTCTGCCCAAGGGGACATCGGCCCAGAGAGCAGAGTTGGTCACGCTCACCCAAGCCCTCCGGATGGCCGAGGGAAGGACGGTCAACATTTACACGGACAGCAGGTATGCTTTTGCAACAGCCCATGTGCATGGGGCCATCTACCGGGAGCGCGGGCTACTGACGGCTGGAGGTAAGGAAATCAAGAATCGCCAGGAAATCCTAGAACTGCTGGATGCGCTGTGGATGCCCAAGAAGGTAGCCATCATTCACTGCCGAGGGCACCAGAGAGGAAGTGACCCCGTGGCGAGGGGTAACGCCCTGGCTGACCTGGCGGCCAAAGAGGCGGCGGGAGAGGAGGCTGCAGGAGTACTCCCCATGGTGCCTACCCCAGTGCTACCTTCCCTGCCTACCTATAGTAAGGGAGAGGAAGTAGAAGGGAAGAGGCTAGGGGGAAAGGTAGACAAAGGAGGTTGGATGGTGCTCCCGGATGACAGGCTTTACCTGCCCCAGGGAGTGCTAACCCATGCAGTCCGAGAAATGCATGCGAGCTCACACCTGGGGCGGGGAAAACTAGAAAAGTTAATATTAAAATATTACAGGGCTCCTAATCTAAGGGAGGTTATAGAGTCTGTAGTGTCCAGATGCCAGACATGCGCCAGGGTAAACGTGCAGAATCAAAAATGCCCTCAATTTATCAGGCATAAGGGAAATGCCCCTGGAGAGATCTGGGAGGTTGACTTCACTGAAATGTCAAAAGGGAAATTGGGATACAAATACCTCTTCACCCAGCACGAGTAGACACCTTCTCGGGCTGGGTGGAGGCCTTCCCCACAAAGGGTGAAACGGCAGCCACGGTAGGGAAAATCTTAGTCCGAGAAATAATTCCCAGATATGGCATTCCCATGGCGATTGGATCAGATAACGGGCCTGCCTTTGTATCCCAAATATCCCAAAACCTAGCTGGGAGACTGGGCATAACCTGGAAATTGCACTGTGTGTATAGACCCCAAAGCTCAGGGCAGGTAGAGAGAATGAATCGGACCTTGAAGGAAACATTAATTAAATTAAAGGAGGAGCTCGGGGAGAACTGGGTAGAATTGCTCCCCTTCGCCTTATTTAGGGCTCGATGTACCCCGTACACAGGAGGGTGGACGCCTTATGAAATCATGTACGGGCAGCCTGTGCCACTAGTGCCCAAGCTGACTAGAGAGGAGATGGAGGCCTCTAATCATAACTTTCTAAAGTCCTTACAGGC
This sequence comes from Pteronotus mesoamericanus, assembly GCF_021234165.1. NCBI lineage: Eukaryota > Metazoa > Chordata > Mammalia > Chiroptera > Mormoopidae > Pteronotus > Pteronotus mesoamericanus. The sequence continues at coordinate 20,581 of NW_026555277.1, forward strand.
ACTGCAGGCCCTCAGAGAAGAAGTCCGGAGCCTACGAAGGGAGGAAAAGGAGGCAAATGAAAGAGGCGGTACTGGCGAACTAAGGACACTGGACCCCGGTCAATGGGTATGGATCCTGAACCACCGGCGAGGAAGCCTTGAACCCAGGTGGATCGGGCCATTCCAGGTACTGCTAAGCACCCCGACTGCCGTTCGGGTGGCTGAGAAACCCTACTGGATACACCTCTCCCACGTTAAGCCAGCTCAGGACCCCAGTGAAGAAAAACCATGGAGAGTTCGACAGGACCCAGGAAAGCCTCTCCGGCTCTCTTTTACCCGCTCTTAATATTGATTGGACTAAATTGGGAAACAAGCGGGTATGAACTCTGGGAATGGGTGTTAATAAGGACGAGGGATGGAACTGTACTTGCCAAGAACCAAACATGGGGCGAGAGGATAGTTTAATTATTGTACCAGCTATATATATATATGCAGAAGCAGACCCCCATACAAGAGGAGGAACCTGAGATTCTAAAGGCTCAGGGAGGGACTATGGTTTGCTTGTACAAGAGGAGTCATGAAATGCATAGCCCCCATAAACCCTGATATTTGTGTTAGTGCCTATATCATTCCCCAAGTTTATCTATATGGGGGAGATTCTAACTTCCTGCCACAACCCTCCCCTCGAGTTAAGAGGGTCCCCCTGCTTGTCCCCATCGTAGCTACAATTGGAATAGTACGCTCTGCTGCCCTAGGGGCAGGTGCCCTTGTGCAGGGAGAAATGAGTCTATGACAGCTGTCACAAACTTTCTCTAAGGATGTGTCCCTACTACAAGAGCAGGTAATATATCTAGAGAAGCAAGTAGACTCGCTAGCAGAAGTAGCCCTCCAAAATAGGCGAGGATTAGATCTTCTTTTTTTGAAGCAGGGAGGGCTTTGTGCTGCTTTAGGAGAAGAATGCTGCTTTTATGCCAACCACTCGGGAGTGATAAGGGAAAACATCAAAATTTTGACTCATAGGTTAAAAGAAAGGGATAGTGAGGAAGGTGATTCCTCCTGGTATGCCTCCATGTTTAAAGCTTCACCCTGGCTGACTACCCTAGTGTCGGCCTTAGCTGGGCCGGTCCTAATCCTCCTGCTAATCCTGCTGTTTGGCCCAATAATATTGAATAAGCTCATAGCATTTGTGCGGGACCGTATAGAGGTTGTGAAACTGATGGTACTGTCCTAGCCCTATACTCTACTAACCACAGAAGACACTGAGTCAAGGGTTTGACAAAGGATGAACAAGAAAAAGGGGGGAATGAAGGGGCCAAACTTTAACACTAGGTCAAGCCTGGGCCGAAACAAGAAACTAGAACAAACAATACCCCAAGATGAAGGGAAGAATTAGAGCCCCCCCCCCCCCCCCCCCCTTAGTAACAAGATAGGACAACGGCTGAGCCTTGACTCAGACAAATAGCCCAAAAAGAGCAGGGTCAGAGCTGAGGATAAGGGAGAAACAAATACCAAGAAAAACATATCAGGGTGCAGCCCCCATGCAGCTGGGCCACAGTCGACAAGAATGAGGAGGAGGCATAGGGCGAGGGTTGAGCCTTGCCTCAGATACACATCCTGACCAGAGAAAGAGTAGGGGGCCCAGTAACAGCCTTGAACCTAATCAGCAAAAAAAAAAAAAAAAAGAAAGAAAGAAGCTGCCTATCGCTAACTGCCACTTCTCGCCCTTGTATCTTGCTTGCTTGCTCTGCTTATAAAAACCCGTGTACCCTTACAGCGGCGCGCCTTTTTCCTTTCGAGGGAAAGGTGGCCCCTGCGCAGGTAAAACTTGGCCAAATAATAAAGAGTGTGTGATCAAACTCTAATTTCTGAGCTCATACTTGTGGGGATCGTAACAAGGATGAGGAGGGACAGTCAGGGTCTGGAGGGGTGGAGGAGGAGGACCCCCAGCAATGAGCAGCCCTGCCCTCCAGGAGTCCGCCTGTTGGGGCAAAGATACAAAAAACATCAGTGAACCTCATTGCTCTCATGGCCCCAACTTTCTGAGAGGATGCAAAGGAAAGGCGTTGGGTCTCTGTGCTCAGATGCAGGGCTGCAGAAGCACCATCCTCAGAGGGATGGTTTCCACATTTGTTTGTCCAGTTGGACTTCCTTCCTAAGGGTTCTTGCCCAATTTCATTTAAGATACAGGGGAGGGTTACACCCTCTCTCCATTTATGTTCTTTCTTTTCTCTCAGAGAAGCAAACACCAATCTGGACAGATTCCATACACTGATGAGGACAATTCCTCCCTGGAGCGAGGGGCCTCAGTGTGTCCCAGACTCTGCACACACAGGGGTCTCTCTCCCCTTCCCCTGATTCCCTCCCTCATTGGTCATTTGGGGACAGAAAAATTAGAGAGCGGAGCCTCTGCTGGACACAGCTGTCCTCTGCTCCTGGCATCCATGGTTCACGGGACCCAGACAGGGTCTGATACAGATGATACTAGCCTTTTCTCTTGCCCCCTCACGCTCTCTCTCCTCTGTGCCCAGACAGCTGGCAGACTGGGCCCCCGCTGTGCTGGGTGTGGCCATAAATGCTCCAGCTTTGCCCCGAGGCTGCTTACAGTCACCAAGATCACCACGTGAAGGAGAGGCGGATAGCGGTCGGCTGGGTGGGAAACCCACAGGGGGCGGCCCCACGGCGGACACTCCCACACTGGGGTGGCCCCTGCAGAAGGGAAGGAGACAGTCCTGTGGGGCCAGGAAAGCTGGGCACGCGCCCCACTTTCTGCCAGCAGCAGTGGTTTCTGTGGGATTGGGGGGGTCTCTGTACAGAACACAAAGATTTTTGATCCAGGAAACATCAGACCCACCCAGGTTAGGACCCAGGCAAGACCCTCTTCAGAAGCAGGTGGACCCCCTAGCAGTCCTGTGAAGAAGGCAGTGCCTGGGGCATTTTCCATGGGGGCAAGGGGCACTGACATCAGGGACCACTCCTGTTTTTAGGGAAGATGCCGGAGCTGCAGGGCCTGGAATGCAGGAGAGGCAGCGACTGGGGAGGCACATGGGGTGGAGGGCGCAGCGCGAGGAAATGATCTCAATTAGTTTCATCAGGAGAAGCTTCCTTTCAGATGTCAGTAGTGGGCTGAGCCTCCTGCTTGGGAGACCCTGTGGGGACAGAGACTTTTCACGGAGATGAGGCAGGGAGTCTGGACCTGAAAACACATGAGCAGAAGGAAGTGAAGTAGCAGCAACAGCAGCCACTGGGCTGAGGAGGGAGACCCAAGGCACCTCTGCGGATGCAGGGATGGAGGGGGAGGGGCACCCGGACCTAAGTGGGAACACTCAGGCCCTGCAACAATGTCCGCTTCTAGGGGGTGGCCCCTCAACCAGCAGGACCCCTGGTCCCCCTGCCGGCCCTTCTTTCTGGGGAGACGCTCAGGCTGGGAGCTCTGTGAAGGTGCGTCTGCTCCTGGCGGGTCTCCCGGGTCTCGTCCTGCGGGGGAGGCCTGGGCTCTGTGCTCCCCCAAGCTCAGGTGCACAGAGACAGGGGTCTGTGGGGGTGGGGGGTGTGTATGTGTGTATTCCCTGTGTGTTTGCATGTGTGGTTAATTGTAGCAACCTGAGGCCTTGTGGATAATTCCAATGCTGAGGTTCAGGTTAGGGATTATGTTTGGGACACATCTAAGCCATGTCTCCTGGCCCACCTTTTATGGGGAAGAAATTGGTATATTGATCTTCATATCTCTCACCTTTTTGCCTGTTAGTTGGTTTGGATCTCAGGTCAGGAGACTTGGGGAGAGTTTATACACAAAGCTTGAGGTTTCTGTGTGATGTTCTGTTTTTCTGAGATTACCTTCTTACTCCCCAGAAAGGCTGGCTACCTGACTTTGCTGACCATGCAGAAAGCGGACTTTCTACCTAAGTGCTGACCTCCCCACAAGCCTGTGGCTACTCTCAGGGCCCGGTGGTAGTGAACTGGACACATCTCGTGTTGGCTGCGTGTGGGATTTGTCTTCCTTGAAGAATTGTCCTGTCTTAGTTTGCTTCATTGAGTCTCAAGCATTGTTCTCCAAATACTGCTCAGGGTTTCTAGCTGTTTTCTTCAAGAGGATGGCTCGATAGGAACTCACTCCTCCAGATCAGAAGCAGAACTCTCTGTCCTAGCCTGTAAGCAGTAGACTATCCCTCCCACCACCGGGCCCAGCCCTGGTCTGGCTGCTGGAGACCCCAGGGGTCCAGCGCCCTGAGCCCCTGCCCACCACGGAGGAGAGATGCTGCCGTGCAGAGCACCAGGGGCACGTATTTGTTAGGGGACACGCAGCCAGGCTAGATACGCTTTGTGCTCCTGTGCTCACGGGAGCGCGGACACACGTGTACTGAGAGTGGGCTTGTTTATAAATGAAATAACAGAGCAAATAATATGCCTGGAGAAAAAACAGGGCTTATTGTAGAATATCAGTTGTAGATAATACTTTTTTTATTGATGTTATATTACAGTTGTCCCAAGTTCCCCTGTTGCTCTCTCTTGCCCCATCTACCCCCAGCTCCCACTATCAGTCCCCACCTTATTACCCAAGGGTCATTTATACCTGTTCGTTGACTAGATCCTTTCCCATTTCCTGTCCCCCCTTTATCCCCCTCCCTCTTCCCCTCTGGTCACTGTCAGTCTGTCCCTTGTTTCCATGCCTCTGGTTCTATTTTGCTCATTTGTTTGTTTTGTTCATTAGGTTCCTCTTGTAGGTGAGATCATATGGTATTTGTTTTTCACTGCTTGGCTTATTTCATTTAAAATAATATTCTCCAATTTCATACATGCTGTTGGGAAAGGTAGTAGTTATTTTTTTCTTTCTGCTGCATAGTATTCCATTGTGTAAATATACCACAGTTTTTTTATCCATTCATTTACTGATGGGCACTTAAGCTGTTTCCAGCACTTGGCTACTATAAATAACACTGCCGTGAATATAGGGGCATATAGGTTCTTTTGAATTGATGTTTCGGGGTTCTTAGGGTATAAGCCCAGCAGTGGAATCACTGGGTCAAAAGGCAGTTCCATTTTTAATTTTTTGAGGAAATTCTAAGCTGTTTTCCACAGTGGCTGCACCAGTCTGCATTCTCACCAACAGTGCACTAGGGTTCCCTTTTCTCCACATCCTCACCAGCATGTTGTTTGTTGATTTCGTTATGTTGGCCATTCTGACTAGTGTGAGGTGAAATCTCATTGTGGTTTTAATTTGCATCTCTCTGATAGCTAATGATGCTGAGCATCCTTTATTATGTTTCTGGGCCCTCTGTATGTCCTCCTTGGAGAAGTGTCTGTCTAGGTCCTTGGCCCATATTTCAATTGGATTGTCTTCCTGGTGTTGCACCATGTGAGTTCTTATATTTTGGAGATCAAACTCTTGTCCAAGGTATCATTGGCAAATATGTTTTCCCATACGGTTGGTTCCCTTTTCATTTTGCTGATGTTTTCTTTAGCTGTGCAGAAGATTTTAATTTGATGTAGTCTCATTTGTTTATTCTTTCCTCTGCTTCCCTTGCCCTAGAGAAATTGGTGGCAAAAATATTGCTGCATGGAACATCTGTAATTTTACTGCCTGTGCTTTCTTCTATGGCTTTTATGGCATTGTGGTTTATGTTTAAGTCTTTTATCCATTTTGAGTTTATTCTGGTGTATGGTATAAGTTGGTTGCCTTGTTTCATTTTTTGCATGCGTCATTCCAGTTCTCCCAACAACATTTGTTTAAAAGGCTACTTTTACTCCATTTTATGCTCCTGCCCCCTTTGTCAAATATTAATTGACCGTAGAGATATGTGTTTGTTTCTGGGCTCTCTTATTTTCCATTGATCTATGCATTGGTTCTTGTGCCAGTGCCAGATTGTTTTGATTACAGCGGCCCTGTGATATAATTTGATATGAGGTATTGTGATCCCTCCTAATTTGGTCTTTTTTCTTAAGACTTTCTTAAGGCTATTTGGGGTCATTTTTGGGTCCATATATATTTTTGAAATATTTGTTCTAAATCTGTAAAATATGTCATTGGTATTTTAAGAGGGATTGCGTTAAATCTATAGATTGCTTTGGGTAGTATGGACATGTTAATGATGTTGATTCTTCTAATCCATGAACATGGTATATGCTTCCATTTATTTGTGTCTTCCTTAATTCCTTTCTTCAGTGTTGTGTAGTTTTCTGAGTATAGGTGTTTTACCTTCTTGGATAAGTTCATTCCTAGATACTTTATTTTTCTTGTTGCTATAGTAAGTAGGTATTTTTCCCTAGTTTCTTTTTCTGATATTTCATTGTTGGTATACACAAATGCCTTTGATTTCTGAATATTGACTTTGTGTCCCACTGTTTTGCCAAATTCACTTATTAGGTTGGGTGCTTTTTTGGTGGAGTCTATAGGGTATTCTATGTACACTATCATGTCATCTGCAAACAATGAAAGTTTGGTTCCTCCTTTCCAATTTGGATCCCTTTTATTTCTTTTTCTTGTCTGATCGCTGTGCGTAGAACTTCCATTACTACATTGAATAAAATTGGTAAGAATGGACACCCTTGTCTTATTCTTGATCTTAAGCTTTCAGATTTTTCCCATTGACTATGATGTTGGCTGTATGTTTTTCATGTAAGGCCTTTATTATGTTGAGGTATGCACCCACTATTCCTACTTTACTGAGGGTTTTTATTGTAAATGGGTGCTGTATTTTTTCAAATGCTTTTTCAGCATCTCTTGATATGACCATGTTATTTTTGTCTTTCATTTTATTTATGTGGTATATTATATTTATTGATTTGCAAATATTATACCATCCTTGCATCCCTGGGATGAATCACATTTCATCATGGTGGATGATCATTCTAATGTATTGCTGGGTCAGGTTTGCCCATATTTTGTTAAGGATTTTAGCATCTATGTATATCAGTGTTATTGGCCTGTAGTTTCCTTTCTTTGTTGTGTTTTTACCTGATTTTGGAATTAGGGTAATACTAGCCTCATAAAAAGAGTTTGGGAGTCTTCCTTCTTCTTGAATTTTTTGGAATAGTTTGAGAATAGGAGTTTGTTCTTCCTTAAATGTGGTATAATTCACCTGTGATGCTGTCTGGTCCAGGGATTTTGCATGCTCAGTTTTTTGATTTCTGCTTAAATTTCATTAGTTGTTAATGGTCTATTCAGACTTTTTGCTTCTTCTTGCTTTAGTTTTGGAAGATTATATGTTTCTAGACATTTGTCCATTTAGCCTAGATTGTTCAATTTCTTGGCATATATTTGTTTATAGTAATTTCTTACAATCCTTTGTATTTCTGCGGCATTGGTTGTAATTTTTCCTCTCTCCTTTCTGATTTTATTTATTTGGGTACCTTCCCTTTTTTTCTTGATGAGTCTGGTTAAAGGCTTGTCAATTTTCTTTTTCTTCTTAAAGAATCAGCTCCTGGATTTACTGATCCTTTGACTTGTTCATTTAGTCTCTATGTCATTTAATTCTGCTTTGATCTTCATCATTTCTTCCCTTCTACTCACTCTGGGCTTTGTTGTTGTCCCTTTAGCTCTTGTACATGGAGGGTTAGGTAGTTTATTTGGAAATTTTCTGTCTTTTTTAGGTAGGTCTGTATTGCTATGAACTTCCCTCTCAGAACTGCATTTGCCAGGTCCCTTAGGTTTTTGGCTGTTGTGTGTTCATTTTTATTTGTTTCCAGACACTTTCGACTTCTTCCTTGATCTCACTGTTAACACATACATTATTTAATAGCATGTTAGTCAGTCTCCATGAATTTGAATGTTTTTGAGTCCTTCCCTTGAGGTTGGTTTCTAGTTTCAAGCCACTGTGATATTAGAAGATACTTGATATTTTTCAATTTTCTTGAATTTGTTGTGGCTTGTTTTGTGTCCTACCATGTGTTCTCTCTTTGAAAATGTTCCATGTGCATTATCAAAGAAATTATATTTCATTTATTTGGGGTGAAAGGCTCTGTATATATCATTTAAGTCCATTTGATCTAGAGCAGGGGTGTCCAACCTGTGGGCTATAGGCTGCACGTGGCTCAGGACAGCCATGAATGTGGCCCAAGAAAAAATCGTAAATTTATTTAAAACATTATGAGATCTTTTTATTACATGTTGCAATGTATGTTTTTAAAGATTTTATTTATTTATTTTTAGAGAGAGGGGAAGGGAGGAAGAGAGGGAGAGAAACATCAATCCATAGTTGCCTCTTGCATGCCCCCCTACTGGGGTCCTGGCCTGCAGTCCAGGCATGTGCTCTGGCTGGGATTGCGGGCTGGCACTCAATCCACTGAGCCACATCATCCATGGCTGTTGCAATGTATTTAATTTGTGGTCCAAAACAACTCTACTTCTTCCAGTGTGACCCAGTGATGCCAAATGGTTGGACACCACTGAAGAGTTTTGTTCAATGTCACAGTATCCCTGCTGATTCTTTGCTTGGAAGTTCTGTCCGTTGTAAACCATGGAGTGTTTAAATCCCCTACTATAAGTGTGTTGCTGTCGATATCTTTTTAAAAGTCCTCCAAAATATTCCTTATATATTTGGGCTCCCTATATTTGATGCATATGTGTTTACAAGGGTTATGTCTTCTTGATGATTTACTCTGCTAATTATTATGAAGTGTCCTTCTTTGTCTCTTTTTTTATTGTTTTTATTTTTATTTTTTAAATCGTATTTATTCTATTTCAGTTGTCTCAATTTTTCCCCCTTTGCCCTCCTCCACTCACCCCACCCCATCCACTGCTCCCACAGTCAATTCCCACTCCGTTGTCCATGTCCATGGGTCATTTATGCATGTTCTTTGTCTAGTCCCTTCTCATTCTTTCCACCATTGTCCTCCTTCCCCATCCCCTCTAGTCACTTTCAGTCTGCTCCATGTTTCCATGCCTGTGGTTTATTTTGTTCATTAATTTATTTTGTTGAATAGATTCCACTTATAGGTGAGATCATATGGTATTTGTTTTTCACTGACTGGCTTATTTCATTTAGCCGCATTCTCCATGATATTCTCCAGTTCCATCCATGTTGCTGTGAAAGGTAGGCATTTGTTCTTTCTTTCTTTTTAAATGTGGATTGATTTTATTTACTTATTTTTTAAATGTCAAGATCCATTATAAGATATTAAAAAATTTAAACCCATTATAAAGTCTCAACAATTAAAACATGACACCAGCACAGAAATAATCAAGTAGATCAATGAAATAAAATGAGCATTCTAGAAACACATATATCTGTCTAACAATGTAATATATGATTAAATTGATACTTCAAATCAATGGGGAAAGTAAGGCTTATTCAACAAATTAGGTGCATGAACTGCTATTACTTGAAATAAAATAAATATAGAGCCCTGTTTCACACTTTATAAAAAAATTCAGGTGAGTTAAAAATCAATATGTAAAATCTAAGGAGTTTTAGGAGAAAATACAAAATAATCTTTTTCTTATCTTGAAGTAAAATGTTCAAACCCAGAAGCTATAAAGTAAAATATTGACAATATGACTATATTAAACATTTAAGACTATATAGTAATATACATATAAAAAGGTTAAAGGACAAGTAATAGAATAGGAAAGTATTTGCAACACATCTAAAAAAAGTTATTTTTTTTTCAGGGAAAAAATTTTACAAACATTTAATCAAAAAATTGGATAAAGATTACCAAAAAGTCATTTAAAGCTTTTTAAAAGTAATAGAAATAGGCAAGAAATATACAAAAACAGGTTTTGTTTAAACAAATAGTAAAGTAACACTTAAAATAATACACATCATTGTCACAATCAGATTAATAAGTATTAAAAATATTGGTAATATCAAGTACTGGTGACTGTGAAAGGAACTGGGTATTTATAGACTCTTTTTCTTCATCTTCTTAAAGCAGTCCCTTTAGCGTATCTTGCAATGTTGATTTGGTGGAGGTGTATTCTATTAGCCTTCTTTTGTCTGGGGAAACTCCTTATTTCACATTCCATTTTAATTGAGAACCTTGTCGTGTTTGCAGGCCTTTGCTTTTCATGACTTGAAATATTTTTTGCCATTCTCTTCTGGCTTGTAGTGTTTCTGTTGAGAAGTCAGCTGCTAGCCATACCGGAGCTCCATTATATGTTACTACCTCTTTCTCCCTTACTTCCTTTAGGATTCTCTGTTTGTCTTTGATATTTGCCATTTTAATGATGATGTGTCTTGGAGGGGACCTCATTGGATTTCTCTTGAATAGGACCCTATGTGCTTCCTGGACTTGTGTGACTTTTTCCTCTCCTCCAATTAGGGAAGTTTTCCATCATTACCTTTACAAACAGATTCTCTATCCCTTCCTCCTCTTCTTCTTCTGGCATCCCTATTGTACAGATATTACTACATTTCAGGTTGTCCTGCATTTCCCTAAATGTCTCTTCATTCTTTTTGAGTCTTTCTTCATTTTCTTGCTCTTTCTGGGAGCTTTTGTCTACCTAATCTTCCAGCTGGCTGATTCATTCCTCTGCTTCATCTAGCCTGCTCTTGATTCCTTCTACTGTGTTCTTCAATTCAGAAATTGTATTCTTCATTTCCTCTTGTCTCTTATTAATAGTTTCTATGACCTTTTTCATGCTGATATAGTTTGTAGTAAGTGTCTCATTGTTTCCCTTTAGTTTTTGTAATTCTGTCTGAGCTCACTGAACTCATTGAGCTTCCTTAGAACTGTGTTTGGAACTCAATATCTGATAGTTTATTTACCTCTATTTCATTTAGTTCTCTTTCTGGGGATTCCTCCTTTCCCTTTTACTGGGTTGTGGGGGGGGGGTTGTTTCTTTGTTTTCCCATTATTTGTGAGACTCTTCTTTTTTGCTTCTGCCTCTTAAATAGATGTGTTGATTTCCTGACCTTGTGGTATGACCTTCTATGATAGGAGACCACTGTTTTTTCTTTCTGGATCTGCCTCTGATGATGTCAGATGTTTACCTTCTCTGACTTTAGGCAGTCTGTTCAAGACTCCAGGAATCTACTGTCTGTAGCTGTGTCCTTCAGTTGTTAATCTAGTCACTCTGCACTTATCAGTCAGGCTAAGACACAACAGGGTGGGGCAGAGTCCCTCCTGGGGGTGGGGTACTGTGTCCTCGCATGCTTTTGCCTCTCAGGGTAGTGGTCTGCCTGAGCCAGATGGCTGCTGCCCTATGGAGGAGGAGTCAGCACTGGTATCCCGGCAGCTACTCTCTCCATTCTTGCCCCAAAGCCTGCGTCTCCAGTTTCTCCTCAAGTGCCTCTAGACCACTCTCTGTCCCCTTTAACCAAGGGCCTACTATCTGTGGTTGCCACACTGTACTCAGCAGTCAGGCTTTAGTGCCACCAGGCCAGGGCAGAGTCCCTCCTTGGGGCAGGGCTATTGTGTCCTCTCAGGCTGTTGCCGCTCAGGGGTGTGGTCTGCTGAGCAAGATGGCTGCTGCTGGGTAGGGGATGAGTCAGCACCGGCATCCTGCAGGCTACTCTCTCAGTTCTCTCCCTAAAGCCTCCTTCCCCAGTCTCTCCTCAGGCGTCTCTAGCCCACTCTGCACCGGCCTTTGCCAGGGACCAAAGTAAGTGGCCGCAAGTAAAAATTTATGCCTTGGCCCTTTAAAAGGCTCTTTGCATCTCCAGCCACCTCTCTGGCAGAGAACAACCCTGCCACTATTCGCAGCTTGTTGTTATCTGTGTACTTTTTGGGCTCTGGTACTGCAGGCTACGGATCCCTGCTTATGGTTTAGACCCCACTCTTCTGAGGGGGACCCAATTGGTCTATTTAATATCCTTCTGGTGCTACCACCTGTGGGTGCCCCGCTCACATTCTCGAGTCTCTACCACACTCCTTACCAGTTAGGTTGTGCTAAAGCTGATTCTTCTGTCTGTCCGAGGTTATAAGGCTCCTCTCTCGCTATTGTTCAGTTGTTTGTTCCAGGTGATTTCTCCACAATTTAGTTGTAATTCCAGATTGGTCCTGGGAGGATGTCAGTGTGACTTCCTTTCACTCCTCCGCCATCTTGATTTTCTACAACTATTTAATTTTTACTAATTCTTGTGGGTTTTTGTTATTATTAATTTTTTAAAATGTTGATTCTGTGAGTTTCTCCATCTCCCAGCCATAGCCCTCTGCCTATATCAAGTCCAGGGAATCAGCCTCCGGCTATGACCAGAGCTGAGATAGGCTTTCCCAGGATGAAGTGACTTCCCAGCTTTCTGCTCTCTGGGAAGTCACTTATTCATAATTGTGACTGCCTCATCATCGTTGTCATTGCTGGTTCCAAATGGCAAGCCTTTGGGTAATTTTACTCTGCTTTTCAGAGACGTTTGATATCATTTCTTTAGCTTCTTGGCCTGAAAAAAACTTTACCGTGTCTCCTGAGGGGGGAACTGAATGTGTGTTTGGACCCCTCACTCCAGTCCTGCTTGACCTTCTTAGTTCTTCAATCATTTCTAGTCCACTCTGGCCCCCCCGACCCCTTTCCCTTTGCTGGAGCACAGGATAAGTGGTTGCAAATGAAATTTTATGTGTTGGTCCTTTAAAAGGCTCTGCAACTCCAGCTGTGTCTCTCTGGCAAGCAGAAACGCTACTGTTTTTTTTCACAGCTGGATGTTATCTGGGTTACTTTCCTGGCTCTGGTGCTGCAGGCTGGGGAGCCCCACTTGGGGTTTAGATTCCACACTTCTCAGGGGGACCCCCGATCCTTGAAATTTTTCTCAGGCACTTCCACTGCTGTCCGTGGGAGTCCAGCCAGTCGTCTCAGGTCTCCTTTGCATTCTATATGAGTCACATTGTGGTGAAGTGGTTTCTACCTTCTGGCCGCATTTATAAGGCTTCTCTCCAGCTACTGTCCCATTGGTTATTCCCAATGATTTCTCTACAATTTAGTTGTAATTCTAAATTGGTCCTGGGGGAGGTTAGTGAAGCTTTCATTTACTCCTCCACCACCTTGGATCTCCAGAATTAATACTTTACAAACCATCTATAATCATGAGACATATAAGTTGTTGCCATGAAGCCTAAGAATATGTGTTCTTTGCTAAAGGGAGAGATTGAATAAGGATTATCAAGTTTGTTTTTCGTTTGAGTGATTTATTTACGCAGCCATCTCTTTGAAGGGGTTTCAGGCCACAGCCTTCCCTCTGCCTCCTCCTGCTCTCACTCCCTATGCATGTGACTAGGAGACAAAAACACCTAACTGTGTGTGTACAAGGGAGAGTTTGGCCTATTAGGAAACACAGACGCAGAGCTCAGCCCCTGCACTCTGACGTGGGCCCTTGTGAAGCCTCACAGGGACATCTCCCACCCAGTTTACACAGAGACAATCGGGGAATATCAGGCCTCCTCCTCTCGGACAGAAGGCCCTTCTCTCCCACAAGCAGAGCAGGTGTGTGCTGACGCCCAGAGGAGCCCCTCTGGGAGGTTCCGTGACGGGTGGTTACCGAGAGCCCCAGGGCCTCGGGGGCTCCAGGTCCCCCTGCATCCACACTCCCTCCAGGTATGACCACCACTGAGCTCCCAGCATCTCAGCAAATGGCCCACATCTGAGACTAGGGAAATGAGACAGACAGCCATGACATCTTAGTGGCTTTCCTTGTTCTGTACTGTTCCGTGGGATGATGGGGTGATCTCCCTTCTGGAAAGATGGCAAACTCAACCTTTATCTCCGCAGGAGAGGGCAACGGGACCACAGTCAACCCGCTCCAATAAAAAAGCCCCAAGTGTTACAGCCCCTCTGACTGGCCTGAGACTGCCCCATTCCTCCCATTAGACATCACAGCCCACTTCTGGGGTCCTCTGGAACGGTCATCAGTCAGTCATGATGTCTCTGGCCATCAAGCCTCCTGCTTCCTATTCCAAAGACCCCTATTTCTTGGGGTGGACAACTTTTACCCTTTGTGTGCAGGAGGGAGGGGCCCTTAATCCAGACGCTGGGCCTTCAGCACTCCTGGCCAGCCAGCTTCTCTTTGGGGATTTGGACTCTTGAAGGCAATACATTAAGCAGTTAATAAAAACAGTCAGAAAACATTTGTTCAGTGGCATTTTGGTCTGCAAGTATTTTCTCCAATTTTATAGATTACTTTTCATTTTGTTGATTATTTTTTGTTGTTGTGCAGAAGTTTTTTAGTGGTGTCTTCCTAATTGATTATTTTTGCTTATGTTGCTTGTGCTTGGTGCCATATATATATAAAATCATTGTCAAAACCAACATCGAAAAACTTTTTCCTCATGTTTTCCTCCAGGAGTTTTATAGTTTCAGTCTTCCATTTAAATCTTTAATCCATTTAGAGTTAATTTTGTTAGTAGTGTATGATAGGGTCCATTTTCATTCTTTGGCATATGAATATCTAATTTTCCCGAAATTATTTATTGACCAGACTGTCCTTTCCCCATTGAGTATTTTGGCTCCATTGTCAAATATTGGTTAACTGCCTATACATGGATTTATTTCTACAGTTTTAATTTTTTCCCATTTGTCTATATGCTGTTTTTATACCACTTCCATACTGTGATTTGAAGCAGTGAATGTGATGCCCACAGCTTTGTTTTGTGTTCTCAGATTCCTTTGACTATTCGGGACTTTTTGTGGTTTCATAAGAATTTTAGGATTTATTTATTTTTTATTTCTGTAAAGTTATCCATTGGAATCATGATAGGGATTGCATTTCAATGTATTTGTGAATTTTTCAGCTTTTCCCCTTGATACTGATTTCTAGTTTTATAACATAGTGGTTGGAAAAGACACAAGATAATGTTTATCCTCCTGAGTGTTTTGAGACTTGTTACTTTACATATAATTTATTCCTGGAAAATGTTTTTGCATGCTTGAGAAAAATGTGTCTTCAGTTACTGCTAGATAAAATGATCTGTATGTCTGTTAGGTTCATTTGGGCTATAATGTTGTAAATCTGCTGTTTTCTTAGTAATTCTCTTTCTGAATGATCTAGCCATTGTTGACATGGGGTTTAAAGTTATGCATTATTAATTAGTCTTTTCTTATTGTTTCTTTCTTACTTTGTTCCTTGCTTACTTTCTTATTTCCTTTGTGATTTTATGACTTGTGGCCTTATACTTAGTCTCCTCTATCATATTCTTTTGTGTATACACCATGGGATTTTTCTTTGTGGTTAGCATGAGGCTTACATAAAATATCTTATATTCATAATTTTATTTTAAGCTGATGACAACTTCAATTTGATAACATAAATAAAATTTACACTTTTATTTCTCCCCACTCATATTTATGATTATTGATGTTAGAATTTACATATTTTTAAAAAATCCTCACTTGAGGAAATGCCCATTGACTCTAGAAATAGTTGAAGGGAGAGGAATAGAGAGGGAGATAAACATCGATGTGAGAAGGAAATGTCAATCTGATACCTCTTGTATGCACCAAGACTGGGACTGAACCTATATGTGCCCTGACAGGAAATCAAACCTGCAACCATGTGGTTTATGGGATGATATTCCAAGTGACTGGGCCATACTGACCAAGACTACATTTTTAAAATATTGTGTATCAAATGATGAATTATTATGTAATAGTTATAGATATTTTTAATACATTTATATTTAACTTTTAAAGTGCAGTTGTAGTGAATTATGTAACACCATTACAAATCAGAGGACTTGACTTCAACTGTATATTTACAGTTATAGGGAGTTTTACTCACTCATTGTTTTTATGATGTTAATGAATATACTTTGATTTTAGCTTGACATAGGCCCTTTAACATTTCTTATAAGGCAAATCTACCGATGATAAATACCGTCAGTTTCAGTTCGTTTTTGAAAGTCTATTTCTCCTTCATTTCCAAAGGACAGCTTTGCTTGGTATGATTCTTGGCTGACAGATATTTCTTTCAATATGTTGAATATATTTTTCTTCTTCTGCCTGAAAGGTTTTTGTTAACATCCACTAATAATCTTATGAAAGCTTTCTTACATGTGATGTCACTTTTCTCTTGTTACTTTTAAAATTCTTTCTTTGCCTTTGAATTTTGACAGTTTAATTATAAAGTGTGTCTGTGTAAACCTTTTTAAATTTCTGCCTATTAGGTCAATTTGGCTTCATGAAGTTGAAAGTCCATTTCGCTCCCAAACATGGCATGTTTTCGACCATTATTGTTTTAAATAAATTTTCCATTTCTTTTATTTCTCTATTTCTGGGATTCCCATTATGCTTATATGATTTCCTTAATAATGTCTCATTAATCCTGTAGGCATTTTTCACTGTTTTACATCCTTGTTTTGCTTCTCTGAAGCATAATTTTAAATAACCTATCTTTCAGTGTCCTGATTCTTTCTTTTGTTTGACTGAGTCTGCTGCTAAAGATCTCTGCTAAATTTCTCAGTACATTTATTGTATTCCCTGGCTCTAGGATTTCTGGTGTTTCTTTTTTGATAGTTTCTTTTTTTGTTGAACTCCTCATTTTGTTCTTTTTTTTTTTTCATTTTACTTAGTTGTCTATCTATGGACTCTTAATGGTCACTGAACGTTTTAAAAAGGACTATTTTAAAATGTCAGACAATATAAAGATCCTTATGTTTCTGGGGTAATTATCAGAGTTTATCAGTTTTCTTTCATAGTGCTGTGGTTACTTAAGTCTTCATGGTCCTTGATTCCTTGTGTTCATATTAGTACATATAGTAAACACTCTCGTCTTCCTGAATTCACAGGCTTGCTTTGACAGGTAAATGCTCTCATCAGTTAGCTCAGATTGGAACACAGAACAGGAGATGATAGGATCCAAAGGGAGGTGGGCCACATTATCTGGGTCTCTGTTGGGAAGGCTTTGCTTGTACTCTAAGGGTGGTAGCTGGAAGCTGGCTGAATGTGTGGCTTGGGAGGTCTACTGGTTGGGCTCTCTGATCATGCCAGGCTGCTGGCTGTGCTCTGGGGCTTGATTGGTCCACTTGCTGAACTCTGTCATCACCTTTTGTTGGGTAATGTTTCAGGTTGTGTATCATGATGTTGTGGTACAGTGGATGGACTCTGCAATTGGTCAGGGTTATAGGTGGGGCTTTGCAATGGCTGTTTTTTGGATGGAATTTCAGACTATGTTCCCTCACCTGATGGTGTCTCTGGTTGGACTTCATGTTCAGTTGGGGCAACAAGCAGGGCTTTGCACTCATGTTGGGCTTTAGAATGTAATCTGAGATCTTGTGAGGTCAATGGTTGATTACTGAAGTTGGTTGGGTTATAGGTTGGGCTTCACAATAAGTAGAATTATTGGCTGTTTTCTGCTGTTGGACATGGTAATTGGCCAGATTCTCTGATTGGAGGGGCCTCCAGATGAATCCTGCTGTTGGGTGGGGATAGAGACTGTTCCACATTTGGGCTGGGTCACTCTCCTGGCTCCCTCATTGGGTGGGGTTACAAACTATGCTCTCTCTGATTTTGTGGGCTCATTGGCTAGGATCTATGAATGGATGAGGCCACAGGCTGTGTTAGTTAATTGGAGAGGGTCATAAACTGGGCTCTCCTACTAGATAGAGTTATAGAACTGGTTAAAAGGATCAGCTGAATCATAGGCTTGTTGCCATGGCTGCCAGGGTTGTGGCCAAGTAGCCAGGAATGAAGCTAAACTCAGCAGTTGAGTGGGTCTGCAAATTTGCTTCTCTGGTTGATCAGGGTGTTTGAATGGGCTCCATGGTCGATACAGGATGACCAGGGACCAAATATGCTAAAACTGCCAACTGAGCTCTCTGACCAGATGGTACCACTGATTCTGCTCAGCAGAAGGGCAGACTACTAGTTGGGCTCCCTCTTTAGGGACAGCTACAAGCAGCATGCAATCCACCCAGGTCTGAGTGCAGGGTGCTATAAGTCCCACTTTTGCTTGAGTTTCTAGTAGTCATCTAGTAGCCAGAAATCACCTAGCTTTTTGCCTAAGCCAGGCTGCTGAATCACATGGAGATGTAACAGGGATTACAACCCTTGTATCCTCAAATCTTTGCAGGTGGGACCAACACCATTCCCTCCCTCTCCAAAAACATGACATTGCTTTTGACTTACTATTTTCATCAAAGAAAACTTCAGTTTCAGAGCCTTCCATCTGGCACTTCCTAGGACAGTCATGGTTATTTCATAGGTTAAGGGTGATATGTTAAATAACTAGGTTGGCCAACTGCTATGTGTGTCCTGATTATACTTTTAGGGACTTGGAAAATGGTTGCTGGGTGGCAGCATGGATTGAGTAGACTCACTGTTATGTGGACATGACTTTACCTTCATAAGTATATTCTAACAGGGGCCATTATGGTCTTTTGCATCCCTAATGCCAACTGAGATACTGTATTAATGATCTTTACAATTTCTGTGTATTTCCTTTGTTTAAATACGGTTACTTCAATAAATGGCCATAGGTCTCTTTGGTGAAAATGTCAGGGAATTACTACTGTGTACATTTACACATTCATTTCTTTTAAGAACTGCCATCATTTTCATCTCAGCTTCTAGAGCAAGTATTGGCTGAGGTCTGGAAAGTGGGCAAGGAATACTGTCTTTTCTTTGAGGTAACACCTCAACCACCTGATCACCTTTTTTAAGTGTCTTTTGGTGGTATGTATATGAAGCAATATCCTGTTGGCTGCTCTGTCTTCCTTTAAAAACATCATCTTATATTAGCTATTTCCTTAGACATTTATGGGCCAGGGTTCCTGGTTGTCATTCTAAGCTTGCTGCTCATCACAGAGATTACTCATCTTGCCCAGATAGTTACACGCTGCCACATAGCTTCAGTTGCTCTGGAATCCTATCATTTTATTTGCTACTAGGATATCTAGCTCTGTACATCATTCCTACATTATTCCAGCCTACAGAGGACAGTTCCATGTGAGCATCTCAAGGGTGCAGGTGCTCTGTCAACAGTGCATTCCTTATACCTATTAAGGTGTTGTCTCTGAGGTCTCCTAAGGATGCAGTCACCTGCGAGATGGATGGTTCCCCAGCTGAAGAGAGTAGAGCCGTACCATCTTCCTAAAGATTTTGGATCTCCCCCATTCTGTTGGTCTTGGCAAGTTTGGTATTTCTACTTTCACTTTATGTAGCGTGCACTGTGCTTTATAGGAGACCTCTAAGAGCCACCCAGAATCATTGCCTTTGGAACTTGACAAGCTAATTAAACTCTGTGGCCCAGGAGGCTGTACTGGTATCAGCAGATACACTCCCACACAAATCTCCTAGCACCTACTTGTATGTGTGGCCAGTCCTGCAGGTCTGTTGGAGTAAACTACCTCTTCATGTAGCAGTGTTATCTAGCATATTCCTAGTTTGGTCATGGCGAGAAAACCCTGCATAGTCTTAATTCAGGTAAGATGGGGGGGGGGGGGGGTAGGGCATGGATCTGTGTATCAACAAGGACACAGGACCATTTTGTAGGCCTGTGGATTCAGAAGGATGTAGACTTCAGAGTTCTCAGGTGCATCTGCCTAGGATGCCTCATTCTGAGTTTCAGGGCTCCATGCTTTCTTTATCGGGGCCTTGACTTTGACTCAAGAGGCCACCCTGAGCTTAGATCCAGTATGCTCTGAATTTCTGCCATTCTTAAAATTAGGGCCTGTGCTAGGTTGTCCTTACTATCTGCCTTCTAGCTGTAGGTAATAATTAAGGTATGTATCTACTCAAGTATTAACGCATTAGTGGAACTTAGAAATAGCCACCCAATTATACAGTTCTTATGGTTACTATTTCTCCCTTTGTGAATGCCAGACAATTGTAATAGGAAGTATACCTATTCCCCTATACATCACTCGGTTTCCTGCAGGTGAATGTGTTTGCCAATGCACTGTTTCAGCACTCCAGGTACTATCAATGTTCTACTTGTAATCATCTGGTCAGATAGTGCTCCAAACTCAGGATGCCATGCTTGGCTGGCTGGCTAAGACCATTGTGTGTTGGGTTCCCTAAAAACAAAGCCAGTATAAAGTCTCTTAAGTAAGTGATTTATTGTGAGAATTCTCTGAGGAGGAGGAGGGTAAGGGAAGCAGGATACCATGGAGGGGAAATCTAAGCAAGGATGCGCTCATAGCTGGACAATAGCTCTAGCCCAATTTCCTGAAGAGCACGGGAGCGTGAATCACTGCATATGGTTGATTCAACCTTGGGGCTGGGAACAAATCAACAGGCTAAAGAGATGTAATGTTCAGGTGCATCTGGCTCCATTTGGCCAAAAGCAATAGATTTGGGAGAGGTGGCATTGGCAGACAACCCTCACAGCAGCAGGGGGAGAAATCTGTCTGAAGTGGGACATTTCAGGGTACCAACAGCATCCATTACACCAGAGAGCTGTTCTAATTTGTCTCCTGAATAGCAAAGACTTCTTTGAAATTATTCTTAAATTCCTCCTTTATTGAGTGTAAATATTTGCACTGGAAAAAAAAAACCAGACAAAAATAATGACACTCATTACCACCGCCATTAGACACCTTGCAATTGAAAATGATAAAACTCTTAACTAAGTTAAATTCATGAACACAGGCAACTAAGAGTAACTTTTGTTTCCTAAGAGCTTGATTACTCTTTTTGGATAGACAGAAATGGGAGATCATTACTACTCTCGAGGACTCTTACTCATCAGGTTTGGGTGTTTTCTTTTAGTGAGAATTAGAAAAGTAGCAATCAAATACCACAGATGTCTAAGTACAATCAGTGATCTTCCTTTTGCGTTGTTACTTCTGTTCCCTTTTGGTCCCCCCTGTTAACTATAGGGTGATCCACATGCAAAGGACTCTGCAGTTTTTGGGATTTCTGAGAGGTCTGATTGAGTATATTTGGGGAGATATAAGAGGAACAACATGACTTCAGGATGCAGTCTCCTTTGTAGGTGTGGAGCAGGAAGGATGTGACTGTCCTCAATGGGGACCTGTCACCCTTACTGAAGCTCTCAAGGGCCTGGGGTTTTGGGTGCAATGACATCTTCTCACTCATTGTTACTCTCCCAGGTGAGCTTCAATCTTTACTTTAAAAAAATCACTCACTTCCTGAACTCTTGCTTGTACAGGCTCATCATAAAAAATGAGGGAAACTATAAAAATCCCCAGCACTAGGAAAGGAGGGTATAGGGGCTGATGCAAAGAAAATGCAACGAAAGCATGAGAGCAACTTACCCTGGGGTCCCAAAAGAAATTGTCCATGGCCCGCACCAAATCTTCGACTTGGGGATAATTTCCCTTAATTAGTTTCCTCTTGATTCTGTCCAACATCCTAAGTTTCCTTAGGTATTCAGAAGCGTTTCTTACCTGGTGAAAAATATATCAATAGGAATCAATAGGAGAGTTGCTGACACAGTGCAGTGGCTGCCTTCCATGGACTCCCATCGCACCAGCAGGAATCCAAGGTGCAGATAAAGGCAGCCCGTGCTCTCCCTCCCGGGGGCTCCGGATCACAAATCCCACACAAGAGCCCATGTCAAGGTCAGGTAACATCATGGTGGCCTGCATTCATGGTTTGTTGTTACTCACATAAATTTCATGTGGAATATTTAGAAAAATGTTGCTCTCTAAATGGTAATAGACCTTTAAGAGAAGGAACTCACATTTCTGCAAAAGAAAGAGGATGTGAATGAAAAACAGCTTGGAGAGAATGAGCCAACAGTCATGCACAGGTACGCGCGTGTCCAACCCAGTCTTCTGGAACTTTCCCCAAACTGGTATTGCTCTTGGACATTAACAGGCAATGGCTGCCGCCCCGCCCCCAAAACAGGTTCTGGTGAGTTTTCAGCATGGTTGAGGCACGATCAGAAAACCAGGCACTGTTTGGCAACCTCCCCCTCACCCTGTGACTGCCTGAATTCTCACATGTGAGCGGACAGGCGGAGGCCTTGGGCCAAATTCTACTCACCAACTTCTCCTCAGGCCCCATCTGCTTCACCAGGATCTCAGATTCCCTGTAACGCTGCTGACTTCTTGAAGAATTTTGTATTGTGCAGAAGGTACATATCCAACTGCTCCTGAGAGGTCAGATACGAGTGAGCAGGGAAAAGCCCAGAAACAGCCACTGTCACTATAACTGCCACTGTCCTCCTTTCAGGAATGGCTGATGGCACAGCTGGGGGATGAAGGGGACACGTCCCAGGGTCTCCAAGTTTCTCATGTGATGACTTTCCTCCCACAGAGAGTAGCCACAGAGGGTGTGGGTGGAGGGCGGTGTCAGGGTGGGAGGTGGGCTCTCCTCTCCCTGTCTGAGCTTCTGGGAGCACAAGGAGCCCTGCCTACCAGGCCTGAGTGCCAGAGACTGGACTTTAACCCATGGAGACTTTAGGGCTTCATAAGCCAGCTGGAAAGGTAATGAAATGAGGTACCAGGCCATGTTATCTTCCTTTTATGAATAAGCACAGAATAAAAACAGCTGGCACTACCATTGTATGAACAGGAGTCTGTGCTGGGGAAGTTCTGGAATGGGCAGTAGCAGTGTGTCAGAAGAGGACCCAGCCGCTGGCCTCTGCCTCCTGAGGAGGGAGGAGAACATTCTGCTCCTGCTGCCTGTGTCACTCAGCAGCTCCGGGGACCATCCTGCTGGACCCCGGCCCTCCGGCCCCGCTCTGTCCCCATCAGGTCACAAGGAGGAACCCCACAGGGGGAGCGAGCCTGGCAGGGGGAGGGGACCTAAAGGGGAGTGTGGCTCATCTCACAAACCTCCTAGTGTCCACAGGTGGGAGGTGACAGTCCCCATGAAAGAATCTGTAACAAGTAGCGCAGCCAAAGAGCTTCCCTCCATCCTGGCAGATCTCACATTTGTCTGAGTTTCCCACCTAGAAGGTAAAACAGGGTCCACATCCCCATGAGCCCATGACAACCAGCGCTGTGGGAATCTAAGACTTATGACCTTTGTGTGACCTGCAGGGGCTCGTGTGTGTTTCCCCTGAGCTGCGAAGGGGCAGCTTGGGGTGCAGGTTGCAGAAGAAGGATTCTTGGTCTGCAGAGAAGTTCAGGACTGGTCTGTGTGACCAGAAAAATTATTCCTATAAAGCCAGAGATCCTAACACAGAAGGACAGACAACAAAACAAGAGGATGATTTTTATAGAAATCAGAATCATCTTATTGCCTTGCAGAAAATAAAAGGCTCTGAAGAAAAGTGTTAAGTCCTTTTGCCTGCACCACAATGACTGAAATGCATCCTGGAAATGCGGTGTGCTGGGAAACTCATAAGATGGAATAAACTTCCTGTTTTCTTGGCTGTAGACTCTCCATCAGTTGAAGGGACTGGCAGGGCCCTGGGCTATGGATTCTGTGCCTGGACGGCCCCTGGATTTGTGACCCTGACTTTGAGTTGAAAAGACCATGACACAGATGTCCAGGTGGTGGCAGGAAAGACGGGGCTCTGCGACTCTGGGAGCCGGAGGAAGAGGCCCCATGACTCAGCTTCACATGAAGGTGTGGAGGCTCCATCTCTGAGTGGCCAGGGAGTGTGGCGATTGGTTTGGTCTGTAAACCAAATGGGGAGGTTTCTCCCAACCTATGCACAATCAGCTGAAACTGGATTTATTACCAGTCTCAATATCTGGCCTTTGACCAGATTTAAGTTCACTTGGAGAAGATGAAATTTGATAATATTTTCACCTCAATCTTGACTTACTCATTAAACCCAAATAAACTCATAGAGCAGCTATGAAGATACACAGTGTTATACACAAACATGGTGTATTAATGACAAAACACTGGCCTGTAACTGAGCCCTTCAATGAAGAAAAAGTGGTGGAAGGAGTAATATTAAAGCTCACTGTGAGGTGTGCTGTGACATTTGCTAAAACTGAGACGGCCTCGGACAACCTATCTGCACATTCCCCTCCCTACTCTGCTCCCCTTGTTAAGGTCCCACAGCTAAACAAAGCTCCTTGTTAAAGGACCACCACTAACCTCGCCCATCCTGGAACATCAGGTTTCACTTCCCTGTCAGCGATGGAACCTTTCACACAAGCCAGACACAGCCTCCCACGGAAACCAGGGGGCCCCGCCACCCTCCCCAGCCCCTGGTGGTCCACTTGGTTCCTAAGTGCCGTGTCTGTGGGGCCTGCAAGGGAGCACTGTCTTCCTCCTCATTCTGGAAGTAGATGTGACTAAGAACAGATGTCAATACCTCTGTCCAGTGGCAGATGCCATTACTTGCAACCCCCAAACTGCCCAGTGGACATTTTTCCTCATGAATAAGGTAAAGAAGAGATGATTAAAACAGAAAACCACTCTTTTAAGAAAATGAAAATCAGCTTTTACATGTGAATGAGAAACTTTTAGGAACCATATCAGCCCTTCATTGCTTTCCTGGTTCTGCCTTGTTAGAGAATCGAGGCGGTTTGAGAACCACTTGGGGGCAGTTCTCTCCCAGATGGAAACATCCTGTCTATCCCATGGTCTGCCGGAGAAATTCCTCCCTTCCTGTGATCGTTTGAGGTGACACAAATGAGATTGGCTTGAGGACTTGCCCGCCCATGGATGGGTGCTGGGTGGGGGGGAGGTGAGCCATTGAGGAGCAGGAGGAGGCAGGGGTGACAGCGTCCACCTTCCTCTGCAATGGCCTCTCCTGTTTTCTCCAAACCCGTGTGGTCTGTGCCATGTCTCCCCTGGGGCTACTCCCTCAGCCTCACTGCTGTATTTCCTCCTCTTCTTCTCCTTCTTCTCCTCCAACACTTGGATGGAATCCCTCAGGTTTCTACCTTTGGCCATTCAGTTGGCCCCAGATGGTCAAATCACAGTCAAAGCTGCAGTTCCATCGCTATGTCTCCAGCTCCCAGGTGTCTTGTGTTTCCTCTGCCTTTGTGCACATCCCTGTGCTCGACCAGCATCTCCGCCTGGGCCCTGAACTCATGCAGTCAAAACTTAATGTATTCTCTTTTCCCAACCAACTACATGTTCTTTCCTGGTGCTTCCATTTAGTAAAACATACGATTTTGTCCACAAACCTGAGACTCCATCCTGGGGCTATACTCTCACTTGCATCCCAAATCCACCCTATCCCCACTTCTCACAGTAAAATTTATGCTTCTGTTCTTAGTTCCTTTGTCCCTGTAGGGTCCACTGCATACAGGGATGCTGAGACCCTCATGAATAGCTCCAACTTAATATATAAAAAGAGGGGTCAGTTTCTCAAAGTCTGTATTATATCTCGTTTAACAACAGATGAAGATCAGAAATGTCATTCTTGAAGCTAATGGGCAGAATAATTTGGAACATAGCTATTATTACTCTTAATGTAAGTAATAAAAGTCACCAGGAATTATTTTGAATCTTGTTCTGGGATTTTGGGTGAAAAGTCTTACCAGAATCAGGACACTGGTCATTTCTTTTATATCCTTATATGAGAAAGTACAAGTGCCATGGGACATCTTGCCAAGAGCTGTCACTCAGTGTTCTGAGAATCCTGAATCACATGCCCAATGGGGACTGAGACTACTCCAGCCTGGAGGCCTGGGGACAGTTTCCTTCCCCTCACTGTAGGGACTCACAGATGACCATCCTCATTCTCCAGAAAGCAGTGACCCTCTTCCCAGAAGAACAAGAAAACAACAAATATAACCAGTGCACAAGAATCTTGCATACATAAATCTTAAGCAAGACCAGTCAGTCTCTCATATCTGTGGCTCTTTGTTTCTTTTTCCAGCGATACATTTCAATTGTCTTAGGAGAGCAATAGTGTAATAATGTCACAGCCCAATGTCAGAGATTCTGATCAATTGGTCTGGGAGGGGCATAAGCATTGGCATTCTCCCTTAATTGTAGAATGAATAACTTGTGTATCAAAATCATCTGGAGATTGATTAACAATTCTGATGTACACGTCATAACTCAGAGCGTTTAACTCTAAATTTTGTCTAGAATGGGATTCAAGCAATGTCATTTTCCAAAGGTCTTCAGGTGATTCCAGTACAGCATAAATTGAGATTTAGCCTAAGCCAGTGTGGTTATTCATGTAGGCTCTTATAAGTCATTGTTAAATTGGCCTGTAAAATCTATCCTAGGAAACATTATCATTAACAGGAGTGAGGGCACTCTTGCTGGAATGGTTGCCTTCTCTTCCCTACAGTTTCTTGGACGTTGGCAGTGTGACAGGACCCTCTGGGTCTCCATCTATCAATAAGGGTCTAGGGAACCATGCAAGTGTCCCAGAGAACTCCACAACCTCCTGCAGCTATTCTAGGGCATCACCCTAATGATAAAATGAATCTGAGGTCTTTCATACCCCAATTCTTTTTCCAGGAGGTCTACCTCCTCTTTATTCCTCCAAATTCCAAGATGGCACCTGGTCGACTTTTCATAGGAAACTGACTACTGTGCACTATACTTTCATTACTTGTGTGCCTTCAATAGAATGACTAGGCCTCCTTCCCTTCAGGCAGCCTCAGCTTTTATCTCCACCCATGGCAGAGAGGACATAGACAATTGTGATCCCCTGAAAAGTGATCTGAGAATGGTTATGTCACTGCCTGCCCCTTGGGTACCCTAGAATCCCTAATCCCAAATAGTTACTCTACTATGGTAGATAGTTGAAGTTGAAACAATCCTTGAGTTCAGGGATATTATTTCAATTTTCTTTGTGGACATTGGGCATTTCTATGCACTCAGTAACTGTATGTTGAATGAGTAAATAAATGGGTATTGCTTCACTTAGGAAAAGAGATTACGTGGTATCTTTTTAAGCAAATATTAGCATGTAATAAATGATATCTCTGTCTGAGTAACTCCGTTTATATGACAACACACAGCAGTTGTCACCAGGAAGCGTAAGTGTTCTCATCAGGAGACAGGAAGCTGTTGTGTAATGCCGAGTGACACTGAAGTCTCCAGGAACCAGGAGCTCCATCAACAAGAGAAGTTCTGGGAGGCACAGAGGATTCACCATGGCAGAAATGCATCCTGAGAGCTGCCACTTTGGGTCACTTCAGTTCTTGATGAAAAAGACACAAAATATATGGAAAATTGAATCTTTTCAATGCAGAATGTTCCACCCATGGATAAAGATGTGGGTTGGAAGTTGGTAGCTCTTTCAGGTAATGAAGATAAAGTAATTCTTGACACATGGAGAATGGTAAACACAGCTCTTTAAAGTAGTTACCAATTAGGTCCTTCAATATTTTCTCTTCAGTAAATGCAGTGGGTGAAATTCCTTACTACTGGTTGTTCAAAAGACCCAGAACATAAGGATCAGCAAGATGGCAGAAGAGTGAATGGAACTTGCATTCACCTCCTCCCGGGACCAACCTGGAATTACAACTAAATTGTGGAGAAATCACCTGGAACAAACAACTGAACAATAGTGAGAGAGGAGCCTTATAACCTCAGACAGACAGAAGAATCAGCTTCAGCATAATCTGACTCGTAAGGACCTCAGTGGAGACTTGAGAAGGTGGGCTGGGCGCCCATTGGTGGCAGTGCTGTAGGGATATTTAAGTGGCCAATTGGATCCCCCTGAGAAGAGTGGTGTCTAAACCCTAAGCTGGGATCCCTAGCCTAGAGAGCACCAGAGTCCAAAAAGTACACAGGTAACAACCAGCAGCAAAAAGCAGCAGGGTTGCTCTCTGTCAGAGATGGATGGCTGGAGATACAAAGAGCCATTTAAAGGGCCGATACACAATTTTCATTTGCAGGCACTTATCCTGGGCTCCATCAAAAGCAGGGGCAGAGTGGGCTAGAGACATTTGAGGAGAGACTAAGGACAGAATCTTGGGAGGGGGGCGGCGGGATGGAGAGAGTAGCCAAAGGGATCCTGGTGCTGAGTCATCCCCATATGGCAATAGCTATCCTGCTCAGGTAGACCACTCCCCTGAGTGGCAGCAGCCTAAGGGGAAACAAGAGCCACGACCCTAGGAGGGATTCTGCCCTGCCCTATGGTGCTGGCCTGATTGCTGAGTGCAGAGTGACTAGATTAACAACTGAAGGAGACAGCTTCAGAGAGTAGATCCCTGGAAGTCTCAAATAGACTGCCTAAGGTCAGATTGGGTCGACATCTGACATCACCAGAGGTGGAGCCAGAAAGAAAAAAAATCTGTAAATACTAGAAGCTACTGAGACGAAATCCACCGTGGGTTTTTCCATGATTTGTGATATTTTCTTTACTACATAGCTTTTTAACATTCATTTCAGGTCCATCAAGTTTTTGCCTTTTAAGTCACTAGATTTGCTACTTTAGCTCATTTCTCTCCTTTCTTATAATAGTCTTAATCTCTTTAGAACCTTATTAATACTGGCTCATTTGATGTTGATAGTAGGATTGTGGGGGGAGTTATATTTGCAGATGTGGTTTTGTTTCCTGGGCCTTGTGGTTCTGGCACCACCTGTACAAAAACCCACAAGACGTGGTGGGCAGAGTGACCCTTGGTCAACCAGCTGGAGGGAAAGACCCACCAAAGAATGACCCAGAAACAATCAAAACCAATTACATTGAGAGAGCCAACATAAACAGCATGAAAGGCATCCCAAGGCAGCAGGAGACAAAGGTGTCTGCACCATTGAATCTCACAGGTCCCCTACCATAGAAGTCCACACCACAAAGCTGGGGAGTCAAAACAGACCAATTTAAGAGCAGCAGCAAAAAAGGAGAGTCTCACAAATAACGGGAAGACAAAGAAACAACCAAATTGAAAGGAAAGCAGGACTCCTCAGAAAGAGTGCTAATGAAATACAGGCAAGTAAACTATCAGATACTGAGTTCCAAACAATGGTTCTAAGGAAGCTCAATGAGCTCAGTGAGCTCAGTGAGAATTATCAAAAAACTATAGGAAAACAATGAGAAACTTACTGCAAAATATATCAGCATTAAAAGGACATAGAAACTATCAAAAAGAGGGAAGAGGAAATGAAGAATACAACTTCTGAATTGAAGAACACAGAAGGAATCAAAAGCAGACTAGATAAAATATAGGATTGAATCAGCAAGCTGGAGGACAAGGTAGAAACAACTCCCCAAAAGAGCAAGATAATGAAAAAAGACTAAAAAAAAAATGAAGAGGGGTTATGGGAACTACAAGACAACACGAAATGGAATGATATCTGTATCATAGGGGTACCAGAAGGAAAAGCAGAGGAGTGAAGAATAGAAAACCTGTTTGAAAAATGTAATGATGGAAAACTTCATTAATCTGATGAGAGAAAAAGACACACTAGTCCAGGAAGCTCAGAGGGTCCCAATCAAGAGTAACTCAAAGAGGCCCACTCCAAGACACATCAAAATTAAATGGCAAAATTCAAATACAAAGAGAGAATCTTGAAAACAGCAAAGAAGAAGCAGGAAGTAACATACAAGGGAGCCCCAATAAGAATAGCAGTTGACTTCTTAACAGAAACACTAGCAGATGAAGGGAATGGCAAGAAATATTCCAAATCATGAAAAGCAAAGGCCTGCAATCAAGACTGCTCTACCCAGCAAGGCTCTCAGTTAAAATGGAAGGCAAAATAAGGAGTTTCCCCGACAAAAGAAAGCTAAAAGAATATGCCTCGGCTAAATCAGCATTCCAAGATATGCTAAAGGGACTGCTTTAACAAGATGAATAAAAAGAGTATGAGAGAGAGGGGAACACAGACACAAAGTGGGTAAAATGGCAATGAATAAGTACCTACATTTCAAAACAAATGCCATAATAAGAGACACAGAAGGACGCTTCATAATACTCAAAGGAAAACTCCATCAAGAACACATAAATATTGTAAACATATATGCATCCTACATAGGAGCACCCAAATATATAAGAACACTTGAAGTACTTAAAGAAAGATATAGACAGCAACACAATTGTAGTAGGGGATTTTACCACCCCGCTGTCAAAGATCTTCCAAACAAAATATCAACAAGGACATTGTGGAACTGAATAATGTATTAGATCAAATGGACTTAACTGATATATATAGAACCTTTCATCCCAAATAAGCAAAATGCACATCTTTTTAAATGCACATGGAACATTTTCAAAGATACACCACATGATAAGACACAAAACAAGTTTCAACAAATTCAGGAAAACTGAAATCATATCTAGCACTTTCTCAGACCACAATGGCCTGAAGGTAGAAACCAACCTCAAGAAAAAAACTCAAAAACAGTCAAACTCATGGAGGCTGAATGGCATACTATTCAACAATGAATGGGTCAATAATGAGATCAAAAAAGAAATAAAAAAGTTTCTGGAAACAAATGAAAATGAACACACAACAGTCCAAAACCTATGGGACACAGTGAAGGCAGTCTTGAGAGGGAAGTTCATAGCAATACAAGCCTACCTAAAAAAAGATAGAAACATTTCAAATAAACAACCTAACCCTACATCTTCAATAACTGGAGAAACAACAACAAACAAAGCCCTGAGTTTTTTTTGTTTGAGTATAAGGAAGGAAATAATCAAGGTCAGAGCAGACTAAATGACATAGAGATTAAAAGAACAAATCAAAGGATTAATAAATCCAGGAGCTGGTTCTTTGAGAAGATATACAAAATGACAAGCCTTTAACCAGACTACTCAAGAAAAAAAGGCAGAGGACCCAAATAAATAAAATCAGAAATGAAAGAGGAGAAATAATAACTGATACCAAAAAAAATACAAAGGATTATAAGAAATTACTACAAACAACTATATGTCTTAAAATTTGAAAACCTGGGTGAAATGGACAATTTTCCAGAAAAAAAAAATCTTCCAAAACTGAATCACAAAGAAGCAGAAAGCCTGAACAGATTGATAACAGCTAGTGAAATTAAGCAGAAATGAAAAAACTCTGGGCACACAAGCCCTGGACCAGATAGTTTCATAGGAGAATTTTACAAAACATTTAAGGAAGAGCTAACCCTTGTCCTTCTCAGACTATTCCTAAAAATCCAAGAAGAGGGAAGACTCCAAAACTCTTTTTATGAGGTCAGCATCATCGTAATCCCAAAACCAGATAAAGACACAACAAAGAAAGAAAACTACAGGCCAATACTGCTGATGAATATAGACACTAAAATCCTTAACGAAATGTTGCCAAACATGATCCAGCAATACATTCAAAAGATCATACACCATGATCAAGTGGGATTAATCACAGGGATGCAAGGATGGTACAATATTCACAATAAAAAAATGTAATACATCACATAATAAACAAAAAGAAAGACAAAAGTCACACAATCATGTCTATAGATTCAGAAAAAGCATTTGATAAGATATAGCATCCATTATAATAAGAACACTCAGCAAAGTGGGAGTAAAGGGAGCATAGCTCAACATAATAAAAGCCATAAATAAAGACTTACAGCCAACATCACACTCAACAGGGAAAAATTGAAAGCTTCTCCACTAAGATCATGAACAAGACAAAGATGTCTGCTTTTACTACTTCTATTGAACATAGTATTGAAGTCCTAGCCACAGCAATCAGACAAGAAAAAGAAATAAAAGGCATCCAAATTGGAAAGGAGGAAGTAAAACTGTCATTGTTTGCAGATGACATGACAGTGTAAATTGAAAACCCTATAGACTCCACCAAAAAAACTACTCAATCTAATAAGTGAATTTGGCAAAGCAGCGGGATACAAAGTCAATTCTGAAATTGAAGGTGTTTTGGTACACCAACAATGAAATGTCAGAAACATAAATCAGGAAAAAAAAATCCCATTTGCTATAGCAACAAGAAAAATAAAGCACCTAGAAATAAACCTAACTAAGGAGGTAAAAGATCTGTGCTTAAGAAAGAAATTAAGGAAGACACAAACAAATGGAAGCATTTACTGTGTTCACAGATTGGAAGAATTATCATCATCAAAATGTCCATATTACCCAAAGCAAAATACAGATTCAACACTATCCTTATTAAAATAACAATGACATATTTCACAAATATAGAATATATATTTTAAAAATTTATATGGAACCATAAATGACTCCAAATAGCCTCAGCAATTTTGAGAAAGAAGAACCAAATAGGAGGGATCACAATACCTGACATCAAACTATATTTCAAGACTACTGTAATCAAAACAGTCTGACACTAGCACAAGAACAGACATATAGATCATTGGAATAGAATAGAGATCCCAGTAATAAACCCAAATCTCTATGGTCAACTAATGTTTGAAAAGGGGTGCAGAAGCATAAAATGAAGTAAAAATAGGCTCTTCAAGAAATGGTGTTGGAACATTTGGACAGATATGCACAAAAAAATGAAACTTGACCACCAACTTATACCATACACAAAAATAAACTCAAGATGGATAAAAGACTTAAATATATGTTATTGCACCATAAAAGTCCTAGAGGAGAACATAGGCAGGAAAATGTCAGATATTCCACACAGCAAAGTTTTCACCAATATATCCCCTAGAGCAAGGGACATAAAGGAAAGAATAAACAAATGGAACTTCATACAAATAAAAGGCTTCTGCACAGATAACGAAAACATCAGCAAAATGAAAAAGGAATAAACCGAATAGGAAAATACACTTGCCAATGATACTCAGACAAGGGTTTGATCTTCAATATATATAGAGAACTCAGGCAGCTCCATACCAAGAAGACAAACAATCCAATTAAAAAATGGGCAAAGGACCTGAACAGACACTTCTCCAAGGAAGACATACAGAGGGCTCAGAAACATGTGAAAGGATGGTTGGCATTACTAGCCATCAGAGAGATGGAAATTAAAACTACAATGAGACACCACTTCAGATCAGTCAGAATCGCTGTCATAGACAAATCAATAAACAAGTGCTGGTGAGGCTGTGGAGAAAAGGGAACCCTCGTGCACTGTTGGTGGGAATGTAGACTGGTGCAGCCACGGTGGAAAACAGTATGGAATTTCCTCAATAAACTAAGAATGGATCTGCCTTTTGACCTGGAAATTCCAACTGCTGGGATTATACCCTAAAAATCTCCAAACCCTAATTCAAAAGAACCTATGCACCCCAATGTTTATAGTAGCACAATTTACAATAACCAAGTGCTGGAAGCAATCTTAGTGTCCAACAGCAAATGGGTGGATCAAAAAACTATGGTACATTTATTTACACAATGGAACACTGCAGCAGAAAGCAAGAGGGAGCTATTACCCTTCAAGACAGCAATGGATGGAACTGGAGAGAATTATGCTAAGTGAAGTAAGCCAGGGGGAGAATGAGAAATACTATATGATCTTACCTATAATTGACAAAACAAAGAAGCAAGTAAAATATAACTGGAAACATTGAAATAAAGAACAAACAGTAACCAGAGGGGTGGGGAGAGGGGGAACACAGAGGGAAGAAGGGGAAGGGTCATCAAGGGACATGTATAAAGGACCCACAGGCAAAGCCAAAGGTGGGAAGGATTGAGGGTGGGAGGTAGGGGTGGGTAGGGCAGGGGATAGTGGTAGTGGGAAAATGGAGACAACTGTACTTGAACAACAATACAAAATGCAAAAAATAAAATCAAATCAATAAAAACATTTAAAAAAAGACCGGGGGCATCAGATAATATATAAAGGCCTGGAGCTCACACTCCCAGTGTCAGATGAAGTCCCAGCTCTGTGTAAGCTAATGGGGGATTCTGTGAAAGTCCTGGGCGCCCATTTCTACCTGAAGTGTGAGAACGGCCCCTCCCACCTCCCCCTCCTTCTCAAGTTCTCATTCAGACCCAGTCTTGAAAACACTACCACTTTGGCCTCAATCTACACTGCACATTACGTATTTGTTTTTTGCCCCCACAGCCTTCCTCCACAGAGGGAGAAACCACTTTCAGAGACAGAAAGGAGGCCTGCACACCCCCTGAGGTGGAGGGAATGGGGGGCCATCAAAGTAAACCATTTTCCAGGTCAGCCCCTCACGTAGGCTACATTCATCTCCCAAGAACTCCCTCCCCAGCAGCACTATCCTCATGAAAAATCTGCCAATAATTTCTGCTTGAGAAGGAATTCTGTATGTTTGCCATGTATATTTTATTGAAGGATGGAAGAGGATGTAAAAATCAGAAAAGAAATATGCTCTCAGTTTTGTACCTCATGAAGTAATATATGGTTTCATATATGTCCCAATATAGACTGTCCACTACTAGGCAGTTTCATCTGGATGATGGGGAGCAAACTTTTGCTTAATTAGATTTCATTAAAGTTAGAAAATATTAACCTTTATAAAAAAATCTGGGGTTGAGTTGAAGATGACTCTATGACCTTATTAAGAAATGTTTTTATGTCTCCCATAATCATGTTTGCTTTTACAACATCACAACATCTGCATGTATAGTGTAAACTCAGCTATGAGGTCTATTTTGATTGCTCCTTATAAACCCCATCTCAAATGGTTTACAATTCACAGATAATTTTGCATACAAACTAATGTCTAATTGAGCAACTCTGAAGGCATGCAAAATACATACATACATACGTACATACACACATAAGTAAATAAATAAAGGCACAGGAGAGGAGAAGAAGAAGCAATGTTAAGTACACAACTGAGAAACCATAAAAGTGGTGTAGTACCTATATATCAGTTATGTAATAAGAACTTGTATAATAGAATAATCACCTTTTTTTTCCTGTCAATTGTTTTTGGAGGTGTGTGTAGCTTTCCAAGCTGAAAGATAAAATGATACAAGTTGATGCTTAGCCTGTGTTTCAGTTTTGTGAGCCTGGCATTCCAACCTCCTTGTAAATATTTCTGCACAAATGTCCCACTGTCAGCTCAAAGCCCAGGTGACTAACTGAAAAACCATCTCCCTCTCCTCACCTGTTCTTCTAGATTCATCCACGGAACCCAGGTATTCATCTTTAGAAACTTTTTCCTTGCTCTTGCACTTTTCTCTAAGTTTTCAGAGGTTTTCCTTCACAATCTCTTTGGCACATCTCACCCCCTCCCCATTCCCACCAGTGCCACGCACACCTGCCTCCTCACACCAGGGCTGTTCAGCAGACACACATGTGTCCCACACCTACAGTGTGTCAGACACCCTGGACAATGTTGGGCACCCAAAGAAGGACAAACCTTAAAGGGGTCTAGAGACAAAAGGAATGCCTGGAAGGATAAATATAAAATAGTGTGAGAAGGGCCTTAATAGTGAGTTCAGGGGGCCCAGGAAAGGGATGACTAGGGCAGGTTAGTCAGGGAACATTCACAGAGGACTGAAAGCTGAGCTGAGCGTTATAGGGTGAATATTGGTTCCTTGGGCTAAAAGACAGTGAAATCATTTCAAGGCCCTACATTGTCTGAGACATGGTTTTAATATGTCATTTCACATCTCAGGAGACTCCCTGGTTCTTCACTGTCTATGTTATGAGTTTAAACTCCTTAGCCTGACATTAAATCCCTCTGTAAACAACCTCAATCGATGGATTATGCCGTATCACACACAATCCATTTAGCTCAAACCATGGAGTCACATTAATTGTGTTTCTGGATTTTACACCATTTTTCTTGAGTGTCTTCTGCCCACTTGTTTGACTGCAGATGGTCTCTCTTTCAGTGCCTGAAGTTGTCTGCAGGCACCTGAGTCAGAATGACCTTTCCCTCCCAGAGCTCCTGCATCCACCGAACAGAGTCCCTTTGAGAAATTGATGGACTCCCTTGTATTGATGTATGAGCCTGGAGTGCCTTTTAGCAGGAAAAGGTTAAAGTCAGGGACTCAGGGCTCCCACTATAATGCAGCAGGTATTTGATGAACAAATAGTGACCATATCATTGACCACAACAAGGAAAGTCACACCTCCTGCCCCCTCACTGAAATACCTCCATCAGCTCTTTTAGGGTTTTTCCACGGCAGGTCAGGCTGGTCTTCCAGTTACTTGATTTTCCATAGCCTCCTCTGACTTCAAATTCCCTGGGGTTGTACCAATTTCCATCTTCGCTTCTTATGCACTTCCTTGTGGTTCCTGTAAGACCAGGGTAAGTTCATCGTGACACCTCCTTGTCCTCAGAGCTCAGGTGTTGTCCTCCCACCACTTTGTATCTGACACCACCCAATCTAGGTTTGTGATCAATAGCAGGAGAGTTTGGCCTCCCCTTTCATGCATCAGAGCCCCACAACCCAGCCTGCAAGTTCCCTCCAAGAAGACTTTATGCTTTGAATTAAAATCTCAAGCGGGGGCCCTGCTGCTCACAATGGCACTAAGGCAACATCTGTGTCTTGTGTTACAACAATTTTCTTTGAGTTTAACGTCATTATTGAGCAGATAACATCACCACTGAGTGTCATCCTTGAAATCATGGGTAACTGATATTAAAATAATTGTGAAATATTAATCAGTAGAAAACTTAACTTGTATGTGAAAGATAACCATATACTTAAAGTCATTATTCATTAGATAAAAGGAAATCAAAACCACAATCAGATACTACATTATAAGCACTGGGATGGCCATAATAAAAAAGACAGACAATAACAAGTGTTGGTGGGAGAGCAGAAAAATTGGAGCCCACAGATTTTGCTGACGGGAATATCAACTGGTATGGTGATGTAGAGAATAGTTTTTTTTTTTTTCACCAATCCAAAAAGAGGGAAGTTTCCCCAACATATTTTAAGAGGCTAGTATTATCCTCATTCCAAAACCAGATAAAGACATAACAAAGAAAGAAAACTACAGACCAATATTGCTGATGAACACAGATGCTAAAATCCTCAACAAAATATTGGCAAACTGCATCCAGCAATACATTCAAAAGATCATACACCATGATCAAGTGGGATTAATCACAGGGATGCAAGGATGGTGCAATAAATGCAAATCAATAAATGTAATACATTACATAAACAATATGAAAGACACATGATCATATCAATAGATGCTGAAAAAGCATTTGATAAGTATAGAACCCATTTACAATAAAAACTCTCAGCAAAGTGGGAAAAGTGGGAGCATACCTCAACATAATAAAGGCTATATACGAGAAACAGACAGCCAGCATCATACTCAACAGGCAGAAATCAGGAACAAGACAAAGGTTTCATTTTTTACCACTTCTATCCAACAGAATATTGGAAGTTCTAGCCACAGCAATCAGACAAGAAAAAGAAAAAAAAGCATCCATATTGGAAAGGAGGAAGTAAAGCTGTGACTGTTTGCAGATGACATGATCGTGTACACAGAAAACCTATAGACTCCACCATAAAACTACTTGACCTAATAAATGAATTTGGCAAAAGGGTGGGATACAGATCAACATTCAGAAATCAAAGATATTTTTGTACACCTAAAATGAAATATCAGAAACAGAAATTGGGGGAAAAAAAATCCCATGTATGATAGCAACAAGAAAAACAAAATACTTAGAAATAAACCTAACCAAGGAGGTAAAAGACTTGTACCAGAAAACTATAATACCAAAAGAAAGAAAGTAAGGAAGAAAGAAATATAGGGAAGCAGAGACTTCTGGCAAAGGTGTAGGCATAGGTAGATACAGTTTGCCTCCTTGCACAACCAAAAGAAGGACAACAGCACATTTAAAAACAAAAACAGCCAGAACTGCTGGAAAATCAAACTTCATGGATGTCTGACAACCCAGGAGTTAAAGAAGAAACATTCAGCAGACCAGTAGGAGGGGCAGAGATGGGCAGCCAGCACAGAGAGGCCACACAGCAAGGTGGTGGCTGGAGGACCCCGGGGTCCCACATTTGCATGTGGATAAACCAGGAGGAACAGTTGGGGAGAGAGACAGACCATGCAATCCAGGGTTCCAGTGTGGGAAAAGAAAGCCTCCAAACCTCTGGCTGTAAAAACCTGTGAGGGATGCGGTGGTGGGAGATACTCCCAGACTCACAGGACAGTTCGTTGGAGAGACCCACAGGGTCTAAAACGTATACAGTCCCACTTACCTGGGAATCAGCTCTAGAAGGGCTCAATTTGCTTGTGTGTAACAGAGGAAATGACTGAAAGCCTGCCAAGAGCCAAGCAAAGCTGCATTGTTCCCCCTTGGAGCCCTCTCCTGTATACGGTGTCACAACGCAGCAACCTGGGTTACTCTGCCCTGGTGAGTAACTAAGGCTCTGCCCCTTCCAATGTAACAGGCACACTGAGACAAGGAAATATGGCCCAAATGAAGGAACTGATCAAAGGTCCAAAAATAACTAAGTGATGAAGGGATAGCCAACCTATCAAAGGCACAGTGGTAAACACTGGTAATCAGGATGTTCGCAGAAATGGTTGAGTATAGTCACAAAATGGAGGAAAAAGTGAAGGATATGCAAAATGAAATAAAGAAAAATATACACGGAACCAACAGTAAAGGGAAGGAAACTGGACTCAAATCAACAATTTGGAGCAGAAGGAAGAGATAAACATTCAACCAGGACAGAATGAAGAAACAGGAATTCAAGAAAATGAGGAGAGGCTTAGGAACCTCTGGGACAACTTTAAATGCTCCAACATCTGAATCACAGGGGTACCAGAAAAAGAGGAAGAGCAAGAAATTGAAAACTTATTTGTAAAAATAATGAAGGAGAATTTCCCTAATCTGGTGAAGGAAATAGACTTCCAGTAGATCCAGGAATCTCAGAGAGTCCCAAAGAAGTTGGACCCAAGGAACCACACACCAAGGCACATCATAATTACATTACTCAAGATTAAAGATAAGGAGATAATCTTAAAAGCAGCAAGAGAAAAGGAGAGCTGTTACCTACAAAGGAATTTCCATATGACTATCAGCTGATTTCTCAAAAGAAACCTTTCAGGCGAGAAGGCGCTGGAAAGAAGTATTCAAAGTCATGAAAAGCAAGGACCTGCATCCAAGATTATTCTATCCAGCAAAGCTAATATTTAGAATGGAAGGGCAGCTAAAGTGCTTTCCAAATAAGGTAAAGTTAAAGGAGTTCATCATCACCAAGCCCTTATTATATGAAATATTTTAGGGAAATATCTAAGAAAAAGAAGAAGATCAAAAATATAAACAGTAAAGTGACAATGAACTCACAACTATGAACCTAAAAAATAAAAACAAACTAAAGAAGCAACTAGAACAGGAGCAGAATCACAGAAATGGAGATCAGAGGGGAGTGGGATGTGAGAGAATGAGGGAAAAGGTATGGGGAATAAGAAGCACAAATAGTAGATACAGAATAGACAGGGGGATGTTAAGAATAGTGCAGGAAATGGAGAAGTCAAAGAACTAATATGTACATGACTCATGGACATGAACTAAGGAGGCAGGGAATGCTGGTGAGAGGAGGGAATTGGACAACTGTAATAGCATACTCAATAAAAAATATATATATGCACACACATATATATGTATGTACATATATATGTATATATGTATATATAATAAATGAAAGCATATACTGTGTTCATGGATTGGGAGAAATAACATCATCAAAATGTTCATATTATCTATAGCAATCTATAGATTCAATGCAATCCCTATCAAAATACCATAACATATTTCATAGATATAGAACAAACATTTCAAAAATTCATATGGAATCATAAATGACCTTGAATAGCCTCAGCATTTGAGAAAGAAGAGCAAAGTGGGAAGGATCATAATACCTGATACCAAACTATATTACAAGGCCACTGTAATCAAAATAGTTTGGTACTGGCATAAGAACAGATGCAAAGACCAATGGAACAGATTACAGATCGCAGAAATAAACTCATGTCAATACAGTCAGCTAATGTTTGACAAAAGGGGCAGGAACATAAAATGGAGTAAAAAGAGCCTCTTCAGGAAATGGTTTGGGAGATATGGACATGTAAATGCAAAAAAAGAAACTAGACCATCAATTTACCCCATACCCCCAAATAAACTCAATAGATAGAAGACTCAAATATAAGTCATGACACCATAAAAGTCCTAAAAGAAAATAGAGGCAGGAAAATTTCAGCTGTCCCATGCAGCAATATTTTCACTGATACATCCCCTAGAGCAAGGGATATAAAGGAAAGAATAAATAAATGGTGCTATATCAAACTAAAAATCTTCTGCACTGCTAAAGAAATCATCAACAAAATGGGAAGGCGACTAACCATATTGGAAAACATATTTGACAATGATGCCTTGGATAAGGGTTCAATCTCTAAAATGTATAAAGAACTCACACGACTCCACACCAGGAAGACAGACAATCCAATTAACAAGTGAACAAAGGATCTGAACAGATACTTCTCCAAGGAGGACATAAAGATAGCCCAGGGACATGTGAAAAAATACTTAACATTACTAGCCATTAGAGAGATGCAAATTAAAACCACAATGAGATACCACTTCACACCAGTCAGAATGAACATCATTAATTATTCGACAAACAAGTGCTGGTGAGGCTGTGGGGAAAAGGGAACCCTAGTGCACTGTTGGTGGGAATGCAGACTGGTGCAGCCACTGTGGAAAACAGTCTGGAAGTTCCTCAAAAAGCTGAAGATGGAACTGCCTTTTGATCCAGTGATCTCACTGCTGTGACTATTCCCTGAGAATCCTGAAACACCAATTCAAAAGAACCTATGCACCCTCATGTTCATAGCAGCATTATTTACAATAGCTAAGTGCTCGAAACAGCCTAAGTGCCCATCAGTGAGTGGACCAAAGAACTGTGGTACAATTACACAACAGAATACTATGCAACAGAAAGAAAGAAGGAGCTCCTACCCTTCACAACAGCATGGATGGACCTGGAGAGCATTATGCTAAGTGAAGTAAGCCAGGGGGTGAAAGACAAATGCTATATGATCCCACCCATACGTGGAACCTCATAAGAAAAAAACAGATAAATGAGCAAAATAGAACCAGAGACATGGAATTAAAGACCAAACTGACAGTGACCAGAGGGGCTGGGGGAGGAGCATAAAGGGGAAAAGAAGCGGGAGGAGCAAGCAAAAGGACATGGACAGAGGACTTACTCACATGGACTCCGGGGGGATGGACTGTGGGAGTCGGGGGGGCAGAGGGGCAAAGGTGGGACAACGGTTGCTTCACAGCAAGAAATAAAAAAATACCATAATCTTGAAGAGGTTATTAAAAATATCATGTTTCTAAACAATAAAAAAGTAGTTTGTTTTTTTCCTCAATAAACTAAACAAAGAATTACCACATTATCCTACAATGCCACTCCAGAGTATATGCGAAAAGAATTTTAAAACTACATTCACAAAAATGCTTTACACAAAACAGCATTATTCATGATATCTAAATACTGAGAAAACCTAAACTGAAACATAAGTGCAATATTGTATATGCATACCATGGACTATAATATGGTAAGAAAAAGAGTAAAATATAATACATGGTACATGTGTATGAACCTTTGAAAACATCATGCTGAGTGAAGGAACCCAGTCACAGAAATGACAGATGTTACGTGAGTCAATTGATATGAAATGCTTAAATAGACCCATTTACCGATCAGAAGGTACAATTAGTGGTTGCTCAGGGTGGGTGATGGCCTAGGGTAGAAATCGGCTTTCACAGCTGAGAGACATCAGGTTTCCTTTGAGGGAGGACAAAATGTTCTAAAATTAGATGGTGACAATGGTTTTATAATCTTGTGAAAGAAAAAACAACAAACAAAAAACTCAACCATGAATTATACAATTTAAATGAGAAATTATATATATGTGAGTTATGTCTCAATGAAGCTGTTTTAAAAAATACTTATGATGCAAACATTTATTTATATTAAGTGTTCACTCATAGGCATATTAAGAATAGTCTGATAGGAAGTTCACCATAATAGACAGCCATTGAAAAGCTTTCTAATGTTAAAGCCACAAAACACATTATATTCATTGTGTGAACTAACTCTCATAGTCACACCTGGAGGCAGGTTTGTACCTGTCACCCGTTTCTCAGATGAGAACGTTCAGGCTCGGGGAGGTCCCAGCCTTCACACTGCCGCTCTGGGCAGGGCTGAGGCTGGGAGTCAGGGTTTCTGACTCTAAACCCTGTGATCTCCCCACCACCCCTGACACCCTGTCCTGGCGGTGATTATCCAGAGGGGACACAGGAGGCGAGCTTGCAGGCGGAGGGCCTCTTCCCTGTTATATCGGATTCAAAGTTAGAAGTGCAGCATTTTCCACCC
This sequence comes from Pteronotus mesoamericanus, assembly GCF_021234165.1. NCBI lineage: Eukaryota > Metazoa > Chordata > Mammalia > Chiroptera > Mormoopidae > Pteronotus > Pteronotus mesoamericanus. The sequence continues at coordinate 62,458 of NW_026555277.1, forward strand.
AGAGACGGACGATCCTGCAATTCTCTTTGGTTCCTTGGGCTTCCTCATGGGCACTTGCTAGTGGGTGTGAGCACTTAATATGCGCCATTGTTTAAAGTGTAAACATATCATCTTAGGGATCCTTCCTCCTTCTTTCCAGCCACAGTGGGGCCTCAGTTCCTTGAGCAACTGGAAATTCACATGGATAATTCCATTATTTCATGTGATTCCTTCATATAGGGGTTGCAAATTAAAGTAAACCTTGAAACCTACCTCGTTCCAATTTTCTCTTAATTAACAGCCCCTTCTCTGTTTTACACGCCACAGGAAGTATTTCAGCTGCAAAATCCACAGGCTCACTTGGGTGCTGTCCTGCCCCTGAAAGAGAACATTCTTCATTCTGTCTCATATTACAATTGTACACGGACAATTTTCTTCCATCTTGAGGTTGTTTTGGAAATTCATAGGGGTGCTTAGGGAACTTTATTCCACAAATCTGCAGATTTTCATAGTCTTGCTTTCAGTGGCATTTTTGATACATAACCACAGAATGTCTACCTTGATTTCACCTCTGAAACTCCCCACAATCCGAACGCTGTAGCAGAGACATCAAGAGTCAATAAAATTGTCCCCATGCAGTCAGCCCCCTGATTCTCAGGTGACAGTGGCACACGCAGCTGCTGCCCTGGTAGGAGGGGGCTCTGCACCGGGGCTATTTCCCTGCACTCAGGTCGCTGCAGACACAGTCCAGCCTGTGCAGGCCTCTTCCTGTGTGAGCTCTGACTCAGGGGCAGAGAGGACAGCGATGGGCCGACCTGATGGACACGGCGTCTGCTGTTTGTGTTCGCTGCTTTGCCTCATTCCTCCCCCACAGCAGCTTCGTCCAAAGCTCAGGAAGCTCTAGAACAATCTGCAAATTGCATGGCTCGCTGGACCATTTGCGGTCTGACAATATTATCAGAATATCAGAAGCTACACTCAATGCCCTGATCATCTAACTTTGTGGCATCTCCTCCTGTCCACACACTTCCCTGTTAGGGCTCTTTGGGCACGGAAGGCTGCTGTCCCCACTGAAGGCAGAGAGGGATCAGCTTCTTGCTGCACTGTGATCAGGACCAAAGTTGAGGGGGAGGGGATTCATGGCGTTATAGAGACCGGTTCTGAAAATTCTGGATTCTGTTCTGACCCTTGCTGGGAATGATGCCTTGTTCTTTCCCCAAAATTCCTTGAATGTACGGTCATCAGAGTGCCCAGAAAATTCAGATTTTATAATGGTTATATATTTTTCAAAAAGCCTTTCCATTATTTTTCCAAAACTTTACACAAAACAGCATTATTTATGATATTTAAAGACTGAGAAAACTCTTTGCCCCGCTTATGTCTGAATCTTCTGGATGAAAAGTCCGAGTAGGAGATTATGTAAAGAAACTGAAGTTACAGCCACTGGAATGGCACACACAGGTTTCGTGACAGTGAAGGAAGAGCAAAGATCCAGGCACCTGAAGAGGAAACACCTAGGAGGTATGGGAGGTGGAGAGGCATTAATGACATCTGTCATTCAGAGCTGCCCTGAGTCCTCCTTCCGGAAGGAAACCACCTGGTCCAGGTCTTTCACCACATGGATGCTGAGTCTGCTGCTTAGTATCAGATCTAAGGAAACAGGGGCTGGTGCCGGTATCTAAGATCCCGTGGAGAGTGACTCTGGACAATGTCCCCACGCTGATTCTCAGTCATTCAGTGGTGGGGCATAGTGGTGACAAGTGCCATCTGGATATTATGAACAAAGAGGCCAGATTGGAGAGACTTCCCTGTCCCCACCTCCTTCCAAACCCCTTCAGCACTGGACAGAGCTGAGAGCTGTAAGGATCCCAGCTGGCCAGGGGCCCACCTTACCCCGGCGGCTGTGTTCCCCTTAGGAACCTCAGCAACGGCAAGTGCCTGTCTTTCAGGGTCGCCCTGCATGCCCTTGGGATTGTACCTCCTGCGTGAAAGCCAGGCCTTCACGTGCCTTTGTGCAAACATGGTGACTTGCACCATAGGAGTGATTATGGGAGACTTAAGACAACTATAGTTTAGGAAATTTGTTAAATACCGAAGGAAACCAACTGAGCGAGTTTGTTCCTAGCCTCCGGTGGTCCCATTAATCATCGTGGCTGGTGGACCGGTGTCCTCATGGGGAAACTGCCAGGACCTGCTGTGTGAGGCCAATTTGTTGGGAGGCGATTGTCCTAGGCTTGCCACATGCCCAGAGTCTCTTGTCAAGGATGGGTGAGCGGCAAACAGTTTTGGGAGCCAGGATTAATGTAGCCCTCCAGGTCAGAGGGCATATTTGTTTTCTGATCAGTATAAATGAGAGAATATCTCCCTCCTTAGAAATATCCCAGGGAGGTAAGGTCTCCCTCCTTTCCTCAGAGAAGATTTTCTTAAGTTCTAGGGTGATGGTCACATTCTGTCTCTTTATAAAGATTTGGATTTTGCAGGAGAATAATTTGGTGGGAACTGATAGAATGATATACTTAATACTTGTACATCTCATTGTAAATTTTATCTCAGGAGAGAAAGAAAAGAAATACAAATATCAAAGTCTAGTTGATCATATACAAGCTAAAGTGTTTGGATGGAAGCATACTACTGTTTGCAACATTAAAATGTTTCCAAGTTGAGGTTGTTTAATGAATGAATACAGAAGTGGGTAGATGGAGAGAAATATGATAGATCAAGAAAAGTACATGTTTATTGTGAATCTATGTTTACTGTAAATTTTCCCAAGTTATCAGTAGTTTGAAATTTTTCATAATTAAATAGCTAGAAAAAGATTTTGGCAAGAAAAAGGCATATTAACCATAAAAATGACATCTAAGTAGAAGAAGAATATTTGTCAACCACACAACAACTTCTAGAAGACAATGCAGTAATCATATCAGTATGTGGAGGAGAAATGTTCACCTAGAATTTTTAATCTTGAAAAAAAACTATTTCAAAATAAAGGCCGTTTGCCAGCGGAGTCTGTGCATATCAGTCTAATACATACAAACAAACACAGGAAGCAGCCAAAACAGGAAGACCATGAAACAGTTCCCAAATGAAAGAACAAAAGAATTCTCCAGAAAAAGGAACTGAATGAAACGATACAAGGAATTTATGATATATATTTTAAACTGATTATAAGGATGCTCAACAGTATGAAAAAAGACATGAGAACCATAAAAAAGGACCAGTCAGAAATCAAGAATGCAGTATCTGAAACAAATAATACAGTGAAAGGAATAAATGTAGGTTAAATGAAGCAGAGGATCAAATCAGTGATTTGGAAGACAAGGTAGTTGAAAACACCAAGAAAGAGCAGCAAAAAGAAAAAATAGTTTTAAAAAATAAGGGGAGCTTAAGAAACATTTTAGACAACATAAGATGTAACAATATCCACATCATGGGGATACCAGAAGGTGAAGATAGTGTGCAAGGGATTGGAACCTTATCTGAAGAAATAATAACTGAAAACTTCCCTAACCAGTTGAAGAAAAATGATGCACAGTTCCAGGAAGTGCAGAGGATCCAAAACAAGATGGATCCAAAGAGGCCCACACTAAGGCACATCATAATTAAGTTGGGAAGGTTTGAAGGCAAGAAGAGACTCTTAAAAGCCACAAGAGAGGAGAGAATCAAGATGGTGGAGGAGTGAGTGGCTTCCTCTCAGGACCAATCTGGAATTACAACAAAATTGTGGCGAAATCACCTGGAAAAAACAACTGAACAATAGCGAGAGTCGAACCTTTTAAACTCAGGCAGACAGAAGAATCAGCTTTAGCACAATCTAACTGGTAAGGAGTGCAGTAGAGACTCCAGAAAGCAAGTGCAGAGCCCATGGGTGGAGCCCCAGAAGGATATTGAAATGGCCAGTTGGATCCTCCTGAGAAGAGCAGGGTCTAAACCATAAAGTGGGGATCTCCAGCCCATAGCACCAGAGCCCAAAAAGTACACAGATAACAGCCAGCTTCAAAAAGTGGCAGGGTTGCTCTCTGCCAGAGACAGGTGGCTGGTGACGCAAAGAGCTGTTTAAGGACCAATGCATAAATTTTTGTTTGCAGCCACTTACCCTGGGCTCCGGCAATGGCAGGGGCAGAGTGGGCTAGAGGTGCTTGAGGAGAGACTGGGGAAGGAGATTCTGTGGTGAAAACTGAAGAAGTAGGGGGCAGGATCCTGGTGCTGACTCATCCCCCATGTGGCAGCAGCCATGTTGCTCAGGCAGACCACTCCCGTGAGCAAAAGCAGCATGAGAGAACTCAATAACCCTGCCCCCAGGAGGGACTCTGCCCCACTCTGTGGTGTCTCTAAGCTGGCCTGCTGAGTCCAGAGTGACTAGATTAACAACTGAAGGAGACAGCCACACAGAGTAGATTCCTGGAAGTCTTGAACAGACTGCCTAAGGTCAGACAGGGTCAACATCTGACATCAACAGAGGGAGATCCAGGGAAAAAAACAACAGCGGTCTCTTACCATAGAAGGTCATACCACAAAGTCAGGAAATCAAGACAGATCAATTTAAGAAGCAGAAGCAGAAGCAAAAAAGAAGAGCCTCACAAATAATGTGAAGACAAAGAAACCGCCCCTACCCCCAGTCAAAGGGAAAGGAGGAATCCCCAGAAAGAGAACTAAATGAAAGAGAGGCAAATAAACTACCAGATATTGAGTTCAAAAAAATGGTTCTAAGGAAGCTCAATGAGCTCAGTGAGCTCAGAGAGAATTGCCAAAAACTACAGGGAAACTACGAGGAACTTAGTGCAAACTATATCAGCATGAGAAAGGACATAGCAACTATCAATAAGAGACAAGAGAAAATGAGGAAGACAGTTTCTGAATTGAAGAACACAGTAGAAAGAATACAAAGAAGGCTAGATGAAGCAGAGGCCCGAATCAGTGAGCTGGAGGATAAGGTAGAAAAAAGTCCCAGCAAGAGCAAGAAAATAAAAAAAAAAACACTCAAAAAGAATGAAGAGGCATTTAGGGAAATGCAGAACATGAAACGTAATAATATCTGTATAATAGGGACACCAGAAGGAGAAGAAGAGGAAGAAGGGATAGAGAACCTGTTTGAAAAAGTAATGATGGAAAACCTCTCTCATTTGAGGAGAGAAAATGTCACACAAGTCCAGGAAGCATGGAGGGTCCCATTCAAGAGGAACCCAAAGAGGCCCACTCTAAGACACATCATCATTAAAATGGCAAATATCAAAAACAAACAGAGAATCCTAAAGGAAGCAGGGGAGACAGAGGTAGTAACAGATAAGGGAGCTCTGCTAAGGCTAGTACCTGACTTCTCAACAGAAACACTCCAAGCCAGAAGGGAATGGCAAGAAATATTCCAAGTCATGAAAAGCAAAGGCCTGCAACCAAGATTTCTCTACCCCGCAAGGCTCTCAATTAAAATGGAAGGTGAAATAAGGAGTTTCCCAGACAAAAGAAGGCTAAAAGAATACACCTCCACCAAACCAGCACTACAAGATATGCTAAAGGGACTGTTTTAAGAAGATGAAGAAAAAGAGTCTATGAATCCCAGTTCCTTTTATAGTCAACAATACTTGATATTACCAATATTTTTAATACTTATTAATCTGATTGTGATAATGGTGTGTTATGTTAATTGTTCTTTTATTATTTGTAGAAACAATACCTGTTTTTGTATATTTCTTGCCTATTTCTATTATTTTTTTAAAAAAGCTTTAATTCACTTTTTGGTATTCTTTATCCGTTTTTTGATTAAATGTTTGTAGAATTTTTCCCTAAAAAAACAAACCAAATCAAAACAATTAATCCTTTTGTAGATATGTTGCAAATACTTCCCTATTCTATTACTTGTCCTTTAACTTTTTTTACATGAATATTACTGTATAGTCTTAAGTGTTTAATATAGTCATATTGTCAATATTTAACTTTATAGCTTCTGGGTTTGAATATGTTACTTCAGGGTAAGAAAAATATTATTTTGTATTTTATCCTACAACTCCTTAGATTTTGCATATTTATTTTTAACTCATCTGAATAGTTTTTGTACAATGTTTGAAATAGGGCTCTATATTTGTCTTATTTCAAGTAACAGGGATCCATGCACCTTATATGTTGACTAAGCCTTATTTTCCCCATTGATTTGAAATATAAATTTAATCATATATTACTTTGTTAGGAAGCTATATACATTTGTTTCTAGAATGCTCATTTTATTTCATTGATCTACTTGATCATTTCTGTGCAGGTGTCATGATTGTTGAGACTTTTTAAATGGATTTAAATTTTTAAATATTTTATAATAGACCGTGACATTTAAAAAAACAAATAAAATGAAATCAATCTGCATTTTCAAAAAAAGAAAAAAGGAACTCCTACCTTTTGTGACAACATGGATGGAACTGGAGAATATTATGCTAAGTGAAATAAGCCAGTCAGTGAAAGACAAATAGGTTATGACCTCACCTATAAGTGGAATCTATTCAACAAAATAAACTAACAAACAAAATAAACCACAGGCAAGGAAACATGGAACAGACTGAAAGTGACCAGAGGGGATGGGGGAGGAGGACAATGGTGGAAAGGAGGAGAAGGAACTATGCAAAGAACATGTGTGAAAGACCCATGGACATGGACAAAAGTGGGAATTAACTGTGGGAGAGGGGGGCAGGGTGGGATGGGTGGAGGAGGCCAAAGGGGGAATAATTGAGACAACTGTAGTAGAATAAACATGATTTAAAAATAAAATTAAAAAAATAAAAAGAAAAAAAATAAAAGAAATATAAAAGAAAACCACAAGAGAAGGCAGTTAGTTACCTGCAAGGGGGATCTCCCTTTAGACTGCTATCTTATTCCTCTTCAAAACATTTCAAGCCGAAGCGGGTGGCATGAAATATTCAAGGTGATGAAAAACAAGGACCTAAATCCAACACCACTTTACCCAGCAAGACTATCATTTAATTGAAGGAGAAATAAAGAGCTTCCCAGACAAGAAAAAGCTAAAAGAGTTTGTGTATACAAAACCAGTACTGCAACAAATGTTAGAGGACTTACTTTAAGAAAAAGAAGAAAAAGGAAAAAACCAGAGGAAAATAGTTAAAAAATAATATGGCAATACATAGATATGTATCAATAATTGTTTTAAATGTAAATGGCTTCAATGCTCCAATCAAAAGTTACAGAGGAAATGAATGGATAAGAAAACAAGACCCATATATATGCTCCCTAAAAGAGACTAAAAGTAAGGGAGGGACATATTTCACACAGATGGAAAAAAACTGGGGGAGCAATGCTTATATTCATCAAAATAGGCTTTAAAACCAAAGCTACAGTAAGAGATAAAGAAGGACACTCTATAATAATAAAGGGAACAATCCAATTAAAAACATCATACACCATGATCAAGTGAGATTCACTTGGGAATGAAAGGTTGGTACAACATTTGCTAATCAATACATTTGATATACCACATAAACAAAATGAAAGATAAAAACCACACATGAACATATCAATAAATGCAGAAAAAGCATTTGAGAAAATCCAGCACCCGATGGTGATAAAAATTCTCAGCAAAGTGGGAATAGGGGGACTTCCCTAAACATAACAAAGGCTATATATGAAAAACCCACTGCCAACATTATACTCAACATGCAAAAACTTCACATGTTCCATTAAGATGGGGAAAAAGACAGGGACGAATTCAACACAGTCTCAAGACTGGAGTCTTAGCCACAGCAATCAGTGAAGAAGAAGAAATAGAAGGCATCCAAATTGGAAAGGAGGAAATAATACCATCATTATTTACAGATGATATGGTACTGTACATAGAGCACACTAAAGATTACACCAAGAAACTACTATAAATGACAAATAAATTCAGTAAAAATAACAGGGAACACAATTAATATCCAGAGATCAGTTGCATTTTTATACACCAATAATGAACTAACAGAAGGGAAATTAAGAAAACCAATCCCATTCACAATTGCTTCAGAAAGAATAAAATACAGAAGAATCAATTTAACCAAAGATATGAAAGACCTGTATTAGGAAAACTATGCCACTGAAGAAAGAAATAGAAGAAGATACAAATAAGTGGAAGCACATACTGTGTTCATGGATAGGAAGAATCATCATCATTAAAATGTCCATACTACCCAAAGCTATTTATACATGCAATGCAATTCCTACCAAGATACCAACAATGTATTTCACAGAACTAGAAGAAATATTTCAAAAGATTTGTTTATTGATTTATTTTTGATTTAATCTTTATTGTTTTTTCCATTACCATTTAATCCCCTTATACTACCCTTCTCCCAGCAATCACCACTCTGCTGTCCATGACAATGAGTCCTTTTTCCTTTTTTGTTCAATCTCTCCATCCCCTAACCTTCCCCATAACTAGCTGTCATCCTGCTCTCTGTTCATGAGTCTGTGTCCATTTCTCTTGTTCTTACAGTTTTTCTTCATTAGGTTCCACATATGAGTGAAATCATATGGTATTTGTCTATATCTGACTGGCTTATTTCACTTAGCATGATATTCTCAGGTCCATCCATACTGTCACAAAGCGTAATTTTTTTTATTTACGGCTGAATAGTATTTCATAGTGTAAATGTCCCATGGTTGTTTTATCCACTCATCTGCTGATGGACACTTGGGCTGTTTCCATATCTTGGAGATTGTAAATAATGCTGCAATGAACATAGGGATACTTATGTTCTTTCAAATTAGTGTTTTGGGTTCCTTCAGGTATATTCCCAGAAGTGGGATAGTTGGGTCAAAAGGCAGATCCAGTTTTAATTTTTTGAGGTATCTCCATACTGCTTTCCATAGTGGCTGCGCTAATCTGCATTCCCACCAATAGTGCAAAAGCGTTCCCCTTTGTCCCTACCTTGGCCAACACTTGATTGTTGATTTATTGATAATATCCATTCTGACAGGTATGAGATGATATCTCATTGTGGTTTTACTTTGCATTTCTCTGATTAGTGACATTGAGCATCTTTCCATATGTCTATTGGCCATCTGTATGTCCCCCTTGGAGAAGTCTCTTCAGGGTCTTTGCCATTTTATAATTAGATTGTTTGCTTTTCTGCTGTTGAGTTTTATAAGTTCCTTATTAAATATTGGATATTAACCCCTTATCAGATGTGCCATGAATTTGGATTACTATGGTTTTAGTATAGTTTGATATTAGGTAGTGTGATTCTGCTTTGTCCTTTTTCCTCGAGATCACTGTTGCTACTCTGGGTCTTTGTGGTTCCACATACATTTTTGAAATATTAGGACATTAGGGAGATCCAAGATGGCAGGTGTGTAAGTGGAAGCTATACAAACTAATCCCAGAACCAATCTGGAATTACAAATAAATTGTAGAGAAATCATCCTGAATCACCAACTGAACTCTAGCTGGAGAGAAGCCTTATAACCACAGACAGACAGAAGAAACTGCTTCAGTACAATGAGACTGGTAGTGAGCACAGAGGAGGCATGAAAGTGTTGTCTAGGCTCCCATGGGTGGCAGCTGAAGTTCCAGAGGGATATTTCAGCTGCTGGGGGTACCCTTGAAAAGTGTGGTATCTAAACCCCAGCTGGGCTCCCCAACCTACAGCACCAGAGCCAGAAAGGAACCAGATAACATCCAGCTGTGAAAAGCAGTGGGGTTTCTCTCTGCCATGGAAGGAAGGCTGGAGACTCAGAGCCTCTTAAAGAGCCAACGCACAAAATTTTGCTTGCAGCAACTTACTCTGGGCTGCAGCAGAGGGAAGGCAGAGTAACTAAAGATGCTTGAGGAGAGTTTGGGGCTGGTGGTTCTGGGGAAAGAAGTGAAGGAACAGCCTCCAGGGTCACTGTGCTGAGTCATTCCGCATAATTCTGAGGCCATCTCTCTCAGGCAGAGCACTCTCCTCCAAGTGGCATCAATTTGAGGAGAAACAATATCCCCACTCACAAGAATTATTCTGCCCCACCCTGTGGTAGCTTAAGCCAGGCTGCTAATTACACCTCGAGTCTATATCAATGATTAGTTTAACAACTAAAGTGGATCTCTGGGAGCTCTATGAGACTTTAGTTCACCCTTCCTGGGCCCTGGTGGTGATAAAACTTGGCCTTGGTGTGCAGTCTGGTTCTTTCTGCACACAAACACGCCCAGCAGAGGGAGCCACACACAGCAGGTTGCTGATAGCTCCAACAGGTTGACCAGGGCCAGTCACAAGCAGTGTCTGACAAAAAGACTACACCAGAGTCTTTGCATATTTATCTAATATAGAAAGAAATAAAAAGGAGCAGCCAAAATGGAAAACAAAGAAACAGACCCCAAATAAAAGAATAAGAGACTTCTCCAGAAGAAGAGCTAGATGAAATGGAAGCAAGTCATTTATCAGATACAGAGTTTAGAGTAATGATTATAAGGATAATCAATAGCATGAAAAAAGACATGGGAACCATAAAAAGGGACCCATCAGAAATCAAGAATGCAGTATCTGAAATAAATAATACAGTGCAAGGAATAAACAGTAGGTTAGATGAGGCAGAGGATCAAATCTGTGTTTTGGAAGACAAGATAGAAAAAAATACCAAAGCAGAGCAGCAAAAAGAAAAAAGAATTTTAAAAAAATGAAGAGAGCTTAAGAAATATTTTGGACAACATGAAACATAACAACATCTGCATCATGGGGATACCAGAAGGAGAGGAGAGGCAGTAAGGGATCAAAAATCTATTTGAAGAAATAATGACTGAAAAATTCACTAGTCTGATGAAGGAAAAAGACACATAAATCTAGGAAGCTCAGAGAGTTCCAAATGGGTTGGACTTGAAGAAGTCTACACTGACACAAATCATAATTAAAATGATGAGGCTTAAAGAAACGGAGAGACCCTAAAGGCATCAAAGGAAAAGCAGGTGGTTACATACAAGGGAGCACCAATTAGGTTGTCATCTGATTTCTCAACAGAAACTTTTCAGGCCAGAAGAGATTGATGTGAAATATTCAAGGTGATGGAAAGCAAAGAACTACAATCAAGGCTACTTTACCCAACAAGGCTATCATTTAAAATCAAAGGAGAAATAAGAATCATCCCAGACAAGAGAATAGCTAAAGGAGTTTGTTAACACCAAACCAGTACTGCAAGAAATGTTAAAGGGCATGCTTTAGGAAGAAGAAGAAAAAAAAGAGAAAGAAAAAAACAGAGGCCAATGGCCTGACAGTAAAATGGCACTAATTAATATCTATCAATAATCACCTTAAATGTAAATGGCTTAAATGCTACTACCAGAAGACAGAGGGTAGCTGAATAGATAAGAAAACAAGACCCATATATATGCTGCCTTCAAGAGACCCATCTCATATCTAAAGATACACACAGGCTGAAAATAAAGGGATGGAAAAAGATATTTCAAGTAAATGGAAAGGAAAAAATCTGGGGTAGCAGTATTTATATCTGACAAAATACACTTTAAAACCAAGGATATAATATGAGACAAAGAAGGACGCTTCATAATGATAAAGGGAATAACCTAAGAAGAAGATATAACCCTAGTAAACATTTATGCACCCAAAACTGGAGCACCTAAATATGTGAAGTAAAATTTGATAAAGGGAGAGGTTGACAGAAATACAGTCATAGTAGGACATTTTAACACCCCATTGACTTTAATGGATAGATATTCCAGACAGAAAACCAACAAAGATAGAGTGGCCTTAAATGACACATTAGATCAAATGGATTTAACTGATATCTTCAGAGCATTTCACCCCAAAGCAGCAGAATATACATACATTTCAAGAGCACATAGAACATTTTCTAGGATAGACCACATGTTAGGACACAAAATAAGGCTCAATAAATTTTGGAAGATTGAAATTATGTCATGCATCTTTTTTGGCCACAATGCTATGAAGGAAGAAATCAATGACAAGAAGAACACTGAAAAATATGCAAAGACATTAAAACTAAATAACATGTCATTAAACAATGAATGGGTCAACAAGGAGGTCAAGGAAGAAATTAAAGATACCTTGAAACAAATGAAAATGAGGACACAACAATTCAAAACCTATGGGGCACAGAAAGCAACCCTAAGAGGGAAATTCACAGCGTTAGTGGCCTATCTTAAAGAAGAAGAAAAACCTCAAACACACAATCTAACTTTACACTTAAAGGAACTTGAAAAAGAATAACAAACAAAGCCCAAAGTGAGTAGAAGGAAGGAACTAATAAAGATTGGAGCAGAAATAAATGAAATATCATCTAAAAAATGATACAGAATATCAATGTGTCCAAGAGCTGGTTCTTTGAAAAGAGAAATAAGATTGACAAGCCTTTAACCAGGCTTATTAAAAAAAAAAAAAAAGAAGCGAGAGAGAGGACCCAAATAAATAAAATCAGAAATGGAAGTGGAGAAATAACAATTGGTACCAAAGAAAAACAAAGGATTTTAAGAAAATATTATGAACTGTACGCCAACAAATTAGATACCCTGGACAAAATGGATAAATTCCTAGAAACATAGAATTTTTCAAAACTAATTCAGGAAGAATGAGAGAATCTGAAAAGAAAGACTATACCTAGTGAAATTCAAGCAGTAATAAAAAAAACTCACAAAAAACAAAAGCACTGGACCAGATGGTTTCACAGGCAAATTTTACCAAACATTATGGGAAGAACACCTCTCCTTAAACTATTCAAAACAGTTCAAGGGGAGGGAAGGCTCCGAACCTCATTTTACACATATGTCATGACTTGCTGAAGAGCTCTGTCAGGAAAAAACACTTAGAGTTTTAAAACACTTTATTCATTTCTGTGGAAACTGGATGAATGAGTTGTCTTTTGACACTATTCAAAATTTGTGATCAGATGACAATATGACCTCCCAATAAAGAGATAATTGTTTTGCTCTTCTCTTTGGAAATAATTGTATAAATCCAGCACTTTATAGTCCTATCAATTCAACACTTTATAGTCACGTCAGTTAAGTTTAAAACAAGCTCATTACTTTGCTAGCCTATCTACTATATAATCAATATATGGATGCACAGATTAATAGGACCTACCAATAAATAGCTTCATCTTCAAAAAAAAATAGACAAAATGATATCTTATTGAGTTGCACATCCCAAAGTGGTCAAGTAAAAGGCAGAGAATGGGGTTCCAGGATGAACTGGATCCATGGTGCAGAATGAACTCGGAACAGATGCCTCAGGAAAGAATACCTCTTAATTCAGGTTCCTGCAGCCCACGCCTTGAGCTCCCACCTCCTTACCGGGTTCCCTCGTCAGTGCTGAGCTGGGAGCTTCATGAGGTTCTTCTCTGTTCCTGCGTTCTGCGGAGGCATTCCTAAGGGTCGCTGCACAGAGGACAAAAACCCCTTAGTGTCTCACGATGGCCCAAGAATCCCGTGAACAGGAAACCCCATGACAAGTGCACTAGGAACACCTAGAAGTTAATTCAGGTCCCCCTGGCCTGTGCCCTACCGTGTGTGACCTGCAGGTTCCTCCAGGTTCTACACAGAAGGGGGTGAGGTTCAGGCACAGAGGGCAGCTGTGCCCGTCCTGCAGCCCTTCTTACCCGACGGTCGCCCTGTCTCCCACCTCCACCCTCACTCTACCCTCCCTCCCCTCCCCCACTCTACTTCTTCTTTCATTCTCATTGCAATTCTTCACTTTCCTATTGACTCAAACCATTTCCACTAATTATGCCTGGGGGTGGCATGTCTTTATAACTCTCCTTGTCGTCATGTGTTCCTTTTCCTCTCCTCTAATTAATAGCTTGGCTCTTTGATCTTTTCCCTTTTCTTTAGCTCATACATCTGTCACTTTCTTCTCTTGCATAGAAATAGTATGATATCAATACTTAAACTATTTCTGTTTCTGATATTTTTCTAATTACTTAGGTTCACTTTTCTGCTGAGCTTGTTGTAAGGTGGTCATTTCCTCCCCTTCCTACCTCTCACCAAGGCCACCAGGCCACACACACACACGCACAGCAAGCGACACATTCATAAATGTAGTGCCAAACTGTAGAGGTTAGACAGGGACTCAGACTCCTCAATCAATCATGCTGCCACACCTCGGTTTATCAGCGGCACATGAAGGCTGCAGCCAGCCATGACTTTGAGAGACATTTTGCTTTGTGGGGAGGTTGTCCATGTGGAGAGCCAGACAGTGACTCAGTACTGAAGTGTGGGTACCACATAGAGGCTTCTTAAAAGGAACTGCAATGTGGCTGGGCAAGGACCCTGCACACAGCTGCTCTGCCAGCATAGAGACCGGATTGCAATTGCAGTCACAGAGCACCCCTCCTGTCACCTCTGGAGATGTGGAAATACAGCAACGGAGAGGAAAGGGGAGGCTCCAGGACTTCTGGTGGTGGGGTGCAGTGTGGATTTCCACCACACCTGTGGAAATCAGAGATCGCAACTCAACATGAAGTGCTTCTACGGTCTGAGTTCCAGGCTGAAGAGTTCACTACAGGAGCTCAGACGAAGGCAGAAACCACACCGATGCAACAGGACTTCTGAGAGTGACAGATGCAATCACACAAAGGAAATCGCGGACTGCAGGAAGGAGTAGGGGGGCGATTGAAACAAAAATCTTGCTGAGGAGATTGGGAAACAGAATCAGTTTCCTCATTCTCAAGTTTGGGGGTGGTGCCCCACCCCCCACTGTGAGCTAAGCTTGCTGCTGCTGCTGTGGCTGTGGAGAAAAACCTAACAGAATGGGAACATTGGTTTTTTTGACCCATTCTGAATTTTTCTTAGCCTTGCCAAACCACGCTGGATCTTCACGTCCTTGCCCACTGAGACCAGCTGGGCAGAGAGATCAGAAACTTGCACAACGAGGGGTTTTCTGGGCCCCGCACAGCTCTTGCAAGCAAACCAGAGGCTGTGTGGAACTGAGAGCCCTGGACCGTGTCTCCTGAAAAACCTGTGGGTGGGCAGTAAGATGCGCAAGAGTTGAGCACCCGGGATACTTTGCAGCCAGACAAACCCCTTCACAGTCTAAAATTCCAGGGAAGGGAGGGGAGCACCATCTCCCCCTCCCGCCCGCAGGATTGCAGGCATCGCATCCAATGGGGAAATGCTGTAGGACAGCCTTGCCAGGTCCAAGATTTCTCTGCTGGGTGTATTTCCACAGGAGGAAGAAAGAGAAACTCCAGACAGGAACTTTCAAAGTGTGAAAATTTTGGAGGATTTTGCCTGGAAGAAGGACAGAGAGCTTGGCCTCTGACTGAGGGCTTGGAATGAAAAGGAGAGCCCATCTGCCTGCTGCAGTCAGGTCTTGCCTCAGCTCCAAAGGGAGGCCCCCTTGAGTCCATCCCCTGAGGTCCAGAGCTGCTGAGCTCTCTCTTGCAAAGGGGAAAGTTGAATGTACCCATCCTGTGTCCAGCAGTGAGCCCCCCTGAGGAAGCAAGTGCTGGGGCCTATGACAAAGACAGAAGGCGTTGGCTTTGAGTAGGGGCTACTCTCCCCTCATTGAATGACCTTGACCTATGGTCTCCAGGACTAACAAAGTGGAAACACGCCAACCCTATCTCAACAAACCTGGTCCCAGCTTACAGACCCTTATCAAAAGGCTCTGGAGAATAACCAGGCAACCTCAGGTGAGGGCCGAGAGGCTGAGAGGGGGAGGCTGACCTTGGGGAGCCTTGGTTCCTATACAGAGCTGCTACCAGTTTCAAGTAGGAAGGAGCTGACTCTTTTAAACAGACTGGCCCCTCACATGCACAAACAGGTCCAGTAAACATAGACAGAGCAGCCAACAGCCAGGTAGCTACAGAGACATAGTCTAGGGCTGGTTTCACACAATTTCTGAAAGTGACCTATTTCTGAACCCCACCCAAATGGACCCAGAATCAACAAAACCAGTGGTGGGCTTAATCCCACAATGAAGCTTGAACCAACTAGCGACACAACCAGTACACTCAGAGGGAGATTCCTAGAGACTCCAGGCCCTGCTGGGAACAAGGTCACATCGAGGGGCAGCAACTGCACAGCATCCCACACATGGAGATCAATGGTTACTCTTAGAGTTGCCCAGCCTGAGGAGATAACTCTACCCACAAAGGAGCCATCAGCATTTAAAACACAGCTAAAACGAGAGCGTCACAGAATCCACAAGAGACACTCCTAAACCATGGAGTTCAGGTGATCCGAAGGATTGGGCAATTAACCCAAGCAAGACACCAATACCATAAAACAATCAAAGTATATTCTGGAGGCATAACACAACTACCTAAGACACAGAGATCAAATGGAGTGACAAAGAAAAATGTCCAAAGAAAAAAAAAACAAAACAACAACAGAAATCTCCACAAAAAGAATGAAAAGATACAGATGAAATGGAAACAACACAAATATCAGATGCAGAGTTCAAAATAATGGTTATAAGGATGCTCAAAGACCTTAAGGGAAGAAATACATGATCTCACTGAGAACTAGAATCAGTCAGAAATGAAGATTATAACATCTGAAATGAAGAATTTGCTGGAAGGAATCAACAATAGGTTAGATGAAGCAGAGGATCCAATCAGTGAGTTAGAGGACAAGATGACAGTAACTACCCAAAGAGAAGACAAAAGAGAAATGAGACTGAGGAGAAACAAGGAAAGCCTAAGGAACCTTTGAGATAATATCAACCATAACAATATCCACATCATAGAAATGCCCGAAGGAGATGAGCGTGAAAGGATAAAGGATTTATTTGGCGAAATAACGGCAGAAAACTTCTTCAACCTGGTGAAGGAAAAGGGTGCACAAGTCCAGGAAGGTCCCAAGAAAGTCCCAATAAAGATGAGCCCAAAGAGGCCTACATCAAGACACATCATAATTAAAATGGCAAAGCTTGAAGACAAAAAGAGAATTTAAAAGGGAGTAAAAGAAAGACATTCAGTTTCCTGCAAGGGAGCACCCATTGCAATCTCAGCTGATTTCTTAACAGAAACACAATAGGCCAGAAGAGATTGGTAGGAAATATTCAGAGTAATGAAATTTAAGAACATGCAACCTAGGTTGCTCTAAAAAACAAGGCTATCATTTAAAATTGAAGGCCAAATAAGGCACTTCCCAGACAAAGTAAAGTTAAAGGAGTTCATTACCACCAAACCATGATCTAAAGCGGACAATGCTTGGTTCTCTCTGTCTACCTGGCCCACTCTCTACCAGTTTTTCATTCATTGTCCTTTACTCATTCTCAACATAGTTCTTTTTGAGGCTCTCCCCATTTTTTCTATTTATTGATATTTATTTCCCTCTATATATTTCTGTATTAATACATATTTCTCTACATATTTCTCACAGTTACCCAGGGTCCAGCAGGGTCTAGGTTGAAGCAAAATAGGTACCCAGGACACAAAAAGGTGCTGAGAACTTCTTACATGCATCCCAGGATCTCCCTGCTTCACCCTAGACCTGGACCTGCTGCTCCACCTGACTTTTTTGTAATCTAGTCTCTGTAATGTTTCCTACTTTATCTTATTCTATTTCTGTTTCTTAGTTATTTTTGTAACCCATGAATACCTTTTCTATAACAATTTTGTCTTTATGTTTTCTCAATCTTAGACATTCCCATCATCACCAAAGTTCTACTCTTATGACTTTACCCACCTGCCAGTTCCCCTCCACTCTCATCAAACTCAGCCATTCAATATTTCCTGTTGGTTCAGACTCTTGGGCACACTATTCACTTGCATATTGGCTCTCTATTGTATTGTTGCTTTCACTGCTTGTGCCTGTTTCCTTTGCATTTATCTCTTCTGTTTTGCAGACTTGCTCTGAGAGTTCTATATTATGTGGGACTGTACCTAGATCATGCTTTGATACCTAGGTATTTTATTTGCTCCCTGCATCAATCAGGTCCAACAGGGAAATGCAAAGCTCTCTAAGCTTTTAGAGCTGAGGGAATTTAATCAGGGGGTTAGCTGTACAGCTAATGGAAGAGCTGAGAAGTCCAAAGGCAAGAATACAGCAACCCAAAGAATGGTCAACAGAAAGCTATGGGAAGGACCAAGGGTGAGCTCATGTGCCAAAGTCACCATGTGGGTAGAAGCTGGCTCTACCATGGGGATAGAAGCCTACTTTGTGGGAGGCAGAGTAATGGGAGATGCAGCTATTGCCAGAATTGCCGCCCAAGACAGTGACAGGGTAATACCGGGCTTCTTCCTTGTTCACACTCTCCAATCTCCTGCTAGTGTGTTCCAGGTTAGGAGCCCAGCAGGAAGCAGTAGCAAGGGGGTTGGCAAGCAAGTCTGCAGGGGTCCATGGTCAGAGTTAGAGGGCAAAGTGGAGCAGCGAATAATAAGGAAGGAACCCCTGAGTAAACCATCCAGGACCTGTGTACCCCCTTCCCCATAATGAACCTCCCCTGCTCATTAATGATTCCATCAAGCCATCCCACTCTGTTCCTACAAAGCTTGATAGTTTATGAATGGATAAACATTATTTTCAGAGAAGCTTGGATTTTTTTTTCCTATTTACTGCTCTTTTTCTAAGCAAAGTAATTTATATAAAATGATTTAATAATTAATTCCCACCATTTTAACATAGAACCTGTGACATGCTACATGCTTTGTGACACATCCGCAGTTCCTTGGAGCCTCCTCTTCTGGGAGGCAGTAGCGTCAGACACAGAGTTTTCTCACCTGTGCATGTCACAGTCAGCTGGCCCTGCTGGGTCAGACTCTTGGGCACAGTTACTGGTGGTTTGCTCTGCATCATTTGGGTTATGTCATTGCTTCCTCCCCCTGCTCCTTACTAGTCACAATTCCTTCCTCTCAACCGTCCTGTTCTCACCAGCTGCTCTGGTAGATAAACTGTTAAGAACATGAACTGATATATGTTGGATATATTATATTCTTAAATATTAACTGTTGTTTATCCTCACATGAGTATATGTTTATTGATTTTGAGAGAGAGAGGGAGACAGAGAGTGATGGAGAGAGAGCGAGAGCAAGAGCAAGAGAGAGAGAGAGAGATCGATCACTCGGTCGCCTCCTGTAAGTACCCCAACTGGGGATTAAACCCCCAGCCTAGGCATGTGCCCTGACTGGAGATCAGTCAAACCTTCAACTTTTTGCTGCTCAGGAAGATGCTCTAACCAACTGAGCCACCTGGCCAGAGCTTAAATATTAGTTTTTTGACTAAACATGATTTACTAAAAGTGTAATGATGCTTTCAAAAATCACTTTGAACTTTTTTTCATTAAAAAAAGTATTACTAATACAGAACATCCTTTCTCCAATAACACATCCCCGTGGCGGCTACATCATGACGCCTTCCGCGGAGTTGTGGGGCAGCCCCAGGCCTGCTGCCCGGAGACGGTGGGAGAGGGTTTGCACGGGAGGCACACGGTGTCCACGGTCCTGTGTGAGGGACCCCCCAGGTGAGAGGCCCTGGCCCAGGGGGAGCACTCACCGCCCCTCCCCCACTCCCCTGTGCAGTGCTGGCCGCCGCTGGATGTGACCTGAGAGCAAGGCTGCAGCCAGAGTCAGGCGAGGCAGAGGCAGAGGACTGTGAAGCCAGGTGCATGGGCAATAGGTCCAGGCCCAGGGTGGCAGGAGCTGGCAGCACGTACATTTAAGGAGTATGGAAGGAATGACCCTCTCAGGTACCCAGGAAAATGAAGGCTCTATTATCTAAATCTTTGGAGAAATTGAGGATGCAAAGAATGACGGTTAGGGGCAATCAGTTCTGAAAAAAAGCTGCCCTCACCCTCCAAAGCACATGCCAGCGTGGGGTAAATGATCAGAAAACAGACCATTGTAATTCGAGGGGTGTGGCCTGCTCCAGGTGAGGCTGCGACACAAGATTTCAGCAGTTCCTCAGGGGAGAAATTAGAAGCTTATTTAAGAAATTGAAGTATGGGCTGTGCCTTTCCCCCCTTTTCCCATTTAAATCTTTACGAAATAGAACTTAAAGTTGCCCTCCCTCAGGCACCACAGAGCCCATCTGGACCGGGAGGATGCTATCCGACACTTGCCATCAGCTGCGCCCCTGGGTCAGTCAGGCCACCTCACTGAGATCATTCACGAGCCGCTCAGTAACTGCAGATGGCTTTTCATGTCACTCATGGCCACAGTGAACCTGTTTTTGTCCCCAGAGAAGCCTCTGACTGGTGGCCTTACCTCACTTCCTACGGTCTTGCTGTCTCATCCCCACGTCACTTCACACCACATCCTGCCTCTGCAGGTCTGTTTCTCTACCTTGTGGCCTTTAGATGAGGTTCAGTGTCTGATTGTCCTGCACCTCCTCCAGCTCCTGGTAGGCTTCTTTCTATGTCTTTCTCTTTGCATATATTTCCTTATTTTTTGTTTCAAGTGTCTGTCCTTTTCCATAAGACTAGGTGGTGTGTACAGGGTTAGGAAAATAGGCTCTGGGTTCAGAATGTACGGGTTCATCCTGCTTGCTTGACTCCAAGCCAACTACACACATGGTCTCCCTAGATTTCAGTTTCCTTTTCTGCCAATGGCCAGACAGTGATACCACCCACCAAGGGCAGCTGCGAGCACTAAGCCCACAGCTGCCAGAGTAAATGTTCACTGAGTGAGCTCCTAATAATATGGTTGTTTTTATTGTGTCCTTTACTCCTTTCTCCTGCCTTTAATTTCTCTTCTTTTTCTCTCTCAAAATACCCCCATCCCCTCCTCTACATCTCATCATTTCCTCCCTTCTCTCTATATATGACTGCTCATCTCCTTCAATGTATCTGGACTTAAACAGCATCTCTGACAGTGAAGTAGTTCCTTAACCTGCCATTATTAAGGGTCTGCTATTTAATGTTGACTTTGGGTCAGTAGTTTCTAGCCCTTCACAGCTTCACACTGATCTTCATCTACTTGGCTCTTTCTAAATCACAATTACTTCCAGGTCAGCATTTCCATTACATTTGGTTTCCTGACTCACTGGGCTCCCACTGCTTTGTCTTGGTTATCGGGCCCATGGTTGCTTGGCACAGCTACTCCTCTGGGACCAGCCCCTGGTCAGACTCTCATGTAAACACCCATCCCTGCCTTCTCCATTCTCCTCAGCGGTTCTCCCCTGATTCCCAAAATCCACTCTGGCCTCAGGGCCCAACTCCCTTTCTCCTTTCCTCTTAGCAGATGAGAATCAGTTTTTATCTGGTCGCAATCACCTTGTTCAAGTCTTGACTGGATATCATGCATCTCCTCATTTTCTTCTGTATCACTTCTCAGGAAAAAATTTTTGTCTGGTATTGCTGAAGAGAGAGCGAGAGAAGAAGACAAGTAGAGATCTCCTTGAGAATAGTGACATCATCTCAAATTACACACTTAAGAATTTCCAGCCCTTGGGTCACTCAGTGCTCAGTGGAGCCCAATCCTAATGGTAAAGTTCCCCATATACCCCCTGGAAAGAAAAAAGAACCCCCAATAAAGGAGCCTTTGTGCTTCCCACATAGAAAGGAGCCACTTGAATGTCATGACAAAGAAATTGTGGAGCCCTGGGCAGTGTGACTCAAGCTGGTCTTGGGCTGGCTCATAAACCGAAAGGCAGCAGGTTCGATTCTTTAACAGAGTGCCTACTGAAGGCAACCACTGGATATTTCTCTCACATAGATGTTTCTCTCTTTTTTCTCCCTCCCTTCCCCTCTCTCTAAAGATCAAAAATTAAAATTAAATTTAAAAAAAAGCTATTCTGGAAACATTGTGTCTTTCTGCTCATGTAAAAAATTCAGCTGGCCATGAAAGCATATATTAACATAAGTGGTGTTATTTATTTTTAAATGTGTTTGCTGAGCTATTTAAACTATAAGGAAGAAACAGGGATTTCCCTGAGAGAGGACAATAATCCTATAGCAGTTCACGTGTTTACAAATGGAGAAAACCTAACAGCTTTGAAATGTGGCTGGATTAGAAAAGGTTTTGGCCTGATTAGGTCAGGGAGGATGAGGGCTTCCCAAAGAGACAAATCAGAGGACATGGGAGCAAGTAGACAGATGTCCCAGGGGTCCCAGGTCCCAGGACAAAGGAAGGACACACTGTCTGAAGCCAGGAGCAGGGGTATTGCACTGGAGGACGTCCCAAGAGGCCTCATCAAGGACCTGGGAGTCTCCCAAAGAAGAGAGAACACAGCACCAGCCCAGGACCCCCGCATGGAGGGCCCAGCAAACACTGGAGGAAGGAAATGAACCGAAAAGCCCCGGGTGGGCCTCTGCGGGGAGGCCGGAGTGCAGCCTGAGGGAGCAGTGAGCGCCTCTGCCTCAGGGCTGCTGGCAGGGGCACCTCCCGGGGCAGGAAACCTGGGCTCATAAACCTTGTAAACCTGGACTTCCTCCTTGCCCTGCAGCAAATATCATCAAATTCCTTAGCGCTAGAAGCCAGACCTTCCAAAATCTGCCTTCAAACTTATCCCTCTCGACTCAGCCCCCAGAGTCTGCTTCTCACTCTGAGACTGATCTGCTCTGCGCTTGCTCTGCAGACACACGGGCCCTTCCTGCCCTGCCTGTCCCTGTATCAGCTGCACCCCCGAGCTCCTACAGCCTTTTGCTCTGGGTTCTCCATTGTTACTCGGAGAGCCTGGGGAGACATAAACTGTGTTCGGATAAAAAATTTCCAGGGAAGTGAAACAAAAATTAACGGAGGGCATCTTTACTGAGAACCAATAAAAGAGTATAAATCATGCCTTCTCAGGAGAGAAGTAGAGAATCAAACCTATGGTTCTGTATAGCATCAAAAAAGAAAAAGAAGAACCACCTCTGTCAGAGCACTAGGTTTTATGATTGATTGTTGATCACATGTGTTATGGAGAATGAGTTAATAAAACTACTTCTCCTTCTTTAAGGGCCAATTTGACCTTGAGTTCCTTTTTTTGCTCATTACTCTGGAAACCTGGTGAAGGCAGTGTCTCTCTGTGTTTCTAGGCAGACACTGGCCTTAGAGCCAAAAGTGAGCAGTGACAGTGGGTAGGGACTAGATATGAACTAGAAGCCATTTTTGGTGTTTCTCCAATGTACTGACTCTTGTATGTCAGCTGTTCCCTGTGGGGTCTCTGAAAGTTATGACTACAGGGTTGTTACATGAGACACTGGCTCCCAGGGGTGCAGTGTGGCTGGAACATGGTGGATCCTGCACCCACAGCTAAGCTGTCACTCGAGGCAGGTAGCAGTTCACTCGGTGAACTGCTGGGTGGGCCGCTGCTGAGGGTCCCACAGAGGAGCAGCAACTGATGCCGCCCTTTAGGGATGTTATGTTTCTTGTCATTTGTCCTTCTAAGTAAATCTGATGCCACTGTGGCTTTGGTTGTCCTGTGAGTCTAACTGCCTAGTTAAGCAGACCCCCAGATGGGCATTGTACTGCACCCATTATATGATAAGCTTTGAGAAGCTCATGATAGGTCAGTTTTCTTTACCGCTGTAGCCCCACTGCCCAGCACTCTGTGTGACACACGGTAGAAGCTCAGTGTTTACCTGAGGGAAAACATTGGCCTTGGACATCAAAAAGTAGGTAACAAACCTAATTACCATTTTTGAAGATTTCATAAGTGTGATTTAAACCAGGGTATTTCTTCAAGGTGAACTCGTTGAATAATATTTTTAGAAGGGATGGTTCAAACTTCTTTTGTGCTTCAGCGAGAGCAGTATATGCGGCTTCTTCTACATTATGACCTTTTTTAAAAGATTCTTTAGAAACCTGAAACATAGTGAATGGGGAAAATATAAATACAGACTCCCAAGTTACAGAAGAGCCCTAGAAAGTGATTTTGTTTTAATGTATTACAAGTTTCCTGCATAGGTATTTTTTCATGCATGGTTTTAGAATTTGTATATACTTGAACGGCAACGAAGTGGAACAACTAAATCTTTCCTCCTTGAAAATACCCATTTCTGAATCTGATCTCCTCATCCTCATTTACGTTAGATGAAAGCAAAGAACAGTTTGAAGAATAGAAATGAGTTCAAAGTTAAATGATGTGTAGCCCTTCCAGAGCCAGGCCAAAATTTTAGGACTCGACTTAGCAGGAGATGGGCTGATGTTCTATTGAATGAAAAACTCTTGTCCCTTCTCCAGGGCAAATTGACCTGGAAGGGCTCAAGGAAGCCAAGTGGCAATTTTCCCTTCCTGTGAATTTTGCCATAAAGTAAGCTTATTCATAGGGAAACAGAAGACTTGCATCTCTCTATCTCCACCTATGTCTTTTTTTAAAAAAATTTAATTAATTAATTTATTTTTCCAAATACATTTGTCTCTGCCTTCCCCCCACCACTTCCCCTCCCCCTCCCCCCTCCCTCCCTCAATCCTTCCCCACTTTGGTTTTGTCCATGAGTCCTTGCTATATGTTCCTTGACTTGCCCCTTCCCTTCCTTTTCCTCCCGCCCACCCCTCCCTCCTTCCCTCTTGTCTCTGTTGGTTTCTTTTCCTTTCAGTGTTGCTGGTCTTATTTTCCTTGCATCTGATGATTGGATCAAAAAATTATGGTACATTTACACAACGGACTACTGCGCAGCAGAAAGAAAAAACAGAACTACTTAACTTCGCGACAGCATGGATGGAACTAGAGAGCATTATACTAAGCGAAATAAGCCAGGGGACGAAAGACAAATACCATATGATCTGACCTATAAGCAGAATCCACCTATGTCTTTTGTCAAAATTAACCTAAATTCCAAGACTCCAGAAATACCAATATAAAAGAAAAAAAATAGGAAAGGAATTGGAAAACTTTTGGAGAAAAAATAGCAAGCATTTACTTTCAAATTTACTCTAGCAAGACATTAAATCTCTGGGGATTTTAATGTTCTCACATCTAAGTATTTAAATTGATGTTTATTGAAATGAAATGTGTCGATTTTATGAAATCATTTAATTTATTCCTCCATTCATTAAAAATCACTTTTAATTCCTACTTTATGCTACATTATTTATATAGCTCCTACATTCAGAAATGGGTATTTTCAAGGAGGAAAGATTTAGTTGTTCCACTTCATTGATATTCAAGGCATTATTCAACTGCGGACCCAGCCTGTCTCCAGAGCTTTTCACCCAGCTGTAGGGGGCACCACGGAGCCCTGCTTCTTCTGTCAGGAGCAGGGCTGTCCACAGTGATGTCTGCTCCTCTCCTCCCTCCTGACCTTATGGGAACACTCACAGCAGCACATGAGAAGGCCCCAATCACAGCAGACTACTCAGGTGTCTGGTTGCACTCTGATGTTTGATTCCAGCATATCAAAGCAAAACTTAATTTATGGCTGGTTTACCAGAGTGTAAAAAAATAAATTACACTCACTTACAGCATATATTTCATCGGTGATGAATCCATGGTCCCGGAGATGTTCAAGGAAAGGATATGATTCTACTATTGCCTGTGAAATCTCCACCTTATACTTGTTGAAGAGCCTCAGTGCTGTCTTCTCTATGCTGTTGTCTGAGTTCTGGTCCTCTGCAGACATCCTAGGGAGAAAGGATACCATGATAAAATGGTCATCAAGATTTTGATATGCTGTAGCATTTTATATATGAAGGATTGTCTGTGAAGAACCAACCTATACAAAATAAATGGTCCTGAGTAGAGAGTAAAACAAATAAAATTGAAGCAATAGTCAAAGCTATAATAAACTGAAGCATGGTGGATTAGAAGGATGTTCATAATATTGAAATTTTCCAGTCTGTCATGACCAAAGTCATTGTAAAGTTTATTGTCCTAAACATATCTGGATTTTTTGGAAAATATTTTAATTGGTACAAAATTGAGATGGAATAAAAAGATCATCCACAGAGGAATAAGAAACAATGAAATAACAGTAGAGTTTAAGCTTAAAAATGCATCTTAATTAACAACTAAAAAAAAAATCTCAAAAAGTTAAAAACAAGGTGTTCCTTCTCTGACTTCTAGTGTTAAGAGAAACACCATCCTGATTATAAAACTAGTTCATAACTGAGAAGACATGGTTTAATAATGATGTGATAAGGCATAAATTAAAATTTCACAAGAATATCAATCATTTCTTCTCAGACTTCTGCTTTGAGTTCATATAAATCTGTCTCTACAATTGTTGTACATGTAATGAACATTTTTAGTCATCTGGACTTCAGAAGTGGCTGCTGTTCCTTTTGTGAAAGTAATTGTAAACCTGAGTTTTTAATTCTGCTTCTTAGTTGATCATTTTAGTGTTCTGATAATAATGTTTTATTAGACATTTTGTATTCCTAAAAGCCATGAAAACTCACAAGTTTCCCTTTTCAAACCAGAAGAAGAGAAAATTATTGGCTCTTCCCAGTACCCAACATGGATCAGGAAATAATATTGTCACATTTATTGTGTCAAATCCTGTAAAAAGTTTCTGGTTCAAGATTGCAGATTGGAGATAAGCTTTTGTCTTCCCTCTTATTAAAAATGCGTGGATAGAACCAGAGAGTGTTATGCTAAGTGAAATAATCCAGGCGGTGAAAGACAAATACCGTATGATCTCACTTATAAGTGGAACCTAATCAACAAAACAAACAAGGGAGCAAAACAGAACCAGAGACAGGCAAATAAAGAACAAACTGACAATGATCAGAGGAGAGGGGGGAGGGGGATAATGGGAGAAAGAAGGGGAAGGGTCAAGTCAAGGAACATGTATGAAGTAGCCATGGACAAAGACAAAGGAAGCGGGGCGGGAGGGAGGATTGAGAGTGGAAGGGAGGATGGGTAGGGCAGGGGAGAGTAATGGGGAAAATGGGGACAACTGTAACTGAACAGCAATTAAAATAAAGAAAAATAATGCCACTATAATGATAATTAAAAATTGACTTAGAATGACAAGCAGAACGGCAGAGGGCAGTGTCAAATGAGGGATTTCAACAACAACAAAAAGTGGTCAGAAGAGCGTTAGTTGCTATTGCAGGTGAAGGGCATTCCCAGAGGTCAGGGAGCAACCATGTATCTTGAGGAATCTTGAAGGCAGTGGAGATTGAAAGGGAGACATGATGCTGAAAACTAACATGTTATTTGAAAAATGAACAACAGGGCAATGCACCCTTCACCCCACTACTTGCATCCTGACCACCTGGATCCAAGCAGCCTCTCTGTGGCAGACATTAGTCTCCTTTCTGTCACCATGTGTTACTGTTGCCTGTTACTGGGTTTCTTACATGGAATAATACAGCATGCGTGCTTTTGTGTCTGACTTCTTTCGCGTCTGACTTCTTTCACTCATCATGCATGCTGTTGGGTGATTGGAAGTTGGTTCTTCTTATTGTTCAGTGGTATTTCATTTTGTGTGTCTACCAGAATCTGCTTAGTCATTTTCCTGCCAATGGGCATGTGAGTTGATTGCAGTTAAGGACTGGTATACATGAAGCTGCTGTTTGTGTATAAATTTTTTAACAGTACGTTTTTGTTTCTCTTGGGTAAATAAATAGAAGAGGAATTGATGGATGATTGTGTAAGAGTAGTTTAAGTGTTTTCACATACGTAAACTGTTTTTCAAAGTTTATTAGAAATAGCCTTTTACTTTAATCTTTCCACTGTGTTCTGTGGTATCTCATAGAGTTTTGATTTGTGCTTATTTAATGACTAATGATGTTGGAAACAATTTCATATGCTCATTGGAAATTTATGTACTTTTTTCTGTGAAGTCTTTGTTCAGGTCTAAGGCCCATATATATTATTATGCTGTCTTCAACTTACAGATGTGAAGGATCCTGTTTTATATTTTAGATATAAACATTTTATTTAAAATAGGTGTGGTGAAGATTTTTTTCCCAATCTGTGTTTTGCCTTTCATTTTCTAAATTCTGTCTTATGATGAGGAGAAATTTTTATGTTGATGAATTCCAGTCTAACCATTCTTTTTCTTTTGTGGTTAATAACTCTAGTATACTATCTAAGATATCGTTGCATACTCCAAGTTTATAAAAATATTCAAAAGCTAACATATCTAAATCTGGATTTTCTTTTGCATACCATTGATCTATTTGCCTATCCTGATGTCAGTAAAACATTGGCTTCATAACTATAGCTTATAGAAGTCTTGAATTTGGTTGGAAAGAAATTATCTTGAGTTTTCTAAATCTTTCATTTTCTCTATATCCTTAGAATTAATTTGTCAATTCTGGCAAGAACAGTCCTTTGGCTATTTATTGGGTTTGCATTTCATCTATAGATAAATTTACTGAGAATTTATATCTTAACAATATTGAGCTCCCATTTGTCAACACTGTAACATTTTTATTTGAGAAGTTTTCCTTAATTTTAGTTGGCAGTATTTATGGTTCTCAGTATGGATGTAATGCACATCTTTCTTTACACTTATTTTTTTAATGTTACTTTAAATGGTATTAATTTTTAACTGCTTGTTAATATTGTCTAAAAATAACACTGATTTAAAAAGTATTAACCATGTATTTATAACCTTTCTAAATCACCAGTGGGACTTTGTAAAGTATTACAGATTTCATTTGGGTTTTATACATAATAATCTTATTTTTAACAACAAAAACCCTTTGACTTTTTGCTTTCCAAAAATTATTTGTTTTTCTTTTCTTATTGCTGTGGTTAGGAGTCTAACTTCACTATTGAAGAGAAGTGGTGAGATCTGACTTTCTCTCCTTATTTCTAACCTTAGAGAAAAATAATTCATTACCACCATTAAGTATAAGGTTTGTTCTACGTGTGTGTGTGTGTGTGTGTGTGTGTGTGTGTGTGTGTAAAATGAGACTGAGGAAGTTTCTGGCTATTGCTAGTTTGTGGAAGTTTTACCAGAAATAGATGTTGGATTTTATCAGATCTGTCCATTGAGATATTCTTATGATTTTCTTTCTTTATTTTTTAACAATAAATTTCATTGATTGAATTCTGCAGCATCTTCTTAATATGGAACATATAACCACAAGGCCACAGACATTTGAGGAAATTCCCCAATATCAGATTGAAAAAACAAAACAAAAAAAATTTAAGAAGTTCCCTGTGAGAAACATAAATCATGCAGGAAACAGGAGATGACTTGTCCCAAAATATTTTTAGAGAGATATGAGAATTCATATTGCACTGCATGAGGCTAAGAAAATAGGACGACTATGGAAAAAGATAGTGGTCTTGGATATTTTTTAATGATTTAAGCAACAAAAAATCTTTAAATGGTTGTAAAATAAAACTGAGGAAATATCCCACAAAATTAGGAAAATAGATTAAAATTTAAAAGAAAAAGTAAACATGAAAGAAAATATATGAGACTAAGGTTTAACATAGATAATCTAATAACCATAAAATTGTAGTCAAGACAGCTGGACAGAGAAAATAGAGAGGAGGAACATGTGAGAGGAATCAGTTAAGAAGATATCATGGAGTAGAGGGACATGAATTTCTTTGAAAGGGCACAACTTTGGGAATTTTACACAAAAGAATTTTTTAAGAACCTCCAAGGCACATTATTGTGAAATAACAACACCTAAAAAACAAAGAGAAAGACTTAAAGCTTCCAGAAAGAATAAAGAAAACAGGAGCCCTGTGGAGGGACAATGGCGCAAAGCTGAGACGTCTCTTCCACAGCAGTGGCTGCAGAACCAGGCTTTCAAATCTCAGAGTGGGTCAGGTCCACTTCACTTTACTTTGTGAAACACCATTCTTAATGTCTTTCCTAAATTTTCATTATTTCCTTTATACATATAAACATTTACAGTTTTTAAAATAAAAATTTACAAATGCTCTTAAATTTTTCTGCCATCACCATTTCACGTTTTGGCTTGTTTTCTACCTAGCATGTTTCCCCTTCTTTTCCATCCACATCTATGTCCCCACCTCTGCTACCTAACCCATGTAAACTACTTTGCATGGATTCTTCCCTAAATCCTCCAAAAGCATGTGATTTTATCTCCCTTTATCTATGTCCTACACATATGTTCCAGAATGTTTGCCATCATATTATGTTATAATATGATTTTTCTTTTTCTGTATCATACACTTTTTTCCCCCTGCAGTATACAGAGGTGGGCAAAGTAGGGGAAAATGGGATGTCTGTGATAGTGAGAACAATAAATATAAAGTTAAAAACAACAGAGATGATCAAAGTAGCTGAAAAAATGAAAATAGCTGTTACTTTGTTAATACAATAAACCTTTAAATATAAAGACTCATGTTGAGATTGGAGAAAGAGGTACCATGCTAACATCAATCAAAAGATAGATGGAGTAGCTATATTATTTCCACACACAAAAAACTCAGAACAATAAAAATGATGAAGGAGAAAGAGGGCATTACATTTGAAACAGGGGTCTGTTTTCCAAGAAGACTTAACAACCCTTAACACCCATTTATCTAAACACACAGCATCAAATTATACAAGGTAAAAACTGAAAGAACTGCAAGTAGAAATAAATAAGTCTACTATTAGAGTGATCCTTTTAACATCTCTTTCAGTAATTTATAGATCTAGTAAGCAGAGAATTAATAAAAGTATGTTTGATTTGAGCATTAATTTTAATCAAATTGATCTATTTGACATTTATGGAATATTCCATTTCACAGCACTGAAAATACATACTCATCATTATCACAGGGAAAACTCACCTTCACCAAGAAGACCCATGTTGGGTCATAAAGCACACCTTAGAAAATGTAAAAGAACAGAAATCATAAACAGTATGTGCTCAGATAACAAACAAATTAATCTAGAAATCAATAACAGAGATAAATGGAAACTCCTCAAATATTTGGTAATCGAAAAATACACTTAAAACAACTTATATGTTGAAGAAGAAGTGTCAAGAGAAATTTCAAAAATGTTCAAACTAAATGCAAATTAACATACAATTTATCAAAATTTGGTGATGCAGAAAAGCAGTGATTTGTGGGAAATATATTTTGTTAAATGCATATATTAGAAAAGAATAAAGATCTAAAATTTAAAAATCTACGTTTCCCACTTAGGAAACCAGTAATAAAAGAGCACAAAGAGAACAATTTAAACCTAAAATGGAAGAAATAGAATAAAACAAAAATTTAATAATAGAGGAATCACGAGATTGGAAGTACAAAAACAATAGAGAAAACCCACAAAACCTAAAGCTGGTTCTTGGAAAAGATGAATAAAATTGATAAACTTTTACAAAGGATAATTTAGAAAAAATGAGAAAAGATACAAAATACCAATATTAAAAAGTCTAAGCAGGATCATCACAAACTGATTTTATGGACATTAAGAGCATTTTGAAAGAAGACCATGAACAAACCTATGTGTACAATTTTGGTAATTCCAATGAAATGGGCCAAATCCTTGAAAGATACAAACTATGAAAACTCACACAAGGAGAAATATATCATTTGAATAGGTTTAAACCCATTAAAAAAAACCAAATGAGTAATTAGCACTTTGAAAAGGAAAGCATCAGGCTTAAATAGTTTCACTGGTGAATCTACTAAACATTGAACTAAGAAATGATACCAGTTCTCCAAGCCTTGCCCAGAAAATAGAAGCAGAGGGAATAATTTTTAACTCATCCCACAAGTCCAGCAATGCCTGAACACCAAAAGCAGAGAAAGAAAAACTACAGACCCATAACTCTCATGAATAGTGATGCAAAAATCTTCACCAAAACATTAGCAAATTGCATAAAACAACGTATAAAAAATTATGCTCGTTACCAAATGGAATTTACTCCATATGAAAGGTTGGTTCAGTTTTCCAAAACAATCAATGTAAACTGCTATATCAAGAGGCTGAAGAAGAAAAATGGAGTGATCATATCAAATGATGCAGAAAATTCATTTGACAAAGTCCAACACTCATTCATGTAGAAACCCCTAGCACATCGGGCATAGGAAGGAACTGCCTCACCTGGAGAAGGAACATCCGCAAGAAACCTGTAGCTAACGTCAGACTTACTGTTGAGAACCTGCACTCGTTCCCCCTAAGATCAGAAATGAGGAAAGATGTTCCCTTTTACAAGTCCTATTTAACATTGCACTGGAATGCACACTTAAAAAAAGGAAAGGAAATTAAAACTATAGAGTTCGGAAGAAATAAAACTGCCTTTGTTTGCAGATGACATAATTGCCTATATAGAAAATCCTCTAGAATTCACAAAAAAATTTCCTGAAACTAATAAGTAAGTATAGCAAGGACACAGGATGGGAAGTAGTATAAAAATGTTAATGACTTTTGTACATACCAGCATTGAAAAATTGGATATCAAAATTAAATAAAGCAATACCATTAACAACGCAACAAAATATGAAAAACCTAGGTTTGTATTTAACAAAATGTATAAAGAATCTGTAGGCAGAAAATTATTCTAGAAACAGAAGAATTTTTTTCTAAATAATGATAATTATTTCAATGTAGGACTTCAAAATATATCAACAAACCTAAAGTGTTGAGCTGAGTGGTATAGGGGAATTTGAGTTAAATGATTTGTTTTAAATATTGAAAACTTGAACAATAAGGTTTCAAATTCAATAGTAACAATCACAAAAATATAGACTAAAAATGAATTTAAGAAATTGAAAATAACCTTAGTTGAATAAAATTAGGCCCTTTAATGTCTCTTAAAGCAGTAAAAATAAAAGAAAAAGAAAACATAGCTTGCATTTTTAGACCAAAAAAAAAAAAACCAAGGAAAATGATAAGGAATTAAAACAGGAAAAACAGTATGAAAAGTGTATCATATAAAATGCTAAATGTAAATGAAACAATGGTGATATTAGGCATCTTAGGATTAAAAATAGAATTCAACAAAAAACGCAAGGAAAGAAAAGTGTCACAAAAGTTATTAAAATCAAAGATAAGCAAGTTATGATATACAAATGTGAACAACAACAACAAAATGATGCTCATATTCATGTAATAGGAAAACTAAAAAGCAAATAATGGGACAAATGTTTTGTGGATATTATAAAACATTACAACTAGTTTTTGATTTTTCTTTTGCATAGGCAAAAATTATCATACAAACTCTAGAGAAATTAGCAAGAAAAATATATTATTTAATCTCGTATCCTAAAAACAGGGAACACACAATTTTTTCCAATACTTTGAAATGTATATCAATACATTATAATCTTGGTTACAAAATAAGTCACACAAAGTTATAACTGGTAGAGCTAATTAGGCTGCATGTGGGGAAAAAAAATCCCTAATTATATGAAACTAAACAAAAAGTCCTGTATTGAGTAAAAGAGAAAATAGGTCTTGCAGTTAGAGATTATTTTGAAAAAAGGAGAAGAAGGAAAAGGGAAATTGTGGAATGAGATTGAGTAAAGATGGTAAATATTAGGAAACCTCTTTATGTAATTTATTGTAACAATAAACAAAAGCAGAAAAACTTTTCTGCTTTATATTTTTTTCAGTAAGTTATATTCATAAATTACTGAAGAAATTTGGAAACACCTAGCAGCTATTTTTAGAAAAACCATATGTAGTAGAGGAAACTAACACAATATAGTCTACTAAACCAGCAAATACTGCAATAAACTTTGAAATGATGAGACCATTCAAATTTAAAAAAAAAAAAGCATTCAAATCATTACCACAGTTAAAATATACGAGGGGAGAACCTCCCCCCGAAATGAAATTTATTTATAAGAAATTGTGTTTTTAACCCTGGATGGTGTGGCTCAGTAGATTGAGTGCCGGCCTGTGAACCAAAGAGTCGCCTGTTTGATTCCCAGTCAGGACACATGCCTGGCTGCCGGCCAGTTCCCCTGTAGGGGGCACTCGAGAGGCAACCACACAGTGATGTTTCCCTCCCTCATTCTCCCTCTCTTCCTCTCTCTCTAGAAATAAATAAATAAAATCTTTTTTAAAAAAGAGAAAGTTAAAAAAATTGTGTATTTATTCTTACATGGTTAAACTTCAGTCGCCTTCCATGTAATCTCCATTTGATGCAATACACCTATCAAGACGTTTTTCCCCACTGTTTAAAAGAGGTTTTGAACTCATAGATTTTGATGCCTTTTCGTGCTTCTGCCATTTTTTGTTTCATACCTTCCACTTTGGCAAAACGTTTCCCTGCGAGAACATTTTTCACGCGAGGATATAATGGGTGAGACTGGGTGAGACTGGGTGAGTAGGGAGAGTGGGACACGGGGGCCATGCCGGGTTTTGTCAAAACTGCTGAACAGTCAGCGTGGAGTGGGCAGTGCGCTGGTAAATCACCCATCGTGAAAAGGACAAACGGTTGAAAGAGTCTCAAAGAAAATTCACGGAAGCCGAGCACAGCCTCTCACAGCAACGCCAGCTGGTGCACTGATACAGGTGGGTTCCTAGAACATTCAGCCAGCAAGGGAAGCCTGTACTACAAAGGTCTCACCCTCCAGAGGATAATTCCAGGTTTTTTGGGTCCCCCCTCATATCTGTTTTAGCTAATGCAACAGCATAAGAAAGTGACTTCATTGGTATAAATACTAAAATAAGATACAACATTATATGACACATGATTATATATGGAGAAACAATACAGACCTAAATAAATTTCCAAAGAACTAGAAAAAGAATTTGCCAAGAAGCATAAATCTAAAAAAAGTACATAAGTGAACAGATTTTATTTTCCACAACTTATATTAAAAAGAAATAAAATAATACTTCAAAGTCCATAGTAAATACATTTACATATATTTATAAACATCTAAAAGTTATGAACCGATATGAAAGAAGCTATAATGTCTTACTGAAGCAAATTTAAAAAGGTCTAAATAAATGGGGGTGTAGAAGGTGCCTCCAATTAGGAAAACATAGCAACTTTAAAATGTCGATCCTTCTGAAATTAGTATAAAAGTGTGGTGTACTTGCAATTTGTAATCCTATTTAATCTGGACAAAGAAATTTAAAAAATATATATGACAGAAGAAATATCTGAGTAAAGCAAAGTATAAAAAGAAATTAATAGAGAAGACTTAATAGGTATACATGTTAAAAATACAGTAAGATAGTAAAAGGATGTAGAAAAATATTTTCAGCACACATGTTTAAGGGTTACTGTATCTGATATACAAAGACACCAGCTTATTGACAAAACATGACGGACCTGAACAGTTACTTAGAGAAAATAAAACTAAAATGTCCAATAAACGTATGAATACATACAAACTAAAACATCATTGAAAAACCATTTCTCACCCACTGGACTGGCAAACACAATTTCCTAAGTGGCAATGCAGCATGGGAGGAGATTAGAAGAAGCAGGCATTCACTGCTGGTGTGAGCCTGAGTTGCAACAGCTGGTACTAAAAAGTGAAGATAAGAATACTTTTTGAAAAATCTTTGTGACTTTGGGTTATAGATAAAAAAGGACCTGTAACACCAAAAGCTTGATCTGTAAAGGAAAAAAACTGATAAATTTAAATAAAAATATTTAATCTTTTGTGCTTCAAAAGACACTATTCAAAAAATGAAAAAACTAGTCACAGAACAGAGAATGAGAATCCGGGCTTGGTCAAGGACAGGAGTTCTGCCGGGAACAAGGAGGACAGGTAAGCCCGTGAGGGTCAGGCAGGGCTGGAGTGAGGGGTCCCAAAACACACCTAGTTCCCCCCTCAGGAGACACCGCAAAGATTTTCAGGCCAAGATGGTAAAGAAACCATGTCAAACGTCTCTGAAAAGCAGAGTAGAAGTACCTGAAGGCTCACCACTTAGAAATGGCCATGGCAATTATGATGAGGCCTAGAGATTATAGAGCAGAAAGCTGGGAAGTCACTTCGTCCTTGGAAAGCGTAGCTCAGCTCTGGCCACAGCTAGAGGCCGATTCCCTGGACTTGATATAGGCAGAGGGCTATGGCTGGCAGATGGAGAAACTCATGGACTCAACATTTAAAAAAATTAGTCATAACAGAACACAAAAAGAGCTACTAAAAATTAATAATTATCATAGAAGAAATGTGTGAGACCACCATTGTGAACAGAAAGTAAAAAGCTAAGGAGATGATTTATTAGGGACAAATTAAAGCTGTGAAGGCTGAAGTTGCACCCATGGAAGAAGAGTTTGACCCCCAAAGTTAAAAAGAATAGATTTTTATAGATGTTAGAGAAGAAACTCCCCCTGAAGTAGAGGTAGAATTAAATCTGTCACCTCACAAACACAAGAACTCTGGTTAAAGACAGTTTGCCAGGAATTCATCAGTAACTTTCTGCATCACTTTTATTTATTTGTAATGACAAGGATGTATCTTATAAATCAATACTATAAGTCTTTACTCTACTTTGAAAAATTTAATAAGCTATAAGTTGCCTAAAAAATTAAAAGATAAGGAAACATTTATAAAGTTCAGAGTATGTAGCAAAGTCTCCCTGATCATTAAAGGAAGGACAATCACCTCCACTGATTATGTTGGCCAAAAATAAACCAGCCATTCACAGAAGAGGCAATTTAAAAGCCAATAGACATAAAAATCTATTCAACCTCCCAATCAGAGGATCAAATTGCAATCAGAGAATGCAAATTAACAGGCCGCGCCCCTTTTTCCTGCTCCTTTGTGAAGCCTGGGTGTGGAGAGATGGCTCATCAGCCAGTGGTAGGGAGATACAGTGGTTCAGCCATGAGGAAGGCGATTTGGTCAATATAGTAGTATCTATAAACATGTGAATATTAGGATCCTTTGTATCAACAATTATCACTTTTGGTTTCAGACACAAGACAAATACTTACATATGTGCAAAAACATAAAAATATATGTGAAAATATGTAATGGCTATTGATGCAGTTTGTTGGTAACAGTGAACAGCTGAAAACAACATAAATGGTTTAGATGGAACATAATTTAAAAACTAGGAATATCAACTCCATGGAGTAGTACACAGCTTTAGTAAGAATGAAGTAAATCAATTGTTTATTAACATGAAAAACCTCTAATAATTTCAATGTTAAAAGTAAAAAAATGTAAAATTCAGAATGGGGTATACAATAAAATCTCATTCATTAAAAAAACAAGACACAAATTATGCATGTAGGAAGGTAAGTCATGTAAGACGCATAGAAAAAGACACAAAGCGCTAGGCCCACATCGCTCAGCAGGCCCAGGACTGGGTGCTGCAGAGGGTGGGTGGTGAATGGGACTTTTCCCCTCTATATACATCCATGTCATTTGAAATTTTATGACCAAGAATGTATAATGTATGTCTTTTGAACTGAAAAATCAAAGAATTGAACCTATTAAGTAATGTAATTTCTGACTCATGACTAACGAAAAAGGTTGGGTTTCTAGCCATTTCCTTGCCAGAGGTAGAACCCATCCAGAGCAGGAATTGAAAGTACAAATGAAACACCAGCCTGCACTGTCTTTGGCATCTTGGTCCTTCCTCTTCCTCTGACTCCCTTAGACCAGGGTCCCTGGAGGGAGAGCCAGACCCCCAGCCTGAGACAGGAACAGGCCCGGTACTGACCCATCCCCAGGTCAGGGAGGAGACCAAGGCTCCCGGATTTGAAGAGTCAGACGCTTACCCTGAATTTTGTATTTCCTAAAGTACCCTCTTTGGAACGACCTAAGTGAAGGTACAGGGGGCCTAGGGGAATGAGAGGGTTCAGAGGTCATGAGAAGATAAATCGCTGCCTCGAACTTCAGAAAGGACAGCCCAGTCCAGGTGGCCCTCCAGCGGAGCAGCGGGTGTGAGACAAGGGTCCTGTGGGTGGTGGCAGCTGTCCTCACACTGGTGTCCATCCCTCTGCAGGTTAAAGATCCGATTTCCTCCTCACATCGCCCTGCATTTCACTACACTGCACGGGAGGGTTCTCCTAAAGCAGGGCTAAGGTCAAGGTTTCGAGGAGCGTCCAATGACAGGCACGAAAGCAGCCCCACAGCCGGAGAGGAAGTTAGAAGAGGAAGGCAGAGACTGACCTGGTGCTGAGGTCGCTGCCCCCACTGGCCATCTCCTTGCTCCAGGTCGTGCCAGGACGTCTGATCCCTCCAGTGTCCGCACTCTGATTTCAGTTTGGTTTCCCAGCTACAAGCAGGAAAAGTGTGAATTGACTCAGCGCGAGTGGGCTCCACCCAAATCGGGAAAGAAGTGTTGAGAAACACTGCCTCCCCCTTCTACAGCCCCACGGGGGTTCTTTGCTGTCAGGGCAGGTGGCAGCAGGAACGGAGGCCCAGGAGGGACAGTCAGGACCTGGAGGGCCAGGGGAGGGGGACCCCCAGCAATGAGCAGCACCTGCCCCCAGGAGTCCCCTTGTTTGTGCAAAGCCACCACAAACCTCTGTGAACTGCCCTCTCCTCAGCTGCCCAACTTTCTGAGAGGCGCAGAGGAGCGGGGTTAGGTCTCCGTGTTCAGACCCAGGGCCGGAGAAGCGCCATCCTCCGAGCGATGGGTTCCGCGTTTGTTCCCCGAGTCCGACTTCCTATGGCGGGGACGAAGGGTTCTGGCCCGATTACATGTCAGATGCAGGGGAGGTTCTACACTCTCTACCCATGTTCTTTCTTTCCCCAAAGGAGCAAACGTCAGTCTGGACAGATTCCATACACTGATGGGGATGATCCCCCCGGCCAGAGCGCGGGGTCTCAGTGTGTCCCGGATGCTGCACACACACAGGGAGTGAGGGAGGGGTCGTCTCTCTCTCTCCGCGTCTCTCTACCTCATCGGTCATTGTGGGTAGAAAAAAGTAAGCGGAGCCTCTGCTGGGCACAGCTGTCCCCTGCCCCTGGCCTCCGTGGTTCACGGGACCCGGACAGGGTCTGGCACAGAGGACACCAGCCTTTTCCAGTATCCACCCCGTCTCCTCTGTCCGCGGGCAGCAGGCAGACTGGGCCCCCGCTGTGCTGGGTGTGGCCATAAATGCTCCAGCTTTGCCCCGAGGCTGCTTACAGTCACCAAGATCACCACGTGAAGGAGAGGCAGATAGCAGTCAGCTGGGTGGGAAACCCACAGGGAGCGGCCCCACAGCGGACACTCCCACACTGAGGTGGTCCCTGCAGAGGGGAAGGAGACAGTCCTGTGGGGCCAGGAAAGCTGGGCACGCACCCCACTTTCTGCCAGCAGCAGTGGTTTCTGTGGGATTGGGGGAGTCTCTGTACAGAACACAAAGATTTTTGACTCAGAAAGCAAGGTCAGACATGCCCAGGTAGGGAATTGGGCAAGACCATCTTCAGAAGCAGGTGGATCCCCTAGCAGTCCTGCTGGGCTGGTGTGAAGGGGAGAAGGCAGTGCCTGGGGCATTTTCCACGGCGGGGCAAGGGGTGCAACAGGGACCACTCCTGTTCTCAGGGAAGTCGCCCGAGCTGCAGGGTCCTGGATGCCTAGAAAGCAGGAGAGGCAGCGACTGAGGAGACCCGCGGGGTGGAGGGCGCGGTGAGGGGACGGGCTTTCTTACTTACTTATCAGGAGCAGCTTCCATTCAGAGGTCAGTCGTGGGCTGAGCCTCCAGCCTGGGAGGCCGAGTGGGGACAGAGGTTTGTCCCTGAGATGAGGCAGGGTGTCCAGACCTGAAAATTCGTAGGCAGGAGGAAGCGGCAGCAGCAGCCACAGCAACCACTGGACTGAAGATGGAGACCCGAGGCGCCTCTGTGGAGGCAGGGATGGAGGGGAGGGGCACCTGGACCTAAGTGGGAACACTCAGGCCCTGCACCAACGTCCCCTTCTAGGAGGTGGCCCCTCAATAGCACGACTCCTGGTCCCCCCCACCCACCCTCTTCTTTCTGGGTAGACGCTCAGGCGGGGAGCCCTGTGAAGGTGAGTCAGCTCCTGGTGGGTCTCCCGGGGCTCCTCCTCCTCCAAGCTCAGGGGCACAGGGACAGCTGTGGGTGGGGTGTGTGTGGTCGGCTGGAGCAGCCTGAGGCCATGTGTCAATCCAATCCTGGGGTTCAGGTTAAGGATCCTTTCTGGGCACGCATCTAAACCAAGTTCCGTGATCCATCTTTCAGCAGCAAGAAAGCTGGTGTTTGGATCTTTATCTCTCCTGTTTCCTGCCAGTGTATTTGGAACTCAGGTTGGGAGATTTGGGGGGAGTTTATGCACAAAATTGGAGATTTCTCTGTGATATGCTCCTTTCTGGGATTACTCTTGCTCCCCAGAAAGCCTGGCTGCCTGACTTTGCTGACCATGAGGAAAGTCGACTTTCTACCAAGTGCTGACCACCCCACAAGCCTGTGGCTGCTCTCAGAGCCCGGTGACAGTGAACTGGACACATCTCGTGTTGGCTGCGTGTGAGATTTGTCTTTCTGGCAGAGTTGCCCCATCTTGGTTCGGTTTCCCTAAGTCTCAAGCAATTGTCTTTGAATGTTGCCCAGAGTTTCTAGCTGTTTTCTTCAAGAGGATGGGTTGTTAGGACCTCACTCCTGCAGATCAGAAGCGGGAGTCTCCAACCCCCCGCCCCTTGTAAGCGGCAGACCAGCCCTCCCTAATCCTAGGCCAGTCCCGTTCTGGCTGCTGAAGAACCCAGGGGTCCAGCGCCCTGAGCCCCTGCCCACCACGGAGGAGAGATGCTGCCGTGCAGAGCACCAGGGGCACGTATTTGTTAGGGGACACGCAGCCAGGCTAGATATGCAAGGTCTGTGTGGGAAAAGTCCAGCCACTTGTAAAATAATGAGAACGGTTTATGCGACACTGATGTAACCTGGCAGCTGAGTAGGGTGGGCATACGTGAACAATTATGACTTCACTATACTAGTCAGTGGGGATGGCAGATGCTGTTAAGTGAGCATGTGAACTGTTTGGTGATCCCATTCAAAATTACTGAACAAGGAGAGCAACGAATCTGCATCAAATTATGCGTTAAGCTTGAATATTCCTCCGTGGAAACTGTTCAGATGATTCAGGAGGCTTTCAGGGATGGTGCAATGAGTGCAGCACAAATTAAAGTGTGGCACAAATCCTTCAGGAATGTCAAGAACCTGCTGAAAGTGATCCACATTCTGGAAGGCCTGCAACCAGCAGAACACCTGGGAATGTGGAACTTATATGGGCTGCAATGCACAAAGACTGGTGACTGACAGTGAGAACGAAAAACTGGTCTGAGGATTCCAAAATCGACTGTGTCTAAGATTTTGATGCAGAATCTTGCAATGAAATGTATTGGGGCAAAATTCATTCCACAGCTTCTGCTACCAGAGCAGAAGGAGCTCGGTGCTGCCCCTGCTAATGACTTGATTCAAACTGCTACCAATGAACCCGATTTCCTCCAGAAGGTCATAAAGATGAATTGTTCATGGCTACTTTAAAGGGAACTGAAGCATAATTGTCCTATGTACAATGTTTCCTGTATCTTGTATCTCCCTCAATAAATGTCTCTGTTTTTCACGGTGCACGGCTGGATACTTTCCGGACACACCTGTACTTTGTGCTCCTGCGCTCACAGTTGCATGAACACACAGCTCCTTAGAGTGGCTCCTTTACACATGAAATAACAGCAAATAATATGCCAGGAGAAAAAACAGGGTTTATTCTAGAATTTCAGTTGGAGTTCGTACTTTACAAACTGTTTATAATGACGAGATATGTAAGTTGTTTCCAAGAAGCTTAAAAATATGTGTTCTTTGCTAAATGAAAAGATTGTTTTTGTTTGAAGGATTTATTTACGCAACCATCTCTTTCCTGGGGTTTCAGGCCACAGCCTTCCCTCTGCCTCCTTCTGCTCTCTCTCCCTGCGCATGTAACTCGGGAAGGAAAACACCCAACTGTGTGTGTGTACAAGGGACAGTTTGGCCTA
The DNA here is from genome assembly GCF_021234165.1 of Pteronotus mesoamericanus. Lineage (NCBI taxonomy): Eukaryota > Metazoa > Chordata > Mammalia > Chiroptera > Mormoopidae > Pteronotus > Pteronotus mesoamericanus. The sequence continues at coordinate 103,999 of NW_026555277.1, forward strand.
TTAGGAAACACAGACACGGAGCTCAGCCCCTGAGCTCTGACGTGGGCCCTTGTGAAGCCTCACGGGAACATCTCCCACTCAGTTTACACAGAGACAATTGGAGAATATCAGGCCTCCTCCTCTCAGACAGAAGGTGCTTCTCTCCCACAAAGCAGAGCAGGTGTGTGCTGACGCCCAGCAGAGCCCCTCTGGGAGGTTCCGTGACAGGTGGTTACCGAGAGCCCCAGGGCCTCGGGGGCTCCAGGTCCCCCTGCAGCCACACTCCCCCAGGTACGACCACCGCTGAGCTCCCAGCATCTCAGCAAAGAGCCCACATCTGAGACTAGGAAAACGCAGCTATGACAACTCAGTGGCCTCCTTGTTCTTGTCTCTCCAGTGCGGTGGGGTGGACACTCTGCCTTCTAGCATGGTGACCACCTCAGCCTTTACCTCCACAGCACAGGGCAAGGGACCACAGTCAATCTGCTCCATTAAAAAAGCCCCAGGCTCTGCGGCCCTCTCACTGACTTGGGACTGGCCCATTACCTTGTTAGACAGCAGGGCCCTCCTCTGGGGTCCTCTGGGTGGGTGTCACCTGTCAGTCATGGTTTCCCTGGCCATCCAACCTTCTGTCTCCTATTTCTTTGGGTAGATAGCTTATACTCTTTGTGTGAGGAGTAGAAGGGCTGTTAATCTAGATGCTGGCCCTTCAGCAGGCCTGGCCAGCGAGGCTCCCTTTGGCAATTTGGACCCTTTAATGAAGTTTGTTAAGCAGTTAAAAAACAGCTGGAAAACATTCGTTCATTGGCACATTTGTCTGTCAGTATTTTCTCCCATTTTAAAGATTGCCTTTTCATTTTATTGATTATTTTTTGTTGTTGTTGTGCAGAAGTTTTTAGTTTGAGGTCATCTCAATTGATGATTTTTGCTTCTGTTGCTTGTGCTTTTGGTACCATATGTATATCAAATCATGGTCAAGACCAATGCCAGAAACCATTCCCCCAATGTTTTCTTCTGGGGGTTTTATGACTTCAGGTCTCACATTTAAATCTTTAATCCATCTTGAGTTATTTTTTATTAGTCATGTAAGATAGGGTCCATTTTCATTCTTTGGCATGTGAATACCTACTTTTCCCAACATCATTCATTGAAGAGGCTGTCCTATCCCAATGGACTATTCTGGCTCCATTCTCAAATATTAGTTCACTGCTATACATGAATTAATTTCTGGGTTCTCGATCCTTTTGCATTTGTCTATGTGTTGTTTTAATACCAGTACCATACTATTTTGATTACTGTAGCTTTGTAATGTAGTTTGACCCTGGATATATGATGCCTGCAGCTTTGCCTGGCATTATCACGATTCCTCTGACTAGTCAGGACCTTTTCTTGTCCATAGGAATTTTAGGATCCTTTTTTTTTTTTTCTATTTCTGTAAAATTATCCAAAGGAATCATGATTGGGATTGCATTTTGATGTATTTGTGAATTTTCCAGCTTTCCTCTTGTTGCTGATTTCTAGTTTTGTAACATTTTGGACAGAAAAGAAAATACAATTTTTATCTTCTTGAGGGTGTTGAGATTTGTTTGTTATCTAACATATAATTTATCCCAGGAAATATTTGTGTCTGCTTGAGGAAAATGTATATTCTGTTACTTTTGAATGAACTCTTCTGTATATGTCTGTTAGGTTCATTTGGGTTATAGAGTTGTTCAAATCTTCTATTTTCTAATTAATTCTCTGTCTGAATGATCTAGCCATTGTTGACAGTGAGGTATTAAACTTCTCCACTATTATTCATTCTTATTGTTTTGTACAGACTTTGTTCCTGGTTTTCTTTCTTACTGCCTTCCTTTGTCACTGGATCATTTGTGACAGTATACTTTGTCTCATATATCATAATCTTTTAGTATCTACTACAGGTTTTTCCTTGTCGATAGCATGAGGCTTAATAAACATTGTATATTCATAATGTTTATTTTAAGCTGAGAACAACTTAAATTTGGTAACATAAAGAAACTTTACACTTTTACTTCTCCCCACTCATATTTAAGATTGCTGAGGTCAGAATTTACATAGTATTTTTTATTCTCACCTGAGGACATGCCAATTGATACTAGAGAGAGAAAGAGAGAGAGATGGGGGGAGAGAAAGATTGATGTGAGAGAGAAACAGCAATCCATTGTCTCGTATGCACCCCAACTGGGACCAAATGGGCAATGTAAGCATGTGCCCTGGCAGGGAATCAAACCTGTGACCTTTTCAGTGTATGGTATGATGTTTCAATGGAGTCACATGAGCCAAGGCTATATCTTTTTAATATTGCGTATCCAATAATGAATTGTTATAGTTATGAAGTTTTTTTTAACTCAGTTGTTTTTTAGTTTTTGAAGTATAGTTGTAGTGAATTATGTAACACCATTATAATATCAGAGACTCTGACTTCAATGTATATTTCCAATCACAAGGATTTTTATTCATTCATATGTTTTTATTATGTTAATTAATATCCTCTTGTTATACCTTGAAGGAGGCCCCTTAACATTTCTGATAAGACAGGGCTACTTGTAATGAATGCAGTCAGCTTCAGTTTGTTTGGGAAAGTCTATTTCTCCTTCATTTCCTAAAGACAGTTTTGCTGGGTACCATTGTTAGTTAACAGATTTTTTTCTTTTAGTATGTTGACTGTATCATACGTCTCTCAAAATTTCTGTTGAGAAATCCACTAATAGCCTTATGGGGGCTTTCTTGCCTGTAATAAGTCACTTTTATTTTGCTACTTTTAAAATTCTCTCTATCTTTGACTTTTGACAATTTCCTTCGAAGTGTGTCTGTGTAGCCTCTTTCAGTTTCTACCTATTGGGTCTACTGGGCTCCATAAAGCCAAAAGTCCACTTTGCTCCATGCACATGGTAAGTTTTCAACCATTATTCTTCTAAATAGAATTTCCATTTCTTTAATTTTTCTTCTTCTGGGATTCCTATAATGATTATACAGTTTTCTAATTACTGTATTATAACTCCTGTAAGCATCTTTACTGTTTTACCTCCTTGTTTTGCTCCTCTGACTGCATAATTTTAAATAACCTATCTTCTAGTTCCTTAAATCTTTCTTCTACTTGACTAAGTCTGCTGTTAAAGCTTGCTATAAAATACCTCAGTGTATTTTATTGTATGCTTCAACGCTATGATTTCTTGTGATTTTTTATAATTTATTTATTTTTGTTAAACCTCTTATTTTATTTTTTCATTTTATTTAGCTGTCTATGGATCTTGTTCTTCATTGACTTCTTTAAGAAGATTATTCTGAATTCTTTGTTAGACAGTTTACAGATCTCCATGATTTGGGGTGGTTATTAAACCTTAGTAGTTTTTTGTTTGTTTGTTTTTGGTAGGGCCATGGTTACCCAACTCTTCATGGTCCTTGATTCCTTGTGTTGGTATCAGTGCATATAGCAAACACTCTCCTCTTCCTGAATTCACAGGCTTGCCTCATCAGGAAAATGCTCTCATCGGTCAGCTAGGTTGGAACACCGAACAGGAGAGATGATAGGACCCATAGGGAAGGGGGCATGTTATCAGAGTCTCTGTTGGGAAGGCCTTGCCTGTGCTCTGAGGGTGGTGGCTGGAAGCTGGCTGAATGTGTGGTTTGGTGGGTCTACTGGTTAGGTTCCCTGATCAGGCCAGGCTGCTGGCTGTCCACTTGCTGAGCTCTGCCATCACCTCTTGTTGGGTGACTTTTCAGGCTGTGTATCATGGTGTGGTGGTGCAGTGGGTGGACTCCGAAAATGGTCATGATCACAGGCTGAGCTTTGCAATAGCTGCTGTTTGGGTGGCGTTTGAGGCTGTTTCCTTGCCTGATGGTGTCTCTGGCTGGACTTCATGTTCAGTTGCCTCAGCTGAGGCAACAAAAAGAGCTTCGTAGTCAAACTGAGCCTTTAATGTGACCTAAGATGTTGTGAGGCCACATGTTGTTTCCTATAGCTGGCAGTGTTACAGCTTGGGCTTCACAATAAGTAAAACTGTTATCTGGGCTCTGCTGTTGGACATGGTTTTTGGCCAGATACTTTAGTGTGGAGCGGCCTCTAACTGCATCTTGCAGTTGGTTGGGATAGAGACAGTTCCAGAGTCGTGCAGGGTCACTCTCCTGGCTCCCTGATTGGGTGGGGTTACAAACTATACTCTATAACTTTCTGGGTTCATTGGCTAGGATCCATGAATGGATAAGGCCATAGGCTGTGTTAGTCAATAGAACAGGGTCATAGGCTGGTCTCTCCTACAAGGTAAAATTATAGACCTGGCTCCATATATCAGCTGAACCATAGGGTTGTTTCCATGACTGCCAGGGTTGTCTGGTCAAGCCTTCTAAATGGCCAGGACTGGAGCTACACTTAGCAGTAGAATGGCCTTCCAAATTTGTTTTTCTGGTTGGCCAGGGTACTAGAACAGGGTCCATGGTTGGTATGGTGCCACCAGGGGTCCAAGTTGGGTAAATCTGCCGAGTTCTCTGGCCAGATGGTACCACTGACTTAGCTCTGTAAGAGGGCAGGCTACTGTTGGGCTCTCTTTTTAGGGACAGCTACAAGGAGGAATGTAGTCCACTAAGGTCTGAGCGCAGGGTGCTAGAAGCCCGACCTTTGCTTGAGTTTCTAGTAGACATCTAGTAGCCAGAAATCACCTAGCTTTTTGCTTATGTTAGGCTTTTGAATCACATGATATAACAGGGATTACAACCTTTGCATCCTCAAATCTTTGCAGGTGGCACCAATCTCTGTCATTTCCTCTTTCTCCAGAAACATGACATTGCTTTCAACTTACTGTTTTTACCATAGAAAATTTCAGTTTCAGAGCCTTCCATCTGGCCTTTCCCAGGACAATTGTTCTTATTTCCTAGGTTACAGAATGATAGATTAAGTAACCAGGTTGGACAACATCTATGTGTGTCCTGATTATACATTTGGGAACATGGGAAATGACTGCTGTTTGATTCCATGGGTTGAGTGGATTCACTGCTAGATGGACATTACCTCATTACCTTACCTTTATAAATGTACTCTAACCAGGGCCTTTAAGATGTTTTGGGTCCCTACATATCAACTGAGATGCTGTATTAAAAATCCTTAATATTTCTGTCTATTTTCTTTTTCTGGCATAAAGTTACTTGACTAATTGGCCATCGGTCCCTTTGGTGAAGAACTCAAGGAATTACTACTGTGTATATCTGCACATTCATTTCTTATAAGGACTACCTTCATTTCCATCAACAGCTTCTGAGGCAGGTATTTGCTGAGATCTGGGAAGTGAGCATGGAATGTTGCTTTTTTGTTGAGGTAGCACCTCAACCATCTGATCATCTACTTTTAGTCTCTTTTGATGACATGTGTTAAGCAATATACTGTTGGCTGCTCTGTCTTGCTTATAAGAATATTATCTTGTGTTAGCTATTTCCTTAGACAACTATGGACTGGGGTTCCTCGTGTTATTCTAAGCTTGCTCCCCATTGTAGAGGTTACTCACCTTTCTCTGACAGTTAAATGCTGCCATGTACCTTCAATTGCTCTGGAATCCTATAATTTCATTTGCTACCCAGGAATCCAGCTCTGCACATCATTCCCACATTATTCCCGCCTAGAGGGGACAGTCCCACCTGACCATCTCAACATTGTCAACAGTGCATTGCTTATGCCTTGTTAAGGTGGTGTCTCTGAGGCCTCCTGAGGACACAATCACCTAATGGGTGGGTTTTCCAGCTGCAGAGAGTAGAGCCATGCCGTCTTCCTAAGGCTTTATCACTCTATTCTTTTCGTTAGCCCTCGCAAGTCTGATATTTCTTCTTTCATTTAATTTAGTGTGTACTGTGCCTATATCAAGCCTCTAAAAGCCACCCAGAATCATTGCCGTTGGAATTTGCCAAGCTAATTAAACTCTGTGGCCAGAAGAGTGTTCCTGTATCAGCCACTCACACCACCCACCAGTGCTACATTCTAACATAATTTTTCCAGGATCCACTCCCACATACAATCTCCTAGCACCTGCTGGTACATGTGCCAGTTCTGCAGCTCCATTAGAGTAAAGCACATCTTCAGCTGGCAGGCTTATCTAGTATATTCCTAGTTTGGTTATGATGAGAGAACTCTGTATATTCTTAGTTTGGGCAAGATGGGGGGGTAGGAAAGGGATCTGTCTACTAACAGGCACAGGGGACCCTTTTGAAGGCGTGTGGGTTCAGAGGGATCTAGAATTATAATTCTTAGTTCATCTACCTAGATAGCCCCATTCTGAGTTTCAGGACTTCTTTCTTTCTTTATCAGGGCCTTGACTTTGACTTTAGAGGCCACCCTGAGCTTAGAATTCAGCCTTCTCTGAAGTTCTGCTGTTCTTAAAATTAGGGCCTGAGCCAGGCCTTCCTTACTGTCTGCCTTCCAGCTGCAGGTGATAATTAACATATTTAAGTCTGTCATGTAATCCTTTTAATAATCAGTGAGCCTAGAAATAGCCACCAAATTATGCAGTTGTTGTTGGTATATTTCTGCCTTTGTGAATGGTAGACAATTTTATCAGGTAGTGTATATCTACCCCTATATCTCATTCAGTTCCTCAAAGGTGAATGTTTTTGCAACTGCCATATTTTAGCACAACTATCAGAGCTATGGTGTCCAACCTGAGGCCCATGGCTTCCATGCGGACCAGGATAGCTATGAATGCCCTCAACACAAAATTGTAAATTTAATTAAAACATTATGAGATTTTTTTGTGTGTATTTAATGTGTGGCCTAAGACAACTCTTCTTCCAGTGTGGCCCAGAGACTCCAAAAGTTTGGACACCCCTGGCAGTGATCTAAGTCAGAGTTCCATGCCTAGGGCTGGCTTGCTAGACCATTATGTTAAGTTGGATTCCCTAAAGGTAATGTCTGAGATTAAGTCTCTTAAGTAAGTGATTTATTGTGAGCATTCTCTGAGGAGGAGGAGGGGTAAGGGAAGCGGGATACTGCGGTGGGGAGAGCTAAACAAGGGCATACTCATAGCTGGACAATGGCTCTATCCTGATTTGTAGAGTACAGGAACACAAATCACTCCACTTGGTTGGTTCAACGTTTAGGAGGGAACCAACCCCCAGGCCAAAGTGATGTAATGCTCAGGTGAACCTGACTCCATTTAGCCCAAAGCAGTACATTGGGGAGAGGTGGCTACAGCAGCAAGCCCTCACAGCAACAGGGGGATAAGAAATCTGCCTGATAGTGCGATTTTCAGGGTAGCAACAGCATCCACTACACCAGCGAATTGCTCAAGTTTGTTTCCTGAATAGCAAAGATCTTTTTGAAATTCTTCTCAAATTCTTTCTTAGTTAAGTCTGAGTCATTGCACTGTAAAAAAAAAAAAAAACAGATAAAAATAAAGACGATCATTATCAGTGTCATTAGACACTTTGCAACTGAAAATGATCAGGTCTCTTATCTTAAATACCTAAGTTACATTAACCCAGTTAAGTTTAAAGGCACATGCAAGAGCAACTTTTGTTTCCTGAGAGCATGATTACTTCTTGTTGACTAGACCGAAATGGGAAATCATTACTACACCTGAGGACTCTTACTCTTTAGGTTTGGATTGTTTGTTTCAGTGAGAATTAGAAAAGTAATCTAAGATCTTACTAACAATCGAGTATCACAGATGTCTATGTACAACCAGTGATCTTCCTTTCACGTTGTCACTTCTATTCCCCTATGGTGTCCCCTGTTAACTATATGGTCCACTCACATATCAAAGGACTCTGCAGTTTGGGGTTTCTGGGAGGTCTGATTGAGTATATTTGGGGAGAGACATAAAAAACAACAACATGACTTTAGGACACAATCTTCTCCTTAGGCTTGGAGCAGGGAGGAAGTGACTATTCTCAATGGGCACCTGTCACCTTTTCTGAGGGGAATGAGCTCTCAAGGGCCTGGGAGTCTGGTTGCAGGGAAACCTTCTCACTCACTGTTACTCTCCCTGGTGAGCTTATGTCCTTAATTTAAAACCTACTTGCTTCCTAAACCCTTGTTTGTATATAGCCTTTCATAAAATGAGGGAAACTAAAATTTCCCAGCACCAGGAAATGAAGGCAGAGTGACTGAATGGAAAGACAATGAAATGAAAGCAGGAAGGACACTTACCTCAGGGACAGTAAAGAAATTGTTCATGGCTTGCACAAAACCATTCACTTCAGAATACGTTTTGTTAGTGAGATGGCTCTTGATATCATCCAACTTCCTAAGTCTCTCTAGGCATTGAGAAGCCTCCTTAACCTGGAGAAAAATATGTCAATAGGATACTTACTGACACAGTGCAGTAGCTGCCTTCTGTGGATTCCCATCAAACCCAGCAGAAATCCAAGGTGCAGATAAAGGCAGCTCGTGCTCTCCCTCCCGGGGGCTCCGGATCACAAACCCCACACAAGAGCCCTTGTCAAGGTCAGGTAACATCATGGCGGCCTGTATTCATGGTTTGTTGTTACTCACATAATTTTCATGTGGAATGTTTTGGAAAACGATGGTCTCTAAATGTTGATAGACTCTTAAGAGGAGGAAGTCACATTTCTGCAAAAGAAGGAGGTGATGAATGAAAAACAGCTTGGAGAGAATGAGCCCATAGGCATGTCCCGACACACACACATGCCCACACTGGTCTTCTGCAACTTTCCTCAAACTGGTATTGCTCTTAGACACTAACATGTAAGAGCTGGCGTTTTTTCCCACTGCAAACAGGTTCTGGTGAGTTTTCAGTGTGGCTGAGGTGTCGTCAGCCTTACAGGTATCGTTTGGCAACCTCCCCCTCACCCTCTGACTGATGGAGTTCTCACATGTGAGCAGAAAGGAGGAAGCCTAGAGTCAAATCCAACTCACCAGCTTCTCCTCAGGCCCCATCGGCTTCACCAGGACATCAGATTCTTTGTAACGCTGTTGACTTCTTGAAGAATTTTCAATTGTACAGATGGTACACATCAAACTGATCCTAAGATATCAGATATAAGTAACCAAAACAAAGCTCAGAAATAGCTACCACCACTACAGTTGCCACAGTCCTCCTTTCAGGAATGGGCCCGTAGGCATAGTAGGAGTATGAAGAAGACACTTCCCAGGGCCTCCATGATTCTCTGTGATGACCCTTCTCCCACAGAGGGTAGCCACAAGTGGTGAGTGGGTGGAGGCTGGTATCAGGGTGGGTTGTGGGCTCTCCTCTCCCTGTCTGAGTTGTGGGGTAAACTAGGGGCCCTGCCCACCAGGCCTGAGTGTCAGAGACTGGACCTTAACCCACGGGGGCCTTGGGCTTACATTAGCCTGTTGAGAACATGGCAAAATGAGGGAACCAGTCAATGTATGCTTCCTTTCTAAATAAGCACAGAACAAACAGCTGGCATTTCCACTTCTGTGAACAGGAGTCTGTGCTGGGAAAGTTCTGGAAAGGACAGTAGCAGTGTGAAGGCAAAAGACCCAGCCACTGGCCTCAGCCACCCAGAGGAGAGAGGAGAACATTCTGCTCCTGCTGCCTGTGTCACTCAGCAGCTCCCGGGATCATACTGCTGGACCCTGGACCTCTGTCCCCGTTCTGTCCCCATCAGGTCACAAGGAGCTATTCAGTAGGGGGACTGTGCATGGCAGGAGGAAGGATATATAAAATGAGAGAGGGAGCTGTATCTAACAAACCCTTTAGTGTCCACAGGTGGGAGGTGACAGTCTCCATGAAAGAAGCTCCGACATTTTTCACAGCGGAAGAGCTTCCCTCCATCCTGGCAGATCTTGCATTTGTTTGGGTTTCCTCCCTGGAAGGTAAACAATGTCCACATCCCCACGGGCCCCTGCTGACCAGCACGGTGGGAATCTGGGACCCTCAGCCTTTGGCGACCTGCAGGGGCTCGTGTGTGTTTCCCCTGAGCTGTGAAGGGGCAGCTTGGGGTGCAGGTTGCAGAAGAAGGATCCCTGGTCTGCAGAGAAGTTCAGGACTGGTCTGTGTGACCAGAAATATATTTCCTATAAAACCAGAGATCCTAACACAGAAGGACAGGTAACAAAACAAGAGGGTGACTTTATAAAAATCAGATTGATTTTATTACATTGCAGATAAAACCAGTTTCTGAAATAAAGTATTAAATCCATTTGCTCACACCACAATGACTAACATAACTCTTGGCAATTCAGTATGTCAAGAAATTGATAAGATGGAATAAACTTTGGAGAAAGCACTGCATCCTGTTTTCTTGGCGGTAGGCTCCTCATGAGTTGAAGGGCCTGATAGGGGTCCCTGGACTATAGATTCAGGGCCTGGAGGGCCCCTGGACCTGTGACACTGCCTTTAGGTTGGAAAGACCATGACACAGATGGTCAGGTGGTGTCTGGAAGGATGGAGCTCTTTGGCTCTGGAAGCCTAAGGAAGATGCCCCATGACTCAGCTTGGTATGTAGGGTGTGGAGGGTCCATCTCTGAAAGGCCAAGGAGTGTGGCAATTGCTTTTTTGTATAAACAATGTGGAAGTCCCACCCCTTTGCCCCATCAACTAACCCTGGATTTCTTACTGGTCTCAATAGGTGGCCTTTAACCAGATTTCATTTTATTTGGAGAAGATAAAATTTGACAGTATTTGCATCCAAGTCTTGCAGCGCAATTCCTACTCATTAAACCCAATTAACTTTATAGAATAGATATGAGGTTACACTGTGTTATATACAAACACCTGTATTCATGACATAGAACTGACCTGTGACTGAGCCCTTTGTTAATGAAGAAAACACAGTGTAAGAAGTAATATTAAAGCTCAACGTCAGATGCTGCTGTGACATTTGGTAACATTGAGACGGCCTCGGAGCGCTTATCTGCATGTGTCTCTTCCCACTCTGCTCACCTGGATAAGGCCCCACAGCTAAACAATTCTTCTTGCCCAAGGATGGTGTGTAACCCCACCCACCCTGGAATATCCAGTTTCAGTTCCCTGTCAGCCATGGAATCTTTCACACAAGCCAGCCACAGCCTCCCATGGAAACTAGGGGGCCACCCGACTCTCCCCAGCCTCTGGTATCCACTCAGTTCCTGAGGGCGACTTCAGTGAGGTCTGCAGGGTAGGCTCTGCCCTCCTTCCTTGGTCTGGGAGTATATGTGACTAACAACATGCATCAATCCATCTGCTGAATGGCAGATACCATTACTTGTCAATTCCCCGATCTGTGCATTGGACAACCCTTCCTCATCAACAGGGTGAAGAAGAGGTTCTTACAATAGAAAACCACGTCATTGTATCTTTTTAAAATGAAAGTCAACATTTACATATGAAGGAGGAAGTACCAGGAACTATATCTCCCCCTGTTTGCTCGACTGATTTTGCCTTCTGAGAAAATCCAGGCAGTTTGAGAACCTCTTGAGGATTGTTCTATCCCGGATAGAAACATCCTGTCTATCCCATGGTCCATTGGAAATGTTCCCACCCTCCTGTGACCATCTGAGGTGACACAAATGAGATTGGCTTGGGGACTGGCCCACCCATGGATGGGTGCTGGGTTGGGGGGAGGTGGGCCATGAGGAGCAGGAGGAGGCAGGGGTGACAGCATTGACCTTTCTCTGCCACGACCCCTTCTGCTTCCTCCAAACCCGTGTGGTCTGTGCCATGTCTCCCCTGGGGCTAATCCCTCAGCCTCACTGCTGTATCTCCTCCCCTTCCCGTCCTTCTCCTTCTCCAACACTTGAACAGAATCCCTCAGGTTTCCACTTTGGCCATTCAGTCGGCCCCAGGTGGCCAAATCCCTCTCAAAGCTGCAGTTCCCTCGCTATGTCTCCAGCTCCCAGATGTCCAGCCTGTCTCTTGCCTTTGTGCACATCCCTGTGCTCACCCATCATGTCTTCTCAGGCCCTTAAAGCAACCCCAAACTCATGCAGTCGAAACTTGATGTGTTCTCCAATCCCCACACCCACTACATGTCCTTTCTTGACGCTTGCACATCATAAAACACACAGCTTCCACCGCAAACCTGAGAATGCATTCAGGATCTATACTCTTGCTCTTATGACAAATCCAGTCTATCCCTACTCCTTCTCATAGTAAAATTTAAGCTTCTTTTGTTAGCTCCCCTGTCCCTGTAGGGCCCACTGTAAATAAGGATGCCGAGACTCTAATGAATTGAAACTTTTTCTTTAAAAAATAAAGAAAAGTGGTCTGCTTTTCAAAGTCTGTATTATATCTCGATTAACAATATACAAAGAACAGATAGGTCCTTCTGAAGCCAATGGGCAGAGTAAGAGTAATTTGGAACATAGCTATATTATTTCTCTTAATGCAGAAAGTAATAAAAGATGGATAGTCACGAAGAATTATTTTGAATCTTGTTCTGGGATTTTGGGTGAATAGTCCTACCTTGGGGGAATCAGGATTTTGGTCATTTCTTTTAATTAAAAAAAATCCATTTTTTAAATTGGATTGTTTGTCTCCTGGAGTGGAGTCAGGAAAATGGGGGCAATTGTACTTGAACAATAACAACAAATAAATAAATTAAATAAATATAAAAATATCCATACATGAGAAAGTACAAGTGCCATGAGACATTTTGCCAAGAGCTGTCACTCAGTGTTCTGGGAGGATCCAGAATCACATGCCCAATGGGGACTGAGGCTGCTCCAGCCTGGAGGCCCGGGGACAGTTTCCTTCCCCTCACTGTAGGTGCCACAGATTATTATCGTCATTCTCCAGAAAGTGGTGACCCTCTTCCCAGAAGAACAAGACAATAATAAATGTAAACAGTGCACAAATATCTTGCATCCATAAATTTTAATAAAGACCAGGCCCTCATCTCTTTGTCTGTTTGTTAGCACAGCCACACATTTGAGTTGGCGGAGGAGAGTATATCAAGTGATGATGTCCTGGTCCCAGTGTCAGAGATTCCGATCAATTGGTCTGGGTGGGATTTAGGCATTGGTATTCTCCTTAAATCATAGAAGGAGTAACTAGTCTATTTTGATGGCTCCTTTTCACCCCCATCTCAAATGTTTACAATTCACAGATAACCTTGCGTACAACCTAATATTCAGTGGAGCATCCCTGCAGTCATGCAAAATAAATGAATAAAATAAAATGAAATGAAGAGCTGAGGGAGGGAAGGAGGGAGGGGGCAAGGGAAAGTGGTGGGGGGGAGGCGGAGACAAATGTATTTAAAAAGTAAATAAATTTAAAAAAAAGCGGGAACACACACACATACACACAAAAAATAAAATAAAATAAAATGAAATAAAATGAAATGAAATAAAATAAAATCAGAAGAGAGTAGAAGAGGAAACTTAATAATGATAATCCCACAGTTGAGAAACCATAAAAAATGTAGTATATATAAAAATCAGTTATGTAATATGAACTAATATAAAGTAATACTCACCTTTTTGTTCCTGCCACATGTTGTTTGAGGTTTAGGTAATTTTCCATTCTGAAAGATAAAAATATCTGAGTAAAGGGGTAGCCTGTATTTATGCACTGTGAGTATGGTATTGCGACCTCCTTGTAAATATTTCTTCTTGGACATCACACTGCCAGCTCACTGAGAAACCATCTCCCTCTCCTCACCTGAACTTATTCGAGAATTCCTCAAGGGTACCTAGAAAATCATCTTCAGAACAGTTTTCCTTGCTCTGTGCTTTTTCCTAACTTTTGAGAGGTTTTCCTTCAGAATGTCTGGCACCTCTCACCCCCTCCCCATTCCACCAGTGCCACGCACACCTGCCTCCTCACACCAGGGCTATTCCACCGACACACACGGGTCCCACACCTACATAGGGTCAGGCACTCTGGACAATGCTGGGCACACAAAGAAGGACAAACCCTAGAGGGGTCTAGAGAGACAAAGTGAATGCATGGAAGGGTAGGATTAAACAGGGTGAGAAGGGCCTTACTAGTGAGTTCAGGGGGCCCAGGGAAGGGGTGACCAGCCAGGTCAGTCAGGGAACATTCAGGCAGGAGGGACAGGGGAGCTGAGCCTTGCGGGTTGACTACACGTTTCTTGGGCTGAAAGACAGTGAAGTCATTTCAGGGCCCCATGTGGTGTGAGACACTGTTTAAATATGTCATTTCACACCCCAGGAGACTCCCTGGTTCTGCGCTGTCTATGTTACGAGTTTAAACTCCTTACTTTCACCTTAAATCCCTCTGCAAACAACCCCAATCGATGGATTATGCTGTGTCACAGGCAGTCCATCTACCTCAACCTATGGAGTGACGTTTATCATGGTTCTGGTTTTTACACCATTTTTCATGAGTGTCTTCTGCCCTCTTGTTTGACTGTAAATGGTCTTCTTTCTTTCAGAGCCTAACGTTGTCTGCAGGCACCTGTGTCAGAAGGACTTTTCCTTCTCCCAAACCCCTGCATCCACCTGACAGACCCCCTTTGAGAAATCAATGGGCTCTCTGGTACTGAGGTATGAGTGTGGGGCGCCTCTCCCTGGGGAAAGGATAGTCAGGGGCCTCAGGGCTCCAGACATAACTCAGCATTTACTGTGTGAGCAAAGAGTGACCTCATCGTCCACCACAACAAGGAAAGCTGCTGAAATACCTCCATCAGCCATTTAAGGGTTTTCCCACCGCACATCAGGCTGGTCTTCCAGTTGCTTGCTTTCGCAAGGTCCCCTTTTTCTTCAAATTCTCTGGGAGTGAACCAGTTTCCATCTTCACTTCTTATACACTTCACTGTGACTCCTGTAAGATTTGGGTAAGTGATTCTGACACCTCTTTGTCCTCATAGCTCAGATGTTGGTCTCCTGCCACATTGGATACAAAGTCACCCAATTTGGGTTTAAGATCAATAGCTGGAGAGTCTTTACACCCCTCTCATGGTTCAGAACCCCCAAACCCAGCCTGTAAGTTCGCTCCAAGGAGATTTCCTGCTTTGGATTAAAATTTCAAGTGGGGGCCCTGCTCCTCAAATGGCACTAATGCAACATCTGGGTTCTGCGTTGCAATTTTCTTCCAGTTTAATGGCATTATTGTGAAGAAATTTTTTTCCATCCTTGAAATTATGGGTAGCTGACATTAAAGTAATTGTGAAATATTAATTAGTGGAAAACTGGACTTATATACAGAAGACAGTCATACACTTAACCCCATTATTCATTAGAGAGAAGGAAATCAAAACCACATTACACCCCTAGGACGGCCATAATACAACAGACAGATAATCACAGTGCAAACGCAGAGAACGCGGAGCCCTCGGCATCTGCTGGTGGGACTATAAACTGGTGCAATACTGCGGAAAATAGCTTGGTTTTTTCCTCTATATGTTAAACATAAAATTACCGTTTAATTCTGCTATTTGACTCCAGAGTACGTACCAAAAAGAATTTAAAAGATATGTTCACAAAAAATCTTACATAAACCAGCATTATTCATGATAGCAAAAGAGTGAGAAAACCTAAATTGATACATAAGTACAGTATTGCATATCTATACCATGGCCTATTATATTGGAAGAAGGAAGGGATCTTATCTGACAATAAAAAAGAATGAAGTATTACTATATTTATAAAACTTGAAAACATCATATTTAGTGAAAGAATCAGTCACAGAAAAGCACATGCTCTATGAGTCAATTAATGTGAAATGCTTAGATTAGACTAATTTTTAGATCAGAACATAGATTAATCATTGCTTATGGTGGGCAAGGAGCTAGGGTTGGGTATGGGCATTGTCTACTGAGAGACATCGGGTCTCCTTCAGTGTGGGACAAAATGTTCTAAAATTAGATTGTGATGATGCTTTTATAATGTTGTGAATGAACAAAACAGACAAACAAAAACTCAACAGTGAATGTTACACCTTAAATGGTGAATTGTATATGTGAGTTGTATCTCAGTGAAGCTGTTTTAAAATGTTATGTTGCAACATTTCTTTATATTAACTGTTTTCATAGCCACATTACATATAATCTGATAGGAAGTTCACCATAATAGACAACGATTGAAAAGCTTTCTAATGTTAAAGCCACAAAACACATTATATTCATTGTGTGAACTAACTCTCAGAGTCACACCTGGAGGCAGGTTTGTACCTGTCACCCGTTTCTCAGATGAGAACGTTCAGGCTCGGGGAGGTCCCAGCCTTCACACTGCCGCTCTGGGCAGGGCTGAGGCTGGGACTCAGGGTTTCTGACTCTAAACCCTGTGATCTCCCCACCACACCTGACACCCTGTCCTGGCGGTGAATATCCAGAGGGGACACAGGAGGCGAGCTTGCAGGCTGAGGGCCTCTTCCCTGTTGTATCTGGTTCAAAGTAAAAAGTGCAGCATTTTCCACCCAGAGACGGACAATCCTGCACTTCTCTTTGGTTCCTTGGGCTTCCTCATGGGCACTTGCATGTGGGAGTGAGCACTTAATATACACCATTGTTTAAAGTGTAAACATATCATCTTAGGGATCCTTCCTCCTTCTTTCCAGCCACAGTGGGGCCTCAGTTCCTTGAACAACTGGAAATTCACACGGGTAATTCCATTATTTCATGTGATTCCTTCATATAGGGGTTGCAAGTTAAAGTAAACCTTGAAACCTACCTCGTTCCAATTTTCTCTTAATTAAGTTCCCCTCCACCTCCCTACAGGTCACAGGAAGTATTTCATCTTTAAAATCCACAGGCACATCTGGGTACTGTCTTGCCCCTGAAAGAGAAGATTCTTCATTCCATCTCATTTCACAGTTGTACACGGACAACTTCCTACCATGTGATGGTTGTGTCTATAAAGTCATAGGGGTACTTAGGAAGCTTTATTCCACAAATCTCCAGAGTTTCAGAATCTTTCAGGGGCACTTTTGATACATAAGCACAGAACATCTACCTTCATTTCACCTCTCAACCCACCCCCCAGTCAGAACGCTGTAGCAGAGACACCAGGCGTCCACACGAGACTGTCTCAGCCCCGCCCCCATGTGGTCACCCCCTGATTCTCGGGTGACAGTGGCACACACAGCTGCTGCCCTGGTAGGAGGGGGCTCGGCACCGGGGCTATTTCCCTGCACTCAGGTCGCTGCAGACAAAGTCCAGGCCGTGCAGGCCTCTTCCTGTGTGAGCTCTGACGCAGGGGCAGAGAGGACAGCGATGGGCCGACCTGATGGACACGGCGTCTGCTGTTTGTGTTCGCTGCTTTGCCTCATTCTCATTTCTCCCCTGCATCAGCTTCTCCAGAGCTGAAAGGGAAGCCCAGGAAGCTCTAGAACAATCTGGAAATTGTATGGCTGGCTGGGCCATTTGCAGTCTGACAATGGTGCGTCTTTCATCAAAAGCTACACCCAATGCTCTGATCATCTAACTTTGTGACCTTGTCTCCTACTGTCCACACATTTCCCTGTTAGGGCTCTTTGGTCAGAGAAGTCTGCTGTTCCCTTCGAAGGCAGAGAGGGATCAACTTCTTCCTGCACTGTGACCAGGACAAAAATGTTTGGGGATTAATGGTATTATAGAGACCAAGTCTGAAAATTCTCATTTCTGCTCTGACCCTTGCTGGGAATGACGCCCTGTTCTTTCCCCAACCAACCTGGAGGGTACCTCCTTCAGAATCGCTAGAGGTTTCAGATTTTATTTTGGTTATAGTTTTTGGAAATGCCTTTTCCCTGCTTGTATCTGACCCTTCTGGATGAAAAGTGTGAATGACAATAGGAGATTATAGAAAGAAAGAGAAAGTTAGAGCTAGTGGAATGGTACAAAGTTTTTGTGGCAATGGAAGAAGAGCAAAGATCCAGGCACTTGAGGAGGAAACACCTACGAGGTATGGGAGGTGGAGAGGCATTAATGACATCTGTCACTCAGAGTTGCCCTGAGTCTTCCTTCCAGAAGGAAACCACTCGGTTCAGGTTTTTCACCAAACGAATACTGAGTCTTCCGCTCAGCCTCATGTGAGGAAACAGGGGCTGGTGCCAATACCTGACATGTACTCTGGACAATGTCTGCACACTGATTCTCAGTCATTCAGTGGTGGGGTGTAGCAGTGGCAAATGCCATGAGGACACTATGAACAAAGAGGCCAGATTGGAGAGACTTCCCTGTCCCCACCTCCTTCTAAACCCCTTCAGCACTGGACAGAGCTGAGAGCTGTAAGGATCCCAGCTGGCCAGGGGCCCACCTTACCCCGGCGGCTGTGTTCCCCTTAGGAACCTCAGCAACTGCAAGTGCCTGTCTTTCAGGGTCGCCCTGCGTGCCCTTGGGATTGTACCTCCTGCGTGAAAGCCAGGCCTTCACGTGCCTCTCGTGCAAACATGGTGACTTGCACTGTAGGGGTGATTATGGGAGACTTAAAACAACCATTGTCTAGGAAATTTGTTAAATACTGAAGGAAACCAACTGAGCGAGTTTGTTCCTAACCTCCGGTGGTCCCATTAATCATCGTGGCTGGTGGAGTGGTGTCCTCATGGGGAAACTGCCAGGACCTGCTGTGTGAGGCCAATTTGTTGGGAGGCAATTGTCCAAGGCTTGCCACATGCCCAGAGTCTCTTGTCACAGATGGGTGAGCGGCAAACAGTTTTGGAAGCCAGGATTAATGTAGCCCTCCAGGTCAGAGGGCAAATTTGTTTTCCGATCAGTATAATGAGAGGATATTTCCCTCCTTAGAAATATCCCAGGGTAGTGAAGTCTCCCTCCTCTCCTCAGAGAAGATTTTCTTAAGTTCCAAGGTGATGGTCATGTTCTGTGTCTTTATAAAGATTTGGATTTTACAGGAGTATAATTTAGTCAGAACTGAAAGAAAGGTATAGTTAATACTTGCACATCTCACTGTAAATATTATCTCAGGAGAAAAAAAGAAGAAATGCATATATTGAAGTCTAGTTAATAATATCCATGTGAAGTGTTTGGAAGGAAGCCTACTCTTGTCTGCAACTTTAAAGTGTTTCAGACTTGAGGATGGTTAGTGGATGGACAGGGAAATGGACAGATGGACAGAAATGCGATAGAGCAAGAACAGTGCATGTTAATCATGAATCTCTGTTTACTGTAAATTTTCCCAAGTTTTCAGTAGTTTTAAAATTTTCATAATTCAATATTGGATAAAGACATTTTGGCAAGAAAAAATGCTTATTAACCAAAAAGTAACAGTTAAAATACAAGAATATCCATCAGCGACACAATATTTTCTAGAAGACAATTCAGTAATCATATTAGTATATTGAGGAGAAATAAATGTTCACCTAGAATTTTTACTCTTCATAAGAAAATAAATGCCAATTCGCACTTACCACACTTGGCAGTGTTACCACTTAGACAGTCTCAATGCAAGAATGAACAATTTTTTTTCAGGTAGACCAGATATGACATCGACAAAAGAAACAATGAGTGCATAAAATGGTGAAAAATTCAGGTAAGTAAATAGTGACTGCAAAATGATAATAGTTTCAAAATTTATATTAAAAAGATTAATAACAAAGTGCTAAACTGCAATAACTTAATGATAGAGATGGGATGTTTAATTTGAGGAAATCCGTGCTAAGATCTTTGACATTTTTTGAGATTAAGGTATGGTTAAAGAGATTACAGGAATTTTATCTCCAATTTCCACACTTGAAGAGAAAAAAGATGGAATGTAGAATTCTATCTCAATCAACATATGCCCCTGTATGTCTATCTCAAGCAGAAAAGACATACAAAAAAACACAAAATGTGTGGTTAGCAAGAATATAGATATATCAATCCACATATATCAGGGACATAATAAAATTAACAAATAAAACTTAACTATTAAGGGATTATGATTTCCATAGATTACAAAAAATGTCTCATTACAAGAGGTATAAAACAAAGCTGCATAAGAAGTTTTAACAAAAAAGAGGTAAAAAATATAAAAGTTAATGTAACAGTATTAGCCCTCTGAAAAAAGATATTTGAAGGCAAAGAGCATGAGTAAGGATGAAGAGGAACACTTTGTAACTATAAAAGAATAAATACAGTAAGTAATAACTACCATAGATAGCATCAAAGTATTTAAAGTAAAACAATAGTACAAGAAGGAATTGACAAATATTCAATCATTTGGAAAATTTGACACATCACTATATACAGACCTAGTGGATCAAAGACAGCCTAATTTACTATGGTTATAGTAGACTTAGACAGTGAATTTCATAAAAAATATGTATACAGGGAGAAGTCAGAGCCAACATAGAGGTCAAATGTATATTATTTCAAGGGACTTAAAACATTTACACCTATTGATCACACATTTAGTTCCAAAAGAACTTTCAAAAAATTTTAAAGAGTTAATGAAGTCAGGTCTTAATATTGTATTCCAGGTACCCATTTTTAATTCCTAATTTACTAACATTTATGTTTTTGGAGATTTCATAGTCCAGGTAAAATAGCATAGCTCATAACTTCCCTAAGAGCTGGCAGAACTACCAGCTTAAGATTCGATGAGTAAGGATCTCAGCTGGTGGCAGAGGAGGTGAAATCTACACTAATCTCCTCCCAGGACCAAATTGGAATTCCAACTACCTTATAGAATAATATCATGAATAACCAGCCAAACAATAGCAGGAGAGAAGCTTTATAACCAAGGACTTATGGAAGAAACCACATCACTACAATGAGACTGTTAGGAAGTCCAGAGGTGTGAGAAGGCTGGCTCGGCTCCCACAGGTAGCAGCTGAATTTCCAGAAGGATATTTTAGTGGCCAGAGAGTGTTTCCAAGATCAGCACAACAGCCTATAACACCAAACTGGAAAAGCCTACAAATGACATCTGGCTGTGAAACATAGCATGGTTTCTGTCTGCCAGGGAGAGAGGGCTAGAAATGCAGAGAGCCTCTTCATGGGTCAATGCACAAAATTTCATTCACAGCCCCTTACCCTGGGCCCTGGCAGAGAGAAGGCAGACTGGACTAGAGCTGCATGAGGAGACCCTGTGCTCAGTCATTCCCCATATTTCAGAAGCCATCTTTCTCAGGCAGAGCACTCCCCTCCATGTGACATCAGCCTGAGGGAAGCAATAGCCACATATGCAGGAATCCCTCTTGCCCTACACTGTGGAGCTTCAGCTGGGCTGCTGAGGAGTACAGATTGGGGCACTTTCAAAATGATTAAGCTTAACAGAAACCCTGTAAGATGAGACAGATCTTTGGGAGCTCTGAGTCTATAGCAGACTTTCCCACAGGCCCCGTGTTGGTAAAAGTAGGCCTTGGGGTGCAGCCTGGTTCTTTTGGCACACACCCAGGCCCAGCAGAGTAAATTATTGATAACTCCAAACAGGTTGCTTAGGGCCAGTCACAGGCAGCATTTGACACAGGGCTACCCAAGAGTCTGTGCAGATTTCCCTGAAACATAGAAACACAAAGAGGCAGCCAAAAAGGGAAACAAAGAAACAGGCTCCAACTGAAAGAACAAGAGGATTCTCCATAAGAGCAAAATAAAATAAAGGCAAGCAAATTATCAGATACAAAGTTTAAAGTAGTGATTATAGGATGCTCAACAGCATTAAAAAAGACATAGAAGCTATACAAAAGGACCATTCAGAAATCAAGAATGCAATATCTGAAATAAATAATACACTGGAAGGAATAAACAGTAAGTTAGATGAAACAGAGTGTCAAGTCAGTGATTTGGAAGACAAGGTAGAAAAACCACCCAAGCAGAGCAGCAAAAGAAAAGCAAATTAAATGAGAAGAGAGTTTACGGGACCTTTGGGACAAGGTGAAGTATAACAACATCCACACCGTGGGGATACAAAAAGGAGAAGGGTGTGAGCAAAGGATCGAGAACCTATTCGAAGACATAATGACCAAAACTTCCCAAACTTGGTGAAGGAAAAAGAGACATAGTACATGGAGCACAGACAGTCGCAAACACGATGGACCCAGAAGTCCAAACCAAGACACTCATAGTTAAAATGGCAAAGCTTAGGGACAAGGAGAGAGTCTTAAAAGCTGCAAGAGAAAAGCAATTATTTACCTAAAAAGGAGTTCCCATTAGACTGTCATTTGATTTCTCAGCAAAAAATTTCAGACCAGAAGGGACTCGCATGAAATATTCAAGTGATGAAACACCAGGACCTATACCAGGCTACTTTACCCAGCAATTTAAAATTGGAGGAGAAATAAAGAGCTTCCCAGATAAGAAAAACCTAAAGGAGTTTGTGAACACCAAACCAGTATTGGAACAAATGTTAAAGGCCTGCTTTAAGAAAAAGAAGAGAAAAAAATAGAGGAAAACAGTTAAAAATAAAATGACAATAAATACATATCTATGAATAATCACTTTAAATGTAAAAGCCCTAAATGTTACAACCAAAAGACATAAGATGACTCATGGATGAGAAAAGAAGACCTATATATATGCTGACTCCAAGAGATGCCCCTCAAACTGAAAGAGACACGCAGACTAAAAGTAATGGGATTTGAAAAGGTATTTCATGCAAACGGAAAGGCCAAAAAAGCTGGGCTAGCAATAGTTATATCCAAAAAATAGACTTTAAAACCAAGGCTATAGTAAGAGACAAAGAAGAATGTTACATAATGATAAAGGGAACAATCCAACAGGAGGATATAAACCTGATAAATATTTATGCAACCAACATAAGATCACCAAAATACATAAAGCAAATTTTGATGGACATAAAAGAGATGGATAAAGAGAAATACAGTCATAGTCAGGGACTTTAACTCCCTATGGACTCCAGTGGATAGTCTTCCAGACAGAAATTCAACAACGATCGAGTGGCCTTAGACAAAACACTAGATCAAATGGATTTGATTGATATCTTCAGAGCATTTCACCCCAAAGCAGCAGAATACACATTATTTTCAAGTGCACATGGAATGTTTTCTAGGAGAGACCACATGTTAGGACACAAAGCAAGTCTCAGTAAATTTCAGAAAACTGAAATCATATCAAGCACTTTCTCTGAACATAATGCCATGAAACTAAAATTCATTCACAAGAATAAAACTGAAAAATACACAAATACCTGGAAATTAAATAACATGAAAGAATGCATGAGTCAACAATGAGATCAAGAAAGCAATCAGAAGATACTCTGAAACAAATGAAAATGAGAATACAACATTCTAAAATCTATGGGACACACAGAAAGCAAAGCTTAAGTGGGAAATCCAGAGCATTACAGACTTCTCTCCAAACAAACAAGCAAACGAGAAAAAGCTCAAATAAACAATTTAACTTTACACTTAAAAGAACTTAAAAAAGTACAATAAACAAAGCCCAAGGTGAGTAGAAGAAAGGAAATAACAAAAAACAGAGGGGAACTGAATAGAGACTAAAAAAGACCACAAAAGATCGATGGAACCAAGACCTCATTCATTGAAAAGACAAATGAGATTGACAAGCCTTTAACCAGATTCATCAAGAAAAAAAAGAGGAGTAATTACAACTGACACCAAAGAAATACAAAGGATTATAAGAAAATATTATGAACAACCATAAGCCAACAAGCTGGACAACCGGGGTGAAGTGGATAAATTTCTAGATGAACAATATTCCAAAACCAAGTCAGGAGGAATCAGAGAATCTGAATAGACAGATTACATCTAGTGATATTGCAACACTAATAAAAATTCACAATAAAAAAACCCTGGACTGGATGGCTTCACAGGTGAATTTTACCAAACAATTCAGAAAAAACTAAGACCTCTTCTTCTTAAACTATTTCAAATGATTAAAGATGAGGGAAGTCTTCCAAACTCATTCTACAAGGTCAACATTATCCTAATTCAAAAACCACATAAAGATACTACAAAAAAAGAAAATTATAGGCTAATATCCATGATGAAAAAGACCCTAAAATTCTCAACAACACATTAGCAAACCAAATAGAGCAAGAAGTAAAAAAATGTCCAGCACCACGATCAGGTGGCATTTATTCTTGGAATGCAATATTGTTACAACATTCACAAATTAATAAATGTGATTCACCATATAAAGAAAATGAAAGATAAAAGCCACATGATCATAGCAATAGATGCAGAAAAGCATCTGATAAAACAGCACCTATTAATGATAACTAAAAACCTCTCAGCAAAGTGGGGATAGAGGGAACATACCTAAACATAATAAAGGTCATATATAATAAACTCACTGCCAGCATCACACTAAGGTGCAAAAGCTACAGGTGTTCCCATTAAGATCAGGAACAGGACAGGTAAGTTTGCCTCACCTCTCTTATTCAGCATAGTACTGGGAGTCTTTGCCATAGCAATCAAAGAAGAGGAAATGAAAAGCATTTGAATTGGAAAGGAAAAGGTAAAACTGTCATCATTGGCAGAAGACATGATATTGTAAATAGATAACCTTAAAGATTCCACCAAAAAAACTACTAGAACTGATAAATGAATTCAGGAAAGTAGCAGGATACAAAATTAATACCCATAAATCTGTTGCAATTTTATATGCCAAAAATGAACAGAAAAGGAAATTAAGAAAAAAAATTCCATGTCACATTGCTTCAAAATGAATAAAATATCTAGGAATAAATTTAACCAAGGATGAAAAAGACCTGTATGTGAAAAATTATAAGAAACTGAAGAAGATACAAATAAGTGGAAGTACATACTGTGTTTATGGATAGGAAGAATTCACATCATTAAAATATCCATACCACCCAAAGCAATCTATAGATTCTGTGCAATTCCTATCAAGATAGCAATGACATATTTCACAGAACTAGAACAAATATTTCAAAAATTTACATGGAACCACAAAAGGCCCCACATAGCAACAGCGATCCTGAGAAAGAAGAACAAATTTGGAGGAATCACACTACCTAATATGAAACTATACTATAAGACCATAGTAATCAAAATAGTATGGTACTGGCATAGAACCAGACACATAGAACTATGGAAAAGAACAGAAAGCCCAGAATAAACCCACACCTTTATAGTCAATTAATATTTGACAGAGGAAGAAAGGACATACAATGGGATAGTTTATTCAATAAAGTGTTGTGAAATTGTACAGAAATGTGCAGAAAAATGAAACTAAGCCAACTTGACATGTCAAACACAAGAATAAACTCAAAATGGATTAAAGACTTAAGTGTTAGATCCTAAAACATAAAAATCCTAGACGAAAACAAGGGCAGTAAATCTCAGACATTATTCTTAGCAATATTTTTTTCTGATATATCTCTTCAGTCAAGGAAAACAAAAGAAAAAATAAACAAATGGGACTATATCAAAATGAAAACTTTTTGCACAGCAAAGGAAACCATCAACAAAATAAAATTATGGCCCAATGAATGGAGAAACACTCACCAATACCTCTGATAAGATATTAACACCAGAAAGTTATACAGAATTTATAAAACTCAACAAAACCCCCACAAAACAATGCAATTAAACATGGGCAAATATCTGAATAGACATTCTCCAAAGGGAATATACAGGTGACCAATAGACAGTTGAAAAATGCCCATCATCTCTAATCATCAGAGAGATGCAAATTAAAACCGCACTGAGATATCACCTCACACTTGTCAGGGTGGCTATCCTCAATAAATCAACCAACAACAAGTGCTGGTGAAGATGTGGAAAACATGGAACCCTTCTGCATTGTTGGTGGGAATGCAGACTGGTGCAGCCACTGTGAAAAACAGTCTGGAATTTCCTCAAAAAATTAAGAATGGAACTGCCTTTTGACCCAGTGATTTCACTGCTGGGAATTTATCTTAAGAAACCCAAAACACTAATTTGAAAGAATATAAGCACCCCTATGTTCATTGCAGTGTTATTTACAATTGCCAAGAGTTGGAAGAGCCCAAGTGTCCATCAGTAGATGAGTACATAAACCAACTGTGGGACATTAACACAATGGAATAATACTGGCCTTAAGAAGAAAATTTTTCCCTTTGTGAAAGCATCAGTGAACTTCTGAAATCTAATTTTTTTCTATTTCTCCCCAATATAACTTTTCTTTTTTGCAATAGAAAATGTAATGAGTAAGGAAAGCAAAGTTTACTTTGAACATTTGTGATCAAGCCAATTTGGTACTGAATTATAGACAGATCAGTTCTTCAGAGTAGAACACTATTCACAGGTCCATGATTATAAGGAAAGGCACATGAAAGGGCATTTCAATTCATTAAAAAAAGTGTTGGTGTAATTCTTGTAACTACTATTTTACGTCATATACAAAAAGGTGAATCCTGTATGCATTACAGATTTAAATATTAAAAAGCTAATAGGAATCTTTTAAATCTTGAGATAAAAATATCTTTGTAAACTTTATATAAAACCTAGAAACCATAAAGGAAATTTTTGACAGAATTAAATTTTATAAAAGTTTTAAACTTTAGGGCAAAATATACCATTACAAGCCTACAAATGACAACAAATAAGCCAAATATATTAACAAGCATATGCAAAATAGAACCTATGCAATATATTATCCTACCTATTATTGTTCAGCATGGCTTAGAAAAAGACCAACATAACAACAACACTGGTAAGGCATATTCCAGGCATTTGTAGAAGAAGAAAAACAAATAATTAATAACCACTGAAAAATGCTCAAATATGCTGAAATTATAGCAATGCAAATTAAAACAGGAATGAAGCAAAACTTTTTATAGTTTTTGAAAAAATATCTAGTGTTTATAATGTCTAGTGCACAGTGTACTGATTTAAAGTAAAACAGTAAGATATGAATAGTTTTGTTAGGTATATAATACAATTGCAATTGTGCTACAGCTTCTGAAGGCTGCCCTCAGGTTTTGGCTCACTGTCCCCTGGCTTCCTCTTTAAAGACAGCCACATCACAGCTCCCCGATCATTCTTCCATAAGCACACACTCCTCTGGCACAAAAGGTTGTCTGATTTTTAAGGAAATAGCTAATTTGATTGGGGCCACTGGATTATCCAGAGTAATCTCCGCATCTCAAGACCATTAACTAAACCACATTTTCAGAGTCTCCTTCTCCATGTAAAGAAATGGATTACAGGTTCCAGGAAACACACATGGACAGCCCTGTTTCTGTTGGTATAAAATATAGAATCCTATAGGGCTCCCACGTGTGTCATGGGGATTGGCTCCCTTAGACAAAAGGCTCCTCCACAGATCTTCCCTACATAATCACATACCTATTTTTGGCTTCTGCTGGGATGGCTGAGGGCACCTGTGAGCCACATATGTAATCTCATCAAAGAACCTTTCTGTGACGGAATACTCTGACTTTTTGCTATTTCTGAGGCTCTGGCAAAAAGTTGTACAGAAACCCTCTTAGTCATTCTACAGAGCACTCTTGCCTGACAGTGACTCTTGTAATTTTAGGATCTTTCATAACCTGAATAGGCTTAGAATTTTCCAAATTACCACGTCCTGTTTCCTTTTGCCTTACAGGTTTACCCTCAGTTTATCTCGTTCCTTTCACATTTTACTGTAAGCAGCAAAAAGACACCAGCTGCATCTTCATCACCTAGAAATCTCCTTAGGGGGGATTGGAAAGATGGCGGAGGAGTGAAAGGGAGTCACGCTGACCTCCTCCCAAAACCAAACTGGAATTGCAACTAAATAATGGAGTAATCACCTGGAAAGCAGTGGAGCGATAGTGGGAGAGGAGCCTTGGTGCCGCGGACAGTGGATTCGACTCTCACACATCCCAACAGGTGAGAAGTGCGGTGGAGGCTCGAGAGGGTGGGCTGGGTGCGCACGGGCACTGGCACCAGAGGGACATTGAAACGGCCAGTTAGCGTTCCCATGAGAAGAACGGGGTCTGAATCATAAACAGGAACCCCTAAACTACAGCAGCTAAAGCCGAGAAAATACAGACAAAACGCAACCCCAAAAAGCTTAGGGGCGCTCTCTGCCAGGGACAGGTGGCTGGGGATGCAAAAAGACATTTAAAGGGCAAACGCAAAAGTTGCAGCGGCAGCCACCCTCCTTAATCGCTGGGTAGAGGCGGCAGCAGGGTGGGCTTGTGCCTGGGAAAAGACTGGTGAGAAAAACTTTGTGAAGAGAACTGACACGGTGGCCGGTGGAGCCTGGGTGATAACGGACTTCCCACTCTGCAGCTACCATCTCGCTCAGGCATAAGGGAATCAATTAACCTGCCTTTTGTGCGCTCCGCACACAGCTTGTACGCCTGTGAGCTACGGGGCTCAGTGCAGACTGGCTGGGAGAGCCTTGAGGAGAGCCTGGAGACAGAGGCATTGGGGAAAGAACGGGAGGAGGAACCGGGGAGTCCCGACTCCCTCCCCGCTCGGTAGTCTCCATTGTGGGCTGGAAAGGCACGACCCCAAAGAGGCAGAAGCGGGGCACGCACGAACCAGACCGCCTGCGATTGAAACGCAGTCCACACAGGGGTTGGATCCTTGGCCAAAGGGGTCACAGAAATGCCCAGAGGCCTCTGAGGGGAGACTAGAAACGGAGGCATTGGGGAAAGAACGGGAGGAGGAACCGGGGAGTCCCGACTCCTTCTCCTTGCCGTAGTCTCCATTGCGCGGGAAGAGGCCACACCCCCAAAGAGCCAAAAGCTGAAAAGCAAACACAGACACCTCCAAAACACCCAGAGCAGGCGCGCACACTTGCGCCGAGTGACCGACGAGGGTTGGCGAGCGTGTGTATGACCCACGTGGGCTGGCGAACGCTTGCACCTGCCGGCAAGGCCTCACACAGACCGGCACCCATACGGCCTGCGAGGGAGTGCACAGAGGGGCAAGGGCAGGCGTAAATTGACCTACCCGCCGCGATTGCGGAGCGGCCCACAAAATAAGTAGAGCTGCACAGAGTCCCTGGAGGAGAGACCAGAAACAGGATTAACCGGAGGGTCCTAGAGCTGATTTCCTCCCATTTCCGTAGTCCCCATTTGGCGAGGGCAAGCAACGCACCCAAAGAGCCAAAAGCAGGGAAAACACACAATAGAAGACCCTAAACTGACCAGTGCCGCGAAGCTCGCGTGCCAGGGAGGCCAGATGAGTACGCGAGGTTGCGAATAAGCCCCCTGGTCTGGGGCAAGCACATGTGAGCCCAGGCAGGTGGGGGACCCTGCCGCGCTGGGAACGCGCTCAAGGAGCCCGCATGAGAGCGCAGAGAGATCCCAAAAAATAGCCCAGCCCTGACCGAAGGGCTCACAGAGCTGCTCCAAGCAGGAGTCAGACACAGGCATTAGACTCCTGAAAGGCTCAAACAAACAACCCAAGGCCCTATAGGGTCAACAACTGACATCATCAGAGGCAAGCCCAGAAAGAAAAGTAAAGGACAAAAATACTTAACAGACTCTCACAAAAATGGGAAGAAAAAGAAGTTCCCCTCCAATGAGTGGAAAAGGGGACTCCCCACAGAGAGAGCTAAATGAAATAGAGGCAAGGGAACTATCAGATATGGAATTCAAAACAATGGTTCTAAGGAAGCTCAATGAGCTCAGCCAGCTCAAAGAGAACTATGAGAAACTGCAGAGAAACTATCAGGATCTTACAGCAAACTATATCTGCCTGGAAAAGGACATAGAAACTATCAAGAAGACACAAGAGGATATGAAGAATACCATTTCTGAATTGAAGAACACAGTAGAAGGAATCCAAAGCAGGCTGGATGAAGCCGAGGACCGAATCAGTGAGATGGAGGACAAGGTAGAAAAAAGCTCCCAGAAAGAACAAGAAATGGAAAAACGGCTCAAAAAGAATGAAGAAGCATTTAGGGAAATGCAGGACAACCTGAAACGCAATAATATCCGTATAATAGGGATACCAGAAGGAGAAGAAGAGGAGCAAGGAATAGAGAACCTCCTCGAAAAAGTAATGATGGAAAATTTCCCTGATTTGAGGAGAGAAAGGCTCTCATGGATCCAGGAGGCACAGAGGACCCCACTCAAGAGGGACCCAAGGAGGTCCACTCCAAGACACATCATCATTAAAATGGCAAATGTCAAAGACAAAGAGAGAATCCTCAAGGCAGCAAGGGAGAAGGAGAAAGGAACATACAAGGGGGCCCCGATACGCCTAGCAGCTGACTTCTCAACAGAAACACTACAAGCCAGAAGGGAATGGCAACAAATATTCCAAGCCATGAAAAGCAAGGGCCTACAGCCAAGGCTGCTCTACCCAGCTAGGCTCTCCATTAAAATAGAAGGAGAAATACAGAGTTTCCCAGACAAAAGAAAGCTAAAAGAATACATCTCTACCAAACCAGCACTCCAAGATGCTAAGGGGACTGGTTTAGGCAGATGAAGGAAAAGAATGAGACAGAGAGGAACACAAGTACAAAGAGAAAAGCTGAGTAAGTTTCTATCAGTAATATCTCTCAATGTGAATGGACTAAATGCCCCAATCAAAAGACACAGGGTAGCTGAATGGATAAGAAAACATGACTCACACATATGCTGCCTACAAGAGACCCACCTCAGAGCAAAAGACCTACACAGATTGAAAGTAAAGGGATGGAAAATAATATTCCAAGCAAATGGACATGAGAAAAAGGCCGGCGTTGCCATACTTGTATCAGACAAAGTAGATTTCAAAGCAAAGGCCATAAAGAGAGACCCAGAGGGGCACTTTATCATACTTAAAAGAAGAATCTATCAAGAAGACATCAACATTGTAAACTTATATGCTCCCAATAGAGGAGCCCCCAAGTTTATAAGGAAATTGTTGGATGACTTCAAAAAAGATATAGACAGCAACACACTGATAGTAGGGGATTTCAACACCCCACTGTCAAAAATGGACAGATCTTCCAAACAAAACATTAATAAACATATAGTGGCGCTGAATGACACACTGAATCAAAGAGACTTAACTGACATATATAGAACCTTACATCCCAAAGAAGAAAAATACACATTCTTTTCAAATGCTCATGGCAGTTTTTCAAAGATAGACCACATGATAGGA
Source organism: Pteronotus mesoamericanus (assembly GCF_021234165.1). Lineage (NCBI taxonomy): Eukaryota > Metazoa > Chordata > Mammalia > Chiroptera > Mormoopidae > Pteronotus > Pteronotus mesoamericanus. The sequence goes on from NW_026555277.1 coordinate 134,784, forward strand.
CACAAAGCAAGCCTCAGCAAATTCAGGAAAATTGAAATAACACCAAACTTTTTCTCAGACCACAAGGCCTTGAAACTCGAAATCAACCTCCAAGAGAAACTTCAAAAACTTGCAAACTCATGGAGACTGAACAGTACACTATTAAACAATGAATCGGTCAATAATGAGATAAGAGAAGAAATCAAAAAATTTCTGGAAACAAATGAAAATGAACAGACAACTGTCCAAAACCTATGGGACACAGCAAAGGCGGTCCTGAGAGGGAAGTTCATAGCAATACAGGCTTACCTTAAAAAGACAGAAACATTTCAAATAAAAGACCTAACACTACAACTTCAAGAACTGGAGAAACAACAACAAATAAATCCCAGAGCGAGTAGAAGGAAGGAAATAGTCAAGATTAGAGCAGAACTGAATGACATAGAGACAAAAAGAACAATTCAGAGGATCAACCAATCCAGAAGCTGGTTCTTTGAAAAGATTAATAAAATTGACAAGCCATAAAGCAGACTCATCAAGACAAAAAGGAGAGGACCCAAATTAATAATATCAGAAATGAAAGAGGAGAAATAACAACTGATACCACAGAAATACAAATGATCATCAGAAACTATTATGAACGATTATATGCCAAGAAATTTGAAAATCTTGATGAAATGGACAAATTTTTAGAAAAGTATAATCTTCCAACACTGAAGGAGTAAGAAACAGAAAGCTTGAACAGACCGATAACAGCTGGGGAAATTGAAGCAGTCATCAAGAAACTCCCAGCACACAAAAGCCCAGGGCCGGACGGTTTCACAGGAGAACTTTACAAAACATTTAGGAAGAGCTAACCCCTGTCCTTCTCAGACTATTCCAAAAAATCCAAGGGGAGGGAAGACTCCCAGACTCTTTCTATGAGGCCAGCATCACCCTGATCCCAAAACCAGATAAAGACCCTACAAAGAAAGAAAACTACAGGCCAATTTTGCTGATGAACATAGATGCTAAAATCCTCAACAAAATATTGGCAAATCGTATCCAGCAATACATTAAAAAGATTATCCACCGCAATCAAGTGGGATTCATCCCAGGGATGCAGGGATGGTTCAATATACGCAAATCAGTAAACGTAATACATCACATAAATAAAAGAGAAGACAAAAACCACATGATCATCTCAATAGATGCAGAAAAAGCATTTGACAAGGTACAGCACCCATTTATGATCAAAACACTCAGCAAAATGGGAATAAATGGGGCATTCCTCAACGTAATAAAGGCCATATATGAAAAACCTACAGCCAATATCATACTCAACGGGCAAAAACTGAAAGCTTTCCCACTAAGATCGGGAACACGACAAGGATGTCCGCTCTCACCGCTTCTTTTCAACATCGTATTGGAAGTCCTAGCCACAGCGGTCAGACAAGAGAAAGAGATAAAAGGCATCCAAATAGGAAAGGAGGAAGTAAAGCTATCATTGTTTGCAGATGACATGATAGTGTACATAGAGAACCCTGTAGACTCTACCAAAAAACTCCTCAACCTAATAAGTGAATTTGGCAAAACAGCAGGATACAAAGTCAACATTCAGAAATCAAAGGCATTTTTGTACACCAGCAATGCAATAGAAGAAGAAGAAATCAGAAAAAATATACCATTCGATATAGCACGAAAAAAGATAAAGTACCTAGGGATAAATTTAACCAAAGACACAAAAGACCTGTATGCAGAAAACTATACAACATTGAAAAAAGAAATTAAGGAAGACACAAATAAATGGAAGCATATACCGTGCTCATGGATTGGAAGAATTAATATCCTCAAAATGTCCATACTGCCCAAAGCAATTTATAGATTCAATGCAATACCTATTAAGATACCAATGACGTATTTCACAGAAATAGAACAGACATTTCAAAAATTTATATGGAACCATAAACGACCCCGAATAGCCGCAGCAATTTTGAGAAAGAAACACAAAGTAGGAGGGATCACAATACCGGACATCAAACTCTACTACAAAGCCACCATACTCAAAACAATCTGGTACTGGCACAAGAACAGACCCATAGACCAGTGGAACAGAATAGAAAGCCCAGAAATAAGCCCAGGTCTCTATGGACATCTAATATTCGACAAAGGGGGCAGAAGCATAAAATGGAGCAATAACAGCCTCTTCAACAAATGGTGTTGGGAGAGCTGGACGGCTACATGAAAAAAATTGAAATTGGATCATCAGCTGACACCATACACAAAAATAAAGTCAAGATGGATAAAAGACTTAAATATAAGTCGCAACACCATCAAAGTCCTAGAGGAGAACATTGGCAGGAAACTCTCAGATATCCCACGTAGCAATTTTTTCACTGATATGTCTCCTAAAGCAAGAGACATAAAGGAAAGAATAAACAAGTGGGACCTCATCAAAATAAGAAGCTTCTGCACGGTGAAAGAAAACATCAGCAAAATGAAAAGGGAGCCAACCATATGGGAAAATATATTTGCTAATGATACATCAGATAGAGGTTTGATCTTCAAGATATATAAAGAACTCACTTGACTCTACTCCAAGAAGACAAACGATCCTGTCAAAAAATGGGCAAAGGACCTGGGCAGATGCTTTTCTAAGGAGGAGATACAGAGGGCCCAGAGGCATTTGAAAGGATGCTCTGCATCACTAGCCATCAGAGAAATGCAGATCAAAACCACCATGAGGTACCAACCTCACACCGGTCAGAATGGCCATCATAAACAGATCCACAAACAACATGTGCTGGCGAGGCTGTGGAGAAAAGGGAACCCTAGTCCACTGTTGGTGGGAATGCAGACTGGTGCAGCCACTATGGAAAGCAGTGTGGAATTTCCTCAGAAAGCTGAAAATGGAACTGCCTTTTGATCCAGGGATTCCCCTGCTGGGACTATACCCTGAGAACACCAAAACACCAATACAAAAGAACCTATGCACCCCAATGTTCATAGCAGCACAATTTACAATAGCCAAGTGTTGGAAGCAACCTAAATGCCCATCAGTAGATGATTGGATCAAAAAATTATGGTACATATACATGATGGAATACTACGCAGCAGAAAGAAAAAAAGAAGTACTAAACTTTGCGACAGCATGGATGGAACTGGAGAGCATCATGCTAAGCGAAATAAGCCAGGGGGCGAAAGACAAATACCATATGATCTCACCTATAAGCGGAACCTAACCAACAATGCAAAGATGCAAGGAAAACATGACCAGCAACGCTGAAAGGAAAAGAAATCAACAGAGACAAGAGGGAAGGGGGGTGGGGCAGGGGAAGGGAAGGGGAAAGTCAAGGAACATATAGCAAGGACTCATGGACAAAACCAAAGCAGAAGAGCTGAGGGAGGGAAGGTGGGAGGGGGCAAGGTAAAGAGGTAGGGGGGAGGCAGAGACAAATGTATTTAAAAAGTAAATAAATTTAAAAAAAAGAAAAAGAGAGAAATCAAGACAGATCAATATAAGAAGCAGAAGAAAAAAAGAAGAGTCTCACAAATATTGGGAGGACAAAGAAACACCCCCCGACTCGAAGGGAAAGGAGGAATCCCCACAAAGAGAACTAAATGAAATAGAGACAAGTAAACTATCAGATATTGAGTTCCAGACAACGGTTCTAAGGAAACTCAATGAGCTTAGTGAGCTCAGAGAGAATTACAGAAAACTACAGGGAAACTGCAAAGAACTTACTGCAAACTATATCAGCATGAAAAAGGACATAGAAACTATCAGTAAGAGACCAGAGGAAATGAAGATTACAATATCTGAATTGAAGAACACAGTAGAAGGAATCAAAAGCAGGTGAGATTAAGCTGAGGATGAATCAACGAGCTGGAGGATAAGGTGGGAAAAAAAAAAAAAAGAAAAGAAATCTCCTTAGTGTATATCCAGAAAGTTCTGCTTTCAGTACATCTGCAGAAAAAGATTTGGCTATAATTTTTGTCACTATTTAATAAGAACCTTCTTCTTCCAGTTTTCTAAAAACATGTTATTTCCTTCTGAGCCCTCACCAGTCACGCTAATAGCTTCCATATTTGTGCTCTTCTCGGTGATTTACACTTTCTCTCAGACAACATAGGCTTTCTTTACCATGTTTATCCCTCCTTTTGAGTCCTCACTCGGTCTTCAGCATCCACATTTCTACACATTGCTCCATCTAGGCTTTTTAAATCACTCAGGTTAAAATTCTTCCAGCCTCTCCTCTCTGCCTATAAGCCATTGACACATTTTTAGGAATGTTTTATAGCCATAACCCACTTTTAAGAACCAGATTCTGTATTATTTCCATGTTGCTGCCATTAACAATTGTGGCAATTAACAATTACTACAAATTATGGACTAAACAGCACAATGTATCATCTTACAATAATGTTAGAATTCTGACACAACCCCACTGGGGCTAAGATCAAGTTTTTAGCAGAGCTTCACTCCTTTCTGGAGGCTGTAGGGGACACTCTGCTTCCTTGATTGTTCCTGCTCCTTAAGGTCACGCGCATTCCCTAGTCCTTCCTCCATCTTCAGAGCCAGCGCTACTGCTTCTCTCTGGCCATTCCGCTACACTCACTGCTTTCTCTCTCCACAGCCAAGAAAGAGTCTCCACTTTTTAAGGTCTATGGGAATATATATCCCAGGTAACCCAGGATAATCTCCCCATCTCAAGGCCCCTGGTTTAATTACATCTGTAACGCCCACTCGTCATGTGAGGTAACAGATTACAAATTCCATTAGGACACAGACATCTGTGAGGAGCCATCCTTCCATATTCTGCAATGTTGTAAATAATAATGATGATGAAACTCTGGTATTTAAAATTCATTTTTCACATTAAAAGCAAGCAAAATCGTATTCACTCTTACTTCTTCTTCTCTTGGCTTTTTGTAAGGTAGGGGGTTTTCCAAGATCTGCAGGAGCTAGAAAATAAAAAGAGGTGGTGAGAAAACAGGAATGAATAAATAGAAGTTATAAATATTAGGATGATTAATACTGCATGAGATTTGAATTTATCAGGGTATTTGATTTATGTTTCTCTCTTTCTTTAAAAAGAACTGAAAACCTATTAAATTGAGAAGCATGACTTCAAATTGGCCCTGGGTCTTCCTTCATTATTCAACAGCACTTTATAAGACTCTGAAATCCCATTGTACTCAGCAGTAAGAACAGGTATCATATCCTGTTTAGATCTTAATATTTTCCAGAGGAAATTTGTGGAAAAGTTCATACAAAATCACTGCATAAACCTTTGACACGCTGAAGGATGGCCATTCATCAAAAATATTTGTTGGGGATGGGGTATTCCAGGTGGCTGCAGAGTAGGTGGAAGCTACACTCAACTGCTCCAGGCTAAAACAGAACTTACAGCTAAATTATAGAAAAATTAATAAGAATAACCAACTAAAGCTTAGCTGAACTGAAGTATTACAACCAAAGATTTACAGAAGAAGCCACATAGGGACTGGTAAGAAGCACAAAGGTGTGGAAAGAACTGGCTTTCACACCCAAGTGCAGTGGCAGCTGGAGATACATTGTAGCTGCTAAACTCCCTCTCTCCAGGAGTGTGAGGTCTCATCCCCATGCAGGCATCTTCAATCCAGAGCAACAGAGACAGGAAGAGGAGCCTGCAGGATATCTGGTGGTGAAAGTCAGTGGGGATGGTGTCTGCCTGGCAGAGCCAGACACCACCTTTTCAGGGACAAGCACTCATACTGTTGAGGCAGAGTCCTGGGGAATGGAAAGCATGGACTTTGTCTGTTAGAGAGCCCATTATGATGTACTCGGGTCCTGCACAGGGGTCTGCTGGCTGCAGCCAGCAGTGACTTTTGGGGCCCTCATTTTCTGGGGAGTTTCTTGGTGGAGACCCAAGCAGTGACTCATCTATGTGGTTTTGGAAAGGGTTCCATTCTCACCCTCCTTGAGTACACAGCTGACACCACCTCCTTCTACATGTTGAGCAATTTGACAAGCACCATCCTGTTGAGTTCACTGGTGCAAAGGGAGCAGAGTGTAGCATATTGCTGCAACTTTCAGACTCTGTCTCCTGGGGAAGATTTTGTCCAGGAACCAGAAGATTGGGGACTAGGGTGTGTGGCTACAATACAGGGTTGTGGGAAGGATGACATATCTCCTGCACAAACTCAGCTGGCACTATACCGGGAAGGGAAAGAAGTGCCCATCCTTTGGGTTTGTAGGCACCACCCCCAATGGGAGACACTTCGGATCAGCCCTGCCAAACCCCTGATGCCCTGCACCACTGGTCAACTGGACTCAGCTCTGTGGAGAGAAGGGTGAGTGACTCAATACTGGGACATTCAAAGCATGAGTACCTTGGAGGCTATTGTCTGGGACCAGGATGAAATGCTTAGCTTCCTCCTGTGGGCTAAGCCAGCATCACCTACATTGGGATACTCTTTTGACTTGTTGCCTTAGTCCTGGGGCAGCTGAGGTTACTCTTGCAGAGGGGATGCCTGGTTGTACGCAGCCTGAACCTGTAGTGAGCCCCTCCAGTGGAAACTAAATTGGAGACTCTGGCAGAGAGAGTGATTTCTCTCTGGAATAGCCACATTTTCCCTCATTGATTGCCTGACTGTTGAGCCTAAAGTAGGCAATCCAATAGCTCCTCCTGATACCAATTGCCATGTGTTACTGAGCTTGCAACCTGTGGAATGGGCTGTGGTTTGCAGCCAACCTGGGCTCATTGTACAGCTTTTCTTTGGGATGATATGGAGAAAGACCAGGAAACTTCAGGGAGAGGCAGAGCAGCTGAGAAGTGAAGTGAAGTGAAGTGAGAGAACCTTGGTCTTTTTACAGATCTACACCCCTCTCTAAGCTGGAAGAAGCTGAATCTTTTACACTGATTGGCCCCTCCCATGCACACCCAGATCCAGTAGGCACAACCACAAGCAGTAAATGATGCAGTAGCTCCAGACAGCTAGTCCAAGGCCACTTACACACAACATGTGACATTGTCCTGTACCTGAACTCTGCCCAAGTAGATGGAGAACCAACACAACCAGTAATGGGCTTCTGACCACCCAGAGCTCGATCCAACTAGCTACACAAGTGGCACACACAAAGGGGGATTCTGAGGTCACCAAACTCTGCTTGGAGCAACTGCTCCTTTAGGGACAGCCCCTGCCCAGGGACTCGTACTCAGTGGTTGAGGTTCACCTTTATAGTCAGCCAGCCTGAAGGGTTAACTCTACCCATGAATGGACCAACACCATCCAAGACTCAATGATAACCAAAGGGCGCACATAACTGACAAGAAACATTTATGGAGCATCGAGCTCCGGTGATCCGGAAGGTTGTGCCACCAAGCCTAACAAAACACCTCCATCATGAAGCCATTATAACAAGTTTGGGAGTCATAGCAAATCTACCTAATACACAGAGATAAAATGGGGAGATGAAGAAATATGCCACAAATGAATGAAGAAAATAAATCCCCAGAAAAATAATTAAATGGAACAGAGTAAACCAAAATACCAGATGCAGAGTTTAAAACAATGGCTAAGGGTGCTCAAGAACCTCAGAACTTCAACAAAGAGATAGCAGGCATTAAAAAGGACATAGAAACCATAAAAAACAACCAGGCAGAAATGAAGAATATAATATCTGAAATGAAGAATATACTAGAAGGAATAAACAGCAGATTAGATGAAGCAGAGTGTCAAGTCATTGATTTAGAAGACAAGATAAGAGTAAGCACCCAAGCAAAACATCTAAAAGAAAAGAGAATTTTAGACTTCTGGCCAAGATGGAGGCATAGGTAGATGCACTTTGCCTCCTAGCACAACCACAAGAAGGACAACAAATTTAAAAACAAAAAATAACCAGAAGTGCCAGAAAATTGAACTGTATGGAAGTCCAACACTAAGGAGCTAAAAAAAGAAATATTCATCCAGACTGGTAGAAGAGGCAGAGATGGGCAGCCATGGTGGAGAGGATGTGCAACAAGGTGGCGCCTGGAAGACCAGGTGATCTCACATTTGAGTGTGGATAAACCATGAGGAGCTGCTGGAAGGCAAGGAATATCACACAATCCAAGGTTACAGTGTGGGAAAAGAAAGCCTCAAAACCTCTGGAGGTAAAAACCTATGGAGGTTGCAGTGGCAGGAGAAACTCCCAGCCTCACAGGAGAGTCCATTGGAGAGACCCACAGGGTCCTAGAACATACACAAACCCATTGTTGTTTTAAAGTCTATTTTGTCAAATGTAAGTAGTACTATCCAAGGGTTTTTTGGGCTTTTTTTTTGGTTTTTTGATTCCCTTTTTAGGGAATCAGCACCTTAAAAGCCCAAATTGCTTGAGGGTAGAGTGGGAAGTGACTGAAAACATGCTGAGGGCCGAGCACGTGGCATTGTTCCCTCTCAGACCCCTCCCCCACACACAGCGTCACTACACAGCGACCTGATTGCCCTTCCCTGCAAATACCTAAGGCTCTGCCCCTCCCAATGTAACAGGTACACTGGGACAAAGAAATATGGTCCAACTGAAAGAAAAGATAAAATATCCAAAATTGAACTAAGCAATGAACAGACAGCCAAGCTGTCAGATGCACAGTTCTAAACACTAGTAATCTGGATGCTCACTGAATTGGTTGAGTATGGTCGCAAAATGGAGGAAAAAATAAAGGCTTTGCAAAGTGAAATAAAGGAAAATGTACAGGGAACCAAAAGTAAAGGGAATGAAACCAGGACTCAAATCAATGATTGGGAGCAGAAGGAAAAGATAAACGTTCAATCAGAACAGAATGAAGAAGCAAGAATTCAGAAAAATGAGGAGAGGTTTAGGGACCTCTGGGACAACTTTAAACATCCCAACATCCAAATCATAGGGGTGCCAGAAGGAGAAGAGGAAGAGCAAGAAATTAAAAACTTATTTTAAAAAATAATGAAGAACTTCCCTGATCTGGCCAAGAAAATAGAATTCCAGGAGATCCAGGAAGTTCAGAGTGTCCCAAAAAAGTTGGATCCAAGGAAGCACACACCAAGGCATATCCTAATTACATTACTCAAGATTAAAGATAAGGAGAGAATCTTAAAAGCAGCAAGAGAAAAGGAGAGAGTTACCTACAAAGGAATTACCATAAGACTATCAGCTGATTTCTCAAAAGAAACCTTACAGGCAAGAAGGGGCTTGAAGGAAGTATTCAAAGTCATGAAAGGCAATGACCTACATCCAAGGTTACTTTATCCAGCAAAGCTATCATTTAGCATGGAAGGGCAGATAAAATGCTTACCAGATAAGGTAAAGTTAAAGGAGTTCATCATCACCAAGCCCTTATTATATGAAATGTTAAAGGGACTTATTTAAGAAAAAGAAGAAGATCAAAACTATGAACAGTAAAATGACAACAAACTCACAACTACCAACAACTGAACCTAAAACAGAACAAAACAAAAACATAAACAAACTAAGGAAACAACTAGAACAGGAACAGAATAATAGAAATGGAGATCGGGGCGAGGGGCGAGAATGGGGGAAAACATACAGGGGCTAAGCAGCATAAATAGTAGATACAAAATAGGCAGGGGAGGTTAAGAATGGTATAGGAAATGGAGAAGCCAAAGAACTTATATGTATGACCCATGGACGTGAACTAAGGAGGAGGGAATGCTGGGGGGAGGAGTAGCGCAGGGGGGAGGGGAATAAAGGGGAAAAGAAAATGGGACAACTGTAATAGCATAATCAGTAAAATATATATATATTTTTTTAAAAAAGAGAATATTATAAAATGAGGAAATTCTAAGACACCTGTGGGACAACATCAAGTGAAACATCTGCATCACATGGGCACCGGAAGGAGATGAGAGTAATGGGGAGAGAATTTGTTTGAAGAAATAATGGCTGAAAAATCCCATAACTCCGTGAAGAAGAAAGTAACATAAGTTCAGGAAGAAAAGAGAGTCCCAATCAGGATGAACCCACAGAGACTCACACCAAGACACATCACAATTAAAAATGGCAAAGGTTAAAGACAAAGAGAGACTCTTAAAGGTAGCAAGTGAGAGACAGTTAATTTTAGTTACCCAAAAGCTGTCAGCTGATTTCTTACCCAGGACACTCAGGCAAGAAGGGATTTGTATGAAATATTCAAAATGATGAAAAGCTAAACGAGTTCATTACAACCAAACCAGTATCACAAGAAGTGCTAAAGGGCCTGCTTTAAGAAGAAACAGAGAGAGGAACAAGGATATAAAAAATAAAATAACAATAAATAAATATCTAACAATAATAACCTTAAATGTAAATGGATTAAATACTGAATGGATAAGAAAACATGACCCATATATATGCTGTCTACAAGTGGGCCATGTCAGAACAAAAGACACACATAGACTGAAAATGAAGTGACAGACAAAACATTCCATGCAAATGAAAACAAACAAATAAACCAAAAAAAAACAAAAAACAAAAAACAAAAAACCCTTGGATAGTACTACTTATATTTGACAAAATAGGCTTTAAAACAACAGCCATAACAAGAGACTAAACGGTCACTACATACTAAATATAATACAATACTAAAGGGATTGATCCAACAAAAGGATATAACCCTAGTAAATGTATATGCATTCAACATAGGAGCACCTAAATATATAAAGAAAATCTTGGAAGACATTAAAGGAGAGATCAACAGCAATACAGTCAAAGAAGGGGCTTTTGACACCCCAATGGATAGCTGTTCCAGACAAAATTTCTACAAGGCAGTGGTGACCTTGTCACATTGGATCAAATGGATTTAATTGATATTTACAGAACATTTCATCCCTATCAGTGGATTATACATTCTTCTTAAGTGCACATGGAACACTCTCAATGATAGACCACATGTTAGGACACAAAAAAAAGAATTAACAAATTCAAGAAGACTGAAATCATATCAAGCATCTACTCTGACCAAAATGGTATGAAACTAGAAATCAATTACAAAAGAAAATTACCCCTGAAAAATATTCAAACACTTGGAGGCTAAATAGAATGTTATTAAAGGGTGAATGGCTTAGGCCTGGCTGGTGTGGCTCAGTTGCTTAGAGCATCATCCCATAAATCAAAAGGTCATGGGTTTGATTCCTGATCAGGGCACATGAAACTATAAAAATCCAAGGGATCCGAAAACATAAAAGTCCTAGAAGAAAACAGAAGCAGTAAAATCTTATGTCTTATAGTAAAATCTATAGCAGTATCTCCCCAGGCAAGGGAAACAAAAGAAAAAAAATAAACAAATGGGACCTCATCCAACTAAAAAGTTTTTGCACAGCAAAGGAAACCATCAACAAAATAAAACGACAACCCACAGAATGAGAGAACATATTTGCCGATGTATCAGATAAAGAGTTAATATCCAAAATTTATAAAGAACTTAAAAACTCAATATCCCCCCCGCCAAAACCCAAACAAACAAACAATCCAATTCAGGCAAAGGACCTGAACAGAAATTACTCCAAAGAGGATATACCGCTGGCCAATACATGTATGAAAAGATGATCAATACTACTAATCACCAGAGAAATGCATATTAAAACCACAGTATCACCTCACATCTGTCAGAATGGCTATCATCAATAAGTCAACAAACAAGTGCAAGTAAGGATGTAGAGAAAAGGGATCCCACTTGCACTGTTCATGGGAATGTGGATTGATCTAATCACTGTGGAAAGCGTTATGGAGATACCTCAAAAAATTAAAAATAGATCTGCCTTTTGACCCAGCAATCTCATTTGTGGGAACATATCTGAAGAAGCCGAAAACACTAATTTGAAAGAACATAAGCACCCCTATGTTCATTGCAGCATGATTTGCAATAGTCAAGATATGGAAGCAGCCCAAGGGTCCATCAGTAGGTGAGTGGATAAAACAACTATGGGACATTTGTAAAATGGAATAGTAATTAGTCATAAAAAAGAATATTTTACCCTTTGAGACATCATGGATGGACCTGGAGAACATTATGCTAAGTGGAATAAGCCAGTCAGAGAAAGAAAAATACCGTATGTTTCACTCGTGTGGATCTAATGAACAAACTGACCTAACAAGCAAAATAGAGACAGACTCAGATAGAAAAGAGGATGACTTTAGAGCTATGGGGGGATTAGGGAGTGGAGAGATGGAGCAAAATTGAAAAAGGACTCATCAACAGGGTGGTGATTGAGATAAGGAGGGGTATAAGGGGTTAAATGGTATTGGAAAAAATGTAAGAAAAAAATTTAAAAAAAAAAACTTTTAGCAAACAAAATTCCTGGACCAGAAGGCTTCACAGGTAAATTTTGCCAAACATTCAAGGAACTAACACCTATCCTTCTCAAACTCTACCAAAAAAGTCAAGAGGAAGGAAGAGTTCCAAGATGTTTTTACAAAGCCAGCATTATCCAAATTCCAAGACTAGATAATCAAGATAATTTTACCTTTTGTGACAGCATAGATGGACCTGGACATTATTTTCCTCAGTAAATAAGCCAGTCAGAGAAAGACAAATACCATACAATCTGACTTACATGTAGAATCTAATGAACAAAATAAACTGATGAACAAAATAGAAATGGAGGCATGCGTACATGGATCTCCCTCCTCTTACGCCTCTATTGTCATTTCACACTTCCTTCATCTGCTGTTTCTCATGTGGAGAGACCCTGGAAATCTTGCATCGAAGGCAGAGAGCCTCCTTCCCCACTGGTGCCTCTTGAACCGTTTGCACAGCTGAGAAGTAATCTCTTGAGTCTGAGCCATAGTCCTGCTACAGAGCCACCCTACAGAGCAGTCTGCCCACACGGAGACACAAATCAGAAGGTGCCTCTCTAAAACTTGAAGCAAACTTACATTTTACATGGATAGACATAGAAAGGTATTACGACAAATATATGATTTAGAAAGACCCAGGTAACATTTTTATTTGCTTTTAGGTCTTTTCCTAGTGCGCTTTCCTAAATAGCATGTTTCCAATATCCGCTGAGAAAGCAGGAAGGGAAAACCACAACACCATTCTCTGTTCTAAAGAGCTGCAGGACTTACGACCACTCATGCTGCCCAAGGATCAGGAAACAGCATGTAGGTAACTGTTTCAAAACTGCAGTTTTCCTAAGGAAATAATGCAGAATCCAGAAAGCTGTTATCTCCACCAGACTTTGTGGAACCTGGAAACGTTTATGTGATTGTCTTTCCTCATCTAGAAACAAGAGTAACGCTGTCAATCCTGCTACGCCTCAGGGTTGCTATAAAGGAAAAAGTAAGATACTATTCGCAAAGGTTCTTTAAAGTTATTATACACGTATGTCATGGCTTGCTGAAGAGCTCCGTCAAAAACAACACTTTGGGTTTTGAAACACTTTATCCATTTCTGCTAACATTAAATGAGTGAGTTGTCTTTGGCATTATTCAAAGTTTGAAATTAGAAATATTACAATATGACCTCCCAATAAAGAGATATTTGTTTTGTTTTTCTCTTTAGAAATAATTGTATAAATCCAACACTTTATAGTCAAACCAGTTAAGTTTAAAACAAGCTCATTACTTTGCTAGCCTATCTACTATATAATCAATATATGTGTGCACAGATTAATAGGACCTATCAATAAATAGCCTCATCTTCAAAAATATAAATAAAAGTACTTCTTATTGCCTTGCACATTCCAGAGTGGTCAAGTAAAAAGCAGAGAATGGGATCCAGGATGAACTGGATCGATGGTGCAGCATGAACTCAGAACAGATGCCTCCGGAAACACTAGCTCTCAGTACAGGTTCCTGCAGCCCATGCTTTGAGCTCCCACCTCCTTACCGGGCCTTTTCTCTGCTGACATGGAGGCTTCAGGGGTCTCTTCTCTATTTCTATGTTCTGTGGAGTCCTCAGAGCCGATCACTGCACAGAGGACAAAACCCCTTAGAATTTCAGGGAAAGGACTAACGAGACCACGGAGAGGAAAGCCCATGACAAGAGCACTAGGAAGGCAGAGAAACTAAGTTAACTCATGTCCCCCCCGGTCTGTGCCCTAAGGTGTGAGACCTGCAGGCTCCTCCAGGTCCTACACAGAAGGGGGTGAGGTTCAGGCACAGAGGGCAGCTGTGCCCGTCCTGCAGCCCTTCTTACCCCACGGTCGCCCTGTCTCCCGCCTCCACCCTCACTCTACCTCCCCTTCTCTCCCCCACTCTACCTCTTCTTTCACTCTCATTTTATTTCCTCACTTTCTCATTGGTTCAAACCATTTCCATTAATTATGCCTGGGGGTGGCATGTCTTTATAACTCTCCTTGTCTTCATGTGTTCCTTTTTCTCTCCTCTAATGAATATCTTGGTTTTTCGATTTTCTCCCTTTTCTTTTCACTCCTACAACGGTCACTTTACTCTCTTGCATAGAAATAGCCTGATATGATACTTAAGCCAACCATTTCTGTTTTAGATATTTTTCCAGTTACTAGGGGACACTTCTGCTGAGCTCGCTGCATAAGGCGCTGGTCCCCTCCCCTTCCTACCTCTCGCCCAGGCCACCAGGGCTGCCTCATGGCCCTGTGACACGTCCCAGACCCTTGCCCAGGACTGTGATTCACATCACACGCTCTTTCAGTCGGCCTTGCCTATTATTGCAGATGGTTGGTTACAGTCAGTCCTTCCTTGGGCTTCCCAGTCGACTCCTGCAGTCAAAGAAGTCTTTTCCTTCTTTATGTTCGCTGGATCTATAGGGCCGAAATTCCGTGCCTGGGCTTCAGGGGGCTCTTCTCTATTTCTACGTTCTGTGGAGTCCTCAGAGCCGATCACTGCACAGAGGACAAAACCCCTTAGAATTTCAGGGAGGGACTAACGAGACCACGGAGAAGAAAGCCCATGACAAGAGCACTAGGAAGGCAGAGAAACTAAGTTAACTCACGTCCCCCCGCTCTGTGCCCTAAGGTGTGGGACCTGCAGGTTCCTCCAGGTCCAACACAGAAGGGGCGATTCCATGGCTGGGTAGCTCTGCTCCTGGACCAGATTGTAAAAATGAGGAATTGCATTTGTATCCCCAAAGAGAGGGCGCGCCCTCACTGCAAGGAAGCTCTGCTCTCCGCGACCCCGCTGTGGGGAGTGCGCCCCCTGCCCCTGCTCCTTTCCTGCTGCTTGACTCTGCCCTTCCTTTCTACCTCTTTTAACCTTGGGTTTTTTATATTTATTTTTGTCTCTGCTTTTCAGAGGAGAGGACTATTTTTCCCTGAGAAGTTTCTTGGGCCATTTTCATCACTGTGGACACCTTACCTTTCATTAAGAACAGCCTTTGTGCCTTCTCTGTGGTTGGTGACTGTCCCTTCCAGTCACACAGTGCTTGATCCTCTCTCTGTCTACCTGGTCCACACTCCATCAGTTTTTGACTCATTGTCCGTTATTCATTCTCGACATGGTTCTCTTGGTGCCTCCCCATTTTTTCTACCTATTGATGTTCATTTCCTTTTGTATCTTTTTCTACTCATCCTTATCTCTCTACATTGGTTTTATCGTTGTGCCCCTGGGCCCAGCAGGAGCCAGGGTGAAGCCAAGTAGTTGTCTACAGCTCAGGGGGTGCTGGGGGTGAGATGCTCTTCACACGAGTTTTTGGGTTCCCGCTTCACCCTAGGCCTGGCCCTGCTGTGCCTTTGTAAACTTGCAGTTTATCCGTTCTCTACAATGTTTCCTACTTTCTCCTATTGTATTTCTTAATTGTTTTTGTGACCCGTGAATGCCTCTTCTATATCAGTTTTGTCATTTTGTTTTCTCCATGTTAAGCTTTCCCATCATTACCGAAGTTCAACTCTTGTGACTCTACCTGCCACACTGAGTCCCTCCACCTGCCCGTCCCCCTCCACACTCATCAAACCCAGCGTCTCTGTCTTACCTGCTGGATCAAGCTCTTGGGCACGTTGTTCATTTGCTGGCTGGCTTTCTAGTGCATCATTGTTGTCAGAGGTTGTACCTGTTTCCACTGCATTTGTCTCCTCTGTTTCCAAGAGTTGCTCTGAGAGTCCATTATCAGATGTGACTGAACCTAGACCAGGTGTTGATTCATAGATATTTTATTTGCTCCCTGCATCAATCAGGGTCCAAAAGGAAAATATAATACAAAGCTTCCTAAGCTTTAGAACAGAGGGAATTTAACCGAAATTATTAGTTACACAGTTGATGGAAGAGCTGAGAGGCCCAAGTGGAAGAACGTGGAAGCTCACAAAATAGTCAAGAGGAAGGTATGCAAGGGACTAAGGCTGAGGCCTTGTGCCGAGGTCATGTCCCAAGGCCACTGGGTAGGGGGAAGCTGGACTATGGCTGGCTTGCTTGGTGGGAAGCGGTGTCATGGGGGAGATGCAGCTACTGCTAGAGTTGAGGCCCAAGAAAGTGACAGCAAGATTTCCCAGCTTCTCACTTGCTCCCACTCTCCAGTCTCTTCCCAGTGTCTGCCGGGTTAGGGACTCAGCAGGGCACAGTACAGGGAGCTGGCAAGCGAGCCTGCAGAGGTCTGTGGCCAGAGGTGGAGGGCAGAGCAGAGCAGGAAAGGATAAGGAATGAATCTCTGAGTAAACCACCCAGGACCTGTGCACCCCCTGCCCCACGTGAACCTTCTCTGCTCATTCTCAATATTGTCCACCCATCCCACCCTGCTCCCACCAACCCCAACAGTGCATGAATGGGTACCCATTCCTTTTATTGCAGCTTGACTTTTTTCATTTAGTGCTCTTTCTCTAAGCAAAGCAATTTATGTAAAGTATGATTCACAAAATTAATCGCCACAATTTTAACAGAGAACCTGGACCCTGGTGCACTCCTGTGCAATATCCACAGCTCCTTGGAGCCCCCTCTTGGAGGGAGGGGCAGGAGACACAGACTTGTCTGCTCCTGTGCTGCTGGCTCAGACTCCTGGATACATGTATTGGTGGTTTGTTTAAAATATTTGGGTTATAGTATCACTGTAACATACACTGATGGACACACAGACACACACACGGTTAATCCCTTCTGTGTGTGTGTTACTCATCACTGTTCCTTCCCGTCACCCCTCCCGTTCCCACCAGCTCATGGGTAGATGAAGTGCTAAGAACATAGATAGGTGCATGTTGGATGTTTTATATCCTTAACTATTAACTTTTTGAGTAAACATGATTTGCAAAAAGTATCATGGTGTTCCCAAAAATCATTGCGAAAGGTTGTTGTTAAAAATAAAAAAGTATTACTAATATAGAACATCCTTTCTCCAATAACACATCCCCGTGGCGGCTACATCATGACGCCTTCCGTGGAGTTGTGGAGCAGCCCCAGGCCTGCTGCCCGCAGACGATGGGAGAGGGTTTGCGCGGGAGGCACACGGTGTCCACGGTCCTGTGTGAGGGACCCCCCAGGTGAGAGGCCCTGGCCCAGGGGGAGCACTCACCGCCCCTCCCCTACTCCCCTCTGCAGTGCTGGCTGCCGCTGGATGTGACCTGAGAGCAAGGCTGCAGCCAGAGTCAGGCGAGGCAGAGGCAGAGGACTGTGAAGCCAGGTGCATGGGCAATAGGTCCAGGCCCAGGGTGGCAGGAGCTGGCAGTAAGTGCATTTAAGGAGAACGGAAGGAGCGGCCCTCCCAGCAACCAGGAAAATGAAGGCTCTGCTGTCTAAATCTTTAGAGAAGCTGCAGGTGCAAAGAATGACTATTCTGGACAATCAGCACCAAAAGGAATCAGTCCTCAGCGCCCCCCACCCCCCACAGCACATGCCAGAATAAGACCAGAACAGCACGTGATCATAAAACAGTTACTAGGAACACACCATTGTGATTCAAAGGATATGGTCTGCTCCAGAGCAGGCTTGGGTGTGAGTTCTCACCAGCTCCTGGGGGCAGAAATTAGAAACTTATTTCAGAAACTGAAGTATGGGCTGCTCTGTTCTCCCCTAGTGCCATGTGAACCTTTACAAGGCAGGACATGATGATCCCCTCCCGCAGATAACAGCACAGCCCACCTGGACCTAGGGGGTCCACGGACTCGTGTGAGCTGCGCCGCCGGCCTCAGTCGGGCCATCTCATTGGGAGTGTTCACACTCCACTCAGTGACTGCAGATGGCTTTTCATGTCACCTAAGGCCACAATGAACCTTTTTTTGAGAGCTGCTTTTGACTGGTGACCTTACCTCACTTCTGACAAAGTCTTGTTGTCTCATCCCCACTTCCTTTCACACCACATCCTGCCTCTGCTGGTCTGTTTTTCTGCCTTATTGAACTTTGCACGAGGTTCAGGATCTGATTCTTCTGTACTTCCTCCAGCTCCTGGTAGGCTTCTTTCTGTTTGCCTCAGTTGGCATGTATTTCCCTATTCTTTTTCTCAGGTTTCTGTCTTTTTCATGAGGCTATCTGGTGTGCACAGAGTTAGGGACACAGGCTCTGGGTTCAGAATGCCTGGGTTCATCTTGCATATTTGATCCCAAGCCAACTGCATGCATGGTCTCCCTAGATTTCTGTCTCCTTCTCTGCAGATGGACAGATAGTGATACCAGCCACCAAGGGCAGCTGCACACACTAAGCCCACAACTGCATGAGTAAATGTTCAATAAGTGAGCTCTTAATACTCTGGTCCTTTTATTGTGTCCTGTACTTCTTTCATTTCCCTTCCTCCTCTCTCAAAGTACAACCATCCCCTCCTCCACATCTTACCACTTCCCCCTCTTCTCTCCCTGTGGCTGCCATCTCCCTGAATATTCCTGCTTTTAAACAACATCCCCCACATTTAAATCAGTCCTGCCTTCTGTCTTCATCAAGGATCTCCTATGTGATGTTGAGTCTGCCCACATTTCCGAGCACTTCACAGCTTCACACGGATCTTCTCCTACTCAGTCTTTCTAAATCAGTTACTCGCAGCTCAGCATTCTCATCAAATCTGCTTTCCTGACAATCTGAGTGTCTGTCCCCTTGTCTTGGTTAATGGACCCATGATCTCTTGTCATGGCTACTTCTCCAGGATTAATCTCTGGTCCGATGCTCATGCATACACCCCTCCCTGTACCTCAGAAGTTCTCCCCTGCTTCCCAAACTTTACTCAGGCCTCAGGGACCGACGCCCTTTCTCCTTTCCTCCTAGCAGATGAGAGTCAGCTTTTATCTGGTTGCAATCACCTTGTTCAATGCTTAGGTGGATACCAGATCTCTCCTGGTTTTCTTCTGGTCCATTTTCTAGGAAACAGCTTATGTTTGGTATCTCTGAAGAGAGGGCAAGAGAAGACGACAATTAGAGGTGCCCATCCAGAATAGTGACGTCACCTCAAATTACAAGCTTAATGATTTCCACATGTGTTGTGGAGAATGCGTTAATAAAACCTTTTCTCCTTCTTTGAAAGCAAGTTTGACTAGGGGTTAACTTTCTTGCTCATTACTCTGGAAACCTGGTGAAGGTGGTTTCTCTTCTGTGTTTCTAGGCCAACACTGAGCTTAGAGTTAAAAATGAGCAGTGACAGTAGGTAGGTAAATTGCATGTGACCCGGGAGGGACTAGATATGAACTATAAGCCATTTTTAGTCTTCCTCCAATGTACTGACTCTTATAACTTGGCTGTTCCTCATGGGAGTCTCTGAAAGTTATGACTACAGAGTTGTAACATGAGACACTGGCTCCCATGGGCGCGGTGTGGCTGGGACATGGTGGATCTTGCACCCACAGCTAAGCTGTCACTCGAGGCAGGTAGTAGGCCACTCAGTGAGCTGCTGGGTGGGCCCCTGCTGGGGGTCCCACAGAGAAACAGCAACTGATGCCGCCCTTTAGGGATGTTATGTTTCTTGTCATTTGTCCTTCTAAGTACATTTGATGCCACTGTGGCTTTGGTTGCCCTGTGAGTCTAACTGCCAGGTTAAGTAGACCTCTCGGTGGGTGTTGTACTGTATCCATTCTATCATAAGCTTTGAGAAGTGAATAATAGGTCTGTTTTCTTAAGCGCTGTAGCCCCACTGCTCAGCACTGTATGTGACACATGGTAGAAGCTCAGTATTTACCTGTGGGAAAACATTGGTCCTGGATATCAAAAAGTCGGTAACAAACCTAATTACCATTTCTGAAGATTCTGTAAATGTGTTTTAAATCAGGATACTTCTCCATGATGACCTTGCTGAACAAAGCATCCAGAAGGGGCAGGTCAAAGGTCTCCTCCAATTCACTCAGAAGATCATATAAGATTTCTTCTATAGAACGCCGTGTTTTGCAACATACTTGCGACGCCTTAAAACATAGTGAATGGGAAAATATAAATGAGGAAGAGCCTTAGAAAGTGATTTTGTTGTTAATGTATTACAATTTCCCGAAAGAGTATCTTCTGATGTAAAATTTTAGAATTTGTCCATATTTGTATGACTACTAAGTGGAACAACTAAACCCTTGCTTCTTGAATATACCCATTTGATCTCCTTACTCTTGTTTACAGTAGGTGGAAGAAGGAGCAATTTTGAAGAACAAAATTGGGTTCACGTTAAGTGATGTGTAGCCCTTCCAGAGCCTGGCCAAATGTTTTAGGAACAGATTTAGCAGGTGGTGAGCTACTTTTCTAGGGACTGGACAACCCTTGTCCCTTGCCCAGTACGACTTGGCCTGGAAGGGCCCAGGGAAGCCACCAGGTGGTGATTTCCCTTCCTGTGGACTTTGCCATAAAGTAAGCCTAGTCACAGGGAAAGAGAAGCCTTGCATCTCTGCATCTCCACCTACATCTCTTCCAAAATTGACCTAAATTCCAAGACTCCGGAAATCCCAGCAGAAAAGAAAAAGATAGGAAAGGGAACTGAACATTTTGGAGAAAAAATAGCAAGCATTTACTTCCAAATTTGTCCTAACAAGACATTAAATCTCTGTGAATTCTAATGCTCTCACATCTAAATACTTGAATTGATATTCATTGAAATGGAATGTTGTGTCAATTATTATTTCATTAAATGAAATCATAAAGCTTATTCATCCATTCATTAAAATTACTTTGTTTTCTAATATAATCTATTGTATGTATGACTCCTGCAACACATTATTCAACTGTGGACCCAGCCTGTCTGCAGGGCTATTCCCCAGACGCCGTAGGAGGCACACGGAGCCCTGCTCCTTCCACAGCGACGCCTGCTCCTCTCCTCCCTCCTGACCTTATGGGAACACTCACAGCAGCACACGAGAAGGTCCCCACTCACAGCAGACTCCCCAGGTGCACCATTGTGCTCTGACGTTTGATTCCAGGATATCAAAGCATAACTTAGTTTGCGGCTGGTTTACCAGACCGTGAAAAAGTAAACGTCACTTACAGCATACATTTCATTGGTGATGAATCCACGATCCCGGAGAAGTTCAAGGAAAGGAAATGTTGTTTTTATTGCACCTGAAATGTCCACCTTATATTTTTTGAAGAGCTTGCCTGCAGTCTCCTTAACGGTGTTATATATGACCTGTTCTTCTGCAGACATCCTAGGGAGAAAGGATTCCATGATAAAATGGTCATCAAGGTTTTTATATGCCGTAACATTTTATATATGAAGGACAGGCTATGAAGAACCAACCTATATAAAATAAGGGGTTGAGAGTTCAGATTAGAACAAATAGAATTGAAACGATCGCCACGGCTCCTGCAAAGTGAAGCATGGTGATAAGAAAGACGTACATAGTAATGAAAACTTCCAGTCTGTCATTATCAATGCTGTTGAAAGTCTTTTTGTCTTTTTATTTGTTTTTCTTCCAAATCATTTTTTATTGGTTATGTTACTACAGATGTCCTAATTTTTCCCCTTTTGCCCCCCTCCATCCAGCACCCTCCAATCCCTCAGGCTATTCCCCAACCATTGTTCATTTCAATGGGTCACACGCATTAGTTCATTGTTGACTCCACTTTCTAGACTGTAATTTACATCCCGATGACTATTCTGTAACTACCTATTTGTCTTCCTTAATCCCCGCAACTTCTTACCCATTCTGCCATACCCTCTCCCCTCTGGCAACTATCTAAAAGCTCTCTCTATCCATGGTTCTGTCTCGATTCTTGTTTGCTTAGTTTGTTTTTTAGATTCAATTGTTGATAGATATATATTTATTGCCATTTTATTGTTCATAGTTTTGACCTTCTTTTTCTTAAATAAGTCCCTTTCACATTGCATATATAAATGGTTTGGTAATGATGAACTGCTAGAGTCTTTTTTTTTTTTTTTTTTTGTCTTGGAAGCTATTTATCTGCCCTTCGATTCTAAATGATATCTTTGCTGGGTAGGGCAATCGTGTCTGTAGGTCCCCACTTTTCATGACTTTGAATCACTCTCGCTAATCCCCTCTACGCTGTAAGATTTCTTTTGAGAAATAAGCTGACAGTCTTATGGGAACTCCCCTGTAGGTAACTAAATGCTTTTCTCTTGTGTGCTTGTTTTGTTTTGTTTTGTTTTTTTATCGTTGTTCAAATACAGTTCTCTTCATTTTTGCCCACCCGCCCCCATCTCCAATCCTCAATCCTAATAATCTTTGGCTTTGTCCATGGGTTTTATACATGTTCCTTGATGACCGTTCCCCTTCTTTCCCCCATTATTCCCATCCACCCTCTCCTCTGGTTACTGTCAGTTTGTTCTTTATTGCAATATCTCAGGTTATATTTTGCTTACTTGTTTGTCGTGTTGGTTAGGTTCCACTTATAGGTGAGGTCATATCCTATTTGTCTTTTACCACCTGACTTATTTCACTTAGCATAATGCTCTCCAGTTCCATCCATGCTGTCGTGAAGTGTAGTACTTCTTTCTTTCTTTCTTTCTGCTGCATAGTATTCCATTGTGTAAATGTACCATAGTTGTCTGATTTACTCCTTTACGTATGGGTACTTAGGTTGCTTCCAGCATTTGGGTTTTGCTGCTTTTAAGGTTCTCTCTTTATCTTTAACCTTTGGCATTTTAATTGTCATGTGTCTTGGAGTGGGCCTCTTTGTGTCCGTCTTATTTGGGATTCTCTGTGCTCCTTGGACTGCGTGTCTATTTCCTTCACTAAATTAAGGAAGTTTTCATTCATTATTTTTTCAAATACATTTCTAATTTATTGCTCTTTCTCTTCTCCTTCTGGCACCCCTTTGATGTGAATGTTGGAACCTCTTCAAGTTGTCCCAGAGGCTGCTTTTACTATCCTTGTTGTTTTCGATTCTTTTTTCTTCTTGATTGTTTGTTGTTTGATTGGCTGCTTTTTGCTTCCTTATGTTCCAAATCATTGATTTGACTCTCAGCTTCATCCACATGATTGCTGTTTCCCTGTAAATTGTTGTTTATTTCAATTAGTATATCCTTTATTTCTGACTGGATTTTTCTTTCAACCATTGATGTCCTCACTACGTTACTTGAGCATCTTTATAACCAGTGTTTTCAACTTTGCATCAAATAGATTACTCATCTCCATTTTGTTTAGCTCTTTTTCTGGAGTTTTGATCTGTTCTTTCTTTTGGGCCATGTTCTCCTTGTTTTGGCAACCTCCCTGTGTTTGTTTTTAAGCATTAGGTAGAGCTGCTTAGACTCGGTGTCTTTGTAGTGTTGCCTAATGTACTAAGCGTCCTATAGGGTCCAGTGGCACAGCCTCCCCTACCCTCTGAGCAGGGTACTCGAGGTGCACTGTAGTGGGGCCTGAGTATACCCTCCTCATGTAGTTGAGCCTTTGTTAGTTGGCAAGTCAACTGGAGGGATTTACCCAGACCAGTCAGTTGCAAGGGTTGGCTATGACCACTGACCAACAACCTCCACCTCCCATGGAGGATCAGCTGTGCAGAGGCAGAGTGGTGGTCCTCCAAGTGGTCTGTCGCTCTCCACTGGGTGCGCTGGCCCTGGGGTTTCCTGGTGGTGCAGGCCACGGTCAGGGCCCACTTGTGTTTTTCCTAGGGCCACCCTGCTTAAGCTGTAAAGCAATCTGAGATGGCTACTACGTGTGCTGGGCTTGGAGATTCCCAGGCAAAGCCGAGCTGTGAATCCAGGCTGGCTGTTGCTAGTGTTGGGCCTGGGGCTCACTGAGGCCAGCTGTCGCTTCTTTGGGAGGACTGAGGAAGTTGTGAAGCATGAGCCACGACCAGCCACTCATATGGAAGATCATCTTGGCTGTGCCTCTAAATTGGGTGGGGAAGGGTCACCGGGAGTCTCCAAAGGGGGTCAAACAATGTTAGCCAGGTTGGTGGAGTCTCAGATATGGCACCAGCTTGCTGGTTCTGTGTGGGTAGGGTTTAGAAAAGGGACAATTGTCTCTGCTTGCCTTGATGGCAGATACTTTAGTTCCTCCATTTATGCCACTGGTGCTGGAGCTGAGGGAGTGAGTCTGAGAAGCTGAGTCCTTGTGTGGGTTCTTTAAGAGAAACCACTCAGGGCTCTAGCAGTTTCTTTCATCAACTCAACTGCTGCTGGGCTTTGCAGAAGGAGGTGTGGGCACTTCTCTTCCTGGCACTTGAGTCCTGGGCTTCGGTGCGGGGCTTTGTATGGGACTGGGACTCCTCACTCCTGAGATATCCCTCCTGAGTTTTTATCCACCACATGTGGGTGAGGGACCAACCCATTCCTTTTTGCACCTGTCCTACCAGTCTGGATGGATGAGGTTTCTTTAATTCTGTAGTTGTCAGACTCCCATTTAACTTGACTATGGACAGTACTGAGTATGGTTCTTCTCTATTTTAGATGTAATTGTGATGTGGTTGAGCGAAGGGGCAAAACACATCTGCCTACACCATCATCTTGGCGAGAAGTCTCAAGTTATTTTGTCCAAACATACCTAGGCTTTTTTCTTAAGTATTTTAATTTGTACAAATGTGAAATGGACTAAACAGATCATCCACAGAGGAATAAGAAACAATGGAATAACAATATAATCTAAGCTTAAAAATGCATCTTAATTGATGACTAAGAGGAACCAATATCAAAAATATAAAGGCAAGGTGCACCCTCTCTCACGGAGTTAAGAGAAATAACAACCTGAATTATAAAACTACTTTAGAAATTGTAAGATGTGGTTTAATAATGATATGAAAAGGCACAAACTGATAATTTACAAGAATATCAGAAAATGATATTTTACAAGACATTGGTTTCTCCTGGGAATTCTGCTTTGTGCCAATATATATGTCTGTGCTATTATTGTATATAATGAATTGTTTTAGGCTTCTGAATTTCAGGAATGCCTAAAAGCAGCTCTGAATGCTCTTTCCTGTGAAAGTAGTTACAAATCTGAGTCCGTAATTCTGCTTCTTAGTTGGTCATTTTATTTCTCTGATAATAATGTTTCGATTGGCATTTTGTGTTCCTAAAAGTCATGAAGACCCGTAAGCTTCCTTTTTCAAACCAGAAGAAAATTACTCTTTCTTCCCAGTATCTAATATGCATCAGGGACAATAATGTTATATTATTACATCAAATTTTGTAACAAACAAGTTTCTGGTTAAAGATTGAAGACTGGAGAAAAGCATTCGTGTCCTTTCTTATTAAAATGCCACTGTTGGCCAGGTGGCTCTGTGGGTTGGAGCATCAGCCACACATCAAAATGTTGCACATTCAATTCTCAATCAGGGCACATGCAGGTATGGCCCCCAGTCAACTGCATATGAGAGGCAACAGATGGATGTTTCCCTCTCACACCCATGTTTCTCTACCGCTTTTTCTCCCTCCCTTCTCTTCCCTCTAAAATCTTTAAAAATGAAATATATATATATAGGCTCTGAAGAAATTACCAAGGAAGATATTATTTAATCTTCTGTCCTAAAAACAGAGAACACATTTTTTTCCCAACATCCTTGAAATGTATATTAATACAAGCCATAATCTTGGTCAAAAAAGAAGTCTCAAAAAGTTATAATTAGTAGAAGCTAAACAGACTGTATGTGGGGGAATAAAAGCACCGAGAGAGTTTATAAAACAAAACAAAAGCACTCTGTTACGTAAGAGACAAAATGGAACTTGCAGTTAGAGGCTATTTTGAAAAAGAAGAAAAAAAGAAACTAATAGACTGAGATTGAGCAAAGATGGCTGAATATTGGAAACCTCTTTATATAGTTTATTACAACAATATACAAAAGTAGAAGAGAAGTACATAATTTTATCTGTAAATAATTTTAAAAGGGAATTCAAAAACACCTAGCAGCTATTTTTAGGAAAAGTATGTGATGTAGATGAAGGCTGGCACAATATAAAGTCTCTAAAAATAGCAGTAAAAATACTACATTAAACATTAAAATGATAGTCATTCAATTAAAAAAAGGTGTATAGATATGTATATACACACACATAGAGTGATAGGCAAAAGTAGGTTTACAGTGGTTCATATGGAAAATAATATGATAATAAATATGTAGTACATAATCCATAATAATTAATAATAATACAAGAATAAAATCTGTTTTTTGTACTCACAAACCTACTTTTTCCATCCCTGTGTATATAAGCTAATGAAATAGGATAAGAAAATGCAGTCATTGGTATGAATACTAAGTAAGATGCATTGTATGCTGTGTAGTTACATACAGAGAAACCCTGGAGACCTGACTAAAATCCTTAAGAAGTAAAGAAAGAATTTGCCAAGAGACATGAATTAATAAACAGGAATATGAAACTAACAGACTTTATTTGCAAGGACATATTGAAAATAAATACTGTTTCTAACACAACAGGAATATACTTGCATATATTCATAATCACCTGAAAGTTAAGACCTTAACAAGTCACACCTCCATCCATCACCACGTATCCACCCTATAACTCACCTCCCTTCCCCCTGCATGAGTTCTTTCTCTTTATTTTCTTTTTTTGCTCAATTCTACCCCCCAACCCAGCCCCAGCCTCTCCTGTGGGTTGGATCTATTTTGCTTGTTTGTTCATAAAATATGACTTATGTTTGATGCCAAAGAAAATGGACCTGAACAGGCAATTTAGGGAAGAGAAAACTAAAATGTCCAATAAATATATGCATACAGACAAGATAAACATCAAAGAGAAATCATTTTTCCCCATTAGATTGGCAAAGAACGATTTCATGAGTGGCAATGCACCATGGGAGAAGATTCAGAGAAGCAGCCACTCATTGCTGGTATGAGCAGGAACTGCTACAGACTTTTCAGGAAAGATGTGGCAATAAATTTTAAGATACGCTCCATATTGGTCCAGCAGTCAGACCCACTTTGGGAACTATCCTATGGGAACAAAAACACCAGTGTATATCTTATAGAAACTAGAATTCAGAACGTTCAGCAGTGCCCCATTTCTCCCAGAAGTAAAACACGTTCTTACAGTACTCAAGGGGCCTGAAATAACCCAGCCCTTCTCCCCTCTCCCCTAGCTCACTTCCTCTGGCCAAACCTGCCTCTCTGCTGTTCCTTGACTGTACAGGGCACATTTCAGGCCTAGAAACTTGGTTCTGGTTGTTGCCCCTGCATAGCATGTTCATTGTCCATGTCGTGGACTCACTGCCTCATCTCCTTAAGGTCCTTTCTTGTTCCATGTCACCTTCTCAATGAGACCTGCTTTGACCAACTTACTTGAAATCAAAACCACAGTCCCTTCACCCTGTCCACACACCCCCATCCCCTAATCTAGCTCTCTCTTCTTCTTCTTCTTCTTTTTTTTTTTTACCGTATCTCATCCCTTTCTTACATACTAAATTAATTATTTCTATATTTTATTTAGTATTTATTTTCTTATTTTCATTCTTTCCCCTAAATACATGTATGCCATTAAGACAGAGATTTTCATCTGTTTTGTCTATTGATTTTCTTGAATACCAGACATGCAAGGCACAAATAAATATTTTTTGATTAGACACCATAGGTACAAAGCATTTTGAAGCATTGTTTCAGTAGCAAAAACCAACAATAAAAACTTAATGTGACAACCAAACCTGAAAACATTCTGATTTTCCATTTGGATAAGGGTTGAATATATTAGAGAAAATCTATACCAGTGGAATGTTACATACTTATTTATTTTTACTAATTTAGATGGATGATCATAGTTTTATTGGTGAATAAAAACATCAAGTACAGATTAAGATATTATGACCTTATTTTCATATAAATCAACATAATAAAATCTTATGTGTAAGATTTGAATCAAATGTTAGAAAATGTGTGGAATGCTACACTCGAAGCTATTAACATTGGCTTAATGAAGAGTGTCAGGTTACACCCAGGGCCCTTCAGATCTTTCTTTCAACATTTTTTGGTAACATCAGAGGAAAGAGAAATAACAGATCCAACAGAACAAGTTTCTAAGTATATTTAATATCCCACAGCTTATAAAATAACATTGTTCTTTAAAGAACCAGGAAACATAAAATTTTAAGAGTCGGGGTCTCAAATTAAAAATAAATGTAGGCAAAAGAATAAAGTTTTTAGAAAGAAATTAAACAAATGGAATGCAAGACTTATGCTGGAAACTATAAACCATTGTGTAGAAAAATTAAAGGTCTAAATAAATAGAGACATTAAATATTTTAGATTGGAAAACTCAATATTTTTATGTTAACAATTCTCCCCAAATAGATCTATAGATTTAATGCAATTTCTATCATAATTCCAGCAGGCCTTTTTACAGAAACTGAGAAACTTATATTAAGATTTATGTGGAAATGTGAAGGACCCAGAGTAGCCACAACAATTATCATAAAGAAGAGCAAAGTTAGAGTACCTATCTCTCTAACTTCACTTATTATGAAGTTACAGTAATGAAGACACTTATCGTACTGGCATTAAAATGGACATACAGATCAATGGAAAAGAACTGAGAGTACAGAAATAAACACCTGCATTTTTTTGTTAGTTGATTTTCAACACAGTGCCAAGGCAATTCAACGAGGAAAAATAACCTTCTCAACAAATGGTGCTGAGACAATTGGATACCCACATATATAAAGATTAATTTGTATTTTCACCTCACACTACACAAAGAATCAACTCAAAATAGATCATAGACCTGAATGTCAGAACAGAGCCAAGCTCACAGACATGCATCAGTGCAGCCCCACACAGCCCTGTGCTTACTCTAATGCTCTACTTTCATGGTTTTAAAATTCTTCATGATTTATGAACAAGGGTTATCCACTTTAATATTTTACTGAATGTAACAAATTATGTAGCTGTTCCTGTGAAAAAAGTGAAATTGATAGCAGTTTTTGAAGAAATGTAGGAGAAAAGAATTATCTCGTCTTCCCACCAAGGTGGAGACATAGGTAGATATGCTTCACTTCCTCGCACAACCAAAAGAAGGACAACCACCAATTTAAAAGCAAAATACAACCAGAACTGCCAGAAAATTGAACTGTGCAGAAGCCTAACAACCAAGGAGTTAGAGAAGAAACATTCATCCAGACTGTGCCACAATGCAGAGAACTGGATTGCTCCGCCCTGACAAATACCTAAGGTCCCGCTCCTTACAATATAATAGGGATGCTGACACAAAGAAATGTGGCTCAAATGAAAGAACAGATCAAAACTCCAGAAAGGTAACTAAGTGACGAGGAGATAGCCAGTCTACCAGATGACAAGTTCAAAATCCTGGTAATCAGGATGTTCAAAGAAAGAATTTAGTATCGTCATAAAATAAGGAATAAGTGAAAGGTATACAAAGTGAAATAAATAAAAATATACAGGGAACCAACAGTGAAGGAAAGGGAACCAGGACTCAAATCAATGATTTGCAACAGAAGGAAAAAATAAACATTCAGCGAGAACACAATGAAGAAACAAGATTTCAAAAAAATGAGGAGAGCTTAAGAACCTCTGGGACAACTTTAAATGTCCCAATATCCAAATAATAGGAGTGCCAGAAAGAGAAGAGGAAGAGCAAGAAATTGGAAACCTATTTGAAAAAGGAATGAAGGAAAACCTCCCCAATCTGGCAAAGGAAATACACATGCAAGTCCCGGAATGCTCAGAGAGTCCCAAAGAAGTTGAATCCAAGGAGAAACACACGAAGACACATCATAATTAAATTACCCAAGTTAAAGATAAGGAGAGAAACTTAAAAGCACCAAGAGAAAAGGAGATAGTTATCTACAAAGGAGTTCCCATAAGACTATCAGCTGATTTCTCAAAAGAAACATTATAGGCAAGAAGGGGCTTGACGGAAGTATTCAAAGATATGAAAGGCAAGGATCTTTTCAATCAAGATTACTCTATTTATCAATGCTACCATTTAGAATGGGAAGACAGATAAAGTGCTTCCAAGATAAAGAAAAGTTAAAGGAGATCATCACTAACCTCTTATTATATGAAATGTTAAAGGGAATTATACATGAAAAAGATAAAAAACTATGAACAAACTCACAACTATCAACAGCAGAACCTAAAAACAAACACGAATTAAGCAAACAACTAGAACAGGAACAGAATCACAGAAATGGAGATCATTTGGGGGCAGAGAATGGGGAAAAGGTATGGGGAATAAGAAGTATAGTTGCTAGGCCCAAAATAGACAGGAGGAGGTTAAGGACAGTATAGGAAATGGAAAAGCCAAAGAACTTATATGTACAACCCATGGACATGAACTAAGTGGGGGCAATGTTGGAGGGAGGGGGGGTATAGGAAAGGAGGGGACAAAGGCAAGAAAAAATGAGATAACTGTGATAGCATCACCTTTAAAATGTACTTAAAAAAAGAATATGTAGGAGAAAACCTTTGTGACTTGGGTTATAGACCAAAGGTAGCTCTAACACCAAATCTTGATCCATAAAAGAAAAATATTGATAAATTCAAATTCAAAATATTTAATCTTTTATGCTTTAAAAGACACCATTAAGCAAGTGAAAGGCTTAGTCCCAGAACACAGAGAATCTGGGCTTGGCCAAAGACAAGGAGTTCTGCTGATACCCGGGAAGACAGAAGAGCTTTTCTTGGTCACAGAAGTGAAAGTGAGTGGCCTCAGTCAGTGCCCCCTCAGGATATACAGTGAAGTTCTTCAGGCCAAGATGCTATAGAAACCATGTCAAATGTCTCTGAAAAGCAGAGTAAAAGTGCCTGAAGGCTCACCATTTGGAAATGGCCATGATGAGTATGATGAGATCCGGAGACATTAGAGAGTTAAAAACCCCGAAGGGACTGGTGGTCCGACAACAGAGACCGAAGTCACTCCTTCCTCTGAGAACACATGTCAATTCTGGGCACGACTAGAGGCTGAGAATATGGTCTTGGTACAGGCAGAGGGCTATGTCTGGAGGATGAAGAAACTAGAAAAACTCTTGATGGTCATCATGTGTTGGAGTGCAAAACTAGAGACTTCAGAAAACTTAGCTCTCAATTGTTTTTTTCCCCTCAAGAACATTTCTCAGTTCTAAAGCTATATGAAGCAACTGACTGAAAATATGACAAACATTTGAAAAGCAGAGAATAATACTTGAGTGCAGTCTCTCAGCTAAAAGCCCTGGATTTTCTCATCTGGGATCACGACACACCAAAGGTATATTAAAATTTATTAAAAATACAAACCCACCTTGACTTCTAATAGCCCTAATTTGCTCCAGATAATCAACCTCTTAACATTACCTGCCTAGCAGAGGAAAGGGGAACTGCTCACATGAGGAAGATAACAAAATCTGGAGCCTCTATGTCTATAGGATGAAACAAACAGTAAAAAGACATAATAGAAGCAGATACCCAGGTGATCCCGAGTTTGAAGTGAGCACACAAAAACGATGACTAAAATGCACAGGAAAATGCAGAAAATAGAAAGTTGGGCAAATTCATCAGTGAATTGAAAAGCACAGAAAATAACCAATGAATTTTAGAGTTGAATAATACAATGTATTAAATTAAATTCAATGGAACAATTTAGCAGAAGATTGGATTATAAACAAGGAAAAATTAATTAGCAAGCTGGATGATTGTCAGATCAACCAAAGAAATCAACTGAAGCCCAGTAATTTTAAAAATGGAAAAATTAAAAAATGAGCATGAGGGATATGTGACACAGAGCCAGGAGGTGTAACGTATCTTGTGAGTACTACAAAGGGAGGGGAGGGAGTTGGGGGAAGGGCAGAAGAAATATTTGAAGAGCACTGTCTGAGGACTTTCCAACATGGATGAAATACATCGACTCACGAATTTAAGAAACTCTGAGACCCCCCAAAAAATTCAAAATGAAACAAAACAAAAAACAAGTCTGAACATAGCACAGTAAAATGCTAAGAGAAAAATCTTAGAAATAATCAGAGAAAAACTTCATGAGCTGCAACCAAATTTAAAGCCATAATATGAGAAATGACAGCAAATCAATGACCCCATCAGTCAATGGCCATAGGTTTCTGGTGTGGTTGGGAGAGTTTTAGAAACCTCAGTGTCCTCAACTTGCAAGTGCAGTATAACTTTCTGTTGATAAAACTTGAAAGTTGGAAAAAACCTTTAAATGTTATTAACCATTTCGGAAACGAAAACACTAAGGATTTATTATGTGATGTAAAAGGGAAAAAGAAACCAGGGAGTTATTTGAGCACAGAAACCACTTTTGACTTCAAGGCATTTCTGGATCGGGTTTGACACCTTCATGTGTGAGGAATAGAAACAAAACCTCGTCCACATGGGATGGAGAGTCTAATGGGAATGCAGACGAGAAGAATGGAGGACTTGTGCCCTCAGGTACCAGGACGTAGCAAAAGAAATCCTTTCACAAGGTTCATGCCTTCACTGCAGGCCTAAATTTTTCCCATTAGTAAGTTTTTCAAATACAGTTGAGAATTCAGCCAGACAACCAGCAAAATAAGCAAAACAATCTTTGTGAATAAGTTTGGAAAGAAAAAAAAAAGCAAATTAATAAAAGAAACCTGGCAATCACCGCCTTAACCGAATGATCAAGGTGAACATCCCTGGTGATAAGTCAGGCTGACGTCTCCCCTGATAAAAGTGATGAGAACGGCACGTCTCCTCAGGGAATTCTTTCAGAAAACCCATACCCCCAGTCTAAAAAAAATCAAGATGGACCAAAATTGAAGAACATTTTACAAAATGCCTGACCAGTACTTTTCCAACTATCAGGGTCATGAGGAAAAAAAGAGAAACTGAGAAACTGTCACAGACCAGATAGAAGAGGTGACCAGATGGCTGAAGGCAACGTGGTATGATGGAGTCAACCCTGGAACTCATTGAAGACTTTAATGGAGGAAGAGTTAAAATTTAAAAAGTCTGCCATTTAGGTTCCACAGATGTAGCAATGTGGGTGTGCCAGTTTTGGTAAGTGTACTTCAGTAGTATAACAGCATAACATCACAGGAAGTGAAACTGGATGTGCAGTGTACAGAAATTCGTATAGCATGTTTACAACTTTTCTACAAACATAAAATTATTCCCAGAAAAAGTTTATTTAAAAAATCTTTGGGAGTGAGAACAGCAGAGAGTGTAGAAAACAGGGCCAGGAACACCTCATACACTGAAAACATCAGATATGCTTTTTAAATCCATGCAAGTTTCCATATTAAAAAAGGAAAGCTACCGCAAACATCAACCATAATGGTACAATGAGAAAGACTTTCCCTTTGGGCCTGAGCTCAAGATGCAGATGATCACTGTCATTATTTATATTCCCCAGAGTACTGGAAGTCCTGGCCAGCAAGGAAAAAAGTAAGTGTAAAGATTACAAGGAAACAAAGTTGTCATTAGGTGTACATTATGTAAATTTATATATATCATTGTAAGTTATTAAAATCAGAAAGTAGCAAAGTTTAATTTACATTTATATCTTAGTAGCAGGCAGCCTGAAAGTTGATTTTAAATTATGCATATTTAGGAGCATAAAGTGTCTATGAATAAATATAGCAGAATGATTATAAAACCTCTAGTGAGAAAGCTATAATAAATTTTATTAGCAAATAATTTTTTTATTAATAGTATACATTTACCATATTAATGAGATAGAAAACTCAATATTATAAAGACATCAATTCTCTTCCAATCGATCCACAGATTCACTACCATCCTAAAATAAGTCCCAACAACGTTTGGACAAGCTGGTTTGGACATGCAAAGGGCCAGGACCCTTTGAAGAAGGAGGGGATGGGAAGACGAACTCTGCCAGCTGTCGCGCGCTCACATGAAGCTGCCGTCACGATGACAGTCAGTCCGGCACAAGGAGAGGCTCTCCTAGGCCAGTGGCAGGGAGAGAGCGCAGAGCAGACCCTGCGCATGTGGGCGCTGGGCACTGGACGGGGCAGCGGGGCAGAGCAGAGGGCACGAGGGTGGTTAGCCAAGGGTGGCACCTCAGAAAAACGGATGAGGGAAAGGATAAGGCCTTCTAACTATGTATTAGATGCCAGGAAATTCAGTCTCAGAAAGACAGGAGATGTAAAAAAAGTTCACCCAGGTGAGGACGGTGCCGAGGGCAAGCCTGAGAGAAATGGACGGTACAGCCACGCAGGCAGGTGAGAAAGAAAGTGAAGGACAGACACCAACCTGCAGACAGGGTCAACCTGGAGGGACACCCAGGGGTCACGGAGGCTGTCCCCAAGGCACTGAGTGTCACACAAACACCTGCATAAATTAGGCGACAGTGTGAAGATGGGCTGATTTAGCAACAAAAGGTGGTGTAAAGTTGAGCTTGCAGAGCTATGGAAGGAAATTTAGACCCCTCTCAAAAACAAACACAATTAATTCTTTCAAATACAAAATTATAAGAAACAAAAAAAGCTAAAATTAGATGATTGTCATGGAGGAAAAATTTGAGACAACCATTATGAACACAAAATGAAAAACTAAAGGAATAAAAGTTTAGGGGGCAGATAAAGCTGTGAGGGCTAAGTTGCATCAATGAAAGAATAAGTTTGCCCGAAGTTTGAAAAATAAGAAGTTTTCAAACATATTGGAGAAAGAAGTATCCCTGAAATAGAGGTGAAATTGAATCTGCCACCTTATAGTACACAAGAACTGTGTTTAAATGGAGCTGCATGGAATTCACCAGTAACTTTCTGTATCGCTTTTATTTATTTATAATAATCATAGTGAATCCATCTTATAAAATTAATACTATAATTGTATACTCTAAATTTCAAGCTTTAATATGATAGAAGTCACCATAAATAAAGTTAAAGACAAGAAAAATGTATTTCTAAAGTAGCAAACCCTCCATTATCACTGAAGGAAGGACAATCGTCTTAATAACATTGGCCAAAAATAAACCAACAATTCAGAGAAGGAACAATGTAAATGGATGGTAAACAGGAAAACCTGTTCAACTTCCCCTGTAGTCAGAGAAAGCAAATTAACAGGCTGCACCCCTGTGTCCAGCTCCTTTCTGAAGTCTGGGAGTGGAGAGATGCCAGTGGTTGGAGAACAGAGTGATTCAGCCGTAACAACAACAAAAAGCAATTTAGCAGGATCTACTGTATAAACATAGAGCATTATTACTCTCAACAATTTCACACTTTGGTTTTTGAAACTAGTCAAACATGTGGATACATGCAAAAACATAAAGAAATATAAAATTATATTTCAGAGCTTGTTGGTATAAAAATATTGGTGTATGGATTCCATGCAGTAGTGCGCAGCCTTTAAAAAGAATGAGATAGATCTACAGGGTGATTAATGTGAAAATATTTCTAGCCTTTTCCTTGCCAAATATAAACCTTTCCAGAGCAGAAAATGAAAGTACAAATGACACCAGCCCGTGCTGTTCTTTGTCACGTTGGTCCTTCCTCTTCCTCTGACTCCCTTAGATGAAGACCCCTGGAGGGAGAGCCAGACCCCCAGCCTGAGATGGGAACAGGCCCGGTGCTGACCCGTCCCCGGGTCAGGTAGGAGACCAAGGCACCCAGATTTGAAAACTCAGGTGTTTACCCTGAATTTTATGTTTTCTAAAGTACCCTCTTTGAAATGACCTAGGTGAATGTAGAGGGGGTCTGAGGGACAAAGGGGGTTCAAAGGTCATGAGAAGATAACAAATCACTGCCTCAAAACCTCAGGAAGCACAATCCAGTCCAGGTGGCCCTCCAGCGGAGCAGTAGGTATGAGACAAGGGTCCTGTGGGAAGTGGAAGCTGCACTCACACCGGCGACCGTCCCTCTGCAGGTTAAAGATCTGATTTCATCACTACGTAGTCCTGCATTTCATTACACTGCACGTGAGTGTTCTTGTACACCTGGACTAAGGTCCAGGTTTAGAGGAGTGTCCAAAGACAGGCACTAAAGCAGCATGCTGCTCAGCCAGAGAGGAAGAAAAAGGAAGACAGAGACTGACCTGGTGCTGAGGTCACTGCCTGGTGTGGCCATCGTGCTGCCCCGGGCCCTGCCTGGGCCTCTGATCCCTCCGGTGTCCTCTGCCTGGTTTCAGTGCGACTGCCCAGCTCTGAGCAGGAAGTGTGTAACAGACTCACCGTGAAAGGCTCCACCCAAATGGGGAAAAGAGAAGTGAAATTAACTAACACATGCTGCCCTATAGGGTCTTTCCCTTTCTATAGCCCCATAGTGTTGGTCTTCAGCCATCAGGATGTGTGGCAGCAGGAATGGAGGACAAGGAGGGACAATCAGGACCTGGAAGGCCAGGGACGAGGTCTTCCAGTAAGAGCAGAGCCAGACCCCTGTAGTCTCCTTGTTTGAACAAAGACACCAAAAACAACCTGTGAGCCCACTGTCTTCAGCAGCCCCAACCTTCCAAGAGGGTGCAGAGCTTGCATGGGGTGGGGATGAACTCCGTGCTGCCCTTTGTCCATGTGGAGAAGGCTGTCGGGAAAGAGAGAAACTGTAGATCTTCACTTAGGCCCGTGAAGAGCCTGGAGTCAACTGAGCTGGTCCTGATGTCCAGACACAGGGCCAGAGAAACATCATTCTTAGAGCGATGGTTTCCACATTTGGTCCCTGAGTCCAACTTCCCCCAGATGAGACTCAGGGTTCTCACCCAAATATATATAAGATACAGGGAAGATTCTACCCTCTTTCCACATATGTTCTTTCTTTCCCCCAAAGGAGTGAATGTTAGTTTCCTTGGGAAGATTCCAGAACACTGATGAAGCCCTCTGCCAGTGGGCAGGGTCTCAGTGTGTCCCGGGTGCTGCACGCACCAGGATCCCCCTCCCTGCAGACTAGAAAGCTGAACCTCTGGAGGACAAGGCTGTCCTGTGCTCTTGACCTCCGTGGGACTCGTGACCCAGGCACAGTCTGACACAGATGACACCTGCCTTTTCCAGTGTCCTTCCACCCCCTCTCACTCCCCCATTCCTGAGCATCAGGCAGACTGGGCTCCCGCTGTGCTGGGTGTTGGCAGAAGTGGGCCAGCTTTGCCCTGAGTCTGCTTAGAGTCACCAAGATCACCCCATGAATGAGAGGTGGATAGCAGTCATCTGGATGGGAAATTGTCATGAGTGTCTTGTTCATGAAACAGTCTTTCCTATAAGGCAGCCCGGCAACTGTTCAGCTGGTTTCCTGTTGAGCAGCCAAGCCCCAAGGAATACACAAGAGTCACACAGAGTAACTATGGTATTCACTCAGCTTCATTGAATGCAGGTTGACTCAAAGTAGAACATCGACATACATCAATATCCTACTCACACTCTCACAACTAAGAGGGAACATCACACACACACATACACAGAGCAATCAATGGGCAATAACGAACATGAGCCCCGCCGAGTCTCAGTCTGTAGGTCCGGGAGTCAGCACCATGGGCAAGGAACTTGTCAGCCTCTTGCAAGGAAGGACTTCTGGAGCCAGGTGGGTAGCAGGGCAGGCAAAGTCCTCAGCCCAGCAAGTCAGAGCGTCCCACGGCCAATGCCAAGGGAGAGCAGCGTGGTGGCATGGTTTGGATCTCAGGTCGGGAGACTTGGGGAGAGTTTATGCACAAAACTTGATGTTTCTCTGTGATGTTCTGTTTTTCTGGGATTACCATCTTGCTCCCCAGAAAGCCTGTCTGCCTGAATTTGCTGACCATGAGGAAAGTGGAATTTCTACCAAGTGCTGACCACCCCACAAGCCTGTGGCTGCTCTCAGAGCCCGGTGATAGTGAACTGGACACGTCTCGTGTTGGCTGCGTGTGAGATTTGTCTTCCTTGAAGAATTGTCCTGTCTTTGTTCACTTTTCCAAAGTCTTAAGTGTTGCTCTCTGATTATTGCCCAGAGTTTCTAGCTGTTTTCTTCAAGAAGATGGGTTGTTAGGACCTCACTCCTGCAGATCAGAAGCAGGATTCTCCATCCCCCGCTTGTAAGCGGCAGACCAGCCCTCCCTACTCCCAGACCCAGCCCTGTTCTGGCTTCTGGAGACCCCAGGGGTCCAGCGCCCTGAGCCCCTGCCCACCATGGAGGAGAGATGCTGCCGTGCAGAGCGTCAGGGGCACGTATTTGTTAGGAGACACGCAACCAGGCTAGATATGCTTTGTGCTTCTGTGCTCACGGGAGCGTGGACACACGCCTACTGAGAGTGGGCTTGTTTATAAATGAAATAACAGAGCAAATAATATGCCTGGAGAAAAAACAGGGTTTATCCTAGAATTTCTGTTGGAGTTAATACTTTGCAAACTATCTGTAATTATGAGACATTTAAGTTGTTGCCGCAGAGCCTAAGAATATTTGCTCTTTGTTAAAGGAAGAAATTGAATGATGGTTATCAAATATGTTTCTTTTAATTATGTATTTACCAGTCTCTGAACTCTGACGTGGGCCCTTGTGAAGCCTCACAGGGACATCTCCCACCCAGTTTACACAGAGACAATTGGAGAATATCAGGCCTCCTCCTCTCAGACAGAAGGCGCTCCTCTCCCACAAGCAGAGCAGGTGTGTGCTGACGCCCAGAAGAGCCCCTCTGGGAGGTTCCGTGACAGGTGGTTACCGAGAGCCCCAGGGCCTCGGGGGCTCCAGGTCCCCCTGCAGCCAGACTCCCCCCAGGTACGACCACCGCTGAGCTCCCAGCATCTCAGCAAACATCCCACATCTGAGACTAGGAAAACGGGACACATAGGTATGACAACTTAGTGACCTTCTTTGTTCTTGACTGTCCAGTGGGGTGAGGTGGACACTCCCCTTCAAGCATGGTGACCATCTCAGCCTTTATCTCCACAGCACAGGGCAATGGGACCACATACAACCTGCTCCATTGAAAAAGCCTCAGGCTCTGCAGCCCCTCTGACTGGCCCGGGACTGGCCCAGTCCTTCTGTTAGCAGGGCCCGCCGCTGGGGTCCTCTGGGTGGGTGTCACCCATTGATCACGGTTTCCCTGGCCCTCCAGTTTCCTCCCCTCCATTCCAAAAACACTGGTATCATGGGGTGGACAACTTCTACCCTTTGTGTGCAGGAGTGGAGGGCACATTAATCCAGGCACTGGCCCTTCAGCTGGCCAGACAGGCTCTCTTTGGGGATTTGGACTCTTGAATTAAGTACGTTAAGCAGTTGGTAAAAACAGTTGGAAAACACTCATTCAGTGCACATTGGTCTACAAGTGTTTTCTCCCATCTTACAGATTGCCTTTTCATTTTGTTGATTAATTTTATTGTTGTGTAGAAGTTTATTAGTTTGATGTCATCCCAGTTGGTTAATTTTACTGCTGTTGCTTGTGCTTTTGGTGCCATTACAGTCCGGCAGAAGTAACGCCTGCCTGCATGTGGTTGGTAGGGTCATAATATGGGTGTTATAATTTATAGTTTTAATTTGAACAGTTCACCTAAAATGTCCTATAGTGTGCTTGAGGGTGATATTGTTATTTTATAGAATTATATGCTTATGACTTTGTAATAAAATATTTTGTAATAGAAAGGGGGTGTTATTTGTGCCAGACCCTATATAAAATCATTGTCAAGACCAATGTCAGAAAACTCTTTCCCTATGTTTTCTTCTGGGGGTTTTATAGTTTCTGCCTTATATATAAGTATTTAATCCATGTTGAGTTAATTTTTTAGATAGGGTCAAGTTTGATTCTTTTGCATATAAATATCTACTTTCCCCAACATCATTTATTGAAGAAGCTGTCCTTTCCTCATTTAGTATTATGGCTCCATTGCCAAATATTAGTTAATTACATATTCATTGATTTATTTCTGGTCGCTCCAATTATTTGTATTTGTCTATATGTTGTTTATATAGCAGTACCATACTGTTTTGATTATTGTAGCTTTGTAATGTAGTTTGAATCTTAAACTGTGATGCCCTCAACTTTATTTTGCAGTCTAAAGATTCCTTTGACTATTCTGGATCTTTTGTGGTTCCATAGAAATTTTAGGATTTATTTTTTTTTCTGGAAAAATATCCATTAGAATCATGATAGACATTGCATTTCGATGTACTTGTGAATTTTCCATCTTTCATATTGTTGCTGATTTCTAGTTTCATAACATTGTGATTGGAAAAGACACAATACAAATTTTAATTTCTGGAGTATGTTGAGACTTGTCTTGTTACCTAAGTTATGGTTTATCCTAGGAAACCTTTGTGTGTGAAAAACATGTACTATATTACTGTTAAATGAAATCTTAAATGTTTGTTAGGTTCATTTGAGCTATACTGTTTTTCACCTCTGCTCTTTTCTTATTAATTCTCTGAATGATCTAGCCATTGTTGTCAGAGAGGTATTAAAGTTCTCCACTTTTATTAATTATTTTCTTACTGTTTTGTACATATTTTGTTCCTTCTTTTTCTAAAAAAAAAAAGATTTTATTTATTTTTAGAGAGAAGGAGGGAGGGAGAAAGAGAGGGAGAGAAACATCAATGTGTGTTTGCCTCTCATACACTCCCCACTGGGGACCTGGCCTGCAACCCAGGCATGTGTCTTGACTGGGAATTGAACTGACAACCCTTTGGTTCATAGGCCAGTACTCAAGCCACTGAGCCAGACCAGCCAGGCCTATTCCTTATTTTCTTTTCTCTCTTGCAACCTTTCTTTGTGATTTGATGACTTGTGGTCATATACTTTGATGCCTTTATCATAATGTTTTCTGTGTATACTACAGGTTTTTCTTTATGTTTAGCATGAGGCTTACATAAAATATCTTATATTCATAATTAATATTGTAAGCTAATGACAACTCAAATTTGATAGAACAAAGAAATTTTGTGTTACTTCTCTTCACTCATATTAA
Organism: Pteronotus mesoamericanus; assembly: GCF_021234165.1. NCBI lineage: Eukaryota > Metazoa > Chordata > Mammalia > Chiroptera > Mormoopidae > Pteronotus > Pteronotus mesoamericanus. The sequence goes on from NW_026555277.1 coordinate 175,712, forward strand.
AGAGTATTGATGTCAGAATTTACATCTTTGTAATATTGTGTACCCAAAAATAAATTATTATAGTTATGGATATTTTAATACATTTTTTAACTTTTAAAGTATAGTTTGTAGTGAATTATGTAACATCATTATAATATTGATGTGAATTCAACTACGTATTTACAATTGCTAAGAGTTTTACTCATTCATATATTTTTTTATGAAGTTAATTAACATCATTTTATTTTAGTTTGAAGAAGGCCCTTTAACATTTCTTACAAGACAGGTCGAACAGTAATGAACTGCCTCAGCCTTAGTTCTTTTGGGAAATTCTATTTTTCCTGCATTTGGGAAGGACAGCTTTGCTGGGAATATGCTTGGTTGACAGATTTTTCTTTCTTCTTTTTTTATTGTTGTTCTGTTACAGTTGTCCCAATTTTTCCCCTGTTGACCTCCCCTACCCCACCCAAACCCTTGCTCCCACAGCCAATCGCCACCCTGTTGTCCATGTCCCTGGGTCCTTTATACATATTCTGACAGATTTTTCTTTCAATATTTTGAATATAGCAATTGTCTTTCTCCTGCCTGAAAAGTTTCTGTTAAGAGATCTGCTTATAATCTTATGGGGGTATTCTTGCATGTGATAAGTCACTTTCCTCTGGCTACTTCTAAAATTCTCTCTTTGTTCTTGACTTTTGACCATTCAATTATAAACTGGGTCTGTGTAACACTTTTCCTTTTCTACCTATTGGATCCGTTGGGCTTCATGAAGCTGAAAGTCCATTTTGCTTCCCGAACATGGGAGGTTTTCAACTGTTATTGTTTTAAATACACTTTCCATTTCTTTTCCTTTTATTCTTCTGAAATTCCCATAATGCTAATCTGCTTTTCTTGGTAATGTCTCTTAAACCCTGTAGACATTTATCAGTCAGCTCAGGTTGTAATGCAGGACAGGAGAGCTGGTAGCTTCCATAGGGGATAGGGTGTGTCATCAGGGTCTCTGTTGGGAAATTAATGTCTGTGCTCTGAGTTTGGTGGTTGAATTCTGGATGAGTTGTGTGGTTTGGTGGACCTGCAGGTTGAGCTCCCTGATCAAGTCAGGCTGCTGGCTGTGCTAAGGTGCTGGATGAGTCCACTTGCTGAGCTCTGCCATCACCTCTTATGAGTGATGTTTCAGGCTGCATATCATGGTATGGTGGTGCCACTAGTTGGACTCTGAAATTGGGCAGAATTACAGGCTCATTTTTGCAATGGCTTCGTTTGGGTGGAGTTTCAGTCTATGTCCTCTAGCCTGATGGTGTCTTGGGATGAACTTCATGTTCAGTTGGGGCAATAAGAAGGGCTTCAGTCATATTGGGTGTTACAATGTGTTTTGCGATCTGTTGAGAACAACAGTAGTTTCTCGGAGTGTCAGGGCTATAGGCTGATCTTCAAAATTAGTTAAGCTGCTGGTTGTACTCTGCTGTTGGATATAGTTATTGGCCAGATTCTCCAGCTGAGAATTCTGTGGTTCAATGGGGACAGAGACTGTTAAACAGCTGGGCGGGGTCACTTTCCTGCCTCCCTCAATGGGTGGGATTACAAACTATGATCTATGATTTGTGGGCTCACTGGATGGGCTCCATTAATGGGTGAGGCCATAGGCTGTGTTAGTCAATTGCACAGTGTCATAGGCTGGGCATTCCTGTTAGATAGAGTTCTAGACCTGGCTCCATGGGTCAGCTGAACCACTGGATTTTGCCATGGCAGCCAGGGTTCTATGGCTAAGGCTTCTAAATAGCCCAGACTGGAACAGTTGAGTAGACCTGCAAAATTGCTTCTCTTGTTGGCCAAGGTAGTAGAATGGGCTCCATAGTTGGTATGGTCTCTCTGAGGACCCAAGTCAGGTTAAACTGGCAAATCATCTCTCTGACCAGATGGTACCACTGACTATGCTTTGCAGAAAGGCGGACCACTAGTTGGGCTCTCTTTAAAAACTGCTACAAGGAGGAATGCAGTCCACCAAAGTCTGAGTGCAGGGTCCTATAAGCCCCACCTTTACTTGAGTTTCTAGTAGTCAGCTCATAGCCAAAAATCACCTACCTTTTTGCTTATGTTAGGCTTTTGAATCACATGATGTAACAGGGATTACAACCCTTGCATCCTCAAATCTTTGCCAGTGGCACCGACCTCTTTCACTCCCTCCTTCTCCAGAAACAGGATACTGCTTTCAGCTTACTATTTTCACCGAATAAAACTTCAGTTTCAGAGCCTTCCATCTGGCCTTTCCTAGGACAGTCATGGCTATTGCATAGGTCAAGGTTGATACGTTCATTAACCAGGTTGGCCAACTGCTATGTATATCCTGATCATACATTTAGGGACTTGGGAAACAGCTGCTGGTTGGTTCCATGGATTGAATAGACCCACTATTATATGGACATTACTTTACCTTCATAAATGTCTTCTAACAGGGGCCATTATGATGTTCAGGGTCCCCAAGTATCAACTGAGATACTGGATTAAAAACCCTTAATATTCCTGTGTATTTCATTTGTCTTGCATATGATTACTTGACTAATTGGCCATCTTTTCCTTTGGTGGAGAAAGCTCAGGGAATTACTACTGTGTACATTTTCACACATCTCTTTTTCTAAAAACTGCCTTCATTTCCATCAGCAGTTTCTGGGAGAAGTATTGGCTCATGACTGGGAAGTGGGCTAGGAATGTTGTCTTTCCATTGAGGCAGCACCTGAACCATCTGATCATCTATTTTTCATCTCTTTTAGTGATATATATGAAGCAATATCCTATTGGCTACTCTGCCTTGCCTGTAAGAACATAATCTTCCATTGGCTATTTCCTTAGACATCTATGGGCCAGCGTCCCTGGTTTTCATTTAGAGTTTGCTGCTATTACTGAGATTACTCACCTTGTTCTGACAGTTAAATGCTGCCAGTAACTTCAATTATTCTGGAATCCTATCATTTATTTGTTACTAAGGAATCCAGCTCTGTACATCATTCCTACATTATTCCCACCTACAGAGGACAGTCCTGCCTGGGCATCTCAACAATGCAGGTGACCTGTCAACAGTGCATTGCTTATGCCTTGTTAAGGTGGTGTCTCTGAGGCCTCCTGAGGACACAGTCACCTGGTGGGTGGGTTTTGCAGCTGCAGAGAGTAGAGTCGTGTCATCTTCCTAAGGTTTTCTCCCCCTATTTTTTTCTCGGCTCTGACAAGTCTGGTATTTCTTCTTGTACTTATCTGGTGTGTGCACTGTGCTTTACAGCAAGCCTCGAAGACCTACCCAGGAGCAAATTAGAATCATTGCCTTTGGACTTTGCCAATCTGATGAAACTCTGTGGCCAGGAGAGTCTGTCTGTGTCAGTAGCACCACCTGCTACCAATGCTACATTCCAATGTTTTTCCAGGATCCACACCCACACATAATCTGTCGGCACCTGCTGGTACATGTGGACAGTTCTGCAGCCCTGCGGGAGTAAACCATGTCTTCAGCTGGAAGGATCATCTAGTATATCCCTAGTTTGTTTATGATGAGAGAACTCTGCTTATTCTTAGTTTAGACAAGTTGGGTTAGGAAAGTCATCTGTCTATCAACAGGGACAGGGGATAGGTTTATAGGACATTGAGTTAAGAAGGATCTGAAATTTAGAGTTTTGAGATGCATCTACCTTGAAGTCTCCATTCTGAGTTTCAGAGTTTCATGCTTCCTTTATCAAGGGCTAGACTTTGACTTGAAAGGCCACCCTGAACTTAGAATTCATTCTTTGCTGAAGTTCTGCTGTTCTTAAAATTAGGGCTTGCGCCAAGCCTTCCTTACTGCCTGTTTTCCAGTTGCAGTTGGTAATTATTATATGTATGCCTACCATGTACTTTTAAAAACACATTAGTGGAGCATAATGATAGCCACCAAATTATACAGTTCTTATGGATACTATTTCACCCTTTGTGAACACTAGACCATCGCATCAGGCAGTATTTCTGTTCCCCTGCATATCATTCCACTTCTCATAGATAAGTGTTTTTGCAACTGGACAGTTTCAACACCCCTGGTACTATCAATATCCTGCCTGAAATCATCTGGCTAGACAGTGATCCAACTCAGGACTCCATGCTTAGAGCTGACTTGCTAAAACTATCATGCTAACTTGTGTTCCCTAATAGAAAAGCCTGAGATAAAGTCTCTTAAGTAAATGCTTTATTGTGAGAATTCTCTGAGGAGGAAAGGGGGTAAGGGAAGTAGGATACATTGGTGGGGAAAGCTAAGCAAGGATGTGCTCATAGCTGGACAATAGTTCTAGCCCAGTACTCTGGGGAGCATGGGAACATGGTTGGTTCAACTTTGGGGCTGGGAACCAACTCCCAAGCCAAAGTGATGTAATGATCAGATGACTCTGGTGCCATTTGGCCAAAAGCAATACATTGGGGAGAGGTGGCATCAGCAGCCAACCCTCACAGCAGCAGGAGGATAAGAAATCTGGCTGATAGCGGGATTTTCAGGGTAACAACAGCACCCACAAAACCAGTGAACTGTTCTAGTTTGTTTCCTGAATGTTGAAGGCCTCTTTGAAATTCTTCTCTCAGGCCTGCATTGTTGCACTGGAAAGAAAAGCAGACAAAAATAATGACACTTATTATCACTGTCATTAGACACGTTGCAGTTGAAAATGATCAGGACTCTTAACCAGGTTAAGTTTAAAAATAAATGCAAATAAGAGGAACTTTTGTTTCTTAAGAGCTTGATTACTTCTGTTGACTGGACAGAAATGGGAAATCACTACTACCCTAGAGGACTCCTAGTCATTAAGTTTGGGTTGTTTCTTTTACTGAGAATTAAAAACATAACAATCAAATACTGCAGATATCTGAGTACAACCAGTGATCTTCCTTTCATGTTGTCACTTCTATTCCTCTCCACAGACCCAGGTTAACAATACTGTCCATTCATTTGTAAAGCACTCTGCTCTTTAGGATGTCTGAGAGGTCTGATTTGTGGAAAGCTAACAAGAACAACATGACTTTAGGAAGCAATCTTCTAAGGTTTGCGGGAGGGAGGAAGTGATGATTCTCAGTTGGCACCTGTCACCTTTGATGAGAAGAAACAAGCTCTCAGGGACCTAAGCCAGATGCAGGCACACTTTCTGACTCACTGTTCCTCTCCCTGGTGAGCTTAAATACTTCACTTAAATCCCCATCTGCTTCTTGAACCCTTGCTTGTACAGTCTTGTCATAGGAGAAGGGAAACTCTAAAATTTCCCAGCACCAGAAAATGAGAGCAGAGTGACTCCATGGAAAGAAAATAGCAATGACAGCATGAGAGCCACTTACCCTGAGGTCCTGATAGAAATTGTCCAAGGCCTGCACAAAATCTCCCACTTGAGCATAGCCTCCCTCAGTTAGACTCCTTTTGATTTTGTTCAACATCCTAAGTTTCTGTATGAATTGAGGAACCTCTTCCTCCTGGTGAGATATCAACAGGAGAGTTGCTGACACAGTGCAATGTCTGCCTTCCATGGATTCCCATCGCACCAGCAGAAATCCAAGGTGCAGATAAAGGCAGCTTGTGCTCTCCCTCCCAGAGGCTTCAAATCACAAGTCCCACAGGAGCCCATGTCAAGGTCAAGTAACATCATGATGGCCTGTATTCATGGTTTGTTGTTACCTACATCAATATGTAGATTTTTCAGAAAAACATCTCCTACTACTCTGACAAAGGACAGATAGAGGAGGAAATCAAAATCCTGCAAAAGAAAGAGGCTGTGCATGAAAAACAGTTTGGAGAGAATGAGCCCATACTCATGCCCAGACACATGCACGCTGACACCAGTCTTCTGGAAATTTCCCCAAACTGGTATTCCTCTTGGGCACTAACATGTAATGGCTGAGTTTTTCCTGTAAGCAGGTTCAGACGTGTTTTCAGTGTGGTTGAGGCATGGTCAGAGGAGCAGGCACCTGTTGGCACCCTTCTTCTCATCCTGTGACTGTTTGACTTGCTATGTGTAAGCAGCAAGGAGAAGGCTTGGGGTTCAAATTCAACTCACCTCCTCCACAAAAAAGCCCATTGGCCTTGCAAGAACCTCAGATTCTCTGACACGCTGCTCCCTTCATGAAGACTTTTGCATTGTGCAAGAGGTACAGTTCCAACCAGTCCTGAGATGTCGGATATAAGTGAGCAAGACGAAGCCCAGAAACAGCCACAGTCACAATGGCTGCCACGGTTCTTTTTCAGGAAAGGCCGGTAGGCACAGCTGGGGGATAAAGGGAACACCTCCCAAGGGCTACAAAATTCTCGAGTGATGACCTTCCTCCCACAGAGGGTAGCTGCAGGGGTGAGTGGGTACAGGGCGGTGTCAGGGGAAGTGGTGGGCTCTCCTTTCCCCATCTGAGCTGTTGGGAGCCCAAGGAGCCCTGCCCACCAGGCCTGAGTGCCAGAAACTGGACCTTAACCCATGGTGGCCTTGGGCTTACATTGACTTCTTGAGAACATGGCAAATGAGGGAACCTGTCACTGTTTGCTGCCTTTTCTGAATAAGCACAGAATACAAAAGCTGGCATTTCTACTTCCATAAATGGTAGTCTGTGCTGGAAAAGCTCTTGGAAAGACAGTAGCAGTATGAAGGCAAAGGACCCAACCACTGGCCTCTGCCTCCCGAGGAAGAGAAGAACATTCCTCTCCTGCTGCCAGCGTCACTCGGCAGCTCCCGGGACCATCCTGCTGGACCCTGGACCTCTGTCCCTGCTCTGTCCCCATCAGGTCACAAGGAGGAACCCTGCAGGGGAAGTGAGCCTGGCAGGGGAAAGGGTCCCTAAAGGAGAGGGGGCTGCCTCTCACAAACCTCTTAGTGTCCACCGGTGGTAGGTGACAGTCCACGTGGAAAAGGCTCCGACATTTTTGACAGCAGAAGAACTTTCCCCCTTTCTGGCAGATCTTGCATTTGTCTGAGTTTCCGACCTAGAAGGTAAAACAGTGTCTACATCCTCATGAGCCCCTGATGACCAGCGCCGTGGGAGTCTAAGATTCGTGACCTTTATGTGACCTGCAGGGGCTGTTACGTGTTTCTCCTGGGCTTTGAAAGGGCAGGATAGAGCGAGAGGTTTTGGAGAATTCTTGGTCTGCAGAGAAGTTCAGGACGACTGGCCTGTGTGCTCAGACCAGAGAAGTTTTTTTTATAAAACCAGAGATCCTAACACGGAAAGACAGGCAGCAAAATGAGAGGAGGATTTGATGGGAATCTGAATCATCTTAATACCTTGCAGGTAAAGCAAGGTCCTTAAATAAAGTGTTAAATCCATTTGCTTACACCACAATGACTGAAATGAATCATGGAAAGTTGATGTGTTGGAAAATTAAAAAGATGGAATGAACATCTAAGAAAACACTGAGACTCTTTTCATGGCTGTAGGCTCCTCATGAGTTGAAGGGCCTGGTAGGGGTCCTGGGCTATGGATTCTGGGCCTGGAGGGCCCCTTGGATAGTGACAGTGCTTTTAGGTTGGAAAGACCACAACACAGACACCAGGTGGTGCCCGGGAGCATGGAGCTCTTTGGCTCTGGGAGCCTGAGGAAGGCGCCCCATGATTCAGCTGCACATGCGAGGTGTGGAGGCTCCATCTCTGAGTGGCCAGGGACTGTGGCAAGTGCTTATTCTATAAACAGAGTGGGGAGCTTCCCCTTCCAATCAAGTGCAACTGGATTGTTTACCTGTCTCAATATGTGGCCTTTAGCCAGATTTAATTTTATTTGGAAAAGATAAAACTTGACCATATTTGGATTCAAGTCTTGTAGCACAACTCCTACTCATTAAAGTGAAATAAATTTATAGAGCAGATATGAAGATACAGCGTGTTGTATACAAATACGTCCATTCATGACAAACACTGGATTGTTGCTGAGCATTTTGTTAATGAAGAAAATGTGGTGTGAGAAGTTATATTAAAGTTCAGTGTCAGGTGCTGCTGTGACATCTGGTAACATTCAGAGGGTAACATAGATGACCCATCTTGATGTGCCCCTCCCCACTCTGCTCCCCTGGATAAGGTCCCACAGCTAAACAATGCTCCTTGTCAAGGGATCATAGTAACCCTGCCCATGCTGGAATATCAGGTTTCAATTCCCTGTCAGCCATGGAATCTTGCACACAAGCCAGACACAAACTCCCAAGGAAACCAAGGGGTCCTGCCACCCTCCCCAGCCCCTTGTCGTCCACTTGGTTCCTGAGGGCAAACTCGGTGAGGCCTGCATGCCCTCCTTCCTCAGTCTGGGAGTAGATTGACTAATAACACCTGTCAATCTATCTGTCCAGTAACAGATCTAGTCCCCAAATACCAGTGGACATCCTTCTCTCATCAGTAGGGTGAAGAGGAAGTGATTAAAACAGAAAACCACATTGTTTCTTTTTTAAAAGAAATCAGCATTTACATTTGAAGTAGGAACTACCAGAAAGTATTTCTGTCCTTGGTTACTTTCTTGGTTCTGCCTTCTGAGAGAATCGAGACAGTTTGAGAACCGCTTGGGGGTTGTTCTCTCCCAGATAGAAACATCCCGTCTATCCCATTGGCTGTTGGACATATTTTTCCTTTCTGTGACCCTCTGAGGTGATACAATGAGGCTGGCTTGGGGAGTGGCCCACTCATTGATGAGTGCTGGACCATGAGGAGCAGGAAGAGGCGGGGGAGACAGCATCCACCTTTCTCTGCCATGACCCCTTCGGCTTTCTCCAAACCCGTGTGGTCTGTGCCATGTCTCTCCTGGGGTTATTCCCTTGCCTCACTGCCATATCTCTCCTCTCTTGTCCCTCTCGTTCTCCAACATTTAGAGAAAATCCCTCAGGCTACCATATTTGGCTACTTGGCCGGCCCCAGATGGTCAAATCCCTCTGAAAGCTGCAGTTCCATCGCTATGTCTCCAGCTCCCAGGTGTCCAGCCTGCTTCCTGCCTTCGTGCACATCCCTGTGCTCGCCCAGCACTTCTTTCTGGCCCCTGGAATTACATCCCAAACTCATGCAGCCAAACCTTAACATTCTCTTCTGTCCCCACACCCACTGCATGTTCTTTCCTGGTGCTTCAATTTCATAAAATCTGCAATTTCAGTCATAAACCTGAGGATCCATCCTGAATCTATACATTTGCTCATATCCCGAACCCAATCTATCCCCACTTCTTCTTGCAGTAATTTTCAAGCGTCTTTTTCTTTAGTTCAATCATCCCTGTAGGGTCCACTGCAGACAGGGATGCTGAGACCCTAACGATTTGAACCACCTTAATGAATAAAGTGGTCTGTTTTTTAAAGTCTGTATTATATCTTGACTGACAACACACAAAGGTCAGAAGTCCTTTTTGAATCCAACGGACAAAATAATTTGAAACATAGTTATTTTTATGTCTTTTTATGTAGAAAATATTAAAAGTTTAAAAGTCATCAATTAACAATTATTGTGAATCTTGTTCTGGCCTTCTGGGTGAAAATTCTTGTGTTGAGCAACTTTGATTCTGGTCATTTCTTTTGCTTTTAAAATGGCCATATATGAGAAAGAGCCAGACCCTAAGGCCATCTTGCCATAGCTGCCACTCAGTGTTCTGGGAGAATCCTGATCATGTTCTCAGTTGGCCCTGAGGCTGCTCCATCATGGAGACCTGGGGCCATTTTCACAGACGACCATCCTCATTCTCCATAAAGTGGTGACTCTCTTCCCAGAAGAACAAGAAAATAACAAATGTAACCAGTGCATAAGAATCTTGCAGCCCTACTCTTTAATCAAGTTTAGACCTTTTCCTCTTTGACTTTTTATTTCTTAGTCCAACTGCACACTTCAGTTGCCTGAAGACAACGTGTAAAATACTTAAAGCCCTGGTCACAACATTAGAAAATCTGAATCAGCTGATCTTTGGTAAGGCATAAACCTTGGTGTATGCGTATGATGGAGAATGGGTACTCATTTAACAGAATCATCTATAAAGTTTTAAACAATCGTAATGTCCAAGTAATAGTTTAGACTGATTAAATTAGAATTTCATGGAGTGTGGAATCCAGACAATGCTACTTTACAAAGGTCTTCAGGTGATTCCAGTACAGCTTAAGTTGAGAATTGGCCTGAGCCAGTGTGGTTAGTAATGCATGAGGACATTATGAGTCACTGTTGATATGCCTGTAATACCTATCCTAGGAATGGTTATTATTAACAAGAGTGAGGGCACTCTTGCTGGAACAGTTGCTTTCTCCCTCACCATGGACTTTTGGCCATTGGTAGTATGACAGGACCCTCTGGTTCTCCATCTGTTGATTAAGGATCCTGGGAATTAGGCAAGTATCCCAGAGGAGAACTCCACGACCTTCTGCTGCTGTTCTATGGCATCACACTAAAGATACAGGAATCCAAGGTGCATGGTACTACAGTTCTTCCTGAATGCCCCCCTCATCAGCTTTCCATCCTAATCCCAAGGTGGCAACTGGCAGACTTTTCACAGGAAAGTGACCACTGCGCACTACACTTGTGTTGCTTTTGTACATTCAGTGGGATGATTTGACCTCCTTCCCTCAGGCAGCCTCAACTTTATCTTCACTTGGGGCAGAGAGGGCAGGGTAAGTGTGATCCACTGGAAAGTGACCTGAGAAATGGACACACTGCTGCCTGCCTCTCTGGTATCCTAGAAACCACTGCGCCTGGTCGTTACTCTTTTAAGGCTGACAATGAAGGTGAAACAGTACTTGATGTCAGGGATATTACTTCAATCTTCGTTATGGACATTTACCATCTGAATCCTTCATATGCGAATTAAAAATTAAAGTAGACCATAAAACCCACCTCGTTTCAGTTTGTTTACATATAACTTGCCCTTGGTCTTTCCACAGAAAGATCAAGGGAAGTATTTTAGATCCAAATCTACGCTTTCTTCCATGTGCTTTTCTGATCCTGAAAAGAAAGGTTCTTCGTTCTATCTCATTTCATAATTGCACATGGACAACTTCTTCCCATATTGAGGTCATTTCTTAAGGTCATAGGGGTACATAGAAAACTTTATTCTGCAAATCTTTAGAGTTCCAGTCTTTCTTTCAGAGGCACTTTTGATACATATACACAGAATTCATACCTTGATTTTGCCTCTCAAACCCCCGCAGTCAGAACGTTTTAGCAGAGACACCAGCCGTCAACATGACTACTGGGTTTGAATACTTTACTTCTGGGTAAAAAAAAAAAAATTCCTGCAGACTGAACTCAGAACAGGTGCCTCAAGAAACAGTAGCCCTTAGTTCTGGTTCCTACAGCCCATGCCTTGAGCTCTCATGGTGTTTTGCATTTTCTCCTAAAACCCCTTAGATTTTACATTAATTTTTAACTCACCTGAATATTTTTTGTAGAATGTGAGTAATAAGGTTCTATATTTGTTTTATTTCAAGTAACAGTGGTTCTTGCACCTAATTTGTTGAATAATCCTTATTTTCCCCATTGATTTGAAATATCAATTTAATTATATATTACATTGTTAGACAAATATATAAATTTGTTTCTAGATTTTTTCATTGATATACTTGGTTATTTCTGTACTGGTGTCATGTTGTTTCAACTGCTGAGACTTCACAATGGATTTAAATTTTTAAATATTTTATAATGGATTTTGACATTTAAAAAAAATAAAACTAACCTGAATTTAAAAAATAAAAAGAAGAAAGAAGGAACTTCTACCTTTGCGACAACATACATGAAACTGGAGAATATTATACTAAGTGAAATAAGCCAGTTGATGAAAGACAAATACCATATGATCTCACCTATAAGTGGACTCTATTCAACAAAATAAACTAACAAACAAAATAAACTACAGGCATGAAAACATGGAGCAGACTGAATGTGACCAAAGGGGATGGGGAAGGAGGACCATGGTGGAAAGAAGGAGAAGGGACTAGACAAAGAACATGTGTGAATGACCCATGGACATGAACCGCAGAGTGGGAACTGACTGCGGGGGTGGGGGCGTCGGTAGGATGGGTGAATGGGGGAAAAGGGAGAAAAATTAAGACAATTGTAATAGAATGAACATGATTTAAAAATAAAAATAAAAAAATTTTTGAGAAGTCACTATATACGTCACGACTTGCTGAAGAACTCTGTCAAAAACAACACTTTGTTTTTAAAAGCACTATCCATTTCTGCTAAACTAGATGAATTAGTTGTCTTCCTACACTATTCAAAGTTTATGACTAGATGGCAATATGACCTTCCAATAAAATAATCTATTTTTCTCTTTTCTTTAGAAATAATTGTGTAAATCCAACACTTTAGAGTCATATCAAATAGTTAATTTTAAAAAAATTTATTACTTGCTAGCCTACTTCTACTATATAATCAATCTGTGGATACACAGATTAATAGGACCCATCAATAAATAGCCTCATCTTCAAAAAATATAAATAATATGATTGCTTAGTGTCTTGCACATCCCAAAGTGGGCGAGTAGAAATCAGAGAATGGGATCCAGGACAAACTGGATCCATGGTGCAGAATGAACTCAGAACAGGTGCCTCAGGAAGCAGTAGCCCTTAGTTCTGGTTCCTACAGCCCATGCCTTGATCTCCCACCTCCTTACGGTGTTTGCTCGTCAATGCTAAACTGGAAGCTTTGGGCATCAGAGTTTCAGAAATGGTGGCTGTTTCCTGTGATATTAATTGTAAACCCAAGTCTATACTTCTGCTTCTTAGTTGGTTATTTTATTTCTCTGATAATAACATTTTAATAGACATTTTGTATTCCTAAATGTCATGAAGGTTCATAATCTTCATTTTTCAAAACAGATGATACTTACTGGCTCTATGCAGTGCCCAACATGCATCAGGGAACAGTACTGTTACATTATTTATAATATCCAAGATTTGGAAACAGCCTAAGTGCGAATCATTAAATGAGTGGGTCAAAAAACTAGCCCTGGCTGGTGTGGCTCAGGGGATTGAATGCCGGCCTGCAAACCAAAGGATCGCCGGTTAGATTCCCAGTCAGGGCACATGCCTGGGTTGCGGGCCAGGTTCCCAGTAGGGGGAGCTCAAGAGGCAACCACAGGAACAAACAACTGAACAAGAGGGAGAGAGGAGCCTTATAACCTTGGAGACAGGAAAAATAGGCTTTAGCGCAATCTAACTGATAAGGAGTGCACTAGAGACTCAAGAAGGCAGGTGGGGTGCTCACTGGTGGCAGCGCCAGAAGGATATTGAAATGGCCAGTTGGACCCCCGTGAGGAGAGCAGGGTCGAAACGAAAAGCAGGGATCTCTAGCCCACAGCACAGGAGCCCAAAAAGTGCACAGAAAACAGCCAGATGCAAAAGCAGCAGGGTTGCTCTCTGCCAGAGAGAGGCAGCTGGAGATGCAAAGAAATGTTTAAAGGGCCGACGCATAAATTTTTATTTGCAGATACTTACCCTGGTCTCTGGCGAAGTTGGGGGCAGGGTGGGCTAGAGACACCTGAGAGACTGGGAAAGGAGGCTTCGGGGAGAGAACTGAGAGAGTAGTCGGCAGGATCCCAGTCCTGACTCATCCCCCATGTAGCAGCAGCCATCTTGCTCAGGCAGAGATCACTCCCCTGAGCAGTACCAGCGTCAAAGGACCCAATAGCTCCACCCCCGGATGGGATTCCACCCTGCCCTGCGCTGCCTAAGCTGACTGCTGAGTGCAGAGTGGCAGCCACAGAGAGTAGATTCCTAGCCAAAGTGGGTGCAGAGAGGTCTGGCGACACTTGAGGAGAGACTGGTGATGGAGGCTTTGGGGAGAGAATGGAGAGAGTAGCGGGTGGGATCCTAGTGTGGACTCCTCCCCCATCCGCACCACATGAGAGGACCCAATAACCCCGACCCCAGGAGGGACTCTGCCCCACCCTGAGCTGTCTAAGGCAGCTTGCTGAGTGCAGAGTAAATAGATTAACAGCTGAAGGAGAGAGACACAGACAGTAGATTACCAGAAGTCTCAAACAGACTGCCTAAGGTCAGACAGGGTCAACATCTGACATCATCAGAGGCAGATCCAGAGAGAAAAAACAGCCGTCTACTACCATAGAAGTTCACACCACAAAGTCAGGAAATCAAGACATCTCAACTTAAGAATCAGAAGCAAAAAAGAAGAGTCTCACAAATAATGTGAAGACAAAGAAATACGCCTCACTCGAAGGGGAAGGAGGAATCCCCACAAAGAGAACTAAATGAAATAGAGGCAAGTAAACTATCAGATATTGAGTTCCAAACAACGGTTCTAAGGAAGCTCAATGAGCTCAGTGAGCTCAAAGAGAATTACAAAAATCTACAGAGAAACTACGAGGAACATACTACAAACTATATCAGCATATAAAAGGATATAGAAACTATCAATAAGAGACAAGAGGAAATGAAGAAGACAATTTCTGAATTGAAGAACACAGTAGAAGGAATCAAAAGCAGACTAGATGAAGCTGAGGACCAAATCAGCGAGCTGGAGGACAAGGCAGAAAAAAGCTCCCAGAAAGAGCAAGAAAATGAAAAAAGACTCAAAAAGAAAGAAGAGGTATTGAGGGAAATGCAGGACAATCTGAAACATAATAATATCCATATAATAGGGATACCAGAAGGAGAAGAGGATGAGGAAGAGATAAAGAACCTATTTGAAAAAGTAATGATGGAAAACTTCCCTAATTGGAAGAGAGAAAAAGGCACACAAGTCCAGGAAGCAAAGAGGGTCCCATTCAAGAGGAACCCAATGAGGTCCACTTTAAGACACATCATCATTAAAATGGCAAATATCAGACAGAGAATCCTACAGCAAGCAAGGGAGAAACAGGTAGTAACATATAAGGGAGCCCCAATACGGCTAGCATCTGACTTCTCAGCAGAAACACTGAAAGCCAGAAGGAAACGGCAAGAAATAGTCCAAGTACTGAAAAGTAAATGCCTGCAATGAAGACTGCTCTACCCAGCAAGGCTCTCAATTAAAATGGAAGGTGAAATAAGGAATTTCCCAGACAAAAAAAGGCTGAAAGAATACATCTCCACCAAACCAGCATGGCAAAATATGCTAAAGAGACTGCTTTAAGATGAAGAAAAAGTTTCTATGAATACCCAGTTCCTTTCAGAGTTGCGAATACTTGATATTACCAACATTTTTAATACTGACTGATCTGATTGTGACAATGATGTTATGTTAATTGTTCCTTTACTATTTGTTGAAACTAAACCTGTTTTATTATATTTCTTGCCTGTTTCTATTATTTAAAAAAAAACTTTAAATGACTTTTTGGTAATCTTATCCATTTATTGATTAAAGGTTTGTAGAACTTTCTCCCCCCTCCCAACAGAAAACCTATTAACCATGTTTTAGATGTATTGCAAATATTCTTCTATTCTATCCCTTGTCCTTTACCTTTTTTTATGTGTATATTACTATATAGTTAAATGTTTAATATAATCATATTGTCAATAGTTACTTTATAGCTTCTGGGTTTGAATATTTTGCTTCAGGTCATGAAAAACATTAGTTCTATTTTCTCCTAAAACTCCTTAGGTTTTACATATTGATTTTTAACTCACCTGAATATTTCTTGTATAATGTGTGAAATAGGGCTCTATAATGTGTCAAATAAAGGTCCATGCACATTATTTGTTGCATTAGCCTTATTTTACCCAGTGATTTGAAATATCAACTTAATCATATATTGTTAGACAGATATATATGTTTGTCTGTAGAACACTCATTACACTTCATTGATCTACTTGATTATTTCTGTGCTGGTGTCATGTTGGTTTAATTGCTGAGACTTTATAATGGTTTTAAATTTTTTAAACATTTTATAATTCACTTTGACATTTTAAAAAATAAATAAAATCAATCTGCATTTAAGAAAGAAAGAGAGAGATGGAACTACCTTTTGTGACAACATGGATGGAACTGGAGAATATTAAGTTAAGTGAAATAAGCCAGTTGATGAAAGACAAATACCATATGATCTCACCTATAAGTGGACTCTAGTCAACAAAATAAACTAACAAACAAAATAAACCACAGGCATGGAAACATGGAACAGATTGAAAGTGACCAGAGGGGATGGGAAAAGAGGACAATGGTGGAAAGAAGGAGAAGGGACTGGACAAAGAACATGTATGAATGACCCATGGGCATGGACAACAGAGTGGGAATCGACTGTGGGAGTGGGGGGTGGGGGTGGAATGGGTATAGGGGGGTAAAGTGGTAAAAATTGAGGCAACTGTAATAGAATAAACATGATTTATAAATTTAAATAAATAAAAAAGAAGCAACCACACATTGATGTTTTCCTCTCTTCTCCCCCATGTCCCCTCTCTAAAAATAAATAAATAAAATCTTTAAAAAATATAATATTAAAATAAAAACATGGTGCATTTACACAATGGAATACTACGCAGCAGAAAGACAGAAGGAGCTCCTACCCTTCTTGACAACATAGATGGACAGCAGTAGGCATGAGACAAGAGTCCTGTGGCTGTTGGCAGCTGCACTCACACCAGTGACTGTCCCTCTGCAGGTAAAAGATCTGATTTCCTCATCACATAGTCCTGCACACTGTGCATGAGTGTACATGTAAGGCAGAACTAAGGTCAAGATTTAGATGAGTGTCTACTGACAGGCACTAGAGCAGCAGCACAGCCAGAGAGGAAGATAAAGGAAGGAAGACAGAGACTGACCTGGTGCTGAGGTCGCTGCCCTAGCTGGCCATCGTCCTGCCCTGGGCCCGGCCTCGGCCTCTGAGCCTTGAGAGCAGACTGCTTCTGCTCCGTACCGTGTGGCTGTCCAACTTTGAGCAGGAAGTCTATGAGTCTGTCAGCCAGACTGGGCTCTACCCAAAGGCATAAATAAAAGTGAAAGTCACTTTCCTAGCGTTGTTTCTACCCTTCTGCAGGTCACAGTGGCTCTCAGACTTCAGACTGGCCACAGCAGGAATGGAGTTCAAGAAGGGACAGTCAGGACCTGGAGGGCCAGGGGAGGAGGACCCCCAGCAATGAGCAATTTTTGCCCCCAGGAGTCCCCTTGTTTGTGCAAAGCCACCACAAACCTCTGTGAACTGCCCTCTCCTCAGCTGCCCAACTTTCTGAGAGGCGCAGAGGAGCAGGGTTAGGTCTCCGAGTTTAGACGCAGGACCGGAGAAGCACCATCCTCCAAGCGATGGGTTCCACGTTTGTTCCCCGAGTCCGACTTCCCCCGGCGGGGACGAAGGGTTCTGGCCCGATTACATGTCAGATGCAGGGGAGGTTCCGTCCTCTCTCCAGGCATGGTCTTTCTTTCCCCAAAGGAGCAAACGTCAGTCTGGACAGATTCCATACACTGATGGGGACGTTTTTTCCTCAGTGTGCAAGGTGTCAGTGTGTCCCAGATGCTGCGCACACAGGCTGGGTTGGGGTGGGGGCATCTCCCTCTGAATCCCCTGACTCCTCCCTCATTGTGGGTAAAAATTAGTAAGCGGAGCCTCTGCTGGACACAGCCATCCTCTGCTCCTGGTCTCCATGGTTCACGGGGCCCAGACAGGGTCTGACACAGAGGACACCAGCCTTTTCCAGCGTCCATCCTCTCTCTCTCCTCTGTCCCAGAGCAGCAGGCAGACTAGGCCCCCACTGTGCTGGGTGTTGGCATAAATGCTCCAGCTTTTGCCAGAATCTGCTTACATTCACCATGTGAACGAGAGGCAGATAGCAGTCGGCCGGGTGGGAAATCCACAGGGGCCGGCCTTCCAGGTCGACAGTCTTGTACTGGGGTTGCCCTGGCCAAAGGGAATAAGATGCTCTTGCGGGGCCAAAGACAGCTGGACATGCACCCCACTCTGTAAACAGCAGTGGTTTTTGTGGGATCAGGGGACCTCTGTGCAGAGAGTAAAGACTTTTGATCCAGAAAATAAGATCAAACCCGCTGAGGTTAGGACCCGGACAAGACCATCTTCAGAAGCAGGTGGACCCCCTAGCAATCCTGCTGGGCTGGTGTGAAGGGAAGAAGGCAGTGCCTGGGGCATTTTCCATGTGGACAAGGGGCACTGACAACAGGGACCATTTCTGTTTTCAGGGAAGTCGCCCGAGCTACGGGGTCTGGAAAACAGGAGAGGCAGAGAAGTAGGAAGGTCATGGGGCAGAGGATGCAGAGAGGGAAAATCTTTCCTTCGCTTCACCAGGAGCAGCTTTCAATCAGACATCAGTAGTGGGTCAAGTCTCTAGCCTGGGAGACATTGTGAGGACAGAGATTATGTCCCTGAGATGAGGCAGAGAGTCCTGACCTGAGAATTCATGAGCAGGAGGAAGTGACTGCAGCAGCAACAACAGCCACTGGGCTGAGGATGAATAGCTGCAGCACCTCTGTGGAAGAATGGAGGGGGGGCACCTGGACCTAAGTGGGAACACTCAACATCTGCTTCTCGGAGGTGGTCCATCAACCAGGGGGACCCCTGGTCCCCCACCCACCCTTCTTTCTGGAGAGACACTCAGGCTGGGGGTTCTGTGAAAGGTGAGTCTGCTCCTGGTGGGTCTCCCTGAGATCATCCTGCTGGAGAAGCCAAGGTTCTGCACTCCTCCAAGTTCAAGTGCATATGGACAGCAGCCGCGGGGGGTCGGGGGGACAGGCTGCAGGTATGTGTGGTTGGAGCAGCCTGAAGCCATGTGTAAATCCAATTCTGGGGTTTGATTTAGGGATCATTTTTGACACACATCTAAGCCGCGTCCCTTGATCCTGTGTTTAGCAGCAAGGAAACTGGTACTTTGAGCTTCATCTGTCTCACCTTCTACCTATCAGTTGTTTTAAAACTATGTCAGGATACCTGGGGAGAGTTTATACACAGAATTTGAGGTTTTTCTCTGCGACTTCCTTCCTTCTGGAATTTCCCCCTTCGTAGTTGCTCTGGTTTTTTCCCTGGCTCTGCTGGTCTGAGAGAAGAAAGAATACAGAACTTCCTACCAAAAATTTAGGCCACTCACACAAGCCTGTGGCTGCTCTCAGAGTCAGGCCATAGAAAACAGGAAACATCTCGTGCTGCTTGCATGTCAGTTTCAATTTACCTCCAGACTCACCCATATTTGTTCACTTTCCAGAGTCTCAGACAGCTGTGCTCTGTATATTGTCCAGAGCTTCTAGATGTTCTCTGCAAGCAACAGGTTGGGTAGTGGCTCACATATATAGATCAGAAGCAGGACCCTCATCCCCACTTGTAAGCAAAAAAGAACTGCCCACTCCCAGGCCCAGCCCTGTTCTGGCTGCTGGAGACCCCAGGGGTCCAGTGCCCTGAGCCCCTGCCCACCACGGAGGAGAGATGCTGCCGTGCAGAGCATCAGGGGCATGTGTTTGTTAGGAGATACGCAGCCTGGCTAGATACGCTTTGTGCATCTGTGCTCACAAGAGCAAATAAACATACCTACTGAGAGTGGGCTCCTTTGTAAACAATATAACAAAGTAAATAATATGCCTGGAGAAAAAACAGAGTTTATTCTAGAATTTCAGTTGGAGTTCATACTTAATACCATTCACATATACACGACATATAAGTTGTTGCTGAAAGCTTAAAATTATTTTTATCTATATTAAAGAAGGAGGCTGAGTTATGGTTGTTGAAGCCGGTTTTTCCTTCAAGAGCTCATTATGCAGGCATCTCTTTCCAAGGGATTTGTGTCATGGCCTTCTCTCTACATCCTTCCTGATCTAAATTCCCTGTGCATGTAACAAAGGAAGAACATCCAAGTGTGCATAGCTGAGAGTTCATGTTTTTTTAAAAAATTCACAGTGTTAATTATATTCTTTTTATTTTAGCCCAAAGAAAGCCCATTAACATTTCTTCTTTTTAAAAATATAATTTTTCTTTTAATTTTTTTCATTTATTGAATTTAGACAGGGAGGGAGAGGAAGGAAGCAAGAGAGTAAACTGTATATTGTTCCATTTCTTTTTTATGCATTGGTTGATTCTTGTATGTGCCCTGACAAGGGATTGAACATGCAGTGTTGGTGTATTGGGACGAGGCTCAAACAACCTGAGCTACTAGACAGTGCCAGTGCTGATGAATGCCCTCAGCTTCCATTTGCTTGGATAGGTCTCTTTCTCCTTTAATTCTATAGGGCAGCTTTGCTGAGTACTAATCTTTATTAGCAGTTCTTTGCCTTAAATATTTTCCAATATCAATCACTCTCTCTTGACTTGCAAAGTGTCTGTTCAGTAATTTGTTCGTAGTCTTATGGATGCTCTATTGTATCTGACAAGTTACTTTTCTATTGCTGCTTTCAAAACCCTCCTTTTGTCTTTACATTTTGAAAATTTAGTTATAAGGTTTGTCAAGGTATCCCTTCTCAAGTCCAACCTATGGAACCTTTGGGCTGAAAGAATATGGATGTCTGTTTATCTCTCCAACTTTGGAAATTTTCAATCATTATTGCTTTACCTAGACTTTTGTTTCTTATTTTTCTTTTTGGCTTCTAGGAGAACCATGATGCATATATGTTTCCCTTGATAATGTCTCCTAAGTCCTGTGGGCATTCTTCACTCTTTATCATTCTTCTTTGCTCCTGTGACTGGACAGTTTCAAGCAGCCTATCTAATAGCTCACTGATTCTTTCCAAAGCTTAATCACATTTGCTTTTAAAGCTCTCTATTCAACTCATCAGCACAGTATTTGTTTTCTTTTGCTCTGAGATACCTGTTTGTTCTTTGGATAGTTTGCTTTTTGTTGCTGAACTCTACTTTTGTTTATGCCTTGTTTGTCTTTTAATTTTGTTGTCTGTGGGATCTTGTTTTAGCTCCTGAATAGCAAACACTTCCTTAAAATTCTGCTCAAATTTCTCCTCCAGTCCAATTCCCAGTAAAAACAAATCTTTGCCCTGAAAAAAACAAAAACAAAAATAATGACACTTATTATCACTGTCACTAGAAACCTTGCAATTTGGAATGATCACAAATCTTCCCTAAAACACAATTAAATAACATTAACCAGGTGAAGGTTAAAAACTCATGTGGCTAAGAGTAATTTCTGTGTCCTAAGTGCAAGTTAGACACTATAGACTAGGCAAAAATGGAAAAACATTATCATGCCTGGGGACTCTTATTCATTGGTTTTGGTTCTTTAGTGATAATTACAGAAGTAATATAAAGTCTTTGTAACAATAAAACATTACAGAAGTCTAAGTACAATCAGTGATATTTCTCTCAAATTGTCACTTGTATTTCTTTCTGGTGACTCTGTTAACTATGTGGGTTATTGACAGACAAAGGAACCTGAAGTCTGAAATTTCTGAGTTGGATTAGTAATATCTGGGGGGACATAGGAAGCACAACTGTGACTTTAGGACGCAATTCACTTCTGACTTTGTTCAGAGAGGGGAGGATGCTCTGTTCTCAGTGGGCACTTCTTGCCTTTGAAGGGAGGAATGAGCGCTCAGGGGTCTGAAGCTTTGGTTGCAGGGGCACCAAGGAACTCACTGCTATGCTCTGTCTTGAATTTTAAAAGCCACTCACTTTCCGATATCTTGCTTACATAGGCTTGTTATAGCGTGAGGTTAACTGTAAAGTTTCCATACATCAAAAAATGAGGACAAAATAACTAAATGGAAAAAAAAGGAAATGGAAGCAGTAGAAACACTTACTTTATAAAATGCCCTGTGATTCTGAAAGATGAGGCGCATGTCCCTCACGAATCCCTCCACACAGGGGTAACAGCGCTCACTTAGATTTTTCTTGATTTTATTCAACATCATAGACTTATCCATGCCTTTAGAAGTCTCTAGAGGCTGGAGGAAAAAAATGAGAGAATTTGTGATACAGTGCAATGTTCGCCTTGTTTGGATTTCTGCAAAATCCAGCCCAATGCCAGGTACAGATAACAACAGCTCCTGCCCCCACTCCATGGGTTTCAGGTCACAAATTCACCAAGAGCAGATGTTAACACCAGGTGACAATGGACAACCTCTAATCATAGTTTATTTTTATTACTTACACAATTATCTTGTTGAATTATCTCAAGACAGCAGCTGTCTGGATGGCAATAGATTTCCAAGAGGAGGAACTCGCATTTCTGCAAGAGAAGGAGGGTTTGAATGAAAAGTAACTTAGAGTGAATGACCCATAGGTATGCCCAGGCAGGGGCATGTCCACACTAGTTTTCCAGCAGTTTCCTCAAACAGGTAGGGCTCTGGGAAACAGACAAGTAATGGTGGAGGAATTTTTCCCGCATGCCAGTCCCAGTGAGGTTTCAGGGTGGATGAGACCAGGACAGAAATGCAGACACCTTTTGGCGCCATCCCTAACCCTTTAACTGTTTGACTTCTCACATGGGAGTGGAAAAAAGAACTTTCCAGGTTCAAATCAACTCACCAGCTGCTCCTCAGGCCCCATTGGTCTCTTCAGCACCTCAGATTCATGGTAGACTGGCTGCCTTCCTGCAGGTTCCTTTATCCTGCAGAGGGTGCAACTCCACGGTCTCCTGAATGAGCAAAGCATAAGTGAGCAGGGCAACGTCTCAGAAACAGCCACCGTTCCCGGGGCTGCCACTGTTCCCCTTTCAGGAATGGCTGAGGGACAGAGACTGAGAATGAAGGGGACACTCTCCAGAGTCTCCAGGTCCGCCATGTAAGGCCTGAGACGATGACTTTCCTTTCAATCAGGGTACAAGCTGGGGTTCAGTACATAAAGGGTGCTATCAGGGTAAGTGGTGGGCTCTCCTTTCCACGTCTGAGCTGCTGGGAGTACCAGGCCTGCCCACCAGGCCTGAGTGCCAGAGATGGGACCTTAACTCCTAGTGGCCTAGGGCCTCAGTCAGCCACTTGAGAACATGGCAGAAGTTCGTGTCTGTTGCCTTTTCTAAATAAGCAGACAACATAAACAGCTGGCTTCCACTACCATGACCCAGAGTCCATGCTTAGGAAGTTCTGGAATGGACAGCAGTGATTTGCTGGCAAAGAGCCCAACCACTGGCCTCATCCTCCCCAAAAGAGAGGAGAACATTCCCCTCCTGCTGCCAGCGTCTTTCAGCAGCTCCTGGACCTTACTGCTGACCCCGGACCTCCAGCCCTGCTCTTTCCCCACCAGAACAATAGGAAGGACCCCCAAGGGGAGCATGCATGGCAGGAGGAAGGACCCCATACAGAGACGGGGGGCTGCATCCCACAAACCTCTTAGTGTCCACTGGTGGGAGGTGACAGGACCCATGAAAGACTCTTGAACAAGTATCACAGCGGATGAGGTCTTCTCCATACCAGCAGACCTCACATACATCTGACGTTTCAAGCTAGAAGGTAAAACAATGCATCCACACTGAGACCTCAGAAGGCCACCACTCTTAGATTCTAGAGTCACAGCCTTTTTTAAACCTGGAAGAACAGTTATGTGCTTCTGAGTGGAGATTTCAGAGGAAGAATTATTTTTCTCATTGAAGTTTAAAGGAAGGACTTGTGTGTCAGACCAGGAAAGTTTTTTCTGTAAACCAAGAGATTCTAACACAGAAAGGAACAAAACAAGACAATGATTTCTATAGAATTGAATCATATAATTAACTTGTAGATAAACCAATGTCCAGAAATAAAGTGTTAAATCCATTTGCCTACAACACAATGGCCAAAAAGACCCACGGAAAGGTGATACACTGAGAAATTGAGATGGAATAAGCTTCTAAGAAAGCATGTTGTCATCCTGTTTTCTTGGCTGGAGGCTCCCCATGAGTTGAAGGGCCTGAGAGGGGTTCGTGGACTATGGATTATGTGTAACCCTGCCCACCTGGGAATATCAGGTTTCAGCTCTCTGTGAGCCATGGAATCTTGCACACAAATCAGACACAGCCTCCCACGGAAACCAGGTACCCACCATGCCCCACCCAGCCCTTGGGCATCCAGTTGGTTCCTGAGGGCAACCTGGGGGAGGCCTGCAGCGGGGCACTGCCTTCCTTCCTGGGCCTGGCAGTATATGTGAGTAATAAACTCCTGTCAATGCATCTGTCCAGTGACAAATGCCATTACTTGCTATCACCCAAAATGTCCATTTGACAAACCTCCATTATCAATGGGATGAAAAGTAGGTGATTAAAACAGGAAGCCAGTCATTAAAGGCAAAGTAAGCTAAACGTCAGGAAATTCCAACTGTGAGATCTGAGTGAAGCATTCTCTAAAGGCTGCCAAATTGCAGGTCAGTTAAAAACACTGGTTGATCCTCAAAGATTCAGGTATGGAAAAATTAAAAGACCTCAGAAAAAGCAAGAATAAGGGTGGAAAAATAAAAATTTAAAAATAAATAAAGCAGGAAATCACATTTTTAAACAGATAATCAGTATTAACATGTGAATCATGAACAATTAGGAAATACATCGCCTCGTCTTGCTTTCTTGGGTTTGCCCTGTGTGAAAATCCAGAAAATTTGAGAAGCACTTGGGGTAGTTCTATCCCAGATGCAAACATCCTGTCTATCCCATGGTCTATTGGAGAAGCTCCTGCCCTCTTGCGACCATCTGCCACAACAAAAATGAGAATGGCCTGGGGAGTGGAGTGCTGGGTGGGAGGAAAGAGGATCAGTGAAGAGCAGGAGGGAACAGGAATGATCGTGTCCACATTTTTCTGCTATGGATATTTTTGATCACTCTACACACAAATGGTGTGCCATTATGACTGTGGAACAGTCAGTTGGAAAGCAACCCCCTCTTCACTGGCCAAGATGGCAGCAGTGGGAGGTTCTTACACTGAGCATGCAAAAAGCTAACAAGATAATTGGATAGAAAAAAGCCCTCTCCACTGCTCTTACCTCTAACCTTGTAGTAGTTTTTGCTGGGGTTAGGGGATGGCAGACACCTATGCCATAGAGTTTAAAATGGTGCATGGGAAGGTGCTGGACCAAAGAGGCCTGTCTGTCTAACATGGGGAAGGAAGGGATTGGTTGGGAGTGAACCCACCCAAAGTGCCGGAAAGTTTGAAAACTTGATTGGTCACTTTGAGAAAGCACCTGGTCTGTCCTGCACGAAAACTAATATAATCCTAGGGGAACAAAGAAGTTCTCTCTCTCTTGTTCTTGACCTGTACTCACAAGGTGGACTGGCCTGTTCTCTCTAAGGTCAAGTGGGCTTGACATCCACATTGCCCATGGACTCCATGTGGGAGTCAGTTTCTCTCTCTCTCTCTCTCTCTCTCTCTCTCTCTCTGACCCACCTGGTGATGTACTCGCCAGTGTGCTCACAAGTTCTCTCCTGGAAGTACCTGACCAAGCAGCCCTAGTAGCCATATCACCTATGGCCATGTGGGCCCTACACACAGGATACTGGTGGGAGCAGCTGGGAAAGTGCTAAACCACCTGGATGGGGACCAACACTGCTTAGCAGCCACCTGCAGGCTGCAATGGAATGTACTTGAAAACAGAGTGACAATTCTGGACACTAGCTTTTGTCTTGGTCTTGCTGAGGAGATGGACTTTTTGCGTGGTAGAAGGAGATGGTCTTTGAGACAGGAGTCCACCATTCTCCAAGGTCATGCACCACCTGAAAAAATCCTCTTGCCTTTTGCACCAGCATCTTCCTTATGAGTTTGGCTTTTGTAGCAACATGCAGCTGAACCTCCGTTTTTGTTCAGTTACACCATCACTCTCCTGGGTTTACTCAATCAGCCTCACTGTTCTGTCTCTTTCCTTTCTAGCCCTTCTTCTCCTCCAACATTTACATAGAATCCCCTAGGTTTCCATCTTTGGCTATTTGGTCGGCCTCAGATGGTCAAATCACTCTGACATCAGCAGGTCTATTGCTATGCCTCCAGCTCCCAGATGTCCAACCAGTCTCCTGCCTTTGTGCACATCCTTGTGCTCACTCAGCATCTCTTTCCAGGCACTTTAAAGCACAACCCAAACTCATGCAGTCA
Source organism: Pteronotus mesoamericanus (assembly GCF_021234165.1). Lineage (NCBI taxonomy): Eukaryota > Metazoa > Chordata > Mammalia > Chiroptera > Mormoopidae > Pteronotus > Pteronotus mesoamericanus. Next base: position 201,514 of record NW_026555277.1, read on the forward strand.
AAACTTAACGTATTCTCCTGTCCCCAAACTCACTACATGTTCTTTCCTGGTGCTTCCATTTCATAAAATGTACACTTTGGACCACAAACCCGAGAAGGCATCCTGAGTCTATTCTTTTACTCATATTCCAAATCCTGTCTGTCCCTACTCCACATAATAACTTGTAAGCTTCTTTTGATTGTTCCATCATTCATGTAGGGTCCACTGCCTACATGGATGCTGAGACCCTAATGAATTGTTTCACCTTAGTACATAAAGAAAAGGGGCCTGTTTCTCAAAGTCTGTGTTACATCTTGGCTGAGTACACAAAGATCAGAAGTGTCCCTCTTGAAGTGAATGGGCAAAAGAATTTGGATCATAGCTCTGTTACTTCTCTTAGTGCAGAAAATGATGAAAGATGAATAGTCACTAACCAACAATTATTTTCAATCTTGTTCTGGACTTTTTAGTGAAAATTCTTGTGCTGGGGAAATTTAGAGTCTGGTCATTTCTTTGGCTTTTAAAAACATTTATACATGACAAAGACCAAGGCCCAGTGGCCATCTTGCCATAGCTCCCATTCAATTTCCTGGGAGAATCCTGAATCATATGCCCAAGGAAGACTGAGACTGCTCTAGAGTGGAGGTCTGGGGACAGTTTCCTTCTCATTCTAGGGACTCAGATGACCATTGTCATTCTCCAGAAAGAGGTGACTCTCTTCCCAGAAGAACAAGGAAATAAAAACTGCTACCAATGCATACGAACCCTGCATCCTTAATCGTTAATCAAGTTTAGGCCCTTTTCTCTTTGGCTCTTTGTTTCTTATGCCAGCTGCACATTGGAATTGCCTGAGGGTAGTGTATAAAATACTAGAGTCCCGTTCCCAATGTCAGAGATTCTGATCAATTTGTCTGGGTTGAGCACAGGCATTGGTTTTCTCCTTAAAGTCGTAGAATGGGCAACTTGTGTAACAGAATCATTTATAAAGTTTAAATAATGATAACACACAGATAATACTTCAGGCTGATTAATTCTGACTTTTATAGAACATAGCATCTAGGCAACGCTATTTTACAAAGGTGGTCAGGTGATTCCAGTACATCCTACTTGGAGACTTGACCAAAGCCAGTGTCATTAGCAATGCATGAGGATCTTATAAGTCACTGTTAAATTGGCCTGTAGTATCTACCCTAGGGAAGATTATCATTAACAGGAATGAGGGTACTCTTGCTCGAACAGTTGCCCCCTCCTCCTCATGGACTCTAGGCTATTAGTATTATGAGAGGACCCTCTAGGTCCCCAGCCATCATTCAGTGTCCTGGGAGCCATATAAGTATCCCAGAGAAGATATCCACCACCTCCTACAGCTCGTCTAGGGCATCACACCAAAGATAAAATGAATCAAAGCTCTTCGGTATGGCAGCTCTTCCAGAATGTCACCCTTATCTTGTTTCGATCCAATTCCTAAGAAGGCCCTTGGCTGACTTTTCACAGGAAACAGACCACTGCGTACTGCACTTGCATTGCTTGTGTGTGTTCAGGAGAATGACTTGGCCTCCTTCCCTTGAGGCAGTCTCAGCTTTATCTCTAGCCAGAGCAGAAAGGTCATGGACAAGTGTGATCCCCTAGAAAGTGACCTGAGAAATGGTCATGTCACTGCCTGCCTCTCTGGTACCTCAGAATCCCTGCTTCTAGTAATACTTCCATGGTCTACAATGAAGGTGAAACAGTCCTTGAGGCCAGGGATATTATTTCAACCCTCCTTAATGGACATCTTGAATTTATAAGAAGTCAATTGTATGTTGAATGAGTAAATAAATGTGCATTCTTTCACTTGGGAAGAGACATTACATGTTATTGCTTAAGGCAGCATGAGCATATAATCAATGTTTGTTTTGGCTGAGTAGATGAGATTATTTGACAACACAGCAGCTGTCACCAGAAAGTATAAGTGGCCCCCATCAGGAGACAGGAAGCTGTCATGTGGTACTAGGTGCCATGCTGAAATTTAGAGAAACTGGGGGTTCCATCAGAAGAGAATATCAGGGAGTAAAAAGAGCCCAACATGGTAATAATGCGCCTTGAGATTTGCCACTTCAAGTCACTTCATGAGAAACTCTTCCTTTTGGCTACGGAGTGTTAGAACCATTGAAAATGATCGAACCATTGTTTGGAAGTTGTTAGCTCCTTTAGGTAATCCAGATAAAGTAACCTTAGACACATGGAGAATGGTAGAGACACTGCTTTTCAAAGTAGGCACTGAATAAAGAATGTTAAATATATTTTATCTTTTATAAACTCAGTGGATGGAAAGTCCCAAAGACTGATACTTAGACCAATTCTCAGATCATCAGATAAGGTAAAGGCCTGGACCTCACACTCCCAGTGTCAGATGAAGTCCCAGCTCTGTGTAAGCAAATGTAGAATTCTGTGAGAGTCCTGAGTGGCCATTTCTACCTGAACCATGTGAGAACAGCACCTCCAGCCTTCCCCTCTCAAGTTCTTGTTCATATCTAGTCTTGAAAAAACTACCCCTCAGTCTTGAATCTACACTGCACATACGTATTTGTTTATTGCCCCCACACCTTCCTCCACAGAGGGAGAAACCATTTTCACAGACAGAAAGGAGGCCTGCACAGCCCCTGAGGTGGAGCCAATGAGGGGCATCAAAGTAAACCATTTTCCGGGCCAGCCCCTCACGTAGGCTACATCCGTCTCCCAAGAGCTCCCTCCCCAACAGCACCATCCCCATAAAGGACAAATAACTTCCAATTAAGGAAGAATTCTCTTTATCTGTGTGATGTTTTATTGAGTAATGGAGAGGATGTAAAAAATATGAACAAAATCTGGGATGGAGTTGAAGACCCTCTTGACCTTCTTAAGAAACATTTTTATGTATTCCATAAACATGTTGGCATGACATTTGACACTCATACAATATCTTTAACTATAACTCTTCTGTGAGTCTATTTTCATGGTTCCTTAATATCTAAACATCAGATGGTTTAGCTTTCACAGATAACCTCGCATACAAACTGATGTTCAATGGAGCAACTCTGATGGATGCAAAATGAATAAACAAAATGAAATAGGTAGGAGAGAAGAAAAGAGGAAACAACGCTAATCACACAATTGAGAAACCATTAAAAATGCATATATAAAACTGCTTATAAAGCAGTACATATAAAATCAGTTATGTAATAAGAACTGGTATAAAAAGATAATCACCTTTTCTTCCTTGCCATATTTTCCAGGTGGTATATGTAGTTTTCCTTCCTAAAAGATAAAAAGATCCAAATATATGCTTAGCCTGCGTTTATGTTTTGTGAGTCTGGCATTAACCTCCTTGTAAATATTTCTTCTTGGACCTCACACTATCAACTCAATGCAAAACACTCTCTCCTCATCTGTATTGATTCTAGAATTCATCCATGGAACCCAGAAAATCCTCTCCAGAACATGTTTCCTTCCTCATGTGCTCTTTTCCTAAGTTTTCAGAGGTTTGCCTTCACAATCTCTTTGACACCTCTCCCCTCCTCCCCATTCCCACCAGTGCCTCTCACACCTGCCTCCTTACACCAGGGCTATTCAACCGACACACACGGGTCCCACACCTACAGGCAGCTGGACAACGCTGGGCACACAAAGAAGGACAAACCCTAGTGTGGTCTAGAGAGTCAAAGGGAATGCATGGGAGGGTAAGAATAAAACAACATGAGAAGGGCCTTAATGGTAAGTTGAGGAGGCCCAGGGAAGGGACGACCAGAGCAGGTCAGTCAGGGAACATTCAGGCAGGAGGACCTGGGAGCTAAGCCTTGTACGTTGACTATAGGTTTTTTGGGCTGAAAGACAATGAAGTCATTTCAAGTCCCCATGTTGTCTGAGATACTATTTTAAATATGTCATGTCACACCTCAGGAGACCTCCCTGGTTCTGCACTATGTTATGAATTTTAACTCTTTAGCCTGACGTTAAATCCCTCTGCACACAGCCCCAGCTTGTGGATTCGGTCATTTCACACTCAATGCATCTATCTCAACCCACAGAGCCTAGTTACTAGTGGTTCTGGTTTCCAAGCCATTCTTTCTCTGGAGTGTCTTCTGCCCACTTGTTTGACTGCAAATGGTCTTCTTTCTTTCAGTGCCTGAAATTGTCTGCAGGCACTTGAGCCAGAATGACCTTTGCCTGCTGGAGCTCTTGAATCTACCCAGGCAGAGCCCCTTTAAGAACTTGATAGGCTCATTGTACTGCGGTAGGAATGTCAGGCAACTCTCCCCTAGTGAAGCATAAAGTGAGGGGCCCCAGAGATCTGGAGATAACTCAACATACATTGGGTGATCAATCAGTGATCTCAGTTTGACAACAACAACAACAAAAAAGGCGTATCTCCTGCATGCCACTAGAATACCTTCATCAGCCATTTTAGGGTATTTCCACCACAGCGCACAATTCTCTTCCAATTAGTTGATTTTTGATAACCTCCTGCAACTCCAAATTCCCTGGGGGTGAACCAGTTTCCGTCTTCTGTCTTTATACACTTCACTGTGGATCCTGTAAGACCAGGATAAGTTGGTCCTGAAACTTCTCTGTCTTCATAGTTCAGACACTGGCCTCCCAGTGCCCTGGATCTCGAGTCGCCCAATTTGAACTCAAGATCAATATCAGAAGAGTTTGACCTCCCTTTTCAAACATCAGAATCCCTAAAACCAGCTTGCAAGTCCCCTCTTGGAGATATGCTGCTTTCTGTTCAAATTTCTTTGGCATTTATGGAAAAATATGTGATCATTAGCTTCAAAGTCAACATTTTAAAGTATTCCAAAATCACTGGAAGGAAAAACAGTTATTGCGAACAATGAGGGGGTTTCAATTTGCTATTGAATTCTGGAGACACAGTCCGGCCAGACACTCTGGTGGCCTGGGACAATCTGGAGGCAGAACCTCACATGGATTGGGAACTCAGGTGGGGGCCCTGATCCTCAGAATGGTGTTGTGGCAACATCGGTGCCCTCCATTATACCAGCTTTCATCTAAGTGTAATGGCATTGCTGAGCAGAGGTGTTCCATCCCTGAAATCATGGGTGGCTAACATGAAAATAATTGGGAAATATTTCTCAGTGGAAAATTTGTTATACATAATACACAGTCGTAATAAGTGAAAGTCAAACCCACAATGAGATACTACGTTAAGCCCTGGGATGGCCATAAGGAGAAAGAAAGACAATAATAAGTGTTGGTGAGAATGTAGAGAAATGGGAGCCCTGACACTTTGCCAGTGGGAGTACAAACTAGTACAATATTGTGGAAGATAGTTTAGTTTTTCCTCAATAAGTTCAACATAGAAGTACCATACAACTCAGCAATTCCACTCCTGGATATATACCCAAAAGAATCTTAAAAATATGTTCACACAAATGTTTTATATGAATGCTTAAACAGCAACTTGCATATGCAAAGAGAATAAAAACGCCAATGAATGGACAAATAAACAAAATATGGCATATCCAGACCATGGAATATAATGTGATTTGGCAGTAAAAAGAAGGAAATATAATACATGCTCTTACATGGGTAAACCTTGAAAACCATGCTATGTGAAAGAACCAGTCACAGAAAGGCACATGTTATGAGTTAATTGATATGAAATGCCTAGACAAGCCAGTTGATAGGTCCGGAAATAGATTATTGGTTGCTTAGGCTGGGCATGGGGTGAAGTGGAAGTTAACATTGACTACTGAGAGGCATGAGGTTTCCTTTAGTGGGGGACAAAATCATTCTAAGAGACTGATGACCCTGCACTTATCTTTGGTCCTTTGGGCTTCCTCACGGGCACTTGCACATGGTGGGGAGCACTTAACATGCGCCATTGCTTAGTGTAAACATGTCACCCTAGCGATCCTTCCTTCTTCTTTCAAGAGAGAGTGGGGCCTCGATTTCTTAAATGATGGGAAATTCCATGGGTATTTCCATTAATTCTTTGATTCCTCTACATACGTACTTAATTATACTTATGGCTAGTATTATAAGTTAAGTATACCATTAAACCCACCTTCTTCCAACTTGTTCTTATACAACATGCCTTTCATCTCTCCACAGGTCACTGGAAGTGTTTCAGAGCAAAAATCCACATATTCTTCTTCCTGTGGTTTTGACCCTGAAAGAGAAGTTTTTCATTTTGTCTCATTTTATAATTGCACACATACACCTTTCTCCTGTGTTGAGGTCATTTCCATAAAGTCATAGGAGTACTTAGAAAACTTTATTCCACAAATTTGCAGAGTTTCAGAGTCTTTCTTTCAGTGGCATTTTTAATAAATTCTTTTATATTGTGCCTATAGACGTTTCTCTATCCAGCCACATTCTTTAATACATTCTGTCAGCACCAGAGAAACAGCTGGAAGGGTGTCAGTCACATGCAGGGAGTAGGTGAAGTGACTAGAAATGGGGCAAGTGTTGGGCAAACCTCTAGAAGCCAGGCAGCAGCACTGTCCCCTCCTTGAGCCCTCCCCAACACAAAGCCACAAAGTAGTGAAGTGGGTTGCCCCACCCTTGGGATTAACTAAGGCCCCACCCCACACAATTTACAGGTGCCTTTTTAACAACAGGCCACACTATTAAGGCTGGGAGTCAAAGCAGCTCTACCTAATACACAGAAACAAACACAGGGAGGCTACCAAAGTGAGGAGACAAAGAAATATGGCCTCAATGAAAGAACAGAATGAAACCCCAGAAAAAGAACTAAATGAAACAGAGATAACCAGCCCATTAGATGCAGAGTTTAAAACACAGGTGGTCAGAATGCTCAAAGAACTCATTGAGTATGGCAACAATATAAAGGAAGAATGAATCTTACACTAAGTGAAATAAAATAAAAATATACAGGGAACCAACAGCTGCGGGGAGGAAGCCCAGATTCAAATCAACAATTTAGAACATAAGGAAGAAATAAGCATTCAACTATGAAAGCAAGAAGAAAAAAGAATTAAAAACAAAACAAAACAAGGATAGTATAAGGAGCCTTGGGGATATCTCCAAAAGTACCAACATCTGAATCATAGGGATACCAGAAGGAGAAGAGGAGGAGAAAGTAATTGGAAACATATTTGAAAAAATAATGAAAGACAACTTTCCTAATTTGGTGAAGGAAATAGACATATGAGTCTAGGAAGCACAGAGTCTCTAACAAATTGGACCCAAAGACCACCACACCAAGACACATCATACTAAAATGCCAAAGGTTAAAGATAAAGAGAGAATCTTAAAAGCAGCAACAGAAATGAAGAGAGTTTCTTACAAATGAGTTCCCATAAGACTGTCGCTGATTTCTCAATTTTTGATTTGCAGGCAAGAAGGGACTGGCAAGAAGTATTCAAAGTAATGAAAAGCAAGGACCTACAACCTAGATTATCTAGCAAAGCTATCATTTAAAATGGAAGGGCAGATAAAGTGCTTCCCAGACAAGGTAGAGCTAAAGGAGTTCATCATCACCAAGCCTCTATTATATAAAATGTTAAAGAGACTTATATAAGAAAAAGATCAAAAACTATAAACAGTAAAATGGCAACAAGTTCACAACTATCAACAACTGAATCTAAAAACAACAAACTAACCAAACAACCAGAACAGGATCAGAATCATAGATAGGGAGATAACATAGAGGGTTATCAGCTGGGAGGGAGCAAAGGGTGAGTGAGGGAAAAGGTATAGAGATTAAGAAGCATAATTGGTAGGTACCAAATAAACAAGGGGATTTTATGAATAGTATAGGAAATGGAGAAGCCACAGAACTTATATGCACAACCCTTTTACATGAACTAAGTGGGGAATTGCTGGAAGGAAGGGGGTAGCTGGTGGAGAGGGCAAGGGGGGAAATATTGGAACAACTGTAATAGCATAATCAATGAAATATACTTAAAAAGTTCTTGAAAATCACCACTTTAACCCAATAACTCCCAAGTTTGTTTCTTAAATCTTTAGCTCTTTTAACTCTACAAAATAGACATTACCATTGTTTTATAGTCACTATTCCTATAATCAAAACATTTATATGTCCTGACTGGCGTGGTTCTGTGGGTTGGGCACCATCCCACTGACCGAAAGGTTGCTGGTTCAATGTCCAGTCAGGGCCCATGCTTGGGTTGCAGGTCCGGTCCTCAGTTGGGGACAAGCAAGAGGCAACTTATTGATATTTCTCTGATGCATCAATATTTCTTTCCCTCTTTCTCCCACCCTTCCCCTTTCCCTAAAAATAAACAAATAAATAAAATCTTTTTTAAAATTAAAAATAAATAAAAACAAGTAAAATCTTATTCACTCTCACATCTTTTTCTCTTGGTTTTTTGTGCAGTAGAATTTTCTCCAAGATCCGCAGGACCTAGAAAATAGTAGGTGGTGGTGAGAAAACTGAAATGAGAAACTAGAAGATGTAGATCTTAAGATGATCACCCTGCAGAGGGCTCGAATTTATAGGGTGCTTGATGTATTGTTTCTGTCTTCATTCTACAGGAACGTAAAAACCATCTGAATCGAGAAGTAGGAGCCCAGGATGGTAAAAAAAAAACAAAACAACACCTTAAATATCTTCATATTTCAGTTTATACAGGGATAGGAACAGGTATCTTGTCCTGTTCAAGTTTATGATTTTTGTGAGATGTTGGAGCCCCCTCAGTTGGGTCTCCAAAGAGCAGTGGAATTACAATAACTGTTTTCAACATCCACAGTTTTTGGAAGTAAAGGAAAACACAGCTGATAATCTATAATTGAATGAGTTGTAATTCTTCTCTTTACACTGAAGAAAGATATAGAACAAAAGACTTGATGATGATCATTTCTGCCTCTTCTCATCTAAAGGAAAGATGTCACTACAGAATGAAGCAGACAACCACAATCCTTTAGCCTATATGTAAAATCAGGGAAGTTTTGAAAATCAACATTTTTTCATAGGTTTGCAACTAATTAATTTGGAAGGAAATCTGGACTTGGCTACCATGAGTCCATGTAAAATTTTTATTTATCATACTTGGGGTGAATCCACACAATTTACAGGAACATTAATATTTGAGAATGATATTCTGCCCTAGACCTTTTTGGGGCCTTTTGTAACATACATGATATAAGCCACAGTGTCTTTCTAAAACAAGAAAACATTACTATTATTTTACACGTGGATTCAGAGCTTTTGAATAAAGGATTTTGGATGCTTGCTAGGAGTCTAGGCTTTTATTTTGACCTCTTTTGGTAACTTTTCATGTGATGTGTAAAGATCTTGAAAAACTCATAAATACAGACAGCAAACTGATACTCCCCAACAGTGGAATGGGGGAGTAGCAACAGTTACCCCGGCCTAAATTGTAGGTTATTGTAAAACGTAAACTGTTATCGTATTTTGCAAAGACATGTTCAAATATCATTATATAGGCCAATGCCACATTGGGGGTCATCTGTCAAAATTTATAAATTGAATTTGACAGTAATAACCAGAAGCTTTTCCTTTTGTGAATAACTAAAATAATTAGAATATGTTTTGTGACAAAGTGTTGATCCACCCTTTACCCTCGTCTACTTCTCCAGCCTACTCTCCCTCCGGTAATCACCATACTCTTGTCTGTGTCTATGTATGAGGTTTTTTTGTTGTTGTTTGTTTGTTTATTGATCCCTTCACCTTTTTCACCCAGCCGCCCACCCCGCTCCCTTCTCACACCTGTCAGTCTCTTCTCTGTATCAATGAGTCTCTTCCTATCTCGTCTGTCAGTTGATTTTGTTTTTTGCAGTTTTCAGAGCGGCCACGCGAGAGCAAGGCAGGAACGGGCTCCCGGGCGGGGGCTGTGCCCAGAGGGGCAGGAGCTCAGACCTCAGCCTCCTGCTGTCCTGGAGCCCAGCGATGGCGGTCCTTACCTTCCACACCAGCCCCACTTCCCACGGCGGGGCTCCCAGCTCCCGGGCGCTGCTCCTCTGCACTGAGCCCCGAAGGCCCTTCAGGAATTCTCACTGCAGAAGGAGCAAATGTCTGTTGAGGGTCTCAGTGTGTGACAAGGAACTCAGAGAGGAAAAAATAGGAAGTTCTGAAAACCCAGGGCTAGCTTGTCCCTCTCTCAGACCTCCCTGATTCGCAGTTTGTATTAACATGACCTGCAGGTCAGTTTTCTCTCATTCACTGTCCCCTGAGCCTGGGGTGGAGATACTTCACTCTCAGTGGCTCCTCTGCGTTCTCTGGGCCCTCCGCATTCTGCACTGTGTTCTCTTTCTTCCTTTACACGCAGCTGTCTGGACTTGTGTTTGGGTGTCATTGCATTAATTATGAGCTCTGCTTCTCTCCCAAGGTGGTCTTACAAATCTGCCACTGAAGAAGGCGGGTCTGTCACTTGGCTGCTTCCCAGAATGCCTTTGTGAAATAGAGCCCCACCCCTCCCCCTTCTGTATTCTATGGTGTTCCAGTCATTGATCTCTTTCGGTTTATTTATTAATACAAATGTTAAATTATGAACTATCTTAAATTAATACAAATTTGCATTTTACTATTAAAGATACAGCAAAGAATTAGAGGGAATCTTTTGTAGAAAACACTGTTCATTTGTAAACATGGAAAGTTCTTATTTGTTCTTACTTCTTTTGTGAAGCCTGTTTCCAGATGTAGGTGATTTTCTTAAGTTCATAGACTCTATAAAGTAAGAGAGAGAAAACATTTTTTTGCAATGGTCTTATACATTCTATAACAACTCACACAGCAGATAGGGTTTGTGATCATTTCAACACTGAGATGAGCATTTTCCCCTTTCCTTCAACTGAACCCAGTTCTGGAGCCCAGGGTCACAATGCTGGGCTCCTGCCCTGCTCTCCCCTTTATGCTCCAAGTGAATTTGTAAGTGACCTTCAAATATTACCATCTCCAGTGTCCTCAACTATAACACTGGGATAACCTGGATACCTTATTCCCCTGTTCAGGTTTTTGTGAAAAAAAAAAAATTGAACCTTTATTCACAAAAGCCCTTTGAAAAATAAAAATGTAAGCCAATAGTTTAAGTATCATTTGGATTTAAGAGTGTTGGTCTGAGCCAGTTTTTCCTTAAGTATTCAGCACAAAATTTTAAATACCAGCACAAATTATTCTTTGAAGATATTTTAAAGATATATTTTGAAGATATTTGGTACTAATGACAATATTGTCAACAAATACAGAAATTCTGGGCTCACTCTGCTCTGCATAATATAAAGAATGTTTGTAGAGACTACACCTATTATTTCAACTCTTTAGTGTTAATAGACATGACAGTGTATGTAGTAAGACTGCCCTTTACTAGTGTAGTGTATTATTGCTACACTTAATGTATCAATTGATTGGACTCATGTAATTAAACAACAGTTTATAATGCCTCTTGCTTACTCCTATCGTCCAACAGAGTCAAAGAAGTTAAATGCTCAAAATGGTGCCGTAGAAGTAATTGAATCAGTGTATATGGAGAATGTCAGAATAAGATTCATCAGGAATACAGACTCTACATTTAGAGTCTGGATTTTTGTTGTCTGGAAATACAATCTTAATATTCTCATCTGGTGCAATTCAGAGTCATGAACAGGTGGCTTCCTGGGTCCCTCCTCCTTTGCTTGATTCTAAGGAGTCAAGGTTATCGATCACTGCACAAAGGAAACGTATTCTTCAGGTGTCTCAGTGTGTGACCAAGGAGAGAATTCAGCAGGAAATTCCCTAATAAAGCTTGGAAACATCTTGCTTGAAAACCCATGTGTCATGGCCTATAATTAGACCACTTGGTCTGTCCTCTAAGTCACCTGCCTTGTAGGTTAGTGATGCTCCATTCCCTGTCCCCAGAGCAGAGGCCAGTCACTGGCAAGGGGCCCTTCTGCTCTGTCTGGGCCTTACCTTCCTACACTTCTCTCTCTTCCTTCTCTTACCCCTTCTGTTGTCATTTCAAAATGTCAACAGCTCTTAATTCAGTAGCTCTCAGTTCAGATTCCTGCAGCCCAAGCCTGGAGCCCCAGCCACGTTACCAGTTTCCTTTGTCAGTGCTGAGTTGGGGGTTTGGGGGAGGGAGGTGCATCTCCATCATCAAATTCTGCGGAGTCATCACTGCTGATCACCACACAGAGGAGCAAACCCTTTAGAGTTTCAGGGTGACACCAGGGAGCCCATGGATAGGAAACCCCCTTAAAGAGAGCACTAGGAAGACCTAGAAGCTAACTGAGATTCCTGGGGTCTGTGCCTAAATGTGTGTGACCTGCAGACTCCTCCAGGTCCTGCACAGAAGGGGGTGAGGTTCAGGCACAGAGGGCAGCTGTGCCCGTCCTGCAGCCCTTCTTACCCCACGGTCGCCCTGTCTCCCGCCTCTACTCTCGCTCTACTTCTCGTGTGCTCCCCCATTCTTCTCCTTTCCTCTACTCTCTGTTACCTCCTACCTCACTCTACCTTTCATTTTTTTTAATCATTTGAGCCTACCAAAATATCTATTAAGCTAGAAAGATGGATCAGAAAGTTTACATAAAGCCTAATTTTAAAAATGGAATCAAATTATTTGTATTTTAATATTATTTCTTAGTTCTAAATTAAGTTATTGGGGTGATATTGTTTCACAAAACTCTACAGGCTTTAAGTGTACAACTCAATAAAATGTCATCTGAACACAGCACTGTGCACGCACCACCCCAAGCAAAGTCTCTTTCTTCACTTTCCTTTTGGTTCAGCCCATTTTGGCTAATTGTGCCTGTTCCTGGTAAAGGCAAAAGTATCTCTCTATATCTCTCTTGTCTTCATGTTTAGTTTTTTCCATCCCCTTTCATGAATATCTTGGGCTGAATTACTTCCCTTTTCTTTAACTCTTACCCCTCATACCTCCCTCCCTCTGAATATAGAAATATACCCTCTGACATCAATGCATTAATTTACCTTTTCTGTTTTAGATATTTTTCCAATTACTGGGGACATTTTTCTGCTGAACTTGTTGCATAAGGCACGAGTTCTCTCCCCTTCCTACTTGTAGCCAAGGTCACCAGGCGGCCTCCCTGGGCCCTGTGACGCGTCCCAGACCCTCGACGGGTACCGCGGTTCCCCTCACACACTCTTTCAGTCAGCCCTGCCTGTTCGTCAGACTGCTGGTTGCATTGCGGTCGGTCCTTCCTTAGTCTTCCCATTCACCGCCTAAGTTAAAAAATGCCTTTCCCTTCATTATCTCCACTGCATCTACAGAGCAAGAATTGATTCGGTTTCCATGATGGGGTAGCTCTGCTCCTGGACTAAGTGCAATTAATGAAGAATTGCCTTTGTCTCCCAAAAGGAGGGAGCGCCCTCACTGAAAGGAAGCCCTGCTCCCCGCAATCCCCCTCCTCCTTTCCTGCTGCTCGGCTCTGCCCGTCTCTAGAGCCTCTTTTAGCCCAGGTTTTTGTGTTTATTTTCCGTTCTACTTTTCAGAGGACAGGCTTATTTTCCTGGGACGTTTGACATTACAGACATCTTACCTTCTCGATGGCATTAGGATCAGCCCTTTGTGGCCTCTTTGTGGTGACTGTGTCCTTCAGTCAGACAGTGCCTGGTCCTCTCTCTACCAGTTCCTCCTTCATTGTCCTTTACCCATTCTCAACATAGTTCTTTTTGTGTCTCCCTATTTTTTCTATTTATTGATATTTATTTCCTTCTGTATCTTTATGCACTCATACTTATTTGTCTTCATATTTATCAGAGTTACCCAGGGCCAGCGGGGTCTCGGATGAAGCAGAGGAGGTGCCCGGGACACGAGAGGTCCTCAGGGCGAGCTCCTTCTTACACGTGTCCCAGGGTCTCCCTGCCCGACCCCAGACCTGGTCTGCTGCCCCACCTGAATTTTTCAGTTTCAATGTATACAGTCTCTGCTATGTTTCTTTTCTTTATTTTTAAACTAAACTATTTTTTAATTCATTTTTTTAATGTTCAAGTATAGTTGTCTCCATTTTCCTGCCACCACTTGCCCCTGCCCCACCCACCTCACCTCCCTCCCTCAATCCTTCCCCACTTTGGCTTTGTCCATGGGTCCTCTATACATGTTCCTTGATTTGACCCTTCCCTTTCTTTTCCTGTTACCCACCTCCTTCTTCCCCTCTGGTTACTGTCAGGTTTTTTTTTCCTTTCAATGTCACTGGTTATATTTTTCTTGTTTGTTTTGTTCATTAGGTTCCACTCTTAGGTGAGATTATATGGTATTTGTTTTTCATTGCCTGGCCTATTTGGCTTAGCATAATGCTCTCCAGTTGCATCCATGCTGTTGCAAAGGGTAGTAGCTCTTTCTTTCTTTCTTTCTACTGCATAATAATTTCTCCTATCCTATTTCTGTTTCTTAATTATTTTTGTGATCCACGAATGCCTCTTCTATATCAGTTTTGTCTTTCTTTATATTTTCCTCTTCCCTAGCATTCCAATCATCGCCACAGCCTCCCCATGCCTTCACCCACAATAGGGTTCTTCCACCTGCTGATTCCCCTCCACACGCATCAGTCCCAACCACTCAGTCTTACCTGCTCGATAAGACTCTTGGGCACATTGTTCATTTGCTTGTTGGCTTTCTAGTTCATTGTTGCCACTGGTTATACCTGTTTCCTTCTTATTGATCTGTTCTTTTTCACATAGGTACTCTGAGAGTTCATTTTCAGGTATGGCTGTACCTAAACCACATTTTGATTTATAGATATTTTTATGTGCTTCCTGCATCAATCGAGGTCCCACAGGAAAATACAAAGCTTCAGAAGCTTTTAGAGCCCAGGGAATTTAACCCAAGGAATTAGTTATACAGCTGATGGAAGAGCTGAGAAGTCCAAATGGAAGAATGTGGCAACCCAAAGATGGTCAACAAGAAGCTATGGAAGGGACCAAGAGGGAGGTGGTGTGCCAAGGTCGCTGCGTAGGTACAAGCTGGGCCAAGTCTGCTCTACTTGGTGGGAGGAACAGCCATAGGAGATGCAGCTACAGCCAGAACTGCTGCCCAAGTCAGTGAATGGGAAACACCAGGTTTCTCCCTTGTGCCCACTCTCAGTCTCTTGCTAGTGTCTCCCAGGTTAGGAACCCAGCAGGAAGCAGGAGCAAGGGGGCTGGCAAGCAAGCCTGCAGGAGACTGTGGCCAGGGTTAGAGGGCAGAGCAGGGCAACATGAACAAGGAATGAATCCCTGAGTAAACCACCCAGGGTCTGTGCACCCTCTTCCTCATGGTGAACCTCCTCTGCTGATGACTCATTCCATTGACCCCTCCCACTCTGTTCCCACAATCTCAACAGTGTATTAACAGATGAGCATTTTTCAGTACATCTTGGATTTTTTTACTTTTTGCTATTTTTCTAAGCAAAGTAATTTAATTAAAGATGATTTAAATACAAATTCCCACAATTTTAATACAGAACCTGGGAGATGGTGCATGTTTTTTGTCACATCCACAGTTCCTTGGAGCCCCCTCTTGGGGAGTGTCGGGTGTATGAGACATGGCCTTTTCCTCACCTGTGCCTGCCACAGTCAACAGTCCCTTCTGGGTCAGGCTCTTGGACATATTAATTGGTGGTTTGTTTGTATCACTTGAGTTAGAATGTCATTGCCTCTTCCCCCCACAACCCTATACACACACACACACACACACACACACACACACACACTGAATCCCTTCTCTGCTCATTATTTATCAGAATTCCTTTCTCTCACCCTTTTTTGTCCCCACAAGCTGCACTGGTAGATGAACTGCAATAATATAGTTGGATGCATGTTGAGTGTTTTATATTCTTCAACGTTAATATTTAGACTAAGTATGATTTGCTAAAAGTACATTGGTGCTTTCAAAAAATCAGCCTGTAAGGTATTTAGCTTTTATATCAATGTATTACTATTTTAGAACATCCTTTCTTAAATGACACACCCCACAGAAGCTACAGAATTACACCTTCCATGGGCAGGAAGCTCCCTGAGCCTCCTCTATGTCACTCACTTCCAAAGGAGAGTCAGGGAATAAAGACATGAAATTTATTATACACTGATGTGACATAAAGATGGGGCACCTGTGTCCCTCAATTTATTTTCCTGGGCCTGAGGTTGGTATCGCTTTAATCACTGCTCCATAGCCTGGGGGACAACTAAATCCACCATGGACACCTGTGAGGAAAAAATCCCACAGTTCACTGCAGTGGTGAGTAGCTTAGACTCTGGCCCATGTACAAATAATAATTATCTTTAAACATAATTATGTGAAAAAATGCATGGAAGACTGATGAAGACCCAGGCATGACTGTGAATGTGTTACATACATAACTTGTTTAAAATCCATCCATCACCCTGTGAGGTAGGTGCTATCACCACCTCCATTTTACAGATGCTGAAACGGAGGGACAAACAGGGGACATTCCTTCCCCAAGGCTTCAGGGCAGAATTGGGAGCCAGCGGTGGCTCGCCGGACCCCCTGCTCTGACACTGCCCTGCGTCTCAGTGGCTGAACTTGCACAAGGAGCCCAAGTCTCCAAGCTGATCCTTTGTCCTCTGCAAAACCCAGATGACATGCCAGCATTTTAAGCATTTGAGAAGATTAAATAAAACATTGCCTGTATTACTACAAGTGGTAGGGTGACTGGTCAGAAAATTAACTTTTCAGGGTTAATGTCTTAAATTTATCATATTTTAAATATTTTAGTAACTTTCGTAAGGGAAGGTCAAGAGTTGTAAACAGTGGTCATTGGTTGCTAAAGGACCAAGTGTTCGTTCAGAGGCCCTTCTGGTGTTTCTAGAGCAACTCCTGGCCCAGCCGCCCTGAGGATGATGGGAGAAGGTTTGCATGGGAGGCACATGGTCCTGTGTAAAGGATTCAACAGGCGAGGGACTCTCCCTCCAAGGAACACAGTCATCACCGCTGCCCTCTCTCCTGCAGTGCTGGCCACCACTGGATGTGACGCCAAACAGCTAAGGCCATAGACTATTTCAAGAAAGATGGTTCAGATGCCATGAAGCCAGGCACATGGACAATAGGGCCCAGAGATGCAACAGTTGGCAGCAAATCTGTGGAGACACTGTACATGCCAAGATGGACAGTTCTGGACAATCCATACTAAAAAGAAGCAGCCCCCGCACCACAGCCCATGCCAGAATGGGACAAGAACAGCAAAGGATCACAGAACAGCCAAAAGAAACAGACCTTTGTAATTCAAGGTATCTGGATAAAGCCAGGCTGGGTATTTACGTAAGCATTCACCAACTCCTGGGGGAAGAAATCAGAACCTTATTTCAGAAATTGAAGCATGGGCTGTGCCATTCTCCTCCAGTCCCATTTTAATATCAGTATTTATAATGTAGGACTTAATAACCCCTTCCCCCAAGTATCAATACAGAGCTGTACCCCTGGCCTCTGTCAGGCCATCTCACTATGTCATCCCTGAGCCACTTGGTAACTGGTGATGGGTTTTACTGACACCCACAGCCACAGGGACATGTTTTTATCCCCAGTGCTATCCCTGACAGGTGGCCTTACCTGACTTAAGCACCCCCTTTACACACACCCTCTGTCTGCACTTCTATTCACTCAGTTTTGTTGGCCTTTCATTGGGATTCAGTGTCTGATTTTCTCTCATTTCCTCCAACTCTTGGTATTCATCGTCCTGTATCTTTCTCTCTGCATATATTTCCCCATTTTTGTCCTAACATTTTGTCCTTTCTATTAGATTATCTGGGCTTGTACAGGGTTTAGAACATGGGCTCTGGGTTCAAAGTGCCTGTGTGCATCCTGCTCAGTTGACCCCAAGCCAACTACACACATGGTCTCACTAGATTTCAGTCTCATTTTCTGCCAATGGGCAGATAGTGATACCACCCACCAATGGTAGCTGTGAGGACTAATCACAACTGCCAGAGTAAATGTTCACTGAGTGAGTTCTTAACAATATGGTTGTTTTATTGTGTCCTTTGCCCTTATTTCCTGTCTTTTATTTCCCTTCCTTCTCTTCAAAATACAACCATCCCCTCCTCCACATCTTACCACTTCCTCTCTTCTCTCCTTACATGATTGTCTATCTTCTTCAATATTTCTGCTCTTGAAAAACATCCCTGACAATTAATCAGCTCCTTAATCTGTCACCATTAAAGGTCTTCTCTTTGATATTGATCATGGGCCCATAGATGATAACCTTTCACAGCTTCATACTGATCTTCTTATGGTCTTTCTAAATCACAATTACTTCCAGGTCAGCACTGCCTTCAAGTCTAGTTTACTAACACACTGGGTTCCTGACCTTTGTCTTCGTTACTGGGCCAATGGTCTCATGTCAGAACCCCTCCTCAAGGATCAACTTCTGGTCACGCTCTCATATGAACAGCATCCTCAGCAGTTCTCCCGTGATTCCCCAAATCCACTCAAGACTCAGGGCCCACTTCCCTTTCACCTTTCCTCTTAGCAGATGAGAATCAGTTTTTATTTGGTTTCATTCACCTTGTCCAAGTCTTAGTTGGGCATTAGGTTTCTTTGCACTCTCTCCTTCATGACTTACTTGACAAATTGTCTTTTGGATCACTAAAGAGAAAGAGAAAAGAAATTAGAGATCTCTGTCACAGCCTAGGGGCATCATTTCAGATTTGCACATTTAATGATTTCCAGTCAAGATGGAGATGTAGGTACACAGAGCTCACCTCCTCACACAACTACATCAAAATTACAACTAAAATATAGAACAACCATCACTCAGGACAGTCAGAAGATGACTTGAATGAAAGCTCGGCAATGCTGGAATAACAGAAACCTCATCCATCCAGACTGGTAGGAGGTATGGAGATGCAGAGATGTGGAATGGCCTGGTCTCACACCAATGCGCTGTATATGAAAATCTGGGAGGGCTATCTGTGGAACAAGGAATCTCAGCCCCACACCAGGCCCCCAGCCCAGGGTTTCAGAGCCAGGAAGATAGGTCCTCACAAATTCTGGCTGCAAAAACCAGCAGGGTTTAATTTGGTGAAAGAAACTGCTGGATTCTCAAGCAGCTCATCATAATGAATCTGTACATGGACTTAGTCATACTCACTTCCTCTGAGCTCCAACACTGGGTAGCAGCTTGAAAGGCAGTAGTGGCATAAGGGAGGAACCGAAGTGTCTAGCATCAAGCTGAACTGGGAGACCACTTTCCCCCAGACAGAAAGGCAGGCAGAAGTCATTGTTACTTTTCTAAACCCTCTCCCAATGGACCCACAGAGCCAGCAGGTGGGTGCCATATCTGAGACTCCATCAGCCTGGCTAACACTGTTTGCCCAACCTGGTAATATCCTGACACACTGCCCCACCCAACTTATGGGCCCAACAGTTATCAGTGGCTTTTCCATATAAATGGATGGTTTTGGCTTACGCTTCACAACTTCCTAAATTCTCTCAAACAAGCAACAGCTAGCCTCAGCAAACTCCTGGCTCCCATACCTCTTTTTAAGTGGCCCCAGGCCCAGCAGCTGCCAGCCTAGATGCACAGCTTGGCTTCACCTGGGAATCTCCAAGCCCAGCACAAGTAGCAGCCATCTCAGATTGCTTTATAGCTCCTGCACAGTGGCCCTGGGCAAAACATAGGTGGTGGCTGACTTTGGCCTGCATCACCCAGGAAAACCCAGAGCCTATGTACCTAGTGGACAGCCACAGACCACATCGGAGCACCAGCACCCTGCATTTGCACAGCTGATTCTCCACAGAGGGTGGAAGGTGGTGCTTAATGGTCATAGCCAGTCCTCACAGCTGAATAGCCTGGGTAAATCCCTCCCATTGACCTGCCAAGAGCCCCCAAGGCTCAACTACGAGAGGAGGGTGTACTCAGCCCACACAGTCAGTGCACCTGAGTACCCAGCTTGGGTGATAGGGGAGGGTGTGCCACTGGAACCTACAGGACACCTACTACCTTAAGCCATGATACAAAGATAGGGAGTAGTAGCAGTTCTAACTAACACATAAAAACAAACACATGGAGGCTGCCAAAATAAAGAGACAAAAAGAAATGGCCCAAATGAAAGAACAGATCAAAACTCCAGAGAAGAAACCAAAGAAAATGGAGATAAGCAATATATCAGATGCAGAATTCAAAGCATTGGTTATAAGGATGTTCAATGAACTTAGGGAACACCTCAGCAGCATAAACAAGATTGAGTCAAAATTAAAGGATACACTAATTGAAATAAAGAATGATTTACGGGGAAACAACAGTATAGTGGATGAAACTGAGAATCAAGTCAATGATTTGAAACATAAGGAAGCAAAAAACAACCAATCAGAGCAAGAAGAAAAAAAGAATTAAAAAAAAAAAACAAGAATAGTGTAATGAACCTCTGGAACTACTTGAAGTGTTCCAACATTCACGTGATAGGGGTGCCAGAAGGAGAAGAGAAAGAGCAAGAAGTTGGAAATCTATTTGAAAAAACAATGAAAGAAAACTTACCTACTTTGGTGAAGGATATAGACATGCAAGTCCAAAAGGACAAAGAGTCTCAAAATACATGGATGCAAAAAGGCCCACTCCAAGACACATCATAATTAAAATGCCACAGGTTAAAGATAAAGAGAGAATCTTAAAAGCAGCAAGAGAAAAGCAGTTAGTTGCCTACAGGGGAGTTCCCATAAGACTGTCAGCTGATTTCTCAAAAGAAACTTTGCAGGCTAGAAGGGATTGGCAAGAAATATTCAAAGTCATGAAAAGTGGGGACCTACAGCCAAGGTTGCTCCCAGCAAAGCTATCATTTACAGTCTAAGGGCAGATAAAGAGCTTCTCAGACAAGAAAAAACTAAAGGAGTTCATCTTCAGCAGACTGTTACATGAAATGTTAAAGGGGCTTATTTAAGAAAAAGAAGAACAAAACTATGAACAATAAAATGACAATAAATACATATCTATCAACAATTGAATCTAAAACACAAACTTAATAAACAGGAAGAACACAGACAGAATCATGAACACAGAAAGCATTTTGATCATTGCCAGATGGGACCTGGGATTGAGGGAATGGGTGAAGAGGTGAGGGGATTAAGAAGTACAAATTTGTACTCACAGAATAGCCATGGGAATTTAAAGTACAGTATAGGAAATGGTGTAGCCAAAGAGCTTATACACTTGACCCGTGGACATGAACAATGGTGGAGGGACTGTCTGCAGGAGTTGGGATGCTGGGTGGATGGAGGGAAAAGGGGGAAAATTGGGACAACTGTAATAGCATAATCAATACCATATAAATTTTTAAAATTTGCATATTCAGAAATTTTTAGCTCACTCAGAAAGCCATGAATCCCATATCCCTCATGGTCAAGTTTGGCAATATCCCTGGGATGTAAATGAGAACCCTGAACAAAGGAACCTTTGTGATTCCAACACAGAAAGGAGCCACTCGAATGTCAGAATAAAGGAGTCATGGAAACATCACAAGGTTGTTATCTATTAAAAAAATTACAGATGGCTGGGAAAGCATATATCAAACAAAAATGGAAGTGAAATGTGTTTTCTGACTGTTCAAACCATAAGGAAAAAAAAACAGTATTTCCTTGGGAGAAGGACAAAGATCCTATATGTGACTGCATGTATAAAAAAGAAAGCACAAGGACTTTAAATACAAGGTTGGTTAAGAGAAGGTGGAGTTTATTGGGTCAGAAGGATGAGTACTTCCCAAAGAGACACTCGAGGGCACAGGAAGAACTAAGAAGACCTCCAGGGGACTCAGATCCCAGAACAAAGGAAGGACACCCTCTGAGGCTGCCAGCAGGGAGTGAATTTTGTGGCACTGGAGGACGTCCCAAGGAGCCTGGATCAGGGTCAAACAGACGCAAAAAAGGTGAGACCAATGCACCAACCAAGGGCTCCTGCATGTAGGTGACTCAGAAAAGTAACAGGAAGAAAATAAACCAAGGACCTCAGGGTAGGTGTCTGGGGGTTGTCCAGGCAGGAGTTGAGTAGGAAGGAGGGGGGTCACTCTTCTGAGGGCTGATGGCAGGTCAATCTTCTGGAGCAATAAGCCTGTACCCATAAACCTATGAGCCTGTGATATCTCTTTAATGTTCAGAAGATAAACTGCGAATTCCTTAGCTTAGACAGCTAACCTTCCTAAATGTTTTTCAAATGTATCCCTTTTGAATCAGCTTCCACAATCTGCTTCTCAGTCACCAATTGAGAAAAATCTAATTTGTCTTTGTTTTGCAGGTACAAGGGACTCTTTCACACTCTAAACTTTTTCCATAGCATCTACACTCCTCAGTTCATATAATTCTTTATCCTGTGAATTATCTATTGTTATTTGGAGATCTTGGTTGATACCAAATGGTGCTGAAATAACAATTTTCCCAGCAAGTCAAAAGCAAAATTATTGGAGAAACAAAATATAACCAGGGACAGCCATCCAAAAATTACTGGAGGGACAGTTTCAACCACAAATTCAGGCTAAATGAAAAATTATAAATTGTGCATCTCAAGAAAAAGTGGTGAAGCAATCACTTTTGTGTAGTATCAAACACAGTTTCTGGCAGAGCAATTGGTTTGAGATCATTTGATTAAATTTGTCTCACCCCTTGTGGAGAAAGAGCTAATACAACCATGATCCTTGTTTAAGGGCAAGTGTGACCTGGTTAACTTTCTTGCTCATTACTCTGGACCCCTGATGAAGTGGGGGTCTCTCTTTTTTGTGTTACCAGGTCAACACTGGGTTGAGGGCAACAATGACCCATGGCTGGACCCAGGAGGACTCCATGTAAACTACAAGCCACAGCTGGTCTTCCTCCAATGCGGTGATGCTTGTAACTCTGCTGTCCCTCATGGGGGCCCTGAAAGTGATGACTACAGAGTTGTTACAGGAGACACGGACTCCCCTGGGCTGGTGCTGCTGAGCTGGGGGGATCCTGCACCCACAGCTGAGCTGTCACTCGAGGCGGGGAGTGGTCAGCTTGGTGGACTTCTGTGTGTCTGTCTGCAGAAAGAGCAGCAACTCATGGTGCCTTACTGAGATGCAGTGGTCCCTGTCAGCTGTCCTTCCAGGTAAATTGGATGCGACAGGGAATATGTTCTGTGAGTTTAAAAAATGCCAATTTAAGCAGACCTCCAAGTGTGTGTTATACCATAGTCATTGGACCAAACCTTTTGAGAAGTCTCATGATATATCTGTTTTCTTAAATACTATATTGCCACTGACCAGCATTATGTGTGACACATGGCAGACGCTCAGTATATAGTCATCAAAAAAATTGGCCATGGACATTGAAAGGTAAACTATAAACCGAATTACCATCTCTGAAGTCTTTGCAAATTTCATTTAAATCAGGGTAGTTCTTCATGGTGCTCTTGCTGAACAAGGTTTCTAGAAGCGACATGTCAAATTTCTCTTCCAGTTCATTGAGAACATCATACACCACTCTTGGTACAAGCGACAGGTTTTTGTAATGTTTTTTAAACTCCTTAAAAAATAGTGAATAGGGAAAATATGAATACAGAATTACATGTTACATAAGACATCTAGAAAGTGATTTCATTTTTAATGTATTACGATTTCCCTCCGTATTTCCTCATGTTCAGTTTTAGAATTTTTCTATATTTTTATGGCTACTAAGTAAAATAAGTAAACCTTTCCTCCTAAAAATACCCATTTGTGAATCTGATCTCCTCACCCTCATTTACATTAGAATGAAGAAAGAAATTCTGAAGGACAAAAATGGATTCAGTTAAATGGCTTTCATAGCTTGGCCAAATATTTTAACAATTGACTCAGCAGGTGATGGGCTGACGTTCCATTGACTGGACAGCCCTGTCCCTTCCCCAGGACGACTTGGCCTGGAAGGGCTCAGGGAAGCCAGGTGGTCGTTTCCCTTCCTGTGGACTTTGCCATAATGTAAGCCTAGTCATAGGGAAAGAGAAGACTTGCATCTCTGTATCTCCACCTATGTCTTTTGCTAAAATTAACCTAAATTCCAAGATTCCAGAAATACCAAAGGAAATCTTAAAAGTGTTGAAGAGACGGTAACAAGCATCTACGTTCAAATTTGTGCTAATAAGACATTACTTCTCTGTGGATTTTAATGTTCTCAAATCTAAGTATTTAAATTGATATTCACTGAAATGAAATGCTGTGTAAATGATTCCATTAAATATACTAATTAAACTTATTCATCCATTCATTAAAATTATCTCTACTTCCTAGTTTATGCTATATTGCATTTATAACTCCTACAAGGCATATTATACTATACATCTGTGGAACCCGTGGGCTTCAGATCCAGCCTGTCTCCAGGGCTACTCACTTTGACTCTAGGGAGACCACAGAGCACTGTTCCTTCATTCAGAAGGAGGGCTGTCTCCAATGAAGCCTGCTTCTTCTCCCTTTGTACCTTATAGAAACACTTAGAGCAGTACATGAGAAGGTCCCCATTCATAGGAGACTCCTCACTTGCCAAGTTGTGCCCTGACATTTGATTCTAAATTATCAAAACATAACTAATTTGGGGCCGGTTTGCCAGGTTGTGACAAAATTAACTTCCCTTACTTTATACTTTTCATTGGTGATGAATCCACGATCACGAAGAATCTCAAGGAAAGGAAATACTGTTTTTATTGCATCGGAAATCTCGACCTTATGTTCCTTGAAGTGTTGGAATGCAATCTCACACATACGTCTGTAGTCTTCTGCAGACATCCTAGGGAGGAAGGACACCATGGTAAACGGTCATCAAGATTTGAGATGCTTGCGGAGGTTTAACATTTTATACATGAAGGATAGAATGTGAAGAACCAACATGTATAAAGTGAGTGGTCTTGACTAGAGACTGGAATAAATGGAACTGATGCAACCAACAAACATATTATACAAGGAAGCATGGAGGATCAGCAAGACATACATACTATTGAAACTGTCCTGACTGTCCCAGTCAAAGACATGGTAAACACGTCTTCTGCTAAACAAATTTGGAATATTTTTATTAAAAATTCTATTCCACAGAGTATTGGATGTTCTAGCCATAATAATGAGGAAAGACAAAGAAATAAAAGACATGATGGCAAAGAAAGAAGTAAAACTTTTGTTATTGGTAGATGACATGATATTATATTAGAAAACCCTAAAAACACCACTGAAAAACTATTAGAACTAATAAATGATGTCAATAAAGTTGAAGGATATGAAAACAATACACAGAAATATGGTGTATTTCTATAAAAAAATGGTCATAAGAAGAAATTGAGAAAACAACCCCATCTATAATTGCATCAAAAAAATAAAATACCTAGAGATAAGTTTAACCAAAGAAGTGAAATACTTTTATTCTTAAATCTGTAAGACAGGATTAAAGACATTAATGATACAAATAAATGAAAAAAATTGCTCATGAATTGGAAGTATTAATATTGTTAAAATGTCCTTACTACCTAAAGTAATGTAGAGATTCAGTGCAATCCCTATTAAAATACATTCTTCTAAGAATTAGAACTAATCCTAAAATTTATATGGAACCACAAAAGTCCTCAAAAGCCCGAAGAAATCTTGAGAAGAAACAAAGTGAGAAGTATCATAGTCCCTGATATCAAAAGATACTATAACAGTATAATAATCAAAACAGTATAGGATTGGCAAAGACTAGATATATAGATGAATGGGATAGAATAGAGAACCCAGAAATAAATCCTCACCTATATGACCAATTAATCTAAAGCCAAAGTAGACAAAGATATACAATGGGGTAAAGACAGTCTCTTCCCTAATTGGTGTTGGAAAAACTAGGCATACATATATAAAAATTGAAATTTGACCACTTTCTTATACCACATGCAAAAATATACACAGAATAGATTAAAGACTTAACTATTATACTAGAAATCATAAAACTTGTAGAAGAAAATATAGGCAGTAAACCTTTAGACATCACTGTTATCAACATCTTTTTGGATATATCTTTTTGAGCAAAAAAAATAAAAATATGACACTACATCAAACTAAAAAGTTTTTTCACAGTAAAGGAAAGCACTAACAAAATGAAAAGATGACCTACTGAATGAAAGGACATATTTGCAAATGAAATATCTGATAAAGGATTAGTATTTAAAATATATAAATAACTCATACAAATTAACACCTAAGAAACAAGCAATCCAGTTGAAAAATGGGCAAAGAACATGACAAGAGATATTTCTCCAAAAAGGACATGCAGGCGGCCAACAGACATAAAAAGGGGCTCAACATCACTGATCGTAAAAGAAATGTATGTAATTCCAACCACAGTGAGATATCACCTTGTACTTGTTAGAATGTCTATCATCAATAAATCAACATAAATGCAAGTGCTGGCCAGGATGCAGAGAAAAGGGAACACTGCTACTCAGTTAGTTGAACTGTAAATTAGTGCAATGACTATGAAAAGCAATATAGAGACTCCTCAAATAATTAAAAATAGAGCTGCCATAGGATCCAGAAATTCTACTTCTGGTCATTTATCTGAAGAAAACAACACTAACTCAAAAAGATATATGTGACTTCTATGTTCATTGCAGCATTACTAGTAACAGCTGAGATATGGGAAGCAACATAGATGTCCATCAACAGAGAAACAGGTAAAGAAGAGGTGACATATATGCACATAATAATATATATAGACAATGGAGTATTATTAAGCAATAAAAAAGAATGAAATCTTGTCATTTATGAAAACATGGATGGACCTAGAATATATTATACTAAATTAATTAAGTCAGACAGAGAAAAATAAATACCGTGTGATCTCACTTGTATGTTAAACAAAAAAACCTAAATGAATAAACAAAACAAAACAGAATCAAATCCATAGACACAGAGATCAAGCTGATGGTTGTCAAATGGAAGATTGTAGAGAGTCAGGAATTAAAACAAGAAAAATAAACACATTGGTACAAAAGTGAGAAGAAGTAAACAAGTCATCCACAGAGGAATAAAAAACAATGAAATAAAAATATAATTTCACCTTAAAAATTCATCTTAATTAACAACTAAGAGAAAATAAACCTCAGAATGATAAAGTTCACCCTCACTGACCTATAGCAGTTAAGAGAAATACCAACCTGAATTATAAAACTAGTTAATAAATGATAAGATATTGTCTAATAATGACATGATAAGGCATAAACTAAAATTATACAAGAATATCAATCATTTCTTCTGAGATTTGTGCTTTGTGCTGATATATCTCTTTCTTTGCTTTTGTTGTATATAATGAATCTTTTTAGGCATCTGAATTTCAGAAATGGCTACTGTTTCCTGTGAAAATAGCTGTAAAACTGAGTTTGTAATTCTGTTTCTTAGTTGGTTATTTTATTGCCCTGATAATGTTTTCATTAACATCTTGTATTCCTAAACATTATGAAGTCTCATAATCTTCCTTTTGGAAACCAGAAGAGAATTGTTGGCACCACCCCCAGTACCCAACATGCATCAGGGAATAATAATGTCACATTATTGTGTCAAATTCTGTTTTAAAAAAATCTGGTTAAAGACAGCAGATTGAAGAGAAGCATTTGTCTTCTGTTTTATTAAAAATACCACTAAAATGGTAATTAAAATTGTCTTCATAATAACAAAGAGAATGACAAGGGAGTAAGTGAGAAATTTCAGCCAAAATCTACATGACAAAAATAGGTCAGAAGAGCATTAATCACTATTGCAGGTGAAGGGAGCGCCCAGAGGTCAGGGAGCAACCATGTGCTCTGAGGAATCCTGAAGGCAGTGGAGATTGAAAGGGAGACATGATGCTGAAAACTAACATGTTATTTGAAAAATGAACAACAGGACAATGTACCCTTCACCCCACTACTTGCATCCTGACCACCTGGAGCCAAGCAGCCTCTCTGTGGCAGACATTAGTGTCCTTTCTGTCACCGTGTGTTACTGTTGCCTGTTATGGATTTCATACGTGAAATGATACACCATGTGTGCTTTTGTGTCTGACTTCATTTGCTCATCATGCATGCTGTTGGGTGGTTGGAAGTTTCTTCCTGTTACTGTACAGTGGTATTTCATTGTGTCTGTCTACCAAAATCTGCTTTGTCATTTTCCTGCTGATGGACATCTGAGTTGATTCCAGTTAGGGACTGGTATGAAAAAAGCTGCTGTTCATGTATAAATTTTTCTAAAGTATGTTTTTGTTTCTCTTGGATAAACAACTAGCAGTGGAATTGCTGGGTCATGGTGTAGGAGTATGTTTAACTGTTTCCAAACACGCTTAACTGTTTTACAAAGTCTATTAAAAATAGCCTTCCTGCTTTAGTCATTCCACTGTGTTATGTGCTATCTCATATAGTTTTAATTTGTATTTATTTAATGACTAAAGATGTTGGAAACAATTCCGTATGCTTATTGGAAATGTATATACCTTCTTTCATGAAGTTTGTTCAGGTTCATGGCCCTTTTATATTATTGTGTTGTCTTTTACTTATTGATGTGTAAGAGTTTGTTTTATATTATAAATCTAAGCATTTTATTTAAAATATGTGTGGTGAACATTTTTTCCCAATCTGTAGTTTGCCTTTCATTTTTTAATTTTTTTTTATGAGGAGAAATTCAAATGTTGATAAAGTTTTATCTTTCCATATTTTCTTTTGTGGTTAATAATTTTAGTTTACACTCTAAGAAATCTTTGCCTACCCCAATGTTCTGAAAATATTAAAAGCCAGCATGTCTAAATCCAGATTTTCTCTTCTGTACCACTGACCTATTTGTCTCTTCTTATGTCAATAGTACATTGGCTTGATAACTATAGCTTATAGAAGTCTTGTTAACATAGTAACACTCTCCATTTATGAAGTTTTCCTTCATTTTAGTTGGCAGGGTTTATAGCTTTCAGTATAGAAATCAAACATGTCTTTCCTTAAACTTGTCTTTTTGAAACTTCTTTAATTTTTTCCTTTTTTATCCTCAAGGACAAAGGACAAATACCCAAGGACATTTTTTCATTGCTTTTCAGAGAGAGAGGAAGGAGGGAGGGAGAGAGAGACATAGAAATGAGAGATGTCGACGTGAGAGAGACATTGATTGGTCGCCTTTTCATACCCACCCTAATTGGAAGATATAAATATCAAAACTTAGTGTATCTAATCCAATAGATAGAAAAAATAAGCACAAAATGGCAGCCCATGATGGGCCAAACAGCTCAGATTGGAACAGATGATGATTACAGCATATAGATAAGAATAATGAATAACAGCAATGTCATAAAGGATGGGAAGAATAAATTGGGAAGACTCTTTATAAGGTGCCTGTGCTATGGGTGATATGGTATAAAACTCATATTGTAATATCTAAGCAAACACTAAAATTTTTTTAAAGTGAAGTAAAATCGATAAGGTAATAGAAGACAGAAAATGAAATCATGTAATATACTAAAGCCAAACCAGAGAAGACTGGGAAAAAAGGGAGGTGGACAAAGAAAAAATATTGAACAGTTACCAATATGATAATATTAATTCAATTATTAATAATAACATTCATTGTGAATGGTCTTAATACTCCAATTAAAAAACAGATTATGGATGAAAGAAGGTGAAGGGACTATCCATGGAACATACATGCATAATCCATAGGCAGACAACAGTGGGGCAATGGCCGGAAGGAAGAAGCAGGGACTGGGTGGAGGTGGGCAAAGGGGAAGGGAAATAAGGACCTCTACAATAATGTCAGCAATAAAGGTAAAGCTAAAACATAGAGATCATAAAAGTGACTAAAAGAAATTTAAGAAGTATATCGTGTCAACAAATGAATCTTTAAATATAAAGACTCATGTTAAGAATGGAGAAAGAGATATTATGCTAACAATAAGCAAGAGACAGATGGAGTAACTATATTATTTCCACACAAAAAAAAAGATTTAGAACAATAAAAATTATGAAGTAGCAATAGGATGTTACATATAAAACAGGGGTCTGTTTCCCAAAGACTTAACAACCCTTAACATGGATTTACCTAAACACACAACATCAAATTACATAAGGTAATAATTGAAAGAACTACAAGTAGAAATAAGTAAGTCTACTATTAGAGTTTGATGTTTTCAACACCCTTGTTTAATAATTTATAGACCTAGCAGGCAGAGAATTAATAAAAATATATTTAATCTAATCACCATTCTCAATCAAATTAATCTCTTTGACATTTATAGAATATTCCATTTCATAACACTGAATATACATACTCCACATGATCACAGCAAAAACTCACTTTCACTAAGACAGATCACATTTTGGATCATAAAACACACCTTAACAAGTATAAAAGAATATAAGTCATAGAGAATATGTGCTTATACAGCAAATAAATTAATCTAGAAATCAATTACAGAGAGATAAATGGAAACTTTTCAAATATTTAAATATCTAAAAGTATACTTCCAAGTAACATATCGGTCAAAGGATTCTTAAGAGAAATTTTAAAATTGTTTGAACTAAATGCAAATGAACATACAATTTATAAGATTTGGTGATGCACAAAAAAGCAGTAAATACAGTGAAATATATTCCATTAAACACATATATTAGAAAAAACAGAGATCTAAAATAAAAAAACTTAAGTTTTGATGTAGAAAAGCAGTAATAGAAGAGCACAAAGAGAGTGATTCAAACTTAAAATAGAAGAAATAGAATAAAATAAAAATTTAATTAGAAAGGAATCAGTAAAATTGAAATAGAACTCACAAAACCTAAAGCTCTGTCTTGGAAAAAATAATAAAATTGATAAATTTCAACACAGGCTTATTAAGAAAAAAAGAGAAAAGACATAAAATGCCAACATTAAAGATCTAAGCAGGGCCATCACAACTCATCCCATGGACAATAAAAGCATTTTTAGAAAATACTGTGAACAAATCTAAGTACATAATTTTGGCAATTCCAATAAAATGGGCCAAATCCTTGAAAGGTACAATCTACCAAAACTCACACAAAGAGTAATATATCATTTGAATGGGCTTACACCCTTTTTTTAAAAAAACTGAATGATTAATTCACACTTTGAAAAGGGTAATCATCAGGATCAGATAGTTTCACTGATAAACATTTAACTAAGATATGATACCAGCTCTCCAAAACCTTGTTCAGAAAATAGAAGCAGAGAGAACATTTTTAAACTCATCCCATGAGTCCAGCAATACAGTAACACCAAGAGCAGAGAAAGGCAAACTACAGACCAATAACTGTCATGAATAAAGATGTGAAAATCCTCATGAAAACATTAGCAAATTGCATACAACAGTGCATAAAAAAATTATACTCATGACAAGCTGGAATTTACTCCAGATATGTAAGGGTGGTTCAACAATCCAAATCAATCATTGTAATCCACCATATCAAGAGGCTAAAGAAAAAATGGAGTGATCATAGAAATTGATGTAGAAAATTTATTTGTTAAAATCCACCTCCATTCATGTAGAAACCCCTAGCACACTGGACATATAAAGGACCTTCCTCATCTGGAGAAGGAACATCCACAAGAAACTGGCTTACTTATCAGACTTACTGTTGAGAAACTGCATACTTTCTCCCTAAGATCAGGAATAAGGAAGGGTATTCCCTGTTATATCCTATTCAATATTGCACTGGAACACAGACTAGAAAAAAGAATGAAAATTGAAACTACAGAGTTTGGAAAAATAAAACTGCCTTTGTTTGCAGAGCATAACTGCCTCTGTAGAAAATCCTAAATTTCACCAAAAAAAAAAAAAAAAAATCCACTGAAACTAATTAGTGAGTATAACAATGACTTGTGATACAAAGTAATAGAAAAATGATAATGGCTTTTGTACATGCCAGCATTGAAAAATTGGAATTCTCAATTAAATAAAACAATATCATTAACAATATAACCAAAATACAAAACATATAGTTTTGTTCTTAATAAAATGTGTAAATAATCTGCAGGCAGAAAATTATTATAGAAAGAAAAGAATTTTATTTTGCAAATAATAACTATTTCAGATTTCTGGCCAAGATGGAGGTGTAGATAGATACACTTTGCTTCCTCATACAACCAAAAGAAAGACTACAACAAATTTAAAAACAAAAAACAACCAGAACTGCCAGGAAATTGAACTGTATGGAAGTCTGGCAACCCAGGGAGTTAAAGAGGAAGCATTCATCCAGACTGGTAGAGGGGCGGAGACAGGCAGCTGGGTTGGAGAGGACGCACCAAGGTGGTGGCTGGAGGACCTGTCGAGGCGGTGGCTGGCAGAATGGGTGGTCCCGTATTTGTGTGTGGATAAAACCCAGAGGAACAACTGGGGAGTGTGTTAGACTGTACAACCCAGGGCTCCAGAGTGGGGAAATAAAGCTTCAAAACCTCTGGCTGTAGAACCTGTGGGGGTTGCAGCAGCAGAAGAAACTCACAGATTCACAGAACAGTTGGTTGGAGAGAACCCAGACCCACAGGATCCTAGAACATACACAAACCCACTCACCTGGGAACCAGCACAAGAAGGACCCAATTTACTTGTGGGTACCAGGGGAAGTGACTGAAAGTGGGATGAGAGCTGAGAAAACTAGCAAGCAGTATTATTCCCTCTCTGACTCCTCCCCGACATACAGCACCACAAAGCAGCAAGGTGGATACCTCACCCTGATAAATACCTAAGGCTCTGCCCCTTAAAATGTAACAGGTGTGCCGAGACAAATAAATGTGGCCCAAATGAAAAAAACAGATCAAAACTCTAGAAAAAGAACTAAGCGATGAGGAGATAGCCAACATATCAGATGAAAAATTCAAAACACTGGTAATCAGGATGCTCACAGAAATGACTGAGTATGGTCCCAAAATAGAGGAACAAGTGAAGGCTATGCAAAGTGAAATAAGCAAAATATACAGGGAACCAACAGTGAGAAGAAAACCAACAATTTGGAGTAGAAGGAAAAAATAAACATTCAACCAGAACAGAATGAAGAAACAAGAATTCAGAAAAATGAGAAGAGACTAGGAACATCTGGGACAATCTTAAACGTTCCAACATCTGAATCATAGGGGTGCCAGAAGGAGAAGAGGAAGAGCAAAAAATTGAAAACTTATTTGAAAATATAATGAATGAAAACTCCCCCAATCTGGCAAAGGAAATAGACTTCCAGGAAGTCCAGGAAGCTCAGAGAGTCCCAAAGAAATTGCACCCAAGGAAGCACACACCAAATTACATCATAATTAAATTACCTAATATTAAAGATAAAGAGAGAATCTTAAAAGCAGGAAGACAAAAAGAGACTGTTACCTACAAAGGAGTTCCCATAAGACTGTCAGCTGATTTCTTCAATGAAACCTTACAGGCAAGAAGGGGCTGAAAAGGATTCAAAGTCATGAAAGGCAAGGATCTACATCCAAAATCACTCTATCCAGAAAAGTTATCATTTAGCATGGAAGGGCAGATAAAGTGCTTCCCAGATAAGGTAAAGTTAAAGGAGTTCGTCATCACCAAGCCTTTGTTGTATGAAATATTAAAGGGACTTATCTAAGAAAAAAAGATCAAAACTAGGAAGAGTAAAATGAAAACAAACTCATAACTATCAACAACTGAACCTAAAAAATAAACACAAACTAAGGAAACAACTAGAACAGGAACAGAATCACAGAAATTGAGATCACATGGAGAGTTATCAGTAGGGAGGGGGAGGAAGAGAATAGGAGAAAAGGTACAGGAAATAAGAAGCATAATTGGTAGCTACAAAATAGACAGGGGGAAATTAAGAATAGTAAAGGAAATGGAGAAGCCAAAGAACTTATACGTATGACCCATGGACATGAACTAAGGGGGTGGAATGCTGGTGGGAGGAGGGTACAGAGTGGAGGGGGATAAATGGGGGTGGGGAAATGGGACAACTGTAATAGCATAATCAATAAAATATACTTAAAAATAAAAAATAATTATTTCAATGTAAGGCTTCAAAGTTATTAACAAACTTAAACTGTAGCACTTAAGTTTGAGTGGTAAAGAGAAATTTGAGTTTAATAGTTAGTTTTAATCAAAAACTTAAACAATATGGTTTCAAATTCAAAACTAACAATTACAAAAACATAGGTTAAAAATAAAATTAAGAAATTGAAAATAACCCTGGTTGATCAAACAGTAAAAAATAAAATAAAATGAAAAAAAGGCAGAGCTTACACTTTTAGGCATTAAAAAAACTAAAGAACACTAAGTATAAAAGTTAAAACGGGAAAAAATATTAAAAATATATTATTTAAAATGCTAAATGTAAATGAAACAATGGTGATATTAGATAGTACAAAATCTAACATGGAATCTCACAAGAGAGACAAAATGCCACAAAAATTGTAAAATCAAAGACAGACAAGTATTAGTATGCAAACACAAACAACATCAAAAACAAAATGATGCTCATATACATGTAATAGAAAAATTCATCACACAAGTAATGGGACAAATGTTTTATAGATATTGAAAAACATTCACGTCTAGTTTTTGACTTTTTGAATAGGCAAAAATTATCACATAGGCGCTGAAGATATTAGCAAGAAACATATATTAATTAAATTTGTATCCTAAAAAAGAGAGAACACATAATTCTTTCCAATACTTTTATTTTTGTTTTTTGTTTATTTGTAAATCATGTTTATTCTATTACAGTTGTCTCAATCTTTCCCCCTTTATCCCCCTCCAGCCATCCTACCTGCACCCCCTGCTCCCACAGTCAGTTCCCACTCTGTTGTCCATGTCCATGGGTCATTCATACATTTTCTTTGTCTAGTCCCTTCCCCTTCTTTCCACCATTGTCCTCTTTGCCCATCCCCTCTGGTCACTTTCAGTCTGCTCCATGTTTCCATGCCTGTGGTTTATTTTGTTCGTTAGTTTATTTTGTTGAATAGATTCCACTTATAGGTGAGATCATATGGTACTTGTCTTTCATCAACTGGCTTATTTCACTTAGCATAATATTCTCCAGTTCCAGCAATATTGTCACAAAAGGTAGGAGATCCATCTCTCTCTCTCTCTCTCTTTCTTTCTTCCTCTCTCTCTCTTTCTTTCTTTCTTTCTTTTTCTCTCTTTCTTTCTTAAATGCAGATTGATTTTATTTTTTTAAATGTCAAGTTAATGATGAAATATTAAAAAATTTAAAGCCATTATAAAGTCTCAACAATTAAAACATGACACCAGCACAGAAATAATCAAATAGGTCAATGAAATATAATAAGCATTCTAGAGACAAATGTATATATCTGCCTAACAATGTAAATGTGATTGAGTTGATATTTCAAATCAATGGGTAAAATAAGGCTTACTCAACAAATAAGTTACATGGATCACTATTACTTGAAATAAAACAAATATACAGCCCTATTTCAGACATTATACAAGAAATATTCAGGTGAGATAAAAATCAACATGTAGAATCTAAGGAGTTTTAGGAGAAAATAGAAAATAATATTTTTCTTACCCTGAAGTAAAACATTCAACCCCAGAAGCTATAAAGTAAAATATTGAAAATATGACTATATTAAACATTTAAGACTGTACAGTAATATATATAAAAAATAGTTAAAGGACAAGTAATAAAATACGAAAGTATTTGCAACACATCTAAAAAAGGGTTAATGGTTTGTTTGTTTTGTTTTTTTAGGGAAAAAATTATACAAAAATTTAATCAATAAATGGATAAAGAATACCAAAAAGTCATTTAAAGCTTTTAAAAAAATAGAAATAGGCAAGAAATATACTAAAATAGGTTTAGTTTCAACAAATAATAAAGGAACAATTAAAATAACACATCATTGTCACAATCAGATTAATAAGTATTAAAAAATATAGGTAATATCAAGCATTGGCAACTGTGAAAGGAACTGGGTATTCACAGACTTTTTCTTCATCTTAAAGCAGTTCCTTTAGCATATTTTGCAGTGCTGGTCTGGTGGAAGTGTATTCTTTTGGCCTTCTTTGTCTGGGAAACTCCTTATTTTGCCTTCCATTTTAATTGAGAGCCTAGCTGGGTAGAGCAGTCTTCATTGCAGACCTTTGCTTTTCATGACTTGGAATATTTCTTGCCATTCCCTTCTGGCTTGCAGTGTTTCCGTTGAGACATCAGGTACTAGCCTTAGGAGGGCTCCCTTATATGTTACTACCTCTTTCTCCCTTGCTTCCTTTAGGATTCTCTTTTTTGTCTTTGATATTTGCCATTTTAATGATGATACATCTTAGAGTGGGCCTCTTTGGATTCCTCTTGAATGGGGGCCTCTGTGCTTCCTGAACTTGTGTGACTTTTTCTCTCCTCCAATTAGGGAAGTTTTTCATTATCACTGTTTCAAATAGGTTCTCTATCCCTTCCTCATCCTCCTTCTTCTGGTATCCTGATTATACGGATATTATTCTGTTTCAGGTTGTCCTGCATTTCCCTCAATGCCTCTTCATTCTTTTTGAGTTTTGGGGTTTTTTTTTTCATTTTCTTGCTCTTTCTGGGAGCTTTTTTCTGGCTTGTCCTCTAGCTCACTGATTCGATCCTCTGCTTCATCTAGCCTGATTTTGATACCTTTTACTCTGTTCTTCAATTCAGAAATTGTCTTCATTTCCTCTTGTCTCTTATTGATAGTTTCTATGTCTTTTCTCATGCTGATATAGTTTGCAGTAAGTTCCTCATAGTTTCCCTATAGTTTTTGGTAATTCTCTCTG
This sequence comes from Pteronotus mesoamericanus, assembly GCF_021234165.1. NCBI lineage: Eukaryota > Metazoa > Chordata > Mammalia > Chiroptera > Mormoopidae > Pteronotus > Pteronotus mesoamericanus. Next base: position 238,077 of record NW_026555277.1, read on the forward strand.
AGTTCACTGAGCTCATTGAGTTTCCTTAGAACCGTTGTTTGGAACTCAATATCTGGTAGTTTACTTGCCTCTATTTCATTTAGTTGTCTTTGTGGGGATTCCTCCTTTCCCTTTGACTAGATAGGGCAGGGATGTTTCTTTGTCTTCCCATTGTTTGTGAGACTCTTCTTTTTTTGCTGCTGTTTCTTAAATTGATCTGTATTGATTTCCTGACTTTGTGGTGTGAACTTCTATGGTAAGAGACCACTGTTTTTACTTTCTGGATCTGCTTCTGATGATGTCAGATGTCATCCCTGTGTGACCTTAGGCAGTCTGTTTGATACTTCCAGGAATCTTCTGTTTGTGGCTGTCTCCTTCGGTTGTTAATCTAGTCACTCTGCACTCAGCAGGCTTCCTTAGACAGCTCAGGGTGGGGCAGAGTCCCTCCTGGGGGCAGGGTTATCGGGTCCTCTCCCAATGCAGTTAGATTGTGCTAAAGCTGATTCTTCTGTCTCTGAGGTTACAAGGCTCCTCTCTCGCTATTGTTCAGTTGTTTGTTCCAGGTGATTTCTCCACAATTTAGTTGTAATTCCAGTTTGGTCCTGGGAGGAGGTCTGTGTGACTTCCACTCACTCTTCCGCCATCTTGATTCCCTTACAACGCTTTTGAAATGTATATCAATACACCATAATCTTGGTCAAAAAGAAGTCTCAGAAAGTTATAATTGGTAGAAGGTAAGTAGGCTGCATGTAAAAAAAGTTTAAAGACCCAAATTTTATGAAACATAACAAAAAATACTCAATTAGGTAAAAGAGGAAATACATCTTGCAGTCAGAGGCTTTAAAAAAAAAGAAAAAGAAAAATGGTAAAAATGGAAGGAGACTGAGTAAATATGCATAAATATTTGGGGGTTGAGTGTGGTGGGACAAGTGAAAAAGAAAAAGTAAAAGAATTCATGGACACGTATCACAGGGGGTCATTGCAGGTCAGGGGGTGACGGGTGGAGGTTGAAGAGGATATAAGGGAAAAAACAATAAAAAATAAAGTATTAAAATGATGGTTAAATATTAGGAAACCTTTTCATGCAATTTACTGCAACAATGAACAAAAGCAGAAAAACTATTTAGTTATATCCATCAATTATTTTAAAATGGAATTTGAAAACACCCAGCAGCTACTTTTAGAAAAACTCTATGAAACAGATAAAAGTTGATGAAATATAGTCTCCAGAAATAGCTAATACTACTGTAAACATTGAAATGATGAGTCCATTCAAATAAAAAAGTGATGTTTACAACTACCACAATTTGCATACACACACACACACATCTACACGTACATATATATGTTTAAGCTAATACAATAGGATGAGAAGATGAATTCACTGTATAAATACTAAAGTACATTATGTGATATAAGAATATATATGGAGAAACAATAGAGACCTAAATAAATTCCCTAAGAACTAAAAAAAATTTGTCGAGAAGGCTGAATTTTAAAAAATGTACATAAAATGAATACATTTTATTTGCAACAACATATATTGAAAAGAAATAAATACTACTTCAAACACAGTAGTTAATACACATGTACATATTTATAAACATTTAAAAGTTATAAACCTATATGAAAAAGCTATAATGTATTATTAAAGAAAATTTAAAAGATCTATTTAAATGGAGATATAGAAGGTGCCCCCAAATAAGAAAACATAGGAGTTTTAAAATGTCAATCATTTTGAAATTATTGTAAATATGTGATGCACTTGCAATCCGTAATCCCATTGACACTGGATAAAGTAATTTAAATATATATGTGGCAGAACAAATACCTGAGTCAAGCAAAGTGTAAAAAGGAAGTAAATACAAGAAGATTTAATAGGTTTAAATGTTAAAAATATAGTAAGATACTAAAAGAAAGTAGAAAAATACTTTCAGCACACATGTCTAAGGGTTAATATATCTGAAATACAAAGACTCCAGTCTATTGACAAAATATGACATATAATCCCAAAGAAAAAGGACCTGACCAGTCACTTAGAGAAAAGAGAATACAGTGGTTCAACCACTTAGAAGGCCATTCCATAGGATCTATAACAATTAAATATTAGGACCCTTTGTCTTAACAATTTTACCTTTTAGCTTTTAACACAAAGACAAACGCTTGTATATATGTACAAACATAAAGAAATATATGATTATTATTATTATTGCAATTTGTTGGTAACAGTAAACAATTAAAAACTACATAAATGATTTAAATGGAACATAATATAAAAATTATGGAATATGGATTCTGCAGAGTAGTATGCAACTTTAATAAGAATGAGGTAGACCCATAGGTTTATTAATATGAAAAAAAACCTCTAATAATTTTAATGTTAAAATTTTCAGAATGTAGAATCCAGAGACATATACAATATAATCTAATTGTTAAAAAAAACAAGACACAACTTAAGTATGTAGGAAGGTAAGTCATCTGTGTAAGTGCATAGAAGAGACATAAAACGCTAGGCCCACATCACTCAGCAGGCCCAGGACTGGGTGCTGGAGGGCGTGGGTGGTGAATAGGCCTGTTTCCTTCTGGCCACGTCCCTGTCATTTGAAATTTTATGACCAACAATGTATAATGTATTTCTTTTGTATTTAAAATCAAACAATTAAACTTCTTAAGAAATGTCATTTCTGAACCCACTACTAAAGAAAAATGTAGGATTTCTAGCCTTTTCCCTGCCAGAGGTAGAACCCATCCAGAGCAGGAATTGAAAGTACAAATGAAACACCAGCCTGCACTGGTCTTTGTCATGTCGGTCCTTCCTCTTCCTCTGACTCCCTTAGACCAGGGTCCCTGGAGGGAGAGCCAGACCCCCAGCCTGAGACAGGAACAGGCCCAGTGCTGACCCGTCCCCAGGTCAGGGAGGAGACCAAGGCTCCTAGATTTGAAGAGTCAGACGCTTACCCTGAATTTTATATTTCCTAAAGTACCCTCTTTGGAACGACCTAAGTGAAGGTACAGGGGGCCTAGGGGAATGAGAGGGTTCAGAGGTCATGAGAAAATAATAAATCTCTTTCTCAAAGTGTCAAAAAGGACAGCCCAGTCCAGGTGGCCCTCCAGCTGAGCAGCAGGTGTGATACAAGGGTCCTGTGAGCAGTGGCAGCTGCGCTCACACTGGTGTCTGTCCCTCTGCAGGTTAAAGATCTGATTTCATCACATAGTCCTGCATTTCACTACACTGCACGTGAGGGTTCTCGTAAAGCAGGGCTAAGGTCAAGGTTTCCATGAGGGTCTAATGACAGGCACGAAAGCAGCAGCACAGCCGGAGAGGAAGTTAAAGGAAGGAAGACAGAGACTGACCTGGTGCTGAGGTTGCTGCCCCCAGAAGCCATGGTCCTTGCCAGGACGTCTGATCCCTCTGGTGTCCCCTGCCTGGTTGCAGCCTGGCTGTCCAGCCCTGAGAAGAAAGCCTGTGACTCCACTCATCCAGAGTGGGATCCACCCAAATGGGGAAAATAGAAGTGAAAGTAACTTTCCAGCGCTGTCAGGCACTGCCTCTGTCCTCCTGCGCCCCACAGTGGCTCTCAGCCATCAGGACATGCGGCAGCAGGAATGGAGCTCAAGGAGGGATAGTCAGGACCTGGAGGGCCAGGAGAGGGGGACCCCCAGCAATGAGCAATATTTGCTCCCAGGAGTCTCCTTGCTTGTGCAAAGATACAAAAAACATAAGTAAACCCCACTTTCTCACGGCCCCAACTTTCTGAGAGGCGCAGAGGAGCGGGGTTAGGTCTCCGTGTTCAGACCCAGGGCCGGAGAAGCGCCATCCTCCGAGCGATGGGTTCCGCGTTTGTTCCCCGAGTCCGACTTCCCCCGGCGGGGACTAAGGGTTCTGGCCCGATTACATGTCAGATGCAGGGGAGGTTCTACCCTCTCTCCACACACGTTCTTTCTCTCCCCAAAGGAGCAAACGTCAGTCTGGACAGATTCCATACACTGATGGGGACGTTTCCTCTCCAGAGCGCGGGGTCTCAGTGTGTCCCTGACGCTGCACACACACGGGGCGCGAGGGAGGGGGTCGTCTCTCTTCCTCTATGTCTCTCTACCTCATCGGTCATTGTGGGTAGGAAAATTAGTAAGTGGAGCCTCCGCTGAGCACAGCTGTCCTCTGTCCCTGGCCTCCATAGTTCACGGGACCCAGACAGGGTCTGACATAGCTGACACTAGATTTTTCCGGTATCCGTCCACTCTCTCCTCTCCATGGGGACAGAAGGCAGTCTAGGCCCCCACTGTGCTGGGTGCTGGTATGAATGCACCACCTTTTCCCCGAGTCTGCTTACAGTCACCATGTGAATGAGAAGTGGATAGCAGTCAGCTGGGTGGGAAACCCACAGGGGGCGGCCTCAGGGGTGGACACGCCCTCAGTGGGCCGGCCCTGGCAGAAGCGAACGGGGGCACCTGTGGGGGGAAGAAAAACTGGACACGCACCCCGTTCTGCCAACAGCAGTGGTTTCTGTGGGATCGGGGGGCTTCTGTGCAAAAAGCAAAGATTTTTGATTCAGAAAACAAGACCATACATACCCGGGTTAGGAACCGGACAAGTTCATCTTCAGAAGCAGATTTACCCTGTAACAGTCCTGCTGGGCTGGTGTGAAGGAAAGAAGGCAATGCCTGGGGCATTTTCCATGGGGGCAAGGGGCACTGACAACAGGGACCATTCCTATTTTCAGGGAAGTCGCCTGAGCTACGGGGTCTGGAAACCATGACAGCAGGGAAGGCAGTGACTGAGGAAGCCCACGGGGCACAGGGCAGAGTGGATAAGGGTAGAGGCTTCCTTACTTCACCAGGAGCATCTTCTATTCAGATGTCAGTAGTGGACTGAGCCTCCAGCCTAGGAGACCCTGTGGGGCAGAGGTTTGCCCCTGAGATGGTGTAAGGACTCTGGAACTGAGAATTCTTGGGCAGGAGGAAGCTGCAGCAGCAGCCACTGCAACCACTGGGCTGAGGATGGAGACCCGAGGCGCCTCTGCGGATGCAGGGATGGAGTCCGGGGGACACCTGGACCTAAGTGGGAACACTCAGGCCCCGTACCAACATCCACTTCTAGGAGGTGGCCCCTCAACCAGCAGGACCCCTGGCCCCTCCACCCGCCCTTCTTTCTGGGGAGACGCTCAAGCTGGGAGCCCTGAAGGTGAGTCTGCTCGTGGTGGGTCTTCCGGGGCTCGTCCTGCGGGAGGGGCCGGGGCTCTGTGCTCCCCCAAGCTCAGGTGCACAGGGACCGGGGTCTGTGGGGTGTGTGAGGGCTGGGGGTGGTAAATTGGGGCAGCTGAGGCCTGTGGATTAGTCCATTTGCGGGGTTCAGATTTAGGGAATCGTTTTTGGCCCACCTCTAAGCCACGTCCCTTGATCCAGCTTTTAGCAGGAAGGCAGCTGGGGGTTTTCTCTCCGTCTGTGCCCTGCTCTGCCTGTCAGCTGTTTCAGAACTCACATCGCGATACCGGGGGAGAGTTCATACACAGAACTTGAGGTTTTTCTCTGTGACTTCCTTCCATCTGGGTTTTCCACCTTCATCCCCAGAGAGCGTGGTGGCCATGGTTTCTTCCTGGCTATGCTGAGTCCAAAAAAAAGATAAACAAGAACTTTCTGGAAGGTTGGGGCACCCATGCACGCCTGTGGCTGCCCCCAGAGTGAGGTGACAGGAAGCAGGAAACATCTGTGCTGCCCCTGTCTGTGCATCACTTCACCTCCAGACTCACCCAACTTTTGCTCACCTTCCAGAAATCTCGGACAGTTGTTCCCCGACCATTGTCCAGAATTCCTAGATGTTTTCTGAAAGCAACAGGTTGGGTAGTAGCTCACTCGTATGGATCAGAAGCAAAGCTCTCTGTCCCCACCTAAAAGCAGTGGACCAGCCCTGCCCACTCCCAGGCCCAGCTCTGTTCTGGCTCCTGGAGACCCCAGGGGTCCCGTGCCCTGAGCCGCGGGACACCACAGAGGAGAGATGCTGCCGTGCAGAGCGTCAGGGGCATGTGTTTGTTAGGAGATATGCAGCCACATGCAACGACATACACTTTGTACTTCTGTGCTCACAAGAGAGGAAAAAAACAACAAAACATGCCTACTTAGAGCAGGCTTGTTTCATAAGCAAAATAACAGAGCAAATAATATGCCTGGAGAAAAAACATGGCTTATTCTAGATTTTGAGCTGGAGTTCATACTTACAAACCATCTGTACATATGAGACATACCAGTTATTGCTGAAAAGCTTAAGGTTTTTTTTTCTATGTTAAAGAAGGAGGTTGAGTTATGGTTGTTGAATCTGGTTTTTGCTTCTAGGACTTATCTACGCAGCCATCTCTTTCCAAGGGATTTGGGCCCCTGCCTTCTCTCTACCTCCTTCCCGCTCTAAATTCCCTGTGCATGGAACAAAGGAAGAAAGAGTACCCAACTGTGCATAGTGCAGATTTAGGTCATCTTGCTCTTTTGTTTTACAAACTTAATTACATTCCTGTTCCTGTATTTTAGCCTGGAAAATGCACTTTAGCATTTCTTTTTTTAGTATAATATTTCTTTGACTTAATTTTTTTTTTATTGAATTGAGAGAGAGGAAGGGAGCAAGAAAGAGAGAAATCTGTTTACTGTTCCATTTATTTATTTATGCATTGGTTGGTTCTAGTATGTGCCCTGACAGGGGACCAAACCTGCAACATTGGTGTGTTGGGACGATGCTCAAACAACCTGAGCTCCTAGGCAGTGCTAGTGGGGATGAACGCCCTCAGCTTCCGTTTTCCTGGGTAGGTCTCTTTCTCCTTTAATTCTATAGGGCAGCTTTGCTGAGTACTAATCTTCACAGCAGCTCTTCGCTTTCACTGTTTTCAATACATCATCCACTCTCGCATGATTGCAAAGTGTCTGTTCAAAAACTGCTTGTAATCTTTTGGGGGATCTGTTGTATGTACCAAGTAACTTTTCTCTTGCTACTTTCAAAACGCTCTCTTTGTCTTAAAATTTGACATTCGGTTACAAAACTTGTCCATGAAGCCCTTCTAAAAGGCAAGTCAGGGGAGAGAAATGGCGGAAAAATGGGGACAACTGAAATTGAACAACAAAAAAACTTAAAACTAACAAAAATAATAAACTTCACCTATGTGGGCCAGTGGGCTGTAAGAACATAGATGACCATTTCTTTCCCCAATTTTCAATCACTGTTCCTTTAAATAGACAATTTGTTCCTTTCTTTTTCTTTTTGACTTCTAGGAGCACCATGACGCATATATGTTCCCTTGATAATGTCTCCTAAGTCCTGGGGGCATTCTTCACCCTTTTTCAGTCTCTCTTGCTCCTCTGAGTGGATGATTTCAAATAACCTCTCCTCTAGCTCACTGGTTCTTTCTTCTGCTTAACTGAGTTTGGTGCTGAAGCTTTCTCTTCAATTCTTCCATGTCATTGTTGTCTTCTTTGGATCTAGGATGTCTGTTTCTCTTCTTGATAGTTTCTTTTTCTTTCTTGAAGTTCTAATTTTCTTCTTGCATTGTCTTCTTATTTAATTTTGTTTTCTATGAGTTCTTGTTTTCTTTCCTGAATAGCAAACACATCCTTAAAACGCTGCTCAAATTTGGCCTCCAACTTAATTCCCATTAAGTACAAGGCATGATCCTGAAAAAAATGACAAAAATAATGACACTTATTATCACTATCATTAGACACCTTGCAATTTGGAATGGCCACAACTCTTGCCTAAAACACAATTGAATTACATTAACCAGGTGAAGATTAAAAGCTCATATGGCTAAGAATAATTTCTGTGTCCTGAGTGCACAGTTAGTTACTATTAACTAGGCAAGAATGGAAAATCATTACCATGCTTGGGGACTCTTATTCATTTGGTTTTAGTTCTTTACTTGAGGGATAATTAGAAAAGTAATCTGAAGCTTTGTAACAATAACACATTACAGAAGTCTAAGTACAATCAGTGATATTTCTCTCAAATTGTCATTGTATTTCTCTCTGCTGACTCCTGTTAACTATGTGGTTCATTAACATACAAAGGAAACTGGAGTCTGAAATTTCTGAGATATTGGATTAATAATATCTGGGGCAACATAGGAAGCAATGTGACCTTAGGACGCAATTCACTTCTGACTTTGTTCAGAGAGGGGAGGATGCTCTGTTCTCAGTGGGCACTTCTTGCCTTTGAAGGGAGGAATGAGCGCTCAGGGGTCTGAAGCTTTGGTTGCAGGGGCACCAAGGAACTCACTTCTATGCTCTGTCTTGAATTTTAAAAGCCACTCGCTTTCCAATATCTTGCTTACATAGGCTTGTTATAGCGTGAGGTAAACTGTAAAGTTTCCATACATCAAAAAATGAGGGCAAAATGACTAAATGGAGAAAAAAAGGAAATGGAAGCAGGAGAGACACTTACTTTATGAAATGCCCTGTGACTCTGAAAGATGAGGCGCATGTCCCTAACGAACCCCTCCACGCAGGGGTAACAGCGCTCACGTAGATTCTTCCTGATTTTCTTCAACATCATAGAATGATCCATGCCTTTAAAAGTCTCTAGGGGCTGGAGAAAAAAAATTAATGAGAGAATTTGTGATACAGTGCAATGTTCGCCTTGTTTGGATTTCTGCAAAATCCAGCCCAATGCCAGGTACAGATAACAACAGCTCCTGCCCCCACTCCATGGGTTTCAGGTCACAAATCCCACAAGATCACAGGCTAACACCAGGTGACAATGGACAAGCTGTAATCATGGTTTATTTTTATTACTTACATAATTATCTTGTTGAATTATCTCAAGACAGCAGCTGTCTGGATGGCAATAGATTTCCAAGAGGAGGAACTCGCATTTCTGCAAGAGAAGGAGGGTTTGAATGAAAAGTAACTTAGAGTGAATGACCCATAGGTATGCCCAGGCAGGGGCATGTCCACACTAGTTTTCCAGCAGTTTCCTCAAACAGGTAGGGCTCTGGGAAACAGACAAGTAACGGTGGAGGGATTTTTCCCGCATGCCAGTCCCAGTGAGGTTTCAGGGTGGATGAGACCAGGACAGAAATGCAGACACCTTTTGGCATCATGTCCCTGACCCTTTAACTGTTTGACTTCTCACATGGGAGTGGAAAAAAGAACTTTCCAGGTTCAAATCAACTCACCAGCTGCTCCTCAGGCCCTATCGGTCTCTTCAGCACCTCAGATTCATGGTAGACTGGCTGCCTTCCTGCAGGTTCCTTTATCCTGCAGAGGGTGCAACTCCACGGTCTCCTGAATGAGCAAAGCATAAGTGAGCAGGGCAACGTCTCAGAAACAGCCACCGTTCCCGGGGCTGCCACTGTTCCCCTTTCAGGAATGGCTGAGGGACAGAGACTGAGAATGAAGGGGACACTCTCCAGAGTCTCCAGGTCTGCCATGTAAGGCCTGAGATGATGACCTTCCTCTCATCCAGGATACCAGCGAGGGTTCAGTACATACAGGGAGGTGTCAGGGTAAGTGGTGGGCTCTCCTTTCCACGTCTGAGCTGCTGGGAGTACCAGGCCTGCCCACCAGGCCTGAGTGCCAGAGACGGGACCTTAACTCCTAGTGGCCTAGGGCCTCAGTCAGCCACTTGAGAACATGGCAGAAGTTCGTGTCTGTTGCCTTTTCTAAATAAGCAGACAACATAAACAGCTGGCTTCCACTACCGTGACCCAGAGTCCATGCTTAGGAAGTTCTGGAATGGACAGCAGTGATTTGCTGGCAAAGAGCCCAACCACTGGCCTCATCCTCCCCAAAAGAGAGGAGAACATTCCCCTCCTGCTGCCAGCGTCTTTCAGCAGCTCCTGGACCTTACTGCTGACCCCGGACCTCCAGCCCTGCTCTTTCCCCACCAGAACAATAGGAAGGACCCCCAAGGGGAATGTGCATGGCAGGAGGAAGGACCCCATACAGAGACGGGGGGCTGCATCCCACAAACCTCTTAGTGTCCACTGGTGGGAGGTGACAGGACCCATGAAAGACTCTTGAACAAGTATCACAGCGGATGAGGTCTTCTCCATACCAGCAGACCTCACATACATCTGACGTTTCAAGCTAGAAGGTAAAACAATGCATCCACACTGAGACCCCAGAGGGCACCACTCTTAGATTCTAGAATCACAGCCTTTTTTAAACCTGGAAGAACAGTTATGTGCTTCTGAGTGGAGATTTCAGAGGAAGAATTATTTTTCTCATTGAAATTTAGAAGGGACTTGTGTGTCAGACCAGGAAAGTTTTTTCTGTAAACCAAGAGGTTCTAACACAGAAAGGAACAAAACTAGACAATGATTTCTACAGAATTGAATCATATAATTAACTTGTAGATAAACCAATGTGCAGTAATAAAGTGTTAAATCCATTTGCCTACAACACAATGGCCAAAACGACCCACAGAAAGGTGATATACTGAGAAATTAATACGATGGAATAAGCTTCTAAGAAAGCATGTCGTCATCTTGTTTTCTTGGCTGGAGGCTCCCCATGAGTTGAAAGGCCTGAGAGGGGTTCGTGGACTATGGATCAGAGCCTGGAGGGCCCCTGGACCTGTGACAGTGTCTCAGCTCTGGAGAGACCGTAGGCACCAATAGCCGGGAGATGTCAAGAGGGATGGCGCTCTTTGGCTCTGGAAGCACAGGGAAGATGCCACAGGACTCAGCTTGGCATGCAAAATGTGGAGGTTCCATCTGTGAGTGGCCAGGGAGAGTGGCAATGGCCTTGTTTTGCAAAAAGAATGGTGAGTCCCCACCCACCCCCACAATCAATGAAACTGGATTTCTTACAGGCTCAACATGTGGCCTTTAACCAGATTTAATTTAATTGGCAGAAGATGAACTTTGACAGTATTTGCATCCAAGTCTTGTAGCATAACTCCTACTCATTAAACCCAAATAAATTTATAGAGCAGATATGAAGATATACCGTGTTATATACAAACACATGTATTCATGACAACGAACTGGCCTGTGATTGAGCTTTTTGTTCATGAAGAAAATGTGGTGATGGAGTAATATGGAAGCTCGGTGTTATGTGCTGCTGTGACATCTGATAAAATTGAGAGGGCCTTGGACACCTTGTCTACATGCATCCCTCCCCACTCTGCTCCCAGAGATAAGGTCGCTCTGTTAACAATGTTCCTAGTCAAGGGACCACTTGTAACCCTGCCCACCTGGGAATATCAGGTTTCAGTTCCCTGTGAGCCATGGAATCTTGCACACAAGCCAGACACAGCCTCCCACAGAAACCAGGGGCCCACCCTGCCCCATTCAGCCCTGGTTGTCTAGTCAGTTCCTGAGGGCAACTTGGGGAAGGCCTGCGGGGGTGGGGCACTGCCTCCCTTCCTGGGTCTGGCAGTATATGTGAGTCACAAACACCTGTAAATCCATCTGTCCAGTGACAGATGGCAATACTTGCTACCACCCAAAATGTCCATGCGATGAAAAGGAGGTGATTAAAACAGGAAGCCAGTCACTGAAGCAAAGTAAATCATATAGTAGGAAATTCCAACTGTGAGATCTGAGTGAACATTCTCTAAAGGCTACAGAAAAGCAAGTCAGTTAAAAACAATAGTAGATCCTTGAAGATTCAAGTATGGAAAAATTATAGGGCCTCAAAGAAAACAAGAATAAAGGTGAAAAAAAATTAAAATTAAAAAATAAATAAATAAAACAAGAAATCACATTTTTAAACAGATAATCAGCATTTACATGTGAATCATGAACAATTAGAAAGTATATCTGCCTCTGGTTGCTTTCTAGAGTCTGCCCTGTGTGAGGATCCAGATAGTTTGAGAAGCACTTGGGGTAGTTCTATCCCAGATGCAAACATCTTGTCTATCCCACAGTCTATTGGAGAAACTCCTACCCTCTTGTGACCATCTGCAGCAAGAGAAATGAGAATCACTTGGGGACTGGAGTGCTGAGTGGGAGGAAAGTGGGTCATTGAGGAGCAGGAGGAAATAGGGATGATAGTGTTCGCATTTTTCTGCTACAGATATTTTTGATCACTCTACACACAAGTGGTGTACCATTATGACTGTGGAACAGTCAGTAGGAAAGCCACCCCCATCCATTGGCTAAGATGGAGGCAGCAGGAGATTCTTACACTGAGCATGCAAAAAGATAGCCAGATAATTGGAGAGAAAAAAGGCAGAGTAGCAGCCACAGACAGTAGATCCCTGGCTAAAAGGTCTGGCGACACTTGAGGACAGACTGGGGACAGAAGCTTTGGGGAGAGAACGGAGAGAGTAGCCGGCGGGATCCTAGTGCGGACTCCTCCCAAATACGGCAGCAGCATAAGAGGACCAAATAACCCAACCCACAGGAGGGACTCTGCCCCACCCTGAGCTGTGTTAGGAAGCCTGCTGAGTGCAGAGTGACTAGATTAAAAGCTGGAGACAGCCACAAACAGATGATTACTGGAAGTCTCAAACAGACTGCCTATGGTCACACAGGGATGTCATCTTACATCATCAGAGGCAGATCCAGAAAGTAAAAACAGCAGTCTCCTACCATAGAAGTTCACACCACGAAGTGAGGAAATCAATACAGATCAACTTAAGAAACAGAAGCAAAAGAGAAGAGTTTCACAAATAATGGAAAGACAGAGAAATACCCCTCACTCAAAGGGAAAGGAGAAATCCCCACAAAGACAGCTAAATGAAATAGAGGCAAGTAAACTACCAGATAATTGAGTTCCAAACAACAGTTCTAAAGAAGCTCAATGAGCTCAGTGAGCTCAGGAGAATTACCAAAAACTACAGGGAAACTATGAGGAACTTACTGCAAATTATATCAGCTTGAAAAAAGACATAGAAACTATCAATAAGACACAAGAGGATAGGAAGAAAACAGTTTCTGAATTGAAGAACACAGTAGAAGGTATCAAAAGCAGGCTAGATGAAGCAGAAAATTGAATCAGCAAGCTGGAGGATAAAGTAGAAATAAGCTCTCAGAAAGAGCAAGAAAATGAAAAAAGACTCAAAAAGAAAGAAGAGGCATTGAGGGAAATGCACGACAACCTGAAACGTAATGATATCCGTATAATAGGGATACCAGAAGGAGAAGAGGATGAAGAAGGGATAGAGAACCTGTTTGAAAAAGTCATGATGGAAAACTTCCCTAATTTGAGGAGAGAAAAAGGCACACAAGTCCAGGAAGCACAGAGGGCCCCATTCAAGAGGAACCCAAAGAGGCCCACTCCAAGACACATCATCATTAAAATGGCAAATATCAAAGACAAACAGAGAATCCTAAAGGAAGCAAGGGAGAAAGAGGTAGTAACATATAAGGGAGCCCTGGTATGGCTAGCATCTGACTTCTCAACAAAAACACTGCAAGCCAGAAGGGAATGGCAAGAAATATTTCAAGTAACGAAAAACAAAGGTCTGCAATGAAGACTGCTTTACCCAGCAAGGCTCTCAATTAAAATGGAAGGTGAAATAAGGAGTTTCCCCGACAAAAGAAAGCTAAAAGAATATACCTCCACCAAACCAGCACTGCAAAATATGATAAAGGGACTACTTTAAGATGAATGAAAAGTTTCTATGAATACCCTGTTCCTTTCACAGTTGCCAATACTTGATATTACCAATATTTTTAATACTCATTGATCTGATTGTGACAATGATGTTATGTTAATTGTTCCTTTATTATTTGTTGAAACTAAACCTGTTTTAGTATATTTCTTGCTTATTTCTATTATTTTTTTAAAAAGCTTTAAATGATTTTTTGATATTCTTTTTCCATTTATTGATTAAAGGTTTGTAGAACATTTTCCCTAAAAAAAAAACAACCTATTAACCATATTTTAGATGTGTTGCATATACTTTTCTATTCTATTCCTTGTCCTTTAACTTTTTATATGTATATTACTATATAGTTAAATGTTTAATATAGTCATATTGTCAATAGTTACTTTATAGCTTCTGGGTTTGAATATTTTGCTTCAGGTCATGAAAAATATTAGTTCTATTTTCTTCTATTCTTATCTCACCTGAATTCTTATCTTGCCTGAATATTTCTTGTATAATGTATGATATAGGGCTCTATATTTGTTTTATTTCAAGTAATTGTAGTCCATGCACCTTATTTTTTGAATAAGCCTTATTTTACCCATTGATTTGAAATATCAACTTAATCACATATTACATTGTTAGATAGATATATACATTTGTCTCTAGAATGCTCCTTATATTTCATTGATCTGCTTGATTATTTCTGTGTTAATGTCATATTGGTTTAATTGCTGAAACTTTATAATGGTTTTAAATTTTTTAAATATTTTATAATTAACTTTGACACTTAGAAAATAAATAAAATCAACCTGCATTTAATAAATAAAAAGAGAGAGAGAGAGATGGAACTCCTACCTTTTGTGACAACACGGATGGAACTGGAGAATATTATGCTAAGTGAAATAAGCCAGTTGATGAAAGACAAACACCATATGATATCACCTATAAGTGGAATCTATTCAACAAAATAAATTAATGAACAAAATAAACCACAGGCATGGAAACATGGAGCAGACCAAAAGTGACCAGAGGGGATGGGGAACGAGGACAATGATGGAAAGAAGGAGAAGGGACTGGACAAAGAACATGTATGAATGACCCATGGACATGGACAGCAGAGTGGGAACTGACTGTGGGAGCCGGGGGTGCGGGTGGAACGGGTGGAGGAGGGCAAAGGGGTAAAAATTGAGACAACTGTAATAGAATACACATGATTTATAATTTAAAAATAATGATAAAAAATGAAAAATGAAAAAAACAAATAAAATGAAAGGTACAGGAATTGGAGAGGAAATGACAAAACTTTCAATGTCTGCTTTATTTTATTGCTTAAAATATCCATGAGATCAAACTCTGAGACATAGGAATATTAGTGCAAGAACTATCCAATTTTAAAATATAACAAACATAGCAATAGCTAGTAAAATATGAAGAAATCAGAAAAATATGTATATTTCAATATGTAAAGAATTTGTGAGTGAAATCAAAATGGCATTTAAGGGCACCCAAAATAATTTCAGAATGAAGAGATATAACCTGTCCTTAGAAATCATGATGTCTTTCACATAAGCTTAAAAACATATGGAGCAATGGGAGAGATTGCTTTGGAATATATACATTCACAGTAAAAGTATCCACAAACTTATAAGAAGTTAGTAGTGTGAAAGGTGAGGAAAGGGAAAAGATTGATATATGTGATCAGGAAGGGGTTAAACTGAAAGTATTGCATTACTTTCTATCTTAATCTAGTGAATATATATTTTATTATTCTCTAAACCATTTTTATTACATATATTATAATTTTTTAGTGTTCCTGACAAGTATGTGTTTTATGGGGTTAAAAAGTACAAACAAAAGCTTTAAGTTATTACAAAATTTTGAAAGTCAGTGGGCTGACATACTCATCATTATACCACAGTTGTTATTGTACATTTAAGACCTAAATCTATTATACATTAAGGTATAATAATGTAGACCATTTTATTTCAAATGCAGTGATTCTTTGATTAATAACTCTCAGAATTTACACACCAAAGATCTATATCATTAAAATATCATTAAATAATATCATAAATCAATAAATATCATTAAAATAATAACATGCCCCTCACAAAAATTAAAAAAAAACCTCTCTGAATTTAACAGGAAAAAAACAACTTTTTTCAGCCACAATAATCTCAAAGTCCCCAGGTTTCTTTTCAGTTGACAGCTGCCAGATCAGCAAAGACTATCATTTTTATCTTAAGGGAAAAAAGGGAACCTGCTGTAAAATGTTCAAATTCTAGATTTACTGAAGCATTAAATACAAGTTACAAATCTAGATATCCCCAAAGAGGTGCTAAGGTCTAATTATCATTACAGTATAAAAGTTAAAAAATTTGCATTTTTCCCTTTTAAAAACCCTAAGTGAAATATTAAGACAAAATATTGAAAAGAATCAAACATAATCAAAAGTGAGATTTTTTTGTTGACTTATTTTGCTTTCTTCTGTTTGCTTTCATAGCATATGGAACAGAATAGAATTGCCCCACTTGAAGAGCAAGTGACATAAGAAAAACCCTAGTTTCTTAACTACATGAAAATGAGTATATTAAAAAGTCTTTATCGACATAATTTAAATACTTTCCTGTGTTGACTTTAAAATACTTGACATAAAAATCAATTTCAATTTTCACAGCTATTTGTAAAGTGACTTCTAATTTAGTATGACTACGTAACAGATTTTAGAAACTTAGAAATTGTACCACTACCCAAACAAAGCTTGGGTTTTCTTCACGTGTTCCACCCTTTAAAAGACACCTATTCTGTGCCCTATACTGCTCTGAGACATTGCAAGTTTATAAAACACTTTCCTACCATGGGAAAGTTCTCAAAATTCAGAAAATTCATAATGTCTAAGAGATGCACTACGCAGGTGATTTGGCACATCAGAATTTGAGCTGGGAGGTATACTCTTCGTGGTATTACTGCACAAAATGTTGATGTCACCATTTCTCATTCTAGCGTTTGGTTTGTATACTCTCTGATTTTCAGCCCCTACATTTCTCCAGGTTGTATTAATAGGTGTTTATATTCCAAATGTGATAATGAGTTTATGCTAAAACTTTTCTATGAATCCCCAAAACAACCCCCTCAGGTAGGCACTCTTACTATCTCCATTTCATAGATGAGGTAATTGAGGCATAATGAGGTGAATTAATTTGCCAACGTCACCAGGCTAGTAGGCAGCCAAGTCATAATGCAAATTCCAGCAAGCTGTTGCTAGAACTGTGAATATTAATGACTTCACCAAATGTTAGAATCAGGTATATATGTCTTTGTGTCACACAGAATATACAGGGAACAATGGTAGATACACTACTTTTTTCCACAGTCATGCCTTTTGCATATTATGAAATAAGACCACAGAAAATAACTGACATTTCTCATATAACATAGCTGGTAATTTTCAGAGCTAAGTCTAAACTCAGATGTATTTAATGCCAAATCTAATGATTTTTCCACAGTGTCAGAGCTCTCCAGAAAAATATGTCCATCACTAGGTCTTACATTGAAGTCTCATTTATAATTGGAAGCCTATTAAGACAATGGTCCATGGAAAGAAATTTATGGTTTAATGCTAAAAATTGTGAAGCAGATAATTTGGAAAAGACATTTTTATCAACTTATGCAAATATACTTCATTTGTATAGTTCCAAATTAGGAAATTGACTTAAACTGCTAAATGAGACATAACAGATTTCAAATACAGAATAAGGAAAATAATAGATAAAAGAAAGTTAGACATTAGACTGTCTTGACAACAATGACCAAAATCTTTGTCTAGGTATTAAGGCGATGAACAGTTTCTTCCCTTTAGGTGTTTCCAGTCCAAGATATATCGTAATTACAGCAAACATCATTTAGCATTTATTATGTGCTTTGCATTGCTGTAAGCAATTTACATGACTTTGACTATTATCCTTTAAAAATTTTCACAACTGTTCCATTAGGTGTGTAATATTAATATGATGATCATCAAGTGAGGAAAAGGAAGCACAGAGAAGTTAAATAGTTTGCCGAAGACCAGACAGTTTGGCCTGGCTTCAGTCAGTGCCCTTATTTTACATAAACATATAAGTGCCAGCTGTGTGCAATGGCTTTAAATATATTTTTGCTAATCTATGCCACAACAACATTGCAATATAGGCATGCTTAGCCTGGCTTCACAGACCAGAACATGAAGACCTGTGTAATTAATCCAAAGTGAACTGAGTGCCTAAACTAAGACCCACACCCGGGTCTACCTTCACAGTAAGTTCATGCTCTTTCTGCTTTCTAACATGCCTCTTCATCCTAGAAATAAAATTTGTTATGAAAAAATTGTGAGCACTGGTCATACTTTGTTATTACATCTGTTAAGATCTTTCAATACTTACCTCAACTGCACAAGCATAGACAGAGGTCCTGATACATAAAATGTTTCCCCCTCCTTTTATTAAAAAGACTTTCTTCCCTTGAATTTTCTTTGCATCTTTGTCCAAGACCACATGCCTATATTAAAAAAGAAAAAAAGCCCTCCCCCGTGCTCTTACCCCTAATCTTGTAGTAGTTTGGGGGTGGGACCAGGAGAAGGCAGACTCCAGTGCCATAGAATTTAAAATGGTGCATGGGAAGGTGTTGGACCAAAGAGGCCTGTCTGTCTAACAAGGTGAAAGAAGGAATTGGTTGGGAATGAACCCACCCAAAGCACATGAAAGTTTGGGAATTTGATTGGTCGTTTTGAGAAAGCACCTGGTTTGTCCTGCACAAAACCTAATATAATCCTAGAGGAACAAAGAAGTTCTCTCGATGCTCTTGACCTGCTCTCACAAGGTGGACTGGCCTGTTCTCTCTAAGGCCATGTGGCCTTTAGCATCCACGTAGTCCTTGGAACCATGAGGGAGTCTCCTCTGACCCACCTGGTGATGCACTCGCCTGTGTGCTCACACACTCTCTCCTGGAAGTACCTGACCAAGCAGCCCTAGTAGCCATATCACCTATGGCCATGTGGGCCCTACACACAGGATACTGGTGGGAGCAGCTGGGAAAGTGCTAAACCACCTGGATGGGGACCAACACTGCTTAGCAGCCACCTGCAGGCTGCAATGGAATGTACTTGAAAACAGAGTGACAATTCTGGACACTGGCTTTTGTCTTGGCCTTGCTGAGGAGATGGACTTTTTGCGTGGTAGAAGGAGATGGTCTTTGAGACAGGAGTCCACCATTCTCCAAGGTCATGCAGCACCTGAAAAAATCCTCTTGCCTTTTGCACCAGCATCTTCCTTATGAGTTTGGCTTTCGTAGCAACATGCAGCTGAACTTCCGTTTTTGTTCAGTTCCACCATCACTCTCCTGGGTTTACTCAATCAGCCTCACTGTTCTGTCTCTTTCCTTTCTAGCCCTTCTTCTCCTCCAACACTTACATAGAATCCCCCAGGTTTCCACCTTTGGCTATTTGGTCGGCCTCAGATGGTCAAATCACTCTGACATCAGCAGGTCTATTGCTATGCCTCCAGCTCCCAGATGTCCAGCCTGTCCCCTGCCTTTGTGCACATCCCTGTGCTCACTCAGCATCTCTTTCCGGGCACTTTAAAGCACAACCCAAACTCATGCAGTCAAAACTTAACGTATTCTCCTGTCCCCAAACTCACTACATGATCTTTCCTGGTGCTTCCATTTCATAAAATGTACACTTTTGACCACAAACCCAGAGAGTCCATCCTGGGTCTATTCTTTTACTCATATTCCAAATCCTATTTGTCCCTACTCTGCACAGGAATTTGTAAGCCTCTTTTGATTGTTCCATCATCCAAGAAGGGTCCACTGCCTACAGGGATGCTGAGACCCTAATGAATTGTTTCACCTTAATACATAAAGAAAAGAGGCCTCTTTCTCAAAGTCTGTATTACATCTTGGCTGAGTACACAAAGATCAGAAGTGTCCCTCTTGAAGCAAAAGGGCATAGGAATTTGGATCATAGCTCTGTTACTTCTCTTAGTGCAGAAAGTAATAAAAGATTAATAGTCACTAACTAACAATTATTTTCAATCTTGTTCTGGACTTTTTAGTGAAAATTCTTGTGCTGGGGAAATTTAGAGTCTGGTCATTTCTTTGGCTTTTTAAAAACATTTATACATGACAAAGACCAAGACCCAGTGGCCATCTTGCCATAGCTCCCATTCAATTTCCTGGGAGAATCCTGAATCACATGCCCAAGGGAGACTGAGACTGCTCTAGAGTGGAGGTCTGGGGACAGTTTCCTTCTCACTCTAGGGACTCAGATGACCATCATCACTCTCCAGAAAGGGGAGACCCTCTTCCCAGAAGAACAAGGAAATAAAAACTGCTACCAATGCATACGAACCCTGCATCCTTAATCATTAATCAAGTTTAGGCCCTTTTCTCTTTGGCTCTTTGTTTCTTATGCCAGCTGCACATTGGAATTGCCTGAGGGTAGTGTATAAAATACTAGAGTCCTGTTCCCAATGTCAGAGATTCTGATCAATTGGTCCGGGTTGAGCACAGGCATTAGTGTTCTCCTTAAGTCATAGAATGGGTGACTTGTGTAATAGAATCATCTATAAAGTTTAAATAATGATAACACACAAGTAATATTTCAGGCTGATTAATTCAGACTTTTATAGAACATAGCATCCAGGCAATGCTATTTTACAAAGGTGGTCAGGTGATTCCAGTACATCCTACTTGGAGACTTTGCCTGAGCCAGTGTGGTTAGCAATGCATGAGGATCTTATAAGTCACTGTTAAATTGGCCTGTAGTATCTACCCTAGGGAAGATTATCATTAACAGGAGTGAGGGTACTTTTGCTGGAACAGTTGCCTCCTCAGTGTCCTGAGAGCCATACAAGTATCCCAGAGAAGATATCCACCATCTCCTACAGCTCTTCTGGGCATCACACCAAAGATAAAATGAATCCAAGCTCTTTGGTATGGCAGCTCTTCCAGAATGTCACCCTTATCTTGCTTCCATCCAATTCTTAAGAAGGCACCTGGCTGACTTTTCACAGGAAACAGACCACTGCGCACTGCACTTGCATTGCTTGTGTGTGTTCAGGAGAATCACTGGGCCTCCTTCCCTTGAGGCAGCCTCAGCTTTATCTCTAGCCAGAGCAGAAAGGTCATGGACAAGTGTGATCCCCTAGAAAGTGACCTGAGAAATGGTCATGTCACTGCCTGCCTCTTGGCTACCTTAGAATCCCTGATTATAGTAATACTTCCATGGTCCACAATGAAGGTGAAACAATCCTTCAGGTCAGGGATATTATTTCAACTCTCCTTAATGGACATCTTGAATTTATAAGCAGTCAATTGTATGTTGAATGAGTAAATAAATGTGTATTCTTTCACTTGGGAAGAGATATTACATGTTTTTGTATGTCTATTACATGTTAAATATGAATATATAATCAATGATTGTTTTGGCTGAGTAGATCAGATTAGTTGACAACATGCAGCTGTCACCAGAAAGTGTACGTGGCCCCCATCAGGAGACAGGAAGTTGTCATGTGGTACTAGGTACCATGCTGAAATTTAGAGAAACTGGGGGTACCACTAGCAAGAGAATTTCAGGGAGACAAGAGAGCCCAACAAGGCAGTAATGCGTCTTGAGATTTGCCACTTTGAGTCACTTCATGGGAAACTGGCCCTTGTTGCTACAGAGTGTTGGAACCATGGAAAACGATAGACCCATTGGGCAGAAGTTCTTGGTTCTTTTAGGTAATCCAGATAAAGTAACCCTAGACACATGGAGAATGGTAGAGACACTGCTTTTTAAAGTAAGCTCTGAATTAATAATGTTAAATATATTTTATCTTCTGTAAACTCAGTGGATGGAAAGTCCCAAAGACTGATATTTAGTTCCAAATTTGCAGATCATCAGATAAGGTGAAAGTCTGGACCTTACACTTCCAGTGTCAGATGAAGTCCCACTGGCCAGCTCTGTGTAAGCTAATGGGGGATTCTGTGAAAGTCCTGGGCAGCCATTTCTACCTGAAGTGTGAGAACAGCACCTCCCACCTTCCCCTCCTTCTCAAGTTCTCATTCATACTCAGTCTTGAAAAACTACCACTCAGTCTTGATCTACACTGCACATATTTTTTTGTTGCCCCCACAGCCTTCGTCCACAGAGGGAGAAACCACTTTCACAGACAGAAAGGAGACCTGCACACCCCCTGAGGTGGAGCCACTGGGGGGCATCAAAGTAAACCATTTTCCAAGCCAGCCCCTCACGTAGGCTACATCCGTCTCCCACAAGCTCCCTCCCCAACAGCACCATCCCCATAAAGGACAAATAACTTCCAATTGAGAAAGAATTCTGTTTATCTGTGTGTATGTTTCATTTAGTAATGGAAGGGGATGTAAAAAATATGAACAAAATCTGGGATTGAGCTGAAGACCCTCTTGAACTTCTTAAGCAATGTTTTTATGTATTCCATAAACATGTTGGCATGACATTTGACACTCATACAATATCTTTAACTATAACTCTTCTGTGAGTCTATTTTCATGGTTCCTTAATATCTAAACATCAGATGGTTTAGCTTTCACAGATAATCTCACATACAAACTGATGTTCAATGGAGCAACTCTGATGGATGCAAAATGAATAAACAAAATGAAATAGGTAGGAGAGAAGAAAAGAGGAAACAACGCTAATCACACAATTGAGAAACCATTAAAAATGCATATATAAAACTGCTTATAAAGCAGTACATATAAAATCAGTTATGTAATAAGAACTGGTATGAAAAGATAATCACCTTTTCTTCCTTGCCATATTTTCCAGGTGGTATATGTAGTTTTCCTTCCTGAAAGATAAAAAGATCCAAGTATATGCTTAGCCTGTGTTTATATTTTGTGAGTCTGGCATTAACCTCCTTTTAAATATTTCTTCTTGGACCTCACACTATCAACTCAATGCAAAACACTCTCTCCTCACCTGTATTTATTCTAGAATTCATCCATGGAACCTGGAAAATCCTCCTCAGAACACGTTTCCTTCCTCATGTGCTCTTTTCCTAAGTTTTCAGAGGTTTGCCTTCACAATCTCTTTGACACCTCTCCCCTCCTCCCCATTCCCACCAGTGCCTCTCACACCTGCCTCCTCACACCAGGACTATTCAACCGACACACACGGGTCACACACCTACAGGCAGCTGGACAACGCTGGGCACACAAAGAAGGACAAACCCTAGTGTGGGTAGAGAGTCAAAGGGAATGCATGGGAGGGTAAGAATAAAACAACATGAGAAGGGCCTTAATGGTAAGTTGAGGGGGCCCAGGGAAGGAACGACCAGGGCAGGTCAGTCAGGGAACATTCAGACAGGAGGGACTTGGGAGCCTTGTATGTTGACTATAGGTTCTTTGGGCTGAAAGACAATGAAGTCATTTCAAGTCCCCATGTTGTCTGAGATACTATTTTAAATATGTCATGTCACACCTCAGGAGACCTCCCTGGTTCTGCACTATGTTATGAATTTTAACTCTTTAGCCTGACGTTAAATCCCTCTGCACACAGCCCCAGCTTGTGGATGAGGTCATATCACACTCAATGCGTCTACCTCAACCCACAGAGCCTAGTTACTAGTGGTTTTAGATTTCATGCTATTCTTTCTCTGGAGTATCTTCTGCTCACTTGTTGACTGCCTACAGTCTTCTTTCTTTTAGTGCCCGAAGTTGTCTGCAGGCCCCTGAGTCAGAATGACCTTTACCTGCTGGAGCTCCTGAACCTACCCTGGCAGAGCCCCTTTGAGAAATTGACAGGCTCCCTTGTACTGAGGTCGGAGGGTCAGGCAACTAACTCTCCCCTAGTGAAGCATAAAGTCAGGGGCCTCAGGGATCTGGAGATAACTCAACATACATTGGGTGATCAATCGGTGACCTTATCTTCGACTACAACAAGGAAAGTCGCCCCTCCTGCGCATCGCTGAAATACCTTCATCAGCCATTTTAGGGTTTTTCCACCACAGCGCACAATCCTCTTCCAATGAGTTGATTTTTGATAGCCTCCTGCAACTCCAAATTCCCTGGGGGTGAACCAGTTTCCGTCTTCTGTCTTTATACACTTCATTGTGGTGCCTGTAAGACCAGGATAAGTTGGTCCTGAAACTTCTCTGTCTTCACAGTTCAGACACTGGCCTCCCAGTGCCCTGGATCTCAGGTCTCCCAATTTGGGCTCAAGACCAATATCAGGAGAGTCTGACCTCCCCTTTCATTTATCAGAATTCAAAACCCCATCTATATATCCCCTTCAAGATGTCCTGCCTTGTGCACACATATCTTTGATCTTTGTGCAACAACAACAAAAAGTGATCATTAACATTTACTCAACGGTAGAAAAGTATTCTAAAGTCACCTACAAGGAAAAGCATGCGACTTTGCACAAGAAGAAGATTTCCGTTTGCTCTTGAATTATGGAGATAAGGAAACAGGCCAGACTCTTTCTGGTGGCCTGCGGCAACGTGGAAGCAGAACCTCCCGTGGACTAAGATCTCAAGTGGGGGCCTTGCTGCTCAGAATGGCACCGTGGCAACGTCGGTGCCCTCCATTACACCAGCTTTCATCTAAGTGTAATGGCATTGCTGAGCAGAGGTGTTCCATCCCTGAAATCATGAGTAGCTAACATTAAAATAATTGGGAAATATTACTCAGTGGAAAATTTAAGTTATACATAATAGACAGTCACAATAACTGAAAGTCAAACCCACAATGAGATACTACATTATAAGCACTGGGATGGCCATAAGGAGAAAGAAAGACAATAATAAGTGTTGGTGAGAATGTAGAGAAATGGGAGCCCTGACACTTTGCCAGTGGGAATATATACTGGTGAAATCCTGTGGAAGATAGTTCAGTTTTTCCTCAATAAGCTCAACATAGAATTACCATGTAACTCAGTAATTCCACTCCTGGATATATACCCAAAAGAATTTTTAAAAATACGTTCACACAAATACTTTATGTGAATGTTCAAAAAAAGTACCCTTCATAATAGCCAAAAAGTAGAAAACCCCAACAAAAGGATAGATAAACAAAATATGGCAAATCCAGACCATGGAGTATTATGGTATTTGGCATCCAAAAGAAGGAAATGTAATACATATTTCTACACGGGTGAACCATGAAGACATTATGGTATGAAAGAACCAGTCGCAGAAAGCACATGTTATATGAGTTAATTGATATGAAATGCCTAGATAGTCCAGTGTATAGGCCAGGAAATAGATTAGTGGTTGCCTGGGTTAAGGCAGAGGGTGAGGCAGTGGGGTGAGTTGCATTGACGACTGAGAGGCATGAGTTTTCTTTTCTTTAGTGGGAGACAAAATGGTCTAAAATGAGATTGTGATGATTGTTGCATAATCTTATGAACAAATAAAAGAAACAAACAAAAATCCAGCAATGAATTTTATACTCCAAGTGGTGAATTGTATGATATGTGAGTTATATCTCAGTAAAGCTGTTTAAAAAATAGTTAATTTGCAGACAATTATATTAATTGGTTTGTACTACCCATTTTAAGAGAAACTTTATATGAGTTCATCATAATAGACAACGATTGAAAAGCTTCCTAATGTTAAAGCCACAAAACACATTATATTCATTGTGTGAACTAACTCTCAGAGTCACACCTGGAGGCAGGTTTGTACCTGTCACCCGTTTCTCAGATGAGAACGTTCAGGCTCGGGGAGGTCCCAGCCTTCACACTGCCGCTCTGGGCAGGGCTGAGGCTGGGACTCAGGGTTTCTGACTCTAAACCCTGTGATCTCCCCACCACACCTGACACCCTGTCCTGGCGGTGATTATCCAGAGGGGACACAGGAGGGGAGCTTGCAGGCAGAGGTCCTCTTCCCTGTTATATCGGATTCAAAGAAAAAAGTGCAGCATTTTCTACCCAGAGATGGACGATCCTGCACTTCTCTTTCGTTCTTTGGGCTTCCTCATGGGCACTTGCTCATGGAGGTGAGCACCTAATAATACGCGCCATTGTTTAAAGTGTAAACATATCATCTTAGGAATCCTTTTGTCTTCTTTCCAGCCACAGTGGAAGATCAATTTCTTAAGTGATGTGAAATTCACATGAGTAATTCCATTAATTCTTGCGATTCCTTTGCATAAGTATTATAAATTAAGTATGCCATTAAACCTACCTCCTTTCATCTTGTTCTTATATAATGTGCCTTTCATCTGTCCACAGCTCACGGGAAGTGTTTCAGAGCAATAATCCACATCTTCTTCCTGCAGTTTTGAAACTGAAAGAGAAGATTCTTCATTCCATCTCATTTCACAATTGCACACATACAACTTTCTCCTGTGTTGAGGTCATTTCCATAAAGTCATAGAGGTACTTAGAAAACATTATTCCACAAGTCTCCAGAGTTTCAGAGTCTTTCCTTCAGTGGCACTTTTGATACATAACATCAGATCATCTACCTTCATTTCACCTCTGAAACCCCCCCAATCAGAACGCTGTAGCAGAGACACCAGGCATCCACAAGAGACTGTCTCAGCTCCCCCCCATGTGGTCAGCCCCTGATTCTCGGGTGACAGTGGCACACACAGCTGCTGCCCTGGTCGGAGGGGGCTCTGCACCGGGGCTATTTCCCTGCACTCAGGTCGCTGCAGACAAAGTCCAGACCGTACAGGCCTCTTCCTGTGTGAGCTCTGACTCAGGGGCAGAGAGGACAGCGATGGGCCGACCTGATGGACACGGTGTCTGCTGTTTGTGTTCGCTGCTTTGCCTCATTCCTCCCCCACAGCAGCTTCCTCCAAAGCTGAAAAGGGAGCTCAGGGAGTTCTAGAACAATCTGGAAATTGCATGGCTGGCTAGGCTATTTGCAGTCTGACAATGGTCTGCCCTTTATCAAAAGCTACACCCAATGCTCTGATCATCTAACTTTGTGTCTCCCCTTGTCCACACACTTCCCTATTATGGCTCTTTGGTTGCTGAAGGCAGCTATTTCTGAGGAAGGCCAAAAGGGATCAGCTCCTTCCTGCATTGTGTTCAGGAGAGAAGTGGAGGGGGCTTAATGGCGTTATAGAGACCAGTTCTGAAAATGATGGACTCTGTTCTGACCCTTGCTGGGGATGACGCCTCATATTTTGCCCGTCCAGCCTGGAGGGTGCAGCCTTCAGAGTGCTCAGGTGATTCATATTTAATTTTGCTTTTAGTTTTTGGAAATGTTGTTGCCAGGCTTGTATCTGATTTTTCTTGATGAAAAGTCTGAGTGACAATAGGAGATTGTTAGAAAAAAGAGGAAATTACAGCCACTGGAATGGCACACACAGGTTTCGTAACAGTGCAGGAAGAACAAAGATCCAGGCACCTGAAGAGGAAACACCGAGGAGGTATGGGAGGTGGAGAGGCATTAATGACATCTGTCACTCAGAGCTGCCCTGAGTCCTCCTTCCAGAAGGAAACCACCTGGTCCAGGTCTTTCACCACATGGATGCTGAGGGCCACTCAGCATCTGATAGGAGGAAACAGGGGCTGCTGCCAGTACCTGACACCCCATGCAGAGTGACTCTGGACAATGTCCCCACACTGACTCTCAGTCATTCAGTGGTGGGGCATAGTGGTGACAAATGCCATCTGGACACTATGAACAAAGAGGCCAGATTGGAGAGACTTCCCTGTCCCCACCTCCTTCCAAACCCCCTTCAGCACTGACAGAGCTGAGAGCTGTAAGGATCCCAGCTGGCCAGGGGCCCACCTTACCCCGGCGGCTGTGTTCCCCTTAGGAACCTCAGCAACGGCAAGTGCCTGTCTTTCAGGGTCGCCCTGTGTGCCCTTGGGATTGTACCTCCTGTGTGAAAGCCAGGCCTTCACATGCGTCTCATGCAAACATGGTGACATGCACCGGTGGGGTGAGTATGGGAGACTTAAAACAACTATGGTTTAGGAAATTTGTTAAATACTGAAGGAAACCAACTGAGCGAGTTTGTTCCAAACGTCCGGTGGTCCCATTAATCATCGTGGCTGGTGGACTGGTGTCCTCATGGGGAAACTGCCAGGACCAGCTGTGTGAGGCCAATTTGTTGGGAGGCAATTGTCCTAGGCTTGCCACGTGCCCAGAGTCTCTTGTCAAGGATGGGTGAGCGGCAAACAGTTTTAGGTTTTAGAAGCCAGGGTTAACGTAGCCCTCCAGGTCAGGGGGCAAATTTGTTTTCTGACTAGTATGAAACAGAAAATATCTCTCTCCTTAGAAATATCCCAGGGTAGTAGAGTATGCCTCCTTTCTTCAGAGAAGATTTTCTAAAGTTCTAGGATGATGCTCATGTTCTGTCTTTTTATAAAGATTTGGATTTTACAGGACAGGAATTTAATCAGTACTGAAAGAAAGATAATACTTACACATCTTATTGTAAATTTTATCTCAGAAAAAAAGAAATACAAATATTGAAGTCTAGCTAATATAATAAACATGCTAAAGTGTTTGGAGGGAAGTATACTATTGTTTGGTGCTAAAAATGCTTCAATTTTGAGGATGGTTTTTTAATAAATAGAGAAATGGATAAAGGGACAGAAATGTGACAGAGCAAGTACAGTACATGTTAATTGTGAATCTATGTTTACTGTAAAATTTCCCAAGTTTTTGGAAGTTTTAAAATTTTCATAATTCAATAGTTGGAAAAAGAGATCTTGGCAAGAAAATAAGCTTACTAAAGCTTTTAGTTTAAAAAAGTGACAGTTAAAATACAAGGAGAATATTCATTAGCCAACAGTAGATTCTAGAAGACAATGCAGTAATCATATTAGTATATTGAGGGGAAATAAATGTTCACCTAGAATTTTTAATCGATTAAAAAATTCCTTCAAAATAAAGGCCAATTTTCACATATCACACTTGGCAGTGTTCCCCCTTAAAGACCCTCAATAAAAGAGTGAACAATATTTTCAGGTAAACCAGAGGTGCCAGCAAAGAAACAATGATTAGTGCATAAAATGATGAAAAATTCATGCAAGTAAATAGTGACTGCAAAATGGTAATAGTTTCAAAATTTATAATTAAAAAGATTAACAGCAAAATGTGAAACTACAATAGCTAAATGATAGAGACAGAATGTGTAATTTGAGGGAATCCATGCTAACTCCTTGACGTTCTTTGAGATGAAGGCATGTTTAAAGACATTCCAAAATTTTATCTCCAATTTCCAACACCAGAAAAAAGATGAAGGGTAGAATTCTACCTCAATCAACAGATAGTAGAAAAGAGACACAAAAATACATAAAAGGTGTGGTTAGCAAGAATATAGATATGTCAGTCCCTCCCTGGGATCATAATAAAAGTAACAAATAAAACTTAACTATTAAAAGATTAGGATTATCCGAGAAGATTACAAAAAGTCAGTATAAGAGGCATAAAACAAAGTTGCATTGGAAGGCTTAATAAAAAGAGGTAAAAAACAGAAAATATAAAAGTTAATGTAACAGTATCAGCCCTCTGAAAAAAGATTCAAAGGCAAAAACCATTAATAAGGAGGAAAAGGAACACTCTGTGACTCTAAAAGAAAAAACCCAGTAAGTGAAAACAACCATAAATAGTGTCAAAGTATTTAAAGTAAAACAAGAGTACAAGAAGGAATTGGCAAATACTCAATCACCTGGAAAATTTAACACATCACTATATACAAACCTGATGGATCAAAGACAATCTATTACTGTAGATCCAGGAGATTTAAACAGTGGGTTTCATAAAAAATATGTATACATCGAGAAGTCAGAGCCAACACATAGTTCAAATGTATATTATTTTAAAGGGACTTATAACATTTACAAATATTGACCACATATTTGGTTCCAAAAGAACTTTCAACAAATTTTAAAGAGTTAATGAAGTCAATTTTTCATATTGTATTCCAGATACCCATTTTAAATTCCTAATTTACTAATATCTGCATTCTCGGAGACATCATAGTCCAGGTAAAATAGCATAGCTCATTATTTTCCTAATAGCTGGCATTAAGATTTAATGAGTAAGGATCTCAGCTGGTGGCAGAGGAGGTGAAATCCACACTAACCTCCTCTCAGGACCAAACTGGAATTCCAACTACATTATAGAATAATATCATGAATAACCAACTGAACAAAAGATGAAGAGAAGCCTTATAACCAAGGAATTACTGAAGAAACCACATCACTACAGTAAGACTATTAGAAAGTCCAGGCGTGTGAAAGACTCACTGGTCTCCCACAGGTGGAAGCTGAAGTTCCAGAGGGATATTTCAGGGGCCCAAGGGTGTTCGCAAGGTCAGCACAACAGCCTACAGCACCAGAACTGGAAAAGGCTGTAAGTGACATCTGGCTGGGAAACATAGCATGGTTTCTGTCTGCCAGGGAGAGAGGGCTAGAAATGCAGAGAGCCTCTTCATGGGTCAATGCACAAAATTTCATTCACAGCCCCTTACCCTGGGCCCTGGCAGAGAGAAGGCAGAGTGGACTAGAGCTGCATGAGGAGACCCTGTGCTCAGTCATTCTCCATATTTCAGAAGCCATCTTTCTCAGGCAGAGCACTCCCCTCCATGTGACATCAGCCTGAGGGAAGCAATAGCCACATATGCAGGAATCCCTCTTGCCCTACACTGTGGAGCTTCAGCTGGGCTGCTGAGGAGTACAGATTGGGGCACTTTCAGTGATTAAGCTTAACAGAAACCCTGTAAGATGAGACAGATCTTTGAGAGCTCTGTGTCTTTAGCAGACTTTCCCACAGGCCCCGTGTTGGTAAAAGTGGGCCTTGGGGTGCAGCCTGGTTCTTTTGGCACACACCCAGGCCCAGCAGAGGGAGCCACAAGCTGCAAATCATTGATAACTCCAAACAGGTTGCCGAAGACCAGTCACAAGCAGCATCTGACACAGGGCTATCCAAGAGTCTGTGCAGATTTCCCTGATACATAGAAACACAAAGAGGCAGCCAAAAAGGGAAACAAAGAAACAGGCTCCAACTGAAAGAACAAGAGGATTCTCCATAAGAGCAAAATAAAATAAAGGCAAGCAAATTATCAGATACAAAGTTTAAAGTAGTGATTATAGGATGCTCAACAGCATTAAAAAAGACATAGAAGCTATACAAAAGGACCATTCAGAAATCAAGAATGCAATATCTGAAATAAATAATACACTGGAAGGAATAAACAGTAAGTTAGATGAAACAGAGTGTCAAGTCAGTGATTTGGAAGACAAGGTAGAAAAACCACCCAAGCAGAGCAGCAAAAGAAAAGCAAATTAAATGAGAAGAGAGTTTACGGGACCTTTGGGACAAGGTGAAGTATAACAACATCCACACCGTGGGGATACAAAAAGGAGAAGGGTGTGAGCAAAGGATCGAGAACCTATTCGAAGACATAATGACCAAAACTTCCCAAACTTGGTGAAGGAAAAAGAGACATAGTACATGGAGCACAGACAGTCGCAAACACAATGGACCCAGAAGCCCATATCAAGGCACACATAATTAAAATGGCAAAGCTTAGGGACAAGGAGAGAATCTTAAAAGCTGCAAGAGAAAAGCAATTATTTACCTAAAAAGGAGTTCCCATTAGACTGTCATTTGATTTCTCAGCAAAAATATTTCAGATCAGAAGGGACTGGCATGAAATATTCAAGTGATGAAACACCAGGACCTATACCAAGCTACTTTACCCAGCAATTTAAAATTGGAGGAGAAATAAAGAGCTTCCCAGATAAGAAAAACCTAAAGGAGTTTGTGAACACCAAACCAGTTGGAACAAATGTTAAAGGCCTGCTTTAAGGAAAAGAAGAAAGAGAAAAAAATAGAGGAAAACAGTTAAAAATAAAATGACAATAAATACATATCTATGAATAATCACTTTAAATGTAAAAGCCTTAAATGCTACAACCAAAAGACATAAGATGACTCATGGATGAGAAAAGAAGACCTATATATATGCTGACTCCAAGAGATGCCCCTCAAACTGAAAGAGACACACAGACTAAAAGTAATGGGATGGGAAAAGGTATTTCATGCAAACAGAAAGGCCAAAAAAGCTGGGCTAGCAATAGTTATATCCAAAAAATAGACTTTAAAACCAAGGCTATAGTAAGAGACAAAGAAGAATGTTACATAATGATAAAGGGAACAATCCAACAGGAGGATATAAACCTGATAAATATTTATGCAACCAACATAAGATCACCAAAATACATAAAGCAAATTTTGATGGACATAAAAGAGATGGATAAAGAGAAATACAGTCATTGTCAGGGACTTTAACTCCCTATGGACTCCAGTGGATAGATCTTCCAGACAGAAATTCAACAACGATCGAGTGGCCTTAGACAAAACACTAGATCAAATGGATTTGATTGATATCTTCAGAGCATTTCACCCCAAAGCAGCAGAATACACATTATTTTCAAGTGCACATGGAATGTTTTCTAGGAGAGACCACATATTAGGACACAAAACAAGTCTCAGTAAATTTCAGAAAACTGAAATCATATCAAGCACTTTCTCTGAACATAATGCCATGAAACTAAAATTCATTCACAAGAATAAAACTGAAAAATACACAAATACCTGGAAATTAAATAACATGAAAGAATGCATGAGTCAACAATGAGATCAAGAAAGCAATCAGAAGATACTCTGAAACAAATGAAAATGAGAATACAACATTCTAAAATCTATGGGACACACAGAAAGCAAAGCTTAAGTGGGAAATCCAGAGCACTACAGACTTCTCTCCAAACGAACAAGCAAACGAGAAAAAGCTCAAATAAACAATTTAACCTTACACTTAAAAGAACTTTAAAAAGTACAATAAACAAAGCCCAAGGTGAGTAGAAGAAAGGAAATAACAAAAAAGAGAGGGGAACTGAATAGAGACTAAAAAAGACCACAAAAGATCGATGGAACCAAGACCTCATTCATTGAAAAGATAAACGAGATTGACAAGCCTTTAACCAGATTCACCAAGAAAAAGAGAGAGAAGGCTCAAATAAATAAAATCAGAAATGAAAGAGGAGTAATTACAACTGACACCAAAGAAATACAAAGGATTATAAGAAAATATTATGAACAACCATATGCCAACAAGCTGGACAACCGGGGTGAAGTGGATAAATTTCTAGATGAACAATATTCCAAAACCAAGTCAGGAGGAATCAGAGAATCTGAATAGACAGATTACATCTAGTGATATTGCAACACTAATAAAAATTCACAATAAAAAAGCCCTGGACTGGATGGCTTCACAGGTGAATTTTACCAAACAATTCAGAAAAAACTAAGACCTCTTCTTCTCAATCTATTTCAAAAAAATTAAAGAGGAGAGAAGGCTCCCAAACTCATTTTATGAGGCCAGCATTATTCTAATTCCAAAATCAGATAAAGACACTACAAAAAAAAATTATAGGCCAATATCCATGATGAACAAAGGCACTAAGATTCTCAACAACATATTAGCAAACCAAATAGAACAATAAGTCAAAAATGTCAAACACCCTGATCAAGTGGCATTTATTCTTGGAATGCAATGTTGGTGCAACTTTCACAAATCAATAAATGTGATTCACCACAAAAACAAAATGAAAGATAAGAGCTAGATGATCATAGCAATAGATGCAGAAAAAGCATTTGATAAAACAGCACCCATTTATGATAAAAAAAAAACTCTCAGAAAAGTGGGAATAGAGGGCACATACACATAATAAAGTTCATATGTATTAACCCACTCCTAGCATCATACTAAATATGTAAAAGCTACAGGTGTTCACATTAATATCAGGAACAAGACAGGAACATTTGCCTCACATCTCTTATTCAGCGTAGTGCTGGGAGTCTTTGCTATAGCAATCAAACAAGAAAAAATGAAAAAGCATTAACATTGGAAAGGACTAGAACCAATAAATGAATTCAGGAAAGTAGCAGGATACAAAATTAATATCCATAAATTAGTTGCATTTTTATATGCCAATAATGAACTAACAGAAAGGGAAATTAAGAAAAAAAATCTCATTTCACAATTGCTTCAAAGTGGATAAAATATCTAGGAGTAAATTTAACCAAGGATGAAAAAGACCTGTATGTGGAAAATTATAAGAAACTGAAGAAGATACAAATAAGTGGAAGCACATACCATGTTTATGGATAGAAAGAATTCACATCATTAAAATGTCCATACTACCCAAAGCAATCTACAGAATACTATGCAATTCTTACCAAGATAACAATGACATATTTCACAGAACTAGAACAAATATTTCAAAAATTTATATAGGACCACAAAAAGCCCCGCATAGCAACAGCAATCTTGAGAAAGAAGAACATATTTGGCAGAATCACACTACCTAATATAAAACTATACCATAATATCATAGTAATCAAAATAGCATGGTCCTGGCATAGAAACAGACATTTAGAAAAATGAAACAGAATAGAGAGCCCAGAAATAAACCCACACCTTTATAGTCAATTAATATTTGACAGCAGAAGTGAGCACATACAATGAGCTAAAGATAAGTTTATTCAATAAATGGTGTTGTGAAAATCTACAGAAATGTGCAGAAAAATGAAAGTAGGTAAAATGAAAGTAGTACATCACAAGCAAGAATAAATTCAAAATGGATTAAAGACCTAAGTGTTAGACTCAAAACCATAAAAATCCTAGGAGAAAACTTAAGCAGTATATCTCAGATAGTATTCGTAGCAACATTTTTTTCTGATATATCTCTTCAGGCAAGAAAACAAAAGAAAAAATAAACAAATGGGACTACATCAAACTAAAAACTTTTTGCACAGCAAAGGAAACCATCAACAAAATAAAATTACGGTCCACTGAATGGAGAAACACTCACCAATACCTCTGATAAGCTATTAACATCAAAATGTTACACAGAATTTATAAAACTCAACACAAAAAAAACCCCAAATAATCAAATTAAAAATGGCCAAAGATCTGAATGGGCACTTCTCCAAAGAGGACATACAGGTGGCCAAAAGACAGTCGAAAGATACTCATCATCACAAATCATCAGAGAGATGCAAATTAAAACCACACTGAGATATCACCTCACACTTGTCAGGGTGGCTATCCTCAATAAATCAACAAACAAGTGCTGGCGAAGATGTGGAAAACATGGAACCCTTCTGCACTGTTGGTGGGAATGCAGACTGGTGCAGCCACTGTGGAAAACAGTCTGGAATTTCCTCAGAAAATTAAAAATGGAGCTGCCTTTTGACCCAGCAATTCCACTGCTGGGAATTTATCTGAAGAAACCCAAAACACTAATTTGAAAGAATATAAGCACCCCTATGTTGATTGCAGTGTTGTTTACAATTGCCAAGACTTGGAAGAGCCCAAGTGTCCGTCAGTAGATAAGTATATAAATCAACTACAGGACATTTACACAATGAAACAATACTTTGTCTTAAAGAGAAGGAAATTTTACCCTTTGTGACAGCATCACTGAAATTCAGAAATCTAATTTTTTTCTATTTCTCCTCAATATATCTTTTCTTTTTTGCAATAGAAAATGTAATGAGTAAGGAAAGCAAAGTTTACTTTGAACATTTGTGATCAAGCCAATTTGGTACTGAATTATAAATAGATCAGTTCTTCAGAGTAGAACACTATTCACAGGTCAATGAATATAAGGAAATGCACGTGAAAGGGCATTTCAATTCATTAAAAAAAAGTGTTGGCGTAATTCTTGTAACTACTATTTTACATCTTATACAAAGAGGTGAATCCTGTGTGAATTACAGATTTAAATATTAAAAAGAAGCTAATATGAATTTTTTAAATCTTTAGATAAAAATATCTTTGTAAAATTTATATAAAACCTAGAAACCATAAAGGAAATTTTTGACAGACTTAAATTTCATAAAATTTTTAAACTTCTTTGGGTTAAAATATACCATTACAAGCCTATAAATGACAACAAATAAGACAAGAATATTAACAAATATATGCAAAATATAACCTATGCAATATATTATCCTACCTATTATTGTTTAGCATGGCTTAAAAAAATGACCAACATAACAACAACACTGGTAAGGCATATTCCAGGCATTTGTAGAAGAAAAACAAATAATTAATAACCAATGAAAAATGCTCAAATATGCTGAAATTATAGTACTGCAAATTAAAACAGGAATGAAGCAAAACTTTTATAGTTATTGGAAAAATGTCTAGTGCACAGTGTACTGATTTCAAGTAAAAAGTAGCATGTAAATAGTTTTATTTAGATTTATAATACAAGTGTAATTGTGCTACAGCTTCTGAAGGCTGCCCTCAGGTTTTGGCTCACTGTCCCCTGGCTTCCTCTTTAAAGACAGCCACATCACAGCTCCCCGATCATTCTTCCATAGGCACACACTCCTCTGCACAGCACCAAAGGTTGTCTGATTTTTAAGGAAATAGCTAATTTGATTAGTGCCACCCAGAGTATCCAAGGTAATCTCCACATCTCAAGACCAATAACTTAATCACATTTCAGAGTCTCCTTCTTCATGTAAAGAAACAGATGACAGGTTCCAGGAAACACACATGGACAGCTCTGTTTCTGTTGGTATAAAAATTCTCAAGAACCCTATAGGGCTCCCACGTGTGTCATGGGGATTGGCTCCCTTAGACAAAAGGATCCTCCACAGATATTCCCTACATAATCACATACCTATTTTTGGCTTCTGCTGGGATGGCTGAGGGCACCTGTGAGCCACATATGTAATCTCATCAAAACCTTTCTGTGACGGAATACTCTGACTTTTTGCTACTTCTGAGGCTCTGGCAAAAAGTTGTACAGAAACCCTCTTAGTCATTCCACAGAGCACTCTTGCCTGACAGTGACTCTTGTAATTTTAGGATCTTTCATAACCTGAATAGGCTTAGAATTTTCCAAATTACCACGTCCTGTTTCCTTTTGCCTTACAGGTTTACCCTCAGTTTATCTCGTTCCTCTCACATTTTACTGTAAGCAGCAAAAAGACACCAGCTGCATCTTCATCACCTAGAAATCTCCTTAGTGTATATCCAGAAAGTTCTGCTTTCAGCATATCTGCAGAAAAAGATTTGGCTATAATTTTTGTCACTATTTAATAAGAACCTTCTTCCTCCAGTTTTCTTTTTTTAAAAAGAAATTGTTTATTTATTTTTAGACAGAGAGGAAGGAAGAGAGGAAGACAGGAAGAAAAACATCAATGTGTGGTTGCTGCATGCACACCTGCTACTAGGGACTGGGCCAGCAACCCAGACATGTGCCCTGACTGGGAATCAAATCGGCAACCGGTGCGCAATCCACTGAGGCACACCAGCCAGGGTAAGTGTTCTAAAACATGTTATTTCCTCGTGAGGCCTTACCAGTCATGCCAATAGCCTCCATATTTGTGCTGTTCTGGGTAATTTATATTTTCTCTCAGACAACATAGGCTTTCTTTCCCATGTTTATCCCTCTTTCCGAGTCCTCTCTAGGTCTTCAGTATCCACATTTCTGCAAAAAACTCCACCTAGACTTTTTTTAATCTTTCAACTTAAAATTCTCCCAGCCCCTGCTCCTTGTCCATAAGCTATTGACACATTTTTAGGAATGTTTTATAGCCATAAGCCACTTTTAAGAACCAGAGTCTGTATTATTTCCATGTTGCTGCCATTAACAATTAATACAAATAGTGGACTAAACAGCACAATTCATCATCTTACAATAATGTCAGGTAGAATTCTGTCACTGCCTCACTGGGCTAAAATCAAGTTTTTAGCAGACCTTCACTCCTTTCTGGAGGCTGTCGGGGACAATCTGCTTCCTTAATTGTTCCTGCTCCTTAAGGTCACACGCATCCCCTAGTCCTTCCTCCATATTCTAACCCAGCGCTGCTGCCTCTCTCTGGCCATTCCGCTACACTCACTGCTTCCTCTCTCCACCACCAAGAAAGAGTCTCCACTTTTTAAGGCCTATAGGAGTATATTGGGGCCACCCAGGTAACCCAGGATAATCTTCCCCATGTCAAGGCCCCTGGTTTAATTACATCTTTAATGCCCACTCGCCATGTGAGGTAACAGATTACAGGTTCCAGGGATGGGACATAGACATCTTTGAGGAGGCTTTGTTCTACCTACTGCAATGTTGTAAATAATAATGATGATGAAACTCTGGTATTTAAGACTCATTTCTCACATTAAAAGCAAGTAAAATCTTATTCACTCTTACTTCTTTGTCTCTTGGCTTTTTGTAAGTTAAGAGTTTTTCCAATATCCTCAGGACCTAGAAAATAAAAACAGGTGGTGAGAAAACAGGAATGAATAAATAGAAGTTATAAATATTAGGATGATTAATACTGCATGAGATTTGAATTTATCAGGGTGTTTGGTTTATGTTTCTTTCTTCAAAAGGAACTGAAAACCTATTAAATTGAGAAATATGACTCCAAATTGACCCTGGGTCTTCCTTCATTATTCAACAGCACTTTAAAAAAGACTCTGAAATCCCATTGTACTCAGCAGTAAGAACAGGTATCATATCCTATTTAAATCTTAATATTTTTGTGAGGAAATTTGTGGAAAAGTTCATACAAAATCACTGCACATACCTTCGACACGTTGAAAAATGGCCATCCATCAAAAATATATGCTGGGGATGGGGTATTCAAGATGGCTGCAGAGTAGGTGGAAGCTACACTCAACTGCTCCTGGCTAAAACTGAATTTACAGCTAAATTATAGAGAAATTAATGAGAATAACCAACTAAAGTCTAGCTGAACTGAAGTATTATAACCAAAGATTTACAGAGGAAGACACATAGAGACTGGTAAGGAGCTCAGAGGTGTGGAAAGAACTAGCCTCACGGCCAAGTGCAGTGGCAGCTGGAGATACATTGTGGCTACTAAACTCTCTCCCCAGGAGTATGAGATGCAAGACGCTATTTGCAAAGGTCCTTTGAAAGTCACTATACTCCTTTGAAAGTCACTATACTCCTATGTCATGACTTGCTGAAGAGCTCTGTCAAAAAAACACTTTGGGTTTTAATATACTTTATCCATTTCTGCTAACACTAGATGAGTGAGTTGTCTTTTTGCACTATTCAAAGTTTGCAATCAAATAATAATATGACCTTCCAATAAAGACATACTTGTTTTTCTCTTCTATTGAAAAATAATTGCATAAATCCAACACTTTATAGTCATATCAGTTAAGTTTTTAAAAAGCTTATTCCTTTGCTAGCCTATCTACTATATAATCAATATATGGGTGCACAGATTAATAGGACCTATCAATAAATAGCCTTATCTTCAAAAATATAAATAAAATTATTTCTTATTGAATTCCACATCCCAGAGTGGTCAAGTAAGAGGCAGAGAATGGGATCCAGGATGAACTGGACCCACGGAGCAGCATGAACTCAGAACAGATGCCTCCGGAAACACTATCTCTCAGTACAGATCCCTGCAGCCCACGCCTTGAGCTCGCAGCTCCTTACCGGGCTTCCTTTTCTCTGCTGACATGGAGGCTTCAGGGAGCTCTTCTCTATTTCTACATTCTGCAGAGTCCTCATCACTAATCACTGCACAGAAGACAAAAACCCCTTAGAGTTTCAGGGAGGGACGACAGAAACCATGGGGAGGAAAGCCCACGACAAGAGCACTAAGACTGAGAAGCTAAGTTAATTCAGGTCCCCCCGGTCTGTGCCCTAAGGTGTGTGACCGGCAGGTTCCTCCAGGTCCTGCACGGAAGGGGGAGAGGTTCAGGCACAGAGGGCAGCTGTGCCCGTCCTGCAGCCCTTCTTACCCCACGGTCGCCCTGTCTCCCGCCTCCACCCTCACTCTACCTCCCCTCCCCTCCCCCACTCTACCTCTTCTTTCACTCTCATTTTAATTCTTCACTTTCTCATTGGTTCAAACCATTTCATTAATTATGCCTGGGGGTGGCATATCTTTATAACTCTCCTTGTCTTCACGTGTTCCTTTTTCTCTCCTCTAATGAATATCTTGGGTTTTTTTTTTTTTATTTTCTCCCTTTTCTTTTCACTCCTACAACGGTCACTTTCCTCTCTTGCACAGAAATAGCCTGACATCATGCTTAAGGCAACCATTTCTGTTTTAGATATTTTTCCAGTTACTGGGGACATTTTTCTGCTGAGCTCGCTGCATAAGGCGCTGGTCCCCTCCCCTTCCTACCTGTAATTCAGGCCACCAGGGCTGCCTCATGGCCCTGTGACGCGTCCCAGACCCTTGCCCAGGACCGTGATTCACATCACACGCTCTTTCAGTCGGCCTTACCAACTATCTCAAATGCTTGGTTACACTCAGTCCTTCCTTGGGCTTCCCATTTGGTTCCTAAATTAAAAAAAAGGCGTTTCCTTATTTATGTTCACTGAGTCTATAGGGTCAGAACTCACTGGGATTCCATGGTTGCAAAAATAAAGAATTTCCTTTGTCTCTTCAGAGACAGTGAGCACCTTCTGTGAGCACCTTCACTGCAAGGAAGTCCTTCTCCCTGTGATTCTACTGCAGGGAAAGCTCCCTACCCTCTCCTTTCCTGCTTCTCAGCCCTGCCCTTCTTTTGTGCCTCTCTTAACTCTGGGGTTTTTGTTTTTATTTTTATTTCCACTGTTCAAATTAGCACCCAGTTTTTATCTGAGAGGGCCCCTGGGCCATTTTCATCACTGTGGACACCTTGCCTTCTCAGTGGTGTGAGAAGCAGGCCCCTGTGCCTTCTATTGACCTCCAGTCACACAGTGCTTGGTCCTCTCTCTGTCTACCTGGTCCACACTCCATCAGGTTTTGACTCATTGTCCGTTATTCATTCTCGACATGGTTCTCTTGGTGCCTCCCCATTTTTTCTACCTATTGATGTTCATTTCCTTTTGTATCTTTTTCTACTCATCCTTCTCTCTCTACATTGATTTTATCGTTGTGCCCCTGGGCCCAGCAGGGGCCAGGGTGAAGCCAAGTAGTTGTCTACAGCTCAGGGGGTGCTGGGAGTGAGATGCCCTTCACACGAGCTTTTGGGTTCCCGCTTCACCCTAGGCCTGGCCCTGCTGTGCGTTTGTAAACTTGCAGTTTATCCATTCTCTACAATGTTTCCTACTTTCTCTTATTGTATTTCTTAATTGTTTTTGTGACCCATGAATGCCTCTTCTATATCAATTTTGTCTTTATGTTTTCTCCATGTTAAGCATTCCCATCATTACCGAAGTTCAACTCTTGTGAATCTACCTGCCACACTGAGTCCCTCCACCTGCCTGTCCCCCTCCACACTCATCAAACCCAGCATCTCTGTCTTACCTGCTGGATCAAGCTCTTGGGCAGGTTGTTCATTTGCTGGCTGGCTTTCTAGTGCATCATTGTTGCCAGTGGTTGTACCTATTTCCATTGCATTTATCTCTTCTGTTTCAGAGAGTTGCCTTGAGAGTCCATTATCAGATGTAGCTGTACCTAGACCATGTGTTGATGCATACGTATTTTATTTACTCCCTGCATCAATCAGGGTACAAGAGGAAAATGCAATACAAACTTCTCTAAGCTTTTAGTGCAGAGGGAATTTAATCCAGATGATGAGTTACACAGCTGATGGAAGAGCTGAGAAGCTAAATGGAAGAATATGGCAGCTCGCAAAATAGTCAAGAGTAAGGTATGCAAAATAGTCAAGAGGAAGGGACTAAGGGTGGGGCCTTGTGCCGAGGTCATGTCCCAAGGCCACTGGGTAGGGGGAAGCTGGACTATGGCTGGCTTGCTTGGTGGGAAGCGGTGTCATGGGGGAGATGCAGCTACTGCTAGAGTTGAGGCCCGAGAAAGTGACAGCAAGATTTCCCAGCTTCTCACTTGCTCCCACTCTCCAGTCTCTTCCCAGTCTGCCGGGTTAGGGACTCAGCAGGGCACAGTACAGGGAGCTGGCAAGCGAGCCTGCAGAGGTCTGTGGCCAGAGGTGGAGGGCAGAGCAGAGCAGGAAAGGATAAGGAATGAATCTCTGAGTAAACCACCCAGGACCTGTGCACCCCCTGCCCCACGTGAACCTTCTCTGCTCATTCTCAATATTGTCCACCCATCCCACCCTGCTCCCACCAACCCCAACAGTGCATGAATGGGTACCCATTCCTTTTATTGCAGCTTGACTTTTTTCATTTAGTGCTCTTTTTCTAAGCAAAGCAATTTATGTAAAGTATGATTCACAAAATTAATCGCCACAATTTTAACAGAGAACCTGGGCCCTGGTGCACTCCTGTGCAATATCCACAGCTCCTTGGAGCCCCCCTCTTGGAGGGAGGGGCAGGAGACACAGACTTGTCTGCTCCTGTGCTGCTGGCTCAGACTCCTGGATACATGTATTGGTGGTTTGTTTAAAATATTTGGGTTATAGTATCACTGTAACATACACTGATGGACACACAGACACACACACGGTTAATCCCGTCTGTGTGTGTGTTACTCATCACTGTTCCTTCCCGTCACCCCTCCCGTTCCCACCAGCTCATGGGTAGATGAAGTGCTAAGAACATGGATAGGTGCATGTTGGATGTTTTATATCCTTAACTATTAACTTTTTGAGTAAACATGATTTGCAAAAAGTATCATGGTGTTCCCAAAAATCATTGCGAAAGGTTGTTGTTAAAAATAAAAAAGTATTACTAATATAGAACATCCTTTCTCCAATAACACATCCCCGTGGCGGCTACATCATGACGCCTTCCGTGAAGTTGTGGAGCAGCCCCAGGCCTGCTGCCCGCAGACGATGGGAGAGGGTTTGCGCGGGAGGCACACGGTGTCCACGGTCCTGTGTGAGGGACCCCCCAGGTGAGAGGCCCTGGCCCAGGGGGAGCACTCACCGCCCCTCCCCCACTCCCCTGTGCAGTGCTGGCCGCCGCTGGATGTGACCTGAGAGCAAGGCTGCAGCCAGAGTCAGGCGAGGCAGAGGCAGAGGACTGTGAAGCCAGGTGCATGGGCAATAGGTCCAGGCCCAGGGTGGCAGGAGCTGGCAGTAAGTGCATTTAAGGAGAACGGAAGGAGCGGCCCTCCCAGCAACCAGGAAAATGAAGGCTCTGCTGTCTAAATCTTTGGAGAAGCTGCAGGTGCAAAGAATGACTATTCTGGACAATCAGCACTAAAAGGAATCAGTCCTCAGCGCCCCCCACCCCCAACAGCACATGCCAGAATAAGACCAGAACAGCACGTGATCATAAAACAGTTACTAGGAACACACCATTGTGATTCAAAGGATATGGTCTGCTCCAGAGCAGGCTTGGGTATGAGTTCTCACCAGCTCCTGGGGGCAGAAATTAGAAACTTATTTCAGAAACTGAA
Source organism: Pteronotus mesoamericanus (assembly GCF_021234165.1). Lineage (NCBI taxonomy): Eukaryota > Metazoa > Chordata > Mammalia > Chiroptera > Mormoopidae > Pteronotus > Pteronotus mesoamericanus. The sequence goes on from NW_026555277.1 coordinate 280,863, forward strand.
GTATGGGCTGCTCTGTTCTCCCCTAGTGCCATGTGAACCTTTACAAGGCAGGACATGATGATCCCCTCCCGCAGAAAACAGCACAGCCCACCTGGACCTAGGGGGTCCACGGACTCGTGTGAGCTGCGCCGCCGGCCTCAGTCGGGCCATCTCACTGGGAGTGTTCACACTCCACTCAGTGACTGCAGATGGCTTTTCATGTCACCTAAGGCCACAATGAACCTTTTTTTTGAGAGCTGCTTTTGACTGGTGACCTTACCTCACTTCTGACAAAGTCTTGTTGTCTCATCCCCACTTCCTTTCACACCACATCCTGCCTCTGCTGGTCTGTTTTTCTGCCTTATTGAACTTTGCACGAGGTTCAGGGTCTGATTCTTCTGCACTTCCTCCAGCTCCTGGTAGGCTTCTTTCTGTTTGCCTCAGTCGGCATGTATTTCCCTATTCTTTTTCTCAGGTTTCTGTCTTTTTCATGAGGCTATCTGGTGTGCACAGAGTTAGGGACACAGGCTCTGGGTTCAGAATGCCTGGGTTCATCTTGCATATTTGATCCCAAGCCAACTGCATGCATGGTCTCCCTAGATTTCTGTCTCCTTCTCTGCAGATGGACAGATAGTGATACCAGCCACCAAGGGCAGCTGCACACACTAAGCCCACAACTGCATGAGTAAATGTTCAATAAGTGAGCTCTTAATACTCTGGTCCTTTTATTGTGTCCTGTACTTCTTTCTCCTGTCTTTCATTTCCCTTCCTCCTCTCTCAAAGTACAACCATCCCCTCCTCCACATCTTACCACTTCCCCCTCTTCTCTCCCTGTGGCTGCCATCTCCCTGAATATTCCTGCTTTTAAACAACATCCCCCACATTTAAATCAGTCCTGCCTTCTGTCTTCATCAAGGATCTCCTATGTGATGTTGAGTCTGCCCACATTTCCGAGCACTTCACAGCTTCACACGGATCTTCTCCTACTCAGTCTTTCTAAATCAGTTACTCGCAGCTCAGCATTCTCATCAAATCTGCTTTCCTGACAATCTGAGTGTCTGTCCCCTTGTCTTGGTTAATGGACCCATGATCTCTTGCCACGGCTACTTCTCCAGGATTAACCTCTGGTCCGATGCTCATGCATACACCCCTCCCTGTACCTCAGAAGTTCTCCCCTGCTTCCCAAACTTTACTCAGGCCTCAGGGACCGACGCCCTTTCTCCTTTCCTCCTAGCAGATGAGAGTCAGCTTTTATCTGGTTGCAATCACCTTGTTCAATGCTTAGTTGGATACCAGATCTCTCCCGGTTTTCTTCTGGTCCATTTTCTAGGAAATAGTTTATGTTTGGTATCTCTGAAGAGAGGGCAAGAGAAGACGACAATTAGAGGTGCCCATCCAGAATAGTGACGTCACCTCAAATTACAAGCTTAATGATTTCCACATGTGTTGTGGAGAATGCGTTAATAAAACCTTTTCTCCTTCTTTGAAAGCAAGTTTGACTAGGGGTTAACTTTCTTGCTCATTACTCTGGAAACCTGGTGAAGGTGGTTTCTCTTCTGTGTTTCTAGGCAACACTGAGCTTAGAGTTATAAACAGTGACAGTAGGTAGGTAAATTACAGTAGATATGAACTATAAGCCATTTTTAGTCTTCCTCCAATGTACTGACTCTTATAACTTGGCTGTTCCTCATGGGAGTCTCTGAAAGTTATGCCTACAGAGTTGTAACATGAGACACTGGCTCCCTTGGGCACGGTGTGGCTGGGACATGGTGGATCTTGCACCCACAGCTAAGCTGTCATTCGAGGCAGGTAGTAGACCACTCAGTGAGCTGCTGGGTGGGCCCCTGCTGGGGGTCCCACAGAGAAACAGCAACTGATGCCGCCCTTTAGGGATGTTATGTTTCTTGTCATTTGTCATTCTAAGTACATTTGATGCCACTGTGGCTTTGTTTTGTCCTGTGAGTCTAACTGCCAAGTTAAGTAGACCTCTCGGTGGGTGTTGTACTGTATCCATTCTATCATAAGCTTTGAGAAGTGAATAATAGGTCTGTTTTCTTAAGCGCTGTAGCCCCACTGCTCAGCACTGTATGTGACACATGGTAGAAGCTCAGTATTTACCTGTGGGAAAACATTGGTCCTGGATATCAAAAAGTCGGTAACAAACCTAATTACCATTTCTGAAGATTCTGTAAATGTGTTTTAAATCAGGATACTTCTCCATGATGACCTTGCTGAACAAAGCATCCAGAAGGGGCAGGTCAAAGGTCTCCTCCAATTCACTCAGAAGATCATATAAGATTTCGTCTATAGAACGCCGTGTTTTGCAACATTCTTGAGACGCCTTAAAACATAATGAATGGGAAAATATAAACGAGGAAGAGCCTTAGAAAGTGATTTTATTGTTAATGTATTACAATTTCCCTAGATAGTATCTTCTGATGTAAAATTTTAGAATTTGTCCATATTTGTATGACTACTAAGTGGAACAACTAAACCCTTGCTTCTTGAATATACCCATTTGATCTTCTTATTCTTGTTTACAGTAGGTGGAAGGAGCAATTTTGAAGAACAAAATTGGGTTCACGTTAAGTGATGTGTAGCCCTTCCAGAGCCTGGTCGAATGTTTTAAGAACAGATTTAGCAGGTGGTGAGCTACTTTTCTAGGGACTGGACAACCCTTGTCCCTTGCCCAGGACGACTTGGCCTGGAAGGGCCCAGGGAAGCCACCAGGTGGTGATTTCCCTTCCTGTGGACTTTGCCATAAAGTAAGCCTAGTCATAGAGAAAGAGAAGCCTTGCATCTCTGCATCTCCACCTACATCTCTTCCAAAATTAACCTAAATTCCAATACTCCGGAAATCCCAGCAGAAAAGAAAAAGATAGGAAAGGGAACTGAACATTTTGGAGAAAAAATAGCAAGCATTTACTTCCAAATTTGTCCTAACAAGACATTAAATCTCTGTGAATTCTAATGCTCTCACATCTAAATACTCGAATTGATATTCATTGAAATGGAATGTTGTGTCAATTATTATTTCATTAAATGAAATCATAAAGCTTATTCATCCATTCATTAAAATTACTTTGTTTTCTAATATAATCTATTGTATGTATGACTCCTGCAACACATTATTCAACTGTGGACCCAGCATTTTCTGCAGGGCTATTCCCCAGACGCCGTAGGAGGCACACGGAGCCCTGCTCCTTCCACAGCGACGCCTGCTCCTCTCCTCCCTCCTGACCTTATGGGAACACTCACAGCAGCACACGAGAAGGTCCCCACTCACAGCAGACTCCCCAGGTGCACCATTGTGCTCTGACGTTTGATTCCAGGATATCAAAGCATAACTTAGTTTGCGGCTGGTTTACCAGACCGTGAAAAAGTAAACCTCACTTACAGCATACATTTCATTGGTGATGAGTCCACGATCCCGGAGAAGTTCAAGGAAAGGAAATGTTGTTTTTATTGCACCTGAAATGTCCACCTTATATTTTTTGAAGAGCTTGCCTGCAGTCTCCTTAACGGTGTTATATATGACCTGTTCTTCTGCAGACATCCTAGGGAGAAAGGATTCCATGATAAAATGGTCATCAAGGTTTTTATATGCCGTAACATTTTATATATGAAGGACAGGCTATGAAGAACCAACCTATATAAAATAAGGGGTTGAGAGTTCAGATTAGAACAAATAGAATTGAAACGATCGCCACGGCTCCTGCAAAGTGAAGCATGGTGATAAGAAAGACGTACATAGTAATGAAAACTTCCAGTCTGTCATTATCAATGCTGTTGAAAGTCTTTTTGTCTTTTTATTTGTTTTTCTTCCAAATCATTTTTTATTGGTTATGTTACTACAGATGTCCTAATTTTTCCCCTTTTGCCCCCCTCCATCCAGCACCCTCCAATCCCTCAGGCTATTCCCCAACCATTGTTCATTTCAATGGGTCACACGCATTAGTTCATTGTTGACTCCACTTTCTATACTGTAATTTACATCCCGATGACTATTCTGTAACTACCTATTTGTCTTCCTTAATCCCCGCAACTTCTTACCCATTCTGCCATACCCTCTCCCCTCTGGCAACTATCTAAAAGCTCTCTCTATCCATGGTTCTGTCTCGATTCTTGTTTGCTTAGTTTGTTTTTTAGATTCAATTGTTGATAGATATATATTTATTGCCATTTTATTGTTCATAGTTTTGACCTTCTTTTTCTTAAATAAGTCCCTTTCACATTGTATATATAAATGGTTTGGTAATGATGAACTGCTAGAGTCTTTTTTTTTTTTTTTGTCTTGGAAGCTATTTATCTGCCCTTCGATTCTAAATGATATCTTTGCTGGGTAGGGCAATCGTGTCTGTAGGTCCCCACTTTTCATGACTTTGAATCACTCTCGCTAATCCCCTCTACGCTGTAAGATTTCTTTTGAGAAATAAGCTGACAGTCTTATGGGAACTCCCCTGTAGGTAACTAAATGCTTTTCTCTTGTGTGCTTGTTTTGTTTTGTTTTGTTTTTTTATCGTTGTTCAAATACAGTTCTCTTCATTTTTGCCCACCCGCCCCCATCTCCAATCCTCAATCCTAATAACCTTGGCTTTGTCCATGGGTTTTATACATGTTCCTTGATGACCGTTCCCCTTCTTTCCCCCATTATTCCCATCCACCCTCTCCTCTGGTTACTGTCAGTTTGTTCTTTATTGCAATATCTCAGGTTATATTTTGCTTACTTGTTTGTCGTGTTGGTTAGGTTCCACTTATAGGTGAGGTCATATCCTATTTGTCTTTTACCACCTGACTTATTTCACTTAGCATAATGCTCTCCAGTTCCATCCATGCTGTCGTGAAGTGTAGTACTTCTTTCTTTCTTTCTTTCTGCTGCATAGTATTCCATTGTGTAAATGTACCATAGTTGTCTGATTTACTCCTTTACGTATGGGTACTTAGGTTGCTTCCAGCATTTGGGTTTTGCTGCTTTTAAGGTTCTCTCTTTATCTTTAACCTTTGGCATTTTAATTGTCATGTGTCTTGGAGTGGGCCTCTTTGTGTCCGTCTTATTTGGGATTCTCTGTGCTCCTTGGACTGCATGTCTATTTCCTTCACTAAATTAAGGAAGTTTTCATTCATTATTTTTTCAAATACATTTCTAATTTATTGCTCTTTCTCTTCTCCTTCTGGCACCCCTTTGATGTGAATGTTGGAACCTCTTCAAGTTGTCCCAGAGGCTGCTTTTACTATCCTTGTTGTTTTCGATTCTTTTTTCTTCTTGATTGTTTGTTGTTTGATTGGCTGCTTTTTGCTTCCTTATGTTCCAAATCATTGATTTGACTCTCAGCTTCATCCACATGATTGCTGTTTCCCTGTAAATTGTTGTTTATTTCAATTAGTATATCCTTTATTTCTGACTGGATTTTTTTTTCCAACCATTGATGTCCTCACTATGTTCCTTGAGCATCTTTATAACCAGTGTTTTCAACTTTGCATCAAATAGATTACTTATCTCCATTTTGTTTAGCTCTTTTTCTGGAGTTTTGATCTGTTCTTTCTTTTGGGCCATGTTCTCCTTGTTTTGGCAGCCTCCCTGTGTTTGTTTTTAAGCATTAGGTAGAGCTGCTTAGACTCGGTGTCTTTGTAGTGTTGCCTAATGTACTAAGCGACCTATAGGGTCCAGTGGCACAGCCTCCCCTACCCTCTGAGCAGGGTACTCGAGGTGCACTGTAGTGGGGCCTGAGTATACCCTCCTCATGTAGTTGAGCCTTCGTTAGTTGGCAAGTCAACTGGAGGGATTTACCCAGACCAGTCAGTTGCAAGGGTTGGCTATGACCACTGACCAACAACCTCCACCTCCCGTGGAGGATCAGCTGTGCAGAGGCAGAGTGGTGGTCCTCCAAGCGGTCTGTCGCTGTCCACTGGGTGCGCTGGCCCTGGGGTTTTCTGGTGGTGCAGGTCACGGTCAGGGCCCACTTGTGTTTTTCCCAGGGCCACCCTGCTTAAGCTGTAAAGCAATCTGAGATGGCTACTACGTGTGCTGGGCTTGGAGATTCCCAGGCAAAGCCGAGCTGTGAATCCAGGCTGGCTGTTGCTAGTGTTGGGCCTGGGGCTCACTGAGGCCAGCTGTCGCTTCTTTGGGAGGACTGAGGAAGTTGTGAAGCATGAGCCACGACCAGCCACTCATATGGAAGATCATCTTGGCTGAGCCTCTAAATTGGGTGGGGGAGGGTCACCGGGAGTCTCCAAAGGGGGTCAGACAATGTTAGCCAGGTTGGTGGAGTCTCAGATATGGCACCAGCTTGCTGGTTCTGTGTGGGTAGGGTTTAGAAAAGGGACAATTGTCTCTGCTTGCCTTGATGGCAGATACTTTAGTTCCTCCATTTATGCCACTGGTGCTGGAGCTGAGGGAGTGAGTCTGAGAAGCTGAGTCCTTGTGTGGGTTCTTTAAGAGAAACCACTCAGGGCTCTAGCAGTTTCTTTCATCAACTCAACTGCTGCTGGGCTTTGCAGAAGGAGGTGTGGGCACTTCTCTTCCTGGCACTTGAGTCCTGGGCTTCGGTGCGGGGCTTTGCATGGGACTGGGACTCCTCACTCCTGAGATATCCCTCCTGAGTTTTTATCCACCACATGTGGGTGAGGGACCAACCCATTCCTTTTTGCACCTGTCCTACCAGTCTGGATGGATGAGGTTTCTTTAATTCTGTAGTTGTCAGACTCCCATTTAACTTGATTATAGACAGTACTGAGTATGGTTCTTCTCTATTTTAGTTGTAATTGTGATATGGTTGAGTGCAGGGGCAAAACACATCTGCCTACACCATCATCTTGGCGAGAAGTCTCAAGTTATTTTGTCTTAAACATACCTAGGCTTTTTTTTTTAAGTATTTTAATTTGTACAAATGTGAAATGGACTAAACAGATCATCCACAGAGGAATAAGAAACAATGGAATAACAATAAAATCTAAGCTTAACAATGCATCTTATTTGCCAGCTAAGAGAAACCAATATCAAAAAGATAAAAACAATGTGCATTCTCTCTCACAGAGTTAAGAGAAATACCAGCCTGAATTATAAAACTAGTTTAGAATGACAAGATATGATTTTATAATTATATATAAGGCACAAACTGATATTTTTAAGAATATCAGTCATTTCTCCTGGGACTTCTGCTTTTTGCAAATATATAATCTATCTGTGCAATTGTTATATATAATGAATCTTTTTAGGCATCTGAATTTCAGGAATGGCTGCTCTTTCATGTGAAAGTAGTTGCAGATCTGAGTCTGTAATTCTGCTTCTTAGTTGGTCGTTTTATTTCTCTGAAAATAATGTTTTGATAGACATTTTGTGTTCCTAAAAGTCATGAAGACCCGTAAGCTTCCTTTTTCAAACCATAAGAAAATTACTCTTTCTTCCCAGTATCTAACATGCATCAGGGACAATAATGTTATATTATTACATCAAATTTTGTAACAAACAAGTTTCTGGTTAAAGATTGAAGACTGGAGAAAAGCATTCGTGTCCTTTCTCATTAAAATGCCACTGTTGGCCATGAGGCTCAGTGGTTTGGAGCATCAGTCACACACCAAAATGTTGTAGGTTCAATTCCCAATCAGGGCATATGCAGGTATGGCCCCCAGTCAACTGCATATGAGAGGCAACAGATGGATGTTTCCCTCTCACACCCATGTTTCTCTACCGCTTTTTCTCCCTCCCTTCCCTTCTCTTTAAAATAATTAAAATCTTTTAGAAAAGAAAAATATATACAGGTTCTGAAGAAATTATCAAGGAAGATATTATTTATTCTTCTGTCCTAAAAAGAGAAAACACAATTTTTTTCCATATCCTTGAAATGTGTATCAATACAGACCACAGTCTTGGTCACAAAAGAAATCTCAAAAAGTTATAATTAGTAGAAGCTAAACAGACTGTATGTGGGGGAATAAAAGCACCAAGAGAGTTTATAAAACAAAACAAAAGCACTCTGTTACGTAAGAGACAAAATGGAACTTGCAGTTAGAGGCTATTTTGAAAAAGAAGAAAAAAAGGAACTAATAGACTGAGATTGAGCAAAGATGGTTGAATATTGGAAACCTCTTTATATAGTTTATTACAACAATATACAAAAGTAGAAGAGAAGTACATAATTTTATCTGTAAATAATTTTAAAAAGGATTTCAAAAACACCTAGCAGCTATTTTTCGGAAAAGTATGTGATGTAGATGAAGGCTGGCACAATATAAAGTCTCTAAAAATAGCAGTAAAAATACTGCATTAAACATTAAAATGATAGTCATTCAAATAAAAAAAGGTGTATAGATATGTATATACACACACATAGAGTGATAGGCAAAAGTAGGTTTACAGTGGTTCATATGGAAAATAATATGAAATAAATATATAATCCATAATAATTAATAATAATACAAGAATAAAATCTGTTTTTTGTACTCACAAACCTACTTTTTCCATCCCTGTATATATAAGCTAATGAAATAGGATAATAAAATGCAGTCATTGGTATGAATACTTAGTAAGATGCATTGTATGCTGTGTAGTTACATACAGAGAAACCCTGGAGACCTGACTAAAATCCTTAAGAAGTAAAGAAAGAATTTGCCAAGGGACATGAATTAATAAACAGGAATATGAAACTAACAGACTTTATTTGCAATGACATATTGAAAACAATAAATACTGTTTCTAACGCAACAGGAATATACTTGCATATATTCATAATCACCTGAAAGTTAAGACATTAACAAGTCACACCTCTGTCCATCACCACGTATCTGCCCTATAACCCACCTCCCTTCCCCCGGCATGAGTTTTTCCTCCTTCTTTTCTTCTTTGCTCAATTCCACCCCCCAACTCAGCCCCATCTCCCCGACAGCTGTCAGCCTGTCCTTGATCTGTTTCACTTGTTAGTTCATAAAATATGATTTACAATGTCAGAGTAACTGGACCTGAACAGGCAATTTAGGGAAGAGAAAACTAAAATGTCCAATAAACACATGCATACAGACAAGATAAACATCAAAGAGAAATCTTTTTTCCCCATTAGATTGGCAAATAATGATCTCATGAGTGGCAATGCACCATGGGAGAAGATTCAGAGAAGCAGCCACTCATTGCTGGTATGAGCAGGAACTGCTACAGACTTTTCAGGAAAGATATGGCAATAAATTTTAAGATTCGCTCCATATTGGTCCAGCAGTCAGACCCACTTTCGGAACTATCCTATGGGAAAAAAAAACACCAGTGTGTATCTTATAGAAACTAGAATTCAGAACGTTCAGCAGTGCCCCATTTCTCCCAGAAGTAAAACACGTTCTTACAGTACTCAAGGGGCCTGAAATAACCCAGCCCTTCTCCCCTCTCCCCTAGCTCACTTCCTCTGGCCAAACCTGCCTCTCTGCTGTTCCTTGACTGTACAGGGCACATTTCAGGCCTAGAAACTTGGTTCTGGCTGTTGCCCCTGCATAGCATGTTCATTGCCCATGTCATGGACTCACTGCCTCATCTCCTTAAGGTCTTTGTTCCATATCACCTTCTCAATGAGACCTGCTTCGACCAACTTACTTGAAATCTAAACCACAGTCCCTTCACCCTGTCCACACACCCCCATCCCTTAAACCAGCTCTCTCTCCTTTTTTGACCGTGTCTTATCCCTCCTTAACATAATAAATTAATTACTTCGATATTTTATTTAGTATTTATTTTCTTATTGTCATCTTTCCCCCAAATGTGTGTTTATATTGCATTAGCACAGAGATTTTTATCTGTTTTATTTATTGATTTTCTTGAGTACCAGACACACACAAGGCACAAATAAATATTTTTTTGATTAGATACCCATAGGTACAAAAGCATGTATTGAAACATTGTTTCAGTAGCAAAAACCTACAATAAAAACTTAATATGACCACCAAACCTGAAAACAATCTGATTTTCCATTTGGGTAAATGGTTGACTATATTATAGTAAATCCATACTAGTAAAGTAGTACATACCTATTTGTTTTTACTAATTTAGATGGATGCTCATAGTTATATTGATTAATAAAAACATCAAGTATAGATTAATATATTATAACATTATAAGTTATTAAAATCATAAAGTGGCAAAGTTTAAATTATATTTATATTTTCATAGCTGGCAGCTTGAAAGTTGATTTTAAATTATGCAGATTAAGAGTTTGAAATGTCTATGAATAAATATAGCAGAATGAATATAAATCCTCTAGTGGGAAAGCTATAAATTTTATTAGAAAATAATTTTTTAATTAATAGTATACATATACTAAATTAATGAGATAGAAAATGATATTATAAAGATGTCAAATCTCTTTCAATTGATCCACAGATTCACTACCATCCTGAAATAAATCTCAACAACATTTGGACAAGCTGGTTTGGACATGCAAAGGGCCAGGACCCTTTGAAGAAGGAGGGGATGGGAAGACGAACTCTGCCAGCTGTCGCGCGCTCACATGAAGCTGCCGTCACGATGACAGTCAGTCCGGCACAAGGAGAGGCTCTCCTAGGCCAGTGGCAGGGAGAGAGCGCAGAGCAGACCCTGCCCATGTGGGCGCTGGGCACTGGACGGGGCAGCGGGGCAGAGCAGAGGGCACGAGGGTGGTTAGCCAAGGGTGGCACCTCAGAAAAACGGATGAGGGAAAGGATAAGGCCTTCTAACTATGTATTAGATGCCAGGAAATTCAGTCTCAGAAAGACAGGAGATGTAAAAAAATTCACCCAGGTGAGGATGGTGCCGAGGGCAAGCCTGAGAGAAATGGACGGTACAGCCACGCAGGCAGGTGAGAAAGAAAGTGAAGGACAGACACCAACCTGCAGACAGGGTCGACCTGGAGGGACACCCAGGGGTCACGGAGGCCGTCCCCAAGGCACTGAGCGTCACACAAACACCTGCATAAATTAGGTGACAGTGTGCAGAGGGGCTGATTTAGTAACAAAAGTGGTATAAAGTTGAGCTTTCAGAGCTATGGAAGGAAATTTAGACCCCCTCTCAAAAACAAACACAATTAATTCTTTCAAATACAAAATTATAAGAAACAAAAAAAGCTAAAATTAAGATGATTGTCATGGAGGAAAAATTTGAGACAACCATTATGAACACAAAATGAAAAACTAAAGGAATAAAAGTTTAGGGGGCAGATAAAGCTGTGAGGGCTAAGTTGCATCAATGAAAGAATAAGTTTGCCCGAAGTTTGAAAAATAAGAAGTTTTCAAACATATTGGAGAAAGAAGTATCCCTGAAATAGAGGTGAAATTGAATCTGCCACCTTATAGAACACAAGAACTGTGTTTAAATGGAGCTGCATGGAATTCACCAGTAACTTTCTGTATCGCTTTTATTTATTTATAATAATCATAGTGAATCCATCTTATAAAATTAATACTATAATTGTATACTCTAATTTTCAAGCTTTAATATGATAGAAGTCACCATAAATAAAGTTAAAGACAAGAAAAATGTATTTATAAAGTTCAAACTAAGTAGCAAACCCTCCATTATCACTGAAGGAAGGACAATCATCTTAATAACATTGGCCAAAAATAAACCAACAATTCAGAGAAGGAACAATGTAAATGGATGGTAAACAGGAAAACCCGTTCAACTTCCCCTGTAGTCAGAGAAAGCAAATTAACAGGCTGCACCCCTGTGTCCAGCTCCTTTCTGAAGTCTGGGAGTGGAGAGATGCCAGTGGTTGGAGAACAGAGTGATTCAGCCGTAACAACAACAAAAAGCAATTTAGCAGGATCTACTGTATAAACAAGTAAGCATTATTACCCTCAACAATTTCACAACTTTGTTTTTGAAATTAGACAGACTTGGATACATGCAAAAACATGGAAACATAAAATTATATTTCAGTGCTTGTTGGTATAAAAATTATGGATTCCATGCAGTAGTATTCAGCCTTTAAAAAGAATGAGATAGATCCACAGGGTAATTAATGTGAAAAAATTTCTAGCCTTTTCCTTGCCAGAGGTAGAACCCATCCAGAAAAAGAAATGAAAGTACAAATGAAACACTAGCCTGCACTTGTCTTTGTCATGTCCGTCCTTCCTCTTCCTCTGACTCCCTTAGACCAGGGTCCCTGGAGGGAGAGCCAGACCCCCAGCCTGAGACGGGAACAGGCCCAGTGCTGACCCGTCCCCAGGTCAGGGAGGAGACCAAGGCTCCCAGATTTGAAGAGTCAGACGCTTACCCTGAATTTTATGTTTTCTAAAGTACCCTCTTTGAAATGACCTAGGTGAATTTAGAGGGGGTCTGAGGGACAAAGGGGGTTCAAAGGTCATGAGAAAATAAGAAATCGCTGCCTCAAAACCTCAGGAAGCACAATCCAGTCCAGGTGGCCCTCCAGCGGAGCAGTAGGTGTGAGACAAGGGTCCTGTGGGCGGTGGCAGCTGCACTCACACCGGCGACTGTCCCTCTGCAGGTTAAAGATCCAATTTCATCACTACGTAGTCCTGCATTTCACTACACTGCACGTGAGGGTTCTTGTACACCTGGACTAAGGTCAAGGTTTTCATGAGTGTCCAATGATGGGCCTAAAGCAGCAGGACAGCTGGAGAGGAAGATAAAGGAAAGAAGACAGAGACTGACCTGGTGCTGAGGTCACTGCCTGGTGTGGCCATCATCCTGCCTTGGGCCCTGGAAGGACCTCTGATCCCTCCAGTGTCTCCTGCCTATTTTCAGTGCAGCTGCCCTGCTCTGGGCAGGAAGTAACTGATTCACCGTGAAAGGCTCCACCCAAATGGCAAAAAGAGAAGTGAAATTAACTAGCACGTGCTGCCCTATGGGGCCTTTCCCTTTCTATAGCCCCATAGTGTTGGTCTTCAGCCATCAGGATGTGTGGCAGCAGGAATGGAGGACAAGGAGGGACAATCAGGACCTGGAAGGCCAGGGACGAGGTCTTCCAGAGAGAGCAGAGCCAGTGCCCTGTAGGCCCCTTATTTGAGCAAAGACACCGAAACAACCTGTGAACCCACTGTCCTCGGCAGCACCAACCTTCCAAGAGGGTGCAGAGCTTGCATGGGGTGGGGATGAACTCCGTGCTGCCCTTTGTCTATGTGGAGAAGGCTGTTGGGAAAGAGAGAAACTTCAGATCTTCACCCAGGCTTATGGAAAGCCAAGAGCCAACTGAGCTGGTCCTGGTGTTCAAAAACAGTGCTGGAGAAGCATAATTCTTAGAGCGATGGCTTCCATGTTTGGTCCCTGAGTCTGACTCCCTCCAGACTAAGGGTTCTCACCCAATTACATGTCAGATACAGGGAAGGTTCTACCTTCTCTCTATGCATGTTCTTTCTTTCCCCCAAAAGAGTGAATATTAATCGCCTTGGGAAGATTCCAGAACATTGATGAAGCAAGCCCTCCACCAGTGGGCAGGGTCTCAGTGTGTCCCGGATGCTGCACACACTGGGATCCCCCTCCCTGCAGACTAGAAAACTGAGCCTCTGGAGGACATGGCTGTCCTGTGCTCTCGACCTCTGTAGGACTCATTGCCCAGACATAGTCTGACATAGGACATAGATGACGCCTGTCTTTTCCAGTGTCCCCCTTCTCTCTCTCTTCTGTGCCTGGGCAGCAGCTGTTGGGAATCATCCCATCTGGTTTCAGGAACTGTAGCTCTGCCGAGGGCCCCAAGGCTGGAGCTAAGCAAGGAGGCCTTGGGAAAATAGGCCATTGTGGAGACTAAGCCTTTCCCCCCAGCAGGGGCACAGCCCCTGCATCCCTCATATCACCCTGTTTGGCCCCAAAGGATGGCTGGTTAGTCAATGACAGGCAAGACCCCTCGAAGGCAGGGGCAACCTAAGACAGGCACAGTTGCATGGGCCATAATGGGAAGGACTTGGGAAACATGGAGAAAAGACAAAAGACCCACACCCCTCGGCTTGGACAAGTTCGGAGTCCTCATTCTATCTGAAAGAATTCTCCTTGTCTCTTGGCAGTTCCCTCCCCCTACCTGTCTCAGGCTTGAAACAATACTGGAGACAGCCCTAAACTGGATCAGGCAGTTCCTGGGGGAAATCAGGCCTAGAAGTAAAATCTTTGAAGCATGCTTTGTTTTTCCCTCAAAAGCTCTGATAACCAGCTCTTGCTGGGAAGGCAATTTACATTATTCACAGACCCTGACCCTAAACCATTTGGTGCTCTTATGTTTATGCTATTATGTTTACTCGTCTTGTCTTGGGCCCATGTAAATCAGTGCGTTCCTGTCACTTGTTTTCTTCAAAACACCATCTATTCTCTGTAAACATTAACATACTGATGTAGTGAGATCACCTGTACATTCCTACTACCTAGCCCCCACTGATAACCCTTTCAGTAAAAGCCATTGGACACAGGGGCTCAGGGTATTCTCTGCTAGAAGGAGTCACCACACCCCTTCTCCTGGCAGACAGAGAAATATCTGGAAGAGCTTATTTTTATTTCCCCATCCGTGATGACTTGGAGCAGCCTCTGCAGGACAGAGTCCACCTTCAGCCTCAGCTGGGGCCCAAACAGGGACCTTCAGGACCTGCACCCCCTCAGCAGGCAGACTAGGTCCCCATCATGCTGGGTGTTGGCATAAATGGGCCAGCTTTGCCCTGAGTCTGCTTAGAGTCACCAAGATCACCCCATGAATGAGAGGCGGGTAGCGGTTGTTGGGGTGCGAAATTGTCACAAGTGTCTTGTTCATGATACAGTCTTTCCTATAAGACAACCGCTTGGCTGGCTGCCTGTGAGCAGCCTGGCACCAAGGAATAGACAAGAGTCACACACAGTAGCTATGTCATTCACTCAGCTTTTATGGAGCACAGGCCACTCAAAGTAGAACATCAACATACATTAATATCCTACTCACATTCTAACAATCTAAGAGGGAACATCCCACACACACACACAGCAGTCAATGGAGCATAGCAAAACTGAGTCCCAGAGTCTCAGTCTGCAGGTCTGGGAGACAGCACGGGGGGCAAGGGAGCCATCAGCATCGGGCAAGGGAGCCAGGTGGGCAGCAGGGCAGGCGAAGCCCTCAGTCCAGCAGAGCAGGCAGCCGATGCCAAGGGAGATGAGAGTGGCATGGAGCCGCACTTTGGGGCGTGGAGCTCAGCGGTCTCAGCAGTGGTCTGCCTCAGTTATACCTTGAGAGTGGTGGACTCCGCCCTTATGGATCTGTTCAATAACTGTCTTGGCGCCCCTGATGCCAAGTGTGGAATTTCCCCAGGGGCCTATGACTGGCTCTGCTCTGCAGACAAGGCTCCTCTGACCATGCGTGCAGATATCTTAAGTGTGTCTCCTTGCCAGACGTGTCTGCTCTGACCATGTAGGCAGACATGTCTCCTTGCCAGATGTGTTTATTCTGATTTAGTTAATTTTCCTCTCAAACCAAAGTGTCACGGCTGACTGAAAGCCATTCTGTTTGACATAAGTGACTCCACTTTGTTTTAGATACTTCATACTGTCTTAATTGGACCACTGCCATTTTATTGGTCCTACTCCCCACAGAAATCCACAGCTGCCCCCTCCTGGATGGACACTCCCATACTGGGGCTGCCCTGGCTGAAGAGAAGGAGACTCTTTCCTGGGGCCAGAGAAAGCGGGGCACACACCCCACTCAGTGAACAGCACTGGTTTCTGTGGGGTCAGGAGGCCTCTGTGGAGAAGCAAAGATTTTTTTTTATCCATAAAACAGGGTCAGACTCACCAGTGTTAGGACCCAGACAAGACCATCTTCAGAAGCAGGTGGACCCCTGAACAGTCCTGCTAGGCTGGTGTGAAGGAAAGAAGGCAGTGCCTGGGGCACTTTCCATGGGGGCAAGGGGCACTGCCAACAGGGACAATTCGTGCTTTCATGGAAGTTGCCTGAGCTACGGGGCCTGGAAGCATGGGAAGCAGTAGAGGCAGCGACTGAGGAGGCACATGGGGCAGAGGATGCAGTGAGGGGACAGGCTTCCTTACTTCACCCGGAGCAGCTTCCATTCAGACGTCAGTGGTGGGCTGAATCTCCAGCCTCGGAGACCCTGCAGGGACAGTGGTTTGTCCCTGAGATGAGGCAGGGAGTTCAGATCTGAAAATTGATGGGCAGGAGGAAGCAAAGTAGCAGCAACAGCAGCCACTGGGCTGAGGATGGAGACCCGAGGTGCCTCTGTGGATGCAGGAATGGAGGGGGAGCACTGGGACCTAAGTGGGAACACTCAGGCCCTGAATGAATGTCTCCTTCTAGGAGGTGGCCCCACAACCAGCAGGACCCTGGGTTCCCCCACCCACCCTTCTTACTGGGGAGACTCTCTTTCTGGGAGTTCTGTGAAATGTGAGTCTGCTACCTAGTGGTCTCCCTGGGCTCATCCTTCTGGAGAGGCCAGGACTCTGTGCTCCCCCAAGCTCAGTTACACAGGAACAGTGGCCTCTGGCCTGTGGGTGGGTGGGTGGGTGGGTGTGTGTGTGTGTGTGCGTGTGCGTTTGATTGTAGCAGTGTGAGGCTATATGGAGAAGTCCAATTCTGGGGTTCAGATTTAGGGATTATTTTTGGCATACATCTAAACCAAGTGGTACCCTGATCCAGCTTTTACCAGGAAGAGAACTGGTATGTAATGTAGATAATCATCTGTCTCACCTTTTTGCCTGTCATTTGGTTTGGAACTCAGGTAGGGAGACTTGGGGAGAGTTAACAGACAAAACAGTTTTCTCTGTGACATTCTTTTTTCTGGGATTACCCTCTTGCTCCCCAGAAAGCCTGGTTGCCTCGCTTTGCTGACCACAGGGGAAGTGGACTTTCTGCCAAAGTGCTGACCACTCCACAAGCCTGTGGCTGCTCTCAGAGCCCAGAGACAGTGAACTGGACACATCTCTTGTGTTGGCCGCGTGTGAGATTTGATTTCTCTGCAGGATTGTCCTGTCTTTGTTCACTGTTCTGAAGTCTCAAGCATGGTTCTCTGATTATTGCCCAGAGCTTCCAGCTGTTTTCTTCAAGAGGATGGCTCGTTAGGGACTCACTCCTGCAGATCGGAAGCAGAACTCTCATCCTCACTTATAAGCAGCAGAGCAGCTCTACTCAGTCCCAGCCCAGCCTTGTTTTGGCTTCTGGAGACCCCTGAGCCCCTGCCCACCACGGAGGAGAGATGCTGCTGTGCAGAGCCCCAGAGGCACTTATTTATTAGGGGACATGCAGCCAGGCTACATACACTTTGTAGTCATTTGCTCCCGGAGCACAGACACATGCCTACTTAGAGTGGGCTTGTTTATCAACAAAATAACAGAGCAAATAATATGCCTGGAGAAAAAAACAGTGTTTATTCTAGAACTGCAATTCAAGTTAATACTTTACAAACTCTCTGTAAGTGTGAGACATATAAGTTGTTGCTGAGGAGTCTAAGAATAATTGCTCTTTGTTAAAGGAAGAGATTGAGTGATGATTATAAAATTTGTTTTTTGTTTTCATGGTTTATTAATGCAGTTGCTAAACTCTGACACGGGCTCTTGTGAAACTTTGCAGGGCCATCTCCCCACCCAGTTTACACAGAGTGGATTGTAGGGGGGCGCTTTGAGTGGTATTGGGGACTATAGTCATGTGCAAGCTGGGGCCTGGAAGAGGCTCCATAAGGCTTGGCCAGAACACTGGTTATGCGGAGACAGGCAGGACCCAATAATAACTCCAAGGGCCCCCGGGGGAAATCAGGCCTTGAAATAAATTACACTCCTTGAAGCAGGCTTTCTTTCTCCCTCAAGCTCTGTTAATCTTATACCAGATAACCACCTCAAGGCTGGGAAGGAAATTTACAAAATTCCTGGACCCTGACCCAAATCCCATCTGGCACCATAATGTTTGCTCATCTCAGACCCAAGCAATTCAATGTGTTCCCACCATTGTCTTCTTTAAACATCACCCATTCTCTGTAAACTTAAGTTACTTATGTAATAAGATTACCAATACATTCCTGCTACCTATCCCCTACTTGCAACCCTCTCAATAAAAGCCATTGAGCACAGGAGCTTGGTGCATTCCCCACTAGCGGGAATCCCCTTCCCCTTTCCTTGAAAGGAAAACAATGTCTGGAATGACTCATTCTATCCGCGGCAAATGGGGGGACTTTGCTGGCTGAGTCCCCCATAGAGCATAGGAGAACCCCTCTCCCCTCCTCTCGACTGAAGGCACTTCTCTCCCTCAAAGCAGAGCAGGTGTGTGCTGACGCCCAGAGGAGCCCCTCTGGAAGGTTCAGTGACGAGTGGTTACCGAGAGCCCCAGGGCCTCGGGGGTTCCAGGTCCCCCTGCAGCCACACTCCCCCCAGGTACGACCACCGCTGAGCTCCCAGCATCTCAGCAAAGAGCCCACATCTGAGACTAGGAAAACGGGACAGACAGGTAAGACAACTTAGTGACCTTCCTTGTTCTTGACTGTCCAGTGGGGTGGGGTGGACACTCTCCCTTCAAGCATGGTGACCATCTCAGCCTTTATCTCCACAGCACAGGGCAATGGGACCACATGCAACCTGCTCCATTGAAAAAGCCTCAGGCTCTGCAGCCCCTCTGACTGGCCCGGGACTGGCCCAGTCCTTCTGTTAGCAGGGCCCGCCGCTGGGGTCCTCTGGGTGGGTGTCACCCATTGATCATGGTTTCCCTGGCCCTCCAGTTTCCTCCCCTCCATTCCAAAAACACTGGTATCATGGGGTGGACAACTTCTACCCTTTGTGTGCAGGAGTGGAGGGCACATTAATCCAGGCACTGGCCCTTCAGCTGGCCAGACAGGCTCTCTTTGGGGATTTGGACTCTTGAATTAAGTACGTTAAGCAGTTGGTAAAAACAATTGGAAAACACTCATTCAGTGCACATTGGTCTACAAGTGTTTTCTCCCATCTTACAGATTGCCTTTTCATTTTGCTGATTAATTTTTATTGTTGTGTAGAAGTTTATTAGTTTGATGTTATCCCAGTTGGTTAATTTTACTGCTGTTGCTTGTGCTTTTGGTGCCATTACAGTCCGGCAGAAGTAACGCCTGCCTGCGTGTGGTTGGTAGGGTCATAATATGGGTGTTATAATTTATAGTTTTAATTTGAACATTTCACCTAAAATGTCCTATAGTGTGCTTGAGGGTGATATTGTTATGTTATAGAATTATATGCTTATGACTTTGTAATAAAATATTTTGTAATAGAAAGGGGGTGTTATTTGTGCCAGACCCTATATAAAATCATTGTCAAGACCAATGTCAGAAAACTCTTTCCCTATGTTTTCTTCTAGGCGTTTTCCACCTTATATATAAGTCTTTAATTCCATTTTGAGTTAATTTTTTAGATAGGGTCAAGTCTGATTCCTTTGCATATGAATATCTATTTTCCCCAACATTACTCATTGAAGAGGCTGTCCTTTCCCCATTAATCATTATGGCTCCATTGTCAAATATTAGTGAACTACATATACATGGATATATTTCTGGTTTTTCCAGTATTTTGTATTTGTCTATGTGTTCTTTATGTGTCAGTACCATATGTTTCCTAGCCAGATGTTGCCTCTGGATGAATTTTGTGTTCAGTTGGGGCAGTAAGAAGGGCTTCAGTTATACTGGGCCTTGGAATGTGTTTTGAGGTCTGTTGAGAGCAACGGTTGTTTCCTGGAGTGTCAGGGCTACAGGCTGGTCTTCAAAATTAGTTAAATTACAGGCTGTGCTCTGCTGTTGGATATGGTAATTGGCCAGATTCTGACTGGAAGGGTCTCCAGTTGCATCTTACAGTTGGGTAGGGATAGAGATTGTTCCATAGTTGGGCAGGGTCACTCTCTTGCCTCCCTCATTGGGTGGGGTTACAAATATGATCTATGATTTGTGGGCTCACTGGCTGGGCTCCATGAATGGGTGAGGCCACAGGCTGTGTTAATCAATTGCACAGGGTCATAGGGTGGGCTCTCCTGCTAGATAGAGTTATAGACTGGCTCCATGGATCAGCTGAAACAAAGACTTGTTGCCATGGGAGCCAGGGGTCTAAGGCCAAGGATTCTAAATATCTCAGACTGGAACAGTTGAGTAGACCTGCAAAACTGCTTCTTTTATTGGCTAGGATAGTAGAACGGACTCCATGGTTGGTATGGTCTCTCCGGGGAACCAAGTCAGGTAAAACTGGCAAATGATCTCTCTGACCAGATGGTACCACTGCCTCTGCTCTGCAAAAGGGCAGACCACTAATTGGGCCCTCTATTGGGGGACTTCTACAAGGATGAATGTAGTCCACCAAGGTCTGAGTGCAGGGTGCTATAAGCCCCACCTTTGCTTGAGTTTCTGGTAGTCATCTAGTAACCAGAAATCACCTCAAATTTTGCCCAAGCCAGGCTACTGAATCACATGGAGATGTAACAGGTATTATAACCCTTGCATCCTCAAATCTTTGCAGATGGCACCAACCTCTGTCATTTCCTCTTTCTCCACAAACATGACATTGTTTTCAACTTACTTTTCTTATCATGTAAAACTTCAGTTTCAGGGCTTTCCATCTGGTCTTTCCCAGGACAGTCATTGTTATTTTATAGGTTAGGGAATGATGGGGAAAAAAACAGGTTGGCCAACTCCTATGTATGTCCTGATTATACATTTAAAATCTTGGGAAATAGCTGCTCTGTGTTTCCATGGATTGAGTAGACTCACTGTTAGATGGACATTACCTTACTCTTATAAATGTTCTCTAACAGGGTATGATGTTCTGGGTCCCCATGTATCAATTGATATACTGTATAAAAAACCCTTAATGTTTCTGTGTATTTCATTTGTCTTGCATATGATTACTTGACTAATTGGCCATTATTTTCCTTTGGTGAAGAACTAAGGAATTACTACTGTGTACATTTGCACACTCATTTCTTGTAAAAAACTGCCTCCACTTCCATCAGTATGTTCTGGGGCAAGTATTGGCTCATGACTGGGAAGTGGGCTAGGAATGTTGTCTTTTCATTGAGGTAGCAGCTGAACCATCTGATCAACTATTTTTGGTCTCTTTTGATGATAAGTGTGAAGCAATGTCCTGTTGGCTGCTCTGCCTTGCCTGTAAGAACATCATCTTCTATTCGTTATTTCCTATGGGCCAGGGTTCCTGGTTGTCATTCTAAGCATGCTGCCCATTACAAAGATTACTCACCTTGCTCTGACAGTTAAATGCTGCCACATAGCTTCGATTGCTCTGGAATCCTATCATTTCATGTGCTACTCAGGAATCCAACTCTGCACATCATTCCTACATTATCCCAGCCTACAGAGGACGGTCCCAACTGACCTGTCAACAGTGCATTGCTTATATGCCTTGTGAAGGTGGTGTCTCTGAAGCCTTCTGAGGACACAGTACCCTGGTGGGTGGGTTTTCCAGCTGCAGAGAGTAGGGCTGTGCCATCTTCCTAAGGCTTTCTCACCCTATTTTTTTCTTGGCTCTGATAAATCTGGTATTTCTTCTTTCATTTCATCTAGTGTGCACTGTGCTTTATAGCAAGCCTCTAGAAGCTACCCAGGAGCATATTAGAATCATAGGCTTTGGACCTTGCCGAGCTAAGTAAACTCCGTAGCCAGGAAAGTGCATCCATGTGAGTAGCACTCCTCCCCACCAGTGCTACCTTCCAACATTGTTTTTCCAGGATCCACTCCCACACACAATCTCTTAGCACCTGCTGGTACACGTGGACAGTTCTGCAGCCCTGCGGGAGTAAACCATGTCTTCAGCTGGAAGGCTCATCTAGTATATTCCTAGTGTGTTTATGATGAGAGAATGCTCCATATTCTTAATTTGGGCAAGATGGGGTTAAGAAAGTGGTCTATCAACAGGGACAGGGAATGAGTTTGTAGACTGTTGGGTTCAGAAGGATCTAAAGTTCAGAGTTCTCAGGGGCATCTACCTAGAAAGCCCTATTCCTGAGTTTCAGGGCTTCATGCTTTCTTATCAGGGCCTTGACTTTAACTTGACAGGACACCCTCAGATTAGAATTCAGCCTTCTCTGAATTTCTGCTGTTCTTAAAATTAGAGCCTGTGCCAGGCCTTCCCTACTGTCTGCCTTCCAGGTACAAGAGATAATTAATATACTTAAGGAAGTCATGTACTCAATTTTTAACCAATTTGTGGTGCTTAGAAAGAGCCACTAAATTATATAGTTCTTATAGATACTATGCATTTATTTGTTAATGCTAGATGATTGCATCAGTATACCTCTTCCCCTATACCTCATTCCATTTCCTGCAGGTGAATGTTTTTGCAACCACACTGCTTCAGCACCCCAGGTACTATCAATATTCTGCCTGTAATTATCTAGCTAGACAGTGATCCAACTCAGGACTCCATTGGGCGGACAACTTCTACCCTTTGGCCTGGCTTGCTAAGACCATTATGCTAACTTGCGTTCCCTAAAAGCAAAGCCTGGGATAAAGTCTCTTAAGTAAGTGATTTATTGTGAGAATTCTCTGAGGAGGAGGAGGAGGAGAGGTAAGGGAAGGAGGATATATTGGTGGGGGAAGCTAAGCAAGGATGTACTCATAGCTGGACAATTGCTCTAGTCTGATTCCTTGGGGAGCACGGGGACATGAATTGTTCCACATGAGTGGTTCAGCCTTGGGGTGGGAACCAACCCCCACACCAAACAGCTGTAACATTCAGGTGAATCTGGCTCCATTTGACCCAAAGCAATACATGGGGGAGAGGTAATATCTGCAGCCAACTCTCACAACAGCAGGGGGATGAGAAATCTGCCTGAAAGTGGGACTTTTAAGGATACCAACAGCACCCACTACTCCAGCAAACTGTTCTAATTTGTTTCCTGAATAGTAAAGACTTCTCTGAAATTCATCTCAAATATGTTTTCACTCAAGTCGGAGTAATTGCACTGGGAAAAGAAAAACAGACAAAAATAATGACACTCATTATCAGTGTCATTAGATACTTTGCAATTGAGAATGACCAGGTCTCTTGTCTTAAACACCTAAGTTACATTAACCAGATGAATTTTAATAACTCATGCCGCTAACAGCAACTTTTGTTTCCTAAGAGCACGGTTACTTCTTGTTGACAAGACAGAAATGGGAAATCATTACTACACTTGAGGACTCTTCTTACTCCTTAGATTAGAGTTGTTTCTCTTAGTGAGAGTTGCAAAAGTAATCTAAGATCTTAACGACTATCAAATACCACAGACGTCGAAGTAAACCAGTGATCTTCCTTTCACACTGTCACTTCTATTCCCCTCTGGAGACCCCTGTTAACTATATGGTTTACTCATTTCAAAGGACTCTGCAGTTTATGATCTGAGAGGTCTGACAATGTATTTGGGGAGAGATAAGAGGAACAACATGACTTTAGGATGCGATCTTCTCCTTAGGTTTGAAGCAGAAAGGAAGTGACTATTCTCAATGGGCACCTGGCACCTTTGAGAAGAATGAGCTCTCAGGGGCCTAAGTCTGGTTGCAGGCACACCCCCTGACTCACTGTTAGTCTCCCCAGAGAGCTTAAATCCTTCATTAAAAAACCAACTCAATTTCAGATACGTTGCTTGTATAGGCTTGTCATAAGATGAGGGACACACTAAAATTCCCCAGCACCAGGAAATGAAGGCAGAGTGACTCAATGGAAAGAAAATGAAACCAAAGCAGGAAGAGCCACTTACTCTGGGGATTTGAAAGCAAAGGTCCATGGCCATCACAAAACCTTCCACTTGGGGGTAGTCTTTCTCATTTAGACTCATCTTGATTTTGTCCAACATCCTCAGTCTCTTTATACATTGAGAAGCCTCCAAAACCTGGAGAAAAGTAGATCAATAGGAGAGTTACTGGCACAGTTCACTCTCTGAATTCTGTGGATTGTTACCAAACCCACCAAAACCCAAGGTGCAAATAAAGGCAGCTCATGCTCTCCTTCCCGGGGGGCTCCAGATCACAAATCCCACAGGAGCCCATGTCAAGGTCAAGTAACATCATGGCGGCCTGTATTCATGGTTTGTTGTTACTCACATAATTTTCATGTGGAATTTGCAGAAAAACTTTACTCCATAAATGGCAAGAGACCTTTAAGAGAAAGAACTCACATTTCTGCAAAAGGAGGAGGCAGTGAATGAAGAACATCTTGGAGAGAATGAGCCCATAGGCATGCCCCGACTCACACATGCCCACACCAGTCTTCTGGAAGTTTTGCCAAACTGGTATTGCTCTTAGACACTAAGAGGTAATGATGGGGGTTTTTCCCCCTGCAAAATGTTCTGGTGAGTTTTCAGTGTGGCTGAGGTGTGGTCAAGAGGAACAGGCACTGTGTGACACCTTCCCCCTCACCCTGTGACTGACCAACTTCTCACATGTGAGCAGACAGGAAAAGACTTGGGGTTTGAATCCAACTCACCAACTTCTCAGGCTTCATCCGCCTCATCAGGACATCAGATTCCCTGTAACGCTGCTTCTCTCTTTGTATTATCACTGAGATGGTCTCACACAACCTATCTGCATGTGCCCCTCCCCTCTCTGCTCCCCAGATAAGGTCCCACAACTAAACAATGCTCCTTTCCAAAGAACTACCAGTAACCTTACCCATCCTGGAATGTCAAGTCTCACTTCCCTGTCAGCCACAGAAGCTTTCACACAAGCCAGCCACAATCTCCCGTGGAAACCAGGGGGCCCCGCCCCCCGCCCCTGGTTGTTCACTCAGTTCCTGAGGGTGAGGTTGCTGAGGCCTGCACGGGGGGCACTGCCCTCCTTCCTTGGTCTGGGAGTAGATGGGACTTGTAACACCTGTCAATCCACCTGCCCAGTGACAAATGTCACTACTTGCCATCCCCAAAACAGTACAGTAGACATCCCTCCATTATCAATAGGATGAACGGGGGTGATTAAAGAAAAAAACTTTAAAAAAGAAGTCAAAATCAGCATTTATATATGAATGAGGAACTATCAGGGACTATATAAGTCCCTGGTTGCTTTCCTGGTTCTGCCTTGTTAGAGAATCGAGACGGTTTGAGAACCACTTGGGGGCAGTTCTCTCCCAGATGGAAACATCCTGTCTATCCCATGGTCTATTGGGGACATACCTTCCCTCCTGTGACGATCTGAGGTGACACAAATGAGGTTAGCGTGGGGACTGGCCCACCCATTGATGAGTGCTGGGTTGCAGAGAGGTGGGCCATGAGGAGCAGGAGGAGGCAGGAGTGACAGCGTCCACCTTCCTCTGTTGTGACCCCTTCTGCTTTTTCCAAACCCGTGTGGTCTGTGCCATGTCTCCCCTGGGGCTACTCCCTCAGCCTCACTGCTTTATCTCCTCCCCTTCCTCTCCTTCTCCTCCTCCAACACTTAAAATCCCTCGGGTTTCCTTCTTTGGCCATTCGGTCGGCCCCAGATGCTCAAATCACAGTCAAAGCTGCAGTTTCATCACCATGTCTCTAGCTCCCAAATGTCCAGCCTGTCCTCTGCCTTCATGCTCATCCCTGTGGTTACCCAGCATCACTCCTGGGCCCTCTAACCACACCCCAAACTCATCCAGTCAAAAGTTAATGTATTCTGCCCTGTCTGGTGTGGCTCAGTGAACTGAGTGCTGGACTGCAAAGCAAAGGGTCACTGGTTCGATCCCCAGTCAGGGCACATACCTGGGTTGCAGGCCAGGTCCCCAGTAAGGGGCGCATGAGAGGCAACCACACATTGATATTTCTCTCCCTCCCTTCCCCTCTCTCTAAAAATAAATAAATAAAATCTTCTTATAAAAAGTTAATGTATTTTATTGTACCCACACCCACTACATGTTCTTTCTTCATGCTTCCATTTCATAAAATCTACACCTTCTACCACAAACCTGAAAATCCACCTTTAGATCTATATTCTCACTGTATCCCAAACCAAATCTATCCCAATTTCTTCTCACAGTAATTTTTAAGCTTCCTTTGTTAGTTCCATTGTTCCGGTAGGGTCCACGGCATACAGGGATGCCGAGACCCTAATGAATGTTTCCACCTTAATACATAAAGAAAAGATGTCTGTTTCTCAAAATTTGTATTACATCTTGGTTAACAACACACAAAGATCAGAAATGTACTTTAAACTGATGGGCAGAGTAATTTGAAACACAACTATGTTATTTCTCTTATTGAAGAAAGTAATAAAAGATGAAAAGTCACTAAGAATTATTTTAAATCTTGTTCAGGGATTTTGGGTGAATAGTCTTAACTTGGGAGAATCAGGATTCTGGTCATTTCTTTTAATTAAAAAAATATCCATATATGAGAAAGGGCAAGTGCCACAGGACATCTTGCCAAGAGCTATCACTCAGTGCTCTGGGAAAATCTTGAATCACTTGTCCAGTGGGGACTGAGACTGCTCCAGCCTGAGGCCTGGGGACATTTTCCTTCTCTTCACTCTAATGGCTCACAGATGACCATCCTCATTCTCCAGAAAGTGGCGGCCCTCTTCACAGAAGAACAAGGAAATAATAAATGTAACGAGTGTGTAAGAATCTAACATTCTTAATCTTTTATTCAAGTAGGGTCTTATCTCTTTAACTCTTCCTTTCTTAGCCCAGTTGCACATTTTAATTGTCTGAAGAGAGTATATAAAATAATAATATTCTGGTCCCAATGTCAGAGAATCTGATCAATTGATCTGGGTGGCGCATAAGCACTGGCATTCTCCTTAAATCAAAGAAGGGGTAACTTGTATATTAAAATCATCTGGAGACTGTTTAACAATTCTAATGTCCGAGTCATGACTCAGAATGATTAAATTGAAATTTTGTCTAGAGTGGGATTCAGGCAATATTATTTTTTCAAAGGTCTTCAGGGGATACCAGTACAGCCTAAGTTGAGATTTAGCCTGAGCCAGCATGGTTAGTAATACATGAGGATGTTATAAGTCACTGATGAGTTGGCCTGTAATATCTATCCTAGGAAACATTGTCATCAACGAGAGTGAGGGCACTCTCGCTGGAACAGTTGCCTCCTCCTCTGCACAGACTCTTGGCTCCTGAAAGTATGTCAGCACCTTCTGGGTCTGCATCTCTTATTCAGGGTCCTGGGAACCATGCCTCTGTCCCAGAGGAGAAACCCACAACTTCCTGCAGCTTTTCTCGGCCATACACCAAAGATAAAATGACTCTAAAGTCTGTGGTACTGAAATTGTTCTTCCAGTAGGTCACCCTCATCTCCCTTCCATCCAAATCCCAGGATGAAACCTGGCTGACTTTTCACAGGAAACAGACCGCTGCGCACCTCATTTGCATTGCTTGTGTATGTTCAGTAGAATCACTTGACCTCCTTCCCCTAAGGCAGCCTCAGTTTTTTTCTCCAGCTAGGGCACAGAGGTCATAGACAAGTGTGATCTACTATAAAGTGACCTGAGAAATGGTCACAGTACTGCCTGCCTCTCGGGTACCCTAGAATCCCCTGCTTCCAGGAATACTTCTATGGTAGACAATGAAGCTGAAAGAATCTTTGAGTTCAGGGATATTATTTCAATCTTCTTTATGGACATTGGGCATTTCTATGCACTAAGTAACTCTATGTTGACTGTGTAAATAAGTGAGTATTGTTTCACCTGGGAAAAGAGATTACTTGTTATTTTTTTAAACAAATATTAACATACAATAAATGATTGTTCTGGCTGAATATTTCAGATTATATAACAACTTAGCAGCTGTCACTAGAATATATAAGTAGCCCACAACAGGAGACAGGAAACAGTCATGTGGTGCCAAGAGTGACACTGAATTTTTAAGAAACCAGCAGAGCAATGAGAAAAAGAAATTCTTGGAGGCACAGAGGATCTACCAAGGTAGTAATGGGTCCTGAAATCTGCCAATTAGCAAAGCTTTTGTCCTAAATCATAAGACAAAATATATGGGCAATTGAGCCTTGTTGCTGCAAACAGTTGCACCCACAGACAAGGATAAAACGTGTGGGTTGGACGTTGGTAGCTCTTCTGAGTAATCCAGTAAAGTAACTCTAGGCACATGGAGAATGGTAGAGACACTGCTCTTCAAAGTAACCACCAAATAGGTCCAACAATAATTTCTGTTCAGTAAATGCAGTGGTTGAAATTTCCCAAGGTCCGGTTGTTCAAAAGACCCAGCACATCAGACAAGGTAAAGGCCTGGACCTCACACTCCCAGTGTCAGATGAAGTCCTGGTGGCCAGCTCTGTGTAAGCTAATGTAGGATTCTGTGAAAGTCCTGGGCGGCCATTTCTACCTGAAGTGTGAGAACAGCCCCTCCCACCTCCCCCTCCTTCTCAAGTTCTCATTCATACCCAGTTTTGAAAACACTACCACTAAGCCCTGAATTGACACCGCACATTACATATTTGCTTTTTGCCCCCACAGCCTTCCTCCATAGAGGGAGAAACCACTTTCACAGACAGAAAGGAGGCCTGCACAGCCCCTGAGGTGGAGCCAAAGCGGGGGCATAAAAGGAAACAATTTTCTGGGCCAGCCCCTCTCGTAGGCTACATCCGTCTCCCTTCCCAACAGCACCATCCCTAGGAAAACTTTGCCAGTAATTTCTGCTTCAGAAAGAACTATGTATGTCTGTGTGTATATTTTATTGAAATATGGAAGAGGATCAATCAAATCATAAAACAAACATATCATAAACAAGTCATAAAAGAAATGTGCTCTTAGTTTCCTAGCTCATGAAGTAGTACATAGTTTCATATATGTCCCAGGAGGGACTGTCCACTAGACAGGTTCATCTGGATGATGGGTTGCAAATTGTTGCTCCAATGGATTTCATTAAAGTTAGGAAACAGGACAATGAACTTCAAGATGGCAGAGGAGTGAGTGGGGGCCGCACTGACTGCCTCCTTGGACCGATCTGAGGTTGTAACTGAATTGTGGAGAAATCACCTAGAGAGCAGCTGAGCAGTAGTGAGAGAGGAGCCTTGAAACCTCAAACAGACAGAGGAATTGGCTTTAGCACAGCCTAGTTGGTGAGGACTGCAGTGGAGCCTTGAAAGGATGGGCTGGGCGCCCATGAGTGGCAGGGCCAGAGGGACATTGAGATGGCCAGCTGGATCCCCCTGAGAAGAGTAGGGTCTGAACCATGGGTGGGGATCTCCAGCCTAGAGCACCAGAGCCAGGAAGCACACAGATACAGCCAGCTGTGAAGGATGGTAGGGTGCTCTCTGCCAGAGACAGGTGGCTGGGGATACGGGGAGCCATTTAAAGGGCCAATGCAAAGATTTGTGGTGGCAGCTGCTGTCCTGGGCTCCGGGGACAGAGTGAGCAGGAGCTGCCTGGGGAGAGACTGGGAAGGGAGGCTTTGGGGAGAGAACTGAGGGAATAGCCGGGGAGATCCTGGTGCTGACTCCTCCCCCATAAGGCAGCAGCCATCTTGCTCAGGCAGACCACTCCCCTGAGTGGAAGTAGTGTGAAAGGACCCAATAGCCCCGCCCACAGGAGGGACTCTGTCAGGCTCTGACTGCTGAGGCCAGAGTGACTAGGTTAACAACTGGAGGAGACAGACACAGACAGTAGATTCCTGGAAGTCTCTTAAAGAGTGCCTAAAGTCAGACAGGGTCAACAGCTGACATCATCAGAGGCAGATCCAGAAAGAAAGAAAAAAAGAAGTAGTCTCCTACCACAGAAGTTCACACCACAAAGTCAGGAAATCAAGACAAATCAATTTTAAAAGCAGAAGCAAAAGATGAGTCTCACAAATAATGGGAAGACAAAAAAACACCCCTCGATGAAAGGGAAAGGAGGAATCCCCAGAAAGAGTACTAAATGAAATAGAGGCAAGTAAACTATCAGATATTGAGTTCCAAACAACAGTTCTAAGGAAGCTCAGTGAGCTCAGAGAGAATTACAAAAAACTACAGGGAAACTATGAGGAACTAATTGCAAACTATATCAGTGTGAAAAAAAAGACAAAGAAACTATCAATAAGAGGCAAGAGGAAATGAAGAATACAATTCCTAATTGAAGAACACAGTAGAAGGAATTCAAAGCAGACTAGATGAAGGAGAGGATCAAATCAGTGAGCTGGATGACAAGGTAGAAAAAACTCCCAGAAAGAGCAAAAAAATGAAAAAAGACTAAAAAAGAATGAAGAGGCATTAAGGGAAATGCAGGACAACCTGAAACAGAATAATATCAGTATAGTAGGGATACCAGAAGGAGAAGAGGAACAAGGGATAGAGAACCTGTTTGTAAAAGTCATGATGGAAAACTTTCCTATTTGGAGGAGAGAAAAAGTTACACAAGTCCAGCAAGCACAGAGGGTCCCATTCAAGAGGAACCCAATTAGGCCCACTCCAAGATACATCATCATTAAAATGGCAAATATCAAAGACAAACAGAATCCTAAAGGGAACAAGGGAGAAAGAGGTAGTAAGATAGAAGGGAGCCCCGATACAGCTAGCAGCTGACTTCTCAGTAGAAACACTGCAAGCCAGAGGGAATGGCAAGAAATATTCCAAGTCATGAAAAGCAAGGGCCTGCAGCCAGGACTGCTCTACCCAGCAAGGCTCTCAATTAAAATGGAAGGTGAAATAAGGAGTTTCCCAGACAAAGGAAGACTAAAAGAATACACATCCACCAGATCAGCATTGCAAAATATGCTAAAGAGACTGCTTTAAGAAGATGAATAAAAAGAATGAGAAAGAGAGGGTCACAGGTACAAAGGGAAAAAATAAATATGTACCTATCAATAATAACTTTAAATATAAATGGATTAAATGCCCCAATGAAAAGACATAGGATAGCTAAATTGATAAGAAAACATTAACCACACACACATATGCTGCCTACAAGAGACCCACCTCAGAACAAAGGACCTTCACAGACTGAAAGTAAGGGGATGGAAAAAAAAACATTCCAAGCAAATGGACAGGAAAAAAAAGCAAGAGTAGAAATACTTATATCAGACAAAAGAGATTTCAAAACAAAGGCCATAAAAAGAGACCCAGAAGGACACTTTATAATACTCAAAGGAAGAATCCATCAAGAAGACATAAACATTGTAAACATATATGCACCCAACGTAGGAGGAACCAAATACATAAGGCAAATCTTAGAGGACTTCAAGAAAGGTATAGACAGTAATACACTGATAGTAGGGAATTTTAACACCCCACTGTCTGAAATGGATAGATCTTCCAAACAAAACATCAATAAGGATATTGTGAAACTGAATTACACATTGGATCAAATGGACTTAACTGACATATATAGAACCTTGCATCCCAAAGAAGCAACATGCACATTCTTTTCAAATGCACATGGAACATTTTCAAACATAGACCACATGATGGGACACAAAACAAGCCTCAACAAATTCAGGAAAACTGAAATCATAACAAGCATTTTCTCATACCACAGGTGCTTGAAACCAATCTCAAGGAAAAAAATCAAAAACACTCAAAGTCATGGAGACTGAGCAGCACACTATTAAACAATGAATAGGTCAACAGTGAGATCAAAGAAGAAATCAAAAAGTTTCTGGAAACAAATGAAAATGAACGCACAACAGTCCAAAACCTATGGGACACAGAGAATGCAGTCCTGAGAGGGAAGTTCATAGCAATACAGGCTTACCTAAAAAAGATAGAAACATTTCAAATGAACTACCTAACCCTCCAGCTTCCAGAACTGGAGAAACAACAACAAACAAAGCCGAGAGTGAGGAGAAGAAAGGAAATAATCAAGATCAGAGCAGAATTGAATGACATAGAGACTAAAAGAACAATTCAAAGGATCAGCCAATCCAGGAGCTGGTTCTTTGAAAAGATAAACAAAATTGACAAGCCTTTAAGCAGACTCATCAAGGGAAAAAAGGGAGAGGACCCAAATAAATAATATCAGAAGTGAAAGAGGAGAAATAACAACTGATACCACAGAAATACAAAGGATTGTAAGGAATTACTATGAACAACTATATGTTAAGAAATTTGAAAACCTCAAAGAAATGGACAAATTTCTAGAAAAATATATCCTTCCCACACTGAATGAAGAAGAATCAGAAAGCCTGAACAGACCAATAACAGCTGGGGAAATTGAAGCAGTAATAAAAAAAAACTCCCAGGACACAAAAGCCCTGGATCAGATGGTTTCACAGGAGAATTTTACAAAACATTTAAGAAAGAGCTAACATTTAATATCAAAAAGAGAGGGGACTCCCAAACTTTTTTTATGGGGCCAGCATCATCTTAATCCCAAAACCAGATAAAGACATAACAAAGAAAGAAAACTATAGGCCAATATCTCTGATGAACATAGGCGCTAAAATCCTCAACAAAATATTGGCAAAACGCATCCAGCAATACATTAAAAAGATCATACACCATGATCAAGTGGGATTCATCCCAGGGATGCAAGGATGGTTCAATATTCGCAAATCAATAAACATAATACATCACATAAACAAAAATAAAGACAAATACCACATGATCATATCAATATATGCAGAAAAAGCTTTTTATAAGGTACAGCATCCATTTATGATAAAAATACTAAGAAAAGTGGGAATAAAGGGGGCATACATCAACATAATAGAGGCCATATATGAAAAACCTACAGCCAACCTCATTCTTAATGGGCAAAAACTAAAAGCTTTCCCACTAAGATCAGGAAAAAACAAGGATGACCACTTTCACCACTTCTACTCAACATAGTATTGGAAGTCCTTGCCACAGTGATCAGACAAGAAAAAGAAAGAAAAGATATCCAAATTGGAAATAAGGAAGTAAAACTATCATTATTTGCACAAGACATGATAGTGTACATGGAAAACTCCAAAGACTCCTCCAAAAAACTACTTGACCTAATAAGTGAATTTGGCAAAATAGCAAGATACAAAGTCAATATTCATTAATCGAAGGCATTTTTGTATACCAAAACTGAAGTATGAGAAGCAGAAATCAGGAGAAAAAAATCCCCTTTGCTATAGCAACAAAAAAAATAAATTACTTAGGAATAAATTTAACCAAGGAGGTAAAAGACCTGTACACAGAAAACTATACAACACTGAAGAAAGAAATTAAGGAAGACTCAAATAAATGGAAGCATATACCATGTCCATGGATTGAAAGAATTAACATCATCGAAATGTCCATACTACCCAAAGCAATTTATAGATTCAGTGCAATCTCTTTTAAAATACCAATGACATATTTCACAGATATAGAACAAACATTTAAAAATTTATATGGAATCATAAATGACCCTGAATAGCTGCAGCAATTTTGAGAAAGAAAAACAAAGTAGGAGGGATCACAATACTTGACATCAAACTATATGATAAGGCCACTGTAATCAAAACAGTCTGGTAATGGCATAAGAACAGACACATAGATCAATGGAACAGAATAGAGAGCCCAGAAGTGAACCCATGTCTCTATGGTCAACTAATATTTGACAAAGGGACAGGAGCATAAAATGGAGAAAAATAGCCTCTTCAAAAAATGGTATGGGAGATCTGGTCAGCTACATGCAAAAAGTTGAAACTTGACCATCAACTGACAGCATACACAAAAATAAACTCAAGATGGATAAAAAAAACTTAAATATAAGCTGTGGCACCATAAAAGCCATATAGAAAAACATAGGTAGGAAACTCTCAGATATCCCACACAGAAATATTTTCACCAATATGTTCCCTAGAGCAAGGGACATAAAAAAAAGAATAAACAAGTGAGACTTCATCAAAATAAGCAGCTTCTACACAGCTAAGGAAAACATTAGCAAAATGAAAAGGGAGCCAACCATATGGGAAAATATATGTGCCAATGATACCTCAGACAAGGGTTTGATCTCCAAAATATATAAAGAAATCACACAACTCCACTCCAGGAAGACAAAAAACCCAATTAAAAAAGGGGCAAAGGACCTGAGCAGACACTTCTCCAAGGAGGATATACAGAGGGCCCAGAGACATGGGAAAGGTTGCTCATCATCACTAGCCATCAGAGAAATGCAAATTAAAGCCACAATGAGGAACCAAGATGGTGTAGGAGTGAATGGAAGTCACACTGACCTACTCCCAGGACCAACCTGGAATTACAACTAAATTGGGAAGAAATCACCTGGAACAAACAACTGAACAATAGTGAGAGAGGAGCCTTGTAACCTCGGAGACAGAAGAATCTGCTTCAGTGCGCTCTAGCTGGTAAGGAGCGAGGTACAGACCTGAGAAGGGAGGTGGGGCACCCACAGGAGGCAGCACCAGAAGGATATTGAAATGGCCAGTTGGATCCCCCTGAGAAGAGCGGGGTCTAAACCAAAAGTGGGGATCTCTAGCCCACAGCACCAGAGCCCAAAAAGTACACGGGAAACAGCCAGCTGTGAAAAGCAGCAGGGTTGCTCTCTGCCAGAGACAGGCGGCTGGAGATGCAAAAAACTGCTTAAAGGGCCAACGCATAAATTTTTTATTTGCAGCCATTTACCCTGGTCTCTGGCAAAGGAGGGGGAGAGTAGTCTACAGACGCCTGAGGAGAGACTGGGAAAGGAGGC
Source organism: Pteronotus mesoamericanus (assembly GCF_021234165.1). Classification (NCBI taxonomy): domain Eukaryota; kingdom Metazoa; phylum Chordata; class Mammalia; order Chiroptera; family Mormoopidae; genus Pteronotus; species Pteronotus mesoamericanus. The sequence goes on from NW_026555277.1 coordinate 315,264, forward strand.
TTTGGGGAGAGAACTGAGACAGTAACCGGCAGGATCTTGGTGCTGACTCATCCCCCTTACGACAGCAGCCATCTCCCTCAGGCAGACACCACTCCCCCTGAGCAGCACCAGCATCAAAGGACCCAATAGCCCCACCCCCATGTGGGATTCCACCCTGCCTTGTGCAGTCTAAGCTGCCTGCTGAGTGCAGAGTGTCAGCCACGGACAGTAGAACCCTGGCTAAAGGGGGCACAGAGAGGTCTGGTGACACTGGAGGAGAGACTGGGGACGGAGGCTTTGGGGAGAGAACGGAGAGAGTAGCCAGCGGGATCCCAGTGCAGACTCCTCCTCCTTATGGCAGCAGCGTGAAAGGACCCAATAACCCCACCCCAAGGAGGGACTCTGCCCTGGAGCTGTCTAAGTTGGCCTGCTGAGTACAGAGAGAATAGATTAACAGCTGAAGGAGACAGCCACAAACAGTAGATTACTGGAAGTCTTGAACAGACTGCCTAAGGTCAGGCAGGGTCAACATCTGACATCATCAGAGGCAGATCCAGAAAGTAAAACCAGCGGTCTCCAACCATAGAAGTTCACACCACTAAGTTAGGAAATCAAGACAGATCAACTAAAGAGGCAGAAGCAAAAGAGAAGGGTCTCACAAATAATGGGAAGACAAAGAAATACCCCGCAATGAAAGAGAAAGGAGGAATCCCCAGAAAGAGAACTAAGTGAAATAGAGGCAAGTAAACTATCAGATATTGAGTTCCAAACAACAGTTCTAAGGAAGCTCAATGAGCTCAGTGAACCCAGAAAGAATTACCAAAACCTACAGGGAAACTATGAGGAACTTACTGCAAACTATATCAGCATGAGAAAGGACATAGAAACTATCAATAAGAGGCAAGAGGAAATGAAGGATACAATTTCTGAATTGAAGAACACAGTAGAAGAAATCAAAAGCAGGCTAGATGAAGCAGAAAATTGAATCAGCAAGCTGGAGGATAAGGTAGAAAAAAGCTCTCAGAAAGAGCAAAAAAATGAAAAAAGACTCAAAAAGAATGAAGAGGCATTGAAGGAAATGTAGGACAACCTGAAACATAATAATATCAGTAAAGTAGGGATATAAGCAGGAGAAGATGATGAGGAATGGATAGAGAACTTGTTTGAAAAAGTCATGATAGAAAACTTCCCTAATTGGAGGAGAGAAAAAGTCACGCAAGTCCAGCAAGCACAGAGGGTCCCATTTAAGAGGAACCCAATGAGGCCCACTCCAAGGCACATCATTATTGAAATGGCAAATAGCAAAGACAAACAGAGAATCTTAAAGCAAGCAAGGGAGAAGGGGTAGGAACATATAAGGGAGCCCCGGTACAGCTAGCAGTTGACTTCTCTACAGAAATACTTCAAGCCAGAAGGGAATGGCAAGAAATATTCCAAGTCATGAAAAGCAAAGGTCTGCAGCCAAGACTGCTCTACCCAACAAGGCTCTCAATTAAAATGGAAGGCGAAATAAGCCTTCCTTTTGTTCCCAGACAAAAGAAGGCTAAAAGAATATACCTCCACCAAACCAGCACTGCAAAATATGCTAAAGGGACTGCTTTAAGATGAAGAAAATGTTTCTATGAATATCTAGGTCATTTCACAGTTGCCATTACCTGATATTACCAATATTTTTAATACTCATTAATCTGATTGTGACAATGATATTATTTTAATTGTTCCTTTACTATTTGTTGAAACTAAACCTGTTTTCATGTATTTCTTGTCTATTCCTTTTTTTTTAAAACAAAAGCTTTAAATGACTTTTTGGTATTCTTTATGCATTTATTGATTAAAGGTTTGTAGAATTTTTTCCCCTAAAAAACAAAAACAAAAACAAAAAAAAACTATTAACCATGTTTTAGGCATGGTTACTAACATCCTCTGAGAAGATAGGAAGGGAAACCAACCACCAGTCTATGCACCAAAGAGTTACAGAGTTTATGAGCTCTCATGCTGCCCAAGGATTAGGGAAACATTTTGGTAACTGTTTCTAACTGCAATTTTACAAAGGAAATAATGCAGAATCCAGGAAGCTAGTCTTGTTTTTCTCTTTATCTCCATAAGGCTTTGTAAAAGACCTGCAAACACTTAATTGGTTGTGTTTTCTCATCTGTGGTGCAGCATGAACTCAGAACAGATGCCTCAGGAAACAGTGGCTCTTAATTCAGGTTCCTGCAGCCCACGCCTTGAGCTCCCACCTCCTTACCGCGTTCCAGTGCTGAGCTGGAAGCCTCGGGGGGTTCTTCTCTGTCTCTGCATTCTGCAGAGTCATCCCTGATGGTCACTGCACAGAGGACAAAAACCTCTTAATATCTCATGGTGGCCCAAAGAACCCACAGACAGGAAACCCCACCATAAGAGTAACACTAGGAAGACGGAGAAGCCAAGATAACTCAGGTCCCCCCGGTCTGGGCCCTAAGGTGTGTGACCTGCAGGTTCCTCCAGGTCCAAAGCAGAACGGGGTGAGGTTCAGGCACAGAGGGCAGCTGTGCCCGTCCTGCAGCCCTTCTTACCCCACGGTCGCCCTGTCTCCCCCCTCCACCCTCACTCTACCTCTCCTCCCTTCCCCCACTCTACCTCTTCTTTCATTCTCATTGTAATTCTTCACTTTCCTATTGGCTCAAACCATTTCCACTAATTATGCCTGGTGACGACATGTCTTTGAAACTCTCCTTGTCACCACGTGTTCCTTTTTCTCTCCTCTAATGAACATCTTAGCTCTTTGATTTTCTCCATTGTCTTGAAGTCCTACATCCATCATTTCCTCTCTTGCAGAGAAATAGTCTCTCTGATATCAATACTTAAACTGATTATTTCTACTTTTGGGTATTTTTCCAGTTACTGGGAACATGTTTCTGTAGAACTGACTGCATAAGTTGCTGGTCTCCTCCCCTTCCTGCCTTTAACCCAGGCCACCAATAAGGAGTAAGGAAGGAATGACCCTCTCAGGCAACCAGGAAAATGAAGACTCTGTTATCTAAATCTTTGGAGAAATTCAGGATGCAAAGAATGACTATTAGGGGCAATCAGTTCTAAAAAGAAGCAACCTTTACCCCACCACAGCACATGCCAGCGTGGGGCAAGAAGAGCAAATGATCACAAAACAGTTACTAGGAACAGACCATTGTAATTCAAGGGGTGTAGCCTGCTCCAGGTGAGAGTGTGATACAAGGTTTCACCAGTTCCTTGGGGAAGAAGTTAGAAGCTTATTTCAGAAACTGAAGTATGGGCTGTGCTCTTCTCCCCTAATCCCACGTAAATCTTTACAAAGTAGGATTTGATGATCCCCTACCCTCCAGGTATCACAGAGCCCATCTCTGGACCAGGAGCATCATACCCAAGTCCTGCCATCTGTGGGAACCCTGGCCTCAGCCAGGCCATCTTACTGAGATCATCAATGAGCCAATAACTGCAGATGGCTTTTCGTGTCACCCATGGACATAGTGAACCTGTTTTTGTTCCCATCGATGTCCCTGACTGGTGGCCTTACCTTACTTCCTCCAAAGTCTTGCTGTCTCGTCCCCAATGTCTCTCCATACCACACCCTTCGTCTGCAGGTCTGTTTCTCTGCCTTGTTGGCCTTTACATGAGATTTAGTATCTGAGTCTCCTGCCCTTCCTCCAGCTCCTGGTGATCTTCTTTCTGTATCTTTTTCTCTGCATACATTTCCCTATTTTTTGGTCTCAGGTTTCTGCCTTTCCTCAAGATTATCTGGGTACACACAGGATTATGAACACAGGCTCTAAGTTCAGAATGTCTGGGTTCATCTTGCCTATTTGACCCCAAGCCAACTACCTACATGGTATCTATTAATGTCAGTCTCCTTTTCTGCAAATGGGCAGATACTGATACCACCCACCAAGGGCAGCTATAAGCACTAAGACCACAACTGCTTGAGTAAATGTTCAATAAGTGAGCTCTTAATAATATGGTTGTTTTTAGTGTGTCCTTTACCCCTTTTTCCTGTCTTTCATTTCCTTTCCTTCTGTCTTTCAAAATACCCCATCCATTTCCCTCCATCTTATCACTTCCATTCTTCTCTCCCTAAATGATGACCCATCTCCTTGAATATTCCTGCTCTTGAACAGCATCCCTCACATTTAAATCAGTCCTTTCTTCTGTTATCATCAAGGATCTCCTCTCTGATGCTGACGTTCGGCTATTAGTTTTTAGCTCTTCACAGCTTCACACTGATCTTCTCCTACAGGGATCATTCTAATTAGTTCCAGGTCAGCATTGCCCTTAATTCTGGTTTCCTACACACTGGGTTCATGTTCCTTTGTCTTGAATATTGGGTCAATGATCTCTTGTCACAGCTACCCCTCGGAGATCAGCCCCTGGTCAGCTGCTCATATGAATACTCCTCCATGCATTCTCCAAGCTCTTCAGCAGTTCTCCCTTGATTCCCAAAATCCACTCATGACTCAGGGCCCACTTCCCTTTCTCCTTTCCTCTTAGAAGATTAGAATGAGCTTTTATCTGATTGTAATTACCTTGTTCCAATCCTGATTGGATAGCACGCATCTCCTCATTTTGTGCATCACTTTCTGGAAAAAGATCTGTATCTCTGAAGAGAAGACAAGGGAAGAAGGCAATTAGAGATCTTGATTGAAAATAGTGACATCATCTGACATTACACATTTAAGAATTTCCAGCCCTGGGTCACTCAGTGCTCAGTGGGTCCCAATCTTGATGAAGAGAACCTGCAGCAAAGGAGCCTTTGTGCTTCCCACACAGAAAGGAGCTACTTGAATATCAGGATAAAGAAGTCACGGAGCTCTGGCTGGTATGGCTCAGTTGGTTGAGCATTGTCCCACAAACCAACAGGTGACCAGTTCGACTCCTGTCTGGGGCATGTAGTGAAAGCAGGCAATTGATGTTTCTCTCTCTCGCATCTATGTTTCTCTTTCTTTTTCTTTCTCCCTCCCTTCCCCTGGTGTTCTTGTATAAATATTTTTTGTAGTATATTTCTGCTTCTCTTGTGTAAATAACTAGGAGTGGAATTGCTGGGTCATCATGTAGGAGAATGTTTAACTGTTTTTGCCCATGCACAAGTGTTTTTTGAAGTCTATTAGAAATAGCCTTTCTACTTTAGTCATTCCATTACGTTATGCAATATCTTATATGGTTTTAATTTGTATTTATTTAATGAATAATGATGTTGGAAATAATTTCATATGATTATTGGAAATTTATATACCTTCTGTTAATTTTTTGTTTAGTTCTATGGCTCATTTATATTATTGGGTTGTCTTTTATTTATAGATGTGTAGGAATTTTTTTTATATTCTAGATGTAAGCATTTTATTTTACATAAGTGTGCTGAACATTTTTTCCAAATCTGTGGCTTTCCTTTCATGTTTTCTAACTCTCCTTTTAAAGGAAGAGAAGTTTTAATGTTGATGAAGTCCAATCTATCCATTCTTTTTCTTTTGTGATTAATAATTTCAGTATACTACCTGAGAAATCTTTGCCTACCCCAATTTTAAAAAAATATTCAAAATTCAGCATGTCCAAATCTAGATTTTCTCTACTATAACATTGATCTATTTGTCTATCCTTATGTCAGTATCACATTGGTTTGGTAACTATAGTTTATGAAAGTTGTGAATTTAATTGAAAAAAATGTTGTCTTGAGTTTTCTAGATATTTGTATTTCAAATAACTTTAGAATCAATTTGTCAATTTTGGCAAGAAGTGTCTTTTGGGCATTTATTGATTTTGCATTTAATATATTAGATAGGTTTACTGAAAACTTGTATCTTAAGTATATTGAGTTCTAATTGAACACATTAACACTATTCTTGAAGTTTTCCTTAATTTTACTTGGCAGTGTTTATAGTTTTCAGTATGAATATAAGGCACGTGTTTCCTTAAACTTATTCTTTTTGATGCTATTTTAAATAGTATTAATTTTAACTGCTTGTTACTATTGTATAGAAAGGGCTTGGTTTAAAAAATATTAACCATGTGTCCATAACTTTTTTAATTCACCTGTGAGTCTTCCTGAAGTATTACTGATTTCCTTTGGATTTAATAGAAAACAATCTTGCCATTAACAAAAATGAAAACAAAAACAAAACCTTTGATGTTTTGCTTTCCAACAATTATTTATTTTTCTTGTCTTATCACTATGGTTAGGACTTTTTCTTCAATCCTGAAAAGAAGTGGTGAGCTGTGACTTCCTTGCCTTTTTCCCCAATCTTAGGAAAAAATAACTCAAAACAATTCTTTATCACCATAAAGTGTAAGATTTGTTGCATATTTTGTGTGTGTGTGTGTGTGTGTGAAAATATTAAATGAGTCTGAGAAAGTTTCTGGCTATTGCTAGTTTGTGAAAGTTTGACCAGAAATAGATGTTGAATTTTATCCAATTTATCCACTGAGATCTTCATATAGTTTTTCTTCTTTATTTTTCAACAGTGAATATCATTGTTTGACTTTTGCAGCCTCTTCATAAGTGGAACATATACCATAAGTCCATAAACATTGAGGAAATTCTCCAATATAATGATGAAACATTAATATTATTTAAAAGTTATCTTATGAGAAACAGATAATGTAAGAAACAGAATATTTCCTCCAAAGAAAAATTTTTAGAGAGACATGAGATTTGTATTGCACTCTATGATGCTAAGGAAATATAACTACTATAGAAAGAAGTAGTGGTCTTACATATTTTTCATGATTTCAAAAATAAAAATTATGTAAATGGTTGTACAATTAAACTGAGGAAGCATGCCGCAAAATTAAGTAGCAAATTAAATGGGGAAACAAAAGTAACCTTGAGAAAAAAATGTAAGAGGCTAAGGCTTAACATACACAATTTAATAGCTAAAAATTGAAGTCAAGACAGCTGGACAGAGAAAATAGAGAGTAGAAACATATCAAGGGAATCAATTAAGATACTGTAAAGTAGAAGGACATGAATTTTTTGAAAGGACACAAATGGGTATTTTACACATATGAATTTTAAAAGAACCTGAAAAACAAAAAGAAAGACTTAAAGCTCCCACAAATAATTAAGAAACAGGAGCCGTATCAAGGGATGATGGCACATAGCAGAGACGTCCCTTCCAGAGCAGTGGCTGTAGAGCCAGGCTTTCAAACCTGAGAGTGGGTCAGGTCAACTTCACACATGCGGGGCTGAGACATTTTACTTTATGAAACACCATTCTTGATGTTTTTCCAAAATTTTGATTATTTTGTCTATATACAGATACATAAATATTTATACTTTTTAAACTATAAAACTATAGTTTATAAGTGCTCTTAAATATTTTTGCAATCACTATTATTTTTATGGCTTGTTTCCCACCCAGCATGTTTCCTTTTTTTTCCCACCCATATCAATGTCCCCACTCTGCCACATAACCCATTTAAATTACTTTGTATGGATTTTTCCCTAAATTCCCCATAAGCATATGATTTCATCTACCTATCTCTGTACCCTCCCCATATTTGCAGAACGCTTTGTCATCATATTATATTATGATACTATATGAATTTCTGTCTCTGAATCACATATTTCTCTGCACTATAAACACTTTTCTGCCTCACATTTTTTTTTACATTAATACTTTGCAAAAATTTTCTAAGTCACCTAGTATGGTTTTAGTGTTTTGTTTGTTTATTCAATGCATAATATTCAGAAGCATCCTTATAATTTTATGAAAATACAACAGGAAAACTCCAGAAAAACAGAAAGGTAAAACAGTTGTGAAGAGGATATAAAAATCAAAAAGCAGTGTATCAGGAACAAGAGAAGATACCCCATTTTACAAGTTCTATTCAATATTCTATTGGAACACATACTAAAAAAAGAAAGGAAATTAAAACTGTGAAGTTTAAAAGAAATAAAACTGTCCTGGTTTGGAGATTATATATGTCTATGTAGAAAATCCTAAAGAATTCTTGAAATAAATAGCCTAAAACTAATAAGTAAATATAGCAAGGACACAGGATACAAAGCAATATAAAAATAATAACAGCTTTTGTACCTATCAGCATGGAAAAGTTGGAATTCAAAAGTAAATAAAACAGAGCTTCCAGCCAAGATGGAGGCATAGTTAGACACGCACCACTTCCTTGCACAACCAGAAAAGGATAACAACCAATTTAAAAACAAAAAACAACCAGAACAGCCAAAAAATGGAACTGTAGGGATGTCCAACAACCAAGGAGTTAAAGAAACATTCATCCAGACTTGTAGGAGGGGTGAAGATGGGCAGACTGCAGCGAGGACACGTGACAAGGCAACAGCCAGTGAACCAGGATGGGTGAGGCAGCAGCGGGCAAACCAGGATACCCAACATTCACATGAGGGTAAACCGGGAGGAACAACTGGGGAACAAGACATACCATACAGCCTAGGGTTCCAGCGTGGGAAACTAAACCATCAAAATCTCTGACTGTAAAAATCTGTGGGGGTTGCAGCAGTGGGAGAAACTCACAGTATCACAAGAAAGTCCATTGGAGAGGCCCAAAGGATCCTAGGACATACACAAGCACACCTTCCCAGGAATCAGCACCTGAAAGGGCACAATTCCTTTGTGGGGACTGAGGAAAGTGACTGAAAATGGTTGAGAGCCAAGCAAGTAACATTGTTACCTCTCTGACACGTCCACCACATGCAACACCACAACACAGCTAAGGAGGTTCCCCTGCCCTGGCAAATACCAAGGCTCTGCCCCTTACAATGTAACAGGTGTGCCAAGACAAATAAATATGGTCCAAATGAAAGAACAGATCAAAACTCCAGAAAAAGAACTAAACAAAGAGGAGATAGCCAACTTACTAGATGCAGAATTAGAAACACTGGTAATCAGGATGCTCACAGAAATGATTGAGTATGGTCGCAAAAGAGAGGAAGAAGTAAAGATTATGTAAAGTGAAATAAATAAAAATATACAGGGAACCAACAGTAAAGGGAAGGAAACCTGAACTCAAGTCAAAGATCTGGAACAGAAGGAAGAAATAAACATTCAACCTGAACAGAATGAAGAAACAAGAATTAAAAAAAAAAAAAAAATGAGGAGAGGCTTAGGAACCTCTGGGATGACTTTCACATTCCAAAATCCAAATCATAAGGATTCCAGAAGGAGAAGAGGAAGACCAAGAAAGGAGAAACTTATTTGAAAAAATAATGAAGGAAAACTTCCCCAGTCTTGCAAAGGAACTAGGCATGCAAGTCCAGGAAGCTCAGAGAGTCCCAAAGAAGTTGGACCCAAGGAGGAACACACCAAGAACATCACAATTAAATTACCCAAGATTAAGGAAAGAATCTTAAAAGCAGCAAGAGAAAAAGAGACAGTCATCTACAAAGGAGTTCCCATAATACTATCAGCTGATTTCTCAAAAGACACCTTGCGGGGAAGAGGGGCTGGAAAGAAGTATTCAAAGTCATGAAAGCCAAGGATCTACATCCAAGGTTACTCTATCCAGCAAAGCTATCATTTAGAATGGAAGGGCAGATAAAGTGCTTTCCAGATAAGGTAAAGTTAAAGGAGTTCATCATCTCCAAGGCTTTATTATATGAAATGTTAAAGGGACTTATCTAAGAAAAAAAGAACAAAACTGTGAACAGTAAAATGACAACCACTGAACCTAAGAAACAAAAACAAATTAAGCAAACAACTAGAACGGGAACAGAATCACAGAAATGGAGATCACATGGAGGGTTATCAGTGAGGAGGGGGAGGGGAAGAATGGGTGATAAAGGTCCAGGGAACAAGAAACATCATTGGTAGGTACAAAACAAACAGGGGGAGGGTAAGAATTGTATAGGAAATGGAGAAGCCAAAGAACCTATATGTACGACCCATGGACATGAACTAAGGGGTGAAGAATGCTGGAGGGAAACAGGGTGCAGGGCAGAAGGGGATAAAGGGAAGAAAAATATGGGACAACTATAATAGCATAATCAACAAAATATACTTTAAAAACTAAATAAAACAATACCATTAACAATGTGTCAAAATATGAAAAATCCAGGTTTGTATTTAACAAAATTTTTTTAAAATATGTATGAAGAAAATTATTCTAGAAAGAGAAAAATTTTATTTTCAAAATAATAATAACTATGTTAGTGTAATGTTTCTAAGTATATTAACGAACTTAAAGTGCTGAGCTGAGTAGTAAAGGGAAATTTGAATTAAATGGTTTGTTTAAATATCAAAAATTTGAACAATATGGTTTCAAATTCAAAACTATCAGTCACAAAAGTATAGCTTAAAAATGAATTTAAGAGATTAAAAATAACCTTGGTTTATTAAAATTAGGCCCTTTAATGGCTCATAAAACAGAAAAAAAGTACAAGAAAAAGGAAACATAACTTGTATTTTTAGACAAAAATTAAAAAAAGCAAGGGAAACAATAGAGTATAAAAGTTAAAACAGGAAAACAACTATGAAAAATATATTATTTAAGGACTAAATGTAAATGAAACAATGCTGAACTGGACAGCCCAGGATCAAAAATGTGCTCTAATAAGTAATACAAGGAAGACAAAGTACCACAAAAGTTGTTAATATTTAAGACAGACAGGTTATAGTATGCAAATGTGAACAACAAAAGCAAAACAAGCTCATATGCATGTAATAGAAAAATTCAAAACACAAATTATGGGACAAATGTTTTCCTGATACTGGAAAACATTCACCTCTAGTTTTTGATGTTTTGCAAAGGTGAAAATTGCCATACAGGTCCTGGAAAAATTAGCAAGAAGGATATATAACTTAATTTTGTATCCCAAAACCAGGGGACATTAAATTTTTCCCAAAGCTTTGAAATTTGTGACAATACATCATAATCTTGGTTAAAAAAACAAAAAGCCCTTTAATGGGTAAAAAAGGAAATACATCTTGCATTTAGAGACTATTTTGGAAAAGAAAAAGAAAATAAAGGGAAATAATGGAATGAAATTGAGTAGAGGAAGTTACATATTAGGAAACTTCTTTATGTAATGTACCACATGATAAATAAAAGCATAAAAAGTATTTCATTATATCCATAAATTATTTAAAAAGGAAATTTGGAAACATAAACTAGCAGTCATTTTTAGAAAAGCTATTATGCAATAGATGAAAGCTGATACAATATAAAGTCGCCAAAAACAGCAAATGCTAGAGTAAATACTGAGATGATGAGACCATTCAGTGATGCCTACAATTACCACATTTTACACACACATTTTAGCAAATGCAATAGGATAAGAAAAATAATTCATTGGTATAAATACTAAAATAAGATAAAATATTATCTGATATATGATTACATATGTAGAAACAATACAGACCTAACTAAATTTCCTAAGAACTTAAAAAGGAATTTGCCAAAAGCATGAATTTTAATAAGGTACATAAAATGAATAGATTTTATTTGAAACAGCACATATTGAAAAGAAATAAAATGACACTTCAAACACAGTAGTAAGTACACATGAGTATATTATATTTATAAACATCTAAAAGTTATGAACCTATATGTAAAGAACTATAATATTTTATTAAAGAAAATTAAAGGAGACCAAAGTAAATAGGGATGTAGAACATGTCTACAATTAGGAAAAGACAGCAACTTTAAAATGTCAGTCCTTCTGAAATTATTGTAAGATGTGGTACACTTGCATTTTGTAATCTCACTGAAACTGGGTAATTTAAAAATACACATAACAGAACAAATTGCTGAGTCAAGCAAAGAAAAGTGTGAAAAGAAAGTAAGTAGAGAAGACTTAGTAGGTTTAAATGTTAAAAATACAGTAATATATAAAAGAATGTAGAAAAATATTTTCAGCACACCTGTCTAAGGGTTACTATAAGAGTTACTAAGGGTTACTATATACTAAGAATGCAGCCCGTTGACAAAATATAACATATAACCCCCAGGGAAATGGAACTGAACAGTCACTTAGAGAAAATAAATTTGAAATGTCCAATAAACACATGAATACATACGAACTAAAACATCAATGAGAAACCATTTCTCACCCACTAGGTTGGCAAACACAGTTTCATAAGTGACAATGAAGCTGTGGAGAAGATTCAGAGAAGCAGACATTCATCATTCATGTGAACATAAATTGCAACTGCATAAAAGAGAAAACGAGAACACTTTTTGAAAATCTATAGGAGAAAACTTTTGTGACTTTGGGTTATAGGCCAAAAGATAGTTATCACAACAAAAGCTTGATCCATAAAAAACTGATAAATTAGAACAAAAAATATTTAAACTTTTTTGCTTCAAAAGACACCGTTAAGAATGAGAACAAAATAGTCCAGAACAAAAAGTGAGAATCCGGGCTTGGTCAAGGACAGGAGTTCTGCCGGGAGCAAGGAGGACAGGTAAGCCCGTGAGGGTCAGGCAGGGCTGGAGTGAGGGGTCCCAATACACAGTCAGTGCCCCCCTCAGGAGACATGGCAAAGTTTTTCAGGTCAAGAAGCTAAAGAAGCCATGTCAAACGTCTTGGAAAAGCAGAGTAGAAGTACCTGAAGGCTCACCACTTAGAAATGGCCATGGCAATTATGATGAGATCCAGAGAATATAGAGAAAGCAGAAAGCTGGGAAATCACTTCATTGTAGGAGAATGTAGCTCAGCTCTGGCCACAGCTGGAGGCTGGTTCCCTGGACTTGATGCAGGCAGAGGGCTATGGCTGGCAGATGAAGAAACTCACGGACTCAACATTGTAAAAAAAATTAGTAGTAACAAAAAAACCACAAGAACTACAAAAAATCAAATCATTGTCATAGAAGAAACGTGTGAGACGACCATTGACAACAGAGAGTAAAAAGCGAAAGAGATTATTTATTAGGGGCTAATAAAGCTGTTAAGGCTAAAGTTGCACCCATGGAAGAAGAGTTTTATCCCCAAGTTTTAAAGAATTCATATTTATAGATATTAGAAAATCAATTGTACCTGAAGTAAAATTAGAATTTAATCTGCCACCCCACAAACACAAGAACTCTGGTTAAAGACAGTGTGCATGGAATTCACCAGTAACTTTCGGCATTGCTGTTATATATTTGTGATAAATAGGGTGCATCTAAATTATAAAATACTATCAATACTATAAGTTTTTGCTCAAATTTGAAAGCTTTAATAAGACAGAAGTTGCCATTAGAAAGTTAAAAAACAAGGAAACATATTTATTAAGTTCAGACTATGTAGAAAAAGCACTCTTATCATTAAAGGAGGACTATCACCTTAACTGATTACATTAACCAAAAATAAACCAGCAATTCATAGGAGAGGCAATTTAAAAGACCAATAGACACGAAAACACGTTCAATCTCCCACGTAATCAGAAAATGAACCCCTTTATCCAGCACCTTTGTGAAGCCTGAGCGTGGAGAGACGGCTCATCAGCCAGTGGGAGGAGGATACAGAGGTTCAGCCACGAGGAAGGCGATTTGGCTGGCTGCATGCACAATTAAATATTGGTGCCCTTTGCCTCACCAATTATAACTTTTGGTTTCTGACACAAGACAAACACTTATGTATGAAAAACATAAGAAAGATATCATTGTTATGATTGTAATTTATTCGTGATAGCGAACAATTGAAAACAACATAAAAGGTTTAAATAGAACAAAATTTAAAAATCATGGAAAAATGACTCTATGGAGTAGTATGTCTCTTTTCAAAAGAATGCAGTAGATCCGTATGTTTATTAACATGAAAAAAACCCTCTAATAATTTCAATATTAAAAGTTTTTAAATGTAATATACAGAAAAGCATTACAATATAATCTCATTTATTAAAAAGCAAGCCACAAATTATGGATTTAGGAAAATAAGTCATGTGTGTAAATGTATAGAAAGAGACACAAAACGCTAGGCCCACATCACTCAGCAGGCCCAGGACTGGGTGCGGGAGGGCGTGGGTGGTGAACAGGCCTGCTTCCCTCTGTCCACGTCCCTGTCATTTGAAATTTTATGACCAATGTATAATGTATTTTTTGTATTAAATACCTAACAATCAAACTTATTAGGTATTGTTATTTCTGACTCGTTACTAAAGAAAAAGGCTGGGTTTCTAGCCTTTTCCCTGCCAGAGGTAGAACCCATCCAGAGCAGGAATTGAAAGCACAAATGAAACACCAGCCTGCACTGGTCTTTGTCATGTCGGTCCTTCCTCTTCCTCTGACTCCCTTAGACCAGGGTCCCTGGAGGGAGAGCCAGACCCCCAGCCTGAGAGGGGAACAGGCCCAGTGCTCACCTGTCCCCAGGTCAGGTAGGAGACCGAGGCACCTGGATTTGAAGAGTCAGACGCTTACCCTGAATTTTGTATTTCCTAAAGTACCCTCTTTGGAATGACCTAAGTGAAGGTACAGGGGGCCTAGGGGAATGAGAGGGTTCAGAGGTCATGAGAAGATAAATCGCTGCCTCAAAGCTTCAGAAAGGACAGCCCAGTCCAGGTGGCCCTCCAGCGGAGCAGCGGGTGTGAGACAAGGGTCCTGTGGGTGGTGGCAGCTGTCCTCACACTGGTGTCTGTCCCTCTGCAGGTTAAAGATCCGATTTCCTCCTCACATCGCCCTGCATTTCACTGCACTGCACGGGAGGGTTCTCCTAAAGCAGGGCTAAGGTCAAGGTTTCGAGGAGCGTCCAATGACAGGCACGAAAGCAGCCCCACAGCCGGAGAGGAAGTTAGAGGAGGAAGGCAGAGACTGACCTGGTGCTGAGGTCGCTGCCCCCACTGGCCATCTCCTTGCTCCAGGTCGTGCCAGGACGTCTGATCCCTCCAGTGTCCGCACCCTGGTTTCAGTTTGGTTTCCCAGCTACAAGCAGGAAAAGTGTGAATTGACTCAGCGCGAGTGGGCTCCACCCAAATCGGGAAAGAAGTGTTGAGAAACACTGCCTCCCCCTTCTACAGCCCCACGGGGGTTCTTTGCCGTCAGGGCAGGTGGCAGCAGGAATGGAGGCCCAGGAGGGACAGTCAGGACCTGGAGGGCCAGGGGAGGGGGACCCCCAGCATTGAGCAGCACCTGCCCCCAGGAGTCCCCTTGTTTGTGCAAAGCCACCACAAACTTCTGTGAACTGCCCTCTCCTCAGCTGCCCAACTTTCTGAGAGGCGCAGAGAAGCGGGGTTAGGCCTCCATGTTCAGATGCAGGGCCGGAGAAGCGCCATCCTCCGAGCGATGGGTTCCACGTTTGTTCCCCGAGTCCGACTTCCCCCGGCGGGGACGAAGGGTTCTGGCCCGATTACATGTCAGATGCAGGGGAGGTTCTACACTCTCTACCCATGTTCTTTCTTTCCCCTAAAGGAGTGAATATTAATTGGGACGGATTCCATACACCGATGGGGATGTTTCTTTCCCAGAGTTCAGGGTCTCAGTGTGTCCCAGACGCTGCACACATGGCAGGTGGAGTCTCTCTCCAACCCTGTCACCTTCCTTCATTGGGAACAGAAAAACTAGCCGCTGGGCACAGCTCTCCCCTGCCCCTGGCCTCCAGGTTCACAGGACCCGGACAGGGTCTGGCACAGAGGACACCAGCCTTTTCTAGTATCCACGCCGTCTCCTCTGTCCGCGGGCAGCAGGCAGACTGGGCCCCCGCTGTGCTGGGTGTGGCCATAAATGCTCCAGCTTTGCCCCGAGGCTGCTTACAGTCACCAAGATCACCACGTGAAGGAGAGGCGGATAGCGGTCGGCTGGGTGGGAAACCCACAGGGGGCGGCCCCACGGCGGACACTCCCACACTGGGGTGGTCCCTGCAGAGGGGAAGGAGACAGTCCTGTGGGGCCAGGAAAGCTGGGCACGCGCCCCACTTTCTGCCAGCAGCAGTGGTTTCTGTGGGATTGGGGGGGTCTCTGTACAGAACACAAAGATTTTTGATTCAGAAAGCAAGGTCAGACATGCCCAGGTAGGGAATTGGGCAAGACCATCTTCAGAAGCAGGTGGACCCCCAAGCAGTCCTGCTGGGCTGGTGTGAAGGGAAGAAGGCAGTGCCTGGGGCATTTTCCATGGGGGCAAGGGACCCTGACAACAGGGACCATTTCTGTTCTCAGGGAAGTTGCCCGAGCTACAAACACTGGAAACCGTGAAAGCAGGAAAGGCAGCCATTGAGAAGGCACACAGGGAGGAGGATGCAGTGAGGAAACCATCTCTATTACTTTCCCCAGGAGCAGTTTCCTTTCAGGTGCAAGTAGTGGGCTGAGTCTCCAGCCTCGGGGACTTTGTGGGGACAGAGGTTTGTCCCTGAGATGAGGCAGAAAGTCCAGACTGAGAATTTGTGAGCAGGTGGAAGAAAAACAGCGGCAACAGCAGCCGCTGGGCTGAGGATGGAGACCCAAGGCGCCTCTGCGGATGCAGGGATGGAGTCGGGGGGGGACACCTGGACCTGAGTGGGAACACTCAGGCCCCGTACCAACATCCACTTCTAGGAGGTGGCCCCTCAACCAGCAGGACCCTGGCCCCACCACCCGCCCTTCTTTCTGGGGAGATGCTCAAGCTGGGAGCCCTGAAGGTGAGTCTGCTCCCTGCGGGTCTCCTGGGGCTCGTCCTGCGGGAGGGGCCGGGGCTCTGTGCTCCCCCAAGCTCAGGTGCACAGGGACCGGGGTCTGTGGGGTGTGTGAGGGCTGGGGGTGGTAAATTGGGGCAGCTGAGGCCTGTGGATTAGTCCATTTGCGGGGTTCAGATTTAGGGATTCGTTTTTGGCCCACCTCTAAGCCACGTCCCTTGATCCAGCTTTTAGCAGGAAGGCAGCTGGGGGTTTTCTCTCCGTCTGTGCCCTGCTCTGCCTGTCAGCTGTTTCAGAACTCACATCGCGATACCGGGGGAGAGTTCATACACAGAACTTGAGGTTTTTCTCTGTGACTTCCTTCCATCTGGGTTTTCCACCTTCATCCCCAGAGAGCATGGTGGCCATGGTTTCTTCCTGGCTATGCTGAGTCCAAAAAAAAATAAACAAGAACTTTCTGGAAGGTTGGGGCACCCATGCACGCCTGTGGCTGCCCTCAGAGTGAGGTGACAGGAAGCAGGAAACATCTGTGCTGCCCCTGTCTGTGCATCACTTCACCTCCAGACTCACCCAACTTTTGCTCACCTTCCAGAAATCTCGGACAGTTGTTCCCCGACCATTGTCCAGAATTCCAGAATGTTTTCTGAAAGCAACAGGTTGGGTAGTAGCTCACTCGTATGGATCAGAAGCAAAGCTCTCTGTCCCCACCTAAAAGCAGCGCGCCAGCCCTGCCCACTCCAGGCCCAGCTCTGTTCTGGCTCCTGGAGACCCCAGGGGTCCCCTGCCCTGAGCCGCGGGCCACCACAGAGGAGAGATGCTGCCGTGCAGAGCGTCAGGGGCATGTGTTTGTTAGGAGATATGCAGCCACATGCAACGACATACACTTTGTACTTCTGTGCTCACAAGAGAGGAAAAAAACAACAAAACATGCCTACTTAGAGCAGGCTTGTTTCATAAGCAAAATAACAGAGCAAATAATATGCCTGGAGAAAAAACATGGCTTATTCTAGATTTTGAGCTGGAGTTCATACTTACAAACCATCTGTACATATGAGACATACCAGTTATTGCTGAAAAGCTTAAGGTTTTTTTTTCTATGTTAAAGAAGGAGGTTGAGTTATGGTTGTTGAATCTCGTTTTTGCTTCTAGGACTTATCTACGCAGCCATCTCTTTCCAAGGGATTTGGGCCCCTGCCTTCTCTCTACCTCCTTCCCGCTCTAAATTCCCTGTGCATGGAACAAAGGAAGAAAGATACCCAACTGTGCATAGTGCAGATTTAGGTCATCTTGCTCTTTTGTTTTACAAACTTAATTACATTCCTGTATTTTAGCCTGGAAAATGCACATTAGCATTTCTTTTTTTAGTATAATATTTCTTTGACTTAATTTTTTTTTTATTGAATTGAGAGAGAGGAAGGGAGCAAGAAAGAGAGAAATCTGTTTACTGTTCCATTTATTTATTTATGCATTGGTTGGTTCTAGTATGTGCCCTGACAGGGGACCAAACCTGCAACGTTGGTGTGTTGGGACGATGCACAAACAACCTGAGCACCTAGGCAGTGCTAGTGGGGATGAACGCCCTCAGCTTCCGTTTTCTTGGGTAGGTCTCTTTCTCCTTTAATTCTATAGGGCAGCTTTGCTGAGTACTAATCTTCACAGCAGCTCTTCGCTTTCACTGTTTTCAATACATCATCCACTCTCACATGACCTGCAAAGTGTCTGTTCAAAAACTGCTTGTAATCTTTTGGGGGCTCTGTTGTATGTACCAAGTAACTTTTCTCTTGCTACTTTCAAAGCACTCTCTTTGTCTTTAAATTTGACATTCGGTTACAAAACTTGTCCATGAAGCCCTTCTAAAAGGCAAGTCAGGGGAGAGAAATGGCGGAAAAATGGGGACAGGTGTAATTGAACAACAAAAAAACTTAAAACTAACAAAAAATAATAAACTTCACCTATGTGGGCCAGTGGGCTGTAAGAACATAGATGACCATTTCTTTCCCCAATTTTCAATCACTATTGCTTTCAATAGACAATTTGTTCCTTTCTTTTTCCTTTTGACTTCTAGGAGAACCATGATGCATATATGTTCCCTTGATAATGTCTCCTAAGTCCTGGGGGCATTCTTCACTCTTTTTCAGTCTCCCTTGCTCCTCTGAGTGGATGATTTCAAATAACCTCTCCTCTAGCTCACTGGTTCTTTCTTCTGCTTAACTGAGTTTGGTGCTGAAGCTTTCTCTTCAATTCTTCCATGTCATTGTTGTCTTCTTTGGATCTAGGATGTCTGTTTCTCTTCTTGATAGTTTCTTTTTCTTTCTTGAAGTTCTAATTTTCTTCTTGCATTGTCCTCTTATTTAATTTCGTTTTCTGTGTGTTCTTGTTTTCTTTCCTGAATAGCAAACACGTCCTTAAAACACTGCTCAAATTTGGCCTCCAACTTAATTCCCATTAAGTACAAGGCATGATCCTGAAAAAAATGACAAAAATAATGACACTTATTATCACTATCATTAGACACCTTGCAATTTGGAATGGCCACAACTCTTGCCTAAAACACAATTGAATTACATTAACCAGGTGAAGATTAAAAGCTCATATGGCTAAGAATAATTTCTGTGTCCTGAGTGCACAGTTAGTTACTATTAACTAGGCAAAAATGGAAAATCATTACCATGCTTGAGGACTCTTATTCATTTGGTTTTAGTTCTTTACTTGAGGGATAATTAGAAAAGTAATCTGAAGTTTTTGTAACAATAACACATTACAGAAGTCTAAGTACAATCAGTGATATTTCTCTCAAATTGTCATTGTATTTCTCTCTGCTGACTCCTGTTAACTATGTGGTTCATTAACATACAAAGGAAACTGGAGTCTGAAATTTCTGAGATATTGGATTAATAATATCTGGGGCGACATAGGAAGCATTGTGACCTTGGGACGCAATTCACCTCTGACTTTGTTCAGAGAGGGGAGGATGCTCTGTTCTCAGTGGGCACTTCTTGCCTTTGAAGGGAGGAATGAGCGCTCAGGGGTCTGAAGCTTTGGTTGCAGGGGCACCAAGGAACTCACTGCTATGCTCTGTCTTGAATTTTAAAAGCCACTCGCTTTCCAATATCTTGCTTACATAGGCTTGTTATAGCGTGAGGTAAACTGTAAAGTTTCCGTACATCAAAAAATGAGGGCAAAATGACTAAATGGAGAAAAAAAGGAAATGGAAGCAGGAGAGACACTTACTTTATGAAATGCCCTGTGACTCTGAAAGATGACGCGCATGTCCCTCATGAACCCCTCCACGCAGGGGTAACAGCGCTCACGTAGATTCTTCCTGATTTTCTTCAACATCATAGAATGATCCATGCCTTTAAAAGTCTCTAGAGGCTGGAGAAAAAAATTAATGAGAGAATTTGTGATACAGTGCAATGTTCGCCTTGTTTGGATTTCTGCAAAATCCAGCCCAATGCCAGGTACAGATAACAACAGCTCCTGCCCCCACTCCATGGGTTTCAGGTCACAAATCCCACAAGATCACAGGCTAACACCAGGTGACAATGAACAAGCTGTAATCATGGTTTATTTTTATTACTTACATAATTATCTTGTTGAATTATCTCAAGACAGCAGCTGTCTGGATGGCAATAGATTTCCAAGAGGAGGAACTCGCATTTCTGCAAGAGAAGGAGGGTTTGAATGAAAAGTAACTTAGAGTGAATGACCCATAGGTATGCCCAGGCAGGGGCATGTCCACACTAGTTTTCCAGCAGTTTCCTCAAACAGGTAGGGCTCTGGGAAACAGACAAGTAACGGTGGAGGGATTTTTCCCGCATGCCATCCCAGTGAGGTTTCAGGGTGGATGAGACCAGGACAGAAATGCAGACACCTTTTGGCATCATGTCCCTAACCCTTTAACTGTTTGACTTCTCACATGGGAGTGGAAAAAAGAACTTTCCAGGTTCAAATCAACTCACCAGCTGCTCCTCAGGCCCCATCGGTCTCTTCAGCACCTCCGATTCATGGTAAACTGGCTGCCTTCCTGCAGGTTCCTTTATCCTGCAGAGGGTGCAACTCCACGGTCTCCTGAATGAGCAAAGCATAAGTGAGCAGGGCAACGTCTCAGAAACAGCCACCGTTCCCGGGGCTGCCACTGTTCCCCTTTCAGGAATGGCTGAGGGACAGAGACTGAGAATGAAGGGGACACTCTCCAGAGTCTCCAGGTCCGCCATGTAAGGCCTGAGACGATGACCTTCCTCTCATCCAGGATACCAGCGAGGGTTCAGTACATACAGGGAGGTGTCAGGGTAAGTGGTGGGCTCTCCTTTCCACGTCTGAGCTGCTGGGAGTACCAGGCCTGCCCACCAGGCCTGAGTGCCAGAGACGGGACCTTAACTCCTAGTGGCCTAGGGCCTCAGTCAGCCACTTGAGAACATGGCAGAAGTTCGTGTCTGTTGCCTTTTCTAAATAAGCAGACAACATAAACAGCTGGCTTCCACTACCGTGACCCAGAGTCCATGCTTAGGAAGTTCTGGAATGGACAGCAGTGATTTGCTGGCAAAGAGCCCAACCACTGGCCTCATCCTCCCCAAAAGAGAGGAGAACATTCCCCTCCTGCTGCCAGCGTCTTTCAGCAGCTCCTGGACCTTACTGCTGACCCCGGACCTCCAGCCCTGCTCTTTCCCCACCAGAACAATAGGAAGGACCCCCAAGGGGAGCGTGCATGGCAGGAGGAAGGACCCCATACAGAGACGGGGGGCTGCATCCCACAAACCTCTTAGTCTCCACTGGTGGGAGGTGACAGGGCCCATGAAAGACTCTTGAACAAGTATCACAGCGGATGAGGTCTTCTCCATACCAGCAGACCTCACATACATCTGACGTTTCAAGCTAGAAGGTAAAACAATGCATCCACACTGAGACCCCAGAAGGCCACCACTCTTAGATTCTAGAATCACAGCCTTGCTATCAACCAAATTGTCTAGTATCCTAAAATACTAAAAATACTAGATACTAAAATACTAAAATACTAGAGTCCTGTTCCCAATGTCAGAGATTCTGATCAATTGGTCCGGGTTGAGCACAGGCATTCGTGTTCTCCTTAAGTCGTAGACTGGGAAACTTATGTAACAGAATTGTATATAAAGCTTTAACTAATGGTAATATACAAGCAATAGCTCAGACTGATTAAATATTTCATAGAGCATGGGATCCAGACAATGCTATTTCACAGAATTTTTCACATGATTTCAGTAAAGTCAAAGTGTCGACTTGGCCTGAGCCAGTGTGGTTAGCAACGCATGAGGATCTTATAAGTCACTGTTAAATTGGCCTGTAGTATCTACCCTAGGGAAGATTATCATTAACAGGAGTGAGGGTACTTTTGCTGGAACAGTTGCCTCCTCCTCACCATGGACTCTTGGCCATTAGTAGTAATACAGGACCCTCTAAGTCCCCATCTATCATTCAGTGTCCTGGGAGCCATACAAGTATCCCAGAGAAGATATCCACCACCTCCTACAGCTCGTCCAGGGCATCACACCAAAGATAAAATGAATCCAAACTTTTGGTATGGCAATTCTTCCAGAATGTCACCCTCATCTTGCTTCCATCCAATTCCTAAGAAGGCACCTGGCTGACTTTTCACAGGAAACAGACCACTGCGCACTGCACTTGCATTGCTTGTGTGTGTTCAGGAGAAAGACTTGGCCTCCTTCCCTTGAGGCAGCCTCAGCTTTATCTCTAGCCGGAGCAGAAAGGTCATGGACAAGTGTGATCCCCTAGAAAGTAGCCTGAGAAATGGTCATGTCACTGCCTGCCTCTTGGGTACCCCCGAATCCCTGCTTCTAGTAATACTTCCATGGTACACAATGAAGGTGAAACAGTTCTTGAGGCCAGGAATATTATTTCAACCCTCATTAATGGACATCTTGAATTTATAAGCAGTCAATTGTATGTTGAATGAGTATATAAATGTGTATTCTTTCACTTGGGAAGAGACATTACATGTTTTTATATGTCTATTACATGTTAAATATGAACATATAATCAATGATTGTTTTGGCTGAGTAGATGAGATTAGTTGACAACACAGCAGCTGTCACCAGAAAGTGTAAGTGGCCCCCATCAGGAGACAGGAAGCTGTCATGTGATACTAGGTGCCATGCTGAAATTTAGAGAAACTGGGGGTACCATCAGCAAGAGAATTTCAGGGAGACAAGAGAGCCCAACAAGGCAGTAATGCGTCTTGAGATTTGCCACTTCGAGTCACTTCATGGGAAACTGGCCCTTGTTGCTACAGAGTGTTGGAACCATGGAAAACGATAGACCCATTGGTCAGAAGTTCTTAGCTCTTTTAGGTAATCCAGATAAAGTAACCCTAGACACATGGAGAATGGTAGAGACACTGCTTTTTAAAGTAAGCTCTGAATTAATAATGTTAAATATATTTTATCTTCTGTAAACTCAGTGGATGGAAAGTCCCAAAGACTGATATTTAGTTCCAAATTTGCAGATCATCAGATAAGGTGAAAGTCTGGACCTTACACTCCCAGTGTCAGATGAAGTCCCACTGGCCAGCTCTGTGTAAGCTAATGGGGGATTCTGTGAAAGTCCTGGGCAGCCATTCCTACCTGAAGTGTGAGAACGGCCCCTCCCACCTCCCCCTCCTTCTCAAGTTCTCATTCATACCGAGTCTTGGAAACACTACCACTTTGGCCTGAATCTACACTGCACATTACGTATTTGTTTGTTGCCCCACAGCCTTACTCTACAGAGGGAGAAACCACTTCCACAGACAGAAAGGAGGCCTGCACACCCCCTGAGGTGGAGCCACTGGGGGGCATCAAAGTAAACCATTTTCCAAGCCAGCCCCTCACGTAGGCTACATCTGTCTCCCAAGAGCTCCCTCCCCAACAGAACCATCCCCATAAAGGAAAAATAATTTCCAACTGAGAAAGAATTCTGTTTATCTGTGTGTATGTTTTACTGAGTAATGGAGGAGGATGTAAAAAATAAGAACAAAATCTGGGATTGAGTTGAGGACCCTCTTACCTTCTTAAGCAATGTTTTTATGTATTCCATAAACATGTTGGCATGACATTTGACACTCATACAATATCTTTAACTATAACTCTTCTGTGAGTCTATTTTGATGGTTCCCTAATATCTAAATATCAAATGGTTTAACATTCAAAGATAACCTTGCATACAAACTAATGTTCAATGGAGCAACTCTGAAGGATGCAAATGAATAAATGAAATGAAATAGGTAGGAGAGAAGAAAAGAGGAAACTTAATGCTAATCACACAATTAAGAAACCATAAAAAATGTGCAGTACATATAAAATCAGTTATGTAATAAGAACTAGTATAAAAAGATAATCACCTTCTTTTTCTTGCCACATTTTACAGGCGGTATAGGTAGTTTTTCTTCCTGAAAGATAAAAAGATCCAAGTATATGCTTAGCCTGTGTTTATGTTTTGTGAGTCTGGCATTACCTTCTTGTAAATATTTCTTCTTGGACCTCACACTATCAACTCAATGCAAAACACTCTCTCCTCACCTGTATTGATTCTAGAATTCATCCATGGAACCCAGAAAATCCTCCTCAGAACACGTTTCCTTCCTCATGTGCTCTTTTCCTAAGTTTTCAGAGGTTTGCCTTCACAATCTCTTTGACACCTCTCCCCTCCTCCCCATTCCCACCAGTGCCTCTCACACCTGCCTCCTCACACCAGGGCTATTCAACCGACACACACGGGTCCCACACCTACAGGCAGCTGGACAATGCTGGGCACACAAAGAAGGACAAACCCTAGTGTAGTCTAGAGAGTCAAAAGGAATGCATAGGAGGGTAAGAATAAAACAACATGAGAAGGGCCTTAATGGTAAGTTGAGGGGGCCCAGGGAAGGAACGACCAGGGCAGGTCAGTCAGGGAACATTCAGACAGGAGGGACTTGGGAGCCTTGTATGTTGACTATAGGTTCTTTGGGCTGAAAGACAATGAAGTCATTTCAAGTCCCCATGTTGTCTGAGATACTATTTTAAATATGTCATGTCACACCTCAGGAGACCTCCCTGGTTCTGCACTATGTTATGAATTTTAACTCTTTAGCCTGACGTTAAATCCCTCTGCACACAGCCCCAGCTTGTGGATGAGGTCATATCACGCTCAATGCATCTACCTCAACCCACAGAGCCTAGTTACTAGTGGTTCTGGTTTCCAAGCCATTCTTTCTCTGGAGTGTCTTCTGCCCACTTGTTGACTGCCTACAGTCTTCTTTCTTTCAGTGCCCAAAGTCGTCTGCAGGCTCCTGAGTCAGAATGACCTTTATCTGCTGGAGCTCTTGAATCTACCCTGGCAGAGCCCCTTTGAGAAATCGACAGGCTCCCTTGTACTGAGGTAGGAGGGTCAGGCGACTCTCCCCTAGTGAAGCATAAAGTCAGGGGCCTCAGGGATCTGGAGATAACTCAACATACATTGGGTGATCAATCGGTGACCTTATCTTCGACTACAACAAGGAAAGTCGCCCCTCCTGCGCGTCGCTGAAATACCTCCATCAGGTGTTTTAGGGGTCTCCCACCACAGCGGACATTCATCTTCCAATTTTTTGAAGTTTCATAGCCCCCTGCAACTTCAAATTCCCTGGGGGTGAACCAGTTTCCATCCTCTGTCATTATACACTTCATTGTGGATCCTGCAAGACCGGGATAAGTTGATCCTGACATCTCCTTGTCCTCAGAGATCAGACACTGGCCTCCTACCACCTTGGATGTGGAGCCACCCAATTTGACACAAGATCAATATCGGAAGAGTCTGATCTCCCCTTTCATACATCAGAATTCCCAAAGGTTTCCTGCTTTGTGTGCACATATCTTTGACCTTCATGCAACAGCAACAACAAAAAGTGATCATTAGCATCTACTCAACAGTAGAGAAGTATTCTAAAGTCACCTACAAGGAAAAGCATGCGACTTTGAACAAGAAGAAGATTTCAGTTTGCTATTGAATTATGGAGATAAGGAAACAGGCCAGACTCTTTCTGGCGGCCTGCGGCAACGTGGAAGCAGAACCTCCCGTGGACTAAGATCTCAGGTGGGGGCCTTGCTGCTCAGAATGGCACCGTGGCAACGTCGGTGCCCTCCATTACACCAGCTTTCATCTAAGTGTAATGGCATTGCTGAGCAGAGGTGTTCCATCCCTGAAATCATGAGTAGCTAACATTAAAATAATTGGGAAATATTACTCAGTGGAAAATTTAAGTTATACATAATGGACAGTCACAGTAACATTAGCCATTAGAAAAATGAAAATCAAACCCACAATGAGATACTACATTATAAGCACTGGGATGGCCATAAGGAGAAAGAAAGACAATAATAAGTGTTGGTGAGAATGTAGAGAAATGGGAGCCCTGACACTTTGCCAGTGGGAATATATACTGGTGAAATCCTGTGGAAGATAGTTCAGTTTTTCCTCAATAAGCTCAACATAGAATTACCATGTAACTCAGTAATTCCACTCCTGGATATATACCCAAAAGAATTTTTAAAAATACGTTCACACAAATACTTTATGTGAATGTTCAAAAAGAGTACCTTTCGTAATAGCCAGAAAGTAGAAAACCCCAACAAAAGGATAGATAAACAAAATATGGCAAATCCAGACCATGGAGTATTACGTTATTTGGCATCAAAAAGAAGGAAATATAATACATGCTTCTACACGGGTGAACCATGAAGACATTATGGTATGAAAGAACCAGTCGCAGAAAGCACATGTTATATGAGTTAATTGATATGAAATGCCTAGATAGTCCAGTGTATAGGCCAGGAAATAGATTAGTGGTTGCCTGGGTTAAGGCAGAGGGTGAGGCAGTGGGGTGAGTTGCATTGACGACTAAGAGGTGTGAGTTTTCTTTTCTTTAGTGGGAGACAAAATGGTCTAAAATGAGATTGTGACGATTGTTGCATAATCTTATGAACAAATAAAAGAAACAAACAAAAATCCAGCAATGAATTTTATACTCCAAGTGGTGAATTGTATGATATGTGAGTTATACCTCAGTAAAGCTATTTTTAAAAATAGTTAATTTGCAGACATTAGTTGGTTTTCACTATCTACTTTAAGAGAAACTTTCTATGAGTTCATCCGAATAGACAATTATGGAAAAGTTTTATAATGTTAAAATCACCAAACACTTTATATTCATTATGCAAATTAACTCTCACAGTCACACCAGGAGGCATGTTTGTACATGTCACCCATTTCTCAGATGAGAACGTTCAGGCTCGGGGAGGTCCCAGCCTTCACACTGTCTAACTGGGCAGGGCTGAGGCTGGGACTCAGGTTTCTGACTCTAAACCCTGTGATCTCCCCACCACACCTGACACCCTGTCCTGGCGGTGATTATCCAGAGGGGACACAAGGAGCCGAGCTTGCTATATCTGATTCAAAGTAAAAAGTGCAGCATTTTCCACCCAGAGACGGACGATCCTGCACTTCTCTTTGGTTCCTTGGGTTTCCTCACGGGCACTTCCACATGGCAGGGAGCACTTAATATGCACCATTCCTTTAGGGTAAAAATATCATCTTAGGGATCCCTTCCTTCTTCTTTCTAGCCACAGTGGGGCCTCAATTCTTTGAATGAAGGAATATTCACATGGCTAGTTACATTACTTCTTGTGATTCCTTCATATAGTGGCTGCAAATTAAAGTAAACTTTGAAACTTACCTTGTTCAAATTCCCTCTTAAACAATTTACCGCTTATCTCCCCACAGGTCACAGGAAGTATTTCAGCGTGAAAATTCACAGGCACTCTTGGGTGCTGTCTTTTCCCTGAAAAAGAAGAATCTTCATTCTGTCTTATTTCACAATTGCACATGGACAACTTCCTACCATGTGATGGTTGTTTCCATAAGGTCATAGGGGTGCTTAGGGAACTTTATTCCATAAATCTGCAGTTTCAGAGTCTTTTTTTCAGTGGCATTTTATTTTATTTTTTTAATTATGTTTTTATTTATAAATCATGTTAATTCTATTACAACGAGTCAGTGACACTCTTGATACATAACCACAGAATGTCTACCTTCATTTCACCTCTCAAACCCCCCCCCCCCCAGTCAGAACGCTGTAGTAGAGACACCAGGCGTCCACGTGAGACTGTCTGAGCTCCCCGCCATGTGGTCACCCCCTGATTCTCAGGTGACAGTGGCACACACAGCTACTGCCCTGGTAGGAGGGGGCTCTGCACCGGGGCTATTTCCCTGCACTCAGGTCGCTGCAGACAAAGTCCAGACCGTACAGGCCTCTTCCTGTGTGAGCTCTGACGCAGGGGCAGAGAGGACAGCGATGGGCCGACCTGATGGACACGGTGTCTGCTGTTTGTGTTCGCTGCTTTGCCTCATTCCTCCCCCACAGCAGCCTTCTTCAAAGCTGAAAGGGGAGCTTTTTCAAAGCTGATTGTTCCAGTAAACTCTAGAACAATCTTCAAATTATATGGCTGTCTGGACCATTTGCCATCTGACAACGGTCTGCCCTTTATCAAAAGCTGAACCTAATGGTCTGATCATCTGACTTTTTTTACCTCATCTCCTGTTCACATGCTTCCCTGTTAGGGTTCTTTGGGCACTGAAGGCTGCTGTCCCCCATGAATGAAGAAAGGGATCAGCTCCTTCCTGCATTGTGATCAGAACAAAAGTGGTGGGGACTAATGGCATTATAGAGACCAATTCTGAAAATTCTGGATTCAGTTCTGACGCTTGCTAGGAATGATGCCTCATACTTTGCCCATCCAGCCTGGAGGTCGCAGCCTTCAGAGTGCCCAGATGATTCAGATTTAATTTTGATTTTAGTTTTTGGAAATGCTTTTGCTGATTCTTCTTGATGAAAAGTCTGGCAATAGAAGATTATTAGAAAGAAAGAGGAAATTGCAGCCACCAGAATGGTACATGTAGGTTTTGTAACGGGAAGGAAGAGCAAAGATCTAGACAGCAGAGAAGAAACACTTAGGAGATGTAGGAAGTGGAGAGGCATTAATGACATCTGTCATCCAGAGCTGCCCTGAGTCCTCCTTCCAGAAGGAAACCACCTGGTCCAGGTCTTTCACCACATGGATGCTGAGTCTGCCGCTCAGCATCCAATCGGAGGAAACAGGGGCTGGTGCCAGCATCTGACTTCCCATGTGGAACGTCTCTGGCCAATGTCCCCACACTGATTCTTAGCTATTTGGTGGAAGGTTGTGAAAGAACAAATGTCACCGGGCTGGTGTCATGGACATAGAGGGCAGATTGGATAGACTGTCCTCAGGCAGTGTCCTTCCCCCATCCTGCCCCATCAAGGGCTAGAAACAATGAACGGAACAAAAACTCTAAGACTTATAGCTGAGAAATGGACCAGGCCTTAAGCCATGTCCGTCCTCCCCCGGCTGGTGGATACACACATCCTCACAGACCTCGGTGGTGGGTACGTCCCTTTCAGGGCGCTGCGTGCGCTTGCCTCCCTGATACACACACGGTGACTTGCACCGTAGAGTGACCCCAGGATTCCAAAACACGTTCAGTTTAGGGGATGCGGTAAATGCTGCAGGAAGCCAATGAATGGATTGGGTCTCAGCCCCCTTTGGTGACAAGAATCCGAGTGGCTGTGCAGTGTGCCCTCCTGGGGACACTGGCAGGCCCTGCTGTGTGGGGTGAACGCGTTGGGAGGCCGTTCTCTGTGGCGTTTCCGGGGGCCGCGGGGCGTCTTTTCAAGGATTTCTGAATTACAAAGGGCCTTGGAAACTAGAGTCAATGTAGTGAACATTTTAAAAATAAATAAATTACTGATATAACGGATGTAAACTAATCATATAAAGGCAAAATATTCTTTTTTGTTGTTATTGTTTTTTGTCTTATGAAAGGAGGCAGTTCCTTGTTACGGCTGTAATAAATTCACATAAACTTCGCAGCCTAAAGCAACCCAAATTTTTATTTTACATTTCTAAAGATCAGACATCTGATGCAAGTCTCACTGGTCTAAAATCAAAGTGCCCACAGGGCTTTGTTCTTTTCTGGAGGCTGTGAGAAGGAATTTATTTTTAACCTCTTCTAGCTCCAAGGGCTGCCCACATTTCTTGACTCATTGCTTTCTGCTCTCGTCTTCAAAGACGGCCAGGTTACACCTTTCTGGTCATATTCCATAGACATAAATCCCTCAGTCTACAGCAGGAAAAATTTTATTTTTTTATTTGTAAGACCTATCTAAACTGATGAGTGCCACCCAGACTATATAGAGTAATCTCCCCATCTCAAGACCATTAACTTAATCACATTTTCAAAGTCGCCTTCTCCATGTAAAGAAACAGAATACAGGTTCCAGGAATCACACATGGACAGCTCTGTTTCATTTGGTATAAAATTCTCAAGCACCGAATGGGTCTCCCATGCGTGTCATGGGGATTTGCTCCCTTAGACAAAAGGCTCCTCCACAGATTTTTCCCTATATATTCACATACCTATTTTTGGCTTCCGCTGAGATGGCTGAGGGCATCTGTGAGCCACATACATAATCTCATCAAAGAACCTTTCTGTGACGGAATACTCTGATCTTTCACTGCTTCTGAGGTTCTAGCAAAAAGTCATTAAGCCACATTCTTGGCCGTTCTGTAGAGCACACTTGCCTGACAGGGAATATCAATTTTAGAATCATTTTTCAAGCCAAGTAAGCTAAAAATAATTTAAATCATCAAGTCCTGATTCCTTTTTGTTGAGCAGTTCTCTCCTCAATTTACCTTATTTCCCTGTCATTTTACGGTAAGCAGCAACAAAAAAACAGCTGCATCTTCATCATCTAGAAATCTCCTTAGTGTATATTCAGGAAGTTCTGTTTCCCACTTATCTGCAGGAAAGGATTTGGCTAACTTTTCTGTCAGTGTATAGTAAGGGTCTTCTTTCTCCAGTTTCCAAAAACTCTTTCCTTATTTCCTTCTGAGACCTCACCAGTCACACCATTAACCTGCATAGTCCTACATATTTCTGCTGTTCAGGATGATCTACATTTTCTCTGAGACAATGCAGGTTTTCTCTCCCATAGTCTTCCCTCCTGAGTCTTCTCTAGGTTTAGCATCCACATTTCTACTCACAAATTGCTCAAGGTAATCCAGGATTTTTGTATCATCCTACTTAAAATGAATTCTTCCAGCCTCTGGCCACTGTCCAACACCACTGCCTCATTTTTAGGAATGTTTTGTATCCATAAGCCACTTAAAGAACCAAAATCTCTATTATTTCCATATTGCTGACCTAATAATCACTACAAATAGTGGATTAAAAAAACACAAATTTATCATCTCACAATTAATGTCAGTTGGAATTCTGACATGGCCTCACTGGGCTAAAATCAAGTTTTTAGCAGATCTTCATTCTTTTCTGGAGGCTGTCGGGGACACTCTGCTTCCTTGATTGTTCCTGCTCCTTAAGGTCACGGGCATCCCCTAGTCCCTCCTCCATCTTCAGAGCCAGCGCTGCTGCGTCTCTCTGGCCATCCCTCTACACTCACTGCTTCCTCTCTCCACAGCCAAGAAAGAGTCTCTACTTTTTAAGGCCTATAGGAGTATATTGGGGCTACCCAGGTAACCCAGGATAATCTCCCCCATCTCAAGGCCCCTGGTTTAATTACATCTGTAAAGTCCACTTGCCATGTGAGGTAACAGATTACAGGTTCCAGAGACTGGGACACAGACATCTTTAAGGAGCCATTGTTCTACCTACTGCAATGTTGTAAATAATGATGATGATGAAACTCTGGTATTTAAAACTCATCTTTCACATTAAAAGCAAGTATAATCTTATTCACTCTTACTTCTTTTTCTCGTGGCTTTTTGTAAAGTAGGGTTTTTTCCAAGATCCACAGGACCTAGAAAATAACAAATGGTGATGAGAAAACAGAAATGACTAAGTAAAATTAATTAATAATTAATGCTGTAGGAGGCTTGAGTTTATACAATGTTTGATTTCTTGATTCTCTCTACGTTCTAAAGGAAACTGAAAACCTACTGATTTGAGAAGTAGGAGTCCAGAACTTTAAAAACACCTTAAATACCTCTGTACTTCAGTTTATGCAGGAATAACAAAAGGTATTGGTCTTAAGATTTTTGTGAGATGTCAGTGCCCTCTCAGCTGGGTCCCCAAAAAGGAGAGCAACTACATTAATTGTTTTCAATGTCCACAGGATTTGGAAGCAAAGGAAAATGCAGCTGGTAATCTATAACCAATCACATTGTAAATTTTGTAACTCCTCACATTGTTGAAGGATTTAGAACATAAAGACTTGATGACGATCATTTCTGTCTCTTCTTATCTAAAGGAAAGAGATCATTATGAAATGAAGCAAAGACTCACAACAATCTTTTAGCCCATATGCAGAATCAAAGAAGTTTTGAAAACTAACATTATTTTCATAGGTTTGCAGCTAATTTGGAAGCTAACCTGCACTTAGCTGCCGTGAGTCTAGGAAAAATTTTTATGTATCACATGTGGTGTGAAAACATAATTTACAGAAACATTAAAATATTTGAGAACAATTTCTGCCCTAGGTCTTACTGGGGTCTTTTGTAACATACAGGATATAAACCATAGTGTCTTTCTAAAACAATAAAACATTATTATTATTATTTTATATGTGACTTCAGAGGTTTTGAATAAAAGATTTTGGATGTTTGCTAGGAGTCCAGGCTGTTATTTCTGCCCCTTTTGGTAATTTTAGGTGACGTGTAAAGATCCTGAAAAACTCACAGATACAGAGAGCAAACTGATGACCCCCCAACGGTGGGATGGGGGAGCAACAGTTACCTCTGGCCTAACTTTTAGGTTGTTGTAAACATAACTAGGTATGCTTTTTTGCAAAGCCCTGTTCAAATATCACTAGATAGGCCAATGTCATGTTGGGGCCATCTGTCCAAAGCCATGAATGGAACTTGATAGTAATAACCAGAAGTTTTCTTGTCTCAATAACTAAAAATTAATTAGAGTCTATTGAATTTTGAACAGGTTTGTGACGAAGTTGACCCACAGCTGACTGTCCCACTTTCTCTGATCTCTCCAGAACAGGTGCTGCGTGCATGAGCATCGCCATGTGACCCAGCTCCCTGGGGGACGCCAGGTATCTGAATGTGCAATAAGAAGGCACCACTGTCCTGCCAGAGCCATCCTGATAAGCCTGAATTTAAAAGATTCTTTCTTGGCAGGTTTATTGATTTTTCCTTATTGTTTTAAAATTTTTATTGAATTTATTGGAGTAACATTGTTTAATAAAATTGTATAGGTTTCAGGTGTACAATTCTGTAATATATCATCTGCATATTGTATTGTATGTTCACCAACCCAAGTCAAGTCTCCTTCTATCATTATTTATCCCCCCTTTACCCTCTTCTACTTCTCCAGCCTACTTTCCCTCCAGGAATCACTACACTGTTGCCTGTGTCTATGTATGAGGGTTTTTTTTTTTATCGATCCCTTCACCTTTTTCACCCAGCCGCCCACCCCGCTCCCTTCTCACACCTGTCAGTCTGTTCTCTGTATCTATGAGTATCTTCCTATCTCGTCTGTCAGTCGATTTTGTTTTTTGCAGTTTTCAGAGCGGCCACGCGAGAGCAAGGCAGGAACGGGTCCCCCGGGCGGGGGCTGTGCCCAGAGGGGCAGGAGCTCAGACCTCAGCCTCCTGCTGTCCTGGAGCCCAGCGATGGCGGTCCTTACCTTCCACATCAGCCCCACTTCCCACGGCGGGGCTCCCAGCTCCCAGGCGCTGCTCCTCTGCACTGAGCCCCGAAGGCCCTTCAGGACTTCTCACTGCAGAAGGAGCAAATGTCCGTTGAAGGTCTCAGAGTGTGACAAGGAACTCAGAGTGGAAAAAATAGGAAGTTCTGAAAACCCAGGGCTAGCTTGTCCCTCCCTCAGACCTCCGTGATCTGCCTTCTGTAGTCACGTGACCTGCAGGTCAGTATTCTTTTGCTTACTGTCCCCTGAGCCTGGGGTGGAGATTCTTCACTCTCAGTGGCTCCTCTGCGTTCTCTGGGCCCTCCGCATTCTGCACTGCGTTCTCTTTCTTCCCTTACATGCAGCTGTCTGGACTTGTGTTTGGGTGTCGTTGCATTAATTATAAGCTCTGCTTCTCTCCCAAGGTGGTCTTACAAATCTGCCACTGAAGAAGGCGGGTCTGTCACTTGGCTGCTTCCCAGAATGTCTTTGTGAAATAGAGCCCCACCCCTTCCCCTCCTGAATTCTGTTGTGTTCCAGTCACTGACCTCTTTGGGTTTATTTGTCATAGTCATTAACCTAATTAATATAAAAGGTAAAATACAAACTATCTTAAATTAATGCAAATTTGTATTTTACTATAAAAGATACAGCAAAGAATAAGAAGGAATCTTTTGTAGAAAACATTGCTGATTGGTAACCATGAAAAGTTCTTATTTGCTCTTACCTCTTTTGGAAAGTCTCTTTCCAGATATAGGTGACCTTCGTAAGTCCACGGACTCTATAAAGTAAGAGGGAGAAAACAGTTATTTGTTTGCAATGGTCTTACATAGTCTATGGCAACTCACACAGTAGGTAGGGTTTATGACAATCTCAACGCTGAGATGAGCATTTTCCTCTTTCCTTCAACTGAAGCCAGTTCTGGTGCCCAGGGGCACAATGCTGGGCTCCTGCCCTGCCCTCCCCTTTACTCTGCATGTGAATTTGTAACTGATCTTCAAACGTTACCATCTCCAGTGTCCTCAACTATAATGCTAGGATAACCTGGGTACCTTATCCCCTGTTAAGGTTTTTGTGAAAAAAAAAAAAAAATTGAACCTTTATTCACAAAAACCCTGTGAAAAATCAAAAAGTAAACCACTAGTTTAAGTATCATTTGGATTTAAGAGTGTTGGTCTGAGCCAATTTTTCCTTAATTATTCAGCACAAATTTTTAAATACCAGCACAAATTATTCTTTGAAGATATTTTAAGTTTGGTAGTAATGACAATATTGTCAACAAATACAGAAATTCTGTGCTCGCTCTGCTCTGCATAATATAAAGAATGTTTGTAGAGACTACACCTATTATTTCAACTCTTCGGTGTTAATAGACATGATAGTATATGTAGTAAGACTACTCTTTACTAGTGTAGTGTATTATTGCTACACTTAATATATCAATTGATTGGGCTCATGTAATTAAACAACAGTTTATAATGCCTCTTGCTTACTTCTATTGTCCAATAGAGTCAGAGAAGTTAAATGCTCAAAATGGTGCCATAGAAGTAATTGAATCAATATACACAGAGAATGTCAGAATAAGATTCACCAGCAATACAGACTCTACATTTAGAGTCTGAATTTTTGTTGTCTGGAAATACAATCTTAATATTCTCATCTGGTGCAATTCAGAGTCATGAACAGGTGGCTTCCTGGGTCCCTCCTCCTTTGCTTGATTCTAAGGAGTCAAGGTTATCGATCACTGCACAAAGGAAATGTGTTCTTCAGGTGTCTCAATGTGTGACCAAGGAGACAATTCAGCAGGAAATTCCCTAATAAAGCTTGGAAACATCTTGCAAAACCCATGTGTCATGGCCTATAATTAGACCACTTGGTCTGTCCTCTAAGTCACCTGCCTTGTAGGTTAGTGATGCTCCATTCCCTGTCCCCAGAGCAGAGGCCAGTCACTGGCAAGGGGCCCTTCTGTTACCTATTAAGCTAGAAAGATAGATCAGAAAGTTTACATAAAACCTAATTTTAAAAAAGGAGTCTAATTATTTGTATTTTAATATTATTTCTTAGTTCTAAATTAAGTTATTGGGGTGATATTGTTTCACAAAACTCTACAGGCTTTAAGTGTACAACTCAATAAAATGTCATCTGAACACAGCACTGTGCACGCACCACCCCAAGCAAAGCCTCTTTCTTCACTTTCCTTTTGGTTCAGCCCATTTTGGCTAATTGTGCCTGTTACTGGTAAAGGCAAAAGTATCTCTCTATATCTCTCCTTGTCTTCATGTTTAGTTTTTTCCATCCCCTTTCATGAATATCTTGGGTTGAATCACTTCCCTTTTCTTTAACTCTTACCCTCATCCCTCCCTCCCTCTGAATACAGAAATATACCCTCTGACATCAATGCATTAATTTACCTTTTCTGTTTTAGATATTTTTCCAATTACTGGGGACATTTTTCTGCTGAACTTGTTGCATAAGGCACGAGTTCTCTCCCCTTCCTACTTGTAGCCAAGGTCACCAGGCGGCCTCCCTGGGCCCTGTGACGCGTCCCAGACCCTCGACAGGTACCGCGGTTCCCCTCACACACTCTTTCAGTCAGCCCTGCCTGTTCGTCAGACTGCTGGTTGCATTGCGGTCGGTCCTTTTTTTTTTCCTTTCAATGTCACTGGTTATATTTTTCTTGTTTGTTTTGTTCATTAGGTTCCACTCTTAGGTGAGATTGTATGGTATTTGTTTTTCATTGCCTGGCTTATTTGGCTTAGCATAATGCTCTCCAGTTGCATCCATGCTGTTGCAAAGGGTAGTAGCTCTTTCTTTCTTTTTACTGCATAATAATTTCTCCTGTCTTATTTCTGTTTCTTAATTATTTTTGTGATCCACGAATGCCTCTTCTATATCAGTTTTGTCTTTCTTTATATTTTCCTCTTCCCTAGCATTCCAATCATCGCCACAGCCTCCCCATGCCTTCACCCACAATAGGGTTCTTCCGCCTGCTGATTCCCCTCCACACGCATCAGTCCCAACCACTCAGTCTTACCTGCTCGATAAGACTCTTGGGCACGTTGTTCATTTGCTTGTTGGCTTTCTAGTTCATTGTTGCCACTGGTTATACCTGTTTCCTTCTTATTGATCTGTTCTTTTTCACATAGGTACTCTGAGAGTTCATTTTCAGGTATGGCTGTACCTAAACCACATTTTGATTTATAGATATTTTATGTGCTTCCTGCATCAATCGAGGTCCCACAGGAAAATACAAAGCTTTAGAAGCTTTTAGAACCCAGGGAATTTAACCCAAGGAATTAGTTATACAGCTGATGGAAGAGCTGAGAAGTCCAAATGGAAGAATGTGGCAACCCAAAGATGGTCAACAAGAAGCTATGGGAGGGACCAAGAGGGAGGTGGTGTGCCAAGGTCGCTGCGTAGGTACAAGCTGGGCCAAGTCTGCTCTACTTGGTGGGAGGAACAGCCATAGGAGATGCAGCTACAGCCAGAACTGCTGCCCAAGTCAGTGAATGGGAAACACCAGGCTTCTCCCTTGTGCCCACTCTCAGTCTCTTGCTAGTGTCTCCCAGGTTAGGAACCCAGCAGGAAGCAGGAGCAAGGGGGCTGGCAAGCAAGCCTGCAGGAGTCTGTGGCCAGGGTTAGAGGGCAGAGCAGGGCAACATGAACAAGGAATGAATCCCTGAGTAAACCACCCAGGGTCTGTGCACCCTCTTCCTCATGGTGAACCTCCTCTGCTGATGACTCATTCCATTGACCCCTCCCACTCTGTTCCCACAATCTCAACAGTGTATAAATGGATAAACATTTTTTCAGGGCACTTGCATATTTATCATTTACTGCCCTTTTTCTAAGCAAAGTAATGTATGTAAAGATGACTTAAAAATTAATTCCCTCAATTTTAAAATAGATTGTATGTTGGGGGACATGATTTGTGTCACATCCACAGTTCCTTGGAGCCCCCTCTTGGGGAGTGTCGGGTGAATGAGACACGGCCTTTTCCTCACCTGTGCATGCCACAGTCAACAGTCCCTGCTCTTGGACACATTTATTCGTTGTTTGTTATGCATTATTTGGGTTATAATGTCATGGCCTCCTACCCATCCTCTCCCCTCGTCCCCCACACACTTTGAATCCCTTCTCTGCTCATAACTAGTCACAATTTCTTCCTCTTTCTGCTTCCTGTACCACCAGCAGCACCGGTAGATGAACTACTAATAATATGGACTGATGCATGTTGGGTGCATGTTAAGTATTACCTTTTAGCCTTATGTGATCTGCTGAAAGTAGAATGGTGCTTTCGAAAATCACTTTGTAAGGTATTTTTCTTTTATAAAAATGTACTACTGTAGAACATCCTTTATTAAATGACATACCCCACAGAAGCTACAGAATTACACCTTCCATGGGCAGGAAGTTCCCTGAGCCTCCTCTATGTCACTCACTTCCAAAGGAGAGTCAGGGAATAAAGACATGAAATTTATTATACACTGGTGTGACATAAAGATGGGGCACCTGTGCCCCTCAATTTATTTTCCTGGGCCTGAGGTTGGTATCGCTTTAATCACTGCTCCACAGCCTCGGAGAAAATTAAATCCACCATGGACAACTGTGAGGAAAAAATCCCACGGTTCACTGCAGTGGTGAGTAGCTTAGACTCTGGCCCATGGACAAATAATAATTATCTTTAAACATAATTATGTGAAAAAATGCATGGAAGACTGATGAAGACCCAGGCATGACTGTGAATGTGTTACATACATAACTTGTTTAAAATCCATCCATCACCCTGTGAGGTAGGTGCTATCACCACCTCCATTTTACAGATGCTGAAACTGAGGGACAAACATGAGACGTTCCTTTCCCAAGGTCTCAGGGCAGAATTGGGAACCAGCGGTGGCTCACCGGACCCCCTGCTCTGACACTGCCCTGCATCTCAGTGGCTGAACTTGCACAAGGAGCCCAAGTCTCGAAGCTGATCCTTTGTCCTCTGCAAAACCCAAATGACATGCCAGCATCTTAAGCATTTAAGAAGATTAAATAAAACATTGCCTGTATTACTACAAGTGGTAGGGTGACTGGTCAGAAAATTAACTTTTCAGGGTTAATGTCTTAAATT
Source organism: Pteronotus mesoamericanus (assembly GCF_021234165.1). Classification (NCBI taxonomy): domain Eukaryota; kingdom Metazoa; phylum Chordata; class Mammalia; order Chiroptera; family Mormoopidae; genus Pteronotus; species Pteronotus mesoamericanus. The sequence goes on from NW_026555277.1 coordinate 353,579, forward strand.
TATCATATTTTAAATATTTTAGTAACTTTAGTAAGGGAAGGTCAAGAGTTGTAAACAGTGGTCATTGGTTGCTAAAGGACCAAGTGTTCGTTCAGAGGCCCTTCTGGTGTTTCTAGAGCAACTCCTGGCCCAGCCGCCCTGAGGATGATGGGAGAGGGTTTGCACGGGAGGCACATGGTCCTGTGTAAAGGATTCAACAGGCGAGGGACTCTCCCTCCAAGGCACACAGTCATCACCGCTGCCCTCTCTCCTGCAGTGCTGGCCAACGCTGGATGTGACGCCAAACAGCGGAGGCTGCAGCCTGTTTCAAGCACCACTGACACAGATGCCATGAAGCCAGGCACACGGACAAGAGGGCCCAGAGATGCAGCAGTTGGCAGCAAGCGCACGTGAGAGGGAGAGGGCCACCCCTCCCAAGCACCGCAGTGTATGAGGCTCTGTTATCCACATCTCTGGAGTCACTGCACATGCCCAGATGGACAATTCCGGGCAACCTGTACTAAAAAGGAGCAGCCCCCGCACCACAGCCCATGCCAGAACGGGGCAAGAGCAGCAACGGAGCACGGAGCGGCCAGAAGGAACTGACCTTTGTAATCGGACAGATCTGGGAAGAGCCAGGATATGCTTTGATGGGCGTTGTCACCAGTTCCTGAAAGAAGAAATTGGAACCTTATACCAGAAATCGAAGCCTGGGCTGTGCCATTCTCCTCCGGCCCATTTTAGTCTTTACAACGTAGAGCTGACAACCCCCCTTCCCCAGGTATCAGTGCAGAGCGGCCCCCTGGCCTCAGTCAGGCCATCCCACTCTGTCATCCCTGAGCCCCTCGGTAACTAGCGGTGGCTTGTCTTGTCAGCCACAGCCACAGGGGACCTGTTTCAGTCCCTGGCGCTACCCCAGATGGGTGGTCTTACTGGGCTCCCCACCCCCCTTCACACACACCCTCCCCCTGCACGTCTGTCCACTCTGCTTTCTGGGCCTGTCATCAGGATTCAGGGTCGGATTTTCCTTCACTTCCTCCAGCTCTTGGTATCCATCTTTCTGTATCTTTCTTTCTGCATTTATTTCCCTATAGTTGTCTCAAGTTTCTGTCCTTTCTATGAGAAAATCTGGGTATGTACAGAGTTTAGAACATGGGCTCTGGGTTCAGAATGCCTGGGTTCTTCCTGCTCGTTTGACCCCAAGCCAACTACACACATGGTCTCACTACCTTTCAGTCTCTTTTTCTGCCAATGGGCAGAGAGTGATACCAGCCACCAAGGGCAGCTGCGAGCACTGAGCCCACAGCTGCCAGACTAAATGTTCACTGAATGAGCTCCTAATAATATGGTTGTTTTATTGTGTCCTTTACCCTTTCCCCCCATCTTTCATTTCTCTTCCTTCTCTCTCTCAAAACACTCGCATCTTCTCCTCCACACCTCACAACTTCCTCTCTTCTCTCTTTATGTGACTGCCCATCTCCTTCAATATTTCTGCATTGAACAACATCTCTGGCAATTAATCAGTTCCTTTATCTGCCATTAGTAAGGGTCTGCTCTTTGATGTTGACCTTGGGCCCATAATTCTTAGCCCTACTCAACTTCACACTTATCTTCTCCTACTTGGGTCTTTCTAAATCACAACTTTTTCCAGGTTAGCATGGTCTTTAAGTCTAGTTTATTGACTAGATTCTTGTTTCATTTTATTGGTTTTTGGGCCCATGGTCTCTTGTCACAGCAGCTCCTCCAGAATGGCCCCGGGTCAGATTATCATACAAGTACCCCTCCTTGCCTTCTCCAGGTTTCTCAGCAGTTCTTCCTTGATTCCCCAAATCCACTCAGAACTCAGGCCCAACCACCTTTCCCTTTTACTCTTTGCAGAAAAAAATCAGGTTTTGTCTGGTTGCAATCACCTTGTTCAAGGCTCAGCTGGGTAATATGGTTCTTTGTGCTCTTTTCTCCATTTGCTTGGTGACAAATTTTCCTTTGGATCACTGAAGAGGGGGAGGAAAGAAGTTAGAGATCTGCATCACAGCCCAGGGACATCTTCTCAAATTTGCCCTTTTAGGAATTTTTCAACCTTGAAATGAGGAACTCAGTGAGCCTCAGTCCTCATGGTCAATTTTGGCATCATCCCTGGGACAGAAAAGAGAACTCCCAACAAGGAAGTCCTTGTGCTTCCCACACAGATAGGAGTCACTCAAATGTCAATATAAAAGGATCACAGAAATATCCTGAGCTTGTTATTTATGTAAAAAAATTTTACAGATGGCTGGAAAACCACGTGTCAAGTAAGTAATGGATGTGCAATGTATTTTTCTGACCTGCTCATACTGTAAGAAAAAAAAGAATATTCTTGGGAGAAGAACAATCCTGTAGAGGTCTATGTGTATAAAAGAGAAAGGAAAAAACTTTAAATAAATGGCTGTTCAAGAAAAAGGTGGTGTTAATTGGATCAGGGAAGGTGAGCACTTCACAAAGATACACCAGAGGACACAGGAAGAACGAGAAAGATGTCCAGGGGACCCAGATTGCAGGACAAAGGAAGGACACCTTCTGAAGCTGCCAGCGGGGAGTGAATATTGTGGCACTGGAGGACGTCCCAAGAGGCCTGGACCAGGGCCTGGGAAACTGCCAGAAATGTGAGGTCAGTGCACCAGCCAAGGGCTCCTGCATGTAGGTGACCCAGAAAAGTAATGGGAAGGAAATAAACCAAGAAGCTCAGGATGGGTATCTGGGGAAGAGTTAAAGGAGGAGACTAGGAAGGCAGTGGGCCCACTCTTCCCAGGGCTGACGACAGGTGAATCTTCTGTAGTGATAAACCTGTACTTATAAACCTATAAGCCTGCAGTATCTCTTTAATGCCCAGCAAATAAACATCAAAATTCTTAGCTTTAGATATCCAACATTCCAAAATCTTTTTCAAATGTGTCCCTTTTGATTCAACTCCTACAATCTGCTTCTCACTCTCTGATTGAGAAAAATCTAATTTCTCCTAGTTTTGCAGGTACAAGGGACCCTTTCATGCTCTATACCTTTTCCCACAGCATCTGCACTCCTCAGTTCATATAATCATTTTTCCTGTGAACTCTCCATTGTTATTTGGAGACCTTGGTTGAAATAAATATTTTCCCAGCAAATCAAAACCAAAATTATTGGAAGAACAAAATATGACCAGGAACAGCCATCCAAAAATTACTGGAGGGACAGCTTGAACCACAAGTTCAGACTACAATAAAATATTATAAATTATGACTCTCAAGAAAAAGTGGTGAAGCAATCACTTTCGTGTAGTATCAAACACAGTTTCTGGCAAGGCAATTGGTTTGAGATCATTTGATCAAATTTGTCTAATCCCTGTGGAGAAAGAGCTAATACAACCATGATCCTTGTTTAAGGGCAAGTGTGACCTGGTTAATTTTCTTGTTCATTACTCTGGACCCCTGATGAAGGGGGTCTCTCTTTTCTATGTTACCAGGTCAACACTGGGTTGAGGGTGACAATGACCCATGGCTGGACCCAGGAGGACTCCATGTAAACTACAAGCCACAGCTGGTCTTCCTCCAATGCGGTGATGCTTGTAACTCTGCTGTCCCTCATGGGGCCCCTGAAAGTGATGACTACAGAGTTGTTACAGGAGACACGGACTCCCCTGGGCTGGTGCTGCTGAGCCGGGGGGATCCTGCACCCACAGCTGAGCTGTCACTCGAGGCGGGGAGTGGTCAGCTTGGTGGACTTCTGTGTGGCCACCTGCAAAAAGAGCAGGAACTCATGGTGCCTTACTGAGATGCAGTGGTTCTTGTCAGTTGTCCTTCCGGGTAAATTAGATGCAACAGGGAATATGTTCTGTGAGTTTAAAAAATGCCAATTTAAGCAGACCTCCAAGTGTGTGTTATACCATAGTCATTGGACCAAACCTTTTGAGAAGTCTCATGATATATCTGTTTTCTTAAATACTGTATTGCCACTGACCAGCATTATGTGTGACACATGGCAGACGCTCAGTATATAGTCATCAAAAAAATTGGCCATGGACATTGAAAGGTAAACTATAAACCGAATTACCATCTCTGAAGTCTTTGCAAATTTCATTTAAATCAGGGTAGTTCTTCATGGTGATCTTGCTGAACAAGGTTTCTAGAAGCGACATGTCAAATTTCTCTTCCAGTTCATTGAGAACATCATACACCACTCTTGATACAGGTGACAGGTTTTTGTAATGTTTTTTAAACTCCTTAAAAAATAGTGAATAGGGAAAATATGAATACAGAATTACATGTTACATAAGACATCTAGAAAGTGATTTCATTTTTAATGTATTACGATTTCCCTCCGTATTTCCTCATGTTCAGTTTTAGAATTTTTCTATATTTTTATGGCTACTAAGTAAAATAAGTAAACCTTTCCTCCTAAAAATACCCATTTGTGAATCTGATCTCCTCACCCTCATTTACATTAGAATGAAGAAAGAGAAATTTTGAAGAACAAAAATGGGTTCAAAGTTAAATGGCTTTCATAGCTTGGCCAAATATTTTAACAATTGACTCAGCAGGTGATGGGCTGACGTTCCATTGACTGGACAGCCCTGTCCCTTCCCCAGGACGACTTGGCCTGGAAGGGCTCAGGGAAGCCAGGTGGTCGTTTCCCTTCCTGTGGACTTTGCCATAATGTAAGCCTAGTCATAGGGAAAGAGAAGACTTGCATCTCTGTATCTCCACCTATGTCTTTTGCTAAAATTAACCTAAATTCCAAGATTCCAGAAATACCAAAGGAAATCTTAAAAGTGTTGAAGAGACGGTAACAAGCATCTACGTTCAAATTTGTGCTAATAAGACATTACTTCTCTGTGGATTTTAATGTTCTCAAATCTAAGTATTTAAATTGATATTCACTGAAATGAAATGCTGTGTAAATGATTCCATTAAATATACTAATTAAACTTATTCATCCATTCATTAAAATTATCTCTACTTCCTAGTTTATGCTATATTGCATTTATAACTCCTACAAGGCATATTATACTATACATCTGTGGAACCCGTGGGCTTCAGATCCAGCCTTTCTCCAGGGCTACTCACTTTGACTCTAGGGAGACCACGGAGCACTGTTCCCTCATTCAGAAGGAGGGCTGTCTCCAATGAAGCCTGTTTCTTCTCCCTTTGTACCTTATAGGAACACTTAGAGCAGTACATGAGAAGGTCCCCATTCATAGGAGACCCCTCACTTGCCAAGTTGTGCCCTGACATTTGATTCTAAATTATCAAAACATAACTAATTTGGGGCTGGTTTGCCAGGTTGTGACAAAATTAACTTCCCTTACTTTATACTTTTCATTGGTGATGAATCCACGATCACGAAGAATCTCAAGGAAAGGAAATACTGTTTTTATTGCATCGGAAATCTCGACCTTATGTTTCTTAAAGTGTTGGAATGCAATCTCACACATACGTCTGTAGTCTTCTGCAGACATCCTAGGGAGGAAGGACACCATGGTAAATGGTCATCAAGATTTGAGATGCTTGTGGGGGTTTAACATTTTATACATGAAGGATAGAATGTGAAGAACCAACATGTATAAAGTGAGTGGTCTTGACTAGAGACCGGAATAAATGGAACTGATGCAACCAACAAACATATTATACAAGGAAGCATGGAGGATCAGCAAGACATACATACTGTCTTTTGAACAGACCAAGGTTCAAAACCCTTCTAGGCCCTTGATGGCTGAGCCACTTACGGTGATGCCTCTGTCTCAGTGGTTAAAATCTATATTGCAGGGAAATTGCATTTTCCTTATTGGTAAAATATACATCTCAGGGAAATTAAACAGCTGACAGATGTAAAGCGCTTGTCACAGACACAGTATGTGCTTGGTCACCATTAATCCTTCTGGCTCTTGCCTGGACAAACAAATATCAGGGCACTAGGACTGACTGATAAGCCGTGCTGCTGCTAATAAAAAAAAATAATGATTGATTTTTTCACTATTGCTTGGGGAAAGGCATGTGCTTCATAAATATGTATTGGAAAGTACTTAGCAAATGAGTAGAAATCATAAAAATATGTCAAAGAAAAAAAACTGTCAAAAAAAATAGTTCAAAAAACTATTGAAACTGTCCCGACTGTCCCAGTCAAAGACATGGTAAACACGTCTTCTGCTAAACAAATTTGGAATATTTTTATTAAAAATTCTATTCCACAGAGTATTGGAAGTTCTAGCCACAATAATGAGGAAAGACAAAGAAATAAAAGACATGATGGCAAAGAAAGAAGTACAACTTTTGTTATTGGTAGATGACATGATATTATATTAGAAAACCCTAAAAACACCACCAAAAAACTATTAGAACTAACAATGATGTCAATAAAGGTGAAGGATATGAAATCAATACACAGAAATATGGTGTGTTTCTATAACAAATGATCAGAAGAAGAAATTGAGAAAACAATCCCATTTACAATTGTATCAAAAAGTATAAGATACCTAGGGATAAATTTAACCAAAGACATGAAATACCTTTATTCTGAAAACTATAAGACATGATGAAAGACAATGATGATACAAATAAATGAAAAAACAATTGCTCATGAATGTCCTTACTACCTAAAGTAATATAGAGATTCAGTGCAATCCCTATTAAATTAAATTCTTTTAAGAATTAGAACTAACCCTAAAATTTATATGGAACCACAAAAGACCCCAAAAAGCCAAAGAAATCTTGAGAAGAAACAAAATGAGAAGTATCACAGTCCCTGATATCAAATTATACTATAACACTATAATAATCAAAACAGTATAGGACTGGCAAAGACTAGATATACAGATGAATGGAATAGAATAGAGAACCCTGAAATAAATCCTCACCTATGTGACCAATTAATCTAAGCCAAAGGAGATGAAGATATACAATGGGGTAAAGACAGTCTCTTTAATAATCGGTGTTGACAAAGCTGGACATATACACGTATAAAAATTAAAATTTGAACACTTTCTTATACCACATACAAAAATAAACTCAAAATAGATTAAAGACTTACCTGTGAGACTAGAAACCATAAAACATATACAAGAAAATATAGGCAGTAAACCTTTTAACATCACTCTTAGTAACATCATTTTGGAGATATCTTTTTGAGCAATGGGAAGGAAAATATAAAGAAATGGGACTACATCAAATTAAAAAGTTTTTCACAGTGAAGGAAACCATTAACAGAATGAAAAAACAACTGACTGAATGAATGAAGATATTTGCAAATGATACATCTGAAAAGGATTAATATTTAAAATACATAACAAACTCATACAAGTTAACCCTAAAGAAACAAACAATCCAATTGAAAAATGGGCGAAGAACATGACAAGAGATATTTCTCCAAAGAGGACATGCAGGTGGCCAACAGACATGACAAGGGGCTCGACATCACTGATCACAAAAGAAATGTGATTCAAACCACAATGAGATATCACCTCGCACCCGTTAGAATGGCTATCATCAATAAATCAACATAAATGCAAGTGCTGGCCAGGTGCAGAGATGTATAGTAATGCAGAGACAAACATATTTTAGGAGTATAGATATGATAATGTTCTTTTTTTGCTCTTTTATTAGCTTACTGATTTTCATTCTATTCTCTTGAAAATTATGAAAATAGTAGTCTTGGCTTATACATTTCTAGATGTACATGTTACATTTAAGTATATTTAAGTTACATTTAAGTTAGTTTTTATATAAGCAGAAGCTTCATATCTTATTTTTTAATGTTTTCTTATATGTGCCTCTGCATGAGAGAAATTCTCTGATTGTGAATATTTTAAAATTCTCTGAGAGCTTTTTAAAGTTTTCTGGTGAACTGATATATTTGAATGTTAAGTGACAAATGCCAAAAATGTTGTATCTCAGTTGTCTATGGTGTAAATTATGAAACTTTCTTAAGAAAGGTGGTCCGTCCTATCCAGTATACATCAAAGTATAAATAATATCTTTTTAAACATCAGTTTGGTAATGACAATCAAAATTGAATGCATAAAACTTGAGAAATGATATAAGTTACTGCTGTGATTTTATCTATCCCATATTTTAAAAACTGAAAGAGTAATCAATGCTTTGCAAAAAGTAAGCATCAGGCTAAGATAGTTTCACTGGTGAATCTACTAAACATTGAACTAAGAAATTATACCAGTTCTCCAAGCCTTGCCCAGAGAATAGAAGCAGAGGGAAAACTTTTTAACTCCTCCTATGAGTCCAGCAATAACGTGACACCAAAAGCAGAGAAAGACAAACTACAAATACATAACTCTCATGAACAAAGATGCAAAAATCTTCACCAAAACACTAGCAAATTGCATGCAACAATGTATATAAGATTATACTCATGACCAACTGGAGTTTACTCCAGATATGTAAGGCTCGTTCAATATTCCAAGTCAATCAATATAATCTATTATAACAAGGGCTGAAGAAGGAAAATGGAGTGAGCACGTCAACTGATGCAAAAATCCATTTGTCAAAATCCTCCCCCATTTATGTAGAAACCCCTAGCACACTGGACATCAACAGGAACTTTCTCACCTGGAGAAAGAACATTCACAAGAAACCCATAGCTAATATTAGACTTACTGTTGAGAACATACACCCTTTCCCCCTAAGATCAGGAATGAGGAAGAATGTTCCTTGTTACACCCTATTCAATATTGCACTGGAACATAGACTAGAGAAAGGAAAGGATATTAAAACTATAGAGTTTGGAAAAAATAAAACTGCCTTTGCCTGCAGATAACATCATTGTCTATGTAGAAAATGCTAAAGAATTTACAAAAAAAACTCCTGAAACTAATAAATAAGTATAGCAAGGACAAGTATGCAAAGTAATATAAAAATGTTAATGGCTTTTGTACATGCCAGCATTGAAAAATTGGAATTCAAAATTTAAAAAAGAACAATACCATTAACAATAGCACCGAAATATTTAAACCTAGGTTTGTATTTAACAAAATATCTGTATTGTTAATATCTGTGGGCAGAAAATATTCTAGAAAAAGAAAAATTTTACTTAACAAAATAATAACTATTTCAATGTAAGGTTTCAAAGTATATTAACAAACTTAAAGTATAGAGCTGAGTGGTAAAGGAAAATTTGAGTTAAATGATTTGTTTTAAGTATCAAAATCTTGAACAACATGGTTTCAAACTCAAAACTAACAATTACAATAATATAGATTAAAAATGAATTTAAGAAATTAAAAATGACCCTTGATTAAACAGTAAAAAATAAAACACTTGAATACATTTTTAAACCAAAAAAAGGAAAACAATAAGTAGTATAAAAAGTTAAAACAGGGGAAAAATTATGAAAAAATATTATTTAAAATGCTAACTGTAGTCGATACAAGTGTGATACTAAACAGCACAGGATCAAAAATGGAATCCAACACAAGACTCAAGGAAGACAAAGTGCCACAAAAGTTGTTAAAATCAAAGAGAGGTAAGTTATGGTATACAAATGTGAATAACAGCAACTACAAAATGATGCTTATATCCATGTGATAGAAAAATTCAAAAACAAATAATGAGACAAATGTTTTATGGACATTGAAAAACAGTCACCTCTAGTTTTTGGCTTTTTGCATAGGCAAAGATTATCTTACAGGCTCTGGAGAAATTAACTAGAAAGATATATTAATTAATCTTATAAGCTAGAAACAGAACACACATTTTTCCCAATACTTTCAAAATGTACATCAATACATCAGAATCTTGGTCACAAAAGTATCAGAAAATTATAATTAGTAGATGTTGAGTAAGCTGCATGTGAAAGAAAATAAAAACAAACCAAGAGTTTATGAAACAAAACAAGAAGCACTCTATTGGTTAAAAGAGAAAGTAGATCTTGCAGTTAGAGGCTCCTTTGAAAAAGAAGAAAAAGGGAAAGAGTGTAATGAGATAAAGATGGTTAAATATTTGGGGGAGTTAGCGGGTGGCAGGATCAAGCAAAAAAAGATAAAGAACTCAGGAACGCAGACAAGAGTGTGGTAATTGCAGGGAGGGGCAGAGGAGTAGGTGGAAGTAGAAGAGGGTGTGGGGGGGTACAATAAAAAATGATGGTTAAATATTAGGAAACCTCTTTATGTAATTTATTGCAACAATAAACAAAAACAGAAAAAGTATTTAGTTATATCCATAAGTTATTTTAAAATGAAATTTGAAAACACCCAGCAGTAACTGCAAGTAACTGCAAGATCTACTTCCTCTTTTAACCAATAGAGTGCTTCTTGTTTTGTTTCATAAACTCTTGGTTTGTTTTTATTTTCTTTCACATGCAGCTTCCTCAACATCTACTAATTATAATTTTCTGATACTTTTCTTTTGTGACCAAGATTCTGATGTATTGATGTTTTTCTATTTGTAGAAACACTCTGTAAAATACATGAAAGCCAAGACAATACAAAGTCTCCAAAAAATAACAAATACTAGGTAAAAATTGACATGATAAGTTCATTCAAATAAAAAACACTGGTGATACTTATCATTGCCACAATTTACATATATATGTGTGTGTGTATATACGTATATACACACACACATATACACATACATATTTATATATGTTTTAGCTAATGCAATAGGGTAAGGAAAAGAAGTTATTGGAATACTAAAATAAGATACAACATTATATGACATAAGATTATAGATGGAGAAACAATAGAGACCTAACTAAATTCCCTAAGATTGGAAAAAGAAGTTTCCAAGAAGCATGAATAATAGCTAACTAACTAACTAAATAAATAAATAAAAACTGGCACATAAAGTGGAAAGATTTTATTTGCAACAACATATAATGAAAAGAAATAAAATAATACTTCAAACACAGCACACATGCACATATTTATAAACATCCAGAAGTTATGAACTTATATGAAAGAAGTTGTAATGTTTTATTGAAGAAAATTAAACAAGATCTAAATAATGGAGATGTAGAAGGTGCCTCTAATTAGGAAAACATAGCAATTTTAAAATATCAGTCCTTCTGAAATTATTGTAAAAGTGTGGTGCACTTGCAGTTTGTAACCTTATTGAAACTAGATGAAGAAATTTAAAAATTTATATCACAGAAGAAATACCTGACTCAAGCAAAGAAAATTATAAAAAAAAAAAAAGTGGGGGAAGACTTAATGGGTTCAAATGTTAAAAATACAGCAAGATACCAAAAGAACATAGGAAAATATTTTCAGCACACATGTCTAAGGGTTAATATATCTGATATATAAAGACTCCAGCCTATTGACAAAATGTGACATATAATTCCAAAGAAAAAGGACCTGAAGAGTCACTTAAAGAAAAGAGAATGCAGTGGTTCAACCACTAAGAAGGCAATTACATAGGATCTATAAACAATTAAATATTAGGATCCTTTGCCTTAACAAATATAACTTTCGGTTTTTAACACCAAATACTTGTACGTATGCAAAAACCATATAGAAATATATAATCATTATTATTGCAATTTGTTGGTAACAGTAAACAATGAAAAAAAACAAATTACTTAAATGGAACATAATTTAAAAATTATGGAATATCAATTTGGTAGAGTAGTATGCAGCTTTAATAAGAATGATGCAGACCCATAGGTTTATTAATGTGAAGAAAAGCCTCTAATAATTTTAATGTTAAAATTTTGAGAATGTAAAATCCAGAATGGCATATACAATATAATCTCACTCATTAAAAACCAAGACACAAATTATGCATTTAGGAAAATAAGTCATGTGTGTAAATGCATAGAAGAGACACAAAACGCTAGGCCCACATCACTCAGCAGGCCCAGGACTGGGTGCGGGAGGGCGTGGGTGGTGAACAGGCCTGCTTCCCTCTGTCCACGTTCCTGTCATTTGAAATTTTATGACCAATGTATAATGTATTTTTTGTATTAAATACCTAACAAACAAACTTATTAGGTATTGTTATTTCTGACTCGTTACTAAAGAAAAAGGCTGGGTTTCTAGCCTTTTCCCTGCCAGAGGTAGAACCCATCCAGAGCAGGAATTGAAAGCACAAATGAAACACCAGCCTGCGCTGGTCTTTGTCATGTCGGTCCTTCCTCTTCCTTTCACTCCCTTAGATGGAGACCCCTGGAGGGAGAGCCAGACCCCCAGCCTGAGACAGGAACAGGCCCAGTGCTGACCCGTCCCCAGGTCAGGGAGGAGACCAAGGCTCCCGAATTTGAAGAGTCAGACACTTACCCTGAATTTTATATTTCCTAAAGTACCCTCTTTGGAACGACCTAAGTGAAGGTACAGGGGGCCTAGGGGAATGAGAGGGTTCAGAGGTCATGAGAAAATAACAAATCGCTGCTTCAAAGCTTCAGAAAAGACAGCTGAGTCCAGACAGGCCCTCTAGCGGAGCAGCAGGTGTGAGACAAGGGTCCTGTGGGCGGTGGCAGCTGCGCTTACACTGTTGTCTGTCCCTCTGCAGGTTAAAGGTCCGATTTCATCACAGAGTCCTGCATTTCACTACACTGCACGCGAGGGTTCTCGTAAAGCTGGACCAAGGTCAAGGTTTCCATGAGGGTCTAATGACGGGCACGAAAGCAGCAGCACAGCCAGAAAGTTAAAGGAAGGCAGACAGAGACTGACCTGGTGCTGAGGTCGCTGCCCCCACTGGCCATCGTCCTACTGTGGGCCCTGCCAGGTGTCCGATCCCTCTGGTGTCCCCTTCTGGTTTCCGTGTGGCTGTCCAACCCCTGAGCAAGAAGTCTGGGAACTGACTTAGCCAGGGAGGGCTCCGCCCGAATGGGAAAATAGAAGTGAAAGTAACTTCCCAGCGCTGTCAGGCACTGCCTCCGTCCTCCTGCGCCCCACAGTGGCTCTCAGCCATCAGGACATGCGGCAGCAGGAATGGAGTTCAAGGAGGGGCAGTCAGGACCTGGAGGGCCAGGGGAGGGGGACCCCCAGCAATGAGCAGTACTTGCCCTCAGAAGCCCCCTTGTTTGTGCAAAGACACCAACAACATCTGTAAATTGCCCTCTCCTCAGCTGCCCCAACTTTTTAAGAGGGCACAGAGGAATGGCGTTAGGCCTTCGTGTTCAGACACAGGGTTAGAGAAGCACCATTCTCAGAACAATGGTTTCCGCATGTATTCCCTGAGTCTGACTTCCTCTGGCTGGGACTAAGGGTTCTCACCCAATTACCAGTCAGATACAGGGGAAGGTTCTACCTTCTCTCCACCTCTGTTCTTTCTTTTCTCCCAAAGAAGTACACTGGAAACATCTCATTTTGGCTGTTTGTGAGATTTGACTTCCCTGCAGCATTGCCTCATCTTTGTTCACTTTCCCAAAAACTAAAGCATTGTTCTCTAAATATTGCCCAGAGCTTCTAGCTGTTTTCTTCAAGAGGATGGCTCCTTAGGGACTCACTCCTGCAGATCAGAAGCAGAACTCTCTGTCCTAGCCGGTAAGCAGCAGACCAGCCCTGCCCACTCCCAGCCCCAGCCCTGTTCTGGCTGCTGGAGACCCCAGGGGTCCAGCGCCCTGAGCCCCTGCCCACCACGGAGGAGAGATGCTGCCGTGCAGTGCACCAGGGGCACGTATTTGTTAGGGGACACGCAGCCAGGCTAGATACGCTTTGTGCTCCTGTGCTCACGGGAACGCGGACACACGTCTACTGAGAGTGGGGTTGTTTATAAATGAAATAACAGAGCAAATAATATGCCTGGAGAAAAAACATGGATTACCACAGAATTCTGCTGAACTTAATACTTACAAACCACCTATACATATGAGACATATAAGTTGTTTCCAAAAAGCTTAAGAATATATAATATATACAAGGTCTGTTTGGAAAAAGTCCAACCATTGTTAATAAAATAAGAACAGTTTGCATGACATTGATGTAACCTGGCAGCCAAGGAGAGGGGACTGGAACCCACATGTGTGAACAATGATGACTACACTGTACTTACTAGTCAGTGGGGGCAGTAGACTCCATTGACTGAGCATGTGTATTGAGTGGCTGTTGCATTCAAAATAACTGAGCAAGTAGAGCAACGCATCTGCATCAAATTTTGTGTTAAGCTTGAACATTCCTCCGTGGAAACTATTTGGATGATTCAGTAGGGTGTGGCTATGGACAACTGGTGACTGGCAGCTTCATCACAACAATGTGCCAGTTCATGCATCATGTCTCCTGCAGAGTTTTTGGTGAAACATTAAATTATCCAGGTAAATCAGCCCCGCTACCACTCAGATTTGGTGCCCTGTGACTTCTAGTTTTCCCAAAATTAAAATCACCTTTGAAAGTAAAGAGATTTCTTTTTTATATATACATTTTTATTTTTTTAATATATATATATATATTTTAGTTTTTCAAATACATTTGTCTCCATTTACCCGCCACCACATTCCCCTGCCCCACCCAGCCCCACCTCCCTCCCTTCAATCCTTTCCCACCTTGGCTTCATCCATGTGTCCTTCACACCTGTGAAAGGAAAGAACTTTCTGACCATCAATGAGATTGAGGAAAATACATGATGGCTGATGGCAATTAGAACTGTCTGAGGTTCAAGGTGCCTACGTTGAAGGGAACTGAAGTGTCACTGTCCTAAGTACAATGTTTCTTGTATCTTGTATCTTCAATAAATATCTCTATTTTTCATAGTATATGGCTGGATAGTTTCTGGACAGGCATCGTACATGTGTTGTTGTTGTTGTTATTGTTGTTGTTGTTGTTGTTAAAGGAGGAGATTGAGTTATGGTTGTTGAATCTCCATTTTGTTTCAAGGACTTATGTGCAGCAGCCATCTCTTTCCAATGGATTTGGACCTCAGCCTTCCCTCCGCCTCCTTCCTGCTCTAAATTCCTTGTGCATGTAACAAAAGGAGAAAGAGAACCCAGTTATGGATAGTTGAGAGTTCAGGTCATGTTTTTATGGTGTTAATTACATTCCTTTTATTTTAGCTTGAAGAAGGTCCTTTAGTGTTTTTTAATAAGACAGTTCTAGTATGATGAGCTCTCTCTGCTTTTCTTTGGGAAAGTCTATTTTTTCTTTATTTCGGAAAGATTGCTTTGCTGGATACTATTCTTGGTTAACAGTTTGGGGTTTTTTTTTTTAATTTCAGTATTTTGAATATATAACCCCACTTTTTCTTGATCTGCAAAGTATCTGTTCAGTAATTTGATGGTAGTCTTATGGGGGCTCTGTTTTATGCAACAAGTCACTTTTGCTGCTTTCAAAATTCTCTCTTTGTCTTTGTATTTTGACAATTTAGTTATAAGGTATGTCAGTGTAGCCCTATTCAGGTTTAACGTATTGGGTCCTTTAAGCTTTACAAATATGAATGTTCATTTCTCTCCCCAAATTTGGAATTTTTCAATCATCATTGCTTTAAATAGACTTTCTGTTCTTTTCTTTTTCTTTTCACCTTCTAGGACTACCATGACAAATATGTATTTTTCTTAATAATGTCCCCTAAGTCCTATGGGCATTCTTCACTCATTTTCATTCTTCTTTTGATCATCTGCCTAGATAATTTCAAGTAACTTATCTTTTAGTTCACTGATTTTTTTTCTTCTACTTGATTGAGTCTGCTGTTGAAGCTCTCTATTGAATTCTTCAGTGCGGTCATTGTCTTCTTTAGTTCTAGAATGTCTGTTTGAATTTTTGATAGCTTCCTTTTCTTTGTTGAACTTCTTTTTTTATTCGTGTATAGTTTCCTCACTTAATTTAATTGTCTATGTGTTCTTGTAGTTCACTTAAATTCTCTAAGAGGATAGTCCTGAATTTTTTTGTTAGACAGTTTATAGATCTTCATTTTTTTAGGGTCAATTATTAGAGTTTATTAGTCTCCTTAGGTAGTTTCATGTTTGCCTGATTCTTCATAATTCTTGATTCCATGTGTTTGTATCATCACATTTGATGATTTGAATCAGTCTTTTCTTCCAGAATTTACAGGTTCACTTCAGCAAGGAAAGACCTTCATCAGTCAGCTCAGGTTGGGGTACTGGGTGGGACAGCTGGTGGTGTTTATGCGCAGGTGGAGCATGTTATGAGCATCTCAGTTGGGCAAGGCCACTTCCATGCTCCGAGGTTGAGAGGTGGATGGTGGCTGAGCTTCACGGTTGGTTGGACTCTCTGACTGAGTAGGGCTGCTAGCTGTGCACTGCATTCAGAGGGGCTCACTTTCTTGGTTCTGAAATCACCTCCTGTCTGGTGAGGCAGTCATGCTGGGGACACTGGTTAGACTCTATGATTGGGCAACATTACAGGGTGGACCCTACAATAGCTCCTGTTTACACCTAAACAGGCTATACTCCTCAGCCTGATTTTAACATAAGCTGGGCTCCATGTCTTTGAGAGGCCACATGCAGGACTTCCCTGTCAGATCTGACCTCATGCTGTGGTCTATTATAAGGCACAGCAGAAGTCTGTTCCCTGAATTAGGAAGGGCCATGGGTTGGCTACACAATCAGTTAGGCCGCTTGCTGTGCTCTGCTGTTCAGGATGGTTTGGCCACTCTCAGGTAGGGATGGGTCTCCAGCTATATCCTGCAGTTGGTGGGGCTAGAGACTGCTCCACTGTTGGGCAAGAGTGTCTTCTAGGCTTCCTCATTGCGTGGGGCTTAAGCTAAGCTCTATGAGTGAGCAAGCTCACTGGGGAGGCTGCTGCATAGGAGAGGCCACAGGTTGTTTTGGCAATTGGACAGGGCCACAGGCTATGCTCTGCTGTTGGGCAGAGCTACAGAGTAGGCTCTGTGGCTTATCAGTATAATAACCTTGTCCCTTTGGCCTCTGGGTCCCCTGGCCAGACTTTCTGAAAGTCCAGGACTGGGAGCTACTCTCAGTCGGTGGGCAGGGTTGGAAAGTTTCTTTACGGCTTGGGTTGGGTAGTAGAATGGGCCCCATAGCTGCTATAACCTGACTGGGGACACAAATCAGGTAAAACTGTCAACCAAGCTTCCTAGCCATGTGGGACCACAGGCTCAGCTCTGCGGAAGAGTGGAGCCACTAGCTGGGATATCTGCTTACACACCGCTTTGCGCAGGAATGCAGCCCACCAAGGTCTAAGTGCTGGTTGCTGTAAGCCCCTCTCTTCCTTAAGTTTCTATTAGTCATCTAATAGCCATGAATCACCTACCTTTCCCAGAAGCCAGAATATTGAATCAAATGGAAATATAATGGAGATTACCACTTATGCATATTTAAATATTTGCAGGTGGCACTAATCTCTGTCATTCCCTCCTTCACCAGGAATATGATATTGCTTTCAAGTTACTATTTTACCATTAAAAAAACTTTATTTTCAGGGCCTTCTGCTTGGCCTTTCCTAAAATAGTCATTGCTATTTTATAGGTTAATGAATGATAGGTTAAAGAACCAGTTTGACTAATGACTATGTGAGTCCTGATTAGACATTTAGGACCGGGAAAATGACTGTTGAGTGGTTCCGTGGATTGAGTGGACCCGCTGTTAGATGAACATTACTTTACCTCCATACAATCTACTCTAACAGGGGCTGTGATGGTACTTGGGGGCTGTAGGTGTTAGGATCAGCTCAGATGCTGTTATCAACAGACCTTAATAGTTTGTTATATTTGTTTTTTTTTTCTTTTTTCTTTTTTTTGGTCTGGTATACGGTTACTTGAATAAATGGCCATAGGTCCTCTCAGTAAAGAACTCAGGGAATCACTACTATGCACATTTGCTCATTTCCATCATCAGGTTCTAGGTCCAAAAATTTGCTCAGATCTGGCAATTGAGCATAATATCTTGACTTTCTATTGGGGTAGCTGGCCTCAGACATCTACTTTTACTTAATGTTGATGAGATATATAAAGTAAAATTCCTGTGGCTGTTATGCTGTCTTGCCTTCACAAAATCATATCCTATTAGCTATTTCTATAGATATCCATGGGCCACCCTCCCCCAAGGAGTTATTCTCGCCATGCAGCTTACAACAGAAATTTCTTCATCTAGCTCTGAAAGTTAAATTCTGCCACAAACTTCTATTATTCTTAAATGTAATTGTTTTATTTGCTCTGGGGAATCCAATTGTGTGAAACATCCCTGCTTTATTTTAACCTACCGACAACAGCCCTGTTGAGCATCTCAGGGATGCTGGTGCCCCCTCAGCAGTGTGTTCCCTGTTACCTTGTTCATTTACTGTCTCTGAGGCCTCCTGAGGACACAGTCACATGGCTGTAGGTTTTCCAGTTGTGGAAGGGAGGGCCATGCCATCTTCTCTAGGACTTTAGATCTCCCTCTTCCAGTCAGCTCTGGCAAGTCCACCATCTCTACTTCCACTTCATCTAGTGTGCACCTGGCCCTAGAGCAAGCCTCTAAGGGCCACCCAGGAACATAATGGAATCACCACCTTGGTCTTTTCAAGGCTAATTAAACTCTCTGGCAGAGGAAAGTGCACCTGTATCAACAAATTTTCCTTTTCAGTTTCATATCCCCCTTTCTTCATCCAGAATACACTTCCAGACTCAATCTCTTGATGCCTGCTGATACATGTTGGTTAACCTGGAGTTCCATTGGAATGGAAACCCTCTCCTCACCTAGCCACCCTACCCAGGACTTGCCAATTGAGTTGCGCTACAGGACTCTGCATATTTTTTATTCAAGCAAGAAGGGAGGCTGTATGGGGGCGGGGGGGGGGGTCTATCTTCCAAAAAGGGCAGGAGACTCTTTTGCAGACCAGTGGGTGTAGGGGACCTGGAGTTGAGGGTTCTCATGTACAACTACTTAGAAATCCCCATACTGAACTTTAGGGCTCATTCCTTCTATATCAGAGTAAAGTTTGCCATTCTTAAAATTAGAACCTGTTTCAGGCCCTTCTACTGTCTGCCTGTCAGCTCTAAGTATGAGAGTTTCTTTGCTTTCGGTGGTTACTAACAAACTGAAGCCTGTCATGTTTTCTTTTCAACACATGTATCATGCTAAGCAATAACCACCAAAATCCACAGCTCTTACAATTACTGTTTCTCTCTTTGTAAATACCAGCTAGGATACCTCTTCTCCTTTTCCTTTTCCAGTTTCCTACAGGTGAATTTTTGTCAATGACACTGTTATAGTACCTCAAGGACTACCAATATTCCACCTGTGCCCATTGGCCAGACGGCAATCAACATTTAGAACCCTGTCTTTAGAGCCAACTTACTATGACCATTGTCTTAAGTTGGGTCCCCTAGCAATGGAGTCTGAGATGAAGTATCCATAGTAAGTGATTTATTGTGAAGTTCCACTAGGAAAATTGGGGTGAAGGAAGCAGGATAGCATGGTAGGAAAAGCTAAGCAAGAACGTGGTCACAGCTAGAGATTAGCTCCAGCTTGATCCCATGGGGAGCTCAGAAGGATGAATCACTCCACATGTTGCTTCTACCTGGGGAGGCAGCCAGTCCCCTGGCCAAAGAGGTATAACCTCCAGGTGAAGCTGGCTTTATTTGGCCAAAGGCAAAACTTTGAGGAGGACTGGCATTAGCAACCAACCCTCCCAACAGCTATGAGACGAGACATCTGCCCCCTAAGGAGATTTTTCAGGTGACCAACAACAAAAAAAAACAGTGGGCTGTTTTTTTTTGTTTGTTTATTTGTTTCTTGAATAACAAACATTTCCTTGAAATTCTTCTCTAATTAGCTTCTGTTAGGCCAAAGTCATTGTACTGGAAAAGAGGAAACAAAAACAATGACACTCATTACCAGTGTTTAGATACACTGAAATGAGAATGATCAGAACTCTTGTCTTAAACATCCTAATTATATTAAACCAGGTCAAGCTGAAAAACTCATGTGACTGAGTGTAACTTCTGCTTTTTAAGTGCACAGTTATTTATTAAAAACTAGACAGAAATGGGAAATAATTACCACACGTGGGGACACTTATTCATTTAGTTTGGGTTGTTTAGTGAGAGTTAGACAAGTAATCTACGTTCTCTGTAACAATCAAATATCACAGATGTCTAAATACAACCAGTGACCTTCCTTTCACGTTCAGTTCTATCCCCCTCCAGAGACCCCGGTTAACTCTATGGGCCATTCACACACAAAGGGCCCTGCAGTTTGGGATTTCTGAGAGGTCTGACTAAGTATAATAGACAAGAACACCATGACTTAGGACACAAGCTTCTCCTTAGGTTTGGAGCAGGGAGGACGTGACTATTCTCAATGGGCACCTAGCACCTTTTCCAAAGAGAATGAGCTCTCAGGGACTGGGGTTCTGGCTTCAAGGAAATCTTCTGGCTCAGTGTTACTCTCCCTGAGGGATTTAAACCCTGAATTTTAAAAGTCACTCACTTTCTGAACCTTTGCTTGCATAAGCTCATCATAAAGGAGGAGGGAAACTCTAAAATTTCCCAGCACCAGGAAATGAGGGCAGAGTGACTTAATGGAAAGAAAATGAAACAGAAGCAGGGGAGCCACTTACCTTGCAAGATGCCCTGTGGTTCTGAAAGATGAGGTGCGTGTCCTGCACAAACCCCTCCACTTGGGAGTCACCCTGCTCATTTAGCCTCTTCTTGATTTTGTCCAGGCACTTGGGTTCCCTGCCTTACACATTGCTGTCTCCAATGTTTTGATTTCCTGCTTTCTGTCTCCTGTGTTGCTTTTTCTCTTTCACCATTGATGCTCTTGATAATTGTTCCTCTTTATTTCTCTCTTTCTTTCTTTCAGGTATTTTGTGTACCACAGAGCTGCTTCTATTGCTACCCTTTTTTCTTTTAATTTGTATGTTCATCAGCATGTATACACCAACATATATACATATACTAGTGTGTGTATACACACATGATACATACATTGTGAAGATATCAGGTTCCCTTTACCTCCTCTTTGGTCATTGATCATTGACACAGCTCTTATGTTCCTGCCTTTTACATATTAAGAGAAACTAGTAGTGAAACAACTGGGTTGTTAGTCCCTATTGTTCTTTTCGGTTTTTTTGGACTCACAATTTGTACATCTATTTTCTCACCCCAACATGGATATAGCAAGAGTTTGCTCCCTAAGGCTTAAGGATTTTTTTGATGACAAAATAAAATATTATTTGCAAAAGTACTTCGAAAAAAACAATGTAATTCAATTACATGGTGAAAGAGCTCTATCAAATTTATATTAAGGTTTGAGAGTGGTTGATCTGAAGCTTTATATTTATACTTATATAGCAGGACCAATTTTCTCCCACTGTTACAAATGAGATTAACGTACACCAACACAAATCTAAGATCTTAGTGTTAGCGGGCATCACAGCAGGTCTTTAAAAAGATATTATCATTTTTGCTATTTATTTCTACTAAAACAGCAATGTATAATTACATACATTTAGTTAATAGGACCAATCCTGTTAAACATGAGTTTAAAATAATTTCCTCCTTCCTTCCATTTCTTAAAATGCTGAAAGGAGTCCCCAGGATTAACTGGGTATAAGGACTTCAAGGTGCTCGGAATAAAAATGCATCTTTTGATTCAGATTCCTGACATTTGCAAGCCAAGGCTTAGCATCTTAATTCTCTTTACCTGACCATCTTCTTAGGGTTGAGCTAGACGTTCCTTGAGAATGTTATTCACTATTCAGCTTTGAAGAGTCACTACTGCTGATTCCTGTAGAAAGAAGGAACATTCCATAGCAGTCTCCATCTGCGCCCAAGGAACCAACCCAGCACGGAACCCTCGACAGGACAATTGGAAAAGGGAAGCTTGTTGGGGGCGGGGAGTGGCAGGGGAGGAATATTCCTACAGCCAGGCCATTTCACCTGTTGGTCAAGGTGGCTCCTGGAACATCCCCAAGGACAAGGGACAACTTTGTCATAGAAGGCACTCCATTTTGTTGCTGTTTCTTATACCTTTTCCACTTGTCTGCACATACTTCTGTCTCTACTCTGTTTCTTATCCAGGGGAACCATGGAAGCCACATTTTCAAAATTCCAGAGGCCCCATCAGCTGGGCCCTCAAAGATCATGTGGAGCAAAGCACCCCTCTCCCCAGAGCCAGTTTTTCCTACATATGAGTGAAGAATAGACTTGTATTGCTCTTATGCCATTGAACTTTTACACCAACTAGTCCAGCCCCCCAGTGCAAAGCATATAAAGTATATTATCTAAAATACTAACAAATTACTTTTTTTATTTAAAAGAGATAAGAAAAAAATTGACTGAAGCTTTTGTAGCAAAGAAAGCTGTTACATCAAGACTTTTAATTATTCTTACGTCTTTTCTTATTGCCCGTCCTGCAAATAGATTGGTTTCCAATATCCAGAGAATCTATGAGGTAAAAGAAAACACAACCAGCAATATATAACAAAATGACTTAAATCTTATGACTCCTCACATTAGAGAAAAATTTGGAACATAAAGACATGATGATAATCATTTCTCTATCTTCCCATCTAAAGGAAAGGGATTGCTACCAAATGAAGCAAAGACTCACAATCCTTTAGCCCATATGCAGAATCAAAGGAGTTTTGAAAATGAACCTTTTTTCATAGGTTTGCAGCTAACTAATTTGGCAGTGAATCTGGACTTAGCTGTCATGAGTCCACGTAATATTTTAATTATCACTCATGGTGTGAATTCACACAATTTGCTCACAAACATTAATATATTTGAGTATGGGATTCTGCCACAGATGCTGTTGGAGTCTTTTGTGACACCTTAGATATAAACCTCCGTGTCTTTCTAAAACAATAAAACATTGTTATTTTACATGTGGCTTCAAAGGTTTTGAATAAAGGATTATGGATGTTTGCTAGGGGTCCAGGTTGTTAGTTCTGCCTCTTCCTCTAAGTGTCCATGTGTGATATATAAACAATCATTAAAAACTCAAAGATTCAGAAAACAGACTGATGGTTGCCAGGTGAAAGGCGGGCAAGGTCTGGATGAAAAAAGGGAAGAGATTAAGAAGTACCAATTGGTAGTTACAGAATAGTCACAGGGATGTAACTACAGCATAGAGAATATAGTCGATAATAGTGTAATAACTCTGCATGGCGTCAGGCTGGTGCTAGACTAAACAGGGTAGTTATTTCCTAAGTTATATAAATGTCTAACCACTATGCTGTACACCTGAAACCAATGTAATATTGAATGTCCGCTGTAATTGAAAAATTTGTTTTAAAAAAACTCTTTGTATGGGAGTTTCTCCATCTATGCAATGAAGAGAACAACAGTTATCTGGCCTAACTTACAGGTTGTTGTAAGCATAAAAGGATAATTTTTTGGTGAAGGTGTTTTCAAATATCACTATGTAGGCCAATATCATGTTGGGGGTCCTCTGTCAAACGCTGTAAGTGAAAGCCCTGACTGGTGTCGCTCAGTGGGTTGGGCGCTGTCCCGCACAGCGAAAAGTTTCCAGTTCAATTCCCAGTCAGGGCACATGCCTGGGTTTCGGTTTGGTCTCTGGTTGGGGTGAGGACAAGGGGCAGCAGATCAATGTTTCTGTCTCACATCTCTATTTCCCTTTATTTATTAAAAATAAATTAATAAAAATCTTTAAAATAAAAAAGTTATAAATGAAATTTGATGGCAATAATCAGAAGTGTTTTCTTCTGTCAGTAATGAGAGTATGACCAGAGTCTATGGAGGTTTGAACAGGTTTGTGACAAAGTTGGCCCACAGCTGACTGTCACACTTTCTCTGCTCTCTACAGAACAGGTGGTGAGCAGGGGGCCATCACTCTGTGACCCACCGCCCTGGGGGATGACCCGTCTGCGGACGGGTAGCAAGGCGCACTGCCATCCAGCAGCAGCCGTCTCTTTAAGCCTGAACTACGATGCTCCCTTCCTTTGCAGCCTTCTGAGCCGCCACGCGAGAGCAAGGCAGGAACGGGCTCCCGGGCGGGGGCTGTGCTCAGAGGGGCAGGAGCTCTGACCTCAGCCGCCTGCTGTCCTGGAGCCCAGCGATGGCGGTCCTTACCTTCCTCATCAGTATCACTTCTCAGCGCAGGGCTCCAGGCTCCAGGGGGTGCCTCGTCCGCACTGGACTCGGAGTATCCTTCATGACTTCTCTCTGCAGGAGCAAATGTCCCTGGAAGGTCTCAGTGTATGACAAAGAAGCCAACAGATAAAAAACTTGGGAAGCTCTGGAAACCCCGGGCTAGAATGTCCCTTCCTCAGACCTCCGTGATCTGCCTTTTGTAGTCACATGACCTGCAGGTCAGTATTTTATCCCTCACTGTCCCCTGAGCCCGGGGACGGAGGTATTTCATCCCTGCTGGGCATCTCCGCTTCCTCTTGGCCCTCTGTTTTCTTTTCCCAGATTCTCTTTCTCCTCTTTCTTGTCTCGTTATGGATCTGTTGTTTTTGTATCTGCACTCGCATTTATTTTTAGCTCCGCTCCTCTCCCTGGACTGTCTTACAAATCTGATGGCAAAGAAGGCAGCTCTCCTCTCCGCCACCCCCCAACCCCCGGGGCTGCTTCCCGGAAAGTCTTTGTGAAATACAGCCCCGCCCCCGCCCTCTCACCCTCCCGGGAATGTTGACTGGAGGAAAATTAGCGTTCTGTTGGGTTTGAGTCTTTGACTGCCTCTTATTTATATGTTACAGCCATTAGCCTGACTTATATGAAAGTTAAAATCCAAACTGGCTAAAATTAAATTTATATTTTAGTTTGAAGGACATTAAAAAAAAGTTGGAATGGCCATTTTGTGTAAAACTCTGTTCATTTATAACTCTGAAGAATTTTCAGGTGCTCTTACCACTTTCCCGAAGTCTTTTCGGGCGTGTAGGTGATTTTCTGAAATCCACGGGCCCTGTAAAGTGGGAGGGAAGAAACATCTACTTGTACACAAAAGTCTTATAAATTCTATGACAAGTCACATGACAGGGTTTGTGATAATATCGATGTTGAGAAAAATTAAAATTCTATTTGTGTGTGTCTTTGACTTCTTTGTGTTTATATGTTATAGACATTATCCTAACTGCTAAAAAGTGAAAATCCAAACCAACTAAAATAAAATCAAATTTATATTTTACTTTGAAGGATATGAAAAAGAATTAGAATCAATCTTTTGTAGAAAATCTTGTTCATTTGTAACAATGAAGAGTTCTCATTTTTTCTTACTTCTTTCCCAAACTCTTTTCCTGGGTGCATGTGATTTTCTGAAATCCATGGGCTCTATAAAGTAGCAGAGAAAAAAACTGTTATTTATTTATTTATTGCAAAAGTCTTATAATTTCTGTGACAACTCACATGACAGATGGGCTTGCAATAATATCAATGTTTCGATGATCATTTTTCTCTTTCCTTCAACCAGACCCAGCTCTGGTGCCCAGGATCACAATGCCAGATTCCTGCCTGGCTCTCCCTTTTACTCTGCGTGTGAATTTGTAAGTGACCCAAAACATTACTGTCTCCAGTTTCCTCATCTGTTAAAGCTGGTATAACAAGTTTGTCTCCCTGCTAAGGTTTTTGTGAAAACAAAATGAAGCTTTATTTATAAAAGCCCTGTGAAAAATCACAAGTAAGCCAAAGATTTAACTATAACTTGAGTTTGACAGTCATTGGGCTGAAGCTATTTTTTTCCATCAGTGATTAGATAGCAGGACAAATTATTATATGAAGACTTTCCAAGTTTTGTGCTAATGACAATATCATCAACAAATAGTGAAATACTAGGCTTATTACGTTCTGTAAAGACCAAATATATTATTTCAACTCTTTAGCATTAATAGATAAAATAGCATGTAATAAAAAAAGCTGTCATTTACTAATGTATTATTGCTACATTTTCATACATCAATTGGATTGGGCTCATCCAGTTAAACAACAACTTATAATGCCTTTTTGCCCTCTTTCATATCCCAATAGGGTCAAAGAAGTTAAATGCTCGAAATGGTTTCCTCCAAATAATTGAATCAATGCGTATGGAGAATGTCAGAACAAGATTCATCAGGAATACAGAGCTCTGGATTTAGACTCTGGGTATTTGTATTCAGGGCATTTGTCAATAATCTTAATATCCTTACATGGTGCAATCTCAGAAGCTGAGCACATCGCTTTTTTTTTTTAAAATTCTCACCCAAGGATATATTAATTGATTTAAAAAGAGAGAAAGGAAGAGAAAGAGAGAAACATTCATCAGTTGCCTCCCACGAATGCCCCACCAGGGATCGAACCTACAACCGAGGTATATACCCCGACCATGGATTGAACGTGCAACCTTTTGGTGTATGATATGATGCTCCAACCATAGAAGCCACCCAGCCAGCGCAGGCAGCTGACTTCTTGAGTCTTTCCTCCTTCACTCGACTCTAATGAGTCAAGGTTATTGGTCACTGCACAAAATAAGAGGATTCTTCAGGTTTCTCAGTGCGTGACCAATGAAGTGACTCAGCAGGGAATGCCCTAATAAGAAAATTTGGAAAGATCTCAAAAGCCTATGGAAATCTGCACACAGGCTACTCTGGTCTGCCCCTCTAAGTCCCCTGCCTTGTAGGATAGTGTTCTTTTATCTGTCACCAGAGCAAGGGACCCTCTGCTCTGTTTGAGCCTTACCTTTCTACGCTTCTCTCCTCTCTCTCTCTCTCTCTCCCCCCCTCCCCCGCCTTGCCCCGTCTATTGTCATTTCACACTTCCTTCATCTGCTGTTTCATATGTGGGGAGACATCAGAAATCTTGTGCTGAAGACAGTGAGTCTCTTGTCTCCCCCAGGCCCCCTTAAACTGTTTGCAAGGCTGAGAAATCATCTTCTCTTGTGTCTGAGCCCCAAACCTACTTCAGGATCACCTTTTAGAACACTTTGCCTACACTAAGATACAAGTTAGAAAGTGTACTCTCTAAAAACTGATGTAAATTTATGTTTGACTTTGATAGATCTACTGGGACAATTAGAATAAACAATTAAAATATTCGTCCTTTATAACATCAAAATTGGGTATAAGTTCCATTCATTTTTAGGTCTTTCCCTAGTGTGTTTTCCTAAATAAGCATGTTTCCAATATCCTGTAAGAAAGTAGGAAGGGACACCAGTCACCAGTCTGTGCCCTAAAGAGCTACAGATGTCATGGCAACTCAAGCCGCACACAGGGTTGAGGAAATAACATTTTGAGCTCTAATTTTGCGAAGGATATAATGAAGAATCCAGGACAGTAGCCTTATCTTTCTCTTTATCTCCATGAGACTTTGTAGGTGACCCTGAAAGATTTTTGTGATTCTGTTCTGTCACTTAGAAACAAGGATAACAATATCCATCCTGCTTACCGCTCAGGGTTGTTGTAAAGGAAAAAGTACAGTACTACTTCCAAAGATCCTTTGAAAAATGAGTATATATGTCATGACTTGCTAAAGAACTCTGTAAAAAAAAAAATACTTTGTGCTTCAGAACCCTGAACTCTTTTATTTTTGCTAACACTAGAGAGTTGGAAGAATTGTGTTTGGACATAATTCAGATTTTGAGATCAGATGACAAAATAACCTTCCAATAAAGAAATATTAGGTTTCTGTTCTCTATAGAAATTCAGCACTTTATAAGAATAGCAACTAATTCACTTTAAAAGAAAGTCATCACTTTCCTAGCATATTTCTGCTATACTGTCAATATAAGGTACATATGTTGACTAACAGGACCTATCAATAGACAGCATCTTCAAAAGATACACATATGTTTATTTAATAATTATGTGTATAATGATTTCTTACTTCCTGCATTTCCCAAAAAGGTCAAGTAAAATAAATGCAGAGAATGGGATCCAGGACAAACTGGATCCACGGTGCAGCATGAACTCGGAACAGATGCCTCAGGAGACAGTAGCTCTTAGTTCAGGTCCCTGCAGCCCACGCCTTGAGCTCCCACGTCCTTACCAGGTGCCCTCGTCAGTGCTGAGCTGGAAGCTTTGGGGGGCTCGTCATCATCACTGGATTCTGTGGAGTCATCACTGCTGATCACTGCACAGAGGACAAAAACCCTTAGGGCCTCAGGGTGGGGCCAAGGAGCCCACGGACAGGAAAGCCCACGACAAGAGCACTAGAAAGACTTAGAAGCCAAGATAACTCAGGTCCCCCCGGTCTGTGCCCTAAGGTGTGTGACCTGCAGGCTCCTCCAGGTCCTGCACGGAAGGGGTGAGGTTCAGGCACAGAGGGCAGCTGTGCCCGTCCTGCAGCCCTTCTTACCCCACGGTCGCCCTGTCTCCCGCCCCCACCCTCTACCTCCGGTCCCCATCCCGCTTTCTACCTCAACTCCTATGTTCATTCTACCTCTTACCTCCACCCTCATTCTCCCTGTTACCGCCACCTTTACTCTACCTCTTCCTTCATTCTCACCTTACTTCTTCGCTTGCCTCTTGGCTCAGCCCATGTCCCCTCATTGGGCCTGTCTTCCTGGCGATGGTGTCTCTCCATATCTTTTTTCTCTTCATTGGTTTCTTTCTCTACCTCCTCTCAAAACTATTTTGGCTCTCATATTTTCCCTTTTAAAATCTTATTTTCTCTTTTCTTCATCTCCTAACGCCATACTTCATTCTCTTGCTTTAAAAATAGTCTCTCGGACGATAATACTTATTCCTGCAGTTTCTGTCTTTTGGTATTTTTCCCGGGAACCCCCTTCTGCTAAACTCACAGCTAAGGTGCTGGTTCCCTCCTCCCCCTCCTGCAGGCTGCAAGGTCGCCTGGATCTCTTGGATGGACCCCGATGACATGTCCCAGACCCTTGCCCCGGACCTGAGATTCACATCACACATCCTTTCAGCTGGTCTTACCTATTATGTCAGACACCCGGTTACCTGTAGTATTTGCTTGGGTTTGCCTTTCATCTTTTGAATTAAAAAATGAATTTTCTTTTTGTATATCCACCAGACACACAGAACAGGAATTTAGTTTGATTCTGGGGTGGGCTAGCTCTGCTCCTGGACCAAATTTTAATAAATAAGGAATTTCAAGTGTCTCTCCAAAGGGTCAGCTCACTGCCGTCAAGCCCCGCCCCCCCCTACCCCGGCCTCCCGCCGCGGGGAGCGCTCCCCGCCCGCTCCTTTCCTGCCACCTGGCTTCTCCTTCCCTTGTGCCTCTCTTAACTCTGGGGTTTTTAGTTTTTACTTTATTTTTTTACCTATTCTTCTTTGTTGATGATTTATTTTTGCTTTTCCAAAAATAAAAATCATAATTGCAGTAAGACATGCATGGCTAAAAATAGGTAAATCATAAATTTTGAATTGTTACAGAGGAAATATGCCTGATTAACTACCACTTTGGTTAAGGAATAGAAGGTTACTATCACCTGGAAGCCTCTTAGTGATGCCTGTCACCAACTGTCCGCACTGATCTTGCTCATGTTAACCCTCACTTTGACTTCTAACATCACAGATGATTAAGGGTGCCAGTTCTGAAATTTACATAAATTTGTATAAATGGAATCATGCCTTCTCTCTGTGTGTCATTTTGGTTGTAGGAATTAGACTTATTTTCTCAACATTATGTGTATTAGGTCATCTTTATTTGTTTTGCATATGTTTTCTCTGCTATGTAGTATTATATTATAGGAATTATCCATTAAAAAAACCATAGGAAGCCCTGGCTGCTGTGGCTCAGCTGATTGAGTACCAGCCTGCAAACCAAAGGGTTGCTGATTCGATTCCCAGTCAGGGCACAGACCTGGGTTTCGGGCCAGATCCCCAGTTGGGATTGAGTGAGGGGCAACCACACATTGATGCTTCTCTCCCTCTCTTTCTCTTCCCTTCCCCTCTTTCTACAAATAAATAGTAAAATCTGTGAAAAAGGAAAACCATTGGAAGATTACACCAAACTGTTTTCCAAAGTATATGCAAAGGCAGAGATTTAGTGGCGCGAGTTTGCCCAGTGGGAAGGTGCGCGAGGGGTGGGAAGACGTGGCCGCGGCGGTGTCCTTTCATCCCCACTGCGCAGTACGGGCCTGCTGCTGCGGGCCACAGGACAGTGCTGGGTTTTAAACAGTAGAGCCGCCTGACCTGGTTTGAATTTTTGAAAACCCATGGACCTGACGTGCAGAGAAAGGGCTGAGGGGAGCAAGGAGGAGGACGGAGCCCAGCAGCAGACCGTTCCTCTACTGAAGTGAGAAGCCATGGGGCCCGGGTTAGAGCGAGTGCGCTGGGGATGGAGGGAAACGGCCAGGCTGGGAGATTTCAAAGTTGACTTTGACAGAAGTGGCAAATGAACTCATGGTGTTTCAGTCCACCAAGTTGTGGGGCCCTTTCTAACTCAGCAGTAGATTAGTGGTACAGCCTTCACATAGACATGCCGGTTAGATCTTTGGGCACTTGGTCAAAATGAGCCCAGGTGACAGGTCTGGGCTGGAGATGTGCACTTAGAAACCAGCAGATCATAACTGGTGACTGAATCCACGGAGAGAGTGAGATGCCTGGAAAGGGGCCTGTTTTTATCTGAGAAGGGCTTCGGGGACATTTTGATCACTGTGGACAGCTTACTTTCTCAATGACGTTAGGAACAGACCCTTGTGCCTTCTTTCCTGTGACTGTTTCCTCACACCAGGCAATGCTCTGTCCTCTCTCTCTCTGCCTGGTCCACTCTACCAGCTGTGCATTCATTGTCCTTTACTCATTCTTGACATAGGTCTCTTTGTGCATTGGTCCATTTTTCTATTTACTTGTATTAATTTCCTTCTGTATCTTTCTCTCTTCATACTCATTTCTCCATACTTTTTATCAGTTTCCCCCAGGACTCAGCAGGGTCTAGGGTGATTCAAAGGAGGAACCCAGGACACAAGAAGGTGTCGAGAATGAAATCCTCCTTCTCTGTGTCCCCAGGTCTCCCCGCCTACTCTAGGCCTGATTTTTTAGGTTATCCCAACCCTGTTGTTTCCTGCTTTCTTCCATTCTATCCCTACTCCTTAATTAGTAATGAGACCCACATATTCCTCTGTATCAATTTTGGCTTTCCATATACTGTCCTGATCTCAAGCATTGAAATCATCCCTCAAATTCTTCCCCGGTGCTTCTGTTCCTGCATCAAGTCCCGCCCCCCCCTCCCCGTGCCACTTCATTTCTAAAGGTCCTCCACCTGGGCTTCCTCACTTGAAAGTCTAACCAGCAGCATCACCCATGACTTCCACGTTCCTGTTATAAATAACTTCTAAAAATGAAGTGCAACTTATTTCTTTTCACCATCTCCACGACATGGCAGTGTTTGGATTCCATGCCAATATATGTGAACTCTATCTCACTCTTGCACTTTGTTGTTTGGTGTCTCCCAGTCCACCTTCCCCATCGTCTCTCTGCAGGGACACCCCTCCATCGGAGAGCTGATCTCTCTGTCTCCCCGGCCTCTCCCACCTGTTAAAAGCAGCCAGAGGCTGTGCACAGGCTATGCGTCCTGGGTGGTATTAAGGTGGGTAGAAGGTGGTTAGTATGGGAGGACAAAGGAAAGCTTTTGCACTTGCAGAAAAACAAAGATACTTAGATCATTAAGGTAAGGTAGGCAATAGTTACTTTCTTCATTAGGGGCGATGGGCTGGGTGTCTCGCTTCTTGCATCTCCATTACGCCGTTGGATAGGTATTTGTCTGCAGGACTCAAATAAAAAACACAACAGCGGCCTTTCTCTGCCCTGTTACCATGTGATTGCACTTCACCAACTGCTCTTTCCTTCTCCTGTTCCTGCTATAGCCTGACTGCATATATTGCCACCTTCACCCATATGAACCTTCTCCCTGTGTTTTCTCTATGCCCCTCAGAAGTTCTCCCCCAAGCTCCCAAATCCACTCAGAACTCAAGTCCCACCTACCTTTCTCCTTTCCTCTTAGCAAATGAGAATCAGTTTTTATCTGTTTGCAATGACTTTGTTCAAGGCTTAGTTGGGTATCGGTGTTCCCCATACTCTTTTCTTGGTTACTTGCTTGGTGACCAATTTTATTTTGGATCTCTGAGGAGAGAGAGGAAATGAATTAGAGAGCTTCATCACAGCCCAGGGATATCATCTCAAATTTACAAATTTAGGAATTTTCAGCCTTCTGGTTACCCAGAACTCAGGGTCCTAGTCATGGTGAACAAGTTCAACACCATCCCTGGGACAGAAGAGAACCCCCAACAAGGGAGTCCTTTTATTTCCCACACAGAAAGAAGCCACCCAAATGTCAGTATAAAGGCATCATGGAAGTATCCTGAGCCTGTTAGTTATGTAAAAATCAATACATGATGGCTGAGAAAGCATGTATCAAGTAATGGAAGTGAAATGTGTTTTCTGAGATTAAACCCTTGCTCAACGTATCATTGGCAAATATGTTCTCCCATAGAGTCAGTTCCCTTTTCATTTTGATGATGGTTTCTTTAGCCATGCAAAAGTTTTTAAATATGATAGAGTCCCATTTATTTTTTTCCATTATTTTCCTTGCCCTAGAGGACATATTGGCAAAAATATTGCTACATGAAATATCTGAGATTTTATTGCTTGTGTTTTCTACTAAGATTTGTATGGTATCGTGACTTGTAAGTCTTTTCCATGTTGAGTTTATTCTGGAGTATGATGTAAGTTGGCAGTCTAGTTTCATGTTTTTGCATGTACAATTCCAGTTCTCCCAACATCATCTATTGAGGAGGCTATCTTTACTCCATTGGATGTTTGTGCCCTCTTTGTCAAATGTTTATTGACCACAGAGACATGGGTTTATCTCTGGGCTTTCTATTCTGTTTTATTGATCTACTTGTCTGTTCTTATGCCACTACCAGATTGTTTAGTTACAGTGGCCTTGTAGAGTAGCTTGATACCAGGTATTGTGATCCCTCCAACTTTGCTCTTCTTTCTCAAGATTTTTGAGCCTATTTGGGTTCTTTTTTGGTTCCATGCAAATTTTTTAGTATTTGTGTTAGATCTGTGAAATATTCCATTCATACAGAACTCATATGACTCAACACCAGGAAGGCAAACAATCCAATTTAAAAAATGGTCAGAGGACTTGAATGGACACTTCCCCAAAGAGGACATACAGGTGGCCCATATGAAAAAATGCTCAGCATCACTAGCCATCGTAAAGGTGCAAATTAAAACCTCAATGATCAGAATGGCTCTCATTAATAAATCAACAAACAACAAGTGTTGGTGAGGATGTGGAGAAACGGGAACCCTAGTGCACTTTTAGTGGGAATGCAGACTGGTGCAGCAACTGTGGAAAACAGTATGGAATTTCCTCAAAAAACTAAAAATGGAACTGCCTTTTGACCCAGCAGTTCCACTGCTGGGAATATACCCTAAGAATCCTGAAATACCAATTCAAAAGGATGCATGAACCCCTATGTTCATAGCAGTGTTATTTACAATAGGCAAGATTTGTAAACTGCCTAAATGCCCATCAGTTGATGAGTGTATTAAAAAACTGTGATACATTTACACAATGGAATACTATGCAGCAGAAGAAAAGGAACTCCTACCTTTTGTGGCAGCATGGACGGAACTGGAGACTACTATGCTAAGTGAAATAAGCCAGTCATTGGAAGTCAAATGCCATATTATCTCACTTATAAGAGAAATCTAATGAACAAAATGGAACCAGAGCATAGAATCATGGAATAAACTGATAGCTATAAGAGTGGAGGATGGAGGTGGGGATGGTTTGAAAGAAGGTGAAGAGAGTAGTCAAAGAACATGTATGAAGGACATAGACAATGGGGTGGGGAATGACCATGGAAGTTGGGTGTGGGCTGGGTGGAGACAGGTGAAGGGGGTAAAAATAGGGAAACTGTAATAGCATAAGCAATAAAAAAGAAATGTGTTTTCTGACATGTTGAAACTATAAGAAAAAAAACAGGAACTTCCTCAGTATAGAAGTAAGATCCTGTAAGTGTCCAAATATGTAAAAGAGAAAGTTCAAGAGCTTTAAATTTTTGGCCAGGCAAGAGAATGATGCAATTAATTGGGTCAGGTGGATGCACTTCCCAAAGATACATTAGAGGTCACAGGAGGAACTAGAAAAATACATGCTGGGGCATGGGCAAATATCAGGAATAAAGGTAGGTCCTGGCTGGAATGGCTCAATAAATTAATCTCCAGCCTGAAAAACAAAGGGTCACTGGTTTGATTCCCAGTCAGGGTACAAGCCGGGTTGTGGGCCAGGTCCCCAGTAGGGGACGTGCGAGAGGCAACCACACATTGATGTTTCTTTCCCTCTCTTTCTTCCGCCCTTCACCTCTGTCTAAAAATAAAATAAATAAAATCTTTTTAAAAAAATGAAGGACATGCTTTGAAGCTACAAACAAGGAGTGCATATTGCAATGCTGAAGGATGTTCCCAAGATGCCTGGACCAGGGACCCAGGAGGCTGCCCAGGAGAGGAGGCCAGGAACCAGCAAAGGAGCCTTGTAAGTAGGTGATCCAGTAAGTGCGTGTTGGGGGGGAAGGCGGGAGGGAATAAACCAAAAAGCCTGGGGATGGGTATATTAGGAGAAAGAGACTAGGCTGCTGGTGGGCCCCCACTGCCTAGGGGTGGTGGCAGAGGTACCTGCTGGGACAATACACCAGTACTTATAAAACTACAAACCTGTAATAGTATCTTTTTAATGTCTAGTAAATAAACTTCAAATTACTTAGCATTGGATGCCAGACCTTCCAAAATCTTTTTCAAATTTATCCTTTTTTTTACATTTTATTTTTAAATATATTTTATTGATTATGCTATTAGAGTTGTCTCATTTTTTTCTCCCCTTTATTCCCCTCCACCCTGCACCCTTCCTCCTACCAGCATTCCACCCCCCTTACTTCATGTCCATGGGTTGTACATATAAATTCTTTGGCTTCTCCATTTCCTATACTATTCTTAACCTCCCCCTGTCTATTTTGAACCTGCCATTTATGCTTCTTATTCCCCACACTTTTTCCCTCATTCTCTTACATCCCACTCCCCTCTGATCTCCATGTCTGTGATCCTGTTCCTGTTCTAGTTGTTTGCTTAGTTTGTTTTTGTTTTTGTTTTATAGGCTCAGTTGTTGATAGTTGTGAGTTTGTTGTTGTTTCACTGTTCATAGTTTTGATTTTCTTCTTTCTCTTTGATAAGTCCCTTTAACATTTCATATAATAAGGGCTTGGTGAGGATGAACTCCTTTAACTTTACCTTATCTGGGAAGCACTTTACCTGCCCTTCCAGTCTCAATGACAGCTTTGCTGCACAAAGTGATCTTGGATGTAGGTCCTTTCCTTTCATGACTTGGAATATTTCTTCCCAGCCCCTTCTTGCCTCTAAGGTTTCTTTGAAATCAGCTGATAGTCTTATGGAAACTCCTTTGTAGATAACTCTCTCTCTCTTTTTCTCTTGCTGTTTTTAAGATTCTCTCCTTATCTTTAATCTTAGGTAATGTAATTATGATGTGCTTTGGTGTGTGCTTCCTTGGGTGCAATTTCTTTGGGACTCTCTGAGCTCCCTGGACTTCCCAGAAGTCTATTTCCCTTGCCAGATTGGGGAAGTTCTCCTTCATTATTTTTTCAACTAAGTTTTCAATTTCTTGCTCTTCCTCTTCTCCTTCTGACACCCCTATGATTTGGATGTTGGAACATTTAAAGTTGTCCTGGAGGTTCCTAAGCCTCTCCTCATTTTTTTGAATTCTTGTTTCTTCATTCTGTTCAGGTTGAATGTTTATTTCTTCCTTCTGCTCCAAATCATTGATTTCAGTCCAGGTTTCCTTCCCTTCACTGTTGTTTCCCTGTATATTTTGCTTCCCTTCACTTTGTATAATTTCCCTTTGCATAGCCTTCACTTTTCCCTCTGTTTTGCAAACCATACTCAGTCATTTCTGTGAGCATCCTGATTACCAATGTTTTGAACTCTACCTCTCATAGGCTGGCTATCTCCTCGTCACTTAGTTCTATTTTTGGAGTTTGGATCTGTTCTTTGATTTGGGTCATATTTCTTTGTCTTGGCACACCTGTTACATTGTAGGGGGCAGAGCCTTAGATATTCCATGGGACAGAGGGGCGGAGGGGAGACAACTCACATTGTTGTGTTGTCACACTGTATGTGGGGGAAGGGCCAGAGAGGGAACAAAGCCACTTGCTCAGTTCCCAGCAAGCTTTCAGTCACTTCTCCCAATACCCACAAGGAAACTGGGCTCTTCTGGTGTTGATTCTGGGGTGGGTGGGTTTGTGTACCCTCTAGGACCCTATGGGTCACTCAAATGAACACTCTTGTGAGGTTGAGACTTTATCCCACTGCAGCAACCCCCACCAGTTTTTACAGCCAGAGGTTTGGGAGCTTTCTTTTCCCTTGCTGGAACCCTCGGTCATACTGTCTGTTTCTCTTCCCTGTTGTTCCTTCTGGTTTATCAGCATGCAAATGTGGGACCACCTGCAGCTGTCTCACCCACCCAGTCCTCCAGCCAATGCTTGCCAGCCGTCCATGTGTCCTCTCTCCTCGGCTGCCTATCTCTGGCCTTCCTACCAGATTGGATGAATCTTTCTTCTTTAACTCCTTGGTTGTTGGACTTCCATACAGGTTGATTTTCTGGCAGTTTTGGTTTTTTTTGTTTTTATATTGGTTGTTGTTCTTCTTTTAGTTGTGCAAGGAGGCAAAGTATATCTACCTATGCCGCCATCTTGGCTGGACATTTTATTTTATTTTTTAATTGTTCAATTACAATTGTCTCCAATTTTCTCTCACCACTCCCCTCCACCCCACTGATCCCCACATTCCACCCTCAATCCGACCCCCTTTGGCTTTGTCCATGTGTCCTTTATACATGTTCCTTGATGACCTTTCCCTATTTACCCCCATTATCCCTCTCCCCCATCCACTCTGGTTACTCTCAATTTATTCGATATTTCAATGTCTCTGGTTATATTTTGCTTCCTTGTTTGTTTTCTTGATTAAGTTCCACTTACAGGTTTTTCAGATTTATCTTGTTTCAATCAACTCCCACAATCTGCTACCTACTCCAAGAGCAAACTTGCTGTCCTTGTGTTACTAACACATGGGCCCCTTTCACATTCCATGCCTTTTCCTGTAGCACCTGCCTTCCTCAGTTCATATAGGTATTTTTCTTGGGAATTCTCCATTGTTATTTGGAGACCTTGGTTGATACCAGACTGTGTTGGAATAAAAACATTTTCAGGCAAGCCAAAACAAATTTATTGGAAGATACTTTCTTTCCTGACTACCAATTAGAAACTATAAACCATGAGTCTCAGGAAAAAGGAGTGACACAGTCCCTTTTGTATAGTGTTAAAAAAAGTCTCTGGTAAGATTATCTGATAAGTGTTTGTTTCACCCCTTGTGGAGAAAGACCTAATACAACCACGTCCCTTCTTTAAGAGCAAGTTTTCCCTTGAGTTAACTTTCTTGTGCATTACTCTGGAAACCTGATGAAGGTGGGCTCTCTTGCATGTTACTAGGCCAATATTTGCTTAGGGTAAAAAATGGCTTGTGACTGTACATACGTAGGTGCAGATGGCCTGAGAGAGACTCTACATGAACTTGAGATATGTTTGGCCTCCCTTCACCATGGTGACTCTTGTATCTTGACTGTCCCTCGTGGGGTCCCTGAAAGCTATAACTACAGAGTTGTTACATGAAACATTGACTGCCTTGAGCGTAGTGTTGCTAAGCCAATGCGAATTTTTCCCCCAAACTAAACTTTCACTTGAGACAGGTAGTAATCAATTTTGTGGACTGCTATGTGGACCACAACAAAGGGTCCCACAGAGGAAGATCAACTGATGTTTTCCAAT
Source organism: Pteronotus mesoamericanus (assembly GCF_021234165.1). Lineage (NCBI taxonomy): Eukaryota > Metazoa > Chordata > Mammalia > Chiroptera > Mormoopidae > Pteronotus > Pteronotus mesoamericanus. The sequence goes on from NW_026555277.1 coordinate 391,160, forward strand.
TGGGATGTTATGTTTCCTGTCATTTATCCTTCTAACTAAATCTGATGCCACTGTGGCTTTGGTTATCCTGTGAGTCTAGATGCCTAGTTAAGCAGACCTTCAGGTGGGTATTGCACTGAAGCCATTGGATCATAAGTTTTGAGAAGCTCATGACATGTTTGTTTCTTAACTCCTGTCGCCCCACTGCTCAACACTGTGTGTGGTACACAGTAGAAGATCAGTATGTACTTGTTAAAAAAAAAAATGGCCCTAGACATCAAAAGGTAGGTAATAAGCCTAATTACCTTTTTCAAAGCTTGTACAGATGTGAGTTAAATCAGGGTATTCCTGCATGTTGGCCTGGCTGAACAGTGTTTCCAGAAGTGGCAGGTCAAATGTCTTCTCCAGTTCATTAAGAACGTTGTACACCACTCTCCGTACAGGGACCAAGTTTCTACAAGATTCTTGACAATCCTTAAAGAACATTGAAGGGAGAAAAATGTAAATATACCTTTCCAAGTTATATAAGAGCCCTGGAAAGTGATTTTATGTATAATGATTTACAATATTCCTATATGTGTATTTTCTCATGTGAAGCCTAAAATCTATATATTTGTATGACTACTAAGTGAAACAAGTAGACCCTTCCTCCCTGAACATATCCATCTGTGAATCTGATCTGATCTCCTCACCCTCTTTTACATTAGAGAGAGGGAGGAGCCATTCTGAAGAATAAAGGTGGCTTCAAAGTTAAATGACATTTGGCCGTTAAAGAGCCTGGCCAAATATTTTAGGAATAGACTTAGCAGGTGCTATTCCATAGAGTGGACAACCTCATCCTTTCCCCAGGACTGGCTTGTCCTGGAAGGGCTCAAGGGAGCCAATAACAATTCTTCCTTTTCATGAACCTGGCCATTGAGAAAGCCAAGTGATAAGGAAATAGAAGATTTGTATTTCTATATCTTCACTTATGTCTTTTGATAAAATTAACCTAAGTTCCAAGACTCCAGAAATAGCAAAACAAAAAAAAGGAAAGCAAACTGAAAACTGTTGGAGAAAGAATAGCAAGTATCTACTTCCTTATTTGTCCAACATGATATTAATTCTCTGTGGGTTTTAATCTCCTCAGATATAATTATTTAAATTGATGTTCATTGAAATAAAATGTGTGAATTATTATTTCATTAAATGAAATCATTAAACTTATTCACCCATCATTAAAATTCCTTTTAATTCCTCTTTTATGCTATATTGCCTATATAACTCCTACAAGAATTATACATCTTGAAGCCTACCAGCTTCAGATACAGCCTATCTCTCAGGGTTATTCAGCAACTCCAGTGGGCACCATGGAGCCCCATTCCTTCAGTCTGGAGCTGGACTGTCTCAGGTGATGCCCTGCTTCTCTTCTCCCTTTTTACCGTATAGGAAAACTTACAGCAGTACTCAAGGAGGTCCCCCCTGAGGAGGCACCTCAGTTGGCTAATGGTTCCCTGATGTTCAATTCCAGGATATCAAAGCATAACTTGTTGGTGCCCATTTACCACATTATGACATAATAAACCTCACTTACTTCATATACTTTATCAGTGATGAATCCACGGTCACGAAGGACTTCAAGGAAAGGAAATGACTTTTTTATTGCATTTGAAATCTCAATCTTATGTCTTTTGAAGTGCCTGAGTGCAGTCTCACAGAGAGGCCTGTTGTTTATGTTCTGGTCTTTTGCAGACATCCTAGAGAGAAAGGATACCATGATAAAATGGTCATCAAGGTTCCAAGATGTTGTGGAGACCATATATTTTATAGATAGAAGTTAGGTTGTGAAGAAACAACATGTAAAATAAGTGATCTTGAGTAGAGCCTGGAATAAATGGAACTGAAGCAATAGATTATGATGTAATTGAAAACCCAGACATCTCAGATTGAAACCGGTGGTGATTATTAGCATATATTGAGTTTGCCAAGAAGTTCATTTGGTTTTTAAAATAAAAATATAAGACACATTTTTCATTTTTACCAATAACTTTACTGAACAACACATTCTCTATTTTGTTCCACTACCTTGTAACTATATTTCAGACAACTTCATAATTCCATCTTCCCAAACCTTGCCTTTTTGAGGAAAAAACTCTTCCAGGTGTTTTTGCAGTCTTCCAGGGAATTGTAATTTTTCCCATTAACAGAATTTCGTAAAGGCTGAAATAAATGGAAATCCAAAAGTGCAATGTCTGGTGAATACAGCAGATGAATCAGAACTTTCCAGCCAAACTGTAGATGTTTTTGCCTGGTCAGCAAAGACACATGTGGTCCAGAGTTATCCTGATGGAAGGTTATGCATTCTCTGTTGACTAATTCCAGACCATTCTCATCGAGAGCTGCTTCTAGTTGGCCTAACTGAGAGCACTACTTGTTAAAACTAGTTGTTTGGTTTTTCTGGAAGGAGTTCATAAAAGAGTACTGAGTCCTATCCAATCTTACCATATATGCAACATCACGTTTTTTGGATGAAGACCAGCCCATGGTGCGGTTGGTGATGGTTCATTTCACTTGCCCCATGATCTCTTCCATTTCACGTTACTGTAATGTACCCACTTTTCATCTCCCATCACAATTTGTTTTTAAAAACAGAATGTTTTTGTTACATTTAAGAAGAGGCTTGTATGCAGAAAGATGGTCAAGAATGTTTCTATTTGCTTATGTGGAACCCAAACATCAAAGCTGTTAACATAACCAAACTAGTACAAATGATTTCAGTGCTTGATTTGGATATTTTGAGTATGTCAGCTATCTCCCGCATGGTATAACATTGGTGGTTCTCAATTAATATCTCATTTTGACCACTATCAACTTCAACTGGTCTATCCAACTGTGGGGCATCATCCAGCGAGAAATCTCCAGCATTAAACTTCAAAATCACTTTTGACATGTTCAATCAGTCAAGCACCTTCTCCATACACTACACAAATCTTTTTTTGCATTTCAGTTTGGTTTTTACCTTACTTGAAATAATAAAGCGTAATATGCCAAAAATGTTGTAATTTTCTTCCACCCTCAATATTAAAACAGCTCCACAAAAATTTACAAAATTTGATTGTTTTTCCAGAGCAAAAAACATATCTTTATAATGGAGATGCTTGGTGGCCAGTCTGTTAACCAACATTTGTCACCCTTGAATGTGTCACTCTGATCCATTTTCCATAACACTGCAGTTGCGAGTGCAGGGAAGGCCCTGCAGCAAGTCCACTGTAGTGAGAATCAGGTCCAGTAGCAGCAGAAACTAATTGGTTTAATGTTCAGGTTTTTTTCACACTTCCAGAACTAACCTCATCATGTCCTCTCAGAGATGACAGCCCCAGCAGGCTGGTACAAGTTCTTTAGATTTTGTGTTCCTAAAACACATACCAGTCTAGCCAAACCCTTTCCACAGACACTAAGTCTTACTTCCAATGAACCTCTCTTCTAATATCAACTCCTTCTATCTTTCACTCAGCCCTAGCGATGCTCTCTGCTTCCAGAATTTATTATCTCTGTATCCCTTTTCTGTTCTCCAATACCTAGTTAATAATTCCTTTTTTAAGTATATTTTATTGATTATGTTATTACAGCTGTCCCAATATCCCCCATTTGTCCCCTCCACCCAGTACCCCCCATTACCTCCAGCAATCCACCCCCTTAGTTCATGTCCATGGGTTGTTCATATAAGTTCTTTGGAGTCTCCATTTCCTATACTATTCTTAACATCTCCCTGTCTATTTTGTGCCTACCATTTATGCTTTTTAATCTCTGCACCTTTTCCCCCACTTTCCGCCTTCTCCTTCCCAGCTGATAACTTTCTAAATGATCTCCATACCTATGATTCTGTTCCTGTTCTGATTGCTTGATAAGTTTTTTTTTATTTTTAGATTCAGTCATTGATAGTTGTGAATTTGTTGCCATTTTAATGTTCATAGTTTTGATCTTCTTTTTCTTTATAATTTTCCTTTTAACATTGCATGTGATAATGGCTTAGTGATGATGAACTCCTTTAGCTTTACCTTGTCTGGGAAGCACTTGATCTGCCCTTCTATTCTAAATTATTGCTTTGCTGATTAGAGTAATCTAGGTTATAGGTCCTTGCTTTTCATCACTTTGAATACTTCTTGTCAGTCTCTTCTTGCCTGCAAAGTTTCTTTTGAGAAATCAGCTGACCTTCTTATGGGAATTCCTTTTTAGGTAACTCCTTTTCTCTTGCTGCTTTTAATATTCTCTTTATCTTTAACCTTTGGCATTTTAATTATGATGTGTCTTGGTGTGGTCCTCTTATGTCCAACTTGTCTGGGATTCTCTGTGATTCCTGGACTTGTATGTCCATTTCCTTCACCAAATTAAGGAATTTTTCTTTCATTATTTTTTAAAATAATTTTTCAATTTCTTGCTTTTCCTTTTCTACTTCTGGCATTATGACTTGGATGTTGACCTATTTAGAGATGTCCCAGAGTCTTCTTATATTATCTTCGTTTTTTGTGGGTTTTTTTTAAGTTTTTCTTTCTGTTCTGGTTGAATATTTATTTCTTCCTTATGTTTCAAATCATTGATTTGAATCCCAGCTTCCTTTTCTTTCTTGTTGGTTCCCTGTAGATTTTTCTTTACTTCATGTTGTGTAACCTTCATTGCTTCCTTCATATATTTGCCATACTCAATGAGTTCTTTGAACATCCTGATCACCAGTGTTTTGAATTCTGCATCTGATAGGTTGGCTATTGTTTAGTCCATTTCACTTAGTTCTTCTTCTGGGGTTTTGTTTTGTTCTTTCAATTGGGCAATATTTCTTTGTCTCCTCAATTTGGCAGCCTCCTTGTGTTTGTTTCTGTGTATTAGGCAGAGCTGATTTGACTCCCAGTCTTAGTAGCATGGCCTATGTTGAAAAGGCACCCGTAAATTGTGTGGGATGGAACATTATGTATTTGTTGGGGGAGGAGGGGGCACTACCCACTCCACTGCTTTTGGGCTCTGTGTAGGGGGAGGGCTCAGAGAGGGGACTGTGCCGCCAGCTGGTTTCTGGAGGTTTCTTGTGCACTTTCCCCATTTCCAGTCACTTAACTTTCTCCATGTATGTGACTGGTGCCCTTCCAGCTGTTGCCCTGGTGTTGAATCCCAGAGTGGGTGGGTTTGTGTGCATTTTAAGACCATGCAGGCCCTTTAAGTGGACTTTCCTGAAAATCTGGCAGTTTTTTTACCTCCCCAACCCCTACTAGTTTTTACAGCCAGAAATTATGGGGACTTATCTTCTTCATGCTGGAACCATAGGTTGTGTGGTCTGGCTGGAGCTGGGATCACTCACTCCCAAGGTATCCCTCCCAATTTTTATCCACCACACGAGAATATGGGCACACCAACACCCAATCTGCCAACACCACCGCTGCTTCTCCATGCCACACCATACCTCTCTGCCCCTCTCCCCATCTCTTCCCCTCCTACCCATCTAGATGAATATGGCTTCTTTAAATCCTTTGTTGTTAGAGTTCCACACAATTTAATTTTCTGACAGTTTTGGGTGTTATCTGTTTTGAGATTTAGTTGAAACTCTTTTTATGGTTGCAATCTTGACCAAAAGCCCTTGATAAGTATTTTTAAATGCATGCTGATATGACAGCTATCACAATACAATCTAAAACAAATTGTTTTTAATGAAGTTAAAGACAACTATGTGCTACTAGAGTCAGCCTGTAGAGAAAACCAAACAAACTTTTTGGCCCCGTGCAACAAAGGACAACAATGTCATAAGAGATGGAAAGAAGAAATTGGAAATACTATAAGGTAAATGTGCTACAGGTGAAGTGGCATAAATTGTATATTGTGAAATCCAGACAGCTACAAAAACATGCTAAAAGAAGTGCATCTCACACCTGTTAGAATGGCTATTATCAAAAAGACAAAAAACTAGTATAGATGAGGATGAGGAGAAAACAGAATCATTGTGATCTGTTAGAGGAAATGTAAATTGGTGCAGACACTATGAAAAATAGTATGGATTTTTCTCCAAAAATTAAAAATAGAACTACCATATGATCTACCAATTCCACTTTTGGGTATTTATTTTTTAAGAAAATTAAAACACTAGCTTGAAAAGATATATGCACCACTGTATATTGTAGCATTATTTAAAATAGCCAAGATATGGAAACAAACCAAGTGTTCATTGATGGATGAGTGAATAAAGAAAATGTGGTATATGTATACAATGGAATATTATTAAGCTGTCAAAAATAATGAATACTTGGCCATTTGCAACAACATGAAAGAACTTCAGGAGCATTATGGTAAGTGAAATAAGTCAGAGGAAGATAAATGCACGTGATTTCACTATCTGTGGAATACAAAACAAAAACTAACAAAAGAAAAAAAAAGAAACACATAGATACAGAAATCAGAATGGTGGTTGCCAAAGGTAGGGGATAAGGAGCAGAGAAAATTGGTGAGGTTGGTGAAGGGGTACACACTTCCAGTTATAAAAGAAATAAGTCATGAGGATGGAATAAACAGCACAGAAACTATAGATAATAATACTGGATTGCATATTTTAAAGTTGCTAGGAGAACAGCTCTTATAAATTATAACCACAAGAAAAAATTTTGTGTAACTATGTCTGGTGATGGATGTTAGCTTGACTTATTCTGTTGATCATTTTGCAATATAAACAAATATTGAATTACTGTGTTTTTGTAACACCTGAAATTAGTAAAATGTTATGTGTCAGTTACACTTCAATAATAAAAAGTTAAAAATCTTGAGAGGGCCTTATTCAACATAGTACTGGAAGTCCTAGCCACAGCAATCAGACAAGAAGAAGAAATAAAAAGCAACCAAATTGGAAAGGAAGTAGTAAAACCGTCTTTATTCACAGAAGACATGATTCTGAATATAGAACCCCAAAGATACTACCAAGAAAACTACTAGAACTGATAAATGAACTCAGCACAGTAACAAGATACAAAATTAATACCCAAAAATCAGTTGTATTTCTATGTGCCAATAATGAACTAACAGAAAGGGAAATAAAGAAAACAGTCCCATTCACAACCACTTCAAAAAGAATAAAATATCAAAGAATAAACCTAACCAAGAATGTAAAAGATGTCTACATGGAAAATTATAAGACACTGAAGAATGAAATTGAAGAAGATACAGATAAGTGGAAGAACATACCAATGTTCATAGATAGGAAGAATTAACACCATAAAAATGTCCATAATACATGAAGCAATCTATAGATTCAATGCAATTCCTACCAATATTCCAATGACATATTTCACAAACCTAGAACAAATATTTCAAAAATTTATGTGGAATCACAAAAGGCCCCACATAGCAACAGGGAACCTGAGAAAGAAAAACAAAGTTGGAGAAATAATCTACCTATTATCAAATTGTACTATAACACCATAGTAATCAAACAGCATGGTACTGGCATAAAAACAGACACATAGATCAATGGAACAGAATAGAGAGATCAGAAATAAACCCACATCTTTATTGTCAATTACTATTCATCAGAGGAAGAAAGCACATACAATGGGATAAAGATAGTTTATTCAATAAATAGCGTTGAGAAAATTGGACAGATGTGTGCAGAAAAATGAAACTAGACTGCTGTCTTACACCACACACAAGAACAAATTGAAAATGAACCAAAGACTTAAATGTTAGACCCAAAACCATAAAAATCCTAGAAGAAAACAAAGGCAGCAAAATCTTGGACATTGTTTGTACCAATTTTTTTATTTGATATATCTCCCCAAGCAAAGGAAACAAAAGAAAAAATAAACAAATGAGACTTCATCAAACTAAAAAGTTTTTGTGCAGCAAAGGAAATCATCAATAAAATAAAAAGACAACCCACAAAATGGGAGAACATATTTGCCAACACATCTGATAAAGGGTTAATACCCAAAATTTACAAAGTACTTACAAAACTCAACACACATACACATGAAAAAACAAACAACCCAATTAAAAAATGGGCAAAGAACCTGAATAAACACTTCTCCAAGGGGGACATACAGATGGCCAATAGACATATGAAAAGATGCTCAATGTCATTAATCATTAGAGAAAAGCAAATTAAAACCACAATGAGATAAAATCTCACACCTGACAGAATGACTATCATCAATAAGTCAACAAACAACAAGTGCTGGAGAGGATGTGGAAAAAGAGTAACACTTTTGCACTGTTGGTGGGAATGCAGACTGGTGTAGCCACTGTGGAAAGCAGTATGGAGATACCTCAAAAAATTAGAAATTGATCTGCTTTTTGACCCAGCAATTCCACTTCTGGGAATATATCCAAAGGAACCTAAAACATTAATTCAAAAGAACATGAGTGCTCCTATGTTCATTACAGCATTATTTACAATTGCCAAGATATGGAAGCAACCCAAGTGGCCACCAGTAGATGAGTGGATAAACCAACTATGGGACATTTACACAATGAAATACTAATCAGACACACACACACACAAAAAAAAAAAAAACGCAAGAAAATTTTACCCTTTGCAACATATGGATGGACCTGGAGAAAATTATGCTAAGTGAAATAAGCCAATCAAAAAAAGACAAACACCACATGATTTCACTCATATGTGGGAACTAATGAACAAACTGAACTAACAAGGAAAATGGGGACAGACTCATAGATACAGAACGGGATGCCGGCTAGTAAGGGGGAGGTGAGGGGATGGAGGGATTGAGCAAAAAGGAAAAAGGATTCATGTACATGGACAACTGTGTCATGATTTGGGGAGAAGAGTGGGTACAAGGGGACTAAAAGATAATGTAAAAAAATACAATAAAGATTAAATTAGAAATTGAAAAAAAACTGAGGGGTGAAATTAGATTATTCTGGATTATCTAAGTGAGCCCAATAAAATCACATGGGACTTTATGAGTAGAAGAGGGAAGCAGAAAAGCAAAATTCAGAAAGAGATTCAAAGATGTTATGGCACTGGCTTTGAAGATGGAGGATGGAGCCATGAGCCGACTAATGCTGGTGACTTCTAAAAAGTATACTTACTTTTTAAAAAAATTATACTTTTAATTTATAAAAATTATAAATTAATTTATAATTTAAAAGTATAAAAATTATACTTTTAAAAAGTATAATTAATATGCTAACAAAAAAGGTAAGGAAGAGGGAAATCAAGATGGCAGAGGAGTGAATGGGAAATCACACAGCCCTCCCTCCCAGGACCAATCTGGAATTACAACTAAGTTATGGAGAAATCACCTGGAACAAACAATTGAACAGTAGGGAGAGAGGAGCCTTAGAACTTCAGACAGACAGAAGAATCAGCTTTAGCACAACCTAACTGGAAAGGAGTGCAGTAAAAACTCAAGAAAGAAGGCAAAGTGCCCAAGGGTGGAAGCACCAGAAGGATATTGAAACAGCCAGTTGGATCCCCCTGAGAAGAGTGGGATCTAAACCGTAAGCGGGGATCTCCAGCCTGCAGCACCAGAGCTCAAAAAGTACACAGATAACGGCCAGCTGCAAAAAGTGGCAGGGTTGCTCTCTGCCAGAGACAGGCAGCTGGAGGTGTAGAGGGCCTTTTAAAGGGCCAACACATACATTTTTATTCGCAGCCACTTATTCTGGTCTTCAGCAGAGGTGGGAGCAGAGGGAGCTAGACAACTGAAAAGAGACTGGGGAAGGAGGCTTTGGGGAGAGAAATGAGACAGTAGCCCGAGGGGTCTCAGTGCTGACTCATCCCCCATGCAGCAGCAGCCATCTTGCTCAGGCAGACCATTCCTCTGAGCAGCAACATCGTGAGAGGACACAATAGCCCTGCCCCCAGGAGGGACTCTTCCCTGGCCCAGTGGTGCTAAAACCTGAGTACAGAGTGGCAGCCACAGATAGTAGATCCCTGGCTAAAGGGGGCACAGAGTGGTCCAGAAACACTTGAGAGATTGGAGATGGAGGCTTTGGGGAGAGGACAGAGAGAGAAGCTGGGGAGATCCTGGTGCTGACTCCTCCTCCATATGGCAGCAGCCATCTGGCTCAGGTAGACCACTCCCCTGAGCAGCAGCAGCGTGAGAAGACCCAATAACCCTCCCCACCCCGCCACCTCGGAGGGACTCTGCCCCTTCCTGTGGTAGCTAAGCCTGACTGCTGAGTGCAGATTGAGTAGATTAGCAGCAGATGGAGACAACCACAGACAGTAGAATCCTGGAAGTCTCCAACAGACTGCCCAAGGTCAGACGGGGTCAACATCTGACATCATCAGAGGCAGATCCAGAAAGTAAAAACAGTGGTCTCCTACCATAGAAGTTCACACCACAAAGTCAGGAAATCCAGACAGAGCAATCTAAGAAGCAGAAGCAAAAAAAGAAGAGTCTCACAAATAATGGGAAGATAAAGGAATACCCCTCACTCAAAGGGAAAGGAGGAATCCCCAGAAAGAAAACTAAATGAAATAGAAGCAAGTAAACTATCAGATACTGAGTTCAAAACAACAGTTCTAAGGAACCTTAATGAACTCAGCGAGCTCACAGAGAACTACAAAAAGCTATAGGGAAACTACGAGGAACTTACTGCAAACTATATCACCATGAAAAAGGCCATAGAAATTCTCAATAAGACACAGGAGGAAATGAAGAATACAACTTCTGAATTGAAGAACACAGTAGAAGGGATCAAAAGATAGAGCAGAGGAATGACTCAGTGAGCTGGAAGATAAGGTAGAAAAAAAGCTCCCAGAAAGAGCAAGAAAATGAAAAAAGACTCAAAAAGAATGAAGAAGCATTGAGGGAAATGCAGGACAACCTGAAACAGAATAATATCCATATAATAGGGATACCAGAAGGAGAAGAGGAGGAGGAAGGGATAAGAGAACCTATTTGAAAAAGTCATGATGGAAAACTTCCCTAATTTGAGGAGAGAAAAGTCACACAAGTCCAGGAAACACAGAGGGTCCCATTCAAGAGGAACCCAGTGAGGCCCACTCCAAGACACATCATCATTAAAATGGCAAATACCGAAGACAAACAGAGAATCCTAAAGGCAGCAAGGGAGAAAGAGGTAGTAACAGAGAAGGGAGCCCCAATAAGGCTAGCAGCTGACTTCTCAACAGAAACCCTGAAAGCCAGAAGGGAATGGCAAGAAATATTCCAAGTCATGAAAAGCAAAGGCCTGCAATCAAGACTGTTCTACCCAGCAAGGCTCTCAGTTAAAATGGAAGGCAAAATAAGGAGTTTCCCAGAAAAAGGAAGGCTAAAAGAATACACCTCCACCAAACCAGCACTGCAAAATATGCTAAAGGGACTGCTTTAAGATGACTAAGAAAAAGAGTCTATGAATACTCAGGTCCTTTCACAGTCACCAATACTTGATATTACCAATATTTGTAATACTTATTAATCTGATGGTGACAATGATGTGTTTTTTTAATTGTTACTTGATGATTTGTTGAAATGAAAACTGTTTTTGTATATTTCTTGCTTATTTCTATTATTTTTTAAAAGCTTTAAATGACTTTTTGGTATTCTTTATCCACTTTTTGACTAAATATTTGTAGAATTTTTTTCCCTAAAAAAACTATTAAACCTTTTGTAGATGTGTTGTAAATACTTTCCTATTCTATTACTTGTCTTTTAACTTTTTTAATATGTATATTGCTATATAGTCTTAAATGTTTAATAGAGTCATATTGTCAATATTTTACTTTATAGCTTCTGGATTCAAATATTTTACTTCAGGGTAAGAAAAATGTTATTCTGTATTTTCTCCTAAAACTCCTTAGATTTTACATATTGATTTTTAACTCACCTGAATATTTTCTGTATAATGTGTGAAATAGGGCTCTGTATTTGTTTTATTTCAAGTAATAGTGGTTCATGCACCTTATTGTTGAATAATCCTTATTTTCCCCATTGACTTGAAATATCAGCTTAATCGTATATTACATTGTTAGATATATACATTTGTTTCTAGAATGCTAATTTTATTTCATTGATCTACTTGATTATTTCTGTGCTGGTGTCATGTTCTTTTAATTGCTGAGACTTTATAATGGCTTTAAATTTTTTAATATTTTATAATTAACTTTGACATTTTAAAAAATAAATATCAATCTGCATTTAGAAAGAAAGAAAGAGAGAGAGAGATGGAATGCCTACCTTTGCGACAACATGGATGAAACGCGAGAATATTAAGCTAAGTGAAATAAGCCAGTCGATGAAAGACTAATACCATATGATCTCACCTATAATTGGAATCTATTCAACAAAATAAACTGACAAACAAAATAAACCACAGGCATGGAAACATGGAGCAGACTGAAAGTGACCAGAGGGGATGGGGGAGGAGGACAATGATGGAATGAAGGAGAAGGGACTATACAAAGAATATGTATGAATGACCCATGGACATGAACAACAGAATGGGAATTGACTGTTGGAGAGGGAGGTGGGATGGGATGGGTGGAGGAAGGCAAAGGGAGAAAAACTGACACAACTGTAGTAGAATAAACATGATTTAAAATTTTTTTAAAAAAACAAAAACAAGACCACTGTACAATCAGGTGCAAACACAGAAAACAAAACAAACAAGCAAAAAAACACATGCAATTATAAAATAAGATAGAAATCTTCAGAACATAATGTATTGGGTTGGCCAAAAAATTTATTTGGTTTTTTCCATAAGATAGCTCTAGTAGCACTTAGTTGTCTTTAACTTCAGTTGAAGCAATTTTGTTAGATTGTATTGTGACAACTGTCATATCAGTGAGCATTTTTTAAAAATTATCAAAATTGGTGAATTTCAGTGTAGCCATTGTAATACTAAAAATGGAACATTTCAGCCTATTGTGCTTTATTATTTAAAGAAAGGCAAAAACGCAACTGCAATGCAAAAATAGATTTGTTCAATGTATGGAGAAGGCGCTGTGACTGATTGAACATGTTTGCAGAGTTTCACACTGGGGATTTCTCTCTAGATGATGTTCCATGGTTGGGTGGACAAGTTGGTTTGATAATAATCAAATTGAGGCATTAATTGAGAATAATCAACCTTTTACCATGCTGTAAATAGCCAAATACTCAAAATATCCAAATCAATAGTTACTGGTGAAAATGAAAAACATCTTTTATTTTACAGAAGAAACTAAACGGACTTTTTGGCTGACCCAATAACTCAGAATAAAACAGCCACTTCCTTGAACTCTCTCCAAAATCACCAAACATAAGCCTAAATCTCATTACTGGGCCCTCCTAATGCCCTTTCACTGAGACATCCCCAGAGTGCCACATGGTTTTCAGTGTCTGTTGCTGCAGTGACTTAATAAATCTAATTTTGACTACAAAAAAAAGATAAGGTAGAATCATATAAAATGTTAAATTAAAACCAGAGAAGTCAGAAAAAGAGAAAAAAGAAAGAAAAAATACAATGAATAAGAAACTCTTACAAACATAGTAGAAATTAAACCAACCTCAAGTGAATAACATTGGCAATAAATGAACAAGCATTTCATAGGAAAGGCAATTTTAATGGCCAAGAAGCATGAAAAATGTTCAACCTCCCATGTAATCAGGAAAATGCAAATTAAAACAAGATGTGAATTTTTACCCACCACCTCCACGGTGCTTGGGTGTGGGGAAATGGTACATCTCATTTGCTTTTGGTATGAGGAGGTGTGGGTTCAGCTACATCGAAACGCAATTTGGCAGGATCTATAAAAAGCAAATATTACACCCTTTGTTTCAAACACTCCAACTTTTGGTGTTTGACACAAGCCAAATACTTATATACCTACATACAAATTATATACATAATTGTTGTTTCCACTGCTTCTTGGTAAAAGTGAACAATTAAAAGCAACCTAAATATCAGTCAATGGAGGGGAAAGTGGTTTAGAAAGTAGGGTGCAGCAAGCCTGTGGAAGAGCGTTTATCTGATAAAAACAATGAGATAGATCTATATGTTTATTTGAGTTAAAAGATATCTAAGATATTTAATATTAGAATAAGTGAAAATGTAAAATACAGAACGATATACAATACTATCCCATTTATTAAAAAACAATTCACCACTACGTACTTCAGAAAATAAGTCATATATGTAAGTGCACAGAAAAAGTTATGGAAGACTGTGTCCACAGCCCTCAGCAGGACCAGCACTGTTCCTGTTACCAGGATTAGTCATAATTAAAATCCTGGTAATTTTGCAGGGCATGGATGGTAATGGGACTTTTTCCCTTTATATACATTCATATCATTTGAAATTTTATGACCAAGAATGTATAATACATTTGTTTAATATTAAAGTTTTGAAAATTAAATGTATTAAGTCATGTTGTTTCTGAACCCATTACTAAGGGAGAAAAATGGATTTCTACCATTTTCTTTGTAGAAACCTGTCCACAAGTCAGATGAGTGACCACACCTACCAGTGACAGAAAACAAGCCAAATGTTTACCCTGAATTTAATAATTTTTTAACTATCTTCTTTGAAATGACCTACACAAGGCCAGAGGGACATGAGAGGGTTCAGAGGTCAGGAGAAAATCACAAATCCCTTTCTCAAAGCACCAGGAAGCACAGGCCAGTCCAGATAGGCCGTCGGCGGAGCAGTGGGTGTGAGACAAGGGTCCTGTGGGCGGTGGCAGCTGCGCCCACACCAGCGCCCGTCCCTCTGCGGGTTAAAGATCCGATTTCCTCCTCACAGAGTCCTGCATTTCACTACACTGCGTGTGAGGGTTCTCCTAAAGCAGGACCAAGGTCAAGGTTTCCATGAGGGTCTAATGACAGGCACGAAAGCAGCCCCACAGCCGGAGAGGAAGTTAAAGGAAGGAAGACAGAGACTGACCTGGTGTCGAGATCATCACCTTCACTGGCCATTTTCTCGCCCCAGGTCCTGCCTGGGCCTCATCCCTCCGGTGTCCCCAGCCTGTGGTTGCCCAGCCCCGCGCAGGAAACATGTGAACCCACCAGAAAGGGCTCCACCCAAATAGAGAAAAGAGAAGTAAAATTCACTACCATGTGCTCTCTCCTCATGTCGCCCCAGAGTAGTTCTCAGCCACCAGAACATATGGTAGCAGAAAGAGAGGACAAGGAGGGACAGCCAGGACCTGGGGGGCCAGGAGTAAAGGACCCCCATGGGAGCAAGGTCGACTCCCAGGGGAGCAAGGTCAGCTCCCAGGGGTCCACTCATATGTGCAAAGACACCAAAAACACCTTGTGAACCCACTGCCCTCAGCGTCCCCAACCTTCTAAGAGGGTGAAGAGTTTGCACGGGGTTCGAGTGAGCTCCACGTTGCCCCTGGTCCTTGTGGAGACAGCACTAGGGAAAGAGAGAATGACAGAAACCAGATCATCACTTAGGTTGGTGAAGAGCTTGGTGCCAACTGAGCTGACCCCGGTGTTTGGACACGGGCTGGAGAAGCACCGTCCTTAGAGCGCTGGTTTCCATGTTTGTTCCCTGCATCCAACTCTCTCCAGCTGGGACTAAGCATTCTTGCCCAACTACATGTCAGATACAGGGCAGGTTCCACCCTCTCTCCACCTATGTTCTTTCTTTCCCCCACAGGAGTGAATATTAATCAGCACGGGGCAGATCCCAGGACGCTGACGAGGCCCTCTGCCAGCGGGCAGGGTCTCAGTGTGTCCCGGGTGCTGCGCACACGGGGATCCCCCTCCCTGCAGACTAGAAAGCTGAGCCTCTGGAGGACACGGCTGTCCTGTGCTCTCGACCTCCGTGGGACTCATGGCCCAGACACAGTCTGACACAGATGACACCTGCCTTTTCCAGTGTTCACCCCGCCCGCCTCCTCTGTCCCTGAGCAGGAGGCAGACTAGGCCACCACCGCGGTGGCGGTTGCCATAAATGTATCAGATTTGCCCTGAGTCTGCTTCGAGTCACCAGGGTCACCGTGTGAGGAGAGGTGGATAGCAGTCGGCTGGTGGGAAATCCACGGGGGCCAGCATCCTGGGGGGACACTCCCACACTGGGGCTGCCCTGGCCGAAGAGAACGTGGGGCCAGAGAAAGCGGGGCACACACCCCGCACTGTGAGCAGCACTGGTTTCTGTGGGGTCAAGAGGCCTCTGCGGAGAAGCAAAGATTTTTGATCCAGAAAACAAGGTCGGACCCACTCAGGTTCGGACGCAGACGAGACCAGCTTCAGAAGCGGGTGGACCCCTGAACAGTCCTGATTTGAAGGAAAGAAGGCAGTGCCTGGGGCATTTTCCACGGGGGCAAGGGGCACTCCAACAGGGACCACTCCTGTTTCCAGGGAAGTCGCCCGAGCCGCGGGGCCTGGAAACCGTGAAAGCAGGAGAGGCGGTGAAGGAGGAGGGTCATGGGGTGGAGGGCGCAGTGAGGGGAGGGGCTTCCTGAGCTTCCCCAGGAGCAGCGTCCATTCAGAGGTCAGTCGTGGGCTGAGTCTCCAGCCTGGGAGACCCTGCGGGGACAGAGGTTAGTCCCCGGAGACGAGGAGACGAGGCAGGGAGTCCAGACCTGAGAATTCAGGCGCAGGAGAAACCAGCTGAGGGTGGAGACCCGAGGCGAGGCGCCTCTGTGGAGGCAGGAATGGAGGGGGAGGGGCACCGGGACCTAAGTGGGAACTCACAGGCCCTGCACCAACGTTGCCTTCTAGGAGGTGGCCCGTCAACAAGCACGACCCCTGGTCCCCCCACCCACGCTTTTCTTTCTGGGGAGACGCTCAGGCTGGGAGCCCTGTGAAGGTGCGTCTGCTCCTAGTGGGTCTCCCGGGGCTCGTCCCGCGGGAGAGGCCGGGGCTCTGTGCTCCTCCAAGCTCAGGTGCACAGGGACAGCGGCCTCTGAGGACTGCCTGTGTGCGCGTGTGGTTGCTTGGAACTGTCGGAAGCTGACTGAGTAAATCCAATCTAGACTTAGGGATTGTTTTTGCCCACATCCAAGCCACGTCCCGGACCCAGCTTTCACCAGGAGAAGGCTGGTACCTGGAGCCCCTCCCTGCATCACTTTTTCCTGTCCGCTGGTTTGGAACTCAGGTTGGGGAGACGTGGGGAGGGCTCATACTCAGAATCTGAGGTTCTTCCTGTGAGTTTCTTCTTCCTGGAATTTCCCCTCTCTCCCCAGAAAGCCTGGGGGCGCGGAGCTTCTTCCCTGGCTCATCTTACCAGGAAGAAAGCGGACTCTCATACCGAATTTTAGCCACCCCATGCAAGCCTGCGGCTGCTCTCCAAGCCAGGTGATAATGAACAGGGACTATCTTGTCTGCCTGCTTGTGAGATTTGACTTCTCTTCAAAGTGGGCTGCCTTTGTTCACTTTCCAGAAGCCTCAGCCAGCTGTTCTCTCAATATTGTCTTCACAGAGACTTATCCCCACCCCGGTTACACAGAGAACCTAAGAGAATACCAGGTCCCCTCCTCTCAGACAAAAGGCGGTTCTCTCCAGCGGAGCAGGCAGCTTGTGTGCTGACGCCCAGAGGAGCCCCTCTGGGAGGTTCCGTGTCGGGTGGTTACCGAGAGCCCCAGGGCCTCGGGGGCTCCAGGTCCCCCTGCAGCCACACTCCCCCCACGTACGACCACCACTGAGCTCCCAGCATCATAGGAAACAGCGGGCATCTGAGTCCAGGTAAACAGAACTAAAGGAATGACAGGCCTAGTGGCCTTCCTTTTTCTTGGCTCTCCAGTGGGGTGGGGCAGACACTCTCCCTTCGAGCAAGATGACCACCTCAGCCTTTACCTCCACAGCACAGGGCAATGGGACCACAGCCAATGGCTCCATTGGAAGAACCCCAGGTTCTGTGGCCCCTCTGTCTAGCCTAGGACTGTCCCCATTCCTCCTATTAGACAGCAGGCCCACCTCTGGGGTCCTCTAGGTGGGTTCTGTCAGTCAGCCACGTTTTCCTTGGCCACTCAGCCTCCTCCCCTTCCCTGTCAGCACCCAGCTTTCTTTCGGGGAACAGCATCTCCTCATTGTGCACATGACTGGAGAGACTATTGATCAAGATGTTGGCCCTCAGCCGGCCAGGGCAGTTGGACTCTCCCATCTTGGGGAGATGGACTCAGAGTGAAGTCCATTATGGAATTGAAGGAACAGTTGGAAAACATTCATTCTGCAGTAGTCCCTTAACAAGATGGCCCAGTTGTGTCTGGTGCTCAATTCCAGGGGCTGCTCTGCTTCCTGCCCTCATTCTCAGGTGGCTGTAGGCTCAGCGCTCAACATTCTTGCCCTACCTGTGAGCCACTGAGCATCTCATTAGTGAGGTCCCTTTTTGTCTCACCTAGACAACATTAGTGTCACTGGCAAAGAGCCCTAACTGATACAAGGTGGCTGTACATCCTCTGTTTATTTACTTACCACTTTATGGTCAGCCACTCTCTAAGTGCGTAGCAAATATTAACACATTAATCCTCCCAATGACCCAGTGAGCTATGCACTAGTAGCATCTGCATTGCCAGGTCCCACAGGTGCATGGGGAGGGTAAGTAACTTGCCAAAGACACACAGCCAGCATGCAGAGGACTACGCCCAAACATGCCTGGCTCTGCTGCCTCTCTATGCAAATTAGCATTGGTCATAACACCAAAAGCAATTGAAGCTTGATGAAAACTAAACGCTCCGATGAAGGTGATACAACACTCTACTTATCGACAGGTAAATACGCCATGTGAAAAATGTGGATGAGAACACTTTATTATGATTAACATAAACCCCCAATGCACACATTCCAAAGCCTAAAATGACTGTCAGATAACTGTCCACCATGGTAATTCTTTTTACCTGGTGAGGCCTACCAAGCATTGTGCTTCTCAGTGGTAGGATATGCAAGGCACAATAGCTTGGAGCTTGGAAAGGATATACTGATATGCTCCAGAATATAGACCAGCTAAAAACATACACGAATGGCATGTTTCTCGATTTTTGGATGGCTTATCTCTCAAAATCTGGAATTCATGTGACTTGAAAACACTTCCTGCTCATCAGGTCCAATTAACACATTGTGATTATGACAGTTACCTTTATGTATCTTCTGGGCTGAGTCATGAGGTGCCCAGATTGAACATTATTTCTGGGTGTGTCTTTGAGGATGTTTCTGGATGAGAAAGGCTTATTCTGAGCTTCAGGGCTCATTCCTTCTATATCAGGGTCTTGACTTTGGAGTAAGAAGCCCATCTGAGCTTAGAATTCTGTCTTCCTTGAAATTCTTCCATTCTTAAAATGAAGGTCTACTCCACACCTTTCTTCCTGTCTGCCTTCCAGCTGCAGGTATAAGCATCTCATTGCTTGAGGTGGAGATTTAAGCCTGTTGTACTCTTTTCAACATATTCATTGCACTTAGCAACAGCCACCAAAATCCACAGTTCTTGTAGTTACTCTTTCTCCCTTTGTCAACGCCAGAGAATTGTACCAGCCAGGACTTCTGCTCTCTCTCATCCAGATTCCTACAGGGGAACTTTGGTCAATGACACTGATATAGCACCCCGAATGTCGGATCAATACTCTGCTTGTCACCGTCTGGCCAGACAGCGATCCAACCCGCAAGCCCCATCCTTAGGGCCTGCTGGCCAGGACTATTACCCTTGTTCCCTAAAGGAAGAGTCTGAGATCAAGTCCCTTCAACAGTGATTTATTGTAAGGAATCCCTCAGGAGGAGGAGGGGTGAGGGAAGCAGGAGAGCATGGGGTGGGGGGAGCTAAGCAAGGATGTGGTCTCGGCCGGCCGGGAGTAGCTCCAGCCTGAGCCCAGTGGGGAGCACGAATCATGCCCCTCAGAGGTGGACTGGCAGCCACCCTCACAGCAGCTGTGACAGGAGAAGTCGGCCCCCAGAGGGGAGGGGCCAGGGAACCAGCAGCATCCACTACTCCGGTGAATGGCTCTCAGCTGTTTCCTGAATAGCAAACACTTCCCTGAAAGTCTTCTCAAATTCCGCCTCCAGTCTAAGGCCCATTAGGCCAAAGTCTTTGTACTGGGAAGAAAGATAAATAACAACAAAAGTAGCGCCACTCATTCTCGGTGTTTACACGCACTGCATTCAAGAATTATTGCCTTAAACACCTACGGCACATTAACCAGATTAAGACAGAAAAACACTCCCATGGCTAAGAGTAAGTTCTGTGTCCTAATGCACAATTAATTCATGTTAACTAGACAAAAATGGGCAATGATGACCACATGTGGGGATTTTTTCTGTTTATTACTGCTTTGTGAAGCTTCTGGAGCTGGTTATTTTTTTTATCCTTCTTTAATCTATTGTCTTACTTGTTGGTTTGGGTTGTTTATTATAGTGACAGAAAACGAATACATGTTCTTCATAACAACCAAATATTAAATTCAACCAGTGACCTTCCTTTCACATTGTCACATTGTTCCCCTCTGGTGACCCCTGTTAACTACATGGACATTCACACGCAAAAGACTCTGCAGTGTGGGGTTTCTCAGAGGTCTCACTGAGTGTATTTGGGGAAAGACAAAAACAACATCATGACTTTAGGACACAGCCTCCTCCTTGGATTGGAGCAGGGAGGACGTGACTGTTCTCTGTGGGCACCTGTCACCTTTTCCAAGGAGAATGGGCTGTCAAAGGCGTGGGGTTCTGGTTGCAGGGACACCCCCTGACTCACTGTCACTCTCCCTGGTGGGCTGAAATCCTGAGCTTTAAAACTCACTCACTTCCTGAACTCTTGCTTGGACAGGCTCATAATACAAGATGAGGGAAATTCTAAAATTTTCCAGACCCAGGAAATGAGGGCCAACTGATTCAATGGACAGATAATGAAATGGAAGAACAGAGAGCCACTTACCTTGTAAGATGCCCTGTGGTTCTGAAAGATGAGGCGCATGTCCCGCACAAAGCCCTCCACCTGAGGGTAACCCTGCTCGCTTAGCTTCTTTCTAATTTTGTCCAACCACATGGGTTCCTTGATGTTTTGGGAGATTTCTTTAATCTGGGGGAGGAAACTTTCATTGAGAGAATTGCTGACACAGTACCGTGCCTGCCTTCCGTGGATTCCCATCGCACCAGCAGAAACCCAACGTGCAGACAAAGGCGGCTCGTGCTCCCCCTCCCGGGGGCTCCGCATCACAAATCCCACCGGAGCCCTTGTCAAGGCCAGCCAACATCATGGTTGTTGCTACTCACATAATAATAATAGGGAATCTTCGCAAAAAATGAGCTCTCTGAATGGCAATAGACTTTCAAGAGGAGGAACTCACATTTCTACAAAAGAAGGAGGATGTCAATGAAAAGCAACTTGGAGAGAAGGAGGCCATATATGGGCAGACGTGCCCATACCAGTCTCCTGGGAGTTTCCCCAAACAGCTTTCGCTCTATGAAACAGTCATGTGATGGCTGAACTATTTTTTTCCGCAAGCAGGTTCTGGGGAGTTTTCACTGTGGTTGAGACGTGGCCCGAGGAGCAGGCGCGCTCTGACACCCTGCCTGTCACCCTGGCGCTGTTTGGCTTCTCACAGGTGGGCAGAAGGGAGAAGGCTTGGGGCTTGAACCGGACTCACCAGCTGCTCCTCAGGCCCCATCGGCCTGGCCAGGACCTCGGGCTCCCTGCCACACTGCTGGCTTCCTGAAGACTCCTTTATCCTGCAGAAGATGCAGCTCCACGGGCTCCTGAGGGGTCGGGCAACGTGAGCCGGGCAAAGCGCAGGAACAGCCACCATTCCTGCGGCTGCCACTGCTCTCTTTCAGGATGGCTGATGGGCACCGCAGGGGCCAGAAGAGAACACCCTCCAGGGACTCTAAGACCCCCATGTGCAGTCTGAGCTGATGACCTTCTATCCTCAAGGGTAAAAGCAGGGGTCAGTGGGTGGAGGGCGGTGTCAGGGTGGGTGGCGGGCTCTCCTTTCCCCATTGACCTGCTGGGAGCCCAAGGAGCTCTGCTCACCAGGCCTGAGTGTCAGAGACGGGACCGTAACTTAACCCATGGGGAACTCAGGCCTTCATCAGCCAGCTGGAAAGCTGGTGAAATGGGGAAACAGGCCATGTTTTCCGCTTTTTCTGAATAAGTACGGAACACAAGCAACTGGCATTTCCACTCCCATAACTCATAGTCTGTGCTCAGAAAGTTCTGGAAAGACAGTACCAGTATGCTGGCAAGGGCTTCTTTTTGCCAGCTTCTCCCTCTCAGAGGAGAGAGGAGAATGTTCCCCTCCTGCTGCCAGCGTCTTTCAGCAGCTGCCGGGCTCATACTGCTGGACCCCGTAGCTCTGACCCCACTCTGTCCCCATCAGGTCACAAGAAGGAACTTTGCAGGGGGAGCGTGCCTGGCAGGGGGAAGGGTCTATAAAAGGGAGGGGGGCTGAATCGCACAAACCTCTCAGTCTCCACAGCGGGTAAGTGACAGTCCTCGTGAAAGGATCTGGAACAAGTATCACAGCAGAAGAGCTTCCCTCCGTCCAGGCAGATCTCACATATGTCTGAATTTCTCTCCTAGAAGGTAAAACAGTGACCGCAATACCCATGAACCCCTGATGATTAGCGCTGTGGGAATGTAAGTCTCATGGCATTTGTGCCACGTGCAGGGACTGGTGTGTTTCTCCTGAGCTGAGAAGGGGCAGCATGGAACGGGGGTTTCAGAAGAAGGATTCTTGATCTGCAGTGAAGTTCAGGAGGACTGGCCTGTGTGCCAGACCAGAGAAGATTTTCCCATAAAACCAGAGATCCTAACACAGAAAGACAGGCAACAAAACAAGAGGGTGATCTCATGGGGATCTGAGTAAAGTCATTACCCTGCAGGTAAAATAAGATCCTGAAGTGGTGTTAAGCCTATTTGTCTGTACCACAATGGCATCATATATTGGATGGCCAATGGCAATGGCCGTGTATTGAGAATTTGTTAAGATGGAAACAACTTCTTAGTGTGCAAAGTAATAAAAGGTGAAAAGGCACTAATTTACAAATGTTTTGAGTCTTTTTAGTGGTTTTTCGGTGGAAAATACTTGGGTTGGCTGAATTGAGATTCTGGCCATTGCTTTTGTTGCTAAAACGGTCATAGATGAGGGGGCACAGCCCCAAGGAATACCCAGCCAAGAGCTCCCATTCGGCATCCTGGGGGGTCCTGACACCGCCACCCTCAGTGGGCCTGAGGTGCTCTAATGGGGAGCCCTGGGCTGTATTTCTTCCTACCAGTGCAGACACTCAAGGACTACCAGGATCATTCTCCAAAAGTGATGACCCTTCTCGCCAAAACAAGTAATGACAAACATAACAGATGTTTCAGAATCTCACATATATAGTCTTCTTCAAGAGCGTATCTCTCTGAATCTTTGCCCAGCTACACGATAGAATCCTCAAAGGGGGGGGTACAAAATACTAATGCCTTGGCCCCCAAACCAGAGATTCTGAATCAACTGGTCTGGGTGACTATACGCATTGATATTCTTCTTAGAGTCATTAAATGGGTAATTTTGTGCATCAGAATCACCAGGGGACTCTTAAATAATCCTTATGTACAAATCCTAGGACAGAGTGATTAAATCAGATTGTCTCCGGGGGGTAACCCAGGTCTTCATATGACTCCAGTGTGCAACCTAAGTTAAGACTGAACCAGAGCAGAGTCTGGATAGCCAGGCTTGGGGATACTGTAAGTCGATGTTGAATTGGCCTGTAATGGCTATTCCAGGAACAAGACTAAAAGGAGTGTGGGTACTCTTACCCCGTCCTCCTTCAGCCCTGGGCCATGGGACCCTTCCCTGTGTCTACATCCATCCAAAACAAGCCACATGAACGCTGGACTCCAGGGTTGTTGAGATGATCATAGACTCCCGAGCTGGCCAAAATCAATGGAGATAAGATCTGAATTCTACTGGTGGATGGTTTGGAGGAAAAGTGTATGTAAACTATTTCACTATCCCTCCTCTGTGGATATCATGTATCAATATTACTGCATCACATCCTCTGGATTGCAGCCCCCTGGAGTTGTGCAAAGGCGACTCTGCTTAAAGTGTACATCATCTTGTCACAATGAAAGAAAGTGATGTATGATAAAACTTAGAGAATGGAATCTGCCATATATTTGGCGGACCTAAAGCAGACAGCCATGTGGTATCAGTGTAATTAAAGATGCCTGTGATTTGCTAAGTGATGATGCATTTTATCCTAACCTCCAACTCAGCACCTGGATGGCTCCCTTGAGGTTGGATGCAGGGCCCCAGTAAAGGACCCAGCTGGCCTGCATACACGTCTCAGCGGGACTCATCACAGCATCTTTATCTTCAGTTTGTCGGCTTGGCCTGGCCATGTCCACCCGCCTGATGCATACAACCATCTTAGCTCTGCTTGAATGGTGGGTTGAATACTTGGCATTTTCTTCCTTCCCTCTGCCTTCTTTAAAGTACCGCTATCCTCTCAAATTTGCACCTTCCCTCTAATCTGCAGGTCTCCCCTGCCTATTTCTACTTCAAGTCCCATCTCTAGGGAACCCAATGGACTAGAACTCTGCCTCCCATAATAACAGGGAAGAACAAGAAGGTTTCCACCAACAAAGGCAAGAATGCTTTCATGCTGAGACACCCAACTCCAGAACACGTAGCTCAAATGTGTGATGCATCTGCTGTTTTCTGCTCAAAACACACAGCAACATGTTCCAGCTGAGTGTGAGCACAGTTCAGGGAAAGGCAACAACGACACAGGTAAAATGCCAAGGGGAAACGCCTAGATTATATTGGGGCTATACATGGGAGCTGGTACTTACACACAGGTCAACTATGATGCTGTTGCAAGACTTTGGTATTTTCTGCTGAAAAAAGAGAAAGATTGAGTGACAATAATGAATGTCAAGTGTCTATCCACCACTTTTTTAAATAGCCATTTTTGGAGGCATTCCATTCACAGTCTATCCATTATTTCATACATACTTTTACGGAGGTATATATCTACAATGAGAATTAAAATTGCCAAAGTAGCACTGTTGGGTTCAAGCTAATACGTTCCCTGGCACTGAGACCCAAGGTGGGCCTCTGGGAAGTCAGGCAGGGAGTGTGGCCCAGCTCTCACAGATGGGATGGAGGGACTCTTCTGTTCTCCCACTCTGAGGGGCCCTCGGGCTTTCTTCTCGGTATCCCACCAGAAGAGCTGCAATGGGAGGGACAAGCTGAGGACTCATCGTCCACAGCCTCCAGCAACCACAGAGCCCAGATTCCTGCAATCCATGCCAGTGACCCAGAGAAGAATCCCATCACATTCTGAAGCTCTCCGAGGGTGGAGCTTCAAAGATAAATTGTGGTCAAGGACTCCAGTGTGGCAGCTCTTCTTCCAGAATGTCACCCTCCTCTCCTCTGCATTCAAATCCCAAGATGTCAGCTGGGTGGCATTGAGGTCACTGACTACTGCCCACTAGACTTACACTGCTGTGCACATTCAGTAGAATGACTTCCCTCCTGGACTCAGACAGCCCCAGACTTACTCTCCACCCCAGGGCAGAGGTCAGAGACAAGTGTGAACCACTGGGAAATCACCTGAGACTGGCCATGTCACTGCCCACCTCTGTGGGTGGCCTAGGTTCCCTCAGCCCTTCCCATTATTCATTCTTCCCTCTTCGCCAGTGACGCTGAAAAATTCTTGAGGTCAAGGACAGTGTTTGATTCTTCTTTAATGGATATTGGGCATTTAGTATGAACCCAACAACTTTCTATTCAACAAGAGAATGAATGAGTATTGTTGCATTTAGGAAAAGAGATTACTTGCTATTTCTTAAGCAAACATCACCATAGAGTGAATGATTGTTCTTCAGGACGATATCATTTCACAAAACAGAAGTTGTCACCGAGAGATATTACAGGCCCTTTTCAGGAGGCAGGAAGTTGTCATGTAGTGCAGACAGTGACACTGAAGTTTCCAGAAGACAGCAGGCTCCATCAGCAAGAGAGGTTCTGGCAGACACAGACGCCCCACAGAGGCAGTTATGGGTCCTGGATCTGCCACTGTTGGGAGCTTCTGTTCTCCTTCAAGGAGGCACAAAATACAGAGGCAACTGCCCCTTGCGCTGAGAAGTATTTGACTCATAACTGCGGGTAGAACCTAGTGTTAGGAAGTTGCCAGCTCCCTTAGGGACTCCAACTGAGTAACTCTTGACCCTGAAGGAATGGTTCACATGCTGGTTTGTAACATGCTCGCTACATGAGTCTAACAGTGGTTTCCAATTAGGAAACTGAGTGAATGAAATTAAATCAGCCAGATGTTCAGGCAAAGTACAGGCCTGGACCTCACATCCCCAGTGGAAGATGTAGTTCGCTTGGCCAGCGCTATTCACCTACCTTAGGATGATTCTGAGAATGTCTTCAGGTAGAATGCCATTTCTACCTGAAGTATACGAGAACGGGATTTCTTTCCTCCCTCACTACCTCAAGTTCTTCATGTCCCATCTTGGAAGAGCCATCACTGTGTCCTGAATCTACACTGCACCTTACGTATTTGTTGTCTCCACAGCCTTCTTCCACAGAGGGACAAACACTTTCACAGACAGAAAGGAGGCCTGTCCAGCTCTTCTGCTGGAGCCAAAGGGGCAGCATCACAATAAACAATTTCCACATCAGGTCCTCCTATATACATGGATCTTCCAAAAGCTTCCTCCCCAAAAGTAGCAGCTTCATGGAAGGCTAATAGTTTGCACCCTGAAAAAGAATCTGTGTGTCTCTGTATACACTTTATTGGAATGTGGAAGGGGAAGTAAACTATCACAAAACACACATGTTTTTTTGTTGCCTATATCATGAAATGGTGTATGGGTTCATATATGTCCCAAGATAGACTACCTACTAGATGGATTTATCTGCATGGTGGTGAGCAAACTTTACTCCACCAGATTTCAATACAGTTAGAAAATAATAACTTTGATTTTAAAAATATCTAGGTGTGATTTGAAGGTGACCCTGTGACTTTATTATGAATTGTTTCTGTGTATTCCATAATTTGGTTTGCTTCTACAGCTTGGACACCCTTACCACATCTGTATCTATACCTAAAACTCAACTGATGTCTATTTTCATATCTCCTTTTCATCTCTGTCACAAAGGTTTGTTATTCAAAGACTTTGCATACCACATAATGCTCAAGGTAGCGACTCTGAAGGCACACACAAAAAACGGTACTTAATTATAATTATCCAATTGAGAAACCATAAAATAACACACTTTGTATCTAAAATCAGTTATGTGATAAAAAATTTGCAGTAATTTATGTAATTATTACCTTTTTTCTCCTTCTGTATATTCTTGGAGGATTATAGAGAAATCCTTTCTGAAAAATAAAAATATCCAAGGATATGGTCAGCCTGTGTTCCTGGTTTGTGAGTCTGGCATTTCCTGCCTCCTCCCAAATATTTCTGTCGTGATGGTCCACTGTCACCTCAAAGCCCTGGTGTCTAAAGGAGACACCATCTCCCTCTCCTCACCTGTTCTTCCTCTAGAATTCATCCATGGAAACCAGAAAGTCATCTTTGGAACAATTTTCCTTCCCCTTGTGCTATTTCTTAAGTTTTCAGTGGTTTTCCTCCACAATCTCTTTGACACCTCTCCCCTCCTCGCCATTCCCACCAGTGCCACGCACACCTGCCTCCTCACACCAGGGCTATTCAGCTGACACACACGGGTCCCACACCTACAGGGTGTCAGACACTCTGGACAGTGTTGAGCTCCTAAACATGGACAAACCTGAGAGGGGTCTACAGAGACAAAGGGAATGCATGGAAGCATGAGAATAAAACAGTATGAGAAGGGCCTTACTAGTAAGCTCAGGGGTCCAGGGAAGGGATGACCAGGGCAGAACAGTCAGGGAACATTGAGACATTGCAGGTTGACTACAGGTGTCTTGAGTAGAAAGAAAGTACAATCACCTCAGAGCCCCATGTTGTCTGAGATACTATTATAATATGCCATTTCACACCTCAGGAGACTCCCTGGTTTTGCATTGTCTACATTAGGAGATTAAACTCCGTATCCTGGTGTTAGATCCCGCCCAAATAGCCCCAATTGATGGGTTATGTCATATCACACAGTCCTTCTACCTCAACCCATGGAGTCACAGTTATTGTGGTTCTGGGTTTTGTACCATTCTTTCTCTGGAGTGTCTTCTGCCCACTTGTTTGACTGTGGAACGTCTTCTCTCTTTCAGAGACTAAAGTTGTCTGCAGGCACCGGAGTCAGAATGACCTTCCCTCCTCCAGGCTCCTGCATCCACCCCAACAGAGCCCCTTTCAGAAATCGATGGGCTCCCTTGTACTGAGCTATGAGTGCGGGGTGCCTCTCCCTGGGAAGGGATAAAGTCAGGGGCCTTGAGGCTTTAACTATAACTCAGCAGATATTTGTTCAATGAAAAATGACATTATCTTAGGGTGCAACCAGGAAAATCACATCAAAGCCTCCTGTCACTAGAATACCTCCATCAGCCATAGTAGGGCTCTCCCACCACAGTACAAACTCCGTTTCCAGGACTTCCATCTTGCACGACCTCCTCTGATTTCAAATTCTCCGGGAGTCAACCATGTTCCATCCTCACCCTGTATGCACTTCTTCTTGGCTCCTGTAAGACCAGGGGAAGTTGACCTTGAACCTTCTGTTCTCACAGTTCAGACACTGGCCTCTCAACGCACTGGATCTGGAGTCACCCAGTTTGGGCTCAAGATCACTGGAGCAGGAGAGTGTGGCCTTTCCTCTCAGACATCAGAATTTCCACCCCAGCCTGTGAGACCTCTCCATGGAGATTACCTGTTTTACGCACACGTTTCTTTGACTTTCTTGCAACAACAAAAAAGTAATCATTACCATCAAAATCAACACTATAAAAATATTCCAAAATCACCTATATGGAATCCTCCACGAATCCTCTCTTTCTGTACAATGAGAGGTTCTCAATTTGCTATGGAATTCTGGAGAGAGAGAGAACAGGCCAGACTCTCTGTCGGCCTTGTGGCAATGAGGACACAGAACTTCAGGTTGGACCGAGATGTCAGATGGGGGCTCCACAGCTCAGAATGGCACCGTGGCAACATCCGTGCCCTCCCTTACACCAGCTTTCATCTAAGTTTAACGGCATTACGGAGCAGAGGTTTCCATCCCTGATCATGGACAGCTAGTGGTAAACATATTTGTGAAATGTATCCAGTGAACATTTAAATCATACAATAAAAGATAATTATGTGCTAAACATGAGTCGTCATTAGAGAAGTGCACATCCGAACCACAGTGAGATATCACTTCACACCCACCAGCATGGCCATCATTTAAAATGTCAGACACTACAGGTGTTTACCAGGACAGAGAGAAGTTCAGGCGTATATAAAATAGTGCGGGCACTGCGAAAAATGTTTTGGTGTTTTCTCAATAAGTTAAACATAAACTTACCATATGAACAAGCAATTTCTCTCCTGGGTAGATACACCAAAAAATTAAAAACATGCATTCACACAATAACTTGCATGTAAATGTTCAAAAAAGCATTATTCATAATCCCAAAGAGTGGAAATATCACAAACTGTTGAAGGGATAAACAATATACTGTATATTCATGCCATAGAGTATTATATTATTTGACAATACAAAGGAATGAAGTACCAATACATGCTATTACATGGGAGAAGAACATCATGCCGAGGAAAAGAGCCAGTCATAGAACGGCCCATATTATACAATTCGATTTATATAGGACACCAAGAATAGGCTTGGTTGCTTCAGGCTGGGTGGTGGGGTGAGGTGGGAGTTGGCATTGACTACTGAGAGACATGGGGTTCCCTTTAGTGGGGAGAAGAAACGTTCTAAAATTAGATCATAAATTCACAATCCGGTGAACATACAAACAAAACTCAACAATGAATTGTGCACTCCAAGTGGTGAATTGCATGTGAGTTATATCTCTGGAAAGCTGTTTAAATAGTATACATCAATTATGTAAATTAATTCCTTACAGCTATACCATGAGGAATATTTTAAACATCATCTCTTTTTTCAGACTGTTTTAGAGTCAAGAGCAGTGCCCTTTTTTACTCGGATGAATCAGTCATTCATCTGGCAGAGCTGAGGCTGGGACCCAGGGTTTCTCATTCTAAGTTCTGTGATCTCCTCACTGTATCTAACACCCTGTCCTGCCAATAATGATCCAGGAAAGAGAGAGGACAGGAAGGTGGCAGCTGAGGACCTCTTCCCATGTATTTCTGATTCACTTCTCAGCTTGGTTCTTTGGGCATTTCCATGGTCACTTCCATGTGGCAGTGAGCCGCTAATATGTACAGTGTCTTAAAGGATGAAAATATCATCTTGAGGCTCACTTCCTCCATCTCTCAAGCCAAAATACAACCTCAACTCTTTCAATGATATATAATTCATATGGGTAATTCTAGACTTCTTGTCTTTCCTTCTCATAAGAGTTGCAAATCAGACCATGAAACCTACCTTGTTTCAATATTTTCTTATATAATATCCCTTTCACCTCTCCACAGGTCACAGGAAGTACTTCTGAGCGAAAATCCACACTGTTATCTCTGTGCTTTCTTGACCCTGAAACAGAAGGTTTCTTCAATCTGTCTCATTTTACAAGTGCACGCATACAACTTCCTCCTGTGTTGAGGTCATTTCCATGAGGTCATTTCCATAAGGTCATAGGGGTACTTAGGAAAATTTATTCCACAAGTCTCCAGAGTTTCAGAGTCTTTCCTTCAGTGGTACTTTTGATACATAACCACAGAACATGTACCTTCATTTCACCTCTCAAACCCCCCCAATCAGAACGCTGTAGCAGAGACACCAGGCGTCCACACGAGACTGTCTCAGCTCCCCGCCATGTGGTCACCCCCTGATTCTCAGGTGACAGTGGCACACGCAGCTGCTGCCCTGGTAGGAGGGGGCTCTGCACCGGGGCTATTTCCCTGCACTCAGGTCGCTGCAGACAAAGTCCAGGCTGTGCAGGCCTCTTCCTGTGTGAGCTCTGACGCAGGGGCAGAGAGGACAGCGATGGGCCGACCTGATGGACACGGTGTCTGCTGTTTGTGTCGCTGCTTTGCCTCATTCCTCCCCCACAGCAGCAAATGAACCAACTCTAGAATGATGTGCACCAGATCCTGCCCTCACAGCCAAGTTTTAGAGCCATGGTAGGAGGAGGTGGTCTGTCCATGTAACAATTTTGAGACAGACTGTTAGCACGAGGAGGGGCTGAGAACGATGGTTGGCCTAATTCACTCTCCTGCTCTACAGATGAGGAAACTGAGGCAAGAGTGGTTACGTGACCGACACAAGCCATTGGGGTCGAGAGAGGGAAAGACGTCTGACCACCACTCTGGGTCACCAGTGGTTTGCAACCTGTGACTCTCTGTGTAAGAAAAGGGTCAGCTAAATCATTTGTGGGTTGTGTATACCCTTTCTATGGCAACAGCCTGGGTCCAGCGTGAAACTTATCAGTTCAGTGGCGACAGCAGCACCGCAGTGGACCCTGGACCCTGGGACCTGGTTTAGATTTGTCTCCAAGTAACTGGTGTGTCAGATTATCCTCTTTCTGTCCCTGACACATTTTGAAAACAGGCAAAGTCATATGCATTTCTCAACTTTTAGTAAAGCTACATGAAGCAATTAGTAAAATGGATTCATTATTAAAAACACAGACTACAGCACAGGAAATTAGATAGGTAATTATTGAAAGTATATCCCCTTACCTTCTTTGCCTCTTGACAGGGCAAGAACTCTTGACAGGGTTCTCTTCTTTAGGGCTTTGTTACTAGAATTTAAGTGGATTCTATATCTGCCTCTCTTTTTCCCTGACAAAAATGAAAAATATATATATAATCACAGTTATAGACCTGCCTTTTTTTTTACAGATATTAGTGTTTTTTTTTAATTTCCATTTAAACATATCTTCCTCAAAGCCTGACTAAAGCATAAAGAACAATACATAACCTCTAGTCCCATTTCTTGACCCAGTAAAGAAGCCACGCACTGCGGATGGCAGTGTCTCCCTATGAGCCCCGATCATTTAGCGCTGGGTGATTATGTGTACGAGAAATAAACTATTTTATTGAAGCCACTGCATTTTCAGGCCTGTTACAGCATCATAGCCTATATCCTACCTTCCACAGTCACTGGGAAACTGTCAGGGCCCACAGGTGACTGCAGGCCACAAGAGCACAGAAGCAGTGCCCTCATAAACGCCAAAGGTGTGACTTCTTCACTTTGCCTGCTTACCTCTTTGACGTGTGTTTCTCTGCCATTTCCTTTTATATCTTGTCCAGGAATGCCCTTTCCTTTTTTCTTCAAAAAAGAAGAGAATAAAGTTAATTATTCAGAGGTATAATTCTCAAAGCCTAATAGGTCAGTAGAGTTAAAGCACCTTTTTCAGAGCTGAGCCACAAAAAATGGGCAAAATTGTTAACTACCAGTGTAACAGTGTGAGGTTGAGTATAAAGTTATATTTTGTTGTGTGTGCACTTGGAAAACTGTAGGAAATTACTTTCTTTGAAAATCTTTTTAAAAACACATGTAAGCATGGGCTCATTTCTGAAATCTCTATGTTGTTCCATTGACCTATGTGTCTCTTTTGGTGCTAGTACCACACTGTTTTGATTACCATAGCTTTGTAGCGCAGTTTGAAATCAGGGCACATTATACCTCCAACTTTGTTTTCTTCTTTCTCAACATTGCTTTGGCTATCGGGGTCTTTTGTGGTTTCATAAATTTTAGGATTATTTCTTCTAGTTCTGTGAAATATGCCATTGGTATTTTGATAAGGATTGCACTGAATGTGTAGATTGCTTGGGTAGAAATAAATGCACGCTTACATGGTCAATTAAACTATGACAAAGGAGGCAAAAATATACAATGGGGAAAAAACAGTATCCATAAAAAAGGGTGACAGGAAAACTGTACAGACACAGGAAAAGGCAGTTCTCTGTGACATTTCCACATGCCTTAAAGTATATTTTCAAGGCTGTTTCAATAGCTTGGAAACAGGGATACTGTAGCCCTCAGGTCAGAGGGCACATTTGTTTCCTAACCACTGTGAAATAAAGAACATCTCCCTCCTTCGAAATATTCCAGGATATTCATGGAATATTGTGGTGTCTATCAATAACGGGATATATACACAAAATTTTGTATATTCATACAATATGCACTACTTTACAATAAAAAGGAAAAACTACACACTCAACAATGTGGCTGAAACTGAAAAACATTAAGCTGAGTGCAAAAGCTTTCCAATAAAATACTTTTCAAATGGGCCAAATTGTTATTATTTAAAAAATAAGAATAGTAATTGCCTCTGATGAGTGAGAGGTAAGGATATACCAGAAAGGGTATCAATATTTGGAGGTTGATGGTCAGGTTCTGTATCTTGTTATTATTTGAATTTTTTTATACAGAAAATGCATTTATCAGACTCATTTTAAGGCCACTTAATGTTTGTATAATTCATTGTAAATTTTGCCTGGAAGAAAACAATTTACAGTTCATTTGGCAAATGTTACATGTTTATAAAGTCTTCTGCATCACAGGCTGGTTTGAAGTAAGGGAAATGTAACAGTGCTGTAGTAAGAAACTGACACAAATCTCACTGGGCTAAATTAAGGTGTCCACAGAGCTTGTTCCTTTCTGGAGGCTGTAGGGGAAAATTCAGTACTTTGCCTTTTCTAGTTCCTGAAGTTACCTGCCTTTCTTGGCTCATCGTCCTTTGTCTGCATCCTTTGTCGGCCTCATTGTTCTCCCTGATTAGTTCCTGGTACAAATCACTCTCTCCATAGCTGGAAAGGTTTTCTGATTTTAAGGATGCCTGTGATTTTATTGGGGCCACCATGATTATCCAGGAAAATCTCCCCATCTCAATATCCCTAGTCATAGCCTCAAACTCCGTTTCACCATGTAAGAAACAGTTCCAGGGATTAGATGTTGACAGCTCTGTTTCTGTTGGCATAAACTTCTCAAGGATCTTCCTATGCATCTCCCATGTATATCATGTGGATTTACTCTGTTAAAGAGTCTCCTCCACAGATCTTTTGTATATAATTATACATCTCTGTTTGACTTCTGCTGAGATGGCTTGAGGAGATCTGTGAGTTACACACTTCATCTCTTCAAAGAACCTTATATGTTACTGAATACTCAGATTTTTGCTACTACCAACGCATCAGCAATGCTTCATGAAGGCAGAATTTTATTACTTCTAGAGAGCACATCTTCCTGACGGTGGATTTCCTCATTTCACGTCTTTTGCAACCTGAATAGGCTGAGAATTTTCCAAATCATCAAGTCCTGATTCCTTTGGTTTAGCAGTTCTTCTCTCCACTTACCTCTTTCCTGTCATACTGTGCTCTAAGCTGTAACATGGAACCAGCGCCACCTTCATCACTTTCTTTGGAAATCTCTTCATGTATACCCAGAAATGTCGGCTTTCCACGTGTCTTAAACCTAAACTTCGCTCATCCTTCTGTCAGTTTCTCTGTCTTTAGTGTCCACATTTCCACTAACAAACTGTTCCAGGCCCTGTAGACATTTTCTACCACTCTACTGAAAAATATTCCCAATGCCCAATTCCTAAGCCACTTCCACCTTTATAGAAATGTGTTACAACCCCACCCGACTTCCAGAAACCAAAATCTGTATTGCTCTTCTATGGCTGCCACAACAAACAAACACAAATATAGTGGCTAAAAGCAATTCAGTCTTACTCTCTTACAGATACGTTGGTTAGAAGCCTGACAAGAGTCTCTCTGGGCTAAAACAAAGGTCTCAGTAGCCCTTTATTCCTCCCGGGAGCCTGTAGAGGAGAAACTATTTCCATGACGTTTCCAAATTCTACAATTTACCCGTATCTTCAATCATTTTCTCCATCTTTAAAGCCAGCAATTGTAGTTCTCTGTATCTCCCAGAACCACTTCTCCCTATCCCCACAGCCAGAAATTGTTCTCCGATATTTAAGGTCAGTTGACTCTGTTGGTGGCATACTGATATCTAAAATAAAGTCCCCTAGCTTCACTCTCTGCAGAATCCCTTTTGGCATTGAAGAGAATGCATTATAGGTTCCAGAGATCAGGATATGGACATTTTTTGTGGGACCATCGTATTATTTTCACTTATAATTATGATAATGAAACTCTGACTTTAATAACCTCATTTTAACATTGAAAACAAGTGAAATCTTTTTCACTCTTACTTCTTTTCCTCTTGCATCCCAAAGTAGAGTTGTTTCCAAGATTGATAGGATCTAGTAAAAGATAGAAGTAGGGAAACAGAAATTAATGGCATAAGTTATCAATCCCAGGAGATTCATACAGTAGGAATATGTTCATAAACTTGTTTAGTTATCATTTTTCTCCTCCGTCTGAAGAAACTAAAAATCTCCTGAATTGAAAAGTAGGAGTCCAGGATGAGCTATGGGACTTCCTTTTTTTCCTCTTTCTCAATGGGACTTTAAAAAACTCAAATACCTACACACTTCTGCTCACTCATGGACAGGAACAGGTATCTTATTCTAGGTGTTAAAAATTTCTGTGAGAATTAAATAAGATCTTATGGCTAAAAGTTTGTAGGAATATGCTACATAAATGTGGGACGTGTGGAGGACATCCACCAAAAATTTCTACTGTGTTTTAAGCAGTTGATTGGAAGTCTTCCCTACCGACAGTTGAATGGCAGGATCAGTTGTCTTAGGGTCTTTGAAAGGTTGTGAAAAATGACACTATTATCTTCTAGCAGAAGTACACCTTGTTTTCTTGGGTTCCATGGAATATTGAGTGTGACACCAATGGAAATAACTGCACAAATTCAAGGCGTGTTAATACTCATATACAAATGCAGCAAACTAGATGTTGTCGTTTAGGAGTGTTTTTCTGTTACGTCATCCATGTATAACCGACAGGGCCTGTCTTGTTAAACATGACTTCATAATAATCTCTTGCCTCCCTGCTCTTCCCAAAAGGGTCACATGGAGACTCTGAAGAGGACCGCATAGTGCTGTGGACTGACTGCCTCTCACACTCCACCTGCGGTCCCGAGTAACCATGGATCCACCCTCATGCCATGACCCTTGTGCGGCATCTTACCTCGGCGACTTCCAGTCCTTGACTTCAGACCCCCTGGCACACCTTTTGAGGAGCACATAACGCAGGAACACTTCTCATTTCCATTTTCTGGTAGTTCTGATTCTAGACAAAATAATATTTTATGAAAACTCTTCTCATATGCCCCAATGATCCTATTTTTGATACCCTTGTGGATTTTGTTTTGCTGCTTCTTCCTCTGAAACATAATATTAATCCTCTCTATATCTGAGTCTTCCTTTTATTCTCCCTTTTTTCCTCTCTTGTCTTTTCTCTATCTTAACTCCGCTTCTTTAAGACACACTTACCTTGCTCATCACGGGGTAGTAGGTCAAAGGTAAGCTCTTCAGATTCTCCTTCTCTACCCATTTGGGGAGATTCTGGTTCACAAGAAACTGAAGAGAAACAAGAAAGTTAGCGTCCATGGATCCCGAGACAGTGGTTAGGGAAGAGTTCCCGGTGCTCCTATGTGGCACACTGGTGTTCTGAGCTAAGATGAACTGCACCCTCGGAAACAATACACCGGCTCCAATAATCACACCTGAGCTCTGACACAGCCATGCTTATACCCATTCTTGCGCCCAGCTCTACTCCCTCTATTGTTATTTTTCTATTTGTAGCCCTAAGAGTACAAGAAAAGATTGTATTTTTCCAGAAAAAGAGATACTGGCCATTCTTTGAAAATTAGGCAAGTAAGTACCAGACCGCTTTAAACTCCTCCCTGTTGGCCGATGCCTACTTAAAGCACCAACCACATTTAAAGCCAGCTAATCAGTTGCAGCTCTACGTTTCTGAAAATCAGCCAATCAGCAACAACCACATTCCAGAAAGCCTGCATCTATGGCTAAATGTAACCTGTTCATAATCACTCCTGTTTCTGAAAGTCTGCAGTCCCTGAAACACATACTTCCCAAAACTCTTTACAAAGTCAGCAGTTTCTGTTTCTTAAAAAAATTGTGTCCAGTACATACACTCTCTCCTCCCATCCTGTGCGTAGCTTAGCAAGCAGTAAATCCCCCTCTTAGCTTCTGATATTGCATACGGGTAATCCCTTAAAATGGAGTTTCCACCAAGATCATCTTTTTTTTTTTTCTTTATTTATTTTTAAATACATTTGTCTCTGCCTCCCCCCACCACTTTCCCTTGCCCCCTCCCTCAGCTCTTCCCCTTTGGTTTTGTCCATGAGTTCTTGTTATGTGTTCCTTGACTTTCCCCTTCCCTTCCCTTTCCCTGTCTGCCTCTCCCTCCTTCCCTCTTGTCTCTGTTGATTTCTTTTCCTTTCAGTGTTGCTGGTCATATTTTCCTTGCATCTTTGTATTGTTGTTTAGGTTCCGCTTATAGGTGAGATCATATGGTATTTGTCTTTCGCCCCCTGGCTTATTTCGCTTAGCATAATGCTGTCCAGTTCCATCCATGCTGTCGCAAAGTTTAGTAGTTCATTTTTCCTTTCTGCTGCATAGTATTCCATTGTGTATATGTACCATAATTTTTTGATCCAATCATCTACTGACGGACACTTAGGTTGCTTCCAACACTTGGCTATTGTAAATTGTGCTGCTATGAACATTGGGGTGCATAGGTTCTTTTCTATTGGTGTTTTGGTGTTCTTAGGGTATAGTCCCAGCAGGGGAATCACTGGATCAAAAGGCAGTTCCATTTTCAGCTTTTTGAGGAAACTCCACACTGCCTTCCACAGTGGCTGTACTAGTCTGCATTCCCACCAACAGTGTACGAGGGTTCCCTTTTCTCCACAGCCTCGCCAGCACCTGTTGTTTGTGGATCTGTTTATGATGGCCATTCTGACTGGTGTGAGGTGGTACCTCATGGTGGTTTTGATCTGCATTTCTCTGATGGCTAGTGATGCTGAGCATCCTTTCAAATGCCTCTGGGCCCTCTGTATCTCCTCCTTGGAAAAGCATCTGCCCAGGTCCTTTGCCCATTTTTTGATTGGATCGTTTGTCTTCTTGGAGTGGAGTCGAGTGAGTTCTTTATATATCTTGGAGATCAAACCTCTATCTGATGTATCATTAGCAAATATATTTTCCCATAGGGTTGGCTCCCTTTTCATTTTGCTGATGTTTTCTTTCGCCGTGCAGAAGCTTCTTATTTTGATGAGGTCCCACTTGTTTATTCTTTCCTTTATGTCCCTTGCTTTAGGAGACATATCAGTGAAAAAATTGCTGCGTGGGATATCTGAGAGTTTCCTGCCAATGTTCTCCTCTAGGACTTTGATGGTGTTGCGACTTATATTTAAGTCTTCTATCCATCTTGAGTTTATTTTTGTGTATGGTGTCAGCTGATGATCCAATTTCAATTTTTTCCATGTAGCCGTCCAGCTCTCCCAACACCATTTGTTGAAGAGGCTGTTACTGCTCCATTTTATGGTTCTGCCCCCTTTGTCAAATATTAGATGTCCATAGAGACCTGGGCTTATTTCTGGGCTTTCTATTCTGTTCCACTGGTCTATGGGTCTGTTCTTGTGCCAGTACCAGATTGTTTTGAGTATAGTGGCTTTGTAGTAGAGTTTGATGTCCGGTATTGTGACCCCTCCTACTTTGTGTTTCTTTCTCAAAATTGCTGCAGCTATTCGGGGTCGTTTATGGTTCCATATAAATTTTTGAAATGTCTGTTCTATTTCTGTGAAATACGTCATTGGTATCTTAATAGGGATTGCGTTGAATCTATAAATTGCTTTGGGTAGTATGGACATTTTGAGGATATTAATTCTTCCAATCCATGAGCACGGTATATGCTTCCATTTATTTGTGTCTTCCTTAATTTCTTTTTTCAATGTTGTATAGTTTTCTGCGTACAGGTCTTTTGTACCTCTCTGGTTAAATTTATCCCTAGGTACTTTATTTTCCTTCTTGCTATATCGAATGGTATTTTTTCTCTCATTTCTTCTTCTTCTATTGCATTGCTGGTGTACAAAAATGCCTTTGATTTCTGAATATTGACTTTGTATCCTGCTGTTTTGCCAAATTCACTTATAAGGTTGAGGAGGTTTTTTGGTAGAGTCTACAGGGTTCTCTATGTACACTATCATGTCATCTGCAAACAATGATAGTTTTACTTCCTCCTTTCCTATTTGGATGCCTTTTATCTCTTTCTCTTGTCTGACCGCTGTGGCTAGGACTTCCAATACGATGTTGAAAAGAAGCGGTGAGAGCGGACATCCTTGTCGTGT
The DNA here is from genome assembly GCF_021234165.1 of Pteronotus mesoamericanus. NCBI lineage: Eukaryota > Metazoa > Chordata > Mammalia > Chiroptera > Mormoopidae > Pteronotus > Pteronotus mesoamericanus. The sequence continues at coordinate 430,305 of NW_026555277.1, forward strand.
TCCCGATCTTAGTGGGAAAGCTTTCAGTTTTTGCCCATTGAGTATGATATTGGCTGTAGGTTTTTCATATATGGCCTTTATTACGTTGAGGAATGCCCCATTTATTCCCATTTTGCTGAGTGTTTTGATCATAAATGGGTGCTGTACCTTGTCAAATGCTTTTTCTGCATCGAGATGATCATGTGGTTTTTGTCTTTTCTTTTATTTATGTGATGTATCACGTTTACTGATTTGCGTATATTGAACCATCCCTGCATCCCTGGGATGAATCCCACGTGATTGCGGTGGATAATCTTTTTAATGTATTGCTGGATGCGATTTGCCAATATTTTGTTGAGGATTTTAGCATCTATGTTCATCAGCAAAATTGGCCTGTAGTTTTCTTTCTTTGTAGGGTCTTTATCTGGTTTTGGGATCAGGGTGATGCTGGCCTCATAGAAAGAGTCTGGGAGTCTTCCCTCCCCTTGGATTTTTTGGAATAGTCTGAGAAGGACAGGGGTTAGCTCTTCCTTAAATGTTTTGTAAAGTTCTCCTGTGAAACTGTCAGGCCCTGGGCTTTTGTGTGCTGGGAGTTTCTTGATTGCTGCTTCAATTTCCCCAGCTGTTATCGGTCTGTTCAGCTTTCTGTTTCTTCCTCCTTCAGTGTTGGAAGATAATACTTTTCTAAAAATTTGTCCATTTCATCAAGATTTTCAAATTTCTTGGCATATAATTGTTCATAATAGTTTCTGATGATCATTTGTATTTCTGTGATATCAGTTGTTCCACCAAGATCATCTTGAAGACTCTGGCTGGAGTGCCCTGTAGGACCCTTGGACCAAAAAGTATAATTCCCCAGCTCTTGTGCCCACTTCCAGTTATCTCCCTGATCCACTACCAAGTGAACCTGTCCTAACAACTTGAAATTTGATGTATTTCATGAGCTCTTATTCCTGAGTTTATCTTATTATTTAAATGTGTGTGTGCAGTTAGGTACAAAATAGACATTTGCTTTGGAGGTACAGCATTTGGCAAATACTCTGTTATATGCCTATTCTTTACTATTTCACTCTATCTCCCTCTGTTGCCTGTTATAGAATGTCTTCTCACACACACTTGTTTCTGATTTTCCTGTGCTTCTTGACCTTTAGGAGAAAATCATTCAGAGCAAATGGATGGAGACATAGACTGGATATGCCCTCTAACCAAGCCAGGCCCAAAGACTCGTTAATGGATTTGAGCCCATTAAACAGTAGCCAATTTGTGCAAAGATATTTTGTCATACTAGTCTGGAATCCCACTCCAAAAACTTTATGAAGACATTTGACATCCTGTCCAATTAAAAAGAAAATAATTTTGTTTAGCACATAACCCAAGATCAATTATTACCATGTAATTGATCATATACCTCCTTTTTCCTCTCTGCTTGGTGGATGAACCCCATACTCCATTCACATGCAGGACACCATTCTCCCTACAACTGAATGTTGTGGCCTCTCGTCTCTTCGCCCTGAGCCTGCCTTTGCCAAAGCTGCCGCCTCCTGCGGGCAGAGCGCCACTTCCTCTTTGTGCTCTCACTGTGGTTCTAACTGGTGCAAGGGCTTAATAAACCATGACGTTTCACAGATGATGACTGTGGGTTTCAATGGGGAACTTGTGACACATCAAAAGTTAATAAAGCATTTAATAATATTTCTGTAAAAGAGCAAATTATCTAAATGTCCCTATTTCCCAATCACTAAGTATTTCTTTCAGACTGTTATCTAAAAAACATCTTCTCAGAGTTCAGAACATGGCAGTGAAAGTAGGTGGGATCTGAGCCCACTTGCTAGTGTACCTATCTTGGACACTTAGCCAACCTTCTGAAAAACAAAGTAAGAAGACAACAGAATCTTAGCTGATAGGAAGTTTGGAAGCCAAAGTGTGCAGAGGATGCTTCAAAATGGGCAGTTAGGAGGTTTTATAGGTCAACACAGAAGGTCCCCAGGCCTGGTACCAGAAACTGCAGCTGGTGTGGGAACACTAGAGGAGAGCCGGGTCAGTGAAAGCAGCCTAGAGCCTCCCTCCCCTTGTGGGGAAACCCCAAACCCACTCCAGGGGAGACCTAGATGCATAAAGCCAGCTGCATAACCAAGTTGGGGCAGTGGTCACTGACTGGGACAGTGCCAGGGAATTTGAGGGATCCTGGTGGCATCTAGAACTGGGAGAAAAGGTGAGATGCAACTGGCCATGACCCATGTGGACTCTGGACTTTCCAAAGAGTTGGAGTGTGTGTAAAGGGGGCTCAGAGCAGCAGTGGTACCCAAAGAGACGTTTTTGCAAAAGGGGAACCAAGACACACCATGCATGGACCCCATACGTGCAGCAGCCCAGCCAGCAAAGAGGGAGGATTGTGGGCGCAATTTGCTCCCACTCAGGGCACCTCATAGACAGTTGAAAGGGTTGCAAAATGAGGTGCCTTTCGGTACCAGCCTGGCGTAACTGTGGAGAGAGGAGAGTGTGGCCGCACAGCGTTCTGAGTGCATGGGCTGGAAACTGGGCACCTGTGATTATTGTAGCCCAGACTGAGCCCCCATCCTTGCCAGACCACAGGAAAGGAAAAATGGAACCCAGCCCCCTCTGCCTGCAGGAACCAGGAAGATCTGCAAAACCTGCTGTACCAGCTTAACAATAACCTTCTCCCCACAAGAGTAAGGCAATAAGATCTGGGGCTGAGAGAAAACCAGAGACAGATCCAGAAAGAGGTCAGAGGGTGAACACCAACAGGTGAGATAAATTTCACTTTGCTCTTCATCAGACCTTGCATGGTTTTTCTTTCTTTCTTCTTTCCATTTATTTAGTTTGGTTTGTTTTTATTGTTTGCTTTGTTTTTTTTATTCTCCCTTCCATATTGTATTTTAATTTTTCTTCTTTCACTTCACTTGTATCCCAAAAACTTCATTGCTCTTGGTCTTTTATTTTTTATTCTTTTTATTCAGATTATATATTTCTAATCATACTATTGTTATTCCAAATCCCACACAGCACCCTTCCCTGGTCTCAACCCATTTCACTGTATTTCTGAGCTTTATTATGGTTGATGTAAACTTTATTTTCTCTCACACTATGCCAAGTTTCTATCCCTTACTCTCGCTATTACTCCTCCATCTACCCTCACATAAGTACTCTTCTTTCTTAAGTCAGCTCACATTCTTTTTCCCCTGTTATAAGAATCTTCTTTCTTTTTCACTTTTTATTAACAGTGGCTAGTTGGGTGAAATACCACGGTTATTACTATACTCCTCCAAAGGGACTTCTATTTCTATACTCTTTGTTTGTACTTTAAATCCCATAGACTACTTTCCTGCTGACTTACTCCATTTCACCTTCCCCTGCCCCTGATCAATTGAGTGAGGAATTTAATTTCATTGTTTTTCTTCTCTCTCTCTCTCTCCCCCTGTCCCTGTCTCTCTCTCTCTCTCTCTCTCTCTCTCTCTCTCTCTCTGCCTGTCTCTTCCCCCCCGCCAACCTGGGCTTTACTCCTTATTCTTATTAGTTTGCTTTCTCCATCCCTTCAAAATAATTTTTCTTTGCTGTAGATAGCTCATATCCACTTTTTATTTTGCTACAATATTCTTATTCCCATTCCACCTTTATTAAACTTCATTCAGCTGTTCTTGCTATCAACTCTGCTCCGGTTTTTCTGCAATTTTGCTCTCTTTGGTCCAGTACCTTTTCAATTTTACTTCAAACCTCACAGTATACTCTTGCCATTTCTTCACCCATTGTTCCCAGTACTCTTTTGTGTTTTACTTACATTTTAAATTTTGTTCTCTCCCTTTCTTCACCTCAGTTCTATCCCAACTCTTATCAATTGTCCTCCCTCTTACCACTCAATAACATTTTCCCCTCTTTTAGTCATCTCATATTCCCTGTGTCATATCTTATAATATCTGCAATTTGTTTCCACATTTATTAATCTTAATTCAACTGCAGCTGAGGTTGCTATTGTCAGTGGGGGGCAGCTCTTTTTCCTGGCATAGCTTTGGTTGTCTGGTAATATTGCTTTGTTAACCAACACCTATACAACACCATACAAGACAAGGTGAGAGTTGTGGCTACCACTAAGCCTAGAGGAGGGGAGAACACACCAACAAAGAAGCCACCAACAAGTAAAGCCCAAGTTCAACAAGAAAGCCTACACAAATGGAAGAAAGGACAACTCTAGAGCATCCAGACAAGGAGGTCAAAGAGACCATGCCACTGAGTCCTACAGAACTCCTCCCACAAATTCACCATGAAGAAAGCTGGCAACTAGAGCATCCAGAAACACAGAAAAAAGCAAACACCTAAAATGGGGAGACAAAGAAAGAACCCACAATCGAAAGGAATGGGAGGTTCCCCAGGAAAAGAACTAAATGAAATGGAGGCAAGCAAACTATCAACCATAGAATTCAATAGAAGAATAGTTATGAAGATGCTCAAGGAACTCAGTGACAACTACAAGGAATTGAGTGGGAACTACAACAACATGAATAATGAAATGGAAAATATAAACAAGAACCAGGAATAAATTAAGAATACAATATCTGAAATAAAAAAAATACACTAGAAGGAATCACAAGCAGACTGGATGAAGCAGAGGACCAAATTAGTGAGCTGGCAGACAAGGTAGAAAGAAATACCCAGGTAGAACAGCAGCATGAAAAAATACTCACAAAAATATGAGCATAGCTTAAGGGAACTTCAGGAAAACATGAAATGCAATAACATTCAAGTCATAGGAATACCAGAAGGAGAAGAGAAGGAGAAAGGGATAGAAAATCTGTTTGAAAAAATGACAAAAAACTTCTCTAACCTGGAGAGAAGAAAAGTCACACAAGTTCAAGGAGCACAAAGGGTCCCAATCAAGATGAAGCAAAAGAGGCCCACTTTAGACACATCATAATTTAAATGGCAAAATCCAAATACAAAGAGAGAATCTTAAAGGCAACAAGAGAGAAACAGGAAGTAACATACAAGGGAGCCCCAATAAGGCTAGCAGCTGACTTCTCAAAAGAAACAGTACAAGCCAGGAAGGAATGGCAAGAAATATTCCAAGGACTGAAAAGCAAAGGCCTGCATCCAAGACTCCTCTACCCAGCAAGGCTCTCAATTAAAATGGAAGGTGAAATAAGGAGTTTCCCAGCCAAAAGAAGGCTAGAAGAACACACTTCCACCAAACCAGCACTGCACGATATGCTAACAGAACTGTTTTAAGAAGATGATGAAAAAGAGTGAGAAAGAACACCACAGGTACAAAGGTAAAAAGGAATAAGTATCAGTAATAACCTTAAATGTTAATGGATTAAATGCTCCAATCAAAAGACATAAGGTAGCTGAATAGAGACAAAAACATGACCAACACATATGCTGTCTATAAGAGACCCACCTGAGAACAAAAGACCTACACAGCCTAAAAATGAAGGGTTGGAAAAAAATCCCAAGAAAATGGACAGGGAAAAAATCAGGGGTAGCAATACTTATATCAGGCAAAATAGGCTTCAAAACAAAGGCCATAAAGAAAGACACAGACAAACACTTTATAATACTCAAGGAAAGATCCATCAAGACATAAACATTGCAAACATATATGCACCCAACAGAAGAACACCCAAATATAAAAGGAAAATCTTGGAGGACTACAAGAAAGATATACACAGCAGCACACTTATAGTAGGGGATTTTAACACCTCACTGTCAACAGTGGATAGATCCTCCAAACAAAATATCAACTAGGATATTGCAATATTGAACAACACACTAGATCAAATGGATTTAACATATATAATCATTCATCCCAAAGAAGCAAAATACATATTCTTTTCATGTGTACATAGAAAATTTTCAAAGATATACCACATGATAAGACAAAAAACAAGTCTCAACAAATTCAAGAAAATTGAAATTATATCAAGCATTTTTTCAAACCACAAGGGCCTGAAACTAGAAACCAATCTCAAGGAAAAAACTCAAAAGCATTCAAACTCATGGAGACTGAATAGAATGCTATTAAACAATGAATGGGTTAATAGAGACATCAAGAAAGAAATCCAAAAAATCCTGAAAAAAAAATGAAAATGAACACACAACAGTGTGCAATCTATGGGACAGAGTGACAGCAGTCCTGAGAGGGAAGTTCATAAAAATACAGGCCTATCTAAAAAAGATAGGAACATTGAAAATAAACAACCTAACCCTACAGCTACAAAAACTGGAGAAACACCAACAAAAAAAGCCCACAATGAGTAGAAGGAAGGAAGTAATCAAGATCAGGGCACAAGGGAATGACATAAAGACTAAAAGAACAATTCAACGGATCAATAAACCCAGGAGCAGTTTCTTTGAAAAGATGAACAAAATCACTAACTTTTAACCAGGCTCATCAAGATAAAAAGAGAGAGGACCCAAATAAACAAATTCAGAAATGAAAGAGGAGAAGTAGCAATTGATACCACAGAAATACAAAGGATTGTAAGAAATTACCACAAACAACTATAAACCAAAAAATCTGGAAATCTGGGTGAAATAGACAAAAATAATCTAGAAAAATATAATCTTCCAAAACTGAAAGAAGAAGCAGAAAGCCTGAGCAGACTGATAGTAGCTAGTGAAACTGAAGCAATAATCAGAAAATTCCCAGTACACAAAAGCCCTGGGCCTAACAGTTTCATAGGAGAATTTTACAAAATATTTAAAGAAGAGCTAACACCTATTCTTCTCAGACTATTCCAAAAAATCCAACAAGAGGAAAGACTCCCAAACTCTTTTTATGAGGCCAGCATACCCCAAAACCACAAAGACACAACAAAAAAGAAAACTACAGGTTAATACTGCTGGTGAACATAGACACTAAAATCCTCAACAAAATATTGGCAAACCATATTCAGCAACACATTGACAAGATGATACATCATGATCAAGTGGGATTCATCCCAGGGATGTGAGGATGGTATAATATTCTCAAGTCAATAAACATAATAAACATTAAAAAAAGGAAAAACAAAAATCACATGATCATATCAATAGATGTGGAAAAAGCATCTGATAAAGTAGAGGGTATGGACATTTTTTGTGGGACCATAATATTATTTTCATTTATAATTATGATAATGAAACTCTGGCATTAATACCCTCATTCTAACATCAAAAACAAGTAAAATCTTTTTCACTCTTACTTCTTTTCCTCTTGTGTTTTCCCAAAGTAGGGTTGTTTCCAAGATTCATATGATCTAGGAAGAAGAAGCTGAATTAGGTAACAGAAATTAATAGCTAAATGTTACCAAGCCTAGGATGATTCATACTACAAGAGTGAGTTTATAAAGTTGTTTAGTTATCATTTTTCTCCTCCATCTGAAGAAACTAAAAATCTTCTGAACTGAAAAGTAGGAGTCCAGGATGAGCTATGGGACTTCCTTTTTTTTTTTTTTACTCAATGGAACTTTAAAAAAACTGAAATACCTACATATTTCATTTCAATCATGGACAGGAACAGGTGTCCTATCCTGTCTAGGTGATAAATTTTTTGTGAGAATTAAATAAGATCTTATGGCTAAAAGTTTGTAGGAATATGCTACATAAATGTGGGACGTGTGGAGGACATCCACCAAAAATTTCTACTGTGTTTTAAGCAGTTGATTGGAAGTCTTCCCTACCGACAGTTGAATGGCAGGATCAGTTGTCTTAGGGCCTTTGAAAGGTTGTGAAAAATGACACTATTATCTTCTAGCAGAAGTACACCTTGTTTTCTTGGGTTCCATGGAATATTGAGTGTGACACCAATGGAAATAACTGCACAAATTCAAGGCGTGTTAATACTCATATACAAATGCAGCAAACTAGATGTTGTCGTTTAGGGGTGTTTTTCTGTTACGTCATCCATGTATAACCGACAGGGCCTGTCTTGTTAAACATGACTTCATAATAATCTCTTGCCTCCCTGCTCTTCCCAAAAGGGTCACATGGAGACTCTGAAGAGGACCGCATAGTGCTGTGGACTGACTGCCTCTCACACTCCACCTGCGGTCCCGAGTAACCATGGATCCACCCTCATGCCATGACCCTTGTGCGGCATCTTACCTCGGCGACTTCCAGTCCTTGACTTCAGACCCCCTGGCACACCTTTTGAGGAGCACATAACGCAGGAACACTTCTCATTTTCATTTGCTGGTAGCTCTGATTCTAGACAAAATAATATTTTATGAAAACTCTTCTCATATGCCCCAATGATCCTATTTTTGATACCCTTGTGGATTTTGTTTTGCTGCTTCTTCCTCTGAAACATAATATTAATCCTCTCTATATCTGAGTCTTCCTTTTATTCTCCCTTTTTTCCTCTCTTGTCTTTTCTCTATCTTAACTCCGCTTCTTTAAGACACACTTACCTTGCTCATCACGGGGTAGTAGGTCAAAGGTAAGCTCTTCAGATTCTCCTTCTCTACCCATTTGGGGAGATTCTGGTTCACAAGAAACTGAAGAGAAACAAGAAAGTTAGCGTCCACGGATCCCGAGACAGTGGTTAGGGAAGAGTTCCCGGTGCTCCTATGTGGCACACTGGTGTTCTGAGCTAAGATGAACTGCACCCTCGGAAACAATACACCGGCTCCAATAATCACACCTGAGCTCTGACACAGCCATGCTTATACCCATTCTTGCGCCCAGCTCTACTTCCTCTATTGTTATTTTTCTATTTGTAGCCCTAAGAGTACAAGAAAAGATTGTATTTTTCCAGAAAAAGAGATACTGGCCATTCTTTGAAAATTAGGCAAGTAAGTACCAGACCGCTTTAAACTCCTCCCTGTTGGCCGATGCCTACTTAAAGCACCAACCGCATTTAAAGCCAGCTAATCAGTTGCAGCTCTACGTTTCTGAAAATCAGCCAATCAGCAACAACCACATTCCAGAAAGCCTGCATCTATGGCTAAATGTAACCTGTTCATAATCACTCCTGTTTCTGAAAGTCTGCAGTCCCTGAAACACATACTTCCCAAAACTCTTTACAAAGTCAGCAGTTTCTGTTTTTTAAAAAAATTGTGTCCAGTACATACACTCTCTCCTCCCATCCTGTGCGTAGCTTAGCAAGCAGTAAATCCCCCTCTTAGCTTCTGATATTGCATACGGGTAATCCCTTAAAATGGGGTTTCCACCAAGATCATCTTGAAGACTCTGGCTGGAGTGCCCTGCGGGACTCTTGGACCAACAAGTGTAATTCCCAGCTCTTCTGTCCACTTCAGATTAACTTCCTGGTCCACTGCCAAGTAAACCTGCCCTAACAATAATCTGAGCTTTGGCGTGTTTCATGAGCTCTTATTCCTGAGTTTATCTTAGTATTTAAACGTGTGTGTGCAGTTAGGTACACAATAGTTAGACATTTAATTAGGTGGTACAGCTTTTATCAAATATTCTGTCAATGTGCTTATTCTCATACTACTTCTTTTACTCTCTCTCTTATCTATTGTAAAATATCCTATCTCACATGTGCTTGTTCCTGATTCTCCTGTGTTTCTTGAACATTAGAAGAAAGTGATCCAAAACAAATGGAAGGATGAATAGATCTGGTAGGTCCTATATCCAAGCTAGTCCCAGAGACTAATTAAGGGGTGTCAGTCCATTAGATAATAACCTATTCGCATAAAGATATTTAGTCACACTTAGTCTTGAATCCCCACTCCAAAAACTTCATGAAGACACTTGATATCTTGCCAATTTATGAAAGACAACCATTTATTTAGCACATAACCTGAGGTTAACTGTTACTGTGTAAATGATCATATGTCCCCTTTTTCCTTTCTGCTTGGTGGATGAACCCCATACTCCATTCACATGCAGGACACCATTTACCCTACGACCGAGTGTTGTGGCCTCTCGGCTCTTTGCCCTGAGCCTGCCTTTGCCAAAGCTGCCGCCTCCTGCGGGCAGAGCACCACTTCCTCTTTGTGCTCTCACTGTGGTTCTAACTGGTGCACGTGGCTTAATAAATTGCAAAACGTCACAGGCAATGACTGTGGGTTTCAGTGGGAAACTTGTGACACATCAGAGTAAACAATGCATCTGATAATATTTCTATAAAGGAAGAGAGTAAAATATCTAAAAGTTCTTGTGTCCCACTCACTAAATGTTACTTTCAGACCATTATCTAAAAAAACACCTTCTTTCCTTTTCTTTTCTTTGCTTTGCTTTTGTTTGCTTTGCTTTGATTTGCTTGAGTTTTAACCCTGCCTATGTATTAAATCAGTAGAGATCTATTATGCAAATGAAATGAACAGATTAAATGTTCTAAGAAGGAATAATTTAGAATTCCTTGAAAATTATTTTACACACGATCAATTTATAGTTAATCTGAACATTAGTGTACAGACAGCATGTGTAAGTCAAGATCCTCAAAGTGGTAAACAATATAGGAATACCTCATTGTTTCCTCACTTCCCTGTAGTGCCTAACCCATTTTCTACATTCTCTTATATAACCAAATCTTTAGTACATTAATGCTCAGTTGCTAAGAATATTTTATATTATTTATGGGGGGAAAAAAAAATAGCTGATGAGGATGGTTATTTTCTAGAGACTTACTTAAACCTCATTGCAGTGGACAGAGTTCTGAAATGACCCTACGAGATTTCCTTTCTCTTTCTAACTCCAGGGACTGTAAATATCATGAAATATCCTCCAATTTTTAGGTTATGTTATAATGCATAAGAGATGTTAAGATAAAAAGGTTGTCAAAACAAGAGATGGTGAATGCTGGTGAGGATGTGGGTGAAAGGGAACCCTTGAGGACTACAAGTGGGATTCTAAATTGGCAGAGCCACTGTAGAGCACAGTAAGGCATTTCCTCAAAAATTAAAAATAGAACTACCATATGATGTATTTATCTACAAAAAAAAAAAAAAAAAAAAAACAGAACTGCCCTATGATGTATTTATCCAAAGAAAACAAAATAACTATATTGAGGAGATATAGTACCTCACTGAAGCATTGTTTAAAATAGCCAGCAAATGGAAACAACCTATGTGTCCATCAACAAATACATAGATAAAGAAAATGTGATAACACACCCACTAAAATGCATTTCAGCCAAAAAGAAAAAAACATGCCATTTTGACAGTAGGATGGACCTTAAAGTCATTAAGTTTAAGTGAAATAAGTCAGGGAAAGACAAACACTGTATGACCTCACTTAAATGTGGAGTCTCAAAGAAAACAACCAACCAAAAGGTAAAATTAATAGAAGGAGAGGTCAAATTTGTTGTTACCAGGAGCGGGGAATGTGGGAGATGGGGGAAGAATTGAAAGAAGGTTGTCAAAAGGTAAAAACTTCCAGTTATAATATAAATATGTACTGGAAATATAATATACAACAGGATGACTATAGTTAACACTGCTGTATAATATGTTTGCTAATAGAGTCTCTGAATCCAAAACATCTCATCACAAGAAAAAAAAAACTTTTTTTCCTCTTTTTTCCATTGTGTCTCTGTGAGATGATGGATTCTAACTCAATTTATTGTAGATATCAGTCCACAATACATATAAGTCAAGTCATTATGCTGCACACCTTAAAATTATACAGTGTCGTGTTTCAGTTATACCTCAATAAAACGAAAAGAACTAAAAGAGAATTTAATGAGCATCAAAAAATTAAATGAAATTTTTAAAGAAAAAAATTATCCCGGTGGGCCAATCTAATTATATAAGCCCTTTAAAAGTGAAGAGTGTCTCTAGCTGGTGTCCAAAGAGGATGCCAGAGATTCAAAGATCAAGAAGGATTGAGAAGAACTCTACACACAGTCCCTGGATTGAATGTGCAGGGGCCATACGCCCAGGAAAGTGAGTGGCCTCGGGAGCTAAGAATGATCTCTGGCCAACCATGAGCAACAAGAGTTGGATTTCAGTCCTACAACCTCAAGGATCTAGATTCTGTCTACAGTTTGGATAAATCTCCCCACAGTCTCCAAATAGAGTAGAGCCTGGTGGGCATCTTGACTTCAGCCTTGTGAGACTTTAAGCAAGAACTCTATTGCGCCTGTCCAGGCTTGCAACCCACAGAACTGGGAGACAACAAATTGGTTTTGTGATCAGCCACTAAGTTTTGGGAATTTGTTATGTAGTAATGAAAAAGTAAGACTAATATCCTCTGCCAAGTCTTAAATTCTTAAATGAGACCTAAGGAATATAAAGTTCATTTGTGCATCCTCTCTAATCCAAGATACAGATCACCTCCTCTAATACTCTATAGATCCCAAATTAAAAAAGTCTAACCATACAAAACTTCTAAGTAAAAACTCCAAGTTTGTAAAACAACAGGTTATTGCCTCAACCATAATCTATTGGCTAAAGAATAACATTGTGTAAAGAAATGTATCCCATTTGGATACAGAGTATCCCAAATTACCCAAAACCATATCTAAAAGACAAATAAGAGGATATATAGAATTAACTGAGTATTAAAGACAATGGGCGTCAAACTTTTCTGTAACAGCCTTCTTACATTTGAATACATCAAATATCTTAGAGCCACCCTCCTGGAACGAACCAACTAAAAGATCTTCATGATCTCAAAGCACTCCCTCAACAGCCATCTACAGTGCATTCCTCATATTATCATAATCCTTTTATTTTATATGTAGATAAGAAAACAGGCCATGCTCTAGGGGTATTAGTTTAATACATGACAGACATCAAAAGCCCATTCTAGTAGCCACAGATTCTCTTGGGTTGCCTCAAAGCAATTGCAGATGGCTATGAGTTTAAGCTTCTTGAGATTTTGGACTTGGATCACCTTTACACATGATGGATTACAGCCCTGTTGTTAATTGAAAGCATTCAACAGGTTCCTGCCATTCAATGAACTATTTATGAATTATCATAGATATTGAAGCATAGGCTGTGCTGTTCTCCTCTAATTCCATTTTAATCTCTACAAAGTAGGACTTGAAGATCCCCTCCTTCCAGGTATTAATACATAGGCCACCTGGACCTGAATCCCACCTGACTCTTGCCATCAGCTGCATCCCTGACCTCAGTCAGGACACCTTACTGAGATGATTCATAAGCCACTCAGTAACTGGATATGGCTTTTCTGGTCAACCCTGGCCATAATGAACCTATTTTTGTCCTTAGAAACGCCTTTGAATGGTGGCCTTACCTTACTTCCTGCAAAATCACGTCTTCTATCCCCACTGCAATTCACACCATGCCCTCCCTCTTCACATGTGTTTACTGCCTTGTTGGCCTTTCCATGAGTGTTAAGTGCACAGGGTTAAGAACACAGGCTCTGGGTACAGAATGGCTGCATTCATTCTGATCATTTGACCCCAAGCCAACTACACACACGGTCTCCCTAGATTCCAGTCTCCTTTTCTGCAAATGGGAAGATAGTGATACTTCCACCCCAGGGCAGCTGTGAGCACCAATCACAACTGCCAGAGTAAATGTTCAATAAGTGAGGTCCTAATAATATGGTTGTTTTATTGTGACCTTTACTCCTTTCTCTTGTCTTTCATTTCCCTTCCTACTTTCTCTCAAAATACAGCCATCCCCTCCTCCACACCTTATCACTTCCCTTCTCTCTTTATATGACTGCCTACCTTCTTGAATATTCCTGCTCTTGAACAGCATTCCCCACATTTAAGTCAGTCCTTTCTTCTCTCATCATCAAGGATCTCCTCTCATACTTGACCTTGTGCCCACAGTCTTCAGCCCTTCACAGTTCCACACTGATCTCCTACAGTGTCTTCCTAATTCACAATTACTTCCAGGTCACAATTCTTTTTACATCTGGTTCCCTGACACACTGGGTTTCTGTTCCTTTTTCCTGGTTATTGGGCCTTTGGACTCAGCACAGCTACTACTCCATGATTGGCTTCTGGTCAGACTCATACGAACACCCCTCCCTGCCTTCTACAGGCTCCTCCACAGTTCCCCCGATTCTCCAAATCCACTCAGGGCCCACCTCCCTTTCTCCTTTCCTCTTAGCAGATGAGAATTGGTCTTTATCTGTTTGCAATCACCTTGTTCAAGGCTCAGCTGGGTGTGAGGGCTCTCTGCAAGCTTTTCTCCGTCACTTGCTTGCTGATAAATTTTCTTCTGGATCACTGAAGAGAGGCAGAAATTAGAAAGTTCCATCACAGCCAAGGGGCATCATCTCAGATTTGCACATTTAGGAATTTTCAGCTTTCTACTTACTTAGAACTCGGGGTCCCAACCCTGAAAGTAAAGTTCCACATCATCAGATGTGGACAGAAAATAGAACCCCCAACAAGGGAGTCCTTATGTTTCCTGCACAGAAAGGAGCCACTTGAATGTCAGGATAAAGGTGTCATGGAAACATCCTGAGCCTGTTATTTATGTAAAAAAAAAAAAAAAAAAAAAAAAAAACATTTACAGATGGCTGGGAAAGCATGTAACATTTTCAAACTGTAAGGAAAAATCAGGAATTTCCTCAGGACAGAAATAAGATCCTATAAGTGGCCACGTATGTAAAAGAGAAAAGCCAAGCACTTTCAATTTTTGACTGGACAAGAGAAAATTACACTTAATTGATCAGATGGATGCACTTCCCAAAGGGACATTAGAGGTCACAGGAGGAACTAGAAAAAAATCGTGGGATGTGGGGCAGATCTCAGGAATGAAGGTAGGACACTCTCTGAAGATACGAGCAAGGAGTGCATATTGCAATGTTGAAGGATGTCCCCGAGATGCCTGGACCAGGGACCCAGTAGGCTGCCAAAGAGAGGCAGCCAGGACACCAGCCAAGGGACCCTGTAATTAGGTGACCCAGGAAGTGTGGGCAGGAAGAAAATAAACCAAGAAGCCTGGGGATGGGTATGTTAGGAGAAAGAGACTAGGCTGCTGGTGGGCCGCCACTGCCTAGGGGTGGTGGCAGGGGTACCCACTGGGACAATAAATATGTCCTAATGAACTTATAAACCTGTAGGATCTCTGCAATGTCCAGTAAATCAAATGCAGCTTTCTTGACTTTAGATACAAGACCTTCTAAAATCTTTTTCAAGTTTTTCTTGTTTGCATCAACTCCCACAATCTGCTACCCACTCCAAGAGCAATCTTACTGTCCCTGTGTTATTAACGCACTGGGCCCTTTCACCTCTATGCCTTTCCCTGTAGCATGTGCATTCCTCAGTTCATATAATCATTTTTCTTGTGAATTCTCCATCATTATTTGGAGACCTTTGTTGACACCAAACCACGTTGGAAAAAAAATTTTCTAGGCAAGCCAAAACAAATTTACTGGGGGACAATTTCTTTCCTGACGACCAGTTAGAAAATATAAACTGTGAGTCTCAGAAAAAACTAGTGTCTCTATCACTTTTGTACACTGTTAAAAAACAGCCTCTGGTAGAGCAATTGGTTTGGGGATTATCTGATAAGTTTTTGTTTCACCCTTTGTGGAAAAAGACCTAATACAACCATGTCCCTTCTTTAAGAGCAAGTTTTCCCTTGAGTTAACTTTTTTGTGCATTACTCTGGAAACCTGATGAAGGTGGCCTCTCTTGCATGTTACTAGGCTAACACATGCTCTGGGTGAAAAATGACTTGTGACTGTAGATAGGTAGGGGCACACGGCCTGGGAGAGACTCTACATGAACTTAAGATATGCTTGGTCTCCCTTCACCATGGTGATTCTTGTATCTTGAGCGTCCCCCCTGGGGTCCCCGAGAGCTATGATTACAGAATTGTTACATGAAACATTGACTGCCTTGTACATGGTGTTGCTAAGCCAGCATGACTTCTGCACCCACAGCTAAACTTTCACTTGAGGCAGGTAGTAGTCAACTTGGTGGGCTGCTGTGTGGACCGCTGCAAGGGACCCTACAGCAGAGCAGCAACTGATGCTGCCTTTTGGGATGCCACATGTCCTGTCATTTATCCTTCTAACTAAATCTGATGCCACTGTGGCTTTGGTTATCCTGTGAGTCTAGATGCTTAGTTAAGCAGACCCCTAGGTGGTGTTGCACTAAAGCCATTGCATCATAAGTTTTGAGAGGCTAATGATATGTCTGTCTGTTTCTTAACTGCTGTAGCCCCACTGCCCAACACAGTGTGTGGCACACAGTAGAAGAACAATATGTAATTGCTAAAAAAAATTGGCCTTAGACATCAAAAGGTAGATAATAAGCCTAATTACCTTTTTCAAAGTTTGTACAAATGTGAGTTAAATCAGGGTATTCCTGCATGTTGGCCTTGCTGAACAGTGCTTCCAGAAGTGGCAGGTCAAATGTCTTCTCCAGTTCATTAAGAACGTTGTACACCACTCTCTGAACAGGGACCAAGTTTCTACAAGATTCTTGACAATCCTTAAAGAACATTGAAGGGAGAAAAATGTAAATATACCTTTCCAAGTTATATAAGAGCCCTGAAAAGTGATTTTATATATAATGATTTACAATATTCCTATATGTGTATTTTCTCATGTGAAGCCTAAAATCTATAAATTTGTATGACTACTAAGTGAAACAAGTAGACCCTTCCTCCCTGAACATATCCATCTGTGAATCTGATCTGATCTCCTCACCCTCTTTTACATTAGATGGAAGGAGGAGCCATTCTGAAGAATAAAGGTGGCTTCAAAGTTAAATGACATTTGGCCGTTAAAGAGCCTGGCCAAATATTTTAGGAATAGACTTAGCAGGTGCTATTCCATAGAGTGGACAGCCCTCATCCCTTCCCCAGGACTGGCTTGTCCTGGAAGGACACATGGGAGCCAATGATAATTCTTCCTTTTCATGAACCTGGCCATTGAGAAATCCAAGTGATAAGGAAATAGAAGACTTGTATTTCTGTATCTCCACTTATGTCTTTTGATAAAATTAACCTAAATTCCAAGACTCCAGAAATACCAAAGCAAAAAAAAAGGAAAGAAAAGTGAAAACTGTTGGAGAAAAAATAGCAAGTATCTACTTCCATATTTGTCCA
Source organism: Pteronotus mesoamericanus (assembly GCF_021234165.1). Lineage (NCBI taxonomy): Eukaryota > Metazoa > Chordata > Mammalia > Chiroptera > Mormoopidae > Pteronotus > Pteronotus mesoamericanus. Next base: position 447,233 of record NW_026555277.1, read on the forward strand.
ACATGATATTAATTCTCTATGGGTTTTAATCTCCTCAGATATAATTATTTAAATTGATGTTCATTGAAATTATTATTTCATTAAATGAAATCATCAAACTTATTCACCCATCATTAAAATTCCTTTTAATTCCTCTTTTATACTATATTGCCTATATAACTCCTACAAGCAATTATACATCTTGAAGCCTACCAGCTTCAGATACAGCCTATCTCCAGGGTTATTCAGCAACTCCAGTGGCCACCATGGAGCCCCATTCCTTCAGTCTGGAGCTGGACTGTCTCAGGTGATGCCCTGCTTCTCTTCTCCCTTTTTACCGTATAGGAAAACTTACAGCAGTACTCAAGGAGATCCCCCCTGAGGAGGCACCTCAGTTGGCTAATGGTTCCCTGATGTTCAATTCTAGGATATCAAAGCATAACTTGTTGGTGCCTATTTACCACATTATGACATAATAAACCTCACTTACTTCATATATTTTATCGGTGATGAATCCACGGTCACGAAGGACTTCAAGGAAAGGAAATGACTTTTTTATTGCATTTGAAATCTCAATCTTATGTCTTTTGAAGTGACTGAGTACAGTCATATAGATAGGACTGTTATTTATGTTCTGGTCTTCTGTAGAAGTCCTAGAGAGAAAGGATACCATGAAAAAATGGTCATCAAGATTCTGAGATGTTTGTGGAAGCTATAACTATTTACAAATGATAGTCTGTGAAGAACCAACATATGTAAAATAAGTGGTCCTGAGTAGAGAGTGGAATAAATGGAATTGAAGAAATAGAAAAAGATGTAATTGAAGGAAGTATGGAGAATCAGAAAGGGAAACACAGGATTGGAAAAGTTCATTCCAGTCTGTCCTTATCAAATACATTATAAAGCATCTTATCATATCTGAAATATTTTTAATTAAAAATTTAAATTCATAAAAAATTAAAATGAACAGAGGAATGAAAAATAATGAACTGAAAACCAACCTTGAAAATACATCTTAATTAATAACTAAGAAAAACTAAATACCAAAAAGATCAAAAATAGGTGTCTCCTCTCTGATATAATGCTACTCAAGGAAATATCGTCTGCATATAAAACTAGTTTATAATAAATAAGATATAGTTTAATAATGGTGTGATAACATCTAAACTGAGGTTTTCACAAGTATATCAATCACTTCTCTTGGGGTTTTTATTTTGTGTTAATATAAACCTGTCTATGCTATTCTACATAGTAAATATTTTTTAGGCATCTGAATTTCAGAAATTGATGTTGTTTCCTGTGAAAGTAATTTTAAACCTGAGTCTGTAATTCTACTTCTTAATATATCATGCTCTGATAATATTGTTTTGATCAGCATTTTGTATTTCTAAAACTAATAAAGATTCATAAGGTTTATTTTCTCACACCAGAAGAGAATCATTGGCACTTCTCACTACCCAACAAGCATCAGAAAATAATTTTGTAAAATTGTGTTCAACTCTGTATTTTTAAAAAGTCCCTGGTTAAAGTTGAAAGATGAAGAGAAACTTTTGCTGTCCCTTTTATTGAGAACCCCACTAAAATGATAATAAAGGAACTGGGTTCATAATGACAAAGAGAATGATGAGAACAATGAGCAGATGAGCAATTTCAACCAAAATCTACAGGACAGCAGGTGCTCAGAGGAGCAGTAGTTGCTACTGTAGGGTGGAGGATACTCCCAGCAGCCAGGAAAGCAACCAGGTGCCCTGTGGATCCTGAAGAGGAGTGCGGATTGCGAGGAAGACAAAGTGTTGAAAACTGACTTGTCAGGTGAAAAATGAAGGACAGACCAGGGCACCCTCCAGCCCACAACCCACAAGCTGACCACCTGGAGCCCGGCAACCCCAGAGACAAACATTGCTGTCTTTCTGTCGCCACATGTTACTAGTGCCTGTTACTGTATTTCATACATGGAATGATATGTCATGTATGCTTATGTGTCTGATGTTTTTTGCTCATCATCCTTGCTGTTAGCTGATAGGATATTTTTTCCTTTTTGTTGCTGAGTTGTATTCTGTTGTGTGTATCTACCACTACCTGTTTGTTTTCTTATGGTTGAGCATCTGAGTTGACTCTAGATTGGGACTATTAGGAATAAAGCCGCTAGCCATGGCCGGGTAGCTCAGTTGGTTAGAGCATCACCCCAATATACCAAAGAATAAAGCCACTGCCTTGTATAAACCTTTTTGTAGCATAATGTTTTCATATCTCTTGGATAAATAACTGGGAGTGAAATTTGTGGGTCATTGTGTAAGAGTATGTATAACTGTTCTCGATCCACCAAACTGTTTTCCAAGTTTTTAGAAGCAGCTTTCCTAATTTAGCCATGCTAGTCCATGTGATTCAATATTAATTTGTATTTTTAATGACTAATTATGTTTGTGCATTTTCATATGCTTGGCAATTCATTGACAATATATCTTCTTTTGTGAAGTTTTCATTCACCCATTGCTAATATATACTATTGGGTTATCTTTTACTTATGATGTGTAGAAGTTTGTTATATATTACAAATAGAAGTATTTTGACCGATGTATATATTGTTAGTATTTTGTTCCACCTGTGGCCTGAATTTAATTTTCTTGTCTATATCTTTTGATAAGGAAATAATTTTAATTTTGATGAAGTATATTCCATCAGGTATTTTCTTTTATGGTTAGTGAATTTAGTGTACTATCTAAGAAATTTTTGTCTACCCTAATTTATGGAAATATTCAAAAAGCAACTTATAAGCATGAATAATTTGTCAACCTTATAATCTATACCATCGATCTCTTTGTCTGTTTTTATGCTGATAGCATATTGTCTTGAATACTATAACTTATAAAGAGACCTAAAAAACAATCAGGGAAATATTGTCTTGGATTTTCTAAATCTTAAGCTTTCCACATATCTTTTATAATCAGTTTGTCAATTTCTACATAAAAAGTTTTCTAAGTGTTCAATGGGTTTATATTGAGCCTCTACCTAAATTTTATGAGGACTGATATGTTAATAATACTGACTTTCCAATCCTTTAGCATTGTATAGCTCTCCATTTATTCAGTTTTCTTTCATTTTGCCTATTAGTGTCTATAGTTTTCAGTATAGAAGTCATGCACATTTTTTTATTAAACCTACCACTAGTTATGGTTTTGCTACTTTAAATGGCTTTGCTTTTTAAATTGCTTGTTGCTATTGTATATATTTAAAATTGCTTTTGAAAAGCATTAACCATGTATTCACAATTTTCTTAAATTATCTTACTAGTTCTAATAAAATATCATAGATTCCTTTTGGATTTTATAGAAAACATTCATGTCACTGTCAAATAAAACTCTTACTTATTCCTTCCTAGCAATTGTTTCTTTCTCTTCTCTTAATCCAGTGGTTAGGAGTTTAAATATAATGTTAAAGAGAAGTAGTAAGAGTGGAGTTTCTTGTTTTCAATCTCAGAGAAAAAGCACTCAGTATCATTATTAACTGTGACAGTTGTACATTTTTGTACATAAATATGTATGATAGGAAAGTTCTGATTTTCCCTAGTTTGCTGAGAGTTTTATTATTAAATATTATCAAATGCATCTACTGAGCTATTCACATGGTGTTCATCTTTATTCTCTTTAGTATTCAATTCATATTGATTGATTTTTAGACCCTCTCTTAAGTAGATACTTAACTAGAGGTTAACTAGAGGTCAGCAGTAACTTGAGGAAATTCTCCCATAAAATAAAGAAAGAATAACACAAAAAAGAGAATGAAGTTACCCCAGGAGAAACAAGGATATTGTTGAAAGCAAGAGAAAACTTTTAAAAACTCTAATATTTTTAGAAAATTTTGAGAATACATATTGTACCCCAGGATGCAGAGGAAAGAAAACATAACTTAGAAGAAGATAGGGGTTACGTATTTTTAAATTAATTTTTAAATATGTACTAAAATATGCTAAGATGGTTGTATAACAGTTGCGATTTCCTAGAATATAAATAAATGAGTTAAGAGGGGGAAGAAAGCATATTTGAGAGAAAATGTAAGGGGGTTAGGGTTCACGTAGGTGATATAAGATCTAATTTGACTGAAGAAAACTGTGAGAAAAAGGCAGAGGGGAGCACGCCACAAGAATTATGTAAGGAGATTCCACAGAGGAGGAAGACACGGTTTGCTGCAAGGGCACAATGGGGTACCTAGGAAAATAAATTCTAAAAGAATAAGCCAAGACGCATCAGTTTTGAAATCTCCACACCTATAGAACAAAGATAAATGTTTAAAAACTTTCAGAAAAATTAAAAACTAGACACCTATGGGATAATGATGGCAAACACAGCTAGAGACATCTGTTCAGAAACAGTGCTTGTAGAGCCAGCCTTCAAATCCTTGGAGTGAATCAGTGTAACGGGGCACAGCCAGGGCCCCCCCAAAGGGTATTTGTAATGGAGTCCAGAGATTGGGGTGTCCAAGAAAAATAGATTCTCCCCACCCCAGGGCGGGCCGCCAGGGGGGATAGGAGCCTTGAGCAGGGCCATTGAGAGTCATTTTGCATGTCAATGACAGGATAGCTTCATTCCTCATATGCAAAGAGGGTTATTTAGCATATCACCTAAGCTAAGCAGGAAGGTTAAAAAAGACTTACACAGAATGTAACTGGGAGAGAAAGAGGAGAGACAGGGGCCTGCAGGAGAGACAAAGAGACACAGACTCTGGGGAACAGTGTGAAGACCACAAGGGAAGAAAGAGCGGAGAAAGGACTCTTGCTAGCGGGCCATGAGAAGGTGCCACATGGTTATGGATTAAGAGCTGGAGATCACAGCGACGAAGCGGATGGTGCTGAGACCCGCGAGAGGCCTGCCCAACCGAGCCCCGGACTTCTGTTCTTTTTCTTCTGAAGGACGGTACCCCTGACTGGCCTGACTGTGCAAAGGAGGGGAAGGCAGGACGGTGTGTGCGCTGGGGATTGTTTTGAAGGGATTTTGAAGTTTAAAGTTGACATTTAGACATTAATCAAACCTGTATAACTTTTGAATAAATTCTTCCTTTGCTTTTCACCAAACTCTGCCATTCAGAGCCACAATTCCAAGTGTGGCGGGCAAAGGACCCACAACCGAGGGGTCCCGGGGAAGGAGGGTGTCGTTGTTTCGGTAGTAGCTGCTGGGCTCCGCCCCCCCACAGGTCCTTTTGTTCGGTAACACCAGGACAACCTCAGACATGGGAGGCTGAGAAGTTTTATTTCACAAACATCCATTTGGGGTATATTTTTCTAGACATTTAAAAATTTTCTTTGTGTGCATGCTAATATACACATATATACAATTTTTAAATGCATTTACATGTGTTCTTAAATTTTTATGCAGTCACTATTTTACTTTTATATTTTGCTTATTTTCAACCACATCTCTTCTTTCCCATCTGCTTTGCTGCCCTCAGCCCTCTGGCATAATCCACTTTCATAACCTTGTGTGTCTGCCTCCCTAAATTCTCTCTAAGCATATAATTTCCTCTACCTAAAACTATAATCTATACCCATATGTTACAAAGGTTCTTTTTTAATCATATTATATTATTATATGATTTTCTTTTTCTGCATCATACATTGTTACTTTGCATCAGATTGGTTTTATACATTAATACATTGCAAAAAAATTATCTAAGTCAATAAGTATGACTCTTGTTTATATATTTATTTAATGTTGAATACTGTGCATACACTCCCACTTTTAGAAAAATACAATACGTGGATTACAGAAACTCAGAGAAGTAACCCAGTAATGAGAAAGATGTGAACATAAGAAGGCATTGAGTCCAACCCTGGAGACATTAATGAGAAATTCAAGAAGACAGTCCAGCAGCAGACAGAAAACCCAGACATCTCAGATGGAAGGAATGGATGGAAGGATTTGGAAATACTCTGCTTGTAATAAAGTACCTTCACTGCAGGTGAAGTGGCATAAATTGTAGTGTGAACTCCAGACAGCTACTAAAAACATTTTAAAAGAAACACACCTCACACCAGTTAGAATGGCTATTATCAAAAACACTAGAAATAAGTATAGATGAGGATGTTGAGAAAACAGAATCATTGTGATCTGTTAGAGGAAACATAGAGTGGTACCGACACTATGGAAAACAGTATGGAAGAGTTTCCTCCAAAAATTAAAAACAGAACTACCATATGATTCAGCAATTCAACTTCTGAATATTTTTTGAAAAAAATGGAAACATTACCTTGAGAAGAGGCATGCACCCCTATGTTCATTATAGCATATTTAAAATAGCCACAATATGGCCCCGGCTACTGTGGCTCAGTGAACTGAGTGCTGGCCTGAAAACCGAAGGGTCATCGGTTCAATTCACAGCCTAGGGCACAAGCCTGGGTTGCGGGCCAGGTTCCCAGTAGTATTTGCATGTGAGGCAAACACACAATGATATTTCTCTCCCTCTCTTTCTTCCTCCCTTCCTCTCTCTCCAAAAATAAGTAAAATCTTTTAAAAAATAAAATAAAATAGCCAGGATATGGAAACAAACCAAGTGTTCATTGATGGATGAATGGATAAAGAAAATGTCGTGTATGTCTACAATGGAATATTATTCAGCTGTATAAAAGAATGAATACCTGGCTATTTGCAACAATGTGAATGAACTTCAAGAGCATATGGTAAGTGAAATAAGTCAGACAGAAGAAGGCAAATGCACATGAACTCACCATGTGTGGAATATAAAACAAAAGCTAGCAAGCAAAAATGAAGCCCATAGATAGAGAACAGACTGATGGTTGCCAAAGGTACAGGGTTGGGAGTAGGGAAAATTGGTAAGGTTGGTAAAAAGGTGCACAATTCCAGTTATAAAAGAAAAAGGTTATGGTAATGAAATGTACAGCAAAGAAACTATAGGTAATAATACTGGATTGCGTATTTAAAAGTTGCTAAGAGAATAAATCTTAAAGGTTCTAACTGCAAGACAAAAATTGTATAACTGTACAGCGATGGATATTGATTTACTATTTTGATCATTTTGCAATATAAATAGATATGAATTATTATGCTTTTATAACACCTGAAATTAGTATAATATTGTGTCAATTATACTTCAATAAGAAAAGAAAAAGTTAAGCATCTTGTGAAGGGGAAATTAATCATTGTGAATTATCTAAGTGACCCCAATGAAATCACATGGGACTTTGTAAGTTGAAGAGGGAGGCAGAAAAGTAAAATTCAGAAAGGGATTTGAAGATGCTATGTTGTTGGCTTTGAAGATGGAGGATGGAGCCATGAGCCAATTAATGCTGGTGGCTTCTAAAGACTAGAAAAGGCAAGAAAACGAGTCTCCCTTATGAGCCTCCTAAAGAATTCAATTGAAAAATTCCTTGGTTTAGCCCAGTGGGATTCATTTAGTAGATCAGACCTCAGTAACTATCAAATGATAATTTTGTGTTGTTTTAATCCACTTTGTGGTGAAAAAGTGTTTTTCAATAAATTAAACTTTAAAAGTAGAATTAATATGCTAGCAAAAGCATATTAATAAAATGTTATTAAAACCAGAGAAGGCAGGAAAGAAGAGAAAAAAAGAAGAAACAATGAATAAGGAACCCTCATAAACATCATAGATATTAATCCAACCTCAACTGAATAACATTGGCAATAAATGAAGAAGCATTTCATAGAAAAGGCTATTTTAATGGCCAAGAAGCGTGAAAAATGTTCAACTTCCCATGTAATCAGGAAAATGCAACTAAAAACAAGATGGGACTTTTTATCCACCGCCTCTTGAGTGTGGGGAGATGGTACATTGCGTTTGCTTCTGATGTGAGGATGCATTGATTCAGCTACGTTGAAAGGCACTTTGGCAGGATCTCTAAAAAGTAAATAATATACCCTTTGTTTCAAACACTCTAACTTTTCGTGTTTGACACAAGCCAAATGCTCACATACATACATGCAAATTATAGATATATAACTGCTGTTTATACATCTTGGTAAAAGTGAACAATTGAAAACAACCTAAATATCAGCCAATGGAGGGGAAAGTGGTTTAGAAAATATGGTGCAGCAAGCCTGTGGGAGAGAGTCTATCTGGTAAAAACAATAAGGTAGATCTATATGTTCATTAGAGTTAAAAGATCTCTTAAGATATTTAATACTGAAATAAGTGAAAACGTAAAAAACAGGATGGCACATACAACACTATCCCATTTATTAAAAAACAAGACACCACTCTATATTTAGAAAAATAAGTCACATGTATATACACAGGAAAAGTTATGGAAGGCTGCGCCCACGGCCCTCAGCAGGACCAGGATTGGAAGCTGCAGGGGGTGGGTGGCGATAGGACTCTTCCTTCTACATACATCCATGTCATTTAAAATTATGACCAAGAATGCATAACATATTGGCTTTGTATTAAAAAAATTTAATTAAATGTATTAAGTAATGTTGTTTCTGAATCCATTAGCAGAGAAAAAAAACTGGGTTTCTAGCCTTTTCCTTGCAGAGGCCTGTACACAGACCAGAGGAGTGACACAGTGATCGAAAATAAGTCTGGTGGATACCCTGAATTTTATAATTTTTAAACTATCTTCTTTGAAATGGCCAAGAAGAGGCCTGAGGAAAATGAGAGGGTTCAGAGGTCAGGAGAAAATCACAAATCCCTTTCTCAAAGCACCAGGAAGCACAGGCCAGTCCAGACAGGCCGTCGGCAGAGCAGCGGGTGTGAGACAAGGGTCCTTGTGGGCGGTGGCAGCTGCGCTCACACTGGTGTCCATCCCTCTGCAGGTTAAAGATCTGATTTCATCACATAGTCCTGCATTTCACTACACTGCACATGAGGGTTCTCGTAAAGCAGGACCAAGGTCAAGGTTTCGGTGAGTATCTAATGACAGGCACGAAAGCAGCATCAGAGCCGGAGAGAAAGTTAGAGGAAGGAAGGCAGAGACTGACCTGGTGCTGAGGCTGCTGCCCCACTGGCCACCTTCTTGCCCCAGGTCCTGTTGGGGCCTCATCCCTCCAGGGTCCCCAGCCTGGGTTCAGCCTGATTTCAGCGTGGCTATCCAGCCCTGAGAAGGAAATGTGTGAACTCACCCAGACAGGGCTCCACCCAAAATTTGAAAAGAGAAGTGAAAGTAACTTTTTCTGGGTGTTGTGAGACATGTCTCCCTCCTCCAGCGCCCCAGTGTGGCTCTCAGCCGTCAGGACATGTGGCAGCAGGAATGGAGGACGAGGAGGGACAGTCAGGAACTGGCAGGTCAGGGGAGGAGGACCCCCAAGGGGAGGCTCCCAGGGGTCCACTCATTTGTGCAAAGACACCAAAAACCTCTTGTGAACCCACTGCCCTCAGCGGCCGCAACCTTCTAAGAGGGTGCAGAGCTTGCACAGGGTTTGGATGAGCTCCACGTTGCCCCTGGTCCTTCTGGACACAGTGCTGGGGAAAGAGGGAAAGGCAGAAACTTCAGATCTTCTCTCAGGCCTATGGAGAGCCTGGAGCCAACTGAGCTGGTCCCGGGGTTCAGACACAGGGTCTGAGAAGCACCGTCCTTAGAGCAATGGTTCCTGGAACCGGACTCCCTCCAGCCGAGACTCAGGGTTCTCCCCCAATTACATGTCAAATACAGGGAAGGTTCCACCCTCTCTCCACCTATGTTCTTTCTTTCCCCCACAGGAGTGAATATTAATCAGCACGGGGCAGATCCCAGGACGCTGACGAGGCCCTCTGCCAGCGGGCAGGGTCTCAGTGTGTCCCGGGTGCTGCGCACACGGGGATCCCCCTCCCTGCAGACTAGAAAGCTGAGCCTCTGGAGGACACGGCTGTCCTGTGCTCTCGACCTCCGTGGGACTCATGGCCCAGACACAGTCTGACACAGATGACACCTGCCTTTTCCAGTGTTCACCCCGCCCGCCTCCTCTGTCCCTGAGCAGGAGGCAGACTAGGCCACCACCGCGGTGGCGGTTGCCATAAATGTATCAGATTTGCCCTGAGTCTGCTTCGAGTCACCAGGGTCACCGTGTGAGGAGAGGTGGATAGCAGTCGGCTGGTGGGAAATCCACGGGGGCCAGCATCCTGGGGGGACACTCCCACACTGGGGCTGCCCTGGCCGAAGAGAACGTGGGGCCAGAGAAAGCGGGGCACACACCCTGCGCTGTGAGCAGCACTGGTTTCTGTGGGGTCAAGAGGCCTCTGCGGAGAAGCAAAGATTTTTGATCCAGAAAACAAGGTCGGACCCACTCAGGTTCGGACGCAGACGAGACCAGCTTCAGAAGCAGGTGGCCCCCTGAACAGTCCTGATTTGAAGGAAAGAAGGCAGTGCCTGGGGCATTTTCCACGGGGGCAAGGGGCACTCCAACAGGGACCACTCCTGTTTCCAGGGAAGTCGCCCGAGCCGCGGGGCCTGGAAACCGTGAAAGCAGGAGAGGCGGTGAAGGAGGAGGGTCATGGGGTGGAGGGCGCAGTGAGGGGAGGGGCTTCCTGAGCTTCCCCAGGAGCAGCGTCCATTCAGAGGTCAGTCGTGGGCTGAGTCTCCAGCCTGGGAGACCCTGCGGGGACAGAGGTTAGTCCCCGGAGACGAGGAGACGAGGCAGGGAGTCCAGACCTGAGAATTCAGGCGCAGGAGAAACCAGCTGAGGGTGGAGACCCGAGGCGAGGCGCCTCTGTGGATGCAGGAATGGAGGGGGAGGGGCACCGGGACCTAAGTGGGAACTCACAGGCCCTGCACCAACGTTGCCTTCTAGGAGGTGGCCCGTCAACAAGCACGACCCCTGGTCCCCCCACCCACGCTTTTCTTTCTGGGGAGACGCTCAGGCTGGGAGCCCTGTGAAGGTGCTTCAGCTCCTGGTGGGTCTCCCGGGGCTAGTCCCGCGGGAGAGGCCGGGGCTCTGTGCTCCTCCAAGCTCAGGTGCACAGGGACAGCGGCCTCTGAGGACTGCCTGTGTGCGCGTGTGGTTGCTTGGAACTGTCGGAAGCTGACTGAGTAAATCCAATCTAGACTTAGGGATTGTTTTTGCCCACATCCAAGCCACGTCCCGGACCCAGCTTTCACCAGGAGAAGGCTGGTACCTGGAGCCCCTCCCTGCATCACTTTTTCCTGTCCGCTGGTTTGGAACTCAGGTTGGGGAGACGTGGGGAGGGCTCATACTCAGAATCTGAGGTTCTTCCTGTGAGTTTCTTCTTCCTGGAATTTCCCCTCTCTCCCCAGAAAGCCTGGGGGCGCGGAGCTTCTTCCCTGGCTCATCTTACCAGGAAGAAAGCGGACTCTCATACCGAATTTTAGCCACCCCATGCAAGCCTGCGGTTGCTCTCCAAGCCAGGTGATAATGAACAGGGACTATCTTGCCTGCCTGCTTGTGAGATTTGACTTCTCTTCAAAGTGGGCTGCCTTTGTTCACTTTCCAGAAGCCTCAGCCAGCTGTTCTCTCTTCAGCACATTAGTCACACTTAGCAATAGCCACCAAAATCCACAGTTCTTGTAGTTACTCTTTCTCCCTTTGTCAACGCCAGAGAATTGTACCAGCCAGGACTTCTGCTCTCTCTCATCCAGATTCCTACAGGGGAACGTTGGTCAATGACACTGATATAGCACCCCGAATGTCGGATCAATACTCTGCCTGTCACCGTCTGGCCAGACAGCGATCCAACCCGCAAGCCCCATCCTTAGGGCCTGCTGGCCAGGACTATTACCCTTGTTCCCTAAAGGAAGAGTCTGAGATCAAGTCCCTTCAACAGTGATTTATTGTAAGGAATCCCTCAGGAGGAGGAGGGGTGAGGGAAGCAGGAGAGCATGGGGTGGGGGGAGCTAAGCAAGGATGTGGTCTCGGCCGGCCGGGAGTAGCTCCAGCCTGAGCCCAGTGGGGAGCACGAATCATGCCCCTCAGAGGTGGACTGGCAGCCACCCTCACAGCAGCTGTGACAGGAGAAGTCGGCCCCCAGAGGGGAGGGGCCAGGGAACCAGCAGCATCCACTACTCCGGTGAATGGCTCTCAGCTGTTTCCTGAATAGCAAACACTTCCCTGAAAGTCTTCTCAAATTCCGCCTCCAGTCTAAGGCCCATTAGGCCAAAGTCTTTGTACTGGGAAGAAAGATAAATAACAACAAAAGTAGCGCCACTCATTCTCGGTGTTTACACGCACTGCATTCAAGAATTATTGCCTTAAACACCTACAGCACATTAACCAGATTAAGACAGAAAAACACTCCCATGGCTAAGAGTAAGTTCTGTGTCCTAATGCACAATTAATTCATGTTAACTAGACAAAAATGGGCAATGATGACCACATGTGGGGATTTTTTCTGTTTATTACTGCTTTGTGAAGCTTCTGGAGCTGGTTATTTTTTTTATCCTTCTTTAATCTATTGTCTTACTTGTTGGTTTGGGTTGTTTATTATAGTGACAGAAAACGAATACATGTTCTTCATAACAACCAAATATTAAATTCAACCGGTGACCTTCCTTTCACATTGTCACATTGTTCCCCTCTGGTGACCCCTGTTAACTACATGGACATTCACACGCAAAAGACTCTGCAGTATGGAGATTCTCAGAGGTCTCACTGAGTGAATTTGGGGAAAGACAAAAACAACATCATGACTTTAGGACACAGCCTCCTCCTTGGATTGGAGCAGGGAGGACGTGACTGTTCTCCGTGGGCACCTGTCACCTTATGCAAGGAGAATGGGCTGTCAAAGGCGTGGGGTTCTGGTTGCAGGGACACCCCCTGACTCACTGTCACTCTCCCTGGTGGGCTGAAATCCTGAGCTTTAAAAGTCACTCACTTCCTGAACTCTTGCTTGGACAGGCTCATAATACAAGATGAGGGAAATTCTAAAATTTTCCAGACCCAGGAAATGAGGGCCAACTGATTCAATGGACAGATAATGAAATGGAAGAACAGAGAGCCACTTACCTTGTAAGATGCCCTGTGGTTCTGAAAGATGAGGCGCATGTCCCGCACAAAGCCCTCCACCTGAGGGTAACCCTGCTCGCTTAGCTTCTTTCTAATTTTGTCCAACCACATGGGTTCCTTGATGTTTTGGGAGATTTTTTTAATCTGGTGGAGGAAACTTTCATTGAGAGAATTGCTGACACAGTACCGTGCCTGCCTTCCGTGGATTCCCATCGCACCGGCAGAAACCCAACGTGCAGACAAAGGCGGCTCATGCTCCCCCTCCCGGGGGCTCCGCATCGCAAATCCCACCGGAGCCCGTGTCAAGGCCAGCCAACATCATGGTTGTTGCTACTCACATAATAATAATACGGAATCTTCGCAAAAAATGAGCTCTCTGAATGGCCATAGACTTTCAAGAGGAGGAACTCACATTTCTACAAAAGAAGGAGGATGTGAATGAAAAGCAACTTGGAGAGAAGGAGTCCATTTATGGGCAGACGTGCCCATACCAGTCTCCTGGGAGTTTCCCCAAACAGCTTTCGCTCTATGAAACAGTCATGTGATGGCTGAACTATTTTTTTCCGCCAGCAGGTTCTGGGGAGTTTTCACTGTGGTTGAGACGTGGCTCGAGGAGCAGGCGCGCTCTGACACCCTGCCTGTCACCCTGGCGCTGTTTGGCTTCTCACAGGTGGGCAGAAGGGAGAAGGCTTGGGGCTTGAACCGGACTCACCAGCTGCTCCTCAGGCCCCATCGGCCTGGCCAGGACCTCGGGCTCCCTGCCACACTGCTGGCTTCCTGAAGACTCCTTTATCCTGCAGAAGATGCAGCTCCACGGGCTCCTGAGGGGTCGGGCAACGTGAGCCGGGCAAAGCGCAGGAACAGCCACCATTCCTGCGGCTGCTGCTGCTCTCTTTCAGGATGGCTGATGGGCACCGCAGGGGCCAGAAGGGGACACCCTCCAGGGACTCTAAGACCCCCATGTGCAGTCTGAGCTGATGACCTTCTATCCTCAAGGGTAAAAGCAGGGGTCAGTGGGTGGAGGGCGGTGTCAGGGTGGGTGGCGGGCTCTCCTTTCCCCATTGACCTGCTGGGAGCCCAAGGAGCTCTGCTCACCAGGCCTGAGTGTCAGAGACGGGACCGTAACTTAACCCATGGGGAACTCAGGCCTTCATCAGCCAGCTGGAAAGCTGGTGAAATGGGGAAACAGGCCATGTTTTCCGCTTTTTCTGAATAAGTACGGAACACAAGCAACTGGCATTTCCACGCCCATAACTCGTAGTCTGTGCTCAGAAAGTTCTGGAAAGGACAGTACCAGGATGCTGGCAAGGGCTTCTTTTTGCCAGCTTCTCCCTCTCAGAGGAGAGAGGAGAATGTTCCCCTCCTGCTGCCAGCGTCTTTCAGCAGCTGCCGGGCTCATACTGCTGGACCCCGTAGCTCTGACCCCACTCTGTCCCCATCAGGTCACAAGAAGGAACTTTGCAGGGGGAGCGTGCCTGGCAGGGGGAAGGGTCTACAAAAGGGAGGGGGGCTGAATCGCACAAACCTCTCAGTCTCCACAGCGGGTAAGTGACAGTCCTCGTGAAAGGATCTGGAACAAGTATCACAGCAGAAGAGCTTCCCTCCGTCCAGGCAGATCTCACATATGTCTGAATTTTTCATCTAGAAGGTAAAACAGTGACCGCATACCCATGAACCCCTGATGATTAGCGCTGTGGGAATGTAAGTCTCATGGCATTTGTGCCACGTGCAGGGACTGGTGTGTTTCTCCTGAGCTGAGAAGGGGCAGCATGGAACGGGGGTTTCAGAAGAAGGATTCTTGATCTGCAGTGAAGTTCAGGAGGACTGGCCTGTGTGCCAGACCAGAGAAGTTTTTCCCATAAAACCAGAGATCCTAACACAGAAAGACAGGCAACAAAACAAGAGGGTGATCTCATGGAGATCTGAGCAAAGTCATTACCCTGCAGGTAAAATAAGATCCTGAAGTGGTGTTAAGCCTATTTGTCTGTACCACAATGGCATCATATATTGGATGGCCAATGGCAATGGCCGTGTATTGAGAATTTGTTAAGATGGAAACAACTTCTTAGTGTGCAAAGTAATAAAAGGTGAAAAGGCACTAATTTACAAATGTTTTGAGTCTTTTTAGTGGTTTTTCGGTGGAAAATACTTGGGTTGGCTGAATTGGGATTCTGGCCATTTCTTTTGTTGCTAAAACGGTCATAGATGAGGGGGCACAGCCTCAAGGAATACCCAGCCAAGAGCTCCCATTCGGCATCCTGGGGGGTCCTGACACACCCCCCCCTCAGTGGGCCTGAGGTGCTCTAATGGGGAGCCCTGGGCTGTATTTCTTCCTACCAGTGCAGACACTCAAGGACTACCAGGATCATTCTCCAAAAGTGATGACCCTTCTCTCCAAAACAACAAGTAATGACAAACATAACAGATGTTTCAGAATCGCACATATATAGTCTTCTTCAAGAGCGTGTCTCTCTGAATCTTTGCCCAGCTACACGATAGAATCCTCAAAGGAGGGGGTACAAAATACTAATGCCTTGGCCCCCAAACCAGAGATTCTGAATCAACTGGTCTGGGTGACTATACGCATTGATATTCTTCTTAGAGTCATTAAATGGGTAATTTTGTGTATCAGAATCACCAGGGGACTCTTAAATAATCCTAATGTGCAAATCCTAGGACAGAGTGATTAAATCAGATTGTCTCCAGGGGGTAATCCATGTCTTCAGATGAGATTTAGCCTGAGCAGAGTCTGGTTAGCAAGGCTGGGGGTTACTGTTATTCGATGCTGAATTGGTCTGTAATGGCTACTCCAGGAACAAAACTAATAGGAGTGTGGGTACTCTTGCCCCGTCCTCCTTCACTATCCCTCCTCTGTGGATATCATGTATCAATATTACTGCATCACATCCTCTGGATTGCAGCCCCCTGGAGTTGTGCAAAGGCGACTCTGCTTAAAGTGTACATCATCTTGTCACAATGAAATAAAGTGATGTATGATAAAGCTTAGAGAATGGAATCTGCCATATATTTGGCGAACCTAAAGCAGACAGCCATGTGGTATCAGTGTAATTAAAGATGCCTGTGATTTGCTAAGTGATGATGCGTTTTATCCTAACCTCCAACTCAGCACCTGGATGGCTCCCTTGAGGTTGGATGCAGGGCCCCAGTAAAGGACCCAGCTGGCCTGCATACACGTCTCAGCGGGACTCATCACAGCATCTTTATCTTCAGTTTGTCGGCTTGGCCTGGCCATGTCCACCCGCCTGATGCATACAACCATCTTAGCTCTGCTTGAATGGTGGGTTGAATACTTGGCATTTTCTTCCTTCCCTCTGCCTTCTTTAAAGTACCGCTATCCTCTCAAATTTGCACCTTCCCTCTAATCTGCAGGTCTCCCCTGCCTATTTCTACTTCAAGTCCCATCTCTAAGGAACCCAATGGACTAGAACTCTGCCTCCCATAATAACAGGGAAGAACAAGAAGGTTTCCACCAACAAAGGCAAGAATGCTTTCATGCTGAGACACCCAACTCCAGAACACGTAGCTCAAATGTGTGATGCATCTGCTGTTTTCTGCTCAAAACACACAGCAACATGTTCCAGCTGAGTGTGAGCACAGTTCAGGGAAAGGCAACAACGACACAGGTAAAATGCCAAGGGGAAACGCCTAGATTATATTGGGGCTATACATGGGAGCTGGTACTTACACACAGGTCAACTATGATGCTGTTGCAAGACTTTGGTATTTTCTGCTGAAAAAAGAGAAAGATTGAGTGACAATAATGAATGTCAAGTGTCTATCCACCACTTCTTTAAATAGCCATTTTTGGAGGCATTCCATTCACAGTCTATCCATTATTTCATACATACTTTTACGGAGGTATATATCTACAATGAGAATTAAAATTGCCAAAGTAGCACTGTTGGGTTCAAGCTAATACGTTCCCTGGCACTGAGACCCAAGGTGGGCCTCTGGGAAGTCAGGCAGGGAGTGTGGCCCAGCTCTCACAGATGGGATGGAGGGACTCTTCTGTTCTCCCACTCTGAGGGGCCCTCGGGCTTTCTTCTCGGTATCCCACCAGAAGAGCTGCAATGGGAGTGACAAGCTGAGGACTCATCGTCCACAGCCTCCAGCAACCACAGAGCCCAGATTCCTGCAATCCATGCCAGTGACCCAGAGAAGAATCCCATCACCCTCTGAAGCTCTCCGAGGGTGGAGCTTCAAAGATAAATTGTGGTCAAGGACTCCGGTGTGGCAGCTCTTCTTCCAGAAAGTCACCCTCCTCTCCTCTGCATTCAAATCCCAAGATGTCAGCTGGGTGGCATTGAGGTCACTGACTACTGCCCACTAGACTTACACTGCTGTGCACATTCAGTAGAATGACTTCCCTCCTGGACTCAGACAGCCCCAGACTTACTCTCCACCCCAGGGCAGAGGTCAGAGACAAGTGTGAACCACTGGGAAATCACCTGAGACTGGCCATGTCACTGCCCACCTCTGTGGGTGGCCTAGGTTCCCTCAGCCCTTCCCATTATTCATTCTTCCCTCTTCGCCAGTGACGCTGAAAAATCCTTGAGGTCAAGGACAGTGTTTGATTCTTCTTTAATGGATATTGGGCATTTAGTATGAACCCAACAACTTTCTATTCAACAAGAGAATGAATGAGTATTGTTGCATTTAGGAAAAGAGATTACTTGATATTTCTTAAGCAAACATCACCATAGAGTGAATGATTGTTCTTCAGGACGATATCATTTCACAAAACAGAAGCTGTCACCGAGAGAGATTACAGGCCCTTTTCAGGAGGCAGGAAGTTGTCATGTAGTGCAGACAGTGACACTGAAGTTTCCGGAAGAAAGCAGGCACCATCAGCAAGAGAGGTTCTGGCAGACACAGACGCCCCACAGAGGCAGTTATGGGTCCTGGACCTGCCACTGTTGGGAGCTTCTGTTCTCCTTCAAGGAGGCACAAAATACAGAGGCAACTGCCCCTTGCGCTGAGAAGTATTTGACTCATAACTGCGGGTAGAACCTAGTGTTAGGAAGTTGCCAGCTCCCTTAGGGACTCCAACTGAGTAACTCTTGACCCTGAAGGAATGGTTCACATGCTGGTTTGTAACATGCTCGCTACATGAGTCTAACAGTGGTTTCCAATTAGGAAATTGAGTGAATGAAATGTCCCAAGGACTGATAGCTTAAATCAACCAGATGTGCAGGCAATGTCCAGGCCTGGACCTCACATCCCCAGTGGAAGATGTAGTTAGCTTGGCCAGCACTATTGACCTACCTTAGGATGATTCTGAGAATGTCTTGGGTGGCCATTTCTACCTGAAGTATACGAGAACGGGATTTGTTTCCTCCCTCACTACCTCAAGTTCTTCATGTCCCATCTTGGAAGAGCCATCACTGTGTCCTGAATCTACACTGCACCTTACGTATTTGTTGTCTCCACAGCCTTCTTCCACAGAGGGACAAACACTTTCACAGACAGAAAGGAGGCCTGTCCAGCTCTTCTGCTGGAGCCAAAGGGGCAGCATCACAATAAACAATTTCCACATCAGGTCCTCCTATATACATGGATCTTCCAAAAGCTTCCTCCCCAAAAGTAGCAGCTTCGTGGAAGGCTAATAGTTTGCACCCTGAAAAAGAATCTGTGTGTCTCTGTATACACTTTATTGGAATGTGGAAGGGGAAGTAAACTATCACAAAACAAACATGTTTTTTTTGTTGCCTATATCATGAAATGGTGTATGGGTTCATATATGTCCCAAGATAGACTACCTACTAGATGGATTTATCTGCATGATGGTGAGCAAACTTTACTCCACCAGATTTCAATACAGTTAGAAAATAATAACTTTGATTTTAAAAATATCTAGGTTTGATTTGAAGGTGACCCTGTGACTTTATTATGAATTGTTTCTGTGTATTCCATAATTTGGTTTGCTTTTACAGCTTGGACACCCTTACCACATCTGTATCTATACCTAAAACTCAACTGATGTCTATTTTCATATCTCCTTTTCATCTCTGTCACAAAGGTTTGTTATTCAAAGACTTTGCATACCACATAATGTTCAAGGTAGCGACTCTGAAGGCACACACAAAAAACGGTACTTAATTATAATTATCCAATTGAGAAACCATAAAATAACACACTTTGTATCTAAAATCAGTTATGTGATTAAAAATTTGCAGTAATTTATGTAATTATTACCTTTTTTCTCCTTCTGCATATTCTTGGAGGATTATAGAGAAATCCTTTCTGAAAAATAAAAATATCCAAGGATATGGTCAGCCTGTGTTCCTGGTTTGTGAGTCTGGCATTTCCTGCCTCCTCCCAAATATTTCTGTCGTGATGGTCCACTGTCACCTCAAAGCCCTGGTGTCTAAAGGAGACACCATCTCCCTCTCCTCACCTGTTCTTCCTCTAGAATTCATCCATGGAAACCAGAAAGTCATCTTTGGAACAATTTTCCTTCCCCTTGTGCTATTTCTTAAGTTTTCAGCGGTTTTCCTCCACAATCTCTTTGACACCTCTCCCCTCCTCGCCATTCCCACCAGTGCCACGCACACCTGCCTCCTCACACCAGGGCTATTCAGCTGACACACACGGGTCCCACACCTACAGGGTGTCAGACACTCTGGACAATGTTGAGCTCCTAAACATGGACAAACCTTAGAGGGTTCTACAGAGACAAAGGGAATGCATGGAAGCATGAGAATAAAACAGTATGAGAAGGGCCTTACTAGTAAGCTCAGGGGTTCAGGGAAGGGATGACCAGGGCAGAACAGTCAGGGAACATTGAGACATTGCAGGTTGACTACAGGTGTCTTGAGTAGAAAGAAAGTACAATCACCTCAGAGCCCCATGTTGTCTGAGATACTATTATAATATGCCATTTCACACCTCAGGAGACTCCCTGGTTTTGCATTGTCTACATTAGGAGATTAAACTCCGTATCCTGGTGTTAGATCCCGCCCAAATAGCCCCAATTGATGGGTTATGTCATATCACACAGTCCTTCTACCTCAACCCATGGAGTCACAGTTATTGTGGTTCTGGGTTTTGTACCATTCTTTCTCTGGAGTGTCTTCTGCCCACTTGTTTGACTGTGGAACGTCTTCTCTCTTTCAGAGACTAAAGTTGTCTGCAGGCACCGGAGTCAGAATGACCTTCCCTCCTCCAGGCTCCTGCATCCACCCCAACAGAGCCCCTTTCAGAAATCGATGGGCTCCCTTGTACTGATCTATGAGTGCGGGGTGCCTCTCCCTGGGAAGGGATAAAGTCAGGGGCCTTGAGGCTTTAACTATAACTCAGCAGATATTTGTTCAATGAAAAATGACATTATCTTAGGGTGCAACGAGGAAAATCACATCAAAGCCTCCTGTCACTAGAATACCTCCATCAGCCACAGTAGGGCTCTCCCACCGCAGGACAAACTCCGTTTCCAGTACTTCCATCTTGCACGACCTCCTCTGATTTCAAATTCTCCGGGAGTCAACCATGTTCCATCCTCACCCTGTATGGACTTCTTCATGGCTCCTGTAAGACCAGGGGAAGTTGACCTTGAACCTTTTGTTCTCACAGTTCAGACACTGGCCTCTCACCGCACTGGATCTGGAGTCACCCAGTTTGGGCTCAAGATCACTGGAGCAGGAGAGTGTGGCCTTTCCTCTCAGACACCAGAATTTCCACCCCAGCCTGTGAGACCTCTCCATGGAGATTACCTGTTTTACGCACACGTTTCTTTGACTTTCTTGCAACAACAAAAAAGTAATCATTACCATCAAAATCAACACTATAAAAATATTCCAAAATCACCTATATGGAATCCTCCACGAATCCTCTCTGTACAATGAGAGGTTCTCAATTTGCTATGGAATTCTGGAGAGAGAGAGAACAGGCCAGACTCTCTGTCGGCCTTGTGGCAATGAGGACACAGAACTTCAGGTTGGACCGAGATGTCAGATGGGGGCTCCACAGCTCAGAATGGCACCGTGGCAACATCCGTGCCCTCCCTTACACCAGCTTTCATCTAAGTTTAACGGCATTACGGAGCAGAGGTTTCCATCCCTGATCATGGACAGCTAGTGGTAAACATATTTGTGAAATGTATCCAGTGAACATTTAAATCATACAATAAAAGATAATTATGTGCTAAACATGAGTCGTCATTAGAGAAGTGCACATCCGAACCACAGTGAGATATCACTTCACACCCACCAGCATGGCCATCATTTAAAATGTCAGACACTACAGGTGTTTACCAGGACAGAGAGAAGTTCAGGCGTATATAAAATAGTGCGGGCACTGCGAAAAATGTTTTGGTGTTTTCTCAATAAGTTAAACATAAACTTACCATATGAACAAGCAATTTCTCTCCTGGGTAGATACACCAAAAAATTAAAAACATGCATTCACACAATAACTTGCATGTAAATGTTCAAAAAAGCATTATTCATAATCCCAAAGAGTGGAAATATCACAAACTGTTGAAGGGATAAACAATATACTGTATATTCATGCCATAGAGTATTATATTATTTGACAATACAAAGGAATGAAGTACTAATACATGCTATTACATGGGAGAAGAACATCATGCCGAGGAAAAGAGCCAGTCATAGAAATGCCCATATTATACAATTCGATTTATATAGGACACCAAGAATAGGCTTGGTTGCTTCAGGCTGGGTGGTGGGGTGAGGTGGGAGTTGGCATTGACTACTGAGAGACATGAGGTTCCCTTTAGTGGGGAGAAGAAATGTTTTAAAATTAGATCATAAATTCACAATCCTGTGAACATACAAACAAAACTCAACAATGAATTGTGCACTCCAAGTGGTGAATTGCATGTGAGTTGTATCTCTGGAAAGCTGTTTAAATAGTATACATCAATTACGTAAATTAATTCCTTACAGCTATACCATGAGGAATATTTTAAACATCATCTCTTTTTTCAGACTGTTTTAGAGTCAAGAGCAGTGCCCTTTTTTACTCGGATGAATCAGTCATTCATCTGGCAGAGCTGAGGCTGGGACCCAGGGTTTCTCATTCTAAGTTCTGTGATCTCCTCACTGTATCTAACACCCTGTCCTGCCAATAATGATCCAGGAAAGAGAGAGGACAGGAAGGTGGCAGCTGAGGGCCTCTTCCCATGTATTTCTGATTCACTTCTCAGCTTGGTTCTTTGGGCATTTCCATGGTCACTTCCATGTGGCAGTGAGCCGCTAATATGTACGGTGTCTTAAAGGATGAAAGTGCATTCTTGAGGTTCCCTTCCTCCATCTCTCAAGTCAAAATACAGACTCAATTCCTTGAACAATGTGTAATTCACATGGGTAACTCTGAATTTCTTGTAATTCTTTCACATAAGAGTTGAAAATTAGACCATGAAACCTACCTTGCTTCAATTTCTTTTTATATAACATCCCTTTTGCCTGTCTACAAGTCACAGGAAGTACTTCTGAGCGAAAATCCACACTGTTATCTCTGTGCTTTCTTGATCCTGAAACAGAAGATTTCTTCAATCTGTATAATTTCGCAATTGGACATGTACCCCTCTCCCCATGCTGAATTTGTTCCTATAAAGACATAGGGGTGCTTAGGGAACTTTATTCTACCAATCTCCAGAGTTTCAGAATCTTTCAGTGGCACTCTTGATCACATAACCACAGATCATCTACCTTCATTTCACCTCTCAAACCCACCCCCCCAGTCAGAACGCTGTAGCAGAGACACCAGGCGTCCACACGAGACTGTCTCAGCTCCCCGCCATGTGGTCACCCGCTGATTCTCAGGTGACAGTGGCACACGCAGCTGCTGCCCTGGTCGGAGGGGGCTCTGCACCGGGGCTATTTCCCTGCACTCAGGTCGCTGCAGACAAAGTCCAGGCTGTGCAGGCCTCTTCCTGTGTGAGCTCTGACTCAGGGGCAGAGAGGACAGCGATGGGCCGACCTGATGGACACGGTGTCTGCTGTTTGTGTTCGCTGCTTTGCCTCATTCCTCCCCCACAGCAGCAAGTGAACCAACTCTAGAATGATGTGCACCAGATCCTGCCCTCTCAGCCAAGTTTTAGAGCCATGATAGGAGGAGGTGGTCTGTCCATGTAACAATTTTGAGACAGA
This sequence comes from Pteronotus mesoamericanus, assembly GCF_021234165.1. NCBI lineage: Eukaryota > Metazoa > Chordata > Mammalia > Chiroptera > Mormoopidae > Pteronotus > Pteronotus mesoamericanus. Next base: position 470,244 of record NW_026555277.1, read on the forward strand.
CAGACTGTTAGCACGAGGAGGGGCTGAGAACGATGGTTGGCCTAATTCACTCTCCTGCTCTACAGATGAGGAAACTGAGGCAAGAGTGGTTACGTGACTGACACAAGCCCATGGGGTCGAGAGAGGGAAAGACGTCTGACCACCACTCTGGGTCACCAGTGGTTTGCAACCTGTGACTCTCTGTGTAAGAGAAGGGTCAGCTAAATCATTTGTGGGTTGTGTATACCCTTTCTATGGCAACAGCCTGGGTCCAGCGTGAAACTTATCAGTTCAGTGGCGACAGCAGCACTGCAGTGGACCCTGGACCCTGGGACCTGGTTTAGATTTGTCTCCAAGTAACTGGTGTGTCAGATTATCCTCTTTCTGTCCTGACACATTTTGAAAACAGGCAAAGTCATATGCATTTCTCAACAGTTACTAGTGAAGCTACATGAAGCAATTAGGAAAGTGGGTTCATTACTAAAGACACAGACTGGAGCACAGGGAATCAGGTGTATAGTTATTGAAAATATATCCCCCCCTCCAAAAAAATATATTCCCCTTTCCTGCATTGCCTCTAAATGGACTCTCTTCTCTAGGGCTCTGTTACTATGATGTAGTAGATTCTACATATGCCTCTCTTTTCCCCTGACAAAAAGAAAAAAAAATCACAGTTGTAGACATGCAGTTTTATTGCAGATATTAGTGCTTTTCTAAATTTCCATTTTAATGTAACTTCCTCAAAGACTGACTAAAAGCATAAAGAGCAATATATAATCCCTAGTCTTTAAACTATCAAGAATTAATCTTAGGCTCATCTTCTACTTTATTTTTCATAACCCACATTCATTAAACAATTGAAATCAGCCTTTCACTTATACTTCAAGCAGCCATGTGATATGTGCTTAATAGATGTCAATTATACACCTACTAACTTATTTAGTTTTTTCAACTAATATACGAGATCAAGATGGTAATTATTCCCATTACAGAAATTAAATATTCTGAGGAAATTGATGCAAAAACTACAAAATTATGTTAATACATATAGGGATTCTTTCAGTGGAGAGATAGAAAAAAATAGAAATTCTGTGCATTTAGGAAAACCCTGTGGTGGGCTTACAGGTGAGAAGCACATTATCTTGAATAAAGTTATTTGTACCTTTGTTCAGAAGGTGATGCAAAAATGAAGTAAATGTGACAAAGGGCTTTGTCTTCTTTGGTTTGAACAAAGATATTATAATCTAAGGAACTACCAGAAGTCTTATCAAGAAAAATGAGTATAAGTGAGTCTTACAAAACTGTAGTTTCAAGTAGTAACTAAAGATTGGCTTGATAGATGTTGCAGCAGAGAATGTTCCTCTATTTGTAAGTTAATTGGCTATGACTATGCATCTCAATGTTTTCTATCATTCAAATGTGTCTTCTTTTTTAAGGCAGGAAGACAAATTCATTTTCTCCTCACTGTGTTCAATGCCCACCATCCAACGACCACTACCTGGTGGTACCAGGTGAAGTTATGCAGACTCCAATAAGAAATATTTTCTGAACTACCCAGTCTAAAGTGCAGGAAGCTCTAAGCACGTTAATGAGTATATGAGACCAGAAAATTAAGAGGACTATTTCCTTCCATCAAACCCACAATGGACCTATTATCAGTAAAACAACCCCATTTTCTGATATATAGACTAAACAATTACTGAGAGGGTTTTTATCTCTTCAAGATCAAAATGGTCCAATGGGACAAATATTATTACAAAATCGTACAAATTACAGACTGGCAAATATTGTCACCTTGTTATCACGTAACCAAGATGACAGCAGCCCTAACAAGATGTCTACCAAGACAGATAAACTTGTGTAAGAAAGTGGAAGACTTGGATATTAATAGCCATAGGCAAAGGAGAACTACTAAAAAAGTGAAAATGTAGTTTTTGAAGACTCAGATTAATTTGTTTGTCTCCCTCTCACTTTTCCCCCCTGGAAGATGGGTCACCAGGCAATAGAAAGTCATCCACCCAGGTATGGCTCTCTGAAAGACTCTCCCCACCTCCTCTTTCACCCAAGAAGCCAAAGTGATGAGGGACTCTGGAAGGCCAAGATATGTCTGGCTCTCCTTCATTCCTCCCTCTTCCAAAAGCCCATGCCCACAGCCCAAGGAGAAGAGACGCAGACAGCTTATTCTCGCCTCCCCTGCACTGTCAGGCGTGGCACGAAGCTCTAATTACAACCTTGGACAACCCAACAAATACAGAGTTCTTTCTGTGTCTTTCCTGAAACTAGTGAATATGTTGGATTTAGCTTTCATCAAACTTGTTAGGCCTAATATTTTTAGGGAAAAAAATAAATAAATACATTAAAGTTCACCTAGCCTGTGGAACATTTGGTATAAGGAGACTTGGAGTTTGGGGTTTAAAGCCAGCTAATTCATAACATAGTGCTATTGTGTTTTACTCTCACAGTGTATTGGCTAAGCAAGGCAGGTTTTACTATTTTTGTGTTCCTGGGTTGTAATATACACTTTACACCGAAACCTCATCACTACCCTAATAAATATTGCAGCAGTCAGAATATCACTTAAGGTGTTTTTTTTAACTTGTCATGGTTGGTATTAATTAACCTCTAGAAGTATGACAGACTTTTTTTTCTTTTTTTGTCATTATTCTTGTTTGTTCTATTACAGATGTACCAATTTTCCCCCTTTGCCCTCCTCTGCCCGGCCCACCTCACACCCCCACAGTCATTCCGCACACCGTTGTCCATGTCCATGTGCCATTCCTACCTCTTCTTGGACTAGAATTTTAAATTTTCTCGTTTCCTCAAAATTTTAATAGAACTCTCAAAAGTTGGGAACAGTTCACTAAATGCCAAAAAGTGTGACCAACTGCCCCAGTCTATTGAGAACTATGGGTTACCAAGGGTCCAGCACTTTCAATGGCAAGACTGGGAAAGTCTCAGGCAAACCAGATTGGGTTGGTCACCCCACCTCCTAAAGGCAGTGAACCAAAACACCTGTATTACCCTACAAAGCGTTGGTAGAGCTGGTTATGTCGGCTCTAGGTCTTCAGCCACATCCAGGCAGTAGAAGAGAGGTTACATGTCTTTTGAAAGAAGTCAAGCTGTGGTGTTTGACCCTGCGTCTACCTTCACCATGGAGTTGATGAAAACATCTCATGAAGGAAAGAGCTAGTGACTGTGCTCTATCCATAGCCAATGCCACCTCACACCTGTGCCCATCAGATCAGATACTTCCACACTGTTATCCCTCTTCTCCTTCCACCTCCCCATCCTGGATGGACCCAAACCAATAGCTCTTAAATGGAGACAGAGACGAGAGAGTGAGAGAAGAGTTCAAACGTTCCACCTTCTCATTGCAGGTGACCCGGTCCAAGGCTTGCCCAGGCAGAAGAAGAGGGGGCACTTTGAATTAAAAAAAATATCGAAGTATTAATACTAGACCAGAAAGACTCTCAATTACTGGATAAGAGAACAGAAAAGCTACCAGTCCTGCCCAAGGTTGAAAAAACTCATCTACAGAATAGACTTCAAAGGTCAGTGAGAAAATGAACTTTCTTTCTCCTTACAGTTACCAAGTCCAGCCATTTTAATGAACCAGTATTGTAAGGTAAAGGAATTTCCATGAAAAGCACATAAAACCCCAAGGAAAAAAATGGTATGTCTTGGGCAGCTAAGAGCTATGATATAAATGCAAAGAACTGATAACCACAGTTCTAAACAGGTTGGTTTTCTAGATTTCATAGCTCTCAAACTGACTGATAAGCTTGATTAATAATAGGTTAAGGAGAATCAATGTTCCTTAAAATGTTAGCAAAATTTATATTGACCCACACATGGTGCAAAGTGGAAGTAGCACAAAGTTTATCTCTTGCCTTATCTTAGCAGGATCCTGCAGATTCATTTTCACCTTCTTTCTACTGAAGACCAACTGGCTGACAGCTTTGCTGAGGTTTAGGAATACGCAAGGAAAATCAAGCTGCACAAATTGCAACTGACATGTGAGAGAGACCACCTTCACTCTATACTCAGACAAGAAAGCAAGTTAATGGTAAGGGCTCTCAAGCAGGTGTCCAGAACATTCTCTACTTTTAGAAAGGACAACTTTAAATTACATACAAAATGTCATTGTATTTTGGAAAGAATAGCTTAGAATTTATCTATATACATACAGACATAAGTGAAAATGTTACCATGATCATATCCTAATATTTGATATATTGAAAATAACTACTCTTTAAATGAATGAGACCGCTTTCTTTTTTTCCAAAGTTGTACAGAGTCACTAACAGGGCAGCCATGTAAAATGGCAAAAACAATATATGCAAATTGGTGAAAACTGGAAACTTTTAATTGGACTCTGAAATCCTATTATGTAGATCAACTGATTCAAAATTTTCAATGATATGAAAAAAATGACATCTCACCCTTATTGTTTCAGGATAAAAGAGTTGCTTAAAATCACTACTAAAATAAACAAAATGACAGGAGACTGAAAATATATATATATGTATCTCTTCACAATTAACTTGATCAAAAATATCCTCCTAGGCATTTCTGTTTGCATATCTTACTATTTAAATAATACTTTTATTATGAAAATTGAATGTGTTTATTAGTTTTAATATGCATACATACATCTACAAAACACAAAAATATAAAACTCACCTGTATTTCAATGGCCAAATGTAATCACTGCATATATTTTTATGGATGACTTGTCATTGATTTTCATACATACCTATATCTATCTATACAGAGTTAATAAATATGTATGAATAAACATTTATTCATATAAAAATATATTTGCACAAATAAATATGTTTACAAGTATATATTTTTTACCATGTGTACACACACATACATATATAGGCTGCTTTCTTCATGTGCCTTCTCTGGAACACTTTTCTAAATTAATAGAAATTTCTTGACCCAGTAAAGAAGCCATGCAGTGTGGATGGCAATGTCTCCCTATGAGCCCCGATCATTTAGTGCTGGGTGATTACGTGTATGAGAAATAAACCATTTTGTTGAAGCCACTGCATTTTCAGGCCTCTCTGTTGCAGTGTCGTAGCCTATATCCTACCTGCCACAGTCACTGGGAAACTGTCAGGGCCCACAGGTGACTGCAGGCCACGAGGGCACAGAAGCAGTGCCCTCATAAACGCCAAAGGTGTGACTTCTTCACTTCGCCTGCTTACCTCTCTGATGTGTGTTTCTCCGCTGTTTCTTTTTATATATTGTCCAGGCATGCCCTTTCTTTTTTCCTTCAAAAAGGAAGAGAATAAAGTTAATATTTCAGAACTATCAACATAATTCTCAAAGCCTCATAGATCAGTAGTGTTTGAGTACTTTTTTTCAGACTTCGATCCTCAAGGATGAGAAAAAATTCTTAACTACCGATGTAGTAGCATGAGGTTGATTATGGTTGTATTTTTTCTGTATGTGGACTTGGGAAACCATAGAAAATGACCTTTCTGAATTTTTTTTTAAATCACTTGTAAGCATGGGTTTATTTCTGGAATCTCTATGCTGTTCCATTGTTTTATGTGTCTGTCTTGGTGCTAGTACCATACTGTTTTGATTATCATAGCTTTGTACTATAGTTGAAATCAGGGCATATTATACCTCCAACTTGTTTTCTTCTTTCTCAAGGTTGCTTTGGCTATTCAGGGTCTTTTGTGGTTTCATTAATTTTAGGATTATTTATTTTTTCTCTGTGAAATATGTCATTGTTATTTTGATAAGGATTTCACTGAATCTGTAGATTACTTGAGTAGAAATAAACCCACACTTATATGGTCAATGAATCTATGACAAATGAGCAAGAATTGCAATGGGAAAAAGACAGTCTCCTCAATAAATGTCAGAGAAACTGAACAGACACATACAAACTATTCTTCATGGCATTTCCACATGCCTCAAATTATCTTTCCAAGGATGCTTCAACAGCAAACTGCCTTGGAAATGAGAGACAATGTAACTAACCCTCCAGGTGAGAGGTCACATTTGTTTCCTGACCAGTATAAAACCAGAGGACATTTCCCTCTTTAGAAGTATTTTAGGATAGTAGGGACTCACTCCTCTCCTCAGAGAATATCTGTTTAATTTGCAGATACTTAGGATTATGTCTTCTTCAGGAGTAAGGTCAGAGCAGGCTTCCTAAGCAGTTTATTAAATCCTTTCTAAGACTTGGAGTTTCTGACAGATACGAACAGTTTCTAAGCTTGTACTCCTCACTTTGGCATAGCCTCCATGTGCAGTATCACCATTATATGGGTTTGCAAGAAAAAAAGAACTGATGCATCTATCCCATATCCTAGCAATTTCACTTCTAGGAATTTTTACAAGAGATATGAGGCACAGAGCCAGAGAAAGGCTTCTACAAAATGTTCATTGAAGTACTTTCATATTAGCCATAAACTGGCACATTTGTGGTGTCCATCATAGGAGACTATATATATGAAATTTAGTAAGCTCATAAAATGTGCGCTACTTTGCAACAAAAAAGAAAAAAACTACTGATACATTCAACAACGTGAATAAAACACAAGAGCATTATGCTGAGTGGAAAAAAATTCAGTAAAATAGTCTTTAAACAAGATAAATTAAGTTACCATTTAAAAAAAGAATAGTAATTGCCTCTAATGAGTGAGGTATAAGGATATAACAGATGAGCATCAGAGTTCTTTCCAGAATGATAGTCATGTTCTATATCTTGATATTATTTGGATTATACAGGAGAATGCATCAGAACTCTTCAAATGATACACTTAATATTTATATAATTCATTGTAAATTTTATCTCAGAAAAAAACAGTTTACAGTGAAGTTGGCAAATATTAAACATTAATAACGTCTTGTGCATCACAGACTGGTTTAAAGGAAGGGACATGTGACAGTGCTGTAGTTAGAAACTGACACAAGTCTCACTGGGCTAGATCAAGGTGTCCACAAGGCTTGTTCCTTTCTGGGGCTGTAGAAGATAATCCATTACTTTGTCTTTCCTAGTTTCTGAAGTTGCCTGCTTTCCTTGGCTTATTGTCCCTTGTCTACATCAATAAAGCCGACCTCATTGGTCTCTCTGATTATTCCATGGTATAAATCCCTCTCTCTACAGCTGGAGAGGATTCCTGATTTTAAGGATGTCTGTAATTTTCATTGGGGCCACTGAAATAATCAAGAATAACCTCCCCATCTCAAGATCCCTAGTTACATCCTCAGACTCTTTTTCACCATGTAAAGAAACAGATTTACGGTTCCAGGGGTTAGATATTGATAGCTCTGTTTCTGTTGGTATAAAGTTCTCCAGAATCTTACGGATCTCCCGTTTGTGTCATGCAGACTTACTCCATTAAAGAGTCTCCTCCACAGATCTTTTGTATATAGTAATATATCTGTGTTTTATTTCTGTTGAGGTTGCTTGAGGGGATCTCTGAGACATACACTTAAACTCTTCAAAGAACCTTTTATGTGAATGAACACTGATCTTTTGCTACTTCTGAGGCATTAGCCAAAAGTCATTAGACCAGATTCTTATTCAATAGAGCAATTTCCTGAAAGAAGATGTCCTAATTTTAACATCTTTGCAATCTGAATAGGCTAAGAATTTTCCAAATCATCAAGTCCTGACTTCTTTTATTTAGTAGTTCTTCCCTTGATATATCTCTTTCCTCTCATATTTTGTTCTGAGCTGTAAAATGAAATTAGCATCACCTTCATCATTTTGTTTAGAAATCTCCTCATATATACCCAAAAGATCTGATTTCCACATCACTAAGCTTTTTGTCAGTATCTCTGTCTTTAGCATCCACATTTCTACTAACAAACTATTCCAGGCCGTGTAGACATTTTCTACCACTCTACTTAACATTTTTCCCAATGTCCAATTCCTAAGCCACTTCTACCTGTATAGGAATGTATTACAGCCCCACCCCACTTCTAATAACCAAAATCTGTATTGCTCTTCTATACCTGCTATAACAAATGAACACAAATGTAGTGGCTAAAAGCAATTCAGTCTTACTATCTTACAGACATGTTGGTTAGAAGTCTGACAAGTTTCTCTCTGGACTAAAACAAAGGTTTCAGTAGGTCTTTATTCCTTCCTGAAGGCTACAGAGAAACTACTATTTCCATGATTTTTCCAGTTTCTACAAGTCACCTATATCTTTGTTCACTTTCTCCGTCTTCAAAGCCAGCAATTTTGTATCTCCCAGAGTCACTTCTCCCTCTCTCCACAGCCAGAAACTGTTCTCCAGTTTTTAAGGCCCATTGATTATATTGGTGGCACACAGATATCTAAAATAAACTCCCCTTTCAAGGTCCCCAGCTTCATTATATTTGTGAAATCCCTTTTGCCATTGAAGAAAATACATTACAGATTCCAGAGATTGGGATATGGGCATTTTTGTGGAACCATCATATTATTTTCACTTATTGTAATAATGAAACTCTAGTATTAATAACATCATTAACATCAAAGTCAAGTAAAATCTCATGAACTCTTACTTCTTTTCTTCTTGTGTTTTCCAAAAGTAGAGCTGTTTCTAAGATTTATAGGATCTAGAAAGAAGAAGTTGAATGTAAGAACAGAAATTAAGAGCTAAATGTTAACAATCCTCAGATGATTCATACTACCAAGGTTTGAGTTTATAAAGTTGTTTGGATTACCTTTTTTCTCTTCCTTCTAAAGGAACTAAAAATCTCCTGAATTGAGAAGTATGAGTCCAGGATGAGTACTGGGTTTTCCATTTTTTTTTACTCAATGGAACTTAAAAAAAAAAAAAACCTCTTACCTACATACTTCAATTCACTCATGAATAGAAACAAGTGTCCTATCCTATCTAGGCCTTAAGATTTTTGTGAGAATTAAAGTTTGTGAGAATTAACTTATGGCAAAGTTTTGTGAGAATTAACTTATGGCAAAAAGTTTGTAGGAAAATACTAAATAAACTACTGACATGCAGAGGACATCCATCAAAAATATCTACTGGGTCAAAAGCAGCAGATTGGAAGTCACTCTTACTGAAAATTAAGTGGCAGGATCAGTTGCCTTTCAGGTCTTTGTAAGGTTGGGAAAATATGACACTACTATCTACTAGCAGAAATACACTTTGTTTTCTTGGGTCCCATAGAATATTGAGTGTGAAACTAATGGAAATAATTACATAAATTATGTAATGTATTATGTTATGTAATGTAAAGGTCTTATTACCAATAGAAAAATGCAGCAAATTAGACATTGCCATTTTCAGAGTACATTTCTACTACATTATCCATATACAATTGACAGGGCCTGTCTTGTTAAATGTGACTTTATAATGATCTCTTGCCTCCCTGCTCTTCCCAAAAGGGTCACATGGAGACTCTGAAGAGGACCGCATAGTGCTGTGGACTGACTGCCTCTCACACTCCACCTGCGGTCCCGAGTAACCATGGATCCACCCTCATGCCATGACCCTTGTGCGGCATCTTACCTCGGCGACTTCCAGTCCTTGACTTAAGACCCCCTGGCACACCTTTTGAGGAGCACATAACGCAGGAACACTTCTCATTTCCATTTGCTGGTAGCTCTGATTCTAGACAAAATAATATTTTATGAAAACTCTTCTCATATGCCCCAATGATCCTATTTTTGATACTCTTGTGGATTTTATTTTGCTGCCTCTTCCTCTGAAACATAATATTAATCCTCTCAATATCTGAGTCTTCCTTTAATTCTCTCTTTTCTCCTTTTCTTTTTTTTTTTTTCCAACTATTGCATGTGCTATCAAACTCCAGTCATAGATGCAGGCTCTACTGGTGTTAGTGAACACCCTGCCATCAACATAGCACACTTCTGACACCCAGTTCATCGGCCAAGACTGGCCTTCACCTTGAGCTTTAATAGTGTTCAGTAGTTCTCCCTTTTTTTTCTCTTGTCTCTTTTCTTTATCTTAACTCTGCTTCTTTAAGACACACCTTGCTCATCACGGGGTAGTAGGTTATACGCTCTTCAGATCCTCCTTCTCTACCCATTTGGGGAGCTTCTGGTTCACAAGAAACTAAAGAGAAACAAGAAAGCTACTGTCCACAGATCCTGAGACAGTGATTAGAGTACCATTCCTGGTGTTCCTATGTGGCACACTGGTATTCTGAGCTAAGATGAACTGCACTCTCAGAAAAAAATATATCTCTCGAATAACGCACCTGAGATCCTACAGAGCCATATTTTCCCCATATTTTGTACCTCATTCTGCTTCCTCTACTTTTATTTTTCTAATGTATCCCTAAGAATAAAGTAAAAAGATTGTATTCTTCCAGGGAAAAAAAAACTAAGTATTCCTTGAAAATGATAAAAGTAAATACTAGACCACTTTTAAACTCATCTCTGTTGGGCAATCAGCACTTACATCACCAACCACATTTAAAGGACCTAATCATTTGCAGCTGTACAATTCTGAAAATCAACCAATCAGCAACAACCACACTCCAGAAAACCTACATCTATGGCTAAATGTAACCTGTTCATAGTCATTCCTGTTTCTGAAAGTCCACAGCACCTGAAACACATACTTTCCAAACCTCTTTACAAAATCAGCAGTGTCTGTTTAAAAAAAAAAAATTGTGTCCAGTAAATACAGTCTTCTCCCACCATGCACCTAGCTTAGCAAGCAATAAATCCCCCTCTTAGCTTCTGATATTGCATATGGGCTGTCCCTTAAAATGAAGTTTCCACCAAGATCATCTAGAAGACTCTTGCTGGAGTGCCCTGTGCAACCCTTGGACCAACAGATGTAATTCCCCAGCTCTTGTGCCCACTTCAGGTCATCTTCCTGATCAACTACCAAGTGTACTGTCTTAACAACAACTTGAGCTTTGACATGTTTCATGAGCTCTTATTCCTGAATTTATCTTATTATTTAAATGTGTGTGTGCAGTTAGGTACACAATAGTTAGAAATCTACTTTGGAGGTGCAAATTTAGCATATATTCTGTGAAGGTTCTTATCTTCCTACTACTTCTTTTACTCTCACTCTCTTGTCTATTATAAGACATTTTTCCTCATGTGTACTTGTTCCTGATTTTCCTGTGCTTCTTGAATGTTAGAAGAAAGTGATCCAAAGCAGATGGAAGGAGCCATAGACCTGGTGGGCCCCCTATGCAAGCGAGTCCCAGATACTAACTAATGGGTGTGGGTCCATTGCACAGCAACCAATTTGTAGAAAGATACTTGGTTATACTTTGTCTTGAATCCCACTCCAAAAACTTGACAACTTGTCAATTTGTGAAAAAAAATAATTTTGTTTAGCACATAACATGAGGTCATCTGTTACCATGTAATTGATCATATGTCCCCTTTTTCCTCTCTGCTTGGTGGATGAACCCCATACTCCATTCACATGCAGGACACCATTCTCTCTACGACCGAGTGTTGTGGCCTCTCTGCTCTTTGCCCTGAGCCTGCCTTTGCCAAAGCTGCCGCCTCCTGCGAGCAGAACACCACTTCCTCTTGGTGCTCTCACTGTGGTTCTAACTGTTGCACGTGGCTTAATAAATCACAAAATTTCACAGATGTTTTCAATGGGGAACTTGTGGCACATCAGAGTAAACAATGCATCTGATAATATTTCTATAAGAGAATAAAATACCTAAAAGTTCTTGTGTCCCACTCACTAAATGTTACTTTCAGTCCATTATCTAAAAAAACACCTTCTTTCTTAATTGTGGAATATTAGAAAAACAAACACCAACATAAAACTGATAGAAAAAGAGGTCAGATTTGTTGTTATTACAAGTGGGGAACTGACGGAGTGAAGGAATTGTAAGAAGGTTATCAAAAGGTAAAACCCCCCAGTTAGAAGATACATAAGTACTGGAATTGTAATATACAACATGATGATGACTATAGGTAACACTGCTCTATGATATATTTTCTAAGAGACTAAAATCTAAAACATGTCATCACAATGGAAAAAAACTATTTTTTAATGTGTCTATAGAGATAATGGATCTTAATTTATTATAGATACCACTCCATAATATATGTAAGTCATTACGCTGTACACCTAAAAATGATACAGCATTGTATGTCAGTTATAGCTCAAAAAAAACTGAAAGAAAAATAGAGAATTTAGTGAGCATCAAAAATAAAATAAAGAAAAGATTATCCTGGTGGGCCAATCTAATTATATAAGCCCTTTAAAAGTGAAGAGTTTCTCTAGCTGGTGTCCAAAGAGGATGCCAGAGATTCAAAGATCAAAAAGGATTGAGAAGAACTCTACACACAGTCCCTGGATTGAATGTGCAGGGGCCATACGCCCAGGAAAGTGAGTGGCCTCGGGAGCTAAGAATGATCTCTGGCCAACCATGAGCAACAAGGCTTGGATTTCAGTCTTACAACCTCAAGGATCTAGAATCTGTCACCACTTTGGGTAAATCTCCCCATAGTCTCCAACTAGAGTAGAACCTTGTAAGACTACTTACCAACGGAAATAATTGCATAAATTCAAGGTCTTATTACCAATAGAAAAATACAGCAAATTAGACATTGCCATTTTCAGAGTACATTTCTACTACATTATCCATATACAATTGACAGGGCCTGTCTTGTTAAATGTGACTTTATAATGATCTCTTGCCTCCCTGCTCTTCCCAAAAGGGTCACATCGAGAAAATGCGGAGAACAGCATAGTGCTATGGACTGGGCTGCCTCTCACACTCCACCTGCGGTTTTCCGCTGGTTTCAAGAACTCTATTGCACTTGTCCAGGCTTGCAACCCACAGAAATCGGAGAAAATAAATTGGTTTTGTGATCAGCCACTAAGTTTGGGGAATTTGTTATGTAGTAATGAAAAAGTAAGACTAACATCCTCTGCCAAGTCTTAAATTCTTAAATGAGACTAAGGTATATAAAGTTCATTTGTGCATCCTGTCTGATCCAAGATACAGGTCACCTCCTCTAATACTCTATAGATCCCAAATTTAAAAAGTCTAACCATACAAAACTTCTAAGTAAAAACTCCAAGTTTGTAAAACAACAGGTTATTGTCTCAGCCATAATCTATTGGCTAAAGAATAACATTGTGTAAAGAAATGTTACAGAGTATCCCAAATTACCCAAAACCATATCTAAAAGACAAATAAGAGGATGTATAGAATTAATTGAGTATTAAAGACAATGTGTGTCCGACTTTTCTGTAATAGCCTTCCTACATTTGACTGCATCAAATATCTTAGAGCCACCCTCATGGAATGCAAAACTTTAGCAAATATTGTTTTGACTCACAGTGCAAAGTGGAAGTAACACAAAGTTTATCTCTTGCCTAATAACCTTGGCAGTGTCCTGGAGATTCATTTTCACCTTCTTTCTACTCAAGACCAACTGGCCAGCAGCTTTGCTGCTGTTTAGGGACAGGCAGGGAAAATACAGAGTTGGGCAAAATAGCAGCTGACGCAAGGCTTCAAAAGCACGCGCAGGAACGCTGGATTCAATTCTGAACACCTTCCCTCCACGTTCGGACAAGAAGGCAAGTTAATGGTAAGGGTCAGACTCAGGTTTCCAGAATATTAGAGTTGACTTTAAATTACATGCAAGATTTCACTGTACTCTGGAAAGAGGCAGTTTAGAATTTATTGACTGACGTACAGACTGAAATGAAAATGTTAAATGATTAAATCCTAATATTTGCTATTTTGAAAATAACTTTAAAATGGGTGCAACCACTTTTTCTTTTGTTTCAAACAAAATTATACACATTCACCAACAGGGCAGGAGTGTAAATTGATAAGAACGTAAGATATTCAGGTTAGTGAAAATTTATAATTTTTAATTGGACTTAAAAATCTTATAGATCTACTGATTCAAATCATCAGTCATGTATAAAATGAGGTCTTGCCCTTTTTGTCCAGAAGAAAGGAGTTCCTTAAATAACTACTAAAATAAAAAAGATTACAAGGATCTGACCAGAAGTAATACATATACATTATTGAAAAATTAGAAAATAAAAATTGTACAAAACATCACCATCTGGAAATGACAACAATTAACTTGTTCAAAAACATCCTCTTAGACTTTTTCTTTGCATATGTTACTATTTAAATAATATTTTTCATTACAATAGTTGAACATGTTTATTATTTTGAATGTACACACATACATCTAAAAAACAAAAAATATATAAATATCACCCTTCATAGACCAAATATAATCACTGCATATATTTTTATGGATAAATTGCCATTCATTTTTCTATATATCTATATCTATGTTTTGCTATACAGAGAGATAAATATGTATAAACAAGCATTTATACATATATAAAAACATATTTGCACAAATGTGTACATACTTATATCTATATTTTTACCACATGTTCACACACATACACATAATCTGCTTTCTTTTTCTTTTTTTTGAGATGTTATTCATTTACTCTTAAAGAGAAGGGAAGCAGAAAAGAAAAGAAGAAGAGAAAACAATGTGAGAGAGAAACACCAGTTGGTTACCTCTTTCACACACCCTGACCTGGGACCAGGCCACAGCCTAGCCATGTGCCCTGACCCAGATTTGGACGGACAACAATTTGCTTTGCTGGGCAACACCCAACCACCTGAGCCACACCAGTGAGGTCTATCCTCTGCTTTCTTCATGTGCCTTCTCTGGAACACTTTTCTAAATTAATAGAAATTTCTTGACCCAGTAAAGAAGCCATGCACTGCGGATGGCAGTGTCTCCCTATGAGCCCCGATCATTTAGTGCTGGGTGATTACGTGTATGAGAAATAAACCATTTTGTTGAAGCCACTGCATTTTCAGGCCTCTCTGTTGCAGTGTCGTAGCCTATATCCTACCTGCCACAGTCACTGGGAAACTGTCAGGGCCCACAGGTGACTGCAGGCCACGAGGGCACAGAAGCAGTGCCCTCATAAACGCCAAAGGTGTGACTTCTTCACTTCGCCTGCTTACCTCTCTGATGTGTGTTTCTCCGCTGTTTCTTTTTATATATTGTCCAGGCATGCCCTTTCTTTTTTCCTTCAAAAAGGAAGAGAATAAAGTTAATATTTCAGAACTATCAACATAATTCTCAAAGCCTCATAGATCAGTAGTGTTTGAGTACTTTTTTTCAGACTTCGATCCTCAAGGATGAGAAAAAATTCTTAACTACCGATGTAGTAACATGAGGTTGATTATGGAGTTATACTTTATACTTCAAGGACCTGGGAGACAATCGGAGATGACGTATATTTGAGTTTTTTTAAGTTAGAAAATAAACTGCTGGTGCCTTAGACTGAATAATGATTCTGGTTATGTAGCAACGTGTTCCCTTTTCAAGTGTCCATTCAAATGTGCAATGAGAAAGCATACTTCTTATTATATTCCTGCATAATGTCATGGATAACATACTGGGCTAGGAGTCAAGGAAACAGGCTTAACTTCAATGTGGAGCATTTTCATGAAACAATCTCTTAGCTCTTGCAGGTATAAAACAGATTATCTCATTTGTATTTAATCTAGTGCCTGAAGCTCATGGAGAACTCAAAGACCCACAATGGGTTTGTGCATGTTGTGTTTTTGCTTTCTTGTGAATGATATGAAAACAGGTGAATGTGAGAAGTCCATTGGCACTGGGTGAACAGAGATCATTTCTTGTTATTATTATTATTATTATGAATGCCATAACTGCCAGCTATTAGATTTTTACTGCTAGAAGTGAAGCCTCAGTCCATGGAGGAAGGCCTATGATTCTCCTGCGATTCTCATTTTGAGGTGGGTCAATTCAACTCCAGGACCTACAAGTCAGTAAGAGCCTGAAAGCCTTGCTCTTCAAGTGGAAAAGGTGTATTCAAGAATTCAGAGATGTTGCCCCAGGGACACCTGGGCTTTCTATTCTCCTTCCCGGCCTGCAGCAAACATTGGCCTTGCAGGGTCCTTAAATCAGCAAGATTCCCAGATTCCCCTGGTGACCTACACCTGGTCCCCTAATGTTTGGTGAAGTGACAGCTGCTGTCCACTGGGCTTCCATGGCAGCTTGACCTCAGAGCCAATTTTGCAGAACCAAAAGCAAATTCGGTCACTCCTCTGGCTGGCAGAACTCAGACAACTTGACTTCCACACATGGCCTATCTGTCAGACAAGTGGAAAAGTACAAGCTGGTGAAATTAACATCCTTATCACTTGGGCCATGACTGCAGAAATGAACTCATCGTACTGACTGCCCAGTCTGGACCCTTCATGGAAATGCCCAAGTACCTGCTCTCTGCTGACAGAGGCTGACACCGTGATTCTGATGCAAGGGCTGAAGCTACAGACCAGGTTCATGACACCTGCTAAAGTCAACCTGTTCATCCCATGGGTCGGGGAGCCACATCACAAAGGGCTGTGCTCTGCTTGCTCCTGACACACTCATCAGCTCTCAAACCCCTCTTGAGGCTATGGGTGGGTTACCAACACAGTCTACACTTCAACTTACCGGCCAACTGATTCTGGCCACAGCATTGTGACCCTAAGAGCTCACAAGTGTCATGAGCCTGCCTGGCTGGATCATCTGAGCCTGACAATGGTATGGCCTCTATTAAAATATACTTGCCAAGGATGCCTCGAACAAGGGTTTGGTCTCCAAAATATACACGAGAACTCACATGATTCCACTCCAGGAAGACAAACAATCCAATTTAAAAAATGGGCAGAGGACCTGAACAGACACTTCTCCAAGGAGGACATACAGAGGGCCCAGATACATATGAAAGGATGCTCAGCATCACTACCCATCAGAGAGATGCAATTTAAAACCACAATGAGATACCACTTCACACTGATCAGAATGATCATCATAAACAAATGAACAAACAACAGGTGCTGGCGAGGCTGTGGAGAAAAGAGAACCCTAGAACACTGTTGGTGGGAATGCAGACTGGTACAGCCGCTGTGGAAAACAGTTTGGAATTTCCTCAAAAAGCTGAAAATAGAACTGCCTTTTGACCCAGCAACTCTACTGCTTGGACTATACCCTAAGAATCCCAAAACACCAATTCAAAAGGACTCATGCACCCCAATGTTCATAGCAGCACTATTTACAATAGCCAAGTGCTGGAAACAGCCTAAGTGCCCATCAGTAAATGAGTGGGTCAAAAAATTGTGGTACACTTACACAATGGAATACTACGCAGCAGAAAGAAAGAAAGAGATCCTACCCTTCACAACAGTGTGGATGGAACTGGAGAGCATTATGCTAAGCCAAATAAGCCAGGCAGTGAAAGACAAATACCATATCATCTCACCTATAAGTGGAAGCTAATCAACAAAACAAAGAAGCAAGAAAAATATAACCAGCAACATTGAAAGAAAAAACAAACCGACAGTAACCAGAGGGGAAACAGGAGGGAGGTAACAGGGAAAAGAAGGGGAAGGGTCAAGTCAAGGAATGTGTATAGAGGACCCACGGACAAAGCCAAAGTGGGGAAGGACTGAGGGTGGGAGGTGGGGAGTGGCTGGGACAGGGGAAAGTGGCAGCAGGAAAATGGAGACAAATGTATTTGAACAATAATAAATAAATAAAAATAAAAATGTTTTACAAAATGTTGCTCCCAATGCACTGATTGTCTGACTCAACATCCCTTATCTCCTCCTGTTCACAGACCTCAGTAAGGCTCTTTGTCCCCAGAAAAGAATCACCTCCTTCCTGCATCATGATCAGAACAAAAGCAGTAAAAGATAAATAATGTTATATAGACCAATGCTAAAAACTCAGCATTCTGTTCTGACCATCCCCAGGGATGAGGTTGCCTTCTTTCCCTAACCCGCGTTGGAATGCCTAGGAGAGTCGCATTTAATCCTGGTTACATTTCATGAAAATGCCTTTTCCTGCTTGTATCTGACCCTTCTGGACAAGAGACCTGAGCAACAAGTAAAAATGATTGGGGAAGAGAGATGAAGTTACAGCCACTGGAATGGTACACGCATATTTTCTGGCCCTGAAAGAAGAGCGAAGATCCAGGCTTCTGAGGAAGGAGCGCCATACAAGACATACAAGAGAGGGAGAATCACTAATAATGTCTCTCTTTAAGGGGTGCCCTGAATCCTTCTTCCCGGACCATGAGCATGGTCCAGACCGACTGCACCCCCGGCCCCATGGAGTTGCCGAGTCGGCCATTCTGCACCAGACACGAGAAAATAGGGGCTGGCCTCTGCATCTGCACACCCGTGCAGAACCCCTCTGAACATCAGGGACTAGACACGCTGAATGGAACAGGGAACTATAAAGCCTGTAGCCAGGGCCCACACTGGGGCACTCTCCATCTTCCTCCTGGCTAGGGTACGTCCTATTAGGGGACCTCAGTAACTATAGACGCATCCTTTCCAGGGTCACTGCATGTGCCCCTGAGCGGATACTTCTTAGGTGAAAGCCAGGCACTCACTTGCCTCCCTCAAGCAAACATGGTAAACTGCAGATTAGAGATGGTCATGAGAGACCTAGAGCATTTGTGGCTTGTGAAATATATTAAATGCTGCTAGAAACAAATCAAATGGATTTGGTCCCATCCCCACTGGTCACAAACATTGAAGTGGCTGATGGACTGGGGTCTCCATGGGGATATTCACCAGTCTACTGGGTGAAGTGGATTTGTTAGGAGGCAATTCTTTGTGGCATTTCCACATGCCTCAGAGTATCTAGGGTTAATGTAGCTGCCCAGATAAGAGGGTGGATTTGTTCCCTGACCAGTATAAAATAGAGAACATCTCCCTCCTTAGAAATATCCCAAGATAGTAAAGTCTCCCATATTTGCTGAGAAATAATGCCTCCTTCATGGGTAAGGTTCAGCCAGTTTACTAACAGGTTTATTAAACCTTTTCTAAGACTGGGAGTGTCTGACAGATCAGAACAGTTTCTGAGGCTTGTATCCCTTAGCTTGGCACAGTCTCTGTGTGCCTCATCACCCCTTTGTGGGTTTTTGGGGGGAAAGGACTGATGCACCTACACCATATCCCAGAAACTTCATTTCCAAGAATTTATACAAAAGGTATGAAGGCATGGAGCCACAGAGAGACTTCTACAAGAATGTTCATTGCAGCTTGTTCATATTAGCCAAAAACTGGCACACTTGTAGTGTCTATCAATAGGAGAATATGTACACAAATTTGGTATGTTCATACAAAGTGCATTACCTGCAATCAATAGAAGCTACTGATACATTCAACAACATGGGTAAAACTCAAAAAATATGCTGAGTGAAGCACTGCACCTAAAGAAAATATACCTTAAAACCTCATTTATTTAAAGTTTGAAAACAAGCCAAATTAAGTTATCATGAAAAAATAAGAATAGTAATTGTGTATGATGAGTGAAAGGTGAAGGGTATACAAGAAGGAAATAAGGGCCCTTTCCAGAGTGATGGCCGTGTTCTGTATTTTGATAGGATTAGAATTATACAGGAGAATGCATCTATCAGTATGTATTAAGTAGTATCCTCAACTTTATTACATTTCATTGTAAATTTTATCTCAAAAGAAAACTTTTTAAAGTTGGCAATATGTTAAATATTTGTAATGTCTTGTGCATGATATACTAATTTAAAGTAAGAGAAATGTAACATCACAAATAGACTTTTTAGATATAAAATTCTGAATATTTTAATACATATATAGAAAAAATCTAGAAATATGGACATTAAATTTACAAAGTTTATATATTTTAAAATTAAAGAGACACAGATGTGAGCATTTAAAAATATAAATTGCTATTTTAAAAGATGTAATCTAACCATATTAAAGGGAAGTGTTCATTTTTTTATTTTATAAAAAGAATTAATTGTCATGGCTGCTATAAATAAATTATCATAAGCTCTGTGGCTTAAAACAACACAAAGTTATTATTTCACATATTTGAAGGTCAGACATTCGACACAAACATCAATGGGCTAAAATCTCGTTATCCACAGGGCTCTGTTCCATTCTGGAAGCGGTAGGGGATAATCCATTTTTTTTTAATCTTTTCCAGCTTCCAATTTCTTGGCTCCTGTCCCTGCCTGCATCTTCAAAGCCAGCCTCATTGCATCTCTCAGATTATTATTCCAGGGACACACATCCCTCTCTGCACAGCAGGAAAGGTTTTCTGATTTTAAGGACCCATGAATTTTATTGGGACCACCCAGATTATCCAAAATAACCTCCCCACCTCAAGATCCCAGACCACATCCTCAAACTCCCTTTCTCCAAGAAAAGAAACGGGTTCCAGGTTACAGGTATTAGACATCGACAGCTCTGTTTCTGGTGGCGTAAAATTCTCAAGAATCCTATGGCTCTGCCATGTATGTCATGGGGATTTACTCCATTAAAAAGAGGCTCCTCCACAGAGTTTTCCCTTATAATTATATATCTGTGTTTTATTACTGTTGAGGTGGCTTGAGAGGGTCTATGAGTCACATGCTTAATCTCTTCGAAGACCCCTGTATGTGACCGAATTCTTTGATCTTTTGTTACTTGTAAGGCATCAGCAAAAAAGTTTATTCAGCCACTTTCCTGGTCACTTCTACAGAGCGCACTTTCCTGACAGTGAATCAACTAAGTTTAGCATCTTTTGTAACCTGAATAGGCTGAAAATTTTTCAGATAATCAAGTCCTATTTTTTGTTGTTGTGTTGAGAAGTTCTTCCCTTGATTTTATCTTTCTTCTAACATTTTACTCTAAGCAGAAAAAGAAGCTGAATCTTTATCACTTGTTCAGAAATCTCCTTAGATATACACCCAGATAGTTCTGCTTTCCATATATCTTCAGAAAAGAATTTCACTAGCTTTCTGCCTTTGTTTAATCCAGATCCTCTCTCTCCAGTTTCCAAAAACACATTCCTTATTTCTTTCTCATCCATCACCAGGTACACCTTGCACCTCCATGACTCTACTAACATCTGTTTGGCATGATTTATGTATTCTCTAAGACAATAGATGTTTTCTTTCCCACGTTCTTCACCTCCGAGTCCTCGCTAGTAATCTTTGCACATTTCTACTAACAAACTGCTCCCGGCCATGCAGACATTTTCTACCATTCTACTTAAAATTCTTTTCATTGCCCAAATTCCCCTCTGCCCATTTCCTAATTCCTAAGTCACATCCACCTTTTTAAGTGCACGATAACCAGAATCTGTATTGTTCTCCTGTAGCTGCCATAACAAATGACCACAAGTTTAGTGGCTTAAAATAATACAAATTTATTATCTTACAGATATGTTGGTTAGAAGTCTGACAAGGGTCTACAGTATGTCTGACAAGGGTTAAAATAAAGGTTTCAGTAGGCCACCATTTCTTTCTTGAGGCTTTGGAGGAGAATCTATTGTCATGACTCTTCCAGCTTCTCTACATGGAACCCATATTCCTTGTTCTTCTTCTTCATCTTCATAGCCAGCAACATTGCAGCTCTCTGACTGCATCCCAGAGTCATTTCTCCCTCCACATCTGAAAATGGTTCTTCACTCTAAAGCCAATTTATTATCCTTGGTGGCAAATATCCAGGATAATCTCCCCTTTCAAGGTTCTTAGCTTTATCATATCTGTAAAACCCCTCTTGCCATAGAAGAAAATGTATTACAGGATCCAAAGATTAGGATATGGACGTATTTGAGGGAATATCATATTACTATCACTGATTTTTTATTATCACATATTGTTGCAAATAATAATATAAAACTCTGGCATTAAAAAATTCATAACATCAAAATCAAGTAAAACCTTATGCACTCTTACTTCGTTTCCTCTTGCGTTTTCCTAGAGTTGAGTGGTTTCCAAGGTCCACAGTATCTAGAAAATGAGGTTGATGTAAGGAAACAAATTAATAACTAAAATTGCCTACCCTAGGATGAATCATACTACAGAAGACTTGAGTTTTTAAAGGTATCTGGGTTATCATTTTTCTCTTCCTTCTGAAGGAACTACAAGTCTTCTGAATTGAGAAGCTGGAGTCCCAGAGGGGCCCTGGGTCTTCCTTTATTTCTCAATGGGACTCTGAAAAACACTCTTAAATACCTATGCACTTCAACTTACTCAAGGATGGAAACAGTTATCCTATTCTGTCTAGATCTGAAGATTTTTTTATGAGAATTAAATAATGTCTTATTTAAGGCGCAAAAGTTTATAGGAAAACACTACATAAATTAGAAGGCATCCATTAAAAATATGTGCTGGGTAAAGAACAGTTGATCTGAAGTCTCCCCTACTGACAATTAAATGGCAGAATCAGTGGCCTTTGAGGTCTTTCTATGGTTCTGATGAGTGACACTATTATCTACTAGCAGAGGTACACCTTCCTTTTTAGGGATTCCATAGATTTTTCGGATTGGGCAGGGATAGAAATCACTGCATAAATACGGAGTTTATTACTAATATACTAATGTAGTAAACTAGATATTGTCATTTTAAGAGTGTACATATATTTCTACTGTATCAGCCATGTATAATCAACAGAGCCTATCCTATTAAACATGACTCTTGCCTCCCTGCTGTTCCCAATAGGGTCAGGTCGAAAAATGGCAGAGAATAGGACCTTGGGATGCACTGGACCACCTGTCACACTCTCCTGGTGGATCCACCGACATACCATGACCTTTGGACAGCCTTACCTTCTGTGTCACATGCTTGGCTTCTTTCAGTCCTTGCTTCCAGACATCCTGGCACATCTTCTGAGAAGCACATAACACAGGGACACTTCTCATTTCCACCTGTTGGTAGTTCTCCTCCTGGGACAAAATTATGATTTATAAAGACCTTTCATTTTCTCCAGGGATCCTCTTTTATGTAAACGCATTGATCCTGTTTTCTACTTTTTTCTCCGCAGTCTTCCATTGATTCACCCTATACCTGACTCTTCTTTTAAGTCTCCCATTTTCCTCCCTTATTTTCTCCCCTTTATTAGAACCCTGTTTTTGTTTTTATTATAAGTCACAATTACCTTGTTCATCACAGGGTAATAGGTTAAAGGTAAGCTCTTGAGATTCTCCTTCTCCACTTATTTGGGGAGCTTCAGGTTCACAAGAAACTGAGGAGAAACAAGAAAGTTAGTGTCCACAGATCCCAAGACAGTGATTAGGGAAGAGTTCCCGCTGTGCCTATGTGGCACACTGGTATTCTGAGCTAAGATGAATTGCATCCCAGAAAAAATATATACCTGTTATAATAATCACACCTGAGATCCTATAGAGTCACATTTTCCCCATTTTTGCATCTCATTCTGCTTCTTCTACTTTTATTTTTCTACTTGTAGTCCTAAGAATAAGAAAAAAGATCATATTCTTCCAGGAAAAAGAACTAACTATTCTTTGAAAATGGTAAAAGTAAGTACCAGACCACTTTTAAACTCATCCCAGTTGGCCAATGACTACTTACAGCACCAACCACATTTAAAGCTGGCTAATCAGTTGAAGCAGTACAATTCTAAAAATCAGCCAGTCAGCAACAACCATATTCCAGAAAACCTGCATCTACGGCTCAATATAACTGGAGTGTTATAATCACTCCTGTTTCTGAAAGTCTGCAGTCCCTGAAACACATGCTTGACAAAACTCCATATAAAATCAATAGTTTCTATTTTTAAAGAAACATTATCCAATAAGTACACTTCTTCCTCTTACCATGTGCCTTGTTATACAAGAAATAAATCTCTCCTTTAGCTTCAGATATTGTGTGATAGATGACCCCTTTCAAAATAGAGTTGCCACCAAGATCTCTTGAAGACTTTTGCTTACAAAAGTCCTGTGGGACCCTTGGACCAATAGGTATAAATCCTGTCTCAACATCTACCACATATTTCTGGGTCTAATGCACACTTTGTTGCCCAAATTTCTGAGGGAAAAATAAGGATGTGCATTATACATGGGTAGTATCTGAAATACCTTGTATCTATTCTTGTGTTTTATAATTATTTGTTACCTAAAATTTCTTGTACCATAGTATGTTCAAAAATAAATGCTAATATTCACTTATAATTTAAAAAACAAATATCTAAACATGAATAAATAAAAAGTTGAATTAAAAAATTAAAATGAAAGATTTTTTTTTTCCTGAAAGTTTGGCCCCAAAGAGTAGGTATGCATTATACACAGTAAACACAGTACTTGAACTCTTCGTTGTTTCATAAGCTCTTATGCCTGAAAGTATCTTATTATTTAATGATGTGTATGCAATTAGATGCAAAGTAATTAGACATTTAGTTTGGAGGTGCAGCATTTAGCAAATATTGTGTTAAGATGCTTATCCTTTTACTACTTCATTTACTCTCACTCTCGTCTATTATAAGACATCTTATCTCAAGTGTGCTTCTTCCTGGTTTTCCTCTGCTTCTTGAATGTTAGAAAAAAGTGATCCAAAGCAAGTGGAAGGAGACATAGACCTGGTAGGCCACTATCCAAGCTAGTCTCAGCGACTACTTAATGGGTGTGGGTCCATTGCACAGCACCCAATTTGTGCAGATAGTTGGTCACACTTAGTCTTGAATCCCCACTCCAAATACTTCATGAAGACACTTGACTTCCTGTCAAATTGTTAAGAAAACCATTTTGTTTAGCACACAATCTGAGGTCAACTGTTACCGTGTAAGTGATCATATGTCCCCTTTTTCCTCTCTGCTTGGTGGATGAACCCCATACTCCATTCACATGCAGGACACCATTCACCCTATGCAAGTATTGTGGCCTCTCTGCTTTTTGCCCTGAGCCTGCCTTTGCCAAAGCTGCCGCCTCCTGCAGGCAGAACGCCACTTCCTCTTGGTGTTCTCACTGTGGTTCTAACTGTTGCACGTGGCTTAATAAATCACAAAACTTCACAGATGTTTTCAATGGGGAATTTGTGGCACATCAGAGTAAACAATGCATCTGATAATATTTCTATAAAAAAGAGAGATAAATTACCAAAAGTTCCTATGTCCCAACTACTAAATGTTACTTTCAGACCATTATCTAATATCACCTCCTTTCTTTTTGTTTAAAAAAGAAAAATCCTATATATTTAGTCAGTAAGGATCTATTCCACAAGTGAAACTAATAGATTAGATATCCTAAAGGAAGACTAATTTTAGAATTCCTGGAAAATTCTTTTATACATGATTAATTTATAATTAATGTGCACATTATTATACCTACACGATGCACGACTCAAGATCTACTGGCAAGAAACAAAACAGGCAGGAAAGCCCACCCTCCAGGAAGGTGACTCAGGGTCTCCTAGTGGGGATGTCCCTGCCCTCAGATCCTCCTGCTTCGGAGTTAACCTGACCTGGAGGTTAACATGGCTTTTGTCATTATCGCCAGAAGCCAAAAACACTCCACCCATCTCACGCCTTTCCCTTCCATGTAATGCTCTCAATATTCTTGACCCTTGGTTCTACACACTTCGTCTGTTTGGGTATTAAATGGAAGCAGGGTAGGAGGGGAGAAGAAAGAGGGAGATTTTCCTCCCATGGGCAGAAAAACAAAGATTCATTTTGTTAAGTTGGAATTGAAATCACCATTACCTCCTCCGTTACATAGTAGATGGCTAGACACCCGCCCTGGCTTCTCTTTGGTCATTTGGGGAGCTTCAGATTCATAGGACACTGAAGAGAAAATGTGCCGAGCCAGGCTATCCAGAGCACAGGTGAGCTGTCTTTTGGGAAATGGAACATTTTCTCCAAGGACCTCACCTGAGATCCAACCAAGCCCTGACCTGCCTCTGCTTCTGTCTCATTCACCTCAAACTCCAGCTTCTGCATCTCAGTTACCTGTAGACCTGCCTCCAGGTATTTCTCCATCTGCACCAGGAGTATTTGTGCACCTTTGATTTTTGCATGCTCTGCTCCCCCTGACTTCTCCTATCTTGTTACTCTTCTTTTTTTCCTCTGTGGTCATCTTGGCCTCTTCTTTCCTGCTCATTCTCTCTAGTTCTGTTCTCCCAGGTCTCTCCGATCCCTACACCAGGATCCGGATGTTCTCTCACCGTCTCTCTGGATTTCTTCCCTCCCTACTGACATGCCTTTATTTGTGACGTGGGAGCATCACTGCACAGAGCCTTGCTCTCCTCCCCTGGGAGCCCACAGGTCCCCCTTTGGACTCTGACTGTGGCACCACGTTGACCCCAACTAACCTCTCACAGCCATCACCGGTAGGGAGATGCCTGAGACATCTTGG
The DNA here is from genome assembly GCF_021234165.1 of Pteronotus mesoamericanus. Taxonomy (NCBI): domain Eukaryota; kingdom Metazoa; phylum Chordata; class Mammalia; order Chiroptera; family Mormoopidae; genus Pteronotus; species Pteronotus mesoamericanus. Next base: position 496,363 of record NW_026555277.1, read on the forward strand.
GGGAGAAACAAGGACCCCTTTTCTGTGGTTCCATTTCCTTATCTCTAAGGAGGGACAATAACAGTTTCCCTGGCTAAGTCCTAAAGTTTTGTGAGGAAATCTCACTTGCCAACGTACTTTGAAAAAAAGAAGTGCTACACAATCCAATAGCTTAGTGAAGAATATGGCGGGGAGGGGCGGGGGGGGGCGGGCAGGAAACCTGTAATTTGGGCTTCAGAGGCATTGTTCCTATTTTGACAAGTAGATCTCCGAACCATGTTTCTTTTAAAGCCTATCCAAGTTAATAGCAACATACTATTATTAAGCAGGAAATAAATACTAAGTTTCTATGCTTTATATAGAAAATAAAGGTGGGCAAGGTTAAAATCACATTATTGAGTCTTTAGTACAAATAAGTATAAAGAACATGAAAGACTCTACCTTTCCTTGGTATTTATCTACTACAAAATGAAGAGGGGACACACCTATTTTAACATTAGAAGCCCTGCTGTTCAGCTCTGGATTCAGCCTCCTGACACCTCGCAGCCCAGAGCTGGCGATCCCCACTTCCTTACCTGGCTCACGCCTTGGTGAGGAGCTCAAGGCTTCCTGGAGTTCTCCATTGCTGAGATCCCAGTAGGCATCGCTGTCCTCTGCAGAGAAAAATTGTAACCCCTCAGAGGTCTCAGTATACAACCAGGGGGAATCATGGCCAGAAAACTCACAGTGAAGATGTAGGACGCTCAAGTATCCCCGAGGCGAGACTGTCCCTGAGGCAGATGATCCTGGGCTTCCCTTTGCATTTACCTGGCCTGATGTTTGACTAACTGCTGTCATTGTCACCAGAGGCCAGGAGCCATCCACCATCTTCCTCCCTCCCGTACACCTGATCCTCCCTCTACTTCTTTCCTGGCCCCATTGTCTCTGCACGTTGTTTGTGTCTCTGCCTCGTTTCCTGCTGCCAGAGTTTCCAGATGTTTCTCGTTTTGATGTTTTCTCTTTCCTCTACTCCTGACTCTTTCCCTTGAGCTCTTGGCACTGCTCTTTACTGACTTTCCCTGTCTCACTTATCTCCTTCTCACTGCCTTTCAGGAGAGGCATCCTTGAAATAGTATGATGTAACCTGGTCAGGGAATGGGATAAGGAGCAAAGTAGGCCAAGGTGACACCATCAAACACAGGAGAAGTTGTCCAAAAGCCCATCTATGGAAGAAAGACTAGAACATTGTAATCACTGAAAATGTCTATAGTCTCATCAGAGATGAAGCAGAAGAAATAGGTTGGAGCCCAATGGTGAATGGAAAGCAAAAAAAATCCCCAGGAAGAAGGATAACTGATGTAATCCAAGGGCAACAAAGGTCACAAGGTTTATGTGGGGAAATAATATGATCTCATTTACAGCTTGCTAAAGCAAAAAAAGGTGTGGGATGGGAGCCAGAGAAAGGGGGATATCCATGTCCGCCTTACTGAGGAAGTCAATCCTGGAGCAGGAGAATGAGATGTCGGTTTCAGTTTTGGAAGAGTCAGTTCCTGAAAGACAGACAAATGGACAAGATCTTGGATAAAGGCTATCAGTTCATAGATTAATGGGGTTGGGAGACAGGTCTACCTAGCAGACATGCACTTCAGACTCCTGTTCTGTTACCTGTGGGTGGCTGAGGGTGGCAGGAAGAAGAGCATTGTTCTGAGCATGTAATGGGCACAACTCTCTACCTGGGGAAACCTTAACCTGAAAATTCATTACTGACATGCCCCCTTTTGATGGGAGATGCTTCTGTCTAGTGACTTGTGCTTGAGCCTTACAGGATCCTAACTTCTCTCCTTTCCTCTTTATAGAGCAGTTTTCGCTCTTTATTGATTTTAAAACTATTTCTCTATGTAGTTTCTCTTGTGTTTCCTTCTGCATTTTTTTTTTGTATTTATTTGCCTGTCCATATGATTTCTCTAATTTTTATCTCTGTATCTCACTTCCTATTGGGGTTATACTCTTTTTACTTTGTCTCTCACTTTCTTTGTTTCTATCTCTGCTTCTCTGAGTCTTCCCCTAATTGACATCTATAAGGTTTTCTATTACTTTACATATTTTCCTCATTCTCACAGGTCCCTTCTCCCAAACTGACAAAAAACCCTTCCATTTCACATAGACCACAGTGCCAGAGAGCCTGAGACAGGCCTGTCAATCATTCACAAAACTTAGATCCGTGTTCCTGGTACTTCCAGAGGTGGGCTGAAAAGGATCTCCTTGCCTGATTTGCCATAACTGCTGATATCTAGGTTTTGTGTACATTTAATAAAACCACCTGAGCACATCGGCCTCAGTGCCCTAGCCCACCTTTGGCATATTCTGTCTCCTTCTGTTCTCTCTGCAGGATCCCCTCTCTTCCCAGGAGCCAAGCTCATCTTTATTCTTTTTCTCTCTCACAGTTTGGGAAAAACAAAGCAATCTCATCTGTATGCATGTGAATGTGAGGAAAAGAATGGGAGGGTGGGGAACCAGGGAGATATTTTTCCCTGCTGGCTAGAAAACAAACGAGGATTGAGGAAGTAGGGAACTTAAATCATAATTACCTTGTCCTTCAGCAGGTAGTAGGCTGAGCACTTTGTGTGTTTCTAGGTTAGTCATTTCTAAAGCTTCGGGATCCCAGGTCACTGCAGAGAAACGAGAAAATGATGGACCGTGGAGGGCAACTGGAAGCGGACCTCCGCCTGCTTGTCTGCCCCAAGCACTGCTCCTGAGAGCCACTCTTGTTCAGCCTTTTCACCATCCTAAGGCACCTCCTTCTGCTTCTCTCTGCTTCTCAGTGTCCTTCCTACAGTTCTGCATCCACACATTTCTGTTTCCTTGCTCTGCATTGCTTCAGTTATCAGGTTTTTCTCCCCATCTCTTTTTAGGTCTAGTTTTTGGCTTTTAGGGGGTTTTTTGGTTTTTTTTTCAGGGATAATGTGTCATTTCTCCAATTACACTTTTTATCTTTCTGATTCTAGATCTCCCCCAGCCCAGGAGGTTGGGCCAGTCCTGTGCTCTCAGTAGTTTCCCTTCCCTCCCCATCAACATTATTTTTTTTTCCTTTTTTAAGGTCTTACATCAGAATCTGGTGCACTTCATGGGAACCTGAAGAATTCCTTGACTTCCTGTTTCTCTTCTGACCACGTGACTCTGCCCTAACTGTCGGCTGGCTTCCCTAAACCGTCACCTTCAGTAACACGCCCGGGAGGGACTCCTGTGCCACTCTCCCTTTTTAACTTTGTCCTTGAAAACTGACCAGAACGCTTTTCTGTGCTTTATTTCCCCACCCATAAAACAGAGTTACAACAGTTTGTGTCTGTGGCTTAGGTTTTGTGAAGGTAAAAATTCTTGCACAATCCCGTAATTTGATGGAAACTGTCAAACAACCTCGTGTCTTTGTCTTCCACACCTTGTTCTTTCTCATTTTCCCTCTTTCAACTGTCTCTGCTTCTTCTATTTCTACCTTTGCATCTTGCTGATGGAATCTCTTGTTACTTCTCTTTGTCCAAATTTGTTTCTTTTCCCAGGTCTGTTCCCACCTCCCTCTTTTCTGTCTTGCATCTCCAATGCTATGCATTATGTCTTCTCCCTGTCTCTCATCCTGTTTCTTTCCCAAGCCAGCAGTCAGTCACAAGTGCCATCTCTGAGACAGAATGTAATTTCCACATAAATGCACCAAATTAGTAAGCAGAATGGAGAACAGAGTGGGCCAAGAAAACTGTCCCAGGCACAGAGCTAAGCATGTGCAAAGACTCAGATGGGAAAGAGTAGTTAAAAAAAAAAAAAAATCAAAATTCCTGTAGTTTTATACAAAGTTTTGAAGTGATTGCAGGAGAGGCAGGTAGGAGACTGGAGCCATGTAAAGGAAAACAGATTTAATTCTTATGACAACAAGAAGTTATTGATTTAAGGTAGGAAAGTAATATAAGCCAACTTGCATTTTCAAACAGTCATCGAGTTGAGCTGGAGAAAATAGGGGTGCTGGTTCCTGCTTGAGGAAAGGAACAGCAGTGTCCCATACTGACACAGGGAACACCAGAAAAGGAGGCAGATTTGGCGTCAAGAAAGACGGTATGCACAATTGTGGAAGTATCTTGTACTGAGGTTCCTGGAAAAAATTCGAAATGAAGATGCCTCTCAGATCCCTGCAGAAACATATTCAGGCACTTAGATGAATGAGTTTAGAAGACAAGTGTAGGATAGAGATAAGATTTTTGGGATTATCAAGGTATGATGGGAATAGTCAAGAATGGCTGGGGGAAGCCCTTGGCCTCTAAAGATCTCACAGGGGCCACTTTGATAACTGAGCACACCGTAATCTGAAAACTCATTGCTAACATGTGTCACTCCTAGAGCCAGAAGTTGTTTCTGTGCAGGTCGTCTCTCAGTTCCTACAATGACCCCAACCATCCTCTCTATCCCTTGAATACAATGCTCCTGCCATACTTACTTTTCACTCATTCTCCTTTATCTCCCTCTCTTTGTATAACTATGTGCCTCTCCCCAACTCTTTCTATTTCTGAGCACTTTCCTCTCTGAGTTTTTCGATATCATGTTCTCTATCTTTTTATTCTGCACCTCTTTTGATTATTAAGCTAGCCTCATTTCTTCTGTGGTGATCATTTCCTTGTTTCTATCTGTTCTCCCTAGTTCTTAACATTCTATTACCAAGGTTTGAACCTAAAATTTAAATTTAAAAAATTTAAATTTCAGCCTTCTTATCTATTTTGTTCATCTTACATATTTCTCTCCTATATCATCAAACTTCTCTTCTTTTGCTCTTGACAAATGAACAGGGATCCTTCCCCTTGCCAGGTCTCTTTTGAAAGTTTTTCATAAGCATTTTCTATTTTGCAATTAAAATCATTACACCCATGTTCCTAGCTTGAAAACTACCTCTCTGCCTGATAACACATCCAACCTGGTAATAGTTACATTCCAATTTTATTTAGGTAAAATTGGCAACACTCCAATCTCTCTCCATATAATGACTCCATCTTTCTCCCTGTCTGCCTGTGTCCTGTACCAGTGGAACCCCACATGTTCAGAGCTCATCCTTCTTTCACTGCTTGAGTCTCTAGAGGAAAGCAATTAGCAGCTGAGCATAGTCTATGTGTATGTGATGGATGAATGGCAGGCAGAGAGAGGGATGGATACGTGGGTGGATAAGTAGTTGGGTGGGTGGATGTAGGAATAGGAAAGAATACAAAAGAATTGGTCTTTTTCTCTGTTGACAGGAAAGTAAAGCTTTAATTAGATAATGGGTCATTTAAATCCTAATTACCTTCTCCATCATAAGGCAGCAACTTGGGCATTTCTTCTGACTCTCTTCCTCCATCCATTTGTAGATCTATGAGTCCCAAGGACATTGAAAAGAGAAACAGGACCATGATGAATAATTGAGAGTGATCTGAACTCTACCTGGGTGAGGTCATGTTCAGAGTGTACCAGAGCTCTGATGTTTAGAGCGCAGAAGAACTGCTCCTTGGGAATAAAAGTATGTAGCATCAAACAACCTTCGCTCTGTATCATTGAGCACCTTGATAGACCCTCTCCCCCCTTCTCCTTCTCTCTCCTTCTCTTTCTTATCCCTCTGGCCCAGTTTCTGCACACTGCTGCATCTGCACCCTGAAGCTATTTGTGGATCTCTTTGGCTATGACTTTCTGTGCCAGACTCCTGCCACCCTGTATTTCTGTCTTTTTCTTCCTCCATCATGCTCTTGACATTTCTTCTCCATTGTCTTTCTATTTATTCTTTCAACTCAACTTCTCTTTGTTTTTCTTATACATAGTATTTCATTGTTCCTGTGCAATCCATGGTGAATAAGTTTAAAATTATCTTTCTTCCCATACTCCAAATTGGTAGTATTTAGATTCCATATACATTTAGATAAAATTGGGCCCAGTGAAAACAACTCCATTTGGTGCCCCCAGTCTACATATTTATTATTCTGTGCCCTTAACTTCTTCTCCCAGGAGACCCTTCATTAAGGGGCTTGGTCCTCCTTTCCCACTTGCTTCTACATACCTGGAGAAAACAACCAGAGAGGAAAAGGAAAAGTGCAAATTTATGCTGGAGGGAGGGAAAGGAAGCTTCACTTACATACAGACAGACAAACAAATTTGGTGAAGTATTTCGTCATTTCAGTCGTGATTACCTCCTCCATCAACTGGTAGCAGTTTGGGTATCTCTTCAGAATCACCTCCACTAGTCCCTTGGAGAGCTTCATGCTCACTGGAAACTGAAGAGGAACATGGAAATGACCAACAAGACATGGTGAGCAGGCCCTCTCAGAGTACAAGAAACAGACTCAGGGAGTTCATGCTGAATTCTATATTCAGTGCTCAACTGAGCTTCTCTTGGGTAAAAAAATACTATTGCTCCAAGTACCTCACCTAAGATCCCCCACAGCCTCGCTCTAGCTCTTTCCCTTTGTTTTCCCTCAGTCACCTCATTTTCTGTCACCATGCTATTTGCTTCTGCTCCATGAAGGACCATTCATGTCCTTGACTTTCTGGATTCCCTCTCAGTCCTTTGCTTCTTTTTGCTCTCTACCATTTACTGCTGTGGCTCTCTTTTTCCTTCTAGCTCTACCTAGATCTCTTGCATCCCATAGGCCAAGTCCCATCCTACCATCTCTTTCTGCTTTTCGCTGCTCTCACCAATGAATATATTTGTTGAATGAAAGTCTCCTGGCACCCAGCCCTGCTCCTCTTCCCTGCTACCTGCGAAGGCCCTGGGAAGGCCCAGGTGACCCTGGTTGCCCTGACCCTTTGTCTGTCCCACATGACCATCACCACACTGAGCCATTGAGGAATCTGCTCTGTCCACTAGCTTGACTAATTTGAACTGGTAAAAGACCCTTATATGCTTCAGATCAAACGATGCCTTGTTTGCCAAAGTTCTTTAAGGAATCACATAACATAATGCAAAATATTTGGCAAACATTATAATTTGGATTTGAGAGCAGGTGATCTAAAGGACCATGTTTCTTTTGAGGGTTTCCCAAAGTTAGGCGCACAATAATAACATTATAAACAAAGAGAATAGTATTTAGTTTTTTATTCTGTAAGGAAGAGAAAGGGTAGGTAAGTGTAAATTAAAGTCTTTAGTATTAGTAGATGCAAAAGGCATCCCCTTTCTTTATATATCTATACTAAAATATGCATTTAGGAACACTTATGTGACTCAAGAGACTTTAGGACACACAAAATCTTGTGACAATGGAGTGTGTTCATAATTACATGCCTCAGTAAACACCAGTCCTGAATTCAGCCGCCTGACATCCTGAAGCCCAGGACTGATGATCCCCCCTTTCTTACCTGGCTCATATCTCAATGGGGAGCTCAAGGCTTCCTGGGGCTCTTCTCCACCACAAGTCACAGAGCAGGCCTTGCTGTTCTCTTCAGAAAACAATGAAATCCCATAGACATCTGAATTTGTGACAAAATTCAGTCATCCATGATGGCCTTTGCCTTCAGATACATGCCAATGTCCCACAATTGTGGTGAAAGGAATCACCACAAGAAAACAATAAGAAAACCAAGAAAGTCTGAGAAACTGGAATGCCCCATTCTGCAAAACAACCTGACCTGAAGGTTAACTTTGCTTCAGTAGGTTTCCCTACAGACTGAGAAGGATTCGTTCTTCTGGGGAAATTTTCCTATTCTTACACCTCATTCTCTTCCTACCTCTTCCCTTCCTGTTTCATTCTGTACATTTTACCAATCTCTGCCTCTGTTTCTGCTGGTGTCTCTTAGAGCTTCCTTTCTCTGGGTGTATTTCTCTCTTCTCCGTTCCTACAACTTTGTCTCTTGCCTTCTGTGATATTGCTCTTCCTTGCCTACTCTGTCTCTCAAATGTTCTTTCTAGCTTTCTAAAAAAAAAAAAAGCCTCTCTGAGATAGTCTAATTTAAGCAGGATTTAACCAGGGGGTAGAGGGTAATTGGAGAGTAGTAGAACATGAAGACTGTTCTGAAAAGGCATTTGAGAAGGCTTGGAAATGAAAGAAAAAGTCAACAATTAAAATCATTGGGAAAGAAGGTCTATTCTATCTTGAATAGAGTAGGAGGCAGATGATGAGGCTGGGGAAACAGGCAGGTGGCTCACTGAGGGTGACCTTGGATGCCACTCAAAGAAACACTTATTTAATCCTCATCTATTAATAAGTGGGAAAATAATACAATCTTATTTTTATTTTCAAATGTCCCATCTACTTGAAATGCAAACAACCTATTTCATGGCAGCAAGATTAGGACGAGGAGATGAGAAGATGGCTGTTGCTCTGAGAACCATGACCGCGATCTGGGTTAGAGACTCAGGCTAGGCCAGGTGATGGGAGGACAGGTGGGAGATACTCTGAAAGACAATGACTGTTACGTGGGACATTGGCATGTATCTGAAGGCAAAGGCCATCATGGATGACTGCTAAGTTTCCAACTTGAAAAACGACAGGACGGTAGTGATTCCTCACTGAGAGCAGAGTGCTGAGCAGGGATTAGGTCCAGTATGCATAATGAAGATGCTGCTTTCAGATCTGGAACTGCCTAGTTTAAGGCTCTTCCAAAAATTCAAGTGTAGACCTCTGTCAGACCCCTTCTCCTCAGGTCTAAGATAGCCTGGGTGGAGATTCGATCTTGGGAATCATTGGAACATTCAGGGAGAGCCTGTTGCCATCTGAATATTTTGCAAGGGCCACTTTGATAATTAAGGACAGCTCCATCTGAAACTTCACAGCTAATGTTATCAACGCTTGTACCCAAAGATGCCTATACCCAGCTCTTACCTCAAACCTGCTGTGTCCCAATCTGTGCCTTTTTCCCTGTTATTCATTTTCACTCTCAACCTATTTTCCATCCATTCACCTTTAATTCTTTCTCCATGTGGTTGCCTTTGTACCTCTCCCTGACTTTTCCCATTTCTTGTTATTTATTTTCCTCTCCATCTTTCTTTTTCCAGATGCTTTTCTCTCAATTTTTACCTCTGATCTTTAAAATATTTTCTAAGCTTATCTGTTCTATGATATGCCTTATATTTCTCCCTTTCCATCTCTGTATCTCTGACTGTACCCTGACGTTCTGTCTGCCATTGTTATTTTAACTTTCATCTCCCTGGGATTTAATCCTCCAGGTTCCTGTCTCTCATCCTCTCCAAAATTATCTTGGGCTTTGACTACAGTGCCAGGGACCTCCAACTGGCTGGCTGCACAATGAAGGTTTCCCACATGAAACTGACATGTCCCATTATTTAGAAAGTAACCTAAATTGTTCTGGGAAAGTAATTGAAAATTATTCCCATCCCAAACTGGAATAGTAGAATTGTATGTTCAAAAACAAAAAACCTGGATCCATTCCTGTAATTTGTCATATATTACCTCCTGTCTACCTTTTTTAATTTCTCTTTCTATATTTTTCATCAACAGATACTCTGTCTACTCAGGAGCTCAGATTCCTTTTCTCATGGTCTCTCTCACAGCTGTGGGCAGCTAAGCGCATGTAGGGGAAGTAGGGCTAGCACAGGCCTAGAATAAGATAAAATGTCCCCTTTGCTTCCACAGGTCAAAAAAACAAAGACAATACAGATTTGATAAGTTAGGTGATAGTTACCCTGTCCATCACGTGGCGATAAGCTGGCTCTATCTTCTGGCCCTCCTACATTATTCATGTGGACAGGTGAGAATTCACAGCGCACTGCAGAAGGTGACAAGAAAGTTACAGAAAACACATATGGGAAGACCAGAGAAAAGACCTCTGTGTGCTCAAACTGAACTCTAATATTCAAGCACCAAAGACTCCACCAGAGGCCAAACAAGAGACTTGCTCCCCTTTTTCATTGAGATGCTCCTCACATCACTGAAAACAGTTGTGTAACCAACATCATAGTCTATATTTGAAAGATTTCAGGGGGTGAGGGAGGTAGAAAGAGGAGATAAAGCGGGGGTAAGTGGTGATGGAAGGAGACTTGACCTGGGGTGTTGAACAAACAATACAATAATCAGATGATGTGTTATAGAGTTATACACCTGACCCTATATAACTTTATTACCCAATATCACCCCAATAAATTCAATTTTTAGAAAGGAAATAAATAAAAGTGAAAGAAAGGAAAAAGGGTCCTATGTAATAGTAAAGAGCTTGGCCTTGCCAAAACAGTGGTCTGGTATCATCCTGGCTCTTGGAGATAACTTCTAAATGCTTGGAAATTCTCAAGTAATTGGGAGTGTCTTTGTTATTCACAGTGAGCTCCTTGGACCACACCTGGTAGTTTATGTTAACGAGATGACACAGGTTGGAGGCAGCCACACTAGACAGGTTTTCTGTGTGGGCCGGCCAGGTTGACGGGAGGTAGGGACTAGAGACTCAATTCAACCACAATTCAATCAATCATACCAATAAAAACTCTGCCCACCAAAGCGTGGGCGAACTTCCTGAAGTGGTGATGCGCACGGAATATTGTTGGCAATACTATGTGGGCATTGTCACACGTCAGTGTCAGGAGGGGAATGCATCCTGAGAAAAAGGGATGCTTTGAGGTTGGAACCTGTTGGAGGCCTTCCAGACTACACCCTCTGCACCTTTTGGCTAATTTTAGTGTATCTTTTTCCTATAATAAATGTAACTGTGAGTATAAAAAAGAAAGATTTGGAACATTTCCTTTATACCAGAAAACTCCCTTGTTCTTTGTGTTCCGGTCAGTTTCTACTGCAAGCAACCACTGCTTTGACTTCTATCACCATTAGCAAGCTCTTCCCTTCTGATTCAGTACTGGCCTGTACCGGGGCTCCTGCATACAGGGCCACTCAGCATGTACTCTTGTGTCTGTCTTCTTCTGTTCAATATAATGGTTTTGGGATTTTTCCATGTTACTATGTATACCAGTAGTTCATTCTCTTTTTATTGCTGATTGGTGTTCTACTTTATATCGTAGTTTATTTATTTACTCTCCTGTTGATAAACCTTGGTTCCAGATTTTAGCTATTAAGAAAAAAGCTACTCTGAACACTCTTATGCAAATCTCTGTGTGCACACACAATTTCATTTCTCACGCTTAGGAGTGGATTGGCTGAACCCTAGGTTAGATTAAGTTTATAAGACTCTGCTAAACAGTTTTCCAAAGTGGTTATATCACTTTACATTCCTACAAAGTATAGGAAAAAGTTCTATTTGCTGCATATTCTCGCCAACATATGGTGTTTTCAGTCTGATTTATTTTAGCAATTCTAGTGAGTGAATGGTGGTCTGTTGTGGTTTTAAATTAGCATTTCCCTGATGATTAATGACATAATATACTTTATGTTCTTGTTGACCATTTTTATCTTCTGCATGAAGTGTCTGTTCAGGTCCTTTTTTTTTTTTTTTTTTTTTAATCTGTGGTATATCATTTTATTATCTGTTCATAGGAGTTCTTTATATACTCTGGGTAAAACCTTTTGTCAGATATGTGTATTGCACATATTTTTTCCCAATATCTCAACTTGCCTGTCTTTTTCTCAATGGTGTCTTTGGAAAGCAGAAGTTTTTAGTTTTGATGAAGTCCAGTTTCCCAACTTTTTATTCTGTGACCCATGTTTTTGTGTCTTGCATAACAAATTTTTGCCTTCCTAAGTTGCAAAGATACTCTCCTGTGTTTTCTTCTAGAAGCTTCATAACTTTAGCCTTGACTTTTAAATGTGTGACCCAATAAGAATTATCTTGGAATGGTATGAAATAGGAGTAAAGGTTCATTTTTCCACATTCGTTCTGCCTCTTTTCATCTTTTTACACCTCATTCTACTTCTTTCCATTACTCACAGTTCTGATTCCAGTCAGGCTCCTGCTGCCGCCTCTGCCCAAGGAACTATTTGTTCCTCCATTCTGAGGGCGTCTCTCTCCCCGGCCACTCCTGCCACTCCGTGTTTTTGCCTCTGCCTTCCTCAAGGAGGCTTCCACCTCTTTCCCCTTCATCTCTTGTCTTTCCCCTCCAGTTCTCTCTCTGTTATTTGAGCATCCTACCCTCTCTGTCTCTTTGTGGTTTTCCCCTTCCCTCCTTTGCCATATAAACCAGGTCTACTCTTCTGCCCTATTTCAGGCTCCTTGGGACTTCCCTTCTGAGTTATGACCACATGACACAGCCCTTAGCCCCGTCCCTTATGTGCTGAAGTCACTCAGAATCATCAGGCAATTGTTGGACTGAGTCAGCTTTACCTGCGTCTTGAGATTCTTGGGCAGATTCATTTGTCATTTTCTGGGTTTGTATTGAAATATTTGGGTCGAGAGATGAATCCTCTTCCCTTGTACTCATCTGCTGTCCATCACTGTGATTCTCTTGGATTTCGGCTCCAGGTAGGATGGCATCTGAATCACATTAAGAATGTTGAAGAATTTGTTTTCTCCTTCCTTCATGACACACCTCTTTTACTCTTTACCAATATCAACTACTAATCCCTCTACTACCCCGGTCTCATTTCCCCTACCCTAGTAGTAGATGAATCTCTAAGCATATTTTCATACACTCTGTATTTTCAATGTACACTTTATACTTTTAACAATTTGTCTTTGTTAAAAAGAGTAAGTATGATTATTAAAATAGATCCAGATTTTATACAAATGTATTGCTACAGTTAAAAATGTATAATACCTGAGGTGTACAAATTAAAGGATACATATTAATGGCATTCTACAAAGCTGGTTGTATTCTTATGTTGTTTTCTTACATTGGCTATTTCCAAAGCAAAAAAATCAACATTTAGCAAGTGAATAAATGTATTGTAGACCATTTGGCCTGATGATGGCTTCTTCCCGGGCTTAAAGGCTGTTTCACTCATGCTACTCTAGTCTGAAAAATAATTTTTTCTTCAGCAAGTGTGTGAGGGAAAACTAATGTCTAGCTGTTGTAGTCAGATATACATTGTATTAACTGTAGTAAGCATTTAGCAATTACTTTGTGCCGTGAATTATTGGGCCACTCTGTGCCACAAATTAAGTACTTTGCATAAATTGAGTTATTTAATTCCTACAACAACATTATTTTACATATAGCTACAGATATAGATTTATAGATGAGGATATTTGAACACGGAAATTAAGTAACTTGCCCAAGTAAGCAAATGGTAGGGCCAAGATCTGAAGCCCAGCAGTGGGGCCTCGGCGACTTTACTCTCAGCCGGTGTGAAGCAGAAGGTGTGAGTCCTAGACAGGCTGATACTTAGTGGTGTGGTCTGCACACATCACTAACTATCCTCCCTCACACCTCAGTTTCTTCTCCTGAAAGACAGGAATAACAAACCCCCTATGGCAGCATTGCTATGAGGATTAAGTGGGATACTACTCATAAAGGAGTATCTGGTTTATAGTAATTTTACAAGAGACCACAGTTTTCAGTATTAATGTCTTATATACGTTATAACTTAATGATTAATTGTTACTAATAATATAAATGAAAAGATGGTTGAAAAGTTAGAATTGGTGGTTACTGGTTACAACCATACACAGTTCATATACGAGCATTAAATGAGTTGTTCTATGTGAAGCGCTGATATTATGCCTAGCGGGGCATAAAATTAGGTGTTGTTTCTATCGTCACTGTTAAAATCATTACTGCCCTTTATTCTCTTCTCCCATTTTTACTCCTCTTTTCCCCTCCCTTCTTTTCTGCACAGCACCGCTCCTTCTACATTCTTTTCTACACACAATTACCGCTCACTCTCTTCCTCTCTTTTCTCGTATTATGAGTAACATTTACAACATTTCTTCCTTTAGACATACCAAAGGCTTCCTTTTTGGACTTGTTACAAAGGACCAAACCCCTACTCCTTCACAGACCCACTGAATTCCTAACTCACAACTACAGCCGTCACTTCCCTCTTTAATACTGTCTTATGGTCTCAGCAAGATCTTCTCCCTCGGGTGTATGTATGTTCCAGCTTCTGAGGTGTTACATCTGTCTGAAGATATTCTTAGATTCCACACCCGGTTGGTTAATTGGGAACCCACGCAACCCGCCACTGCTCTGGCTCCCCATCTCCTCCTGCATCCCCCCCCACAGGGTACACCCCCCACTCAGGAGCTCAGTCCCCTGATCTGTGATCTCCTTTGGTCTTAGTAGATGAGGAAGTAAGTTTCTATCAAGTCCTAATTACCTTGTCCACAGCTTTGTTGGGAGTTAAGTATCTCCTTTGTCTCTTCATCATCAGTAGCTTGGGAATGGAGGTAGTCATGGACCACTGAGAAGAAGAAAGAAAATGCAATTAGAGGTCTCAGGCAGGGACGGGGAGCTGCGCCTCACAATGACACTTCCAGATACGTTCCGGACTCCAGCAGTTCAGAGGGAAAACTTCCAGCTCTCAGGGAATCTTGGGCTTTTGTGGGTCTCCCATGACCTGTGACTTGATGTGGCTCCTGGAACCTTATAGCTATTCCACACAGAGTTGCACATCTCAAGGTTTAAAAATGACACACAGCGGACACGTTGAAAATCATGGTTAAACCCCTTCAAAATGATCAGAGAACAGTGAAAGCCAATTTAAGATAAATAGTATATGCGGAATGTGTTTTGTAAATTCTATATGCAACAGCAATAGAGAAGAAGCACAGAGGTTTGATTTCTTCAGCAGCAAGGTAATGTTTATAGAGAAATAGACCTACATTTAAAAATAAAAGAAAGCCCCAACATCTTTAAGGATGGAGAATTTTTTTTAAATGAAGGAAAGAAGGAGGGAAGGAAGTAAGGAGATCTTGGGTCAGGGAAGATAATCTGGTAACAAACAGACATAAAACTAAAAAGAAACTAGAATGTCCCCAGGGTGAAATGAGGGCGAGGGACCCAGGAAACAGGAAAGTCACTTTCTCTAAGGCACAATCAGGAATGAATCTTTTCTTAGAGGCACAAACAGGAAATGACTGTACCACCGCTGCATCTGTGACCCAGGAAGTGGTAACCAGAAGTTCAGGAAACCAACCCAGGGCACCCTACTTCAGAGCTGCATGTCAAGATGACTCAGAAAACAGATAAAAAAGCCAGACTCCCAAGGCGTGAGAAAAACACCCAAACGATGCAGAAAGATGCCCGCCTAGAAAGACAGGTAACTGGAGCAGACTTTCGGGGTGTAAATCCCATGGAGGAGTCAGGGCACTAGTCAGGGGTGAAGGTAGACAGGACCTATCAGAACAGCGAATGCATCTGCCATGCTGAGGACAGGTTGACTTCATGTCCAGGCAAAGTCTGGAGGAGGACACGGCGGGTAAACGCTGGGTGGGTCGGCAGTCCGGAGAACATAAAGAGGGTCGCCAAGCACAGGCATTTCACAAATGAAGGGCCTTCTTCACACCTGTGTGCCACCCTTCCAAAAGTGAGGCTTTAGGCTGCTGACCCTCAGCACCCAGGGATGGCAGGTTCTAGAAGGTACCAGCAGCAACCTCCTCTGGGGGCAGGCGGGCAGCTGCACTGGGCCAGGCAGTGAGCCGTGCTGTCCCAGCCCCCCACCCCGGCAGTGACAGTGAGCACAAGGGGGAGATCATCCCTGCTAAGGGTCCCCTGTGATGTGAGCGCTGGGCCCAAGGTTGGGGTGCCCCCCAGTCCGTGAAGAGGATTAGAGCCCCTATGATGTAGGTGGTAAAGGAAGCCACCATTCCATTTGTACCCATGGCCCCGGGACACCCTTGACATTTGTGACAAGCCTTTGATTTCTTTATCCCTTTCTCTGACTTAGAAACAGCACAGTGTGGAAATGAGATGGCTCCTATTATAATCAAGATGTGGTTTTCGCAAACCAACACATCCCATTCTTTACATTGACTCCTTTTACTTTTTCTCTGTTTAAAAATCATTAACGCTTCCTTATTTCCCAAGTAATAAACATCCAATTCCTTGGCACAGAGTGTTGGACCCTCAAAAATTCCTTCCAACTTTCCTCTTCGGAATTAGCTTCTTAGCTCCCTCACCCACGCTGTATTTGTTAGCCACAGAATACTTCAGTACAGCTTGTTTGGCTTTCTGTAGCTTTCACCGGCTGCCCCGGCCGCAGTGTGTGGGTAGGTACTGATGGTCTCTTCTGACTCCTCACTCTTTGTTTGCAGAAATAAGTTAGCACAGCAAAGCACTTAATGAAAAGTCTTCTGACCCAAAGGGAATCTTTTCATTTTTAAACATTTCTGCAAACATCAGAGAGGGCTTTCTTCTTTGCTACAAGAGCAAAATTCGCTTCTTGCCACCGCCCCACCCCCCCCACCCCCGAAAAAGTGGACTGAAATACTATGTTTCTTAACACCAAATTCAGGTCCCAGCTGAGGAATCATTTGTGGGACTGCTTGGTTAGCCTCAGGTCATGTACACTGTCTTATCTCATGCCTGCCTCACAGTAGTCCCTCAAAATAACTGCCAAATATTAATGAAGAGTGAATGAATGAATCAGTGAATGAAATGGGCTCAAATCCCCCAATGTCATAGAAAGCTATAATTACCACTTTGGAAGCTTCTGAAAATCTCAAGTAAAGCAGGATAGGCGTTGAGGTTGACATTGCTGAACAATGCATCCAGAACTGTCTTGTCAAATGTCTTCTCCAGTTCACTGAGAATATTATACGCCACTGTCTCCACGGGGACCAGATTTCTACAAGCTTCTTGAAAATGCTTAAAGATATTGAATGGAAAATTTTGTAAATATGCACTTATGAGTCATAGAATATTCCGATTGCAAGTAAACCATCTGTTTTCTCACAAAATGTTACAGTGTTACACATATTTAGATGACCCCTTAAATGTTCTCCACAAGACACATAGACTTCATGCACCCTACTCTTTGACATTGATTTACACTGAGAGAGCTACTTTGAAGAATAAAAGTGGGTTCAGAGTTGAATATTGTGTGGGGGCCCGAGGAGTCTGGCCAAGATGCTTCACAAGTGGCCTGACTGGTAATGAGCAGCCACTTTAGTGACCAGACAATTCCCCACCACCCTCCACCCAGGACTGATCTGGCTGGAAGTCCCAGGAACCCAGTCTCCCCTGCTGTGGACCTGGCCAAAGGGCAATGAAAATTCACAGATAAGGAGAAGACTTGTCCTCAATATCCTTAGGAAGACCCACTGCTCAGCTCTAGCTGCACTATAGGGCTCCAGAGATGTCTAAAAAACAAGAAACGATTTGGAGAGAAAGCAGCAAGCATCTGCTTTCAAATTTATCCTAATGTGACCCATCTTCCCTGTGAGTTTCAATAATCTCAGGTTCAAGTGCGTAAAATAAGAGGGCTTTGTAATGTAATGTTACCAAACTCACTTACGTTAATTATAGTTATCCGTGTCGTGTTGCATGGCTATACCTAAGGTGCTCTGTACCTATGGAGCATTCCCGCTTCCGATCCTGCCACGTCCCCATCCCCCGTCCCTCCACCAACATTCACTACAGAAGGAGGAACGCTTTCTGTGGCTCTGCTTCGCCTGTCGCCTCCTAAGGTATAGGACAGTGAAGGTCCACACAGGGGTTTGCGGCACCCTGAAGTTTGCAATAATACAGTGAGGGGCTGTTTAGCAGGAGGAAAGTCTCCTCACTTACTTCATACATCTGCTCAGGGAGGAAGCCTTGGTCTCGGAGGCCCATAAAGAAGGGAAAGGGCTTCGTTATTGCACTTGCAATCTCCACCTTATTTTCTTTGAAGAGCCTGAAAATGAACTCATAGAGAAACTGCTCCTCCGGGTTCTGATCCTCTGGGTTCTCTTCCCCATTGGGCATCCTGAGAAACAAAAACATGATGTGAATGTAGACATTGGGTTTCTAAGAGGTTTGTGGGGGTTGGAAAATTTTAGACATGAAAGATAGTCCTCAGAGGACCAACATATGAAAATAGTGTCCTTCTGGAAAGACCAGAATAAATGAAATTTATTTATTTAGAGAATAATCAAGGGTGCAATAGAAGAAAAACATTGAGCTTAAGAAAGATTTGTACATAAAAGTGAAAGAGTTCACCCTGTGCTAATCAAAATTACTGTAAAAAGACTCACCTGAACCCTTTAAGGAAGACACTGAATTTTTACATGTTAAAATCTTTACAGGAATTGATATGATATTGCAATGGTTAATTTTATGTGTTAATTAGGAGGGTGTTTAGGGACAAGACTAATATTTAAATTGGTAAACTTTGAGTAGCAGTTTGCCCTCCATAATGAGGGTGGGCCTCATCCAATCAATTGAGAGCATGAATAGAACTAAAAGACCAGTCTCTCCGAGTAAGAAATCCTCCAGCAAAGTGCTTTCAGTCTGGATGCTCCATCAGCTCTTTGGGGCTCCAGCCTATGGACCCACACTTGCAGATTTTGGATTGCCAGCCTCTGTGTGATGTGAGCCAATTTCTGGTAATACATGTTTCAGACCTCTCTCCCTGAGACTGTGTGTGACCCCTTCAGGTATCGCCAAAGTAAAAACTCTTTTCATAACAAATACAAACGTATATTTTCCCTTCCTGTCTCTCCTTCTCTGACAAATGTATTTTCCAGAGGATATGTGGCCTATGGTATCACAACAGATTGAATGCAAAAGCAGAATGTAAAATTTACCTGTCTTTTACTGAACCAGCTAGTAAAGGGCTTGCAGAAATGTAAAGCACTGTTATCTCCTTAATAAAATTTATTTTATTTTGAAAAACATAGTTATTTTTCATAAAACGTATCATTTATGTTAGCAAATAATGAATTTGGGAGGGGGTTTTGGATGAATAAATAAAGATGTTTAAGTGTTCAAAGTTTTAATTCCTATGTGGTAAACATTAATAGATATAACCCACATGAACAAAGGCTAGCTCTTTGGGGCTTTCAGTGATATGGAAGTATATATACAGAGGGGCCCTGAGTCCAAAAAATTTGAAAAGCACTGTTCTAGAAAAAGAGAATATAATAGTAAAATTATAATAATTTTAATGTAAAACATATTAATTCATATTAAAATTTTAATTGAATGGGGCAATTTTAAAACTCAATTAAAAATGTTTTAAACAATAAAAAGTCAGTTAAATGACTCATTTCAAAGACAGTAAACTCAACTGACACAGTTTCACAGGAGATGCTATCAAAGAAATATATATATCAGAAAATTAATTAGAAAAACTAAGGGTAACAAATAGAGCCAAAATGAGACCATAAATCTTACCAAAAAATAAGTGTAGAAAAATATACTCGGTTATTTTTAATCAGAAAATGCAAAGAGGTATAAGATATAAAAAAAAGTGCAGCCCTGGCTGGTGTGGCTCAGTGGGTTGAGCGCTGGCCTGCTGACTGAAAATTCGCCAGTTTGATTCCTGGCCAGCACTCTGCCTGGGTTACAGGCCAGTCCCCAGCTGGTGGTGTGCGAGAGGCGACTAATCTATGTTTCTCTCGCTCTCTCTTTCTCTCTCCTTTCGCCTCTCTAAAATAAATAATTAAAATCCTTAAAAACATAAAATAAAATAAAAGTGCATAAAATTCATAAGCAAGAAATTGTAATGGGGTGCGTTAAGTCTATCCCCAAAGGGGAGATTTGTAACAGGGTCCAGAATGTGGGGCATCCAAGAAAAATATGGGATATTCTCTCATCCCCCCCTACCGCCCCACGAAGCGGGCCACCATGAGGGGTGGGAGACAGGGAGCAGGGCCATTGAGAGTTACTTTCGTGTCAATAACAGGCCAGCTTCATACCAAACACAGAGCAGGGCCATGGGGAGTCATTGTGCATGTCAATTACAGCAGGAGAGCTTCAGACCTCATATGCAAAGACGGTTATTTTGCATCTCAACAAGGCTCACCAGGAAGCTTTGCATAACTTTAATGCAGGAGGTAACGGGGAAGGAGTTATAGGGCCTGCGTGGGAGACTACGGGACGCAGACACGGGGAACAATGTGAAGCCCCTGCGGGAAATAGAGGGGAGAAAGGACCCTTGCTAGTGGGCCATGAGAAGGTGCCACGTGGTTTTGGATTAAGAGCTGGAGATCGCGGCAACGCAGAGGATGGTGCTGAGAACCGCGAGAGGCCTGCCTAGCCGAGCCCCGGGCTTCTGTTCTTTCTCTTCTGAAGGACGGTACCCCTGACTGGCCTGACTGACCCGACTGGGCAAAGCGGGGAAGGCAGGACTGTGTGTGTCGATGGGTGTTTTAAAGAGATTTTGAGATTTAACAGCAACCTTTATCCATTATTCAAAACCTGTATAACTTTTGAATAAACAGTTCCTTTCCTTTTCACCAAACTCTGCCATTAAGAGCCATAATTTCTAAGGGCGGCGGGCAAAGGACCTAGACCAGGGACCCAGGGAAGGGGGGTGTCGTTTCAGTAATAGTATCTGCCCCCCCAACGGGTCCAATATTCTGTAACAAAACTTTGTCATTTAAAACAGATTAAATTATCATCTTAATCTATAAATGGGTAGAATAGAATCTAACTACAAAAGATGCAATAAAAATAAAGTCAAATTAAAAATGTTAAATTTAAAAAGATGGGCAAGTTACATCAGACAAATGCAAATAAATTAGGAAGCAAAATTCACAATATTTGTATTTTCAAAGTAAAATTTAAGACTACAAATAGACAAACTTAATGGTGATTAAAAACCACTTTACATCTTATTCTTAACTCCTAAAGTATTATTTAAAATATATATGGTAAGTTTTACAAATTAGTAAAATATATTTATTAATAATCCTTAGTCTTAAACACACAAGAACATATCAAGTATTTGGTCTTGAATTAATCTAAATAAATAATAAGGAGAAAGAGAACAGTTACGTGTTCTGGCAATAAGATCATATTACAACAAGATTAAATTTTAAAACAAAAAGAAAGTTTTTTTAAAGAAAAAATCTAAATATAGAGAGATATTAAAAGTTTGCTAGACTTTTGGTTTCAGCCCTGACATGCAACTACCTTGGAAGTCATCACTTTTATCCTTACAGAAAGAAACAGCTGAACAAACTGAAAATCAATGATTCTTTATGTACCTAGAGGAAAATTGAGGTCACAGGGCAAACTACCACCCCAAAATCTCTATTGATAAGCACATTTGGAGAGTCACAGATAAGATCAGCTACCAGAAGCAAAAGTCACTAGATCCATAGACCACTAGAAACACTTCAATGTAAGTATGATGAATTGCTGGAAGCTGATTGTTGATTTGCATGACAGTGAGAACCTTCTGTGGGTTTTACCTCCAGGAACCTCACCAGGTACTCTGGTAAAGAGCCAAGATAAATCCCCTGTGCTTCTGGCAGGAAGATGGAAAAACAAAACCTTTTGGAACAAGCAGGCCACCCTTCATAACAAAAGCCTACTCCCCAGGAAAAACACTTTACCCAAGACTTACCTGACCCAGGGGAAGGGGGATTACCAAAATCCAGGCCCTTCCAGCATTTCAGTCTCCCCCAGATGCTGCAGGGAGAGGAGATATAGCTATGACATCATTCTAAAAGTTTCAGTCCAGGGACACAGTTCCACTAAAAGACTGAGATTTAATCATAAGATTATAGAATGTTTTTCCTCTCTCACCCCTTACCACTACACCAACAGGGCCGCAATAAAAATAACTGTGGATTAAGCTGAAAATGCTGCAAGGCTCAACTTATAAAAGAGTTCTTAGAGAAATCCAAAGAAAAAAGGGAAGACAATGACACAAATACTAGAAGAATTTGAAGCCTCTGGCATAAACAGGTAGAACAAATATTAAACATGGCCCATCTCCTAGCCTGATTAATATAGAACTTCACATCAATCACTCACTTGCCTCAGTTTCTATTATCTGATACATTACATTTGGCTTTCAAAAAAATCACAGGCCATACTAAAACACAAGAAAAAACACAGCATGAGGAGAAAAAGCAATCATCAAAACTAGACTCAGACGTGAAAGATTTTCCAGTTATCAGCTAAGAATCTAAAATAACTATTACTAAATAAAATATCAAGGCCTCTAATGGAAAAAGCAAACAACATGCAAGAACATAGGGCTAAGTAAGCGAAAATATGAAAGCTCAGAGAAATAGTATAAAAGAAAATGCTAGAAATCAAAAACACTACAAATGAAAAAGAATGCTTTTGATGGGCTCATCAGCAGATTGGACATGACCAAGGAACAAATCAGTGAGTTAAAGGTATGTCAATGGAAACTTTTCAAATTAAAATGCAAAAAAAAAAAAAAATGGGGTGGGGAACGATCACACTATCTAAGAATAATGAAAGAATCTCAAAAAGTGTAATAGATATATAAGTAGAATACTAGGAGGTAAAAAGAAAACAGAAGAGTGGAAGTAGTAACTGACAAAGTTTTTTTCAAAATTAATAATAGACAACAAACCACAGATTCAGGAACCACAATAAACACCAAACTGGATAAATATCAAATAATTTGTATCAAGTCATTTCATATTCAATGCAAAGGACAAAAACAAAGAGAAATTATTGAAAGAACCCAAACGAATAAGGAGAAAAACCTTACCTTATGGAAAAACAAGGATAAAAACTACATCAGAATTTTCATCAGAAGCCATGCAAGTAAAGAAAGTGATAAGAAAAACACCAATCTAAAATTTTATATTCTTTGAAATTAACCTTCAAAGTGAAGAAGAAATAAATATTTTTTCAAACAAACCAAAAACTAAGGTAATTTTTTCCTTGAAGAATTACCCTGAAAGAAATGTTTTTAGAAATTCTACAGGAAGAAGAAAAATGATATGGATCAAAAGCTCAGATCTACATAAAGCAAGGAAAAACATCAGAAAATAAATAAATGTAGGTACCATCATTTTTTTCCTATTCTAACTTGATTTAAGAGAGAACTGATTGTTCAAAGTAACAATAGCAACTATGTGATAACAGCATATGGATAGGTGAAATGACTGGCAATAGTGTTAAAAAGAACAGGAGAAAGAATTTGTTATACCTTATTATAAGATGCATGTACTAACCATGAAGCAGTACACTATTTAAAAATGGATATGACTAGTTGTAAATATTTATTGCATACTCTTTGGAAACCAATAAAATGTTTTAAATAAAGTAAAAGTGGTATAATGAGAGATGAGAAAATGGAATCATAAAATGCTCAATTAAAATTAAAAAAAGAAAAGGGAAAAAATGGAAACAAAAAGAAGTACAATGAATAAAAACATAAAATTGTAGATACTAATCCAACTACATTAATAATCACTTTAAATGTGAATGGTCTAAATATACTGATTAAAAGACAGAGATTGACAGAGGTAAAAAAACAACATCCAACTTTGAATATAAAAACACAGATAGGTTAAAAGTGAATGGATGAAGAAAGATATACCATGCCAACACTAATCAAAGGGAAGCTGTAGTAGCTATACTAATTTCAGACAAGGCAGACTTCAGATCAACTATAATTGTCAGGAATAAGAAGGGCATTACCTAGCGACAAAGAGGTGGATTTTTCCAAGAAAACATGGCAACCCTTAATGCGTATGCAACTTAGAAAGTAGCATCGACTTCCAGCCAAGATGGTGACATAGGTAAATGTGGTCCTAGCATCCTCCCACAACCGCATCAAAATTACAACTACACTACAGAACAGCCATCATTCAGAACTGCCTAAAATCTAGGTAATTGGAGGTTCTACAACTAGGTAGGGACTTATAGAAGAAGCCACACTGAGACTGGTAGGAGGGGCAGAGATGCAGAACAGGCTGGTCCCACACCCATGTGTGGAGGATAGTAACCAGGAGGGCTATGAAGGTGTCATGTGGGGCAAAGGATCCCAGCCCCACAACAGGCCACCCAGCCCAGGGTTCCAGGGTTCCAGTGCCAGGAAGAGAAGTCCCCCTAAATTTTGACTGTAAAAATCAGCAGCGATTTTGATTGAGTGAGATGGAGGGCTCCTGGAGCCGCAAGCAGTTAGTCTTAAGGGGCCCATTCACAGACTTAACTCGGACTCACTCCTTCTGAACTCCAGCACTGGGAAAGCAGCACAAAAGGCACCAGGGACATATGAGGAAGAACTGAATTGTCTGGCATTAAGACAAGGGCTGGAGGGGTGGCTTTCTCCCAGACAAAAGTGCTGGCAGAGGCCATTGTTCCTTTGCTGACCCCTTCCCCACAAAGTCACTTGGGCAGGAACCATAGCTGAGCCCCCATCAACCTGGCTAACGCTGTATACCCCACCCTGGTGATTCCCTGAGACCCCTCCCCAACCAACTGGTGAGCCAACCCAAGCAACTTCCAGTGGCTTTTCCATATGAATAGCCTGTCTTGGCTCATGCTTCAGACTTTCCTAAAATCTCTCAAACAAAAAGCATCTGACCTTGGCATGCCCCATACTTCTCATTAAGTGGCCCCAGGCCTGGCACTAGTAACAGCTTGTTTTGTTTCATAGTTTGGCCTCTCCTAGGCTCCTCCAAGCCCAACACAATAGCAGCCATCTACAGATCACTTTATAGCTATGCCAGGTAGCCTCAGCAGAACATAGGTGGTGGTTGACTTTGGTCTGCACCCCCGTGGAGGCCCAGGGCAAAGGCACTCAGTAGATAGCTTCAGGCCATATCAAAGTACCACCCAACCACCTTTACAAGCAACACTCTCAAAGGGCAAACTCAGCAGGCACCAGAGCCCCACTGAAGTAAGTCCTGTTCCATGGGGTGGGCCCCTGCACAGCTAATCCTCCATGGAGGTTATAGCCAGTGCTAGTAACTGATAAACCTGGGGGTAAACTCCTACCATGGATATGCTAACAAGCAATCAAGGCTCAACTACAACAGGAGGGTGTATACAGCCCACACAGGGGGTGCACCTATAGTGTCCAGCTCAGGTGAACGGGGAGGTTCTACCACTGGACCCTACAGGACACCTCAACATTAGGTCAGTCTACCAAACCTGGGAGATATAGCAGCTGCCAAAATATGGAAACAAAGACACATGTCTTAAATTAAAGAACAGGACATAAACTCAAAAAAAAAAAGAACTAAACAAATTGGAGACAAGAAATCTACTAGATACAGAATTCAAACCACTGGGTACAAGGATGTTCAATGAACTTAAGGGAAGAGTAGATGAACTTAGAGAGAACTCCAACAGCATAAAAAAGAACATGAAATCCATAAAAAAAAGAAACAATCAGACATGAAGACTACACTAACTGAAATGAAGAATAATTTACAGGGAATCAATAGTAGAGTAGATGAAACTGAGAGTCAAAACAGTGATTTGGAGTATAAGGAAGCAAAAAACACCTAGCCAGAACAGCAGAAAGAAAAAAAGAATCTGGAAAAAATGAAGGTACTGTAAGGAACATCTGGGGCAACTTCAAATGTACCAACATTCACACCATGGGGGTGCTGAAAGAAGAAGAGAGAGAGCAAGAAATAGAAAACTATTTGAAAAAATGATGACAGAAATCTTCCCTAACCTGGTGAAGAAAAGAGACATACAAGCCCAGGAAGCATAAAGACATGAACGACAGGGCGGGGATTGACTGAGGGACTGGAGGGTGCTGGGTGGAAGGGGGCAAAGGGGAAAAATTGGGACAACTGCAATAGCATAATCAATAAAATGTAATTTAAAAAAAAAAAGTCCAGGAAGTGCAGAATGTCCCAAACAAGATGAACCAAAGAGGCCCACGCTAAGGCATGCCATAATTAAAATGCAAAGGGTTAAAGACAAAGAGAAAAATCTTAGAAGCAGCAAAAGAAAAGCAGTTACTTACCTACAAGGGAGCCCCCATAGGACTGTTAGCTGACTTCTCAACAGAAACTTTGCAGGCCAGAGAGGTTAGTAAGAAATATTCAAAGTGATGAAAAGCAAGGACCTAAGATTATTCTAAGCAGCTAAGTTTAGAATTAAAGGACATATAGAGAGTTTCCCAGACAAGAAAAAGCTAAAGGAGTTCGTCACCCTCAAACTCTTTTACAAGAAATGTTAAAGGGTCTTATTTAAGAAGAAGAAGGAAAAAAACCATAATTATGAACAATAAAATGGTAATAAATACATGTCTATCAACAACTGAATCTAAAAAAAAACAAGTAGAACAGAAACAGACTCATAGATAAAAAGAATATTTTGACAGTTTCCAGATGGAAGGGCAGTTGAGGGAATGGGCAAAAAAAGGTGAAGGGATTAAGAAGTACAAATTGGTAGTTACAGGATAGTCATAGGTATGTAAAATACAGCAAAAACATGTAGTCTATAATATTCTAACAACTATACATGGTATCAGAGGGGTATGAGATGTATAGGGTTGCTCACTTAATAAGTTATATAATACTTAATCACTGGGTTGTACACCTGAAATATAATGTAATTGAAAAATAAAAAATGATTTAAATTTTACAAAACTTAAAGGAGCATCAAAGTACTTGAAAATAAAATTGAGAAACTAAAAGGAAACATAGATAAATCCACTACTATTGTTGAAGAATTTGCAGGAGAAAAGGTAGGGCATACATAAAAAGGGGTCATTTTAACTAAACTACTGTAAGTATTGACATTATGAAATCTGATGCAGGAGAAGGCTCCATTCTTGTTTTAATGAGCCTGGGAACTAAAATGTTTTTGAATTTTCCAGTCCTGTGCCAATGCCAAAATATATATCTAGACCTCCATATAACACTCTGATTACCCTTTCAAGGGCTCACATACACACACACACCTGACATCTATCACGCAGACCGCTGGAGGTCCCAGACCTCCTGGTGCCCACCTTCTGGACACCCTGGCATCCACATCCATCCTGACATCTGCCTGATAACTGTCCTGAACCAATCCGAGAACTAAGAATATAGGATTGATAATTCTCAAGAATGCCCTTTTTAACATAAGAACTTTAAACTTTTTTTCTTCCCTGGAACACTGCAGGATTCTCCCCTGGGTTTCCAGTTTGCAAACTCCAAGATTCTTTAACAAATTTTTATATTTCTTTCTAGCCAAACCCTCCAGATATTTTGATATTGTTTGACAATTTTATTACCCCTCTTCTAGTATTTGATAGATCAAGCAGGCAGAAAGTCAGTAAGAATATAGTTGACTTGAACAGCACCATCAACCAGTTTACTCTAATTGACATGTAGAGTATACTCCTTTCAACATCAACAAAGTGCATATATCCATTGAGCTCCCATGGTATACTGCCAAAATAGACTATATTCTGGACTATAAAACAGACCCTAACAAATTTAAAAGGAGAGAAATTGTATTGGCTTGGCCAAAAACTCCATTACATTTTTTCTGTACGATGGGTCTAGTAGTGCTGAGTTGTCTTTAACTTCGTTCGAAACAATTTAGTTAGATTATACTGTGACAGTTGTCATATCAATGTGCATTTGAAAAGAAAGTTGTCAAAATTGGTGAATTTTTATACAGCCATTTTAATATTGAATATGGAAAAAAACATGCATCATTTTCAGAGTATCACGTTTTATTACTTCAAGAAAGGGAAAAACATAATTGAGGCACAAAAAAAGATCTGTGTAGTGTATGCAGAAGGTACTATGACTGGTTGAACATGTCAATAGTGGTTTGTAAAGTTTCTTGATACTATTGACACTTTGGCCAAATAATTCTTTGCTGTGGGGCTGTCTTATGCATTGGAAGATATTTAAGCAGCACCCCTGGCCACAATAGAAGCCAATTGTGGGAGATAGCCAGCACACTCAAAATATCCAAATCAATAAAGTTATTGGTCAAAATGAAAAATGTATTTCTTATTTTATGGAAAGAACATAACAGACTTTTTGGCCAACCCAATAAAAAAAATATATTCTCACATGACAACAGGATAAAGTAGAAATAATGGAAAGATAGCTGCAAAATCCCATATTACTTGAAAATTAAACTATACACTTCTAAGATCAAAGAAGAATTCTCAGGAGAAACTTAAAAATATTTTTAACTAAAAAATGAAAACACAGCTTATCAAAATTTATGGAATGCAAGAGATGTGCTTAGAGGAAAATGTATAACATTAAAACGCATATATTAGAAAAACAGCAAGATATAGATTAGTAATCTAAGCTACCACCTAAGGAAACTAGAGAAAAAAGAGAAATATAAGCTTAATGCAAGCAGCAGAAAAGAAATCATAAAAGTTAGAGTAGAATTCAATGAAACTGAAAGTGGGAAAATATTAGAGAAAATCAATGAAACCACAGGTGATTTTTGCACTTGATCTTAGCCAAAAGGCCGAGAAGTGATCCAAAGGTGATTTTGGGGGAAAAAACAAAACAAAAACCAATAAACTCGACAAATATCCAGTTAAGCTAACAAAGAAAAAAGGGTGAAGACAAATTGCTAATATCAGGAACAAATTGCTAATATTCGTCCCATGGACATTGAAAGACTAATAAAGAAATAATATTATGGACAACTCTCTGCCTACAAATCTGATAAAAAATTAAGTGGACTAGTTTCTTAAAAGACACAAACTAACAAAACTCAACAAAGAAAAATAGATCCTCTGAATAAGCCTGTAGCTGTTAAAGGACTTCAATCAATAATTAATAGTCCTTTCCCAAAAGAAAGCACCAGGCCCGGATGGTATCACTGGTTTAATTCTATTAAACCATTTCAACTATAGTCTCTTCCAAAAAATAGAAGCAGGGGCATCACCTCCTAACTCATTCTATGAGGACAACGTTACCCCACTCTCACGCTGCCTTCTTGGAGCCCAGCTAGTGTCAGAAATAGTCCCAGCTCAGAGTCCAGGGTTGTACATTGTTTTAAGTTTTACCAACAAGAACATGTTGATATATTTATTTTACATTTTTTAATTATATTTTACTTCTTTTTTTATCTTGCATTTTTAAATGACAATGTGCATCTCCCTCTAACCAGATGGGTGTCACATCCCAGAGTAAAGAAAGCGACACTCACTGCCCACATCGCCTGTGAGTGTCGCTTGGCCCCACCTATTTTCACTTCCTCCTGTCTTGTGTCAGAGGTACTGAACTGACTCTCGGACTTTGAATAAAACTGGTTCCCAACTAACAGGAAATTGGAGAAAGTTTGACAATAGTCAGGCATTTGATGTGGATGTTAATTTTCCTAAAAAGGCCTTTTCTGGACAGAGTTGACTTGGGGTAGGGATAGAGGAGGGATGGGGAAATAAGATGGTTCAAGGCTGTGAGAAATAATTGAGCTTTGCAGCAAGGCCCAGCTGCATGGCCGTTGTAAGGAAATACAGTGGGGTGACTCACGTGGCCTTAAATTTCCCCATTTTAATTTTAAAAACCTGACGTGCCCCTTATCTATCCATTTGCAACCTCAGTCTCTTGCACACCTGTGGAGTGAGGCTGGGTAGACAGAAAGAACAAGGGTAGATGCCGACCTTGCCAGAAATGAAGAACAGAAGAGAAAGCCAGAACTGACCTGCAGCTGAGATTGTTGCCTTCACCTGCCATCTTCTACTGGCCGCCCAGGGCAATGCAGCTGGCCTAGAACCTTGCTTGGTCGGACAGACCGTCTCTGCCTCTCTGCCTTCTTCTTTCCCGGAGTTCTAATGAAGATGAGGATGGCTACCCATTGCAGAATCCTTCAGGCAAAGCACCCAAAGGGTAAAAGAAAAGTGAAATGGCTGATCACTGAGACGTGTCTGTCCCTCCTCCAATCTCCAAGGCAGTTCTCTGCCCCAGGAGGAGGAGCAAGGCCAGATTAAGGCGGAAGATGGGGCCACTTGTTCACACAAAGGAAAAATGGAGGGGAAGTCTAATTAACTCAAAGGAATTAAAGTTGTTTGGGGGTGAAGACGGTACCATTGAGTGGCGATTAAGTGAACTTCGCATTTGCTCCTTCCCCTTGCTGAGGTGGGGTGAGAAGGAAAAGGAAATGTGAAACATTTCAGATCCTCTCTCAGGCCCATGGGCTAGCCAGGCACAGTGGCGAGCCTCTGACGGACCCAGGTAGGCCCAGTGCTCAGACACGGGCCTGGGGACAGCCAAACGCTCAGCATTATAAAATGGGGAAGAGGCTCTTCCAATTTCTGGAAAGCAGCCAGAGTTCAGAGAGAACTCTCTGAACTTGTGCAATCAGAGGGAAGTGCTAGGGTTGGGCACAGAAGCCTGGTGTAGAATTCTAAGGTTTCTTGAATATGTGGACACTTTACAAATACGGCCAGAGTTACTAGGAAAAAACCAAGCCTTGGCTAGTCACTGAAACCCTGAGGAGAGCTACCGGCATCTCATCAGACAGGGGAAGGTTTAGAACTGAGATTCCCTGGCCTTAAACGTCAAGGTGATGCTAGTTAACCCGTGTGTCACATTTATGTTTGCCCATAACTTTTTCACATATAAACCCAGCCCTCTTTCTGGAAGGGATTTGAAGCAATGTATAAAAACACACGGTATCAACACAAAGTTGAAAAATAAAGAAATGGGAACAATGTGCAAATAAAATAAATACCCAAAACTAGAGGATAAAAATCCAGGCAGGACAATGGGTCAAAGACAGAAGAGGAACCAGGGTCTCTGTAGAACCCAGGGCCTCAGTCACAGCAGGGAGCCAATAGATTGGGAAGCAGAGCAATCCCAATTTTTCTAGCTCATTATAAATGTGTTCAGAATTTTGCATAAATATGTTTGCAAAACATAGAAGGCAAGAATTTCTATCCCTCTGTCAACTTTTGCTCTTTCTTTCCCACCAAAAGATTCCAGGACAGTGGGCAGGGTCTGTGTGCCTACCAGGTGCTGCACAAACATGCCTTCCGCTCCCTTCCTTCCCCCATCTTTCTCTTCCTCTCTGTCCCTCCCACGTGCCCTCTGTCCCTCCCACGTGCCCTCCATCCCTCCCCCCTCTCTTTCCCTCACTCCCTGTCTTCTGACCTTGTGGGCAGAGGAGCTGCTAAGCTGAGCCTCTGTTAGGCACCACCATCCTCAGTTCTCAGCCTCTGTGGGCCATAGTGGCCCAGACAAAGCCTGGCACAGTTCACACCAGCTACTCTGGTGTCCCTCTTTCTCCTCTCTCTCTGCCCCAGGCAGCAGGCCAACCCAGGCTACCACTGAGCTGGGCAGTGGCATCGACGTGCCGGTTTCTTTTGCTTATAAGCACAAAGTCTTTGATGTTCCTCAGCTGACCAGTGGTGCAGCTGGGATCGAAGGGGTAGTCCTTTCAAATTTATCAGAAAGCCCTACTTTGCAACGTCATACATCAGTCCAGGTAACAATGTGCTGGGATTTTAGGTTCTATTTTCCACTGTCCTGTATTTCTCTACATTCCCTAGAGAGTCAGTCTTCTTTTCCTTCCATGGGACCCATGGGGTAAGAAAATGCCAGCCTGCCTCCTTCCCCTGTCTCCTACCCAGATTTAGGTCAACTAGGTGATAATCCCTGAAGGCAAGCTGATGTGTTCTTTCTACCTGAAAGATTTCTCTTGACTGCATTAAGTGTGCCAATATCTGACACTTGGGATCGGGGAGCAAATTGTAGAGTTCTGATCACAATCCAGCGTTATAAGTTAATTTGCTAACTTGCCCTTGCTTACCAAAGTCTAGCACATTCCCATCTTGGAACACTCAAGGAATGTTTACTACTTTCATGTATCTGACCAATTAGGTCAGATAACCAATCCCAGATTGACCACATTTCTCTGAAGATCTGTTGCCTATAATGTTCTCTGGTACCAGTTTTTTAACCAGTTCAGGTTTGGGGGCACAATTAACTGAATGGACTCTGGCTAACTCAGCAGAAAATCAATTTCTTGGAAGTATGTTTGTTAGCTCGCAGAATCTACGGGAAAGCTGGAGAACTGGGATGAGAAAACAGGCTATCGGGGCAGTAAGAGCACCGGCCCAGGTCACCCCACAGCCTCAGGTTCACGGTGTGTGGCCATTGATTTGGCAAAAGTATTCTCTCCAGTCTGATTAGAAAGGAGAATCAGGCCTTCTCTCCCCTAAAGGGAAGAGCCCTGTTCCCTCTCCTGGCAAACAGAGAAGTGTTTGTGACGACTCGTGTTTATTCCCCCATCCGGAACAACCCCGGGATGGGCTCTGCGGGATTCAAAACTCCACTCCCTCCTCAGCTCGCTCTGGACAGTAACCCTCAGATCCAGGAGCCCCACAATCCACCTCAGCGCTCCCTGCAACACATCGCTCTCCATGACCATAGGGGTAAAAAAAAAAAATAGAAAAGAGAATCAGAAAGTTTTCACTCTCACACAACAGACAAGAGTTTTCACTTACAGTTTTGTTTAGGGATGGCATTAACTCACCTGCCCTTTGTCATAATATAGTTCAAAGACATCTGGATCACTTGGACATCCCATAGACCATCAGACTGACTGCTGACATTAACAACATCATTGTGAGCAGACAGAACAAGCAAGAGGTGGCCAGCACACCTGCCAAAGAGCAATAAATTACTGATGTGCAGGAACTGAAATAAATCTCAAAAGCACTGTCATGCGCAAAGGAAGCCATAGATGAAAAAGCACACATTGTATGTTTCCATTGACATACAGCTTTACTACAGACAGAAGGAATCTGTAGTGATAGGAAGCAGAGCAGGGCTGCCTGATGCTGGGGTTGCAGGGGAGATGCCTGCAAAGGGCACATGGGAACTTCCAGGCGTGATGGAATGGTCTCTGCCTTAATTGTGGTTCCACACCCTTCCCACACCCACGTGCCTGCCTGGCTCCCAGCCACTTTCCAGCCTGGAGGTCTGCCTACCTCTGCTTAATTTCAGTTTATGCTCAGGTTCCCTTTATTGTGATTTTCTTAGGTAATGATTTTATCCTGACAAATTAAAGGCATTTCTGAGCCACCTTGCTTCCCCTGTAATTGCTTGTTAGTTTTTTAAACTTTGATGGTTTCTAGTCAATATATTAGCCAACACCACAATCCAGTGGTAGAACACATTCATCACCCCCAAAAAGTATAGAAGGATGTCATGAGAAATAGAGGTGAGCAGGGAAGCAGACCCATCGCGGCTCCTTAGTTCCCTGGACCCTGGGATTGGACTCTGGGGCTGGACCCTTACACCTCCTCCCCTCTGGAACCCTCTCCAGGCCAGTGTATCACCGTCCCCTAGGTGATCTCCCAAGTTTCCACGGGGTGGAGCAAGGCTGCAGGCACAGCCTTCAGCTTCCTGTATGATCTGCTCAAAATAGTTTCACTTTTCTTTCCTCTGAAGCCAGGCCCTCGCTGCTGCATGTGCCAAACACAGACTTCCTGCCTCACCCACGGTTTCTCCCTGCCAGCCGTTGTCCCAGGCTTTCAGGAGCGACCCCTGGCTGGCCTCTGCACCTAGGAAGGCGAAGGAGGAGGTGGAAAACCCAGCATCCAGGTAGGTTTTCGACTTGGCTGTTTTTATCCATTTTTGGCGACTGGACTTTTAAGAATCACTTCCTGGCAGCAGTGGCAGGGTGGAACTCAACTGTTTAAACTGCGAGGCTCACTCTTTTTTAAAATTGTTTTTTCCAAAGAGAAAAAGGGCATGTGGGATTTAATAGGAGACCAACAAACAGAGGGACAGACTTAGGGGGGGCACACACACACAGCTCCTCTTTTTTCCCTGCATTCTTGCCTGACGGTGTGTATGTGACAAGATTTGCTCTCGACCCTCCTCGTCCGTGCTCTGTGACCCTGCCCCCCGCCCCGCGGCAGGCAGCCCATTCGTTATCCAGGTGCAGGTGACTAGGGGATAGTTGGGAAGCGGGTGGAAAAGGGAAAATAAGGAGAGTACCTTTAATTTCCTCTGGAGTGTATTGTAAACAGTTTATGTTTTTTCTTTAAGCACATGATAATTATTTCCCTGAAATAAATTCCTAGAAGTGGAATTTGGGACTTAAGGGAAGACGTATTTTAGGATATTTAAACGTGATTGCTAAGTTAGCCTCCAGAACATTGAGAATGTTTGCGTGTCCACCAAGAGTCTGTGACTGTTGCTACTATTTTCTATCATGGTTGATTCGATAGGCAAACTCACTATTAAGTTGTCGTCATTTGCACTGTTTCAACTACTGGTGAGTTGCCATGTTTTTTATTATATTTATTGGACTTTTGACCTGTCTGTGTCTTTTGTTTTGTTTTTTCCTACGTGGATGTTTGACTTTTGCTTGGTCATTTTTAAGACTCTTTTACCTAATAAAAGTCTGAACACTCTTACATGAGACGTGGTAGCAGGGGTTAGTCAGAAACTTGGCTTTGGTCAGATGAGCTCTCCTTTGCCACCAAAACTTCGGGCAGGTTACTTAACCTCTCTGTGCTTCGTCCCTGGGAATCAGAACAGACAAGGAATGAGGAACATGTACCTATCAGGGAGATCACTTTGTAAGTTATATAAATGTCTAACCACTATGCTGTAACCAGAAACTAATGTAATGTTGAATACCGACCGTAACAGAAAAATAACAAAAAAAAAAATTTTTGTAAAAAATGAGGACTCAGTCGGGTGTTCTGTTCTGAATGCTGTTGTTTAATTAGTCATCTAAATGTAACCCCAGGACCCCTTCCTCTTCTTAGTGTGTGTTCATTCTGACTTTACCTGGCTCTTTGCTCTTTGCAATATCCTTCCCTCATACATGTCATGGGTGCTAGGTTTCTCTCCCACCTATTCTCCATCTTTCAGGATTTCTTCACAATTATAGACCCCCTATGGCATCTTTTCTTGTTTTCCAGTAATGTACTGAATTTTTTCTTTTTTATAATATGTTTTCGTCTCTCAAACTTCAAGGATTTGAGACTGAGAAAAGAGAGAGACAGTGGTACTCAATCTGCCACTGGGATTAAATCCCTGGAAATAGTCATTAATTATGTTCCATATTCTCTTTTACACAAAATAAAGTTGGAAAAATGGGATCTGTGTTTGATTTTTAAAATACCCCTAGATGAATGAATATTTTGGTAATGCCTCCCTTTTCTTGACAGTTTGTCAAGAGTATCATCTGTAAATGTTCTGCCTATAAAACTTAATTTTCCTCATCATGTAGTGAATTTATAAAGAGGCATGGGCATGGGAAAAGGCTGTTCTGAGAGAGGAAACTGGTACATAAATCGGTTAAGTCATCTCTACTAATCACGTCTATATTCTTTGTGTTTTTATTTATGTTTTGCCTATTTGTGTTGAACATTGTAGACTGTTTATTTACTGATTGATTTTTACTGGGGGGAGATACCGATGTGTTGCTTCACTTATTTATGCGTTCACTGGTTGCTTCCTGGATGTGTCCTGGCCAAGTGCCAAACCGGCAACCTTGGTGCATTGAGACAGCGCTCTATCTAACTGAGCGGCCCAGCCACGGCCTGTAGGTGGTTATTAAAGTTTCTAAGCACTGTCAAGTCTCCATCTTTCTGCTGCTGTGGGGCAGTCCCTTTTACATTAGCATTGCTTGTGGGTGCCTTAAGCGGCAGCCCAGGAAACCTTAACTCAGCTCAATGTTGCCACAGACCACAGTACTTACAACTGTGAGCCAGGAGCCAGAAAGTCAGGATTTATTCACCTGTTCCACATGCAGGTTGCACAACTTAGGGCAAGTTATTAAATCTCTCTCTGATTCAGTGTCCTCAGTGATAAAAAGGGGGGAAAGCATAGTGGCCCTCTTACAAGGGTTTTGTGAAGATAAAGTAAGTCACTGCATGTGAAAAAAAACCCTTAGAACAAAGTCAATAAATATAAGCTATTTTTAATACCTGCCTGATGTTTAACCAGCAGCCCCTTTGGGTTTTGGGGCCATGTAGTCAGTTACTTTTAGCCTCCATTGTTGCTGCATGTTGCCATTGCTTCCTATACCCATGAGTCTTTGAAGCAGATGTTGCTTTGCAGGTGGTGCAGGGAGGCCTTTGGGACCAGAATGCCCACCGAATACATGATGTCTTCACTTCTCTTTTTCTCTCGGGCCCCTTCCATAGGATGTTCACCATGACCCGAGAATTAAAAAATGCTCTTCGTGAGCACTTCATACATCAGAAACTGGAGATCTCCTACGCCATATTCAAGCCATTTCCCTTCTTCGAAGGCCTTCGAGACAAATCCTTCATCACCGACAAAATGTACATGGTGAGTCGTGTTGACTGCCTTCCCATGGCTGCCCAGGCCTCCCCAAGAATGCCTGATTATTGGGGTCTCAAGCCACAAACCCTCTGGGCTTCTAGAGTTTAGAAGGTCTCAAACCAGGTGACTTGAAAGGAAAAAGAATGCATTCTCTCACAGCTCTGGAAGCTAGAACTCACAAATTAAGGTGTTAATAGGGTTGATTTCTTCTAGAGATTCTGAGAGGATCTGTTCCCTGACATTCTTCTGGTGGCACCAGCCATCTTTGATATTCTTGACTTCGAGAAACATCTGCCTAATCCCTGCTTCCGTCTACATCACCTTGTTTGTTTGTGTATCTTCTCCCTTTCTTTCTCCTCTAAGGAAACTCGTCATTGTGATTTAGGGCCCACCTTAATCCAAAATGAACTAATTGTGAGATCCTTCACTCATATCAGCAACAACCTTTCTTCCAAAGATCACATTCACAGGTTTCAAGTGGACATATCTTTGGAGGGAGGGGACACCATTTTACACACTAATGGCTCCATTCTAATTCCTAAGAACATGCCATCCATAGTCCATTCTGATGTGAAGGAAGGCAGGCAATAGGAGATATGACTATGTGTACAAAAATGACACTCTTTTCACATAATGTTGGGGTTTTAAAAGCATTTCCTGAGCCTAGGGAAGGGTTGGCAGAGCCATCTCCTTACCAGGAGGACCTGGTTGGCTCCACGGCCTCTCTAGATCACAGCCTGGATGTCACCCCTCAGAGAGGCCTCCTTGACCCACTCACCTAATTAAGAGCCCCCTCATTATCCTCTCTCATAGGATCTACGATTTTCATTCATAAAACTCTCGTCAACAGCTGCGTGCTTATTTAACTTGCATTTGTTATTTAAGGCCCATCTCCCTTGCCTGGCAGCGCCTCCTCCTCAATGAAGGGAGCACCACGTTGACCTTCTCCATTGCTTTGTCCCCAAGGACTCGCCTAGGAGGTGCTCCATAAGCACTTTGCAATCAATTCTTTCCCGCCGTGCCTCTCATTTTAGCCCCCCTCTCATCAAGAAGAGCCCCCCCAGGTGATTTCCTTATGGCTGGAGCCCATTCAACAGAACTGCCACTAGTGACCAGCCATTACATCGCACTTCAGGTCAGCTGCCGAAATTGACACCCCAGGTCAATTGCTGCAGTGCCCTCCCGCAAGCCTTAGAGAATTCATTACGCCGGCACAGCTTTGACCCCACTTTCCTCTCTTAAAATTTCCTTCTTCCCTCAAATGTACCTAAAATAAGGTTCACAAAACAAACATATTTTAAAGAAGGCTAAATTATTTATTCCTATGACTAGCTATCAAAATATATGTGAAGTTCCCAAAGTACATGTGGAACTGTTTTTTCTATTAGAGAAGTGGACTGCACATTTTGCATTAAATTCCTTCTTAAAAGAGCAAAATAGCTTTCTTACAACTTAGAAAACCACAAATGCGTAATAAGCCTCCATTTAACTTTATAATCTTGTATAATAATCCTTCATTACATTTCTTTAGGAATCTCTGGAAGCCTGTAGAAATATGGTCCCCATATCCAAAGTGGTGCACAACATTCTCACCAAACTGGAGGACTCGTTTCAGCCGTCACTTCTGGAGATGCTGTTCAGCCAGATCAACCTGCGTGAATACCCCAACCTGAAAACAGTTCTCAACAGCTTCAGGAGTGGTAGGAGGCTTCCTGGGCCCTTCGGGGCTATAGAAACATGGCGGGGGGCGGGGGGCGGGTGTTGGTGCTGGGCTGAAAGCTCGGCTTGTTTTCCAGCCCCTGGGTGATGCACTTGAATCGCCCGCTCCCTGATCGGGAACATATGGACTATACTCTGTCACGGGCATGGCAGCAAGACTAGCTTGTGGCCCTGGCTCTCTAAGATGGTTTTCTAGAGGACATAAGTGTTTCTATCTTACCTATTCTATGAATTTGGGGAAATTTGTACAGTTTAGCCGACTGGGCAGTCTCTAGGGAATGCATAATGTGACAGAAATGCAGTCACAGAGGGCCTTTCTGACAGAAGGACAAGGAGAGCCAGAGAGGAAGAGTAATGGGTATGGGAAGGATGATAATAAGTATATTTTTTGTTCGGTTGTTTGTTTTGCTGTTTTTGCTTTTTTGTGCTTGGTATGTGCCAAGCATTGCCGCAGGCACTTTATATGATTACCTAATAAAGTGTTTAAAACAATACCCTGTAGTCATAATGATCCCCATGAGACACAGGAAATTAAAGCTCAAAGTAACGTTCCTAAGTTATTTGTCTGTTAAGAGCAGCACCAGAAGTCCTGCTTGGATCTCCCAATACCAGGGTTTGAGATTCTAATCGCTGCTCTCAGGAGGGTAGCTGGAAGGCAGAGCGTGATGTGGAAAGAAGGGGCATAGCAGACAGAGGCAGACAGCGAAGGTAGGAGAAGGAAGTGGAACATGAAGCACACTTAGAGGGAGAAAGAAATGAATAAATACAGGAGCATAAAAAAGAGCAACGACAGAGCTGGAGGGAGAAAGACGTAAGAAAAGCAGACAGAAAAACCATCTTAGGTTTGTGGGAAGACGTGTGGTTCACGTCTCTGAGGCTGGTAGGGGAAGGGCCAGCAGATACCACTGTTGACAGCTCTTCAACTGCTCTCTGACACTTGGCCATCAAGAGGCTCCTCCCCAAAGGGAGAAGAGGTTCCTTGAGCTAAAGGGGCAGCGAAAGACAAAAGTCACCCTCCAGGCGGGCACCTGCACATGGGCTCGTGCTCCCAGCAGCATGGGGTCGGTGCGCAGGGAAATGTGCCTCCGAGGCCACACGGGACAAGCCTGGCAGCCGGACGCACCACACACTGGGGCGTCGCCCCCCACCCCAGCCTGGCTGAGCTCAAACATCCTTCTCGA
This sequence comes from Pteronotus mesoamericanus, assembly GCF_021234165.1. Lineage (NCBI taxonomy): Eukaryota > Metazoa > Chordata > Mammalia > Chiroptera > Mormoopidae > Pteronotus > Pteronotus mesoamericanus. Next base: position 535,161 of record NW_026555277.1, read on the forward strand.
TTTACAACTCCGTGACTTTTTTTTTCAGGTACCCTCTCCAAAATCCCACCTTACTCTCCTTTTTCTATTCACTGGCTGGGACAACTTTACTTCTGAAATAAATAATGGAGAAGAACCAAAAGAGAAACCCACCATTGGCTGTGCAGGGGAACAGCACAGGGAAAGCTAGGGGCCTGGGGTATTAGGGACAGGAAGGAAGTGTGGTGTGGCCAGGCCATAGGGTGCAAGGTGAGGAGAGACAAGGGCTGAGTCTGCAGAAACCAGAGGCACTATGAAAAGAAATGCATATTTTTGTCTTATTTGCTACAGGGAGGTGTGATGTGTTTATTTGTTAAAACAGGGACCTCTATTTCAACTAAAACATTATTCATAAGTATCTATATTCTGAAACCAAAACTAAGAAAAAGGTAAAAAAAATTAAATCCCTGGGCACAAAGTGAAACTCAACATTATGTGTGGAACTACTGTGGCATTAGATCAGAGGCTAGATATAGTTTTATAGCGCTGGATGTCCAAATCAAATTCATAAATTAGACAGAGGCCACTACGTGACAATGGTAATGAAGAATCAATTCTATGCGCCTGGGGAAGAATGAATAACCCCATGCCCCCGACCTGTGGCAAGTTATGTGTAAAAAAAAAAAAAAAAAAATCCCTTCCCCCATGCTCTGGCCAGGTGGTTTAGTTGGTGGGAGTATCGTGCTGTACATCAAAAGGTTGCAAGTTCAATTCCCAGTCAGGGCACATACATAGGTTGCGGTTCAATCTCTGGTCCGGGTGCATGCGGGAGGTAGCCAATCAATGTTTCTCTCTCTCTCCCTTCCTCTCTCTGTAAAATCAATAAACATATCCTTGGGTGAGGAAGGGAAAGAGGGAGGGAGAGAGGAAGGGAAGGAGGGAAAGAGGAAGGCAGGGAGTCAGGGAGGGAAAAATCACTTCCCCAAATATTTCTGGGTTTCTATGGCACTGATATGTGCTCTTTCATCAATCCCAGTTTTCATTCCCTGCGGAAGGTTGTCCACACCGAACCCCTTCGAAGCTCCAGCCAACCCAGCAGGAAGAAACCTCTACCGGACCCTGCCGCCACCGCCCGCACCGCTGAAGCATCCAATCCCTGTACCCAAAGTCAGTGAGCTCAGAAAAATCCCTCAGCAGAGTGCTCAGGTCCTGGGCGAGCCGTCCAGCTCTGTTGGCTCTGCCAAAGATAGTCCCAGAGTCATCCAGAAAGGAAGGATCACTCCAGGTGAGAAACAGACCCTGTCCCACACCTGTGCCCTGCCAGCCTGGGCCACATCTAGAACCCCAGGGTCCCATCTTTGTGTTGACCTGCCCCTTCCATGAACCCACGTCCCATACACAGTCCTTTCCAAGAAGGGTTACAGACACTGCGAGGGGCCTAGCGGGGGATAGTGCCTAAAGCACCTGCTTCCGCCCCCAGAACAGCCCAATCCTCTGCCCTTAGACCTTGATGCTCTGTCTGCCCTGGGCATTTTTACCCTTCACTTGCCTTCCCCACATGCTGGGCCTGTAACCTGTAATGATTTTCCTTCCTCTCTCTAATGGCCAACATAATCCCCCACCTAAATGGTGAAGATACTCACAGTGGATGCCCAGCACACCCCCCACCACTGTGCGCGGCGATGTCCTTGGGGCTGACTTAGTTTAGCTCAGCGTGGCTGTGCAGGGAGAGCACATACCTGCTGGCTTGTAGCAGGAGCCCTGAGAGAAAAAGCAGAGTATGACAAAGAAAATGACCGCGGGGAACCAAGGCACCAACTTGGCACAGGACCACTTGTCAGGGGTGCTGCCAGGTGGCTGCCAGGTGGCACCACGCCAGTCTGATGCTATGATGTTCAACAGTCTTGTCCAACCAACATTCAAACACACTCTTCTGATTCACAGGTAACTTAGGCAACACACACATCCGCCACCCTCACCAGACTGCTCGCCCTCTGATTGATTATAGGCTTCAAGCGTATTCACTTACTTTCACATGGCTTGAATTCTAAGAGTAGTGGTACTGAAATTATTAGAAAAGACGGTAACAGGTCTACTGGGCCTGATGTAGTTTCGAAGACTGTGTCGTTTACTGAGCATGATATATTTTGGGGAGCTGCCAGAGATGGCATCATGAATTCTGAGAATCAGGGGTCCTCTGGTCCAAATAACATTTCCTCCACACCTCTAATACATACCATCCAAATAAGGTTAACGTAATTGCAAAGCAAATAACAATGTAAGATTCTACCTCCTAGACTTTCCAAAGAGCAAAATATGTACCATCATTAAATTAACAAGTAGCCAACTGGAAGGAAGGATGGTTCACATGCCCACTCTCTCACCTTCACCAGGCTGTGGCGTTCAGTCGGGCACCATCATTTTTACCAGCTAGAATAGATTGTTCTCATCCTCCTTCTCTGGTCCCTGCTTGCTGGTCCTGGCACCTGAAATTCCTTTTCTTCTTCTGCTCAGTGTCCAGTGACAACCCAACCCCACAAATAAGAAAGAAAGAAGATGCACAGGAGATGCCTCATGTTCCCCCAGCCCACGTGCCAGGTAATTTTGATTTAAAAGATTTAAGTGCACCTTAGTTTCTGTGTCTGCAAAGAGGAGAAGCCATATGAATCTTCTAGAGACAGGGCTTTCCTCACTGCTCCTGACCACCAGCAGGTGCAGCTCCTGGGCGCTCACCCAGCCCTCAGGGCTTGGATGGGCAGGAGACCTGAGCTCCTGAGGGAGCCAAAGGCCCTGGGGAGGGCAAGGTGGACGGGGAGCGGGCACCAGTGACAAAGGATAGGAACCCCATTAATACTTCCTGGGCCTGGATTCGAACACCACTAAGAAGTCTGCAAACACCGAAAGAGGTTGTGGTGGGAATACACGGGAAAAGCACAAGGGACTGAGCCAGGGCAGGACTGTTTGATGCAGCTGCTCTCTGAGGCCACTTCAATGAGGGAAAGCTCAGAACCGCTCCATCAAAATGAAAAGCAAACAAATTCGCTGCAAGGCTGTAACACTGAATTGGTGCCCTGGACAGGGATGGTCCTCCTTCCGGGTCCCCAGCCGGCTGTGAAGAACTTTCACTCTGAACCCTCAAAATTTCTGTATGTTTGGATTTTTAAAAGTTGATATTACTGAAATTTTTTGAAACGCAACAAATTGTTTAAAGGCTCTAGCGACTGCCTGCCACCTGCCCCAGCTACCTGTTCTTAAAGAGGCCAGAATTTGAGGCGGATATCATAGACTTGGGAAAACAAAAAGTTCACAGCCGTTCCTGAGATGAGCCTTTATTTGTTATGGCTTCAAGCGCATCTTGTCTCTCCTAGTGCGGCAGAAACTAAGAACTGCATACTTACTTGCTCTTAACAAGTGCTAACAAGTACCAAGCAGCTAGCTCCTGCTTTCTTTGATGGAAATATTACAAGGCACCCTGCCTCCTTCACTGTTTCTCAAGGTGAAATAATGACAGGTAGAGCAGGTGAAAAATATCCATCCACAGACATTAAGCAATAACACATACTTTTCATATGGCAGACGTTCACCTTGACTGTGACCTTCATAATTCAACGTCACCACTTAAACTGCTCTCAGCCTCGTTCCCTGAGTGACAACTCCTAAAAGGCCCTGTATTTGTCATCCACTGAGCAAGGGGAACCCATCCAAATGAGGCAAACCACCCCTGCGAGCAGTTGTTCCCTGGTTCTGTGATAGTCACACAGGTACAATAACCACAAGTTGATCAAATCAAAGCAGAGCCAGGGAACCCTGTTGACTGGCAGGTCCCTAGCCCTGGGCCACACACGTCCTCTGCCCTCTTGTTCTCACATTGAGTTCCCTCAGCATTTTCTCTTGAGCCCCTCTGACCTCTGAAATGAATTGTTTCCTTTGACAGTGATAAGAAGTGATTCTCCTGAACCAAGTCACCCAAGAGAGGCCCAGAAGGCCTTCAGCACACCTCCCATCAAGAAAGGTAAGGACTGCCCTTCCCCCTGGAGGTGTCAGGAGGGGGCATGTGGCCCTGCGTCCTGTTTTTCTGATCATATCTTATCGTGCTCACTCACTCTGGGGTTGTAGTCACGATGCTCAGTACACTTTGTTTTTCAATTTCCCTTCATTGCCTCTTTCTTTAAGGCCTTCATGAAATTGTAGGAAAAGCAGAAGGCATTTAGGGCCACTGGAGTTGCCTGTTCTGAAATCACCAAGCTCTCCTATAGCCACAGCTTCACGGAGGGTTAGTCGCATCTCCTTCTTTCATTAAAAGTTGTTTTCCCAAGTGCACACTGCTTTCTCTTAAGACACAGCGGCCTATTCTCTGCTATTACTCACCTCAGGGTGGAAAGCAGGCTGGGTGTTCACACCTTGCTCCCCGCTGTCCCCAGCCAGGCCTCTGCTCCCCCATCCCCTTGCCTGAGGCTTCACAATTCAAGTGAAATAGTCACTACTTCCTCAGCATCACCCCTTGACTTCCCCTCCACTGCCCAGCAGGACTCAAGGCTGACTTGGAGTTTTTCTATTTCAAGTCTTGCCACCATCCTGGACGCTCAAGGTGCATGTGAATAACAAGCCCATCCAGTACTCTGATCTCTCCCATCCTTCATCTGCTAATTTCCCATGGCTTTTTCCTCCAGCAATTCTTGGCCTGCTGCACCCAGAGACAATCCACAGGCCCTTTCATCACTCAACCTGGATCAACTTCCCAATAATTAAAGAATTGATTTTTGACAACAAATCCTTGAAGTTTGCTCTTTCTACAGCCATCGTTCAACCTCTAATCGCCCTTCCTCAGCACAGTCTTTAAAATGAATTCAAAAATACCCTTCCCTGATTTCTTCCTACAGTGTGTTCCCTCTGTCCTGTCCTTCAACCCCATTTTGATGACCAGTCCTCTGGCCTTTCCCTCTTCCAGTTCATCACCGGCCTTTCTTCACACCCCTTCATACCAGCTTAGAGTCCAAGATCCATCATTTCAGTAACTTGTCGCTGATACTTAATATGACTTGACTCTCTCTTTTCCTAGAAGTCTCTGGAAGGTCTTGCAGGAGACTATGATTGCTTTCTGCACACTGCATCTAAAAGCGGGCACTTCTGGGGAGAGGCACACAGCAGGGCAGACTGCACCCACTGGGCCGCGATTTCAGCTAACTGATCACTCCACACCGTGTGACAATGCCACTTCCTATGATGATCCTTTCAGACTTCAAGCTCTTTTTTTTTTAAACCTCTAACCACCCTGCCCAATGCCCCCTTTTTTTCTCAACAGATTGATTTTTCCTTCTTGATAGAAAGGCATCAGATGGGAATCCCCTCACTTCAGGCTACCAGGGTCCCCTCCTCCCTGCTTCTCTCCTTCTCTCCAAGGCAATCCTTCCACCTCACCTGACAGTGTCCATGATCCCGTCTCTCTCCTGAGAATTCAGCATCAGCCTCTCACAAGGATCTGCATCCAGCCAATGGCAAAACCGATAAAGGAACTTTCTCCTGGCGCCCACCTCACTTCACCTGCCACCATAGCTTGCCCCTCCATTTCACAACAAAGCTTCTAGTAAACGTACTATGCAGACTCACTGTCTCCCTTTCTTCATGCCTCTGCCTCCTTGACCACTTCGGGATTTCTCCTCCCCTATTACTCCATGAAACAGCATCACCCAAGGTTGCCAGCGATCTCCTCGTCACTATGGTTTGAAGACCAAACATAAAAGCTGAAAGTTGTTGACCTAGAAGCTTGGCAGATCTATGCATGTAGCTATAAAAGATAGTCTGTATTCTTTTTTTTTTTTTTTTTTTTTAGGAAAGAAAAGAAAAAGACAAATCTGGTCAACTGAAAAGAAGAGATACCCAAGGAAAAGGCTTCCGAGAGGTAAGATGACAGTAGACAAGGAGGTAGGAGGCAGCTCACACTTGTAGGTCAAAGGTTACGGAAGATGAATTGTATTTGAAATGCAGTTGGGAGCCATTGAAGAAATCTGATTGGTAAATGATGCTCTCCAATTTTAAACTTGTCAAGACTGATTTTGGTGCTGTCTAAAGGATGAATTGGGAATAGAAAAGGATGGAAACAAGGCAACAATTTGTCGAGCAGATGCCATGACAGCTGGTAGTAGCCTGGATTCAGATTGAGCAATGGAGTTGGAGAGAAGAGGGCCGGTTCAAAATCAGTTTGGTGGTCAAGTTGGCAGGACTTGATAAACTGGAAGCTGACGATAAAAAAGACAGTGATATCAAGGCTTGCTCTTCCATTTCTGGCTTAAACAACTAGGTGCCCATTGCTGAGAAAGGATGCAATGTGTTTGAGGGGAAATTTTATCATTCCATGTTTGACCTCTCTGTGTCAAGATTTGTGCTAGCCACGTGTGCAGCTGTGTCCAGTACTGGCTTTGTCAGAGGCTATGAAGGGGTGAGCACCAGAAGAGGACCCATCAGTAAATTGAGAGGAAAAGACTTGACTACAAGGAGGGATTAAGATAAACTCAAATAAGAGGAGCTTGGGATTTGGCTACAAGGTACCACTGGAAAACTCCAGGGCAATTTTAGTGGTAATGGAAGCAGAAGCCAGCTGCGGTGGGTTGAATAATGAATAGGAGGTGAGGGCACACGTAGACAACTATTGCTCTACAGGGGCACAGAGCAGCGGATTAAAGTTCCTTGTCCCTGACTTAGGTTACCCTTAGCATGTTTCCAGTGTCCAAAATCACAGGTTTGGTGCCCTTTTAAGATATTTCATAGAAGTACTTTAGGTCTGTGCCTTTTCCCCAAAGGTAAGTGATCTTCCTGGGCAGGGGGAAAAGGCAAGCAGCTCTCTCCCTCTCACCCTGTTGTGTGTGCTTCCTATGGGCCTTCTTGGTTTGGCGGAAACTACTCAGATGATTCAACTCACACTCCCTGAGCCTTGTCCGCCACTCTCTCAACTTCAAGTACCACCCAGTTCTACATTCCCAGCTCTGGTTTGTCTTCAAAAAACCATAAAGCCAGCTGCACACTGGTCATCCCTGTTTGCAAGTCTCGACATTCCAATCTAATTATGTCTGAAATGTGCCTAAACCCTAGTCTTCTAGGCGTTATTCAGACTTTTATCCAACAAATATTCAGTAAGCACTAATTCCATGTATATCCATTCTGAGAGCTGAAGGTAGAGTTTTTTAAAAGCAAGAAATCAAGCAAAAGAAAGAAAGAAGAAAGTTCCTGGAGCTTACCTCCTGGTTGGGGGGAGAAAAAGAATATAACCCAGAAAGCACATAACGAGATCATTTCAGACAGTGACGGCAGGGGAAAGGAAATTAAGGATATGGTTACAGTAGGGACTTGTAGCTTTGTGTGGCAGTCACTTTAGTTGGATAATCCATGCAGTGACACTCACAAATGTGAAGGAGCCAGGGCTGAGGGGAAAGGTCAGTGTTGTTGGGCAATGATGAAGAAAGGAAAAGATGGTACAAGGTAAGAAGGTAGAGAGGGGCCAGGTCATGTAGCCAGCACAGGCCTTTGGGAGGAATTTGGAGTTTATTTAACTTGAAATGAGCTACCCAGTTGCCAAGCCAAAGCCTAAGTCATCCTTGACTACCTGATGATCTACCTTAGTATATTCACCAGTTCTATTGATTCCATCTTGTCTTTCCTACACTAAAATGGGATGGTTTCACTCCCATGCTTAAAACTTGTCCATGACCTCCTATTGCTCTTAGCATAGTGCTCATAGTTCTTCATGTGATTCAAAGCTCTCAGTCAATCCCCGGCTTGTGTGGCTCAGTGGATTGAGTGCCGGCCTGTGAACCAAATGGTTGCTGGTTCGATTCCCGGTCAGGGCACATGCCTGGGTTGTGGTCCAGGCCCCCAGGAGGGACACGTTGGAGGCAACCACACATTGATATTTCTCTCCCTCTCTTTCTCCCTCCCTTCTCCTCCCTAAAAAAATAAAATAAATAAAATATTTTTTTTTAAAAAACAGGTTTAAAAAAAAGCTCTCTCCAATCCAACCCTTCCTTTACCTCCAACTTCATCTCTTTCCACTCGAAGCTCTAGTCAACCACTCTGAACTTCCATCCTTCTCGTTTCGTTTCTCTGCCCTTTGATCCTCGGCACATGCTGCTCTCTTTGAATGCTACATTCTGACCCTACATTGCTTCCCATAAATGCTTGGCTATCTCCTGTTCATCGCTGGTGTTGGCTTCAATGTCGAGTTCAAGAAGGCATCCTCTGACCCTAAATTAGCTAAGTTGGTCCCATTGTATGTTCCTATGGCCCCCAGTACTGGCCCTTTGGGAAGATCCACATACTCCATTGTAATTACTTAGGTACCATGTCTCTTCCCAGCTAGATGGTAATCTCCAGGCACAAAGGAAGCATTAGTTATTTCCCGAATGAAAAAAAATGAAAGAAGCCATAGTTGTAATATCCCATAATTTGGAGAATGATCTGACAAGGATCTTTTATGAATTTATCATTGTGCTAGGCAGCCACAGATACCACGGGCAGCATGCGAAGCTGATAGAAACAGAGTTATTGGAGGGAAATCTCACAGCAGAGAAGCAGAGCCCGCGCGATTCCCCAAAATCTTGTTATCCCGAGTGTAGAGCTGGCTCGGATGGTCTGCATGCCCTCTGGCAAGCGTCCCCACCCGGAGGCGTTCACTCCCATAGTGCTCAAGGCTACATGTTTACAGGACCAGGGGCAGAAACATCAAAGTGACTATGCAATAGCTCATGCTCCCCGGTGGGTCCGAGAAGTGGCCTTGTAAGAAAGGGGGAGCTTCCGGAGCTGGTGTTATCTTGTTCTGTTTGGGGAACTCTGACCCTCTGCAGCTTCCCTCTGTTAAGCTACCAAAAGGAGAAAGAGATGCCAGGCCCTTCCAGATTTGTCTTTCTTCTTATCATATTTAAATGAAAAGGTTTACCAGGATGTTTCTCGGAGTCACATTATTTTACATTTAATTAACCACTTTTATTACAAATACGAAAAACAGCTTAAAAGAGATACAAAATTTAGAGAAATAAACAACACAGGTAGTCATACTGAAAATAGACATACCACACTCTTGTATGCCCCCCCCAAAAAAAGTAGTATTCTATGTAATGGTTCTCATTTCTCTGAAACCCTCCTTCTGTGATGGGGAAAAATGTGAAACTCACCAGCGAAAGGGAAGTTTTAGGCTTTTTTAGGCTGCCCGTTGCTTTTGGATAAATACTCAGTACCTTCCATGATTGAGTTCCCTGTGTGTCTGGTTACCTCCTCATCAACGTTTAGCCACTCCTGTTTTGACCATTAAGTGGCGCTTGGATGTTAAAAAAAAAAAAAAAAAGTCCTGTGTCCACCTGCCAGGAGGGAGCATGGCTGTGCCACATGTGTGTCCCCCGGCTTCCATAGACACATCCTTGCCCCACTGGGTCGCGGTCATCCCATGGGGATCAGCTTCTGAAGTCCACAGCCAGTGAAAATTGTGATCTCGTCTTTCAACAAGGAAGCAGACTCGCTCTGCACAAAAACTCCCCTCCCTCCACTGCCCAACATTCCTGGACCACACATGGGCCCTGGGAAGCCTAGAGAAGTAACTCTGGAAGTCCCCTCCTCTACTGAAACAAACCGCCAGGCCATTTTTACCCAGATGTGACCACCTGCTGGTGGCGGATGTAACTCAGACACAGGAACCAGGAACTAAGCCCTGCTGCTCTGGGATTCCCCCCAGATTTCTCAGGTCGACTTTAATAAGTTATCCAAAGAGTGAGGCCAGATGGTGAATTTGGGGGGGGGAAGTAAAGTGCATACAAATACGCGCGCGCGTGCACACACACACACACACACACACACACAATTAAAGAAAAATAGCAGGAGAAAAGTGAAGTACCAGGGTACAGAGTTCTCAAAGTTTGGGGGCTAGAGGAATGAAAAGGAAGGTCGCTAAGAGAGGGAGGAAGAGGCCCACTGGGGACCCCAAATGGAAACTACTCACAAATCACTCTTTGGCCCAGGTACTGCTTCGCATGGGCACAGAGTGCAAAAGAAGCTCCAACTGGTGGATCAGACCGCTCAAAGGAAGGATGACTCAACCAGGGACTCAAAGGTGGAGACAAAGACCAACAAGGCAAGGACTGAATGTGCGCAAACATCTGAACCTGAGGGTAAGGCTGGTGACAGAATCTGCCATTTGAGGGCTCCGTGTGGGAGGGGCTCATGCAGCAGGCCCAGGGTTAGGGGGACAGGGCAAACTGGTGTTGGAAGGAGGGAGCGGAGCAGGGAAGGATGATGAGAGATGACAAGGGCAACAGAGAGGAAACAAGTACCTGTTACATCCGAGGAGCTTTTGTTAAAGAAATAGCTGTGATCAAGGGAACAGGCGACTTCAGCTGCGGCTCACACATTTTGGTCCCAAGACTAGCTTACACTCTTAAAAATTATGGAGGACCCCAAATATATACCATATCAGTAATCAAAACCAATCTTTTTAAAATATTTATGTATTAATTCCTCTAAAAGTAGCAATAAGAAACAAGTTACTTGTTAACATAAATATTTTTATGGAAAATAAATATATTTTCCAAATGAAGTTAGTGAGAACAATGGTATCGTTTTACATATTTGCAAATCCCTTTAATGTTTAGCTTATTCAAAAACAGCTGGATTCTTTTATCGCTTTCTGTGTTCAATCCATTGCAATGTGTTGCTATGTTTGAGACATAGGGAGAAAATGCAGCCACACACAGATGTGTAGTTGAAAAGGTTGGAGTATTTTAACAATCTTTAAAGATATCTGTGGATATTCATCTTTCGCACTGTGCCAAAAGTCAACAAGCGCTAATTTCTTAAAGGTTAGTTGTAATGTAGAATCTGAACCATATCAATGAAGTGTTCGTACTCTGTTGCAATAAAACACATAATGCTGTCTTGCATTTTGAATGAATCTTTTCATGCATGACTTATTAATATCGTGGACATTTGAAAAACATTAGTCACTGAATTTTACCATGCGTTACATCTCAAACAATCACACAAGCATTTTTTGTTAGACAATCCTGGAAATTCAAGGTGCAGCAAACAGCTTTACATGTTCTCTACAGTTTCTCACAAAGACTACGGAAGAAAAGGGTACTCAAGGGTAGGCATTTCATAAAATTAATTCTTACTAGCTCATCAAGAACATTTCTAATAAAAGCGGTTTGGGGTTTTTTTACGGTAAGTGGCAATGAAGAATGCAATGACTACTCCTAAGGTTTGGGGACATGGCTTTGATTTGTACTAAGTCACTAGTAGTTTTACCTGCCATGGTTCTTGCTACATCTGTATAAATATCTACACGGTGATAGAGGCAAAAAACGCCATAATATGAACACAGTTTTGACCTCCAAGATCTCCTGAAAGGGTTTCCAGGACCCCTCCCCAGGGATTCACAGCCACACTCTGAGCCTCTGGTCCTGGGGTTCAGGTGACTCCTCTCCCACTACACGTCTCCATTAGTAGAGTAGCCACGCTGCCAGCCTTGCTCTGCTGCCCGCTGAGCGGGAGGGACCCAGCGGTGCCACAGGAGGGCATCGTGGAGGCCCTAGCAAAACCTGCAGCCTTGAGCCTTCCACTCCAGGATGCGCAAGGTCCTTCCTGGATCTCGGGGAGGTTCCCCATGAAACTTTCTATGGTGCATTCACTGAGAAGGGAATGGAATGTCTTTTTTTCCAGAGATCAGTGATGACACTTCAGAAATGGATGAAGCAAAGGGTCCCCAGGACCTGCCCAGCACACCACCAAGAACCATGCAAGGTAGGGATGCGGGACTGCAAGACGCGGAGTGCATCACCGGGAGCCACGTTCAGAACTGTTTCACTCTGAGCCAGAGCTTCTCGGTCCTTTTTTCATGACCACTGCCCTCGGGAGCCCAGTTAGAAGTGGCTTTTTCCTACGTCAGCACGCTGCCCGGGGTATTTAATATCACAAAGATATTATATATTGATTTATGGACCATACATATTTAGTTGTGCCTTATATATAAGAAGAGTAAGATTTTCCCCCAGGAACCAATTTTTGGGCAATATCACCACTGCTGAGAATTCACGCCCTGAGCATGTTCTTGGTTCTTTATTGGAAGTTCCCGAGCCACAGATCAATTTTTTTCTAGGGTCCCAATCCCCATGTTTCTCACATTGACTTTCCTGGGAAAATTGGGAAGAGAACGTGCCATCATAAACACAAACATAATAGTCTAGCTGGGGACAAGGAAGTGATGTTGTTGTTCACGCAGGCTGGTCAAAGATGCACGTAATTCACTCTCATCTTTGCTGCCTTGTGCTCACTGTTGCCACTGTCCTTGGAGGGAGAAGCCCTGAACAGTCTTCTGTCTGGTGGTGATTTGGCCATTATGTCACCAATTTACAGATCTCCCACATTGACTCCCAAACAACACATGTCTAATCATCATCAGAAAGAATGTGTTAGATGTGACCACCTTTGAAATAAGGGATGATTTTGACAATTTCTCCTTCATTGCACTGACATCTATGGTAACCTTTCAAATCTTCTCATGGATAAATTCTACTTATTTTCACAACCACCCTTGGAGAGATTCGAGTAGTTTATTCAATTTTACAGAAGAGAACATTGACATGTGTAAAAGATTAACGGGTTTCAGAAGGGGTAAAGGTGAGCTGGTACAGGGCTAGAATCTTGCAACCTTTGACTCTTCATCAGAAAGGAAGGGATGGAAATGAAATGGTCAAGGCTTTGTCAACTCAATATTGTCTGCAATGAGTGTGGTCAATAAACGTAAAGCTTGCTTCTTTAAAACTTTGTCATTTCTTTCTAGATCCCCTGGATAAGGGAAGCAAACTGTCTTGGGGGATATCTGGAAAAACGCGTAAGTGTAAAGAACCTGTGTGTTCTCTGTTGGTGTGGATTCCATGCTACTCTTATTGGTTGTTTTATCCTCAGGCTACGAAAGACACCCAAGCCAGAAAGACTTGTACTTCTTTAAAACTGTGATTTAATTTTTTTTCCAACATAAGAAATGGTCTACACTTTGCAGCAACCATTAGGATTTGCTTGCTCTATGTGCCAACAAACCGTCTCCACCCTCGCCGAAAGAGAAAAAGAATAGGCAAAAACAAGAGAACTTATTCTCTCTCCTGTGTGGATATAGGTGGTCGGGGGCTGGCTTCATACACCATCAAATCCCAGGCTCACTCCTGCCTGTTGCTTCACCACCCTCAGCTTGTGGCACTTCCTTCCTGGAGGCCCAGCCAGTGAGGAGGCTGGGTCAGGACAGGCACACTTCCTCCGCTGAAGGACTTTCTCTGCAGTTTGCGTTTAGTTATTCTGTGACTGGTTCATTGCCAGGACCTGGCTGCCAAAGAGGCTGAGAAATGTTGTCTTATTCTAGAAGGACAAGTATCCAGCTCAACAACATCAAGGGCTGGACTGGTAAGAAAAGAAGGATACCAGAGTAACAAGAACAACCAACAGTACCCGCTCTGCACACTACACTGCGTGGTGGGCTCGCCACTATTTCTAAGTCTCTCTCCTGGTCCCAGAAAGCCGCATTTCCCAGCCTCTCGCAGGAGGCAAGGCCGTGATACTGGTTCTGACCAACGAGTTTGTGGGATGGGTTTTACTTCTGAGTCATAACACATTAAGATCCACTACACAGCTCTCCACACTCTATTCCCCTGACTGAGGAAGTGTGCAGAAGCGGGAGGTGCCAAAGGCCCAGGCAGCGAGGGCCTCAGCAGCACCACACGGAGGACACAGCTGCGCTGGAGATGCCATGATTTGCAGAGCACTCTGTGTGACAGAGAACCACACTGTTCCGTTAAGCCACTAAGACTCGGTTTTGTTTGTACTGCAGCGTAGCCTATCCTGTCCTGTGTGAGGAAATGTTCCTACTAAACTCTGCGAACAGTACAGAGAGTTATTAATCAGGAAGTTAAGTCAATTTAATCTGCTTCCCCCACCTTATTTATATACTCTACAAATGTGCATACATTTATCTTATGTTATATAATACACTCCTATATACTCATACATTATAGTCTATTGTATAAACGCTTTTTTCATTGCAAATTTCACATACGTATCTTCATGTCATTGTTACCTCTTTTCCTTCCTTTTAGCTGCATTACACATTATTGTATGATTAACAATTGAAGTAATCACTTATGGATGGACAATTAGGCTCCTTCCAATTTTTATGTGAAAATAGAAATCATATTCCCATGTGTTTGTTGCTTTGCACACTTGCCTAATAATTTCCTTTGAATTAATTTCTAAATATGAAGTTTCTTGGCTTGAGTCTTCATATCTTAAATTTCATGTGTGTCACCCAATTGCTCTGCAGAAAATGTAATTGTTTACGTTCTCTTTAACACTGAGCACTCATTAACTAGATCTTCATCAACATGGGGAGGAGCAAACTTCTTAAAAGGTGAGGGTATCCTGAAAACCAAGCAATGCATTTTTTATCAGCAGTAGTCTAAAGATGATTTTTAAATAAATTATTATTTGTATTTCTGCTTTAAGAATTTTTAATTTATGTTCTTGGCTTATTTTTCTTGTGTAGTATTCATCTTTTGTGTTATTTATTAGGGATATTAACCCTCTATATTTTACCATATTCCAATTTTTTCTATTTTTTGTTTTAATGTTGTGGGGCTCTTTTTTGAAGCGTGGACATTTTTAATTTTTTAAATGGTCAAATCTATCTTTTACTTTTCTGTCCTTGAGTTTTGGCTAAGAAATCCTCTATATCTACAGCTTATAATAATATCTCTATATATTTTCTTCAAGTGTTAAAAAACCTGTTATAAATTTGAAAATAAATGACTTAATTTAAATGTTAATAATTTCATATATATTTGTTACTTCCTGATTCAACCTTTTTTATTTCTAAGTAAAATGGAGTACTTTTTTTTACATAAACCTCATGGTTTTCTGCTACCCCAAAGTGGTGGGAAGACAGAAATAAATTGATTTTTAAAGTATTGACATCTCAGGTTTATAAATCAATATACATAACCATAAGAAATTATTTTTTTCTGTTTCAGAAAAAAAGAAAAAAGTTTGTAGCCGGCCAAGTTCAAAAACAAGACAGAAGAAAAAGCCCCCAAAAAGTAAGTAAGAAGAATAAAGTCATCTCTCCCTTGCTCTTCATCAGGGTCCTCATTTAGATGACAAGCAAGGCCTCCTTTCCAGCTAAATGGCCACCTGGCTATCACTGGTGCATGGCCAGTCCCATCTCTGTCCCCTAGGCCACCCTGTCAAATGACTCCTCCTCACAAAGGGAGAACCCCGTAGGTTAGTTACAAAAGCTTCTTTTCTTACCATTGGGAAGGAATGGGGTAGAAGTGGACAAGAGGCATCAGACACTTTTGAGATTAGGACTGTGTCTGGTGCAAGGTCAGAGCCAGGAAGAAGAGACAAAGCAAACCTGCATATGCAGGCAGGGCTCAGACTCCCGATGTCGAACTGGAGTTAGATTTGTAGTCACTGGGCCTTGAGAACCGCCTGAAACGATTCATACATACACTTCTGTCCCCAGACTCACACTTACCATGCATCTACCATGAAACGTGCCGTTTTTGTATAGGCAATAAAAATTCATGAAACTGTACTTTTCTGGCTCCTCTGTTCTCTCTATTGTCTTCATCACCCTGTTCTTCCCCTCTGTGTTCTTCCCCTCCTCCCTCTCCCCTCTTCTTTCCTCTTTCCTCTTTCAAGATATGCTAGTGGGTGAGGAGTCTCTCAGGTTCCCTACTATATGGGGGCCTGGAATGCTCTGTGAGGGGATCGCATCTCAGCCCCCAAAAACATAGCAACTCATGAGCTTCACTGTTTTGCACAGAACCCATTTTTCCTGCTTAGTTCCAGCAGCCCTCAGTCCCGAGGGGGAGCGGACTCGGTCCTCTTTGCCTGCCCTTCTCCAGCCCTTGTCTCTTCTGACTCCCAACCCCAGGGCCCCTCGGCTGGAGGAAACGTACTGTCTGTCAAATGCTGACTTCTCTGTTACCAGTGAA
Organism: Pteronotus mesoamericanus; assembly: GCF_021234165.1. Lineage (NCBI taxonomy): Eukaryota > Metazoa > Chordata > Mammalia > Chiroptera > Mormoopidae > Pteronotus > Pteronotus mesoamericanus. The sequence continues at coordinate 551,138 of NW_026555277.1, forward strand.
TTCTAGGAAAACTTCACATGCAGACCTCCAAACTTTTCTTCCTGGCACATGAAGATGATTTTTGGAGTGTAGAAACCCCCTTTGCTCTCAACAAATTCTGTGTTTCAGGGTATACACTTATCTCTGAAAAGGTCTCAATGAAGCCATGACTTCTCGGTTCTAACCAGCATCAGTCCTCCCCCGAGAGTTATTGATTTAGTAATCAGGGGCCCCTGAAGCATTGTGATGTATAAGGATGAAAAATATATAATTCTAATATTTTCAAAAATATCCTGCCCTTGTCTGTTCTTTCAATGAAGGTGAATTGAGTTGAGGCATGTGCCAGGCACCTGTCTTACTCAGGTCCTGGGAACTCAGCAGGGAGCAAAACAGGCATGAAGCTTACATTCTCACTGTTACACGTGTAATTAATAGACAAAAAGAGAAGATGAAGGGGGACAGAGAACAGGAAGTTGTCTTGTGGGAAAAAAGAGGAGTGTTTGTCAAGAAACAGTAAGATAAAAGTGAGGTACAGAGATACAGGATTTCATGACAGTGTGGGGACAGGGAGCATGAGAAGGAAGGTCACTAAGAGAGGGAGGAGGAGGCCCACTGGGGACCCTAATGAAAACTACTCACAAATCACTCTTTGACCCAGGTACTGCGCCACCTGGGCACAGAATCCAAGGGAAGCTCCAAGCGGTAGATCAGGAGACTCAAAGGAAGGACGACTCAATCAGGACCTCATATGTGTTGACAAGGGCCCAAAAGGCAAGGATTGAACGTGCCCAAACGTCTGAACCTGAGGGTAAGGCTGGTGGCAGCATCTGCCATTTGAAGTCTCCATGTGGGAGGGCTTGTGCAGCAGGCAGTGGGCTAGGGGGACAGGAGAAGTTAGAAGGCGGGAGCAGCGTAGACCGGAGGAACATGAAGACGGAGCAAGGACCTGTTGTTCTGAGAATGGTGTTGTGTCACGAACATCTGTTCGAGATACAGTCTTTCCTATAATTCAGCTGGGCAACTGCTCGGCTGGCTGCCTGCTGAGCAGCCTGGCACCAAGGAATAGACAAGAGTCACGCACAGTAACTATGCTATTCACTCAGCTTTTATTGAATGCAGGGTCACTCAAAGTAGAACATCAACATACACTAATGTCTTACCCACCCTCTAACAATCTAAGAGGGAATATAACACACACACACACTGCAATCAATGGGGGATAATGAACTCAAGTCCCAGAGTCTCAGTCTGCAGGTCAGAGAGACAGCACAGTGGGCAAGGGAGTTGTCAGCCTCTTTCAAGGAAGGACCTCCGGAGCCAGGTGGGCAGCAGGGCAGGCGAAGTCCTCAGTCCAGCAGGGCAGAGCCTCTGGCAACGGATGCCAAGGGAGAACAGCGAGGAGTAGAGCAGCGCTCCGGGGCGTGGAGCAGCGTTCTGGGGCGTGGAACTCAGCTGTCTCCACAGTGATCTGGAGCCTGCCTCAGTTATACCTTGAGAGTGGTGGGCTCCACGCTTCTGGGTCTTTTTGATAGATGTTTTGGCGCCCCTGATACCAAGTGTGGGATTTGCCCAGGAGCCTATCTGTGGGCTGTCCTGCTCTGCAGACAAGGCTCCTCTGACCATGCGTGCAGATATCTAAGTGTGTCTCCTTGCCAGATGTGTCTGCTCTGACCATGTGGGCAGCCATATCTCCTTGTCAGATGTACTTACTCTGACTTAGGTAATTTTCTTCTTGAACCCAGCCATGCCATGAACAGTGTCATGGCTGACTGACAACCGTTTTAGTTAGCATGAGTGACTCCCCTTTGCTTTATATTCTTTATGCTATCTTAATCAAACCAATGCCATTTTATTGGTTCTGCTCTCCACATGTTGGAAGAAGTAACTGTGTCCCCAGGGTGCAGTTGAACTCCGCTGTGCCCTATGGACCCACATGACCATTTTCCAGGTCCTGCTTGTTTACTTTTCTGCTCCTGAGTCTGGGGTCTCCTCTCGGGTTCCAGCTGACCCGGTGGGGACTGTCACCAACCCCCACTCTCAGCAGTATTCCTTAATGGTTAATTTCCAGAAGTGAAGTCAATTGGTTGATGAATCTGCCTATTTAAAATTGGCACATAGCAATGATCAAATTGTTGCCACTGTAGGCTCCCGTTAATATCATGCGGACCCCCTTTTCTCTAAACCTTCACCAACACTAGAAAAATGAGCCTTTTCTGTGTTTGACAAATGAAAAGCAAAGAATGACATTCCACCAATGTTTCCCTTTGAACATCTTGCACCATGCATGTGATTAAACATGCCGTGACAGGTTGGGTTATTGCTCTCCAAGATTTCAAAAGGTTAATGCCCTTGCCCTGTGGACTCAGGAATGGCCATGTGACTTGGAGTGAGCAAAGAAGTGTGGGCAGCAGTGAGAAGGTCACTTTCAAACCAAAGATTTAAGAGCCCTTGTTCTCATTCTCTCTGCCGCGGAACCAGCAATGCTCTAGACAGAGGCTGCTCTGTTCCAGGATCCCTGACTGTCATTGACATGGGACCTCATCTAACTTGTGATCAACAAACATCATGAGCAAGAAGTAAACCTGTGTTGTTCTAAATCAGCATTTGGCAAACTTTTTCTAAAAAGGGACAGATTAATAAATAGTGTAGGCCCTGCTGGACTTAGAGTCTCTATTGTAGCTTTTCAACACTACCATTGTGGCACAGAAGCCACCAGAAACAAATGCCCAAACAAATGAACCTGCTAGTGTTTCAATAGAGCGTTATTTACAAAACAGGCATTGGGCCAATTTGGCCCGCAGACAGCAGTTTGCTGACCCCTACAAATAAACCACTGAGGTTTGGAAAGATCACAAATTACCAGAACCTGTTTTTCAATAAATTTTTATTAGAATGTTTTCCTTTGGGGGATCACCTGCTCATCTATGCCCATTTTTGTATAAGACTATTCATTTTTCTGGTGGAATCAAAATTAACCCTTTGTTATCTTATTGCAATTTTTATTTGTTTTTGTCAAGGAACTTAAGAAATTTCTGGTTGTGGAAACTTTTTTTTAAATTTGAGTTAGACAAATCATTTTACTTTTTTCCAGTATGGTTTATGCTAGAGTTTTACAATGTTGGCACTGTCGGTATATTGGGCTGGATAATTCCTTGTTGTGGGGGCTGCACTGTGCACCACAGGATGCTTAGCAACATCCCTCTACCAATCAGAGGCCAGCAGCACCTGCCTCCCAGTCATGATGGGAAAAAAAATCCCAACATTGCCAAAAAGCCCGTGGATAGCAAAGTCACCCAGCACTGAGAACCACTGGCTCTATGCCCTGTACTTCTGAAAAGTCCCTCCTGTATAATATTTATAAGGCTAATCATTTATTAACTTCTAGTATTTGTATTAAATATATTAACACATTATTACACATATTACTATGCATAACAATTTGAAATTTTGACTTCTGTAATGATTTAGCCTCTTTATCTATTACCATGAATTTGCTATTTTTACTTAGTCAATGCTATGATTTTCCTTTCTTAAGAATTCATATCGAGCTCTGGCTGGTGTGACTCAGTGGATTGAACGCCGGCCTGTGAACCAAAGGGTTGCCGGTTCGATGCCTGGTCAGTCATATGCCTGGGTTGCAGGCCAGGTACCCAACAGAGGAGCACACAAGAGGCAACCACACATTGATGTTTCTCTCTCTTTCTCCCTCCCTTCCCTTCTGAAAATAAAAAAAATTTTTAAGAAATTATTTTCAAAAGAATTTCATATCTATCTTACTCCAAACTGGAAGAAAAATGCAGGAAAAATTATTTCAAAGTAGCTCACATATAAAACATGTAAATGTATGTTTCCAATTATAATTGACTTTTTAAAATTTTTTAGAAAAGAAAAAGAAGACAGATGTCTGTTCAAGTTCAACAAAGAGTCATCAGAAAAATATTCCCCAAAAGGGTAAGTAAGGGAGAAGCAGATTTGCCCTTAGACGCCCCAGGGCCCTGCTGGCTGCTGAAACCTCCATTCTCCCTCCTGCCTCTACCTTCCCTCCCATTGCCCTGGTCCCCTCCCAGGTCTCTTCTCCACTCGAACAAGGTACCACACGTGACACACTCCCAGGGAATGCCAGCTACCCACCCAATCTACCCACGTCTGCCCATGGAAGCATTCTTCAACACAGAACATATAAAGACCCCAAGATGATTAAGGGAGAATGACCAAACCCATATGTCAAGTTCTAATATAAACGCCTACTTTCTTCATTCTAATCCAAGCAAAGTGGGTTCCCACTCCCTGTGTTAGTCAGGGTTGAAGGCCTGGTCTCTGTGGGTCAGGCCCTGGGCTTGCTTCTGCCCCCTCAACTCCTGTGCCTCTTGTGGCCACTGTCCCCCTCTCCTCCTCCTCCCCCCTCTGCATTCATGTTTCTTCTGCTTTCATAACCTACTTCCTCAGCGTTCTCTCTTGTCACTGCTCTTCCCTTTTTGGCATGAACCACGTTGGCCTTTTTCCTTCATTGATTTATTATTAAAGTATAGAATGTGATAATCAAGGTGGGGTCTCCAAACTGGCGCCACCTGCAAGCCTGTTTGTTACAGGTCTGGAAAACTTCGGAGCTTGTACATCAGCCGGTCGCCACAAGCCTGATTTCTCAACACAGAGATCACTTTAACACTGACTGCTTCACCCTCCTTCCTGCTCAGGGCTCACTCAGTGTGACTTCCCTACACACACACACACACACACACACACACACACACACAGAGGCGCGCGCGCAAACATGCACACACACTCCCACATCCTCATCCCTCCCTTTGCTACCCATCCTCAGACCTCACCTTGAACAGAGCATTCTCTACCCCACAGGCCTCCAGCTATGGCTTCACGGAGCTCTGTGTGTTTTCTCTGTGGCACTTATTGCAATGCTAATTAACTGTCTCTGTACATCCTGCTCACTGTGTGAAAGTCAAATGAAGTCAGGAAATGGGTCAGTCTTGCTCTTTCTCTTCTGTGCCTCACACACTTTATACCAAAATAACTGTCAGGTTGTCAATACTGTATTCTCTCTTCTTCATCGAGATGAATACCAACATGGAGGCCTCCATTGACCTGTATGATGCACCTGTGTGAATTAGGAAAAGGTGCTCTGTTCTCACTTTCCCCACATCCTGCCAGAGCTGATTCTTGAAACCACGGCCTCTTCTGCCCTCTGCTGGCAGATTGTTGTTGGAAGTACATAGATGGATTTTATCTCATAAGCAAACGAGAGACCCCTCCAAGGTGGAATCCTTGCTTAGTGCACAGCCCACACGACCATATACAGAGGCCCTGATAGCCATATAAGTATGTACATCACTTTACAATTTTCTACACTTTACTATTTAACCCCCAAATAAATATGATTCAGCACATTTTACAGACAGAACAGAAAAGACTTGCATGAGCTAAAGTTAGGTGTTCACATGTCAAGTTCTTTGCTCTTTACGCTGAAAAAAAAAAAAAAAAATTACCCCCGGTCTTCTTTAAAAGACACTAGTGTGGGCAAGAACCCAGGCAAACGCTGACGGTGATCCACCAGCGTCCGCTTCTCCTGCCTCCTTAGCGTGTCCGCCCTCGCTTGACGTCCGATTTAGCGCAGTGTCTCCCTGCTGTCGGCGGTTACACGGCAGGGAGCAGCATCAAGGCCCTTCCAAGGGCGCGGGAAGAGCACCTGACTGGGGGACGGCACTCCTGGATTCCAACACCAGCTGCCCCTCGTGACACTGGGGGACCCCCAGGAATTCCCTCCAGATCTAAGCCTGCATCCCCATCTATAAAATGGGGATCATCATTGCCTCCCCGTTTTACAGACTGTTGTGACGGTAAACAGCACAGTGTGTGCGCAGATCATGAAGCTCCCAGATCGTATCCCAGGTTGCGTCTTTCCATGCAATTCTCACCTAGTGCCTTTTTCCTATGTTCTGTAAGAATTCTGGGCATTACGGACAAGGGTTTGATCTCCAAAATATATAAAGAACTCACATGACTCCACTTAAACAACCCAATTAAAAAATGGACAAAAGACCTGAACGGACATGTTCTCCAAGGAGGACATGCACAGGGCCCACAGGCATGTGAATGATGCTCAGCATCACTAGCCATCAGAGAGATGCAAACTAAAACCACAGTGAGATGCCACTTCACACCAGTCAGAATGGCCGTCATGAACAAATCAAAAAACAAGTGCTGGCGAGGCTGTGGAGAAAAGGGAACCCTGGTACATGGTTGGCGGGAATGCAGACTGGTGCAGCCACTGTGGAAAACAGTATGGCATTTCCTTAAAAAAACTAAAAATGAAACTGCCTTTTGATCCAGCAACTTCGCTGCTGGGAGTATACCCTAAGAATCCTGAAACACCAATTCAAAAGAACCTGTGCCTCCCAATGTTCATAGCAGCACAATTTACAGTAGCCAAGTGCTGGAAGCAACCTAAGTGCCCATCAGTAAGTGAGTGGATCAAAAAACTCTGGTATATTTACACCCTTCCCCACAGCATGGATGGACCTGGAGAGCATTACGGCTAAGTGAAATAAGCCAGGGGGTGAAAGACAAATACCATATGATCCGACCTATAAAGGGAACTTAATCAACAAAACAAACAAGCAAGGAAAATATAACCAGAGACATGGAAATAAAGAACAAACTGAGAGTAGTAACCAGAGGAGAGAGGGGAGGGAGATAAGGGGGTAAAGAAGGAGAAGGGTCATCAAGGAACATGTATAAAGGACCCTTGGACAAAGGCAAAGTGGGGAAGGGTTGAGGGTAGGAGGCGGGGGTGGGTGGGGTGGGGAAAAGTGGTGGGAAAATGGAGACAACTGTACCTGAATAATAATTTTAAAAAACTAAATTAAAAAAAAAAATTTAAATAAACAGAAGAGGCATACATAAAGTATAAATTATAAAGAGATAATGCATAAAGTGTAATTATCAAATGTAATACTTGGAATTGTCTGATCTTGATTCTAACCAGCCAAATGTAAAAAAGAAATTGGGAAAATTTAAATATGGTTTTGATATTAGGTGATATTCAGAAATTATTATTGATATTGTTAGGCAGGGTAAATGTTATGGTGATTAGAGTGTCCTTGTCAGTAAAAGAAAAAAAAAAAAGAATTCCAGGAGTTAGTCTTCCCGATTGCTAATTAGGTTTTTTTCCATTCTGTTCTTCCTTGTTTCCCTCAGGCTTTTCTTTCCATTTCCTCGGCAGCGCTTTCTGTTTCCAGGAACTCTCTTTGTCTTTAATTGCTCATCTTTCACTGCAGGCGCCTCCCACTGACTCGCCCTTCCCAACTGCGACCTAATCCCAGTTGGCGAGCTCCAGGCGGGCCTCACCCAGGGCCCCCCTTAAAGGACCATTCGTCGAGACGGGAAAGGCTGAGCCAAACGGATTTGGGGGAACACATCAGAGAGTTGTCTTCCTCCCTTAGGGACAGGGTGGTGGCTCCGGAAGTAATTGGGACACAAGGTTCCACGTGACTCAGTGAGCTACCTGCACCAGGTAAAGGAGAGCACGCTGTTTATGCCCATAACCTGCCCCCTGGCTTGCTAACCGGAGGTCCCAGAGCCACCCACAGCCCCCACATCTGCTTGTGAACAGACCTGGGATGCCTGAGTTCGTAGACCTCATACTTACTATAGGAGTTAGGGAGAACGGTTCCCTGAGGCAGAGAACTGTCAAAGGTCCCTTAACTACGCTAACCCCTTTGGGCTTTGTAATAATGGTCCAAAGTGACCTGTCACTTAGGCAAATCCCCCACTCAGCTTTGGCTACAGTAACACACACTTATGTGACCTTCCTGGTGAATTGCAAAGCCAGAATCACAAGCCTACCCAGTCTGGTGCCCAAGTTTGTGCTCTCCTCCCCTGGGCCACAATTAGCAGGCAGAGTCTGGAGACAAGCGATGGAGCCGCCACTTCATGCAAGAGCTCAGGCCGGCTGCTGGAACGAAATTCTTCCCACCCCTCCTTCCTACCTAGCCTTGACACAGCCCCTGCTCCCCCAAGGCTGAGGATCCTGTGGAACTTCACTGGGGAACCCACCCCCTCACTTCTCGGGCATCTCTCCTTTGTCATCTGACCCTGTCTGGTTTATGTCTTTTCAACATAACTCACGGTTTCTTCGCCATTGATGCTGATCTGTTCTTTTTTCAACAATATCCTTGCTTTTTCATACATTTTCATACATGGCTCTTTCATAAGTGTTGAGACAAGGGAGAGTCCAACTAGCAGTTCTCCCAGCCTCATTCCAGGTGTAACTGTGTGCGTCGAGCAGCCCTTTCCCCTTGTCCCCAAGGAGCAGCTCTCAGTGTCTTTAATGAAGTCACCCACAATGAGGCAGTGAGGGAAGGGGAGCAGAAATTGCTGATATTTCTTTTAAGCCATTTTAAACAGCTTCCCGAGACCTCTACTCAGCGGCTTGAGCTGCCAAATCTCTCCATGCGCAGTTGCCAGATTAGTCCAGAGCTCTCCAGGGTTTTCTTTTACTTACAGAGAAAGAAACAAGGAAGTGATAAAATGGGGGAGGGGGGAGTAAACAATGAAGCCTCTCAGGATCTCCTCTGTGCCAACTGCCTCACTTACCCCCCCCCCACCCCCCCAACCCCGTCATGGTTGGAATCAGCCAATAAGTTTGTATACAAAGACCTTTTCCCCGGCTACATGAACACAGAGAAATAGTCTGGGCAGGCAGCTGCCAGTCAGCACAGTGGGGGAAGCAGGATGCATGTCCAAAGAACCTGAAAAGAACTGGCTATGCTGGGATGGGATGGTACCTGTTAGGTGATAGCCCATTAGCGTGTGAATTAAAACACATTTGCCCCACATGTTTGATTAAAATGTTCAGTTTGATGTAGTGTTGGCAGCGGTGGTTTTGTGTATCTGATCTCCCATTCGATATAAACGATTCCTGCCTATTCACCAGAGAATGCTCCCCGATGCCCTTTACATCGTTGTTGTTGTTGTTATTATTACTCAAATCCATGGAAAGGAGAACGCGGGAGGGAGAGAGCATGAAGACTGAGTGACGAACTGTGCTTTCCTGCTTTCAGAACAACCCAAAGATGAAGCCGTGGATTTTCAGTCTCCTGTCCTTCCTGTGACCTGTGGCACACTGAAGGGGACTTTGTATCTGGAGAAGATGAAAGCAGGTGCGTTCCTTGGTGCGCTGAGCCTTGGACGCCCTGGATGAAGGGGCCGCTAGGAGGGAGGAGAACGGCCCTGTGGGCATGAAACGGGCCTGCAAACTGGGCTGCGCAAAAAGTGGGGGACGGTTTGCTAAGGAGGAGTTTTCAAACTTTCCCACATCGTGGGGCCTCTAAGGGCCAGGTCACTGCCCTCCCACACGGGAGTCATTCATCCGTGGACCCGGTAACGCCGACCGTCTCGTCCTTGCCACACGTCGGTGTCAGAGAAAAGGCAAATTTTCTCCCACGCCCTCCCCACACAGCCTGGTCTTAGGGCTTCCTTCAGTCTGAGAGAGGAGGAGCCCAGACTCCCTGTGACTGGTCCTGCCTCCCGGGGAGCGTCCCTGAACCCAGAATGGCAGAACCCCACCATTGAGTGGGGTAGAGGATTTGGGTAAACCCAGGGGATGGAAGTGGATTCTGGAATGGGCTGTCTTTGCCTTACAGGATCCCCAAGAATGTGCATTAAGACGGAAGATGGAAATTGGCTCACGCCATCTGAATTTGAAGCTGAAGGGAAAGGGAAAATATCAAAGAAGTGGAAGCGGAATGTGCGTTGCGGAGGGAAGACCTTAGAACAGCTGGCAAAGGTATTATAATGATGAAGGGCAGATAGACGGTGGGTTTAATTCCTTGAAGGATGAATGACATGTCAATAACAAGACTGTGAAGAGATTCCCATTAGGATTCCACAGCATGACTGAGAAAGAGCTACACCTTCACAGAAAAAAAGGTATGGATGATAAAATTAAAAACGCAGATCGGTGCCAATGGTGGAGACCTTCAAGTGCAGGCAAAGGGTTTTGAGGTCAGAAGAGATTTAAGAAGCGTTGCCTGGTGGTACTGGGTAGGGTGGGCTGGAAGGAAGCTGCGGGGAGACACAGACCTTGGCCATAGCTGCCCAGTGCCCTCCAACCACTGAACGCCTCCTCCAGGCCCCGGTCCAGGTGGGCCCGTGGTGAAGAGCGCCCAGGCGGTCCTGGGCGTGGTCGGTCTCTCCCCTGCGCTTCCCAGGGGAGACTGTTCCATCCCGGCAGCACCAAACAAGGGTGCTAGTGACCCCAGCACAAAGCCTCTCAGTTACACCCAGAAATGATCTCCAGGATGAAACCATAAGGTTTTATCTAGAGAGGAAGAAATGTAAACCAAAAGGAGTGGGTGGGGAAGGGACTGAGAAAAAGAACTGGCAGGTCTTGGGTGTGAGTAACTGAGAAAGAAAAATGATTTTATCAAGTCCAAAAGAAAAATCGATTGGAGGAAGGAGCTCATTTTTCCTTTGGACACCTTGGGTTTGAGACATAGTAGGCTGTACAGGTATAAAAATTCACTAGGAAGTAGGACTTTTGATATGACAAAAGGTAAACCTCAGAATAACCAAGCCTTTGACCTCTTCTCTCTTTCAGGACAGACTCGTGCACTTTCCTTCAAGTCTCAAGAGAGAGGTAAATAGCAAGTGAATTTCTACCACATTCTCAGTCACCAGGTGGCGGACTTTTAGTATCCCAGCCCCAGTGAGCTTCACATTTAGACACTGCGCCTTCAAGTCGACTGCTTTAGCTCTGTGGTCCATGCACATGCTGCCAGTGTTCTCATAGCTGATTTGAGATAGGGAAGCCAACAACTCTTTAAAATAAAGATCAGGACAAAAGCTGATGATGTATGTGTGCTGGAGACAAAGATCTGGATAGATGGATGATTACAAACCCAGGGTGTCAGAAATTGAGCGCTCTGGTTTGAAAAGTAAACATAATATTGAAACAGAAAAGAACAGAAAGGGCAAGACGATCATCCCTGATTGAACACCAAGTCACCCCAATTCTGTAGGCTCTGTCTCAAGAGCAGCAGAATGAAAGACTGTGTTTGAACTAAGCTTTGTCTCCGCAGAGCTTCCCTCCAGGTGAAAAGGACAGTCCAGCAGCTGTGCCAGCAGCTTTTCCTCAGCCTTCTTTGCTTGCCTAGATGCACCTTCCAAACGCGAGTCCTATTCTTGGGCTTCCCAGTGGACATGAACCTCCAGCGGAGGCAACGATAGTGCCTCTCCCACCTTACCCTGGAGGCTCACCTGACCCCTGGTTGGATCCATTCAAAGTTCGTTAGGCAATGTTCCCCCAAAGCCATTTCTTGTATAAACTGTCTTTTCCATGCTGATTTGAAACACCTTGATACAAGAGATACTCCTTATAATAGCAAAAAATCAGAGAGGACTACAAATGTCCATCAGTATTTTAAAATGACCTAAGGCATCTACAGAATGGTATATATTTTTTTTTTTAATGAATGGATTCATAGGTGAAGATTCATCCTGCAGTCAGTGGAAAGCCACACGAGGGGTTTGAAGTCAGGAAAGCTTTGGGAAGCTCAAACTGGTAGTAACATCTACGGAAGGAACCCATTTTTGTTTATGTGACTCTGTAGGTCTATGACTTTTATAAAATCTGAAAGAACAGACTATGCTGGGGTGGGATAACAGGGGAAATCTGCCTTCCATATTATGCGTTTATGTACATGTGGAATTTTTATGACCATCTGTTACTTTTGTAACCAGAAAACAATAAAGATATTTAAAATCAGATCATTAATTAATGGCCCCAACACAATAGTTTCTTCTTACTCATAATGCCACATGTCAGCACATGACAGCCTGGGCACACTTGGCCCCCCTTGCAGTCCCACCTGTCGGGGCCACATTGCGAGAGTGAGAATGAAGTCTACTTCTGACTACAGACAGACTAACGCGGGCCTTTGCCTGAGCCTCGTCACCCGACACGTGACTGCTGCTCTGCAGTATACCCAGTCCCCGCTGGTGTGTGCCTGTGTACACGTGTACCATCAAGACACCCGATGCTGATACCACACACATGTGTTCTGTGGCTTCCCTGCGGGGTGCTGGTCCCAAGACCCAAGGCAAAATGGGTGGCTGGTGCAGAGTCCCGGCCTCCCGTGAGGGCCCGCAGCTCCAAGGCGCCAGTGTGCAGGCACCACTTGCTACCCAGGCGAGTGTAGTATGGGGCTGAGGAGGACAGTTAGGGGCAGGGTGAGGATTCTCTTGCTGAGCCAGGGCCTGTCTGGTTTAACTTGCTACTAGAGCTGAGGGAAGGAACCCACAGCTTTCCTATCAACTGGCCCCGATGTGGCAAGAGGGTAAGAGGAGGGGGAGGGGCTTGAAGCTGTCAGCGGTCCTCCTAAAAACCAGAGTCAGGCTCTTTATTACATAACGTGACTGTGGAGCTGTATGTCCTTTCTCTGTCATCTCTCTATCATGTCATGTGTGCTGGAAACACTTTCCCTCCAAAGCATACGGCTGCCGGTGCCTGGGGTTGGGCTCAGGACGCTAGACCCAACCAGAGTCTCCACGAGGAAGAGTCGGTAGGTCTGGGCCCCGCGGGGACTGGCCTCTGCACCCTGGGGCAGGGAAAGCCAGGCGTCTAGTCAGAGGGCAAGAAAGGCCACAGAGCATCAACCCCAACAACAAGGAAAGGAGACTGGAGAGCAGAGGGTGGGGAGGCTGGAAAGATCCCCTGGACTTCCGGGTGGAGGGGCCCCTCCTGAGGACATCCGGGGGCCAGGACATGGAGGTTGCTGCTGAGAAGCCTCCCCCGGTTATGAGAGAGAGGAACACGATCCCCAAAGCAAAGGTAATTTTTGCTCTTGCTGAGTGGCTCGTGTGGGGAATGGAGAAGCGTTTCCTCCTTGGAGCCTTTGTGCAGGTCCCCACGCTTGGGTTATGGACAGCTGAGGGCGGTGGCGGGGTTACTCCCTGTAGGAGCGGCCTGTCCCAGCCCCGTGGAGCCTTCGCTCCAGCTCCCGATGGTCTATTTCCCGCCTTTTCACCCCCCACCATCCCTCGGGGGTGAGGTATGAGAATGCTGCAGACAGGCACAGAGGAAGAACGCTTCTTCCTGACTCCCATCTTGAGCACAGAGAAAGGGGTCTCTTGTCCGTGTAGAGCCCACGCTGTCTGTTCTGGGGGACGCGGAGCAGAGCCAGCGCTTCGCCCAGCAGGAGAGACGTCGTTTCTCACATGAATCACTGGCAGAATTTCCTGATCACATTCTAAGGCCACAAGAAAGACCCGTATTATTTCTTAAGCCCACAAAGCTCCCCATTGCACAGCAGCTCTGTCTTGCTGTATGTGTCCTTCCGACCGTCAGCCACAGCATTAGGGACCGTTCTCTGAGTGGCCCGCGATGGCACCCAGCAGTAGGTTCAATAGAGCTGTGCTTCTAACCACCTCCCGGGCGATGCCAAGGCCGCCAGTGCTCCGCCCATACTGTGTGCAACGGGCTTACAGGACCGTCTAGTCCAGTCCCTCCTGGCTCTGATAGTCTGGTTCAAGTGACAATGGGACCGTTACTTTTGACACCAGGCTCTTCCAGGACTGAAAGGCCAGGCTGGTCCTGCATCAGCATCCGGCCGGAACACCCGGTCAGTGGGGTTGAGCGCATCCGCTCGGACCCACAAGGGCGCGGTGTCCCAGGGCCCCACGACGTTCGCGTTCACTGGGTCCTGCCCGTCCCAGCAGCGCCCGCACTATCTCCTCTTCTAGCGGGAAAACGCGGACGAATGTGAGGTGTGCTGCAGAGGGGGACGGCTGCTCTGCTGCGACACTTGTCCACGAGCCTTTCATGAGGACTGTCACATCCCGCCCGCGGAGGCTCAGAGGTTAGTGAGACGCAGCCGCCGCGCGCAGCCCTCCCCCGGCTCGGCCTCTGGCCGCGCGGCTCCTGCGGGAAGAACAGGACTGAGAGGACAGCGCGCGCAGGTGTGCTCAGGGCAGCCGGGTGCGGCACGGCCTCGGTTCCCTCTGGGGGCGGTTACAGCCTCGTGGCCGTGAGTCTGCAGCTGGGCCAGCTTGGCTGTCACTGTCCCACAGAGATGTCCTTTTCTGGTCTGCAGCGCAGACTCCCGTCCAAGGAGCATGTGGACGGGAAATGCCAGCTGCCTGTGCTCTGTGGTTCTGCAGAAAAGGCCGGGTTCCTCCCCTTTGCTACATTCTCAAAGGGCTGATGGGGCCCCAGGGGTTAAGGTCCAGTCTCCAGCGCTCAGGCCTGGTGGGCAGGGCTCCTTATGCTCCCAGCAGCTCAGATGGGGAAGGGAGCGCCCACCACCCACCCTGGCACCACCCTCCACCTACTGGCCCCAGCTGCCACCCTCATGGCAGGGGCGGCATCCGGTCAAAACCCTCCTGGGGATCTCAGGTGGTGTCCCCTTCTGGCCCCTGCGGTGCCCATCAGCCATTCCTGAGAGGAGAGCAGCGGCAGCCGCAGGAACGGTGGCTGTTCCTGCGCTTTGCCCGGCTCAGTTGCCCGACCCCTCAGGAGCCCGTGGAGCTGCACCTTCTGCAGGATAAAGGAGTCTTCAGGAAGCCGGCAGTGTGGCAGGGAGCCCGAGGGCCTGGCCAGGCCGATGGAGCCTGAGGAGCAGCTGGTGAGTCCGGTTCAAGCCCCAACCAAGCGTCCTCCTTTGTGCTCACGTGTGAGAAGTCGAACAGTCGCAGGCTCAGGGAAAGGGCCCTCAGGGTGACTCGCTTCAGAGGGTGTAACTCAGCACCTCAAAACGGAGTCCGAACAGAGTTCAACACCACTCAGGGCCCTGAGACAAAGGCAGCCAGAGGGCCGGTGTCTGCAGCCGCTCCCGCGTGCAGGTCTGGACACAAGCCTGGCTGTGTGCTGCCTACGAGCTGCGTTTCCCTTTAAAGCCCTCTTGACGTTTTACAGAAATGCGAGTTCCTCCTCTTGAAGACCTACTGTCATCCACGAAGCACCTTTTTTGCGAAGACCCCCTGTAATGTAAGTCAGATGCAATGACGCTCATCTCCCAGCCGTCTCTCTGATGTCAAACTCAGCGCTGGAGACTTGGAGGCTGAGCCCTGCGGGGGGGGGCTACTTCACCTGCCTCGGGTCCTGGTTTCACCTCCTCTTAGGGGGCGCTGTCTTTCTTAAGGATAGTTTATGGATTAGGAGCTCAAACTCATAGCCAAACAGTGGGTTCAAGTTCCAGCTCTACCACTTTTTTGCTGAGACATCTCAGGTAGGTGCTTAACCTCTCCATCCCTAGGTATCCTCATCTGAAGTGGGAGTAATTTTAGTGCCTGTGTCACAGGGTCATTGTGGAGAGCACGTGTCATGGTGGTGGCAGTGCTTAGAATAAAGCCTGGTATATAGGTGTCAGGTGGTATTATCATTAATACCCTGGAAATAGAGACTTGCATTTCAGTTCGATCCATCCAGTCTTGATGACTGGGCTAATATCACTCCCTTTGGTGGCTTTGTCCCTAGATTCAAGATTACGGTGAGCCCTTTAGGGAAGCCATGTGGCTGGACCTGGTAAAAGAAAGGTTGGCTGAGAAAGTGTACACAGTGGCATGGTTCGTACGGGACATGCGCCTGATCTTTCACAACCATAAAATATTTTACAAGGTAAAGGACATACCCTGCTTCCTTCTCATGCCCTTCCTACTTTCCCCTAACTTCTGGTTGACAGACTTTGCAAGAATTTTACCCAGTCTCTTCCTAGAGAGCGCTCAGAAAACAAGAATTCCAGTGGGCAGGGGGGGGCGGGGGGAGGTGGCAGGGGGAACCCCTCCGCATTCCAGGGGTAAATGTCAAAAAGAGCCATAAGCAGGACACGGTGCCTGGAAAAATCCACCTTCAGGTCCCAGGTTGGGGGGGCTACTCCAATGGTACAGTCAATTTTGTCCAACCTCCTTATTCAAACTGAAAGGGGCCATTTATGCTTCCATTGTTCTTCATGCCCTAGAAGTACAGAAATAATGAATTAATGAAACAACATGAAATAAATTAAACTTCCAGGATACTCGTACTTGGTCTTTTTGACCTAAATTTCCCAGTGGATTCAGACATCATCTCAAATTGCCCTCAGAGCTTGTTGTCGTCTACCTTCTTTGAAGGGGAGAGACAATTAGTTGAGACACTTTGCAATTCAAGGCATTCTTAACGTTAGTTTCTTGAGTTTCTCCTGAGTTTTACTCTCACTTGTACAGACGTTTTTGGCGGAGGTAGCTCAGGAAGATGCTCATCTTCACCCAAGATGAACGGGCTTTCAAGAATGGGCTTTCAAGAAATGCTTGCATGTTACCTATTTCACACCAGTTTCAGGCTTTACAGTGATCAGAATCAGCTCTTCAGGGCAGACCACTGGGCAGGTCCAGGTGAACAGCCAGGCAGAGCCTCATCCACGTCAGTGAAGCAGCAGCGTCTCCCCACCATGCTGCCCGAGTGCTGGATGAGGGAGGGCAGGGCCTCTAAGACAGACCCTTGGTTTAATGGCCCTAATCCTTGGTTCGTAGACATCCATGCATTTGCTTTTTTCTGTTTTAGGCTTCCAACTTTGGTCAAGTAGGACTGGATTTAGAGACAGAATTTGAAAAGGATCTCAAAGAGGTGCTTATTTTTCATGAAGCCAAGGAGAAGAGTTTCCAGGCTCCCCCTTGACCCCCTTCTGGAAGGACTGAGGTTCCCCAACTTCAGGGTCCCGATGATGTAACCCTGGTCATCCTCAGATTGCCTGTGAGTCTGGAAATGTGATCAGATGTCCCCTCGACTCAAATCCAGGCTCTTCACAGAATTCTCACGCCCCCCACCTTTGTGCAGCCTCATACTAAAAAACTGAGTACTTCCTTAATACCATTAAATGCCCACCATAGTTCACATTCTCCAAATCTTTTTACAGTTGCTTGCTTTTGGCTTATCTGTCTCTTAAGTCCCTTTTATTCTATAAGTTTACCACATTTTTTTCCTTGCTTTCTATTCATTGGAGAATCTGAGGCCCGGTCCCATAAAAGGTTTCATATTCTAGACTTTTCTACATGCATACCACTATGAAAAATTCATTAAGTTAATCTAAATTTGTGTGGAATTTATTTGTTTCTGTTACATATTTATACTGTTGCAAAGAGGGTTGGGTGTTTTTTTAGAATTTTGCATTTGTATTTATAAATGAGATTGGTCTGTAAGTTTTTGTATAATGCCATAGTCAAGTATAGGATTGTCCTCTCTTGGGAAAATAACTCATAAAACTTTCTACCATGGTACACATTCTGGAATAGTTAATAGTGTTTTAAATTCATAAAATTATACAGCCTAGAGTTCATCAGAGATTTATACTGACTCTCTTCTCAGCTTTTTCATGGTGATTAGACTATTCAGATATCTATTACTTTTTTAATCAGTTCTACTTTTACATTTTCCTAAGAAGTGATCCATTGAATTTTTTTACAGTTGGCCTTATTTCCCTGTTATTTAATTCTTTCCCTTTTGAATACTTTATATTATTTTTGTCTGTATTTCTTTCTTCTTATTTTCTATTCTGGAGGTATTGTAACAGTTTTTAATTCTGTGAATACTCACTTGAAAGTTTTCCAAGTTCATTTTAACTTATTTTTTTCAAATATCAGAGCCAAAATAAAATATCTTTAATGAACCACACGTTTAAGCCAAACTGTTTGTCAACTCTGTGTCCCTCAGTCTATCTGCTGTTTTGTAATATGGATATTCATTATTATTATTATTAAAATTTTTATCTTTTACTCTAATTATTTTAACTTTATTTAATTATATAAGTCATTATTTTGTTGTTTTTACATTACATCAATTGTTCAGTGAAATAGCATATAACATAATTGAAAAACAAAAATGAAATTTTTCATCATATGGTAATCCATGGTCATGAAAATAATATTGCTGTATTTCTGTTTTTACTATTTGGGATTCCCCAGTGGCCTTCTCTTGCATGGCTTCTCCGTACCTCATTTTTGCACCATCTCTCAGTCAACTGAAGTTTCAGTAACGTGAAGAGTACATGGGGAGTATGCTTTGAGTCTTTGCACTTCTCAAAATGTCCTTGATCATTTTCATAAATCAACCACAAACTGTGCTACAGCGTATGTCTTAACAGAACTTCTCACCTTCTCAGTTGAATAAACTTTGTTCCACTGCCTTGGGGTATTTTGCTCTGTAATCAGTGAAAATTCTGTTTCTATGTTGGCGTGTGGACACGGATGGGGTGCCTGCCTTTATCTCTGCAGCTGTGTGTTTAGTTATTTCTGACAAGATAGGATTCATTCTTACCATTGGTCCTGCCTGGGCACCCCGAGCCCTTTCGATACACATACCTGGCTCTTTTTTCAGTTCCATTAAGTCTTTCTGATCCATTTATTCTGGGCTCACTTTCAAGAACATCTATTATCTGTACGCTGTCTATCTGTTCTCTGTCTCCCTACTTATCACAAAAAAAAAAAAAAGAAGTTCCAAACAGCACTCCTTTTAGGTCATTAGTATGAGACTTACATATATTAACTTAAAACAATTGTGACTTTATGGTCAATGTTTTAAACTGAATGATTTTTTTAGCATTTTAATAATATGAATTGCTGTCTATTGACCAAGCCTCAAAGGATATAAATTTTTATCACAATATTTTCATTTCCTCAACACAAAAATAGAAAAAGTCATTGCAACTTACAAAGTTTTCCTGATCTGTGTTTCTGATTTTTCATTCTTCTTGAGTGTCCATGGAGGATTGTTATGAACAGGATTGTCCGCCCCTCCCCAAAATTCATAGGTTGAAGCCCTAACCCCCAATGTGACTATTTGGAGAGAGGGCCGCTAAGGAGACATTGAAAGCTTAAGTGAGGCCAAAAAGATAAGGCCTTAATCAGATAAAAGGAGTGCCCTTATAAGAGGAGGAAGAGACAGCAGAGATCGCTCTCCACACAGACACGGGGGAGAGGCTGGGGGAGGACACCTAAAGTCAGTGGCTTATTGCAGGGTGGGAGGGAGCTCTCGCCAGGAACTGAAACAGCTGGCGCGTGACCTCTTGTGTAAGCCATCGGGTCTGTGGGATTTTGTGACAGCAGCCCCGAGCTGACTAATACAAAGAACGAGCGGCCGCATCACTGCCCCGCCCCCTGCCCCAGAGCAAGGCAGGCACCGCCCAACAGGACCCCGGGTTTCTCAGTGAGCACCTGGGAGAAGGGCTTCTTGGAGCCCCCGTGGAGGTACCCAGTGTCACACACCAACAAACAGAGAATGGATAGAAATCTCCTTAGTGTCTGTTTCCAGGTGTTTCCACAGTAATGTGAACTGCGAAATGGACCGATTTCACCTGCAATCCAGAAAAGGGTGGAGGCAGTTTGTAATGAAATAGAATCATTTTTTATCGTATGGCAAGATGACAAATACAGCCCTAAAGACTGCCACTCCTGGTGCCATTCCGGGAGGGGGGGGGGGTCCTAGAGATGATCATCTCATGGTATGGTCTTCAGATTTCCAAATCCTTCTAAGGGGAGTGCTAAACGTTTCTCTTCCTAGCATAATCTTAACGCATTATGATCAAAGATTCCCCCTCCCCACTGGTTCCCGCTAGGCAGAATTGCTGTGATTTAAATAATCTTGCATCCATTTGTGACCCTTTCTTTCATTTTGGCACTATAAGCTGAATTAACTCTCTCTCCCCACCCCACCCCCACCCCAAAATCAGGGGTCTTGGTTGCTCTATTACTTAAACACACACACACAAATAAACAAAAACACATTAAGGAGTCATTTATTTCTTTCAAGTTTCAACCACTAGCGTTCTGGTTGTCATGACAATCAAGACCCCATCTCTGGGACCATATCTCCCTTTGGCTCCCTTGTGTTGTGGATCTGCTCTCCTGGTTTTCAAACTATTCCCACCCCCAAGAACAGGATTTGGTTTATTCTGCTTAGTTCCGCTGAGAATCATAGGGATTCCCCAATCCCTAGCAGCTGTAGGCACAGGCCACCCTGGTCTCCCGCTACCCTGCCCCACCCAATTTGGGCACACAGCTCCTTAGATATTAAGGACTCCTAATGAAACCAGTGCCTGTGATAACCCTGTGGACAATGCCAACGGCCTCTCCCCAGGGATCCCTTTCAGCCCCGTACCCGGGCTCTTTCTCTCTTCCTGGTCCGGCCAGGTTTCATTGCTTCCCTCCCACACTGGCCAGGGCTGCCAAGAGCACGGGTCAACTCAGGACTGCCTCCACCCAAGCTGTGACACAGGCAGTTATAAAGGGCTCCTGAATGGTTCCCTGAAGCTTGACAATGCTGACGCTGCAAAAATGAGAGAGAAAATCTTTGCCGAAAAGTGACTGGAAGAATCCAAAGTAAAAATATATTCCCTCCTCCGGCTGGCACCAGAATTCAACCTTGGAAAACTCATTTTTAGGAGCTGGGAAGCCACGGGCCCCTGGTCAAGTACACCTGCCCTTGGGAGAGGTGGACTTCATTAGCAATCAGCCTCTGGGCTGTGCAGCACCTTCCTCGGGGTCCTTCTGAGCTCCAGCAAGCTGGGCTTCTATGGGCAGCTGTATTGGATACACTGCCGTTCCACCACCAGAGGGCAGAGAGGACCCTCTCCAGAAACCGAAAAGAACTGAGGCAGCAAAACTCCCGTGAGAACCAGGAACTGGAGCTTTAAAGAGGGCAAAGGTGCTCTCAATGACTCTATGATTGGGCATCTGGTAACAGGAACACCAACCAGAGCGTCAGCCAGACCTTCTCCAGAGTAGGCTGGCTAAAATAACCAGGTGGACCGTTGTAGTGAGGCATAGGCTTGCACCTGGAGAAAATTTAAGTGAGGATTTTCTCACCGTGACAGAGGTCAGAGGTCCCCTCTGTTCCTCATCACGAGCTGGAAGCCTCACAGCTAGTGTAATGCAGCAACGGAGGTGCACTGAACAATGGGAATGGGAAAGAGTGTGGTGTGGTCTAGTTTTTCACCAAACAAGTTGTGGCCTTGTGGTAAGCCCAGCCAGGACATGGCCAACAGCTCACTGAGACCGGGGCTCTAGATCTCCCATTCACTCAGACCTGGATTACAGGTCTCCCATTTCCAAGAACTTGGCCTGTTGTCCAAGATGCTACAGGTCAAGGGTCAGGTCCTCACTACTAGAGGGGTCCTGGGTCCTGATAAAGTAAATCTGGCCAAGTGGTGTTGAGAGAGAGATGTTTGTACCTCTGTCGGCTTCCCACTGAACTTGTTGAGGAGGAAACACTTCTCCTCTACCCTTCTAGATTCTTCTGGCTAGAAGAATTAAATTGACATGAGAAAGATAACAAGAAGAAAAAAACTAATTTAATTTTGCACATATGGGAGCTCTATAAGAATATGGGGACCCACAGATGGTCAGGTAATTGGGCTCTATCTGCCATTCCGAACTAAGGAGAAAGGGGTAAAAGTCTGGGGCTTCCAAGGGGAGGAAGGCAATTCACAGAAAGATGGGAAGAGCAAATGTTTGGTAAGCAAATGTTTGCATGCCCTGCAGAGACCGAGAGAAGCATCTGATCTCCAGGCCCTGCCAGGCGACCCCCAAGCCCACCACTTGCACCCACATTCTTTGTAGTTATTTCTAGTGATAGCTCTCTTCCTGGAACAGGCCCTCCATCTACAATTGTTTCAGGCAGTTGAGGAGGAGGTAAAAAGTTTGCTTCTTAAAAATAATCAGCCTAGCCTGGCTGGTGTGGCTCAGTGGACTGAGTGCCAGCCTGTGAACCAAAGGGCCACCGGTTCGATTCCCAGTCAGGGTACATGCCTGGGTTGTGGGCCAGGTCCACAGAAAGGGGTGGGCGAGACGCAACCACATATTGATGTTTGTCTCCCTCTCTTTCTCCCTCCCTTCCCTCCTCTCTAAAAATAAATAAATAAATAATTCTTGAAGGGGGGAAAAAAGATCTTAAAAAAAAAACTTTTTTAAATAATCATCAGCCTGAAATAATCCTCATGCCAAAAAGACATATTTTGGGGTGGAAAAATCCTGCTTCCCTATAAAACGGTCAACCACTTCAGAATCACCAAGGAGCCTGTTCAAATGCCGCTTCTGGGGTTCCTGACCCCGTCTGAGAACCTCTATGTTTGATGTTCTGGCAAGACTGGCAAGCAGTGTCTTTAACAAGTTTAACAGGTTTGCCAGGTAACTCTTTTCTGGCACAGTTAAGTTTGACATCCATTGCACTAAGATGAGATTGGTCTTTTGTCTGAATTAAACTTTTGACAAAAGGATAAATCTAACTAAGAGGTCAAGGTGCTGGCAGCCCTGCCTTGTGGGGTGAGAGAACCCCCTGTGGGTGGTTTGACTGACTTTTGCAGTTGCATTGCTTGGCTGTTTAATGTTTTGTCGTCTATTTAAACATTCATTTAAATAGAACCACTTTTGAGAAACAATAATAAGAAAAGAATGAAGCCATTTGCAGAAGAAAAAGACAAAACCGGGAAGAAAGAGGAGTTGAGAGAGGGGATGGAGAGGACCACTAGAAAAAGCCGCAGAGTGGGCCGGATTGCGGGGCGGGGGGTGGGGGGCAGGCGCGATCCAATGAGAGAAGAAAAAAGACTATTATTAGGCTGCTGTCAACAGGACTTCACAGATGAGAGAGGGGAGGACCTTGAAGATGCTTTGCTTTGGATCAGTCTTGAGAGACTTGAGATGCTTCCTTGAGGTACGTTCTGAAGCTTTTTTTGGATGGTGAGCTGGTATTTTCCTGGAACATGAAATTGCCCTGAGCTGGCTGACGGGCACCCCCATCATATTTGGGCTACAGTTCTGGGCTAAACAGCACAGAAGCAGACTATTGGCAGATCCAGATTGAAAGGCCTTCCTGCAGTGGCCGCATGGAGAAACAAAAAGTGAAGACAAGAGAGGCCCAGAGCTGAAGACCAAAGGCCAAAGGTGGCAGGGCAGCAGCGACACCTTGAGAAAAACAGTGGGGACACCCCCCTTCTAGGGACCCGGTGAGGAAGGGTGACCAGAGACAAGGGAAAGGGATGCCCCTAGTATAGCAGCCCCCTTCACTCTGAGTGCTTCAATGGATCAATTCTCACTGTCTGGCTTTCCAAGGAGTGAAGCAGGGGCGGGCGAGAAGGACCGCTGTTCCCAGGGGAGGGTAGAGAAGGTGTACAGGGGTGGGTTCCAGCTTCTGTCCTGAGATACCCAGAATCAAAGCACACCTTACCCGCCCTGGCCAGTGTGACTCAGCTGGTTGGAGCTTCATCCTGTAACCAAAAGGTTGCAGGTTCAATTCCCAGTCAGGGCACATGCCTAGGTTGTACATGCAACCTGGTCAGGGCGTGTGGGAGGCGACCCATCAATTCATCTCTCTCACATCAAGCTTTCTCTCCCTTCCTCTCTCCCTTCCTGTCTCTCTAAAAAGCAATGAAAAAATGTCCTCAAGTGAAAATTTTTTTAAAAGAGTGCACCTTACCCAGAAGAATTAATCTCCTCCTGACTCCTGCTCCTGGTCCCTGGGGAAGGTTCATAGTTCTATTTAGCTGGTAGAATCCTGCTACCTAACTTTCTTCTGTTTAATCATTTAACATGGCCTATTTCACAAAAGTCATTTCTTGAGAACTTCTAAGCCTGGCTTGGGCTTTATTCTGCCAAAAGAACACTTGCACTCAACCCTGGGGTATGTAAAATTTTCTTTCACTAACAGATAATGGAGGGTGCCCAGCCCAAGATTAATCATCCTAACTTCTCAGAAGAGATGTCGTTTCATCTCACCACATATGCAAAGTGCCTGGCACACAGCTCAATAAAGCTATGTCAGTGCTGCTGCCTGAAACAAGTGAGAGTTCCTTGCCCTTGACCTGAGTTTTCCCAGGTACCACCCCTCCCATCTGTGCCTATGGAACTGAGGTCCCATAATGCTTCATGCTTCAGCCTGGATCCAGAACAGGTCACCAGCTTCTAACAGGCTGAGAGAATCAATGACCCTGGCTCAGGTCAGGCAGGGGGATCCCCAAAGAGAACTGTAACAGAGCCCAGCCCAGGGGAGACTATCTGCCCAGGGAGTGAGATGACTGGAGACTGCGGGAAGCTGTGAGGGTGGAATTTCTGAAACCTGGCCATCTTCTGTTCTATATTTTTCTGAATATAGTTTTTACTGCTGGAAATCTTTTTTTAAAAAAGGGCGCTGTTTTTCTCAGAGACATTCACAGCAAGGTGTCATCCCTGCTTCACTTCCCACCCCATCCCTCCCCCAGCCCCCAGGGTGAAAATTCCTGATCTATCTCAAGGACCAGCCCCAGTGACAATTTAGACAGGAAGCAGAAAATCATAACCAGCCAAAGAGCTGGCCCATGATTTACTGGCTCTGCCTTTATGTAGCATAAACGGAGACTTGGCCACTAGGCTATCAGTTCCATAGCCATATGGATGGCTGGGCGTGCGTGGAGGGTGAGGAGGGAAACGGAATTTCATGTGCTCCACTCCTAAAAATTCCCAGAGAAAAATATGTTTGTGAATGCCAAAAATATGGTCGGACTTTCCATGAACGCAGCAATAACAATTATGAAACACGAGCCATGGTTCTATTTGTTCGAAAACTGTAAAAATCACAATTTCTCACCAAGAGAGAAATCAAACACCTAACTTGTTCAACAAGTCATTCTAGAAAAATTGGATATCCATATGCAAAAAATTCCCAAAGATACTTACCCCCGAACCCTAGACCTCATGAATAGGTTATATGACATGGCGAAAGGGACTTTGCAGATGTAATTAAGGTTACAGACTTTAAAATATGGAAAGTACTCCAGATGATCCAAAGGGGCCTAACTAATCTACCCATAGGACCCCTTAAAAAGAGAGAACTTTCTCCATCTATGACAGAGGCAAAATTAGAGCTTCCAATCGTGAGAAGGATTTCACTTGCTTTACTGGCTGTGAGAGTTAGGGGCCCATGTTCAAGGATCAGAGAAAAGACTTCAGGAGTCTTGAGCAGCTCCAGCTGACATCAGCAAGGAAACGGGGACCACAGTCCTACAACCTCAAGGAACAGGATTCTGACAACAACCTGAATGAACCTGGAAGTAGATTCTACTTGAGATTTTCAGTAAGAACTCAGCCAACCAACACTTTGGTTTGGGCCTTGTCAGAAACCAGAGCAGAGAAACCAGCCAAGGAACCCACACTTCTGACCTACAGAACTGTTAGATAAATTTATGTTGTCTCATGCCAGTAAATTGGTGGTAATTTGTTATGGGATTAACAGAAAACTAATAAAGAGATCTTGGGTTAAACAAGGATTTCTAAGATAGGACATAAACATGAGCCACAAGGGGAAAAACTTGGATAAATTGAACTTAATTAACATTAAAACCATCTGTCCTTTCAAGATACTTTTAAGAAAATAAAAATTTAAAAAACTAAGCCAAGACCAGAAAAGAATATATACAAAAACACATGTCTGATGAAGGACTTGAACCCAGAATATATATTTTTTAAAAGCTTACAGCTCAATAATTAAGAAGACAAAACACCTATTTTTTTTTTAATTGGGGAGGACAGAAGATGTGAACAGACACTTCATCAAAGAAGATATACAAATGGCAAATTAAGCACATAAAAAGTTGTTGAACATTACTAGTCATCAGGAAAATACAAAGGAAAGCCCCAATGAGATAGCATTACATACCGATTGCTATGGCTAAAATTTAAAAGACTGACTATACTAAGAGTAGACAAGGGTGCTGAGCAACTAGAAATCTTATGCATGGCTCATGGAAATGAAAATGGCACAGCCATATTGAAAAATAGTTTGGTAGTTTTTATAAACATATGCTTATCATTTGATCCAGTAACTCCCTCCTAGGTATTGAAATGAAAAATATAGGTCCATACAAAGACCTGCATGGCATGTTCATAGTTGCTTTATTAGTAATGGGCCAAAACTGGAAATAACTCAAATGTCCATCAACAGGTGAGTCAGTAAACAAAATACAGTACATTCATGCAATGGAATATTATTCAGCAATAGGGAAGAAACTACTGATGAATGCAACATGGATTGCATTCATGAACACCCAAGAACATTGTACTAGTTGAAAAGGTGTTCAAGGTGTTGACAGCGTTGGTTTCTGGTAAGAGCATTCTCTTCCAGGCTTGCTGACATCACCTTCTGGCTGTGTCCTTACATGGTCTTTCCTCTGTGTATGTGCATCCCTGATGTCTCTTCCTCTCCTGTCTAGTAGAACACCTGTCGTATTGGATTGGGGCCCCACCCATATTACCTCATTTAACCTTACTTGTTTTGTTAAGGCCTTATCTCCCAGTACAGTCATGTTCAAAGGTACTGGGATTAGAACTTCAATATGTGAATTTGAGGGGACACAATTCAGTCCATAATAGCTGGCAGTTGTATGATTTCATTTATATGATGCTAATTATATGACATTCTAGAGACGGGAAAACCACAGAGACAAAGCACAGATTTGTGGTTGTCAGTAGCTGGATGGGGGTAGTGAATTGATTGCCAAAGGGCCGTAAGGAACTTTCTGGGGTGATGGAACTGTTCTGTCTTGATTGTTGGTGTCACATGACTCTATACATTTATCAAAACTCATGAATCTATGTTTAAAAGGAGTGAATGTTATTGTACATAAATTATGCCTCAATAAACCTGACTTCAAAAAGACTACAAGACCTATTGAAAATTAACTGTAATCGAAAAGTAAAAATTAAATTTGAAAACAAAAAAAAGACTACATGATCAGTCTGACTCCCCACCCTCACCCAAAATCAGACCCCACGCTTTGGTCCCACCTGGTCCAACAGTCCCCTAAACTGATAATACTTGTTATTTGCACTTTCCAATCTGTCTTCTAGAAGTTTTCTGCAAGTACCTTTGTAATGGAGGGCCCTTCTAAAGGCACAAGGAGAAGTCCATGTGTATTATAAGCCTTTCCTCCTTTAACCAAGTACAATGATTTAGAATAAATTGCCTTCTTTTTTGCCTCCCATCCAGACTAATATCTCATTGTAGGAAATATGTCAAAGTAGGAAAGGATTTAAAAAA
The DNA here is from genome assembly GCF_021234165.1 of Pteronotus mesoamericanus. Classification (NCBI taxonomy): domain Eukaryota; kingdom Metazoa; phylum Chordata; class Mammalia; order Chiroptera; family Mormoopidae; genus Pteronotus; species Pteronotus mesoamericanus. The sequence goes on from NW_026555277.1 coordinate 578,163, forward strand.
AAAAAAAAAGAGTACAGCTTATCTCATCTTAGAGCATTTGTTTCCCTTTCTTTTACCGGAAAGCTATAGCTGAATTCTCTAAAGTGAGGACACCGTTGGCTGCCATCCTCAGATGTGCTGGCAACGGAGACTGCAGAAAACAAACTAACACTCATCTAGACTCCTTTGGCACCACTTACTGTTCTTGGTGCAAAGATGATCACTTTTCAGCAGGAGAAACAGTACCTGCCCAGGGCCTTCCTACTGCCATTTACCATCCAGGTCCCCTGTGTGGCCAAATGAAGTCCAGGGAAGACCCTGAATAGAAGACTCCTTCATTCAGATGCTCTTACCAGCTATCTCAGCCACCATAAGAAGTCACAGCCCACCGGATTGTTTGTGCTGCCAACTGCCACAGGCAGAGTCCATGCAAGAGAGCACAGCTGATTCAGACGCTTGCCCATTGTAACTAGCCTTTCAAAGGCTCTTCCAGAGAGTTGTTTCTTTTTGCTTTTTGTCTTTTAGGAGGTCTGTCCGGAAAAAGTCTAGCCGTTGTTAATATAATGAGAACTGTTTGCACAGCATTGATATAACCTGGCAGCCAAGGAGAGTAGACTGGAATGCGCATGTATGAACAATGACAACTTCACTGTACTAGTCAGTGGGAGCCGTAGACACCCTTGAGTGAGCATGTGCACTGGGTGGCTGTTGCATTCAGAGTGACTGAGGGAGTAGAGCAACAGATCCGCATATAATTTTATGTTAAGCTTGAACATCTACACAGATGATTCAGGAGTCCACAGCTGTGGGCAACTAGTGATCGACAGCTTCATCTCAACAACACTCCCACTCACGTATCAGGTCTCGTGTAGAGTTTTTTGGTGAAACATCAAATCATCCAGGTGACTCAGCCCCTCTACAGCCCAGATTTGGTGCCCTGCAACTCCTGGCTTTTCCCAAAACTAAAATCACCTTTGAAAGCAAAGAGATTTCAGATCATTGATGAGATTCAGGAAAATATGACAGGGGAGCTGGGGAGCTAATGGCAATTGGGAGAACTGTGTGAGGTCCCTAGGTGCCTACTTTGAAGGTGTCTGAGGCATCATTGTCCTATGTACAATGTATCTTGTATCTTCTTCAATAAATGTCTCTTTCATAGTGCATGGCTGGATACTTTCTGAACAGACCCCATACATTACCCTATTTTATTGAGTCTAAGAGACCATAGATTGTGAAGAAGGAAAAGAAGATTGCAAATGTAACTACACCACAATGCTTTCTTATTTCTTGGGAGTTGCATTGTGTACTAATTCAGGGAGCTTTTAAACTTATTTAGACAGATTTCTTTATCCTATATCACCCATAAAAATATGAATGTACATAAAATAAATTGATTAGGGTGTTCCTTAAATTTATTTGGAGTCTTATTTTTCTGAATCACATTTTAAATCAAAGTTATCACATTTCACATTTTGTCAGACAACTGCCTTCTAGGCCAGGGTTGGCAAATGTTTTTTTAATGCATTAGTGTCTTTTTAGGTTGAATTTATTGGGGTGACTGGGTTAATACAATTATACAATTCTTTAATACATTACCTGTGTATTGCATTAAGGCAAACTTTTTCTGCAAAGGGCCAGATAGTAAATAATCTAGGCTTTGCAGGCCATGCAGCCACTCAACTCTTCTGTGATGCAGAAGCAGCCACAGATGATGCTGAAATGAATGGGCACGGGTGCATTCAAAAAAATCTTTATAGACCTAGAAATATGAAATCCTTTCAGAGCTGGCGGATGATTTTCCACATTCTTGTCCTTTGCTAATACTGAGGGGACATGTGTCCATATGGAGGAGTAAAGGTGAGTCATTGCACAAGGGCAGCTGCCCTGGAAAGTAGCCCTGACCTTCAGGGGACCTTGGATGAGTGAGAAATAAACCTTTGTTCTTTTAAGCCACTGAGATTTTTTTTTCTTTCTTTCTTTTTTTTTTGTTTTGTTTTGTTTTTGTTTTTGCACTGTTCTTGAAGGTACTGCAATACTGGGTTGATAAGCAGAGCGGATGGAGCAAGCTCCTATTTCATCTTCTTGCTCCAAAACTCCATTTAATATATTGCCCTCAGGCAGAAGACATATCAGATAATAAACTGATAAGAACTGATACTTCACTTGATCTAAGCCAAAAGGCTGAGAAATGACGCCACTAAGGCTTTGTTGTTGTGGCATAACCCGGTCTATCCTGACAGATATTCCCGGCATCTAAATTTGTGCAATGCATTGTTCAAGGACAATGGCACAGACCAGGGTTTGGCAAACTGTGGCTCACAGATCAAATCTGGCCCACCACCTCTTTTTGTACAGCCTGTGCTTTTGAAAATAAAAACCGCCACTCTGACACTCAGTCAATATTACAAGTAGAAGTTACCTTTTGATGTCAGAAAATAGAGCTTAAATTTTTTAAGGATAACTTAAATTATGTATATTAGATCTGGGACTTATAACTAAGTTAAGGTTGGTAAATTTTTTTTGAGGTTTTCTTCCACTCCTCTCTGATTGCTTAAAATTTCAACAAAAACAGACAGCTTGAGTTTTACAGAAAGGGAATTTGTAGAAAGGCATGTCTTACTGATTAGTGAGTCCTTTTCATCTTTTGTCAAGTGCCTGTCATCTACCAGGCACTGTATTTGGTACCAGAAGACAAAGGGAAGAAGCTCTGGTGCCCACGCTGGAATGAGACTTGCAAACTGGAAAAGGGAAGGTGGTGCTTTGAATTCTCAGAGTTGGGGTTGGAGGAAGAGGGAAGCCTTAGACTGAACCCCTAGCAAGAAGATGAGCAGGACTTGAGGCCAAAATAGAGTCTAGAAATGACACAGAAGCCACTAGAATCTAAAAACAATGGGGGCCTTGCACCCTTATGTTTATTGCAGTGCTATTTACAATGGCCAAGATCTGGAAGCAACCCCAGTGCCCATCAGTAGGTGAGTGGATAAAAAATCTGTGGTACATTCAACACAATGGAATACTATTCAGTCGTAAAAAAAGAAGGAAATCTTACCTTTTGCAAAAACATAGATAGACCCGGAGAGTATTATGCTAAGTGAAATAAGCCAGTTAGAGAAAGATAAGGACCATATGATTTCACCTCTATGTGAAATCCAATGAACAAAATAAACTAACAAAATAGAAAGAGACTCATGGATACAGAGAACAGACTGATAGCTGTTAGAGGGGAGGGGGTTTGAGAGGCTGGGTAAAAACGACAAAGGGATTAATTTTTAAAAATCCCCAAAACTCATAGACGCAGACAACAGCATGCCGATTACCCGAAGGAAAGGGGGGTGGGAGGAGGTTGAAGGGGGTGTGGGGAGGATAAATGGTGATGGAAGGAGACTTGACTTTGGGGGGTGAACCAATAACGCAGTATACAGATGAGGTGTCATAGAACTGTACGCCTGAAACCTAGATAATTTTATTAACCAATGTCACCCCAATAAATTTAACAAAAATAATATAACTTATTTACCAAATAAATAAATAAAAAGCAATGGAGGCCTAAGGATGGGAGAGTGTAGTCAAGGCAAAGGGCGGGAAAAGGCTCTTTTCCACAAGCCAAGTGTCCACACCCAGAGCAAAGAGAAGAACCAGGGCCCAGATTTCCCAAGCGGTTGGTCCAGCTCTCAGTAATGATGAAATGGTCCCCCTGGGCCAAGCCGTGTATATGGCAGATCTTAAAGGGGGGGCCCTGACCTCCTAAGCTCCTGGAAGGCCTTTCTAAGCTTCAGCATTTCCATCTCTATGTCAGGAATAGTAATACCTGCATGGATCTCATGGATTGGCTCATTCAGTCCTCTTGTCACACTGCTTTTGGGGTAACTTCCTGTACTGCTAGGTCTTTGAAACTAAGAACTACATTTCCCAGACCACTTGGCTCTCAGGGCCTGCCTGCATGCCAGGTATGTTCCCCAAGCTGAGGCCGTCATGTAAGAATGGGAAGATAGACCATTCAACTGTTCAACTTCCCACTCAACTGTTGAAACACAGTAAGACATACTAGCAAAAATATTGATCTGGGTTTATAATTAGAAACATAAAATAATTTCACTGAGGACATATAAGTATATGCAGCAGCAGAGTGTGTAAGTCCGATGAATAACTTTGACTTACTAGTATTATTTTCAAAATCAAATCAACACGCTAATTTTAGGTTGAGTAAAAGGCAAGTCCTTAACCCTAGTTGATGGTCCATTAGGACTAGAGTCATGGATTCAAAATGGCTGAGTTTTGCCCTGGCCAAGTGGCTCAGCTGGTTGAAGCATTGTCGTGTACACCAAAAGGTTGCAGGTTCGATCCCCAGTCAAGGTGCATATGGGAGACAACCAATGGATGTTTCTCTTACATCGATGTTTCTCTCTTCTCTCCCTTCCTCTCCACTCTCTCTAAAATCATAAACATATCCTTGGCTGAGGATTAAAAATGAAAAAAAAAAAAAAGGCTGAGTTTTTGTTTAAACTGGCCCTCCGCTATTCATCATGTGACCACACCAAAATTGACAGCACATCCAATAGTATAATCTGCTTCGCAGCTCTCTATTCCAGAGCCCATATATCAGAGGGTTAAAACACTGGGCAAACGCAAAGACTCCAAAAAGCGCCAGATTTAAAGCAAAGAAAAACACTCCACACATCTTTCCCAAACCTATGAATATTAAGGTTGGTATTACATGTAAGCTTATCTGCAATAAATGAATAAGGACTGTTTTTCTTGCTTTGATATTTGAGCTATTAAAATGGCCAGCACGTTTGCCCTCTTGATATATTAGAAAGTAACTTATAAGAATAACAGATAGAAGAAGGAGAAGGAAAATCATGCCAATGACTCTGGCAGGAGTACTGTTCAAAGTCACAGGGCAGAGGGGTTCAGATCTTAAAACAGCAACCGCAGTGGACTTGGTACCCTCTATGATGAATAAGCTAACATTCTTGAATACAATGATGATCCAAGTCCCAGCCAGAACCCTATATTTAACCGGCTTTACAAAGGACAGAGATTTCAATGGCCAGCAAATGGCCAGGTAAGTGTTGACAGCCATTAAGGCCAGAGTGAAGAGGATACCTTCTCCAAAACTTAGCTGGGCTCCAAACACCACCCAGCACATCACCACAGGGCTGTTGACCAGCAGGGCCCGCATTCCTTGGAAGACAACCCCCAGGCCACAGTAGGAGGAGATGCACATCAGATGGTGGCAAAGGAGGATGTATCGAACCTCTTTCCTCAGCTTTGAATTCTGCAACACTATTGTGATGATGACGACTGTGATGAACGTGACAAAAAAGAAAGTGACCACATACACAGAGGCCTTCACTGTTGCTTCGAGCCTCAGCCAGTCTGAGATGTTGCAGTGCTCAGCAGACAAGTTCATGATCTTCAGGGCAGCTTGGAGCCTGCAGGAGAGAAGAACAAGAGTGAGTCTGGCTTAAGGTTTCTCATGTGGTTTTCTAGCTCTCCGATCTTGTGCACAGTCTCAAGGAACAGATTGCATGTTTTTCAGTATAGAGAATGACAGTTTTAGATAGTATTGACATAGATCAAAGAAACTGGAGAAATCATCTGGTGTCTTCTCTTAATTTCAGGGGAAAGGCATACACTCAAATCACCTAAAAGGAGGATTGAAAAGATATACTTTCCATAATCATCAAATAGAACAAAATCAGGTCCAGGTTGTGCTCTTTATGCATCCTCTTCCACCTTTGATTGTGAGAACTTTTTAAATTCAGAGCACAAAGCACAACATTGTAAAAATCAACTGATTAACCACCGAGCCCTTGCTAACACTTTGCGCTTGCAAAGGTCTGGGGAAGAAGTTAGGGCTGTCAGGAAGGCAGAGGAGTCATTGGTACGGAGACTTGAATTCATTTGGGTTCATAAGACATGAAAGGGCATTAACAAAAATGAGGACAACCATGGGTGATACTTCCTGAGTACTTTGTTCAGATCAAAACTGTCCTCAGAGCATATTCCTCACTAACCCCAGAGGGTGTTTTCTTTTCCATCGTGTGGTTTTATTACGTCCTTTTCACAAACTGGGGAAGGGAGGCTTGGAGTGGCTAAGTAATCTGCTCCAGGTTATGTGGCTATTGGCTAGTGGGGCCAGGGTTTAAATTTGGGAGAATGACTCCAGAGCCCACTCTCTCAACCACTGCAAGGAAGTTTATGTCACAGGCAAGGCCAAATGAATGGATCCTCTGAGGTCTTCTTTGTCCAATGTCATTTGACTGGCCAACGCCATTTGTAGGAATATTGTTTCTCGTGATAAGAAGCTGGAAGACTGAATGTCTAGGAAGGGGCTGGTATCTCAGTGTTGCTGATGGACTGTGACAACTGAAATGGTAAGATGTGTGTGTAGCCTCAAAAATCTTCTCAGCCATGCTCAGCAATAAAGGGTACACTGTGTGGCAGCCTGGGCAACCCCCAAATCACACTCTGTTCGTTGTCTGTCTGGAAGTCTGTTGTAGAGAAACCTGCCCCCCACCAGCACCCCAGCCAAGGTCAGGCACCCACCATAGCCTTGCTTCCTTCTTCCGCATGACCGGTATTACATCACCTCCTCCCCCATCCAAGTGGATTGGACCTGGGGTAGAGATCTGACTTATGGAAAAATCATTCTGCAGCCTGTGCTGAGTAAATGTCTGTCTCTTAAAAATTCAACCCAAGGATTTTCACATAGAGAATGTAGTCCAAGTGCGATGTCGTGTAAGGGGTCTGCCAGTCGTTTTGGGGTGTTGATGAGTAAGAGGAAGAGACAGAGAGAAGTCGGGGAGAAGCAGCCACAGGGTGACCATCCAGCTCCTGAGAGGCCACCAAAGCCCTTGAAAAACAAAGAGAACAACCTTCTGATTCCACCGATAAGTTCTGCATGTTCCGTCTTTGCGTTCTAAAAACATAACATACCCGCCTAGCATTTGAGCTGGCCTAAAAGGGTTTCTATTCCTTTATTCTGGCCCCTTGAGTCCAAAGTATATAAAATGGACCCTGGAGAGGTACAATGCATTTTATTGATTTCCTAAAGGTCACATCACAATGGAGACACAACTACTGCAACTTCCCGAGAATCTAAAATGTCATAGCTTCTTAGGAAATTCCTTGCTGAAGGCATAATTTTTTTTTTTTCTACATATCATGCTGTCACCCTCTGTGGAGAATTTTCCCTGTTCTGATAGATTTTTTTTTTTTTTCCATTGTCATGCTGTTCAACTCCAGATAACCCTTTTCTCTTCCTTCCAGCTCTCCAGAGAGGGATAGAAATTGTAATGGTCACTGTCATACTCACTATCAAGCTTCTTTTAGCTGTGGATTTTTCAATCAAAATCTTACGCCTAATGAGGATCCCTCGGTAAGAAACAGAAAAACACACATCTGCCCACATCGAATGCCCCTCCTTATGCTCTCCCTGCTGGAGCACACTGCTGTGGCTGTCCTCGGGGCGCCACCACAGAAACGGGGGGCTCCTGTGATGACTGAAAACCCTGATATGATGCACAAGCACTGTGCCCCTGGGTTGGGGGCATCACATGCGCTGGCTCTAGCTTTGGCCTACTGCTCACAAGGAACGTGAATGGACACTGAAATGGCCATACTCTTCTGGTCCTTGGTTCCTTGCATCACAGCCATGCAGCATCACCAAGCTCCACATCTTTTCTCTCTTTATCTCCAGAGTCATCCTTACTCACATCCTCAGAGGCCAACCCTTACTTTGGGCCTGGAGAACAAGATCATCCCGCCCCTGCCCCAGAGCAGCTTTATCTTATTGGCCATGCTGGAGCTGTAAATAGAAGCCTGGACGCTCTAGGACAGGACCTGCCTTGTCCTGCCAGGGTGCTTGTCAGGACCTAACACCCAGCCTCTGAGCCCCAGGCTTAGGGCGGTCACTGCTGGCAGGTTCCACGATGGCGGAGGCCTCGCTGTTTGCTGGGGCCTCCCAACAACGCCCACTCCTGGGCTGTGTTGCCGGTTTGGCCCAGCTATTGGGCTATACGGTCCATTATTCAGTCTTGCTCCCCACCCACGGTTCTGCCCGGAATCTCAGTCATCGTCTGTAGCATCCCAGCTGCATTCCTGCTCAGTGTGACTGCCCTGCACCTGGAGGAGGCCAACCTGCCACCCCCAACACACACACTGTTTATTTATTTGACAGCACCTCCCCCAAAGCAGTGAGCTGGGCTTGGCCCATCGTGTTCTAAGACTTGAAACCCTACACTGAGCATGACTGAGCGTCATTGTGCTTCCTTTAGACTGCAATTCTAAAAGCTGTCCTTTTCCCCCTGAATTACTGCAGCTGCAGCTATAAGAAAGGCAAAACCACCAACAGCCCTCTCTTCAGATATGAAGTGTTTTCAAGGAACTATTTATTGAGACCAGGCAAGGGCTACTTCCTTTGGTTTTCCAATATGTTTAACACACTAATCAACTGGGCACCTTGTTCATCATTTTATTCAACCAATCTTCATCAAGCACTGAAACTTACAACACAGTCCTCAGCAGTGAGGTTAAATGTGGAAAAACACCATCGCTGCCACACAGAAGCTCCCGTTCCAGCAAGATGCAGAACACAATGTAACTAGAGAACAATAACGCAAAACATCATGTCCAGTTTTACTCGTGTACCAAAAGCATACGAAAGCTGAGTGTGCTATGAGAGGATTGTTTAAAAATGGAGGGATCACTGAAGCAGTGAGAGAAAGCTCCTTGGAGGAGAGAAGACTTGAATTGACTTTTCTAGAGTGCAGTAGGCTCAAGGGTGAGATGGATAAGGGAGAGGAGAGGTACAGGTTCCAGGCAACAGAAAACCACCAGAGCCAAGGTGGGACCATACCCAGTATGCTCAGGGCAGGGAACAGTTCAGTTTGGGTGAAGTGACAGCTTGTTAAGGGGACTAAGGACAGATCGAGACCATGACCAGATCTGGAGGGCCTTGATACCACTCCAAGGATTAACATTTATTTTGTAGGCACTACATGATTAAAATTAGGCACAGCACACGCCATAGGTTAAAAGCCAACATGAGGTGCCCATCCTTGCTTGCCTGGTGGCATTTGATAGGCGGTCTGCAGAGCAGGCAGCTGGTCCAAGGAGAAATTCGCACAGAGAAGTCATTGCTACCAACCATAGGGGTGACTCAGGATAATTTCTGTACACATGGAACCTCCAGAATGCCTGCAAATCTGCAAAATCAATGAGGGCTACTATCATTGCCTTTCATTTATTCATGAGACCTCAGAAAGATCAGGGATTTATTCAGGATTGTGCAGCCAGAAAGAATCTCCCAATCTCCAAATTAAATCCCTTTTCAGAGGTATATTTGCATGTCAGGAGCTCATGGCAACCAAACCCATATAATAATTCCTTCTCTATTCATATTATTTCTACTTAAGGACAGTTCCTCAAGGCTTTTTCTTCTGAAATTCAAAAAATGGGAAATACTTGTTTCCTTCTAGCGCAAAATGTTCATTTGGCTTCAGCTTTGCAGCAACACGCTGGTGCTAAGAGACTTCAGGAAAGAATTACATTATGCCCACAACTGCCCTGAAAAGTCAGAACCAGCCACTACCACTCCCTGCAAAAACCCCAACAAGGAAGCAGATGTGCGGCGGGGGCTGGACTGGGCTTCTTCCCTAATTTTTTTTTTTAATCCTCACCTGAGGACATCTTTTTCATTCCTTATTTTAGAGACAGAGGAAGGGGTGTGGGGGAGAAAGAGAGAAATCTCAATGTGAAAGAGAAACATCGACTGGTTGCCCCTGTCCGCACTGCAACCAGGGATTGAACACACAACCTAGGTATGTGCCCTGACCGGGGATGGAATCAGGCAAATGCTCCAACCGAGCCACCCTGACCAGGGCTCATTCCTAACTTAGGACCAACCAGAAAATGCCCAATATGCACCCCTAACCAGTCACATAAGACACCCACTTCTCTTTGGCCACCTAGAGCTCCCCCAGGGCTACAGCTGCCTGTTTGGCAAACCTGGACCCCCGCCCCGCCCCTCCTTTTCCCACCAGAAGTCTTTCCCACTCCTCTGACTTGGGTCTCCATTCATACCTCAGTGATGATGGCTGCCTCCCTTGCTACAGCAAGCTCTGAACCAGCAGGCCCTGCTTCTCTCCTTTGCTGGCCTTGGTTTATCCCCATGCCCGTATACAAAGACGGTGTTAGAGGTTTTACAACAGGACACTTGCTTTGCTGAGGCCCCTGGAGGAGCGCCTCCTCCTCTCCACCCTGCGCCCCTCCGGGTCAGGCAGTTTGGGCCAAGTGAGGCAGATCCCTGCTCTGGATGCGCACCTGCTACCTTGGCCTCACCAGGGGATCTGGTCACGGAGTTGGGGAACTTCCCGCTTCCCTCACTTTGGTGGATTCACGAAGCGACCATTCCTGAACAGACAGCCCCCTTCAGAAGATCAAGCGAGTATTGTCCGTGAGCTAAGGTGAGTACAGGGCCTGGGAGGGAGCACAGGAAGAGACTGTGACACAGACAAAATACGACAGTAGAGAGCATGTGCTGACTGTTCCCTGAGAGGGCTCTGGAGGGGGCTGACCGCCCTAATCCGCACAACAAGCCTGTAAAGTAGGCACTATCATTTTCCCATTTTTCAGAAGAGACACTGAGAGACAGAGGAAGGAAGTAACTTGGCCAGAGTCAATTAGCTCATGGCAGTGCTACTGGAATTTGGATGAGGCAGCCCAACCCCAGGGCCTATTCTCTCCACCCTGGGCCAGGTGTCCCCTCTTCAGTGAAGGTCAATATTTAAAGGTTGTGAAGGGCTCCCCACGCTTCTGCTCACGGAGTTCTTGGGTAGTGGTGATGTCTGGCTTCAAACTCAGATCTTCTAATTTCTGAGATGACATTTTGTTATTGTTTTCTGTTGAGTTTTTCCCTAACAGTACCATAATGAAGTGTGTGAATTAAGTTATTTTAAAAGGGGAGAGAGAGAGAAAGAGTGAGCAGGTGTGCTGGTCTGAATTGTGTCCTTACCAAATTCATGTGTTGAAGCCCTAACCCCCAGGACCTCCAAACATGACTGGATTTGGCGATAGAGTCTTTAAAGAAGTGATTAAGGTAAAATGGGGCCAGGAGGGGGCCTCCATCCAATCTGATCAGTGCCCTGTGTCCTTGTAAGAAGGAGACATAAGGACATGCAGAGGGAGACTAAAGAGGTATGTGTGCACAGAGGAAAAGACCACGTACAGAGGCAGCAAGAGGAAGAGCAAGCCAAGGAGAGAAGCCTCAGAGGAATCCAACCCTGCCAGCACCTTGACCTTGGACTTCCAGCCTCCAGTTTCTCTTGTGTAAGCCACCCAGGCTGGTATTTTGCTATGGTAGCCCTAGCAAACTGACACAGTGGAAAAAAGCAGTTGTCAGTTATCACCTTTTTTCAGGCAGCTGAGAATGACTTCGTGTGGGTCCAGCTAGACTACTCTCAGTACTTACCCCAGGAATTTCTGAAGAAGGAAACATCTCTGATCTCTGAGATGAAGGAGGACCTTCCCTTCCTGGATGCTCATAGGCAGGCGGGCAGCAACTGCCACCATGAGGGTCAGTGTATGACTTGCCCTCTATGGGAAGAATTCATCAGCTGAGAACAAACTCCAGAAATGATTTCAAGGGCTCAGGGGCTGTTGGCAGGGAGCATTGAGGAGAGTGGACACTTCCAGAATGGCTCTTAAAAGCCTCTCTGAATGACCAGACTTCCTCTTCCACAATAAACATGCCCCTTCTCTTTAAACATGTCTTGCCCTTTGCTCTAATGTGGTCACACTTCTTTGGTATTTCAAAAATCACCCCAGCCTGTGAAGCTTTGGGGATGTCCTCTGTTGTTCTCTTCAAAGCGGGAAGGAAGGAAGGGAGGAACCCGGTGTTTACTGAGTGCCAGGCACTTGACATCAAGAATGAGCATTTACTCGGTGTTAGCCGCAATTGTTAACCAACTGGAAACAGTGCTCAGAGGTGACACAGAGAACTGGGTGAAACTACAAATAGGTATATCCTGTGGCTTCTGAAGAAAGGGAAATTACATATTTTCTAATGAGTGCTCTTCCAGGCAGTTAACTTTTTAAAAGGAGTGTTAACATGCCTTTTTTTATAAAAAGGGAAACTCTCCAGCTTTGTCTTCCACTTTTTTCTGGACAAAATTTTGATCGGTAGACATTCTTTTAAGTACTCACAGGATTCGTTCATCTAAAGACCTGCTGCTTTGCTTTAATAAAACTTTGTCCTTTCCTGAACTACTTGATTCTTAAAATCGCATCTTAAAAAGCAATGTACACATACATCTTTACCTAAGATTTTAAAACACCAGACCACCCATAGACATGGGCACAGTGAAACAAATTCTGGAATATGAATAAATATTTAAGAAGAAAGTACTGGGGAAAAAAAGTAGTTCATAAGAATAGTGATGAAGCTCCTTCCATTTTATAAGTTAGATAATGATAAGTGAGTGTGATCCAACTTATTGCAGTAACAATGAAATCTGAGTAAACAAAGAGGGCGCAAGTTCATGACGCATTTCACTGTCCTCTCTCCAGACACAAATAAGGCATAAGAGTCATCCCAGGATTTCAGAAAAAGATTGTTCCATATTAATTATGACAGTATCATGTATAAAATGACATTTTTTCATGAATGTTAGACATGTAAATAATGCATTTATATGAAATTATGGTACACTGACTAGAATAAAACAGTCATTCAATTCTACTGGGATGGAGCTCTCTGGTGGGCATGGGACTAACCAAGAAACAAAAGGAGCAGAGATGGACATTCGGTAAATTCCAGCTACCTATGTGTCCCCAGCATCATTCTAAGTGCTGGGGATACACAGTAACCAAGATACACCAAGTCTCTGACGTCACGGAATTTTCTGACAGTTGCCTAGCAGGTAGTAAGCAGATGGCCATTCCCTCCTCTTCCCTGTCTCTCCAGATGCGAAAGGTCTATGTGATGTCTACAAACCGCAAAGAACAAACAGTCCTCATTCTGCTGCAGAGAAAACGATTCATTGCCAATCCTATTCCTCTGAATCTAAGAGGTTTTTGTCTTTGGTCTACTGATTTTGCTCTAACAAGAATTCATGCTATCTCTGGTTGGTGTGGCTCAGTGGATTGAGTGCCAGCCTGCAAGCCAACAGGTTGCTGGTTTAATTCCTGGTCAGGGCACATGCCTGGGTTGAGGGCCAGTTCCCCAGCCGGGGGCATGGGAGAAGCAACCCATTGTTTCTCTTGCACAACGATGTTCCTCTTCCTCTCTTCCTCCCTCCCTTTTCCTCTTTCTAAAAATAAATAAATAAAATCTTTAAAAAGAAAAAAGAGTTCATCTTGTAGCATTTTCTTTTGAAATATACTGAAGCTATTTTAATATTGCATGAAGGCAATTATTAAGTTAGTGAAAAGTCATTTTTCCTACGTATGACTTTAATGTTACTAAAGCTTACAAAGTAATACATAGCAGCAAAATGGTGAGTTTTGTGTTTTGCTAGTAGGCAGTCCCCTACTCCATAGTCTAGGGTTTCCTTTCATTGCACAATTAAGACAGTCGCCCCATCCTAAACAACAAGACATATCCTTTCTGTCTCAGCAGACCACGCCTGGCTTTAGCCATAAACCAAATGCTTGCTTCATCATCAGTAATCTTGGCAAAGTAGAAATAAGCAGATTCCAAGAAGTGCTTTGGTTTTTCTCTCTGACTCAGCGTTGAAGATTATTGTAAACTTCTGTCAGGTTCAATTCTACAATATTTCCCCAAATTAATGTGCAATTTAATTATAGCTCTTCTTACTTACCTTTTTTATATGCTGTGATTTGTTTCACTAATGAAAAAGAACCATTTAGTTTGAAATCTACACACAATACACATTGCTTGGTTAAATAGCTCTGTCTTTATTAGGTATCTTTGCACCATTCATATTATACATGCCCTGCAAAGTCAACTTCCTAGACCTGAACACTATGATTTTAAATAAATCTTACGATTGAAAGTGAAAATTCATGGAATGCTTTAAACTTTTACCTGCTCTAAGAACTTTTACTTAGCACATAAGTGATTATTAACTTGAATTTTTACTTAATTATATCATTGATTTCTCTCAGTTGTCAGAACTTATAGATTTATCAAGTTCCTTTGGCCATGATACAAGCCCACCTATCACAGCAAATTCTCTATTCCCATTTGGATGGACTTGAATTTTTCCATAGCAAAGTCCACTATGCCACGTTATTAAAAGCTCCTGTTTAATTTCAGTATCATTTATATTTGTTTTCTACAGGGGGCATAGAATTTTGAATCATATTTATAGATAAAATGGCTATTTCAATATTTACCCTTGTGATTATCAGTAAATACAACCATTATTTGTATCTTTTCATTTAATGGACTTACTCCCAAATATGAAAATTTTATTGTCACTAATGTTATTTCTGCAAACATTATCTATAACTGTATTTTGTATTTTTCAAAGGACCTCACATTCTAAGTATTAGTGACAAAGACAATTGACTTTGAAAGCCCTAGCTATATTATCCTTAGATCACCTTTGAATGATCCAAAAATTTTGAATCAGATTTTTAAAATGTATGCCCATATCTTAATTTCTGCACGTACACATTCACTCATTCATTCATTCCTTCAGTAAACATAAACTGTGCACCTTCCCACGTGTGTCAGGCACCGAGCTAAATGCTGGGCCTGCAACGAGGAATGAGGTATGGTGCCTGTCCTCAAGAGATTCACTTTATTGACTTGGAAGTGGGAGAGTAATAAACCCAGGCATAGTTTATGAGTGAGGTGGCAAAAACATAGACCAGTTTCACGTATTTTGAGTCAGAGAAAATGTATGAAAACCACAAACCTTTGGTTAGAAAAAGGTGACTTCCTCTCTCCTTTTTCAAGAAAAGGATCTGAGGAACGTACCGTTCATTCTCTTGCATGGAAAAGCAGAGCGGGCGATGTTGAGATGAGTCCTAGGCAGCATAACATGGGGCTAGCAGAAGCTTCCTGGAAAAAGGAAGGACCCAAAAAAGTTCAGTAAGGCTGTTTGAGAAACACAGAGAAGGGTAAAGACAGCCTCTAGAAAGTCACAGCTGTGTAGAAAAAAAAAAAAAAAGCTGACTCTGGATAGAAAATGAGGGCAAATCTGATAAAGTAAACTTGCAGATAACACCCAAAGAAGAAAAACAGACAAGAAATTATCTAAATTAAGGAAACACGTTTGGAGGAGACAGTTAGCTTGATCAATACCCTGGCCAATGTTGGGGTTTGTCCCAAATGTCTAAGAGGTTTTCCATGCCGTCAGGATGCAGGTGTGTGGAGAAACTACCCCATCAAAGAACAGATGAGCAGTCATCACAGCGAGTCTGTGTATGGCACAACTGGATGACTCTAGAAGACAACACAAGTGCAGGTTGCAAGGCCTCCTGGGAGGCAACAGGGGAACTTAGATAAGGCTGAGACATATAAGCCCCAGCGGTATGTACCCAACAAATGCATGGCGGTGTCACTCTGGCCTAGTGAGACTGGCTCCAGCACCCAAAGAACCTTCCAATAGAGCCTCTTTTTCACCACCTCCTTAGCCACTCAAACCATCCACATCCATTGGGTCAGGCCACACAAGATAACAGAATTCAGAATTCTCTGCTACAGCAAACTGTGCCAAAGAAAGAAGCTCACATCACTATTTCCTGGTTGCCAATTTTACATAACCTGAATATTTGCCTTGTTTCAGACTCTCAGCCTGCCCTGATCTTAAATGTGTGTTTGCCAGTTAGTCTATGTCTTGACTTCCTAAATTCCTGGTCTTACAACGTTGAATATTATTTCTGGATGATCCAGGACTTGGGGTGATATAACACCATTGGCTCTTTCAGAGTTGTCAGAGTGCTTCCATGCAAATCCTGGGCCCCAAGGCAACACGACCTGCTCAGAGAGCAAGTGCACCTATTGAAGGAAGTCCAGGCTCTAGACAGAGGACTACAGATGATTAAAAGAGGGTGAACCAGAGTGAGTGGGGCCCAGGCTGGAGACTTCAGTTTTTGTGACCAGAACCGTAAGAAACCACCTGACCCAAGAGGGATATGCTGTGTCAATGTGGCCCACCCAGAAATAATGTATCCTACCTTAAGATTTGGAGATAAGATTCAGTAAGGTGCCTCACTGCATAACAACAAGAGGTGACTAATTTGATCCTGGAAATGTAATCCATGGAAACCATTCAGTGTATTTGTAGGTTCAACAGAGAGATAATGAAATGAAAGCTGAAAATAAAAGGACGCTTGTTCCCTTGGAAGCAATAAAAAGCAAACAGTAATAAGTTAATAATACATGACCAGCATTGAAGAAGAAAGCAGGTCTTGATTAATATAATATCCTGGTCCACTGAACAAGTAGATCGCATTAGCTAAGAGATAGTCATGAAGTTGCCACAGCTTTATTATTTTATTCAATTAATATCTACTATGTGCCAGAGTACTGTGAATTGTCTCTAATTAGTTAAGTGATAGAATAAGGCAGAATCCCTACATTCGTGGAGCTTATAGTCTTTTAGGGAACACAGATATGTAAGTAAATAGTTTCAATACTATGGGTTAAGTGCTTCGATTCAAAGTACCATGGAAACTCAGAGGAGGGAGTCTAATATTCCTAGAAGGGTCAGGGAAAACTTCTCAGAGGATAGTGACTCTAGAAAATGATAACAGTTCATCCATCCAGCTAGCCAGCCTTCCATCCATCCATTCCTCACATATCTGTTGAGCACCTCCAACTATTCTAGATGCTGAGGCTACAACATTGAACAAAACAAACAAGTCTGTACTTGAGTCAAGTTTATATCCGGGTGGGGTGTGGATGATAATACCAGGAGACACAAAGACTGGTTCCTTAAGACCTTCTAATATTCACCTTCTGGCCTCATTTCCTCTCCCATATGTATTTTTCGACTGAGACAGGGTGCCCTGACCACTCAAACTGAAGCATTTTGATCTTTGTTGTTAGTATAATTCTCATCATAAAACTGTTAAGGGAGAAACTCAGTTCTTCTTGCTGCCACAGTAAAGAATTACAGATCAGCAAGCCCATGAGCAAGCTAACAAAGTTTATCAGTGCTAAGTTCTAATGGGAGAACAAAAACAAAGGTGTCAAGAACACAGTGGCCAGAGGCACGGTAGCCAAAAAGAGGGTAGCCACGGGCCCAGTGGACAAAGACCCAGTGGACAGAGCTCCCCAGGCCAGAGCCCAGCTGGCCAGGCTCCCTGCTCCACCCCCCCATGAGGCAAAAGAGCCAAGAGAGCAAGTCCTTTGTTCTGAGGACTTACATCGCTTGTGGGATGGCGATGAGTAAGTGACATATTGATTGACTGGTAAAGGCAGTGCCAGCTTCCCCCAGGGAGCCGTGACTACCCAAACATAGGTATGGCTGGGGGTGTGTTAGCTTGAATCCTTATCTCACTCCAGACTCCTTATCTCACTCCAGACTCCATTTGTTCATTTTGCATACGTGATGGGAGGCAGGCAATTAACCAAAGTCGTTTTATGGGCCTTTCTTTGGGCACTGTGAATCTCCACCCCCTTCCTCGTGTAGGCCTTGGGATGAATACACAGTCTCAAGGTTTTCCTTTTCCCAGGTAATAGAGGTGATACACACAGACTTTCAAGGGCTCCCCTCCTCCTGCACTATCACAGTTTTGCTTGTTGTTCAGAACGCATGGCAGCCTTATCAAACCAGGCTCAGGACTGCTGGGTCAACGGGTAAGACGTGTCTTTTCTGCTCCTAGCCGCCTATATTCAGTTCTTTGTTAGACTGTAAAGTTGAGGGCGCTGCCTTCATTTTCCCTCTGGCTGCTCATTCCTAGCTGCTGCATAACAAAACTAAGATGCCAGTTGATTGCTTACTATCACTATGAAATAATTCCAGAAGAGAATGATGAGATAAAGTCAAGTTTCTGAAACTGCAGCACTGAGACTCAATTTCACATAGAAATAAAAGTGAGAAATGAGATGTCTAGACTGACATGAAAAATGCTTACCTTACTTTCCCAAAAGGAGACCTTTCCTGCCAATGGAAAAAAAAAAATGACTTCTCTTCCCCAGGAAAAGGTTTGTGGACAACCAGCAAGAGTTTCTTTGAAAATCCCAGGAGGAACTCCCAATGCCCAGCATCTAACAGAAGGGGCTCAAGGGACATGCCCCATTTCTCAGTCTCCCTGGACACTGGGGCCCCGTCAGTGGTGCCCGCAGCAAGTGTCACACAGTAATTCACAGCAGAGAGAGCTGCCAGACCTCAGAGACAGCCAGGGACACTGCAGTAGCCACTTCCTGAAAGGACGCTCAAAGCCCTCTCTCCAAGAAGGAAGTGAGGGATCCCGGGGTTCAGCACCTCCCCTTCTGCACACAGGGGACCCTCTGTAAAGAGACACATGATCTCTGCATCCTTCTGGGACTGGGACCCACTTCATGACATTGAAAGGTGACAAGGGAAAATGTTTCTAGAGAAAGCAAAAAAGTTCCCCTCCTCCATAACTTGAGGGAAAAATTCAAGCCACTGCAACCAGTGGTTTTAAGCCAGACTAGCCTTCAAAGATCTCAGGCTACTCCTATTGAAATGACCACAATTTCCCAACAGAAACAAGAGAGAGGAAGTTAGAAGTTTCTGCAAGGCACAGTTGGTATCATTCTGAAAACTTATAGTTCCTGTTGGCCTACATGTCTGCTTTAAGTCACTCAACCTACTAATTGTAAGAGTTATATGCCAGCTTTTCCTCATATTTATATCCTTCATTTCTTTTTGAAGTTATTCAAATAATACATGCTTGTTGTCAAAGTGTAAAACACAGATAAGCATAAAAAAGAAAATTAAAAATTCCCTACAATCCCAACACCGGAAAAAAACCACAGTTGGCACCTTGGCGACCATCCTTCCAGGCTTTTTTCTGCGGTGAGGCGGGTTTTAGGATGAGCTCTCGACATTCATTCCACGCCAGGCCACTGTGGGGCACTCATGCCGCTTTAAGGGGATTAACCTGATCACAAGCTCTGACATAGGTCTTGATTTAGCAAAACAAAATTTCAATAATCTACCACCTTGACACAATCCCTTTACTTTAGGGACTAGCACGTAATCCAGACCTAATATAAGCAATGCAAAGCATTCTCCTCGCCGCCAAAAAGAGGCACATGATCAAGATGGTCCAATCAGAGGGAATCCTAGGATTCCTGCCAAAGACTGGGGGAAAGACACCCCTTTGGGTTTGAGCAAAATGGTCCTGGGAGTTGTTGGTGGCCATCTTGCCACAACAAGACAAACCACTTTCAGGTGAACCCAGATGGTTCATAAGGGGAAAAAAAAGTATTAAAAAAAAAAATTAGTTGTTAAAGAACTTGCTGAGCTGCTAAATTAACACCAGAATCTGTCTTGCTTCTGGAGTTTCTAGTTATGTGAACCCCAAAATTTGCTTGTTGAAGCCAGTATAAATTGAGTATTTTATTCCCCGTAACTAAATGCATCCGAAATGACTCATGTAGTTGCTAAAATGTACATATTATTTATAATTTCCTATTTAAAAATATATTATGGTCACTTGTCCTTTTCAAGATGTACTTTCACAAAATTATTAATTACTTCAAAGTAGTCCACTATAAGGACAGAGATTAAATTATTTATCCAACCCCCTATTGTGAGGCATTTACATTGTTTGTAGTTTTTTCCACATTATATAAACAATTCTGTGTCGAGACTCCTAAATATTAGAGGGCATATTTATTTCCTTAGGATGTATTTCTAATGTAAAATTTCTGAGTCAGATCATGTACTATTTTAAAGGTTTTTTATTCATATTTCCAAAAACCCCCCAAAAGATTGTTTCAATTATATTCCAACCAACAGAGCTCAAGAATGCCCCAAAAAACTCTCTCCCTCCTCCCAGCCCAGAGCCCTCAACACATGTAAAGATTCAACACAAAATCTCTATGTGGTAAATAGTTCCTATTGCTGTTTAATTTACATTTTAAAAAACCATATAGAATGCTTGTAGGGTTTAATTTTTCATGTATTTATTCACTTACTATATTGTTCCTTTTCTGAATTTCCAGACACTTTTCACATTTTACTTTTCTTTAAAGATTTTATTTATTTATTTATTTATTTATAGAGAAGGGAAGAGAGGGAGAGAAACATCAATGTATGGTTGTATTTCATGCGCCCCCTGCTGGGCACCTGGCCTGCAACCCAGGCAAGTGCCCTACACTGGGAATCGAACCAACTACCCTTTGGTTCTCAGGCCGGCATTCAATCCACTGAGCCACACCAGCTAGGGCACTTTTCCCATTTTAAATTGAAGCACTTGCTTATTCTTATATTTTTAAAAGTAAAATGTAGACTTAATTATTTTTTTAATTAAAGAGAAATATTATTTTTTTTAAAAAGAGCTACTATTATGACCTAACCATTTCATTCTAAGATATATTCCCAAAAGAAAACATCCACCTACACTAAAACTTGCACACAAATGTCCATAGCAGCATGATGCATAATAACCAAAAAGTGAAAACAACCCAAGTGTCCATCAACTGATGACAGATAAACAAAGTGGAGTATATCCATACAATGGAATATTATTCAGCTATAAAAAGGAATGATCCCTGATACAACATGTACGAGTCTTGGAAACATTATGCTGAATGAAAGAAGCCAGAAACAAAAGTCACACCTTGTATGATTGCATTTACATGAAATATCCAGGTAGGTTAATCTATAGCGGCTACCAGGATCTAGAGAAGAGAATGGGGAGCGGCTGCTAAATGGGTATGGGGTTTCTTTTTTGGGTGATGAAAATTTTCTGAAATTGCATAGTGGTGGTAGTTGCACGAAGTGGATATAGACTAAAAACAATTGACTTGTGTACCTTAAAAGGGCAAATTTGTGATATGTGAATTATATCTCCATTTAAAGAAGCAAATTGGGAAAAGAAAAAAAGAACTTCTGCTCTTTAAAGACATCAAGAAAATAGAAAGACAAGCCAGAGGCTGGGAGAACATGTTTTCAAAACATAGATCTGATAAAAGAAAGGTAACCAGAGTGTAAAAGAACTCTTAAAACACAATAAGAAAACAAACAACCCAATATAAAAAAAAATCATAAAAGATTTGAACACTTTACCGAAAAAGAGAGATGAAAGAAAGGCCAATGAGCACATGAAAAGATGCTCAATATCATTAGTCATTAGGAAAACAAACGCTGAACTACAATGAGCAACCACTACACACCGGTCAGAATGTCTGAAATGGCAGGGGAAAAGAGACACCAGGTGCGAGCAAATATTTACGTGATATTTACATAGGTCATCCGGAACTATCATGCACTGCTGGTGGCAATGTGATATGGAATTATCCGTCTGGAACATCAGTTTGGCATTTTCTTTAAAAGTTTACAGTTACCACATGACCCCACCATCTCACCTTTAGGTACTTACCCAAGAGAAATGAAAATATATATTCACACAAAGGCCTGTACCAAGTGTTCATAGCAGCATTGTGCATACTAGCTAGAAAGTGGAAACCATCCCACAGTTTGGTGAATGGATAAACAAATCTTGGTGTAGTCATACCGAGAATACTACTCAGTAATAAAAAGAAACAGTTAACGCTATAGTAATACTCACTGGTAGGCACACTATGAGTAAATCTCAAAAGCATTATACCATGTGAAAGAAACCAGGTACAAAAAGATACCAAGTGAGTAATTCCATGTATATGATATTCTGGAAAAGCCAAAACTGTGGAGACAGAAATCAGATAGGTAGGGGAAGAAAAGACACAAAGGGATGGAAGGGAACTTTTTTATTTTCATGAAATTGTTCCTTATCTTGGCTGTGGTGGTGACTGTACAACTATAAACATTTCTTAAAACTCAGAACTATATGCAATTTTTTACAGGATATAACTTACGGCTCAATAAATCCAGTATTTTAAAAAATCAACTACTTTATTTATTTATTTATTGAATTTATTGGGGTGATATTGGTTAATAAAATTATATAGGCTTCAGGTATACAATTCTACATACAATACATCATCTGTGTATTGTGTGCTCACCATCCCAAGTCAAGTCTCCTTCCACGGCCTTTTACTCCCCTTTTACCCTCTTCTACGGCCCCCGCCCCCCTTCCCTCTGGCCGTCACCATGATAAAAGCCAACTACATTACTATTGAAGCTTACTTTTATAATTTTGGAAGATTCCCACAGAACAGAAGGAAAGCCAGGAACATTTACTTCCTCAAAACTTACATTCACTGTTTTTGAAAACACAGTTAAGTACCTATGAACATGCACACATCACCAGCTTGGGAAAAATTTTTAGCAACACGCTCTTTCCTTGTTGAGAAAGAAATTGGCTTGCTACAGTTGTCTCTTCCTGTGCCTGCAGCCCAGTCACATCTGGGTTAAGAGTGGCGGCCTGGCTGTGCGGGTGGAGAGGATGTTTTCAGTTTTAACTTCTCAGAGGAGGTTGCCATGAGCCACAGTGGAGAATACGAGGAGAGACCAAATTCGAGCCAGTCTGCTCCTGTGAGAGGTACGGTGGGTGGAACCAGTGCTCCGCCCACACTCCCTCTGATCTCTTTCTACTTCTCGCACTTGCACACCTTCCCTCCCAGCAGCCAGCATCTGCTTCTCTTTGTTGGAGGACCACCCTCAGGCTGCCAACACCTACCCGCTTGTTGTACTTGGTAAACCAGGATAATGCTGGGAAGAATTCACTCCCCTTGGGGACAGACCCTAACTGGTGACAGGCAGATAAAGGATAGCTCCTTTGCACCTGTTGAAGACAACACCAAAGTCTATTTTACACCAGGGCTTCACACACTAGTATGCTCATAGGAATTGGCTGGAGATTGAGTTCCCATGCAGATTCGCTGCAGGTCTCAGAGCCACCAGCTGTAACAATAATGAATAATATGAATGAATAACATGAATGGCCCAGGCTGCCATTCATATATCCCACCTTAAGCAGCAAAGGTCTCTTTTCAGAGCTCCCTACGGGATCCAGCCAAAGACAACCACAAGAAGGTATCTATACTTTGTGGTCTACTAGAGCAAGAATAAATACCCCAGGAGCCAAATGTGGCTAGGATAAAATGGAGAAGATGTGGGTTCCATAGGCAGGCTGCGGAAGTTCCAGCAGCACCCCAGATTTAGAAATGATTCAGGCGGCGTTCCCATGATGGACATTTAGTCGCGGGCAGTAAGGCACACGAAATTCCTGCCCCACCACTATGGACAGGCAATGATCTGAAACCAGTCTCTGAGCTGTGGGGAAGGGGCTGTGAGTGAGGGAAGACAGAGGCCATGACAGCAAGGTTGTGAAGGATGCTCTGTGCCTTGCAGAAGGAGAGCCAAGGTGGATTTTAGGCCATTTCAAAAATAAAGAAAGAATGCTGGTGGCAACTAACAACAGACAATTGTAGGCAGGAAGACCAGTGTGTCTTTAGGCTCTGTCAGGAGATTGTTTTGTTAGACCGTGTCACAGAGCCCATCAGGGCCATCCATGAACCCATTCCGCATGACAGCTTCAGGGAGCGATTGCCTGATAAAGCGTCCAGAGTATGAAACAGGAAAATGCCCTCTCATCTGTACTTCCATGACGCCCTTTAAACTACTGCTAACTACTTATTTCTGCCCTTCATTGTCATTCACCACATACTCACGGAGAACCCATATGTGCCAGGCAATATTTCAGGCACTTGGGACCCAAAAATAATCCACATAGAAAAGGTTTCACAGAATTTATATTATAAGTGGGAAAGATAAACAGTAAACACACCAACAAACACAGAAGAAATATGTCAAATAACTGTTACGTAGAGGACTAGAAGGGGGTAGAGTCATAACAAGGGATGAGGTAACTTCAGAAGGAATGGAAGAGGAGGGAGTCTTAGTCCTGCTATGACAAAATACCGGGTGGCTTATAAACAATAAAAATGTATTATTCACAGTCTGGAGGGTGGGACGTTCAAAATCAAGGCTCTGGCAGATTTGGTATCTAGTAAGGACTTCCTGGTTCATAAATGGTTGTCTTCTCTTTGTAACTTCACATGATAGGGAGAACAAGAGAGCTGTCTGCAGTCTCCTTTATAAGGACACTAATCCCATTAATGAGGACTCTCCTTCATAACCTAACAACCTCCCAAACGTCCTACCTCCAAATACCATCACAGGAGAACAGATTTTAGCATATGAATCTGGGGCAGGGAAGGAGAGAGGAAGAGGTGGGAAAGGGGGAACACAAACATTCAGTCTATAACACAGGACTTCTCTGAGGTGACATTTAAGGTGAAAATTTACTAAAATTTACTAATGAGGAGGAGGAAGAGCATATCTGATTAAGACAACAGGTAGTGTAAAAGCCTTAAGGCATGAATATACTTGGCTACAAGGAACTGAAATGCCAGTATGGCTACAAGAGAGTGGACAAGAAGGAGAATTGTTTGAAAAAAGAGGAACCCAATCATGTAGGACTTTATAAGCAAGAGTAAAGAGTTTGGTTATAATCTGATTTGGTTTGATTTTTTTTTTCCCCAATATGGTAACCAGCATTCAACTGCAACCTAATAATCCTAACCTCTTGGTGTTCACACCCATGTATAAGCCCCTCCCACACTGATCTCGGGCTGGCTTGCATGAACATGCAGAAATGGTGGTTAGCGCATTACTTCTAAGGGTAGGTTATAAAGACATTGCAGCCTTTGTCTTTGGGGGAAGCTGGTCGCCATATTGTGAGGACACTCAATCAGTCTCGTGGAAAGGTCCATGTAGAGAGAAACAAATTTGTCATCAGCAATTTGCCATCAGCAACTTGCCAGCCACATAAGTCGTCATCTAGCCTTAGTGAAACCTTCAGGAAGACTGCAGCCCCAGGCAACATCTGATTGACAGACTGAACTAGAATCACCAAACCAGGATTCTCCCAAAAAAATGTAATTTTTCATGAGCTGCTTAAAAGTTGTAGGACACTTCACCCCTAAATACTTCAGCTTGGACCTCCCAAGTCTAATAACCACAATAATGGTACTACACCTAAAAAATTAACAATAATTCTACAATATCACCTAATAGCCAGTCCATATTCATATATCCCAGTTGTCCAATTATCTCTCTGAGACTTTGAATTTATTTTCTTTGTGATAATAATTAATGAATAGGGTATAAGCAAGAAATTGGCCTGGTCTGATTTTCATCTTTAGAAGTTCCCTCTGACTTCTGCATGAAGGGTGGATTAAGAAACTTAGTTTCCTGAGGCTGCGATGACAAATGATCACAAACACGGTGGCTTAGAACAACAGGAATGGATTCTCTCATGGTTCTGGAGGACAGAAGAGGGGAATCAGTATAACCGGGCCAAAATCCAGGTGCTGCCTCTTACAGTCCCTGGTGGCTGCAGGCATCCCTTGGCTTATGGCTGCATCAACACAACCTCTGCCTCTGTCATCATATTGCCTTCTCTTCTCTGTGTGTCAAAGCTACCCCTGCCTCTCTCCTATAAAGACACAAGTGTGGGTAAAGACAGGGGTAGGGCTTGCATTTAGGGCCCACTCTTATAATTCATGACAATCTCTCCTCTCAAGATCCTTAATCACATCTGCAAATGCAGTAGTATTTACAGGTCCCAAAGAAAAGGATCTGATATTTTGGGGGGACAGTATTCAGCTTCCCGTGTGGGTCTGGAGTGGAACAGAGGAGATCACTGGTAGCTCCTGTCTATGTCCAGGTGAGAGGTGTCTATGTCTTGGACCAGGATGGCGGTAATGAAGAAAGGGAGTAGCGGACAGATGCAGGGTAAATTTTTGAGCTCCAGTTGGTGACAGAGTGGACGGAGGAGGTGAGTGGTGTGGGAGGAGTAAAAGAGATAGAGAAGCTCCTGCGGCCCGTCCGATAGCCAACTAATCTCCACTATCGGGATGGCACTTCCTTGGGATCCCAAAGCTTTTCATTACCTCTTCTCCGAAGCCCAGCTCAGGGTTTTTCTTATATTAGGTCTACACAACTGTTTAACTGAATTTTAAAAAGATATGGCATTCAGAGCACCCATTAGACTCTTTGCCAGAGCGCTGGGATGTGCGGAGATGTCAGGAAAGCTTTGGGTTGTTCTGTTGAGCACCAGTAACTCAGTCTGAACCTTTTACCAGAAGCTTGTTCTCAAAGTAGGGCTCCACACTTGCCTTCCCTCTGTCTGACCTGCAAGGGTACAATAAGGAATCCAGAGAAACCTCTGAAAAGATAT
This sequence comes from Pteronotus mesoamericanus, assembly GCF_021234165.1. Classification (NCBI taxonomy): domain Eukaryota; kingdom Metazoa; phylum Chordata; class Mammalia; order Chiroptera; family Mormoopidae; genus Pteronotus; species Pteronotus mesoamericanus. The sequence goes on from NW_026555277.1 coordinate 604,449, forward strand.
TTTACAAACAAGCAAAAGAAATGTGTTATTTTTTTTCTTTTAAATGGTTTTCAGTACTGTTATATTCAGATTCAGATGGTCTTACTAATTATTTTAAGACCAGTAACTAACAGGCTGTGCAAAGCATTGATAACATATCATTTCCTGGTGACTTTATCTTTAGTATAAATGTGACTAAGGGCCCTCATCCATTTATGTACTTTAAACAGACAAGTCTAAAACCAAAAGAATCTTTTTTGAAGCCAGTAAAACAGTGCTCAGCCATAGCTATACTCTATAGAAATATAAACATCAAACACATTTTACTCACTTTATATTTAAAGATTGCCAATAATTAGAAGTCTATCTTGGGACAATTAGTATGGTTTGTTTTTCTTGGCTCTTTTTAAAATAACCCTAAAGAAAGAAATGAGTGTCTTTTTCCACTTACTCATTTAAAGTATGGACACCAAAGAGATATGCTACATTCAAAACAAATCTCTCTCTCTCCCACGTTCTCCCTAGCTAGGAAGTCTGACTGATACAGAGATCTGATCAGATCACTGGGGAGGTGGAGGGAGGGGCTGCAGGAGGAGGTTGCCAGAGGCAATGGTCTAGGATGGGATTAGCTGAGAAGCTAAAGGCCTCCAGAGCACAAGGAATTATAGGCCAGAAGATCTTAAATAAAATGGGAGCAGAGATTGGCTCTCAGGCTTGCTTCTTCCTCGGGGATGCCTGGATGATCATGCAGCTGCCTGCCTTTACCAACGGACAGTATTTTGGATGGGAAGGAACTCTGGGCACAGCCTAGGATTGGGCTGGCCTGGCAGGGGGTGACAGAGTTATTCTTCTTTGGGTGTTCTAGAGGGGACAGGCTCTGAGGCAGAGGCCTGCCATTCTTCCAAAACTGTAACTTCTGTATCTTATGTTGGTTTAGTTTGTAAACAAATCCTATAGAAATAAGATAATTAAAAATGAACGGGGGAAATGCTAGGATAACTCAGGTGTTAAACATTTTAGCCTTAACTGATAGGCTTAAACGATGAAAGCTATAACTAAAGACTTAAAGGATTAGCCTTAATTGATAGGCTTAAGTCGCCAACACAAGTAGAAAGCTGTTACTCCAAAATGTGTAGTTTTTGAATAAAGACTCCTTTCCCTTATCACCAAACCTATGCCTCTGGAGTTTTGCCTAGAGGGAGGTGGCAAGACCCTACTTGCTATTCAGTAACATGATCTTCCTTCCCAGCCCTTTCTTCCACTCAAGTGCATGTATTCTGTAGCTCTACAAAGCCTGGTGGGTCACTGGGCTCAGAGGAATGCTCCTGCTTATCCCAGCCCCAGGCAAAGTGTGGCATGCCTGTCAAGTGCCAGTCCCCTAAAACAGCTGCACTCAGTCGTGCACATTTAGGGTGAAAGGAATAAGTTCACCATCGTGGCCCAGGAAATGCCCTTTGTAGATTTCATGCAGCTCCAACTGTACCTACTGCTCCCTACTTTCCTTTCCCCGCTCCTGGGACTTCATCTCGGCCCCTGCTCCTCTGCCCTAGCCCCTCCTGGGTCTAAAGACCAATGGTGTGGCATCCCTCAAGCTTGACATCAGAGATGCTTCTGGGACCCAATTTAGGCATTCCAGCTTCAGGATTTGGGGGTTCAGGCTAGAGAGGCTTGGGCTTTCCAATAGACATCAAGGTAGCTTCCTACTTGGGGCAGGGGATGAGGAGCAGAGGGAAGAGGAACAAACACTGTAATCTATCACATGCCTAATCACGTCCAATGCACTGGGGATCTCTCTCTCTCTCTCTCTCTCTCTCTCTCTCTCTTTCTCCCTCTCTCTTTCTCTCTCTCTCTTCCTCAGGACATAACCAAACACAAAGTAGAACCTCCTAGAACTGGAAAAGTCAGTGTGCTGTCTGTCACTACCAGAACCAATAATTAGAGACAAGGATTCAACCTTTATGGGCATTTTATTCAGATGGCCAATGATCTGAGAACACGGTGGGTTATGTATCCTCAAAACCATCTTAACATCTCATTTCTAGTAAACCATTTTATAAGGAGAAGAAAGGGAAGGTAATGGGTTTGGAAAAAAGGTTAATTGTATAAAAGTTGCAGTCTAGCTGCAATTTTCCTAATGCTCCTTTATCTGTTGATCATTAACCCTTTGTCTGCATCACAGGCTGTGTTCCCTCCCTGGGATGCAATGGCTCAGATACCACCTCCATGGCATGCAGACCCCCTGGGGCACAACGGTTGCTCCTGGAGTGGCCATGAGCTCCAGTTCCTGGAACAACAGCTTCCCACATGCATTAATCACTTAAGCCTATTGACTATAGCGAAGGCCAGAACCTGTAACTCTTGAGTTCTCCTATCACTCTCACGAAGGTCAGCTGGAATGGGCAGAACACTTGGCAAAGCGGGGTCTGAAGTTGATGTTAAACAATTCCTGGTCCCCACCCCAGGCCTATTAAACCAGAATCTTCCAGGGTGGGGCCCAGAAAGCTCTTTTAACAAATATCTGCAGTGTTTTTAGTGCAAATAAAGTTTGGGCACATTTGTAACATAACAAAATGCCTTTTCAACCTCAGGATGGAAAAAATAGATACCAGGCCTGACAGACTCCTGGTGACATCTTCTATCTGCTGCCCAGATCATCTGAACTCCTGCGAGAACTAGCCCAGGGCTACAAGAGTAGGTGTGCCGCTGGAGCAAAACCAAATAGACAGTGGACTAGCTGACGCATCAGGTTCACGTTCACATGCCAACTCACAGCGAGTTCCCATCAGTGGGAGGATGAAAGCTACGCATAGGCCACATGACAGTTCATGGGGTGGGTGTACACACAGTGTATACACACACACATTCACATTTGCCTAACATCTTCCTAAAATACTGCAAATTTTATTTCTCTTTGGTAAATTCTCCCTTTAATTTTGACACAGACTCCATTAATATTAAGTTGCAAAGCAGCTAAGTCATATGCAAATGATGAATGAGATATTTAACAGTAAATAATCCACTTTTTATCCCACAGGTTCTTACCTGTCTCTCCTAAACAGCTTGCCAAGCACACAAACCATGGATACTGGTTAGGGTTATTTAAATGTGATTCTTGTGTTTATATCTTTCACATGATGGTGTTTTGTTTTTTTCCCCAAAACAACTACTCAAAAGCTCAGAGAACCAATACGATGGTTGTTAGACAAAGAAAAAGGGAGAGAGGGGAGGAGAGGCAGGCACGCCGCTCGCTGTGCTGCATCAGCAGTTGTGCAAATATTACATGGGGCGTGTTACCCAGCGTGCCCAGAGCCAGAAGGCCTTCTTGGAGCAGATAACACAATTTCCTGCAGAAGTCTAGCAAGGGAAGAGACGAAGGATAAATCAATTCAACTTCCTGGAAATTTTCTAAAAGATCTTCTATATAATCTCTATCATCAGCCAACCCTCATATAACATCAGAAAAACAAAGATGGTAAGCATCATGCAAGAGAGAAATTGATTGTGCAGAGCCATGAATTTAGCACCAAAGCACAGGGGAAATAAATGGCACCGCCAGATATGTCCAAAACCAAATCAGTCAGGGTGCACCAGATCATTCATTCATACCACTGTTATGCATGGAGGGCTGGGAAGGAACTGAGAGAAAGGGCCAAGGAATAGAAAGTGGAGGAAACCTCCCTTTAATTCTCCTCCCTCACAGGTCATATTTTGGAAATGGCATGGTTCCTGAAGAAGCAGGGAATAGAATTCAGGGACAACACCTGTTGCATGTAGGTTGCATTTTCCAAAGATGGTCACAATACATTCTGTCCCACTTGCTTTTCTACAGTGTGACTTTCAATGCCCCCACCCACAATCCCGGTGGGCATGTGACTGCTTCAATCAATAGAAAATACTTCCACGGCGCTCTGGAACATTGGGTTTGGAACTCTGAGCTACCTAGTAAGTAGTGCAATTAAGCTGAGTCTGCCCCGCTGGAGAGGTCGCGTGGAGGCGCCAGCTGAGAGCCCAGCTGCAAGGCAGCAGCGGTCGTCGGCCATGTGGCTGTCAGCTGACTGTGTGCACATGAGAAGCCTAAAACCAGAACTGCCCAGCTGAGCCCTTCCTGCGTTCCTGACCCACTAAACCATGAGCAAAATTAAATGATTGTTGGAAGCCATTAAATTTGGAGGCAACTTGTTACACAGCGATAGTAGAGGGAACAGTATGTGAATGAAATCCTAAAATTATAAAATCTCAAACCCTTTTTCTTCCCTTGCATAATTATCTGTTATTTCCACATGCTCTTTATGTGTGGATCACAGCGATGTTGTGACCGCTTTCAGAGAGCTGAGAAGGGAATGCTGATGTGTGGTTGCCTCCTCTCCAAAGGCTGATTTGACTCAGCCTACAGCAAGACTGAATCCCCAAATTTTTGAGGGCAGACTTTCCAAGTGGGTAGAAAAAAGGCAAATACCTACATCATGTGGTTTGAAAAGTAATTACTTCTAAAGTTCTTTCCTTCTCACCAAGTATCTCTTCTGTAAAAGTGTTTGTAATTCTACCATTAGAAATGAGCTCTTTGGAATTATCTGTCTTTTTAGTTTTCCAAGAAAGTAGTAAAACCAAGAAAGCCCATGCAGCTTAACATAAGAAGGAACCTTCTTGAATTAAAGGACTGGCGAGTGTTAGGAAGTGAGTATTAGGAAGTGGCTCTCTGTCACAGAAGGTGTTCAGAAATCGGTCATGTGTAGGGGAGGTGAATGGCATTTGGTTGGATTAGGTATTGGCAAACTTTGTACAAAATGGAGCAAAAAGTAAATTTTTTTGGCTTTGTGGTCCACATGGCCTCTGGCACAACTGATCAATTCTGCCATTGTTGCTACTTTACGGCACAAAAATATCTATAAGTAAATGGATCCTGTATTTCAACAAAATTTGAATTCCCAAAAACGGAAGTCAAGCTGGATTTGGCCCAATTTGCTGACCCCTGGCTTAGATAACATCTTTTTCTTAACATCCAACATCTTTTTCAACCCTCAGATTCTCTGATAGATTAACCTCCAAAATGCCAACACCCTTCCCCCATAGATGTTCCTTAAAGGTATGAACTTGAACCTAGAATTAGCTCTACATCCTGGTCCATGAGAACGGGCCTAGGTGGGCCCAGGGGTGGTTGGGGAGAGGTTAGTGTGCACAGAAAGGGCAAGGGCTGCAGAAAACTCTGGTCCTCCAGAGTGTAGACGACCTAAACTCAGCGGGGGTCCCTCAAGGCCCGTGTCTGTTGGAGCTCATCGCCCTACTGCCCCACCCCCACCAGCAGATGGACAGCAAGTACCAGAAGAGTGCTACTTGCCTCAACCTCCATGTGTTGGAATGAATGGCATTAAAGCATGTTCATACTGAAAGCAGAGGAAAGGCCAACTTCATCATCCACGTAGTGAGGCAAGTTGAAAGCTGATGGCTGCCAGGCCCTAGAATAAGGGCCTCCAGTGTCCAGGGGACACCTGCTCTCTAAGAGGCACAGGGGTGGAGAAGTAAAACAAGCTTTCAGAGGTATACTAACAAGGGAAAAACTAAACGAACATCAGCGTTTTATTTTTCCTTTGCCTTTTTTTATTCCTTCCATCTCTCACCTTTGTTTTACGCCATTCTGAATTGAATACATTTCATAGAACTCATCCAACAAGAGCTGGACACTTTAGGGAAAGCAGAGAGGTCAGGAGAGGAGGGAGGCATAGCTGCAAGAATAGCGTGCACTTGGCTCTTCCTGAGTCATGCTGGCCTGTTTCTGCTGCCTCTTCAGGTGCCACCACCCTGTAGACTCTGCCACGCAGGCATCTGCCCTACCCCCTTTCCGCAACACACACACACAGGCACGCATGCACGCACGCACGCACGCACGCGCGCGCGAGCAGCCTCAGTCATCACCCAGACCCGGAGCCATCGGTCCCAGTGGCCTCTCCTGTGGGTTAACTCCTTTGATGGGTTTCTTCTTCCACTGCAGCAGCCTCACTGCCCCGCAAAGAAGCTCCAGACCAGGTCTTCAGAGGGGAGAAACTCACAGCCTCTGCTCCCCAGCAGCCTGCTAGGTGGCTCTGCAGGACCAGAGCCCTGCGAGGTCCCCTGAGCATAGAGGGCAGAAAAGAGCTTGTCTGGGCTTGGCTTTCACAGTGTCCAGCTTTTGTTTTCCCTCTTCCTGTTTCTCCTCTCTGTGGGAAAACGAGAGACTGACGCGTGCAAGCACCTGGGCTTTGCGGGGGACGAAGCATGCCCACGTGGGGGGCGGAGGCCTCTCCCCTGTTCTGCCTAGCCCAGCACACAAACCTCATCAGGATGTTTACACGTAGCAGGCACTCAAAAATTATGAATTGGTAGCAAATTGTGTACCTCCGTACTTTTAACTGTCTGAATGAGTGGTCTAGAATAATAGCTAATTCGTGCAGCCTTCTTAGGTATCCCGGGAGTGCTATTCAAAATATGTCATATATGGTAAGGCAGTTAGCCACCAGTCAGAATGGACGTGGCCTTGGCAGGGGCTGGGAGCAGGTACTGATGGGCCAGGAAGCAGCTGTTTTCCTCCTTACCAACCATGATAGAAATGTGTCAACATGTTAACACCTTGTATGGACACCCTGGGAATGCAAGGTGAACATCAGCCTTGCTGTCCTCAGAGTGGACTAGGAGACAGTGTTGGACAGATGAGGCTAGTAATTAAGTAGTACTCCCCCAATGCACGAAGAGAACTACTTCAGAAGGGCAAAGGGTACCAAGTTGTTTTCAATCTCAGTACTTTGCTCACAATAGAGCTTCTGACTACAGGAACCTGAGGCCAGCCTCAGGCCAGGCCTCATGTAGGCTAAGTTGTCTCTGCAGCTCCTTTATCTCAGCTCCCTCCCTGCACACTCAGCCTCTCCTGACAAAGGCCTCCTTCACCCCTGGGTGTTCTGTTTAGGCATTATTCCTGGGGATGTTTCCACTGCACCAAGAAGCAGCTCATGGTCTTGACACTCTCCTCCAATAACAGTTCCTCTCCTTTAACAAAATCCAGGGAATAACACTTTAAATTGTGCTACGTGGTGGGAGAAAGGGGTGAGTTCTGTCTCTTGTGCATAAAGTTGACTCATTCCCAGAAACTCACCCTTACTGGGCTCTGTGGGGTTGAGTTAGGTAAGAGGAAGAGGACTTGTCTGGGCAGGCGACCTTCCATGGCCCAACAAGCAGCTAGCTCGCCCTGTCTGGCCACCGAGTCAGTCAGCTGGGACTGTGAGACTAGGCCAGAACTAAGTGTCTGAACTTGAGGACCACCTCCTCAGAACTCAGACTTGACCTGAGATCAAGAACGCCCACAGCACATGAAATGAGGGGAGGGACGAGGGTGAGGGAAAGAGGTCCTGTCCCAAAATATCCTTCTCCTACATACCTTCTGTCAGATACCTGAAATCCACTGAATCATAAGATCTTAAGACTACAGAATCAATGAAAATAAACAGCCCTTGGAAAAATATCAAAGCTCATTGCTCATTCATCTATTCATCTTTGCCAAATGTTTTTGAGCCTTGAGAATAGACAAGATATCCAGCACTTGTACCCTTTAAGAGTGATCAAAATACGTCTCAAAGCCTCCAACTCCCTCTCTAGCACATCATCTTATTGTGTTTTCACTTACCATTTCTCTGCTTTCATCACTATCTGAAGTTAGATCATCTGTTTGTTCATACTGGTCTACTTGTCTTCCTTCTCCCTTCCCCCAAAATGAACCCGACAAGGGCAGAGACTGAGCTGACCCAACACTGTAATCCCACTGCCTAGAACAGTACCTAACACTGCCACGTAAAAGCATTCCACGAATATTTTGTTAAACAAATGAGATTAAGATGATGATGGTTATGCTGATGATAATGATGCTGACACCAATAGCTAACACTGTGAGTAACAACTCTGTACCAAGCCCTATTCTGATCTTCTTGGATTTATTATTTTATTTAATCCTCACAGCCATCCAGGGAGGCAGGTGCTATTATTATTCCCATCCACTCAGAAAACTGAGACCAGAGAGATGCAGTAAAATACCCAAGGTCACACAGCTAGAGAAAGGCAGGGCCAGACTCCAAATCTGGAGCCCATTATCACAAGCACTTCACCACACTGCTCTGCAAAGATGAGTGAGACACACCAGGTCCCTGAAAGAAAAGTCCAGTGGGGAATATGAAGCATGAAATGAAGGGCACTGCCACAAGCTGGAACGTGATAGAAGCCATGGGGCACAGGTCAGGTGATGGGGCTGTGGACAAAAAGGATTCTGCAGAAAGGAACCTCTCAGGATGCTGCAATCATAAATCTGGGGAGGTCATAGTGGGCAGTCACACTGTAGTTACACTTTTCTTTTTCCTTTTTTTTTTTTTTTTTTTTTTTTTTTTTGCATATAACTCCTTTAGTAAAAGGTTTGCCTCTGCCTTAACAATGGACAAAGTCATGCCCTGGCTGGTGTGGCTCAATGGATCGAGTGCAGGCCTGCAAACCAAAGAGTCACCAGTTCAATTCCCAGTCAGGGCACACGCCTGGGTTGTAGGCCAGATCCTCAGTAGAGGGTATGCAAGAGGCGACCAGATACTCATGTTTCTCTCCCTCTTTCTCCCTCCCTTCCCCTCTCTCTAAGAAATAAATAAATAAAATCTTTTTTTAAAAAAATGGATGAGCCCTGTCCACTATTTCTGTGCACCTAGGTCACCACACCTGTGAAAGGCCTCATTCCAGACCCCTCAAGGTTAACCACCCTCAAAAGAGCACATAATCTTGGCAATTAACCTACAATCCAATCCTCACATTGCTTTCTCCCACCTTCATATAATTTTCCTTATATCCATTCTCTCCTTAATTCCAAATGCTTAAAAGAAGTTGCAAAACTATTATTCTCTGAAGTGTTTAAGAACTTACTCCCTGGCAATTGCCTTCAGTTTGGTTCGGAAAATTTCTTATAAAAATTCTCTACATGTTTGGATGTTCTTACATCAACAGGTTAGTTCAAGGGGTATCAGGAGCATCTCTGCCGAGTGACAGAATAGGGTCAAGGTGTCTGAGGTATAGAAAGGACCAACAGGAAGAAAAGGAGGAGAAGGGCATCCCAGGAAAAGGGATTACATGACAAAAGGCACACAGGTAGAAAACACAAGCCCTATGCAGAGACTGGGGTGAGCAAGGGAAGGAGGATTCCGTCTGGCTGGGGCCTGGGACATGCAGTGGCCGAAGGACTAAGTGGCGTGGACCGAGGTTGGGAGAGGAGGAGGAGGCGGGGTGTGGGTCCTTCGAGCGGAAGGCTTGATTCCAAGAGGTGGAACATGATCTGAGGCTTACTTCTGAAATGAATTATGGTATAAGAGACGGGGGGCTCATGTAGTGGCAGTTTGGCCCGAGGACAAGGAAGATTAATTTCCAATAGTCTAAGGTACATGGCGTGAGAGAGCCAGCTGGACACGATTAAAGGACAAGTTGACCTCAGTGACTTAATGAGGAAGAAGCCACCTGGAGAGGAACAGCAGGAAGGGAAAAGGGAGACCACAGAATTGGGAATGAGTTGCTCTCCAAAGACTCTTAATTTGTTTGACAGCTTTGCTCTGGATGGTCCCTGTTCACAGGTGTCATTTAAATTCTGAGCCTCAGGTGGCCATAGGCTTTCTTCTCCTCTGCTGTTCCAGAAACGGCTCCCCGGAAATCCCATCCTTCCGGCGCTTCTCACTGCTGCTGATTTAAATGCCGTGGGACAAACTTCAACACAGGAGCATACCCTGTCCCTCCCCAATGTGAAGCTTGTCTGAAAAAAGGAGCAGATGAGCCATGGTTCCGCACCGAAGAAGTAAAAAGATGTTTCCCCACAGCAACTGCTTTGCTGTGTGCAATCAGAGAAAGTCTGATTTCCAGAGACAGAAGGAGCGAGGACGGGAGCAGCAGACCAGAAAATGCTTCCCAAGGCTCTTGGGAACAGAGTGGGACCCTCTGACACACCCAACAGCAAGGAGTGCGACTCATCCAAGTGCGCCCTGTGCACTCCGGAAGGCTTCTCTGGGACTAGGGCCACCCAGAATCAAGCACACAGGGGAGCCGTGGGTACCATCATAATATGAGGCACCCAGGCCACGTGTCCTTCAGGATCCTCACACTTGCAAGGGGTGGATCTCAACTCCAACTGGCTCAAGAGCACACATTGGTTCACGTCATGGAGAAGCACAGAAGATTCCAGAAAGCATGGCTGCACCCAGCCGCTCAAATGAGGAATCATTTCTTTGTTTCTCCAGCTCTTGGCTCTCTCCTCTTTGCCCGCCCCCGCTGTGCTCCAGGAGAAAGCAAGAGACGCCCCTGGCCGTTTCAGGCTTCGGTCCTACGGGCTTTACAAATCCGGCAGGGTGCGCCTCTTTCCCAACAGTTACTACAGCCAAAGGGCTGGGACCGGAGTGATTAGCATGTTTTGGGTCATGAGTCCATTCCTAAGCCAATTTCTATGGTCAGAGAACAAGAAGGCCCCATAGCAGGGGCATGGGTCCTGTGAAAGCAGCTCCCTTCTCACCAGAGAGAGCTCAGTGCCAGGCTCACTGTCAGCACAGTGATGATTCTTAGCCAGCAGACACCAATGGCAGGCCGGATGAGTGGTCCCACCTCCCAGCTACTACTGCTGTGTGACCTACTTAATTCATGATTGGACCCCCCTCAACTCCACTGCCATGACCAACTTCTTAGAACTCGATTAACTTAGTGTGCATAGATTTGGACTTCCTTCCTATAGGCCTTTGTTGGAAAGCTGATTAGAAGCTCTGTGTTCATGGCAGGGAAGAGTGTGCCAAAGGGTGAGTTGTGCTGGTTGTGATTGGATAGAAAGGCAACTTTTTCATTGGGCGCCCTCAAAAATCATTATTTGCAAATCATTCTTCTTGGACCCAATTACTGTCTCCAGGGAAGAATCTTCCAGTCTCTCATTTGGGAAATAAAAGCCAGACTGATGGTGTCTGGGTAGCAGGATAGGCGCAAGGCACCTGGGGGATGGAGGGGAGGCAGGGGTGGGGGGAGGTAGGGGGGCGGCGGCGCACCATCCGGTGAGGAGACCGCACCCAGTCCCCCAGCTGACCGGCTGATCCACAGCCCCACCTCCTGGCCTGCCTGATATTTGAGTCTGAAGACTCTTTCCTTCCATTTCTCTATAAAATAAACCCCCTGCGGGGCTGGGGGATGGGCAGTTGCTTGCTATATTGTTCTGATGCAGTTGATCTGGAGTGTGGTTTGACCATCTGGAATTTTTAAAAACTCCCCAGGTGATCTTAATGTTCAGCCAAGGCTTGGAACGGCAGCCTGAAATTAACGTATGCCAAATGTCCGTTGTTTACATACAACCTTACTGAACAATGATTTACTGATCATTTTCTTATGTGAACTCAGCTTTCCATTTAACATTTATTTTAAAAGGAAGCGGAAATGCAAAGCAACTCTACCACTTGTCAAGACCAACCTAAATACACAAAAAAACAGAGCAACCCTCCCCTAGCTCCCCTCAGCCTCCTGGGTTTTACTTGTATAACACTTGTCACCAACTGAAATGTTGCATATTTTATGTTCCCCTGGAATGCACAGTCCCTGAGCGCAGCAGCTCCTGTCAGCTCTGTCAGGAGTAGAATTCTACATCACCTGAAACTCATCTGGCACAAGGAAGCTATCGGTAACTGCTGTTAAATAAATAAAGCAAGCCATAAATAAGCAAATAAAAACGAACAAGGTTATTAAATTCCAGCTTGGTAGGGCCCCCTGCTGATGCCTCTAAGCCTGACCTTTCAACTCCTGAGACTCTCTCCCTGACTGTTCAAAGGATTAAAATAGAATTGGACATGCACGTGTCTCTCACCAACCTGGATTTTGAGATATTGCCTCATATCATTCTGACAGACACTCCTGCCACCCAAGCAGCACACCCTGCTGTTTTCGCAGCCAACACAACCTGTTGGAACAATGCCTCTCTCACTCCTCGCAGGTAATACAAACTGAGAAGGACCAAATCATTTTTTTCATTTTTCCCATTGGCAAACGTCTCTCCATAGAGGTTGAAAGCCAGGGGAAACACATTGGATTGTGCGTGTATACCATCTTTTTTTTTTACACATTTATCCTAAGACTCCACTGAGATTCAACTGGGGAGGACCCAGGCTAGTTGTACATCCATATAAAATGCTGACCTCAGATACAATGAAGACTGGTAGCTTCCAAGTAACCACGGTAACCCCGATCACTCAGTGCACACACCCCAAGGTAAAAGGCACTGAGAGCTGGGGTCCGGAGTTGGCCCTCCATGCAGGACAATGGTCTTGAAAGACAGCTCTTGTCTTTGTCTGGCCATCTTATTCCCTATGGAGCTAGTCACCCAATAAATTGGGAAGCAGCATATGGCTTGGGTAGGCATTTTTATTTTAACATCCCTCCCCCACCATATTACACCTGATTATCTCATCCCACAAGGAGAAGGGGACCACAGTATTTAAACTACACCTCTGGGGCATAATCTTCTTGGCAAATGTTCCATTCCTTCTGTCTGAGCTGCCCTCTCTGTGCCCAGAAGCAGGGTTGCTCTGCAGGGGTGGACGAGTCCAACCCACCTCACCCTGCGCCAGGCGCCACAGGTAGGCTCACCTTCCATGGTCCAAATGCACTAAACCGAGGCCCATAAAGGAGGCATGGAGAGAGGCAGAGAGGGCAGGGGGAACCAAGAGGAATGGAGAGATGTTAAGTCCAGGCAAAGGAAAGTCCTTGTAGATTTCCTGTATTTCCTGGGACTACATAAGATCCCAAACTCAAGGCTGGGAAGCAGGAAGAGCCAAAGCAGCGTGCTTAGCCAGTTTCCTGCAACATTGTTCACAAAGGCCGCAACAGCGCTGCTCAGTGCTAAATAGAATTCCGCACCAAAAACACTCAGACAGTCACAGCGAACACTCTCCTCATACTATGTGCTAGACATTGTTCTAAGGACGTGCCATGCTTTTCAAATTATTCTTTACTTCTAAATACTGAACACTTCAGTGAGCATTTTCCAAAAACAAAGACATTCTCTTATATCAACACAGTAACAGTTTTCAAAATCAGTCCCTATTCTCCACACCTGAATCAGATTTAGCCCATTGACCACCTACAATCGATAAAAGCAGTCCACGTTGCATTTAGTTGTCATGTCTCTCTTATCTCCTTTAATTTGCTCCATTTCTGGGTCTTCCTGGGTCTTCCTGAACCATCCTTTATCTTTCGCAATGCTAAACTTCTTGAAAAGTATAGGCATTATTTTTTAGAATATCCCCATAATTCAGGTCTGGCTGATGTTTCCTCCTGGTTAGGCTTGGGCGGGGGGGGGTGTCAAGATTTTCTTTGTCAAGAATATCACAAAAGGGATGCTGTATCCTCAGTGCATCACATTGGGAGCACATATCAACCATCTACTCTAAATCATTTCAACCTCACAGCAACCTAAGAGATATATGATCTCCCTCCTCTCTTCTTCCTCCTCCTTCCCATTTCACAGAAGAGGACGCTGAGATGTAGAGATGCTCAGTGACGTCATTAGGAGGGGAAATAAGTGGTGCATGCTGGGGCCTGAATCCAAGCGGTGAAGCTCCAGGGCCCTTGGTCTCCAGCACTAACTTACACTGCCTCACAAAAGACAGTTCTTGCTCCCAAGTGGAATAGGTTTAGATGACACCATTATCGCTACTTAAGAAACAATTTGCCTCGTTATGTGCCAAGCACTGTGCTTCCCATACATGATCATTTTTTGTAAAGATTTTGTTTATTTATTTTCAGAGAGAGGGGAAGGGAGGGAGAAAGAGAGGGAGAGAAACATCAATGAGTGGTTGCCTCTCACACGCCCCGTGCTGGGGACCTGGCCCAAGACCCAGGCCTGTGTCCTCATTGGGAATCGAACAGGTGACCCTTTGGTTCGCAGGCCCGCACTCAATCCACTGAACCACACCAGCCAGGGCTCCCATATAGTATCTTAATTAGTCCTAACAATAAACCTTTGAGGTAGCGCCGTCATCAAGCCCACGCCAGGGCTCATGCCCAGGCCACATAGCTGCAGAGGCAGGGAGCAGGGCGTCCAGCTCAGGTCTGACTGCCTGCACCACCTGGACACGGAAGCGCTGTGTGCTCTGTCACACAGGCTCTGCCGCTTCCTAGTCAGGAACAGGCCAGGTCCTTGATTTTCGTAATCACGGGTTACACAGTCCTAAGGGTTTCCTAATGCTGGCCTTCGGCCTTCACAATACATTGAAATCAGCTGATCCTCTCCTGCGGTGGACCCAGGGCAGCAGGCCTAGCTGGGGAACCAGCCTGGCGAACAAGTTACAGAAACCGCCTGGGGCTGGAAGATCCACTATCAGCAAGATGAAGAGAAAAACTAGAAACCTGAGACACAAGGCCAAGTCAACGTGAGCTAGGTAGAAAACAGAATGGAGGAAGCCCAGGGTCACAGGCAGAGCAGAGCAGTAGTTCAAGAACAATGCTACAACCGGCTGAAGAGGTTTCCTAGGTTTGTCTGCCCCGCTTAAAGTTACAGGGTAGAAGTATAAGAAATCCACCCAAAATAATCACAGAAAAGAGAACCATCTTCATCTAATGTAAAGTAAAAGTACCTGTCTTCTGATTCTCCCTTAAACTATTCATAGTCCTACAGTAGCTTGTGTTAATTTTACCAGATAAAACCTGTCCCACAAGAAGAGAATGATTCAAGTGTCCAAACTCTTTGCTTCTTAGATTTACAGCATCCACATCTCATATCTTCAACTGGTTGCATCAGAAACATTTGTACCTGCAAAAAAAAAGCCACACTGTGGTCACACCTGACAAGAGGAAGTGCTAGATCTTTCTCATTTATGTTCATGGAGTCCCTAACTTAGTCCTATTTACTGACAACATTCTCAAAGCATAAGACATGCAGCTGAGTATTTTGAGTATTGAGCATGGATGTTTAATACCAATGATCTATTCTGGGACACTCAAAATATGTTAAAAGTATAAGTTTGCTCTATTTTAAAGTAAATAATAAAATTTAAATCCAAACCTATAAAATTTAAATTTGGTATAAAAATATATTAATATATGAGGATTTTTGTGGCCTCAGAAGGATTCACCAGGCATTTCTATTAGTGAATAACCTGAGAGCATGTAAAACAATATTTGACCTACACACAACTTGTCAGGAAAATGAGTATTAAATAAAAGGAGAAAAATCTACAGACATAGAAAAAAGTTTTAATGATTTGCTAATAACATTGCTGATTTTATAAAAGTTAAACAAAGGATGTATAATATTAACCAACAAAACTATAATACAACCCCCATGAACCAAGCCTTACTTCTTTAAGACAGATGTGTGAGAAAGTATTTCATTTCCAAGTCAGTGACAGAACTGGCATTTTTAGACCTTCTGTTCTTATGAAATCATATGCTACTACATGATGATACTGGTTATTTTTATTAGAAGGGTATAAATGTAAAAACCTTGGGAGCCTAATGTAAAGACAGAAACATGTCCCTGAGTTTTCTATGTATCTATTCACAGTGGCCTGTTCCATGATTTTGAATTCATGGTAAATGTAGGCCAAGAACTAGTCAGGGCCGGAGAAGTTTTGTTCTTGCTCTAAGATAGTCTGGGGAGATCCAAAACCAGGAAGAAAATTCGTATCTGAAGTGCTTAGGATTTCTCTCATGTCCTTGCTTAGAATACCCCTAAGGAACAGCAAATGGCCTCATGTGATCTCAGGCCCAGGATATGCAGGAGAGCACAACAGCTCTGCTGTGGCCTGCCCATCAGACAGGCATGTACAGGCAGCAAGACAAAGGGAAAATTGCAGGAACCACAAAAAGGCTAAGATGAGGCTAAGGAAGATAGTCACTGAATCCCACACGTCAGATACAAAGAAGTGCGTCTGGCACTATGCTTAAATCATAACCTATCCTCAAGACTGGGTCATATATGAGTTCACACTAGTCATTTCATGAAGATTTTAAATTTGGTTTTTGGTTTTGTTTTGTTTTGGTTTGGTTTGGTTTTTGCAATGCAATGGCTTTTAGGATAGTCACAGAGTCACACAACCCATAACCAAAATCACTTTTAGAGACTTCTAGCCAAGATGGAGGCATAGATACATATACATTGCCTCCTCACACAACCAACAGAAGGACAACAACAAATTTCAAAACAAAAATCAACTAGGACTGCCAGAAAATCAAACTGTATGGAAGTCCAACAACCAAGGAATTAAAGAAAAAACATTCATCCAGGCCGGTAGAAGGGGCAGAGATGGGCAGCTGGGGCAGAGGGCATGCGTGGCAAGGCTACAGCTGGCAGACCAGGTGGTCCCACATTTGCCTGCAGAAAAACTGGGAGGAACAACTGGGGAGCAAGACAGAGCACACAACCCAGGGTTTCAGTGCAGGGAAATCAAGCCTCAAAACCTCTGGCTGTAAAAATCTATGGGGGTCGTGGTGGCAGGAGAAACTCCCAGCCTCACAGGAGAGTTCACTGGAGAGACCCCAGAACATACACAAACCTACCCACCAGGGAATCAGCACCAGAAGGGCCCAATTGCTTGTGGGTAGTGCAGGAAGTGACTGAAAGGCGGCAGAGAACCAAGCAAGTGGCATTGTTCCCCCTCCAACCCCTCCCCCACATACAGAGCCACAACACAGCCATATGGGTTGCCCCACTCTGGTAAAAACCTAAGGCTCCACCCCTTACAACATGACAGAAGCACAGAGACAAAGAAATATGGCCCAAATGAAAGAACAGATCAAAACTCCAGAAAAAATAGAACTAAGCAATGAAGAGAAAGCCACCTATCAGATGCAGAGTTCAAAACACCAGTAATCAGGACACTCACAAAACTGGTTGAGTGTGATCACAAAATAGAGGAAAAAGTGAAGGCTGTGCAAAGTGAAATAAAGAAAAATATACAAGAACCAACAGTGAAAGGAAGGAAACCAGGACTCAAATCAATGACTTGGAGTAGAAGGAATAAATAGACATTCAACTAGAACAGAATGAAGAAACAAGAATTCAAAAAAGTGGAGAGGCTCAGGAACCTCTGGAACAACTTTAAACGTTCCAACATTCGAATCAAAGGGGTGCCAGAAGGAGAAGATGAAGAGCAAGAAATTGAAAACTTACTTGAAAAGGTAATGAAGGGGAACTTCCTCAATCTGGCAAAGGAAATAGACCTCCAGGAGATCCAGGAAACTCAGAGTCCCAAAGAAGCTGGGCCCCAGGAAGCACACCCAAGGCACATAATAATTACATTACCCAAGATTAAAGATAAGGAGAGAATCTTAAAAGCAGCAAGAGAAAAGAAGACAGTTACCTACAAAGGAGTTCCCATAAGATTATCAGCTGATTTCTCAAAAGAAACCTTACAGGTAAGAAGGGGCTAGAAAGAAGTATTCAAAGTCATGAAAGGTCAGGACCTACATCCAAGATCACTGTATCCAGCAAAGTTATTATTTAGAATGGAAGGGCAGATAGAGTGCTTCACAGATAAAGTAAAGTTAAAGGAGTTCAGCATCACCAAGCCCATATTATATGAAATGTTAAAGGAACTTACCAAAGAAAGAGAAAATCAAAACTATTAAGAGTAAAATGACAACTCACAACTATCAACAACTGAACCTAAAAAACAAAAACAAAACAAACTAAAGAAACAACTAGAACAGGAAAAGAATCACAGAAATGGAGATCACATGGAGGGTTATCAGTGGGGAGGAGAAAAGGGGAGAATAGAGGGAAAGGTACAGGGAATAAGAAGCATAAATGGTAGGTTCAAAATAGACAGGGGGAGGTTAAGAATAGTATAGGAAATGGAGAAGCCAAAGAACTTACATGTACGACCCATGGACATGAACTAAGGTGCAGAGGGAATGCTAGCGGGAAGAGGGGTGTAGGGTGGTGGGGAATAAAGGGGAGAAAAAAATGGGACAACTGTAATATAATCAATAAAATACACTTTTAAAAAATCACTTTTAGAGTATTTTTCATCACACAAACAAGCCCTGTACCCGTTAGCAGTGCCCCTCTATTTTCTGCCCAACATCGATCTGCAGCCCTAGGCAACCGCCAATCTACAGCTGTCTCTATAGATGTGCCTATTGTGGGCATTTCATACCAATGGAATCATGCACTGTAAGTGGCCTTTTGCGACTGACCTCTTTCACTTATCATTATATTTTTAAGACTCATCTGTGTTGTAGCACGAATGAGACAAATGCTTTACCAGAAGAGCTTTCAAAGGGAGACGAAAATTAGGATCTTGAAGATACATTTGCACCGCATGTTCATTGCGGCATTATTCACAAAGCCAAGACATGGAAACAACGAAATGTTTGTCAATGGATCAAGGGCTAAAGAAATGTGGTACGTGTAGACAATGAAATGTTACTCAGCTACCAAAAAGAAAAAAGAAAATCCTGCCTTTTGTGACAACATAGATGAAATTGTAGGACATTAAGTGAAATGAGTCAGAGACAGACAAATACTGTATGATCTCACTCACATGCAGAATCTAAAAATAAAAGTCAAGCTCATAGAAACAGCGTGGAAGGGTGGTTGCCCAGGGCTGAAGGATGGGGGAAATGGGGAGACGTAGGCCGTAGGCCGAAGGGTACAACTTTCTGTTCCAAGTGCTGGGTCTCTAACACACAGCATGGCGACAGCAGCCAACAGCACTGCATTGTATACTTGAAATATGCTGGGAGTAGATCTTAAGCAATCTCACCACAAAAAAGAAGGTAGCTATATTAAGTGATGGATGTGTTAATTAATTTGATTACAGCAGTCATTTCACGATGTATATGTGTGTCAAATCATCACACTGTATAATTCAAATACATACCATTTTATTTGTCATTTATACCTCAATAAAGCTGGGGTGGGAGGAAACCTTCTGTGGGCACCTTCGATGTGAGGTACGGGTTGTCCAGAGCAGAAGCTTTGCAGACAGCAGGAGAGAGGTTGCCTGGGGATGTGGAGGGGGAGCGGGGCCTGGGTTACCAAGGGCACAAGGAAAATTTGGGGTTAGTTGAGGTGATGGTTCCACATACTTATGCTAACACTCATCAAATTGTGCATTTGAATAAGTGCAGTTCATACCATATCAATCATACTTAAAAGCCTTACAGATCGCTTTTCAAACAAAATGAATTATCTGAATGTGAGGTGTTTGCCAGGACCCCACTCTTGCCTTGCTGTCAAAAGCCTGGCTGTGATCAGGGCTATCTGAGGACAGCCTTAGGGAACACTCACCGCTCACTGGCTCACATTCCGAGGAGCCAGGGAACACGTCGGGACCCCTTGAGCCCAGGGCTTCATCAAAATGTCCTCATGTAGCCACAATTTCTCACAATGTTCTCAATTATTTTTTTAATCAAGATTCAAAATAAGAACTGGTCATGTGAAACACATGTGAATACTCTTTTTTGCAAGACAGAAAAGAAAAAAAAAACAAAAAAGGAAGGAAGAAGGAAATTTGTGGTGGCCAGAATAACAGACCCTCAAAGACATCCACATCCTAATCCCTGCACCTTGTGTATTACCTTACATGGCAAAGAGGGAATTAAGGTCACAGGTAGAATTAAGATTGTTAATCAGCTGACCTTATAACAGGGAGATTATTGGGATTATCTAATAACCCACTTACCACAGGGTAGGCCCAGTGTAATCCCCAGACCCTATAAAAGTGGAAGAGGACGAACAGGAGAGACAGAAGGTGCTGTGACTATAGGAGAAAGGCACACAATGATGCAACGTTGCTGGCTTCAAAGACGGAGGAAGTGGCCATGAGCCAAGGATCGTGGACACTCTCCGGAAGCTGGTGGCTCTCACCTTGCGCTGCCAGAAGGAACAGCGTTCTGCCAACGCCGTAAGGCTGGTCACGTGGAGCTAATTTCAGACTTTTGACCTCCAGTACCGTAAGGTAATAAATTTGTGTTGCTTTAAGCCACTGAGTTTGTGATAACTTATTACAACAGCAATAGGAAACTACTACAGTACAAAATCCTTCAGGAGAGGTAAAATAGCTCTGGCTTCCTCTATACGGACATTCACTGAACAAATATTGAAAGCTTTCCATGGGCAAAGCCATGGCGTTTGGAACAGGGGAGTCACACATGGAAATGAACTTTGTGCCCGGTGCCCATGAAGGTGTGTAAAGGATCACAAAACGTCGGACACCGGAGAAGCAGCTGGGAACCGAGGCATCCAGCATGGGACAAAGGATAAGGGATTTTCACTCCTCTTTCGCCCAGAATACTGCCGGTCCTGCCCTCCTCTGCCATCTACAAACGGCCATCTTTTGTGGCCCAGATTTGGGTAAGGGTCTTTTTCATCACTTGTCTCCCATCTCGGAAATGGGAAATACTCCTATTCTCACCTGCATCATGGGTTCGGTTTCAGGCTCTCGCCTTCAGTTACAAAAATGTGCGGAGCATTAGCGAATCTCAGCCAAAGCTCTAAACTACGACCGGCCACAAGAGTGTGCACGTGAGGTGACTGCAATTTTTTTCTGCCAAACCAGAATTAGCCGGTACAGGAATGAACGAGCATGGAGATTTGAAATTGCACTGATTGGGAGGGAGCTCAGGTTAGGTTCGGACCACCTCCACACCGGCCCTCTTTAAAGACAAGCGGGCTGAGGCCTGGAGCTCAAAGCTCCACCGAACGCTCACCTGGCCCGGCATCAGGCGGCGGAGGAGCCCGGAGCCCCGCGCCGAGGGCACGGAGCAGGGCAGAACGCCGAGCCGCAGGCACCCGCACATCCAGGATGATAGGCGACATTGCAAGAAATCTCTACGGCCAGCCGCTCAGGGGGCTCCGAGGAAAACACCAAGTTCGGGGATCCGGGCGGGGAGCCCAGTGAGGCCGCAGCCCCGCGCGCCTTGGGCGGTGAGTATCCCGAGGCCGCACGGAGCAGCGGGCCCGGGAGATGGAGCGGCTCTGGAGGCGCCTTGGAGTTGGGGGCTGTGGGTGGCCGCTGTATCCTGGGGACCCTCGAGAAGGGGTGGTGCAAGCCCAGGACAGGGTCGGGGAAAGCTGCTCCGCGGTCAAGGGCAGGGCTGCTCCGAGGCACGGTGGTCGCGCCCAGGCCGCCCGTCGAGTGGCTCCCCAGCTGCGGCGAGGCCACCTCGGAGCAGGCGGGGGAAGCGCTGTCCAGGACGGAGCAAGAGGATGCGCGCCTCGCTCCCCCGGTGGCCAGGGCCCGGCGCGCGTCCTCCAGGGGCGCGGCGCCCCTTGGAACCCCCGCCAGGCCCGAGGGCTGCGCTCCTCCCGGCGCCAGCCCGCGCTCCCCGCCTTCTCTCACAGCCCCAGTTTAGGACTCGAACCGGCCAGCCATGGATCGGAAAGGGGATGAGGCTAGGAGATGTTCGGGGGTGCCGGGCGCCTCCCTGCACGGGCTGCCGGGATTGCGATCCGCCCCGCTTCCACGCGGAGCTAGCGGGTTCCAAGCGCACCGGGGAACGCCAGGTGCCAGGGGATAGGGGATCTCGCGGCACCCCGGAGCTGGGGAAACGGAGTGGACGAGAGGGCGGCCGGGGGCGGCGGGTGGGGCTCGGAGGGGGTGGCCGAGGCCGGATCCCGCGCAGAGCGCGCAGATGCTGAGCTCCCCCTCCCCCACCCCCACACCCCCCCCACGCCCGCCCCACAACCCGCTCCCATAGCGGTTTGCATCAAGGTTCCCAGGGAGGATAGGAGAGACAAAAATGGGGCGAGGGACCTGGGACGGCCATTTCGGGGCCAAACGCCACCCCGACCATTAACGCTGTTTTAGGAGGTCAACTCTGCTTACCAGTTAAGCTGTTTTCTTTCCGCGGAAAAGTTGATTCAGGCTCTTTAGCAAGGATGAGTGAGGGTTATTAGTGGGGATTAGCAAGATTCCTTTTCCCCTTCTCTGGCTTCTTTGTGGTTTAGCGGGGGGGGCGGGGGGGCGCGGAAGGGGGAGGCAAGATAGGGAGGCGCTTGTAAAATAAGCTTTGGAATCCCTCGGGCCTAGGTTCCAATTTGGGCTCCACTCCCTGCTAGCTTAGTTTGACCTCTCTAAACTTCATTGCCCCTATTTGACCAATAGCCTCAGTTTCCTTTTCTGTGAAATAGGACATTAGTACCAACTGAACAGGATGGTTGTGGAGAAGCCACCCAGCGCAGTCCCTGACCCATAGAAGGCACTTATACCCTCAGCTGGGGTTCCGGGTTTCTCCTGCGCTGTCTTCTCTACACAAGCTCGGCTCCAGCCTTGGCTGCTTCAACTTCTTCCAGTGCCTTTGGCCTCAAGTGTGCACTCAAAAAACCTAGCAGTTCCTGGGCAACCAGGTCCAGGCCCAGAGCTCCTGCAGAGCCAGAGTCAAGGTGTACCCGCCACACACTTGCATCTTATACAGAACCTCCTACCAACGTGCGTGCGGCGTCCACCTTTGGAGAAGATAGTCATTTTAGTTCTAACTTGGCACTTTCCTCTTTGCTTCTCATTTATAATGAGCTCGCCGCACGCCCACATAATCACAACAGCCAAATTAAAAATGAACAACTCGTTTATGAAACTTACTCCGGTAACAGAGCTGTGGAGATTTAGTTCCGTTTTAATTTCGCACACACCCCAGGAGACGCTGACCTCCATTTCATAACCTGCATGGGTTACTTCATTTCCCCCATTTATGATGTCTTTTTCACTGTTCATGAACTCGCAGTTGGGGAGAATGGACCCATAATCTTTCCATTTCCTTCCTTTGCCTTCTTCAGCTCGAGACCCTAATGTTATAAGCTAAGCCTAGAATGGGTAACATTTTACAGATTGATCCTTAGCGGAAGTCCCATATTCACTGCCTCAATTTACCCCAATGTGCCATATGCATGTTGTCCTTTTACAAGGGTGTCAGGACGTGGCAAGGGATGGGGGAAGTTCGAAGGCTTTATGGTGGAGAAAGACTGGGAGCCTGGGGCCCAGTGGTCGAGAGCCCTCTCCCAGTGCTCCCTCTCCAGGTGCACAGGAGGATCATGCTACACAAATTATTCTTTTCTATCTCATAATTAGGGAAAAGATGCTATAAGCAAACTTGGGATGGAGCAGATAGACATGTATTCTTCTGTTGACTTGTTTTTTTTGGTGAACCTGGTTGGACGATATGTTGACTGTGATTCATCAAAACAAGAATTACTTTTAGAGAGATCTAGGTGTGAAACGCAGATGGCTCTGGGCAATCTTCAGGGACCCCCTGAGGACCTGAGAGAGAGAAGTTCGTTTACCTACGCCCGCCCCCAACAGTGCTCTCCATCTGACACTACTTCACATGCACGGCTGAGCCTCTTGAAAAAAAATGGTCCATTAAATGCTAGTCAACATCCTTTATTTATGACCAAATAAACTGGAAAACTCAAGAGCAGTTCGATGGCAACTACATCTCATCACCCATAAAACAAATAATTCAGTAAGACTGGAAAGTTCTTAATGTTGCCTGGAAGAATACTATTTCAACTCACGGGCTGAAACACTATAACTTTTGTATTATTATTTCAAAGTCTTTCTTAGATGTAGATGGACTTTAGGAAAATGCTAAGTTGTGCTGTTTTATCTTCTGAAACAGAGCGGAGCATTATCCCACTAATTGTAGATGGTATTATTACTTTTGTAGGCCAGGCACACCCATTGTCAAGCTGCTCCTTCTCGCTTCTTGGGATTCTGCTTACAGCTAGCAGGGACTGAGGGAGGACCACCATCAAACACCCTCTGAACCCTTCCTAGGTTCATTCTCCTGGAGCTTCTGACAACCCACCAATTTTCTGGGCTGTGAGCTTTAGGGAAGGGGTTGCCCCATCCCTTTCCATCCCTGGGGAGTCTATTCTCTCCTTGGGTAAGAAGTGGGTGGTGGCAGGCGCGTGCGCGAGCGCACACACACACACACACCCCCCAGCCCAACTGGACTAGATGTCCCAAGGAAAGTGGCTCTTGGATTAATTGTCTTTCTTCTTCTTCGTCCCTCTTTAACAATTTAGCCACTAATCTATAGGAGACAAGAAGCTGACCCAGATTGTGTTTAGCAGATAAAGGGGCCTTTATTTACTTATAAAGTTAATGTATGTTTATTTAGATTTTTTTACCAATGAGCTCAGTAAAAAGGAGCAAAAACTACTTGTAGGATCGTCATCTAAATAATGTCCATAAACATTTTTCTTTGTTTCACTGCAGTCTTCCTGCCGATGGATATATATTTTAATGACAACAAAGGGATCGTGACACCGGGCCCATTTTGTCACCCCCATGTGTAATTCACACTTTCCATGTCTCCAGAGTTCAGTGCGATTTGATTTTTGAGGGTGGACTTGGTTGCACAGCTATTCCATGACTGATGTATTTAACACCTCCTCTACCTAATGTTGGATATTCGACATGTTTGCAGGGGAGTTTTTCTTACTATTTCAAGGTTCACTATTATAATTTAGTTTATTTTAAAGAATGAGCAGAAGAGGACCAGGAGGTTAGGAGGAGGGAAGTGTCTTCCCAAAAAAGGGAAGGAGAGAAGGTCACAGTTAAAAGCTTAAAAGAGGCTGTGCCAAGTGTAGGGAGCTGCAGGTGTTCACAGAGCTGGACAGCAGCAGGCAAAGGTCGGGAGACAGGAGGCGGGACCAGGCAGAGGGGCAGACGTGCAGGAGGAGAACCAGCCAGAGGCAGCGTCGAAGCTGCCCTGGGCAGTCTCGCTGCCGGGCGGGCAGGGTTGGGGGCAGATCTTAAAGATAACTTGACCTCGCTGGCCAGATGACAGGGCAGGATAGCATTTTCTCACTCCCGGCAGCCTAGAGAATGGAGAAGGGGGAGGGGGCCCTGGCAGAGAGCAGCGCTGTGGGCAAGAAGCGTAGCTGTTGAGAACCAGACACCTATTTAGGAGACAGAATCATTTAAAAGACAAAAATAATGAGAACGAGGTACGAGACACAGGAAACATCAAGATGAGTCCCAAGGAAAGCCCATTAGATTGCTCTTCCCCAGACATCCCTGGTTCCCTGGCGCCCGTGCCCCGCCCCCACCCCAGCAAACTCCTAACCAGAACCAGTGCAATAGTCCGCGGATCAGCAAACTTTCCCTGTAAAGGGTCAGAGAGTGTTTTAGGTTTTGCAGGCCACGTAATTTTTTAAAAGGTAAAAGCAATTCTTAGCACAGGGGCATAGAGAAAGAGGCTGTAGGCACCGTGCAGTTCACCAAAGTCGACTTCTCTGTCCTCGTCACATCAGAACACGGCTGGGACACGTCCCACAACTGGAGGTGTTACCAGTGTATTTGGGAGCGTTTTTTATACCACCTTTCTCCATTGCCACAAAATGACTTTTCAGTAATAATCATATATAATGGCCAGTAATAATCATGGTTTTATCCTTCTGTTTTAAATTACATATAGGATGACTTTAACAAGTTTCATGAAAGCACTTGGTCCTGAGAAAAAGTGAGCAGTGTTCCCAAATCTGCACAATGACAAGGACTCATCTGAGGTTCTAATACAATGATGGGACCACTTTGATTAGGATGAGGTAGAGATGTCCGGAGAAGATGAACATTTTTTTTGTTTGTTTTGATATTGAATGAAATGATTTGTCATATGTATTTCAGAAAATCTTGGAAAATGTATACAAGTCATGAAGACATTGGGTATGATTTTGAAGATGACCCCAAAGACAAAAAGACACTTAAACCCCACGCAAATATCGATGGAGGATGGGCTTGGATGATGGTCCTTTCCTCTTTCTTTGTGCACATCCTCATCATGGGCTCCCAGATGGCCCTGGGGGTCCTCAACGTGGAGTGGCTGGAAGAATTCCACCAGAGCCGCGGCCTGACCGCGTGGGTCAGCTCCCTCAGCATGGGCATCACCTTGATCGTGGGTACGTTCACCTGTGGCCTGTTGTAAAACTGAATGATTGTAAAATGACAGTTCCCCACTGTAAGTAATGTTTTATATTGTTGAAACATTAATATTAGTGATGTTACTATTTTTTTATTATGGTAAAATATGTATAACATGAAGTTTACCATTTTAACCATTTTCAAGTAGACCGTTCAATGCTATTGAGTTCATTCATCGCCCCGTCCATCTCCAGAACTTTTTCCCCAAACTGAAGCTCTGTGCCCATTAGCAGGAACTCCCTGCTCCTCTTCCCCCGGCCCCCAGCCACCACCATTCTATTTTCTGTCTCTATGAATTTGATTAAGTACCTCATATAAGTGGAATCATATAATATTTGTCTTTCGGTGTGATATTGCTATTTGAGTATTTTGAACATTTGGAGTATTTTTTTAAAAGATTTTACTTATTTCTTTTTAGAGAGAGGGGAAGGGAGGGAGAAGAGAGGGAGAGAAACATCAATTTGTGGTTGCCTCTCATGCATCCCATACTGGGGACCTGGCCTACAACCCAGGCATGTGCCCTGACTGGGACTTGAACCGACAACCCTTTGGTTTGCAGGCTGGTGCTCAATCCACTGAGTCACACCATCCAGGGCTAGAGTATTTTTTAAATTGATCACTTTTAAAATTTTCTTTTGCCCCAAACTCTGTTTCTTAAATGTTATAACACAATTTATATATCATTACAAATATCTATTTAACACTTATGAATATTTCTAAAAGATAAAAATTTTAAAGAACACTCTAAAAGTCAACTAACAATCTTATATAAGAGTTCTAATGTTTTTAATTTGAAATATTGAGCATATGTTATTGGAAAACCTATTGAACTGTTTTTAGAAAGGTTACTATATATATAGCTAACAGAAAAGAATACTACTACATTCTTGCATTTTCTAGTTAAGCCTACCCACACAGAAATCTATGAAACCAATTCTCATCCAGTCGGAGATACTAAACCAGAAAGTTATTAGAAATGTAATATGTTATTATGGCTAAAGTGTTTCATTTTGGGAACTAAACAGCTTTTACTCTCAATAACTAGTGATATACCAGGTTCTTTCCTTTACACTATCTCATTTAATTTTATTTAATTCCCTTAACAATCTACCATTATACCCCAATGTTGCTTCACATGAAAATAATGGTCATAGTTTTATGTCAGGTTTTGTTTTTTTTTTTAATTTAAAGTATTTGAGATATATTTCATACCAGAAACATAAGGAACCTCAGATCTTTTTCTGGTTTTGTGAAGAGTATGTGTATGACAAGCATATGTGTGTTTAATGGGAGTCTGTGACTTCTCCGTGATTTCTACATTAGCAAGTAGTTGCTTGAGTCCAACTCAGAGATTTGTTGACCTTGGCTGGCCTTCAATCGATGCTATTTTGGATAATATACATGATGGTGCTTAATGACAGAAAACAAGGATAAAGTATTATTTCCCAAGATGTGGGTGGGGTGTGTGTGTTTATCAAAGGGAATTAATACTGATGTAGTTTAAAATTAAATAAGGGCATCATTATGTGTGAGAAAGAAATGCTGAGAAATCATTTTTGCTTACAACATTGATGAACTGACTCCTTCAACCCTGCATCGGCCTTGTTAAAACTAGAACAATTTGTCATGTGAAAATGGAAGTAGGTTTACTATGGGGTAGGAAACGTAACTGGTTTTGTGTTGGATATAATTCTACCTTCTCAATAAGTCAGTAAAAGAAAACTCTTCTAGAATACTTAAAATCTCATTTTTATTGTTGTGAG
This sequence comes from Pteronotus mesoamericanus, assembly GCF_021234165.1. Lineage (NCBI taxonomy): Eukaryota > Metazoa > Chordata > Mammalia > Chiroptera > Mormoopidae > Pteronotus > Pteronotus mesoamericanus. The sequence continues at coordinate 632,119 of NW_026555277.1, forward strand.
GTTTTTTTTACCTTTTTAAAAAATGAAATGTTAAGGGGTAGAACACAGTAGCTACAGATTCCATCTAGAAACCGTGTGTTTGCAACAACAAAGAAGATGACTCAGCAAAAAGCCAGCATATAAAATGTCTCAACATTTTCCAAACCATCTGATAAGGCTGTCTTAAGCAATGGAAACTAGTCTTGCAATGGCTGGATATAGTTTTGAAGATGATCCCCAAAATAAGAACACCTAACTCACAATGACACTGAAACGTGATTGTCATCTTCAATTTAATTGGGAGGTAACTGTGTATTTGGAATTCTGTTTGAGAGCCCAGAGTCCCTGAATTCCAGACAGTGGAATTTCAGATTGTAAACCAGCCTTTCTACAGGAGAGGTGCCTGAAAACATCCTTCACTCTGGCGCTCAGAAATCGTTAACACAACAAGGCTCATAGTTCTATAGGCAAGGTCTGTTACTCTATCATGACCGCAAATAGCTGCTCATTGTCTGGAGCTGCTTGGTACAGGGAGACTACAGACGTGTTCGGTGCTTTTCCAAGCCTGAAGCCATTAAGAACAGCCCCTTTATTTAGCACTTACCACATACAAAGCACATATTAGGAACATGATCTCACATGATTCCACGGCAATACTGGAGGCAGGCCATCATCATCTGCGTCTGACAGGAATAACATGCGACACTCAGGGACGTTCAGTAACTTACCAGGAAGCGTGGGACAGGCTTTAAACCTGGTCCACTGGACTCCAAAATGGGGTCCACTCTACTGCACTCCCTGCCACTCATTAAATGAGAGCTGAAAGTATGTTTGAAGTGAATAAATATAAATTGGTTTTATTATCATACATTGTACGAACCATTGGGTGACCTCTTTAAGTTTTAAAAAATCTGTGAATTATGTTACAGACTTGAAAGCCATTTCTCTCTTGGGCAGTGAGTTGCACATGGGAAATTCAGTAATTTCATTCTTGTTCTTCATTCTTTGCTAGCATGGATTTTGCCAGTTTCCGGCCGACATTTCCAATTTTTAACAACACCTTGGTTGCATCTACCGCAACCTTTGTGATGGCTTTCGGAATAATTCTTGGTGGAAGCCAAGTTGTTGGGAGAAATGCAAGTGTATGAGCTGCAACAGGCCACTGACTTGCTAAGAAGATTTAGAGCAGTGGGTGTCAGTCCTGGCTGCACATCAGAGGCCTCTGGGTGCTTTTAATAACCATGGCACTAGGGTTGGGCCTGGGCCCTTACGTTAGACTCTCATGGGATGAAACCCAAGCACCAGGATTTGAGGGAAAGGAGGGATTTTTTTAAAGCTCCTAAGCAACACCAACATTGAGCCAAGGCAGAGAGCCACTGATGTTGAGGTTCCTAGCGCCTTCTGCCATGAGGGGTGTTACCCCAGGAGACCAGGGGTTCGATGAACTACCTAATCTTGTCCATGACCACATGCCAAAGCTCAGCTCAGCTCAGCTTGTTTCTCTCCTCACCTGGGCTGTTTCCAGCCTGAGATGCAGGATGGGCAGGAAGTCAAGGCTTCCTCCGGGTGTTCCCTGCAACAACCTAACACTTCATTATGTGGGGAATGGGCTGCAACTCAGGTTTTCTCTGAGGAAGAGTCTGAAAATGAATATAATCTCATGCCAAAACATTGAATTCCTCTACAAAAGTGCAAATCATGGCCAAAGGGCTGTATCCATTTTCATCTTCCCCCTCTCCTGAGACTGCCTGGGGAGTTCTTTTCATTTTGTTGAAATAGCACTTCAAGCTTGGAGATGCTGCTGACCATCAGGAAACAATGGTTAGAAAACAAAGCAGTCAGAAAGCTTGGGTCTGACTTCCTTTTTCTGCCGTATCTATAGTTTGTCACTGTGGAGAAGTCACTCACGGGGTTTCTGGGTCTGAATTTGCCCATCTGCAAATCATAAATGACTGAGCCCGGCATGAATGGGATGGGAGCTGATGAACCAGAAATGCCAGACGTCGTTATCAACTAAATCAGTAGAGCAATTCATCCTTTCGTTTTGATATGTAGTATTCTTGCAGACACAAATATCCGCACTTGGGCATTTCCCCCTTCTCTCTTCAAATGCTTTCTTAATGTGAGTTTCATGAGCATATAGAAATGCTTGCTTCTGGGCCTTTCCGTAATGTGGAAAATATGTTCATGCTACTGCACTGTGATCTGTTGACCTTTTGTATCCTAAAAGGCCTATTAACAGTAAAGCCATGAGTCATGCATTTTTCATTTTCTTATCCATTCATTCCAGATTCGAGTAGTGAAATCACAACGGACTTAGAAAAACAAAAATATTTGTAAGAAAAAACCAAAGAAATACCTTTAACTTAGGATTTCTGAATTTGAATTGTTCCCAATTATTCCCGCAGATGTTTCTAAATGTGTTTATTATACTTGTGTAATGTACTTATTTTATAATACCTTTAAGAGTATATTTATCTAGAATATATTTACTATATTAAATCTATTCTAAGAGGTTTATCTACTGAATTGTTATCTGTAATGACACACAATTAAATAAATGAATTAGTCTTTACCTTCATAGTTTTTAGGATTAGACCAAAAAGATCAAACAAACAAACAAAAGACTCTTAGCTGACTGTGTACCCAAATATGCACATGAATATAGTTAGAACTTTTACAGGACACTTTTTAATTTGGGCTCAAAGGGGAAGTTTCTTAGAGTTCGACAAATTTTTCACTTGAAATATTTCCACCTGAATATAGGGTTTCATAACTGTGTTAAGTAAGAGTGATCAAAAATAAGATGATGTTTAAAATGCATCATCTTACCGAATATTGAGTACAGCCTCATAGTGTATTGCTAAAATCTGGATTGCTATGTGGACAAGGGGTCCCTGATCTCGAGGCAAGCATTAGGCTTCAATGGCATCAGAAATTACCACAAAATCAGGAAGAAAACAAAGAGGGCTGACACAAACTAGAGCATCATGATAACATAAGCAATCAGAACGTATACCATGTAATGTACTGCTGTGAGTACTGGGACATCTTGCATAACCAAGTGTATTCCCGAATCCCCACATGGTGTCGTAAGTTCAGAAGTCTGATGGGTGCAGTCCAGTGAGTCCTTTTCAGCTTGGTTTGCATCTGGGTGTCCTCATAAAAACATGCTATAGGTTCCTTGCCTGAAGCTTGGGAGTCCTGAGAACGCCCTTCCTGTACTCCCTTGAGGCCTGGAGTCAAAAACTGAAATGTGTACAGAGGCCAAACAAGTACCGTAAATGAGCACAAGAGGCCAGGTATAAGACTAAAGGGATGGGTGGAAACTGCGGCAAACCACAGAGGAGTGACGCAGCTAAAGGAATAAGCCACTGCCCAGCTCCAGCTCATTTGGGCTGTGAGGGAAGATATTTCCTGTTGCCACTGAACCTTTCTATGAATTCTCTTACTTTTTATTTTTAGTTATTGATTTTTTTAGAGCGGGAGGAAAAGAAAGAGAAACATTGATTTGTTGTTCTGCTCACCCATGTATTCATTGGCTGATTCTCGTATGTGCCCTGATTGGGGATTGAACCCACAGCCTTGGTGTTACCGGGATGACCCTCTAACCAACTGAGCTACCCAGCCAGGACATAAATTCTCTTAATTTTTGAATGTAATAAATGATCCAGAACATTTTTAAAACATTGGGATAAACAGAACACATTGACAGGCTGAATGGAGCCCCCAGGCCGCTATTTTAGGACTTCGGTTTTAGACAAGAGAATAAACCAATTTGTCCATTTATTTTAAGTCTACTTTCCTTGAAAACCTAGAATTTGTGCTCCTCGGTGAACTTATTAAAATCTGCCTTTACACGCTAACAGCTTTTTGCACATAGAGCAATGGGGTTTCGACCCTTGGAAGCCTCCAAGGCACATTACCTCACCCTCGCTCAGTGTTTTACATGCCTGGGTCCCCCTTTCTGTCTCCGAACCTCTTACGCGGTGGGATCTCTGACCCTCTCACGTATGCAAGATTCTCATACACATGTATGTATTAAATGTGGTTATTTTCTCTTGCTGAAAGAAAAAAAAAGAAATAAAGCAGTGGGGTTATTTTGGTGTGTTGTATTTAGCAGCTCTAGTAATGTTTTCCTCTTTGTCTTCATACGAGGACGTACTAAGCAAGCAGGAAAACAAAACGCTTTTCATCAATCCCTCTGTTTGTGTTCCGTGGCAGGACCTTTCATCGGCTTGTTCATCAACACCTGCGGCTGCCGCCGGACCACGATCATCGGGGGGCTCGTGAACTCGCTCGGCTGGGTGTTGAGTGCCTACGCCGCGAACGTTCACTACCTCTTTATTACCTTCGGAGTGACAGCTGGTAGGCATATCAACTTTATTTTAACTTTGACTTTAAATGTTTCAACTGGGCATTTTGACAATGCATTTTATTGTGCAGAAAAGAGACCCCTTAAAATATTTTGTCCTTCTGTCTTCTCCACCCCACCCCCATTTTATCCTCCAGGAAATACTTTTTAATATATTCTATATGCCTTACATGTGGCAGCGCAACCTAACAACTGTACTTGCCCTCACTAATAGAATTTGATTAAATTTTCCATACCTAGTTCTAAGTGCTATCCTTTCTCTTACAAGGAACAGGAAAAAGACAGTAAAAATACAGATGTAGCTGAACTAGTAAGGAAATTAATAATCGTCTCTCATTTAATAATTGCAGAATCGAGCATGAATCACGGAATAATCATTTTCTCCTTCAGCCCTGTTCAAATTAATGAACAAGCAGCAAAACCCACCCACACGTAGAGACTCTAAGAAGCAAATCTAGGGCCCAGTTAGAGTGGCTGTCTCCGTGAAGAGGTAAAAATTGGCTGTCAGGCAGCGCGGTTGGCATATCCGTTCTGACCAGTATCTTCCCAGCCATCATTTCCTTTATCAGCAGGTAGCAGACTTCACACAGATAAGTAGTTTCTTACTTGTGCAGTTGTACTTGCATGGACCAGATCCAACCTGACTTTCTTTTCGAGTACAGACTTTTTAAAAAACTTTTCCTATAACAGCCCAATGAGTAGGGCTGGCATAGGATTTCTGTATGATAATGAGGAGATAAACACTCCTTCCTCTGAGACTAAGGAGACACATTGGGGTCTCTGGGTAGACACATGAGCCCCCCTGTGAAGTTGATCCAGTGGTATTTGGTTACATGCACTATGACTTGATCCCAACAACCAGGACTTGAGACTGATTCTCATTATTTAGAGATCTCTGTGGTTAGACTATTTGTTTAAATGAAATTGTATTTCTTGCAGTTAATTGCTTATTGATCCTCAACTCTCTCCATATTTATTTATGTATGTATGTATTCATTCACTTATGTATTCAATGAATGTTTATGTATCCAAGGAAGCAGAAAGAAAATTAGGAGGCTGCTAAAAGGAAAGTATTTCTTGAGACACTTTATTGCTCCCACCTTTTATACAGGGAAACCTTACAGAAAGGCTCTGAAAATAAACTCACCCACTTCCCCTACAAATATAGTTAAGTGGAGAATTTAGCTGCATCCGTTAGATTATATACGCAAGCTGCCCCTGCGCTGTTATTAGTGGGGCTTGCTGAGTGGCAGTCTTGCTCCCTTTTAATAGAAAAGCAAAAAATGAGATGCAAAAATCTACTGCAAAAGGCAAGCGATTGGTATATATTTGTATGACTGTACAATTTATGTTTGAAATAAACTTTGTTGACACTCTTCTTCATTCCTAAAAGCATTTCAGGCAGATGTGTTTGTATCTTTTATCTTTTAAAACCTAGGCAATTAAAATTTCATGGGAGTACTCTCTTATTAAGCAGAAAATTCATGTCCATTTGAGCAATTTTACTTAGCCAAGGGAGTCTGGACAAGTTTCTTCAGCATTGCCAGAACTCCATTGCCTTAAGCCTGCTTCTAAAGGCACCTTCTCCGCCACTACGCACACCCGGGACCACAGGATTTTGCCCTCTGAGCCTCCTTCCTCCGCCTGCCTGTCAGGCCGTAAGCCCCTCCTCTAATCGTGAATGTGGTGGAGAAGGGTTCCAGGGTCCTACATGGAGAGGGGCATTAGCAGGGCTTGACTGACCCATAGGCTTCAGCAGGAATATCCATCCCAAGTCCTGTCCCATACGCTCATGTAATAATTGGGCCTATTAAGGAAGAAGCTTAAAATACAAATCAACAATTAGCAATGTGTAAACCTTACTTGAATCCTGATTCAAACAAGTTTTTTTTTTTTTTTAAATAGAGGTATTTATGACACAAATGGAAATTTGAACACCTTCTGGATATTTCTCTTTTTTTAAGTTTTTTTTTTTATTTATTTCTAGAGAAAGGGGACAGGAGGGAGAATGAGAGAGAGAGAAATATCAATGTGTGGTTGCCTGTCGCTCACCCCCAGCTGGGGACCTGGCCCACAACTCAGGCCTATGCCCTGACTGGGAATTGAACCGGCCACCTTTCGGTTGTCAGGCTGGCATTCAATCCACTGAGCCACACCAGCCAGGGCATGGGTATTTAATGATATGAAGGAATTTTTCATGTTTTCAGATGATAGGATTATGTTGTTTAATCGTCATCAATATTTAGAGATTCATCCTAAATGTGTTTGCACATGAAATGATATATTCAGGATTTGCTTCAAAATATTATGGAGGAGAACAATAATACTGTGCCACAATATTTAATATCAAAGAATTTCTTGGTTCTTTAACAAATAATTGTTTTCCAAAATAACCACAAATACACTTATTTTGCAGCTGAGTTTTCTGTACCTTAACCATGGAAGTATAAAATTAATCTTGTATGAAAGAAGTAGCTATTGTTTTAAAATGTGGCCATTTATCTTCCCATAGGACTTCATTTATTTCATTCCTTTGTTATGTGCTAGGCATTGTTCTAGGCACTAGGGAGAGGGTTCCAGGCCCATCAGTGAACCAAACACATCCCTGCCCTTATGGAGCCTGTAGTCTAGCAAAAGGGGAGAAGAGGCCAGGTCATAAACAATACACACAATAAATAAGGAAAATCCTTGTGCGGCCAGCGGCTGGCAGCAGGGGGGGCGAGCACGCAGGGTGCGAGGCAGCGTGGGCAAGAGAAAGGGACCAGGCTCCCATGTTGGTCCTGAGTTCCAACCTGGATTCTCCTATTTCCAGCTGCAGGATCTTGGGAAAGTAACTTAATCTCCATGAGGTTCAGCACCCCCTTTTATAACCACCGCTAGCTTTCAGGGTGATTGTGAAAGCCAAATCAGATAAAGCCTGTGAAGCAACCGATATATCATCAACGCTCAATTAGTAGTAATTATTACTATATTTGCCTGTATGATTGCTCTGGTCTCCTGCCAAATTCAAGTAATTCTCAAACTATTAAATGATGCTGACCTAGGGAGACTTTGACTTTGGAGAATGACATTAGTGAGAGTCTCTTTTATACTATATGCTGCCGATCTAATGTCAGGAGGGCTAAACAGGGCCCCAGGATCGTTGAAATGGGGCTCATGGTTTCCCTCTGTACCTTGAACTTGAGAACATAACCCACAACCTCTTGGCTAATATTTTATTTTATTTATTTCATTTCATTTATTTTTTTAAATTATATTGTATTGATTACGCTATTAAATCAATTTTCCCCCTTTGCCCCCCTCCACCCAGCACCCCCCACTCCCTCAGGCACTCCCCCCCACCGTCGTTCACGTCCATGGGCCATGCGTATAAGTTCTTCGGCTGCTCCATTTCCTACGCTGTACTTTACATCCCCATGGCTGTTCTGTAACTACTTCTTTGTACTTCGTAATCCCCTCGCCTACTCACACATTCCCCCACACCCTTCTCCCATATGGCAGCCATCAAAATGCTCTCCGTATCCATGATTCTGTCTCTGTTCTTGTTTGCTTAGTTTGGTTTTTAGATTCTGTTGTTGATAGGTATGTATTTTTGCCATGTTATTGTTCATAGTTTTGATCTTCTTTTTCTTAAATAAGTCCCTTTAACATTTCACATAATAATGGTTTGGTGATGATGGACTCCTTTAGTTTTTTCTTGTCTGGGGAGCTCTTCATCTGCCCTTCAATTCTAAATGAGAGCTTTGCTGGGTCGAGCAGTCTTGGCTGTAGGTCATTGCTTTTCATGACTGAATATTTCTTGCCAATCCCTTCTAGCCTGCAAAGTTTCTTTTGAGAAATCAGCTGACACTCTTAAGGGAACTCCCCTGTAGGTAATTAACTTCTTGTCTCTTGCTGCTTTTAAGATTCTCTCTTTATTTTTAACCTTTGGCATTTTAATTACGATGTATCTTGGAGTAGGCCTCTTTGTATCCATCTTGTTTGAGACTCTCTGTGCTTCCTGGACTAGCATGTCTTTTTCCTCCACCAAATTAGGGAAGTTTTCTTTCATTATTTTTTCAAACAGATTTCCAGTATCTTGCTCTTTCTTACTTCCTTCTAGCACTTCTATAATGCGAGCGTTGGACCTCTTGAAGTTGCTGCAGAGGCTGCTTATACTATCCTTTTTTCTTCTTCTTGTTCTGATTGGTGTTTTTTTGCTTCTTATGTTCCAGATCATTGATTTGATTCTTGGCTTAATCCACTCTACTGTTGTTTCCCTGTAAATTGTTCTTTATTTCAATTAGTGTATACTTCATTTCTGACTCGGTCTTTTTTATGCTGCTGAGGTCCTCACTAAACTCTTTGAGCAACCTTATAAACAGTGTTTTGAGCTCTGCATCTGATAGATTGCTTATCTCCATTTCATTTAGCTCTTTTTCTGGCGTTTTGATCTGTAATTTCATTTGGGCCATGTTTCTTTGTCTCCTTAATTTGGAAGCCTCCCTGTGTTTATTTCTTTGCATTAGATAGAGCTGCTATGACTCCCTGTCTTGGTAGAGTGGCCTAATGTAGTAAGTGTTCCTTAGGGCCCAGTGGCACAGCCTCCCCTATCACCTGAGCTGGGTACTTGAGGCACACCCTTCATGTGGGCTGAGTATACCCTTCTCTTGTAGTTGAGCCCTGGTTGCTGTTGGCAGGTCAATAGGAGGGATTTACCCAGGCCAGTCAGCTGTAAAGATTGGCTGTGATCACTAACCACCAACCTCCACCCTCTGTGGAGGATCAGCTGTGCAGGGGCAGGGTGGTGGTGCTCTGAAGTGGTCTGTAGCTGTTCACAGTGCAGCTGGGTGCACTGGCTCTGGGGTTTCGCAGGTGATACAGGCCAAGATCAGCCCACCCCCACCCCCCACCATGTCTTGCCTGGGGCCTCGCATCCTGAGCTATAAAGCAATCTCAGATGGCTGCTACTTGTGCAGAGCTTGGAGATTCCCAGGTGAAGCCAAGCTGTGAATCTAGGCTGGCTGCCCTAGGTCCTGGGCTCACTGAGGCCAGCTGTTGCTTGTTTGAGAGGATTTAGGAAGTTGTGCAGCATGAGCCAAGACCAGCTATTCATATGGAAAAGCAGTTTGCGTGGGCCTTTTAAGTTGGGTGGGGCAGAGTCTCTGGGGATCTCAGTGGCGGGTCAAACAGTGTTAGCCAGGTTGATGGAGTCTCCGATATGGCACCAGCTTGCTGACTCAGTGACTCTGTCAGGGCGCAGGCTCAGAAAAGGGACAATGGCCTCTACTCACCTTGATCCAGATACCCCAGTTTTTCCTAGTAGGCCACTGGTACCTTTCAAGCTGCTATCCCATTGCTTAGCTCAGAGGGAGTGAGTCTGAGTAGGTGAGTCCATGCGAGGGTTCTTTAGCAGGAACTGTCTGGGGCTTCAGAAATTTCTTCCACCAACTAAATCCCTGCTGGTTTTTGCAGCCAGAAGTTGTGGGGACTTATCTTCTTGACACCAGAACCCTGGGCTGGGGGGCCTCGTGTGAGGCTGGGACTCCTCGCTCCCGAGATATCCCTCCCAAATTTTTATCTACCACCCATGAGAGTGGGACCAGCCTGTTCCGCCTCTGCGCCCCTCCTGCCAGTCTGGATGGATGCGTTTTCTTTAGTTCCATAGGTGTCAGACTTCCATTCAACGTGATTTCTGACTGTCGTGAGTAATGGTTTTTCTATATTTTAGTTGTAATTTTGATGTGGTTGTGCAAAGAGGCGAACCGTGTCTGCCCTCACGGCCATCTTGACCAGAAGTCCTCTCATTTATTTTTTAGTAGTCTTCATTTTGTAGAGCAGTTTCAGGTCCACAGCAAAACTGAGGAGAAAGTATGGAGAGTTCCCAAAACCGCTGGCCCCAACACAAACACCCCCCACCAGCATTTTAATTTTGCCAGTGCAAATCACAAATGGCTCCTGTTTTCGAGGAAAGATCCAGTTCAAAATCAGAGATACAAATAAGTGTTAGGTGGCTTTGACAGGGAATACATGTATCTAGGGGCACATTATAATTCCTTGTTTTCTTCCTATTAATTTGTGAACAAATTGGCCCTTCCTGAGGCTTCTGCAAATTGCCTGGAGGCGACCTTCCCCCCTTGTACCTCAATGCTCTCCTGGCACTTGAGGCACTTGGCCCTGCCCCCAGAGCCCTCATACGTCAGTCATTCTTTCAGCAAATCACTAAGCACACACAGCGTGTTCTGGGCAGTAACAGGTGCGTGGGCGGGGGTGATGGTGGAGACACAGCCCTGTCCCGAAGCTCACATTCTAGTATGAGAACGGAACTCATTCCATTATTGGAGTAACTCCTACTGCAAAGCCTGCTGGGGGAACAGACGGGCTAGAGACTTCGGGGCAGGACGCTGTTGGTGCTTGCCCACCAAGCTGCTTTTTTACAATCATTGTTTGGGGTTTTTTGTTGTTTTGGTTTTTCTTTGATCTCCAAAGGCTGCCAAGCCTGGACATGGCCATTCATGCCGTGCTGTGTGCTTTTTCTTTCCCTTTCAACCACGCAGGCTTCGGGAGCGGGATGGCCTACCTGCCGGCCGTGGTCATGGTGGGCAGGTACTTTCAGAAGAGGCGCGCCCTTGCCCAGGGCCTCAGCACCACAGGGACGGGGTTTGGCACCTTCCTCATGACGGTCCTGCTGAAGTACCTGTGCGCAGAATACGGCTGGCGGAACGCAATGTTCATCCAAGGCGCTGTCTCCTTGAACCTGTGTGTTTGCGGGGCGCTCATGAGGCCCCTGTCTCCTGGGAAGGACAGAAAGGACCCAGCGGGGCGAGATCCGCGAGTCCTCCCCGAGCACTCCACGGAATCTATCAAGACAAGGGGACCGCGGGGCAGGGCGGACGAGAAGGAAGGCAGCCCCGGGCACGAGGAGACCCTCGGTGAGCTCACAGGTCAGGTGTGCCAAGAGGAGGCTGGGCACAGGAAGAACATGTGCGCCTTTCGGGTGCTGAAGACGGCGAGCCAGCTGACCCTGAGGGTCAGGAAGGGCTTCCAGGACTGGTACTCCGGCTATTTTGGGGCAGCCTCGCTCTTTACTAACCGAGTGTTTGTAGCCTTTATATTCTGGGCTTTGTTTGCGTACAGCAGCTTTGTCATCCCTTTCATTCACCTCCCAGAAATAGTCAATTTGTATAATTTATCGGAGCAAAACGACGTTTTTCCTCTGACTTCCATTATAGCAATAGTTCACATCTTTGGGAAAGTGGTCCTGGGCATTGTGGCAGACTCGCCCTGCATCAGCGTCTGGAACGTCTTCCTGATGGCCAACTTCACCCTCGTGCTCAGCATTTTCATCCTGCCGCTGATGCACACCTACGCGGGCCTGGCGGTCATCTGCGCGCTGATCGGCTTTTCCAGCGGTTGCTTCTCCCTAATGCCCGTAGTGACTGAAGACCTGGTGGGGATTGAGCACCTCGCCAACGCCTATGGCATCATCATCTGTGCTAATGGCATCTCTGCATTGCTGGGACCACCATTTGCAGGTAACCCGGGCAAAGTTTTAAAGCTTAGAGCACATGGAGGTTGTTAGGTTGGGTTCTCGTCAATGTTATAAGCCTGAAGTTGATATGATGGAAGGTTCCATTTGTGTACACACTCCTTTTTCCCTCCCTTTCCTGCCCCTCCAATTTCTCATTCATAGATTTTAGCAAGTTAAAGGCCATTCTTTCATTAGAATGCACATGAACTTTTTTTAAATTTTTTTATTGTATTATTTTCCATTACCATTTAGTTCCCTTATGCCCCCTGGCCCCGCAATCACCACGCTGTTGTCCATGTCCATGAGCACACGTGAACTTTTGATCCTCATCTACCAGGTGAGCTGCTGGCAGTAAAGAGGACAGGTGACAGGATAGTGCAGGGCACCCTCCAGGACTGAAGGAGGTACCTCTGCCCAGGTCCAGCTTATTTCTGTCACCAAGAAATATGGAGACCTGTTGCCAGATCTTCTATTGTTGGAGGGGGTCCCCCAAGAGAAACTAAGACTCTAGGCTCTTAGATGACACTTCTAGATGTTCAAAAGACTATAAATCTAACAGAATACACCCATGGGCTGGATCTAGCCCTGTAGTAATTTCCTATTGCTGCTGTAGCAGATTGCCTCGAACTTAGTCTCTCAAAATGACACAGATTTAGCTTGGCTGGCGTGGCTCAGTGGATTGAGCACCGACCTGGAAACCAAAGGGTCGCCGGCTCCATTCCCATTCAGGGCATATGCCTAGGTTGCAGGCCAGGTCCCCAGTAGGGGGCACACAAGAGGCAACCACACACTGATGTTTCTCTCCCTCTTTTTCTCCTCCCTTCCCCTCTGTCTAAAAATAAATAAAATCGTTTTTAAAAAGATACAGATTTATGATCTCACAGTTCTCCAGGTCAGAAGGCTAAATTGGATCACAGTGGCTGAAGTCAAGGCGTGGGCAGAACTGGGGCGGAACCCATTTCCTCGCTTTTTACAGTTTCTGGAGGCTGCCTGCTGTTGTGGCTCCTGCCCCCTGCCCCCAACGTCTAAGCCAGCAGCACAGCATCTTCTCATCTCTCTCTGATTCTGACTCTCCTGCCTCCTTCTTTAACTTATAAAGATAACCCCTGATTACACTGTGTCCACCAGGTCACGTCAAAGCCTTTAACGTAATCACAGTGGCAAAGTCCCTTTTGCCACACAAGGTAGCATTCGCAGAGTCTGGGGATTAGGGCTTGGGCATTTGGGGAGAGCTGGAGCATTCTGCCCACCACAGGCCTACCCAGCAGACATCTAGGGTAAGATCTCTCACATGTACCAGCCTCAGTTCAACAGAGAATTCACGTCCTGCAGTGGGCATACTAGAAGTCACAGGTACCCAGGAGTCCAGTGTCAGAAAGTACCTCTCTGAACCCTCCTGGGGGGAGGGTTTAAATTTTGGCAAGGCACATCAGCCTCAGGCAGGTAGACTCGATCCCCAAGAAGCCAGGTACTAGGTAAAGGTGACAAGGTTTATCCTCTGTCTAAGGATCAAAGGCAGGGACTGGGGCCACATGTCAACATCAAGGTGCTGTCTGGAGGTGGCTATCAGGGTGACCAGGCCAGGGCTGGTGGCGATTGTCAGAGCTGCCAGAAGTTTTGAGCAGAGTGTCCTGTTCAGATGCCCTGCCCCCTGCTCACCTGGCCCTTCAGTCTCCGCTGCAGGAGTACCTCCTCCCAGTGGATGGGGGAACCCATGGGTGCCGGACAAAGCCCTCCCTGCCCCTTCCTTCCCAGTCTCTATACCTGTCCTATAGTTATCACCTGTCCAAGGAGCCCACTGGCAAAAGCTTATGTCAGCTCGCCCGTTTTTAAGTCCCCTTCAGAATTTGAAGTTCAGTAAGTCATGGATTTTGCCCGTACAGTGAACAGCACTGGCAGGTGGCTGACTAGGGTCAAGGCCCAAGAATCATGGCAGGAAACCCACTGGCTACATACGGAGTTTCCTAGGTCAGGCTGCTCCTCTCCTCTGCCTGTCCACAGAGATGAGGGCACCGTATTTTTTGATGACAGTGAATAACTATACCAGTGCAGCAAATTATATTGGCTGCTGAATAGTCTGAACTTGCTCACTGATCTCAATGTATAAATTCTCTATCAGTTAGGGGTGCTTTTGGCTGAGAGAACACCCTGCCAATAGTAGCTTAAACAGAGAGTTGTGTCACCTAACAGAAACCTAGAGTTCAGGGATTAGATGATACTGGGACAGTGTCTCCAAGAACCTCTTAGTCTTTCACTCAGGCTAGTGACCTCATGGTCACACAAGAGCTGCTGTATGGTCACCACACATCCTCATTTAAACATGAAGGAGGAAGGGAGGAAAGGCTCAGTCCTAGCAGACTTCCACTTATATCTGATTGACCAGAGCTGTGTCATTAGCTAGTCTAAGCGTCCAGGGGAACTGAGAACTGGAGTATTTTCTTTTCAGCTTCTGTGCAAGAAGAAGGAAAAGAGAAAAAAGAATTGGGGTAGGGTGTTGGATCAGTCAATCAATGGTACCTTCCAGAGATGTTAAACTGAAATATGCTTTAAGGGAGTGGGGGTGTTACTGCGGCTCATCCATCCTTTTGTTGGAGGTCCTTCAGATCTATTATAGGAGGAAACAGAACCTGTCATTGATGGTTCTTTGCATGATCCAGGGGTACTTTCTGCTTCTAATGGTCAGTCTGGGGTTATCTTTATACTGATCCATCAGATTTCGAGAACAGCATCACAACGCAACTGTGCGGTGCAGCAGAAGTAATTCACAGTGAGTGCTAACTAAAGCACCAGAGCTGGCCAGTGTGGTTTCCTTGTCCCATTCCTGTGGTCATGTCCTTCTCACTCATTTGCATCCCAGTGCACTTTCTTCAGTGGAAGAGAAGGAATTGCAACCGGAAGACAGGGAGTTAGTTACACCCGGTTCTCAGTCATCTGGCGTTACCTCTGCCCGCTTCAAGCTTCCTTCCTAGAAGTGGACTCTAGCTGTATGTGATTTACTAGGATGGTGGACACCATTGGATTAATGGTTCACAATCTTCTAGGAAAGCATGTTAGGTGCTGCTGTGGAGATGCTAAAATCAACATTCTGATGTGCATCTCTGGGCCAGCAGCCTAAAGAGGACTTTGCTTCTTTTTGTTTGTTTCTTCTCCTCCCACTAAACCCATGCACTAGGGAATGCTGAACACATCACTGAGTAACTGCATCGTGCCTGATTCATTGACTTTCCAGGAGCCAACACTGCAATGAGATGCAAGCCCAGCCATTATGCCTTGTAGTTCAGGAGTGACTGGCAATATGAGTGACTAAAGAACCACATTAAAGTCTTGCCAGAAATTCCAGGTGGGCTAGAAGTGATTTCTTAGCTTGGTTTGCTGCAAGGTAAATTACTGTTCACATCACGTTTTTCTTTTTTAATGGGTTTAGAAATGAATGTGTTTTTCATTTTTCAAAGCAGTTGCTACTGGCATCAGAAATTCCAGTACAGTTCAGTAGCATGTCAGACAATCACAGAGCTCCATTAAGGAGGTGATTGTGCAATCAAAGATATTGAACAGATATTTCAACCATGTCACTTAGCAGCATGAACTCCTTGATCTAATTAATTTATATTTCTGGGCATTCAGTTCTTCTCCTTTAAAAATATAATATATACTTTTCTAGATGTTTCTATAGTAAAATACAGCAAAACTTGGCCACCAGGTTTGACTGACCAAGAATCTACACATATTTCCTCCATTCGCATGAACTTTCTACACCCGAACAACAATTTGCGATGTTTTCCACCAAGAGCTGGGAACACATTTAATAAATAAGAAAAACAGCTGCCACTCATCATTTGACAGACTCAAATCAAAAGGGAATGCAATTTAATAGGGAACCTGATTTTACTTTGAAGCTGTTGATTTAAATTGATGGCTGGATCAGGGTTGCCAGGGATCCCAGGCTGCAAACCAAGAAACCGAGATCAGACTTGTTGGGGAAGATGGTTAAGAAAGATGAGGTGAGCAGCCTGTCTGAACCCTCTGGGCTCTGAAGAGTTCCGTCCATGTGCGCTGCATCAAACAAAGCACGTGGTCAAGGACAGTGTCTCCTGACCTGCTGTGCATCTGACTTGAAACTGGGTTGACCTCAAACTAAAAGTGCCAACGAAAGATAAAAGGGTCCAGAATCATTTAAAAATAAATCCTAAAGGTAGACCGGAGACACCTATGGGGTTAATGTAACATAAAATAGGGGATTTCTGCTCCAATTGGTATTATTAAATTGTTTGGTGAGGGTGGGTGTGCTTTTAAAGAAGTTATGTGTGAGTTATTTTAACAATGGGGGGCGGGGTGGAGATGTTTTCAGATGTTTTTCTTTTAGGGGAAAGATACCAGATTTTAAAATAGAATGGATTCAATTTAAGGCTGTAACAATATGTCATGTAACTCAGCAGACGTTTTCCATAGTCCGCAGAGATGGGAGGGAGCGTGGCGTTGTGGGAAGGAGATGCTAGATGTTCTAAGAGTGATGGCATTTGTTGTTATCCTCCCAGAGGGAGAACAGTCCGTGTGCAGATGAGAGCAGGAGAAATGAGTTTGAAACTCCAAAATATTCAATATGGCTTGTGCTCAAGGGCGAGAGAGATGGCAGCGGCCCCACCACAGAGCCCTGGAGCTCAGAGCAACCCCTCACGCAAAAAGTAAATAGTCCGAACTAGATACACATTAATTTTCCAGCCAGTGAGGATTTTGTCCTACTTTGAGGTCCCTACTAAGCAGCAATGGGAAGTTCAACTCTTTTTGTCTCTCTGTGGTTTGTTAATTAGAGCCATCATTTCTACTCTGTCATTGGATCATATGCAAAGTGAGAATTTAATTATTAAAATGGCAAGGTCAGCTTTCCTATGGGATGAGTGGAGTGTGAGAACCTCATTTACAGTTACTGTTTCTTAACGGTTGCTTACAGATAGCCCCACCACGTGTGTACTCTGCTACCTGTACAGACCTCTCTGCATTATCCGCAAGTGACTCATTCATTCGTCGTAATTCACAGTGGTCCTTGGTCACCAAATGTCAACACTGACCAGAAGTTGTGTGTGTTTTTGTTCGTGTGCCTTTCTGATCCACTTCTGAGGCAGAATCCTTATTTTCAGGCTGTATCTGACCTTTTTTTTTTCCTCTTGACTCAAATTGGAGATTAAGAAAAGGTAGTAGAACATTTGACTAAGCTAGAGCAAAGGAGTTTCTTATTTTCTTTTTTAAAAATAGCAAACAAACACTCAAAACTTGGTTAACTTTTACAGTATATCCAGAATTCATAGCTTTTGGGTGGTTAAAAAATTACAATTTTTTAATGCCGTGAAGTGCTTTTGTTTCTCTTCGTGACTGTCATGGTGGATCCAGGCACATTACTGTGCACCTGATACAGTAAACAAAGTGATGTCGACAAGCATAAGGAAGTTGGAGTTGCTGGATCCCCCTTTAGCAGTTGCTTTTGTATCGTTATTTGTTGGTGGAAGACAGTTAAGATGCACGTATGCATTCATTTGCCATGAAGATAGTTTTTTAAAAGACATTTTTGAAAAGTGGCCATGGAATGCTATGTTTGGTCAGAAATCATTTATATTTTTCTTATGCCTTTGCTAACTAATGCACTTGAAATGGAAAAAGGGAATGCTTACATTTACATTTTTACCATAAATAAAATTCTTGTGTGTGACTTAATCCTCTCAGTTTGCATAGTTGGCTATGTGGGGACCCTGGCATGTGACTGATCCTTAGAATTAATCACTGAAGGGAAAGGGACATCTTAATTTTATGGTTTCTGAGACTTTTTTCCCCCCCTACATTTTAACATCTCTGAAATCAGAATGCATTTTACAAACTCCTAAAAACAGTGAGCCATATTTTAATTGACCAGGATTTCTTTCTTACTGACGCATAAAGTAGGGATGAATCAGGTAATTCATGGTACCTTAGATTCCATGAAATATGGTAATATTTTACAGAGTGCCCAGTAAGATTATCGTACAAAAGTACTAGATCAGAATATTAGAGTATTATTTCAAAAGAACTGATAATTTAGTCAGCATTTAGGGCCATCTCTTTGGCAATTTAAAATGTTGTAAATGTAAACATTAAAGTTTTATAACTGTAAATATAAATTTTATAAAACCTGAAAATTTAATTCTCTCTTGAACGGATGTTTACCCTCGTGTATATCAGAATGCCTGCAAGTTCAAGTGTCTTCTGCTCAGCTTTTCTTTTGATATGTGCTAGAAATGTCTTCAAGAGAGTTTTGAAGGTTTTGGAAAAGATTTGTATTTACATTGGTGAAAAAAAGAGATCATTAGATTTCCTTTCGTTGCTGGCTTTGTGCCCCTGGGAGAATTACCCTGAGGGCTGAGAGCCAGAAGATTCTCACCATGAGCCCACAGGCTACTGCTCCAAAGCCTTAAAAAGCGCCCTCAGGCCTGAAAAGGTCCATGCGGTCACCCCCAGGTACTGGAACCCAGATTTACACAGCCCGGACTTATAAATTGCTGAAGGGAACATTTTAGGCATTAAATGGCATATGCGTACATTATAGAATTTTTTTTTTTTTTTTTAGACAGGGGAAGAGAGGGAAACATCACTGTGTGGTTGCCTCTTGTGTGCCCCCTGCTGGGGACCTGGCCTGCAGCCCAGGCCTGTGCCCTGACTGGGAATTGAACCAGCGACCCTTTTGGTTTGCAGACTGGTACTCAGTCCACTGAGCCACACCAGCCAGGGCCATTATAGAAATATTTATAGTCACAATAAGCGCTTGGTTTGTGTTCTTGACTTTAGTTTATCAACTGCATTACACTGAATATATTCTTTTTTGTTTTGTAGGTTGGATCTACGACATCACACAAAAATACGATTTTTCCTTCTATATATGTGGTTTACTTTACCTGGTAGGAATATTCTTTTTACTCACTCAACTGTGTATTCAAATTATACAACAATCCAGGAAAAAGCCCAGGGGTGGTGCACATGTGTAGTGTCATGTTATGTTTCATGTGAGATTTCTTTGTGGTTCTCACACCTACCTCACCTGGTCGCTGTGAGGGGCCGATGACAAATCATGGGAAAGTGCTCTGTACAGTAACTGGCACTGTCACTTGTAAATGCCATTGTCATTGCTTCACTTGAGAGCAGCACTGCCTTCTTCCGCTTGGGGAGCAGCGACACTGAACAGTATTCAGGACTCCACGCGTGTAAAGGTGACAATGGCCTCCAAAGAGAGCCTATTAATAATTGGTAGAAATGCCCTTATAAAAACTGTTCTCTCTCATCATCCACTGGGACTAGGGTGTTAGACACAGCTTTTCAAAACAAAGACAAGGAATAAAAGCTTTTTAGTTCAACTATAGGCAGACCTCATTTTATTGCGCTTCACTTTATTACTGTTCATGGATGTTGTGTTTTTTACAAATCGAGGCAAGGCCCTCAGCTAGCCAAAAGATTACAACTCGCTTTATTGCAATACTCGCTTTGCTGCGATGGTCTGGAACTGAACTCGCAGTATCTCTGAGGCGTGCCTGTACTTTGTGAAATGAAAATAAAGTATCTAAATGCCTCTAGAAAGCTCACAGATAAATGGGTTTTAAGCACAAGAGTATGACTAGACTTCAGAAATTAATTGTCACAGGGAGCTATTTCTCTCCCACTGTAAAATAAACACAGGCTCTAATTTCAAAAGTAATACATGTAGTTCAATTAAAGAAAAAATATATATATTTTTATGAAAGACTTCTGCAGCTAGGGAGTACAATTTCTCAATATTCCTCTAAGAAAAGCATTTGCCATTAATCCTAATTCAATAGAATCCACTTACAAACTGACTCGTAAGACACAATCTAAATAACAATTTCCTTAGTGAACATTGTATTTGTACTCAGAACAATCAAGGGCTATAATTCAAGCACTTTTATTCATATCCTTGGCCTCTTTGTTTATGAGCACAGTGTGGGGCCTATAAGTTTTTTCCTGAGTTTCTCGTGCCCAGTACATAAAATAGAGAACTAATTGCAGGTTGACATGAAGTTGGTGGTTAAATCATTTGTAAAGTGTGTTACTAATCCAGAACATAAGACTGTGAGGTTGTGAGGGTCCTAGCAGAGTGGCCTTGGTCTCGGCGTCTGGGCACCTGACATTGGAGTAGGGTAGCCAATAGCCCGTGTCTGCACCGTTTTAAAAATAGTCTCTTGATCACAGAAGATAGCTGTGATCCGTGACATCAAATAATGTTCTTCCTCTATCTGAGATCTCTATTTTTCTAAGCCAAACATTTTTCAGACTGCAGAATGTTCTTCCCAGAATCATTTTGAAATTTCTGGCTGCCTTACTTGTTTACACATATTTTAGAACTGTTTAAATTTCTACTCACAATTTGCTCATCACACACCAAAATCCTTTACTGTCATTGCCAGTGTCTTGGGTCAAATTTATCTAAAGTGAGTACAGACCATTCTCAGTTATCCTTGGTAATTAGAGGCAAGAATGGTACTAGCAATTAGAATCACAGAATGTTACCCTAAGCCTAATTTTAGCCAGCGGTTTCAATCTTTACTCCATAAAACCCTTCGGAGCTGTTAACAAGTGATTACATAGACAAGTTTCCTTTTTGTTTCATCTTCATTTTTCCCTGCCCCGATGCATAGTAGGAGGGGTTGTGTAATGAGAGGGACCCCGGAAATAACAATAATAATAAAGGGCAGCTAATGGAAAGGAGAAACAACAGCATAGCTAATATACACACTCGATATTACCTCCAATGATTCGAGAATTGCCTGTAAATCATTTAGATAATAAATTGTATGACACACCCCATTTGGTTCAACACAATGACCCATTTGGTACCATCACAGTTTTGGCTGCTGTTGAAGAACCCAGCTCTCTATTTTGATAAAGCTAATCTTAAAGCCTGAGGCAACGTTCTATCTTTCTCTATATATTTACCATATAATTAGGATAATTAGATTGAAAAGTCAGTATGTGTTTTAAAACTAACTAGCGGACTGCATTACTTTCATTTTCTGACAACACCAAATTAACAAGAGGCAGTGTTCATGATTTTGAATGGTGCTATAGCCGATGCTCGCACTGCTGGTTATGCAAACATAAATATCAACTTTTTAATCCACGGACCCAGCTTTAGTGTGAGGTCCAAGTTCAACCTGCTCACATTCAGTTTGCACAGTTGTTGTTGACGGATTGTATTTACGGAAGTGGTGGTTTCTACATCAGAAGTTCCCATTTCACCAAAATAGAGTAAAATCTGCCTGCAATATTCATGTCGACAACAGAGTAAAAGAGAATGCTATAAAGAATTACAGCACATGTATTAATATTTCCTGTTTAAAAATGTTATGATTCTTTGAAGATATCATAAAAGGTTAACTGTATATTTATGTTATGTGCTTTGTAGTTTCCCCCTCATGTAGCCAATTAATTTTTACTTACATACAACTAAATAAACGTTGTCCTGTTTAACTCCTAAAGTGTAACTGATGATTATCTGTTTGGTTCCTCCCCTGGGAGTTTTTCTTAGGTGGGTCATAAACCCAGCTGGAGAGATTCACCAGGGTGTCAGAAGCCCAGCTATTAAATTTAAAATGCACACAGCTTTTCATCTGTGTTTTCATCTGTGTTTAACGATTGCATTTCTCAAGTTTTTTCTTACACATGAACAAGAATTTTTTTTTATGGCTCGTTGTACGAAAAGACTGGAAATAATTGTATTGTCCATCAGTAGGGAACTTCTAAATAAAATATGGCATTAGAAAACAATATCCAGGATATATCTTTAAAAGAAAAAAAATGAGATAAAATACAGTTAACGTGCCCCCCTCATTGTGTTTTGTTAATGAAAGAAAGTTATTCATGAGACTTGTGTATGTATAGAACATTTCTGAAAGGAAACACAAGAAAACATGAACAGTGGTCGGCTCTGGCAAGAAAAGTTTAGGATAGGTCTGACTTTTTTCCTTATGTACGTAATGCTTTTTCGGTTTAAAACTTGTATCTAAGGTAATTTTAAATGCAGATTCCTGGGGCTACTTAAAACCTAATGAATTGGAACCTTGGGGGATGAGGCCAATAAACCTTCCTTTTAGATAAGCTTGTCAGTTGGTTCTTACACTCACCAAGATTGGAGACCCACATCAACTGTACTCCAATCCAGGTCAAATACTTGTTCTGTCTCTCTGGCATTGACTATTTTCCTTTTATACAACGTCCTGGTCAATCACTGTCTTTGGAGCACTCGTAGTGTATAATACTTTTATTCTACTATGTCTTTCTGCTTCCCTGTTTCTTTCTCAATCAACAGATGTCATCCAAGCTTCTGAAAGAGCAAGGCAGGCAGATGCAGCACCGCCCCCTCGCCAATGAGCAGAAGTAAACTGCTGCTGCTGCACAGAACTAGCAGTGCCAGTGTGATAGCTAAGTTAAGGGGAAGTTGACTGGTAGCCTGTTAAGAGGAAACGGTCACTGATAACAGTTGCAGGGAGGTTCGGTAAGGTGGTCGAAGAACTGTCATAGGCACGTCTACTTGTCAACTGAAAGATGCAGACTACCAGTGCTGGACTTTCGGTCTCAAACTCTTGGGTCTCAGGTCCCCTTTATACTCCTAAAAACCACTGAAGACCCAAAGATAGGTTGTTTTTGTAGGTTGTATCTTATTGATATTTACTTTATTAGAAAGCAGAGCTGAGAAAATTTTTTAAATATGTATTAATTTTAAAATAATGATGAGCCTACTATGTTAATATATATTTCTATGAAAAGTAACCATATCCCCCCCACAAAAAAAAGTAAGAATAATGACATTGTTTTACATTTTTGCAAATTTCTTTTCTCTCTGGCTTCATAGAAGACAGCTAGATTCTTATTTCTTCTGCATTCATTCTGTTACATGGTTTTGATTGACAAATATGAAGATAATGTAGCCTCATATATAGTTGGAAAGGGGTGGATTATTTAAATAGTTTTTTCAAATAACTCGGGGGGGGGTGCAGTTGATATCACACCAAAACTCAACAAGTGGTATTTTTTAAAGGTTATTTGCAGTGTGGAATCTGACATGATATCACCAAAATTTTTGTAAAATGTTACATTAAAAACTGTTGATCTGTCTTGCAATTTGAACGGATCTCTGGCCCATTTATGATTTTACAACGTAGTGCTTTAGTCATTTGGGAAATATTGGTCCACTGAGTTTTGTAGATCTTCCAAATGTTTTCATAGCTCATAAAATATTTTAAAACATCCCTTGATCTTTGTGTGATTCCATTTAGAGAAAATGTTCAGAAGAGGCAAATCTGTAGAGATGGAATGTAGATTAGTGGCTGCCAGAGCCTGGGGAGAGAGAGAAATGGGAGTGACTGTGAATGGGCACAGGCTAGCTTTCTGGGGTGAAGAAAATAATCTGGAACTAGATCATCGGGGTGGTCACATAAATGTGTGAATATATAAAAACCACTTTAAAAGGGTAAATTTTATGGTATGTGAATTATATCTCAATTGGGAAGTGGACAAGCTCACGGAGGGCGATAAAAGTTTTCCAAGATTCTAATTTCCTTTTCAAAGTTTAAATATATTATCAGTGGCAACAAATATCACAGTTATTTTCCTGGAAGCGGCAGCCTCACTTTCAGTAACATGTCTGCCAAACAAGAACGAACATGGTATCTCAAGAAAAAAGCAGTCGTTCTGTCTGCGCCGCAGGTACTCGAGTGCTCTTCCTCGAGACCCCTGAGCTGGCATTCGTACTTCCCGTTTGTCACACAGAACAGTAAAAAGATGTGGATTCAGGGAAAGACTGAATAAAAGGTGATGATTTTACTCTTTCTCCAAGGATATCTTTAAGTGAATCTGACCATTATTTGATGGCAAGGACATGGCAGTGAAATACACAATGGCTCTGGCATCTGTTGGTGATTCGTACTAACGCGCCAACAGTTTGACCCACCGTAGCTTTTCCAACCCGGAGAGTGAATAATGTTATTCAGTACGTTGCCTGTTCCAAGCATTCACATGAGAGATTTTTAACTAGTTGGTGTGATACTGGACGAATACAAGCAAAACGATGAATCCAGACACATCTATTGATTTGTCATTTGTAAGATAAAAGTAAAGCTCTACAGACAACGTATTAACTCAGCCTTCATGTCTGCAGCTACATCTTTACTTTGACAAGATACTGAACCATCAGAAAGTGGTACGTCTGTGCTTTCTTCGGCTGACTCTCCATCCAGCAGGCAGTCAGCAACGTCAGCTGCCCCGGCTTACAGGCCTTTCTCCAGGCGATTCATGCAGTCACTTACCCTGCAGGGCACGTCAGCGGCTTCTGCCCCGCTGGTTTGAAAAGCTGTGATCATCTGTTTTGAGCACATAATGGACCATCACATCTACATTTAACATATTCCATTCCTTTTTCTTTAGACTCTGAAAGATTACTCTCAAAATGATGTCACAACTTAAGAGGTACCAAAAAGGTAAAATTTTAACTTCATACAGTCAACGAAAAGATACCTTTGGAGTCATAATTGTTTCAGATTCACACTTTTTTAAGAAGATTTCAATGCCATATTTTTCAGCATCTTTAGGCTTAGATAGTGCAGCTGTGGGGTGAAAAAGCAAGATTTCTACTCTCCCTTTTGAAAGCTCACGATTGCCCCTTAAACATCACAGTGAACAGAGTGCAGCTTACGTGAACTGGAGGTCTGCGAGGTCAGGCTGTCCACAGAGCAGTGAGGAGCGGGGAGAACGCTGATGCTGAACTGCAGAGGCTGAGCAGCAGCAGCATTTGTCGCCTAGGGAAGAGGAGCTGAGCCGTGGCAGAGAGCTCAGACTGCAGCAACGCACTAACAAGGGCGGCCCAACCATGAGAAGCAGAGCGGGTCTCCGATTGGCCCTGGGGAGCCTCTTCCACGGCCAGGCGAAGTAGTGGAGGGAAGCAGCAGGGAGAAGAGAGGACCGAGTCCGGGAAAGTACCAGTGAGCCATACGCATCATCTCCCTACTCAATTCTTTACTGAGTTTTTCCTAAGAGTGTGTGAGCATCTTGAAGAAGTCATTCCTTCCTTGTTATTTAAATGAGCTTAAGATAATCTTTAGAATTGGGTACTCATTTAGTTCGTTAAAAGCTTGGAACATTCTCTGGACAACTAAATTCGAATGGTCTCTTATATTATGCCCCAAGTGCTACCCCTTATAATTTCAAATCTCACCTGGGGCGAATCCCATCACCTTTTCATGTTCCACTGGTCAAACATGGTGTTGGCTCTGAAAGGAGACGTGGAGCCTTTATGGTTAAGAACATAACCACGGTAGCTACCGATGTGAATCTCAGCTTCACCGCTTACTGGTTATGAGACTTTGGAAAGATCAACTTGTCCCTTTCTGAGAGCAATTGAGGCTTTGCAGGCCACACAATCTATACTGTGACTCTGTCACTGTGTGAAAGCGATCGCAGGTAATACATCAACTGTGGCCCAATAAAACTTTATACACAGAAACAGGTGGCTGGTCAGATGAGACCTATACCATAGTTTATAACCCCCTCATCTATGAGACAGAAATAATACTGTTTACCTACAAGGGTTGCTGTAAGAATTAAATTGGTTACTACCTGTTCATTCCTTGGTACGCAGTATACAATAAATGGAAGCTGCTATTATTATTTCTCAGAGTATTCCAGCCTAGTCTGTGGCCATGGATCTATGGCACTGAGACTTTCTGGATGGACAGAACCAATTTCCCACTTGGAAATGACTGCTCTGAATGGAGATCTATGTTTGAGAGAAAGCGGTAAGTAGGTAGGATAAAGGGAGTCCTCTGTAGCTCCTACCCCTGAGGGTTCCATGTCGCACGGGCAGTCTCATGCCATCCAGTGTGGGGATGATGTCCTTTCAAAACAATAAAGAGGTAAAGCTAACGTAATAATTGTACTTTGTAAAATGACAATATATAATGTTGTGCTTTTAACTGCAGGTGCACATTTTTCTTTAGTGTGGTGGTACCTTGTCTACGTAATGTTTTGACATCCAGTCAAAGACGCCCATTGCACGGTGAAACCAACTGTTCAGAGTTGAAAAGTTTGGACACTCTCTCACTATATTGTCTTAACACAAACTGAAGATTGTTATCACACTAAAGCTCAGATCAAAAAACTACGCTGCACAAATATTTTACGTTTACATTATTCTTTAGCATCTTGGGAGTTTGGGTAATAAATGAGGGCTAGTAACCATTTTGTATACAGGCAGCTTGGAAAACAATGACAAGTGGTGACTAGTCATTTGTCCCTACCTGTTTCCCACCCCTCTCCCAAATCATAATCTCTCCCAAATGCTTGTCATACTCAGCAAAATAAAACATTTTGCATTCCATATAAGTGAGGTTTCATCTACATACTATGCCAACCTGTTCAGGAAAAAGCAGTAATAGAAGTTAAAACAGCAGGTAAAATATATTTATTTTTTTTAGTTTCTAAATTACTCACATTTGCTATTGTTAATAAATTGTTCTAACTTTAAAACATAGAAAACATCAGAAAATATCAGTGTTTTATATTTATAATTACAATGGTAAATAACAACAGTAGAAACACTTTCTGGCTTGAAAGATGAGAAAGAGCAAGATTACACGGTGCCCTGGTACTTCACCCTGACATGGTGTGTTGTAAACAAGGCAGATTCACCCGTCTGCATGAAAGCTGCCAGGAGAGGCACAGAGGCAAAGCATCCCTACATTGTCATCCCATGGTTCGTCTTCCAGGGCCTAACACAGGAAATGAAGGCGGGGAGGGACACGATGTTTCACTGAGGGAGGATGCTGATGCGCTGCAGCAGGGTTTCAGGTTGGGGGTAACTGTTCATGTTTTGGCCAAAACTATTAGAGTCAGGTAATAAGGCACCCAAATTATGAAGACAAATAATTATCCTTTAATAATCTACCAACCTACATCATTTTAACTATTATGTAATAATAGTCAACATATTAATAACCCATTTCTTATTGCTGTTTACCTTTAGCGCCTATTTATACTGAAAGTTTTCAAATGGCCGTATTTGTGTTCTCACTGGTTCCTGCTGAATCTAGGTGGCCATGCGTGCCCATAAGCTTTCAGAATCTGTCAGATGATAGAACATAACTCATGAAATTTAGACGCTGTTGGCACTTGGCATCGATGTTACAAGTGGCGTGTAATTTTATATTTATACAGCCATGTTGATGTACCAAGTTGCGCATACACGCAACTGTTGCACACACATTGTGTTAACCTGAGTTCTGTCACTGAAAACCTGGCCAGGAGTGAAGTTGGGAACTTCAGGGAGAAATAGGCCGCAGGAGCCATGCAGAAGCAGGTGCCCTCTGCGCGCCTGGCAGTCACCCTGCACCTGGCAGGATGGCTCCTGGGCTGCAAACGAGGCCTGGGTCTCTCGCCAGAGCTCTTTGCTCTGTGCTTGGACTAAATCCAGGCACAACCTTGACTGGCTCCTCACCTGCAAGGGAGCAGCCTCCATGTGGTTTCACAGATGTCCCTGGAAGTCTATGACCAAGTGTTAAGGGTGTGTGAATGGGGCTGGTCTGATATTAACCCAGGTTTAGTAAAGAAAAAAACAATCCGTTACTAAGCCATGGCTAAGGAGCCATTCTAGAAGAATTTAGGTAGCAGGACAGCCAGAGTTCACCTCTTCTGCACCCTTTTGGAGGCCCCAAGAATCATGGGAGCCCCTCTGACATCAAAGTGAGGGGGATGGGTATGTCATTTTTTTCCTTGGTAGCAAAGGGGAGGCCGCGGGCAAGCAGAAACGAGAAGGTGAGCAAGATGGCGGGAGGCTGAAAGCTACTTTGCCCTCTAGCCCGAAGGGGTCTTCAGGTCGCCCTCTGCTAGGAGCTCATTGTCCGGGGGGCCTCACCACCAGGAGAGCCCAGGAAGAAAACAACTTATAAATAACCCATCTCAGGGAGGCAGACTTTCCTCCGCTAAAACAGTACTGTTTTCCCTCTGCCAAGTTAACAGCACAAACCATACTTAGGTTTTTACTCACTTACCCAGAGCCTGTGTTCTTAAAAGCCCCAGTTATCAACATGATAACTGCCACTTTCCTTTGGGGAACACGTCGTCCCTCTAAGGAACACAGGTTTACTTGGCGACGTGCGGTCCAGGAGGCTGAGCCTGACCCAAAGTCCAGCCAGGCCCTGGGGCCAGCGCAGAGCTGTCTCCACGAGGCGGGGGGGGGCTGCCACCTGGCACCCTGGGCCCACAGGTCGGGCCCTGAACACACACTTGGAGGGACAGGGTTGGGAAGGCAGCTGCGCTCACCGGGATGCCTCCTGGGGCCACTGCCCCTCATGGTTCCCTGCGGACACATGGCCACCGGCTCCATGGATGGACTCAGGTGACCAGGAAAAGAATTCAAAAGCTCAGTTCCCTTTCCCAAAGCCTAGATAGATACATTTTAAAAAAAAACTAATAATTTATTGTTTGCTTCTATATAGCAGAAGCTTCTTCTCTTGCGGATGGGGTCGGGGGGACATCGAGGGCAGGGGTCCCTGTCCTGCAGCCTTTGGGGAGTGGAGGCACGATTTGACTGATTTGACTGATTCGGCACTTGGTTCAGGCAAAGCCCTGCACAGTCGGGTTTGCTGCGCCTGTGAGCAAATACTCTCTGCCTTTCAGATGGCTCCTGAAACCACACAAACCTCTTGGTTCCTAACAAAACGGAAGAGATTTGGACACAGCAGAAAAACACGACCGTGCCTCAGCGCCCCTGCAGGAAAAAACATCTCCCTAAAGTTGACTGCTGCTCTGGCTCCCTTGCTTTTGTTTCCTCTTGCGGATCTGTCGCTGGAGCTGCAGCTTGTTGGTGAAGAACATCTGTCTCCAGCCCATCTCCTCGGCCAGGGCCCTCATGTCAGGGGTGATGTTGTCACAGGCAGACTGAACTATCATCTCCCACAGCTCGTCAGACTTGCACAGCTGTGGGTGGGAAAGTGAGAAGTGGGTTATGTCGCACGCGGGCTAAGTGCGAGGCATGCGCTCACTCACAAGATCCCTGCCCAAGTCCTGCTGCCTGTGGACGCTGGAAGAAACGCCGCGCGTGCACAAAGACGTGCCAGGCGTAGTTCCTGCTCCAGAAACTTCCTCTCTGAAGAAAGAGGCAAGTGCACAAGTATCTAAAGGACGAAAAGCAGCCCTGGCCGGCTAGTTCAGTTGGTTAGAGAATTGTCCCAGTACACCAAGGTTACAGCCTCAGTCCCTGGTCACGACCCGGACAAGAAGCAACCAGTGAAGGCATAAATAAGTGGAACAACAAAACAGTGTTGTTTTCTTTCTCCCTTCCTCTCTCTCTCTAAAATTAATAAACATTAAAAAATAAAGGTCAAAACAATATTTGATTAGTGGAATAAATCCTGATCTCATTTAAGATGCAGAAAGCAACTTAAATGATGTTCATATAAACATTATCTACTTAATTTCCAATTAGCCTCATAGCAGAGACTAATAATGGTGTATATGGTCAACTGATCTTGTACTCGGTCCTGCATTAGCTTCTCAAGTGGGAGCAGTTAATTCCTGAGAAATTTGCACTCATTTTAAACGCACATTCAAGCCATCTCTCCTCAGGGCTTGTACAGCTGATAGCTCAGTCCACTGCAGGCTACTCAGTGTCGAACTGCATCAAAATGGCCAGGCAGCCCCTGGAGGCTGCCAGCGGCACAGGGAAAATCCACCCCTCCCAGGTGCCGCAAGTTTTGCTCCAAGTCCTTTGCACTCATGACATTGCGTGATACACTGGGAATGGCCTAAGAGACTCAGTCCACTCCCGAGCCCACCTGGCACCTGGCAAAGTGAGCCGTTCCCCGGGAACGCCCTTCTCTGAGACGCTTTTCTGCAGTCTGGGACTTGAACCAGGGGCCATGAGGTTGAAGACAGACAAGACCCCTCTGGCCCAATAACTGCACAAGGCCATTCTGCCCTCCCTCCAAGTTCAAAGCTGCCACAATTCAACTTCCATTCACCCAAGATTTGCTAATATGACTTTTTCAGGTGGCACCATTACTTACGGCAACTAGTCTCATCCGTCCCCTGCTACGTAACACTATGGATATGGAGGTTTCCTGGTGCCTTATCTACCAGGCTCCGAGTCCTTCCTGAAGACAAAGCTTCTGCTATGCATATTTCGAAGGCCCGGCCTGAGCAATAACCATGGATTTGTGGTGTGTGCCAGAACAATGACATTTAAAGGCACTTGGATATTTGGTGTTGCAGAGTGGTGACCCCAGCGACCCAAAACATGCTTTACGGAGGGTTCCACAGGGGCCTCAGCGACAGACATGGCTCAGCTCCATCCTTTCTGTGCCAATGATGCACTTGGGGCAGCTAATCCCCGGCCTGATTCCCTCCCTTCCTTGGTTCTGTACAGGGTTGACAGGTGCAATTCCAGAAGTGGGAAGAGCTAGGCCTGGCGAAGGACCCGTGAGGAGCCCACAGTCCCCTTGGATCCGCGGCCCCCTTGGATCAGGCCCCTGAGGCACGCGGGCCTGGGCCCTCCTCTGTGCGCGTGGGCTCGTCCACAGGAGCCGCCACAAAGGCTTCTCTATAAGGAGGCGAAGAAAGACAAGAAGCTAGGGGCCCCACAAGGTCAGCTCTGGTGGGAAACAAGATTATCCATGGGAATGGCCAGGGCGGATCACATGCCTACGAATAATAAAGAGAGTTGACCTGATTGACATGATAAAAATAGACTGAACTCATTTTCACCATTTAAAATTTCTTTTTAGGGGGCAACTTGCCCCCTTTCATAGCGGAGGCAGCCAGGCATGGTAAAAGCCCTCAGATTCCAGAATGCAGAGTCTGATTGTGCCCTGTTTGGAAGGCGTCAGTGGGTAGGATCTGAACCCCTATAAACACAGGCACATAACGACAAGGAGGAACAAAGCGCCTGGACGGCCGGAACAGCTGTCGGGAACCAGTGGGCTGGAGCCTGTGCCCTTCGCTCTGTAGGAAAGGGCTTCGCTCGTGGCCTCGTCCTTCTTCCTCTCCTCAGAATTTACTTCCGTTCAGCCTACCACGATAGCCCTCAGCAGCTCAGCCCCCGCTACTTAGAAGGGTGGTTGACACTGAGGCAGGAGAGTGAAGGCAGAGAAAAATGACAGGTAAGAAACTAACAATAAGGGGGAAAATGTAAAAGAGTGAAATATACACAACAATTACTCCAGTTGGGACCAGACACGCTGTTTCACAATTTCCAATAGCCTACTCATTCATTGATCTGTCCACCCACCCATCCAAACGATGTGGAATGCCTGTGCCACTGGACAGGGCTCTTGGTTTCAGACCACAGAATGTAATCTAGGTTGTTTAAGCAGAGGGGGAGTCAGCAGACGCAACACATCGCTCACAGAAAACCAGAGGGAAAGGTTCAATGCTATAGAGGAAGAGCAGCAGCCAGGATAATAAACAAAAAAACAAGCAAGCAAACGCCCAGACTGTTATACAGAAATCACACTGTTTCTGCTCTCCAGCACCTGGCCAATAGGATGCGATGATGCTTTGCACCAGACAAGCTCCCGTGCGCCTCCAGGGCCACGCTTGCAGGAAGAGCCCATGCACGGGGGCTGCCTCACCTGGCTCATGTCTCCCTGCCAAGGCTCTTCCTTCCAAGCAGACGGGTCTGCCTGACAGAGGCCGTTCTTATCTGCAACTCCATCTAGCACAAGGGAGTTACATGGCTGTGGAGCAAACCAGTCCACAGCATCCTCTGGGTCTGACCGGTCCAACCTGGCTATTCTCATCTACACAGTCCCTTCCTCTGTCCTGCTTTACTCCCTTGGACCCTAACTTCTTCATGGGGAGGGGAAAACACATGTTCAGCGTTATCTCTATTTCATGACTCCACTACACCCATTTTTGAGGAGAAAGCCGCCAGTACTCTTTACTTTCAGATTTCATGCTATTGTGGAAGTGCTCTGATAAGGAACAAAAAATGATTCACAGAAATGAGTAGTATAACAAAGTTTAACCACTGAAGACTCCTTCTGCACAAACATCAGAGCAAACACTATTACAGTTGCATAATGGTTACTGTTGAGCTGCAACGCTGACTCTCAGGGCAATGACAGCTGCCCAAACATTTTGACATTAGGCAGGTTGCTCATTGTCTTATCCCACCCACCACAGTCATTCAAGGTCTAGTTATCCTATTCGGATTACAACATATTCTTCTAAATATAAACAATAAAGGAAAAAGAAAGTGGCTTAATATTAAAAAACAAAACAGATCTGAACATCCTTCAAAAGATTTAAACTCTAACGCTAGTGTAGATGACTACCCCATTTCCAGTAAGTACATTTCAGGATATCATCAGCGTGTCTCATGTAATGAGATTATGGGAGAAAACTGAGGTTTTCGGGAAAGGAAAAAATTCTCAAGAGAGCTGTAATTTCCACCAGTGTAACTTCATTTATGACTCATTTTATACTGAAAATACTTACATTTTTGTTTTATATTACAAGTTGGTCATAAAATACTTTCAGCAAGACTTCCAAGCCCTGGGCTTTTTTGCTTGGTAGGTGCCAGGTTGCAAAACAAAAAGGTAACCCAGGCAGACCATGCTTTCAGTTACTTTGATTCCAAGCACAGCAAAGTGTGGGCTTTAGCGCCCCCTGGTGGTGGTGTATGAACTTAACATACAGAAGCTATGGTAAAAGTTGAAAGGGATCCTAGGGCTTATCTAGTTAAAACCTCTCTTTTTACAAACGGGGAAATTAAGGCTCAGAGAGGAAAAGGGTACAGCTGCTCAAGGCTTAAGGTGGGGAGTGGCTGAGCTAAGAACAGAATCCAGCTCTCTGGCTTCTTGCTGCTTCAAATAGCCACACTGGCCTGGTTACAGGAAAGATGGGAAAAGCCCTCTCCCCACCCCAAGCTGCTAGCCTTTTATAGAATCTCTTGAGATATTTTGTATGCACAACTCTGATATCAATGGGTCAAATCCTTGGGCTGGACCCTTAGCATCGGCCTGCTGTAAACACAAGAAAACACATCAGAGGCCGGACATTGGGTGCGCTTCTGCCGCCGGAGTCAGGCCCTCCGGGCGCAGGCCTGGCGTCGCCCATTTCACCTGGTCCCTGGGTGCTCCACCCACTTGGCCAGACTTGGTGACCACGGTCGAGGGGCATGAGGAAAGATCTGTTTCTCCATAGCCAGAATGTAACAGAGGGGAGATTTTCCTCCTCAGGGTTCCTGAGTCACGGCCAAGATGAACACGTTCACATACTAGGCACGATTGTCCTTCCTGTGTCTGAGCCTCAGCCTTCTCTTCGGGCTGCAGGGGGGGTTTTGGGGGGCTATTTTGTGGCAGTTTTCAGAAACAGCATAGTCTGTGCCGGGTGCCCCCAAGAGCCAGCCAGCAGGCCCTCGGGCAGGTCCCCACGGGCAGGTCCCCACGGGCAGCCTCAGCATGGTGAGCTTGCTGGGATCCCGGGATCCACCTCTCAGGTGTGCTCCTGTTGGCCAGGCTCCCAGAGGCTGCCTCCCCGGGGCTTTGCCCTGGGAAATATGAACAACCAGTCCACCGGGCCTTCACCGTGGAGCCTCTGTGGCTTGGTCAACACAGAATCAGAGCAAGGGGAGCAAGGGCAGGTAGCAAGACGGTCCTGCTCGCTGGTGGTATTAAATTTGATAAGTGGAAACTTCCATTCTCAACGTGGGATGGCACCGTGGGCTCTCCCAAGCTAGGGCTTCTCCCACCCCCAAATCCACACACCACATCTCCACGTGTCTTTATGCTTCCAAGGCAGGCCTACTGCTGCAGAGTCAGGCTGGCCTTGGAAACCTTTCTGTCTCATACAGGTGACCTTGCAGCTCTCATTTTCAACAGGATCTGTTAAAATAGCACCTGACCACTGAGGACGGAAATTGGCAACCTGGAAGGGCCTTGCTTTAGAGCACCAGTGAGGTATGGAGAGTATTTTCAAGGCTGCACTAAAAAAGTGGCAAGACAGTGAGACGGCGAATAATAGTGGAAATGAGCAAAACTTGGACAGAGGACAGTAGTTTGATGTAAGGAATAAATTCCACAAGACATGGCCATTTCCTACTGAATCCTTCCATTTACTTTCAGGAACACCCCAGGCCCTAACAGAAGCTTTTATTAGACCCCCCACTAGAATCTTTCATTTACTTAAAATTCTCTTCATTTACAGTATGAATAACCAGCTTCTTATCAGCAATAAGGACAAAATCTTTAATATATTTTTAATGGCTGTGTGTGTGTATACCTATACAAGAGTGTGTATGTGTGTGTGTTGATTGCTCATAATACTTGTTTCTAGCCCTCCTTTTGGGAAGCTGGGGGTGCAGGAAGGAAGTCAATTTACAAACTAGCTCAAGGGGCAGGAACCACGGTACCTTCCAGGATCGGGGGAGGCACTAACAGTGTTCGCATCAAGGCCCTGCAATGGGGTGAAATCGGTGCCAACTCTGCTTTCTGCTCTAGGTTGTTCTGCTGAGGATTCTAAGTAGTAAGAGTAAGTCCACTTAGTCAGCTTGGGGTGTGGAGGAAGACAGGACACCATGAGTAAGTACCCCCAAACCACCCGTCCTGGGAGATAATTAATTCAGCAAATGGCTCTTAGTGGAAGAAACAAAAATGGATAGGGGATGGTCACTCCTTGCCTTATTCTCTTGTGCTGTCTCGCCCCTGCATGAGCTTGTACCTTGACTTGAAATGTCCCTTGATCTAGTTGGCCAGATCCCTTGGCAAACTCCTATTTTCCCCTCAAAACCCAGATGCAGTAGCCCACTTCTGTGAAGCTAGGCAGAGGAAATCACTTTGTACCACCTTTGTACCTTGAACACACACCCCTTGTTGAGTTGATCCCACTACATTGTAATAATTTGCATCTGTGTAGATATCTCCTACGAAACTATAAGTTTCCTGAGGGCAGAAATAACATCTGCCCGTCTCTGCTGCCTCTGCGCCTAGGGCGGTGCCTGTCATCAAGTGAGCATTGAACACATGCTTGCCGAGAGAAACGCGAATAACAAATGCTATATTAAAAAAAGAAACCACTTTGAGAAAACACAAAGGAAAGTTCTCGATGGACACAAAACACTTGACCATTACCTTTGAAAATCTGTGGGATGTTAGAGAAAGGTTGGTAACATCTTCGAGATCCAGATAAGAAATGATATTCAGAAGCAACTTGTCTGGGAGCCGCTCAAGGAAGTCAAATTTACCTTCACACAAATTGAAGACATAGTCTAATGTTCTGGCACCGAATATTAAGGCAATTTGAACTGTAATGCAAAGAAACCGACATGATTATCATACATTATCACTAAGACACAAGCTTTGGGGCATGCTGCCCCCCCGCGCCACCGGTGTTAAGATGATGCTGGGGCGCCCCCACTCTCACCAAACTGCCCGTGGGCCCAGCGGCGGGCACTTGCGAGGCAGTCATTTCGCAGCACCATTCTTGCCGTGAGAACAGAATGTTAGGGGAGGGACAGTCAGTGTTTAACACAGTGATGGACTGCGTCCCCTTGATCTCATCAGCGCCAAATCCCAGTCCAGGCAACGGACTTGACCAGCCTCGGCGTCAGCATCATCCCATCCTCTCAGCCTCCCTGACTGCGCACGGACGCTGGTCCATGTGGCTTTTTTGCCGCCCCTTCTCTCCCCAGATTGTTCTGAAACACGTATCTCTTAATTTTATTTAATTCTTGTTTTTTTATTGTTGTATCTAGTGTCTCCACCAAAGTTTCTGGCTTCCTCTTTACCTTCTTTTTATCCTTATCTTTACATAATAGGAAAAAAAATGAGAGGCAAAGAGAAAAATAGATGAACATTTCATGAAAATTGTGTTAACTTTTGCCTAATATTTTTCAGACCTTCTTTGTTATTTCCAAATTAGGAAACAGTTCACAAAGAATCAACCAATATAATCATTTATGTCACATGTTCTATATAGGGGGAGATAAGGGTATTGTTTTTTTTTTTTAAGCCAGCTCCCTGAATAACCAAGAAATGGCTAATAATCAGTAGATGAGTGGATTAAAAAGTTGTACATTTACACAATGGAATACTGCACAGCCATAAAAAAGAAGGAAATCTTACCTTTTGTGACAGCAGGGATGGACCTGGAGATTATGCTGAGTGAAATAAGCCAGCCAAAGACAAATACTATATGATCTTACTTATATGCGGAGTCTAATGAACAAAATAGACTGATGAACAAAATAGAAACAGAGGCATGGATACATGAAACAGACAGCTGTGGGGGGTGGGGGGCGGAGCTGGGGGAAAGAAGGTGAAGGGATCAGCCAAAGAACATGTAGGCATGACCCGCAGACACTGACCACAGTGTGGTTAAGGCCAGAGAGAAGGGGGAAGGGGGCTGGATGGAGGCAGGCATAGGGGGCAATGGGACATCTGTAAGAGTGTCAACAATAAAAATAGTTAAATAAATAAATAAAATTTTCTTTTTAAATTTTTTCAAATAGCACTTATCAGCTACCTTTGAATGCTAACATATTTGCATCATTTTCATGTTTCGTAATGTATTTGTATTATGGTAATTGGTCACTGAATTAAAGAAAATTCTCTCTGGCTCTGCCATTTCTAATAAATAGGAAAACATGCTTGGAAGGACACAGTTTCAAATTTTAACAGTGGTTGTTAAGGTGGCTTAACAAAACAGGATTTTTTTTTTCCTCACACAATCGGATTCTGAAGGCGAGCTGTGAGGACCGGTGTAGGAGCTCCACTATGTTACTGATGTCCAGGGTCCTTCAGCCTTTCTGCTTCATATTCTAGGATGCAGCTCTCACCCCCAGGGTCCCTGTAAGATGGTCCTGTCCGCAAGGTGCCAACCATAGTGCAGCAGGTAAAGGGGGCGGGGCGGGGCAGGGCGCAAGAATGCGCAGGGAAGCTGAGGCGTCCCTGTCTGGAGTCACCTTCTGAGAAGCTCTATGGAAGAGCTCAGCTCGCATCTTACTGAGAGAAAGTGGGTCACACAGCCACATCTGCAAGGTAGGGGGAAATGGAATCAAGGTAACAAAAGGAAAGGAGAAAATGGGAGCCAAACAAAAAAGCACAGAAAAAGTATATGATAAGATGAAAGCACAAAATAAGATGATAGAAATTACAGGCATAGTAGTCATCATAATCAATGTAAATGAATTAATCATGCCGGGGAAAAGGCTCTCAGGCACACACGCAAATAATTCTGCCTATGTGCTATTTATGAGACATGCTTAACATTAATGACATGGAAAAGTGAAAGTAATAGTATGGAAAAAGACTATTTCAAAGCAAAAGAAAACATATGACTAGCAGACAAAATATACTTTAAAGTAAAACTCGCTATAGGTGATAAGAAAAACCATCACTTACTGATAGAAGAAACAATTCACCAGGAGGATTTAATACTTCTAAACTAGTATACCTAACTAGCCTCAGTCAAGGAAATGATTGAATACACTATGGTTTATAATATAATAGAGACCATTGAAATGAATGAATTAGATCCACATATATTAACATGGATAAATCTCAAAAACAGTGTTGATGGATAAAACAAAGTTGTAAAACGATATAGTATGATATCATTCACACAAAATGTTAAACATAAAAATAGCATATATATTATTTATATAGTTGTAACTATGTATAACAAATATGTCTGGAAATGATACCAACTTTAGAACAGTTAATAAGAGAGAATAGAGGGGAAATTGATAGGTAAGGAGTAGAAACTTGAATATGTATGTAACTTTTTAGCATTTTTAAAAGATGTTAAGCAAATATGGTGCTCACTTCAGCAACATATATACTAAGGAAAAGATTAATATGGCCCTGAAGAAGGATGACACAAAATTAAAACTATTTAGAGTAGATTCTCTGATCACATGCAATTAAACTAGAAGTCAAGGCTCGGGGGGGGGGGGGGGGGGGAGCAGTTGGTGCGCCGGGGATGGTGAAGCGGGGTGATGGTGGGGAGAGTAACTGAAAAATCCCCAGCTACCTGGAAATTAAACAAAATGTTTCTAAATAGTCTATGAATCAAAGAAGAAATCAAAATAGAATTTAGAAAATATTTTAATCTGAGTAAGACTAAAGATACAACTTTCAAAACTTACCTAATAGAGATATAGCTGCACTTCAAGAAAATTTAGGGGGGAAACGGCTGTACACAATGATTAAGCTTCCACCGCGGGAAGAGAACAAAAATTAGACCTAAAGAAAGTAGTAGGAAGGAAGTAATACTAAAGGTAAGAACAGAAATTACTACTAAAAATAAATAAAAATGGAGAAAATCGGTAGGACTAAAAGTTAGTTCTTTGAAAAAAAAAATTTATAAAACTACCCCCCAACCAAAAAAAAGAAAAGAAAGCATGAATTACCGTGATCAAGGAATGAAGAAGAAAACATCACTACAGATACTACAGACACTGAAAGGAGAGGATATTCCAAGCAACCTCACCAGCATAGCTGATCACTTGGATCAAATGAAGCAAATGCGACTAATGGTAACATCTTTGGTTAGTGGTGCTGGGTATCTGTACTATTACTTCCTGTTTTTTCTCATAGCTGTGAAACATTTCTAAACTTAAAAGTTTTTAAAAGTCAAGGTGTAGAACACAAGGTGTTAAGATTATTCTTTTTGTGTTAACATATTTTGTATATATGCACATACCATCTCTGAGAAGATACACCAGAAACTGTCTCCTGTACTGTCTCTTAGTGCTTCTGCCCCTAACACTCTCCCATCCCACCCTCCACCCACAGAACAGACCCCAGGTCTACAGAAACTCTAGAAATCCATGCTGAAGACAGGGAGGGGCCAATCAGAGTCAGAGGTGGGCGGCCAGGCGGGAGAAAAAGAAGCCGAGGCTGAGACGTAAGCCTGGAGAAACGACCTCGAGAAAATGGATTATGAATCCAAACATGGGGCTGGCCTAGGCTCTGAAGAAGGTAAGGACTGTTCTTTCCCACTTTTCTGATTCCTGGTGTACCGCTATTCCTAAGAACGAGAACCCAGGCCCATATTTCAGGATATTAGTGTTTATTAGTATTATCAATTTTCCATTATGGTCCTCATTTCAAACACTCAGTCCCATTGTCTCCATAATCACCTAAATGTCCAAAGCAATTTCAAAACTTTGACATTGAAACTGTATATTCCCACATTTCCTTTCACGTTCACTACTAGAAATAAACAATCTTTGTCATTTGCTTCAGAAAGTATGGTTGCTGTCGTTTGGTTTTATCACGGGGATTTTTGAGAATTGCCCTAAATACTTAACCACCACTGAGAACTCATTCGAAGATCTACATGACCAACTTTAAAGTGGACAACCAACTTTAAAATGAACATAAGTTGGAAAACAACTTATGTTTACGTTGGATTCTATCACAACCCATGGATCAGCACTTTCACTTTATATTGCGTTTATATTGGCACATTTTTACCTTAAACTAAATTTTAAAAAAGCTTCCAATAGCTTATTTCCTGATTGTTCCTTTTATTTAACTTAGAAAAAATCTATAGATATTCCCTCAGATTTTTAAAGGTCTCAGAAAGAAAAAAACATTTCAAAATTCACAGACAAATGGACAAACAGGCATACGGGCAAATTACAGAAAGGATATAAATGGCAATTAAACATGACAGGAGGCTCAACTTACTCGTTATCAGGATAATGTTAATTAGACAAGATACTAATTTCACCATCTGACTGGAAAAAATAAAAAAAGATAGCAATATCTAATTAGTGATGGCAAAGGTGTAAGAAAACCCCCGTATCCTGGTGGATAGAGTGTCATTAACACAGCAGCTTTCAGGGGAGGCAATTTGTAAGTAGAGTAAATTGACTGGCATGTTATGTAAGTTTTGAGTGATTAGTGGACATTTGGTCCTGTCCAAAATGCCCACAGAGACATTTGGTCCATAATTAATAGAAATCCCCTTCTCCTGCAAGATTCGGGCCCCAGCCCATCTGCCTAATCCCATGGGCCACTCGTTACCAGCCAAGCTACCCAGACAAGGAGGGCTGCTATTGGCAATACAGCCACAACACAATTACTGGGCCAATGAAATATGATACTGTTTTTTAGGTACTAATCCTATAAACCAAAAGTAGAAATAAACGTCATGGGCTATGTGAACCCAGGGACATTTTCTCAGTGTGGATGTTTTGGAAAGGACCGAATTTCAAGAACCTCTTGGCATGGACCACATGTCTCTGTGGACGTTTTGGATGGAACCGAATGTCCTCCAAGGGTTTTAAGTTACTCACAGTTGAAATACTGTGACATAAAAATATGAATGAAGCTTCCTTTTATGAACATTAAAATAATGAAAATTACCCAATTTAAAATTCTTTCAAAAATAGAATAATTATGAAGTTGGCATAATTACAAAGGTTGAACGAGTTGTAAGTGCTATTTGTGCTACATCCAGGACAGTGCAAGTCAAGCTAGTTAACAGAATTACCGTCCTTTGTCAAGTGCTCCTTGACGTACGCAAGGTCTTCAAGAATTCACCCCTCAAACAGAACACTCCATTAGCTACCAAAATGTATAATGTACATATCTTTGGAGGAGGAATTCCACGTCTAGATATCTCCAGAAATCTCTGTTACTGACATTTTCACCTAAGCGTATGAAGATGTACAGAGGTGAGCAAAGTAGGTTAAATTACCAGCCGTCATTACTTAAGAGATAAATCATAAGTAAGGATACAAAATAATAACCAGGAGAAGATAAATAGTACAAATAAATAATACAATAATTAATAAGTAATAATACAAAAATAAACTCTGTTTTGCCTACTCACAACTGTAAACCTACTTTTGTTCACCCCTGCATATGACCCAGAATGAGTGTAAAGGGTTTTGAAAATGCCCAATTAGATGAGGAGTCTATGTGTGTAAAACAGAATACCAGACCGTCTTGTAAAAGAACACGGTATTTCTTTATGTATATTAACCGAAGAATGTTCACAATATATTAAGTGCAAAAACAAATTCAAGATTTAAAGATTCTATTTTTTTAGACAAAACACACACAATCCAAAACAGAAAGAAGTCAAATGCAAATGAAATTATGTATAGTAATTAGCCCTGGAGACTAGAGGAAGAGAGAAGTAATTTTTACTTTTTAAAATTTAAAAACTGTAATAGTTAAAATTTACTTCATATTTATGTGCTAGGCAAATTATAAGCACTTCATTCGATTAGTTCTCATAAGGAGGATCCTATGAGATACATGTTATCATTATTTCCATTATCAACAGTTGAGGAAACTGAGGTCCAGAGAGATTAAAGAGTTTCTCCAAGGTCAGAAAGCTAATGGGTTCTGAAGCCAGGGTCTTAACAGAGGTAGTTTGTATTAAGCAATGCTCTAAATTGTCATGAAAACAATTTTCTATACTTTGTAGTATATGAATGACTTTTAAAATAATAAACACTTGTTTATTATTTTAACATTTTAAAATATTAATATTTTAATATTAATATTAAACTTTTAAAATATTAAAAATATGTTAAAATAAAAAACACTTGTTTATTATTTTAAAAATGCAAATATAAAGGAAAAATTCAGCAATGCTTTGGATTTTGTGATTTCAGCTGCTGTAACATACATCACTGTGCTAGGCAGAAGAATGCTACCCCCTTCCCCCACTGAAAGACATCCTTTGTCCTAATCTCCAGAACCTGTGACTATGTGACTTTACATGGCAAAGGGATTTTGCAGCTGTGATTAAAGAATTTGCGACAGGAAGATCATCCTGAATTAGCTGGTTGGGCCCCATGCACTCACAGGGGTCCCAAGAAGGAAACGGGGAGGCAGGAGGGTCAGAGTCAGAGAAGGAGGTGTAACCACTGAAGCCGCATCAGCACTGGCTCCGCCACTGCTGGCTTGGTCATTGAAGGAAGAGGCCAGGAGCCAAGGAATGCGGGAAGCCTCTAGGACCTGGAAAAGGCAAGGAAATACATTCTCCCCTGGAGCCTCCAGAGGAAATGCTGTTCTACTGACACTCTGATTTTAGCCCAATGAAATGTCTAAATTCCAAAAACGTAAAATAACAAATTTGTATTATATAAGCTACAAAATTTGCAGTAATCTACTAGAGTAGCAGTAGGAATCAGTACAATCATTAATTACTAATTTAATAAAGATATACTCTGCTTATAAAAGTTCAGGAAATTGTCTGCATGAAAAGTCTGGATTTTGTTATGGGCTGAATTGTGCCTTCCCCCCTTCCCAAATTCACGTGTCAAAGTCCTAAACCCCAGTACCTTTGGTGACTGTATTGAGAGGCAGATCCTTTAGAGAGATAACTGTTAAATTAGATTATATAGGTGGTTTGGTTTTGTTTTTTTAAAGATTATATTTATTTATTTTGAGAGAGGAAAAGAAAGGGAGAGAGGGAAAGAAACTTTAATGACTGAGATATCTGTTGACTCTCTGAGGCCCCCAGCTGGGGACGTGGCCCACACCCAGGCGTGTGCCCTGACTGGGAATCGAACTGATCACCTTTCAGTTCGCAGGCCAGCACTCAATCCACTGAGCCACACCAGCCAGGGCATAGATGGATTTTAATTCCATCTGATCGGTATTCTTTTTTTTTTTTTCAAGGTTTTATTTATTTATTTTTAGGGACAGGGAAGGGAGGGAGAAAGAGAGAGAGAGCAACATCAGTGTGAGCGGGAAACATCAAGTCACTTGCCTCTTGCACATGTTCCCACTGGGGACCAAACCCGCAACCCAGGCATGTGCCCTGACTGGGAATGAAAAGAAACTGAACAGGCGACCTTTCGCTTTGCAGGACCACACTCAACCTGAGCCACACCAGCCAGGGCCTGACAGGTATTCTTGTAAGGGATGGAAAACTGGATACACAGACACCCCAGACAGGCAGGGATGCTGAGGGAAGTCCACGTGAGGACACAGCAAGAAGACAGCCATTCGTGCACCAAGGAGAGAGGCCTTGGAAGAAACCTACCCTGCCAGCACTTTGATCTTGACCTTCTAGCCTCCAGAACTGTAAGAAAATAAATTTCTGTTAAGTCACACAGTCTGTGGTATTGTGTTACGGCAGCCCTAGCAGACTATTACAGAATGATATGATTTATTCCTTTAGTGCAACTTATAACTCTCCAGAGTATACAAAATATTAGTAAGTACTAAAACTTACTCCTTGTGCTCTTACATGATTTAGTCATGAAAATATAGTTCGAGCACAGCAATTTTATTTACATTACTTTAAACAAAATATCTATCAGAAATAATGTATCTTTTTTCATTTAGTTTAACAAACATATACTAACTGCCTACCGTGTACCTGATCTTGGAAATAGAACAATTGCTGTGACCAGAGTGGCCAAGTTGGCTGGGCATTGTCCTGCAAAGCAAAAGGTCACCAGTTTGATTCCCAGTCAGGGCACATGCCTGGGT
Source organism: Pteronotus mesoamericanus (assembly GCF_021234165.1). Lineage (NCBI taxonomy): Eukaryota > Metazoa > Chordata > Mammalia > Chiroptera > Mormoopidae > Pteronotus > Pteronotus mesoamericanus. The sequence goes on from NW_026555277.1 coordinate 675,473, forward strand.
TGCAAGTTCAATCCCCAGTCAGGGCATGTACGAGAGGCAATCAATGAATGTTTCACTCCCTCTTTTTCTCCCTCCTTTACCCTCTCTCTATAAATAAATTTGAAAAATATATTTTAAAAAAGGAAATGGAACAATTAATAAGACCTGGCCCCTAAGCTTGAAAAACCACTTTAAAATTATCAGTCTGGTAGTGTGATTTTAATCGTGGTATAAGATTTTCTCACCCTAGAATAAACTAATAATCAGACACCTAAACTGTGTTAGGGCCGAACTTATAATTAAGAAGGATCTGTTTCAGAGTTTACCTTGGTACTACTCTCAGAGTTCTCTCTAACACTTCATTCAACAAATTACTGCACTATGTACCAGGTGTTGTTCTGGGTAGGAGCTGAAGACACATCAATAACCAAGCAAAGCCCCACCATAATGGAGCTTACATTGCAGTGATGGAGCAGACAGTATACAAACAGACAAGTAACTCAGGGTACATCCTGTAGTGACAAGTGTTATGGGAGATATGGTATTCCAGGGCAAGGAGGAGGTGGTGGTTTTCTGTACAGTAGTCAGGGGAATACTCTAATAAGGCATTTTCAGTGGAGATCTGAATGAAGAGCAAATAAATCATGGGGATATCCTGGGAAATATATTCTTAACAAAGGGAACAGCAAGTGCAAAGGGCTGAGGTAGGAACACACTTCGTTTATACAAGAAACACCAGGGAGGCGACTGTGCCTGAAGTGGAGTAAGCAAGAGGGGAGAGGGGCTGAAGGTCACTGCAAGCCCTGGATTTTTACCCTACGTGCACGAGGAAGTCATTCGAGGATTTGAAGTAGAGAAGTAATGTGCCCTAATAGGCTGATTCCGGCCCTGGCTGGTGTGGGTCAGTGGATTGAGCCTTGGCCTGTGACCCGAAGGGTCGCCAGTTTGATTCCCAGTCAGACACATGCCCAGGTTGTAGGCCAGGTCCCCAGTTGGGGATGTGCAGGAGGCAGCGGATGGATAATAGACGTTTCTCTCACACATTGATGTTTCTCTCCCTCTCTCTCTCCCTCCCTCCTCCTCTCTCTAAAAATAAATAAAATTTTAAAAAAAGAGAGAGAGATAGAGAAAGGCTAATTCTGGCTGCTGTGCTGAGAACAAACTATTGCGGGGCAGGGTGGAAAAGTGAGAGCAGGTGGAAGGCTAGTTCAGTTACCTGGGAGAGGGGTGGTCCTTGGTTGGACCAGAGCAGAGACGGTAAAAGCATTGGTGCCTTAGTCATCTATACATTTATTATCTCACAGGTTCTGAAGTTTAGGAATCTAGAAGTGGCTTAACTGGATGGTTCTGCCTCAGGGCTCTGCCTCTCATGAAGTTACAGTCAAGAAGTCATGGGTCTGCATAATCTGAGGCCTTGACTAAGGCTGAGAGGTCCTCCTCCAGGAAAGCTCAGGCACCTGGCTGTTAGATGGAGGCCTCAGTTTAATAGGGGACTCGAGAACTGGAAAATTTTAGTTTAAGTTATAGCTAGTAAGTTTAGTAATCAACGCACGTAAAAGGTATTTTTCCAGGAACTGAAGGTATGACCCACCTTTACTCCACCATAAACAGTTCCACCTTTGTGCCTCAGGAGGACTGTGAGCCAGTAGGACAGTGCCTGAGCCATTGTACTCCAGAGTGAGACACCCACCACCCCGGGCACAGATAAAGACCACCCCAGGGCACAGATAAAGATCACTCCAGGGCACAGATAAAGACCACCACCAGGGCACAGATAAAGACCACCACCAGGGCACAGATAAAGACCACCGCCAGGGCACAGATGAAAGAATGCTGAGGCTTTTATCTGATTAACTTTTTCCCAGAATTCCAAACCCCTTACCTACACTTTTCTTCTCCTTAAAAAAAGGGTTATTTTAAAATGGAATTTAAAGACAACTGTACTTGAAAAACAATAAAAAATAAATTAAAATAAAGAAGAAATTTGGACACATATATACACAGAGAGTAAGACTATGGCCATCTGTAAGCTAAGGAAAGAGGACTCAGAATAAACCAACCCTACTCACACATCAGTCTTGATTTTTAGCCTCCGGAACTGTAAGAAAATTAATTCCTTTTGTTTAAACCAATAAATTAATACATAATAAAATGGAATTTAAGAAGGTGTGTTAGAGTACATAACCTGAGGTCTTCTCAGGTCACCTGCCATCTGAATAAAGAGCCTATAAAGATTCAATCCCTGTCTCTGCTTATTGGGTCTGGTCGGTGCCAGGCTGCATGAACGCCGGCTTTTGCAGGTTCAAGTTCTCCCCCGCAGGGGCCTCTCCACAGGGCTGCATCAGACATGGTAGCTGTTTCCCCCCAGTGCAAGTGATGAAAGATGGGGAGAGAGGGGAAAAAGAAAAGATCCATGTTGCAGTGCCATTTATAACTTAATCGTGAAAGTGACATACCATCACTTCCGCTGAATTCTGCTGGTTGCACAGCTGGACTAGATGCAGTGTGGGAGGGGGTCACACAAAAGCGTGACTATTGGTTGGTGGGCGTCTGTGGGTGTCATCTTGGAGGCCGTCTACTACAGTTTGGGTTCTAGTTAGGTCAATGGATTGCATCAAGCAAGTAAGAAAAAGAAGGGAACCAAAGATAACTGTAGAATTTGGGGGGAAGTAGATGGGTAGAGGATGATCAGGAGCTATTTTGGAACATGTGATACTTGAGAGCCTATTCAATATTTTAAGTGCAGATGTCAAGGGGGCAACTAGATAAATACCTGAGTGTGGAGTTTCGGGGAGAGGGACAGGCTGGAAATAAGGGGCTTGTCTGTTTATGGGTGGTATTTAAAGCCTGAGCCTTGATCCAACCTCCAAGCCAGCAGAGGCAGACAAGAGAAGTGACCCAAGAGCTGAGCCCTGCGCTCCAGTACTTAGACTTGGAGAGATGAGGAGGACCAGCAAGGAGACCAAACTGGGACCAGGGAGGCGGGAGCAGAATCAAGAGTGAGGTGCCCTGGAAGTTGGGGAGAAGAAGCCACCTCAAGCTAAGTGCTGCTCAAAGACCAAGGAAGCAAGAGTAAGCCGCTTCTGGTCCTTGGCCACCAAGGGTGACCCAGATTTTTAAAGAAGTGTCACCAATGAGTAGGATTTAAGCAGGAAAACTACTTTGGATGAGAAACACTTTGGTGGTGGGGAGGCGATCTTGGGACTATGACAAAGAGGGGATGGGAAACTATGAACCCAGTCAAACATCGTTTCTTAACAACAGCGCATGGTGATTAAGAGCTGGTTTCATACCATGCTGGGTGGAAGCAGCCCAGATTCAAACCCTGGCCGCCGGCCCCTGAGCCCCGCTCTGTGCCAGTGTCCTCCTCCTTCTGCTGCAGAGGCCTCTCTGGGGGATTCCCTAAGCGCCAAGCGGGAGGAGGGGACCAACAGCAGCGTGGTCTGAGTTTTCCCTCTGCTGGCCTGCTGGTCGTAGGAGGCCTCAAAAGTGGGACTCGGAGCTTCTGAACCTGCCGGGCCGGGCCCACTTAATTTGGTATCTCAGTGCTGCTCCTGGCCAACGGCCACCAGGCGGTCCCGAGATGTGCCGCTCTCCTAACTGCAGTTTTAAAAGCCCGATGGGCTGCGCTTCTTGTCTGAATCCCTCTGCTCCTCTCTCTGGGAGGGAGGGCTCAGCGGGAGCCAGGCTGCAGACCACCCTCAGACTCCCACCTCATTGCCTATTCTTCCAGGACCAGGAAACCCACAAGTGGTCATTCTGAAGCTGATGTCGCCCCACCTCCATCCCCAAGACCTTATCTCAGGGCGGGGGTGTCGGAGGTCCCTGGGGCAAGCAAGAGGCAGGTAAAGATTTGACCTCTGAGCTTCTGAGCAGAAGACAGACGCCTCCATCTGTGTGGCCCGAAGCCCCATTTCCAGGGTTTTGTGAAAGTCAATCAGAAAATCACATGGTCTGTCCATGAATATTCAGCACTCCTAAACTTTAGTTCTGGGTTAGGTACTACAGGGTTTAGAAAATAAAACGGATCCTAACGAAAATGAAAAGTGTTCTCTAGAAGTTTATTTTATAACCACAGATCTCTGCAGAAACCTGCCTATTCAGTTATTAAATAAGGAAGGAAGGCCTGGACTGATTTTTATTCAATGAAATGTGGACAGTCTTTCCCCAGTGCGGTTCTTCTTAAGCCAATAATGAATTTTATAAATACTTGCCATAGAACAGTTAACTAAATAATGTTTACGGTATCAGGAGTTGAAAGCCATTCATCCAGGCGTTTAACTATTTAAGGAGACAAAACAAAAGCAAACCTGCTCTCTCTCTAAAAAAACAACTGTTACATACGATAAAGTTTCTAAGGGTGCTGATCATCAAAGCTCCACCCAGAGTGGATTAACATACTTGATTTTCACCTCTCACTGCTCAGTCCTGGCAATTAGCTGTGGGGCCCGCGACAGGCACGATCTTTCCAAATCTCACTTGTGAAATGGGGATAATGCTAAGAGTAAAATGAGAATATGTACAGGAAAGTGACTTCCAGCTTTAAAATTTTATTATGAAGGAATAATTATTAGAGTTCAATTAAAGAAATTTCTTTTAGAGACACATACTGAGGTAGATTAGGATGAAATGATGTAACAATGGAAATTTGCTTCCAAATAATACAGCAGGAACAGTGGGTTTATGTACACTTTGAGTATTGTGGAAGCTGGGTCACAGGTACATGAGAGGTTTTTTAAAAACTATTTCTGTACTTTTTGATGTTTGAAATTTTCACATTGAGAAGCAAGAAAGCATAGGGGATACTAGAGGGCAATTTCTATTATTAAGTCCAAGTTGATGAGCACAACTTCTCAAATAAACCTTGATAGCAAAAGAAATGGTAGTGATTTTAAATGAATGCCAAAATACATAAGAGTTGAAGGATTTGATCATTTGATTATGTTTTTTAAAACCTTTATTTTTAACTAGAGGAAATCCATTTTAATTAAATATTGTAGCAAAAATATATATTTACATAATTTAAGATTATGCATGGAATCTACATGTTTACCCGGAATCTTAAACACGTTAGGATCACCCCCAAATTTAAGGATATGTTAACAATTTTCTATTTTTTAAGAACCCACTGTTCTACTATACCTACTGTGTCATATAAAGTACATAATGACATATCAATATTTCAAATGATGATAGCTTTGATCCTTTTTTGACAAAAATCTACCACTAATTAACGGAACATGACAGCAGTAAGTACATAACATGCTCTCTTCCTTACCTTGAAGATGTGAATTCTCTAGGAAGTCTTCGTGAGATTCTTTTGTTTCTCCAGGTTTTGATGATCGATACTCACTTCTCAGAGAAATCTTCCACCATCTAAAGATGACCTGTGATTAAATAGAAGGTGATATGCATTAAAAGCGATTCCAAATGAACAGCTGTGATTAGGTTTGGGGTTTTGAACAATCACTGTGGTGGGCACATAGGCTGTGTGTCCAAACTTGCAACCTGGCATCACAGCAGATTAGAAGTGAGGTCTGTGCATCAGTGAACATTTCCCTTAGTGATTAGGGTCACAAAAGCAAAGAGTTGGAAGGAATCTTAAAAATTTATCAAGTCAGCACTGGCTGGTGTCGCTCAGTTGGTTGGAGCATCATCCTGAACACTGAAAGTTTGCGGGTTCAATTCCCAGTCAAGGTGCATACCTATGTTGTGGGTTCGATCCCCAGTAGGGACACATACAGGAGGCAACCAATCAGTTTCTCTCTCACATTGATGTTTTTCTTTCCTCTCTCTCTCTCTCTCTCTCTCTCTCTCTCTCTCTCTCATTTCCCCTCTCTAAAGACATCAATGAGTATGTCCTCAAATGAGAATTATTTTTTTAAAATTTAAAAATCTATCAAGTCAATTGATGTCAGAAACCACCCAGAGCCAAATGACTGTTTCTTGAAAATCTCTGAGAACATAGATTCTCTAACCTGGGGAGCCAATTCCAAAGTCCTTGCTCCACTCTCCACCTCCTTTCCCATCTACAGGACAGACAAGGTGAGAGAATACTTTTCTTCTAAAGAGGGACAATGACATGGACAGGGCCGGGGGAAGCACCACTATGCATTGTTTGACGCCCGACAGTGTCATTGCACGCGACACTTCTTGATGATGGAACTGCTGACAGTCCGTTTGAATTCTACAAGCATTTTGGTTTTTCTGAAGCAAACTTTGTTTCCATGGTTATGGACTACGCTGAAGTCCCATGTTGATTTCATGGCTGCCAACTGCCGGGCCTAATGGCAAGCCCCTTAAAAGCTTTTCCAACTTACTTCACATTTTCCGACCTGTAATGGAACTGGGTAGTTACTTGAGATAACAAAACTCCCACCAGCTTCAGCAACAAACCCAACTGTTTCTGCCCTAGGGCAGCCAGGGGATGTGACTCAGGAGGCGAACAGTGCAGAGAAGCCGCTGGGCTTCCGGCTCTGGGGCGGGCCCTCACTGGTTTAAGCAGGTAAGGGAAAATGAGGTTCACGCCAAACTGTTAGGCAGGTAAAGACCTGCTGTGGGGCCTCCCCCATCTTGATGTCTCTCCTCTTCTCATAAAGACACCAGTCGCCTGGATTAGGGCTCCACGTTTATGACTTCATTTAACCTTGATTACCTATTCAAAGGCCCTGTACCCAAATACAGTTGCATCGGAGGGTAGGGCTTCAACCTAGGAATTTCGGGGGGATGACATTCGGTTCATAACAGAGGGGTATCAAGTATTACAGTAGAAAGAACATGAATTTTGCTGTGAAAAAGACCTAGCTAATTTATTTAATCTCTCTGCACTTTGATTCCCTTTCTATTAAATATCATTAAAGTTAATATTATAAATAATATTTCCTTTCTATTGAATGATAATACCAGACAAACTGAATTTAATGGTGTTCTTTATACCACATAATCTAGAACTTTTAGAACTAATTGGGAAGTCAAATAATTTAGTCCTTCCACAACGCATACAGGTGAGGAAAAAGTTTCAGAAGTGAAGTCAGAAGCAATAGGTTTCCTTCCCACACCCTGACCTCCAGGAGCTGTGTTACAATGAAGGCGAGGCTCGGATTGAATTCTGCCCCAGGAAAGACATTTATCACCAGGCAGGCACCACTGGAGTCCAAACCCTGTTTCTGGAAGCTCAGTGGAGTCGCCCCACGCTGTCTTCTTTGGCACTCTCAGGGAACCCTTCCAGGAAAATTTTCCCTGGGCCAAGTGCACCTGTGATATAATGACATAATTAGCCAGGTCAAGCAACTAAATCCTTGATTAAGTGGATTCAGGAACAAATGGAGTTCTAGGCAGGGCGCTGCCCCAGGAACATTGTGTTACCAAACTTATGTTGTTCAAACAAAGGCAGAGTGACACTTGTACAATCTTACTTGTCAGCTTCGTATCTTGCACATCATTCACTGCATCAATGAAAAATTATTTCTGACATTCCCTATACTAACTCATTAACCCTCTGGTACTGATTCAGAGGCAGTATTTGAAGAGCTTGCCATAGGGGCCTCTGGAGGAGGATCCTCAAGGCCCAGAATGAAGCTAACTTGCCCACAGAGATAAGCATCCTGCTGGCTCCTCTGAGGTATTTAAATTGCGGATAAGCCAGCACTTGCCTACAGAAATATGACTGGCTACAACCAGAACCCGAGCCTGCTCACTCCTAACTCGTAAACACAGAGTCTGTTCTGAGGCACAAAGCTTTCTTTGCACACAACCTTCATACTACAGCTCTGCAGAGCAGTACAGAGATCTCATATGCAGAATTATAACGGGGCACAGCCAGGGCCCCCCCAAAGGGTATTTGTAACAGGATCCAGAGATTGGGGTGTCCAAGAAAAATATATTCTCCCCACCCCAGGGCGGGCCGCCATGGGGGATGGGAGCCTTGAGCAGGGCCATTGAGAGTCATTTTGCATGTCAATAACAGGATGGCTTCATTCCTCATTTGCAAAAAGGGTTATTTTTGCCTATCACGAAAGCTAATCAGGAAGGTTAAAGAAGACTTAGTACAGAATGTAAATGAGAGAGGGAAAGAGGAGAGACAGGGACCTGCAAGAGAGATAAAGAGACACAGACTGTGGGGAACAGTGTGAACACCACGCGGGAAGAAAGAGGGGAGAAAGGACTCTTGCTAGCGGGCCATGAGAAGGTGGCACATGGTTATGGATTAAGAGCTGGAGATCGCAGCGATGCAGCAGATGGTGCTGAGACCCGCGAGAGGCCTGCCTAGCCGAGCCTCGGACTTCTGTTCTTTTTCTTCTGAAGGATGGTGAAGGATGGTACCCCTGACTGGCCTGACTGGCCTAACCGGGCAAAGGAGGGGAAGGCAGGGCTGTGTGTGTGTGCGCTGGGGATTGTTTTAAACGGATTTTGAGGTTTAAGAGCGACATTTAGCCATTAATCAAACCTGTATAACTTTTGAATAAATAGTTCCTTTCCTTTTCACCAAAATCTGCCATTGAGAGCCATAATTCCAAGGGCAGCGGGCAAAGGACCTACAACCGAGGGACCCTGGGGAAGGGGGGTGTCGTTTCAGTAATAGCATCTTGGGCATCTCCTCACCATGGGTCCATTTGTTTGGTAACAGAATTGCAATGTAGCCTTGCTAAGACTTGATTATGTTCCACGTGCTATACTTCCTCAAACAGAAAAAGATACGAGACAGGTGTTTTCTACCACTTATTACTTCAGGTTGGTGAAGATTTTTTTGAAGTGACAGTACTCAATATTGGTGAGGAGAAGGAAAATAAGGTCCCTTAATGACCGTTGAAGGAAATGTGAATTAGTTTGGCAAGTTTGACCCAAGCCTTCTACGTGTAAGAGTCCATCCTAAGGAATTTATCAAAGATGTGTTCACGTTTTTTATGTAAGAATGTTTGTCATAGGTTAATTAGGATGATGAGTCAGAACTAATCTAAGAGTCCACTAGTTGGAACTAGTTAAATAATTATAGCACATTTAGATGCCGAAATACTCTGCACCCAACAAAATTTGTAAAAAAAAAAAAAATAGTAACATAGAATAACAATCATTTGCTTAAAAAGGCAAAAGCATACACATGGCTAATCCAAATACAGAAAGGAAATGGTCATATGTGCAGGGGAAGGGGCATCAGCGTGGCAGGCAATGCAACTGCCTCACAGGATCTGCAGCTTGAAGGAAGCTGAGCTCAGCTGTATCCCTCAGGTATTTGTGAGCGCATGCTGTTATGCATAAATAATAAATAAGCTTTTTTATAATAAAGTCATATACATATAAAGTTATCTATTGCTATTTCGGAAACTTTAAAATCTATAAATACAGTATTAAACATCTTGTTCTGATTGACTGTGAATGTTTGTTAATGAACATGCCTGCAAAAAAAGCTACAGAGGAGCTTCCCACAGTTTTTGCAAGACTGTTTTGATATGGCTGGACCTGGGCGTTGCTGTACTCTCCCCATTTTTTAAGAATCTCCCAACCACCTGCAGGCAATGAATGACTGTTTTTGTGGGTGGATTAGATAACTGGCACCAGCTCTTCCCATCAAGTTCTCTGTCACTGCCTCATACCTTCTGTTCAGGGAGGGCAGACAACCCACCTCGTTGCAGGAAACCCATTATTTGGTAGCTTGATAGAAATCACGTGACCAATGGTAGAGTTCTTTAAACATTTTATTTCTATTTAGCATGCTATAGTTTGTAAATCTATTTAATAAACTCAAAAATTGAGCTTGGTTATGAAAGAGAGGTCCAAGATTTCTCATTAATCTCTCGGCATCTCTCCTGCACAAATTATTAGAGCAAGATTACAAGGCATTTATTGTCCACCCAGTGAAGGCCCCTAAAGGTCAGGCCTTTCTCCTCACCAGGACAGCAGTGACTCACTAGGCAACCCTCAAGGGGGCACTGGGAAAGAGCACGCCCAGTTAGGCATCTCAGCCTCTGAGTGTATTTGGACAATGCACACCGCCACCCCTGGCCTGAGACTGAGCTTCCCACCTCTAGCCCTGGTGAAAAACCCTACTCCTGGGACAGAAAGCAGAGACTCCGGTGTTAGGCAGGTCTGTTTAAACCCTGGTCTCTGACATTTGCCTTAGGCAAATTTCTTAATCTCTTTGGCCTCAATTTCCTCACATCCAAAATGCAAAGAATGATGCCCACGTCACCAAAGTTTGGAGAGATGACAGGAGATAAATCCAAAGTGTCCAGCAAGATGCCAGATAAATGAAGTATGCTCCACAGAGATAGGTCCTTGCCTTTTTTTTTCTCCCTTTCCCCCCTTTTCACACACACTTCATATTCAAAACAGCAAACTCAACCCAAAATACAAGAGATAAGAGCCAAGTGTTTTTATTCTCATCAATTGTCTATCAATAGTCAACCCTACTTCAAGTTCTGCTTTCTGAATCGTATTCTCCAAAGACATTTATTTCAGCTTTTCACTGAGACTTGATATTTGATTTTTCTAATCATCAATCAGCATTAAGGATTGCATACTTTTTGCTTATAAGATGCATCCATCTCTCCAGTTGATAAAGTTGTTTCTAAAGGATTAGGGTAGCTTGCCAGATTTCACACTATAAATGGGGCAACCTGAATCTTCCTGAGCATCTGAACAGGAAAGACATTTGTAACCTGGCACATAATTACTTCTGCTTTCTCCCATAGAGCACTGTTATTCTGTCAGATCCAATTTCTCCTTGTTTTGGAAATCATCTATAATTAGGGGGTTTCACTGAGTGCGGCTGAGATACTGCATCATGGAGAGTTTATGAAGGTAGGTCTTTTCTTAGGTAAGGAAAGATTTTGTTACCTGAACAGCCTATTGAGAAACGGAGAAGCAAGGACCACAAGGGCAAATGGCAAGTAATTTCACCTTTAGACATTACTCAGAAGATCACACAGCACTGGCGTTCCAAAAGGTGGAAAGATGTTTGTTTGTTTTTTAATGAATTATAAGGATAATTTTTTTTTGCCACCTATTTAAACTAAACACATGATATGTTTTTGGTGCAAATTTACATCAAATATGTCTTCCTCTATGTACTGATGTTTCATTCACTTTGTCTAAACATGGCAAAACTTAGATTTTCAGCTTTAGAAAGTTTTACTATGGAATGATAGTAATATTTACACATTAAGAATGAAAACATTATTAATAACGGGGGATACGACGCTGAGGCTAAAATAAGCATGCAATAAACGGAAAATTTTAATAATGAAGAACTGACATTGAAATGTTTCTTTCCTTCAATAATTCGGAAGTGCCCTTGCCCTTGGAGAGTCAAATTAACAAACTTCAAACAGTGGATTTGATTAGGAGTCAGTGGCAGACCTCGTCGGTTGCCTCGGCATTCATTTGCCCGCCTGCCTTTCCGAGATGAGCCCCATTGGTCCAGTAGCCTCTCTCCTCTGTAGAGATTTGACATACTATATTTGTCATTTTAATTTAAATACACAGGATAGTGCAAATTATCAAGTTTGTATTTAGTGCTTAAATTTTGGAATAGTTTTAATAGAGTGCATTCTGCATTTTGGTGAGTATATGCTTTTATCTTTCTTTTAGAGAGGAAGGAAGACAGAGAAACATTGACTTGCTGTTCCACTTATTATGCATTCATTGGTTGATTCTTGTATGTGCTCTGACTGGGATCAAACCCACGACCTTGGCATATGGGGACAACGCTCTAACTGACTGAACTACCCAGCCACGGATCAACAGATTTCTCAGAAAACGCTTATGGGAAGTAATTTTTTGGTCTGAAGATGTGCACATTCTCTTCCAGGTTCTGGTCCTCTGTTACTATTATTCGTGTGGGCGCCAGTGGCCAATGCAGATGACTTCCAGACCTGCCCTCTGGTCATGCATTCTCTACTGGCAGCTGCTTTTACAGACCAGTTCTGGCCCTCTCCCTCTGGCAAGCTATTCATTCCTGTTCCTGCGGTAGCCACACCCTCTCCAAAGAAATGTGAACCTCAGTCTTATTGGGGGGGGGGAAGAATGGCTACCCTCGTTATTCCTGTCTACCCTCCCCCAGTATACAGATAATGGCTGCTTTTCGCCACTCTCTGGACCCATTAGCGCCCTCTTAAGCTGTTGACCATCTTCTATTAGTAAACAGTTCTTTAAAAAAAAATTGTCCCTTCGGGCCCACCCAGGTATGTGAAAAAAAACAACTGTCCCTGATAAAAATAACAAATTGTCCCTGAATGGAGATGGTATGATCCTTTTGTCATTCATTATGCTGGGCACTTGGTGAGAGCTTTTAATCTGGGGACATACACTTAATATTTAGGTCAGTTTCTTTTATATAATTTTTTTAACTCTTTTTCAGGTATTGGACCTCCTGGTCTAAGTTTTTATTTTATTGTTCTTTTTCCCCCTATTGTTATCTCTTACTTTGGGGGTTTTTTTGCTAGGTGATTTCCTCAACTTCTTCCAAAACTTCTATTGAGTTTTTCAGTTTTCCTATTATACATTTTTGTTTCCTAAAAGCCCTTTTAAATTTTTTGGATCTTATTTTTTCTTGTGTGCTGTTCTTGTTTCATGGATACAATATTTCTTCTTATTCTTAGGATATTACTAATGAATAGTTTGTTGTGTCTTTGTGCAGTGTCTTTCTTTTCTCCAAAGTTCTATTTCCTGTGTTTTGGTGGTGTTGATTTGTCTAGGCTTTCCTCAAAAGCCTGCTAATTGTTAGCTGTCTGTGTGTATTCACTGCATATCTGCTGGGGCTCTTCAGTTGGAGGACCCTGGCTATCAACACCTTGCAGCTCTTCTTTGGCCTGGTCTGATTCCCCAGAGAAAAACCTTCCAGATTTCTGCCTGGAGGGTATAATCCTGGTGCCTACAGTGTTCTGTGCAGAAGTCACAGTGAGCCCCCGACTTCAGCATGTCAGTTTTCACTTAATTCCTGTCCATATTCAGCACTGAGTCCCTCTGTCCCCAGTGGCTTAGTGCCCCACGTCCACAGATGCCTTAGCTTGCCCCTCCACAGATCAAACTTCCGTCTTCTCCTGGGAGTGAGGCAAAGATGTTGCTGGTTGTGTAGGGGAGAGGAGGGGCTGAGGAAGAAAGGAGTTCTAGCCCTGGCCAGTGTTTAGTGGATTCAGTGCTGGCTTGTAAATCAAAGTGTCGCCGGTTCAATTCTCTGTCAGAGTGCAAGCATGGGATGCAGGCTAAGTCCCCAGTAGGGGGCACTTGAAAGGCAACCACACATTGATGTTTCTCTCCCTTTCTTTCTCCCTCCCTTACCCTCTATAAAAAATAAATAAATAGAATCGTTAAAAAAAAAAAAAAAGGAAGAAAAGTAGTTCTAACTACATCAACAGACTTTCGACCATTCCTACCATTTTTCAGGTCCTTCCACCTCTCTTTCCAAAGAATCTGTTTCCAACCATATCTTAGCACCTTCCCCCACCCCCGCCCTGATGCTCTGGGGCAAAAAATTCTTTTGCTTCTTGACTTGCCCAGTTTAGATTTCAGTTTTCTCAGGACTTTTAAATCAGCTACCAGTTGGTCATCTGCTTTTTAGCATGTAAAATTGTTGCCTGTGCCGCCTTTCCCATGCTCTTTGTTTTTGTGGGTTTATGCTTTAGAAAAACCCTGTAATTGTCATTTTAGTGGTGTTGCCAGAGGGAGGGAAAGTATGTAATAGTTCTTTAACTAAAAGCTACACTTCTAAGCTGTATTTTTAAGATGTTTAAAATGCTACAGATAAGCTGACATACTATATTTGTCATTTTAATTTAAACACATTGGTAATGGATATTTAAATTTAGGAATATATTAAATTTACAATGATTTAAAGATATAAGCTTTTTGGGTTTTTCTTAAGATTTTATTCATTTTTCTATTTTTAGAGAGGGGAAAGGAGGGAGACAGTGAGAGAAACACCAATGTGTGTTTGCCTTTTGAGCACCCCCAACTGGGGACCTGGCCTGCAACCCAAGTATGTGCCCTGACTTGGAATCGAACCTGCGACCCTTTGGTTTGCAGGCCAGCACTCAATCCACTGAGCCACACCAGCCAGGGCAAAGATGTAAGTTTAAAAGAGTTTGATCTACATTTTCATTACAGCTTTTTAAACTCGTGGCTGATTTTCTTTTAGAATTTAGAAATGGTTGAGAAAATCAAATATATTTGTGATATAGATTGAAATGCTTAAGAAGGTTTAATCAAGTTTCTAAATCATATTTAAATATAAGAGAATTTAGTTTGTCAGATTTATAAATTTTGTGGCTTTAATTTATAATATTTAGATAAACTAAGTTTGTAAACAGTGCTTAAATGTTTAAGAGATTATAATTTGTTAAATGTATAAGCTAATTAAACATTAAAGAACAATGAAAATGAACGTTTTTAATTTTAATGCAAAATTACTTGATTTATAATTCAATTTACTAGGTGCCCAAGTTGTATTTGAAGGTTAAAAATAGGTTTTTAATTCAAACTTTAATTGGATATTAGCAATAAACACAAATAATTGTAATAAATTTAAAATGTTTTTAATAAATTATAAATAATTACAAAGAATTGTAAAATAGAGTTCCTTAAATTGTATTTAAAAGATTGATTTAGGAATTTGGGGACCACTAGGTGGCCATTTGGAAAGAGAAATTGATTTATACCTCCCATCAGAATTAGCTCCAAATAGATCAAAGATCTGCATGGACCTATAAAAAAAACAACCCACACAAATACTAGAAGAAAAAGAAATAGTGAATTCTCTTATCTTTCTAACTATGTCTCAAAACCTAAAAATCATGAAAGAGAAGACTGATAAATTTAATTATATAAATATGAACAACTTCTGCCTGGCAAAGTCTCCAAAAGACCTGTCTGGAAATGTTTAAAGCAGCTTAGTTCAAAATAAGCTCCAAATTGGAAACAACCCATATGACAAAATATTATGCAGCAATAAAAAGAGCTGCTGATACATGCAGTGACATGGTTAAATCTCAAAAGCATTATTATAAGTGAAAAGAGCCAGATATGAAAGGTTACATAGTAGAGGATTCCATTTAGGGCATGTTGGAAAAGGCAAAACAGAAATTAGGTCAGTGGTACCAGGGGACATGGGTGGGAGAGGGGACTGACCACAAAGGAACATGGGAGAACTTCTGTGGTTGATGGAAATATTCTATATCTTTCTCATGGTGATAGCTATATATTTGTCAATTTCATGGAATGTAAAAAGGGTGACTTATGCTACATTAAAAGCATACCTTAATATGACTGACTTAAAAAAAAATACCAAAGACAAAAGGAAAATGTTTGCAATTACTATCACAACAAAGTGCTAACTTCTCTAAAGAGTTTGTAGAAATAGAGAAAAGACCAACGGACTAATTTTTAAAATGAGCAACAGACAAGAAAACAAAGTCCACAAGAAAAATATTTTCACATGGCCCATAAACACATGAAAAGATATTCAGTTTCACTCACAAGAATAGAAAAGCATATTAAAACCATACTGAGATATCATTTCTCATCTGTCCAGACTGGCAAAATCTGAAACACAGAAAACACACACTGTTAGCAAGAATGTGGAGAAACCGGAACTCACATCATTGTGGTAGAAAATCTATGGAGGAAATTTAGCATGATCTACTAAATTACAGATGAGAGGAGAGGGAAAGGATGATTTACTTAATAAATAGCATTATCATGATAAGTTGTCCATCTGGAAGAAGTAAAATTAAACTCCTACCTCCAGCTATAGTAAAAAACAAAACGTAGCCCTGGCTGGTGTGGCTCAGTGGACTGAGTGCCGGCCTGCAAACTGAAAGGTCTCCAGTTCAATTCCCAGTCAGCGCACATGCCTGGGTTGCGGGCAGGGGCCCCAGTTGGGGGTGTGCAAGGGACAGCTGAGCAATATTTCTCTCCCTCTCTTTCTCCCTCCCTTCCTCTCTCTAAAAATAAATACGTAAAATCTTCAAAAAAATAAATAAAATCTACATGGACTAATATGATAAGTGCAGACAGCAATCCTATAAGATTTTAGGAAAAAATACATTACTTTAAAAATAATAAATAATAGTATTTTCATTTCAGAAAATGGTGCAGGAACAAGGGATACCACCCTATTAAGAGTGACTATTTATACTTTTAATACCATCCTTATTCTCTGGCTGAAATCTTAGAATCAGAATTCTAGAGGTGACTGATTAGACACTGTTATTTTAACTTAATAATTACAAAGATGGTGGCTATTTGCTTCCCCTCCTAGGTCTTGAGATCCAGAAATGTAACTTCAAGCAGTCTTCTTTATCAAAAAATATTCTATTACAATAAATCAAATTGGAGGTCCTATGGAATTCATGATCATTGTCATTTTCTCCTTACTGTGCATAAAGACTGGGCTACTACACCTCAGGAACAATCTCACATTAGGCAGGTTTTCAAAGCAAAACTTGCATAAGATTCTACACCAAGGAAGGAGAATAAGAAAGATAACTACACATGCTGATGATAAAAATCTTTCCAAAAGAACATTGTATACCAACTATAAATTTCAAAAAATAATAAAATAAAATATTTTGAGAGAGCTGATCAATATATTTTATATTAAGTGGAAATTTAAAAAACAAAAGTATATGTTGCAAAGTTAAATGTTAAATTTAGGGCAAATAATCAATACAATATATTATGGACCCAGGGTGTGTTCAGGGATTTGCTGATGAGGTAAAGGTTCATGAATGAATAAATGTGAAATTAAAAAAAAATCCTTCCAAAAGAACATGAAGGCAAAATTGAAAATGAATACTGATTCATGTGTTCAGCGGAAGGGGGCGAGTGAGAGGGGTCTCATAAGCAATAAGAGGAGAAAACGTATCATGTCCAAGTCGACAGGATGTCACTGAATGTGGTCCTATAGTGTGAAGACATAAATGTGGCTTCAGAGCTTCGAAGCAGGTGTTTTGGAGCCACAAAACATTCTGGCTCAAGGACCTACTAGCTGGGTGACCTTGAGCGGATCATGTAATGATCATGTAATACCTGCTCCTATGCTCATATCGTCTGGGAGAATTAAGTGAGGTGATACATGCTTAGCAGAGTACTAGACACATCTTTGATTTCCTTTCCTACCAAATTATTATCGGAATTTTTTTATGTAACAGATCAAGAACACAGGCATAGCCCCCTCGGTCTGTAAGAAACGCAGGCCCCCCCTCGCAGCTTCAGTGGAAGAACTTGATGAACCCACAATTTGCTAAGTCTGCAGACGGTAGGACCATTCCCAAGTACAGAAAGTCAGTGGACACAGGGCCATGCCAGTCAGTTTTAACACACACTTTGCAGAGAGACCTGATCCTAAAACACTTAAGTGTGTCTGCCAGGTGGGTGTGCTAAAAATCTCTAAGAAATTCAAAGTACTCTACAAACAATAAGAAAGGAAGGAAGAAAGGAAGGAAGGAAGGAAGGAAGGAAGGAAGGAAGGAAGGAAGGAAGGAAGGAAGGAAGGAAGGAAGGAAGGAAGGAAGGAAGGAAGGAAGGAAGGAAGGAAGGAAGGAAGGAAGGAAGGAAGGAAGGAAGGAAAGAAAGAAAGAAAGAAAGAAAGAAAGAAAGAAAGAAAGAAAGAAAGAAAGAAAGAAAGAAAGAAAGAAAGAAAGAAAGAAAAAAAGGGGGAAAAAAAGCAGCTCTGAACACAGATGCAAGTGGGGCTTTTATTTTTTTGTATTAGTACATCTTCTGGAACAATGTCCAGAAAACAACAACAACAACAACAACAACCTGGAATCCTCTCTCCAAAACCTTCCTGGATAAGGGCAGGAGCGTGACTAAGCAGGTAGGAATGTCCAGCTGTTTCTGGTCTTAACTTCACAAAGCCCTTCTCGGGATGTACCTGCCTCTGAGCCTGTTAAACTGCTCCTTCATAAAATCACTATTTAAAACTTGAAGGTGTCTCTGCTTTCACTCTGATACGACATAATAATCTACTGGTACAAAATTTATTTTTCACATTCCCCCCAGGTTTCTTTGTGGGAGCTAGTCATATTCCCTCTTGCCACTAACCCACTCTCTGTTACTGCTCTCTTCAAATGCAGCCTCAGGAAGTCGCAGCAGCCAGTGTGGGGCTGCGGCGTAGTTTTATTTCTGTGCCTTCTCTCAGGCTCTCTCCGTGTGGGATGTTTCCTTCTTCCCTGTGGTTTCTTTTCTTCATGTTTGCAAAATGAACACCTGCTACCAAATACTTATATCTATGCCCTTTTCAGTGCTTATCAGCTAGTCAAAAGAATAACCACAAAAGCACTTTTGTTGCTGGGAAGTAAATATTTCTTAATTATTAAATGTATAAAAATTAGATGTACTTTGTCAAAACCGTCCTTACCTTCTGCTGTGGACTGAATTGTATCCTCCTGCCCCACAACCCTCGCCAAATTGTATGTTGAAGCCTAAGCTCCAGTAATTAAGGGTAAATGAGGTCATAAGGGGATGGCCCTAACCCAGTGTGAACCAGTGTCCTTATGAGAAGCGACCCCACAGGTGCACATGCACAGAGGAAAGGCCACAGGAGGATGCAGCAAGAGGGTGGCCATCTGCGGGCCAAGGGTCCAGGCCTCAGAAGAAGAAACCGAAGTGGCCACCACCTTGATACAACCCCCAAATGATAATGTTAAAATAATAATAGATCTTATCGAGTGTCTACCATATGCCATGTGCAGTCTGCCTTAGAAAAACCCTAGGAGGTTAGTATCATTGTACAGATGAATAAACTAAAACTCAAGGAAGTTCAGAAAAGCTTGCCCTAACTCATTCATTCTTCAGTGGGATTTGAATCCAGGTCTATCTCACCGCAGAGCCTTTAAACCTGTTAAGCACACTAAACCTGTTCAACACGTTGCGTTACTGGAATGACAAAAAGTCTTAACTTTTCAATGCCCATGATAAGGTAGGGAAGCAGTGATGCTTATAATCCTAAGGCTGCTACTCCACAAATTATATTTGGCATTGGATGAGATGTTTACTTCCATTTGATGGGGGTGTGGCTGCTGATGTGCTGAGAAATGATAGCGTTTCATTCATTCCGCATTCCACGAGCACACAGAGCATTGCATTGTTCTGTGAGACAGACAAACCCCTACCCCCATGGAAATTATATTGTATGGGGAGGGAGATGAACAATAAACAAAACAAGTTAATGTGTTTCATAGTGTGTTAGAACGTGATAAGTGTGAAGAAAAATAAACTAGGAAGAGAAGATAGGCAGTGGTTGGGGGTGAGGTTTCCATTTTAAATAGGGTGGCCCCTGCAGATGTCATTTGAGCCCTTCAGAAATCATGTGGTGAGATGCAGGAACTGGTAAACCCAGCATGCCCCGCGTGTCCCTTGCAAGCATGCAGGTGATAAACAAAAACCTCTCTTAGTGTCCAACCCTAAAGCTGAGTTGCTTACTCCCTGGGGACAAATGTTACCTGTAATGTACATTAAAACACCAGGATTACATCTAACAGGCTTTCCTGCTAAACAGCAGACTGTAAGGGAGCATAGGAGCAAAAAAGCAATCATGACACTTTTTAGAAATTCTTTGATAAACACTCAGGCATCTGTTTTCATGTCCTGTCAAGTATGCTTGTTCTTTCTCTTTCTCCCTTTCTCTCTTTCTTTCTTTCTCTTTCCTTCCTTCCTTCTTCCTTTCTTCCTCTTTCCTTTCTTTTCTTTTCCTTTCCTTTTTTTCCCAAGTAAATATTTAACTAAAATCAGACATTTGTAATTTAATCTGATTACTGCCACAAAGCAAACAACTTATGAACCTGCCCTGGTATAAAAGCAAAATGTTCACCCTTCTTGTCCCCACAAAGAAAAGCTAGTCCCATTCTCTAGTGAACAGATGGCTCACTGAGGGTCAGGAGCAGGGCCCCTTGGAGCATGTGCAGATGACTTCAGTTCCACTTCACCAGAAGGATTACACAGGGCTACCTTTTGCTCCAGGAGACAGGCAAGGAGATTTCTCTGTTGATTTATAGAAGGTTATGCTCTCAAAACAAGACACAAGGCAGCTGTTAGGGAGAAAGCCCTATCTGCAATGCATCCCTGATGCAGCGTTGGAGTTGGCACTGTGAGGAATAAAACATGAGCCCAGTCCACTTATCCAGAATGCTTTCTATAGCCAGTTCCCTGAAAGTTCTTTTCTGAGGCATCCTGGTTGCATGGCCCAATGCAATGTAGAAGATGCTTCCATGTAGAAGATGCTTGCATGTAGAAGATGCTTCCATGTAGAAGATGCTTCCATGTAGAAGATGCTTGCAAAGGCAATGAGAAATTGGCCTCTGGATGATCGGCATCCTGTCTCCCTGTTCTGCATCCTTTTCTTATCCCCCCAGCAAGTTGTCTGAAGTACCATGTTGTGATTACACTGCCATGCACTCGCATATGTGGGCCCGGTGCTTAGAGCATCTTCCTCTGCCTGTCCTTCTGAAAAACTCATTTTTCAAGTCTTCGTTTGTCATTTTTATTGTGTCATGCAGGCACTGAAAGCTCTCGTTCGTCTGCAATTCAAATGACTTGCTGGATTAACAAATATTCTCTCTTCTCTGCAAAACTCTTAGCCCTCAATATGTGATCAAACTTCCAAAATGATTTGAATAAAATCTTCAAAGGGTTTGCAGTGATAGTCACATCGCCACTGAGTCAATACATTGATCAATGAAGTAAATATTTACTATGTCCTTATCACTTGCAAAGCAGTGAGCCAGGCAACTGTCCATCGGAGGAGAGTGTAAAAAGTGAATAAGTCTTGTTCAAGAAGATCATATTTGTAGAACCAGAATATGAATACAAAGAAATAGAAAACAAATATTTATGTGAACTTGTAAAATATAAATATATGGCTTTAATTACATAGAATCTTTATTGTTATACTAACATACTAAATCGTTTCACTTCCTTAACACAGATGTGCAAGAAATATAAATTTTTCTATTAACCAACATTATATTTGTGAACAGGTAATAGATGCCCATGGTGTAATGAACAGGGTAAAAGGGAGAGCGTCTCTTCCCATTGCCTCCCCAAGAGAAGGTGAGAATGTGTTTTCTAAACCTAATCACAATCACTTGGGCACATCCCTCTTCTCTCTACTGAGGCTGAGTCCAAATTTCTTAGGAGCAGTGTCTTCAATGCCATCATCTACAAGCCAGCCGCAGGTGAGGTGTCCCCCGTCCCTTCTGTTCTTGGCTTATCCTCTCGCCAGTAACAGGTAGGTGAAAGGATTGTCAGGACCGTTTGCTATTGAGGCGCTATTTGCCTAGCACACTTAGGACCTTGTTAAACATGACAGCCAGTTTACTCTTCTGAGCTTGTCCCCAGTACTGGAAATTACTGGAAAGCAAGAACAGAACGTGACTAACCTCTCCCTACAGCCACAGGCAGAAGATAACACGGGAACAAACTGCAGCCTCGTGTTACAATGCCCTACAGCCCAGGGGACACACAACAGCAGCCCCAGCCACCCTTTTTCAATCCAATTATGGTCTAATGAAAGCTCAAAGCCCCCACCCCTCAATACTGGTGTATGTCTCCACTCCATGCCCCTTTCCTGTCTTGGAGAGTGAACAGAAACTTTATTCTCTGCACTCTCTGTCTGTGAATTCCTTCACAGCCCGCGTCACCAAGTCCCTAACAGCAAGTCGGCGCCCTGCCGCCACCCTCTAGGCAAAGTTCCCGACGCCAAGGTTTGGTGATAAAGGAAAGGAGTCTTTATTCAAAGACTTCTCCATTTTGGAATAACTACTTCCCACATGCATTAGTCATTTAAGCCTATCAATTAAGGCTAAATTGTTTAAGTCTATTACAGCTTTACTCAGCTAAGCCTATTGATTAAGGCTAAACTCAAACACTTAGGTTCTCCTCTCATTCTCCATTAGTTCTTAGTTATCTTATTTCTATAGGGTTAGTTTACAAACTGAGACAACATAAGAGATGAAAGTTACACAATTTTGGAAGAATGGCAGGCTTCTGCCTCAGAGTGCGTCCCCTCTAGAACATCCAAAGAATAACCCTGCCACCCTCTGCCAGGCCAGCTAGGTCCTAGGCTGTGTCCAGAGTTCCTTCCGATCCAAAATTCTGTCTGTTGGGAAAGGCAGGCAGCTGCAGCACGATCATCCAGGCATCCCTGAGGAAGAAGAGCCCAAGAGCCAGAGAGAGCCAGCCCAGGAGCCAGAGGACCCCTGAGCCTGAGAGCTGGCCGTCTTTTTTATTTCCATGCTCTCTGGAGGCATTCAGCTTCTCAGCCCATTTCGTCCTGGGCTGCTTATCCTTGCTTCAGCAAAGTCCTCCTACAGCCCTTCCTACCCCTCCGCAGTGATCTGGTCAGGTCTCTGTATCATAAGGGCGGCAGCCGCCTCCTCCTGGTCTCCCCTCTTGGCAACATCCTCCCACCCCACCATCCCCCTCACTAACGGCTGCTGAAGAAGGCATTCTGTGTCTCCTCAAGCTCCTCAGGCGGTGGAGGAGCCTGGGAGGCTGTCGGAGGACTGCCCAGCCACCGCCTCCTTGCAGCCTGCTGGGGTGGGAGGCCTCTCAGGGGACTATTATATTCACCTGCCTCTCCTACGCCTCACGGGGACGGGGGACGGAGTGGGGGGGCGGGCAGAGAAGGAGGCGTCCTTAGCTCCTGGAGCTCAATCTACCTGGGGAGTCTACTGAGTTTTTGCCCTTCTCTCTGAATCTCTCCTCCCTCCTGCAATCTGGGAGTTTTGCTTAGTTGGAGAATAATAGGGAAAGGATCTCTGCATATTCTAACCAATCTATTGTTTGCACCAAAAACCTTGGGCCTCTTTCCCCCACCTGGAGGTTGGGTTTTTGAAATTTAAAATCCTAGGCCCTTGCATTTCAAAGCCTGCTTTTGGGAAACTCCCCTAAGGCAAAGAAGGAAGCTGTAAGCAAGGAAGGCAGATAAGGAAAAGACGATAAGAAAATTCTAGGAAATGTCCTCGAACCTAAAGATTTTGGTCTGGCTAACATTCTCATGTGAGAGCATAAATTTCTAATATACAATTTAAAGTAAAGTAATGCCTAAAAACATTCCCATTAGGTAAAGCAATTAAAATAATTTATAAAATGTTCTCTTGGGAAGAAAAGTAAAGCATTTTTCTGGAAAAAAGTTAGATGACACACATTTTATTCAAAAAGTGTTCCCAAGTTACATGCACGACCATAATGCATAATTTGCAAGCAATTTCATGGCAATATTTATGAAGTTCCACTCTCAGGCTCAAGTTTAACTGGTGGTCAAAGCATCCCAAAGAATATACTTATTCTTTTCTGTTTAAGCTTTCAGCTTTTTTAAGTTGGAATTGAGCAAAATCACTTGAAAGCATCCAACAAGGCTCTCTGATTCCCAGCCCCGGCCTTTTGACCTTGGACGCAACTCACCTCCCCTTCACACCTTATATCCCTCCTTCCCTCTCCTGCACACTGGGCTCTTGGTTTTTTATTTAGTCTGTGATCTTAATGCAAGTTCTTGGTCCATAGCTCCTGTTAGCTCCCCTGGGCCAGTCCTAGGGCTCAGGGTGGCTTCTGAAGCTACATGACCTGATTCATTTTTCCTGAAACAAAGTCATGTAAAATTTCCTGCATATGGCTTCCAGCCAATGTGTCTCCTGCTTTTCAGAGAAGCCTTTTCAAAGCCTGTGCTATGCGTTGTCCCAGAGTCCTCACCCCGTGACTTTTCCACG
The DNA here is from genome assembly GCF_021234165.1 of Pteronotus mesoamericanus. Lineage (NCBI taxonomy): Eukaryota > Metazoa > Chordata > Mammalia > Chiroptera > Mormoopidae > Pteronotus > Pteronotus mesoamericanus. Next base: position 699,154 of record NW_026555277.1, read on the forward strand.
TGCTCTCACGGACCCTGTGCATAGATCTGTCCTAGCACTTAAGCCTCTGCACTGAACCTGCTTTGCTTGTCCTTGTGTTTCTGGTTAACCTGCTTAGGACCATGATCTTCCCTACAATCCTGGACAAGAACAGGGCTCTCTGTAGTCCTGTCCTTGGACCTTTGCTTGTCTTACTGGATAAACTCTACAGTGCTCCTGAGTGATATCACCCATTCTAATCTAAGGCTTCTTCCTGGCTTTCTACCTACCATTTACGTGCTGATGACTCACCACTTATACCTCCAGCCCAGATCTCTTGGCCTAATGAACATCTCTACCTGTATATTCTAACTTAATATCCTTAAGACAGAATTTAGTATCTTCTCTCAGCCTTGTCTTCCTGGGTTCTCGTGTCAGTGAATGGCTTTACAAGTGGTCAGCAAACTCCAGCCAATAGGTCATATATGTCCACAGCCTGAGCTAAGAATGATATCTACATTTTTAAAAAGGAAAAACAAAAGCACAAAGAATATGCAACAGAGACCACATGTGGCCCAGAAAGCCTAAAACTATTTCCTATCTGGCTCTTTACAGAAAAAGTTTACCAACCTATGTGCATTATTGCTTGCCAAAAAACCTAAAAATCAGTAATGGTATTAATTAACAGTAATAATTAGCAAAAATTGAGTCTACCCTGTTGAGACACTGGGTGTTCTGTATATTTCACTTTATTTTCACATTAATGTGTAACCGTTAGGATGCTCTGGCTACATTTAACAGAAAACCCCAACTGACTGACTGAAATGGAGTCTACGGATAAGGAGGCTCAGGCCAGGATGATCACTGGTTCAAATGTGTCATCAGAGACCTAGGATTTTCCATTGTTCTGCTTTCTGTCATCGACAATTGGGGCTACAAGTACTGTCATTATCGTCTGCTGAGAGAGAAAGTATCCCTCAACCACAGAATATGAGGAATACTGCCTCTGTGACTGAGCCAGCCAATTAGAGCATACGCCCATCCCATTGTCTACTGTACAACTGTCTCTTTTATCCCAAATTAAAATAGTAACCAAGTCTTCAAAAAATTGTAACCTTCTAAATATCTCTGGAATTTGTTCATTTCTATTCTTTACAACTACACCCACCGGTCCCTAAGATCCCAGAAAGCAAGGACGACGCCCTGGCTGGTGTGGCTCAGTGGGTTGAGTGCTGGTCTGAGAACCAAAAGGCAAGGACAAGTGTCTTCTCTACATGCCCAGCGCTAGCCATTAAAGTAAATTATATGAAGGAATAAAGATACTGGATTCACACATCAGGTTTTCATTTTATAGTTGAGTAAAGTGAGGTTCAGAGGGCGAGTCTCTCTGGCCAAGGGTGCACAGCTAACAAGAGCCTAATTTAGGCCCATCTGACACCACAGCTCCTGTTGCAACACTTCAGAGACACCGGGACTCCCGCCTCCTGCCTGTGCCTCCCTTTCCATTGCTGGCTCCTCTTCTTAGCCTTGCACATGCTCAGACCTCTCCTTTCTAACAACTACAACAACCCTTTGACCATGCTTCCCCTACAGCTTGAGCCTGCTCTGACCATTCCCTTTATAAACAAACTGCTTGGAAAATCATCAATTTTCCTTGCTTTTATTTCCTCATTTTTCATTCACACCCATCATGTTATTGAATCCATTTTGCAAATGTTACCAGTATCCTCCCAACTTCCATATGGAAGAGCATACCCATCTTTATTTCACTCTACTTCTCCGTAGCATTTGAGACCTTCCCTGGCTTCTTCCTCTTTCCAGAATATTCCCAGATTTCCAAGGCTGCCGCTCTCTATGGATTCCTTGCCTTGTGACACCTCCCTGCATTTGCACAGGAGGGCCTAGCCCTACTTCACATCCAGTAAGGCCTTCTATAGGCCACATCCCACCTGAGCTTCAGGGTATCTGAAGAATTTTATTGGGGGGGGGAGGGAACATAACCCATTGAATTATAACTACTTGTTAATGGTTTTGTGACCACCACTAGCCTCCAAAGCAATCCCCAAGTCTCAGAGGCTTTTTTTAAAAAAACCTGCAGAGTGCCCATGGTGGAAAGCACAGCTGAAATCAATAAGTGCTTGCTGAGTAAATTATTAAATAAATTAATACATTGACTTACCCAAGGGTACACAGCCAGTAAATGGCTGAAATCAAATCAAGAAAAGTCAGTGATTCTTTTCCCAGTAGGCTATACTGCTGAAAACAACTGTAAGTTTTCTAGGTATTAGAGCTCAACAATACGCAGGCTAAAAACTATGTAAATCTATACTTTGGAAGATAGAAAATATTATTTATGTAAATAATACTTATATTTTAATTTATATTTAGAGATTTATATTAATAAGTGTTTAGAGTTACATTAATTTATTTCTATTTAAACATACCTTTGTATATATATTCATTATGCATTTGTATATTTATTTAATTTAAAAGTTAAGAGGAGTGAACTAAAGATAGCAAGTAATATAAACAGCTGAAGAATCCTTATTGTCATGAAAATAGCACAAATACCTTTTCCGTGAATGAGCGGGCTATTTTCTGTTAAGTGAAATTTCATATTTTAATAATCATATTAAATACATTTAAAAATTAAGATTAATTCGGCCACATCTTCCGATTTTACAGCAGACAAGGGGCTAAAAAAGGGGCTAAATAATGGCTGCCTGCTGCTTTTCTTCTTTTTTGAAATGTTAAGTAGGGGCAGGTGCTGGGGAAATAAAGGTGGTAAAAATGAAGGAATTCTCATGCAGTGTTACTAAAATGACCATGAAAGAGAAAAAGTTATTAAACTCCTCAAAAGGGCTAAAGATGTTGCAGGTTGGGCTTCGGACTATTTCCAGTCAAACTGGCAGGCAATCCTTCCAATGACGAAAACAACGGAGGTGACTTCAATGTTTTAGAATTTTTAAGTTGGAAAATTGTATAGCAAACCGTTCTACAAGTAAATATACTTTTTAATTGTATTTTTTCCATTACCATTCATTTCCCTTATCACCACGCTGTTGTCCATGTCCATGAGCCCGTTTTCTTTTTTGTGCAATCCCTCAACCCCCAAGCCCTCCACCCCAGAACCGTCAGTCTACTCTCTATCTATGAGCCTGTCTCTATTTTGCTTGTTAGTTCAGTTCGTTCATTAGATTCCACACATGAATGAAATCGTATGGTATTTTCTCTGACTGGCTTATTTCACTTAGTCTAATGTTCTCCAGGTCCATCCATGCTGTCAGAAAGGGTAAAATTTTCTTCTTTTTTTATGGTCCTAGTATTCCTATGGAACTTAGTATTCCATAGGATGCGTAAATATTGCGTAAATATCCCATAGTTGTTTTATCCACTCATCTACTGATGGACACTTGGGCTGCTTCCATTATCTTGGTGATTGTAAATAATGCTGCAATGAACATAGGAGTGCATATATTCTTTCAAATTAGTGTTCTGGGTTCCTTCAAATACATTCCCAGAAGTGGAATCTTTGGGTCACAAGGCAGTTTTGTTTTTAATTTTTTGAGGTATCTCCATACAGCTTTCCATTGTGGCCACATCCAATCTGTATTCCCACCAACAGTGAAAAAAGAGTTCCCCTTTCTCCACATTCTCACCAGCACCTGTTGCTTGTTTATTGATGATAGCCATTCTGACCAATGTAAGGTGATATCTCATTGTGATTTAATTTGCATTTCTATGATTATTACTGACATTGAGCATCTTGTCATTGGCCGTTTGTATGCCTTCTTTGAAGAGATATCTATTCAGGTCCTTTGACCACTTCTTAATTGAATTGGTTCTTGATGTTGTTTTTGTTTGTTTGGCATTGAGTTTTATAAGTTCTCTGTAAATTTTGGATATTAACCCCTTATCAGATATATTGGCAAATATGTTCCCCCATTCCATGGGTTGTTTTTTTATTTTGTTGATGGTTTCCTTTGCTGTGCAAAAACTTTTTAGTTTGATATAGTCTCATTTGTTTATTTTTTTCTTTTGTTTCTCATGCTTGAGGAGATATACCAGAAAAAAATATTGCTATGAGCAATGATCAAGATTTTACTGCCTATGTTTTCTTCCAGGATTTTTATAGTTTCAGGTCTAACATTTAAGTCTTTAATCCATTTGGAATTTATTCTTGTGTGTGACATAAGAAGGTGGTTTAGTTTCATTTTTCTGCACATATTTGTGCAATTTTCCCAACACCATTTATTGAATAAACTACCCATTGTATGTGCTCGCTTCCTCTGCCAAATACTAATTGACTATAAAGGCGTGGGTTTATTTCTAGGCTCTCTATTCTGTTCCATTGACCTAGGTGTCTGTTTTTATGCCAGACCAGGCTGTTTTAATCACTATGGCCTTATAGTATAGTTTGATATTAGGTAGCATGATTCCTCCAATTTTGTCCTTTCTCAAGATCACTGTTGCTATTTGGGGCATTTTGTGGGGTAGATCATAAGTCTAATTCATTAGTCTTACCTCTTCAAGGCACCTCACAATTTTATTTCCATTTAACTGCTGTGAATTGTATAAGTGCATCACATTTCTTTGTAAATAAATCAAGCTTTTGCAACAGAAAACTAAGATAAAACAAAAAATAATACATGATCTGAGACTGGAGTGAGGAGTTACACTACAAACAGTTACCCTGGGGTAAGAGCCCATCTTCAAACACTCAAAACTTCAGTGATATTAATGAGTTCTTATACTGTGCGCATAAGTAAATGTGTTGCTACCCTCAGCTGGTGTGGCTCAGTGGATTGAGCGCAGGCCTGCAAACCAAAGGGTCGCTGGTTCAATTCCCAGTCAGGCACACGCCTGGGGTTGTGGGCCAGGTCCCCAATTGTGGGTGTGCAAGAGGCAACCGATTGATGTATCTCTTGAACATCAATGTTTCTCTCCCTTTCTTTCTCTCTCCCTCCCCCTCTCTCTAAAAATAAATAAAATCTTTAAAAAATATGTTGCTATATTTACTAATAATTACTGTGAATATATTTCTATGTAAAAAATTAACAGCAAGAGGCCTAAATGATTGAAGTTTACTCTGAAACCATAAATAAATTTTCTTTCCCCACCCCAACTTCCTAGATCAATAAAAACCAAAATGAAAAAATTGAAATACATCATCTGCTAAGCTGACCATTTAAGTTCCAATTTTTGTTTTTTAGTAAAAAGTTAAAAAAGCTGCCAAGTAGGATGTCTCCACCTATTGTGGACTACCACAAAAAGGTGAGTCAGTTTTCCCGGAGTGTATTTTCATTTATTTGACTTTCAGCAACAATGGCCACACCCCTTCCTGAACAGTAAGAATGCAAAGCTGACATTACTTTCTCAATCATATTAATTTTTTAAAGAGAAACTCAAAAACGTTTGAAAGGCTTTATAACTTTTAATAACAACGATGAAGCTGATAGTAAACAGTTCAAATAACGGTTTAAAAAAAAGCATGGGGAGAAAGTAAAAAACAAAAACAAAAAAAAACCCCAAAATCTAAAATCCCAGTTTTGGGCACTAAAGGGTATTCTTATAGATGTTCTCCAAACATTCCTCAGACTCCATATGTATTCATAGTCATGTGACAGTATACATAACCGACTTAGCCAATTTTCTACTGGGTGACTTCGAGTTTCCCCAACCTCCTTTTTTTGTTATATAGACAACACTGTGATGAATATCATTGTCATTTCAAATTTGTGAAATTACCTCCTGGGGTAGATTCCCTGACTTGGGATGCCAGGATAAAGGACGCACATTTTACTTGACTATATGCTGCTGGGCTGCCTTTGGGGTCAGGATTAGGTTCAGGTGAAAGTGACACAATACCCACCAAGGCGATTTACAGAAGTCAGAAGTTTACGCAGGAGAGGGGGCAGTCCACGACCCAGGGAACCTTCCATTTTGATACTTCACCCATCAACTCAGAACTTGTCTTCTGCAAGGTGCGAGATGGCTGCTTAAGTCCTAGCCATCGAATCTGCATTCCAGCCTGCAGGCAAGAGGGAGGGACAAAGGAGTTCAACTCCCGGGGATTCCTCTGTGAAGTCACTCTCACCATATCTGCCTATATCCTATTGGCCAGAATTTGGCCATGTGGCTACATTGCGCTTCAGGGGAGACAAAAATTCACTCTTTTCTTCTGGGATGCCAATATATATATTAAGCTAAAAGTCAGGTGATCTTCCACTAAGAACAAGGGGAAATAGATATTGGAGACAACCAATGCTTCTATGAAGGATGTACTAATTTACACTTTTGTCAACATCACAGAAGAGGAGCCATTTTCCATACCTTTACCAACATTGTTCTATCAGACTATTCCCACTGCAAAGGCATTTCATTACTTACAAGGAAAAATATTTAACCCATCCTCAAGTAATCTGTGTAGTTTATGCCACTAATATCAGTGATATATACTTTCCCCCCCAGAAGTAAAAAGAAAATGTAAGCATGAAGACACGGTTTTTCCTCTGCCTTGACTGGTGCTTCAACGTTAAAATTCTGTCCTTTGTTGACTCCTTTCCTCCTCTAGTAATCTCATCCATGGCTTTAAATGCTGCTGGGTGAGTCAAAATCTCTATTTTTCACTTCTGATTTCCAAAGTCTTAGTAAATTCTCCAGCAGATTACTGTGCAGGCCCACCTCAGTAATTCACTATGGCCTTATGTTCATCATCATCTCTCACAAACATACCTCTTCCTCTTCCTGCATTCCTTATGTTGGTGACTTAGTTGAGTCATTCTAGACTCTTATTTCTCTGTCATTACATCACATTGGGTTTATGACCAAATTCTAATTAAATTCTCATTCCTAACAACTCTTGACATTCCCTTCATCTTCATTGTGCCCTGAAGATCATGATAAAATCTCATACAAGGGCTCTCTACCTCCATTTTATTTTCAAAATGGCAGCCAATGGCCTCTTAACAAACTGATACTGTGAATGTGATTTTTTTTTTTTTTTCACTTTAAGCCCTTTAAAGACTCTCAATGGCCAGAACCCTTGGGGTGGCATACAAAAACCTCCAGACAGTGGCCCTTGTTCACTTCTTCTTCAGCATCTGCTCATGCCAGGCCCATGACTACACCTCACATTTCAACACATCACTTCTGGTTTCACAACTGTAGTATCATAATTCAGTGACTTTGCTAAAAAGGATCCAAACTGACTAGAATTCTTCCTGTTATATACTTCATTGCCTGGAAAATATCTACTCCATTTTTAAAAGACTCAGATGGTATAGTTACATCCTGAAGAAATCTCATCCTAAGACACAAATCTCCCTGTGTTGTGGCCACTTCCTTGCTTTGTGTCATTTTTGTGCTCTTGCTGTTAAAATATTATAGTAAAATTAATATTTAGTAACCCAACAAATATTTCCTGATTTCCCACTGTGTGCTAAGCGTTCTGCCAGGAGCTGGATTCACAACTACGTGCGAGCTGAACACAGACCTTAGGTTCTCGCAGCCTTTAGTCGATACAGCTTACATTAGTAAAGGCTAGGTTCCATCTACCATTTCTTATTTACTAGAAAAGAAACTCTCTCTTCCCCATCAACATCAATGAGATGCTAAGAAACTGAGGTTGCTTTGTCGGTGATCATGTCAAGAGATATTTTCTTTATTGTCTTGTCACTTATTCAAATGCTCATTTATTTTGGCTTTTGTGACCCCATGTTGATGGCTGCCGCTATCCAGAATCACTTGAATGTTTAACAGGAAACAATTTGGGGTAGCCTTTATTTGACCTATTATTTCTCAAGCTTTCCCCTCAAACTATTCCCTGAAAAAGGCCAGGTTAAGGGGATTTCTGGCCGAGATGAAGGTCGCCCTGAGAACACAATGAATGACTAAACCAAGATTAGGGAGTGTTCCAGGTGCATGGGGTAGCACAAGCAGACTGAAGGACAGCGGTGACACTGTGTAAGTTCAAGAGATGATGATATCTGTGTGAGGACAGGCCCCCCCCAAAAACAAGTTTGCAGAGGCTTAGCTCACAGCACACCTTAGCTGCAGCAGAGCACTGAGAACTGGCTGCGCCGCCATGGGTCATTCATGGCTCATGGAAGTGCAGTTCTCAGGCCTCTGTCACTTGCCTTCTCCCTCCTACGGCTGCACTGCGAAAGTTCTGCTCTTGTTTTACTTCCTGTTCATATTCCCAAATCCCAGTTTCCTGCTTTACTCTCTCTCCCAAACAGAAATAGTCTTAAGGAAAGAGGAGATAAAAGGAAATCCAGGTACACTAAACTTGGAACAAAGGAAGTCCAAATTAGAGAAAAACTGGTGAGTTAGAGCAAGAGTGCACTCCAGATAGATCCACAGATCTGAATGTATTATTCAGGACTGCTGGACTCAAGACACGGACTCTCAAATCCCAAGTATTTTAGTCAGAAAGCAGACATGTTGGCTTGTGTAATTTGGAAAGACAATAGTGTGCAAGGCCTCAGGCATGACAGGATCCAGAGGTGCAAAGTGACAGCACAAGATTATCTTTCCTTTCTCTTTCCTCCTGTTCCCACTCCTCTGCTGTTGGCCTCATTATCTTCTATTGCAGATGGGTGTCCCTCATGCAGTGGGACCCTGGCAGCTAGAAACTACAGGTCTGATCACCCGGCTTGAGGATCCTCCCCAAAATGAGAAACTCTCTTTGCGGGTGAAAAATCCCAGGGAGTGATTACGTTGGTCTAGCCTGTGTCAACTATCCACTCATGTCCTGGGCTGGAGGCAGGGTGGGTTCATGATTGGCCAGGCCTGGCTCATCTGCCCATCCTTGTTACTGCACCCCAATGGATCCCTCGAAAGAGTGCAGGTGGAAGGAGTCGGGGGGGGGCAGTGGTTGAAATGAATTCTGGGCAGAAAAAAGGTGGTCAATTTGGTTGGAACAGAGACTTGTGGTAGAGTATTAGGAGACAAGTTAGAAGTGGGAAAAGGGGTCAGATTATATAGACCAAATATCCTGAAGTCAATGTATGCATACAGCTGATTCTTGTTATTCACAATGATTAGGTTCTAGAAAGCTGCTGCCAACACTGAATTATCTAATACCGAGTCATTGCTCTTGGGGAAACACGGGCGTTGGTTCCAGCCAGCCCCTGGTCACATTTTCATCAACTGATCAATACATAACCTTATGTGTGCTTCTGTTTAAAGACACTTTATTCAATATATATTGTTGATCCATTAACATTGAACTCATAGCCAACAGCAGTATAATTCATGCCTGAACAAAGCTAACACATGTATTTTCTCCATAAGTCACATTGCAGCCTTCCTGCACTTAGAGACTAGACAACACTTTAGCACTAGGCTTGGAGGCCACTTTAAACAGTGAAATCACCAACAAAAAGCACAAAAATGAGGAAAATATGGCACTAAATAGACCACAAAAAGGACACTTGTTTACAGAATGGGAGCTGAACCAAGACAGATGGTGGCCTTGTTCCACCTCAGCTGGGGACATGCCAGTGGGTGGACTCAATCTTTTTTCTGCTCTGCAGATGTCCAGGAATGACTGCGAAAGCGCCAGGAGTATATTGATTTGGGGTCCAAATACATTGCTGTGAGCAGGCAAATTCAGATACAGAATCTGTGGGTGATTAGGATCGACTGACCATATTATCCCCCTCGGTATTTTGGAAGATTCGTCTAGCAGTGGTGGGCACAAAGGAGGGGAACCTGAGACGTGGAGACCAACTGGGAGAAGCAGCAGACGGGTACGAGGCATTGAAGGAGCAAAGGGAGGGAGTGAGGGATGAACAAGTGTCCACAGGAGGCGGGGACAGACTCAATTTCCAATTGGATGTGCAGGGAGGAAGAGGGCAAAGTCAAGGAGAGGGAGGAGTCAGCAGCTTGAGCCTAGAAAAATCAAGAACTAAGTCTGGAAGGGACTCTGACTTTGAGGGGCAACAGAGTGGATTCTGGAGGGAGCCTTTGGTCCTTTCAGGTGATATGCATTTTTCACGGTGAGATTTTTTTTTTTTGAAGTATACATTTAACGGACTTAAAACTACGTGAGTACTATTCTAGTACTGTATCTCTCCACTCTCAATCAATCAACTAACCTCATTAATAATAATAATAAACATCATATAGCACTTAGTATACGCCAGGCATTGTTCTAGGTTCTTCAAATTTACTAGCTCATTTATTTCTCACAGGCTGTGAGGTATCATTATTAGACCCATTTTTAAGATGGAAAAACTAAGGCAGAGTGTAGTAACTTGTCTGTGGTCCAACAACTAGTAAATAGTGGGGTCTGCTAATAGAATCCATGTGTTAATTTTTATTTATTTATTTTGTATATTTAAAATTGTTTAATTTATTGACTTGAGAGAGAGAGAGATTTGTTTTCCCACGCATTCATGCACTCACTGGTTGATTCTTGTATGTGCTCTGACCAGGGATTAAACCCACAACCTTAGTGTATTGGGACGGTGCTGCAAGCAACTGAGCTATCCAGCTAGGGCTAGAATCCATGTGTTCAACTACCATGTTATGCTGCTAGTATTGGTTATGATTTATTTACAAACTCTCCTTTACTACACTGCTGTCTTCTCACCTTCTTTCTGCACCATCCCAGGAATTCCCACCACTCCCCCTCCATCCAATTTATGGCTTTGCCAATATTGCTGACTATTTCTCATCAAAAACAGAACAGTAATAAACCACACTCATCCTCATTTCTTTCTTCAGTTATTTTCCTCCTAAAAAAAATTTAATGATCTTTAGCTGTCTAAACCTCTTATAAACTATACCTCACAAACCTCTAAATATTTTGTTTTTCTCAATAAACCTGAGTTCTTCACCTTCTTATACTTAAAACAAGTTTTACTGCTTCAAAGTATCAGAAATTTAGTTTTTTCTTTTATATTTAAAATAGTATTGGGTTGGTCAAAAAGTTCATTTGGCTTTTTCCATAAGATGACTCTTGTAGCACTTAACTGTTTTTAACTTCATCTGAAACAATTCTGTTAGACTGTATTGTGACAGCTGTCATACTAGTGTGCATTAAAAAAAAAATTAACATTAGTGAATTTTTGCGCAGGCATTTTAATATTGAAGATGAAAAATATATGCAACACTTTCAGCATATTCTGCTTTGTTATTTCAAGAAAGTAAAAACATAACTGAAATGCAAAAGATTTGTGCAGTGCATGGAGAAAGCTCTGTGACTGATCTAACATGTCAAAAGTGGTTTGCGAAATTTTGTACTAGAGATTTCTCGATGCACCATAGTCAGGTAGACCAGTTGAAGTTGATAGCAATCAAATCAAGATGTTTATTGAGAAAAACCAATGTTCTACCATGCAGGAGACTGCCAACATACTCAAAATATCAAAAAAAAAATTATTGGTGAAAATGAAAAACGTGTCTTTTATTTTACGGAAAAAACCATATGGACTTTTTGGCCAACCCAATAACATAGTCTAGACTTTTAGGTACTAATAAAATAATTTTAAACAACTCATTTGATATCCTCATGTTTAAAGAAATGATATGACCTTTCTAGTTTGAATACTATAATTAATATTTATAAAAAACAACTGGAAAGTCATAAATGAAACTGTTAAATAAATAAAATGCAAGTGTTTTAATGTGAAATGTAAACTTGCCCAGAACATCTACATGAATTCTGCCTTGCGTGCTAGCTTTATTTTTAATTTTGTTTTGATTCCTCAAACATAACTGGTTTCTAGTGTGTAGAATATGGGAGTCGCAGGCAGTTTTTGAGAAAGGTGGGAAAAATTTAATTCAGTGAACACATGCTGTTTTATATCAGGTACCTTTATTCAACACTTATCCCTTTTTATGAAAATATCTTGGGAGATGTCCGTATCAGCAGTCAGTCTCGGTCCAAACACACAATGTGCCAATAGTTACCAGTGGGTCATGACTCCTGAATGCTTCATGTATCTACTCACATGCTTTACAAGGCTACTGTGTGTGTGTGGTTTGTTTGTTTTTTTTGTTTGTTTTTTGTTTTTGTCTTACAACAATAGCCGCCATGATTTATGAACTCAAAACCTTTAACCTTGTCTTGCATATCCTTATTTATATTGGAGAGGCTGAGCTTCAAACTGCTTGTACTACCCACAGCTCCCATCACTGGGGCTGACTTTGCTTGAGGATGTTTTGTTCTGCAGGTGACATTTGGCCTGCCACCCCAGTCACTACCAATTGTACCAGGGTGGCTATCTGACTTGTACCAGTTAGGGTGTTTTCATTTTTAGGTGATAGAAAATTCTGTCAACCTGGCTGGAGGGAAAAAAAACCAAAAAGGAACCATATTGGCATATATAGCTGCAGGGCCAGTTGGCTCCAGAAGTGGCAACGATGCCACAAAGATATGATCTCTTTAACTCTTGGCTGCTTCTTCCTCTGTGTTGGCTGCACCCAAGGCAGTTTGTCCCTGGTGGCAACAAGATGGCTGCTTGCAGCCCCAGGCTCACATCACAAGTCTAGGGTAAAGGAATGCTTTGTTTTCAATATTTTCAGCATCCCATTGGCTTGAACTGGGTTCTCCAAATCACAATGGCCATTGACAACGTTGGGTCCCATTATTTGGACCACATGCAACATGGGCGAGGGAGGTGTGATTTCAGGGCACTCTTATAAAAAAGGAGACAAGATGCTGGTGGCAAAAACATTAGGTCTTAACACATGACCCAAAGACAGGCTTGAATGGACAGTGAGGAGGTCTGGTAGGACAAAGCTCCCCAACAGGGGCAAGCGGCTGAATAAAAATGAGATCCTCTCTCTGGAAGAGGTGAACCTTGAGGTCCTATCACTGAGTGGCAGAGGTAGAAGGACATGGAGCCTGAGACAAGGAGGGAGACGGAGTGGCTGAGTCCTTCGGTGGAGCAGCAGGTAAGTGCTCAGTCTGCTGCTGAATGGAACCCGGCTAGAGCTTCGGTCCCTTTCCTCTGGGTTGGCCATGGGGCCGCTGGACCTGCTAAGTCCTCAAGTCTCTGAATAGGGATCGAGATGCCAAGGTTGCCATTATTTCCAGGTTTTATTTCCTCAAGATGACCCGTTACGATAAGTGGCATGGAGAACCCACAGGTGCTAATCAACACTTCTATGCAAGGAAGATAAAGATAAAAAGAGGACAATGAAGGGACTGAATGAGGTATATGGTGAAGTGGCAGAGGGTGCCATTTCCTGCGCCCTCAGAGGCTCAGGTGCCGTGCCTGGGTGTGGTGGCGGCTGAGCTGTCTCCCATTATCCTTCCTACGCCTCGCCCGACTTCTCAGCAGCCAGCTCAAGAGGCCCACACCCCTCCCTGGCCCCACCTCCCACAAAATTCCTAGAAGTCCTGAATTAAACTTAGTCTCAGGGTCACTGCCTGGGAGGTGGGGCAAGAAACTTTTGGCTGAGCAGCTTTTAGCCAAGAAAAAGTTGGAGTTCTCTACCAAAAGGTGAGAACGGTTGTAGAGAGGCAAGCTGCCTCCTCAGCCTACCTCCGCCCCTCTGTGCCACCACACCTAGCGCCCTGGTCATGTCCCTTCCCTGGGGGTGTTTTCCTTCTGCTCTTCTCTTGGCCAGTAGCTTGTGTGTAGTTCAAAATGGTCACTGTAAGCTGCTTTTTTACCTTTCTATTTCAGTTCCCTGTGCTAATTGGCTATATACCTTTGAGCTCCTCAGTCCAAATTTTCAGGAGAATGCTCACCTTTTCATACCAGGCCACACAAATCGACAGTTGCTGGTCAGCCAATGGATTCACTGGCCTAGAGACAGGTATCCACCTTGATTCAATTAACTGTGGCAATGGGTGGGGCAAGGGATTATACGATGCAGATGCTCACATTTTAGATGGGGCTTAGACAAAGTGCACAATAGCAGCTATATTTTTCCACTGTCATATTCAGGTGAACATCCTCACATATTGTTTTAGTTTCCTACTATGGCAGCGTTGTAACCAAGTACCACAAATTGGGTGGCTTAAAACTACAGAAATTCTTGTCTCACAGTTCCCGAGGCTAGAACTCTGAAATCACGGGGTGGGCGGGGCCACGCCCCCGCCCCTGTACAGGAATCCTTCCCAGCCGACGACCTCCGGCATCTCTCGCCGCATCACTCCTGTCTCTGCCTTGGTCATCACGTGGCCTGTGTACGTCTTTACATTTCTGTCTCGTTATGAAGACACCAGTTACTGGATTAAGGGGTCCACCCTGCTCCTTAATAACATCTGTAATAACCCTATTTTTAAATAAGGTTACAATGTAAGGTACTGGGGGTTAGAACTTCAACATTTTGGGGGGAAGACATAGCCCAATTCGTAACACTTACCTACATGGGTTGGACAGCCAGTTTCCCCACAAAGCAGATACACACCTAACCATTATGGCAGAAGTACTCCCGAATGCATACACGATACACAAAAGGCACGTGCCACTGCAGTGGAGTGCCTGCGATGAGGGTGTGTCCCCTGTGTTTATGGAGGTATCAAATAGTCTTAGTTATGCTATTAATAAAGTAGTCTTGGTGTTACCAACCTGCATCCAAAAAAATGTTTAAAAAAAATCAGCAGTTAAGGGTGATATTGAGGAATAATGTTAATATCATTCATTTTATAAAATATTTTTTTAGTCATTGCTTAAATAAGGTCCTCTACTTCGGAAAAATCAATCTGATATGGTAAGCAAAATATAAAAGCACTAAAAATGCACCCAACTGTCCTGTAGCTTCTTTTTTAAATTAAATTTATTGAGATGACATTGGTTAATAAGATTATATAGGTTTCAAGTGTACATTACTATGATACATGATCTGTATATTGCATTGTGTGCCCACCACCCAAAGTCAAATCTTCTTCTGTCACCATATATTTGATGCTTAGCTCCTTTAGAGTGTTTTATGTGGAGCCTTTGTAAGGACTCAGATGGCTGCATCTTTGAGGAGGAGAGAACCTTAGGTAACTGCAGCAAGTAATGACTGTGTGGAAGAGAGCGACAGAGGAGCTGGAGGCCGTCACCGAGACAGTTTGGCACAAAAGGCTATGGAGTGCATAAACACTTTTTTTTCCCCTGTTGAATGCCAACTTCTCCCTTAAAAAAAATGCCAAAGAGACATTTTAATAGTTTTAGAGAGGAGAAAGCCTCATCTTGAAACTAACGAACTTACCAGAATAAAAATGTAACGTAGAGAAGAAATTGTCAATAATTTGTTTACCTTACTTCCTAAAATCCTTAAAATATTATTAGGAGGTAAAAACTATGATACTTTTCTTTTCTTTCTTTTTTTTTTTTAGATAAGAAACAAGACCATTTCACTTGTTCATCTCCTCTTTCATTCTCCCAGGAACTTCTTCCACACTGCTGTGCTTGAGTCTGAGTTCCGTACCGAAGCCTCAGCCACCTCATTCTCCTTTGCAAAAATCGTTGTGGATCCCTATTGCCTTGTACAGTAGTTTTCAAACTTTTAGTTTTTCATAGCAGAACTCTTTTATGAAGCAACAGCTCTACAGGTTTTATCTGTATGTATTTATGACTATATTGTTTATCTGTTGAATAAAAGGGGTACTTTTGAAGACAGATTTTTATATAAGTCCAGGTTAATAATATGTACTTATTATAAAATTAACCAGAACAAAGAAACTATTCTGATAAAGAGAACTTTGAAATTAGGCAGTGAAATATAGATGAAAATGAATATTAGCATCACTCAGCACTCATCAATTAATTTCTGCATTCTATTAAAATAAAAAGAAAACCCTGATCCATGCAGAAAATCATAAATCTGTTCACATTATATCCAGACTGATCCTTTAAAAATGCAAACCTGATTACCACAGTCCATCAACTCTAAAATGCCATTGACTGTACATTGCATCATTATTTTATGTATAGCCAGGAAAAAAAAAAAACCTAATTAAACTTTCATTTGAGGGATATTAAGATGTAAAAAAATAGCATACCTCACAGTCATTGGAATTTAGTACTCCAGTCCCTACATTTCTCTTGAAAGTCAACCACTCGGGTTCTGTCAGTATCAGGACAAAGCTCCTGATTATGTTCTAAGGAGCCTGCGTGACCTCCCCACCCTGATCTCTGCACTCCAGCTGCACTGGCCTTTCCAGTCACCCAGTCCTCCAGATCACAGTTCAAGCCTCCCTTCCTCCAGACGGCCTTTCCTGACCTCCCTGACCAGGCCACGACCTTGGGCACGTGCGTGTCTCTCCCTAACAGCACTCGCCGTGGTAGATGTCTTGTTTGGTTCACAATCTTAGTTCAGCTTATGTGCTTGTTTGCTCAGGACCTAGCCCCATGAGGGCAGAGAACATGTGCTTTTGCTCCCTACTGTATCTTTTGTAGTTGGCACAGGACCCAGTAGCACCCATTACACAGAAAGCACTCAAATGTTTGTAAATGAATGAAAATCATTTTGTTTTAATTGCTGATTTTAGGATACTCTTCAATTCAGAGGATTCAGGAGATCCAAAAAATGTGACAGTGGTTAAGACTTTTATTTTAGAGTTGAGTCATTAACAATAGCTACCAAATTCTTGCGTCCTTCTCAAATGCCAAGTTCAGACAAAAAGCACTGAAAATGACTTCCTGTGTGTTAACTCTCTAGGCTGATGTTACCAGCACAAGGTGGTCAGTGTTCCAAGACCTGTGCTGAGCCCGTGCACCTGGGCTTCTTCCCATTGTCAGGCTCTCTCTCTGACTGTACCTGCCTTGTACAGGCATGAGTCCAAACAGGGGCGGTCGCAGCCCAGCCTTCTCAAATAATGACACATTTGTGAGAAATTCTACTGCATTCACAGTGAAGACAGATGTTTTCCTCTGTGGCCTGCACCAAAACACGTTCATCTAGATTTTGGAAGCACAAGGTGTTAAAATTTGATACACAAAACATTTGAGAGTGTTTTACACTCTCCTTTGTATTACAAGTTTTAAATTGGTGGGAACCATTCCCAAAGAGGAGACTTGAACAAAATGCTTGTGGAACATCACTCGACCGTTTATTTGTGAAACCAAAGGGTAATCTGAAAACCACTGATTGGCTGGATCAAGCCTTAATTCTCGATTTGCCTGGCTCTTCCTGATCTGCTCCCTGGCTGCTCCTCAGTGGTCCTGACGCCCAGCTTTAAAACCTGTAATAGACATGACGTATCACTAGCGCCTGGAATAAGTGCGGGACTGACACATCCTTGGCCCACAGGACTGTCCCCAGCTCTCTGTCTTCCTTTCAGCTCACATCTAGTCCTCATGAAGCCTTCCCTGACCTACTCAGGATTCCTTCCACTGCTCTCACCAGATGGCTGAAGACCCCCACGGTACAAGCCCTCTTTCTGTAGCCTGTGTTTGTCTCCCCACTGGACTGCACGCTTCTTGAGGAAAGACACTTCCGTTTTTACAATGTCAGCGTGGTCCAGGACTTGGTGTGCTGCAAACACTTAATGAAGTCCTTTCTCTCTCAGCCTTGCTAGCCTGGATGATTTCAGTTTTTGACAGTGGAAAAATCTGTATCTTGTGGCTTTAAACTGTATTTCCTTCATCACCAGGAAAGTGAAGCATCTTTTCAATATGTTTATTACTCCTGTGTATTTCTTCAGTACTGTTTATAGCCTTTGTGTATTTTTCTAGGAGAGTATTTATCTTATTAATTTGTGGGATTTGTAATCTTTGAATACAGAGTATATTAACGCTTTGCTTTGCAAATATGTGGTTAACATTTTCTCCTAGGTAATTTACTAGATTTGTTTTAAGTGTCATTCATGTAACAAAATTTTATTTAAATGTAGGTGATATGCCATTCCTTTCCTTGCAGGGGTGTCCAAACTTTTGGCATCTCTGGGCCACACATTAAATATACTGTGATACATAATCACAAAAAATCTCATAATGTTTTAAGTAAATTTATGATTTTGTGGTGGGTCGCATTCACAGCCATCCTGAGCTGCATGTGGCCTGTGGGCCGCAGGTTGGACATCCCTGCTTATAGCTTCCAGATTTGGAGTCTTGCGTACTCTACCTCCAGATTAAAACAACATTCTTTCTTTTTTCCTTATGGCACTTTTATAGTGCATGCTTGTATGTATATCATGTAGCTCTTCAATCCATATAAAACTTTTAAATATATAGTATGAGGTAATTTTTAAAATTCTGTGACAATTTTGATAGCCAATTGTCACAAACTATTGAATGGTTCTCTATTTCCCTATTGATTTGAAATGTAAAGTGGGCATTTTAGATAAGACCCAAAGGAAGGAGAGTATCTGGATGTGGGGAGACCAACAGGAAGCGACCCGGATGGTTGGGCCCACGTGTACAGGGACAGAATGGGAGAGTGATGAGCGTTACTTAAGGCACGATAAGCATGGTGGTCCCGAAGTCAAGACATTCGATCTGAAGAATTATTTGGAGAACAGCAGTAGTATATAGCTAAAAGGCCATTTTTTTTGTTTTGGTTTTTTAAATAACGTTCACTATCCATTCAAAATAGAAACTTTTAGCAAACATGAAATAAAAGAAAACATTGTTAATCTGATTTTTATAAACCTACAGCAAATATTATTATAGTTTATGACGAAATGTGAAAAGCCTTCATCACGAGTCCAGGAACAAGAAAAGAACGCTTGGCACCAAATCTTTTTGATATCTTAGTGGCAGTCTCAGCCGATGCAATAAGGCAAGGATAAAGAAGACATGAGGGTTAGGGAGGAAGAACTATGTGTCATTATTCACGGATGACACGAATGTGTCAGAAAATATAAAAGAATTATAAGTGATTAGAATTAGCATCTGATTTAGCAGCCACTAGATCTTGATAAAAGATCTAGATAAAAATTTATTAGAAGCACAAATCAATTGTTTTTGTTACTAGTTACAAACAGAAAATACAATTTTAAACAGGAATTTCACTTAAAATAAAACAAAGAGTTCAAATGCCTAGAAATCTCACAAAATATAAGATTTCTACACTATGAGATCATTAAACAAAATTAAAGAATAACTAAAAAATTCTAAAGGAAGTATATACTATATTTGTGGGCTGGAAACTTGAGAGTAGAAACGTCAGTTCACCACAAAGGGATCTATACATTCATTGTAATCGCAATCAAAGCATCAATAGGTATTCTTGTGGAAACACTGGCTGATGGTAAAAATAAATAAAATGACATCGTTATGAGATGACTAACCAGCTACTACAATTATTTTCATTGAAATGTGAAGTCTGACTAATTTCTCATGGGAAGAAGATAATGTAATATAAATCCTTAAACATTTTTCAGTATTTGCTGCCATATACCAAGCGCACTGCTGGGTGTTTTCCAAAGAACATTCCACAGAACCTCAGTTTCTGAGATGCTACGAGAAAAATGGGTTCCGTAGTCACATGCCCATAGGAAAAACTCCATGCGGTGATCGCCTCTGGGAGATTCACGTGCCACAGTAGAATTTTAAAGCCTCTAAAAAGTTCTAGAGAAGAGAAAAGCAAATAGAATTTTGTTTAATCCTAGATTTTCCAAACTTATTTAATCATGAAACCTCTTAGAGAAACAATGGCCTAGAATTCTTTTTTTATATACATTTGGTTCTCACCATATCTGTGAAATAGCCCAGGGCTGAACTGTTTGTTCTACAGATGAAGAAATGGAACCTCTGGCAGGTGAAGATTTACACCAGTTCCCCATATCTGTATTAGCTACTAATACAGAATCTTCAATGCAAACTCAGTTTTTCTAAAATAAATAAATAAATATATAAAAAATCCAGGACTCTCTTCGGGGTAAAACACTATTTTCACGTGAACAGCATTTTAGAGCTGGAATAAACCTTAATGATCTCTTAGACTAGTAACCTTATTATACGTTGATGAGGCAACTGGGGCCCAGACAAATTAAGTGCCTTGCCCCAGGTCAAGAGCTTGCAGACTAGCAGGAGGAATAAAAGGATCCATGACTCAGTGACTCCCAATTAAGTGCTCTACTGCCCCATATAATTAGGAGGCAAATCTGTGTCAATGCAGGGTGAAATCAAATTAACTGCCTAGATTGAGTAGGTGCTCATAGGTACTGAATGAACTATTTACCTAGAACAATACAGGAGCTATGTCAAGTTGTCATGTAATTTTGAAATGAGGACTCAGAAAACATTTGATGACTGGGGTGTAATATGGTAAAGCACTGAATATTGTTATTTTAAGGAGCTTAATCACATTATTTGTGTTATGTTATCCCTCTCCTCCAAAAAGTGCCACATGCCACTTGAAAAAATAAAAGGAATTGAAACTGTGGATTAAAAGCGATTTCACTACTCTGAAGGGGCACATCCTGGAGCGTCACGGGCTGGAAATCACTTTTCTGAAGTGTGTCAGACGTGAGGAATAGAAGAGTAATGCAGAGGGATAAACACCTGGCAGAACCTGTAGGGCAGGGAAGGGTTTGTTTACAGCAGGTGCTGCTGTCTGAAAGAGCTGCAGGGAAAACCCAAAATCCTCCTTGGACAGGGTGGGGCTCAAAGTTCTAAAATGCACTGAAGGAGGCGAAAGGCTATCTTTTAACCAAAGAGGGAAAAGTAAGGGACTGAGGGAGACTGCTGAAAAAGAGGAAGATAAGTCAAGCCATAAACAAGAGAGTAAAATACAGGAACGCAAAACAGTGTTCTGCTGACTTGGGGCTTTAAAAGAAGGAGCCATTCTCTGTGTGTTTGAAAACATTTTGGCCATAGCTGGTGGCCATTGGGCAGAAGGGCAAGGTAGCTTTGAAGTCTAAAGAAACCTTCAGTTCCCTCAGTGGGAGTGTTCCATTAGAGATAAGGAAAGAATATGCAGATACAAACCCAATTACTCCCTCTGCTTTTTATCTTCTCCTTGTATGTGACTCTTGGGGACCTTGTCTTGGGGACAGGCCTACAACAGAGCATGATTTAGAGGTTCCTGGGTTCCCTGGGAAAATACCATCATAACATCCAGTTGCCTGCACCCTATTCAGCTCCCAAAATGCGCAATCTGGTGTGTACTTCACATGATTGCAATTTACCTGAGAAATTCTGTTTTTTAAGCTTTATTGGAGGGCAAATAAATCTATTCGGTACACCACCGTTGCCTTGTTTTATCCTCCGCATCTTTTTATAGCTCATTACCACAGTCTCATGCCCAAGAAGGCAAGAGAGGGCAATCCTTTAGTTTCTCAAAGATAATGATTACCTACATTAAAAACAAAAACAAAAGCAAAAATGTAATATCAGAAGTTTCTAGATACTAACATCTCCTTAAAATTTCCCCAGTAATCATTATGATCTATTTTACACCCCTCTAAATTTGTAGAATTATTTACACGACCCTCTCCCCCCAAAGAAAACACAGCAGGATCTTTGGTGCCAACAGTTATTAACGCTGCCTGTCATTTAATGTGGTAGGTGGTGCTGGTGAAACTGGTAGAAGCTGGTGCACAGAGTAGGGCAACTTCTCTGAGGAAGGGTTATCCATTTAAAATCGTTATTGCTCTTCTCGGATTATAAAAATAAATACTAATTGTGGAAAAATTCAATCTTTCAGAAATATGTAATGCAGAAAGCGAAAGCAATCCCTAGAGTTAATCACTCCAGCTTTCCCTCCAACATTTATTTAAAACAAAACAAAACTGTAGTTGTTTTTTAAACGGGATCATACAATGTTTAAGCCAGAACTTGCTGTTCTTGGTTAAGATTTGGTCTACTGAATAAAGAAGAGATCCATCACATCATTTTTAAATGGTTGCATAGTATTTAAAAGGTTGCATAGTACTTTATAGAAAAGATGTTTTTACAATTATTTTACTTTAGTGAACATTCTTGTTCACATATCCTGTACATGTGAGAACATTTTTGGATATAAAATCCTAGATATGAATTTGCTGGGTCAATGGGTGTACGTATTAACATTTTCATTAGACTATACTTAAATTTTAAATCTTTAAAATTGGTTTGTAGCTTGAAAGGGCACTGGCATAATTCTTTGTTGCAAAGTCTGTCAAACAACAGTCACCAAGTCCAGTTTTCTTTCATTCTTTTTTCAGGAGTCACTGAGATAACAGTTTGTTGTCACACACTGGCATACAATCTCAGTTTGTCAGCATTACAACTCCAATGCATGTTAAAAATATTTGCCATTTTTGGGGAGTGAGCTTTTGGATTTTTTTTTTCAGATGACATTAGCTTCAGGAATGTTTTTAGAGGTCAGAATAGGATTTAGAAAGGTAGATAAAGTAAGACTAATCTACTACCCAATTCTTTCATCTGCTGAACAGAACATGCTGCTGCTCTGGGGACAACCGCACGGGTTATTAGCTGCAGGGGGCCGCTCTGCCAGTTTGCCTCTACTCAGCATATGGGTTCCATCTCTAGCCATTTTCCAGTGTCTGCCACGGTAAACCTAAGCCACCAATTCTGACCACACTTTCACTTTGAGGACACAAAGAAGACAGACTTTCAAGAGCAAAATACTTGTAATAGTACCCTCCTGGACCTCTCATTCTAAAGTGATTTTTGCTTCCTCTGGACTCACAGATTTTAAAATGTTTGTGCTATTCATTAACTTTGCAATTTTCCTTTGGACCTAAAAAAAGATACAAAAGTTAAATCATTTAAGTGTTTATATAAATCAAATGACTCACCAAATTCTCCCCACTATATGCTTTATGAGAGGAGGGATTTTGTTTGGTTCACTGATGTTTCTCCACATCTAGAACAGTACCTGACTCATGAAAGGTGTTCAATACATATTTGTTGAATGAATGATAAATTCTTTGAGGCCAGGGATCTTCTTATATTTTGTATCCCTATAGTAAATGCCAAGTTGCTGATAAAAATTAAGGAAAGGATGTTCCTCATTCAAGAACATAACTTATGACCTTCTTAGAAGCAAAGTGTAAAAGACCCCTGGTCTAAATAAAACTACACACTAAATCTACAGTAAGAATAGTTGGGTCTTTGATTTAGAAAGTAGTGTACTGATTTTTCTAAGCCTTTGATCATCATTATAAAGATCAGATTTGAGCATTAAACAACATTGACCCCAAGCTGTATTCTATAAGTCTCTTTTCCAAAACAAAACAAAACAAAACAAAACAAAACCCAACAAAAACATGGCATCAAGTTGTTAATTGGGAATGCCTCTGTAAGCCTAAACATTTTTTTTTTAATGATACTGTATAAGCAAGGTGGCAAAGGAAATATTTGTGCACAACATTTATATTCTGGACTTTGTCAATGGTGGTATGACACTAATAAGAGAGATATCTGCTTTCACATCCATGTCAAACGTGCAATTTTTTGGTTTTAAAGCCAATAAAAATAAAAGCAGTAAAAAACTATAAAAAAGGGAATTAGAGTGAAAAACTATCTAAACCCGGGGCATATTTTGGATAATATATAACATTTGGGGGAATAAAGGCAGAACGTGTACAAACATAAGTTTTACAGTTATTCCAGAAAGAAAGTCCATCTTATAAAACACATTCTAATTTTAGTCTTTTAGTACTTATTTATGTCAGACCAGCTCTTATTGGATGTTTGGTTTCCTGTGTTGAGACTTAGAAAAAAATACCTTGTGGTTAGAAAATAGCATATTCTCAAGACTAGATGACTGAAAAGACTATTTTTTGGTTTACTATTTTTTACAACGAACTTTGCTTTAAAAAAGAGAATGAATTAATCAGACTTGAGATTAACTCTCACTGGTAGAACTGGAGTGAATATATTTAGTCTGCTTAACAAAGAAAAGGGATCATTTCTGGAAAGAATAGGGCCTAAAATAAAGAAGAGTTTTTGATCTGTAACAAAAAAAAAAAACAAAAAATAAAGAAAGAAAAATTAAGAATACTTGGAGGTGGGTGTAGATTTCATAAGAGAGTAGTTAAGGAAAGGCACGTGCCCAAGGTAGATTAGAGAGCAAAGTCCGAACGACAGCAACAACAGAAGCATTCCTGAGGAAAACTAACGCCAGGAGCGCTCCTACGGTTAATTAAAACAAAAAGGTAAACAAGTATTCAACCGACTGAGGCTTACATTAGAGTACAGTACACTTGCGACACCAGACCTTCAAGAAAAAGAAATGCTCAAAAAATTTTCTTAAAAGACACATTATGGAAAAAAATTATCAAATAAAAATTAGAACATTCTTACTTGAGGTAGATAAAAATAAAAAATACAGTACAAACAGGGTAAGAAAATACTATTGGTTTCAATCACTCAAGTTCGAAAGTGAAGAACTGTCATGATCATACATTTTAAAGCAAACAATAGTCATTTCTAAAGTCTGTACAAAAAAGTACATGTGTAAAAATTCCTGAAAAAATTTGATTAAAAATTTAAGTTTGACAGTCATCACGTGGTAATATTAATATCGCACTTGTAATATTTGTAAATTTTAGATTTAAAAAACAAAGTATGCACTACTTCTATTTTAAAGGTGTTTTGAAGCTACAAAAACCATTGATGGAAAAAAATGACGAAACATTCACTACCTACACCAAAACAAATACACACGACGTCCTAAATTTCATTGTATAGGAATACGAGCTATTGAAGTGCAAGGTGCATGAGTATCTATCTCAGCGACGCGCGTAAGCTCAGCCAGGAACCACAAACGTGTTCCGAGCGGAGGCCCAGTTCAAGCCCATCATCTCATGGACACAGTAAATCATCCAAAAGCCCACCTTCAGCAGCTAAAGTTGTCATGAGAACAGGCCGATGGGTCCTTAACTCCAGCAATAACAGAATCCTCGGTCTTATTGTTGTGCAGCAGATGTCACTATGGGTGGGGCTGACGCGCAGAGCCGCAGAAACATTTCGGTACCACCCCCCAGAACACTTTCAATGGGATAGCAGGGCTCCCAAAAGGTAAGGGCAAAGCTCCCAACGACCAGTTCCTAGTAGAAACGAGGAAGTTACGATGTGGCCGCGGTCCACGTCAAGACCGCAATGAGGTTTTTAAAATCCCCCAGGTTTTTAAAATCTCCCCTGGGAAAGAGATCGTCCCCTCTCCCCCTCCCCTCCCGGCTCCTCCTCGGGACACTTGGCTGAGTCTTTCTTTTCCTCCTTCCCACGCTGAGGTGAGGCAGCACGCAAGCCAGGGACGCCTGTTTTTCTCTTCATGCCGAGGGAACTCTACGGGTAGGAACCTCAGGTAGCAGGAGGGGACAGGGCGGCGTTGTGGGGAGGCAAAGAAAGCTCGCCTGGGACGAGCCGGTCCGGGGTTGGGAAGGGACAGGAGGGCTGCCGGGCCGAGAAGAGGAGGCCGAGGTGACGAGGAAAATCTGCCGGCTCGGAGCTGGGACCGAGCGCTTCCGGCGGGCCCCAGCCACTCTCGGCCTAGCGCGGCTGGCAATCTGGACTCCACCAGGGCGGGCAGGTAGTAGAGAGGGTAAACCGCGGCTCGCACTTGCCTGGGATCGGGTGACCAATAACTGGTAATAGTCTTTGCTCGGCGCTGGGCCTTGTCCTACAATTTCGAACAGAGTCTCCGGCAGCCACGACGCCATCTTGGGACGCCACCGTCGTCGCTAAGACAACCAGGAAGGGGCGGGGTTTGATCGGGGTCATGAGGCCAAAGCCCTAGTTTAAATCGAACCCCGCTTCTGAGTTAACAGGGGGTTTCTACCTTGGGGTGATGTCTTCTTTTCCAAGGGTCTCAGGGAACTTTGATCCGTGAAATTTCTACCTCAGGTCTCAGGTGACCCGAAGGGGAATTAGTTCCTGCTACCACGGAGGGGCGGGGGGTGACCCCGGCGGAGGGATATCAAGTGAAGCTTCACATTCCCCTTCCTGGTCCCTCGAAGGGATCCGGAGGAGATTGCAGGCCGCTGGGGAAGTCGATGCGGGCGTTGGGGGAGGGAGGGGCGATGTGATGGGCTGCGAGTAGGCAGCGGGGCCTGTCCCGCGGACGAGACCGTCAGCGCAGCCGGAGGGAAAAGTAGTTCCCGGAGGCTGTTGGAATAGGCGTGGAGGGAGGCGGCGCGGGCGGAGGCGCACGCCGGCCGGGGTGCTGCGGCTCAGCTGATAATTGAAGGGAACCGAGGAGCCGCCGCCACCACCGCCGCCGCCGTCGGGGGGTGGGGGGAGCGAGTGGAAGTTGCTGCCGCGCCACCGAGTCCGGACCGGAGACTTTGGGGCCAAACTAGGTAACTGAGGCGCAGTTGCGAGCGGTGGGGCCAGGCCTGGGGGGAGGGTGATGTGCTGAGATTGGGAGGGGGGTGACGGCGTTGAGGGGGGGGAGGAGCTGGAACAGAAAGTCCCAGGAAGCACAGTTGTGTCAGCGCCGCGGTTCGGCCCCTGCTCGGCCTTCTCCCGGCGCCGGCGGCGGGACTGCGGAAGGACGGGGCCGGGGGTTGACTGGCAAGGCGCTCGAGAGAGACCGCGACCGTAGGGACCAGGACCGTGCGGGAGCTGAGGAGGGGGTCGCTGGGTCCGCTCTCAGGTCCTCCGCCATGAGGAGGGCCGTTCACGGAGCCGGGGTGAGGCGTGCGGGTGTTAGGGAGCCCGGAGGGGGTGGGGGGGCCGGAAGTGGGCTTTGGAGCTTGGAGGGCGTCTAGGAAGAGAGAAAGTGGGGGGCCGGAAGTGCAGGTGGGGAGTGTGGAGACAGCAAGGGTTCCCCGGAAATGGGATGGGGGCCCGGAAACCGGGAGAGGGGAGGCTCCGGGGCCTGGGACGGCCCGGAAATGGAAACTAGGGAGCAGCTCGAGTGACAACAGTTGTGGGAAGCGGGGGTCAGAGAAGGTAGAGGCCGGAGTGACTTTAGACCACAGTAAGGGGTTTCTTGCCAAAGGGGGACGGTTGCGGGCGGGCGAGGACGTAGACGGGGTCCGCGCTTGGCAGTTGTTTTCAGTCGTGGGAAGTTGAAGCTGCGGGGGAGATGACGACGA
Organism: Pteronotus mesoamericanus; assembly: GCF_021234165.1. Classification (NCBI taxonomy): domain Eukaryota; kingdom Metazoa; phylum Chordata; class Mammalia; order Chiroptera; family Mormoopidae; genus Pteronotus; species Pteronotus mesoamericanus. The sequence goes on from NW_026555277.1 coordinate 726,005, forward strand.
GACGGGCATGGCAAGAAAAGAGGCCGAGAAACTTGGCCGAGAGGAGCCGAGCATCCTTCTCAATAGATCAGCGTGGGAATTGGGGAGAAGGGGTCCAGGACTTGGGGGTGGTGGTGGACCAATTGTCACTCCAACCGTTATTAGCATTCAAAGCGAGTCAGGAGATTAATTTATTTATATGTGGATTACATAAAACCTGTTACAACGTGTGTCTATTCAGTTCACCCTCCGCTCTTCACAGTGAGTGGGTTTCTAGTTCAGAAACAAGTTACAGGGGAGAAGGTTGTAAAATCTCAAATCCTGTCCTCCGTGTTGCTCCCTTCCTCAGAATGAGAGAAAGGTTAACATTTTTTTAGAGGGAGAAATTAATGAAGATTTTAAAAATGTGCAGATCAGGGGAAAATAACTTAGACATTGAAACTCTTGCTGAGGGTCGGGAGGGAGTCGGTTACCCTCGAGTGGAGAGGAGAGAACGGAAAGGGCTGCTCCTAAACCCGTAAGACAGATTTGCTTCTGATAAGGCGGGTTTGTCTGGGGAGAGGTTGAGCTGCAGCGTCGTGTCTGGCCTTGGGTGTACTTTAATTGCTCGTTAGTTAATTGGGGGAGGGACTCTGTCAGTGTGTAAACGTTCGTGTGTGCGTGGTGGGGGCGAGCGGGACGTTTAATAGCACGGGGAAATGGGTCCCGAGTGGACTTCAGCTGCTCCCCCGCTCTCTCCCGTCCTAGTCGGCGTTCCCCGATGTTGCCTGGGCTGCCAAATCACCCGATCCCCGGGCTTGACTCCGTTTTGTAGGCCCTTTAGCCGTTTGTGTAACTTTCTAGTCCTTTCCAGTCTCTTTAGATATTTTTGGCATTTCATTTTTTAAAGACCAGGAAAGGTGAGGCTCAGAATCTCCTCTCTAAAAAACAAAACAAAAATATATACGGGGTAGAAAGTTGAAAGAGCTATTGAGTGAGGTAAAAAACCGAGTCTCAGAACAAAGGTCTTAGTTGTTAGAGAAAAAGGCAAGAGGCCTATATATGAGGCTTGTGTGTGTCGCATTTACACAGGGGGTAGGAGGTTGGAGAAGGAACCCAGTGAGGCTTGAGGAGTGGAATTAGCAGAGGTTTAGAGACAATAAATTGCAAAGGGTGTTAATGAGGCTTATGTTCATATTTACATCATCCAAAGAACTTAATATGAAGCGTGAATTTTAGAGTAAACACAGTTTCTAATTTCTTTTGAAAGTCCTTGCTCCATGTTCAGCCCCAGGAATATTGAATTAATGTGGCTTTTGAATCATCTTTGTGAGGTTGTTTGGAGAGTTTTTATTTCATTTATTTTAAGCTTAAGAGAGCACATTAACATGATTGGGGTTTGTGGGCTTTGTCCACAGCTGCCTTTCTATGAATGTGCCAATATCCATAAGAATTGAAGAACTGTAATTAAGATTATTTTTTCCATTTGCTCCCCAGTTTTTCAGGAGTTTGAGTGGTTTTTCAGTCTGCTCAGCTGACATTTACTAGTTAGTTTGTGTCCATGAACAGACTTTTTGTTTTAGTTTTGCATTTTCTAAAAGTTCTAGAAAACTTTTGGCAGTTAGAGTTCCAGAAGGTACTAAATTAAAATAATTATATTTTAAAAATGAAGGGGATGCGAGGCCAGGGTAAAATCAATGATTTCTAGCAAAGTAAATTTGAAATAATGTTTACTTGTCCATTTTAACTTTTAAGATTACTGGATTTATGTTATCTAAATACGGTTTTGTGTTCCTATTTTAAAGACGTTATCCTAGCAGAGAGAGAAACTAGTTTAGGAATTCATACCCTGACAGTAAGTGCCTGGTGACCTTGAGCTAGCTATTCACTCACATTATCGGGTCTCCAGTTATTTTATCTGTAAAATGGGGGTGGATAATCACTGTATTTCCTCACTTGCTGGTTGTGAGACCCAGTGAATATAATGGCTCTGAAAAACTACAAACTACTAGATTTAGAAAATTACATTAGTTATTTTGAAGTCATTAATAAAAACTAATAGTTTATCATTAGTGGTGATTGGGAGAGGTTAATGGCAGTTTGAAGATAAGAAGATCCTGTACTTTATAATCATTGAAATTGCTGCTAAATTGGTAGGGGAACTTGGGCCCAATTTCTATTAAAATTATTTTTATTTTTCATCACCGTGATAGATAGTTTTTCACCACATAGTATACTGAATAAATTTATTATTTTTTGAGAAATTTTAAACAAATTTCTTTACATTTTTATTATTTTTTTGTCTATGAGTTTACCTTTTTTTTTCTTGCTTAATCCCTTCATCTTTTCACCCAGTACCCCTCCCCACCTCATGTCTGACAGCTGTCAGTTTGTTTTCTATATCTTTGAGTCTGTTTCTATTTTGTTTGTTTTGTTCTTTAAGATTCCACGTACATATAGGCAAAGTCATATATTGTACAGTACTTGTCTTTCTGTGACTGGCTTATTTCACTTAGCATAATATTCTGCAGGTCAGTTCATGCTGTTGCAAAAGGTAAGATTTCCTCTTTTTCTTTTTTTTTCCGCCAAATGTACCACAGCAATTAGATCCATTCATCTATTGATGGGCAGTTGGGTTGCCTCCACACCTTGGCTATTATAAATAATGCTGCATTGAACATAGAGGTGTATATATTCTTTTGAATTAGTGTTGGGGTTTATTTGGATGTATTACCAGAAGTGGAATCACTGGTTCATAAGGCAGATCCATTTTTAACTTTTTGAGGAAACTCCATACCACTTTTCATAGTGGCTACACCAAACTCTATTCCCACCAACAGTGCACAAGGGTTCCCTTTTCTCTACATCCTTGCCAACAACACTGGTTGTTTTTTACATTTTTATTGAAAAATATGTGCCTGTTTTTGGTATGTGGCTCTTATGAAACTGACTTTCTAATATCAGACATTTAAATTTTTTAATAGAATCTAAGGTTTTCTCTTTCTGTTTTAATTTTAAGTGGATGGGTGGGGATCCTTTTGAGCAAATGTGATAACAATTGCCCTTTTATTTTTCCCTGTTTGCTGAGGTAATTTGATGGACTCAAGTTGAAAAAAGTAACCTTGTTGCTTCTTGTCTTCACTCTAGTTCTTGCTACTGCCAGTCTGACCTGCACTTTTCCTTTATTTAAATCACTTTAAGTTCATTTCAACTTGCCCCTTCAAATCACTTCCTTAAACTTTTTATTTCTTGACTGTCTAGATAAGTTTCATTTTGGGATTATAGTGCTAAATTTGTTGACATGTGTTGCTTTGTTTCCATGACTGGATTATAGGCTTCTTGGGGGCAAAATTTAATACCACTGTGTTTAGTGTGCAGGTGCGCTCACAAACCTGATTGTAAATAATAACTATTGTCCTTGCTGCTCTAAACCAATGGTAGCCTGGTCTTGCCTACTATGCAGCCAGTCCGACTGCTTGGAAAGGATCTTGGACCCACCAGATTCCTCAGGATCCTGTTTGGTTTGGTGATCATAGTCTCTTCACACCTTCTGACTATGGTGCCATCAGAGTACCTAGGTAGAGTGGTGGAATAAGAATTTGGTGGATGTTATGCAATAAATATAATTTGTAGATTGTTATATAAACTTGGTGTGTGTTCTTAACATGTAATAGCTTCATGTTTGTGTAATTTTTTTATAGTGCCTGTGTATAGTTCAGATAGCTATGTTACAAGATTTCTCGAAGGTATAAACCAAATCCCTAGTAATTGTTCTTTACAATCTCTACATTGTCTGTTAGTTTAGTCTGTGTACATTGGGTGCTTGCTGCTGAATCAGTCTCTTGATTTTTACTTAAGTAAAATTTAACTTGGCTAATGTCCTGGATTTTTAAAAATGCAGTCCCCTTGTACACCTGAAACTTAATAATGTTACTAACCGATATTACTCCAATAAATTTAATTTAAAAATACAGTTCTTTAATTAAATCTAATACCATAATTTATTGATAGTTTCAGGTTATTGGCAAAAGAAGTTGTTTCCGTAATCCCCGTAGTGGCTCAGTTTATCTCTGAGGACCTTTGGATTTTGGTTGTGGTTTTTGTAATTTCATTAAATCGGATTGGCTAGAAATAAAAAGAACTTGTCTGTTACTCAGACTTACCTGCTTTGACTTGAGTGTGCCGAAGCTGTTGATCCTAGTCAGTTTTATGGCTATGCCTGATTTAAAAATGTCATTTTAGTGGCTTAGAATAAAAAAAGCTGCCTGTTACTCTGTGTCCTTCCTTTTTCACTGGTCAAGTGAGCATCTCATGTAAAGGTAAAAGATTTGGATTCCAGTCCTGTGGTGCCTTTTCTATCATTGTGTCCTTAGACAAATAACCTTTGTGAGTTTAAGTGTCTAATCTGAAAAATGTGGTTTATTGCCACTTAACCTAGAGTTAATTGTCATTTATGTGCTAAACACTGTATTTAGGAAATTAGGCTGCAAGGATGGATTGAAACACAGGGCCCTCTCCCCACTGGTTCATCGCAGCGTTGACCATCAGTCCCCTCATTCGTTAACACCCTTCTACCTAGAACAGACTTGTATCGTATTATGCAGGTATTCCACTTGCAAATATTTAAGTATGCAAAATGCACATAGCTGATGATGAATCCCTTGAAGTGCATGATCCGTAATAATTCTTTAAATGATTATTGAAGGAATAAGCATTGTGTGAATAAAGTGATACTGTAAGTGAACATATTTTGTAATGATTTAGTGTCCTGTTTGTTTTGATAAACATTTTGGATTATTGTTAATGCTAAAAAGTTTTTGGGAGTTTTCTTTTTAATTTACTAATATATTTTAGAGACAACAAGTTGCTTTAATAATACAAAATTTAAAAAATTAGGACAAGCCATTTCATATTTTTTAATTGTCCATTACTTACATAAAAGAGCTGATAACTTAAATGTAACATTGAGGACCTAAGTATGTTTTGATGCAAGGTGCATATTTATTAAATATAAGGTTGCATCTTCTATATCATTTTAGTTTATTCTCTTTGTTTTTGATTTATTTTTGTAAATGTGATGTTATTACCCATACAGGATTTTGAAGGCTCTTTATAAGCTGAAAGGTCTATCAACAAGCCTTCAAGACTTGAAATTACAGTATTTCAGTGTGTATTTTAATCAACTTGTTGGCTGTCATAACCAATGAGTTCTACCCTGACTTCAAAACTCTTACTCATTCCACCCATGGGGCAGCATTCTGGATAAATAGATGTACCTTGTTCTCTCTTAAAGTTAAATTAACCCATTTTGGAAGCCCTGCTGGTAAATGTGTGATGTCCTGGAAACCCAAAGTGAGTTTTTACAGATAGCTCATCTGAAATTCACTGTTGAATTGTAATTCAAACTGCCTTGTGTCCTTAGAAAGCAGGTTCATGGAGATCATGTGAAGAGCCTCCCGACCCCCTTTTTGAAATTCTTGAAAACCAAGTATTTGTAGTTGCTTTGTAAATAGCAAATCTGTGAAAATGCAACAACTTCCTCTGTTGCACGAGTATTTGGTAATCCTTTTTTGCACCTTGGCAGCAGGTAGTCAGATTGAGCTGCTTGTTTCTCTCTTAACACACCCAGGAACTTCAGTACACCGACTTTGATTATTTACCTGGAATGATACCTTTCCATCATCTTATATCTCTTTAACGCTATATATACACACTGTCTTCCAGTAATTTCTGTATAAGCTTTTTACTTTTTACTCTTCTTCCCTTTACTCTTTTCTAAGACATTTTATTTGTTTCATTTATGGCATTCACAGTCTGTCTTACGCAATTTGTTGTTTACATCTTCTTTACTAGATCTTTGGCTTCTTTGGGTAGAGGTCTCATTCTTCTATCCCCGCAGTGGCTGGCACAAGGCTCCTAATGTAATGCGTTGTACATGGTAAGTGGCAGTGGTAGACTTTGTTTTGGTGACACATTGAGACACTATATTGTGACACTCATATTAGCACCATTTGCCATGGTTTACTGTCAACCTGATTATATTTTCAGGTTTTGGTAGCTGAGTGTAGGATCCTGGTTTATAAATTTCTCTGAATTAGGGTCATTAAAAATCAGCTACTTAAAGGATTGTTAAGGCACTAGACTGTTTTAGTAATTTATTTACCCCAGGTTTAGCATTTGGGGCTTAAGTTTATTAGTAAATGAAAGTTTATTTACCAGTACATAGTAAGTGCTTTCTGTGTACCAGGATTCTGCTGGGAGGAATGCAAAAGGGACTTAAGATGTAGTTCTTGTTCTCTTGAGTTCTGTTAAATGTTTCCTTTAGTTGATAATCACTTACTTTGTCTAACTTACTTGATAACTATATATAGTATAGTGTGTAGCATAGAGAAATACTCTTGTCAGTATACTAAATGCAGGTGTCCTGCATTTAGAAAACCTGATAATGAGAATCTAAGAAACAGATGAATTAGGGTACAATGTTTGACTTTACTGAATTGTTGGCACTGCCTTCATTATGAAAATATTTCATCAGCAACTTGTGTGTGCACTTCTGGTTCCATACAAGGTCTACCTTCTTGGAAAGTGTTGAGTAGAAATAAGAGATTTACAAAATGAGATCTTATGTTGAAATGTACTTTATTGCAGATGAATTCAAATCATGACAACATATAACAGAAGTATATGTGCTTCTCAACAAAACAAAACAAAACAAAACAAACAAAACACAAGTTGAGTTTTATACAGTGGGTACTCTGAAGTTTAGACAGAGATTCAGTCCTGGGTTGAAGATTCTGAGGAAGACTTCATCATAGGGAGAGGAGGGACTTGAACTGGCCCTGATTGTTTGGGTAGATATAGAAGAATGGGGAGCTTAAATATCTACGTAGTCGTGGTGAGGGTCTAATGGTAAGATAAACTGGCTCTCTGGAATAGAGGGTCCAGTTGATGGAATAACAGGAAATTTGGACCGAAATTATTGAGGTACTTAAATGGGAGATTAAGAAATTAGATTTAACAGATAGATGTTAAATTTATTGTTCATTTCTGAATAAACAAATATGACATGAACAAGATACAAAAACACTTAATTTGTAAATGAACTGAAAAGAAAAACAAAAGTGCTTTTAGATCTTACTTATGTTTGTATCTAATTACTTCCCTTTTTGCATTGCAGATAAGGGTTTTTGTGGTAAGCTTTAGGCCTATAGGAGCAGTGGAGGTAAAACTTGTTCAGTTTCTCTGTATAATAGTTAAAATAGTTTTCGTGCAGTAAGCAGGAGCTGGATAAGTGTCTAATGAATCCTACTGCGCCTCAGTTCAGTCACAGAATTCTTTAGAGGAAGCTGACAATCGTTTTGTCTTAACGCATTCAGCTCTTTATTCAGAGGTTTTTTTCCTTAAATTCAGTATACTGTTTGAGAATTAATGATTTATTTTGTGTTATACAATAATTTTTTAGTCTTATTTATAGGGAAAACTTTTGCTTAGCAAAAGTGAATTGTGGTTTAGGTGTTTACAAAATTGTATTTTTTTAGTTTTTAATACATTTTATTGATTATGCTACTATAGTCTCAATTTTTCACTTCGTCCCAGTCACCTGATACTCCCCCCCCTCCCTCTGGCAGTCATCCCCCTCTTAGTTTATGTCCATGGTTCATGCGTATTAAGTTCTTTAGCTACTCCATTTCCTATGCTGTTCTTAACATCCGCCTGTCTATTCTGAACCTACCAATTTGTACTTCTTAATCCCTGCACCTTTCTCCCGTTCTCCCCCTTTGCCCTCCCAACTAATAACACTCCAAGTGATCTCCACATGTATGATTCTGTTTCTGTTCTGCTTCTTTCCTAGTTTGTTTTTTAGATTTAGTTGTTGATAGTTGTAAATTTATTGCTATTTTAATGTTAATAATTTTGATCTTTTTCTTAATTACGTCCCTTTAACATTTCATATAAAAATGGCTTGGTGATGATGAACTCCTTTAGCTTTACCTTGTCTGGGAAGCACTTTATCTGCCCTTCCATTTTAAATGGTAGCTTTGCTGGATAGAGTGATCTTGGGTGTAGGTCCTTGCTTTTCGTGACTTTGAATACTTCTTGCCAGTCCCTTCTTGCCTGCAGTGTTTCTTTTGAGAAACCAGCTGACAGTCTTATGGGAACTCCCCTATGGGTAGGTAGCTGCTTTTCTCTTACTGCTTTTCAGATCCTCTCTTTAACCTTTGGCACTTTAATTATGATGTGTCTTGGTGTGGTCCTCTTTGTGTCCATCTTGTTTGGGACTTTCCGTGTTTCCTGGACTTGTATGTCAATTTCCTTCACCAAATTAGGGAAGTTTTCTTTCATTTTTTCAAATAAGTTTTCAATTTCTTGCTCTTCCTCTTCACTTTCCAGCACACCTAGGATTTGAATGTTGGAACTTGTCCTAGAGGCTTCTTAGGCTATCCTTGGTTTTTGGATTCTTTTTTTTTCCCTTGCTGTTCTGATTGAATATATTTTTTTCTCCCTTATGTTCCAAATCATTGATTTGATTCTTGGCTTCATCCACTCCACTCTTGGATACCTGTAAATTTTTATTTCATATAGTGTAAACTTCATTTATGCCTGTTTTTATGCTCTTGAAGTATCCAGTGAGTTACTTGAGCACCTAATAACCAGCATCTTGAACTCTGCATCTGATAGATTGCATAGCTTCATTTCGTTTAGTTCTTTTTCTGGAGTTTTGATCTGTTCTTTCATTTGGGCCATGTTTTTTTGTCTCCTCATTTTGGCAGCCTCCCTGTGTTTGTTTCTGTGTAATACAGGGAGCTACTTTAACTCCCTATATTAGTAGTGTACCTTATTGTAGAAAAGTGCATAGGTAAGTTGGATGGGGCGGAGACTTAGGTAATCGCCAGGGTATGGCAACCTGTGAACCAGGTTGATGGAGTCTCTGATATGGTGTCGAGGTTTGATGGAGTCTCAGATATTGTGTCACTGCTCTGTGGCTCTGTCTGGGGGAGGGCTCAGAAATGGGACAGTGCCACTGCCTGGCCTCTGGAGTTTTGTCAAGGAGGAAGCTGTCCCCGGCTCTTACCCTGATGCCAGACACTTCAGTTTCTCCCTGTTTGTTACTGGTGCCCTTCCAGCTGCTTCCCTGGTACTGGAGCCCAGAGGGACTGAGTCCATGTAAGTCCTGAGTCGGTTGCAGGCCCTTTAAGAGGAGTCACCTGAGAATCCCACAGCTGCTTCTGCCACCCTGACCACCTGTTTTTCATAGCCAGAAGTTATAGAGACTTCTCTTCCTGACACAAGAACCCTGCGCTGGGTGATCAGGTGTGGGCCTAGGATCCCCTGCTCACGAGGTGTCCCTTCTGACTTTTACCCACCACATGTGGGTGTGGGACTGCCTGTTCCATGTCTCCCTGACTCCGCCCCTCCGACAGGTCTGGGTGAATGTGACTTCTTTAATTCCTTTGTTGTCAGACTTTATATAGCTCAGTTTTGTAATGATTATAGGTGATAGTTGTTTTTGTAGTTTAGTTGTAACTTTTGCTGTGGTTGTGCAAGGAGGCAGTCCCTGTTTCCCTGTACCTCCATCTTGACTGAAAGTCTTAAGTGTTTGCATAATTTTAGAAAGTGCAAATTAATATTACCCTATTTAATCAAGTTAAATATTTTAATTCTGGTTGATGTCATATTAGACTGTTTGTTATCCCTTTTTCTTTCACAAAAGTATGAGCAACAGCACTTTAAAAATGGCAAATGAGATTAGATGATGGCTGAAGGGAAAATAAAGATATAGAAAATAACATCGTATTCAGGAGTCTACTAACTGAAATATTTACCTATTTTTAGTAGTTTTTGTTTCTAGTGTGTTCTTGAAGACTTTGCTGACTGCAGTTTTAATTAATTTAATCCTTATATGGAGATAGCAGAGATGCTAGCTGTTAATGCAAATTTATGACCTAATACCTTTGAAGGTTGTATAGTCCCAAAATTTGTGGGGGTTTGTGGACTTTATAATAAACACATTAGTGAAATCTGTATATTTGACTGCTACAACAGGCAAGAGTACCAGTTTTTCTGCAAGACAGTTAGGGGTTTTGTTTTGTTTTGTTTTTGCCTTTATGAAGCAGTATTTCCATTTCTTACTCACCTAGAAAGAATTATTTAGTCTCCAGAGAAAATTTGACCTATCTCTACCCCTCCTTTCCAGATCCAACAGCATTTGTCCCCTTCTCCCAGTAGATGGCAACAATTAGTCTAAACTTTGAGAAGATTCAGTAGTTCTTAACTTTGTGATCAGACCTGTTTGCTAAATATTTCTCAGCTGTCATTAGGAACTTTAGTGTTGGTTTTCACATTTTGACCTCAAAATACTTTTCTTAGGAAACTTGATTGTTAATTGGAGAGTTCATCTTTTTATTCTACTCTTGGTCCTGTTTTTTGAAAAGTTTTGCCCTTCCAGTTGCTGCTCTGAGGTAAGACTTGGGGAATTTCAGCCTTTGGTGTGGGGCACTGTAAGATAATCTGCTTCTGCCTCTTCTAAACGTCTAGTATTACTTTTCAGCTGCCTGTATATTAGGCCATGCCATTTCTTTCCAGGTGTCTTCTCATTGCACAAACTAAGTACTAGTGAGAGGAATTACTGAAGAGATAATAGGCCATCATTTGGGATCTTCATTGTAGCACCTGTTTTAAATGATACTTAATTTATATTTTTTGGATCAGCTAAGGAATTGGTAAACTTAATGTTTGCTGAAATAGCAGCATTTCTCTCTTGTGGGACGGACCTTCTACTTCATTCCTGGGTTTACTACATTTAGCTCTTAAACTCTTGGCTTCTTGTTACTAAAAAAATTAATTCATAATTGCTCAATTAACTTTTGAGAGTTTACTATATTTAGAGAAACTTAAAACTTTTTCAGGATGCCTGCTGAGTTTATTTAAATTTTTAATTCAGTAGTAAAGGATTTGGGAAGTTTCCATATAACTTCAGAGAGGTTTAAAGTTAGGAATGCTTAATCTATAGTTCTTCTAAGAAATGTAAAGTCAGGAACTTATTAAAACATACTTCTAAAGATTCTGCAGTTACTTCAGTTTTAAGGGCTAGTATTCTAATCGGTGAAGAAATTATTTTGGTTTCAGCAACTGATTGCTGCATTTTTCTTTTAAAGATGTTGCCTGAATTGCATTACCAATAATCTTAAACCTAGGAAAACAATAATTTAAGACATCTCTGCTCTTACTGACGTTAGCCCAAAGTTAGCAATAGGGATAGAACTAATGTGTATGAACAACAAGCAAATGGTATGTATTATTATAAATATAAGAACAGTTTTTATTTCAGGCCTTAATTCTGTATGAGATTTCATGGGATTATGAAATATATAAGATGTGGTCATTGGCCATGAGTTTATATTCTCATAGGGAGGGTGGTAAACCTGAGAACAAAATTAACTGTAAAAACTATTAAACTCAGTTCTGAGACTAGATGTCTCATCAGATGACTAGCTGTTTGAAATAGAGAATATGGTAAAAATATTACCAAGGTATTTCTCAGAATAGTTGTATTATCTGAATCCATGTATATTTGACCACATTGAATTTCTTAATTCCTTATTACCGTTCTGATGCATTTTCCTGTAAATATGTTTAATATACTCTTAACAGTAGTCTAGATCAGTCCATTGGTATGAGATATTAATGGGGGTTAGAAGAATAAGGAGAGGCCATATAAATAATAATACCAGGAACTAATCTCTTGAATCTTTCCGTTGGCTGAGTGGTACTCTACATAGGTTAGCAGTCTCCTGGAGGCTGGAATAGGAGCCAGGTAGGATGGAGATGTATTATGAGTTAGACATTCTAGAGAAAGAGTGTAATGGGGGGGATGAGAGTCTTCCAGAAGAGGCTGTACTCTTTCTGTGGCAGAGGATAGTTAAAAATGTACTGAGTAAATATATTTTGCATTCTGTTTATTTTATTACGGCTTTTTTAATGGGGGGGGGGGTTTGGTCCCATATCTTTACATAGGAGGATTGTCGTATTCTTCCTTTACTTTGAGTATCCCTGGGTTATTCATAAACTCAATTGGAGTAATAGGAACAATATGAGTGTAGTGGAAAACAACACAAAAGTATGATCCCATTAGTATCTGTGAATACATTTACTTGTACATTTTATTTCTCTTTAAAGTGGGTGTTACTTATTATATAACTTTAGTTTTCATGGAAAAATTTGGTTTTCCATAGCTGTACACATTTACAGATTTGAAGGCAGTATCACATAGAATATGGGCTTTGAAGCCAGGCTTGTGCCTTTAAACCAGCTCCTCCATATTTCAGCTATGTGATCTTGGGCAAGACATTTAAACTGTGAGGCTTAGTTTATTTGGGTATAAAGTGGATGCTGTTAGGATCTTGTATAAATAGTATATACTTGGTAAATTGGAGCTATTGCTATTTTTATTTATTTTGATGAAAGTGTATATTAATTTGTATAGTTTAGAGGAGGGTTTATACAATATCATCCTTGAAAGTGGGTCAGCAAGTTCTTTGCAGGATGCCAGATAGTAAATATTTTTGTCTTTTCAGGTCATGCAATCCTTGTCATAATTTACTCTGCTCTTATGGGGCGAAAGAAGCCATGGGCTATGTTTTAATAAAACTTTTTTACAACCTGAAGTGGAGGGTCAGATTTGGCCTGTTGGTTGTAGTTTGCCAACCTCTGCTCTAGAATATTACTTGCTGCCTTCACTTGATTCAAAGGAATTTGAAGTGCCTTTTTATGTTTTAAAGATAATGCGATGATGTCTATCTGCTTGATAAAGGAGTCTAGTTAAGTGGCTGGCTTAAGAGCTATGACTGGGATTCAGCCTACATTGTGGCTCTAACACTGTTATTTCTGTGACCTTGGGTAGGTCTCCCAGTCTGTAAAGTGGGAATAATAATAGCATCTATATGCTAGGTTTGTTGTGTGGATTAAATTAGTTAATATGTAAAATTTTTAGAACAATGCCTGGTACAGGATAAGTGCTCAGTGTTTTATCTATTGTTAGCAGTCATTCTTTTTGAGAGGAAGCATTTTTGTTTTCCTTTCTTTTACTGATAGCCTATCTAAAAAGACAGGTTCGAGCAGATGGATTTCTCTGATACCACCTTGGAACTACTGGATTTGGTAGTGTTTTAGAATTGAAGAGATTATTTAAGAGAATATTTGTGGACTCTGCATGCAGCAAGATGGACTTGTGTTCTAGTTTCCTAGTTGTTTGGGCAACTTACTAAATGTGTCCATTATAGAAAAGACAGACTTAACAGGATTCCTCTGAGTTTTTAATAAGAGTGTGAAATCTTAGTACAGTGATTCAGTTAAGTGATCAAATAGTAGTTGCTATTTTTTAAATTAGAATAATGGCTCTTAGAAGTTGTTTAATAGTAGCTTTTATACTGATAATTCTTTCAAATGACTTATTTTTACAGTTGATATAAATGTGTAAAATTACAGGTGACAGTGTGTGAATTTATTTTTAAGATGTCATAATTTAGGTGGTCAGTAAATTTAACGGACAGTTAAAATGCAGCTTTAACAACTGAAAGGAAGATACCCTTGACCTGGATTAACATATAGAAACAACCCTCAGAAATTTTCAAAATACATTTGGTCCAGGTTCAAAGGTTTTATCATCACTCATAGTTTTAAATAACTAAGTGTTGGATGTATGATATGGCTTACTTTTTTTTGATAGAATTTCGGACTTAAAAAATGTTGTAAGAGTACTAAAGGGAATATCCAATATTCCCTTTACCCATTTTCAAGTGTTTTTTTAATTGTTAGATGATAAAATTTGTTTTCTCTTAATCCATGAAAAGCTTCACTTATTTTTTTTAAAGAAATATATGTGGTAAAATCTGGAAGAATGTAATACAGTGGACACATTTTTTTCCCATGTGGCTCTTTTTATTTTCAAAATTTATTTATTTTTAGAGGGGAAGGGAGGAAGAGAGAAGGAGTGAAACATCAATGTGAGAGAGAGAAATCAATCAGCTGCCTCCTGCATGCTCCCTAAGTGCGGACCTGGCCTACAACCCAGGCATGTGCCCTGACTGGGAATCGAACTGGTAACCTTTTGTTTTGTAGACAGGCTCTCAATCCATTGAGCCACACCAGCCAGGGCCCATGTGGCTCTTTACCAGTCAATATATAAATGTTGACTTTTCAGAGAGATGTAAATGCACAGTAATGTTTTGTCCTTGACTCTTGGCCATTATTAATGAACATTATTATACTGAGCCGTAAGGCCCTTGCTGGCATTTAGGCACTCCTAACGGCGCTGCTTTTTAACAGACTGTGTACAGCGAGTGCAGCCCTGCTTTCTCCCTCTTACTAGTTAGGTGGCGTTGGATATGTTTAGGACTATGTGTGCCATTCCCTACTCATCCCAGTTTTTAATATGGGTTGAGTTGCAGAACTTTTTCTAGAGTTGTAAAAGGTGTAAGGAGGTAAGTTCAGAGTGAATGAAGTCCTGTGTCACACGGCTTTGAGAATGATAATTCTGGTAGCTCAAGGGTATTTTAAAAAGTATATTAGTTCTCAGCACTTTCCTCTTACTTGAGGGGCTCAGTAAGGGCTTCTTAAATAAATACTTTAAACTTTTTGTTTCTGAGAATAATAAGTGAGGGCCTGTGTGTTCCAGGGCATGTTTTGTACACCTGCTTTTGCCCCACCTTATATTACAAAATCTTTTACCCTTTCTTCATATCGTATGTTCTCTCTTCCGAAACGCCTGCCATTCCTTAGTAGTGATTCCTCTTATCCTTCTTTGTGCTTTTGATGAATCTGAGATGAAACATTTTTCAAAATAAACTATCTTTGAGTAGTTTTAGGTTTAGGTTTACAATGCAAAGAATGTTACCTATACTGCTCACCCAATTTCCTCTTTGTTCAGATCTTAAATTAGTATGATTTGACTCAACTAATGTCCCAGTATTGACACATTACTACCTCTACTTTATTTGGATTTCCTTAGTTTTTACTTCATGCTCTTTCTGTTCCAGGATTCCATCTAGGGTGCCTGCCACATTACATTTAGTGAGCAATTTTTTGAACCTTATAATTTTTGAGGCATGTATTTCTGATTATAGAGAGTGATAGTTAAAATTCAAATAAAGAAAAATGTAAGAAAATTAAGAACCATCTATAATCTCACCACTTGATAATAACCACTGTAAACATTTTTGTATTTCCTTATAGGTTTGTTTTAATAAAAATGGATATATAATAGGTTTTTCAGTGTGTTGTTATATGATGAGCATTTTCCTATTTCATTGTTAGTTCTTTATTAATGTTTGATTTATATTTTTATGACTTAAGCATAATTTATCCACTCTTTTAATCCTTTGTTAGATTTTTACAGAACTATTGCTAATGGTACTTCAAGGAACAGTTTGGTATCTAAAGCCAAGTTTTTAAATGAGGTATCTTTCTCCTTTATCTTCTGTATTAACTTAGGAAATGTTCTTGTATTTGTATAAGGGATATATTTGTGTGCTTGTAGCAGTCCATGGGAAGAGTCCGAAGGCTCCTTATGACTTATAAGGTCCTATTTTGAACAGCTCTCTGACATCACCTGCTGCTACTTTTACTGGCTCTTGCTGCCTGGAATGCTCTTTCAGGTCTCAAAGAGGCCTCAGCTGATCACCCTCTCCATAATAATTCCTTTATCTGATAGGAACATTTCACCTGCAGGTAATAGAAAACTTAACTAACAGGGCCTTCAATAAGTTGGGGTTTATTTTTCCTCATACAAGGTAGTTTAGCTGCACAGTGGTCCCAGTGAGAACCAGAGGACCAGGCTCTCTGTGTCTGACCTCTGCCGTTCTTACTTAGCAAGTGGTTCTCTTGGACACCAGATATAACTGGCTTGAAGTCGTTATGCCCCTCACAGTTGAGGCAGGCAGAAGAAAATGTGCATTTGTGTGTGTTTGTTTTTTTTTAATCCAGAATGCAAAAATATTCCTATAGGATTCCTAGAATACCTTATCATTCCTCCTGTTGGGGAGAACTAGGTCATGCCTCTGGCAAAAATAGAAGAGTAATGGTATTTTTGTCTTTTAAATTCTTTTGATCTGCCATCCATTAGAGATGCCCTATTTTGTATCACCAGTATATGTATAGATATATGTATGTAACTGAAATAAATTTTACAAACAATACTTAATCATTATGCCTGCTGTTATTTTCTGTTCTCTATTTCATTTGAAACTTCTGGTTATGACCTTTAATTCTGGGAATTCTTAACCTTTTGTGGTGTGGACTCCTCAAAATAGTATTTTTAAACTCATGAAATACATGTATAAGACAAGAATCCCAAATATATCAGAATGTTGAAATCTCTCTGAAACTAGTTTGTTGTAATATAGTAATATGTTTCTTTATTAGCACTTTCAATAACATGATCTAGCAGCTGTTTGAAGTAGTGATGGTGTAAATGATATTTTGAGGTATCTCCAACAATTGTAATATGACAGGATAATATTTGTGATTTCTCTTCATTGAAAGTCAGAGGTACTGCCAATAATGTTGTGTTTTGTTGCTTATTGATGATAGAAGGGAATGTTAAAATTCAATTAGAAGTTATTGAAATAACATTTTAAAAAATATTTTTATTTATTGATTTTAGAGAGGGGAAGGAAAAGAAAGAGAAACCTTGATTTGTTGTTTCACTTACTTATGCATTCATTGGTTGATTCTTTTATGTGACTTTACTGGTGATTGAACCTGAAATGTTTGTGTTTCTAGGACACTATTCTAACCAACAGAGTCACCAAGTTAGGCTGAAATTATTTTTTAGTTCAAGTCCATGAACTCCTCCTGATCATGAAACCCTGGTCTAAACTGATATTAGGGCTCTAAGTTTGTAGTTTGAGAAAAATACTTGTTTTAGTCCCATCATGAATTAAACCTCTAGGGCCAGGTTTGAAGGCCCCTACTTCCTCAGAGGTGAGGGGATTTGCACCTCCTCTAAGGAGGGATTCTTTTAACAGGAAAGAGAGTGGGGTAGATGGAATTTGAGTAGGGAACGTTAGAAGATATGCCTATCTTCTCCCTTCTTCTATACTCCCTCCCAATTGCTTAATTTTCCTCACAGTACTATCTCATATTATTTACTGTTTGACTGCCTCCCCAGTAGAATACAAGTTTTGCAAGAGGGGGAGACTGAAAATCCTGAAAGAATTAGTTGCTCTCATTAACTTGATTATTTTAAGATTTTTATCTATTTTTAGAGAGAGGGGAAAGGAGGGAGAAACATCAGTGTCCAAGAGAAACATCAGTCAGTTGCCTCTTGCACACCCCCACCTGGGGACCTAGCCTGAAACCCAGGCATATCTCCTGACTGGAAATTGAACTGGCAACCTTTTGGTTTGCAGGATGATGCCCAACCCACTGCACCACACCGGTCAGAGCTGATTTTTTTATTTTACTGACATTCCAAAGTTTTCTTAAAGCAACAGTTCTGATTTATAAGACACATCCATGCCTTCTGCACAATTGGAATGCAAACAGCTGTTGATTGAATACATTTTTTTTCCTGTTTCACGTGACTATTTTGGACATCTACCTCCCAATCTTTGGGTTTTCTTAAAAAGTTTTTTGTCATACCTCTCAGAATGGCTATCATCAATGAATCCACAAATGGCAAGGGTTGATGAGGATGTGGAGAAAAGGGAACCCTTGTGCACTGTTGCGGGGAATGCAGATTGGTACAGCCATATGGAAAACAGTATGGAGGTTCCACAAACTTGATTCCATTTCTAGGTATTATCTGAAGAAACCTGAAACACTAACTCAAAAGAATATATGCACCCCTATGTTCATTGCAATGTTATTTCAATAGCCAAGATATGTGAACAACGCCAGTATCCATCAACAGACAAGTAGATTACAAAACGCAGTGGTACACATACAATGGAACATTACTTGTCCATAAAAAGAGTGAAATCTTACCATTTGTGACAGCATGGATGGGCCTAGTGTGTATTATTATGCTCAGAGAAATAAGTTAAAGACAAATATTTTGTTCTTTAGATTTCACTTATATGTGTAATCTAAACAAAATAAATGAACAATTACAATTAAAACCGATTGATAGACACAGAGAATGGACAGGTGGTGGTTGCCAGAGGGGAATGAGCTTGGGGGACTAGGAGAAAGAGGTGAGGGGATTAAGAAGTTCTAATTGGTAGTTACAAATAGTCATGGGGATGTAAAGTACAGCATAGGAAGTATAGTCAATAATATTGTTATAACTGGTACCAGGTGGGTACTGGTAATACTGGGGGGAATACTTTATAAGATATATGATTAACCACTTTGCTGTACCCCTGAAACCGATACAGAATAATACTGAAAGTAAACTGTAAGTGAAAAATTAAAAAAGTTTTACTAAAAGGTAAACTGGTTCTTCTAGATCACTTTGTGCGTCCAAGAAGTTGTTTTTTGGGAGCGGATAAGTGCTATTATCCACGTTGGACTTAATTAGTGTTGTTTTGTTTGCTTTAGGAAAAGCTACAGTGCTTAGGTATGTGGAATGTAACAGTAAATGTCTGTTAGTTCCTGTGTAAATACTTGCAGTTTCTCATTTTTATATTTAGTGGCAGTGTTGAGAAACAAGAAAAAGCTGTTGACTTTGAAACTTGCATAAGGTTTGTGGAGAAGCTCTCATTACTTTTGAATAGAGAAGAGGAAGAGGAAGATGTGGTGTTAGTATAAAGAAATCAGATTATCAGTGAGGGTTAGTAACTGCATTAAAAAAATACACTCTACTGTATTTAGGAGTTAAGCATTCTTAACACATGGTGATTTTTATTTGTTTTAAAAATGTCACTTGATTTATACTACCTCCCAGTACCTGTTTTGGGGAAGTGTGGCATATCACACATTGTTGGCATATTTGAGGGTTAAAAGCAACAGATTTAAGTTTTCCTTTTTATATAATATTTTGGAAGGCAGGAAACATTTTCTGAGCAAAGTAGAATTTTATAAAAACAGTTTTATTGAAATGTAATTCATGTACCATACATTTCACCCAAAGTGTATGTACCATGCAATGAACCCATTTAAAGTGTGCGGTGTTTTTAATATAGTCAACAGTTCTGCAGCTGTTGTCACTATCTAATTTCAGAGCATTTTCATCATTCTAAAAAGAAACCTTGTCCTTGGTGGATTCTGTAAACTTTTAGGTTAAGTTTTAGAATTGACAATTAGATTTTGATGTGCTGCCTTCTATTAGTTAAAATCTTACTGAGTACCCCCCTCCAAAAAAGAAAAAATCTTGCCCATTGTATCTAGTGGGACTACAAATGGACACTACTTATTTGTGTTCTCCTAGGAGGGTTTATTATTTTTGGCAGTTTGACTTACTGTTTCCAGTTAAAATTGTCATTTGATTTTCAGTATCCTGTTAACTATAAAATACACTTATTTGTTAAGCCTGTGACAGTATCCTTTGAAGAAGGTTAGATAGGAAACTGCTTTTGGAAGATGCCAAATTCACTTCAGAACCAAACTCAGAGTGGTGGTTCTATTTGTCAGGAGCACATTATCAGTTCTTTTTTGATATTACAAGATTTTAGAAGTCCAGCTAACAGACATTAAATTTGTGATTGGCTCTTCCAAACTTCTATCCATATTCTCAATTACTTATAAAATTTATACAAAATGTTTATTTTAAAGACCTAGTAACACTTTCTGCATTATTATATTTCGTATGCAATTTGGCTGAAAGAGTTTAGGTGTGAATTATGTATATGGTGTGTTGTGTCATTTCAGTTAAGGTGTTTTCAGGCTTGCTTCTCAGACCCATCTCCAGTTATTTCTTGCTCATTTTTTCCTTCCATTCTTCATGTCCCTAGGCCTTTGTGAAGCTGTTTCTCGGTCTGAAATGATGGTCACTTTGCCTCCTGTTTCAAGGGCTCCCTTTTTATCCTGGGCATATACCTTTTTATTCATTAAAGTTTTCATATTTCACTTGTAAGAGGTGTATTACCTCGCTCAAGGGCTTAAGTTGCTCTTCTAGAATAGTATTTCTAAAGTAGTAACAAATCACCTTTTAGTCTAGTTATTTGTTTATAGTTTTATCTTCCACTGGTCTGAGCCTCCTAGAGTTCCTTTAAATCTTACATGCATCTTGCCAAAGAATCTAACATCAGCACTCAGCTTACCTCTGAGTTGTCTTTAGAAGAGGGCCAGGCCCAGCTGCATGGGACAATATGGAGTCTTCCTTAACCCCTCTGTCACTTCTAATTTATTCTGGCTGGTTTTTGGATTCCCTTCCTGCTCCCTCCCTGCCCTTCCCCCCACCCCTAGGAGAAACCTAAATATTTTGTTTTGGAGGTTTGGCCAAACCATTATTTCTTGCATCTAGTGTTTGCCTGCATTTTTTCCCATCTTTCTGTGTCCTTGTGTTTTTCTAGCTCTTGTTAAAGTCTGGTTTGATGATCTTAGAGATTGAGTTTTACCATTTTCTAATTTGTTACTTTCATTTGGATTTATAATTTTTAATAGAGGTATGATTCTAGTCTTTGAGTGGTTCTTTTAAAAACCAAAACAGTATATCTAACAAGGTCTATAATTTACGCGTAACTAAACTTGCAGAATGTATTGGGGGGGGGGTCCCAAACCACCTGGAATTAATTTATAAAAAATTGTATATTTTTTCATGTTTAAACTTTAGTCACCTTGAAAATACTCTCCATTTTATGCAGTACACCTATCGAGATGTTTTTCCCCACTGCTCAGAACAGATTTTGAACTTGCTGATTTTGATGCCTTTTAGTGCCTTTGTGTTTTTGTTTCATGTCTTCCACAGGAGTAAAATGTTTCCCTTTGAGGACTTTTTCATCCAGGGAAACAAACAAAAAAAAGTCGCTCAGGGTGAGATTGGGTGAATAGGGAGGGTAGGACACTGGGGTCATGCCAATTATTTTTATTTTGGGGGGATCAAAAACTGAACATTCAGCACAGTGTAGGCAGGTAAGCTTGTAAAATCACTCATCATGAAATGGACAAAGGTGTTGAAAGGATCTTCAAAAAAACAAACAAACAAAAAAAATCACTGAAGCCAAACAGAGCTTCTCTCACTACCACCGGCTAGTACACTGAAAACACATGGGTTCCTACAATACTCACCTAGCAGAAACCTGTACTACAAGAGGCCGCCCTCTCTCCAGAAGGTATTCCAGTTTTTTAGGGGGGGTACCCCTACCACAAAGGCCTTAGAATTGTAACTCAGTTTACCAACTCCTTGACTTTAAGATAGTGTTGTAATTTTACTTTAGTTTTTAAAACCTTACAAGATAGTATAATTTTATAAGTTAACGTGTATTTACCTACCTATATGTTATTTTTATTCTTGCATGTCAAAACTGTATCTGAGGTTAGTTTCTTTTTATTGCTGGTATTAAAACTATCAGATTTTTATCTGACAAAAACTTTGTTCTTAGCAATAACTTTGATTTGGTGTAGAGTTCTCAATTGGCACCTATCTTTAGTGTGCTGAAAAAAATACATAATGTCACCTTCTTCTGGCTTCCATTGTTGCTGCTTACAGCCTGGCAAACATTAGTGATCTCCCTCTCTATACTTTAAGATTTTTTTTCTATCTTTGGTTCCTGTAGTTTTATTATGACATGTGTTAGGTATAAATGGGTTTTTGTTTCTCATTTAGGATCATTTGTACCCCTTGAATTTATGGATTGGTATCTTCACCAGGTCTAGAAAATTCCCAGCCATTCAGTGTTTAGCTCTGCTTCTTCCATGTCTTCACTCTAAGACTTTATAAATTCTGATTAAACATACGTTTGGTCTGCCCACATTATCCCCTGTATATGTTTATTATTTTAAATCTTTTGGCATTTCTGTGCTGCATTGTGCATAATCTCTTCTATTCTGTCTTAATGCTTCACTCATTTTCTTCTTTTTTTTAACACATTGCCACACTCATCTATTGAGCTTTATTTTTCATATTAGAAGTTCTTTGTGGTTCTTTTTCAAATCGATGTCACTTTTAGTAGTTCTTATGTTTTCTTGAGCTTTTTCGTTTTTGTTCTTTATATCTTTGAACATAGTGAACATTATAAGATTTGTCTGGTGATTCTGACACTTGAAATCTTTGTGACTTTGTTTGTTTTTGCAAGCTCTTGTTCATGGTGCTTTGTTTACTTATGTGTTCTTTATGTGCTGTCCTTAGTTTTTATTTGTGGAGTTTTCCTAAGTCCTGGAAATAAAGGTGTCTTTAGTAAGAGAAAATATACATATTAAGAAGGACTGTACTAAGAGACTGGTAAAATTTGAAATACCCTGGCTTGAAGTTTTTTGGCTCATCCACATTATTCAAAATATGGCTATACAGTTTGGTATGCCAGGAATTAGGCATGTATCTGGTCGTCTTAATACTGAAGGTGTATCCCGTAGGTCTGTTTTTTCATGAGTTGATGAAAACTAACAAAAATTTGAAATAAGATTAGGTCCTTGAATATGTTTGAGTTGGAGAGTAGTGTTGGAATAACTTCATACAACAGTGATCAACATCATTAGTTATTAGCGATATATAAATTAGAACAACAATGAGTTACTACTACACATCCATCAGAATGGCTAAAATTTAAGAGACTGCCACCATCATCTGTTGGTGAGGTTATGGAGCAGCTGGAGAGGTTATTGATAGAGCTGTAAAATAGTATAGTTGCTTTGAAAAATAGTTTAGCTGGTGGTTTCTTTAAAAGTTAATCATCATCATCTTGATAATCTAATGGTTCCACTCAGTATTTACTCAAGACAAATGAAGATGTACATCCATGGAAAGACTTGTAGAAGAATAGTTGTAGCAGCTAAATAAATATTATTATAATATTAAAAAACCTGGAGACAGTCCGTGGGTCCTTCAACAGAAGAATGGATGAACAAAATGTGATACTTGTACAGTGGAATACTATGCAGCTGTAAGAAGGTATACATTCAGCCACATGAATGAATCTCAAGGTATCGTGCTGAGTTAAAGAAGCTTTATACAAAATAGTATATTGTATACTCTGGTTCCATTTAGATGAAATGGTAGAATAGGTAAAAAAAATCTGGTGAGAAACATTAGAACAGTGGTTTTAGAGATGGGAGGAGCACAAAGAAACTTTTTGGGGTTGGTAATCTATATCTTGATATTTTCAGGTTACACAAGTATTATGTATTTGTCAAAACTCATTGAGTTTTTTATACTTAAGATGTGTATATTTCACTGTATGTAAATTTAACTGAAAACATGAAACACTAATGATACATACAAAGTGTAATGCCTGAGGCTTTGAAATGCATTAAAATAGGATGGACATTAAGACAGAAAGATGCATAGATGAGTAGATAATGGGTACACAATGTGGTGAAGAAAATGTAACTCATTTGTTAATTATAAAAGCTAAGTATTGGAATTATGGGTATTGAACAGTTTTCAAGACTTTCTGTACTTGGAAAATTTCGTAACTATTGGGGAAGGTAGTGGGAGTACTAAGTAAAAAACGAATTAAATTGGATTTGTGCAGCTAGCCAGTTTTACAAATTTTGTTCAAATTTTATTTATTGCCCATTTTAAGAAGAAAGGTAAATATAGTCTTGTTGATTTGAATATGACTATTATTATTTGTATTTCATCACTACACAGCTGAGAACATTTTCAAGGTAGAAAGCCTGAGAACCACTGGTCCTTATTTAGTGTGTCAGAGACCCTTTGTAGCTCATCATCATTGCTGTGTTTATCCACTTACATATTCATAAGTAAAAGATCCAGTGCTCAGTTTAGGAGACAGACTAGGTAATTTGACTTTTTTTTCAGTGTATTCCATGTTTATATTTCATCTTAGCAATGTTTAGGGCACCGTTAGGGCTTAAGATTTAGCAAAGGCCTGAAGCATAACTGGAAAAGTATTGGCTTTTGTTAGAAAAGAGTGGTAAAATAGCTGTTTAGCTTCACTGCAATATTGTTGGGTGAAGTGTTGAATTGACTCTGCATCCTCTGAAGTTCACTGTTAGGTAGTTGTACCTCCTATTATTGGAAGACTTGTGTCCAGCTTCTTACAGTGTATGAGAAAGGAATTCTTCTGTACTCTGGATCTCTATAAACAGAACCATGGGGCAATATGTAGAGTTACTGTGGCCACTTCTCAGGACAGGATTTGTGTTATATCTTCATCTCTGAAAAATACAGTGTTTTCTTTATAGTCTCACACTCTGTTAGAGTTGGGAGATAATTTAAAGGATGAATTAATGAAATATAGATTGACACATTTAGGTCAAGGATGATTTGCTCTATATCCAGAAGCTTAATTTTTCTTAGTTTTGATAAAAAGTGATATCTCTAATGGATATAGTTTTTTAAAAAGCAAGTGGTGATAACTCTGAAACAGTCAGAAGCAATGGTCTCCTTCCCTGTTCAAAAATAGTAATATATGTGAGTGCTTACTCTTTTTATAAAAGATTTTTATTATTGAGGATTTCAGACATGTATAAAAATTGAATTGTGTAATGAAACTCTGAACCTCAGTGTACTTAAGACCTAACTGAGGCTACTAGTACTGTGATATTATAATAATAATAATAATAATAATAAAAAGTTCCTTAGTATCTGAATACCCAGTGTTCATTATTTTCCATGCTTGTATTTTTATTAATGTCTCTTAAAACTGAATATACAGGTTCTTTCTTCTTTTCCCTTGTAGTTAGCTTACTATGTTTTCTAAGTGTTTTTCAGTTAATTTTCATAACTTAATGAAGTAATAGTTATCTTCATTTTATAGATGAGAAAGCTAAGGCTTTGTCAGGTAAAAATTTTCTGCAAGGTAACATGGTTTATGGTGGACCCAGGATTTGGATTGAAACGGGTGCTCTTTACCACTTCTCTCTCTGCTCTGCTATTAACATTTAAGTGTATTATTTGGACTTTTTTTCCTATGTATATACAGAAAAACGCGCATTTCCCCCCCAAAACTTCTTTCTTACTTTACAGGTCTGAGCTTAAAGCATTTCAGAGAGAGAGATATATTACTTGCTTATTCAACCAATAGTAGCTTTTTCCGTATTCCTTCCTGTTATTCTCTGCTTATTCCTGTTTTTCTTCTACTCCATCCTTCATGGCTTTTACCATAGTGTGCAAATAGCTTGATTATTTTCTGTTTTTCCAACTATGTGTAAGCTCCCATAGGGGCAAAGATTATGCCTGTAGGTGGAGGAATGAAGGATATTTTGCACCACTCCTCTTCTGAGAACATTCGGGTCTACTCCAGTTTTTCTGCTATTACATATTGCAGTGAGCCGCTTGATTACATGTACCTTTGCATACCTGTATACAAGTATTTCTTTAGATTAGGTACCTAGAAGATTCTTAGAAGTGAAATTGTTGGATTCTAAGGACATGAGTGGCAGTTTTTAATTAGGGGATGTGGGAGAGTCATGCAAAGATTGCAAACGATTAGGTGGGTGGTTATGAGAGCCAGAAAAGAAGGTATAAACCTGTGTCAGTTCTCAAACCTAGCTGTTAGAATAATGTAAGGGGCTTTAAAAAAACAATAGCTTAACTTTCCCTTACCCACATTCTGATGGGGCCCAGGAATTGGTAGTTTAAAAACTTGAGTTTGAGAACAACAGCTTTAATATTTCTTTCTGTAGGTTTGTACATATTCTGGCTCTATATAGACTCAAGTTATTATTTTACCTACTTATTTTAGGTAAAAATCATACTATTTGTAACATGGGGCCCTGATCTTTAGTGTATGTGATATTCTGAATGTGGATTTATAAAAAATTCCTCACCCAAGGATATGTTTATCGATTTTATTTTTATTTTTTTGAGAGATATAGACATTAATCCATCTGTTTTAAGTGTACTAACCAGGGATAGAACTCGCAACCTTTTTGTTGTACAGGATGATGCTCCAACCAGCAGAGCCACCCATTTGGGATCCAAATGTGGATTTTTTTTTTTAACCTTTGAAAAATATTTTCTGAGACTAGTATTTTTGATGCATGTTTTGGAATCCGTGTATATGGAAGGCCAACTTCAGTTATATATGGATTTTTGACTCTACAAGTGTTGGGCACCTTAATAACCCCTGTGTTGTTGGTCATCTATACTTCTGAATTCTTATGTCATACATGATCTTAAACAAAAGTTTAGCACTGTGCATTGTTTATCTTGTGTTCAAGTTACGCTCTGTATCTGTTCTCCCCAGTTTTGAGTTACATTTCATCTCTTTCCTTTCCTTGAGCCAGGGAGCAGTTTCTAACACTTGGTGACAAGGCTACCCATATGATGTTGTGAAAAGTTTGTACCAATATATGATTATCACAATGTTGAAATACATTTTATTGTTCCAAGACAGACATAGACTTTCTAGTAAAAGCTATGTTAAAGCAGTTAACGTCTGTGACTTCATTATTATGGTGGAGTTCACAGCAGTGACGAGAACATGCATTGAAGAAAGTATTCTGAAATCATTGCCTAATTATGTGTGTCCCTATGCTCTGAAAGTCATTTACCAAACATAATTTTTTTTTAAATGTGTAGGTAGCACCTTTCTGTAATCTATAGAATATTTACTTTCAGTAACAGGGATTCTTACCTAGCAGGCATTGTCTGTCCTTGGTGCAAAGACACAATTTACAAATCATTCTCTCCTCCCTCTCAGTAGCTCTTCCCTTCTGATAATTACAGTGTGTAACAGTGATGTTACTAGGTCTTCATAATGAAGAATTTAAAAAGCAGTTCATTAAAGAAGAGCTAAAATAAGTATTAGGTTACAGTATTGTAAAATGCAGAGTTGAATTGGATTTTAGAGACCATATAGTGTAGCGATTTTTCAACCATTGTGCCGTAGAATTTTTAAAACATGAAATAACTATTTAGTCGGGCACTGATCTCTTTTTCCTTAGATAGTGAAATGTAAATGTGACAACAGCCAGTACAATAGCTATCCAGTGTGAATGAATCAAAATTATACCTATTTTTTTTGTCAGATCGGCAAAAAATGTATTTTTTGGTGTGCTGCAGAATTTTAGTAATTACTAGTTTATGTGTGCCGTGAGATGGAAAAGGTTGAAAATGTTGACCTAGTGCAGTAAGTTTCTCTCTTGTCTCTTAATCCTTGGTAGATAGAAATGGACATCTTAAAGAGGAGGTACTAAAAAAGCTAGCGGTAAGCTGACCTTTTACCCCCACTGACTGGCCAAGTATGGTAGCCAGCAGGATTGAGACCTATCTTAAGTCTAGGTCTGTGAGCCATCTTTGGCACATGGTCTAAAAAGTTGCTGACCCTAGTCTAAACCTTGAGATCTTAAGAAGAAACTACTCTGTGAAATGCAGTTAATATTCTGAAGGATTATACAAGCTAAGACAATTTATATTATGGGATGAATTAATCTATATTTTAGAAGTAGTTGGTGTGGGCAGGGTCATATTTGTTTGTGACAGAATTTTTATATTACAGTGTTCCACAGAAGAGACTTTTGGTGCCATTCATGGACAGAACATAGGTTGATTCAGTATATCATTCTCTATAGTCTTGTGCTTTAGGCAGTAAGAACTTCCATTTCTTGGGATCAGAATTTGGATAACAAAATAGCTTTAAAAAATGTACAGGTATCTAGGATATAGAAACCTTTGAGAAGTTAGCAGATTTTAAGTTTTTCTCCAGTTTTTAATTTTTAAAAACAGTTTTACTTATTTTTTTTTGGAGAGAAGGGGAATGGAGGGAGAAATAGAGGGAGAGAAACATCGATCTATGAGAGAAACACTGATCAATTGCCTCTTGCATGCCCCCAGCTGGGGCCCTGGTCCATAACTCAGGCACGTCCCTTGCCTGGGAATTGAACCAGAGATCTTGTGGTTCACAGGCCGGTGCTCAACCCACTGAGCCTTACCATCCAGGGCCTCTCCAGTTTTTAAAAAAGTATTATAATCATCACCCAAGGATATGTTTATTGATATTAGGGAGAGAAGAAGGGGGCAAGGGGGAGAGAGAGAAACATTGTTCTGAGAGAGAAATATCCGTCAGTTTCCTCCCATACTCACCATGACCAGGGATCAAACTTGCAACCTTTTGGTGCTCAGGACAACACTCCATCCAACTAGGCTGCCCAGGCAGGGCACTCTAGTTTTTAGTAATTAGATTACATGATTTAAAAATATGAAAATGAGCCCTGGCTGGTGTGGCTCAGCTGGTTGGAGCCTTGTCCCGTGACTGAAAAAGGTTGAGGGTTCCATTCTTGGTCAGAGCACATACCTAGGTTGCTGGTTCGATTTCCAGTCTGGGAGCGTACTGGAGGCAATTGATTGATTTGCCTCCAGTTTCGATATTTCTCTTCGCCTCTCTAAAAGCCATGAAAAAATGTCCTCAGGTGAAGATAAAAAACAAAAATGAAAAGGAGAACAGAATTTGCTAATAAGGGCTAATATTTTATGTACCATATTTTGCTGTGTATAATGCGCACTTTTTTTGCCCAGAATTTTGAGTGGAAAAATAAGGATGCTCATTACACAGCAAGTATATTGATTACGTACCATGGCTATGATAATCTCATGTATAATGTGCACAAAAACGGTGCATTGTACATGAGAGTGCATTATACATGTCAAAATATGGTATTTTGGGGTTTTTTTTTTCCTACTACATGTCTTTTTCTATAGAAAAATTACAATATACATAATTGTGTAAAGTTTTTTTTTTTTTAACTCCTCACCCAAGATATGCTTTATTGATTTTTAGAGAAGGGTTGGGGGAGGGGGGAGAGAGCGAGCCAGAGGGCGGGGGTGTGAAAGAAACATTGATGTGAGAAAAACATTTGTCAGTTGCTTCCGTAATGTGCCTTGACCTGGGATTGAACCCCAACCTTTTGTTTAATGGGATGAGGCTCCAGTTAACTTCATGGCAAGGATTTTTTTGAATATGGAAATCTGTATATGTTTCAAAATGTAAAAGGCCTTAAAGAGTCTTGTTATTCCAAGGTATCTGATTAAATAGTTTTGTAATATATTCTCTCAATAATGTTTAACCCAGTGATTATTTACGTCTGTCGTACTATAATATATGTAGATATATCATATTCTGTGCCCCATATTTTGCCTAACAAAATTTTGACAGTTTCATTTTTAGTGAATACATCATTTTCCTTCTCATTACAGAGTTAAACAAAAACTCTTAAGGTTGTCTTCCTGTTTTATAACTTGTTTTTAAAATTCTGCAATAGTGTTTTTTCTTCTGCTTCTTTTATTAACTATATATGTAGTCTCCCTTTTCATCTCCTTCAGATAGTTGTTTCAGACACCTTTTAATGAGTTTGCATTGCTTCTTTTCCCTGTAGTTAAATTTTCAATTTTGCCTTTGGTTATTTCTTCCCTTTGAGCAGAATAGATTATCTTTCTGTTGGTGGAAAGCCAAAAGGTACCTTTTACTTGGTGCTTTAGTGATTGTTTGCCTCTCCGATCTTAATTTTGAAGTTGCTGTTTATCTTACCTGCTTCTTTCCCTCAGGTTCTGCAAGTACTTTGGTCTTTTGTTGCCCTTGTGCCACAGTTCCTACTTTTTTCAAGTAATGGGTCATTGATTGGAATCTTCAAGATTATCTTCTTACTTTTTTTTTTTTTTTTTTAATTTCTTGGTCTTTACCTCTTCCTTGTTTTTAGTACAGGTTTATTGTATTTGGAAAAGTTTATTGTATGATTTAGGGTATTGCCAGCTTTTCTCTAGTTTCATAACTGAAGTTTTATTTTAAATTTTTAAGTATTCATTTTGCTTGATTTGGGGGCGGCAATGGGGAGAGCCTTTCCCCTGCACTCTCCTGTTTGTAGGCTTGCAGTAGGTGTCTGGGTTAAATCCAAAAATTTTTTTGAATTGAGTATGCTTAGAGTCAAGAAATATTGGAGTATCTATTATGTGTTAATTAATGTATTAACTGAGACAAGTGTGAATCTCAGGTTCTGTTGAACAAGGAAAAGGACATTTCTAAGAGTTACAGCACAAATTGTATAGATGTAATTGCTTGGCTTAATACTCAAAAGAATAATACACTTTGTGAAAATAATGTCAAAATTAATCTCACTGACTCCTGCCAGATGGCATCTAAGGTAGATTCTTGAGGCATATTACAATTGCAAAATGTGGATGTCGGCATCAATTTGTGTGCCCAGTGTTGAATTTAGTTAAATGTTGCCTGATACTTAAAAGATCAAGTGTTTGCTCTAGGCACTTTATTTTTAAAAATACACACTTTGTAAATGAAGGTATAATATAAAAGTTACTCAGAGTTTAGGCTCTGGTGGGTCAGTTGTATTTTATTTCTCCCTCTAAATGGATTAGGTGGCAAAAAGTGAATAAAGAGAAAGTGGTTAAATTCCTATTTGGAGTAGAGTGACATAATGACAAGCAAGTATACTTTGCACTGGTATTCTGGAGAGCTGGATTCGGCTCTTGGGTATGTCTCTTGATGTATTTCTGGGGCAGGTCATTTTGGATGAGAATTTCCTCTTATGTAAATAAGATAATCATATCAGGCATGGATTTTGCACTTAAGTTTATGGATCCCTCATGTACATTCTTCATGCTGTTGGGCAGTCCTCCTTGCCCATAGCTCCTTTCCTGTTTTCCAGTAGTAACCTTTTGAAATCTTCATTCTCTCTTGCTCTTCTCATACATGTTAATCACAGGTTCAGTCAAGAGGCATACACATCCTCGCTGCCATGTGCCATTCTCTTGCCTTGAAGATTGATGGAGATTGATGTACCTTTCTTTCAATGTAAGGCTTATACTCTTAATATGTTTCCCTCCTTAGGATCTTGTTCCTAAACTATACCGTATTTCCAGCCATTTTCTTTCAGTCATTTTTTCCTCTTGCATACGTAAACATGCTTAAGACTTACTATATTTTCAAGGAAAAACGGCAAAATCACATACAGACCCGCACACACAGCCTTTGTCTACCATGCCTCCTCTTACCTCATTGGCTGTTATCTCTTCTCTGTCCTCTTCTTAGCCCACCATTTGCAAGGGAGAGGTGGTGTTTCCTGTCCATTTAATTTACCTATGTACTTTCCTCTCCTATCATTTCTAGAAACAACAATTTCTAAATCATATGGACATTTTTCAGTCTTGTGTGTCTGGCCTTCCTGTGTCATTTGAATTCTGCCTATCCATTTTATTCCTCTTGGTGTCTGCAATATCACTTAGTTGATCCCCCCCCCCAATACTGGACATTCTAGATTAGCGATTTCAATTCATATGCATGCTGAAGTTTGATAACCACAGTCCTAGACTTTTCTCTCTGATTGTGGAGGTTCTATTCTTGAAATGTTTCTTGATTCCCATTTCTGTTTTACCTTTTATTGTTATCAGACCCTCATCTATCCTTAGGTCTATTTGGAATCTTAATAGTTGATGTGCCATCTTACCTGTAGGTCTTAAACCCAAAATTTTTAGTTTTAGGCCCTTGATGGTACAGCTCAGACTTATTTCTAGATCCACGTTCTTCCCAGATTCCATGTTTCAGCTTCAGTGAGCTACTAAGCATCCCTCCCATATAAGTCATTCTCTCATTTCTTGGTGCCATTTCTGATAGCTCAAGCTTTTTAAAAATTTTATATTTAAATATTTTTATTGATTTGAGAGAGAGGAAGATGGGGGAAGAAGCAGAAAAACATCAATGTGAGAGACTTCAGTAGTCTATCTCCCATAAGTGCCCTGACTGGGGACCAAACCTGCAACCTAGGTATATGTCCTGACTGGGAATCGAACCCCCAACCCTTTGGTCTAAGGATGACACTCCAACCACTTGAGCCATACCAACCAGGGCACAGCTCTAGCCTTTTAAGCTGTACCTTTTCAGCTTGCTGAGAGCAACATTAAGTCACCTTTTCTTCATTTAAAATATTACCTTTGATACTGCTTTTCATACCATTTAGCATAGCATATTTTAGGATAATTATTCATTTATGAATTGGTCAGCTAAACTGGATTTCTCAAAGAAAGGACTACTTTCTTTGTAAAAGGATTAGGTTTCTCTGGATATCCCCCAAGCTTGGAATGTCATGGTTCTCTCATATTTTGACTTTTTAAGAAAGGTAAATGTGTAATTATTTTTCTTTATTTGTTCAGGCACTCAGGCATATAGCATAGTCATAAAGAGCATGGACTTGAGGTTTAACCCATGTCAGTGCTCACTCTGTCACCTGTCGGCTTGGTGATTTTTTGTCATTTTTTTCTCTTAATTTCTTTTCTTGCTTAGATGGTAGACTGATGACTCCCCTCCTTTTTTCCCAGACTCAGCAGTCATTTAATTGTACTTACAGGCACTCATTAAGTGGCAGCCATCATAGGACAGGCACTGTTTAAGAACCTTATGTATGTTGTTTCTAATACTTAACCCTAAAGTTAGTAATATTATCTCTAGTTTAATGGAGAAAGAGACAGATGGAGGTAAGGTATTTGCATGTCTAATTGTTATTAAGTAGTAGAGCCAAGATTTTTGCCTCCTTATTTCTGTTTTATAGTTGGTCTCCTAGGGTATATACATCAGTAAGCTCCTTGTAAGCAGGAGTTGTTTTAGTTGCCTGGGTATGTTAGGACCTCTCGGTTTCCCGCTTTTAGGTTTCCAATTTTTACGGGAAACCATTTTAAAGACAGCTTGTTTGAAGTCCTTGCCATTCGTACTTAAGAATGACTTCTGTCAAAGCAAGAATGGCTTCTCTTTTATTGTAGAGTTTTTAAATACTGCCCCAGGTATGTTTAACCCAATCATACTTTCTCCTAAGGCGTGGTAGTTTCCTTCTTGATCTAGTGTACAAGGTCTGTCCAGAAGGTATCCAGCCACATAATAGGAAAAATAGAGACATTTATTGAAGAAGGTACAAGATAAAAAAACATTGAACAGAGGACAATTATACCTCGGTCCCCTTCAAAGTAGGCACCTTGAGACCTCACATAGTTCTCCCATAGTTCGCCATCAGCTACCGTGTTACATTTTCTTGAATTTCATTTATGGTCTGAAATCTCTCCCTTTTCAAAGGTGACTTTAGTTTTGGGAAAAGCCAGAGGTCCAAATCTGGGTTGCAGGGGGGCTGAGTCATCTGGATGATTTGATGTTTTGCTAAAAAACTCTGCACAAGACGTGATAGCATGAGCAGGCGTGTTGTGATGAAGCTGCAGTCACCAGTTAGTTGCCCATAGCTGCAACCTCCTGAATCATCTGAGTAGTTTCTATGGAGGAATGTTCAAGTTTAACTCATAATCTGATGCACATTTGTTGCCCTACTAGCTCAGTCATTTTGAATGCAACAGCCACACAGTACACATGCTCACTCAACTGTGTCTACCGTCCCCAATGACTAGTACAGTGAAGTCGTCATTGTTCACACATGCATATTCCAGTCTACTCTCCTTGGTTGTCAGGTTACATCAGTGTGGTGCAAACCATTCTCATTATATTAACAATGGAGAGACTTTTTCTGGACAGACCTCGTATATAGTTGTTGACATCTGCAGTTCCAGATGCCATTACTTGTTGCACCTAGGCTACTTTGTTTTGTAACACTTACATTTCCTTATTTGTACAATAGAAATAATAAAATGGCTTATGATACTCATTGGCATGTTTGTTTTGCTTATTTTGGAATAAACTGATCAGTAAAGAGCTATGCAAGTTGTGCTTATTACTGTTGGTATTAAATTCCAGTATCATAATCTGAAGCCAAACCAAGTCTCCTTGGAGGACAACATCAAAATAGAGTGCATAAGGAATCAGTGGGGAACACACTGGGTAAATAAGATTCATTTTAAATGTCAGTTCTGAAAGCTGAACACTTTCTGCAGATACTGTGTTGGATGAAAGCTTTTTTTTTTTTTTTTAAATCATCTTTACTGTGAAAATAATGCAATTTTCCTTAAGTGTTTAGAGTTCCCTATCAAATAGGTAATAGGTAATGATTACATGAGTAAACATTAGCTTGGATTGGGGCTGTTCATAACTCTGTTCTGTGTTATACTAAATTGGAGATTTGTCCTCCTATCAAATTTAGTTCATGTGGTAAAAATTCTGTATAAATACTGACTTCTGTGGCCATTTGACTAGGAAGAACTACCATGTTCTAAAGTTAATTTTTGCAATCTTTGGTGTTGAAAGTTTTGCACCAGACAAATGGTTGAATTTGTTTCTTTAAAATTTTTTTACCCTAGCCTTAACCTCTCTTTTAAGAGAGGTTAAGTTATGAAATTGGAGGAAAATCAATTTTCAAAGTGTTTGCAGTTGCAGTTTCGTTGAAAGAATAGCCTTACAAAATTTTAAGAGTGAGTTTTTAAATGTAGGTTAATATACAATTCTGTTTATCCTGAAGTTGTTTATGTAAAAAATACTTACTTACATAAAACTCAGGTGCTGGTTAACCTGAACAGTAAGTTTGTTAGATGCTTAGAGCTGTGAACAGTCATGATTTTGTTTTTAATCTTGAACACATCCATTAGTGTTTTTGTACTTTTTCTATTGAATTCAGAGTTACATATGCCATCTATTTAAGTGCTTTAGGACTTACTATGAGAGGTTTTATATGAAAAACCTTGGTTGATAATTTTCACAGAAATGAAGGTATATCCATTGTTAGAAGAGTATTGAGTAGTATGTTTCAAGAGTTGATAGGCTTATTAATAGCTGGACTTTAAAATTTCTAGTGTCAACATTACAAGATATTCTATTAAGGTGGACTCTGAATTCTTATTTCAGGTTATTAAAATACAAATTGTAGCAATAGTTTTTATATTAGTGTAACTCACTTTAATGTTTTAAAAATTAATAAAATAAGGTAGGCATAAGTAATTGGTCAGTACAGTACAGAATATTTATATAACAAGAATGAAATTTGTTACATGCTGCAAACTTGGGCTCTTAACCAAAGCCAGAGAGAAGTTCAGTCTTGGTTAAAGTTGAGGTAGTGGTGATCTCTGGAAAGGATAGGTCTAAAGGATAGGTCTCCTTTGTATGAGAGTTCAGAGGACTAGTTCCTCAACACATCACTTGAATTTTCTAAATTTGGATTTGCCTGTAATAAAAGAGGTTGAACTTGGTCATCCTCCAGGGTTCATTCTAGCTCTGGATTTTTTGATACCTGGCAGAGGGGGAGATCCTACATGTATCATATGTTAACCCTATATTTATTTTTTGGGTATTCAGCTTCAAAGTTTAACAGAGTCTGGTCTTCCTCTTTTTGAAGATCAGCTTATGCTTTAAAAGTATGTAGCACTAATGCATAACTGTCCTCTTGCTTGCCAGTCTTAACTCTTAAATCTCAAGAATTATTCTTGGACAGGCTGTTGGTCGATAGTGTTGCTGGTTGACAAGCTCTGCAGATTTTGGGAGCATTATTAAAGGTTACTTTGGTAACTAAGGATCAAATTAACAAGTATGACCTGTATAAATTTGAATAATGACTTAACACCCCAGGACATACAGTAGGCATTTAATGGCAGGAAGTGGGTAGGTGAGATCTATCAACCTTGTTCAATAATAGTGTTCTTTGCCATTTAAAATCAAAACAGCGGTAACATGCTCTTCTCTTGTATCCATGATGTTTAGGGTCCAAGTGAAGTAACCCTGAAATGATGTTTGAAGTAGTAAAACTTCCCAGATGAATCCTGAAACAGACTGGCGTTTATTTGATTCTTTAATGGGGTACAGTTGTTCTTTACTGCAGCATAACTAAGAGAACTCTTTTAAAATGTCTCCAATTTTGGTACACACAGAATCAGAGTCTGAGGGCAAAGGCCAGGCATTCATATGTTGATAAAGCTTCTAGGTGGTTGTAATACTCACCCTTAATTAAAAACACTATGTGCCCTGGTTGGGTAGCCCAGGTGGTTAGAGCATTGTCCTAATAAGCCAAGATTGCAGGTTCGATCTCTGGTCAGGGCACATTACAAGAACCAATGAAAACATCAATAAGTGGAACAGCAAATTGATGCCTCTCCCTCCCGGTTCCTTCCCCTCTCTCTAAAAAGCAATAAAAATTAATACAACAGTAAAAATTCACTTTTGAAACTATATTACTAGAAATTTAAAACTTACGTTGACAGTGGCTTTTATTGTGAAATGTCCCCTCAAATTTTATTTTACCACTAGTATATATATATATATATATTTTATAAAGATTTTATTTATTTACTTTTAGAGAGGGGGAGGGAGGGAGAAAGGGAGAGAAACATCAATGTGTAATTGCCTCTCACACACCCCCTCCTGGGGACCTGGCCTGCAACTCAGGCTTGTACCCTAGACTGGGAATCGAACCAGCAACCTTGTGGTTCACAGGCCGGCACTCAGTCCACTGAGCCACACCAGCCAGGGCCACAGGTAGTATTTTCATAACAATAATAAGTTAGTATGTAATTATTATATAGTATGCTATATGATAGGCACTGTCTTAAGTGATTTGCTTGGGTTTTCTCATTTAATGCCCACAACTACTCTCTGAGGTTCTTTAACCCCATTTGAGAGACTGAAGCACAGTAAAGTATATAGAGGGATGTGCAAAAGTAGGTTTACAGTTGTTCAAATGGAAAAAGACATACAGGTTATGGTTATAAAATACAAGAATAAACTCGTTTGCTTACTCACAATTGTAAACCTACTTTTGTCTACTCATGTATACAAGGTCATGCAACTTGCTGGTGTTGGAGTCAGCATTCAAACTCAGCCAAAGGCAGTTTGACTCCAGAGCTCTACCTTTGTAACTACTGTGCTAGAAGGACCTACCTTATTGCTTACAAAGGGTAAATAACAAAAGTGACTCCTTTTATCTCATACTTCAGACTCCCAAATATTTTTCTCAAAGGCAGTCAGTATTAACAAAATCTGTTTTGTGAATCCTTCCATCAATTTTCAATGTGTACACTATAACATGTAAAAATAAGCATACAAGCCTTTTTAACATATACACAGATGGGATTTTATACTTTTTACCCCTAACATATCTTGGAAAGATCTTTCCACATTAGTACATATACATTTAATCTTTTTTTCTTTCTAAAATTGACAGTAATTACACTAGTAATAAGTTTATTTTGTATATTAATCAATGATGTGGACATGTATGGGAGGCAGAAGTCTTTCTACTGAACTGGGTCAGCATGTAACTCAGAAGAAAACCCACTTTCCTGTTATACGGAATCTCTTAAAACAAAATTCAGTAATAGATTGTTATTATTGTTTGCATTCTCTTTGGTGCTTTCTGTTTGCATCAGTTTCTCTAATGTCATTTGATCATTTTCTTCCTTTCCCAGTAGACAGAAGTAATTAAGAACTCTACTTCTAGTCTGATTTGAGGTTTAAGAAAAGTTGTGACAGATTTGGTTTATACAAATGGTAATTCTTTCTATAATGGTAACATTAGCCTGTTTTTTCAGTCAATCTGATTTTCTTTGAGCATCAGCATGTTTCTACATTATAAATTTCTTATAGAAAGATAAAAAGTTCAGATTAACAACCGTGCTTTGAGCTAACTTGTTAACATGGACTATATTCACGATTTCTTGTTGCTAAAAACTCTGTGCGGTAGATGATATACTGATTTTAAGGAAAAGGCAAACAAAATCTAGAGATTAAGTTTATTGTCCGAGGTCACAACCAGCACAGCTGATGTTGAAATCCAGGATATCTGGGACTGTTTCTCAGTTTACTGTACTTGAGCTACTTTCTCCTCATTTCTCTATTAAAATATGGTAATTTTATGGTTTTCTTTGTATTTATGATTTGTTATTCAAAACAATACTGTGAATTAGGCATGATGTGTTTTTTTTATTTCCTGGCTGAGGAATCTGAGGCCAGGGGTTGTGGTTTGTACAAAGGGAGACAGACTCCTTTTGTACCTGTTCTGTCGCAGGATTCGAACCAAGGTGTTCTGACCTGAGGTGCATTGTCCTTTTCTACAATGTCAAAAATGTGGGAACAAACACATTTCGACTTGTGCTCTGTTTTCTTTGAACTGGGAATTTCCTGGACATTTCATGAGAAATCTAAGTTAATTTTCTGTGCTGTGTTCTATCTAGACTTCATGCCTTGAATTTGGTATATTTCTTTTTTTCTGTTTTGTTAAATTTTATTTTTAAATCATGTTTTCTATTACAGTTGTCTCAGTTTTTTTACGTTTTACTTTTAAATCATGTTTATTAGAATTTGGTATATTTCTGACATTTTATAACATGCTAGTCAGTCAGACTTACTTAGTGTAATAAGACAGTACAGCATTTGTGAAGACTACAACCAAATCGTTACATAAAATTTCCCCTTCATCTTTGTTTTTTATTTGTTTTGTGTTGTAACACATACAGCTGATGTTTTTTTCTTATTTTTTTCCTTTTAGTGAATGGTAGTGTCTAGAAAGGGTATGTCCCTTCAAGAGAGAGGTGCCAATGTCCAACCGGCCTAATAACAATCCAGGGGGGTCACTGCGACGTTCACAGAGGAACACTGCCGGGGCCCAACCACAAGACGACTCAATAGGAGGAAGGTATGTATTAAATGGTATTTGAAGAGGAATTGGGAATAAAAGAAAATGTTTTCAAAACCTCATTATCAGGGCCTTGGCTGGAGTGGCTTGGTTAGGCGTCATCCTGCAATCTGAAAGGTCACAGGTTTGATTTCCGGTTGGGGCACGGGCCTGGGTCGTGGGTTTGGTCCCTGGTTGGGGTGTGTTCGAAAGGCAACTAATCAGTGTTTCTCTCTCACATCAGTATTTCTCTCTTTCCCTTTCTCCCTAGCTTCCCCTCTGTAAATACATACATACATACCCACCCCGTTATGCGGACCAAAACTTGAATGGTTTACTACAAATGGGTATTTTTTTTTTTAATGTTTGAGCCAAGAAACACAACTAAAACAGGGATTCAAAGCAGTTCTTTAATCATTCCCCAAATATGCCAGGCTCAGAATATGGTTCTCAGTCATTGACATTATCAAAAATATAATGAAAGGTTGTTAGTGAACAGAATATCATGCTTTGTTTCCTCTTTCACATCCCTAAACACATGTTACAACACATCTTTAAACCCATTGTGGTCCCTTTCTTTATGTATGGCTTGACTTTATTGAATGGAAGCTTCATTTGTTTTAAGATCTTGAGTTTTGACACCTTATGAGGTTTTTTCCCCTCATTGTCTTTACAACGTGGTGCTTGACAGCCTGATGAGGCAGTCTGACTTTGTTAGCACATCAGTTCTCGTCATTTTCTTAGTTGTCTGCTGTTCAGCTGGTCTGTCGTTGGAATGGTTGTTGTATAGGCAGTAGTGTAAAGAATCAGATGTGTTCTCTTGAGTGTAAAATTCCCTCTCTAATTTAGCCAAACACTGTCATTTTATATATAACTCAGAACTTGCAAAGCCTTATTCTCCAGTCCATGAATTAATCATGTTTAGTTTGCAAAAAATAATGGCTAAATTCTAATATACAGTTTTTTGAGGTGTTACCATGTATATATTGTCTGGTAAATTATAAAAATGTTTTAAAATGTTAAAATGCAAAGAATAAACTGGGACACATCTTTTTGGTGTCAGGCTATTTTAGTGGTTGAGCATGGGTCTTTGGACTAGTATAGTTTTGTATGCAGTTTCTACCTCTGCCATTAAACAGCTATGTGTCCTTTTTTGTTACATCTTTCAGGAAACCTCAGTTTCTTAGTCCATATAGTGGGGATCCCTATTTCATAGGGTTATTGGTTAACTTCATTATTGTACATTAAACTCTTAGCGCAGTGTTTATTTTTGTATGGAGTTCTGCTCTGAAATTGTTTTTTGTTTTTTTTAGATTGAGATAATTCTTTACAGCAGCCACACATTATTTATCCTGTTGATTAAAAAATATCACTGCCCCCTTATAAAAATGTTATGTATTTATTAGAAAATTTGGAAAAAACAAAAAATGCAAATAAAACCATGACAGCTCTACAATCCAATTATAACCAGTTACACTGACCTATATATCCTGTTTTTTACTGCACATGTGTGTATGTGTGTGCATGTGAATGCCCATAAGTAATTTGTATCTTTTGAATAGTTGCAGTTCTATACATGTTAATCCTCAGGTTATACTTAGACACTTGCACATGACTGATAAACATTTTTGGTTGTCACATAGTACATTGCTTCTAAATCCACAGTGATGTTTTGGCACCATTATCTTTTCGACACATCAGTATTATGTAAAATTATTTAAATATTATGTCATATTTAAAAAATACGAGCATGAAACAAATGAAAGTGGTTAATGCTAGTTATTAGATGCATTGGTTTACATAACGAAGTTTTCAAGATAGAACTCAATTAGATTTATAGAATGACATAATGTTTCACTGTAGTTCATGTGTTTTAAGCCAGTCACTTATGTGCTCAGTTGTGAAGGAAAAGAATAAAATTTTAAAATGCATTTGGAATGTCAGAAAACATGCCAAAGAAAATAAAGCGAAGTATAATTAGGGTTTTTATGGGTTTAGCACCCCTGCTCTTTCAGTAATGTAGCCCCAGTTCAGTTCTCATAATTTTAACTTTTACATGTCTTTAGAAAACATTTCCCCACAAAAACAGTACACAAGAGGGGCTGTTTTCTTTTTAAAAAACCTATTATCATGTGTAATTTTTCTGTATCCTTAAAAATTGTTGAAAAACATGACTTTTAAAGTCTTTATGTTCACTTGTGTGGCTATACCATAATTTACTAATAACCTTGAATATATAGATTTTTCCTATTTTATATGGATAAATAAAATTATCAGGAAATAGAAAGTTATATTTTTTAACCAAAAATTTTTATCAGCTCGACTAAGTTGAACTTAGTCAAATTAGTCAAAATTAAAAGATAATTTGCTCAACTGAATTTCATTTTACCGCCTTTTCCAGTTTGATTCCTTTGCTTCAGATAGAATCTCAAAACTGAAAGGGACCCTTGCATCAACCCCCAGACTGACTTTTGGAGCCCCAATAGAGTATTAGTATTACTCTACTAATAATTTTCTAACCTTTAAGAAACTCATGATTTTTATGAGTGAGAGGATTGGGATTAATTGGGAGAGAGCAATTATAACTGTATTTTCATTCTCTTTATTCTGAGTTCTGCAGCTTTGCTTTCCTAAGTAAAATGCTGTTATTGTGGCTTTTGTTTCCTAAAGACAGTGGACTTGGTTTTGTAAGTACAGTGTCCAGCATAAGTAACGCCTGCTTGACTGTGGTTTGTAGGGTAGCAATATGGATGCAATGATTTATAGTTTTTTAAAACTATAAAATACTTGAACATTTCGCCTAAAATGTCATATGGTGTGCTTAAGTGTGATATTGTTATGTTAGAGAATTACTAGGTGATGATTTCGTAATAAAAGATTTTGTAATAAAAGATTTTGTAATAAAAAACAGGGGTGTTATTTGTGCCAGACTATATTCACAGCAGTAGTGATTCAAAAATGGTAATAAATAACAGCATCTACTACAACAGCACTGGTGTGGAATGTTTTAAGTTAAAATATTTTATACTTGTTCTTCCAGTTGAGACTCACAGAAACTCTGTGCTAAGTATATAATCCTTGTGTGATAAACGTGATAGCTTGCTCAACTTTACCCAGTATGTAGAGTTTAGGACTTGATTCCTGACCTCTTGACTCTAAAAAGTTAGTGATTCTTTTCATTATGCCAGACCGTTTTTTACTGCACAAACCACTTAAGTCATATGATGAAGGCCTTAGAGGAAGGTATGAAGTAATTATAATTGAAGAGTATTAATTCATCCAGTTTAAAAGTTAAGTAGCATTTTTTCCTTGATAGAATTTTTTGATTATTTTTGATTCACTCTGTTTCCTTCCAAACTTGCATTAAGCTGCCTTCTTTTCATCATTTTCTTCCTGTGACCTCCCCAGCTCTTCCTCCAAATTAAGGTCACTACTTTTTTTTCAGTAGAGTTTCTCATCCTTAAAATAAAAGAATGCTGGATCTTTGGGATACAGTATATTAATCTCTCCTGATTATTCCCTCTGCTCTTTTCCACTCATCCTTTATCTTTTTCCATAATTGAACTAGACATCTTCCTTTATTTTTCTCTTATCCTTTTTTCGTAAATTTTTGGGCCACAGCTGATCTGTTCCTCTCTTTTCTATTCTCTTTTTCCTCTTTAGTAAATCACTTCTTTCCACTGCTTCTCTCTTTCTTGGCTTGCTCTCAGAGATACTTCCTAGCCTTTTCCACTTCTAGTACAGGTATTTGTAGGCTCCCTCTTCCTCTTGGCTGTGCAGTAGCATTTTTATTATATCATAGGCTTTTTCTTGTTTTTCTCAAATGGCAGTGGTGGGATTGAATTCAGTTTTAAGGCAACCTTGTTTAAGACTGCTGTAGTGATCATTTCTTCTTTGATACTATTTTTGTTATAAAAATGCAACATTTTGACAAAAGAACATTGAGAAGCTTCAGGAAAATTAAGAAAATAAGATAAAATTTAATATGAGCACACAGAGATAGAGGTGGTTAATGTTTCTACTCTATTTTTACTTAATGATTTTTTTTGATATTGAAAGCTCATGATTTAAATTTGGGCCTCCAGTTTTTTCCCCCAATTTTTTGCTGTAAAATGCATTCCTATTCCTATCGCATTTGAGTATGGCTGATTTTATCAAGTTAAATTCCATAAATAGGTTTATTGGACCTATGATACAAATATTCTGAAGACTTAACAAATTGCTAAATTGTCTTTCACAAAGATCAAACTGCTTTATGTATGTCTTTTTTTTTTTTTATTGTGCCAGTTTATGCTGCTACAAATACTTCGTGAGAGTGCCTGTTTCTCCATATCCTAGTCAAAACAGCATAGCATTTTTAATAAAAGTTTGTGGAAAAAAGAATTCTTTTGGTTAAAGCTACCATTTCCCTGGTTACTGTAGAGTTAAAGATTTTCCCACATATTGGCCATTTTTACTTATTTTTTGAGTTGTCTATTATTGTCCTCCGTTTTAATTAAGAAGGTGCTTCTTGTTCTTTTATTAGAGCCTTTTATGGAAAGGGCATCAACCCACTGACGGGCAAATATTTTTGCTAGCTTTATTCCTTATTATGGTTTGTTTTTAATTATAGAAGTTCTAAAAATTAGATAATTGAGTCTATCAACTTTTTGTTTCTTCTTTCTCCATCTCAAAAGTAAAATTTTCTTCTCAGTTCTGTTGTGGCTTCATTTTTAAATTTTATTGTACTCTGTCAAGTTTTTTAATGGTGTGAGGCAATGATTGAATCCGAACTAACTCACGTTCCCCCACCCCCATTAAAAATTTGTAATTTTTTAAATTATTACTGAGTAAAAGCTCAGTTATGAAATCTGTAAGTTACAGCTTTTTTGTCAGAACAGGGATATGGATACTTGTAGCCAGCATTAATTATACAGAAAGAAATAGATTTGTAGTTTGCTTCAAAAACTATTTCAAAGGTATGGGATACAGGAAAACACAAAAAGAAAATAAATATCCACAGCTAAGCCTGGGTTAACATTTTGATTTTTATCTTTTGAAAATACATTTAGCATGTAGGTGATTACATTTTAAACAGTTTTGGATTCTGCTGTTTTTGAAAAATCAGCATTCTAACATAAACATTTTCTCATGTGAATTTTTACATGTTTTCAAATGGTCATGATATATACTGAGTCAATATACAATATTTTCCATGATTACTTTCCAGTTTTTAGATAGGAAGATGGTTGCAGTGGGAAAAGTTTTTCCTTATGCTTAAATGTTTGTGTTTCATGGATCTCTAAAGGATAGGTTCCGGCAAGTGAAATTTCCTTGGTCAAAGGAAGGTCCTTATCCCCCCCCCCCCCCCCGCCTCCCTCCTTTAAAATGGTTAACTTGTTTTAAGTAATTTTTTCTTCAGTTTACCTACTACCGTCAGGAAAAGGAGTACTTTTCCTCACCATGCTATTGTGTTATCTTCATTTTGCATTTTCCTGCTAACTTGATAAGGAAAAATTACATTAATCTTATTTTATTGGTTCTTCTATAGTAATGAGGTTAAACATTGAGAAAATAGTTTTAAGGAATGAGATCTGAGTGAGAATACTTTTTGATGGATATGTACTAGTAAGTTGGCAAATGTTAGCCTCCTTTTGTGCCAGTGTGCAGGCGAACTGATCTTTAAATTTGTTCATCAGGTAGTATTCCCTCTTA
Source organism: Pteronotus mesoamericanus (assembly GCF_021234165.1). NCBI lineage: Eukaryota > Metazoa > Chordata > Mammalia > Chiroptera > Mormoopidae > Pteronotus > Pteronotus mesoamericanus. Next base: position 770,192 of record NW_026555277.1, read on the forward strand.
TAACAGTAACCTACTTTGTGGAATGATTTCCCCTAGTTCTTCACTGAATGTGTTTTGAATGGCAGTTACTTTTTTTTTCAATATGATCTTACTCTGCTCCTGGCTACCCATTGCCTACCTACCTTTCTCCCTCTCTCTCTTTTTTTTTTTTTTTTTTTTTTTTTTTGGAGGGAGAGAAACATTGATGTGAGAGAGAAATATCAGTTGGTTGCCTCTATATGTGCCCTGATTGGGGACTAAACCTGCAACCTAGGTATGTTACCTGACAGGGAATTGAACCCTCAACATTTCAGTTTATGGGATGACACTCCAACCAACTGAGCCATACTGGTCAGGACCCATTACCTAGCCTTTTGCCAGAGCTGGAAGAACCTGTTGTCTTCCATCTTTCCAAGCTCAGTGAGGGGACTTGGAGTGATTATATAATCCAAGCTGGGAAAAACTGGAAGCTTTTTTCATTCTGGTATCAAAGGGAAGATGTGAACCTGAAGTTGCCAGCTGCTATCTCACACCTTATTGGAAGAGGGTGGACAGGCAGAGAAAAGGAAACCTCTTAGAGAGTATGTGTGTTTTAAAGTTCTGACAAGTTTCAGTTCCTTAGTTCTCCGGGGCTGTGTCTCTAGGTTTATTTGATTGTTTTGATTCTAGAGATAATGTGTGTATTATTTTATTTCATTTTTTCCATTATTTTAATAAAGCCTCTTGGCTTTAGAGTTGAGTCCTGCCTTAATGTAAGACTGAAGCAGTATAACATTGTATTTATCCATTTGTAGCATACCATGCTAGTAAGCACGGTGTTAGAAGGTACCATATTTTGCTGTGTGTATAACGTGCTCTCATGTATAATGTGAGAAGGTACCGTGTTTTGCTGTGTATAATGTGCTCCCATGTATAGTGTACGCCCATATTTTTGGCCCAAACTTTCAGGAAAAAAATCTTTAGTTTTAATTCTTTAATTCAATTATTTATATTTAGAAATGAAACCGATTGTCACAGTCTAGGGTATTATTTTATACAGATACTGTTACTGCTTTCTGGAGCTACATAAAAGAATTAAAAACATTTATAAAGATATGGAATTAGTACTACCCATGTGTGATGCGCATCCTTATTTTCCTCTCAAAAATTTGAACAAAAAAGTGTGCATTAAACATGGCAAAATAACAGTAGTTCCAAAAATGAGAGTAGGATAGCCTTTGTTACAAGCAGTTCGAACTCAGTAGGGGAAATGGGCATGTAGATTTTTGGTCAGGTGAGAAACATTTCTAGAGGATGACCTCATTGAACTGGGCTGTGAAGGCTGAAGTAGGAGTTGTGAAGCAGATGGTAGATGTCAGCTGTATTCTACTTAAAGTGTGGAATCAGTTACTTCCAGAGTTTGGATTTTATTACTCTTTTTTGTGTATCGTTCGTTGTTTTGATCATAAGTAGTAGGTGTTCAACAAATACTAGTGTGGGATAGAAATAACAGATTTATTTCCATGGCATTTCTAGGTACAGAAATGTGACTTACTTTTGCTGAAATAGTCATGAAAAGATGATAAGTGTGAAGGAGAACCTAGGGTATAGTTTAAATGGGTTGTGTAACAAGGTGTGCTAGATTCTGTTACAGTAACAAACAGCTCCTAATACTCATATATTATAACAATCTAGCTGATAGAAAATTTGTCCTTTCTGGATCATCTTCAGGCACTCTGCTCCATGTCTGCATGTTTAGGTATTTAGGTGTCATTGTTGTGGCAAGATACGGTTAATGTTCTCTGACTCTCCAAGACTTCTCCCAGAACTTGATTAATTTCTACTCCTGTTTCCTTGACCGCAGCAAGTCATGCTGTGTCAACTAGCTGCAGGTAACTTCCAAGCGGTTCAGCAAGTGCCATTATACCATGTGTCTGGAACAAGGAGAAAGAGGGTATCTGTAAACAGCACACTGTAGCCATCACAGGCTGTTTAGACATGATTTTTAAATTCTACTCCCATATCTACAATAGGCCATTTGTTTTCCTAAATTCTTACAACATAGCTATAGGTACGATGTGTTTTCTTGATTCTCCTACTTGATTAACCAGTATAGGATCTTTTTAAAAATACTCTTTTTTGTGTGTTTTTATCTTTTCTTTTTTTTATCCTGATGTTTGCTCAATCAGATGGAAGTTCTTGCTTTATTGTCTTTGGGAGGAGAATGTTCAGGGGAGACAGGGTGTGATATGCAAATAACTTCATTGTTTCTTATGACTAAATTGAAATCACTTCTAAAAACAATTTATCCTAGAGTTGGCCAGGTAACTTGGGCCTGGCTCCTTCAGTAACGGTATACCTTACTGCTATAATTATGCACTTTGAGTTTTAGCTACAGAACCATGTGTGTACACACTCTGCAACTTTTAGTGCTGCCTGGGTAATGCTGAGAAGGCTAGCTTGTCCCATCAGGCTTTGGGGTTACAAGGCAAGATTAATATAGTGTTGTGTTAAATAGCAGCATGGTTGAAGTGGTCTGAGAAGAACAGAGATTACTTTTTTCTAGTTAGAGGTTGAGTATTTTGGGGTCTTATTTTTTATATTTTTAAAAGATTCTTTTTATTTTTTTATATTTTTAAAATGTTTTAAAGATTTTATTTATTTTTAGAGAGAGGGTAAAGGAGGGAGAAAGAAAGGGAGAGAAACGTCAATGTGTGGTTGCCTCTTGTACACCCCCAACTGGGGACCTGGCCTGTGACCCAGGCATTGTACCCTGACTTGGAATCAAACCATCCACCTTTTGGTTCACAGGCTGGCACTCAGTCCTCTGAGCCACACCAGCCAGAGCACATTGGATTCTTAATAGTACCCATGTTAAGTTCTTTCTTGGATCAGCAAAATAATATTTTATGTTTTATGATTTTATTTGCAGTGTGTATTCTTGCTATAATCATCATGAAATTTTGTCCAAAAGCACATCATTAGTGTATTAGAAACCTGTAAAATGTCAGCTTCCATAAATTATTTCATATCATTACAGATTTGCTTTAATTCTTCTGCCTATCAATGTTGAGGGAATCTGATGTCCCACACCACTTTCTACAAAGTGCTCTCACTCTTAGAATGCTTTCCTAGATGTATTAGTATGACTAAGAAATGAATATATACAGATGCTTCTTTAGTAATTGAACAGCAAATTTTAGCATCACATACGGAAGGCTTTTTTTTTTTTAAATGTAATACAGAAAGCAAAAGAAAGCAGGAGGGCTTCTGCTTAGAAATGAAAAGAAAACGTGTTTTCTGCCCTTTTTCTCATATACTGTCTTCAAAGCCTTAAGCTATTTATTTTGACCTACATATAATTAGGGACAGAAATACCAGCATGGACAGGAAAAATTTACCATATTTTGCTATGCATAACACGCTCCCACATTTTTAGCTAAAACTTTCAGGAAAAAAAAATCTTCCATTTTAATTTTTAATTCAATTATTTACTTATTTATATTTAGAAACAAAGCTAATTACCATATTCCAGGGTATTTTGCATATGGATATAGTTACTGCTTTCTAGAGTTGCACTTTTAACGCATAAGCAACAAATAAAAGAATTAAAAACATTTATATAGATACAGTGTTAGTACTACCCACATATAATGTGCATCCTCATTTTTCCCTTAAAAATTTGGACAAAAAGGTGTGCATTATACATGGCACAATACAGTAATAACCTTAGAGGCAGGCCTTTCACTTTGACTGCTGAGCCCTTAGGTGTAGCTGTGGTGTTTCAGATTTGTGGAGTTGGCAGTATCTGGGCTCTCTTCGTTTTCCTCTTTAGGGGCTGTGTGATTTTTGGAGGACTAATCTCATTTTCTAAATCTTAAAATGGGAATATATATGTGCCTTGGGAATCCTTTGAGGGTTAAGTTGGATACTGTATTTAAATAATTGATATAATGCTTATCACATAAAAGTATTGTCGTAATAAATTTTTACCCAGGTGTTTATAAAAGCCAGTGTAGCTCATTAAATAGTTCTGCATCACTAATTTATCACAAATCACTAATTTACTTTTGATTATCTTGGTGTTTATATACTCCTCATGAAACTAATTTGTGAAATGGGGCAAAAATAAATTGAGCTGAAAGGTTCTCTTGAGGGGTCCATCTCTTCCCATGGTTTTGATTACATTCAATCCCCTCTCCCTTTTTTCTTTACACAGTAATATAAACGTTGCAGTTTACAGGTGTATCCTGAATGTACCCACATCACTGAAGATAAAATATTTCTGCTCTTGGCTAACTGCTTCTAACCCTTGTCAGCCTGTTGTTGCAAACTATTAAGGACAAAAATCTAGATCCTTCCACCAGGCATTTATGCCCTAGCCTTTCCTTTCAACCTTGTTTCCCAATGTATCTCTGTACACAGGGAAATTTCATATCATTTACCAGGTGCCATGTAGGTTTCATAATTTCCTGCCTTTACTTTTGCCTGTTCTGCTTTTTACTGGAATGATTTTTTTTCCCCTAGCTTTTTATCCTTCAGGGTGTGGTTTAAATGCCATGTGATCTGTAAAGCCTGTATTGTTACAAGTAAATTCTCCCTTTGTCAGAAACTTTATAGCAGTTGGTAGATCACTTTGTTTTATGAGACTCTGACCTCTTTGAGGACAGGGACTAGACTGTGTGTCCTTCATATTTATATACTCTGATATATTTGAGTTGGCAAACCTAACAAGTCTGTTGAAATGAGTAGTTAGGTACAGTTCTCTGTCAGTTTCAAAGCTTCTATTCTATAATGTATATTATATAATGTATTACGATGTCCTTTGGTATCTTGAATTAAGACATACATAAAATGCTTGCCTACACGTAGAGTTTAGAATCATGAACATAATGTACAAAAATTTTACAAAGGTACAAATAAGCAAAAGGAAAACCATTGATAACAAATTATTGTCTCAGTAGGTCAATTCTTGATGATACTATATTCAGGTGCTTGCATCTATATTTGAATTTATTGAATGTGATAGCTACAACAATAGACTTAAATGCCACAAACAGCGTATTCATTGTAGGCTTTTTCAAAACGATGTATGACCCTTGGTAAAACTACAAAAAAAAAAAACACCCCAAATCTTTTGATTCCAATGCATTCCAGGAAACTTCAGCCATGCAAAACAAATGAGAAATTACAAGCACATTTCTCCTCAATGTCACAGCCAGATTTCAAAATTTTTTTCATAAGGTCTTTTATATGTTACCAATACTATTTGAAATACATGAGTGATGGGACAATTTTTCATTGTATATTTCATTCTGTATATTGCATGAAATCTACCTTTGGTCCACATCTGCTAAATACCAATAGCACTTGTGTTCACCAGCATATTTTCAAAATGCTCCCTAGAGAAGGAACCACTGATGTTTAAAAACATTGCTTTGTAAGATAAATAAAGACTTCTTTATTTTATATGACAAAATCATTTGGACTAGCATTTTGCCATAAAATATAGGAACATTGGTCAGACCAATCAGCTTCTGTTTTGTGATGGAAATAGAAAAAAGTTTATTTTACAGGGACCATGAAGGAGGGTTTTTTGTTTTTTTGAAAGTGGTTCAAATGAACTTTTCACCTTGATTCTTGAAAATTAATGGCTTATTTATAACATGCATGTTATAGTATCGTAAACAGCATTTAATTTTTGAAAACTATAATTGTATATAAAAGCATAAATGTGTTGTATGTCTCTATACACAGGAAACGAATTTGAGGCTGTATTTAAGCCCCAAATCATTTATATTCAGTAATATGTACATGTATTTGAATTTTGAATATGTCTTGAATAGAAATTAATTTTATACAATTTAAGACTTGTAATGTAAGAAATTAACTAGCTACTTGTTAACTAGCCACTTTTCTCATTTTGCTTAACATTAAGGTAAGAATGTGCTCTTTTTATACAAGATTTTGGCCTCTTTTAGATGTCTTTGGGCCTAGAGATGTTTTTTAATACTTTGAACTGCAAATGATTTTACTAAATGCCTATAAAAGTAAATTAAAATATTTAAAAGGGACAGTTACTACAACTTGCCTAAAAGTGAACCAGAGACATTTTAGACTTGCTTTTAAGTTACTCTTGAAAGCATATAACCCAGAGTCGATTTCTGTTTTGTTGCAACATCGTTTTCTTTAATATGAGTTAGTCCACATACATTTGGTAAATAGGAAAATGCTGTCAATATAACATGAAGTAGTATTGGTTCACAGACAGCATTCCCTACAGTGATATCATGCAAGCTGAAATGGGCCCAGATAGGCCTTTCAATTGAAAAAAAAGATTTGGTAATAATCTATGAAGATCTTAGGAAAAAATTGGAAAAATCTTGCAGAAATAATAGGAAGAAATCATTTATTGCAAGAAATAGATAGTTCAGTGGCTTCCAGAACCACTGCACTTTGCACTGTGTTAAACAGTTTCAGAAAGCTCAAAATAATTTATGTCTGAACTTGTAAAAAAAGAAAATGTCAAAAAGAAACGCCTCCCCTGCAAACTATTTTTAATTTTGTTGAAGCTGGTCTTAAAAAGAAAACTTCTTTAAAAGTTTACACTTAACAGGAGAAAGTACGAAAATAAGACTCTAAAGAGCAGAACAACTCATCATTGGTGCAAATATTAGTGGAGATTTAATTTTTTATTAAAATTGATGTTTTTGTGGGAACTTAGAAAAATAGCATAGGTTTGAGTACTCTGCCCAATCTTATTTTTACCAATAAATCAGTTATTTTTAGTTGGTGATGTTTTTAAGAATGTGAGTTTTTTTCAAGAACACCCATGTAGACGGCGGTATAGAGGCTCCTGAACCACACACACCCACACCCATTCATCCACTTGTCTGGGCTATAATTTACTAAATGGACTCATTCTTGTGCTACTTTAAAAAGTTTGTCATGAATTTTACTGTGCTGTTCTTGCATATTTGATTTATAGTGGATACATATTTTACTGGATTGTAAACAGATTATACGTTTTAATAAAAATTAATGTACAGCATTAAGGTTTGGTAAATGAAGGAGTTGGTAAAATGAACAAAAAAGAGGCATCACTGTTCATTTAGTGCTGAATACTGTGATTTCTAATTAGCTATTCTAGATTGGCCAGTATTTTATGGAGATTTATTTTACAGTATTTTGAGCATTAATTTATAAATGGGCATAATAAAATAGAACCCTACTTTGGGAGGCTTCATATTGTTAGTTTAAAGTACCTACCATCTGGTTGTCTTCTCCTGTTGTAAGCCAAGGGTTGGAAAACTGACACATGAGCCAAACTGAGCCTACTGTCTGTTTTTATAAATAAAAATTTGATTGCAATATAGCCATGCCCATTTATTTGTGTATTGTTCATACCTTTTTTGACACATAGTATATAGCCCACAAAGTTGAAAGTGTTTACTACCCTTTACAAAAAAATGTATTAATACTATGATAAACAATAGGCAAGACGGTAATGATCAGTATTTTATGATATTTTACAATATATTTTAACCAGTTCTCAGGATATAACTCTTAAAATAATTTTAGGAAAGGTAGAATCAGATCAGCGTGGACATAATTGGGTTTAAGCCACTTCTGTGAGCCTCAGTCAGTTTCTAAGATGATTGGATATTGTTTACTTTTTTTTTGGTATTCTGATATTGTTTACCTGATAAATTCTTTAGTTCATTGAAGGTGATAGTAAGAACATGAAAAAAGCAGAAGTAGATTTTGGTGGGTGTAAAGTTCTAGATGTATTTTACAACCACAGAACAATTTATTTGGATTAAAGAGTTGGGGAATGCTACCTCCACAGTGGAATAAATGTTAGTTTATGCTGGTGAATTTCTGTTGACAAAGACAATGAATGTTACTATTATTTTTGAGATTTGCTAGGGATATATTGTGACTTTTTTAAGCATTGACATTTGAATGTTTCACTGTCTGAACATTATTACAAAGTTGTCTGGCTTTGGATAAAGTTTTTTAAAATATGGTTTTAAAATTATAATAAAAAATATCAAGGAATATGTTATATTTTAAAATTGAAGTAGAAATTGTGATTCAATTAAAATTGATTTATAGCAAACTTTATGAAAATAAGAATATGAAGAACCCACCCCAGCTGGTATGGCTCAGTGGATTGAGTGCCAGCCTGCAAACAGAAAGGTCACCAGTTGGATTCCTGGTCAGGGCACATGCCTGGGTTGCGGGCCACGTCTGAGCTTTTCGAGAGGCAACCAGCCAATTGTTTCTCTCGCACATTGATGTCCCTCTCTCTCTCTTTTTCCCTCCCTTTCCCTCTCTCTAAAAATAAATGAATAAAATCTTTTAAATTTAAAAAGAATGTGAAAAACCTGGATGACATAACTTATAAATATTGTTCCATAGATATCATGTTATATACTCTGAAAACAGAACATTATACCTTCCTTTAAAAGAAAAAACAAATGATTTGAAAATTTTCTCAATCTCATTTCTTTTAAAAAAATTAGTACTCTCAGGTATGTTTCTAGAAATGTAATAAAAACAAAGGCAATTTCTAGAAATTAAATCTAATAAACTCATGGGACAAAGCAAAAATTTCATTTTGCAGTGGAATAATATCTAGGAAAAGTAAAAAAACTAAGTCACTGTAAAAAAATTTTACAAGATTCAATTTGACTACCTCAGAGAAAATACATACCTGGAAAAAAATATATATATTCATTACTTAAGTGAAGTCTAAGACACTTGAAAGATGAACCTAGAGTTTTTTATTGATGTGTTACTATTTTGTCATAGGTTAGAATCTTAAAAATGGAAATGATATTATGGATCTAAGAAATATTTCCTTTCATTGAGAAGCTAATTTCGTATCTCCTTTCAAGAATCCAATATTGAATTCTTCTGGAAAAGTTGAAGAAAAAATGAAGATACTGAGATGAGAAACCTTAGATCTAAATCTTTTTAAAGACTTGGTAGAACTTGTATGATACATTAAGAGTTGTATTGCTTCCTTACAGACTCAATTAGAATTTTTGTGTGAGGTTGTCAGTGACTTATTTCTAAGCTCCTTTGAGATCTGTTCAGAATGAAAGCCTTTAAAAAAATTTTTTTAAACAAAGTTAAACAGTTTTGGTATTCATGAAACTTTGTTATTCTTATTAGATATGCTCTTTATGTTGTTTACATGATTTACATGGGTGTGGGCTGTGAATTACATAAATTGCCTCTGTTACGTTAATATCTTGCCTCTGTAACAAGCTCTTCTGAGTATATATATATATTAGTGCACGGTTTCCTTGCTTTTATAAATCTCATATACCTGTTGCTGTGGATCAAAAAAATCTAACCACTTGAAAACACTGTGTCCCTTTAACTTGCTCTTAGCACAAGGCTGACACAAGGATTTGATTTATCATAAATGCAGGGCACAGCAAAAGTAGGTTTACAGTTTGTATGGAAAATAAGACAATCATTAATAAGTAATATAAGAATAAGCTGTGTTTCGCATACTCACAACTGTAAGCCTGCTTTTGCCCCATCCTGTATAACCCAACCATGTATTAATGATGGAATCTTTTGAACGTGTTTGGAATATTTTGTTGTAAATTTTTATTTCTTTCTAGGACTTGGTTTTGGGTGTATTTTCTATTGATTATTGCTTTAAATTCTTAGCAGCCATCACTCTATTGATTTCATGTAAGTTTATTTACTCTTCAGTGCTTCTAATGATTTTCTGTGTAAAATCAGCTTGAGAATTGATTTCACCTACTTCTTCATTTACTGTTCTAACCTGGATTGTTATGTACAAATTGGGCATCAGTATCATTGTAGGGGTCACAAGTTGTCATTTCTATAAACCTTTTAAGTTATTACAGTCACATTGTCTATTAAAAGTAGTGTTTAGATCTAAAATTCAGATTTACTTTTTGTAAAAAATGAGCTTATTTGAATGTCTGTGATAAAATCACTGAAAAATTTATTGCTTAAGCAACTCTAATATTGCTATGCAGTTGTGACAACTGGTAAAAAAATCTTAACTTGAATATTCAGGGAGTTGGTTTTAAGTGGCACTTTCTTTTGCCAGATTATTTAATAGAATACTAATTTAATAATAGAAATATTTGGGAAAAGGGTAGGGTCAACAATGAAGAATTGGGAGGATTTTTTAAAAAATATGAAAAATATTTCACTTCCGTATTGTACTTGCATCTCATTTTCCTGATAGATTTTTGTTTTGATTTTCTGCTGACAGGTCACATTTAGGGCAGGCAAAACATAAGGGATATAGCCCTCCTGAGAGTAGAAAATCTAATTCTAAGGCACCCAAAGTGCAGTCTAATACTACTGAACTGTCAAGGGGACACCTTTCTAAAAGGTAAATCTTCACATTGCTTATACATTTTCAAGGCAGAATTATTTGCATATGAATCATTGCATAATGTTAAAACTTATCAGTATCCCAAAATGTTATGATACATGTTTACATTATTCTGAGTGTAACTTTTGCAATAATAGTTCATCAACTTTGCAGTGATGTTGATGGAATGTACCCTAAACAATGCATATATTTTCTTGCTTAGATAGGTATGAGGTTCCCCTTTTTCTTAATACATCATTACAGACTTCTGAAATGCCTTTTTGCCATTTTCCTTGGTTTTTAATTGTCAGACCATAGGCCAGTGATTTCTTAAGATCTGATTGATAGGAGTCTTTGGAAAGGAATGTTACTAAAGATTTAATGATATAAAATACAAAAATTTCTAACCTTTACTTTGAAAGTATATAATTTAATCCTTGTTTATTTTACGCTTGAAGTTGTGTTTGCAAATACAGCATCACCATTCTAGTTTCACCTGGTTCTGAAAAAGTATTTTTTTCTTGTAATCTTAGTTCTTGTTTTGTGATTAGGAGTGTTAGTGTCAGTAATCTTTGGGTTAAAGAATAAGCCCGATCTTTGGGCTAAAGAATCAACCTGAACTTTCAATACTTTTTACCATTAAAAGTCACACGCTTTAAAAAATTTTTCCAATTTTGAACCATTTGGAAAACTATATTTATTATTGGACTTAACAGGAAAACTTTTGTGTTTTTTTTTAAAGCACTTATTCCACAGATTTGAGAAGTTAATATTACATAACAGGTTTAATGATGGCAGGCTGATATTAACGCTGTTCTTATCTAACCTCTTAGAAGCTGCAGTTCATCATCTGCTGTCATAGTTCCACAACCAGAGGATCCAGAGAGAGCCAATACTTCAGAAAGGCAAAAAACGGGGCAGGTGCCTAAGAAAGACAATTCTCGAGGAGTGAAACGCAGTGCTAGTCCAGACTACAACAGGACCAATTCTCCTAGCTCTGCAAAAAAACCAAAAGCACTTCAGCATACTGAACCTCCCTCAGAAACAAATAAGCCACATAGTAAGTCAAAGAAGAGACATTTAAACCAGGAGCAACAACTGAAATCTGCACAATCACCATCAACAAGCAAGGCTCATACCAGAAAGAGTGGGGCCACTGGTAGTTCACGGAGTCAGAAAAGAAAGAGGACAGAGAGTTCTTGTATAAAGAGTGGTTCTGTGTCTGAGTCAACTGGTGCCGAAGAGAGATCTGCAAAACCTACCAAGCTGGCTTCAAAATCAGCCGCCTCAGCCAAAGCTGGGTGTAGCACCATCACTGATTCCTCTTCTGCTGCCTCTACTTCCTCCTCGTCTTCTGCTGTAGCCTCGGCCTCCTCCACTGTACCACCAGGTGCCAGGGTAAAACAAGGAAAAGACCAGAACAAGGCCAGGCGTTCCCGTTCAGCATCCAGTCCCAGTCCCAGAAGAAGTAGCAGGGAAAAGGAACAGAGTAAAACTGGTGGCTCTTCAAAATTTGATTGGGCTGCTCGTTTCAGCCCTAAAGTTAGCCTTCCTAAAACAAAACTGTCTCTTCCAGGGTCTTCTAAGTCAGAGACATCAAAACCTGGACCTTCTGGATTACAGGCCAAATTAGCAAGTAAGTTCATGGAGAGATCCTCTTTCTTTAATTAAGAAAATTTCTCTTGATTTGTCAAAGTGATCATGCTTTCAAGATGGTCAGGGGTTTTTTATTGTTTTGTGTGTTCAGTCTGAGGCAATTCTTAGTTGATTACTGTACCTTTATCTGTGCAACAGTACATAATAATTAATACCACATTTAGTTTTATGGAGACAAATAAGGAATGCCGACTTCTTAGTAATAAACCATCATATTTTAGTGTCTGTATCTTTCTTTATCTTTGCAGCATCTGCTACTCATTTCCTAATATCAGGGTTGGTCATCAAGTTGGATTTTCTTCTGTGTACCAGATACAAAATTACTCTAATCGTGAGCGGCTCTTGACCAGGATTAGAAATCAAATGTGGGGGTTTTTTTGTTGCTGTTGTTTTGGTATTGTATATTGTATATTTTCCCACTAGGTAAGTGGGAAAGAATGTTGCTCTCTTGAAGCTTATAGTGGAGTAGAAAGAGCTAATGTTTGAGAATGACATTCAAGTAAAGATCAAACTAGATGGGAGAAAGGGATCTTGATGTACAGTTTTCCTCTCTTTTTTTTCCCAAAAGTCTTCTTAAGGAAGCCGACATTCATTTCATAAGATATGTTGATGAACCATTTCAATTATGCAGTTGCTCTAACAGTAAAGTGTTTTTTTCTTCCTTTTTACTATTTTGAGAAATCGGAAAAGAATAAATACAGAGAATAACACAGATCTTACCTACAATTTTTAAGCATTGAATTTTTGTAATATTTAACCAGAAGCTGGATTTTGATCATCTTTTCTCCTTTTGAGCCCACATAAAAAATTTCAGATCCACATTTTGAGTTAGAACTTTTTCAGGTTATTAGGAGATTTTATATAGTGTCTAATAGGACTCTTCTCAAAGTTTTGAATCATCCTAATATATTGAATATTGGGATGATTCTAGCCTAATATTGAATTAGAGCTAAATGTTAGCTAGCTCTGTTTAGTTTAACCCTGTAACCTATAACTAACTACTTTCAGTTGATTCATTATTAGCTAACTTTTATACTAAATAAAATTTTGTTTAACCTGTGTCATAGGGCTGTTGAGAAAGTAACATCTTTTACTCTCAGATTGTAGAATTTTGTTCTTTTTGGTATTTTAAATTTGTAGTGCAACTGCATAAAACCTTTTGAATTTGAAGGTACAGGCATTGGATTAAGATCAAGATTGGTATCTTGAAGTCAAGAGGCAGTAAAAGGCTGGGTTAAAAAGGGAGAGCAACAGTCCTTTGGGCCTGCCAGTGTGTTTTTTGACGATTACAGTTGTTTGTCTTTGCTTTTATACCTCTTCCCCTCTCTGCTTTAAAGTGAAATAGAGGATTGTGTGCATCTGTGTTTGCACATGTGTGCACGCGCCCGTGTCCCTTTTTGTCTGTCATCATTGCAGTAGCTCTGTGATCTCCACAGTCATTGGGCCAGGTTGAGTTTGCAGCATGCCTCATGGGATTCACTCCTCACCTTTCTGCCTTCTAGTCTACCTCACCTGAGGAGCTCATCTTTTTCAACTCTTTTATGTAGGAGGGTCCAGGCCCAGATGAGAGAGCAGATTGTTCTTGAGTGTCATGTCCTCGCTCTTCTCAGAGACCAGCTTTCTTGATAGAACTCTCTTAACATGATTTTTTAAGGGAAGCTGAACTCTACCAGTGGCCAGTCAGTGGGATTTGTGAAGTTGCTCTCAGGAACACTGGAGAGTTTTGATGCTGTGCCATAATAACACCAATCTAGATAGTGTGTTAAAGTCACTGTACACATGATCACAAAGTGACTTAGTAGTTTAAAAATATGTGTGTGTTCTGTGGTCACTAATAAAGCTTTTGCATTTTCACTGCCACTGTCCTAGTTCTAAGCTCTAATTATAGCCTAAGATGTTGAAACAAGAGAAGGGAACCAGTATTTGTTTAGCATCTAATAAGTGCCAGGTATTTTACATATGCAGACACAATTAATTTAAAAAATAGTGCTTGGTGATAGTTACTGTGAAAATTTATGCCTGAGTTATATCTTATAAGTGGCAGAGTTAGGATTGAAGGCGGAGGAATGCGTGACTTTGAAGCTGTTACTTTGCTGCGCCACTTTGCTGCACCTGTGTTAGTCTCTATTTTTCTGTTGTAGCATCTTTGGATCATTTTTAAAGAGATTAACATAATTTGGATCAAATGTTAAGATCCCAGAGGAGACAAGATTTTATCTAATTTTCCTTCACCGGTATTGATTCCTCTTTAGGGATGTATACTGTGTGAGGTAAGGATTTATACCGTCCCATTCACTACATACTCACTTCTTTTCAAATAAGTGAAAAACATTTCTAAACAACATAATAGGAAATATTCAGTGTCCTTACAAGCACCTGACAATTGGTAAATACTTTACATAAATCATTTCATTTACCCCTCATCCGCCCTATATGGCAGTTACTGTTATTCCTATCTTACAGGTAAGGAAACTTAGGGTCATTGGTCAAGTTACCTATTCAAGGCCACAGAACTAAGAAGTAATAGAGCCAAGCGTTAAACCCAGGTCATCTGAATAGGATTCAAAGAATTAAGTAGATTGGATGAGCTAAATCTAGGAAGGTTTCCTGAACTGAAGTCAGTTGGGTCAGGTGAATTTTAGGCATGATTAAATGTGTCACTTCAGGGAAGTTAAGAAGCAGCACTGCAAGAGAATTGGCAGTATTTGGACATTTTATTTAAGAATATAGGGGCAAAGTGCAGGATCTTAGGGGAATACATCTCTAGGTTTCAAGTAATTGTATTTTGAGGAGAGAGAGCTCTTAATAAAGAGCTAAAAATCCTGGATTAAAACCCTAGTTCTGCTATTTTATCACCTGGTAACTATGGGAAAATTTGTAACTTTTTCATTGTAAAATTGGCACAATAGTTATTTGAGGAATAAATATGTGAGGAGACTTAGCATAGCGCTTTAGTGCATAAGTTGCATCACTAAACTTAGGGTGTACAGCTGAGTTTCATTATCATAAGAGAAAACATTCAGAGCAGTGTGAGAATGAAGGATTTTAAAATGCTAGCCATTTATCAGTTAAAAATGCCTATCCTTACATTTGGAAGATGTTGATTTGAAGTTCTGTTATAGTTTTGTAAGGTTGGGCAAATCATTGGCAACCTAATCCCTAATCTTATTTGCAAATGGTAGTATTCTTGTGAAGCATAAATAAAAGAATGTATGTGTGAAAAGTTTTATAAAATTAACGCACCATATAAACATAATGGTGCATTGAGAGTTGTTGCCATATATTTGAAGGGCTTCTGTATGCATCAGGTTTTTTTGTTGTTGTTTTTTAAACATCAACCTAGGGATCATAATTAGATTCAGTGGTTAGAAGTTGAGAAACAGATTTCTGATTAGTATATCTCAGGGAAACAAAATCTGTAGATTATCAAAAAAGTGGAATGGACCTATGCTTTGTGATACAGAATGCAGTCCAAATTGGGTAGATTGTTTTCTTCAGCTTTTCAGAATTTGTGAACTTCATGGTAAAGCTTCACGGTAAAGCAGATTTTTTCCAAATGGTAGGAATAACAGTACTTAAAAGATGCTTTGTGAAACCCATTGCCCTGTGGTCAAATATCATCACTCAAGGAGATTCGGAATTTGCATTAGCATAGGAAAGCTGTGAGAAATCTTACAGTAACTTCTGCCTAACTCCGTATTTTATAAGTTTGATCACCTGTATTACCTTGAAAGATAGCAGTGGGTTGTGGAACACACTTTGGGAAATGATGTAATACCTTTAGTCAAGACACTTAAGGAGGAGGATACTTCCCCATGTGTTGTTTCTGCAACATTAATGGCCTGGTGAACCCTCTCCTAGGGAGGAACTAGGTCTGGCAGAAGAACTAGTGAAACAGCTACTTTTGTGATGGGCTTCCTGAAGCCTTTGGCTTGCCAGCTGCAGGGGAACAAAATAACTTAGGGACAAAGGTCATCCTATATCAGTTGGTAGTAGTCTCGAGGTAATAGTCCAGAAAGGATAGTGTTGTGTGACAATTTTTTATATGCATTAGGAAATTATCCTTGATACATGTTGTTTAACCTAAGCAAACAGACATTCTTAACAATTTATATGACATAAGTGTAAAACCAGTGGGACAATGTAATGAGACAAGTGGCTTTTAGAAATGGTTTATAATGTTTTAAATATAATAATTAAAAATATTTTCTTAATTCGCCTGGTTTCAAAATATGTTTTGCTAATCTATTTTCTTTTTAAATAAAGCAAATTTTGAAATAATCTGACTTCCAAAGTGTGTATGTCTGAATAGTAGAAGGTGATGGATGGCATAGAAATATAGGAAACAGTGTGTGGTCAAAATTTGGATAATTATGGAGTATTTTTTACAGAAAAATTTAAAGGTATTATATTTCCAATCTGATGCATCTATTTGTAGATCCAGTTTTCTTTTCATTATTTAAAGTGGATATCTTGTGCACATTATTAATAGCCTAGTCAGTAGTAGTTACTAGCTTTTTTCCAGCTTGAGTTTCAAACTCTTCTGGTGACTTGCAAGCAGCCTGTGGCCATTATTAGAACTAGACAGGAACCAGGCAGGTGCCAAATTCTGGGAAGGTAATTTCTGCTCGGATTAGGACTCTTTCTATCAGTCTGAGACATGGTACTTTGCACCTCTAGCATGGGAGGAGGAAATAAACATGATTTGAGCAAGAAAAAGGAATTTAAAAGTTAAACTCTTGGTTTCAGCTAGTTAGTTGGGGCTTATAGGGTCATCCCTACTGAGTTTACAAAGTTGAATTATCTTTTAGTCTCCTGAGGAGTTTAAAGGGAAAGGGCTGGGTATTAAAATTTTTCTATATTGTAAGGCAGCTGTTAAAATCATTGCAACTACTTTGAAAAATTACCAGCAATTCCTGAAATAGATATTAAAATTTAAAAACTGGGTTTCCTTTTTTTTTTTTAAGGTTAATATGTATTATTGTATGCCAGGTTAGAATAAGAATTAATTTAGACAAAGTACCTTTTACTAAACTTACGTGTAAGGTAATGAAAACTGAGCTTCTGTATTCTGTAATATTTTGACACTTTTGAGTATAAAATGTTTGTTATTAAAAAAAAGACTAATCCA
Organism: Pteronotus mesoamericanus; assembly: GCF_021234165.1. Taxonomy (NCBI): domain Eukaryota; kingdom Metazoa; phylum Chordata; class Mammalia; order Chiroptera; family Mormoopidae; genus Pteronotus; species Pteronotus mesoamericanus. The sequence continues at coordinate 787,315 of NW_026555277.1, forward strand.
GACAATACCAAAATGTACAAAAAGAAGAATGCAAAATCACAGTTTGATCACTAAGGACTACCTTTCTTCTTGTGTGTGTATCCTAATTTTTTTTTCCTTATATTTATTAATACTTAAATGCAGTTTAAGGTGTTCTATAAAATTTATTAAAAAACAGTAGTCTTCCTGCCCTATTGCCCTTCCCTATAGTTGATTATTTTGGTACTTATTTTAGTGGCTCTAAATTATGTCCTCAGATGTTATACTTGTTGATTATTGCACTGTTGTTGTTGAGCACTATTGTATGTTTATTATGGAAGATTTACACCACTTCTTTGCCCACCTTTCATTGCTTTACCTGAATTTAACAATTTTTTTTTGTCGTCCTTTTTTTGTGATCCCAGTACTCTAAACTCTGCTACTAATTGTCTAAGTCTTTTTTTAATATATATTTTATTGATTATGTTATTGCAATTGTCCCATTTTTTTCCCCCTTTATTCCCCTCCACCCTGAACTACCCCTCCCCCCAGCATTCCCCTCCACCTTAAGTCATGTCCATCTGTCGGACATATAAGTTCTTTGGCTTCTCCATTTCCTATTCTATTCTTAGCCTCTCACTGCCTATTTTGTACTTACTATTTATGCTGCTTATTCCCTATACCTTTTCCCCCTCCTCCTCCCCTCTGTTACTGTTCATAATTTTTGATCTTCTTTTTCTTAGATAAGTCCCTTTAACATTTCATAAAATAAGGGCTTGGTGATGCTGAACTCCTTTAACTTAACCTTACCTGGGAAGCACTTTATCTCCCCTTCCATTCTAAACGATAGCTTTGCTGGAAAGAGTAATCTTGGATGTAGTTCTTTGTCTTTCATGACTTTGAAAACTTCTTGCCAGTCCCTTCTTGCCTGCAAGGTTTCTTTTGAGAAATCAGCTGATAGTCTTACGGGAACTCCTTTGTGGGTAACTGTCTCCTTTTCTCTTGCTGCTTTTGAGTCTCTCCTTATCTTTAATCTTGGGTAATGTAATTATGATGTGCCTTGGTGTGTATTTCCTTGGGTCTCTCTGAGCTTCCTGGATCTCCTGGAAGTCTATTTCCTTCGCCAGATTGGGGAAGTTCTTCATTATTTTTTCAAGTAAGTTTTTCAATTTCTTGCTCTTCCTCTTCTCCTTCTGGCGTCCCTATGATTTGGATGTTCGATTGTTTAAAGTTGTTCTGGAGGTTCCTAAGCCTCCCCTCATTGTCTTTTTTATTTTAATTTTTAATTTCTTCATTCTGTTCTGTTTGAATGTCTATTTCTTCCTTCTGCTCTAAATTGTTGATTTGAGTCCCGGTTACCTTCCCTTCACTGTTGGTTCCCTGTTACTTTTCTTTATTTCACTTTGCATAGCTGCCTCTTTTTCCTCCATTTTGCGACCATACTCAATCAATTCAGTGAGCATCGAGGTTACCAGTGTTTTGAACTGTGAATCTGATAGGTTGACTCTCTCTTCATTGCTTAGTTCTGTTTTTGAAGCTTTGATCTGTTCTTTCATTTGGGTCATATTCCTGTCTCCCCGTGCTTGTTGCTTGTTGTTGGGAGAGGCGGAACCTTAGGTATTCACCAGGGTGGGGTATCCCAGATCTCTGAGTTGTGATGCTGTCTGTGGGGGAGGGATCCAAGAGGGAACAATGCTGTTTGCTCGATTCACCTTCAGTCACTTCCCCTGCAGCCCACGAGCAAATTGGGCCCCTCTGTGCTGATTCCCGGATGGGTGGGTTTGTGTACATTCTAGGACCCCGTGGGCCTCTCCAGCGGAGTCTCCCTTGAGGCTGGGAGTTTCTCCTGTCGCCACAACCCTGACAGGTTTTTACCTCCAGAGATTTTGAGGCTTTCTTTTCCCACACTGGAACCCTGGATTGCATGGTGTCTCGCTCTCCAGCTGTTCTTCACAGTTTATCTGCACACAAATGGGGGCCCGCCCAATCCTGCCACAGCCGCTGCCTCACATGCCTGGTCCTCCAGCCTCGGCCTTGCCACTTGTCCTCTCTACTGCCCCTCTCCACCCTGGCTTCCTATCTCTGCCCATTGTCTCTGCACCCCCTACCGGTCTGGATGAACGTTTCTTTAAACTCCTTGGTTGTCAGACTTACATACCGTTTGATTTTCTGGCAATTCTGGTTATTGTTTTTAAATTTGTTGTCCCTTTTTTGGTTGTACGAGGAGGCATCATGTATGTACCTATGCCTCCATCTTGGCTGGAAGTCTCTATAATTGTCTAAATCTTTTCTTAACCTGTTTACTTACATTTGTTTCAGCTTCCTGAAGAAAAGAGGCCTCTGGATGTCTGCCTTTCTGTGCCTGGTTACACTGCTTTTAGCCTCTGGATTTTATTCAGTCTTTCCTGTTTTCAGAATCCACATCATTTTTCTGTGATGGAACATTATCTTCCACTTGCTTTCTAAAAAGTGCTTATGAGAATTTGAAAAGCTTTAGAATATTTTTAGATTTTGAATGTCAGAAAATAAATAACCTTGATACTTGTTTGACCAATTGAACAGAGTTCTGGGTCAGAAATACTTTTCATTCAGAACTTGGAAAACTTGTATTATCTTTTTGCTTTTGATAGCTACAGACACTCTGATTCCTGATGTGTTGTATATGTAACTCATTTTTCCAGACGCTTGCAGATCTTACCTCCATTATTTAGAAATGTCACAATTTTGTCATAGCTGTGGGTTTGTTTTTATTCCTTGTTAGGGTGACCAGGAGTCCTGGTTTCCCTTGGGTCTTGGGACATTGCCCAAGACTCAGGACTTTTACCCTAAAACTACAATTACTTTTGATGATTGTTCTTTTGGAAGGTTCTGATCTTAACTTTTTGTTCTTGTTTTCCTTTTTTGTTCTACTTTCTAGCAGATGTCTTCTTGTTTGCTATTTGTTTTTATTTTCAAGAGGTTATTTTGTTCTCATTTCCTTTCTTGTAATGGATGCATTTCTTTGAGGACATTATGAGAGTTTTCCGTCATTGTATAGTCCTCTTGTGTAAAGTTTCTTGGTTTTTTTTTTTGTTTTTTGTTTTGTTTTTTTGTGTGTATGTACGTGGAATAGGTTAGGTTTGTTTTTGGCCTTCATACTAAGAATTTTCCTCAGATTCTGGTAATTTCTGATTGTTTCCTTAGATTCAGTGTAGGGGCACCAAAAATCTAATTGTAAGCTCTGAGCATGTAGATGAGATTTGACTGAGATTCCCTATCAAGTGAACTGGTTGGGCTAGTCATTAGGAAGTCTCCTCTGTCATTATTTTTAGGTCCTTTTTCTTTCCACGGTGTAGATTCCTTCAAGGCTCCTGCCTGAAGGCCTAACTGCTCCAGTTCTAGGCGCTGGGTCAGAGAAGACGCCAGGGAGAGGGGCCAGGTGTCATTTATTATGTTGTTTATACTTCTCCCCCCTCTTGTTTGTGGTGTGGTGTGCCTTTTTTCTTCAGTGTACTTTGAGAATTTCTTTATTCTGTACTTGGTAAAGAATAAAGGTCTTGTGCTTTGCTCCTTCAGGAAAGGGATAGTTTATGCAGCTGTGCGAGTGAGGGAGGGGACCTGGGGTGTGACTGCTTCACGAACAGCCTGTCTAGCCCTCAGTTTTAACTACAAAGTCTGTCCAGAGGTACCTGGTACCATCAATTCCTGAATCCTTGTGAGATTCTGAGTATCATTCTAATTGTAGTTTATCTTAGTTTCCCACCTTCAGTTTTCTGGACTTCCCAGAGCATTTAGCACTGGAATGTTTGTTTTTTATCTTCTAAAATTGTGTTGTGGTAATAGTCTCTTCTATTCTTCTCATCCTGGTAGATTCATGCTTCAGATTCTTTTAATGCCGTTTCAGTGGGGTTCCATGAGAGGACAGAAGTGAATGCTTATGTTCAGTCTTCTGTCTTTACCGAGAAAGGTAGACACTTCTATATATATGCACATACTTTTACCAAACTAGGAGCTTGTTCTGTGTGACAGTAGGCATTGGTTTTTGTGGATCTGTTACAAACCAGGCTCCATACTGACACTTTTATATTAAATTTCATCCTCATGGTGACAGAATGAGGTAGTATCCATGTTTTAGATAGGAAGAAACCAAAATTCTTTATATGCCTAAACTCTTATTAATAGATTCTTTTCCTTTTTTTAAAAAAACCCCATAAATTCTCTCCTTTTTAATGGTTATACGGGATGTACCTTAACTTAATCCCATTTCCAACTAATGGGTATTTATATGCTAAATTTTTAAATTGACAGACGCTTTGTAATTTACATCATCGTTTCCTTGTTAGGTCACTGATTATGTTGGTTTTAAATATTTTTCTCTATTTTAAATTGCCTCTAGAAATACATTAATTTACATTCCCACTAGCAATGTAAAAATGCCAGTTTATTCACATTCTCAGTAACTTAACAGGTGTTCCTACAGTTATTATCATACTGATGTTTATTTAACCATTCCTTATTATTGGAGATTCAGCTCTTTTACAGTTTCTCATTATCAAAAATACCAATGCTTAAGTGAGTGTCTCTGCACATTTCTAACATTTTAAGTTCACATTGCCAACTCAGTGTGTGAAACTGCTGTGCACTGACTAGAAAGTATGAATTTGGGATTTAGCCCTGGCTGATGTTGCTCAGTAGATTGAGCACCGGCCTGAGAACCAAAGGGTCGCCAGTTCGATTCCCAGTCAGGGCATGTGCCTTAGTTGCGGACCAGTTCCCCAACAGGGCGCGCATGAGAGGCAACCACACATTGATGTTTCTCTCCCTCTCTTTCTCGCTTCCTTCACCTCTGTCTAAAAAGAAATAAATTTTAAAAATCTTAAGAAAGAAGAACTTGGAATTTAGCTCACTGTGATCTGCAAAAGTTCTCTTTTATTATTACTGAGTGATTTTAAAATAAACATTTATAAACACTTTTTATATGATTGGTTACTTCTCATTTTCTGAATTTATGTTGGCAAAGTAACCATTAATAAAGATGTAGAAACTTGAAAGTAGACACACAGCAATGCCAAGGTATGCCACGTTCTCATGATTCTCTGCTGAATGAAGGAATCAAGAGCTAGTTACTGAGAATACACCCATTGTTAATTGATCCTCCTTATTAGGTCCAATTTTTCCAGTAGCAAAATGACCCTATTAAATGATTGTAAATTGAACTCCTCATGTGCTAATAGTTATATTTAGCTCTTTTCCTTCCTTTTATGAAGGAAAAAAGGAGTGTTTCTGAAACCCTTTGAAATAGATTCAATATGTAAATAAATAGATATTTAATATAATTGTTGGCACTTTATAATTTATAAAAATTGGGAAAAGTCAGTCACAGTCATCCTTGAGACCTGCACATGTAATTGAATCACAGTTTTTCTGGATATTTACCCTTACTTAAGGTATTGGTTTGTGGACCTTATTCTTGTTGGTTTTTCTATTCCATTTATTGTCTGTAGGAATATGACAAAAGTAAGTAAAAATTAAGATACCTAATCTAGAAAAATTAGTACTGAAACTTTTATTACTAAGATATTGTTTAGCTCAGGGGTTTTTGGTTTGTTTTTCCTTTTTAAAACATAAAGGGATTTGTTTTTATTTTTATTTTGTTTTGGAGAAGTTTTGTTGCTCTTACAAAAATTTTTGACCGATTTTTAAAATTTAGGTAAGTGCTTAGACTGCTCTTTTTCTCCTGAAAGTCCAGGTCAGTAAGCATTTTTTGTAAGGGACCATATAGTAAATAAGTATTAGTCTTTACTGACTACATAGTCTTTTCACATGTCCTTTCATTAATAACTCTCTAAAAATGTAAAAACCAATTTTTAGCTTGTGGGCTGTACAAAAAACAGGCCACCAGCTGTAATTGGTCTGTAGTCCTAAAGTTTGTTGGCGCCTACTCTGGAATAAAAATTTTAATAATGACTTACAGTAAAAAAATTTGGGTTTATATGTGATGGATAGTCAGTCAAAATTAAATGGAAATCAGCTCACATGACTGGTAAAGTCAAGAGATTCAGCCTTGCCTGGATCCAGGAGCTCAGATAAAGATGGCCCTATTTGTCCCAAGCCCTGTGACTTATGATCCCCTCGTTTTCTCACCCCCCAAAGAAGACATCAGCCTGTAAGAAAGGCCCTTATATTTCCTTGGGTCAAATGCCTATCTTTCCTTGAATGAGGCATTTCACTGGTGGAGGGGAGAGCGGATGGTGTTTGTAGAATTATGATTGGAGATGATTGAAATAGTCTGGCCAGTTTGAGTACCATGCGTAGTAGAGTATACTGTGAATGACAGTTCATCAGTAGCATGTAGAGAAGGGGTAGGAGATATCTCCCCAGAGAATTAGAGAGAGAAAAGAGGCAGGGCACTCAGAAAAAGGGTTGCAAGGCATAATGCAGCACATGTCTACTTGGTCATTTAATATTACTTTAAAATAAATGTATAAGTTGGAGAATAAAAACATTCATGTGTTTGAATGACATCATTACTCACTGAATAAAGGCGTTAGGTTGATGTTTTATTCCCTTCTGCTTGATTTTCGAACAACTTTATCAAAGACATTGATACTCACGTTTACTTTGACTTCTTATACAAGGGAAGGCCAAAAGGAATCTTTAGGAAATTGAAAAGTTTGCTTAATTATTGCATTGCTAATACTTTATCATGGGGGCACTATATATTCATTTTGGACTTTGTACTAGGTCTGATATATGTGTATATACAATATCAAAGATTAGCATACCTATAACAGATCATGTAAGAATTAAAAGTAGAATAAAAACATGACAGTTAATATGTATGGCCCAGTTGTATATTGCTACTTTTAAAGTAACACAATTAAGAGTGGAAACCTTACTTTTCTAAGGATGGAGTTGTTCTAGCTTCCAGGACTCTGGTAGTGAAGTTAGGTAATCATGTTACTAGTGCTCATTTCTTCTGCAAATGACAAAATTGGAATCATTTCACAGTTTTTTAGTATAATGAGAAATACTTCTGTAAAATTTCAAGTAAAGAAGGAAAATCAATTATAAGCAGAAGGTACCCAAGAATATCTTAACTATATTTACACTATTAAGGGTCCAGAAGGTAAAATATGTAAGGCCTGCAATATATTGAAGTATTGTAAATGTTTATTATTTAAAAATCCAAGTTTAAAATTGGGTATGTGAGAGGTTTAGTTACTTTACATTTCAAATGTAATACTGTGTAGAAGGACTTGTTTTTTGTTGTTGTTGTTTTTTTAAGACAAAGCCCTGGATTTTGAGCAAATCAGTTTCGGGTTAGGAATACCATATTTCAAATGGATAATGTGCTCCTGTGCATAATGTGCACCCACGTTTTTGTGTGCATTATACATGGGATTACTATACCCATGGCATGTAATCATTATACCCATGTATAATGCACATCCTTATTTTCCCTCAAAAATTTGGGCAAAAAATGCGCATTATACATGGCAAAGTACCGTACTTGTTCAAAAGGAAAAGAGTAAGACATACTTCTTTTGTAGAAGGAAATACCAATTAGGATTTAAAAAGAATAATACTAGCTGCCAGTTTCACCTTTGTCCAAAGGAATAAAGATTATTAGAATACACTTGTAGGAACAGATTTGTGTATTCATATACCAATATAAAATGGTCAAGGAGCTTTGATAAAAGTAATATATCTACATGTATGCCTCACTTTATTACATGAAGGCTTTCTTGGTAAAAATATGTTAATCTGACCAGTGATATTCTGGTTGCTTTTCAGAGTGGCATCTTAAACATAAATGATAAAGTTTTGCTGCATTACATCCTGGGGAAAAAAGGGAGTGTGTGAGTGTGTTCATTCATGTTTGTTTCCACACACGTGTTTTAGTTGGTTTTTAGTAGGTTATAGGTTTACACTTGCTGTGATTCCTCTTCTATTAAAATACTCTTTATTTGACCAGTAGAATAAAGAAAACATGTTATAATTCTACAAAAATCCTGTAGTTTTGTATAGTTTTAAAGTTTTCTTCTTCTTCTTTTTTTTTTGCTATACAGATACATTGCTTAAAGGTTTCTAAATAAACCAATAAAGCAAAATTGTAACACTTTGCCAGAAATATATTGAACATGTAATACACTGTTTTGCTTCAGAATAAGCTTAGGAATTGTGTAGTTATGCACCTCTAAGCAAGGCAGTTAATATTTTTGTGTCTGAAAAAAAGAATTATCATAACTTTATACCTAGAAATGCTTTTTTGAAAAACTCCATAACCAATCTAAAACTTTAAGATAGTATATTCTAGCATCATTAGTTTGCTGAATGTCCAAAAAAGAATGTTAAAGTTTTTCACACTTTCTGGGAAGCACTTCATATACCAAACTTTTTTAGTTTCAACTTGCCTTTTCCCCAGAATTTATATAGTTCTTCCAAGAAAGAATTCACTTGACTTGTTTAGATATCCCGATAAGTTTCTACCAGGCTTAACAATATGTGAGGTTTTCCCCTGTTCTGGTTTTTGGAGCAAAGTATGTAAAAGCAAGTTTTGTCTGTCTTCCGGGTCTCAGGTAATGTTACAAATAGTGATACCTCTTTTCCACTAGAGAGCATTCATTGTATGTAGCAGCTCCTTTACCATGGGATTGCCTTTGAGACATAATGTTTGGGATTATCTCTCCTAGTTTATCAGGCTAGATGATGTAAATGTCAATTAGCCTAATAGTCATTTTACATTTTGGTATGAATATGACATCAGTTATAAATATTTTTCTGTTTAACTCTGTTGTTTGGTTCTGCTCTGCCTTATTTCTCTGAAACTTTACATCATTCTATTTAACACCAACGATGGATAAAGAGTTCATGCACATACGCAAAGAAATACCATACCATACCACTCCACAGTAAAAAGGAATGGACTAATATGAACAACAACAACATGAATTTATCTCCAAAACACTATGTGATTTCATTTATATGAAATTTTAGAATAGACAGTAGCAGCAAAATAGCGGATCATTGGTTGCCAAGGGCCTGATGTGATGGAGAGATTAACTGAAAGGGGCATGAAGGAACGTTTTAGAGGAATGGAAATGTTCTATGTCTTGATTGTTGTGTTGTTTATATGGGTGAATACATTGGCCAAACTCATTGAACCCATGCACCTAAAATGAGTGCCTTTTGTCATATTGAAAATTGTAAGTTGTTTAAAAGAAAGTTAAACCCCAAAGTCTAAAATAAAATAGGTCATGAGTAATGAAATGTAAAAAAGTTTGGCCAAAAAGTATACTGTCAACCTCAAATTAACAAAAGAGCAGTAGTCCACAATCCATTGAGTATTTTATTTTTAATGTCGCTGAATAGATGTAATTTGTGCTGGTGTCTATTACTGTATCATGGCATGTGTAAAAACACTTTGGTATTACATGAGCTAAGTCAGAAAGTAATACAAAGGTTTTTAAGGTGCTTTATAAATGAAAGCACTTTGGTTTTGGCAGTGTTTCAATGTAATATGCACTCACATTTAGAGAGTTTTTCTCCCTATAAAAATTGTGCATTTTTTCATCTGTTACAACTAGTCATACAATTGATCGGTATAATTGAATATTTTCTTAAATATTAAAAATAATTTCTGAATTTTTTAAGCATTAAAAAATAGTGATTCTAAATACCTGAATGTATTAAGCTACCTTTATAATCTGTTCAAATGTCATGTCCAGTGAAGGTGACTGGAAAAAGATAAAACAGTATAGGATATCAGGCATAGATTTGTGATCACATCAAATAATTCTGGTGATAGCTGTATTGAAAATCAACCTAAAAATAAAATTTAAACTTAAACCCTTGGGCCAATCTTCTTTACCCACCAAAAGTTTTATTCTTTCAACTTCATGCTAGTTTGAGGAGTGTAGATCATCTTTCACAAAAGCTAATTTTGGGGGGTGGGAGGTGCCTAAAAGGTATGGTTTAGATTTTCTAAATGGTAATGCCTACCTGAACATAAATTTTGTCTTTATAGTTTCTCTTTTGTCATTGAAGATTCTTGAAAGCTTGGTTTTCACTTGACAGCTTTTATTATATGTGATATAAGTACCATCCCAAGTTGAATGAACTGAAGTTTTAAATTAAGAGTCTAAAAGGTCAGGAAGATTTAGAATCCTCTTTACTACCTCTTTCCTAGACCCTTTACTGGTGTTCTTAACAAAATCAAGAGTAAAGAACTTATCTTTCTACTTTTATATCAGTGAAGTGGTCAAAAATTAAAGCTTCCTGGGATCTGGATGACTGTTATTATATAATTAGTCTGAAAAGTTAACATCTATATCAGATGATGCCACAGTTCTACTGGAAATCTGCTTATTGACTTTTCAGGCTATTCAGTGTTGGAGGTCTTTTTTTAGATAGAACACATTGCCCAGTATGTCCTCATATATGGTAACATTGTTGGGGGGAGGGTAAAGGATGCTCTGATGGCTTCCCTGTTGTTCATAAAGTAGTAATAAACTTCATACCTTTTTAGAATTTGTTACCTCTGTAATGACATATGTTAACTTCCAGAATAACATGTAAAGTGTCCCCCCCCCAATTATACAGTATTCTATAAATCAGACATTCTAATAACCTTAATTTAGTTTACATATTCCTTGCTGATGGGGCAGTGCAAAGAAAAGAAAGTGTTTTGTTCTCTCACAGCATTATTGATGAACCATACGTAACCTAGGTGAAGTGAGACAGTGAAAGAGTAATGTAATAAAGTAGTAAATGGTATTTAGTAAAGTTCCCAAATACATAGTATATACAAAAAGCAATCTGTTAACTTTAGTTAGTGGACAAAAGTAGTGGAAGAGTACAGATGTAGGAACTTTTAAAGGGGATGGTTAGAGAGAAGAGGGATTGTTATTCGTGGTCAGGGTTGGGCCAAAATGAGAAGATATATCAAGTGTGAATGCCATGTACCATAGTAACTTGGCTAGTACGGTGAGGCTAAGTAAAGACAAACTCTGGCAGTAAACCTAGCAGACTACTACAGAGGCCGTCCATGGAAAGTCTGTGGGCTTTGGACCAGGATGATGACCTGAAGAATTCTGTAAGTTTTCATTTAAGATAATTTTTCTTGTTAACATTTTACTTTTGCATTTCCCATGTATAGGTTTAAGAAAATCTACCAAGAAGCGCAGTGAATCTCCGCCTGCCGAGCTCCCCAGTTTGAGGCGGAGCACACGCCAAAAGACCACGGGCTCCTGTGCTAGCGCCAGGTAATGACTTGGGTGTTTCCAGTGTATGATTACTTCATTATCTGTGTTCAGCTTCCCTTTAAATCATTAACTTTTTAAGTTTTTAAAAATGTTTTCACTTGAATATTGAATAAAGAAATTTATTTTACTATAGCTATTACTATTTTCATGAATTTTTCTCCAGTATTTATTTACATGTTTTTGCAAAGTTAATTATAATCGTTTTTGGATAACTCTTTTATCCTTTACCTTTTTCCGTTGTTGCTACATTATTTTTAGAGACATTGCCAAATAGCAGGACATCTGATTGTTTTCGGAGTTCAGTTTACCAAATAAATCTCTAATGAGCATCTTTAAGCAGATTTGAGTTAATTTTAAAGGTAGTGTGATGAATGGATCAAAAGGGACGCCTGTTCTAATGGCTGTGATGTTGCCTAATTAGTTCCTAAATGCGTTGTCACCGGTTACTGAGTTTAATGGATGAGTGGGAGAGATGTACTTAATCTTGATTTTGCATTACAACACCTACCCTTTAAGGAAAAATGTAGGTTTTGTTTGTATTCTTTTACATCTCTAACTCCCATTTTTTCCAGTTGCTATTTTGAAGCTCATTTTCAGAAAACCAGCTACCTTTTATGTGATAGCATATTGTTTAATCATATTCACATACTTTTTGATTGGGAATCTTAGGTTAATGTTAAAAATCTTTTTTTCTGGCAATTTCATTCCCATATTTTTAAGTTTGGTCGTTAGTCGATCAAGTGCTGTTGTGCTGTTAACTATTCACAGCCTCATAAGATTTTTCTTAAATTTACCTGTAGTTTGTTCTCTCTACTAAATGTGCCAGGAACCAGTAGTGGGATGAATGATTTTAGTTTGCCTTTTCTCTTTTCTATCTCATGTTGGTGGAAAGGTTTTAGCAATCAGCTTTTGCTACTTTTGGCAGTGGGTACAATAGAGACATGAGGAAACAGTATGGCTTGGTGCCTGAAAGTCAAAAGAAAGGACCTTGAACCACTTTAATCTCTGCTTTTCCATTTATTTCTTAGTTCTGTCTGGATTGTTTAAAATATCTGGACTTAGTACACCTGTTTGCTTTTGAGGTTTCTTGACAGTACAGGCAGACCTCATTTTATTGTGTTTCTGTTGCACTTCATAGATACTGTGTTTTTACAAATTGAAGTTAGGACCCTCTACCAGTTGTAAAAAGATTACAACTCGCTAAAGTCTCATAGCAGTTAGCATTTTTTTAAGCACTAAAGTATTTTTTTAAAATGTATTTTATCGATTATGCTATTACATAAAATTGGGAAAGTTGTCCCAATTTTCCTCCCTTTGCCCTCCTCTGCCTGGTACCCCAATTCCCTCCAGCACTCCCTCCAGCCCCAAGTTCTTTGGCTTCTCTGGTACCTACCAGTTATGCTTCTTAATCCTTGCATGTTTTCCTCCACCTGTGCCTTCCTCCTCCCCCCAGCTGATAACCCTCCAGATGACCTCAATTTCTATGAGTCTGCTCCTCTTCTGTTTGTTTGCTTAGTTTGTTTTTTTAAGATTAATTTGTTGATAGTTGTGAATTTGTTGCTGTTTTAATGTTCGTAGTTTCCATCTTCTTTTTCTTTCTTTTTTTTCCTTTCTCTCCTTTTTCTTAAATAAGTCCCTTTAACATTTCATGTAATAATGGCTTGGTGATGATGAACTCTTTTAGCTTTTCCTTGTCTGGGAAGCACTTTATCTGCCCTTCCATTCTAAATGATAGCTTTGCTGGGTAGAGCAATCTTGGTTGTAGGTCTCAGCTTCTCATGACTTTGAATATTTCCGCCAGTCCCTTCTAGCTTTCAAAGTTTCTTTTGAGAAATCAGCTGACAGTCTTACGGAAACTCCCCTGTAAGTAAATAACTGCTTTTCAAATTTTCTCTTTATCTTTAACCTTTGGCATTTTAATTATTATGTGTCTTGGTGTAGTCCTCTTTGGTTCCAGCTTGTTTGGAACTTTCTGTGCTTCCTGGATTTGCATGTCTATTTCCTTCATCAAATTAGGGACGTTTTCTTTCATTATTGTTTTAAATAAGTCTTCAATTTCTTGCTCTTTCTCTTCTCCTTCTGGTCCCCCTGTGATTTGGATGTTGGTACACTTGGAGATGTCCCAGATGCTCCCTGTAATGTCCTTGTTTTTTTTTAATTCTTTTTTCTTCTTGCTGTTCTGGTTGAGTGCTTATTTTTTCCTTATGTTCCAAATTGTTGATATGAATCTGGCTTCATCCCCTCCACTGTTGAATCCATGTAGATTTTTCTTTATTTCATTTAGTGTAACCTTAATTTCTTCCTGGTTCTTTTTTATTTTTTGCCATACTCACTGAGTTCTTTGAGCATCCTGATCACCAGAGTTTTGAACTCTGCATCTGATAGGTTATCTTCATTTTGTTTTTCTGGGGTTTTGTTCTGTTCTTTCATTGAGGCCATGTTTCTTTGTCTCCTCAATTTGGCAGTCTCCCTGTGTTTGTTTCTGTGTTATTAGGTAGAGCTGCTTCAACTCCCTGTCTTAGTAGAATGGCCTATTGTAGAAAAGGCACCTGTCTGGATGAATGTGGCTCTTTAAATCCTTGGTTGTCAAACTTCCATACAGCTCAATTTTCTGACAGTTCCGGGTGTTAATTTGTTTTGGGGTCTAGCTGTAATTCTTTTTGTGGTTGCACAAGGAGGCAAAGCATGTTTATCTATGTCTCCATCTTGACTGGAAGTCCTCCCTCAAAATGCTTCTGATTAACCTCCTCTAACATGCAGCCTGCTCCATGTGGTGTCTGAGATCACTCATCACTTACTGTTCACAATAAACTTTTTAAATTAAGATTATATTGTTTTCTTAGACATAATGCTCCTGCACACTTAATAGTCAGCAGTATAGTGTAAACATAACTGTTATATGTACAGGGAAACCAAAAATTGATGGGACTTGGTTCATTGCAACATTTGCTTTTTGTGTGGCGGTCTGGAATCAAACCCACAGTATCTCTAAAGTGTGCCCGTACTTTTTATGAGGACCTCTGACAGCCTTTCTTAGTTCTTCAGAGCTTTTGTCCTAATTCGGGCCAAATGTTGAGTCCATTTTACCCAGGGTTTCTAATCCGAGACATGAACTGAATTTACTGTGGTATGCGAAGTCAGGCAGTCTAGTGTCTTTTCTTTTTCTGCAGCCGCTTCTTCTGCTTATGGTCACTTGTTTAGTGCATGTGTATTACTTACACTTCGACACGGTCATGCTGTGCCGGAGTTATGTAGTCACCTGCCTAGAATGCTCTTCATCTTACACTTTTTCATAATTAGTTGAGATTCCTCAACTAATTGTTTTTTAGTCTACTATAGCCATGTCCTTTTCTCTGTTTAGACTGATACTTCTTGAGGGCAGCAACCAGAGTGTTGAGCAGTGTGTATCATGTGCTTGGTGCAAAATAAATGTTAAATAAATGAATTAATTTGAATCCCACTAATTTGTAGCATGGCAAATTGTGTTTGGAATGAGCTGTTTCACTGTGAAAGAAAGATTAAATAAATTCCTGTTTAGGGTGGATGTTTTTACTGATTGGAGGAGCAAACTCTTCTAATACTCTTTGGTAACTCAGAGAGCCTCATTTACATGTCTGCTCTTCTTTCTTGTTCTTTACTGGGCAGCATCTAATTTCACTGTAGCTCGACGTTAGCCTAAAATATTTCTTTAGCAGTAGGTTTCTGCATTTCCTGAGGTAATTGGGGGAACTGCTGTTTAAACCATATAAACTTGTAATAATTTGGGAAAGTCTTTTGTTTCTAACTGATTTTCTGTCAAAATAGAAAAAAAAGTCATCATTGATGAAAAATAATTTGCTTAATGGAAAATAACTGATCATTGGGTTTTTTTGGATGTCATTACTTTTCGATGTCAAATGTATGAAAGGTACATTTTGATATGTCTTAATCCTAAATGGTGTCTTCCCAAATTTCATCTGTGTTTATTTATAAATATTAAATCTTTAATTCTTTATTTTAAAAGATGGAGCTATGGTCCATTATTAGGATAGTTTATTTTTTGATTTACAGAATCTGAAACTTAGGTAATGGGAATGTTCTGCATGTTCTCTACCCTCCACTCGCCCTTTTTGTCAGGCATTAATCTGAAAATCTGTGTATTGATCCTCTATTTACCCTGGAAGTAGTATCTATTGTAAATGAGTTGATTTGTCTCTGTTGAAGGAGTCATTTTTCATTTAGTTGAAGTGTTTAAAAATTACATCTTTCTGTAAGGATGACAACAGCTCATAGCAACACAAAAGCTTGTATTGTGAGTGCAATATAACTTGGAAGAATTTAAAATATACAGAGTCTTGGTTGTTACCCATAGTGATTTTCTGCAACAATTTGTATGTAAGAAGAAGAATCTGGCTTTGTGTTCCATGCATTAGAGCTTTGTCTTGTGTGTTCATTGCTCCTGGTCACTGGTAGTGCTGCCTATGATGGCATTTTTCTGTTGTAGTCGGCGAGGCTCTGGCCTGGGCAAAAGAGGAGCAGCTGAAGCTCGTCGACAGGAGAAAATGGCAGACCCTGAGAGCAACCAGGAGACTGTCAATTCTTCAGCTGCACGGACAGATGAAACTCCCCAAGGAGCTGCAGGTAGAGCGGCACTTCCCAGCCCTAAAATGCATTTATGTATGTAACAGGTTTATTTGGAGATAAATCACTTTCTACACCAAATATATTGGAAGAGGGGGGACAGAAATATACCAAATGTTTATCATCAAATGAACTCTTTGTCCTCTTTTGTTTCACTTTATAAGTTTGGTTGTTTTGATTATTTGGATTTGGTGGTGGTGGTGGTGGTGGTGGTGGTGGTGGTGGTGGTGGTGGTTTAATTCTTTTCCAAATCCATGTTCGTACTAATACATTCAAAGGGGTTTTAAGAGAGAGTTTCTTTCAGTTTTAAGTTTTTCATAAATTGATGACTGTAGTAATAGTTGCCCATTGATTGTTTGAAAAAAATTAAATTTATAAAATGGTAAGGATATGGCTTAATTCACTTCATGTGTAAATTTTAAGTTAGAATGTAATTTTTAAAAAATAGTAAGTATTCAGTTTGAATCCAAGCAACTTCAAGAATACTATTTATATTTTTGTGGGCTTCTTTTATTCTTAATACCTTAGCACAACAAAAGTTAAGCTACCCCTGCTCTCCCACCCCTCCACCCTTCAACTTTAAGTAAGTATCCGTACCAACGCCAAAAGAAGGCTAATAACTTCCATGGCTAATTGTTGCTAACAGGTTTTAAAATGTAGCTTGTTATTAACATTTCTCACTAACATTAAGATCCCATTCAAAAAATCGTACAATTCATCATTATAAGCATAGGAGTATGAGGCCATTAAATCAAGATGATAACACATTGGTGTAGGCATAGTATATTCTTTCTTTTGAACAGGGCTCTATCATGTACTATTGCTTAATATTAGAATATGTTCTGGTTTTCTCACTCCTGTCCATATTTTATGCCTTTTTGCTTTGCTTTCTGTCCACCTTAACATTAGTACCACTGATCTTTTCCAGTTAGGTATGATACGTTATTGGTGAACTTACAGCATCTCTTCTGGTAGGAGGGGACTTATTTCCTGTACCTTTTTTTTTCAAATAGGTTTTTGGAAGAGTTAAATGGTAGACACAGGGGATAATAAAAAGTCTATTGCACATGCAGCTCATTGAAGCTTTTTATGATCTATAGCCTCTCCTTCCCAGTGTTTTAATGCTCATTTCAAGCCTGAACATGGAAGTGGGGCAGTTCCCATATGGATGACAGAAATGGAGCTGTGGAATATGTTGTTAAAGTGAACTCATTACAGTAATTATAGTAGCTAGCAGTTATGGTGTGTACACTCTATTGCAGACTCAGTATTAAGTACTTTACATATATTCTCATTGAATATTCAAAACAACCTCCTGAGCTGTGAGTGCTGTGATCCTCATTTTATAAATGACGAAAACCTGAAGCACCGAATGGTTAAACTTTTCCTGGATTACAAACTGTTGAGTTGGCCAAAAAAAGTCTGTTTAATATTTCCTGTACAATAAAAGACATTTTTCATTTATACTATTAACTTTATCGATTTGGATATTTTTAGTATGTGGGATATCTCCTGCTGTTGACTCCTAGTGGGTAGAAGCCAAGGGTACTGCTAAACATCTTCCAATGCATAAGACAGTCCCACAGCAAAGAATGATTTGGCCACAGTGTCAGTAGTACCAAGAAACTTTGCAGACCACTTTTGACAGGTTCATTCAGTCACAGCACCTTCTCCATACACTGCACAGATTTTGAGAGAGAGAGAGGGGGAGAGAGAGAGAGAGATTGTTACGTTTTTACTTTTCTTGAAATAATAAAGCATAATATGCTGGAAAATGTGTATTTTCTTCCATCTTCGGTATTAAAATGATTGCACAAAAATTCACCAATTTTGATATGTTTTTTAAAAAATGCACACTGGTATGACAGCTGCCACAATACAATCTAACAAAATTGTTTTGAATGAGGTTAAAGACAACGAAGCACTACTAGAGGCATTGTACAGAAAAAAACTAAATGAACTTTTTGGCCAACATGTTATATAGAATGTGTGACTCTCAATTCCAGGTCTTAGAAAAGAAGTGCATAGTTTATAGTGACTATTCTGCTTCCTTAGGGTTAGAAGTTTGTTTAATTCATGTGGAGATAATTGGAGGCTGGAATGGGGACGGGAGTGGTATGTAAAATTTTGTTCCCTGATATATTTACTTAAGAGTATAAAAGCTTCAAGGGATTAGGTTCATAAGACTGGCCTCCTAAACACTCACCTGTGTTTCATTATCACTCATATTTGAAATCACAGTGTGACCTAGGTATTTTCCAGATGTATGTAAAAGATGCATGTGGCATGTTCACTGGTACTAGAGCAGTACTAGCTTCATTATCCTTTGGAGGCCGGATCCCTGGTGGATCCTACAGGACTTCTGCCAGCACAGTATAGTAGTTCTGGGAAAACAAGCGAATTGCTTATTAGCTTTTCAATATTAAGTTCTTCAGAGTAATGTGTTTTTTTCAAATTTTAATTTTTTAATTACTTTTGGCATGCAATATTAGTTTCAGGTGTACAACCAGTGTAATGTGCTTTAGTTTCTCAGTATGTAAGATTGGAATTTAAAGAAAAATAAAACCCTCTAAGTTAGTGTTGAGTATAAATCGGTGATGGTAATTCAGCATATTTTGGCAAGTATCCATTCTCAGACAGCTCTTATACAGTTGGTATAAAACTTCTTTCATTTGAAGTATTTATTTTGAAATAATGTTTTTCCTGATTTAAAGAGATTGTGTTAATCTCTTTAGTGTTATTTTTATATTCATTTTTCAGTGTTACTTATTTTTAAAGATCATATCTTCCTAACCAACTTCAATAGAATCATTGAAATAGCTGGATTTCTTTTCTTCACATGTAGATATTAAAGCGTTGACTCCATCTTTGGCAAACTTGCTTATATCACCCAGACTTTGCCAGTGTTGTTGACACCTAGGAAAGTTTGTTGGTAATGGTGTCCCTCCTGGGTCTGAAGTATACTGTGATGGAGCTCAACCTCTCTAGATTTTCATAGAAGAAACGTTAGTTATTGAAGTTGAAAATAAGTGTTCCCACATTGTCCCAGAAGTCTGGAGTGGACTTAGCTTTGGGCTTCGTGAGAACCATGCACCCCTTCGTAATGCTGATAACGATCTTGGAAACACTAGAGATACTAAATTGGAGAATCACATCTGTAGAAAGCAGCTCTTAAATTTTGTTAATTTTTCTTGCCCTAACTGTTTCTGTTTGACACAACTACAAGTCAGATTGTTACCATGTCACCTGATACCAAGACCCATAAAAAGTACAATTATATTCCTAATGACATTCTTCTGGCTTGTCTCAGAAGTTCTTGTGACACCTAAAAAAAAAGATTTCCTACTGTCTCTCTGGTATTTAGACTTGGGTATCTGGCGAACCCTTAGTGATTCCTGTCAACTAATACTGAATGCTGTCAATCAGTATTCTGCTATTTTGTCTTTGCTTCCTGCCTAAGAGGTTGCATTTGCTCAAGTATAAAAACTTGGAGCTCCATATTAAAATTCTTGTGTTCTGATTTAAATAATAAATTTTGTTCATTGTTTTTATTCACCTGTGTGCTGGAAACTGTCTTACATGGTATTCTGAAGATATGCGAAGACTAGATGGGAGAGAGACCAATTTAAACAAAAGTAGATTGACACCTCTTAAAATGTGGCATTGGAGTTTCTCTGGTGGTAGTCTTATCTTTTCATTTGTGTCTGGGGACAGATCTTGTGCATGTCGCCCAAGGAGATCTGATGACCTGACTAAAGAACTCTGTCATTAACTCTTATTGATTGATTACATTTTCTTACCTGCATGACTTTACAAACAGCAACCCATAGGCTAGAGCTAGTTGGATTTATCTAGATTTGTAAAAGCTTTAGTACAGAGAGCTACAGTAAACAGATACTTAGTACTTGCCATCAAAGGGCTGGCAAAGAATCTTTTTCTCTGGGTCTAGTAACTGATTTCTTTCACAACGGGTATTCCACCACCATTAAAAATCAGAACACCCCTGTCCCTCCTTGTAGTGTTCTGTGGCTCCCTTTAAGATTGGGCCCCTGCTGTTTTAGTCTTTGCAGCAGTGCAATTTGAGATATTTATTATTATGTAAGTTATTAAGATAATATGTTTAAGAGGTAACTTCAAAGACAAACCTTTAAACTCTTATGTTGTAGATCTGTAGAATGTTTTATAAACCACTAGACACTCTGATAAAGTTAGAAGACAGCATTACCTTACAAGTGAATTTATGTTTTTTTCTTAAAAAATGTGTGGTTCCAGAGTATGTGAAAACCCACCATCTTGTTCATTAAAATTTTCTATGATGGGAAGAGTTTTAAAGCAAGCTTAAGAGCCTTAAGAGCCACATTATATTCACTTGTAATTGGGGCCCTAATAGCAGTATTTGTTAACAAGGTTTCTGCATCATGTGAAAAAGAAGTTGTATTTGAATTAAAAAGTAGTACCGAAGAATTTATTTAAGGAGTTAATAGAATTAGGTTTTTTTTTTTTTTTTTTTTTTTTTTTTAAGACAAAAATTTATTTTCAGAGAGAATGGAAGGAAGGGAGAGAAACAGAGTGGCTGCCTCTTGCATGCTCCCAGCTGGGGACCCAGCCTGCAACCCAGGCATGTGCCCGATCTGGGAATTGAACTGGTTTGCAGGCTGGCCAATGCACTGAGCCACACACCAGCTAAGTATGACAGAGTTCAGTTCTTAAGAGTACAGCCTAGGAAATTAGACTGCCTAGGTTCAAATCTCTGATCTTTATTAGTTGTCTGACCTTCAGCAAGTGCCACAAAGTCCCAAAGCCTCAGTTTTCTCATGTGCATGATAAAGCTTATGATGCCTCTTTGTGTGGTTGTGAGGAAACACATAGACACAGCCTGCATATAATAGAGTAAGCATTTAATACCACCTTTAAGTAGCAGTAAAGTTGTTGGTTATCTTTTTTCTTCACCAGAGTATAGACTTTGCTAAGCTCTGAGACCCTTTAATATATAAACGTTTCTGGTTAGTCTGTAACTATAAACCATGGAGTTGCTAACATCTTCTGTAAATAGTTGATGTTTTAAGCTTCATACAGGCTCTATTAGAACTATTCTATTCAGCTGTGCAGGTGTAACCTGAAAGCAGCCACACACAATATGTAAATAAATGAGTTTGGCTGTATTCTAATAAAATTACAAAATTGATGTGCTGGACTGGATTTAGCATGTGGGCCAGTTTGCTGACTCCTGTTCTAAACCATACATTTTTCCATGATTTAAAAATTTCTAGTGAAATGATAGAAAATACGTAATGAGGTCTGAAGAAAAGCATTAAGAAAATACACAGTTGACGGCTGGTGTATTAGCATTTCTTTCTTCAGAAAAGCTCTTTAAATCCATGCTACTTTTGTGCTTCTTTAAACAATATTACAATAATAATGACAAAACTTCTTGGCTTGCATTCTGTCATTATTTGGCAATTTTACAGGGCTTAAGATATTGCGGATGGTGTGGTCATACATAAATTAATAGTCTGTATAAACACATGTTTTAAGTTAAGACTAAACAGACAGTGAAAGGAGGAATAGCAAACCTGCCAATTTTATAGGAGTGTCCTGGTCAGTTTTGTGAAAGAATCAAACCTGTGTTTGTTTAGACCAATTATTGGTCAGGTTAGCATTTGGGATATAATAGAATCCTTCTGAATCTGAACTCTTCATTCTACACATGTTTTGACATCTTAGTTGCCCTTTCTTTTGTACAACAGTGTTTTGCAATCATTGTTTAGTTGTAATGTGTGCATCTTCAATACTTTGTCCTTGAAATAAAAGTATAGTTTTTGCAAACTCTTGAAATTAAAAAAAAACATAAATGATATTATCAATACTGCAGTGTAGAGATGAAGCAGACTGAAGAAGGAACACATTTACAGGGAACATTTCCCCCGTATGTCACTATTGCTTTCTGTTATGTTTGTGATTGATTGCTCATCTGTTAAATATCAGTAGTGTTAGCATTGTTATCTTCATGGATTTTGGTAGAGGAGTTCAGGACAAAACTTAATTTTAGGAACAAAAAGGGCATGAAACATTTATTTAAGCCATGTATGTATGCATGCAATGCAAAGGTTGTATTTTTATGCTTGTATAACACTAAGTTTGAACCGTCTTTTCATAAAAGCTAGAGGATGAAGTCGAGAAGAACAGCTTGGTATACAGTGGGCAGACATCTAATTGTCTTTATTCAGTGTCGTCTATAAAACTCATTTTTCTCTTTAAAGATCAGCCCTAATGAGTTCAGATGTTCCTCTCTTAACCCTTGCCTTCTTTTTCCCCCCCCTTTTTCCTTGAAGCCTCTAGTTCTGTTGCAGGGGCTGTGGGCATGACTACCTCTGGGGAGAGTGAATCAGATGATTCTGAGATGGGACGATTACAAGGTAAAGATAGTTTTGAGCTTATAAAAAAACCATTACTGTGGGCTGCCTGTTACTATTCTTCTTTGTTGAAATTAATTCAGATAAGTTATTTGAACATAATCAAGCAATGCTTATACCTCCAATAAAGCTTCTTATTTAGTGGTGACTTGATGATTTGGAATTGAAAAATGATCATCTGGCTCCTCATTTTTACTGTTTAACTGGAGAAAAAAATCTTACATACTTATTTTGACTGTTTAAAATTTTCTTTGTTATGTTTGCATGTGTAGTTGGTAATAAATTAAGGTACCTAATAACAGTGCATCTTGTAGAGTACTTTTTGGCATGTTCTTTGGTATTCTTGATATCCTAATGTAAAGTGTGTACATAAACATCAGGCATTAATGTTCTAAGAACTTTTTTAAAAGCAGCTTTATATATATGCTCTTTACACATGGATGAGTATATATTATTATTTTTAGATGGTTGATTTCCACTGTGAGGCTTACAAGAAACATTTATAAATTAGTTTCAGATTGCTTTTGAGTTCCTGAAGGAGCTAACAACAATCTCTTTGACCAGAACTCTTATAACACAGGTTTCTCACTTTTTGGAACTGATAACAATTTTTCGTGTATTTAGAGGCTCTCAGGACCAATAGCTGATTGGAAAATATCAAGGGATAAACAGTGCAAGGGTGTTTAGTGTATAATTTCTTCAAAATAAATACTTTGAGTGTTTCTTGGACCATAGTTCCTGCTGGTACACTGATATTCAGTACCTCCATTAAAACCTTAAGATGCCTTGGAGCTGGCACATGGGTGGCTGTAGCTTATATTAATATAATTAACATGAGAGTAGACTTGAAAGTTTAATGTAGCATCTCTTAAAGTTCAGAATGGAAAGGAACATTGTCTAAATCAGTTATATGAGATGATGAGTCAGTTGCTTGAAATTTTTAGATAAGATCCATTTTGTTAACAACTCATCTGCTCCCTGCCCTTCTCTCTTTAGCTCTGTTAGAGGCCAGGGGTCTTCCTCCTCACCTGTTTGGCCCTCTTGGTCCTCGGATGTCACAACTTTTCCACAGAACAATTGGAAGTGGAGCTAGTAAGTAAATATATTAAGTTTGTTCTCCTGACCCCAAATCCTTAATAATTAGTTGAGAGCTGTTTTTATTGTTTACCTCTTGATGTAAGAAATTTTCATGTAGAGAAATTTTATGAAGTTTAACCTGTTTTTAAAAATACAGCTTTTGCACATTCTTGCATTAAATACAGCAATTCTAAGATTCTGTTTGAATTGGAATCATTAGAAAACTGAAGATTATAGCAGGATTGATTCTTGTTTTATATGAGTTATAGAAGAGTAAAGAATCTCCTGTTCAATGGAATGATCTGACGTTGGGCGGCGGGCACACACTGCAATACGCTGACCATGTATCAAAGAAATGCACGCCTGAAACCTGTATGACCTGATAAACCAATGTCCCTACAATGAATTTAATTAAAAAAGAACCTCAGATGATTGCGTTGATTATTATAGCATCTGATGGCATGATTTGCATATATTTGAATCTTGAGTTTTTAATGTTATAATGAAATTTAACCCATAAGGCAGTTGTAATATGTACCTGGGAGGAAAGATTTCTCAGCAGAATTACCAGACCTAGTTACTAAACTCATTTAATCAAATTCCTGCATTATAATCCAGAGATCCTGTCATATATGGTGTGACAACAATGACTTTTTAAAGTCTTAATTTGTAACTAAGAATAACTTTTGCATAATTACAAATCCACTTAAACTCTTTCTGGTATAGAATATTATCTTTAGTTTCCTTAAGCAAAATTTACAATTAAGCATGTTTTAATAACTCCATTGATAATGCTTCCAAAGATCAATAGGCCAAATTAAGATTCTAGCCTTGCTAAATTTCAGAGTTTCTGAAGTGTAACTGAAGCCTATTAATTCTGACCTTACTAATATGTGCTTATATAATTTTCTATCAGATATTACAGATTTTTTTAGTGTGTTCATATGTATATGTACTCACATATTTGTACTTACATTTGAGGGTTTTTCAGTATCTTGGCTTTAGTGTTTGACAGGAAATTTAAGAAGCAGCTGGTACTTCTGTTTGTTTTGCTGCCCTGATACTCAGCTCTCAGATCACGTACCCTGTTACAAGGGTCTCATGAACGCTTGAATGTGGTTTTTTATGTAGTGTCATGATTAGGTACTGGGCTTGTACTGAGTCATGAATAAGATAATAAGCAGAGTTGTTTTTCACCTGGAGCATTCATGTGCTAAAGGGTGACCTGGCAAGAAACAAGGCAGTTATATAGTAAATTTTCAGGTAGTATCAGCCCAGTGAAGGAAAACAAAGCACTGGGTAAGAATGTAGGTTATTGGTGGGGAAATGTAGGTAGGCTCATGAAAGCAACCTCTGAGGCGTCATGGTTTTGTGAAGACCTAAATGAAGTGAGGAATCCAGCTCTGCACAGGTCTGAGGGAAAGAGGATGTGCACATGGGAGGTGGGACTGAGCTTGGCATGTCTGAGAAATCGACAGCAAAGAGAGGCCTGTGGGGGAGTGAAGGGAGAGGGATAGAAGAGGAAAGCTAAGAGGTTTAGGCTCTCCCCACGTTCATGTAGGGTCTTGGCAGGCCTGCAGCAAATGTGGGGTTTATTTAACCTAAGGGTAATCAGTAACCATTGAAGGGTTCAGAAAAGGAGGATGACATGATCTTTATCCCATTTTTTCATTTATATCCTCAACTTCTCTTTCCACTCCTAACACTATTTTTAAGCCAGTCATAGGTATCATCACTTCATATGTATATATTTGGATTTGTAACTGTAAAAATAAGGAAATAAAAATATTTAGGCTTTTTCAGATTTGATTTTGATTCTATTTCCTTTCCCTAATGGGGAAAGACTGCAAAAGTCGTGGTATATTCTAATATTAGGAAACACATAAAGTCTGTCTCATAAAACATTGAAATGAAACTTACTGCCTCTTAGATAGCAGGGATTACAAAATGATAGTACTGCACATCTAATGGTTAGTCTTCACTTGACTAGAAGTAATTTAGTAGAAATATATAAAGAATATCTCTCCCAGAAAACTTTTATGGGCAAAATCATTTTCTCCCCTTTATTTACCAGTTTTCAAAATAGTTGGTTTTGTATTCTTTAACGTACTATTGTTATTACTTTAGGTGTCACTGTCAAATGTGTTGAGTCATGTTTTAGACATTTTTAAGTGATGTTCATTGATGGTTGAATTGTTCCATCATTGGATGATGATGGGATCTCTTTTGAGGTTGGCTTCTGAATCTTTTTGACAAGATCTCAGTAATTTTTTGCTTTCTGATATGACAAGTTCAGCTCCTTCTTCCACCACCGCCTCCAGCTACCCATACCTGAAATCAGACATTTCCTCAGAGACCCCTCATTTTTAAAAAAGTAATGAAATTGTGTTAAGCCCACAGTCTGGGCTGTAGGCATATTCATTACTACTGGTTTGATCGTTGTTATTAGACACTTTTAATGGACAAATACAGGAAATAATTGTATTTTATCTTTTCAATAAATATCATGAGTTCATACTAATACTGCCAGTTCAAATTCAGGACTGCAGGGTTTTAATTACCTTTTATATCTTATGTCTTCTCCCATGCCAAAAGTTCCAGTCCCTAATGAGAAGAACATGGTCACGTCTTCCCTTGATATCCCTTTACCCTGTTTCTTCCTCGCACACAAATAACCTTTGTTAATTTTATGGCTTATTCTTCTGTTATTTACTTGAGAAAACAAAAACAGATGCATGTTATCTGCTTTACACACACTGCCTTTCTTAGATAACAGTGCTGAACTTTATATACTTTACCTTGCTTTTAAAAATATTTTTTAGTGTTCACTCTCCATAGTTGCTGCATATGTAGATTGCAAGAGAAAGAGAGATTTGTTTTCCTTTTGTAAAGCACCATAGTGCTAGTTTATTTAACCAGTTTCCTGTTGAACTGGGTAAATAATTCAGGTTATTTCCAGTCTTGGTTGTGCTGCAGTGAAATATAGCCTTCCTATTTTTTCCCGTGTTATCTGGAGGATAGATTTCTAAAAGGGACATTACTGTTTAAAAAGGTAAATTCATACAACATTTGGCAGATGCTGTAAATCTCCCTGTTACAGAGTTTTACCATTTTTGCCTTCCTACCATTCATGCATAACAATGACGTCGTGTCATTTCTTCTGCTAACTTTTTAGTTATATATCCTTGTATACTTCTGTTAGTGGATACCCTAGAAATATAATCTATATGCTTGGTTTATTATAGCCTATCTTATAATACTATTTTATCATACCCAAACAGTACAAGAACTTTACAACAATGTAACCCTTTTTACCTCCTGCTGTCCTTAATGCTGTTGTTTTTAATGTGTTTTACTTACACATGTGTTATAAACACAATAAGAATTGTTATTTTAGAACATTCATATTCTTCTATGTTTATCAATATATATGCCATTTCAGTGCTCTTAATTCCTTCCTGCATTTTTTTCCTTTTTTTAGGGTTTGTTTCCCTTTAGGCTGAAGAACTTTTTTCATGTAGTGAATGATTGCTAGTGATTATTTCTCTCTGATGTTGTTTGAGAAATCCTTGATTTGCCTTAATTTGTAAAAGTTATTTTCCCCAGCTCAAAATTTCTATGCACTTGTAATGTTTCTGGTTTTTCTAGTTCCTGTTTAAAAGTCTTTGCCCATTCCTAGGTAGTGTCTTCTTCCTTTGGATTTTAAGATTTCCTTATTCAAAATATAATTAATTTTTAGTAGTTTGACTATAGTTGGATTGTGTGACGGTTTCTTTCATTTTTAATTTGGTTGAGTTTCATTGAACCTTTGAATTTGTGAATTGACACCTCATCAGTTTTGCAAAATTTTTGGCCATTACCTCTTCAAATATTTCTCTTCTCTTTCTCTTAAAATATTCTCTTTTCATTCCTTCTGGGAGTAGCAAGATCATACATGTTCAAACTTTGGACTCATTCAACATGTCTCCCTGGCTCCATTTTATTTTTGTTTTTATGAGGATTTTTTCCTTTTACCCAGTTTGAAAACTTTCTTTGGCTAGCCTTTAAATTCACTAATTTCTCTTTCTGCTGTCTTCTTCAATGTTTTTTAAAACCAGTCAGTGAGTTTTCTAATTTTTATGTTTTTCAGTTCTATACAGCTATTTGATTTTTATTATAGATTGTAATTCTTTTGAAATTCTTTACATTCTTACTCATTTTGTCCATCTTTGCTTATATTTTCTGGGCCAGATGATAAACATTTTGACCTTTGTAGACCATAGCATCTCTGTTGCAACTCTTCAACTCTGGCACTGTGGCATGAAAGGAGACACCAGCAACATACAAACATCACCCTAGCTGTATTCCAATACAGCTTTATTTATGGACAGTGAAATTTGTATTTCACTTAATTTTACATGTCACAAAATATTGCTCTTTAATTTTTTTTAGCTAAAAATGCAAAAGTCATTTTTAGGTCACAGGTTGTACAGAAACCAGCAGGAAGCCAGATTTGGGACTTTATGGAAAATATTTGCCATCCAACCCTTATTTGTGATAATGGTTTCAAGGTGTGGTTCATAGACTTCCAGGTGGTTCCTGAGACCCTTACATTTATTTTTTATTACTTTAATTTTTATTTTTCAGTTATAGTTGACATTCAATATTATATTAGTTTCAGGTATATAGCATAGTGGTTACACATTTATATAAAGTGATTCCCTGGATTAGTCTTGGTACCCACCTGGAATGTATAGTTAATGACAATACTATTGCTTGCATTCCCTAAACTGTTACTTGGATTCCATTTATTCTGATGTAGGTATTTAGAGGTATATGACATTTCCTTTGAAGTCTGGGCATCATTGTTTAGCACGCTTTTATAATTGCAGGAAACCTTTGCTTACTGTATATATACACTTAATACATATTCTATATATGTTACAGATATTTAAAAGCCAGTATTTTAACAGTAACAATTTATATTAGTCATGGATATTTTTTGTTTTAACCATTAAGAAATCAATCAACTTGTCTCATTTAGGTAGATAAATAATAAGGTAAAAATATATAAATAACCAGAGATCACTTTAAGGCAGAGTAAATTCAATTAATTTGTCTTGAATTAATTTCAGTAGCTTGTCTTAACCCTGATAATAGACCTGGACTTTAGTTGGAATGCAAAGAAGATAAGCAGCTAGCTATCACCATGTTTTGCTATGTATAATGGGCTTACCCATGTTTTTGGCCCAAACTTTCAGGGAAAAAAAATCTTTTTCTTTCTTCTCTTTCTTTTTAGAAACAAAACCGATTATTGTATTCCAGGGTATTTTGCACATGGAAATCATTATTGCTTCCTAGAGTTACACTTTTAACACATAAGTATAAATAAAAGAATTAAAATCATACTGATAGGGAATTAGTACTACCTGTGTATAGTGAGCATCCTTATGTTTTCCCAAAAGATTTGGGCAAAAAAGTGTGCCTTATATGCGGCAAAATATGGTCTATAGAGTCACATCTTTTATCTAGTAATAATTTTATTAAATGTTTAAAAATAATCATTTTTTCCCTTTGCGTAGGTTCTAAGGCCCAGCAGCTTTTGCAAGGACTACAAGCAAGTGACGAAAGCCAGCAACTCCAGGCAGTCATTGAAATGTGTCAGTTATTGGTCATGGGAAATGAGGAGACACTGGGAGGGTTTCCTGTCAAGAGTGTCGTTCCAGCTTTGGTAAGATTCCCCTTGTTTTTCCTCCCTTGTCCTCTCTGCCAGTATACTTAAATGAAAATATAATTATTGTCATTATGAATTTTAAAACATGGCAGAACAAAGAGACAGTAGAGTGTAGCTTAGTGCCTTTATTTCATGCTTATAGTGTGATTGCTAATGATGAATTAGTGAATTTTCTAAACCATTTCCTGACCAGTAGTTACTCCTTCTTTGACACTTAAATGACTAGTTTTAAGTTTTAAATTCTTGGCCTCTTGACTTACTACACCAACTCCCATGCTTTCTCATGTAGCCTTTGTGTTACATGGGGGCAGTAATAAGCAGCTCACTTGTGGGTTTTTTTGTGTGCCATACAGGTTTCATGTCTGATAATTGTGTGCATGGCAGAGCCGTCAAGCCACAGCCCACATGGATCCTTCCAGCTTAAAAAGTTTTTGGTTTTTTTAAGCAAAAACAAACCCAAAACCAACCAAAAGCAATACCAACAATAGAAAAATAATTTTAAAAATCTTTTAATTGTTTTTCAACAAAAGTATGAGTTGATATTTAGAGTTTA
This sequence comes from Pteronotus mesoamericanus, assembly GCF_021234165.1. Taxonomy (NCBI): domain Eukaryota; kingdom Metazoa; phylum Chordata; class Mammalia; order Chiroptera; family Mormoopidae; genus Pteronotus; species Pteronotus mesoamericanus. The sequence goes on from NW_026555277.1 coordinate 816,895, forward strand.
CTAAAATTAATTGCTTAAGCTTTTTAATGTGAAACAACAGGAAGAGAGAGGCTTTTGTGCATATGTTTTTTAAATAGTAGCTTGGTAAATTTTCTTAGTCCAAGAGTAAAGAAATTGGCTATAAGTTAAGTCTGAATAAAATACTAAGAAAGAATAACAACATAAATATCATGAACACATCATAGCATATTTTACCTTGGAAATTAAAAATAATCGTAATTTTTTACATATATGATAACATTGACAAGAATGAAATTATAATTGGTATATCAGATTGTTCCATTTGATCACATATCAAATTATGGAGAAAGTTGAGTGTTAAAGAGAGAGCTGAATGAAGACCAGTAAAATATGAGGTGATGTAGTCTTTATCCTGCCCATTCTTAGTTGGTGGATGGCTGAGCTCTGGCAGGAGTTGATAAAGATTAAACCAATTTTTACCTGTTGCCACTCAGATCTTTGGGTAATGAGAACTAGATACACTTTAATAAAGCCTTTCATGTTGATTCCTAAGTGTTTTGCAAAAGCAGTATTAGCCTTGTGTACTTTTTCACATTTGGCTTGTGCTAGTTCATGCTCAAATTACAGATTTCTTTGATACTGGCTACTGCTACCCAAATTAAACTTTCTTGTTTTGTTGTTGTTCATTAAAAAATAAATAGCAACAAAGAACTAGGTTTACCTTCTGCTGTCTACTGTTAAAATGAAATTTTTGTTAAATAAAGAAGCTGTTAACTCTAGGCAAAAATGTTGACAGTCAAATTTATTTAATTTGCTGGTTATTGATTAGATTTAAATGCTTAGTGTAGACTTGGAACTAGTCAGCTGATGCTGTTAATAATAACTGTTGTTAATGAGTTGTCCAGATTTATCTTTTATCACAACTGAATATTGTGAGTATATATCTGCCCATTATCACACACTTTGGTGACTAGTCATTTTTAGTGAAAGGGAATCAGTCCATTTAGAGCAATCCTCCTTCCCAAATATGGTCGTATAAGGTTCAGTCCACCTTAAGAATTGGAGGACTTGTCATTTTTTTTCTGTTAACAGGACAGTCTCTTTCAATTTAGAGTAGGTGTTTTAAGTGACTGATTAATTGTAAGTGATTTGTGAAATAGAGTACTGTTAACCCTGAAATAGAAGGTGTGTGTGTTTTAACAAAAACAGTTATCAGGACCTCTGGTGTGCATGCATGCATATGCATCTGATATATATCATATATATATATATATTCATTCTGTACCCAGTATGATTCAGAGCCAAGAAGACACTCTTACTAAATGATTGTTGTATTAGAATATCTGATGTCTTTTACTGTAATTATGCATTTAATTAAAGGGTACTTCATAGCTTTATTGAGTGCATTTAAGACTTTCCATTGAACTAGAAGACAGTGAATGATCTCCTTCCCTAGATAGGAAATTTTTTTGGTAGCTTGGCTGCTTCAGGATAATGGAGGGTATACCCCTAGCAGTTTTGCATTCCCTTCTTTGAAAAACGTGGTCGAAATCTGCTTAAGGTCTTTTCCCAAGAGAAACTAAAATAAAAATAAGGTATTTAAACTAATTTTTGCATTTGTAGAATAAATATATTAATTTAGGTCTTAATTGGTACATAATTGGTGTCTGATCATGGTCAGTATTGTGTTTAAATCCCATACTGCCAAGTTTTACATCTGCTTATCTCAACTTTAGCGAAGCTTATTCAAAAGAATTTAAGCCTTGGTCTTGAATCTGTACTGACAGTAGTTTATTTAAGAAATGTCAGTTCATTGCTGCTTGGTTCATTTATGTACTAAGTATTTAGTGACACCTATTAAGTCCTTGGTGATGTGTTAATGAGCCTCTGAAGGGTGTGGTAGATTAGAGGTATTAGAAGGAGGGGTAGTAAGCAGCAGGAATGCTTTGTTTTTGACCTGGATCGTGATGTGATGATTAACCAGCGAAGCTCCCAACTTGGAGCTATAGTGTGTGAGTAATGCCATCCTACACATAATCATTTCTTGTGCATGCATATTAGGTGTTTAACTAGAATGATTTTTCTATGATAAGTTTTGAATAATACTCTTCCATTTCATTTGAAGTAGAGGAAGCAGTACTTCCTCTATGACTTTTCTTTAAGACTATAAATAGCTCCTAATACTTTGTTATAATCTTTTAACAGATAACATTACTGCAGATGGAGCATAATTTTGATATTGTAAGTATGTCCCACATTTTTTAAAGCACTCCAAATTGATACTTTGAGTTTGTTTGTTTTTAAGAAAAAATGCCTCTGTGTTTTCTAGATGAACCATGCTTGTCGAGCCTTAACATACATGATGGAAGCCCTTCCTCGATCATCTGCTGTTGTTGTAGATGCAATTCCTGTCTTTTTAGAAAAGGTAATCCTACTTTTGGCCAATTTGTTCAAAAGCGGGGTAGGGGGAAATCAAGCTGAGGTCTTAGAGGTCTCATGACTTCTGAATTCTAAGGAAGTACATCACATTGTGAGGCCACATTAAAAAATACTTTTTAGCATTCATTATCTAAGTAAAGTTTTTTGTTTGTTTGTTTGTTTTTTTTTTTTGCCAAGTTTCCAGAAAAATATTTCAGAGCAGTAGTTTAAAGCTGATGTTTATAAAACATTTATAAAATCAACCCAGGTTTATAATTTTTAATACCTCTATGTAGTTTTAATTACATTAAAATCTTTCAGAGAAGGCCTTAATGCACTTGATTAAAACTAATTTTATTATTTCTGGAAAACATCTCTGAGGTTGTAGTTGTGTATACCCTCATTTTGTAGCTGAGAAGGCTGAGATAGACAAAAGTGCCTTGCTCAAGGTCATACAGTGAGTCAGTGGAGAAAGGGAATTTTTTTTGTATGTGGTAGGTTGTGTTTTTTGGTCCATCTTAAGGGTCTTTTCCTTTATAATACATGAAAAAAATCATATCTGATAACCTTGGAATATGTAAAAAATTAAACTGGTTTTAAACATGTTATATAAAACAACCTGTTTATTTTAAATATGAAGAATTAAATTTATATAATTACATATAGTTTATTCTCAGTATAAGACATTTTTCAGTATCTTTAAACAGAGCAAAGTAGTTGGAAGCTATAGTGGCTGTACATTATAGCTTAAGCCGGTTTCCTATGGTTGGTTTCATGTTAGAGGCAATATAGATTGATGGAGATCAGAGGAAATACTTGAAAATAAGTGACTAGAAAAGAACTTGAATGATAACCTTAGGTTACCTACTTTTATGTTACCAGCTTCAAGTAATTCAGTGTATTGATGTGGCAGAGCAAGCCTTGACCGCCTTGGAGATGTTATCACGTAGACACAGTAAAGCCATTCTACAAGCGGTAAGTGTTGTTACCGAAGCACTGTATTTCATTTCATGTTGGATTTTACATCCACAGCTCCTAGATTTCAGTCTCTGTTGGGTATACATGGTGTTTCCAAAGTGATGTGCTAGACTTTACTAGTAGGCTTTTTAAATTGCTGATAAAGGGTATTTCTTTATTTTAACAGTTTTCTATATTATAGGGTGGTTTGGCAGACTGCTTGCTGTATCTAGAGTTCTTCAGCATAAATGCCCAAAGAAATGCACTAGCAATTGCAGCCAATTGCTGCCAGAGTATCACGCCAGATGAATTTCATTTTGTGGCAGATTCCCTCCCCTTGCTTACCCAAAGGCTAACCCACCAGGTAAAATATGAAACTATTTTATGTGTCATAAACATTTTTATTACACTTTTAAAATGTCAATTTTAACTAGGATTTTAAGTCCTTCAACTGGGTATATAAATAGGAAATGTTCTGATCCATCATTTTTTTGTGTGTTACCCAGTCTTGTGTACTGTATTAGGTATTTTGTAAATTTTGGTGGATTCACACAAATGAACAGTATTTGATATGTTTGAGATCTTCAACTATTTTGACTTAAAGGGACAAATTTGTTATTTTAGCAAAAATTGAGTGTTTACTCTATGATGTTATCAGAATTTCCTTTTGGAAAGGCGTTGGGTTAGACAGACAAGCCAGGAGGCTAAGGTTAGGAGAAACATGTCCAAATAGAAATGAAATGGAAAATGTAGACTGCAGCTATCTGGGGAGAAGAGCAGGAGCGGTTATTTAGGAGAGGCAGTCAGTGGCCCTCGTGAAGGTAGTGTGAGAAACAAGGCTTACAGAGGCTGCGGTGGGTGGACAGATCATGAGTTAAGCCTCAACTCAAGGTTATAGAGAAGTTGAATTTTCTTTAAATATAAATTAATGTTTTAAAGTGCTATTGCTAAAGAGACTGTAAAAAAAATCTGGCTTTTAAATTACCTTCACAAAGTATACGTAAAATCTAACCGTTAGGTCCATAAAATATGTTAAATAAGGGATTTACATGAGAAAGATAATTATTGACACTCTGGTGTGTTTTTCTTCTAAGGTGATCAAGACACGAAGAGTGTCACTAGTACATTTATTTATTTTTAAAAATTCATTAGTCTGAGATAACCTTTAACTAGTGGGAGCCCCTTATGGGAGCTAGAAATATGTTCTCTAGTTAGCTGTGACTTCGGTGTCTTATTTCGGAAGTAGGCATGACAGTCAGTTGGCCACTGTCGTACCACTTTTCTAGACAATTAGTGACAGTGAAGGTGTAAGGCTTTTGTAATACTCGAATAATTCTCGTTTTTACATAAGCAAGTCTAGTTTTCACATTGGAAGCACATTTATTAGGGAAAAAACAGGGTCTATCAAAACACTTTTTAAGCCATTAAATTGTTCTTTTTGTTCTTACATGGATTATTTAAAATGAAACCATTTTAATAGTATTTCCAGACTATTTTTTATAGTGAATATAGCAAACCTATACCTGGTTTCTCACATTGTCAATAAACCTCTGGTTCATACACATTTAACTATTTTTAAGTTTTTAGTGTATGCATGTTTTAAATATTTCTACTGGGGATGCTTTTCAGGATGATAGGGTGTTTTTCTTTATTATAATTGTTTAGGTACTAAAATTACAGTATATTGGGGCATAGTTTAATAAGGTTTATCCATATGTGACACACAAGTGAGCTGACCCTTCTTCTCTTCCTCAACTTCCCACAAATAAAAACACAAATGAGTAAAAAATAATAAATCAAAGTTACAGAAGTAAAAAAGTTGTATATTTTTTCCTGAATATTTGCTTTTATCTATTGGGGCCTTAATGAAGGAGAGAGGTTCTACCAGTATGATTGTCTTTGCTTTGAAATCATGGTATTGATTGTACCTTGCTTAGGCTCATTGCATTTTCAAAGCTCACATCTATTTCAGCCAGACTTGAAGAGTTTTGGGTTAGAAAGAAGATTATGGTAGTGATGTATGACAGTGAAAATGTTTTCTATTAATAAACTTTATTTTCCTTTATTAAAAAAAATAGGACAAAAAGTCAGTAGAAAGCACTTGCCTTTGTTTTGCACGTCTAGTGGACAACTTCCAACATGAGGAGGTGAGCATTCAGTCCTTGGTGGTATTTTCATGAAGTTGCTAAATTGCTGAATTACAGTATGACAGCTTTTTTTTTTTTTTTCTTGTGTTTGTGAAGAATTTACTCCAGCAGGTTGCCTCCAAAGATCTGCTTACAAATGTTCAACAATTATTGGTAGTGACTCCACCAATTTTAAGTTCTGGAATGTTTATAATGGTGGTTCGCATGTTTTCTCTGATGTGTTCCAACTGTCCAACTTTAGCCGTTCAACTTATGAAGCAAAGTAAGTGCTATTTTATTTTTCCACATTAAGCAAGAAAAGTGGCTTTAAAAAAATACCTATTTGAGATTGCTAATATCATAGGCACTGTATAATAAAGAAGAAAAATATTAATGTGTTATAAATTTGTGTTGGGACAATATAATGATGCTTCCTACATACACTTTTTAAAGAAAGTATATAGTATATTAAAATTTTACCCTTGCTGTGATTCTAGGGCTAAAGACCCAAGATGATTGCTTTCTATGCAATATCATGTAATGGTAGACTTTGTAGTGGTTCCTCTGATTCCAGAATGCTTTTCTCCTTCAAAACGTTGGAACTTACACAGATAAATGTCTTGGATCTTTGCAACTTCAGTATTTCTAAGCCCTTTCCAACCTTACCCAGTGTGCAGGAAATAGTTTTATTGTACTGCTATTGCAATTTACTGTTACTTTTTTAAACCTTACCTTTTATAAGTTAATGTCTGAAGACAACAGAATTCAAAAAAATAGATTATGGTTGTTGCTAGTAGATTATTGATCACTTTTGTATGAAGCACCCACGTTTGTGTGTAATTTAATATCCATAATTCTGATCTCTGAGGATGTTACCTTGGGAGCCAGGGATGATATTTGCTAATAAAATAGCCTTTGATTGCACTGCCTCAGATAGAACATTGAGTAGCAAAATGTATTACTATATTATTAAATTATTAATTAACTAGTATGAACTATAAACTCCCTTCTTGAGGGGAACTCAGTTTTATTTTCATTTGCATTTCTTGTGAATTAGTGCATTGGCACAGAATTTTAAAAAAAAATGTTGCTGAGGTGATTTATTGATAAGATTCCTCTTAAATCATTGAGTCATCCCCAAACTTGTCATTCCAGGAACTCTTGTTTTTCTTGTGCCATGAACAGTGCTCTCTGCCTAGATGAGTTTGGGAAAGGTTTAAATAACTCCTTTTTGTGTGTAGTCAGAGTGCACTTTGCTTATTATTAAAATCCCTAGGAGCTCTTTGAGTTTTATGTAGCCCAACATTTTCTGGAGTTTGAGTACAGATTATCTCTTGTTACTTTATGGCACAGCATTTCCCTAAATTCTAGTTTTTTGGATTTTTTTTTCTTTTAATATGATAAGCATTTCATCTCTTTTGCATATACTCCAGGAAGTTTGTGGCACACTCATAACACAGTGAATACTAAGCATATTTTCTTTTTACAGCAATAATACTGTGGAAAAAAATACCTCTTATCTTTTTGTTGTTATCCTCTGATCTCTTAAAAAATATAATGGCCCTGGCCAGTGTGGCTCAGTTGTTGGAGCGTCATCTCAAAAGCCGAAAGGTCAGGTGTACAATTCCCAGAGTACATGCCGGGGTTATGGGTTTAGCCCCACCTCGGGATGTGTGCAGGGAGACAGCCGATAGATGTTTCAGTCTCACACTGATGTTTCTCTACCTCTCCCTCTCTCACCACCTGCCCCTTTCTCTTAAAAAGGAAAAAAAAAAAATTAACGAATTCTTGTGTTCCATTGCCATGTATTCACATTTCTTTGGAAAGTTGGTAAAACTACTTTTTCAAGAAAGTTTTAAACATTTTGTTTACTATTTGTGAAATCTCAATGAAGCAGAGATTTAACTATCCATACTTCTCTGCCCAAATCACTGGTGAATAATGTCCTTGATAACTGGCAAAACATTTCAGTGATATATTTATATATATTTTGTCAAATGTGTAGTATATACACAAACACATGCACCACAACCAAAGGAGAGCTACCAACCCTCTCTTAAGGTTGTAGCTGTTAGGGTGACTCATCCCTATGGAGACTAAGGGCTTCTACTCACACTGTCAGTACATCAGACTGGTCCATGCACATTCTTCCATGAACTGATGTCTTCTGGGAAGAGAAACTTGTGGTACATGATATTTTGAAGATTTTGTCTTTAGATGGCATGGTTAGTGTTATACAAGAAAATGTCTGTTTTTTCTGATCACAAAATACGGTAATATTCAGATACTTTTTTTTTTAGATGTTATTTATTTTTAGAGAGAGGGGAAGGGAGGGGGAGAGAGAGGGAGAGAAACATTCATTGGTTGCCTCCTGGACACCATCAGCTGGGGACCGGGCCCACATCCCAATCCTGTGCCCTGATGGAGAATCACACCAAAGTCCTTTTGATCCGTAGGACAACGCCCAGTCCACTGAGTCACACCAGTCAGGGCAAGGCTCAGATGCTTTTTTAAAAATTATATTTAATTGATTATGCTATTACAGCTGTCCTGATTTTTTTCCCCTTTTGCCCCACTCCACCCAGCACCCTCCACACCCTCAGGCAATTCCCACACCATTGTTCGTGTGCAGGGGTCATGTTGTAGGTTGTTTGGCTACTCTCATTTCCTATGCTGTACTTTACATCCCCATGGTTATTCTGTAACTACCTCTTTGTACTTCGTAATCCCTTCACTTCTTCACCTATATCCCCACAACCCCGTCCCATCTGCAACTATCAAAACACCCTCTGTATCCATGATTCTGTTTCTGTTCTTGTTTTTTGCCTAGTTTGTTTTTTAGATTCAGTTGTTGATTGATATGTATTTATTGCCATTTTATTGTTTATAGTTTTGATCTTTTTCTTAAGTAAATCCCTTTAACATTTCATATAACAGTGGTTTGGTGATGATGAACTCCTTTATTTTTTTCTTGTCTGGGAAGCTCTTCATCTGCCCTTCAATTCTAAATGATAGTTTTCTGGGTAGAGCAATCTTGGCTGTAGTGTAGGGTCCTGCTTTTCATGACTTTGGATATTTCTTGCCAACCCTTTCTAGGCTGCAGTTTGTTTTGAGAAATCAGCTGACAGTCTTATGGAAACTTCCCTTAGATGACGAACTGCTTTTCTCTTGCTGCTTTTAAAATTTTCTCTTTATCTTTAACCTCTGGAACTTTAGTGATGATGTGTCTTGGTGTAGTCTTGTTTGCGTCCAACTTCGGTCCCTGTTTGGGACTTTCTGTGCTTCCTGGATTTGTGTGTCTATTTCTTTCACCAAATTAGGGAAGTTTTCTTTCATTATTTTTTCAAACATATTTCCAATTTCTTGCTCTTTGTCTTTTCCTTCTGGCAGCCCTATGATGCGAGTGTTGGACCTCTTGAAATTGTCACAGAGGTTGCTTATGCTATCCTCTTTTTTGGGGATTCTTTCTTCTTCTTCTTGTTCTGATTGGGTCGTCTTTTGCTTCCTTATGTTCCAGATCATTGACTTTCGGCTTCATCCACTCTGCTATTGTTTCCCTGTAAATTGTTCTTTATTTCAATTAGTGTATCCTTTTTTCTGACTGGATTTTTTTTATGCTCTTTAAGTCCTCACTAAGTTCCTTGAGCATTCTTGTAACTGGTGTTTTGAGCTCTGCATCTGATAGATTGCTTATCTCCATTTCATTTAGCTCTCTTTCTGGCGTTTTGATCTGTTCTTTCATTTGGGCCATGTTTCTTTATCTCCTCGTTTTGGCAGCCTCCCTGTGTTTGTTTCTTTGTATTAGATAGACCTGCTATGATTCCCTGTCTTGGCAGAGTGGCCTAATGTAGTAAGTGTCCCGTAGGGCCCAGTGGCACAGCCTCCCCTATCATCTGAGCTGGGTGCTTGAGGTACACGCTTCAGGTGGGCTGAGTATACCCTCCTCTTGTAGTTGCTGTTGTCAGATCAATGGGAGGGATTTACCCAGGCCAGCCAGCTGGAAGGATTGGCTGTGACCACTGACCACCAGTCTTTGCCTTTCTGGGAAGATGAGCTATATAGGGGTAGGGTGGTGGTGCTCCGAAGTGGTCTGTAGCTGTCCACTGGGTGCACTGGCCCTGGGGTTTCCCAGGTGGTGCAGGTCAAGGATAGCCCCTACCATTGTTCTGCCTGGGGCTGCTCTGCCTGAGCTATAAAGCAATCTGAGATGGCTGCTACTCGTGCTGGGCTTGGAGATTCCCAGATGAAGACAAGCGGTGAATCGAGGCTGGTTGCTGCTAGTGCTGGGCCTGAGACTCGCTGAAGCCGGCTGTTGCTTGTTTGAGAGGATTTAGGAAGTTGTGCAGCATGAGCCAAGACCAGCCACTCTTACGGAAAAGCAGTTTGGGTGGGTGCATAAGTTGGGTGGGTAGAGTCTCTGGGAATGTCCAGTGTTTTGTGGCTCTGTTGGGGGAGGGTTTAGAAATGGGACAGTGGCCTCTGCTCGCCTTGATGCCCAGACACTTCAGTTTTTCCCAGTATGCTGGTGCCTTTCAAGCTGCTACCCCAGTGCTGGAACTCAGAGGGCGTGAGTCTGAGTAGGTGAGACTCTGTGTGGGTTCTTTTAAGAGGAACGGCTTGGGGCCTCAGCGGTTGCCTCCACTGACTCCCCACTCATTTTTGCAGCCAAAAGTTGTGGGGACTTATCTTCTTGGCACTAGAACCCTGGACTGGGGGGCCTGGTGTGGGTCTGGGACACCTTGCGCCCAAGATACCCTTTCCAAATTTCTATCCGTCACATACGGGTATGGAGGCAACCCGTTCTGTGTTTGTGCCCCTCCCACCATTCTGGATGGATGTGTTTTCTTTAATTCTGTAGTTTTCAGACTTCCATTTAACTTGTTTTCAAAAGGTTCTGAGTGATGATTGTTCTGTAATTTTGATGTGGTTGTACGAAGAGATGAGCCATGTCTGCCTATGCTGCTATCTTGACCAGAAGTCCAAGATTCAGATGCTTTTAGTTGTTTTGTGTTATCTTATTGGCCACACATTTTCAGTATAGTTGAATCCAAGGTTAAAATACACACTGAGTGCACTTTGTTGTACAAAGCACTGTGCTCCTCAAGGAAAGTAATAAAAGAATTGTGAAGTCCCTGGTTGGATTTGTGATTAGGTGTCTAACTACAAAATTAGGACCCAAACTGAAGCCCTCGGAAATAAATTGTTGCAAGTGCTTTTCTTCAGTGTTTATTATAACTTACTTGGATTTTTTACTGTAATTTCAGTAGTATATTGCTGAAGAAGAAAATAATGGTGATTATTTTTTTCCCCTCGGACTGCCTTTGAAAGTGGGTGACACAATCTAATGAACAGAATAAAGAAAATATAAACAGACGTAGATACATAGAACAGACTGACATTTGTATGGAGGGAGAGGCCCTTGGTGAAACAGGTGAAGGAATTAAGGCAAAAAAACCCCAAAGTCATAGGCACAAACAACAGTATGATGATTACAAGAGGAAAAGGGGCAGGGGTTAGGTAAAAAGGTTAAAGGGGGGGAGGTAAATGATAATGGTAGGAGATTAGGCTCTGGGTGGTGAACACACCATACAATATACTGATGGTGCATTGTGAATTTTACATTTGAAACCTTTATAATTTTATTAACCAATGTCACCCCAATAAATTTAATTTAAGAAAATGAAGTAGGTAGAATAACTAGTTTCACAGGCTTTTGTTTCTTGTTGTTGGTTTTACAGACATTGCAGAAACACTTCACTTCCTCCTCTGTGGTGCCTCCAATGGAAGCTGTCAGGAACAGATTGATCTTGTTCCACGCAGCCCTCAAGAACTGTATGAACTGACATCTCTGATTTGGTAAAGATGGAGCCAATAGCAATAATAATAACCGTACTCGAAAGAGGGCATTTTACTTTAGAGACCTGACAGTTACTCAGGAAGCTACTTATTAAAATAATTGCACCTTTTTTTCTAGTGAACTTATGCCATGCTTACCAAAAGAAGGCATTTTTGCTGTTGATACCATGCTGAAGAAGGGAAATGCTCAGAACACAGATGGTGCGATATGGCAGTGGCGTGACGACCGTGGCCTTTGGCATCCCTATAACAGGATTGACAGCCGGATCATTGAGGTAGTAGTTTCCTCGTACCGTTTAAATGTGTCTATTTGGTGGAGAGCGGGTGTAGGGATGGAAGGGGGAGGGTGGATATGTGTACTTAAATGTGCTCAGTTTTGAATTAACTCAAGATTCTCTCATTTTGTCTCCTGAGAAGAAGGTCCTCATTTCTGTTCAGGTCAGAAAACATGATGTTCTAGTCCTGCTTCTGCTGCTAACTACCTGATTGACTTGGAGCAAGTAATTTAAGTTCTTTGTTCCATGGTTTCCTTATTTCTGAAAGGAGACATTGGAGGAGTTAGGCTATATGTTTTTAAAAGTTCATTCTATCTCTTATCCAAAAGAAATCTCTCAAAAGCAAAGATTTACATAAAAATAGCTGTTTCTCAATATTTTAAGGGCAAAAATATGGAAACAAATATCTATCTAGGTGAATTATTAAGTTGCGATAAATGCATAGGCTCATATATAATGCATTAATGAGATAAATTTTTATGACAAAATGAGATATGATAAATGACAATATTCAGAATTCTGTAACATTTTGAAACTCAGCAAAATAATAAAAGAGGAATAATATATAGGAAGGAAATACACCAAGATAATTCCAGTCATTTTTTTGTGAGGTTTTATGTGTGATTTTATTCTTATTTTCATACTTAATATAGAAGTATGAAAGTTTGCCCTGAAGTACTTCAGAAATTGGCCCTAGTTCAGGAAGTATTGGTAACTGCATTATTAGAAATGCCATACTTTGTGTTGTCAATATATCATATCTTTGGTATCAATATATTTTCTAATTTCAAACTGTGAGTTTTGAATTTTTAGAACATCACACTTAAACAGACATTCTTCTATAAAGAAACTGGTTTTCCACTAGTTAGTTTCTAAAAAATAATTTTTGAAAAACTTTGAAACCACCGACTTATATTATAAAATCAGAACTTCCTATGAAAATATCTAAAATCAGAGCCAGCCTTTATGAGGAGGTTAACTAGGACTCATCTTCTCTCCCCGCCCCTCCACCCCCCGGCCCCCCATCTTTTAGGAATTGTTAACCTTAGTGTATAAGTAGGTCGTGTTCTCTAACTCTAAGCATTCCTCTTTTTAGCATTTTTTACGATAATTGCATTTTCACTATTAACTTTTTATCTTGTCTTCCCTAAGAGTTCTGTCTTCCATTTAACCTAGGAATTCCATAGTTTGGACTGTTACAAGAATAAGTACTTTGTCACCTCTTTAAAACTGTGTATCAAACTGCCTAATTCCACAGATGTACTGTGTAATGCCTGCAACACCTGGGGATTAGGATTACTCTCTTAGTTCCAGTTTTGACCCTTACAACCCTAGAGCATCATTGAAATGTATAGGGGTTTGTTGTTTTTTGGGGGTTTTTGTTGTTGTTTACCTAAGGATAATGTTATAGAATCATTTTGTTTAAAGGAGGATTTTGGTGGGCTGCTAAGAATTTATTATGTAAATAACTTTATAACCTAGAATTAAACACCTAGAATTGTGGATAATAAATTTTTTCCTATCAGCAGTGTTTTAAGAGCCTTAATACAAATGGTGTCTTCTTCATGCCAGTGATTCTACATGACTGGATCTTTCATCAAGATTTTTACCTGTTTTTATTACCTTGGGGGACCTGACAGAACCTGTGGTGTATATTTGTATTCAGTTCAGAATGATTTGCTTAATGAATGAGTTTTGTCACATCTACACTATTAAATATTCCATATTCTGTTACTTTACCATCTAAAACCTGATGAAATAAATGTGTATGTTAGCATTTATGGAGCGTCCCCACTGTGTCTTAAGTCAATAAATTTCTCCATGGTTATATTCAAGGTTTCTCTCTCTTTGCTCTCAGGCAGCCCATCAGGTCGGTGAGGATGAGATAAGCTTGTCCACTCTGGGACGAGTTTATACTATTGATTTTAATTCTATGCAGCAAATCAATGAGGACACGGGAACAGCACGTGCCATTCAGAGAAAACCTAACCCCTTAGCCAATACTAACACTAGTAAGTGCCTTTTGAGTTAAAAGTAGTAATATATTGTCATGTGAATAATATTTGCAATAATAATTGTTTCTTTGAGTATCTTTATTAAGCTTAGGTAATTAGTTTGTTGTTTTTATCATGGGTTTTACTAGACAAATGAGTGAATATTTCTTAACCAGTATCTTCCCCATGATCCTTTTATTTTTTACGGAAGTGATTTGCAGTGTCTTGTGCTCTAATCAGAATTGGCCCATGCAGGTTTTTTTAAAATCTGATTCTTTTATCTCTATGCTACCTTTAGATCCACCCACACCAATCAGATTAGTATTTTCCAACCTTTTCTTAAATCATTTCCACCAAAACTCTCTTCTTAACTAATGAAGAATAATGACAGTGATTTTTTTTTTTTTTCTCGGGTGTCTGACATTTATTCCTCTCAGGGATTTAGTGCATTACTTTTGAAGCTCTAGCTTAGAGTGCAGGGGTCAGCAAACTTTTTCTGAAAATAGTAAATATTTTAAGCTTTGCAGGCTATACAGTCCCTGTATTCACTGCTATTGTAACTCTAAAACAGCATCTACAGTATATAAACAAATAAACGTTTGTGTTTCATTAAAATTTTATTTACCAAAATATGTGATGGGCCAGATAGAGTCTTCGGACCATTCTTTGCCAACCTCCAGTTGGAGCTTACATTTCATCAGTTACCCTTTATCTATACCTTATTTCCTTTAAGCAAAATGACAGATCATCTTGTTTTTACATAGTTTCTAACTAAACACTGTCCATTTCTTGAATTCTGTTTCTTTCTTACCGGTGGCTTAGCTGGTTAATGCTGAAAGACCCCCAGTATTTTGTTGAGCATGTGTTAATAAAATGACAGGCATAGTGTAATGGTGCCTTCTTCTATTTAGCTGGCCAGAATGGTGAGTGGTTTTCTAGCCGGCTAAATTTTGTCTTCACAATTCCTTTGGTATCTTTACAGATCCCAGTTGATCACATGAGATAAGTTGATTTGTTTTATAATCAAATATGTTTTAGCATTTCAAAAAGTTACATTGGCTTGAATGCTTTATATTGTTTGTTTCTGATATCTGTAACTTTGGGATCATACTTTTTTTTTTTTTTAATAACAGGTGGATATTCAGAGTTAAAGAAGGATGATGCTCGAGCACAGCTCATGAAAGAGGATCCGGAACTGGCTAAGTCTTTTATTAAGACATTATTTGGTGTTCTTTATGAAGTGTATAGTTCCTCAGCAGGACCTGCGGTCAGACATAAGTGCCTTAGAGCAATTCTTAGGATAATTTATTTTGCTGATGCCGAACTTCTGAAGGATGTCCTGAAAAATCATGCTGTTTCAAGGTGTGTCCATTAAAATAGTGTAAACATTTTAGAAATTCAAATATCTGCACGCAATTTCAGAAATCTTTAAAATAATATGTAATATAGAAAAATAATGCATAAAACAATTTATTTGGAGTATCTTGAGCCCTCTGTTGTCTTTTTATACATACACCTTTGATAAATAATAAAACAAAAGTTGAGCTTTTAAGAAAAGTTTTTGTATTAGTAGAGTAGTTTCATTATTAAAATATTTTGCTGTCGGATTTAAAGTAGTATGGTCAGGATAATTAATCAAATTGAAACAAATGTTTTATATACAAATGCTTTCTTTGTTTTAGTCACATTGCTTCCATGCTATCAAGCCAAGACCTGAAGATAGTAGTTGGAGCTCTTCAAATGGCAGAAATCTTAATGCAGAAGTTACCTGATATTTTTAGTGTTTACTTCAGAAGAGAAGGTAATGTCATTTATAATTAAACTTATAGTCTAAATAGTATTTCAGTAGAAGTATAGTTTTAACAACAGTTATACTGTTAACTTTTTATGTAAGGTATTTTCAGGCTTATGGCTCAAGTATTGCACATACAGTGTCTTTCATAAATCTTTTAATACAGGTTGTGTGAGATTCACTGTTGTTTGAGGAACACTTAGTAAATTTCAGTGATTTAAATGTTTATGGGCCAGAAGCAATAATTGGCTTTTCTTTGTACATTGCTAATTTGCAGCTGCCCAGAAAGATTCCTTGGGTTATTTTCATTTTCAGTTAATCCTGCTAGTAGATCAGAAGAGTTGTAAAGGGATTATTTTATGCTTCATCGTATAGATAATGGTATATTTTAAGGTTTGGAATCTTAGAATGCAATTAGTCCAGTTCTCTAATTTCAGGAATTTGAATGTCGAAATCAGCCCAGGAGACATGATACTTTTCCATTCTCTTTTTGAAGAGTCAAAGATGAAGCTGTATCACTCATTCAGGTGTTTCATTCTTGCCAAGACCTGCCAAGATAATCAAACTCTTTTCTCAACAGAAGTCTCTTTTGATGGCTCTTTTGGTCTTTTAGGATACTTTGGTATTGTGAGGGTAGAGGAAATAATGCTGTTTTTCTCTCAAGTAACCTTTAACTTTGTCTTCCATCTTACCAGCAGTCCTAGTTCTTTCTGCATATGGTCTGTTTTCCATTTTTTGACCACCTTTTCTTAGGCTGGATTCATATTTCTTCACATCTTGAGAATGCAATAGACATGCTAGTGTAATAGTGTTGAATCATAAGGGAGGAGGTTTTCACCCTTTATTATCAGTTCTGTTCAGTTATAACGGGTTTTCAAAAAAGTCTAACACCACATATTTACATGAAATAGAAGGCAGACTCTCTTCACTTCGCAGAGTTAATATCTCTGGTTAATAAATCAAGTGTATATACAAATAGACATTTTCTGTGCTCACATAAACATTTGACATTTGTTTTTGTTTTTAACCTTAGAGAACCCTGTATTTTACATTCCGTATTGTGTTTTTGGCATTCTGTTATTTGTGTTTACTTTCGGTTGTTCTCCATCTTTCTGATTTGAAAGTATATCAGAATCAGTCTTTTTTTCAGAGTGATTTTGGTTTTATTTTGATAAGATCAGTTATGCCATGAGATTGAATTTTCTCCCCCCAATAGCATTTAAATTATGAAGTATATGGAGGAAGTACATGGAGGAATCTTGATTCATTCTAATGCTTTGCATCTGGCTAAGTCCACTGTTCTTTGAAGTTTCACTTAGGTATCTCACTTCTGAAGATCTTACTTTGCTTCTGTAAGATCCTTCTATTCTCAGAGTTTCAGCAGCACTGTATTTTTCCTCTCATAAGAAATTCACTGTTTGTAATATCTTAAAATGGTGTCTTTTACACTAGTTGGTAAGTGCCCTGAGTTCATTTTTTATGTCCATTGGCTGTACCCTTAAGACTGAGCACACAGTCTAGCATGCCGTTGCCACAAATATTGTGGAATGACAGCCTGAAGTTTGAAATAATTTGGACTTTTTTCCTTTTTTGAGAATCTAATGGAAAACTCTGACCTTTTCCTCAGAAAAATGTGAATGTGTGAACATGCACTTAAATGCATTCAGACCCACATCATTGCAAACAGTTAGATAGTTCTTAGAC
This sequence comes from Pteronotus mesoamericanus, assembly GCF_021234165.1. NCBI lineage: Eukaryota > Metazoa > Chordata > Mammalia > Chiroptera > Mormoopidae > Pteronotus > Pteronotus mesoamericanus. Next base: position 833,978 of record NW_026555277.1, read on the forward strand.
AATCCCCCCATGTACAATACATCCGCCCATGATCTTACCCGGGATATTAACCCCTGCCTTCTAAGTTACTGCTTAGCTCTCCTATACAATTCCAAGGGTATGAAAACCACCACCCTTTTATAGCTGGTGCTCTCTTTTTTTGTCAGTATTGTTATTGAGATCTTGTCTCATTGTAGCATTTGAATTTAACTAATGATTATAGTTCTTTTCTCCCCTTTTGATCAAGCCACACAGGTGCACTGTGGTTCTGTAACTGATTAACGTTTTTATAATGGGCATTTAAAATTTTTAGTAGGACTTTACTTACGACCCTATTAAATTTCTTATGGTCATGTTTTGAATATTAGAAGAAAATTCAGTATAGGTATCTTTGTTAAATTTCAAATTTACCTACTACTTTTCTAACTGAAGTCAAGTTGAAAATCCTGGCACCTAATTTTTTTTCCCCATTTGCTAGATATTTTTTATTCATTCCCTATAAATCAGTGTTAACATTAAGAGATTTAGTAATGATGGAGAGGGTAAAAGTCCTGATTAAAACTGACTTGTTTTAATCCATATTACTATATAGGTGTAATGCATCAAGTAAAACACTTAGCAGAATCGGAATCTTTGCTGACAAGCCCACCAAAGGCGTGTACGAATGGGTCAGGATCCTTGGGGTCCACGACATCAGTCAGCAGTGGAACAGCCACGGCTGCCACAAATGCTGCAGCTGACTTGGGATCCCCCAGCTTGCAACACAGCAGAGATGATTCTTTAGATCTGAGCCCTCAAGGGTAAGTGGGAGTTGTGTGGTGACTTCTGTGCTCTTTGTCTTTGACTCTGCCCTGGTGACTGAGACATAGGCAGAAGAGTATTAGAGTGTATATTTTACATTTTTTCATCTGTATTTTGTTAGATGTTTAAAGGGAATGGGAAGAAAGGTGAACACTTGTTGCAAACCTGTTGTATTGAGCGATGTTTGGGAACCACAAGAGATATGTGGCCCATTTCCATTGAGACACAAAGGAACTAAGGCTCAAAGAAGTTAAATGACTTGTACAGTGTTGCACAATTATTTTACAGATGGAAGATTGAGCCCTCATTTCTGATTCCATTATCTTGAGTAATTTACTGTGTAACATACAGCATACGTACCAGCTTTGAGACATCCAGATTCTGATGTGCTGAAAATATTAAAAATTAGAATTTCTAGGATATAAAGGGAAAAACCCCCTGATTTCCCATCTATAATTGGCAAATGGGAACTTTGCCTTAACAAAGGATATTCTTAACAAAGGATAATGGGGGTTCTTAATTAAAGAAAATTTTCTGCTTCTACCTCTTTATCTTTTTTAAATCCCTTTTTTGTAGTGTGCTACTGAGAATATTGCCAAATCTTCATATTGGTTTTCATTTTGTTATGTTGAAATGAATCACACTCTGAAAGTGTTTTGTTTCTTCGCTGTTAGAAACTTACTGTTATTGCTGTATGAATGGTGCATGATGAACCTAACTCAGTTCTGAAATTCAGAATGTAATCAGGGTATAGTAGTCCTTTTTAATCCTTTTAAGATAAAAAGTAGATCTTGCTAAAGTACATAATGAGAGAGATCTAAAAAATTAGTATTTTAAACTGCAAGGTAACATCGTCTTGTGAACGTAGCCCACTCAGGATCCCAACTGCTTTGGGTGCCACCTGGTGGTAGTTGTGTACCTTAGCTTAAATATAAAATATGGCAATCCTGGGATCTGGGGCACAGACTGGGATCTTTGACACAGTTGTTGATACTTTAGGAAGCCTCTGAGTTTAGGCAGTACCCTTGGAATGGGCCCAGGTGAAGGAGCTTGGACCTTGAGAATACTGGGGACCCTCCACTTTCCCTGTTCTCAAGTTAGAATTGTCTTTGATTCTGCCTTGCAGCCTTGCCTGCTTGTGTGTCCTTCCCAGCCACATTCCCTCCCCTTAGCTGCTACAGTGAACCTTAAGTTATGCAGGGTTTTTACCATATAGCACAGACATAATGCCCATAATACCATAGATGTTTGTTGAAATGCAATGCATTTTAGACAAATGCAGTATTTCCGAGCCATTTAAATTAAGGAATTAGACTTGATTATTATAGATTCTAACAGTTGATAATTCTAAAAAAGGAGTAAAGAATATTTCTTTTAAAGTACTTTCAGAGTTTTAAGTGGTGCCATTCCCTTCCAATATGGCTTCAAATGTAAAGTTTATATGAATCCGTAAAGGCGGAATTGTGCAATCATAGTATTGTTTATTCTTTGAAAATTCACTTGTCCTGTAATGCGTCCGTGAACATGGCAGATGTTAGAAGAATTAAGTTTTTCCAACTTTATTTGGGTCACAGGCCAAATGAACCATAATATATTTTTTTTTCTGTCTTACAGCTTTGTTATTCTAAGACTCTATTGATATTTCAGACTATGTCTAGTGTTGTTGAGAATAGTGAAAATAACACAAATGCTACCCTTTTTTCTATTTAATGTGTTCTAATTCAAAATACGTTATTTGCATTCTCACTTGGTAGATATGTTTATAGGTAATTTTGGTGGATTTTTAAAAAAAAACTACTGACATATTGTAAATGCATTTATTTAGAGTGTTATTTTTGTTGCACACCATGAAATTACTTAGGATAATGTTGGAAAATATTTTGATAATACTAACACTCAGTGCCATGTACTTGTTGCCATTTAGGTTAGGGAAGGTATATGGTACTCAGATTTAACATACTTTGCTAGTTTGTAATTGCATAGTTCTTAATACTGATTCTTCACGTAGACTTGTTTTAGGTACTTTTTCTGTATGTACTGCATTTTAATACAGGATTAATCGGATATTCTATTTGGTTTTATTTTTAGGTTCTATAATCAAACAGCTAGCTATTTTCTGAACTAATCATTTTCTGTGTCTGTACACCTCTAGAACATGGCAGGTGCAGTCGGCATTAAATGATCCATAAACAAAAGATACCCTGTTACGACAATTTTTATAATTCCCTATTTCTGCCATTTTAGCTTGCTTTTCAATGAGTGATGATAATAAATCGTGGTAATTGCTAAACTTATCCCATATTTTCCTATGTGATAGTCGATTAAGTGATGTTCTAAAGAGAAAACGAATGCCAAAACGAGGGCCAAGAAGGCCAAAGTATTCACCTCCAAGAGATGATGACAAAGTAGACAATCAAGGTAATTTCTTTGATGGGGAGGTAAAGGGGGGATGATAGCAGTTAAAAATATGTACTTCATTAAAACTGCTGATAGTTTCAGGTCTCTTGAATACCTAGTTCTTTTAGCTAATTAATGGGAATCTTAAAATTCAGTTGTTTTTTTTAAATAAATTATTCTAAAATGATTTAACTGTCATTCTCTCTTCTTTTCATAGCTAAAAGCCCCACTACTACTCAGTCACCTAAATCTTCTTTCCTGGCAAGCTTGAATCCAAAAACATGGGGAAGGTTAAGTGCACAGTCCAACAGCAGCATTGAACCAACACGAACTGCGGGAGTTAGTGGTCTTGCCAGGGCCGCCTCAAAGGACACCATATCCAATAATAGGTGAAGTGGGGAAGATCTGTATTCTATTCTTAGATTAGAAAATAGCACATTTATTTTATGGAGATGAAGCTTAGACATAGACCTGTAGTGCATGCTCCAAAGTAGTATAGTTCAAGGATGCAGTAGATTCTCAGTTTTTTTTTTTTTTAATCCTCACCCAAGGATGTTTTTATTGATTTTTTTTTTTTTTTTTTTAAGGGAAGGAGGGAGGGAGAGAGGAAAGAAAACATTGATGTGAGAGAGACACATCAATTGGTTGCTTCCTGTACATCCCCCAGCTGGGTATCAAACCTACAGCCTTTTAGTGTATAGGAGGAAGATCCAGCTAACTGAATCCTCTGGCCAGGGCAGATTCTCAGAATTTAAAACCTGCATCTGGACTTGTCTTGAGTTCCAGTATTACGTTTTAAAACCTCTTTTGACATTTAGCTGCTGGGAGTCATGGATGTTCAAAACCAAACAAATTATGTTTCCCATAGACCCTCTTCCTTAGTTATGGTCTAGATATGGGAAAACTGACATTTTCACACTTGCACACACATGCCCTTTTGTGATGCCCTTTCTCCCCCCCCACGACCCCTTACAATGGAACCTAAGGATTTTAGAGGCTTTTTTAGGAATTTAGAAAACTACCAGCTAACCTGTTTTACACCAATATATGGCTTTTAAAAATTATTTATTGACAGTCCTTGAGAATTGTTTTGCTTTTTCGTTCTTGATATAGCATACCAACAAGGATTACTTCCTCTGTAATAGTATAAGAAATTTAAAAATAATCAAATGTCATTGGTTAAAAAAATAAAACAGGCTCTTTTCGTTTGGTTGGTTGGTGGTTTTTCTGAATTTCAGTAAGTATAAATAATAGAGCAAATATATTTCTGAAGCCATCAATATTTGTATTTTAGACAGCCAGATCTCAGTTGTAGTTAATCATGTGCATAACAAGTACTTGTTTTTGGTCTATAGTTATTTACTTTCACGCTCTCCAGAGAGCACAAGGGATAGTGCCAATATGTCTATACCTTAGAAAATAGTCAAGTAAAATCAACTTCAACAGAATGCCTGGGAAACTGCTTCCTTATAAAGTACTGAGAGGTTAGAAGTTTTGTTCACTCTTCATGCAGTGACCTGAGCTGTATTTCAACCACATATGCATTTCTCTAGGTACATCTCAGCCCATTTTTCAAACCAAAACTTAATTTTGTTAATGTGGAGTCTGAATTTATTAGTCTAGAAACATTGGCCAAAGAAGGTTTTATATATAGCAGTTATTTGCCTTTGATCAAGAGTTATAATTGAAATCCTTTCTATTTACACCGAGACTTTAATATCTCATTTTTTCCTTCTTGCAGAGAAAAAATTAAAGGTTGGATTAAGGAGCAGGCACATAAATTTGTTGAGCGTTATTTCAGTTCTGAGAACATGGATGGAAGCAACCCTGCACTGAATGTCCTTCAGAGACTTTGTGCTGCAACTGAACAACTCAACCTCCAGGTAGTGTATCCCATGCATCTTTTTGGTCGTTTTTCAGTATCTTCCAGCACTCTTCCCTCTTGCTGTTTTTTTCTGGCTGTAGCTCTCCATGGATTTGACTCTTGTAGATAGACTTTTTAGCCAGATTATGTGCTTTTAGCATTGCCGTTTCTCTAACTTGTCTCTTGACTTTGGTGCTTCATCATTTTATTATTTAATGTACTAGAAATCTCCTCTTTGACTTTCTTTCCTTAACATTCCATATTTCTTAACAAATAAAGAGACTTCAGAAATGTGTCTCAAGCACATGTTGAAGTCCTTTGTAGCTACTGGTATTAGAGGTGATAGGACCCTCCTTAATCCTCTCTACCTGGGTTCTAATAGTAGTTGGATAGGAGAGGGTAGAGGTTTATTAAGCCTTTTGTATTTCATCTGATTCTTCATCTTTTTACATTTTTTTATATACTTCGAGCAATTTAAATAGTACCTGTTTTTCAAGTAATTGTCCATTCCATTTAGATTTTATGTGTATTAAAGCTGTACCTTGTATCCTTTTATCTTTTCCTTCTGATATTATAGCTATTTATTTCTTAATTCTTATTCTCATTAGTTGAATTGTGAAGAAGTTTCTTTGTTAGTATGCATACTGTTTTTTTCTTATGAAATACTTACCATTTTGTGAATGTGTGTTTAAGATCATATTTTCCAAGATCTACCAAGAAATGCACCATGCCCCTCTCTTTTCAAACAAGGTATTGAGAATGCATTCAGTGTCATTTCATGGAATGTAAATTGTGCATTTAGTAAGAGCCGTTGAAATTAATGTAGAACTACTGTTCTTAACTCTTTCAGGTGGATGGTGGAGCTGAGTGCCTTGTAGAAATCCGTAGCATAGTCTCAGAGTCAGATGTTTCATCATTTGAAATCCAACATAGTGGATTTGTGAAACAGCTGTTGCTGTATTTGACTTCTAAAAGTGAAAAGGATGCTGTGACCAGAGATATCAGATTAAAGAGATTTCTTCATGTATTTTTTTCTTCTCCAGTAAGTTATAGAATAATGCTTGTGTGTCTTATTATAAGAATTATTGTTCCCTGACGTGTATCTTTTTATCCCAGTAGTAATTTCCAGTAAGTTTTGGTGAAGATATTGAGGTCAAGTTTCTAACTTGCCTAATACACAGTTGAATTCCTTGCTATTTTTTATATAAAGTTAACAGTAAAAGAAAATGGCAATTTAATGACGTCAGTGCCAAAGTTTCTGTGGTCAGTTTGTCTTGAGTCTTTGCTTTTTGTGCAAGACAACCGTGTGTGTGTGTGTGTGTGTGTGTGTGTGTGTGTGTGTGTGTGTGTGTAGACAGCACTCATAGTATAGCTATAGTCACAAGATAGAGTAGACATACATATTTTTTAATTTTGTATGAAAACATAGCAGATGATTCTTGACTTAGAATGGAGTTATGTTCCAATAAACCCATTTTAAGTTGAAACTCTCTTAAGTCAAAAATGTATATAACACATCATAACTTCACCTACTGAACATCATAGTTTAGCCTAGCCTACCTTAAATGTGCTCAAAACACAGTATCCAAAAACACTGGCAACGCAGCACACTGCAGGATAGGTTGTTGACCCCCACGGTGGAGCTTTGAGCCGCGGCTGGCTGTCACTGCCCAGCATCATGAGAGAGTATCATACCACCTTTTGCTGTTCTGGGAGAAGATCAAAATTCAAAGTATGGTTTCTACTGAATGTGTATCACTCTTGCACCATTGGAAAGCTCAAAAATCAAGTCAAACCATCTTAATTTGGGGACCATCTGTACTAACAATTCCATTCAAAAGAGCTTAGTCACGCCCTGGCTGGTGCGGCTCAGTGGATTGAGTGCTGGCCTGAGAACCAAAGGGTCACTGGTTCATTTCCCAGTCAGGGCACAGGCCTGGGTTGCAGGCCAGGTCCCCAGTGAAGGGGGTGCATGAGAGGCAACCACACACATTGATGTTTCTCTTCCTCTCTTTCTCCTTCCCTTCCTCTCTCTCTAAAAATAAATAAATAAAATCTTAGGGGAAAAGAGTGCTTAGTCATATTTACAATGTGGATTACAAATCCAGGATTCAGCATAGTTCCCCTTTCTTTACTAAACTTTAGTGGCTGAAAGCAAGAGAAGAACTACTCTCGGACACTTGATTTTACACTACTTTCAGATAAGTCATCTCTAGGGAATTTCTCCCCACCTCATCTGTGGACTAGGGCCAAGGATAACTCATCTGTGTGTTAGTAAAATTACTTCACCATTACTTTCCAGTGTTTGTGGACATTTGAGCATTGCTTATATTATTTTAATTTGTGGGGTTACCTGGAGTACAGTTATTTATTAGTGTGGCATTGGATGTGTAGCAGTATTGGATATAGTATTCTCTTACATTTAATTTAAGATTATATACAGGTGTCATCTCTTAATCTGAAACTCCTTGGAGCTTTATGGGTTTCAAGAGTTTTCAATACTATACATAAACCATATATTACCTGATATCCTCAGTAGATTCTAAACATCTCTTTATACACATTAAATATTTTTGCAGTAAACCGTATGAATATTTCTCCTAAAGGTAAATAAAGACTGCAGGTAACCTTATGTCTAAGTCATGTTTTGCCACCTGATGAGCTATGTTTTCAAGCCTTTTGGACTTAGGAATTATGAATAAGGGACTGTTGACTTTTACAAGGGAGTATCTGTATTGAAATAATTTATTTGGAAACATTGTTTCAATGAATTCATCAAAAAATATGAAAGAGAATAGATGATTTCCTCTTGTAAAACTGCCAGTTAAAGTTTCTTGTTAAGGAGCGTTTCATTTTCAAGAGGCCTTGTTTAACCTGTTGGTTTATTTATAACTTTAGCTTCCTGGAGAAGAGCCCATTGGAAGAGTAGAACCAGTGGGTAATGCACCTTTGTTGGCATTAGTTCACAAGATGAACAACTGCCTCAGCCAGATGGAACAGTTTCCAGTCAAAGTACATGACTTCCCCAGTGGAAATGGGACAGGAGGCAGGTAAGGATCATTGCCTGCGTTTGCTCTTGCCTTTGGACTGTGCTTAATTAATCTTACTGAGCAAAAGTGGCAAGAGGTCTGGTAACGTCTCTATCTGCCTGAAGAATCTCTAGTTGTAATGATTGAAGAAACCCAGTGACTCTTAGCAACTTGTAATATTTTCCTTAAATCAACATACTTTAATATTAAAGCCTTCAAGAATTTTGTGGATATGGAAAATAAAAAATGTATATTCTTTGCAGTAATGTGATTTCATATGTATGTAAGCGCTTATAATTTTTGTTCGGTTCTAACAAGTGTTTATTTTGAGGTTTTGCCTGTTTTATTAAACTTCATATTTTTTCAGTAGTACAGTAGTTTTGTAGGACTTGTGAGGTGTTAGCAAAAATTATTGTAGGAGTTACTTGTGTTTTATATAAAGTTATAAGCTTCCTAGAATATTTTGACTAGAAGCCTGGAAAATAAGAAGTTAGTTTTTAAAAATGGGTTAGTTTTAAAATACACAATCTGATGTGTTTTTAAAACATTCAGAATTTTGGTTGCATTAAAACAATATGCATCATTGAGTAGATAAAGTGATCAATGTGTTCTAGGATTTTTCCTCCTTTGAAATTTAATGTAGACTGGTATTCAGTTTTGATCATTATACTCTACTGGAGTATTTTATAACATAAGGGGACATTTTCAGCTATGCTGAGAATACCATGAAGCTTTCCATTTTTATCCAAATTTATATCGATAGGGATGTCTACATATGTATATATCAATATAATGGGATATTCTTTCCTGTACTCCTATTTGTATGCTTTATGGAGCCTTACAGATAACTGTATTTTAAGCTTGTCTGTATCTTAACTCTTGTCAGCACTTCTCTGAAATAAGCAGTTGAATATCCTACTAGGTTTAGACTAGTGTAGCTGTTAAACTGCTTCATTCAAAAGAACATTCCCAAACTTGTAGACCTGAAACTTACAATTTGTGTGCCAACAATTTTTTTTTAATACAGCAAAATTTTAACGATTAGTTTTTAAAGTAATATTATAGTGGAGATCATTTTATTTTATAATAACTTTTACTAAATTATTTGAATTACCGGTAAGTACTTTATGCCTTAAGAACAGTACAGAGTTTGTATAATTTTGCTTTTATTTGAATTTATGTTGATTTTAAAAATAGTAGAATAACTTTTTTTCACAAATTATTTTGAGCTTTTCTCTTAACAGAGGATCGCAGGCTTTAAAATTTTTCAACACACACCAGTTAAAATGCCAGTTACAGAGACATCCAGAGTGTGCAAATGTGAAGCAGTGGAAGGGTGGACCTGTCAAGATTGACCCCCTGGCTTTGGTACAAGCTATCGAGAGATACCTTGTAGTTAGAGGTACTCTTCATCATTTATGTTGTGTGTTTGTATGCACAGTTGTTTGCATGCATGGGAATTATTTCCCTGTTTATTGCTATTTCTGTTAAAATCTAGCATCAGGAACTTAGGAAATGACAGGAACTTTCCGGTCATTTATTTTATGTGTACTATCTAGAAATAATGTTCAACATAGTAGTGACTTACTGCTTACTCGGGTGATTAATTTTTCTTGTTGGAATGTAGTAGAAATGACATTTTGTATTTGATGCTTGTCTTAGCTCTTTGTGCTTTGTAGGTCAAAGTGTTTTTCTAAGACTATATTAGCTTAAACAGTATAGATAGGCTTTTCTTTGCCATGTAAAATTTGCTAGGAGTTTAACAGCCTTCTTGGGCTCTTAGGGTATGGAAGAGTAAGAGAAGATGATGAAGACAGTGATGATGATGGATCTGATGAGGAAATAGATGAATCTCTGGTAAGGTACAGTTCCTACCTTGTTGTCAGGTATATTTTTCAGGGCCTATAGCTTAAATAGATGCTGTTTTGCTTTATTCAGGCTGCTCAGTTCCTAAATTCGGGAAATGTAAGACACAGACTACAGTTTTACATTGGAGAACATTTGCTACCGTATAACATGACTGTGTATCAGGCGGTACGGCAGTTCAGTATACAGGCTGAAGATGAAAGGGAATCCACTGATGATGAGAGCAATCCTCTAGGAAGAGCTGGTATTTGGACAAAGACTCATACCATATGGTAAATCTCCAAATGATTTTGTTTTGTTTTTCACCAACTTTGACGCTATTTATATCTTTCAGAATTTATATTAATGGCTGATTTGCTTAAGGAGAGCCGACCCTAAATCCTACATTTCATTATTAAAAGCTACTTCTAATATTTTATCTTGTATGTGAGCATGCGTGTGTGCATGGGTTTTGGGGTTTTTTTTTTTCCCTTCCTCATTAAGTTTATTAGATAGAAAACATTCTTGAGTATAACTATAGTATATATCTACTTTTCTAGATTCATTTCAGGTCCTTTTTCTTTTCTTTTTTTTTTTAAAAATACGATTTTAGTATTTATTTTTAGAGAGAGGAGAAGGGATGGAGAAGGAGAGGGAGAGATACATCGAATGGTTGCCTCTCAAACACCCCCAGCTGGGGACTTAGCCCACAACCCAGGCATGTGCCCTGACTGGGAATCAAACCAGTGACTTTTCACTTTGCAGGCTGGCACTCAGTCCAATCAGTCACGCCAGCCAGGGCTCATTTCAGGTCTTTAAATAAGACAAAAATACCTTCATAAGATGATGCCTCTTTAGGTATTAGGAATTTTGGCCTCTCTGAGTCCTGAGAAGCATTTGGATGCAATTTCCTGCCTTGTTTGCTTACATTTAAAGAGAACCAGTCTTCTCATAGCCACCCCTCTACTGTCCCTAGTGGTCCCTCCCAGAGTGTGTTCTCTTCTAGGAAGCAGTGCCTTTGGTAGTTTCCTGAATCTGTAAGTAGGGAGAGAGAGAGGACAGGTCTCAGAGTTCTCTGGGATCTGTGCTTTGCACTTTGGCATGGTAGAATAATTTGTAGTTTTACAATCTGCTTTTGGTTTACTTATACCCCTGTAACTTTAGGTACAAACCTGTGAGAGAGGATGAAGAAAGTAATAAAGATTGTGTCGGCGGTAAAAGAGGAAGAGCCCAAACAGCTCCAACAAAAACTTCCCCCAGAAATGCAAAAAAGCACGACGAGTTGTGGCACGGTAAGTTGACACATGAAGGGGAAGGCCGATTGCTGTGGGCCAGTGTCTTCTGTCTGTAGTTTTAAAGGAGTCAGTTATTTGTATCTAGTAGTATAAGCTTTGAGTAAAATTTAGAAAAAAGTTAAATTACTACTACTGTTTGACTGCTTTTAATTGAACCATTGACTTTAATGCCTAGAAAATGAAAAATTAAGTATCTGCAAAATTAAATTTGGGTATAAAATTGGGAATAACTCACTTCATGAAGAACTTATGTTTGTATGAAGGCTGAAACAAACTCATTAACAGAACACATTCACTAAAGAGGAAACTGGTCACTGACAGGTTGGCCCTTAATTATTATTGTTATTCTTTTTGGTAGTATAATATAGTAATGCAGAAGAAATAAAAAATTTTGCCAGGTAATGAGCAACAGAGTTCAGTAGTATCTACCACATGACTTTTTTTTTTCCTTGGCAGTATTTTCTTCTAGTCTCATTTTGCTGGTTTCCTCCTTCTCTTTTTTATATCATAGTAATAATGCCATAGCATTTGTGTGCGTTATCGTTCCATGGGGGCTCCCCCATCAGGGATTTCCAAACACTAGTGTCAGTTGGTGAAGTTTTCTCTGATCCTCAGAAATAAGGGCATTGTAGCAATTTTTTCTCATAAGCCAAGTTTGTTCTTTATTTGTTTCTATGCTTTTGTTAAAATTTGCCCTTTCTTTGTGCGGTGACAGTGTTGAGATTTTTAATTCCTTTGCTCATTAAAAGTAAATGGCAACTGTTTTAATCCCTCACTTATTTTTATTTTTATGCTACTACTTGATAAAATCTAAGAACAATGGAATCACAACTCCTACTTGGAAACTGTCAGAGTCTATCCTGTCCTAAGCCTTGGATTCAATAATCAAATCTCTTCTATCAGATTTACAGTTTGTGACTATTTGTCTGTTGTATATGGCTGTTTTAAGCTGGGTATAAAATATATAGGAAATTTCTATAACAGTAGATTTAAAGATTTATTTATTTATTTTTAGAGAGAGGGGATGGGAGAGAAAGGGAGGGAGAGAGAAACATCAGTGTGTGGTTGCCTCTTGCGTGCCCCCAACTGGGGACCTGGCCTACAACCCAGACATGTACCCTGACTGGGAATAGAACTGGTGACCCTTTGGTTCTCAGGCCGGCACTCAATCCACTGAGCCACACCAGCCAGGGCTGTAACAGTAAATTTAAATTTAAATATTTGTATTTCTCTCTGGCTGTTAAATCGTTAGCTATTATTTGTGGTATAAAGGAGAAATGCCAATGAGTCAGTTGTTCTCCTTTATAATGTTTATTTGGATATGGGAGGGAAAGTATAAATTTCATAAACCTGGATAAGTTATGTCTAAGATAAAAAAGATGTTCAAGCTATCAATACTCTACTACTAAGATACCAAACATTAAATCTTAGTAACTTGTAGATACTGTTCTTGGCATGATAACTTGACATTGGCTCCATTGGCTTGGCATTTCTAAGTTTGATCAGCGTGTGACTTTGATCTTTTGCCTTCTAGATGGAGTGTGCCCATCAGTATCAAATCCTTTAGAAGTTTACCTCATACCCACGCCACCTGAAAATATAACTTTTGAAGACCCATCATTAGATGTGATCCTTCTTTTAAGAGTTTTACATGCCATCAGTCGATACTGGTATTACTTGTATGATGTGAGTAATGTTGAAGTTTTCCATGATGTGTTGTTCATTTCATGTTATCTCATAGTTTCTGTCTAGTGATTTTTATGAATTTCCTGTTGTTCTACTAGAAACAGAAACAGTGACTCAGTTAAATGCAGAGAATTGGCCCAATGAAGTACAGTAGACTCATCAGAGGGAACCTCTCCCTTTTTCCTCATTCAGGCCTAGGTTTTGGATCCATTCTCTTGGCAGACTTGTAAAATATTCTCTAGCTGCAAATGTATTCAGTTAAGCTACATCATGAAAGTGAACATAATTTTATTATAGTTAAAACTCTTTAGGTATATTTAACTCAAAGTTCATTCAAGTGAAGGTGTATATTAAGTAAAGAATTGGGTGAAAGTTGAATGTGGTCTTTGATATTTATATAATGTAGGTAAGAATAAAGGCATTGGCATTGCATGAAACATTAACTCCCACATTAGTGATTGAGCCAGTACCTGTGGCATGTGGGGTTTGGGGTGTTTCAGTTACGCGTTGTAGAAATTGTTTGGGTTGGGACACGCCAGTGAGAAGCTTTAGATTGTATTTTGGAAACCAGATGGCATCAGGCACTTTATATATTTGGGGATAAAGGAAGAGATAATGAATATAATCCTGATATTTTACTACATGTAGAAATTTTTTTTTAACATTTTACAGAATGCAATGTGCAAGGAGATTATTCCAACTAGTGAATTTAATAACAGTAAGTTGACAGCGAAAGCAAATAGGCAGCTTCAAGATCCTTTAGTAATCATGACAGGAAACATCCCGACATGGCTTACTGAACTAGGAAAAACCTGGTAAGACTATCACTTTTGTAATGATGGCTTTGGGAGTGTTATCATCGTGTTGGTTTTTAATATTTTGTTAAGAAAACATGTAATGTTTAGTGAACCTATTTAAATGTGTTTTGTAACATTGTCATATTTGATCTGTGCTTGCTTACTAGTGTAGCTTTAGCATCCAGACAGACTAGGCAAGCTGGGGGCTAGTGTTCGATCTACTTGATTGTGTATGTCTGTCTATATGAAATAGGAAAGTACACAGGGATGTTTGACTGAGGAGATTCACATCCTCTGCCACAGTAAAATCAGATTCCCAAGGTGGAATTGAATGATTCTCTGAGACTGCTTGGGTCCCGACCTATGTTCTTGGAGACTGTAGAACTGTACTGGTCAATACAGTAGCCACTAGCCACATGTGGCTATTTACATCTAGATTTATTAAAATTGAATAAAATTAGAAATTGAGTTCTTTAGTCACACTAGCCACATACTCACACTGGCCGCCTGTATTGGACACAAACAGATAACATTCAGGTCATCACAGGAAGTGCTCTCGGCAGCTCTGTGTCAAGAACTACCAAAACCATACATCAAAGGGCAGTAGAACCTATCTTAGTTACTGCTGGGTTTGTGTGAAAAGCAGCAGCTGCCTTTTTTTTTTTTTTTTTTTTTTAAATCTCTGAGTGACTTAGGAATGCTAAAGCTAAAAGGAAAATCACAAACCAGTAAAGCCAGGACTTGTGTATATGTGAGATGGGGATGGGGTGGTAGCCCAGTGAGGTGGTGATCAGATTTTAAAATTTAGCTCTCACTAGTCATGTCATACGTCCTAAAGGTCTTTGGGTAGATTAAAGATGATCTTGGATAGACCTGATTTCAGATGTAGAACTTTTAACAGCTGAATTTCAGATTTCACAATGAAAGGCTACTTAATACATTATTACTTACCACTTACAGGTTTTGTGTAAGAATTATGAAGATTCTTCAAAATTAGTTTCCCTAGGCCATTTTTATTGGTTATATTTATAATTATTCTGTATCATATCAAAAACTGTTTCTAATACAGGGTCTTTCATGGTTTCTGATTCTAATTCAGATAATAAATTTACATCGCATCTTTTTACAGCCCGTTTTTCTTCCCTTTTGATACTCGGCAAATGCTTTTTTATGTAACTGCATTTGATCGGGACCGAGCAATGCAAAGATTACTTGATACCAACCCAGAAATCAACCAGTCTGATTCTCAAGATAGCAGAGTTGCACCTAGATTGGATAGAAAAAAAGTAAGTTTCTCCCCAGAATTTTTAAAGATAAATCAAACTGAGCTTTTCTAAAATGATGGGAAAACCAAAAATGTGGTGCATCTAATTATGCCTGCTAGATTACAGGCCTTAGTTACAGTCATCTCTTTGCTGATTTATTTGTTTGTTTGTTTGTTTGTTTGTTTGTTTTAAATCATCTTTTAGCCATATTTTTCTACCAGTCTCTTGGCACTGGGCTCTTGGATCCTTCATTCTTCAGTTAGAGTTCTTTTTCCCAATTTCTGAAATAATTTCTCCAATTCTTTTTTATATTTTCGTTTTCATAACTCATGCCAGGAAAAAAAAACCTTGTCTTTTCTCACTGAGGCTTCCTTCCTTTCTAAATTAGTTACTCAACCTATAACCTCCCTTTTATAATTGATCCCTTATGCATTGGGTAGAACTAATCAGGTCTACTTCATTCCCCTAGCAAATTACTCTAATTGGAAGAGACTGAAACAAATCCTTGATGTATTTCATGACTATAGACCAGTTAGCCCTTGTGTTGCTGACTTCATCTTCCTGTGTTTATAATCTGGGCTCCACATCTGTAGCCCTAAAGCACACAAATCTAAGCCATTTCCATCTGAGACTCAGTCCTACATTTCTGCTACTATATTGCCGTTAAGTTGTGACTTCCCTGTTCTGCCTCTTTCTTGCTCAAGATTCTTCTTCAAGTCTGCCTTCTCAAAACCTTTTCTCCAAAACTTCCATAAGAGCAATTAGTAATGACAGAAAAAAGGAGTAGAAGGAATGAGAAGCAAAAGAAAACTAAAAATTACGTTAAAAAGAAAATCCTCGCTATCTTGATACATGTTATTAGGCTTCCATAAACAATGGTGTTGGTAGAATTTGGAGATCTATCAAGATCTTACTCATTCCCATGAATCTCAGTAGGTGTTTGTAGTAGTGCTTGTAGGATCTCTGCAGATCAGAGCCAACAGGTTCCCAGCTCAGCTGTCGTCTCTGTTCCTATTTCTTCATCACCTACCTATAAGTATACCCAGGCAGATTCCATGAAGCTGCAGCCCTGAGTTGCTTTGAAAACCTTTGGTAAAGTTTCAGAGATTCTTTCTTCTGCATCTTGAATTTTCTGAATTTGCCATGAGCTCAAGATCATGATTACACTTAACATCTAGCTTTTCTTCATGTATGCCAGAATGCTGCTGTCAGTGTTTGTAGCGATGCAGCTACTTCTTAACCTTTTATGAGGTATGCTTTTTAAAAGAAATAGTTTTTTAACAATTGAGTTTATTTATTTTTTTTGCACATCAAGAAATGCAGCCTGTTTATTAAAGTGCGGTGTGAGCTTCATCTCCTCACTTTGCTACTTTATTTTGTAGCGCACTGTGAACAGAGAGGAGCTGCTGAAGCAAGCTGAGTCTGTGATGCAGGACCTTGGCAGCTCAAGGGCCATGCTGGAGATCCAGTATGAAAATGAGGTGAGTTTTGCATCTGTGGACAGTTTTTAGTGTGACTTGTGCCCTTGATAAAATGTCTTTAGAGTTTCTTGGTCCTAAGACAATTGGGAATTACCTAAAATCTGGAGATTTGTTTTAAGTTCTCCATTTTTTACGTTGAAATTGTATAATAAAAGTATTTTTCCTGGCATAAGAGTGAATGTTTGTGTAATCTTTAGTTGATGAAGTAAAAGGATGTTTTAAATGTATCTGTCAAAATGTTTGAACTACATTTGTAAATATTGTATTAGGTTTACTGAGATGCAACTTACATATAATAACTGAACACTTAAGATGTACAGTTGTAAGAGTAGACAAGTATACAGTCTCTAATCACTACCATATGAAGATAAAGAAAAGTGTCTCATCACTACAAAATGTTCTTTTAGACCATTTAGACCACTTCGCAGTCAGTCCCTTCCCTCCATCTCCCCAGTCCCTGGCAGCCATTGATCTGTTTTCTGTTTCTATAGTTTTGTCTTTTTTTTTACAATATCATAATAAATGGAATCATCCATTTGTGTCACTCTTCTCTTAGTATAATGTTTTTGAGATTCATCCATGTTGTTGCGTGTATCAATCTGTTTCCTTTTATTGCTGAGTAATAGTGACAGACCATTCATTATATGTATATACCATAATACGTTTCATCACCATTGATGCACATTTGAGTGTTTTCCAGTTTTTGACTTTTATGAATACTATGAACATTTGTGTGCACGTGTTGACATGTGTTTTTATTTCTCTTAAGTACTTCAGGGTTGAATTGCTGAGACATTTGGTAAAATATATTTGAACTTTAAAAGAAACACCAAACTGTTTTCCATAGCAACTGTCCCATTTTTCATTCCTACCAGTAATGTACTATGTGCATTTCAGTTGCTTTACGTGTTCACGGGCACTTAGTGTTGTTAATCTTTTAAATTTTAGTTACTTGGGTGGGTATTCGTAGTGGTATCTTACTGGGGTTTTAATTTGCATTTCTCTGATGATTTAATGGTATTGATGTATTTTATTATTCTGTATTGTCCGTTCATATATCTCTGGTGAAATGTCAAAGAATTCTGCCCTTTTTCATTGCATTTTATTTTGTCATTGAGTTGTTGAGTTCTTTATATATTCTGGATACAAGTCCTTTATGAGATAAATGTTTTGCAGATATTTTCTTCCAGTATGTGATTTATTTTCTTATTTCCTTATGAAGTATCTTTAAAAGAACGGAAGTTTTTACTTTCATTGAAATTTAGTTTATCTTTCTTTTTCTTTTCTGGTTTGGGGTTTTTAGATCTCAGCAAATTTTCCCTGATCCGTGGTCTCAGCGATTTTTTTCACATGTGTTGTATAGTTTTTAGCTCTTAAACTTGGGTCTCAGTTAAGGTTTTGAGATAATTTTTATATGTGGTATAAAGTAAGGGCCAAGGTTCTTTTTCTTTATTTCTGAACATATGGTATTCAATTTTTCAAGCACCATTTGTTTGAAAAACAAAAACAAAACATACTTTCCCCTATTAAATTACTGTGTCACCTATGTTGAAAATCAGTTGGTTATGAATGTTTAGATTTGTTTCTGGGTTTTCTGTTCATTTTTATTAATCTATATACCCTCAGTTATTGTAGTTTATAGTTAGTGTCAGTCTGTCAGCTTTATTTTTCTTTTTCAAAGTTGTTTTGGATAAATTTTCAATCCCTTGTAATTCTCTGTAAATTTTAGAATTAGTTTGTCAGTGTCTGCAGAATGTCTCACAGGATATTAATTGGGATTATGTCGAATCTTGATCAGTTTGGGAGAGAGCGGATTTTACAGTATTGAGTCTTCCAATTCATGATACAGTGTAGCCTTTCACTTAATTTAGGTCTTATTTAATTTCTCTTAGTATGCTTTATAACAAGCCGAAAGGTCTTTCACACACATACTTTGTTAAATTTCTCCCCAAATACATCATGTTTTTTTTATGGTGTTGAAAATGATACTGTTCTTTTATTTCAGTTTCTAGTTGTTAGTTTATAGAAATACAGTTGATATTCTTTTTAATTTTGTCATTGTTTCTTTGTAATCTTGATAAATTTAATTACTGGTTCTATTAACTTTTTAATACATCATTTAGGAAAATTGTAGACTCAGAGCTTGAGAAACTTTCCTTGTAGCTGGCCATATAGTCAATATTTCAGGCATTGTGAGTCATATGGTCTTTATGACAAGTACTCAGTTTTGCCTTTGTAGTGTGACTGTGGCCATAGACAATACATACATGAGTGAGCATAGCTATATTCCAGTAAAACTTTATGATCACTGAAATTTGAAGTTTATATAATTTTCACACATCGTGAAATGCTATTCAAGATTATTTTCAGCCATCTAATATTGTAAAAACCATTCTTCATTTGCAGATCATATAAAAACAATCAGTGGGCCAGAGCTGTAGCTTGCTGCTAACCCATACTGTGGCTAGAGGTATCCAGACTTTCGGTGTCTCTGCACCACATTGAAAGAAGAAGAGTTGTCTTGGGCCACACATTAAATGCAACGTGACATGTAATCACACATACAAAAAAAACCTCATAATTTTCTAAGGAAATGTATGATTTTGTGTTGGGCCATATTCACATCCATCCTGGGCCGCATGTGGCCCACAGATAGCAGGCAGGACACTAGGCAAACATGTCATCTGTAAAAAAGTTTGCTTCCTTTTTACTCTTTGTCTTTCATTTTTTTTTTGAGATGCTTTTAAACAGCCAGTAGAGTATACCAAAATAATCAAATAATGATGTTCTATATATTTTAACTGAAGTATTGAGTCTCGGGAATACTTTTTCCTCTTTCCCTTAATTTCTTAAGAGTTTTTGGATTTCTGAAACTCTTATGGACATAAAATTGTCAAACATTCTATTATGCTGATTATTTATTTATAATAGCCAACAACTCTGCCCCTCAGTTTTCTTATCTATAAAATGTAGGTTATAGAAAAACCTCAACAGTTGTGCCTGGGCTTACACTACGAAGCATTAGAATAGTGCCTGGCTCATGATAAGTACTGTCTAGATTTTAATGCTATCTGTAGTTGCACAAGTAATTTTAATCATGACTTGGATTTTTCGTTTATTTTTCTCATTAAGACTTAGAAAAGTTAACTTAAGAGTATTCAGTCATCAAAATGATGGGGAGTACGCAGCCCGCTAGGGCTGCAGGCTCTGGTGTAGTTCCTGCATTCAAAGGATTTCAGCGTGGCCGGGGAGACACAGGATAGAGGTACAAACAGTTGTGGCCAATGATTGGTATAGGTACCAAGTGAAGGAGGCTTTCCGAGAAGGAGCACTGTCTCAGGAATGTGTAGGGGAGCCTTTGAGGAGAAGTAAGCTGTTGAGTTAACATCTTAGTGTAAAGGAGAGGGGGGAGTTAAGGGACATAGGGATGTGGCCTGAGCAAAGGATCTGCCTTGGTAGCAAATGGCAGAAGGGAAAGACTGCTCTAGAATTGATGAGAGGGAGAGAAGCTAGAATGGAGGCCTGCCTGCCATAATGAGACATTTGGATCTTCTTTAGAACCTACCCTCATCATGCCACTTGCTCAGAGGGCACAGTTCTTAACACGTTCACGTGCCCAAATTTCTTATTCATAAAATTATTAGACCTTTGCTCTAGGTGACTTGTTTGCCTAGTTTATTTAAACAAACCTCCTACTTTTTTACACCAGCACATTTTTCTTATGCCAGGAATGTCTTCTCTCTTCATGGTTCTGCTCAAATTGCATGTTACCATGTTGGGTCTTACCTGTTGACTCTGGGAAAGATTCCAGGAGCCAATTTCATTGGGGAAGAGAGGGATTGGGAGGAGTGCCCCTTTTATACGAGGGGGATCCCCTAAAAAAACTTGAAATTCTGGAGGGTAGCCCCCTGTAGTACGCGGTTCCCCCACTAGCTGAGTGTTCTAGGAACCCAGCTGGCTCAGTGTACCAGCTTGTGGTGGTGTGAGAGGCTGTGTTCGGCTTTAGTGAATTTTTTTTTTTAAGGCTCTTTCAGTGCATTTGCCCATTTCATGACGGGTGATTTATGCCCACACCATACTGAATGTGCAGCAGTTTTTGACCAAAAACAGCATGGACCACACCCTGCCCCGTGTCTCACCCTTTCTATTCATCCAGTCTCTCCCTGAGTGACTTTTTTGTTTCCCCGGATGAAAAAAAGTCCTCAAAGGGAAACGTTTTGCCCATGTAGAAGTGAAACCAAAAATGGCAGAAGCATTAAAAGACATCAAAGTCAACAAGTTAAAAAAGTCTTAATAGGTGTGTTGCATCAGATGGACAGTACTTTGAAAGTGACTCAAGTTTAAACTTGTAAAAATAAATACACAATTTTTTATAAATAAATTCCAGGCTGTTTGCGCACCCCAGCCCCCCCTCCCCACCCCCGCCGCCATATATGCATAGGAACTTAGGTTGTAAACCATATGGAACCACACAAAGGAGCTAGTGGCCATCAGGAAGACAGTCTAACAACTCTAGAGGAACCCTAATCCAGAGTGTCAGATCAAAATGGGGCTCTGTTTTGAACAGGGATTAGTGGTAAAGCAGGGAAGAGCTAAACTGTCTCTGGACTTAGCAAGTCACCCAAGCGGCAGGGATTGGGGCCGCAAACGACTCGACCTTCTGAGACGGCGGAAAATGAGAGCGTGGACTGTGGAGCCTGGCGTTGCTGCTTCCTGGCTGTATAACACCGGGCGGGTTATGTACATTCCTCGGTCATAGCTCAACAAGGGGTATGAAAATAAAGCTCCTCTCACATGGTTAGAATGATTAAATAAGGGAAACACCTAGAATAGTGTCACATGGTAAATGCCAGTATATAAGTTCAAAAGAAAAAGACTTTCAAAGTTTTCATTAAGGCGAGTTGTCAAACCTTTTTATTTTCCTCTAGTTTTGTTTTTAGAGCATTATGCTTTGTCTTCCTTTAAGAAGCAAGTGAAGCAAAGCCAGAGCACCTACATTTTTAGTGGAGTGGCTGAATGAAATGAAGATCCCTGAAAAGATCAGGTTGCTCTGCGGGGCTGCTGGCTGGCCCAGGCAAGACAGGGGTGAATTGCCCGGGCAGATGGGAGCGGGTCCTCCCACTCTCACAGAGACTTGCTGTGATGAAAGTCTTTGTGGTGATACCCATGTCATTGAATATTCTAAGTTGTCTGTTTTACCTATGGAAATAACAGTATTTGGATAAAAGAAATAGACTGATTTGATCTGTCTCCTTAGTCTAGGATAATTATGCTACAGAGAGAAAGGGTTAGCTGACTTGAAAGCACCATCTGGTGGATTCCAGATATTAATGCAGTTTTCTTCTTTTCTCTCTGTGCTTCTCTCCCCTCTTTTCCCTTCTTCCTCTCTTCTAATGCCCAGGATTGAATGGAGAACAGATTATACAAAGTCCCTACAGTCATGGAGCTTTTCTTCCCGTTGGGGTTGGGGGTCGAGGCAGACACACAGAAACACACACACACACACCCCAAATGAGATGAACAAAAATAAAATAAGATGGAGCATCATGGG
Source organism: Pteronotus mesoamericanus (assembly GCF_021234165.1). Taxonomy (NCBI): domain Eukaryota; kingdom Metazoa; phylum Chordata; class Mammalia; order Chiroptera; family Mormoopidae; genus Pteronotus; species Pteronotus mesoamericanus. The sequence continues at coordinate 855,968 of NW_026555277.1, forward strand.
GGGGATTGGATGGTCTAAGGTGACATTTGAGCAGAGGGAGTCATTACTATCAAGTGAAAACCTGGAGGCAAGCATTCCTGCCTGTTGGCAGATGACTGGCTGGATGTAGGAGTCAGGGAGAGAGGAGGGCTCACTTTAGGACATGTGGGCAGTTTTTCCAACCTGAGCTTTTGCTTTGAGTGAGACGGGAAGCCTTGGAGGGTGTGGAGAAATGAAGTGAACTTATGTTTTGCAAGGACCTCTCTTGGCACTGTGAGAATAGGCTGTGAGATGCCAAAGGTTGCTAGTGCAGAGACCAGATAAGATTTGTTGGTGGTAGCAGTTTAGTATATATTTTGAAGGTGGGGCTTACAGTGTTTAATAATTGTTTGGAATGTGGAGAGCAAGACCGAGAAGAGCCACTGATGGCTGCCAGGTTTTGGTTGGATGTGGGCAGAGTGCTCATGCCATTCACTGCTATGCAGTACTAACAAGGGAATGGGTGGGTTAAGAACGCATTACCAGGTCCCCGCAGGTGACTTTCCAAACAGAAGTTGGATTAAACCTTTGGTGGACTGCATCTAATCTTTTAAGGTAGTGTGGATACTTCTTAAAATTAATGATAATGCCTATTATTTGGAAGTACTCTATAGGTGAAATAATAGTCTTGACAGGACTGTGGTTAGATTTAGCCCTACAAACTGTGGTATTAACTTGTCATTAGCCGCATGTCTAACTTGTGGTTTGAGCTGGTAGGGCCTTGATAGAACATGAAGGAATAGTTAAGCTGGGAACACTGCCCCAGGTTCATGTTTCTCATGGAAGAGGGATTTTCATTCAATGCTGTACAGTTATCGAGCTTGTTTCAGAATATCAGTGCCCAGGCCTACACCTGCCAAATCAGAATGTTCAGGACGTGTGTATACTGAGAAGGCTCTCAGGGGAGTCCAGTGCGCCGTGGGGCATGAGAAGCACAGACACACGTTCTGAGGCTGAGTTAGCCTGGTCGGTGCTGGCATGGGTATAGACCTTCCTTTACCAACCTCTGTTAAGTGGCTGGTCTGTGCTCGAGCACTACAGAGGAGGCAGAGCTGAATTAAAGTTACTCTCAAGTCAGATACACAGGCATGTGATGAAATGGTGACAGTGCAGTGCGATGTGCTCTTAAATAGCCAAAATGTAAGTCCTAAGAAAAGGGGGGGTAACTGGGCAGGGAAGGAGGCTTCTCCTGAGGCTGCGGCATCTGAGCTGGTTTCAGTGGTACCACTCAGTCACCAAAGAGAGAAGTGGGGAGAGAGCCATATGCAGACCATGCCGTCTTAGTCACTGAGGGTAAGCTATATAGCTACAAACGCTACTTTTCTCAGGAGGCAAGCTTGAACCGTAACAGGTACAGTGTTAGGGCCAGAGGGAAGAGAGATTATAAAGAGTTGCTGGTTTTTGTTCCAGAAGACCAAGGCTGAAGGAATATAGTATACTCAGGGCAGGTGGGGACATGATCTCTACTGCATCGTGATAAACAGTTCCTGTTAGTATCCACATTGCAGACAGGTTGCCATGTTAAAAAATAAAAATAAAACAGCACAAGTTCTAAAATTTGAAATTGTTCTACTTTTGTTCTTCTGTAGGTTGGCACAGGTCTTGGGCCTACACTGGAGTTTTATGCACTTGTATCTCAGGAACTGCAGAGAGCTGACTTGGGTCTCTGGAGAGGTGAAGAAGTAACTCTTAGCAATCCAAAAGGTGAGTGCTGCTCTCTGAGTTAGTCATTTTGTGCTATGCAGTTCTGGTAAAGGGCTCTTACAGTTCCTTAAATATATTTAACTTCTAACAGAGGACCATACTCCCTAACTTTAATTCATTCCAGCCTTTATTTTCTTATTTTCCAAATAAGGGAGGCCCTTCCAGCTCTAGAGGACTTCATTCCATGATCTATATGATTGTGAGAATACTGAATTTCTTATATGTCCTTAGTTACTAGGTTTTGTTTTGTCTTGTTTTGGGAAAGATCATCTAAAGTTTGGTGACTTGCTCATTTTACAGGAAGCCAAGAAGGGACCAAGTACATTCAAAACCTCCAAGGCCTGTTTGCCCTTCCCTTTGGTAGGACAGCAAAGCCAGCTCATATTGCAAAGGTTAAGATGAAGTTTCGCTTCTTAGGAAAATTAATGGCAAAGGCTATCATGGATTTCAGATTGGTGAGTTTAAGATTATTTGTTGTTCTATAATTTTTTTGTGCCTATCTTCTATGAAAGTACCTAATCTTGTGCACTTAAGGTTTTGTTTTTAAAACAGTGCTTCACAGACTTTAATAAGTGTGTATGAAATAATTGTGGATGTGTTTTTCTTTTCTTTTTTTTTTTTTTTTTACAAAAGCCAATTCTGATTCAGTAGCAAGGGTGAGGCCCAAAATTCCACACTTTCACACCAGCGCCCAGGTGAGGCCCAAGTGCCAGTTTGTGGCCCACTTATGTTAGTAGCAGGAGTTCAGAGACTCAGGCAATATTAAAGGTGGTTTTAATTAATGTGTTTCTGAAGTGTTTGACATTAGAGTTTTAATTCAGTAGGAAAGCATGAGTATGTACCTAAATTGCAGGAAATTGCTATTAGAGAGTTGGAATGAAAATAATCCAAGAAAACCAGTAATCACAAAGGTTTGAGTATTTCTGGACTTCATTTCTTTGTCTCACATTTCCTGAGCTACTTTGTCTCTTGATGTTGAGCCCTTCTGAAGAATACATGTCCATCATTGAAAAATCCTTATGTATAGTCATTGTTTAAATGGAATTCTTAAGTACTCTAAATTTTTCACAATATCAGGACCCCCATATTAAATGGGAACAGTTTCATATAATGAGGGAAACAGTTCCTAAATACATTCTTTCCCCTGGAGATTACTTGACCTTTTTTAAGTGTCAGTTACAGAATTGAGGCGATTCTGCAAGCTGTGACTGTTAAAATATTGTGCATATTCCTTTTCAGGTGGACCTTCCTCTTGGCTTACCCTTTTATAAGTGGATGCTACGACAAGAAACTTCACTGACATCCCACGATTTGTTTGACATTGACCCAGTTGTAGCCAGATCAGTGTATCACCTAGAAGACATTGTCAGACAGAAGAAAAGACTTGAACAAGATAAATCCCAGGTAGGCTTAGAGGATGAAACAGTCAAGTGGTGGATAGGTTTCTTTATTGTAGAAAGATGAGGTCTTTTGTTAAGTGGTTTATATTTGACCCATTTATTATTCTATATTAATATGTTATTTTAGGAGAGTTTAAATTTTTTTTTTATCACAACTGAAACATTTTACTGTGGGTAAGATGACCTATATATAATAATAACAGTTGATGAGTAAATGGCTTTATTAGCAAATAAAATAAACTCCTAACTGAAACCAAGGGATCTTATTTATTAAATTTTATATGGGCATTATGTATCTGGGCAGATACTATATCATACTGAATGCTTTTAGTAAGCATGTGAATCGATCCAATTATTCCTAGGACACAATGATCCCCGCCCCCCCCCCACAAAATGTGGCTTAATTTAGGAACAGTCCATTTGTTTCTAGACAGATGTCAGGAAGATATCTTTTTTTTTTTTTCCTTTCTGTTTTTCTTAATTTATTTTTAGAGAGAGGGGAAGGGAGGGAGAAAGGGAGAGAAACATCAATTGGTTGCCTCTCACACATCCCTTACTGGGGACCTGGCCCGCAACCCCATCACATGCCCTGACTGACAGTTGAACCAGCAGCCTTTCAGTTTGCAGGCCAGCACTCAGTCCTCTGAGCCACACCAGCCAGGGCGAGTCAGGAAGCTGTCTTTAAAGATCACAGTGGCTGTGCAGTATTTCTTGATAATACATGCTGAAGTTTCTCTGTTAGATCTCGTGGGTACTCTTGAGCTTTATACCATTAATTTATATTCTTTACTAATAGATGAAAAAATCATTTGACTCAGTCTGAGTTTAGTAGTGGTTCTGTGTCTCGTACTAGAAGGCAAAGTTTTATTTTTAAAAAGTGGCACAAACTCACGTAAGCTGATATTTGGGCAGCTAGCTTAGACCAGTGTTAAATTAACTCCCATTAAGAATAGAGACTTGAGATTCTGTAGAATGAAAACATCACATCTCTTGATATAACGGAGAGGAACTTAAAGTAGACAAGTAGGGGTTTTAGAATTATTTTTATCAGGAAAGATGATGATTTGTAAGGGAATTAATCTTAATTCCAATATTAATCAGTAATTGGTAGTTTTGGAAAAATAAGCTTATTGAGGGATATGGCCAAGTCTTTAAAAGAGGCCAAGTCCATGTTTTCCATAGAGTATCTGTTGTTTTTAGGTTTTTAAAACCAGTTAGGTTTACGCTTACTAACTTTGTAAATTTTAAACGACTACCCTCTTACTTAGGATCATCTTTTAGGTAAATAATGGCCGGGAGGTGAGGACCAGGAAAGAAAGTAAAATCATGACTGTTCCAAGTGCTTTACTTAGACTAATTCAAATTAATTTAATCTACCACTACCACACCCAGTGAGATTTAGGCATTTCTCTTACCTCTGTTTTACGCAAGAGAAGCCCAAGGCAGATGGGTTGAGTAACCTGACACACCTAGAGGCCCGGGGGCGGGGCGAGGGGCGGTGGTGCTGGAATTCAAACCCAGGCTGCTTGGCCTGGGGGCCGCAGTCTCATGCATTCTGCACGCTCTGTTATGTGTCCATGTCTCCACTGCAGTTCTTCCTCACATCTTTTGAGATTTGTTCTCTCTTTTAAACATCTCAAGGATAGATACCTGTTGTTAATGGTAGCAGTTTGTAAAGAGAACCTTTGAAGATACTTCTCTTGAGGGAGAAGAATCTTTAGCATACCAGTGATTGCCATGATCTGTAACAGGAGATCGGGGGACCATTCTGAGAGCTTTTCAGTAGGAGGACATTGGAACAAAAGTATTATTTTTTAGTCTTTTTTGCTGAAGAATATTTCAAATGCAAAACAAAAAACCTTCTTTGGTGTCATCAAATGATGCACCTGAAACTGAGACATAAACACGTAAGTTTTGCAGAGACATAAAAGTGAATCTAATCCTCAGCAGCCATATTTTATTGTAATCTTAAATAATGCTGCCACCTTCTGTATTTTGAATTATCAGGAATCCTAAGCAGCTTTCAGTTTCTTCTTAAAATGATTTAATAATCAGCTTGTTTTCATTACAGTGACTTATGCTCTGCACTTGAGTGTTTTGCTTCTAGAAATTTCATATCTAAAGACATTTCCAATCCAGAAACCCATTTCCCTTTTTTCTCCTGTATTGGAGAAGTTCATTATCAGACAGAATTTGCAGTTTTGCTTGTTGGTCTTTCATACTTAATCTTAAAAAAAAAATTGTTTTTATAAAATACAATCTTCTGTCATCTTAAGCATTTAAAAAAGTGAATAATACAAACTACTTTTGATATTTGTTTTTAGAGTGTGACTTGACTTTGTTGAAATCTTTTTTCACCATTGTGCTATTATGTGAAAAGGTATTTGTTATTGTAGGCCTAAATAAAGAACCTGCAAGGTATTCCTTAGATGTGGACTTTGTAGAGAAAAAAAGTTTATTGCTGGTACTAGATAGTGCATTATATGTCCTTATTACTTGTATTTATAATTTCATAACTATGCTGTATTATTTATCATTAGCTATGTACATATATGGAATTAATTAAGATTAACCAAGAATTGTGAAAAGTTTGTCAGCCTCAAGAGACCACACTCTTAAATTGACTATTTTGTAAGGCCTTTCTGTGAAGTATGATTTGAATATGAGCAAATTGGATAGCAAACATCTCATTTTGGAAGAATACTTGACATTTTGTTTCTCTTATAAAGATAATTGGATTCTGAAGTGTTTAAGATTATTTCCTTTGTGATCTCAGTGACTTGTTCATGTGTAGATTATGGCAAAATAAGAAAAAATAGGCTAAGAGGTAAAGGAGCCCATAAAATTTGTTAGCATATCTTTTATTTTATAAACACAAAAACATAATTGAGTGAATAACTGTGCTTGACAACCTCCCTCCCTTTTGTTTAGACCAAAGAGAGTCTACGATATGCATTAGAAACCCTGACTATAAATGGCTGCTCAGTTGAAGATCTAGGATTGGATTTCACCCTGCCAGGGTTTCCAAACATTGAACTGAAGAAAGGAGGAAAGGATATACCTGTCACTATCCACAATCTAGAAGAGTATCTAAGAGTATGTAATTGCGGCGTCCTTTGGGGAGAAGGCCACTGTGGGGATCGCTCTGAAGAAGAGGGAGGGGGCCAGTCCAGTGACGCACAGGAGGTGTCAGCTGGCTGTCTGCATGGACTGGACGGGTTTAAAACCTGTGACCTGTGGAATCATTGCATGAAGTTGACTTTTTTAGGCCTTAACTTCTGTTGGCTCTATTGGAGGACATGCTGGAGATTTCACAATGCCTCACACAGTCTTTAACATCACATTTCACCTTTGGTCACAGTTTACAAAGAAATCAGTGAAAAGGAGCCATCCCTTGTGATCTCACCATATTACATTTCTGTCTCTCTGTCAAGCCAGCTAAGAAGAATCGCTTCTAACACACATGCACACGCGCACGAACTTGTGGGCTTGGCGAGGCTTTTCAAATTACTAGTTCATGGTCCATGACTATATTTGCTAAAAATAAGGGAACAATATTATATTGAATACAAATTGTATTTTAAATTACAGCCCATATAGATTTTATTACTACTTTTTGAAAAGTTTTTTATGGTTTTTCCTGACATTGGGTGGAAAAAGCATGGGGTTCAAGAGGAAGTGCCACCCTCCACCTAGAGAGACCTAACTTTTCCAGCAACCTAACTGTGGGATTTTTGATAGGACCTCTGAAAAATTTTAGCTCTGATTTCTTCATCAGTTTGAGAGAGAAAACAGATAGTAGAGTACCTTAGATACTAATTGATCTACCTAAGATTTCTGTGATGCATAAGTAATGTTTTTAATACTCAATAAGACTGTCTTCTCATACTACCTCCTGCTTTTTCTAACTTTGGCAGGCTAATCTTTCAGTTTACTATTAAATGAAGAGTTAACATCCAGATTGAGGTTCTCTGAAAATAATTTGCAATAATGCTTTTATTTTTCTATCAATGAAAGAAACAGTTTGAAACTTTTATTTGAATATGTCCTCTATTTTTGAACAAAATTGATGACAAGATAATGTTGGACCAGTAACATGCTTTTTGTCCTCCTTTCATTTCATGTGACTGCATTTTCAGGGTTTGCCTTTTTCTAAGTGGAGGCACATGCTGCAGAAGGGTTGGGTTCTAAGAACTGAGCAAAATATAGAACAAAAAATTTTACATTAAAAGCACTAAACAGTTGGCAGTTGTGACTCTTGAAGCACACTCTTTAATTCTCAGTAACATTTTATCCCCTTGAGAAATTCTCACCTGCTTCTCATCTGGTAAGGTAATATATAACTCTAAACCATAGGGATTTTATGTAAATGAATTTTGAAAACACACTAAGTAGAAATGCACATTTATACTTAGTAAAAATGCACATGACCATTTTTTAAGTTTTCTTACTGGTGAGGGCCTGAATTAGAAGTTACCCTGACTGATCTTTTACTTAAGCAGTTCTCTTGGAGATACTTTAAAGACTTAAAAAGTTGTCTTTTTTTTTTTTTTTTTTTTTTTTAAGTAATGTTTCACCGTACTGTGTCACACAGCAAGAGATTTGAAATTCACAGTTTATAAAAGATTTCTCTTTTTTTGCAGCTGGTTATATTCTGGGCACTAAATGAAGGTGTTTCCAGGCAATTTGATTCATTCAGAGATGGATTTGAATCAGTCTTCCCACTCAGTCATCTTCAGTACTTCTACCCAGAAGAAGTGAGTATTTTATGTCTAAAAGAAATGTTCATTTCTAGTTCTGTACCTAAAATTATCTTAGTCAAAGATTCCATTGCTAGTAAAAAAAAAGGAAAAGAAAAGAAAAGAAGATGGCAGAGGGGTGTTGGGAGCAAGGGGTAGATTTTAGGAAAGATAAGATCATTTCCTGAGCAAGGAAGAATATTAAACATTCAGTGTAACAGTTTATACTGTATAAATAAGGTATATGAATTATACAAATAATAACTATAATATAAGTACTAAATATAAGGCTGTGTGACTGAGTAAGCATAGTACTGTTGTCAGCTGAGAGCCCGATGCTTGGTGGAGAATGGGACATAGGTTTTTATGCCACTGAACTTGGCAAGGAGAGCCAGAGTAATGGAGCTGACACTGAGGAGGTTGCGCTGTTGTGTTGTTTTGCTCTGCTCTGTTCTGTTTTGTTTTTTGACTAAACTTCCTGAATTAGATGAGACTTTTGTTTCAGGATAAAAGTTAGTCCTTGAAGTTTTAAGGAAGTGTTGTAAATTACTTAGTTGCCAAATTTAAAGAATACTTTTGAGAATGGAAAACAGTGACTTTGTGTGCAGAGTGTTTTTTAGCTGTCTTAAAATGCAATAAGAAACTCAAGAAACTCTGATTGACATGTCATAGAAGGAGTCTAGAAAGTGTTAAGTTTCCCCAGTTTGGAAACATTTTGGTTTATTTTTTTGAGTCCCAACTTTAGAATACACTTTTCATTGCTGGCTGAATCTGGAAATCTTTGATTAACTTAGCATTTTAATCTCAAATATTTTTTTCTTTATGTCCACTTTGGTTTACTAATTATTGAAGCATTGGTATCCCTGGCACTTTAAGGCACTAAGTATCACCTGGAATTGAAAAGCATCAGGTGTTGCTCCTGGAATTGAATCCTGGTCCCTGCTACTGAGCTTTGTGACCATATCCAAGTAGTTGTATATGACAGTGAGTGATATGTGGTAAATACTAAATTTCATATGCCCTGAGTTGGATTTTCTCAAAAGTATATAGTCATTCTGCAAATGGGCAGTTAAACTAGGGGAAAACGATAGTTTAATTTGAAACTGATGTTATATATTCCAAGGGCAGAAAGGCATTTCTTGCTTTCTAACATTCCTTCTGTAATGATTAGGTGGGTCCCCATATAACCCTAAGCAACTATGTGGCATAAATGTCCCTGTCTTTACAAAATGTGAAAACCTACCCATTTGGCATATCTCAGCTCAGCTTTCTTTTCCCACTTCTCTCCCCAGCTCAGCCCTCCTAGCTCTTGGCTTCCCTAATTCAGTAACCTTGTGATTCCCAAAACCAGGATTTGTGAAAATTTCCTTGGTTAGAAGTAAATTATCCAGTTAAAGCTTCTAAAGAAATGAAAAAAGCTAGGAAAACTTAAATTAGGGGTTTGTCTCAAGTTTTGTTTGAGATTAAAGACTTCTCTAGAACCTAGTTCTTGCAAAATGGGCAGAGTACCTATTCATGTGTAACTGAGGAGATTGAATCTATAAATGTATTAGAAGACCACATTATATAAAGAGGTTCTGCGCAGAAGTCTTGGATATGAAAGTGATACTCTTACTTGATATGTGTAGGCCTTTATATCAGTGTGCTACGAAACAGAACATGTATGCATTTCATTCTGTTACATCTTTAGTAATTCATCACCCTTATTTAAATGCACAGCTGGATCAACTCCTGTGTGGCAGTAAAGCAGACACTTGGGATGCAAAAACACTGATGGAATGCTGCAGGCCAGACCACGGTTACACCCATGACAGGTAAGTACGGATCTGTGAGTTTTTCAGTTGAGAAGTTGGTAGTCCATGTATGTATACAAGGTCTGTCCAGAAGGTATTCAGACATGTAATATGAAAAAGAGAGGCATTTATTGAAGAAGATACAAGAAACATTGTACATGGGACAGTGATACCCCAGCCCCCTTCCAAATAGGCGCCTTGGCACCTCACGCAGTTCTCCTAATCTCCATCAGTTGCCCCATATTTTCCTGAATCTCACCGACAGTCTGGATTCTTTTCCCTTTCAAAGCTGATTTTAGTTTTTGTAAAAGCCAGAAGTTGCATGGCACCAAAACTAGGCTGTAGAGGGGCTGAGTCACCTGGATGATTTGATGTTTCACAAAAAACCTCTGCACAAGACATGATGCATGAACGGACACATTGTTGAGATGAAGCTGCCAGTCCCCAGTTGCGCATAGCTGCAGCTTTCTGAATCATCAAAATAGTTTCCGCAGAGGAATGTTCAAGCTTAATGCAAAATTGGATGCAGATTCGTTGCTCTGCTCACTCAGTCATTTTGAATGTGATGAGCCCTCGCAGTACACGTGCTCACTCAGTGGCATCTACCCCCAACTACTACAGTGAAGTCATTGTTGGCTTATATGCCTTCCAGTCCACTCTCCTGGGCTGCCAGGTTACATTGAGGTCACACAAATTATTCCTGTTACATTAACAATGGCTGGGTTTTTCTGGGACAGACCTCATATATTATAAACAGTAAAGGGGGGGTTATTTTTTTGTCTACATAGTACAGGAGGCTTTATGATATTTTTCTCAAGACTGCAGTTGAGGACCTAAAGGTTCTTTTTCAAGTATTTTTGTGAAAATACGTGGGGAGGAGTAGGGGAGACCCATTACTTGTTTTTATATATAGTTTAAAAAAATCTTATTTATTACAAAAGTAATCATTCCATTTGAATTCTGTCTGTAACAACAGAAACAAATTTGATGTCCAAGTTCATCGTAATGTGAATTCGTATGTAGTCATACTTAAATTTGACAGGCTCTAGCTAATTATGAAAGTCGGCAATGTGGTGTGATTTCAAGTTATATTTTAATATGGTGAAATGATATTATTTTTTTATGTATTTCTCTTGCAGTCGGGCTGTGAAGTTTTTGTTTGAGATTCTCAGTAGTTTTGATAATGAGCAGCAGAGGTTATTTCTCCAGTTTGTGACAGGTAGCCCAAGATTGCCTGTTGGAGGTGGGTACACTGTTGATGTTTGACATTTATTCCAGCCATGGCGGGGGGAGGTGTATGTGTGTGTGTGTCTGTCTGTCTCTGAGAGAGTGAGAAACTTCAGCACCAATAGCAGGGTATTCTTTATCTGATTTAGAATGTCTCTTAGTTATTCCAATATTATAAGGTTTCTAAATTTTGTATTTGTTTAGTAATACATTGAGATATCTACTGTCAGGGAAATTCGTAGGGATTATCTTAAAATACATTGAAGCAGGATAACTATACATGTGATGCTGCTTTTCTAGATAAAATTCAAATTCTTAGACATTTGTACATTATAAACTCTTAGAAGGCACTCTGAAGTCTGATTTTTCCAAAATGAATCCTAATGTTAGTATGAAATGGTAGTGTCTTAAAAGTCAGAAGGCATAAGGGACTGTTTGCCTCCATGTTATACAATGACTTTTTATGGTAGATAAAGCACATACCAAGTTCCATGCACTAAATAAATATATATTGAATATGTAGATTTAATTAGCAAGGAAGAAACAGTACCTCCTGTGTGCTCTAGTATTGTACAGCAAAACAGTGTAGTGTTTTCTGAAGGTAATAGCATAAAAAAGGTATACTTGTTGTTCCAGCTTGATTCCTCTCAGGATAAGAAAGTGTTCTCTGAGCTAGCTGTGTGTACACTGTACACTTACTGAGTTTCTTGGTGTCTCTTCCCTTTAAAACCAGGCTTCCGGAGTTTGAACCCACCATTGACAATTGTCCGGAAGACATTTGAATCAACAGAAAATCCAGATGACTTCTTGCCCTCCGTAATGACTTGTGTGAACTATCTTAAGTTGCCGGACTATTCGAGCCTTGAGATAATGCGGGAAAAACTGTTGATAGCAGCGAGAGAAGGGCAGCAGTCATTCCATCTTTCCTGATCACACCGAGAAATGCATTGTCTGCCTGTTACAGCAAAAGAAAAAAAATCATGATTTCTTTTCTAAATGTATCACCTGAGTCAAGCAAACATGTTACACCTTCTTGTTGTAGGAAAAACGGCTTGCAGGTCATAAAAGAGACTCTTGGTTGATATTCATTAATGGCCCCATGGACTTAAAAGTGATCAGGCCCTAAAACATTGTTGTGATGAGGTTTCTTTAGCAAGTTCTTGTTTAAATTATCATTTATTTGATGAGTGAAGTTTTTAACTTGCTTTGCTGTGTGAAATTTAAAAAAGGGATGTTTTTCCAGGCTGAAACAATAAATGTCGCTGTGCAGTTTAATTCTGGGCTGTGTGTATCCATCTAGCTAAGTCTGCAGTTTTGTTTCCTCCAAAGACAACTCTTGTACATAAGTACAGAAATTAAAGCTCACGCGTATTTGACAAATACAGTTTAGTAGGTTATCTCTGTGTGCTTTTCATTTCCCTCTAATTTTCTCTCCCCACTCATGTATTGTCTGTGCAGCTCACAGTTCTTTTTGTATATGACACTTGGTGGTTACATTTTCATTAGCCATGGGCTTTTATTGTTCCATGTTCTCTCAAATTAAAATATAATTTAAAAGTCAGTAAATTGACACATATTGTCAATATAATTCAGCCTTTGTAACTGGGTGGACTTTCCTTAGAACCTAGTTTTAACATAGTTGTAGGGTGTTACTGGCTTTCTACCGGTGACACACGAGCAATGTTTACATGGTGAGTCTGGCAACTAGAGCCCTGCAGGAGAGGCAGGGAAAGCTCACTCACTCATTTCTCTCGTGTAGGTTGCAGAGTCTGCAGCTTGGGCTGGCTGGTATGCGTTATTCTATGGCCAGAGCATCTTGACTTGCTGTGAAGTTTTAAAGAAAATGAGCAAGTTTCATTCCCTGTTGGAGTAAAAGAATTTTTTCTCCCATGTTCTTGTTTCAAGTTTTTGTTCATAGTCTTCTGCTTTTCTCTTCCCCTCCTTCCAGTGCTAACTTGGGACAAGCAGTTCAGCCTTTGTCTTCACACAGATGAAGCACCTGTAAACAATGCTCTGTCCAGTAGTTTTACATTCTGATTTCTCAAATTTGCAATAATCCATCAGGTTAATGTTTCTACCTAAAAATAAATAATGTTTGCTTCACCTTTTTGTTGATAGTTCTGTGCTGTATGCATAATTTGTGCAGATGTATTTCAACGCAAGTAAATCGTCACATCTCCATGATTCTGCGTCATGGCTGATTTCGCTATTCAAAGAATTTATAACAAGAACTTGAGGAATATAAGATGTGGAGAGAAAATGGGAGGAAATTAATTCCTTCCTAAGGTTCAAAATTAAGCCTGTTGCATAAATTTGAGAGAATTTCCATAATACATTTTTTGAAAATGAGAGGTGAACTCTATTTTTGTTTAATTGACCTTTGAGAAATCAATTTCTTTTGTTTTCCTGACTGTTCCAAACTCTTACTTAATTGACGTAAGCCCCTTTGCTCCCCATCCCACCACCGAAAAGAAACTGAGTGGCTTGTTTTATTTTGATGACTGTCATTTTTCACTTAAACAGCCTTATGTGGAGCATCCCCATAGTGGGTGCTCATCCCCACAGGGCGCATCCTTCACAGTGAACTTAGGCCGTGACCCTGTTAGGTGCGAGGATCTGTAAGAAGAGCTCAGGGCTCTGCCTCCCTGGTCCCTGAAGCAGCTCCAACAAGTGAGAGCAGCTATACTTTGAGGTCAAGGGAGTGGGCTGCATATCTGCAGTTTTTACATAGCATAGGCACCAAACAGTTGAATGAGGCAGAATTGGTGTTACAGAATGAACTGATTTGTTTGCAACTGTTATGATACCTTTTTTACAAACTAAGCACAAAGATTTTTGGGTGAACATAGCCTTTTGTTCCTTTTTTTTACAGGGTTCTCTTGTTGAAATTTAGACACGTCTATAAACAAAGTAATGTTTCATATTAAAATATCTGTATTAGACATTTTATCCATGTTGTGGCCCTGGTAGATTTGGCCTCACTGATGAGCATCTAATGAGTACATACGATGGTTTTTAATCCACTTCTGGAGCTTGAGTGTTTCAGAGTTGGTAATCATCTGTTTAAATGCTTTCAGTCTTTAGCTTACACCTTCCTCCGCAGCTCTTGGTTAGTTAGGGGCAGGAAGACTCTACCCATTTTAAAGCAATCTCTTGGCAGAGGCCTTAATATCGTGTTGTAGGGAAAACGTATTAACTTCATTTGCTGTTATTCCAGTTATGCCTTAAATTTATTTGCTTAGTAATCCTGTCAACAAGCACTAATTTCTAAATATGCTTTACACAATTAGACAATTGCGTAGTGACTTGAGATTTTGTTGTCAGATGTTCGTCAGCTAACACCAAGTATGTGGTGGTGTCATTCAACAGTTACTGGTTTGATCTGCTTTGTGTATGAGAACATAATTTTAACTTTCATTTTAAGGAAGGGAGAGGTAGTTACATGTAATCCCTTCCTCCTAGTACTCCTCCCTTGCCCCAAGTGGATAGTGAAGTCTAGGTAGTTAATCGGGGACAGACATGGAGAAAGTTTTATATGCCTTAGCCAAATCCAGCAGAAACCTTTCACACAGCCAGTCATACCACACTTCTCTCTCTCGTTCTTCAGCTCTGGTTCCCTGTGTTCATAGCGGTAGAGAACTTCCTCTCACCTTTGCAGATTAGAAAGACGTAGTACCTAAAGTTCCTCTTTCCTGCATTTGACATGCATTTAATACGTACGCAGAAAGGCTGTGACCAGTCACTTCCTGAATCTCCCTAGGGCAACCTGTACACAAAGGCCGTAAGGCTGAGGGATAGAGTCCCAACTTCTGCATCCAAGAAATTAGATCCAAGTCTTGATTTCTCCACACAAAGGATTATTGCCAGCGAACTGGAGGTCTGTCTTCCCTCTGCTTCATCAGGTTGTGAGGCTATGCTCCTGATTTTTGTCAGTGAGTGTGAACTCAGGAAATGGCAATGTCGCTGATTTTCCAAGAAAACATGATTAAGAAAGGACAAAGACCTTATCAGTGCGTTCAGAAACCACACCTTTCGGGGGTGTTCTGAATGCTGCTGTCCATTCTCCAATAGCAAAGGTGATCAAACTTTTAATCCATTTATCTTAGTCTTTGGATTTTTTGACCCATTTTTCCCTACTGTATTAAGAATATTGTTTGGAAATGTCATATTCTGTATTTATAATTATCTGAGAAATGCTTTTGTACGAGTCTTAGGTTTGCCATGGCAGAAGCTGGCATACACGGTCAAGGATAACCTAGTAACAAATTACTGAAAATGCTTCCTTTGTTACCTCAAAAGAAAAAAACTCCAGACAAAATAAAGCATTTATATTTCTAGAAAATGGAGGATTGGCCGTTTTCCAAGAATTTCAAGTTAATTCTTATGCAAGAAAAAGTTCTTAACTCTAAAGACTTACCTGCATAAAGGAAACATTCTTCAATAATGGAAGAGGTGTTTTTATTTTTACAACAGGCCTACTCATATGACCAAACCTATAACCAATTGCTGATCTCCTGTGTAAAGCATTTTTTTTCTCTTATCTGAAACAGTGATTTATATGAACTGTTGGAATAATGGAACCTCAAACTACAGATGTGTATGTAAAATTGCATAAATGCACTGACTTCCTTCTCCCTGAATATATTTTTAATAAACAGCATTATCCTACATGGTCAGTTTTATTAAATTATGCACAAATAGTGGATTCTGAGCAGTGTCATGCTTGTATGGGTGGCTTTTGGAAAGCTTCCTATTTCGGTAACAGTCACATGAGCCTTTTTTTAGATAGTGGAAAAAGTCATAAGAGACAGAGCCAGAGGGATGGCCCTAACGCTTACTTGGTGGTGGAGAAAGAGTTATACTTGTTTCTGAGACAGTCCCCCAAAGTAGCGTCTTTGGGGTTGGGCGGTAGCTGTCTGCGTTAAGGCATAGTAGAACCTCAGCTCTTGGGGCAGGCCGTACCAGAGCAGCCTGTTTCACTGGAAGAGAGAGGATTGGTTGAGGAAAGTAAGGGGGATGGGTTTTTGTTTAAAGAGCGATGATTAAATTGAGGGGTATTTTGGCGGGGGAGAGGGGTTCTTTCTTAGAAAGCAAGTGAATAGAATATGTGTGCACATGCCCACCCCACAGGTATATGCCCACGCACAGAGACACAACTCATGTACATTCTTATATACTGTCTTGGTGTAACTGTCTAAGGATAAAACCACATTTTTCCTTTGATGAATCAAAAGGTCTGTAAAGCAACTAAGTCACAGATGAAAAGTGCCACTAAAGACAAGCCCACCCAAGACATGCATGCATGTAAAGTTCATCGTCAGTGCAGTGATGTGTTGCTAATCCTGTGTGTGGGGGTTGGATAGCATCACACTTTGATGCAATTATGACTTGACGTCGGCATGTGAAGGGGTTATACCGAAGTTTTACATGATAGCGGCAGGTGTTGGGCCAGTATTCCTACAGAAAGCACAGTGTCCCTTTCAGACCCTTTGGAGACCAGTGCATTGGCTGGGGGGGGATGTGTGGCCATTTAATTATAACTTACATGCTTACTGTAGAGCCTACAACATTCCTTCCTCTTGTCCTCGGCCAGGTTAATAACCTCAAGTTTATCTGGCCTGTGTTCCCGCCCCTTCCGCTTTATTGAGAAGGGGAGGAAGAGGCAGTGTTGGGGCCTGAAATGATACCATCCCGCCTACGCAAGGGACGCTCAGCTGAGCAGCCCCCGAAACCCGAAATGCCTTTTCTGTCTCCAAGAGCTGGCCTTGGGACTTAGGCAAACTTGATGGACACCCAAGGTGTTCGTGTCTCAAGTTCCCTGCTGTGGCTTCCTGGCCCAGGCCCTCATGGCTGACTGCACTCTGGCAATCAGGTTTCAGGAATAGATTTTAGTGTTGTTTATGTGACTAGGAAGCATTCATTAGGGACGTTATATTAAGAACTTACATATTAAGAAAATTGTGCTAAGGAATATGAAGGCAAGAAGAGGTTGAGATTGCTAAAGGGACGGGTCTGTTTGCATTGACGGACTGTTGCATGGCTGGTTGCCATGGAGAAGCAGGTGGTTTGAAACGATTCTCTAAAATGAAGTGACGGAAGGAAGCCCAGTGTGCTCTGTTTGGTGTTCCCTTTTCCATGAGGGGAGTGGGGCCTCTGTTAGGACCTGTTCCCCCAGTCATTTCTCTTCTATTCCCAAAGTGTGCCCTGATGTCATTTTAGTGACACAGAATCTCCAGCTCTTAGAATCCAGGTATCGCGATAACTTGTCAGAGTGAGCAAAGGGCTTTGTCAATACGTGCTGGGAAGCAGGAAGAGCCCTGGTCCCCCTTCTAGCTAGTCACGACCTCTCATCTCACCAGCTCTTCTCTAGGGGCAAATCACCTCCAGGGGCACGTTTTAGTGTTACTGTTCCTACAATCTGGAGTGTGATTCTTTGAAATGCCTTCCAGTGGCTCTCAGCAAAGGCACATAGCATTTGGGTTGGCACGTTCTTCCTGGTATAGGATGATGGGAAGCATACGGTTCCCCTGGCTCCTGGCCCTGCTGTCATGGCACCTTCTAGTCGTTGTGACAACTCAAAATGCCACCTTACACTTTCAAATATCATGGTGCCATCTCCTGGATGAGAAACAGCAATCATGTGTTGCAGCTTCAGAAAGCTGCATTCAGATTTTACATTCAGCCAATTGTTTTAGTTAGTGACAAGTCAAACTTTTGCAGAACCTATGAGCAGGCACATGGTAAGAAGACAAAGGTAAAAATCACTTAGCTGAACTTTTATCCCTGTTGCATAAATACGAAGGCTGAGGTTTGAAGACTTAACGTGGTTTGCCCCTGTTCCTGAGCTAGTAAGTGGCATCAGACACCCTGCAATGAAAAGGTAGCTGTATCTTTTCCTTACTCTGAGCACTTACTCTGTGCACGGATGCATTTGTGCATGCATGCACATGTTGCATACATGAGTGAACGTGTGTGTGTGTGTGTGTGTGTGTAAAAGAACAATAAGGAGAAAAATCTATTCACAGCCACGGAAAAACAGTTCAGGGTCCACTGCCAGAACCGAACAAAACAGAAGTACTGCCAAGAGCATCGGAGCCATTGAGGCTATAGAGTTATTTGACCTAAATAAAAAATTGGGATAGCTCAAGTTTGAAAATGAATGTGTTCTATATCTTTCCTCTCAGTAAAAAGGGACAAAGCCTCACTTAAGGGTTTATTGAACATTAAGAAAAGGAAAGGAAATAATGTTTTGAGACTAAACAGAAAAAATAGAGGGCAGAGCCCCTTCCCCATTCCCTTCATTCTGGTCCGCACAGAATCGGAAGCTGTAGGACTCAGGCCTTGTCCAGTCTCCTAACCGCCCACTGCCTACTTCCAGCTGGATCCAGGCAGCAGCCCAGGCAGGTGAGAGGAAGGGACGACCTGTGATCCTCCTTGGTAAAAGGTCATTGACAGTATATTTGCAGAGTGTGAAAAGACAGATGCAAGTGGTACCTAGAGAGAATGACACCGGATAAATATATCACTTTCACTGCCTGTAGGAGATGCTTAATATTTTAAAAGCATATTTAAATATTCAGAGGCATTTCTTTTCTCCTTGTGCAGGTGATAAAATGTGCTGTGAATCACACAGAGCTTTAAAAAAAAAAAATAAATGAAAGGATTTGGTTTCCTTAGTAGTTTCAAGTTGGTGTCATTAGCTGGCTGACTGGGTCTTATTCCCTTTTTGGGTGACATCTATTTTGAATATGCGTGTAAGCATTTTCACAGAGAATTCCTTTTATCCTGGTTTATCTGCTCTCTTAAAATAGTTCTCTGATTGATAGTAGGGCGGTTGTCTCAGCAGTCCAGTTTAATTGTCAAAGGAAAGCAGAAAGGAGGAGGAGTATGTAAGCGTCTATTTGGTAACTCTCCGAAACCTACCATCCAGAGCTAGCAATGTTCTTAGCTGTCACCTGGTCCGGCTTTCTCAGGTTTCAGGAGGACAGAGGAGTCAACGAAGTTCAGGGACCTGACCATGTGGCTTGTAAGTGGCAGAGCCAAGGCACCTTCTGTTTCTCAAGCCGTCCTTTAAAAGCTCTGATTATTAAAAGTTTCTTCTCATTTTCTTAAGAACTTTTGCTGGAAAAACATTTTGTATTTAGTTTCCACAGCTGGCTTTTTGAATCTAGTGACAAAAACATTTAATAGAAGTCTTTGCTCTTTTGTTTCCTTATCCTGGGAAGCACAGGTGGTTTATAGAAAATGGCTATTCCTAGGGAGTGTTTCTCTCTACTCCCTCTCCCCTTTCCGCCCCCAGCGTTTGTTATCAGTAATCTCCCAGGAGTCTCTCTGAAGCTACTACCCAAGGGGATGGCAAACATTGTTTTGTTTTATTTTTATCTAACTGGACTTTAATTAAGGTTGAGACGAAATTATACTAAAAGGAGCAGGATATTTCTAGATAGAAAAGCTCACGGAGGTATAGAGTTGAAATCTGCCTCCTTTCCTCTGGTGGCTTTTTATTCTAGTACAGCCTTTTGTAATCGGTCATCCTAGAGAACATCTAATCCTCTTTCCACCAGGTAGCTGTTAAAAATGTGGAAGACAGTCTCCTTTCTACCTCTGCCTGCCGACAGTTTTCTCCTCTGGCTACACCTCCTACATTCTCTTAAACTCCCAGTGACCTTCCCACCCTCTTCCCTTCACAATCCCAGTGTCACTCAATCTCTGGCCCGTACCTGACGTCTTGTCACGTGCGTCCCTTGTTCAAATGGTACTAGTTATACTGAAGCAATTAGTAGTATGGGCTCTGGCTGACACGGACCAGAGAGAGGTGCTCTCTCATTGTGGACACTTTATCTACGTCCGTGGAGCCCGAGATTGTGTTCACTTTCTTGGCTACCAAGTCATCGCGTTAATTAATATTGAACATGTGGTAGATGTTACCTCTCAGTCTATTTCTTTCAGCTCGATGTTTCCATCAGTCCATATCCCATTCTATGTCTTGTCCCTGGGCAGTGAATCAATGCATCATACAAATACTTTTTTCTCTGGGTTCAGGCCGATTTGGGGTCATGCTCTCAGGGAGCGAGTATGGAGGCTGAGCGGCTGGAGCCTGGGGCTCCCCACTTAATGTGTGGACTCTGCCCGCCGCCTGCCTCTCCCCTCTCTCCGGGCGTTCCTGGCGTCCTCAACTTCTGCTCCGGTCACTGCAGGTCCAGAGTTCTCTCTGTCCAGGGTCTTTTTCTCTCCTTGTTGCTGCTGATCTCGCCATTTGCTGGATGGTTCTGCAGAGGATGGGAAAGCGTCTCTTGTGACGAGCAAAAGTGGCAGTGACTGGGGATGGGAGTGGAGGAGGACAAGGAACAATCTGAGGTGTCACCCTCAGAGCTATCAAAGCCCAGAGTCTGGACCTTGCCCCTGGGCACAGGAAACGCACGGCGTAGGTGTTTATCTCCTAGTACCTGCCTGTCCCAGCACTTTGCCCAAGTGCCTTTGCAACAGTGCACCTCTCTGGAAACCTAACACCTCAAACTCTTGGCTCAGAAATCCGCTCTCAGCATCCCGACACATTGCCTGCGAAGACGGCTGTCTCCTCTCATGGGCTCACTTTCTCAGAGATAACACTGCGACTATTATTTCCATTCTGAGCGTTGCTATTTCCTTCCTTCTGCCTGCTTTGCCTTTAGACTGTTGTTCTTTTTCTAGTTTCCTGAGGTGGAAGGCTAAGTTACCTATACGAGATCTTCATTCTTTATTTATTATCGCATGTCTGATAACCTCTATTTGTTGAAACCTTATCATACCTTTTTTTAAATTTTTGATAGTTTCCTTTAATTCTTTGAACATACGAGTATTTATTACAGATCTTTGAAGATCTTTGTTTAGGAAGTCCAAAAGAAATCTTTGTCTAGGTTTCTCTTGACTACTTCCCCCACTGTGGATAAAACATACTTTTGTTTCTTTGCATGTATTGTAATGTTTCTGGTGGAAATTGAGTATCTTTGATAACAGACTGTAGCAATTCTGGAAATCCTATTTTCCCCTCCCCAGGGTTTGTTCTTGTTGCTCTTTTTGGTGTTTGGTGACTTTTTTGGACTAACTTTGTATAATCTATGTTTTTTTATCATGTGGCCACTGAGGCCTCTGCTTGGCTAGTTTGATGGACAGCTAATAACTGGACATTGATTTCTTTATGTGCACGAAACAGTAAGTGCCGAGTCTTTGCTGGGGGACTCTGTGTAGGTGTCTGTGTTTGTCGGGCCTCCAGCGGCCTGGTGACAGCTCTGCGTCAGCCTTCACCTGGGCTTGCGCACAGCCTTGAGGTCAGCCAGAGATGAAGGGTCAGGGCCTCTCTAGGTCGTGCCTGCACACGGGATATATCCGCGCTTTTCCAAGTGCCCTGCACACAGCTCATCCCCAGCTTTTTCTTTGACATTGTTTTGGTCAGTCCAAGTTGCCTTACTATCTATCTCAGGTAGCTGCACTATCAAACAGTTGGCAGGTGGTGTTTCGGGTTTGTTTGTTTACAAATGCCCTAGAAATAGGGTTGTTTGAACAGAGCGTGATCAGAGTCAGGCTCTGTAACCAGCACCTTAAGAAAAGAGCTCTGCAGGGCGCTGTTGGACAGGTCAGTAGCGACGGTGCTCGCAGCACAGGCTTGCGGGGGTCTCCTGGCCCATTTTCCCCCCGGCAGCAGCTGCTCGGCTGACGATTCTCACAGCGGCCAGAGCTGGGGGCTGTTAGTCTCCAAGGCCGCTGCGAGCTGGGGCAAGGGGGGTGGGGCCGAGGCGAGGGCAAACCCTGCAGCGTGCACTCTTCTCCCCGAGACTCCGAGACTCCAGCTCTCCTTGAACAAGTGTTCCTCAGAGGACTGCAAACCTGTGGCGCATTTCCATGGTTACCAAAACGTTTTTGGCCATTTTTGCCTGTGTGTTCATTTATTTTGTGGTGGTGTAGATTTTTGGAGGTCCTTCCTCCACCATTTCAGAAATGTTTCCACAGTGATTAAGTAATAGATGTGTGTGTGTGTGTGTGTGTGTGTGTGTGTGTGAGAGAGAGAGAGAGAGAGAGAGAGGAAGGGAGGTAGGAGGAGGGAGAGACAGAGAGACACCACCTGATTGGTTGTTTAACTTATAGACCAAGGCCATTCTGGTGGGGATGGTGTGAGCGTGTGTGTGTGTGTGTGTGTGTGTGTGTGTGTGTGTGTGTAAATAGCTCTACCTGACTTCTTTTCAAAAATACACATAACCATGGGAGAGATAGGTGCAGTTCATCAAATCACTTCTTTTCTTAACCAGAAGGAAGTGGCCTGAATGAGAACTTGACCAGAGTGCACAGGGGCGTCAGCGAGGAGTCAGGATTAGAGAGCAGTTGGAGGCCCTGAAGAGAGAGCTCTTCTACTTTCCAAATCGCCAGAAAAGACCCTCCCTGTGTATGTGGGCAGGGGGCAGGGGTTTGGGGGTTGTTGATGGGTATGTATACACAGGTGAACATGTGTTTGTTCCTGCTTAGAAAACCACAGGCAAGGCCAGGAGACAGTGAGGGTTCCTTCTGGACCGGAAGTCGGAGGGCAGGGAGCTGCTGTTCTAAGTCCTGTCTTCCTCTGGGTGGGTCCCTCTCTCTGCTTCAGTTTTAGTGTCAGTGAAAACATTGCTGAGTTGCTAGCCTAAGGCACTTCTGGCTAGAAAATTCCATAGTTCATTGAGTTTGAAGCCTGCAAAATATAGCAAACTACCCTTAAAGTGAAGAAATAAGAGCTTGCAACATTCTGAACTGACCATTTTTTGAAAGTAGTTCCCCCTTTTATATACACAGTGAAACAAACGAACTACCGAGTCCCACACTGAGCTGAGACATCTTTACTCTTCCCCAGCGATGACTGAACAAGTGCTCTGATTCAGCAGCTGGCCCCAGTGTGGCCTTTCCTTCTGGGAGCAGAGCGCGGGTGACTCACTAGAGGGAGGAAGCAGCCGCTTGCTCAGCCTCATACAGGTTATGCACAGATGGGATCGCGTTGCTGTCACCAGCAGCAGTCAGGGAAGATGGATGGTTGTGCAGGGCACAGGTAAAGCATGTTGATAAATCCTCTTGTCTGAGGACGGACAGGGGCTCTGCTGAGACCAGGGGTTGAGTTTGAAGGCCCATAGAATATTTGCACAGGATGTGAGCTGAAATCCCCACAGGCGATCTCAGCATCTCCTTCAGTTGCCCCTAAGTTCCGGGGGGGTGTCATTTATCAGCTTACCTTTTGTCACTGAGGCTAGTTCTACTGGAGGCAAAATGGTGGGATGAGCAAGCTTCCTGCAGCCCCTCAGCCGTTTTTCCTCCATGCCCTGGACCTGCATCTGTTGTGAGCTTTGGGCTCCGCTCATGCCTCCAAATTTATGCTCAAACTCTCCCTTCACAGCCTGTGGTAAATGACTAGTAACGGCTTACAACTCTTCCCAAGGATGTTTTCAAATGAAGAGGTGCAAAGGTTTCAACAGTATCCCCTGTGATACAAGAAGAGCAGATAAATGCACCCTTTGAGCTAGTCCTTGTCCTGTTATTAAGATTGTCAAAGGTGCACTGAGGGGGAGGATTGTGAGACCAAACTGAGGGAGAGGAACCTGATTGATTAGCTATGCAGGCCTGCTGTGCATTAGCTGGAGTTACCATGGTAACACGACACCTTGCCACACCTGGTGTGCCGGGAAGATATCTGCTCTGCAGTTCTTCAGGATTGGGTTTGATGCCGAGCCCTGCCTCTGATTTACGGATTGAGTTACCGGGACAACGAAATGAGAAGATGCGTGGGAAGTGGTCAGTTGGGTGTGGGCTCAGCACGCAGTTCTGCTTCCCCAAGCTGCGAACCACCCCTCTCCCCGCTCCCCTCCCCAAGTCCCAAGTCTCTCGCTCGCTCGTCTCTGCGTTGACGCGGCCTGGCCCGCTATAGGCCCTCCGGTCTGTGGAACTGATATGTGCTGCCTAGCAAAACAGGCCAGAGGAATGAGTCTAGTGACTGGTTATGAAGACTCAGCTCAGCAAAGAGGGAAGAATAGGCGGAGGGTAGGGGGAGGTCGCTGTCACTGGAGCCTTCCTACAGGCTCCCAAAGTCACGGTTTATAGGTTTCCTTTTATTTTTTAAAAATTAAAAATTATTGAAGTAAAAGAAACTCACAGCAAAGTGCATAAATCATAAGGGGAAATAGCTCCACAAAGTCTCACACACCCACATGGCCGTGTCCATGTAAAAACGGGCACCACACCAGCACTCCAGAGTGCGCGTGCTGCCTCCTGCGCCTCTCCTTTCCCCAAGAGACCCCTCACTCTGCCTTGTAACTGCCGCCACCCGGGTGGAGTGGCGGTCCCTGAGGGGGGCGACGGGAGATTGAAAAAGCCATAACACAACACAAAGACACAACACAAGGCAGTTTAAGGAAAAGCGGGGCCAGGTGGGGCATTGTTCTCTGATGGAGAGACAATGACAATGACCACGGCCTCCTCGTTAATTTTATAGGGGTCAATTAGATAAAGTTCAAGGAAGTTTTGCAGACTTAAGGGAACGCTGCAGGCACGGAATGTTCCATTCCCAGGCTATCTGCAAGATAAAGCTTTCTTCTGCAAAGGTTGCCGTTGTCTTCAGCTGAAGCTTGCGGGTTTTCTACCCCCTTCTCAACCCCCCGGGGCTCCGGTTGCCGCCAGCTGCCAGCTTGCTCTGCCTTGCAGATACAAGCGGTCAAGCGT
Source organism: Pteronotus mesoamericanus (assembly GCF_021234165.1). NCBI lineage: Eukaryota > Metazoa > Chordata > Mammalia > Chiroptera > Mormoopidae > Pteronotus > Pteronotus mesoamericanus. The sequence continues at coordinate 880,559 of NW_026555277.1, forward strand.
GGCCTTGGCAAATGCTCAACCTGGCTTTTGACGTCAGTCTTCACCGTCCTCCACAGTAACCCTAGTTATTAACTGTGTTCAATATTTGGTGACATCCAGCCATGTCATTGCATGGAGTTGTAGTTTGTTCATCTTTACTGAAGTGGCGTACTCCTGCGTATGATGACATCATCATTTGTTTATCTGGTCACCTCTTGATGAGCACTTGGGGGCCTGTTACAAATAGGGCTATGAACATAGTACGTGTCTGTTGGTGCTTTGGATCCACATTTCTATTGGATGTGAGTAAAGCCTTGGAGTGACATTGCCAAGTGCTGGAGTATGTAATGTTTAACATTGGGAGACAGCACCAAAGAGTTGTCCACAGCGGTTGTCGTAGCGATTTACAGTCCGCCAGCAGTGTCCGCAAGCCTCCGCTGCTCTGCGTCCTGGCCGCCACTTGCCATTGTCAGTCTTTTTGATTTTAACCATTTTAGTAGGTGTGTAATATTATTTATATTGGTTTTAATTTTCATTTCCCTGGTGACTAACGAAGATGAGCATCTTTTCAAGTATTTTCTGGCCCTTCGAAGATCCTTTGTATTGAATCTTCCTTTAGTTTTTCAATACTGTGGCTTTCCATTGGAATTTGTATTTTTAATAAATATATGTTATTGATTGTACCTGCTAAAAGTTACCAACTTCTGGTTCTCATAGTTCAGGACTCCTGTGCTCCACTTGTTGCTAATTTCTTTTCTCTAGTGAGAAAGCTCAGCATTTTGAAGTGTACTTTCTCTATGTTCTCTATCCTCAAGGAGAACTCCTTCTTTTGGAATGGCCATCAAATATATTATACTGTGTATTTAAAAAATATATTTAAAATAAATAAGGGAAACATTCTCCTTTCCAGCAAAGGCCCAAGTCTGGACCAGAGCTACCATTTGCCTTACCTGTGCATCACTCTGCTAGAAAGAATCAAATGCTGTGCACGTTTTAGAACATTCCGAAGTGTGATAGAACTAGGTGGTGCGCAGGCTGGCCAGGGGCCATTTGTCTCGTTTCCCTTGGTGTCCCAGGTTCCCTTCCGTCCCCTGGCCCCGGGCTCTGCCTCTGGCCCAGTCCCTTCGTGCGGACTCTTTGGTTGGACTGTTTGTCCTTGGGTGCTGCCTGTTGGCTCCCCTTTCACTCCAAGCTCTGCATCTGGTGGGCCACTCATGTTGCCCCCAACCACGCTGCCACGACCCCAAGCTCTGCTCAGACCACACGGTTCCAAAGCATTTGGCTCCATCGATGGTCCTTTGGGATTTATTCCTGGAATGTAAGCATGAGTCAGCATCAGAAAAATCTGATTCTTTCTGAAATTGATAACTATCCTGTGATCCCTGCATGGCATGGTGAGCATCCCTAAATATTTGGTTTCTAAGATTCACTGTAGTTGCTAATCAGTACAATGATATAAAATCCTGATGTCTTTCTAATGCAGGTAGTAATAGACATGAAATTCACAATGGAAGCAGTTTGCAGTGGAAGAGGTGGGCTCACCTGGGCGAATCTGTACATTCAGAAAAATGACCGAACATAGTTCCCCTTGGTGGGATGTCACCCCGGCGAGCTGTTGTGTACATACAGGTGTTGTCTGGCTCGTGTCTACTCATTCTCATCTCAGTGGCAAATGGAAAATTTGCTACTGAGTCATTTTGAATCAGTCTGTGACATCTGCATCTAAATAAGTCGGTTTAATCTTGAGAGAAATGATTGCAGTCGGTATGGCTCACGGACGTGAATGTCCTTAATAGTCATAACCTGTTCTTTGAAGGGTGCTCAGCCTGCATATTGCCCCCTGACGCACAAAAGGTCACACAATGATGCCAGGATGACAGTTGCTGGTGACTTAGGCCGAGAGCTTCAGTTGATCACAAGACAGAGTGACGTGGCAGCCGGGATCGCTGATGCCCTCAGGGCTCGCAGGGAAAAACTTCTGCCTGTTCGCCCTTCTCCGGCTTTTCCGAGTAATTTAATTGGATTCCATAAAACAAAGCTGCTTTCTTTTGAGGTTGGTCAACAAAAATAGAATATACACAAACTGTTTTCTGTGTTCCTGATTTTATTTGGAGAGCAGTGAGGCCTAAGAACTTCTAGATTTCTTCCGTGGCACTGTTTTGGGAAATGTATCATAGTAATGTACAACGTGTACCAAATAAAATAAAAGCCTTTTGTGGGTCGAAAATAGCAATTTGGGTGTCAAATTTGTTTTTACTGATAAAATAATTACAAGTAGCTAACAAACCACTTGATGTAGAGAATTTGAAATATAAGTTAATGTTTAGCATCACTTCCATCTCTATTGAATCGCTCGCTCTTGACCCTGATTTTGCTCGCCCCTATCACATGTCACTCACCCCTGCCTGTTGAGGTGAACCTGCCCCCACTGAAGTAACGACTTCCTCCCTCCACCGCGCCCACACCTTCCCCTCACCCACGGTGCCCGCCTCCTTTCTCCACCACCACAGGAACGGCAGCTCCCTTTATCCAGTTGTTCAGGGTCCACAGCTGGGGGTCCTCCTTGACTCCTCTCTCTCAGCCATGCACACCCCATGGCCGGTGTATCTGTTGTTGCTTCTGTCCCCCCAACTACACCCCAGACTTGACCACTTCTCTCCACCTCCAGCACCACCGCCCTGGATCAAACTGCCCATCCTCCCTTTCCTCCTCTACCCTCATTGAAGTCCATCCATCCACAGCGAGCCACAGTAATGTTCTTACAGCGTGAACTCAGTTGTATCATTCCCTTGCTTCCTCACTGGGGCGGGGGGGGGGGGGGGGGAATCTAAGGTCCATATCGTGGCACACAGCCCTACTTCTTTCTAGCTCCTTCTTGCTGTGTTCCTACAGCTGGTTAGCTCTAGCTCAGTTGTATGAGCCAGCTCTACCCATTGCTAAGAAAGAAACTAATAACCTATAGAAATAAGGGCAGAGCCTCCCGGGCTGAGTTTGTCGTTCACAGAGCCTTGGCAAGGCCTCGGAAGGGGAAAGCCAAGGCTGGGGGCCTCCGGGAACTGGAGGTTTGGTTGATGGCAGATCTTTGTGCGCAGGGGCTTGATGAGGGTTAGGTGAGAATCAGGCTACCGTGGGAGTCAGACTGGCGGGAGCAGCAACGTGAGTATTTTGAGGCAAAGGGTTTTAGGGCTTAAACTGTTGATGGTTTTTATTAAAGAGCCGATGAGTCTTTTGGAAAGTTTCTGTAACGAATAATGAATAATAATAAGTATTTGCCTGGGTAAAAGCATTCTGAAACAGGAAAGCGATGCTAGGGAAGACAAAGGAATGGTAAAGTTGTGTTAATGTAGAGTCTACTCTGTAGACAGTAGCTGTGATTGTGTGCATGGGTGGGGGGTAGTTCCCTTCTCACATCCAAGCCGTGCGTAAGAGTGGGTGGTCGGGTTCTCACACCAGTCGGCCCACGGACAAGAGAATACAGATGCCTCTGAAGCATATGAAAAGCTGCTCACTTTGACTCTGGATGAGAAATGTACTTGAAAACTACACTGGGTTATCTTTTCCACTTATTAGATTTTCAAAGATCAAAAAGTTTGACATAACTTTATGATGGGGAGGAAAACAGGGAGTTTGCACATTCCTGGGGGGAAGGTAAATTGGTAGAGTCTCTAAGGAGGGCAATCTGACAATAGCTATTAAAATTAAAAATGCATGTGCCTGCTGTGCAGAACAAAAATGATCACTTGTAGGTATTTATCCAGCCAGTCTATGAATATCCAAAGGAACACGTGTCCTGTAGAATGCTTTCTGGGCAGTGCTGCTTTAAACATAGAAGTTAACCCTTGTTTATCTCAGTGTTTTCATTTTGCATATGGTGATTTTTGCCATGTGAAATTTTGAAAATTTATGCTGACAAATATTTTGATCTTTTTTCAGTGGCTTTTGGACATGTGTCTCCAAGATCGTAAAAATATTCCACACTGGTTTCTTCATGTACTTTTTGGGCTTTATTCTCAGGGTTGCATTTAAATCTTCGGTCTATTTGAAGTTTATTTAGGGGTAAGTTGTGAGGTATGGATTCACTACTTTTTTTTTTTTCCATGTGGTGAGTCAGTTGTCTCAGTGTACTGAGCAATTCAGCCAGCTCCTAGCGCATACTAAATTTTCACAAATATTTAGTTCTACCTCTGGACTCTCTACTCTGTTCCATAAATTTGTTCCTCCACCTAATGTATCACACTGTTGCAATTATTGTAGTTTTGTCTTAGGTTTCAGTTCCTAGTAGAGGTAGTCCCACCTCATTGCCCAAGTTTGCTAGCTCTCTTAGGCGTTTTTCCATGTAAAATTTAGGATTGGCTTGTCTAATCTCTGTCTAAATCTTATTGATAAACTTATTTATTGTGTTATACTTATGGATTAGTGTAGGGACATTTATATTTTATGATATCAAGTCTTCCTCTCCAAGTTCATGGCGTGCCTTTATATTTGTCGAAGATTATTTTGTGTTTGTCAACAATATTTTAATGTTTTCTTCAGTAGTTATTTTACATCCTTATGTTTATTATGACATGTTCTCTTTTTTTGTTCCTAATGTAAATTGGAATCCTCATGTCCATATCTATTAACTGGTTGTTGTTTATAGGCATGAAGTTTTTTGATTCTGTGTATTTATTTTGTACCCAGGCGTTGTGTGGAATTTCCTTATTGTTTGTAATGTAAATTTATTTGGGTTCTCTAGGTATGGGATCATATTATCTGCACATAATACCTTTACTTTCTTTCCAATTCTATGTCTGTATATTTCCTTTTGAATATTAGCTTGGACCAGTACCTCAAGAACAATATTAAAGGATAATGATAATGGTGAGTAGCATTGTCTTATTTTCAACTCTAATGAGATTGCTTCTAGTAATCCTTCAGAAGGAGAGATGCTGACTTTTAGGCTGGGATAAGTATGTTGTATTATGGTAAGAAAGTACTCATCTTTTTCATTTTATTGAGAATTTCATCAAGAATGTGTTTTGAATTTTATCAAATGCCTCTTCAGCACGTATGAAAAAGATTATAGGATTTTTCCTCCTTAAATCTGTTAATATAGGTGAATGGATTTTCTGACATTTAATCACACTTTTATTCTGGGAATAAACCCTACATGGTCATGCTATATTAATTTTTAATCATTTGCTGGATAATAATTGCACATTTTTAGAAGATCTTTATACCAATTTGTGTGTGTGCGCTTGTCTGCTGACTTTGTTAAGTTTTGGTGTCCGTTGTTTATACATTGAACTTTACAAAAACACGAATGCGACTGGGGTCGTATGAGCATCTCTGAACTGATCTCCATCACCAGAGGAATGCTCTGGCCTAGGTCATCTGATCTCTCTTGGATCTGAGGGTGGGGTCAGTTTCTCATCTCTATCTATCTATCTATCTATCTGGCCATCCATCCATCCATCCACCTGCATTCCTGAGGTCTGACTGACTTACAAGCAGCCATGTATTCTAATGCAGACAACTTGGCAAGCTTGAAGATACGCATGCACTCCTGAAACCATCACCACTGTCCATGCCATAAACATAGCCATCACCTCCATCCTCTTTATTATTATTTTTGTGCATAAAAAGAATGCTAAGATCTACCCTCTTAGCAGACTTTAAGTATACGATGCTGTGGCGCTAACTCGGGGCTCCAGGCTGTGCGGTGGGTCTGTAGGACTTACTCACCTTGCACAGCTGGAACTTGGCGCTCTCCGAAGGTGAGCTGAGAGGCACAGGGGAGGCCTTGGGTGGAATCTCCTTACTTTCAAGCCCTCTGACATGGATTCCTGATTGAAAGCACTCCTATATTCCAGGATGGTACAGTCCTCATAGTAACAAAAAAGTGGAACTAAAAACAATGATTGAGTTTAAGACAGTTCCCATGCTCTCATGAGTCTTGGTAGAAAGATCTGATTTTCCTCTGCTGGTAGCACAGTGCTTTATGAAATATTTATACAGGGAAGATGTGTGTCCTTGCTGTCTCATTTGAGACTTCTCATTTAAACCTGCCCCAGATCAATGAAATACTAGAGTGATAATGTAGAAGGAATCACAACTGCTTTAAACAGCTGCTAGAACAGTGGTTTAATTCAAATCAAAGCAAGTCTGAGGGGAGGCAAGTGAATATGAAGCAGCTTAAACACATCACTTAGGAGCTGCGCAATGATAATTCCGAGTAAAGTAACCTGGGTATACAAGGTATACGCTGAAACACTTACGTGACTAATTTTAAAAGGATACTACCAATTAAAGGAATAAGGCAATCGTTCTGGTGCTTGTGCCTAGAATGTATGCAAATCACATTTATTCTTTGTGAAGACTCTTCAAGGACACCTAAACCCCCCATATAGTTAGTAGTTATATTCCTACACTGCCTTTTGATTTGATTGCCTCTTATGGAGGGAATGTTGGGAGCGGAGGAAAGGCACCATGGGGAAGTGGAGGGAGCATCACCTGTGCAGTTGGGAGCTGGGGGCCTCCTTCTGGCTCTGGGCTGCCCAGCCCAGACTAGTGACGGACTTCCTCAGTGCCTCATCTTCCTCCTCAGAAAAGATTGTCAAAGTCTCACCCTATGCTCACATCCTATAATTCTGCCACTCAGAAGTAGTGGTGTGCCTCACCAAGAAAGCAAGTGAGCAGAGAAATGAAAACCTTCCAGTGCCTCCGCCAACAATAAACCAAACTCCGGCAGGTGCTGTGTATTGTGCCATACATTCATTCACACATATATGACATGCCCATTATACACACAGTGCACATATGTGCACATGATACACATTATATATGGTACATATACACGTGGAATACATGTATACATGTAGTATAACACATATGTATATTATATACATGTATACATAGATGTATATAATTATCTATGTATCTATCTATCCATCCATTGTATCAATTAGGTACCAGGCTGCACTGTAGGAGATTCATACAGCAGATACATAGTCAAGTTCAAAGTACAGGCTCTCCAGCCAGACTCCCCTCTTTGGGTGAGGCCTGGCCACTCTACTTACAAGTTGGGTGGCTTTAGATCTTTTATTTAACCTCATTGTACCATAATTTTGTCTTCTTTTAATTGGGCACATGTCATAGTTTCTATTTTTGGTATTAAGATTAAAAGAGATAATATGTAAAAAATATACTCATATTAGTGCCAGCTTCGTTGTACGTACTCTACGTATCACCCAGTTTACCTCTCTACATACCATCATCCCGGTTACTTCTCCCATGAGCTCTATAAAGCAGGCATTGGTTCACAATTAGCCATCTGGGGCGTCCCTGGTGAAACCTGAAACTCACCCCCACGCATGGAAGGGCAGACCGCTCCAGATTGGTAGGTGACAGGCATAATAAACATGGGAACTTACATAAAAGGCTTGTCTTGGTGGCCACACCGCCCTGCCAGAGTGTTAAAAGTTTACATAGAGGCCTGAGTGGGGCTTCGTCATGTCTTCAGTCTAGATGGTCTCAGCGACCCCTTACTTGCTCTGGGCTACGCTGTTGGCACAGCTCTGGCCATGGGAACAGCAGGCTGGACAAATACATTCCAATGAAAGGACAAGGGTTAGCAGCTTCCAACTGCCCGGGTCCAGCTCCTGGGTCAACATGAGGGCACATCCTTTTGATGACCTCTTCCAGCACAGGAATTTCTATCTCCATATCATGTGGCACCTCAAGGTCAAAGACAATGAGTAATTTGTTCAGCACAATCATGGGTCCTGCTAGAGCTATTCTGGTTGAAGAAGGCTATTTGGTGCTGTTCTCCATGGCAAAAAATTATCACCCAGCATTGTTTCTTTTCCCTCTGGGTTGTGGGGCTGACTTTTCCTTTCAAGCCAAAAAAGAAATGTGTGCGTGCCATGAGATGGCAAAGGTTGAAAACTGCTCTCCTACAGTGTAACTCAGTTGAGTTGTCACTCTGGAGGAGATGCACGAGGAGAGACGAGCCAAACTATCTTGAAAATTTTCTGTTCCACCAAATGCTTGGATCCTTAATTGGATCCAGCTGCCTGTCCCACAGGGCTAGCACACCTGAGCTGGTCGGTCAGGCTGCGTGGCTCACGGGGAACTATCGGATCTGCCCTGCTCCTTAGTAGTGTGTGACCTGCACTTGTTTCACGTCACTGGGATTCAGTGGATTAAAACTACATTGGTTTATGTCTTCCTCATACCTATGTCCATTGTAGGTTCCCATGGCTTCACCAGGTTGTCCTCCCTCAGGGACACAGGCTGACGCCTCACCTCTTGGAATCTTGCTGGTTACCCTGGTCACATGCATTATATTTTAAAGGTTTCCATCTGGAAGCAGTGCCTGCTATTTCCCCTCACATTTCATTGGCCAAGGCAAGTCATATAACCACACCTCGCTTCAAAAGAAGTCCTACAGAGTAGCTCCTGGGAGGAGGAGAGGTAGCAATATTGGCAAATAGCAGTATGGCCAAATGGACTACCATTCCCTTCATATTCCATTTTATTTATTATAGTTCAGCATTTTTACTGGTTGAGATAATGTTGTGCTTTGATTCTGGTAATCGTATTAGCTGCCAAATTTGGAGAGTCTGTGGCATTTCCTAAAAATGTCATCTAACCTGGCAGTGGTTCACTGACCAGTGTGCCCAGACAACAGTTGTTAAATGGTTTCAAGTCCACTTTCCCCAGAAGGTGACCGTGAGAAATTCTATCACATTCTTTGCTGAAATCACGATACATTATTTGGATATTTCGCCCTTGACTTATTAATGTAGATTCTCTATCAAAAAAAAGAAATGAGGTGAGTTAACGTGAAGATTTGATGTTCTGTAAGTTTGGAGCAGCATGAACCACAGGGCTGCATCATTAAATTTTTAGCTTATATTTAAACATAGAGCCAATATTATTTTAATAACTTTTGTTAAAAGGACAAGGTAATATATTAGTTGCACTCTTTAGTTGTGTATTTGGGGGCCTTTCAGATGGTTGGAAACTGTTAGCCAAATACCAGATCCGCGTTCAGAACCGCAGAAGGAACCCACTTCTCAGAATATGATAACAGCAGGAATCACCGTCACACTCAGCTGGTGTTAGTGTGGGTGGGTTTGGGGCCAGGGCATACGGTGCACGTCCTGCTGCCCAGAACTCATCACGTGGCTCCACCTATAAGTAAGGGGACGAGAGATGTAGCCTTTCTTCTCAGCTTGGAGAGAAATGCAATGGTCTTGTATCGTCTCTCCCAGAATATGCCTTGTAAAGATTAAAGACAGAATCATTTTTTAAAAACTGAATATTATCTGCAAAATTCAGACATCAGCATTCAAAGAATAAAACCACTGTCCTTCCATATTTCAAAATGATATGAAATCTGTACACAAAGGGGTTGCTAGGCAAAAATAAGGTAAACTGAAGTGTGATTTTAATGAGCGCGCAACCTTTCTTCACTTATCTTTGTTTCATTTGTGTGTGTGTGTGCGCGTGTGTGTGTTGATGGGAGGGAGTGAGCACTGGTCCATTATTCTAGGGTTTGAGGTAAGAAAGGTTAGTGCTCCACAGAAAGTGGAGGAACGCCTGAATGATGAGGCTAGTACCAGCAGAGGGTGCTGGCGTGGCACAAAATCGGATTTTTTTTTTTTTTTTTTTTTTTTGAGGCAGTCTCAGATAAAAGACAGCAGGTGCCGGGGAACCACACGGAAGGTTGAGTTCCCCCTGCTGCATGAAAATCCGGCCGGGTTTCGGTGACCTCTTGCATCGGCCACATGAACTTTAGGCGTCTCCTAACGCACAAGCTCCTGACACTTGCGCGGGAGCTCGGCAGGGCTGGGAGAGGGTGGGCAGTGCTTCCTGTTTCCACTGGAGACTTGCAGGAGCCTCGGGCTGCTCACCTGGAGCTTGCACGGGCTCATGTGGTGTCTCTTCTTTGTTATTTGCCCAGCTTTTACGAAACACTTTTTGTGTGCCCTAAAAGATTTGCCCAAACTGTCAATCCAACAGGGTCACATTTTGTTGTCTCACATGTCATCTTAAAACAAGTTACTGGGGAGCTTACACGTTGTAGCGTTGGGAAAGGTCAGGGGGCAGAGACCAGGCGAGCTGCGTTTATTCAGCAGAGCTTGACCTCCTTGGTTGTCAAAGCAAGAGTCAGCCTGACCGGGATGTTTAGAGGAGCCCCACCCGTGCCCTCCCCCAACACCTCGCCCCCGCCGTCCAACCCCAGGTAGATCACGGTGAATGTTCCTTTTCTACAGAGTACAAGTGAATCCCGGCAGGGCCTTTGCGAACCTGCACTTTCAGAACAGCTCTTCGAGGAGACTCACAGCACTCTGGGCTGGGAGTCAAGTGGCACACGGGGTTCTAGTTCAGCCTCTCTGGGCCTCAGGTTCCTCCTCGGTTCAACGACAGGGCTGGACACTGATTCCGAGGTTTCCGTTAGCGCCCACAAGCCACATTAGGACACTTCTGAGCTGCGAGCGTCGCCTGGCAGGCGAGAAGGGAGGCTTCTCGGTCAGCACCAAGGACAAGGGCCCGAGGTCAGAGGAGCGGAGACGCTGTCACCTCCCGGCTAGCCCGGCGGATCAGTGGGTGTCGGGGCTCTGGGGTTCGGCTGTGAGCGCAGAGGCCTGGGTGGGCCGGGAGGACTGTGCGAAGGGCAGCAGCCCCGGGAACGAGGTGGGGCCGGTGCCTGCAGGAATCTCCCAGATTCTGCGCCCAGAGGCACCGGGTGGCTGCTGCGAGGCCGGGACGCCTTTCGCTGCGCTGCGAGCCCTCCTGCCCTGCGGGGCCCACGGGGGGCGCTACGCTGCTGGGCACCTGGAGGCCTCATAAAGCACCCCCCTCTGCCGGCCTTGCCCCTTCAGCCCTATTCCTTCCCGAGCCGGGCCCGCGCGGCCACTGCTGCCCGCTCGCGGTTCTTTAGGACACGCCCACCACTCCGCTCGCACCCTCACGCCTGGGGGTCCCGGGTGGCCTTGCTGATCCTCCAGTCCCAACACCTCGCTGGGGAGGGGTCCCCGCGCCCCTTGCTTCCTAGGCCCGCTCCCGCCCGGCGCCCCGCCCCTGTTTGCCCCGCCTCCCCTCTGGCCCCGCCCCACAGGCCCCGCCCGTCGTTGCCCCGGGAACCACGGTGCCCGCAGCTGCAGAAGGCGCCAGGCCCAGCGGAGCAGCTTTCGCCGCCACCGCTGCTACCGCCGCCACCTCGGCCACCGCGCCCCAGCTCGGACTCCGGCTCCGCTCCGTGCCACTCGGTCAGCCATGCCGCCGCACCGCGCCCCGGCGCCCGGTGCGCAGCTGCTGCCCGCTGCGGCCCTGCTGCTGCTGCTGCTGCTCGGCGCGGGGCCCCGCGACCGCTGCCTGGCCAGCCCGGTGTCCGCCGCTCCGCTGCCCTCCCCGGGGCCGTGCGCCGAGCAGCCCTGCCGGAACGGGGGCGTATGCACCCCGCGCCCCGCACCTGACCCTCAGTCCCCGGTTCCCGCCGGCGAGCCCAACTATAGCTGCACCTGCCCCGAGGGGGTCTCCGGCGCCAATTGCCAGGTGAGTGGACGTGGCGGGAGCGGGGCGGGGCGCCGGCCCGGGACCCGCAGCTTCGCCTCGCCGGCCGCGAGCGCTGCTCGGCGCGGGGCTCCAGCATTTGGGACACTAGCGTCTTCTGCTTGGGAAAGGGGGTGGATCCGGCCTCTCGGTCCGCGTAGACGCGGACACCTGGCTGACCTTGCAAGTGCCACTTCCCTGCCCACCCTGGTTCTCCAGCCGTGCCAGCCTGGCTCTCGGGGCGGGCCGCTCCAGGGCCTGGCAGCCACCCTAGCCCCGGTACTTCTGATGCGACCATTGGTCACCAAGTGGCGCGCTCCTTGCAGCCCGGGCTGAGCCACTCTCCACAAACGTGGTCCCGGTGCCGGCGGTGGCCGCTTCGAGGATCCAGCTCCGAGCGTCCCCTGCCGAGCGTTCAGTGTCCAGGTGACCCCTGCTCCCTGTCCCGATGAACACCGCGTGCGTCGAGGATGCGGGGCTTGGGAGGCAGGTGGTGGCCGGCTCCGTGGCGGGTGGTCGGCACTTCCTTTCTCCACCCTTGAGGGCCCTGACGAAGCAGCTAGAGGCCGAGAGGGCAGCTGCCTCCCCGCGGCCTGAGGCCAGGAGGAGATGTTGGGAAGGTCTGGGCATTGCGGGGGACGTTGTGTGGGGGGCCTGGTGCACCGCCCTCCCGGCTGGGCAGGGCACTGAAAAGCTTCGAGGAAGCGTGGGGCGGTGCGAGCCATGGCCGGCTGCTGCCCCTGGATTTGGACTTGAGAGAATTTGGCAGAACATAATAGATGGGGCTGGATTACAAGAATGTTAAACCTCGGGGAAACCAATTAATTTATTAACACCAACATTTTCAATAGGGCATTTGGTAGAGCAGTGTGTGAAATATCCTCAAGTCTCTTCTAGGGCAGAGGCAAATAATGAATTTCTCTAAAATGATTAATTAAATCAAGTGAATGTGGAATATATCTGGGATGAAATGCTTTTTTTTTTCATTACATTTGGAGTGGAGGAGTTTGTTTCCTATAAATGTGACACGATGCCCCAAGAGTTACTTTGAGAATGCTCAAATGCACTCTTATTTCTGTGGGGAAGGAAGTCTACATATGGTATGACATGGTATGACATGATATGATATGATTTGCTTTAATTTTTTAAATAGAGGGGTAAATGGGACTGAGAAGCTTGACCTTGACAGAATTTTTGCTATTTCCTCCAATCTTTTTCTTGTTAGCCGCAAATTTTCAACGTGAATTTATCTTTTCAGTGTTACGCTCTTCTTTGTTAATTGGTTCCAGGAAGCTGTTGTTCCCTCAAAGGGGATGACGATGATGAGAAGAGTGATAATGAGAGCGTGTGATATGACGTCCCAAGTAGATTGAGGGCATGATGACTCTTTGGGGACATGCCTGTTGGAGCCATTCTAACCATTAGGACAAAACATTCCTTATTAATTTCCCCGGTTGGTTGATGATTTATAATAATTTTCCTGAAGAACGAATATGCCTAAATGCTCCTCTCCAGCGTTGTTGTAGTCACATGTCTGAATTCCATCCTTGAAAGAGACGGGTGATTCCGAGCGTGGCCGGGACAGGCGGGAGGAAGGCTGGGGTGCCCGGCAGCTCCGGTGCGTGGGGAGAGTGACTGGGCATTGGACATCTCGCTCTACTCTGAGATTTGGTTTTGTGACTCTAAAAATAGATCTAAGAAACCTTCAAGAAAGGCAGAGACCTCTCCAGTGCTTCCTAAATATGGCTAACGGAGAAGCATAAATATTTTTTGTCTTGAGTTGTGGTTTGATGTATAATGCAGTTCATTCAGAAAAGTCACGAACTAATAATACACAAACCTTGCAGAACCACCTAGTTCAGGACAGATCCGGCTTCCTGTGCTGCTCCCGTGCGAGGCGTCCCGGCCGCAGGGGTGCTGCCTGCCGGAGGGGACGCAGGGCTGGGTGTTGCTAGTTTCGCGTTGAAGGGAGAGCGGACTGTAACTGTAATTCTAACAGGAAAGCTGAGCAAATTTGGAACCTGATCCGGCTTGGTTACCCAGAAGAACTTAGCCGAGATGATTCAGAGCCTTATAACCCATGAAAAATTGATTCCTGATTATTTTAAGGTAGTCTCGTGATTTTGCAGTAATGCTCGAGTCTTAGGTTTTCTATGGGGAAATAAAGGGGTGATCTCAGTAAGGACATTGAACAGAGAGGGAAAAAACCCTTCACATGCTCAATTACAGATAAGAGAAATGGATGCTAGCCATTGCTAAGAGTGTGGCTGCTGAAACAGAACCTAATACTCATGGAATACACTGGAAATGGAATTTTAACTGTATGTGAAAAGAATCCTTTAAACAGCTGCAAGGACAATCATGGTAAGCAATGGAAACATTAGAACCAAAATCTGGAATCTGCCTTCCTTTCTTCTCCCTTTCCTCCCTCCCTCCCTTCTCTCTTCTGTGGGGCAAGTCAGGGCAACCGTAAAGCACTGATTGGGGTTAATACGGACTGCGGCTGCCTTCCGCGGTTCTGTGCTCGGCCCGGCCAGCGGGCCCGGCGGTGCTGCTTGTGTCACCCGGTGACAGAGTCTCACAGGACCTTGGAACCAGGGTGGGGGAGGAAGTGTGGGTTTGCAGTTGAAGGGCCGAAGTTTAACCTGCTGTGACAAGTGATCTAAACAGACGGAGTCCAGTTTTCTCATCTTGGATGATGGGACCTGCCTGTCCTGGGGTCTGTAATAGAGTCTGATTCTGTTTTTTGGTGTTTGGCTGCTGGCAGATGTGAAGCCTCAGCGCTCCCCCTCCCGCGCCACCCCCCCTCCCCTGCACTTCTGCCCAGTGTCTCCGCCAGTTGCCGCAAAGCCTGGGGGCTCTCTCCTTTGGCGGTGGTGAGAGGTTCGTTCCACGTAAGCCCCGGGCCACGGTCTACCTTCCCCTCCCTGCATCTGCAGCAAACCCCCCAGCCAGGCCCCCTCCCTGCTCTCTCGAGCCAGTGTGGACCTGCCTGGGTGCTGCCCATTGTCCCCAGAGGGCCTCATTATGTGAGCAAGAGAGCTTCGTGTGGCGCTTTCGCTCTTGACATCCAAACCAAAATTTAAGTGGGCGACTGCCCTGTCTTGGTGGGGTGTCCACAACAGGGCTTGGGGGAAGATGACATTAATTGCTGTAAATCACAGAGCACCTGTGGTGCCTCCACAAATCTCACCTCTTCTGTTTCCTTTCTTTTTAAACTCTTGCACACATTCCATAGGCTCGCTACCTAACTGCATAAGGTAGAAAGAACGAGTACCGTCCTGTCCTTGTGTCGAATGTAGACATCGAAGCTCATTTTGATGGAGTGGTGTATCCAAGATCCCAGGATTTGATACTGCCCTAAAAAGCATACACTTAAAATATATCTTTTCTATTCCTCTAACACATTGAAACATGGTAAATCATGAGGGTTCAGTGGATTCCACATGGGAAGCTAAGTTACAGAGACCAAATGACGACGATGATGATGGTGGTCGCTGACTTCCCTCAAGCACTCGCCACGTGCCGTCACTGTTGCGGGGGCTTTATGGACGTCACTCACCAGTTCTCGCAGTGCCCTGTGAGCTGGGAGCTGTAGCCGTCCCATTTTATAGATGAAGTGCAGGAAAGCTGAATGACTCGCTCAAGGTCACACTGCTAGCAGGTGGTGGAGCTGGGATTTGAACCAGGTAACTGGCTTGAGGGCAAGCTGCAGAGTGGGCTGAGGTGGAAGTCCAGCCCCGGCCCTATCATTTTTAGCTTTGTGACCTTAAGTCAGAGCTATAACCTCTTTGTGTCTTCTCAGGAAAAAGGGCGTGAGGCGATTCCTGAGTCTGGTTTTGCTTGAAAACACGGAGTCTGTGTGGCCGCTCTTGGTTGGAGTAAAATGCCACAGGAATGGCAGAGACACAGCGGATTCCGCCTTATGCCAAGCAGGACCTTCATCTCGGACCTAGAATCCTGGGTCCTAGTTGCATGATGACGTGCAAATGGGCAGTAAATAAAAGAATCATAAACATATCTGATGGGCCTGAGAAAACTTCAACTTGAAAAACCAGGGTGGCTGCCCTTGCCTGTCTGGCTCACTTGGGGAAGCCGGCAGGCACGGGGGCGGCCGCTGCTGGCCCATCTCTGTTCTTCTCTGGTCATCCGTCCAAGGCAGGGGTTATTCAATTTGTGTAATTTGTTTGTAAAGCTTTTTTATTTTAATGAAATAATTCTTGGCCAGATTCTCACAGCCGTCAAACACCTGTTTGTTTTTTATTTCCTTTTCCCTGGGAATCTTGTATTTGGGATTTTAATGAAAATGTGTCAATTTCCGCACTTGGAGAAGAAAGGGACTTGCGTAGCTGCTTTTTATGCAAGTTAATTTTACTCTCTAAGCTGATTTCTATAATCCTCTCTTCTGATTAAACATGCTGACTTAAAACAGTGGTTCTGCTCCAGATGAATCCATTTTTGATTGAAGTTTGCTAACAAACAACAACAAAGAATTCTAGTTCTTTGCACAGCGTCAGCGTTTACTGGGCTCTTGACACACACACACACACACACACACACACACACATACAGACTCACATTATAATATGTCCAGTATCTGCTGAGATGCCAGAGAGACATTGCTT
The DNA here is from genome assembly GCF_021234165.1 of Pteronotus mesoamericanus. Classification (NCBI taxonomy): domain Eukaryota; kingdom Metazoa; phylum Chordata; class Mammalia; order Chiroptera; family Mormoopidae; genus Pteronotus; species Pteronotus mesoamericanus. The sequence continues at coordinate 896,704 of NW_026555277.1, forward strand.
CTTGCTCTGGCCTTTCTATGACCTCTTCTTGACCTTGGGAGAGTAATAGAACATCCTTGGACCTCACTGTTCATATCTCTAAAATGGACTAACACTGCTTGTTTTAGTTTCTTTATAGAAAAGATACAATTCATAAATGGGGACATAGTACATTTTTTTCAATAAGTATAAGAGAGTATGGCAGAATGAATTTGAAAGCATTTTGGAAAAAGTAAAATGCTGCACAAACACAAGGTATATGGAGAAGAGGACGTTTCCTCTATAAGCCATGATTCTGCTAGTTAGCCAGAGTCTGATTGTTGCGTCCAACGAACAGAGGCGGCTTTTTCTCTCCCTGCTAGGATGAGTTAAGCTGCACCATATGTTTAAAAAAAATGAAAATTTCATTGTATTAAAATTTAGATAAATGCGTAGTTTTTTTTTTTTTAAACTGTGACATAAACAAGTGATTTCTCAGAAAAGTCTCAGTGACTTCAAGTTTTCCTTTGAAGTGAATGAAAAAAGCTGGTCAAAAATCCTTGTAACAGTTTCCATGAAAGAAAGAAACCATTGTTTTTCACGGTGTTATTAAGATGAAGTGAGTGTCTTATTTTGTTTATCTGGCACCCTCTTAGGAAACATCACATTTCTCAGCTTGGCCGCTTGACAAAAATGCATTTCTGTCTTTAACTTCTTTGCTTAAGCTTCTCCTTCAAAAATGGTTCGTTAGGCCCTCAGGTCACAAGCATCACACAGGAAGGAAAACCTGCCTGCAGCCGAAGGGTATTGGGGTCAGAAAGCAGAATGAATGCCCGAGTTGTATTTGTGGACCTTCTCCTCCGTTCAGTGGCCGCTGTGGTCAGAGCTGCCTACCCCAGAGACACGCAGGGCAGGCTCTTGCTCCCCAAGCAGAAAACCCAACAGCACAGCCAGGCTTGGTGGATACATTTCTTTATTTTTTCCACCCTGCCTGGTGCCCCGCCCTGGCTGCTTATTAGAATCCTCTGGGAGCATTAACAAACGTGAGAGCCTGGGTGTGGATTTAGAGGTTTAAAATTCCCGCTCAGTTACTACAAGCTTGGCAGCCTTGTAACCCTGATCCTCATTCGTCCTTCGGACGCCTGGAGGGATTAAAATGATCAGCTAGTTCGGCGGGCTCCAAGCTGCCCTCCGCACGCACACACTACCATTTTTGTAAAGGTGGAATGGATACGATTCTCCATTTATGGCTCAGGAAACGCCTCTGGGGTCCTGCAGCTTGGGCGACCGCGTTGGAGCCTGGGCGCCGGGGTCGTGGCCTTGAGTACGGCGTGTTGGTTGCTGTGCTGGCGCTGGTCTCCCAGTGCTCACGGGGTCTGGCCGTCTAGGTCCCTGGGAGGGGCCGCTAGGTCACTGGGAGGAGCGTCGCCGTTCCTTTTGGGTTTCAGAGGCCCGATTGAAACTCCTCTGTGACAGGCGCGCTCGGGGGAAGTAATCCCCACGGGAAAAAGCACGGAGTCCCTGGATGCCGCGGGGTCTCAGAAGTGCCACCTACTGCTGCAGGCCTGCCCCGTGCGAGGCCCGTAAGGACGATGGCCGCTTTCCCATAGCGTTCCGGTCACGGTTCTGAAATACGCTATGTGGAGCAAAACCCCGTCCTTAATTTTTAAGCAAAATACAATGTATTAGAACAGGAAACCAGTTCAATATATCCTTAGTATATTACATTAGAGAGGAATGACATTGTATAGGAACCATAAAAAGACAACTGAACTCTCTTGACTTCAGATTCACTGCCTGTATCATTCCTTAGACAAAGAATTTTTGAGAAAAAAATTAAGGTATAATTTCTGTCCAGTAAAATTTACTCTTAAAAGCATTCAGCTCTATGAGTTTGTCATACAGCTGTGTACCGGTCACCACAATTAAGATATGGAGCAGCTCACCCCCTCCGCCTTTTTCCGCGTGCTCTTTTGAGAGTAAACCATTGCCCCAGCCCCAGCCCCTGGCCACCGCTGTCTCCCGGCTGCCCTTACACGTTCTGGCTTTTCCAGAATGTCATATAAATAAAATCACAGAACATCGGTGCTTCTTCCACTTAGTATAACGCTTTTGAGATGGACCCGTGTGTTCGCATGTATCAATAGTTTCTTGTCATTGCTGAGTAGTATTTTATTGTATGGATATACCACGATTTTGCTCATGCGTTCTCCAGTTAATGCCGCTTGGGTTTCCAGTTATTGGTGATGATGAATAAAGCTGCCATAAACATTCCCGCACAGGTTTTTAAGTGGACATATATTTTTACTTTCTTGAGTAAATACCTAGGAGAGGGATTGCTGGGTTCTGTGGTAAGTACACACGAAACTTTATAAGAAGCTGCTAACTTTTTCAGAATGGCTATGCCATTTTGCATTTCCATTGGCAACAAATGAGAGTTCTAATAACTTTCATCCTTGTCATTTCTTTGGTATGGTATGGTGATGTAGGTTTTAGATATTTTGATAAGTGTGTGGTGGTATCACATTGTGGTGTTAATTTGCTTTTGCATAATGATTAATGTTGAACATTTTTTATGTGCTATTTACCATCCAAACCTCTTCTTTGATAGGTGTTTGTTCAAATGAGTTGTGAGCGTTCTTTCTATGTTGTGGATATGAATTCTTTATTTGGTATGACCTGCAAATATTTTCTCCCTACCTTTGGTTTGTTTTTCCATTTTCTTAGCAGTGTGTTTGAAGAAAAGATTTTTAATATTGATGAGGTCTTTTTTCTTTTATGGTTTGTGTTTGTGTCCTAAGAAATAGTTGCCTAACCCAATGTCACAAAAATATTTTCCTATATTTTCTTCTAGAATTGTATTATTTTAGTTGGTATGTTGAGATTTCTGACCCATTTTGAGATCATTGTATGTGGTGCAATGTATGGGGAGCCTTTATTCATTTTTGGCATATGGATACCAGTTGTTCTGGAAACATTTGTTGACAAGACCGTCTGTTCCCACTAAATTATCTTGGTAACTTTGTTGAAAATCATTTGCCCATACACAGGTGGACCTATTTGAGACTCTATTCTATTTTATTGACATTGTACAGGTATCATTTTGCCAGTTCCACAGTCTTGATTGTAGCATAGTAAGTCTTGAAATAAGGTTGTATGAGTCCTTCGTAAATTTTTTCTCCCTGCCTCCCCACTCCCCAATTGTTTGGCCATTCTAGATCATTTGGAACTTGCTTTTTGAGCAGCATAGAAGGGAGGTGGTAAAATACAGTTCTCCCAAGCATGTGTTGAGATGGCAGGAATTCCAAACATCAGGATAGCATTTCACACCTAGATAGAAACTAGGAGACTTAACCTGGAATCTGTAGATGGGTTTGAGAGTAGCATGTGAATGTCCTGAGATGCCAACTTTTGTATGTATATACTCTCATGGGAAATGGCTCACAAGTTTCATGAGATTCTTAAAGAAGCCTTCTGCCAATAATAGAACCTCTGGGATGGAGGAAGAGGCAGGTGGCTGAATACACGGCGGACCTGGGCATGGACCAAAGCATACACTGATAGCCAGCTTGAGCATGAAGTGTCCCCAGATAGAGGTGCCAGATAAAATACAGGACAGTCAGTTAATTTTGAATTTCAGACAAACAGTGAACACTTCCCCCCTCTTTGACCCGAATATTGCACATTGTTTTTCTGAAGTTTAGATTTAACTGGGAGCTGTTGTTTTTTATATAATCTTTATTGTATTTTTTCCATTACCATTTTTTTTAAAATTTGCTAAATCTGGTAACTTTGCCCCAAAGGCCTAATTCCTGCTCTGATTCCTAGTTTTGTTCTGAAGGGCTCATTAACAACACTTTAAATTCTTGTCATATAATTACATAAGGCAAACTTTATTAACTGCATTTAAAATATCCATTTAGTTCATAGTTTTACATCTTTATGGGGCCTTTTAAGGGCAACGGTCAAATTGGGTCAGGGCATTAAAAACCAGTGAAAATATGATGAAAGCAGCCCATTCATGAGCTCCCTTTGCCCTCTGCCTACCTTGTCAGCTAATGTCCTGCCTCTGCGGTAATCGTTGTTCACATTTTGGTGTGTAGCTTTACAGATTTACCTCTGTGCATAGGAATATATACAAAGCATATGTAAATACTCATATAGCCGTGCAACTATTTTATATAGAGATTAGATAGATCATTCTATGCACATACTGGTCCACAACTTCTTTCTTAATCAGTTTAACATATTATCATGTCTTAAAACAGAAAACAAACCCCTTCTTTTTGATGGCTGAATATACAGCATTCTATTGTGTATTTATATATTCATTTTTCCCATTATAAATAATGTTTCAATGACCACTGATATATATAACATATATAATGATGTATGTGTATATATGTATATGGATGTCAAAAGTTACATACATTAAACATTTTAATAAATTTCACTTAATTGCCATTCAAAAAGGCCTAACATTTTTGCATACTTACTAACAGCATAAGAGAATGCCTGTTCACCCACATTTTTGTCAGTACTGGTATTCCAGGTTCTAATTTATTTTTGTGTGTTAATTGATGGCTAAAACATGGTATCTGATTGGTTCTCTTTGAATTTTTGAAATAATGAAAGAGGGAGAATATTTCTTTTGAATTGCTAGTTCTTACTTTTGCCTAGTTTTCTTTTGTGTTACTCATTTTTAAAAATTGATTTGCAGTAGCCCTTTGTCCTTTGTATGGTAAATTTTTTCCTCCAATTTATCTTTTTTCTTTTGACTCTACTTATGCTCATTGTTTTGCCCTTTAGAACCTTCTAATTTTTGATTCTCATTTAGTCAGACTCATCAGTGGGGTGGCTGATAAATTTTAATTAAAGCTCTAATGTTTGATACCAATACTATATTGCACAGTATCTTGAGAATTACCTGATTAGAGCCAGGAGTTCGCTTTTGAAGAATTCTGTTTTGGCCAGGATTTGTATTGATAGGACTGATCTTGTTCTCTCTAATTTAGAATGTACAATTAAATATAGCCCCATTTTTTGCCTGTTTTAAGAAGAGTTGGCATAGATTTTCTAAATCATATTTAAATGCTTGTAATTCATCTTGACTTTTTCTGAGGTTGGAACGCTATAACCATTTTAGTAAGATTCTTCATTTATTTCAGTAAAAGACCTACTCAGCACAATTTTTTTCTTTAATAATTGGCATGAGTTCTTTGGTATTTTGTTAAAATCACCCAGTTAATTTTAATGGCATTATTGGATAATACCATATTTCTTAAAAGTTCTTGATGGTTAATGGTCTGATTTCAAACAGTGTTCTTCATCTGGGCTTGGGCAGAAAAAGACTCATCTTAATATTCAGCAAAATGCAAATCTCCCTTGTGCTTTAATTTCCGTATTGTATTTTTAGCTCTTTTCCCCTGAGAACAACCTCATTTCTCCTGACCAGAGATTTTTGTGGTCCTCTATGTTCAGTTTCACTCTTTAAAATTGGCCTGTGTGTGTGTGTGTGTGTGTGTGTGTGTGTGTGTGTGTGTTTGGTTGTACAAAAGGGAATTTTTTTATTTCCGTAGAAAAGCCTCATAATGAGAGAAATAATAAGAGAGACAGAGAAACAGGAACTGATATTAACATTTCTATGAGGCCTAAAATAAGCTCTCAGCTGGAGAGAAGTAAATTTAATATTGTTAGTTTTTTCTTTGACAAGGGCAGGGTGCGGGGTGTGGTCCTGGGTGGGGAGGGTGGGGACTGCACTGACTGAAAGAGAAGCCACTGTTCTTTTTCTGTTTTTAAGGAGAGAAATTGTGATGATTATGTTCAGCCTTAATAATGCTAAAAAACGACGTTCAGAATGATGCTGACACCTTGTTAAAATTGCAGTTGGGTTTTATGTGAGGTTTCCCTTGCTTCCCTTTCCTGCAATGCACACTATACATGCTTTGTACTCACGTGCTTAGAAGAGCTTTCTTTCAAGCAGGCCTGGGAGACTCCAAGTCATTGGAATGCAGGGACGGGTGGGAAGCAGACATTCAGGTTGAGCCCTTGATCTGAAGATTCAGTTTTTTGAGCTTTTCTGGGCCATAAAATATCCACAGTCTCCAGTACTGCCCATTCCCTGAAGGTGCACCGGGGACCATACTGACCCTACAAAACATGCAGTTCCCACTGCCTTCTAAACACTGCCCAAATCCCAGTCCCTAAGGACATGAACCAAGTCCAGTTGTAGGAACCAAGGAGCCCAGTGTTGGTTGCTAAGCAACAAGTGATCTCCAGGCCTCAGCCCTGATTTGGCTCAGCATCCAATGTAGGGGTCACATCACCAGCCCACTAGGATTTCTCATTTATATTGGGCTCACTAAAAAGTAGCAATAGAAGTGCTCTTCAGAACCCCCACGCGTTACTTTTTTAACAAACAAGTGAGCTCAGATGGCATTGCAACCCACAGTGATTACTAGGGTGTCTTCATTTCTCCCGGTGCTGTATGAATGTGTGTGTTGGATGCTAGGGCCTAAGAGAGGGGGATGCATGGGGTGTCTGAAGGCCACCCAACCAGATGCCAAAGACCTGTCTCGCATTCTCTGCTGTCACTTATGATCTGGATGGCCTTGCAAACTTTATAGAAGATGAAAATGAAGAACAGAAAGGTTAAGTAACTTGGCCAAAGTCACAGAGTAAGTGGAAGCCGAGCTATAAACCAAAGCAACCTGTGCTGTTCATCGCCATGCTGTAGTTTTTCTGTTTTGCTCTGGTGCTGGCCAGGAGACTGGCAGGACCACCACTACCCAGCTCTCGGGCATCTTGTGAGATTTAGCAGAAGGGGAACCCTTTCAGACTGGCCACGTACGCTGGAGTTCTCCGCAGACCTGCCCTGGGGCTCCCACTATAGCATTAATCTTTAATAGTTCTATGTTCTTAGCTCAGGGCAGATTGATACTAAAAATGAGTTCAAAAGTAAAGTGCTTCAACAAATGGTGGGGGGGGAAACTGGATGTCCACATGCAAAAAAATGAAATTGGATCCTTACCTCGCACCATACAGAAAAATGAACTCAAAATGAATGAAAGACATAAATGCTAGAGCTAAAACTATAAAACCCCTAGAAGAAAACAGGGAGAAGATTTCATGATATTTGATTTGGCTGTGATTTTGGATATGACATGAAAAGCATAGGTAACCAAAAAAAACGAAGTGGCCTTCACCAGAATTAAAAACTTTTGAATCAAAGGTCAGTATCAACAGAGTGAAAAGGCAACCCTTGGAATGGGAGAAATATTTGCAAATTATATGAGGGTATATCAGATAAGAGGTTGATATCCAGAATATATAAAGAGCTCCTAAAACTCAATGACACGAAAACAACCCATTTGAAAAATGAGCACAGGACTTGAATAGACATTCCTCTAAAGAAGATATATGAGTGGACAATAAGCATATGAAAAAATAACGTCCCCAGTCATTAGGAAAATGCAAATCCAAACCACAGTGAGATGCCACTGTGGCATCATTAGGATGGATATTATTAAAACAAAGAGCAAAATAGCAAGTGTTTGTGTGGAGAGACTGGAACACTTGTGCATTGTTTGTGGGAATGCAAAATGGTGTATCCGCTGTGGAAAATGATATGGGTATTCCTTCAAAAATTAAACAGAGAATCATCATATGATCCAACAATTCCACTTCTGAGTGTAAGCCCAAAAGAAGTGAAAGCAAGAATCTTGGACAGATATTGGCACACCCATGCTTGTAGCAGCTGTATTTACTATAGGCACAAGGTAGACACAACTGAAGTGCCCACTGATGGATGAAAGAATAAACAAAATGTGGCATACACATACATCCAATAGAATATTATTGCACCTTAAAAGGGAAGAAAACTCTGACACTTGACAACATAGCACCCCACAGAGTAACACTTTACCATTAAGAGGGTCCTAACGTCCAGGTTGTGGGGGGCACACTTTGTAGTAGGCTCCCCGTCTTTGGCAGGCCCTGAATTCCAGTTGTCCCCCCTTACTCAGTGAAGCTGTCATCCTCTCTTCTCCATTTCTCAGCATTTTAGCAATCTGTTTGGAAAATTCAGACACCGCTCTGAAAGGACAATCCTTCCCAAATGCCGGAGTCCCTTCTTACTTTTGATCTCTCCCTGTGGGTTTTCACAGCCTTGCTAGCCATCCCTTACCCCGCCTCTCTGTCTCTTCAGAGTCTTTCAGTAATGCTTGTCCAGTGTTTAGTTGTTCTCTGCAGGATGGTTGGTCTGAATAACTCGGCCCAACTTAGCGGAAACCAAAGTCTAAAATTGATGTTAAAAAAAATCATGAAACACTTGTGTCAAAAAATCTAGTGTAACGCATTCATTCTTAACCAACAAGCATTGCTAAGAGGAAACTTGGCCATGTTATGAGGTTTAACAAATGTGATAAAAATTACAGTCAGAAATAAAATAGTCCTTCCAAGCTGTACAAAGAGGCACACACACAAACGTGCGTACGTGGGAAGGATCAATCCCATTACTTACTTTTCCATAGCGCTTGTCACCTTCTACCCTCTGTATGAGTGAGACTTTCACTGGGTCCCTTGTTTACAATCTCTCTCCTTCTTGCTGGAACTGAGGCTCCACGAGGGCAGGAATCTTTTTCTTTTCACCTTGGAACAGCATGTGCCCATAGTTCACAATGTTAACGTTTGTTGAGTGGAAGAATGCGTAGTCCTGGGAGGACGGAGCTGGCAGAGGAATTGGGCACTCACATCAACAGTTTTATCGAACGCCGGTTCCATCCAGGCCCTGGCACTACAGAATCCAAGATAAATGAGATGTGTTCTCCTCACCCTGTTGTTATTAGGTAGGTGAGAAAACGGACTCTGGGAAGACAGATGACTTGTCCAAAGCTACTCAGGTTGTAGGTGAGCAAAGGTGCCGTCTGTCATTCCTCAAGACTCTGAAGAAGACCTTGCAGGACATACTTTGCTTTATGCAAAAAATTATGCAAAAAAGGCAAAAAAAAAAAAAAACCCCACCAAAAAACCAAACCCCAAACCCAAACCATCCCATCTATCTCCATTACTGATTCTTAACACTGGCAACATATTAGCTGAGCCCTTTGTGAGCTTTAAAAATGCAGATACCTGGGCCCTACCCCAGACCCATTACAGCAGGACCTCGGGGGTCATGTCTGAGCAGCATGTTAGCAAAGGCACCCCACCCCCTGCCCCGCCAGGTGGTCTAATGGGCGGTTGTGGCCCAGGACTGCTGACCCAGGTTATTGGTGTGGGTCACAAAACACCTTTGTGTTACTCCTTTCCCTTGCGTGAGAAAGAAGACCCCCTTCCCGCTTCTGGAACGTTAACTTGCCCCTGCTTTCTTGGTGAAGAGCTTGGTTTGGTTTCTTCCACTAATGTTGGTCTTCAAGAAGAAGTAAACTTTACCCGAGCGATGTGGCAGGGTAGCCATGTATCACAATCAGATGGAAATTAATGATTCTGTTACTGTCCTGTCCTCATATGTATCTAGATCCCTCCCTCATTGGACTCAGGGATCTGAATCTTGGATCTGGGGCCTTGGGCTGGTTATTTAACGCCTTGGAGCCTCATTTCCCTCCTCTCTACATTAGACCTTCGTACCAGAGAGAGTCTCTCAGGGTTCCTGTGAAGGCCACGGCGTTGCAGGTACTGCAGGAACACACGGACGGCTCTCACTAGCCGTTTGCCATCTCCTTTCTGTCCACCAGAACCTTCTGTCTCTGTAGGAAAGATTTTTCCCCATTTAAAAGGAGATACATTTTCCTGTGCATTTTGCTTCAATGCCTGTAGGAAATGGACTCAAATATTTGCAGATTCATCTGATATATTTCCTACAAGGCCTCCAAGGGTTCATTTTTCTTGGTTTTTTAAGTCTGGGCCCCTCTAAAAACGACTGGAAAAACAGTTGATTTTCACTCGCTATTTTCTGCAGAGGTTACTGGAGTAGATTAGTGAAGATGACTTTTGTTTTTGTCTCTGTCACCGTGTGTTGAATTTAAGTGAGAATCATCATAGTGGAAGGCCAGTTGTCTTCAGACTAATTCCTGCATGTGTGCTTTGTGGTTCACTACTCTCATTGATGAGTGCGGTTCTGGCCTCTAATTGGTGAATTAAGATATGTCATAAGACCAATATTATAGTATAAATGAAGCCTTTTTCTAGGGCCAACATGGCTTGTAATAATCTCTCTCAAGACTCGAGATTGGATCCATTGCTTTATTGTGTTCCGAACTTTAGTTTTTGTTCCTAGAGAGAAAGCAAGATATTTCTTATATTGCCTGAATCAGATTAGTTGGATTTTGACTGGTAATTCCCTCTTTGCATTATTTTCTATAGAGCTTGACAGATGATTAATAAACATGACACATTCTTGTCTCGCATATGCTTCTTTGGGGGAAATTACTGGAGTTTGTAGGCTGCATGTGTAACTACTTTAGGTGATATCTAAGTGTGGAAAAGAGACTTTCACACGGGGGTTGATCATTTGGAAGATTTACTTGTAAACAGCCTGAGACTACAATGACCCACTGAAGGGAAATAATTGCAGCCTTCAAATATAATTATTTCGATTACACTTGCCAAAGCTTGTAGCTTTTAAGAATCCTGCATCTCAGTGGAAGAACAGCCTTTTCAGCCTTGGTACCAGGCTGGTGTGCTGGAAAGAGCCCTGGATGGGGAATTCAGAGGACAGACTGTCGTTAGGTTGGAGCAGAACCGTGGGCAAATCACCCACCCTTTTTGGGACTTAGCGTCCTCTTGGTGATGGAAGGCCTGCTTTTAGGCTCTCCGAGGTCCCTTTGAAACTGCGATCATTTCAGTGGTAGGAGCTCTTAAACTGGTTCTATGGAGCGTCAAGGCCTTTGGTGTTTCCTGCCCCTCCCCGCTGCCCCCATCAAAGGGAATATGCATGGCCCTGTCTATGCTTTTAGAACGGAGGAGGTGCCAAGGGACTCATACGAGTAGGCGGTGGCATTTCCTCTTCATCCAGTTTGAGGTCAGTGGGTCCGGCTTCTTTTCCTGGCTCCCTGCACTGCCAGGCCGCCTCTCCAGGGCTTTCTAGTACGCTGACCTGAACGCTCGTCTTGCTTCCTTTCCATCAGTACACTTAAGAGCTGAGGTCAATTGTAAATGTTTTAAACGTTGCGTATATCTAAATGGCTTTTGCCAGGAGAAACATCTCTAAACTTTTTACTGTTATAAGGTCAAGGCTCTGCCAAAGTTGCATGCTCAGTGGCTTTGGGGGAAGTGGGGTAGGAGTCGGCTAACTCTCTATGTGGTGGGAAGAGATCCCTTTGGCCTGGGACCCAGGAGGGAAGGGGCGAGGTGCAGGACTGTAGGTACCACGGGCTGAAAGTGTTTATGCTACACCTAAATTCTGGAATCTATTTTAAATATATGGTCAGGAGACACATGCTTTCTAATGTCTTCTAGGAGCCAGTCTTGTAGATTAAATTCTGTCATGTGTCATTAAAGGTCATAGTCCTAGAAATACGATATTTCATTAAGGATTCCTCCTGCTGCCTGGAAGGTCAAGGTCCTAAGGAGAATCAAGTCTGCCCCCTTGTGGCACCTGCCACAAACTACAGACATAGGATCCCAGGAGCCCAAAGCTCGTTCCTGCAGGACCAAGTCTGGCTGCTGCTGCAGCCCACATTTTGTGGCATCTCCGTTTTCTAGTCAATGCTGGAGAGGCTCGTCTTTCTCTCCATAAATTTCCATAATTAAACTGGAGGAGAGCGGCCTGCTCAATTCTGCTGAGGCTACAAAAATCCCAGTTTGCACGAATGCCGTGGGCCCATCTGCCGACTGCTTCCGAGACGTCCAGGGTGGGTGGGATTCAGCGCCAGTGGGCGCCTGCGGTTACTGGAGGGGAGTTTGGGTTTCACGGGGGCGTTCCATGCCTGTGCGTGGATAGACAGGACCAGACTTCTCCAGGAAGGTCCATTGGGTGTATCCTGGCCTTCTCTCCACACCCAGCCTGTACTATTTTGGTGACACTGTTAAGGAAAAGGATTGTTTAAGCGGGTTTGATGAGAGAGGAAAGGCTTCCGGCCCGTGCCTGTGCCGATGTGGGATTACCGTGGCAGAGCGTTGGCGTAGATTTTCCATCCCAGCTGAACTTTGCCAAGCTCTTGCTGGTCGGTTTTGCTTGCCAGGCATAGTAAGAGGACGGAAGGAAAGGTAAGAAATGGTGACAGTTAAGGTAACGTTGCGGAGACTCCGTCTGGAGATCACATGGCCCAAAGCTGTGCCAGATTCACAAATATTGCAGGAAATCACTCTTAGCCTTATGGCTGAATTTGGCAGTGACCGATGTTAAAATATTGACAGTGAGAAAATTTTAAACTTAAAATTAAGGATAAATTTAAGGATAATTTATCCTTAAATTTAAGGAAATTTTAAGGAAAATTTAAGGATAAACTTAAAATTAAGTGCATTAAGGATACACTCCTTAAAGTGAAATGGGCACTTAAAACAATGCTGGCTGTGAAAACAGGTTTATCTTTCTGGAAAGCAATTAGACAATATGGAGCCAGAACATTAATGTTTTTGGTAGTTTAATAACTCTTTGAGGAGTTTGTCTATAGAAAGGAGTTGGAAATTTGAATAAAATTTTATAAACAAAGATACTCATTATAACTTTATTTATAATAGTCCAAAATTAGGAAATACCTAAATATCATGCTAATGCTAATGTCTAAAAAATGGCATAGCTCTATGATAGATTAAAAAAAAATGAGGTACAATTGGCCTATGGTATTATATTAGTTTCCGATGCACAACACAATGATTTGGTATTCTTATACGCTGTGAAATGATCACCACAATATGTCTAGTTCTGATAGAATTTCTCATAGCCATTGCAAAGGAATCTTTAAGACAACTTTGGGCTTCTGGTGTTAAATGAAAAGAAAAAAGGATAATTTGAACCAATGTTATAATCACAATTAGGTGAAGGTGCACAGAATACAACGGGAAGAAAGTACACTTTATCCTTTGTCAGAGTGGCATTAAAAACAATTGGACCCCATGCCTTTAAATTATTACAAAAACTTTGTTTGTCATTTGTACACATTCCACTGTGCTTCATACAGAGTTGATGATAAAGCCTCCTTCGCACGTTGGTGTGACCGGGATTTCCACGATTCAAGTCGCCCGTTTGGGTTAAGGTAGCAGGGACATCCAGGAGGTCCATACCTAGGCTGTCAGGCGGAGCTGTGGCACTCAGCCATCAGCAGTCACTACTACCCCGGCAGGGGTTTGCTCTCTAGGTGAGTGGGTGCTGAGAGGCAAGCCGAGGGGGGTTTGAAGTTTGGGGGGAGGCGGCAGAAGGCAGGCCTGAGCAAGACTTCTCTGTGGGTGGTTGGAGGGCTTCTGGTGGTCCCTGGACAAACCCAGGTTGGGCCGAGGGAGGGTCAGGATGAGGAGCCAGAGCAGAATGTCTCTGGGGTGTGCCTCTGTTGGTTTCTTTGCATGTCTGCCTGCACCCGGCCCAGGCCCGGTCACGCTGGCCTAGGTAGATGTCTCCCATGGACCGCTCCACTCAGAGGCCGCGGTGCTGCGGCGTCGTAGACTCCACCCACGTGGGGGGCGTGGCGATGCTGATAAAAGCCGGCCCAGAACCTGGGGGGAGGGTGGCGGTGGGGTGGAAATGGTGGCAAGGCAGCAACGTCCCCACTATAGGTCCTGCATTGTGTGAGGAGAGGAGATGTGGGTGTATTTTCCTTATTAAATGTGATGCCGGGAGGCCCAAGCACTGCCGGAATAGTTAGTAATTTTGTAAGAACGCAGGTCCCTCTCTCTCTCTCCTATCTCCCTCTTACCCATCCCATCTTGGGAGGGACTCACAACACGAACAAATAGGCTCTTCTCTGCCTCAGGCCCTTTGCACAGGAAGTCCCTCCGCTCCGCCCCCTCCCCCTCCCCGGCCCCAGTCTCTTCCCTGCGCTCTGCCATGGCCGGCTCCTCTACACCCTTCATATATCTGTGAACTGTCAGTCCCCGAAACAGTCCTCCTCTGACCATCTCATACTGATCCTAGACTCCTGCTTGCTTCCTTCCCAGTGCTGCTCATGACCTCTAATTATGTGTCTGCTTGTTCCCCGTCTCTCCACTCCCTGGAGAGCCCATGAGGATCGTCGCCATGTCCACTGGGAGCTGTTTGCTCCGTGCCCGGTCGAGTGCCTCCACCGGGAGTTGCTCAGTGACCATTTGTTGAATAAGGAAATCACGAATGAATGGATGAAGAGCACATGACCTGACGTCCACATTTACAGTCACGGAAGCGCATGGAGAGTGCTCGTTGTGGAACGTGTGTTACCTGTGAAATTCTCTGCGCGGCCAGTTTATCCATTCCTCTTTGGTGATGGCAACGGTGACAATGACGGCGACAGCTAGCGTTTGTTGGACAGGCATGGCCAGGGGCACTGTCCTTTGTAATTTACATGCATTTTAAAATTTATTTTTTCTAACAACATGAGGAGCTTTCCTACAGGAGGAACAATAACACTCTGAAATAGCCACATTAAATCCTGGTCTCATCATATTTTTGTTCAAATTAGTACATTTGGAGAAAACCAAATTAGTACATTTGTGTCATTCATTCAGTGATTGGCTCCAGCTTCAAAGTCAGAGTACGATAGGGGTAAAAATTATAACATCCTGTGAAGTATTCATTTGCATACTTTATTTAGACAGAATAGTTTTAATAATTCTAAAACTTTTAAATAACTGTTGAATTGCAGTTGGCATTATTTTGCCAGTGGACCCTTTATCCTTCATTCTCTTCAGAACTGGGGGTTGCTAAGCAACTGAAGACCAGAGTCCTCTAAACTTGTTGTGTTATTATTATACAACCATGGTCCTGGTGGGTAGGAAAAAATCAACAAAGATAAAAACATGCCCCAGAATGATGATAATAATTCAGTGATTATCCAGATTGCATTCTAGAAAATCACATTTATTCCAAACCATATGCTCAGTCTCTTTATTTTTACTAGGTCAGGAGAACAGCTTTCATCTAAATTATCTTTAACTGTGGATTCTCATTATAATTCTTCAAAAAATAAATTATTTTAAATTAGTTTCAGTTGGAAAATAGCCCATGCTGCTTTGATTTGCGGTGAACTGTGGGCTGTAAGTAGGTCATAATCGTGAAGACCAGATTCGATAGGAGGTTTCTTTTTAAACTGCAGAAAAATTGGGTTGGGAGCAGTGCGCCTGGAGTCAGACAGGTCCCAATGCCGCTTTGTGACTCTCTGGGCAACTCTGGGCAGTTTCTGAAACTATCAGCCTCAGTTTTCTCGTCTGTAAAATGGAGCAAGAATAACATCTCTCTTGTAGGGGAAGCTCCTACAATGGCTAAGATCAGGGAAGAGGTGGGGTGTGGCCAGATAATGTAAGCTTTGGATATTGTGGTCACATTTTAATTTTATCCTAATGCCACTGGGGAGCCTTTGGAGTGTTTATAGAGACACTCCAAACCCCTTTCCTCCCAAACCCCTGGGACCCCGGCTGAGGAACGGAGGATGATTTGGGTCCTGGGGTGCGTCGACCATTGATTTGGTTACCTATTGTGGAGGAAAAATCATCCCCCAAATGTGGTTGCTTAAGTCAATAACCATTTTATTTATGTGCTCATGAATCTGTAATTTGGTCAGGGCTAAGGGGGCTCCACTTGTCAGCTGGAGTGATGTGACTGGGCTGGAAGGGATCCATCTCCAGCGTGGGGTGACCTACAGAAGAGACATGTTTGCTGGCTTTGGTTGGGCGCTCAGTCGTGGCTGTAGGTCAGGACCTCCATTTATTTCCTCCACGTGGCTTCTCTGTGAGGCTGGATGGGACTTCTCATGGTCTCAGGGCAGCTGGACTTTTTGTGAGGCAGCTGGCTTTCCCCAGAGCAAAGAAGCAGAAGCCTCCTGGCTTCTTAAAGTGAAAGCCCTGATCTGGCACCGTGTCACTTCTACCACATTTTATAGGCCAAGGCAAGTCAGAACCCCAGCCCAGATTCAAGAGGCGGGTCTCCACCAGGGCTTGGACATGCGAGGTGTGCTTCACGGACTGCCCCCAAAGCCACAGTTTACCGAAACCTGTGCATTACCAGGGTTCACCTTCCCAGTCTCTGGGCATTAAATGTCCCCTTCCCCTCCCAGAGCACACGTATTGCAGCAATTAAACATCCTGCCTACACATACAAAGTGCCTCTGGTTGAGAACCACTGGCAGTGTATACAAAGGGTGGGGGGTAGGCATGAGGCTGGAAAGGGCACTTAGCAGAGTTCTCGGCACAGGGTGAGTGCCCGTGCATGCTGGTATCATCACCGCCACCGCCACCATCATCGTCGTCATCACCATCACCATCATCATCATCATCACCATCATCGTCATCATCATCACCACCATCATCGTCCTCATCACCATCACCATCACCATCATCATCATCATCATCACCATCATCGTCGTCGTCATCACCATCACCACCATCATCATCGTCACCATCACCACCATCATCGTCCTCATCACCATCACCATCATCATCATCATCATCATCAAGAATTTAGCTTTTCTGGACTCACCTGATAACCCAATTGTTTTTCTTTCCTATCCTTTTTTTCCCTCTAGGAAAATGTGCTTTGATTTCTAAATAACTGATCTGACAAAATTTTAAACATAGCCAATTTGCAAAACGAGGAAAAGCTAGACGTCTTTAGTTTACATTGTCTTTGGCATTCATAATTTATAGATTTTACAAGTTCTTGGTGAATGCTGGATAACATTTAATGATATGAGCTCTATCAGTGTGGAAGCAGCGAAGTGTTGAGGTTGAGAATATCATTTTGGAATTCAGATTTCAGAATTACTTAGAGCGACATGAGCCTCATCTATAAAATGGGAGAATATGCATCCCAGAGGATGGTATGATAGTTAAATGAATTACGTATAAGAACTACCAATTCACTACCTCGCATTCAGTTGATGGATCCATTGTCATCAGTATGGATTTTTTTTTTGTATCTGTTTACCTATAATAAGAGTGAAACTTCATGCTATAGCATCTTACAATTGAGATGTTAAATGATTACCTACCTCACCAAATAAATGTATTTCCCCAGTCTGCCTGGCAATTGTAGCCCATCTTTGCAGTTTTGTAGTTCAGTCTTATGGAAGGCAATAACATTTATAACCACTTTCCTTTCCCTCTTGATAACCATGGCCTTGACTTTTTGTTGGGGTTGACATTTGTTTTCATCACCTTCTGGTTCCTTCATTCTCTAGCTTTATGGCTTTGAGATGAAGTGACAGATATAACTTTTAAAATGCCACTTGCAACTTTTGGTCAAGATGGCAGCATAGGTAAACATAGCCAGTCTCCTTGCACAACCACATCAAAATTACAACTAAAATATAGAACAACCATCACTCAGAACCATCAGAAATCAAGTTGAATAGAAGTCTGACAGCTGTGGAATTAAAGAAATCACATCCCTCCAGACTGGTAGGAAGGGGTAGAGACATGGAACATGCTAGTCCCACATCCATCCATCATGGATAAAAATTCAGGGGGGATATCTAGGAAGTGAGGAGTCCCAGCCCACACCAGGCCCCCCAGCCCAGGGTTCCAGTGCCAGGAAGATAAGTCCCCTAACTTCTGGCTGCAAAAACCAGTGGGGATTGAGTTGGTGGAAGAAACTTCTGGAGTCCCAGGCAGTTCCTCTTAAAGAACCCACACATAGACTTACTCAGACTCACTCTCTCTGAGCTCCAGCACAGGGGTAACAGCTTGAAAGGCACCAGGGGCAGAGAGGGAGGAACTGAAGTGTTCGGCATCAAGGTGAGAGATGGAGGACAGAAAGCCGGGCAGAGGCCATTGTCACTTTTCTGAACCGCCCCCTCCACAGAGCCAAAGAGCCAGCATACAGGTGCCATCCATACCTGAGACTCTATCAACCTGGCTAACAGTGTTTGCCCCACCCCAGAGATCCCCTGAGACTCTGTCCCACCCAACTTACAGGCTCACCCAAGCTGCTTTTCCATGTGAATGGATGGTTTTGGCTGCTGCTTCACAACTTCCTAAATCCTCTCCAATAAGCAATAGCCAGCCTCAGTGAGCCCCCAGCTCCTATACCTCTTGCTAAGTGGCCCCAGGCCCGGAACTAGCAGCAGCCAGCCGAGATTCACATCATGGGAACCCCCAAGCTCAGCACAAGTAACAGCCATCTGAGATTGCTTATAGCTCAGGCAGGGTGGCCCCAGGCAAAACACAAGTGGGGGCTGACCTTGGCCTGCACCACCTGGGAAACCCCAGAGCCTGTGCACCCAGTGGACAGCTACAGACCACATTGGAGCACCACCACCCTGCTCCCACACAGCTGATCTTCCATGGAGGGCAGAGGTTGGTGGGCAGTGGTCACAGCCAGTCCTTGTAACTGACTGGCCTAGGTAAATCCTTCCCATTGATCTGCCAACAGCAATCAAGGCTCAACTACAAGAGAAGGGTGTACTCAGCCCACACGAAGGGTGCACCTTGAGTATCCAGCTTGGGTGATAGGGAAAGCTGTGCCACAGGACCCTATGGGACACCTAGTACATAAGGCCACACCACTGAGACACAGAGTCAAAGCAGCTCTACCTAATACATAGAAACAAACACAGGGGAGCTGCCAAAATGTGGAGACAAAGAAACATGGCCCAAATGAAAGAACAGATCAAAATTCCAGAAAAAAGAACTAAACAAAATGGAGATAAGCAATCTCTCAGATAAAGAATTCAAAGCACTGATTATAAGGATGCTCAAGGAACTTAGTGAGGACCTCAAGAGCATAAAAAAGATTCATTCAGAAATGAAGGATACACTAATAGAAATAAAGAACATTTTACAGGGAAACAAC
Source organism: Pteronotus mesoamericanus (assembly GCF_021234165.1). NCBI lineage: Eukaryota > Metazoa > Chordata > Mammalia > Chiroptera > Mormoopidae > Pteronotus > Pteronotus mesoamericanus. The sequence continues at coordinate 915,572 of NW_026555277.1, forward strand.
AGTAGAGTGGATGAAACCGAGAATCAAATCAATGATTTGGAACATAAGGAAGCAAAAACACAACAAATCAGAACAAGAAAAAAGAATAAAAAAAAATGAGGATAGTGTAAACAGCCTGTGGGACCACTTCAAGCATTCCAACATTTGCATTATAGGGGTACCAGAAGGAGAAGAGAAAGAGCAAGACATTGGAAATCTATTTGAAAAAATAGTGAAAGAAAACTTCCCTAACTTGGTGAAAGAAATAGACATGCAAGTCCAGGAAGCACAGAGAGTCCCAAACAAGATGGATGCAAAGAGGCCCTATCCAAGACACATCATAATTAAAATGCCAAAGGTTAAGGATAGAGAGAGAATCTTAAAAGCAGCAAGAGAAAAAGAGTTACCTAAAAAGGAATTCCCATAAGAATGTCAGCTGATTTCTCAAAAGAAACTTTTCAGGCTCTAAGGGATGGGCAAGAAATATTCAGTTATGAAAAGTGGGGACCTACAGCCAAGATTGCTCTACCCAGCAAAGCTATCATTTAGAATCAAAGAGCAGATAAAGAGCTTCCCAGATAAGAAAAAAAAACTCTAGGAGTTCATCATTACCGAAACATTATTATATGCAACATTAAAGGGACTTACTTAAGAAAAAGAAGATCAAAACTATGAACAATTAAATGGCAATAAATACATATCTATCAATAATTTAGTCTAAGAAACAAAATGAACAAGTAAGAACAGAGACAGAACCATGGATACGGAGAGCGTTTTGATGGCTGCGACATGGGAGGGAGGCGCGGGGGAATGGGTGAAGAGGTGAGGGGATTGATTAAATAGTACAAATAGGTAGTTACAGAATAGCCATGGGGATGTAAAGTACAGTATAGGAAATGGAGTAGCCAAAGAACCTATACCCATGACCCACGGGCATGAACAATGGTGTGAGGATTGCCTGAGGGAGTGGGGGGTGCTGGGTGGAGGGGGGCAGAGGAGGAAAAATTGGGACAACTGTAATAGCAGAATCAATAAAATATTATTAAAAAATAAAATGCCACTTGCTCTGTTGATTATAATCAGTAAGAATAATTAAGAAATACAATCAGTAGAATCTTCATGAGTATTTTAATAACCTCTGTGAAATATTTGCCTACAATTAGATAAGAAAACTTATCAGACCCTTGAAAGTTGCCTTTAGTTACAGTAATTAGAATATATTGAATTTTATGCCGAAGTTCTAAAAGCTGGATAAATCTAACCAAGCTCTAATTAAAAAAATCTATGTGTAAGTTGTCTTAGGAAATTTCAGTCCAGAGTCTGCTGAATTTTATAGTGGAGTTTGGGGAAAGAGTGTGGGATAAATTTGTAAACTCCTCTTGAAATGTGTTCTCATGTGTTCAGATGTCGTTATCATTCTAAGTGCAGTGTAGCCTTTAGCTGTGGCCTTTAGATTTGAAATCGTTGGACTCTCTTCCCTCCTCCTGTGCCATCTCCCCAGCCCTTCTTTGTCTTGCTTACATTTTGAATGATTTCTGTTTCCCTTTTCATATAGCTTTCTCCAGAATATGTGAATAGCATCTGGCAATCTGTTGTGCTTGTTTGTAATTTCTCCAGATGATATTCACTAAATTAAGAAATTCATAATTACAAACGTACTTACATTATGTGTGATTTTGAGTGGAGGTGTAATATTCCACAACCTCCTTAAGGAACTCCCCTGAATTTAAATGGGGATTTGGGGCAAAGATTCAAAAATAGTGAAAGAATAGTGTTTCCTAGAAAACCCTTGTTAAGTCTTTTTCATTCCACTTGAATGGTGTTGCGGGCTCCCCCAGGACTCAGGGACTGAGCTGGGTAATTATCGTAAAGGATGTAGAATTTACTTAAAAAATAACTGAAAATGTTGATGATGGCTTTTGGTGTTACTAGGAAGGAATTTACTATTGAAGGAAAACTAAAACCACACATTCTATAGGATGCCTGATTGTGTGAGTTTGGATGCTTTCCTCGAGGAAGGGCCAAACTCCTTTTTCTAGAACATGACTGACTTAAGGTGTTTATCAACACCAGGGTTGATAAAGAGTGACTTTGACCTATCACTTTGCCCCTTACAGTGACAATCTGGGAATCAATGGTTCTTCTCTTATTATAATTAATTACCAGGTGCATCTGGTCCCCTATTATGCTTTTATGGTGCCGTAAATGGGATGTTTGGGATCTGTGACTTAGTGTTAGGACTTGGGGGTGGTCTTTTGTCTCTCAGGCATTCTGTATCCTTGTCTAGGTCATTTTCCTCCTAGGGTTTTATCAGTGGTTTTCTGCAGCTGGCTCGTACAAGTCTGTGAAAGCTGATTGTTAGTTTTCAGGAATTTTGTACGTCACTTGCTGTTATGTTGGTAACTTGAAAGCAGCCATGATGGGAGTGTTTGCATCATGGGAATTAGCAGAGGCTGCAAATCAACGTCCCCTCCTCTCCACAGAGTGGGCTGTTAAGCTTTTATCAGCACATCACTACATACACCTCTCCTTTTGAGACCTATCAAATGGTGGCTTAGTACTTTCTCCAGGTCCTTGATAACTGATTGATGTCCCCACTCCCACCGCCTACCAAAGCCAGACTCCTCATGAAGGAAGGACCATGACAGTAATCCTTAACAATGTATCTTTAACTATAACACAGTGCCCTAGTGCCCCGCAGGGGTTAAGTGGATATTCGTTGGCTGAATATATACATGTCTTTTGGACCTGACTCCTGTTCTCTACACGTTGTTTACATTGGACACTTGTTGAAAAGGGATTCTACGTGACCATTACTTTCAGGAGAAATTATATTGCTGAGAAAGATAAGCTATATTAAAGGTCAATTGTTAGTTTTTGTCAAATGGCTTAAAAAATAAGTGGGTCCTCTGACTGTTTCACAACCACTAGTACATGATATTGCTCAGAAGGGCATGTAGAGCTTCCTTGTTTGCCTGGGGGTGGGGGGAGAGGAGAAGTTCCAGGCTCTAGCCGGATTTTAGGCATTCCAGTGTTGCGACCAAGTTGCCAGTTCATCAGATTCTGCACTTCCAAGGGAGAACAGAATTAGCAACCATGCGGACATCTGGGGGTCATTGGTTCTTGTCTGATGACTAATTGTGATTTATCAGGTGCATCCAGCCTGCTCTGCAGGAACACACGAATCACCAACAGGAATGAGATCCATGGTCCAGTTAACACAGGAGTTGGCCAGTGGGGCCCCCGAAACATGCACCATGGGAGGGAAGCTTTCTTCCCTGATGCCTTCTGAGAAGCCATCCATGACTCAGTGGCATATTAATGTGTTCAGACTCTTTCGACACTCCTTTCTCTTACATACCTGGGACACATGAGCTTTATACCATTATTACTCCTTGTGAATATCTGACTTCATTTCATTTGTCTTCTATTTTTTGAGTTGTTGAGGGTGTCTCCTTATTCTAGTATTTTAGGATTTGGTAAATGAATCAGTATCCTTGCTTCATGTTTATGTCGATTTGAATCACAAGCCTTCTGACTCTACAGCGGAGGGGGACATAACCTTCACAGCCTTTTTTCCAGTTGACTCAGGTAGTTTTCACTGCATATAGTCGTAAGCAGTTGAACACCGTGACCCTCTGGAGTGGAAGTGAATCAGCGCATTTTCTGTGAGAGAGGGCTTGGGCCCTCTGTGCTCTTGAAACATGATGGGACTGGCCTCAAGTTTGATGCGAAAGATGTTGGGATACATGGTCAACATGTTTACTTGCCATGTAATGAAACTCAGTTTAGAGTAAATGACAGCAAACGTAGAAAAGTCAAAAGTAAATGTGAAGACAGAGTTGAAATATGTTATCAAATACCACGTGGGTGATAGACATATGCAACAAGGCATTAGTGGCTTTTGCAGATCTTGACGTTTCTGCTGAGATGAACAAGTGGATGATAAGGTGGAGTGAGTGCCCGTTATGTCTTTTAAGATGACCGTTTTTAACTGTCAGGCTATGCTTGAAGCTACGGCAAATGATTGTAACTCTGTTTTCAATCTCAAAAAAATGGAGTAGCATAGGATAGTAGAGAGAGAGATTCCAAAGATAAAGTGTGCACAGGTAAAGTGTAAAATCTATGCAGTTCTTTTATAGTAATATTTTTATGTTAAATGTGTTTAAAAATATTATTCAGTGCATTTTATGACTACTTTTTCCTCCTCCTTCTTCTCCCATTAGTTCCTTACTGTTTGGGCAAAAGGTGAAGACGAACTTTTGGACTACATGAGAGAGAAATTATGGTTAAAGGTGTTTTGGGTCCGTAGCTATCACAGTAATTTTTTCCTCTCTTTCTCCTCTATTATTCTCATTTAAGGATAAGCTTCAGGCAGGTTCTTTGCACTTGGTGTGCTGAGAGTGGCGTACCCAGCGTCTAAAGGAGCTCTGCGAGGACTGTGGGTAGGCGAGTATTAAAAAAAAGGGCGGTTCTCACATATGGCAAGTCTTCCTTATGCCATGCACGTGGTATCAGACCCAAATCCCCAGAGGCTCTGTAGGGGGCCTTCTGGAAAGCCCTTACGTGCACTTGAGAACATGCCATCCGGGCTCCTGCTGTGTCCATCTTGGAAGACATGTAGATGCCTTTCCAAATCATTTGCCATCAAACACGTTTTATGTCCTTCTGATTGTGTTGGTTGGTATCTCTGTGTCAATCACGCTTCCTTTCATTTGTGACTTCCCCACCCTGTGTCAAATACAGAGCCCTTGTGTGACGCTGTACTGCGTATAGATGCTGAAGTATCTGGCGCGCTCTTCTTCCAAGGCTCTAAGTTCCAGAGGGAAGGGGCCAGGTGTGCCGGTGCCGAGGGACCAACTCTGCGTGAGATGGTGTAGGGAGGGTTAAGAGAATTTGACTTCTCATGGTTGAAGAACACTGATATAGCTTTCGCAACAAAAACAGGGGCTGACATTTCAAAGACATGACTAGATGGATAGGATGGTGATTCTGGAGAGATGATAATGGTAGGCTTCACGAGGAAGGAGAAACCCCAGGGCCACGAGGCATGGAGGGACTGGAGTAGGGAAGAACAGGGTTCTGTAGGCCACACTACATACTAAGTGGGCGACATGGAGGTTTCACAGGAGATCCTGCTCAAGAACCAGGAGGTGAGACTCATCCCTGCACACCCACCTGAACCAAAGTGCAGGTGCACCCACGCTGGATTGGGGTGAGAGGAATGGGCCGCGTGTCCTTTCCACATTACGCAGCTCTCTGATCATTCAGGAAATGAGGGGCAACATTTTAGCAGGAGGATTTTAAATCCATCCTGGCAGTGACATCTACAAAAAAAAAAAAAAAATAGACCCAGTCGCCCCTCACCCCAGCCCCCAGGGTGCTGTGGGCAGGCTTCCCCTAGTGTTTCATAACCATGTGCCCAAGGGCCTTGGAAATCCTTTCAGTGAGCATGTTGGTTGTTCCCTTTTTGAAGTGGGAGCTGAGGTGGCAGAGGTAGACTTGAGTGCCATCATCTTGGTCAGATAACAAGATTGCTTCCTAATGATTAGCCTGGAGGGACAGCTGAGTCAGAGGAAACCAGGAAAGCCTGTGCCTGCCAGTCGTGCACTTTCCTCCGTCCTTTGTGCACTGTGCCTCCGTTAAGTCTGGCTATCTTCTAGACAGCAGCGAGGCGTAAAGTTGGCAGCTCAGAGAAGCTCCCTGTTCACAAATTCTCTGAACTGAACCAAAGTGCATGTGGGCCCAGGATCAGGGCAGACAGTGCCTGGCCCTTGTGGGTGTTGAGGGTGGCAGAGAGAGGGGGTTGCTGAGAAGGAGGCAGCGACTACAGCTAGTGCCCCGTCAGCGCATGCGGGCCTCAGCTACGGCAGGGCAGGCTGGTCCTGTGAAACCAGTGTGGCTCCCCCAACGGGCTTCATGACTTGTCTCCATGGGAGGACATTGTCTTTGGTGGCTTATGTTGTGAAACATGGCATATGCCTTGCTCTTCAATGGACTGCTTTCAGAGTGATGCTCGTTAGCAGGTATCTTGTGCATGCACCTGTGTCCACAGCTCCCAGATATGCTTGCTGCCTGTGTTTTGACAGGTAACAGGATTAACAGCTTCTGGAACAATGTGATTTTTGTATAAAAGATGACCTCCATGGGTAGATGACTAATACCGAAATGAATGCCTTTCATTTCCTAGCTGGCTTGCCTTCGCCCTGTCCTCAGCAAGTGGTGAGTAAGACAGAAGTCACCATTTGCAATCTGCGTTACCTCAGGTCTCAGTGGTTTGGAAATAGACAATCTTTCTGGCTTCTTGACAAATGTTGGCCAAATAAAATCCAAGGTAATGGGTGGACCGTCAGTTCCAGGAAAGCAAGGACCCCGAATACAGCTAGTGCTGGCACTGTTGGAGGTCAGTAATGAATAGTGACCTGGTGAAGGTGCCACCCTGGTAAACTGCCCTCGAGGAGACAAAGCAGGAAGATGGTAGAGGGGTTTGTGCCACTTTTTAGTTCATAAGAGCAAGGGTTCTGAACCAGGTAGTCTGGCGTTCAGAAAACAGACAGCAACGTCAACTTTGTTGTGTAATTTGAGAAGGAGAGTTTAACAGAGGAACTATATCCTCAGGACTGTGCAAGGCATGGAAAAACTAACAAGGGAGGCTGGAGTTCACAGAGCCAACGACAGCGCCTTTGTTGCCCGAGGGCCTGCAGCAAGGGCAAGAGAACAGAGGAGCTGTTGTTGGAACCTGGAGACCAAGGAGGTGAGCTGGAGGACAGGCATGGAGGCCTCGGGCAGAGTCTCCTCACTGGCCTCCCTCACTGTCATCGCTGGCTAATGCACTTGCTGGCCACACCCCCCGGCAGCCAGAGGCAAAGGGGTGTGGATGAGCCCACGCACGTCAGCCCCGCAGGACTCCGCGCAGGTGGGGATGGACGGGGATTGGTCCCTGCCCAGTGTGCCCGTCAGTCTGTGCACAGCTCTCCTCTGTCTCCAGCGGGTTTGAGCCGTCAGCATTTGGTGCCTCAGTCTCCCCTGGTGTTGTGCCAAGTACCACTCTGGAATTCTGAGCTCAAACAGCAGTCAGTGTCCTGCTTCTAAGGACAGTGCGGCCATTGGGTGAAGGAATAAGTAACAAACTGCTGGTAGTCTTGTGAGATGGTCTTTTCCAAAAGTGACCACAATAATATTTTCTGCACTACAGTCTCTTTTAGACACTTGCCACTCTTCCATTGAGACGTGAGTTTCTGTCCCATCCCCCTTAAATATGGACAAGCCCTGTGATGGCTTCTGTGAAGAAAATGCGGTGGCAACCTCATGATGCGGCCTCAGAGGCTAGGTTAGAAGAGCTGCTAGGCACTTCCACCTCTCACTCTTCATCTTAATCTCTCCCTCACAGTCTCGCAGTTTTTCTCAATTCTCTTCCTCTCTCTCTTTCTCAATTTCTTCCTTTCTCTGTCTCTGTCTCTTTCTCCTCCTTCAATGCACCTTTGGAGACCTCAGCTGCCATCTGAGAAGTCTGGCCCCTCTGGAGGCTGCCGTGCCAGAGGGACCACATAAGGACAGAGAGACGGACCCCGGAGTGCAGCTGTCCGCGCCCCCAGGTCAAGCAGTCTTCCTGCCCCGGCTGCCCCAGGCATGAGGCTGAATGGGCCTGTACTGCGTTCCAGCCCGAATTTTGAGTGCCCCCCTAATGCCAAGCAGAGCCCAGACAAATAGTTCTTCCTGAGCCCTCCCCAAATGATAGATTCATGGGTAAAATCCATGTTGTCATTATCTTAATTAAGCCTTTACGTTTTTTGTGGTTTGTTATGTAACGATAGGTAACAGAACCAATAGCCTAAGAAGCTGCTGGTTAAAGTTTGATCTCTTTTTCTTTGGTCTTGATGATACATTTCTGCAAATTTGTCCTACTCTCCTCTCCCAAACTAGAGAATGTCAAAGCACAAGACAGTTAATAATTTTTGAGCATTGCTATGTGTCCGGCACTGTCCTCGGTTCTTCCCTGCTCTCATCGCATGTGAATTCTCCCAGCTCCATGAGGTGTCCTGGTACTGTCTCCTCCAATAGCAGCAGGGAAGCTGATGTAGCAAAGAGGGTAGGTTTGATCTGGGTAGATCATACCTACCTGGCAATTTGACCCCAGAGCCCATCCACTCATTTCTTCAATGTAAAATCTTAAAAAGCGGAGTCTCCGTGAAGCTTGGAGACTGTAGCCATTTATTCAGTGCATATTCGTTGTGCACCAATGTGTTGAAGACACAATGCCTAGTGGTGGGCATAGAGCAGCAAACAAAACCGACCAGATCCCTGCTCTCTGAGAGCTCATATTCTAGTTCACGGAAAGCAGATTAATAAACAAGGAAATAAATAAGAAAATAGCAGAGAATAAGTGCCTTGCAGAGAACTAAAGGAGTGACAACATAAAAGGCGACTGGTTGGCTATATTGAATAGGAGACAACATTTAACCTGAGTAGTGAATTTTAAGGAGCAGAGAGGAGGGATTTGGAAAGATCACTCAGAATGGGGAGGATACGTGAGAACAAGCTCGGCAGGTTCAGGAAAGCCAGTGTGGCTGGAGTGGAATGGACCACGGGCAGATTGGAACTTGGAGCCTCTTGATGAGTGATGATGGCTTGGATACCAACAGTGGTTTTGTCATTTATTAGTTATTGATTAACTTGAGCAGGCCCCAATTTCACAACAGCCTTCTCAGCTGAGGGCAGGCACTGGATACACACACTGTGGAAGTTGTCACGACTCGTCCGTCTTTTAATATTTTCAGCATATGTTTATTTTTATTTTTCTGAATATAAAAATAACACATCTTTATTATTTAAAAATTTGGAAATAGAGAAAAATATCCAAAAGTCGAAAAAAATTCACCCACAAGCAACTACTATTAATGTTTCACACATTTTGTCAGTCTTTTTACTGTGCCTTTTTTTCGTAGTTGAGATCGGAGCTATACTGTCCCTGATGGTAGTCACATATGGCCACTTACAGTAATATTTAAAAAGTTGCAAAAATTAAAAAAAATTTTGCAAAAATTAAAACTTCAGTCCCTCAGGCACACTTGTCACATTTCAAGTGCTCAGTAGTCACATTGGCTGGTGTCTACCATGCAGAGAGTGCAGAAGAGGATATTTCAGTCACCACAGAAGCGCTACCGGACAGAGCAGGGCTGGCCACATACGCCTTCTGTGTTCTCAAGTGGTTCTTCCTTAGTGCATTTGCGGTTCCTACGAAGTTTTGACTTACTGCAGAACTGCGTCAGCTTCCCTTTAAAAGGTTCCAGTCCCTTGGAGAACCCCATGATAAATCTGTTTTATTCCTACAGTCAAGCTCATCTATTGTCTTGATCGTCCCAAATGTATTTTCACAGGGTACAACCCAGCTCTTTCCCTGGAGTCTTTGTCACCAGGTCACGCGGTGATGACTAGGCTTAGCTGGGATTCCAACAGGTGTAACCATGAGGAGGCATGGGGGCCACACCAAGCTTGGCCTTGTAGAAGACTCAGTGAGAGGCTCTTCCTGAGAGAACCAGACTGGAGACAGCTCCCACTCTGAGTGCGTGGCCGTTCGCAGGGCCAGCTAACCCCTGCAGCATGCCATGAACCCGGCCTGAATTCTTTGAATGACCTCGGTCTTTTCTGTTCATAAATTCTGTAAATAACCGTGATTTCCTGATGTCTGGTGAGGATTGCTGCAACACCGATTCAGAATTATCCTTTTATTGGTTTTTGTTTTTTTTTTGAGAGAGAGAGAGAACAAGGGAGGAAGGAAGGGAAGAGAGAGGAGATGGGACGGGGGGCGGGGAGAGAGAGAGAGAGAGCACGCGCGAGTGACTTGTTCCACTTGTTTATCCATTCATTCTTGCATGTATCCTGATTAGGGATCGGACCAGCAACCCTGGCACATTGGAACCATGCTCCAACCAACTGAGGTATCTGGCCAGGGCTCAGTGCCAGAACTTTAATGGTTTCTGAATGGTGGAGGACCTCCAGTGGCTCTTTCTCCACCAGAATCTGGCTTAAAAGCTTTGTTCTGAAGGCAGACTACTGAGGCAGCTCTCTGCAGCCTGAATAAAGGTTCGTGTGCCTGGGCCTGTTACAGTCGTTCTGGATTGGACATTTCCTGTGTTCTCACTTAGAGCTGTCCACCTGTGGTTCACGAACACCATTTATTTTACGAAAAATTTATGATCCTTTACCCATTTCTTCCTTTTCTGTCTCAGGTACATTCTTGTTTTGTGTTAAGATTGTCCTTTCGAGGTCAAGATGTTAGAATGACGCTCCTTTACTTCCGGAGACACACAGTGATGTCCAGTTTCTCTAGCAATAATCTTACCTCAGGCAAATGTAAAAGGCAGATTAGATTAAGGCCACGGGAGAGCGTCCTGAGCCTCCATCATCCCACAGGGTGGTCTTTCAGAAAGGCCTCTGACTGGGAGGCCGAGACAGCGGAGGCCTCAGCATTTCCAGTAGCTGGCTCCTTCTGGTCATGAGAGCTTTGTGTCTAAAGAGTGGTGGACACAGTCAAAATTCTCTCAATTCTGTAAAATGCCTTAAGTCTGGATGTAGTGAAGGACACTGTTTGGCATGCGATGGCTTCAGAAACTCTCAGTGCTACAACATGTCCATTTTGTTAGCTGCAATATGGCATAACAGCTATATAATGAGCCCCAGAAAGCATGCTTGCTGACATGTAATCTCCAGTGAACCCCTCCATGGTCAGATTTACAAGTGGGATTTACGATGTCTGTTCACATTCCCAAGTGGAGGGTGGAGCTTGTTGTTACCATGACTATTTGAGAAAAAATGACCATGTTCTGCTGTTGTCCAAATCTCCCTCTCTCCCTCCCTCCCTTCACTCTTTCTTTTCTTCCTTACCTTCCTCCTCCTTCCTCATTACATTAAGTTTTTTATGTTCTCTTTTTTATTGCAAACTTACAGTTTTGTTGTTGGCTTAAGTTATGGAAGCATCTTAACTTTCACTTGACTATACGACATCCTTGTCAGAAATAGGTACTGGGAGTAGTAACAAACATAAGGGACATGCAGCTCTTAAATGGTTGTCATTTATGGGGGCACGTGCTATGGTATAACTGTGTCCCCAATTCTGCAAGCATAAAGCCAAATACACTTAAAGAGTAGAAGTACACAGGTGACCCGCGGTAATTTATAAAATAGTCATTAAAGATGCCTGTCTGCTCCCAATAGCTTTTTGATTAAAATGCTGTGCTCAGCCTTCCCAAAGGCGTTGGTTTGTCAGAAGCTCTGCAGCCTTATACACTGCTTCCTTTTTTTCACTTTTCTATGTGCTATTTCTCATCTTGATGTATAGTTCTGTACAATCCTTTCAACTCGTTAGTCACCCGGGTGGGCATTTTGTTGCCAGTGAATCCTGGTGGGTCCCTCTGGAGGCTATAGTCCTGGTGGAAAGAAATATTAGACAGGAGCCTTTATTTAGGTCATTTGGGACAAAATGGGTGTTTGGGCAATGCTGCCCATTGCATCTTTTTGCCGTCTTTGATGTGGAAGAGAAGTCATGGGCTGCTGAGTACTTGCTTGAGCATTTGACACAATACAGAGCTATTTTAGGGGCAGTCTTAGCTTAACCATTAGACGTTTCTTGTGGCGTGTCTCCCCCAAGGTATCAGATGGCCTTCTGTCAGGACAACTCATATTGTCCTGCCCAAACAAGATCTCTTCTGGTTTCATCCTCAGAGGAATAGCCCTCGGTCAGTTCTTTTCAGGTGCTTTCCGGTCGCCTCCATTTTGAATCATCTGATATATAACTTCAGTCAGAACAACTGATATTAGAGGGAACTATTCCTGAACCAAGTCATAGACTGTAAATCTGTGCACCCGGACTATATTTTTCTAGCTCACAACAGGATTGTATTAATTTGTAGATTAATATTATGATCGATTTTAATTGAGGGCCATGCTGACAAATGGCTAGCTACATGGGTTTGTGCTTTCTGTAAAATATCTGTTGAGGATACTATCCATCATGTTAAATGTCTTTAACATAATGATACACATGGGAATTTCCTTTTTGTTCAGAGCTGGGGAAATTTTATCTTTACTGATGAATTTATAAGATTAAGTCAGATGAAAACAAATACATAAGATTAAGTCAGATAAAAACTACTTTTATATCATGTTTCATCTTTTGCCTTGGTTGTTATGAAGCTCAGAGACAATTTTTGTGCTCAATTGTGGAAACTTTTCTAAGTTTTAATAACATGATCCCTACCCTTCTTCACTTAAGTTGTTTGTCTTCTGTCTTTGGGTTACTGATAAAATAACTTGGGCGGGGCGCGGCGCTGTTCTATGGCAGCCATACGTTTAGGGCGGGCTGTGTCAGGTTGCACTTGGAAATGCGGATGGGAGAGAGACCAATGCTTCGCTCTAGAGTCTCCCCAGTGTTCACTACTGTGGTCACCATTCGTTAGCGAGAGAGGGGCAGGTAAAGGAGAAGGGTTTTGAGTGGAGAAGGGAAGAGAACATAACATGGTCGAAGGACATTAGGAACCAAGGCAGAAGGTGGGACTTTGGAAGTCAAAAGGTGAGCCGTTTGGCTATGATGAGGAGCAATGGGAAAAAACATCGGAAACCTCTGCTAAGAGGAGATAGGACGGGGCTGGGAGTCTGGGTTTGGAGAACAAGTCCGTTTGGAAGGAGGTTAAGCGACCTGTGAGAAATTCAGGTTTTTAAAGAGAGGTGGGATAAGATGACGTGTGACGTAGAATATTTATCTGACACGCACGGCGATTGGAATGAGCTGAGACTGAGATGGAAAGACCCGCCAGCAGGAGGTTGCAGGGGTCATGTCCTCCTGGGCAGGGCCTGGGTTTGCAGAGACGGAGAAGGAAAGGCCTCTGAGCACGGCTGTTAAAAAGAAGAAAGAGCATTTCTGACTGTCAGTCAACCCTCGGTCAACGATGATCCTGGGCTAACAGTGTCAGAAATTCCAACGAGGCCTGTTTTAGTTGGACTTTGAATCGAGCTAGGCATTGCTTTGGTAGATTATATTTAATACTGACTGTGGTAGAAACATTGAACGCTGACTTTGGCATTCTTTGTCACTACTTTAATATCGCATTCTAACTCTTCAAGGCTCCCATTTAATGACATCTTTAAGTATTTTTAAAAAATTACACTGTTGATTATGTATTCTCCCGACGTCAGAGTTTCTCATAGACGCTTTAGAGAATCACTTTAAAAGTGTTAGCTAGTGTGAGTGGCCGTTTCAAATCCCTGTTTTTGGTAGCTTGCCCATTTCCGAGTCCTTTGTGGAGCGATAGCATTGGCCAACTCTGCTTTTCATCTGGATTGAACGTTAGCGGAGTTGGTGACCAGCCTTTGGAACGACGACAGGCTTTCTTGGACTCCCCTGATGCTATGACTTTCTCTCAGAGCCTTCTTTAATTGGTGCCTTAAATTGGACAAGATTTGCTGTCTTGAATTTATCCTCTTAGCTCGATGAGTTTTCTCAGCATCTCCACCTTGGTCGGTCCCCCGTGGCGGCTCCTTTGTCTTCACAGACTCTGAGGCAGACCTAGCTGGCCATGCGCCTCAGCTGCCACAGGTCCTGTGGGAGGAAATCAGCCTTAACGGGGTGCACCTTGCTCAAGAACATGTGAGAACATGTGACTGCGTAAGCTAGTTCTTAGTTCTGGCTCTTCCACAAGGCAAAGGGCCTGGCCTGAAGTTGCTTGGGACTAAAGGAGGGTTGTTTTACTACTTCTCTTGATAAAGAACACCAAAGCTTGCTCAATGGAATAAATAAATAGATTAAATAAATAAGTAAATAAATACATTTTGCACGGGGTCCAATTTAATTTTCCTTTTCATTTCTGTAGAAATTTAGAATTCTATCGTACTTGAGCTGATGGGAGATTAAAGCTGAAGAATTGAACATATGATCATAGGGAGAAAGAATGAGTGGATGTCCTGCAGCTGGTGAGAGCGAGTGAGCGAGCGAGTGAGCAGGCATCCCGCCCCAGCACCAGCGCTTCTTCGTGACCTCGGGCCTGTGTGCTCCGAAGGCGCCTTTTCTTCTTCCCAGGGAAAGGAGTGCAGAAGTCTTTGTGGAATGCCTCGCTTTCGCTTTGGAGGCCAAGTTTTGGGAGGGAAGGCAGTGTGAAATAGACTTATCATGGACTTTGGGATCAAGACCTAGCCCCCTCATCTACCAGCTTCAAGTTGAGTTCCCAAGCTTCTCTGCTCCTGTAGCTACTCGTCTGGTGAATGCTGATGAGCATAACTAACTGGCACTTCTAGGGGGGGGTCCTGCCCAGGGTACTCACCTGCTGGGTTCTGTTCTTGGCCTTGCCCTTCCGGATGTCCTGGATGGTGTGTGTACCTACCAATGTATGCGGCACGGCCCTCAGTGAAAGCTACATTTATGGTAGTGATTTTTCTTTGACTGTTGAAGTTGGGAAAATTGCTCACTCAAAGTACACTTTAAGTGTAGACTGGGAGGAAATTCCTATGCAGTTTGGAATAAATCAGTACTGAACAGAAATCTTTGCAGTTAAAAATAAATGCACGAGATTTTATGAATTCTCTCAATATCAGTGCAAGTCCAGAGCTGAAATGCGAGCAGGGTAATGAAGCCGTTACTGGTACCATGCCAGTTCACTTCAAGGACTTTTTTTTGAATGTCAGGTTCATCTTGGATAGAGGGCAGAGTGCAGATATCTCTATCTGGCCCCATCTCTCGCGGGATCTCTTGGTAATTTTTCCTTTGAGACCACCTGATAGGTGAAGCTGCATTTTAAATAGGCACCAGATAGCAGCCCCTGTCCCCACCTGCACTGCAAATGGACCACAAGATGGATCCACTGTGGACTTCAGGTAGCAGTCATGAAAGCTGACCATTGTGTGTCGCTAAAGAAACGCTGTACACCTATTCTTCTGCTTCCTGTAGCTCCAGGAAGAACGTTAAAAACCCAGTTGTGTTTGTTGGTGTGCCAACACTCTCCTTAAGTTCTAACTCCTCTCTGGAATGAATGGCTCATTCCGCATTACCAGTTAATGTGCTGGATGCATTAGGTAGCAATGGAAGATGCAAACAGAGGGCACTTCTGCTCCACGCAATGTAAATGAGGTTTCATCTCATTGGAATAACTTTTTGGAAATTAAAATCTCTCTTGAGAGATGAATGCTTGATTTTATACTCATTTGGGTTGTCTGTACAGGGTCCAAGTCCATCAGATTATAATTCCCTCAAGAATGCAACCTGCAATCCACGTTGTCTAGATAAGTGACGCCGGGCTTGGCCGTGTGCGCAGGAAGTGAAGGCCAGGCCTGGGATGGAGTCAGGCCACAGAAAAAAATGGACTTTGGAATGATTTTAGTGCATTGGCTTTAAACACTAGGTGAAACCTCTTCTTTGATTAACTCCCAGCATAAAATGGCGCTTTAATTGGGAGAAAGCTTGTGTTGACAAAAATCCCAAATCTATCACATTCTCCTCCACGCTTCCTTTTTTGGTGGATCAAAGATAGCGCTAAGATTTAAACTGTGGTGGATTTTTCCTTTTGCGTTTTTCCTGATAGAGAAAAGAGCACATGGCGGTTGCCTTCAATCCAGATCAATTAATGGAGCATCTCTGTGGGGTAAGGCACTGGGGAGGCTCAGCGTGGCTTTTCCCAGAAGAGAGTCAGGATCCCAGGGTCCTTGAGTTGGAGAGGACTTTAGCAATTTTCCAGTGCGCCCCTCTCATGCAGCAGGCCAATAAACCAAGAACAAGAAGAGGCAGAGCAGACCTGTTCAAGGTCATGGGGAAAGTCAGCCTCAGAGACAGCCAGCGTTCTTATTTCAGTTCAGTCCACTCTCAGTCCATTGGTCTTACTGTTCTCCCACTCCTGACAAGCAGACCTGATTTTGCAAGTTAGTTTGCTTTTGCATCTTCCTTGGCAGGTTTGGAAGCTTGTTTGGGTTTTTGAGCAATCCGCAGATAATGAGGGCTCCGTGGGGTTGCTTATTAGCCTCCGTAGGCTTCCCTTTGTCTGTCATCAAGTGTACCCTCCTGGCCGCGGAGTCCGTGAACTAAGGACAGCCTGCGTCTCTGCTGGGCGGCGTGGCCTTGGCCGCCTTTGCTGTGCTGACTGAAAGTTCTGTCCCGGTTCCTCCAATGACATCGCGCTGTTCTCCAGCCTTCGTCTCCACGTTGAGGGGTAGTATGCTCTTGTAAAATTGACATACGCGTGACCAAATTTCGTGCTGTGGATTATTACAAGTCTTTGGCTCTTAACTGTATGATGCTAAATCAAATATGAATTGAATTTAAAAATCAGTCAAACAGATTATTGGATGTCATAGAGAAGAAAAGCCAGAGTTACTCCATTTCTAGCTTCTGATGTTGGCATTGTGAGGATGCAGCCAACAAATTTCGTTTCTCTATTGACTGTGACCGTGAACCCTGCTGCCAACTAGTCACGAGGTGCGAAGGCATGTCAACCTTCTCAGAGGGGTCACTGTGGAGTGATGGCATCTCAAGGTCCCACATCAGCATTTAATTAAAAGCAGGTTTGCACTGCTGCTGTCTTATATGAGTTGCTCTGATTTGGGGGTTCTTTTTGGTTTGGCTTTATGCTACATTATAAATCAAATGTTTGATTTCTTAACATTTGGTTCTGTTTCATGACTGTCCTTCTTATGAAGTCATGAGTGGGAGTGGGGATGGGGTGCTAGAGAGGTCCTGGGATGGAGAAAAGCAATAAACAAAATAATTAGGGTTTCCAGCAGCATCTTGATGTTAGCTTGTTATTCACCTCCTGTTAAATTATTTTTCAGCCTCTTTGATATTTCATGTTTCACTGGGGACCATGGTGCCGGTCATCTTTCTTGGGGCAGTCCACAAAGAGTTTAATTCTGAATAGCTAAAATCAGATCTCATTTTCTGTTTTTCACAGTGATGATCTTGGAACTTTAGCGTTCATTTCGTGATAGCTCTTGGGTCCTACAGAAAGGCTCAGCACGTCCTATTCTACTGCAATGAATCCTGTGCTGAGTGATCAGCTTTTTTCCCCCCACCCTGATGTACAGGAAATTTGGGGAGACAGTTTTCCACTTTGTACTTGGTTATAAAATCTAGGTAACTGTGGGTATATGAACTGCTCCTCAAAACTACCTCCATAACCACTGTGTCTTGAGCATGAATTAAGGACTTTGTTTCATTCTTTCAAGAAGTATTTACTGTTTGTGGCAATATTCTCCATGCTTTGGATTTATCAGTAAACATAGCAAACAAAAGCCCCTTCCCTGGCAGAACTTATTCGAGCTGGGAGTGGGGATGGGGTGCTAGAGAGGTTCTGGGATGGAGAAAAGCAATAAACAAAATAATTAGGGTTTCCAGCAGCATCTTGATGTTAGCTTGTTATTCTCCTCCTGTTAAATTATTTTTTCTTAATATATTGATATTATGACAGCCGGCAATCTTCAGTAAATGCCACACCAGCAGTTTTAATACATATCTTCTTTTTGGGGATTGAGTTTCTAGAAATTGCAGAACAGAAGTGTAGAGTTTCCCTAGGTCAAGGTTATAGATGTGCCACCTTTCTTCCATCCTCACTTCATTAGGGGACAGAACCAGTCACCTCATGTTAGCTTTTTGCAAATCATCCATAGCTAGCAGAGCTTTAGCTATGTTTTGGAGGAGGTCACCAAGAGGACGTGACCATTGGCTGACCCACGAGCTAGACCCAGGCAACTGGAGGCTCCTTCCCCCTCCTTTGACCTTGTGTGCTGTCTGGAACGTACATCACACCCACTGTTCCCATGGCCAAAGCCATTTCAAGGACGTAGCCTCGAGAGAGTGAGGTGTTATTGAGACCATCTGGACTGAACACCTGACTGGACCGCATTTAGGTCTCTATGTAAGCTTTGCAGATTCTGGGGGTGGGTACAAAGATCTGCTCATCTTGCGGTTGCCCAAAACAAGCCTCGTATACATCCCCATAGTTATTACGCCGGCCATCTACCCATTGGGAGTGCTCTGCCCCTTTCTGGGTCTCCCCTTGCCCTCTGTGCAGAGGGCCAGTTGACAAACCTCTATAAGTGAATGAAGTCATCAGTACCACCTGTACCAGCTGCATTGCACGTTAGGGGGACTCAATTGTATCGTTTTCGTTCATGTCCCTTTCTTCCCACCCATGTGTGTAATGGGACTGCTTTTCCACCAAGCTTGAGGAGCAGAACCTCAGAAAGGCTCCTGTAAACCAGAGGCCAAATTCTCAGTCCCTTAAGGAGCACATTTATAGTCCTTTTACATAAGTCATTCAAAAATGTCAGCTGTGCTAAAAGATGGGTCAGAGCATAGCCCAACCACTTTATTCGAGTCCTGTGTGTGTCTGTTCCTAAGGCACAAGCACACATTTAATAAATAGAGTAAGTTGCAGACATAATATAGTAATCATATTAGTATAGTAATAGTTTAGTAATAGTATATAACGTATTACAGTAACACATATCATATACAACATATACAGTGACATGTAGTATGGGTTGCCCTACTGAACAACAGTAAAATTTCAGCTCTGGAAGGATCATAGAGATTGTTTGAACCAGTTGTTTTAAACCTGAGATCTGTGGCTGCTTTTGAATGTCATTAGGTTTGATCATAAACATCAGTGTTCACGTGGAGACGATCCATAACTTACATTAGAATCTCCAAGTGCTTGTTTAAAAAATGCTTATTGAGACCAGAGCTCAGTGGTAGCAAAATTGAGACTCAGAAAAGTACTGACTTGCACAAGGTCACACAGTGTTTGGCAACCCAGGTCCAAACTACCAATTAGAAATACCTGTGTTGTGGGGAGCTTAAATTAGGCCAAGTGTGTCTGCCCTATATAAATGCCTAATGCTTGTGAATGTGGTGAACTGGGGACTTGCAACTGAATGGGATGGGAAGCTATCCCCTTTGCAAATGTAAGCTGTTAGAGGTTTTAGAATCTTTTGGAAACTTTTAGTAATTTGTGGTGGGTCTTTCGTGAGAGTATTGGAAGGAGTAAACTAATTGTTTTTTGAAAAGGTTAATGGGCTATTGGGATGTAAAGTACCATGTAGGAAATGGAGCAGCCAAAGAACATGGGCAGGACCCATGGACGTGGACAATGGTGGGGGAACTGCCTGAGGGAGTGGGGGGTCCTGGGTGGAGGGGGGCAAAGGGGGAAATCAGGACAAGTGTAATAGCATAATCAATCAAATGTAATTAAAAAAAATAAAAGTTTATTTCAAAATTTAAAAAAAGGTGCATGGCTTAAACAACCTAGTTCCCCTGTGTGGCCCCCCGTTGCCAGTGTTTATTGAAGTCTCATTTGAGAGACCTTGAAAGGACACCCCGCCCTTATCTCAGGACAAAGACGGATGCACTCTTGTTTAGCTGGACACTGCAGGGTGCGTCTGCAGCTCTTCTTCATCAGTGACGGTCGGGCCTCGGTGCTGCAGAATTCTGATAATGACTGTCACTTCTATGTAGGTCACCACATCCTTCAGGACACAATTCAGATGTTGAAAAGTGGGAAGTTAAAAAAAAAAAGATCATATTCTTTCAATGGAAAGCTGGCTGATTTCGTAGCCTCTGTTTTTTTAAGGTCTACCTTTAAACCTTTCATTATAAATCAAATTTTAATGATCTACAATTTGAATGACAGAAGCTGTGTTTATTTTTTTCAAGCTTGATAGCCTTAGAAATCATCCAGAATGTTTGGAATGGTTCCTAAATCTAGAAAAAGAGGGGTCAAGGCAAGATAATGCCTGAATAGATTTTTGGTGTCTGGGCACTGGTCCTTTGAACTGGTTGTCATTCAGAACTGGAGTAAAATACATCTATTTACCCACCGTCTTTGTGATGGGGCAGTTGGAACCCCTCAAAGTACCCCGAAATAACAGGCACATTGTCAGGGCTTTTACAGTCTTACTGAATGAATGAATTCATGCCAAAGGAATGACAATTCATCCTTTGTTTCTGAACAGGTTTTATTACATACAGAGGGGGTGGGGCTCCATCCTTTTTGGCTGCTGCCTTCCTCATGGCTGCAAGGCCAGAGCTCAGCTCCTCTCTCTTCCTCTGGGCATGATGTGTGTTCCCACCCTGTTTGTGATGAACTTCAGGGCCCACTTGTTCCTAGAGACCTTGAGCAGCTCCATGGCGCACCACTCTTAGGCGGCAAAGCCACACACCCCTTGGATCCTGTCCCGCACGCTCTTGGTGTGCTTGCTGAGGTGCCCTTGGCAGTTGTGCCTCGGCTTGCTCACGTTCTTGGTCACCTGTGGCCCTTGTTGAGGTCCCCGGCCATGGGGTAGTGTGGAACCATGGCTGCTGCTCCTCGGTGGCTGCCACGGTGGAAGGGCCAAGTCTTCCTTTTTCATTTGTGTGAATCATTGGAAGAGCGTTCCTGGATTCAAACAGGAGACCACCAGGGAGAGGTCCTGCCTGGGTTGGGCAGTGCGCTCTAAAGGTGCTGCTGTCGTAATGGTGAACCTGAGGCTCCTCACAGGGAAGGGCGTGTGTGTTCACGCCCACATCCAGGACACTGGGAAGCTTGCATCTTCTACCAGAGCAGATGGGACCGCTAGTGCCAGTTGGAGGGCCTGGCTGCTCTGCCATCTTCAGGCAAAATAAAAATAGCTTCACAAGACATTCATGTAAGTTAAGGTCAAGTGAGAGAATGAGAGCAGGGGAAACTGAGTTCAGCCTGACACCTCCGTGCTACAGCCACGTGCTTGTGGAGGTTAGGTTTACCTGACAGTTGAGGCACCCTGAACGTTCCTCCCAACCATAGGGATCTTTCTAGAATTTCAGTTGGGGGGCTGCCTGTGTCTGATTTCAGCAGCATTCTGTTTAATTCCAGTTTAATTCATTGTTTCCTTTTTTCTCTTTTGTCTCCAATAGTTGGCTTAGGGAAATTTTAAGTGTTTCGGAGGCCTGGGAGGAAGAACTGGTTTTTATCCTTTTCCATGAAGTTCCCTTGTAATGTAAGCGTGATGGTCCATTTTATGTGTCAACATGACTGGGCCTAAGGGCTGCCCAGAGAGCTGGTGACGCAGTGTTTCTGGGTGTTTCTGGGAGAGATTAGCATCTGAGTCAGTAACTGAATAATGACCACCCTTACCAACCTGGGCGGGCACCACCTCATCCGCTGAACAGTGCAAACAGGTGGGGGGAGGATGGGTTTGCTCTCTGCTTCAGCCGGGACATCAGCTTCTCCCATCCTCAGACATCTCTCCGTGCTCCTGGTTCTTGGGCCTTTGGTTCTTGGGCCAGAACGTACACCGTTGTCCTCCCCTGCCTTGGCCTCAGGGTGACACTGTGGGCTCCCCTGGTTCTCAGGCCTTCAGCCTCAGACTGAATCACACCGGCTGGCTCTCCTGGGTCCCCAGTTTGCAAATGGCAGATGGGGACCCGTCGGCCTCCATAATCACATGTGCCGATACCGATGATAAACCTCCTCTCATGCATCTCTCTCTCTCTATCCCATTGGTTCTGTTTCTCTGGAGAACCCGGACTGATACAGCAGGCACCCCTCAGAATTGGGGGGGAGTAAGCCTGGCCCTGCCGCCGCACTCTCGAGTTTCTCCCTTGCTCTGAACGCAGGCGAGGTGCCGGCAGCCCCGTGTCTGGACGCCGTTCCCCACCAGGCAGGCGTCTGAGCACCCAGGCCGGAAGGGCCGCTTTGAGAGTCTGGACACGAGGTTGAAAGAAGTCACGTTTTTCAAAGATAATGAATTGTCTAGGTCTTATTTGCCATTATCCTGTCACATAGTAGGTACTAAGCAAACATTTCAATGGCTGTTACTTGGCCATAAAACATCATGGGGGTAAAAATCTTTAGTATCCCAATGACTTATTTTGTTGCTTATTTAATGTAATGTTGAAATTGAGAATCATTGCCTTCATGTTTTTCAGAAAGTAAGTGAACTGCATTATAATTTCATAACCCCGGGACGTCAAGACATTTTAAAAACACATTTGCCAAAATTACACTCCGCCTGCAAGAATTAATGGAGAAGTGCTTAGGTATGATAGAGAGGATGAAGCTGATGATTTTAAGTATTATAAATAGAAGTTTGGATATCAAGGCACTGGAATTATTTTAATTATTGACAAGAAGTTGACTGAGAGGAACAGGTTCCAAGAGCCACATGCCGTTAGCAGCGAGCTTTCCTCTCACTCGTCCTTGAACGCCCAACACTGGCGTCGAGGTTGGCGGTGAGTGGGAGCTCAGCCCATGCTTGGCTGCAGGGCGGAATCCCACCGTGCGCTTTCAGGGCGAAGACCTCCCTTATTCCCAACAACACCATAAGGAAGGGACTGCTTTGACTGTCCGTCTCTTTGGGGACGCCGTGAAGCACAGAGTGATTAAGAGACATGCCCAAGGTAACCCAGCGAGTAATGGACAGAACCTGTATCATTTTTTATAATAATCAGCCTAGGTCGGTTTAATCTGAAAGCTTCTGCTTCCAGCCATGAGGATCCCTGCTTCCCACCAGGCTGCTGGTCACGCACCCGGGCACGGGGTGGCTTTTCGTAGTGACTTGGTGAGTGGCCAGGGTGTCTGCACCGCTCTCCTAGGGCCACAGTAACAAATCACCACACACTTGGTGGCTGAAAGCAGTAGACATTGATTCTTTTAACAGTTCTGGAGGCCAGACGTCAGAATCAAGGAGGGGCTGAGCCACGCTCCCTCCAAACACTCTAGGGCATGGTCCTTCTTTGCCTTTTCCAATTAGGGGCGGTTCTTGGGTTCCTTGGCTTGTGGCAGCAAAACTTAATCTCTGACTTCATAATCACGTGGGTCTTCACCTGGCCCTTCCCGTTTCTGTGTGTCTAAGTCCCCTCCCTGCTTGTCTTCCCTTCCCAGGGTTCGTCGCTGGATTTAGGACTTGCCTTATTCCAGATTATGTCATCTCCAAATCTTTACGTTAATTACATTTGCAAACACCCTTTTTCCACTTAAGGTCCCAGTGGGTAGGTTCTGGGAGTTGGGGCGCACCGCTCTGGGGGGACCGCCACACAGTCTACCACAGCACACCTGTTAGTTCTTTTTACACATCCCAAATAGACCAAGTTACTTTTTTGTGAAGGAACAAAAGTATTCACCAAATGTGCTATTTGCTGTGAATAATGTATTCTTTATCTTATTCATTTAGACCTTCTGAGCTGTCCCTTTGCCTCTACACTCCTGGATTGTAGGCTTGTGAAGACCTTGTGAAATTTCTTTTCCTGAATCTGATCGAGTTGAAAAGGCTATTTTCTCCCTTCCCCCATGAAATTCTTCTAAGATGCTTTTCTGGGCCTAGTTACTAACATTTCATTTCCTGTTCTTACTAGGCTCTCTTTTGATTGCCTTTCTTTTGCTTCTTTTTTCTCTATTGATTTTTTACTTTAAAATTACTTTTGTTATTTATTTACGTATTTGATTCCATTCTTTCTGATTATCCTTGGTTCGGCACGGCCTTGGTGTGTTTGAGTAAAGACTTTGGGTAGCTTTGGGGGTTGTTGTTGATGGTGACTGAGTCTCCACTGTATATTTCAGTGAGTACTACGGCAATTTGGGGGGATTTTCTGGGATTTGGCAGTGCTTTAAAAGCTAGGTTAGTAAATTGTTCATTCTTTTAGGTTTATCTCAGTACCAAGGCGGAAAAGGTTATCTACAAATTGCCCGCTGCTATTTTAATGATGCTTTTGGTACTTTTTTAATATAGTTTTTTCCCCCCCCAAGTAGCGTATGAGATTATGAAATCCACCCTTCTGGTTGGATCAAAATTAAACTTTTCACTTGTGAAAAGTGACATGTTGATATTTTGGTTAATATGACCTCAGTGATGTGTTCAGGCTGAGTTGCAGGTGGCTCCCTAGGACATTCTGATTTGACCTCAAAGATGTGAAATGTGTTAATTCGATGATCGTTTCTGTAGCTAAGAGCTGCTTGGTCTTGTTGTGGGGATTGGAACCTTCTTCTAATCTAAAATCTGAGTCTCGTCTGACACATAAGCTCAGCAGTGCTCTCAGGCCAGAGTGCTGGAAGCCTGAACCATCTTGGGAAAGGGTTCACGAGCCACAACCATTGGGAACAAACCAGGCAAAATATCCCCTCCAGATGGGATTTCCAAAATTACTACTTTTCTCCTTAGGCATTATTATCTTGGGAATAAACACATATTGAAATAAGACCAAACCCTCCCACCTCCTTTGCCTAACCCCTCTCTAAATATGGATTAAAGACAAGCTTGTGAAGCTTCCTTATGATTTTTTAGAATTTTTATTTCTTGGCATTTTCCGTCGTGGCTATGCACACCAAGGATTTTTGACCACTGGCCAGCCCTAACTGCCGCATTTTTCCCCATGTCGTGCATTTCCCCTTTAAATATCCAGAGGGTGTAGGGTTTACAAAGTGCATGTGTGGCTGTGAATGTTAAATCTCGGCATGAAAAGGGAAAGAGGTCCCAGGCTTAGGAGATGGATTTGTGGAAGCTCAGCAAGAGCTGGTCTCGCTCCATTGTCTCCTGCTCGGTGATGGGGGATTTGCTCATAATTTAATGTAAAATAAGCCCTAATTAATATATATTTTTCTCATCAATTTGAGCTGCTCATGTATAGTGGAAAAGGAGTGAAAAAATTGGGATTGGGCAGGGAGCTGTTGGCAAAAGTCACAATTGTCCAGAACCTACCATAGGAGCCTGGTTCCTGTCGTCTTTATGAAAAGAACCCCATAGTGCTGAAGAGCGGAGCCATCCACAGGGAAAGAAACTGTGAAGAATGTGTTTACTTTTTATTTTCAAGGCAATGGCTCAGGAAAAGCAGGCAGCTCCTGGCTAACTTGGGGCCAACGGTTCTTGACTCCCCTAAAACAAACGCCTGAATCTGCCTCTGGCTCTGGGAGCCCGAGAGAGCCAACGCCCTTCCCACTGTTCGCCCTGCGTGGTCTTCCGTCTCGCCCGCCCGCCCGGCTCCAGCAGGACCAGCCGGCAGCTGTCAATCTCTCCTCCCAAGCCTCCCAAAGCCAAAATCGACAAAAGACTTTCTCCAGAAACCTCTGGCCCAGGGCCTAAGTGCTTCTAAGGTACTAGTTACGTGTGAAACCAGTTTTCAGAGTGCAGCGGGGAAGACTGTGGAAGCTAATGGGAAACTCAGCTTAATGGAAAGGCTCACTGCTGTGCCCACGGAGCGGAGGGTCCACATCAGCATGCGGGTGCCCGAGGGGGGAGATCGCGTTCTCACAGATTCGGGGGAGAAGAAAGATCTTGTGTTAAGCAATGGCACTAATCGCCGCCACCCCGCCCGCTCGTTACCATCCTCCCCCGGCCGGCCCGCTCTCGGCTCCCTCCTGCACAACATGAGCAGTTTGCACAGACCCTTGTCCAAACGCTGGGATAAACAGTAGCCTTTGTAGCCGATGAATAAAGCCGCAGCAGGCAAGGAGCTATTTTTAGATGTGCTGAAGGTTCAATGTTGATTACTGTGTTTTCACACCTAAAACACACAAGATGTGAAGCTGAAAAAAAAATTGTTTTATGCCCACATCTGAGCTCATGATCGCTGCTGTCTTTCACATGCTGCTTCCTGCCTGACACTTCCTTCTGTCACTGGAGACGCTGGAAGGACAGCAGGCAGGTCCCCTGTTCATGGCACTTCGTCCACCCTTACCTGATGGCTTTTTATACCAATTATTGCGCTTTTCTTCTATGTCCCTCTTTAACCTAATGGTGAAGAGATTTGTTTACTGTACATCGATGTGCCGTGGCTCATTTCCCTCCATTATGTCCTGATACAGGCATCTGGTGTGCTCGCCATTTCACGTGGAGAACTTCATGTTAGTTGATTTCGCCTGTTATCGCATTTATTCTGCAGAACGGATCTGCAAGGTGGTGGGAACCACGACCCCTTTGCAGGTGAGAAACAAGAGAACGAGGGCTTGGAGAGGCTGAGAAGCCTGCTTAGCCGACCTCGCTAGTCATGGCCGGCTTGAGCCTGAACGCAGGTTTTTCTGATTCAAAACTTCATGCTCGACTCAGGTTTCCTGCTGCCTCTCTCACTGATGTAATTTCAAACTGTTCTTGACTGCAGGGGGTGGGACTCCATTTTTCTTTTGATGTTTCTTTTAACTCTTTGATTCTACCATTAAGTGAATCTCTTTTGAGTACAGTTTTCCTGTTTTGAAATGCTCCAGTAATGACCAGTAATAGTTAGGGTGTCAAATACCTGTCACTTTCCTCTTCTAATTGAGACAGATCCATTATGTTCCCCACTGATTTTCTCTTTTCCACCAGGGTGTCTGATTTAATCGCCCCTCATCATTGTTTTACGCTGAATCTTAAAAGCATTGTGGTTGTTGGCCCTTGGACGCTTGGATTGTTCTGATGGATCATGCAAACTTGCATGTGCTTCTTTGTCTAGCCTTCCTTTGATTGCTTAGTGCTTCCTCATGATCTTGTGTGAAACTCAGGGACTTACTCTGAGATGTCACCTCAAGAAGGTCCTTGAGGTCCCCTTGCCTAATATTGTACTAATTCAGTGTTCGGGCATGAAAGAATCTTCCATCCGATGTATCCTGTCGCAATGTGCTGTCTTTATTCTCATTTACTTCTTATTGAGTTAACCTAAAACAGACCCTGGAGAGCAGCCTAGGGAGGGGCTATCAGCTTGAGATCAGACTGAGAACTGCTCGGGTCCTTCTCTGCCTCCAGCTCCGCGAGGGTGCAGCCCCTCCTGCCATTCTGCTCTCTCTGAGATCCAGAGAATATCTTGAGGCCCTGCAGGGGGCATAAAAGAGGGTGATTCCAGGGCTTGCTCATAGCCAGAGGTTGGGAGAAGACACTCAGTGTCCTCTGAGAACCACAGGAAAACACAGACGATTAGGGCGATTTTCCTCCTGCCTATCTTATCTATCCTCCAAGTCATCTATAACAAGAGTCCTTCAGCTGCAAGCAACAGAAATGACTTTGGGTAATTTGAATGTACAGGACATGGACTGAAGCTGCGGAGCAGCTCACCGCACTGAAGACAAGCTGAGCAATGGACCTTGACAAGAAGAGGAGCCAGGGTGGGTCTGGGAAGCAGGGACAGTCCTTTCCTGGAGCCACCCTTGGGACAATTCAGCCTCTGCCCTCCAGTCACTTGACTCATGACTCAAATTAGAGAGAGGCTGAGTGGCCTGGCTG
Source organism: Pteronotus mesoamericanus (assembly GCF_021234165.1). Classification (NCBI taxonomy): domain Eukaryota; kingdom Metazoa; phylum Chordata; class Mammalia; order Chiroptera; family Mormoopidae; genus Pteronotus; species Pteronotus mesoamericanus. The sequence continues at coordinate 942,725 of NW_026555277.1, forward strand.
GGTCAGGGGCCAACATTCTGGGCCAGACTGACAGTCTGCTAAGCCTTCCCCAGGGAAATCTTGGTGCTTTTCTCAGAGAGAAAGGGCATATAGAGGAGAGGCAAGTGAAACCAACGTAAGTCCCCTGCACTCTGTGTTTATCCCAGGCTCCAGAGAGTCTACAGAAAGTGTTTCCCAGCTGTCCACAGCCATGAGTGGTCGGTCCGAGGGCCCTTCAGAACCAACATAAAGAGGCCCCCGGAGAGGAAGGGACCTAGGGGTCGGACACTGCCATGGGAGGCACGCACCAGCGTAGAGGTCAGGGTGGACAGTGGTCGGGTGACTCTGGACAGCCACGGAGAGCCCCTTGAGGCAGAAGAGGGGTACAGATAATGCACATCCCACAGAAGGGAAGCACGCATGCAGGTGACATGTAGGGGCCAATGGGGAGGGGGTTGCTGGAGGATTGGTAACAGGATGAAGGGCTGGGATGTATCAACATCCCCCCAGGACACTAAAATTACCTCCTAAATCTTCCCATGGGCTGTGTCTGTGGGGGTGCAGCCTGCTTTCCAAGATTAATGCTAGGCAGGATTGCCAATAGGGGGCGTACATGGTCACGTGTAACACCCTTCCTTTTTCCTGGGTGATGCTTGTCCTCATTCAACTAGGAGGTGGTGCTCTTTCTGTTGGGTCTCTCGCTGTGTGGGGGTGTAGGGCTCCCCTGGGAGTTAAGCTATTGATTTTGACGCCCTTGCTTAAGAGCAGACATGAGGAGAAAGAGCAGGAAGGGAAAAGTTAAGGACAACTCTCCCTCACTATAGACAGTCCAACAACGGTGTTAGACATTTTCTGTCACCGATTTGTAGGATATAAATATAACCCTCCTGTGATTATCTCAATTTCTGCGGTCCTGGTATAATTCCATGATGCTCTTTGCTAAAATCAATGGTGTGGCAGAGCTGGCTCACACTGGCTTGTGAGTGTGGACCCTGTGTATCTCCTCCCAACTTGGCACTCAGTGACGTAGCCTTGATAGCTGAGAACCGGACGTGGAGGGTGCATTTACACCATGGAAATTGGAAATGCTATAAACCACAAAGTTTTTGTTTTTTGTTTTTCTCAGAGAGTTGCCTGTTAAACAGTTATCCACATTATCACCAAATATATTGCTGTTCCATACCTAATGCTCTCCCTCCTATGGCAGAGGCCATATTTTAATACATAATACCTAATAAGAATGTAAATGTAGAGTTAAGTGTGTTAGGCCCGTTAACCTGCCATTGTTCTCCGGCCTTTACTCACCTCCTCCTCTCTCATGGCCTGTGTTACTGGGAAGGATTACAAGTTTCAGCAACCTGTTCAGTCCAAGGAGTTCAGGACAGCATGTGGTTCAGTCATGGGTTTTGGCCTGCAGCGCAGGTGAGCAGAGACACTGTATCGCGGGGTGAGAGGAAGCCTACTAGTAGTGCAAGCACATTTTCAGCAGAGGGAGGTTTTGCAAATTTATAAACAAGGTGTTTGGAACAGTGAGTATACTTGTAGGAGATGAGTTATTCTGGGGCAAAATGCCCTGTTCAAAGAGACGTCTCTTAGCTCTTGTGTTTGAACCAGAGAGAAATGATGCATTTCTCTGGTCATAGATAATCAGCTCATGTAGAGATGCTGCCCATTTATATCTGTTATAACTTGCTTTTATTATCATGATGACTTTTAGGCTTAAATTCCCAATGCAAGACTAAGAACTGTAACAAGGATTCTTTAGAAAATGAGGTATTCTAAAACATCTAAGGGATTTGATATCTCTGAGGTGAAGTAATGAAAAAAGATACGGAGAAATGGGACAACTACAGAGATTTTGGACAGGTTCTTTACAGCACTTACAAGTAGCGCACACACACACACAAAGTGCTTACCATTATTTCAAGCACCCAAAGGCTTTGCAAAGAGAAAACCCTAGATGCTGAATCAGAATGTGGAACAACTTAAGTGTTGCTCTAAGAATAGAATACGCTTTGCCTTATAGAAAAATTATCTCCACTTAGAGTGAACGGAAGATTCTAAACAGTAGGACTGCTTACCTCCAATGCTAATGCCACGCAATTCAGTTGGCATTTATTGACCATCGACTATGTCCCCCATACTGCATGAGACCCTCAGGACCCACACATGATCCCGACACAGTCCTAGATCCCGGTTGTTAGGGAAACAAGCAAACCAATAAGTGGGAGGAGAAAACTACAAACTCACGAATGAAGGTGAAGAACTCAACGTCCCCCCAGGACACTAAAGTTACCTCCTAAATCTTCCCACGGACATGGTACGTTTCTCTACAGGCCCCTCCTTTTTATATAAAAAGAGCACTGATATTAAATTGCATACTTTTATTTCTTTAATTTTTCTTGTAAATCATGCTCTTTGTGGAACATGAAGAACCTTTAAAGAAATATAAAGACAATTAGTCGCTTGTAATCTCCCATAGATAGTCACATTTTAGGGCATTTCCCTGGAGTATTGTTTCTGTATATATGAATATATTATAGTTTTTAAGTTGCAATCATTCATATACATAATTTGATACTCTACCTTTCCCCTTAAAATTCTCGTGAGCATTTCTGCATATCATTAAATATTGTACAAAAATTTGCTCTTTAATTGTTTTATTGATATTTGTAATCCATTTATCATTTTTTACCTGTTGTTAGACTTTGAGGCTGTTTCTGATTCTTGCTGTTATAACTTATAGATATTTTTGATGTACAAAGCTATAGATATCTTTATATAAAATCATTCTGCATACTTCTGAATGCATTCTTACCATATGGTCTTAGGAATAGAATTACTAAGTCAAGAAATTACAGTCATTGTAATACTTTTGATAAATACTTCCAGATTGCTTTTTACAAGCATTCCCCAGTTTATATTCCCACCTGCAAGGATGTCAATATTCTTAAAATGCACACTTTACTGTTAGTGTAACGGATACAAGCAGGGAACTTGAGTTCTGAAAAAAGTATTTTTCTAGTCATTAGTTTTTATTGAAATGAAATACTGTCCTTGCTGTCCCCCGGCCCAGTTTGCTCCGGCCACCCATCGTTGCCTGTCTTGCTCCCTCCTTACATTCCACTCTCTCTTTATACACCACCCTCTTCAGGAGGCCATTCTGGAACCTTCCGACCACTTCTTACCCTTTTTTATTTTTCTTCTCACGAGCACTGCTTAAGTATGTATCATTGACTTACCCGCTGTCTCCGGCCCTGGCCCGTGGGCTGCGTGAGGGCAGGGAGCTTGCCTGCTTCACTGTGCACCATGCCCAGCACAGAGCGAGTGTCCAGTACACAGGGGTCAAATGGATGCCCCCAAGGTATTTGCACAGTCTGGTTGCTTTTATATTGTGTGTTTTTATTGCCTCACAAAGTGCGAGTGTGATGTTATGTAACAAGCAACTGTCAGATGTTTATTTAGTCCATCCTAGTAGTAAGTTAAAGATGGCTGGCTCAAGCCTTTTCCGCCATAAATTATGTGAACTGCACAATTGCACAGATAAGCATAATGTTCTTGGTTGGCATCAGCAAAATACAGATACAAATTTAGGTCTGTTTGACCTCTCATTTTTCATATCTGGGATTCTGAATTAAACCGGGATAGCATTTATTTCACATTGTAAGCCACCTGTGTTTACAGTGCTTTCCAAAAAAGATTTTGGGGGGGCTATTTTATTACGAATTACAGATTTTTCTTGGAAGTTCAAGCAATAGATTAGTTTGCACTAGTTGGAACTCGTTTAGTCTTCCCAATTTCTTGTGATAATGCCTTAAAATTGGAAGGTGACTGGGATGCCCCTCGGCGGGGATGGTTGGGCTCGGAGCCCCTGGTGGTCAGTAACCGCGGCAGCTTTCCTGGGAGGCATGGCAGGCGGAGGGAGCGGAGAGAGAGGAAGCTGCCTGCAGTTATAGATCCAGGCAGCCACAGAGAGAGGGCTGGGATCCACGTTGCCTGGATTGGTCCACCCTTTGGCCTCCCTGTGAAGTGGCTTAAAAGACTGGATCTCCCCCCATAATTTGTTTCTGGTTGGGGAAGACCACCCTCTTTCCCCAACTGTGGCTTTCCGGACTGTGTCCACGTGCACGTCTGTGCCAGGTCTGGTTGCTCGTGCCCACTGGAGGCCTGCGGAACCGGGCGTGGCGGCACGCTCATCCCTGCTCGAAGCCTTGCCGCAGGAAATATTTTACTGAGTGAGTGTAAGGAGCTCAGGAGTCTTCTGAGGGGCCAGATTAGGTTAATCCTCCACCCGCATTTACGCAGGGGGCCACACTTCCTGATCGTCTCCTGGTGCCTTTTACTTTAAAAGCATCCTGGTTTGGATGATAAATTATATATTTAAATATTGATGACCTCTTGAGGCCACAGTTCGAATTCCATATTCTTTCTTTTTTTAAGTTTCCATATTCCATTTGCTTCCATGCCCCTCCATGGCCTCAGGTAATATATAAGTAATGCTTCGATACACCTGGTCCCACTGAGATCATATTCGTCCAGCCCAGTTCTCTGCATTTAGAGGGCATGGTTATGCTCCAGAGAGGGCTTGGGGTGATGTAGGGAGACACTTTGGATATTACTGCAAAAAATCGATTGAGGAAGATTGGAAGTTCTGTCCCCAGGGAGCCACACGGCTCAGGCAGCTTTTGCACAGTATGCTCATTAGATGGTGGGAGGGTGGTGGTAAAAAAAAAAGTCGAATTCATAGAAACAGAGAAGAATGGTGGTTGCCAGGCGCCAGGGAGAGTGGTCAACAGGTACAAACTTTCAGTTATAAGATGGATAAATTCTGGAGATCTAAAGTATAGCATGGTGACTATAGTTAACAATACTGTATTGTATACTTGAAAGTTGTTACGAGAGAAGATCTTAAGTGTTCTCAGCATCAAAGAAAGAGGTGATAGATGAAGTGATGGGTATGTTAATGAGCTTGATTGTAGTGATCATTTCGCAATGTATACATATGTCAAATCATCACATTGTATACCTTAAATATATACAATTTTTAAAGATTTTTGAGTTTTATTGAAATCTTACATGAATGAAAAATTGGAAACATAATCACATCAAGGAACAAATTGTCACAGCCTTGAAGTTTAAGCCAAACACATTTTGTAGGGCAGATTTCACAAAGGTGTGAAGTTATAACCATTTCAAAACACAGCCTATTTTAGGAATGCAAAACATACAGTCATAGGTTATTTTCAACACAAGAAAACGTAAGTTGGTTTGCTTTAATTTCTTGAAACTGCCGAGACAAAACACTAGCTTGTATTTTTATTTACAGCATACTCCATACTTTTATCTCAAACCCCCAAAATCAAACTGACCAAAGCCAAAGGTTCTGCAAAATCATGATTTAACAGTGTGCACAGCTTATTTTGAAGCTAAAATGAAACCTGAAGCCATGAAAACATAGCAATCCCTAGAATAGGGACCACTGCAAGACCAGCAGTGCCCAACAGCATTTATGGGAAGAGGAAAGAATAAAAAGAACTTGAGTGTGTATAATAGTGATTTCTTTAGCCCAACACAAATGGCAGCAAATTGCTGCTTAAAAATGAGACCGTTAAGCCAATTTGTTTTGAAGACTGTACTAGATCTAGAGCCAGTGGTATCTTGCCAATACCATTTTCAAGCCCTCACTTGTCTATTTCCGCTGTTGCCCATAAGCATCCTGGTAAAATTCCTGGTTTTCATTATTGCAAGCGTAGTTACCAGAATAGTCACCCCCTTGCTGAGGTGGCTGCTGAGCGATAGGTGGGGACCCCCAGTCCTGTTGGTTGTTGGTCCGACGGCGCTTGGAATCAGGTTGGATGTACCCATCTGCCTTTCTCTTGCCTCCTACTTGGCCCCCAAATGGCCCTGAGCTCCACAGGAACCACGGCCCTTCTGCTATTGTGCAGAACCCCCTCTGCCACCCCAGGAGCCTCATGGTGGTCCCAAAGGTGCCCCCTCTGTGAATAGCCAGCTCTGCCTCTCAGAGGTGACGCTCCCCACCCCCTCGGTGGTATTGGACTCCCCCGCCCCGCCCTCCCTCCTCCTCTTCCTCTTCCTCTTACTGCATAGCCATCATCAGAGCCATGGCGGGGGCCCTCATCGGCTCCGCAATAGTCGTGATGATCACGACCATGGTACTCGTCCTGGTGATCGTCACAGCCATAGTGATCTGGGGGGAGCCAGATCCCCCTCCCCCAGCCATGACCCTGGCCTCTAACCGTTTCCCCACGCAGTCCTTCTGGAGGCCCGTCCAGCAGCTTGGCCTTCTTTCTGTTCCTTGTCTGATGGCTTGACTAAGACTTTCAATTTCGTCGTCTTCTATTTCTTTGCCATTCATTCCATCCACGGCCTTAACAGCTGCTCCTCTGTCTCCACAGGGAACAGATGCATGATCTTTCAACTTCTTCACCCTTTCGGGTTTTCCAAATTCAGAAAATGACTTTCCCAGGATTTCTTCCGACACTGTAGTAGCCAGGTTCCTCACAAATGAAACTTGCACCTCAGCCCTGACTTCCGGGTCAGCCCGTTCCGCTGTAGCTCCATTCCGCACACTTTTCCTTTCCACACATCAGCCGGCACCTGGTGTGTGCTCCTGACTAGTGAGCCTCGTAGTCAAGGAAGCAGGACCCCTGATTCTTCTTTTTGTCATCGGGCTGATGATAGAGAATAACAAACCCTCTACAAACCCTCTGTTAAAGCTGTGACTGTACGGAGTTCTTCCAGAATGTTTTCTTTAGTCTTAGTCTTCAGAATTGTTGATCCAACAAAAAACCTCTTGTTTGCAATGCACACTCGGAGGTGTTTCCCAGGGTGAATTTCTTAGCTGTCACTCAGTTGAACAGCTTCCTGGGCAGCTTCATTTCCACAGATGGTGCTAAAAGCGTAGCCCCTGTTCTGACCAGACGGTGGATCCGTCATAAGCCATAGATCTCAAATGGGACCAGGCTTTTCAAAAGGGGACACCAACTCATCCTCATAGAAATCTCTTGGTATTTTACCTCCAGAGACTTCTGTCCCTGGTCTGCATTGCATGCCGGAGTGCACGCTGCTGGTGGGGCCCGCGCTTCGCTGTGCTGTGCTTGTGTATCTGGAGGTGAACCCGTTCTCTCAGGCGAGGTCTGATCTTGGCTTCACCAGGTCCCCTGTCGGCTCTTGCACCTTGCTCCCTGTTTCTCCCTTTGCTTATAGGTATCCTTAACTCCACATAAAAGTGCACTTTTGTTCTGAACACGTGATAAGTCACTTTCCTGGCACTGTTGCAGTGCAGGCAGATCTCCTTCTTCATTAAATTCCCTGAGAGTGTCAATGGCCCTTTCATCAAGATCAGCATAAGCTACCAGTCCTGTCTGAGAGATTTCATCCAGTCTTTCTGCCCCTCCTGCGGGAGGCCCGCCTCTGCCGGTGCCGTGCGGTGCTCCGTGTGCGTTATGCTGGATGTGTCCGTTCGTCCTTCCTCTTCTTCTAACTGCACCGCATCACCCTTCCCCCACTTTAAAGTGGGTAGCCACTTTATTATGCAGCAAAGACAGGGACCTCAGCCAGGCCCACGAGAATCAGTGTGAGGTGCTCTGAAACGACTAGAAATGGCGTGTCCCACCCCTCCCCCAATATATAGAATTTTATTAATCATTTATAATACCATAAACTGGGGAAAAAAAGCCCCGAAGATCACAGGTCTAGGGCCTGATAGTACCTTCATAAATGAGTGTGTGCGCGTGTGCGTATGTGTGTGTGTGTGTGTGCGTGAGAGAGAGAGAGAGAGACAGAGAGACAGAGAGACAGAGAGACTCCTAGATTTCCCATCATAGCTGGAAAACGCTGCTCTTTCACATCTGCACACACAATTGTCCTTCTTGGAGGCTTTTTCTGCCCCTACCCCACTCTGTCGCATATCCATATTCCTTCAGATCTTTCATGTCTGGTTTAGTTTTCTTCTCACCCCTGAGTCACAGTATCTCTGGATTTCATGTCACCCCTTGTGGAAAACTTACCTCACTCTTCAGCCTCATGTGGCCTCCGTCCCTCCAGCTGCTTCTGCCTTCACCTCTGCTCCATTCCAGCCATGCTCGCCCTGGACCACGCCCTCGATAGAGTCAGCCCCGGAACCGTTCCCATCTGGAATCTCCAAGTTCAGGTCCCGCCCGTACCATCGCTGTGCGTCCTCAGCGCCTCACGCACTCCTTCCCACCACACCAGTCCTTCACCTTTCTCAGGACCTCCAGGGCCATCAAGGTTTTGTTTACTCCTACCCAGCCCCTCCTGGACCCAAGACAACTCTTTTCTATCTTCCCTGCCTGCTTGCCAGTTTGGATCCCATGATCCATCGCTTCCCAGTCTCTTGCAAGTGGGCTCAGCAAAACCATAACCCAAGTCTGTCCAGGTACTGACCTCCCTTCCCCCGGATTCAGGCTGTGAAGCTCTGCCAGAGGGAAGCGGCCATCGTCTCGAGACTGGCACTGCTGCGTATTCATGGTCTCTAGTGTCTGCGTGGCCCTTAGCTCCTCCCAGTGAGCCTCCTATGGCTCCAGAGGACTGTCTAGGCCACCCCGTTCCTGGCACGGTCTCAGTTTCATTGTTCCAAGGAAAGTACCACCTCAGGTGCTTAGAGCATGTTTTGTTGTCGTTCTCATTTTCTCCGTGTTAACCGTGATTGAGAAGTAGAGGCAAAGTGAACGGATTTGAAATATTTCCTAATCACAGAAATTATCGTCAGGTGGTCTCCGATGCGCCCATTCTGTGTACGGCACGAATGGAGTAAAAGGTGTTCTGTGAACTTTCGTAAGCACGTTCTTCTCATGTGTCAGCTGATGATAATGTTTTGCACACTATTCACATATCCTTAAATAGTTTGGCAGGTTCTATGTTAATCCTTTCAACAAAGCTACGACTTCCTGAGTGGGAAGTATCATATTGAAATGAAATCTTGCAATATGCAAATCAGAGCTTAGAACTGAAGAGGCAAAGACCTTCCACAATAGAATCAAGTTGCGTTGACCACTTCATGAAGGCACACCTGGGCTGATATTAGCCAGGCTATATATGGCTATATATGTATGGCGCATATATATGGCATATCTATCTATTTTTTCTGTCTTGTAGCCTTTTAAAATAGCATCTACATGGTGCTATAGTTCAATAGGTACTTTGGAAGAGTGAGAAGAATGGGTATCGGGGGCTGGGGGAGGGGCTCTTTCTTTCTCAATGTAATTTTTCTGCAAGGCATCTTTCATAAACATCCGTTGCTAATTGAGAGCCAAGTTCACATGGAGGCTGTCCCTTGGAAGAAGAAGCCAGAGCTTGCAGCCCAGGTTACTCAGTCAGTGAAAATATGCAAGCTCCGTGGTCCTCTGAGCCCAGCGCAGGGCCGGCACGGGGGGCTGCCCTGGAGCACTTTGCCCAGCGTTCCCAGACACTGAGCTCTCATTTCGACATCCTGGCTTCCATCTTTGATGGCCAGTTCCTTGGATTTTATGAGGATTGAACCTGAAGCCCCAATCTTATTGGAGCTTTGCTCTGAGCCACTTTCCAGATATAAATATAAACCCTCAAAGGCTTATTTTTGGTTTTATACCATATGGAGGGATTCCCTTCTGTGTTCTTATTCTTTGACTGTCTTTGACTCTTCAAAGAAGACGTTTCAAAATGTGAAGCACCCTCCGAGTGAAGACAGCCTAAGAGAGTTGGCGCTGTACAAATAAACCCCGTCTCCTCCTTCCTGAACGTGGCTTTCCCATAGGCTTGTCTCGCTTCTGCCTGCTCTCCCCGGAGCCTTTGCTGGTGGTCTGGTCACCAAGGTCCCGGAATTCGGGGTGCGTTAGAACCACGTGGAGAGTGTGTTAAGTGCGGAATGCTAGGATCCCTTCCCATGACTGCCCTTCCGATGGGGCGCAGGCGTCCCCGTGTTCTAGGGACTCCCCAGGTGGCTCTGCTGCGGGTGGGTCACGGTGGTCACAGACACTCTCTGAGAATGCCCTGGGGCAGACGCCTGGGCGCCTGGCCTTCTGGTTTTCAGGGGTTTTTTTGGGTTAGTGACTTAATTGCTTTGGGTTTTATTTTGTCATTCTGTGAAGTGGATTGGCTTAGATGAGTTCACCGACACAACTTTGTAGATGAGCTCTGATTGTTCCAAAGAAATAGCTGGGTGACTAATGATGCCCCCGGACTTACAGTGGCGCTGTGTCCTGATAAACTCATCGTAAGCTGAAAATACTGTAAGTTGAAAATACACCTTAGCTACTGAACATCATACCTTCATTTGGCCTGCCATAAGTGTGCTCAGGACATGATATCCCCCAAAACGCTGGCAACGCAGTACCCTGGGGGGGATTGCTTGTTGACCCCCAGGATCATGCGCATGACTGGGAGCCGCGGCTGGCTGTCCCTGCACAGCATCAGGAGAGAGTATTGCACCACATGTAGCCACCCTGAAATTCAGAGTGTGCTTTCTACTGAGCGTGTATCGGTTTCCCACCATCATGAAGCTCAAAAGTGGTGCTGAACCATTGTAAGTCAGGGCCATCTATATATGGCAAAGAAATGAAAGGGTGTAATTCGTATGAGTACTTTTATTTTATTTTAGACTTTCGGACACAGGTTTAGCAGGCTCCAGTGGATAAATAATTGAAATAATTAGAACAGAAAATATCCCTACATATTCTGTTGGAAACTAAAGTCCTATCACATGGGATGCTACACATTTTTAAAAACTTCTCATTCTACCTTTCTGCTCTTGCACTTTGCATATCAAAATGTGCGGATTGAGACAGAGCTGAGGCATCACCAAGGAGATGCCTTCTGTATGGACATTCAATTGCCCTGCCCCATTTGTTGAAAAGAGAATTGCTTTTCTATTAAACTACCTTGAAACCTTTGCCAAAAATCAATTGACCAAATGTTTGTGTCTATTTCTGGACTCTATGTTTTATTGATCTATTTGTCTGTCGTTAGGCCAGTACTATCCTGCCTTGATTACTGTAGGTAGTCTGTACTGTACTGTAGTTCTGATATCAGATGATGTGAATCCTCTAACTTTGTATTTCCCCCCCCAAAATCAATTGGTTATTTTATTCTTTTATATAATTTCACATACTTTTTAGACTCAGTTTTTCATCTCTAAAATATGCTGCTAGGGTTGTGACTAGGATTGCTTAGAAACCCCTACAATTTACCACTCTATTATGTCAACTTTTGGTTTTAAAGGATTGCTCATAATGTAAGAAAGAGAAATTCTGGTTAGCAAATGTGTACTCTGATAGAAAATAGATAATAAGTTTACATTTCCACTAATATGTCTTATGTGGCATTTATCCTAATTACTATTTCTGTGGTAACAACATTAAATAATTTTCTTAAAGCAATTTAGTAATTTTTGAAGTTAAGTAAAATGTACAAAATAAAAACGATCATATTCTTGTGTTAACCTAAAGGTCAAATAACTCTATGTTTGTTTAAAATAATTGAAAGGATGATGATTGAGCATGATTTTGTCCCTTAAAAGCAGTGGTAAATATTTAACAGCTGAGTTTACAGGAAAAAGAGCCCTGATTTGTAACATTTGCCAATTTCTGTGGTGTAAATACTCCCACTACTGTTGATTTCAAGTTCCCAAGGTGATGTGTCTGAGCTCAGAGCTGGAAAGAGATGTGTCCTATGTGCCCTTACACAGAATTTCCATCACATAGATCCCATAGGTGCAGGTAACTTCAAGAACATAGGTGATAATAACATGTGGTAAAATAATTAGGAAGAGAGGAAGTTTCAGTATTTATTGCCTTTGCTTTTAAAGTAATTTATTTAATTGTAAGTTTGTTTGATTTAATTTTCAGTAATGGCTGTGTTTAACAATGGGCTCACAAAATTCCTGAAAATTTCACAGTTGGCAAGCAGATGTGAGCTGGCCCCAGCACATGTCTATCGGCCAAGAGTAAAGAATAAAGAATGTCAAAAAACTAACGATTAATGAGTTAATTGCTACATAAAAGGAGGTCTGTTATACTTTGTGGCTCTAAATTCTCAATTCAGCAATTTTAAACCAATAGCGTTGGATAAACGTTGTATTACCATTTTATAAATTAAACGATTGCCAGCTGTGTGTGTGTGTGTGTGTGTGTGTGTGGGTGTGTGTGTGTGTGTGTTTTGAGGAGTAGGTCAGGGAAGATCAGCTGGAACTTATCCTTAACTAGGTGGGTTGGGTGTGGTAACAAATTGACCCAAACATGTAATGGCTCCTCACAAAAGTTTCTTTCTTTTTTAAAGATTGAATTTATTAAGGTGACATTGGTTAATAAAATTATGTAGGTTTCAGGTGTACAATTTTACACTATATCATCTGTATATTGTATTGTGTGTTTACTACACAAAGTTAAGTCTCTTTCCATCACCATTGTCCCCCTTTACCCTCTTCTACCTCTTACAAAGCCCCCTTTCTCTCTGGTAATCACCATACCGTTGTCTGTGAAGAGTTTTTTTCTCACTCATATAGTAATAATAGTTTAGGCTAGTTCCAGGTGGTGATGATTACATTGCGCACCCCTCCACCCTCCCCGGAGGTGTCTGCTCCATTTAGTCACTCGGGGGCCAGGTTAAAAACAGCTCTGCAACCTTACCCTAGATCGCACAGGAAGGAGACTAAGCATGATGAGCTTCCCTTCCATTGGCTACACCTCAATCACATGGGCACACCTAGCTGCAAGGGAGGCTGGGAAACAGTTGGGGTGTTGGGGAGAGGAACAAAACAGATTTGGGAGAACAGGTAGTAGTTCCTGTCACATCATCCCTTCATACTTTTTTTTAGCTGTCCTGATGCAGCATGATTTGGGGAATGTTGGCCTAGAGATACGGAAAGTTGAATTTAGTTAGTTTTATCATTAATTGTGCTCTTGGACCAACCCAGTTCTCTCTCTGGGCCTCAGTTTCCCTGCCTTTAAAATTCAGGGCTTGGACTAGGTCCTTCCTCATTATTGACTCTCTACCGATTTGACTTTGTCTTCCTTACTCATTCCCTGTTCTCTCTTCTTTCCTTCCTACTCTTCTGGGGGTGGCTTTTGTTTATCTGTTGGTCCTGATATGAACCCCTTTCTGCTAGGGGAAACTGGTCTTTCCTATGACTAGGCAGCTCTGTCCACCTGCCTGGCTTGGGACCAAGGCTGAGGAGCACAGGGCGCTTCTGACTCAGGGGTTCTGAGGGGCTGAGCACAGCTGCTCTGTCTGGGGAGAACCGGCTGCTGCAGCTTGTGGGTTTGTCAGGAAGCTGTTCTCATTTTGCTTCTCTCAGGAAAATGCCAAGTTTGATAAGCAGATGCGGACACTTTGTTGCAACAAACATTCCTGCAGGAATTACAGCGTGTCCTGGAGGAATGTGGGCCCTGGAGTCAGGCTGGGTGCGTTCAGGTCCTGGCCCCACCCTTCTGAGCAATGTGACTGAGGCGAAATTATTGAACTGCTCTGAGCCTCAGTTTCCCCCTTTGCAAAATGTTTAAAATAAAAAAAAATAATTTAAAAACACACCTTGGAATGTTTTTGGACAATTAAATATGTAAAGTGCACAGAATAGTGCCTGCTATGTGGTAAATACTATCAAAAGTATCGTTTTTGCTGCTGTTATTATTAATATAATTATTATTTCACAGACCATTTGAGGACATGGTCCTCTTATAGGCACTGTAAATAGGCAATGAAAGGGGTAAGGTCTGAGTAGTTAAAATGGGCAGTTGGTTCAACAGCTGTGCAGTGTAGCCTCTTCACCAAACACGGGCTGCTGTCCCAGCGCTGCAGTGGGCGGTCTTCCTCTTCCCCTCCTTACTGCCTCCGCCCCTCCCCCCTCCCTCCTTCAATCCCCTTTCCCCTTTGAGGAGTGAAGACAGTGAGACTTACCGGGAGACTAATAGTGCCAAACCGAGTCCTGCAGACCGTTCGCTCAGACCAGCACCTTTCAGCAGGTCCGCCCGCTTCCCCCTTCCAGAATCTGGACAAACAGCGCTAATCAATGTGGCAGTTTTTCCTGCTGAACCTCAGTGCCTCCAAAGAAAGGCGCTGTGGTCAAAACACTTAACATCTGGCATCGTTTGGCCCATCAGAGCCACACTGGCCAGAGGCCTGGAGGCCCCCTGCTGCTCCAGGCACGAACCCCTTAGTTGCCCAGTTTGTGGGGAGATCAAGGGGTTCGCAGAGGAAAAGCCAGCGTGTCCAGGGCAGTGAGGGCAAGGGAGGGGAGTGGGGGTGATAAGGGGCGCCCTGGGGGTGCCTGGGGCAGGATGGGAGAACAGAGGTGTTTCCCATCTGTTCACTGTGGGTGGCGCCGCCTTTTTAAAACAGCACTGACTGTGAACCTCGCACAGAATCGTTGTCAACACAGCCACGGCTACTGGCCACACTGGACTTGAGATGGACCTCAGCCGACAGTCAAATGTTAAAAGACGTGGTTCAAAGAAGAGGGTCACTCCTGTTCTTGAAAGTTGTGGAGAAGGCCTTGCGGAAGAGGAAGGGTTGGGGCGGGGGCTGGGGCTTTGCGGGCGGAAGGGGAAAGGGCATTCCGTGTGAGGAACCAGGATGGACAGACGGCCAGTGTGGGCCTGAAGAGGGAGGCAGGCCCTCCTCCCAGCCTCCCCGGGGGGGGGGGTGCTGTGCCGGGTTGCCATGGTGATGACAGACTCCTTTGGGCAGGCAGCCTTGGGAAACCACCAGCACAGAAATGATGGGCAATTCCCTGGTTCTCATTTCTACCCGGCCTGTGAAATGGCAGTAAATGCCAGTTTGTTTTCTTCCAGAAAACGTGCTTTCTCTTGGATCCTTACTTCAGAAATTCTAAAGAGGAAATAATTCACCCAAAATAAATGTAATTATAGCATTACAAAAAGTACCGCTTTACTGTTTTTCTCTTTTTTGGGGTACATGTCTCTAGTATTTAAAAGTAAAACCACACTTTCAAAATTAACCTGAATGCAACCTAACTGCTTGAGAAAAATAATTTCTCCAAATTTATCAAGTAAGAAATACTGTAGCCTTGGCCAGTGTGGCTCAGTGGACTGAGCACCCGTCTGCAAACCAAAGGTTTGCCGGTTCGATTCCCAGTCACGGTACAGGCTTGGGCTGTGGACAAGGTCCCTAGTCCGGGGCGCTTGAGAGGCAACCACACATTGATGTTTCTCTCCCTCTCTTTCTCCTTCTCTTCCCCTCTATCTAAAAATAAATAAAGAAAATCTTTAAAAAAATTAGAAGTAGTACTGTAGTGATTTGGTGAGAGTAGAATGAATTTTAGACTGGGAAAGAAAAGACTGAGTTCCATTCTTGGCTCTGCCTCTTTCTATGTATAACAAGGGACATTTTGCCTCCTGCCTCTAATTTCCTCCTTCCAAAGTGAGATAACATCATCATTTCATACACAAGTTGGCAAAAGAGAAAAAAGTCTGTAACTTGAACTATTATAATTTTTTGCATATCCTCTATTTATATTTGCTCAAAATTTTAAAATTAAAGTTGTAATCATGGTCTACATTTATTTTTATACCCTGCCATTATTTACATTCTCCATATTGCTTTAAAGAGTTTATGACTTTTAGTGGTTGCAATATTCTATGTACCATAATCGGTCTGTTTCTCTTGTTGTCATGCATCATTTTCTCCAAATTTATCACTTTTGATATTCAACCTTGAGCCTATAGCATTTCCCACACTGAATTAGAGCTACATTATTGCCATTTGTTCACTTACTGCCTCATAGGTTTCCCAAGGGCTTTAACCAATTGGCAATGTCATGGATGGGCAATGTTAAGAAGAGCCATTTCATCGAGCTCTTGCTGACTTTTTAAATGATAACATGTATGTATGTATGTATTTTTGCCAATTTAATAGGAAAAGAGGATATTTTGTTTTAAACTACTTGCGTTTTAAACTACTGGTGGGCTTGAATATTTCCCTATGTTGCGCACTTTCTGGAGCTTTTATTTTGTGAATTGTCTTTTTAGATCATTTGTCTTTAGGCCTAATGTTTTTCTGATTGTCTCAGGTAAGAAAAGGGTTGATACTTTGTGGCAAATGCTGGTTTGTTTCCTACTTTACATCAGTTTACAAAAGTTTCCTACTTTTTGGACTGATCTCCCTATTTCAGCCTGCGCTTGCGTGAGCACCACTACGTATAAAACCATGCTTGCTGCTTTGTAATTCTTTCCGAATGTTCGTACCCTCCCCTGTGTTATATGAAAATTATAATTGTTCGGTGAGTTATCCCTGCCCTATACCCCCTACACCCCTGTTGGAGTTTTGATTGTAAATAAGTAAAATCTGCACATTAACTTAGGAGGTACAGACGTTTACTAATCCTTTATCCAGGAGACGGAGCCTCGTTGTTTGTGGATGAGTTCTTGGAAGGCTTCACTCATTCGGTCTCAATTACAAATTGCTTTGTAAGCTGCAGCATGTTTTCGTATGCAGGGGATGTATTGTAGTTAGTGTAGATCGCTCATTTCAGAGTCTCCTACTCAATGATTTGTAACGTGGCAATGGAAAACAGGAGTAACTTAATGTGCACAGCCTTCCTTAGGAGCACTCTTTGCAGATCCCCGGGATGTTGCCATTCTTTCTTTAATATGACATTGGTATTGAAATAATACACTCTTTGGCTTCCTATCCTTATCAGCTAACAGCATTATCTTGTATTCAATGACATCGCCTTTGGTGCTAACATTTTAATCAAAGAGCTGTATTTAATTGTAGCTATATATTTTGACAAAATATATTAGCTCAAGATGTTCTATAGTGCAGGCATCCCCAAGCTCTTCCTCCTGGTCCCTGGACGCTGCTCGCCTTACTGCCTGAGTTCTGCCTCCTGTCTCCCCAACCTGCCACCGCTGCCCCCTGCCCTGCGCCGGCCCCCCCAACCCTGCCAATTCTGGTCAGCAGAAAAATTGTCCTCCGTGAAACCAGTCCCTGGTGCCAAAAAGATCGGGGACCACTGCTATAGTGCTTGTATTAGTAGGGTAAGGAGAAATATTGGCAGAAATATTATATTGGTTGATACAGAATCAGTAGTAATGACAATAATAAAAATAATTCTAGCTGCCATTTGATGCCTTACCATTGCCACTTATTTTTTGTAGTTGATTTAATCCTTAAAATCACCCTATGAAGTAGACCCTGTCACTAGTTCCATTTTGAAGATGAGGAAACTGAAGCATTGGCAGATTAAGCAATTTACCTCTCCTTTTTTCCCCTTTGTCCTTTACTAACATGTGGAAATGGAAGTGCTGGTAGTAGCTGTGTAGGAAGCATTTCTGGTGCCAAAGAATTTAAGAGCTTGAAGTGATGTCTTCCTACCAGTTAGTTTATGGTCTGGTCTTGTCATCTTTAAGGTGAAAAAAAATCAGGTCCCAGAAAGTTCTTTATATTTCTTTTGAGTTATGAAAACAATAATGCTCAATATGCAGAAGTGCACAAAGAAAGAATTCCTGTATTTTCCTTTCTTCCTATCGATTTTACGCCCCAAGAAAGTTCCATGGGTGTTTTGGGGTGTCTTTCTGCAGACCTGCTCTTTTCATATTTAAGTAGCATTTCTAAATTCCAAGAGAGTCAGGGGGCAGCACAAAGAGTAGAAGACAGAACCTATGACTTGAAGATGAGGAGACTGAGTTCTCCGAAGTGCCGGTATTGGCTCCCAAAGCAGCTGCCGCTCCAAGGAAGCACTGGGGACAAGGAGACAGCTGGGATGCTCCTGTGACCACCAGATACTGTCGTTGGGGCAAGGCCGGTCCACAGGTTATCTGATCTTTTAAAGGCAAGCCAGTGGCTTCAAGGGATTTTCCCCTGCAGGCCTGAAAATAAGGCACTATCAATAAAAAGCTTTTGTTCAATTATGTATTAGTGTGTAATTAATGTGCAACAAGTAAATGAGACATATTTGAAACATCTGGCCAGAGATTTTTATTTTCTGTGAGTCGTGGAGGACCCTCCGGTATACTTGTTATTGAATGAATGAATAAATTCTGTTTAAGATCAGCATGCTTTTTCGCCCTGGCTGGTGTGGCTTGAGTGCCAGCCTACAGGCCAAAAGGTCATGGTTCGGTGCCTGGTCAGGGCACATGCCTGGGTTGCGAGCCAGGTCCCGAGGTGTGAGAAGCAACAGGTTGACGTATCTCTCACATACTGATGTTTCCTTCCTTCTCTTTCTCCCTCCCTTCTTGTCTCTCTAAAATAAATAAATAAAATCTTAAAAAAAAAAAAAAACCATAATGAAAAAAAAAGATCATCATGCCTCTTATGTGGTCACCTGTTAAGGTAGAAGATGGACAAACCTTGCCAAAATAAACATTGGAAAACAATTAGAAATACTAGGCTCATAAATGAGCTGCTAAAAAAGACACGCATTCTGTAGGTTTTACCTTGAGACATATTTTCTACAGCTATGATAACGTCGTAATGTGACGTTTGATACTTTTTGGTCACCCTTTCTGAAAATGAGCACGTCTACTACATGTGATCAAGAAGAAATGGCAATTGGCGTATCAGAGATAGGCGTGGCCCTAGAGAGCTAGGCATTCAATGTGCTGCTTTGCTGCATTTCCAGCTTCTGTCCCCAAGGGACCAACTCAGGCCTTTCACACCTGAGCTTCTTTGCCTCAGCTTTGCTGTGACACAGGGCAAACGAATCCACACCGTCGGGTTCCGCCGACATTTGCTTTGCTGTTTCCCGTGTTGTCAGTTTGGGAGGGTCGGGGGCACCTTGGCCCCCTGCCTTTTTGACACATTAGACTTCACCTGAGGGCCTGTAAGGCTGCCTCATTCCCACTGGCGCCTGGAGCTGTGGACTCAACTGACCGCGACGGGGCAACAACTCAGGGAGCTCTCCTTAGCATTCCTGCCCAGGGGGGCCTCAGCAAGCGACCACGGTGCTGTCGGGCCACCTTCGTAAGTCCTTTGTAGTAAAAGTGAAAGAGAGCCTCGATAAGGCTAATAATAATATACAATGCGTCTTGTATTTGAAATGAGCTTAAGCATAATTAGCTATGGTACATCTCTGGGGTTAGCTATAAATTCTTCCTCACTAGAATATTAGGGAAGCTGTGAGATTTAGTTGGGATAACAACCATGACCTAATGTTTATTGATCCCTGCCTACCACCTACTAATCATCTAAGTGTTAGATCAATTATGTGAGTTCTATCATATTTATTTACACGCAAAACAGAGGGACTGTAGCCCCAGCTAGCGATTGACAAAATTAGGATAAAATCTAGAGAGCTGGGATTTAGGATCTAGTCAGACTACAAGACAATTTTTCATTGCTTTTTCTTCCTTTTCTCACTGAGAGTAAAAATGTAAGGGGAAGGAAGAGAAAGTGGGAAGAGTAGGGTGACAGATGGCCGGTATGTATCTTTCAAACACCTGTTAAGATTATTCAAAAATATGTTAGAGGAAGCATGCAAAACGGGAGACGGTAGTATCTGTAGTCAGACCCTGGGACAGGGGGAGAGGCTACCTTTCTGTCTCCTGGTCCCAGCCCCTGCCTCCTGTTGGAAGCAGGTTAGCGCTGCTGTAGGCACTAAGATGAGCTTTCCACCCGCATCTAGATGATGCCTTGGGAAGGGGGACGCAGTCAGGACTTCCTGTGTGAGTGTTGCGTGCCCCTCTGTGGGGTGAACGCGTTTCGAACCCGTCAGCTGCGGCGTCATATAGTTGTGCAGCCCAGTGCTCCTGGGGCTCCTGCACCCTGTCCCCCCAAATCAGAGCAGCTCTGCTTTTTCTGTTTCATAGTTTTGGGTTCTGGATAAGATAACTTCTGGACAAAAGATCCAGCAGTTCAAAAGCTGTTGAAAATCGCTTCTCTATAAGACGGAACTTGTTGCTAGATCTCCACATTTGGGGAATCTACTTCTGGGTCACAAATTGCTCCAAACTGTAGTTGCTTAAAACTGCTGTTTTATTTTGCTCAGAGCTTTTTTTTTTTTTTTTTTACTGTGAATTCAGTAAGGGCTCTGCTGAAGAATTTGTCTCTGACCCAGCAGGTGTCAGGTGGAGTGTGGGGGCTGAGGATTCACAGCTGAGAAGTCCTCTCTCCTCCCCAGTTTGGTGACTCAGTAACCCTGGATCTATTTCCCCTGCCCCTGCATCCCTGCCCCTGATGGCGCACACTCCAGGGCATTTCCATGCGGTGCAGGTTTCTCAGAGTGGTTTCTCGGGGGTTTCACTTCAGGCACAGTGGCTGCCTTCCAAGAGGCAGGAAGCAGTAGCTACCTGGCCAGGTAAAAGCTTTCCCAGAACTGACTTTAGGCACCTGTGCCTGGCTCTATCAGTCAAAGCAGCCAGGAGCCTACCCTCGTTCGCTGTGCAGAGAAGACTGCACCTCCTGATGGGGATGAGGCAAGGTCACCTTGCAGACGAGGATGTGGGATGGGAGCCACCGTTGTGCTATCTTGGAGATACAGTCGGCCACCACTCACCGCCTCTGCGGTCTCTGCGGCGGCAGCATCTAACCCCCCCCTTCCCCGACACCTGGACACTGGTGTTTAGTCCTTCCCTCCTGCTGCCCGCCATTTCCCTGAGTTCTCATTTCCCTGTTGGCGAGGGGCTTCCTCTCTTCCCTTAGGTGCCGCTTGCAACCTGCTGCTTACTTTGGCACATTAATGGCTTCCAGAACGGTTCTCGTTTTTCCTTTCTCACCTCTGTCTTCTGTCTGGTGGCAGCTTGCTTTCCCAAGTGTCTTGCTTTTTCAGTGAGTAAGTGCCATTTATAAAGCACCACCTGTTAAGTCAGACTTCTCTTCCTCCATAGGGAGTTCTGATCGATCGTGGTTTTATTCATGCAATCTTTGTCTCTTTATTTCCTCCTTGTTCAACATGTGGATGTACTGATTTACCTTCATACATGTGTTTCCCAAACAGGCAAATGTGGGGCAGGGAAATGCTACTTCTTTTACCATTTTGACACGATCCTTCCCTATTATTAGGCTTTTACAATAAAAGTCACATTGATTCTCTGTAATTGCTTGATTCTCTGTAACTGCTTTTGGTAATGTGTTTGAATTTCTCAAAAGGTTTAAAGAAAAGGCCTTAAGTAATGGTTGTACAAGCAAATAGGAAAACTATTAAACTTGTGCTCTCTTGTCCATATCCTTTAAAAAGCCCATCTATACATATTTTGCTTAACTCACAAAATATACATGAGCTTCTGGTCAATTTTATGGAGTTGAATGTAGTGGTTTGAATGGCTTATGTGTTCCTCTGTCCCTCATTGTTTCCCTCTCAGTCCTTGGATCAAACGGACTTCTGGTCAACCAGGGTCATCAAGGCTATGCAGCAGACACACAAGCCTGTGAGCTTTTACCTCCCTCGATGTCTCAACCCTCTCCTGCCTGTCTCACCAAACGGGAACGCTGAAGCTCGTCTCCAGCGCTGCATTTTCGCATTCCTGCTTCCAAACGTTACTGAATTTGTTCACGTGCTTGGGACAACTTTCCTGCCGTACCCAACAGGCTCGCCTCTTGATTCAAACTCAGACTTATTTCTTCAGCAATTTGTGCTTCCTGCTAATAATACATTGACTTACCACCTGTGAAATTTTTGAAAGGGGGCTCTGTGTGGGTTCTCTGTCAAATCCTATGAAGTCAGTTGCCTCTGTCTCTTGAACGCCTCTCCCTCAGCTTCTCTGTCTTCTAGCCTTTGACACAACCCAGTGACTGTGGCCTTCATACCCCCTCTGGCCGTAAGGGTTTTGTCTGAGCTCTGGTGGAAGCTGGGGTGGTAAGGGGGCTGGTGAGCTTGAAGGAAGGTGGCAATTAGAGAAAAGCAGGGAATTAGAAGAGAAAGTTTAGAATTAGAAGGAGGAGAGAGGGCCACTCGGAGGAATAGGGGGCTAATCTCCTGTTATTCAGTTATTCATATTCTCTCTACTCTCCCTCCTCCAGCCCCTCCTAGCCCTCATTGATTTTCCATGACAATAAAATAATAGAGAACCACAATTGGGGAGGCAGATTTTTCTGAATTTGCTTTATGTGATTTTCTTTGGTTTGGTTGCAATTCCTATATAGCCTTGGGCTTAGGGGTCTATTTTAAAGAAATGCCATTACCCTATAAAACTCTCATATAGTCTTATTTATCCTCAAGAGAAGAAAATGAAATAAGAGAGAGTGGGTTCTCACCCTCACACAGAAGTACTTTAGGAGACTTCCTTGCTTATTGAAAACCTCAGGAAACAACTAAAAATGAAGTCATAGAAATTGGAGTTTCAGAGTACATGGAGCTAACGTCAGCAGGAATCATAGTGAGGGCCTCGGCCCGACATGATAATTTCGTATAGCCTCCAGGAATGCACGCAAATGCACAGGTGTTAGGTCGCCCTACGTGGCTCTCTCGGGGCTGCCTGCAAGTGAGGGCTGGGTGTCACAGCCTAACAAATGCAGAGAGGAAGAGGATTTGAGGTTATTTTAGTACTTGTGAAAACTGCTGATCGCATGGGGCAAACATACCTGATCTTGTCGAAATCAGGCCATGCTGCTATATTTAAGGCAGGGACCAGTGTATGCTCCGTAAATTTGCTAGAGGTGTGGAAAGGGAAGATTCTATTTTGACTCTAGGGAAAAGTTTAGAAAGTCTCTTAAAGTCATTATTTAACTTTTTAAAATGTATCATTCCAGAGATATGAAGAAGGCCTTGTAAACTGTTGAAGAGAAAAGTGACTTAGATGCCTATAATATTTTTCAGGCTGGGGGGGGTGTCCTAGACAAGACATTTCTTTGCCGCAGAGTTTCTCCTTCCCATCAATGAAAAGTTCGGCTCTGCTACCGTAGAATTTAGGAACCACGAAGGCCTCTCAGGGTTCGCTTCATTTTTCTGCTTTTTGCTCTTTTGTAACATCATTTTTAACTTAGGCTTGTGTTTCCTTTTTGTTACATTCCTCTTTCCTTCTCTGCTATTTCCTTTCCCGATCCACCTCTTGACTAGCTGCTCAGGGCGAAGAGTTCTCTGATGACCAGCCGCCTGCAACGAGCCCTTCGGTCCCTCTGACGCTTACAACACTGTATGGAAAGAGACTTGGCTTGGGGTGCTGAGCACACAGTACACTGAACGGATGATGTGATGTGGAATTGTGCGCCTGAAACCTGTATACTTTTGTTAACGAATGTCGCCCCCAATACATTCATTAGAAAGAGAGGGGGGAAACATTGTCTGAAGAGCGTTTGTGAAGCAGCTGGGATGGCTGGGGAGTGGGCTGTGTTTCTACCCAGAACCTTTGTGAATCCATGAAGGCCCATCCTAGCTGTTAGTTATTCAGGTAACGCCTCATTGCCCCGGTTAATGGATAGTAACGAGGTATCGGACATCGGTCTAGGATTTTCCTTTTAGCATCGGAGCATCTGATTCCTGGAGATGAGGATAGGGTGGGAAGGAAGCCAGCAGCTGGCCCTTCTTCCCTTTGGCCTCTTAGGTCCGTTGGCAAGTCTTTGTCTTGTCTCAGTGGGTAACCACAGGATTCATGGGAAGAAAACAATCTTTCTTTGCTTTGTTTTATTTTTTTTCTTTTTTAAACATTAAATTTATCGGGGTGACGCTGATTAATAAAGTTATATAGGTTTCCAGTGTATAATTCTGTGATATGTCATCTGTATATTGCATTCTGTGTCTACCACCCAAAGTCAAAATTTCTTCTGTCAGCATATACTTGGCTCCTTTTACCCTTTACTCTCCCCTCAATCCCTTTCTCTCTGGTAACCACTGTGAGGTTGTGTTTGTTTGTCTTGTTTGTTCATTTATTGCCTTCAGTTTTATATCCCACATATAAGTGACATCATGTAGATCTTGACTTCTTCTGCCTGACTTATTTTGCTTAGCATGATATTCTCAGGACCCATCCACGTTATTGCAAATGGCAGTATTCCACCTTTCCTTGTGGCTGAGTAGTGTTCCATTGTGTATATGCAGCACATTCTTTTCATCCCATCATCCATGAAGGAATACTTAAGTTATTTTCATGTGTTCGCCACTGTGAATAATGCTGCAATGAACAAGGGTACATGTATCTTTACAAATAAAATTTTTAAAATTTTACATCAGAAAAAGAGATTGGAACTAGGCTAGAAAAGATGAAGGTTAGGTTCAGTATATTCAGGGCAGACACACCTCAAATGCAATATCCAGGTGAACAGAAAGCTCCTGGTAGCCGAAGGCACGCCGTGCCTTGCTGTCCACAACCGGTCCCTGCTAGACAGAGGCCAACAGGAAACTCAGAAGCTCTGCTGCCGGCCTGGGGAAGGGGAGCCACGGGGACTTGAGAAAATGCAGGAGGGTAGACGCCGCCCTTAGAGATTCTGACTTAGCGGGTTGGAGTGGGACTAGGAATCTGCATTTTTAAATACGCATTCATTGCAAGTGTGCATTTAGGAGGAGAGGGTTTGCCAGCGCTGTGGGGGGGGGGGCGCTGTGTCAAGGGACCTGGCATGGGCTCTGGAGCACCAATGTCCTCGCTGGATTCTGAGGCTGGGCTGGGGAGATGAGGTTGGGGGACAGCCGGCTGTGATCTGACCTCTCCGATAGTCAACCACTGCAATAATTGAAATGAACTTAGCCTAGGAGAGTTCCCTATATTCCAGATTTAGCTATTACCAGAAAATAGCGAAGATGAATTTCCATGAGGTAAATGTAGATCCCAAGCCAAATGGAGAGGGGGCCTGGGAGTGATTTCTATCACTGTCCTGATGTGTGTGTGGTGTTGTGTGTGGTATGTTGTGTGTGTTGTGTACACACATCTCCTACCCTCTTCTAAGGATGTCAGTCATATTGGGTCAGAGCCCACACCAATTAGTGTGACCTCATTTTATCTAATTGCATTGACAAAGAACCTATTTCTAAATAAGATCACGTTCTGAGGTGCTGGGGGATTTGGACTTCAGTGTTTCTTTTTAGGGAAACACAGCTCAACCCAAAACAGTTGCAGCCAGCGGCTCTAAAAGAGACTGTTCTGTACTGCGATGCTGACTCGGGCTGACGATGGATCGTATTCAGGAACAAAAAAGCCTGACTACAGTTTGGTCAAGTCAAGTTCACAGGCATTTTGTCCACATTGGCCAGTGGGGACAATTCACTTCAGGCAAATATTTATGAGATGAATAACGAGAATTTGGAGGGTCTGTGTCTGGCCTTGTCAGCGGTAAATAAGGGGGTTATTGGTGACTGTTAGATTTGAGGCACATATGAAGGTGGCTCTTTGAGGGAAGTTGTTTCCTGGAACACCGAAGGGTGGAGACCTTCTCAGCCATTCACTGTCTTCCAGGATCGTGGGGCTCAGGAAAAGTCAATGTTGTCAAGCACTTTGAAAATCGATGAGAATTACGAGAAATTTTTTTCTTGAAAAATGCGTCTATATATGTAGTCTGTCTGTCAGAGGTCCATCCATTCTAAATACAATGAGAAGGGTTTGCACAACATTGATGTAACCTGGCAGCCAAGGAGAGTGGACTGGAATGTGCATGTGTGAACAATGACAACGTCACTGTCCTAGTCAGTGCACACAGTAGACACTGCTGAGTGAGCCTGTGTGCTGTGTGGCCATCACATTCAAAATGCCTGAGTGAGCAGTGCAACGAATCTGCAAATTTTACATTAAGATTGAACATTCCTCGGTGTAAACTATTCAGACGATTCAGAAGGCTTTCAGGGGCAATGCAATGAGTGCAGCACAAATAAAAGTGTGGCACAAGTGCTTCAAAGATGGTCAAGAATCTGTTGGAAGTGATCCACGTTCTGGAAAGCCTGCAACAAGCAGAACACCTGAGAATGTGGAACTCTGCAATCAACCAAGATCGGTAGCTGACAGTATGAGAACTAAACGCTGGTCTGGGGATTCCAAAAAACACTGTGTCTGAGATTTTGACGCAGGATCTTCGCATGAAACGTGTCGTGGCAAAATTCATTCCGTGCCTTCTGCTACCAGAGCAGAAGGAACATTGTGCTGCAGTTGGGAGAACTGAGTGAGGTCCCAAGGTGCCTACTTTGAAGGGGACTGAGGTGTCATTGTCCTATATACAATGTTTCTTGTGTCTTGTATCCCCTTCAATAAATGTCTCTGTTTTTTTAATATTACATGGACAGATACTTTCTGGATATGTGTGTGTGTGTGTGTGTGTGTGTGTGTGTATTTAGAGAGAAGGAGAGAGACAGAAAGAGAGAGAGATTTTCATACAATTTCAGTGGATTTTTAGATCCTTTGGAAGCTTTCTGAGCTCTAGTGGTCCATGAATTCCAGGTTAAGGCAAAACAAAACAAAACCAAGAACAAAGAAAGGCAGGGAGTAGGGAAAAGCCCCAGAGGGTCCAGGTGGTGGCAGGCAGCCGTCTGGGAGGGTGCGGAAAGTGTAGGGAGCGCTGTGGTAGGTGTGGCTGGAAAGGTAGCGCCGGGGCCAGGATCCCCAGGGCCTCACATACGAATTTCATTTGGTCCGCAGGAGGCTCGGATGTTTTTGAGCAGGTGAATGACAATTTCAAGGCTGTGCTTTGGGAAGATTCTATTTTGACAGTGGTATGCGGGATGTATTGAAATACTGGGAAAGATGGATTGTGGGGAGACATGTGAAAGAGCTCTTACAGTAAGTTCTGATGTCACACATATCTGCCTAGTTATCACTTTTGTTTTAATATCTGTTATATTAAAATAGTTAAAAGCACTTAGTAATGTGGTCATTGAGGCCTTTGTTTATCCTTGGAAACTCATAGAACATCCTTGTATCAATCTGCTAGGACCACTCTAAGAAAATATTGCAGACTTGGAGAGGTTACAAATCAGGAATTTATTTCTTGCAGTTCTGGAGTCTGAAAGTCCAAGATTAGAGGGTTGTCAGGTTTGGGTTCCACTGAGACCTCCCTTCTTGGCCTGCAGGTGGCCGCCGTCCGGCTGTGACCTTCCATGGTCTTACCTCTGCCTCTCCACGTCCCTGTGGTTCTTCCTGTTCTCGTAAGGACACCAGTCCCACTGAATTAGGGCCCAACCCTAATGATCTCATTTTAACTTCACCACCTCTTTAAAGACCTAATCTCCAAATACGGTTACATCCTGAGGTCTTGGGCATTGGAACTTCAACATGGGACTTTTGGGGGAACACAGTTCAACCCGTGACACTTCTCAAGGGACCGATGCCCAAGAATTGTGCAGGGATTTCTGCCAGGAAAGTTAAAGAAAACAGTACATGTCTCAGATGACACCCACCAAGTGCCCAGCACCAAGCGGGAATGCATCTGCCTCACTGCATCACAGGCAGTGAAGTGATTGACATGAGCCCTTATTGGAAGGGATGCGGATGGCTGACGCTCAATGGATGACCTTTAATTGGTTGGGGTGAAGACAGTGTCAACAGCATGGCAATGTGTGGATTGTAGTGATATCTATAATTGTAATTCTGATATGAAAATAAGCTGAGCCAAAAGATACGTGAAAAAATTAAGCGATAATGCTGTCTGGTTTTGCTCAGCCCTTCTGTTGACAGTTTCTTAATTGCTTCCTGAATTTATTCCTTTTCCATTATTATTTCTGTTTGCGATGTCTGCTGGAAGCAATGCGCGTCTCCTGCCCCCATTCAGGCCCAGGAGGTGTAGGTGACCCTGTTCAACAACCACAGGCTGCGAGTGCATCCATCGAGTCACTTCAGTTCAGAGGAGAGGCCCAATGAATTCCGTCTCAGCTGCACCAGTGTGCTTTCTCAAGTATGAAGAAACATTCACCTTGGTGATTTTTCTCTTCCTCCCAACTTCATGAAAATAAAAGGACCCTTAATTACTTGATCTCACAGGCTTTTCCTTGTTCACAAACAATAGAGAGGATGGAACAACTGCACAGAGAATGACCCAATGGGAGGAGAGAAAAGAAAACAAAGTTCAGTTACTTACTCATAAACTCATTGCCATTGAATCCAAGCGTTCTTAGAATTCAAAATAATTCTAACAGTTGGCTGGCGCATTTAAGTGTTTACTGTGCCTGGCATTCTGCACTGTACTTTTTATGCATCGTCTTATGCAATCCCAAACAAATTTATGAGCTAAGTTCTGGGATCGGCTGCATTTTAAGGCCTAGAGAGACATGACATTTGCCTTGTATTATATAGCTACAAAGGACCCAGGGCAGGACTTGAACCCAAGAGCAACAGATTTCTAAACCTGGGCCACTTTTCTTGTTTACAGCCTCAATCTGCTCATCTGGATGACATTAACTTGTAAGATGCAGTTCAACACAGTCTGTCTAGCAGTTTTGCTGTCATTTCTAAGAAACCTGCATGAAAGACCACCTAGTGATTCGGCTGCTGAGAAGTAGCTTTGTTAACTGCTAATTACCTATGTAAAATTATTATCGATAATTCCTATTTTTATAGAATCTTTTCTTTCTTTCTTTCTTTCTTTTTTTTTTACATTTTCTTCAAAGATGCTGAAAGAGAGGGTAGATTGTACAGGTACCCTGTGTGAAACCATGGTCAGCATCTAGTCTCCACCATCTTTTCATTTATTCAGTGAACTGTATGCTAAAGCTCAGCACATGGTAATGATTGTTTTGGCTGTAGCTCTGAGCAGAGCATCTCCTACCACAGCTCCACCAGCCATGACCTTCATGCCTTAAAGGGCCTGGGTGGTTTTATTTCCACCGGGCAAAGGTTTTCTTGAGGTTTTGATGGTATCCTGGTGGAGCTTTGAGTGAGCACAAATTCAGCTTGTCCTTTGTGAGTGACTTCATTGAAAACCATGGGGACCTCCAAAGCCTGCATGAACTGATCCAGAAATGAGCAAACTGCTCATTTCTGAGTAACGTTATTGCAAACCAAGGTATAAGAAGTTTATCTGTTTTTTACCTGATTAAAGTTTTAGCTAATCTCAAAGTTGCATTGATACTTACTTTGGTTAAAACTTTTGAGGAAAGGGTTTAAATATATTTGAGTATGTATGTGAACGACCTATTACTTATAAATCCTTTGAGTTCAATTCAGTTTCATATGAGCATATTGTGACTATGGATAACGTCATTATCACTAATGCCTTAATTATGAAAACTCACAGTTATGTGATATATTATGAAGCTGACTAAAGGTGCCCTTCTTTCCCTCATTACGTTTAGAGAAACCATATATCATGCCATCAACTGCAGGGTGAAAGACATTTCTTAAGTGGTTAATGGACATTTATACTTTTTTTTTCCATTTCCAATGTATTTGAAAAAGCTTTGAGTATATTTACTTTTCTTAGAAAGTATGTTTTGTATCTTCATAAAGATACAAACATTGGAGAAGTCAGTATTTCTATAAAAGTGAAATTTCCAGATAAATGAAGCTTGCCTCAAACAGTCAAAATATCCTTTGTTAGGATCAGCTTCTAAACTGTTCCACGCTTCCTTGCCATTGTGTAAATCATGGGTAATGTAATGGATATGTTGTTGGTACTGCCTGTAGCAAGACTTTGTGGGTTCAAATGTTGTTTCACCACTTGCAGCTCTTCCCTTGGCCACTGGTCAACCCAATTGGCCTCCGTCTCCTCGTCTGTAAAAGGGGGATGACGACACTATCGTTTTTTGTAGGTGCGTGGGGAGGAGCACATGAGTTAATATATGTCAGGTGCCCGGGACACACTAAGCACGCGACAGATGTCAGCTGTGACTGTGTTTTTGTTGCACACCGTGAACGTAGCTGAGACGCTCTCCTGGGCTCTAACACCCCAGCGGTCTCTGCGCTGCTCGCCGGCTCCTTGTTTTCCTTGCGTCTCCTGACTGCTTTAGATCCTTTTCCTCTCCTGTTGTCACTGGCCGCCTGTTTCCCCTTCTGGCATCGAGTCACCCCACCCCACGGTTGTGAAGAGGATGGTTTTTGAGAATGAGAGACCCGAGCTCTACTTCTGGCTTTCTCACTCACCAACTCAAGACCCCGGGCAAAGGACTGGAACTTCTTCCTAGTCCTGGTTTTCTTGTGTATGTGTAACATGAGCTCGTTGTGCTGTCCTCAGAGGAGAGGCAGGTAAGGTTCTTGACAGGGTGGTTGTTATTATCATAACAATAACAGCTGCTGTTATCACCACTAATTATTATTTATGCACCGTTGCCTGGGGAAGATCCTGAAGGTAAATTCGTGCTTTTTCCTACAAAGTTTATAAATATGTATATTTTTATATTTGACTTTTTTTCCTTTAATTTTTTCTGGTTCCAAGCTGAGGTAAACAGATATTTTACTTATAGGTTAGCGTGTACTCATGTATGTTAGGTATTTCATGAAATAATATAATGAAATACTAGATGTAAAAATAATAAGAGTAAAAATCATTATAGTACTTTTATGTCAATTATTATTTAATTATCTAAAATGACAGTGCCAGCTCATGTACCTAGCACATGATAAGACACTTTGAATCAGCTTCCAGATGCCTGAACATTACTCTTTAAATTCTGATATTCTTTGTAGTCATTTTAGGGAATGGCCCCCCAGTACACTCTATGTGTCAGCGGAAAATACAGAACATAATTTAGCCTTTTTGTTGACTCAGGAATATTATTTTGAGCATTAATTATGGATTTTTCAGCAACCACAATGATCTCTAAGGGGTGGGAGGCTGTGGGATGTTGCCTTTCCACGCTGTGGCCTTGGATGGTCAACCTGTTGAGTCCATGTTTTTCCCTTTTATAGATTTTCTTGCTTCTTCCCATACCTGGTGTTTAATTTGTGCCAACATCCCTAACCCAGCCCGTAATAGGAATTTCTCTTTCTAATATGTTGCTTCTAATTTATTTTGGTCTTGGTAACCAGATAAATAATTTTCTTAGGTGTCTTTCTTCAAAATGAAAATAAAGTATTTTAATCAACAGCCTTATCTGTGAGTACAGTGCCTGGTTGTTTAATGAATTCTAAATTATGTTAGGATTTTCAGCCATGTTTGTGGCATGTGCCAGGTAGGTGAACTATCACATTTAATTTGGCTTGGTCTGGAAAACCATTACGAGATGTTAAAACAAAAACACAAAATTTGAAAAGGGGAGTGTCATATCACTTAGCTTGTATGATAGTTACTTAATTGGCACACCTTTAAGTTACTTAATTAAGCAAGTTTACTAACTTTGTTCACCTTGGTCTATTACAAAGAGAGTATAAAATATACAGCATAAATATTTGAAAGGCAACTGGAGCCTGGGGCCGGGCAGAAGAACTAGGCTTTGTTAGGTCAGAATTCAATGAGCTGGGCTGCGCGTCTGGTTTTGGCCACTCGAGCACCAGCTTTGTGATGCTAATATGTGATGAACTGCATTTTCACGTGATGTGAAGGTCCTTGGAAATGGGTTTCCATGAAGGCGACAGAGGTTGCATTGAGAATTACTGAGCCTGACACTCTGGAATCACATACAAAACACATCTAAAACATATTTAGTGTGGTTCCATTTGGCACTATTATATTTTTCTCAGGGAGGAATTGGTAAAAGATCTTGCCTAAATAAATTGTTTTTGCCTTGTATTGTCACCTCTCGAGACTGAAAATGTTTTCTCCTTTGGGTCTTTCACCACAAAGCTTTTTATATAACAACATTAAATATTTCCAACTCCCTCCAGAAATTTTGAAGGATTTTAGGTCCACTATTTTCCGGCCAGTAGTATGTGTGGTTTTAAAAAAGTCACGATCTTTTTGCATGTGTTATATGTCTACTAGAATATAAGGCTGGTATGGTACATTTACACAATGGAATACTACACAGCAGAAAGAAAGAAAGAGCTACTACCCTTTATGACAGCATGGATGGAACTAGAGAGCATTATGCTAAGTGAAATAAGCCAGGGGGCGAAAGACAAATACCATATGATCTCACCTATAAGTGGAACATAACCAACAAAATACACAAGCAAGGAAAATATAATCAGCAACACTGAAAGAAAAAAGAAATCAACAGAGTCAAGAGGGAAGAGGGGGATGGGAAAAGGGAAGGGATGGGTCAAGTCAAGGAACATGCGTAAAGGACCCATGGACAAAGCCAAAGTGGGGAAGGATTGAGGGAGGGAGGTGGGGGAGAGGGGCAGGGGAAAATGGTGGCGAGAAGGTGGAGACAAATGTATTTGAACAAAATAAAATAAAAAAAATAAAGTGGATTAAAATATCAATTAACATAAAAAAAGAATATAAGGCTGGTGGACTCTGAAGGTCCAGGAGTGCAGCCCTGCCTTATACAGGAAAAGTGGGGTTGTATCCATTTGAGAGACACAGAAACCAAGCCCAAGAGTCAGGTGACCTGTTCAAGATCAGAGGAGTGGACCTGGATTTCTGACCTGGGCCTCATTTCATGCTTACAACACATTCTTTTTCTCTGGCTTCTTTCTAAAGTACAGAAATAAATTACTTAAAATAGTAGAAAAGATTCAAACTAATTTTTTTTTTTTGTTAAAAATTGAAGTATAGAGGGAGACAACTAGTGTGTTTGAGGGGTCTCTCTTTAACAGCCCCTTTCAGAGGACTGCTATTTGTTGAGAAGGGTTGTAGCTAAGCAAAGCTATTTAATTTTAAAAATTGTAATTAATTTTTCATTATCTGAATTATGAGGAACTTATTTGGAATAATTGTCACAGATGACAAAGTTTTAATTCAAATGGTAAGCAAATCAGTTTTAAAAATAGTTTTATATAATTAGGTTGCAATTATTTGAATAAATGGGATCTAAATCCTGGAAGCGATAACTATGTCATAATCTATTCCAGAATGCAAATTTATTGTTATAAAATCAAGAAAATGAGCTCTTTAATTTCTTCTAAAATTTACCATTCTCCCTATCCTGATTTTTATTTGTCATAAAGCTTATATTGAGCTTTGATGAATAATACTGAATAGGATAAAGGATTTCCTATTTGTTGAATTTGTATATTTTGAAATTAGCGTGAGGTTGAAATGCGTGCTTTCCATTTCCTGATATCTCTATGATGTGCTGTGGTGTCAGCAAGAATCAGTCATATTGAGACTTTCCATGGCAGGTCATCACACCACGGTCAGAGCAACCTACCGCAGACCCTCCCACCCACATAGCCATGCTGAGGTCCGCCCCCCAATGACGAGGACGGGCCTCGGGTCCGGGTAAACACTATGATTTAAGGTACTTCAGGAACATAAGGTACCTAGGGTAGTAGAGATTAATAGCATAATAGATGGCAGACCTTCCAAGGACTGTACACATTACTTAGAGTTTAGATAACTCCCTCATTGTGTGCGTGGGACCCAGGGACAGGATGGCTCCCATCAGAGGATGGGAATCTCATTGTTTTCTTGATTCCCTGGCCAGTGTTCTCTCTCCTATGGCCATGTTTCTGGGCACAGAGGAGGGAAGGAGGGATACATACACTATCCATGAGTGTATTCCCAGGAAGGTATGTGAGTTGGCTGAAACGATGTGTAATGTTCGTGTTCCTATTTTGATAAGAGATCATAGAGGACCATTTTATAAGTAATTATCACTGTAAGAATCAGAGGTTATTTGTATTTACTGTAGAGTTGTCTAATGAGAAAAAAATCAGTAATGAATAAATGATATCTTTGCTTCAAGTAAGGGTCAAAAGCCACCATGGCACAATATGACAAAGGTTTTAAGATGGGTTAATTGAGGAGAGGATGTGGAAGGATGCAACATCACATGGCCCACAGTGGTCCAAGTAGCCCATGGTGACCCACGGCGACCCATGGTGGTAGTATCATTGGTCAAGCTCAAGAGAACCTTCATGGAACATGGTCACCTGTGAACAGCCAACTGGCTACAGAAAAACAATATTCTCTGCCACATTAGATTAATTTAAATTTGATTCGTTTTGTCATTTTTAATAAAGATATTTTTTTGTATCAATGTGAGTAGCAATTTTAATTTAGGTCAGGATTGAGTGTCTGTGCAATTGCTTGCCAGTGTCAGGGGTCCCCTTATCTTTCAGGTTTGACGACGTGCTGAGCTCCATGCTGACCTTATCGTTTAGGGCTGTCCACAGAAGTCAAGCCTCAGAAACACAGACTCTTAACTGGATCCTACCTATCTGCTCTTCCAGGAGCTGCTCACATTGTAGTGACTTTAGAGAGATTTCTTTTTGGCCACCAGAGTCATAGTGAAGGAATGATGACTAAGGAAACTCTGCCCTTTGTCATCTAGAAAAATTCTAAATCCTTGCATTGGGCCATTGGAAAACATGGGGTGCTGTCCCTAACTGTCCTGCCTCCTTGCAGATTAGGGGTGTGAGCCCTGGGCCCCTCCTTTCCTGCTTGTTGGGGACTGTTGCCTTGATTTAGAACCGAGTGATCTATGTGGAGATGTCACAGGCTATCGAAGAAGAACCGATTCTCTAAGAAGCCATCTTGGTTCCCAGCCTGCACCTGCTCTTACTTCAAAACCCAGAATCCACTGGCCCTTTGGAAATGGGCCACACTGCTTTCTAGGAGTGTTTTTGAGGTATTCATTCTGTTCTCAAAAATCATCAGTTCGGCTGGTGTTCATGAGGAATAAAAGAAAATTAGGGGCAACAATTTTGGGTGTTTTCTATGTACTGCTCCAAGAATAAGACTTTGTGATCAATGTTACTGCTGGTCCCAACCATACTAAAGTCTTAAACAACTACGCGCATCACCTCAAGTCCTATCGCGCTGTACATTTCAGTTCCACAACAAGCCACGGGGAGAGGGGATCGCCCCTCGCTTTCACTAAGAAGAAACTGCGATTCAGCGATTCAGTGTTGCTGTCCTGTCAGCAGAGGAGCGGGGGCTGGGCCCTGGGGCCTGAGTTTGGGCTCTTAGCTCTGCACTGAGCTCTGCCTCCTCCTCTAGCTGAGAGAAAACCCCAGCCTGGCCCAAGAAAAACGGCAGAAAAGTGTTTTGTGTCTACAGAGCCACCTCCCTGCCCCAGGAAACTGTGGCTCTGCCAACGAACTGTCCCGCGGGCAGGACGGTGTAGAACGAGGTTAGGAAGGAGGACAGGGATGAGGCCGGGAGTAGATGGAGCGTGGAACTGGCCTCTTGCTCTGCAGGGCCGGGGACTCAGGGAGGCTGGGCAGGTTGGGAAAACTCTGACATGCCGTCTAGTTGTGTTTCATGTTGTTTTTTTTTTTCTGATGTATCTCAAATTTCCAGACACTCATCTGCAAATATAAGTCTCTAAGTCCTTTGGTGCCAAACATGCAATTGTTTTTACTTTGCTCCTACCTTGCTTCGTCTATGCCATAAAGCCCTTCAATGAGCATATATCATTAGGAATTTAAGGCTCAGCAGGTGTGAAGAGTGGCTGACATGAAGACTAATGATTTTCAGACTTAATGGTATGTGTAATCATTTGTTTCCAAATGTGTGTTCCTATTCACCTACTCAAACTGTCCTTCCTGAAAAGTGAATGAGTTAAAGAACAAAAAAAACACCCACAAAACTTAGGAGCTCTATATTTTGAGGGGAAGGCAAAATACAGTAAGAACAACCTGGGTTTGACTCTTCACTGTGCTATATACAATATTGTGTTTGTGGCATGTGCTAGCTTCTCGGAGCCTCAGACTGCTTACTCGCGAAATGCAGTTGACAGCTCTGGCCTACCAGGATTATTTTTAGGTTTAGAAATATTGTTTGTAATGCTACAGAATACTTGCTCAGTACATGAGAATGTGTCATCACTTTTATTTTCTGCACAGTCCACAGAATGTGTCGTGACTCACGCTGAGTGTGCTGTGACTGACTCAGGCGATTGGCTTCTTTTGCAGTCATACATTTGAATGTTTGATTTCACTTTTTACAATAGTATGCACCGATGGTCAAAATACTAAAAATGCTGCCGTAGTAACTGATAATGCTGTTGGATTTTATTTCTTTCCCTTACCAACAAAACTTCTGTTTTTGGAAGCAATATTTATAGAATGAGCAGGCTATTCATCTATATTGTGTTCAGCAAAATTAGATTTTTTAATGGCTTTGTTTGCCAAAAATCTCCCCTGCAGAGTTGGAGACAATAGAGGCACTGATATCTGGATTTCACGTCAGACATTTTGCAATGCAAATGTTGTAATGAGGACACAAATGTGACTGAATTTTAAATAGAGCTAAGCCGTTGTTGTATTTTAGCAAGCCACTAGTACTTTTATCTTAAATATGCAAACACATATCATGGTCTAAAATAATTCTGTATATTAGACTAGGTTCCTAAGGCCTGCTTGAGTGTGGTTGGTAGGGTAATAATATAGGTGTAATAGTTTATAGTTTTAATTTGAACATTTCACCTAACATGTCATATGATATGCTTGAATGTGATATTGTTATGATACAGAATTACATGCTTATGCTTTTGTAATAAAAGATTTTGTAATAAAAAAGGGGTGTTATTTGTGCTGGACCCTGTAGAGCTAGGGCTGCCACTTTAGGGTTTCTTAATATTTAATTCACCCAATTTTTTCCTCTATGCACGCACAGAGGTGGTAAAATAAATTGACAGAATTATTCGTAGGGTCCGGAGGTTAGCACAAAAGACCAAACATAACTGGGTTGGAGCTCATCGTGCCCGATATTGGACGGAACAGAGCCTGGGCTCAGTGCCTCGGTGCCGGCAGATCCTGTGTCCAGGCCATTCTTGCAAAAGAGCAGAGAGTAAGCCCAGAGTGTCCCAGCCAGTGCCGGGCCCGCAGCGAGGAGGCCGGAGCTGCCACGTGGCAGCCCTGGGACGGCAGCTCTCAGTGGGCGTCCCCACCGACAGCTGCCTTATCCTGAGTCCAGAACCTGCAGGCTCTTTGCCCCCCGAGCCCTGCTGTCCCCGACCTGAGGCAGCCTTGCTGGCGTGGCCGCCCTACCACACATCCTCTCCTGTAGAGTAAATCTTCCTCGGGGGCATTTTTTAAAATTCGTGTTTTGTTACTGAAGTATAATTGATGTGTAACACTATATTAGTTTCAGGTGTACAGCATAATGATTAGATTTTTTTGTATGCACTGCAAGATGATCACTGCAATGTCTAGTTAACGTTCATCACCCCATATAGTTATAAAGGATTTTTTTCCCTTCATGAGAACTTTGAAGATTTACCCTCTTAGCAACTTCCAAGTAGGCAATACAGTATTATTAACTACCGTCACTGTGCTGTTTGTTACATTTCCATGACTGATTTTATAACTGGAAGTTTGCACCTTGGACCCCTTTCACCCATTTTGTCCACCCCTTACACTTGCCTCTGGAGACCATCAATCTGTTCTCTGTAGCTATGTGCCTTTTTTTTTTTTTAAGATTCCATATAAAAGTGAGATTATGTGATACTGATCTTTCTCTGCCTGATTTCACTTAGCATGATGCCTTAGAGGTCCACACACGTGGCACAGATGGCAAGATTTCATTCTTTTTTAGGGCCAAGTCATATTCCAGCATATATACACTACATCTTCTTTGTCCATTCATCCATTGATGGACACTTCGGTTGTTTCCATATCTTGGTCATTGAAAATAATGCTGCAATGAACATAGGGGTACATATATCTTTGAGAATTTTTGTTTTTGTTTTCTTTAGATAAATATCCAGAAGTGGAATTGCTGGATCATATGGTAGTTTTATTTTTAATTTTTTGAGAGGCCCCCTCTGTGGGCATTTTGTCCCTTTCAGCAGTCACAGTTCTATCGGGGTCCCCCAGTGCATCAAAATGCCAGTAAAGTGAACTCCAACAGGCAAGTCTTCCTAACCCAGTCAGCTGGTATGTGGACAACAAGGACCCCCATTTCTCTGACCAGAGTTCTGTTTCCGTCACTCAGATTCCCCCTAAGAATCTTCAGCACTCAGTTCCACAAAGAAAATACAATCCTCTTTTCAAATATGGAGAAAGTAAGGAGTTACGAAGTTACTTTAATCCCGCAAGAACTAAGGAGTATTCGATGGTCATAGTGGGGTTTGAACCTACGTGTGGGGGACGCTGTAATGCAATTGACTTCATTTTGCAAGGGTGTCTGACTAGTCCGCATTGTCCTCTATCAGCTGACGATGCAGAGGTTTCATACTCCTTACCTGCATGTTGAAGATAAGGGCTTCAAAGGGACCTATCGGTCTGCAGACCATGTAACCTGCCACCTCTATTGTTTATGTTACCTGTCAACAAAACTTGTAGGAAGGGTTGGTCAAGACAGGTTCAGGGAACTGGGTCTGAGTTGCACTCTGTCACTTAGGGACCCTGCACATTCATGTAACTTCACAGGACCTTGATTTCCCTCTTTGTAAAGTGCAGGTAAAAACCTTCTGGTTTGGCTGCTTCTCAGGGTGGTTGTCGGACTCTCAGAGATGTGTCCACGCATGCATTGTCAACCTCCTTGATTTCAGTTATTGATCAATAAACATTAATCTCTCTGCAGTCTGTATACGGTTCTCTTGAGAGTTCGGCTATTTGGCTTTCTTAGGAGATGAGGATTAGTGAACAGCAGAACTTGCAGATTGTTGAGCTTTCTGCAATATTAAGTGGCAGAACTTTGGAAATTTTTTTTATGGAATTCATTTATAAAATGACAGGCACAATGAATTTTTTATGTATTACCATACAACAACAGTTTTGATATAAGCCAGACATTCTGGAAACCAACTTTCTTGGTTCACAGTAGTCTTAGCATCAAAGTGCAATTTTTTTATAGTGCCATAGGCCAAAAGAAATAGCTAATGGTTCCATTTATGAAGTAATGTTAAAGAAAAATCCGAGCTGGACAGTAGTGAGAATGGCAAAAAAGATTTTATTTAGGACAGTTGCAATAGGGGAAAAGAAACCTCAGTATAAAACCAAGTGCAAGTCCAAACACGAGAACAGGAGAGATTTCTAGCCAAGCCGCAGGTGGGGGTTGGTAGATGGAGTGTTACTAAGAGGAAACATCCAGAGTAAGGAGAGCTTCTAGTCAAAACCACTTAAGAGGGTTTTTGCTCAAGACGGGCCAGACTGCTCGGCCATCCCCTGGGGGGTGGCGGGAGGTGACTAGCCTGATTAGCTATGGAGGGTGAACAGATAAGGAAGACGGGGGATTCTACATAAACTGACCCAGCAGGATTCTTGTTAAACCTGGACAATGCAGAGATGAACAGAAGTTCCAACGTCGAGAGCTCGTTGGAACGTTCAGGGGAGCTTGAGTAGAGTTTAGTCAGGGAGAGAATCTTTGTCCTTAACCAGGTCCCAACAACTTACGTCTTAACAGCTTTGTTACGGCGTCTGTAATCTTCATGCTCTAACTTAATTCCGGTAGTCCACCTGGGCGAGCGTTAACAAATGTGATTGGTTTCATCCATGTTCTAAAACAGATCAGAGGATGTTCTGTGCTCAGAAATGAGTGTCCTGAGAACCCTTAATTCTACATGGTTATGCTTTACTGATAGCTTTCCCGCCCTTCTAATTTCATGCCTTAATTGGAAACACTATTTGTGTTTTTAAAAAGATAATGTGGATGATCGCTACTGTAGAGTGTCTTCAAGCCACAGCGCCTCTGTTGTACTGCTCTGTGGATGCAAATATCCAGGCAGCACCTCTCCTCGGATTTGAGGTTTAGCTTGTCCTGGGGGAGGAAGCCCCTCTGGGTCTTCAAGGGCAGTGCGCTGAAGTGCAGCCAGAATGTTCCCTCTCCTGCTGCCTTGCGTCCACAGGATGACAAAATTAAGGTTGGATGGCTCTCCATCCCTCGTTCCCCCACTGTCTTAACTCCCAGACGCAGATACTCTGGTCTCTGCTGTTGACCGTTCTTGTTCCTGTGCTTCACACCCCTTGGCTCTTTCTGGCTGGCAGGGTTTTATGGATGACCTCTTCCACTTTCAGTCCCATTTGCCTATTTCTTTATTGTTTTTTTTTCTTTTGTTTCTTCTTTCTTTTTATAATCTCAAAAGCCCCCTCAGCTTCCTCAAGGCACAACACCTGGTGTTCACTGGATGCTCTAGCCAGGTAGAGAGCTTCTTTCCTGCTGTGCACCGAGATGACTCATCTGAGCAAGTGTGCAGCTCAGGTTTTTTGGCTTTTGTTGATTAAGAAACAATGGCAGCTGGATATCCAGTGCCTGCTCGTTTGGTGACTAGAATTTTACTTTTTCCTTCTTAGCTTCTTTTCTTAGTGAAGCGGTCTCTATGAAGCTGCCTGGTTCCAGAAGGCTTCTCTCTAGGTCAGTAAGGTTAGGCAACATGAAGACTTTAGATTTCTCTGCAGAGTCACTGATTCTTGTCCTCATTTCCAGGAGCAGATGGGTATGAAAATTAGAGCAGCTGTTTCCACTTAAGGTTAGAAAAGCTGAAAAGCGAGCGGGGGGAGTTTTGGTGCCTGCAGAGAGAAGAATGCGTCAAAGTGGTCAAGAAGTCATGCAGGTAGACGCACGCACGGAGCACTTTCCAGCTTGAAGCAACAGCCTTTCCCGGGCAAGGTGGCCCTGGTGTCTCTGCTCTTCCACCTGGCTTCATGGGCATCCATAGAATCCTTGGCAGACCTTTCTTAGGGATTGTAGGCTACCAAGCCTGGCAGATACGGAGGCCCTTGCCTGGTGGGAAGGAGCAAAGAATGAAGAACAGTCTGAAAGAAAGCAATGCCCTTTCTTTGTTTCAGGCAATGAATAATTGAGTGCTGACCATGTGCCTGGTTTTGCAGCTCCCTGCTGCCTCATGCTGGTGTCATTTGGCCTTTCCTTCTATTTTAAATAATAAAGAAATCAACACATTTTTGTATCAGGGGACTACCTTTGGGGTTTCCAACAAGAGTGGAGGGCTCCTTTGAAACTAGGAGTCCCCACCCTGGCTTAACGTGTTTTATTGGCAAACCCTTTGGGATAATGCAGAGGTTGCTATGCTGGGGTTGCTGCTGGCCTCCGTGGCCTCGTGGCCTCGTGGCCTCATGGCCTCCATGGCTGCTGGCTGTGGAGAGTCCCTATGGAATCCGCCTGCCACTTCATTGTCTGTGAGTAAGGTCAGCAAGGAGCCTTGAAGAGACTTTTGAGCAAAAGCAAGTTCCTTTCATCATTGTGGCCAGTAGCTCCAGGGCTCTTTCAGGAGGGGGCCTGTGGGGGCAGAAACCTCTCACAATAGAGGCGCTCTGACGCCACCCTGGACTGCCTTCACCCGGGCAGTCCCACTGCTCTTGGAGGTGGTAGATGGCAGGTATTTCCTAGAAAAGCTTTTTTTTTTTTTTTAAAGGACATAAACAAAGTAGACTTCCTCCCACCCCCCATTTGATTGGTGAGAAGTGTCACCCACAAAGGTGTAGTGCCAGCTTTCATAAAGCTCAGAGTTGAAGACGTTAATGAACTAGCTTTCTCTGGATAGGTGCCACCTTCTCCCACATCTCCTCTACCTCCTGCGTGGCCCGCCCACACCGAACCCCCAAGGCCCCTCCCCCGCCCCTCTCCTGATGGGTGCACGCCCCATGCTCTGGACAGCCTGCTCGCTCCTGCTGCCTGGGCAGAGGGGCTCCACTGACTCAGCCTTTGCTCTGAAGCGTGGTCAGCATGTGGATCCTACCAGCAGATACGTGCTCCTAGAAGCCATTTTTCCTGGGGCCGGGGGTGTCTGAAGGAGGGCAGGAGAAAATCTGGCAGTTCCCAGCTCTCTGCCATGCCAGACCCCTCTAAGGTTCCATGTTCCTATGGGCTCTGTTATCCTTCATAACAGCATCTTCTTAGCTTCCATGTATGTAAAACTTGGACCATTCGCAGGACTGCGAACTGGGGCTCCCTGGTCACACAGCCTCTCTCACTAAGCTGAGTGCGCTCGGTCCCGATTCTTTCAGAGGCTGATGAGCCGCCCAGGGTTTGGGGTCTGTTTAACCCGAAGCCCCCTAGAGCTGACTGAACCCAGGGTTCCCCTATCCCGCTGTGTCCCAAGTGTTGTCCCCAAAGCTTCCCGACCCACTGGAAGGTGGCCTGACCCTCAAGCTGGCCAAACAACTCATGTTCAGGTGACCAGTGCCAAATCCGGGCCTGCTTCCCAGTGATTGTGTTCCCTCCCTCTGGTAGCCGATGGCAGTGGGCCACACTCTCCTTCCAAAAACCACATCCTGACCTCCTGAGATAAAACACCAGGCTTTGCAGAATACAGTAAAGGGATCACTCGGTCTTGGGTTCAGATGTCCGCTGCATGAGACTGTGGTTCACTTACTTAGACTTTCTGAGCTGTAGTTCCCTCTGGATGAAGTTAGGGTCGTCCTTATTTGACAGGGTTGTGAAGGGACAATGAGTTAGGGCATATGAGGGGCCTGGTGTTCATGGCCCTCAACACGTTTAGCTTCTCCCTGCCTGCTCCTCCGTGCACACGTCTTCCTGCCTCCTCTGGCTGACCCTTCCCATCCTCTCTGACGCCTCGCCCTCAATGATCTGGTGTCTATGCGCCGTCACCCCAATACACTAGTGACTTTCAAAGCAGGAACACCAGCTCATTCACTTCCCCTGAGCGCCAGATCTGTGTTTACGATCACCTAAGGACATCACCTGCTCGCTGATTCTTAGATCCCTAAATATCACCCTGTCCCAAACCAAAGCCATGGCTTCCTGGCCCTTCTTAACTTTTCTTTCTGAGTCTCCGATTTCCATGAGTGACCCTCCCACTTACCTGGTTGTCCAAGCCAAAAGCCCGGGAGTTAGCACGCAGAGCAACTTTCCTCGTTCGCCCACACAGCTAGCCCGCTAGGGTCCCCACCCTCCAGCCTGCCTCCACGTCTCTGTCCGTGTCGCCCAGCTTCAGCTACGGCCCGCGTCGCTCCTCGCCTGGGTAATTCCAGTGCTTTCCTAACACATCACTACGCTTCCAGGCTGACCCCCTCACATGTATCATCCCATTGTTGCTGGGGGCCTTTCTCCAAAACGTTTCCTCATTCCTATTTCTGCTTAAAATTCATTATTGACTTGCTTTCAGAGCCAAAGTCAAACCCTTTACCATCACATGAACTGATCTCCGACTGCTTCAGCAAACCTCCTTCTAAAACTCCCTGACGTGTGTGGCCTATTTGCCAGTTAGGTAGAACTACTGGTAGTTTCTCTCAATATACCCCCCTCTTTAACACCTCGGGGCCTCTGCCCGTGCTGTCCTCTCTGGCAGGAGCCCCCTTGCCTGCTCTTCTGTCCTTTGGTGGCTCCTCCTTGGCCCGTGCGAATCACATAGGAAGACTTCCTGAATTACCCAGCGCTGTTTTTCAGAGCATTCCGTGTGCTTGTCTCATGGCTCTATGATAAAGTCATGGTTCATTCACCTGTGACTCCCATTGATCATCGATCTTAGGGCTTAGGTCATTCATCCGCGTATTTCCAGATACATTGCCAGACCTTTTTCATGAAGGTTGTACTGCTCCTATGAGAGTGCTTCCTTCACCATATCATTGCTAGATGTAGAGATTATTAATGGAAAACATGAATTTTATCTTAAGAAAAAAATTCTATTTTTGTATATAGTATGAGGGAGAAGTCAAGCTTAATCCCTTCCCCTGTATAGACATCAATTTATTGAAAAAACTATATCTACTTCACTATTCTGTTTCAAAAACAAAGTGTCTATATATGATCGTTCTCATTCTTGACTCTCTATTCTATTGTCCTAATTGCTGTAGTTTTAAAATTCCCGATTTTTTATAGAGCAAGCCCTCCTACATTGTTCTTATTCGGGAGTGTCTGGGCTATTTGGAGACATTTTAGACAAGAACAAGAATGAGAACAAGAACAACAATAACAAAAAAACACTTGTGATTTTTTTGCAATTGCATTAAATCTGTAAATAGCTTTGGGGAAACTTTGAATCTTTGAGTTTTTTAATCCCTTTATGTACTTTAACCTCTCTCAATATTATCTTTCTGTTTTACTGAACTCTGTTGAGTCCATGCACTTTTTTCATTTGGTTTATTTCTAAGTATTTGATTTTTTTTGATGTATTGCAAACAATATTTTTTTGAAGTTTTACTTTTTGTTTCTGAAACATAGAGATGCAATTTTTCTCTTTGAAGAAATTTTGACCTTGTATCTAACAAACTTGCTGAACTTCCATATTCTAATAATTTATTTGCATGCATAAGCATATAGTCTGTGAATCATGACCGTTTTTATTGCTACTCAGTCCTTATAGCTTCTTCTTATTCTTGTCTTCTTGGCCTGGCTAGGACCTTCAGTGCAATCTTCAGTGGAAGTAGGGTTGCAAACATCCTTGCTTTGTTCTC
The DNA here is from genome assembly GCF_021234165.1 of Pteronotus mesoamericanus. Taxonomy (NCBI): domain Eukaryota; kingdom Metazoa; phylum Chordata; class Mammalia; order Chiroptera; family Mormoopidae; genus Pteronotus; species Pteronotus mesoamericanus. The sequence goes on from NW_026555277.1 coordinate 986,827, forward strand.
AGCTTTGGGGAGGAACTTTTCAACATTTCATCAGTAGGTATTCCATTTGCTGCTGGATTTTTTTTTTCTTGGTAGATACTCTTTATCAGCTTAAAGAAGTTCACTTCTCTTTCTCTTTGCCAGAGGTCTTCACTCCCAGTGGATGTTGACTATAATAAAACGCTTTTTGTGCGTTGGTTGAGCTGCTCATGCAGTCTTCTAGAAAATTGAATCCCCAGTTTGCTGCAGACTTCTCTTCCTGAGTGGCAGGGAAGTGAAAGTTGACATGTCTCCTGTGTTCATGGCATCGTGGTGTTGTAAAGAGAGTTTGCTAAGATGTATGAGTGTCTCTGATGAAAGGCAATGCAGGAATGTATGCTTTGAAATTGTTCTGTGAGTTTCTGAAACTTGTTTTTGAATGACTCAGAACAAAAAAGAAAGACAGACATTTCATCTGAGGCTGGTGTGCCTCCACCAGTAAATGCAGTTGAGTGTTATCTCTGGGAATTTAGCGAATATGGAAACCAGAACACAAAGGGTTTGCCAGGTGTTTGAAGAAAAGTTACTTAATTCTTGACATACCTGCAACTGAATAGGAATTACAGATTCATCAGTATGACTATTGAGTGTGCGTGTCAGCCTGACTGAAGCAGAGGCAGTGTAATTTCAAGGTAATTTCAAAATTTAAAGAGATACCATGAGAAAGTGGAAAAATAATTGGACATGTTTATTTTTAATGGATTCATTTCGTCGTCAAGAGTTTGAATTCTGCTTGCAATTTCCTTTTAGCCTACTTACAAATGTGACTCAAACCGCATGCAAAAATTAGGACAGGCCGATTTTAAGAAAATTGACTCAGAATTGAGGGGAAAAATGACTTCCTAGATTAGTCTTGGAATAAATTTCAAGTAGATTTAGAGTCCCTAATACAGAAGTAGAGAAATATGAAAACCTGGGAATGTATATTTCACTATAATATGGAGTTCTTGATCCAGTAAAGTGAATGAGTTTTTTTATTATTTGGATTTAGAAAAAAAAAATTCATGAGATGCATTTCTTGGCTGAGTCTCCTACTGGCACAAACACCATAGTGATTCCCCCCGCCCCCCATCCTACTCCTAGCGGGTAAGCAGTTGGCATTGGAATGTAGTGAAGATCATTATTGAACAAAGTGGGAAAAATATCCTTTTTCAGATGAAAACACTGAGACAGTAGGACCCCAACATTGTTCGTTTGCTTTTCAGCATGAAGATGATATTTCTAACCAGTGCGATTCCCATTTTGTACTGAGAAACCAAAGATTTAGGACAGTGGAGCTTTCTAGTCCCATTCTTTCCTTTTACAGTTGAGGAAACTGAGTCCCAGGAAACCGCCTTGTCTTGTGCAGGATGACCCACAAATGCGACCGGGACCCCGGGTTTTCTCTACTGTGTCATATTACTTCAGGGTCACAATTGCTCATTGCTAACTTCCTAGAAGCCCTGAACCCCAAATTCGGGAGTCATTGTGTTGTGCGCCCCCGCCCTGGTGGCAAATGTAGACCGCTCTGCTAATTCTTTTGTGTCCTCATAACCACTCTGAGAAATAAAAGGTATACATTTTGACAGATCAAGGAACTGGAGTTTAGAGAGAGGGGAAAACTGTTTTGTGGAGAGTATCCTAAAATGAGACTCCAGGGTCTTTTCAGGGCCCCTTCCGGGCTTGTTCCGGTATTTTGTGATCAAGAGTAAAATGATAATGGTAAAATGTCGGATCATAGAAAGGTTATTTTAGGTGAGAAATGTATCCCTTCAAGTCTTATCCGTGGACCCAGCACTGCATAAGAGGAAAATGGTGGGCTTTGTATCCAGCTGGTCCTAAGCTTGCACCGGGAAAACATCGCATGCCTTTTGACAGGTTGGTTATTTCCTGCATATAGTTCCAGCCTTGTGGGATTCGGTGGCAGTGGCGACCTCTGCAGCTGCGCTTTCACTTTGTGGAAGGAGGCGGAGAGCCATGCAGAGTCTGGGGGGAAGCATTCCAGGCCGAGAGCCCGGCCGGTGCAAAGGCCCTGGGACAGCAGTGACCTTGGCATAGGCCAGGGACAGAAAGAAAGCAGGGAGGGAACAGTGCAGGGGAGGAGGAACTTGTGTGGGAAGAGAGGACGACGGGGTAAGAAGGTGCCCCTTCCTCCCACGGAAACTTTGTCTCCCATGGAAGGAGTTGGGTTTTACTTTGAGTTGATACAGATTGTTAATATTTAAACTCATTTACAGTTTAAATATTCTCTTCGGTTACCAATTCGTCTACTCTTTTCTGATAGTCTGTGAAGGAATTGCCAAATAATAGCAGAGAAGTAACAATGCAGTATTTTTGGAGCTTCATTTTATTCAATTCAGATCCCCTTAATGGTCCTCAAGGAGTTTGCCGGAAACTGTTTGATGAGGCTAATTAGCAGAACGAATAGCCATTTTTCCATGCAGAATTATGTGTGAACCATTTCAATAGGAGAAACCGGGGTTCCATTGCTCTGTAGTGTAGTCTTTCCTGAATTCTATTTTGTGATCAGCCCTGAGGAGCCAGGGGTGCATCAGATAGAGGTCTAATTTTCTGTTATCACAGCAGCAAATGATAATTGAGTAAGTATGGAGAACACGCCTGCACCCTTGGGCCGTCTCCAGAGAAGCATCACTGCATTTCTCATTGTTTCGCTGCATCTCCAAGTAATAACAGAGAGCCATTCAGAGGTCAACAAAGGACTCCAAGATAAACACTTAGAGCGGGAACGCAGCTGAAAGACATGCAAGGGAATTTTTATCTTCTGTATCCAGTGAGGTCACCTCTCCCTGTAATCACCCTCCAAAGTAATGAGAAATTTCTTAAGATGGTGCTTAATACTCGTTGCCCCCATGCTCTCGACTAGCTTTTAATTGTCACACATGCTCATTATTTTGGAAACCTGTCCTTTAAAAAGTCATCTTAAAAAGCTTTGTTCATCAGGCAGGAAACTGGGGGACAAAAGTAAGCGCATCTGTCGGAGCAATAAGCTGGGCAGGAGGAAGCCTTGCGATGGTCCAGGAGGCGTAAAAGGCAATTTCACTTCAGAGCCCTAGTATCATTTGTCATGACAGGCAGCTACAAGTATCAAAGGTGATATTTTCCTAATAAGTTTCAATTTTAACTCTTTTTGCCTTAGCAAATTTCTCTAAACAACGTGTTCCTGAAATCCACAATGTTTAGGGCCTTGGGTTTGGGAGACTCTTCTTCACTGCATATATGCCCTTGCTGGACACCTGTTACCTGTGGAAAGGTCAATGTTGGGGTGACCTTGGGAGGCCGCCCCCAGCAGCACGGATGGTGAAGAGCGTGTGCTCCACCGTGCGCTTCCACAGGAACAGTGTTTCCACTAGAACTGCAGCTCTGAGACACGGCGCTAATTTCCCAGCAATGGCACCACTTTTCTTGTGAGGGAATAACTGACCCATTTATGGTCTCTTTTCAGCTCGTGGTGGATCCTTGCACCAGCAACCCTTGTCACCATGGCAACTGCAGCAGGAGCAGCAGCGGCAGCAGCGATGGCTACCTCTGCATTTGTGCTGAAGGCTATGAAGGTCCCAACTGTGAACAGGCACTTCCCAGCCTCCCAACTTCTGGCTGGACCGAGTCCATGGCCCCCCGACAGCTTCAGCCTGTCCCTGCTACCCAGGAGCCTGACGTCACCCTGTCCCACTCCCAGGCAATGGTGACTCTGCCGACATGGCAGCCGAAAACCGGGCAGAAAGTTGTAGAAATGAAATGGGATCAGGTGGAGGTGAGAATGTCTTGTTGCATATGTTTTTATGTAAGACATTAGTATGGTTGAAACAATTCCAGCAGTTCTAATATCAGCAGTAAAAATGCAAAACCTTTCGGTTACCTGGTGGACAAAACCACATGCCTACCTTATTCCCGCCTGCACTGGTTTGGGAAATCTCTCTCGATTACACAGATGAGACATTTGGATTATGGTTGTCTTGTGAGCATAAAAAGAGTAATCAAGAAAAGAAAAGGAACGAAATTGTTTTGGGGAACAATGTCTGTATACATTTCTTATGAGATGGTCTTAGGTTTGGGGGCAGACACCTTGATGAAGAGTCATATAAATGAACGGGTCACAGACCCTCCATTGTTGACCTGGTTTTACTTGTGGAATATTGTGCTCAACTTTTTCTTGGTCTGTTTGTTATTGTTTTCGTTCTATTTTTTGTGCCTTGCAGCACTTCAGTGGGATTTAGAGGGAAAAAAAAGCTACCATTGATTTTTTAAAAATTGTATTGAATTCATTGGGTGACATTGAGTAATAAAAGTATATAGGTTTCAGGTGCACAAGCCTACAATCCATCATTTATATATCGCATTGTCTGTCACCACCCAAAGGCAAGCCTCCTTCTCTCACTGTATATTTAACCCACTTTCCCCTTCTCTGCCTCCCTCAACCCTGTTTTTCCTGTGTCTACGAGTTTTTGTTTGTCTCATTTGTTTTGTTGCTTTCTAAACTATTTTGAGGATGCATTTGAAAATGAAATCTGCAGATTTTATTTAATTTGGCAATAGCAAATTCTATTTATTGAACCTTGGCCAGTCTGAGTTTTGCTTATTCTATTTTCAAGCTCATCAAAAGTCTCATCATATAAAATATAAAATTTTCAGCATACCCCTAAGAATTGACGTAGAATATAAATTTGCTAGCTGGAAGAATTTGGGAATAAATTGAAATCATGAATTTGAGGTGACAACAAGAGTGTAATTTCGTTCCATATTTTATAGTTTATATGACATCCATGTAGATGTGGTGTTGTATTTTATTACAGGTTTTATGGCTTAAATGAAAAAAAAAACTACATAGATCTTTGTGTAGCACTTTTAGAGTGAAGGAATGTGTCTAGAAATTTCCCTTATTATAAAAAGAGGTAAGGCAGCATTTCTTCTTTCATTTTCTTGGGTAATTATAGCCAGCTGACCCACTTTTTTTTTTTCATTGCCACAGTTTATGAAGGCCACACTCAGACTGCAGGGCCGTGTTCTTAGCCTACCTAAAAACTGTGGTCTTGCTCTGATTTCAAACTTTTAATAAATGCTTAGAAGTTATGATTTTAATACCTCTTTGCTGAAAGATTCACGTCTTGAATGTGAAGTAGATGTGGTCCCATGTTCACCAAGGACGTGTCCTTCAGAGACAATTTCTTCCCAACCAGCTATTTCAATCTATTTACTTAAAGACATGCTGTCCTACAGCTGGTAAATGTAAAAAAGAAACGCCTCATCTTCCCATCCTGCTGGTATTTCTGAGGCTGTTCCAGAAGCAGGTTAAAAGCGCCAGAGGAAGACACTTCCCCTTTTCAGGCAGTGATGATGCTTTGGAAGCCTGAGGCTATTTGGAGCCCTAGGGACTAAAATTTATGGGACAGTTGTCAGTTATACAAGCTGATCAAGTTGGACTTGTGTCTTTGAATATCCATGGTGGATTTTATCTGTAGCATCTGACTGTCCAGTCAGCCTTCTGGACAGTAAGTTCTAAGCGTCGGATGGGGTGAAAGTGCGGAGAATTTCTGTATTGTTCTTGGTTAATTCAGGAATGGGGGTACTTTGAATACCCTTTTATTTTGACTTTCATGGGTGAAGATGGTGATCACAACATGAGGAATAAGGGAGTGAATTGATCAGAAACACCTCATTGGACACAGTGCAGGTGTCCCCAGTGTGCTTTCTGATGAGCACAATCCCCTCCCCCTCCAACTGCCAGCTCCTTTTTTTGTACACATCAGTGTGATAGTTTTTGAGACTATGCCATTTAAAAAAATAAAGGTGTAGTCCACAGGGGAAAAGTAGGGCAGCTTCCCAGTTACCTGCATTAGTGTGCACTCCTGAGACACATCTCTGCACAGAGCAAGGTCACCCAGACCAGGTACTTCTTGTCTATTTTTTAACAATTGATGAGAGAGAGAGAGAGAGAGAGAGAGAGAGAGAGAGAGAGAGACACATTGATTTGTTGTTCCATTCATTTATGCATCCATTGGTTGATTCTTGTATGTGCAATGACCGGGAGTCGAACCTGCAACCTTGGAGTATTGGGTTGACTCTCTAGCCAACTGAGCTATCCAGCCAAAGCACTTGTTATTCATTTAAAGTCTCACTCTCCTATTCATTAAGATTTATACCTGCCATGTGAAAGCTAGTCCTTAAAGGCCAGCCACCTCCTTGTTCTCTAAGCATTTAGTCCTTTGGGACCCGCAGCCTGAGCATAGAGCAGAGACCAGGGACACTTGTTCGATGGAAGAGCAGTGAGTGAACCCTGGGCCCTTGCCTGGGGTATCCTGTTACTAGTTGTCCCAGTCCTGGCAATGGGTAGACTGTTCCCAGGAAACCTTTTGCATTTTAGAGACTAAAATAGCAAGGCTTTCATTCGCTTCTGAGTTGGTGAATTCTCACTTGCCCTTCCCTGTTCCCGCCCCAGCATCATCTGAAGGAACTGAACCGTGGGATGCATCGCATGGCATTTTGCTTTATAGTATCATCGTGTGCTGTGAACAACCCCCATCTTCTGTTTTTGTTTCCCCCCCAGGTGATCCCAGACATTGCCTGTGGGAACGCCAGTTCTAACAGCTCTGCCGGCGGCCGGCTGGCGTCCTTTGAAGTGCCCCAGAACACCTCAGTCAAGTAAGGAAGTCCTCAGATAAAACTGTTCAGATTGATACTCTGACTGCACGCGGCTGTGCCTGGCCATGTAACTGGTCTGTAACCGGTCCGTCCAGGGAGGATTGTGATTGGAGTTCATGTGCACGCGTGGCCAATGCCACTCAGAAACTCGAAGGTGCTATTTATTTCAGAGCCGGTTCGAGTGAGGGCCCTGTCAGAGTCGGGCGTGGGAGGAGGAGCCCGCAGGCCTTCGATAAGATCCAGAGCCCTTGGCTTCCCAAGTGATTTTTGCTTCCAGAATTCTTTGGCCTCTTAAGATTTTAATGGACCATTGGTTAAATTCTGGTGCACAGTTTACCCTAAATTTAAAAAAAAGTGTAAACATAATATTCTCTTTAAAAGGAAACAACTGAGAAAAGAGCATTTTGTTTTGTTTTAAACTTAAGCTCTTTCAAGTTACACGCTGCCCGTTGTCACTGGTGGGGTGGGGACCAAACAGAGGGAAGCAGCCTGGCAGGGGACCTGCTGTGTGCTGGATCCTGTGCCGCACTGGGGGCTCGGGGGGAGCCCGCATTAGTGTCCCATCCTGTCTGGCAGTTCTTGCTGCCTGACCTTCTCTGTTGCTATTAACTACAACCCCCCTCTACCCGCCCCCGCCCCCGCCCCCGCCCCATGCAGCCAGTGGTCATTTGCTGTCTAGTCTCCAAGGACTTTAGAAGAATGAGGGACCAGGGCCCCGATGAACTAGCATGCTACCTTTTGAGGGAGCAGCGGGCGTCACAGACCTCTTCGGTGTACCCGGGGTTGTTCTTGCCCACGGTGCTTTCTCAACATCGGCGTCCCTGAAAAATGTTTGGAAGAGAGACTTTGTTACATTGTGCCCACATTCTTCCCCCAAGCCTTGACTTACTCTGGTGGGGAAAGGAGGCGGGGAGAGCCAGGATGGATGGTGAACTCTGGGCACAAGGAGGAATTCCCCGGAGCAAGACAGGTGTGGCGTCGGAGGCAGCTTTGAGTTCTGCCAGCAGGGGGAGCCCAGTCCTAAGTGTTTCATTGCTCACCATGCAGTGCTGGTTTTAGGGTTTAGGAAACCCTCTCCCAGCCCTTTCTTGTCGAGGTCGGAGATTTTCAGCCTTTTTCATCCATGGCACACATAAGCTAATTACTGAAATTCTGCGGTACACCCCCAAAATACATTTTTTGGCGATCAGACAAAAAAAAATAAAGTATAATTTTGATTCATTCACACCAGACGGCAATTGCTGTGTTGGATCTTGTCATTTTTTTTTTTTTAAATTTGACAATCAAAGGAAAAAGAGGTCAGTGCCCCTGACTCAAGAGTCAGGTACTGCACGTTTTCAAAAATTCCAGTGGCGCACCGCTTGAAAATCGCTGGTTTCAGTCGTATTATCTTACTTCCATAAGCCTATTTGAATAGTTCTAATCTTCAAACCTGAAATTCTCCAAGAGGCTCTTAGGCGGCAGAGCCGGGCAGAAATAGCAGAGTCTGAGCCAGGCCGAGGGAGACCGGAGGGCAGAATGATCTCTGGCCGCCCTGCCCTCCCCTGTGAGGCTACTCAGCCCTTCCACGTTGAGTTATTCAGGAATTCATTCCTTTTGCAGCCCTTGGCTGAGCACCTGCTGCAAGTGGGGAGCCCTGCGCTGAGGGGAGCGGCCGCTCTTCCCCCCCCCTCCCCAGGGTAGAGACCCTGGAGCGCAGGGCAGGGAAGGTCTCAGAGAGGAGGTGATGAGGGGCTGAGCCTTGAGGGTGACAGGTCTCCCAGGGGCGGGGGAGGCGGAGGCTGGGAGCCGCCCGCCCTGCCCCTGTGTGGGGAAGAGAGAGGAATCCTGGTGCCTGAGGACTGGGTTGCAAGGATGGAGGTGCCATATTTGAGCCTGAGAGGGAAACTGAGGGCCACGGTTGATTAGTCTCCTAGGGCATCTCATTCTTTGGATTTTATCCTGAAAACCAGGAAAAGCCAGGGGAGACCTGAAGCATGGGAGGGGACACATTTTCACTTGTTTTGCCAGCAGACCTCAGGCGGCCGTTTTGGGATGCATTGCCCCTTTGCAGTGCGTTCGAGCAGGGTCCTTTAGATTGTTGGAAGACGGAGGAGTTGTTTCTACAAGAACTCCATACACCTCTCTTCATTATTGATTAAAAGTGTTCCCGAGGCATCTCTCACCGGTGTGGGAAGTGCCAGACGTGAGTGCGCACAGAGCAGTGCTCAGTTGTAAGATCATTTCCTCGATGCCCGCCCCCTCCTCCCGCCCATACCTTTCTGGATATGCCTGTCGTCTTTATGTGTATTTTCACTGTGATGGGTTGGCTCTCAGACCAGTTTTTCCAGATGGGACTCTCCATTGACATCATTCCTGTTTGCAGAATCCGGCAAGATGCCGCCGCATCGCTGATCCTGCTGTGGAAGGTCACGGCCACGGGATTCCAGCAGTGCTCCCTCATAGACGGCCGGAGCGTGACCCTGCTCCAGGCCCCCGGGGGCCTGGTCCTCGCCGAGGAGGTGCTGGCCGTGGGGCCCAATCACTTCATCGGTGAGTCACGGGGATCTCCTGCCCAGCTCGGTTTGGGGATGGAGACAGTGGGGAAGGAATTTGGCCAGCATAACCTGGGTGCTGACCATCAACACTATTTCCTCCGTTTTAGGGGAGGTTCCGCTTACGCTTGAAGTTGGTTTCTAAGGTGTTATTTCCAGGGTGGCTCAAAGTGGAAAGAGTGTGGCCTCCGGATTCCTGAGACTGTCTCCCAGCCCTGGCCAAAGTGTCACGGGTGTGGGACCTCTGCCGCTTAATGCTCTGAATGTCAGTTACCGAATTTCCAGTTCTCCTGCCTGCTTTCTCCAAGAATTGTGGGCAACGTGAGGCGGCGAGATCATTGGCTAACAAATAATTTCATGGGAAAAATTTATCTTTGAAATGTATTGTTCCCTAGAGGAATAGTTTTAAGTGTTTACTTTGATATGTTAATATATGAGATACATTAATAACTAAATGACACTAAGTTCTCAAAAACTACACTTCCGGTTACGAAGTGGAGGCAATGATTTTGAGTACCATCCTTTATTTCTCTAAACCATTATTTTCCATTTTGAAAATGTGTGATCTGGTACCTTTTAAAATTCCCTAACTAGAGCTGTCTGAGTGTCGTGTGTGGCTTTGTGATGAAGCTCCCAGGCCTTCGCTGTTGTTCCCTTTAAAGGCAGCAGGCAGCAGCACAAGCTTCTCCTGAGGAAGAGGGGCTGGGCTTCTCACTGCAAGAAATTGACTTACACCTACACACTGCCAGCTACTTCGTGGTGCAAAATCTTTTTATCTGAAACCAGATTTATCTGTAATCATTGCGGAAGCCTTCTGCTTACTGCGTTGACATGTGCTTAATGCTCTTTTTGTTTAAATTTTTTCAAAGCAGCTTCTTAAAATAATTCATTTTCGTAATATGGAGGCTCTGTAGACGTGAATACATTTTAGTGAAGAAGTAAAAGCCCATTTTGAAGGGGACAGTGGCCTCCGTTGGGCAGGGGAACAACTCGATGCTGGGGGGACGGGAGAAAGCGTCCACACTGGAGGGAAAGCCCCAGAGTTGTGCTGCTGTGTTCAGTCACTACTGCTCCGTTTGGGGAACAAATGCGAATTTAGTGGCAGGGACCAACTGTCCCCTCTCTGCCCTTTGCTGCCAGTAGATCCCATGTACTCATCTGAAGACCAAAGAACTTGGATGTTTCTGAGCAGCAGAGCACAGGGGTCCCTTCTGTGTCTTTGAGAGACAAAATGGGTTGTTGTCACCAGCTTTTACCCAAACATTTCCTTTTTAAAAGTTACTGCTGAGAGCCCAGTGTTAAATTTCTACACATTCCAGTTGACGGTAATATACTTGACCTGTTTCAGTGCCACTACACTTAATTTTTTAAGTGTTCCTTCATGACCACTGCCTTGTGAATATTTATACTGTTTCATAGAAAGAAAGGGATGCTGAAGCATTTTAGGAAGTACCACGCTCTTTTTTCCCCCGACCTCAGTCAACCGCTTCCGCTTCTGGGCTGTGTTGTCATCACTTTCACTCTGTCCGCCCTCTCCCTAGTTAGCCCTCCTCCTTTTCCTAAATCTGCCCCTTCCACGTGTTATTTGCTTTGTGTAGTATTTGGGGGTAAATAACTAAACTAACCTTTGTTTAGCAGAGTCTGCTCCGCGGGGGCATCATGGGTGCTGATGAGCTCTCTGAGTGACTCAGTGGCCCAATCGTATGCGTTTTCAAACAGAGAAGATTCATTGTTCCTGTTGCCTTTCCATGAAACACAGTTGCATTTTGCTGATTTTAGTAATATTTTTGTGTGTGTGTTTTAAACCCGGGTTGCTTGGAAACATTGCTGTGATGGATGAGCTCGGGGTGAGGGACAGATGAACCTTCTGGTGTGTGACCTCTGTGTTAGAAAGCTGTTGGAGGCCACCATCTCCTAGGGTGAAAGCTCCACCGGGCTCCTCTAGGTTTTATTTCCTCTCGTCACCTGCCCTGAGGCATATTTCCCCTTATGCAGTGGACCCTCCGCCTACCCCACCCCACCCCGTCCTTCCTAGGCCTCCGACCCCCAGATCTATTCCTCTTCAAGGCCTCGATAAACTCTCCGCGTTTGGAGTGGTGTAGGAGAAAGACAGCCAGCCACAGATTCTACTCTGCATGGATTCTCACATCTGCTTATGAATTTTTACAAACACACAGACGACCCTGGACCATTCTGTGGGCTGGCTCTTGGTTCGATCAGGAAACCCAGTGTGGCACACCTGCGTTGCCCACACTTCCCCTCCACCTGCCTGCTCCAGGAAGCCCACGTTCTCCTTCGCTCTTTTCCCTCTGTGCTCCGGACTCGTTGCTGCCTCGGCCTGATAGCTCTTCTCTTTGCTCTCCTTTGAAATGGTTCCCGTGTGATCCAGCTTGCGCCCCTCCCCATTCGTTTTTCTCGGTGGCCTAGCTGCTCCAATCCGCCTGTTTCTCTTCCCTCCTCCTATTCTTCTGCTCGTGACTCACTATTGTTTCAGTTGTCTTCATGACACATGTACCATTTTTTCTTACAGTTTTTAGTGCATTTTATGCCTAATTTATATCATAAAAGTGAGTGCATTTTTAGGTTGAATCCAGGCCAATGGTGTTTCATGGACGACCTACTAAAAAGCTTCTCTTAATACCTGAGATGGAAAGAATGAACGGTGCAACCTGCCGCCCTTAGGAAGGTCCTTGTAGGAGCTGAGATCACTCCTTCCAGACAGGAGCTACTAAATTAGCCGTGGAACTCTGGAAACCAGGGACTTCCAGGTCTTTGTCCCTGCTGTCTTAATTGGATTAGAAACTTCCCCTTTTGGGCCTCCTGGGAGCTGCTGAGCACTTTCAGTTTCCTGGATTCTAAGTGTCCCGTTTAAAAAGATTCTTGTCATGTAGAATAATTTTTAAAGCAGTGCGTGCTCTTTATTTCTGTATCTTGACAAATAAGGAGGAGCAACACAGTCCTTTAGAAGGTACAATGAAGGTTAAGGCTTTTCTCTGCCCAAGGCAAAAAGACTCAGCCCGTGCAATGGCCCTTCCTGGCCCCAGGGCTACAGGTCATTATGGGCTCGCCCGCTGCGCCCATCCCCGCTGGCTTCCTGCTGCTTCCTGGGACAAGCAGGCTGTGAAGTCTAATTGTTCAAACTGCCCCTTTTTCTTAAAGAAATGTAAGTTTCACTACACAACCAGCTGATGCTCTTATTTTTAGGCAAAAGTTCCTATTTGGGGCTCAGTCGGCCCCTGGTTTTGCAGCAGTCATGGGGTCAAAGGTCATTTCACAGATCCCGTGATCTTCTGAAAATGCATTGCAAACTCCCAGAGTTTATCCTTCTTAGGAGAGACTTGAAAGTGCACTGGATTCTCAAAGACACCCGGGTCTCCAGAAATATTAGAACTGCCACTATGTGATCACTTGAGAATGTTCTTCACCATTCTCTGCTCATTGAAGGATGTTTCCTGCTTCCCAAGTCTCCATATCAAGGACCTTAACCCGTTTTTAGTTGCTTACTGTTTCAGGCGCAGGGCTGTATTAGTTCAGAAGATGCGTATCCCATACCTCTTACTTCCCAAGCCCTGCACCAGGCTGGACATGCAAAGTCAATTTTGCTGTGGTCTCTGAGTCAATGGGACGACAAAGGCAGAGACCGGTGCTGTAGACAGGGGACATGCAGAAGTGACCATGGCATTCCAGGGAAGGGGCAGCCAACTCCGCCGGGGGTGGGGGGAGAGGCAGGACGGGCACAGTAGTCTCCTTGGAGGCGCAGGGGCAGTGCTTGACACTGTGATGTCACGAGCGTCGGTGTCATTAGATAATTTACTAAGAGTGCTGGAGATCGACTAATGGTCATCACAACTGGAAACACGGTTTAACTTCAACAAGCATGTAACAGTCCCTTTGAAAATCCCATCTACTTCTCCAACTGCCTTTCATCTGGGATATGAAGAAGGTGTGATTTTTTTTTTTCATAGTTTTATGTTTCTCCTCAACAGGCAACTCAAGGACCTTCTAGTATTTGACATGAATTTTCAACAAATCCTCTGGGACCCTTTAATAGAGCTCTATTTCCTTAATTGTGAACTGCATCCCTTTTTTCCCCATCTTGGTAAACTATTGTCCTTAAAAATGTAAGTTGCAAAAGTACCATAATGTAGCTCATCTTCTAAATTTGACAGAGAGACCACTGGGGGAAAGTGCGTCCGCAGAAGACTGCACTCGTTGGGGTAGGGGCGGGGCACAGTGTTCAGAGGGAAAAATCTCCATTAAAAAGGTTGGAATGGGAGACTAAACATTATAGTTTAGCAGAAGAGTTCCCGGGAGCCATGACTAATGGCCAACATCATCATCATTATTATTATTACTGTTATTATTATTTTGCATGTGCCTATTGTGGCAATTTAGGCATCAGATCTCTAGATGGGTCTTATTTTATCTCAGTCATTTCATGGTGAGTTCTTTTATTTCTCACTCAAAAGTTAAAAGAAACCAGAAGATAAATAGGCCAGACACTGCCCTGCCTCATGAGGGCTCGCTGGCCAGGGGGAACAGCCAGGATCCAGCTCCCGTGGCAGACTCAGGGCGGCAGAGGAGCGGTGGGAAGACACAAGGGCCAGGTACAGACCCGGACCTGCCTGAAGGGAGGCCCCCATATGGAGTGACAGATGCCCAGCACGTGTTACCCTCTGGCTTCTTGGAGAAGGCCACCGGGAGGCATACAATCAAATGGGTAATTCAGCTCTTGCAACTGTGAAGATCTGGTGGCCTGTTAACCTCTCCTCTACATACTCTCTCAGTTGTATTTTTCCTGGCTCTGATGTCCATTGTAATTTGTATTTCACTACTTAATGGTGTATATTTTCTGTAAGCCCCTCAGATCTTATGGGAATAAGTTAGGACATAAAAAATAAGATATTGGTCAGGGTACCTAATATTTCAGAATATTCTTTGCTATATTCTTTGCTTTGATAATACCTTGATTGATTTTGATGTTGTTTTTTAGATCTATTAGTAGAAGGGTGGGTATTTGCATCCTAGCTCTGACCCAGGAAAGCAGGGTGGATCCTTTGAAATGTCCCAGCTCATCTTCCCATATGCTGGTTGCTGCCAGACTGTTTTCTAAAATCACTCCCCTTTATTCACATAGCATGAGACCCTGCTTAGCTGCATGAAGCCTTCAGTCTTCATGTTATCCTGAAACGAGCCTGCAATATTTGATTAACTCACACTGGTGCAGGTGGATCGAGTATATACCTTACCAACCCACTTAAATCTGGTCTTCTGAGGTCTCTGGCTCCATAGCTATACAAAGGGCTGGAATTTTTGTCTGTGAACTCGCAGGTACAGAGACCTCTGGTTATCTGGAGTGCAATCTAACTTCTTACAGGCACAAGGTACCCCCTCCACAACTGTCACCCACGTCTGGTGGTAGGCCCCGATCGCTGTGGTCTGGACCCTGTCTTCCTGATGCCCCAGCACCTCTGCCGGGGGCCGTGCCCAGCTTTCACATGCTGATGCCAGCCAAGAGCCAGGCGGCATTGCCTCTGCCTCTGAACCTGCCCGTTCGGATTGCTGGTCAGCCTTTCCAGACGCTCACCTGACCCCAGCCCTGCAGGTGTCCTGCTTGTTCTCCTCTCCGTGCAGCTGGCATCTATTCCCCGGCTCTGACTCTGTCCCCTTCTTCCAACTCTTTCCAAGACCTTTGCCTCGCCAGCTGTTTAAGTCACACTTTCCCCTCTGATAATCGTATTTACAGTCAGCATCGCACAACTCAGCATCTGAATGTTCCCTGTTCTCCCTTTGGTTGGTACGCTGGTTTTATATCTTTAGTGAGACTGTAAAATTCTAGAGAAGGGACCATGTTAGAGTTCCTTGCATCACGAGGGCTACATGGCATTTTCCTGAGAGATTAAATTTTGTTCATATGTAACAGTTAATTCTGCTCAGTCAATACCAGGTGAAGAAAATTTCCAGCTGCAAATGTCAATCTGTAGAATTCTTTGTAGATTTTCATAACCCACCTCTGTGACATTTAAACTTTCTACCCCTTTCATTACATTAAAAGTAGTTTAGAAGATCAAGTGCAAAAAGAAAAAAAGAAAGAAAAGAAAAAGAAAGAAACTTTTTCTCATCCTTTTGGGAATGCTATATTTTGCATTTTGTCCTTTATGAGGTCTCACTCTGGGGCTAGCGGTAATGTAGTCAAAGGGGGTCTGGAACTTCTACCAGCTATAGAAACATTAACATCTTCTTTGCTAAAAGCTTAAGATTGAACAAAGAAAATGCAAATATTTCACCTTTTGCTGGTTGTCTTAAAACCACAGTTGAATACAGTATATTGAACTTCCTGCAATAGAAGAAGTAAAAACTTGGAAATGTTGGAATAAAAAGTAATAGTTGGATGAGAACAAACGCAGAGGAAGTGTAAGGCTGCCCTGAACAGCACAGTTTAGATAACATTCTTATAGTTCACATTTGTCTAGTTGGGAGATTTCTATTAAAATAATTTTTACTTAAATTGAAGCCACATTCCTGTATTATTAACAATCAGGATTATTCTTTTTGATCTTATTATTATTGTTAATGTAATTAAGATTTTAAAATTAGTTGGCATTGAACTTCAATGCCTTGCTCCTGTCTTCCTAAATGTTGTCATAGGCAGCGTCATTTACTTATTGGTTTGTATTAATTGTGATGATAAATTAAACGTTGATAAGAAAGATACATTCTTTTGTGGACACATATGGTCTCTACAGTTGACAGTCTAAGCTTTGCTGGGTCTCACTGAATGTTGGCTGCTCAGGCTGTGATGAAGTTGGGGCAGGTGAGCATGGATGACTGAAACATTTCTCCTATCTTTCCCAACAGTCCTTGGAATTGGGCTGCATAGAAAGGCGGCTTGCTGGTCTACCACAGACCTGACTGATCTCCAGTAGAAGCTTTTACAAGCTCCTCAGGTCATTCTTTCACACCCCGTAATTTGTGCAAATTCTAGGAACTAATCAACAGTATTCATCAATTAGTCTTTTAGAAGTGAAGGACAACTGTATAGAGTCAGACCACCCTGAGTCCATGTGTGTAAGTTAGTATGGTGCTTCTGTGGATATAAGAGAAGAAAATTTGTGCCTGATTCATTAGGTGGTGGAGTTCGCTTGGTTTTGAGAAGCAAAGTTAGGGTATGAATTTATATCATAAATTCTCCTCTCTTCCTCCCCATTCTGCCTCATTTTCTCTTTCTCTCTCTCAGCCCTTTATTTAAAAAAAAAACAGCACATTTTGCTTATATATTGATGTCAAAAAATTAATAAGAAAAATTGTTTTTATATTTAAAAGAATTTCTTGTTAACTCTGACACATTATAAGAAATAATAATTTCTTATTTCTTAAATAATTATTATTTAATCGATACTAGTGAATTTTAACCTGTTTTATCCACAGAACTTGATTGAAATATTTCTTTAAAACTTTCCCTGCTTTCTTTAACTTAAGAGACAAACTTTCTCAGGGCTTTGTTGGGTTTACTGCTAAAAACTTTTCTTAGCTTCTGTCAGTAGAAATTTCAACTAAGAAACTCATTTAATTGCTTTTTTACAGCCAAATTTCTCCTCCTCAAAAGCATCTCATCTCTTTCTTCTTTCTAAGGGTGGGGGGAGAGGAAGGGAGAGAGGGCAGAGAAGGAAGGAGAAGGAGGAGGAAGAAGAGGAGGGGAGAGAGAAGGTGATTGATTCTCAGGGCTGCATATATAAACCCTGGGAACTAAGGTTTTCTCTCATTAGAAGGTAATTTTAAAATGTACTCCTTTTTAATAATAAAAAATGCTTTTTGACAGTGGATAATATAAATATAAATAATATTCACACGTTTTTGATAGAAGAACACATTCATGTGCTGTCTGGTTATTTGCTTTTTTCACTTTATGTATCACTGACATTCTTTTGCACTAATAAATGCAAACCTATAATGCTCTCTCAACAGCTGTATAGTGTTTCATTGAATCAATGCACTATATTTAATCATTATGTTATTGTTAAACAATAGGGCTCTTCCTTTCTTTTGCCTCTTTAGACAGAATTTCAAATGCTGTTATAACCTCATCTTTGTATTTTTTCTGATGACTTATTGGGGTTATATCCCCAAATGTGGAATTTCCTAAATCAAAAGGGTTGTATATTTTAATGATAATTTTAATACACATTATCAAATTGTCCTTAACTCTCTTCCAATTTTTACTAATGACCACCAGTTTATCTTTGAAATTGCCCATCGTTCGCCTTTACATCAACGTCAGGCTAGGGCCTGTCAAGCAGATTCAGCTGGCAATGTACATGCACCTGTCAGCAACTTCCTTAACAACCTGACACTGCAGGGGACTCCTCAGGAAGGACAGTGGTCATTAACAGTCTCCAGAAAAAGGACAGCGCGAGCCTCTTTAAACAGAAGATATTGAAGGGGATTTCATCACAATACGGCATTTCAACATCAGAGTAACGGTAACTGTAACGGTTTACTGTATCATTGCATTTTGCACACCAGCGCCATGTAAAAGTTGATGGGGGTGGAGTATGAACAAGTGGCTGCTGCTCTCGCAGTCCCTGTCACATTGGTCAAGCTCTGGTGACATTTCTTCCATTTAATGTTCTGCAAAGAACACTTATATTCCAGAAGACTACACCTCCTTCGGTTAGATTCTTTTGCTTCCCTGCTTTCATATCCTGAAGGTGGGTCTTTAGGTTCCATTTATCAGAGGTCACCTTTTTATGAGGTCCGATTTCTTTCACGAGAAGGGGGCAGAGAATTTTTCATAGTGGACAAATGTTTTGAAAAACCTGCCTAGGAGGCTTTAGAGATGATCATTTGATTTTGAGACAAAGTCATGGCAGTTGTAATTGTTCTTCACAAAGATTTGGGTATAAAACATAGAGTTGCAAGTAATTGGACCAAAGTAGGGCATGTCAGCATGAGGAAATTGTCGGTTTTGGTGAAGAACATAACTAAGTAAGATTATGTTTCAGAAAGACACTCTTGCTTTCTCCTCTCTCATGCTGTCTCTGACATTTGGGTTTTGAATGCTGTGGTATTTTTGGTGTTCACCTGCATCCTTAACAAGCAGTGCTCTTCTGTTTTAATGCTGCAATTGTGAGTTTGACCTACGAAAGTTGTATTTGCTTTGCAGACAAATGGAAAACCTCCTTAAATAGGCACACTGACAAACACTTGGTCTCCCTCACTAACAACAGATGGCGGCCTCTGCAATGCTACCATGTTAAAAGAAACAAGTTTTCCATCACCTGCTCATCTATCCACGTCCCTATTTATCATCAATAAATGGTTATTGATTAATGACTATGTGTAGGACACTGTGTTCCATGCTAGGGACACAAAGAAAGTAAAAGGCCCCACTCCTGGCTTTGAGAGATTTTCACCTTCAGGCAGACAGGACTTACTCATTATGTAACCTAGTCTTGTCCCATGACTCAGTCTTGTTCATGAAATCACATTCCAATAAACACGGTCTAGTGGCCAAAAAGTGAATTAAAACACTTGAAATCTTTATTTATCTTTCTGAGGGAACATGAATAGGAGTGGGAAAAATGCATTCCTATTGTGCAGCAAAAATCTTATCAATCTCATCTCCTCCTCGCTATTCTCTTAATAGTCTCCGTATGTTTGGCGGTTGCTTTGTGAAATCCTCTCTTCCACTATCATCTCTCCTCCAAATCGCAGCCCCGCACACACACGTCAAGGCCTTTCCTTCCTTTCTCTTCCTGCCCTTTTCAGCTCTTTACATGGTGTACCAGTGTAACCCCTCTACTGTTTGTTTGCGTTTCCTCTCTCTCTCTGGCTTGTCCATCGCCTGGCTTCTCCACCACAAAGAACGTGCCTGGGAACCGACCCAGCAAGCAGGAGTCCCTCCTCTTAGAAGCTGACGTAAGAGGAAGATTGTAAATATTCCTATGATCAGTGATTGTTTTTCTTGTGAGACACGATTTGGAGATGATGTTGCACATGAAGTGGTAAATGAGAAGATAAAGGAGTGCATATTAAGTATCAGATGACTTATATAGTCAATGTAAGGGCTCTCTGCGTTCAGAAGGGAAGAACAATCACCAAGGGGAACGGGGAGGCTTTAGATTTGAGGTATATCTGGAACTTGGCCTTGAGCTGAAGAGTAGGTACGAGAAGGAAAGGCGCTCAGGGTAGGAGGCGCGGGGTGAACCGTGACATGGGAGGGAGAGCGCGTGTGTTTCCAAACAAGAGCTCCGCGTGGCTGGAGCAGGGGATTTCAATAAATAAGCCGTGGAAAATTAGGAAGAGGACAGGGTGTAGGAGCTAGACTGTAAAGGGGGTTGCGTACTGTGTTAAAGGGTTTGTTTTTAGCTGGTAGGCAATGTGCTGATTCAAGGTTTTAAGCCAGGGAGGAAGTGCAGGTTGTGACCGTGGTTTATAATATGGTGAAAACTGCAGAGTCGCTTTGTCAGCGAAAACAAAGGGTCAAAATAAACTGGGAGTAGCCACAGAAAACAGGACAATGGGTCCCAAGGACGCTCTGAAGTTAGCTTCTGCAGACAGGATTGGATGTCAGGGAATCAAAGAGAAATAGAAGGCAGAGTCAAAAGTGACAGATATCAGAGCTTCAAGTTGGGAAGCATTTATAGGAATGTACTGAGTTGGAAGAGAAGGCTCCCTTTGACAAGGGTGGTGGCACTCAGTTCAGGTGTGTGTGTGACATTCAGCAGGCAGGTGGAGATGCGGAACCTCATTTAGGATGGAAGCTACAGCTGGAGATTAGGATTTGGAGGTCTTTTGTGCGAAGGTTAGAGCTGAGGCTACTGGGAAGAAGGACCATGTCAGGAGGGAAGGTGCAGACAGAGAAGGGGGTTGGGGGACATGCCATGGCTGAGCTGCGTTTGGCGTTTGGGAAGAGGAGGTGAGCCGGCAGAGAGACAGTACGGCGGCGGGAGCGAGGAAGGGGATGTGTGCGGCGGGTGCAGTGAGTGAGAGGGGGGAACGTCAAGGCTCGCCCTCTTAGGGGTGGAGTCATTCTGCAGGGCCATGAACTCTGAGCGTGGCCTTCCCCTCTCTGGTGAGACAGCTTCCTCCTGCCACCATTTGGGTTCCCGGACTTGGCATCCCCCTTGAATTTGTTTCTTTCCTTTCCCACATCCATTTATCAGAAAGTCCTTTCATGTCCCAAACACACCTCTCCCCCTGCACTGCTCTGCCCTGGCCCAGCGGGCCTCTCGCCTGCAGGTTGGCCTCCCTGCTTTTACACCCCTGCCTCCCACAGTCGGGCTCTATTAGGGGGCTATCATCTCCTCTGGGGGCTGCCCCCTCACCTTGGCTTGCTCCCTTACCTGCTTTGTGTCCTTGCCTACTGCTCAGCTGTCTGTCCTGTCCTGACCACCCTCTTGTTCAACCGCAACCTTCCGTCTGCTCACTGGGGCCCCTCGGGCTCCACACTCCCTTACTCTGCTCTTCTTTCCCCCAAAGAACTGAACACTTCCTAACAGAGAATGACATTTATGTATTTGTATACTGTCTCTCTTGCTAGAGTGTAAGCACAATGAAGACAGGAAGCTATGGGCTGTTATATCAGAAGCACTTAGTGCAATGGCTGGCTCGTAGTAGGCACACAGTAAATATATATCGAATTTATTCTTTCAATTCATATTGAACTACTGGTAAGTAATTGGAGGGGGATTACTTTGGATGTGTAGAAACCCAACTTGAACTTGCTAATGCAAAACAACCAAAAAGAAAAAAATATACCAAAAGCAAGTAAAGGTGATAGGTGAATCTCATGTGACTAAAGTCCAGGTATGGATCTAGTTTCAGTAAGTGGCAAGGAAAATTTCATCAGACAGATCTCCTGCAAAGAAAATTACAGCCATGAAACATTTGGGTTTTTGCTCCTTTTAGATTTTGTACACCTGATCTTGTTTTATTGAACGCGTCATTGAGATACGTAGATGCATGTGCCTACCTCCATCCACCCATCATGCGTATACAATGTTGCACATGCACACACACAGAAGCACATCCATACATAGAGTTGCACATATATGGAGGTGCACAGACATGTCTGCAGGCATGTACGGTTTAAAGGACTCGGCGGTAGATAACTATAAAGGGTGCAGCTGGTAGCATGTGAGAGTGAGCATGTAGAGATACACAAGACGAGGCAATTAGTTTGGAAAGAAAGGGAGTTCTTAGGGTTGGAAACAATGCTAGCATGTATGTGGAGGGTATAATACATAGCTAACATTCATGCATACAAGACAATCAGCAGACTCACGAATTAGTTTTGTATTCGTATGACAGTTGTATACTAAGAAGCATTTCCTGTAAAATATTAAAGTGTGATTGGCTTCTACAAACAAGCCTGAATCCAGAGCTTGCATTTCATACTGGGGAGCCAGGCCCCTCTGTATGGGGGCAGGCAGCCCTTTGTAACCAAGGCAGCTGCTTACAATGAACCCCAGAAATGAAAGCTAGAAAGACCCAGGGTCACTTGAAATGGTCAATAATTGTTTCTTTGTTTTGGACGTGAACAAAGGTTTGTTTAGTTTTGGTTTCTGGTTGGACCTCTGCCTTACACACTGTGATTCCCATAAGATTTTCCATAGTGAAGGCAGTCTGTTCAAACAATGTCAGCTTGGGATTTTGGACTATAAAGGTTGTAACGGAGTCCAATAGGATTTTTAATTTGCTACATTGACTATTACAGAAAAGCTCAATTATCTGATAGTGGTCCCAGGACTTTCGTCAAGACTGAAGCATAAATAACATCTGTTCTGGCCAGATAAAGAAATCCTTTCAGCCCCCTGAGCTGATGGTCACACTGAATTAAAGAATTTCATTTCAGGAGGGAACTGATTGGGAACAGGGATGATCTGTAATTTGATCTTTCTTGATAAGCCCAGGCAGCAGGATTGGTGGTATTGGTTGTGGTTCGGGGGAGGCCATGGTTTATGGTGAGTCTTGGTACCTAAATTGGTTTGGATCCCTGTGTTTGGCGCAGCTCCTGGCTGAGGTTGAAGCCACTTTGCTCCGTGCTCAGAGCTGTTTCAATATGCTGTGTCCACCGAGGCTGTTAGCCAGAGCGGAAGGTCGGCGGGGAGGGGGCTCTGCTCTTGTTACCACTAGCGTCCTTTGCTGGGTTCCCTGTTTCTCTTTGTTACCTTCTCCTTCCTGTTTCCTCATACTTGCTGGCACCACACTCAGGTCACTTGTTTTCTGTCTCAAAAATATTTACTGAGCACCTACGGTCACCTGCTTGGTGCTGACCAATGAACAAAAGGAAACAATATCTGTGCCTCATGAATAGTTTTAGTGGGGTGACAGGTAATAAAGAAATAATTCCAAAAAGAAATAGAAAATTACAACTGTCATAGCACTTTGCGCTATGATGTAGTTGATAATAAAAATCTGGCATAACCGTGGGGCCGTAGAGATCACGACCTTGAAGAAAGATGATTAGGCTGAGATATTAACGAGGCAATGGGGAAACCTTTATAGGCAGAAGGCTGGACCTGCATGTGCAAAGGCCCTGCGGCTAGACAAAGTGCATAATATCATAATATTGGAAGAGCTGTCACAAGGCTATGAGACTAGAGCTTAGAAAGCAAGGGCGAGAAGGGTGGAACTGTGAGACACCCGGGGCCACTGGTGAACCCACCGGTGTCTTCAGTCACACCCGCAGAGATTCAGATCCACTGGCTCAGCGTGGAGCCTAAATAACAGTTTATGAAATAAACTCTGTAGCTAGTTCTGACTCACTGTCAGTTCTAGGCGTTTGTGAGCCAAATAGGAGAGGGGCTCAGCGGTGGGGACTTTTCTGAAGCTCCAGACAGTGGAACAGATAGGTGAGGCTGCTGCTGAGCACCCCGAGGACTGAGGCCAAGGATGTGACTGCTGGTGTGAGGTTGCTCCTGTCACACGAGCTAGAAATAGCCCGGCCTCTCCGTGCCTCCCAATTTTTCTCTCTCAAGTCCTGGCGCACTACTGGGGCTTCATTGCAGTAAATGGGCCGGTTCTATTTTTAGTGCAGTAAATACCGGCTCTGAAAAGGAAAGGCGTTATGCATAACTGAAGATGCACATGCATCTCAAATTAGAAATCCCACCAAATGCTTGTAAATTCAGGTAACTTCTTTCATATGACCTTGAAGTTACCAGACAGTCTTGTCGGTGGCCACTTAGATCTGAGATTTTGAATGAAAGCAGAGCAAAGAGATGTCACAGAGCAGAGGCAATGAAAAGATCATGCTCACAATGCTCGCAACAGCCAGGAAGGTAAACATGTTAATCTACAGCTTCTCACGTGAGCTCATCTGAAGGCTCGATGCTCTGACTCCCTGTCATTGATACAGTCCCTCATCCGTGGCCCAGTTGGCTGTGCATTCAAAATCTCCCATTATCCTCTCATTGACACAGAGCAATGATGAGTTATTTTGGCATTCATCGTAATGTCATTAATCAGGATGCATTCATTGGGTATTAATGACTGGATGTGGTGGGCGATTGTATGTAAGTCCTACAGGAGTTTAGCAATTGATTGACTAGTATTTGATGCATTGGAACTGTACTAATGGAAGATTAAGTGATACAATTCCAACTGATTATGAAAAGGCAGTCAAATAGACATTGAAATAAGATTAAATAAATGAAGAATTTCCATTGTATATTCTGTGTGAGCCAACAAAATTTCAAAGGAAAGTGCAAATTAATTTTCACACTCTACCAATGAGAACTAACATTGAAAAATGTGTTCAATTAGGATGTGGCTTTCGTATGCAATGAGAAAGGTATTTTTGTGTGTGTTTTGTTCTAAGTAGAGATTACTTTAATGTCAGAAATAGGCACATAAAGAGCTTTTACAGGCTTAGCTGTAAATTTTGTTTCAAAAAAGAATTTTATAATGTGAATATTTTTATATCACTATGCCCATTATATTGACCAATGTCTCTTGTATTAATTGCTGGTTCTATATTTAAAAAAATCATCTTTTAATTGTATGAATTGTAGGCATACCTCCTTTATTTACACACATGTATGTTTTGTAACTTTAAGTAAAGCCTAGAGCCTTGCTTGTTAAAGTAGAGCCTATGCATGGATCATTCAAAATGGCAAATAATAAAAGTTATATAGTTATGAATGGTGATGTAATTTTATTTGGGCATTATATTATAATTCTAGCAATAATTTTTAAAAGTAGGAATAATTAAAAAAAATTCCATGTCAGAGGTTTGACACGCGAGGGGCTGAATGAGGGGACTCTCCCCACGACCTCCCTGCTTGCGCCCCAGCACTGCTGTTTTCTCGGGGGGCACCGTCCTCAGACCTCCGCGAGCCCAAGAGCCAGTGATGTCCCACTTTACACAGGTGCTGGTTTTTCTGTGTTGCTCTTGCTGTTTGTGGCGGTGGAGATGCTGAGGGTGATGATAGCGGCGATGAGGGTGGCCAGGATGACGGCGATGGCGGTGGTGACGGTGGACGATGTGGGCTATGACGCTGGGCGTGGCGGCCGTGATGGTAGTGGAGATGGTGAGGATGGTGGCGGGAGCCATGGCAGGGGCGATGAGGGCGGATAGTGGCACTGGCGACGGTGGTGACGGTGGCAGAGATGAGGGGGCGGGGCTGACGGTGGGAGCGGTGAGGATGGGGGCGATGACGGTGATGGTGGCAGCGATGGTGATTACGGTTGCTCTTAAAGGAATATTTGTGTCCCCCCAAATTTATATGTTGAAATTGTACCCGCCAAGGTAAGAGTATTTGGAGGTGGAGCCTTTGGTAGGTTATTAGAATTAGATTCGCTCATGAGGGTGAAACCCCTGTCATGAGATTTGGGTCCTTTGAGAGCCTTGGGAGGGGACAGCCCCAAAGCAGCTGTCTGTGCACCGGGAAGAGGGTCCTCACCCAGACCTGACCCTCCTGGCTCTGTGATCGCAGACTTGCAGCCTCCACAACTGTAAGAAGGAAATATTTGTTGTTTAAGCCACCCAGCCATGGCGGTCTGTTACCGCAACCTGAACTGACCGGGACATGGTGGCGGTGGCTGTGGGGATGGTGGTGGCAGTGATGGTTCATAGAGTCCTTACTCATATGCTTCACTGTATTAATGCTGTGTCCACGTTGAGTCCTTTAACCATAACAACTGCCGTGGGAAACAGGTAACATTATTACCTCTGTTTCGGAGAGGAGGGACCCAAGGCATGAAGGGTGTAAGTAACTCTCCCAGAGTCGCAGAGCCGGTGAGAACTCGGACCGCCTGGTGGCAGAGCCTGGAATAACTTCCCATTACCCTCATGGCAGCACGTGCCTGATTACTCGTTTTAATAGTCACTGTAAAGCCACTAATCAGAAGACATTCATTTGGAATTAATAAACAAATATTGTGGACAATTATCTACTTCTGTAATTTGACACACATGCTGTATACAGAACACATAAGACATTATATCAAATTATAAGATATACCATTAATGTGTCTGTTTAGTATGTCCCTATATAATAAGAGGAATGGCATTAGATATTCGGTATTTTTCCTAAGCTGGCGCTCCATTCCCCCCACTCCTCTACTGTCCGATGTAAGGGGAGCCCCTCTGGTGGCCAGCTGGGCTTCGTGAAGGCTAAGGAAGAGGAAGGAGAGGGGGAAGTGGTGGAGTTAGTATTTTGTGAGTGCATGACACTAAGTAGTAGCTAAATGGTGACTTCTTCAGAGTCAAGTGGCTGAGGGGTGGGACATGGCCCAGGGGAAGGGTTGGCGTGTGATCTTTCGCAGGCCTGTGTTGGTTAGGGCTCAGTCCCAGCTGCTGTCCCGGAGACACCTCAAATGCAGTGGCTCACACTGGTTCCAAGTTCATTTCTGTCTCAGGTTACAGTCTGCAGGGAGCTGGCCCGGGACCCAGAGGGCAGCCCTGCCTCCGCCACACACAGGTTCCCTCCCCGGACTCCAGCCGGCTGCCTCAGCTGTCGCCGTCACTGCGGCTTGTGCGCCAGTGGGATGGGCGAGGGGCTCATGGCCAGTCATCTTCAATGGACAGAGCGCTACACATCCTGTCTCTGAGCCGCTGAGGAGAGGCGTGCTCTTCAGCTGGTGGCCCAGTTCCCAGAAAAAACCTCCCAATTCTATTATTAAAAGCATGCGGGAAGAGTAGATACCAACTTAGGATGACTAATGTGATCGAATATTAATGGAGCAAGGAGTGTGGGAGGGTGGATACTTTGAAAAAAATTAAAAATATAAGTTTTAGATGTACAGCATCATGGTTAGATAATCCTATACTTTACAAAATGTTCCTTCCGCTGTTTCCCGTGCCTACCTGGCACCATACATAGTTATTACAATATTATTAACTATATTCCTTACTACAAAATAATATTGAACATAAACTGTAATTGAAAAATAAAATTAAGACAATAAAATAAAAATTAGACAAAAATGTTGCATTCTGGGCTAGTAACCCTTTACTGAGGGAATAGATACTTCTTTCGGAAATGTGTCGAATGTCAACCTATGAATCCTCAACCTAAACTTTCTGGTTGATTTTTGAAAGCTCTGTTGTGATACTAAATTTGCAGTTTTCCCTGCAGAGTGAATTGGCAGAAGGTGCTGCTGAGATGCTAAAGGTGAGAGGTGGTTTTTAAGGGCTGCTATATCTCACAGCAAGATTTGCTGAGGGAAAAAGAATCAACCTACATTTAGATGACAGCAAGGAGATTGTGTTTTTCTGTAATATCTGACCTCTATCTTCACAATTTCTTTTTCTGCAGAAAAAAAGGTTTTATGGTTGGCCCTTGAACAATGCAAGGGTTAGGGGTACTGACCCCTTGCACAGTTGAAATCTATGTACTGCTTTTAACTCCCCTAAAGCTTCAGTTGTCCCTCGGCATCCATGGGGGATTAGCTCAAAGAACCCCCATGCACACTGAAATCTGCCAATGCTCAAGTGCCTCATATAAAATGGCATAGAACAGTGCATACAGTTGGCCCTTCGAATCCAGAGATTCCCAGCCGTGGATGTGACACCCAGGGACATAGAGGGCCGGCTCTCTATTTATTGCAAAAAAAAAAAAAATCTGCCTATAAGTGGACCCATGTAGTTCACATACGTGTTATTCAAAGATCAGCTGTACTTAACATGCACTTTACACAGCCACTTGGCTGGCTGGAAGCCACCTGATGGTTTAGGCGAGTGACAACATTAACGGTATCTGGACTTCACCTTTTGTGCCATCGTGTCTTTCAATTCAGAAAGCACTTCTGGCCATATCTCACTCACTCCAAAACCCTCAGGAAAAGAGATATTCTATGTGGGTAAATTTTCCAAAAAGCAACTTAGTGCCGTATGCATCAACACTTAAAAGCAGGCAAGCAAGCAGCAACTACAACATCCAGCCTTCGTGTGGGATGTCAAAGAAAAGGCACGTTTAGAAGAAGTACAAAGACCTTGAATGAGGTCCTGTGGTGGTTGGTGTGGCCGGGGAGGTTCCCCAGTGATTGAGACATCATTGTGTTAGTCCTTGGGTGTAGGGACGGCTTTTTTTCAGTGCTCATTCAAGTTTCCTCCTCGCCTCCTGGTCTGCCAGCATTCTGCCTACATGCAGTGCAGGGCCGCTGCGCACTTTATGAAGTGGGGATGTGTTAGTAAGTCTTGTTTTATATCATGCTGCCCTGGACCTGGTCTAGATTCAGGCTTGCTGCCTGCAGCAGGCTTTTTTTCCCTTTTCTTTCTTTCTTTCTTTCTTTCTTTCTTTCTTTCTTTCTTTCTTTCTTTCTTTCTTTCTTTCTTTCTGCCTGTGGCTTGACATTGTCAACAGATGATTTATTTCTCAGGTTTTGCTTCCCAAACCACAAGTACTGAGTCACAAATCCGCAGAGATCTGACTGGCTTATTAAGCTTTGCACTGGCCTCTATCCCGCCTTCTAACGAGTCAGTACAGTCACCCCCACGTCATCCCTCCCTGTGTCTGCAAAGCGAGATGCAGGCATCGGTGGGGAGGGGCCTTCTCAGTGCCCAGGTTCAGGTAAAAACTCCACATTTCCAGCTGGAGCTGGAATCTGTGATATTTCAAACCTTTCATGTCTATCTTGAGCCAGCCCTGGGACTTCCCAGACTGTTGACAGTTTTTCTAGGTTATAGGTTCGCGCCAAATGACTCGCCAGTCTTAATAGGAAAACGCGCCAGTCCGCTTCCAGCACCTACTGCTCAAGTATCTACAGCCAGCATTTTTATTTTGCACGTACGCTTTCCCTTTAACAGGAAAGAAAATGGTCTTTCGCCAAACCACTGAAGTGAGAAATGCAAATCTCATTGCTATTAATCCCGATGAGGTAGTAATGACAAAGTCCATTTAAGACTCTTTAGTGTTAATTTAAAGAAGACAAGTGGTAGAATCAACAGTTAATGGCCTGGAGCCAGCCATGGCTGCCCTGATGCTTGACCACACCTCTGCATTCCAGGGACGCTGATGACCCCTCTCAGGCTCTTAGCTTCTCATTGGCCCCAAGGGAGGTGAGTTGGGCCAAGTCATTGTTTTAAAAGCACTATAATGATGGTGGAACATTTTATTACTGTGTTAATGAGCACAGTGTGGGGCATGGGCCAGACAGAGTTCTTGTGTGTTAGGGGAGCAGGGACAAAGAGGAGAGGGGCTGAGAGGAGGGAAACCCAACTTTTATTTGTCATCCTAACTATCACTTGAGAGTGTTAACAGATCCCTGGATAATCTTTGGAGAAAGTTTGATTTCATTACGCTTTTGAAACTCATTAGGGAAATCACCCAGTTGTGCAGCGAGTAGGAGGGGGCTCTCGGGCCACATCTTCCCTCCTCCCTCCCACTCTCTTCTCTTCCCTTTCTTCTGAATTCTGAGTTGAACTGTTGAAAAGGGTCTTTGAGACTTTTTCCTGTGCCTGAACCTCAGTCTCTCACTTGTAGTTCTTTATGTTTTTCATGTTGCAGAAGTCTTATCTTTCCTTATCAATCCCACGATGGAAAAATCATATAGGCATTTCTGTTTTAGTTATTTTTTCTAGTATGATTTGCTTATGGTCTGCTAACTATGCAAAACTGAGTTTATATTGATCTGTAAAGCTTGTTCCTGGGTGCTGTTTTTTTTTTTCTCTCTCTTCTTGCTTTAAGTTCACTCTCCTTGTCCCGTTGAGTCAATACCTCCATGTTAAATGAGGCCCAAATTTAAATCTTCAGCCCTGACGTTGATAACTACCCATGTCCCATGTCCGATCGCCGACTTGACTGCTCCATTTCAGGCGGGGCCTCCTCAGTGTCTCACATTTAATATGTTCACAATGGAAGTCTTGATTCACGTGCCTACCACTACCACCCACAAAGTTGCTGACACTAGCTGTGTCTGATTTCTTCCTGTCTTTCCTATCCCACGTCCCATCTATACAAAAGCCTTCTTGGTTCTTCCTCCACAGTGTGATCTTTGAAAAAGCATAATCATGTGTTATTCCCCTGTTTAAAACTCTTCAGTGGATTTCCATTGCACTTGGCACGAAACTAAGGTTCATGAGACCCTCTGTGACCAGCCCCATCCTGCCTCTCATCCTCGTCAAGGTGCTGGCCGTTGACACACTGGCCTTTTCCCTCTGACACACTGAGCTCCTCAGCCCTTCCCTGGGCACTTTCTCAGCCTTCAGGGTTCAGCCTAAAAGCAGCCTCCTTGGAGGTCAATAAATACCTGCTCTATGGTGAATGAATGAGCTCACCTCTCTCTCCACCCTATTCTGTGCCCCATCCCAACCCACTGACACTGCACCGGTTCACTCTCATGGAATGCGTGGTCTGTCCTTTTAGGGTGACTCAACCCTATAATCAGAATCATAGACTTGGACTGTACACAATTACGATTTAAACAAATGTTTATTCATGGCAATTTTCAAAGAACTCTTAATTTTACATTTGTTGTGGTTACAATGAGGAATATAAGGCCCAGAAATGAGAAGATGATAAAATGTCCTTTTGCAATAAAAGGCACAAGTGTTTTCTGGAAAGCACGTTTATCCTCTTTGTCTTCATATCTGTTTTACTTGTTTTTCTGTATTAGTGTTTCCTTTCCTTCCATCTCCTGAAGGTTCTAGCCTATGATTTCGGTTTCTTTTTTCTTTTCCCTGCCGAGTCCTCCTCTCTCCCTCTCTCTCCTGCCTTCTTTCTCTCCTTCCGTTTATAAATGTTCTCTATTGCTTTTAATTTAAATCAGGCTTAGGTAGAGCAACTTCACAGCCTTCGGTGTGATGTCAGTTCTTTGGTTTTTGAAAAAATCAGAAAATGTAGGTGTTGACAAAACCCACTCTGGAACGTCTCTGTAGACAGAACCGCAGTGCCATCCTCGCTTCTACTCCGTTACAGTCTCTATTTTGTCTCTAGTTGGTCAGTTGGCCTGTAGATCTTAGAATTCTGAATGCAAGGGGAAGCTTTTCTAGCCAGTCCTGGATCAGGAATTGTGTTGTATATATCGATATCATGCCATTAAGGAAGATAAAAATAGTGACCACTTGCTCTGTGTTTCTTCTCCGTGTGTTAGGAGAGTCCATCGGTTTGAGTATTGGGTCAAAAAATCACACTGGCTTTTCGACACCTCTCAGATGACCACTTATCAAGCCCCAAAGGACTTCTTTGTTTAAAAGATGAATTCTGTTTTATTTCCAAGTCTTCCTGCCTTCCCTTTGCGAAGGACACAGATCTTGATCTTGGCATGTGGGATGTCCTGAGGGCGACTTGGCTCCACCCCGGCTGTAGGGTGGTGAAAGTTAAATTGGACAGTATTACTTTTCATTGTGAGGAACCCCAAGCATTTTTCCCTTAGACATGGTCAAAGAGAGGTGCCGCCAATTTACTGAAATTATACTCTGACCCAGAAGGAGCCACAGGCACGGTTCTCACCGTGTGAACTGTGTATTGCCCAAAATAACATGCTTATCCTGTTGACTCACTTTGGGAGAGTAGGTGACATAATTAGGAATTATGTAGGAATATGTGACATGCTGTTGCAAAGATTGATTTCTTTAATCATTTACTAAGGGATTTTGGGGCCAAAATACTCACAGTCTTATTAAGCAAATAAATCTAATATAGAAACCTTTACAACAGTTGTGTCCAAGAACTTCTGAGACCTGTGATGAGGGGGGAATAGAACTACTGTCTAAATAATCACAGAATCACCAGAAATTTCAAAAATAGATGCATAAAATGTGCTTCCTGAGGTTCATCTACATGCCTCTAATTCAAAGTGATTGTTACCTTAATAATAATATTACTTATATGGCTTAGATTAGCTTTTCTACCGGACCAGTGGTTCTTAACCAGAAGTATGTGTCAGAATTATGTAGGAAGTCTTTTTCAAAACTCCACCTGCCAGGGGCCCATCCCAGACTATTGAATGTCAATCATTTATATTGGAAACTGGAAACGTTTACGTGGAAAAAGCCCCACAAAATTATGAAGCTTCTGGTTTCAAAACAGTCTGAGGACCACTAACTAACTCCTCCTGACTGATACTGGGCATAGCAAAAACCACGGGCAACACCTCTTTGTAAACTTAGCATTTAATGTGGCCCCTGGTTTGTAGATGTGAGCTCAGTAAATGGTCATTGAGGAAATGGAGGCAAATTATCTAAAAAATTATACCATGTATTTTTTTACCTGCTCATCCTTTTGAATTTCTACCAGCTAAGTCCATTTAATAGCTGACTAGAACTTTGAAAATATCCTTTGGAGGGAGGTGTCTTCTAAAGAATTACAAAGCATTCTGTGGTCTAAATGCTTAGTAAGTAGATAGATATAGATTTTAATAATAATGTGAAAGTAGAGAACATAGCAAGGGTGTGAAAAAACACTTTTATAATTACTGGTATCTAATTTACCTCTATTATTTCATGTGAAAAATGTCTTTTCAGATAAGAACTCTGGCAGCATCTCAACATTGTACTAGGTTCCATTAGCCTATCAAGGTTAATCACAAACTGATAAGCAATTATTTCTTTAGTAAACTGGAATTTATGCATTCAGATAATTGCTGTTTTTCCATGCTGGATGATAAGACCTTCTGGAAACTCCTCTTTGGGAACTGGTTTTCTGCTTGCCAGCTGTCTAAGGCTTATTTCTGGCCACCAAGGAAGCTTCGGTAAAGGAGGTACGACAAGAAACCATCTGATACATCTGATACGTAAATTAATCAGAGCATGCTAGGATACGAGGTATATCCAGAAGGTATCCAGTCATGTCGTATGAAAAATAGAAACATTTATTAAAGAAGATACAAGGTACAAGAAACATTGTATATAAGACAATGATGCCTCAGTCTCCTTGAAAGTAGGCACCTTGGGACCTCACACAATTCTCCCATTTGCCATCAGTTGCCCCGTGGTACTATCCTAAATCTCACTGATGGTCTGAAATCTCTTCCCTTTCAAAGGTGTGATTTTAGTTTTGGGAAAAGCCAGAAGTTGCAGGGTGCCAAATCTGGGCTGAGTCACCTGGGTGATTTGATGTTTCACCAAAACACTATGAACGAGATGTGATGTGTGAGCAGGTGCAATGTCATGATGAAGCTGCCAATCAGCAGTTGCCATGTGACAATGTGGCCTTCTGAATCATCTGAATAGTTTTTGTGGAGGAGTATTCAAATTAAATGCAAAATTTGATGCAGATTCATTGCTTTACTCACTCAGTCGTTTTGAATGCAATGGCCACACAGTCTACATGCTCACTCAACGATGTCTACCACCCTCACTGACTAGTCCATTGAAGTAATGGTTCATGCATGTGCATTCCAGTCCCCGGTTACATGAATGTCACACAAACCATTCCTGTTATATTAACAACGGCTGAACTTCTTCTGGACAGACCTTGTATAATCCAGCCTCGATGGACTGTTTGAACTCAGAAGAGCTGGAATATTGAGGAAAAGCTCACGAATGAGGTGGAACTGAGCAGGGAGATGGAAGAAAGTGGAGCATCCCAGGCAGAGGGGCCTTGTGGAAACGTCTGTAGACTTGGGCTGAGCAGGACGTGTGAAGATGGTTGGAAGGGGTGCGTGGTGTCTGCACAGTGCGGGGCTCTGTGGGAAGAAGCAGAAAGCTCTCAAGAGGAGGTGCTTTTGCCTAAACCGCCCTGTTCCTTCCATCCTAATGCTAGTTCACCACGAAGTTTTCCGTAGGAAATCTTTGGAAGAATGCGGCTGGTCCCTGTGGATGTACGACATCCTTCAGAGTCAGAGCTGCAGTGCCTCCCTTTATGGAGACGCCAGAGGCACTGGTCTCCTCATTCCAAACTGGAAGCAGAGGAGTGTCTTCCTTCCGCTCTGGCCTCCATGAATTGCCCATCATGACCTTGATGCTTGTGGGCTGACATAAATCTTTTGCTCTGTTTTGAGCCTGTCTCCTGCCGGTGAAAATGACCTCTTGCACTAATGTGAGACTTTGCGCTTCGCAGGTTCCTGGTCTCTGATGTCCCTCAGAACATGACCAGTTGTTGACCATGCTGCCTTGTTGCTGGAGGCCATCTCATTGTACGCCTGTGTCCAGCTGTGACCATAGAGAGCACCCTGTTCCAATCTGAAAAGAGCCCCCGTTTTGATAGTGAACCCTGTGGTCACCCTAACTTGGGGCTATCATCCGTACTTAAGACATGAGGATATTGGAGATCAGAGAGGCATGACTATCTGGAATCCTTCTGCCACCTTTGCCTCGAGCGCTTTTTTATGGGGAACACAGGAGTCTTCTCCCAGATGATGGAGGTGTTCATTATAGCTTGTTTATTTTGAAGTTAAAAATTATACATAAATAAGTGAATATTCCTATTAGAAAAAGAGACCCTGTCTTAGTGAAATAATGATTATCATCATTACAGCGTACTTACAGTATTTCTTTATTCCAGTTGGAGGCTATATTTATTTTATATTTATTGCTATTTACTATCTATAAATAGCTATACTAGACAAAGATCGCTGAATGATAAATACGACACATTGATGATACTGCAATCATATTCAACTACAATTGGTCCTATAATATTAGACGGTTAAAACCACGTAACTTAAATGGATATTGTGTAGCCGGATTGGTGATCAAGTAAGGTATTCAGTGATAAACCCACCACAGAATATGAACCCCCATTGCATGCCCTTCTGTGTAGGTGCTGAGAGCTGTTCGGGCAGGCTGGTAATGGGGGTCAGGCTTGGGGGATATTTAGTGCGGTGACTACCCCAAGTACCCAGCAGGAAGAAGAGTTGGGAGATGCAGGCAGGTGGGTTCCTGGGAGAAGGCGGGTTTAAACCAGAGAAGCTGAACTCCAACATGGTAGCTCAGGGATAGACTTGGGGGACAAAGTGGCCCCCAGAGAACAAGGGCAGGAACATTGCAAAGGCATGTAAGGTGATGACTAAAGTTATGGCCGCTCCTTTTTGTTGACCTTGGGTGTTCCTCACGATGCCTGGGAAGGGTGGCCTGACAGGAAGGCCTGCGGTCAGAATGGCTGCTGTTGGTGCTATATTCGTTTGCCTAACTCAGTGCATTTGGTTTTGTTTGCCAGACTTGAATGCTGCTTAATCTAAACTTGTCGTCTTGTAAAAAGAATGTTGGTAAAACTTCACATTTCCTCTTGTCCCATTTTCTTTCAGGTTTTGTGAACGACTCTGTTACTAAATCCATTGTGGCTTTGCGTTTGACTCTGATGGTAAAGACCAGCACCTGTGTTCCAGGGGAGACCCGTGCAAATGACTTGGAATGTTCTGGCAAAGGAAAATGCACCACAAAGCCATCGGAGGTAAGGGGACACTGGGTGGCTTTAAAAATATATACTTATGTAAATGTATTAAACTCCCCCCTCATTTCTGGTTTCAATTGTATACCAGTGTGCCACATGTAGATATATAAATCTCCATATGGCTTTTAAAGTCGTTACAATAAGTTTGTGCAGTGCTACTCCTTCTTGCCTTGTAATGAAGTAGCGATTTTGTGAGAAGTCATCATCATATCTGGTAGCAGAATGGAGGGAAATAGAAGAAAGGAGAGGAAAGCACAGAGTCATTTACTTTCTAGTTACTACATAGTTCCTTCCTTAGCCTTTTCATTTCCCTCATGCTAACAACAGTTACAGAAGTGAAAATAAGTTCCCATCAATAGATGAGTAAATAAAAAAGCTGTGGTATATTTACATAATGGAATACTACTTGGCCATAAAAATGAAGAAAATCTTACTTTTTGTGACAGCACAGATGGACCAGGAAATTATGCTAAGTGAAATAAGCAGGTCAGAGAAAGACAAGTACCATATGATCTCACTTATATGTGGATTCTAATCAACAAAATAATTTAACAAACAAAATAGAAACAGAAGCCTAATAGGTACATGGAACAGACTGACAGCTGTCAGAGGGGAGCGGGGTTGGGGGGCTGGTGAAAAAAGGTGAAGGGATTAAGCAAAAAAAAATATGTATATGACACATAGATGCAGACAACAGTATGGTGATAGCCAGAGGGAGCAGGGAATGGGAGGAGGTGGAGGGGGGCAGAGAGGGGAAAGATAGGGTGGAGAGAGACTTGGCTTTGGGTGGTGGGTGCTCAGTGCAGTGTGCAGATGATCTTTTGTTGAGTTGTACTCATGAAACCTGTATGGTTTTGTTGACCAATGGCACCCCAATAAATCCAGTAAAATTTAAAAAAAAAATATAGAAGGAATGGAGAAGAGGCAGGGATGAGAAGGCTGACATTATTTTTGACCTTTGTGGACCAGCGTCCTCAACACTATGGAAGACCTGAGTCTTGTTCCCCATTTTCTTTAGTGGCTCAGCTTCCAGGGGCAGGGGCCAAGGGGCAGGGCCTGAGGAGAGTTCCTCCTCCTGAACTTCTGGTGAGTGACGGGTCCAGGAGTCAGCCCAGCAAAGGGCTGCAGTAGCCACTGAAGCCAACTACTCTTGGTCTAGGAGTCCCTTAGGACACTGGCAGACGGACCCCAGGCTCCACCTCAGCGGGCCGGAGAGGGAGGCTCTACCGCTTCCGGGGGGTCGCTCCACTAGGACACACCCGCCCCGCCTACCACGTGCTGCTTCTGGGTCCGGCACCCTTGTGTCCACTTCCCTCTCCCCAGTTCTACACAGATTCCCATTGGAGTTTATGTCAAGTGAAAGTGGGTCCCACAATGGAAAAAGAGTGTGATTTGTTTTAGACCAATTTTAAGGGTAGCACTTTGGTAACGTCAGCACCTTCAGTAATAGTGGCATGAACCTGGACAAGTAGAAGGACCGGAGTAACTGACAAGAGGGATGTTGGAAGGCATTGCTCACGTCATCTTGGAAAACCCGCAATTTTGATGTATTTTAGGTGTCATATTTCAGTGGCTCACATATACCATTTATCTTTAAGATATCTCCTGTAGGGGGCAGAATGTTGTCAGAACCCAAGAAAGCAGCGGGAATGAGAATTTCTGCTAAATCTTAGAAAAGGAACACAAACGTAAACCAAAGCTAAAGACAAAATCCCTTGGGGAGGGGATCGTGCCTGGCGTAAAGCCAGGAGGCGAAGCCTGAGGCTTCCTTTACTGAGCCGAGCCTGCCCTGTGGGTCTGTTTCCCTCTGTCTCAGCCAACTTGGACCCAACGCTTCTCTCTCTTGAGGGGAAGGTTCATTTGTCAACTTATTTTATGGGGGGAAAGGAAGGACAGTAGTAGTTTTCTGTGACAATCAAGGCTAGGGTGTAATCCCTTGAGAAAAGATGAGGAAATAGTAGAAGAGTGTTGGACCTTTCCAATAAGGCTGCAAAGAGGGGACACATGGGTCTTCCCCAAACTCACTCTCAGTCTTCCCTGCGAATGGTTCTGGGGCCTGATCAGCCCTTAACACAATCATATCAGCAAACGAGAAATGTGTTAAGCAAGGGCCAGAGCACTGTTCTCAGAAGTTTGGACTGACAAAGGGATTAAGATTCCTTGGGAGCTTCCTCTTATAATGGATGAGCCTTCTGGGGAAACTTCTCAGCACCATTACCGTGTTTCGCCAAACATCACGTTGCCAGCGTGCAGCCGCACACAGCTCCCCCGGCATGAGCGCCCTCGCTAAGAGGCTGTGCCTGCTGATTTAGAGATGACTCATTGCAAAAGCAGTGCGAGTGGTTAGCACTGCGCAGGTCCCTGGGAAAACCTTGGGAAAACACTGGGAAAACAAAGCGCTTTGTGCTCCATGGAACAATGACTCAAAAGCCTTAGCAAGGAATCCATGCTAATTTTCGCAGATAGTTGCAGAGAAAACATATCTTTACTGTGGGCACCAGCTCTTTGGAAAAGCTTTGCATGCCTCCCCCCAGGTGACACCTGCTGTTCCCACCACCACCTCCCAGCTCCACACAAGTTGCGTCTAGGGTATGGAGCTTCTGTTGTTGCTGATTTGGTGAAAGCCCACTTGAACCTTCAGTGAATTTAAAGAAACTGTGGCCAGTCCTCTTATTGGAGCCATTATAATTACCCATGGTGGCTGTAAGCGAATGATTAGGCTGAAATTACCATCATGTGCATTCATGGGCTCATTACTGTGTTGTCTTGGAGAGAAGCGTCTGGAAGCCATTCCTACAGTTCACAAAAAGGTGGCGGGAGTTATACTACCATTGGCAGGAGTGGCAATGGAAAGGTTATCTGTTTTGTGTCTACGTGAGTTTCTGTGGCTTCATGTGATTGTTGTTGTGATTTATGTGCCATGTGCTAACAAGGAGAGATGGTTATCATCAAGTTTGTTTCTTTTCCCTCTTTCCTAAAGTTAGAAGTTATACAGTCCAATGTTTCACTAGTGCAAGAGTCTATTCTATAGTACAAAACAGAAGGAACTATATGATGGTTTAATTTATATTGTTTCTAACCACTTTTATAACTTTTTATTAGATCGTGCCTCAAAACAAATGCAGTTGTGTTATTACCATGCTGCTCTCATTTGGTAATGGGACTCATTTCTTTCCTGTCAGTTATACCTTGGCTAGAGGATACTTCACAGGTCTGAGTTGATGGCTGGTTTGTCATGAAGCTTCAGCTTGCTGTTGTTCTGAGATGTCTCACTATCTGGGGAATTTCTTTTTAAATGTTTACAGAGGAGCTCTGTTTTTGAAAATTGCTTTTGTTACAAGGGATGACTCTGAAGTTTTCTTTTCCTTCTAGAAAAATTGGACCCTTGGCCACTACTTCTCTTTGACTGTTGTTCAAAGGTTGGCTGCTGCCTATTTGATGTTTCCTTAATGGCCTTAAAGGCGTGTTAGGGAGCCACACAGGCCTCTCCTGGCGGGGGGCCTTAAGTCTTCTTTTGGTCCAGTTAAGTTCCGTGGACCCCATCTCTCAAGGGCAAGAGATATGTAGTAGTCAGTGTTCTTCAAAGAAACAGAACCCATTGGAGAAATATATGTGATTTATTTTAAGGAATTGGCTTATTGTGGATCCATTCATTGTGGCGTCTAGTGAGTTCAAAATTTGATCAGGGAGAGGCTGGTGGGCTGGAGCCTCAGGAAAGAATTGCAGTTCAAGTCTAAAGACAGTCTGCTGGTGAACCAGGGAAAGCTCATGTTGCAGATGAAGTGCAAAGACTCTTGGGAGAACTCCTTCTTGCTTAGGGGAGGTCAGCCTGTGGTTCTTCTATTCATGCCTTCAACTGATTGGATAAAGCCCACCCTTATTATGTGGGACAATCTGCTTTACTTAAAGTCCACTGATTTAAAGGTAAATATCATCCAAAAACACCCCTATAGAAACATCCAGGATTATGGCTGACCAAAAATGTAGGCACCATAGCCCAGCCAAGTTGACATACAGAATTAACCTATCACAAGATTTTCTCTCCAATTTATTGTTGCTCCCTTTCTACTCAGTTGCATCTTTTGCCCACAAAATGAAAGTTGTTTTAAAATTTAATTTGCCTAAGATTCTCCCGAGGCCCATGACGGAAAGTCATATTGCAGGCCCCTCTCTCGGGTTATGAGGCCTTTTGTTAGGCAGCCTGGTGGTTCCGATGGAGAAGTAGACTGTGGACCGTCATTCTGGAAACAGAGATCTCGGGGGGCAGTGCTTATCATCTTCCCATTCTTGCTGATTCCTTAAAGCAACTAAGCAACATCTTTTATTCAAGGATCTCACTGCTAATAAATTCAAGGTCATATGGAACTAATAAAAAAAGATACATGCTGAAAAGTGATATAACGATTCAACACATATCCCAACACTCTTTCATTTGTTGAACCTGGTTTATATGGATAGATAAATGGGGTCAGGCCTCCATTCTCAGAAGGTTCCTTAGAAATCTCTCTAGTGCTTGCCTTAGGAATCCATCATCTGTAGGCTATTTGGATCAGATACTAGAGCTGACTACTCAGGCTGTGTTTTGAGAGAGAGCTGAGTGGGCATCATGGCTGGGAGCCGTCCCCAGTTCCTTCTAGAGCCTGTATCTTAATTCTGTCTCTAGATGTGGGCCTGTACATGAGAAAAGCACTAGCATATTCGGCTCCTGAAGATCCCTGACCTTCCATTACCTCCCTCCGGCTCTTGGAAGTCAAAGGCACAAGTTCCAGAAAGTCGTAGTCTTCCTATGGCTGAGTTCTTGTGGTTGGGTTTGGTTTACTGGAAATAAATCACTGACCTGCAGTTGTTTTTCATCCATCACTTGTTAACACCCCATGTCCTGTTCCCCAGCCAATGTGGTCAGGGCCGATGACACTACACTTCCCTGATACTCATTTATTTTTCTGTTTCAGAAGCAGGTGGCTCTTTGTTAGGGCTTGCAGTAAATTCCCATTTCTGAGGTTTCTTTATTCCTGATCTCATTCCTGCAGGAGAGAGACAAGCGTGCCGTAAGATGGGTGCCTGAGCACCCTTCCAGCTTCCAATGTCAGCTCCTCCCACAATCCCTGCAGCCCTTGGCTCCTCCCTCAAGTCGTCCTGGTTTGGCTTCCGCAGTTTCTTCCAGCTGGAATCCTTGGTTGCCTCACCACCCTACCCCCACCCTCTGCCCCGCCCTCCCACCTTCCTAACTATACTTCATACTCAGCTCAAAATCTTCTTGCGTCTAGAAGATGTTTCTAGTCCCCTAGTGCAGACTTTCTCCTCTCAAACCCTGTTGCCTTTTAGCTTTCTAATGAGACCCATGACTATTGATGTATGCTCGTACTCCTTTACATCCATTATTATGTGCACCCGCCTCACTGCAGAGTTATAGCCCGTCCTGCGCCTGGTGCTGGCTGAGGCCCAGGGGACACCCAGTTGGTCAGATAAGATGAGTTGGAAGGCTGTGGGGGCAGGGGGCTGGACCAGCAAATTGTGGTGACACGGGCTGTGGGCGAGGCTCGCGGGTGTGTTCTGCGAGTTCAGACTCGTCTAGCTCGGATGTGGGATCAGTGGGCTTCCCAGGGGAGTCTCGGCGGGTGAGCTCCTTGATGTTGTGATTTGTGCCTGCTTCCTTCTGCATCCATTGTAACAAACAGCAGGGTGCTGTCTGCACGGCAGATGCTGAAAAACTGTCGATGAACCGAAAGAACAAAAATATGATGGGAAACTAGTTCTCCGAGTGTTGAGTTAGAGATGCAATTTAAGTTATATGGTTGGTAAATATGGGAAGACCACGGTGAATTTAGTTTTATAAAGTAACGAGCTGGACAATAGTCTCTGATCTGAGGCGGTCGCACGGACAGTGTGACCCAGAATGCTGTAGGAACTGCTGAGGACCACGTCAAATGACATAGGTCAGAATAATGGGAACCCACGGACCCTTTGATGTTTTCCTCCTGTTGGTTTGAAACCCCTGCGCACTCCGCTTTAGGTCAGGCAGTAGTAGCAACGTGCCAGAGGGCAGGAACGGATGTCGCATCTTTTCACCCGTCACTTCTCTCAGAGCTAACTTCTTGACTGCCGTTGCTACAGACATAAAGGCCCTCATGGAACCGTGAGAAGGGGCTGTGACCTGGTGACGCTGTGAGATGAAATGCGGGGGGTGGGTAGCAGAGGACGCCCATCCAGGAATCAAGGAAAGGCCTTCACTGTACCCCAGCATCGCAGGCGCTCAGGGCGGGCCCCCCGCTGCTCTGCCTGTGCCGTGGAAGCGTCCTCCTTTAAGTAGGTAACAGACACAGCAGGAGACGGGCAGAGGGGAGTCATGGGTGGGAAGAGGCTGAGGGACCGCAGACGGAAGAGACTCATTTAGTCTATGAAATTGTTCTAGGGGCAGGAGGGGAGCCCTTCCCTTGACCGAATAAACAGCTTGTGGATAATGCTCATGACAAACTTTTGAGCCAGAGAACAGATACCTTGGACGTAATCCCAAAACGAAAGCGTCTGAGGTACGTTTATTTGCTAATGAAAGAAGGGTGCTCTCTCGCACAGATTTCGCTTGTCGAAGCTGCACTGTGGCCCTTTGAGAGAAAAATGACTTTCCCGAATAATAGAAATAGAACAGTAATGATCAGAAACATACCCACAGAAATCATAAAAGCAAGTGCAGCCCAGCTGTCACCTTGTCAGTACAGAAGAAACAAGGCCCATCCAGAATTTCATTGGCTTGTCTGAATTCTAAGTCTTGGTACTAACGTACTTCAAAAGCCATTTTTGCCTTTATGTTATAGAGCAGGACGATCATGTTGCCTGCACAAGAATATGACAACATATATGTCATTTATTCTAAATTACTTAAAGAAATAATTGTAAAATCATGTCCCAGGGGATGGATGTTTTGTCATCTTTCTGTTTGGCACTGGCATTTTCCGGAAGGTTGAACTGTATCTCCCAATGCTAAGAGACAGTTGTGCAGGTGGCCTTCCCAATATATTAGGGTCAGGATTAATCACTGGTGACATTTCCAGGACCATAGGATTGAGAGTGGGAGGGAATTTTGGAGACCACTCTACCTATTTTATTTTTGACACCAGGAAAACGAACTCTAAGGGAGATTTAAACTATTTGCCCCAAACCCAGCAGGTAGGGACAGGACAAGAATGGAGATTTCTGGACTTTTGTTCTGTGGCTCCTCCTGCTGGGTGACACTGGTGACGCTGTCCCTCGTCGCTCCCACCCCACAGTGCCCCTAGGAGGACGTTTAGCATCGCAACCAGCTTTATTTCAGTGTCTTCACACTGAGCTTCACTGTTCCCTGCAAGGGACACCAGGCACCAGGGAGAAACTTTTCAAATGATTTGACCTGACGGCGGTTGGTACGGCGCATCTTCAACTGCAAAATGCACACAGATCACCTGGGAATCTCTCTAAAGTGCAGATCCCGACCCCGAGCGCCTGGGGTGGGGCCTGAAATGAGATGCTGGTAACACTGAGAAATGCCATGGACATCAGACTGAGACATGAGAGGCCACGTTCTCAATTCCTTTCAGAGAAACTTCGGAGATTCGGCAGTCTCTGCTCCGTGGCTTTCTTTAGCATGAATCGTACCGGAAGACGAGGCTCGCTGGGGCTCCCTTATTCTCAAGTTTGAGAAAGTCATGGAACAAGTGAAATGAGTAAACACACAAAAAGAGAAAATCCATGTCAGTGGCAGACTTTTCCACATAGTTCAGGAACTGCTTTTCTTGGATTAGTTTCCCCTACAGTTGTATTGAGGTATAGTTGCAAGGTATATAACATTGCAAGAGTTTAAAGTATACATAATGATTTAAAATAGGCATAGGTCACGAAATGATTACCATAACAAGTTTAGGAACCATCCATCACCTCACATAGTCATACTTTGTTTTCCCTGTGCTGAGAACTTTTAAGATCTATCATCTTAGCATCTTTTAAATACACGATACAATTTTGTTACCTGCAGTCACCAGGCTGTTTGTACATTACAACCCAGGACTCATGCTTTTCCAGTTATAACATAAATAAATTCCAGAAACTGGTGTTTGCAACCCCTGATTTTGCACTCTATTCATTACAACTCGCAGACTTTACAAAGAGAGATACCCATTTTATAAGTCTAGATCGAAGACAGATAACTCTCATTCTGAGATATCAATGAATAATTTTTAGAGCCCAGAAATAAGGCCCTGACTAGACATTGATGCCTGAGAGAAGAAGAGCCTCACTTGGAACTTGGCAGTCCTGCTTTCCCTATCTTTCTTCTCCCTAAAACATTTAACCCCCCTGTCCTATTTTTCAGTCCATCAGTCAGCGAGCCTTGAGTGCGCCCCTGGGAATCACAGCGCGGGGGCGGGGGGGCTTTGCCCGCAGAGGGTCCCCCCGGGGATCCGGAAGCACCAGCAGTGCTTTGCTCTCACACGCAGGAGTTGATTCCACTTGTCCTCCTGGACGTTCATTCATTTCTGCACATTTCCATTCCCTCATGCAGCGTCCTGGGAGCACCTCTCTGTGTCCCCGACAAGACACAGGCGAGGAAAACCACCTTGCTCCTCGCCCTCCTGACGTTGAAAGTCTAAGCCCTGGCACCGGAAATCATCGAGCTTGACCCTCCCCTGGTGCCCAGATCTCCTCTGAAACATGATCAACCTCTGTAGCCTTCCTCAGCCTCTAAACAAATATATCTAGTCAGCGCTCATGGGTGGCAGCTTGGTATTTCTTTCTGATTTATAGTGGGGGAAAAGGCCTTTGAATGTTCACCGGTGTGTTCTTCTGTTCTCGATAGCTGCTTCAAACACAGCTGTAAAGTCCAAAAAAAAAAAAAAAAAAAAGTACAAATGGACTCATTTGTTTCCCTGAAGTCTGAGAGACTGGAGCTTTAGTGTGATTATGGTAGTTGCCTATCCCTTCTGTGACGTCCTCTGAGCTTTTAAGACTCATTCTGGCTTTGTGGCTTATCTTTCTGAGTTGTGGCATGTTAGGTACCTCGGGATGACCTGTGATGTGTTGAGGGACAGTTCAGTAAGGCTCTCTCCAAACTGGACAGAAACCCCAGCGGGCTCCGGGCGTGTGTTGCTAATGTGTCTGAACGACAGGCGGAGTTGGCA
The DNA here is from genome assembly GCF_021234165.1 of Pteronotus mesoamericanus. NCBI lineage: Eukaryota > Metazoa > Chordata > Mammalia > Chiroptera > Mormoopidae > Pteronotus > Pteronotus mesoamericanus. The sequence goes on from NW_026555277.1 coordinate 1,030,942, forward strand.
GGTTTCTTCGTGGTGCAGATGAGCTCTGCCCTCCTGTTTACAGTAGCTCCCTGCTGGTCACCCGAGGTGTCTACAGCTGGGTGCCCTTTCCTGCTGCTGAGCTACGCACCCACTTGAAGATGCGTCTACTGGACACAGTGTTTGTAGTTTTCTCTACAAAACTGTTCAACCTCACTGAGCCCAGGGGTTTCTGGCTTTTTGGTCTCAGAACTCCTTTGCATTTTTAAAAATTATTGTGGTCCCCAAAGAGCCCTTGTTCATTGAGCTCCATCCATGGATATTTATGACATTACATTAAAACTAAGGAATTAAAAATAGTTATTATTTATTTTAATTAAGAAAGTCATCGCATGTTAACAAAATGATGCCTTCTCAATGAAAAGTAATGGTATTTTCCAAAGCAAAAGCAATTTAGAAGTAAGGAATTGTGTTCCTTTTTATGAATCTCTTCAATAGCTGGCTTCAAAGAAGACAGCCATATTTTTACATTTACTTTTATACTTGATCTATTATTGTTAAGTGTTGTTTTGGTTGATGTATAGGAAGAAAATTTAGGCTCATGAAGATATTCAGTTGGAAAAAGGAGAAGTGTTTTAATAGCCTTTTCAGATAATTGAGTATCTTGAAAATACTCTGAAATGACAAGCAGCAGATTCATAAAGTTTAATTGAATGTGGAATCTGAAACCATACCAATGATCTCTGATACCCTGTTACATTAAAATCTATTGGTCTGTTTTGCATTTTGGATCTTTTACTGACGGGTGGTTTTTGTAATTTCACCCATTGGTCATTTGAAAACTAATGGAGTTATACAGAGCTTCCAACTGTTGACACATTTCATTAGATAATAACAAAAATAATCACATCATGATTAATATCACCACCAATCTCATCAAAAAAGTCTTTAAGTCTCGGGAGTCTGTCAAGCTCATAATGCATGATAAAAGTTTTCCAAAAATTCTAATTTTTTCCTTTAAGGCTTTTAATGTTCACATTTTATCTCTGACAACAAAAACTATTAGTTGTTTTCCTTGAAGTGACAGGCTCACTTGGTTCATGTGAGAGAGAATATCTGCCGCATTGCCAAGTGTGAATAACCATAGTTTGCTTGTTAGTCCTTCTTCCAGGGAATAAAGATGTTCCATGAAAAACAGGCCGGTGAGGTTATGACTCAAAAAACGCAGGCATGTGTGCTTCCTGAAATGGCCTTGGACTTTGGCGGGGGGAGCAGGAGTGCTTCATGCGCCCCTCCCGTTTTGTTACCCAGAATGTGAAAAAAGATAAGCAAGGGTTGAGATATCCTAGATTTTTAAATTTTTACTGCTTCCTCAAGGACATGCTAAGTGAAACTGGCATTTCCCACCCCCCGCAGCCTTTTGGTTCATCAAACTCTTTAGCGAGTAAAGGGGAGCACAGCAGTGGAGGGATTGCCTCTCAGAGAACCAGCTGCCTCCCTGGAGGGGAACTCAGCCGGGTCCTGCCGCGGGGAGGACAGCGGTGGCGGTGGGCAGGAAGCCGCGTCAGGGGGCGAGGGAGGGGCTGGGTGACCGGCGCGCCTTGCCCTTTTGGTAGGTTTGGCACTGAGTGCAGGGAGAGGGTCGTGGTTCTCCGGGTGGGGAACTGGGTCGGAGGGACAGGTGTTGCTTCTAGAGCAGAGGGTGTGCACACTGAAGTAAACAGGAGGAGAGGAGCCGGGGGATGGGACGGGTGGGGGAGGGGTGTGATTAACGGATGGAGGTCCTGGGGAAGATGGACTCGAGAGCAGGCGTGGGAACGGAGGTGTGGAGGCTTCAGAAAACAAGCAAAACTTCCTTCTCTGAGGCAAGTGATGTCAGGCACCAGGCTGGGCAGAGCATTTAAAACAATTGTTGAAATTGAGGTGAAATTCATTTAATACAAAATTAACCATTTTAAGTGAACAATTGACTTGTGCACCCACCACCTCTCTCTAGTTCCAGGACATTCTTGTCACTGCAAAAGAAAGAGTGTATGCATTCACTGGGCACTTGATATCCCTCCCCCAGCCCCTGGCAACCACTGGTCTTCATTCCACCTCTATGGATTGACTATTCTTGAAAGTTTTTGTAAATGGTATCATATAATGTGTGGCAGTATGTATCTGGCTTCTTTGCCTTAGCATAGTGTTTACAAGGTTCATCCATGTTGTAGCATGTATCAGCGCTTCATTCTTCTTTATGGTTGAATAATATTCCATTCTATGGATAGACCATAGTTTGTTTATCCATTTATGTTTGATGGACATTTGAATTGTTTCCTGATCTTGGCTATTTTGACTAGTGCTGCTATGAATGTGTGTACAAGTACTTGTTGGAGTTCTTGATTTCAATTCTTTTGGGCAGACACCTATGGTGTGGAATTGCTGGATCATATGGCAATTCTGTATTTAACTTTTTGGGGAAGTACCAGTTGTTTTCCACAGTTGCTGAAGAATCATCTTACATTCCTACCAGCAATGCGTGGGAACTCAAACTTCTTCACAGAGTCACCAAACACTTGCTATTTTCCGTTTCTTTTGATTCTTGCCATCCTAGTGTGTGTGAAGTGGTATCTACTCCTTGTGCTTTTGAGTTGCATTTTCGTAATGACTAAAAACGTTGATCTGACAGAGATTTTTTTGTTGCTGTTTTGTTGCCTAAAAACCCATATTATGTGCTTTATGTTTTTGGAAAAAAACATTTTTGAATTTTCCCATCAAAACTGAAGTCATGTCACTTCTGTGTGCAACCTTGCTTATGGGGGGAGAAATAATTGCCAACATCGCGTGGTCTCGCGGCTCAGGGGCCACAGCTCCTGGGGACTCGCGATGGCTCTGGCTCTGAATGGAGGCTGGTGATTCCGTTCACCTGAGCCACCTTGCATTCTGGTCCAGGCTAGGTCAGCACTGGAAAATATTCCCAGGTCAATCCCAGGTTATCTTTTGTCTGACATCCATTTAGAAGCTTGATGTATTCCTAGGGAATGTGAGATAAGACGGATTCCATGTAGATTCCCTGGAATATTCCCTGGAACCATAATATTGCCTGGACTGAAAACTGTCCAGCAACTCACCGCCTCCGTGGGGAAGGGGCGGGGCAGGCATCACCCCAACACCCGTCAGACTGTCTAAACCATCATGAGTCACTGTAAGGGTTCCTTCCTTCAGATCACCTCTTCCTTGTATTCCAAGAATAATCCCAAGAAACTTGGCCCCAGCCTCTGTGTCTATTACTCATCAGCAAGAAGGAGCCCATTCTGTACTCTACTTCCTTTGACCTGATGGGCATTTTTGAGACTAAGATCAGCACTTAACTAAGTGAGCATTAATCCTTTCCAGGTTCACACTGGAGGAGAATTTGGAGTTTAATGATAATTCTGCAGTTGAACAGAATGTTCCCAAGTCAATAAGGGATAAAGAATCTGGCTCCAGAAGGGAAGGAAAAGCTCTCTCTGGTGTGTAACAGCTACTCAGGGTGGATGAAGGGAGCAAGGTTACTACTGGCCCCCTGGGACCGCTGCCGGGGACACAATCGGCCCTCCCTATGCAACTGTACTGGGTCCACACAGTTTCTGGGCAGAAAATTCGAGCTGTGTCTGCGCCTCAAACAGAGGTGACTGTGTTGTGTGCAGTGGGGTACCATTTAACGCTTGAGCGTGGACGGAAGGGCACAGACGATACCGGTGTGACAGCCTTCCAAGAGTCAGCAGAGGCCCCAGCAAATGGGGAATGTTCCAGAGCCGCCCAGAACTCAAAGGTTATTAATAATGTAGGACTTCAGAATTGTCACTTCCACATCTGTTTTAGCAGAGGCCCATTATTGTGGCAGGAGACTAGGGGAGAATGGAGCCCCTGAATAGAAGAAATACCGGTGGCAGCTTTTACAATCGCATTTATCTGCTCCATAAGTAATTATGCACGTGTATTGGCATTTATATCTATAGGAAAAACTTAGAAAATTTGCTTTTTCTTTCTTCATTCTGTCTCATCATTATAATTCAATATGTGCTTTCCTAACTTTACTAATACGTTTTTGGTGTTTTTTCCCCATGAACATTTTTCATTTCTTTACATGCTTTCTTCATTACATTTTAACTTTATCCTTTTCCTTGTGATTCTCTGGTGTTGGTTTGATTTGGTATATATTTAAGTGCTGGTAAACAAATTATAACAGGTTGTCACCACCAAATGGTGTCAGTAACACAGAGTTGAACAAAGTTATATAAATCAAGCAAATTAAACATTGATGCAAGAGGCATTAATGGTCAGTGGACATTAAAATAGTAAAAGAACGAGTTATGTCCCTGGAGAGCACCGGTGGAAGTGAGGATGGAGCCGTCTGCTCGGGAAGCTGTGTAGGGTCTGGGACGGGAAAAAAGCCTTCCGCAAGGTGAGTGGCAAAGGACGTGGTTGGCGTGCACTTTGATTAGGTTTACGGTGGGGCTGCCCCCCAGTCCAGGGTCGGAGACGGTGGGATCTTATGCTGTAATCTGGTCACCTTTCTCCAAGCTTGAGTTGCTTTCATGGATGTTTTCAGTCCAAGCTGGCTCCTCTGTTTTCCTACACATGGAAGGTTTGGGGGATAAACAGAAAGGTATTATGTCGTGATACAGAAAACCGGGAGCAGTGGCTAAATTTGACTCTTGTCTCTAGGGCATTTTCCAGTTGCCGAAATAAATAAAAATATAAGAAGTATGGTTTCCATATTTAGATTAGTATCATATTATACTTCCATTTTCCATAAAAACGATTAGTTTGCCATTTAATCAAGTATACCCCATTAAATTCCACTTGGGGTAAATTCCCAGGGCGCTAGTGAGACATCGGTTTCATTGCTGAATCCTGGCAGAAAGAATCTTCCACTCACCAGGACCCTGTGATGGGCTTTTTCTCACTCGGACTATCGGGGTGGGATGTGGAGGTCCTCAGAAATTCAGTGACACAGTTTCAGCAAGCGTTGCAATTTTGAAATTTGATGGTACTCCCAAAGGTACTAACTTGGAGTTTGTTTAGATCATTAAGAGGCATCTGAAGGCCTTATTCTTTTTGTCATTTCATTGGAGAGAGAATTAATTCAAGGCTGCACTAAATGTCTCTGTGTCTGAGGAAAGGTGTTCCTGTACTTGGTCCAGGCGACGCCAATGCAGCTTCCGCGTTCGTGCTGATCGTGCTGGTGAAGTCTGCGGCTGTGTGGCCCCGCGGAGGCCAGGGGACATGGGGCCAGATCAGGGGTCTAGATCTGACTCTGACACTAACAGAGATTGCATCGCACAATTCCTTCAGTGTCCCTGGCAATGGTGAGGGTGACCATGTCACAAAGCCGTGGCACGTGCAAGGCTGAGGTCTAGCACAGATCCACCATACAGGTGCTGGAAAAATCCTCGTGGAATTTCAAATGAGATCATATATGTGGAAGCATTTTGTGAGGAGCTTTACAAATTATAGGTGGCACGTGTGATGTACCAACCAATGGAAGTGGCATCTGTTGTCTAGGTCAAGAGCCACCTTCCCGTGGCCCTTATTGCCCTCGGCACTCCAGTGCTGTTACCCTTGGAAGTGCTTCACGTGTCTTCGTTTGAACTACCCAGGAATGCTTCTGGCCCACACGGCTGCCTCTAACTGATTTTGGTGGAAATCATTTGTCGCTAGACTCATGCTTAATTTCCTTCTCAGAGTTCTAATTTTAAAAGATAATTGTTGGGAGAAAGTTGGTACTCCAATTTCTGAATTCAAGTCACTAGTGTATGCTCTGTGTACATTTTTTGTTTTGTTTTTAAGATCCATGCCGCGACAAGTTGGTGCCCTTGCCACAGACATGGGCAGTCAGCTGTTAGCCTCACTCCGTACCCATTGTTTTGAAACGTTGCTCAGCTAAATGTATTCTTAATTTTGTAGTTAAAGAAATAAAATTGTTGACAAATATCAATTGTAGCCAGTAATACTTAGGAATAAATAATGTTCTCCAAGGAGGAACCTAATAAAAAAGTCTTATAAAAACTGGCAAAGCCATAGATACCTGCTAGCAGTAGTACTAGAAAATAATTTTTAGCAAATATTTTATGCCCTGGTTGATGTGGCTCAGTTGGTTGGAGCATCGTCCTGAAACCAAAGGGTTGTGGGTTTGATCCCTGTCCAGGTACATATGGGAGGCAACCAACTATTACACGCATTGTTGTTTCTCTCTCCCCTCTTCTCTCCTTTCTTTCTAGAAGCAAATGAAGAAATGTCCTCAGGTGAGGATTAAAAATTTTTAAAAAATATTTTATTATGAAGGTTTTTATTTCTGAACTGAAAACTCTTCAAAAAAACTTGTAAAAAATAGAACTTGACATTGATACAGTTGAGCTGCCCATGCTTTTGGACAGAAGGCAGTGGGCTGAGGGTGCCTACTTGGTGTAAGATTCAAGGATATTTAGGGAGGTCGCTTCATCCCAAATTCCCTTAACACATCAACCCCGTGGGATGCCTGCATCCTGCTATCTGAGCTTCATTCCTATGTAATCACAGCATGATTTCCTATTTAAATGCAAATGGCCCTAAAATGGTATCCGATTAAGGTGTTATCTATCATTAAAGCTGGAATAACTTAGTTCAGTCAGGGGTTGATTTTAGCGGGAAAGAGAAGAGTAGATAATTCGAGAAGGCAGGTGGCTCCTGGAGGGGTTGGGTACAAGAACAGGAACCTGGGGTGGAGGAGGTGAGATTTATCAGATTTGTCAGCAAATCTGAGCCTTGGTTTGGTTTTCCTGTCTGCCTAGTTTAGAAACAGGGGGGGCTGGTGGCTGGTGGCATTTGAGCCATTCTGAGACAGATGCTGCGCCGAATAAACACAGCTACTTTTGTTGTAGAGGAGCCTGCGAAGCTGCAGGAGACGGGGTTCCTCAGGTGACCGCAGTGACCCCGAGCCCATCCCATCACCGAAGCCCAGGTGTGCAGCCCTCAGAGAAAACAGGAATTTGGGCCCTCTCCTAAGAGCTTTATTTTCTTCTGTCATGTGCATCTGAAAATTAGAATTACAGAAAATTCTGTGAGATGGGCCCTGTGCCTAGGACTGTCATGCATGGCAGTCACACTGCCAGGCGCCGCCGCCTTTGTTAGCACCTGAGCACAGCACAGGGAAGAGGAAGCGAGCCGAGCAGTCTTCCCAGCGCTGCCGTGGATCTGTGCTGGGTCGAGGGCTTCCACGCCCGCAGCCCGCGACCTGCACATCTCCGTATCCCATCTAATGGTGGGCGGTACAGAGGCTCCAGGGAATCCATCCAGCATGCCTGTCCTGCGCCCCGCCCCCCCGCCCCCAGTAAAGAACCTGTAAAGGAAAAACTCAGTTTTCCATCTTCCTATGTAGGGAAAAACCCAGTTCTTTCCCACTGTGTGTTTCTTTCTCCTGTGGACTTTCTCTTTTTTTAAATTTTTAATCCTTTCCTGAGGACATGCCCATTGATGTTAGAGAGAGGGGAAGGAAGGGAGAGGGAGAGGAACAGTGATGTGAGAGAGAAAGATCGATCTGTTGCCTCTTGCATGTGCCCAGACTGGGACTGAACTTGAATCCTAGCCACGTGCCCTGACTGGGAATCAAACCCTTGACCCTTTGGTTTATGAGACGATGCTCCAACCAACTGAGCCACCCCTTCCAGGGCCTGTGGGTTTCCTTTACCTTTGAAGGGGACACTTCATTCGGACACGTGTGGTCACCAAATGTGGACTCCAGCTGGGTGTCCTACAATTTAACAAAATTCCAGCACTGGCCACCCAGAGATAGTGTCCGATCCTACAGGTTAAAGGCTCAATCTCACCAAACTGTCCCCTCCACCTCCAGAGGCCAGTCACAAGCCCAGGATATCTATCGCCCCCACATCTGAGCAACTGGCTATAGACTGGAGGTTCCCATGACTCCCTCCGTGGGTTTGATTAATTGGAGTAGCTTGTAGAACTCAAGGAAACACTTCTTCCAGTTACCAGTTTATTAAAGAATACAGTCAAGGGTATAGAGAAGCAGCCAGATGAGGAGATACACAGCGTGAGGTCTGGGAGGGGCCAAACTGAAGGAGTTTCACCCCTGCGCAGTAGGGGTCCCTCCGCCTCCCAGGGTTTGCCCGCTGAACCCTGTCCTGTTGGGGTTTTTATGGAGGCTTCCTCATGTCATCATGGCCAATTATTAACTCCATTTCCAGCCACTCTCTGGAGTGGGGTGGGGTCGAGCTGAAAATCCCAGGCTTCTTGGTATGGCTCAGTCTTTCTGGCGGCCAGTCCTCATCCAGGAGCCACCCAGACTCGCCTTTTAGAACAAAAGGCGCTCTCATCACCCAGGGAACTCCAAGGGGTTCTGGAACAGGGGTGGGGGGTGTCAAAGACCGACTAGTAGAACAAAAGATGTTCCTAATGCTTTTATCACATAGGAAATTTAAAGGGTTTTAGCAGCTTTGTACCAGGGACCTCACACACACGCGTGCGCACACACACACACACGGTCTAGCACAAATAACACCCCTTTTTTATTACAAAATCATAAGCATGTAATTCTGTGACATAACAATATCACACTCAAGCACACCATATGACATTTTAGGCAAAATGTTTAAATTAAAACTATAAATCATTACACCCATATTATTACCCTACCAACTACCCTCAAGCAGGCCTTACTTCTGCTGGACCCTGTGTGTGTGTGTGTGTGTGTGTGTGTGTAAAATTATGTCACAGAATCTAAATACGATATCCTATTCCAAGAGTCACACCTGAGTTAGAAAAGAAACTACAAACATCAAAACGATTAAAATATGGTCCATTGAGAATTTTTTGGAAGGACGATATAAACAGCGTTAATGTTCTTACATTAAAAATTTATTTGGAATTGGAGGACTACATTATCACCCAAAAGAAGTTGCTTCATGTGAATATTATAGATTAATAAAAGAAATTTGAAAGCAAGCAAGATTCACTTTGTCTGTGAACTTACCTTTTGCCACCCCTGAGTTAGATATTTGGATGAGTTTATTCTGCAAATTATAATGATTCTTTTCTACCTCTCCTGGTGAAGCACATTTATTATTTATAACCTGTCATTTGTTCAATACTAAAGTGGTGAAAGCAACAAACACTTATTGAGATAAGATTTAATTAAAAAGAATGATAGGACCTTCTCACCTCTGCTGGTGTTATTTCAATTTGTGTGAATATAAATTCAATAAAGTAAGAAATGTATTGATCAGATCAGGGACTCTATATAAATAAAAATCTTTCACAGTAAAGTAAAAAGATAGTTTTTTTTTTCTCTCCAAATGCTGAAGAAATGTGTTTCATCAAAGTCTGTAATATCAGGGATTACATAATCAAGCAAGACAAGCCTCTTGGAATTTAGGCTGTGATGCCAATATTCTAGATTTATGTGTATATGCTTATTTCAGTAAGAAAACAAAGGGCTGAATAATTGCATTCATTCTCTAAAAGGAAGGCTGAATTGATCCCTTATATCAACTCTATGTGTATTTTACTTTTATGTTTATTTATAGTCTCTCTTTTTGGATTGCATTTGAGGCTATTCACAAACATATTTAAACTATAAAATAATCTATTTAGCGGAAAATAGATGTGAAGACTAAGGCAAAGGAGAATTATAAATCTGATAGGAAAGTAAATCTAATTCAAGTCATAAATATTCAGAAGAAGACCCGAATATCAGCTGCAGATGGGAATTGGGGACACACATCCTATGAGGTAGGTGTTGTTGAATATCTTTTGTATCATTTTCGATCTTTCAACAGTAAATTTTTAAATCCCAACATAAATAACAGAATCTTTGAGTTACAGCACATCTTCTTTTATGTTTTGCCTATTATTGAAGCAAGGTCCAACAGGAAACAAAGTAATACATAATGCAAACTATTTGCCCAAGGCCAAGGAGGTAGAAGAGCCAGGAATGAGACCTCAGCCAGCAATGCCGGGTTTCCTCTTACTGCTCCATGGTCGCCTGTGGTTCATTTTTAATGTAGTTGTGTGTGTGTGAGTGTGTGTGCCTGTGTGTACAAGGCAAGTCCTGAAATCAGATTACTTGGGTTTGACTTCGAACCCTTCAATTAATTAGCTGGCCCAACTTGCTCAGTCTCCCCACCCTCTCTGTGCCCAAGTCATTTCAAACATGAAGTTGGAATAACAATGAGGTTAACTGCATTTTGCAAAGGCCTTAGAAAGGTGCCTGGCATTTATTGAGTGCTCAATAAATTATTCATGATGAAGACAATAGTGATGACAACAGTGACACAGGCTTCCTTCTCCAGATTGTCTATTCCTAGAGCACATGAACTATAGCTACATACTTTGGTACATGCAATGCCACGCTTCTCACACAGCTATTTTCAATGGATATTGTGTGTCCTCTAGGATAATCAGTTGTATATAGTAAGCATCAACTATCTGTGGAGTTCTGAAAGCAACATTTGAGGAAGACTGCTCTGAAAATAGATGGAGAGACAGCCAAAGAGTTGGGGGGCATGTGGGCTGAATTATATCTGCAAAATTCCTATGTTGAATTCATAACTTTTACTGCCTCAGAAAGTGACTGTATGCGGAGACTGGGCCTTTAAAGAGGTGATTAAGGGTGGTATGAGGTCTTGTGTGTGGGCTCTGATCCAATATGACTGGTGTCCTTATAAAAAGAGAAGATGAGGACGTAGACATGCACAGAGGGAGGAAAGACCACATGAAGACGAGGGAGCAGCCAGCCATCGGTAAGTCAGGCAGAAAGGCCTTCGATGAAACCATCCCTGCTGATACCTTAATTTTGGAGTTCCCAGTCTTTGGAATTGTGAGAAAATAAATTTCTGTTCTTTAGGCTGCCCAGACTGTGGTACCCTGTTGTGGAAGTTTCAGCAGATGAATACAGTGAGAGCAGGAAAGAAACCCACAGGGCGGTTCTTAGCACTACAGGGTGGCAGGAAATCACGTGGAGCAGGACCATGGCCAGATCTGTGGTCTACATGGGGCTGAAACTCACGTGCAGCAGGCCTGAAGCTGAAGAGCCTCTGGAGGTCCTTCCCTTCAAATTCCGACTGCATGCATGACTGCTCTCCTCATCTCCCTTCTCAGAGCCTTATTTGATCCCTGCTTCTTACACTTTGTAACTAAATTAACTGCATTTCTGAATGTCTTAAATCCTAAAACAGCCTTGACAATGAGGCCAAGTCCGCCTCCCTGTGCCTCTCACTTGTTCTGTGACCTCCAGCAAGCTGCCTAAATTCTCTGGTCTATCAGTGGTGGAAGCAGAAAGGAATACTGATCTTGAAAGACAGCTGGGAGGATTAAGTGAATCCTTGTATGGTACTTGGCATAGAGTAGGGCTTTCTTCAATAAATGATTGTTTTGTACCCTGTCCTGTCCCCATTGCATTTCCACCTTTAGAGAAAGTGACCGGTAGTTTATCATCTTTGCTTTACACTTAAAAATGTAGTTCAGAGTAAGTTTTCCATCTGGGGTAACCTGAGGACGATGTTGGGAAGGATCTCTGTTCTTCAATGAGTCCCTTCTCATCAACGATTTATTCACCAAAATGTCCATTTCATTAAAGCTTTTTTCCTACCAGTTTCTTTTGATGTAGTAATGGAATTTTAAAATAAGAAAGTAGAATGGTATGTCATCTACTTATGGGATCAGGCTATTTCTTTTCAGGGAAATTCAATAGAAGATGAGTTTCCAGCGACATTCACTTTTTTAGAAGTCATACTTTGCTTTGTTAATGGCTTGGAGTGTTGCAGCAAACAAGCGCACACATCCTGGTGACTTGAGGATGGAGGCTGATTACATGGAAATCTTGTGCCCAATTACGGCCCCACTCAGGGTGCTGGTAATACGTGCGCTGGCAGAATGTGGCTGCCGATGGCTTTTGAACCTCTCCATTTTGCCATTGCGTACCTCCAATTTTAGGAAGATGGGCTTTCATGAAATTTCCTGAAAGACGTTTACTTTTTTCACCTCTGAGTAATAAAGTGAACTTCAATGTCCTTTGGAAGTAAAGAGTGGGACTCTCATTCATTATTGTTTCTATTACTGAGAATTTAACATTTAAGCCGAAGGAATGAATTCTACGAATTTGTGAATGTCAAGTCTTGAATTTAATGTTTTGATGATGTGCATGTTTCTAAGCTCATTTAAAAAAAATAAGTTGCTACATTTGCAATTAATGAGCCCAAATAGAAGAGCAATGGTATGTCTAATGTCTATTGGGAAAATAAGATTATGAAGTAGGAAAAATGAAAGTATGTTGTTTAAATTAGTAATGAAGAGAACAAGACCCACTAATAGACAGGATTTTAAAAATGTAATTCATAGCCAGTTTTCCTTTGAGATAGCTCACTGTGTCCCAACAAGAGGTAACGATTTGTCTCCGTGGCTAGATTCCAGGTGTTCTTGTGTGGCCTAGGCTCAGGGAAAGGCTTTTATAAGCACTTTCACATCACAAATAGAATTTTCATATAGTGTCTTAAACTTTAGATCCAAATGATTTTTTTCTCTTTCTTGAGATACTAAGCCTGGGTTTAGCAAAAGGCTAGAAGAGCATGCTAGACTGGTCAGACCCTTTAGTTAAGCTCACTTATGTGTAATCAAGTGAAAACATGTGCCGTGGTTACTGCTTCTGACCTGGCTTTTATTGTTTGTCAGCTCTGGAATCTCAAACCTGAATGACTCCCCAGTCTGGTTCCCATGACCTGGGAGCTGGGATATTGGGTCCCCGGCTGAGGATTACTGGGACGACGCACCTGCAGGCTCCGTCTCCACTGGCGCAGGGTCAATGTATTTGGGGTGATGGGACAACGGGGGCTAGAATGTGACCGATGCCTCACTGCCTTCCTTTCCCAAAGCCTGTATAAGCTCTCGGTCAAAGGGCCTCAGAAAGCCCTTACTGGACGGACCTGTTTCCTACACAGTTGCACCTGGAGCTCCTCTATTAACGAGGAGCAGAAAGACTCCAGAGCTTGCCAAGGCTAGGACACACTCTGCTTCTGGACCCCGCCAGGGTATGGAGAGTTCGTTTTGAGAGGTCTTCTGCATTTTTACTCAGAGGCACGATAAGCGGGAATTGCTGTCTCCTCGCCAAAGTCTGGGCTGCCGTGCCCTGCTGGTGACCCTGGAGCGCTGGGGAAGCTGAGAGGCAGCCAAGCCTTTCCTTGGCACAGGAATGGCTGAGCCTTCTGGTCAAGAAGACTCGGTTGTTCAGAGGGAAATACGCTCAGTTACATGATTTGTGTCCACAGGAGCAAGCTCGTCAGTCCTATAGGATGAGCAAGCTTTTCCTGGCACTTGGATATGAAATACATTTCTGGAGTGGGTCTTCATAGACGAGGACTGGGCGATGTGCACACAGCGATCTCTACAGCATCCCGACAGTAAATGCAATAGCAGATTCTGCCGGCAGGAGCTGGACACGGGACGCTGAAATGTGACCCTGATGTTTCAAAGTTTTATCTTTCTTTTCTTGGGACTTAGCCAGACTCTTAAAATAAAAGCACCACTTTTTTTTTTATTATGGAAAATTTCAAACTTATATGAAATTAATTTGGCAAACCACCGTGTAGAGTAATTTGGCAAACTGTCATGCCTGCATCACTTAGTTTCAACAATTATCAACTCATTAGCCAGAGTTTTGGCCTTGCAGATGTTCAGACATTTAATTATGAATAGCCCAGATGTTGTTTGGAACCAGGCTGGCCCATAATGAAAATTGAAATTGGCCCAAAGAGTCTGTTAGCCAGGAGTGGTTTAAATTTTTTCCCCCATTTTTAGAGGTTTAGGGACCCACTGGTCAGCTTTTTTGCTTGGGATTGTCCTCTTAATCCTTGTTCAAGTGTCCCCTTTATAATGAATGTATGGTTGAAGAATGCACAACATCAGTGGCTCTGGTGCTGTCTTCACAAAACACAAGCTCATCGGAGATAGAAAGGAAGTGGGAGAAGAGTCCTGTGCCTGCACAGAACTCTGCTGCAAGTCTACCTGTGAGTGTCCTGTTGTAAAGTCGGCCGCCTCCAATGAGCTCACAGACATCTATTACGTGTCACTAAGGTCCCAGAGGATGAGGGCCTCCAATTCTGGTGAAGAGTAGCCAGGTCAACGTGTCCAAGTCTGTTCATGAGTGATTAGGCTCTCAGCCCCCAGCAAGAATATTTTAACTCCATTTTGACACCTTATTTGAATAAATTTGGTATTATTCTTAAGGCTAAAGGAAATTAGAATCAGTGAACTCAAAGGACAGTCAATGATGCTGGTAAGGAAGGCAGCCAGGTAGCAAGGGGGAGGTAGACAAATGACTTGAGATTTGGAGCAGGATCTAAAACACTATAGGTGTGGAGGGTTATTTTAGGGTAAGAGTGGGGGGTGCCCCCACATGCATTATGGGGTACAGAAATCATTACAGTGATGATAGGAGAGCAGGCAGTTGAGAGTGAAAAGGATTTAGAATCAGATGATACGGCTTTAAGTCACCTTGTACGTGCCTACTGGGACACCTTAAACAATGTACCCGACCTCTCTGTCAAGTCTGTTCTCAACTCCTAACATGGATCCGGCAATACCCACCTGGCAGCCGTGGTAAAGATCAGCGAGATAATTTAATGGAAGCAAGCTCTACCAGCAGTGAGACTCAGTGGCTAGTCAGCCGGGGATTTTATGTTTATACTGATGTCACTGGGAGAGCAAAAAGAAATAACTATTTTCAGTATACTTTCTTTAAGAGGAAAAGCAAAATAAATTCTGATTCTTCAAGAGACAAATAAAGCTTCTCAGAAAACTCCTCTCCCTGGGATGATTTGTCCAAAATAATTAGGCTTTCCTGAGAGTGAAAATTTCAGAGAATGAAACAGAAAAAGTAAGTTGGGGCTCGATTGTCCAGAGCCTTGTATGACATGGGAGGGAGTTTAGGTTATTTATACATTTGGCCGTATATTTTATAGAGTACTGAAATTTAAAAATACAAAGCAAAAGTCAGCGTCAGAGAAGATATAAATTAGAAAGCAGTATCCAAGTTAGAAAGGGGGAATAAATAGGTCACAGAGCCCTAGATAGCCGTTAGAGTTGAACCTCGAGTGGACTGCAGGCTCCCTGCGGCCAAATCAAATAGAAAAAGAAACGGGCAGTCATGTGACCCCCGCTGTTCATAAGGACAGAGCATCAGTTCTCATGAGTAGCAGAATTCTTACTGGCACTTACAGGAGTGCATTTTCTTGGGTAGAGCTTCATAAGCAGGGTGCAAAAAGTGTCGGCATATAATTTTCTCAACACTACCTCCATGGTAAATGCAATAGTAGGTTTACTGGGGATGTTTCTGAGAAGACCCTTCAATATGTAGTTGGCAGCTTAAGGTGAAATAGCGGCTCAGTGAAAACAATTCACTTTGAACTCAGTGAAAGAGACAGCGAGAGGGAGCAAGAAACCGCTGTCCTGGATTCAGTTTTCTGATGGTTAGGTTTAATTTAAGTGTAAAGCAAAACCTTGCCAAGGTGGAGGGAGGATTTAATTCTAAGTAGGTACAATTCTTTAAAAACATCAGTCCTTCTAACTAGACTTGGCGTGAGATAAAAGTCAACTTGCATCCCACCGTTACTCTCTAGCCACTCATCAACAAACATTTCTTTGTAGCACTTACCACTATGTGACAGGATAGCATGCATTTCTTTGTTGTCCCTCTAGAAAATAAGCTGCAATATAAGCTCCATGAAAGCAGGGACCGTCTCCTTCCTTCAGCACATCTCTAACACAATAGTGGTTGGCATGTGGTAGGGTGCAAAAGCTGTGTGTTGAGTGAGTGGAATTAAAGAATAAAGCAGACATCCATTTTCAGTTAAATGATCTGGTAAGAGCCAGCTCTGCTCTGATGCTGAATAAAGATGGCTGGAAGATCAGCTCAGATGGCCGGGCTAACGTCGCGCTGTCCACACTGAAGACCCCGAGCTGGCCTGAACAAAAGGCCATCCACCTGTGCTTTGAGAGGCCTGTGGGATTACTTACAGGCAGGGTTAGGGTGTTATCAGAATCAAATCAACTCTAGTCATGAAACCGGCTAATGCCCTGGAAAGCGACATGACTACATACGACATGACTATGTAATTTGGGGTCTTTGAGGGGACATGAACAGTGGTTTCCAAAGTTTTCTACTAAGCCAGAGCCCTTGCAGTGGTTATAAAGCTCTGCATCAGGGTTTCAACCTGAACATTCCGACCTCGGTGCCAGAAAATCCCTGGTTCTGGGGCCTGCCTGTGCCTTGGAGGACAGTTAGCAGCATCCCTCGTCGCCACTCACCAGGTGTCTGTGGTGAGCCCCCAGGTGTGACGAGCAAAGACGTCTCCAGACATTGCCAAATGCCTCCTGGAGGGAGAAACGGGCCCTCTGCGGAGGAGCACCACGCGCTGCACGACTGAGCCCCGCCCCAATTACCGCGTCTCTAGAGTCCCTCCGCTGTCCCTGCCATTTCCTCTTCCACGCTGGTCTTCTGGCTTTTCTTTCTTTCTTTCTTTTTCTTTTTCTTTTTCTTTTTTTGCCTGGGCTAGGCTCCAGCTTGGCATCTTTTCACGGACGATTCCCTTTATCTGGACCGGCTTCCCTTGGACTCCCCGACAGTTCGCTCCTGTGCCCCTGCCAAATCTCTGCCCCTTTATCACCTTCTCAGCCTGCCCTCCACACCCCCCACCGCATCTCCCTGCCCTACTTGATTTTTCCCAGAGCATTCACCACCTAATTGACGACCTTCCTTGCTGGTTCCTTTCCTTTGTGGTCAGTCACCTGCACCAGAATACCGTCTGCTTGGGAGCATCATGTCCACTTTTGTGTCTCCAGCTCCAGAACGGTGCCCAGCACATAGTGAGTGCTCAGTTGTTGAATGGGTGAATGAAAGAATGTAGGGATGTCTACAGTTTTTTAACCTAGAACTTTTCAAAGTAAGCTTTTTACCACTCTGTGAAAAATGTTTCAGTAATGTACAAATGGAATGTTTGACTTCAAGCTGTGGAGGAAAATTGAGATTCTGCCTTGGGTTTTAAACTTAATCTCTGAGAGTCACTTTCCATTTTGCCTGAGATAGACTTGTACATACAAAATGTACAATAATTTTGCAAGGAAGTCTCATTCTGTAATTTAGCTAAGCTACTAATTTTAAGGAAGTTTGTTTTGTCTCTTATGCTGGTTAAGTTAATTGGACCTAGATTAGTGATAGCATCCTAGTTAGTGGGTTAAATTTCTTAAGGTTGGCATAAGAGTTTAAACCTTTCAGTAGTCAAACTGTTTCCCACAACAAATATTCTAAAACACAGCTTCTTAATATTCTTGGCCTCTTGCAAATCAACAGCTTGGAACTATTAAAAGAGTTATTGGAAATTAGAAAATAGACTTAGGAAGAAATCTAACTTTATGAATGACATGCTATAAAATACACAAAGATTTAACTAAACTTTTATAACCATGGGTATGTAAACAATTTTTTAAATTTTCTTTCTCACTCAATTCAAAGTTTAAGAATTAGTTCAATGTTTTACTTGGTCAAAAACAATTGTTCCAACAGCTTCTTCAAGTTTTTTTTAAGGTGCTTGCTTAAAACAAAGTAAAATAAAATGTATGGCATCTGTGTTAGCTTTAAATTCAATCAAAATGAAATTGAAGATATTTGATTTGCGGCTTTTAATAATTTACTTTCACAAGCAACATAGTTTCCATGGAACTCACCAGATAAGTATATGCAAAATATATCTCCCAAATAAGCAAAGAAATTCATCTGCAACATGGAACGTCTGGATACAAACCAAGTAAATTTTAGAGCACAGCTGCCAAAACCAATGACACGCGGTAATTTATTATGGGGTTGAGGCCCGCTTCAGAATCGTATGTGTTGGGTGAGCCAATGTTTACACTTCGAAGTTGTGCACTAATCTCCAGGTTCACAAAGAACTCCAGACACATCCCCTGCAAAGAGCAAAGGTGTACTCTGTTGTACATTTGCACAAGGACAAGATTTTCTTTGAAAGACAGTTCCAGAAAAGCAGTTTCCTATTTAAAAGGCTGCCGTTCTCCCAGCTTTCAACCACAAAGTCTGTGCGTGCTCACACACGCGTGCACACACACACACACACACACACAGGGAAAGCTCAGGACATCATGAAAAATCAGATAGGAAGCCAACTATTGCTAGAATGCAGAGGGAATTTCTACCGGCCACAAAGAGGTGGGAGAGGTGGTAGGAACAGAAGGCAGAACGTTGAGCTCTAACTTAAGAAAAAACCATTGATTCTATTCCAGTTGTTTGGGTTTCTAAAATATAACTGAAGAATATGTTCTTAAGCTAAAGACGACTTGACTATGCAGATTACAAGGATTTGCCATATGCCCTGAACAAAAACACACTGAGTTAACGGAAGAAACACACCTACCTAAAACCCGGCAGTTTTGGAAGAGCTAAATGTCACGTTGGACGGTCTGGCCTCGTGATTGGTTGCTGAGGTCAGGAGTCCATCCACTCCTGGTTTAGTCTTTTTGGCAAGAACCATCCTCTTACAGTGTAAAATGTGATCTCACTGTGCAAGGGACAGTTTTTCTTAGAAAAGGAGTCTTTGGGGATGGGGCACTTGAGGTGGGAGGGTTTAGAAGTATGACTACATCTAGAGGGAAGCTGTAAAACAATTTTGCAGAATGGCCATGGGAGCTGTTCCTTTCAGGAATGCAAGTTTGAGTCATACTCAGGAATTGAAACATTGGACTCAAACATATGTTAAAAAAAAAAAGAAGACAGTTTTTAAATTATAAAACTATCTAAGAGTTGTATTTTTTATATAAGCTAAAATGCCATTTGAGAAAATTTAATAATCGTCTCAGTATCAGAATTATCCTGGAAGAGCCACCCATGTAACCACGGGAACTGGAGAAGGGGAAGTGATGTTATCATTATTTGCAATTGGTGTGCACTTTGGTGGGGGCTGTTATTTTATCTAAAAAACACAAGAAAATCAACTAGAAACTCTCTGACCTGTAATGAGAGCACAGCGTGACAACCGGTAACCTAACTACTGTTTTTCATATCATTAATAATCATTATCTAGTATGATGGGTATTACGAGAAAGAGATGAAGAAAATATCTTATTAATAAGAACCACAAAGAAATCTAAATATGCAACAATAGATTTATCAAGAAATGGGTAAGAACTCTAGAACTTGGTTGAGAGGAAAAAAAAATTCAAGAGAAGAATGGACAAGGCTGCTTTCCCTTTCTGGAGGAAGGACAGGCTCTGTATTGTGCTTGGGTGGGCGCCGGAGGTACTGGGTGGGGATCCTGGATGAACGACACTAGAGAAAAGGTTAGGGGTCAGGAGCTGGGGACCTGGACAGCAAAGGCGAAGGCGAAGGCGAAGGGTGGGCCCAGGGGAGCCTGTGGGCGGGGCTTTGGAACTGGAGAGGTTTGAAGACCTGCCTGATGTGTGGGGGGCTTGGGGAGAGCTGGGAAAGGTGCTCTTTGTCTGTTTTGTTTTTTGTTTTGTTTTTGAGCAGTAAGGTTTGCTGATGCCTTTCCCCCGTGCTTCCTTTCCTCCCGACTTCATAAATCCGCCCTAACCTCTGCATTGCTTCGCACAGAGCTTCGGGGCCTCAGTGCGAAGCCTCAGGCTCCGGAGCCAGAGTTGCGGTTCTGTTAGCTGCGTGTGTTGCCCACCCGAGGCTGGTGAGGAGAGAGAAGGAAGGCTCTGTTTCATTTGGGTTTTACAACAGTCTCAGGAGTGAAACTTCCAGTCAAATTCAGTCCTTTGGGTCTGAGTTACAGTCTTTTACTGGGAGAATGTTACTATTATAAACCAAAAGAAACACCCCGCCACCCCACCCCCCAAAACCCCGGTGACTTGGATTACAGCGCTGTTATTTTTCCCTGCGTGGCTGTCAATAGAGGCTCATTTACAGGCTGATTCGGTAAATTCGATGCTCTGGAAGGGTGGCCCAAGTAGGACATTTGAGGATGTTTTTGTCACATGCGCTGTCTATGCTTCAGGGTTTTAGTTAGTTGGAGTGACATCTAATTTAATGGCTATGGCACAATAAATCTGCTCTAGTGAAATTGCTATTTTCATGTCAGCGCAACAAAACTTCATTTTTTTTTTTTTTTTGCTTAAAATAAAGTCATCCTTCTACTGTAGGAAGACTGAAAATAGTTGAAATACATATGAGTAAAGAATCCTAAAAATAAATGTTTGAAATTAAACTACAAAGAAATAGATACCATTTCTTTTAAAGCTAAGCTCTTAATCAGATCATGATATAAGCGATGTAGTTGAAAATACTCAGCGTTGGTGGTACCCTGGAAAGAAGTGGTGCTTTTGAACTTCGAGTTTCAGAGCCAATGTGTACGTTTGAGAGAACTCAAGTGACACACACCGTACGTTTGTGCTTTAGGCCGCCTTCTCCTGTACCTGTGACGATGAGTACGTGGGCACTTTCTGCGAAGAGTTTGACGCCTGCCGGAGGAAGCCCTGCCACAACAACGCCAGCTGTGTTGACGCAAAGGAGAAGCAAGACGGGAGCAATTTCACCTGCGTCTGCCTTGCCGGTATGGTTTCCGTAGCTCTTCGTTAGTGTGTATCGCTCTGTAGAATGCGGGCTTAGTAACTAATGGAGGTTAACCATACTTTGCCTGGCTGTGGGACAAGGAGACTTCAAGGTCCTGTATGACTCCATCGGTTTATGTTTTATATAATCGGAAATTAGAAGTTCACGTGGGGATACACCTCCTGTCCCTTAGCTGGCTTCCTGACCTTTACATCTCAGTGTTCCAACAGTTTAGCTCTGCGATAATGATATCCTTGATCAAATAGGGGCATGGGTGCTTCAGAAACGATTCTGCAAAATATGTACTGAGTATGGGCTGGTGCTGCGCTGGGTGATTATGCCAAATAATTTAAGAAAAATCCAGGATAACCTACCTACGTTGTTATGTGAAGCCACCTAATCTTCCTGTTTATGTTTATTTCCTCTTGTTCATGTGTGTTCATTAGCTGGAGTTCTTGGTACACCCTTCTCCACAATGTGGCAAGTTGTTAATATTCCTCAATTAGTACAGAGGATTTACAGATATTACTGGAGACCTTCAAATCCTTGGCATACAATGAATGACTCTTGGGAGGTCTCAGTAGGCAATGTGCCCATAGACTTCTGTGCTCTGCCAGTCATCATACTTGACCTTCAGCTTAACTGACTGATGCCAAGCCTTCAAGGAGCAAAAACAGAATTGATCAGCGAACATGTTGATACTGCTGTTTTGATGATGCAGCTTAAAATCAAGCACTGAATCACTCCTTTTTTATTATCAAATAATGTGACATCATCCTTCAGAACTGACTATCTTTCCTTTTCCATCTCATTCTGTTGCCAACGTCTGCCACTGGGAGGGGACTCAGGATGAGGTAGGGGCCGGCGGGTGGAGAGGGATGGATTGAAGTGGGGTCTGGGCATTAAACGCTCATGGAAAGCAACAAGACCTAACAATGCAAAGTTTATACATGAAAAAGTGAAAGTCCTTTACTTGTCTATTAACCCTAACTTTATCATATCGTAGGGGTAGGTTAGTAACTTGGCATATTCTTTTCAGACCTGTGTGTGTGGGTATTTCTCTTGCAGAGGAGATGATCAAATAATTTTTACTATACATATTTAACAAGTGATTATAGCATACCCGTTGTTCTATAACTTGCTTTTTTTCTGGTAGACCATAGGTATTCTTCCATGCCAGCACATATGGAGCCACCACATTCATTTTAACAATTTCATAGTGTGCCTCCTAATTTTGTATCTCCACATCAGAGTCCCCCCCCAAACCTCTTTATCTAACTACCTGCTTTGCATCTCCCCATCGCCCCCATTCTTCCTCACACTCTAGCTCAAACCCTAATCAGAGGTAGAAGAGATTTAGGAAATGTTACCCGAGACCCGAACTCTGTCTCTGCGCATCACCTTCTGACTTGTTCTGCGGTTCTCTTGAGTGGGTTTCTACTTCATCAGTTCCTGTTTCCTCCGCTCCCTTCTAGCTTTACCTCTCAGGAAGCTTTTCACTCTAGTCAACACACACACACACACAGAGCTGTTGTTTATTGCGTGTTTACCCCATGCCAGGGCTATGCTAAATACTTTCTTAGGGTGTTGTTTGAATAGTCTCTAAGTTAAAAGCAGTCTTCGTTATACTGACTTCGTAACTGAGAAAACTGAGGCACAGGGAATTTTGTAACTTGGTCAACAATATTAGTCAGAGCAGTACTCTGCTGTACGGCAGTAACACATTAATCCCCACATCTCAGTGGCTTCTAGGAAAAGGTTAATTTCTGTTGTGTCTAGTCTGATAATGACACTTGCCCTCCAGGTAGTCACTTGGGGATCTGGAGGGCCTTGTGTGATGTTCTGAGAGCTGTGCCTGCCAGTGTCTTATATCTTCCATCACACACCATTAGCTAGAATTTGGTCACTCAGTCCCCAGAGCCTCTGCCTAGGAAGAGGTGAACATTCTCGTAGTCTCCACTGTGCCAGGTACACGTGCCGGTAACTGTTGGGGCTGGGATTTGAACCCAGGTCTTCCTGTCTGCCTCCAAAGTCCACGTTCCTGACCCTCGTACACTCTCTCTCTGTATATGCAGCTACTACACTATGTGCTGAGTACTTTCCTGGTACAAATATGTGATTCAAGCCCACATCTTTCAATTTTCTCATCTCAAACAGGTTTGTTAAAAAAAAATATGAGGCAATTTTTGTACAAGAAAGAGGAGTGGTTGCTCAAAATAAGGAGCTTTATACTACGTTTAGTTCTGAATGTCCTTGGAAAAAATGTTTTACCATAGGAAAACTACATTTCCTTTGTGAAAGAACTATTTACAAGTTAGTTTATATCAACTAATTGATCTCTGAAGCTCCAGATATATACACAAGAACTTGCAAACAGTGGGAAGTGTGTTTTCCTTATGAAAATGTATCCTGCTGTGCTCTGATTGTTGCAAGTCTGATCATGAGAAATTACCTTGTTTGATGAATGAATGAATTCAAACCACGTTCTTGTCACCAGAGAACAGAAATTCCCAATAAAATCTTTTCACAGAGACATAGTCTTGCTATGCTTATTTCTCTTGAGAGGAGAATGTTTCTTGGTATGTGAAAATATTATTTTCAGCCAAGAAGCTTCAGCTCCGACTTTGTTAATATTTGATATTTTGATTTAATTTCTACATCAAGTGCCAATACAGATAGAAGTTTCTGAGTCATGGATAATCTCTGAATGAATATTGGATAGGTTGGATGTTGAGTTGGTTAAGTAACAAACTGTTACGGTTTTCATTTTTAATACAATTTCTTGGAAAGCAGGAGATGATCTTTAAAATTATAAAACATTGATGTCATATACATGTACATACAATATAACATGAATAATAGAATATGGTCAGTAAAATTCTAGTTTGGGGAGGAAATTTTTATCAGATGTGATTGATTTTTTTTTTTAACTCTCTTGCAATACTTGTCAACAATACCAGTACTGCAGGAGAATCTAGTAAGAGGAGGTTATTGGCTTTGTCAACAGGATTTGTCCTGGCCGTTGGCAGCCTACTGTCGGCGTGGATGTGATGAGGGCTGCATGGGCTTTGAGGTCTCTTCGAGACCACGTGGAGGAGCAGAAGCAAGGGGCGTAGCTACAACTATCAAACACCTGATGGACAGCACCACATTTGGAGATAGTCACTGCTGCTCAGTTGTCCGGTGGCCTAAAGGCTTTTTCCCGGGTGACACTGGCTGGCAGGGATGAGGTGCACAGGGAGTGGGCAGACGTGAGGGTGAATGGACAGCTGACTGCTCTACAGACGAGTTCAGTGGCAACGTTAATGTGAGGAACAGAATCAGAAAGCTCCCTTTATTTTATTTTATTTTTTAAATTATAGCAAACTTGTTTCAGAGTGTAGGCTCCAGAGTCAAAATGCCCAGATGACAATCATAAGTCCCACACCATTCGACCTTAAATGTGGGTTACTTCTCATCACCACAGTGCCATACTTTCTGGTTCAGAACAAGCTTCTCGAAGAGGTGAAGCTTATTCTGCTTGTTGCCTGACATTACATGAGCCTTAAGTACCAGAGGCAGGAGTCCCAGTATCATCTGTCCCGGAGTTCGGGCCCCTTCCAGTCCCACTTGACCACAGCCTCTGGAGCCAGTGGTCTGAATTCTGTGTCCATCTTGCCATTTTCTAGCTGGGCACCTTGGGCAACCTCTCCACCTGCTTCTTCTCTGCAAGTGGATTCCAACAACCTTTGCCATGGCTGGGTATGAGAATTCAGTGACAACATAAGCTTGAGGTCTTCTGTGGACATGTATGTCCAGTACTGAGACCTGACATACGGAAGATGCTCATAAAGATTTGCTGAATGAATGAATGAATGAACAGATGTGTGGATGGATGGATGAATGAATGAATGATTGGAATGAGACGAAATTCTATACGAGTCTTACCGAAGAGACTCGATTCCTTGCCTGCCCCCCTGCCTTCTCTCGCGGGGTCCCCCCGCTACCGCACAGGTGTGTGTTTTGCCTCCCACATCTGGAGGGCAGCGACATCACACTTGTCACTCTTTATTCCTCACTCCCCGTCAGTGCCAAGCCCCATGCCTCACACGTAGCAGACACACAGTGAATGATTAAGTTGAAAGTTAGCTTTTTTGAAATAAGGATTTATTTTCGTAAAAGCCTTCTAATTTCAAGAATAGGATTGTTTTCCTCAAAGGCACTATTTTATTTTCTAAAAAGAATAGCTGTGATACACGTTCAGAGCCACCACTGCCAAAATATTATCAGCATCATGCAAAGCATTTTCCAACTTCACAGCACCTCCTTGTTCAACCAAGTGGTGATCTCAGCCTGTTTTTAGAAGTGCGTTATTTCCAAGGCAGAGGGAATGTCAGGCGTGTTCCCCACGCCCCAGTTTTACTCTTTTAAACACTGCGTGTTGCTTAGTGGCCTCACATTGTGTTTGGGTTGTGAATTAGAAATGGGTCACCTCCTCATGGAGACAAGTCCTGATTAGATTGGCTGAGAGTGATCACACCCAGCCTCACTCGGCTCAAGGAGTGAGCACATTAGCAGGCCAGGAACATGGTTTTTAGAAAGCAGTTAGGTCACAGTTTCAGAACGGAAGGGTCCTCAGAACTCACCTCCGTATGTGGACTGTGGGAAGCCATGGCAACTCCATGAGGCTGAAGGACTTGACCGAGGTCACAAAGTGCGCAGAGAAATGGGAATTCTGGCCGCTTCACCCTCTGTCCATGTTTGGGTCAGAGTATGTCTTACCAGCACAGCCAAGGTTAGGGTATTTTCCTTTAGTGGTGAACAGAGTGGAAAGGTATGAACATCTCAGACAGGCTGTCAATGTATTGCCTGCAGTGCGTTCACCACCATTTGGGGCAGGGAATAAAAGAAAACGTGAGCACGTCTGGCTGGACTTTCAATGCAGCTTCTACTACTTACTGATTGTGTGACCTTAAGTGACCCACCGAACCTTTTTTCCTTTGGGTTTTCTCATCTTTAAAATAAGAGGTCATTGCAAGGATCATTCATTCATTAGTCAGTTATTTATTGAATATCTGTTATGCGCCAGGCATTTTCTAGGTGCTGAGAATACAGCTGTGAAATAGCATGTGTGCATGGAGGTTATGTTTTAATGAGGAAGATGAATCAACAGTGCATACGTCAGTGGTCTGTGTGTGTGTGTGTGTGCGTGCGCGCGCGCGCATGTTTCTATATGTGTATACAGTGTGTGTGTTTGTCATCAAGGGACAGGGTCAGGCAGTGATAGGTGCTATGAACACAGACAGAGCCGGGTGAAGGGATGGAGAGGCATGGGAGCGTGACTGCAGACAGGGCAGTTGGGTAAGGCCTCTCTGAAGGGGAAATGCTTGCTTAGAGACCGGGATAAAATAAGCTCATGAACAACGTGAATCTCAGGGGTAGTAACTTTCCAGGCAGAGGGAATGGCACATGCAAAGGTCCTGAGGCATGAATAAGCCTGGAGTGTTTGCTGAGCACAGTGAGAACCAGCGTTGAGACATAGTGCTGGGGAGGGCGCTGGACCAGGCCATGGCGGAGGGACACAGACTTTATCCTGACAGGGACAGGAAGCCGTAGGAGGGTGTCGACTGGGGTGGACCACCTGATTTCCCTCTTAAAAGGATCGCCCTGGGAGCTGGTGAAGGAATACGTAGATTGGGACAGCAGTTGGGAGGCCATTGGCTATCGGGGCAAGAGACAAGGACAGTTTGAGTGCTGTGCTGCCGTTGGAGGTGGCGCGAAGGTTTGGGTCTGGGGTGTGTTTGAAGGTATTGCTGATCACAGTTGCTGGAGGGTATAGTGTGAGTTGTGAGAGGAAGTGGGGAGTTGTGGATGACTGCAAAGATTTTTTTTTAAACGGCTTAATTAAGATGTGGTCTCATACCACTGAAGTGTACACAATTCAATAGTTTTAAGTATATTTTCACAGAGTTGTGTAACTATCACAACAACCAGTTTCAGAACATTTGCATCACCTCCAAAAGCAGCCCTCTATCCCTAAGCTGTCACCCCCTAATCTAGCCACCCCTTCCCCCAGCCCTAGGCAACCATTGACCTACTTTCCGTCTCCATGTAGTTGCTTATTCTAGATTTCATTTAAGTTGAATTATATGATATGAATCCTTTTGGGACTGGTTTCTTTCCTTAGCATCATGTTTTCAAGGTTCATTCATGTTGTAGCATGCATCAGTAATTTTTTTAATGCTTGAATAATATTTCATTGGATATGCCATTTTATTGACCCATCCATCTGCTGATGGGCCTTTGGGTTGTTTTCACCTGCTGGCAGCTGAGAATAGCGCTGCTATGACCACCACCCTTGACAGGCTCTCCCTTCTCTCCTCCTCCAGGATCTTACGCTTCCAGCCTTCACTGTCTTCCTCTCCCTGTGGTCCTCCATCTCCCTCCCCCATCCCCTGCTTTGTGTCTGCAAAGATTGATGATCTCATCTGAATAGCAGTCCCTCAAACAAGCAAGAATGTAGTGGGTCCTTGCTGCTACTTCTGTAGGTCCGCCTTCTCTTCCTCCTCTTCTCATCCTCTTCATCACTGCCACATAGTGGTCTATATCCAATTCCTAATTTTCCAACACTTCCTTTCTCTGTATCTAGTGAAACTGCTTCTCCAAGGTCATGGGCGGTGTCCTTCTCAGTAATTCCTCATCCTGCCCACGGTTGTCATCTCGGTGGAAACGGTTCTCGCCTGTGTTACAGAACAATGCCTGGCGCTCATTCCTCTGAGACCTCTCTAACCCCCCCCTCCCTCCCCTCCGCCCTCCTCTCCACAGAGCTCTGTCCCTCCCTGTCCCCTTCAGCTGCTGTCCTCTGGTAGCAATCACTCATTCTGAGCTGTCACCTCTAAGTGGATGGCTTCCAGACCCTTCCTGCAGCCTTCCCATCACCTCAGCTCCAGCATGTTCATTGGATGTGGCAATGATGCGTTGGCGGACACCTCACCCCCTTGTCGGACTCAACTCCAGACCCGTGGGATCTGCCCGCCCCTCCCAGACACGCTTTCAGCCTGGCTCCTTTCTGATGGGCTCTCATTTCTATCCACGGTGCCTTCACGGCCCTCATCCCTCAGGCTGCAAGCTCAGTCTCCACAATCGATTTTCGCAGCTCATCTTTCTTGGAATAGTCACCAGGTTTGCTCCATTTACGATGATCCCCCATCTGCCCCTGCACTTTGCTTCCTCAGCCCTGCCCTGCTTCAGTCATTGCTATCGCTGCCTGAATGACTGCAAAGCCTGCCCCCTGTCCACGGTGCCCACGGCCTTGCTCGCCTGCAGCGCGGCACTGAAGCCCAGGACTGGGAGCACGCAGCTGGGCCACCTGTGCCATGCCTGCCCTTATTGCCCATGTTCTGCATGACTCTGGGGGAATTACTTAATCTCTCTGGGTCTCAGCTTTCTATCTGTAAATTGTGCTAGGGGACAGAATTCCAAGCATCATAATCCAGTAGTGGTTGTGAAGCTCACAAGGGTACGTGGTTCACAGCAGGCACTCAGCAGACATCGGCCAACAGCTGGATGGCCTGCCCTGAGTGCCCCCGCTCCTTCCTCTGGCCAGAGACTTGGCCTCAGTGCCTCCTGTGGTGTCCCTGCTGGGTGAGTCACACTGGACCAGGCAGGACCTCACAACGCCCTCTTCTCTTCTCGTCTGCTCGAGCCCGAGAGCCAGGCCTGAACAGCCTACCCCTCTGGGCTGGACTTGCTCAGCTCTCCCACTCTTTTCAAACAGTCTTTTCACTCATGAAAGGGAAAAGAGGACACAGCAGGAGTGAAGAGTGTGGGGTATGGCGTCTGCGGTCCTGGGTCTCCTTCCAGGCTGAGCTGCTCACCGAGCGCACCCTGCTCCTCTGAGCCCACATTTTCTTATCTGTGAGATGGAATAACAGTATTGACCCTGTAAGTGTTAAAAACCCACACATATACACACACAAACATGTACACATACACATATGTACACGTGCATACACACCAATGTGCATCTCCATACACATGCCCACTGGCACAGAATAGATGATCCGCAAAGGGCACCTATTTGTGGCATCTAAACGGAGGAGAAAAATTGGAGTTTTATTCTCTTCATTCTCCCCCGAGGCTTACCATCCAACCTCCTGGTTTTTGGTGGCCCCTCTGGAGTTCCCTGATTTTGTCTGGACCAGATCACGTGTTCCCAGGGAGAAGGAAGGACAGACTGACACTCTCTCCCAAATGGAAGTGAAGGGGAGGAGAACGCAACAGTGTATGCACAGCTGCGTCACGTCCTCACACTGCTCAGAAACCTCCAAGGAGGCCTCCGCGTTTGGTGACCCCAGCTCCTCGGCACGTGGACTTGTGGCATGCCCCAGCCTTGCCCCAGCCCAGCCTGTCCCCTGTCCCGAGCACCCAGTCAGCCCAGCCTTGTCACTGTCACCTGCGTGTGCCCATGCAGTGCCATGATGCTGCCTTGGCTCACACCATGCGTTCATTTCACATGAATGAGTCTTCTTATCTGCCGGGTGCGCGCTCTGCAGCAGGATGTGTTTCTAAACTCTGTGGTTTGATTTATGACACAGACTTAGAATCCAACGAATAAACATATTTAAGTCAATCCTTTAACTTGTCTGTTCCTTGACATAATTTATTAATTGGCTTTATGTTTTCTTCCTTCTTTCTCATTTTAATTTTCTCAGGAGAGTCCCCAGGACCTACTCAACAAAAGAGCTGTCTTGAAATCTCTTCCCCTTTGTTATCACCAGATTAGAAGATAGAAGTGTCATAAGCAGTTGGGTTTATAAATATCATGGTTCCTTATTTAGGTTTAAGGGAAGTAGAATGACAGGGATTATTTAAAAAATAGCAATACAAGGCGCTCATGTGGTCACTAATGACTATGTAATGGGCCTATGGTATTCCTGCCTCTGTACTGGGAGCTGGGGACAAAAATCACCAACACCTGCTCTAATTTTTAAATTTATTTATTTATTTATTACTTTTTTTAGAGAGAGAAACATCAATTTGTTGTCCCACTTATCTATGCATTCATTGGTTGATTCTTCTGTGTACCCTGACTTGGGATCGAACCTGCAACCTTGGCTATCAGGCCAACATTCTAACCAACTGAGCCACCCGGCCAGGGCTCCCAACACCTGCTCTTAAAGGATGGAGACGTGTATCTAAAAACAGTGTAATAGCATGTACCATATTTGAGCTTTACAGGTTCCCACTCATGAAAAAACAGGTGTTGACAATGCAGTCCCTAAAGGTTTTCTGAGATGATATATTTGACTTTCACTCTCTGAACTTTTTCCTTTGTTATCTGCATTGTATGTGTGATTCTTAAATGACTAAGATCCATATTTGCTATTAAAAACTGTTTGCTGCTAGTTTCCCAGATCAGTGGCACTCAAACTTTAGCACGTACTTTGTGTCAGAATCACCAGGACGGTGTCTTAAAACTCCAATTGCTGCCCCGCCCCCAAGTGTCTGGTGCTCTAAGTCTGGGCTGCTGCTGGTGAATTTGCATTTGTAGCAAGTTCCCAGGTAATGCTCCTGCCGCTGGTTGGGGAGGAAGCAGGGGACCACATCTGGGAGAACCACTGTCCTAAGCTGCCCCTTAAAAACTGAGGGATCAAACAATATTGGCCCATTTCTCGGCAGTGTTAAGTCCATAAATTACTCATTCGTTTGAAAATACTGAGCCCTCTGTGGTGTGCCAGGTGTGGTGCAAGCTCCTGTGGACGTGGCTGCACTTGATGTTCCTTGGCGTTGATCCCATTCAGTCATTACAACCGTCCTGGGAGGGAACCAGGTATTATTACCCCCATTTCACCCTGAGGGAAATGAAGGTCAAAGTCAGTGGTTTTGTTGTGCTCACTCAGCCGACCGTAGCGTCACCGTCCGGGACCTCTCACTCCCTAAAGCACTGTCCTTTCCGCTGGGCCTTTTGCCTACGTTCTTATTAGGTGTGTTACCTTTTTTCTAGCCTTGAGATTAACTTTCCTAATTGTGCTGAATGTCAGCTTTCTCTCCTGCTTCTCTCTCCCATATTTCCATTTTATAATTTATTAATTGCCTTTCACAGATGGGCCTCCTAGGTCTCCTTTTCTTTGCCTTTGGTTTTTAAATCATGTTTGCATTTGTTCAGATGTGTTTGTTTTCTCCATGCCAGCAGATCTTACTCGTTTTTTCTGTTAAGTAAGTCCTGCCTTCCCACTGTGGTGTTGGATGCCTATGAGACTGAGCCTCTTGAAGGCACAAGGGTCCCTGCCATTTATTTCTTACTTCAGCTGCTAATATTAGGCATCCATCTCTGCAGCAGTGGCCGAGGCCCCAGCCCTGGCTGCCCAGCTCCCCTGAGGGCAAGGGCTGGGGCTGGTGGCCTCTCTGAGGACATTGAACTTTCAGGACAAACCCAGCCGCTTGGCCTTGCTGCGCAGGCCAGGCTATTAAAAAACCAGGAATGTTAAAAATAGCACTCGCCACAATTCTCACTTTGGAAGCTGTCCGGACAGCTTCCAAAGAAACAGCGCGATCCTGCCTCACCGAGTCAAAGCCCCAGCAGAGGCTCATTTTTATATCAGTAGCAGAATCACGAAGAAAACATCACACATGAGAACACTTGGGTAGGGAAGGAGCATGTTTAGGAAAACAGCTGATCAATTGCCGTGTTTTTTTAATGATCTGACTCATTTGGCCGACTTTGCTGATGCCTCTTGTCCTTTGCCATTGAACCCCAGAAGGTTTTCCTTCATTGGAAGAGCACAGGCAGTGTAGATGTTGACTTGGGGGTGCTGGTGGGGGGGATGGCGGTGTGGCGTTTTGTTATATTGATGGCAATAAAAAGACACCGTCAGGTATAGTTTTCTCAAAGCCCGTCTGACATTCACAGGGAAGTTAGCTCTTTTTTTCTCTCCCTGCACTAATAAGTTTTAAATTATATTTTATACTTAAATACAAACTAGTATAGAATTAAATACTCTAAGTCTACATTAGACCAGATGTAATCTGGTAGTATGCCCGCTGAATGCATTTATAGCTCAATGCATTTCCTTAATGGTAGCTGGTCATCTTCTGCTATCTGTCAGACTACACTTACTAGCCCACAAACTTCATTTTATCTAATGTCATTTCTCAGAGTCAGGTTGCTTAAAAGCACTGAGCCTCAATTTAGAGCTTCCCCATTCATCTTTTACGTCCTTGAAAGACATCTTTATTATATATCCTGAAGCACAGCTTTTCTTAGATCCTTTCTGTTTACTAGGATGCTCTCCAAAAAACAAAAGACCTACAGGGAGATATCATCTATTTTTGACCTAATCATTTTACTTATTCATCGAACAGCACAATTATAAATTCCTCAGGAATGAATGTTTTTGTGATCAACTAATTTATTTTAAGATGATCTTTAACTTCCTAGAGGTTATAAATATTCCTAAATATTCTGATATTTAAAGGTGTTCTGAAGGAGCTGTTTCTCCGCTTTGTGAAGGACCATCTTCTGTTTAAGGGAAGAAGAGAGTCACTGGAACAAAACAAGCGTTTTTATTCAGAAGGACCAAGGTCTAATGGATCTGAACCAGCATTCTTAGCTCCTGCATTAGGGACATGTTGGGCAGAATTATTTTGCTGCTGGGGACTGTCCTGTGAATTTAGGATGTTTAGCAGTGTCTGTGGCCTCTACCCACTAGATGCCAGTAGTACTGCCATAGATGTGACAATACATGTTCTCCAGACACTGTCCCATGTTCTGTAGGGTAAGAATCGCCTGTGGAGAACCATAGGCTGAAGAAATGTTAAGCCCAGGCAGGGCTGCTGCATGAGAAAAGAATGCTGTGTCTAATCTGTTCATCTGCCACGTTGCAGGCAGCTGTGGAAGGTGCTCAGCGTTGAGTGGAGAAGCAAGACTGAGGTCCAGAAGGGACTCAGCACAACCCTCCACCCGTCCGGCCTGGCTGAGGGGGGAGGAGGGCCTTTAGCAGGGCAAGGGACCCTTTGTTGTGTTAACCAGATGGGAAGTACAGACCATAGCAGGGTACAAGATGATTTTAAACAGCATTTTGAACTGATATTTTTTATTTTAATAACTATGTATTGTAGTGTGCATTAGGAAGAAGAGTCATGAGCACATGTCATGCATGCTGTTATGGGTATTAGTGCTTAGGGAGAGGCTAAAACGAACTTGAAAAGTACAATTGATTTTAGGGCAAAAACTTTAAGCAAGTTGATTCATTTCTTCAACAAATATTTGTGCCAGGAGATGTTTCAATGTTGAAGAGTCAACCATTAGCAAGACCAAGTCCTGATTCTTAGGTAGCGTATGTTCTTCAAAGGGAACCAATAAAACAAATGTCTCAGGAAACGGTGCGTGAGTACCATGTGACGGAATGGGAAGGGGACAAAGCTTTTCTCCGCTGGGGTCACACTCTAGGTCAGGAGGGAAAAAGTGTATGTGCGTGTTGTTGAGGAGAGAGAAATGCTCAGATGAAAAATAAAGATGGTCTGCCCAAGGTCTGAGCAGGTGGTTTCTAGGTAGAGAGCTGACTCATGGGCGAGGGTGTCCATGGGGGGTGCTGAGTCAGAGGTGGGGCTCTCGGGCTGAGGGTTTTGATGTCCCAGAGCGACTTTTATGCACAAAGACGAATGTCTCAAATTATCTTTTGTGTTTGTTCCCTTGTGAGAATTAACCTTATAAATTATAATGATTCTCAAGCTTTGCTAAATATCCCAACATTCACTGACTTAGCTTTGCCTTTCAACTTAAGTTCATCAATCGAAAATCAGTTACGGGACATTTTCATTGGAATTCTAAGTCTGATTCTCCCCGAACACACAGAAGGTGCCTGCCACGTACTCCCTTTCCCGTCCACGGGGTTGAAGCGATCACTGTTTTGCTAGGACCTTGTCTCCCAGGCCGTCTGGGTGTCTGCCGTCGCTTTGGTAGGGGAAAGAAATGTTAGTCCCCTTCACCGTGGTTACTTTATTTCCCAGAGAAAAGACTAACTTTCAATAGGATGGAAGAAAGAACCCAGGCAAAGCTTTAATGGTCCTTTTTTTCTCATTTACATTTCTAGCAGCCACTCAGTTTTGACTCTTCGGTTATGACATCAAATAAAAAACCAAAAGACACAGGAAGGATGATTTGTATAAGCCTCGGTCTCCAGTTCAAGGTAGCACATAAAAATCAATATCAGTGATTTGTCTGACAGCTGCAGGTAAGACGCTGCTCTCTGAGGGTCCAGGAGATGACTCACTGGTGTCTAAGAGCCCCTTAAACAGCCTCAGGACGTTCGGGGTCCTGTGTTCCACCTCTCTTCTGCTAGCGCTGGCCTCAGTCGGCTACTTCGGAGTGATGCAGTCAGAGTTCTCCTGGAACTTCCTGCTGGCAACTCCCTGGAGGACCACATGAATACCTGGCCCAGGGTGGACAAGCATCAGGTCCTGGAGTGCAGCTCGGCAGATTCGCAGGCTGGTTCCTGCCATTTGCTAATTGACTGTCCACCTGCTGCTAAAGCTGCTCAATCATCCCGCGATCCCATAACGCCAGCCCTGCCTCCCTCTGCCATCCCTCCCACCCTCCTCTGCTGTTGGTTTTCCGCTTGTACTGATCCCATAGACACTCCAATATGCACATATTTACCTTACAGGTCTGGACGACCGCATATTATTATTTGTAGTTCTGCATTTCCCATGTTTTCAAAATCTTTAAAGCCCAGGAAAGAAAGCCATGAAATAATGGCTGAGCCTTGTCCAGGGCTCCTCATTACAGGGGATTGTTGGCGTCTGAATCAGAAAACACTATTATATCGGGCCATTGCAGACAGTGCCTGGCTTTAGCATCTCTGCCACCGAATGCCAGTGGGACCCGGAACCACTGTGACAATCTCAAACATCCCACACGTGGCAAATGTAGATAGCTTCTTGATGGAAATCCTACTGAACTTGCATGCAGCACTGGAGCATTTTAACAGCATTTAAGACTCATCTTGCTTATAGGTTTAATTTATTAGATCTAGTAGATAAAAAACAAATTAAGATCATAGGAAGATTTGCATATCGTCAGACAACTGCGGTTCTTAAAAAGAAATTGTTGATATTAAAAAATATAGTTTAAAGTGCTTACTTAAATTTGTAAATGAGACAACCATTAATTAAAAAGGCCAGTAAAAGTGATCTTTTAAAAATTTGCTTTAGTTCGGGATGCATAGTGAAGTCTTTACAGGTGAAATGAAATTCTCATTAAGATACCCCACAGGTTAAAATGAAAGCTTGAGGAGGCTACCTGAAATTAAATAGCAATTGTTGAAGCCAGGTGATGGATATATAGCACTTATATACTAGTTTCTCTAATTTTAGCATGTTTACAATTCCCAAAGAAAAAAGTTTAAAGAAAGTGATTGTTAAATTTTTTCTAAAGACCTTCAGTTTGTGGGGCCCTCCCTCTTCACTTCTACCTATCACCTTCCCGCGGGTAGGGACACAGTTCTTTTACACATGACGTGGGAGGGCTCCTGGCTGCTCTTTGTGGTTTTGTGTGATTCTGGGGTCACAGTTCAGAGGTCTTTGTGGTGACAGGATTCGTGACGTTTTGTACTTTAAACCACACTGCCTCTAAGAAGCTATCTTAGCAATGGGTTATCTTTTTCATAAGTGTTCTTTTCTAGCCATGTTGTAGAACCTTTGAAGGCAGGATTTAAGACGACAAAAGTTCTCAACAGCCCCAGCCCCAGCATAACCACACATAGGCTGGGGTTATGGGTGAATATTTATGGTGTTTACTTTATCTATCTCTGTGTTTACCTACAGGTACATTTTTTCTTACGTTATTTTTTTCCTACATGCTGCATACATGCTAGTTAATGATGCGATGCATGCTACCTTAGGCATAAGGTGGTGTTTAAGGATTTAGGCTCAGGAGTTTAACTCCCTGTGCGATTTTGTGCAAATTGCTTAGCCTTTCTAATCCTCGGTTTCCTCATCTGTAAAATGGGTGAGATTACAATAGTACTGACCTCATAGTGTTGCAGTGAGGATGAATTAATGTGTGGGGAAAAAACATAAGTGCTCTACTATAAATATTAGCTCTTGTTTTTAGTCAAGAATTTATTTGTAATATCTCTCTTAAGAACAATTCAATCTCTTTCATTCTGAATGTGGAGCTTTTATTTGAAAATATAGTTCTTAACATAATAGTATCCTATTAAAATATTTTGTTCTGGAATTTTGAGGTAACTTTTTGTCATGGTGTTTGTATTTTTGGTACACACAATTATCTTACTCATCTTCTCATACCCACAGATTAGCTGGAATCTCCTGGACTGTATGTTTGGTCATTTATTTATTTTTAAAATTGATTTTAGAGAGAGGGAGAGGAGGAGGGGGAGAGAGAGAGCGAGAGAAACATAGATTTGTTGTTCCACTTATTTTTTTTAACTTACAATCTTTTTTTAATAAGTATTTTTTTAATTTATTTTTTCAAATACATTTGTCTCTGCCTTCCCCCCACCACTTTCCCTTGCCCCTCCTGCCCCTCAATCCTTCCCCTTTGGTTTTGTCCAGGAGTCCTTGCTCTATGTTCCTTGACTTTCCCCTTCTCTTCCTTTTCCCCCTGCCTCCCCCTCCCCCCTTCCCTCTTGTCTCTGTTGGTTTCTTTACCTTTCAGAGTTGTTGGTCTTATTTTCCTTGCATCTTTGTATTGTTGGTTAGGGTCCGCTTATAGGTGAGATCATACGGTATTTGTCTTTTACCCCCTGGCTTATTTATGCATTCAATGACTGACTCTTGTATAAGCTCTGACTGGGGATCGCATCTGCAGCCTTGGCATTTTTGGGCTGATGCTCTGTCTCACTAGCTGAGCTACCCAGCCAGAGCCCTCCTGGTCCCTTCTGAAGCACCCAAGGAAGGGGAGGCTTGCAAACAAGTGCCCAACTTGTGTGACAGGGAATTGAGGCTCAGGCAAATCATCTCTCTTGCAATATCATTGATATATTTTTTCAAATCTCAGATTCAAATGCTAATAACAGTCTTTCAATCTAATAATTCAGAAAGAAAGGTTTTTACATATATCCTAGCAAGATGGAAAATGTTACAGTATGATTATAGTTGTGTAAAAAATACCTGTACATAATGATTTCTGTTAGGAATTATCTCCAAAGTATTAATAAATCTGTCACCCAAATAACAGAACTAAGAGCAACTTTTTTTTCCTTTCTATTTTACATCTTGTGTTTTCCAATTTTTTTTCATTTAAACTTTGTCATTCCATTTTAGAATAAAAAACATACTGGCATGTTGTTTTTCAAACTTGTCTCTCTTGAGGGCTCTGTTTTCAAAGTTAAAAAAAATTGGAAATTTTTAAAGGTTTTTGGCTACACAGGTATTCCACTAGGTTTCAGTCTTCACTTCCTCATCTCACGTGTATAGTTATAGGACTGGTCAACAAAATCAGTACAGAGGGTTTGCTTCACAGAGAAATTACTGAGTTGGATTTGTCATTCAAATAAGGATTAGTATTAATACACTAATATGCTTAACATTATGTGTCTTGATCTCTTTCTCTTTAAAACGGGGGGAAAGTGTATGGAATGAATGTAGCGAGTTTCTTCTAGCTCTAAACTATTATAAATTAAAAAAAAATTAATACCTAGAAATTTCCCTAATGCTTTTTTTAGGAGGCACCGGGATGACCTAGGGAAGGGGCCCTCGTCCCGCGACAGGCAGAGCGCTGCAGGCCCTGTTTGCCCTGTGCCAGAGGGGAGCTCTCCAGCCGGGCAGCGGCCTCAGTCTCAGCTTCTGACGTGTCTGGCTAGTATTTCAAAATAAATAGCAGACCTAATGCTGAAGAAAAGCCTGTCTTTGCAGTAAAGATCCTTGCAAAGTAATTGGTTTTGAACTATGATTCTCAATTGCTGTGGCCGTTGCTAGTTGCAAAGCCAAGGTAGAAGGCGGAGCTGGTGGGAGATGGTGGGAGCCCAGGGCTGCTGCCTTCGAGGGGCGGGCACCAGTCGACTCCAGCAACTCACGGGTGGTGCGTGGTCGTTTGGGCGTAAAGTATGTTATAAGGTGCCTTCCTTGTTTTACTCAGGTTACACCGGAGAGCTTTGCCAGTCCAAGATTGATTATTGCCTCCTAGACCCGTGCAGAAATGGAGCGACATGCATTTCCAGTCTCAGCGGATTCACCTGCCAGTGTCTAGAAGGTAAATGTTATGGCCCCAGGAAGGAATATCTTTTGTTTTCCATTTTCCATCGTAAACTAATTTGATCAGCTTTGTACTTGAAATTTCTGAAAAATACTACACAAGAGAACTGCCAATTTTATTCCATTTATAACACAAAATAGAAGGTAGCTTTTTTTTTTTTTAACTCTGTGATAGAAGGGCTTCAAGTGATGTTGGAATATTGGGGATAATCTAGGAGCCTCTGTGATTTTTATTGTTATATTGAAAACCAATAACTATAATAAAATAGAATTTCTTTCTAATGGTGAAGTGCGCTTGTTAAGATTCCTATTTTGTTAAATTGTTTGGTTTTTGATACCAGTTCACATAAAAAAGTTCTCAGCCTAAAGTCTACCTGCTTTTGTGTTTAAATCAATTTTAAAATGTCTCAGAAATTTCAAGTCACCAAGAAAACCGCATCTTTAGAGCTATGATTTAAAAAAATTTTTCTTATAAGAGCTTATTTGAGCCAAACTGAAGGCAATGGCTGGGAATGTTCCCTCTTCAGAGCTACTTTTGTTTGTAAAAATAGTTGTACATTCGAGAAGTTTCCTCTGCAGAAGCAGGCAGATAATCACAGCTATCAAGCTGGCGTTCAAGGAATGATTTTCTACTTCGAGGAAGTTTTTTTCTACTTCTGCTTGGAGGGAGTTTACGGAAGGAATGACTTTACACCTTTGATATTGCAAGAATAACATGATATTAGATGCATTGCTTTCCTTAAACCAGCCTGTAAGCTCCTGACCCACGGAAGTGACACTACCAACTGCAGAGTAGAATGACATCCTCTGCAGAGGATAAATGTCAGGTGTGAGTGCGGAAGGAAACTTCTCTGTCCCCAAAATTACCCTGAGCTGCCCCTGGCTGTGAGGCTGGACAAGGGCCAGTGATCCCACCTGGGCGTTGATAAAAGGCCACTGACCACCCGGTAGGCTGAGGGCTCAGGGTTGGTCGCGACCGCACCTGCAATCGGCCGTGTCTCATTCTCCTTAATCTCTAGAAGACCTGAGCATCGTCTAAAGACATGAATCCTGGCTCCTGCTCACCTGGGCAGGGGCAGCAGCTGGGTGGCTGCAGCGGGCGTCCTTGCCGCTCTCGTGATGAGCGCGGTCACCATGGGGATGGAGATGAACATGGTGGATGAGCCCCACTCCTCACCCTCCCCTGGAGTCTCAGAAACAAATGGGAAAAGTTGGAAATGTTGGGGTTATCACTCTTCTACAGGACACTTCTGAGTTCTGCCCAGCTTTGCCGCACCCATGGTTAGAGAGTTGCCGCCAAACTCTGGTTGTAGGCTATGCCCACAGCGAGGGTGGGCCTCAGGGTCACCAGGTGATTGACTGCTGGAAAATCGTTAATTCCTCCTTCCTACCCAGTTCTGTCTGTTTTCCGTAAGTGTGGGCGGTGATGATACTGCTTCCTTCACAGGGCCATTTGGAAATTGCATGGGATTTTTGTGAAAGGACTTCGAAAATGACAGCGTGCTTTGTTATTATTGCTTTGACTGCTACCAGAAAGGAGCTCAATAACTATTAGCTGCTTTATCGTTATCGTTTTTCTAATAATTATTACTGTCAAGCCATGGGTGAATTTTAATGGGGATTTGAAAATTTTGTGGTGGAACTGTGTGGGTTGGAGGGAGACCAGGGCAGGAATAAGGAGAAAAGTTCAGGGCTCCCACAGAAGTTCAGGAGGGGAGGTGGTGAAGGGCAGAATTTGAGCAGAGAAGCTGGCAGGTTTGAGAGAACTTGGGTGGTTAAATGGGGGCGGTCAGGAGATGGATGGGATTGGGAGGACAAGGCAAAGTGAGGTGGCTAGTGTGTGGCCTCTGTCACTCTACTGTTGCTGTGCCATTTCTGGAGAGAAAGAAACCAGTGGGCGGGGGGGAGCGGGGAGTGTTCTATTTTGGATGCGCTGAGTCCGAGGAGCCCGTGTGCACCCAAGTGGAGAAGACCTGCAGGCAGCTGCTGGGTGAGCCTGGGCCCAGTCTAAACACGGAGACATGAGTCCATAGCTTGTATTTGAAATCCAGGTGTCCCTGGCATTGTCCAGGGGCCTTCTCTAAGGGTGTCACACTGTCTAGAGAAGGATGGAGAACATGCAATGATCCAGAACTGCAAGAAGCAAGACATGTTTCCCAGCCCCATTTGTGGGAAGACTTCCTCTCAAGGTTTCCCTTCACTGAAGACCGGCCAGGGTAAAGGAGACTTATTATCGTTCTGAAGGATTCATTGCAATGTTTGGAAGCCTCTTAGCAGGATCACATAACTGGTGACAATTTTCTTTAAGTTTATTTTATTGTTGACATTATTCCATATGTCCTCATTCCCCCCTTCCTTCGCTAACTGCACCCCCTTCTGCCTGGCCATAGTCTGGGTCTGTGGGTTATGTATATATGTCCTTTGGCCAATCTCTTGGTGACTAGTATTTTTTTTAAAGGTTTGATTTATTTCTATTTAGAGAGAGGGGAAGTGAGGGAGAGAAACATCAAGATGCCAGAGAAACATCAAATGGTTGCCTCTCACATGCCCCCAACAGGGGACCTGGCCTGCAACCCGGGCATGTGCCTTGCCTGGTGACCTTTCGGTTTGCAGGACGATGCCCGTCCCACTGAGCCACACCAGTCAGGGCATGACTAGTATTTTTAAAGCAGCCCCTTCCACTGTCCTGTTCTTTGGGTGGTTGTTGTAGGAACTATTTATAGAGCACTTTGCACTTTAGAAAGAGCCAGTGTCTCTAGGATCATTCTTATATCAGCCACACTGTGAAAACGCATTTGAAAAGTGTCTCAAGTTCACGTAATGTTCTGGAGTTCTGAGCCAGCACTTGGCCTTTGTTGCCCTCTTTCTTTCTTGTATTTTCCCCAGTGATTAACATTTTGGCATGTGTTCTTTATATGTACATATTTACATATATAGTTGTTTTTTGCAAAATAATTTTTAACTAAATTACATATATTTTGACACTTCACCCCAAAATAAGTTAGTGATTTCTGACAATAAGGATATTATCACACCTAGGAAAATTATTGATACATATTTCCTAATATTATTTATTATCTGCCCCCTTTTTCATTTTCTTCTTTATTTGTTTGTGTTGACTGTCTGCCCTACTTCTCTGTGTTATTCTTTGAGGGCAGAGAATGAATTTTATTTATCTTCTGTCTCTCGCCCGCCCCCTCATACTCTACCCATGGAGCATGTTGCTCCAGATTTTGTATTCATAGGAGCTTAATAAATATTTATTAAATAAACTAATTACAAAAGTCAACAGATATTACTCCCTATGTCTACCAATTTCTTTGACCCTCAGAATAACTCTATGAAACAGATATTATTAATATTTCCACTTAACACATTGAGAAACTGAGGCACATGAGGATTAAACAACTTGGCCTGAGATCACATACCTAGAAATTTGAACCCAGACAACGTGGCAGTAGCATTTCTAACCATTGTCCAGTACCATCTCTGGATATATTCTTTAAAATAAAGAATTCTATTTTGTGTATTTTTTTTAAAAAGATTATCTTTGTAGCAATAAAGATAAAAGATTATCATATAGCCATTCATGAGTAGAAGAAATGCAACATTTGTTGGCTTCTAAAACTTTTTAAGTCTGGGAAAAGCTAGAAATATTTTTTTCTTTTTCTTTTTTTTGTAAGTATAGTGAAATCCTTTTATAACCATTCCTCCCAGTCCAGAAAGCAGTTAGAACTGGGTTTTCCCTCTGGATGGTGCTTTCAACACTACGCCGCCATAGCCTGCCCTTTCGCAGCCTTCTCATGTTCATCCTCTTGCCTTCAAGGATCCTTTTCCACCTGACCTGGGCCACGTTCATAGAGGCCGAGTTCCTTCCTGGGTCCCTGCCTCTTTGACTCATGTGTGTTTGTTTCTTTTAACCTCTTCCAAAAGTTCAAAGTCAGGCAGGCCCCAGAGACAGCTT
Source organism: Pteronotus mesoamericanus (assembly GCF_021234165.1). Lineage (NCBI taxonomy): Eukaryota > Metazoa > Chordata > Mammalia > Chiroptera > Mormoopidae > Pteronotus > Pteronotus mesoamericanus. The sequence continues at coordinate 1,072,656 of NW_026555277.1, forward strand.
GTGCAGTGACGATCATTTCCTCTCTCCTTTTGGGAGGTGTGTGTTCTACACTTTCATTTTTATCTGTCATCAAAGCTTCTGTCTTTTCTTTGAATTTCTACTTAACTTGCAGTAGGTCCATATTTGAAAAGCGTGAGTACAGATTGTGAGTACAGTGGGGGTGATAAGAAATGAAAATAATAGTGTCATGAGTGTTTTCTTATATTTACCTTACTGAATGATAACAACAAAAATAATTAAAAGCCAGTTTTATTGCTTCATTATTTACTCTTTGCCTTGATATTGTCTTTGTGTTTGATTTAGAACTTTGAGGTCCTTAAATTTTTCAATTAAATGTATTTTAATTATGAAGATGTTTAATTTTATATACTCAGTATTATTGCCTAGTGTATTTACACATGAATATATTTAAATAAGTATATAAATAAAATCTAAATATTACTATCTAGCCATCATCTTTGCTTCAACATCTCAATTTTTATTCCCCTACCCCAACCTGGGAATTTGAAGCACAGTATCATAAATTAATAAGGAATAAAAAGAAATCAATAGGGATTAAAACATTTGTCATTTCTGCACTTGTGGCCACTCACATGACACAGGGCATGTCTCATGTACTCTAACCACCTTCCTGAAATCCACCTGCTGTAGAAGGCATGTGGGGCAAGACTATGAGGCTTCCGGCAACATCTCTCCAATGTGCTTCAAAAGCATGAATGTGAAGACATTTTCTAGTGCCAGCCTTCTTCTGATTTCTGATTCCGATATTTCATTGTTGGTGTACAAAATTGCCTTCGATTTCTGAATATTAACTTTGTATCCCGCTGTTTTGCCAAATTCGCTTATTAGGTCGAGGGGTTTTTTTTGTGGAGTCTGTAGGGTTTTATATGTATACTTTCATGTCATCTGCAAACAATGACAGTTTTACTTCCTCCTTTCCAGTGTGGATGCCTTTTCTAGTGCTAACCCTCTGATAGGATTATAGATGCACAGAATTTGTATTAACTGCTCTTGCGTAATAGCTAGGAAGACAAGTGTTGCGCCTGGTAAGGACTCATTTCTCTCAGTCCTGTAGCTGTGAGAGTGCCACGTTGCATTTTACTATCAGACACTGCAGATCTTCTAGCTTGGAAACTCCGTTGCCAAGTGTGGAGAGTTAGTGTCCGCCTCTGGCCTGGAGGTCAGTAGACCTGACTCTGGTTCTGATGACGCAGCAGTAGAGTGGAGTGGTTGCAGATGTGGGTCTTAGGGTCGCACTGTGGGTTTGAAGTCTAGACGGACCTTTTTCAGCTCTTTGCTTCTCTGAGGCTCATTTTCCTCGCTTCGAAAAGGGAAGTGGTACTGGTACACCCTTTGCAAGTTGGTGTGAAGGACAGGGCTTAGTCCTGTGCTTGGCAAATAGTAAGTGCTGAATAAGCATTAGCTGTGATGATGATGGTGATGATGATGATGATGATGATGATGATGGAGAATTAGTCATATCACCTTGGGCAAGTCATACAGTTTATATCTCTTCCTACCCACTGTTTCCTTGTAAATTGATGAGGGTTGACTGTTACTTTTAAGGAACCCCATTCCTAAAAGTCTCTGACTCAGATATATCAGTTTAAGAGCCCCTTGCTGAACCAATAAATCCATCCTGTTTATTCAAGTAATGTTTATAGAGAAAAGTTTCAAAACCCCTAAGTGACTAGGGAAGCCCTCTGTCTAAAATTGAGTGTTGAGCCAAAGGCCCTGAGCATTAAATCCCATTGCAACTAGCTCCAAAGTTCTATTCAAACTATTTTTTTTATTTTCCTACATTTTATAGCCTTGAGTAGTTTAGCCACATAAATCCTTTTGTTCAACTCAAATGTCAGTGAAATGCTTTTCATCTTAAAGGGATTTATAGGCAATGGTCACATGTGTCATAAAAATGATCTCTGAGATTAATGCGTATCATTCAGGAACTGGGCGTGTTACCCAAAAAAGATTTAGGAGTTAGCCGGTTCTAGGGTTTGTTTGTTTTCTCCCAGTATCCTGGTAGGAATGATTTTGGTGAAAGCCCTCTCCTAGGGCCATATAAAGCTGCACATATTTACATAAGGAACATGCAACATGTCCTCATAAAATTACCACGCCTGAATCAAATACTGTCCTTATTCTTTTAAAATTTGGCATCACCCCTAAATCACCACTTCATTTAGAAATTGCAGCAGCTGAGATCCTTGGAGTTCCAAGTGCTATGTGGTTTCACCTTTTGGAAAGAAAGTAAGGTATTAAGACTTATTAAGTGTGTGTAAAATTTTATTTCTATGCTTGGTACATGCTGATTAATTTTTGATTTACAGCTGAGTCCATTTCTCTTTTTTGTTCTTCCCCCCGTTTTCTTTTTCCCACAGCACCATTGCTCAGAGATTGTTGGAATGAAAACACTGCAAGGAGTTTTGTGTGCCTGCTTCTCCCATTAGCGGTGGGGACCAGGTGCCCTCCCTTTTAATGAACGGCTGGGTCTTAACCCTCACCTTGAGCTCTTCCCTTTGGGAACAAGGCCGATGCCCAGTTTAGTGCTGCAGCTGTGTACAGCTGGATGAGTGATGAAATAAATAATGATATTTTAGTGTTTTTCTTTTTAAAAAGAGGTAGGATATAACTAATAGGTAAACAGAAGTTCTGATTTCTTAAGGTATGTACCCAGATCTGCGCATGAAAATGGTTTAGCATTCCTAAAACTTTTTAGCCTTAAAAATTCACGTGCAAGGTGGGGCAAAGGTAGGTTTACAGTTGTGAGTATGTGAAAGAGTGTGTCCTTATATTATTATTTATTAATCATTGTGTTTTTTAATACAAACAACTGTAAACCTACTTCTGTCTCCCTTGTGTATGTCTAGCACTTTAACTAACAGCCGTTTCTCTTGTAGTTCATAGTAATCACAATAGTGTCAGCAGTAATGATAACAATCATTTTGCCACTTGTTGAGAGCTTGCTATGGGTTGAGTGCTGTATTTGGCACATAAATTTACTGTTCAGGCTAACTGGGCAGTTAACAGCTGGGGTCGAGTAGACTCTGCTTGAGTTGTTTTTTGTTTCTTTGTTTTTAGCGGTTGCGCCCGGAATCAGGTTTACTTTCTTACTGTATTTTTCCCGTTGCCATCCAGTCCCCTTGTCCGCCCCTCCACCCCACCTCCTGCAGTCACCGCGCTGCTGTCCGCGTCCACGAGTCCTGTTTCCTTCCTGCTCAATCCCTCCACCCCTCCTCTGCTCTCAGCCTGCTCTGTACCTATCAGTCTGTCTCTATTTCGCCTGTGGGTTCACTTTGTTCATTAGACTCCACATATGAGTGAAATCGTATGGTATTTGTATTTCTCAGACTGGCTTATTTCACTTAGCATAGTGTTTTCCAGGTCTACCCAGACTGTCACAAAGGATAAAACTTTCTTCTTTCTTATGGCTGAGTAGTAGTATTCCATTGTGTAAATGTCCCATAGTTGTTCTATCTACTCATCTACCTGCTTGAGTTTTAATGTTTTTGATCACTTACTACTTGGTGACCTTGGGCAGCTAAACATAAATTCTCTGTGTCTGATTCCCCTACCTGTAGAGGGAAGGTGGCGTTAGTGCCCACCTAATGAGGTTGTTATACGGATTACTGGAGTACACAGTGCTTAGAACACTAGCGTAGAGCAATTGATGTAAATGTCCCTACTGAACCCCACATCACCTGTACAAGGTAGATCCTGAGGCTCTAAGGTCCTGGTGGACACAAGATGTAAGCCCGGGGTTGTCTGATTCTGGGTCCGTGTTCTCTCTGCTGCATCACGTTCCTTCTTTTGCCAAATTCTACCTTGTGTGACAGCTGGTTGGGTCCCTCCCGGGGCTCCAGGCTTGCTGAGGGCAATGACACTAAACTCTTTTGTATCCTTTAGTGCGCCTTGTACTTAAGCACCTGTGAGCCATTTGTTGAGTGCATGTGTCAAATATGTCAAAACTTGCAACATCATTATTTCAGATGGAAGGCAACTGTAGTCAAGAAAAACTAGCCAGTGTTCCTGATATAACCGGATGACTGTCATTGGCTCAGCCATGAGGGGGCTCGGATCTCATCTGGTTGCTTTTAGGGCCTCGTTCACGCATGGCTGAGGACGCGTCTGGACGCTTGGGCAGAGATCTGATACAGAATTTGGGGGTTGTGCTTTCCAGTTCTCTTCTCCCCACCCACTCCTCATGGTGTGTCTGCCCCTGTCTCCTTCCCATGGTTCCTTGGGACAGAAAGAGGAGCTTTAGCGCCAGCGTCTTGGCCCCCCAAGCTGTAGCCCCAGCTGAGGCTGCCTGTGGCAGGGGGCTCCCTGGCCAAGGAACTCGCTGCAGCCTGGCTGCTGCGTCTGTGTTTGAACTTTCCTCCGAGGTCCACCTTCTTTTGTTCCCTTTACAGAGGCCCAAGGTAGTTTTGTTTGTTTCGGGTCTGGAATTTTCTGGTTTTATTCACAGAATAATTTGTTTGTTGAAAGCTTCTCCATGCCAGAAGCAGGATGACCACATGGCTGTTCTTAAAAGCAACAAAAATCCTTTACAATAGCAATACAGATACCCTAGAAGTAGATGTAGCTTTCATTTTTTTTTTTTTCTTTTTTTGGCTGCATCAGAATTTATCTCCTTATACACATCCCTCTTTAGACCACGCCCATCGGAGGAGGCCGGAGAGAAGTTTTTGTCTAACTTGGACAAAATACCATGTGATATAGTCCTGGGTCTCCTCCTGAACTATTCAGATCTAGGCTCTGACCCCGCCCCCCGCCCCCCTCCCGCCAAGCACCGTAAGGTAGGACCCGGGCCTAAGAGAAACGGGACAAACATCGAGTTGTGACAGTAAAAGAATGCTTGTTAGTTACTTTATCATAGTCTAGGTTTGGTTAAATAAACCTTTCCTGGACTCCGTTTCCCAACCTATTTCTCATCTCATGTGACCTAATGTCACATGGATGAAAGGCAGCTGAAGACAGACACTTACATTATTTAGGACAGCCCATTTTTGAGGCATTTTCCCACTGCCCTCCTTTGGAATTGTCCCAATTATATTTGATTGTCATCAAATATATGAAGAATTTGTCTTCCTTAAGAGTCCCTTCCTTCCTTTCAACTCCCAAAGAGTCTACACTTAGCGATACTCCTGGTCGCTGGAGCAGGGCATGGCATGGAGTGATCTGCTCACTGCTCTCCACCATCACTGCACTTGACCGTGACTCTTGTCTTTTACAGCCTAGGACTTTAAATAACACTTTGAATTGTTTTTAAAATCATCTCTTCCTGTTTTTTAAAGAAGTCTATGCTCTGATGAGCTCAAATAAGAATGCCTGTAATCCCAGCCCCAAGAGATATCACCTTACATTCTAGCCTTTGTTACAGCTGAGTAGTGTTCCATTGTGTGAGTGTCCTGTAGTTGTTCTTTCCACGCATCTACCTGCTTGAGTTTTAATCTGTGTTTGATCACCTACTATCCGGTGACCTTGGGCAAATAAATTTAAATTCTCCGTGTCCGATTTCCTCCATCTGTGGAGTGAAGCTGGCATTAGTGCCGACCTAATGAGGTTGTTAAAAGGATTACTTGAGTATACAAACATCTTTGAAGTCTTTTTTAAAGACACTCTTCAAAAAACTAAAATCGGATCTTACTGTGCATTCTCTTTTGTAATGAGCTTCCTAAACTAAACAATGTGTCCCAGTTGTTCTCCTGTATCATTAATTATTTTTCTAAAGAATTCTTTCTAATGGCTGCATGTTACTCCATCACATGAATGTGTCATAATGTATTTGATAAAAGGCTTAATCATTCACATGCCATTAGCTGTCACATACCTGCCACAGTTATTGTGCTTGTCACAAGGGATCCAGGAGTGAACAAAACACATGTCTCTGGCCCCCTGGGTCCTGTGGAATAGTGGGTATGAGAGACGGCGCAGGCACCGTGAGCGGGCATGAGGACAGTGTAGACACTATGCTCAGGGATAAGATGGGGCTCTGCTGGGGTGATCGGGGGTCAGGAAGAAGGACCCTCCCCCAGGCTGGGGGCTGAAAGGAAGGTCAGGAAGTGTCCCAAGGGAAGTGATGTTTAAACTGAGACCCGAGGGAAAAGCAGAATCAAGATGAGCAAGTTAGGGCTGTGGGCAGTGTAAATGGTTTCCAAGGAGGAGAGGACCAGCAGCTTGTATCCAGGCCCGAGAGACAGAGAGGGAGGGAAGGGGAGGGGGAGAGAGTAAGAGAGAGCGAGCAAGAGAAGCATATTTGAGGAACAAAATGAAGTTCAGCAGAGCTGTAATGCAGAAGGTGTTGGTGGGAAGATAGAAGCTAGAGATTCCAGGAGGAGCCAGTGCCGACAGACTTTAAACACATGGTAAGGGGTTGGACTTCACGCCACACTCTGTTCATGAAGAGGCCACACAAACAGTTGAGGCAAGGGAGGGACGGGATTTTAGAACTGGGGAGAAATTGCTGTGCAGCGTGGGGAGCATGGATTGGAGGAGGGCGAGTGTCAGAGACACCTGCTGGGGACCTCTGCTGGTGGCCTGAATTCACAGTGCTGGTGGGGACAAGAGAGAAGTGGACGGATTGGCTGTAAGAGAAGGAGAAGGTTCACGGGGACAAGCAGCTTTCAGAAAGTTTTAGGCAGCTTCATGGACGGGGGTGCTGTTGGGTGGTGAGCACTTTGAGAGGGAGGGTGAAAGGTTCTCTTGGGGCCGTGAATCGAATGAGCCCACGGCCTGTGCAGGGGAAGCGTTGAATGGTCACGGGGATAAATGGGCCTGAGCACAGGGGAGAGAGCTGGGCTGGAGAGGTTGATGTGAGGGGCTCACAAAGACGCCCCAGTTTCAACCACGGGCATGTGTGAGACCACCCGCGGTGTGGGAGAGAAGGGGCCGGGACGGAGCGCGCAAGGCCGACTTTGAAGGATCACTGAGGATGTGGGGTCTGCAAAGGGGACGTTTACGTTTCTCCCTCCCTTTATTTCTTTGCTCTTTTTAAATCATTTTTTTAAACTGTATTTCTATGCATTTCATCTGTTTCCTTTGGAGAAACTCATGGAATTAGAACTACTCATTGAAACAACTTACAAAATTGTATGTAACTTTTATAAACCTGGGCACCCTGTGGTCCAGTTGCAGAGGTGAGGCCCAGCTGAAGAAATTCCAAGCCATTAGGAAAAAACCCAACACCTCATCGCCTATTTGAAGTCTGAGAATTCTAGAAAAGCCTGAATTATATCAAGTTCATAGATACTCCTGGAAAGGCTCCTTTTTCTGCCTCCCCCTTTCCTCAGAGTGCCTGTCCTTTCCCCCTTCCTCTTTATTTAAATAAATAAAGAGAATCATCCCTTTATTTTTGAAATTCATTTTCTGCATCAGGAGGATTGACTAGGCTAGTACGGTAGCCTTTTGCTTTGCATACAAGGTGGTTTTTACGGCATCTCTCGATCCATCAGAGAAGTCTTGAATTTTAAATATCAGACAACCCAGCTTAAGCAGGCTAGCCAGAGAGAAGGGGGGCGTGGTGTGTACCGGCTCCTGCAACCAGTTCCAGGATGAACGGCAGGCTTGCCTTGGTTTAGGGACAAGGGAGGTAATGTCATCCAGCAATCTGCCCTCTGCCTTCCTGTGTTGGCTCCATTTTCAGGACCGCTGGGGCCGGGTTTTCCTTCTCCCAGCAAAACCAAAGCCATGGGGCTGACGTGGGTCATTCTGAACCGAGACGTTTGCCCACCACGGAACCACTCATTGTGGCCACAGTGTGGAATGCTTTGACTGGCCAGGCCTAAGACACAAAGTCTCCTTTGAAGTCCATTCCGTTCAAAACATGAGGGTTGCATATTGGTTTACAGAGGAAAATCAGTACTAGTTGTCAAAACAAAGGACGATGAAATTTGGAGGCCAAAAGTAGTAAATAAATAGTGATTATGCTGGGTACAAAGGTAACTCTGTGGTGGTTGGGAGAATAAAGACAACTGTGAAATTTAATACTAGTTTATGCATTTGTCTTCCTCAGGACCAAATAAGGGAAACTGTAGCTATCAGCAGAGAAAAGACTGTGTAAAGAAAAGGTGTATTCTCCTTAAAAAATCCTGATGGCAGGCCACACTCCAGGCCAGTAAAGTGCGCGCCTCCAGGGGTGGGACCCCGGCACTGAACTCTGTAAGGCAGCCAGGGTCGAGAACCACTGTGCTTGGAGAGCACAGAGTTCCTCAGGGGCTAGTGACAGGGAGCCGCCCAAGGCAGTTCCTGTGAAGTCGGTACAGCCAGTGGAAGCCTTAACCGCCACGAGAAAGGGCGGGTGGCCCTCCTCGCGTGGTCTCAGTATTTGTACGATGCTAGGTGTTTCTACACGTTGGCGTCTTTAAAATTCATGAAGATGAATGTCATTTCTAAAGAAAGCCGATGAAGAAACTGAGGCACAAAATTCGTAAGTCGCTGGGGAGGGACAGGTCTATGTTGAATTTCACTTCGGTTGATGACTGTTTGTCAAGTGACTTGACCTTTCTGAGCCTCCGTTTCATAATATGTGAAAGATAATGCCTGTCTCAGGGAATCGTTGGGTGATACATGTTAGGTGTTCAGTGCCGGTAGCTCCCTTCCATTTCCCATATAGAACTTTTCTCCAGACTCAGAATTTTCACAAGTTGAAACATCAAGACCTTTCTTACGGGTAAAGCCATCCTCTGACTGTCTTACAGGACACATTTGTTTGTTGCTCATGTCAGAGAGGGGGTGAGGCGGCGTGCCCAAGCGTCCCAGCCTCTTGTCTGTCCAGGTTCCCGTCCCGCCTGGACTCCCGCAGCAGCTCCCTGGCTTCTTTCTGATTCGCTTCTGTCCCCTGCAGCCTGTGGTTCGCGCAGGGACCAAAGCCACCCTTCTGCAACGCCCATCCCATGTTTTCCCTCCCTGCCTCTCAGGCCTCGCGTGATTTCCCACCCAAGTGTGGCCCAGGACCAACACATTCCTCGTACCGCTCCAACCTCATTTTAAAAATCTTTTTTGTTTATTGATTTTAGAGAAAGAGAAGGAGGGAGAGAGAGAAACACCAATTTGCTGTTGTGCGTATGTATGTATTCATTGGTTGATTCCTGTATGTGCCCTGATCAGAGATCGAACCTGCAACCTTGACATACGAAGACAATGCTCTAACCAACGGAGCCTCCAATCTCATTTCTTATTACTCTGCTTTTCCCTCCTAGCCACTGGCCTCTCTTGCTGGTCTTAAACAGAAAGGCCTGGGAATTGTCCTCCAGGGGGCGCCATTCACCGTAGAACACAAAGCTCCTGGGGCATTTGCTCCTGATGGTCCCTTTGCTGGAAACCTTCCCTTAGATTTGAATACTGCGCTCCCCCTCATGTTATTTACGTCTCCCCAAGCACACTATTTAAGGCAGTCCCCATTCTCCTCTACCCTTTACCCGTTTCAGGAGCATGTAGAAGTAGAAGATAGATGATAGCTATTTTCTTATCTTTCTATTGTGTGTTTTTCTCAAAGCAGACAATACAGTGTATGGTTAGTCTCAATTAGTATAGGTTATATATGTAATGTAGTTTAGATAAATGAATGCCCAAAGGAAAATGCAGACCCTTCTGACTAAACCACTGAATTTCCATTGTTAATAACCAATTATTTTTGCCCATGTAATTCATCTACTTTAAGTTTTATATCTTCTGACTTTTATCTATTTAGTCTAAACTGGGGAGACATTGATTTAATATTCCTCTATTTTTTTCATTTTTCTCTCGTAGACCTAAATTTGTCTTTTTGTTCTCCTAAAAAGTTCTTTCAGTGGTTTTTACTCTCTCGGATGGATTTTCTTAAACATTAAAAGTCACATTGTGAGTGTAATCATCTTGGGTCTTTTACATCTGATGGTTTTGCAATTGCGTTTCCTAGATATTCCCCCTTCCCCTCTTCCTCTTGCATAACTGTCTGCTTTCTTAGAACCAGAACAAATGTGGTCCCAATTAAGTTTTCCATAAACATCAGCCAAAACCTCTTCTCTGATCCCAGTATCATTCCTCATCCCTGTCTGCCCAGCCGAATCTCGGGCTTTCTTTGAGGCCCTGTACAAAACCCAGCTCTTGCATGCGGTTTTCCCGGCCTGCACACCCCTAACAATCCTTCTTTTGAGTCACTGAAGTTCTGAGAGCCCATGCCTCACATACTCGTTGATGGCATGCTGACCGCCGCGCCAGTGCCGCAACCTCGCAGCAGGCTGGAGGCCTTCCATCGGTGTCTGCAGGGAGAAAGAACGGCCTCGAGTTGTTCTCTCGACACTGCACACCTGTCTTCCTGGCCTTCACTGTTAAAGAGAGTCTACCTTCTTTTTGCTTCCCTTTGCAGCTCATCAAGACACTTAGATGAACTAAATTTTCTACCCTTGTCTTAAATCATCAATGATTTATTAATATATCTGTAATTGCAACAGCTAGTGACTAATATTCATCCTTTCTGTATTCCCTTATTGTAACTCCCAAAACATAAGACATATTTATCAAGCTGCCTTGACTAACTGCCCCATTGTGTAATAAACCTATTAGAGAATGTCCGCTGTCACCTGTCCATTTATTCATCGGTTCAGTTATTACATAAATTTTTACTATGTGGCCATTCTGCTGGGTGCCGAGGGTCAAGGGCAAGAGGCACCAACCTCGCTCCTCTTCTAGGAAGCCAGCGGTCTTGTTGGTGGGGGGAGCCAGGAATAGACTGGTAAACCAACACGCAGCTGTGTCACTGCACATTCAGCAGAGTGCTGTGGAGGTGGTGAGCAAGGTATTGTGGTACAGAATACGCGAGGGATACGCACCGAGGACGGGATGATAGGGAGCCCTGCCTGTCTTATGCCGAAGCTGGCAAGTAACACACGAGAGGGAGCCAGGTGTGTGAGCAGGCGGGAGAGAGCAGGAACTCCCAGGCAGCGGAGTGTCTCGGTGCTCCAGGTGGGGAACGGCTTGTCCTTCTGGGAACTGAGTGGGCGGCAGTGAGGCCAGCTCCCAGAAAGAGGGGGGCCAGACTGGTCAGCTAAGCCACGGCCGCAGGACATGGGCCCATGGAAGGGGCTCCAGTTTCATTCTAGGAGCGATTAGAAGTGACGATAATATTTCCATGTTAAAAAAATCATTTTCATTGTTATTTGGGAGATTGGTTGTACGGGTAAAATAGAACAGGAAGCCTGCCCAGGGAAGAGAAAATTGTGGCTTCAACTAGGCTGGTGGCATCAGAGATGATACAAGACATTAGGCTTCACAAAGTGTTTTGGAAATAGAATCTGTTAATATCTCCTGATTGGTTAGATATGGGGGTTAAGGGAGAGGAAACAATCAGGTGTGATTTCCAAGTTTCTGGCTCGAACTGTTTGCCAGGAGAGTGAAATCATGAGTTAAGTTTTAAGTGCCCACATATATATGTCTTATATATAAACAATCTTTACAGAGTCAGCAAAAATGTCCGTATTGCTTTATTCCATATTTCCCCATATCAACCTTGTAGAAACTTCGGACATTTAGATAGCTTTCTCAATAGAGTGACTTCATTGTCTTGTCATTTAAAATCTTCCAGAAATGTTTTCTTTTGGTCTTCAATATCTGATTTCCATAATGTGCACATCTCAAGGGATGTTGATTTCTTTTTCATTTACAGAATAAACATTTAGCAGGCATACTCATCTAAATATTGGCTCAAATACAAAACTTAAAGCAACCAGTCAACGAAGTAAATTACAGGTTTTGTTTTGTTTTTTTTTGCATTAGCCCCTCATTCCTTAGAGATTTCTTTTGTAGTTCTGTTTTATTTGCCATTTTAACCCTCTAATTTCATCCTTTTCTAAACATCCCCTCATTGCAATAAGTTATTTTTAAGCCTCTTCGCTGCTGGCCTTCCTTCCATGTGTTTGAGTTTCTCTCTGGAGCTATTTTGTTTTCTTTTTACTATATCCTGATGTCCATCATATGAGGTTTGTACAACTTGAAATAAACTATTCCAAACAAGAAATAACCTTATCTTTATTATTCTGTCTGCACCTTTTGGTTAACTATCGAAGAGTTTTTTTATTTTCTACCCTTCAAGTGGGATTATAAATTCAATTAGGTAGCTTCTAGTTAGGACTATACATTATGCCTCCAGCATGGTTAAATTAATCAATCATTTAGTCATGTCAGAAACATGTTAAACACTGCAGAAACACTACTATTGTTAAATAGCAGAAACACTGCTATTGTTATTTTTATTACTTACATTACAGTCTTTCACAAAGCAGTATTCCACTTATTTTTCTCTATTGAGCTCTTTGTGTCTTGGAGTTTGAATGTGTCTATGAATGTGGCTGGACCCAAGAATATTAAATCTTGTTTTTCAATCCTCTTGCTTTGCCGCCATAATCACTTTTGTTTGCATTCATGCAAGAGGCATTTTCAAAACCATTGACCGGAAGAGACCCTTACGCAGGGATTGACCAGTCCAGTAAACTTTCTGGACTGTCGCCCACGGCCAGTCCCAAAGCAGCAAACACTTCTTTCTTGGACCACACACCTAACGTACCCCAGCTTCATCTTTTCGTGTCTCCCTTACCTACAGCCAATGTACGTTATTTCAAAATAACTTACATCTTTCCCCCCACACTCACTGTGTTAAAGAGCCTGTCAGCACCAACACAATGGATGTGTTTGTCTTCTCCTTCTGCTGTCCCCAAAGCTGGAGGCTTAGACTGCATGCCCCAGGGCTTAGTCCTGACTCTGGTTAACATATGGCTTAATAGAGTCTATCACAAAAACTTTCGGCCTCCAATGCTATTGTTTAATATGAGATACACTAGGGTTCTTTGAAAATATAAAATATTATTTGCATTCTTATATTTCCTTGAATTGGTAATAATTGCTAATTATAACAAAATGCAGGATTTCTGATTCAACAGCAGTGACTCTTTTGATACTCAGTTCAACAAACATTTATTAATCACCTCTTTTAAATTTTCTTCTGGTATATAATAAATTATACTGTGTAAAGTCTTTTTTCATCAAGCTGAGCAAAACAAAAGTCTCCCTCTGTTCTACATTCCCATTTAGATCCAGTCCTGTATTTCCTATTACATTGTATCTACTAGCTTTTGCTAAATAGCAAACAACCCCGAAAGTGAGGAGTTAAAGCACCCACCATTTCTTTAGCTCCTAAGCCTTGTGGGTTGGCAATGCAGGCTGGGCTCAGCTGGCCACCGGCCAGACCGATCGGTAGGGCAGCCTCAGCTGGACCGGGTTTGCCCGCCGTGGTCTCGCCTCTGCCAGCCGGCTAGCCTGGGCTTGTTCGTACAGCTTCTAGGCAGGGGTTGGTGACACTTTTTTGACAACTCCTATTTGGACATTCTCTCTTTCATTGTTTTCAGTGACACCCTCATTTCTGCTGGTTTCCTTCCCGTCTGTCTTAAAACTTATCTATTCATCCAGTATCTACTGGCCCGTCTGTCTGTCTGTCCACCTGTCTCTTATCAAATGCCTACCAGTTCCCAGGCTCTGTGCCAGGTGGCAGGGATACAAAGACAAAGAAGCCATGTCCCCTGGTCTTCAGCAAGTCAGACGCAGGTTTCAGAGGTGCTCAGAGGTGTGCGGCAGGGGCCCCAAGAGGGAAAGCCACAGCGAAATGCAGACCGCAGGCAAGGGGTCTCTCCGTGAGACGCGCTCTGGGCTGCCTCTTCTTCCTTGTGCTCCCAAATGCCACAGTTGTCCAGAGTGGCAGCCTTGAACTTCCTTCTCACTCTGCTCCCTTGCTTCAAGTGCTAGCATCTAGACCTATGAATTCAGTTCCTGTGCATATGCGTGGGTCCCAGTCCACGTCCTCTAGTTCGGATCTCTCTCCTGAGCCCTGGATCTGTAGAGTCAACTGACTGCTGAGCCACCAAAGCACCTCAACTCAGCGTGCACAAAGCTGAACTCATAACCTCCCCCTGGGACTCTCCTCGAGTGTTCTCCATGGCAGTTGGTAATGGCACCAACCACATTGTACCCTGGCCTGGAAATCTGGGAATCCCATAATTCAGCTGCTACCTGCCAGTCACGGTGCCAAATGCTTGCCATAGACATTTGCGTTTATGCTTCATAACAACCACACGTTGTAGGCATTACTGTCCCCATGAGATGAATGCACAAACAGATCAGGGTAAGTCCTTTCCCAGGGCCCCACAGGTTTGTGGGGAGAAATGTTATTCAAACCCAGTTGCCTTTGGGTCCAGATTTTATGATGAAAATAATTTCAGCCTTGTTTTCGGGGTGAGGTAGTAGTAGATTATAAGGGTCAGGACTTGTGTTGGTTGCTCAATTTGTCATATGGTAGTAATGGTATGTTTATGTATCTCCCTTTCAAACTGAAATGGGATACATCTCAGGAAGGATAGAACTGTGTTACATTCCACTCTTGGGTGCCAGGCGACTCTATGGAGAATTCAAGTGTAATTAAAATTGATGGTGTGCTAAACTCTTAGTATGATTTCTTACATTTAAAAACTACCAGAAACTTCATAAAATGCTGAATAGATTAGATATTTTTTGAATTTTCTATTTCTGTACAGAAAAAGAACAAGTTGTGCCAATTTTTGGATGATGCTTCAGTTAAGTGTGAGAACAACTTTTGTATTATATATCCACTATATTCTTAACAATAACTACAAAAACTGCCAGTATTGCTAGTTCTGTGTGAAGATGGATAAATATAAACTGAAATGTAGAGAAGAACAGCAAAATAGAACATTGGAATAAAAACCATATATGAATATGATTATTTAACTCTTGTTTCTAAAATTTGAATAATCTTCATTTAATTTTCAAACTTCTCTTACAACGTTAAAAGAAAAGTAGACTTTACCTAAAGTGTAATAACTACCTGCATGGACCTACAGATCCATACACATTATATATGTAACATTGTTTAAATTGAGAAATGCTGAAACACAAAATAAAAATCACCTATACAATAAACACATTTAAAGTTAAAAAAAAAGTAAAACCTTCATTGAGGTATGATTTACATATCATAAATCTCATTCATTTTAAGAGTACAATTCAATACATTTTAATAAATACATAGAGCTGTGCAAGCATCACCTCAATGTAATATTAGAACATTTATATCAGCCCCAAAATCTCATCATGGCCCTTGAAGTCAACCTCGCTTCCCACCCTGGCCCCAGGCAAACACTAATTTACTTTCTATATTTTTAGATTTGCTTTTTCTGGACATTTCTTGTAAATGAAGTTTTATATGCTATGCATTGGTTTATAGCTGGCTTCTTTCAGCTAGCATAATTTTTTGATGTTGATTTATGTCTTGTCATGTGTCACAGCTTAGTTCCTTCCAATTGCCGAGTAGTATTCTACTGTATGGATATACCACAGGGTATCTATTGCAATAACCAACTTTAAAATAAGTGTATATCCCAGAACTGCCAACAGTGGCTGTTTTTAAAGAGGGAATGGGGAACAAAAGAAAAATGTTTTCTTTTCTTGGTGGGAGAAAGATTTTTTTATTGCATGCTATTTTATGTGGGTTTAATTTTTTAAATTCAGAATCAGGATTATACCTTTATAAGCAAAGGAAGGAATATCTTTCCCCACCAATGTGTATAAAATAAGAGGTGACAACCCTCTACTGACACCCAACCCCACCTTCCTAGAGGTGATCACCATTAATGTATTTTTTCTAACCTATGCGCAGACACTCACATACATATGTATGCATATGTAAATGGGTCGGTCCATGTCTCTGCATGCCTATACATCTCAGCAGTCATATATTTTATATTAAAAAAAAAAACCCGGAAGCACAGGACTTAATATTTTAACCTCTAGTTACCAAAACTAAGAAAACCAGCCTTACCCGCCTTTGTACATGCCTGCAAATTATTCATGGATTAATTGGCTAATCAATTTACAACAAGGAGAAGCACTTCAGACCCAGTTTATTAATTATTATGTGTAAACATGGTTTGATTTTAACCTGCCCTCTCGGTCTGCGTTTCCTGGCAGGATACTTCGGCTCTGCCTGCGAAGAAAAGGTGGACCCCTGCGCCTCGTCACCCTGCCAGAACAACGGGACCTGCTACGCGGAAGGCGTGCGTTTCAGCTGCAGCTGCAGCGCGGCCTTCACGGGCCCCACCTGTGCCCAGCTGGTCGACTTCTGCGCGCTCAGCCCCTGCGCTCATGGCACCTGCCGCAGCGTGGGCACCAGCTACAAGTGCCTCTGTGACCCAGGTGGGTACTGGCCATCACCCCCTCCCCTCACCCCCGTCCGTCCTTCGGTCCCCACCCCCAAAGACGTCTACCTCTTCTGCTTCTGAGCAAATGGTGGCCTGCTGAATGTGTTTACTTGTAAACGTAAGTGGCCTCCGCTCATTTACGACTCACTTTTTTCCTTAGGCTTACTCTTGGCAGGGATTTAAAAATACCCTTTCCCCTTTTTATGGGCAGTTCACGATCGTAGAAAAATAAGAAAATACAAGTAAGCAAAATGAAGAAAATTAAAAACAGATCCAATCATATAGCAGCTTAATTATTTTTTAAACAATTTATTGAAGGTCATTCCACAACTTTGATTGTATTGCCCACCTTTTAATATTGTGCTCTTAGGTTAATGGAATATGTTTTTCTTATTTCAATGCACATGGAAAACAGAATGCTATCCATTCAGAATTTTATCACCTATTAAAATTCATACTCTGTGCACAGTATGTTATAGGAACTGCGATTCCCTGTGTAAATGTTCAAAAGCTCCATCATTTATCTTCCAAATGTCTTCTGCATTTTACTGCTTTAAAAAAATTTTTTTTAATTGTGGGAGTTTTGATACTCAGGAGTCAGAGTGGGCACTAGTCAAAATCTGTCTCCACCACCTCCCGGGGTGGGCTGAAAATGGTGCAGCCCCACTCTTTCTTTGCTCTGCTTCCCTTCTGCCCACATCCCCTGTTCGGCGGGGCTTGCTGGTTAGACACTCACCAGCACGATCCTCCACAGGCGTCCCTGAGCCGGCAGCACGATGCCCATTCCCTGGCCTCGCTCGGCTCCTGGTCCTGCTCATGTAGTGTACTCTCATGGACGCCCGCTCCCCGTCACCCGATGTCACCTGCAAATTCTCTTCCGGGGGCTGAACCACCTTTCCTTCCCCTGGGTTCCAGCCGTCACCCGCAATATCACTTGCCCGATCTTTCTTTCTTTCTTTCTTTCTTTCTTTCTTTCTTTCTTTCTTTCTTTCTTTCTTTCTTTCTTTCTTTCTTTCTTTCTTTCTTTCTTTCTTTCTATTTAAAAAAAGATTTGATTTAGTTACTTTTAGAGAGGGAGAGAAACATCAGTGTGTGGTTGTCTCTTGTGTGCCCCCTACAGGGGACCTGGCCCACAATCCAGGCATATGTCCTGACTGGGAATTGAACCGGCGACTCTTTGGTTCGCAGTCCGGGACTCAATCCACTGAGCCACACCAGCCAGGGCTGATCTTTAAAACATTATATTTTTAATCATTGTATGTGTCTCTCTCCCACTTGCAGGTAGGAAGAAGTGTGTTTTATGAGTCACTTTTGTATTGCCATAATAGCGCAAGCCACCATTTCATGAGTATTAATCTTTCTAGGTTGTGAGCTGGGTGCTTCAGTGGCCCTCAGTAAGGGAGATGTGGTGGAGCCGTACTTACACCGAGGTGCAAAAAGCTTTGTACCCATGTTCAGTCTGTGCCTGTGGCCACACACTCAGTAGAGGGCTGAATCCGGATCCCAACCTGGTGTCCTGGTCCCATAGCCCCAAAACTGTGCAAGGGGCCCACCCCCTACTCATGAACCAGTGAGAGAAATTAGTGGGAACTACAACCAAGCATTGAAGAGTGTGCAAAGCCTCTTTCATCTAGACTTTTAATTCTATAGTTTTCTAAACACTCAGGAGATTGTATATGCACATAGTCAATATATAAAAATATATATTTATTTTTTAAAGAAATTGGCTCATGCAGTGAGAACTGGTAAGTTCAAAATCTGTAGTGCAAGCTGGCAGGCTGGAAACTCAGGCAGGATTCCTATGTTACACTTTAGTGTCTGAATTCCTTCCTCAGGAAACCTCAGTCTTTGTTCTTAAGGCCTTCAACTGATTAGACGAGGCCCACCCACATTTTGGAGGGCAATGACTTTACACAAACTCTACTGATTTAAATGTAAATCTCATCTAAAAAATACTTTCACAGCAACATCTAAATCAGTGTTTGAGCACCTATTTGGGACTGTGGCTTGGCCATGTTAACATAGGAAATAGGCTATCCCAGTAACGTTTTGGGGTTTCTCATAAACCCCAAGGTGAGTTTCTCCACCTCTGCCTATGATGTGAGGAGACTTTTGCGGGCATCACACCTGCCCTCTCCCTTCAGAGCCGTGGTGGAGCTGGGGCTGGTTTCCCCACACAGCGCACCTGCCTTGGCGCGGGGCACACTGATGGCGGAGCCGGACTCTGCTGCCCCTTTGCTATTGGGGACCTGGAGCCCTAAGACCACTCTGTTTGCAGACCAGAGAGGCTGAGGTTGTGCTGGGACAACAAAGTCTTACTTGCATCACATCACTCAGGAGCATGCTCCCCCAGCGCTCTGCCGGGTCTCACAGCACACGGAGAACTCCATTGGCGTCGATCTGCTTCAGATCTTTCTGTCGGGAACTTCCTCCGCACACGGCAGTCCTGTCTCCTGCGCGCGCCGCTTTCTTCAGCAAAACCCCGTTGAAAGAAGAGTCAAATATTACAAGACTGAGAGACAGCTTTGTTTTCTTGCCTCCTTCTCCTCTGACTTCATTTCTTAACCAGAGTAAACTTTCCTTATATTTTAGTTGGTTTATTTTTAAAGCTTTAAGTGGAATGCAGTTATTTAAAGATAAACGTCGCTTGATATGCTTTTAATAGTAATAAGGTGTTGCTTAATAATAATGTCAAAGAGAGTTTTCCGCCTGTGCAAGGGGGCTTCCTTGGCCCTAAATGGGACATGTTCCACTAGTGTTTCTCTTTCCACACTGGGAGCAGTAGCTGAGGGTGTTAGAAGGGACCTACCTAGGAGATCCCTACTTACTGACTGTCACCATAGGAAATTACCCGGACATCTCTGGGCCTCAGTTTTTATTCTCATGAATAACATCGTAGATGCCTGTCAATTCGGTTACAGTCGGAGTTACAGACTAGACCTGGGACAAGTTGCTGACCGTGTTCTCCTGTTACATGTGAGAGTGTGGGGCACGTTTTCAGGCATGAGTAGGGGGAGCTCTTCCGCTTTCTTTCCATCCATGGACATTTCTCCTGAAGCCATAGAAGGGAACGAATCTCCTATTTATTTCCACTTTTCCCTCCTGCTGTTCTCTGCTCAAACTTCATTCATGTCCATTTGGAACGTTTACAGCCCGGGCCCAGCCTCCAAGAAGCCTTGAAAAGTCCGAAGAGGCCCCGGTCCATTCCCTGATGCCTCCCTCCCTTCAACAGCCCCCGGAGCAGAGCCTTGCGGTCCGAGCACTGTCACGGAGCTTGGGAGATAGAATGGCTTTCAGGGGGTGGCTCCCTCTGATCGCGAGGTGACATTGTGCAAAACAGAAAAGGCATCTTAACATCTGGCGAGAATTCACGTTTTAAGAGGTGAAAATGACAGTCCTCTGAATGCAAAATTTCTAGTCTTAATCGTTTGGTGCATGTTAATTGCTTTAGCAGTAGTTTGCATACCAGAGGACTCTCGTGAGAGTAAGTGAAATTGGGGGTCTCGCTGAAGCGTGGCCAAGCCTGATTATCTTCGCAGACAGCACACAGATCCCGCTTCATAAAAAGGCCACAGATTGAAATCATGTCAGGTTGATAACGAGTTCCCAGCTGACAAAATGCCATTGGAATGACTGCGGATCAGGTTTGCCAGGTGTTATATCTTCAAACCTCATTTTTAGCTCATCGGGCTGGGGATTTCGGATGGGATTTTAATACCCAATAATAAAATGTCAGCGCTGAGTAATCACTGACATGTTATCTTTCAGTGACACTGTGAAGTGATAGGCCATGCATACTCTAAAAAAATTTGCAAATTGAAATCTCTTGAAGACGGGAGAAAGAGAGAACTTGGAGGCCTGCCAACGTGGGAGGTGGTGCCACAGCAGGGGGTCGCCCGTGGGTATGACATCGCCCATGCAGGTGACAGCCATTGTGTGTTTCATGGGTTGTCAGGACAATGGTGTCATTTGGAGATACTCCTTGGAAGATGACCTATCCTGGAAGGTATCCCTGTAAAAAGGGAGATGGTTTGCATGAGTTCACTCGCCTTACTCCCTGCCTATTACATTTGACTTGCCCTAGCCTTGTTTGTTAAATTGAATTATCCCTGACATTACAGAGTGTGCCTTAAGTTACTATTGAAGGAATGCAAAATATAAGGCATTAGAGGATTTTTATATGGAAATATAAACATCAGTTACAGATGCTTAGATGCTCGTAAATTGTCCCAGACTAGATCCTGGACAAGTTGCCAGTCATGTATCTATGAGGATTCTTCTCCACCGCAGGACTGGTAACTCAACTCAGGCTATAAAAGAAAGGAAGTTTATACTTTTTCGAAATGAAATTTTTAAAAAAAGGAAATTATAAGAATTTCAGGTACTGTTTTTTCCTATTATTATTATTTTTTTGCACATGCTCTACATGTGAGCTGCATTTCTGGTCTGTGTGGTCCAAAGGACACAGCTGGCATTGCTCCCTTCTGTTAAACTTGGACTTGGCAATATCAGCACTCTGATAGTGTCTGCTGCAAACAGAATCTAAGATAAGACTTAATGGCCAGGATTTTAATAGCAATTCAGCAGCTATAAAGAAAAAAGCACGCCTGGAAGATAGGAAGACAGTTAGCCTGCTAACAAATGCTTAATTGCATCTACATTCTCAGATAAGCTCAGTGGATAACTTTCATCTTTTATTAATCGGAAAACTTTTCCGGGTTCACTAGGATGGAGACCATTCTTGCGTTTACCACACTCTAGGAGGGTTGTGATCTGCGTATCACATTATTCTTGAGAGTTGTGGCTTGTATAGAATATATTGTCTGCTTTCCCCACATCCTAATCCTATTACCAGACCTTTCCTTTTCTAAAATATACCTGCCCATCGCCAGGATCCCAAATAGAATCCTGTCTACCTAACCGCAGCTGTCCAGCTCTTCACAGTCTGTACTCTAGCGAAGAAAAAGTTTAAGTCTCCACATTGACATCATGATGACCATAAGGATTGTTAAAGAGGAGAACAGAGCTTGTTGGACTTTTCCAGTGTAGGCCTTGGGGTTGTTCACAGCGTGGCCATGGTGTTTCCTGTCAGACACTGAACGGTAGGCTTTGGAGTTGTTAATTATGGTCTCACAGCTGGGCTGTCTCCTGTTGGACATAAGGACATAAACAATCACACAGAGCATTGACATCAGGCACGGTCACTCATAGGCCCTGCTTTATTTTTCAAAATTCTAGAGGCAAACAAGACCATTCCCAAATTCTAAGTATAGATAAAAACATGGTCATTGTTTAACCCACAAAATATCAAGTGTCTCCTTCTACCGCAGATAAAGTGAAGGCCAGCTGCATCTTCACCAATTACAGCCTCAGCCTCGCTCTGCCTGCCCTCTCCTGAGGCTAAGATGCATTGAGATATCTAAGTGTAGAAATGCTCCTACTTTCTGAAGGCATCCATTCTAGAATGAATCCTCTCTAAACCATCCAACCAGAGTTCAAATCCTACAATAAGTCCAATCTAATACCTTCTTACTGAGACACCCTAGGGTTCCCCAAGGTGTTTGTTCTCCCTCCCTGAATAATGAGTAATAAACCCAACTTGTTCACCATGTGCCCATGGTGACCTTTGGCTGGGGAACATTGACAGGACTTAATGGAGTGAAATCCTCAAAATATTGGCGGTTCCAATTGATTGAATTTTCATAACTATAGTTCAATCAGAATTTCCAATGAGTTGGGCAGTGAAATACTATTTAGATTTATACATGGGGAAGGGCACTATGCAAGAGAAGTCCTAGGTAGGGGTAGGGTCGGGGGGAAGTTGAGGGAACAGGAGGTCCAGTTGGCTGCAGGATAAGATGTGCTGGGCGCAGTAACGGGTAGTACGGCTCCAAAAGCTTATTGGGGCAGACTGGGGAGAATCTGGGTGGTAAGGAGTTTGGGAAATGAAGATTTGGAAACATTTTGTGTTAGTGGTGTATGTGAACTAACCTATGCTTTAGAAAGATTATTCTGATAGAATTAGATATTACAGTCAAGAAAAATGCTTAGACAGGAGATCAGTCAGGAGGCTCAGGCACATGAGGGCTTGAATTTCTGGCAGTGGGAACTAAGGATGGATCTGTTTGAGGGGTGGAGCCAACAGTCTGGTGCCAGCTGAATGTAGGGTACAAAGGCGAGAATGAGTCAAAGGCTTGGTAACTTGGGTAACTCAGAGAAACAGGGAAATATACGAGAGGAGTCTTGTACGCTTTGGGGTACAGCATGCCAACCAACTAGCTGTTACCTGAGACTAGAACAGAGGCTGAAACCAGGGAAATAAGTATGGAGTTCCTGGTGTGTGTGTCCTAGAGAAAGTCAAGAGAACTATTTATATCGATAGGGACGAGAGTATAAAAAGAAGGGAAAATTGGGGAGAGTGTTGGAGGGTTCTTGCATTGAGCGGGGAGCCAACAGCAGCAGCAGCAGCAGCAGCAGCCGGAGAGGCTGGAGGAGGCTGCACGGAGTTGGGACGGGGCCTGGGAGGGGGCAGCCCCGGGGAAGTGAGCGGGAGGGGAGGCGAGGGAAAGCCGAGGGCGCCGCCCAGTGTGCGAGGAGCGGCAGCAGGTGGGCCCGTCCTGATCCGCTTCCCAGCCTCTTCCATGACCATCCTTCCTCTCCATTGTGTTTTGAAACTAATTTGGGAGGAATCTGTGGTCTTCACCTTGTTTAGGCCAGTGACCTGAGGGATTAATCGGAGGGGAAGAAGGACACACACTGGTAATGAGCCAAGGGCGCTTGCTGGTGCAGTGTATGGAATTTTTATGAGATTCCTGACATTAAAAATCTATCCACGAGGCTGCTTTTTAAACCTTGCTTTAAATGGCTAATCCATATGTATGAAAGTGTTAATGAACTTGCCTTTAATTATAAGGGATTTCTGCTCCCTCTGCGCCCTCTGCTCCCACTGCTCCTGGCTTCCTCTTAAAATTCAAATCATTCAGAATTCTTGACTGAATGATTAAAAAGGTATGAGATTTACCTGCTTGCAGCGGGAGGCAGAACAGTCTGTGAGCAAATCATTTTACATCATCTTACCTGGAAGGAAGGTCAGAAATGGCAGCTGTGAGCGGCTGACGTCACTGACCAGAGTGTTTCTGAGGACAGCTCTGTTTGAAGTACCTGGCAGTGCCGAATTTCGGGAAATTCTCATTAAGCTCCTGGCCATGGAGGTCAGATAGGGACTTATTTAAAACCATTTTGTAACTAAGCGATTGACACTTATTTTGTTTTGTGGTTGGAAATTATCATGATCTGATGGCTAACATTTTCCAGCCCTCTGAGAATGCCTGGGAATCTGGAATTTAGACCAGAAACGTGGCATGCCTTGTCTTCTCCTTAGGCGTGACAGACTGGGGCCTGGGCTTACAGTTAAGAAGAGCTGAATTTAAGTCCCAGCTTTATCCCTGGGGCAGCCATGTAACTGGCCTCGGTTAGCCTTAATTTTCTCATCTTTAAAATGGGGAAAAATGTAACAAAGCTCAAATGAGATGATACACTTGTTCATGCTCTTCGCAATCTCTAAAAGAAAGCTGCCAGTGTCAGATATTCCCTTTTCCTGGGGAAGACCACTGAGAAATTATTAAATCTGTGCTCCAATTCTTTCCTTGTGAAGTTCAGGGTTGGGGTTGGTCTAGAGCTGAGATCAATGGTCATGACCATCGTGGGCATTCTTGAATAATGGGTACAGGTCCAGCTTTTTATAGGATTAAGGGGTTGCTTGCTGCCTTGGCCGTTGTAAGTGATAAATATTTAAGTGCAGGTGCCAGGCAGAGCTCTTTAACTGAGATGGCTCTTGAGTCCCTATCACCCTTCTGAAGTGGGACCCATGGTTCTTGCATTTCTCTGCTCATGGCTCTAGAGGTAGTTAAGGATGAAGCAGGGTTGGGATCTGGAGCTTCTGTTACCTAAGAGTCAACAAGAAATGGGGTCCAACTGTGACCCTGACTCACCAGTGATAAGTAGCTGGCTGAAAAATGAAACATTTCACCAGATTGTCTAAGTGGTAGTTGTCTGCATAGCCACCTCGAATGAACATATTAAATTGAGATTCATCAAGACAACGATTCAGCTCTGTTGATCCAGGTGATGCACTGAGTATCTTCCATCTATGAGAACTTTCCACCTTGAGACTCTGTGCCAAATCCTTGACAAATGTTTTCTCTTACATAACCCCAGGGTACAGTGTTTCTATTTTTTGTTGAAGGAGGTGGCAGTGGTAGAAATCCTCATGTGACCTAGGTTTCCCTCACAGTAAAGCTCTTGACCTGTAGGCTAGACTTAGCAGAAGCCTAGTTGTGGCCCCGAAGTTATGTTGTGAACATGGATGCTCACTTATGTTCGAGCCAAACACAAGAAGAACCTTCTGGACTCCCGTTGCCTTAGCACAACTCCTGAGATGGGTCTCTTGGTGGACACCCCAAACCCCAGGTTTGAAAAGTGGCCTTGGTTGTGGTCCAGTGAGTGGCTCTTGACCAACCATTTCTTACTTCCCAGAACAGAGAAGCATAACTCTGACCTCCAAGGAAATTGCACTGACTGTTGGTAGGGGGGCCTCTTTCGCTTGTTTCACTATAGGTTCAGCCGCTTCAAAATTGATGTTGAGGGTGACCTGTGATCGAAATGTATGGTTTCATTTGAGTGGGTGTCTGCTGGATGCACCCAATTAAAGAAACTGCTCTTTCTGTGATGCGGATGAGAAATGCACACACAGCCACGCAACGGATGTGTCACCCTTCAGCTTCGGCAGTCTCCTTTGATGGGTGCTTTCCCTTCTGGGGTCCCTAGTGCCTAGTAGCAGTTTGATCTTCTTTCATAGCACCTGAATCTCCAAGAGCCTCCCACATTGATTATTGCAGATCGTGGACTCCACCGATGCTGTTTCTTTTCACCTGGGCCTGGCGATGTCCCTGCAACAGTCTCTCCTCTTCACGTTTGACTTTGTACTTGTTAGTTCACTTCCTTGAGATAGTTCTGATGTTCCCCTCCCCTTTTTATGTGACTCCTTCCCACAAGACTGGCTCAGTGTCAATGACCTCCTGGGCCTGAGACCTCAGGGGTGGAAACCCTATGACAAAGTGCTGCTGTATATCTGAGCTATATAGTGACTGGGGGTGACCTGCATCCTGAGTCTCAGTTAGACAACCAACAGGAAGATTTGTCTGCTTGTTCTGCCTTTTTTTGTTTTGTTTTTTTTCCGGCCTTCTGGTCTTCAATGTGCTATGAATTCTTCATTGATTTGGATTTGTATGAAAACCTGGGGACAATGCCCTACATTTCTCCCATTTAAAAAATAATGGCCATTAATTTTCAACTTGAAAGCACATGATGAAAGTTGATGCATATACTGTGTGCTTTTATAAAACTGCCTCAGTTTTAATGAAGATTCAGAGCTCTTAGGTTTGCCTGAAGTAGATTGATTCATGACCTCTTTTTGAATTCCAGGACATTGTCACCTCAAAGCACTTATTGATTTTGTAGAACAGCATGTCCTATTGTGCGTCATCAAGTGCCTCTTCACACAATGTCACACCGCTCCATTTATAACTCCATCAGCTTTATAGGGGTTGCTAGATCCTTAGATGCTTGGACTGAAGTTTTAATGATCATGTTTCATTTCTTTTTCCTCTACCAGATGGTTTCTGATGGTATAGGTCAGAGTGAAGGTCCCAGGTCATTGGCGATAACTCAACTGAAAGTAAAGACTATGTTGTGCCTGGCGGTATGATTTGGGGATGAGTCCCTTTTACTATCCCCTAGAGAAACCTTTTTTCCCTAGTTCTCTGATGCCTAAAAGTTTGTCTGTGGTTTTCTTCCTTTAGGTTAGGCATTGTCTCTTGTAATTAAACCTTAGTGTCAGTTAGTTCTGGCTATGTAACAAACCACTCCCAAACTTAGCGGCTTGACACAACCATTTATTGCTTATAATCCTGTGGTTGATCATTTGGGCAGGGTTTCCTTGGGCTCTCTTCTCTGCTCCATGTGGCGTTGGGTGCACTCACTTAGCTTTTGTGGTCAGCTAGGTACTGGCTGGTCCTGGATGACCTCACTCACATGGCGGGTGGTTGGCTGGAGTGGTGGGGGCACCTGGGCCGCGCACCTCTCGTCCTCCCGCAGACCTGTCCAGACTTCTTCACATGGAAGCTGGGTTCCAAAAGCAGCAAGAAAGGGCGGGACCCAATGCACACACATTTTTTTTTATTGTATTTTTTTCTGCATGTGCATTTTTAAAGATTTTCCTTTGTTTATGTTTGCTAATGTCTTGTTGGCACAAGCAAGTCACAGGGCCAAGCCCATAGGCTCCATTTCTTGATGGGAGGAGCTACAAAGAATTTGTGGCTATTTTTTTTCAGTCTGCCACAATCTTAAACCAAAATATGTGGAGAATGTGAAAGAGTTTGCACACATACGCATGTGGGCACATACACAGATACATATATATACACAGACATGAACAGATTGAGGAGAAGGGAAGTTGAAAAACAAAAACTGTGTGTAGGCATCAATTGCTTGAGAAAAAAGAGATGCAGCCCCACCATACTTGCCTACTCAAGTGAGAAGGATTGTCTACAAGAGAACAGCTTTTCTCACTTCATAAAATTATGTGTAGATTGAGCCCCATCGCTGCTTTATTTCAAAGAAGTGTCATTTTCCACTTTAGATTATTAACATACATAGTACACTAGGATCTTAAGTCACCAAAAAAAACACACACTTTTGATTTCCCACTGCATTATGATCTCTTAAATGGAAAAATGTCTCACTTTTAGGCATCTTTCATATTTATTTGGTAGAGGCAATAGGAAGAGAATTCAGGACTTACTCAAATCTTTGTGTTCTGACTCCAATTTATTTGCATGTTGAAATTTACCTTGTAACACAGTTGCCTGGAGGTGCAGCACTGGTGGTTAATATTAGCTTTAGCAGATAGTCCTGACTAAGAGTCAACTTGAGCCCTTATGAGTTTACGGCCCTTCAAGATGGTTGTCAAGGAAAAGATACGTGCTTCTAAAAATGTTCCTGAGCGACTCTCAGAACTTGCCTTGGAGTACAACAGTCTTTCGGATTCAGCATATTCACTTGAGAATGGCAATGACTAATACAAACTTAGATGATGACACTTGCTCATGGTGCCTTTGGATGTCCCCAGTGACATGAGGGTGACACCCGGGGAGGGGTGACACCCGGGGAGGGGTGACACCCGGGGAGGGGTGCCATGGTCTGCATTGCATGTCTCATGCACCAAAACTTTCTGGAAGAACCCCAATCACAATGATTTGTTTTCCGTCACACAAGGACTTGCGTACCCAGCTATGTGTCCATGAGGCTGCCTTTTATTAATAGAAGCAGCACAACTTTGTCGGATCATATTTCTCAGCTGTTGGTTTGTCAAAACTATTATTGTAGATTGTCTATTATTTAAAACTTTTTTCAAAAATTAAAAAATAATTTCCAACTTTATTGAGATGTAACTGGCACGGAACATTGTTAAGGTATACGTGTTGACTTGATATACTCACATATTGCAAAACGATTGCCGCCAGAGCGTTAGTCAATGCTTCTGTAATTACCATGTGTTTTCAGAACATTGAGGATCTACACTCTTAGCAGTTTTCTAGTATATAACACAGTACTGTTAACTATGGTCACCGTTCTGCACATTAGATCCGCAGACCATACTCATCTTAAAACTGGAGGTTGGTACCCTGACCAGCGTCTCCCCACTTCCCCACTGCCAGCCCCCTAGTACCAGCGTCCTACTCTCTGTTTCAGTGGGTTCTGTCTGCTGTTTTCTGATGGTTTTCCTTTCAGCTGAAATGTCATTCCCAGGGGTCAAGAAGCTGGATTAGAGAAGTGGGGAAAAACTGTGCTCACTAATCTGAATTTAAACTTATTCCTTCCTATTCTCAGTTGGTATCTGACTTGCAGTCATACGTGAGGATTATAAATGTCACATCCATACCCTTACCTTTCCTCATTTTGGCCTTCTGTTTTAAATGTGGCATTTGCTGTCACTTTGAGATTTCTTTGCATTGCTTTTTTCCCTTAAGCAAACCCCACCCAAGAGGCATGTCGTTTCATTGAGTCTGTGTGCCTGTGGCTGATAGGCCATTTGTCTGCGTGCTTGACTGTTGGTTTATTTACATGTGTATGCCTGTATTTTGACTGCGTGTTTTCCTGTTGGCTTATTGATATGCTGAGGGGAAGCTGGGGCTCTTAAAAACATTACCGTGCCATATCTGGCACTTGCCACAAGTAACTCCTACCATTTCCTTATATTTTTGAGAGTGAGATGTTGCATTTTTTGCCAATCTATAGCTCAAACATAAGTGTTCATCAGAATCAGGGAGAAGGTTATTAAATCTCAGAGTTCTAGGCCCCACCTATGGTGTCTGATTCAGTAGGTCTAGGCAAGGCCTGGGAACTTGCATTTCTTGCAAGTTCCCTGGTGATGCTGATGCTGCCGGTCTGTGGATCACACTGGGAACCACTGGCCTGGTGGGATGAACACAGACACAGGCCCTTTTGAGGACAAACGCCTCAAAAGAATACTTCATGATAACTGGGTAACATGCTAGATAATCAGTTGAGCTTGTGGGATTATTTCATTAAAGCATTTTTTACTTCTTTTTCATACTCAGACACACGTACCACAATAATCTTTAAGATTAAATTGTAAAATATTATCTTGTCGTTATACTTAATCTTGAATCCGGGGGCTTTAGTCATGGTGCTGCAAGTGTTTGCATTTTTAAAATAATTTTTATAGAACTAGTAAAGAAAGGCCAGCTTTATAGTGGACATTTGTAACTGCAGCTAGGATATGTTTAAGGGTGAATTTTTTGTGTAAGCTATAGACAAATATATGAACATTAAGTTTTATTATGAAAGGAAATGACATTTCTTCTTTATGTATTTGCATCCCTGGTGCCATATATTTCCCTTTCGTAAAACACATCTTTCTATTTAAATGCACATATCTTTTGTTAAACTCTTGAGTAACATTACCCCCCTTTCCTTTTTTTTAGCTGGTATAGATCATAGCTGGTAAAAGCCACCCTCTAGTGGCCAAAAGCATCATGAGAAAAGGACATGGATGAGACGAGGCTAAAAAAATCAAATGACGAAATTGATTTTTTTCACATAACTAGTTTGTGTCCTCGTTCTGAGGGCAAATTTAGCTGGAATTTTATGTTCATTTGGATGATTGTGTGGCATCTTTCTCCTTTCAATGGCCCTCGGAGAGGCATTCTGCCTGTTTTCACGCAGCCTTAGAGGCCCAGGGATTAGCACAGCGCCTGGCACATCATAGGCACGTAACACTATTTGCCGAATTAAAGAACGAATTGGCCACAGAGGCCAACAGGAGGCCCTGGGGCTTGGCAGCCTTCTCACGTGACCAGTGAAGGCCCTGGGTCTTTGAATGATGGAGAATGTAGACTCATCGCACGAAGGGTCTGGGCAGGACTCAGAGACAGTCCTCCATTGTCCGCCCTCTCAGCAGCCCAGGGAGGGAGGTAAAACCTGTAGATGGCTCAGTAACATATGAATACCGGGCCGGCTGGGAACCCAGAACTTTCTGTTAGCCTCTATTTTACGATCCTTTCAATGTAGTGTTTATGAGAACCGCAACAATGGAAACATAGACTGCCTTGGGTCATCCACATCTATTTCCTCTCTGGCCATGGTGCCCCTCACCACGAAAGGATAAGAGATCAGGGAGCAAAAGCAGCAACATTAGTGGTCACCGCCCCCCTCACACCAGCGAATGCTCTGTGTCCACTTACACAGCCTCCTCGTGTTCGCAGGCGGTTTCTCTGCATTTGTTAGAGTCTGTGTGTGCGTGTGCACATGTGTGTAACAGGAGAGTGTAGTTACTCCACGGAAGTCTGTAAGATCTCAACACAGCAGGTGTGTTTAGAGCAGAGCACCTGAGCATAATTAATCTGTTAATTAATCTGAGGATTAATATGAGCAGGCATGCATGCTACATTTTTTTCCTGGTCTTAAAAGGATTCCTATTGGGAATATCCCAGCAAAGAGAGAGAATGAAATGGGCGTGTGTGCACACACACGCTTCCTCTGCACGTTTGCTCTGCAGTAAAGCTCTCTCTTCAGTAAAACGAATGTGCTGCCCAGAGGCCTCAGTGCTGAAGGGCTCTGTGGCAATCAACGAGTTCAGCCAGAGTTTGAAAGCTCGCAGACAATCATGGTATTATAATTGCACTACTTTCTCTTTGTCCACATCTTTAGCAACTATGTTCCCGGGAACTGACCTAGACTACAATCAGGGAGTCTTGGGTTTTCACATTTGATCCATTCAACCTGAAAGGAGGGGAAAACATCCTTTGAGTTGCAACATAGCCTTAAAGGAACCGTCCCCCCGCCCCACCTATTTGATCTTTTAATTAATTAACTCATTAATTAAACAGTTTTTCTCACCAGATCTTAGATAAACAAAACAAACAACCAACCCCCTTCCCCCCCAAATGCTTCACATTGATTCTCAGGGAGTTAGGTCTGGAGCGGGCGGCGGGGCGGGGGCAGTGAACGGCATGGCCAGAACATCACCCATGTTTCTGGAAGGCCTTGCTCTCTTGCCTTTCCCTTGAAGCAGCAAACCAGCAGGAGCGCAGGGAGGCTCCCTGATGATGATGCAAATGATGAGTTGTCTCCATTTGTTACACACAGTGTGAAAGCCATCTGGCTAGAGCCAGATTCCTACAGTTGGGATTTTTCATGAGGGGTGAGGGGAGGCAGGGGTCTGGAGTAGACCCATGTGCAGCCTGATCCTGTCTCCATTGGTATGGATATTTCACGGATGCTGCGTTGGGACAGTGCTGAGAGAACAGGAGTCAAGGGCCCCCGACAGGTAGGGGCAGCATGGTGCCCTGGGAGAGCTTGGACCCAGGGTGGAAGCCTGACTCCTGTGCTTTGGTTGAGTTGGGGCTCCATCTTCCAGAACACAGAGGTGCCCCAACCTCATGGCAGAACATTCAGCAGGGTTCTCTGTAGCTCAGAAATCCCCAGGAGCGGGCATCTCTTTCCTCTGACCTCTCTCGATCCCATCCCTTTGGTGTGTTCCTAGCCTCCGCTGAATTGAGTGCCTGTTTTCTCTGCAGGAGAGTCACCCATGTGCTGGTCATGACATTAAACCCACAATCCCAGATGGCCCCTCGGTTCTGCCCAGGAATCCCTGTTCTAGATGAATTCACTCTTACACTTCACAAACCTGCACAGCCTCAACTCTCCTCAAGTTGCCCACAGGTTATAAAACAAATTGAGGACCGTGGTTCTCCAAAGCGGGGTTTTGTCCTTTAGCAGACACGTGGCAACATCTGGCAGCATTTTCGACTGTTACAACTGGGGTGTGATGATGGTAGTAGAATCTAGTGGGCAGAGGCCGGAGATGCCGCTTTCCATCCTATAATGCACAGGGCAGCTCGCAGCCATAAAGAATGATCCAGGCTAGCATGTCAGCAGCGCTGCAGTTAAGAACTCCTGCTTCTGTCATGTGTGGGATTGTACTTCCCCAAATTCGTATGTTGAAGTAGTAAGCCCCAGTATGATTATATTTGGAGAAAGAGACCTTATAGAGGTAATTACAATTCAATGAGGTCACGAGGATGGTATTCTAATCCAGTACGACTGGTGTTATGTAACCATATGAACCGTCAAGGAGGTGTGCCCCACAGAGAAAAGCTGTGTGGGGTCACAGTAAGAAGGCGGCCATCTGCAAGCCAAGGAGAGGCCCCAGGAGAAACCAAGCCTGCTGACACCTTGATCTACAACTTCCCTCCTCCAGAACTGTGGGAAAATAAATTTCTGTTGTTTAAGCCCCTCAGTCTGTACTATTTTGATATGGTGGTCCTAGCAAACTAATATACTAGGTCATGTGTTTTGGGGGACAACCTGGGAAAGTAGAAAGAATACACAGGGTCAACTGTGTGGTCTTGAGCAAGTTTCTTCACCTCTCTGACTCTTAATTCCTCATGTATAAATTGGGATTAGTCATGTGCATCATTTTGGGTTGTCATGGAAATTAAACAAGTTAACAACCACAAAGAGCCTGATAGAAGCAGCTGCCACTAACTTGCTACTAGACTCTAAAGTCCTTGCAGATGAAGACACTGCCATTTAGCTTCGTACCCATGGTACCTGGAAGCTCCACAGACATCATGGGTGCATCTTAAATGAGCGTTGATTCAATCAATGACATTTCGGTTACTGATTCAACCACTGTTATTCGAGCATCTTTTCTGTACCAGATTCTGTGGGTACAGCTGTGAGCGCTGCAATTATGGCCTCTATCTTCAAGCCTCTATTCTAGCAGAGGAGGAGAATCATAATCAGGTAAAGAACGAAGTTAGAAATATGATTTCAGACAGTTCTGTGTGTTATGATGGAAATCTATTGAGTGTCTTGATGAGTAACTGGTGGGAGGAGCTACTTTGGATGGTATTGTCAGAAAATTATCTGAAGATGTGATATCTGTTTTATTTTGTTTACAGGTTCAGGTGTGCTTTATTGGTGACTTAAATTCCTCTGTTGCTCTTATGAAAAGAATTTCCACAATGGTGAACGAGTCTTGGTACAGTCTTCTCTTGATGTACCCAGTAGCTATACTCTAGGAAAACGCAGCACATCTTAAAAGCTGTACTGTACCTGTAGATGTGGAAATTTATCAACAGGGTTTCCACCGATATGGATGTCCGACGGGACCATCCACAGTTGTGAGGACACCAGGACATTATTTGTTGTGCAGGAGAATTCTAGATGTTGCATGATGTTTAATATCTCTGGCCCACACCAACTAATTCGTATGTTGAAGTAGTAAGCCCCAGTATGACTATATTTGGAGAAAGAGACCTTATAGAGGTAATTATAATTCAATGAGGTCACGAGGATGGTATTCTAATCCAGTACGACTGGTGTTATGTAACCATATGAACCGTCAAGGAGGTGTGCCCCACAGAGAAAAGCTGTGTGGGGTCACAGTAAGACCCCAATAGAACTCCAATAGAAATCTTCAATCGTTGCAATAATCAGTCCCCCAGTCTCCAAGGCACCCTCAAAAGAGCAGTAGAGCTCCAACTGAGAGCCATGGTTTTAAAGGTTGCCTGTGACCTCCCAGTCTTGTCATCCACTTGTCATTCTCACTCTCCATGACCTTTGACATTGTGAACCAGCCCTCTGAGGTTTCCTTTCTTCAACTTTCCTCCATCTCTACAGAGTGTCCTGATCTGGCTTCTTGTTCTCCACCTGCCTGGCCATGAAGATCTGACTTTGGTTCCTTCTTTTTTCCTCTCCGCGTTTTGTTTTGTTTTTTTGGATGAAACTTTACCACTTCTAGGCAACTCCCCAGATGCTGTTTCTGTGCCATTAAAGTCCATTTTTTTCTCCAGCTGCACCTGGACCTTCCCTAAGCAAGCCCCAAGTTAAACATGTCCAACTGGTCAGCTTCCTTGAAAAGCTATTATTTCTTTGGCCATCCCCGTTTGGGTGACGGCAGCACCATTCACTCACTCAGCTGAAGCAGGGCAGCCATCTGGACCGCTCCTTCTCACTCCCACATCCAGTTGGCTGCTGGGTCTGGTCAATTCCAAAGAAGCGATTGAAGCTGGATAGTCAGGAGCAAGCCATGCACAGGTCAGGGCGGTGGTGATGAAGTTCGACGCCCTGGGAGGGCCACTCTATCCCCACGCCTCTGATCTTTATTTTTTAAAAATTCCTTGGGCCAGGTTAATTTTGCTAGACACTGGGCATATTGCCCTGAGCTAATTTGTTTGTCCAGATTAATTACCAGCAGGGGTGGCAGTCTGATTTTCACAGAATCCTTCTCTTTTGGAAGGATGGCCTTTTTAGTCAAACAGTCCAATTTAGGGTTTTTTGGCACAAAGTGGAAAGGGTGCCTTGACATTTCCATAAAGACATTTAAATGTTACCATCTCTGAAGAAACAGTTTTAGAATATGAAACCTTTATCTCCCCCCTCCCCAGCAAGGAAGGGAAACATCACCAGCTTAATTTTCTCTGTAAAATAGTTTCTTCCTTTGCTTTGCATGTTGCTAGTAGGAAAAAAGATAACAATACTGTTTTCAAAAACAAAACCGCTTATGGATGATTCCATGAAATTTTCTTCTGATTTTTGGCCATGTAAATAACACCTCAATCCAGAGACCAAAATGCTTACAGGGTTATAAGTGATCCTTCCAAGTTGGTTTTTAAAAGATCTGCTAGGAGAGACATACAGTTGAAAAGATGTTGCTTGGGATTGTTTCGTACGTGGAGAAGCCAGAAGCACACATAATAAAATCATATAACATGAACTCTACTCTGTTAACAAATTTTAAGTTTACAGCACACTATTGTTAACTATTTGCACGTTAACAATAGGCAGAGCTCTAGGACATCTTCATTCTGCATAAATGAAACTATTAGACATTTGTATTATATTATACCATTTATAAAAATCAACTCAAAATGGATTAAAAACTTAAAACATATGAGTCCCAAAACTATAAAACTCCTAGAAGAAAACATAGGGAAGACCTTCATGACATTGGTCTTGGCAATGATCTCTTGGATATGTCACCAAAAGCACAAGCAACAGAAGCAATAGTAGATAAAAAGGGCTATATCACACTAACAAGCTTCTGTGCAGCAAAGGAAGCAATCAGCAGAGTAAAAAGGCAACCTGTGGAATGGGAGAAAACGTTTGCAAACCATATATTTGATAAGGGGTTAATATCCAAAACTCTTGTAAAAAGAAAGATTTTCTGTTGACTCTAGATCAGGAGTCACCCAACTTGTTCTGTGTAAGGGGCAGACAGGGAAGATTTCGGCCTTTGCAAGCCATGCATATGGTCTCTGTCGCAACTGATCACTCTGCCATCGTTGTCTGAAAGCGCCATAGACAGTACGGGAGTGGAGGGGCATGGCTGTACCCCAATAAATATGTGAATGCAAAAATAGACTGGGTTGGATTTGGCCAGTGGGCCATAGTTTGGTGAGCCCTGACAAGGTCACCCCCCGCCCGGCTCTATTAACATTTTCGCTGGATAGTTTTTGTTGTGGGGGCTGTCCTGGGCACAGGAGGGTGTTTAGCTGCGTCCTTACACTAGATGCCAGTAGCAACTCTAGTTGTGACAATTAAAAATGTATCCCCAAACTGCCAAAGTCTTCTGAGGGACAAAATTGCTGTTAGTTGAGTAACTCTGATCGAGATGAAGAAAACAGTCTGACGAAGAGTAATAGGAAATATTTCCCTAAAACTACAAAAAGAACAGGGTAGAAGAATTGAGAAGCATGGTGTATTTGTCTTAGGTAGGTCAAGGTCTCCTCAAAGGAGTCATTATCACCTCCTAAATTTGGAAAGCACTTCAACAAACGACTGAAATGGCAAATGCTAGAAAAGTGCTCTGTTAGTAATGCCAATATGCGCTTAACCCACTTTTGTGATAGGCACAAGAAACAAAACAGCTCTACACGTTAGCAGGTCCTCAGGGGGCTGTCTGAGTCTGAGGGCTGGCCAGGTAGGAGTGGGAAAGCTGGAAAAAAGCTCAATGTTCTAGTTCCCACTTGGGCAAGGGTTTATTTTTCCTGCTTATCTGGATTCAGAACCAACACAGGCAGGGTGATTTTTGAAAGCGCTCACATGTTTCCCATTGTTTGGACAGGGCCAGACAGAAATGGTCCAGTTTCATTGCAAATTGGCAGTAACACATGTTTTTGAAAGTTAAAAACAGCCTAACATTCATGAGTGAATCTCAAAGAACGTTGTCCTCTTGGCCTTTGGAACAAACACCTGTTTTGCAATTGGGAGGGTAGGAACCATATTTACTTCAGAAATTGCTAGGTTTCTTTCTCTTTCTTGCTATGATTCTATTTTAACAATTAAAAAATTTGAGCACAATTAAAAATATTATAATACAGATATTCCTAACTTTAAGTGAACAAACAGAGATAGCCCACACTTCCTCAGGAATTTTAGTGAAACCCGTTTAGCTGAGTTTCTTTCCTGACTTGAAAACCCTAGAAAATGCATCGATCCCTTTTCTCCTTTAATAGAGTTCTCTTTAGTTAGAGATACCATTTTTCGAATTGATCGGAGGAAGAATGCGGTCCACATCCTTGAGAGCAGCTGGAAGTCCTGCCGCTGTCACTGTGCCCCGTGGCCACGGCAGACACCCTCATGTACCCGTGGGCCCGGGCCCCCAGGACCACTGACCACAGCCTCGTGAGGGGACCTCTGGTGGATACATGGAAAACTCTTTTTTCCTTGGAATCCTGAAGGGAAGTGCCCTTCACAGCCTGCCCAGAAATCTACATCTCAATTCTACCCCAAGAGGCCCAGCTCCGGAATCCCACCTGTCGGAGCCGCCCCTTCCAGGGAGCCCCCGCCGGCCCTCCCTGCCGGCTGGTCCAGCGTGGGTGGACATGGGACGCGCCTGACAGCAGTCCTTCCTCTCTGTCCCTCAGGCTACCACGGCCTTTACTGTGAGGAGGAGTACGACGAGTGCCTGTCCGCCCCGTGCCTGAACGCGGCCACCTGCAGGGACCTGGTTAATGGCTACGAGTGCCTCTGCCTGGCCGACTACAAAGGTGAGTGGCGCTGGGGCCTTCTTGTGCCGCAGTGGCTGTACCTGGCAGCACACGTCTCTCAGCTTGAATGTATACCCCTCTAATCGGAGCATGAAATCGTTTTGCATAAAAATCAAATACTGGCTGTGGGATGATTTAGGGGGTCGAGGGGACCAACATGCACATCTCGGGTTTCCTCTTGATGAGCTGAAAAATCCCCCTCCCGTCCTTTTCTTCTCCTGTCCTCACTCTCTTCTCTTTTGAAGGTGCAAAAGGCCAAGGATAAAGAATGCTAGTCAGTGGACTGTCAGGCGCAGATCAGGGACAAGGCTGTGGAAACAGCAGGAGAGGGAAGCA
Organism: Pteronotus mesoamericanus; assembly: GCF_021234165.1. NCBI lineage: Eukaryota > Metazoa > Chordata > Mammalia > Chiroptera > Mormoopidae > Pteronotus > Pteronotus mesoamericanus. Next base: position 1,109,875 of record NW_026555277.1, read on the forward strand.
TGGGGGTAGCTTAGTGCTTTGCTGGGCAAACACAGGAGGATGCTGTGCTTTTTGGTGGTGGAGGCAGGTGGGATCTCACACATTCGTATATAAGTGAATTCTCATTAAGTATATGAGTGTATATAAGTATATAGTTCTCATTCGTGTATAAGTGAATTCTTATAAGAGAAAATGATTCAGTTGGGAGGGAAATCCTCACTCTAACCCTTTGAGCTGGCGGGTAATGATATTGCTCATGAGCCCGGACAGCATGGTCCTCAGAGCCTGGGCATCGGCCTCCCCAGTGGGCTCGGGCCGCAGTTAGTGGGTGGTGCGTCTTCCCCGGAGCCCAGACACCCTCAGACAACACTGCGCCAGGAGAGTCTGTTTATCAGCAGCTGCCCACATTTCTCTGAGCCACAGGCTCAGGGCTGGGTTTAGATTTTTGTAATGCTTTTGTGGGCTCTATTTATAACCACTTCACTTATTCTGTTGCTCTCTGCTCTGCTTCCTTGATTGATACCATCCATCTGCCTGGTGACCTTGTATAGCAGCCGCTGTCGCTTGTCTTTGGATGGACCCACCTTTGTTTTTGGTGAGCCTCAAGGGTTTGTAGGCCCCAGGGATGAACTTGATTGAGCCCCTGGATGGAAGGGCTGAAGCGGGGCCAAGTCTTTGCTGTGTGTTTGGCAGATCTGATGCTTTTTTGGCCTGCGATGCCCATTCAGCGCCAAACCCCACCGACTTCCACGGGGGCTGACGTGCTGGGTTCATGCACATGGCTTCTGAGATCTAGGTCTGTCAGAGCATCAGGAACTAGGGAGTCAGTCAATTCCGGGAAGAAGAATAAGGGAGCAATGAATCAGGAGAGCTCGGCAGCTCACCCCAGTCATGTCGCTGGCTTCCCGACGAGCCTGGATAAGTCTCTTCAACTGGCCGGTCTTTATCTTGCCTCCGTAAAGTAAGGGAAGGGATGCTTACTGAGATTTTGAGATTCTTTAATGACAAAATTAGTAGTGGCGGATCACTCCAAAAGTTTAAAATTCAATAATTCTTTAGTTTATGGTAGAATTTATGATAGAATTTTATAAAGCAAATTTCATCTTCCTAAGTGACAAAGTCATTAATTGGGTGTATTCTGACTATGCCCCCAACTTCCCTGTTTTTGAGGCGTTGCTCATGCTATCAGGACCAAGAAGTAAAAAACACAAATGCCTAGGGTGACTCATCAGTGTCTCCACAAATTTATAGACTGTGACCCTAGACCCTTCCACTTCTTCCATTTTTCTCAATGGGTGTTCCCAAATTTTTCCACTTCCCCTAAAGCGCCATATTACATCGCTCACTCTTAGACTCTAACTGGTTTCACTTCCATCTTCATGGCATAAAAGAGAGGTTGTCATTTGTAAACATTGTCAAATTTATTTAATTTTTCACATTCTATGGTCATGGCTCTCAAACTGATGCTCCCATCCTTGCCTGCCGGTGGGCCTGTTCGCAGATCGCTGGTTCTCTCCTGGAGTTTCTGACTCAGTGTGTCTGGGGTGGGGAGCAAGAATTTGTGTTTCTGGTAAGTTCTTAGGTGTTCTTGCCATGCTGGCTGTGAACCACCCTTTGGGAGCCCCTGCCATCCACACTTCTCTGCAACCACAGCCCCTAAAACTTGGTCCTCTTCCACGTCGGACGACCCCCTGCTCCTCATCCTGCTCACGGCTGCTCCTTCCGTATGTGTTTTCAATCCTCCCTACCCCCTACTTCGACCTTTCTGTGACCTCTTTCCATCAGTTACTGACTGTGCAGGAGGTGACTCAAGGAGTCAGAGGACCCTGCAGGGGACGTCAAACACGTCCGAAGATTTGGGTTCTCAGGAAAAGGGCGCAGGTGCCGAGAACAACAGGGTTAGGGGATGTGGTTCTGAGGAGAACCGAGGACTCAATGGCCAGCTGAGCCCCAAGGACCCCTCGGCTTATGGAGAGGCAGTGCCTGCTCTGAAGGAGCTACCTGTTACCCCATGAGGCCGAGGGCAGCGATCACACGGATGTTGGCTGTCCTCAGAGGGAATTGCACGGTGGGACCAAACGGGGCCTTCTTTTCTGTGTGGCTGGGAGAGAATGCTCTCCTGTCCACACCTGGAGAACCCCAAGAACCTGAAACGGGGAGGCCTGTCCCCTGTGCCTTAGTCATCGGGAGCCTATAGGCTGGCCCGACCAGCACTGGAGGACAATCCCCCGTGTCATCTGGCCCTGCCTGGCATTGCCATCCTCCAGCCTAGCCAGTACAGGAAGCCTGGACCAGCACCTCGAAGAGGGAAAAAAGTCTGGGAACCATAAACAAAAGTGCAACAACAAGCAACAATGCTAAACGCTCAAGAGAAGAAGTGAGAAAAGTAATGTATACTATTCAAAATTCAATTTAGATCGTCAAAAGAAAAAGGAGGAACTAATTCATGATAGAAGTAAAAGTAAGAAGAAATGGAAACCATGAGTTGAAAGACAGGAAATGCAGAGGAAAGACTCAAGAGATCTGTTTCCCTTTGAATGATAGATGCTCCCGAAGAAGAGGAACACTTGGGTATAAAACCAGAATCAACTCATTCCTAGAAGGAAAAGTCTGTGAACAGAAGAAAATTGAAGTTTTCTAACAGAATGGGCTCATTCAGTGCCAGAGGATTAATAAAGGAGATGAGGCACAATTTAGGATTTCCTGGTAGAATTTCCAAATCCAAGGGTGAAGACAATTGTTTTTATAAGATTCTTCACAAGGAGTACAGATTACATACAAAAGAAAGAGAATCAAACCGACATTGGACTGCTGTTCTCTATCTTGAAACTGAACAAGAGCAAAGAAGTGTTTCAGACTTTTCAATGAAAAGCACTGGTGGTTAAATGAACATTTATATTTCAGGGCAAAAGAATGACATATTGTGCACATTTAAGGATACAGAAAATATAACACCATGTGCCCTCTGTAAGAAAATTATTTTTAAAAGTATTCTTAGTAAAATGGAACAAAATCAGAACAAAGATAGCCAGATAGCAGGAGGTAGAGAACAAGAGGAATAGGGTTGAAGACAGTTCCTTAAGTGCAGGGAAAAATTTAAATAGATGATATTGATGTGATTGTAAATGGTAATTTAATGGTGAAGAAAAGTCTTGAGAAAATAGGTCTAATTCTGTATGAATAAGTACTGTTGCATAGTGAGTCACTAGAAGGCAGTGGGCTGAGACATCACCTTTTTACTATCTAGCAGTTTCGGTGGTCCAGGCCGAGCCTAATGGACTCCCTGCTCGGGGCCTCACTAGGTGGGAACGAGATGTTGGCTGGGCTGAGTTCTCATCTGAGGCTTGAATAGGGAAGGATCAACTTTCATGTTCCCTTACATTGTTGGCAGACTCCATATCTTGTGGCCGTGGAATCGATGGCTGCTTGCTTCTTGAAAGTCAGCAGTAATGAAAGTGGGCCTCTGCCAGTTTCCATACCTCACTTTAAGAGAGGCTTGCACATGCTGACAGCCTCACCTGATTAGGCCAGGCTCACCTAGGATGAACTCAGAGTCAACTGATTAGGACCTTAGCTGCACCTTCAAAATCTCTTTCTTAACTTTTTCAAGATGTTATTGGTTAGAAGCTCATGCTCAAGGAGAAGGTCTTACACATAGGTGTGACTTATTGGGGATTACTGGCATGTGTCTATCTACCTTTTGTAAAGGAAAAATTGAAATGATCACACTAAAGTTTCATATCATTTTAACCAAATCTACATGTTAAAGGGGATGGGTAGTGGGAAAGATCGGAAGATATACAAGTGTGTTCAAGATCTCATCCCAGTGGGCAGGTAAAGTGATTACTTAATTTCAGTATATTTGTGGAGACATTTAGGTTTAAATAAGACTGCTGAGAACAAGAAGGTAGATTCTTGCAAAGTAGCCATAAATAGAACTTGTAAACTAAGAATGATGGGGCTGTGGTGTACAAGGAGTTAAAAGAGAGGCAGAAAGGGTTGAATCATGTTCTCCAAAGCAGAGGAAGAGCAGGTGAGGGGTCAGGGGTCACAAGGTCCTGTGCCTTTCTTTCCTTGAGGAATGGGCATTCTCCCCCTTTTCGGAAGCATTTCTTCTGATCTGTATTTATACAGAAGATGTGTGTATAAACTTATGAAACTATCAGATGGGTGGGCTTCAATTCCTAACTAGTACTTATTTTTGACGTTAGAACTTAGGTAGGTGGTATATTGGGGGGAGGGTTGGGACTTTAACTTAGTTTACACGTGTATTTTTTTTTAAGTGGTGAGTTTTACTGTTTGATGTTTAAAAGTTAAATGAATGAGTTTAACTTCCTAAAAAGAATGACTATCATAGGAAGTCAGGCAAGTATAGCTCAGAACATTTTGTAAAAGGAAAGCAATGAGGGGAACTTCTCATGCCAGATGTTAAAACCTACTCAAATGCTGCAATTATTCTTACATTCCCATGTTACAGGTGCAAGAATGGACAGCTGGCCCAAACTGAGTGATGGTCCAGAATCCCTTGCCTGTAATAACAGGCATATAAAAAATGCATGACTCTTAAAGAAGACTTGCTATGAATGAGAAGGGATTTAAAAAAAATGGTGCTAGAATAAGTGGGCTGCTAAACAGAAAAAATAAATGTTCTCACACGTCTAAATAAATTCCACATGAATTAAAAAAAAGACAACTTGACCTTGTGTCCTGCTCTACATGCAGTAATCTCCCCTTTAGTCTCTCTTTTTTTTTCAGCCACGTTTCCTTAGAGTTGGCACCTCTATTTCCTTAATTTTTATCTTTTTTTGGATCTTTTTAAAAAGATTTTATTTATTTTTAGAGAGAGGGAAAGTAGGGGAGAAAGAGAGGAAGAGAAACATTGGTGTGGGAGAGAAACATCAGCTGGTTGCCTCCCTCATGCCCCGAACCAGGGACCGGGCCTGTGACCCAGGTGTGTGCCTTGACCGGGACTCAGGAATCAAACCGGCGACCGTTTGCTTTGTGGGATGACGCCCAACCACTGAGCCACACCCGTCAGGACCTCAATTTTTATCTTTTCTTAACTCTCCTCAGTTTGGGTGTTGTCCACACCATCCTGCTAAAATGGAGTCAGCAGTGACTTAGCTGGAGAGTTTTCTGTGAAACCCAGGACGCTTCTTCCTCCAGCCCCCAGCTCTGGGTTTCTGCCACTTTGCCCCATTGACCACTTGCGTCCCTGCTTTTGCTTCCACAGCTCCATCCCTGCCCCCTGGACTCCTGACCCCCAGCCCCCACCGAATACTTGTCCCCTGGAGACCATGAATGCGGTGGGTCCGCAGGTTTTCTTCTGGGCCCCTTTCTCTTGCCGCCTCCTCTTTGCTCTCATTCAGTCCTCTGACTGCGCCCACCGTCTAAAAGGCTGATCCCCACACAGACGGGATTCTTCCCTCCTGAACTCTCCCAGCATTTTCTCTGTATCTGCTAAGACAATCACAGTCAGCCTTGCAGTCGATTCTTTCTGGCTTCAGACTTCCTTCTCTCTTCCACTAAATCATATCTTAGTGAAAGGCGGTGACTATGTAGAGTTTTTCTTTTAATTCTCGGCAGCTTCTGATACGGTGGCTTGCACAAAGCGAATGCTAAGTAGCGATCTTGAATTGAAATTGCTGCTTCACATACTAATTAGAAGAAACCAGCTCGAACATTTTCCCAGTAAGTTTCCACTGTGGATCGTGAAATTCTTAGAAGCAAATACATAGAGGGATTCAGAGTAACCGCCTTTCAGATGTGCCAAAGTGCTGACACTTCCTTCAGAACCAGGTTACAGCTAGTTCACGATGGAATTATTTCGTGTTATCAAAAAGTCAAGTGACGGCCCCGTTTGTTTTGAGTTTTACTTCTAGCAGAACAAGCTAAGTGATCAACAGTATACCCATTTGGAATTTTTCGTGACAGAAGTTAGAAAAAAAAGTAACCATGTTTTAATTGTTATTGTTGAAAATAACAATAAAAAATTTAGAAAAAAGAAATTTCAAAATAGCTCATTGTTTCACAGCGGAATACAAGAGGAATAATCATCTGTATTGTTTCCACCCTTTTAAAAATAGCCACGTTTTTACAGTTATAATTGAGTATATCTACAATTGTCTGTTTTTTCTGTTTATACTTAACATTACACTACATTTGATTTACAATATTGCTAGGAAGTCTTACTAATTCTAGCTTACATGATTATGCAATGTTCTCATTACAGTATATTTATCCAGCCCTTGTTGCATCTAACGTGAGGCTATTGGAAATAATTCTTGAACGAGTATTTTTATTCCTATAATTTTCACATTTTCTGGATATGTTTTTTGGTGGAGTGGGCAGGGAATAAGAAGGGTCTCAGAAATGAGATCACTGAGTTCTGGGTTTGATCACATTATATCTAAATGTGAATTTTTAAAGTCTACAGAAATTTATAATTGAAAAGACGAGAATTTTGTTGTTGTTGGCTAGAATTATTTCCTCTGTGTAATCAGGGAATAAGAAGTTCTGGATGTTGTGGGTACATAGCGCCTCTCATGGAATGGGACAGATGCAAAAATGGGTAAGTCAAGGTTTTTTCCCCTTTTTTGGGCTATTATTTAATCAAGAGGAGACTGAGACTGAAACACACAAGAAACAATGAAGTTAAGGTTGAGATGTCAATTGTAATTTTTGAATAATTTAGAAAAAGTTGAGTTCTGTGAGCGTAGAAAAACTAGAAAAGTGTTCATGGAGGAAATAAGTTTGAATATGAGATGACATATTAAAGAGAATAATAAGTTCAAAGGATGCTTCAAGTTAATTTTCTTTACCTGGCTTAGTTTTCCTGGAGATAAAAATAATGATTTTTGTTTTCAAAACCTTAATCATCACTAAACTGTGATGACAATGAAGATTTATAATTGGTACATGACTCTTTGAATTGTTGTTCACATTCATTCTAAAATTAACTTCTATAAACTGCCCTGTTGGAATAGAGATCTTTTTCAGAAACATTGCTTCTCTATTCCTTAATATGAAAAGTATGAATTTTTATTAGTTTTGACTGAATTACAGTTTATTTTTGCTTGAGACTAAACATAAGTTTTGTAATAGTGCGTGCCGCGTCCTTTGCCAATGGCTGATGCCTGTGTCATTCCATAGACTGAGTCTGAAGTGTGGACCAGGTTTTCCCTGACAAAATAGGGTGTTTTTGAGGCAGATTTGGAATGGCTTCCCCCTCCTCTGGCAACCCTATCTGTGTGTCAGCCAAAGTACACAGTCCGTCGCCCCTCCTGAAAGGACAGGATCCTGGGGGGATACCCATCATTCCTTCCACGCATTAAGATATGGCCTCTGCTTTAAAGGACCTCGGAGACTTGTGGGGGGATACGGCAGGAGGACAGATGAGTCATGATTTAGCACAGTGAACTCTGTAACAGCGTGAACTCAGCCCGCTCTCAATGCACAGTGGCAAAAGAATGGCCTTCTGTTTGGGGAGAGTCAGGCTCAGCTTTCCCAAGAAAGGGTGTTTGAGCTGGACTTCAACAGAGAGAATGTGCCAGGCAATGACCAGCTTGGGAAAGAGGGTGGAGGAAGGCGTCCTTGTCAGAGCACCTGGGGTGCCCAGCTCTCAGCATTGTGAGTGCCTGGGGCCTGTGGGGAACAGTGAGCTCAGGAGGGCGAGACCTGTGGCTGGAGGAGGAGGGCTGGCGAGGAGGCGGCCTCCGCAGGTCAGCGATGCTCATGCCTGTTCGCTCTCTCTATTTCAGATTTCTAGCTCGCAGTTGTCCAGCTCTAACCATCGAGCTGAGCATTATGACACCTATCTTTTATATAGGGATTAGCAACACTTAGCGTATAGAAATGTGCGTAACGAGTACTCACTGGGGACTTTGAAGGCCATCTTGCTTCATAGCCATCGTGTTTCTGGGAAGATTGGCTTTTGTCTGATCTTGCTGCCAGAAAACTCTCAATGGGTTGAAAAATGACCAAATATTCTTATCTTTTGAAAAAGAGGGATAAAATTATTGCCAAATAAAACCACGTGAAAGATTGGAATTGCTTATTATCTTGGGTGTTTTCATCAAATCTGTATTATAGGAGGCTTTTAAGGTTAAGATGTTTGAATACTTAGCCTAGATTTTGCTCTTCAGCCTGATTTGAAAAAATGTGGTAGTTTGTGTTAATGTGTTATTTATATTAATATTATACAGGTGAGATTGACTAATGTACCACTAGAAACCCAGTAAAGATCATTTTTGATTGCTTGTGGAATTTTTTTCAGCTTCAGACATCTCTGAACTTTGGCTGTGGTTGCATTTCCAGTTATAATTGAAAGCCTTTTTTTGTCACCTGATTCCCCATTGGTCAGCCTCGGGGGAACTTGTAAATACATGAATCTTTGTTTTTTTGACAAACCCCTGGGAGGAGAAAAGGTTCTTTTTCATTTCATTCTTTCAGCTGAGCTTGAACTGAAATAGAAATAGAAACTTCTGGACGAATAGTCTCTCTCACATTCTCTCTCGATCTCAGGTAAAGAACTACCAGTTTTGTGCTAATAAATAATTTACTCTTTGTTACTTCGAGCTTGTAGATAAGCATGAATATCCTGGGCTTCTTAATGATGATGAAAGTGTGACGGCTCATACAAGTCACTGGAGATGGGCAGGGAGCTGGGTCCTTGTTCCCAAGGGCCATATCCCACCAAGCCTGAGCCCACGGGATGGGTGGTGGCCGTAGGGAGAAAAAAATAAGGCAAAGATCTGAGAGGCACCTTAGAAAAACATCTGGCAGAATATTGCACATGGGTTGGATATGAGGGGCAAAGGATAAAAAGAAAGGAAAAGCCATCCATTTCTCAACTGTTTTACCAGGCTCAAGTAAGTCGTTACTGTGGAAACAAATAGGCAGTCCTCGTCCCATCTTCTCTTACATTTTCCCCTCTTTCTTTAACCCTACTCCTTAAGGCATTGAGGAAGAAAGGAGAGAAAAACCCCAGCAAGAGTAATTTCAGTGACCGAATGATGACTCATTGGGCGTGGCAGCCTTTTGCAACGTGTGAGCTTAATAACAAAGTAGAGAGTAAATTAAGTAAATACCATTCAGTCACCATTTGCTTTATCCTTATTTTTCGTGAAGCTGTCGGAAGGGTGAGCATGTCGTTACATAGATTATTATGCAGAATATAATGTAATTTATCTTCCTCTCTAGAGGGCGGAGAATGGGAGAATCAGCTTATCCCATGCATCTGACTCAGCGCTCCACTGAAACAACAGCAGGGACCCTACCTTGGGAAAAGTGTTGCATTTTTAGTTTTTTTTTTTTATAAAAGTATAAAATAATGCTTACTCATTGTAAAATAGTCCCAATAATACAGAAATACATAATGTGAAAGTCAAAGGTAATTTATTTCCCTCTCAGTCCCACTTCAGGCATTTGCATGTGGACAAACACACGTAGACCTTTTTAAATATCAATGGAAAACATTATTTCCACTATGATTTTTTTAATGCCTCTCTTTGGTTAAAGGGGTGCTCAGCTACATAGAACTTTGTATGTTTGCGTGGCCAATCTGAGCTCACTTTAAGCAAACTATGTGGCAGGCATGGACTCCTGTTCAGGTGACCTAGCACCTTTTCCTCAGTTTCCTCCTCTGGAAACTGCGGAATGAGAGTATTTGTCTCACAGTGTTGTTGTGAGGATCAAATTAGATGGGAAGCACAGCTCGAGGTCTGGAATGGAGCTACTAGGTCTCTGCCCACAGAGCACCAAGCGGCTCCGCCTCCCTCCCGCAGTTCTCCGAAGAGCTGAGGCTCATTTAAACACCTGAACCCAAACCTTCCCCTTCAGGATGGATGCTGTTCATCAATTACGTCACTACCTTACGAAAGCTGCCTGGCTGTTTTCTGTTTCTTTGGGGGCTTAGAAAGCATTGTCCCTGATAAATTAGATCTTTCAAGCTTTTAACTTTTCTGTTCCCCAGGCTTTGGGACATGTGGTCAGAGAAAGTACAGACGGAAGACTTATGGTACGGCCTGTGAGCAGCGATTGAATATGTTACTTTCTCATGAAGTATTTCATTACAATGATCTAAAGTCAAGACAGGGCAGGTGCTCACACACACACGCATGCACCGACACATGCACACGGAGACACATGCCCACACACCCCACCAGGAACGTGTGGCCACACCACTAGGCGAGGGTCAGACACTTTGCTCAAAGCCACGGGAGCTGGAGGTGCCTGAACGAGTCTCCCCTTTTGTGTCTCTCTCCGCAGGGATACACTGTGAATTGTACAAGGACCCCTGCGCTAACGTCAGCTGTCTGAACGGAGGCACCTGCGACAGCGAAGGCCTGAACGGCACGTGCGTCTGCCCACCGGGGTTTACAGGCAAGTGACCCAGGAACTGAGCTTTCCAATTGATCACAAAACCCCTGAGATGGCCGCTGTTAAAAAAGCCCAGGAACCGCTCTGCAACATGCAGGCGGGCGGTGCTGAGATGAAGGTCTGTTTGCACACAGTCCACGCCTTGTCATTAGACAAGGCTCTTCGGAGCCTGGCATTGGGAGGTGGGTGCCCTGAGACGCCCCCCGCCCCCCGCCCCGTGCGCCACGGTTTCCGAGCGGTTGCGCTGAACCATGAGAAATGAGCCATTACGCTAACACCTGGAAGGCATGCGTTCGTGGAAGGAGGGGGAGGAAGGATCACGCATCCTCTGTAGCAGTTGCATTCAGCCACCACATTTATTTTTTGTTGACAGTTAGAGAAGTGACGAGATTTTTGAAAAATGGAAAGCGGTGGTGGTGGAGGTGAGAAGTACCAGGGGACACTCCGGGGTGCGGGCTGATTGCGAGTAAGAGGACGGACGCTGCAGGTGTGGGGAGAGACAGTGGTCCCAGGGGAAAGCCGGTGGGAGGACAAGGACAGGTTCCGAAAGGGCCTCGGCGGCCACTGAGCCGTGAGTAGGAAGGGTCGTTTCTGATGCGGGGATCGACCCGAACCCAGGCTCCTTCTAAATCACTCTTTCCGGGTGTCTGGGAGCTCATGAATCCCTGGAAACAGAGGTGAAATGTTGTGTGTATGTGTAGCTGCCGAGGGGGGGCTCTCAAATTGTCATCAGGTTTGCAGAAGGAGCCATGGACCACTGGGGTAGGGGAAGGTTCCACCCTTTTTTTTTTTGCCAGCAGAACCCAGGGGTCCTGAAATGTAGAGTGTAGGGCGCACCTCTGTTTTCAGGCTTTGCTCAGCCTGCAAAAGCACCAGAATCCCTCTGGGTTGCCAGTTGCAAAAGGTTGACCTGTAAGGAGCCGTGGAAGCAGATGGGTGTTTAGGCTGCAGGAAACATGTTGTCATTGGCTGGAGAGCAACGTGCATGCTCACCCCTCCCCTGCTAAGCCACTGTGGCCACCTCCCAAGCCCTGGAGAATGTCCCAGCGCCTGGTCCCCAGTCCATCCATAGGGAGTCTCATGTGAGCTTCTGGGGAAGATGCCAGCAGTCAGGATGTGGGAGAAGCAACTTCTGATCGCGTTCGTATTTATCTGTGTCACATCCTGTGTTTTCCTTTCGGGCTTTCCTGGGACTGGGGATGGGGTCACTCTGGAAAATCATTCGCAGATGGTTTTGTTTTGCTGACTGGCTTATAAACACAGAGGCAGCTATACTTATCAATGGATGCAAAAGTAATATTGGAGAAGCATCCTATTTTTTCCAGATATTTTTATCCCACAAATAATAAAAAGCATGGAAGAAAAATTAGAAAATATTGTGCTACAGGAAAAAACTCCACTACTTAAAACTGCATTACTAGGAGCTGGAAGATGACCATTGGTAACATCTTGATACAATATGCACATGTATTTGAACATAAAAGGAATCATACTGCTCGTACTATATTGTAACCTCCTTCTCACTTAAAAATATGTGTATCATAGAACTGTGTTTCCACATTAAGAAATACGCTTCTGTTTTGTCATCTTTACTGGTTGCTCTTTAGTTCATTGTATGAAATGTGATGCTTGTTTTGTTTAACCTATCATCAATTCAGCCTTTGGGGAGAGAACGTTTTTGAGAACTTTTTCCTATTATAAACAACTTCGCAATGAATATTCTTTTATGTACATCTTGTGTACTTATCTGGCTATTTCCTTGAGCTAATTTCCCAGGGATGGAATCATGGGGGCCAGGAGAATGCTTATGCATATTGCTCCCCAGGAAAAACCATTGCAACAACACGCATTCCTACCAAGAATGCACAGCATCTGTTTCTTCGTCTTCAGACAAGTACTGAGGATTGTCATTCTGGTGGCCAAAAATGCATTTAAGTGTTGTTTGAATTTGTAGGTCTTTGATTACTAGTGAGGGTGAATCCTTTTAAACTATGTTTATGGTCATTTGTGTTCTTCTCTCATGAACTTCCTATTCATGTTAATCTTCATTCTTGACTTGAAATAGCCCTTCATAACAAGTATATTACATTTTATCTGTCATAGGTCACAAATATTCTTCCACTGTCATTTGTTTTTTAAATGTATATGAAGTGTTTGTTTTGTTGTTCATATATCATATTTAAATTGATATAATTAACTCTTGTCTTTTTTGTTTTTTTCTTGTTTTATGCCAGATTCTATGTATCAAGATTTTTTATAAATATTCTTCCATATTATTTCAATAACATGAGTTAATTTTGTGCATGCAAATGTTTAATCCATTTGAAATGTATCTTGGCATCTTATGGGAAATAAAAGGCAATCTCTTCTCTAGAATATTTAGCAAACTTCCAACTACCTACTCAGCATTCACTCTTGGGTGTCTGTCAAAGACACTCAAACTTACAGATTTTCTTCTCCTTCTGTTAGGTATTTGCTAGCTCATTACATGGTATTACTGCTGCCTCAAGTTGCTCTGAACAGGAACTGGGAAATCAGTTGTTATCCTCTTCTTCCCTTTCCCCGCATCCAGCTCCCAAGGAGCCCTAAACCCTCCTTGGCAGACCCTCCCGATTCTTCCTGGAGACGACACAGGCTGCCTTCACCCGCCGCCTGCACAAGGTCAGCCCTTCCGCGCTCCTGCCCCGCTTCATCCCTAATACATTCTTTCCTCTGGAGAGCCATTATAGGATGAAAATCTAATGTCGTCGCTCCCTGCTTAAAGATTGCCTATTGGCACTTCATTGTTTTTAAGAAAAAGGTCAAAGTTCTTAACTCGATCGTCAAGACCTAAGAGGTCTGGGCCCACCCAGTCTTGCCAGTTTCGTACTGGGACCCCCTACCTGCTTGATTCCTGAACACCCCGTGTCAGGCTCTTCTTGGTAATGTTCTTCCCTTCTGCCTCCTGCCTCCAGGCCCCTCTGCTCCCCCCACCCCCTCCCCCCACCCCTAGGCATTTCTTCTTGCTACTTATCCTGATCACAGGGAACTGGAGGGCGTTTCCACTGGAGTAGGTTCAAAAATCACACCGGTTGGTGTTTGAGAACAACAAATGTCTATTTCTGTTCACCTCTGATAATCTTTCAAATTGTAGGGAACCATAGGATGGGTTCCTAAGGTTGTTTGGAGAGTCATGCTGCTAATGCATTTTACGGAACACTGGTCCCCTGAGATGCGTCATGGAAAAAGCATCCGTGGCCAAATAAGTTTGGGTTGTGGTGCGTGCCGTTTGGAATTTCATAAGAGATGTCTGCATGCTAAGGCTCTGAGAAGTCTTACAGTGAAGAATCTTATTTTCCTGTGTTTAGTCTCCAGATATGTTTAATTATAGAACCGTATTCTCCCTTAAAAAAGAATCTATTGTACTCTGAGAATTAGTATTCCATGGGAGAGGCTGATAACAATATTATCTACCAGCACAGAGGAGCAATGGGGCCTCTGCTCTATGCACTTCTACCTCAGAAACAATTGCTCTTTCTTTATACCTGAGGTGTAGCAGAACCTGCTCTTGGCCAGCTGCGAAGTGCTCACAGCCCTCTCATGGACTGAGCGGAGTGAACTGGGCAAATCATTACTCTACAAGGTCTGTCCGGAAAAAGTCCAGCCATAGTTACTATAATGAGAATGGTGTGCGCGACATTGATGTAACCTGGTGGCCAAGGAGAACGACTGGAGTGCACACTCGTGAACAATGACAGCTTCACTGTACCAGTCAGTGGAAGTGGTAGATGCCTTTGAGTGAACATGTGAACTCTGTGGCCATTGCATTCAAAATGACTGAGTGAGTAGAACAATGAACCTGCATCAAAGTTTGTGTTAAGCTTGAACATTCCTCTGTGGAAACTGTTTGGGTGATGCAGAAGGCCGCAGTGATGGACAACTGGTGATTGGCAGCTTCATCCTGACAATGAGCCCACTCATGTGTCACCCCCTGTGCAGAGTTTTTTGCAGAAACATCAAATCACCCAGGTGACTCAGCCCCGCTCCAGCCCTGATTTGGTGCCCTGTGACTTCTGGCTTTTCCCAAAAGTAAAATTACTTTTGAAAGGGTCAAGATTTCAGATTATCGATGAGATTCAGGAAAATATGACAGGGCAGCTGGTGGTGATTGGGAGGATTGTGTGAGGTCCCAAGGTGCCTCCTTTGAAGGGGACTGAGGTGTCATTGTCCTACGTACAGTGTTCCTTGTATCTTCCATAAATGTCTCTATTTTTTGTATTACATGGTTGGATACCTTCTGGACAAACCTTATATAATTAGATACTCAATCCAATGCCACCTTTATCTTATGAGACTGGCTTTTTCAGTTTGAGTTTATATTGCCCTTCTATTCCTAGCATCTTTAGATGGGACCTTGTATTACTGATTTTCCTCATTTCTAATATATATATATTTTTTGTGCTGTAAATTATCCCCTCAATACCTCCTTGGCTGTGTCCCACAAATTTTAAGTTGTATTTTCAGTTTTATTTAATTCAGTGTTTTTGTTTATTTGTTTTTAGGTTCCTTTAGATCTTTTTCTTTGATCCATGGATTATCTGTAAGTGTGGTATATGGTTGGGCCCCCGCCCCCGCCCCTTTTGGCATTTCTCTAGTCCAGAATGTAGGAGGAAAAGAAACCTCAGGTGTTCCCCATCATGCCCCTCGGGGCCTGAGGTTCCCAGCCAGTGTGACTCCTCTTCACCCCTCAGAGCCTTCTCCTGTTTGTTTTATGTGTAACATCCAAGGTTTGTGCTTGTACGTAGTGAGAGGAATAGGGAAAATATTCTGTCTTTTTGGAAGCAGTATTCTATCTTTTTTCCATCATTCTAGCTGTTTTTAGAATTTTTCCTTCACTGCTGGCTTTTGGCAAATCGATTATGATGTGTCTTAATGTGATTTTGTTGGTGTTTATTCTGCATGGGGTTTGTTGCACTTCTGGGATCTGGTTTTATAGTTTTCACCAAATTTGGAAAATTTTTAGCCACTATTCCACCAAATATTATTTTATGCGCCTTCCTCCTGTCCTGGGACGCTTATTACATCTGTATTAGACTATGAGATATTGCACAACAGGTCACTGAGTTTCTGTTCAGCTTCACAATGTTTTTTTTTCCTGCCTTCACTTTGTCTAGCTTCTACTGCTCGGTTTTCAAGTTTATTGATCTTTTCCTCTGCTGCACCTAATCTATTAATATCAGTCTGTATTATTTTGTTTTTAATTTTATATTGTATTTTTTATATCTAGAAATTCCATTCAGTTCTATTTTATATTGTCCTTTCTACCCTTATTTTTTTCGTGTTTTCCTTTACATTTTGAGCAAATTCCTTGTTTACGCACCGTCATCTGTTACTTCTGGATCTCCAGCTTTTGAAGTGATTTTTCTTCTGGTTGTGGATTACACATGTCTGCTTCTTTACACGTCTAATAATTTTTGTTGGATGCTGGTCATTGTTAGTTGTTGTTGAGTGATTGGATTTATTGTCTTTCTTTTCAAAGTGCTGGCCTTTTGTGTGTATGTGTGTGGCAGGTAGATAAGCTACTTGCCAACCTGAGTGATCTGTTCAAGGTTTACTTGCCTATTTTGGGGAATGAGTCTGTGGTAGCTTTTACTTAGGGCACAGTCACAGCCTATTGCTAAGGTGAATGCGCTGGCTGATCAATAAAATATCTGTGCACTCTGATTTGTGAAAGTTTGAATCCCTTCCATTCCTCTGTGAGTTCTGGGAATTGTTCATCCTTCATCTTGTTTGCTAGGCCTGCGGAGCTGCATTTACTCATGCACAATGTTCAGTGACAAACTCAAGGGGCACAGCATATTTCTGATGTTCTTTTTCTAAGAGGCTCTATCTTCTGTGGTAGCCTGCCCTAAAATTCCCAGTCATCTTGGCCCCCCAAATGCAGCTCTCTGAAGCTCAGTGAAAGCATTGTGTTCTCCGCCGGCTCCAGGCAGAAAGCCAGGCCGCTCACGGTACTCAGCTGTTTGGTTTCCCTCCTCTCAGCAGTCACGGTCACGCTCTGCCTGTTGTCCAACGTCTGAAAAAGGTTTTTTAAAAATACGTATTTCATCCGCTTGTCTAATTTTTTTATAGTGGGAGGGCAAGGCAGGTTCTAGTTTCTCCCTCAGGGTACAAAAAGTTCCAAATACTTTTTTTAGATTCATTTCATCTGGAATAAAATGCTTGTCAAGTAGGAAGGCAGAGTTAAGCCCCTAGTCCAGGGACTGGCCCGGAGCACTTACGTATTTAATACCAGGTGTTACAATTATAACAATTTTCATTGATATCATTCAGCGCGGCCTCTGTTAACCTAAGGATTTCCTAACAGCAGTGACTTTTGCTTATTTAATCTTTTTTTCATTTTAATTTTTCTAAGGGAAGCATAGAGAGTTAAACGGTACACTTGTAAATTTGCATAAATACCAAATTTGACACCTACTGTACATAATGCCTCTTAGAAAGTAGTAGATTGAAAATCAATTGAAAAGATTTAAAGTTCAGACTCTGATTGCCAGCCTTAGTCAAGTAGAAATTTCATTTTGTATTCTCTTTACAAATGTTATTCAAGCACAACAGTGATTTAAAAGTAATTGATTTTTCTCCAACCCAGATTTTTCAAAAATGTAAGCAAGGCAATGAAAAAAGTCATCTGGCTCAAGCCAGCAAAAGCATAAAGATTTATTAAGTCAATTATGAATAAAAAAGATGATATAATATATTAAGAACTTTTCTAGTAGAATAAGCTCGGATACACATTGAGCGGAGCTGGAACAGCGGGGTGTTGAAATGCATAGAACACATAATACTATTAATATGGGGAAATGTAAATGGACCCAAACTTGCCCTTCATAATTCAAAACGAATCTTCAAATACCTCGCATAAGACTGACGGCAAGAAACAAGATCTCTGGGAGGCTGAGGAGCGCAGTCCTCTTTGGGAGCCATCTGGTTGAAATATTTCTTGTGTAGCTCCACCCCCAGATTCATTCCATATTCCTACCGCCAGCATGTGACACAGTGAGGGCGTCGAGCTGAGAGCCAGCTGGGGGATACCTGATTCACCCAGGAGCACAGGAGGGTTCGTCTGCAAAATTGGCCATTGAAGTGAATCTAGAGGCACCTGAGAACCATGCATCCCTCCAGGGTTCCCCCCGAGTACATATGCCGTGGAAATAGCTGCTGCCTCCTTCCTGCCTGGCATGGAGTTAGTGTCATTAACTGACGTCATCTAATCCCCACTATGGCTCTAAGAACACGGTGGTGATGCAAGTCAGGCTGGAATAGGTTTGGGACTCTCTCAGGGTTTTAGGTATTCGATAAATGTCTGTCGAATGAGTTCATCCTGTTTTCTCCTGCTGTTCTCTCTACCTGCCAAATCCTTTCAATTCAGTGGGTCCCAGGAACAGACAAATCTAGGCGTCTCAGACTTCTCCTCACTGTATTAGAGACCTTTAGAGATTCCAAGAACCAATACGCACATTAGGGCGGCTCTGGACCCAGAATTTGGCATTTACCTCCCTGGGGAAGCTCTGAACCAGGGCAGGACTGGGCAGACTGGGTGCCCAGCTTTGGGGCTGCCTGTGGTGTAAGGAATCGGTAGGGAGAAGTTAGGTCATTTCTGTTGGTATTGTTCCAAAGACAACAGGGCATCTTAATTGAGAATATGCAGTATTCCAATTGCCAGCTAAAGAAAGCTATTGTTTAGTGAATACCTCAATTAAGCCTGTCTTCCTAAATGGTGGGAAAGTAGCACTGATGTACATATTTGTCAAGGCCTTTGATTTCATCCATTTAACATTTCTCAGTGTGGTCTTATTTATATCTCTTCAGCTGGTCTACCACGTGATGCCATTTGGAATAGCTTAGCCTCTACCCTTCTCACTTAAGAGCGATTGCCCATCAATAGAAAGTCAGCCCTTGAAATAGGTAAGAGGCAATCAATTTCACGTCTTTTCTATTGATGTAAACGATTTATATTTACTGCAGGAAACAAATTTACTTATAGACACTATTGAATTGTAGTTACCCTAGTAGGACCTAGAAGTAGTAAATGTTTTGTTTGACAGATTTTACTTTAAAAATGAAAGAATCAGATGCCAGGTATGAAAAGCGTGTGAAATGAAACAGACGTGAAATATGTTAGTGTGAGAGTCTTCCTCTAAAGTGGTCTGCGGTGACATATGGTGGTTTTATAAACGTGAGTGAAACCAATAGCAGAGAGAAAAGCACTTCAATGCTAATTAAGGAAGCCTGGAAGTAATTACCCAAGTGTACACTGAAACATTGCCTTTGAAAATGGACAAAATATTTGATTTTGCTCCTTTAGTCTAGAACTACAGCAGTGCTAGGAGAGGTTTTCTTGTTTTTTGTTTTGTTTTCATATCACCTTTTACATTTATCTAAGCAAATGGAGGCGTATTTCAAAAGACTGTTTTTTTCTTGTTTTCAAACTTTGAAGAGAGGTCGCCTCCCGAAGTATCCTCTTTCATTCAGCCTGGGATGAGACAGCTTTAAATGTCAGAAGCGTGCCCATTTTGTATCGACTCATTGCAGGGTTTTTAATTCACATGGAGATGGCTTTGTTCATGTCCCTTCCGATAACAGGCTGCTTCCTGTTCGAATCGCAGCGATACCTTCTCGTGCTCCGGTTCGTAAGTTAAAACCAGGCGCTCCCTCGGGGGACCAAGGGTGCCGCAGAACATTGGGTCTAGGCAGGGGCAAACTGCAGGTCACAGTTCTGGACGGGAACAGGCTGGAGGGGACGTGAACTTCCCCTGGGCCACCATTTCCCAGGGAAGATGCTATCCAGCCCAGACTTCACAACGGCCTCCCCTGATGGCCGGCTGCCCCTCCTCAGCCATTCCGTCGCTCTGAGGAGCGCATCCAGAAGCTTGGAAAGTGGAGGAGATCTTCATAATTGACTGACTCTAGGCACACCGCTGTGCCCTAGAAGGCTCCAGAGAAGTCACATGTCCAGACTCACATCCAGACACTTGGCTACAAAAAAATCATCCACTCAGAGTTTGCCGCTATCCGAGATGTCAGAAAATATGAAGATTCGGCTGGCTAAGTACAAAATAAAATAGAGTCCTTAATGAAATTAGGAACCCAAATTGGCTTTCCCGATAAACTTCGGAAGGCTTGTTCAGACGTAGGAATCTGCTTTAGTTAATTAGTTCAGTAGATTAAAGAAAACTCTTTTTTTTTACCAGTGCTATTTTTCTTGAGCAGTTTTATTTAATTAAAGATCCTTTGTCTGGAATTTTAGGAGAGTTCTGCACTTTATGCAAACAGCAAATTGGGCTCCGTTGCCGGACCCCAGGCTTGCATCTTTGCTTTGCCAGAGAAGTGATGGGTGAGGGAGCCGCCGGTGCAGCTAGTGGTCTTCTTACAGGTGGGGAGAGAGACTCGAGTCAAGAGGCTCCCTCCCCCGCCTGGGTTCTTCTCTCGCCCCGCAAGACAGGAATTCAAGTGAGAGACAAACACACATAGTGGAAATGAGAACATTTATGAAACACACAAGTGCAAGGCTGTAAGCAGGCACCCATAAAGTTGTTAGTGAGTTTGTCAGTAAGTTTGTTAATAAGTTTGTCCTCTACACTTGAGCTGAGGCTACAAGTGGGTACTTAACTAATCTAGGTACATTGATTATTAGGGTTCAGGGGTTATATACCTTAGCTAGCTTCCAGAGGTCCCTTCCTTCTCCCCCTTCTAAATCTTGGGAACAATGTGCAGCTACAAAGGCTTTCTTTCTCAGTTAGTAAAGGCTCTTTGTCCTAGTTCATGACATCGTTACAGAGGCCCCCTTTCCCAGCAGACGCACCCCCCCTTCCTGCTGTGTAATTCCTGCTCCTGACCCTCAGATAGTAACACTGTTGCAGAAGCGCCTTTTCTCAGCACAGGCTCAAGGCCTCGCCCCTCCTCCTGCTGCTTTGCTTGCAGTGCCCGGGACACCCGCAGCCTCATCAAACCGAGCTCAGGACTGCTGGGTTAGTTGGTGAGACCTGTCTCCTTTTGCGTCCAGCCTCCTGTATTAAGTTCTTTGTTAGATTGTCACAGCGAGGGCCCTGCCGTTATTTCCCTCCGGCCACTCATTCCCAGCTGCTACCTAACGGCCTCACCTCCATGCTCCTTCATCTCCGCAGGTGAAGAGTGCGACATCGACATAAATGAATGTGACAGTAACCCCTGCCATCACGCGGGCACCTGCCTGGACCAGCCCAATGGTTACACCTGCCACTGCCCACACGGCTGGGTGGGGGCAAACTGTGAGATCCGTAAGTACTCCCGCCTCTTGCCCACTGTCATTTAACGTGGCCCCCCCGCGCCTCCTGTTTTCAGCCACCAAGAAGGGGATGCAGACCGAGCTCCGGGTCACTCACAGCGGCAGGGCAGTGGGGCCCAGGGATCGCCCGAGTCCAGGCCTCCTGAGCCCCAGGGTGGCACGCGGGCCGCTGCCGCTGCCGCCGCCGCCTGTGCTTCCTGAGCCGGAATTCAGCCTTTGCCCTGGGACGAGGGTGTGCGGGTGTCATCCAGAGTTCAAGGCGGCTGAGAGCCAAAAGCGTGCTCAACGGAGACGCGTCGGAACCGGGGCACCAAGTGCGGTCTCTGTGTGGAAAATGTAAAAAACAAACAAACAAAAAAACCAAAAACACACCACCAAATGTAAATTCACTTTGCCTTTAGGTCTTTGAGTGTCTTCAAACGTATTAGGTTCCATCAGTTCCTTGGAGAAAGGTCCAGCGAGAATGAGCAGAAAAGAATCTGAAAAACATTTTGAGCTGCCTAGAGCTAGGTGTTCTCTAAGGAGGGACCCACAGAAGTTTGAAATGTAGCCATCGAGATTTTATACCTTAAAGAATAACGTATCTGCTAGGATTGAAGTGAAAAGGAGAACTGACGAGCGTTCTGGTTTTCCTCTGTTTTGTAAACTGCTGAAAACTGAACTTTCAAAGGTGCTTTCTTCTTAGGTAAATGAGTCAGGGCAGTCGGACGTTTCATAAAAGCTCCCTCCTGGGGCCTCTCATCTCCTCCCCTACCCATCTGCTGGTAAAGACTGCCCATCCGCTGGTGAGTTTGGGAGGGGGCAAGTACTTATGCAGGGCCCTGCCTGCCTGCCTGTCTACCTGTCAGTCTCCCGCCTGAGCAGGCCAGTCTGCTGCCTGCGGGGCGCCCCCCCCCCCCCCCCCCCCCGCTGAGTGGTTCAAGGACAGGACGCTCACTGGTCCGCACGGCCTCTGTCTGAATGGCTAGTTCTCAGTGTGTGTCGATGTGTGTGTGGAGGTGGGGGGTTGTTCAGTATTAGGAAACCTTGCTCTTCACAAGTATGGGCCACGTTCTCCAGCATCAACTTGACCAACAGTGAAGGTACCACTTAGGCTCTTATCTGCTCACTTTTTGTTCTTGCTCTTGGCTCAACGCTTGAGAAGGAAGGAAAGTAATTATTTTTATACCCTTTTAAATTTTAATTGTACAGATAAATATATAGGAGAATATGGAAAGGAAGTCAGGAACACACAGGATATAAAATCTAAATTTTTCTTCCTTCAGTGATGATAATATAGACAAAATATATCAAGTAATGAAAAGGGCAAAAGGTGGCTTCATATTCTAGCTCCACCATAGTCTAGCTATGTGACCCATACAAACAAATTCACCTCTTGGAACCCTGTTTTCTCATTTGCAAAGCAGTGATAAATGAGGTTGCTGTGAGGATTGAAGGAGGCAAATATGTGCATATTTCTGCTATGCAGTAGGCACTAAATAAATGCTACTTGCCTTTTCTCTCTAATTCTCCTCTATTGTAGTGCTGGTCCTATAAGCTATTCCTGGGGTCTAGATGAACCTCTGCAATTATTTTTTAGAAGATTCACGTGCAGGGCATGGGCCACCCTGAGCGGCCGGGGGCGGGTGGGCCTATCACACAAGCTGGTCCACACTCGGGCTCTCTGTGTGCCTTGTTTCTGTATGATGATCCCATTTGCATCTCTCCTTTCAGCCAATGTGTTAAAATAAGTGTCATCCGAGAGTAGGTGCTGCAGGTCCCACTGTTGGGTGCCCTTGACCCGAATATAACAATGGAGAACACATGTGGGAGCTTTGCCGTGACCTGTAGCTGGAGCTGGTGGCCAGGGTCTGGAGAATTGGATCTGAATCAAATGGAAGGAATCCAAGGACCAGGATGCAAGCAGGGTCCGGCTCTTCAGTGAGCAGGGAAGGCAGAAGAGGCCCCAGTCCTGTGTGGGCTATGGACCCACAGAGGTCTCTTTCTAACCCTGAGCATCTGGGAGCTTCTGAAGGCGCCAGAAGCCAGGAAGAGGGTGCCTGGATGGTACAGGTTCTGGTCGGTTGATCTGAACAGGGAAGCTCAGGTTTACACAGAGAAGGGAGAGAGCTGCGACCCACGCAGCTACGTGGCCTGGATGGCCGCTGCGTTGTCAAAGGCGGAGATGGAGCCCCTCTGGCCTGACCTCCCCAGGCCACCTCGCCCTCCTCCCTCCCTTACTCTGCTTCAGCCACAGGGTCCTGCTTTCTCTTCCTTGAACAGGCCAAGTTTATTCCTGCCTTCAGGGTCTTTGCCTGCGGTGTTCCTGAGGCTGGGAGTCCTCTTCCCTTGCATTTTAGCACAGCTGTCTTCTCCTCAGCATCCAGATCTCAGCCTGAGTTCACGCACATCCTGAAAACTGAGACCACCTCACAGCGAAGGGCCCGGCAAGTGAGAAGGAACCAACCTCTCAGCAGCTGTCCCGAGAGACTCTGCTGCCACAGTAGGAGTTACATGCAAATTAATACAAATTCACTGGTTCCAGTTCTGGGCTGCCTCCTGCGCCCAGTGTTCATCTTAATAATAAACGTGTCTTAGAAATCTGCCCCATTAGAGGTACTATCTGGCACCGAATCAGTAAAAAAAAAAAAAAGGCAGAAATCAAGCAGATCATACCGATTTATCAAAACCATCACCAAATTGATCCAAAACTACCCTAAAGGGATCATTCAAATAATTCTCGTGTTCGCATATTCTCAGGCAAGTGCAAACCCTAAATTCTGGAAATTAACCAAACAACCCTGGTAAGGTTTTAATTTTCTGCCACTCCTTCTTACAACCTTGGGACTGATCCAGTTTTTAAAAAATTTTAATAAAATTTTTGTCTTCCTGGAATAAAGGTCTAAAAATCCAAGTTCCTGTGAATTTTTACAGCCTGCTGTTTTGTATCATCTGCATAGGGGCTGCAAGGTTCATGCAGTCAGAGGTACACTCAGCCTTGCTGATTGGCAGTTTGCAAATTACAGACACGAAACAGTTGAATCTGTGGTTAAACTATTGAATTACTGATATTCTGCAGGTAAGAAATAGGAGAATAGGCTATCTTGGATTTATGCATTCAATCAATAAAAAAGTTAAATGTGAAAGCCCGTTGGAAAACACAAAACCTCAAACAAATTGAGTTAAACCCAAAACACAAATGATCCCTCAGAGCCGTTAAGTGGGGCAGTTTTTCCTGAGCAGTTTGTGTGCATGTTTTGGCCATGCACCTGCTGGGGCCGCGGAGGTCATCCCCCCCAGCACGGGCTGGTGCACAATTCTTCCCTGAGCCATGCTGTGGCCGGTGTAATAAGTGATTCATGCAGAGGGACCCCCGGGATGCGGCTGAGCGATGACATACGAGGAGCGCTCCTGGACAAGGAGGCGGCAGCTGCAGCCACCTGGTGCGGAATATTTGCCGCCTCTCAGACCAAGTGTTGGATTTGTTCAGACCCAGCCTGGCTACTCACCTAGTTAGCCAGTAAGGCAGCCCCATTCCATTGTCAGAGCAATTTTAGGTGAAGGTAAGGCGAGGAAAGCAAAGGGAGGGGCAGGGCGAGAGCCGGAGAGCCGAGGTTTTAGGAGAAATTTTAAGAAAGTTTTCCCGAAAGTCCAAACAGCTTGGAACGCAGAGTTTTGGAAAACAGAGCAGATGGTCAGAAACGCAAGCAGTTTAGGCAGCTCATCAGGCCTGGGACAACGTGCCGAGCGCACGAGCCAGTACAGTTGTCTTTGCGCTGTCACGGCCTTGTGGTTGTGCACCCCCAGTGTGTACAGTGTGACGTGTGAGCTATTTAGGTGAGGCTGTGCATCAGCCATGAGATCCTGTAACTCCTGTGGTGCTGCTGTAGCAATCAGACCGGAGCCTCCACTAGGCTGGAGCGGAGGACGGCGCCGGCTGCCTTTCTGTTGATGCTAAACTGCTGTCAGCGCAGGCTCTGTGAGTGTTGGACTCCAGCCTGCAGCTGAATTTTTCAGAGAATGTCGAAATACTTGGAAATCAAGTGAGTCACGCTTCTCTTTCAGCCAGAAAAATGAGTTGTCCCTCTCCATGTGCACCAGGTAATGCCAAATGAAATGACTGCTGGTCTGGGCATAGAGTCTTGGTTCTCGTTTCACAGAAACACTTTCTCTTTTCCATCGTGACCATCTCTTCAGTGATTTCTGTTGGTCCGTCTGCCTGTGTGTGAGCTGGCACCGATGGAGCCGTGAACTCACTGATGGTCAGCTCCATGGGCGTTGGGGGTTTTGTGAGCTCTGCGGGCTTTGTGAACTCACACAGCAAAACTAGACTTTGAGGGCAAGTGTTGGTGAAGCCCTCAGGAGTCGGCAGATCTGGATGCAAACTCAGAAGTCACGTCAGTTGTCCCATTCTTCTCAAACTCTCAGGAACCATCCAGGCTTGGGGCATGGGCCATTGTTCCACCAGGCTTCCAGGAAAGGGACCTGTATGCTTAGGGTCCTTGTGTCCTTCTGCACACTGTGACTTTTCAAGGTAAAGAACGGCAGCTTCTCGGATTCTGTGGTCACTGAAGATGTGGCTAAGATGAGGCTGTGAGTGCCCAGAGGTTGCAAGTAGGCTTCCTAAAATGCACCAGTGAGAAGAGTCCGGAGGAGTTCCCTGGAAGATAGGCCCAGGCCCCTTCCCACCCACGCCCTGAGTCCCATTTTCAGGCATCCAGAGTCCTAACGTGGCAGCGATGGCCTGGAGGTGGTGGCGGTGGCAGTGTAAGCAGAGGACGCAGCCTCTTTGCCACGTGAGGCAACTTCTCTGAGGCTCAGGGAGGCTCAGGTGAAGGTCACAGCCAGGATTGAAAGCAAGGTTGGTGTGATCCCAGGGACCACACTCCGGCTTGTTACACTGGAAAATAATCCCACGGGTGCTTTCGTCAAATAATTTATTGCTTATTTTTACATTAACAGAAAAGAAATACACTATTTTTAAAAACGCTGGAAAATGCCTGAAAGGTGTGAAGAAGGAAATAAAAATCACTTGTAATTCTACCTTTCTCGGTGTGAGGCAGAGGCTAAGATCATGAATTAAGGCTTGCATTTGACAAGCTTCCCCGGGAAGTGACATTGGATTCCTAGGCTTCCTCCATCAAGTGGGCAGAGAGAATAATCCATCTTCTGGCAGTTGTAATGATTAAATGAGATGTTTACAAAAAGCTTAGTCCATAGTAAGAAAACAACAAATGCTGATCATTGTTATTACTCTTCTTCTGAGCTTTTCAGCGTAGACAGATATCTGAAGCTTGCGTGTGCTTGTACTATACAACCAGGTCCTGCTTGGTAACCATCTTTAATTCTTTTGCTATTTGATGAGCATTTCTCCATCTCACTGAGAGTTGAATATTTAGGTTGTTTCCCACCTTTTTACTTGTATTAATTGTGTTGTTACTTTGGGTTGAAGAGAGAGAGTGGGAGTGGGTACCTAGCAATATCTGTAACATTTTATTACTTGAGAAAAAACACTAAAGCAAAACTACTAAACTATGAACATTTATTAACGTTGGTGAGTATGTGGATATGGGGGCTTATTTTCTGAATGTTTTTCTAAATGTGTAATAGTTGATAGTTTAACATTTAAAAATTATGATGCTGAGATGAACATTCTTATACACAGGGCTTTGTGCACTTATAGGACAAATTCCCCAGCATAAAGTCTAAAAATTGGACCTTTGGGATACAAAAATATACCCTTTCATCAACATAAGCGTTGTGTATCAATTTCTGCAGATCCCATTTCTGTACCCTTATCAATTGTGGTTATCAAAAATTTTAAGTAATGTTTGGGAGCTGATAGAGGAATTGCATTTAAAAAATGATTATGAAGTTAAACAGTGTTCTGTGTGTGTTTCTTTGGTGAGTTCCTTTTACATCCTTAATCCATTTTTCTTTGGCATGTTCATGGTTTTTCTTAATGATTTATGAAAGGTCCTTATATATTAAGGATATTAGCTCTGCATCTGGAAGATCCAGAGAAAGTAAACCTTCCCAGTATGGATAGTCCTTAAATTTTAAGTCACCCAGGCAAGGGCAGGAAAGACTTTCCCATGCCAAAGGCCACACCTCGTCTCCAGCCATTTGTTTGTTTTTGCTTTCAGACCTGCAGTGGAAGTCCGGGCACATGGCAGAGAGTCTCACCAACATGCCCCGGCACTCCCTCTACATCATCATCGGGGCGCTGTGCGTCGCCTTCATCCTGATGCTGATCATCCTGATTGTGGGCATTTGCCGCATCAGCCGCATCGAGTACCAGGGCTCTGCCCGGCCAGCCTACGAGGAGTTCTACAACTGCCGCAGCATCGACAGCGAGTTCAGCAACGCCATCGCCTCCATCCGGCATGCCAGGTGGGCCGCTGCGGGGGCAGGCGGGGGGCAAGGGGAGAGGCTGTTTTCACATGTGCCTCTCAGGGCCAGAGTTGTGTTGTAATTAGTACTTTACACCCACAAAGAAGATCTCGCAGAGTAACGCCCAGGTTCAAGGTGCTGTTGAGCCTGTTGAGTTTTGTTGGGGGACAGATAATGAGGCTGCTTTATAAGCAAGACTCTTTTCATTTGCTGCTAGCTTTCTGTTTCCCCTGGATACAGTCATTCATTCAATTTGTGTTCATCTGTGCTATAAAATACCCGATTCTTAATCACTGCATATGAATCATTTCTAGATGATTTCTCTTTTGGAATGTCTTTAGCTGTGTTGCTCTTCAAACAGTCAGCATAGATCTAAATTATTCCATTTGATTAAAGGGCTTACTTTAAAAGTGACAAACAGCTACCATTTCTCTGTTGGGGTTTGTGTTATATAAACCAGGTCCTTTTCTGGAAGACTCGCAGAGGGACAAGCAGTTTGGTGTGATGTCACTAAAGGATGTGAGTTCTGGTGTCTGAGATACTTCATGGAGCCCCAACTACTCCATTACCCGACTCTAGATTTTAGGTTATTCAGCCTCCCACCGTACAGTTTCCTCAACTGTAGAAAGGATTAACTACCTCCTAGGGGAGTTATGACAATCAAATTAAATGACAGAGGATAAAGGATTGTGTAGACAGATGCTTCTCCAAATCTATCATAACACTAAGAAAATCAGCTAATCTAACATTTTGTTGACTTTTGCAAAGAATACTTATTACCAAAAACAAAAATGGCGATACTGCATGTTAAAGAACACCATCTTTCCTTTTCATTGATAAAACCAGCTAAAGCACATAATTCAGAAAGTCCAGTGCGCTACAGTAAAAAGCGGGCAGAGCTTGGCCTCTGAAGATTGGGGCTCACGGGATCTCTTAGCTGCAATGATGGGGTCTTCACATACTGATATTGATCAAGATACAAGCTGATCCAAATTCTTTCTGAATGGCATAGAAGCTCAGAAGTTCAGAAGGTTTGCTTGTTTCAAAAGGAAACCGCAAACCCAACATCCAGATCTTACAGCAATCTTGCCACATCAGGGGAAGCAAAAATATAGACCCCGGCTTCCATGCAGAGGAGCCGGTTGGCAGACACAGAACATCTGCCCCGGCACCTGCCCGAGTCTCCCTCCTGCAACTATGAGTGAGAGAAGAGTTCACTTCTCTCTAAGTCAGGCCTGACGCAGCTGCCTGTCATTGGCTCCTTCCTTTAAGACTCAACTCTGCAACACAGCTTTCAGGAGGCCCTGAGACCAGTCCCTGCAAATCTCATCGTAATTGTTTATTCGACTCGCTTCCCAACTAGTCTGTGCTTAAAGAGCAGTGGCTTTTTATTACTTTACCTCCATGGGCCCTGGCACATAGCAGACCTTACTAAAATGGGAAGCCTTACTCAACTTTGGTCTGAAATGGATGGGTGATCTTGGTTAGTGGTTGATGGAGGACGTCTTCATCTGCCTGGTAGAGATTCAGCGCAGAACTCCAGCCTGGCGAGTGGCACCAACCTGCAGGAACCTGGCAGCGTCCCCAAATCAGTGCATGAGAGATCAAGGATGAGAAAAAGAGAGGAGAACAGATAAGTTCATTTGTTTTTCAAGGGTCCTTGGAGGGGTTCAGTGCACCAGGAAGGAGCAGAGTCTCTGCCTTCATACTGAGATGTTGGGTTCTCCTGCCCCCAGGAGGGTCTCTAGCTAAGTAAGATCCTTTCAAGAGGAAGTATTTTCTTTCAGCCTCAGACTGGTTTAAAATAGGTCGTCCTGGGCTTCCGGCTTATAGAGCCCACTGGGAAGATATTTACTGAATACTCTCAGAAGGAAAAGATATACTTGAAAGCATTTACAAACCTGGTTCTTACTCGGTGCCAATTTTTACCAAAAAATATTTACTGCAGAATTCCTAACCAACAAGCTCCTACATGGACCAACGACTGCAGAGAAAACCATTGAAGTTAAAGCAGTATCTTCCCACACATCTGGGAACGTTCCCATCGAAAGTTTTATTCTGTTACAACCTGTGCTGAGCCACAGCATGGCTCTCCAGAGGCTCAGGCGGAGTCTCTGGCTGGTCCTTTGTGCTCTCTTTTCCTGGAAACCCTGGAAGGGTATTGACAAAACAGAATATTTTGATATTACCTTCATGCTCGTTTCAGCAGTGGCCTGTACCTGAAGCTCATTGAATGGCCTGTCTCCCTGCCGCTAGCTTGGAAGGGACATTGGATCAGAATGATACAGCTCAGCAGCCATACAGAGTGACAACCGAGCGAGCCATCTGTGACGTTCACGAGTAACTGAGCAAGGGCGGGGTGACTCTAATGTCAGCAATCAGTGGATGCTGGTGCTGGACTGAGAGGGAGCCCCTCTCTCTTGTCCTAAGGGTCGTCTGTTCTACGGCTGCCTTGCCTTCCCTCAGGATGGGGAGAGTGTGTGATTGGCCGGAACAACGCCATGACTCTCTCCGCTTTGGAGCTGCGGCCACACTGGATCGCTCACTGCTCCACCAGCTCTGAGTGCCTGATCACAGAAAACAAACAAAAGGCGAGCTATAGAAGGACACAGTCCCTTTTTCTTAAATAGCATCTCCTGACTTGGGCCGTTTTCCAGTCAGACCCCTCTGACGCTCTCTGCAGTGTTGTTTGAGCTGTTGACTTTCAGGGGAATGTGAACTAGAAGAATGTCCACTCTGTGATCAGCCCTGTAACTGGTTGTGGTATCTTGGTTTTTTTGTTTTGTTTTGTTTTGTTTTTTCGTGAAATAAGGTGTACCAAACTTGTCACCAAATAGGATATCTGAGATGCTGTCACGTGGATACTGTTGCTGCTGTGACTGTTAGTGCTTCCATGATGGTTAATGAGGCCAGAACTATGGTAACTCCTTTGGAGAGTGGGACTCTACACTTCATCTAGAGCCTCAAAATACTACAGTGTGAGGGCCATACAGTCTCTGAGTCCCTGTGCCTACTCAGCTCTGCCTTTGTAACAGCAGAGAGATTACAACTGAACACAGCTGTGTACCAATAAAGCTTTATTTAAAAAACAGGCAACAGGCTGCAGTTGGCTTGGAGGCTATAGGGTGCTAACCCTCTGGCCTACATGACACTTTTCTATAGCTTCAAAATATTTTATGCAATTAAAATTAATTAAATTAGCATTATTGGTGGTGTCTTGTTACCAGAGTACCCAGTTATTTTATGTGAAATAGCTTGTACAAATATTTGCACCTTAAAGCACCCTTGGAAATTTTCAGACTTGGAAGAAAGACCCAGCTGGCGTTTATGCTGGTGTACCTTTTCTGAGCCTCGGATTACGCAGGCCTCACTCAGTTTAGAGACACAGACTGCGGGCTGGACAATTTATGCACAATCCCAGCCCTTTGGTGAGGCGTTGCTTTTCAGACATGCTTTTACGGAAGGCTTTTTCAGCATTGCAATGATAGCTGTGGTTTCTCGGTGGCAGCACGCTCTAGCTTTTTATTTCTGCATTTTGTGTGGTGTCCATCTGACATGGTCTATGCCCACGTGCTTCCGAAGGCCAGTAAATCTTGAGAGAATGGGAATACAAGATTGAAGACTATTTAAAAATAAAAGGTCACATGAAAAATGCAACGTTTCTCATTTCCCACTCGATTCTACTTTTCACCTCTGTACATGAGAAGACAGACTTTTCAAGATATGAAAGGAAGAAACAGGAATGGGGAAGACTAGATATAAGCCATGGGAAATAATGCCCCTTGGTGTCCTAGGGTGGTCGCCCTAGCAACCTTTTTAAAATTTTAGCTTCTTTTAAAATTTCTTTTCTAATGAAACCCATTGGACATGAAAGAGTTTAAAATGTTGTCTCCAAAAGGCAGGAGAGGTGGTGGGTTAGTGTGGAAGATTGTTTAAACGCTGTTGCCCGCCAGGGGCTGTTCGGGAAGGTGAAATAAACAAATATACAAACCTGTTGGGGCAATGGCTTTGTACTCAGAGAAGAAACAACGGCGTGTGTGTACCTGGGTGTTGGGGACCAATAGGGGGATGGGTTTGGATGGCACATCCTGTGGACAAACTCAGAATTTGAAGTCATTTGAGGTCATTTCCTCCCTTGTCGCTTCTCCTTGTCTTGGGACCTCAGATGACTGCTGAACCTTCACAGCCTTCCTGCAAGTCCCACGGAGAGGCTGTCTGCCCCTGGGCCAGGGAGGACCACCCTGCCACTCAGCACGCCGGCTCTACCCTGAATGTCAAAGAAACTTGCCTCTCCCGATCCTTTTGGATCTCAAAAGAAAAAGACAAATTAATACACGTTCTTTTAAATCCTACATGCCTGACTGCTTTGCCAAGATTCAGCCTACAGGCTTCAGCATTAGTTTGGACCCTGTGTTTGGTGAAATCCATGTCTTGCCTCCTGTACTGAAGACTAATATTTGTACTCATTCAATGTTACTATGAGGAAGTCTTAAATTTCTGTAATTGCTAGAGAATATATTTTTATACTTCCATTGGATTCTTGAATATAAGTTATTCTTACCATTTTCCCTTAATAGGATTTGAGATCCAATATATATCTAACTGGAGTCCTCTCTTCTTGTGACTTTAGGTTTGGAAAGAAATCCCGGCCTGCGATGTATGACGTGACGCCCATCGCCTATGAGGACTACAGCCCTGATGACAAACCCTTGGTCACACTGATTAAAACAAAAGATTTGTAATCATTTTTTTGGATTATTTTTCAAAAAGATGGGATACTACACTCATTTAAATATTTTTAAGAAAATAAAAAGCTTAAGAAATTTAAAATGTTATAGCTGCTCAAGAGTTTTCAGTAGAATATTTAAGAACTAATTTTTCTGCAGCTTTTAGTTTGGAAAAAAATATTTTAAAAACAAAATTTGAGACGTCCATAGACTACGTTTTAATGTACTTTCAGCTCTAAACCATATGCTTTGACTAGTGTGTGGTCTTTCCATGGTACACACTGTCATGACACCCAGATTAATTTCTGTGGTTGTTCCAGAATAAGTCTAATCAAGGAGAAGTTTCTAGTTGACGTGCGAGTGCCGGCTTTCTGAGTAGAGTTAGGAAACACGTAGAGTATGACGCATAGTACAGTATACCCGTTACTTAAAAAGAAGTCTGAAATGTTTGTTTTGTGAAAAAGAAACTAGTTACCTTTACTATTCCTAACCCGAATGAAATTAGCCTTTGCCTTATTCTGTGCATGGGTAAGTAACTTATTTCTGCACTGTTTTGTTGAACCTTGCGGAAACATTCTTTTGAGTTTGTGTTTGTCATTTTCGTAACAGTCGTCAAGCTAGGCCTTGACAACGTACATAATGGGAGGGCCTAGTAGGGCAAATTATGATGGAATTGGATCTATATTTTGTTTAAAAAGTCAAGGTTTTTTTTTTTATTGTGAGTAAACTAAATTTATGTTGGAGTTGTTCGTTGCTAAGAGGTAGTAAATGTAAGGGGGTACTGGTCCCGTCTGTAGTATTCCTCATAGTGCATCTTTATTTATATCCAGGACATTTCTGTGGCTGTATTTGATTGATATGTGCTTCTTCTGGTTCTTGCTAATTTCAAAGAATATTGAATAAATGTTACCAAGTCAAGGAAGCCCTTGTCTGTCGTTCTTTTAAAATGATAACAGACATTTTGGATTTGATACTAATTGTCCAATAAACCATCCTGCTGTATTTTACACTCTAAATATTCCAAGGAGAACATTTTTTATGGCTGTCAGAGCCATTCCCTGGGCCTTCCAGAACCCTCCTGACCTCCTCATTGTCCATGGACCATCCCTATGTTCTCATAAGATGGGAAAGATGGGAAAAGAACAAGAATTCTCATCTTCACTTTTGCAGCAGAATTTGCCCTGAAATGCAGCATGTGTGACTACTGGCCTCCAGAAGCGCTTCTCGGCATGATGTGCAGGCCACTGTGTTCTCAAGAAACATCTTACCCGCTACTCTCCTGTGGACGTGAAATCAAATTGCCTTAGCAAATAGTGACTTGGTCCTTAGAAACCTGAAGGCAGCTTAGCACCAGCCTGGGTTTAATTCCACTTTGCATCTGAATGCCTTGCTGAAGTCCCAGGATCATTTTTTTTAAAAAGATTGTTTTTATCTTCACGTGGCAACATTTGGTAAGTCCAGGAGAAGCCCTGAAACTGGGTGAGGGAGGGCTTTAGGCAAAAAAGGAATATTTAAGACACTTTTCCTCCCCTCTCTTCCCTCAAAACATCTGTCCCTGATCCTACAAATGACATTGCAACACGCCCACTCTCTGATGATTAAATGATAGTGCTAAACATTAATATTTTTAGTCTAGACATTTGGGAATGAACTAAGAACAAACATGGAAATATTGGTTGTGCGTCCATGGGAACTCACACAGGCCTTGCGTAGGTCCACCTGAGACTATCTGTTGGCCACGGGGTGCACAGACACCTCCATCCACAGGAGAGGGCCTAGAAACAGAGCTTTGTGTCCCATCGTCTCCCCCTCGCACCCAGGACAATGTCTGCGCTGCTACATCTTCTTACTGATCTTCATTTGGAAGCTGCTTAGATCCCACGTTCTCAAATAATTTCCCGTCTCCCAAATTCTTAAATTCATCATATGTCATGCCCCCTGAAAAGCTTTGTTAGGAAAACCAAACAGTCTTTTATGAATCACAATTTGCCTTTTTCCAAGCAAATTCACAGAGTCTGCTATTTTAGGTTATGGGGAGACTGGTCTGGTTTCTGGTCGGCGAAGAGCTGACACCAAAGACATTGTAAGGCATTGCCTTATTCACTTGGACATTCAATAACAACACGTGTCCCTGAGCACTTGTTCTGTGTCAAGCAGATGGTGAGCAACAAAAGCTGCATGAAAGGATCCTGGCTCCTGAGTTCAGGGTTTGTTTTCAACCAGACCTTTATCGAATGATCAGACAAATAAATACAGCGTTATGCTTGGAAGACAAGGTGAAGGAAAGGGAAACGCTGCCCTTTGGCTGCTCCTTGGCAGGGCGGACTGGAATCTTGTTTTAATCATTCACTTGCTTACAACTTTGGACAAGTAACTCTCTGGGCCTACACGTCATAAGTTGGGACCCGGGGATAACGAGAGTACTTTTCCTGGAGCGCCGTCGTGAAAATTAAACGGCAGGCTGTACGTCCCTTAGCCCGCCTCAGCACACGGGAAGCATTCAGCACGTGCTGGCTCTTACTGTTGCTGCTTTCGTCCTTTTATTTTTTTAATTGAATTTATTGGGGTGACATTGGTTCATACAATTTATAGGTTTCAGGTGTACAACGGTACAATCCATCCTTTGCACGTTGTATTGTGTGTTCACCACCCCAAGTCGAGTCTCCTTCCATTGCTGCTTTTGTTCTTATTTTATATATGGACACTCTCACAAAGTAGGTTATTAGGTCACTTTGGTGGTTAATGTCTGTGGCCCGCAGGTGGTGGCTCATGGATGGTGGACACGTTCCCGGGCCTCCTGCAGCACGGAGCGCTTTCTCTGCGTGCAGCAAACCCTCTGCCATCTTGTTGTTACTTGGCACTATTTGTAAAAGAAAGCTTTTGATAAGCAAGAGGGAACTACTTGGGTTATCTAGAAAACGCAGAAGATGTGGTCATACTGTTTGTTCATAGCACCACATGGCCGCGAAAGGCTGACATCGCAGTGAAGTTGCCCTTTTCGATCGATGGCCACAATCACCACCCCTTCCTGTTGTCCCGCTGACCCTAAAAACGAGTGTGTCTTCCAGTTTTATTGAGACATAATTGACGCACGTCACTGCATGGGTTTCAGGTGCACAGCATGCAGGTGTGACTTAAACGTGTTGTGACATGATTACTACCGGAAGCTTTAACATCCATCATTTCATGGCTACAATAAAAAGAAGTAGAAACACGGGAAAAAAATTCTCCTGGAAATGAGAATTCTTAGGACGTACCGTCTTAATGTTCCTGCAGGCCATGCAGCCGTGGTAACTGCAGTCATTCTGCTCTGCGTCGCATCCCTGGTGGTCAGCTCGTACCTGGAAGCTTTTGACCTCCTTCCTCCAGTTTTTTCTTCCCCCGCCCACCCACCTCTGGTAATCACGAATCTGATCTCCTTTTCCAAGAGTTTTGTTTCTTTTAGATTCCAGATATAATTGAAATCATACAGTATTTGTCTTTCTATCTTATTTTATTTACTCTAATGCTCTCAAGTTCTATCCATGTTGTCATAAATGGCAGGACTTCCTCACTTTATTTTTTTATGGATGATTATATATATATATATATATATTTTTTTTTTCTTCCTTCCACAACTTCATTATCCATTTATCCATCACTGGACACCTAGGTTGTTTCCATGTCTTGGCTGTTAATAATGCTGCTTTGAACGTGGGGATGCAGCTACCTTTTCGATGTGTATTTTGGATGTATTTTCAGAGCTTTTGGTTTGTCACCTGACTTGAGCTGGTTCATGCGGCCGTTCTAGTTTTAGCTTTGTGAGGCCCCTCCGTGCTGTTTTCCGTGGAGGCCACGCCCGTTCGCATTCCCACGGGCCGTGCGCAGGGGCCCCACCCCGTCCCTCACGCCCTTGCTGGCCTTTGTTACCGCTTGTCGTTTGATGCTGGCCACTCCGGCAGGTGTGTGGTGCTATCTCACTGTGATCTTGGTTTGCATTGCCTGAATGACTAGGGATGCTGAGCATCTTTTCGTGAACCTGTTGGCCATTTGAATATCTTCTTTGCAAAAATGTCATTTTAAAAATGAATGTTAATTGCCACATAATCTTATTTGCTCAGCTACTTCTTTTTTCTTTCTTTCTTTCTTTCTTTCTTTCTTTCTTTCTTTCTTTCTTTCTTTCTTTCTTTCTTTCTTTTTTTTGCTGCAGTTCCTTTTTCTGGATAAACATTTTTTTGTAGCTATGCTCTCAGAATAGGTAAGTGAGTGGGTTGTGTGTTTCAAGGAAAATGAGAGAAAACATAGTTCCTTGTGGAGGTGAAAACTATTTGTGTATGTTTAAGATGCAAAACACCTGCCTACTTGACTTAGTTCCATCACACTCCCTGGCCACTGAGGATCTTTGAGTTTGGGAGCCCGGGATTGGATCAGTGATTTTAAAAGTTATTTTTTTAAAGGATATTATCTTCCGATGAAATATTATACAGAAGTATGAGATAGAAATCAGACTAGAAATAAACAGACAGTTTGAAAACTGTTGGACTGGCTAATATGTCCCCAAGCCTCTTCTGTTCACTATCTGTTCATGTATCCATCTAGCCAACAAGTGTTAATGGAGCACTCAGCACCTATGAGGCTGGTGCTGGGTGATAACTGAAGTGGGTGGGACCACTAGCAATGGACTACACAGGCACTATGTACCCCAGGGATGGCAGAGGCCAGAAGGAAGACAGATGAAGAGCATGCCGTTGCCACAGCTTCTGATAACGGGATTTATGGGAGCTCCTAGTAGGGAGAACCTGGTAGATTTCTGTAGAAGCCAGGGAAGCCTCCTTGATAGGTAACTTCTAAATCAGGACCTAAAGGATGGGTAGAAATTACTCAGGTGAAGGGAGGGGGAATGAATAAGGTCTCAAAGATTGAGAGTGGGCACTTCTTAGGAACTAAAAAAAAAAAATGTTGAGTCTGGGTAGAGCTTCAATGAGAAAGGCCAGGGTGAGTGTGTGCTGCTCTATGACCCTGCCATTTCACCCCCAGGTAGAAGCCCAAGAGCAACAAACACATGGGCTGAAAATGTCTTGTCCAAGAATGTTTATAGCAGCATCATTCATAATGGTCTCCAATACAATAGAAAACCACTAAAACGTAAAAAGTAAAGAACAACTGAAATATGCAGCAACATGCCTGAATCTCCCAGGCATAAATGGAGAGCCAAAGAGCGAGACACTGCAGAGGACATAATGCACCATTCTGTTTATGTGAGATTTTAGATTTGAGGAAAGCC
Source organism: Pteronotus mesoamericanus (assembly GCF_021234165.1). Classification (NCBI taxonomy): domain Eukaryota; kingdom Metazoa; phylum Chordata; class Mammalia; order Chiroptera; family Mormoopidae; genus Pteronotus; species Pteronotus mesoamericanus. Next base: position 1,146,899 of record NW_026555277.1, read on the forward strand.
AATTTACAGCGTGAGAAGTCCAAACAGCAGTTGCTTCTGGGTGCAGTGGGTGGGGATAGTGGCTGGCAAGCAGTGTGAAGGACAGTTCTGCGATACAGAAATAATGTAGATCTTGATTTGAGTGATAGTAACAGGAGAGTATACATCTGTCAAAAGTCTTCAGGCTATACACTTAAGATCTGTGCAAATTACTGTATATATATATTTTCACAAAGTAGTAGTTTTAATACGGGGAGGGGTGGAGCTGGGTTGTTCTGTACCAGGATGGGAATAAAGCCAAGGTCCTGCTGGTGGGGCCGGATGACCCTGCTCCAGAATTTTGAGCAGGAATGGAATTAAGTTGGTGCGTTATAAACCACAGTTTCGGGTTTGACTCAGCATCCCCATGATTTTGTAAAGGGCCTTTTGCAAGAATGCATTTCCAAGCTACCTATTAAAATCTTCTAATCCAAAGATTAAAATTTAACCCACAGACACATTCCCAGACTGCTGTGTGGCTGTAAAGACCAAGTGACAACCAATCGTTGTCATCTTTCTGCTGGCTTACTCGAACATCTCCAAATTGCTAAAGACAATGTTCACAAAACTGAAATCGTTTTATTATTAAACTAGTCCATGTGGAAAATACTCCATGGCCAAATTATATTTTAATAAGGTGATTTCCTGCTTTCTCAAGTCAGGAGGCCCCTTGACAATTTGAAATTCTGATCTTGTGGTTTTCTTCTATTGGAAACGAGCAACCCTTGCGGTCTTTCAGAAATGTGACTCCCACGGGGAATTTCAGTTTGACTCATTGTAGCAGGATCTCTCTTGCAGTGAGATGGATATAAATCCCTTAAGGGCATAAAGGGTATAATACACATACAACATGGCCCTTAGATCAAGCTGACTTTTAGGCAGACCTACCCTCCCACCCCCCACGGATGTGCACGCATGCACTTGCGCATACAGACACAGGCATTCTATGGAGGAGCTAAGTTTAAAAGCAATGAACTAGACCAGGTGTCTCAAGCTCTGTACTACTGATATTTTGGTCTGGATCATCCTTTGCAGAGGGGCTGTCCTGTGTGTTGTTGAAACTAAATCCCTGACCTCTACCCACTAGATGCCAGCAGTACCTCCCAGTTTGTGACAAAGAGAGATATCCCAAGATATTATCAAATATCCCCTGGAGGGCAAAACCGCCCCTGGTTGAGGACCACTGACTAGACAATCTCTCATTCCTTTTCATAGTTTTCCATCTGTTCATTCTCTTACTCATTCAGTTCACTCCATCTCTTCAAGTTACAAATCTTCATGGAGTACCCATTGTGTGTTGTACAGGTAATGACCTCAAACACCTCCTCATGACCCTCTGGTGTTACATGACTAGTTTAGGGGTAGAGAGCCAGCAATGTGCTACTAACTAATTCAGAAGTGTTGAATTCAGTATGTCTTGCTGTTTCATGATTTAGACGGACTAAATGTTTTCTTTGTAATAACGTGACTTCCACTCAATATTTCAGTAAAAATAGCTAATATTTATTAATGTTTATTAATGTGCTGACCAAACTACTGATCGATATGTACAGATTATCTGCTTTAATCCTCACAATAACCCAATGAGAGTGAGGACCCATTGTTAAGGGAAAGAAACTAGGTCCTAGAGAGTTTCACTAGCTTTTCAAGGTCTCACAGTTTTTAAGACATAGAAATAGTTTTAAATCATTGAACCAGAACTTGTGTTCATAATTATTACTTATCCATCCACCCATCTATCCATCTACCCATTCACCCATCCATCCATCTACTTACCCACCATTAATTCATTAGATCTTCGTTAATTAATTCATTCAACAAGTATTTATTAAATGCCTACTACATACCAGTAAGTCCTTCCCTTATAGGAGAGGCATGCCGTGCCAGCAGATGAGCCAGGAATTTCTCCTGATCCTGGATATCATGAGCTTTATCAAGGATGTTGTATCTCTATCTCCTGACAGTTGTGGCTGCAGGGAAGCTCCCTTCTGAGTCTTAGTTCAGAAGGCAAGGAGCAGGGGTTGGTTCTGAGCTTTGTGCTCGGGAGTGAGGCTTCCCCAGGGACAGGTGGATGTTGTGCCTTTGCTGTTTCCCTCTCAAGTTCCCTACCCGGCTGCTCCCTGCTCCTGACCCTGGGCTATTTGAGATGGGCGGTGGATATGAATGAAGAAGGCACTTTCAGAGAGATAGCCAACCTTTGCATACTGACTCAGGCTTCCTGTGGTTGAGAGGTGAAGGGTGTTTGGAAATTATTCTGTTTAACCATCACTCTACAGATGACTGAGGCCCAGGAAGACTAGAGAAATGATTTCCCAAGGTCAGTGGGACACCAGTGCTTTTGAGACTCTGAGGAGGGGTTCATGCCTCCGGAAGGGAGAGCAGCACCTCTCCTGGGGCACGGCACACACTCCCGAGGTCGGCTGAGTGCACGGAGGGCAGAGGTATGTCCAGAGATCAGGAATGAGGCTCAGGAACGATTGCCTTTTGTAAGGCCACTTGTTCACCACATGAACATGTGAGCGCAACTCAACTTACAGAAGGCTTGCAAGGGCTTCAGCCCTGAACTCGGGGGGTTAAGTGCAGAAAGCTTTCTGCACAGGGTGATATTCATGTGGAAAGCCTTCTTTTTCTCAAATCAGGCAGCTGGGGACATGACTCATGTGCTTCGATCTTCACATGAATTTTAAGGTGTGTTACAAATGGATTTACCTTAATTGTCAAGTAATCTCAGATGCTAGTGGTTATTACATAAGAGAAAAAGAAGTGCAATTCAAACAGTTTTAAATGTGGAATTGACTTTTTGGGAGGCAGTGGGTAAACTTGAAGTGCTAAGGTTAAGTTCATGGTTACTGTACAAGTGAATTGGTGGCTTTTCAAGTCCTTATTTTCAGCGTTCAGCAGCGCCAACCTTTCTTGAAAAGCTGCCACGTTTGGATCGTCTGTATAAGGAAGAGGTGATCTCCATGCCATCCCTCACGGTACGTCCCTTGTAGGGAATCACCGCTTAATACAGACAGGACCAATTTCCAGCTCTTTTCTTCCAGGAAAGACTCATTTCTAGATCCATTGCTCCCAAGGCCCCAAAGAGCTTTTCTTCTAGCCCCTATCGATTTGTTTCGATGCATAACTGACAAGGTGGTGTGGTCCTTCCGGGTGGAAACTCCGCCCTGTATGCCTGTCCCTCTTTGCCTTGTTGAGCGGTTATCCTTGCGCACTCTTTGCTTTGCTTCTCCTACCCTAGCACATCTGGGTGGCTGGAGTGCCAGTGAGTTCTCCCCAGCCCCAGTGCTCTCTTACCTAATGCCTTTACTTCCATTATTCCTAAAGAATGTGCTTGCATCAAATCAGATTTCCCCCAAGCTTGCTTATTATGGGAACCTGGCATGCTTGTGAAAGTCATAGGCTCTGTGACCTTCCTCAGCGGAGAGTGATTCAACAAACATCTGTTCTGGGCCTGCTCTGGCCTCAACTTGGGGCCCCATTCTAATGGTTTATGGTGAACATGTTGATTTAGGTCCATTTTCTTCAAGGAACTTCAGCTGGGGAGGGACTGTGTTTAAAGCTTTGGGTAGGAAGTGGGCAGAGGGTGTAGAATGTAGAAAATCCAGACACAATTTTCCGTGCACTCAAGGCTGGGTCTGCTCCACCAGCAGGGGCTTTGGTCCAGCTCCAAGTAGGTAGGCTCCGACCTTGAGAGAGAAGGTAACACAACAAATGACTAAAGGTTATTTTCGTTCCAGCCTTGACTGTCTTCCTTAAACCCTGCTTATCAAGTTGGATATTTCCCAATGATTGGCACAAAAATTAATGCTGAATGATTTACCATCAGAGGCTGGGGCCCTCAGGGCATTTTTCAAGGTCTTCTTTTGCTTGCAGTGAATTTGCAAGTGCCAAAGACGTGGTTCAACAAAACAAAATATTTTCAGCACACTCCCACATTTAAATCTAGTCGTGACAGAAAACAATCATGGTCTTTCATTTCTGAGGACCTCGGAATTTTAATCTATAAATTGTACATTGAATTAATTTGTATTAAAATAGATTTTTCTGTTCAAATTGCTCTCAGACTGGAATAATTTCAGATCCCTCCATGGCAAGAAAGTAGACCAAGTGAAATTAATTGGCAGAAGCAAGGAGTCTTGTCTTGGGTTTGCCTCTTGTAGAGTTTGGGGGTTCCTCTAAGGTGATTGGGAGCTGGCTGATAATTCTCGGGACATGAGGTGGAGAAGGGGATCTGGAATCAGGTGTGACTTTTTGATTGGGCTCCATGTGTCTTCTCTGAGCCTTGCCCTGGAAGTGGGTTTGTTTTTAAGTTACTCACTAAATAAGAGGTTCCAGAAGCCATTGTTCTCCCTTCCTACCTTTGCTCCACAGAGGGAACCACCTTTTTTGCTCTCACTCCCATGAGAAAGTTTCCTCCTTCCTGAATGGCCGTGAGAAGTGGACCTGCTGTGTGCATGCAGGTAGATTCCCAGGCATCCAGCAGGTCCTCAGAGAAGAGCTCAAAAAGGGGACCCATTTTCTTCTGTTTTGTTCAAATGACATTTGTTCCAATGACCTTATTCTTCACTTTTGTTCAAATGACATTTGTTCCAATGACCTTATTCTTCACTTTTGTTCAAATGACATTTGTTCAAATGACCTTATTCTTCAGAGAATTGACCTTCTGTTTTCAGACTCATTAAGCTACTTACAAAAGGCCTCCTTCTCCAAAGTCAAGACATGCAGACCCTTGACCACGTGCAGAGCTTGAAATCTGTCAAAGGGACCTTGCTGAGAGCTTCTGTCCTGTGCTTACCCTTTGTGTCCGCCCAACACCCATCTGTGGGACAGTCTGTCCGTTTCCATAGGGGACCTCACCAGCTCTTCCTCAAAAAGAGTCCACTCTGCTTGGCTCATCTAGAGTTGCAAGGCCTTCTCCACATGGGTTTCCACCTTGACAACAATGCAGGCATTTTAAGTCACTGGACAACTTCGCATTTTCATAGCATCCTGTTTTGTGGTTTCACAGACCATGTAGAATGGAGAAGTTACTACTGGGAAGTTACCACTTCCCCTTCTTTTGGATATTCCATCCTGTTCATCAAGGAGAGGTCCTGGTGGTTGTCCTGGACTGTCACTCCCTGGTCGGCCGCTTCCCAGCCGCGTGGGGAAGTGTAGCGCTCATCACCTCCTTTATTCTCAGATTCCTCCTTTGTAAAAGGAGGCGGCTCTTAGAGTCTTTTGGGACCTTAAGTTTTGGGATGTGTTTTCTGTTTATTGACCAAACATCCAGAAATTCCCCGCCCATTGCCGGTTCATACGCAAGGACTTTTAAAAGAATTACTTCCAAAAAATGTATTTTCCAAATGTATTAGTATTAGTAAATGTATTTTTACTGCTAGGTGGTTTTTCCGTAAGCTGCAGAAGATGTTAAATCTTACACAAATACTTCATTTTTCCCTTTGTGACTTCTCCCATTGTTTATCCTCTCAGAATGTCCTTAGCACACTGAGAATATTTTTATTATATAAAAAGCTTAGAAAAGTCAGTATGTAACCTGCAATTCGACATAGTGGGGAAAGACACAGACAATTTAGTTTTATGTCATCTGCAAATGCTGACAGTTTTACTTCTTCCTTTACTATTTGCATACTTTTTATTGCTTTTTCTCTTCTGATTGCTGTGGCTAGGAATTCCAACACTATGTAGACTGATACGGGTGAGAGTGAGCATCTTTGTCTTATTCCTGATCTTAGAGGAAAAGCTTTCAGCTTTTTACCATTGAGTATGAAGTTAGCTCTGAGCTTGTCACATAGAGCCTTCATTAAGTTGAGGTAAGATTCTTCAATACGCATTTTCCTAAGAGTTTTTATTCTAAATGGATGTTGAATTTTGTCAAATGCTTTTTCTGCACTTACGAGATAATCATAAGCATGGACATCCCCCTAAACTATAAGCTGTGGGACAGCCGGGTCCCCTTTTTTGTTCACACCTGTCTGCTCAGGGCCTGGACCTCAGATAGGTACAGAGTGCGAGCTCAGTCATGATTTGTTGAATGAATGAAAAATGCTACATGATAAATGGTCCCATGGTTACTCTCTAAACTTTTAGTCATTATTTATCACTGGATGAGAGATTTTGAGATTTTCACGCTTGTCAGTAAAAACTCCAACGACCCCCTCTGTACATAAACCTCCCTCACTTCCACTGAGGACTTTTTTTCAGTCACATCACCAGGTGTGGCCCTGTGGGCCAGTCCATGAAGGTTTTTGCAGGGGAGTTATCTCTTAAGGGAGAGACCCTCTTCTCTTCATTGAGTTCGTCCATCCAGCACTGGGTTTAGAATATACCAGGAGCTGTGGAAATGTTTGGCGAATGAACCAGCTACATAGCAAGTGGAACCAGAGGAGACTCCATGGCCTGTGGGACTCGGTGCCTGTCTCATAGGCCCCCCAGGAGCAGCCGGGCCAGGGTGGCCTGGCGCCATGTGTGCTGCGCCTGGTGTCCAGACGGTCTCCTCGCCCACGGAGGCCTGTGGGTGGACGGCCGCCAGATGAGTCACTGTGGCTACTGAGAACCTCCAGGGAGCTCAGGCAGCCCAATGGAATGGGCGCTTTGCCCCAGGAAGCATTTTGTGGATTTCAAGGATCAGAGGGGACCTTAGGGAAGAAATGAGATTTCACAGCCCTAACCTCAGGGGCGACAAATGTCCTCAAGAGTTTTCTGGTCTCCAACTGATTACGTTGGAGCAAGACCGCAGGGACATCGTGGCAGAGGCCATCTGGGGCCCTGGCAGGGAGGCAGGGCCAGGGCTGATGGGTTGTGTGTATCTCTGGTGGGAGGCTGAAGTCTCTGAGCGTTGGCCGGGCCCCGGGCTGCAAGGCCGCAGCTTGCTGCCCGGGCTGGGAGCCTGGGACGCCGTGCAGAGGAGCAGAGAGCCAGGGTGCCTTCCCACTTCCCTCGCCTGTGCTCTTTCGAAAGCCTGAGTCATCACTTTTTTCTCCCCTCGCCCACACATTGCTTGTCTTGGATTTGGGGTCTGTTTGAATGGGAGTGGGTCTTGGCTTCAGCGATGCAGAACCAAGCCCCTTATTTTCCATGGGTACCATTTAGGGGCTAGAAACTGGTAGCAAAATAGGAAAATGTGTGTTGGGAAGAGCTATCTGCTTGTGGAACTGTGGGTCAGATTTTGAGGACGTTAGCGCTTCTATAAACTGGTAGCTCACAGGACTCCTTCTCTGTAGTAAGTTCAAGGTTTGCAAATCCCACATGGGTTTGGAAATTCTTGAGCTCTGGGAGGTCAGGCCTCTGGGATCACGTCCTTCAACCACTCCTGAAATCCAGCCACCAGCTGGATGCCTTGGGCCCATGGAACTTCCCACACCGTCAGTCAGCAGTTTGCCTGGCGCTCAGACCTCCCTGTCCTGGAGAAAAAGTGCCCGGGCCCCACAGCTGGCTTTTCCCTTTTTATCACGGCAACGTTAGCTGTCCTGGCTGGGATATAGGTATTTCGTTTCCTTCTGGTTTGGGTGCATTTTAAATCCTGAGGGACTTTTGCAGAAGTAGGCACCATTTCTCAGCTCACTGCTCATCAGATTTGGGAGACACATAGCTGGTAGGAAGAGGGAGGTTTGCAGCAAGAGCCTGTATGTCACTTTCAGAAGATGCTGGGCTGCTCTTGATCCAGAGTGAAGGAAATCGATGTTTACAGGGAGGGGCTTGCTCCTTCTGGGACCATTTAAGCCTTTGTCAGGGTCTGGTCCAGGGCTCAGCTATTTACTCTGTGTGCGGAACCACCTGAAAGGATGCTCTGACAAATTGTAAGCTACACACAGCTGAGCGTCATAAACCGCTAACATCGACCACCTGCTGCACTCATGTGGCATTAAAAAACATTTTGTTTCTCTCTGGAGAAAAGTCACAAGTGTCAGGCCAGGGCCCTGATGATCCATAGATGCCACCTACCTGGCCCCCGAATCCTGTCTGAGATTGGACAACTTTGGGGCTGAGGATTACCAATGAGTGCGCAGAGCTTGACGCCTGGACCTCGAAGGGGCCCTTGCAGTCAAAGGCGTTCCCTGAAGCCCGGCTTTCGGACTGGGCAGCTTAGTGTGGCCGGGTGAAATGCAGGGTGCCTAGTCAATTTTGAATTTAGATAAAGAACAAATTTCTCTTTAGTATAAGTATGACTTACATCATGTTTAGAAACATACTAAAACATTTATTAGTTATCTGAAATTCAAGTTTAACTGGGCCTGCTCTAGTTTTCTTCGCTACATCTGATGCTGAAGGCTCAATGTTGAAATCACCTGGGAGTTTCAGGAAATGCTGATGTCTGGATCCCACCCCAAGAAAATCTGAGTTGGTTTTGATTCGGCCTGAACACTGAAGATTTTAACAGCTTCTCTACTGATCTAAATATGCAGAAAGGTTTGATTGACAGCCACTAGGCTAAAACCATCTTCTAAACCATCCTCAGCTTTGCAAACCTTCATGTGCTTTTTCATCTTAATGATCTAGAGCCCTTTACTGACCTGCTTTTGTTAATCTGAAACCGGGGGCTAGTCAGCCACCCTGAGCCTGTTTTCTCAGCTGTAGATAAGTATGTGGAATGAGGTTAATGGCTGATCATCTACATTATCCATCAAATTGCCCCTTAGAGCAGAGCAGTGTGGGCTTCATCCCAAAGGATCTAAAGCAGCTGGTCACAAGCGAGAGAACATTTTCGAGCTGTCATGGCTGAATTCTAAATATTCTTGTGAACTTTGTTTTCCTCTTTTGACACATTTGCATGCCTCGATATAAAAATAAGCCATTGTTTTTTTCTGTGTAATGGTCACATAAAATTGACAACAAAGAAAGATGAACTCTTTATCCCACAATGTCATGGGCTTCCTGGTTCACCAGCGAGATCTCCTGTCGAGAGCACAGCCTGGCTGGGGAACCACAGAACCTGTGCCCCTTTGTTCTGTGGAGTTTGGCTGAACGATTTCATTCTGAGGCACGGTTCACCATCTTTCCTCACTTGGAGACAGACAGAGCTTGGTGTTAGGCTCAGGTGAATTTGCTAATCAGCCAAAGCTCCTCCTTCTGGCTCAGTAACAGAGTTGGTGAATAAGGGCAGGCTTAAAAATGGCCCTGCACTTAGAAACATGCTGACTCTTCACCTGTAAGAGGCCAGGTGAATAAATCATAACATTTCAGCTATGGAATTCCACGTATGTAGTAAAAACAATGTGTTATATTTTTTGGTGTTGACTTAGAAGCAGGCTCATTCTCTATAGTTAGTGAGGAAAGCAGATTATAGAATAATACAGCCTGAAATATAATGAGGGAGGTGGGCTTAGCTGCATTGGAGATAGAGGGAGACTATTACATTTTCTAGACCCAATTTGCTAGACTGATTGGAGCACTGCGTGCATCACCTGGGTGCTGGTTGAGATGCAGAATCTCACGCTTCACGCCAGACCTCGCAGCTGGAGTCTGTTATTTAACGAGATCCTTAGCTCAATTTTGAGAAGCGCTGCTTTAGATGCTCTGGGTTGACCAAAGTGTAAGTACAACTTTTTCCTTTTGCAGTACATGAATGAAACTTGAAAAAATTTTGAAACTGTGTTTATAAGATTAATTATCTATATAGTGTTCGCTGTAACTATCATCTCAGTCCAAGCAAGTTCTACCACCCGTGCATTTACTGTGCAGAGAACTGTGAGTAGGTTCTCTTGGACCCAACCAAGCTAGTCTCATGCACTCTGGGTCCAGCAGCTTCTCTGACCCTTCTTGGTCCCCATTCTTACATGATCCTGTGTCTGCACATCCATCCCACCTGCCCCCCAGAATCGGGACTGAGGGAGGCTGCAGATGTGCACATACATGCCTGTCACTCAGGGCCATGGTGGCTGTGTTCTAGGGCCCAGCTGCTGGCTGGGAGACCAGGCAGCTGCTTCCATGAACAGACTGAGTTTGCTGAGTGGTTGAAAAGCTTTGCAGACTTGGGTCTGGTTTGGGAGCTTGCTAGACCAGGGAAATGCTAGGTTTCTTGAACTGTAAATAACGTTGAACAGATCCCTTCTTCCAGTAGTTTCCAAAACAGCCTGCTTAGTGCCTTGGGGAAATTTTCAGTGGAGGATGAAGCAAAGTTCTGTTGGTTTTGCTAATAGGATAAACAGCTCTCCCCGACTTGCAGACTGGTAGCAGCCTCTCTGGACTCTCCCGCTGGCATTTCATCGTCCTATAAACCTTCCTAGGAGAGATGGTAGAGAGCAGAGAATGATGGAGTTAGGGCCACGTGTCAGAGCAGAAAATCTGAAAGCCTGAATCTTTGGCTGGAACCCCATTTTTAAGAGAGAAGAGAATCTCCTGGGGCTATATCCTTTAAGTCCCCCTTTTCCCCAATGAAAGCCGACTCCAGGCTCACCCCAGTGGCACACATGCTTTCCTGGTCCTGCTGAGAAAAGATCCAAGGAGAGATGCTGGGGTTTAATGGAGCATTACTAGCTCATGGGTTAAAGTGTGTCCAAGTCTAATGAGCAGAATGAAGGATAAAATGTTTGCCTCTGTTGGGAGAAATGATGGTCTGGGTGACCGAGGCCGGTGGCTCCTGCCCGTCTCAAAAAGATGAATAGAAGGACAGGTTCAGTTTCTGATGAGGCCAAATGAGGTGATGTCTGCGTTTTACTACCCATCATATGCAAGCACTTCACCCTCACCAGAAGCTGATGTGCAAACAGACCTAGAGAGGGAACACAGACCCTGGGAATGACCAGCTTGTTGACTCTTAAAAAATGAATGGCCCCCGACCTTGACAGCCACGGCTGTCCCTGATTCTGCAGGGTTTATCTTTACCCTGTGGTTTCTGATCTGAATGTCTTTATTGAAACCCAAATGCCCCTTTAATATCAAAAAGTTGTGTTTCCTTCCCCCTCTGCCCCAGCTCCCAACAAAGTAAACGCCTGTTGTCCTCTGGTGTATTGCTTGGGAATGAGCCATGCTTCCTAAAGAAAACTAACGCAGGCCACCTCGCCATTGCGTGAATCAAGGGTTTGTGCAGAGAAAAGAGGCACCAACGTGAAGAAGGTATCGCTGGAGGCACGAGTACCTGAGGGGCTTTTGTTGGGACATCAAGTAGCCGGGCTAAATCTGGAAGAGACTAAAAATACAATGAACTCAGTCATCGGTGACCGATTAGTTCCCAGACACCAGGCTGTTCCCATGTCCGCGCACAAGCTGCCCCTCATCCCTGGAACACCCCGCTCCTTCTTTATTGTCACCTTCTCCCCAATCTGGCCACCTCTGCCTGAAAGGTTTGTGTTATTCTCAAGTACTGGTCTCAGTAGAGGGTCACATGTAAAGAAAAAGTAGCCCAGCAGGAAACAAGATCAAGGGAGCAATTTTAATCTTTATTATAGGCTGTTAAACACACCTACAGCTGAGTGTGATAGGGGTGGGGGAAAAATAAATTTCTTTAAAATCCCCTCTTGGTAGTTTGCCACTCTTAGTATCTATCACTTGAATTTCATCTCTGCTCCCAATGAAAACATTCCCCAAATTCGGTCTGACAACCCCTTGATTTTTGTAGTCTGACAGTTCTCAGAATGGAAGCCAACGGGCCTGGGTTCCAGCCTCTACTTTTTTATTCAAAGCTATGTGTTTCTTCCTGATTGGTCTTTTTCTACGTCAATAAAATGGGAACAAAGTTTCAATGAGTTAATACGTGCACAGTACTTAGAACAATATCTGGCACACAGTGAGATTGAGGTTTGGGTTAACTACTGCTATGGCCATTCGTTTGACTCCACCCCCTTAATCTACTCTTTCCAACAGCTGGTAATGCCCTCCCTTTCCAAATCGAATCCCTCAGCCACTCTGTCTTTCTGTTTCCCACCTCAATACCCTAGATCTTCCTATGAAAGCAAAGGTGGGGATGAGGAAGAAGAGAGGCAATGGATCCTCAGGGAGCAGTAATTTTTCTCCGCTACATCTGCACGTGAATCTTCTTTGCTCATCGTTTAAAACCCAGCCATTGCCTTCTCTGTGGCCTCTATTAGTCCTGCAGAGAGAGCCCCTCCTTCCTCTTGCTGAATCACATCTGTGTGTCTTACCCAGAATCTGACCCGTGAACTCCTTTGGAGGGAGAAAATAACGTCTTACCTGGCTTCCTGTCCTGAGCACGGTGTATCTCTTACAGAAGTATTTCAGTAAAGTTGGGCAGATGGAATTGAGTGAGATCCTTCATTGCTTAGGGGGAAGGCAGAAGTGTTATGAACTTTGCGGGGCTCAGAGGGTGGTGTGGAAGGAGGCTATGGGAGGTCTCGCCCCCAGTCCAGAGGTGCGGATCACCTGGAATTGTTTTCACTTGGGGACAGAGGTGCTGCAGCCTGCAGCAACTATGCTCTGAGGGCTCCTTCCCCTGCACAAGAGGCGAATGAGTGCTATTGACAGTAAATACGATAATTACCTAACGACATTCGGAAATGTCAGATACATTTGGCACAGTGCCTGCAACAACATGGAAGCCATTTCCTGTGCTTTTCTTGAAATGAATCTGACTCATTTAAAAATAATAACAAACCAATCACCACCAACAAAAACCATAAACTGGATAAACATTTAGTCTCCTCTACGGCTTCTCTGAGATTATGTATGTTGAGATTTCCCATCCTAAATATAGGCAAAAAGTTTCCTCTTGGCCTGGATTTGCCTTGTAAGAAGACTGGACCTCGAGGGGAAGTGAGGGCCCTTTGGCATCCCAGCCGTAAGAGCTAAGCGTTTGGTGAAAGTACAACTGGATACAATCTCATGTTGGAGCTGCCCTTGTGTTCTCCTGCAAATATCTTGTGTTGGGTGAAGGCAATGCCTGAGGGCAGACGCCGTGGAGGTGCTGGAAAGCAGTGGTGACGACCAGGGAACCTGCTGACCATCACCGTTCATGCCACATCAGGATCCGGGATGCCAGAAGTGCTTCAGGTGCTGCGAGAAGACTCCCTCTAAGGAAGACCAGGAGCCCAGGCCAGGCCCATGAAGAGGGCAGGAAGGAGACACTGCCTGCCCAGGGACCACCTACCTAACCCAGGAGTGAGGTCACAGTTCTCAGGGGCTAAGTGTGGAAGGAGCGATGTTCTTCTTGGTACTCACGTACAAAAATGCCCCATTTTTTTCCTGCATCAAATTTAGCCTGTCTGAGGCTGACTCAGCCTTCTTTTTCAATAATGCCTGAAAAGCCAAGACTCACACAATCCTGAGACCCTGAGGTAGAGCCTGGGGCCTCTGGTGGCCTCTGAAATACTCAGGAAAGAGGACAAAAAGTCCATCAGGAGGTGGAGGAAGGTGGAGACCAGATGATTTGCTCCAAGTCTCAGAGCAATGAGAGACAGGGCCATGACACGCACGACGCACCCCCAACCCTGGCCCTTGCCCTCACTCTCCCTGCCAACGTGCCCAGACCATTCAGCAGGACAGCGGCTCTCAAGAGGCTCTGGCGGGGGACTTGCTCAGTGCCCACTCAGCAGTTATGCGGTGCCAGTGTTACCCTCATCCTTCCTTGGAGAGGTTTCGAAAGCTGAAGGGGTAGGGCTCCCCTTTTCCAAGTCCCGTGCTCAGAGTTTGGAAACCACATAGGAAGTGAAAGCACAGAACCATCTGTGAGTGAAAGAGTAAAGAAATAAGGAAGCCAGGAGGAGGAAACATCAAAATGAACCCTGGTCTGGGCACGGATGGCAGTTAAATAGGGTCATGGCATGATCAATAGTGGTAAGTCTTAGCTGTGATAAGAACCAAAAGGTTATTTCAACATGCGTTTATCGAATGGCTCCCCGGTGCCCAGTCCCATGCAAGGTGCTGGAGAAATGAAGGTTAATTAGACCTCAAGTTCACTGTCTGGTCCAGGGACTGTCTTAACACTCAGTACAGTAGATGCAACCACACAGGCATCTGTACAAGGCACAGGGACTTTAGAAACAAAGGGTGATTTCCTAGCCCAAGTGGCCAGCAAAGCGCAGCGCACATGTTAGAGGCCCTTGGCAATCGAAGTAAAATTGACGGCAGCCCCCTGCTGATGAGCACGGGACAGCCGGTGCCCTCTCCAAAATGTGCGTCAGTTTCCAGCCTTATGGGCTCACCGTTCTTTCCCACTCTGAGAACCTGACAGACGTCAGAGTCACAAGATGACACGTGCCTCCTTTCTGCAGCTTTTCTTTCCTCTGCTCCATGCTGACCCAGATATGGGATGCATCCTTTCCCTCCACAAGTGCTTCACGCAAGCTGGGGCCCTGTTAAAAAACCCATGGTTTGGAGACGGACACTGAAAATTAAGAACAAACCACTTGTCAGAACTGACAGCGGCAGTGAGAATCTCATGGGGCCACTTGGGCCAACCAGCTGCAGATCAGCTCTTCACACAAAGCAAATGTAGGCAGTGCTGATTTTGAGGCAGGAACGTGGACCTGGCTTTTTCACTTCAATGATTCATAATGGATTGTTGTGCGGCTCTGCCAGCCTCTGTCTCTGGGCGGTCCTTGTGCTTGAGGCCATTCTAGCCCGACCTACGTTCTCTGTACCGTGCGGATGGGATGGGAATGTTCAGGATGTGCTCTCTTGTGCCTATGACTCTCTTCCTGAGATTTAACCCTTTTATTACTTAGGAGCATTCAACTGAAGAAATATACTATGATTTGGATACCCACTGACCTGCAAGTGGATCTTTGAGCCTTTCTTCATTTTGACTATTGCAAAAGATACTATGAACATGCGTGCACAAGCCTTTGTGTGGAAATATGTTTTTATTTCTCTTGAGTCCATTTCTAGTAGAAGTGAGATGGTTGAGTTGCATGGTAAGTGTGTACTTTATGAGAAACTGCCAAACCGTTTTTGCAAAAAAAGTGGTACAATTTCAAATTTCCACAGGGACTGCACGGGAGTTCTTGTTGCACTGTAGCCTCATCAAACTTTGCTATTGTCAATTTTTTAAATTGTAGCTATTCTATTGGGTATGCGATTGGGATATCTTGTTATTTTAACTTGACTGCTGATGTTAAGCGGCTTTTCCTGTGTCTCTGGGTCATTTGTATATATTGTTTTGTGAAGCATCTGATCAAATCTTTTTCCCATTTTAAAAACGGGATTGCTGGTATTTTCATTATTACATGTAGCATTTCTCCATCTATGCTGGACACTAGTCCTCTGTCATTTACCTGTGTTGCAGATGTTTTTCCAGCCTGTGGCCCAGCTTTTCATTTTTTTGATGCTATCTTTCGAAGGACATAAATTTTTATTTTTAATGTACTGAAATTATAAATGTTTTCTTTTGTGAAGTTTATGTTCAGTGTCCTATGTGAAAATCCTTGCCTAACCTTAAATTATAAAGATTTTCTCCTGTGTTTCTTTCTTGATGTTTTAACCTTTACGTTTAGGTTTAGAATTTTATGATTGGGTTAACTTTTGCAAGTGGTATGAAGTAAGAGCCAAGGTTCATGTTTGTAGAAATGGGTATACGGTACCAATTGTGGCAAAGGAAATTCTTTTGAATAGCTTTGGTTTCTTTGCCAAAAACCAGTTGTGAGTGGGTTTCTTTCTGGACTCTCTTCTAATCCATTGATTTGAATGCCTATCCTTACACCAATACCACAAAGCCTTTACCACGTAGCTTAATGTTGTTTTGAAAGCAGACAGTGTGAGTTCTACAACTCTGTTTTTTTTAATAGTGTTATGAATATTGTTATGAATGCAATTCTAGGTCTTTTTATTTCAGAATCAGCTTACAAATGTCTAAAAACAAAACTTGTCCAGGATTTTGATTGGAATTGCATTAAATATGTAAGTCAATTTGAGAAGAAATAGTATCTTAATAATACTGAGTCTTCAAATCTGTAAACATGGTAGTCTCTATTTTTAAAGGTCTTCTTTAATTTCTTCAAGCAATGTTATATAGTTTCTACAGTAGAGGACTTCTATGTGTTTTTACTAGATTCATCCATATCATTTCATTTTTTGATGGTTCTGAATATTTTAAATTTTATTTTCCTACTATTTGTTGTGGTTATACAGAAAGACAATTGATTTTTTATATAAATTTTATGCTGCATCTTTACTAAATTTGTTTATTTGTTCTAGTAGCTTTCTGAAGATTTGTTGGAATTTTCCATACACATAATCTTGTCATACTGCCATCTACGTTGTCAAATTTCTGGCATAAAGTTGTTTATAATATTAGCACTTTTGTTATTTTTATCCTTTTGATGTTTATAGAATTTGTAGTGATGATTCCTTTTTAATCATTTGTATTAGTCATTTGTATTTTCTCCTTTTTTCCCCCCGATCAGTCTATCACTCTGCTTCTTAAAATGCAATGCTCAGAAGCATTGGGTCACCTGTAAAGTTGTTAGAAATGAGCATTTTGGCCCCCCCCCTCCGGGCCTCCTGAGTTAGGAGCTCTGGGGTTGGAGCCCGGCCCCTGCACTTTAACAAGCATCCCTGGTGATTCTGGAGCCCACTGAGGTATAGAGAACCATTGCTTCAGGTAGAAGTTGATCAATTACATTGATCCTAAAATTTTTTTTTGTTTAATTGCGTTTCTCTATCATTTGTTCATTTTCTATTTCATTGGTTGCTTTTTTAAATCACCTTATTTTTTCCCACTTGTGCTTCATGTACTCTCCTTTTTGTATTTTCTTAAGACATAAACTAAAATAGTTGGTTTTGGACCTCTGTCCCTTTTCAATGTAAATGCGTGAAAGCTGTAAATTTCATTCTAAGCACTGTTTAAACTATATTTGGTAATATTTGATTTGTTTGTATTTTTATTTAATTCAAAAATTTGCTAAGTTAATTTATTTCTTTGTTGACCCTGATATTGTGTAATTTTCATAAATTTTGTGATTAGCTTTCAGAAAATCTTTGGTATTGATTCCTAAGTCCTTTGTGGTCAGGTTATGATTTCAGTTATTTTATATTTGTTCAGATTTTTAAAAAAGATTTTATTTTTAGAGAGGGGAAGGGAAGGAGAAAGAGGGAGAGAAACATTACTTATTTTTTCAGTTATTGAGAAAGCAGTATTGAAATTTCAGACTATAGTTGCTGATTTGTCTGTTTATTTTTTATGTCAGTTTTTGCTTCATGTATTTTAAATATGCTTAATAAGGTAAATACACTATTCAGATTATTATATCTGTTTGACACATTAATTCTATTTATCATTATGAAACAATTCTTGCTCTACTATTCTATAGCCTACCTTGTCTATTATTTATATAGTCCTCCAACTTCCTTTTTATTAGTGTTTTCTTTATATATTTATTTCTATCCTTCTACTTTTCTATATAATTATGGTTTAAGTGAATTTACAAACAGTATGTGCTTGGGTCTTGGTTTTTTCTATCTGACAATCTACCCCTTAATTAGAGGGTTTTGATAATTCATATTTAATGTAATTTTGACTAAGTGTGTATTTATATTTATCATTTTCCTATTTGTTTTACACGTCACTAATTTACACTATTTTTGCTTTTTCCTGCTTTATATTTGATTAATGAATTTATTTTTTATATTCTATTTAGTGTCCTCCATTGGCTTATACATCTTTGTTTTATTTTAAGGTTTACCCTATGCCTTAAAAAAAAAAATCTACCTTTAAATATCTTATGTCACTTTACTTCATGAAAGAAACTTACAACACTGTATTTCCGGTTTTCCCCTCACATGCGTTGTGCTGCTCTCATAAATTTTGCTTCTACATCTATTTAAACCCACGACATACTGTTTTGGGGGCCTTAAATAGTAATTTGTCCTTGAACACACTTAAAAGAAGAAAAGGCATTTATATTTATCTCTACATGTTCTGTGTCTGACACTCCATAGCGCTCTGTGTAGTTCCAAGTTTCTAGCAAGTTCCTAGGGGAGGGCTGGTGGCCATGGGGCTGGAGCAGCGTTGGGGTGTCCGGACCCCAGCAGGCCTCGAGCGCCATCTTACAGACCTCGGCCTCTACCGGGAAGCGAGTCAGGGTGCGCGGTCAGATCTGGATTTCAGGAAGGTCGCTCTGGCATCAGTGGAAACATTTGTTTGAGGAGCTGGAGAACACTCATCTGTTAAGTCAGGTGACACTGCAATAGGATAGTGCGGGCAAGCAGACCCGAGTGACAGCACCTCCGCGGGACGGCGCAGAGAGGACCGATCCTGGAGACGTGCAGGGGCTGAAACCAATGGCGTCGGTGGCTGACTTGGTGCCGGAGGAGAGCGGTGTGGAGAAGCACGAGACACCTTCCAGGGTCTTAGCTTGGGTGACCCGCCGATGGTGACGAACCCCATCTGAGAGAGCATGGAAGACCTGCTTTGAGAAGAGAGGGAGTTGAGTTCAGCTCTGGATTTGTTGTTTGCACTGTTTGAGGGAGACCTAAGTGAAGCTACATGAGTATGTAGTTCTGACGACAGGTCAGAGTTCAGTCTTTAAAATAGACTGTTTACGCAAGGCACCGTTTGTCAACATAGGTGGTCCTGGACCACCCGTTCTACCTTTGCCTACAGTTCCAAATAAAGTGAGAAAGTTTCTGGGCTGCTGGTAGGACCAAGACCTTCCATTAACTCCGCAGTTGATTCTTAATAGTTTAGAAAAACCACCCTGACTTAATTTTTAAATTTTATTTTTCAATTGCAGTTCACATTCAGTATTATTAGTTTCAGGTGTACAGCATTCTGGTTGGGTAATCGTATCCTTTACAAAGTGATGTTTTCAGTACCCACCTGGCACCATACCATGCATAGTTGTTACAATGCTATTGACTATATTCTCTGTGCTGTACTTCACATCTGCGGGACCACTTTGTAGCCTCCAATTTGTACTTCTCAATGTTTTCACCTTTTTCACTCTGTCCCCTTGCCCCTTTCCCCTCTAGCAACCATCAGTCTGTTCTCTTATCTATGAGCCTGTTTCTGTTTTGTTTATTTTGTTATTTGGATTCCATGTATAAGTCAAATCATATGGTATTTGTCTTCTTTGACTAGGTTATTTCACTTAGCATATGTATAAAGCTTCCCTGCTGTATTTTTCTCCCATGTACAAAAGGTGTTTAGAATCTTCAGAATTCAAGCTGGAAGATGTCTGATGCTGCACGGCAAGTGGAGGGTGCTCAATGCAAAGTTAGTAAACATATCTGTAAAATGAAACAAGAGAAAGGGTCTATTGTGGAAATCAATTTTTATCCTCAGCCTTCAAGAAAGATACGTCGGAGGCCGTGATAATGATTTAAGAAACGCTAGGAGGAGGTGAAAGACTGTTGATATTTTTAAATATTAGGATGATTTATGTAAAGAAGCTGCAATGAAATTATCTTCCTTAAAAATAAACAATCATATGGCATGAGAACATAAGGACTGCCCATCCAAATTAAAGCCATTGTCACGTCAGCATCCTGTTTCTCACGGGGGATGCAGGATGAATTTTTTCGCCTCCATAAGGTCCTTTTGAAGTCCACTTACAAGGTAAAAGTTTCACCTTCTTAAGTTCTGTTGGTCTCCGATATTTATTGTGATTCTATCTGCTTATATAGAGATTTATATCCATACTTACTGCTTATATAAAGATCAGTGGAAGAAGATGTTCATTTGAACTGATAGTGTGTGGTTACATGAACGATTGACCTTATTTCTGAAACATAAAGAAGCCACAGGGTTCAGATTGCTTAATACCAGTTATTGGCCTCTCTTTGGGATATTTTCAGGGGTTTCAGAAAAATGAAAACCTTGCTTAGCACATGAAATAACAATTCAAAGGCAGTTAAAGGGAATGTACTGTGGTTTCAGCGCACCTAAGAGTTCAAAGAGGTATTGAAAATAATAACGTTTTTGAGCATGTTCAATGTCCAGTTTTAAGTGTTTTAAATAGAGTAATTCCTTTAATCTTCCTAAAAGCTCCACATGAAATAGGTACTGTCATGATCCCAATTTACAGGTGAGAAAACTGAGGTACAGAGGTCACCCCAGGCTGCAAGCCCGTTAGAGTCAGAGCTGGGGTTTAAGTCAGAACGGTGGCTGTTGGAACAGCATGATGATGAAAAAGACGATGAAAGATGCAAACAAGTTAGGATCGCTGGGAAAGAACAGATCTGGAGAGCTGGAAAGACGCTTCAAACAGAACACTTTTGGCCCATAGGAAATTCTGCAAGTAGCAGAGGTTACAAGATAAATTAGAACAATATATATCTTACATTAAAAATAAAAAGGCTTACAACGTAGCAGATCTTTAAGGTTCCTCCCTGGAATTCCACCCTCTGATGCTATCGATCACCTCGGCGTGAGCCTGTCTGCATCCCAAGAGCACCCTGGCATACCTTTTACCCCTCTGATCCTCGCCGAAATTTTACCTGTAGACACGCACACAAGGACAGGCCAAGACATACAAAGCAAAAACTGTGGTTAAAACAAGCGAGGACAAAATTGGGACATTAAAGTCACCTCAGAATGAAAATGAGAAACAAGGCTGGTGAAGTTGCTCAGACAATGGGACCCAGAAATCATGGGAAAATCTCTAGAGGGCCCCAAAGTTGCTGACAACTGAAGAAATGGAGGGTTTCTTGGGAACAGGAAGCTGGGAGGTTGAGTCGGAAAATGGGAGTCCTCAGACTGCTTGTGTCTGGACCAGATGGGCTTATTGCCAGGTGCTGGGAGGCTCCCTTGGTTAGAGTTTTTTTTAATGACATTTAGAAAAAGGGGAATGACAAAATCTGCAGTTAAATATTGCTCACTTTATTTAGGAAAATACTACCGGCTCTTTAACCACTGGGGATTTAGACTATAAAAATATCTGCAGGCATTTATTACCCTCCAACCAGGAAGGGCAGCTGGTGAATAAAACACCAAGCACAGAGAAGGAGAGGGGATGCCAGGCTGGGGGGACCGTCTTCAGAGAGCTAGGGGAGGGGCCCCACAGGTGCGGGGGGTGTCCTGTGGTCTCTTCCGGCTGGATGGAGAAGGCCTTCCCGAGGCAGGCACCTTGGGCACCCCAGAGAAGGTGGGGGACCCTTTGTCTGTGTGAGTCTGGCTTTTGATTTGGGGGTTTAAGAAAGGCAACTGGGGTCTTGTCAGTGAAAGGCCAGGTCTCTAATGTCATCCAGTATAGTCACTAGCAGGAGGCAATAGGTATACTGGACACTGATGAGGGTGGTCACTTGCAATGCAGATCAAAGTGAACACAGATTTGTGGTCAAGAGTGATGGAGAGTCATATTCAATACAGTTCAACACAGAGCAGTTTGGGGAGGAAAATGGTAAAAAAATGTTAGAAGGTATCAAGGTATTAGAAAGACCCATAAAAAGTCTAATACAAAACTCAAATGAAGAAAAAGAGTTGAAAGAGGAGAATGGAGAATCTCTGAATCTGCTCAGTTTTGATAGAGGCGAACATGCCTGATGCCAGCTGGATAGGTGGCATCTTTGCTGAAGATTTTTAAAAATTTGTTTTTATAACAGTAGGGATAATGTGATTCAAAGGCAGCTGCTGACCTTCGCTGGGTAGCTCAGCTGGTTAGAGCATCGTCTAATATTCCAAGGTTGCGGGTTCGATCTCCAGTCAGGACACATATGACGAATGCATAGCTGTGTGGAACAGCGAATCAATGTTTCTCTCATTCGCTCTCCCCTCTCCTCTGCCTCTAAAAACCAATCAATAAAAAAAAATTTAAAAACCAAAGACAGCTGTTAGCCACGTTTCCTAAAGATTAAGGGGTAATGCCTTTAAAAATATATTTTAATACGAAGATTGGGGAATGATAAATAAGGGACATTTACTCTGTCTGGGAGGGACAATGCTTGCAATTTTATACAAGTCTCAACACCTGATGCAGCGTGCTAGCGCAGCAGGTAGTTCACAAATGTCTGTACGAATAAATAGTTGAGTGAGAAATAGCTCAGTTGTTAGAGCAGAGAGAGACAAGAATATTTAAATGTGTGTTATTTTTGTTTAGAAAATCCACAGAAGAAAATAGAATCAAAATTGTTAAGTATGCTTGTATAGTTCTTAAATAAAAATGGAAAAGCTTGAGTGAATAGAATCATCAATGTGGTAATTCAATAAACGCTGAAATGAGTTTACACAATGCCAAAAAACAAATCACAAAATTTTAAATTTTATTATTTTGAACTTGAAGACATTTCTACAGGCGTGCAACCTAAGGTAGTTCTCTTCTTGCATAAATTGGAAAATTGGGCTCAATGAGCTGCGTCAGACACATGCATTCGCTGCCCCGCTCCTGCCTCAGCTCCACTGGCTTCCCCTGCCAGCTGCTATCAGCAGGCTCAGCCCGCCCAGCCTGAGCCACTGAGAATCCGGTTTGAACTGCATCAGTGTCTCCCTTATGGAGGAAAAGGTAGTAGGTTAGGGGTGAGGGTCCGCGTCTATAAATTCTACAGCAGCCTCCTGTCCTGTGTCATGATGCCCATACTGGCTCTGGGCTCCCAGCTTCCTCCCTGACCCTCACTATGGAGGCCAGTCTACCTCAAAGTCACGTCTCCAAGCCTCTGAGGTTTGGTCCTATTCTGTTTCAGCTCTGAACACATCCTTGAACTGCCCTCTTCAAACCATCCCTGCGAGCCTTGCTCATGAGTGGACCCAGCTTCTGGGGTTCTGCCCCTGACTTTTGTGACTCTCCCAACCTTTAACTTGGACACATCTTGAAAATCTCAGCATAGCCACCCCTACCTCCCTGGATGGATGCTAACCCAGCTCAAAGTGGGTTTTTCCTGGGCTGCTGGTCTTTCTCTGCTGGTGGCCACTCTTGTTTCCCTTTCTCACCTCTGGATTTCTAAGCAAGCCTTGTATCCATGCTTGTGAGTAGCACTGGACTATCTTCTAAGAGAAAATAAGTCATTCTAATTCTTCAGGAATTGATCGTTTTCACTGACAAAATAATCCTTTCGCCAAGGACCTAGAGCTATGGCTGTACCAAAATCTATATCAAAGTTCTCCAGAGAAACAGAACCAATAGGACATTGTGTGTGTGTGTGTGTGTGTGTGTGTGTGTGTGTGTGTGTGTGTGTGTAAAAATAATATGGCCGCTGGCAAGTCCATAATCTGCAGAGCAGGCCAGGAGAGCTCTGGCTGAACCCCACTTGATAAGTCAGATAAAATCCCCCACATTGAATATAGGGTGGCTTATAGGAAATGAAGGCAAAGGCAACTACTTACAATTCAATGGATATTAACTTTTTTTTTTTTTTCAGAATACAAGGTCTGTTTTGAAGAAAGAACATTCTAGAAAACATGCTCTTAGACATCTCAATCTGGCTCAAACTTGATATGGGGGATAGTAGTGACAGAAGGAAAATTTGTCAAATTGAAAGAGGGAAATACATTAAATTATTTATATAAAATTTATTTGGTTGGAAGGTCTATCTGGCTAAACTGAAATGTTTATAGAAACTTGCGACTATTCCATAGATTGAGTCAGGGGAAACAGAATGTACTAAGCATGTAGATTTAGAAGAATGTGTGTGAGTCAGTGAGGTACATAAAGACACGGGCTAGAGGAAGAAACTGTCAAGATTCCATGCTCTTAAGATTGCAACACGCAAGCGAACCAGGAACTTTGAGTCAGAAGAAGTGGTCAGAGCTCCCCATTAAAAAACAACAACGTCCGAGTTATTCCTTCTTGCTCAGAAATGGAGGTCCCTCCTTGGGCTAATGATTTATAATGAGCAGAGACACCTGCAAATGAATTACAAAGTAGGCAGGAAGGAAGCAACAATCTGCACGTTTCCATTTTGGAGGTAAGATCTGGACTGAATTTGGAAGGGGCTGGAGAAGACACTGTGGAGAGCATCTTGGGCATGGTGACCAATGGCAATGGCTATTTGTCTTGTCACGCACCAGCACAAACAAGCCCAGTGCATGCCTTGCTTGTCTGGCATTCTCTTTCTATAAAAGGGCACCCAAGAGGATTCAACAAGATCATGAGCATTAGGCCCACATTGTTGTTATTTTAGGGAGTGAGAGGTCTCTAAAAGAGGGATTTGTGGCATTCAGAATAGCCAAGGGGTACTGACTGAGGTGGCTACAAAGAAAGCCTTAGAATGCAATCACACTTAAAAAGGACTTGTTTGAGAAGTAGATGGAGCAACCAGAACATGGTATGAATGCTGCCAGGAGACTAAAGCTCAGAATTCTCTGGAGTTTGAGTAAATGAATAAAAATATAGGGTACATTAAAAGCCAATAGGATGGATGAAACTCAGTGGTTTGGGACAGATAATGAGATTCCAACTGATAACAAAGAAGAGGGAGGGACACTTTTGTTTCTAGCTTCTCCTACAAGATTGGAAATAAAACTGGCTTGTTCTATAATCTCATCAAAAGATGGCAAGAAAAGTTGATGGTAAGTGGGGAAATATTAAGAGCATTTAGGAATGTCAGAAGACTTTATTTTATAAGGGCTACAGTGTACAAACCTGCATGTGAGCGCAGAGTGAGTATCAGGCATCTTTGGACCATCTGACCCTGGAGAATGAAAAACAGGCCAGGAGGTTAGTGATGAACAAATGCTCTTCCAGTTTTGAATAAGAGGAATTCTGCAAACTACATACTGGCAAATCTGATTTTATTCCAGGGAAAGCTTCTAAAATAGAATATTAAACAGATGGCTTATGAGCACAGAGAAGAGGAAGCAGTGACTCACAGGCAAAGTCATGCCAAACTCATAATCATCCTCTTTGTTAATTACACTCCTAGATGGGTGGAACAGGAAAAATTGGGGGAAACCTTTAGAAAAGCCTGCCTTGGTTTTAAAAGAGCATTTGCCAAAGACTCTCATGGTAGTTTGATAAACACAATCCTGAACTATTAGTGGGATGTTGGGACAGTCAGGTGAAATTTTGGGTGGTTGAACAATGACTTCTGAAAAGGTGTTGGTAAATAGGTTGATGCCAACCAGAGGAAATGCTGAAGGGAAATGTCACATGGCTGGGCTGATTTCAACATTTCATCAATTGCTTGGCAAAGGACACGGAAGGCCACATAAAATTTGCAGATGATTCAAAGCTGAGCCACAAAAAGAGCCAATATGACAGATGCAAGAATTAGGATTCAAAATGGTCATGACATGTAGTACTCTAGGAAGAAACAAGTGAGATAAAATTTCACAAGGGCAAATGTAAAATTCTATACTTAAAACTTCATGGATACAGAACGTTAATGATCTGCCAAACTTCTGACCCATCAGGCTCTAACTCTGACTATAGCAGAATGATGTGTCTTAGCTCTTGTGTTCCACTTGCATGCTCTTGAGCTTCCCTGGTCTTAGGTGGAAACATAGGTAGTATTTTATCAGTATTTCAGCCATGCTGTTGGACTAGCCCTGGAATTATGGTGGTGGTTCTTACTTATACACAATGTTGACAATGACGGGGCTCCTCCCTGTTATCCCATAGTCCATGGCCCTGGTCTCCAGTCCCTCTTTGGCTGTGTCCCTGAAACAGCTGCTTAACACTCGCCCATTTGGATCTTCATGATTGTTGACAAGATAGAACTCAGTGAACCCTCTATACTGGCCCCGCTTCAAAAATTGTCCTTTGTCTTGGGTTCTGTTTGGGCCTTTGTTTGCATAACTTCTAAGTTTGGTGCAAGATTTGAAAGTACCTCAAGCTCTTTCATCCCACAGACTGGCTGAAAATATATATATTTAGGTACAAGGCATAAAGTGATCAGCTAGGTTGAAGCTGAAGCCAAAAATGAGTCCATGATGCCAGGAACAAAGGAGCTATGAGCTGAAGATCAAGGGAAACTGGTGGAATGGTGGCTAAAGCTAGCCTGCAAACGAAATGGAGAAAGGGACAGACAAATGATGGGAGGGAATCCAAGGAAGTCAGCAATACAGAAGGCAAAGATGGGGACAGCTTTCGGGAGGAGGAGTCGATCAATAGTGCTCAGTATTGCCAAGAAGTCCAACAGGATAAAAGACTTAACATATTTCAACTGGCTTTAGTAAAAAGAGTAAGAACATTGGCCAGTGTTCCTTCTGGGGAAGATATGGGGGAAAATGCTAATTGCCAGAGTTTAAGAGGGAAGAGGTTTCGAGAAATGGAGATGATGAGGATCGCCTTCACACTTGGATGAAGGAAAGAGAAAAACAGGGCAGTAGCTAGGAAGGGGTAAAAAGTTAGAGGAGGGATAGGTGCGTGTGCGCATGCTCACTGTTGTTTATATATGTGGGAGGGAAAATGAAAGTTTCATAAAATGTGTTTTTGATATAGGAAAACCCATACAGATTTATCTATATATCTTCTTGTTTCTTCCTCCTTCTCCCTTTCCTTTTCATATCTTACTTAGTTTTCCTTCCTCTCTCAAGCCTTCTGTTATTCTCTATATTCATTTTTTTAGGGGTCAGCTACCATGCTTTATATTCTTTTATGTTCATACGACTGTCATCTCAATCTGTTGCCTTGAGTGGGTTCAGTGACTTGTCATGCCTGACGGGAGGTGTGAGCTAACATTAATAGGGGCTGCTCAAAACACATGCTAGTGACAGAATTATGTGACCTTGTCACTGTACTTTGCTTAGCCTATGAAGTGCTTGGCCTACCTTATTTCCAGTCCCAATATTAGTTCAGAATGCTATTGTATCATTTACCCAGTACTCTTCTGAGCCTTGCGTTGTGATCAATGAAGTCTAGGCTGTTTCTTGGAGCAACTGAAACATTTGGAGGAGAGAGAGAGGATCTATATATATAAGAAGTCTGGTCATTTCTCTTTTGGGGGCGGGGTAAAAAAGCTAGTTCTCGCCAGCTCACTTCCCCAGTTGGCATTCACAACTCTGCTGCTCTCATGATCATTGAGGGAAAAATTATTGAAAAGATTTTTCAACAACAAGACTTTGGAAAAACCCATCTCTCCTGGGCTGGGGGCCACAAACAACTATTTATGTGAGAAAAATCATTAAAATTTGGTATAACTTTAATGGACTCACCAAGTGTCTTTTTCAGGTACATATTGCTTTGCTGATTTCTGATGCTTCCTCTTGCTCCCATCAAATTGATCAAGAATCTCTTGTTTAAATTTCTAACTTCACACCCTGGCTGGTGTGGCTCAGAGGATTGAGTGCCAGCTTGCAAACTAAAAGGTCACTGGTTCGATTTCCAGTTAAGGCACATGCCTGGGTTGGGGGCCAGGTCCTCAGTTGGGGGTGTGAGAGAGGCAACTGATCAGTGTTTCTCTCCTTCCCTCCCTTCCCTTCTTTCTAAAAATAACTAAATAAAATCTTAAAAAAATTTCTGACTTCACTGTTATATACTGCAATACTTACTAATCAGAAGTCCTCAAAGTATCAATTTATTAGTTTTAGCAAAAGCACATTTTTTTTGCTAAATATGTGTAGAATAATCACATAGAAGCACCTTATGTACTATGGTGCTATAATGAAGATGAGGAAACTACACTCACAGCAGTTACTGTCACTTTGCCTTTTCAAAAGTTTAAGATGACACGAGAAAAAGAAATTACTTGATGTTTGTTTCTCTTCCTCCTCCTCCTCCAAAACCTCCAAGAGGATTAGAGTAACAGCAATTTCAGCATTAAAATGTGATACATGAACTTTCTGTATCTGAGAAAAGACATGTAGTAATTCTCATAGCAGCCAAATCAAACTGAAAACATAGTAAAACAGATTACTGTATACCTGACAATTCTTGCTAAGGAGTAAAAACACGAATGACTAGATGTCTTGGACATAGCTGACTCAGTCTTTTCTACCTTCACACTTATGTGCCAGGTAGGTCATGAACATGAGGCCCAGAGGCAAACAGTAGTGAGAACTGTCTGAGCTTGCTTTAAGCTGAGGATTATTGAAGGCCAGGGGACCAGTTGCTAAAGCCACCCCAATCCCTACCCCTGGCCCACTTTCTAGGAAGCTCTTTCCGCCTAACCAGAAGAAGTAACAAACCCAAAGGAGGCACAAACCACCGCAATTACACTTATTTATCAATTTGTAAAATTTCTTTCATGTCTTTGCATGTAGAAATTTGTAGGTTTCTCATAAAACTATCTTATAGGCGATGTTTGACTTGAGTGACTTCTTTCTCTACCACTGCAGTTTAGAGACGCTGCCCCAGGTGTAAATCTAGGTCAGCATTCCAGTTTCCTTGTATCTCGGTATTGACTAATATAATGATATATACATATGAATATGGCTTTGTAACGTCAACTAAAAGTTAAATATATAACATGTAACTTCCTAGGTTGATGTACTATACCCTTTACAAAAATTTAATAACTAGGTAACGTGGGCTCTTTGTTTTACTGCTGATGATGAATGTTACCTGCTCTGTCGCCGTGAACTTTCTTACCCAGGCCAGATTAGCTTGAAAATTTCTCTCTGACTCTGTTTTGGTCTCCATTTCTGGTTTCTGTCTCCTGGGAGCATTGTCTCTGATTGTCTACTTCATTTTGCTAAATCAGAGAATGTCCATTTTTGGCTTCTTTTTTCTTTCACTAGGAAGGTTAAGTATTTTATTTATTTGTTTTTTCTTAGCTCAGGTCTTCCTTCAGGAACTGAACCAGGCCTGAATCTTAGGGGCACAATCTGAGGGATTGATTGGTGACTTTAAAAATAATTACAAAATTATGTTACACAATCCATTCATAAAGAGCTAATGTGAAGTCATTGATAGTGTTGAAATCATAGGCTTCTTATTTTACTTAAGCTAAACAGAAAAGACTTCATCTAAAATGGAAACTAATTCAAAACACCTTTTTTCCCTGCCTTTTACAATATTCAAAATTAAGGCTAAATAGCTTAGACTGCCTTTAAAAGATATGGTTTCAATGTTTAGTCCAAGGCAGAGAAGAGTTTATATATGCAGAATTCTAGGCTACTTAAAAAACAGCTTTTATTTCATTTGCTTTTCATAATGACAAAGATTCTCTGGGCTTTGGTGGAGTCCAATGAGTTGCTTAATGATAGGTGACAAGATACACAGAATTTCTCATGGGGACCATTTACTTGTTTATTAAACCAAACAATATTTTAATGTAATTGACTCATGAATGATCATTCAAACTTATTTTTTGGGGGGACAAAATCTGAATCTCAGGATCCTATAGTTTAATTCATGACACTGAATTCTTTTAACATTTCATATAGTGTTATGGGCCTGCATTCATATGTCGATATCCTAAACTGCAGTACCTCAGGATGTGACTGTATTTGGAGATAAGATCTTTAAGGAGGTAATTAAGTTAAAATGCA
Organism: Pteronotus mesoamericanus; assembly: GCF_021234165.1. Taxonomy (NCBI): domain Eukaryota; kingdom Metazoa; phylum Chordata; class Mammalia; order Chiroptera; family Mormoopidae; genus Pteronotus; species Pteronotus mesoamericanus. The sequence continues at coordinate 1,176,114 of NW_026555277.1, forward strand.
TTAGGTTGGGCTCTACTCCAACCTGACTGGTGTCCTTAGAAGAAGAGACTGAGACACAGAGACACCAGGGATGTATGAGCCCAGGCATAAGACCACGTGAGGACACAGAGAGAAGACAGCCATTTGCAAATCGAGCAGAGAGGCCTCAGAAGAAATCCAATGTCAAAATTTTGATGTTGGACTTCTAACTGTGAGAAAATAAATGTCTTATTTAAACCACCCAGTTTGTGCTATTTTCTTATGGCTGTCCTAGCATGCTAATACACTTCCCGTATCTGCTGTTGATTAATCTTACCCATAAATTCGAATGTGTTGGGTTAAAAAATAGGGCGCAGCGAATTTAGACCAAGTGGAATTTCCATACCTGGAATGAAGTAAAGATCTTGGAGTAAGTAGAAATTTTATTTGCTTCTGAGCAATCTGTGAAAGATTATCTAGTCAGATGACAGCAATGAAGATGCCTGTTCTCAATGAAGCCAACCTCCAATTCCACTGCACATTTCCTTTAGTCAAGAACCCAAGTTCCTTGTCTAAAGCAATAAAATTTGCTATTAGGAACCTGAGCTGTTTATAGCGCTAGCTTTCCTCATTTTAGAGAGAGTTGACTCTATGCACACCTGGAATTGGTCAGCTTCGTACTTAGCAGAAAATGGGCCCAATCAGGATGTAAATTTCAAAAGGAGGTGGTGAGGAAGACCGGCCATGGAAAGACAACAAAAGCCCACCTCGAGCTTCTTTGGAACATCATGTTTTAGTTTGTGCAAACTTCTGTCCGTGGATGTCCCCTGCCATGTTTCCAGATGTTCCTTTCCAGCCAGCAGAGGGCCCAACTGTCCCATGGACAGAACGTGTCCTTTCCGCTGTGTTCGCTCTAGGATGTGTCCTTGGGCTGCTCTGGGGACAACTCTGGGTGCCCTGGTCCAGAACAAGTGTCCCTGCCTTTGTGGCAGACTGGTTCCAAAGCACTTGGAGATCTTTTGACACAATGCAAGGCTTGCTCATGTCAATATTATTATTAATAGTCATGATCAGAAATAAGCAACATCTTGATAACGGAGAAAAAGAGGAACCAGCTCTGGTTGGGAGTCAAGCAAAGCAACTGTGTGGAGTGGACACAGAGCTCCCAGCTGCCAGATGGTCTGGAGGACTATGCCTCACTGTCGTTGGATTTTAGCATAATCTCCTGGGAGGTTACATGAAGGGGCCCTGGGAGGTGCTAGGTGCTGGAACACGAATCCATGAGCTTTCAAGGCAAAGCAACCATTTCCCTTAGGATGACGGTGTTTGCAAGTCTCCCAAGGACAGTGCTGACCACATTCTGTCCCTCGGAGGCTTCCGAATGAGAGTGTGTGTCTCTGTGGCAGAAATGTCAGCCCTCCAAGGATCAACAGGTGGGAGCCTTTATATGCTTCTCCCTTCTGGTTCCCAAAGGTCCAGAGAGTTGGGTTCAAATGAAGGGAGGTCCACCTGGGAGTGAGAATCACCCGAAATCCTAACAAAGATCATTCCCTATTATGAATATACTAATCTCAACATCTAGTCAAATCTTGCAAAATGACACCTCCTTATTTATTATACTGTTGCATGGTTTTTAGAGCATCCAACACTAGAAGAATAGATGCAGTTCCAGTGAGGGTAGTGGCATGAAACAAAGTCGCATGCTCAGTGTGGTCTTCACGGTGCTTTAGCCCTCTCTCTGCAGAGGACTCTGTGACTGGAACCAAGAGCTTCATGGCTGGACTCGTGGAAATGGGTGTATTTGGCAGAGCATTGATATAGCATTGGTATAACTTCCCGGTTCCATGGTGTGATAGGGGAGAGCATAGAGAGCATGCAGCCACAGGAGGAAATCACAGAGTGCCTCTAGGCAGACTATGTGCTTTTCTGCTCTGAGCAACAAGGCTAACAAGCTCCACCAGCAAACCGTGGGAGTGGAGTGCAGCCCAGGAACAGTGGGAATGCATCCAGGGAGTGTTTGAGGGGTCAGGATGGCCCAGAGAGCAGAGCCCTGGGTGAGCTGGGGAGACTGGGCTTTTGCCCTTGCAAGCAGTCTCCAAGGCAAAGTTCAGGGATGGAAATCCAGCAGAGAAAATTCCCTATTGCCTGGCCCTTTCTCTGCCCCCCAGAGCTCGGTTGATATTCAATTACAGAGAATGTCTGGTGAGATTTTCAGTTTCAAGCACATTTGGTACTTCTTGTTTTTGAGTTCAAAAGTGAAGAGGAAATCTTATTTTCTTAGCAGGGCAATATCAGTCCCCCTTGCCTGCAGCAGATCTGCATTTTTGTTGGGTGAAAATTCTGGTGAGGGAGAGAAATTTCATCTAACATCACTCTCCCCAAAAACAACAGCGGGGAAAAAAAGCATGTTTCTGTGATACAAAGAAGTTCACGTGATTTTTAAGGAGCTGAGCCCTTAAACCATAGGCTGTTTTCCTTCCATGAGCGGGGAGGGCTGGAGCTCAGGACAATACAGAGATTCTGTCTGGGGGTGACTGGGAGGAGGAGGGGAGAGGGGTAAAGTGGCAGGGCTGGGAGAAGACCTGTTCCAATGAAGAACAGAAATTTCTAGTGGAGAACTTACCATATTTTTTTCTAATTCTCTCCGCCATCTCTTGGTGAGATATGCAGTAGAATCTAAATGACTTGCCAACATACTGTTTGGAAGATGGGGCCATGGCTGTTGGCCTCATGGTGGGTGTGTGCGTGTCTGTGTGTGTGTGTGCACGTATGAGAGTGTGTGGGTGGGGGAGGAGAGGCAAGCCATAGCCATCAAGAGAGACCTGCCACAACTGATCACACCATTTAGCCAGCTGTCACTGTACTTAGTACAATACCATGCTAAGCCCTTTGTATGTGGTATCTCATTTAATCCCCACAACAATCCAACAAGGCACTAGGATGTTTTCTGTTAAATCTGTGTCAATAACCTCCCTCCTCAAAAAAGAGGCTGTGAGCATCTTGCAGGCAGGGCTGTGTTTTTATTAATCTTCATGTCTCTATTGTCCACTACAAGGTCTGGCACAAAGAATGTGCTCATGATTATTTGTTCAGTTGACTTGATTAGAGAAGGAGATGTGATTAAAGATGAGGATTGAAATTTGATTGACAGTGTTTGGATTTCATTTTACTTGTCAGTGATTGGGGATGTGATAGGGTAGACCAACAGCACGGAAGGTTTGTCTCGGTTCATAAGCCTCCAGCAGGTAAGACTTAATGTGTTAAAGCTCAGCCTGATGCAGTAGGGAATCTTGCAGGAATATATATTTTTTCTTGACATATTATATTTGATGATTGGTTATATTATCAAAGACCAGTCAAAGGTGAGCTTAAGGGGTATCCAGAAGCTCAAGTTTCTCTCTGAGCTGCCCTTTGGTTTGTAAATGAAATGGACACAATGAAGCCTATTAAAACTCTGAGAAAATTTATTACTTTTAGCATTGAACTTTCTAAAAAACGATTGGTTGCCAATTGATAATAAAGGTCACTATTGTGAACACAAGAGCAGAAACATGAAGATCAGCTGTCCCAGAGTCTTCCCAACTTCAGAGTCTGCCTAGATGATAGTAGGATTCCATCAGCTCATTCCAGTTTTTCTAAGAACTTAGCAGAAACCATGCATTTCCTTACAACAAGATCATGCAGACAAACTGCACTAAGGATTTACTTTTGGCAAATATTTGAGCAGCCTGATGTGCTAACCCTGTTCATCTCTTGCTGATAATAAACTCTGACTAATAGTTGTATGTGTCTCTGAATAAAGAAATGAGAAGACAATTGAGTTATTTTATAAGCAGCTCTTTTGGTGGTAAAAATATTTTAAAGCAAATATTCCTCAAGGAACGTGCAAATAAAAATGACCTTTGGAAAGCATTGTTGGAAAACCACTTCATCACTTTTATCGACAGGGAAATTGAGGCCCAAGTGTTTAGCTGGCCCCAAGGCCCTAGTCCAGGGTGTCTCTCGCCCTATTATGTGCTTCATTCTCCAGGGCGTCTCAGACTCTTTTCTGAACTTGTTGAAAATTCATCTCCAAAATAAGAAAGAAAAGAAAGAAAGAAAGAAAGGAAGGAAGGAGGGAAGGGGGAGAGGAGGAAAGAAGGAAAGAAGGAAAGACGGAAAGAAGGAAAGAGAGGGAGAGAAAATGCATCTCCCCAGCTATTTTTGTTCAATATGAGAACATACATCTCCAAATTATATTCCTGCATTCTGCCTCCTTTACAGACTCTAAGTGAATCTAAGGAAATGCAGACCCTTTATTTTTGGCATAATAGAACTGTGATGAAAAGATACCTGATTACATGCAACTGGGACAAGGTAGTTAAGGTGACAACAAAAGGAAGCCCATGAGTGTTTGCCAGAAACCTGGCCGGATGTCCTTTAAGGAATCATCACCAAGGCTTTGTCTGGACACCTTGTTGTGCTTGTTCCCAACTCACTTTCTCACCTCTGGTCCTTGTCATCTTCCTGCCGCTCCGGCTCCGTCAGCCCTGCTGTTTCCTTCTGAGAATTCAGACCTGGAACCAGAGAGTCCGTTTGCTAAGACACCAGCTGGGCAGAGCGGCCACAAACCACTTTGACACATTCTTTTAACCAGTATTTTCTCCAGGTTAATGAAAGAAAATATTGCGCTTCTTAAAGGAAGCAAATTGCTGTTATTTGAATCAAAGGAAAGTACACAGCCAGCCTGTATTTCAGCAAGACGGATCACCCATGAATTGCAGCTAATTCTAGGAAATGGGACGCGGGGGGCACGTGACAGTGTCTTGAAGGGAAAGAATGGCACGTGTGAAATATTAACCTTTCAGACAGTGAAATAGAAAAATGTGAGACCTCTTGGGAGTTTGTTTTTCAAGTTACTTGCTTCCATTTTCACCAGAAGAAACTCAAGGATTGAGGAGTGAAACAAGGATGTAGATAGAGCTGAGGTGAGTGAAATATGATGGAAATGTGACTTCCTTTAAGTAATTAATTCATTAAAATGTAATTAACTCAGTTGAAATTTAAATGTAGCATTTTTCAAAAGAGAAAACAGTCATAACAATGTCACCTGCAGAACCCAGGTTGTAAAATAAAGAGAGGCCTTCTCCCTCTTCAGGGACATCTGAGTCCATCTTAGTGACAACCCCACGCTCCACGGCACAGTCACATGTCAGCCAAGTACTGTGACATGGATGGGAGATTTGGCCAGACAGGGCCTTACGTCTTCTTTTCTCACTTGGCGTTTTCATGTGGGATGGGACGTTTATTTTTCAAAATAATTGTTGAGTGCAAGTTAGGAAAGTTGAGGTCAGCGAGCTCCATCTGCTCATGGAAAGTAAGGGGAGGAGTTCTTCCCAGAGGTGCTGTAAAGCTACCCCACTCAACAGCGATGGAAGGAATGCGTCGTTCCTCCCTGGGCATGGGTATGCGTTTCTGCACATGCTCTTTAGAAAGACACACACCAGTCTTTTGAGTCTATCTGGTCTGAATTTCTTTGAAAAGAGGGCTAGTAATATCTGCCTCAAGGTGTTGTAGAGAAGATTCGCGAGGAGCTGGGTACAAAGTACGTCAAATGAAATGTTCTGGAAGTTTCTATCTGCACCTTCTCACCTCTTTTCTACCTCCACACATTCTTTTTACATGGTCTGAGTTAGAAATCTCAGAGTGAAGAAAGAAAAGTTAATATAGGAAGGTTAGAAATGGAAGATTTGGAAATTTCCACCATACTATTTTTAGTAAATCCAATGTGAAACATTACTTTAGAATTCTTTCCTTAGTATATTAATTCTCATTTTCTTTCCCTCATCATCAGGAAAGAATTTCTCCAAAATAGTCTTTACCTATCACTCTGGGAATTATTTTCGTGTCTCTCTATTTTTCATCTTGAAAACTGCTGGGTTAGAAACAAAAGCATAGATGATAATTCTTTGCTTACTCAAAAGTTAGTTTTTCAATATGAGAATGGCTTGAAATATACATGTATGTAATATTTCTCTCTCTCTTTCCATATATATATATATATATATATATATATATATATATATATATATTCCAGTGGGAATCGCATGGGATCATGTGTTTGGAATGAACTCGTTCTTGGGAAACCTGTTGGAACTAATACCACCACCGCCATGTTCTTAGCAGCCAAGGTGGAGTCGTTATTTTATGGGATGGAGTTTCCTGTTTTAATATGTCATCTGCCTTGGACCAACATATTAGAATGTAAAAATACTTCTAATCTCACTCTCCTTCCCCTTCCCCATTCTCTCCCTTTCTTCCCCACCATATTTGGTATAAGGGATCCCCAAAGGGCAAATCACAAAGCCATTACTGCTCTAAAAATAGATTTGGATGATGGTGACAAAATTTGAAACAGGCAGGGATGGGTCTTAAAGAATTCCATTAGTGTTATTGATGTACTACGTTATACACGTTTAATGGGATCGTTAGCCAAAGAGGAGAATAATAAAATTTTAAATCTGAAAAAAGCTTTGGTAAACTAATACAAAACATTTATTGTACTCATGAGAGAAATGAGACTGGAGAGGCGGAACTTTCTTGAAGTCACACAGGGGCAGGGCTTAGGTCATTGGCCTGTGCTAGGTTCTACACACATTGGGGTCCTCACAGATGTTAGAAAACCTTAATGAAGCTTATCCCTACATTTCATAACATCACTGTGTTCTGATGATGATCTAGGGACCAAGAGATGTTTATAAGTGTATGAATTCATTGAAATATATTGAAGAAAATAAAACAGGGGCTTCCTTGTTATACTCTTACCATTACTAATGAGGTTGTTTTTTGGGGGGGTGGGGATAACGATGTGTGTCCATAAAGTATCCAGCCACGTGATAAGAAAAATAGACATTTGTTGAAGACGATACAAGAAAGATTGTACATAAACCAATGATGCTTCAGTCTCCTTCGAAGTTATGATCTGGAGGAAATCTGGTTCACTGGTAGCAGTTTGAATCAAGTCATTAGCAACTGCAGCACAATGTTCCTTCTGCTCTGGTAGCAGAAGGTGTGGAATGAATTTTGCCACGACACATTTTATGTCACTATCCTGTCAAAATCTCGGGCACAGTAGTTTTTGGAATCCCCAGATCAGCTCCTCGTTCTTACACTGTCGGTCACTGATCTTTGTTGATTGCAGACCATATACGTTCAACAGGCTTAGGTGTTTAACTTATTGCAGACCTTCCAGTACACAGATCGTTTTCAACAGATCCTCGGCCATCGTTGAAGCACCTTTGCCGTGTTTTTATTTGTGCTGCACTAATTGCATCATCCCTGAAAATCTTCTGAATCATCCGAATAGTTTCCAAGGAGGAGTGTTCAAGCTTAAAGCAAAATTTGATGCGGATTTGTTGCTCTACTTGCTCAGTCATCTTGAATGAGAGGGCCACACAATGCACATGCTCACTCAACTGCGTCTACCACCCGCACTGACTAGTACAATGAAGTCCTCATTGTTCCCACATGTGCATTCCAGTCCACTCTCCTTGGCTGCCAGGTTACGTTGATGTCATGCAAACCATTCTAGTTATATTAACAATGGCTGGACTTTTTTTGGACAGACCTCATATATCAAAATTGCGGCATGGCGAATATCAGCTTGGAAACTTAACATTGAAAAGCTCAATAACTCACCAGAGACTAAAACCGTAGAAACATTGCCACTATATCCCTTAATTCAACAGTTTTAGCTGCACTGGAAATTAGACCTCAGAGAAAGAAAGATGAAGAAGTTGACTCGCTGTAGGTAGTCCAAGAAATGTGAGAGTAGCTGTCTGTTGACGGTCACACCGCCAATGAGAACACATGTGGAGCACTCAAAGTTTATGTGTGAAGAGAGAGAATGCGACCTTAAATAAAAATATTCAAAATTATAAAAGTTATGGAACGTTGTGTTTATTTACAGGTGAAGTAGGAATAACTTTATAGTTTTAGAATCTAATGAGCTTTTGGAAACATAGTTGAACCCAGGACTGTCTGATTCTGGTACCTGGGTTCGTACCTGCCAGAGAAAGTTGAGAAAATGACAAAACAAGTAAAAGACAAAATTAAAAATTTCCCATAGAACCATGTCTAGCAATAACCATTGTCAACCATTTGGTAGTTTTTCTTCTTTTGTTATTTTTTTTCTCTTGCCTTGAAGATTTTTTGGGCTACCTCTGCGTGTACTTCTATCCCCATCCTTATCCCTATTCCTGTGTAATTTTTAAAAATCTTAGATAGAAGTGAAGCTGGAGGTTAGAGATAAATTGTGTGTGGGTGTGTGGGTGTTGTCAGGGGGTAGGAAGCATGGGACTTGGAAGGCAATGGAAATCTTTGACAGGACACTTTTTGGAAAGTGCTGTGTCTCACTTACGCAAATGAGGGAAAGTGTTGGAGACTTGTCTCCTGACACACAGAAAGAATGCAGTTTGCATCATGGGGTGTTACTTACAAACCTTCAAGCCTGCAAATGAGCACACACATACACAACACACACACCAAATGTTTCCTGAAGCCATACGGACCTTTATTACGCGTGGCACACTCCGACGTTTGCTCTTCTTCCATCCCCTGTAATATTTTACAGTGGTGATCATGACTCATTAAACTGATTTCACAACCAGTAAAAAAAAACTGAGGTGAAAACCCTGAGTTAGGGGAACTAGAGAAACCGAAGTGGTCAGAGAGGGTAGTGGAAGCATACTGCCTCGTTTCCTGTGTCTTTTCTGAACACCGGGAACGGAAACTAGCCCTGACCTCACTCCCATCCCCCTACCTGCCCCCAGCAGCCAGAGACAGGCTGCATTCCAAGCCAATGGAGATGCTACGGTGCGTTCAGTTTTGTTTTTTCTCTCTCCCGCATTGAGTGTGGCTTTAGTTTCAGCTATGAGAAATAAACACAAACATTTTAGGGAAGACAGGAAGAATAATATTGGGAAAACATTATCATAAGTTAAAATTCTGCTGCTACGCTGGTCCATGGTCCGGGGCATCCAGAAGTAAACTTGCACCTCCAGCGTAAGCTCTGTAAGCGGTGTGGCTTCCTGGTTGACCTGCGAAGGCTCAGCCCCCGGGGGGCTTCAGCTGAAGGGTGTTTACTCATGCGTAGCCTGTAGCGTTAAGGGAAAAGGGCAGGGTTCAGAGAGTTGCATACATAACATAAGCTAAACTATGTAAATATTGATGTGAATGATTTTTCTATCTGTTTAACTATCCCAATGCCTAAACCATACACCAAAATGTTTTTAAAAATGGAGTTTAAAAATGGAGACTGGGTTATATGAAATATTTATGTTCTTCCTGATAATATTCTGCTTTTCCCAACTTGTAAGAATGCTACACGTATCACTTCTTATAATCAGGAACAAAGAGATGGGTTTTTTCAATGACTTTTTAGATGTTAGTGCTTCATTGCTCTGGTGGTTTATAAGAAAAGGAAATCCTCACAGTTAATCTTGAAAGCATTGTAACATTTCTCTGCATGTCCATTTGGGCACAGGCCGAGAGTGGCAATAACGGACCAGCCCTCTGCACTGGCAAAAGAGGGCGTTACTCCCTGAGGAGCCCGTGGCCACAGGGTGTCCACTGTCCCGGGGCCCCGTGAGTTAGTTGGTGAAACAGCTGGACTTTGACAATTTTCCGGTGTGATTGGACAGCACTCTCACGATTTCTCTGCCTGTCTCAAGGGCAAACACCAGAAAGGTTCTTTTATAATTCAAATCTACCACAATCATATGTATGTACATGTGCTCAAAAATGGTGCCATGACATGGTGACCATCCCTAGCCCCCAAACATCTGGAGCAGCAGTTTTTCAACCAGTGTGCTGTAAGGATTTTTAAAACATGCAATACCTGACTATTGACCTCTTTTCCTTTAGATTGCCAAATAAAAACATGACAAGAGCCAACACAACAATAGCCATCTGTGTGAATGAATCAAAATTATAACTTTTTTTTTTGGTCAGATGAGCAAAAAAATATAAAAACTGTTTTAGCTACATGCAACAAATTTTGATAGGCTGATGTTTCTTATTATTTAATTAAAATATTTTCATACTTTCTTGATGATTTCTTCTTTATCCATGGGTTATTTAGCAATGTCTTATTTCGTTTCCAAATATTAGTAGATTTTTTTAGGCATTTCTCTGTTATTGATGCATGAGTTAATTCTGTTGTTGTCAGAGAATACATTCTGGGTGATTTAAATTATTTTAAAGTTATAAAGACTTGTGGAGCAATGTATGGTTTATATGGGTGAATATTCATGTACGCTTAAAAAAGAATGTGAATCTGCTTTTGTTGCATGCAGTGTTCCAGAGAAAGCAATTACGTTAGTTATTTTGCAAAGCAGAGTTCAATGCATCTTTTCTGGGCAAAGAGAGCGGCAATTTCTCGGTTCAGAGGGGTCACAGAATCTGGGAATTCATGGTCTCCACGGGCATCGATCTGTGTTCCCAGCCCATTCGCAGGGTCTCACTCCTTCCCCTCGGGGTCCTGAACTTGGCACTGCACTTTCTGAAGTGGGAACTCAATCTTCTTTGGAGCTCCACTCCCCAACTAATTCTGGGGCCCTATCCTAAGCTTTCTCCACATTTAAATGCAGGAGATGGGAGTCTGTTTATATGCCGGGAAGGAGGCCTCCGGCTCTCCCACCTTGCTATCGTCACCAGCTGAATTCTGTCTTTCTCCAGGGCATCCACAGCACTCAGCAACAGCCGTCTGATTCCATCATCCTTATAATTAGCTTCCCCTAAACCTGGCTCATGCCCGAGACACTGCACCCGTCAGTCACTGCGTCGCCTCCGTTTGTATCCATTTCAGTTCATCATCTGGGAAAATTTTAACAATTGCCTTGCTACACAGTTCCAGAGATGATCAGTACTTCATCTACTGCCATCCAGTAGGTGGTCCAGCTCCCAAATCTGAAATCTGAAAGAGTCTGAAAGGACGTAAGGGACGGGGGTTTGGGCAAGAAGGGAAAGCGGAACTGTTACTCAGCTGTCACCAAGGCTTCAGCTGGGATGGCCCTGACCGTTGTCCCCTACCCACTGAGGCGCTTGCAGGTCACATTGACCAGGCATCGGAAGTGGGCTGCCCCGCCATGGAGGGGTCGGGGGCATAACCTTAGGCAGGAGGACAGTGCCCAGAGAAAGGGTTTTATATGAAATCAGCTCAGATGGAGAAGTGAGGAGGTGGGCCCTAAGGCGTGGCTTCCCACCAGCCCCTGTGAGGGTGCGTGGGGCCTCCTGGTGCTAATCATTTAGTCGGGACTATTGGTAGAGAGCGCCGAAAAGGGTCCTGAGAAATCTCTTTGTCAAGAACATTGTTGCCACTCTCTGACTGAAGGTGGAGAAGCAGATCCCTGCTCCACACTCTATTCTGGTCTCACTTCCCAGGCTGGAGTTGAACTGGGAGCTGTATTTGCCCCTCCCAAAGGATGGCTAGAGTGTTGTTTACAGAGACAGTGTCTCAGAGAATGAGAAGGGCTGCAACCAAGGAAATACCTTCACGTCCATGGCTAATTGTGCTAGGAAAACACCTACCTTAATCATTATATATCTGGGGCATAGTCCCTTTCCCGTCTTCCTTTCAGAAGGACTTACTAGAAAATATAGGCGGCAGGACGTGGAAGGGTGGACCACAATCTGAGACTAGGATAGAGGTGGGCATGAGAGAAGTGGGAAGCAAGAATCAAACAAACAAACAAACAAACAAACAAAGGGAAATGTTTTTATGCTTGACTCTTAATCTTCACTTTGATGCCAGCTCTGATAAATTAGTCATTAGGAAGTACTGAGAAGGATGTGAGATTTAGTGGGAAAGACTAATACTTGGCATTGTTTTCTGGATCAGGGATCTACCACTGCCTAACATGTCACTCCAAACCTCAGGGATTAGAAAAATCCCAGCTGCATTATTTGCTCACAGTTCCGTGGGTTAGCAATCAGGGCTGGTCTCAGCGGAGTGGCTCTTCTGCCGACCTCACCTGGGGGCCCGGGTGGCTGTGACTGAGCGGGGTATTCCGAGGGGAGCTCACTCACCTGACGTCAGCTTGGCCTCCCTCTGCACGGTCCTCCTCTCAAGAAGCCTAGACCAGCGACTTCCTGTGATGACCTTAGGTTCCAGGATGGTGACGGAAGAAGATGCAAGGTCTTTTGTGGCCCAAGCTTGGAACTTCCACAATGGCATATGTGTTACATTGTATTGATCGAAACAGGGCACATTTCTATCGGAGAAGGTCAGGGGCAGACATGACTGCCAGTTGACTCTGGAGCTGGACCAGACAGGGCAATAGGAGCCTCTCACCCCAGTCCCTGTCTTTGGAATGTACACTTTGCCCACTCTTCCCACAGTGGGAGCAGCTTCAAGGATGCACCTTTGAGCGAGTACTGTGTGGCTGAGACCGGCTGGACTGAATACCAGACTGCGCTCCATTAAGGCCTCTATATAAACTTTTAAGATTCTGGCCGGGGGTGGGGTAGGGGTGCAGAGATCTGCTTTTCCTGCAGCTGCCCAAGACAAGCCTGTCTTTAAATTCCCAGGTTTATTATACCTGCCACTTACCAATTTGGAGGGGTCCCCCTCCTTCTTCCGTCTCTCCGGGCCCTCGGTGTATGGGGGCCAGTTTACAAACCAACGTCCAGCACAGCTTCAAGAGGTGCAGATAAATTCCATCTCATGATGGGAGAGCAGGCAAGGAGGGCGTGACTTCTGGGGGAGGGGTGTTTGTGGCCGTCTTTGAAATTAACCCACGGCACTTCCCAGGTGGGTGAAAGTATGAGGAAGCGTCAGATAGGAGAACTGCAACATGTATCCTGGGCATTAACCAGTCTTGTGCCATTTGCCTAATTTAACCACATTTGCAGATGAACTGTTAAGGTTTCCTTTAAGGGAGGAAAAGGGTTCTCTGAAAGCCCTAATAAACACCCATCACTATAGAGGGACAAGAGCCAGTGGCTCCATCCCTACAGGAAGATTTAAATGGTTTAATACCTTCTCAAGACTTTTAAAAGATTACTCATCTACAGCTGTTTTGGTGATTTTGAAATAAGGTTAATGATATCACAAGAAGCACTTTCTTACGCTTGCTTTGCTAAATATACAACCATAATAAATTTTCCTGGCCATCTGATTAAATTAGAAATGTAAATGAGCTTAAATATGGTGTATCACTTTTGTTTGAGGAACTAAAGCAGATAATTGAAATCCACAAATATTCCAAATGGAAATGACTTAGCCACAAGGAACATGGGCCACTTTGTGAGAATTCGATCATTTCAATCATAAAAAGGGGGAGGGAAGTAACGGGATGAAAACGAATGTTTTCTGCACACCTACTATGTGCCAGGCATGTTGCATACATTCACGCCATCATGGCTCCCAATAATTCTAAATGTTAACTATTATTATCACCCTTTTTACAGGTGAAAAATCTGAGGTCCCACAAGGGAAATGATTTGCTAAAAGTAATCACCCAGATAATCTGAATGCTGGGACTCAGCCCGAGTCTCCCCATTGTCCTAGCTCCTTTCTAACATGTGTCGAGATTGATATGTATTTTATACTTATATTCAAATTAGGCACATTGTAGCCTACTCTTATGAATCTGTAATTATGCTGTAAGCATTTTCAGCTACAACACAGCTTTATAATTACCCCCCTTCATAGCTGCATGCTATTTAACATTTCTTTGATATGTTGGACCATAATTTACTTCACCTTTCTCCTTATTTAGATATGTAGGTTGCTCAGGGCCCAGAATCATGGACAAGATTTAATCTGGCTTACCAAGCTTTTTGGGGATGGTTGTAATTCTTTTCCTGGACAAAGTACTATTTTTGTAATCCATGTGGGCCTTGTCAGTCTTCTATTTTTATTTTTTGTCATTCTTCCTTGAAATGGTATTTATTAAGATTAGATCTGCAGAGGTAACTGTTGGGATTATGTGCCAAACATTTCTACTCATTGCATCCAAACACCTCCTGCTTATATGAAGAATGATTCTTTGCTCAGAACAAATCAGTCTGTGTGGTAAAGCAGCCCCTTCAGGCTCACCATGAGGTGCTGTCCCCCAGCAGAACCTCAGAGATCCGAATGCATGTCCGCCTCTAGCCAGTAGATGTCTCTCTTTCATTCACCCTCTCCGGCGGGTCCTTCCTGAATGGGAAGACTTGGGAGCAACCCCGAAGGGTGGGAGGTTGTCCCATCCCTTTTTGTCACCTTTCCCCAGCCCCCACCTCCACTCTCACCCTTCCCCCAGTTTTCTGATTGGTGGCATAAAGGTAATTGAAGCAGAAGTGTCGTTTGCGTTTCAACACGTTCCCTACTTGACCAAATCTGTTTGCAGTGGGGCTGGTAACTGAAAGCAAAATCTCTACAGAGCCGAAGACTGTTCTCTTTAAATAGCGCCACATTCAGAACTAAAAGCTGTATTACTGAGTCATAACAATTAATTACACTAGGAGGTGAGAAGACAGGATTTAACGCTCTAATGGGATGTGAGGTTAGGCCCGTTAGCTCATCCTACTGCTATTTAAAACAAAATCACTTTTCCTCCGAGGCATCTGCGACTGAGGAAGGTTTCAAAGCTTAAGTCTGAAGACATCCCTGGCAACCGAATATTCCTGTTTTAGCTCCCTGAGTGGTTTAATATGCATATTTGGATTTTTTAGATTTTTGTCGTGAAGGGCATCTCTTTCCGCTTTGGGATTTGATAAAAGAGATCGAGAGGCTGGGAAGGTCTATTATTGTTATCAGGAATTTTTCAGGTGTGGGAGTTGTGCAAGAAGAGTTATTGGAGAAGAAAAAAATATTGTCCTAAAACAGAGACCACGTGACCAGGCTTCTGAGATGCACGTCCACGTAGGGCTGACATACCCACAACTCATCACCAGGGATGTATCGATGGGTCCAGAGCCAGTGGCAGGGATTGGGGAAGGAGCTGAGAAAGTGAGTCCCCGTGGTCTGCAGGCAGGAGGGGCATCTGGGGGAGCTTGGGGAAGTGGAGGGGTGTGCGTGCATGAGCGGGGAGTCCTGTGGCCATCACAGAGAACGAGCCTTTCAGAAGCATCTCTGTGGCTTTGCCACAGGCTCCTGGGGCCCAGGGCTCCTGGCCCTGCCTGGGTGGGTGGCACCGACAAACAACTATGTGGTCTGGAAGGCGCTGCTGGGGGCGTCCCTGGAAAGGAGCATCATGGGGGTCGGAGCCCTGGATCAGAAGCCCCACCGGGCGACTCTCCCGTGAGTGACTCTCCATGGGCGACTCCGTGGATCCTTGCTGTGCCAGCCCTGGGGGACCCTGGGCTTCGGTCCCTCCGACTGCTGCGGGGAGGGTCTGAGGAGCTGAGCGCTGGATTCCGGAGCGCTCTGCGATCACTCTATGTGCACATGATCATGGGCAGAGCCCTCCAGACCTGGGGGGTTAATTTTGACAATGTACAGGCGTGCACATGTCCCAGGGTGGCCCTTCTTCTGCCACTCCCAAGGCTCAGGACCCCTCCTCTCAAGAGCCTTGGGCCCCCCATGCGCTGTGTTCTCCTTGCCCCGCTCCAGCCCCTCTGTCCCACCACCGTCTCCTCCCACACCCCTTTAGTCAGCCCTCCAGAGGCAGCTGGGCACCCCGGTCCTGCCCAGTTTCTCCTCCCCGGGGCCCAGGTGGCGCCTCTCTTCTCCAGGTGTTTCCATGGTCCTAGGACTTAGAGCTTCACGGCCAGAACTCTGGCCTGGAAGTCACCCCGGTGCGCACTCCAGAAGCCTGTTTGTTCTGTCTATGGATGGGAATCGCAATACTTCTCTTGCCCAGTTGTCAAGAGGACCCGCCGAGCCAGGCCATTTTAGGAAAGGCAGTTATTTGCGGGGAGGGCAGCACTACCTTCTTCACTGGGGACTCAGGGTGGCGCCTAGCTTATCTCGGTGTTCGCAGAGCCTCCTGCAGCGCCTGGCAGGTCCCAGGGATGAAGGACGGAGGATCCTGGGTTGTCCTCCTCCTCCTGCTATTTATGGCCCAGTCTTGGCCCCCATGTCATCCCTCACTACATGTTCTGGGTCTTAACTCCAGACATTCTCGGGGCCCCACCTCACAAGCTCTGCCTTCCTCCTCTTCCCACGTAGGCCCTGATTGGTTTCCCGCCCAACATTTATCGCGACCTGGCCCAACACCTGTTCTCATGTTTTCTCGGGGGTGACTGTAACCCCAACTGCAACGGAGATTGTTGTCTTCTATTCCGTGAGGCTCTATCTCAGACCCGAGCTCGAGGGCTGGAGCATATAATAGGTGCTCAGTTAACCGGAGTGGGAAGAATGAATGGAAGTTTGCGGCCCAGCACAGCGCCAGGCAAGTCACAGGCAATTCAGAGATCCCTGCTGCCCAGAAGCCTGGGACCCCGGGGCCTACGGTTTCTCTCTTCAGGAAGCCCCCCCTCTCCAGGCCCTGCCCTCCCCAGCCAGTCTGTCCCCTCTCCCAGGCTCCATCCCACCCGAGGTTCCCGCGGGGAAGAGGGCCGCCGGCCCTGGCCTCCACACGCTCCCCTCGCTGGGACCGGGGAGACGTCGCGCTCCGTCCCGCGACCCCCGCGACCCCCGCAGCCCCGAGGTGCCGGCTGTCGGGCGGGCGCCAGCCCCGGGCATGCTCAGAGCGCGCAGGTCCGGAGGCGGCGGCGGTGGGGGAGGAGGAGGGAGCGGTCGCCGCCGTGCGCTCGCGGGCCCGGGCGGAGCTGCGCAGTCTTCTCGCAGCTGCGCCAGGACAGCCGGCGCGGCGGCCGTGCCCACAAGTTGCCGGCAGCTGAGCGCGGCGCCGCCCCCTCCTGCTCGCAGCCCCCGGCGCCCACCCCTCGGCGGTGGCCCGCTTGAGGACGCACATCCCGCGGACACGCACCCCAGATGTAAAGCGGGACCGCAGCCCCTCGCCCCCAGGCGCATCCACTGAGTCTCGCCAGCGTCTGTCTCCTCTGCCAAACCCCGCGGCTGGAAGATGTGGCAACCGGCGACGGAGCGCCTGCAGGTAAGGGGCACCCCGGCAGCCGGGGGCCAGCCTGGAGGAGGAGGTGCCCGGGCCAGAGGAGCCGAGCTGGCGCCTTTGCCCACTTGCAGGGATTTGCCCAAAACGACCGTGTAAGACGCGCGGATAGGAACGTGATGCTGTCGGCTGCACCTAGCGCCAGGCACCCGGCGGGGGCGAGGGGGTGATACACTGATGAACGCAGCGCTTTGGGCATCACAACTTTCGGCTTGGGGGTGCTTGTGCGCGTGTTGGAATATATAAGGTTGGACTTTCTGACCAGCAATTTTAGATTGCATTCCACTGACACAAATTTACTGGTCTGGGATTAGGGCTTTTGCATCCAGATATTTTTCTTCTTTTTGTCTCCAGGAAAGACAGAACAAATGATTTGTGAAAACATCCATTTGCCAGTGTAATTTGGAAATACCAAGCTTGGTTTGGCATGGTCACGGTATGCTACTTCTTGCTCGCCCCCCCTCCGCCCTCTCCGCCCCCTGCATTCGTTGGCGCTCTCCCTCATCTCCCTTGAACCTAAGCTCCCCCAGATATTTGAAAATCAAAAGTTTAGTTAAGCCAGGAATAATTATGTCCTGGGTCATCCCATCCAAAGTTTTTCATAGTTGTCTACTGAAATCCCTTTCATTTGGGTTCTGAGGCTATGGAGTTGGCAAGGGGGTCAAAGTGAGGAAGAGCTGCTTTTGCAGAGGGGACACTTGGGACCCTGGAGTCTCCCTGACTTGAGGTTTGATGACTTCCTTTTGCCCGAAGATATTCTCAAGAGGGAGGGTGGCTGCTCTGCCAGATAAAATCCACGGAGCCCTGCAGTTAACTTTTGGCAGGCTCAGAGCTACATTGCTCCGTAGCAAAGTTTGGAGAAGTGTTTAAGTGGTAAAATATAGCACAGTTGGAGGCCGGGTGTGTCTGAGGAGTGAGGATGGCGAAGGCCAGGGGTCCTGGCTGGCTTGGAAGTTTTCTCAATGAAAACGCAAAGCTCCAGCCTGCCCTGTCATCCTGAGGAGTCACCTGCTTAGATCCCGGCTTTTCGCAGAATGGCCCACAGCCCCTGTCTGCGCCTCTCTGGGCCTGAGATCAGCAGAGAGTGGGTTCATAGGAACAGAATTGGAGCTATCAGGCCAGTCCCCCCGGGGTGTCAGACTAAACAAGAAAAGGTACCCGTTGTCTTGGAAATGGGGTGGTGGGTGAACAGTCTCTAACTCCCTCCTTGTCTTAGTAAGAGAGTATGGACGCTGGGCTCTGAATGACTGATTGACCAAAGGTGATGTCAATGCATTTTGGCAGTGGCAGCGGTTACCAATTGTGCATATGAATTCCTCCTTCAGTCCGGGGTGTGGATTCTGCTCTAAAGGAGTGGGTAACCGAGGGGTGGAGGGTGGAGGGCTCCCCATCAGGGGAGGGGGGTATCTCTTGGAAGTCCTTAGAGAGTGGAGGCCACAGTTCTTTAAGGCAGTTCTTGTGGCCCGGTGGTCAGTGCCTTGGCAGAGTTTATGGACTTTGTCCCTTGAAGTTATTCCTACTGGCCCGTTTCCTGTAGGGACTCCTGTGTGCTCCAGAGCCCGTGACCCTTGGCGGAGAGCGCTCTGGCTTGCATTCCGCATGGCGGTCGTTCCTTGCGAGAAATGTCCTCCTGGCTCTCCTGTGAAATGTACACATGTACAGTTGGCAAGAGTCCGGTTTATTACAGTTTGTGTTTGCAATGCATTTATTTCATTTAGAGGTGTCATGTTGAGAGAGCCTGGGCTTTGGCTTTCAAAAGCTCAAGTAAACATGGCTTATCATTGACGAAGATCAAGTCACTGTTGGAAGGTACTTATCCATATGGGGCTCAACCTCATGCTCCTCCAATTTGAATTAGTAAACAGTCTGGTGCTCTTTAAAAAGTCCATCTCAAGCCTTATGATTATCAAAGCGAGCCAAATGGAGGAAAAAAACAGCTTCATACTCATGGCTTCTTCCCAAAGAGCAGCTCAACACTGTTTAAAACACACATACTCTGTATGTTTTTACTTTTTCCTCTGGGGGAGGGAAATGTTGAGTGTGAGGTGGTGAGTGAGCCGCTTGTAATAATATTTTATTTACATTCCTTGCGGTTATCTTTGTCAGGGTCTCTGATGTCTGAGATTTTTTCTTCCCCTTTTTGCCCTCAGGGCACCGCGGTATAGGAACGTTGGTTTCCGATTCCTCAGTGAGTGGGCTGCGTTTGCTCGCCCGGTGTCTGTGGCTGTGGAAATCAGTCGTGTTCCACAGGGGACATAAATGATGAGCGCATTCTTTCACGAAGCCCCACCCTTCTCGCACCAATCTTTCTGACCTTCTCATGTAACCTCATTAATATTTTTTATTACGTGTTCATGCATACATTCTAATTTAGATGAACTGGCATGAAGAAAACGCTCCAAGGATGCTTTTCCCAGAGCTTCCTGTTAGGACTGAGGAGTCCATTTATCGTCCAGATACCTAGAAACAGAAGAGGCGCAGAAGGCAGAGAATGACACCTTTTCTTAGTTGGTTTTATTCGTTCCTATTTGATGAGGCCCATTCAAAGGGTCCGTAGACCAGGGAGTGTGGCAGAACTTTGCGGAGGGCAGACAGTTACTCTCTAACTAATTAGAATGGCACAAATGGCATCTTTGATCTGGTTGGATTATCATGATCAATACTCACTGTTTTGCCAGACAAAACGATGCTGATATTTTCTGATCTGCGTTTTTGCTGTTTGACCCAAATCTAGTACAGGCGCAGAAGCGACCAGTTGCCCCGAGCAGGCCGGAGCTGGGTTATTTCTCATTCAGTCACACAAACCGCGGCAAGTTCATCTGCTGCCTTGAATGTTAAAACTTCTGCCGCATCC
Organism: Pteronotus mesoamericanus; assembly: GCF_021234165.1. Classification (NCBI taxonomy): domain Eukaryota; kingdom Metazoa; phylum Chordata; class Mammalia; order Chiroptera; family Mormoopidae; genus Pteronotus; species Pteronotus mesoamericanus. The sequence continues at coordinate 1,195,965 of NW_026555277.1, forward strand.
CACTCGAGCCCTCGCTGGGAGCTTCTGCCATGAAAAACATAATAGGATCAAAAGGGATGTGGAGGTTTACATGACCACCCCAAGTTTTAAAAATGAATAAATCTGAATTCTTCCCTTTTACCTTCTCCTCTGAGCAGCAGACTTTTGTTCTGGGAGGAACTGGGGAAAGTTATACATTTTTAAAGAGATTTGAAACAGGTTGTGCTCAGAGATGTCAAGGGGACTTTTCAGTAGAAAAAGGCTAAGTATGGTAGTTTAAAAATAGAGATGAGATTACTTCTGGCCTCATTGTTTAAAATTTGCATGAATATCCTGATTGTCTTGATTATTGGGCTGAGCGGGTCCGTGAGGAGTGACAGACTCCCCCGCGCCTGAAGGTGGCCTCACTTCGCCCCCAGGAATGTGTATTTCCCTGACCTATCAGATGCATTTTCCTTTAAGTCAGGAAAGGAGGGGAGCTCGAGAAAGATGAATGGAGACCGCTGGGAACAAAGGAGGCCAGCCCTTGCCGGGTGGCTCAGGTGGTTGGAGCATTGTCCACACACCAAAAAAGGTTGTGGGTTCCATCTTCGGTTGGGGTGCGTGTGGGAGGCCACTGATGGATGTTTCTCTCTCTCATCGATGTTTTTCTCTCTCACTATCCCTTCTTCTCTCATTAAAATCAATAAAAACGTATCCTTGGGTGAGGATTAAAAGAAAACAAAACAGAGGAGGCCAACACGTCCCTGTCTGTGGTGATATCACGAGGGTGGGCTGGAATAGGACTGTAAGAAAGTATGGGGAATAAATCCTAGCAATTTCTAATTTCAGAGTCTGTGTCTAATCATCTTCTCATGAAGCATTCCATAAAGGTTCCAATTTAATCATTTGTCTCTCTTCCCTGAGATTAAAATTCTCCATGGTAGATCCAGAGAATACAAAACTTTTATCCATAAAGCCAGATTTTGGCTGCTCAGCCTGGGCTGTTTTTTCTGCCCCACCACTTTCTTTTCCCCTCTCATTTTGGCCGATGGCTGGATGCTAGAACCTCCAAAAGAGGGTGAAAAGAGGAAGCATTGTGAGAAAACCAGAGCCTGAAGACCCTTTCTTTTGATTCCTTGTTAAACTTTTGGCTGATAAAGAGGGCGATGTTTTTAACAAAATAAAGCTGGGATGTATTAGGAGGGGAGAGTCCTTCTTTCCCCAGGATTCTCCTGCCCTTGCTCTGCCCGGTCATATCTGGTAGATCTCACCTTGGCTCGGAGTGTGGGTTGTTTCAAGTTTACTTCCCTACTATTACGCCGCGTCTGCTTTTCCCCTGAGAAGCAAGATCAAAGAACCCTCCAGAACGTCAGCTGGGGACCATCAGACCTGGCCCACCAGGCAGAGAGAACACCTTGGTAGATAGGACACATTTCTAGGCAGACCAAGGTGACAAAAGGAATGCAGAGCAAGGAAGATAATGACAATGGCCGCTTTTATGGAGCACGTGTGTGGGGCACTGTGCTGTGGAGTTTTATTTGAATTGTCCAGCTCAGTTACCTCCCATACCCACTTTATCCCCATGTTCTCGATAAAGAGGCCGAAGGCTAAAGCATTGATGTGATGTGGCCAAGGTCAGGTGGCTGGAAAGGAACTGAGTGGGAACTTGAACCAGAGCTTGCTCCTTAACCACTTTTCTCCAGTATGGAAGGAAAAATCAAAGCAGGGTCTCTCCCCACGCTGCTGCTGTTGCTATTAATAAACAGAATTAGAATAATGGCGGTCTTGTTGGCTCAGAGAGTCTGTTTCCACATTTCTTGATGAAGCAGTGTGGTTGCCTATGTTGACCAGGGACACCTTCTTTTTGGTGGCCCAGATCGCTGAGGGAAGTACGCTGCTGTGCCATACTTAAGCTGAATTCCCCAAGTGCCGTCGAAGACTGTCTTCAATGGCAGCATGTGGCAGATAGTCAAACCAGAGACCTTGAAAGCTGGTAATCAAACCTGATCTGGTGGCAGTCATGCCTTGTTTAGACCAAAAGTTGGGGGAAGCAGGAGAGTTCAGGAGCAATTGCTTGTACAGGGACGTGGGTTTCTCACTAAATCCATTGCAGAGTTTGTTGTCTTTCTTCATCCTTTGTAGTTGAGTAAGCATCAAGCATTGGGTCTTATTGTTCGTAAGGAAAACTTGGAGTTATCATTCATTTACTTCTCTTAGAGCTAAAATGCTGTCTTACCTCATTGGGTCTTTCTCTGAGTTTGTCAGCAAAATCTCTAGGAAGTGACTTTCAAAATGCTAACCTTGGGGAAAATTCTCTGCCCCTTGTTACATTGCCTAATGTTGACCCTGCTGGGTTATCTTGGGGTGTTAGGCAACTTTGGCGTTTTCTTTGATGTTCCACGTTAGCTCTCTCCTCCCCCCTTCCCTCTGCATTGACTCCACTCTGCCACGTCAACTCTTCATCCTAGAAGGTGGATCCTGGAGCAGCCGGCCCTGGACACCCCCAGGGCCTCTGGAGAATGGCTCCTTCCCACAGAACTGTCTGACTCCATACAGCAGCGGTCCAGGGACTCGGTGGTGGTCCGCAAGGAAAACTAGCCCAGAAACCCTCAATGACTACAGTGTGCTTCCCTCAGCCCCCTTGGGCACACATCTAAACGGAGGCTTTGTTTAAGTAGAGCAAGAAGAAATAGTTGAGGTGTTTGTCCACAGACCTCCTTAGAGTTTAGTGGAATTAGCTACTATCGTTTTATGTTAGCTGTAAGAAAAAGTTTTCATCCCAGTTTAGTAGCTAACCAGTGATAAAGCATCAGCATATTCCCCAGGTCCAAACCTTCAGGCCGTGAACTGGAAAAGGACAGCGTCAGGGATCAGCCACAGGCTCACTTTGTGCCTTCGGTGAATGTCGGTGCTGCCGAAGTCTCAGGAGCTGAGCCCCCTCAGCTGGTGCAGAAGCTGCCTGGGCTGCTCGTCCTCCCAGGTCTCTTTCTCATGCGGAGGTTCCACGGCCTCCTCCCTCATCCCTCACTTGTGGCACCTGATGTCTCACTTTGATAAGGGAGGTGTCAGTCCTGAGAGAAATACCACCTCCTGCTTGTTGAATGAAGCCTGTATATTAGTTGGGTCTTTAATTACCTGTGGCATTTATATTCACATGGCTACTATGGGACCAAGATTCAGATTCAAACCCTAGTCTTACTCATAGTTGTGGGTTGACTTAGGTCCCCCCAAAAGATAGGACCCCTGAATGTAGCCGCGTTTGGAAATAGGACCTATGCAGGTGTGATAGAATTAAGATGACGCCATACTGGATTAGAGTGAGCCCTGAGTTCAGTGACTAGTGTCCTCGTTAGGAGAGATTTGAAGACTCAGAGGGCACACAGGATGGAAGGCCATTTGAAGGTGGAGTCAGAGCATGCAGTTATGCTACCGTAAGCCAAGAAACGCCAAGGGTCGCTGGCAACCACCAGGAGCGAGAAGTCAAGGGCCCATTCTTTCCCAGAGCCTTTGGGGGGAGCACGGTCCTATCAACCTCTTGATTTTGGACTTCCAGTCTTTCGAGCTGTGAAAGAAAACACTTCTGTTGTTGAAAGCTACTCAGTCTGTGGTAACTTGTTAGAGAAGCCCTGGGAAACTTAAGACACGAATGAAACCGTATTGCCTTAGACTGTTCTCTGTGTCCCTAGAGGACTAGGTGTCTCCAGTGTTTATGCACTGAGACAAAAGGAACGTGTGCGTATAGTGTGCGCTTTGTAATGCTGAGTGTGAATGGATTTATAGCGGGTTCGAAAAGAAATGAAAACAGACACTAGAGCACAACTGAAATACTTTTCTTACCCCGATCAAGTTCTGGTCAACATCCTAGGAGAAGGCAGCAAACGAAGGGCCTCTGGAAAGTGCAGTAGATACCTGCTTCAAGAAATAGTTGACTTTGGTAATTAAAATTATGGCTGGTACCCAGGTAGCTCAGTTGGTTAGAGCATCATACCGATATGCCAAGGTTGGGGGTTCGATCCCCAGTCAGGTCACGTACAAGAGTCAACCAATGGAAGCATAAATGAGTGGCACAATGAAACAGTGTCTCTCTTTCTCTCCTTCCCTCCCTCCCTCCCTCCCTCCCTTGTTCTCTCTCTCATATCAATCAATACAATTTTTAAAAACGTCGTGGCTGGGATGTGAAAAATAGTCATGCAAGGTGGGTCTCAGTGACACTGCAAGGGAGGGCTGGAGTTTTACCTCAAAACAGGCCAGTTCGTGCAGGGCCTCCGGGTAGCAGGCTCTGGGGTGTGTGCTTCCCAGCTGGGAAGATGTATAGGTTGACTTTAGAGTCCACTTCAAGTCGGCCTCCAAGATAGCCTCAGAGTGTGTCTGGATGTTGATTATTTGTATCTGGTTGAATGTTTTGTTTTCGTTTTCACTTAGTAACGGTATAAATTATTTTAATGAAGAATGCATTCCTATTCTGGGACTCACTTACAAGACAAAAAATTAGTGTCTTGAGGAGTCGGAACACTGACTGGCCTGGAAAAACTCTGCTCTGACATGCAGCAGCCATGATGGCACAGACGTTTCCAGCCTCCATGAGGGCGAGGGGCCTGGCCCACAGCCAAGCAGCTCTTTGGGGTCACGCTTCTCAGAGCGGAGGCACTCACACGTCCAAACGCTGTTTTACTTCTCATTCCCCTCCTTGGTAGGGCACGAATACTGCATGCGTGTGTGGGACAGGAGCTGAGGGGGGAGCCGCCGGGAGAGAGGGCTCTGTAATTGCTGTCCTTGATCAAGGATAGAGCCCCACTAATCCTTTCATGACCAGCCTTCCCTCACAGTTTCTCTGTAATTGTGGGGCTGGGGATCAGCACACAGATTCCGAAGCGCCTTCTGCCCACCACAAGCTTTGATGGCTTTACCGCAGGACGGGCCAGCTCATCCTCAGGTGTGTGTGACATCCTGGCGTAGGGGCCACCTGTACTGTGGGGTCCTGGAAACCGCTGTTTACTCTCTAAGCCTCCTGCGGATGTGCCCCAGGAACTGAGCAAGGGCCACGGGACTGACGGGTAGCTATTTTGCTTCTAACTTGACTTCTTGGTGGCTGAGCAGATGAGTGTCTGAGGGTTGCTATAACAGAGTGCCACAGGGTGGCCGAAGCCGCAGAGATGTATCGTCTCGCAGTCCTGGAAGCTGGATGCGTGAGATCAAGGGGTAAGGAGGATTGATTCCTTCTGAGGGCTGTGGGGAGGATCTTTCCCATGCCTGCCGCGCAGCTTCCAGCAGTTTGCCGGCCGCTTTGGGCGCTCCCTGGCTTGTGGCAGCATCACTCCAGGTTTTACATGGCATTCCCCCTTGTGTCCGAATTCCCCGTTTTTATAAGAAAGACATAAGTCCTGTAGATTGTGGTCCACCCTCCCCCAGTGTGATCTCATTTTAATTTAATTAATTACGTTTGCAATACCCTGTTTCCAAATAACGTCACATTCTGGGGGTTAAGGCTTCTATAATATACATGAATTTTTGAGGGACACTCTTCAACCCATGACACAGTGTGGCATTGTCTTTTGAGTATCCTCCACTCACCAATATATTTCTCCTCACTCAAATCACCCATTCCCCGGCCCCCCTCCCCTCAAAAAAGCACTGAGAATGTTTTCCATGTCGTGCACTGACATCAAATGGATGGAGTGCCTCATCTGTTACATGTCATGAGGTCATGACTAGGATTTTCCACTTGATTAAAAAGTACAAAATAATGTCTACCTAGAGTAAGAAGGGAATAAATCCGACAGTTTAGAAGTGGATAAAGAAGTTCATAGCGTCGTCCGCGCCCTCATTCTCAGTTCTGCCGATGTAGGGCACCCATGTGATCTGTCTGGTAGCTGTTTTTCCAAAACTTGCCCCAGGTTTTGGCAAACAGATGTAAGTATGTAGATTCATGTGTAGGCTTTAGTACATAGCTCAAGAAATATATATACACACACACACACATCACTCTGCAACCCTTTTTTTTTCCTTTATACTTAATCCATGAAAATGTTTCAAGGGTCTCTCTTCTGGCCAGTACGTGTAGCTCCAACTCATTCCTTTTAGTACCTGCACAGAGTTCTGTGGTGGAGCTAGACTGTAATTTATTCAGTCCTCCCTCATTTGGGGAATATTTTGGTTGTGTCCATGTTTCTTTTGTTTTTCCCTGTAAATAGTACTGTTCACAAGGAGCTGAGCCTTATCCTTGTACTCGTGTTCCTTTAGACGGAACTGCTAAAATTGGAGTTGCTGAATCAAAGACTATGCGTGTTTTAAATTTTAGCGGCCGTCAACAAGGACCTTTTATGAGAGTTCTGCTTTTTTGGTCAAGTGTATGTGATTTTGACGAAGGTGCAAAGAAGATAGTTCGCTGGGAAAAGGATAGTCATTTTTTCAACAAAATTATGCTAGAACAATTGGCTCTCCACTTGCGAAACAACAAAAACAACATCACCAACAACAAACCTGAAACTTTAGTCCGTAGCTCACCTCGACTGGATACAAAAATTCACTCAAAAGGCATCAGAAACATACATGTAACACCTGAAGTCACAAAACCTCTAGACAAAAACAGCAGAAACTACTTGTGACTTTGTATAAATCTGTGTAAACAACCAAGAAAATGAACAGATCCATCATACTCCGAAGTTTCTTTAGTTTGGGCAAAGATTTCTTAGACCAAAAACAAAAACACATTCAATAAAAGAGAACTTGGGTAAATTAAACTTCATCCAAAATAAAAAGTTCTGGTGTTCCAAAAATATTTTTAGGAGGTGTATGAAAATATAAAACAAAGACTTGGAGGAAATACTTGCAAATCATGTATCTATAATGAAGGACATATACCCAGACTATAGGAAAAACTGTCAAAGCTCAGTAATAAAGTAACCTGATAATTTTTCAAAATGAGCCAATGATTCGAACAAAGAAGTTATAGGGATAGGAAGCAAACACATGAAAAGTTATTCAGCATCCGTAGACAGTAGGAAAATGCAAATGAAAACTACAATGAGATACCGCTCCACAAGTATAGATTAGCTTAAATTAAAAAGGCTTTGATGGTACCCAGTGTCGGTGAAGATGAGGAGGAAGCGGAACTCTTACTCTCTGCTGGTGGAGATGGAAAATGATTGACAGCAGATTAGTAGGTGCCTGGGTCTGGGATGGGAGGAGGGAATTTGAACAGCAGGTGTAGGTTGAGGATCGCCCCCATGTTTGGCAGGTAAGGTGCTCCACTTCTTTTCCTAACTGTATTTGCTTTGGAGTGGGGGAAAGAAATGAAACAGGTCGAGGTGAAATAGGTTGGGCTAGAAAGCTAGAAGGAGGGGACACTGGGGAATATCGAGGGGCTGAAAGACAACAGTGAGGCGGGGACGACAGGGTGGAGGGAGTCACATGGGGACTCAGCCCCCTGGCACGTGTGCAGGCCCCGCAAAGTGAGCTTGTGTGTCATACGTTCGCTACAGCTGCTGGCTGTTGGATACATCGTTCCTTCCAGCAAAGGCGTCAGCGCTCGCATCTGCTGCCTGTCCCGAGCGCTTTGGTGGACTCTCTGGTTCTCTTGGAAAGGCCCTGTTTTCTAGCTGAAGAGCTTGGAAACTTCGAGGGGAGACATAGAGCACGTCCGAAGCCAGTGGGTTGGGCTGCTGGGGGATGGGGAGGTGATGAGACCACTTCTGGAGGCGACGGGCCAGGCCACCTGTGTGTGGCCCACGCGGGCTACCACGGGATGGAAAGAGCATGCGGTTTTGAGTCAGGCTGCATGGATGTGAATTTTGGCCATTTCCTTACATAGGGGTTACCTCAGGCCTCCGATTTGTGTTGTCTGAACTTTAAAATGGGAGTAACAGCATTAGCTCCTGACTGTTCACTGAGATGAGTGCAAAGTGCTCGGTAAGGTATCTGGCAGTTTGTGGGAAGGAGTAAATTCTAGTTTCTCCCCCTATCTCAGGCCCAAGGGCAGTGCCGCGCAACATTTTAGAGCCAGGCAGATAAGTGAGATTTGGCGCTTCCCAAAGTAGGTTCCACGGAGCACCCGTTCAGTGAGCTGCTCATGCGAATCTTGCCGCATTCATGTAAAGGGTTCGGGCTTTACATGACTTTCGGAAGCACTGGGTGAAACAAAGCGAGTCTGGTTTACAGCGGGACTTCTCACGGCCATTAAGATGCCATGCCTGTGAATTTCCACGTGGGGGACAGGGTAATCCCAGTCCCTTGCAAAGGAGCTTCCCGCCAGTCCAGGGCACTGCAACGCGGAATCTGAACTCCTTCAAGTTGACAAACTGCGCCTGAGGTTTGGCTCTAGTTTAGAAAAATGTTTTCTTTGGCCCCCTTCAGTGTATATAAAAACTTTACAAATTAGTCTCCAGGATTGAAAAATTAGAGGAATTTATAAGACAATTTGGGCTTGCTGATTCTCTCCAAAATTGGGAGGCTCTCAGCTGCATGGGCCTGGATTCTCACGTGGTGACCACTGACCAGCTGGTGTTCCTCTGGGCTGGGACGTGCGTCTGGCTCGTCCCAGGCCTTGCAGAGCACATCTCGCTGACTCGCAGTCTGCGTTGGGTGCTTGAGCCTGGGGCCCAAGGCCAGGTCAGGCCCTTCTCTTGGCTGATGGGAGAACTGAATCCCAAGTTCATGTGGTGGTGAAATCAGGATCAGATTCTTCGTCTTCTGACTCTTATAAACCAAGGTGCTAAATAATTGTGTGACTAAGTTTATTTGTTTGGCACCATTCATGGCTCTCCAAGCACAGCTCTGGATTTCACCTGTAGGATCTAGAGTCCAATTTCTCTCCCCCTTTTTTTGGGAGCCGTGTGTTGGAGTTTGGGCGCGTGGAGTGGGGAGATGCCCCTATCTCTTCTCTCCCGGGACGGCATGCCAGGGGATTGGCAGTGCCATTGCCCATCCTGTTTTCTGATCTTGAGCATCTCAGAGGGCTTCCAGGCAGAGGTGGGAAGCTTCACCTACTTGTCACTAACTGCTAATCTCTGTTTCCTTCATATCCCATGCCAGGCCACTGCAGTTTCTCACTGTTAGAGTATTGGCTCATTTGGGGCCTTGTTACTGCCAAACATTGGAACAGATTGCTTCCAAAAACGGGGAAGTTTAGAGGGTGGAGAGTAGTTTTTCATCCTCACTGATTATCAGCCTACGAAGAACCATTCAAATGCTATTTCAGGAAACCCAAACTGAAAGACATCTGCAATGGTGGCAACCCCTTTTATGTTTACGAATTCCCATTTCCACCCAAAAAACACTCCAAAGCACTTAGCCGATGTTTCCTGATCGTCCTGGGAGCAGACCTGCAGGCGCTTTTGCTTACTTTCCTGGCTGAGCCGCCATTCTCCTGAACTCTGCCCATGTCCTGCAGAAATGCGGGGGTCTGATTTTAGCATTAAAGGTACAGGGAAGCTAACCAGGAAGTGGCTTGAACTGTCAAACAATGGGACCTCCTACCCTCTGCCAGTCTGCTCAGTTCCAAAAGCACAAAGCTGTGCGTTCCCCAGTTCCCAGCTTGCCCACGTCACTCCCTGTAAGGCTGTCTAAACTATAGTTTCGACAAAGTTGCCTGTTGCTCTCCCACGTGGGCCCCTTCCAATAAAAGTTTATAAACTTTATTGATAACTCTTCTAAGAGGTATTGCACCCTCTAACTGGACTCAGAGTTAGGTCTATCCATTCCTCTATCTAATCTAATATTGTCTAATCTCCACCCCCACCCCCGCCCCGCCTACAGCACCTTTTAAGGTGAGAGATTCACCTGAATGACTTTCTGCTGCACAAATTTCACTCTCAGTAGCAAGAAAAGGGAGAGATGATGCTGAATGCAAGGGTCCTGGCCAACCTAACAGTTCAGAAAAATGCAGCCGTATATTAGCTGCTTGTATAGTTCTGAAGAGGTTGGCTGTTGGTTAGTAAGAAAAAAAAATATTCAAGTGCTTTCAAAGGCTTAAAAATTAAATATAGATGTATCGAAGCATTAAAATAAGACTGAAATAAAACCTTCAAGTACCCGTGGTATCAGGAAGGGAGGGATTTAGTTGTGCCTGAAAACCTAGATAAAGGATAGCTACTGTAACTGAGCTTGAATCTTGCAGCTCTGAGCTTCCTAGCAGCCCAAGTAAGAAAAGAAACATGATGAGTTACTTAGTTCTCATTATCTCCTAGAAGAATGTATGCCAGCTCTTCTGGAGCCCCAAACGTTTCCCTAATTTGAAGACCCTGGAAATTATCATGTGGTTCTTCATGTGGAACATCGTAACACAGAACATGGGGCAATAACGTTAATTGTAGTTTTTGCCTAAGTTGTCCCTAGAAATTGAAAAAAATAAACAAGTCAGTAGGAATGCTAAGAGTGTTTATGTAGAAGTAGAAGTGGATGTAGAAGCAGAAGTGGACATCTCTGTTTTGTTTTGTTTTGTTTTTTTGCCCAGCTTCATTTCCCATCTCCTGGTAACAGCACCCTGATTTTGCTTTTGGGGACTGTTCCTCTGCCACTCCAGTTTGGGGGGTGGGGGGAGAAGACTTCATTCGGTTCAAGGCAGGGCTGTCAATCAATGTGTCCTCCTTTAGCTGGGGGGTCAAGGTATGGCCCGAATGTCTAGATGAATCAGACCACTTTTCTCAGGAGTTGGAATCCTGAGCAGGATGACAAAAGGGCTGAAAGTACCCCCCAAATGGTCATTTTGACCCCCACGATCTGCAGAAACTCCACTGTCCTGCTGCACAGACCCAGGAGCCGCTTGACCCGCCCTTTCAGAGCTTGGTCCTTGTGCCCTCCTTTCGCTTCAGTGTCACTGAGATTGTTTCTTTCTGTTTTCTGCTCGAGCGGGCCGGCATTGGTGTCCATTGCTTGCAAGCACCGACTCTGATTGCTCTGCAGGTGGAATTTTCCATGAACCATCGATATGCAGCCGTGAGATTCTGATCCACACAATGCGATGTGTGCAGCAGAGCACGTGTGTGGAGACAAGTGAGGGAGTCACGCCTGTGGGGTCTCTAAGAGACCAGCTGGAAACCCAGGGATGCGCCCGTCTCTCCTGATGCGTCCACTTGGCTTGTAAAAAGCTGCATGTTTAACTGGGAGGATGAAGAAAGGCTGCAAACAATTTTTTTCCCCTCTTGGCCTTTTTAATGCATCTATCCTTCCTTTAGTAAGTGCCACGGAGCAAAAATAATCCTAATTATCCTATAGCCCTGGCCCATACCTCCCATGTTCCGGCCCATCGTTGAAGGAAGATTTTTGTCTTCGTTGTTTATAAGGGTGTAGCCCTCCTTTGGCATCTGCTATAAATCTTAAGGTTTTTATAACTTGGATGTCACTCTTACCTTCCTGCCAAATATCTGTACTGAAAAAGCAGAGTGTCATTTTAAGTAATGATGCTTTCACTGCATCCAAAATAAATAAAGTAATTTCGGTACACATTATAAAATGAATCCTTCTCGTCTCTGAGTCTGGGGTAGAAGTGGTTTCAGGGATGCAAACAGCTGTTTTGGCCAAAATAGCTGAAAAGACACAGTCTTGGGTTTTCTGAGCCTTAGATCTTAAGAAACATTTGTAGTTGTTGGTTAAAAATGTGAATGGCTCCGTAAGTTCACTCTGGGACAATGTGAGTTTTTTCAGCCCAGAAAGTTAAATACCTCCAACCTTGGCAGTCCCGACCTTCTGGGGAGAGAATGTCGTTCCCTAGTTAGTCTTCAAGACCTGCTTTGCCACTTTGGTTTAATACAAGGCGGGCATCTTCGAAACAAAGCTCTCTGGATCCAGGAGAGTGCTCCTGGCATCGGTTCTCTTGGGCATCGCCCCTGCCTCCACTCCCTGGTCTTTTCGCCAGGAGCTCAATGCTTTGTGGCAAGCGAATGGCTCGGCAGAAGTGCACATTTGGGAGAGGGTTGTACAACCCAAGAAAATTCAAATTAGTTTCCCCCCTGTGGGCATCCTCTTGGGGAAATTGAAATATTTCATTGAAATATTGAACTATTGTATTGAAATAGTCCCACATAGACTACAGCCGGTATCTGTGTTAGGATGTTGACAGACTGTCTGAATGATACAGCTCAATGCTTTTCTGGAAGTAAGGCGGTCTAGAGAATGAATCGAGTCTAAAAACCTACTGATTGGTGTTTCCGTCTCTCTGCTGTGTTCACGGTGAATAGCACGGGCTCAGTGCAGATGCCTTCACTCCTTGGCCCAGGGAACTGGCGTTTTTCTTCATAAGGTAATTTAATGCCCTTGTTGAATGGGGGCTGACCCGTGAGAGATGTGTGTGCTCTGAAGAGGAGGGGACAGGTGCTGGCAGCGTACCCAGGAGAGGGGCAAGTGTTCAAGGAAAGCTTGGAGGGGGTCTTTTGGAAATAAAACTTAATTTGCAAGGATCCCAACTCTACATGGAGGATAGGCTTACTCTGTGATTTGGGGCAACATCTGTGTTTTTCCTGTGTTTTCTTTTTTTTTTTTTTTTTGACCCTCTTTCTTGCTTGCTTCTCTCTTTCTCACAATTAATGAGAGGGACGTTCTTTTCATTCCTGAATTTTCTTTGAACTCTCTTGCTAACTGCTGAGTCTTGTAGACATTTTTTTAATAGCTTTCCCAAGGGGCGCTCACCACCTCTCTTCTCCCATCTTCCTGTCAGTGGCTCTGGGTTCTGGGTGGGCTTAAAGTCCCAGCTGAACTGAACAAAAACAAATTTGCCTGTTGCTTCAAAGCCGTTGCTTTTTGGGGCTATTAAAAAATTCTTTTTCTTTTTCTTTTGGCTTATGATTAAGAGAGCATTCATCTTTGTGTTAGGTGGTCATCAAAACTCATTTCTTGGGTTGTGGATGAGAAAACAAATGGATTCATTTTGATCCTAGGACCGGAAGATATGGATATATTGTTGATTTCTTGTAACATGCACTTGAAAAAGTCTGTCTTGGAGCTTATCAGATGCCTGTTTTTGGTATCCGAAGGGCCTGATACTGTTTATCTTTTTTATTTCAATCATTGGCCCCTCTAAGTGAGACATTCAACTTTGCTTGGAAGCTCTCAATGCCTACTGGTAAATAGAAAAACGTGTGGTAGGGCAAATTACTTCTCATCTCTTGCACTTCTGTGGGCATCTCAGGCTCAGGGGAATTTTTATGTAGCATAACAATTTTATAAGTGTTAATGTTTTTTTTTTAAAGCTTCCCATTGTACATACGAGCAGAAGCCTGCCTCAGAAATGTAAAACTAGATTACAGTTGGCCAGAGCGGAAGGCAGACACAGAGCGCTGTCACAACTCAGCCCTGGGGCTCGGGGTAGTGTCCTGACAGTGGAGTAGACTCAACTAACATGCTCCTATTCGGGGTTAGTAATTCTTCACCTATGGATCTTGGCACTCAGGAGGGTCATGGAATTATTTCAAGACCTCTGTGCACCCTCTGTGCATTATATATACATGTCCTATAAACCAAAAACATATTCTTTACAAGTATGTCCATCACGTTTCAAATCCTATGTGTTTTATTAAAAGAAATATTTAAATTCACTGATCCGGGGTGGGTTTTGGACTGCAGGCATATCCGCAGTGAGCGAGTGCCAAAACGCTGGGAGTGGGTCAGCAGCCTTTTGGGTTTGAACGGAACAGGGACTGTGGCACTTGAAAGAGCTGGGCACGCAGATTTGGTTAATGCCGGTACAGGGCGGTGAAACCACAGCGAATTTGGTTGACATTTGTCTTGATGCGTCTTCCCATGTCCGTTTCTCCCAGGCTTGCCTTTCAACAAATGTTTATTGATCTTTTATTTGGTGGTGAGGAGCCAAGCTAAATTATAAGGTGGGTCTGAAGAAGTGGTTACAGGAACTGCGCATGCTGGAGAAGGTTTCAGCGGGTTAAATATAACGCCGACTGTTGTGACGGGGCGGGGAACTTCCATCCGAAGACGCAGTGAATGGGGAAGGACGAGGGAGGGCCTTTTTGTTAAGAACACAAAAGCTTCCCCTCAAGTCTTACCCAAGGACGCTTCTAACAACTCGGAGATGAGGACTCTGCCACCTGGGCATATGTTGCCCGGGGAAACACGCGCTGTATTTAACGGGGCACATGTTGGCCCGCCGTTGAGTCAGAGTTCTGTTAGTAAGGACAAGGGGGAAAATGGCAGGCATGGCGTCATCCCCACCACAGCTGCTCACTTGAAAATTATGGCAGATGCGGGCAGCAGCGCCTCCCCGGCACCTGTGAGCTTCTCTGTCTGCCTCAGAACCCGGGCACTTTCTCCCCTTGGTTTGGGGCAATTACATTGAAACTTGACACAGACCTAGACATGAGCAGTGAGCGCTGCTGGTCTGATGTGGCATCACATGGTTTTCTAGCCCATCTTTCAGTAAATGCATTTTGTCCAAGGGCGTGTGTCGAGAATTGCCGAGAGGACTGAAAGAGGAGACTTTGTGGTTAAAATAAAAATCGCATCTTGAATGTTCAGAAGTTTAGAATTTTTATGTTTGTTTGGACAGATGCTATTTGGCTAGTTTCTTATTTGGGAATACATGTTTAGTTTATATCTCTTGTTTGTTTTTTTCCCCCTCTTCTTTCTGCAGCCTTTTGCATATTGGATGTGAGATGATTGTATGGAATAAGGCCAATGAATTAAAATGTTGGTGATTAAGCAGAACCTTTTCTCTCCTCCCTTCTGGGGTCAGTGTATGTGAAGAAGTGTCCTTATCAGATGGTAGGGAGTTGCTTTGGTGCTTGGGTTCGAACTCATACACCATCCTCATCTCTCTCTCTACATTTTTTCACACACCCTGGACCATTGTCCACACTTTTGTGTGTTGATGTTTGATGCCTTTGCTGTGTTGTTTCCTTAGTTGAGATATTCTTCATTACCCACATGTTCTGGCCAGGGGACCATAATCCTGCTGAAGCAGATGAAAGGTCCCTCTTCTGCTTTTCCTGACCTCCAATTGCCATCCGTTACCCCTTTTTAGGGGTGTCCACACTTTGATCTTATGTTGCAATTGTACCGCTTAGCTCATTATACCACTAGTTGTTCTGATTATTGCAATTATTTGTGGACTTCCATCTTGAAAGTCCCTAAGCTGTAGGGGAAAGAGCCTGGGTCTTTATTTCTCATTTTGTGTCTCACTGCAGTTGGCACAAAGCTTGGAGCGTAAAGCTGGGAACAGAAGACAAGCCCATGAAATATATTTACTTAGATGGTGCTCCAGTAAACTAGTGATATTTTATAATTATTTGCCGTCTCTCTTAATGTCTGTGGAAGGAAAAGCGAGAGGTAGTATGGCATACATACTTCTGTAAATCAGTAAGGATGTAAGAATAGAGGTTGATTTTTGTATTGAGAGAGAGAGAGAGAGAGGTAGAGAGAGAGGTAGAGAGGGAGAAAGAGATTCTCCATTTATCTTTAGAGCCAGCTATTAATGGGAGTGCACACAGTTCTATGTGCCCATATTAAGCTCTTTGTAACATGTCCTGGGTCTCCTTGACATTTAAGTTAAAATATCATACATTGTATCTATCTTGTACCCAAGCTATTTTCTGCTTCTGGTGGGGATATTATCTTGGTTGTATTTAATTTCAGGAATGCAAGAGACGTGAACAGTCAGAGCTATTTATAATAAAGTGTGATTGATTAAAATACAAAATCTAGAATCTGGCTTGTTTAGGGTTACATCTGCTTCTTGGTCATTGATTATGCTGGAGTTTTAGATGGGAGAACTTTTTAGGTCATTTTTCCTTATGTAAGAGCAACTGAACTGCAGCTGGGCATCAGCAAGACACCTGGAGGGTTCTGGGGCCACCACACACATCACTTGTTGTGCTATAAAGCTCCCAGCGCCGTACCCAGTGCCTGGCCAGAGTAGGCAGTTCCTAAGTGCTTGATGGTTACATGGACCCCAGGGCCCTGAAGTCTTTGGAGGCAGGGAGTATTGATCTTCACACAATTGCCAGTGCCATTTTCTGCTATTTTCAGGTGCTGTTGTAGCTAGTGATGGCCACATAGCAAGTTCGTGGTGGGCAGCGGGATGTAAGCAGATAGGATCTTAGAGGTAGGAGGCCTGCTTCTCCGTCCCACTTCCTCTCTTCAGGTGGGGATGGGAATGCCCCAGCTGAAGGGCTGAGGGCAGAAGGCTCTCCTGGACTGTCCTGGGGGAGCCCCGGGCAAAGGACGGTGGAGCAGGAAGCGAGGCGGTCGGTCCTTGATGCCAGGAAGCTGCCGCAGTAGCCCTGGGCTGCTTACCCAGACTTCCTGTGTGTGTGTGTGTGTGTGTGTGTGTGTGTGTGTGTGTGTGTAAGAAATAAATGCCTATTTTCTTTAAACCACTGTTGTTTTGATTTTTCTTTCATTTGCAACTGAAGCTAATCCTAAATGATACACTGTATTTTCAAAAAAACATCACCATTGAATTTTTGTTCCTCTCTGAGCTTTGGATTCCGTTTGTTCCATATACACATGAACTATAGAAATTCTCGGAGCTTCCAAAAAATTCTTCTTCTTCTTTATGTCTTCCTGGAGGAGCAGTTTTCTCATTGTGATAGGGATGGCGTTTCTGTCCTTGAGTCAGTGGGTTAGCATTTGTGTTTGGTGAAAAGCGCCCTTCCCTTTCCTCTGTCCCGGCAGACCTTCTCCATTTTGCAAATTGCTAACGTGGTCTGAAAAGACTGTGAGAACCGGCCTTCCCTGGGAGAGTTCTTGTCCTGGCAGAGCCAGCCAGAGACCGGATGCGCCGAGGTAAGCCCTCGGAATGGTCAGAAAATAGGAAGTTTTAACTATTTCCAGTTGTCAAAAACATTTTACTTCAGTTGAAGGAGTCAGAGCAGGTTTTTAAAGAGCTCCTTCTGGCCCGGGGAGTTTTGTTTAGCAAACCTTTGTACTCATTGGAATCCACTCATGTTTTTACTTGTTCAGTGGATGCTGCTTCCTTTGGAGCTATTTATTGCCACTAAGGTTTGCGGTGCGTTCGGTCCCCCAGATAATAAATGGGTGTGCGTGCCCACAGAACAACATAAATGGAGGAGCTGACTCCCAGCTTGTTTATTGTTCGGCTGGTATGTAAGCAACGGGCTGAACACCGCAATTATGTGTGTGTGTGTGTTTCCGCGCAGTGAAATCCGGGAACTCTAAAATGGACCTTGTAGGGATGATGCATGCTGTTCTGTTGTTTCCTTTGATTGTATTTATTCTTTAAATGTTACGTGAACCAAGGTTGCATACACTTGCATAATTCCCACTGTAATGTTAGTTCATGACCTAAGGGCTCTGTGGTTGGCGCGTACCTGTCCTCCGATGGGCTGTGTTGATTACTGGTGTCCTGGCCCACAGTCCCTGAAAGGTAACGGTGAATGACTTGAATGTAAAGGATGGCACTTGGAGTTGCCATGGGGGAAGCCTCTCAGCTCTTTAAACTCCAACTAGCTTAGACAGGAATCAGGAATTGCTGCCGTATGCCAATTTTGATTTGTGTTCCCATAGAAGGAAAAAAAGAGCAAATAACTTATTTTCCTGGAGTCAACTGAAGAAGTCCCTCTCACGGTTTGGTCTGCAAAACAAAAACAAAAGATCGAAGGAAACCAACAAGCAAACAAGCTAAAGCCAAATTGTAGGGGGGATATATGGTAAGAATGGCTTAAAATTGCCCTGCCTCAGTGATTTTGGTATAATAGGAACGGGGCAGAACTAGGAATCAGGAAATTTTCATTCAGTTCCATCCCCCTGAGGTTGTCTGTGTATGACCCTGGGCACCGTACACCAACCTCAGAGACTCAGTTTCCCCATATAGTAAAATGAGTCCAATAACAGAGTTCTGAGTGTGAAATGAGATCATATATGTCAAAATGTTTTGTGAACCGTAAAATATGTTCAAACATTTTTTAGCAGTCAGCTCATTATGGGATTGGAACGCCCTTCCCCCAGGCCTCCACTGCTAATTTCCCTGTCCTTTGTGCTCTTAGGTAATACTAATTGTTAAGGATTTGTCAAAATTTGTATACAATGTGCAAAACTATATTCTGATTAAAATGAGTAGCATTTCTATACTCCCAGGATTATTACTGTTAGTGAAAGCTTATGAGAGAACTTAGGCAAAGTAAAACAAAGTCATTTTCTCCCCTTGCACCTGAAAATGGATAGACAACTGGGGCTACCAGGAGCCTTGGGGTGTCACAGACAACTTCACTCCATGTTGGCCCTGCTTGGAATAGCGGGGCAAGTGTCCAGGAGAGAAACTTGATGAGGCTGTGTGTTCTGAGCAACACAGAGGAAGGTGGGATGTGAGAAACCTAGTCATGCGGAGGAGTTTTAAACAACAGGTAGGTTTTTAAGAGTGTCATCAAGGAGAAGGTGCCAAAGCCACAATTAGGTTGAACAGCTCTCTTAGGTGTAAAGAAATACCTGCCTACTCGCAAGAGATGGGCTTTGTTATAGAACAAACCTACTTGTGGGATTTTGATCTTAGACCATTGAAAAGCAAATAACATTACATTTATAGAACCTGAAACTTCCGGGTATGGAGCTTTAACGTTCCCCAGGATGGTGTCCCTATTTCTTTGAGCACCAAAGTGACTCATGCCACAGCGGGTGTCGTACCTAATGCCACCAGAAGTAGCACACGGGTTGGGGGGAATTGTGTAGGAACCTTCTGATGAGAATTATTCAGAGGGCATGTCTGGCAGGTGAGGCGCTTAGGAGAAGAGGGAAAGGAAGACTACGTAGTTTCAATTCTGAAAGAATGGAGAACTGCTTAGGCAATATGTTCAGACTATTGGGATGAAAAGGGATATTTCGCATTTGTGACAAACACATTATTTGGGAAATGAAAAATACAAACCAAAAGGGAGGGAAGATAAGCAAGCAGCTTTCATAGGAGCAGTTATGTAATTTTAACTGAGTGAAAATGAAGAAAAATGAAAGAATTTTGAAGGACTGATTTGAAAAAGATTCTTATGAGGTTCCGAGTTGGAATTTGGGAAAGAGGGTCATGCATATTTGTTGATGAAACAGTCACGCGTGGTAGCTTTGAGGGGACTCCCTGCAGGCAGACTTGACCCCCCAGTTCTAGTTTTCTCAGCTGGTTGCAGTTGCTTGGATGAGGGTAGGAATCAGGGACATTCGGTCCTGTTTTTGGAAAAAGTGATGCTTGGCTGCTTACAAATGGGCCTGGAGAAAGGCTGCTGAGTGTGAGGTGCTTTTGGATGGTGCTGAGCACCAAACAAGAGACCCTGGTTGCTCTGCCTTACGTGAAAACCCCAAGTCTCAATGGAAATAGTGGTTACATGAGGTTGCACTAATTTTCTGTTGAGAACTAAAAAGAAACATATTTTGTTTACACAATGCTGGTTTTTGCTTTATTCTTATGTTTGTATTAGAAATGAGTAATTTAGTCCCAGAGAAAATACACGTGGGGCTTTCTGCCAAGACCTAGTGCCAAACATGAGTTTTGTGATTAAACTATCCAATATTAATCCTCGCTTGACAAAAACCCAATTATGATTTTTTTTTTTTACTTTTTATGATGTAAAAAGAAAGCATTATAACTAAGATGTCTGAGCTAGGAAATGTTGAGGGTTAACAAATTGGGCTTTGACCAATATAGGTATGACCTTGACCTCGTGAAAAGAAGACATTTTTACTCCTCTTGGTATTGGAGAAGTACAGGTAATGAAGATGTGATTAGCACTAAGCCTACTTGTTCCTTGTTTATTTGCTGTGAGGCAAATATTTTATTTCATTTTTGTTTTTCATCTCTGAGCTTTAATACTCAAATGCCACATATTTATTTATTAGTTCAACACAGGTATATTCAGCACCTCCTACGAGCCTATGCTGAACATTGTCTTTGCCTTCTGGGAGCTCCTCGTCTGAAGAATGTAGTAGGCATATAACCATGTCGTTACAGTGCAGTGGCTAAGAGTTATGGACGCTGTTCCTAGACAGGGACCCCTTACAGGGCAGCGGGTGTCAACCATTCAAGGTTGAGTAGGCATTTTCTAGGGAGAGAAGATTACTTTAGGTGTTAGGAAGAATGTGTGTAGGGCTGTGAATTCAGGCTCCTCCAAACAAGAGTGTGTGCACCGTGTGAGGCTGGAGGGTGGGAGAGGGACTGGGGTGAAGGAATGGAGAAGCTAAAATCTAGATGTGGCACGATTGGGAGGGGACCTGTGTACGGTATTTCTGAGCATGAACTTCATCTTTCAGGCACTGGGGAACTACTGGTGGCTGATAGGAGACAGAGGACTCAGATACAGTGGTCTTAGAATGGTCATTCCAGGGTGGCATAGAAGATGAATTAAAAGCAGTGAAATGAGGAGGCTGTTGGTGCTGAAAAAAGAGGACAGAGATGCCATCTAAAGCAGTGACTGCTGGGGTAAGGGGGAGGCAGAGGGAGGAGGGAGTTAGAGGCTGAATGGGCTGACAGCAGCCAGGAGGGAGAGGAAAGGTGGAGGATGGTATTGAGGTTCCTAGTCTGGGCAGCTGAGTAGAGCCTGCCCGGTTTGCTGGTAGAAGGAGCAGATTTCAGGTGGGACAGGTGGGCTCAGAATCCCAAGTTTTCTTTTTGGACCTATAACTAACTATTTTAGCTTGTGGGCATGGACTTCTAGTTGTTATGTGGGGTATGCTGAGTCATAGCAAGCATCGTGAGTTTTGATTTTAGCTGGCCTGTAATTAGGCAGAACAGGAAAACTATATTTTAGTTGTTGGATTACATTTTTTTCCACCTCATGCTCTAAAGGCAGAAATCTCTGCCTTTTGAAATAACTATTTACTGAGCAATGGCTCTATACCTGCTATTATGCTTAAGAGGTACCTGTTGTTGCAAATATGGTATTTTACAGGTGAGGAAACGGATGCTTATGGAGGTTAACAAATTTGCTAGAAGCGATGAAGGTGGAATCAAATCATGCCTGTATTAAATGTAAACACAGTTTTATATCTAATCCTTAAAACATGATAACTTCTATGGGAAAATTATTGAAAAAATAAAAAGAGATTCTGTTTTAACAGCAGCAGCTAAATTGTAAGGTGTCTTGGTTCTTATTCGGCCATTTAGGCTGGCCACTACAACTTTTCTGCCCATATGGGGAAATAAAACTTGATTTATGCCTTTTGTGATTTTTGTAGTACTTACAAGCAAAAATCAACATTCCTGTTGCTTAGAATGACAGTAGACTCCAGAGTCCTCAGTTATATCATCCACCATGATCAGTGTAAAAAAAAAATTATAGCAGAAAATAGAACATATAGCCAAGAGAAAAAGGAATCAATAAAAACAGACTGTAAGAGGACATAGATGTTGGAATAGCAAAAAAAAAAAAAAAAGCAAAAAACAAGACTTTGAAGCAGCTATTAAAAATGTGTTTAATGAACTAAAGTTTTTATGAGTGGAAAAAATGGAAAATCTCAATAGAGAAATAGAAACTGTACAAAAGAATCAAATAGAAACTCTAGAACTGGAAAGTAAAATATCTAAAATAAAAAATGAATATGTAAAATGTGGACTTATCAGCAGATTGAAGAAGAACAGGGCAGTGAACTTGAAAGCAGATCAACAGAAAGCAATATGATTAAAGAACAGAAGGAGCAAAAGATCGAAAAAAATGAGCAGAACCTCAGCAACTTGTGGGACACATCAACCCAAGCAGTGTAAGACACCTGTCACTGTGGTCCCTAAGAGAGAAGAGAGAGACTGGGCAGAAAACAATGACAAAAAATGTTTAAAATTCCCTAAATTTATTGAAAAATATCAACTTACAGAGATGAGAACCTTAGAAAACCCCAAGTTGAAGAAACCCAAAGGAAACTACACTTTGGCTAATTGTCATCAAAATGCTAAAAATCAGAGAAAAATTGAGAAAAGTTACAAAACAGCCAGAGGACAATAGTCTATTACATTCAAGGTGGCAGCGATGTGAATTATCACTACCACTCATCAGAAGTGATGGCGATCGGGAGACAGTGGGAAAGACTGCTTATACGTGCAGAAAGAAAAGAACAATCTGTTAACCCGGAATTCTATATCCATTTACCTGAGAACAGGACTTTCTGCTTACTTAGTTTGGGAAACTCTGAATTAAAAAAAGTTGAACAGGTTTCTGTACTTTATAATTTCTTGGTAAATGGAGTTCTATAAAAAGAACATCACATATCACATTTGCCAATTTTCAAGATTTTCTTTCTTTTTTTCTTTATACCATAAAACGTTTATATGCCGAATGTCTCAGGGGATTAGTTTTATTTGTTAAACACTTCTGGAAATACTAAACTCTGGGAATGAAATTTGATTTTTATTTGTTCTTTATTTTTATGTTCCTGGTATCTCAGGACGAAGCCATTTTGGAAATAATTGGCAATATATCTGTTTGTATCTGTAATAATGAAAATGTAAATGAAGTTTTACGTATGCTGCATCTTCCTCTTTTCAATAGCACATTTTTAGGGTTGCGTGGTTTTGGGTTGTTGCCAGGTGAAATATTTTCCAGCAGGGCTAAGTTGTTCAGGGTTGCCTCTTCAGACGGCTTAGATATAGACGAAATAGATGTAGAACTGCCACCTTGAGTCCTCAGTGCATACTTTATGGGTATAACAGCGTCAGGAATGTTAGTTGGTTTGGGTTACAATGAAATCATTATCTGCTGTGTCTCTGCCTTATGAGTCTTTATGTGCGCTTCTATGTGGAGTTTAAAAATGAAGTGTTGTAAATTGATGCTATAAAAAACAAGTCATAAAGGTAGTCCAGAACTATGTTGTAAATGACTTAAGCCATCTAGTTATAACAAAATTCCGACTTCTCGAAGTAATTTAGCAAAGGATTGACTTAAATTTCATTGTTACTGACCAACATGACCTTCTCTGGTGCATTAGAAAATGGAGCTTAAGAAATCATCATTAAAATAAGGTTTCTTTTGAATTTGTTGTGCTCACTTCCCATTTTTAAGCCCAGTTATAGCTCCCCTAGACGTCTAACTTACTCTCTTTCCACAAGGAGCACATGGAGGCTTCCGTTACATTAACAGTGATTGACAGATGAGTTGTGCTTTTTTGTCTTCTTGCTTGTGGCTGTGTTGGTATGATGGAAATTCATCTCCTGTTGTCTCTCTTTCTCTCTCATTTTCACTAGGAATATTTTATTTTCCCTTTACACCAAAGATCCCTAACTAGAGACCACAAACTTCTTGTCTAGCAGTGGCTCTGTAATTGGTGATCCCCAGACCTTCACTTGGAATGATCAATCACTTGGAAACTTATTTGAAATGCAAATTATTGGCCCCTCCCATTGACACTGGATATGAAACTCTGAGAGTAGGCCCAGCAATCTATGCGTTAGCAAACTGTCTCCGTGATTTGGAGCCTCACTCAAGTTTGAGAATGACTGCCCTAAATAAAGAAATACTTTTGAATAGTTTCCCCCTCCTGTTGGGTTTTCAATAGCAAAGGGAAAGCAGAACCCGAGAATCTTTGGTGGTGGTATTGGAGGGTGCTGGATGAGTCCCTTTCAAACCAAATGAAATATTTTAAACAATAACAATAATTAGAGGTGATCATCAAGAAATAATGGGACTTAATATTTAGAGTACATTTTTCTGTGGGCCAAGCCCTTGCATGTCTTGTCTCCAACGATTCTTGTAATATCCCTGAGGTCAGTACCAATGTGATGGCCCTTTACAGGGAGGAAACAGGTTTAGAGAAAATGTTGGCCAAGGTCAAGATATTTCGTGGGGCAGCCGGGATTACGATGCTGGTCAGACGTGTACTAGCAGCAAGGCCATGACCCACTGGTAATGCTCTGCGAGGCTTCAGACAGCGCCTAGCTCCTCCCATCCCCACTCACACCTCCCCTGTGAAGCTAGAGACCCATTTGCAAATTCAAGAAGTGGAGCTAAAGTTCACATCTGTGCAGATGAGCTCATGTCTTCCTTACTCATTTGCGACTTACCCCCTCCCAAATGAATATTCAAAGCTACTTTGATCAAGTAGAATGGATCTTCTCCTCTATGCCCTGTGCAAACAAATTTTTATAGCCTGTTTTCTTTGAAAAGTTTATCTCATTCTGGAAGTAACCAATTCATTGACCTTTTATCTTTGGGCTCTAGTTTGTAGCTTTTGAAGCTTTCCAAGATCAACTGAACAATGATGTATTTTGGCATTTTAAGCAGTTAATAACAGTATCAAGCTGGATGATTTTGAAAGTAATTAATGTTTGAATGAAGTCTTTATCCTAATGAGTTACGATGCCTCCCTTTAAAAGAAACTTTATTGAGTTATTAGAGGCGAGCTTTCAAATACCATTCCTGGTAATTGAGGGATTTATTTTACCTCCAAGATATTTTTCTCTTCTTGACCAACAAGGAAATAGAATGTTTTAAAGAAATAAGACAAGCCATATTAAGTGGAGAGAAAAAGGTTCTTTAAATTGAAATTTAATATCATCAATTTTTAACATGAAAGTAAAAACTTAAATGAACCTTCAAAGTTACTAATTAATTGAATGCTAGCCCCACCTCTCCCAACATGTAGATTCCTTTTAGCAGAGGAGTCTAAAAGAAGGACATTAATTAAAATTGGAACGATTAATTTTATTATGTGTAAGTCAGAATAAATTAATTCCAATGTCAGTATAAATTAACTGCGGTGTTAATAATGCCACAGACCTCCTTCCCATGGTTTGCTTCAGTAACCGAGAGTTGATCAGGCATTCCTAAGAATTCAAGAAGGGCCTTTGTGTATTTGGAGGAGAAGAGAGGCAGAGGGCATAAAAATGTGCAGTTACTTAAGAAATGTCACTTGTACTCCATTTCTTATATCTGTTGGGGTGGCCTTCAATTTTAAGCAGAGTACCCTGTAAGAAGGATGGGAATTTCTTCTCTTTCCCCTTCTCCCTTTCCCTTTGTATTTATGTCCGTTCCTCTCTCTTTCTCACACCACACATACACGTGGAAACAAATGAACAGCTTTGCACTTGCCTGAAATTTAAAGATTGTTTTTTTTTTTCCTCATTGTGCAAAGTGGGTCATTGCAAATTATTGCTTCATCTCCAATCAAAATTGCATGCTACCTAGAGAATAACGTTTCTTAGGTTAGTTCGGTATGGCAGTATTTTTAGAGGATACTCTTAAACAAATATGAATGATAAGTGGAAGTGTTCGTGTGACATCGCTTTACTTCTTTTCCACCCAAGTCAGTCAGCACTGTGGTGTTCTTTTTATGGGTCAGCTGTTCACTCTGCGGCACTGAGAAGTGTGATGGCTGCATATTTTCTCCTAAGTTCTTTTAATGCGTTTGCAGAATGAATAAAAGTTTGGCTTGAGTTTTATTATTATTCTCTGGATGTAAAGGGATTTCTTAGTTTCCAAAGTGGATAATTGTCTTACACATGACCTACCACTGAGTTCTTCAATTTGCTCTAATTTATTCATATTAGGGTGAGGTTTTACAATATTTTAAAACCATTAGATCACCATCTATATCAGAAGTCAGCAGGATGTCTGTGTGTGTTTGCGCAGGCGAGAGGGGCTGAGCGTTAAGTTTATCAGGCTTTGTGGAACGTTCTCTGCCATAACTGTACGCTGATGTGTGAAACCCTAGACAATGCATAAAGGAATGGACGTGGCTGTGTTGCAAAAAATCTTCACGTATCAAAACAGACGGTAGGTTGAAATGGCCCAGGCTGTAGTTCGCCGACTCCTGTTCTATGGTGATAGCTGTGGACTCACCTGTTCTTCCTCCATTTCAACCTGTTGGCTCCTTTCATCCCCTTAAGGAGGATTGTGGGCTTTCCTGGTTCCCCATCTTCGCTCAAGCTGCTCCTCCCGCCTTAGACTCCTTTCTTACCTGTTCAAGCGCAACGCAGCTCCTGAGGGCTCTGAGGATGTGAAGGTGACATGGCGGCAGCCTCTGTTCCCGGTGACAACCAGGGTTTATTCAGTTGGTCCAGCCATCTCCACGGGGCTTCTCCTTCCTCCTTCCCATCCCAGGAAGGTCCCCCCTGAAGTTGCACGCCTGGTGGGGCAGCGTGGCCTTCTCAGATAAAGGAGGCTGTTTCTTGGTACCGGGGAAGTGGCGACTTCGCCCCATTGCCCAGCAGGGCTTAGAGGAGAACCAGCTCCAGGAAGCTCTGGCTGATCACTCCACCTGGAAATGCGCCCCCCCCTGCCGCCCGCGCCACTGCCCTTCCGATTCCCCTAGAGGTTTTTGGATCTACCATCACGGGGTGCTTCCTGCTTCTCCCTCCTCTTCCTTCTGTTGCCTGCTTTTCTTTGGGCTGAGTTTATGTTAGTGGGGACCTCTGTTCCTAATTAAGGGACTCTTTCTTAAAAGTTAGTGCCCGAATCACCCCCTTCAGTGACTGTCTACATGTATACCATTTTCTGGAAAGCTGACACCCCTTACCGATATGGTCATAAAGTGAACTGCACAGGTCATCTTTGGGGTGATCTGTTGTCACCAGATCTCATGGAGTGTTGCTCCAAGATGAAGTTCATCCCTTTTTCTCCAAAACCAGGCTTTGGTTTTCTACTCCATCAAAGAACTCCTGAAGAATAAATGTCATGTATTTTATTTTTTTAAAAAATCATTACCGGAGGGTATGTTTCTTGATTTTAGGGAGGGAAGGAAAGGGGAAGGGAGGGGAGAGAGAGAGAGAGAAAGAGAAACATCAGTTGATTGCCTCCTGTGAGTGCCCTGTCCAGGTATTAAACCCACAATCACGTATGTGCCCTGACCAGGAGTTGAACCTGCAACCTTCTGGTGTGTACGGGATGATGCTCCAACCACCTGGGCCACCCAGCCAGGGCAGAAATGTCTTGGTTTTGCCAACTTTGCTATAAGCTGATTCATGTGTCCAGCTAACCAGGTGTCCCTTCCCTTGCCCCGAGGATGCCTGGCAGCCGTATCAGTGACTGCCTTTTCAGAGACCTCTCCCTGGTTCAGGTCTCCTCGCTTCAAACCGGAATGGCTAGTAACTGCTTTGCTGGAATGATTCTACCCTCTCATGCCTCCAGCCCATCTGTTCGAAGACTTAATAGGATTCCATTGTCACTCTTATGACCTTATTCCCTTGCTCAAGAAAAATGATTATCATTGTATCATACTGATCAGTTATTGCAAAAGTGGAGGAAGACAATGCCAGTGTGCCAGTGGCTACTTCAGTGATTAATGTCAGCGTTAAAAGAAACAGACAGGTGAATGAAAGAAGGGGAAGGGAGTAGCCAAAGAACATACATGTACAACCCATGGACACAGACAACAGTGAGGAGATGGCCAGAGGGAAGAGGGGCAGGGGCTAGGGGGGCAAAAGATGGGATAATGGGGACATCTACAAGAGTGTCAATAATAAAAATGAAGAAAATAAAAATACAAAGAGAGAGAGAAGTATTCAAAAGTCAGGTAAAATCAGTGAAAAGAATCTGAAATTTCAAACAGAAATGGAAGACCATATGGGAAGATACCGATCTGGCTGCTGTCGGCCTATCCGCCTCTCCGCGCCCTGCCCTCCCGCCTTGTCTCCCCGGCGCTGCTGCGGCCTCGCTGTCTTGTTCAGGCTGCTTCAGGGCTGCCTGCTGTTTGGCTCCCTGGAGTGGAACTTTCAGGACCACAACCTCTGGGCAGCTCCTCTGCTCTGCCTGCCGCTCTCTGGGTAGAGTTGTGTTAGTTTTGATATATTTCTCCTCCTGAACTGGGTCTTACTTTTTTTTTCCTCTCCAGTGGAGAGACTCACTGCTTTGAAAGTTTCCTCCTGCCATAGGTGTCCGTGTTTTGGTGATGAGGGGTTGGGGGGTGGGGAACTGCGCCTATAGGAGCCGAGTGGTGAAGAGGAGTAGAGAAGGTTTGGGGGGGGAGGGAGGAGGGGAGCCTGGAGCGCGCCAAGGGAGCAGGGGTGGGGCCATGGGGTGGGCGGAAGTGGTTGGTCAGAGTCTGAACTAATAGTACCACAACGAGCATTTCAGCACCTAAAATAAAGCATGACCTACTGGATGACCAGGATGCAGAAAATTGGACTTTGCAGTCACTGACGACATGAAAGTCAATAGTGATTATTTATTGAGGGTTGTTACAAGTCAGACACCATGCTAGGCACTCGACATTCCCGACCTGTTATATAATAATGGCCTTTCAAGGTAGGTTCTTGTTTGACAATTGCGTGGCCCTCAGGAATTCCGGGTTTGCCTACCTGGTCCTGGAGTTTGCTGTTCAGTAAAAGATGAGCACACATCTGTAGTGTGCCCAGCTCCCTCCCTCAAATGTCCACCCTCTAATACCCAAAACTTAAGAAGGTCCTGTGTGTTAGGACCTTGCTCTTGCTGCTGTAATGTTATTACACCTTTAGTGGCTTAAAAGAGCAGAGTAATTAGCTAACTGTTTTGAAGATCAGACGTCCAAAATTGGTGTCACTGGGCTCAAATGAAGGTGTTCATAGGACTTTCTCCTGGATGCTCAAGAGGAGAATTCACTTCTGGCTTTTCCAGCTTCTAGGGGCTGCCTGTGTTTCTTGTCTCACGACTCCTTTCTCTCTTCGCGGCTGGCTGAGTCTTTCTCACTGTGCATCGCTCTGGCTCTGATCCTTCTGTGCCCCCTTCCCTTGTAAGGACCCCTGGACTTACCTTGGACCCCCCGGGTAACCCCGGCTACTGTCCCTATGTTAAGGTCCCAATGGGCAACCTGAGTGCCGTCTGCAGCCTTAATTCTTCTGTGCCTTAAAACATGACACGCTGACAGCTCCTGGGGAGTAGGACGTGTACATCTTTGGGGCCATTATCCTGCCCACCGCATTACAAAACAAAAGGAACTTTGCAGATCTAATTAAGGTTGTGAATCTTAAATTAGGGGGGTTATCCTGGATCATCCAGATGGGGCCAGATGAATTGAATGAGCCCTAACAAGCAGAGAACTTTCCCAGGCTGGTGTCAGAGAGATGCGGCAGCAGGGAAGGTGGTGAATGGTTCGCCTCGCACAGTGCTGCTGCGTGAACCTTTCTGAATTTGCTTTCATTCCATCTCGTTTTTGCCCAGAGACTGCAGTGAACCTTATTTTTCCCTCAAGCTCAAAGTACCACTTCTGAGTCTAGCAGTCAGAGCGCCTCTGTGAAGCTTTGGGTCCTGTAGCTGAAGTCTAGCTCCCTGTGTTTCTCTCCTGCGTGCTCTCCTGTATTCTCTGCCTTCAAGAGCTGTCCTGCCTCAATGTCTCCAATTCCTCTTTATCTTTCAAAGTTAAACTCAAGGCTCACCTTACCCATGAAGCTCTGGCAACTCCAGCCAATGTGCCCATTTCTCGCCACAGTATTCATAATCTGACATACAGTGTTTAACTTATTTATTAAGCATCATGCATTATTCTTTGGGTATTTCTTGCATAAGTCTTTGCCCTCCAGGGTGAATGAATGTTGAGAGTAAAGTCATTTCTTCCTGCATCTTCCAGTATGATGTGCCACAATTAATACGCAAATAAATGTTCGCTATAAAACTAAGTGAGACATATTTGGTAGTAGAGGTTTCCTCAGTGCATCGCAGCCATCAAAAATCTCACGCACTGGGTTTTTTGTTACTGGGACTTTAAGACCTTCAGTTTCTGTAACTTTTTCTCATCTTGGTCCCCCTCTCTGTTACCCCCACACCCACCCCGCCCGTGTACATCTAAAGCTACTAAGAGGTTCAGAACCCTTGTGGGGGTATGCCGGTTGGTCTGTCACCCTCTGAAAGTTCCTGCACAACAAAATTTATTATTCTCACACTCTCTCTCCCTGCACACCAAAAGTCCCTCATTCCATCTTTGAACAAGAAATCCGATGAAAATAAAATAGTTTATACATAATGAAAAACTGAGAGGAAATTCCAATCATTCTGGTTTTTTGTTTTGTAGCAAAATCTTATTTTAAAAATCTAAACTGGGTTGTGGTTGGTGAGGAAATGTTTCTTGTCCTTCCTCTTCTTGGAAGGATCTTGACACTTTCCATCTGAACACTAATGGCTCAGATTTATTGATAAGTAGGGCACACATTTGTTTTAGTGGCCGTATGATGATATTAAAAAGAAGACTTAATAAATATATCCTCTGATCTCAATTCAGCGTGATTTCCTGCTGCTTTAGTTTGCATTTCCAACTTCACCTACTTTTGCCAGACGTTTCTTTCTTATAAGTGTCAGTGTGAGATGATAAATACACACATTTATATGTCTCTGGTGGAGTGTACGTGGGTGAGGTTAAACATGGGTGGGAGAGGTTAGGGGGCAACGCCTTTCGATATCCGTCTCTGCATGTAGGTGGAGCAACAGAAGAGGTATGGGAAACAGGTTATGTAAAATGGCATCTCACATCTGGAACGCTGAGATGCAATGGTGGCAACGCCTGTTATACAAACATGATCCTGGGAGAGAACCAGCAAAAGTTGGGGCACTCTGATACAGTTGAGAGTGTTCTGCTTTTCAGCCACATGCATATGGGTTGATTTCTGGCTTTGCTATTTGATCAGCCGAGTGCTTTTGGGTGGGTTTTCAGAATGCCTGAGCTCCACTGTCCTCATCTGTAAAACGGGGCTAAGTCATCCTTGCCTTGAAGGGTTGAGTCGAGGTTCAATACCTGGAAAATGGTAGATATTAAGTGATTGTCTGAAGGCTGATGTGACATAGTCCTGTGATGCTATATCCAAGAACAACTGACTGTGCAAAGAGATCCACCCTAAGGAGGGTGGGAGCATCCGAGTGTCTAAATTACACAGAAGGCCACATTTGGGGCCTGGGGGACACCAAAGGGACAGCTGGGTCCCTTAATGGGATTAGGAGATTAATTTGAATTAGACCTTGTTTGCTCAGGGCTTGGCCTCATTGGCTGCCAGAGGACTGAGAGTTTGCCCTCGAATGTGCTTTCTAGACAGACAGGTGGGCTGAGGTGCAAGGCTCTGCATCGTTCCTGATTCCTGATGGCTGGCTTTTTACTAGAGAGCTTGTTGAGGGGTAAGAACTCAGTGACTCTCGTGCCTGTGGTTTCCCTGCTGTGGGTGGCCCTTGTTAAAAAGGGTGATTTACTGATGTCCGTGTTTGTCTTGTGAGTAGGTATTGGTGAGACTTTTCATTGTAATAAACATTGCCAAGTGTTATATGAAATGAAGAGAAACAAATCAAGAGAAACGACAGTATATTATACATATGTATATGACCAAGAAAGTATATGTATATATTTAGTTCTGTTTCTAGAGTGTATATTTGTGTGTGTAAAGTATAACCCTTTTGGAGGTGATAGCTGCATTTTGAAAAGAAGACTGTGATTTGATATAAAAACTGAAAATATGAACTTTTTCATCCTGAGTAACTCACACAAGGCTTCGTGAGCAGATATTACAAAGGCCTGAAGGCAGCAATAAATTTCCCTTGTTGATTTAAATCCCATTAGGGTTCAAGCTTGTGAAACAAATGTTGAAACTGTACAGCTGACAAACCAGATGACTTAAGGGGGCTGTATAGCAAAGGGGCTTATGGAAGTTATTCAGAGAAAAACTCAGTATTGTACAAGAGATAAGCACGCTTTGGATCTGAGTGGCGTCTAATCTGAGCATGCAATCGGGGCCAAGCAGGGTTCACGTGGCAAATGCAGGACTCAGTAAAGAGTCCCAGCCCTTTAAAACCCCAGCGGTTTCCGCTTCACTGACCAAGTTTATCATTGTTTTCTTTCTCCCTTTCTCCTGTCGATGGAAGAAACTCCAAACCTGTAGAGAATTTTTATGGGCTTATTTGAGCCAAACTGATGACAATTGCCAGGAAGCAAAATCTCCACGGATGGAGATAATGCTCTGGAGAATGGCAGTATTGCATCTTATAGTCTTTAGTGGAATAAAGGAGCAGACATAAGGAGGGCTACGTGAAATCCGTTGGTGGTAGGTGTAAGGGGCGGGAGAAAGCAAAGCCGGGGAATCTCTGGGATTAGAGAAAAAGCAAAACAGAGAGACACAGAGTTCTTTTTCATGGGAGGCCACGGGACAGTTAACACTTACAGCACGTAGAGATGTGTGCGGACCACAGCATGACGATGAGGGGTTCTGTGGGCCCGTGCTCTGGTGTCCAGGTTGTGTCCTGAGAGGTGTGGGGAAGGAGATTGCTGTGAAAGGTCAAAGGCAGGTCACCTTAGATGCAAAAGACAAAAGGCAGGCTCGCTTGAGGTAAAGATTGACTTTTGTCAAGGAAGCCACAGGCCTGGGGTATGACTTCCCACCGTGATCTGCTTCTGGTTAGGAATTTTTATGTTCAGAACGTCTTGTGTGTCGCTTTGGGCCTCTGAGTGTGTAGGGCCTGCTGTGCAGGCCACCCCTGAGCTTCTCAGGTTTAGGACGTGGCCCTTTTTCTATTCACACCTCCTTTGTGCCTTTCTCTTCCTCCTTTTTTTTGGTGGTGGAGTACAGTGTGGTACCTGATTTTGGCACCAAATTATAATTTCAAACACCTTCAATTTACCTACAGCTATATCTAAACGCCTTGACCACCATATATTAGAAATGATTATTTTTAGGGCGGCACCCTTTCCAGGCCAAGGTTAAACATTGCAATTACTCGGAGAAGTAGATAAGCAATGAATTAAAATGTCAGGGAAAACTATCAAATGATTGGGCGCACTGAGACAGACAGTGGTTTTACTCTACGGCGTCTTAGCAGCACTTTCTCCCAGCATGCCTTGTGTCTTCATAAAAATCTTAACATGTACCATATGTGTAAATAGAAGAGCTAAATAAAACTTAATAGATCACCTGGGTGAAGTTATTGAATGAAACATCTGCTTTAAGCCAAGTTCAGATGTGCGCTTGGTAGAATTAGCATGTCGTGGTGTAGCCCCCATGAAGCAAAGATGGGTTCTTATTTTGGGTATTTTGAAGACGAAATGTAGCCCCACCAAGAAAGAGGCACCTATGGGAGAAGCCAGGTGGTAGATATGAGATACCCACCTGAAAATCTGTGGATATTCTACATCCGAGTTGTCTGCATGGTGGATCATTTTGCTATGAGGAAAATTATATACAAATTTATCGATCATAGCTGATCATAACATCGCTTTTAAACATTCCCTTTATTTGGGACCGTGTGGGCACATCTAATCATTTTGCAATTTGGGGTAAAAATAAACATGATGCATTTCAGGAAATGCATGTGTGGTGTCCAGGCGGCGACAGCGGCCTCGGGCAGCATTTCTGAGAGGAAGCGGTACAGCTGGGGAGAGTCTGTGCTGCAGGGCAAAGGGTCTGCTCGTTCACTCATTCACTCACTAGTCCTCACTCAGCTCCCACTGTGAGCCAGTCTTTGCTAAACGCACAGACCTAGTGATAGTCCTAGGCTCTGCTCGGCGACGGCGAGCCTAGGCTGAAAAGGGGAGCCAGGAGACCGTTTCTCCACCATCTCGCTGTGATGCGGCGCCATGCACTAGCCCCCGGAAGGACATCGGGACGTTTCTTTAAGATAAGGGGTATTTCTCACATCAAATAATGGAAAGGACCAACAAGAGGTGTTCTGTCCTCAAAAACACATTGTTTTCTATTTTTTTTTTAATTTAAATCATTTTTTTATTTTTCAGTTACCGTCTATGAGAATTACATTTTTAACGGGCTTCAAAACTGTTTTGCCAAAGCCAAAGATACTTCTTTTTTTTATTGTTATTCTGCCACAGTTGTCCCAGTTTTTCCCCCTTTGCCCTCCTCTGCCCAGCCCCCCGCCGCCCGCTCCCACAGTCAATCCCCACACCATTGTCCATGTCCATGGGTCATTCTTACATGTTGTTTGGTCCCTTCCCCTTCCTTCCACCATTATCCCTCTTCCTCCTCCCTTCTGGCTGCTGTCAGCATGTTGTATGTTTCCATGTTTCTGGTTCTATTTTACTCATTAATTTATTTTGTCCATTAGCTACCTCTTATAAGTGAGATCATATGGTGTTTGTCTTCCACCAACTGGCTTATTTCACTTAGCATACTATTCTCCAATTCCTTTCATGCTGTCGCAAAAGGTAGGAGTTCCTTCTTTCTTTCTGCTGCGTAATATTCCATTGTGTAAATGTATCACAGTTTTTTGATCCACTCATCTACTGATGGGCACTTAGGCTGTTTCCAGCACTACATAAAGCCAAAGATACCTCTTGTGAGATTTCAGGCACCGACAAAGGGTATTTCTATGTATAAAGGAACCTTTCCTTTAATCTTTAATTAAGATCGCTTCAGGAAAATGACTACCAACATGGTTTTAACAGATACCTTCTTGCTTAAATATGAAAGAGTTTGAAAATGTCTATCCACATACTTTCCTTGGGTGTTTATAAATTACATGCACACACACAAACACACAGAAGGAACATGTGTTCATTAAGGAACATTTTTAAAGCAGACAACTTATCCACACATTTGCCTCAAAGATATTTGTTAAAACTCTTTGGGGTGTTGCCATTTGCTCTATAATTTCTCATCATACTTTTGAAAAAAAATGCAAGTATATATTTGTTATGTATATGCACGTATTAAATAGTAAATGTAAAATTTAATTTTTTGTGTGATTATGTTATCTTCTTAAAGATATGTGAGCCTTGACAGGAAAGTAAACATAAATGTAAATTCTTGCCCTGGCCTGTGTGGTCAGTTGGTTGGAGTATCATCCTGCACACCAAAAGGTTGCAGGTTTGAACAGTCCCCACTCACAGCACATACCTGAGTTGTGGGTTCGATCCCTGGTCGGAGAGTATATGGGAGGCAATTGATCAATGTCCCTCTCTCTCATTTATGTTTCTCTCTCTCTCCCTTCCTCTCTCTTTCAAATCAATGAAAACATGCCCTCATTTGAGGAATATAGGTCAATAAATACCTCTATATCTCTCTCTGTATAAATTCTTATTAGCAGTTTGAATGTTCTGTACTTAATGATTCCAATGATTTGAGTTATTTCAGATCTTAGAATAGATTAAGTTTTTAGAACCTCACCATCGCAGATTGATGATTGTAACAGGAATATGACTGCTTCTGAATGAACTGCTTCTGACAGTGGTTTCACAGATAGGGGTGCAGCTCCTCAGGGAACAAGTGTGGTGACAAGTGAGTGCTGGCTCCTCCGCTGCCACCAGAATGGCAGGTGCTGTCTGTCTTTCTCTTCTGTT
Organism: Pteronotus mesoamericanus; assembly: GCF_021234165.1. NCBI lineage: Eukaryota > Metazoa > Chordata > Mammalia > Chiroptera > Mormoopidae > Pteronotus > Pteronotus mesoamericanus. Next base: position 1,231,020 of record NW_026555277.1, read on the forward strand.
GAACTTGATGTGTTGACCTTCGTCCTTGTGCTTTGTGAGATGGCTGCTGTGACTCCTGTCACCATACTTAGGTTTAAAGATGAAGAAGGAGCAAGGCACAGTACCTTTACCAGGGAAACCAAAGTTTCCCAGGAGTCCCCAGTAGAAGTCTCTTTCCACCTCCTTGGCTGGCATTGTATCACAGGCCTACCAAGCCCATTTAGCATTTCCAACCTCGGAAGAGGAAGGCCGAGGGGGAGAGGAAGGCTGCTCCTACCAACAGGATTTGCAACATTAATAAATTGCAGTTGCTGCTCCTGCTTTGCCACCAGGGAATATGTCGATGGACATAGTGCATACAATGGAGCAGTTGGACCCAGTGCTGACTGGTAGAACTTCCTGTGATGATGAAATCTTTAGTCATCTGTTCTGTCCAGTAGGGTAGCAGCTGGCCACCTGTGGCTATTGAGCACTTGTGATGTGGCTATTTTGACTGAGGAACTGATTTTTAAAATGTATTTAACTTCAGTGAATTTAAATTTAAGTAGTCATATGTGGGTAGGTTGGCAGCTGCCATAGTGAGCAACACAAGTTTGACCGTTGAATCTATTTGAATAATTTTGGGGGGCAGTGTTGACATTTGGAAGATCAAGTCCTTTTGTGGTTAAGTGTGATTTTATAAAAATACGTGTTGCAAAATAGTTATTTCCTCATGCGCATGTCTTTAGTTTGTCTCTATTTATTTGTGCTGTATAAAGTTAGCCCAAAGATCAGTGTCTGTGTCCAAGCACAGCTTTCTTTGATAGCAAATTTCTATCCTGGAGGTTGCTCTTTTATAGTAGAGAAACTATGACACCCTTGCCAATTAAAAGAGTAAATTTTAAACACCCTGTTTTCATCCCTGTCAGCTGTATTTCAGTAACAGTGGAGCAAAATGATCCCTAAAGGGGGTCATTCTAACAGTTTGGCTCCTTGATGTCTGCTATTATATAAACTTTAAATGTACTCCCCCCTCCCCATCATGAAATGGCCCCAATTGTTGAAACGTGTGAGTTTACTTTGGATTTAATTTTATTCCTGGCACATTGCATGAGAAAAATCGTAGAGAAGACCAGGGAGTTTTCGGTGCTGGAGTCCTCCCGGCTCCGATCCCCCGGTCCACGCGGGTGATGGTGAGCGTTCTGGCAGTGCTGCGTGGCCCAGGCTCTGGCGGCCAAGGCTCTGATGGAACGAACATGTCTGTGCTGGAACAGTATGCACATGTGCTAATGGGAAACATCCCTGGAGCTTGGAGGTCCAGAATCTCGGGTGGGGTCATGTGGATTGGGGAGGTGTCATCTGGTGCTAAGTTTTGTCAGGCAATCTGACAGCAACAAGTTGGTTCATCCTCCAAGCTAGACTGTTCATGCTACTTTTAGGTTTAACAACGATTTGTCCTTTGCCTTCTGTGATACTCAGGACAAAAGTGTTGACATTCTCAAATGTGAAATTCTGTACCCTTAAAATCAATCCTTAAACTAAGCCTAGAAAGTTGGGAAAGGGGAGACGTGGTTACTTTTCAAAGGGGTACAGACTGAGGTGGGACGTGAGCCCACCCACTGAAACGTCAAACCTAGAGTGCTTGGCATGCTATGACGAACTTGCTCATCGATTCAAACAAGGACCAAGATTTGTTTCAGCGTCCCCACTGACAAACAGGTGGCGGAGGATTAACAGAGGTGACTTTAAGAACAAACTCTCTGTGACGCGGGGGCAGGGCTAAGGGGGAGCATGAGAAACGATGAAACAGGAGAGACTGGCATTGGTAGGAGGCTGTTATAGCCTCTAGGTCCGAAAAGGGCCCAGTGGAGCCCGGGCCTTGGAAGAAATGCCACCCAACAAGAGCTTTGTCCCTGGGGAGAGTGGCCACTGTGGAAACCTGGCCCTGGAAAAAGAGTTAGAGAAAAGGTAAACAGACCTTTCTAGCTGTCCCCGGTTGCTTCCCATGCCTTCCACTGCCAGGCACTGCTCAGAAGCCCGTGGGCGGTGAAGGATGGCCCAGGCCGGTCAGTCCTCCCACGTGCTTTAGCTAAGTGCGCCCTCACCGCAGCCTTCATTTTACTAATGAGAGGAGTGAAGCTCAGGGAAGCTATGCAAATTTCTTCAAATCCAGTAGTTGGTCAAGTCATACTCTGGCACCCGAGCTCGTAACTTCGATGCTGTGAGAGGGACTGTGACGTAGCAGGAGCTGAAGAAATATGGAAACAAAAGCTATGGTTACAGAGTATTCATAATAACGGGAAGGATGCCCCTGCCTTCCACTTCCAGACATTGTCACACTAGACCTTCATAATATTCTTGCGAGTTAACAAGGTTAGGTATTATCATCCTCACTTGGCTAATAAAATATGTTCAAGGTTCAGGCCAAATGACTTGCTACAAAACAGCCCCTCAGAGCTGGCATTTGAATACAGGTTTTGTGATTCCTAATCCATCGGTGAGGCAGGCATACCACACTGCTCATTAGGAAATGTTGGCAACAGCACAGCTTAATTAAATTAAGCCAAGAAACAAAGCAAAACAAATCCAAAACCATGTTGTACAGATATTCTGCTTACGTACCCGTCTCCATTTTGCCGTATGGATCCCTCTTTCGTTGTGCCCACGCTGAGAAGCCCACCGGCAGCAGCGGCCCATCCGAAAGCTGGTGCCTAAATAGCGCGTGAACCAAAAGCAAGAGGAAGGAGTAACGAAAGAAGGTGTGTGCGCAGCCCGGGGACGCGGACGACGGTAGGGGCTGTCGGAGCGGGGAGGGAGGCTGGCGGGAGGCGGGGAAAGGGAGAGAAAGCAGCAACACCTGTAACAGTATAAACGCTACAAAGAAACAAATGTAAACAATGAGAGAAGGAAAATAGTCGTTGCATAAATGAGTAGGGCTTTCTAAGGAGAGAGAGTTTAAACTTTGTCTAATATATCAAACACCAACATTAATTCCGGAGAGCGCCAGAGTGACGTGAAAGCAACGCAGGGCGGCCACCTGTCGACGCTGCGGGGTGCGGTGCTTGCCACTGGCGAGGGGCCGTGTAGGCCGGGGCTTTGCAAGGCTTTCTCTTCCAAGGCTCCCTACAGCCGTGGTCAGGAGGTTGCTGTCCACTTCACAGATGAGAACACCGAGGCCCAGCAGCCCGCCGGCGGCCCTGTGGCCCTGTGGCCGACAGCGGTCAGCCCGGAGCCTCCATCGGTCTGACTGCAGATTCAGTGCACTAACCACTGTGGGGTCTCGGGGTCATTCCCATTCTGACCGGTAGGATGCCACGGAGGGAGACACTGGCCATTTATTTTCTAGAAAACCTGTTAGAGTTCCATAAAATGAGCAATGATGCAAGCCAATGGTAAAACAAACTGGGAAAATACTTGCATCCAATATAAAAAAGGGTTAAATTTTATAACAAATATTTTAACCGAGGCATAAGAAACACCATGTAGATAAATGGATAAAGGGTATGAATAAACATTAGAATATGCTTAGTAAACAAAGTTGAAAAAAATTAAGCTTATTAATAATAAAAGAAATGCAAATTAAAATAATAACGAGTGGGTAGTTTACATGTTTCAAATGAATAATAGGATTGTTTGTTTGTTTGTTTTTTAAGACCAAAGCTCGGGAACATACAAAACTGTTGGTGTGGCAGCAGTGGAATTTGTGTGGCCTCTTTGGGAGAGCAATTTGGCAACAATTATAAAGAATCGTAAAATTTCCACACCCTTTGACCCAGCAGTCCCACTCCTGGGAATTTATCCTGAGGCAATTATTAAAAACACAACGAAAGCCATGTGTAAGAAAATATTCACTGCAGTCATGTTTATAACAGTAAAAAATTGGAAGCCACTCCACAGTCCACAATAGGGAAATGATTCAGTAAATTATGGGTCTTTATAGCCATCAAATTAATTATGGAAGCTATATAGCAATATATTAATGATGCTATATACTAATGGTGTTAATTCAAAAAAGAATGAAAATTATATTTATACTGTGCCTTAACTGCAAAAAGTCCACATAGGGATTAGCTCTGAGAGCAAACACAGACAAATTAAAAGAATGGATGTAACATGATCGGGAGGTTAGTGGCTCATCTGAGACCTGTGACCATGTGGGATGTCACGGCTCTGGCATGCGGGGTTTCGGTTGCGTGAGGGGTAGGGTCCCCAAATCAGGCTGAGGAGGTAAGTTGAAGCCAAGTTAGAAAAAATTTCAGTCACTAGCCTAAAGAGTTTGAACTTTGTCCTTAGAGGCATTGGAAAGCCATTTAAAATTTTGTAATGACTTTTATGTTTTGGGAACTCAGCTCCGAGAGCTTCCAAGTGGGAGGGAGCCACTCAAGAGGGCTTTTAATGGCCTCGGAAGAGGTGCTGAGAGCCTCAATCAGGCAGCCCAGGGGACTGCTATCAAAGGAATGCGAGGCAAGATTATGGGGTCCATCTTGAATGTGTTGGAAGCAGGGTCTTTATGAGCTGTCCATAGATAGTTGGAATTGTCAGTCTTGTCTTTGGCAGAGAGGGAATGGTTGGTTTGTGGGCATAGTGGAAACTGGGAGAGTGGAAGCTATCCAGGGAATGTGTGTCTCAGGAAGAAGATGACCAAGGACAAAACCCTGGGAAGGTCCAAGGTTTAGAGATGGATGGAAAGAAGAATTGATGAAACAGTTGGAGAAAGAGCCCTTGGAGGTAAATTAGAAATGGAACTTGGAAGGTTTTAAGAAGGAGGGAGTGGACAGTGGAGCTGAGCAGGCCTGTGGGTCCAGAAGGCTACAGTCCCAGGATGGCCTTTATGAGGCCATTGGACCTCAAACAGTACAGATTCCTGTGGAGCGTGGAGTGGGGAAGGCGGGGGACAGAACCCAGGTGACTATGGGGAGGTGAGAAGCTAAAGGGAGGTACAAGGTGGATACATGACTCTGAAGTGCTCAAGACTTGAAGAGGCTCAAAGATAGAGTGACCAACTGTCGCCATTTGCATGGGATTTGGGGGCACTCCAAGGATGCAGAACTTTCGATGCCGCAATCAGGAAAGTCCTGGGTCACCCAGGACAAGCTGGTCACCCTACTTACACAAAACTGTATAAGCTAAAATATTGTTCTCTAGGAGACATTGAAGTTGGATGAGGATATCATATACATACACACACACACACATAAATACACACAAATATATTTAGCTATAAATATATAAATATAAATATATAAGTATAAATATATATCTACATAGATTTATAGATACATAAATAATGCAGTTAAGTAACAACACAAAGGAACAAGTCCATGCCGCACTGCCAATTTAGTGGGATGGAGAGTTTGGGAATACTTTTGAAAACATTTTTGGGTCAAAGCAATCTGGTAAAATTTGGAGGGAAGAAAGGTGTTTTCTTTTTAAATTTTTAGTTAAAAAAAATCAAGTCAGAGTGGCATAATAAAACTGTAGGAAGTGAAGCACTGGTGTAAACATTGACAGTTTTAAACTAAACGGCTTCGTTATCTGAGTTTTCCAATTACTGCTCTATTTATTTGGTTTTAATTTTACACCAAGGGGAATAAAAAAACCAGTAACAGCACCTCATTAATTTGCATTAAAGGGGAAGTAGCAGGCTGTTTGATAAGAGGAAGTGTTGAGTTTAAAGACATAGAGTGCTAATAGACCCTCGGCCATAGAAAAGACCCAGGTCCTCTGCGGGGTCCCCAGGTTCCCATGGAATCATTGTTGTCAGACCCGGCCCTGACTGCTGCCACCTCCTGGACTTGCAGACCTTGGTTCGGATCCCCAACCTCGTTGCCTGTTGGTTCAAAGGAGAGTGTGGGACACTGGAGTCCTGACTTCTGGCTCTCTGTGACTCAGTTTCCTCATTGGTTGTACAATGCTTTTGTTAGAATTAAATACAATGTCTGTGAAGCAAAGATGACCCTGTGTCTAGGGCTCTTTCACCTGGCTTCTTGTCACTTACTCCAAATCACTCAGTGTTTCAGGACCTCAGTTCTCCTGCGGAAGAAGTTTCATGATGTCAGGGGGTTTAAAGTCGATTGTGTGTGAAGTGATTAGCACAGTGTCTGTTTTTACTGTTGTTAGTTGTGGCCCAATCACTTAGCAGGTGCATGACCTCAGACAAGTCCTTTCACCGCCTTTTTTTTTTTTAAATCTACAAAAAATGGTCTGAACTAGGTGATCTGTAGCTCTTCTGTCCAGTTCTTGAGTAGTGCATTTTTCTTAGTGTTTGAAGCTTGAACCGAGAATTGATATTTGTGGAGTTGTATGGTGATTTGGGAGACTGACTTCAAGAGGAAGTTTCAGTTTAACACATCTTGACATTTGAAAATGAGAATTTAGTGGAGGAAGAAGGACTTTAAGAAGACTACAAAGAAGGGAGCATGGATCAAGATAAGTTAATCTGACCTTACAAAGATCCATGCAGTGAGTGTCTGTTCAGCAAAACATTACATTGGGCGAATGTGGGGCTTTCTTGCTTGCATCCCGGCTGTCCATCTTTCCATTTATTGCTGTAACTCCTCCTCCATTTCTACATGAGGGTTTGGCCCTGTGCCTACCCCTCTCTTCCCCCTGAGTCCCAGGCTTCCTCTTTTTATGAATCTGCTTTGAGACAGGACCCATCTATTCTATCCTAGATCCAGGACATCAAAGGCTTGGGGGAGTGAAAGTCTGCCTGGCATGTTTAGAAAAGGAACAGGTTTGGGGTGACTAGAGGGTGTATGAAGAGAAGTAGAAGGTGAAGCTTCAGAGACAGGACCATGTTTACAGGGATCCAGGAATACTGCGATAAAGAGATCGGCGGTGATAGGGAATTAGTACGGAATCTGAATGCGTTAAGTCTCAAGAAATGAGATTTGACTGTGAGGAGCTTGGGACATAACTATTTGTAGTTTCATGTTCGTGTCTCAGTGTTATCTGAAGCTTTTGAAGGTCTTGTTTATAAGGCCAGTCACTTGGCTTCTCTCCATAGTCGTCAGCCATGCATTGATTTTCTCCCTCTGGCCGGGCACTCGGCCTGGGGCCCATCGTTCCTTTGGCAGCCTCCCCATCTTCAGGGGGAGCCACCTGTCCACCTGCTGCCTCCTCCCCCTTCTTGGACTCCGAGGGAGATTAACAAATCTTGTTTACTTCAGAACAGAGGCCAAAGGAGAGGCTTTGAATAGATAATTTCTGACTGTGTGTTTCTTCTACGTGTTGTTTTCTCTCCAGAAAGGCACTATCATTAATTAAAGCGCCAACAAACAAAGCTAATCCTAAACAGCTGAGCTTTGTATTTTTAAAGACTCCTACACCTCATCAGCATAAAATAAATTAAAGTCGGAGCTTAGCTAGTGCAGATGTTCATTTTGATGGAGTGTTCCGGGCTTCTCTTTACTGCCTAGAAGAGTGTTTTCCGCAGTCATCCCAGAGCACTGACAGGTCTCCCTGTAGATGCTGGATAGAAATGAGCCCTGTCCCCAGGAGGCTGTTCCAGCAGAGAGGCTAATGGAAAACTAGGGGACATTTGTGGCCAGCCTATCCCAGGAGACTGGAATATAGACCCCTGGGCTCTGGTTGTATAGTGCTTTTTATCTATTTGTAAGTTGAATCTATTTGTACATGAGAGCTGTATATTTTGCTCTATGTAAATTATAACTCAACAGAAATTCTAAGGAAAAGTAGTGTATTTAAAATTTTTAAAAAATTTATATGGGAACTTCCAGGTGCCCTTTTCAAGAGAGGACTTTGAAAATCAGAGACAATGATGATACTAATATCATTTGTAGCTTTGGGTCAGTTACTTGTACTTTCTGTTTATCAGTTTCTTCATTTGAAAAGTTATGCTAGGTTTTTAGTTTTACTTTTGAGTCTTGTTTCTGGTACTTTTCCTCCATAGTAGAATCACGTTTAGGAAATATTTTATATAAAACAGCTTAATGTGTCAACAGCAGCAAGAGTTATAGTTATTTACTTTTTAAGAACTCGCTAACTCAAAGATTACCCACACATTTTTTGAAAGATCAAAATCCAAGGCCTTAATCTACTAACTTTAATTTATAATGTCTCCACCAGTTTTCTGATCTCTTCTCTGGGTGGTGTGGTTAGTTGATGCTGGCTATCCTGTTGATGGGATAGTTTTCTTTCTTGAGTGCCAGCATTGCTTTCTTGCCCTATCATTTTGGGAGCTAACACCACAAGGGTCTGTAAGGCACAGGGATGCAAGATGTTGGGCTTGGGGAGAAGACAGGCAGTATCATGCCCTGAACTTGGAGTAGAAACCCTTAGATGCATATGAGCACCTGCTTCTCCGTTACAACTGCCTACACTTGTGGCCCCGGAGCATGTTGAGGGGACTGCGTGACAGGCAGCACATCTGCTGTTAGCCTTTTGTAAAAGCTATCTCTGTGTTTGTTCTGCTGCTGCCTAGGATCCTGTAGCCAGGGTGACAAGGCCAAGTTTTAAAGATTTCACCTTTTGAGAGCTCTTCTTCTTCAATCCCAGTGGTGTTCTGCTGGCCTGTTCCTGGTGTTCAGTGATTTCCAAACCATGTTTTGCGGAGTTGATTCAGGTGTCCCCCAAATGATTTCGATTTGGGTTTTATTTTTAAAGTATATTTTCACTGCTTAGAAACTGTAATAACAGGGCAGTACAAATGGTTGGGTTGTGGGTTACATTTTAACAGGTTGGAGACCACCAGTACATTGAATGGATACCATGAATAGAAGTTCAAGTTTTTAATTTAATTTAATTTCCTGATTTTACCATAAGGTTTGGTCTGTCATGTCTGTACACATATTCGGATGACTCCCTGACTAGGAGTTAGCACTACACAGTTGTTTTTGGATTCCAGCTTGCACCTGCTGTGTACATAACCTTGTCATGGGAACACCTGACTGTGTCATGATCAAGGGCTGCACTGAACGTTCAGACGGGCCAGGTGCCCCTGCCTGGTCCATGCTCTGCCCAGGGCCAAGTGATTTTGTGAGAATAAATAAGCATGCTGTAATCTGGTACACTTGGTTAAGTAAGCATTTAAACCTGTAGTGCAGAGTTACCAAAAGATAAATGACACATTAGGGAAAGTGTCGTGCAAAAGATTTGACCGGTGAAGGGTCTATTTTGTTAATATTCAAAGTAATTTCACCATCAATATGAAAAAGACAAGTGATCTAGTAGAAAAATGGGCAAAAGACTTAAATAGAGATAAAAAAAAGAAAGTACAAATTTCCCATAAATATGAAAAACAATGTTCAGCCTCATTCAGTTGAAGAACTGAAAAATGAAATGATAGGAGGAATTTCACTGTCAGCTAGGTGGTGGTTACAAAGTGAGATACAACCCATGACCGTTGGTCTAAGCTTTATTAAGGGATAATCATCACTCCCATATGTTATTGTCGTTTGTAGGCTTGACCATTGCTTCTGCAATCTGTTTTTGGAGGGTTTGAGTGATACATATCAGTGTGACAACTAAGGCACACACTTTCGATACAGTCTTTTCCCTTTTATACATTCATTTCACATTTGACCCAAATAAGTGTTCTTCATGTTTGTAATAACAACAGTGTACTCAAACTGCTAGGAACAACCTAAATACCAGTATCTGTTTAGTGAATTTATGGTGCCACGATTTAATGTGACGCTAAAGAGCTTAGAGAAGACAGGGCGGGATGGAGGGAGAGCGGGGGAGGGAGGATGAATGAGCGACATGGTGTGTTACTGTGCTGCTGCTGCGAGGGGAAAAGTGTTGACTCTCTCTCTCTATATATAGTAGGAGAAAAAGGTAAGCTGTAAAATAGTCATCTGATGTGACTGTATTTATATAGAAATGGAAACAAAGGAAAACTATCCTTATGCTGATTGACCGAATTGAAAATTTCAGGAGAGAAATGCAAAAGAAAACAACGCAACAACACAAACCCTGCTGAGAGTGATTGACTCTGGGATTTGACATTGAAATTCAGAGAATGGGGGGGGTCTTTGATAGTTCACTGTGTGCCCTTTGGTAATGCAGTTTCCTTTTTTACACCGAGTGTGTGGGTCTCCAGTGATAGGAAACTATTTAATAAAAAAGCCCTCCATTCCTTCTCAATCATTCATTAATAATGCCCTAATTCTTCCTTGTATCTGATTCTAGAATTTTAATTTTTTTAACACTAAGTGCTTGTAGATTTGTCTTTGATGGACCAAGGCTTCAGTAGCCTTTGGATGTGCTTACTGAAGAAGTAATTACGTTTTGACTGGCTAGTCCTGACAGCTCACTGGGTTCTCTGTAACAGGGTTGGTCAGAGGACAAGGTCCTCAGGGTTGTTCCCAGCGAGAGAATCCATGCTGCAGGTTCGTGGTCCCGAGATATGGTCATGAAAGTGGACTTTTGGGTCAGATGAGTCAGATGAATTGGGTTTAAGTGTTGGCTCTACTGGTTGTTGGAGATGCGCCATTGGGCAGATCATTTACCTCCTTCCAGCCTCTGTTTTGCAACTGCACTTGGCTGCATGAATGAAAAGTCATATTACTTATGAAATGCTTTGAAGGGAGTCTGAAACAGCCCTAATCACATCAGGTGTTATTCTTTCATTTAATGTTCATAGACATGACCACCTCACCTCTATATTTCAGGGTTATTTTTACTTTTAATTGAAGATGGTTAGACAAGATAAAGTGGAATTGTCTTTTCCAGTGAAAAATTAAATGATTTAATATCCATATTTCTGCCATACTCTTCATTAAGTTCTACGTGGCTTAAGATTAAGTCTAGTTGTTATGCTTGATAGTGAATTTACTGCCTTGATTTTGTGATCAAGGGTCCTTGGCTAGCTTATATGACTTATGGGTTTTTTGTTATTGACAGAAAACATATAGGTTCTGTACCTAGTACTGTCAAGTATATGTTGTGTTGAGGATTAAGAATGGAAAAACATATGGAGAGTCTGCCCTTGAAGGCATGGGGAATATAGCTTGTAGAGTTTGGGGGTACTGGCCATAAAATGGACTATGTCCGTCAACACGGTATTGACTGCAACATTGTTTAGAGGAAACTATGAGTAATTTGTTACTCTTGCAGGAGCCCTGGAGCTTAAGATGCGGAGAGTCTCCTTCCCTGGACCAACACTTTCACTACCTTTCTGGACTTTATGTTTTGCCTTTGTGTTTGGCTCAGACCCTCTGAATTTAATTTTCCTAGTTGAAAAAAGCCAACCCTGCAGGCAGATGGATGGTGTGGGCAGACATATCCCTTGAGAGAGATGACGCTGGAAATGGCCAGAAAGCCTGAGGAGTTGAGTGAAGGCTGTGGTTGGGTCAGGTGTTGAGGATGGGGAAAGGCTGCCCCTGTATGCTGGTCTCCGAGTATGGCGTATTTATCTCACTTAATACTCACAGATACACTGGAAGTTGGGCACGTTAGCCATGAAGAGGAGAGGCCTAGGGGATTCATTTACTTTACTTGCCCAAAGTTACACAGTTGGGAAGTCGCAGAGCCTGGAGTGGATGGAGCCCAACTCTGACCTACTCATTAACTCATTTATTTTTTTTCTCTCTCCCTCTCGTCTCCTTGGTTCATTTTGTTTTATTTCATGAACCACAGAGTATACACTTAATCCCTTCTCCTGACGTCATTAATTTGTACTGTTGGTTACAAAGGGGTTTGGTTTTGAGAGGGGGTTTGGAAAAGGAGCTCAGGATCACGGAGCGGGTGTGGGGGAGAGTTAAGTGCGTGCTCGATGGTGGGTCAGCTGCGAAGCACAGGCACAGGGAATGCCTGTGATCCAGGGGTTAGGAGTCCTGCCTTCGGGTTCTGTCTCATCCACCTGCCTTGTGGGTCTTTGGGGCAAATAATGAAGCCTCAGTCTTCTCATCTGTAAAATGAGAATAACATTATCTGTAAAATGCCCCATGTAGTATCTGCCCAAATCCCTTGTCCCTACTCTGCTTTTTAAACCTTCATGTGGCAGCAACAACCAGGAGACCCAGCCTTTGAAAAAGAAACCTTTTGGTATCTCTTTGTGGTCTATTCTCATTAGCATTTTGGCAAGGATATCTTGGCATGGAAATGGACTTAAAATAACATGTTAGAAAGCATACTTCTCCCAATTTCGTCCCCTATCCATCTCTAGCTAGAATAGAGAGCTGCATAAGACTTGTCTTCAGTTCTATAGGAGCTTCCTCTTTCTGTTCCAAGGGAACCTGGGATGTGTTTCTTTTGACAGAGGAGGGAAAAATAAATATCACATAATATTTGACAGTTATAACAGATCTTTCAGTGATAGCGTCCTGTATAATCTTTAGGAAAATTTTATAAAGTTGTTTTTTGAAAGAGAATTCAAAATTTCTTCAGAAGAAACTTTGAACACTTGATTCAAGGGTGTGAGGATAAATGTATTTTAAATATGCCCTAGGAAGCTCACTGTTATAGGAAAAAAACCCACCAAAACAAATAGCTAGAACTCTTAACCAGGCACTCTTTCTTTGTTTTCTATTTTTTCCCCAGAAAATGCAAACTCTAAGAAAAACAGGGCATAATAAATGTCTAACTGTAAAATGCAAACTTAGTGGGTCTGCGGTTGTTACACATTAAGCCAGTCTGACACCTTGTATACTAGAGAAACTATAACGTTAAAATTGATTTCTGAGCCCTGCTGAGTTTTTTTATTCCTTAGAGAAATCTTCTGTTACTTTCCAAATTTTACTCAACCTCAAGTTGCTTAAAATATAATTTTCTTAAAATTCTGATTAACTAAAATTTGGTAATAATGCCAAATGGTGTGTATAATGTTGTATAATGATGCCAACTTTCTTGAAAACTTGCTTTTATGACAATGTCATTCATCCAGAACATAACCAGGGTCTATGCAGAAGCAGGTAAGAACCCTCAAGACTCAAACCGCTGGCACAATGCTCATGCATCATACTATGTGGAAATCATACTACTTACAAAACACTTAGACGGGAGTCTGGAACACAGTCCTAATCACATCAGATATTGTTCTTTCGTATTATGTTCACAGACATGACCACCTTACCTCTATATTTCAGTTTTTTTACTTTTAATTGAAGATGGTTAGAGAGCTCACAAATGTGTGTTGAAAATATAGGGTGGTACCATTAGCTTAGGGACAGAGAGTCATACATTTCTCAGTGGCCCACAAGAACATGTCTTCACTTAAGCTTAGTAATGTGATTGATGGTCACATCGGTAGTAAGTGTGATCAATAAACAGCTATATTTTAATAGAACACGCTAAGAAAATGATGAGTACCAAAATAAAGATTGGTTCACCATGGTTGACTGAACATTTGGTGCTTGGAGACATGAGCTTGGTATTAGACTTACTGCCCCCAGATCAATTCCTGCCCATAAATGTACTGAATGAATAAATGAGTGACGAACAGAAGGAGTATAGATGTTAGATTACAGAGAACACCTCGGTACTTGCCTAAACGAAATGTTACAATAATTTTGAGTCTAGCGAATGTTCCTTCCCTAAATTCTCTGATTTATTGATAACTCTCCCTCCCCAGCCCCCTATTTTATTCACACATTTTGTTATATAATCTCTTTTCTATAATTGTTTCACTGTGCCCCTTCTATCTCCCCTTCCCACTTTTGAAGAGAAAGACAACATCACCGCATTAAATATTTCTTCATTATAAGACAGCTTTGTTTGGAAAAGGGCTTTAGAAAATACTAGTTAATGAAATTTTCAGCAGAGGCTGTCTGCTGCCACTAAAAGCGTGATTAAATTTTAATTAAACTATACTTAATTAAATCCTATTGGTGGAAAGTAAATGGAAAAAGTGATTAACCCTCGTTAACTGTTTTTGCCAAAGCTTTCAGGTGCCCTGCCTGGAGGGGCCGCTGCCACTGGCAGACACAGGGCCCCTCTGGAGGGATGGAGCTTCGGTCCCCAGTGACCAGGGCCTGCCGCTGGCTCCTAGCACCACACTGCCGCATCGCGCCTGGCCCCTTTTCTCGCCTTCCCAGCAAATGATCTGCACATACAGACATGGTGAAGCTGAAAGCTGTAGTCTTTGAGTTTTGTGTTGAGAAAAGTGTGATAAAGTCTCCTGACTTCTCCCACTCTGGGTTTTTTTTGTGGTGAACTCTTCCTTCCAGTCTACAATGTTCATCTTCCCAATGTCTTTACATAGTTTATCTCTTTTCAAAAGTTCATTAATTCCCTTTTTGATACTGCATTTTCTGGTAGGTCCTCTCAAGTGGAAGGAAGGGCAAGAAGCAAGAATTTAGGAAATGGGAATCTAGAAAAGGCAATCAACTTATTCTAATCTGTCTAAGATTTGTAATTGAAATGGGATAGTTTATCTCTGACATCAGAGTGTAGGAATATACAGTCGTTTTTTGGTGACAGTTGTTCTCTGGACCAATTACATACACACGTGGGAAGTGGTAAAAGACAAGACACAGTGGTGAGTGGAGAGGAGATTCTTTCATTTTTACTGAAAAGGCTGTTCACAGGCCTCGATGAGGCCGCCGCACTAGATGCGCACTGAGTGCCTGGGCAGTGATGGGGCACTTGTCCTACTTCGCAGAGACGCGCTCCAGAAGCCAGAGTCCAGAAGTCAGCTGACAGGCATTCACTCACTGCGCTCGGACCCAGCGAAGCCCTGTCCATTACAACCCAGTTTGTGGTGGTGACGAAAAGAGAGAAACCTCAGGAACTGGAACTTGCCATTGCTTTGGAGCCAGACAGGGCTAATGAGGTGGAGGATCTGTCAGGGGAAGTGGAACCCCAGCTCTGGGGAGTCATTTTGGGGTCGTCCCTGAGCCTCTCTGTGAGGGTAGGAGTGGCCACAATCTCCTATCTGGTGGCAGTTTGCTGTTTCTTAAGCCCTGCTGTAAGAGGCCCCCCACCGTGGTAGGGGTGGGGCATCCCTGACGTGCTCGCTGGAGGTGAGGTCCTGAAGATGAGGCAGTGGTTTCCAGACTTCTCTGCAGATCAGAATGACTCGGGAAGTTTCTAATAATGCCAAATTCCAAGGTTCCATCTCAGACTTGCGAACCAGCCAGCCAGAGGAATCTGAATTTTTATCAGGTGATGATTACATGGCCAACTTGGTGAAGGTCTGGCAACCCACATCTGAGAAATTCCAGAGGGAGTGATTTGCTTAAGGATCAATAGCTAAGAACAGAGCCAAGTCCAAACCCAGCTGCGTCTTTTACGACAGATTGAGTTCCTTCTGATGGAGCCAGTCTTAAACTGCTTGGTAGTGTCTGATGACAATCAAAGGCAGCAAGAAAAGAAACTTCTATTTGTTGAGGACCTCCTGAGTTGAAGCACTACTCACATGTTTTCATTTCATCCTGTGCTTACATCACAAGGGAGTATTTTCCATTCCCATTTTGCAGGTCAACACACTGCGGCTGAGAGAAGCTCAGCACCGCATTCACAACCCCGTGGTTTTGTTTAATGGAAGAACAGAATAAGATCCAAGGCCAGGTGACCCCGTAACAGCGCCAGGCCATTATTTCTCTAGATTTCTGTACTATAAATCTTTCTCTAGATTAAGCCATATAAAACATGGCCTACACTTTGATGTTTACTGATTTAAATTAGTAATTGTGTTAGTCACAGGGAAAGCAAAATTAAACAGAAGCATTTCCATTTCGTGCCTAAAGAGAACCAAGCTTATGAGGTACCGAGACCTAATCCCAATGTGGCCATTGCGCACCTTGCTTCTCAAAGAGTGGCCCATGGTGCCAGGTGTCAGCAGCCCTGAGCGCTTGATAGACATGTGGGGTGATTAAGTGCCACCCAGCATCTTCATTCTAACACAACTCCCATGTGATACTTATACACATAGAATTTGACAAGCGCTGTGCCACCCCAAAGCTGTGGGGAGCCAGCTGCCTCAGGAAGACGTAAGTAGGCCCTGTCTCGGTCCAGCCAGGACTGATGTGTAAAGAGATGGCTGTCGAAGCATAGGCCTGGGCTTTAGCCCAGCAGACAGTTTTCTAGGTAGAAGTAGGGGTACTGACATAGAAAATAAAATGTTTGATTTGGTCATGTTTGTAGAGTTGTCAGCAGATTTATTTAACTTACGGCGTCAGGGTTAAAGGCCCAGAATTGGATTCATTGAACTTGGAACGTACAAACATATAGCAGAGTACTTTTTATGCACGGGTGTGTATCCAGGGCTTTTTGATCATGAAGAGGTTTACGGTTGAAGTTCCATTAAACTTAAGAGACTTGTCAGATCACAGGGCATATTTAATTAAAATAAGTTTCTCATGCCCTGATTATTGTTTCTCTGTGACTCAGATCCTTTTCCTGATAACTCTTAGGCAGGATATAATGAACACCGAATAGAAATCCGTATTAATCATTGGTCATTATGGTTGTTAGGACCTTTGGAATATTTTGTAGTTATGCCAGCTATAACTTGGTAGTAATAATTATTTTTTATGCAATAATTTTAAATTTGCTTTTATGAGGAGTGTCTCTAGAGTTTGGCTTGCTCTTGAATCTGAGCAATGGAAATCACCTTGGCAAATGGTTCTGTATAGCCTCGTATTTTTGGGTCTCAGTAAGCAAAATCTCCATTTCACCCACAGCACACAGGATCTATTTTGGCATCAGCCTGTTAATGAGACAGTAATTGGTGTGTAAGCCGTTCATTCTCCAAGTTTTCTCACGGGGCATAATTTGTCTCTTATTTGTCAGGGATGGGTCCTGGGAAACAACACTCCCATTCACGATGAGCAGAGCGAATGTACTAAAACATTATCATAGCTGGGATTAGTGGTCCACTATGGATTTATGTCAAGAATGTTAATGATTTGTTTATGAATAAGTGAGCCTGTCGCATGGTGAAACAGTAGCCTGCAGAATTGCTGAATGGACAGTTTGCTTGCAGAGGATCCTGGAGGAAATAAGTGCTCTTGCCAGGCCTTCTGCATCTCTTAAATCGCTACTGTGAATTGACTTGCGGATTTGAAAGGGGTGGCATTTACCTTATGAAATCCCGTGCTCATTATTCCTGGCCTTGTAACTCTGGATACAATATATTTTTAGCATTGAGTCTAAAGTATTTTTGTAAAAGGTTGTGAGAAAATAATGATTTAATTAAATCTGTCATTGAGAACATACCACCCCTCCCACACTGTTTTTTATTTAGTTTTGAAGTGTATGTAAATCTGTGGAAGACATGAATTTGCAGATTTTAATAGGTATATGGAGGTCAATTATTGCCAGGTAGAGTACAAGAAATGAAACTAAATTAAGTTATCTAATGATTCATATTTACACAATTAGATTGACATAAGCATATGTGTACATGTGTTTATATGTGTGTATACAGCATGTATGTGGGATGTGTGTGAGTGTGCATGTCTAGGGCTTGCAGTGTGAACTTTTATGATGGAATTTAATGATGTGTATTCTAGCTACTTTTTAAACATTTACCTTCTTACGTATGATGATATTGGCTTTCTCTTAAGTAATATAAAGTTACATGTTATTCTATTTATGTAAAGAACATTAACTTCTTTTTACTTTGGGTTAAATTGGTACAGTCCAGTTTTTCTTGACTTCCATTCAAAGGGTCTTAATAACGTAAGTACCAAAGAAAATTTATATCAAGTTCTAATTGGAATCTGAGAGATTTCATACCACAAATGTGAATGAAAGGATATGAACATCTAGGCTCCTGTATCATCAGAAAAAATGTATAGCGTTTGTGTAATAAAAGTGGCCTCTGCCTTTACTAGAGAGCACCCGTAGTTCATGTCATCCTTGCAACAGTCCTGGCTGTTCTGTGGTTATGCAGTTGTGGAGTCAACCTTCAAATCAGGACCAGTCGGGTCCAGCTCTTGTGTTCTTTCTGCTACACAATATCACAGGATCCAAGCCCATGTGACCTCACCCCGTGTGTCCCCCTTTGTCCTCTGTATTGCCATTGTAATTGCCAAGATAGGTGGATGAACTTACTGAATGATGGTGGAAAAGAAATGGTGGGCACAGGCGGTCTTCTAGGAATCAGAGAACTCCCTGACCCAGGGTGGCAATCTTGCATAAATCTTGCATTCCTTGGGTTTTATCTGATTCTTCAACGGGGCATGATCTCCCTGAAGATCATGTTTCCATGTGTCAAGTTATTAACTCAGTGCATGTCTAATCGTACTGGAGTGGATGAACCTGTGTTATTTTTCAGTATCATCATTTTCTTTTTTTTGAGTAGTAAATGTGATTCTGAAATTGAGAAACTGATCTTTCTAAGTAGTCCTTTACCAGATGCTTTCATACTTTGTCATACTTTATGTAACCTCTACTCCACCCCTAACCAACAGCTCTGGCAATAAGCATCGGATGTATAAACTTGACCTCTTCTGATCATTCTAAAGTTCATCACCTTAGTCCTGGCTGGTTAGCTCGGTTTGCCTAGAGCATCATCCCAATATACCAAGGTTATGGGTTCAAGCCCTGGTCAGGACACATACAAGAACCAACCAATAAATGCATAAATAAAAGGAACAACAAATCAATGTCTCTCTCTTCTCAATCAATCAGTCAATCAGTAATTAAACTTCATCACCTTAGAAGTGACTGGGTACAGGCAAGTGTGTATTGATCAGGGCTCTTCCAGAATTAAGATAAGAACGACTGTGGTTTATCAACTTTTCAACTTTATTAAATTCCATTTTAATACTGTAATGGACCTCAGTAAAGTCTGTTATCATTAGGCAAATGGTTGGATTTGGAATAAAGTTGTTAGTAGAGATGTAAAATTAAATCTGAAGGGCACATGTTGAGCATCCACCGAGAACAAGGAGTTATCTGCCATGCTTGGGGAGGAGAAGGTGTACGGGGCCTGGCAGGGTGCCCAGGGGGCTGAGTATGTCCGCCGATGCAGGGACCGTGACCGCGATTCACCTGGGTGTGGGGCTCCTCCTTTTCCCACTGCTCACATTTCCATCCCTTAAATGTTAGCACGCTATACATTTCAAGGTAAGAAGACATTAGAAAAGCTAAATGGTAGTAATATAGTATACTATTTGTGTCATAGACTGGTTATGTACTTACAGTGTTTATTTATGGCTACTTGGTTACTTATTTTTCTTATTTTCATCTATCTCGGCTTTGGGATTTTCTTCCTCCCTTTGCTCCATAGGTATGATTATAATGAGGCTGATGCTGTGGAGATAAAAACGTGTCTCTTTCCCCCAAAGCCCCACTGTCTGTACCAGTCTTTCCCATACTCTGTTAACCTCAAGGTCTGTGACCCTCCAGGACCCGGGTCTCAGATACTGGTGTTCATTAGAATCACCAGGGCTTTTGTTAAAAGTGGAGATGCCTTTCTTCTCTTCAGGAATCTTCTAGCCTAACGGGCACCACAGGGGATTCTGGTGCAGAATGGGCTCGGCACACGGGCTTTGTAGAGGAATGACCACAAGCCCCGGAAACTATTTTTTCAATTTGGCTTCTGATCATTTTTTTTTGGTGGGGGGCGGGGGTGGACACAACTCATAGTTTTATTTCCATTCTAAAAGGGGTCGGAAATGCAAAAAGAGTTTATGAGCTATTGTTCTTGTGGCTGGAATGAAGAACATTAATTGTAACCATACACCTGTTATTTTTAGAGCTCAGGAGGCAAATTGATTGAATTCACAGGCAGTGTGATGAAATCATATTGTAATTGAAACACTATTAAAATAAACCATTTTTACTTTCTAACTAAACGAAAACATATACTTTTGGAATACTCTTTTATGTACTTTGTTAATAGCACTTAAAATGTCATAAAAGTTGGTGCCCAGGTGACATTCATAGAAAGATCAAGCTGGTGTTATAGATGCGGAAGTGCATTAGAAATACTGTCCCTGAGCCGGATGTGGTGGAACGTGCAGACACCTTATGTTCCCTTGTTAGGGCAGGCTGCCTGAACAGCCTCCCAGACAATCCACCATCCCAGCTCAACACCCCTGGCAGTTTCCAGCTCTTGCCAAACCAGTCATCTGCCACTCCTTTTCATAGGAATAGAATGATACTAAGGCATTAATAACTGAGGGCAGAGACATGCTCGTATAGATGAAATAATAATGTTATTGAAGGAATTGACGGAATTCAAAGAACAATTCTACTTGGAGATTCAAAGAGGGAAGTGAATAAAAGCCAAATTGATGCCTGCCCTGGATTCGTAGCTTCCTCAGTTCTCTAAAACTTCTTGGTAATAGGGGCTTTTTTGCAGAGCAGTGATAAGAACCTTATATTCTTCAGACATGTTTTCTATACTTCCAGACAGTGAAATTAATAGGTAGTTTTTCTTTAGGGGTTAGGTGTGCTTTTCTCTTTTAAAAATATTTGACAGTTGTTTCCTGGAATTGTCAGAGTACTCTCTGTGAGTAAAGATACAAATAATTTAAGTACTAGCTTCACTTCTGTGCCTTTTCACATAATCACAGGTGGCAGGGAGGGAAACGCAGGTCTAAAAATACTGTGGGAGCTGCAGCAATGTGGCTTTGGCTAGTTAAGCAGGAAATATTTTTCATCTTCACAGTCAGATAAAAATGCCATTGAAGCAAAAGGGAATATGATTTATCATTAGGGAAATGCAAATCAAGAGTTCAATGAGATATCTAGCACCTCACACCTATTAGGATGGCTACTGTCAAAAACAACAACAACAACAACAACAACAACAACAAAACTTAACACGGAAATGAACAAGTGTTGGCGAGGAGACAGAAAAATTGAAACCTTTGTGCCCAGTTGATAGGGGATGTAAAACAATATAGCTATTGTGGAAAAGAGTATGGCAGTTCCTCAAAAAATTAAAAATAGGATTACATATTATCTAGCAATTCCACTTCTGGATGTATACCCCAAAGTATTCAAAGTAGAGTCTCAAAGAGATATTTGTGCATCCATATTTATTGCTGCATTATTCACAACAGCTAAAACAGGGAAGCCACCCAAGGGTCCATTGATGGATGGATGGATGGATAAACAAAAATGTTTCATATATATTCAGCTTTATAAGGGAAGGAAATTCTGACACATGCTATAACATGGATGGGCCATGAGGATGTATGCTAAGTGAAGTCAGTCACAGAAAGACGAATACTGTATGCTTCTACTTACATAAGGTACTCAGGATAGCCACAGTCATAGAGCCAGAAAGTGGAATAGAGGCTGTGGAAGGGGAAAGGGAGAGCTATTGTTGAATGGGTCCAAAGTTTCACTTTTGCAGGATGAAAAGAGTGCTGGTTTTGGATGGTAGTGATGGTTGCACAGCAACATGACTGCACGTAATGCCACTGAGCTTAAATGGTTAAGATGGTAAATTTTATGTTACGTGTGTCTTACCATAATAGGAAAGATTGGAAAAGGAAGAAAATGATTTAAAGATGTTTTCACACAATTAAAAAAAAAAAAGTCTTTCTTAGTTCTTTGTCTCTTGTGGGCCAGAAACCCCTTTTAAATGAGACTGCAGAGAGGAGAGACTCAGGTCAGGCTGGGGTCTGCCAGTGATGGCGCTTCAGTGAGCATTCCGCTTAGAGAAAGGTTACTGCATTTATTGAACGAATATCTGTTCTAAGTTCCAGTACACTGGGTGTTGGCTCAAGTGTGGATGAGTGTAAATGAGGTTGAGCTCAAAACCAGATGCATTTCTTCTTCTTTTTGAACTGGATAGTTCTACCAGATTAAAGATGCCTTTTTTACCCAAATAATGAAATAGTCTTAGTTTTCTGGGTTTTTTTTTTGGTTGTTGTTTGTTTGTTTGACAACAGTTGTATTTTCATAGTAGGAGATTTCATGGTATAGAAAGATATAAAAAATAAAATTCATTAAAGCTCTACTGTTAATGCTTTAGCATCTATTCTATGTTTTCTTTTTTCATATGTACATATATAGATACACATTTATTTACAAAACAGGAAACAATTGATGAATTCTGCTATGTGACCTGCTTATTTGGATGAATACATATCATTTGATATAAATCCATGACGATATGATTAATTCTCTGCTTGCATTTTTAATGGCTGGGAAACAACTTAAAAGATTGTTAGATGTTTGCGTGAACATCATATCATTCTAATGTAGGAAATAAATTAAGTCATGCAGAAAAGCAACGTGGTTGGAATGCAAAGAGAGTGAGTGAGGTGCTAGATAGACACACACCAGAGTGGGAGCTCTGTGGTGGGTGTTGGAGCTCAGGCTGATAAGCAGAGGCGGTGGCAGCTGATTAACATGGGGAATTTGGGGACAGGAGACCTAGCAGAGGCCTTACATTCTCGAATGCTGAGCCTAATAAGACAGTCTGGTTCCGAATTGTTTATTCACTTGACAAGTGAGCCTTTGAGTGCCTAACATGTGCTAAATAGTGTGTTATTTCTGGTAATACTGGGTTGAAAAAATCTTTTCCTTTTCCAAGGAGAGCTTCTGGGGATAGCAGTGGAGGCATATACAGTTATGCTCATAATTATGCTACAGTGGAATATACAATATATATAGAGAGAATTAGATCAGCTTCTCAACAGCTAACTCAACAGATGATATAGACCTCAGACAGGATATAGTTTCTTTATAGTGTTGCTATGGTACAGGGCCCATACTGATGTTAATTCAGCCATCTATTATTCTTTCAGTGTCTTTTTTGCTTAAAAAAGACAAAAACAAAACAAAACCAAACCAAACCAAAAAAGAAAACCAACAACCCCAAAGCAAACTTTGGGATAAACTTGCCTGAAAGTGCCTTTTGTGTATGTCCCCTCGGTTATTCGGCCCCTGTCATGAAGGGAGGTATAAGCAGTTTTGCTTAAGGTAGAAGGACTTATAGTAGCTTCATAATAGCTATGGCCTGCCTTCCTGCCGAACCCAGAATGAGTATGGGGAGTGAAGCAGCAGAGTGACCGCTTAGCTCAATAGCTTCACAAATGAACCAAATTTCCGTCTCCAGGTTCTCCCTAGTGGTAGCATCTCTGCCTCCTGCCAGAATGGGAAAAAGTGGGCCTGAGTTTCAAGCTGACCTCCTAAAAGTGTTCGCAACGGTATAATTCCCTTAAAACTGTGTGTGTAGCCTACGTAGGAATATTTTTTCATTTGATAAAAAAAGTAAATTTCTTTGATGCATGGTATGTGTTTAATCATACAATCAAGCTCTGACTTGCAGGATACTGAAATATTGTTGAAATACTATTAGAATTGATTGGCTTTGATGGAGAAATATTTTTATATTTGCTTATTTTTCATTAGAACTATCCTGTTCATGTCAAACAGATATATTCCTTGGAACGTTAAGCAGCTCTTTGTAAATTCAGTCATGGAGTTAGTTTATAGATTTTAATAAATCCAAAAAACATTCCTGCTTAGGGAAGCATACCCTGATTAACCTTAGTTTTTGCTTTACCATCTGTACGCTTGTTATTTGAAAAATTTTTTGTTTTATTATAGTCAGCCACAAAAACGCATATTTATTATTAGTCTATCATGAACCAGGCACTATTCTAGGTACCAGAAAAATGGGCCCAGTAGAATTGTGATGGAGAACCCTGCTCTCCAGAGCAGATGTTTCCATGTTGGGAGACATACAGTAAGTGTACTAACAAGAATCGAAAATGTGATAGAATGTAGTATAATACTATAATGTGAGCCAACACCAAGTAGTGCTAGTAGTACATACAAGATAAAATGAGGTGACGTGATACTTGGTGGGGACTGTTTATCTCAGGAGACGCAAGGCCTCTGTGAGAAGGGGCCCTTTGAAAGGATGTTGTCTCATGAATATTTAGGGGGGTACCTTGCAGATGGAGGAAACAGCACCAGCAAGGGCCTTAGGTTGGGAACAAGCTTGCACAGTGTCAAGAACATTGTGAGGAACAGGACAGAAGCAGGAAATGAGGTTGGAAAATAGTCAGGAGTTAGACCTTGCCAGCTGTGGTCGGGAGTTTGGAATGTTATCCTGTGAGTTGGTGGTGGGTCTTAAACACAGAGATGACATATGATCTATTCTTTCAGAAAGAGCATTTCCTGAATGTGGTTTTGGAGGATGGGTTGGAGCAAACAAAAGCGGAAGCAGGAGGCCAGTCATGAGGCCGTTGCAGTAAGTCTAGAGGCGAGAAGGTGCTCTATCAGGGGAGATGGTGAGCAATGGTTGGGTTTGGGATCTACTTCGAATATAGGGCCAACGGAATTATCAGCAGATAAAGAGTGGACTCTCAGAGAACAAGAGAAATCAAGAGGGTTTCTTAGCTTAAACGAATAGGAGAGTGGTGGTACCACTCGCTGAGATGGGAAGGGTTCTGGAGCGGAGGTGATGGCATATTTTTGGAGAAGGAACTGTGCATTCTGTTTTGACCCTGTTAATTTTGAGGGACTGGTTCAGATATCAAGTTAAAGATACTGAAAAGGCGAGTAGCATATACAAATCTAGATCACAGAGAGGTCCACGCATCTATGTTTGAGGGCTGAGTGATTAGAATGTGGCTGAGATTGAAAACCACAGAGCAGAAAGAGATTACAGTGGACGGAGGGTGGACAGAGAGGGGTCTGGTAGCACAGGTCCTTTGCTGGCTGCTCCTGCCCGAGACCTTGAAACATTGTGCCAGCGTGTCGACTACTGCTGCGGACAGATGTGGAGAACAGATTATTATCGCCCTACTTTTGTGAATGTTTGAAAGCTGCTTGTGCTGCATATATAAATCCCTAACCAATTTTTAAACTTTTATGCAAAAACCTCACGTGCTTTATTTTGTATCTTCTTAACGCAATGGGAAGGATAATAAATTGGGGGAGGATTTGTGTATATAGTTTCCAAGAGATATTCATTTGAAAAGATGAGATTGCTTTTTCAGCGTGCCAATATTTTATAGCCTCCTGTTACTTTAAATCTGGAAGCTATTAGGATTTTCATTTGTAATTGGTTGGATTTGCACCAAAGACTAAGAAAATTTCATTTTAGTTGTTCAGTGCCACCACCGTATGGATTTTGAGCCATAATACTAGATGCTGAATTGAGTTTTTCATAGTTGTATTTTTGTTTTTTAATAAAAGAATGAAATTTATTTGAAATGGTTGTAAAACAGTCATAAAAGGAAAAATTATTTAATAAATAGCAACATTCCAGTGTTTGAAGAATTACAAAGAAAATGTACAGCTTACGCAAGACATTGATATTCTCATGTTCCTCCTCTGTGAATCTTAGAAATAAAAGCAAGATGAATTACATTAGCTGTCCTCTGTTATGGTTTTATCTTGTCATGGTACCAGACTGTAACTGTTTACTCTCCACCATGGTATGTTTAACACTAAATGTGCACTGTTTCTATAGTTTTAATTATATTTGACCTGTATGATAACAAATTTTGTTTTATCTGTGCCATGAAAAAAGGAAATATGATTTATAGTATATGATTACATAATATAGGCAAAGTATAACCCCTAATTACTATTGCCAGATGCTGCCACATTCTTATAATGTATCCTCTCTTTTCAAACTGGTAGAGTAAGATTAATATATTGATACCTAATGATTTTTCACTGGATAGTGGATGTAATTTCCAGGGAGCTTTAAAACAAAAAGTAATGTCCAAAAAGCTTCTTTTTTAACCTTAGTAATTTTATTATAATTTGTTTGCAAAGTTGTGATGTACCATTGAAGGGTACCAATTTTGATTTATAATAATTAAATCAGCACTATTATTTATATAATTCAAATTCTTTGTATACTTTTTCCTACTTGATTCCTCAATTTCTGAAAGCGGTTTGTTAGTGTCTCATTATTTTGTCTGTTATTTTCCTTTGCATTCTAGAGTATTTTGTGTTATATCTTTCAATTGTGTATTATAATATTTGACACAGAAAGATACAGGATCATTCTTGTTTCATTGAAAATTGTGCTTTTTGTCAATATACAGTTAAGTGTTTTCGTCTTGTATTCTGCAATTGATATTATTTTTTGTCTGTTTTCTCATTCTTTTATTTTTAACTCACTTGTATAACAGTGTATGGCTGTTACTTACTTTACTGTTCTAATGATAAGGATTCAATAAAAGATCTAACTTGGCCCTAAAGAAAGCACCTAAATCCATCCCTTCTACCTTCCCTCTCTCCCTCCTTCCCACCCTCTTTCCCTCCCTCCCTCCCTCTCTCCCTCCCTCCCTCCCTCCTTTTCTTCCAACACAGTTATTAGAGTGCTATTTCTATGGGTCAGGAGTCCAGGCATGGCTTAGCTGGGTTCTCTGCTTAGAGTCTCATGGGGACATGGGGCTATAATTTAAGGTGTCAGCTGGGCTGCGTTCTCATTCAGAGGCTCAAGCGGTCAAGGATGTGCTTCTGAGCTCACGGGGTTGTTGGCAGCATCCAGTTCCTTGCATGCAGGCTGACTTGAGGCTTTGGTTTCTTGCTTCTTGTTGGCTGAAAGAAGCCTCCAGCCGATGTACATCCTTTCTAATCCTCACAAAACTTTGGGAGCTAGGTATTACATTATATGTGCAAAGGAAGTGAAACCTAGAGCATACCATGGCCTGTACAGCATTACATAATGAATACTGGTGGTGTGAGGCTTTTAAGCCAGGTCTGTCTGACCTTGAAGCTTACCCTGCATTGTGTCTGCAGGCAGTTTTATAAGCAGTTTGACTTTGGGTTGTATGTAGCCCTGTCTGGGAAACTTGAACAAGAGACTTTGACCCATGTAGGTTTATTGTTACAACTGATATACTCATAACCATTTTGGTCATCTTATTCTGAGATTTTTTTACATGCTTTCTAATACTGCACAAAATTGATTACTTTCAATTTTGTTTCCTCCAGTGGTTTTAAAAGTACAGAAACTTTCAATCTTTGAAGATACAGATCTTTGGGTTATCTTTGAAGAAAGTTTTAGAAAAGTTTAACTTGTATTTCTTTTCTTATCAAAGTTAACAATGAAATTGTATGTTGTTACTCCAAGTATAAAATGAAATTCAGCAAACTTCTATTTTCTTTTCTCCCTCAACTTTTCAGTCTTTGAAAATATAATCAAAGGGACTTATATGTAGAATGTCATTATTGAATTCTTGTTTTTGCACTATACATCTTCATGTTTGCGAAATAGTTTTGACTTTGATCTTTAATGTTATGTGTGTGTATATCATCTATCTATCTATGATCTATCTTTAGATTAACCTTAGTGTTGAATTGTTTTAGTAATCTGCCCTTCTATAGCATACTTGTACTATCCTTGGGTTCTTAATTTTGTCACTTCTTTTAGTTTGCATCTTTTAGTGCATTTATAAGAAAAGAAGGGAATGTGGGTGAAATATACATATCGCTTGCTATCTGTGTAAATGACCTCTTATATGGATTCTTTATTGTTTCATCAAAATTCTGTAATGCTCTGATTGAAAATATAAAGTGATATAATCCCAGGGCTATTTTTTGCAATACTGCATCAGCAAAAGACTGGGAATAACTCAAAATCCACAAGGAAGGGACCAGTCTAATAAACTGTGGAATACTTATACTCTCAGTTCCATGCTGTTATGAAAAGAAATTAAGAATTACCTCTAGGGCATATTGCCAAGTTAAAAATACCTGACATGGGTAGGATTGTGTATAGTATTCTATCGTTTAAGAAAAGAATGGATAAATGTGAATATGTGTGTATAGTAGCATGTATACATATATGAATATATGCATGTTGTATGTTTATACATATTTGTATACGTGTAGAATGTATATGTGCAGAATATACATACATTCCCTATATATATATGTGTGTGTGTATATATATATATATGATAAAGCAAAGAACTAAAAACATTGGATTGCTATGAGGAAGGGAGGAACAAGTGTAGGGACCAGGGATAGAAACTAGAAATTTCTAAATGTAGAAAAAATTTTTAGAACCATGTAAATATCTTTACATAACTATAGATAAAATTAAAGCAAAAGAAAATGTGTAATCTCTAAAAACTTAAAGGAAAGTTTAAACAATGAAGGTAGCTTCACATAAGGTTAATGATTTAACCCCATGGAGAAGAATTATTCCAAATGACCATAAAGCACATTCATCTAGTGAGATAAATTGAAAAACAAAGAAAAAACTCTGCAAAGATATCTTAAAATATTTCTGGTAATAATAATTTGTTTTACTGATCTTTTTATAGTAATGACATTGGCATTGTTATTCTGAGCCTATTTATGTGTATATGAGGGAATAATATTTGCATAGTATATATGTATATGCATATATTCATAATGCATATATAAATATTTATTGTTTTATTCTAATATATTCTACTGTACAGTATCATGTTCTGTATTATTTATTTTATCCTGTGTGTTCATACACACACAGTCACACACACTGACAAATATGTCGTAGGATATATATTATATTCTATTATATATATTTTGTATCCATTGTAAGATAAAGCAAATCAATTATCATGTTAATGCCACTAACAGGAACCAAAAGTTTAGTAAATATGCATTCCAAGAATTAAAGTTAAGCCCTATGATTCTAAATTTAAATTGCAATCCTATTGTCATTTCATTTCAATTCACATTCTCCTTGGATTTTAAATTTTCTGTTTCTTATATATATACTATTGAATCTGCAAAATGGTTTTCTAAAATTTTTTTCTTCTATAGTAAACAATCTGTGTAAATGTCTCTTTATCTTAGTGCTTGGAATCACATTCTCTTTCTCTTGTTCTAGGATATTTTTCAAAGGCTGTGTTGGTTTCTTTTTCTTTTTTTTAAAAGAAATGCCTAAGTTCATAAAAATTGAGCTAGTAATAAATCTTAGGTCTTCTACTTTAATTGAATTACTTAGTCTTTTTGGTATCATTTTTCCTTCCTCTGACCTGAGATTAACTAGACATTTTGAAATTGTTTTTCAAAAACTCAGAAAGTTCAGTATCCTGTTGGAAGAGCTGTGGGTCTGCTGTAAGCCCAGCACAACAAATTAAATTTAATTTCCTCCTAGAATTTTCATTAGGTTTTCTGGACCATCGCTCGGTGGCAAGGGACTGCAGATTATCCTTGTTGTGCGCGGAGGTAATAAGTCCTCTCTGACAGTGTCTTTCCATTTCGCAACTTCAGTGCATCCTCACAGCATTGCTCGCCCTCCTGGGAAGCCATTTTGAAAATAACATATGGCTTCCCTTCGATTTTGTGAAACTGATGTTTAATTTGGCTGTGAGCAAGTTGTACTTGACAGCAGTTTTGCTTGTTTTTGTTTCTGGAAAAAGTACTCCGAAAGGCTGTTTTCCAATAAGGCTACGATATAATTTTATTAAGTGGCTACTCTTTATTTATTACATATTAGTTAAGTTCTTTTCATACTCAGACATTTACTTACTTGCACATGACATGACACATGATGAAACATCCCTTTTTTGTAAGGCCTTGGAGACCTGACTCACAAGAGCAGCAATAGTACTCGGTGTGTTGACGTGGGCCCCGTGTGGCAGACTAACAATGGCTGGAAATGAGTTGCTACTTCTCCCACTGGGGGATGGAGTCTAATTTCGCTCCCCTGGAATCTGGGTTGGCTTCAGTAATCTGGCCGACAGGATGTGGCAGAGGTGACTCTCTGAGACTTCCGAGGCTGGGTTAGTGCCTTGCATCCGTGTCCCCCCAGGCTTTTGCAACATGGTGTCTGGCAGCTCTGAGTCACAGGTAAGGAGCATGACTACCCTGGGTCCATCCTGGAGGAGTCATGTCCAAGGATTGTAGCCGAAGGTCCCCCTTGAAGCCAGCCCTCCAGCCACCCCTGCCAGGGCACCAGATGTGAGTGAAGCCATCTCCATTCGCCTGTGCTTCAGCTGAATGCCACTGAGGCATCCATCTGTGTCTTCTAGGAGATGACAGTCACCCAGCTGAACTCTGCCTAAATTCCTCAGCAACTAAATTGTGAAATTCAGTACAAAAAAAAAGAAAGATGTTTTTTAAGCCACTACATTTTGAAGATAACTGGAAGAACATATGCACACTAATCTCATAAATGCAGTTTAAATATTGTGATAAATGACATGTTGAGAAGGCAGCATGGAATGAGGAGCTGGGAGAGGTAGGTCTAAGTTCTGGTTTTGTTCCTAATAACCTGTGTGGTGATGAGCAAGTTACCTGACCCCTTTAAGCTTTATTTTTTTAGGTATAAAACAAGAAAATTGACCTAAATAACAACAAAAACAAGAGCAAAAAATGTCAATGTAATAAAAGCAAATACTTATTGAATGCAGATGTGCAAGGCACTGTTTTAATCATTATCTAATTTAAGCTGCATACCAACCTGGTAAATTGTAGGTGGTATTATTATTATTATTATTATTGTTATTGCCAGTTTACAGATGGGAAACAGGCTTAGAAGAATGAGGGGCCTGCTCTTATGTGTTCTGGAGCATATTTTTTTAACCTCTAGTCTCCTATATTCTATTTCTAAGATTCTTTGAATTATTGCTTGTGAATTAGTTTTCTATTTGTGATAGTTCAAGAATATCTTTTCATTGTACAAAAATAATCTTTATAGTTAGTAGTTTTAAAATAGTACAAAATTAGTCATGTAAAGGGACTGCAAGAGTCTTCCACACAATTTATCCTAGTTCTGCTGTTATATTGGGATAAGAGAAAGGATGGAAACCTCAAATGGTTCTTCTTTGGTCTTCAGTCATGTTGTAAGGAAATCACGCTAGAAAGCGTGGGGCACACCTTATAAACAGAAACGTACCAGTTATGGCAGTTTGCACATAGTTCATAGAAATGGATCTGGGCAGAAAGGTTAGAAAAGGTACTGCAACAACAACTGGCCAACTGTTTTGTGTAGAGAAAGAACTATATCTTCATTGTAATTATCAGTAAAAAATCAATTGCTCCTATACTTTTAATATTTTTTCCTGTTATGGTTTTTTTATGTCCCCATTTTCTTCTGATACTCTTTTCTTTCTCTTTATACTCGTAGTTATAAAGAGTATGTGTCATGCTCATTTAAAGAAGGAAGGATGGAGGGAAGGAAGGAAGGGAAACCACCAATAATCATTGATTCATTGGGTCATTTTGCTGGATGCTAGCACCTGCTATTAGCGTAACATATATGTTTCAGGTTTAAATTTTAAGACATACATACATTTACATTTTTGAGATTGATTTGCTCTTCCAAATCCACATGGCTAGTGAAATGTGGAAGTGGATTTTAAATCCATCCTCTAAATCCCTGTTTCTGATACACAATAGACCTGACTATCTCTCATAAGCCTGTTCTTTAGTTGACAAGATTTACTTTACTTACATTTGACTTACCAGTTCTTTAAAAAATCTTAATCCAATTTAAGGGTACTGATTCACATATTGCATAGCATTCCCTGGTGCTCTGAACCTATTAATTTCAGTTGAAATATTGAGTGTCTAAATATAAGCTCATGAATGAACTTGCTGAGTGGATTGAAAAATACCCCTAAGCCTTTTAGGCGTTTGCGGGAGGGTGTGTATTAACTGTTGAATTCACATTTATTCATGGTGAAGATCTCTTCAAAGCACTGATGGTGATTTAGTGGGGTGGCTTTCTAGGTGGAGCTGGGCTCTGCACCATGCCAAATAGGCCCTGGGAGAGCAACCTGTTTATATAAGAATTCCCTTCCATTCTCTTGAGAGAGGATGTTCTCATCCTTGGAAACCCTTTTCTCAGAGCACTGGGTCACGTGGCTGAGTTGCTGGCTACCTTTATATGATACCTGTTTTCTGTACCCTAGTTGTTCTCAAATGGAGCAATTCTGCCCTCCTCCCAGGAGGCATTTGGCAA
The DNA here is from genome assembly GCF_021234165.1 of Pteronotus mesoamericanus. Classification (NCBI taxonomy): domain Eukaryota; kingdom Metazoa; phylum Chordata; class Mammalia; order Chiroptera; family Mormoopidae; genus Pteronotus; species Pteronotus mesoamericanus. Next base: position 1,262,737 of record NW_026555277.1, read on the forward strand.
CTTCGGGAGACAACTGAGAGATCCAAGTATTATCTAGAGGGCTGAGGCCAGGTGTGCTGCCAAACACCTAGCAACTCAAGGACAGCCCCACAGCCAAGAAGGATGAGACCCAAGTGTTAGTAGTGGTAAGGCTGAGAAACCGTAGTCTTGCTTTTCAAACTTCTTTTCATTGTCGTCCCCCTAAAGAGTCTTTTTAGACATTTCCCCCTAATAACACCTTTCCTAGTGAGTTTTAATATCTTATATAATGGTTTGTGAACTGTATTGCATCTGTACTTAATACATAAAAAGGAAAGCCCTTTTTTTTCCAGCCACTTTGCCCCCTTGGGGGTGAGGTGGCCTCCACTGAGAGTGAGTTCCCCAGGGAACATCCTTGGGAAGTGAGGGGCGTGCAAAGAACACAGGCCACAGTATGTGCTTGCACGAGACACAAGGACAACTCAGGAAGAGTGGCAAGGCCTAGGACGTTCAGGAGAATGCCTGGAAGGACAAGGTCAGCTCACAGCAGTGTCAACAGCCAGCTAACTCTGAGTCGTAGGGAGGTGGATAAAAAAGATTCTCGCATTCTCTTTCTCCTGCCTCTCAATAGGCAGCGAAAGCCCCCCAAGTCCGCCTTCCACACAACCAGTAGACAGGGCTTCATATCCTCTCTACGTGCCCACCGCCCCTGTAGTTGGTCAAGGAGTGAGCATCTCTGTTTTCCACAGTTCCCTTGAACAGTACTTCGTGACATCTGTCATGTGTGTGACAGTGAGCCAAGCGCTGGGAATGCCACTGGGGTAGCAGACAAAGACCTGCCCCTCCTGCAGCCTGTGATGTCGCCCTGGTCCAACTCTAGTTATTGGCACAATATAATCAGTGACATTTTGATACCTCTGCCACCTCTACAATGTTTGTGTAACTGTGGGCTAGGTGAAATGTTTGCTCTGTTGTCATTAAGTTGGCACACCTTATTAGGTAATACATTTATTTAAAAAGAAATATTTATGTTGTTGCCTTGCATGGGAAACCGTGCCTTGCCACTGGCCATCTCTACAAGAAAACAATAAAAATAAAGTGAGAAAAAGTGCATGAGATATTATTGCTTTCTGAAGGCTGTGAGCTTGGAGCCAGTATCCTTTGGGCTTAAAAGGAAATTAAAGTTCAAGAAAGGTATTCAAGATCTACTGGGACTTTCTCCCTGATGTTCTTAGAGAGAGAATTGAATGGGCATAGCTCTCTCAAGAGGTGACGGGATACCGTGTAATGCTGGACCCGTGTACCACCTAACACCATCTCATGTACTGCAGGGGTACATTTTGAGAACACTGAACCAGGCTGTGCTGAATGAACTGTGTGCTGCTCCCGTTTTCGCCCTTTGACTGTCTGCCTCATGTGGCCTCATCAAGAGTCAGCTACAATCATTTGAGGTTTCTTATTTCCCCCTTTGAATCCCTGCTGCCAAGTGCTGTGTCTGGCACAGAGCAGTAGCCTGCTGTTTTCATGTCACTTGCTTAGTTGGTTGAAGATGTGTCCTCACTGATCACGTGTGCAGGGCCCCGGGTGGTCCATAGGTCGCCACGGTGTGAATCAGGGTTGGATGCAGCTTCATGGGTGCAGGGTGGTGGGCGAGGCCTGGGGAGGATTTCAGCCTTCTCCTGCCGTTGGCTGAGAGGCACCTTGTGCAAGAGCAGCCTACCCAACCACACCCAGCTGCTCTGTGTAAAGGTAAGGGACCTGTGGGTTCATACGTAGGTGAGGGGAGGACTTTTGCAGATGCTCCTTGTGACTGAGGGGTGAAAGCTGAGGGAGAAGCTCAGCTTTTCAGGTATGCCTTCGATGGATTCGCTCTGTTCTGAGGAGCATTCCAGGAGCAGTTACCAGTCATTGTCACTGAAGGTTAATATAGCAGGAAAAGGAACTTGGCATAAATATTTCAAAATATGCTTATGAAAGACCAAGGTGATTTAAGAAGCAGTAATTTTGTATAATCATCTTTGGAATGGTGCTACCTTCCTTTTTTTCTTCCTTTCCTTCCTTCCTCTTTATTCCTTCTTCTTCTCTCATCTCTCCCCAGCTTTTCTCTTCCCTCTCCCTCTCCTGTTTCCCTTTTCTTCTTTAAAAATGTTATTTATTTATTTTTAGAGAGACAGGGAAGGGAAGGGAGGGAGAAAGAGAAGGAGAGAAACATTTATCAGTTGCCTCTTGCACATCCTGCACTGGGGACCTGGGTGGCCTGCAACCCAGGCCTGTGCCCTGTCTGGGAATCAAACCAGTGACCTGTTGGTCCGCAGACGGTGCCAAACCCACTGACCTACACCAGTCGGGGCTCCTTTCTTCTTTCAAAGCCTCCAATCATGGGAATGCAAAATTTTTCCTTTTGTGTTTGGTGCTGATAGCCTGTAGCCAAGCCCCAGGGAATGAATGTTGGCCGTTCACAGAAAGTTACAGCAGGATTGGTTCAGAGTCAAGATGAAGAAACAGGGAGGTTAAAAGGCTTCAGTGACACAGCTTGTGTGGTTTTCCTCGTGTGTTATTTTGTGACCATTATTTTCAGTGTGTATCATGATTGATGAAGGAACTATGGCTCCAAAAGCCAATAGGCGTAGTAGGCAGAGGGATTTGAGGGTGAAAAAGGTCCCAGTGACGGAGGAAGAGGACACTTTGTTACTCAGCAAATATTTTTGAGCCAGATCAGTGGAGTGAGCAGGGGCGCAAGCCTGATTAGAGGGGGGTTCTGAAAGCGTGGAGGGTTGGAACAAACAAGAGGGTGAACAAAACTGAGCAAACCGTGTTTGGCTGCGGCGGGGGTAAGAGAAGTGGGGGAAAAGCTGTTGGGGGTGGGGTCGAGAGGGGTGGGTTCAAGACAGGTTTTGTTTTTTTTTTTTGTTTTTGTTTTTGGCCGTGGGAAATTATAGCGTGTTTTAAGCTTATGAAAGTGATCCTCTGGAGAGGGGAATGTAAATGACGTAAGGGGGAAAGTTGCTGGAATGATGCCTCTTAGTGGAGGGAGGCTGGTATCCGTGTGCAAGTGGACTGAGAAGCGACACCCAGTGGCGTGTGGGGGGCATCTATACAAAGGTGAGACCGGGCGGGGTCTCGGAGGCCGGAGAGGAGGGATGTGAGCGCAGAGCGGCTCTCTCCTCTATGCTCTGACTTCCTCAGAGAAATACCAAGTGCATTTGCCTCCTCGGCGCTGCCGCACCAAGGCGCCAGGTGGCTGGACTAGTCAGGGTCTCCTGGGAAACAGAAGCACTGGGGCGTCTATAGATACAGAAAGGTCTATTATAAGGAGTTGGTGCCTGCGATTTCAGAGGCTGAGGAGTCCCAGAATCTGCAGTTGGCGCACTGGAGACTCAGGAGAGCAGACGGTGTAGTTTTATTGCGTCGCAGGCCTGAGAGCTGAGGGCGTGAGTGCCATTCTGAATGTCGGCAGGCCCGGGACCCAAGAAGAGCTGATGCTTCAGTCTGAGTCCAAAGGCAGGAAAAGATGGGTATCCCAGTTCAAGACAGCCAGACAGGAGGAATTCCCTCCTCCTTGAAGCAGGTCAGCCTTTTTGTTACATGCAGGCCTTCCACTGAATGGACAGTGCCCATCCACCCCAGGGAGGACAATCTGCTTTACTCAGTGTCTGCCGGTGTAAGTGTAAACCCCATCCAGAAGCACTCTGCCAGAAAACACCCAGAATAATACTTGACCACATATCTGGGTACCCGATGGCCCAATCAAGTTGACATATCAGACTAACCATCACAATGGCTTAAAACAATAGAAGTTTATTCTCTCCCAGTTCTGGGGGCCAGAGGCTAAAATCCAGGTGTCAGCAGGTTGGTTTCTTCTGAGGATTCTGAGGGAGAATCTGTTCCCTGCCTTGTCCTTGCCTTCTGATGGTTGCTGGCCATCCGTGGCGTTCTTTGGCTTTTTAGACAAACCACTCCGAGCTCTGCCTTGGCGGTGGCTTGGCATACATATGCCCGTGTGTGACTGTGCTTGCATTTCCTTTTACTTAAAAGAACACATTGGATTAAGGCCCACCCTAATCCAGTATAACCTCACTTTAACGTGGTTATAGTTGCAAGGACCCTATTTTCAAATGAAATCACATCCACAGGTTCCAGGGTTTAAGACTTCAAATATATCTTTTCAGAGGACACAGTTCAACCCATAATAGGAAGCAAGATGCTCACTGAGGGCAACGATGGGGAAGACAAGGAAAGGTAACAAATATAACAAACTATAAGAGAGTGGGAGAGTACGTCCATCTAATAATGATGTGGAGAGAGAATGCCGAGCCACCTGAACTGCCTGCTTGGGCTTCATGGTCATGAACTGCTTGTGAGACCAGCCAGCTTGGTTGTGTGGGCTTTTTCCAGCCACGTGCATCTCTGTGAATGCAGCATGACTCGAGCAGAAAGTTGGTTTTTCAAGGGCGTTTGATGAAGTGGTTATTAAAAGGGTATGAAAGGGATTGGTGATGATGGCTGACCTTGGATATTAAGGTGGGTGAGGAAGGCCGTGAGGACATGAGAGGATGGGTCACGGGAACAGGTGGTAGATAAAATGGGTTGATATTTCTGTCTTGTTGAAGATGGTGGGAAACCAAGATATTTATGGGAGTTAGCTGAAAATAGGAGATTTTGGCCCAAGAGTTGGAGGCTTAAAATGGAGCTGAGAACTAGTGGCCTCTAAGTACTGAAGGTTTTAAATAAACTTCCTAGAATCATTCCACTGTTGTTTAGGGAGCTTCTTTTAGCACTGTTAACTGTCACATTCAATTCTTGGTCTAGGCAAATTCAGAGGCTTATTAATTTTCATTACAAAACAGTAATCTGTTCCTGGTGGTGATGCTAGCTCTATTTCTTGTCTTTATCACTTAAGTGAGCTCTGGTGCTGTTCACAGAGAGAAGGAAAGTAGAATGTCATTTCTCAGCTGCTCTGTTGCAGTTTAATGATTTGTGACTTCTAAATCTAAAATTAAAATGCTAAAGATATGTAATTATGAACTGGAGTCCTTTGATTATCAGTGGTGATTCCTTCCTCGAAGGAATATTTGGAGATGAGTGGGACTTCTGGGCTTCGCTGTCATCTTTTGTTATTCGTAATGCGGTAGCAAATCTAACTTCCGAAGACATTTATTGATGGATACCGTTGACCTTGTCATAGCCTTTCCCCAAATTCTCATAGACTTTTCATGGCCTGCAGAATCTAGTAGAGTCTTTTCTCACCTGACCCACATCTATTTTCCGAGCATTGTCCTCTACTGTTCACCTCTTTGACCTGTGTATTTCAGCCAAACTAGACTACCTGCCAGTTCCCAAATAATAAGGTGTGCTTCTTGCTGCTGGGTTTTACCTCTTCCTGTCCTTGGCCTTGTTTATTGACATTCTTTTTTTGTCACCTGATCCTCAAGGCCCTGATCAAAGAGACAACTCTCTAAGAAGCTTCCCCTCAGTCTTGTGATTCTCAAACATTAGCACAGGACAGAATCTCCTGCAGGAACTGCTAGAGGGCCGATGACCCAGCCCTGTGCCCAGATGTTCTGATTCAGCAGCTTCTGAGGTGGGACTTGACATCCTGCAATTCCAGACAGTTCCCAGGTGATGCTGATGCTGAGTCTGGATGCCATACTTTGAGAACTACCATGCTAGAGGCCTGAAGTCTTTTTATCAGTTACATTGACATTTTTGAGACTCCCGCTAAAGCTGCATTCTGTCACACTGCAAACATAATATTAGCAAATAGTTACCAAGCAATAATTATTTATCACATGTCTTCTATGTGCACACAGATTATGCATGTTGGATGGATTACTCATGCCAACCCCCCCCCCCCACACACACAATATTTACAGCACTGAAATTACATTGAATGGAGTTTAATCTCGGATGAGTCAACAGGCGCCTCTGTTCTATGTGTTGCCTAAAGAGTATCATTAGGAATGTCAATCACAATTTTATGGTGCTCTAGAAAAAATTAGGTCACTTGAACTTTTTGCAAAAGCTGATAAACCAGAGATTTAAAAGGTAGAGACTTCAGATTCGGAATTTGTATATGAAGTGCACGTGGATGCAATTGTTGGCATTTGTTAGCAATACAGGAGAGTTAGCTGGTCCTTTGGAGCCGGCTCTTGTGTTTGGGGCAGAATGGGCTTGCGCTGGGTGGGACCATGTCCTGTGAGCGGCTCTGCTGAGGAAGGAAGGGATGAGGTGAATCCATACTCATTGGACCGTTTCTGAGCAAAAGTCTTTGTGGTCAAGAAGGGTCCATCCTCCTTTGTGGCTTTGTATTACTCCATTCACGACCAACTCCAGGACAGACAAGTGACCTCCCTGCAGCTGCCTTTGCCTAAATCAGCTCAGCAGATTGTGTTTTCATAAGCCAGATAAAATCTGGCATTTTACTTTGTATCTATCGACTTTTGCTTTTAGTAGAGTTAAAAAAAAAAAAAAGCTGGGAATCTTGCATGATTGAGTTTTATAATAATGTTGCATTAAAGGGAAAATACAATTTCGGATAGATTAGTGATGAGAATGGTTTGGTTTTTCAAAGAAATGCTATCATCCGTATGTAAATGGTGTAAAAATTGAAGGGTATCTCTTCCTGCAGACTTCTTTTGAGTCATTTGTCTCCCCCAACTTCTCTCTTCTTGATGTTTCCTTTTCATCACTCCACTTGAACAGTTTGCCATTACAGCTTTGAAAGGGAAGCATTTTCCTAATGGGGCGCACAGACACACAAATCTGCAGCCTCTGGAGCCCAGACTTCTGCTAATGTCTTAGGAGTGAAGGAAATGAATTAACTCTGTTTCTTAAGATGCACTGGGGGCCGATCGGCGCCAGGAGGGTCCCAGTCTGCTGGCTCTGTCCTCGAGAACCAACCGTCCTCTGGCCGGTTCTCTTCCCTTCTGCCTTGGCCTGTGGCAGGCGCAGGACTTGGAAACCTTTCCTGTGGCGGTGGGGTGGGGCACGGAGCCCTCGCCTGAGGAGAGGCAGAATTGAACTCAGGGGTGGCAGGAGTTGCTGGAGGCTTTGGAACCAAGCGGGGAGTGAAGTTTCACTTTCTCCGAGCACGTGGAACCCAGAAGGTGCACGTGTAAAAGAGCCAGTGGTTACACAGGTTTACATGCACTTTCTTTGGACGGAGCTTTTGTCTCTGACCTTTACAGAGAGGGTCTAGCTTTGGGTTGGGCCCTGAGTCTCTGCAAATTAAACTGAGCCTCCCCCACTCAGTTGGCTTGTCCCTTTGCCTTGTCAGTGCACATTTCCTGCTCCTCCTCCCCCTCCTGGCTCCTGCCCCAGGCGCAGGGATGGTCCCATTTCCTCTTCTACTGCTTTTCCTGATGCCTCCAAACCACAGGAGAGCCTTCCCTCCTCTGTTTAGACATGCATAGTCCCAAGCCCATAGTTTGGTTCTTTGTAATTGAAACTGAAATGGCAAAAATTAATTTCAATTTGGGCAAGTCACTTGTCTTTATACGTAACAAAATACACGTAATTGAATGTAATTAATAAACATACACAAGAAATAAACAAAAGATTTTTTTATCACGACCAATTATAGAAAACGAACCGTGGAACTTATGGCATGATTTCAAGGAGGGTTGAGTAAGTGAGAAAGTGTACAATGAAAATTAAAAACAAGAAAGTAGAATGATCGCCAACCAAAAAAATAAAAATCATTGCCAGCATTTTTCTTTAAAAAAACATAGAGACAAATGGAAGTAAACATGCTAACATCTTTTTATACCGCTGTTTAATCAAGATGCCTTGGAGATCATCCGCTCAGCTGGTTTGAGCGAGAAGCAGCGTGGCTCAGAGGTGGCCTCCCCCCTCTGATGACTGGGTCTGTTGCGGTCACTGTCTGAGGATGGAGGACCCTGACGGGGGACTCACAACATAAATCTGTGACCACCTCACAGAGGAGAGGTTCTCCCTTTCCCCCTTAGCCTCTGACAGTATAGAAACTCAGTCGTGGAGGGATTTGATAAAGATAATTGGTTGGATATTTTGATTCAGGGAATATGCAGTTTAAGAAAGAGCGAGAAGTACAAATTCAGCCCTCGTTTCTGGCTTTCGGCCTCTGTGTCTGGGGCTGCGTTGGGCACCGTAGAGAGAGGAGAAGGTTCATGGAGGGAGGGTCATCCCTGGAGGAGGCAAATAGCGCATTTTTGGGCATTTTGACTTTGGGCTACATATTGGCTATGTTATTTAACCTCTTTGTTCCTTGGTTCTGAGCTCTGCAAATTGGATGTAACTGTAGTTTTCACTTCAGAGGGTTGTTGTCAGCCTTTCTTGAGTCATTACATCTAAAATAGCACCTAAGACACAGCCCAATGTTAGGCAAGACAATGGTAATGATGGTGATGATGGTGATGATGATGATGATGATGATGTAAGATGTCCGGGGTTCGACTGGGTGGTGATTCTCCCTAGCCTGTCTGATCAACATCTTTTTACCTTGATCCTTTCCTTATCAGAGGTCAAAAACAGCAGCCTGCAGAATTCACCCATCAATACATAATTCTCTAATGGAAGTAAGTCACTTGGTGTTCCACAGAGATGCAAAGAGGAAATATTGAAGTCAGTGTTCCGTAAAGAGAAAAAAAGTAACACGATGGAGAATGAGAAAAGCAAAAGCCAAAAAACAAAACAAAAATCAAAGGAAGGAAAGAAGAAAATAACCATCCTAGTAATGAAAGTCATTGATTGTGGAGGAGTGATTTGCTTTCCAGTTATGGCCAGCGTCCCACCTCTTGCCGTGTGTGTGGACTTGTGCCAGCCGCTCTGCCTGCTGGGCTCACCCAGTTAATACCTACGCCGCCCTGTGAAGCGCAGGTGCCGTAGCTGCTCTCATTCCCAGACTAGCACACTGCACCTGGGAGGGGAAATGACCTCCCGAGTTCATGCATCTCATAAGAGATCGAACTGTCATTCAAATTCAGGTAACCCTCTCAGTTTTGTGGAATAAAGGAGCTTCTCAGAGGCGTTCTTGACCTACTGGTGGATTCTTCCTAGCCCACCATAAACTAATTTGCTTCTTTTCGTTAACTGCATGATTAGGAAGAAGGCACATGAAAATATCTGTCATATTAATGAAATATGTGGGTGCTTAGGGCTTATACAATTCCTCCTTTTCATGGTAGGGTGGAATAAAACATTGATGGCAACGGATGACTTGGTAGCTCTAGACTCCTGTGTTGAAGTCAGGCACGACTGATCTGCAGACTGTATGTTAGAGGAAAAGATCTTGCATTAGGAAGTATCATCAGAGCTATCAGTGTCAACTAGAGTTTTCTAAAGTTACCGGAATATAGGCTTTCGAATTTGGGGGCCTCGTTACCTAATAAAAACAATATATAGCACACACTGTATTGGGAATGTGTGCTGAATCCAAGATCTAAAAGTTATATGCCCCCAGGGCAGATTCGCCTGGGCGTGTTACTAGGAGCTGAGGCAAGACAGGGGAGCTGTGAGCGGAATGGAACCAATTAATGGAGGCTGGGATGTGGACCCGAGGTTGTTTACCGAGCCCATTCACTGGTGGAGAGTCAAGTTTCTTTATCCTTCTTGTTTGTAATTTGATTTACTAATTGTCTTTAAGAAAAAAAGAAGGAGGTTGTAGGAACTTGGGACTAAACTGTAAAAATCCAGATTTTATGAGCATGTTGAATGCAACTAAGGAAATATAAAGTTGTTCTAAATTTACATGCTCAATGTGCACCTGTTTTGAATTTGTTAGCTCTGATTGATATTACTTTTTGGAATAAGTTCAGGGGGCCCATGTTGTACTTGAAGCAGATGATGGGAGGCGGCAGGCGTGGGGATAGTGAGATCCATCGTAGGCAATCCCAGAATTCCCCCTGAAAGTCCAGTTCACCAATAGGAGGTTTTATGAGAGAAATTGCACCCGGCTTTCTCAAACTGACTTTTGTGGCTGCAAATACAGAAAAGCCCATTTAAGTCTGTTTCCTGGGAGAGGAAATGAATGAAATGTGTGCCATTTGTAGCATGCAGCTGTAATACTGTGGTGATTTCCATTAGTACTGTAAAAATATCTTTTCTAATAACAGTGAATCATACTATTGAGCGGCCTGTGTTTAGGTCAATATTTGATTGAAGGTGCTAAGTGGAAGCAATGATGAGAAATGGCCTTGTTTTAATCAAAAGATAACTTAAGACCAGTGGTCCTCACAGAGGGATTTGTGTAACATGGGAATGGGAGTGGGTTTACCCCTCCCCTCATCCCTCATTCTGATGTTCTCCAGGACGCGAGAAGGGACAGTTTGCCCACCATGTGTACTTGGAAATATTTTCCACTTGGTTCTGTCCTGTTCTGAACGACTCTTTGGGCTGGCTATTTATTTTCTTTACTTGAAAGTATTTGTCGAATGTCTTTCTGGCTCTTGGAAATACAGTAATGCTGTTGTTCACAGAGACTTGTGGTAGTTCTTAATTGACAAGCTAATTGACTCATACAGAAGAACAACTTTACTTAAAAAAAAATAGATACATATTTGACAAAGTATGACCTCGGATCCTCATAACGAATCAGTCCCATAAGAACTTGTTTACCCAGTGTTGGCTTGAGTTTCTTAGAATGCAACACCGTCAAAAGCAATGAGTAAAGCCTGGTTAAGACTGGATGGTCAAGGGATTAACCAACGCATATTTATGTACAACCCATAGACACAGACAACAATTGGGGGGCTGGCTTCGGGAGAGGAGAGGGATGGGCTGGGTGGAGGTGGGGAAAAGGAGAAAAGTGGGAAGAACTGTAACAGCATAAACAATAAAAAGAAAACAAAAAAAAAAAGACCAGGGGGACTTCTGAATTTGTAATGACTTCGCTGTGAGATTTCAGAGCTTTGAGTAGTGTCTACAAGCATCACGTTCTGGTTAATAATTGCTATATTGCAAATCACCTTTGAAATTATCTGTGTAAAACAATAACATTTATTTTACTCACAAATCTGCACTCCGGCCAGGGCTCTGTGGGGTCGGCTGAGGCAGCTCCACTGGGGTTGAAGGATCCCCTTCAAGGTGGCTTATTCCTGTGCCTGGCAGGCGGGTGCCGGTGGTCAGCCTGTTGCTGAGCAGGGTTGTCCTGTTTCTTCTCCACGTGCCCCTCTCCTTGGGGCTGTGTGAGCTTCCTCACAACATGGTGGCTGGATTCCAACACAATGTTTTGAGAGTCAGCAGCTGGAAGCTGCCAGTTTCTTAAAGGTGGATCTAGCAGGACCCTAGACCCTTGCTGTTGAGGTGAGAAGTGTCAAAAACCTGCAGCCATCTTTAAGGTACCGCAGACCAAATTGGACCACTTACCTTTGTACGCTGTTCACTTTCATAACTTTGGGCATTTCTCAAGGTATATCTATACCTTTATTGCCCTCCTGCCCTGCCCCTGTTCCTTTTTTTTTTTTCCTTCATGCATTTCCAACAGGGGCAAAAGAGGATTCTTTAAGAGGAGGCAAAAAACTTAGATATCGCAATGGAAAGAACTACACCACGGAACATAGACATACATACTGTCTGTGTGTGGTATTAAAACTTCATGGGGCTGGGGAGGCAGTTAGGAAAACCATCTAAAAAGGCTCCCTGGGGGGTAATAGTGTAAAAGACTTTAAGAAACACTGCTTTACTTCCAGCTCAAATCTGTTATCCTCACTTCCCTAAAACCTGTCCTAACCTAATCCCAGCAAACTTAATTGCTCCTGTTTTACACATTTGTAGCCATTTTATTTGCATATCTGTGACATATTTAAGCTGGCCTCACGACGCCTCTTTCTTGCCTGACTGTGAGCTTCTGAGATGCCTCTACCATGAATCTCCAGAATGCCTTTAATCATTATTTGGTGAATTGAATTAAAATGGTCTTAAGGGACATCAAGTTTTATCTTAGTTTGGTGAGGATTTAAGTGCAAGTAGCCTTTGGAAGGAGCAGGAAACAGTGGCAGGGAGCAGGGAGGTGGGGCAGGGAAGGAGAAAGAGCTGACAAAGGGGGCGCTATCGAGCTGGTCACCACATCTGAGTGGAGCTTAATCCTGCGGGGAAATCCTCAGAAATGTAAAAAACTGACACCACCATCAAACCCAAGGAAACTCAAAAGCTCCACAGCTCAGAGTTACACCACTTGCCGGGGAGAGGGGCTGGGGTGTCTTCACTCTCACTCTCTGTCATTCATTGATGGAGGCCGCCCGGGGGGTGTTCATCTATTAAACTTTGCTTCTGCAGTTTTGGAAAAAGCCCCTGACAGAGAGAAGCAGATGCTGACGGTGGAAGGTCCTGGGGGGCCCGAGAGTGGGGAGGCCGGAGGACAAAGGGCAGGGTGCCCATAGCGTCAGCTGTGGCCTTCCTGAGAACAGTGTGGCTAAAATGGTCAGATGAGTGGTCTTTGCTTGAAATGGGGGACTCTTCCTTTTTCATTGTCCATCTCCTGACCTTGAAGTTCAGCTCCATGAAGACAGGAAACATGCCTGTCAACACTGTGTACCCAGCAGAGTCCCTGACTCAATAAATAAGAGAATTGACGAATAAATGCTGAATAAACCAGCACTAGGCATTATGAAGCGAGTTCTTTGTGTTCTAATTCCAGGGAGGTCGGAGCAGCTAAGACAGCTGGTAATGAAACCGGACAAATGTCAGGTGCTGTTTTCCTTCACCGACTCTTAGAGAACAAACAAACTAACCACAAGGTAGATTTTTTCCTGGTGATGGCCTGCGCAGCTTGTTGAGTCATTGACATTTTTGTGACTGAGTAGCCTAGAGTCAGATTCAGCCCACGGAATTCAGACAGGCGCAGGCCAGGTCCTGCCCACATGCTTTGGTGTCTACTCCTGATGTGTTTAACATTATCCTGGGTTCAAGTGCAGCAAAAATAACCAATATTGACTGGGGTAGCCAGTGAAACATCTATGCACATGAAGAGTCCACATGGTGGGAACCTCGTCTTTCTGTTATTGGCTGAATTGCCCCTCCAGTATGTTGAAATCCTAACCCCCAGTGTGTTTGAATGTGACCTTATTTAGCAACAGGGTCTTTGCAGAGGTAATGAAGTTAAAATGAGGTTATTAGGGTGAGACCTAATCCAGTATGGTGTCCTTACAGAAAAAGGACCCTGAACTCAGAGACAGACATACACGGAAGGAAGATGATTTGAGGACACACAGAGAGAAGATAGCCACGTGCCTGGAATGATGTACCTATAAGCCAACGAACACCAGGGCTTGCTAGGAGACGCCAAAAGCTAGATGGGGAAAGGAAGCCATCTCTACTAGGGTTGTCCCAGAGATCATGGCTCTGCTGCCCTCTTCAATTTGGAGTTCTAGGTGCCAGAACTGGTAGACAAGAAATTTCTGCTGTTTCTCGCCACCCAGTTTTTGGTGCTTTGCTACAGTAGCCTGAGGAAAGTAGTACCCTTTGTTTTCTTGTTTTATTTTTGACCAATACACTTCCAAATGGTTGTTTCTTCCCTCTTTTCTTCCTCCTTTTTGCTTGCTTTCTTATGTGTGCTGCATTGATTCATATTCGACATTTACCTGTGGGTTCCCTCGGGTTAGGAGGGACAAGCCACTGAGAGGACAGAGAAGTCCTTCTTCAGACACTTGGCTGTTACTGTAAAGGGAGTCGTTTTCCTCACTGAAATGGTTTGCCGTCTCTGCCCGCATCCGGTGACAATGAGCCTCTGCTGCTGTAGCAGCTGGGTGCGACTGGCCAGGGAGATAGCCCATACCTCCCACAGGGGGCTTCTGGGGCATTGCCGGCAGAGCGTGTCCTTTGCAAGGACACGTGTGTGGTCTCCGTGAACCCTAGTGAGGCCACTCGTCACAGTCTCCATGCCTGGGAGTTGTCAGCCTCCTGCTAGTGAGCCTGGAGCTTTGTCTGGTTGTGCACGTGGGCCAGGGTGCATTGCCCAGGTAGTTTTCGGAACTGTGAGCCGTTAAGTTAGCTGGTGCTAGCTGGTGGCGATGTGCAGGCAAGGGCTGGGAAGGAGTGAGGTCGGAGAAGAGCAGCGTGACCCGGGTGTGTGTTTAGTTTGAAGCTATTGTCTTTTCATTCTGGTCCTGTTGTTTTTCTTCACTCACTTACTCATTTGTTTATTCATTAAACAGCCAGCTAGAGACTATTCCGTGGCAGGAGCTCTGCCGAACACTAGGGATACGAAGAAGAGGCAACATGTAAATAATACATTCAGGTGTTATAGGTGGTATGAAAATACCGATTTTTGTCCAAGGTACAGTTCCAGCATAAAGCAGTCAGAGTGGGGAGGTGAGGAGTTTCAGCAAAACCTTTATAGGTGTGATCATTATTGAGAGGAATGTCATCCAAATATTAGTTGCTGTTTCCCTCAACAGGGACGACTTTTCTCTCTCTTTCTCTCTCTCCCTTCCCCTCCCCCCACCTTTTCTTTATAAACTCCCTTGAAGGTAGCATGTCTAGCAAATGAATTCCCTGCCCTCCGTGGATGACTTTGCAACACAGCACTCTCTGCTGAGCCCTGATCAGAGCAAACTCTGGCTTGCCCGAGCTCTGGCATGTCACCTTTCTGAGCACTTGAAGCCTGGGGACAAAATTATTTTTAGTTTCCTTCCAACCTGCCAAGATAATGTTCAATCCTGTATCAAGCAAAACATCATCCTGCAGAGGAATTTTGTGTAGCAAAAAGGAAGTGAAAATAAAACCAAATGTGTGGGGGTGTAAATACATGTGTGTTTATAGCATGTATCTGCTGTGCTCTGATGAGCTGGGTGTTCACTGGCACCATGAAGCCAAGCACTTGCAATGGGAACGTGAGGCCGCCCTTGGGACTAAGCTCAGGAACTGAAGGAAGTCCTGGACAGGAATGTGAGAAACAGTCTTTGGAATCTTAGCCTCATAACATTCTATTTGGTTTCCAAGTATCGCATTGTTTTGTCTGACTTCTTTTCATTCTTTTAAAAGTGTGTGCACACTGTTCGGTTTTTATTCCCCGCTCTGTGCCCTCATTTGTTGTCTGGCCGCACAAAATAAATTAAGGGAAAAACAGTTCATTATGAGGTGATGAAGCCATTAAGAGAACCAGACTTGGAGATTACTCAAATATGGAATTGAAAAAATAATTTTGATTAACATATTAATGGTTCTAGTGGGAAACAGTGGAGAGCATGCATGAATAAATGGGGAATTTCAGGAAAGAAATGGAAACTGTAAGAAAGAATCAGATGAAACTGCAAGGGAAGCAAAGACAGCAACAATAAGTAGAAGGGGTAAAGTCTTTAATGAGCTCATCAGTAGACTAAATGCAGCCAAGGAAGAGTAAGTGAACTTGAAGATAGACTATTGATTGTGTTGATTTTGTGTTATATTTCATTGGTTTCTCCTCTGATCTTTATTATTTGGTTTCTTCTGTTCACTTTGGGTTTTCATGCCATTGCCTGGAAATCATAATGTCTGTGTCAGTTCTAGGTAGGTTTTGATTAATTTATTTATCTCTTTATTTTTATGGATTCTATTTTCCTGCTTATTTGTATGTCTGGGGAGTTTTGATTGGATGTGAGACATTTTGACTTTTATCTTGTTGGTTGCTGGATATTCTTGTATTCCTAAAAGTATTCTTCAACTGTTTTTGTGTGGAATTCAGTTAAATTATTTCAAAGTGCTTAGATCCTTTTGGGTCTTCTTTTAAAGAATTGCAGGTTGAACCAGAGTTGCACTTATTCTAGTGCTAATTATTGCCCACCACTGAGAGTAGACCTTGAGTACTCAATCCAGTGCCCTATAACTCATGAGATTTTCCAGTTGGGCTGGTAGGACCAGGAATATTACTGGCCCTGTGTGAACCGGCACTTTAATCTCTAACCACATCACTGGTTAGTTTTCTTTCATGCATACTCTGATTAATACGCAGCTGAATATTTAAGGAGACCCTCTGCAGATTTCCAGAGTTCTCTCTGTGTGTGGATCCCTTTTCTCTCTTGTCTCCCCAGGCTTGCATCACTGTCTCCCCAGCTCTGGGGCTCCACGGGGTCCTTTCTGTATTTCTCCTCCCTGAACTGCAGGCTGCAAACTCTCTCAAGGTCCTAAGATGGACAGTTGTGCAGCTTACCCTACCTGTCTCCTTTTTCAGAGATAACCAGTGTCTCACGAACTGTTGTTTCGTAGCTTTTTTTCAGCTTCTTTGGTTGCTATAAGTGTCAGTGTCAATTTGGTCCCTGTTACTCCATCTCAATTGAGAGTGGAAGTCAAAAATATTGACGTTTAACAGTTTAACGATACGCAGTGGAACAAGATATACCACCAAGGTTGTGTGGGAATACCTTACGCAGAGAGGGATAGATTCGTAATTCCTGGCCCAGACTAGCTGTGCGGAAGGAAAGACAAACATGGCGGCCTATCTGTATTATTACTTCTCTCTATTATTCATTCACTCACGCTCTTTTAGTTGCATTTTCATAACTCAAAGATAGGTGTGAATTTGGGTAGTGAATGCACAATGCAGTATGCAGATCATGTGTTCGAGAGTTGTATATTTGAAACTCGTATGGTTTTATTAACAAATGTCACCCAATAAATTCAAAAAATAAATATATAAATATAGGTGTGAATTCAGTGGTATATAACCTTTTTTTTTTTCCATGAGTGGGTGAAATTTTTGTCCTGTGTTTCTAGCATTTGTCATTTTTCATCAGCGTTGGAATTCAAAGGCCTAGGAGGGTCAAACAAGTGGGGTATAGGTGTGAAGGTGGTAACTCATGAAATGACTGTAAAAATAGTCGCTTATACTTTAGTAGAGAAAAGAACGCTGCCATGAGGGAAGGAGGGACCCTGGCGAGTTGCAGCGGAAAATATCTAAGCAAATAAGGGCAATTGCATGGCCAGCTGGAGCTAACTGTTGCCATGGCGGCATGCAAGTTGCCTTTGCAGACCTTCTGACCTATGAAGAGAAGTGGAAATGGATATTTTAATCATATATACCCCAATATTGAAATATTCTTCAAATATAAGTGTGCTACAAATCAGATAAAACATTTACAGGCCAAGTGTGCCTGTGAGCGGAGGGTTTGTCATCTGTGCTTTACAATAGTTTAACAGTTAACTTACAGAAAAGTTTAGAAGATGACAGAAACAAATTACACTAGGAATATAGCATGTGTGTGTATATTTCAGATCAGTCACACACAAAAATGACTATATACAGGCACACACTCCCCCGAGGGAGCCTTTCACAATCTTTGTGGGCTTTTTGCATACTCTGTGGGCATGGAGCTATTTTGTGCCCTTCCCACATAATCTTTTGAGGGAATCTGTGATATCCAAAAGAAATGTTTCCATAATTAAAACTACATGAATAAGTATGGATGTGTGATCACGAGTATTTTCAGTTGGTTTAATAATAGCTCTCACTTTAATAGATATAGGCAGTCTGTTAAACTTGTAAGTGTCTGGGTGTAAGCTTTTAAAATGAAGCTGCAACTTTTTGAATAAGATGGTCACTAGAATAATCAGCGGCCACGAGGCAAATGCAGAGTTGGTGTCGGTCTTTCTTTTCTTGTAATACTAGGTCAACATGAACTACATTCAAAATTAATCCTCTAAATCAAGTAGCGCAATTTTGTGTATGCCTGCTAGATTTGGGGAGACTATTCAACCCAGTTTTACCTTTAAAAATGACAAAAACAAACAAAACCCTTTGCATTAAAACATTAAACAAAAGGTGAATTTAGTGAAGTAAAATGAACCAAGATGGGCTCTTTGTATGATAAATCCTGCGGAAGTGGCTTGGGGGTGCCTGAGGGAGGCGGGTCTCCGTGAGGGGAGCGGCAGTAGCCAGGTTGAAGGAGACTCAGATGTGGGGCCTGCAGGCTGGCGTGGGAGGTGGGCTCATGAAAGGAACGTGCCCTCACCTTTGTCTGGCCGAGAGCTGCCGGTCCTGCCCTTGGGCCCTGAGGCCAGACAATTCATTTCCTCCTCTTGTAGCCCTGGGGCCTTTCAAGCTGCGGCCCCAGCTCTGGAGCTCAGTGCTAATGAGTCCATCAGCAAGTGCCTCCGCCTGCGCCTGCGGGCCTTTTAAGCCTTTTCAGAGGAACGGGGAGGGCTACAGAAGCTTCTGTCTCACTCAGCCACAATCCCAATGGTTTTTACAACCACAAGTTATGACAACTTCTCTTCCTGGCACTGGAGCCTTTGGCTAGGACCCCTCACTCCTCAGGGGCGCCCTCGGCAGTGGAGATGTCACTCCTGATTTTTAAAAGCCACAGGTGGGTGTGGGAGCAGCCCCGTCCTTGTCCTCTACTCCCGCACCGGTCTCATATGGCTTCTGCTGTGCATCCTTAGTCCTGGGACTTCTCTTCAGCCAGATTTCAGGCAGTTTCTGAATGGTGGTGGTTCTGTAGTTTTGTTGTCTTTATGACGATCTGGTTGAGAGAGGAGGTGAGCACAATGCAGAGGCAAAGCTGCCGCCTTGACTGGAAGTCCCTCGTTCATTCACTCTCACTGTCTATTTAACAGAGAAATATTTTTCTTACTTTTATTTTTTATTTTTTGCTCTGTATGTGTGAAAATGCTAGAATGACTATTTAAAAGCAAAAAAATCTAAGAATTTACATTACAATGGTCAGCGAAAGACCTTTCTAAAGATCACAAAAGTACCTTTTTTAGTATTACAGTTGTTTCTTTTCTCACGTGTGGGGCTTGAACACATGCAAAGTTAGGCAAGTACAACTGAGTGCATTCTTACCTACCCCACAAAGTAATAAACTGAAATGTGATCCTAGCAGATGTTGAAGTCCTGCTGGTTTTCTTCCACCTGTGCATGTTAGCAGCTGCGTGGGGTCCTGAGGTTTTCCATTAATTTGATTCACCCACTTGTTCCTTGTGCTTCTCTTAAGGAGAGCATTTGCAATACTGTTGAAGTTTGATGAGGGTATTACTGACTCAGTAGTTTGCAAGTTGAAACTGACCACTGTAACCAGCCTTCAAAGTGCAAGGAGAAACCAGGGATGGAAACTTTGATGCCTTCCCTTCAGCTTGAGTGAGGATTGTGGTCCAGTTATCTCAGAGGAAGAGGAAGAAGCAAAGATGCTTTATGTATTAGATACAGAATCAATGCAAAGGCGGGATCCACCTGATTTGATTGATGAGATATGTAAATCCTTGCCTGCTCAACTGTCAGAGATGAATGTCTGAATAGGAGTAGGACAAGCCAACTGTAAAATTACACAGGGCAGGGTGGCGGTTACCCCGTCTGCCTAATGGGGCTCAATGTAGAGGCTGTATTTTCAAGTCACACATAAACCCACCAAGTGCAGAAAGCCGAGCTTTGTTTAATTTGTCGGGGGCAGTGCCCTAATTTTCCACAGCACTGTTCACTTCCCTTCTTGAACAATGAATAACCCATCTTCTCTATGAAACACTCTGCATCTTTCATTTGGGAGCAGTTGCTGTTCCAAGCTCCTCTCTGAGGTTCCTTTTTCATGGCCTCTTTTTTTTTTTTTTTTTTTTTTTTGCTTGTTCATGCAAAGAACAAGTGATACCATTTTTGACACCACGTAACACAACATTTTAAAGTTGGCAGAGGAGTAAACTGAGGCCCAGGACGGAGAAGGGCATGCAGTCCTGACAGAGCTGGTTACGGCTCTGGGTCTTTGTACCCGGGAGGAGAGCTTGCCACCCAGACTGGGTGGCATGGCAGGGGCACTCTGTGGCTGTCCTTGAGACTTGGAATTTCTCTCATTTTGGCAGTAGCTCAGAGAGCTTCATCACAGACATGAATAACCTGGGGACAGTAATACCTTCTTTAGATTATCATTTGCAGCTTTATCAGTAAGGCTCAGCCTGTTCAAATAACTAAGTGAAAGATTCACTATTTTAAAAAAATATAATGTTGTATTTCATTTCTGCAGTTTAACATGTAAGAATGCTTTCTAAACTTTTCATTAGTGGCTCCATTTTATTTTCACCGATGACTTTTATTAACAAGTAATTTGTATTGGTGAGGCTCCTTTAGCTGCAAGGGTTGGACACCTCACCCAAGCTCGCTTACAGCAGGCAGGGGGGTGTATTGGTTCATATCCTCAGTAAGACCATGGAGGGATCTGAGTCAGATGCAGCTGGATCCAAGGGCTCGGCGACACCAAGCCTGTGACGCTCCACTTCTCAGCTCTCCCTGTCTCCGTGTGTTCTCATTCTCAGGCTGACCTTGGCAGGTAAGAAGGTTAGCAGCAGCTCTAGACTCACAGCCTGCCGGTTTAGCCAGCCTGTATGTCCATCTTTCAGAAGAGTGTGGTCAGCCAGTCTCGAGTTTCCTCCGAATCAATGCCTTTGACTGGGGACGTGTGGACTCAAATGGTCAGCCTGGGTCACATATTCTTTCCCAGCGTCAAGGGGCAGAGAATGTGACCGGCAACTCAAGGAAAGAGGCAGAAGAATGTTCTTAACAGAAATAGCTATTGCTGTCTCATTTCCACCACCCAAAAATCTGCAAGAGCCACTCAGAGTTAAAATGACATAAAAATGTTAATTTCCCCTAAAAAGATGTATCATTGGAGACTCATTCACCAAATAATTCATGTTTTGTTTCCTCCTTTACCTCTGTCCTTTCGCAGTGGGCAAAAGGACAAAACCATTAAAGAAAAAAAATTGAATCATTTTCTCTATTTCACTTTTAAATATTCTTACCACCTCTTTAGCTTTTCTAACAAACTTGTCACAAAAATTTGCAGTTGTCATTTGGTTTCACAGTCTCCACCTGCTGTGAGCAGCCCTTTTAAGCTGAGACTAACACTCTGTCTCTGATCCAGCTGTACTTACACAGTGTCTGGCTGAAAGTAGGTGTTCGGTAAAGGCGTGTGGAACAAGCTGGCGAGCGAGTGCATGGAACGCACCTGCCTGTCTGAAGGTGCCAAGGCTTTGAAGAGCGAGGGATCTGGGATTTCACTGCTCATTTTGTCGAAGTTGGAATTGGAGCTCTGGTATCTTCCTAGCCCAATTTAGCGTTTAAAAATTTTTCTAAAAGATTTTTAAAACTTTAGAGAGAAGGGAAGGGAGGTAGAAAGAGAGGGAGAGAAACATCAGTCAGTTGTCTCGCGTGAGCACCCCAGAGAGGAGATCTGGCCCGCCATCCAGGCATATGCCCTGACTGGGAATCAAACCAGTGACCTTTCGGTTTGCAGGATGATGCGCAACCCACTGAGCTACACCCGTCAGGGCTAAAATGTTTGTTTATTTCTTTTAACAGGCTCCCAAAACAAGTCACCAATGGGGCCATATGTGTGCCAGTCTGGAACTTTCAGTCCCTGTGTGTGTGTAGTGACTGATCCAATAATGAAGACGTTGGGTCCCACAATAGGGACAGGAAGAGTCTCAGCATTTCTGAGCAGTGTGGCTGTCCAGTCCTTTGAGAACAGTCACTTCTAGTGCCATCTTCGGGAACTTCCTGTGTAGAAGAAGTCAGGCTGAGTTGAGCTGTGGTTTCATGACTTCTTGCAGAGTTCCGGCAAAATGGCAGACAGGGACAGTGCCCTCAGCAGCTTCTTACCTCATCTTCTGGGTTTCTCTCCCCTTTATCTTCCATAGCAAACCAACTTTGACTCTTGCTCTCAGTGGTCCATGTTTCTTCTCCTAAGCCCCATTCCCTCTGTTAGACTGGAGTCAATTAAGAACAAGGACAGAATTCCAGATTAATATGTAAACTTGCATTACATTGTTTAAAAAATACAAATCAGCTCTGGCTGGTGTGGCTCAGTGGATTGAGTGCTGGCCTGTGAACCGAAAGGCCTTGGTTTGATTCCCAGTTAAGGCATGTGCCTAGGTTGCAGGCCAGGTCCCCATAGCTGGAGACGTGTGCGAGACAACTGATTGATTGATGCATCTCTCACACATTGATATTTATTTCCCACTCTCTCTCCCTCCCTTCCTCTCTCTCTAAAAATAAATAAAATCTTAAAAAAATACAAATCAATACTCATTGGGAAATGTAAGGGCAAGTCTCTCTCCTATTTAAAAATGTATCAGGGCCAATAACTTGGTATCCTAAAAGGTGGCCATATCAATCAGGGTTAAATCAGAGAGGCAGATCTAGTGGGAGATATATATTGAGATTTATTCAAGGAATTGGCTCATGGAATTTGAAGAGGCAGGTTAGGCAAGTGTCAAATCCTGAGGAGACACTGTCAGGAAGAGTGGGCTGAACTCTTGGGCATGGACCAAAGCTCCTGTCCAAGGGTAGAATTTCTTCTTCATGGAAGCTTCAGCTTCCCTGTTAAGGTCCTTCCATTGAGTGAATGAAGCCCACCCACATTATTTAGGATAACCTCCCACACTTCATTCCAGCTTATTGTGGCCTTCAATCATATCTGCAAATATACCTTCACAGCAATGCCAAGATTAACATTTGATTGAATAACTAAGCATGGTAATCTAGCCAAGTCAACACGTAAAACTGACCATCAGAGTGGCCAGTTGGAGTTCTAGTAAATTCTGCAGACTTGTAAACTGCTGTAAGCTCTTGGGATATTTCATTGAATAAAACAGTTTCTGCTCCTGTGGTGCTCATATTCTAGTGGAAGATAACAGACCATAAAATAAACAGAATATATAAATTTATAGTGGCAGTATATAGTCATAAGAATAATAAATTGGGAAGGGAATAGACAATGATGAGTATATATAGCTACATAATTTGTGGGGTTTAGTGCAAAATGAAAATTTAGTGTCTTCTATTCAAAAAGTAGGGAAAAAATGTCATTAAAGGTACTAAAATCAAAAGCTTTTTCTTTCTTTTATGAATCTCTCTCTGGAATAGTCATGGTTTTGTGTTTTTTTTCTACTTAATGCTCTTCTAAGTAAAGAAAAATTTAAAGTTATTACCATGAATTTACCATTCATCATTACATTGCAAAATCCCCACTTTAAATGCAAATATAAGAGCTGAATTATTGAAATTACACAATTTTCATTTCCTAGCTCTCCTATGTTTTGTTCTTACCAGAGCAGTGCGAACACTCCTCAAAACTAACTCTCCTGTTTTTGTTTCACTTCTAATACGTGGACACTCTACTGCCACTACCTTTCATTTACTGATTAGTGAGGCAGGACTGGGAGGAAGAGGAGCTGTGGTTGCCCTGGCTGCCCCTGTCCTTCTGTGTTACCATTTTCAGCATAAGTGGTTGCCTAATATAGGAAAGTTGTACAAATGAAAAGGATATGGTAGGGTTCCTCGGTCACTCTTGCAACACAACTGACTTCTTTCTGCATCTGAAGCAGAGCATACTGACTCACAGGCTTAACTTGCTCACCTTGCACTCACTTTGCATCTTGCTGAATTTTATACGCCGGGGAACGCACACGTTGTGCACATCCTTCTGCTCATGAGAGATTCCAACTGTTCCATCAGACTTAGTTTACAAAACACAAAATCAGGGAGAAAGTGATCAAGGATTCCTTCTCTGAATCTCCCTCTGAAACAGTCATGGTGGATTTTAAACCTAGAGCATTAGACCAAACATAGAGCCCTACTGCGCGTGAGGCCCTCAGATGTGATTGTACAGGTTGCATGCCCATGAAGTATGTGTATGTATGTTTATGTGTATATTTGTGTGTGTATATGCATGTTATTTTAGCTGATGTTAATAAGGAAGGACCTGTCTCATAGGGTGACATTTGGTCAGGGTCCCCAAGAAGGTGAGGGAGCAAGGCGTGCGGATACCTAGGGCACAAGTAGCACATTCAGAGGTTCCAAGACATGTGTATCTGGCTTGTTCTCAGGAGGTAAAGCAGCCACTGAGGCTGGGTCTGAGCAAGTGAGAAGGTGAGGCGTGGGGGATGAGGTTAGAGAGGCTGCGGGTCCATCCCTGAACCTCATAGGGGCTCGAAGGCCAGACTTGGACTTTCTCCATGAGAAGAGGGGAAGACTTGGGAGAGATTGAGCAGAGGGATGACATGTCATAATTAGATTTTAGAAGGACCCTCCCCCCGCCCCCCAGCTGCTGTGTGGCCATCCTCAGCACAGGGGCAAGGTGGGAAGTTTGGACCAGTTTGGAAGCTGCTAGACCAAACCAAGATGGAGACTGGACTGGGTGTAGAGATAGTGCTGAGGAAATATGCTTAGATTCTGCATATATTTCAGAACTAGTGCCAACAGCAGTTGCACAGAGACTTGATATTTACTTCATTGAGAAATACTGCATTTCCCAACGTTCTAGAGCCAAGGCATAGCAAAGCTAAAGGAGGCAGAAGTCTTGTGTTCTTTTCACCAATTTTTTTTCCTTTTCCATTATCTCTAAACTTCCCTCCAAATTGTTCTTTAGCATCCTCTTTTGAACATCTTCGCTTCTTTCGTTAAATTCAGCAGGGATTCCACCTCTAGGATTTCATTGGTATATATCCCTTGGGAAGACCAAGGTCAGAGCAAGGTCACGGTTGACTCCACCACTACCCCGTGTTCTCGTGATGGCTGCAGGGGCGGGGGGTGGCTGTCTCCCACATTCTCACTTCAGCAATGTCCTGACAATTTTTCCGTGCTCTGCTTTACCCACTATCTCTTGGCCTCCTCAGTTAAGACAGAGGTAATGAAATGAAGAGTCTGCTACTGGGTTTTATGTGCCATTGCACCATGGGCAATTCTGAATGATTTAACTGTATTTCGCTTATTTCTTTTCCCTGCTTTTCAGCACTTTCAGACCATGCTGAAGTCGAAGTTGAATGTCCTAACACTGAAAAAGGAGCCTCTGCCAGCCGTCATCTTCCATGAGCCCGAGGCCATCGAGCTGTGCACCACCACGCCCCTGATGAAGAGCAGGACTCACGGCGGCTGCAAGGTATGTGGCACGTGGCCAGCAGAGACTCTCTTGTGGGACAGATGAAAGGACGTGCAGCCTTAACATGCCTGTTTCACAACAGTAACATTTTTAAAGAATGAAAATGTCAAACAACTAACAAACTCACTGAGTGATGATAGTATGAATTCATATCCTGCTTTATTTTTCTTAATGATATAGCGCTCTTCATAATTTGGGCGTAACATTAAAGACATAAGTTTAAGGATATGTTAAAAAAAATAGTGTTCTTGCCATATTTTTATAGCCCTGTGGAACTTTATATGAAAGTTCTGTCCATAATGATGATTTAATTCGTCTCTTTGTATTTGCCA
The DNA here is from genome assembly GCF_021234165.1 of Pteronotus mesoamericanus. NCBI lineage: Eukaryota > Metazoa > Chordata > Mammalia > Chiroptera > Mormoopidae > Pteronotus > Pteronotus mesoamericanus. The sequence continues at coordinate 1,287,839 of NW_026555277.1, forward strand.
TCTGAATAATACATGGCTTACCAAGTGAAAAACAAAACAAGTTTCTCAACAGTTGTATCCTGTGAGTCCTTTGGGGGGTAATTTTGTTTTTTTGTTTTTCTTTAGCTCTCAACATTTATACTAATATTCCTGTCTTAGAATCCATTGACAACATTTTTGTTTATATGGACTGTAATGCCAACACAGAAAGAAAACCGAAAGTGAAGTGTGTAACTTCGGTACACTTTTGGACTCTTTCTTATGATATTCTTTTTTACCTGAGTTGATGAACATAGAAGTCTATTTAGAGGCAACAAAGAAAATATATTACGCATATTTTGTCACCAGAAATTTGTCTTGAGTGTTGAGGGGCCGGAAAATGCTTGTTTGCATGGGGATTTCTTGTATAACCTTGGAGACCCACTCCTTCCCTTACTGCCTTCCAGGTTGGGGAAGCAAAGATCCATTGATCTTTCTTGTCGGGGTGTTCAGTCCCTTCCCTGGTCCTTGCATAGCTGTGATCAGGTTGGGGCCGACAGCAATCTGGAGCAGTGGCGAGGTGCACAAAGCCTCATACACCTCCATTCATTCCCGAAATGCTCACTGGGTGCTCTCTGGCTGCCCGACACTGGGGGCGGTGTGAGCAACACCAGCAACAGCTTTATGGGCTTAACTGCTGGTTGGAAGAGGAGGGAGGAGAAAGCACGGGGAAACAAGTCTCGGCTGGTGAGAAAGCCAGCCTGTGAAGAGCTGGTGGAAGGGCCTGGTAGGCCGAAGGATCAGGGCGTGCTGGTTCTCTGAGGTGGACATGGTCTGTGTGCTTTGGAATGGAAAGCAAGGGGCCAGCATAGCTGGCAAGTTGAGGACGCCATGGTGAGTGTTCTAGTTGGGTGCGGGTTCGAGTATAGTAAGAGTCTGGTTGTCACGGCAAAGAGTTTTTGTTCTCATTACTACGAGGAGCCGTTCAGAGGGATTAAGGGCAAGCAAATTATGGGAATCTATTTAAAAAAGTGATTTTATTTTTATTAGATTTTATTTTTCAATTCTGTCCCATATCCATTCCTTTCCGTATCACTTTGTGTTAATTTCAGGTGTGCAGCATAGTGATTAGCCCATCATATACTTTGCAAAGTCTTCTCCCAATATTTCCAGTACCCAGCTGGCACCAGACACAGTTATTACAATATTGTTGTAATATTATGCCGTACTTTATATCCCCTTGACTGTTTTGTAAGTTAAGTACCGACCTGTCCTTCTTCCTTCACCTTTTCACTCAGTGCCTCAACACTCCTCCCCTTTGTCAACCATCACTCTGTTCTCTGTATTTATGAGTGGGTTTCCATTTTGTTTGTTCATTTAATTTGTTCTTTAGGCTCCACGTGTAAGTTAAAACACATGATATTTGTCTTTCTCTGTCTGACTTATTTCACTGAGTATAATACCCTCTCGGTCCATCCGTGCTGTCTCAAATGGTAAGATTTCGTTCTCTTACGGCTGAGGAATATCCCGTTGCACATGTATGTACTGCAGCCTTTTTCTTGGGCACCGTTGCAGATTGGTGCAGCCATGATTGACTCTAGCTCAGCTGGGAAGAGTGGATCCACGGAGCTGGCCTCAGGTCACGTCGGATGTAGTGCTTTTGGTGAATTGATGACTTAAAGGAATTATAAAAATACTCACTAAATTTAGAAGTGATATGAGATCAAATTGGGTTTTATATCCTTTAGAGATTCCCTAAAGTCATTTCCAATTCTGTTCCAGGTGAGGAAAAAGGAGCCTCTCTAAAGCAGGATGAAGTAGCTAGGGACGAGTCTCAGGAGAAGGGCTTGCTTTGATAAAGTCTACAGAGTATGTTTAAATGGGAGGGGAAAATGCAGTTACAGAGTCAAAAGATTTAAGAATCCAATCCAGATATGAAAGAGGTGTGTGTGTGTGTGTTTACATATATGAGTATATACATACATGCATACACATTCTTTATGAGAGAGAAAGAAATTTGGTAGGAGAATAAACACTATCATTGTTCTAAAAAGGAATATACGGTTCAAGATTCATGGTGTGATTTTATCTTCTGTGTACTGCCTCAGGTCATGGCCATTTAGTTTGCTTCTAAAAGGATGTTGAAATCGATAGAAGGAGATGAGAAGAACAGCCACAGAGAGCGAGGGTTGCCCTGGCATCTGCTGAGGGGCTAGCGGACAAAGGGGAGCTGCAATGAATTCAGCTGGGCACAGGGAAGAACTTCTGCTTTCAAAGTGAAAAACACACCCCACTGGGCCAGAAAAAATTTATGAACTCTCCATCCCTAGACATCTTGAAGAGGAGACTCCAGACCTAGATAACTGTAATCCTGGAATCGGGGACCTGGGCCAACACCCCTTGAGTTGCTTCCCAGCTTTGTGATTTTATTTGAAGGGAGAAAACCTCCAATGTATCATCCTTCCACGTGTGTACTATAATACACTTTATACATTTAAATTTTAACTGGAAATGTACTGGAGTTACAGCTTTTAATTTTCAAGGATGATGCTGTATTTGTGTCCAGAGTCATTCTTTTGTTTAAAAAAAAAAAAAAAAGGTTAGATTTTGAGCCTTGATAGTTCTATTTAAAATCTCTAGACCTCCCCTGATTTTTTTTCCTGATCATCCCTTGGAACAAAGTGCAATGTTTCCTCTCTGATTCTTGCGAATAACTTAGCTCACAAAATGCCAGCTGCAGAAGGAACTCTCCCTGGGGGCTCTCGCCTGCCAGGAATAATGAATGTGGGGTAGCTCGGGCCCGGCTGCAGGGCCAGTGTACGGGGCCGGGGACCCCATGGTCACACAGCACTAGTTCTTGCCTAACAGCTCTCGAGTTGTGCTTGCATCCCTTTAGGTTTGGGGAAGAGAGAGAGGCAGGAGGAAGCAAAGGAAAAGGGAGCTGAAGATGGATTATGGTCCCAGCTCCTCTCGGATTCCCTATTTCCCTCTGATCTGTATTCTCCGTGGGTCCTGGCGGGGTTGCCTTGCCAGGCTATTCATGTCGCGGGCAGCTGGGTCTTTGTGTGTTCTTCTCTATTGCTGCCACTCTTTTTTTCTTTTTCCTGCAGTGGAGTTCTTTAACTGTACTGCTCACTGCATACCATTAGGATGCTCCCACCAGAACCCATGCTGGAGCCGTTCACAGCTTCAGATGCTGCGTCTGATTTTACAGCGACAACAATGGCTTGTCATTCCTGTCTTCTGCTGCCCAGCTCAGTGCAATCCTAGGCGGCTTCCGCTTGTTAGCAAACATTCATTTAATTAATAGTCATTGAAAGACTGCTGTGTACATGGAATTGTGGAGAAAGGAGTCAGAATAGGTATTGTGGGTAATGTGACTTACAGCCAAGTAGAGCCAATAAGGGAGGTGTGCCCCACCCCCCAAATCGCCAGGGCTTTGGAGATTCCTGTGGGTATCAGAAACCCCTAGGGGAAGATTTCTGGACCTTTTCCCCCCAGAGAGTTTGATTCAGGCACTCAGCTTAGTGGTGGCGAATGAGAGCCCGCACTTAAAAACCAAACATGTAATTTACCTGAAGTGACACCTGACCTTGCTTGGAGCTCGAGGGCCTGAACCACAGGGTGGTGGGTGACAGAAGCAATGTAAGTGACATAGGTGAGCGCAGCCCCCGTTCGGTGGGAGCTGGGGTGGGGATGGCGTGCGGGGGGCTGGCTGGCTCTTGTAGGGCTAGGATGGGTTTGCCACGCAGCTGACCAGGAGGCTGATGTCTAAGCGAGGCCCTTAGGGCCTGACGTCACCTGGGGCGAAGCGCCGGCTGCCAAACCTCGCCTCCTCCTGAGTGAGGCACGGGGCTTGGCGCCCTGAGAAGCCCCTCTGAGGCCCTGCTGTCCTCCTCCCGTTTGTAAGGGCAGAAAAAAATCGAACAATCTAGTTCCTGAGAAGGGCTTCCTGATTCTTAAACCGTAACAGTTTTTGTATGACTTTGAGATTCTTTGCCATCAGGAGTGACAGGTGGTCCCTGACTCTCGGAGAGGATGTGGTTGGTTTACAGTCCCGTGGGATGGAGAAGGGACGTTGCGGAGCTGAAGGCTTGCCAGGCAGCTGTCAAATCCTACCATTCCACGCGTGTGCCACATGGCCAGTTTAGAAGTGGATCCCAGAATTCCCCCGGCTTTTACAGCGAGAGCTCCCAATTTTTATTTACATAGGTTGAGAATTAGCATTGCATGCTCCTTCTTTCTATACTTATATTTTTGTGTTTATTGGATCAGTTATATATCTAATTAGAAATAAAATTTTATTTTCTCATTTTAGCCAAAGCCTCAGTTTTTTCTAACCCATTAACAGAAGGGAGAAACACTAATTATGTCATGTTGTCACGCTCATTGAAGACGCCTCTGCAGCCCTACCTTGGTGTCGGCCATTTTGGTCATGGCATGAACCCAATTATGCCAATTATACATACCTTGTTCCCTGAAAAAAGATAAATTTCTGATTTTGATATCAAGGCAGAATACATATTATGGATTTATAAGATAATATATAAAATAAGATTCAGTCCCATGGTCTTTATTGGTTATTTTCCTCTAAATTCAGACTGGATGATATTTAATTCTCATGTATTTTCTCTTCATTCTCTCTCAGACTTCCTTGTAAACATTAAAGCACATCATTTCTGCTTGTTTCCCAAATATAGAAAGGTAAAAGTTGGTAGGAGTTTAAGAGACAAGCTTTTATTGTTTTACAATTTTTGTTCTTTGTTGATTTATAAATTTCTGACTCCCTCCCTCCCTCTCTTCTTTTCTTCCTAATTTCCTTTTTTTTTCATTTTTTTCTTTATCCATAAAAATATATTGTACACCTTCAGGATGTTTCAGGTGTTGATAGGAACACAAAGGTAATGGGTTTAGATGCTTTCGCCTTGAAATAACAGAAAACCTAACCTGAATTAACTTAAATCATTGAAATTTATTTGCTTTCAAATCTGCAAATCCAACAGGAAGGATGAGGGAAAGAGGTGCTAGACAGACAACAAAACAGTGTCCACTACAAAAACTATCGGCCTCGTGGCCTGGAAGGACAGGTCACCCTGCAGGGAGCGCGGCGGCCGTGGGGGAAAATGCGGAATGTTCTCAGATTGCTGAGCAGAGGGTACCCATTCCTTCATCGTTGCAGCCCGGGCCCCAGCCCATCCCCCGGAGCACTTAGGGAGGATGCTGTTGCCCGGAGGAGCTGAGCCGGGATCTGGGGCAGGCTTCTGTCTCTCGCATCCCTGCATGGGCAGTCCTGAGTAAACCCGGTGCGCCCGTTCACTGGAGAAGCCCTGAACCCTGCTTCCCAGACTTTTCATTCTGGGTCTCCACCCTGACAACTCACCGTTCAAGGTCAGGACAGAGCAAAAGAAGCACGATTTCAGAAGAGGGAATCAGTTCATGCCTGCAAAATTTGAGATGTCCGTTGGACTGTGAGTGGACAACACCCAATGGGCACCTCACTGTGTGCATTTGGAGCTTCATAGGTGTCTGGAATGGGCCGTGAGAAGGACACACATACGCACATGCACACAGAAACTTACATGTATAAATATGCACCCACCTCTGGTGTCTAAGGATCAGAGAGAGAAAGAAGAATCATTGGAAAAGGAGCTTATGAAAACTTGAAGTTCTTCCTCCCCACCAGGCGCTGAAACTGTCCTCAGGCTGCTGCTCCCGCTTCATCCTGCTCTCAGTGCTCACTCTCGGGACCACCCTGTTCTCCTCTCAGAGGCTGGTCGAGCAGAGAAAAAGGATGGAACGCCAGGGACAGCCGGAGCCCCAGTGTATTGTTTTAGGACTGGTCTTTATATACATGAGATACAGACGACTTATGGCACCGCCGTGGTGCCTAGCATAGAAGCGTCTTTTATTTGTGTTGTAATGTAAACAACTCCGCCGTGAGTCCCAATCCAGGACTTTGAATTCTATGCTTTGGTCTTCCCCATTGAGAGCCATGGTGGCCGCAGCAAAACTGTTTGTCCTTCACGAGCTCACTTTTGTTATTTGATGACTAAAAATCTTTTCATATGGGAAGTGTCTTTATTTCATCTGACAAAACTCCGTAGAGTGTTGATTATTACTCTGCCTGCATGCTTGGAACGCCAGCTTCTTTCCAGGGTCACTCTTTCCCATGATTGATGGGTGTACTAGAGCTGTTTTTCCCATTGAGGAATTATCTGGGGATCCCTGACACCTCCAAACTATTTATTTCTCAGCGCCCACACAGCATGAGGGCGGTGGCTCAAAATGGTCATCTTGCTCCAGGGAACCAGATTTGGCATCGAAGCTTAAGCTTTGGACTAACGTCAAAGACTCTATCTTCCTGTATCTTCAAAGTTGTGATGTCACTGTCTACTTTAGCCTACTTTTTGCCTTTGAAAACTCTTGGGAGATCAGCAAGGATTTATTAGTGAAAAATGGGAAAACATTCCAAACGTCTAAAAGAGATCTAATATTTTTGCTCCGCAATCCTATGGGAAACATGCAGTCATTACAAATTCTGCTGTAGAAATCATACTAATGTGGAAAATGTTCATATTAAATGAATAAAAAAGCAGGTTGAAAAATGTTATCAGGACCCTATTTTTGTAAAATAAAATAAAACTAAAATATATGCGAACATTAGTAAGAGGAGGCTCACACTTAAATGTGGACAGAAGTGATGTATAGATAGTAGAGTTACAGGTAAAACTTTGGATTTTCTTATTTTTTGCATTTCCTAAATTTTCATCAATGAACAAGCACTACTTTTGTAATTAGTTTTTAAAAAAGTAATTATTGAAGAAAAATACTTCCTTTGGAGAGAAGTTTGCATGGAAAGATATCTATAAGAAACTCTATTCTAAATGGAGCCTTTTAGAAAAGTTTTGTTTGGCTGGAGTACTTGTTCAAGAAGTAAAAATTGTGGTCCTTGTATGTCTAAAAATTTCTTAATTCTACCTTCATTTTTTGGAAAGTTTGGCCTGGTATAGACAGATAGACTGGAAGTAATTTCTACTCAAAATTTTGAAGGCACTGCCCATTGACTTCTGTGTCTTCATGTGAATTTTCTCCCGAATTTATCCACTTGGAACATGGTAGGTTTTTTTCAATTTGAAGACTCTTATTTCTAGGTGTTTTAGGAAACCCTTAGTAAAATTCCTACATTCCCCCCAATTTTGGAACCATTTAAGAAATAAGAACCCTGGCTGGAGTGGTTCAGTGGATTGAGTACTGGCCTGGGAACCTAAGGGTCATTGGTTTGATTCCCAGTCAGGCCATATGCCTGACATATGAGAGGGGACACATGAGAGGCAATCACACATTGATGTTTCTCTCCCTGTCTTTCTCCCTCTCTTTCTCCCTCCCTTCCACTCTCTCTAAAAAGAAAATAAATGAAATCTTAAAAAAAAAAACAAATAAGAAATGTGACAGAGATAGATGAAATAAAGGTATCAGTGTTATAAAACTTGCTACGGAGGATGCAGCTTAGAGGCATAGACTCACTGGATTTTCTAAAGTTTTCAAATTTTTGTTGAAGCCTCTAGTATGTTACTGTTTTCTCTTCCATTCAGTTTGTTTTTTTGTGGGGTAAATCCTCTCTGAATTGTTAAACCTTCTCTAAGTTGCTAATTTTAGCTGTTTGAACTTTCCTTGTTTTAAATCTTTATCTAAGATGGAAACAGTGATCCTTAACTTACCTTCACGTATAGAGAGATATTTATAAAATATTCTGAACTTTTAGAAGAGCAGAACTTTATAAATAAAATACTTTTGTTATTCAAATATAGCTCCCTTTGGTTTGGATGGAAAAGGTCAATGGACTATAGACCAAATGGTAGTAAATGAGGTATGGATGTTAAAGTGGCAATAAATAACCCACATCATTAAAAGGTCATAAACATTTTCCTTAACTATGAATAGCTATTCTTACTACATCTCTGAGTATTTCAACCCTTGACTACCCAGCAAGTAAATGATATAAAACACTCTGACAACAGGTGCAGATGTGTGCCTTGGTGTACTGAGTGTTCATTTCTTTATTTTTATTGAAAATATTATACATTCATTTCTTGGCAAGAAAAATGACGTCTGGACTTCTGTGTGTACTGAGTTCTCTAAATGAGACATTAGTCAGATTGGTGTTTATGAGTCACCAGCCATCTTCATAAGCCAAATCCAGGAATTATAAAATAATTTACTAAGGAAGTAATGGGGATAAATGAGGTTTATTATCCTGGGAAACAGGGAAGCTACCTCGTGAGCTAAAGATCCTACTGAAATTATTCCCCCCCGCCAACCCCTGTCACATTGAAGGATTAATTCATTCTCTTTAACATTTGTTTTTGTGACACTCATGAACAGTGCTAGAATTCCATGTCATCATCTAGCTATGCCTGTAATATTTGTTAGGGCAGGAAAGGTGCTGTCCATTACTGTAAAGACATTTTACTGTTAGTTCATGGGATGGTGCAAAACAGGTGTTTACTTTTCTCATCAGGGAACTCACCAGTTTGTTCAGAGCCCATCCTGCTTGTATGGAAAAGTCTTTTCTGCTGTTTTGCTTTCCTTGTCCTCATTCCAAAGGTTCTCTGAAACCCTTTCCTTCCTTGGCTCTTCCTTGCAGTCCCACCCAGTAAGAGCCATGGCCAGCAGGGCAGGGGAAGCCACGAAGGATTTGGGGCCCTCCACATAGATCTATAATGCAGACAAGTCTTTATCTTAATGATCCAGTGGAGTCCTTCCTATAGCAAAACCTGGATTTGCTCAATAGAAGCTTGATTTCCATTCCTCCTTCTTAACAAGGGTCACTTCTCAGAGGAAAGAGCATTTGCATACTAGAGTCCTTCTGAGAAAAAGAGTCAAAGAAGGGGGTTTAGGGACCCATTAGGACAAGGAAAAATTAGTTCATTTGTTCATGGTCACTAAAATTCCCTACTAATGACTTTATAGATTTTTTTTCTTTTTAAATTACATATCCTTTTAAACAAAATAAACATTCATTACCAATACTATAACCTTATTAATATAAAGATTAAATTTATATACTGGATAATAACATAGATAACTAGTTTAAATACATACAATGGAAATGTTAGAAGAATGAACCAAACCTGAAATAAATTATATTGTATGTATATATTGTTAATTGTGATGGCTTCATTTTATCATTAGTGTAGGCAAGGATCTTTAATAATAGTGGATGTAAAACCAAATTTCAAGTGTCTTTGGTAATTTCCATATCATTTAGCTGATCCCTGGAGATCTGATTGGATCTTTAGTTTTCACCCCAGAATGAGGTAGAACAGATCACATGCCAGGAGAAGATGTATCAGCTCCCCCATTTCTTGTTGTCTATTTGTGTGACATTCTTTCTGTTATCTGAAATCTGTCATTTATTTGCAAGAGTCTCAGTTGGCTTTTGTTGAAACCAGATTATGTAACCCATAAATCCATGGAGACGGGCAAACAGGGACCATAGTGCTCAGGGCAGTCATGTGAGCTGGGTACCCTGTCAGCATCCTTCTACCGTAGAACTCCCACCCTCGGGAGACTCATCGGACAGGTGGTCCGGCTGGGGTTGATGGTGCCCGTCTGTATATTAAACATAAGTAATGCTGAATTTATTTATTTGAAGATAAAGATAACTGTAAAGAGAAATTCTAATCCATAACCCGGGCGATTCTCTTGCACATTCTCTGCGTGTACACAGTGGACCTTGGCAATGAAGGACCTAGAGAAATGTGATGAAGACATTGAGTCTGCTCCTTGGCTCTGCAGAAGAGTGTGCCAAGATTAGTCATTGATGTGAGCTGTTGTTTCGAGAAGAGAAGTGCTGGGCCAGCGTCAGATGTTTAGATCTAGACCAAATTCCTCTCTTGGACTCCAGAAGGCAGGGCGAGGAAACCTAGACCTGTTAGGCTGCATGCTCTCCTGAACAGATCGATGGATGATCAGAGTTACCATTTAGCTGTCTTTCTGGACCATTCTTCCAGTGACACTGCTTCTTCTTACTAGATTGTGGGAGAGAGAAGGAAAGAAATGATTATCACTTGTGTGAATGTTAAAGCCTCAAAATGAAATGCAATTCATCTAGCTTTGGGCAAACACTGAGTTTAATAACAATTAGATGCCAGTTGTCAAAGCCAAGATGGTTCATTTGCTAGGGCACCCTCCACGTTTGTAGACCAAGATTTCTTTGCAGAAAGTACAAGAGACTTTCTCAGTGCTGGGGTATTCAGACTTAGGTGTTTTGTGTTTCATTGTTTTTTATTTTTTAAATTCTTGTTCAATAGGTCACAACATATGTTCCTGGAGGGGAAAGGTGCTGAGGTCAGCACTTTCTGAAATATGGAAAATTCCCCTTTAGGAAAGGAGTAGAATGTTATTTTCATTCTATCTGCAGGATAAATAGATTCTTCACTTAGCTCATTAATCCCTGGTGCTTTGTCTTTGGGCTTCAGCGTTTGACTCAATAACTAATGATTATGTTGTTCCTGTGAAGGAGGAGGTGTTTGGGACACTGTATCCTTTTTTGTTTCTTTGCAGTATGGCTAAAGACAGGCGAAGTGCCTTGACAATGATGTGGAAACAAGATGGAGAATACATGCATTCTTTGACAGTAGGCAGCGTTATTCCTCCAACTCTGCCTTGCTTTCTCAAGATCGCTTTTGTTCTTCAGGGCCTTTAGGCCATAGTAATCCTAACAGCATAATAGTGGCATAAAAACAGACACATAGATCAATGGAGCAGAATAGAGAGTTCAGGCATAGACCCACACCTTTATGGTCAACTAATGCTTAACAGAAGAAGCAAGCACATACAATGGGCTAAAGATAGTATACCTAATAAATGGTATTGGGAAAATTGGACACATAGGGGCAGAAAAATGAAGCTAGACCACCTTCTTACACCATAAGAATAAATTCAAAATGGATTAAGGACTTAAATGTTAGACCCGAAACCCTAAAAATCCCAGAAGAAAACATAGGCAGCAAAATCTCAAACATTGCTCGTAGCAATATTTTTTCTGATATTATCTCCTCAGGCAAGGGAAACAAAAGAAAAGATTAAAAAAAATGGGACTACGTTAAACTAAAAAGTGCTTGCATAGGAAAGGAAAACATCAACACAATAAAAAGACAACCCACAGAATGAGAGAACGGATTTACCGATACATCTGACGAGGAGTTAATAGCCAAAATTCGTAAAGAACTTATTAAATTCAACACTAAAAACAACAGACAGTTCAATTAAAAAATGGGCAAAGGGCCTGAATAGACACTTCTCCAAAAGGACATACAGATGACCAACGGACATACGAAAACATGCTCCATATTGCTCATCACCAGAGGAATGCAAATTAAAACTACAATGAGACATCAGCTCACATCTGTCAGAATGACTATCATCAATAAGTCAGCAAACAACAAGTACTTATGAGGATGTGGAGAAAGGGGAACCCTTTTGCACTGTTGGTGGGAATGCAGGTTGGTGTGGCCACCATGGAAAGTAGTATGTTGTTACCTCAGAAAATGAAAAATGGAACTGCCTTACGACCCAGCAATTCCACTTCTGGGAATTTATCCAGAGAAACCTGAAACACTAATTTGAAAGAATATAAGCACCCTTGTGTTCATTGCAGTGCTATTTACAATCGCCAAGATTTGAAAGTCGCCTAGTGTCCATCAGTAGATGAGTGGATAGAAAAATTATGGTACATTTAAACAATGGAATACTACTTGGCCATGAAAAAGACAGTTTTACCCTTTGCGATAACGTTGATGGACCTGGGGAACATCATGCTAAGTGAAATAAGCCGTATAGAGAAAGACAAATACCATATGATTTCACTCATATGTGGAATCCAGTGAACAAACTGAACTAACAAGCAAAATCGAGACAGATTCATAGATCCAGAGCAGGCTGACAGCTTGGGAGGAGAGGCTGAGGGTATGGAAGGACCAAGCAAGAAAGAAAAAGGACTCATGGACATGGACAACAGTGTGATGATTGTGGGGGGGGATGGGTAGAGGTAGAAGAGGGTATAAGGGGGATAAATGGTAATGGAAAGAAAATACAATAAAAATTACAAAAAAAGAATACGTGTATTCTGAGAGAGTGCTTGGTATAGGGAAGCTGTATTTTCTCCTCCCCCTTCTTTTTCTTGCCCTCCTCTTTTCTCTCTACTTCACCCTTTCATTCTGTCTCTTTTCTGTCCTTCCTCTTTCTTCCCACTTCCCATTATTCCCCTTGAACCCTTTTTTTTCTTCCACTTCCTGCTTCCTTTCCTACTCTACACTCTGGGTCTCATCTGCCCAACAAAAGCATGAAGCTCCTCTGGTTAGATAGGCTTGGCTCACCTGCCCGGCCTAATAGGATCATTTTGGCCCAGGGGTGGAATAGGCTTCCTGGGCACAGGGCAGGGCCACCCGGACTCCCTAAGGGAACTGAGATCTGCTGGGACTGTGGAAGAGGAAACGCACATGACGGAACATCAAGGAAATGTCTACAGCAACTGGCATCTTTGTTTTCCTGAGGAAGAGATTCTTTATCTGATTACATGCTGTGAAAAGACCATGTAGAACATTAGATTTTAGGCTGCAGAGTGTCTTGTTTCCTCCCCAGTTTTGGTTCCTTGATTATCCAAGAGTCAAATGGGTGTTTTAGTGAACGTGGAGATGGCGTGCAGGGAACTTTACAAGAGGCTCTTGGAACCCATTTTGAAGAGTAGGGATGTCCACTGGGTTCCTGGTGACGGACAGGTACGGGAGAGAAGCCACACGAGAAAGCCTGAGAAATTTCCAACAACAGGGATGGACCCGGAGGATATTATGGTAAATGAAATCAGCCAGGCACAAGAAGACAAACATGGCATGATCTCATTTATAAGTGGAATCTAAAATAGTCGAAATCATTAAAGCAGAGAGTGCCGTGATCATTACCAGGGGCTGGGGGGTGGGTGGGAGAAATGAGCAGAAGCTGGTCAAGGGTGCAGAGTTTCCTCGGTGCCAGAGTAAGTTCTGGAGATCTGTTGCACAGCGTCGTGACTCTATGCAATGGGGTTGTAGTGCTAACTTGAAATTTGCTACAAAGGAAGATCTTAAGGGTTCTCAGCACACACACAAAATACAACCCATGTAAGGTGATGGATATGCTGATTAGCATCCCTGAGGTGATCATTTCACATTATATACATATATCAAAGCATCGAGTTGTTCACCTTAAATAGATGCCATTTTTATTTGTCCAGGATGCCTCAGTAAAGCTCACTCACAGTTTAATACCACTTTTCTAAGTTCTGGGGTGCTTTAGAAGACGGCTGGCGCACCAGTTACTCCAGTCTTCGCCCCTGCTGACAGGAACATCGCCACAGCTCCCTCCCTCCTTCCGAGGGCCCAGGACTGAAGGCGGGGCTGCTTTCTGCACTGTTGTGACAATGGAGGCAGCAGGCCATTCACTCTCCTTTACCATCCAGGGTGCTGAGACCTTGTTTGCCTCCCTCCAAACACGTGGTGTCTTCCTTCCACCGGCCTGAGGTCCAGTGATTCCTGAGGAATGTCGCCTGAGGGAGACCTGCACCCCTTTATTTGCACGTGGTCCTCTGCACAAAGGAAAAGCTTTGTCTGCTCTACGCAGCAAGCAGCTGAGGCGTTTCCTTGTGCTCCAGGACGGCCTCTCCCTTGCTACATTCCGGTTCCTCAAACAGAACAATAGGGGCCCATCCAGCTTTTAGTGGCCTTGATGTGCATATATTTTTATGGGTTGACCAAGCAAAGTGCTTCCTTTATAGGAGGCGGATCTCTTCATGCTGGTTTGTGAAGCTCGTGCTGGTTTGTGAAGCTTCAGTTACCTGCATAATTGAGGCCATGGCATTTGACATAAATCTTCCAATTCCATCCCTTCCTGCATGGAAGCGCCTGCTTGTCTTTATTGTTACTTTGTTTACCACTGATTGTCTTTCAGCCCTTGAATATTGATAAATGATGCAGTGTATTGAGTTCAAGCCTTTGTTCATTTCTCTGCGTAGATTCAGGAAATACAGCTAAATCATTAATGCTCAATTAGAAGCATGAGACTAAATTTAGTATGCTTGATTGGAAATTTATTCCTCTGGTAAGAGATGAATGTCATCTTTTCTGTTAGAAATTAACTTAAATACATTTTATGGTAAAGAATGATAAAAGGATAAATGACAATAATGCTCTTTATTTTCCTCACACTCAGGGCCTCTGGTTCTTTTCATTAAAACACATTTGTCACAGTTAAGCTACTTACCCGTACAAACCTGCATAATGTATTTGAATAGAAATCATTCTATTCTCTCTGCCTTTTTGTTCCTGGGACTTCCTCAAGTACATTAAAGAGAGCAACTTTTTTTTTTTTTTAAATGAGGAATCAGGAACAGTCATTGCCTTGTATAGTTTATTTTACTTGAAGTTGATGACATATGCAATGGTTTGTTATTTTAGAAAAAATCATGAACCTAATTTATTAAAGCTCTTAAATGTAAAAAAAAACAAAAAACCCTTATCTTCTCTGCATTTTTCCACCACAGTTACGAGCAAAGCTTAGTAGTAGGAAATACCCATTTGCCTTAAGGGAGTTGAATTTTTCTGCTGCATAGACTTTAGTTTATGGCTCATTTCTTCAAGAGAAACATGTTTACCATAAAGCTCTATGATGAGTTCTAGAACAGGAGGTACGGACCTGCTACCTAATCTTTTCCATCATTGCAGTGTTCTCCATTACTGCAGGGCACGCTTTCAGGTTAAGGCAGGGCTGCGAGTTTTGAGGGAACATTTGTCTGAATTTGCTCTAGGGGTCAGATAGTACTAATAGTTTCCTTGGTCAATTTATGTCACTGAAGTTCAGGATAGCCAGCCAATAGATTTAAATGAAAGAGAGAAATTACCGGTCCTTAATTGATTTTTTAATGGAGGGCAAACAGTCCATTATCTGTAATTCACATAAAGAGGCAGAATGAACTATTTTTATATATAGGAAACTTGTTTGGGGGCATTGAAGTTTGGCTAAGTCCAAGAGGGAGGAATATTACAGTTTTGAAATGATTCTTTTTATTAACTAGTGAGTAATCAGAAAACTTCATTGTACTAGTCATCTATTGCTGTATTAAAATGACCCCCAAATTAGTGGCTTAGTGCAGCAATTTCCAACAGGTGTGCCACAAGAATTTTTAAAACATGCAATATCTGACTATTTAGTCAGGGGTACTGACCTCTTCCCTTAGTTTGCCTATAAAAAAATTGACAACAACCAACACAACAATAGCCATCGGGCATGAATGAATCAAAGTTATACCTGTGGTGTGGTCAGATCAGCAAAAAATATGTTTTCGGTGTGCTGTAGGATTTTAGTATAAGTTTATATGTGCCATGGGATGAAAAAACTGAAAATCAGTGGCTTAGTGCAACAGACTTTATGTCGCACAATTTTTGTGGGTCAGAAATCCGACTGTGGCTTCCTTCACTGGCTGCCTGTGCTTCTGTGTCTTTCCTGTGGTTGCTATCAGGCCTTTGGCTGGGGCTCCATTCTCATCTGAAAGCTCAAAGGAGGTGGGTCCCATTTCCAGGCTCACTCAGTTCCATGAAGGTGATTGGACTGAGGGCTTCAGTTCCTCGCTGGCTATCTGCAGGAGACCTTCTCAAATCCTTGCTGCAAGAGCCTCTCCACATGGAAGCTGGCTTCCCTCTGAACAAGCAAGGGAGGGGGAGCAAGGCAGAAGTCGAGATCTTTTTGTAACCTAACCTTGGAAGTGATGTCTCAGAAGTCAGTCATGACAAGGTGCAGACCACACTCAAAGGGCGAAGAGTATACAAGGGCATGAATACTAGGAGATGAGGATTGTTGGGGGCATCTTAGAAATTGAGCTCCATTTTGCTAACTACTTTTTCAGACCTCTTTCCATTACTTAATCAACAAGCATGAATTGAGCTTGTTGCTCACAGCCTAAAAATCTGAGTTATGCCTTTCACATGATTGCTCTTCTCCCTCCTTAAAACGCGCCCATCCTTAACAGCAGGGCTTCCTTGCTACTCTGAGCTTCCTTCTTGACTCAATGAAATGCTTTTATGCTGTGTATCAGTCTCCCTGCACCCTTCCAACTTCTGCTCCAGTTCAGTGTTGTTTTGAATAGCTGGATATGCTAGGGACTGGTCTTTCTGTAGCCCTAGGTTTTACTATTATTATAAGCATTTTTGTAGAGTACTTTTGCATCAGGTGCCTCCAGGGAAGATGCCACCCCTTCATAAGACAGTCTATCTGGTTTAAATTTGCAGACCACACAGCTCACATTCTGAAGCTTTGATGTACTGGTGTTTTTCTGCATGTGGAGCTCCCATCATTCCCATCAGAGTTAGGAGACAGTGCCAGTGTGTTTGATGATTGACTGAACCCAGTAGGACCCACGTTGGAGAGCCCTGTCAAAATCAGGAGAAGTAGATGTTGGTGTATATATATAATTAGAAAGTCAATGCTGGAGGCATTGGCTGGATTACTTTTTTGTCTGTGTAACAGAGAGAAACAATAGGCAATTGACTAAAGTGTTGACCCATTGTGAGTTAATGAAGTATTCATGAAAGGTTAATGAAAGTTCTGTGAGGTGTGTTGGTTTATCAACCATTCTTGTTTTGTCTGTCATTTGGCAATGAACATCAGGAGAAAATATGATTTCTTCACAATCATGAAGAGACATCTGCACTCTCATGTTCATTGCAGTATTATTCACAATAGCTATGACGTAGGAACAACTTACTTGTGTATTGGCTAAAGAAGATGTGGGTAAAGAAGATGTGGTCTATATGTATATGCAATGCTATGTTATACAGCCATCAAAGGAAGGGAATCCTGCCATTTGTAGCAACACGAATGTTCCTGGAGGGCATTATGCTAAGTTAAAAGAGTCAAACAGAAAAAGACAGATACTATATGTTCGCACTTACATGTGGAATCTAAAAAACCAAAAATACATAAAAACAGAGCAAACTGATGGTTCCCAGGAACTGTGCATGGAAGAAATGGGGAGGTGTTGGTCAGAGGGTACAAACGTTCATCTAGAAAATAAGTTTTGGGGATCTAGTATGGTGACTAGTTAACATTATATTGTAAATCTGAAAGTTGCTATGTTAGTAGATTTTAAATCTTCTCACTATAACAACAATGACAAAATGGTAATTATGTGAGGTGAAGGATGTGTTAATCAACCTTATTGCAGTAAACATTTTACAATATATATGTTTACCAAATCATGACACAGCACTGTTATGTTCAATGTTATGTGTTACTTATATATTAATAAAGCTGGAAAGATGAAAAGAGAAAAGATGATTTCTGAAGTCAGTCATATATGCACAAAACACTTTTTTTTTTATGATGTTCTCTCCCAGCCCTGATGACACAGCTAGATTATTTGGTTGATTATGTCTCATTTGGCAGAAGTGGGAGATTAAGATTTTACTATACTCATAAGATTGTTGTGGGTGAAGGATTTAGAATAGCGAGTATGTGTCTTTATTAACCTGTTTCTTTTCTGCTGAGAAACAGTGCCTGCTTTGAGATGAGAAATTTCAGCCTACAGCCACACCACCCTCAACGCGCCAGATCTCGTCTGATCTCGGGAATTAAGCAGGGTTGGGCCTGGTTAGTACTTGGATGGGAGATGAGAGATTTCAATCAGGTGGGCAGTGTAGGGACTTTTCTCCTTCCTGAGGGGCTGTGTGGACCACCTGTGACTAGTCCACTTGTTAGGCTAACGCATGTGTAAGGCCATAGTCAGGGATATTACCCAGCTGGTTAATCTGCGCTTGTTCCCCGGCCGTCAGATTTTGGAGTCAGGTGCAGATTCTAAATCCACCTTTTGGTCGTTGCCTGTGCTTGAGCGGCTTAGTCTTCCAAGCCTCTCTTACATCATCTGTAAAATGGGAACAACGCACCCTTGGCAAGACTGAGGTGAAGACTGAGTAAGGCTGTGACAGGTAACATGTGTTCAGTAAGATAGGTGGTACTTTCCTCACTTTTATTTTTACTCAGTTTTGAAATCCCCTCAACTCAAAAGCTTTTTAAAAAGGAGGTTCTTCCATGACTAATTTCACTCATGACTTTTTAAAAGCATGTATCATAACGCTCACCACTTCAGCCATGTTAGAGCGTATCGGCGCCAGTGGCGTGGCGTGCGTTCAGTGTTGTGGGGCCATCATTGCCGTCTAGGTCCAGAACATTTCCTCACCCCGAAGGAAAGTTCATACCAGCTAAGCAGCCACTCCCCATTCCCGCTACCCCATCCACCCTCCCGCCACCCCCAACACCTAATCTACTTTCTGTCCCTCTGGATTTGCCTTTTCTGGATACTTCACACAAAAGGAATCATACCATGTGTGGCCTTTGGTGCCTG
This sequence comes from Pteronotus mesoamericanus, assembly GCF_021234165.1. NCBI lineage: Eukaryota > Metazoa > Chordata > Mammalia > Chiroptera > Mormoopidae > Pteronotus > Pteronotus mesoamericanus. The sequence goes on from NW_026555277.1 coordinate 1,306,224, forward strand.
GCTTCTTCCACTGAGCATGACATTTTCCAGGCTTCTCACTTTTAACCTACGCGGTGGTGTCACCAGGGTGGGGTAGCCACAGGATGGGCTGGGCGAGGGGGAATACTGCAGAGCGGGTCCTCTCCCAAGGGCGGGCCCGAGCAGCGTCATCTTTGTAGAAGGACAGACCGCCTGAGCCACACGAGGACGGAGAGGAAATAAGAGTAGAAAACAGACGAGAACGTTTATCTCTAAATGAGCTTCTACTGAAACTGCTTCCCTTCTCTTAACACTCCTGCTCCTTCCACACACTGACCCCCTTCCCCTCTTGAATCTCCCTGGCTCCCTTTCTCCCCCTTCTCTTCATATTTCCCCCTTTTCTCTCTCTCTTATTTCCATTCTTTATTTCTCCCTCTTTATTTATCCTCAGTTGTTCCTTTATTCCCTCTTTTGTTCTCTTTGTGTTAGGCAGAACTACAAGAGGTTAGTACTCTGAATTTCTGTATGTGGGGGTTTTTCCCAAAGACACAGCAAAAGTAATTTACATTAGCCTTTGGGACCACATAAAAAGCCCAATATAAAAAAAATGATTTAAAAAAAGGATAATATATCTCTTGGAAGGAGTACTATATAGCCATGAAAAATCATGGTTTATTTCATCTTTCACGACAGAGTATGTATTTAGAGATGAAAAGACCTTTTTACAAAATAGCACTGCTGAACGGTCCTCATATTTTAATAGCTCAACGAAGTATTACACATACTCTATGTGCATCTTTATGCAGAAAAACCAAGGCGATATGCTTAAAATGACAGTAGTCTTATAGTACAGGATAGTTACTGGTGGCTTTGTGCTTTCTCTAGCTTTGAAATTTTCAAAAATGTACAGACAATCACCTTTGGAATCAGATAAAAAAGATAGTAAACATTGTTATTTGAAAGTACGCTAATGGCCCAGCTCAGGCCTTGACCATGAGGCCAGAGACCTGTCTTCCGTATAAAGGAGGAACTCTCCTTGACTGGGGGCTCTAAATGGGATGATTTTGTTTTGTCCCCAGGGGACATTTGATGATGTCTGGAGACATTGGGAGGTGCTACTTACGGGCATCTAGGGGGTAGAGGCCAGGCTTGCTACCAAACGTTTCCTCCCTACCCCCAGCAAAGGTTTTTCCAGCCCAAATGTCAGTAGTGCTAAAGTGAGAAACCTGCTTATTGGCCCCTTTAAATATTTTAAATTAGCTCATTGCATAATGTCAATGAAAGAGGTCAAATCCCTTGGGTTGTTGCTAGTGGGTACAAAGAATTCATTTACTTTCAAGCAACACTATGTTGACCTAATTCTCTAAGACTTGAGGTGAGATCAGGCTGTTTTTCTACTCATACCTGCCGCCTGCTTGATGTTTTTTTTATCTGGTCAGTGTGTCTCGAAGAGAAGGGTCCGGGTAGTATATTTGAGGTTAGTATGTTGCTACTGATTTAGGTCACGGGTTTCTATGGAAGAAATGAATAGAGGGAACCGCCACCCAGAGGCCTCAGGTCGTGCCTGGTGACGGAGGGCTCTGACTTAGCAAAGAGTGCCACCTACTGCATTGTGTTTGTGTTCTCTCAGGTCCCAGGATGCGCAGGTTTAGGCCTGGAAGTGCTACTCTCAGTTATTGATCTCGCACATTTTCTTAAGCAGGTACCAGCAGTCCTTTAAACGATATTTAGTTGCTATTGGATCAAAGTGTAATTGGAAACAGCTGTGAGCATTGTGTGCCATCCAGCTCCTGAAGTGCTTGCACTTGAAGACCTCGGAGAGATTCATAGAGATTGTATCTGGCAGTAAAAACAGATGTCTCCAGTTTCAGTGCTACCAGCCAGTCCCATTTTACCAAGGGAACCAGAAAGATTAAAAATGCATTAGATGCCCCATTTCCAAATATCGCTGGGTTAAAAGAAAAAGAAAAAAGAAATTAAAGCACATAACAAAATTGTCCACATTGCCTCCTTTTTTTTTCTTCTGAATTTCAGCTTTGATCTTTACTCTTTGTACATTTTAAATGCCCTCATCTTTTCCTAAGTATTTTTAAAAATTTCTACATTGCAGTGCATACATTTTTAATATGTTTATTTAATAATGACTGCAATTTTAGATAACTACAAAAATCATTCTTTTTTTTATCCTCACCTGAGGACATTTTTTCTTTGTTTTTAGGGAGAGAGAGGGAGAGAGAGAGAGAAATATTGATGCAAGAGAGAAGCATCGATTGGTTGCCTCCTGTATATGCCCCAACTCATGTGCCTGTGCCCTGACCAGGGATCAAACCTATAGCCTAGATATGTGCCCCGACTGGGACTCAAATCCTCAACTTTTGGGTTATGGGGTGATGCTCCAGCGAACTGAGCCACACCGGCCAGAGCTCAAAAAATCATTTTGAACTACATTTTGAATGAAATGGGTTGGACAATTTGTTACCATGGTGAATATATTTATTGGGATTAAAATAATTTGTCTCATAAAATTATATCCCTCTCTGTAATAATGTTAGTTCTTGCTCCTAATCGAACATTTAATTGTATAACGAGCTTGGATTAATTTGTAACATGAATCTAAAAGCTCATTCATACAAAATTCAAAATGATACATATCAGAGAGAAACTAAGACTTTCTAGCTTTTTGTTTCCAGTTTTAGGCCAACAGTAAACAGGAGGGTTTGCAACAGTTTTCAAGGCCAGGAAAGCATCCAGTGATAACGGTGGCAAAAACTGGATTTCTCCTGGCCGTTTATTTACTTATACTGACTTAGTTTGAAAGTCAGTTTTATAAGGTTGACTGTTTCCTTGATTGCTCTGGAATGGTGGCTGCCTGTCACGTGAGCGCAGACAGGGCCAGAGTGTGAAGGGGGTCCCTCGTCCTGATGTCATCGTACTCGGAACACCGGGGCTGTGGTCCTCAGAAGATTATTAAAGACATGACTTTGGGAAGATGGGAAAGGGCCACACTCATCTTCTAATCGTTTATCCTCTGATAAGTGTATCTGCCCTTCCTTTTCTGTAGCCGGCGTTAAGCCTGCCTTCTCCAGGCAATGAGCAGTCTATGTGCCTTTAAACGGGGATGATCCTACTAAGTGCCGTTAAATAAGTGAACAGCAGGCCACCATCTGGACTTCCCGGAAACACAGAAGTTGATACTGAGTGTTAGAACAACACAGACATCACTGTCTGAATTGCTCTTTTCAAAGACAGCTCCATCCCCCACCAGAGAGGGTTTGCTCCCAGCCCCAAAGATGATATTACTAGATCACAACTGACCCTCCCCCTTCTCTCATCAAAGGAGTTGGACAGCGATTATTAATTGAGATAAATACTTAGGGCTCCTTTCAACCTAGGCTGAGGCTTGTTGCCTCTTTCAGAAAACGTTGAGCCCCTTTAAAAACGAAATTTTGCTTGATTGACCTTTGTGGTTTATTTAGAATGACATCAGCTCCTGAGACCTTGGCTTTTAATTGTGAAATAGGATTAATTAGTGAAATGGCTGGCATGCCTTTTGGGAGAATGGACATGTTGCCTGACCTATAGTCTCTGAGGAAATAAATCACTCCTGAAGCCAGGCTGTCACGGTAATTTCTGTGCACAAATGGGATTTCTTTACTCTTTTCACATTTTTTTTTCTTTGCCAGAACAATGAAGTATTATTTAAAGTTTATCTATGTACGGGTTGAATTATGTCCCTCCCCAAAATTAGTATGTTGAAGCCCTCACCTCCAGTACCTCATAATGTGGCCCTGTGTGGAAACAGGTTGTTGTCAGTGTGATTAGTTAGGCTAAGGTGAGGTTCTGATGGTGTAAGGAGAGCCTCCGATCAAACACGACTAGTCTCCTTACACAAAGGGAGAACTTGGGCACAGACGCAGGGAGAGTGCCTTGTAACTCTTAGAGCTCTGCTGCCACGAGCCAAGGGCATTCCAGCAGCTGGGAGAGAGACCTGGACCAGATCCTTCCCCAGATGGGCCATCTGGACACCTTGATTGCAGACTTCTGGCCTTCTCCATGTGGGATAATAAACTTCTGTTGCTTAAGCTACTCAGTTGGTGATATTTCACACAGCAGCTCCAGGAAAGGAACCCATCAGACATTACGAATGTTGCCATTTCTAGTTAAGTTCCATGGGCATTTCTGAGAATCTGTTTTGTGCCAGAAGCTGAGCTACGTGCCAATGACACAGAATGAATTCAGCCTTCCAGGAACCTTGCCTGGTAGGAGAGGTAGACAGAAATGCATTGGGAAGCTTCAAGTCCCTCTAAGCCCATGGTCACCCGCTTTCAATGGAGACATGAAATGACCTAAGAAACCTACTGGTTCTCTACTTAACTGCATTCTCCAGTGACCTTTCAAGTCCCCACTGTCCTCATGGGCACCCAACAAATGACTTTCTACTACCGCTCATGTGATATTTCTTAAGTGATTATCTTTTTAAATACTTTGATATTATTTTCTTTAAAGGAAGAAGACAGAGATTTTCCAATGGACATAGTTTCCTTTTTCTGTTGTCAACATCAGACAAGTGTCCCTTTGCCCCTTGTCATTGTGGTGTCGAGCATCTCACCCCTGGGGAGCAGCGGGGGTACTTGAACACAGCAGTGGAAGTTCTGCCCGCGGCAGGGCACAAGGGCGCATGTGTGTCTGCAGAATCCCGCACGGGCTGAGGGCTAGAAAGCCATGGAGACGACTCCTTTTCCTGCCCCCTTGTGACATCGTTATTCAGAGCTTCATTCAGTCTTGTGGTGGCTAAGGTTCGAGTTTATTAGGTTTAACAACTTTGTAACACCCGTTGGTAACAGTGAACTGACATTTATTTTGGTGATAAAGGGAAACAGATGCAGGAATCCCAATGGCAACCTCAGAGGGAAGTATCCTTGAGAAATAGTTCCTTCTTTGTGTGACCACTTCAGTTTCTGGGTGGAGCCGACCATTGCTCCTTTGCGGTAATTTGTGTGAGCGATGTTGCTGGAAGGTTGCCATGGTTACCAGAGCCCACTGGGCAGCAGGACAGATTTTCATTGTAATTAGTGTGAATGCCGCGGCCCAGCCATGGGTGCTGCAGAGCCACCTCCCTCATTAGCTCATGCAGTTGCTGCACGGGGTGACCTGAGACAGACAAGTATTCCATTTCGTCCTGTTCCCGCCATGAACACTCTGGGGGAAGAGGCCATGCCCAACTTGGGAGATAAAGACAATTCAGATTGTTGTTAGAAATGTGCTTCTCGGTGATACCGTTTGCGTAAGCTACAACTCCAACATAGCAATGAAGAGATACCGTTTAGATAGCTGGGATTTAATATGCTTTTTTGCACAACTTAATGTTACCCCATTGAGAAGAACGTTAGGGCAATGAAACAAAGATTAAAATGCCTCTTGTTGTAGTGACATTTAGATTTTGGTGTGTACGAGTGCTTGCAATTGCCAGGATAGAATTGTCAAGAATTGGAGTTGCTGGGGAGACATCATGGCTTGGCGGAAAGAGCGCAAGCGTGGGGTCGGGGGGTCTGGGGTCCAGTCAGCGCCGGGCTCACCTAGCTTCGCGTTCGCAGGTAGATTGCTCCCATTTTCTAAGCCTCAATTTGTTTACCATTTACAAATACGATATGATGACCTATTTACAGGGTGTCTGTAAGCATTAGAGAAAATGAACATAGGTGATCTGGGATTGAATAATAAACACTGCCTGGTGGTGATTATTATTATTACAAATTAATTGAACAAAAGCTCAAAGTTCTTACTGCAATGTCAGTGTTATATTCATTAAGTAGCTTGGGTTTCCCGAGTAGTATTATCATGGAATAAGTCCACTATATTCAAATAAAAGGATTCTTTGGCTTTGGACAGCTTTTTTTTTTTTCCTTATCAAAGATTCTCCTTTTAGCAATGAAAGTAATAAATAAGTCTCTTTGCACCTTTCAGCTTGATAGTTGGAACTGTGTTCAGTTCCGCCCAACATTGGAGAGCGGTTCCCTGGCTGCCGACATGCAACAGCCAGTGAAAGGCAGAGAACACCGGGCTGCCATTTGGACCAAGATTTTAAAATACCTTTCTATTTGAGTTTTTAGAGGGGAATTTAAGGAGGATGCATTTTCTTAGGCTGGATTATGCTGGGAATAAGTGCCTTGTGATGAGGCTGCAAGGTCGCCTCTCTCTGCTGCCTCCTCGGAAACCCTTTAGCTGTTGGAGAATGCAGGAGGCTTGGGAGACCCTGGTGTAAGTCCCCGTCTGTTCACTTTTTGTTAGAAGCTGGCTTAGTCATCCCCCCGGCCCCCAACACAATGTGTGTCTTGGGTGAATGGGAGCCACAGACCGCGCCTGAGAGCTCCCACTGTGCAGGGAGGGCTTGTGGTCTCTGTGGTTGCGCCGACTCACCTGAAAGGGGCATGTGTCCTCCAAGGAGGGTGACCTGCACTGAGGCTCGACGGAGGGAAACCGACGTGCGGGTACATGGCTGTGTTTTCCCACACTGTCCAGGAGATAGAGAGAGAAAGAGACAGGCAGACAGGTATTATCTTCAGCATAGAGGAGTTTTCCAGCCACAAAGTGGATTGTGTTAGTTCATGACACTTTTTCATAATCTGGAACAGTGGTTCTCAGAGATGAGGGGCACACTCTGGTCCCCCAGGGGACATTTGGCCATGTCTGGAGACAGTGTTGGTCTTTACGACGGGGGAAGTGTTAATGGCATCCAGTGGGTAGGGACCAGAGATGTTGAGCATCCTTTGGTGCATGGGACAACCTTGAGAACTGTGCAGCCCAAAATGTCACTAGGGCCAAGCTTGAGAAACTCCGGTCACATGATCTAGACAAAATGCGCACTTTCATATTAGCGTGTGTCCTTTTCTCTCTTACTCCTCAGAATGCTTCTTTTATTTTTACATTTTAGACTCTTTGACTCAAGAAAGAAGTTGTCTTAGGTAGCTGGGACTGCTATTAAAACATATCATAAACTGAGAGATGGCTCATTCTCAACAGAAATTTCTCATAGTTCTGGAGGATGAGAAACCCAAACTCCAGGGGTGAAGTCCATTTGATGTCAAATGAGAGCTCCCTGGTTGTAGAACGGTGCCTTCTTGCTGTGTCAGCACTTAGTGTAAAGAGCTGACTCACTCTGTAGCTGCTTCTTCTTATTTTTAAAGATTTTATTTATTTATTTTTAGAGAGGGGAAGGGAAGGACAGAAACATCCATGTGTGGTTGCCTCTTGCACATCCCCTAGTGGGGACCTGGCCAGCAACCCAGGGTTGCTTCCTGACTGGGAATCAAACTGGCGACCCTTTGGTTTGCAGGCCAGTGCTCAATCCACTGAGCCACATCAGTCAGAGCTCTTTAGCTTCCTTTTATAAGGGCACTAATCCCATTCATGGAGGCTTCCTCCTCATGACCTAATCACCTCCCAAAAGCCTCACTTCCAAGTACCATCACACTGGGGATTTCAGCATATGAACTTTGGGGGACACAAACATTCAGCCCTTAACGGGGTGTCCTGGTTGGTGACTGGAAAATTCTAGTATCCAATGGAAATAAACTGGCAATGTTGCTCACTCATAAGTCTCTTAAAATTCAACTCGGTTCTGAGTCTGGTGAGTTTCAGACCCTTAAAAAAAAGTAGAAATAATAAATAAGTAAAAAGAAGTAGGAATAATAATAACTAGGTAGGATTTTTATGTCTGTCTTATAGAACAGAAAAAAGACAGGTTATGTCTTAGCAAGCAAGAGAGTGAAGGAGTCAGCAAAACTTTTCTCTTTTCTTCCTGGACACACAGCTAAGTTACCTCTCCCAGTGTCCCAGTGGCAGGTAGGTGTCCCATATAACTGAGTCCTGACCTCTGAGATGTGGGGAGAAGTGACATTTTCTGTGTCCACGCCTGGCCCATTAAATGTGCAGGTGGCCTTCTGTTCCCCTTCCCCTGCCATCCATGGGGAAGGTTGCACATTCCGAGAGGACGGCAGAGCCATAGCCCCGGAGACCTTGGCGTTTGACCCGCTGCTTGGAGGACCACTGTCTGACCAGGGAGCTTAGCCTTGGGCTGTTGCATCAATAAAAAATAAGGCTTTGTTTTGTTAAATCACTGAAGTGTTGAGAATTAGTTAAAGTTTAAGTTGTTAGCCAGCTCTGGCTAATAAAACAATGAAGTAGACAAGTGCAAACATGAGGGGACCCTTGGCCTGTGGCCGTTTGTCTGGGGGTATGTAGAGACATTCACCTCCACCAAATGTGCAAAGGTACAAAAATCAATGACAGTTCCTTATAATTTGGTGTTTATGTCTGTTCATGCTGTCATCTGAAGCATGTTTTCAAGTTAAAACCCCTTTATCAGTATTTTTACATGGAGGGAGAAAACTTACTTCTATCTCAGGCAGTCATTTTACTGACTTCAAGCTCCTAAACCTAGCATAAAGATAAATAAATGAACATGTTACCCCTTAAATGCTAAATGTTGCATGTGAGTCTAGGATTCAGCTGAGAAATGTGGAATACAAAGTTTCTTTTGCCAGACCATTCCCAGTTGGTTGCGCATCTCAGGAGCCAAAGCTTATTACTCTCCAACTTGTAATTTAAACTTGTTAAATTGCCTCCAGACCCATCTTTTTCATGTAACACAATGGGGAAAACTCGGTGCTTTGGCTCCAAATGTGTTTCTCTTTTATTTTTCTCTCTCCAAAACCCTGCCTCCTCTGGGGACGCATTGTCATTATTTCATGGAAACTTTGGGCAAGAGCATCTTTTAATGCAAACTTTTTGTGTTTGCTTTGTTTTTTTTTTTTTGTTTTTTTTTTTTTTTTTTTTTGAGAGACATTTGCCGTTGCCTCTGGCAGGTGGTGTGGCTTTCAAACTCGTGATGTAGTCACATTTAAAAATCTTTGCAGGAAGGCTGTAAGGAGAAATTAGGCTTTATAACTATGCAGAAAATTGACCTGGTAAACACATTATAGGTAGATTATCCTCTATTGCTCCCTAAATAGCACTTGAAGAATGTGCCGTCCGTGGCCATTTCAGAACCGAGGAGCTTTGCTGCCAAGAAGCCGAAAGTTTAAATTCTGCTCAATGTGCTCAATATACTTCAACGGAGAAAGCCTTCAGTGGTGTACCAGCTGCCTGCGTGAAGACCAGCCAGCCTCCCCCAGGCATGTATGAGGCACAAGAGGAAAGGTGCCGGCGGTGTGCCTATCAATTATGGTAAACCCTCAGCATCCCGTATGGAAATATTTAAGGAGTGGGATGATTGTCAGCAAGATTGTCTACTTTCACGGTTTATTTTATTTTCGGGCACACAAAGCTTCAGTATGTTTTTAGAACATAGGAGGTAAGGGAACTTCAGTGTCTAGAACCTGTATTCTAGGCACTTTTTCTTCATGTTTTCTTCATGCTACAAGAGGCAGATTCTCCAATGTGGTCAGATCCAGCTGCGTTCAGATTGACAGTTGCCTCAGTAATTAATAGAGAACTTTTTAAGTGTGTGAAGAAGAACTGGACCAAAAATGAAAGTAGCTCTTTCTGCTGCCTGTATCAGTCAGGAGGGAATGTTATGGTGCAGTAACAAATACTCCCGAAGTGCCAATAATCAAAAACAATGCAGGCTTATTTCTTATATTAAGTACCCACGAATGGAGAGCTCTGATTCCTGTGACCTTGACTGAGACCCAGGCTAAGGGAGGCTCCTCCATATCAAATTTCACATGGCACGGCAAATGGGGAACCACGCACGGGTTCTGCAGCACTCCAGCCCAAAGGAGATACATATCCCTTTTGCTTAATTTTATTGGCCAGAGCCAGGCTTATAGGCAAATCCAACTTCAAAGAGAGGGAGAAGTGTGATTGTCCGGAATACCAAAATAGAAACTGGGTATCAGTATATTTACTTCATGTTCTACCCCAGGAGACAACTCACACATATATAGACATTTCACCCTAAGCCTAATTAGGAAATTGGCCCCCAAGAGAAAATGAAGAAGTCTCATTGAGGGCAATTTTGGAAATGAAGCTCAGGATAGGAGACACACAAAATACTACATTCTTCTCCTGACTTAAGAATCTTCAGTCAGTAGGTCGTGGAAAGGCAGTTTCCTTTAGGGGCTACCCCTCCACCTTATAATCAGTTATAAGCCGCACTGCATAAGCTCTTACCTGAAAATATTTAATTTGGTCATCTTGTTTTAAAACATAAATTCAGGTCCGACAGTGTGGTGATTGCAGGGAGGATGGGTGTGTGTGGAGGTGGGAGAGAGTATAAGGGGGAAAATGGTAATGGAAAAAATACAATAAAAATCATAATGGCTTCACACAACAAAAAACCATAAGTACAGCTTAGACTAAATTTTGATTTTTCTTTTAATTTTGGTTGTAAGCAGCAGACCAAATCTCAGTGAGAAATAAATCCACAGATGTGAGATATTTTCACTAAATCAAATTTTCAAGGTCTGTTGAACAGACTAAAGGCAAATATAAATCATGAGAAAAGACCTTAAACATGTGAGCGTAGAGTATTAAAGTGACGTTATCAGAACTCATTGCCGCAGATACAACCTCCGTTCTTTCTTGTTTGTAACTGCATAAAGCATTAAGATAATCTCTTCTGAATATTTTTTATTCATTCTTTTTGTTACAGTTCTTTTAAAAAAATTTATCTTTAACCCCAATAAGCAAAATGCCAGTTGCCTGAGAGAAGGCAAAAGGAACACCACAGCCACATAACAGGGTTGAAGGAAGCCACGGCAGACGGATAGATTGTGATGAGGAAGATTAATTAGCTCCTATCGACCTAATGCAGCCACCAGCAAAAGCAAACCTGCACACTTCTCTTTCAAACTCCTAATTAGGTCAAAGGAAAAAAAAATAATAAAATGAACTCAGCGTGATGACCGAAGAGCAAACATTTCAATTTTATTTTGTCTTTGCCCCAGGTTTTAATTTATCAAACTCACACTGAGACAGTCTCTCATGCTACCATCAAGCCTGGTGGTATTTTATTTAATGCATAGCAGAGCCTGACAGAATTCTGACCTCCAAGGTCGCAGTCCCTAAGGGAAGTTCATTACCTGGCATTGCTTTACAAATTTGTGCAAATCATGTAGCCGATAAAGGATTTGTGTTCACAGTCTATGAAGAAACCTTATAACTCCATAATAAAAGCGACAAGTGCCCCATTTAAAAAATGGGGAAATAATTTAAATAGATATTTCTCCCAAGAAAATATATAAATGGTCAATGCAAATTAAAAGATACTCAAAATGAACTCTGGGGACATGCAAGTCAAAACCACCACGGGGTAGCACTTCACACCCACGAGGTTGGCTAGAACCAAGAAGACAGATAATAATGAATGTCAGTGAGAAGCTGGAGAGTGTGAGCCTCTCATGCACTGCTGGTGGGAATGTAAAATGGTACAACTACTTTGGAAAACCACTTTGACAGTTCCTTAGAAAGTGAAACTAGCAATTGGGCTCCTGGCAATGTATGCACAAGAGAAAGAGTCCAAAAGAAAGGAAAACTTCCCTTCGTACACGGATGTTTATAGGAGCATTATTCACGATAGCCCAAAAAAGCCAACAACCCTAACATCCACCAACTGATGAATAAACAAAATGTAGTATATCTATAAAATGGGAAATTATTTGGCAATAAAGAAACAAAGCATTGATACATGCTACAACATGGGCGAACCTCGAAAATATCATGCTAAGTGAAGAGCCAGTCATAAAGACCATATATTATATGATTCAATTTATATGAAAGTTTTTGATGGGCAAACCTGTAGAGACAGCTAGTACAATAGATTAATGTTTGCCTGGGGCTGGGTGGGTGGGCGGGTAGTGGGGAGAGACTGCTAATGGGTATGGGATTTCTCTTTGAGGTGATAAAATGACATTATAATAACAACCCAAATGTCAGTGGGAAATCTTGCTCTATTTAGATTCAAGAATATCTGGCTGAGATCCCAATTCCTAAGTGGTACTCTTCAGAGATCTGGAAGTATAGGAAGAGGAGGCTCTGTATTCCTACTTCTTCCCAATAAGTTCAAAGGTCATTGCCCTATCTTGTATATACTGTTCCTTTGCCACCTCACCTTGTTCCCACGTGGCCTGTCTATATAGTATTTTACTAAACCAAAGGAGAAATTATATCACTGCCTTAGGAAATGAGTGGCTTCCATCAGTGATGGCTTTAAATAAGAAATAAATAACATAAAGTTAAGCATTTGAATTCTTTTCACTCATTGACTACTGGTCCTGTAGGGTGCTATTTTCAGGTGCTAAATTCTTCAGCCATTATCCTGATAAAATAACATGTTGCTCCTGTAACAATGAATAGTACAATGCAGAGCACACAGACTTTGGTAAGGATCTTGGCCTTGCCTAGTACTAACAATATAATTTTAGACAAATGAATTGATTTCTCTAAGCCATAGTTTTCTTGATTGTAAAATGGAAAAAGTAACACTTCACAGGGCGATAAGAATTAAATGAGGTATTATATGTAAAAGTGCTTTGTTAAAGAAGGCTATATACAAATAATTGCTATAACACACACTTTTTATGATAGTTTTAGTTCTTTAGAAAATGACTACATGAATTCACCAAGCTTCCTGTCCAAGGACATTTCTTGCTAGCTAATACTCTGAAAATGATATTCCTTTTGGAATGGAAAAGGCAGTTCAGGTAAAGAAAATGAATTATGTGTAATAAGTTAGAAAGCAACTTGAGAAATAGTCTGCTCCAATTGAATTTTTTTTTGAGCAGATAAGTGTAGTTTCATAAAATTGGCTAATGCTTGTGTTCAAGACTCTTGCCCCTGAGATATCCCAGATTTCTTTTCATAGTTACACTGGTCAAGATCCTAGTATCTTACTGACTTAAACAGACAGCATTTCATGGGCCAAGATCCTGCCCTTCTTAGTAGAACTAATGTTTGTTGCCTTCTAGATGTATTTTACTTAAAATCCCTTTATGTGCACTACTTGCCCCCAAACAAGCAACATGTTAACATTTTTGGAATAGGCCAGCAAACATATAGGGTGGTTCTGGTCTCCTTTCTCATTTGTAGAGGGTGGTTGGTGGTTTCTCTCCCCTATTCTCTGTCATTAGAAAGCACTGTGCAATAGTGTCTCAAAATTGGGATCAATAGGATTGTCTTACCCCTTTGTAGAAGAACTATTGGGACATGAAGCTATTAAGTGTCTTACCCTTAGTCTCAGAGCTGGGTGGTGACAGAGCTAGGACTTTTTTCTTTCTTGTTATAATAATGATATCCTTTCATGATTCTTCTGACACACAGGCATGCGAATAAGTAGAAACAACAAATTTTTTAAGTCCAGAGAAACGCAGATTAATATTCTAGTGCTCCCCTAGAATATTACTGTTTATCATAACCAATCCTGGGAGGGGGGCACTTTCCACCACTTTCCTTTCCCTTTTGTCAGTCTGGGTCTGCACTGGGAGAGTAAAAATAGGTGGTTTGCATGCAGAAGAAAACAGAAAAAGATATTGAACAAATCTTACCGTGTTCCTATTGATTCATCTATTCATTGACCTACTTACCAAGCATTTCCTGAGTGCTGCCTATGTGCTAGGTTTGGTTTGAGTCACTGAAGGTCCAGAGGAAAAGGAAAAAGAAATTGTCCCGGCCTCATGGAATTGTCAGTGTGTCGAGAGAGACAGACAAGCAGTGTGTCGTTAACATTCAATAGCAACGATTGCAGCGAGGCCAAATGCACTCTGTGACTGCCGAGAGGAGAAATGCATGGCAGACAAGTACAGGAAACCATGGGTCCTTCAACAGCGCCTCTCAGCCGAGCACGGGAGTTCAGGGAAGTTCCCTGAAGGCGTACCATTTACCGGCGATTAGAAACCTGAGCAGGAGTGGGGCAGGTGGTGGAGGCTTGGGTGGCAGGGGCGGCAGGAAGAGCCCAGGCAGAGATGAGTGTGAGAAAAGGCCCTGAGGTAGCAAGGATCTTGGCATATTTGAAACACAGACAGGTTTGAAGGGAGAGAGCAAGTGGAAGGAAATAGTGGATTTAATTAAGCAGGTAAGAACCACTGACAATCTTTGGTCTTGGTCTTGGGAGAGCCGTGGGGATGAAGTAAATTTAATTGTAGAAGATTTTGGTCTTTGTTGTAGAATAACGGGAAAATACTAAAGAGCCCCGACCGATGCGGGCGTCCATGCTTTGGCTGCAGAGAGAGAGAAAGGATGGAGAAAGGCAGGGTTGCACGAGAGGTCTGTTAGGGGGTTTGCACAGCGATCCAGGCAGGTAATCATGTTGGCTTTGACCGGGGAGGTGGCAGTGGAGAGGGGGATGAGGGGTCTGACCATATTATGAAGACAGACTTGATTGGAGGTGAGGCCTGAGGAAGAGGAAGATTTAGGTCATAAGTCCCTGGATCGGGGCGTGGGATAGAGGAGGCAGGGCCCAATTCCGTTTACTGGTGGAGGGATGCTTAGAAGGAGAACACATTTTTGAAGTGCAGGGGATTGATATGCGAGTTATCTTTTGAATGTACTAAGTTTTACATGTGGCTATCAAAACAGAGGTGCCAATCTTGGCTGTATTGACCCAGGGTTCAGAATAGAGAAATGGGATGAATTTATGCATATCTGAGCTGTCCACTTATAGATGCTGTATAAATCCATGCAGGAAGGGGAGGTCAGCAAAGATAAAAGGCAGGTGAGAAGAGATGAAGGCCCAGGGCAGGACAAGGCAACAAAGCTGAAGGCGACCTTTAGAGATCAGAAGGAGAGCTTCAGAGGGGAAGTGAGAACAGGCAGCCCGCGTGGCAGGTGAAAAGCCAGGAGAATGTGTTATTGTGGGAGGCAACGGGAGGATGTGGTGCCCTTAGGATAGTGGAGGAACCAACGCAAACTGGGTTAAACACGAAAGCATGAAGTCTAAGGACTTGATTTTTCTCCAGCAACTCAATGGCTTATTATTAGGCTATGTAGAACGCCCCACACATAGTATTTCTAATGATTAAAATGATTTTTTTTTAAATTTAGAAACAAGTGAAGTAATTAAAAAATGATTGATGGGAGCAGGGGGTGGGATGGTGGATGAGAACAAAGGGGGAAAAATTGGGAAAACTGCAATATATAACAATAAAGAAATCAAATGACTATAAACGTAAAGTTTAAAAAAGAATGATTTAGTTGATGCACTTGCTGGCCTGGGGGCCAGCAGAAAAGCTAGGTGGTAACTCTTTATAAATGCTGTTTCTGGATTGCTACGTTGAAGGCTTTGACAAAATAAAACATTGAAAATAGCCTTTCCAGTTTTATTGTATGATGCGGGGCATGTGTGGTGTGTCATTATTGTGAACTGATGTTCCCATGGTTTCCCAATAGACTTTTGAGTTCTGACTGTGAATAAGGTAGAGTCTAAAGGACAAGATTTAGGTGAAAGGTATGAAAAATACAGATTAAGAACAATATTACTTGAAGGATTTATACAATGCATTTTCTCTCTTTGAATTCTGCTTCAAAATGTGTAATTTACAGTACATTTTTTGAAATGATCAAGTTTTTGCTCTGGCTGGTTTGGCTGAGTTGGTTGGGCATTGTCCTGCAGAGCAAGGCGTCATCAGTTCAATTACTGGTCAGAGCACATGCTTGGGATGTGGGTTCATTCTCTGAGAGGCAACTGATCAATTGTTACTGCTCTTCCTGTCTTCCTCCTTCCATTCTTCTCTTTCTAAAAAAAAAAAAAAAAAGATAGGGAAATAAAATCTTAAAAAAGTAAAATAAAATGATCAAATTTTTGGTGGGTTTTATAAGACCTCCTTTAATTCTTAAGTACCACACACTGAATAAAGAGTGTAGCTCTTTGTTTCGGTTGATGAGTTGAGTTCCTCACGTAAAAGTGTAACATAAAATAAGAAACGATTCTCCATTGGCTGTAAATTCCAGACAGTCTATTATTCTTTCAAAAATTAAGATGGCTACAAATCTAAGCTGACGTTTTTAAATCTTTCAATAACATAAATATAATAAGGAAGGAAGTAACCAAATTTTACCTTTCAAGTTAAATTAGGTCTTTCATTGACTAAGACTCAGGATACTTGGTTTTTATAGAACAAACAAAGCTTTATGGAAAATCTACTGTGTAAGTTTCTAGAAATTCAAAGACCCAGACCCTGGTTTCAGGGAGCTCACAGATGAATCGGAGTAGATAAGTGTACACAAGTAGTTATAAAGCAAGGACTTAATTTTTATTACAAAGATGTGTCTTTGGAACCTGAGGCTGAACATGGAATGAATGGTAAAGGGAGGAATACAGAAAATGTAACAATGTGAACCAAGTCGCATTGTATAGTCAACATGAAGAGCAAAGACCCAAAGGAAGGAGTCATTTGGCAGGTTTAGCAGAAGTTGCATCTGGTGGATTGGAGGTAAACATCGAGTTGGAGAGGACCCAGATTATGAAGGACCAGCAAGCCAAGTTAGGAGGCTAGTGCAGAGTTTCAAGCAGTTGCTTGATAGGTGATTCATGCATGATGGGAGGCCGTCCACGGCGAAGCTTACAGTGGGCAGCGGGTTTGGAGACGGGGGCTGTAAACGATGCTGTTATAGAGATCGAGATGCAATACAGAGCAGCCAATACAAGAGGAAATGAGCAGTGAAAAGATGGCTGCCTCTCTCAGGAGCAAGCATAAAGAGCAAGAAAAAAGGTCTGCATTTGCATTTCAGTTCTATAACTCCAGAGAAATTTTCTGAAAGGAATTGATTGACATGATCATGCAGGTTGGCGAATCCCAAATCTTCAGGGTGGTCTGGCAGGAAGGAAGAGGTGATGTTGCAGTTTGAGCCCAACGGCAGTCTGCGGGCGGAATTCCTTCTTGATTGGGGTCAGGGGAGGATGTCATCCTTTGCTCTGTTAAGGCCTTCAACTGATCACATGCAGCCCACCCACATGGCGGAGGGCAATCTGCTTTACTTAAAGTCTACTAATCTAAATGTTAATCTTATCTAAAAAATACCTTCACAGAAATATCCAGAAAAGTGTTCTACCAAATATCTGGCCCAGCCAAACTGACACATAAATTAACCAACATAACAACTAAAGGCTTAGTTACCTTAGGCAAATTACTTTCAATTTCTGGGTCCCCTCCCAGCTTCCTCATGTGAAAATGATGGCATCGGGCTAGATATCATCAAAGATCCACCCTGGCTTTGAACAAGAATACTTTTATCCTTTCTTTGCCATGGAATTAAGATTGGGCATTTGCCTAATTTATTTTGAGATTCTAGAATTTGAGATCCACAAGCCTCCTTTGGCATCTATGCAAACACATTCATATAATATATGAGGAGGTTGGGTGCTTGGCTTAATTCATATAAGTAAGTGACTCCATTGCTCTTATTTCAGGATGCAGTAGATGAGTTCTGCCAGAGTGCATGAAATCAAATTTTTATAGCTGAAGTCATGTTTGAAACATGCTAAGAAGCTTTCCTACTTAAAAGATTCTTCACATAGGTTCTGGTGGGAATTCAGATATTAGCATACATTATTGGAATTTTGTGTGGTAGACATCCTTGGCATGGAGAGAGTTTTCCAAGACATATTGCTCATGTTATGAGGCTGAATTAACCAGTTCTGGGGATGGGAGTTTCTCACACAGCAGGGCATCTGTGAGCTGATTTTGGGGTTCCGTTGCTTCCCTCCAGGTGGTAGGCTTTTAGAAAGATAGAAAGGCTCCCTTTCCTTAAAAATGTGTTAAAAACACTTTACCCCATCTATTTGAGGGCAGTGTTTTTAGATGTGAAGTGCACAGATACAGTTTTAGTTGTGAATCCTCACATCAATTAATGAAAACATAGCCATTGGAAGCATCTTCTAGTTAGCAGAGACACTAGGAAAACGTCTCACTGACTTGAAGCTTTCTCGGTTTTTTCCTACCTGTCTGGGGTGAGATTTTTAGTTCTGATTCCAAAATGTGTACTTGAACTAGTGTGGGCTGAGAGCTTTGTATGAATGACATAGTTTTAGTATTGAAATAATAGAAGAGACACTCTTAACACAGCTAGTGGACATTTTTGAATTAGTTGTCACGTGCCATCGAATAGTTGGAGCAATGTGCAGTTTAATGTCGCAGGTCTAAAGATTTAGGGCATCAGACGCTAATCTTCTCCCTCAATCACAGCAATTCAGACATGACATTCAATTTGAAATCTTTGGCCAGCTTTTCTCTTTCCATGCTGAGCTCACTGGAGTTTCGTCTCTGACATTTTGAGACAATTTTTGGGAGATCATTTTAAAGTTATTTTAAATTACTTTCGCTCTTATTTTGATGTCATTTAATTTATCACATAATCAGGACTTCATGCTCACTGCTGCCCTTGGAAGGCTGTTTTAAATCTATTTTACTCCTCAATCAACATATTCATTATTAAGTGGCTTAAAAGGATTAAAATAAGTCCATTAAATTTTTTAAGCCTCGGTTTCATTTTGGAATATTGTTTCTGATGTTTCATTGGCATGGAGTATTCAATTTGTGCAGAAGAAAAAAGATAAGAAAAAGAATTCCTTTCCCATTACTTAAACGGGGACATAGGGAGTCAGAAGTGGCTGTGAATTCTTTGCCTTAATCCCGTATTTTTCCTTCATCCTTTTTTATTTTAAAAAGGTAGATTTCAAATATACCACTTTAATTGAGGCTGCCTGGGACAGCAAATACCACTCTTTCACTATATCTCTTACGATTTAATTTCTGCGAAAGTATAACTGCAGTCGAATCTGATGTCGGTCTTGTAATGGAGATCGATGGGAGATGCCTCAGTACTTTTATTTGAACCCCATCAGTGCCAATATGTGGATGAGGTGGCTCTGCCCCACTGCCGGCCTCTGCTGTTCTGCCACCTTTCCTCGCTGTCTTGGGCTTCCTCCTGTCTGTCCAGGTGAGTCATAGGGCACCTGGGGCGGGGGAGAAGGGGCCGGCGCAGAGAGGAGGAGTCGGTTGTTTTGCATCGACCAGCCCGCCTCAGTGTCCACTGGTGTTACTTCTTCACCCCTGCAAGGACCCCACCATCCCCAAAGAAAGGCTAGAGCGTATGTGAGGTTTTCTTTTTTAAAAAAATTCCCAGTGAGAGTAAACACGGTATCATAGTTAGGAATTTTTTTTGAGAACGTTCAACCTTTATAGAACTTAACAATTCCATTATTATATCTACATTATATGTATAGTTTATAATAATTATAATATATAACTGTTTTCATTTAGAAGTTTAGGGGTCCTTATTTATCCCGTAGAGTTAATAATTTTCTCCTCCGTTGTCATCTTTGATAAATAAATTTTTAAAAAAGATTTTGCAGCTTCTCGATGTCAGGCTTTATGGCTTTTTCCAGTGAGCAGAGCTGTTCCTACCTGTCTGGGTCCCATAACAATGCCTTCCCCACAGCTGTACCCGCAGAGCCGCTCCTTGCCTCTGCCCCTACCTCGTCAGGGAGCCTCTCCTCCTCCTCCATCCTCACCTGACCTTTCCTTCCCCTAGTACAGACCCTTCCTCTTAGGTGGGACTCTCATCCTTGTTGTCACCTCTCTTGAGTTTGGCTCCTGGCAGCTCACCCTTCCCACACACACCTCGGCTCCCAGATCCCCAGCCCAGCTGAGCCCAAACACACTCCCACGGCCAGAACGGTGCTGGGACATCCCTGGCACATGCCATGAGACAAGGAACAAGGACACAGCGCACATAAAACCGAAAGGGTCGTTCCCATGCTTAATGAGCCTTTAAAATCAACCTAAGAGCATTGCTGGGTGGCCAGGGTGCTTGTGTCTGAGGTTGTCCTGCAGGGTGAGAATCCAGGTGTCTGCTCAGTGGGTGAGCCAGACACTCCAGCAGATCTTTCCAGGCAACAGAAAATGGTGGAGCAACTCCACCAATTATAGGGCAACTAGCTGGAGTCCTGGTCAGGAAGATCTGCATGATGAGGTGGAGAACCGTGAACAGCTTGGGTATTTAAAGGAAAAGCATTTGGTAGATGACATAGGACAGCTGCAGTGACTGAACTTGCTTGCGCCCATGCCCTGCAGCGCGGGCTGGCAATAGATGCAGATACAGATCAGTTGGGTGGTTTTTCAGGTTCCTTAACCCACCCAGGATGCGAAGCCTTGCCATGGCGCAGCAGACCCAAGTATCACATCCATGCCTTTGGAAAGCACATGTTCTAAGTAAATGTAAACTACGATCGTGTCAGACAGCCATAGCAGACATAGACCAGCCTTCAGTTTTCAGTTCACGAGGACCATTGCACCGGCCCCGCCCAGTCCTCACCCGCCGTGCTGATTTGGGGGTTGACACTGAGGGAGAGGCTGAGCCACCCATCGTCTCTAGCCTGATGTCTCCTGTGATGGACAGCAGCACTCTCTGGGCAGCCCGGGGGCGGGCGGGGTGCCGTTTGTGATAGTGGACTGGCCCACGTGGGGTCCGGCACCACAGCCTTCGCTGCCTTCACGTGCCAACTCGTGTGCAGCTGACACACAGGCTTTTCACTGCCCCGATTGCCTGGAAAACCCCTTGGTACTCTCCCGCTGTGGACGCACAAGTACAGGCTGGGCCAGGGTGCAGGGCTTTGCAGTCTGAAGAAGCTAAGTTTGCACAGGCCCCCAAGGGCCTCCAGTGCTGGATGTTAAAAAGCCTCAAAGAGCCTCCTCAAAGAGGTGACCTGGATGCCAAATTACTGCAGGGATTGTCTTGATTTTGTAGTAGAAAATGGTTTGGAGGGTGGAAATCCACTGCCTGCTTTTATTCCTACACAGTCACCAAGATCTACAAATCTTGGTATGAGTGGGCTTCCTCTCTGAACATTTTATTCCACTGAATTATTATTATTACTATTATTGTTATTTCACGGAATTAACCATGTGATATGACCTAAACATGTCCTGTGTTTTATACCTTGTCATCATAACATTTACTATGAGGTGTCCCTTTTAGAGGTGTCCCACCTTTTGCAAATGGTACATTAATAATACAATTTCCGCTACTCTATTTTGAGCCTGATTTGCGAGATACTCCAGGAAGAGAGATTTGGGCTTTTTATTTCCCACTGCAGTAGCAGGAAGGTGAGCTACCGTCATTCATACAACAGTGTCCTGGCTCCTTGGCATGGACCACACGGCTCTCCCCAGGGACTGGCTGCCACCTGCCCCTCCACTTTCATTTCCACCACTCTCTGACTCCTACTCTGTGCTTCATAGTTGCCAGAACCCCAAATTCTTCCATGCCTCTGTGCCTTTGCTTATGCTGTTCCTTCCCCCTCAACTGCCTTTCCCTACTTTCTTTGCCAAGTCTCCTTTGGGTCATTCTTTAAAACTCTCAGTAGACAGCATTTCCGCTAGGAAGTGGCCCCCAGCCCCCCAGCCCCCGCCGCCCCCACACGGGTCCTCAGAGCCTCTCTGTATTACAGCACTTCCTCCTTGTGCGGAAACAGACCGCAGCCCTTTCGCCTCTGCCTTGTGCAGGGTCAGGTCACCATTTGCTCGTCAGTGCATGGGCGCCGTCTGTCTCGCAGTGCCGTGCGCACCTCGGGGGTGGCGTGGGCGATCACCAGCTGAGCTGTTGTGGGAGCACTGGGCCTTCCTGATAAACCAAGTTAATAACAGATCAAAGCTACAGCTGAAAAGATAATTACAAAATGTACTGTTTCTGATCCCTTGGAATTTGGGGTCTAACCCTTTCCTAGGAGTCTAACTCAGTTAGAAAGTATTGCATTCAATAAATACAGTGAAATACATAAAATATTCCTTTCCACTTTTCTTTCTTTTTTTAAACCTCTTTTACTTTATGCTTATAGTTGACGCTATTACAGATGTCCCCATTCCCCTCACCTGCCCACGTCCACCCCGCCCCCACCTCCCTTCCCCCTCCGGCCATCGCCGCACTGTTGTGTGTGTCTGTGGGTCATGCATATGTGCTCTTTGGCTGATCCATTTACCTTATTTCGCCCAGTGTCCCCTCACCCCAACCCTCTGACAGCTGTCGGTCTGTTCCCTGGGTCCATGCCTCTGTTTCTATTTCGTTTGTCGGTTCTGGCCAAAGTAAAAAAGCTGAGAAGAGTAAAGCATTTGTGTGTGTGCATGTGCATGTTTCATGAGTTTCTTGTCATTCTTGTTTTAAGATGACATAATTTCACAGCCGTTGAAA
This sequence comes from Pteronotus mesoamericanus, assembly GCF_021234165.1. Taxonomy (NCBI): domain Eukaryota; kingdom Metazoa; phylum Chordata; class Mammalia; order Chiroptera; family Mormoopidae; genus Pteronotus; species Pteronotus mesoamericanus. Next base: position 1,328,364 of record NW_026555277.1, read on the forward strand.
GAGTTGTGGAGTAAATACTGTAGAGGAGAACATCTCGGGTTTGAATGTGTCAACCAAACATCTGCGGCCCCTTTTAAGGATGCAGATTCAGACTCAGGAGGTCTGGCAGGGGACCTGTGACCATGCATTTCTAATAAGCTCTCAGGGGACATCGGTGCCACCAGGCCACGGGCCACGTTGAGGGAGATGAGGCAGTGCATTCAGATGGTGTCTCAGTATTTTCATCCATTGAGACTTTTAAAGCAAAATTGCTTCCTTCTGTTTCAAAATGCTCAAATAAAAAAACACCGCAGATGACTTAATTACGGCAAAGCTCAGCAAAACTCCTATTGTCTGTCTAGGGAAGTTTTGGAGTCTCGCTCGTCACAAACAACACGTGAGGCATTCTAATTACTTTCGCCTCTTTTTCCTGGTGGTCAGCTTTAGATTGAAAGGAGGGACATCTCACCATGCTCCTTAGTAAAATTTTACTAAGTGTCTCTGGTCATCTCGTGGCATTTCCCAAACCGATTCATTGTCTCCCATTCCCACTGGGTGTGGAGTAGACTATCCTCGCAGGAGAATATCCTTGTATCCCCAGATGAGGGTATCTTTACTGGTCCCGTAAATCCATGGGCATCAGTGTCCTAGGGCTGCCATAACAAAATGCTGCAAACTTGGTGGCTTTCCAACAACAAAAATCGATTCTCTCACAGTTCTGAAAGCCAGCCGTCAACATCAAGGGGCTGGCAGGGCCATGTGGCCGTGTTCCCTCAAGGCCACAGGGAGAGCCCTTGTTCACCCCTCCCTGCTTCTGGTGGCGCCTGAAGTCCTTGGCTTGTGGCAGCGTTGCTGGAGTCTCTGCCTCTGTCTTCACATGGCCGTCCTCCCCGTGTGACTCCGTGTCTTAGATTCCCCTCTCATGTCTCTAATAAAGACACCAAACACTGGGTGTAGGACACATCCTAAATTCAGAATGATTTTATCCCTACATCTCTAATTACATCTGCAAAGACCCTATTTCCAAATAAGATCATATTCATTGGTACTGGGGGTTGGGACTAGGACATATTTTTTGGGGGGGATACTGTTTAATCCACTGTACTCTACTTTCCTGACTCCATTGTGAGTCCAAGATATCAAGGTTGGTGCAAGAGAGGGATTCATGCAAATACTATTCTGTGCAGGGCAGAGTGGGATGTGCTTTGCTCTTGTGTGTTGGGGGTTAGGAAGGTGCCTATGCCGTCATTCCAGCCCTCCAAGTAACTTTAAGGACAATTAGAGAAACAGCAGTAAACAGGTATTAGATTTTTATATGTGACAGAGCCCAGGCAAAGGATTTTAAAACTTTTTATTTAATCTTTGTGACTGAGGTATTATAGACTGATTTCTTCATTTATAAGAAGTTCCCTTTAGGTAATTATTAGACTGTGTTTATTCATTTCTTCATCTTTTCCCCTTTTTAAAATAAATCGAATTCCCTACCCCTGTGCCAGCTTCTGCTTTCCTCTTCTCTCCTCCCTTGCCACCGACCAACCAGCTCCCTAGCTGTCCACCCAGCTGACGACTGCTCTCTTTAGCTATTTTTTACCCCATCTCATTCTGGAAAGTACAAAGGCATTTTTCACAAATCTGGATTATAAATGCTTGTAGGTCTTGATTTGTTGTTCATTTATTTGGATAATAAAAATAATGTAGTAGCCAACACTGATTAATGGGAAGGTAAAGTTATTTCCAAGGCAGTTGGAAAAGATCACTCGATTGATCAAAAATTCAGTTTATACAGTTGTTCAGGGTCAGCAGATTGTACACAGCATGATGTATTCCCCTGGCATCAAATGAATTTCGTATTTCACCGCCTATCTCCTTGGCTAGCTAGTTTTAAAGGGGGTGAGATGGTGGGCGGAAGGTAAATTCTTAATTTTATCATTTCTCTGAAGAGGTTAAACTCTGTTACTGTTTGATGAACAAGGGTTATTCCACCTGGCTGTCAGATCTGAAGTTTGAACATTTGGGTTACTCCCTCTTCATTTGGTTCCTGGGTCCCGAGAGATTGGATAAAATAAAACCTCTGCTAAAACAGTGAGGAACCCCGAGGCTCCGGTCCCTGAGAGATGACATTTCTTCGTTCTCTTATTGAAGGCTGCATGGAAAACCATCCTGTGTTACATGCTGCCTGACAGGCAGAAATCAGTTTTGCTGGTCTCAGCCCTTCCAGAGTTTTCTGTGCCTAGTTTTGCCCAGTCGGAGCATCAGCTTTAACTCTAATTGTCAGGTAGAGGCCTCCCAGAACGGATGTTATATATATAAAATATATAATATAATACACACACATATATAACAATAACTAGGGTTTTCTTCCTGTCTATTCCAGTCCAAGGACCCAGGGGTTTGATGGGAACAACTGAGCGCTCAGTCAGTGATGGGAACGGCACGTGTCTCCCTGCCTGGTACAGTCAGCCCTGCAGACGAGGCAGAGCAGCTCCTCCCGTGCATCCTCGGGTTCTCTTCCCTGCAGAAAGGTGCAGCTCCGCACTAGTTTGGGGAGGAACTGTCTCTGCCCAGAACTTACCTTCCTCCTTACCTGTGGGCCCACATGGTTCTTCCTGTTGATTAACTTCTTGCTTCAGGACTTTAATTACTGAGTCTCAGGCTCTATATTAGTTTCCTACTGCTGCTGTGTCAAATGGCTATAAACTTAAAGGCTTAAAATAACAGTTTTTACAGCATAGCTCTGTAGGTCTGAGACGGTTTTCAGTGTGCTGAAATGGAGGTTTCAGCATGGCTACGCCCCTTTCTAGGGGATCTAGGGGACTACCCATGTCCTCACCTTTTCCAGTTTGTAAGGCCACCTGTACCCCTTGGTGTGTGGCCCCTTCCTCCATCTCTTCTAAAGCCAGCAATGGCCAGTCAGATCCTTCCCAAAGCACATCACTCTGACACTCACTTTTCTGTCTCCTTCTTCCACACTGAAGGATCCTTATGGTCACCTCTGACCCACCTGGATACCTCAGGATAATCTCCGCATTTCAAGGTTGGATGATTGGCAACTAGTGAATCTGGAACCAGTGCCGATGTTACATTACATGGTAAAGCGGTGTTAAAGACCCCAGGGGGTAAGACATGAACATCTTTGGGAGACCATTTTTTGCCAACCACAGGCTCCACAAACCCCTTGCATCTTAGATGCACCAGTTTGAGACTAAGAGGAGGCATTTGAAGCTGGGGATCTGGCATCAGAGGGCTTGGGGTTTCTTGCCTTCATAAAGTACTATCTTTGTGACCTTAGGCAAATGCTAGCTTCTCTGGGCCACTGTTCTTTGAATTATAAAATGGGCATGATCATAGGGCCGCCCTCACAGAGTCACTGTGGTTTTAAGTAGGATAATACACACAAACAGTTTGCACAGCCTTGGGGCCATAGCGAGAGCTAATACATTAGCTGTTAGTAATTATTATTGTCGATATGTTGTTGAATTAATTTTGTTGATTGCCCAGGGCATGGCTGTGTTCTGCAAAGCTCAGTTACTGCATACGCCTGCTTGGGCTTTTGCATTCTCTGCGTGGAGGCACAGCTGCTTTTTGGAAGCATGAACGTCCTTTTAGAAGTAGAAACTCTGTATTTTCTACCCTGCATAGTGATGTTTTTCATCCCGTATCCAGTATCCTGTGTACACAGCACAGTGGAGATCTCTTCTCCATCCTCCCCCAAATTCCTCTGTGAGAAGGAAGCCCTTGTTACCCAGTTTCACCAATTGCGTGGGTTGTGCAAAACACAGATTCTCTCGGGTAACAGACCGCTTGAGGACTTATTCAGTAGGAACACATCAGTTGTATTTTATGAGAAATGTGGATAGTGCAGAGAGTCTATTTGATAGAACGAAGGGCTCTCTAGATGCCAGACCTTATTCTGTGATGTCAGACTTCCCTGTGCACCTGGTCAGCAAGGAGCAGGTAAGAGCAGGGAAGGGCTTCTGACCTGGGACTTTTTATTGCTAGTCATTTCTGGCACAGGGTCCCTGACTGTGGCTTCAGTTTTCAGTTGCCTGTTGCCAAAGCAGGTCTCTGGAAGATCTTTCCTAACTAGGAGGGTTTTTAGTAGAATAAACCATCATGGGGAAGTCAGAGGATCTTGGATTTACCTCTTTATGACTGGGCATGGAGAGTGATTTCTCTAAATTCTCTAGAAGTAGCTGATAGAAGAGGAGAGAATCTGGGGTCTGGGTGACATTATTAAATTGTTGCTTGTGCCAGAAGTAAGAAGGAGGCTATATGTATATATCTTTTTAACTTGAGTAGCATTGTTGATACATGAAGAAGCCTGGTTTTTATCCTCAAAAAAAAAAAAAAAAATGTGCTGGATCATTGAGTCATCACTTCCTTTGCAGTTTTCTAATTCCCTTTACTTGAAATGTTGCTTGATGTTTTCAAAAGAACCTGTTTTACTGTAAATTGTAAACTAGCACATATAACCACTTCGTTAAACTGTTAACATATATGATCTTACTGTAAGCAATTATAGTCTTATTGAAATTGAGTTTAGGGTATAAAATAAATATGAGGGTATGATGTTCTCACTTTACAGTATAAGAAGAAAAACTTCTACAAAGAAGAAAAGGGATGATTATATACTTTCAAATGTGGGTGAAATCTATGAAGTCTTTTCCTCCAATCGTTTTATATTTCTTTCAATTTGATCTTTTTGGCAACAGGAGGGTCTGTTAACCAAGAGGCAGGTCTAGAAAGGAACTGAACATTTCAAGTTCTGGTCAAATGGTGTGCCTCTCATTGCCGCTGGCTCTCAGGCCGAATTTCCACTCACGTTGAACAGTCCTGTTCAATCAGAGTGCCATTCTAAAAGGGGATTTAAATTTTACATGAATGTGCCTACTCCAGGTTTCTAACCAAATGAACTCTTCCACTTCTCGGAACTTCTTGTGTATCTTTCTTTGTACATGCTCACTACAGCATTCATGGAATCCTGCAATAAGTTAAGTATTGGTACCCTGCCTCCTGGTATTGAATTTCCTGCCTCAAAGTGGTCTGTGTCAAAGCCAGTGGGTGCAAATCTGCCCATGTAAAGTGGTTAATAAAAACCACATCTGCTGCCACATACGCAGGAAAGTAGGGAATAAAGTGGGAGTCAGTTCTATGTTTCCACCCCCACCCCCTCTCCCTCACCCGGTCCCTTACTTCTCTTTGAATTAAATCTGAATTTCTATTCTTTTATAGACACATATTCTAACAATTCCTCAGCTGGTTTCTAACTTACTGATTATATAGTGCAAGAGTTGGCGTGTGGGAGAGCGTGGGGGGAGTTTGATCTTTTCAATTGTGTCCACAGTTGAACGATGCTAAAATTGTTGGGCAAGCATTTTCTGGTTCCTGAAAGGTCCCAGGCATGCCCCACCTTCCCCAGGGCAGCACGGTGCACCGGGCAGGGCCTGGTCCTCCGGCTGTTTGTTCTGGCAGAAAGAAAGCAAGTCCTCAGCATCCCTTTAGCCTCAGAGAAACGCAGTGGAGCAGAAAGCCAAAATATGATGATGAGATTCAGTCGAGGGAAAGGGAATAAAGAAAACTGGAAGAAAGCATGAGCACGGTGAGAGCAAATTGCTCGAGGCTGCCAAAGCAAACAGTCTGTTAACTCCTACCCTCTCTGAGTAGGAAATCTGTGTTTCCAATAGCGGGAGAGCTGCTGCCTCAGACAGAAGGAAGAGAGGGGAGCTTTGGAAAGGCCAAGTGAACTCGATCTCAGAAAGCAGACGACTTGCGAGATCAAGGTGGCTGTAGGAGTAGACACTGAATGGAGACAGAACTTCACTCTTGCATATTACATTTTCTTGAGATATATTATCATCCCAATTTCTTCCCTGACATTTTCAGGAAAGAACATTTACTGTATGTTTACACATACTCTATTTGGGGCACATAGCGGCCACTTAAAACTTTAACAAGTGGAAGCTGCTTAAGAATGCGTTAACGTGGTTTATACAGAGCCCACTGACGAACATCACGGAAGGATGCTGAGAAGGCTTGTCCTGAAGGACCAGTTCCCCTTTGCAACAGTTTCCAACTCTATTTAACCGTGATACCGCTTTTCCCTCCTTTGATCTTTCGCTTTTCACAGAGGCACTGGTTGGTGAAACAACTGTAGAGGGAATGCTTGTCTATGTCATTTTACAAAGGAGGGAAGGGGCCAGAAGGAAATGTCATCGTCCAGGGTTTCTTGTTCTGGAAGAAGTGAACGCAGATTAGAATCTCAGTTTAGTACGGAACCGAGCCTTTGTTAGCTCTTGGCCTGTGAGAGTGCTCTGAGTCCCAGCCCCCAACGGGACACTCTTTGGATGTCGTGCCATGTAGATTCATGTGTCCGTGGGCCCTTGAAGGATGGTTTTGCACTGAGTAAAACTTCTGTTGGATCCAAAGCTCAAGCCTGTGGTAAGAGACCCAAGAAACCCTGGTGGTATAACAAGAGCTTGACCTCACAGAATTTCTAGCTTTCATTTCAGAACAATTCAGATAAATAGTACGTTCCATCGAACTTGCGGCAGTTTTAGCTTATTGAAAGCAGGACTTCCTATTGCTTCTCTTTTCTGTAAAATCAGACCATTATGATTTCATTGCAAGTCCCATTCATTACCCCTTAAGGAAGAATAAAGAGGAAAGCTGTAGGCTTGCAAGGTTAAGAAAGGAAAGAAGAGCTTATAAATAGTACTAATAGGGGAAAATGATGATTAGAAAGTGCTTCTACAGGATGACCTGGTGTAGCCTAAGTGGCTCTATCGATCAGGAGGAAACGATTCTTAATTATGCTTCCCACTTAAGATGCTGTTTTATTTTTTCAGAAATGTATTTGACGTTGTAGGGTCCATATAATATCTGATTCTCATACTTACAATGAAGGTAATTGGGAAAGGATGAAACCTGGCAACTTCTAATTAAAGGCATCCATTTTTCTTCCTAACAGCAAGGACAACCTGAGATTGCTATGTTAGCTATGAGAGCCTGAGTTTAAATGCTCAGGTTTTTAGTCAAAATGTTCTAGAGACCATTGTTTGTATCTAGTCTGACTCTTCTTCAATGCGTTTGAAGCTCAGTGTATCCCTTTTGAATAGAGAACATTGGGTGCTACATAAGGCGAGGGCACTTGTTACATCTGTGGTGTCCCCACTACGTCAAACTTCTTCAATGTGAGACTTTCAGTAAGGCTCTTCTTTTTGTAAACGTTTTTATTTTTATTTTATTGATTTTACAGAGAGAGAAGAATGGGGAGAGAGAAAGAAATGCCAATTTGTTGTTCCACTTATTTATGCATTCATTGGTTGGTTATTGTATGTGCTCTGACTGGGGATTGAACCTGCAACCTTGGCGTATCGGAAGGACACTCTGAAACAACTGAGCTACCCAAGCCAGGGCTTTTTCTTTTTCATTTTAATTAAAAATATTTTGTTTGTCAATTGAGGTTGATATTCAATATCCTTTTGTTAATTTCAGGTGTACAGCATAGTGCTTAGACATTTATATAATTTACGAAGTGATTCCCCCCAGTAAGTCTAGCATCAAGTGAGATTTCATATATACAGTCAACAGAACTTTGTTTTCAGAAATACTTCATGTATTTCTATCTTGAAAGTTCCTTAAAGGGCTTTATTTTATCTCGTAGCAGTGGTAGACTTCAAATATGGCTGTTTTTGTAAAAATGTTTTATTTTTTAATCAAACACAAGAATTTGAACAAGCTATTTTCACAGCTGAGTTCCCAGCGCTGGAGATTTACGGTGTGTTTCATATGTTCTTACTTAGCTCTCTACTCTTGACTTGTTTATTTTTCACGGCACATGTCTTCATGTAAGCAGGACCCTCTTCTTGAGATCCAACTGTGGGGTTATTAGTACAAGGGCTCGTTACAGGGATCCTTAGTGAGGGGTTAAGAGACACGGTTCAGAAATTATTTTATGATCAAACACATGCACGGTATTTTCCTCCCACGGAGATATAACCCAGACTTGAATTTCTGAAAGCTTTGCATACTCAGGACATCGGTACTTTTGATATTACCAGCCTCGCGCTCTTTTTTGCATCAGTATCTTCCAGCTGAACCTCTAGGTGTAGGGGATAAAGAATTCTAAAGCTTAAACCAAGAACTATAATGCAGTCATGAGTCATATGTGTGGTCGTAAAGCTGTCTTCTTTATGCCATGTGGTCAACTTTTAGTGACATTACCCCATGACATGGATCTTAAGTGAGTGGAGTGAGAGGTCTTTATTGATGATAGGGTAAGGGTCTGTTGCTGAGTAAAGAGTCTTATTTTGAGTGAAGACTACAAATTATCTTCACTCCATTTAGCGGGGATATTGTCTCCAAAGCTGATTATTTAGACGAATGCTGACTTTGTCGAAAAAGTGTCATACCCCTTGACTCAATAAAATGAGAATATAAAGGAATATATTAGCTAATGCTGGCATTGTGATTTCCTTCCCTAATTCAAATTAATTAGTGTTTGTAAAGCAAAAGAAATAAAAGCACAATTTTTTCTTTAGGTCCAGTAACTAAATGAATGTCTGCTTTAGCTTGTAAGAGTAATTCTAATACACATGTGGCTACTTGGCATATAGGTAATTAGACAAGCTTATAAACAAAATTATAGACTTTGTTTATAGACATATCTTTATTACTTATGTGAATATTCTCCACATCATTTGACATGCTTCCAGATTTCCCATGTGTTAAGAGTCACATGTACTATAAGGCTCTTGTAATTTTCCTTCATATTGGACTGATGCAAAAAAAATACGTCTTATTCTTCAAAACTTGGACATCAAATCAAGTAGAAACGAATAGATCAAAAAAGCCCTGTAATTATTACATATTTAAGGGTGAGGGGTAATTTTATGATGATAAATCAAAGATGTTTTATGACTATGCCTATACCCACAAGAAGCATTTTTCAGTCTAGAGCCTTCAGTGAAAGACTTGATGAGTCTACCTGGAACTGGGCAAATGCTGGGCACGCCAGGGGTGTGCAGTGTGTGATGTACTGATGGATTCTAATGTCTGCAATGAGCATCTCTGTATGAATGTTTTCTGATATGAAAAGAAATTTGCTTATAAATGCAAGGAAAATCACTGGTGTATGTTAATTTTATGCAAGCATCTTTTCATTTTTTAACTTACTCCTCAATAATGGAATTGTAATTGGATTTCTGAAGGAACATGCCTAGAAAGTAATTTAAAAGGAATCTGTTAATCAGAAATTCCTCCAAATTTGTGCAGTAAAAATGAAGACACATGGCCTGTGTCCCAAAATGCAAAATGGACAATTTTCCCCAAGTGCTATAGTTTGAGGGAGGCTTATCCACTGCAACAGGTAACCCTCAGTGATGCTTTAAACTTTACCATTAGAGAATTCGAAGTTTCATCCCTTGGTGTCAAGCATTTTTCTCTCACCTTGGTTTTGAGGTGCAGAAAACACAAGATAGTGGTAATGTACTCAACCTTTAATTCCTCAGTCTCCCTAAATGTTTTTCACTTGCATTTCACTCTAAGAGGAGAAATCAGGGTCTCCCTGTGTTGTCTAGTTTAGGGATTGGGGAAGGACAGGAAGTGTAGCTTCCCTGTCCTTTGAGGCGGGAAAGGACAGGGAAGCCCAGCTCTGTGATTCACTAGCCGTATGGCTTTGCCACGTTACTTCATTACTCAGTTGTCACTGACTCCATCTGCAGGGTGCTCTCTACCATCAGAGTGCCATGGGGTTTTGATCAGATGATACATGTAATGTAATATATAACATATACCTGCTCTGTAGTCAATGGTGGTGCAACTAAAATCTTTAAAGGATAATACTTGGAAAAGTTTGAGGTAAAAAGTAACTTTATAGGTGCCTTTTCATTTGTAATACCAACAAATAATAATGTCTGAAAAACACAATAGCATTTCACATTTATTGTGTTTACCTCATACCAGGCTCTTTGCTCTTCTACCATTTTGTTTTATGTGGCAGCAATCTTGCGAAGCAGGTACAAACAAATAACCCAAAATGACTGGCAGAACAAGATATTCTTTCAAGTTGTAGAGAGTGCCCAGAGTGTGGTGGATGCAAAGATGAGAAGACTTCAAGAGCAATAGTGCTTGATTTTCTTGACATCGGCAAATAATTGGACCAAAGATGAGCCCAAGTTTTATATCTGGGAAGGAACTAATATCTATTGAATTTCATGCATTTCAATCCATGTAGTGATTGTGTCCACCTTGGGAAAGGCAGTGTTACCAATAAAGTAGCCGAGGCTGAACGAGGCCAAATACTTGGCTAACGGACACAGCCAGTAACTGATAGACACTTAGCTGCCTCTGGGACCCACTACTCCAAACCCACGTGCTTTCCTTAGGCCATGCTGAGGTGACCAGGACAATGATCGTGCCATTCACAGAAACAGGAAAACCAGGATTCTAGACTTGAGTTTAGAGATAAATTCAATTTGAGTCAATTTTTCTGGTAGACTTGAGGAGCTATTATAGTGGAATTGGCCAGATGGCAGTTGGATCGGCTCTGAGAGATATGATTTAGGGACCATTCCCATACCCACTGATCATAGTGGCTGAGGGAGTAGCTGAGAATCACTTTCAGACTTACAAAAACCTCTCTTACTTCCTGTCTCTTTCTGTGTGTGTGCTTATGTGTACATGCACGTTTCAGGGGTTGTTGGCACTAAGCATACTTTGGCCTGGATCCTGCTTTGTTGGGAGAGCTGTCCTGTGCATTATAGGATGTCTAACAGCATCCCTGGCCTCTACATATTATATGCCAGTAGCATCCTTACCACTACCACCAATATCCTGATAACCAAAAATGTTTCCAGACTTTGCCAAATGTCCTCAGGTGGGGTGGGAGGGGGTGGGGAACTGCCCTGGGTGGAGATCCACCACTCTGTGTGTGTGTATGAATGTGAATATGCATATGTGTGTGTGTGTGTGTGTGTGTGTGGTGAGCATATATACACAAATGCATGTGCATATAAATTATTGGGAGGAGAGAGGGTAGATTGTATTGTTAGCCTTTGTCTCCAATTCTTTCCCCATGTCATGTTACAGTTTCCCTCACTGAAGAGACAGAGCCATCTACATTCCACTTGGAACCTGGGCTCATCTGTGTGATTGCACATTCAGCCTCTCCGCCTCAAGAGGCCATGCATGGTTCCCTTGCCCTCTCACATTGTTGCCATCGCCATGACAAGGCCGTGACCGACATAACACAGCAAGACAAAGGGCTGCCCTGCTAAGGTGCCTTAGTGAGGCCCAGCTTAAAGCACAGTCCCAGGTGATACGTACATACATGAATGAGTTCAATGGAGATCCACTGACCCTTTTGAACCCCAATGAGTAGATGTGTAAGGAATAAAATTTCTTGTTGCAGTTCACTGGTGCTTCTGACTTTTTCAATCCAGAGCTAAAATGGGCTGATACAGAGAGGGAAGACGAGAGACCACAAAAACAGAGTGAGAAACAGGATTTAGAAAGGAGGACCAGGGGAGGGAAAACATGGCCAACCATGAGACAGGGGCTGGTAATGAGGAGAAGACCTGCAGTGCGTGTTCTGGGCGTCCTTTTTAACCTCGATGCAGAACATTTCCAATGGAGTTGGGCACTGGGATTGGAGCAAAAATCAAGTTATAAGAGAGTGAACCAGTGGTGAAGAAGTTTAAACAGGATTTGTAGACTTTTCTCACCCAGAGTTTGACAAGGAAGGAAAGGTTTCAGAAAGATAGACACTGAAAAATGTTTCTAGAGTTGAAATGGTGTCATGAGCAGTGTATTTGATTTTTATTTTTCCAAGGACATATTGCGGCACAAGTGTAACGGATTTGTTTTTCAGGGCCTCCCCAGGAGCACTGTTGGGGACCATGTTAGCTTCAGAGTCATGAGATGAAGGTGCGCGTGAGCCCAGGAGCTCCAGGTGGCACGGGGAGAAAAGAGGCTGAAATGTTCGTTGACAGCACACTTGGGTCTTCCCCAGTGCACATAGCGCCTCGTAGTTCAGTTGAGTCAGAGATTGGATGCTCTGCCTCTCAGCTTGGACCATGGGGAGAGGGCTCCCCTTTTACAGGAAGTAGAGAGAGAAGGCATGTGGGACACTTCAGTGAAGGTCACCCGAGTCAGCGGTGGCTCTCTCTTCTTTTCAACAAGTTTCACCTCATTAATGTTTTCCCTTTTTGCAATGTGAAAACATAAGGGTTGGTAGTTCCCTGAATTGCCTAAACCTCTCTCATCCTTGTGTTTCACTTGTTTTAGGCAGATACTCTGTGCTGGCCTGTGTGACTGTCTTACCAGACAGTAGACATTTTAGGTTGCGGCACTGTACCATTAGCTTGCAGTGGATGACTAGACATTAAATAAGTGCTTAAATGTTAAAACATTAGTTTGAGGGCTATAAGCCCATACTTGAAACAAGTAGGAAAGGAGCTTGCTGGTAAACTTGTTAGATCTGTCTATGAATGCCATAGTCATTGATAACAACAAGAGATCAGCATGACTCCGGGCAGGTGGCATTCATTCCAAGAAGAGGTCGGCTGAGCATGGGGCTTTCACGGCGAGGTTCCTGTGCAATTCGGAGGAATGCGTCTTCAGTATTTGTTTGTACCAGGAGTGACCGGTTCAGGAAAGGCAGAGCAAATCAGCAGGATAAGCACAGTTCCTGGGCAACAAATGCTTGCTGCTCACAGGTGCCAATGACCAATCCAAATGGGTTCTCTGCAAAGGCTATACCATTGCCACTCACTGCAAATACCAAGGCTGATATTCAAGCTGTGCGATCAATGTGACTGTCTGGTAAGTTATGGAGAGTGTGTTGATATTTCCTGAAAATGTAGGAACGCATCATCTTTTTTTAGCAGAGGGAGCTTTTGTGATCCTTACTTTGAATAGATTCTCTTAGTTATTCATGTCAGCCAAAACACCTTGCTGTTTTTTAAAGGGAATTGCATGCCCTTCTTGCTAGTAATCATTATGTGAATTTAGGGCACATATTTTTAGAGAATAACAATTATTTTCTAGAATCAAGAATCTATGTTATCCCTAATGAGTAATAATATTATGTTAATTGTGTTAAAATGGGAGTATGTTTATTTTTATATTATTAGATATACAGTATAAGGAATTATTTATGGACACTCAGTGCAGGAAAGAAAAAAAATCTCTTTGAAAGCCCTACCCAGGGCTTTCTTTTGTGTAAAGTGTTTCACAGGAGAAACTGTAATAGGTAGCAGAGAGAGTACGTACAAGATACGCCTGTTCTCAGAGCTTTCAAACCTGGCACCCAACAGAGGAGCCTTAGCCACAGGGTGTAACACGAATGGATGCTCCCAGTTCTCTCTTTTACCCCCATCACCACCCTGGTTCCTTCGGAGGTCAAAGCTGTTTGGTAGTAACACAGTGCGCGGCACATAGTACCTGCTTGATAAATATTTGTATGGCTAAATCACGGTATGAATGCACGCACGAGTAAGTGAATGAAGACAACACATCAACTGACTTTTCGCGCTCATTTCTTGCCTGGCTTCCATTTCATCCTTAGCTGACTGAAATACAGCACTCGTGTATCAGTTAGGATTAATTGCAGAAAACAAAAGCATTACGTGTTTAAGTGGGAGAGGATCTCATGCAGAGGACTGGGTACTTAGAAACTGCTGGAGTGGCCAGAAGGTTAGGATTGAGAGGGCTACTCGTACTCTTGAGCTCAAGAACTCGGATGTGGGGATCAGGGGGGTGGAAGCGTAAGCCACGGACACCGTCACTGCCCCTTGACAACCACCTGCCTCCCGGGAGGTGGAGACAAGGAGCCGGGCAGTGATCTCCGCCACTGTCCACATGCCACAAGAGAGGAGAGAGTGACAGGACCCAATTCCCAGGCAGCCGGACCAGTGCCTTGAATGTATTCAAGTATTCAGTAAAAATTGGTTAAAACGAATTTAATTAAATTCGGCTGTTATTCCCCAGATTCCAAGTTTGTCTTACTTGAATGTATATTACAGATCCTGTTCTTTTATTGCTAAGTTGATGGGCTTATGTGATTAGACATAAAATAACAATGGGGAATGCATGACTAGTAGGCTGCCAGTCAGGTGTTCTGATTCGGGACTGCATGAGGGCATTATTTGGGGGTCGTTGTCTTTACTGTAGGGAGATTCGCACTGAAGGGTCTGGATTGAACTGGAGCTTTGCATGGTAATTACAGCTGAACTCCGATTTAACTGGGGTAAATTAAATAATGATCTTTGACCAGGAGATAGCAATGGGAACTACTCACGCATGTTCCATATTTGGGGTGCAAAATTGGTTCTATCAAATTGGTATTTTACTTTCTTAGAGAACCACAGGCTACAATCAGTCTCAATTTCAGTCTCCTTCCCTCACATTTATTTTCCTTCTTTTTACCCTCTGCCCCCGTTTATCCACCGTGGAGTGTTTTACTGCAATCCACACAGAAATACACCTTTTAGTTGCTGATAACTGATACTTTCCAGCTGGCAAAGCAGAAATCACACTGTGGTCTCTAATCTGTATTGCCTCTCTTTAGACACAAAAGCTCCTTTCCTAGACAGATATGGAGAAGTAGCTCTGTAGTGTTTCAAGTATTAAGTACATCCTATTTGTTAATTAATTATGCATTCCACGTATGTTTACCATTACTGCTGTTAATTAATATTCCTTCTAGTGCTTTCCAGATTTCATAAAATAATATCTGCAAGAAGAATCCCCTCATGTAAAGCACTGGGGAAGCCTTTGTGTTTTTACTTAATTAGTGTGACAATAAGCATTGCTCACTTGAGGGAAATGTAAGTCTAGAGATCAAGGCACAATTATTACCTTTTCTTTCTAAAGGAGCCCAGTCTATTCAAGGTTGATACAAATAAGATCTTTGTAGAGACTAAACCCATAGGGCTGAAATGATCGAGGACTAAATGTAACTCTGAAGTGAAGGAGACACCAAATACATTTTAACCAGTGCCTTTCAAAGTATGTAAATGAGCTGGTGCTTTCAGACATCTTTAAATATGTAGAGCTTTGCCACTTCCGGTCAAGGAATAGTTGAAGGGAAACAGCCAGCAGAGGCATTGATGACCAGCTATTGCTGATGATGGAACAGAAAAGGATGAACAACCAGGCAATCTCTTCTCTCTCCCCTTCACCTTTATTTTACCTCTGCATGTGGTCTAGTATGAAAATTAA
Source organism: Pteronotus mesoamericanus (assembly GCF_021234165.1). Classification (NCBI taxonomy): domain Eukaryota; kingdom Metazoa; phylum Chordata; class Mammalia; order Chiroptera; family Mormoopidae; genus Pteronotus; species Pteronotus mesoamericanus. The sequence goes on from NW_026555277.1 coordinate 1,343,565, forward strand.
GGCTCTTTCTTTTCTATCTGTCTTCCATCTGCCAATTTGAAGTTAGAATTGAGATAGCGAACGGACTTTCAAGAGTAGAGATTAAGAATCTCCAGAGGAAATTACGGAAGTTGCCAATGCCAACAATACTTTGATCTTAAAGGCAAAAGAATCTATTTTGGTGGCTCTAATATTGTCAGCTACTAAGTATAAATATGTATTGGCTTATAAATATGAATGGAAGAGAACCTGAACAAAGATAAATTCCTACAAAGACAAGAAAACAATCTTGAATAGCATTCGTGGGAAACAGTGAACTGGCCTTTAGTAATGACTCAGGAGGGTGGAAGCATGGGCCTTCAGTTTATTTACTGCCCCTGATTTTTTTGTTCCTTTGCAGTGTTTTTTAAATGTATTTTTAATTGAATTTATTGTGGGTGATATTGGTTAATAAAATTATATAGGTTTCAGGTATAAAATTCTACAATACATCATCTGCATATTGTGTTGTATGTTCACCACCCCTGGTCAAGTCTCCTTTTATCACCACTTATCCCCCTTTACCCTCTTCTTCCTCCCCCCAACCCCTCTTCCCTCTGGCAGTCACCATACTATAGTCTGTGTCCATGAGTCTCTTTTTTCTTTGCTTAATCCTTCCATCCTTCTCACCCAGCCCGCAACCTTCTCCCCTCTGACAGCTGTCAGTCTGTTCTCTGTATCCATGTGTCTGTCTCCACTTTGTTAGTTTATTTTCTTCATTAGATTCCACATATAAGTGAATTCATATGGTACTGTCTTTCTCTGACTGGCTTATCCTTTTTGCGACAGCATGAGTGGACCTGGAGAGTTATTATGCACATGTTCTTTGGTGTCTATGATAATAAAACACAACTGGAATTAAGGGCTCCATGTGACTTCGAAAACTATAGTCCAATGCCTGTGTATTTTGCCATTGACACTCTGTATATTTAGGCTCCATTTCAGCTTCATGGCACCAAACTCCTTTCTCTAACGGTAGAAAGTCGAGGAGATAGTATCTCATTGATCAAGGACTCTCGTTTCTACATTCTGCCCACACCTCTATTTCATCACGAGCGCTCCATTGTCTCATTTCTTTATATTCCTGTCCTCTCCTTACTAAGGAGGATTCCTTGTGGCCATGATGTTGCCTCGTTCCACATTTTCACCAGGGCCTGGTATGTGGTAGTTGTTCAAGAAATGTTTTCATAATGAAGACGTGTAAAAGCAAAAACAAACAAACAAAAAACATCACTGACCTTCCCCAGATGCCTTAGAGAGCCACCTGTTTCATTAAGAATCTTTGTGACCTTCAGATATGTGATGTTTAGAAACTCCCAAAACTGATGGCAAGAAGCAGTTAGTGAGAGGCGCTCAGCTGTGTTTCTCAGGGATGTGTTTCCACTCTTGGCCATTCTCATAGACCTCATGGAAGAAGACCCCTCTGCAGCTTCCGGTCTGCAGTTCCTGCACATCAAGGACAAAACCCCTTGGTACTCACTGTCTTTAGTCTCTGCTCGTTGAGAACATACGGAGTCTAGGCACTGTCCCGATTTCTCACAGCAGAGATTGGTGTTGCTTGTTTTTGAACTACATGTCAATGGAACCCCATAGCAAGAACTCTTCTGGGTCTTTTTTCTTTCATTTAGCATCATGCCCTGAAGGGTGACTCATAAAATTATGCTGAGTCCTACTGCACCTGATTTGAAGGATGCATGCATTCTTTACATCATGATGGATTTTTTTTTTGGTAGCAAATACCTGGTGTAATAACCATATCATGATCTTTGACTCTTCCCACAGGGGCAAAACACCACATGTAATTTGATAAGCAGTTTTCTAGTGAATTTGGTCAGTGTAGCGTGCAATGGATATGCCTCAAAACTGTGAAATGTTACCTGCGTCACCTGTCTTCTTTACTTTAAAAAAGATTTTATTTTATTTTAATTTTTAGAGAGGGGAAAAGGAGGGAGAAAGATAGGGAGACATCAATGTGTGTTTGCCTCATGTGAGCCCCCTACTGGGGACCTGGCCCGCAACCCAAGCACATGCCCCAACTGGGTACCGAACCAGCGACCCTTTGCTTCATAGTCCGGCGCTCAATCCACTGAGCCACCCCTACCTGGTATTACTTGTAGTTATCTGGAAAGCTAAGACACAGTATTCAGTCTGAGATTAGTTTGTGGTTGGGAATTGCGTTATAGTCATTGGCCATCTCAGCATGTGTGTATGTGTGTGTACGTGCATGTGTGTGTGTTGGTGTTGTGATAATAAGAGTGGTGCACACAGATAGTCTGCAAATGTTAAGCATGCTGCCCTGAAAAATGGTATTTCTGTTTCAAAGAGTGAGCTTTACAAATACTATGTATAAACCACTATCTCTGTCTTGCCATTTGTACCAGGAGACTTTAATTGGCATCTTTAGCTACACTTACCTAGACTTCTTCCTCATTCCTAGCACCTCAGTTAAGGGAACTCCCACCCCTCAAAGGTGAAATATGAGTTTCTGTTGCATTAGCAATTATGTCATTTAAATTCTGTTTTATTTTTACAAAATCTTTAAAAATAATAGAAATCATCTAAAACTAATTATCTTTAAAAATATAAATGTGTTGTTTTTCTGATGTCCACTATATTTTTAGAAGTCCAGTGTACTATCCATTGCTCTACAGAGCACTATATTTTTAAATAGGTCCTGAATTTAAAGAAAATTCAGCAGTTTAAAAAAGTGTATGAGTTATAAAGTCGATAAAATATTGTCTCTTATTTTTAATGTTGTTGATCTGAATATAATGGTATGTATTTGAAATAAAAGGCTATTGTTCCTTTAACTGATTTTTTCAGAAGCTATAATCAGCTCTCTTTTGAAGGCCTCCACATGCTCCTAGTAGTTTCAAGTTTACTCGATTTATAGTTATCATATGGATTAAAATGATTTGATATGATTCAGATCAAATGACATTGAAATGACACTTTGTGATCTGATGAACGATTTATTGAGTTGACTAACTGAGGGGCACAGGAGCATGTTCATTGGTGAAATTTGCTTTTCCATTTATGTCACAGGTCACTTGTGTTATCAAGATTTCCCCAATACATATTTTAAGTAATGGTTGTTATGGGTATCTCCCAACTACCATTTGGCTGCTGTTCCCATGATAGCCAATCACCGGATCCTAAAGATTCTAAATGTTTCCGAAGTTGAATGCCGCAATTGGTTTGGCCCATCAGCTCTCTCTTGGTGTAACTCAATCTGACAAACTTCAGCTGGGCACCTCTTTAAAGGACATGGCATGCATTCGATGCCAAGAATGCAGAGAGGGATGAGATAGCTTTCCCGACTTTAAAGACTGATGCTCCTGTGGAGGCCAGACTTAATTCATAAGATCTTTCCTGAACTCCTGGAAGGACTAAGGAAATCACTTCAAAATTGTGTGATTAAGGATCCCTCATTTGCATGAGGACAATATTCACTCTGTCTCATAAGGAATGTGAGGATGAGAGAAATGTGTATGCAATAGGCTTATTATGTTGTTTTTTCGAAGGCACCTGTGTCATTCAAATAAAATAGATGAAAATACCATAGCGTATTTACAGATAAAATATGGTATGCTATTTTAATTTATTTTACTAGTTAGAGAACTGTGTCTTGAGTTCTTTAAAGAGAGGGATATTCAGAACCCAGAAATGATAGGGAAAGAGGAAAGTGGAAGAAGAAAACATCTTTTTAGAAAGAGGAGGCTTGATTTCCTCCTGGCATGAACCATCTCCTTTGAACTACTAAGGAAAATACAGCAATATTTTTCTTGGGATATATCCTAAGAGCGAATGAACTGCTTGTTAGCGGTGAATTATGCAGTTTTAATGCACTAGATGAGAGTATGCACTTTTCTCAAGGCAACTTGTGAGTCCACGCTTCGCATTTCATCTCACAGGCAATGCTATGTTACGTGACGTCAGAGTTTGCTGCCAGCTCCCCAGCTTAGCCTTTGTTGTTGCACGCTTTGCCCTCTTCGCTCTGAGTTGGGTGAACCATTTTTTAATGGTTATAAAACAAATGTAGTGGTTGAAAATTGGTCGCCTTAGCCTTGCTTCGGAGTCTGTGTCTACACATTTGTTATTAATCAGGAACATAATTCTATTAGGCACAAGGAAAAGAAATCATTTATCGTGGCAGGCCAGAAGGAGACAGTCCCAATTCATAGGACCGAACACCCACCAGCTGAGTCAGATCGTTCTTGCCAGCTCCATCATTTTGGGTTAACCTGGAGGCGAAACACAGAACTGTCAACACCACTATCAGTTAGAAAGAAAATATTTTTCCCCCCACTTATTGGCGTGATGAACAGTGAAAATGACCCATACAGATATTTCGAGAGCATATTTCCAGTTTGTATGCAAGGATGACCGTGTGGACATTTAATAAATAAAAATAATGATAAATAATACAAGAGGTGATCAGTAGCAGGCAGACGAGTCTTCTTTGGCTTTAGGTCTGACCTTGTGCCCTCTTAACCCCGGAATCACCAGTGGCACAACCAGGCGCCCTTGTTGTGTGTAGATCTAGTTTGGAGCTTGCTTGGAGCAACCACAGCAATAAACACTGGGCCTGTGTCAGCCGGCAGAATGTAAATATTTAAAGGGTCCGATTGGCAGTGAGCTGTTTCAAGAGCCTTCTGTTTATAATCATTCACTGAAGTAAATGTTTCCTATTATACAGACAGCATGTGGTAGGTTACTGAACTTCACTGCCTGGCTAGAGTAACATGAAGAATGTAAAAATCTGGCAGCCGCTGAACTTCTTTTTCAATATCCAGCCAACCCTTCACATCTTTCTGCCACAAGAGCTGCCCCCGTGGCAGGTCCCATGTGGTGTTGGCTTTTTTGAGCTAATGCATGTGACAGAGGGTGTTGCAATCTGAAATACCTTTGACAGCTTGCTTGGGCTTATAGGCAGTGATTATGCTTAGAAGAACCACGTTGGCTTTGAACAGATAACCTTTGGATCCCAATAGCTTCCCCGGGTTGATTTAACTTTCATTGGACCAGAAGATCTTTTCATAGCAGAATCATTTCTGACAATCACCACGGGATGACAAAACACCCACATATTTTGACTGATTTTAAATAATAAACATTTGCCCTTCATTTTAATTTTCATTGCCTCAGGTTCTCTGCCGTCATACTAGTGTTTATGCCAATATTGATTCAGCTTTTGGGCAGGCTCTGAGACTCCTTTCCTTTACCTAATTTAACATCCTGTTTGCTGGTAACATTGAATCTCATTTTTCTTTACCTGGCCTGGGCAGTGACCAATCGCAGCATAGCAAAGTAAGTTTCCATGACCTTGACTTCTTGGCGTGGGTGTGATGATCACAGTATCACTTGGTAGAAAGTAGCCACTCACATGGATGTTGCATGAATGACTGATGGGATGAACGGGGCCCATAGTATGAGAAAATAAGGTATTAAATTGGGCTGTGGAAAGGAATGGGTTCTCTGGACAGCAGGGCAAAGATTATGCCTATGGGACCACATTTCCTCTTATGTACTTTTCCCAAACGTACCATCCTCCATGCCCTTTCTTCTCTTCATGGCTTTTGTTTCCTGTACCATTTACCTGCTTTATGGAATTGCTATCGGATAGTGTATTTGTTCATTTCCAAGACCTCATGTGCATCATTTAACAGGTACCAATTTTATAATAATTAGTTTTCTATTGCTGCTATAACAAATAAGCATACACTTCGTGGCTTAAAACAAGAGCCACTAATTATCTCACAGTTTGATGGGTCAGAAGTTTTGGTGGACTCGGCTGGGCCCTCCGCTTAAGGTTTACAAACCTGAAATCAACATGTCTGCTGAGCTGCAGTCTCATCTGGAAGGTTGAAGAAGAATCCACTTAAAGATCATTCAAGTTGTTGGCAGAGTTCAGTTCCTTATGGTTGTAGGACTGTGATTCTTGTTTCCTCTCTGGCTATCAACCAAGGTCACCCTCTGCTCCTGCAGGCCACTTATATTCCTTCATCTACAAACCAGCAAGCAACATTAAAAGTCTTCTCATGCTTCAGGTCTCTGACTTTTCTCTCGTCCACATGGCAGAAAATTCTCTGCTAGAGGGAATTTTAAAGATAATTTCCCTTTCTTAAGGTCAGCTGGTAAATAATGTTAATGACATTGGCAGAATCCCTTTTGCCCTGTAATATAGTCTGATCACAAGGGAGTGAAGTCAGAAGGTCCATCTTAGAATTAGAATTTTGCTTATCACAGGAGGCACGGAGCAGTGCATACCAGATTATCTGTGCACAGAAGGTCTTTCTTTTTAACTCTCTGGCAGTGGTGCAAGTTTTCTCCTCCTTTTTGACACAAACAACTCATGTAGTCTTTACTTCCAGAGTCCAAAAGAGGCTCTGAATTACAGACAGCAGAATCTGCTCAAGGGTCCATGGCGACATTTCAGGAACCCCTGGCCTTGGCTCTGTGGCAGAAATATAATTTTGAAAATATAATTTTGAGGTGCCTTAAAGAATACTGAGGTTTCATGCACATTTTCTGTTAGGCTAACCTTATAATTTTGTGTCTTTGCCTTAAGTACTGCTGAGATTACACAGTTCCTCTGAAAAACCAGATGAAACTAGAGGCTGGACAGGCTTCCGGCGCACTTTGCTCTCACCGATGTCTTCTGGCTTTGAGAATTCGAGGGTATTTTTCCCAAGTCCTTTGGCAAATTATTCTGTGTTTAGCTGCATGCACCACCTTCTGCATTCACCGCCGCCTTCTGTTTGTCCAGCAGTGGACTTCGTGCCTGCCCTTGACGATATAAACACTGTTAGTAGCAGGAACCGAGGTAGCTTCATAAAGTAGAAAATCTCATTTAATAATTCAGGACTAGGAAGCTTAGGGGATCTAATTGTACCTCCTCTCTGCTCCAGTGGTTTCCTCATGCTGCTGCCAAGCAGTTCTTGCAAAATCCCACTGAGATCAGCATGCTGCTCCCCGCCTAGGCTCCTCAGTGGGTCTCTGCTGGCTGCTAATGCAGCCCAAAGCCTGCTGGCCACATGCACTTCTCCCTGTTTCGTAGACTAAAGCTTCTGCTATAGTCGGGTTATATCTCAAAATTTTCTCTCCTGTACTCTTTTGACTCTGTTATCTACCTTGGCATTGTACATCTTACGTTGCATTATTCTGCTTTTGCATATTTGTTCTTCCCTGCAAGGCCTAAAGGCATAGTGACCACATCTTACCTCTCTTTGTAGCTTTAGGGTTTGCATAGGTCTGTCTTGTGGGAAGTACTCAGAAAACATTGGTAAACTCTCTCGAATGCATTGAAAGTTATTTAAAAAATATCGAGTCCCTGCTGTGTTCCTGCACAGTGCTAATTAATGGCAGGAAATTGTGCAATGAATAGACTGACTTTGGCCTTAAGAAGATCCTAGGCACTGGAGAATGACATGGATTAGATAATTCTATGTGTGTGAGTTATGCGCACAGATGTCAAAGCACCTGGTTCCCCCTGGTGGGCTTGGGGAAGGCTGGGTGAGCCCCTTGGAGGAGGTTATGTCTGGCTGGCGTCAGCATGAGAGGCCATGCACAGAGCCACTGTCAAAGCTGCGATGGAGGATGGGAGAGCCATTCCCAGACAGGGACACAGAATGTGTGTGAGGGCATGGTGAGATCGAGGTAACGTATAAAATGTATCAGGACCTGAGAGTCGGGGGCGTGGATAATATCTCCAGGGAAGGCAGAGGCAGGGGTGTAAAGTGCCTCAAATGCCCGGAGCTTCGTCCAGGACACAGTGGGCCACCATGACAGAGTTTTCAGGAAGTGACATGATCAGACTAGTATTTCATCTTCCTGTTTTGTATTCTTTCCCATGGACCACGGGAAGACAAGAACGTGCCTGCCTCTGCTACGGGCCCACGGGAAGCACCTGTGCTTCTTGGTGTCCCTGCAGCCTGTCCGAGGAAGGGTGGACTGGAGGAGTTGGAGGCAGGAGAGCGCAGGGCTGGTGTCATGACCCGTCCTGCCTTGTCCCCACCTGTCTTCGGGCTGCACATCTGGATCTCTGCCCCCTCTCTCCATCCCTTGGGCCAGGAGAATCCTCCACAAGCCGCCTGCTTGGACCCACCTCACAGCTGCTGGGCCGGTTGCTCCTTAACCACCTTCCTGCTCTCTGCCTCCTTGTGGTTTCAACTTCACTGCCCTGCTCCAGAGTCTCTAATTCTGTTTCTGCTTAAAAGTCTCATTTTTCCCTTGGAGTCCATTTGGGGAACAAGTGATAGATTCAGTCACTTGATCCCCAGGCTCTGTTCTTTCAACTTAAAGATTTATTGATTCTTGAAAGAACTCTGAGAAAGATTTGTTGCATCTTATTTGCTTCCATGCCACTATTCATCTCTAAAAGAATTAACTTGGGATGCTGGAAATCCAGTCCTTGAACCTCAGGGAAGGTCAAGAAACATCTAGTCCTCAGCCTTCATTCACGTACCTGAATGTCGGCCAGGGGTGGCACTTCGTAACTACCTGGGCCTGAACCTGGACGGAGAACTCGGTGAACAAATTATCAACCCCAGAATGGAACTAGAGAGGATGACACGATGGATAGAAGGGCGACGGAAGGAAGGGGGTTCGAAGGACAGGCTTTCATGAAACCTTCATGGAGCTTCATCTTTTGTTCCTTTGAGGATATACTTTTGAGGAGATGAAAAACTACTTAATGGAGATGTTTATTTTATTGAAAGAAAAACAACCTTTAATCTTTGAACAGTCCTGTTAAGTAAGAAAAAATGGGGGCAATGAATAAATATTTTGAATAAAACAAACTTTATAGCCATCATGACAAATAGAAAATGTTCCCAAGAAGCCTTTCTGGAGCTAAAATGGAATCGAGGGCTGGCCCTGTTGTCCTTCACACAGGCTCATGGCTCATGTTCATCCTGGGCTTGGATTCATGTATTTGTTTTGGTTTCTGATTTACAATAACTTGAAAGAATAGCAGAAGTAGGTCTTTCCCATAAATTTCTTTTTGTTATTTTCAATTTTTCCCCTTTATATTTTAAACAGCCCATTCCCAGGGGTACTTGATATTGCAAACAATTTCACCTTGGAAACTGAGCATTGCTTGTTTTGTTTAATCGATGTTATAAAGGTATTTTTATTTAAACTATACTCACCTCAGCATTTTTGCCAATTTTCCTCATTATTCTCTATAACATGATTTTTTTTCCTTTGCAAAGAATCTGGGGAAGAAGAGTAAAAATTCATTATGACCTGATATCAATGTACATTCAATTTGTCAACTGGCTGAAAGGTTGGATTTTTAAGTTTTACCTCCCTGGAAAAACTTCAGTTTACTATTACGTTTTGTATTATACCACATGACCACAACTATTTGATTGGCTCTGTCCTATTTTGCCTCTGGAAATCATAGCATTGTGTTTGCAGTGGTCTTAGAGTATGTCCCACTATCTATGTTGTCTTCATATTTACACCTCCAACTGCTGCTCTAGCCTTATGTCTTCACGAGCAAGATCTAAGGCTGCCTGGGGACCTGGTTGCACTCAGCATGGTACCTTGTGTTAAGCAGGTACTTAGGGATACTGCTTTGAGGAATTCATAAAGGTATTTTCCCAGAATTGCATATGCCTATTTCTCAATTACAGCAGAGGAGAAACTGGCTTAAGGAAGAAGGGAGTTACTGTATATCTTGGATATATAAAGTGGGAGGGACTGGCAGGTAAATCGGGGCAAGTAGTAGACGTCAGATAGGTCATTTGGGATTAGGACTAGAAAGAAGGGAAAGAGACATAGGTATGGGAGGTACACATTTGTGAGTTGGCAACGTGAAAGTCTCAGAAGTCACAAGAGCATGAATTCCTTGAGAAAGGAGTTTTAGATGACAAAGAAAAATGGGAAAGAAGATGAAGAAGATGCTGGATACAGCCACAGAGAAGACCCATAGTGGAAGGACAAGTTGGAATCAAAGGCAGAAAAGAAAGAAGGTTCTGAGAGGTGGGAAGTAACAGGAGGATGGCATCTTCTGTAAAAATAGGGACAGAGTTTCAGCAAGGGCAGCAAAGTGGTCCAAGGGAGTGCATGGGAAAAATGCCTTGGGATTTGATAGGGGAAAGATGTTAAGGATCAGGGAGAAGAGTCAAAGAGTTTTCAAAAGCAGAAGCCACACCTGGAAGGATTAAGATGTGTTTGGGAGAGCTGAGTAAAGAGCCATGGTTCTCAACATGGACTTCGGAACTGGTTAAAAATACAGGTTCCTGGGCTTTACTCAGGGAAGCTCTGCTTCAGCAGGACTGGTATGGGTTAATGAAGCTGCATTTTTTTTTTGGTTATGATATTGATTTATGTATTTTAACTAAATTTATCAAGGTGACTTTAGTTAATAAAATTATATGGGTTTCAAGTGTACAGTTCTATGATACATTATCGGTATATTGCATTGTATGCTCACCACCCCAAGTCCAGTCTTCTGAAGCTGCATTTTTAACTAAGGGTCCCTCCTGACTGTGGATTGCAGGTGGTCTGCCGACCCCCTTTTTGAGAAAGGTGACAGCAGAGGCAACCAGTGATCCTGCTGCTTAAGGCAAGAAACAGAGTGGTGGGGGGAAGTAGCAGCAAGGTGAGGGGGTAGAAGTCACATCCAGGTGATACAAGGATGCAGTCACCATCCCCATCCCCACTCCAGCCGGGGGGAAGGTTTCTGATTTAAACACAAACAGGGGTGGAAGGCAAGGAGGATGCCAGGGAGGGCAGGGACAAGTCTGAGTCCTTGAGATACGTCTCAGGAATGAGGGGGGGCTGATGAGCTGAGTTGACCTTTGGGGAGGCTCGGTGCCCCGCTCCCATGACAGTGATGGAGAAGGGTGTCGAGGCCATAGCGGAGAGTGACCCACCTGTCTGTGACTGTTGCCTCTGCAGCCTCAGTCTGCACACAGCAGGTGTTCAGGCTCTCTTCCTCTTTGCCCATTTTGCACAGCCTTGTGGCTATCTTGATTGCAGATGTGATTCAGGTCACTTCTTAGATGTCAGTGCCTTCATACCAGAAAAATCAAACTTTTAAAGTTATGGGATTCATTTTCTAGAAAAGCAATCCATCCACTGTTCACTAATGTGTGGTAGGCATGACAGATGGGGCAGACTTTTGCGAAAAATATGAAAGTGACAAAAAATTATACTAGTTTATTTTACCTGCATACTAATGTAGATTAAATCTCTCAGTGCATATGCATTATATAATTACAAATTCTGTACTTAGCTACATGGGCAGAAAATTTTTAAAAAAATAAGTAAATAGTGGTTGAAATAGTTTTTTTTTTGAGATTTCTTCAACCGTAAGCTTAAAGCACCTTGAAATCTCAGTGTGTATTTTGCCATCTGTTTAGAGGCTTTGGTCATTTATGGAAAATGGAATTGTTTTTTTCGTAGTGGATTTACATACTTTATCATCAAAATTATATTTCTGAAAGCTATTTGATATCCAGAACATAGACTAGGCTAATCACTTGTATTCCAGCTAATTAACAATGGAAAGATGCCTTCTAATCCTTGGGGCCTCTCTAGGCTTACTTCACTGAGGAATTATGAAAAAATCATGAGATTGAAGTTAATGTATAAATTATCATTTAAGTTAATTAGTTTTCTATAAATATATATTAATTTTACTAATAAACACTACTGTATTTTTTTAAAAAAATATTATGAAATGCACCCATGGCCATGGGTTTGGTGTTGCCAGCTTCTCGGGCTCTCTCCCTTTCCCCCCTTCCTCTCCTTTCTTCTGACTTTGCACTTGTCTCCAGTGTTAAGCCCATCCGATTGCCACTGTTCCGCCCTTCCTTTGTTATTCTCTTCTAAGTAATCCCTTGAGGTCTTCTTTGCTCTGGATTTTCAGGAATGGGCCTGTGTCCCAGAAAACATAGAGAATGGGTAGCTGCTGATAGAAATCAAGTATCATAAGCATCATTTACTGGAGAGACCGCAGCATTTGCCGAAGCGTCTTGTCCTGTTTTTGTAAACAGGTTTCACCATCCTATTTGCCATTTGTAAGTCCTATAAGACATAAATGAGAATCTTAGTTTGTCAGTGTGTAGCCATTGATTTATGCTTTAATGATTTCTATGTTGGAGGAGACCTAACAACTCTACATTTAATTTGGTTGATGCAGGGAGCTCATATAGTCCCCTGATGGGGGAATGCATGCTCTCTTACAATAGTTTCTGAATGATAATGTTTACGTGTACTCACATGTACTGATTCCCCCTGAAATAAGAAAATAAGGTTTGTTTTTATATAAACTTATTTTCTTTCAGCTTTATTCCCGATAGCCAATGTCTTTAAGGAGACAAATGTATAGCTTCCTTCAAAATTGCCTTATATGATAAAAATCTATTTGCCAGCTCGGGGCGAGTAATGTTAACTTGAATTTTGCTTAAACCCAGCAGAGGCTGGTGTGGATTTCTTTAAAAAGTGGGATTCTGGTCTCTCTGTACTCCGTGACATCTGGACTTCCATTGGATATTTACACGTTAGGACAGGCCCGTCCTCTGCCTTCCGTGAGCGGCAGGTGGTAGTCCTGTGTGAGACACAAGTGTATTGGTGTCATGAGGAGACACGCTTACTCCCAACGCTGGCAGCACAGAGGAGGGCTGTGCAGGAAGCCACAATCTAATCCTCCCACTTTTGGATGAAGCTTAATTTTCATAATAAATTGTCTTTGAAGCCTCCTGTAGTTATTTAGCCCAATGCCAGCTTGAAGATGGCCGCGCTCACCCAGTGTGTGACCACAACCCCACTGCAGGCCCTGGAACTGGGTGGGAGCCCCCTGCTGAGGACTGCTGTCCTGTGGCGGCACTGCGGTGGTCGGGGCGCTTATGAGCTTGGGTTCTGGTTTTGAAAGTTCTCTGATACCCTTTAGAAGCTCCTTATTTTCCCAGCACATCCTTTTGCACCCTGTCCTGATCTTTCCCACCTGATTCACCTCCCATCTCCAGGCAGGAAGTGTGTGCAAAGCCAACATGGAGCTTGGCAAGTACATTCATTTGGAAATAGCAGAAGCCCAATGACCAAATCCGTGAGAACACCTGTTTTCTATAGGGCACCTTTAAAGGAAAGCCCCAGCTAAAACATCAATGAGCCTGAAAGTCTGTTGCTAGATCAGAGCCCACATTTATGGGTCTGCACAAAGTTAGTAGGCATCCAGATACTAAAAGTATAATAGAGTAGTTTTGTAAAAAATGTTATTTATTTATTTTTCGAGAGGGGAAGGGAGGGAGAGAAGGAGAGCAATATCAATGTGTGGTTGCCTCTCGCGTCCCCCCTGCGGTGGACCTGACCCGCAACCCAGGAATGTGCCCTACACTGGGAATTGAACCAGCGACCCTTTGGTTTGCCGGCTGGTGCTCAATTCACTGAGCCTCACCAATAAGGGCTAATATTTACAGTAACTTATTTCTGGGAAAATAAGGAGCTTCTAAGAGGTATTAGAGTACTTATAAAACTTGTAAGACTTCTTAAGACTCCCATTTCCACTTATATATCATTTGCTCTTAGCGTGTTCTTGTTTATGAACTTGTAAGGGAATAGAAATATGTTTGATTCATAAATGAAATAGAGAGTTGGCATTATTTGATTCCTTGGTGTTCCTAGTGCTATATCGAGGTACTTAGTCCTGTTGTGCCTTTGAAAATGCCAGTCCTGCTGAGAAGAGGATAATGTAGCCATTATTTGTATAGATTCGTACATAATGCCATGGGGGGGGGGTGGTCAAAGCAATAGAGAGTGATCCTGGTCATTTGGGAATATCAAAGGAAAAATTTCAATATTACAACTGTTATAGAAATTAAATTACTTTTGCAAGAACAGTATGGTAAATGTTTCCATTCACTGGGAAATGATGTTTGGAAATAAAACAAGGGCTTCCTCTAATGGGCCATCATTTATTCTTCACAATCAGTTCCTGCAAAGTTCAAGGAGCCCTTATAGAGAGGTTTGTGGGCGTCAGGGGGCCTAACGTGAGTGGGTCCGGCAAGCCACACTGGATATAAGACCTTGATTTTCCCACAGTGTGACTGTGAAGAAACACTCACCTTTTGATGACTTCATGGAGAAGGGATTACTGTTCAATATTCAGAAAAGAATCCTGAGTATACATGTAGCCCACATCTAGAAACTTGCTCATTTTCAAATGTCTGTCTCCGAAGGACCAGAGGATCAGGGATGGAAAATTCTGAGTGTGTTCAAGACCAGCTAAAGTGCCATCATTTTGTGAAAAGGGCTCAGCGTAATGAAGCAGCCACCATGCCTCTACCTCTGGCCACGATACCAGGGCCATTTGAATTCTGCCTATGTTTCAGAGCGTTCTTCCAAACATAAAATAGGGAAATGGCTGTCGAGAAGCAACTGTTCTAAATCCTTGGTTAGCTGCTGTGTATCCTTCAAATTTCAGTGCAGGTGTTACCCTCTCTGAGTGACTTCCTTTGACCTCTCCAGTCCTACTGGAACGATTCCCCTGTCCCATAACACTTGGCAGATTGAACTGGAGTTGATCTGTCTTTCTGAGAGACCACAAGGGATCCAAAGTCAGGGAGTGTTTAATTTTTGTTCTTTTGTCACCTAGATAATGTGTGGCATATTCAGGCACTTGATAAATGAATGAATGAATGAATGAATGAATGAACAAATGAATATAATATTTGATTCTACCATCTGCCAGCTGCTATTGTGCTCATTTTGATTATTTATGATAATGTGCTTTTTTCCCCCGTGTTTGTGTGTGTGACTTAAAACATAGTTTTATATGCTTGTTTTCCTTGAGCTGCAGTGGAGTTAAAGGTAGTAAGTTGGCTTGTGAAGCATGTGGATTTTCTTGGGTTACATGAAAAAATGCAAATTATGCTGTTTCTGTACTCATGAAATATTTTAGTTGAGGCCTATACTTACGTTAATAGCTTACTGTCAAGCATATAAATTACTTTCATCAACCATGTGACCCCTGGAACAGAATTCTTGGAAATGTGCTGGAAGAGATTATGAAGTGGTCAAGAAGGTAGCTATAGTCTGCTGAATTTAATATCCAGGTTAATGCCTGTATGCAATTCTATGATTTTTCTAACTTTTGCTGCTTTATTTTTTTATCACAAAAGGTCCATTTGTAGCTTCATTTACAAAGAAATATAATGAAAAGAATCATTTCTCAAGAGGATATTATGACCTCAATAAACCTTGGAAAAATCTTCTTATGGTTTCCATTCTTTTAATTTAAAAATTGCTACGCACGCGTGTGTCTGTGTGTATGCAATGTGCGTGTATCTTTGCATTTTACTTGGCTGGGGGTATAAAGTAAGGAAGGATTTAAGAAATTGCAACACATATGGAGTTAATATTCCTCATGATGGCAGATACTACCAGCACAGAACAAAGCCAACCATTTCTACTTTATGTGGGATGTTTGTACAAGATCTCATTGATCACGAAAGTGAGAAAAATAGTCACCAACATTACTGCTCATGTATGTTATATTTAATCTGCTTTGGAAAAAAGGTTTTTTTTCCCCCTGACTCACCTAAAGACTGTTTTGGAACTTAATACTGTTTGTCACAAGATGGGAACTCTAGAACCCTGGATTCTTTCTGGTGCAGAAGACTTCCTCTCAGGGCACTCAAATAGTAATTCCAATTGAAACCAGTTTCTGAAAGTCCCAGGGATTTAGCCAAGGTCTTTATTTCTGAGCACCTTGAGGGATGTGCTGTTCATCTGTGCAAGCTGTTAAAGTAAAGAACTATTGATAGGGGGCCAGTGATTGGCATCTAGACCTGGCCCCCTTCAAAGGCTCCTCTAGGCTCATTGCATTTCAGTTTCTATAGTCACCATCTGTTCACTGCATGGAATTGCCATAGCATTCCATGACTCCTCCACATTTTCGGTTATGCTGCCTTTATAAAGTCTACATCATGCTATTGGCTCTCTTGCAATCAACATCCAAGTCAAGTAGGCTTAATTTCTCTTTAATTACACTTTTAATCCAAGAAGTAAAAGATTAGTATAGAAGATTCTAGTCTGATTGTCCTGTGACTTTCCAAAATTTCTCTTCATTAAAGAGAGAATGGCTACAGTCTAAATAATTTTAAGCCATTAAATGTAGTAGGCAGTCACAATGTGGCTCTTAAAAAAAAAAACAATAGTTAAGTAAGCTTCCCCCTGCCCTACTCTCTCTGACATGCAATGTGTCTTTGTCAAAAATTGGAGAATTTACAGATTTAAAGAATTAATCCTGAGACAGTTTATTACACATGTTTTGAAGAAGTTGTAAGAAAGTGCAATGCTTGCTGCCATTCAGAAGAGTTCCGTGCAAAGCATAACCATTTACCTGCAGCCGCGACCACCGCCCTGTCCTCTCTAGCCTGTCTATGAGATCCAGAGAGTCAGCTGATACACAACCGAAATCATCGTTTCCTTTCCTAAATTGCTCTTTCTTTTGTGAGTGGTACTGCCTCACACTCGGTCAAGTGCCTGAGAGGACATCTCACCCTATGGCATCACCCCCATGATCAACACATCTAGTCAGTCATAAATCAGCTTGACTTCACTTCCTGCCTGCTTCTCAGCCTCACCTCCCTAATTCTTATCACCGTTCTCTTCTACTCGAATGACCTGGATAGACTCTTACCCCACCCGCCTGCTGCCAGTCTCCCAGTCCATTCACCCCACTGCAGTCAGAAGGCACTTCTCAAATAAAAAGGTCTGTGAATGCTGTTTGCCTGCTTGAGACTCCTGTGCAGCTGCACCACTGAGCTCAGGACAGATTGCAAACCTCTTCACGTAACCGTTTCACGTAACCGTTTCTCCTCCAGCCTCAACATTTTCTCTCACCCCTTTCAGTTCTCTGGGTCTCACCTTTGACCTCTTCCTCCAGGATGCCTCCCAGTTCCCCTCAGTTTGGCTGTGGAGCCCTCCTCTGAGCCCAGTGGCCCCCAGTGTTTCCCGGAACACAGCAGCTAACACGCTAATCAAAAGTGTGTGTTTGTGTCCCTGTGTCACCCACTAGGCTGAAAGCTTCATGAAACCAGGGACTCTGCGTCCTGTTACATTCCCAGCACTTGAGAAAATGCCTGCTGCTTAGTATTCACTCAGTAAATAGCTGTTGAATGAGGGAAGTTTCTCACTTTTGGGGGATGTCACAAGGTGAGACTAAAATGTCACTCAACAGATTTTGCAGTTGGTTTATTGAATTGTAATTGCTGGAGCCCCCATGTAAAGTGAAGGCACCCTGGCACATACATAGTGAACTTGCTAGCTAGGACTGCTTGATTTTAGTGTTCGGTTCTTAAATCCTTTAGCATGGTTGGTTATAAAGCAGGCTGAAATTAGACTCAGAGAATGCGTGGGTTCAAACCCTAGTGATAGCCCTTAGACCATGGGACAGGGCAGATCAACTGATGCCTCTGAGACTCAGTTTTCCCCTTTGTTAAGTGGAAGTGATAATGATCCTGAAATTTACATGTGTGCTCAAATGTGAAAACACCTCACCTGGTGCCTAGAACAAAGTAGATATTCAGTAAATGTTAGTTTCACATATCATGATGAGTGAGAGCTAAGAAATGCATTTCATGTTAGTCAAGATGTTTTAGTATTTATTACATGAATTCAAGTCACTGTGTGACATAATTTACCAATCGTCTCTTAAATGTACCCATTTTCATTTGAAAACTAATAATACAAGTTTAATCAGCTTAACCAAACACACACAACCAAGCACAGATGCACACACAGCACCCACCATTTTCTTCAGTTCGATTGTTTCTTACCCATTTCCTCATTTCTCACCCTTTCTCCCTCGGTATCTTCTCCTATAAAAAATGCACAGCTTAGCCTCAAGGAGAGGAATGACTCCCCTCCAAGTTAGCTTTGTTTACTTTTGAGCTAAGGAATCTTGAAATAACTCAAACTTATATTTAAACACTATATTGACACTGGAGAAAGAAATTAGTTTTATTTCCCTACAGGTAATTTCACAAGCACCGTCTCTTTTTTAAAGTATTTATCACATTTTTTTAAAACTACATTGCCTTTCATGAGTGTTTGAAACACTGATAATGGAGCTTCTGTGTAGCATATTTCATGGTTGACAGATGTATCAGGGTACCATAGATCTGTCGTACAGACGTGATCCCATCAACGGTGGGAGAAACAGATTCTGTCTCCACCCTCATTGAGCTCTCTTTAAAAAAGAACAAAATTTACTCTCAATTTCATTAACTTCATGCATAGAACCAAAGGCACATCTTTTGGGTTGTCATTCTTCTCAGGCATCTTTGAAAGGGCAGTGACTCTAAGGTTGGAAGAAGACAAGTGGCTGGCGAAGAGGTATCATTCTGAGCAGACCAGTGATGGCCTGCCTGGCTCTGTTTTCATACTTACTGTCTTTATTCCTTCAACAGATATTTTTTGAATGCCTACTATACACCGCACCTTGTTCTGGTCCTGGTAATACTGGGGAAAGAAAAGAGACAATGTGTCTGCCCTCGTGTAGCTTATATTTTAATTAGAGGAGACAGAAAATAAAGAAGTAAATAAAATTTATGCCTAGAATAGAATAGAATAGAATAGAATAAGCACTCAAGAGAACCACCTGAAGAGTTCTGGAAGGCATGTCAGCAGGAGGTCTAGTATACATAGTTCACAAACTTAAACATTCATTTAACCAGAAGAGAACCTGTTTCTCCACCTTAGCAGTCACCTAGAGTCAGTATTGATAATACTTCTCAGCGGGAAAACGACCAGCTATTGCCGGAAACCGAAGCAGACCAAGGAAGACGGTTGGAGCGTTTCTGCTCTGAACTTACTTATTTTTCTTCTTTTCAGAGTGTGGTATTTTCCACTAAAGAAAGAGAGCACTTTAAAGGCAGTGGCTAAAGATGCGGGATGTGTTTTTGTTGATTTCCTAGGGAGACATTCAACAATAGCCTATTGTGTATTCATCCCGGGATGACGTAATGGAGAGGATTGGGAAATGGTTCTCTCACATTCAGGTGCCCATGCAAAGAAGGACCCCTGACAAGCCCATGGAGATTGTATTTATTCTGGCAGCTCTTTACCAAGGGGACACATAGCCATTCACCACGGCGTAATTGACCTTGCTCATTGTATCTGCCTCAGCGGGGAGAAAGGCCCTGCATTTCTAATCGCCTTTTAACTCTTTTGCAAACATTTTGGTCAGCAAAATATCACTGTCCCATTTCCAGTGCATTTTGAATACTAATTAAAAATATCTTCTGTTCCTATCCAATTCTCAAGAATGTGCATAGCAAAGGCTCTGATCTTTTTCTGTGCAGTGATCATTTTAAGATGAGCATTATTCTTTGTGTGCCTTTACAATCTCTCTCTGGAAAGTTACAATAAAGGCCCACAGGTAGTTCTTAAGGCTGACCAATTCTACCAACTAGCTGAATCTGCAATATTATTTTAACCAGACTCTCATTCACAGGTGATATTTCCAATATAATGTTTAGGAATTTTACTTGCTAAATTCTGATTTTTTTCATAGATAATTTTAGCTGTTGTGATGTTGGGCATGTTCTTATTCAGATTTAATTGTTTTCAGTATTTAGCTTTATTTAGATGAAGCAAAAAGCAGCAGCTTGTACACAGAAGGAAGGGACACTAGACGTTTGTATTAACTTCTGTGTTCTTCTGGCTTGTTTGTATTTGTTTCTCTGCCTCTGGTGTGGCCACAGTGGTGTTTGGCACATCATGAGGTCAACAGAAATAATCATTTCTGTCTGTTGTGTTAAAGTTGTGTGTATGACTTTTTATTTGGAAAAAAAAATCTTGGAAAAATACTGTGTCCAGTAAATCTGGCCATCCTTCAGCTGAATCGAAGGAAGGAACAGCTACCCTTTTGCCACATAGACAGCAGGCAATTCTATCTTTCTTTTGTTCCTTTCAGGTAATGTTGAACATCCGGGGAAATAAGGGTCTCTAATATTAGAGTATATTAGAGGACAGATCACTAGGGACGCTGATGTGAATTCATTTTAATCATGCCAGCAATGCAATTTATTAGCCTGGAAATTGATTTTAGCAAGAAGCCTGTGAACATCTTTTGACTATCAGATTGCATGTTCGTTTTACTAGGAAAGGAAAAAAAAAGAAGCAAATCAGATGAAAAGAATTAATTTGATTCTGGGCTGTAGTCAGAGGTAGAGTGTTATTTTTGAGAAAAGATTCATTTATATTATTCTAAGGCATTATTAATGTGCTACATTTAGCTTTAATGTGCTACATTTAACATTAGAGTCCAGTTTCCTAAAGAGAAACCAATTAGTTATCAAATTATTCTTTATTCCCAGAGAGAGATGATCAAAGGTCAAAGACAAGTAGGTAGTATGTTTTAACAAAAGGCAGAGTAGATCAGTAATCTATGGCCACAATGCATAAGGAATCACTCAAAACTTGGCGGCTGGTTAGGCAGCAATATTGTGGACATACATGGCACAGGGTTTGGCCATTAGCTGGGGCCAGGAATCAGTCAGTCTCCCACAGGGTGGTCTTTCTGTGGCTTTCATATTTTTACAACATCCTTCGACTAATCTGGATTCAAGAGCTTTGAAAGGGATTCCTGAGAGCAGCGACTGAGATTCCATTTGAGGATAAGAAACAATATCTATCAATAGAAGTGCCCTACCACTCACAATTATGTGCAGTACAAAGATAACCTGCCTTTTCTGGTGAATTACGGGTTCCCTGGAATTTAGATTTTTCTGGACACTGTTAGTTGTGACCACTTGGGCAAGCCACACAAGCTCTCAGCCTTAACCCGCTTGTCTGTGAAATGGGAGCTGGGACTCATAAGATTAGATTTGTGTTGCGATACCCTCTGTGGAAATGCTTTGCAAACTTTTATAGTGCTACAAATGAGTTATCATTATTGAAATCAGACTGTGTGCTTATAAAAGTTTGAAATCAGCCTCTATGGCTATATTCTCAGGCTTCATCTTGGGTTTTAGAACAAAACTGGTGGATACATTCATAAGTTTGTTTAGATATAAGTACAATGTTGTCTTCAATTTATTACATGCTGTATTTTTGCTATTGAAACAAAATTCATTATATTTGCAGAGAACTCAAAAGTCACAAATTTTTTTTTAGTTTGACTATGATCAGGAGAAGCCATAGTGATGATCTGAGTTGATTTTTAATTATTCACATGTAGATTAATCAAATGAGGATGTACAATACCTGAGGCAACTTTTTTTTTTATCTTTTTCTTGACAATATTTTCTCCTCTGCTTATATTTTAATTCCCTCTTTTAAATAATGGCGTAGCCGGACAAAAGGAAAGCCTTTTAGACATGTTAAATTACCCTTGTTTTTCTTACCCTCTTCTTTCTTGGGGTAGGTTGAGGCAGAGAAATAAGTCACAGGTGGAGACTGGTGTTTGAACTCAATCTTAGGAGGAGCTGAGGAGCAGGTAGGAGTTGGGAGGCAGCACAAGTTAGGAAGCTAATGTGCTTGACCAGCTTTGCCTCTCTCTGGACATCAAGCATCAAGATTTGTCAATTTTGTGCACATAAGCACCCATCATGAATCAAAAGCCTAATAGACCAAGATGACGAGTTGGGATTCTTCATGGCGCCCATTCAGGCGCCATGTTTTGTCGGCCATTTTCTTTGAAGAGTCTGGTTTCTGTCCTCTCATCGACAATGACACTGACCTCTATCACAGTGCCCAGGACCGAGCTGTGACTTCATCCTCCAGTAGAACTTCGCACAAAAAGCAAAATCTTGACTTCCATTCAGACATAAAATGCACAGGTATCCAGATTTTGTTCTACTCACGAATCATTGTGGGAACCCGGCAGATGTTATAGCCAGTTCAGAAGAGAATCGAAAGAGCAGGCTCTTTGGTGGATTAGGGCTATTGAAATGAAAGTACAAATGGAAGCAAAATAGTTCCCCCCCCCGGGGTGGAGATGGAAGGGGGCATGACAAGTTACTCCAACTGTTCCTGGGCAGGACAGGATGTACACATGAATGTAGAAGAATTACTTTGCACTGCTATCGCCTTTTTACAACTCACAGAATTGTGAAGTACTTCCCACAAAGCCGGAATCTGATAACTCAGAGTGCCAGTTTCTAGAGTCTAGAAAATGCATAGTTTTCCACTGAGGAACAGCATTTTTCTCTAGGCCTGCCTGGTCGCATTGTGGTTGACTTTGACCACTTTTACCAGATTAAATGTCCGTGCACACTGCTTTCATCATTTGACTGACCCCCATCAAATTTTCCTTGGCTCCTTGTCATGGATTCTATCTAGTCTGAATCCTTACCAGTCATCAAGTTCTTTATAGTCATTTACATGTCGTCATCACATGCAAGTTTTCTCTGAAACGCAAACCCTGCTGTAGTCCGATGGCCTTCTGCCCTCTAATTTCTCAGCCAAGCCTTATATGGAATCTTTCCTTTATAACTGACTCAACCCCCTCGTTCAAGGCTAGTTTACTTCAACCTTGTTAAACTTTGTCTTTTCTGGCCTCCTGTTGGCCACGAGGGTTGTAAGGAACAACCAACCACCTGCTGGCTTGTATTGCCGGGGATCCCTTCAGGTTTGTCAATTTGAACTCAATTGCCAGCTCTTTTCTTTCATTGATTATATCCCACCCTGCCTAGTATGAGCATATAAAACCATATGTTACATACTTCTTGGTCCCTGCTTACCATTCATTTGTATGATTAAAACAAGAATTGAATAAGTAGAGAGAGATGGAGAAATTTTTAATTTCTTAAAGTTGTTCCTCCTAAGAACAACTTTAGATTCAAAGGATGTTTCCTGAATCTTAATCCCTAAACCTTCTCTTAGGAGATCCTGAAACTGTTGTCATGGGTCTGCCTTTGACCTTTTGCTTGGGTTTCACTAGTGGTTTGACCTTAGAAAGTATTTTTGGGGAGCAGTCACTTGATATTTCATTATCAGAGCAGCTGCTCAAGGTAACTATATCCACAAAATGGCATTTTCTATTATGTTTAAAAGTGATCGTCCAATGTGTAGGGTAAAAAGTTGGCTTTGATTGGCACCGAATGGCGTGTGGAGGCTCTGCTCTCCGGGCTCATGGTGGGAGACCTGCCTTCCAGGCTGCTGCCGCCCACGAAGTGGCAGGTGCCACCGGTTCTAGTCTGGACCACAGCAAGTCAGAATGTCCCGTTTTTTTCTTCCTTTAAGGCAGAAATTTTTGTCTGTGTTATTCACTTGTGTCTCCACGTGCCTACAACAGCCTCTGGCACATTATCATAGACGCTAAGAAATTGTTTGATGTTGAATGAACAAATGTTTGCTTTTCATTCTCTAATCAGTGTAACGTATTTATAGTTTCTGAATTTACAGTTTTTGAAAATCCTGTTTTGATGGCGTTCAGATTAAACCATTTCCCCTCTTAGACACAGAAACTCAGATAAGAATTACAGTTTTATGACAAACGTCCAGACAAGAAAAAAAGAAGTTAATATGATTTGAACCAAAATGTGGCATGTGTGTATTACACATTTCCATACATTTTTATGCCTACAGATGTTTTAATTGATAGAAATCTCTGTTCTTCCTAGAAGGGGTTATATTATATTTATATTCACAGTGACAGAGGCTTTTATTTCCTCTTATTATAGTTGGCTAAAATATCACTTAAAATCATTTACTTATTGTATACAGTTTTCACACTAATTATATTTGGCACATATAGGAGAATAAACATTGTTTGAGACAAAGATGTGTTTTAGTATTAGATTCTTTTATTGAATACAGTTCCTACTATAAAGGCAACTTTTCAGGTGGCTTAAAATAAAATTCTGTGATTTCTTATTCTTAGTCCTCTGTGCATATCCAGCCGGCACCCGCTGCTGGACTTACTGCTGAGGACTTTTCTCTTTTGTGTCAGCTAGATGCCGGGGAGCCTCCAGGTACTTCTCGCGCCAGTATTTTGTCTTCCTGCTTGAAATGAGCATTCCCCACAGATCAAATTAGACAATGGGTAGCCAAGTGAATTTATTTCATGTATCAGGCCTTTTGGAGGAGAAAAGGGCCCCAGACACAAATTTGTCTTTGAAGGAACAAGCGCTTTATTGATCCCCATTTGTTGAAAAAGGGGCTCTCTAAACCCAACTCCAACTAATGCAGCAGTTGGGAGGGAAGGGTATTGGGCACAAGCAGAAATGGTTAATTAGCCTCTGAGAGGAGCCCAGACTTAATGTAGAATCTTATTGCTAAACCTATCGGTTGAAATAGAACTATGTTAAAAACAGAACATTTAACTGGAGGGTTTTCCCCCATATCCAGCATTCTATTACTGAATATTTGGCATTATAATATGGTCAAACCACTTGAGCAAAACGATCTTTTGGAGGTAGGGAGTGGAGGGTAGGGACTGACCAGGGTCCTGCAGACTTGATCAGCAGCAAGACCCTGAGCCAGGGGGGTTTCGGGTCTTTGTGGGGCCCAGCTTGCATCTCTCTGTCCTCCAGGCGAGTTGGAGACCGAAGGGCGCCCCTGCCATCTGGTGCGGTACCGCACCCGGGAAGCGCTCTAACCCAGGTCTGCTGCAGACAGGACGGGAAGGGTTTAGACTAGTGTTACAGGAGGCAGACGTTGCCCACCGAATGGCCTAGAAGGCAGGAAGGAGGAAGCTTTGGGATGTAGAGGAGAAGAATTCGAGTTGGACAGCAAGCTGGGCCACGTCAATGTGTAAAAGTCATAAAGACAGCTGCTTTCATTTTAGTTGTTCCTTTTGAGACTTTATAGTATGCAGGACACTTATTCACATCCTCTCATTTAATTTTCTTCCTGTGACAATCCAATACCATAAGTATGGGTATTTTTATTATGTAATGGACTATTGGTATCTTTCTTTTTCCCCACTGCTGCATTCTTAGAGTCTGGCAGAAGGCAGACATTTGAACATTTATTGCATGAATCTTCATTTTGTAGATAAGCCAAGACTGAGCAATTTGCCCAAGACTGTGGATCAGTTAATTAGCCCAACTACTTGCTAAACAAAGTCCATGATTCAGATAATGATAAGGGTTCAGAGAGATATCTTAGAATCCAAAGGCTATTGTATTTTGCATATTTACCTGTTTAAATGGATTAAAATTTTCTTTCTGTTCCTTTCTTTTTTATAAAATTCTACAGACTGTTTGATTTTATTTCCCCCATGCACCAGGAAAAAGGAAGCGTGGTTTGCACTTGAAATAGTCACTCAATGCAACTAGAGTTCCTGAGGTGCCCGGGAATTGGGGGGTGGTTTGGAGTGCACAGGAATCAGGCCACTGGAGTCAGGCCACTTTTTCAATTGTCCCTCCTGATAATTTCTGTCCAGACTTTTCTCTTACATCGTATGCATTGCTGGCCTGACAGCTACTAATCTATTATGGGTAACAAGTAATTATTTTCTTCGTAACAAACCTTAGGAGGTGCTCAAAGACTTATTGTGTGAAGAACAGTGATTGACATTATGCCACTTAAGCCAATGCCGAGCTGATAGTGGCATCATGGCTTGCTCATTAGTGGGTCCACAGTGACCTGCGTCCAGCTTCACGGCAAGTTTGACAGGTAACACGGAAGGGCTAGATGGCTAATGGCAGAATAGGTATGTCTCAAAGTACTTGTGCACATGGTTTCTGGCTTACAATGGTTTGACTTACGATTTTTTGACTTTACAATGGTGTGAAAGTGATGTGCCTTCAGTAGAAACTGCATTTTGAGTTTTGATCTTTTCCTAGGCTGGTGGTACTTGCTTGTGATACCGTAAGTATGGATAGTTTTATTATATAATGGGCTATTGGTGTCTCTTTCCCCACCCCCCACAAGCGTTAACAGCATATATTATACACAGTAGACTATGTTGCCGGTGGATTTTGGATATTGTGTTCTAGGCATATTTAAGGTAGACTAGGTGAAGATATAATGTTCAGTAGGTGGGGTGTATTAAATTCATTTTTGACTTAAGATATTTTCAACTCATGATGGGTTTATCAGGACATAACCCCATCATGAGTCTAGAAGAATCTGTGTACTCTGTGTCTACACCAGCATACACACAGCACTTATCTACGGTGGCTGTGGCTTCCTGGGACTTTTCCAAATCCACCATTATTTGGCTGCGAACTGAGAATATACTTATCATGTACCTATTTGGAAAGATGGACTTTTGAAAAATAAAATATTGTTAAGGACCTCTGACTCATTCAGCATAACCTCGAACCCCTCCAGGTGCGTACAGTCTGTCTTGCCTGGGCATTGTAAACGGGCCGCCAGGCAGCCCTGAGCCTGGAGTGGAGGGGCTCCCTGGAGGGGCGGCACGTGGGACAGTTGCAGAAGGCTCCGAGATTTCCATCTGCCTGACCCTCGTTTTGCGTCGGGACGTGACGGGGAGGGGAAGCACGTGGCCGCTACTCCTGTGGGGGATTTCACAGACCAGGCGGCGGTGCCTTTTGTGGGGTTGGCTACATTTTCACAGTCGCTCGTGCTTCAGGAAATGCGCGTCAGTTGAGATTCGCAAAACGGTGACCTCCAGAATTGGAGTCTTCATTTGGGAGAAGTTCTCTAGCCACGGGATTTAGTGCTTTGGCATTCTATTATATTTTTCTGCTTCCATAATCAATATTTACAGAGTTTTGACTGCACAAGGTTAATGAAACATAAATGTGTGCATTTAGTTATGAACATGTATATATATGTGTGCGTGTGTATATACATAAACATATATATACCTAAATAAATATATATTTATATAAAAATTATATTTATATAATTAAATATAAATTTATAAATATAAGTTTATCCTAAGATAGTGATAAACTAAGTTGATTGTTAGAGAATTAAGTGCTTCTGGGAAAAAATGTTCAATATCATGACTTCCAATGCAGCAAAATATTCCCAGTGTCATAGATGGCTTTTCCTGATTTTCCCCTCTGGTTGAATTTTAAAAGCGTAAATACAGTGGGAAAGTTTCTTATGATCTTCTGAGTGCTAGAAAATGAATCTCAGGATTTCTGAGATGTTAAACTTGGGAAAGAAATGAAAATATGCCTCCTGAATTGTAAGCTCTTGGTTATCAGTTATCTGAGCTACTCATCATCAATCAGTAGGCAACACAGAAGTTGGTAAAATGCATTTGGCTGCTTATATATGCTCATAGGTGTGTTTCTGATGTTCTGGAATTGCCCTCCATTTCGAATGAATTGAGGCTACAGACCAGAACTGCCATTATCACTTGTACTAGCTGTCATTGTTCTGGACGTTTTGGCCCGTGGAGTGCGATGCAAAATGAAGTGAGATACAGATATTGGAAAGAAGATAAACAACTCTCTGCTGAAACAAAAAGGGGCAAAGTAATTCAACAGGTCATTTACCAAGGAAGAAATAAAGATTTCCATTAAGCATATGAAACAATTTAATATTACTAGCAATCAAAAATAACAAGATAATATTTTTCATCTGTCAAGTTGGGAAGGATGTTAGAAATGATGATCGCTATTGTTGAAAATGCCTAGCATGTAGAAAAATTCTCATAAGTAGCTATTGGAAATAATAGTTGGCAAAATGTTTCTAAAAGGCAATTTTAAAACATACATTAAAATCTTTCAAAATGTGCAAATTCATTGCTTTCATAGTTCATAGTTCTACTTCTAAGACTTTACTGTGGGCAACGGCTCTTTTCTTCTTTGCATTGCTAATCCCTTTGAAAAATCTGAGGGAAGTGATACCTCCTCTTGGAAAAAATGCAAATGTACAATCAGGTTTGCATTGAATTTCTCTGGTCATGTGGTGACTGCCAAATTCCAGCAAAATGACAATACCTTATATTGCAGTATTAATTTTGCGTTAACACCCAAATTCTTAAACATGGTAAAGACTTAGTAAAATAAAGCCTGTGAAACTCCATAGTTAATATAGTACATGGAGAAAATTACCAAAATTAAGCATGGAGTAAAATCTTATCTTTACAAAGATTAAAACTAGCACAGCGTACGTTATCAGTTTGAATATCCATCATCATAGCTGTCACCGCAGCTCGTCCCTTGATGTCCTCCCCACCACAGCGGCTGCCCCTTCCTGCCCTGGTTAGGGCCCCTGAGCTTTCAGGAATGATCTGTGGGTCACTGCTCTGTGCTGGCCAGTGCCTTTCATTTCCAAGTTTTTCTCATTCCCTCTTTGCAATCGAGCAGAAGTATGTGTGAGAGAATAAAGGGCAGTCTTCGGAGGATTCCAAGTCCCTTGGTATTGGCGAGACCGGCCCCCCTCAGGGGATGCCTTCCGTCAGGGCCAGGTGCAGCTTTTTATTAATTTTCTTGGGAGCGGGGGCTGCCGTGAGGATTGGCCACATGACTCAGGGAGAAGCAAAGCTTGGCAGTGAAGAGAGTTGAGATATGTTGATGGTGCTCTTTCGAAAGGGGCTCTCCGGGGAGGGGACTCTCCATGACGGAAGGCAATTACGGGGCTCTTTTGAAAGAGGAGAGAAGTCATTAGATCCTGGTCTACAAAGGCTTCAGCACATTTATTCACACCCAGGAAGAGACTGTCTTAGAACTGTGGAGTGATGATTATTCCTGGTGCCACTAGCAGAATGTAGGCTGCCACTACTGTTAGGTTAACAGTATATATCATGAGAGACCTTTGGGCTTCTTTACGTCCCTAATCTTAGAGTGCAAACTCTACGGATGAGTGACATCCACACTGTCCTGTCCTCAGTGACACTGCTCAGCTCCTGCAGACTCATGCTTGGAACTTCTTTATGGAGTCAATCCATCTCCTGTTTGGTCTTCCTCTTTTCCTGTTGCCTTCTAGCTCCCCAGCATTCAAAGAATAAAATCTCATATGACTTCTGCTTTTGGAGGATGCGTGGCGGGTAGTGGTGAGTTTAATCAGCTGAGGAATAGTTTTTCATTATCTGAGGCTTACATTATGTTTTTATTTCACATTTTCTTTTTCTGAAAGAAGATGAAAGAGGAGAAATAAGATGTGTCTTCTGTACGATATAGCCAGGTCTATTAAGAAAAGCTGGGGCATGTTTCCTTGTGCCGCAAAGTACATGCCTCTCTCTCTCTCTCCCCCACCACCTCCAGCCCCTCCGTCCCCTCTCTTCCTCCCTCCCTCCCTTTCGTGTGTGCACACGCACACTCACTCCGCACATTTCTAATTCTTTTAGCATTCACACACACACAAACTTGGCAGGAAAAGAGTTTTACAAAATTGGTGAAGTGTGTGTGTCTATGTATTAGGACTCAGGTTTGACTGTTGGGAGAATGTAGCATCTCTCCCAGCTTGTATACTTTTTAACTGAATCTGTCTGTTCAATGGAAGAAAATACTGTCTTGCTGCAGTGTGGTTCCTGGTAGGGTGGGTGGGTGGGTTCTTCGATGGAATTGGTGAGAAGCTCTGAGAGCCTTATTTTTTTTGCCTTTAGCTACTGGCTTGAATTGCCGCCAGGCAGAGAAGGACAGTATCAGGTTTGATCTGGGCTGTGCGCGCTTGAGGCAGACCTCCCTGCCCCAGAAGGGGCCTCGTCTGCCAGTGCTGAAATGCCGCAAAAGGTGCGTGAAGCGACAGTGCAGGAGGTTGCTGCTGTTGACGTGAGACACAGGGACTGTGACAGACAGAGAACACAGTGGCCAGAAGAGCTAACCCATGGGGGAGAACAGAATGCTGGCGGCCAGCACTGCAGCTGTCTCGGTGTGGGCCGGTGTCATCTGTGTGGTTCCAGCCTGAGTCTAAGTCCAAAGGCGGGAGAAGACCAATGCCCCAGCTTGAAGACGATCAGACAGAAAGAGCAAATTCTCCCTTGTTCCACCTTTTAATCTACTCAGGCCCTCAAATGGATGGGGCCCTCCCCCATCAGTCAGGGCAACCTACTTTATTCAGTCTAAGGATTGAAACGTTCATCTCATCCAGAAACCCCCTCATAATCATGCCCCAAATAATGTTGGAATTAATATCTAGACACTCCACGGCTCAGTCAGATAACACGAAATGTAACCGTCTCACCACTTTCCTGGTAGAATGAGGAGGAATGAGCTGAGCCAGCACCATCTCTGTCTGTGACAGCACTTTGCACGCCTGCAGGTCCATATCCTTTAGTCCTTGGAGATCTCATCACACGTAGCATTTCAGCCTCCCTGTGAGGCTGGGGATGGAGAGAAAGTGAGAGCATGGGAGTAACCAGATGCCCCTGTTAAGAATGGTGTCAGAGCTCGATCAAAAAGTCAATGTACAATCACCCGTATGTAAGAACTAGTGAATTTACAGGGACATTTTGCACCATTATAAGGAGACAGTTCTTAAAACAATGAGAATAAGTTCCTTTTTTAAAAACATGGTCTGCTTTCCTGGCCTGAGTTTGTGAGTCACAGTTTCTGTATCTTTGCTTTAAGGTGTATGAGGTTCCAGGCAGTCACCCTTCACAGGGTTTCAGAGGACACAGACCGGACATTGTCCTTGTCCTTGTCTTTCCTTGGATGGCTACACAGACTTCCCTCAGATGCTGTTCACAGGTCTCCGCCTTGCTTTGCTGGGCTGCATTTTCTGCTTACCTGGGCTGATGGCCTCCATGGCTCTTTGTAGAGCAAATCGGAGGGGACGATTCTGAATCTGTCTCCTGGACAGTGACTGCACACCTGTCATGGCTAGTAGTGATCTACTGGGACTGGTACAGGCTCTCAACTGCGGAGCAGGTGCTGCATGAAAAATAACTGAAGAGCTTCTTGCTGCTTCTTCATCCATCAGCATTTGAAACCTCTGCTCCAGTGCAAGTGCACTCTTACTAAAAATAAATGTGCTCGCTCAAGTGGTCATTCATCTCAAAAATATCCTGAGTCTGCTTCATCCCTCATTCTTATTTTCCCAGCATTCTAAAAGAACGCAACTTTCCTTCTTGTTTCTTCTTTTAAAAACACATTCATCAGCAGCGACTTTAACCAGGTGTCCTTCAAAGCCACACTACGTAAGCCTCTATATTTTAAGTACTTGCTTCTGTATTTCTAAATATTTGGCATCACTCTCCTTTCTTAAATCTAGTAGGAGAATCCTGTAGGATTTTTTCATTGGGATAATTCTGGTATGGAGACAGATAGTAACACTCTTTCCGTGGGCCAAACTCAGTATTTAGCAAAAAAAAAAAAAAAAAAAAAAAAAAAAAGCTATGGTTCCAAGATGACTTTTAACTAAGAATATAAAAGCATGACGAAGCTAGTCATTAAAAATTACTTTCACATTATGCATTGGTTTTGCATTTGAAAACAGAAAGTAAATATGACATTTAAAGCTCTTGAGTGATTACAGATTTGATTGCTAACGGTGTTATTTCGTAAGAGCTGCTGCTTGCTTATGGAAGATAATTTAACCTGTCATATGTCCACTTCAATTCTTGTATATAGGTGTACAGGACACTTTGACTAGAATTTGCCACATATCACTGAAATAGATGATCCAGTCAGCTTGAGGGGGTAGACTTTGGTCACAAACAAGTCCTTAGCTGGATGTGTATTAAAACTAAGTTTACGCTTCAGGATATGACTATTGTTTAGTCAACTACATATACTCATAAAAAATGTTTTTATTTTCCATTTAAATTAACATTGAGCCGGGGCAGATGTAGTCATTGATTGTCTTTTTAATTTACTGGCATGGAATAATTTCAGATACAAAAATGCTGAAAAGTTATCATAAAATATTTCCAGGTGTACTTCTCACCTATATCCCCCAAGTATTTAGTTGATTATTCATGTGTTCTCTCTCTCTCCTTCGTTCTCTCCCTCTCATGGTAAGACATGATTATGCCCCTGTATTTTTGGAGTGTAGTTGTTACAAACTAGGATATTCTCTTAAATAACCATTGTGATATATCCTTATAGCTGTGTCTATGTCTATATATGTCTATATATGTGTATATCTCCGTATATATAAGAATATTCTATATAATTACAGAACTCAGAAAATGAACATTTATACATTACTAGTATCTAATCCATGCACCTTAATCATATTTTGACAATTGTGAACTAATGTAATATATATCAAAAGAAAATGAAATGATGGTCCAAGATCCAGTTGAGGATTACATGACTGGTCTCTTTAAGTGTCTCTTAATGCACAGCAGATCCTTATTATTTTGTCCTTTATATTTTTGAAGGTTAATCAATGCCCCTCCAATTGGGTGTGTCCAACATTCCTATGATTAGGTTCAGGCAGGGAGGTCATGCTATGTCCTTCACAGTGCACACTGCTCTGTCACTTTTTTTGTGACAGGGTCTCCTAGGGATTACTCTCAATTTGTAATAAACAGGTGTCTTGTGGGGAGATACTTTGAAGCTACATAAATATCCAGTTTCTCATCAAACATGTAGTTCCCAGTCTTAGCATTCATTGATGCTTCTTCTTGCCCCGAACACCTGTTACTGTGGTATTTGCCAAAGGGCCATTTTCTAATCTCATCACCTCTTCTACCCTTATAAGAACTTTTCTTTCCATTAATATACTTTTAACCTATTTACATCAATATTAACTCATGGGTTCTTTCTTATATTGTGGGTTTGAATCATCACCACTATTATTATTATTATTATTTGTTTTGATGGTCAAATTGTCCCCATCTGCCAGCAGGAACTCCTTCAAGGTAACTCTCTGTCCTTTGGACAAGATTTTATCATTCTTTGCACACTTTCCTTCTTTCTACCACAGCATGACATTTCAGAATCATCTCATACTTTTCATGTGCCAGCCCTGGAATGAACTATTTCTCCATGAAGGGCTGGTTCCTTTCAGTAGAGACTGACATTTAGAAACCAGGATTTGGGCTTTAGATATGCTCATTACTAGTGACATGTCACCGCTTACAGAGCCCTTCTGTGCACACTTCTATGAAATGTATGCAGGTGGGTGACGATGCACTTATACACAAACATGCCTCTCTGTCAGTGTCGATGGCCGCCTGTCTGCATACAGTGGAAACCATAATTTGGATGGATTACTCCAATTCCAATCTGATGCCACAAGGTTCTTTCTCGACTTCCCCCTTTTTATATTTGTAACACCCATCTCCAACAATGAGAAACCTGGTTCTCAATATTTGCAATATGGCTGCTTTTAGCTTAACCCTTTAATACACATGACATAGGTTCAGATTTGCTATAGACAGCACTTTGGAAAACAGGCTTACGAACTAACTAAATCTCAGTGTTGGTTTAGAGTCCTGTCTGTCTTTAACCGGAGAGCATATAGTCAAAATGTTCTGTTAAGATGTTTCTTGGGTATGTTCTTCCTCTCTTCACCGTAGTTATGTTTTTCATTTACATTAGGTTAGATTTACTCATTTTATTTTTGTTCCATTTTGAATTTTCTTTCTGTCTCTCTTGATTGCATTATTTTTGTTGATATTATTCTAAGTCATAACTATACAAAAGATATAGGTGAAGAATATCATTCTCTGTTCCTTCTACCCTACTCCCACACTCCCATCACTTCAAACTCATCCCTAACCACCTACTGTTGGTAACCAATCTCTGGTTTTCCTTGCTGTGTTTCTTTTTGCACAAGTGAGCAGACAGAAAAATGTGGTTTTACTTTCCCTTTTTGCTTACATAAAACAGACAGTTTTTTCACTTTGCTTCTTTTCACATAACAATATACAAGGTCTGCCCAGAAAGTATTCAGCCATATAACATGAAAAATAGAGACCTTTATTGAAGAAGATACAAGACGTAAAAAAAAATGATGCCTCAGTCTCATTCAAAGTAGGCACCTTGGGACCTCACACAGTTCTCCCAGCATCAATTCCACTGTTCAAAACACTCTGCAAAATACTTTTTTGGAATCTCCATCAGCTGCCCTGTTGTATTTTCCTGATTCTCATCAATGGTCTGAAATATCTTCCCTTTCAAAGGTGACTTGGGTTTTGGGAAAAAGCCAGAAGTCGCAGGGTGCCAAATCTGGGCTGTAGGGGGGCTGAGTCAACTGGGTGACTTGATATTGTGCAAAAAAACTACACAAGATGTGATACCTGAGCAGGCACATTGTCATGACAAAGCGGTCAGTAACCAGTTGCCCATAGCTACAGCCATTTTCATTGTATTGCATCTCTCAGCTGAGGAACAACTTTGAGGTAGCACTTCTTGTTTGTCCTGGAGGTGTGTGCTTGTGATGGACAATGCCTTCTCAATCAAAAACACAGTGAACGTGGTCTTGATCTTGCTGTGACTTTGCCATGCCTTATTCAGGCATGGAGAACCAGGTGACTTCCATTGGGACGACTGGGCCTTTGTTTCTGGATCATAGCTGTAGACCCACCGTTCATCTGCAGTTATGGCCTTCTTGAGGAAATCTGGTTCATTGGTAGTAGTTTGAATCAAGTCATTAGCAACTGCAGCACGTTGTTCCTTCTGCTCTGGTAGCAGAAGCTGCAGAATGAATTTTGCCATGACACGTTTCATGCTAAGATCCTGCATCAAAATCTCAGAAACAGTACTTTTTGGAATTCCCCAAATCAGTTTCTAGTTCTGACACTATCAGTTGCCAATCTTTGCTGATTGCAGCCAGTACATGTTCAACATGGTCAAGTGCTCTGCTTGTTGCAGGCCTTCCAATATGGGATCACTTTCAGCAGATTCTCAACCATCTTTGAAGCCTTTGTTCCACACTTTGATTTGTGCTGCACTCATTGGATCACCCCTGAAAGCCTTCTGAATCGTCTGAATACTTTCTGCAGAGGAATGTTCAAGCTTAATGCGAAACTTAATGAAGATTTTTTGTTCAACATGCTCAGTTATTTTGAATGTGATGGCCACACAGTACACGTGCTCTCTCAATGGCGTCTCCTACCCTCACTGACTAGTATAGTGAAGTCGTCATTGTTTACACATGTGCATTCCATTCCACTTGCCTTGGCTGCCAGGTTACATTGATATAGTGTAAATCATTCTTGTTATATTAACAACAGCTGGATATTTTCCTGACAGACCTCGTACTATACTTCACTCCGTATAAGTACATAAGCTTTTTATCATTCTTTTTTACACATTTGTAATAGTACATTAGATGGATGTACTACAATTTATTCAACTGTTCACTTTTGTATGAGCATTTAGATTGCTTTTGTGTATTTTATAATAACAAATAATACCATAATGGATAAACTTGTGATTATATATTTTTATATTAATGGAGGGTAGTTGCAGGGTAAATTCCTAAACAGGGCATTGCTGTGTCCAAAGGCATGCCTAGTTTTATTATATATCGACAAGTCCCTTGCAAAAAAAATTTGTATCAATTTGCAATCCAGCCAGCAATATAAGGTACCAAACTTTACCAATAATTTCAGGAAAACAAATAATCAGGAGGCACAAGCCAAACATCAATGTTGCTCTTTCAGTACTTAACTTCAACTTCATAAATTGTCCAGCCCACATTAATACAGAAGATACCTAATACCGCACATACTTAATTATTATGTAGAAGAGAGCCCTTTCAGTGGTTAAAATCTTCATACTTAGTTATATAACCTATAAAACATTTGCCTGGCAGCCAAGTTCCATAAGTCCCAGAGTTCAGGTTTGTTGACCATCAGCAGTTTTAGGCAAGCAGATACATTGTGCAAAAGGCATTCTGTAAATAAGGACGTGGTTGCCTGCAAAGAGCAAACAGTCTGCCATTAACAAGTTGACTAGGAGATTAGACTAGGTCATTTCATTATTTTCTGGGTCACCTCCCCGTTCTGCACTCACAGATTTCAGAACTGTTGCTTAATCATCTATTTCCCACCTTATCATATTTCCTGTATAAGAAAACAGTATAAATAATTGAAGTTTTCAAAAATTATTTTCTTTTTGACCATAGTTCTTTAAATGTTTGAGTAATCGTCATAATTAGTATGAACACCCATCAATCAGAACAACATAAGTATATTTAAAATTTGATAGTTATAAATAAAGGTAGTTTTGTTAGAAAATAACTCTGAATGAGATGGATGAGATTTTTTTAAATTGAAATTTTTATTGAGATAAATTCATTCACTTGTAGTGGCTAAGAAATAATGCAGAAAGATACCATACACACTTGAACCAACTTTCTCCAATGAGAGCACTTTGCAAAACTGTAAT
Source organism: Pteronotus mesoamericanus (assembly GCF_021234165.1). NCBI lineage: Eukaryota > Metazoa > Chordata > Mammalia > Chiroptera > Mormoopidae > Pteronotus > Pteronotus mesoamericanus. The sequence continues at coordinate 1,379,708 of NW_026555277.1, forward strand.
ATAAAAGCACATTTATACAATCTACCATCTTATTAAAATTATCCAATTTTACTTGCACTTGTTTAATCATGTGTGTAATCTAGTTCTGTACAATTTTCACACTTGTGGATTCATGTTTCCACCCCTACAGGTGACACTGAGATACTACAAATGTTCCTTACAACAATGGCTCTACCTGTTGACCTTTTATAACCATACCTACCTCTCTCCCATCCCTAACCCCTCGCAACCACTAATCTCTTCTCAATGTCCAAAATTTTGTCATTTCAAAAATGATGTATAAATTGAATCAAATGGTATGTGACACTTTAGGATTGTCTTTCTTTGTTATTATTGTTTCTTTATTTTTTACTCAGCAGTAGTCCCTGGAGATTCATCCAAGTTGTTCCTTGTGTCAGGAGTTCATTTCTTTTTATTGCTGAATAATATTCCATGGAATTGATGTATCACAGTTTCTTAACTGTTCAGCTGCTGGAAGGCATCTGAGCCGCTGATTCCAATTCTTGGCTGTAACAAAGGAAGCTGCTGTGAACATTCATGTAAAGGTTTTTGTTTGAACATAAGTCTTCATTTCTTTGGAATATGTGGTAATTCCATGTTTAGTTGGCCTCCATGTGACTACTCTTGTTTCAGACCCCTGTTGGCCTTCTATTAAGAGCTATAGACTAGTAGCCAATAGATGGGTGTGTTTATTTTATCACCTCTAACCAAACGTTGTCTCAACATTATTCTCTCTAAATGTTCAGTACCTTCACGGGTCCACTCCTAATAAGTTGTACACTAAGGAAAATTAATTGATAAAGTGCTACAGAGGCAAAAATTGGTAACATTCCTCACCTGCCATGTTCTTTGCCCCTTGAATCTGTTTGTCAGTGTGCTTGATATCAACCCATCCTTTAGAGAATACTCTCATTGTGAACATTTGTGGACTAGAGGGAGCTCTACGGAATTTCTGTCCCTTTACAGTGCATACAGCTGATTAGAAAGAAGGAGGGGAGATATCAGACTTGTAGTGAAATAAATCGTTCTTGTGCCACTGGGTGGGATGGTGCCAGGTTTGACCGTCATTGGGTCAGCTCATCGGAAGCAGCCAGATGAGGGAATGGATGTTTCATTGTGGTGTCATTTTTATTAAGTGACTTTGTCCTCGAGGGCAGACTGGGGTGCCTTTCAGATAAATCAACGTCTTTCTTCACATATCTAAGAGCCAATTGACAGGAGGAGAAATTACACATTGGGACTGCTTTGATGAGCACAAGATGGGACACAATATTTCAAATCACTCTGCATCATTGGAACTGAGTTATACTATGAATAACAGAAATAAATCTGTTACTTAAATGCCTAATTGTGAAACACATGCTGTATTTAACAGCGGAAGCAATGCTCATCTCTGCTAGGGTACAGAAATAGAACTTAATGATTCCTCGATTCTGGGTCTCAGTAAACTTGTTCCCCACTGCCCACCATGGTATCCATTTACATAATAAAAAGAAAATACATTCCCCAGTTATATTTCTATTAATATTTTCATAGATTCAAGCAAGGTAACCCATACAGATACTTGGAAAGAACTGCTAAACAATAAAAAAGTACTCTCAATATCTGTGACCGTAGGAAAGTTACTGGAAATTTTTTTTAAAAAAATCACTAAACAAAGGCATATGTGTAAATGTGCTCCACAAAATATGTACTTTAGAAAAACCTGCATTCTACTGCCAACATTGTTGCTACTATTTAAAAAAAGGAAAGAAAAACATTAAAAAGAAGACTGTAAGCCTTTCTGGGTCATCACCTTTATTAACCTTGGGGTTAACAAAAGTATGCTGTTCAAGTTCAAGGCAGGCTTACTCCAGACAGTCAGGGTCACTTGCTGCCTCTTGGCCAGCCAACCAAGCCAGGCCACGCAGATGCGAGGCAGAAGACTTTGAAGGGCAGCCTTATGGGGAACAGTAACAATTGGTCTTCATCCCAGTCCAGCCACAGGACAGCTGGGTCTACTCTTACACTGGTGAGGTTTAGGTAGATCTGCCAAAAAATAGGCCCCAGAATGGTACCCACAGCTCACTTGGGAGAAAAAAATACCCCGCCTTGTTTCAGAATCGTCTGGGCTTCTTGTGTATGACCACAGAAGCCTGAGCGGTTGAGGAGGACCCCAAAGCTGTAGCAACCACAAAGGATGCCCAGGTCTTCTCTGAGCTGAGCCCAGGCCTCTCTGGCTGGCCTTCCAGGCTCTCAGCTGCCTCGAGGAATGTGCAAAGGCCTGCCCAGCATGGTGTTAGGCGCCCAGAGCAATCCTACATCACATGCTGTCTGGCCTGTTGGTACACGATGCGCAACAGCAGGGTTGGGGCCAACTTAGCACATGTTTGATATTTGCTCTTTGGAATTATTCTTTGAAGTGAGGACTGTTTGCTTTGCAAAGCACCGTTTCAGAGTTCTTTAGGAATGTGATATCGGAATATTCAGTATGCATTCTTATCTCGTTCTTACTATTATTGATGCTAGCATCATAATTTAAATCTCTGGGCAAAGCAAACACATCTCAGGTTAAGGACACTTTTAATTCTTGACTCCAAATCCTTTTCAGAGTGTTTAACAAGACCCGGTAGAGTCTGTCACCTTTTCATGTCCCTGACGAGGACTCTGTCTCAGGTGGACATTTGAAGAAATGTCCAGAGAGAAAGTAGATAGTATAAAATGAAAAAATAAGGAACCTGTGGACCTTTCAGTGAAAGAAGTTGGAGTGGTGGAAAGGGCCTTGGCCTTGGGCTGGGGGGCCTGTGTTCTGTGTCTTGCTCTTTGAGCAAGGTGATTTGGGGCAAGTGTCCTCATCTCCTTGGATATAATAATCATCAGTAATTAATTGCAACATAACTGTCAGTATTTTGTGTTTAAAATTTGGAGAAATTTGCTAGTTAAGTATCTTAAGTAAAGAAAGAAGAGTCCAAAGAAAAACAGAACAGATGGTGAGCAGCCTAAAACAACTTATAATTTTGCTACAAGACAACAGTGAAGACAAGTTGGTTTGCCTGGAACATCCTAAGAATAAAATTGCAGGTATCAAGTATGGCCCAGTACCCCAACTGTCCAGTCACCAGGACAAATGGAAAGTCACCGATGGCATTCTAGCTGCCAGTCTGTTTTGTGTGGGAGTCAAAGTCTGCCTTTGCCTCCCACCTTCATGTCCTCCTTGGTCCCGCACGCCATCCCCTCCCCCCTGGCATTCTTCCCAAGGCCTCCCCTGCCTCGTTTTTCACTTCAGCAGCACCTCAGGAAGCCAAAGCACAGTGAGAGTCCAGACTAACCACCCTTCATGGGACACAGCTTGATCCAACAAATGAACTTCAAATGGGGAGTATTTTGTTTTAATGTGTCATGTAACAGGAAAGACCTCATTGAACCCAAGAAAAGTTTTTAAATTCATTGACGTATTCACGGTGGCACGTGGGTGCTCTTTCTCTGAGGGCCAGCCTTGCCTACAGAATGTTCAGTTCTGTAAACTTAGTGCTAAGCGGTGTCAGTGTGTTGGGAATGTAAGTCCCAAGACAACAGCATTTTCTCCATTTTTTTCACTGATATACCTGGTTCCTAGTAGGTGCTCAACACAGACTTGTGAAATCAATGTACAGCTAAAGAAATTTAATTGTCAAGCCCAAAGCTTATCACTTTTATATTTCTCACAATAACTTCATTGATTTCACTATATCATTTATCCTTCAATACCTTCTTCATAGCTTAAAATGTGTAATACAGGTTCAAGGTCATGGTTAACACTGCATTTGTGTTTGCATTGTGGATATGTAATTGGCAGATGGATCCCTTTTCACTCTTCAAAGTGCCTAGCGAATTTGTGCTCCTCTGTGGCTGGCAAGGGAGGAGGTGATTCAAGCTGCGATTGTAAATCTCAGGGTTTTGTTTCTTCCCTTTTCTCTGAGATGTGGAGGTGGGAATTGATGTGGAAACCAAGAGCTTGACTCTCGTATTTGGCCGCAGGTTAAGAGTAGCGCTCCTTTTTCTCATCTTTTGTCTTATAACCCAAAGGCTATTAAGATTCTCAGTGAAGTTGTAATCATCCTGTGTTTATATCATGTGATTTTATGTCTGCTGGGGAAAGGAAGTCTCCTACTGGGACAGGGAAAGAACACCGAGACCTTTCATGTCCCATGGAAGACCTCTGGAGAGTCTTTGTTCTTGACATGTTGTTGACATGTCCAGAGAAACCCCACAGTAAGCTGACCTAAAGCCGGGCGAGCGAGTGATGAAGCTGGGTCTATCCAGCCTGGAAAGTGGAAGATGCCCGGGCCACCAAGTGCTTGGGGTCTTCTGTGATCACCCATCTCACATTCTTGTTTGGGGGCCTTTGTCATTATCCACTGCATCCGACTGTCCTTTTTAGGGTGAGGTGAGTCAGGGTCCTACACAAGGGTTTTTCAGGTTAGAATGAAATATGGACTGCCACCAAGAGGAAGGAACGGAATGGTGCCCGCACAGCCAGAAGGACATATGTTGGGCAACCAGGGCTTGCTTTGCCACACATGAGCAGGGAGTGGTGACTCAGGAATGGAGAGCTGGCCAGGGCGTCGGAAAACTCATGGGTGAGAAGGGGGGTTCTGAGGACACTGGTCTCTCCTGAGCTGATGCCATGAATGCCACAGACACTCTGGCGGGCCCGTTGGTTCCATGGCCCCCTTGTATTTTCACATGCTGTGAATATGCTCAAAACTTTTTCAGTTGGGGTTGGGCTGAGCCCATTCACCCATACTGCAAACATCTGTATCTGGGGCATCGTTTTATGCCATTGAATGACAACATAGGGAAAAACTTTCTTTTTTGCTCTGTTTATTTCTCTTCAGAATGATTCATTTTTAATGTGTTTCTTGCCTGATGCCTGTTTTTGCGACGAAAGAAAAGATGCCAGTGTTTACTGCATATTTCCACCTGATTCTTGCCGCTGAAGAGTCTTCTTGTCCTCTTCCAGGTGTCTTTGTTCCAGCACCCTGGGAGGTGACAGCTAAAAAAACAAATCTGTCTACCCTTGTGGACACTCAGTGACCAATTTTTTGACTCGGTGTTTCTTGTCTACTTTGTGGCTCTGACAGATGGCAGCTCTTAAGGATGAGGCTCAGAAGGGACTCTTTCATCTAGAAAACATTCACCTCTTTCATAGGTGGGCAGGAGAGCAAGATTTTCATTAACCACACGTGACATCAGTGTGTGCCCGGCCTTGCACATTGAGTCCTGGGTTTGTGCTCACAAGGAGGAAGTGCCCATAGGAGGGTATGCAAGAAGGTCTTCCACAGGAGGGATATGGAGGCAAGAAATGATCTCTCTATAGATTCAGAGAAAATCCCTGCAACGGTGTTGGCTTAGGAGGATACAGGGATAACACTGGCATCTTGGCGATTCTGTTTATTGAGACACATGTGCACTGTGGTTCCTCATCCTCAGAGGGCATGGCTGCATGCACAGCATAAACAAATTGTTGTTATTTTGAGACAACTAACTTAAAAAGTTTTTGCTCTATTTCCCTTGAAAAGCAGAGCCATAAGCTATATTTTTCCTAAACTATATATATATATATATATATATATAATATATATAAACTATATATATTCATACTCACTTTTTTCTTCAGTAACAGAATCAGCTATATGGCCTAATTCCAAACTCTGGAGAATTTAATGGGAGATTTAGGAAATATGCAGGCAGGTAGTAAATAATTGACTAAGCAGGGGAAAGCGCACAGGCAAAGTCAGGATTCTAGAACGTGGGCCATTATGGATGATAGCAGGGCTGATTTAAAGAGGTTATTCTAAGGAGAGGCTATGTTGGTACATCATTTTATCACTGTGCATTCCAGTTTAATGGAAACTCTGTTTAGGTAATTCTTTTTATTCCATTTCTAGGAAAACTGTATTTAGATCATTCTTTTCCTGTATTTCTTTAAGAAGTGCCAACTTGTTGGCACTATGTCTTTGTATTTCTGTAATCTTATGGGATTTCAGACAATGTTATCAACCCCACAAAGACAACAGAACAAGACTTCCCAAGGTTCACCCCATGGCATAAGTTAGACCCTCTGACTCCTGCTTTGTGGTGACCAGATCCTGCAGGAAGCAGTGCATCACTGGTTTGGGCAGCGTTAGGTCCTTTGGATCAAGAGAAGACTCAGCCAGGAGCTTTGCCAAGGCCTGAGGTGAGGAGACGCCCCTCTTTTGAAGCAGGAGGTGCCGCCTTCACTAGAGAATTGGCCATTTCCTGGAACTGCAAGAACATTTGTGCTTATCCTATGCTCATAGGAAGGGTGTGTCTGTCCCTCACAGCCTCTGTGGCCTCCGTTGCTGATCCCAGTTGAGAGCAGACTTCAATTGCCGGTCTGGGTAACGTTTAGTGTAATCGTTGGCCCTTGTCAGTCTTGCAGTGGAGAACAGTCGTCACGTGATCCACTCAGAGCCTTCCTCCATCTGTGCTGTTGGTAGTGCTGCACAAGGTGAAGCTGATGGAATGAATGTTCAGGGTTAGTGCAGCAGAACACGATTATGCTTCTCTTTTTGCTTTTGGAGGAAGGCCAAAAGTCTGGAGTTCTTGAGATGAAGTTTTATTTTCTTTGGTTTTATTTTAAATATATTATACATCTTTACATCTTTTTGAGTTTTAGAAAATAGATTTTATGTATTATAACCAGATTATGTATTATGTTAAATACATGTAACAATATTATATATGTGCATTATTTAATTATTTGTGCCACATTTTACCTGACACTTTTAGAAGGTTTCTGAATCTTCCTTTCTGCAGTTACAAAACAGAGTACAAGTTTAGAGAAATGCCCAGGCCTATACTGTCATGGAGAAGGATGTCATTGGCAAAAGCATCAAACAAAAGAATGTTGTTCATTTTATGGATGGACCTACTGTATTTGGATGCTCATATAAATCCAAAATTTCTCTGATAGTCCAAAGATGGGAATAATGAATAAATGCCTCAAAGTGAAATCAGTTGTAAATGGCTCTCATCTGCTGGCAAAATGGTCCAGGAATTCAACACATGTCTTTTGAGGCCGTCTTTTCTGTGCAATTTTCTTCACAAATAATCAAAATATTTCTGAAATCCCAACACCTGTCTGTATAAATGATGTCTCGCAGTGCTACCACCTAATCTGAGATTCTTGTCTTTTAAAGTGGCTTAGAGATGATAATATTGCATCCGGAACCACAGTGTTGTCAGCCAATACTGAGTGCTTTTCACCTGAAGTGTGATACAAATATTCATTACTACTATTCAGTGTCTGTGTGGCTTGATTTGACTGAGGATGTAGGTAAAAATGGGGACCTTCTGGTTGATGTATAGTGTGCTAGGCAGGTGGCCTTGTGAAATGGGACCACTAAAGAAAGACACTTTCGTGATAAATTTAATTTCAAGAGATTGCATCTATGTTGTGCCTCAGTGTTTTAAAATTGCTTTTTATAAATGTCTATATATTATTTGTAGCTTTCATTATTGTCCTATTAAACTTTTTGAGCTACTAATCTCTGCTCCATTCTTCCCTGAAGCACACGTCCAAAATAAAATTTTATGTCCCTTAAAATCTTTAGTTTTTAAGTATTAAATATTTGTAAGCGAGAAATACATTTTATCTTCATTGTCAAAATTTTACTACTATGTAATTGCTTTCCATTGGAGTGAGTCATTTACAACTTCTAATGAAGATTTTAAACTCATCCTTTAATTAGTCTGTTTTGCTGTGTATAATGCACACCCACATTTTTGGTCCAAATTTTCAGAAAAAAATCCTTTCATTTTAATTTTTTAATTCAGTTATTTATTCATATTTAGATACTTGTTTTTTTGTATTATAAAGGAATTTTAGCATTTCTTTTTGAACATACTATGGTACAAGGAATTTTACGTAATAAACAATTAGAAAACATAAGAAGAGATACAAGGTACTTCAGGTACTGCCCATGTATAATGTGCATTCTTATTTTTCCCTCAAATATTTGGGCAAAAACGTGCACATTGTACACAGCAAAATACAGTGTATCTCAATAGAAGTCACTGTGTAATTATTTTTTGAATTGCCTTTGTGATAGGGGGAGGTATGTACAAGCTTAGAGCAAATCAAAGGAGATTCTATCCCTATGAAGGATTGTTGTATCAAATATAAAGTTATGTCTAGTTTCAGTGGATACTAAAAAAGATGTTTTCACTTCAAGCACTGACACTTGTTTTTCCCATTTGCTTTTAAACTTCCAAAAGTAAAGATGTCATAGAAGGGAATGAGGTACTGATACATGGTACATTTTGGATGAACCTTGAAAACATTATGCTTAAGTGAAAGAAGCCAGACATGAAAGGTCACGTATTATATGATCCCACTTAAAAGATATATGAAGAATAGTAAATCCCATAGAGACAGAAAGCAGACTGGTGGTTGCCAGGGCTTTGGGAGAGAAGCCTAATGGGTATTATATCACCTTTGGGGGTGATGAAAATATCTTGGAACTAGTTAGAGCTGATGGTTGTACAGTATTTTGACTACTACATGCCACTGAATCATATACTTTAAAATGGTAACTTTTATGGGATGTGAATTTCACCTCAATAAAAAAAACAACAAAGCTGTTAAAAATAATAAGGATATTATGAAGTATCATATATAGAAAGTACATTTTCAGTAAATGGTATTCAAGAGCCCTGTATTGTGCATTTGCTCACAAAGCAGTCTTTATTATGTGACTCCAATCCAGAGTGACAAGGAGCCCTTCAACCAGTGGCCCCTTTGGGGAGCACGGACACTCGCAGTGTCCAGCATATTGTCAGCGTTCTCTCTGTAGTAGCGTCCCTGTCCGCCTCCTCTGTCCTCTCTCACTACTGACGCTCCCGGCTGTGCTGCTGTGGCAGCCCCTTGCCTGAGCGCCCTGCCATTAGTCAGCCCTCCCCATCCGTTTTCCTTCGGGGCATCATCAGGCTTCCAAGTTTACAACCTCGATCAAATCCAGGCGCTCCTTGGGTGGTAGGTTTTTAGTGGCCTTCCATTCAGAGCGGAGGAGTCCCTACTCCCCAGACTGGCACAGGGTCATCCCCCAAGGTCCGCCTGCTTCTGTCTACTGGTCCCGGACCTTCTGTCTCTTCTCTAAGGCTGTCCTATGCCACAACCTAATATGTGGTCACTTCAAAGCCGCTTGTTGTCCAACTTGGGGCTTTCCCTACAGCTTTTATCTTCCTGCTCCTTCTTCTCTCACCAGGTTGACTTGCTGGGCTCTGACCTGGCTGAGGTCCTGGATACCTTGAAATCCCATGACCCTCCTCTCGGAGGCCTCCTGCCACCAGGGCACCACGGCTCCCTCCACTGACTGTTCCGGGTGTTTGTAGTTCCCCTTGCTGCCCTTTTCAAGGTCGTCCTTACATCATAATTACGTCTATGCATGTGCCGAGGGCTAGCAGTGTGCCCAGAACCATCCACCTGGTGTACGGTGGAGCTAGGATTTAAATCTTGACTTTGCCTGCCTCTGAACAAATATCCAATTGTTTCCTATTGGTTTTGGGGACACCCCATCTTCGCTGCCCCCCTCCTCCAAGCCTGCCTGGCAGGTTGCCATTATGAATAATAGGTTCTGAATAAATACCTCTAGAATGTGCAGCACTTATGCCTCTTTACTAAGGAGCTATGTTTTTAAAGGGAGTGTCCAATAAACTCTTGCTTAAGAGATAAAGAATGAGAAGTTGTAACAGTGCTTCTGTGTTCTGAAATTTTTGTATATGGCCTTTATAGTCCCACTAAATGTCAACATTGATTTGGAATCACTGTGGCCAAATGTTCTCTCTTAGCTCTCACCATTTCCATGTACCTTTTTTTTCCTGGCCTTTTTCTCCCCAATTCCATAGTATTTATATCTGTGCCACTAATTTTGCACCAAACTATATACTATTTTGTATTATTTCCTAAGTGATTTCTTCAGTGTTATGTATTTCCATAATGGTAACAGTTCTATCTATATTGATGAATAAGAAATGAAAGAATGAAAATCCATTCTTGGTATTCATAAACAGGTTTTTAGGAAGGCACTATATGAACCACTTGGAATTATTTTTCTTTGTTTTTGTACTGCCCATCTAGCTATTTGATAAGTATGCATTCTAAGTCTCCAGCCATCTGTAGATCTTTCGTTTATTATCACTATAACCAGATGGTGCCCATCAGTTCAAAACTATTTAGGTTGAAACACAACTGTATTGCTATATTTTCAAAAATTATCTTGGAGAGAAAACAATAATGTTTTAGGCCATAATTTAAACAGAACATTTGTGTGTGTGTGTGTGTGTGTGTGTGTGTGTGTCCTTGGCATTTTCTAGAAGCAAGTATCTTAAGTGGGCTTGAACATTGACAGATTTGGAAAGAGAACCATACTAGGAGATGTTTAATGAGGATTTTGTTTTTCAGATGTACTATCCTTTTGACTCTTTCCTATCATTAGACTCTGCTTGTGTTTAGTTGAAAGTAAACTCCAAGTGGCTCTATGATTTTAAAGAAATGCCAAATTATGTAAAAGATCTTAATTTTCACTTTAAGCTTAGAAGAAGAGTAGAGAGAGGGAGAGTAGTTCTCTAGAAAACAGGTTTCTAACATCCAACTCTATTTAAAGAATTTCAATATCTTTGCCAAGCAGATCTTTTGTTAGGGAGAAAGGTAAAAGTTCTGATGACAGTTATTCATTTAGGGAGCAAGAAAGCTGCTTTTCTACCTTCCCACTGTGACACTGTGACAGAGAACTCTGAAACAAACAAGAATGAACCTCTCCCTGTTTCTCCCTCTCTCTCCTCTGCAGGTTACCTATCTCGGTAAAGTCCCCACCACAGGCATGCAGTTTTTTCCAGGCTGCACAGAAAAACCCGTCATTGAGCTCTGGAAGAAGCACACACTAGCCCGAGAAGACATCTTTCCGGCCAATGCTCTTTTGGAAATCCGACCATTTCAAGTGTGTCTCCATCACCTCGACCACAAAGGGGAGGCCACGGTCCACATGGATACCTTCCAGGTGGCCCGCATTGCCTACTGCACCGCCGACCACAACGTGAGCCCCAACATCTTTGCCTGGGTCTACAGGGAGATCAACGACGACCTGTCCTACCAGATGGACTGCCACGCTGTTGAGTGCGAGAGCAAGCTGGAGGCCAAGAAGCTGGCCCATGCCATGATGGAGGCTTTCAAGAAGACTTTCCACAGTATGAAGAGTGATGGCCGGATCCACAGGAACAGCTCATCCGAGGAGGTTTCCCAGGAATTGGAATCCGACGACGGCTGAAGGAACTTAGGGAGCTTCAGCAAAGGCAGTATTGGTCCAGGAATTCCAGACCATAGATGAATAAGCAACGATTCACATTTCAGATGAGAGACTGCCAAACTATTGGCCGACCAAGCTTTTTAAATTCAGAAGAGCAATTCTAAATCTAAAGAAATGTATTATTAAAGTAATTACGTTATGTTGAAATCTGCTACTGCTGTGACTATGAGGAGGGTGGGAGTATGGATGTTGGGAGTGCTAGACTCTTTCTCTCTCTTTCTCTCTCTCTCTCTCTCCCTTTTTTCTTCTCATTCCCCAGTGCCTCCCGGTAGAAGAGCTCCATGCTGATTTTCACCATTCTCAGGCAAATACACTGAGGCTGTTATTTGATGGACCATTCCAGTTTGCCTTATGAAACCCAGCAAGAACGTTAGATGCGCTTGTCAGATCCCTAGTTCTCGGTGGGGGCGAGGGGTGAGTGCTGATGCTGGTGTGGAAGTCGCAGGGCCAAAAGGAAAGGGTCGGGTGGATTCAATCCTGAGACGCCTCCCCCGTGGCCCGTTTCAGTCTCCTCTCAGTAAGCCAATCAGCACAGCCTTCCCTGAGCTTTACAGCTAACAGCCTGATAGTCGGCAGTTACTTCACAGTTAAAGATAATGCTTTTATTTACATAAATATATCAAGTAGTACCCTCTTATTGTATTCACTTCATCTATTTTCTTAGAATCCTTGCAACGACTAATAACCCTTCCCTCCTCCTGCCCTGTCCACCGCCTTCCCCCTTCCCACCCATGCCAGCGGCCCCACCGGGGCGATGCTCAGCCTACGCTGCAGGACATCACATGCGAAGAAAATAACCGAGCGGATGAAATCAGCCTTCAAGGCAGTCAGGCGTTTAAAACCACCACCACCACTACCACCGCAGAGACCTTGGAGAAAGGGAATGAGTGAACAAAAAGTGAACCAACTCCATGGAAGCTGTCCTTTTCTCAACCAGGATGTCTGGTGACTTGTTTAGTTGAAGGGCCTGTTCGAGGCATCCTGCCTGGCAGGCTTCCAGTCTGATTTGGTGTCACCAAGGAAGCCTGCTGCCGTCACTCAACATTGCGCTCCAATGAGGTCTATAAACTCGGCCTGTCTAGAGAACCTCTGTCCGTCTTGATCTAAGGGGAAACCTGACCCTGCTCTCTTCAGATTGGTAACACCTCAGGGTCGGGATCGCCAGGGCGGTCACTGTTTCTAATGAGAAGTTCTCACTAAGCCTGAGATTGTTCAGTCTCATGGGTCTTTTGATGTCATAAATGCCTAGGGTCAATATTGAATGAAATTGAAAGTATTTGTTAAAATACATACATTTAAGGCCCAGAGCAAATGGCTAGTTTCCCAGGTAATGCTGCTCCTTTAGGAAAGTTCTGTTAATCCCGGTATTGTTAGGGGCACTGGGGCACCTTACAGAAGCCTTAAATGAGAGCTGATCGCAGCTGGAGAGCAATGGTGTTGGCGTTTTGGTCTGTGTATGTGTGTGTCCCTGTACACGTCTGTTTTGTGTCCATGTGCCCCTGTGTGTGGGTCTGGGTTTAAGGCATGTAGAATTAGCATGGAGTCATATTGAGGAGAACCCGCCTCTTGGAGATATGCTTGCTGCTTTCCGACACATGTAAACTATTCTTTAGCATAAATGCATCCATTCTTTAATAAAAATATGTTTGCATTAATAAAGCTGAGGCATTTTCTACTTTGTCTTTCTTTTTTATGCAAAAAATTAGAGCAAATTGAGTCAAGGGAATTCAGTTTAAGCTCTTGTTCAAACTTGGTCACAAATAACTCATTCCTTGATTGTATTTAAAACATTTCATCTTGTGTTCTAATTCTTGATTTATATTTAATTACTGCCCCTTAACCAAGATGGCAACATGTCAACAATGGAAACAGTTATTTAGTTTCCATTCTTTAGTTTAGTTGCCGAACTGATTTCAGAAGAGAGCCTTCTAGAACTGTTTGCAAATGATTAGAATGTATAAAATCTATCCGACACCCTTGGAGCCTGCAGTGAAACCCCGGGAGGTAAACGTGGAGGGATTCCTTCCGACAGCACTGGTTATAAACGTCCCCGCCAGGCCGTGGTTTCTCAGAGCGACCCATTTTTCCAGCAAGGTAGGTGGCCCCGGGGCCCCTGCATCTTGAGCAACACCCTTCTGGAATCAGTAACATAAGCCCTCTGCAGTGAAAATATGGGTGTCTGCTGAGGAGATGAACTGGAGTAAGAATTACTACTAATTCCTCTGAATAAAACGGCATTATTTTCTCAGTTTGAACTTATTTCAATTTGGGGTTTACTCTGTCATCCTTGAATATGCATCTAAGAGGGTGCGGGAAAAAAAAAAGAAAGAAAGGAGCTGGTCAGTATGTATTTCAGAACAATGCCACTTATCTCTCTCAGTACAAACTTAATCCCGAGTGCACATATAATTATTTATTGCAGAAAGTATTTGCTGGGGTTTTTTCAGGGTAATACGTGTGACATGCTAAGTAATTGGCTCTGATAATATCGGCAGGAGCTTTCGCCTGAGATGATTAATACGGAATTTAAGGATAAAGATACAATGACATCTTTGAAAGAGCTAAGAAAGTGCTTTGGGAGAGGCACTGCTAATTCCCCCGAGAGAGGCAATTCACACTGGCATTAATATTTTTTAATGTGGTATTCTCTCTCGTCCTGTACTGCACTTTCTGTACTGGCCCTCACAAAGCGCTGCCGTACACCTTAACTCACTTGCCCCTCAGAAGGACCGTGTAGGTGAGTATGGCATTTACTTTAGAGACAAGGGAGCTGTGGTGCAGCGAGCTTCCAGCTCTGGCCAAGACAGCACAGCTAGGATGTGTCGGAAGGCGACTAGAATCCTCTGAATTCCTTCTGATCCGATGCTGTTGCTCTGTTTCGGTAAGATCCACTACTTCTGAATCTTTTATTTCCATTCCTCTTAAAACCCTCTAGCTTATTTTAAATTGACGTACTTAAACCACTATAAACAAACTTTATTTGTTTGCTATTCACTTCTGAAATCTTTTTGATAGCCATAGAAAGTTTTAAAAGCAAACAAAGGGCCAAGAAGTTTTATGTAGGCACAAATCACGTCATTTGAGATTTTGCTTAAGTATTTTATTGGCTGTGCTTAACAGACAAAATACTCTCACCACCCCTAAAAAGCCAAGATGCATGTTTTGTTTTGTTTTTCTCAGGACATGTGAAAACTCTGAATCAAATCCTTTCATTACAGGATTCTATAGCATCCTGTAATTTCCCTTCATGTCATTCATTGCAGTTTTCAATTACATATTTATTTATATAATTACGTAAATATTTGTTTAAGCCCCTGGGATGTAAGCATCTCGAAGATGGGGACTTTGCCCTTTTTGTTCACATTTTATCCCCAGCTCCTAAGGCAGGACCAGTCACGTAGGGAAAACACAATACGTTTCTGTTAGCAGGATGCATGGAAGGATAGATGGATGAAAGTAAAAATCAATCTGTGAGCCTTTGATTCGCAAGTTCTGGCACAGAATCCTGGGACCCAGGAAGGCACTGCAAAGGCTCTCTTGCCCCCTTTCTTGAAAGGTGAGCAAATGGCTTTTTACTGAAGAAAAACATCACCTTCCTCCTAATTGCAGGAAAAGTCAGTGGCTGCTTGTAGGTAGAAGACTAATGTTCAATGCCGGTTACACGACTGAAACAGAACACATGATATCCCAAGGCGGCAGGCAGATAATGTACTTTCAGACACCTGCATGTATTAGATTACAGAATCCTTGTCATATGTTTGTTTCTGTTTATTTCTATTGCTGAAAGAGAAGACAGAGAGAGAGAGAGAGAGAGAGAGAAAGAGAGAGAGAGAGAGATGGGTGAGGGCATTTTTATTTTCTGACCATGTGAAGTATATGAGTTTAACTGGCTTTTCCCCAAAATGTATACCTTAGACAATATTTTCTGTCTTCTGTTTTTTTTTGCTTTTTTTTCTTTTTTCCTCCCCTCCATCCCTTCCTACCTTAACGATTTAACTGTTTACATGACACCATTGCATACTTTCTCTGATTTTAGCAGGGAAGGGCATCTGCGCTCTGAATCTGAGACGACATGTTTGACTCATGATGCAGAATTTAAGGAGACTGTCGAACACTGCAGATTATCCTAAATTGCTCTTATTTGTTATTATTTTTCAGTCATGGGCATGGTGATAGTTTAATTTTTCATAACTTACTATTTTTTAGCATTCCAAAAATGTGCTATCTTCTCTTATCCTAGATAAACCCTAGACTGAACTGGAGTGAAGGTGAAAATCTCAATAACTGTCAAATTCATATTTATCTTCAAGAAGCTTTCTAATTGGTTATTAAGATTTAGCTTTTGGAGTAATTTTATGGGACACATTGCTCAACCTAAGAACTTGGGGTGCTCCTTCTAAAGAGATGCCAGTTGATAATATGTTGTCACCAAAACAGAACTATGCAAAAACCCAAGCTTAGAATGCAAGACAATGAAATGGGTTTAAGCAAATTGCTAAGAGAAGAAAATCTAAATCATCTTATTTTGAACATTTCCAAGAAAATTGTATTTGTTGAAAATGAATCTAAGATATGGTCTTGTACACAGGAGCAAAGATGACATTCACAAAGAGGTTTGGGGAAGATGTTCCTATTGGAATGCCCTAGTAAGATTATTTAGGTTTTGCTTACACACCCAAAGTTGGTCATTCAGAAAGCATTTGAAGAGTTTTTGCTTAGGAAACTTAACGGCTTGCACTTAAAAACATTCTCAAGTTCCTACTAAGTTTTCAGTAGGTTGGATGGGAGGCTACTCTCAGGAGGTACTGATGTAATCTGAAAATGGAATTACTGAAGTATTACACACATTTTCAACCCCTTCATAACAAATTACCAATAATTATCAATGCTTTCATGCCTATAACTTTATATAAGAACTATTGTCTAAATAAAAATATTTTCATTCCTTTATCTAAACATGCATATTAGGGTGAGGTTGAGTCATTTGAAAGCATTATGAAATTTGTGAAGTAAGACATGTTGCTACATGGGATTTGCTTGATTTCAAACCTGTCATTATGTATCCTGATTGCCATTCCAGAATATTCTTTGTCCTTTGGGGGAAAATTTTAAGGGATACTTTTAAGGAAATACCAACTTGCAAGGAAGAGCCAAGAGCTGACTCCAGTCCAGGGTCAGTTTTTTATGTAAATTTGGAATCAACCAAAACCAAAGCGCATCTCATATATGAACATAGTGGTTCCGATTCCAGTTTTGCACAGGAAACAAAAGCTGATAATAAATTTTGTTATGTTCATAATTGGAATATCTTCATATAGATGATATTATGGGTGTAAAAATATTTTAATTGGAGCTTAGGATGGAATTAGACCTTCAAGTTAGCTGTTTGCCAAATATTTTATTTGCCTTTCTCCATTTAATTGCAAGAGCCTTTCCTACAATTTAGTATTGCACTTTTAGAAATTAGTACAGTAAAACCTCATTAATTTAGATAAAACTAATTAGGAGCTTGTGGGTTTGGCCCTGAAAAGCTCAAGTTTCACACTTATTTTTAGTAAGCAAATAAATAGGATGAATAATGTTATTGTAAATGTTTGCCTCCTAGGGAAAACACTTCTTCTGCATATTAAAATAACAATTTACTAGACATATTTTAATTTCAGTATAACTAGAAGCTGGTACAACTGTAATTGAGGCTTTGATGTGCTGGTTTCAAGACATTCTTCTTTATTTATTAAAGTGGCTTCTTTGACAAGCAACAGATGGTTAATGCAATCCTTGGATTCAGAGCCCTTGAAAGTAAAAAAATTCCTTTAAAAACACTTATTATTTACATATATTTCTCCCTTCAGTTAGTATTATATAAATGTTTGGTCTCGTTAATCAATCCCTCCCTCCTCCCCCAAAAAACTTTAATAACTCCTATTTCTCATAGAAACATAGCAATAAAAGTATTTAAAATTATTTTTCTGATCATCCAGCTTTAATAAATTTCTCATTGCTACTAGTATTTTTTTCCAAAATTATCAAGACACAAAGTGATTGTGGTTCACTCTGTGAACCTCCGTGATTCATCAAAATCACATAACGAGTCAATTATGGCCCATTATATTTAGTGGTCTGGTGTGTATTTGAAGGTCTGCATTGTATAATTTCTTAGACCTGTGACTGTGTTTACAATTTGCATTGATCCACTACCAATCTGACCATCAGGCTCGCTCCACCTGGATGGTGCAGGAGATTGTGAGGGTGACTGGACCCAGGGCGGAGCCTGTGCGCTGCGCAAGCGCGCCTGGTAGAGCCGACCGGGGGGCCGCGTTGGCACCAGCCCGGGTTCTGCCGGCAGGGCACGTCTCTTGGCCCGGGGAGGGCTGTCAGCGCAGAGGACGAGGCACCATTTTTCGATCCATCAGCCAAGAGATGGATTCCTAGAATGTAGATAGTTTTTCTCTCAGGGTAGAAACTTCTTTCACAATTCATCTTAAAATACCAGCTATGAGTTTTACCCATACTTTTTCCAGACACATGAACTATGAAATGACAGATGCTATGCCACACGTTTCATAAACTAAAAGAGGGCATCTGAGGACCACCAGGGACCTAGGGACCACTAATACCTCTAAGATCATATTCTGGAGAAGAGCTATTTAATATAAAGTTGCCTCACTTTTAGACTCAGATTTAAAACATCTTGTGAGCTTTGAATTGTCACATTCTAAGTGCTTTTGTGTTTGGAAAAAAAAAAGTGTTTTAAAGAATCAAAATCACTGTTTCATTAGAGCTATTTCTTCTCTATAATCTTGAAGGGAAGGTGTGATGCACTCCACACATTAGGCAGCCTCAGAAAATGGAAAATATCATTATGGAGGACTTCAAGGATGCCTGAAGGTGAAACCAGGTATCACTTTCATCCCTGAGGTGGACCTCCAAGGTGGAAGTCTTATTCATTTGTTCTGCTACATCAATCATGCCATTGATACAAGCTGTTCTCATGCCCAGAAGCGTCATGGCGGGAGTGGTCTGATGTCAGAGAACAGCAGATCCTGAGGAAGGGAGGGAAGAACCCACCCGGCATCACCACAATTTCGTTTCGGTCAGACCAGCTCTGTGGCCTCCTGACACTGCTACATCCATCAAATACCATAGTAACAGGAAGTTCTCCCATTTACGTGTCTATTTCTGGGCAGATAAAGAGCATCAGCTTCTCACGGGAATGCAGAGTCTCCATCCAGCCCACCCCTCTACATGGCCTCGGAGCTCCTATTGCTCTAAAACTAAAATTTAATTATGGCAGCCTCTTGCTTAAAATCTTTCCATGGCTTCCTTATTGCATGCAAGACAAACTTTGCCATGTCCTCCCTCCCTCCCCTCCTGCTCTTCTTCTTTAATTTCATATGTTAGTATAATAGACATGCCTCTTTACAAGCTAGTGTTCACTGATGACTCCAGGCTCAGGTTTAAACTTACCCCACATTGTTCTGGGCAAAGAACTTCACGTGTCTTGCTGCAGTTCCCTCATCTGTAAAATGAAAAGAAAAGGTGCTAAATCATAGAGCTGCCATGAAAACGAACCAAGGGAGTGTATGGAAAGCCCTTAGCCCAGGACTGGCACCTTGTATGGCTCAGTTAATGCTGCCAGTATTGGGTTTTTGCTGTCTCCTCTCCTTCACAGGGACCTGCCAGATAGCCTGAAGAGTTCTTTGCAGTTCCCCAAAAGGCCCAGACTCTGGGCTTTGTCTGCCCTGCTTCTATGCCATGTAACGGTCCCCTCTTGGCTGATCTGCCTCCTTCTTCCAGGCTCGAACAGACTCGGGAGGGCGCTGCCATTACCACCTTGACACTTGTTTCTTTGTCTCCTGTCCCTGGTCTGAGAGCTTGCAGACCTATCCCACCAGCCCCATGTGTAATATTAAATGTGCTAGCATCCAAATTAAAAAATTAAAAAAGAAACAGAAGAAACTAACTTTAACAAGGTACATTATTTAACCCCCAAATCTAAAATATTATCGTTTCAACACAACAATATAAAAATGCATTAATAAGATAGTTCATCTTCTTATAGAAAGTCTTTGTTATCTAGTACATGTTATAGACTCTACAGCACGTTAAATACTCAGTAGCCACATCTGACGAGTGCTCTTGTACCAGAATGCACGGCCTAAGCGCTGAGAAGCATGGCCTGATTCTCTTTGCATCCACAGCCCATCTAGTGACTGACACGTAGGAGGGACTTGTAAATGCTTGTGCGATGAGCAAAATGGAGACTGTTAACTCCGTCTGGTATGCAAGCATATTAGTTGGTTAGGGATGTTATAACAGAGCACCGCAAACTGGGTGGTTTAAACAACCGGGACCTCATAGCCCTGGAAACCAGAAGGCTGAGGTCAAGGTATTGGCAGGGTTGACTTCTTCTGAGGCTGTGAGGAAAATCTGATTGAAGCCTCTTCACAGCTTCCTGTGGTTTGCCAGCAATCTTTAGTGTTCCTTGGCTCCTACGCAATCACTTTGCTTTCTGTCTTCATGTTCACAAGGCCTTCTCTTGTGGGTGTATGTCTGTCTGTCTCCAAAATTCCCCCTTTTATAATGACATGGGTCGTATTGGATTAGGACCTTCTTAACTAATTACATGTGCAATGACCCTACTTCCATATAAAGTCATACGCTGAGACACTGGGGGCTAGACCCTCGACATACGAATTTGAGGGGGGACACAATTCAACCCATAATGATAAGATGGGTGGTGATATTGAGTCATGCTTCAGGGCTCCTGGCTTGCAGGGGCAGAGCAGGGCATCACTTCAAATTGTTTAATTCCAAATTCAACACGTTCTCGGCTGCTGCCCCTGTGGAAATTTCTCTGTGTCTGGGCTTGGTTGTTCTTGGCCAGCCTGGGTTGCGGTTGGGTTATCAAGGACAGGACAGATCGTTCTTTGAAGTATGTTTTCATTTAAATGTCTTGAATTTCCTGGTGAAATAAAAGTAACATGGTTCTTACATACACATGCGTTTCAGGGAGATACAATTCCCCTGAAGTTGCCCTTTTGCATCTTTCATTTCTCCATTGTAATTGTTCCCTTTATTGCATTGGTGTCTGGTAATCACAGGTTTCGTCTGTCTGCTGAGGGAGATGAGATTGTGAGGGACAAACAGCTTGACAACTAAAGAAATATGAAAGTTCAAAGCAGGCAGGAGGGCCCTTTCTGTGTGGGACAGCATTAGCCAACTCTTAAGTCCAAGTTTCCCAGGCTGGGCCGACACTGGTCTAAGCCAGTGCCCACAAGTCCCCTCATGGAGCCTCTTGTTCTTTTCATTGGGAATTGGTGTTTTCCAGGCACCTCAGTGTGATCCAACTAAAATCCCCACATCACAAACAGAAGAAGCCTTTGAATGCCAGAAGTTGGGATTTGCCAATGAGGCAGGGATTGTGGTGTGTGGCTGCGTCTACATATCCAGGTCATGTGGTTGTGTCTCTTGCTTTGTCTCCTTTGTTCTTTGTGCCACGCTGAAAAATCGGATTCCTCTGCCTTATTGTGGAGGCACATCTTTCCCTAGCATTTAAATAGCATCTTCAATGCCACTCTGTTAGGATAAGCCCGTACCAGTATTCGACCGGCCAGCAACCAAAGGACTTCTGTGTAGCTGGGAGAATTTATTACTAAAAATTATTTTCCAGGCTGATTATTCAATTCTTTCTTCTAAAGGTCAGTCTTTGTTATAGTATGATTAAAGTTTCCTTTTTATAAACTGCGTTTCTCTCCACGATGGGTTCCCATCAGAGGACTTGGAAAACTCTTTTTCGTCCTTTTCTCTGAAAAATCAGTGAGCCTTGCCCTATTCCTTTCAACTTAATAGTTTGGGTAGTGCTAAAGTTGTTGTTGTTGTTGTTTGTTTTTAGGCAACTCCAACTGACACCATAGAGTATCCACTCTCTCGGTGACTGTCTCAGGAGATATTTAAGCATCAGGCCATGGGGTTTGAAGTAATATGGTCCAGGATTTCTGTTTTAGACTCAAAACTATCCTAGAAAAGTGTCTCAGGAGAGCATGTTTGCAGGCTTTTCCTGAATTTGTTGTTGGGGAGGGAGTAATGTGCAAGATGGTGATAAAAAGCCATTTTATTAATGCTCAACCCTGCCCATTGGCTGCTCCATGCACTTTGCCAAGGGTAGGGGCTGAAGGTGGAGGTCAAAGACAGAAAGGTGTTTTGAAGGAATCCAAATAATAACTCATACTTTTGAGCATAAATGAGGTGCAAGGCACTTTAAATACAGTATCTCATTTAATCCTCGTAGAACCATATGTGGTTAAAATTGTTATTCCCTTATTATGGATGGAGGGTTGATTTTGAAAAAGCTTCAGGAAGTCATCCCACAACTACCAGGAAGCAGCGCTAGAACTGAACTCAGGACACTCTGATCCCGACACCTATGATTTACCTCCCTGCACCAAGGAAGCTCCCAAGTCACTCCCAGCCCGTAGCAGTCCCACTGCATGGTGGTTGGGTCTCCCAGGTTGGGACCCTAACTTTTCCAACAGACGAGAATGCCTCATGCTTAGATCCAGCTCAGACCTGGAAACCTAGTGTCTCTTTCTTACAGCTGTTCATAGACCGGCCATTAGTGACTTTTCACAGCCTCACCCCAACACTTGTGTGGCCTGCGAACCCCCAGAATCCTCCAGAATGGCTTATGCCCAGCAGGGCCCTTTTTCACAAATGTGAAATGCTGAACTTCTCCTGGACAACTTTGTCCATTTTGGCCCCTGTCCTGGCACCTAAATGAATTTCCCTAGTCCCATCGGAAAATACACTTCAGTCCTCCTTTTCCTCTGTGCACACCAGGAATCTGGACCTTGAGCCCGAATCACGTGAGATTTAAGTGAGATAAAAATGAAGCAAACCTTTATTGGGTGTTTACCATGTGTCATACTTTAAGTTTCTTACTGTCATTTCCTAATTTTATGGGCTTTACAAAACCCATAGGCAAAGAGAACTATTATTCTTATTTTATAGTTGAGGGAAGTTAAGTGAAGTACTTGCTGAAAGTCACTGTCCTAGGAAGGTGGATTGACTCCTGACTCTACACGTCTTCGCCAACATCATAGGTGAGTAAAGGCCTTGGGCCCCATGTCTGGCACTGGGCATGCTCAGTCCAACGAAGTTCCAAAGGTGTGTCTGCAGCTTTGCCCTCTCCTGAGCCACTCCTGCTAAACTGGCACCTTTCTTCTTGGTAAAATAAATTATACCTTGGGAACCAAGGCATAGCTTTTATTCCTAGAGGACCAAAGATCAAGAAGTACCTATTACATATAGAATTTACGTATAGAATTACATAGTACCTATTGTAATTCTAGGTGGTGTTAAAATTTTTCAGATAAAAATAGCAAGACCCAGAGAGATTAAATGATTTCTCTGACTTCACACAAAGTGAGGCTAAACCCAAGGCGCTCCTCTCAATTACTTTTACAGAAGGCATCTTCTGTGTCGTTGCAGACCACCTCTGAATTGTTGGGGTTAGGGGCGTCTAAATACACCATTGTTTTTGTGCTTCCTTAAAATGTTCATTTCTCATCTGGGAGGTCAACAGTGGAAATGCAGAATCCATCATGAGTCAAGAGCTCTAGGGGTAGGGAGCTTAAAGATGTATACTGTGTCTAGTCTAGTGCTGCTCGCCAAATAATTAGATTATAAAAAAGAAGAAAAAGTACCAAAACTGTACCGAGCATAGTTGCATCTTAATAATTGGATCTTTTTTATTGTTTCCCAGACTCTCTCATTATCATAAATGTGTCATTTTGTGCACTACCATTTAATCAAACATACACCATTTACTCTAATGAACCTTGAGTGGTATGACACACATTTTCATAATTTCATTAAAAATGCTGTTTTCAAAACCCTACAGTTTCAGGACCTGTTATTTTTATGTGCCATCACCATTTTTGTACTTACCAACCTGAGAATACCCTCTGGTTCTTAACTGTTATATCCTCTTTAGTAATTTACTTTTGGTTTCTCTTTTTTAAAACAAACATAATTTTTGTCATGTTTGTTAATGAACATGTCATGTCATATATATATATGTGTGTATATATTTCATTCTTAAATGAAATATATGTATATGTGTGTGTGTGTATAATATATAATATATAATAATACACACATACATATATACATATATTTCATTTAAGAATTGCTTCTGTTTGCTCTTTAATTTCTGAAAAAAGTACAAAACACTGGGTTCCCTGGTGAAAATTCTTCCCAGAAGACACAATATGGTATGAGATATTTACGAACAGCAGGTAATATACAAAGCCATTTCTACTGGAAAATATACCATCTGGGAAAAAAACAATTTGTGAAAATGCATTTCAGTATGATTGTGTTATCCTAGGTTAATGGTGATGGTAACTGCATCATCAAAGCAGTTTTCTAGTAGGAAATGGAAGAGCATTTGGAGAGCCGTTGTGAATAGCCTTTGGTTACATGTTTTGGCAATGGCTTCCTGCCGAGAGCCTGAACCAAGCCTGTGCCACTGTTTCCACTTGCTGAATAAAATGCAGGCAGAGGGATCAAGGGAGCATTGAGTTTAATATAACTGAGAAGACAGTCAGAGGTTTCTTGAAAGAAACCCATGTAGACCTAGTCGCAGTCCTTCTGCTCTCTGTGCCTCAGAGTCTTGGTCATCTTCTGGTCCCTCATATGCTCAAGCCCCTGGCCTTTGTTTGTACATGTTGTTCTCTCTGCCTGGAGCAGTGCCCACTTCCTGCCCTCAGTCCCCCAGTCTTAAGCCCCACCCCTATGACATAGATAACATGTGTTCAACCATTGAGTAGCACCATGGGTCTTTTCAGCCTAGCACTTATCGTAGCTGTCATTGTGCTTTCGTTGGTGTGCTCTATAAACCACAGTTGCCAATCCTCTGCTAGACTGTAAGTTTCCTAAGTACCTACCACATGCCTGCCTTTTAGACGGGACCCGTGAATAGTTTCTGGGTGAACTAAGGACTTGGCTTTAGGATAGTGATAACTGTGGCCTTGGAGCATCTCCCTGAGGTTCACCGCTAGTTTCACTAAGCAGCAGTGGCTGGGCTGCTGGGCGGCATGCTTTGCTGGCTGCATTCGAGCATGGTCCGTGAGAGTGGAACAGAGGTTTCATCTGTTTGAAACTGTCTGGGTTGCGTGGGGATCAAAGTCGGGGGGATTAGAACAACGGATTCCTTAATCAACAGAGCCAGAACGACTTCAAAGAGATTTCTTCCTGGGAAAGATTGGGCAAGAGTACAGAGGAGGGTCAAAGCCTGGATGTAGGAAACGTTAAATCTTCTATTCTGACTTTATGAAGCTCTGTTTCTACGATGCTGCAAATGTTTCCAGTTTAGCTACAGGCATGTGCCCAAAGAGAACAGTAATGACTGGAATTACAAGTTTCAAGAACTACGAAGGGTCTTAGAAAACGGTTTAACACTTTTTTCCCAGATGGAGACCTACAGAAACCCAGTCACTTGCCCACAATTCCTGGACCAGTGACAGGGTCAGGTCTGAAGTGCCGCGTTCTTTCCATCCAGCTAGACTTCTGCTTCTTACGGTAGCACGTCTGCTCCTTAGACACTGGGGGCCACTCACTCCTACGCTTTGCCACTTAGAAGAGGGGGAGGCCGGGCAAACCACTTAACCTTTTGTGATCTCAAGCTTTGAATTCCGACATGTAGAATGATGAGCCATGCTAAATAATACCAAAAGTACCTTGAATTGCAGATCACTTCTTATTTTCACCAACCCTCTGCTCTTCCAAAATTGTGTTTCCTTGGGTACCACTTCTCAGCCCAAGCCCTATACTACAAAGTGTGATACCTAATTGGAAACACTATGAATTATTTGCTCCCATTTTACATATGGGGAAATTGATGCACAAAATCTTCCATGTCAGACCCATGGCTTTGTAGATGCTAAGTGACAGGGCTAGTATTTGAACTCAGACAGGCAGACTCCAGCATGTGTGCTGACTTGGTTTACAGACAACTGTCTGTGCAGAGTGGACTCAGCTTCTGCACTTATTTGTTTGTTCCTCCTCTTTCCAAATGAATCCGAAGTACCTTGCAGATGTACCCATGATAGCACATACAAAATACATGAATAAATAAGGGGGAAGGAAAATCAATGGGTAAGGACAATACCAAAAATCTTATTAAATGTAGGCTTGGCCTGAGGCTTTGGGTGTCCTGGTAGTGAATACAAACAAAAAAACAGACAACAACCCCTCACACACATGCACGCGTGCGCGCGTGCACACACACACACAATTCCCTCCATCCATCTGAGACAGGATTTGAAAAAACTATTTTTGAGACTCTTCATTGAATTGTAGAAGTTTGTTATACATTTTGAGATTATTCCCTTATCAGATATATTGGTTACAAATATTTCTCCCACTCCCTACGTTGTTTTCATTTTTTTTTTATTGTTTCCTTTGCTGCATAGGTTTTTAAGTTTATACAGGGATACGCAAAAGGTTTACCGTTGTTCATCTGGAAAAAGACATGCAGGCTATGATTATTACAAATCTTTATTAACTCAAAAGAATCTCACTTACAACGGCAAATCTACTTTTACCCACCCCTGGTTACTCCCACTTGTTTTTGTTTTTGCTGCCTGCGCTTTGGGTTTCATGTCCATGGAATCATTGCCCAGACCAAGGAAATCAAGCGTTTTTTCCTATGTTCTCTTCTAGCTACTTTACAGATTTGTCTCCTATGTTTAAGTCTTTAATCTATTTTGAGTGGATTTTTGTGTGTGGTATGAGATGAGGGTTTAATTTCATCCTTTTGTACGTGGGTACATCGTTCTCTCACACCGTTTGTTGAAGCGACTGCCTTTCTCCCCCTGTGCATTCTCAGTGCTCTCGTCCGGGACCCGCTCCCCAGTGTCTCCACGGTGAAGGGCCGCCTCCATCTGGCCCCTTGTCCTTGGGCAGCCCGGGGTTTCTGCTAACGGGGAGCCACACTGGCCAGAGACTGGAGAGCGGGTGAGGAACATGTCTGCGTACTCATTCTGCTGTCTTTTTCCTTGCAGGGTCATCCTGAGTGAAAATAATAATCTAAAAATTCCCTAAGATCTGTGCTTTCCGTACTACTATTTTTTATACATAAAGTTTTTTTTTATCAGATTACATTTTTGTGTGAGATATGAGGTAGGGAGCCATTTTAATTTTTTCTATGTGGCTAGTAGTTAACCCACCAATCTAAATCCTATTTTTGCCTACTGATTTGAAATGTTATCAGATATACAATATGCCAGTTTTTAAAATTTTATTTCTGCATATTTTTGTAATACGCATTTATATTTTCCTTCTATTGGTTTCTTTATTAAATATAATATTATGTAACATTTAATTTTCTATTTTGTTACACAAAATCTATTCATTCCTTATTTTGAATAATAATGAAATTTGTAAATATTTAGTTCTTCCTCCTTTTCTTCCCTTCTCTTTTGCCATCTAATTTTAACTAAATATATTATTTTTCTCAGTGTTTACCTTCATATCTTTAAATCTATACTTACACCTCTATTACTTGATTTATTGGTTTTAAATACTCCCTTTTGACTACAGCTGAGAAATAATTGGAAAGCAGCGTATTCATGTACCTGTCCTACCTTCTCTCCAATTTTCTCTCTTAGCTTCTAATATTTTAATTCTGTATTGTTAAGGTTTGTTATATGTAAACATTGTTATACATTCATATTAGTCTTTAGCAAAGTTCTGCAGTTCAGTATAAATTAAAGCTCACTTTCAATCCCTCTTCTGTCAATTTTGTTTATTTTTTAATGATTTTTTTATTGTTGTTCAATTACAGCTGTCCCCATGTCCCCCCATCACTCTCCCTTGCTCTTCTCCCCTCCCCATTGCCTTTGTCCAAGGGTCCCTTATACATGTTCCTTGATGACCCTTCCCCTTCTTTCCTCCATTGCCCTCCTCCCGCCTCCCCTCTGGTCACTCTCAGTTTGTTCTTTATTTCCATGTCTCTGGTTCTGTTTTGCTCACTTGTTGGTTAGGTTCCACTTATAGGTGAGATCATATGATATTTGTCATTCACTTCCTGGCTTATTTCACTTAGCATAATGCACTCCAGTTCCATCTGTGCTGTTGCGAAGGATAGGAGTCCTTATTTGCCTGAGGTGTTTTTATTTTTAATCAAGAAATTTCTTTAAGAAGAGCTAATGAGTGTTTTATCCCCTGAGTTTTTACATGTCCAGCATTTTTTTACCCGTACTTTTGTATCTTGGTACATAGTTTGTATTTAATGTTTTCTTTCCTTTGGACTCTGGAGAGAGTTCTCAACTGCTTTCTTACGCTGAAAATCTTCTAGACCTGACGTGAAACAACCGCATGGAGTGTGGCCAGCCAGGTTTCTACCCTTAGGCTGATGTGATTTTTTTTTAATTAGCTGTGTAAATATTTACCACAAGGATAAATAACTTGTCCTCAATACCCTTAATTTCAATTGCGACTTTCTATTTTGTTGGTTACTGGAACATAGTCAACCCCTTCAATCTGTAGAGACATAGTTTCTTATATTTCTTGAATTTTTAAAAAATACATCTTTAAACAATTTTTCTTTCATGATATTCGTTCTCTACTTTCGGGACATCAATTACATTTTTTCAACTTTGTACCCTAATTTTGCTTTCCTTGTTTTATCTCAGTCCTTTGTTCTCTGTGTTTTACTGTATTTTCCTTCATGTTCTAGGATGGACTTCCTTTTAGAATTAGTTTTGTTCTTCTGTTGTCGTCTTTTTCTTGAGTTTTACTTCATCTTTCAAAAAATTTTTTATCTTCCTATATTTTTCCTCAACTCTGTTATCTCAGCCTTGAATTCTTGTTTTATAGAGGTGATAGCATGCTTTTTAAAAATTCATGAAAATATGTTTAGTTATGGTTTTGATCTGTTCTTTGGCAATGTTATCCTGCTGAGTGTACATGCATCTGTCATTTTTTTTCTTCAGAAATCTACTTTCTCACAGTTCTGGAAGCTGGAAGTCTGAGATCAGAGTGCCAGCAGGGTTCTCGCGAGGACTGTGTTCTAGTGAGAACTGTCTTCCTGGCTTGCAGAGGCCACCTTCTCCCTGTACACAGACGATGTGAAGGGAGACGGAGAGCTCTGGGGTCTTTGATAAGGGCACTAATCTCACCATGAGGGTCCCTCATCTTGATCTCATCTAAAGCTAATTACCTCCTAAGTGCTCCATCTCCAAAACCCATCACATGGAGAGTTAGGGCTTTAACATATAAATAAATCTGGGGGCAGTGGGAACTGACATTCAGTCCATAACCCTTTCCTTCTTTTCTTTTGTACTATCTTTGTGTATATACTGTACCTGTATATTTTTAACTTTATAGGGAGTATAATGTGTCTCAGTGTGGTTTGCAAAATCCTGGTGGTTGGTCCCTGAGAACTTTTATAGGGGGCCTGCAAGGCCAAAACTATTTTGAAAACAATGCTAAAGGCTTATTTGTTGTTTCATTGATTTGCTCTTTGTACCCATGGTGCAGAAGCAATGATAACTTAGTCTGCCAGTGCCTTGGCATGAGGTAAGGCCGCAGCACCAAAGTATGTGGGCATCATTGCCACCTTCACAGCACAAACTCACATTTTAAAAAGATTTCACGTTAGTTTTCTGTAAAGATGTTCTTAGTAAAGCAGAAATCATTGTTGATTTCACTTAAATCTTGTCCTGTGATTCCATCTTTATAACATTCTGCACAATGAAGTAGGACTAACACATAAAGCACTTCTGCTGAATGTGAAAGTGTGATGGTTGTCTCAGAGAAAATGGGTTCCTTGTTCACGGAATACCATCTTTACATAAAAGAATAACTGACAGAGAAGCTAAAGTTTTTGAGATTTGAGCATTTGGAAGATATTTTTTTATTTTTGAAAATGAAGCAAGTGAACCTGTCACATCAAAGAAGACAAGTGACAATGTTTGTTGCCCATAAAAAGAATCAAACTTTCAAGCAAAAAAAAATTAGAATTTTGGGAAACATTTATTCAGCATTCTGAGCTTGACATCTTCTAAAAACTTAACTTTTCTGGTAAGTTCAGTAGTCTATTAACAACATAAGTTCTCAATATTGCACAATAAAGTCTGAACATTTAAAATCTCTGCGTGACTCAGTGAACCAAATTACCAATGCATGATGTTACAAATGATGCATGTGTAAAAGATTTATTCAAAATACAAGTTGAACCAGTGGATTTTAATGTAAGAGTTAGAAAAGGTCACTGCTATTGTTTCATATTCCACACTGCAACTATCCTATAAGAAACTACAACTTTGCAGGTTTTGTCAGGTTAAAAAAGTATTTTTCCACAACTTTTGAAAAGGCTTATATTAAAATATTGCTCTTTTTCCAACTACCTATTGTGGAAAGCCAAACTTTTTCATATACTTCAACCAAAATAACATATCTCAACAGATGAAATGTAGAAGCAGATATTAGAATCTAAATTTTTTTCCATTAAACCAGATGCTAAAAGATTTGAAAAAATGTAAAACAATGTTGCTCTTCTCACTAATTATTGTTTTGGCTTCAGTAATACAATTATATTTCATTAAAAACTTCTTATCGATGTTAGAATTTTATAGGTTTATTATTCATTTTTAAATGACTTACTCATTTTTAAAATCCCTTGGTTTTTATTTCTAACATGGTCAGTATTAGTAGATGTAGCCCACAAGAACAGAGGCTATTTGGGACCCTCAGTAATTTTCAAAGCGCGACAAGGTCCTGAGACTTGGAGATCTGTGGATGTGGCGGCTAAGAACATGAACTTTGGGGCCAGATGGTCTGTGCCAGAACCCTGACTACTCCTTCTAGTTCCACAACCACAGGCAACTTCCCTAACCCCACCTGGTTATTTAACCTCTCTGTGCTCCAGTTTCCTCACCTGTCAAATGGGGATAAGACAAGCACCTTATTCAGAGTTGCTGTGACAATTAACCATGAGTAACATGCTTGGCATATTGCTTGGAACATACCATGAGCTACATCATGCTAATAATCCTATCATTTTTACTCAGAGTTGAGTGAAGCTATTATCTTGAACAGTTATTTCATGCATTGTCATAAAGGAGGAGCAAGGGTCATGCCATAGCCAGTGGGAATTCTTATAAGTCAAGGCGATACATGTGCGTTCCCAGGATTTGCTCCTTCCCAGCTCGCGGAGGTGAGCTGCTGCAGGCTTCTCCCCCAACTCCCTTGGCTAAGCGCCTAGGGATTGTTTGGCTTGCTGCACAATTCTGCGTTCATAACCACTTTCGCCTCCCCGAACTGTGTGCCGCGAGGGCTCAAGGGAGCTGCCGCTGCCAGCCTGTGTGACTGCACCTGCTGTGCCCTAGAGGAGGGTTTGGCTTTGCCGCTTGCTTTGAGGGACTGAGCCCTCTGGCTCCCCTGCCCTGAGGGTCCTGGTGCAGCCACGCCGCGCAGTCCTCTCCCTGTCCACCGAATCGGGCAGCGCTGCCCTTCATATTCCCGCAGCTGGCAATTCTACCTGGTTCATCGAGGTGACGGTTTTAAATTTCACTTTAATACTCATTCTCTCACTTTCTTACCACTTCGGGGACATTTTCAAGAAGAAAATTTGAGACAGACAAACCCTGAATCCACATGTAAGACTAACCACCTGTTTTAATATTAGCGAATTCTGGGTTAACAGAGCTCATTGGCATACCTTTTCTCTTCACCTCCTGAATCTGTGTTTTGAACTGCTGGAAAGAAAGAAACCACAGGAGAAGAGTGATATAAATATTTTTTGTTATTATTAAATGGTGTTTGTGGCTCGATCCTAGTCTCTCACCAAACTAAGGATAATGCACAACCTGAGGTGGGCTCAGCCTGGTCGCTGCCCTCCAGACCCGGTCACGTGTGCCCTGTGGAAACAGAAAAGCAGAGCAAACATATTCGTCTAAAGGAGTCATTTTTGGGAAGTTCTCCTAATCCTCACTCCAAGGTTACCTAGTGTGAGTTCCATGTTGTACGTCTCCTTTTCTTTCCCAGAAATCACATCATTCATCTGACCTCAGCCAGGTCTCCCCCAGCAAGACAGGTATGAAGGATGGAAAAGAAATAAAGAAATGATTTGGAAGCATTTAAAAGGGGAAAAAAATTGGATGATTTTGAGAAGGGTATTTAATCGGAATAGTTTCACGTGATGATACACCTTCGCTTTTCTCTGGTGTCTCAGACTTAGCAAACATGATTTTAACTACCTGCTATTAAATGATTTTTTTCCACCAAAGGAAAAAAAAAAAAAGACTACGTAATGGATTCCAGATTCAGTGCAGCTTCAAGAAACACGAGATATTTCAGAGCCCTGGAGGATAATGAAATGTTAGACAAACTTCAAAGCCAGCCTTGAAGAAGAAATGCTCAAATTCACATTGTGAGCTCTCTTGGCTATTTTTCTAACTATGAGAGAGGTCAGCCTTACTTAACCATAGAAACAGGTGAAAAATGGATAGTTAATCTAGCCAAATACTTTTTCACCGCTATACTTGGAGCTGGTTGCTTTTTACCTCCCCTCCCACAGCTCTAGAGCTAGAAGGTGATTAATGACTATTTTATGCTGGATGCAGAATGGGTGCCACACTGAGTTTCAATCGTATTGTTTAATTGCTATTTTCTTCCTGTGGTGGTGGGGGGTGGGGCTGGCTGCAGGTCTGTGAGAGACGGAATAGGCAGGGCTGGAGGCTTCTGTGGACAGACTTGTTCATGCTTCTTACTCCTGATCAGTGGTGGGAGTTCAGGAGAGGTTGTCAGCTATGATGAGTCAGGATTTGGTTTTTGTTTGTTTTTTTTTTTTGCTGCAAAAAGCTTTTTTATTGTTTCCATTTAGTCCAATGCATGGGAGAGGGCTCCAGTGTTATTAAAAAGATGGCTATTGGTCGCAGGGAGCGACTCAGGAAGAAGCCAGATACCAGGACAATGCAGAGGGGCCCCCCAACGGCCTTGGGGCTCCAAAGGCTTCTTGTCTTGTTTGAGGGGGAGCCTTGCAAGAGATATTCACCCAGCCCAGCCTGGGCGCAGGCCAGCCCGCAGGTGTGAGTCAGGTGCTTGGCCATCTTCTTGATGAGTTTCACCTGGTCATCCAGGACGTGGTTCTCCAGGAAGTCACAGAGCTGAGGGCCTGTGCGGGCAGAACCCAAAGCCTGCAGGTGCACAGAGGCCTGGTTCAGGTTCTTCTCCAGGACTGTGGCAGCTTCTGTGGTGTCCTGGGTTTCCTTCCACTCGTCTTGGCACAGCTTCAGCTTGTCCTGGAAGAGAACGCAGACCCCTGCTCTGGTTTTGCAGTTTTAAGAGATGCCTGCTGCCCTCGAGCTTCCTCTTGGCCAACGTGTGGAGGCAGTGGCCCATGCCCGCCAGCGCCTCCTCACCACAGTCAAAATAGAAGCCCTGAGAGAGGTAGGTGTAGGAGGCCCGCCGATGCAGGGTGGCCCGGTGGTCGACAGGGCCTCCACCTCGGTGGAATAATTCTGATGAATTTGAGAGCTCATGGTTGTTTGGCAATGAGGAGTTAATGTTATAAAGTGGTGTTGGCTGGTCTTGTAGGCTGAGGATGGCTGAGGTAGTTCTGAAGGTGGTGACTGGAAAGAGGTTGGAGGGTGGTCGCAGGCTGGAAGAAGGGGCGTCCCTGGGTCTCTTCTGTCCAAACATTGTTGAAGCAAGAGAGAGATCCTGGGGACTGCTGAGGGCAGTGCTGGATTGACTTTTTAATTGGAGCAGACGTCAACTAGGCACAAATATGAGCCTGATGGCCAACACTATTGCTATAGGTATTAAGATAAATAATAGTGTCAACACTTCAGATAGCTGAAAAAGGAGAATTTCCTGCCAGAAAAAAAATGGTTTGATTGGGCAAGTTAGATCTTGACAGCAACCAGCTGGATCATTTCTCTGTAAGGGTCCTCTGAGGCCTGAGCCTTCTTTTTGCTCCTGCTTTGAAGTCACCTGCCACATTCCTTCTCTGAAAAAACTACAGAAGGCTTCTGGATTTCCAAAAAGTGATATTAGGCAATTCGATGTGCAAATTTTTTAGGGACTTGGCCACTGCATGTATTGGAATCCAGTGTTGCTATGGAAAGGTGGCTATGGGAAACAAAACAAAGCAAAACCTTCAAAGGGAGGCGTGAAGGGAGAGAGTGCTGTCAAGTGATATTAGATGGGGAAGGAAGCTGAGTTATAGGAACTTCCGTGAGAACTAGCTGGCCTATACCATGCCCTCCCAAGGCCTGTGGCCAGGGTAAAAGGATGGTTTCATCAGCTTATGTGACTGTGAGCCTTGGGACCTCATACACTTGATATGCTATCATTTATCTTACCTGAATCCCACCTCTGCCACTCATTACCTAAAAATGTTAGGTATATGAGACCTCTCTGGACCATCTTCACAGATTTCTGTTTCAAATATAAAACTATTCTACAATAAAACGCTTATTTAAAAATGTGATACCCATTGATCCAAAAGCAGGGCAGGGTTAGGGGAATGGATGGGCACAAACCTGTCTTGGGGGGTAGGCAGGCAAAGAGGGTAGAAAATGAACCCAGCATGAGCCAAGACCTCAAGAACTTGGTGCTTGCCCCATTCTCCCCATGGATTTCATTTACAAAAGCAAAATTCAAACATAAAGTTATTAAGAATTTCAAGGTGGTGACTGCAGAACATGAACCCCAAGCACAAGGTCCCCTTTTGAGCATGGGCTCATGTGGCACAGCACTGGTCACATGCCCAAGATGCTGGCTCCGCTCCAGGGGTACCCTGGCCCTCACCAGCCCTTCCATCATCTCCCCAAAGAAAAGCATAGGACACACCACTGTCTGTGGTTTAGAGCAGGAATTCTTAACCATTTATGTTCCCTGGACTCCTTTGGGAGCCCAGTAAATCCTACTGACCTCCTTTCAGAATAATAGTTAGTAGATTTAGTACATTTTGTGCAGTCATTTTTAAAATATGCCTCTCTGCAATGCATGATATCATCACAATTTTCTCTACGGATTCTTGTACAAGGTAACTAGTCACTAGTCAATTATCAGGTTATTCTGTGCTCAGTACTCCTCCTCCACCAAACGGCTCAGTCAAATGTCATCACATTGGTGATGCAACTGTCTCCAGTGCATTCCAGTACATTCTATCTATAATCAGGTGTTGATCAATGTTTGGATATAGTTTAGTCAAAATCATTCTACAGTATAGTGTTCTTATTTGAGCTAATAAAAAACAGTCTTTATACTGAAAGTCCTTTTAAATGGATGTGACTCTGAAGCTTTGGAATTTCAATTGTTTTTAAAAAATGCAAAAGAAATTTGAATTAATAAGTGGCTGGATTCCCTCAGTTTGGCTAACATTATATGATTAAAAATGAAGAGAAAAGTAATACAGAGAATAAAAATAAATTGGGGTAGAAGACAACACTTCTTTTTCTGAAATCTTCAGAACAATATTTTAAGGTGAAAATAAAATAGAAGGGTTTGCTAATTTTTAAATAGAAGGTAGCAAAAAATAAAGGGACCATTTTGGCCTTTTGAATTAATGTAATTTATCCGGGGACAACTGGGAGTTGAGAACTTTCCATTAGTGACTATGCAAGACATAATCCTGTGATAGACAGGCATGGGCAGTCCCACCTCATCCTCCTCTTGCTCCAGGTGCAACGGAACACTTGACTGATAGGTCTGGTCATAGTAGGAAGGGCTGTTAGTTCATTGATATCTGGTCCCCTAATTCCAGGTGGTAATGGGAGGACCAAAGTTGCCTCCTGAAAGGTGATACTGAAGAACTGGGAGTGACATGCCATGAGTAAGGGAAGCATCTAGGACGCTCTTTTGAAGTACCTGGAGAATTGTGATTACCTGATTGATTTGCATGGTCCAAGCCCACCTCATGTATGTGTGTGCTCTGTTGTTGAGTCCTGAGCCCATTTGCTTGGCCTTCAATAAGGAGTGGAAAATGTATCTAGGAAAGAAGATAAAAATGCATTTTCAAATCTTTTCATTCCTTCGAGGAACACTATCATTTCTCATTATTATCAATTCTTTCATCTGAGGATCATGGAGCATGACCTCAAATGTTTTCCAGATGCCTAATGGAATGTGTATTGGAGGAAAATAACTTTATTTTGTTTGGTGCACAGTTCAGCTTTGTTACTTATATTAGAGAAGAAAACAAACAAATGGGATCTGGGAGCATCTTTCCTCCTCTACATCACTTGACATTAAAAATAGGAGTAGAAAATATATAGTAATATGTGATTAAAGTAAAAATGTTATCCAGGCAAAAACTTCCTCTATTTACATAACCCTCTCCTTGGTTATTTTTGGGGTGTGAATCACCTAGACCCTTTTTGAAGTTCTTCAGCCGATTGGCTTATTTATCATTCAATAATAAAATTTTCTTTTGGTCCCCATCCCTATCCTACCCAAATATGTTAGTATTACTTAGTGACATTACTTAGCTATGGTTCCTAATGCACTTTGCTTTTTATAGTATTAGAGATGTTTATCCTACTTCTAAAATGGATCAAGTCCCCTAGTAACCTTTGTGAGTATAACCAGGTCATGGTAATTTTTCTCCCTGCCTACAACATGGCATCCTGTCTACATGGTATCCTGCCTGTCTCCATGAATACAAATTATCTCACTTCCTGCTGTGCAGCTGATGAGGGGGTTATAAAATTCAAAGGAAAACCATTCCTCGATTCAAACTGACATCATTAATTTCTTGCCTCTTTGAGACTTGGCAGTCAGGGTGTAAGGTAATAACTTAAAAAGGAGAAATCCCAACCTTACATAAAGTTGACTTTCTATATTTCCATGATATGACACGATGTTCCCTCAACTATAAAACATTTTGACTCATCTGGCTCCTTATTTACTTAGTAATTCTGTTATTTAATTTGATGTGTTGTCTGAACGATAATTTATAGAGTTGTTGAAAATATATTGACTTCAGGTCCTGAAGCCACCATATTTTTCATGCTTCAAGTGTTAAAGAAAATGAAAATAATCATGTGAAAATAGTCTGGCCAACACATGTGAATGCTTCCTTGCTGGTTTCTTCTCACATGTTCTTGCCCAAGCATTGTAAACACATTCCTGACTCACATGGCCCATACTTCAGTGGTTATATTACAAGGACTCCTTTAAAATAGAGCTCCTACTTTAAGGGCAGTAAAGATTACAGAGGTGAGGCAAGTAGGAAGATAGGATGAGAAGTTTTTAAATCCTGGACCTGGCTTTTACTAGATTCCAGGTAGTTGGTTAGTGGTTTAACCCACTCAGCTGTTTGATGGTAACGTGAGAACTACAGCATAGATAACTCAGATAATGCTCACATTAATATCTAACTCCTAAAGTTTCCCTAAGAATGATTTCATAGGGCAATGAGTTTCAAAATTTGGCAATAGATATGGCTATTATTCTTCAGTAGAATCTTAACTGCATGAAAAAATATTTGTATATTTTTATGTTCAATGTTATTGCTGTTCATTGTTCAGAGAAACAAAGTCTGAGGAGTGTGTTCCAGTGTGCATGTCTGGAATACCCACAGCTATTTTCATGGTGATGAAAATAGCAACAACTATAAAAATACCAAAGCAACAGCAATTCTAATGAGAGTTGCTACCACTGAGTGCCCACTTTGAAATAGGCTCTGAGGTATATTCAGGACTACTTCTTTTTTATCCCATTATGTAAACAATGGAGTAAATGTCACATAATTTGAGTGCATTGCTAATGACACAAGGCTAGTTAAGGGCCACGAGAGCATTTTAGTCACGTGGCGCTGGTCCGCTGGTCCACGCTCCTCTCTATCGTGACTCCTTTTCCTCCGTAGAGTGTCAAGGTAACAACAGAGAAGACACTTTTAACTAATGGGCAGGCTTCTCAGAGACTATTAACAAGAGCAATAGCAACAATAGGGTGTCACATGCAGAGTACCCACCTCAAGAAACTTCCACGGGCAGTCAAGGCACGGGTAAGATGGAAATGTATTCCTCTCTTTACAAAACCATTAAAAACCTAACTCTTTCAAGTTAATTAAAGGAAATGCAATGAAGAAATATCATATTTTAGTTAAGACAGAGAAAAGTTGTG
Organism: Pteronotus mesoamericanus; assembly: GCF_021234165.1. Classification (NCBI taxonomy): domain Eukaryota; kingdom Metazoa; phylum Chordata; class Mammalia; order Chiroptera; family Mormoopidae; genus Pteronotus; species Pteronotus mesoamericanus. Next base: position 1,417,201 of record NW_026555277.1, read on the forward strand.
AGATTTTGGATAAGAGAAGCACATAGGAAGCTTAATATAAAGTTTTCAGATACTTGGGAAAAACCCGGTATTTCCTAATTCCTCTGTGAACAGAACAACAACAACAAAAAACCCTTGGCTTAGACTACAGCATGAAGGCAATTAAAAACGAATAATTAGCTGTGAATTAAGACTTAGGGTAGGATATTGATGATGTATATGGAGTCACTAAATCTCTTAGTCTTAAATAAATAGAGAGCTCATTGTTTCCTGGAAATGCTTCTCTAACACTGGAGAAAGAGTGCACTACCATAGTAACCTGACCGGCCTGGCTGATGTCTTGGCTCTACCACAATTCAGAGCCATGTGAACTTGAGTAGGTTACTTAACCTTGGGAAACCTCATTTTTCTCATTTCTATAGATGGATATGCTATCCGTAATAAAAGTGAACATCATGCTTTTGATGCAGTGTTTGACACATAGTTAATGCATCTTAGCTATTACTGTTGCTTTTGTATTTAGATATAGTCTGGACGGAAAGTGGAACTGAGGGTTCCATTGAATTTCCATTTCCCTTCAGGCAGAAAGACATGCAGTGAACATTTGTCATGTTCTGGCTACCCAGAATTTAAATGGCTTTTATATTTGGCAGGAATCACAAAGTTGGGACAAGCCACATGGCGGGAGTTATTTCTCCTCTGAACTTCTTGGCATTAAAGGGGAGACGGGACCTTGGTTGGCTGATTAAATGCTCCAGCTTGGGTTTTGAATGTGCCTGAGTGAAGCGGTGAATGAGAGCAGAGGTCACTAGAGATTATTTTCTGGGGCTGTGATAGGAAGACAGTTGAGTAGACTCTTAGTGTGTGCCTGGGGACTATGGGATATGGCGGGACAGCAGCCAGTCTCCAGTGATAACGGCATCAATAGTAGCATCCTAAATAGGCTGTTTCTGCAGTGGCATCTTGGCCATTCCTAGCTTCCTTTGGCCCTTGTCTCTATTCCCAAACTTGATTTTCTAGTCATTCTAATAGCTCTATGATGTATCTATCAACTATATCCACAATACCGTATTTTGCCGTATATAATGCGCACCCACATTTTTTGGCCCGAATTTTCAGGAAAAAAAAATCCTTTGTTTTAATTCAATTTTTATTTATTTGTACTTAGAAACAAAACTGATTATCGTATTTCAGGGTATCATTTTGCATACAGATATTGTTATTGCTTTCTAGATACACTTTTAATGCATAAATAAAAGAATTAAAAACATTTATATAGATATGGAATTAGTACTACTCATGTATAATGCACATTCCTATTTTTACTTCAAAAATTTGGGCAAAAAAGTGTGCATTATACAGGGCAAAATACACTAATTCTGCACGACAATTCTCCACCCTGCCCACTGCCACCCCCTGCCCCTCGAAAAAAGAAACACCTCTCAATGGTATTTAACATAAACATTGTTTCAAATTCCTATGCATGTTGGTTGATAGGGGGTTGGCTCTTCTAGGCTGGACTTAATGGGCCGTGGATCCAAGCTGTGTTGATGTGCAAGTCTGCTCCACATTTTCCTCATCTCCATCGAACAGGCGGCCATTGGAGACATTTGCATCTGATGACGAAAGAGAAGAATGTGCAACTGCAGGCCCAGCTGGGGCAAGCCCATCGCAAGCATCTGCTAACATGCCATTGGCCAAAACAAGTCACATGGTTAAGTCCAGTATCAGCAGGGCAGGAAAATATACACTGCCTCTTGTGGAAGGAATAGCAGAGTCACAGGAAGTGGATCGTGCAGTCTAAGGCTACGTATTCAGAGAAGGCTGAAGAATTGAGAACCATGAAGAAATGGACCGCATATGAGTTCCTCTATATCTTTCCAACTGAAGTCTCTTCTGTTTAAATTAGTGTTTATTTATTTATTTAATTCTTTTTGGTAATGAAGTACCTTGCTTCAGAGACTATTTAGGGAGTGAGTTGTGTTTTGTTACAGAGTTTGGGGAAATCTCAGATTGTCATCTGGCCTGGACAGAGCTGAAGGCAATGGAAATCTAGTGTCTTCCTGTATGTTAAACAACAGGAACCTGACAGCCTATGACATATAGTTGCAACACGATTTGTTGTTTGTCTGTCTGACCTAGAATGGAATCCCCATTGAAGGCCATGAAGTGACTACTACTGTAGAGTAGTATAAAGAATGTGCATTATTCAAAGAATGCAGCGTGGGGTGTTCACATCCAATAACACTGGAGAACTTCAAGAAGAAGCAGCAGCTCAAGTCCTTACATTTTTGTCTCAAGACACACATTAAAAACCAAAAAACTTTATATGACTGCTAAAATAATATGTTTTATACATTTCTACCTGCAGTGCTGAGGTCATAGCTGAAAAGCAAAAACGCAGAGGATTCTATGCTATGCCACATTACAACATTAGTTAAATGTGCAATGTTTCCAAATCTCTGGGAACACTGATGGAGAAAGAATCTGGGTGTTTGAGAATAAGAACGGCTGTTCATGTGGTAACATTTGAAAGAAATGAACCTCCCCAAGCTTCCCAACTTGGCTATGTCTGCCTTGCCACCTGAAACAAGTTCATTTTCCTAAAAAGACTGTTCCAGCTTGGCTTAAAGATACCATGTCTCCCTTGCCTATTTTGCAGAAGGATGTCAATTTTCCTCATTCCCCTCTAACCTCTTGTTTTGTGCAGAACTTTAGGTAGAATCAGACTGCATCTTCCCATGGATCTGAAGGATTCTCACATACAAAGAAAATTATAGTTCGTTGTTAATTTGTATCACAAAAAATCTGAGCAGTCTGTGTGGGAAAGGATTCCAAGGATGTGAGAACAAATAGGAAAAAATATAAATATAGATCAGGCTCATTTATTTTAAAATCTGGGAGGCAGAAGAGATTCTGGATTCAATATGCTGGAATAGCAGAGGAAGTTTTGAATGTAACTTGAGAGGCGATATATTCTTCTGCATAACAAAGAGGGTGCTGTGATGGAGTGAACCTACTGTGTGCTATCCAGTCACCACTCACTTTCCACCTATAGTGTAGCAGAAGGCAGAGAAGAGTTGCCCTTCATAAGGCCTTCAAATGTCACTTGTGAAGGAAACACTAGCATTTCTGAATAATATCTTCATGGAACAGTAGCCCACCGTTAGCCATGGGGTGCACATGGATGCCTAAAACTGCAGGTATTACTGAACCTCATGAATAATTTTTTTTCTATACATACATACATTTTTATGTAAAGGAAGCACATACTGGTTTCCCTTTGGAATATCTGTATTGCCATCATAGCAGTTTTCTGCTCTCTTGCGCTTCCTTAGGTAAAATAAGGTTGACTTGAAGACAAGCACTGCAATCCCTCAACAGCTGACCTGATAAGTGGGCAGCTGCTAAGTGACTAATGAGCAGGAGGCACAGACAGAGTAGAGACACTGGACAAAGGGATGGTTCGCGTCCAGGGCAGGATGGAGTGGGAGAGCGTGAGGTTTCCTCCCGCTCCTCATAATGGTGCATGATTTTAAACTTAGGAATTGTTTGTTTCTGGAGTTTCCCATTTAATATTTTTTGGGCTGAGGTTGAGCAAGGATGACTGAAGCTGCGGAAGGAGAAACCGTGGATCAGGAGCGACTGTTGCACTCTCTGTAGGCTGATGATGCTGGTGGAAGCTGGTGATGTGGAGACAGGCTCTCTGGTTTCAGTGCTGTAAGTATGCAGGACGTCAGACACAGGAAAGGGCATCTACTCACCAGAAGCATCATCGAGAAGGTATGAAATGTCCTGACCCAGAGTGAGCTTTGATTATGACTTTCTGATCATTGAATCCGGGGACTGACGTTAGGGGTAACTCACTAAACTGCTATTTGATTTGTTTAACTCAAACAAAATATAAGCAAGAAAGAATTTGAGACCTCCTTGATTCATAGACATAGCTCCTTATCCAACTCCCAGATGTGAGTTGGTTCCAAAACTGTAGTGAAGTGGACGCCAAGGGAGCCGTGAAGAAGAATCTTTCAACATCGTCATGAGCATGTGCATCTGCATTCCATCTTCCTTAAAGGGACTTGCAGCCATTTAACAGGATAACACTTAGAGGTTTGGGGGTATTTATCACAGCCTTAAAGAAACCCATAAAGACACTTCAGTTATATTTGGAGGTTAAAGGGTCAAGTGACACATGGAAATTTGACAAGAGTCTACCTCACAGTAGCTCCACCTCTGAGCTCATCCAGAAGTTATTTTCCTAGTTGCTAAATGTTGATACACAAATATTCAGCAACAGTAAGAGTTCTCACACTCATTTTCTGATCCATACAGTAAGCACTGTGTTTGTAATAAAGGCTCTCATTTCATAGCACTATAGTAAATATAAAATTTTATGTAGGGGAGGCAGTGGTGAGCACATAGATGCACCACTCCTAACTTCTCAAACAAATAAACAAAACATTACATAAAACCCATACTTCCAGCATAATTAGAAGACATAGAAGATCCAAACTTTAAATTACTTGTCAGTAGAAAAGTAAACACCAAATCCTACCAAGCTGTTACTCACTGTTCCTGTCACATAATTTGAGTAATACAAAGATGGTTCTGGAAAAATTGCACTAAAGAGAGTATATGGGATTTTATGGCATCTCTAAAATTGATTTAAAAATAACACTACCTAAAAGGAAGTCCACGCAAATACAAAAATATTTGAATTTTTGTTTTAGAGCTCAGTCTATAGGAAAAGGTTCAAAGTGATTTAGGACCTATGGGGTCAGTCTTGGGAAAATATTTCAAGGGAAAATGAGGGTTAGAGGGAATGGATGGGGCTTTTGGAAACCGACCAGAAAAGAGAAAAATAAGCAAAAGGAGAAAACTTAGTAAGTTTCAAGATTAAAAAAGTAAAAATAAAAAGGTACACAGAAACTAGCTTGGCTTTTCTCTCACCTTGCTCCCTCCTCCCAAATTGGTAAAGAGACCACGCTTTGCTACACTGGCTGAAGATGGGCTTTTGAACCTGGAATCTCATAAACCACCCAACCACCAGCCCTGTCCACAGAATGCGGAGAGGCAAAAACAGCCAGCTTGTCTGCCTCTCTAACTATCTATTTACTTTTAAAAAACCTAGAAAATTAAAGCCCAACTAGATCAACAGATGAACATTCTCCTAATAAATTAGAGTGTTGTAATTCAGGAAATTTAAAAAGATAATATAGTATCAGAAATGGAGATTAAATTACAAGTTGCCTAAGAAAGAATAAGTATAGTTGAAAACAGCATGAGGGGCATGTAAGAAAAACAGGAAAACAAAGAAATAATAAACATTAGATGAAAAAAACATTAGAAAGGGTCAGAAAGAAAGTGGTGAAAATGAAAGACAAGCAAAGAAAAAGAACATATGTGTAATTGGAGTTCTAAAGAAGATTTTAAAAAAACAAGAATAATGGAACAAAAACAGTATTTAAAAGTATAATTTGTTATTTCTACTTTCAGTAATGACTAAGAAAGCTCAACCAGATGAACTCTTCTGTGGACAACTATAAAACCTGAAAGAAATATGAAAGGCGGCTGCTGGAGAGAGAACAGAAGCAGGCAGATTTTATGGAGTCCATGCTTGGAAGCAAGAGCAAGAGTTGTATATGCTGTGAGATGTCTATGATTTTTTTTTTTTAAATCTGGGGAGGGTGCACTTGCTAGGGGCACTGGTGGAAAAATTACAGTCTTTTTGGCTATAGAAACAGGCAAATGTAGACTGGGAAAAACATAGGCACTGGAGAAGGAGAAATATTTCCAAATAAGAATGAGCCAGAGAGGGAATATTTGATTCATGTCTGCCTCTACCTCTGAGGATTTAGGTGCAGTGCATTGTTGAAGTAGGCTCAAGAAAGCTCAGCCAAAAAAGGTTTATCTGAGATTAGAGCTAACTCCCAAGAGTGAATTTGCAGTTGAAATCTAACCAAGTTAAATATCTGCTAAAACAAACAAACAAATAAACCTAAAAAACCAGCACTCATCAGCAAAAAATAACCACCCAGAATCTCCTTAAAGGAATAGCTAATGCCCAGAATTAGCTGACATTATGAAGAACTAGGAAAATAAAGCTCATTGTCCAAAGAAAAACAATGAAGACCAAACTTGAGATGACTCAGAATTTAGAATTAGCAAGAAAGTATTTTAAGGAAGATAATAATGTCCTCAATAATGGAAACGAAAATATGCTTTCAATGAATCAAAAGACACATAGGGACGAAAAGTAAACAGATAGAAAAAGATATTCTAAATGGAATACTACACAGCAGAAAGAAAGAAGGAACTCCTACCCTTCATGACAGCATGGATGGAACTGGAGAGCATTATGCTAAGTGACAGAAGCAGGGATTGTGACAAATACCATATGATCTCTCCTGTAAGTGGAACCTAATCAACAAAACAAACAAGTGAGCACAATAGAACCAGAGACATGGAAATAAAGGACAAACTGACAGTGACTAGAGGGGAGGAGGGAGGGGAAAAATGGGGGAAAATAGGGAAGGGGCAAGTCAAGGAGCATGTATAGAGGACCCATGGGCACGGACAACAGGGCGGGGATTGCCTGTGGGAGGGCAGGGGAGAGCAACGGGGAAAATGTGGGACAACTATAATTAACAACAATAAAAATTTTTTTTAAAAGAAAGCAGGGGTAGCTATCCTTACATCAGACAAAATAAACTTTAAGCCAAAGACCATAATGAGAGACAAAGAAAGTCGTTATAAAATGATTAAAAGGTCAATCCAACAAGAGGATATAGCATTTATAAACATTTATGCATCTAACGTAGGAACACCTAAATATATAAAGCAAATAGTAGCTGACCTGAAGGGAGAAATTGACAACATTTCAATAATAGTAAGGGATTCAATATCCCACTTTGAACAATGTATAGATCATTCAGACAAAAATCAATTAAAAAAAATAGGAATCAAAATACACGTCAGAGTGACTGGACTTAATAGACGTTTACAAACATTCTGTCCAGCAGCAACAGAGCACACATTCATCCCAAGCACACATGAAACACTTTCCAGGATAGCTCATATGTTAGGACCAAATAGTCAAAATGAACATTGCTGTTGGGCTGCTGACTGACAGGGCTGCGAGGGGCAGCAACATGGCTGTGGCAGGAAGGGGCGTGGGCTGGGCCACAGGTGTATGATAGCACCTTAGTGCTGCTGTAAACTCCTGAGCGCTCAGCGGGGAAGCCAGCCTGGAAGATCTGGGCATGCTGCCCACCTGGTGTGGGGTTCTCGAGCTGGGGAGGCAAGTTCTGCATCCAAGTGGCTCAAAATTCTGTCCCCAACTCCCACATACAGGCATCTCTCAGGACAACCATGCGCAAGCACCATGAGACCAGGGCAAGACAAAACCCTAGCACACGAAGCAAAATATAAACTGGGATACGCTCTTCTGACGCTGAGACTGGCCCTCACCATATACCACATGCAGGGGAGACAGCAATACGTACTGAGCTTTGAGGCTGAAAGATGCAGCTTCTCCTGGGGCCCCCAGGGTGGTACAAGCAAAACAAGGATTGTCAACATTGTCTATATGCATTTGACAATGAACTGGTCCACACCAGCCCCTGGTCGAGCGCTGCATTGTGCTCATTGACAGCACACCACGCCAATGGTGGTGTGAGTCCCACTAGGCGCTGCCTGGGGCCATAAGGCAGGGACCAAGCTGAATCCTGAGGAGGGAGAGATTTTAAACAAAGAGAAGATCAAAGAAAATTCAGAAATATGATGAAAGAAAAAGCAATACCGAGATCAGCAGTCTTCTAGAGGAACACTTCCAGCAGGGCAAGCATCTCGCATGCCTCGCTTCAGGCTAGGCCTGTGTGGCCACGCAGATGGCCGTGTGCTGGGGGCAAGGAGCTGGGGTCGCAGCTGAGGAAAATCAAGGCCCAGAAAACAGATCAATCCTCCTCCCTCCTGTCTTAGCGCATGTAATAAAGGTGTTTATTGTTCTAAAAAAGTTAACATTGCCCGTAATTGGACTAATCAACAGCATGTACCTCCTGATGTTAGGCACTAAAAAGGCAATCTCGTTTCTATTGTTTTCCTGCCAGCAAAGCATAACTTGAATCTAACCATAAGGAACCATCAAACACACACGAATTGTGGTCTATGAAGTAACTGTCTGTGCTATTGTTATCTGTTTGCTTTTACTACGGAGGACTTGATTGTAGAACTGGCAACATCTGGTGATGTCTGTGAAGTTAGACAATGTCTCATTCATGTTAATTTCTCAATTTTGATATATTTTTCCATGGATATTTAACAAAATTCCATATTTTAAGAAAATGTACACTGTAGTATCTAGGGGTGCCATTTCCTTTTAAATGGTTAAGAAAAAAAATAACAGTAAGGGACAGAATATAATAAGGAGGAGAAAGAAGGAAAGGGAAGAAAGAATAAAATGATGCCAGTGAAGAGCATCAGAGGATTTTTGTGCTCTTTTACAACTTTTATGTGAGATTTAAAAATACGTGAAACATAGAAGCAAAAATAAACTTTTTCGATGGGAAGAAATGCTTATGGTCCAGATGCTGAGGGAGGCCCCATAATGCAGAACCTGAAAGCTGCGTGTGTGGGAATCACATCCGTGTGCCCATCTACCTTTCCAGCTTGACCAGCGGAGGAGGTGGAGTGGCCCTTCAGAGCCCATTAGTAACTGTAAGTTTAATCAGGAGATGACACCAATTAAAGCTGCCACTCCATACGTGGTCTCCTTATTAGAACAAGTCAATAAAGCCCTTGGGGCATGGCGTGCAGCTAATGACTTTTTTTTCCAGTGCTGCTGAAGAACAGCTACTAGAGATCAGAGAATGAATGACAACCTTTCCTTGAGGTAATGTAAACCATCCAGCTCTGTCCTGGGTAAGCGTTCTGACCATCAGACATGTTGTTTTAAATCAATGGGGATATGGGATGGGTACCGGAGGGTGGAAGTTTTTATAGCCGCTGTGGCCTTAGGGTAATTGCAGATAATGGGGACTAAAACATCAACCTCCATTTCCTTCCTTAGAGTGCTAAGTACGTATTTATACACTTCACTAATTTCCTTTTTCATTCAACTCCTTCTATTAATATCAGATTTACTATTAAAAATAATGTGACCCCTTTGTTCATAGTTCATGACATGAGGGAATTGCCCCCTATGGAGAAAAGAAATGGTCATCTGCTCTAAAGCAGAAAAGGCTGCTGGAATTTGTATAAGAGGCAGAGGCTCACAGAGCTTTATCCTCCTCTTCTCGAGAAAAAGATGAGATTTTCAGTTTTATGAGTGATGGCTGTATTAGTGTGATATGTTTTTTAAGCATAAGAATGAGGAAAATGATGCGTGGGACTCTTTCATGTCTAAAGGGAGACTGGGGGGGGGACATTTGTCATTCTTGTCTGCCTAGCATCTAAACTGTGGATTGGAGAAGGGTGATTAAAACCTGAGGTTATTTGGGGAGCGTTTGTGGTTGGCCGCCACAGTTTCGAGTGTTCAGAGGCAAGGAATGGCCTCACCAGCCTGTGGGGGAATTTTGGTTGTGTCCTATGTCTTTTAATCCCTATTTCCCAAACCCGTTTTGAACATTACTAATAATTTTATAAATTGCCCAATGTAATTTCAATAAATCTATTCAATAAATCTTATTAAATTAACAGGTATAAATACAAATTAAGCTACTGTAAGACAAAGAGTCTTACAAATACAGTTTATTTTGGTCAGGTAAGAGTTAAGATGTACATAACTCAGAACTGTCAGTCAACTCATCTCCAGACCTCTTGCGGGGAAATCAGAATCCTATCTCCATGTTCACGTCTTGTTCTAGTCTCCATATTTGGAGCTGGGTCACCGCCACCGTGTCCGTATCTGCCCTGTGGAAGGGGGAAGAGAGTATAGTGAAAGGCAAGAAATTTCTTTGTAAAGAAAGGAGGTAGACATTTCAGGGATCATTATTTTTTTTTGCATGTGATTCCTGAGAATTAGTCGTATGACCATTCTGCTACAAGGGAGGGCAGGAAATAGTCACAGGCTAGGATGTTTTACTCCTTAATACATCTCAGGACAGGGGTCTATTGTTAAAGCAAGAAGACGACACTAGATCCTAGGGGGTAACTATAATGCTGTGTCACATTTGGATGTAATAATTGCTGCTGTTTACAACCAAAGCGCCCTCCCCCTGCCTGCCAAATAGTATAGTCTCCTTATAGTTGTTTTAACTTAAACTTTCTGTGCAAATATTTGAAATTATGAATCTGTTTTTGCAAGGAGGTAGGATCAATACTTAAATATTCCTTAGCACTTCATTTAACCTTGGTGAGTATTGCCAATGCACTTAAAAGATGACTCTGTTTTCCAAAAATTTGATTTTTCATAATACAGCAGTGTGAGGAAGTCTCCAGTTCATGGAGCATTACTAAATATTAGAATAAAATATGAAAGGAGAGACCAGACTCTTCTTTAATAATGAGTGCTTATTTAAAACAAGACATATTCTTTGTTCTTCCCTGTTTGCCTCCCTTTGCTCAGGCACACAGATACTATGCATTTCATGCCTATTTCTAAAGAGAGTTAAAATGGATTAAAATTTAAAAGGTGTAAGTTAAATGAAAACAAAACCTAATACAAGGAGAGTAAAAAAGGAGAATTGCAATTAATAAAAGAGTGGAAACGAGGAGGCGTTAGGAAATCACGTAACTGGAACAAGAAGGCGACTGCAAACAGGCAGAGCACACACTTGCGTGCATACGTGTTTTGAAAGTACAAAACTGGGTGAGATAAGCCAAAGCAGGCCAACCAACCACTGCAGCTTTCTTAAATATTTGCTCAGATTATTAAAAACGAGGGACTGGGGAGAGTACTAGTATAGAATGGAGTGAAAAATTTGAAGGTATTAATTAAACATTTACTAAGATATTTATTTGAAAAACATTTTATTTTGATTTGACACCCTCACCCATAAGTTGACCCTGGCCTCCCTTCTTACTGTAGAGGCTCATCCTCAGGCAGGGCAACTGAAGACTTCTGTGGGGCCTGGAGAATTACAAGTTGCCTGCGTGTGTGGTGCTGTGCGGGTGAGGGTCTGTGTGTGTGTGCCCATGTGCCCTTGCTCCCATGCTTTGGTCGACTAGACAGAATGTCACAGTCATTAGATTATTTAAGGAATTGTACGGAGGGCAAGAACAAAATGACAGCATTTTCATCCTAGTGGCCATTGGTTATGGTAAGTCATTCTTGCACATATTTCCAGCAATGAGCCTCCCCTGGTCTGCTCCAGCTCTCTTAGTGCAGTTTGCCAGATGGTGCCTCCCAGTTCCACACTGGAACCGAGTCTTTCATTCCATTGATCCCACTCTAAAATGGAACCGTGAGGTTCATAGGCTCAGCTCGCATCTCCCTCCACCTGCACGTCACTGCTTTGGCTCTCAAGCAGGAGGGTTGTGAAGGAAAAGGGCGTCAGGCTGCTGGTCAGTACAACCCGTGCTTTGACCGCATACGTGTGCTCACAGGAGAAGTCTTACTGTGAAATCTTTTAATTGAAAAATGGTCTGTTGGTATTTTATTGTGATGTTGCCATTCTGTGGCTGAGAAAACTGGTTTTAGAAGAATGTCTGCCTGATATGGCATGAAATTAGGTTATTAAAAAAACATACAAGGGCACAGAAGCATGAATACGTTGAGCTTTTCTTGGATGGCTGACACAGTGAATGCTCCTTAAGGGTAGATAGATTGTCTATTGCTAAAGGTTTTTGGTTGGTTTCTTGAAATTTTGTAAAGAATAGCCAAGAAATTGTTACCCCTAGGAAAAGTCCTTGGTGTTTTTGTTTTAAAAGACGAGGGTAAAATAATATGAAGTCCTTTGAAATTTAAACTTCTGGAACTTAAACCTCTCACATGTTCTCATGATTTAACTTCATAGAATTTGTAAATTTCATTAATGACAGGGTTTTATAACCAAGTTTATTGGTGGAATTTTTTAAAAAAAGAAGAGTTGAAAGATTTCAGGTGATCTCTGATGAATTTTTATTGGATATTTTATCATCTATTACCGAGTCAAGTTCTCTAATATATATAGCTAATTTTTATTCATTTATTTTTGTTTTATTACACTTATTGGGGTGACATTGATTAATAAGGTTATATAGGTTTCAAGTGTACCTTCCTATGATGCATGATCTGTGTATTGCATTGTGTGCCCACCACCCAAAGTCAAATCGTCTTCCATCACCATATGTTCGGACCCCTTTACCCTTAACTATCTGCCCCCACTCCTTTTCCCTCTGGTAACCACCATACTATTGTCTGCGAGTTGCAATTTTATATCCCACATAGGAGTGAAATCATGTGGTTTTTAGCTTTTTATGATTGGCCTTTTTCACTAAGCATGATATTATTCTGATCCATCCATGTTGTCACAAAGAGCAGTATTTAATCTTTTCTTATGCCTGAGTAGTATTCTGCCCATTGTATATATGCACTATGTCTTCTTTACCCAATAAACAAATGCAGTAAATTTGCAGAATGCAAAATCAATGTACAAAAATCCACTGCATTACTACATACTAACAATAAAATTTCAGAAATAAATTAAAAAAAAAAGAAAAAAGTTTTCTTTTAACTCTTCTTTTTTAAAAAAAATCCCACCAATGAATTTGGTTATAAAACCCTGCCCTTAATGAAATTTACAATTGCAATTGCAATTGCAACAAAAAGAATAAAATACCTAGAAATAAACTTAACAAAGGATATGAAGGACCTATATACTGAAAACTACAAAGTGTTATTAAAAGAGATTAAAAAACCAAAATGAATGGAAAGATATTCCATATTTATGGATTGGAAGAAAAAATATAGTTAAAATGTCCGCATTACCCAAAGTAATGTACAGATTTAATAATTCCCATAAAAATCCCAATGTAATTTTTTTAAAGAAATATAACAAAAAATTATCAGATTTATATGGAAACACAAAAGACTCTGAATAGCCAAAGCAATCCTGAGGAAAAAGAAGGAAGCCAGAGGTATCATGCTATTGACTTTAAATTATACTACAGGGCAACCATAATCAAAACACATGGGATTGGCAGTAAAACAGCCACACAGATAAATGAAACAGAATTGAGAGCCCAGAAATAAAAACACAAGTACATGGGTAAATCAATTTTGTCAAAGGAGCCAAAAACATACAATGGAGAAAAGAAAGCCTCTTCAATAAATGGTGGTGGGGAAATTGGAAAGCCACATACAAAAGAATCAAACAAGACCACAGTTTGTCCCCATGTACAAAAATTAATTCATAATAGATCAAAGACCTAAATGTAAGATCTGAAACAATAAATTACAAAGAAGGAAACATAGATAGTTAACTTACAGACCTTGGTCTTAGAGAAGATTTTATGAATTTGACCCTAAAGATAAGAGAAGTGAAGGCAAAAATAAATGAATGGAACTAAAAAGCTTCTGCACAGTAAATCTAATTTTTAAATCAGGAATTCTCCTTGTACATTCTTCCCCAAAGGGGTTGTATATATGGTGGCCATATATTTTGAAACTGAACTGAGTAATCAGACTCTGGTAGAGTATTTGCAATTTGAAGTATTTGCATCTGAAGTCAGAATGCAGGATATTGCAAGATCATTCTTTTTAAATGAGTTATGTCATAAGAGTAAATGACATTATGTTGATTCCTGAAGCTGACATAGAAGAATTCTTATGAGAGAGGGTATTTGTTTGTTTATTTTTTGACTTGAATAACTTTGCAAAGAAATTCATTCTATAATAGTTGCACAATAACTTCTCTCTCCCTGCTTGCTTTCCATGTTCCATGCTCACACCTTCCTGCCTCTCTCTCTCTGCTCTCCCTCCTGTCATCATCCCTCTCCCCTCCCTTCCTTTCCCTCTCCCTCCTTCTTTTCTCCCCTTACATTCTGATCTTCTCTCTCCCTCTCTTTGTCTCTATCTCACTTCATCTTTATCTTTATCTCTCTCCATGGTTATGGAGAATGAGTTAAATGGAACTCAGCCAGGTAAGTTAGGGAATAGAGAAGTTCTTATTCTGATAGATCCCTATAAGTCAAATCCCTTCATTATGTGAAAATATGATTTTATTTCAGCTTAACGTGTTGGACAGGGAGGTTCTCTCAAGAAATAATATTGTACATGTAAGATTGTTTTTGTAAAATGAATTAGAGATGAAATAATTATATTTTGAGTGAACTTAGAATATTTTGACAAGAGGCCAAATTGATCATATTTTTGAGTATGTACATCTTTCACAATCTTTGCTAATGGAGAAACTCAGACAAGACCTTTGGACCCTACAGCCAAATGATAAGAAGTAAGTTATTAATAGTTAGTAGTGGATGGTGGTCTTATAAACTCTCACAAGAATGGAAGATGGTGGCATAGGTAAACATGGCTTGCCTTCTCACACAACGACATCAAGATTACAACTAAGTTATAGAGCAACCAGCTTTCAGAAATGTCAGAATTTGAGCTGAATGGAAGTCTTACAGCTATAGAATTAAGGAACAAACTACCTTGAGACTGGTAGGGGGAGCAGAGACATAGAATGGGCTGGTCACACACCTGTGTATGGCACAGATAAAAATTGGTAGGAATATGTCAGGATGAAGGGTCCTAACCCCACAACAGTCCCCCAGCCCAGGGTTCCAGTGTAAAGAAGAGAAGTCACCATAACTTCTGGCTGTAAAAATCATGGGGATCGAGACTGTGGAAAACAAACTAGTAGCAGCCAGCCTTGGTTCATAGTTCAGCCTCACCTGGGCACCTCCAAGCTGAGTATCATTAGCAACCATTTGCAGATAGCTTTATTGCTTATCCTGTGTGACCCTGGACAGAACACAGGTGGTGGCTGACCTTGGACCTGCCAACAGCAATCAAGGCTTAACTACAATGGGAGAATGTACATATCCCACACAGTGGGTGCACCTTGAAAACCAGTTTGGATGATAGGGGAGGCTGTGCTACTGGACCCTATAGGACACCTACTATATAAGGCTACTCTACCAAGCGTGTGAGATGTAGCAATTCTACCTAAACATAGAAACAAACCATGGAGGCTGTCAAAATGAGGAGGCAAAGAAACATGGCCCAAATGAAAGAACAGAACAAAACTCCAGAAAAAGAATTAAACAAAGAAGAGACAAACAAGCTGCTAGATGCAGAGTTTAAAACATTGGTTATAAGGATGCTCAATGAATTTAGGGGAAGAACAGATGAACTCATAGAGGACTAACTTCAAAAACATAAAGAAGACATGGAAACCATAAAAAAGAGCCAGTTAGAAAAGAAGGATACACTACTGAAATGAAGAACAATTTACAGGGAATCAACAGCAGAGTGGATGAAGCTGTGAATCAAATCAGCAATTTGGAATTTAAGGAAGCAAAAATCAGCCAATTAGATCAACATGAAGGAAAAAGAATCCAAAAAAAAAAAAAAATGAGGCTAGTGTAAGGAGACTCTGGGATAACTTCAGGCATACCAACATTTGCACCATGGGAGTGCTGGAAGCAAAAAAGAGAGGGCAAGAAATTGGACAGAGTCTCAAACAAGATGAACCCAAAGAGACACCATATTTAGACACACCCCTAGACACACACATCCCTAGACACACCATATTTAAAATGCCAAAGGCTAAAGACAGAAAGGAAATCTTAAAAGCAGCAAGAGAAAAGCAGTTAGTTACCTAGAAAAGCAGTTAGTTACCTACAAGGGAGTCCCATAGGACTATATGCTGATTTCTAAAAGAAATTTTGCAGGCTAGAAGGGAGTGGCAAGAAATATCCAAAGTGAGGAAAAGAAGGACCTGCAACCAAGATTACTCTTTCCAGCAAAGTTGTCATTTATAATCAAAGGACAGATAAAGAGCTTCCTAGACAAGAAAAAAACTAAAGGAGTTTATCATCACCAAACCAGCATTATATGAAATGTTAAAGGGTCTTCTTTAAAAAAATAAGAAAAAAATTTTAAAAAAGACCCAATAAATTGGCAAAAAATACATATCTATCAACAATTGAATCTAAAAAAGCAAAACAAACAAACAAGCAGAACAGAAACAGAATCATAGAGACAGAGAACATTTTGGTGTTTGCCAGATTGGGGTGTGTGTGTGTGGGGGGGGGGTGTGCAAAAATGTTGAAGGGATTAAGAAGTACAAAATAGTAGTTACAGAATAGTCATGGGGATGTAACATACAGCAGAGGAAATAATGTAGTCAAAGAACATATATGCATGACCCATGGACATGGACAACAAGGTGGAGATTTCTGGAGGGAGTGGGGGGTGCTGAGTGGAGGGGGGCCAAAGAGGGAAAACTGGGACAAATGTAGTAGTGTAATCAATAAAATATAATTAAAAAAATAACAGCAGTCAAAAGACCAAAGAAAATGAAACCCCAAAAACCACTCTGATGAGAATAACTGTGTTTCCTTTAAAAGAATTTGCTATCTCCAGGAAAATGAATGGAAAGAATATCAGAACTGTTCTTTCTGTGACATTTGGTCATAGTTATGAAGGCATTAGAGTTTGGTTTACCTAGTGTCCTTTGTTGGTTCTGGGATTCCATTCAGGATACTATATTCCATTCAGTCATTATGTCTTCTCTTGACTGGTACAGTTTCCCAGACTTTCCTTGGTTTTGATACCTTTTCTACTTTTGAGGTATTTTGACTCAACTAGAATTTGCCTGATGTTTTCCCATGACTAGACTGAGGTTATGGATTTTTTTGAGGTCAGCTTTCTCCACTGTAAGGCCACTCTTTTATTTTCCCTCTTCCCATACTGTCCTCTCTGGAGGGAAGCCACTATGCTAGACCACACTTGAGTGGGGAGTTGTGCTCCCTTCCTCAATGATGAAATATCTAGATAAGTTATTTGAAATTCTTCTACATGAGAAATTTATCTCTTCTCCCTCATTTATTTATTTATGCAAACTTTATTTACATCTGTACGGACCTCAGGATAATTATTTTATGCTTTGGGTTATAGCCCAATACTAGGCAGACGATATTCTCAAAAACTTCTATTATAGATTGTAAATTTTATTAGCAATACAATGATATTTCAAAGGCAATGTTAGGGCTCAAAAGTCAGATTTTTAAGTTAACATGTACATTTCATGCCATAAAACTGCTAATGGTGCCAAGTGTTATTTTATATACTAACTAGATTTTTCCACATCTGCATCATAGAGTTTACATAGTTTGTGGTATTGGTATTACACAAAATTTAGATTGTCAAGCATGCATTTAATGTTATAGTAAAAGCAGATTTGTGGCCATGAAAATATCAATTTTTAGAGACAAAGGCATCAAATTTCCATTTGTAAAGATCTTTTACAAAGCAATCAAGATCTTTCTTAAAGATCTCTCCTGTATCATTAAGAATGTGTTGTATAATACCAAATCCAGTTAAAGAAACTAAGTTTAATAAATATCAAATAGATGTCAATTTTAAATTTAAAGAGAGAAAAATATCAGCCATTAACCTCTGGGATCATTGCACTAAACTATCAACATTTCAATCAAAATAAATTTTTCACTATTTTTTAACAAGCACAATCTCTTTCATATTCTATGAATATCAATAATTCTAATAATTAAGGGCAAACCTCAGGAGAAAGTGAGCCATGCCAAGAAAGGACTGATTAAAAACCATTGTCTTACTCAGTCATCTGTCATTGTAGATGGATCTCCTTGTATGCTGCTACTAGAGAGCATCAGCATTCCCCCTGAAGTGTAGAAGAGAGGAGTTGATTTATCACCATTAATGAATCGTTATTATTCATGCATTATGAACATAGACTGGCAAGGCAGTGGTTCTCGACCTTCTTAATATCACAAACTATTCTGAGACTTTGAAGAACTCTATGGATAGACTGTTTCCCAGAAGGAATACTCAAATCTCTAACTGGCTCTATGGGTCCTTGCAAGATCCATAGCTGGTCTATGAATCCCCCATTACAAGTGACTAGGCTAAGTCATTTGCTGTTTCTAAAGAGGAAGTCATGGCAAGTAACAAGCTTGGGTTTCCCTCCATGGACATGTGAACATTAGATCCTAATTTCTTCCTCACCTCTTAGGGTTTTTATTCTTGCCCAAAGGAACCCTTAACACTGAGGTGGAAACTTGATGGAGGCATGTATGGAGGGTACCCCTAAGCTGAGCACTTTGCCTGGAGTGAGCTATATACTCAGTAAACCTGTTTAAATAAGAGAACAGATTAATGGGTGTTTGAATGCAGTAGAACCCAATGCAAGTTTTCCTATTAAATCTATAATGACACCACCAACACACACATACCTCTAACTCCTATACCTTTTGTTATAAAATCAAAACTAATGTAGAACAGTGAGAAAAATTAAAACCGTATAACTTCTAAGATTTTATAGAATTAGATGATTAAAACGTGTAGTTTAGTAATACTGCTTTTCACAGAAATGTCCCACTCTTTGTGTTGGTCCAGTCAATCAAAATATTAGGATTTGTGAGTCAGCCAGAGAAAATCTTAGTAATATCACAGGATAAAAATGTCAACTTGTTTTAATACAGCAAGCAGAACATGTGAATAACTCCCCCAACTACTCTAGGACACACTGCTTATGCTTCTGTGACTCAAAAGACTTGACCTAGAATCCTGAGTGGGTACCACTGTTCAAAACAGTCATCAGATCTTCTCCCTGTCATTTCTAAGTCAAGGAGATTTTATCGAGTCACTGGCAGCTGATATAAGTAAGCCAGATTCCAGTGTAAGGTTTTCCTGCATTCGAGAAAATCCAGGTCACATGATGAAAACATCAGACATGTTTTCATATTAAGTTTTCCTAAATAGCTTGTATTCAGCCCTCTGGAAAAACATACTGCCCATAGTAATTCCTGAAAAAGATTTTCCAAAGAGCTGAACTTGTTTACCAAATGATTAGAGACTTAAAATAGAAGAAATTGTAACAGGAAGAGATGTGCAGTAAGTGTTAAAATCAATTTCATATGTGCTTATATAATTGTAGGCATTTGCTAGTTTGAAATGTTGTTAATGTGATTATTTGAACTTTTCATTGTGGAAGATTTCAAATATATACAAAAGAAGAAAAATAGGATAATGAACTCCCATATACACATCATTCAGCTTCAAAAAATTATCAACACAAGTCCAATTTTATTTCTTCCCTATTCAACCCACTTTTTCCAGCACCCATTCCCCAACATTGGATTATTTAGAAGAAAATCCAAGGCCGTATACTTTCATTAATAAGTATTTCAATGTGCATCCCTAAAAAGATAAGAACTTCTAAGGCAAACGTATCCACAATAGCATAATCACAGCAACATATAAAAAAGAAATCCCTTAACCTTATCTAATATCTAAGTGGTATGCACATTTGAGAGGAATTATTTTTATTTTACACATGATAGGACTAGGTAAGTGCAAGTTAGAAGTGCAAACACAGTGAATTTGTTTTATTAGGGAATGGATGTTACATTTGTTTTATGTAATACATACATATTATGTATATATCAGTAGAAATTTACTCTTTCAATTTTTTTTGCAGAAAACAAATGTAAACAAAACATCACTTTATTACAATGTAGAATTAAAAGGAACCATAAGAAAACAAAAAGATTGACATCGTCACAGGCAACAGTGGGCAATCATGCTGTCCGATGATTTCTGTGTCCTCCGTGAAAGAGGAGACGGGTTACCTGCTGAGAACCGGAGGAGCTGCAATGGGGCGGAGAGTGAAGAGAGCAGAGGAGGGCCGGGTAGATACCTACCTAGAAAGATGAACTTCTGAAGCCTTCATCCCACGGCACAGTCTTGTTCCATGTCATGAAAGAAATGTAACATACGTGATGTAAAACTTCAAATAGATTAACAGATGAAGAAAAGTCAAAATACACTAGTTATCCATCTTAGAGAAAGAGGACCAAAGTTGAACATTTTAATTTGGTCTTTTGATATTTAGATAAAGGTAAGTCAAGAAGTGCTTCTGAATAACTTAAAGATAACTGTTAGAATTATCACTGGTAATATAGACCTTTAAAAACATTTAAGTAAAACAACCAGCAACAAAATCCAAAACAAGAAAAAGTATATATTAAAGAACAGATAAAGGAGCTATCAATGAGCTATTAAACGAAAAGAGAAAAACTTAGAACTAAATGATTATAATAACAAAAGTAAACTGATTAAATCTCCTAATTAAAAGTCAAAGGCTCTCAGATCAAAGTATAGCAATTACATGCTGCTTACCAGAGACAAATTTATAAGAGACTGAGAGGTTAAATGTGAAAAATGAGATTTCTGTGCCTTAGTTCCTTCATCTTTATGAGGAGGATAAAAAGCAAGAACTTGACAAAGCTCCTGCCCTTCAAATTAAATGAGTTAATGTATGTAAAGCGCTTAGAACTGGGCATCTCACATACTTATAAGTAGTTATGTGCTTGCTATTATTAACTTTATCAACAGTGTTAATATTAATGGGAAAACAATAAAGAAAAAGTAACTTTCATATTATAATATGAACAGTTGGTGGGATTGAACATGTTTTCAAAGATGGAAGAATTGACAAAAGCTTCCAGCAGGCTAGTGCAATCCACTTTACTTAGCAGAGTGAGATCAAACATACGTGGGAATAAAAGTGGCAAAAAAGATTCAAAAATGAGTCAGCGAAAGCTTGCAACCATGTGTAATTCAATTATGACAATATAACAGAAAATAAATGGAATGTATTTGCCAAAAATCTTGATGGTCATGCCAAGCTGATTCTGCTGCTATGGTCCAGCGCTAGTCTAATCACTCGAAACGAAATAAAATAATGATTTCACTAACACTGAATTCTGATCTCAATTCTCTTTCAATCATTTTAATCTTCTCACAGAGAGAGAGGTAATAAAAAAAATGAAGGGTCTAACAAAATGCCCTTTTTCCACCTTGATTAGAAAGATCGTGAGGCATTCGATCTTATAAGAGGGTAATTAAAGCTTATCTACAAAAGGAATGCTAGGCTGCCATTTAAAATGATGGCTAAGAAAACAATATTAAAAATGTTAAATATAAAAATAAGAATGCATCCCTGGCCGATGTGGCTCAGTGGACTGAGTGCCAGCCTGTGAACTAAAGGGCCACTGGTTTGATTCTCAGTATAGGGCACATACCGGGGAACCTACTGGGCCAGGTTCCCAGAAGGGGGCACACAAAAGGCAACCACACATTGATGTTTCTCTCCCTCTCTTTCTCCCTCCTTTCCCCTTTCTCTAAAAATAAATAAATAAAATCTTTAAAAAAATTCTTTCCCTTAAAAAAACCCAAGAACACAAATGATAATGTATATTATACTACTTCTGTTATATATTCTGGATTTCTAAGTATATGAAAAAAATGGAAGTTTATACAAATATTAAGTATTAAAAATGAGTGATTTGTTTACTCATTACTTAAGTTCTCTTTTTATTTATTAAAGTTATCCTTTTTGAATTAAAAAACTCAAGTATTTCATTTTTAAAATAAGATGTTTAGATTGAGTGCCTCACAATCGTTTCAATCAAGGTGAAAAAAGGGTATTTTCTTAGACCTTCCATTTTTTTATTACCTTTCTCTCTGTGAGATGATTAAAATGATCAGAAGAGAATTGAGATCAGAATTCAGAGGTAGTGAAATCATTATTTTATTTCTTTGAGTGATTAGACTAGCGCTGGACCATAGCAGCAGAATCAGCTTGGCATGACCATAAAAATTTCTGGCAAATACGTTCCATTTATTTTCTGTTATATTGTCATAATTGAATTACACATGGTTGCAAGCTTTTGCTGACTCATTTTTGAAAAAAACTTTTTGCCACTTTTATTCCCACACATGTTTGCTCTCACTCCACGAAGGAAAGTGAATTAGACTGGCCATGCTGGAAGCTGATGTCTTTTACCAAATTCTTCCATCTTTGTAAACATGTTCAATCCCACCAACTGTTCAGATACTACCCATCCACACTTAGAGTGCTTCTCAGATGCAGGTTCTGCTCTGCCCTGCTCTGGGAGGGAGCTTGGTGAAAGACACATGCATTTAGCTTTGGTCATTTCCATGGAGGGTGAGCCAGTGCAGGGACAGAGACAGCTTTTCAGAAGTACTTCCTATGGGTCCCCTGACAGCTCTGCTGAGCAGTATTGGCCACATTTGGATCCAAGGACAGTTCTGTGTCATTTTTCACTTTGGGTGGGTTGTCAGACTTCCCTTTGTCTGCTGATGCAAACAGAGAGCTTTTCATATCAGCACGCAGAGCTTAAGCACGTCTCCTTGAGACAAACACTTGTAACCAGAAGAAAATGGGTTCCGTGAGCGGTGAGGATGCTTGACTTGTGATGTTTCACATGTTTCTCAAGGTGTGCTTCAATTTGGGTATAGCCATTGCAGAGATGTAGCTCATCCCTGCCTTTGATTGATCACAGGCAATTCTGAGTATCTTATAACTCTCCTTTACAAACCGCCTGCGAATTGAAGCAGCTGCTGCACACACTGGAAGGTGACAGAGTCAATTTGGCTTCTTGTGAAGAGTGTTACCATTGTTTCAAGGAGGAGATTAGAGAAGCATGTCTAATCTAATTGTCTCCCAGTAATGGAGTTGCTTTAAGACAGCCTCCTCTTATGGGATTTCGTTCCTGGCTTTTTAAATAGAGCCTTTTGAATAATCTAGACAGGCTGGCTTAGTCCTAGTGTTGTGTGGTCTGAAAAGTGAGGCTGGTCCCACAAATCTGTTTCCCAATACCCATCCCTGCTCTTGGTTGTTCTCCTAGATCCTCTGGGAGCTAGTAAAGATTCCCCCCACCAGAAAGTTTTGGGATAAGTCAGAACAGGGTATTAATTTAATCCAATACCATGGCTATGTGTTTTCCAATACTAAATTTTACTCCCCATTATATTTCTGATCCCAAATTACGTATAGACACCTGCGAATGAGCCTATCAGGGATTGTCAAAGAGCTCATGTTATAAGCATGTTCCAGTGTTAAAAATACCAACATTAGATGCTTCAAACCAGAATCTAAGTCCTCTTCTGTTGTTAATTTCCTATGGAAACCTTAAGTCACCTTGTATGTACAGTAAAAAAATAATAATATTTGAAGTTCAAAATGAGGAGAAATTCTTGGTCTTTGGCTCTCCACAATGGTCGCCAGTCTAATCTAGTGCCCAGCCAGGCTCCATGACCTGTGAACTCAATCAACTGGTAGAACTTTGCCAGCTGGAGCGCAGCCTCGGCACTCAGCACTTACCTCGTAGGAATCTCTTCACACAAATGTACCCACAAGACAGCATTGGAAACTTTGCCTCCTTCTTGGAAAACTTTGAAATTTGTAATGATGGAAGCTGCAATAACAAGCTTTAATTTAAACTTTTTAAAATCCAAAATCTCTTAATTTTCATTTCTCAGTTCTCAAACATTGGATGGAGTGCAGGCTTCCTCCAGTGGCCTAATGTTCGTACATCCTTGTGAGTGAGTGGATTGTTTTTACAGGGTTGCCATAACAATGTACTACAAACCGGGCGCTTAAAGAGCAGAAATGTATTGTCTCATGTTTCTGGAGGCTAACGCCTAAACTCAAAATGTTGACGAGCTTGGTTCCTTCAGAAGACTGTAAGAGAAGGATCTGTTCCAAGCCTCTTTCTTGGCTTGTTGCTGGCTGTCTCCATGTCTCTGTGGCATTTGCACTGCACACCTGCCCACCTTCAAATGTCTCCTTTTATAAGGCCAGCTGTCTTATCGGATTAAGACCCATCCTAATGATCTCATTGGTTAACTTGATTACCCATGTCAAGAGCCTGTCTCCAAGTAAGGTCCCATTGCGAGGTGCTGGGGTTTGGGGCTTCAATGTATGAATTTGCAGGGGAGCACAACTTAGCCCCCACCAGTGAGCATCTACAGTCCTAGGCTTCTCTCACTAGGACATAGGATAGTGCCATGACACCTACCTCCGAGGGAAGGTTCCCCTCACCCTCACCAGTGATTCAGCTGGGAACTGGCGGTTTCCTGATTCCTGAACTCGAATTCCTCTGGATGCTTCTGAAATTCAGGGCCGAGGGTGGCTGTGCTCCCCAAGCCCTGCTGCTGTTCTGTCTGCCGCACCTCTTGTGCATTAGTGGGACATGCTTTTCAGGTGTGCTTTCCCTCTGTTCTTTCCCTGTTTCCTTCCAAGTGATCCAGGTGAAGTGGCAATAATTTCACCTGCTGTTACCATGGCCTTCTCTAACACAGGTGCTGTCTGCCAGAAGGCACCTCTTTTATTCTTTAGGTGTTTTCTTTGATTTGGAGTGTTTCCCAGCTCCCGCACCTGAACCCAAGATTGGTCTTGCCGTAATTTTTTCCTTAATTCTAAAAACAGAATGGAATTTGGGGGATTTAGCACTGTCTTTCTAAGCTCAGAGCTAAAAGTTTTAACTTCATCCCTACTTACGTTTTGTAGATCATAGACAACTTGGTGGCCTTGTCTTTTGGAAATGGCACTTATTTTTCTGTTCACTAATGCCTGAAAAGCCCACATATGGAAAGGTACTTTTCCCTATGATAGACTCCTATCTCAGTTATACTATCTTATGAAAAGTATAAGAAAATGCTTGCATATACCAGGTCTGTCTGGAAAAAGTCCAGCCATTATTAATATAATGAGAACAGTTTACATGACATCAATGTAGGCTGGCAGCCAACGAGAGCGGGCTGGAATGCACATGTGTGAACAATGACAACTTTGCTGTACTAGTCAGTGGGAATGATATATGCTGCTGAATGAGCATGTGGACTGTGTGGCAGTTGCATTCAAAATGACTGAATGAGTAAAGCAATGAATCTGCATCAAATTTTGCATTAATCTTGAACATTCCTCCATGGAAAGTCTTTGGATGATTCAGAAGGCCACAGCTATGGGCAAGTGGTGATTGGCAGCTTCATCATGACAATGCGCCTGCTCATGCATCACATCTTGTGCAGAGATTTTTGGCAAAATATCAAATCACCCAGGTGACTTAGCCCTCCTACCATCCATATTGGTGCCCTGTGAATCTTGTATTTTTCCAAAACTAAAATCACCTTTGAAAGGAAAGTGATATCAGACCATTGATGAAATTCAGGAAAATACAATGAGGCAGCTGATGGCGACTGGGAGAAGTGTGTGAGGTCCCAACATGTTTACTTTGAAGGGAACTGAGGCATATTGTCCTATGCACAATGTTTTCTTTGTACCTTTTATCTTTTTCAATAAATGTCCCTATTTTTCATATCACATGGCCAGATATTTTCTAGACAGATCTCTTATTTATATAAGGTGATAGTCTAGCTTATTTCTTGCAAAGACCACCTTCCTTCTAGTCCACATCAGGGTTCTGAGCCTCTGCTGAAGTGTTTGAATTTGCTCAAAGCAGCTAAGGCCTGAAAGGCTCTTGCTTAAGGCCTAATGTGCACAGCTCTGACTCTCTCCAGGCAGCCATGTGCCCATGGACAGAGCCACCGTTCAGCTGCACTGATCCGCCAAGGTGAGAATTCCGAATGATATATAACTAAGCTTACACCCATGTACCAAGTCTTAAGAGTAAAGGTAAGTTGCAAACTCAGGTTCCATCTAGCCTCATGGTCTGATATAATTTTTTCAATTTGCTAAGTCTAAACAGCCCTTACATTACATTACATTGGTTTATACGTTACATAATGAAGTTCAAGGACCTAAGAAAATCACATGCTTTGAGTTCGCTCACATCTCCCTGTGTGCTATTTTAATCCATCGATTCCGTTCTTTCTTTCTCAAAGTTTCTGGCCCTGCATAAAAAAGCCGGAGGTTGAGAGAAGCTCATTTGAGTTTGGAATCAACCAGGAAAAAAAGTAGATGGCAGATGAAAATACTATCTTAATTTTAATAGTGCTGATTTTGGAGAAAGTGGCAGATATCCAGCAGCAAATGAACCTCAGAGTGAGACCGATATATCCACCCGTCACAGGAGCACTGGACCATTATAGATATCCTTACCCAGGGGGACTGTTGTTGTGGCAACATCCAGCTTGCTGGACACAGGCTCTGGAGAGCAAGGGGAGGGGCAGGGGTGAGGTTGGTCATACCTGTCCAGGTCCTCTCTTGACCTCATCAATAAGAACTTTCTTTGAGGAGACAGGGAATGATGTCATGCTGGTGGGGTCCCTCCCCAGTGAGGGACCCTTCAGTCATTGAAGGAGGAGCTCCCTGGCGACAACCTATACTCATCCCTTACCAACAGCAAAACAGATGAATGAAACAATTTTTTTTGCCCCCATTCACATGGGCCATCTTTGTCTCTCATTTTTGTGTTGTTTTGTTGTTTTCAAGATCTCAGGGCTTTTGGGCTGTCTCTCAGATACACAGAGCCTTGAGTGTGACACCCACATGGGCCAGTTATCCCCAGGACATGCCACCGTGTTCCTTGGACACCCATGAAAATGGACTTGTCAGGTGTACCACATGCTGCCCCACCTGGAGTGCACCTTGTTGGTATGAGGGTGGCAATAACAATAGTGACCACAAACCTGCGTTCTTTTGATAGTAATAAAATACATTTTATTTTGGAATATAAGTAAAACATGTGGATTTTAAAACAAAATATAACAACAATGGATCCTGTCATTGGCTGCTTTGAGCTACTCCCCAGTGCCTTTGGGACACACAGTCATTCCCTGCTGGTGTGTGGATGTGTGGGGTGCATCTGGGTTCAACACTGGGAAGAACACTAATGTAGTGGAAAAAACAGGGACTCCTGAGTCAGATGAATTTTTGGCCAAGCCCATTTTCTAGCTTGGCCATTTTCAAGTGACATTTTGTCACTTGGCCATTTTCAAGTGACATTTTGCAAGTAACATAAATGAACTGGGGCTCCGTTCTTTATCAATTGAGACATAATTAAATTCTCTCACCTCATAAGGTTGATGTGTAAAATGATTGCGATTACATCCACTTAAGCTATAAATGCAGTGACTGGCACACAGTATGGGCTGCTATTGAGATGGTACTGGCTTCATTGACTTGTTTATTCACCCATTTGTTTATCCATTCAGTTGACCATTAGTTCATGTGTTTACTCATTAACTCACATCCATAAATCTTTCAGCATCTATTCTGCTCATAAATATTTTAAGTCAGCATAATAAACACTAACACAATTCATTACAAATGTCAATAGCACCCAAGTCCAGAGCTGGATTGCACTACAAACATTTTGAAGTATAGAGGAAAATAAAATAAATATCTTGAATATGTCACTAATATTGGTATTAATTATAGAAATTAATAGGAAGGATCAAATAGAAAATTACATTAGTTTTAGAAATTTCAATAAATATATATGTTTAAAAATTTATTGCACATTAATATAATATAATTATTTTATATTTAGTCTTTAATATATTTACATATTATACATTATAACCATTATATAATTACATGATATAAATATGTAATAAAATATTTTAAGGTAACAAGATTAATATATTATTGAAACACAGGCTCTTTATTTTCAGTTTTTCACAGATCTAATGCAAATTAGATGTTTCGAACTCTAGAAGCATTGACATGAATTGGGAAAAATATGTAACTCTCATGGCGAGATGATGTCTGTTGAACCTTGGCACGCAGCGTGGTCTCAGAGACTGAGGACAGGCGGAAGCCAGGGGAGGTGGCGATCGACCCCAGGAGCACTGAGGCTGGGAGGGTCAAGGTTTGCACAATGCATCCTCAGAAGGGTTACAGCTCTGCAAGCAGGTAAACCCTAAGATCTAAGAGGCACTCATTTCATGTCTTTGCAAAGATGCATTCAACAATCATTGAGTGAGCCAAGTTTCTGTGAACCATAAGTGACTCACACAGGCGGCAGCAGAAGAAGGATCTGTGGGCGTTGGCTGGCACGGCATATAGCTCTGGAAGATGAAGGCTGGCACCTCATGTCCCTTCCTTGTGCGTCTCCCAGGCTGTTACAGATCCAGCCAAGGTTGCATTATTTTATTCTGAGCTGATTACTCTGTAGTTTAATTCTTCCGAAATTCCCTGAACTTAAAACAGAGACGAAGGCCCTTATAAAAATCTCCTGGTCCAGTTTCTATGATCTACACTTGAAGAGACTGGTCAGGTTGAGTCTGACCTACCTTACAAAGGTGTTAAATGATGGCTGGGAAACCTTATTAAGTTTCTGTTCCCTGCAAAAGCTCGGTTCCTGCAGTCTTTCCTGGCATGTTTCCAAGTCAGATGGTCATGGTTTAAGTGGGGCTGTGTGAGGTAATTGGCCAAAGGGAAACAGAATCTCAGGTGATAAACATTGGAAGGAGGAATCACATGGGCTCTTCATGGGTGAGAAATCACGTAGGGGAACTCCTCATTTCAGCAACTCTGAGGATCCAGGGATGGGCTCTGAGGAGTGGAGGGCAGGCTTCTGGGGCATTCTTCCAGGAATCACAGCGACTGGGTTTTTACGTGATGGCTGAGAGGAGAAAAACGGGCGAGGATGCTTCAGAGAGAGGTAACTGTGTGCCGGTCCAGAGTCATTACTGACACATCAGCAGTTTCGGTGGCCCGTGCTGAGCAGCTGGGCTGTGCTACCACACCAGGAGGCCTTGGTCCCCACGGCCGCGTTATTGAGCACTTGCTGAGTGCCGGCCACTGGGTGAACCCTGCATTATGTACGTTGGCTCATTTGGCTCTGACAACCACTATTTGAGGTAGGTTGTAGTCTTACGACTTTTTTTTTTTTTTTTTTCAGAAAAAGGAAAGTGAGATATGGGTTCAAGTCACACAGTTAATAGGGGCAAAGTTAGAATTTCAGCCTGGGCCTATTAACCCTGAGAGCACGTTTCAAGCCATGCCCCCACGCTCTTGTGGGTACTGCAGGGATGCCTTTGTGAAACACGGCTGTGAAGGCTTGCAGAATTCTGGCCATGGAGCGCAGAAGGCTGAGTTTCTGGAAAGAGGCTCGTGTTTTTATGACATTCAGGAAGGAACATTTGCATAATGGTAAAGAACAAGAAGGAATAACAGCTCTGAAAATGACTAGTTGTAGGAGATTGTGCAGTTCAGTAAATCTCTGTGTGTTGGGTAAGAAGGTATTTCCTCCATGTATTAAATATTCATATTTCCTTCATATATTAAAGATTCACTGATACCCTAAATGCTTAGGTCTGTGCCTATGTTATGGTAAGCCCTTTTTCATATCACAAGAGAATAAAGAGTGAAAATGAGAGGATTTAAAGTAAATGTTATTTCTCCATAATTATTAGTTAGCATTCAATCCGTATTTATTAGTTAATATTTACTTTTGATTGCAAGTGATAGAACCTCACATCAAACTAACTTAAGTAAAAAAGTCCATGTGCTTCAGGTAAGGCCTGAGTCCATTGGTTAAATAAGGCCACCAGTTTCTCTTTCTCCTTCTTGCCTCTGCTTTTCTCTTAGCTGACATTATTCTCAGGCCAACTTTCCACACATGACCCTAGATTAAAATGGATTAGCCCTGTGATGAGAGAGACTGATTGCAGGATCATTTTTTTGACAGCTGCACAACAGAAATGGGGAGAAGGAAAGTCCCCAAGGGGTAGACAAAGGCTAAGTAATGCACTTGACCCCAATATTTGGCACTTACGCAGGATAAGAGCCTGACACTGCCTAGCCTTTGTTTCCTATGACTAAGTGTGGTATTGGATATGTGATAAGTGGGGCCCACTAAGATGTTTTGGACACGTCACTAATTTGGGGAACATTTTAGAAAAGAGCATCATCCTGCATGAGACACCGTATTTGCTTCACATCAGTCAGTAGTCAACAAGACTTGATCAGGCAATTTCCATAACCTGGGAATCCTGTCCACACACAGCACAGATCTCATCGCAGCACAGCCCGTGCCGAGACCGCGCGCATCTCTCCTGACCAGCAGGGCCCCGGCCCCAGCCGCAAGCACACATTGTGCAGGGATGTTCAGTACGTCTTCAGAGTGGTCGAGAGCACGGCTCATCTTTGTGATCAGTACAGGGCAAGGAATCTATGTGAGGCTGATCCGTAAAATGCATTTCTTTTCCCTCAGTGTCCCCCCTTTGGGTGATTTCACTATTTATTAGCCACTTCTAGGAGCCAAAAAGGAACACAAATCTCTGGTTCGTCTGTGCGGTTACCACTGTCTTGTCAGAGAGAAAGGTGCGCCCTTGGGATGGATAGAGGCTCTCCCAGGGTCTGACACCAGCAGAGGAGGTAGAGCGCGATGAACACAGCCTCCTTTCCTCCTTTGCTATAGCAAATCTCCGTGAGTGTATTTCAGATGAGTCACTGCAGAATTCAGGCTCCACGTGGCTTCAGGTCTTATACTGGGCAGGTGGAGTCAGGGCAGGGGGCAGGGCCTGCGTGTGCTCAGGAGGCTGGACTGCTCACTTTGGGGGCATTTCAAAGGTTTTGAAAAAGTGACAAAATGAGATTTGCAGTTCAGAAAGAACATTTTAGCGGTAACTGAGGAATAAATTGGAGGAGAGCAAGAAGTTTTACCCTATTTAGGGTACATGCCAGGAGTTTGTAAGTACTAACTCTAAAGTGCTGATTAGCATCCTGATGGGACATAAAATTCAGAGTAAATGGCATATAGTTGTCTCTAAGTATCCATAGGGGTTGGTTCCACTGATACCAAAATCCGAGGATGCTCTAGTCCCTTATATAAAATGTAATATTTGCATGTAACATCCTCAGGTATACTATGAGTCATCTCTAGATTACTTACTATATGTAACACAATGTAAATGCTAATAGTTGTTATACTGCGTTGCTTAGGAAATAGTGACAAGGAAAAGAAGCTCATACATGTTTAGTGCACACGCAACCATCGTAGGCCTAACTACACGGTGCATGTCAGCAACAGTGTGATTTTTTTTTTTCCGAATATTTTCAGTCCATGAGTGGTCGGTCCACAGCTGTGCAGTCCACTGATTTGGAGGGTGGACTGGATTTCAGCGGGGGAGGGGGGAGCCGGGGAACGTGTGACCGATGTCTAGACTGGCAGAGGGACTGTTAGGCTGCCCAGCAGGATTTCACAATCAGCTGGACAGCGTGTCCTGCTGTCATCCTCCCCTTCCTCTTCCTGGAACCAGGGTCCCCGGGTCTTGGAGGATGTGCTTGTAGGAGCAGCAGGAAGGCTGGGGCCCCCACCTAGCGCTGTAGCTCCCCGGGGAGGGTGCTGGTGCCCCTGTCTGGGAGGCCTGCTTGCATTTGTTTTTGCATGTGGGTCTGTCTGGTCTGAGACGTGGCAGTAGATGAGATCATGGTGCCACACCGAGGCCACCTTGCAGAGGAGGAGGCAGGAAGCCGTGTGTTTTGTCTTTTCAGCCCTGAAGCTACCTCGTTATCCAGTCACTAGACCCAAAGCTTTCCATTTTAAAACACATATTTTGAGAACATTTCATTACTCTCCTGAATTAACATAATAGATTGTGTAACCTACCTACACGCAAGCATGATTTCTAACATCAGTACAATGCCCTCGCTGTACCTTGAAGTAGGCATAATGAAAAATTAAATCACACTATTGTATATTTCAACCTATGATTGCTTGGGAATGACTACGCTTGAAGACTGGGAAAAAAAAAAAGCAATATTACTGCATTTTCTCAAAAATACTCCCTAGTGGCCTGTACTGATCCCCAACCGAGAGTTACTAGGCTGGTTCCAACGCCTCACTTCAGAATGAGACAATTGTATTGCAGAGGGGTTGAGTAGCTTCCCCAGGACACACAGGGAAGTAGAGCCAAAGCTCAGGTCCCCCAGCTTGGGGCCGTACCCCGTCATCAGCCCCAATTCCCCTGAAATGGACTCCTGGCACAGAATCCCTAGAGGCAAGCTTTGCCCATATTAAATAGTCTCCAGAGAAGACGGAAAGAGTATGGGCTTACGAGCGTCACTGTGTGCCCATAGGGGTAGAGGGACAAAGAAGACGACTAAAACGTCAGAAAAGCTGTAATCGAACGTATTCGGTGACCTTGACAATTCATTGTCTCACACGCATTCATTCACCTTGGATTACAGGGCTGCCTCTGCTCTTGTGGAGGATGTAGCTCCGTGGAATATAGGTGGGGCAAAAGCAGGTTTACATTTGTGAGCACGTAAAATACAAAGTTTATTCTCATACCATTGTTTATTAATTGTATTATTTTCCATATGAACAGCTGTGAACCTGCTTTTGCCCCACCCTGTAAATAGTAAGATGGACGTTGGTAAGCACAGCGAAGGAAGTAAAGCAGGAACCAGGGGGCGGAAGCGCTAGTGGGCAGTGAGGGGACCTGTGACAGGATATTTAAGGAAGAACCTTCTGTACAAGGGATGTTTAGCTGAGTCTTAAATGATGTGAAGGAGCCAGCCGAGCTAAAACCTTCAGTCCAGGCAGGGAGACCAGCAAGTTGTAAAAGCACTGAGGTAGGACGGAACTTGTTGTTGGTAAAAAATGCAAGTGTTGGAGGAAAGGAACCGGGTACCATCTTCCGCTGCTGTTCTGCTGGCATCCCAGAACTCTCTCTCCTCTCTCCTCCTCCCTCAAGGTGGAGCATGCGACGCAATTTTGGCTCTTCGCATCTTCTTTCTACAGACTTTCTGAAGCCATGACTTTCTAGGTAACCCTGGGAGAGGCCTGTCTTTATCAGTCTTAATTGTTCAGCATTCTGTTTAACTGAATGAGTAACGCAAGACCATTCCAGCATTTTTTGTGTGTGTGTGCCACTGAATTGCTAAAATAAATAAATAAATAAATAAATAAATAAATAAATAAATAAATCGATTGGCTGTGATATTTAGCCCATCTTTCATAGAGATGCCAATAGAAACTGACAGGTAACTCCATTGACAAACAGAAAAAAGTATTTGTACACCATATTATTGGGCTAAATGGAAGCAAATGGTTCAGCACAACAGATATGATCAAGATCATCGCAATCATCATCAAAGGAGAGTTTGACGACAACACCACCCCATTTCCTAGGTTTGCTACCACTTAACCATGACAGGAGCCCTTGGTAAGCATGTTTCTGTCAGCTTGCTCTGTATCAGGTAGCAAGAATTTCTTCATAACTGGGTCAGCTGCGCAGTAGCCTTGTTTTCTGTAAGAATGCCAGCCACATAATCAAAGGCAAATTGAATCAATTAAGTGTATAATAGGCCCAATTTTTCTTAGCAGGCTTGTCATGCTCAAGAGAGAATTTGTTTGTATTTTACTTAGCAAAAATAAATAAATAAATAAATGTGAAAATCACACCAAAAATACATTAGAGGAATCCTTTTTGGAAGCCACCCAGAGACCAGGTGCCCACTGAGGATGTGTTCAGCAGCTAGGTGTGTGGATAAAGCCTTTGGTGGGCATGTTGGAGTCCTTCCAAAGAGAATCACTAGATAAGCACCAATAGCTTTTTAAGAAGCACATTCTTAAATCATTATTTAAAGTAATACTTTAAACTATCACATATGCTTTGAGGAACAATAATTATTATATCCATAAATACCTTCTTAATTTTTTATTTTTATACTTTTCGAACTTAAAGCCTGTCTTTTTTACTTTTGTATATTCTTTTCAAAGCTAAGAACCTCCTTTTGCATGCATCTTCTTAATTTTCTTCTGGGTTGTTGGTTCCCCGCTTTTAAGTTTGTTCTCAGGTATTCTACCACAGGTAACAGAAAAAGTATGCTAACTTTATAAAACTCAGCTTCCAGTTTTCTTTAATGTACAAATCTCCAGTAGCATAAACATTTTCCTTGCTAATTTTAAAAATTGGTTTAAATATTCCTCTGAAAATAAATGCATTTGCCCCGAAATCTGAATTATTACTTTATATTTAATGTTCTACTTTAACCATCCAGTTTTCTTCCGTCTTTTTGTTAAGCGTTCCCTTTCATCTAAACTTTGCCCTGGTTTCTATTCATCTCTTTTTCATCATCATTCACTATAAAAAAACCTCCCTTTTCTGTTCAATAAAGCAAAAAGGAGCTTGCTATTCTGCAGGTTCTCTTTACAACACAAAGTCCTTGTGGCAGCAGACACAGATATTTCACACTGAGGTATTTCACTATTGGCATCACCCAGGGCAATGCTGTTGAGGTTGATGGGCCCAGTGAGTATAGTTTGGACATATGTAGTGTGAAAAGTAACTTGGAGCACTTCCTTATATTTTAATGTACATAGTCTCCAGAAAAATCAATAAACTAGATGTTTTTATATCCATGGCAGTGTTTAGACTACAATTCCTAAAAGGTCACTTTTGGCCAAGACCTCTCAAGGGAGTGGTAGAGGACTCAGGTCTGGGACTCAGGGCTCCCAAATTATATTTTAGTGCTGTTCTGTACAAGAATGGGAGCTTTGGACAACATCAGTCAGACCCGCGTTCAAACCATGGTTTGATGATTCATTTAGTTTTGTGCTTTTGGGCAAGATTAGTAACTTCTCTTCCACATCTTTATACTTTCCGGAAGAGCTATTGAGTTAGATGTGATGTCAAAGAAATATATAGAGCATGTGCTTTAAAAATCATGCTTATTATTGTTTGTACCAACGTTATTATTATGATAATGTTTCCCATTGGAATTACCCAATGCTGTCATTTAGCAGTAGGAGGGCAACCTAAGTTGACTGTTTCTCCTAAGGAAGTTTAAGTATTATTAAAGATATTTTACAATTTCTGGGTATTGAGGTGATTGTGAAAAGAAAAAAGGCAGGAAGATTTGAATTTATTCAGTATCAGCCTACTCCATATCCCTGCTCGGGATGTTAGCACGGGAACTCAACAACCCCCAAACTAATTCCTGGCTTCTGTCCCCTCACACACGCTCTGCCCATGTCCTTCCTGACGTGACTGTGGCCCTTTCATCCTGCCACTTGCCCAGACTAAAAATCTTGGAGTCACCCTGGGCTCCTTTCATTCTCTCATGCCTCATATAAAATCCATCAGCAAATCCTATTGGTTTGACCTTTTCATTCAGATTATTTTATAACCTCCCGACAGTCTTCACTCTTCTTGGGAAGGCCTTGGGAAACCAAGGAGATCCTTTTAAAAACATGATTTAGAGAACTGCATATCTCTTCTCAAAAAATGTGCAGTTCTCCCCATTTTATCCGGAGAAAGTACCAAAGTCTTTACTGAAACCTGCCCGGCCTACCTGGCCTAGAGCCCTGCCCCTCTCTGTCCTCTTCCATTTCCCTGCTTTCTCTGCACCAGCCTCACCAGCCACTCTCCTCCTCTAACACAGGTCATTTTTGTAGCTGCTCAATGTGCCCAGAATGCACTCTCCTCATCTTGTCAAATACGCACCTAGTCGATTATCATTTTTATGTATACACTCTTATATGTATATATGTACATATGTACAAAACAGCTTTATTGAACTATTTGTATAATTCACATACCATACAATTCACCCATCTACAGTATACAATTCAATGATGTTTAGTATATTCACAAAATTGTGCGATAACCACAACAAAATAAATTTTATAACCATTTTTCCCACCTCCGACCCTAGTGAATTACTGCTCTATTTTCCGTCTTTATAAATTTGCCAATCAAGGACATTTATAAGTAGAATAATGCAAGATGTGGTCCTTTGTGACTGGTTTCTTTCACTTTGCATAATGTTTTCAAGGTTCATCTGCACTACAGCTTGTGTAAATACTTCTTTTCATAACTGAACAATATTCCACTGTTTTGATATACAACATTTTATTCATTCAATTCATTGATGTTTATTCAATTCATTAATTGATGAACATTTTTAGGTTCTTTCCATTTATTGACAATGATGTATAATGCTCCTATAAACATCCATGTACACATTTTTGTGTAGACACATGTTTTCATTTCTCTTGGGTTTTCATTTCTCTAAGAGGGAAATTGATGGGGCATGTGGTGTCTGTACTTAACTTTTGAGGAACTTCCAGACTGCTCTCCAAAGCTTCTGCACAATGTTATAGTCCACCAGCAGTGAACGAAGGTTCCAATTTCTACTCATCCTTGCTAACATTTGTTGTCTAGCGGATGTGAAGGAGAATCTCATGTGGTTTTGATTTGCATTTCCCTGATGGCTAATAATGGTGAACATCTTTTCACGCACACTTAGTTTACTGCTGACTCTTCGGGACCTTTGTTCTAATTTCACCTTCTCAATGAGGTCGCTCATGAACATCTTATTTAAAACTTCTGTTAACTTCTAACCCCTGCATTTTTAGACATCTTATTTTACACATCACTTATCATCATCTCATACCACATGACTTATCTATTATATTTATGTTGAGTGCATAGCTTCCTTATTTCAGCCTGATCCAAATATGGATACTCAATGACAGCAGAGAACTACGCTCCAATCACTGACTATATTGCATATACCTAGGAAAATGAAAAATTGAGGACATTCAATAAGTACTTACAGAAAAAATGAGTGAATAGAGAGAAAATCAGGCCCAGAAGAGTTAAGACAATAATTATGGTCCACTAAAAACTGTCTAAGTGGAAACTAGGTGGAATACCATTGCTTTTGCTTCATCTTCAAAAGTGATGTTCTGGAAGTTTTACTATACTTTGGGCTTGGCTGCTTTTTAAATTGATATTTCTGACCACCTTATCAAAGGTATTTAAGGAAACATCTAGAACACATATGTATCCTGTGACTAATTTAAAAAGTGCCCTTGGTCATTTCTTTTTTGTACATTTGATTCTTTTGTACCTTTGAATTGGTGACAAGTAAGCTCACAAGCATTTCCACTGAAACCACACCTGGACTGACAACCTTAAACTCTCATCGTTCCTTCTGAGGTGAAGGATTTTTTTTTTATATAATTAAAACATTAATTGAGACTTTTTTTTTAGTAAGAGCAAAAAATGGAGATGGAGTTTGAGGCGGGCAGCACACATAAACCAGCTATGAATACTGGGACTTGGAATGGGATTCCATTCACAAGCCAGGACAGATATCTGTGTGGCCTTTGAGACGCAGCATCGCCTGTACTCAGGTGGTGTGGCGCTTATAGCCGCTGTGTGTATGAGTACATTCTTCCATGCCTTTTGCTCTTCTGTATCAACTTACTGCAATAAACATTGGTACATATGGGAGTACACGCATTCTAAAAATAGTGATGAGCACTTTGTGGAAGTAATAACCATCTTAAATTTGTGATGACTGTTTGATGCTGTTAGAAACAAAACATTTCCTTCCCTCATAAGAGGAAATGGATTATTTATAATTAGTTTATTGGTAAGAACGCTTTTGATCTACTATACACATTTATGAGGATAATAGCCTTTTTGGATACTACATATTTTTTTTAAACATCTTTTTTGGCATGGTAATGCTTGTATGGGGCTTAAACTTGTGAACTCACTAACTTATCTATCTAGCATTTTAGTTTTGGCATCGGAATAAAACAAAAACTCAGTTGTAATCTCAGAGATGCAATGCTCTATGGAAAAGAAAAAACAATATTATGGCAAGGGAGGGCTTTGGAATTCTTGTTACAGAAGTAAATACCCACAAACAGCATACAATTTCAGACTGAAGTGGTCAATTTGCTCTCACCTGTGGTTTTGCTCTGATGACGATGATCGTCATCCACTTCTTGGTGAGAGCTGGGCTGCAGGATAACCAGTGAAGAACCAGTTACCGGTGGGAAAGTGACCAAGGGGGCACAAGAGAGAGTCTTATGAGACTGAAGTCTGAGATCATTAATCAGAATTACTAAACAGAAAATTCAAGGACTGAAAAGCTGTTCAAACTTTCTTCCTCAGATATAATGTGGGTCTAAATTTGGACGAACCATATGACTTCAGCAGTATAACTTAGCTTTTGTCCTTTATGTTTAATAGAAACGCCATGCTGGGAAACGTCGAATAAACAATTGGACAATTCAGTGAGAACTACAGTTAACAAAAGGCACATGTAGGCAAACTTCTCCAATCTTGGGAACTCCTTGCCCCTCCGCTGCACTCATTTGCCGTCTGGTTAGTTTTCTTAGAGCTTTTAAGAGTACCAACTAAGAAAACACTGGAGACAATGTTTGACTCAAACATCTATGTGTTTACATACTCTATGACTTGAGTGCTGCCATGATTGGCCATCATTCCCAACACTACCCCGGTCTCTACCACTGCATCATTTTATCTTTGATCAGACACATTCCTCATAAACCAGTTTTATTTTCCTCCTTTTCAAGGGCTTCCTCCTGATCTTAGTTGGTTTTGGAAGTGCGGTATGCATTTTCCAGGGAGGACATGCATGTCTTCTCTAATCAAACCAATAGCAAGAGAGTAGACATGGAGTCAACCCACTGCGGTTTAATTTATATTTCCTTATACCTTACTAAAGGTAAAATCCATCTAATCCTGTTGGAAGCAGGGTGTCAAATGATATCATGTGGTGGCCCTACTGTGTTATTTTATCTTGTTCTTGCTAAGGAGGCAATATTGTGGCAAGATAGAGGGAATATGAGTCTCCAAAATCCTAAGCTTCATTTTAGTTTCTATAGTAGGTTTCTTCTCTTCATAAGCTCATGGCATTTAAAATTAATTTTCTCATGTTTTATTTTCATTTGCTAGTTTAATTAAATGATCTATGACATATTTCCAAAGGTGGTCCAATAATATCTACATCTGACATTTTTGGTGACATGAACACCTTTAACATTAATGGGTGAAATCTGATTTCTCTTCCCTTGAAATTGGGCTAGGCTCAAAGACTCAGTTTGAATTCCATTTACAGGTAAATATCAATAAAATATATAATATACATGATTACAATGGACAGTAGGATGTGGTGAAAGTAAGACTGCATGACTCCTAAGGCTACGTCAGAAAATCTTGGAGTTTTCACCTGAATTTCTTGAAATATTCTCTCTCCTGATGCTCCTTTCTGAAACCTAGCTTCTATGTTGCAAGAAGCCCCAGGTGCATGGAGAGACCATCAGTAGGTATCTCAGTAAACAATCCCTACTGTGTCCATCACTGCGTGACCTCACCCCTGCCTACCTGTCAAACATCTAATTAGCTTCCACATGATTTCCATGACTAGCCATTTGAATCACTTGTTGCCAAGTGAATATTCTCAGCTGTGGCCAGACATCAAAAGAGGTGAGGAGCCATCTCTGCTGTGTCCTCCCTAAATTCTAGATCCACAAAACCCATGAACATAGTAAATAATCATTGCTTTAGGTCACAATGTTTTAGGAGTGGTTTTAATGCAGCCATAGATTGTTGTAACAGAATTTGGTACCAGGAGCAGGGTGTTCCCATAACAAAAACTTCAACCATGTGTAATTGTCTTTGGGATTAGGCTGTAAGTGGAAAATGAAGGGATTTGAGGCTTCTGTTAGGAAAAGGTGGAGGAGCTACCGACAAAGGCTGGAACGAAAGTTAGAAATAATTATGGTAGATTAGAAAAAAGAAGTTTGACAACCAGCAGAGTTATGTGTGGTGATATAGAAGATAGAAAAAAATGCCTAAGGAATTGGTGCTTTTCCTACTAAAATATCTAAGCAGAATATTCAAAGTGCCAACTTCATTCTCTTAGTCATGCATCATAAGATATAAAAGAGAGAGAGAGATGAGGTTAAAAAATATTTTTAGTTTTCAAGCAAAATTTAGTACAAATATAATGAAACCATAACTTTCTGGTTTGGAAAATTTAATGGATTCTCATTCCCAGTCTTTCCAGATAGCAAAAGAGTCTCAAAGTCAGAAGAGACCTTTGGACAAAGATCAAACCTGGAGCACTGTCTGAAAAATATAGACTCAGGGTAAAGACAGGGGCAATAGTGTGACTGTCAAACACTTCACACACGGTAAGGAGGACATAAGATGGTGTTTCAGTTTTGTTTTTTTTCCAGGTGAACAAAGACCTTTAAAGCATGTAGAGAATATTTCCCACAGACTGTCTCTGTTAAGTAATAGGGATTAGTAGATAAAGCCTATTAAAAGGACTTTGGTGGAGGCTCATTTTCTTAATGGCCTAAACAAAAAAAAAATCATGAGAACACTACAAATTTTAAAGAAGTTATACTAGCAGAAATACCACCAACCTGGGCTAAAAGAGACAGAGGCAGTACAAAATAAAAGGGGTTTTTGACATCTGTACTTCCAGAGGCAGGAAATAGGATGAGAAAACAGATCCTCCAAATACAAGCCATTTTCCAGAGCTTGGAACCAAGATCCCAGAGGGCAGATCTATAAGACACAGGAATAGACAGAACAAGGTGTGTTTGTGTTGGGAAGTTTCCACCTGATAGACCGGGCAGGCTCACCCCCATTCAGTGGCTTGGAAGGACCAGGGACTCTATAGAAGGAAGACATTTATTGGCTTAGAGGATTCACCAGGTTTCAGAGTCTGGATCTTATTCCTCTCCAGATGCTCAGAAACCGGACTTTGGGAGCTCACTGAAGAGTTTCGTTTTTCAGGGGCAGGCTGACATTCGCCAAACCCATTTTCCTGATTCACACAATCAGAATTTCAATTCACCCACTTACAGTGAGAAATCACCGTCCCTGGAAATTGAATACTCAGACTGCACTAATCAGAAATCTCTCTCTCTCTTTTGGTGAACTCCTTCTCATAGTGATATAAGACATAATTTGAAGTCTCCTTTTTACAGAACAGAGTTTGTTTACCCGGCGCTGGCAGAGTCAAATACTAGACACCGAGAACTGCGGTGGAGAAATATTGGCTATTTTATTAAGAAAGGTGCCACCAGGAGAATGGGAAGCTAGTGCTCAAAAGCTCCAACTCCCTGACAGTGTGTAGGTTATTGATTCTATAAAGTAAAATGAGAAGACACTGGGTTAGGGGTTCAGGCTTGTGCTGGGAGCTGATTGGTTGGAGGTGAGTTAAGGGTGCCGAATCATTTCTTTAGGCCTTGAGACAGCCCTGAGATTTTTTCCAGCATTCCTCTGTCTGGTCTCATGGGAAAGTAGACTGGGTGGTTCTACTGTAGTGCTCAGAAGCTGAAACATACTTTAGGTCAATATGTTGCCTTTAGCTTAGTCAGGACCAGGCTGCTGTCTTCTGTTGCCTTGGGACTTGCTGACTACCTGGGGAAAATGCTAGGTCTCTGAGAGCTACAAACAGAGAGAAAGAGATTATTTCTAGAACCAGGATTTAAAACTAAATCTTATCAGAATCATAAGGACCCTCAGTTTCATTCTTATAAAGTTGAAATCCTTCTCCCACCACTGCTCCAAAGAAAATTATGTGTGGTTGAATGGAATTAATGAGATGGGCAGAATGCATGGTTGCCTCAGTTGCATCTCATTTTATAATCTCATAGTAAGGGTGGTTTTGCACCGTCCATTGGGCTACATCATCATCTCAATATTGGCATTGCCTGCCAGAAGGACTAGGCCATAGAAAATTCAAGGCTAAACCTTCCTTCCCTTGGTGCTATGCTTGAGGGGAAGCTGACTGTTTCCCCTGCAATTCTCATTTCCTCTGCTTCCTGGGCTGATCATCTTCCCCTGCTGATTAGAACATTCTTCTCTTAGACATGTTCATAAAGTCTATCAGCCTACATTGAAGCCTTTCATACCTGGGGACCATCTTTATTCTTCAAGCTCATTTGCGCTCCCATTTTTCTTTATGTATATATTCCTCAGTACTTCAACAGACTTCATTCTCCGCCTGTCTGTAGAGTTATGCGACACAAGGGAATTATCCATTTGCCTCTCATCCATCGTGTCTATGAAATATTCTGCACTTTTAAAATATTAATTCAAATATGATGTCACAACAGACTGAAGCTTTCCCAAGCAGCCTGGCATTCTGTAATTTTTCTGAAAAGCCCGTGCCCCCAAATTACTCCTATTTCGTCAAGTTGGCCATTGGTCCCATTATAATAATGGCCTGCCTTACCTTTTGAAATTGCCTGATTTCATTGGGATTTTATCATATGCACTGTGAAATTTTATTTTCCCAAACCCCTTTGTTCTCAAGCATTAAAAAAAATCACTTTCTAATAGATATTAAAAAGAGAAGTTTATCATTGCTCTTTAACTTGTGGCTTGATCCTGGGCCTCTGATTCTGTCCTTGTGAGGCTGGATGTTCTTTTTGTTCCTCTATTTCATTGATCTTATTCACTGATACTACAGATGACTTCATTCATGCAGCCTTGGAAGATGATTTTTAAGTGCCACGCTTTGTCATCTTTGTCGCCTCCCTCACATTTTAGAAGAACAAAGTTCTCTCTCCCAGTATGCATACGCAATTAGAGTGCTGTGACTTGGTCTTACCCTTGATATATATGACTTGATATATATTTGACTAGTAGAATGGAAGTTCTCTCACAGTGTAGGTCACTCACAGATTACGGGAAGGCCAACTGCTAGAACCACACCAGGGTCCATGGATGGGAAGGAGTGGTTTCCCAAAGGCACACTGGGGACTTTCACCAGATGAATAGTGAATGACAGTGGGAATGACATTAACAGACAGTCACATATTTATATAAATATGTTCTAACATATAATGATTGCAAAGACACTTATGATTTCGGCTTTCGCCCTATGTATATGTGATATGTATAAAGTAATTGTGGATTATCTGAAAACATAACATGTGGCCAAAATAATGTTCTATGAGTATAACAGGAGTTGGCAAACTGTAGCTTATGGGCCAGATCTGACTCTCTACCTGTTTTTGTAATAAAGTCCTATTGGAACACAGACACCCCCCATTCCTTTATTTCTCTGGTTGCTTTCACTCTGCAGCAACAGAAGTGAGTAGTTGTGTCAGAGAGCATTTGGTCTGCAAAGCTGAAGATATTTACTATTAGGTCTTTTACAGGAAAAGTTTGCTAACTGCTTTTATATTGGAAAGGTTTTCTCATTCAGTTGCATAATCTCTAACCAATAAACAGCACAGGGAAGATGCAGAAGATTACTTAGTCTGGTCTGCTGATACAGTAGAGGTAATCAGTGTGGGAAAGTATTTCACAGCTCAACTACCTTTGGATTTGTCTGGATAAACTGAGATTAATGTATTGGGGTGAATTTCTGTCTCTCTCTTCTTTCCTATCTCAGACACTAAATCTGTTTTGACACTTCCAGAGTAGGAAGCCGTGGGTTGGGAGTAGGAAGTTCCTGAATAGTGCCACATTCGAAGGATGTAGAAATACTACCGTGGGTTTCATATGATATCACTAATAAAGTCATCTGGGAATGAAACAGAGCTGAAATTGAATCTAGGATTTATCAGTTTATTAAATTCCACTTCACTGGTAAACTTGGCATCTTAGTCGGCATGGACTACCTTAACAAAATAGGGTAGACTGGATAGCTTAAACGACAAACGTTTATTTATTGTAGTTCTGGAGACTGGAATTCCAAGATCAAGGGGCCAGAAAGGCAGGTTTTATTCTGAGGCCTTTTCTCTTGGCTTTTAGGCCACTGGCCTCATGCTTGGGTGCTCATGCGACCTCGTCTGTGTGTGCATGCAGAGAGGACGGGGAGCGCGCTAGCACTCTCCGGTGCCTCTGTGTCTCTTTGCGGGCAGCAGTCCTATCATGAGGGTCCCACTCTTTTCTTCTCTTATTACCTTCCAAAGGCCCTATCTCCAAATACCTTCAAACTGGGGTTTAAGTCTTAGGTATATACATTTGCGGGGGAGCAGTGTGGGAGACACACACATTCAGTTCACACCATTTCCAGTGTTGAATAGTGCATGTGAGTGACTGATAGTGATCCACAGTCAGAAAAATGGAGAGAAGCTATTTTAATTATTCAATAAGTACTTATTGAATCATTATTCAATTTTTAAAGTTTTTATCCTTTACTAATACACTTTATTTTTTACCTTAATGGTCCACAGTGAAACTCATTATTTTTCAATGCAATGCATTACATTCTTAGAATGAGATATTTATTCTGTAATAAAAACTAGAAACTTAGATCCTTCTTTCTCACTTCTGCCAAGTCTTGTCAATTTTACATCCAAAATATATCTCAAATCTATCCACGTTTCACAATTTCCATCACCACCACCTTAGTCAAGGAAACCATCTCTCGCCTGCACTATTTGCAAAAGCCT
Organism: Pteronotus mesoamericanus; assembly: GCF_021234165.1. Taxonomy (NCBI): domain Eukaryota; kingdom Metazoa; phylum Chordata; class Mammalia; order Chiroptera; family Mormoopidae; genus Pteronotus; species Pteronotus mesoamericanus. The sequence goes on from NW_026555277.1 coordinate 1,461,292, forward strand.
TCTGACGACTCTCTTTTCTTTCATTCTTACGATTTCCATTTGTTTATCTGCTTGGCATACAAAGTCAGTTTCAAAACCTGTCAAACATATCTGATCATATCTTGCAGCTGCCGAAAGCATTACTTTGGCTGTCCATTTACCGTCAGTGCTGCGCTTGGCTTTCAAAGACCTGCTTTGTCTACTGCGTCGTGCCGATGCAGTGCCTCTTGCTCACTTTCCTGTTACGTTGACCATCTTTGTTCCTTAAAAACATTGGGCTTCTTGTTTGTCTTCCTCCATTCTCTTTCTTTTCCAACCATCTTAATCCATTCACATTGCTGTGACAAAATTTCATAGACTGGATGACACATAAACTGCAGCATTTTATTCCCCACAGTCGTGGAGAATGGACAGTCCAGTCAAGGCCCAGGCAGATTCAGTGTCGGGTGAAGACCAGCTGCGTCATGCAGAGCATCTCCCCACTGCAGCCGGACATGATGGAAGAGGTGAGGGCGCTCTGTGGGGACTCTTAAAAGGGCACAGTTCTATTCATGAGGACTCTGTTCTCACAATCTCTTCACCTCCCAAGAGCCCCACCCCAAAGCGCCATCACACTGGGGATTAAGTTTTCAACATGGGAATTTTGGCAGGGACACAGACATTCAATCTATAGCAGCCACCTGCTTCTACTTACATCGGGGAATAGTTCCTAAGCTCATTTACAACTCAGGGTCTTTGCCCTTGCAGTTCCCTCTGCCTGGAATACTCAGGTCTTCACATAGTGGAATTGTTCCTGACATTCTAATTTTGGTTCAAATATCATTTTCTTGAATGAGTCTTCCCCAGCTAAACAAGCACTCTCTACTGTATAATCCAGGTTCATTTTCCTGGTGGTACAGACCTCTTCTCTGTTTTCTTGCTTATTTGTTTTCTTATTCCTTGTCTGTCTCTCCCACTAGAGAGAGCAACATGACTGAATTCTTGATGCCTAACATAATGCAAGACTGAGAAAATGAATAAAAACATTAAAAGGAAAACAAAAATGGCATGGCCCCTTGACCTGGCCCTTTCTTCAAAATTAACACTTGGAAAGTCAACCTAACTGAGTAATTCATATATATTCTGAAGCAGGTAGCTTCAGTTTAAATCCCAGCTCTACCATTTACTAGCTGTACAATCTTAGATTCACCCCTAAACCTTGATTTCCTCATATTGAAAAAACAGATATTATAGTTCGTAGGGTTGTAATGAGAGTTGCATAAGTTATCATAAGTAATGCACTGAGAATTCTTCCTGACACTTGGTCAGCTCTCAGTATTTATCGTAAGAGTATATATTAAATTAATATGCATTAATTAATAACATTAATATTACCATGAATGTATACTAAAATGAATCTAACAAAAGTTTATTGAAAAAATGGCTAAACATTGTTTGTAATTTTATACTTAAACTGGAAAACACAGAAAAAAATCCTCTTTATGTTTTTGCAAAATAAGATATAAAGGACCTAAATTCTAAGTAACATTTTAAGTCCTAACATTTGTATGGTACTGTATTATTTACAAAGATGTGCCCTTATGGCAAGTGACATCATACTTCCTACATCTCAAGGAGTAAATATTATCACTAGTTTAAGAATGAGAAAAGAGAGGGACCATTAAATTCATTGGCTTGCCCAAGGTCCCCAGCTGCTGACTGAGTCAAGCCTTGAACACAGGTTTCTGGAGTCCCTAGTCAACTTTTGCAACATGCTGAACCTCTCACAGTTTATGCACATGTTAGGGGTATCGGCAAAGCAGAAGTTCCCCACAAATTAGAGAAACATTTAATAGGTATTTATAAAGTTTTCAGTTTTTCATTTTGTTAAACTTCCTATACATGTTTTACAGTTTTGTCTGTTTTGATTTTGATTGCTATGTGCGTGGGTGGCACTGAAAAATTTTTCAGTCTTAGTCTCTCTAAAGATCCAGAGATCTAAACATCAGACCTTGTATGTACCGATACACTGGCTTGGCAGAAGTAAGTTCTCGGGATTTACATATGAATATTAAATGTTAATACTCATTTTCTTGGACTTGAATATATCTCCGAAAGATAGGACCACACATGGAACAAAAATAATGAGTTAGTCTTTATCTCAATCATTTCTGGGCTTTGGTGTCGCTGAGGACAGTGGGAGGTGGAGGGAAGGGATGAATATAAAGTGTTGACACTAATGACATTTGACTCATATGGCGCTGCACCCTGCACGGAGAAACTGGTCAATTCTCCCAGCTATCTCCTTCTGGCAGGTACATGCCACAGATAATAACTCAGAATTCTTTCTCATTGGAGCCAATTCTGAATTGGTGGTCTGGAGAGGAATGCTGTATTGGATTACCAACTAGTTCCAATAGAATTGTTTCCAACAGTAATTAGAGTTGATGGAATGCCCATTCCTTAAAAGACAGCACCAAATTCCAGATTTTTCCGAAAAGAAAGATGAGAGCCCAGCTCTCTTGCTTACATTCCTCTTTTTCAGAGTGTGGAAATATCCTTTTGCAAGAAAATAAAGCATGTCCTTACGTGCATAAAGGCTGCCTCCTTATTTTCTTCCTGTCAGCTACCTGAGCCTGCCACAGTATTTGGAATGTCATGGGAAGAACTGAGACATGAGAGGTTGACAACTCTTGATTAGAGATTCTCTCTAGCTCAATATGTAATATGGCATCTTGGCTTTGAGGTACAGTGGTGACTCCATATATCAAGGTTTTGTGGATCTGAATACAACTCTGTTTAATAGAGAGTTCTCTCTACTGTCAGAGTGAAAAAAAACCCCCAATGTTATTTGCTGCACTAAGATACTTGGCATTGTTCTCATCAAAGGAGGAGAGAAAATCCTATTTAGGACAAGGATGAGGTAATGGCAGTTGTGTGCAATGAGAGGATCCATTCTTAATCATTAGCATGTGGCTGGGAAGTGTTCTGAGGCATTGGCTTGGTTTGATAATGGCTTAGTAACTCCTGATGGGAACCTAGAAAGTCCTATCAAATGAAGATGATTTAAAAAAAAAAACTGACCAGAATCATTTCTTTTTGAGTTTATAATATTTTTGCTTTTCCCAACTCCAGGGTGCTTAACAGTAGCAACTGGATATACCTTATAGCAATAGGGACCAGATGGGGCCTGATAAAGCAAGCTGAAACATGTGTTGGAGAAGCTGATACTAACATTATAAGCCATTTCTGTTGGCTTCAAAAGAGAGAACCATGCTTATCGTGCTTTTGAGCCAATTCTCAGATTAAGTAATTTCTTGAAGAAATGGGATCCTTGCTTTTTTCCCTTTTTATAAGTAAGTTCCAAATGAACATCTTGTCCTAGATCTTTAAAAATCAGAAATGCTGTTATGATATAGCTCATTTAAGTAAGTCTCTATAAAGTTTGAATTTTCTCATTCGAGAAGTGAAAGCACTACTCGAGTTAATTGTTTCTGCCACTCAACATTGACATTTTCCTCTCTTTTCTCATTTTAGAGAGAAGTTCTGAGAACTAACTGCAATGATTATATTCAAGGCAGAAATGCTACTTTAAGAAGAACCAATAATGAGTGTTTACAAGCTGCATGGTTACTTGCAAATGCCTGTGCAGGCACTATGTCATGTGTCTTGAAATATTGCTATATTATGTAAACCAAAAGATTATGCATAAGGCTTCTAACCCCAGGGCCCATCTGTAGACTGAATCTCACTTCATCCAACTCCGGTAGTCCATTCATCCTGACTTGTATTAAGGGGAGGGACTGCCAATGCATCCAAATCACTGAAGATTAATAAAGAACAAAGAAGAATAGTCAGGAGGCAATTTGGTAACATGGGCTTGGATGGGGTCTACTTGGGCTTAAATTCAGACTGGATCTCCTCACAGCTGTGTGACGTCGACAGTTTGCTTAGCTACTCTGATTCTCACTGCCCTTGGAGGAGAGAGCAGGATAACAGAATTCATCAGTACTAGCTCTCAAACCCGACAGCCTGCCTTTGAAGCCTGGCTCTGCCACTTACCGTGTCGAACTGTGGCACTGCGGCACATTGTTTCTTCGAGACTCTTTGGCCTTCAGATTCTGAGTCACAGGGATAAAAATAGTGCTTATCTCATAGGGTCTTAGTGAGGATTATATTCACCGATCCAATACTATTTATAAATTCTTGACACAGTGCTGACACTTGGTAAATGAGCCATGCATGAAAGCCAGTATGGTGACTCAATCTACTGGAGTCCCTTTCTTATCGAGAGAGAATAAAGTGACAGTCCCTTCATGTCTGCAAAACCCTTCTCCTTTTCACTGACCATAACATATAAGGTGTTAGGCTCCCTGGAAATCAGATTATATAGAACCATCATTCCAGTAAACTGCTCTAGAAGGCTGGGTATGAACAACAGTTTTGAATATGGCAATTGACCTGAAGACTCCACACCCCATGTTCCTATGAAAACTTTAAGGTTTAGGAAAGGGAAGTGGCATCATCCATAAATACCTGAATGGTGATCCCAATTGAGCAACAGATTAATTGAGCTATTCATCAGTAATATGGTGGTAACTGACATTGACAGAGTAAAGATATTGATTCTGGGTAGAATTGCTTTCCTCCTATTACTAAATCTTCTCAACCCTTGGAGACTGTCATCCATTCTTTTTGGGGAGATGAAGGCCAAATTTCTTAAGCCAGCCTACGCAACCTGTCTGGTTTAACTTCTGTAGGCTTGAATGAAGTTACCATCTCCTCTTCCATAACACTATATTCATTCATTCATTCATTCATTCATTCATCCATCCATCCATTCATCTGTTAGCCTTTCATTCATTCATCATGCAGACATTTTCCATACACACAGGGGGTTCTCCAGCAGTGAATATAGCACATCTATGCCCATGTAGACCTTCTGTTCTAGTGGAGAAAGCAGGCAACCAAAATAAATGTATAATGCCGTAATTAAATAAAATTGAGAATATAGGAAACAGGATTGGAGTAAATATGGGGGTGAAGCATGAAGTTCTGTGGAAACCCAACAGTCATAAACGGGGGGTACTTGGCATGTTGAGGAGTGAGAGACAGGGGAGAAAGTCCCTGGTACTAGTATTACCCCACTTCAAATCTAAGAAACGAATAATTAGACAGGCTATCCAACTCAGCCAAGATCACACAGCTAGAAAATGGCAGAGTGCGCATCTCTGGGATCTGGCCTCACAACTCCCATGCTGCTTTGCTGCTCAGTATTGTTCTTTTCCTTAACATTTGGAGCTCTGTGTGCAGCAGGAGGCAGGACAGCTCTTTCTCCTTTTTTTTTTTTTTTTTTTTTTTTTTTTACCACAACTACCACATGGCTTTTACTTACTTCAATGCCTCTTAACCTTTTATGTTGTTTTATATGATTTCTATCTTCTCCATTTGTATAGTTTTAAACAACAAGGGTTTTCAAATCTGTGGATTGCTGGAGACAGATATTACACACTGATTCATTTTGTGGCTTTTCCCCTTCGTTTTGCACAGAGCAAGGGTGACTTGTTCACTAAAGCTAATGGTTCCCCCCCACCATTGCCTTGTCTGGTGGGAATAGCAGGCCATGGGATAATGCAGGTTGATGCTCATGCTCTCCCTTGGGTAAATACAAAGAATACTGACTTTTCTGTGCTACGGTAGGTAATACAAAAATAGGGTGTTTTCCCCCATGTTCTTTCCCTTTCCACAGTTATTTAACTTCATCTACCCATGACTGTGGTCATGCTAAAAATGTCACATGAAATCAACCCTATTCATGCACTGGAATATACATTTTCCAGACAATTGCAGCCCTTACTTTGGCTGGATGAGTGAGTCAAGTCGGGCCTTTCTCATGTTGCATACCACCGAGGGTGTGCGCACAAGTATCACGAGTTTCCTCTTTAGTTATGAAAATACAAATCCAATAGAAAAAGGGGAACAGAGAAGGATATTTTAAAGGGGGGAGAAATTTATTAAGTTAGAGTACAGTTCCTTCATTTTACATATTTAACACGGAGAAAACAGTCACACAAATGATTAGAACACAAAGTGGCATACAGATATGCTTTGATGTCAGGACTGAGGTTTTTCTTTCAATTGTCTCATAAATAGATGCCCCAATGAGCCAGAAGCAGATCAATAAACATATGCACTAACTGTTTCTTTTGTCATTCCTGAAAGATTGGTTGAAGATAGAAACATATGATTCATTTTGACTGAAATACAGACATTACTGTTATTACAGAACAGACTAAATCTACCATGTTGAGGTACAGCACTTCCCTTAGTTGCAATAATCTTTATCTTGTCAACAGTCTTGTTTCATTTATTCTGCACCACCTGGCATGAGCCATGTGTCCAAACACTCTACTAGCATGAGAAGCTCTGCTATTTTCTTATATCATAAAACCTCGCCCCCGGATCCCAGCAGATCTGTGGTTTGTAAAATTCCTTGCAAAGGCTGCAAATGGTTCATATTTAAAAACTGTTCTTTATGTGAGATTCTTCTGAAAATCCAAAGACCCCTGCCAAAAATAAAGTCATTTGAGACTTAGCAGACACATACACATTGAGCAAAGCATTGCGATATTGTTTTAAGAGTATTTACACATTCCAGAGGTAATTAAAAGATAAATGAGTGTAAAGCTTTTAGTAATATATATTGATTTTTTGTGAACCGATCTGTAAAGTAATGGAGAAGATGATGGCTTATTTTTTCACAGAGCATTTAAAATCATTCTGATGCAGGAAGGCAGAAATGATGTTTGCTATTTCGCTGACTTGACGAGATCTAATTAGGTATTGATTCTGAATTCTGTGTAGAGACCAAGAGGACCTGGAGGAAGATGATGGGCAAAGGCCCAAGCTTTCTTCTGCTTCCCCACAGCGAATTTCTGAGTTAAAACAAGAAATTAGTGGATAACCATTTCTTAAAGAAATTGGACAGCAGGGGTATAGTGGTGTCAATTAATACAAAGTAAGCTTGCAAGTTTATAAGTTTACATTGTATAAATATAATAAAATATAATCAACTTAAATTCATAGGCCTGTTAAAGAGTGATAGAGTTCAACACATTCTCAATTACTTGTTTCTAGGTTCAGCCACTAAATTCAATCTAGACCACTATAGTTTGAAAGGAGTACATTCTGGATAGATATTTATAATTAGAGTATTGATTATGTATATATTAAACATCTGAAAGCAATGTGCTTCCTACAGATTTTAAATATTATCCCCATATATGGTTTGCATCTTGAAGTCACTTAGTAAAATTATTCCTGATCTATAGAGCATAAGAAACACTCGGCTGAATACTGTTTCTTCATCAAATTTTCTAATTATTTGTAGGTCAAATAAATGAGGTTCTACTATATTGAAAATGACTTTAAGCCATTATTTTACTTTCTCTAAGACTATGCAAGTGTTCAGTTTTGTAGCTGAAGATATATATCATCCTCACAGTAAAAATAAAAGAAAAAAACTTTAAGAGACAAAATATATACCCAACATTCTACACTCTGTGGCTTCCAACAATGTCTTTTAAAACTATTTACATAAAGATATGGTACAGACTGAGATGAAAGAATGTGACATTTTCCTAGCCCTGCTCTAAATCTGCATCACATTTGAAAAAGGAATAAAACCCAAAGGAGGCTCAAGTTTTACTCCCAAAATATGCTGTTTCTTTACATTTCTGAAGAATGTCTTGTTTCATAAAGAAAACCCAGTATTGGAGTGATACTTCCTGTACAAGAAGGTACATTTTAAACAGTGCCCTAGATTATTCATCAGGGGATGGACCTCAGATACTGTGCTCCAGATTCCCTAGAAACAGAATGGGGAAAGGAAAGTCTTTGTAGTGCTCGCTTAACAGGGAAATCCTGGAGGGAAATGAGGTGGTCTGCGGATGTGTTTTTCATTTTCTGCAGGAAGAGAATATGCATCTGAAATTGGCTTATGGATGCATTTTAAAAGCTGGTAGATCCAGTTGGTTGTATTCGACCTGCACACTTGGCTTTTGCCTACCCACCCTTATCTGGACCATCTTTCTCTTAAGACTCCATGTCCTCAAGTTTTCCACTTCATTTCCACTGAGTCCATCCAATTTATCTCAAGACAACAGCATTAAAAGGTTTTAACAATAGCTGATTATCAAGAATTGTAGTAAGTTCTGCCAGTCATAGAAAAATTAACGTGAAATATAAGTCGGGGAAAGCTCTAGTTTCTGCCACGCAGTGACTGAGTTAATAGGAACCTATCTCCCACATGTGGAAATGCTGGATAAATACAACAAAAAATATGTGCAAATCTCATCTCAAGGGAAGAAATGGATGGTCTGATGTTCTGTAGATAAGGAGGGAGGGCAGGCTTAGGATGGCAAAAGGGAGGTGTTGTCTGCTGGTCAGGGACCATCTGTAGGCCCAGACACCTGGGTCTGAATCCTGACTGCCATTTGCTGGCTTTCTCCAATGTTAACAACAGCAAATCAAACTTCTAAATGATTTATTGGTCAAATTAGACATCATAATAGATGTTCGAAAATATTTAGAAATGAATGTATATGTAAACACCACATATCAAATTGAACTGGATATAGCCAAATTTCTATTTAGGCAGAAACTTATAGTCTTTATGTAGTAGAAAAAGGAGATTTAAAAAATAATTATCTAAGAATCCAAGTCAAGAAATAACAGAGCAAAGCTATGGAAAAAGGAAAAAAAAGTAATGAAAATAAAAGCCAAAATTAATAAAATACATACAAAGAAACAACAGAGAGGATCAACAAAGTTCAAAGTGGGTGCATTTAAAATATGGATAAAATATACAAATGTCTGACAGGCGTGATCTAGGAAAAAAAGAATGTTAGTAATGTAAAGATTATTTTAAGCAGAAATGTAGCCATGTTTTGATACATAAATGTATTCTAAAGAGTTCTATTCTAACACATTTGGAATTTGGGAGAAATCAATACTTTTCTTTAAAAAAATCATTAAAACACACATTACCACAAGTGATTTAGAACATAGAATGTCCAATAGTCTTTTCACCCTTTAAAAAATAAAATTGGTAGTCAAAAGAGCATCTACCTCTCCTCCTGCAAAAAGTACACACGGAAATATACACCCAAACTACCATAACAGATAAAAGGAATGCAAGCTGTGGACAGTGAGCCAAGTTACAGCAGATAGTCAAGGAATAAGCAATTCAAGTTTGATACAAATGTCAAAGAAATAAAGCAAGCAGGAGATTTTTCCATCTCATTTTATGACACTTTTATGACTTTGAACATTGGCAATATAAAAAAGAGAAATGATAGGGCAATCTCACTACTGACTGTAGATACAAATGTGTATGGAAAATTTGGTCAGTTTGAATCCTGGATGATAGAAAATAAATAACATACCAGGCTCAGGTAGGGTGTGTTGTGGAATACAAGAATGTTTGACCATTAGGAAACTTACAAGGGCAATCTACCACATTGTAGGATGCCTTGGCTTCAAGTAAGAGAGAAGCCAACAAAAAAGTAGTATCATTATTCCACAGACAGGAAACCCAAGGGGGAGATGTTTTCTAGGTTAATTCCAGAGCATCACCATGTCATCAAAGAACCAGGTTCTCCTCACTTTCCTCACTGCAGTGTCCATTGTGTGAATGATTCCTCACATAAGTGCAAGATAGTAGTAGGAATGCTTAAACTATTCAAAAATATATATTTTTTAAAAAGCATGAGTCCCTGCCATGTTCTTGTGCCAGTCCCCCAAGCAGAACATGCTGCATGTGTCATTGGCCAGGGTCCTGTCATTCATACACATTTAAACCAATCACTGAGAGAGAAAATCAAATTTAAGACTAATTGAAATTCGCCCTAGGAGCTAGAGAATCGTCCAGCTCATGGCCTGCATAATCTCCCTTTACCTGAACAAAATCCATTTTTTCTGGTAGAGTAGGTCTGGAATAATGGTTTGAGTACAGCTTGCAGTGTTGACACATGAAAAGGAAAATATGAAATCAATTTAATAGTTATAGTAAAAACAATGGATGAAATTTCACTATTCGGTCCTGAGTGAAAGCAACAGCTATGAAACCACTTTAAAAATTGCAAAGGGGAAAGGAAATTAACATGATCAAACTAACCTCCAAAACCCTAAATATCTTAAAACTTATTCTTTAACATTCAGAAACTAATCAAGGATGCCAGCCAGCTCTTTTCATTTGTATTTAATATTTTAAAAGAATATCCTCATGATATATCTTAAATGAAATGAAAAGAACTTGAAATGGAATGCAAGAATTGGCTAGAAAGAGACAAAAATGTTATTTTTTTGTGACATTGTGAACATCTGCATGATGTTAGAGAATATATTGCCAAATTAAGATGATACATAAACTTGCTTAAAGGGTTTCTGGATACAAGATCAATACATATATGTAGAACACCTATATGCCTTTTAGTTCTATAGCTAAATTAAAAATGTAACTAAAGTACAAAAAGATTTCATTTATAATAGCAACAAAAACAGTGAGGTGTCTAGCAAAAATCCTCAGAAATCCTCATGGAGAAAATTCTAGAACTTTATTGTTGAAATTGAAAGTACTATTTTCTCAAATCCTTAGGTAAAAAGGAAGTAAATATATCAATTTTATAGGATTATTTTATGGATTAAGCCATGTATTCATTTAACACTGTTCTTTGCATAACAATCACTTAAAAGAGAAGCTTTTAAAGACATTTTTATAGAAATATTTTGTTATTTTAAGAACTTATAAAATAGCTCCTAAGAGCCCTGGAGTTTCTGGGATCAATTTGAAAACCGCAAGATGGCATTTATAGTATTCAGCAAATCTAAACCAAATCCAACACCCCTTTTCTGACCTAAACCAAAGCTGGACCTTTCCCTTGGCTATAAATTCTCCTAACACTTATGTACACAGTATGCCCTATCACCACTTGTCACCTTTTGAGTTTTGTTTTTTTATTTGTATATTAATAGGAATGTTTTGTTCCCTGCGCCCCCCCTCAAAAAAAAGAGAACAGATACTTTCAAGTTTATGGATTAGCATTTCTCTTTTTTATTCCACACAACATCTGGTATTCATTCATTTATTACACAAATATTGTTGAGTAATTACTCTGGGTCAGTCACTACTCTATTGACTATTCTAGTTCAGGTTCATGAGATAAAGCAATAAACTCTATGAAATCTCCCACCCTCAGGGAGATCGCATTTTAGTAAGGGAAATAAATATTAAACAACAAACCCAGGAAACTAGCTAGCTATCATGGCACTGCTACTTAGCTGTCCACAAAAATTCTCTTTCCTAGCTTTCTGGACACACAGCTGGGCTGTATGTTTCAGGTGCCCTTGCAATTAGGTGTGCTCATCTGAGTTAGTTCTCACCAATGGGAGAGGAAGTCATATGCGTCATTTCCTGGTTGGTGACATTTTCTGGTCAAAGTATTTGTTGCAAGGAGGAAAATAAGCAAACAAGGAAATAAAAACACAAAGCAAAGGTAAATGAGATACCAAGGTTTGGATACCAAGGCCCCACTAAGAAGGTGATACTTTCAATGTCTTGAAAGAAGTGAGGAAATTATCCAGGCAGATCTAGGGGAAAAAAATCCTCCCCTTGTGCTAGCATAATGGCTGTAAAGCAGGAGTGGGCCTGGCAGGTTCAAGTCACACCTGGGAGGTCACTGGTAATGCAGGTTTTATTCTAGGTAAAATCAAAGCCAATGGAAGGTTTTGAGCAGAGGACGGAGACTGATTGAAAAGGAGCAATCTAGCTCCTGGGGTGGGAATGGCTGTAAGTGGAGACACAGGGAGACTCGTTAGCAGGCTTTTCCGAGAAACGAGATGAGAGTGGAGAGTGACTCATTCTGGGCTAATGATGGAGGCGGTAATAGATGACCAGGTCTGGCATGTATTTTGAGATAAGGGTCGTTGTGTATTTGCTTACAAATTGAATTTGTGGTATGGACAGAGAAGAGGTGAGGGAGACTTTAAGGTTTTTGGCCTGAGCAGCCAAAAGGTGTGAACATACTATCAAACTGAGTCAAAAAGTTGATGGGGAGGAATCTTGTTATAGAATGATTAGATTCGAAGTGCCTAGTTTTATACTAGTGTTGAACCATATGCAATTGCTGATATTCAATCATGTATAATTGCAAAAAAAAATGCCAACTTTGTATCATTTAACCTGATACAAGTGTGGAATTTAGAAGAAAGATCTGGAAATCATCAGCATGAAGCTGGTATTTTGAGCGATGTGGTTTGATCAGGTCATGGTATTCGTCAGGATACAATCCAGAACCAGAAACCACATCTATTATCTTAATTGGAGGATACACTATACAATGATATTAACCACATATTAGAGAACTTAAAACAGCAGAAAGATGTCACTTGAAGAAGAAGTTACCATTCATTGGCTGGGGGAAAAAAGGAAGAGGTTGGAATTAATAAAATGTAAAGGCATAGAAGAGAGACCCATAGAGCTCAGACCTCAGAGGAGGTGGCATTACATGCTGGTGTTTCAGAGGTAACTGATTCTGGTGATATAGATGGGGAAACCCATACCAACTGGGCAAATTGCTGCTATTGGAATCAGGAGTCTCTTCCAGAGAGTGACCAGCCATTGCCATTCAAGTTTCTTCTCTTTCTTCTTCTAGTCTTCAAATTTACCTCTTGAATTCCCTATTGACAGACCTTAAATGAGGCCGGTTAGTAAAGGAGAACTGCAGTTTTCAGAATCCCAAGATCGGTATTACAAGAGCAGCTTTAAGGTGAGATCAAGGAATGAAATGTCCCAAGCTCTGGAACGTTCTGTGTAAGAGGACAAGAAGGATGGGGCACAGGAAGCACAGAAGAAACAATCAGGGAAGTAGGAAGAATCTTAACTAATGTGCATTCTTTATATGCTAGTAAATAAAATGCTTAGAAGAAGAGCAACAGTTCATCAACTGTGTACAATATAAAAGATTGAGCAGGCTGTGAACTAAGACTCAATTGTTGATTTAACAGTATGAAGTCATGGATGACCTTGACCCATGGTTTGGGTGGAATTGTGAGAACAAAAAAAAGTGGGAATTGGAATAGAGAAATTAGATACTAAAATATATACAGAATATTGATGTGTTTTGCTACAAAAGTAAGATGAGAAATGGGGCAATATTTAGAAAGAGAAGTCATATTGAATAATCTCATTTTAATAGTAGGAGAAATGGTAGCATGTTTGTATCCTAATGGAATGAGCCAGTAGAGAAAGAAACATGGAAAAGTAAGGGAAGAATTCTTGGAACATTGCTCTTGGGATGGCAAGAAGGTTGGAATCATGCAGAGCCAGGGGGAGGAATTTGCTCTAAGTAGGAACATGGGTAGTTCATCTCTCATAACAAAAGAGATGCTGAGTTCATGAGCACAGAGGCTGAAAAGCATGCCTATGTGGTGGTGGAATCTGTTGACATTCTTTCCCAATTACTTAAATGAGGCTTGAATTTTTCATGTCATCAACTGAGAGTGAAGATGGCAGAGAACATATGGAATAGTGAAGAGAGCAATACAGCCATTGGACAGGGAGTCGAGACTAAGTCCTAGAGCCTTAGTTTCTTCATCTGAAAAACAGAATTAACAATAATGTCTCATGCAAAATAGTGCTATTAAAACCCTTGAAAAGTGAAAAATATAATACAGATGTTAAATATTAACTTTGATCAAATCTATACAAAACAATATCAAAATACCTTCTTAGTAAAAAATAGTCATGAATACATATAACTTGAAATTTTCCTAAAAATATGATAACATGAAAAAATCATTTATCACTTGTCAATGGAAATGCATTTTAAATTGACCTATTACACATGCATTCTCCAGGAACATACTCTAGCAGTATTTAGGTTAAAATTAAATCATTACATGGAAATTCCTTTTAGTCAGAGATATCTTGGTAAGCCTTCAGTATTAAATGACAGCGTCTCATATGTATTGAATAGCAGGAATTCAGTACATATTTTGGAGTAAATTAGTATAACAATGATAGTCTGTCAAATGTTATTTATGAGATAGTTGGGGAGGGAAAGAAAAAGACAGAAGTGGAGGGAAAGAGAGAGAGGGTGTCTCACATTCTAGATATTCTAGGTATTATTGGCACATTCTAGGTATTATTGACATTCCTTTTCTGATGCAGTGAAATGTATCCTCATGTCCCTGAAGTTATTTCTAAGTCTTGTAACAAAATGTCTGACAACTAAATATATAAGAATTCTCCCTCTCTTTGAGCTATCATTGGATTTAAACTATGAGCACACAGGCAATACTGAATAATTACTAGTGAGATAAATTAATACTTCAGGTTTAACTTTCTCATTTAAAACTTCCTTATGAAGAGGACAGATTTTTTATTTTGTACATCTGTGTCTTAAGTGAGATGCTGAAAAAAATAGCAACTGAGATTAATGAACAAATCATAGTCTCTGTTCAAGAACTAACCTGGGAAGACAGTGTGACTGTTTTGATGTTTGGACTGTGTTAATGCTGTCATTTCTGCTAACTGAGATCTAGCTGCATAGGAATTATATGCTCAGTCTTAAGGCAAAAGGACTTTTCACAATTAATGTATAATTCTTAATATTTTTCTTGTTAGATGCCCCAGACCATGTCTATATCAGATTGTTCTTTGGAAAAAAAAATAATTTTTCATCGGATAATACTGAGGACTTGGATGAAAAAACTCAGGAATTTTTTTCTAAGTCATCTGACTTATTGTGTAGTATTGAAGAAAAAGAATGTCAAATATCTTTTATTTTTAACAATTGTATTAAAGTATAATTTATATGCCATAAAATTCACCCATTTTAAGTGTACAATTCAATACATTTTAATTTATAGGGCTGTGCAACTATCATTACAATTTTCAAACATATCTGTCATCACTGAAAGAACACAAATGTCATTTAGAATCAATTCCCATTCCTACCCCCAGTCCCAGGAAACCACTAATGTCCTCCGCCTCTATAGATTTGACTTTTCTAGACATTTCATGTAAGTGGAGCATATATACTCTTGGAGTCTTTTTTTGCCAGGCTTCTTTCATTTACCATAATGTTCTGAGGTTCATTCATTCTTTAGAGATCTGTTCATGCATATTTAGATTCTTTAAAGGTCTTTTTACAGGGACGTTATAGTACTTATTTTATTTTGATTCTCAGTTTTCATGCATTCAGAGTCTTCCTCATTGGATTGTGAAATCCTTGGGACAAGGACTCTATGTCATTCCTTGCAAAGTATCACAATTTAATTTGTATGTAATTGGCACTCAATTAGCGCTCATTGAGTTAATGAATGAGTGACAGAGAAGGTGATTTTTACCTTCTGCCATTTGCTCCTGGTTGCACAATGTGTACTTGGGAAGAGAAGTACGAGATGGAATTTAGCGTCCAGGATGTTTATTAGAGAATACCCTTGGAAGGAAGGCAGAGGAAGTGGGTTTGGGCCCAGCGAGAGCCGAGCTGTGATATATACCCTATCATAACCCCGGTCCACCCCAGAGGGAGCTCCGAAGCTTAAATGACCTGTCAGAGTTGTCTCATGTTGGGTTGAAATGGCCCGGCCCTTATAACCCCTTCCCATTAGTCAGTCATTGGACGTGGGCCAGCCTGTGAAGGGTGCAGCCTGGGCCCAGTGGCTTTTTGCAGCTGAGGAAATCCCTGGAGGAGCTGACCGGATGTCCTTCCTTGTAGGGGTCCTTGGCTGTGCAGCTCTGCATCCGTCGAGTCTCTGCATTTTCTTTTTGCCAAAACCTTAGTTAAGGCAATGTCATAATCCCATTTTGCTGTATCTTCCAGATTTTCTATTTCTATTACAAAAAAATCACTGCAATATGTATTAAATTCTGCTGCTAAAATAGTATTTTTGTGTTTAACAAACATTTTTTTTAAGTTGCATGAAGTCCTCGATAGGAATGTTCACTAATTTTAGTTTAGAGTTAAGAGCGAACGAGACTTCAGAATACGAACAGGTTTTTAAATAATTTTAGAAGAATCCTAAAATTATTCTGTTTCACATTTTTTGAAGGATAATTCTTCCCCTGTCAACATATGTGGGAGAAGTTGTTTTAGATTATTAAAATTCTTGGATGAATAATTTATCAAATTCTCAACAGCTGCTTTTTCTAACAATAGATTTGAATGGACTAGTCTTTCATTTTTCAAACTTTTAAACGATTTAAAAATTTTCCAAAAGTATATTCATGAACGTTTTCTACAACTGCTATAATATCAAATGTGAAGTAAGGTATCAGAGCTGAGAGAATTTTTTGTAAATATTTAATATTTTATTTTCAAAAAATAAAATTCCCATTTACCTGCAACCTGCTGACATTTTGACTTCAAAACACTTCTCCCTTTTCTTCATATATGACAATTAGTTGTAAAGTTATTTCTAATCCAAG
Source organism: Pteronotus mesoamericanus (assembly GCF_021234165.1). NCBI lineage: Eukaryota > Metazoa > Chordata > Mammalia > Chiroptera > Mormoopidae > Pteronotus > Pteronotus mesoamericanus. The sequence goes on from NW_026555277.1 coordinate 1,477,742, forward strand.
GAGTGCTTTGTAATTCTTTATTAGGTGTTTTTCAAAAGTGGTAGCTAAGCAACAAAGAGAATTTTGTTCCTCTGGTGCCAACTCAGTGACAATGTTGGCCATTTCCTCCCCAAACCTCATCAGTTCTCTCAACTCAACGAGTTGGTGTATATAGAAATTTTTATGGGCAATATATTAATTCTCACATCAGCTTTGTAAAGACAGTACTGCACTCTTTTTTTCTCATGTACTCACCCCTGTATACCTACTTTTTAAAATGTATCTATCTTTTTTAAAAATTTATTGTTGTTCAAGAGCACTGACTCTTTAGATAAGAGAAATTTGAAGTTCAGAGAAAGGTCAAGTGATTTGTCCAGGGTTTTAGAATAAAGAAAGAGTAGTTCTATAGGCCAAAGCTGAGGCCAAACCTCTAGTTATCATGTTCTTAGAATTTGAGTTTAATCACTATAGTTACATTTAGAAAAGTTACAAGTATTGTTCTTGTCATAGCACAGTGTAGGTGGTAGAGCTTGATCACTTAATCCATTGAGTAAGTTTGAATTGTGTTTTAGAGGGTAATAAGAATTAAAAAGTAAATATAGGATATAGCACTTTGTTACTTAATTCAATCCCAAATTCCCATAGTATCAATTCTTTTGAAAAAAAAATGCTTTGATAAGGAGTTATACTTCAACAGGACCAATTGAATATGTGCCTTTGTTCTCCCTAAAAAGTCTACTAAAAAGAGAGTGAATGAACCAAAAGGTATCATTTCCTAAATAGAGTGAAGGGAATAGAATGATATATGGTAAGATACTATTTATCTTGTATGCCTTTTAACACTATTTGACTTTTTTTTAAAAGAATGTGCAAGTATTATTTAAAAAATGTAGGGCATAAGGGCTGAGAAATACCATTTTCAGGTAAGTTGGAAGATTTTACTGTGTAGATTTAAAACATTTCTATGAAGATTTAAAATAATTTTATGACTCCAAAGAACTGGGGCATCTTGTCTGGTTGTACTTCTATATTTGCTGAAGCTTCTCCTTCTCAGGCCCAGAAGAGACACAGTGTCCTCCAATGGCCTGAGTACTAACTTGGGACACATTGCATAGCAAGGACATTATGTTTCTCCTGGTGAAGCCATGGCCAGAGCAAGCAGCTCTTACTCCAGGGACAAAAGGTCAGGTGTCAGTTAAACTCTAAACATGACCTCAGCTGGTAGTCCATAGAAGCAGGTAGAAAAAGGTATTTTCTGTTCTCCACGGCAGGTTCTGGAGCTGGTTTCACTGAAAGTTCCAGCATGGACTCATTATTTGGATGGAGATTAAGTGCTAAATGCAATTGTCAGCTTGAGGTTTTGTTGGAAATCAGAGAGGGAGAGCTTGGCTTTGTATGTAGAGATTATAGAAAGAACTATGTGGAACTTATTTCACATCCTTAAGTGATAACTGGCAAAGCTTGGAGAAGCTTTTGCTTAAACAATCTTTTTGAAAAAAGGTGACTTTTGGAGTCGAATTAACTGACCTTTATTGTTGTTGAAGGGTTTTTTCCCTACATATTAACCAAAAGCAGTTCGGCATAGAAATGAGAAATTTTTCAGAGAAACAGAATTGCATAATGTATTAAGCGTGCATGTTTCATAAACAGACTCTCTTGGTTCAGGCCCTTCTGCTGACTTTTGTTAACTAAAGTTTCCCCAAATTGTTCCAGTTAAATATTCATTTCTCTTGCCTATAATAAAGTGGATACTCCCTATATCATAGTATTATTAGGAGGATTCAAAGACCTGATAATGCATATAAATTGCTTAACAAAATTTACAGTGTATAAAATGTTAGCTCTTATTACTATGAATATATTTTTTTTCCAAAATATATCATGCAATAATATATTTTATTCAACGTGAGGGAGAACGTGTATGTGCGCGCTTGTGGGCTTGTGTAGGTGAGAGCTTAGGAAATTTAAAATCATGACATGGCACTATTCAGACTCTTATCTTTTAGTGTTCTTTGAAGGGTAGATGATGGGAACACTGCACAGTTGCTGAAAGGAACAAATTAAGTCATATAAATAAAGTTGCTTTGCAAATCTGCGGAGACTAACACAATGTAAAGAGATCTTACAGAGTTGCCGTTGATAGTATCGAATCAATAGCATCTACTCTCTTCAACGCGCTTGAAAGGCTAGGATGAACAGTGACATAGTTTCCCCTTGGAGCCTTGAAGAGCTGGAAGGGGCAATGGTTTTAGCATCCTCGTGTGCCAATGCCCTGACAGGAATGACATGCTCATAGAATGCATCAAACAAATTATTATCATTATCATTATTATAGAACAGAACAACACAAGAGCAAGAATAAACAGAATTCTCATAGCCCAGATGTTTTCTTTCACTGATAAGCATGAGACTTGCTCAAAGTCACAAAAGAGTTAATCTCAGAGCCTGCAATAGAACAAAGGACTGCCCATTTCTAGTCTCCCCTCTTCTCCATGTTGATGCTAACCTACTCTACTACTTTGTTAAGGCTGCTGTAACAAAATACCACAGATGGGGCGGGGGCTGGCTCAAATGACAGAAATGTATTTTCTCATAGTTCTGGAAGCTGGAAGTCCAAGCGCACCGTGCTGGCGGGGTTGGTTTCTCCTGCAGCTTCTTCTTTTGGCTTGTACACGGCTTCTTTCTCAATGTGTCCTCCCATGGTCTTACGTTCATAGCTGAACGTAGAAATAGAGATTGCAGCAGTAGAGATGGAGGTAAGAAATAAAATAGAGATAGACACAGATGTAGATATTTCTTTGTGGGTTTAAAATTTCTATTGTACAACAAAACATTTTATTCTTATCCGTGAACATAAATAAAAGCAAGCCATCTCTTTTTACAAACTTATATCCACGACATAAGACAAGTTACCTCCAGAGCCTGCTGAGGGTCCAGATCTCAGACTTACTTAAGGAGAAATATACGCAAATGGTCTAACTGCTGAGAATCATTTTTTATACACAGTACGTATTTTACATAAGTAGAATAATTTATGTTGTATTTGAAATGCTTAGAGTTTTGATGACTTGGCCCATTTTGCAAAACAGGAAACTGAAACCCAGAAAGATGAGTGACTTAAAAACCAATTTAATTAATGAGGAAGTGCTAGAGATGGAGATGGAAACGAGTGTGCTGGATTCTCTCTCGCTAAATAAACTGAGTTCCCTCTCAATCCATGTCATTGAAAATGAGGGTCTGAGGAGAGCTAGTGATTTCTGAACTGGAAACTCTGTTTTTGTCTGGCTATGTTGAAAACATTGGACATAATTCTTTTCTCATACACAACTGTCAGAGGGTACAGAGATTCCCTTCTCTCTTTGGGTTCATGCCGCTAAAATATAAAACCAAAACCAAAACCAAATTTTTAGCGTCTTTCCCTGAAATGTGCTACAATTTAGTGCCATTGATATTGATTTCTTTAAGTCATGGAAGACAGATGTTTATTGCATAGGTGGACCACGTGAGGAAAGAAAGAAGAGTCAGGAATCTGCCATCAACCAAAGATACATTTTTAGTGCTTGGGTTTAACCTTCTCTGGTAAAACATTGCTCATAAATGCAGCCGTTCACCAAGAACTATTACTGGGCTTTCTCTCCCCCGCCCCTTTCTCTAAGCTACGTACTCTCTAGTGCAAATCCTGCCATCCTAAGATAGTTTAGCTTTTGGAAGAAAAGTTCTAGATGAATTGTAGACAGGGAAAAAGGAGCACCCCTACAAAAACTGGGTGTGATTTCAGCCACTTTGCTCTTTGCTTCTCTGCACAAGCTGTGTAGTGTTAAATGCTAATGTGATGCCAGTATTTTCTTTACTATTTAGACAAAAGAAATCCTAATGAGATATTTCTAAGCCTGCACATGAGTTTCCATAGCAATCCTTGCCTTGGAATAAAATTAGGATAAAGAGCTCCTCAACATAACTTTAAAATCTCAACTAACTCACAGCAACAGGTTTTCTACCACAAGACAGACATTTCTGTTGGGAATACTGATTTGATTAAGTGTCCGCAACAGAGAACTTTATTTAGCGGTACCATCTGCAGCCATAATTAGTTTGAACTTGTGAAAATGAAGAGTTTGACAGGAGATATGACATTAATTTCTGAGCAAGGAGGACTTCCCTGTTTTGCATGGATGAAAGCACAGAAATGTAATGAAAAGGCATTCACAGAGATGCTACAGGAACTCGTTAGGAGCTTTTAAAGGTTAACAGAGAGAGAGAGAGAGAACTAGAAAATTAACTTGGGACTGCAAGTCGAGTTAGCGAAGTAGCTGACTTAACACTTCTTACTAATAAGACAGCTTCTTTTCTAGTGGGAGCCAAATGGATGGTTTTCTTGTGAGCCCAGGAACTAGAGCTCCCCAAGGATGTAGAGGTGCTAACCAATTGTCTGAGCTCCCTTGGGCACCTGGATTTCCCTGATGCAGACCCTGAGAAGAGCTTTTGAGAAACAACTCATGGATAACCAGCTAGCTCTCCACCACTTCTGGAATTCCGATGGGTGCATCCATCACCTGAGAATCCTGTGAAAATGCAGGCCCTGAGTGGTCTGGAATGCGGTGCAGTTCAAATCTGCATTTCTGCCTACCAGGTAATTCTGGTCCCTAGTTGAAGGAACAACCTGGACCATTGGAAATAAGAGAACCAGGAGGCTCATCTACGGGCACACCCTTTCCCAGCCCTCACCCCAATCACCAAGTAGGCAAGAGAGCACTTTTCTTTTTTATCCACTTCTTACTCTCTTTGTGTCTTTCATGCCCCTGCCTCACTTGACATCTGTGCTATCCGGAGTTTTCCTGGGATCTCTGGGGATGGGAAGGGACGAGAGAGTATGGAAGGATCACAAGTGGTGATTCTCCGAAGACCCAAAGAACCCTCCCTAGCAATACTCAGAGCCCATTTCTTATCTCTTACATGTTTCTGGGGACATAAATTTTTGTCCTTGGATTTAATCTCATATGCCAGGATATACCAGGACAACACTCTGGACAACAATCCCCTCTAGAAAGAAATTCTGGTTCCTCTTTTAACATCTCATGCTAAGTTTCACGTATTATGGGCATTAAGTTCTGTGTTTGTTGTTCAGATAAGTCACTGCTTTAAGAAAGACGCATTTTCTTTTCTTCTTTTAAAATCATAGCTGAACCTCTTATGTGAGATACTTAAGTATTTTAAAAAAAACAGGTTATCTAATTGACTTTCTATTGGATTGGGATTCAGATCTGGCTTTTGTTCCTTGCTTAGTCTATCACTTCCTCCATGACCTGAGGGGAAAACATTTAACTTCCTGGGCCTCTATTTCCCTATTTTGCAATGTAAAATTTGGATGAGGTGATTACTTAGGTGCCTTCTGCAACTATAATTCTAGGGTCCTAGTAAATACAGCAATTGAGTTAATATACTGCAAGAGTGAATTTCATTTTTTTCTCCCATTGCATACTTTGGGGAATTACTAAACTTTTGCTGCCTTTACTTTCACATTCATGTGGAGAGCTTACTTAGCACTATGTGTAGCTCGAGAACAGGTCAGTTAATTCTGGTCTTATTATTTGACCATTTCTTTGTACGTGAGCATTCTTCCATTTTGGGGAGAAATGTGCAGAGTTAGGCATCATATTGTGCAATAATCTCCATTAAGAACCTTTACTTTAAAAAAAATGGCAGTTTTATTGAGATATGATTCATGTATCATATGATCATATAACTAACTCATCCTTGTGAAGCATACAATTCAATGATTTTAAGTATATTCATAGAGTTGGGTTATTGTCACCGCACTCAGTTTCAGAACTTTTATTTTTTTCCTCAAGTATGAAGTATTTATTGATAAATTAAGATAAAGGCATAAGTAAAATACAGTAGAAAGATAAAAATAAAGTGCTTTGTTTATGAACATGCGATATTTAAATATTCATAAAAATACATATTGGGCTTAAAAAACCTCATCTACCTAAGAAGTGAAGATTATGCATGAAAAAGACACTCAAAGACAAAAATGAGACAAAATGGCTGCTTACACCAAAGAAAATAAGTAAGAATTACAACCAAAATTTTATTCTTAAGGACATTGGGTATTCTTACTTTTCAAGTAACAATAAATCATCCCGCACAGAGGCTTCAGACCAGTCAGCAGTGACTCCTCCTTTTTCCTCAGGTTCCCCCAATTCCCACCCCTAGACATCCCTAAACTACCTTCTGTGTCTATGGATTTGACCATTCTAGACATTTCATATAAATGGCATCATACAGTATATGGTCTTTTGTGACTGGCTTCTTTCACTAATAGTACGATATTTTCAAGGTTCATCATGTTGCAGCATGAATCAGTACTTCATTTCTTTTTATTGCCAAATATTTAATTACATGGATGTACCATATTTTATTTCTCTGTTTATTCATTGATGGACATGGGGATTTTTCCACTTCTGGTTATTATGACTAATACTGTTATTGTAATACATATGTGTTTTTGTATAGATATGCTTTTATTTCTCTTTAATACCTAGGAGTGGTATTACTAGTCCTATTATAACTCTCTGTTTAACTTTTGAAAGAATTACCAGACTGTTTCCAAAGAGGCTGCCTCATATTACATTCCCACCAGCAGTGTACAGGATCCCAGTTTTCCACATCTTCAATAATACTTGTTTTCTGTTGTATTGATTATAGTTATTGTGGTGGGTATAAAGTGGTATCTCATTGTGGTTTTGATTTGCATTTCCCTGATGATTAATGATGTTGGGAATATTTTCATATGGTTGTTAGTCATTTGTATATCTTCTTCTGAGAAATGTCTATTCAGATGCTAGGTGGATTTTTAAACTGGACTGTTTGTCTTTTTATTGCTTAGTTATGAGTTTTTTAATATACAGTCTAGATATAAGTTCCTTATTAACTGTATATTTTCTCCCAGCCTGATGATTCCTTTTCACTTTTGTAATGATATCCTTTGAAGGACAAAAATACTTAATTTTGATGAAGTCCAATTTATCTATTTTTTCCTTTTGTTGTTTGTCCTTTTGATACGATATCTAAAGAAACCATGGTACAAAGATTTATACCTATAAATAACTCCTACTCTTGATAAAAACATTTTTCAAATCACCTGAGAATTTTAGAGTTCCAGAAACTGATATTGATAAACACTTCAGAGCAGTTTGACAGAAGGACAGCAGGTCACTTGGGAAAATTTTATATCCATAGGCCATATGACATTGTCCGTTCCCTCTGTCACATTGGTAGGCCAGACTGCAAAAACACATTAAAGATGTAAGCGTGTAATTATTTGGGGAACAACTTATCTTCTAAAGAACAGAAGTCCCCTGGAAAACATGCTGAGCACAAAATTCACAGAGCAGGCATCTTGAGTGTCGTTTCCCTGTGGCTGGCTTATACTGAGAATCTTTATCATCACATCTAGAACTTATTGAATGTTTTTAAAAACTTAATTAACTGAAGAACAGCTGGATGTTCATTTAATCCTGTCCCTCTCTTGAAATCTCTTAGACTTCTGTAAAGCGATACCTATTAATTGAGATTACCAGCATTATATCTCATAGTGCTTTACAGTGCCTAGCCCGCATGAAATACTTCAAATGAAAATCAAAGTTACTTTCTATTTTTTAAGTGCTGAAAGATTTTCTGCCCAGCTGCAAATGTATGCTTTGATATTCTGAGAGCCAAAAATTGATTTTTTTAAACTATAAAGATGTTATTATACCAACATTAAAGAAGGAAACGAAATATTTCCAATTTGTACAATCGGAACAAAATGTCACATTTTGCACATTGCCTTCCACTCTTTGCTTCATACATATGTGTATATTTTCACTCATTGTAACCACAAAGAACAAATTATTTTAAAACAGGATTTTAGGATATCGTCTTTCCAATACCCTAATGCATAGAGAGTCTGATGTCTACTTGTGTGAGAGGGTTGCAGGGTTGCAAAGTGACTTTGCTCAAGGCCGCACTGTCCTATTTTTAGAGATAGAGTCGAGGTGGAAGCTGTATCCGATGACCTCCTTCTCCCTCTGATCTGCATGATCTTTACACACCTTCAGACTTCTACACTCCTCCTATCCTTTTACAGAGAGGGCAAGTTGGGTCCATGTTCTCCCCTAAGGCTATGCAATTGGCCCCTGGCTACCTCTCAGATTTCTTCCCACACCACTCCCCCTGAGCTGGCTCCGCTCCAGAAACCATAGCCAAGATCCTTCTTTCCTCAGAGCTTTTCAATAGCTGTGCCTCCCACTAGGAACACCCTGTGCCTGGATCTTGCACATTTGGCACCTTCTTAACCTTCATGTTTCAGCTAAACGTCATCTCCGGCAGATCTTTTCCTCGCTGAGAGTTCTCTCCCTCCTCCCTCCAAAACACAGCACTCTGTCTTTTTTCTTAGAGCTTATTCTTGCCTATGAGAATCTATAATCTAAAATCTGATCTGTATGTATATTTATTGTTTACTGTCTATCCTTCTCAGGTGACAAATGGATACTACACAAAGCAGGGATCCTGTCTTTTTCTCCACTATAAACTGGTACTTATTGGCAGTCTTGGCATAGGAAGCCCTCCAATAAATATTTACTGAATGAACAAGTGAGTGAAATCGGGCACATAAGCAAAGTTTGTTCCCGTATGAGTGTCCTTTCTTCCTCACTTTCTCTTCTGAGCTGAGTGGGAGCAGAATATTTCTGTTTTTATTTTCTGTAATAGGGGTGGAAAAAAACACAGCAAAAAGGAAAGCATTGAAAAATACATGGATGGAGGGAAGTGAAGTGAACAAGTGGTCTTTGAGGAAAAGCTCTGATGTCATACATGGCCAGAACACATTCCCTTGGGAAGCATTTTTCAATACCCTTGGTCACGCCAAACGAGGGTGTAAGAGCAGCTTTCCTGACGGATGGTTTGCCTCACTAAGTGTTATGGTATGATGTAACAGTCTGTTTCAATAGCATTTGTTGCATTTTCTGCCTGTTTTTCAGCTGAGAGAAAAATTTCGGAGTGGTAAGAAAGAAAATGAAAACCCCCCTAGTACTTTGATTTAAACTTGATGGCAAAAATAAATTCAGTTGTGAGAGGGTTTGACTGGACTGAAGCTCTGTGAGTGGGTCATTGTCTCTGATAACTTTAGGTAAAGAATCATGTACTCTGATTTGGGCTCTTCAAAAACCAAATTGTCACTTCTATGCCAATTTTAACCTCACACTGTATAGTTCAATATGTTGTCATTCTAGATCAAGCGAATCTCTCAGAAAAAGGCTTACATTAAAAATGGAAGAAAGTGTCTGGTGTGGTCAAACTGAAAAAAGAGCTAACAGTAATTTTTGTTTTTGAAGAACAAGGTCTCCTTCCTTCCCCCTGGGGACCCTGGTTGCCTTTGAACACAACAATCATCTTCACTTTTGCCTCCGGAGTTCTTTCTTGCACTGAGTATTACTTCCCATCATCCTGTAAGCCTTTTCCTCTGCCTTATTCAGGCTCTTCAGTGGGACAAGGGACCAGTTGAAGAGAATTCTGCAGGTGTCTATTTCATCTTCCATTTTAAAGTGGGGGATCCGTGGCAACAGGGAGTACCCTACAGAGACTGAAAAATAAAATGGCAAATTATAGGTCTACATGCTCAGCTCTGACGCTCAGTTTTTCTAAACGTGGCAGCTGGAGATCAGAGAACAATTTAGCTGGGGATGCGAGGGGTGAAGGGAGCAGGGAGAGGGGAGAACAACATACTGTCGAGAGGCAGCAGGTAAGAGTTTCAAACCAAAGTATTTTACTCTGTTCTTGATCACATGGGATTTTAATCCTAAATTAGTATGTGTGGTACAAATGTAAGAATAGGTAAAATGAAAGACGAAAGAAAGAGAGAGAGAGAAATAGCTACTAGGAGGCCATTGGTATACTGAAATATACACAAAAATGAAGCCTCCACCCCATACCTTTTATTCAGAGAGTGAGTTCCCTTCCTGATATGTTATCCAGAGAGCATGAGGGAATGGAGCAAGTACCGTACATTGCACACAATGCTCATTTTTAAAGCAAATTTCTTCAGTTCTGAGAGAAATTTTCCAAAGACACAAGAGTTGGTTATTTACAAACCCATATCTATGTAACTATAACCCTAAAATCCTCTAATGTAAAATATTTAAATGTTATCATAATATTTAAATGTTATTAATTGTTTCTTGCTGTTTTGACAGTCCTGCTTGCATTACTCATTTATTCCTTAAACCTTCCCTACTAAGTAGGCCCTATTATTTTCTCCACTTTATAGATAACAACACTGAGCTATGGAGTAGATAAAGAATTTACTCAAAGATGATAAGTCTCTAGGAATAGAGAATTATGGCTATATGTCCATCAGGAGATAGGAGACATTATTGTATCCAAGAAATTTGACATTGCTCTAATGATATTACATAATATGCCATCTATCTAGACAAGGAGGTGAACTCTGGAGACAGAGTAAAGTTAATCTTTGAAATTGGCCAGGCACTGGATTTATTTTTTTCTTCGACTGGCTATATTAGGAAAGATTGTTTCTTAGAATCTGCTTTGTCGCACCCAAGTGTAAAAAGTGACCATCCAGTTTTCTTTTAATTTTTGGAAGAGTACTTTTCTTGTTGGAAAAATAGACACTCAGATTATCCAATGCTTGGTCACACCCATTCAAGAGCAAATTGCCTAACAAATGAGTCATTTCTTTCATTTGTCATGTAATGTTTGGACACATGTTATGTATGAGGCACTCTTTTAAGTAAATACTAGGAATAAAAAACAAATAACATAAACATATTTATAATTGTCATAATCTGTTCTCTTATAAAGCTCAGTTCACTGAGGAGATGAACTTGGAAACAAAAAGTCACCACAGAATTTGGCGAATATTTTTGTAGAGACAATGGGAGAATGAATGAAGAGTGAAGAACATCTGACCTCAACAAGAACGTCAGGGTGGTTATGAGAGGCAGAAGGCACTTTAGGGCATCAGGACAGTTATAGGAGAAGACAGTGATGAGAAACTGTGTGAAATGACTGGAGATCAGTTAAAAGGGACTCGGTAATTTTGGAGGTGACTCATCCATTATTGACATTAAACTTGGCATTCTAGAGCCCCACCTACTATTATCCTATTATATAAGAAACTCTATTTGAGACATGTTTGTTTTATCACCAATATTTCCTATCACCAAAACAAACCTGGAGCAGCTCCTTCCCTTCCCCACGGCGCCTTTGTTTCTAAAGTGCCACATCATTAGGGTCTCCTGTGAGCCAGGCACAGAGCGAAGCACTTTTACCCTTCATCTCATTTATCTTTGGAGAACCTCTAGGAGGTGGTTTTCATTATGATGGGATGATGGAGCTGAGGCCGAGCGAGGGTGAAGTTCCAGAGATGACTTAGGTAACGAATGACACTCCTCTGTCCTCCTTAAGAAAAAGCTGAACCTTTAGTAATAAATTGCAGCTTGCAGGCTATTACGGGAGAACAACTTCACAGAGGTCAGCGGGCAGCCTGAGAGCTGATGCTTGAAGAGAGGAGCAAATTCTCTCTTTTCAAAGAGAACCGTGTTGGGTTTTTTATCCAATTTTACCTGGTTAAACTATGGGAATGATTTATAGTGTAAATCTCTTCATGCAGCATGTCCCCACCAGAGAGGAGGGGCCCTGCTTCCCACAAGAAGACACATGGCAATTTTTATCTTATGCTTCATGCCCAATGTTCTTCATTATCTAATGGATAGTCTCTTATTTTGTTGTAAAAAATATATAGAGATTATAGATATAAATATATCTTCTACTTCTACTGTATCTTTTATTATCTGATATGTATACGCCAGAGACTCAAATAAGAGTGATTTGCTTTTGGGTTATCTTGAAATTCAAAGCCTCAAAAACTATTGAAGACTTGAAGTCAGAATATATTAATACAAAAAGAAAGGGAGACCTGAGTTCTGTGTCCAGATCTTCAGGTGACCAGCTGTGTAATATTAATTGGCTTCTTTGAGCATCAATTTCCTAATTGGTAGGAAGTGAAGAATATACAATTTCTAAGGTCTTTTCCATCCATATCCAGAATACAGTGTATCTAGTGTTTAAGTGGTTTCCATTCCCATGCTAGTAAAAAGAAATTCATAGCCTTTTTATTGCTACCATTGACAACTGTTAACTCCTTTCTTTAACCCTTAGCCAGAGTGGAATGAGTTGCTAGTATCTAACAAGGCTGAGACTGGTAAGTTTTAATAGGTACTGACCAGTCTATACAACCTTGTCTGAATAGGTCCTGCAGTAAGTGTCCTGGTGGTTAGCAAGCAGGATGAGGACGCTGGGAAAATTATAAATCTCTGCTTCCACTTGGTTGGCAAAACTACAGTGCTGCCCTGACAAGCCAGATGAGCAAGAACCCAGGAGCATTTATGTGCCTGAAGAGATATATAGCAGGTGCATCCAGAAAAAATGAAAGAAAAATTCAAATTAGTTGAATAGCGAGACTCCCTTTTAGTGAAGGGGGAGAAAAGTGAACACCCTTAAGTCTTTCAGTTGTATCCCAAGGCAAGGAGTATTTATTATGAGTCCAGGCAGAATTTCCTATCTTTATGCTTTGGAAAAAAATGTGCAACGTAAATGAAAGATAAACTCCCTTTCTCTCATGGAGATATATGCTATAATTAGTAAAAGTTGATGGAGCAGCCTTAAAGAAGTTATAATTGACCTGAACCAATAGCACATAAAGCACAGCTCCAGCTTCTATATCTATAACGTAATTATGTGATAAATTTCAGGCTCAGTGAAGAAGCTTGGGGCCATAAACAAGTATTGAGCTCAGTCCCATTCACAGCAGAGCTCACAAATGGGGTTTATAGCCCCTATGTAAAAAACGGTAAGCATGGTTTCTTGGTGCATGCAAGACATCATTCAGCAGCCTGAGAATGCATGAAATTCAGGCTGACGGCAGATGCTTAAGCAATGCACAAACAGTACCACAAATCCTTCATGACATTTCAGGTTTTGCATTAAGGCAGGATCTTGTTATTTAGTGATGTAAGTTTTAGAAAGAGACTATCATTTCCAAGTTAAGCCTTAAGGAGCACTTTCGTCGATCATTTAGCTTAGAGTTCACATTCAGAGACGTGAAGAGGTTCACTATTTCATAAACGTTGGAAACCAACAAAATGCTTTAGTAAAAATAGCAAATTACGCCCTTTTTAGGTGAATGATTTGACCAAGGTGAATGGGTAGCCAAAATATCATTGCCTGGTGAGGGGAACACAGTCTCTTGTTCCATTTTATGGAAATGCTATGATGTGGAGGCATTTAAAAATATGTAAGTTGACCTTTGCATAACAGGTTTGAACTGCATGAATCCACTTACATGCAGATGTTTTTCAATAAATACCTGTACTGTTTCTATCTGTGATTAATAATCCATGGATGTAAAGGGCTGACCTTATGCTTGTTCTACAGCATTTTATATAGGAGACTTGAGCCTCCATGAGCTTAGTTGTCCATGGGATCCTGGAACCAATCCCCCAGAGGCAACTTAAGTGTTGGGGGAGTCAAAAGCTTTATGGGAATTTTCAATTGCGTGGAGTATCAGTGCCCTTAACTCCAGTGTTGTTCAAGAGTTAACTGTATTTGTATGTGCTATGAGTATTTTACCTTTTACTCTACAATGATTTGACATTTACACCATAAAAAAGGGATTCACATTAGTATTATCGAAACAAAACATGAAAGTAACGGGAAAGAGAAAAACCTGTGTGACAACCTAAGGGTTAAGGGAGTTCATGTGACCAACTTCAAGTCAGGCACTAGCTTTGGGCACTGAGCTCTCTGGCTCCGCCGCAGGGCGTGCTTGCTGTCTCCTCTGTGCTGGCTGTGTGCTACCGCGTGACTGCCGCTAAGCGCCATTTGGCTTAGGCCTTCTCTTTTTGCCTCTGTGTAAATAGTTAGTTGTTTTACTCTATAAATACTGCTACAAAGAGAGTGAGGGTTTACAATAAACTATGTGCTGCACTAAACACTAAATATGCTTTGTTCTTCTGGAGAAGATTTAGCTTATTTTTGCAATAGGTAATACACGCTATGGCCATGTATTCAGGAGACACAAAGCACTATGCCGCCCAAATACCAGGGTTTTAAAATAATACTTTGAGGGATACTCTCTGCATAAGCAAACATATACATATGGGTGTATATAACCCGTTAATTATTTTGCACCGACAGTGGAATTCCACATATACATTCTATGCCTTACTTTTTTTCGTTTTAGCTTATATCTGGAGGACTGCTCCATGTCGGTATCCAGAGAGCTGCCTCGCTTTCATTGTAAGTCGCATCATATTATTAATACCATGATGAGACAGCATGATGTGGTGATCAAGCTCAGGGAGTTGGAGTCAGGCTCTCCTGGGTTCATCTGGCAGTCTTGTCCCTCACAGTGGGCATCGTCTTGGGCATCTTGCTAAACTTCTTGTCTCACATGTAAAATGTGTGGGTCATAGCATTGGTGGAAAACTGTGTAAGATTAATAGATGTAAAGCCCTTAGAATATTGTGTGGCTCAACCAAACACCATATGTTGTTTGCTTTCTTCATGGTATTGTAATGCACATGCACAATGTAATTAATTTAACTGCATTACCTTTGATGGATGCATAGCATTTTAAATTCCTCTGCTATTTCAATGTTGCAGTCAATATCCTTAGTCTGTTCATTAGCAGTGTATCTGTGTGTGTATATCTCAAAGATAAATTCTTAAGTTTGGATTTTCTCACTCAAAATTGTGTACATTTTCAATAGGGGTTGCTGCAATTTACATTTCTCACAAGTAGATACCAATGGGTCATAATAATTTTCCTCCCTCAGCAATGCATAGCAGTGCTGATTCCTCTTACTAGGGCAAACCCTGTATTACATGCACTTTGATCATTCAAATTTGACAGATCAAAAAGAATATTTCCTTGTAATTTTAATTTCCATTTCTTTTTTTAAAAGTGAGGGTCACAAAATTCTACTTTCACTAACAGTCTCATGGCTTATATCAGACCAAACTTTCCACAGATAGCAATTATAAAGTGTCAAAACAATTACAAAATCTGTAAAAAAAAACAAACCCTATAAAAGCCTATCTAAAGGCATTGGCATATTGGCATGTAGAAAAGCAGACAGAAGCTGGATGTGAGTGGATACTTTGGAGAAAGAAAAAAGCACAACGACTGTGCTGTACCTGGGGCTCTTTGACGTCTGAGACACCAGATAGTACCTCCCAAGGTAATGCCTCTAAGAAGCAGATCACATTACAGAATTAGATAGTCAAGAGATTTAATGGGTAAAATGCCTGTGAATGACAAAGGGGAGAGGAAGCGAGATGGAACTCTATGAGGTCCACAAGTGGCATACTTTACCATGACACAGAAATAATGTAAATAGGCAGAAAAAGATATATTCTGCAAATGCTAATAATAACAAAGCTACAGTGTCTATATTCATATTAAAGTAGACTTAGTGACAAAAGATTTTCTTCAAAAAAGGGATATTTCACACTGAAAATAAGTCTTCAGTAATATATAACAATCATGAATGTGTGCTTATAGAGTTAATAGAGTTTTAATATTTAGGACATACGTATTGAAGGAATTAAAATAGGTAAAATCAAATCCCTATATATTTGTGTACAAATCTACCACTGCATTTGGAGATTTTAACACCTGTCTCTTAGTAATTGATAGAATAACTAGACAAAACATTTCTAAGGGCATAAACAACCTTAACAACCCTATTAATCAAATCAGTCTTGCTGATATTTATAGAACACAAACACACAAAATATTCCTTTTCAAGGCACATAGTACAGTCATCAAGATAGAACACATCTAGAGCCATAAAATAAGTCTCAATAAATTTTGAAAGACTGACAAATTACAGAGTAGGACTTAGTAAAAGTGAGAGATCTGTACAGCCTCCAATATTTGAAATTATATAGTGAGCATCTATAAAAACATGAGTCAGAGAAGTGATTGCATGGGAAATATAAAATATTTTGAACTAAATGATAATAAAATACAATATAAAAATATAAAATTAATAATACAAGTTTCTACTTCAAGAAGCTAGAAAAAGGAGAGTAAACAAAGCTGAAAGTAGAAGGAAGAAAATAGGAGCAATAATCAATGGAATAGTAAAGGGAGATTGAGTATCTTTTCAATATGTGTATGAGTCATTTGAACATTCTTTTTTGCTCAGTTATTTATTAAATTAGAAATTTTACATTTTTTGACTTGCATGGGTGTTTTTTAAACATTAATAACCATCAATTATTATATTTATTGGTCTTTCTGCATTTTCTTGAATTGTATCTTTAAAGATATTTTTAAATGTTTCATTATTTTAGTTTTCTTCACTAAGAATACCAAATAACCATTTTTGGGAATACCTTTACATTACTTTTATCAATATTATTTTCTCTTTATTTCTTACTATGTTCACTTCAGTTTTTTCTTATTGTTTTTCATAATTCGCACCATCAATCTCTTTGCTTAATGTTTCAAATAAGTATTTGAAATACTTATTCTCCTCTGCTGCTTCCAATAAGCTTTGTTTCTTAGACATTCTTCTGCATCTTTTATGGCTGCTCTAAGTGCTTATTTTAGGACAGTATTTGGTTCATGACATTTATTTATTAAGTTTTTGTAGTTCATGGTGATAAATTTACCATGACTTTAATCTGTTCCATTTCCACATTATTCAGAATTTGCTATTTCTCATTTCCCAATTCTTTTTCCTTTGGAGGGGGCACATTAATATCTTTTAGGTAGGTAGTTTTTTGATCATTGTGCATAGTTAAACCAGTTAAATTGCTCCTATTTCCAGGAGGCTTGTGGAAATAAGTGCAACTTCCATAGTTAGGTCAGCAGAAATCCTTTTATGACATGCAGCTTTACTGTGGGAGTGACCTATGTTAGGACTATTTTCCCAGCTGCTAAAATTGGTGGCAGCAACATTGCTTCCTTGCAGAGTGTCTCTCCTCCCCCTTCACGGGCAGACTGCTCTCTGCAAATATGGTGGATCGGCGGTGATGTCTCTTCCTGCCCACTCTTCTTTCATCCCCTACGTGTCATCCTGGGTTTAGGGCAACCTCTGCCACAAGCCTGTTCCACTCCGGCTGTTCTTCAGTTGTTGGTTTCACTTTGTCCACTTTCTCCAGGTCTGTGTCTGATCTTCTCTTGGCTTCTTGCAGCGACCCTGTGTGACCTTCTCTTCATCTGGCTGTTCCTCCCTCGTATTTTGTCCTGTGTTATGAGAGATGCCTCTTGGTTTCTTCAGACATCAATATGTACTGTTTTTTGTTCTCCTGGGTGTCTGGCCAACATCATCTTTACCACCCCGGTCAAATCACAAGAGTAATATTTTTGTTGTTACTAATTAGTAATTCTGGCAAACAATTTTGATGTTGGCAAGTGACTCTGTGAAAGCAATAGTTCCTTTCCTTGTCAGCGTGAGCAGGCAAGTCTCATCAGATTCCCTTTTCTCTGTCATATAACACATTAAAGAAAAGGATTGCCTCATTAATCATGAATCAGTCAGCTCTAGTCCCATGTTCTGTTCCTTTCCTGCCAAGGGACCTCTGCCATGGAGACACTACCTCCCCTTGTCCCACTCCCCTACTGATGCAGCTATTTATATCTTGATGCAATATTTATAAGATAAAATGTCAGCGGCTTTTGATCTCACTCGCCCTGTAAAGAATGTCACCAAAGACTGGACAAATACCTCCTCAGGCCCCATCATGCCTGGCGGCATCAGGCTTGTCTGAGATGCCCTTCTTCCCTCCTCTTTTCCAAAGCTTCCCTATCTTTCAAGGCTCAGCAAACATCCTGTCATTTTTAAAAGGCGTCTCTTAGTGCCAAGCACACAACAAAGTCTCTCTTCTTAGAACTTTTTAACTCCTTTCTCTTCCCTTCTTATGGCAGTTTGCTGTGGGAGTTAAATCACGCTTCTGGAGAAGGACTGTGTGTGCTGAAGTGTCAGTTCCTTGAGCCACCAGTTGTGTGACCTTGGGGACCTAGTCTCCCAGTGTCTTAACGTAAAATAGAAGACACTTGTGCCTTATTTATTTTTAAAGTGAGTGAGGATAATAAAGTTCACCTTATATGATTTTTTATTAATTAACAAATGATGCTGGTACTTAGTAAGCAGTATGTAAGCGCTAACTTTTATTTGCAAATACACATATTTCAACAATGATACATTTATCACCAACATGTACCAAACACTGTTAAGTGTTTCAGCCAGTGCTTTTTCTTGAGGGAAGATAAGCTTCCAAAAGTTTTTTCTTTTCTTTTCTTTTTCTTAAGGTAAATTGTACAGTGTATCTTTTCTTTGACAACCTTATTGAGGCACAATTTTTGTACCAAGAAAATGTGCATATTTAAAGAGCACACTTTGATAAGTATTGGTCACCGTATACTCCTGCAGAGCAGCACAATGAGGAGAAATACTTGCGTCACTCTAAAAGGTTCCTCATGCATTTTTACAATCCATTCTTTCCTCCATCCCTTTCTCCAGGCAAAGACTGATTGGCTTTCTGTCCCTACAGATTAGTTTACATGCTGGAACTGCCTTAGCAAAATCAAGAATGAGCCTTACCAGCTCCTACTTGCAACAGTGCTGGGGAGCTAGCAGTAATGGTTGCTGGGGCTACCCATACATTTTGATTTCAAAATACGCTGTAAATAAAAATCAAGGTGAGTGCTTCAGTGTATAAATAATACACGCAGGCTATGTGTGCCTGGACAGCCTGTTGAAAGGGAGTAGTTCTGCACTGGATCCACAAATCCAACCATGTGGTCGTGGACTTCAGATGACCTTTGGTCAGTTAATTTGAGCTACAGAACAAAAGCCAACAGGGGCGGACCACTCAGACTTCTCTTGAGTGCTCCTAAGATGTCTGGTTGTTTCAGGATCTCATGTCTGTTTTAAAAAGATTAGTTTTGCAATCATAATAACAAATATAACTGTGATCCCTTTAAAAAAACTTGTGCTCTAAGAGATGTATTAATCTGGAGTATAATGAGCTTTTTATTTTAACATCACTCATTTTATAAAATAGAATTTGGGGCAGACATGAAAAAGTTATTGAACTCTATGTCCTGAAGTATACATTTAAACAAGAAAGAATCTAAACTTCATTATGTGAGGTGATACTCTGTTGCTTTGATATGGCATCTTTGTTAAACTTGTAAGCTTTCAAAAAGTTTTACACTTTTTACAAATCAATTGTGATGTGCTCCCTATGTTTACCTTATATAGTTCCTGTTTTTTAATTTTTTCTTCTTTAATTTAAAATTTAGTCGTGAAAACTCCCAATCCCTGTTAGCATTCATAGTAAACAGAAGTAATTCTATACTTAGAGTAATGTTGTTTTCAACTCTATCTTCCAAAAATTTTCTACTTAAAATGAAAAAAAAGTAAAGAAAGAATTTAAAGAATTTCCAGAAATTGCAACAAGGTCTACTTCTGTGCTGATGAATGGCTCCTTGAAGAAAATCAACTCTCTTATTAATATAACATCTGGCTTGCATCTTGCATAAATAAAAACACAAGAACAGGATAGAAGGAACGGAAGAGGGAAGTGGGAGGAAGGAATGTGGGTTTTCTAGAATAATAATCTCTAACAGCCAAGAAATCTAATTAGAAGAAATGTCATCTAATGAAACTCTAGTCAAGAAAATTCCACAGGAGAAGGCAAAGCCTCATGGGACCACGAGAAAAATATTGAATCAGTTAGGTAATTAAAAAACAAAAACTAAAACAGCATGCAGCGACTACAGGACTCCATTCAGTCAAAATGGTGATTATCAATGGCTTCTCTGGGGACCATTTATGACTTTAACCACAGAAATTCCATGGCTTGGTTAATCTGTTTTAGAAGAACTCGACTGTTCTCATTGGCACGATCAGATTTCTGTTTTTCCTTTTGTGTGTTGTCAGTCTGGAAGAAAAGAACCTGCCTAATTAAAGGTATAAACAGAGGCTAATTCTCATGCAAGTGTGGAATGGTTCCTCCTCTGCAGAAAATGTCATTTCCAACAATTTTGTTAGACATCCACTTGATATTAAAGTTGAGCATCACTGATTCTCTAAGTAAATCTTGTTGGATTTTTCCAGATCTGAAAACTGAAGCAGTGAATTCAAATTGTGTAACATTGGAACTGACTAGTGTCAAATAGTAGAAAAAAAAAAATCAAATGGTAAAATAAAATAAAAACTAGACTGAAGGTTTTTGATGGTATTAGTTTTGTTGTTTTAAGAATCAGTTAGCTACTTTCAGCTTGACAAGGTATGCCTGGTATTAATTTTCATCTACCTTAGCTCCACATTATCTGGGAAGAAAGTGTGGCAAAGGAAAAGTCAATTTCTGTGCTGCTTAGAGAATTTCCAAGATTCTGGAGATATTTAGAAGAGTCATACAAACTAATTCCTTGGAAAAATATGGGAAAATTTTGACGTCATAAACAAAGACACGATCTTAAAAGTTCTCATCACAAGAAAAAACAACATAACTTTATATGGTGATGGGTGTTAAATAAACTTATTACAGTGATAACTTTGCAATATATACCAAATCATTATGTTGCACACTCGAAGTTAATATAATGTTATATGTCAATTATACTTTAGGTAAAATAAACAAATAAATGAAAAGGAATAAATAAAGACAACTGCAATACTTCAAAATACGATGCCTATGTTCAAAGTACACACGTTTATAGGAATACTCAGAACAAAACCAGAGTGCTTCTTAGATGACATTTACAGAATCTGAGGAATCAGCCTCAGCCTGAAAGCTGGTAAATAACTGGAAGGAAGCATTTATCCTCTCTCACATGGGAACTGTCCTCAGGCTAATCATTTTGAGAAACCATCTTAGTTATAAAAATTTTTCTCAGTGATAATTGCAGAAGTAATAATGGAACTAGAATATAACCATTTTGTTTGTCCTAATGCAATATTGGGTGTAATTAATGATTATGTGTGGCTGCCCAGAGCATTAGATGGAAAGTGAATGGAAATCTTTATAATCAATGAATTGGGCTGATAGCACCGCAACTCACTGATCACTCTTATCCTTCAAAAAAGGTGCAGGGCATGGAGGGAAGACAACCGTCACAAAAGCTACCACATGAATTCAAACAGGAAAATCCAGAATTTGGGAATATTACAAAACAAAATACCCAGTTTCTTCAAAAAATAAATTGCAAACAGGATAAACAAGAAGAGAGAAAATGATAGAACTGCAGAGACGTATGAGACATACTAACCAAATGCCATGTGTGGAATTTTTTTGGATCCCTAATTAAAAAACTTAAACCACAAAAACATTTACGTGATAATATTCATGGGATATTTGGGGGAAATTTGAACACTAACTATTTGAGGATAATGGCTTTATTGGCGGTAATTTTAGGTGCAAAAATAATATTGTGTTTATGCAAAAAGAGTACTCTTATGTTTTATAGGTGGTTTCTTAATTGTCTACAGAGGAAATGCTATGATATGTTGAATGTGCTTCTAAATATTCTGGGGCCATAAGAGAAGTGGGTGGGAAGCATAATAAAACAGAGTTGACAATGTGTTGAAAGTTATTGAAATTGGATGATTGAAATTGATGTTTGGGATTTTCCCCCAGGAGTGTTTTTATGACATCCTGGCAAATCCTAAAATGGTGACTTGCTGTTCAGCTCACGGGCCTCTCTGTACTGCAAAGCCTCTTAGGGATTATTTAGATGATGATTATGTTGATGGGTGGCTCTATTTCCCCTCCTTCATTTAAGACAAGTTTTAATGACAGTTAAAAAAATATATATGGGCCATTGTAATTATTTCCAGGAGTCAAAATCTGTAATTAAAAGAAACCATTAGCATGAGCCATAGAAGGAGATGCATTTTTAAAAACAAGGTTGATTTTGGAGATCAACCAAAGTAGCCACATGCTTAATATTTTTTAAGTGTATCCATTTTCATGCATCCAATGCTTAGCATTTTAAATTTGGCTTTTAACATAGGTACTTTATTTCCATGGGTCACTTAACAATAATTATTTGCAAGCTTGTTTTGAGCAGCGGTCCAAATTTGGTAGAATAACTTTACTCCATTTATTTCTCCCCTTAGTCTTTGGTCTTTGCAAAAAATAAATAAATAAATAAAAATTAAAATTACAAAAAGGAAAGTAGAGCTAGTAAAACAGATGCAGTTCAATGGCTCAATTCTCCTTCCCTGTTGCTGCTGACCACACCCAGTGTGGAAACCATTGCCTTTCCTGGGCCAGGGAGGATTATTATTGTTCCATTTATTTTCAGTATTCACTGCAAATTGTTGGACTTGCTGCTTAAGACAACACCTCTTAAAACACCAGTCACCGACCCTACAAAGAGCCAGAGGGTATATCAGAAGGTACATACGCTTTCCCACCTTGGTGAGTAAGTAATGTACAATAAACTTTGGAAAGATTGATTTATGTTTTATCAAAGTGTATAAAGTATACATGTGTACTTTAACATGTCCAGGAGTACTAAAAGAATTTTAACAAAACCCAGTGGTTTTCCTCCCCATACTTCCTGTAATTAAGTGCCCTCCAGCCAAAGACCACCAGGAACACACCTGTGGTTGAATGAGGTGGCCTATTGTTCTTTGTAGCAGGGAGACCACACACAATGGGAATCTGTGGGGAGCTTCCTTAAGAGGGTGTTAGAAAACCCTGTAGGATTTGAGCTTGTGTTAGGTGATTTGGGGAAAGGTCTGAGGAAGCGAGTCTCTGCTCTGGATCCGATGTTATCTGCAAGTGGGGGCGATTCTACACCAGGCTGCCTTCATAATTTTATCTAGGAGAGAAGGCTAGAGGGAGGCTAATGCTGTAATTGGTAAAGGAACAGCAGTCACTACTAGTAGCCAGGAGCGGGGACATTCGGTCCATCTTGTAGCTCGAACAATGTCCATGCTGCGTCTCTGCTGAGACATGGTTGTGGAGTGGCCTTGTTTTTATCTTGGCACTTCACGGGCGCAGAGCGGTGCCCGATGTCGGTGTTCTGTGGAGTTTACGTCCAACGGGAGGGTGCCATGCCTGCCAGGGTATGGGGGCCGTTCTTCTTTTTCTCTCTCACTCCGTACTCCCTCGACTCTCCCTTGTTCCCGCCCCTTTTCTGAAATTCACAAATATCCTTCTGGCTCATCGGCACGTATAACCTCGCACTGACGTCCTCTCGTGCGCGATGGGAGCTTTAGTTCTCTCCTGCAGCCGCCCCTCTGCTTCTCTTTATGCCCTTTGCAAAAGATTTATATGATAATTTTTAGTTAAATGAACATTCAGTGTTTCTTTCATGTTTTTGCAAATATTATTCACAGTTGAACATTTCAGAGAATTACATACGATGTTTTCCTTCTTTACTTTGTGTTTTTCTTGAAATTAAAATAGTTGCTTTGTTGTTTCCATTCACTAGGCTTTCTTTGTACTTCATGCTAATTCTTCCAGACTTCCAACAGCTTCAGGGGATAGTTTTGCATGAGGTCAACGTGATCAATTCATCTCTTCAGACTTTTCTTTCTTCACAACCCCCATCCCACTCCTAGAGACCACGCCAGCCTCCGTAGGCTGGTTTTGCTCCAGGTCCGCTGAACGCTGTCGTTGGGCTACTTCTCTGAACTGTTCTCCCTGGAATTTTCTGAACTGCCGTTGGATTCCCTGTTTTATAAGTGACATGCCTTCTTGTTTCCTGGTTTACTAACCTGTGGGGGAGCACGTCCCCTAGAAGTGACAGCAGGTTAACAATGAAGCCTTCGCAGAGGGCGCGGAGCTGACAGTCCCCACACGCCTGCTCCCTGTGTCCCACTGTCCCAGGAATGCCTGTGTCGGCCTGCGGGGGCCTCCCTGGGAACCCCCCACCGTTCCCCTGGAGATGCTCACCCCGTCCCTCCTGGGCTGTATCTCCTCTGTTACAAAGCCCTCCGGGCACCTCTGTTTTGGTTTGTTCCCTTGTCAGGTGGGAACCGTCTTCCCGCAGCCGCTTTAGAAAGGGTGCACAGGAAGTAAATGGCTTGACAATCTGGATTTTAAAAATATATTTTATTGTACCCTGAAAGTTGACAGGTAGTTTTAATATGGGATATTAGATTGTAAATAGCTTTGCTTTGACATTGTAGAGGCATAATTCCATTGCCTTGTTGTTCTTCTTGTGGCTATGGAGGAGTCTAAAGTCACTTGGATTCCTGATTCTTTGTAGGAATTTGCTTAAAAAAAAAATAACAAAAGTGTCCCACCTGCGCCCCATGGGCCACATGCAGCCCAGGATGACTGTGAATGTGGCCCAACACAAAATTGTAAATTTACTTAAAACATTATGAGATTTCTTGTGTGATTACATGTCACAGTATATTTAATCTGTGGCCCAAGACAACATTTCTTCTAGTGGGGCACAGAGGCACCAAAAGTTTGGATACACCTGAGCCTAGAAGATTGTAGAATTGTTTTGTCCCTGCTAATGTTAAATTTCACAATTTATTCTTTTATGTGGATAAATTTTATTTCACCATGCTGCCCCATTTCCATCTGGCATTTCGAGTCCTTCCAGTATGGCAAATGTTAGTAAATGTTTAATTGGTAATAGTGGCCCCTTTATGGTTTGACTGTACAAAATAACTATCCTGTAACTTTGCAAAGCGTAAAGGACATGAAAATCAAGATAAAAGTAAGGAACTGCTGAAGAGACAGGGCGACAAAATGTGCAAATATTTTTCTGAAGCGAATCCGTTTGCTCTAGGTCACTTTACCAGGGTAATTGGCCAATCTTACACAGCGTATCAGGATTAGATTGTACTATTTTATTGATGTTAACTTTCTGATTTTGATGGTGGTATTGCCATTATACAGGGGGTGTCTTCCTTTGCGGGAAATACATCCTGAAGCTTTGGGAAGGGACAGGTGTCAGGCCAGCAACTTGCTTCCCAACAGATCCAAGGGAAAAAAGATCTTTATATTGAACTTAAAAGTTTTCTAACATTTTGATATTGCTGGGTACTAGATATAATAAGAAATATAAATGTGTATTTAACCCAGTGCTTTAACCTGGAAAAGTCCAAGCTGGATTTTTCATCATGATGTGATCATGTACACAGTGATATCTTTAGCTACTATTTATTAGTAGGGAGTGTAATTGCCAAGGTTTCCTTGTCTTCCCATGGCTGGGAGCTTTACGCTGCCCTGTTACCTTTCTTTCTTTCTGGAGGAGCTTTATCGTGCTACGACTCCCCTGCTCTGGCACATCATGAGAAGCGGTGTCTTTAGAGTGGTCCCATGGTGTCCTATACTATTTTGAGATAAATTTATTGGTGATGCTCAATTAAAGCATTACCGTGCCTCTTTGTTTTTTCAAGGATCTCATACTTTACCATTTATGGTGAAAAGCAGTGCTGTCTATATTAAGTACAGTGCACAAACGGTGGCCCAAAATGAGAAGAAAAGAGTTTGGGAACATAACATGTTTTTTTTTTTTTTGTCAGGAGAAAATTGTTTTCTATACTTGGTAGTTCAGGTATAAGTTGGCAAGTATGTGTTGACTTAGTTTTCAAAGATCTTTCAGAATTTTTTCAGTCTAAGAGATTTAAGGATTAATCAAGACCATATAAAAAAAGGCAAACAGGCACATAATTGGCTAATTCCCAAGATGTGAGAAACTAGGGGAAAAATATTTGCTGGACAATAATTACATGCTGACCACTATGAATAATGTCAAAATGACCTTGTAAATATTATTATCTCCATTTAAAAAGTGGAGAAATAGGTTCAGAGAAATTAAATAACTTATTCAAGGGCTTTCAGCTCATGCAAGATAAAGTGGTGATTTAAACTAAGGTTTGTGAGTCTCCCATTCCTTGTTTCCACCAAACCTTAAAATTGTCCTGCGCTGAAGAAAATGAAGTTTTACTATGTGGCCTAAGTTCCAAAACATGCCTGGGAGTGGGATAGGTTCCCAGCTTCTGAAAATAAATTGCTTGACATATGATTGAACCCATAATCTTTAAAATTGAAAATAACAGACAACCAATTAAAAAAGTAGTCATTTAATTGAATAAATTAATGTCTTTATTGAACATTTGATATGGTTAAAAGGCAATGTAATGGAGGTTATTGCTTCTACTTTTTAATAAGTACTCAAAATGAAAGTTACAAACATGAAAGATATATGTATTTTTAAAGTTTATATTGATATTACATATATGTACCAACATAGGCTAAAGATACTGGCAACAAAAAACTCCAGCATGAAAGAAAATCTTTGACATGTAAACCAAAATTAAACTTTGAAGTTCTATTTAAGTTACAAAAATGTAAACATATTTTTTAAATCCTCTGTTTACTTAAGCTAAATAATACATCCTTTGGATGGTGCTCTCTAGCAACACTATAATTGAGCTGAGGTATCTAAGTATTGTGTCTTGACTGACTACTTAGACCAGAATCTAGAGAGCCTTCTTTTCCTTCAGCCTTTGGAAAGAGTTTTAAGAGCAGATAAAATCAAAACTTTTAAAACAAGTCATGATCATAGAAGAAATGATGAAATAGGACTGGTCACACATTAGATAATGTATAATTTTATTTGTATGTGTGAATTATAAACTGTGGGACAGTTTTGACTTGTACTGGGCAAACACATTTTGTCCTTAGTTTGTGCAAACAATAGTAGAAAGCATAAAGCCAGGCTTGATCCCAGTTGGCCTGTAACTACTATTTTCATTTCCAAGAGGATTATGATCTTACATTCTTGGCTCTGAAGCCAGCACAAATTATGCTCCTTGTGATGAAAAGAAGATATTGGCCATCTCTCTCTTAGCCTTGAGGTCACCTTGTCTGGGCTGTAAGCATGAGACAAAGCTTATACTCATTTGCATTAATATTTTACCATTACCAACACACTTTTTTGTCTTGGGAGAAAAATGGCAATAGTCTTCCCACCAGGTTAAAGGACAATTACAGATGCCAGTGTTTCTTTTTTGAAATAACTTTGAACTTTTTATTAGAGAATTTCTATTTTAGATTCAAATGAGCTACGATGGGTCAGTTAGATTAATTAAGACCAACTCTAAGGATCTCATTTTAACTTAATCACTATTTTAAGATTTTATCTCCAACTAGAGTCACATTATGAGGAACCAGGGATAAGATTTTACCAAGTGAATTTTGAGAAAGCAACTCACCCAGTAACAATTGGAATGCCCATTTTTCAAGTCATGTGAGCGATACTGGAACAAAATCACTTTGAGTCTCTTTGACAAAATATTGGCAATTCCACCAGAGTTTAGCCAGTAAAAATGTTTCTAAATATATCTGTATGTTTCCTTATCAATAACCAGTTACCTATATTCTTACTTAATCCTTGTAGTGGATTTATTCTCCCAAAAATTTTGTAAATTTTTATCAATGCACATGCTCCATTCTCCTCTAATCCCATCCCACCATTTTGTTAACACCTTGTTATTTAAAGTGTGGTGGGCAAACAGAAGTCTAAGTAAACAAAATTCCAAACAGAAGATAAACCCTTCATAGCAGAAGAAAGAATAGCAGCTACTTTCATACATGGAACCATTCCCAGTTCTTGGTACTGATTGGAGCTAGAGGCCTGTTCTAGGCAGAAGGACTTCTGGGAAAAGTGGAATGAGCTAAAGTTTGATTGACAGAATGTCTTGACATTATACTGAGGTCTGGAGAAGCACAAGTACAAAAACAAATCCCCCATTCTGAAAATTCTCATACTTTGGGAATCCTGCTGATTGAGCAATCGTGGGGAAATAGCTGGGGAGCAGAAATAGGCTTTGTATCACACGTACTGGAATTTAATCTAGAGGTGGACTGAAACTAACCCACCTCCTCCTAGCTCAGATTCTGACAAGACTCAGAAATGAGCACCCCAGAAGGCAGTAAGGGAAGCTCAGGAACTGGGCCCTGAAGGCAAAGAGAGATATATGTAATTTCAGTTGAAACCAGATAGAAACTGAAACTAATTAATGTTATGGCCCATGATGGTATCTAAGTGGTCAGTCTTCACCCTCACTACCTAGCAGAGAAAAGTGTGAATTCCCTCTCAGAAAAATAAACAAAACAAAATGTGTCATCTACTTTAGTTTTTACTGTTTTTTATACAAAATGTTCAACATACATTGAAAAATGACGAGGTTTACAAATAAACAGGAAAATATGACCCATAATAAGAGAAAAGATGATCAACTGAGAGAGACTCATGGGTTACCCTGATTTTGAATAAACAAGAAATTTAAAAATAATGATTATGAATTAAACATTTTGAGGAAAGATGGATAAATTGAATCAAGAGATAATTTCAGCAAAGAAATGAAAATTTAATATCATACCAAGTGGAAGTTCTAGAACTGAAAATTAAAATATATGAAATAAAGAATTCATTGACTGTATTTAACATAATTCTCAAAGGCATAAGAAAAAAACCCTGGAAATCAGATATAAATCAATAGAAATTCAAAATACACAAAAATGGACCACAACTAGGCATATCAAAGCAAAGCTACTGAAAAACAAAGAAAAAGAGAAATATAATAAAAGCACCCAGAATAAGTAGTGACTACACATTCAGATGAACAATAAGCAAGATAACTGGCTTCTCAACAGAAACAATGGAAGCCAGAAAACAGTGCAAAGCAACAACAATAATTAACCCATGTTCTACATCTAATAAAAGTATTCATCATAAAGATAAATAGAAACATTTTCTGGCTAACAAAAACGAAGGCAAGTTATTGCCAGCAGGTCTGTATTAGAAGAAATGCTGAAGGAAAATAATTAGACAGAAGGTAAATAATATCAGGAAGAAATGAGGAGTACTGGAATTGGTGAATATATTGGTAAATAAATTTATTAAAATAGAGCACTGATTGCTTAAAGGTAAAATAATGATCTGTGGAGTTTTCAAAAATATAGAAGTAAAATATGTAACAGTGATAGCAGAGTGAGAGTGTAAAGAAAAAGATATTTTTATGAAGTTCTTAAATTATACATAGGTGTTATAATATTTAAGGTGGAGCATGATGATTTAAGGCATGTACTGCAATCTCTAGAAAAACTATTAAAATTGGCACAAAATGGCAAAGCTAAAAAGTCAATAATACAAAAAAAGAATTAATGTTTAAAGAAGAGGAAAGGGGGAAGAAAGGAACAGAGAATTAATGTGAAAGATAATTAACCAAATAGTTAGATGATAGATTTAAATTTAATTATACTGGTAAGCACATTAACATAAAAGAACAAGCACTTTAATTAAAAGCCATAGACTTAGGAGTGGATTAAAAATACCCTTACATATGCTGCTTGTAATGGAGACACTTTAAATATAAAGACATTTACACAGAATATAAAATTATGGAACATTCACCAAAGTAAACTCATGTCAGGTCATAATGCAGATCTCAATTTTAAAAAAAATGAAGAAAGTACAGATAGGTATTCTGAGACCAATGAAATTAAATTGAAAATCAATAAAAAAAGATAAGCAGAAAATCCCCAAATACCTATAGATTAAAACTATACTTCTGAATAGTCCATGTGTCAAAGAAGAAATCCTAAAGAAATTAGAAAATATTTTGAACAGATGGTAATGAAAATTTTTGCATACAGTTGGATTAGTGCTCTGTGGGAGGTTTATAGCTTTAAGTACATATCTTAGAAAAGTTTATGAATCCAAAATCAGTGATCTTAAAAACAACAAATTAAAACCAAGTAAGTAGAAAGGAGGGAATAATAATAAGAGCATAAAGCAATGAAATAAAAATAAAGAGGACTTTAGAGAAAATTAAAAACAACTACAAAAACAGAAACACAAGCTGATTCTTTGAAAAGATTAATAATATTGATAAACCTCTAACAAGAATGATCGCAAGAGGAAGAGAACACATAACGCATAGATACTATTTTTATCTGGGATGAAAGAAGGGTTTTAATACAGATTTCACAGATTTAAAAGGGTAATAAGGAGTTATTATGAACAACTTCATGTCAATAAACTCAACAATTAGATAAAATGAATGAATTCTTTTGAAACCATCTTATAAAACTAACACAAAAAGATATTGAAAAATTGAATCATTTTATAAATTGTAAAGATATTGCATTTGCAAAGACCAAATCATTCATTGTAGAAAATTCCAGGTCTTGGTGACTGTTGGTGAAATCTCTACTCAACATTTAAGGGAAAAATAATAACAAAATATCAACAATAAACATTTGTAGAGATAGAAAAAGTGGAAATATTTTTCAGCTACGAAGACTGTATAAGCCTGACACTAACACATGTGTAGAATATTCCATGGAAATGACATTATAGGTCAACAACCTTATGATCATAGGTGCAAAATTTCCTTAAAAATATTATTCAACTGAATCTAGCAACAAGTAAAAAGGGTACTATCTTACGATAGCCAAATAATATTTATTCCATCAGTGAAAAGCTTTTTAGGGGTGTGTGTGTGTGTGTGTGTGTGTGTGTGTGTGTGTTTTGGTAAGGAACTTTTTTTAGCATTAAAAAATTAACTGGTTGAAACCATCACACACACACACACACACACACACACACACACACACACACACACGACATCTATCCAGAATGTTTCCAGCCATGTACTATGAAAAACAGAGACATTTATTGAAAAAGATACAAGATACAAGAAACATTGTACATAGGATAATGATGCCTCAGTCTCTTTCAAAGTAGGCACCTTGGGACCTCACAAGGTTCTCTGGATCACTATCAGCTGCCCCATTGTATTTTCCTGAATCTCATTGACAGCCTGAAATCTCTTCCCTTTCAAAGGTGATTTTAGTTTTGGGAAAATCCAGAAGACTCAGGGCACCAAATCTGGGCTGTCAGAGGGCTGAGTCACCTGGGTGATTTGTTGTTTCACCCAAAAACTCTGCCTGAGACATGATACATGAGTGGGCACATTGTCATGATGGAACGGCCAATCACCAGCTGCCCACAGTTGCAGTCTTCTGAAGCATCTGAACGGTTTTGGTGGAGGAAAGCTTAACACAAAATTTGATGCAGACTCATTGCTCTACTCACTCAGTCATTTTGAATGAGACAGCCACCCAGTGCACAGGCTCACTCAACAGCGTCTACCGCTCCCACTGACCAGTACAGTGAAGTCATCGTTATTCACACATGCACATTCCAGTCCACTCTCCTTGGCTGCCAGGTTTTATCAATGTCACACACTGTTCTCATTATATTAACAATGGCTGGATTTTCTATGGACAGACCTCAAATACACACACACCCCCATACACACCCCCACACACACCCACACACCCACACACACCAGAATAAGTGAAATAAGTGTTCATTTCACTAGATGCAAAAGATCTATTTGATAAATATCAACACTCATTTATGATGAAAACCTCTCAGAGGGATAAATGGTAATGGAAAAAAGACAATAAAAAAAGAAAACTTCTCAGTAAAGTATAAATAAATGGGAACTTCCTACTCTGATAAAACATATCTACATAAAACCTACAGCTAGGATCACATTTAATGAGAAAATATTGAACACGCACGCTTTCCTTAAGATCTTGAACAAGTCAAGGGAGTCCATTTTCACCAGTTGTATTAACAGTAGGCTGAGGTCCCAGGACTTCAATGAAGAAAGTAAATAAATAATAAGCATGGAAATTTAAAAAGATGAAGCAAGATTGTATTTATTTGTAGACCGCATAGTTGTATATGTAAAAAATTCAAAGTAATTCTCTAACAAAATACTATAGTAAGTGAATTTCATAAGGTCCTAGGCTACAAAGTCAATAGAAAACATGTATTTCTATATACTATCAAGAAGCCACTGGAAAAAGAAAGTTTGATAATGAAGCCATTTACTATGTCATCAAAAAACATCAAATCCTAGGGGAAAAAATAGTGAAAAATGTTACATCTCTATATTTACAACTGCAAAATATTGCTGAGAGAAATTGACGGATACCTAAAGAAGTGGTTTGGAAGAATCAATATTGTTACAGTGTCACTTTGACTCAACGTAATTCAAATAAAAAACTCCCAGCAATCTCTGTAAAATTCAATATACTGATTTTAAAACTTACGTATAATCCCAAGGATCTAGACGATAAAACGATCGTAAAGACAAAGAACAAAGTAAGATTTACTATACCTGATTTACTCTGATATCATTTATAAATTGAAAAAATGAGAAATCAGAAGAATGGTTGCTTAGAGAAAAAAAGAAGAAACATTGTGGGATGAGCCATATAAACTTTCAGTCTTGTACACCTAAAATTAACTTTTTCTTCCTGTCTGGGATTAACCCAATAATTTTAAAAGAAATGATAAGTAAGGAAATGATAAAGAACAACCACAATGCCTTAGTTAATAGACATGGTTTCAGTGGAGTCCTTGTTTTCTTTGAAATGTGCTCCAGGACTACTTTCTCTCTGCACCAGTTTGGCCCTTTTTAGTCTTTTGTTTCAATGTGAGGGAGAAGAGTAGTTTCTCTAACTTTCTGAATCTCTTTCTCGTCTGATGTCTTCTAAAACAAAGTAGGCTTTTGTGAATTTTCCTGTTGAAGTATTTCAATCGAAGGTGAGTTTTATTTATAGCAGACTTCTAGTAACCAATTAGGGCTGAATGTAGTATTTACAATAGCTATTATTCAATGCCCCTCCCCACCAAGGGTAAATTAACATACGATTGTACATGCTCATGGCAAATCACAGGTTGAACTAAGACTTAAATCAAGAGTGAGGGCAGGGAGCAAAAATTATATATGAAATTAACATCTGACCAAAACTTAGGGAGTGTACTAAAGGAATTACAATAAATGTTTTGTTCTGTTTTTAGGAAAGAGTTTAGCAGAGTTAAAAGTTTATATTGTCCTGCAGCTCTAGAAAATGTCCTTGGTAACTTTTTATTAGTGAATGTATCTCCTTGGTGGTGGTCAGTTGCTGTACATCACCACCAACACTTTTATGCTTGGCCTGTGCCTATTTGTAACAACATCCTTAAATCATGGTAATTGGGTTCTCTGTGTTTTCCCTCAGAAACCTTGTACAAGAGAGCACGATTCCCTTACTTCCACTCATGTCTTTCTTTAGGCCATTCTTATCTCAGGTTAGACTAGATAACTATCCCAAAGATTTGATTTGGAAATTTTACATTATATATGTATTATATACATTATAATACATATTTATTCTTGGCCAGGAAATACTTGGGCATTTGACAATCAGATCTTTAATCTCTTCCGTCTTGCTCTAATTTCTTTAGACTATCCAAAGCCAATGTTTTCAATCAGGGGTCATGCCTAAACGTTACGATCGGCGCTCTGTTTCCTTTTTTTCACATAAACTTAAGGACTGATATGAATTCTAGTGAGCAAGTTAAAGAAAATAATGAAAAGAAGAGCATCAGGCACTCCTTATCTTGAATTCTGAATAATAGAATCATTTGACAAATTCCATCTAATGAATTCTTGTCCAGATTATGTGCTCAGTGAATCGCAGAAAGTGTAATCCATTATAATAGATGCCAAATGACTGTTAGAGATGGCATGTGCTGTAGTACGATTTCAATTTTGATTTAAAATACCGCCCAATTTACGTCCCCTCATGGTATCCTGTTTCTTCTCTTTGCTGCCTGTCTATAGTTGAGATCGCAGAAAAGCCCCTGCTAGATAAGAGGGGGAGAGCTCAGCCCTTCCCTTAGGGATCTAGTAAGAAGAGAGACAGGTAGGGAAGAAAAGACACACAGTGACCTAATGAGGTGAGGCCTTTAGAAGAGGCCCCCACATAGCCATGAACATTAAATCAGGGTTGCTGGCAAGAAGAGGTTGACTCTGAGCCTGAGACAGGGCTGTTGCCTTTTTCACGGCCTATGAAGGGAGGTCATGGAACTTAAAATATACTGACTGCTCTGGGAGGAGGTGCAGAGAGCTAGAGAGAGATGGCAAACCAGTTGGAGCCTGGATCTAGGACAAGGAAGTGTCCACTTGTGAGAATTTACAAGTGGACAATCAATTAGCCAGGATCACAGAATCTGGTAGCATGTGCCCCGCAAAATCTCAAAGGCCAGCCCTGACCAGTTATCTCCCAGTGCCCACCATTTCAGAGAGCAAACTAGACCAGCTACTCCCCCACTACCACTACATGGGACCTCAGCCCTAACTCCCACAGACAGCCTGACATCATCTGGAGAGGACAGGGCAGGAGATAGAACCAAAAGAAACTGCTTGAGAGCCAGAGAGAGGGAGACAGATTGTCTTAGAAGACATTGAGATAGTATATACAGGCAATTCTAACCTCTTTATTGTTCAGTGGGGTGGGGACTTGTGAAAAAGATCAGTAAAATTACATGAAGTAAACAAAGCTATATTTTCTCTGGACAGCTAACTATAGCATGAGTGAACTTATGACCTGCATGTGTAGAAGAGAAAACAAAAAACGTCCCCAAACTGGTAGACAATAGTCCACATTATTAACACAGTAAGTATTTGGCCTGCAGGTTCAGCAGGGGTTTTTTTCCCCTTCAATTTTTTTTCTAGAGAGTGAGGCAATGCAGCATGTAGAGGCTGGCGGCATGGGCTCTGGAGACAGTTGCCTCATCTGTAATGTGAGGCTACAACGCTATGTATGAGAATAGGAGGAGTTAAAATGTGCACAGAATATAAAAGTCAGTACCTGTAGTAAGCACTCAATAAATATTAACTGTTGACATTTGCAAACAAGATAAATGCTCTAGGAGTTTAGATGACTATGAGGTCGCTATAGAGTGAAATGGTTCAGGAAGACTTCCTAAGGGTGTGGAGCTTAAGCTGTACTTTAAAGAGGGGAGGATACATGGGCAGAGTTGGCAGGAGGGGAAGTCTTTCCACTCAACAGAGAGCTAAGACGTAGGCACTGGCGTGAATAAACAGTCTTTCGGAAAGACAAGTGCCACAAGTGTCTGAATCTTCAACTGCCTAGGTATACAATGGCTTCTGGAAGAATGTCATGGCTTTGATTTTTTTCCCACCCATTTGTCCCCGAAGCCTCAGAACATATACCCTAGAAATATTTCACTGGATCAACAGGGACCCTGGGAAACTAAACCTCTGAAATAAGAGTCAGGCTGAATTTGTCCCACATTATCCGAGGTCTTAGGGTAACAGCAGAAGTTTTCCCACCCCAAGGTTTTGTGGTTCTTACCGTGCCCCACAACCTGGAATTCTACCTGTACATAAGCCAGCAGGGCATGTCCGCAGGTGATTGTAAGGTCATCTTTTCTGACAATTCAAGGCACGCATAAAAGGATTAAGAACAAAAATGGAATAAATTCATTAAGAATCAGGTTAGGCAGAAAAGGATCTCTGTTGCTTCATGTTTCTTCCTCATCATTTTTTCTTCTTCAAATTATATGCTGACACAGTGTAATGAGTATTTGTTGGATGAGTGAATGAAGGAGTGGGGGGAAAAGAAAACCAAGATAGGAAACAGGTCTCATGAATCTAGTATAGTAAGTCATCCTATTTTACATTCAGTTCAACTTGCCTTTATGGATGCATACTATGGGCAGGTTAATAAGATACACACAGTTCTGACCTTCAAAGCTCTTGCAGTTTGCTCTGCCTTGGTCTTGGCACTTTAAATGCAGGTCACGCACACTAGCAATGAGCTCTCTTTCTCTGGGATTCAGCCAGGCGATCCTCCCATGAAGCCTCCTGTGCTGCTGCTCTTTGAGTTGATCATTCTGCCTGTTCAGTCATC
The DNA here is from genome assembly GCF_021234165.1 of Pteronotus mesoamericanus. Taxonomy (NCBI): domain Eukaryota; kingdom Metazoa; phylum Chordata; class Mammalia; order Chiroptera; family Mormoopidae; genus Pteronotus; species Pteronotus mesoamericanus. The sequence goes on from NW_026555277.1 coordinate 1,513,577, forward strand.
TCTGGTGTGTGCCCTGGCTCCTGATTTCATGACCTTTTTGGACATAGGTATCTCAATTTTTGACCTTATTTCCTCTGTACTCAACTGCTGATTTTAAATGACATTTGCAAATATAAAGAAAATAAATAATGCTCTGGTGAGGAGGGAGTGAAGGATATAATAAATGACAATTTTTTAGGATATACAGGTTGACTGGACATGTAGTATGAGCATTAATGAGCTGTGCAGCATTTAGGAGCCTTATTGATAAGAAGATATTGGTAAAAATAGGAGGAAATGTTTGAAGGTAGGAAGAGATGATGGGGTGGGAGAGAAAAAGAGGGAGAGACTAATAATCTGATGCAGGAAATAAATTATGTCTCCCCTTGTATCATATTTTAGTTAATCTTTTTATATGCATTAACTCATTTCACAATGTTTGTGTGAATTCAACCACGTTGTAACTACTTTATAAAGGAAAAAACTTAGGATAAGAGACCTTAAATGATTCCAGGACTAGCAAGTAGTAGATGCAGGTTTTATTTCCCCTTCATTGGGTTGGCCAATTGACTCCAAGTCAAGTACTGTAGTAGGTGTTTAAAGGGAGTAAGGAGCTTATATCTCTGTTCCAACATCAATTCACATCTCTCCACCAGTTCAAAGATACACAAGGATGTGTTGGAAAGAGTTAGGAAACCTGGTTTCCTCTTCAGGCTCTCTGCCCCCAGAGTGTTTGATCTTATCATTTAACTCCTCGTTCTGAGCAGGAGAATTCTAAATGCAGCCTGTGACACAGCTCTCCTGGACTCCCTTATCTCCAAGTCCTCTTCCTGTTCAGCAGTCCCAGATTCATTAAGCATGATGTCCAATAAAAGTTGTATGTGCAAGAGCCAGCATACCAGGCAGGAGAAAGCTCATCAGCAGGGCTACGAAAGACCTCCTTGTAGTTCTAACATTGTCAAGACATTAATAAAGATCAGAAATCCCTAAATAATAAGGAAACCCATGAGAGGTGAGCGACTTGTCCTGGATGACACTCTAAGTCAAAGGAAGAACTTGGCACGCAACCCGAATCAGAATTCAGAACCCTGCTCTAACCGCCGGAACTCACTACCACTGATATATTAGCCATCAAAATAAAAGCAGCTGGAATCTATTGATATTTGGACTCAGTTTGGAATTCCTTCATTTCTAATGTATTCTAAAAGTATGTTTTGAAAGCTCTCTTAATAATGCAGTTCACTTAAAATGTTTTCTGTGGCCTCTTTGTAAATGTGAGTTATATGTTACGCGTCTGTGAGCTACAATGATGGAGTATTTTGTATTGTATGCTCCACATTTATCATCTTCGTAATCTGATGTTTTTGGGGGAAAAAGAAAGGACTGTGTAAGGAGGTCTCATGCGTTTGCTGGTGCTGCTCAGCTTGCTTAAATTATCAGATGTTTTCACTAAATTATAATTACCTTTAATTGAGGCCAAAGCACAGTTTGGCTTGCGGCAAGCTTCATCTGGCCAGTGAATCACGAGGACGCGCTTTGATTCAATAGATTACAAAGAAGCCATTTATTTACAATCATCGTAACTCACACATTTGGTATTCGTTAATAGCATTGATAAGTTAAAGTTTGCAACTTATGAGGTGTTAATGTGCCTGAACTTTATGCAAAAGACTTGTTCTAAACCCAAATCATACTTGTTTTAAAACTCTAAAGATTTTTAAAGGTTCTGGCAGGAGAATGAACCCACTCTTATCCTTGACCGAAGAACAGTCCTTTAATTGAGGAGTCTTTGTTTGCTCGTTTTGTTGTTGTTTCATTTTATGAGGAGCAGCTTCCTGAGTGCAGTATGTATGCAAACAGTGTCGCGAGACAGCAACCCGTCCCCTCCAGGCGGCCTGAGGAGCCAAGTCAGGTCTGGCAAGGAGACGTGAATCCTAGCCTTGGAGTCAGCTTTTGTACAAACATGTGTACACGGAGGCGGCTTTCTGTCCTTGTTAGGAAGTCCTTATCTCATGCATTTAGTAGGTATGTGTTGAAAACAAAGTATAGGTGAGGCATTGCGACAGGAGCGCAGGGTGAAAGAGGTGTCGGTATTAGCCTGGAGGGTAAGAGGATGACTCCAGGAGAAAGCAGTAACAAAAAAGGCCAAGTCACAGGACTACATGACAAGTCAGAAATGTATAGTAATAGTAAACATTTTATTTTGCTCATAGATCTCAGTTCCTTTACAAGCACCCATTGCAGCTCAGCAATGAAAATCATGTAGAATGTAATCTTAGGTAAAAATTCAATGCAAAGTACCTATTTTTTCCAGTCCCCTTCAGTCTGCCGTTGAATTCCCAGCTCGCTCAGGCCTGGGCTTGTGTTGTCCAGATGCCTGTGCCCACTGTATTCACTCCTGTGTGAGTGAGAAGGTGTCTGGCATTCACCTTTGCATGGGGCACATTAAATGACCTTGAACCCAGCCAGATTCCCATCAGCTTCCTGGGGGATAGGTGCTGTCTCAGGAAGAATCGTTTCTGTCTTCCAACCCCAGCACAGTCCTTCCCAGGGCTTCCTGCCGGGCTATGAGCTGGTTCAGGATTTTAGCCAACTGCCAAGGTCCCACATTTACCCATGGAAAGCTCTGAAACCCCAGGGAAACTTGACAAATACAGCTTTCTGGAAATCAGGGCCCAACCTGGCCCTCCCCTACCTACCTAGGCTACTCTTCTACTTCTCTGGTATTTCCCCCTATATCCAAGCTATATCCAAGCTATATCCAAGCTCCACCAACTAGGCCTCTGCACCTCCAACCACTCGGCAAAATTGAGACATGAAGTAATGCTGAGTCTCCAACGTTCAGCGTCACTGTAAAAGGTAAAGGGAGAGTCTCTCAGAGGCCTCCCATGCCTCTGTCATCGCCAAGGGGGAGGACAGGCATGTTGTTGTCACTCTCCTTCACACATTCTTCTGTTGCTCCCAGAGCAACGTTCCTGGTGGTGACAGAGAAATTGTTTTTGTTGATTTCTCCTTGCTGGATAGGTCTTTGTTAAATGTAGTAGTTTTCGTTCTTGGTTTTGGGTTGTTGCCATAGCAATCACAAACATGTAGCTTGTCTGCCAGAATTAGGTGAGTGGGAAGATAGGGTGAGTGGTAGAGAGAAGGGAACAACCTTCTCTCCAATACAGGGAGCAAGATAGGGAATCCTCCATTGATATTTCACAGGATTGTGTTATGATAGTAATTTCTTGGGGCTCAGTGGTTGTGTGGTCTTACATTTTTATTTGCCTGGGAGAGATGCAGCTTATTGTAGCTTTTGTCCCAGTATTTTCTTTTATTTAAAAAAAAAATGTTTTATTGTGGTAAGAATGACTAACATAAAATCAACCCTCTTAAACTTTTAAGTGTACAATACAGTATTATTAAGTATAGGGGCGGTATTATACAGCAGATCTCTAGAGCACATTCATCTTTCATAACTAAGGATTTATGCCCATTGATTAGTAACTCATTTCCCCCTCCCCCAGTCCTCATTCACTGAGCGCTGCTGTTTATAATTTACATGGCTTTGATCCCGGACAGTCTGATTTGAAAAATATTACACGCAAGCGGGGATTGATTCACATGTATTCTAAGCTCAAAAGCTAAAACTATAGAGACAAACTTAAAGTCTCCTTTCCTACTGCATCTAACTAATTTGTCCATCTAGCTGCCCTACTATTATATATGTGTGTATGTATGTGTGTATATATATATATATATATATATATATATATATATATACGCATTCTATCTACCTATTTATCATCTGTCTTTCTATCTGTCTGTCACCTATGTATCTGCTGCTTTATTTCTCCTGATTAAGGGCAACAGGATTCACCCAGTCACAGAAGTCTAGAAATCTGGAATTATTTTCTACTTTATTCTTTCTGTCATTCCAGTGTCAAGATTGTCATGATGGCCTGTGGATCTTTATCCACAATTAGGTGTATCAAGAACTCACGCTCTGTTACGCCCGTCTCAAAGACACATCCAGCTCAGACCCTAATATCTCTCACTAAGACCGCTGGCAAAGGCCTTCAAAATTTTCTCTACTCCCTCCCACTATAGAATTCTTTATACAACCTATCACTGAAGTGACCTTTCAGAAACAATCCTTTTTATCTCATCCTCTACCTTAAAATGTTTAGAGCACCGCAAATGTACAGAGCGGTGGTTCTCAAAATGTGGCCCTGGACCAGCTGCGGCAGTGTCTCCGGAAATGCAGTTTCTTGGCCCCAGCCCAGGCCTACCCCGGCTCTGTGCCCGGGGGCCCAGCCATCCAGGCTCCAACAGGTTCTCTGTAGAATTCTGATACACACTGGTCTACATGCTAAACTATCCGCTATACAACCTCCCCCAAACTGTTTTTTCCTATTTTTCCTGTTCTTACAGTGAAACTTCTCTATGTATTTGCACATGCTGTTTCCTTGTATAGAATGGCCTTTCCCTCTGGGTCATCCACTACCGTCCTCTCAGATGAAATATGATTAGGATCCTCTCTCATTGTGCAGTCCTTGTGGGCGGGGGGGTGATGCAGTCAACGTAAAACCTCTCCTCTTACCCTCCCCACGTAGCTGTCCTCTGTCTTTGTGGCCCAGTGGGTGCTTGAGCTTCCTCCCCAGGTTCTGGGATGTGCGCAGTGGTGTCTTGTCCGTGGAGAGTTGTAAGTTGGTCTTTTTGTGAGAGGGCCTGGAGTTGGGAACCAGCTCTGTTGCTATCTTGATGACATCACCTTAATCTAGGTTCAGTCCGTTTGAGTCTCTTGTCCAGGACTTTGCATGGGGAGCCAAGGATGTAAACACATAAGCCTGGGGAAGTAGTAGCTGTAGCAGCATTTGTGGCCCAGAGTCGCGGGCCATAGGACTCATGGGAGAAGCCGTGGGCCATACTTGCTGCATGGCGAGGCTCAGTGTGGTGACAAAAGCAACCTCACAGGCAGTTCAGTGGAGTGACTGAGGCTGTGCTTTGTCTGCCTTCCCTTCTTTGTTCTTGCTCATTTGTCCAGCCTGTTCCTCTAATTCACCCAGTGATACTCTCTGAGTCTGCATGCATTCTTTTACAGCTTCAGTTGACCAGTTATTTCCTATTACTTGCAAATAAAAACCCTGGCCAATATATTTCTCACTGAATGTTTTAGGATATGTACTTATATTTTATTCCATTATGTGTATTTATTCACTTTTTAAACTTTTGCATCTTAGAATGGTTAGCAGGTTTACTTGGAAATGAGAAATGAGGTAGGAAATCCATGTTTTTCTTCTTTTATTTTTTATTCTATGTCAGCATTGTCCCGGCTCCCCTTATTAAACATTACATTTTTGCCCATTGATTTTAAGTGCAAATTTAAACATATGTAAAATCCCATATGTACTTCTATACTCAGTTCTGTTTCATTGATTTTTCTGTGTGTTCTTGTAAAAATATGTAAATTTTCCATCTCTCTGTCTCACTCTCATACTTTTTAGAATTCTTCAGGTTATTCTCATTACCTTATATTTCTCAATATGTTGCTAAATCCTTTATGATTTCACATAGCTCTTTATATGAATTACATTCTTTTCATAGATTACAGTAATAAAGATCTGAAGACTTGACATCTTTATAAATGTTTAGTCTTATTTAAGTGCAAGATAATCCTATTTATAACTCTTCTATTTAAGTACAAGGTAAGTCCTTTCATATTCTTCTGTAAAGAACATTCTTCTTCATTACTCAATCTACCCTCTCTCTTTCTGATTGTAACAATGGACTCATGGGTTTTTAAAAAAATTATGTGTGCTGTAATCCATCACTATCATTCTATTTGACACATATAGTTCCCCATTTGGCCAATGGGAGCTCCTGCAAGCCAGTCCCTGTGTCCTTTTGACATCATTCCATTAATCTTTGAACACTGGTTCCATTAATCCTTCAGGCAGCATTCCTACCATGGGTGGGACGTTGAATTATGTATGACTGAATTAGAGAATGGGGTAAAATGAAATTGGCTCCTCCTGTCACCTTACCTTGTATAATACCACATCTAATACCCTCGCATGTTTCTCAAGATGGTCGTATCCTATTGGGTCCTAACAGCTTCAGCATATTGAAAGACTGAGATTACTTCTATTTTTGCTAAGATTCACTATATCTAAGCAGTCAGCAATAATACTAACTTCTCATTTAAAGAACTTTGTAACTTATAGAGCCTGGATTTCCTGGGATTTCCCCTGATGTAGGGTCAATCTAATCATCGTCTTCAAATTTGCTGAGAGTTTTCTGTTGGGTAAACTGAAAGCTGTAACTTATATTTGTACATAGTGTAGAAATCTTTTTAATAAAATCAACACTTGTTTACATAGGACTTGAGCCCCCTACCCCCAATAACGCTGACTTGAATATTTTTACATTAATTATAAAAATTAGTTAAAGAAATATATGCCACAAATTAAAAGTTCATTCATAAGGAAAGAATAATAATGAAAAGCAACATTCCCTGCCCCATTATTTCCTACCTCACGTTCTGTCTTCAGCAGAAATTGAGTCTGTGTCTGATAATTATGAAAGTTACTCCAAACTCTCTAAACATGGGTTTAATGCTGCTTCTTTGTTTATCAATGTTAGGTATTTTCTCTTGGCTTTTTTCTTTGACAGAAAAGGATCAAGTGACTGTAAAAGCACTTCTCTTTTTCTCTACTTTATCCCAATTCAGGGACACCACTGCTCTCAGGTTCTCTATCGGACCAATTTATGACTTAAAGCAAAGTTGGCTGAACTGGTTTCTTAGGGCTGCTATAACAAAGAACTACAAATGGGCAGCCTTAAGCAAAAGAGATTTATTGTCTCAGAGTTCTGAAGCCTAAAAGTTTAAAATTAAGGTGTCAGCAGCGCTAGTCTCTTTAGTTTGTAGATGGTCCTCTTCTCCTTGTGCCTTTTCACATCGTCTTCTCTCCACTGACTTTGTATGCTTTGGGGTCCACCCCGATGACCTCATTTTAATTTGATTACCTCTGTGAAGACTCTATCTCCAACTAAGGTCACATTTTGAAGTACAGGGAGTTATGACTTCAACATGTCTTTTTGGAGGTGACACAGTTCAACCCATAACAATGTTTATATCTTTATTTCCCATTTCGTCAAGCTTAGAAATTCTCTCTGGACACTCCACTTTGCAAGATGACAGTGTTAATATCCTGCCCTTCTCTTAAGTTCTTTTAAACTCTCCATCTCTCACCATCTGCCTTCTGTATTCTACCTTAAAATTGCTAAAGATGATTAAGTTTATAGCCTGTTCTATAAACATATTTAACTTCCACGTTATGTCTATAGCTTGACTCCAAAATTTGAAATTTCATAAACAGTATGTTTAATATTGCAGTCCTATAAAAGTTATTCACTGTCCAACCAGGGAAAGTGCTGTGATTACAGGTTCTGCTGGGCAGGTTGCATTCCAGGCTAGTTGCAGCCTTTCTGCATGTTTTGTAAGACGTGGCTTCCCTTAAACTCTTCACATCAGCACTCCTCCAGCCTTCAACTTCTTGCCCTCAGATGGCTATTCTCTAGCACTTTGTATTGTTGCAGGTTTATAGCTTTTTTTTTTTCATCATCTACTCTCTTCATTTTGCTGCTGTAACCACCAACCACACTAATTCATCTTTTGCAACATAGGCTTACTTCCCACTTATGTTGTATGAAGGTTTGGGTCAGCTCCTGTTCTGCTTGACAGCACTGGCTTGGCTGGCTTTCCCAAGTCTGCTCATGGTGGCATCCAGGGTGAAGTATCAGCTTGTTCTGGGACATACTATCCTCGAAGCAGACAACAGGAACACAAGAGAGGCACTGTCATACCCTGTAAGCCCACTTACAGTCTCTGCTTGGAATGTGGCATTAAAACTTCCACCCATATTCTATTGGCCAAAGAAAATCATATGGCCTAGACCAAAGTCAGCAGGGAGGCTAAATATATTCTATCTAGAGGGAAGCATTGCCACAGCTCAGCTGGGAATAAGTAATTGTGTACAAATAATAAAGATTTTTATATCATTTTAGTGAATCTTGGGAGGGAAGGAAATGAAAAGAGTATGCAATCCATGATTCATATGAAATTGATCAAGTTACTTAATTTCTCTCTGTCTCAGTTTCTTTCTATGTAAAATAAAAATGAAAATAACTTGTTCATCAAAGGGAGGGTGTGAAGATTAAGTAACTAATGTAGGTAAAGGGAGTAAATAATGTTGGCAAAGGACTTAGTACAGTGCCAAGTGCAGAGTGAACTCTTAAGTGTAAGCTGTCATGATTTCGACTCTGACCATAATTGCTATACCCAAGAAGGTCTTTTTGGGAACCTTCAACCCTTTCCTTGTAACAGATATTCCTCCAAAAGGACAAGAATGCATTTCAATAGTGGAAAACCATACCACTTGAAATGTATATAAAGCATGCATGCATGCCCGCACTGTGAAAGCCGCTCTGCTTTCCGTCGCCACTGGAATTACAGTGGGAAGCACTAAAAAAAAAAATCTGGGGACTATGAAGATTTATATCTATTTTCAGAATGTGCAGTGATCAGTTAAAAATGACTCAGATTCAGAACCCTAGCACTTGCAATAATTTTGCTTCTTTTGTTTGTGTTGTATGAAACTTACATATTAAACAAAGTTGACAGTTTGGCAGGGAAGCAAAGCTTTATTCTGCATCTGGCTTCTCTGAACAAAAGTATGTAAAGGAAAAGGAATGTGATTATTTTTTGCTCCATTATTCTTGGAAAGATAGTATCAAATGTTTGAGAGTTTAAAATGATTTTTCCCAGCTTGAGGGTATATTTGCTCCTTTTCATTTTTTGTTTGCTTTTGTTACGTAAAATGTATTTATTGTATTTTAATGAGTTTACCATTTTTGGCATATGTTTTAGGTTATATACACAGATATCTGACTTTGTGATAAGTCTCTGGGAAAGGTGTGTTCTTACCACTGCCTACTGCAAAGTTCAAAGAAACCATGAAGCTCACAAACCAAACGAAAACTCTACACCTTCTCTAATTCCTGCTCCAAAAGGAAACATATATTTTTAAACACTATATGTGTGCATGTATATGTGTGTGTGTGTGTACACAAATGCTTTTATGTAATAATAATAAATTTACATGTGGAGCCCTCCCAGATAGATTTGCTTATTCCTGATAACACATTATTTTTTCTTGGGAAAGTATGATAAATTGTTTGTAAATAGTCTAAGTTAATAATGAAACCAAATATCATTAGCCTTGGAAGTCATTGTAGATAGGGCTAAAATTGATCTTCTGGTATTTAAAATCCAGAAGATTTTTCAGTAGGTTTGGAGAAAAGGAGGCTGAATAAATGTGGGGGAGAGAGAATCTGAAATTCGAAACAGCAAAAACCAAGTCCTAATTTAGCAATTTCTGAAGTCTAGAGATTATTTCATTCACTAAATATCCTGAGGAATTAGCTAAGAAAAATTAATAACAGCAGAAGCTACTGACAGCATGCAAATCATCTGATCAAATCTCAAATTCTGTGAACTTTGAGTTTTCCCTGGAAATGATCATGGTCCTGGACCCCAGTAGAAATTAACACCAGAACATTTTGTTTGTAAACATGAAGAGGATGGGGGAAGAGTTGAGGATTATATCTGGGCAAGGACAACACAGCTCTGGTCTTCATACTGAACTGTCTTGCTAAGCAATTCTCATACTTCATTCCTCAGCTGTATTGTCAAACATGACCATTATTCACGTTTTAAATTATTACAATATCAATAGTACTTTCAAATGTCCTACATGCCATGTAGCTTAATTTTTTCATTGCAGATATGAGTTTTACTTTACTAAGAAAATCACTAAGTTACGTGGATTCATAGTTTTACTTAGTTCACAGGCATACCTAGCATATGTCATTCTGCACTACTCATTGATATCGCTAGTATATTTTTCTTGACATAAAATGTGCACTTTATTATAAGCTCCGTCTGTCACAGGTATTTAAGTTAAGCTGGTTACAACAGTGCTATCATCACATTTTCTCATGCACACATCCATTACTCCCCTCAAATGAAAAGATACATATTTAAAATAACCACAATCAAGGAGATACCACACTCCCCCTCGACTTGAACATTTCCCTCAGTTGATAGGGACAGAGAAACACGTTTGAGTTGGTTGTCGACATCTGGTAATTTGTAGAGTCTTGAAACAATCACATGAGCCTCGCAGCAGAATAATTGAACACAGACAGTGTTCTCTCACTGCACAACTATGCATCCCATAGTCAAGTTTGCTTTGCAGAAGAGGATTCTGGCAGCTTCCGACCAGGATGAAGCTTGTCAGCTGCACTTGTCTAAGTGCTTTGCTAATGGAGACCTCAAAGACAGGATGGCTGCCTTGGAGGCTAAGGATGTGGACAATCAAAGAAGGCAGAGCTACTGTACTTAAAGAACATGGAACACAAAGTGCCTCTTGGAATGGAAGGGAGAAAAAAGAAGCTTCTGTTTATTTTATACCGTGCTGGGTCTACTTGAGAACTAGCCCCCTGATCCTTTGCATGGGTCATGTGGGACAAGGAAGGAGGCTGTGTGCCTCTGCTTGTAACATGTGTCCCCATTGAAACACCCAGCCCTCAGGCTAAAGCTGTTTGCTTCAGGTGATGAGCATCTGCTGAAGGCCCACTATGTCCTAACAGTGCGAGGCTCAGAAGGGCACAATAAAAGAGACCTAAAAGATGCTGACAATATGAAGTATAAGGCACATGGCGCTGTCATCCACTGGGGGTGGAAATACGTAGGATGGTGAATGCATTGTAGAGTGGCTACATCTGGTAAAACAGAAGCGTGCCCATGTACAAAGGACCAGATATTTCATTTTTAAGGGCTTAATCTAGAGCAATTATTGCATCTTTAGTTAAGGAAACATGGACAATGATACTCATTTAGCATTATTGGTATGAGGGAACAATTTACATGTCTTTATCTAGAAAATGAACAAGTAAGACATGGCATTACTAGGTTTATAAGTAGCAATGTGGGTAGATCTCAAAAACAGGATTCTGAGTTAAAAAGAAGTAAGATGCATAAAACAATATTAACGTAAGGAAAACTCAAATCAATACTGGATAGTGTATACAGATAACCTTGTATAAAAGTATAAACACTATAACAACGACTACCTACTTCATTATTCTCATTGTCTCTCATGGTGGAAAGATGTTGAATGAGACAGAATTTCAAAGCTTAGATTGTTTTATAATGACATATTTATTTAAGAAACAATGGAAGGGGAAGGGTCAAATCAAGGAACATGTATAAAGGACCCCTGGAGAAAGACAACCGGGGCAGGGAGGAGTGAATGTGGGAAGTGGCAGCGGACAGGGCAGTGAGTAGTGGGGGGAAATGGGGACAATGGTGACCGAACAACAGTAAAAAATTTAAAAAAATGAAATAATGGAACTTTCATACTTGATAATCCTGTGTTATGGTTTTGTGGTAGTATTGATAGCAAGCTTTGCACTCTTCTGTATTTTGTAAGCATTCTTTGTGCCTGCTCTCATAGTATTGAAAATATAGGTTGGGAACCATGTCTACTATACATAAAACAATTGGAGAATATTCAAGTGGTAAATTCTGTCATCAGGTTTCCTAAACAAAGGCATTGCAGAGAAGAAAGAGAGGGACCCCTGAGAGCCCCCAAGATCCTTTCAGGGGTGAACAAATTCAAACCACTTTCCATAATAACATTAAGATGGCATTATTTATTTTTGCTCTCCTACCCTCACAAGTATACAGTGGAGATTTTCAGAAGATCTATGACGTGGGATATTGCAACAAATTGAATGCAGAATCAGATAAGAGAATGCAGCTGTTGTCTATTAAGCCAGACATTAAAGAGATTTGTGAAAATGTAAAAACAATGCCTTTCTCAGGAAAAATGTTTTTGATTTGAAAAATAGAGATTTTTTCCATAAAACTATGTTGTTTACATTCATATGTAATGGCTTTTACTGTTAAGGAAATAAAAGTGTATTTTTTAAAAATTTTTCTCACTTTTAATTTAGAACATGATAAATTAACTATAACTCGTATGAACAAAAGCTCTCTAAAATTCTCAGTAATTTTTAAGAGTTAAAAGTGGTCCTGAGCCTGCAAGATTTGAGAACCCGCTTGGGATAATTATTCTTAAAAGAGATTCTAGAGGAACTGATAGGAAATCCATCAGAGGGAAGAAAGGAGCGCATTTCAAATGGGGAGAACAGCAGATGCAAAACGCGTTAGCCTGAGGAGCCCGAGAATGAACACAAATTAAATTAGAAAGATAAGGTAAGTATCATATTGCTTGATGGAATTTTGTACCTGAAGAAGTAACCTAGAACAAATATTTTCAGTAGTGATTATCCAGCAAATTTCTTGTTTTGAAAGTTCTGTGGTAGGCACTAGGATATCTGTAAAAAAAGGAAAATTCTCATTCCCTGTCCTGTAAAAACTCGTAGTTTAATACATATTGAATTACTAAGTGTGGTAATAGAGATAGGTACATTGTGAAATGAAAGAATCCAACACATTATGGATTTTTTTTTATTTTTCCACTAGTTTTTTTCATTACTTTATAAACATTTCTATAAAAATAAAACCCTATGGTATAGCTTTGAAGATAGGAATATAAAGTTGCCTGTTTGTTGCAGTTCATTTGCTGTATCTCCTTTATATAAATCTGTTGCATTCCCATCTATAGCTATGAGCATTGTATCAGTCAGGACAAACAAGACAAGTTAGCTGTGGTAACAAACAACCCCCAAATTTTAATTGCTTAAAACAACAAATGTTTATTTCTCCCTTATGCTGTGCGTCTGTCCAGTGCTGGTTGGTGGGAGACTCTGTTCTATTTATTCACCCATTTTGTCACTACAGTCTCAACATGTATCATCAGGTTCCCTGTGACCGGGAGAGAGAGGCTGGAGAGTCAACCTCTAGCAATTATGCTTGTTCAAAGTTTTCCTGGAAGAGACACATAAAGCTTCCTCTCCTGTTTCACTGGGCAAAGCTAGTTTCATGGTCTTGCCTAAATCCTGAAAGCAAGGGGCAAGGGTACTAACAGGGAGGTGGCGTTTCATTTAACTGGAAGTAGAAGTTCACCAGATATGGGAGAAATCTAGAATTTCCCACCACAATTGCTGCTAAGAAGGATAAGCTAGAGCAAATGTCTAATTCTAGACCAGAGAATTTCTCCAGTTTACTCAAATTCAGGAAGACTGTTTTGCTGGCTGAATTACATTTCTTCAAACTGAACCAAGCTCTCTATAGGGTCCGTTTCCTCGCTTCCCTAACCCTTTCAGCTTCGTTTCTTGGCTTTCTCTTATGATGTAATCACTCTTGGATTTATTAGTCCAGTTCAGATTATTTACGCTTGTTCCAAATGGACAAATTTTTGTGATACTTTTTATGTTAATTGCCTCCCAATTCTATGAGTTAAAAATTGTGGGCAAGAGGTACTGAGCTCCCTGTCCAAGCCGAGCTCTGTGTAGCCCCAGGATTTCCCCCAGCCAGAACCATTAATGCCCAGACTCATCCTGATCTCATGGACCAGAGATTAAGAAGCTTCTAAAGTCACTGGTGCATATATACATCAATTTGTCTGGAGGTATGCACATTTAATTAAATACTTCCAATGTGGACTTTTTAAAACATAATAATGAAAGCATATCTCATATTTAATTATGGCTAGAGCCCGAGAACCTTAACTATATTTTTGCTTATATACCTTCATGGTAAATATGGGTCAGTACCTATTTGCTGAATAAGGGGACAGGCTGAGAAGTCTAGCTTCTAAGCCAGTCTTGCCTGGCAGTGGACAAATACATCTGGAAAGCTGTGTGGGGCAGCGGTTCAGTGCAAAGGCTCTGAAGCCAGATAGACCTGGGTTTGTCACTTGGACCTGCTTTGGATTTTCTCACCAGAAGTAAGAGAGCCATGTAAAACTGCCAGTCTCTAGTGAGCCTAAACAGGTCGGCCTTTGCCAAACTGAAGCTACTTTCGTTGGGATCCTCTGAACCTATCCGTTGAGCTCCTCAGAAAGGTCAGCTCCATAGCTGCTGGGCAGAGAGGGCAAGTTGCTGTTGTTTTCACTTTTTATTCATTCGAGGAAAAACTAGAATAAAAACTCCATCCAGAAAGAGGGCATGAGACATGAATCACGGACCAAAATAATTGAACTCGAGGAGAGGATCTTGAAAGTCAATTAGTCAGCTTCCCAGCTGAAGCTTGGATCTCTTGTGCATTATTCTGTCCAAGTGATCATGAGGGTCACACTCGCCGATGGCGGCAGTCACGACTTCCCAATGCCACTCACCCTGTACTGGAAACCTCTGACGGCTGGAACTGTATTTTATTCCGTGCCAACACCTGTGACTGAGTAATAGAGATAGGCTTTCAGAGTGTAAAAGAACTGTGCTATTCTGATTCCTGGAATGATGCATTTCATTATCCTGTTTGCTTCTCTCATCAGCCCCAGAAAGTAACTGTTAGTATTAGACAGGTGAGAAAACTGAGGCTTGGTAAGGCGGCAGTGCTGAGTTACAAACTGGGAATGAAAGAATGACTATGTTTTTAGATATCATTGTGGTAGAAAAAAAAATACAGCATTAATCTACTCCGCCTGAATACACATTTTGTGCATGACAACCCTTTGCTGGTAATACAACATTTTATCAAGAATGTGACATGGTCTCAACTAGACCTTACATGGCTACCATTATTTTATCTCCTACTGTTGGCTAGCTTTTAGGTTTCCTGTGGATAATTACTATCTTTCCAATCTTCTGGTGAAGCTCAATGCCAGCCAAACAAGTGCACAAAATACTGTAGATTTGATGAATGAGTACATGTTTAAACATTCTTCCCATACACTTTAACCAGGGGGCTATTATTTTTGCAGGATAATTTTTTTTTTACTTTAATAAAATCAGAGCCCATACTTAGTCTGGGGACCATGTGTCCCAGAGAGCAGCCATTTTCAGCTAAATATGTATGAAATCACCAAGAGATGCAGCCTTCTCAGGGGTCATTTCTCTAACACAACATGTCCAACAAACCAATCAATAACCAATCAACCAACCAAAAAAACAAACCAAGCTCTGGGCCGCAGAGCAATTCAATCTATTAACATACTAACCGACCGCCCTGTGCTCCTTGCCTATGACAGTGGCATTTTGCTTTCCTTGAAACACGATATTAAATCAACATTCTTATATTAAGGATATTTTTTAAATGGTGGAAAATGTAAAGTCTGGCTTCCTTTTCCTGGGACAAAATCATTTTCTCCCCACTAAGACTTAGAAATTGGATCACTTTGGCTAATTCCCCAGGAAAGCAACAACAGGTGTGGAAGGGACCCGCAAAAGGAAAGAATGTAACACACATCCACTTTATTCTGGCATGCAAGGAAGGCTCTGGGATTCTCACTTCATTTCTTCTTGTTTTTATTACTTCTAACATTCCTCCTTTACAAATTCAAGTTTCTGCCATGAATTACACACTCCTAGATGCTTATATTCAGAGAGGTTTAGATTTACATGCAATAGTGACCCAATGTTTCGATTTCATCCAGCACAGCCTGAGCCTAGTGAATGCCTATATTGTCTGGAGCCTTTTGAGCCCATGAACTTCTCAACAGAAAAAGCCAGGTTTTTCCATTGTTCTGGACCAGAGGCACCGAATCCTGTAAGTATATGAGGCCATAGCTATTCTCTTTACTCGTGTCCTTTTGTACCACAAATGATCCAAATTCAATACCCTCGAAGTTTGAACAAATGCCAAGGTGAATCAGAAAAGTACACAACATTTCAGTCCCTATCGCCCTAACACTCCTTTTGAAAATGAAGATGGTTTGGGTTACAGAAAGCTATAATCAATAATAATAGAGAAATTCCACTTAAATGCTTATCTGAGCAGAAATAAAAGGCAAAATATATTCTAGCACACACTTGATCTACATGTCAATGCATGGGGTTCTTTTTTTATTTTTTATTTTGTGCCCACACTTTAAAGAATATTTTTTTAAAAGCCATATAACCAATTATTTTCTTAAGATGACAATCTGTAAATAGCAACTATGTTTTACTATCTTAATGTTCTTCCATTTATCTAACTCTTAATGTCAGATAACTTTATAATCTAATACTTGCTTTCTCCTTTGTGTATATATATATATATATATATATATACCATTAGTTGCCTGTATTTTTGTCCTTTGGAGATTTTTCTCATTTTCCCTCTTTCCCTCTATCTTTCAACTGTCATTATGTGCTAAACCAATGCTGTAAGACCTCCAGAATTCACTGACAGGCTCATTAGAGAAAATAGTTCAAACAATGAAGAGATTTGTTTTTACATGAACAAATTACTTATTTTCTCTTTATGCCTTTGGTTCCTAGTCTGTAATTAGACTAATAATAGCATCTATCTCAAGGGGTGAGGCTTAAATAATTTGTATCAAGTGCTTTGTATAATGCTGGGGATGTAGTAAATGCAGATAACTATCAGGCTTACTACTAACATCATTTTTGTCTTTGTTATGCAATAAATGCAACATAAAGCATTGTGAGCTAAGTGCCATTAGTAATACAAAAGATCAATAAGTCATGGCTCTTGCCTTCAAAGAAAATACCATCTAGGGGTAAAGGGGAGACCAATACACAGGAGCAGGAAATGCTGGCAGCTACGAAGTGCTGGGGGGTTGAAAGAAGGGTTAAGAGTCATTGAAATCTTTAACAAAGTGATGACATTATTTATCTGAATCTTCACAGAGAATTTAAAAACACCTTAGTATTATTATTATATATCATCTATAATTTTATAGTACTACATGCTTTAATTTGTATTATCTTGGTTTACTGAATAAGGGTTGTCTATTTTTCCATTGGTTATTTGTATCTGTGTGTCGGTGTGACTTATCACTTTATGTCCTTAATCTGTTCAACATGAGATTCTGCACACTTTTCTATTGTTTTAAAAATCGCTCTAAATTTTATGGGTGCCAAATATTATGTTAGTAGGTTTCTAAACATCAACCCATCCTTGTGTATCTAAAGTGAACTAAATCCAGTAAATTTGGCTATATTTCTCTATGTGCTGCTGAATTCTACTTTCTGATTAATGAGATGTTTAAGGGAGACTGTCTGCATTTCAGTAGTCTCCCCAAGGGCCAAGGGTGAAAAAATTTTTCATCCCAGAACTCCCAAACTCAGATGCTACACCACTTATACAAGATTTGCAAATAAAGACCTGTTTTGTCTCCTTATCCCCATGCCCACTAAGACACTCAGAAGGTTAATAATAATAATTAATAATAATAATAATAATAAACCCAACTTGGAATTGGAAGGAAAAAGACAATTTCTTTGGAGAGTGTTGATATTTGTGGCATTTTTTCCTCCCTGCACTCTCCACATGGAAGAGAGTGTGGAGGTACATTTTCTTACCTCAGGCTAAGTAAGAAGAACTTCAGTATGTGATATCTTTCCCTAGAAGTTTGGGGAGGTGGGATAGGAATTTTGGGCATATTGTGTTTTCCTGAAAAGGCCACAGTGATATGTTCTTCCAGAACATGACCGGTTGCCAGGCAAGGGAAGGGTCTCTGCCCTCCCATTGAACCCAGATGGGATGTGACTGCTGTGTTAGGCTACAGAGTGATGTTTTGTGACTTCTGAGGCTAGATTACAAAATAGTGAAGCTCCACCTCACTCCCTTTCCTTGAGATGCCTATCCTGGGGGAAGCCTGACCCGGGCAGTGAGGAAGACCAACTTAGAGCCCACACACAGAGGCTGCAATGGAGAGCCAGGCCAACAGCCTGCACCAGCCAGCTAGCACACGTATGTGCTCTGCATTATTTAGCTGGGGCTGCACAGATTGAGTGGCTTAAGGAACAGAAATTCATTTTCCTGATGTTCTGGAAGCTGCAAGTCTGAGACTGGGGGGCCGGTGTGGTCGGGTTCTGCTCTCTTCCTAGCTTGCGCATGGATGCCTTCTTGCTGTCTCCTCCCAGGGCAGACAGAAGGAAAGCAAGCTCTCTGAGGCCTCTTCTCACAGGGGCACTAATCCCATCAGACCAAGGCCTCACCCTCAAGCCCTCATCTAATGCTAATTACCTTCAGAAAAAGCCCCATTTCCAAATACTATCATATTGGAGAGGTAGGTCTTCAGCATATGCATTTTGGGGGGATGCACACATTCAGTTCACCATGTGCAGGTATACATCAAGGATGACTCTCCAGTAAGGTGGCATTTGATTGGGCTAAAAGAATTCAGATAGTGAGTCATGCGGAAATCTATGGGAAGAACATTCCAAGGAGAAGAAAAACAGGCTCAAGGCCTCTAAGCTGGAGGAGTGCACTTGGTGCATTTAAGGAAGAGTGCAGAGGCCAGATGGCTGGGTGGAGTGGAGAAAAGAGGGAGGTAAGGGCAGCAGATGAAGAGATTAAACAGCAAATAGAGACTGGATCATGTAAGACCCTGCATCTTTCACTATGTGAGAAGGAAGTTGCGGGAGGCTTTTAAGCAGAGGGTTGATATAGTACAAAAGACAATTTTACGCAAAATGATATGACAATTTCTGAGCATATAGCATTATAATATGGTACTTTTGAAGCACTTTAAAATAGAAATATAGGCGTTGTGTGTTAATGGAAATGTTTATGGAGTCACAGCTTATAGATATTCAATATCTTTGCTTACAGATAATCCATGCTGACGTTTAGCCACTGTTCTCTTTGTTAACATAATGCACCCTGCAATGTACACTCTCTACACGATCTCTTGCCACTATTGTGAGATTTTATTACCTAAATGCAGTTTGTCAGAAGTTCAATGTTTAATTTAAAATAAATGAATGATTAACCTCTTGACATAAATATTAGATATCGATTCAACTGTAAAGATGAAAACTATTTAATTTTATAACTAATTGCCTACATTTTATCATAAGGAAAAACAGAGAAATACTCCCTACAAGAACCCATTCACCTCGGCCATGCTCTTGGATAAAACCATGCCCTCTGGTTTTCTGTTTACTTTTAGCATTCGTCGGAGTATTGCCCTTGTAATAGCTACTTCTCAACATGTTTTTAAAGGGAGAGGGTCAGAAGGCAGACTCACAAAAGAAACCCTTCTTGATTGGATATGATTCTCCCACGTGAGAGCACGGAGCTGGATGGGACACTGAGATGGAGCTACTATTATATCTGGAAACGCTCACTGTTAATAAAATATGAAATCCGCCGCTGCCGCTTCACTCTCCTTCTTGTCCAGGTTCCGCAGGTGTCACCAGAGATGCAATTCTTCTTTGTCCTACAAACCAAAGAGGACCTGGAGTGTTGACTTAAAAGAAAAAGACAGTTCTCTTAAATACGTGATAAGAAAGAAAAGATACATTGTAAACATTTTATTTTTGATGTGCGTATTACATTTCATCACTGTGTAGCATATTATAACAGGGTCTGATAGCTGCTTTTCTTTTTTCTTAAATACAGTTTGGATGATATCATTCTAAGAAAAGGGTTATAAAATTCAGCATCATTCCTCTACTCAAACAGCACTGACTAAGTTAACCAAATTAGTCTGATAGACAAATAGTTACAGATCATACAGATATTCATTTCATAGTCTTCTGTTTTTATGAAAAAAAATGGTGGCAGCATTTTAACAATGTGATAAAACAGGCTCAGATGACAACATCTTTGTCCTCTGTCAGGAGATGACATTTTCTCTAGCACCACGCCTGCCGGGGGTCTCCAAAAATACTCAAAACCTGGCTGCCCTGTTGATGAAGGCTTTGCTGCTCAGAGGAGACATGGGTTAAAGATAGTGTGTTTGTTTTGTTTTCCAACATAATCAACTTAAAGAATTGTCTGTTATTTTCATATTACATGTTTCCTTACATTTTTTTGGTATTAAAATGTCTTTTTCCTTTAGAAAATAGTTAAAAATAATTTTTCTTTGGAAATTTTTCTCAGCTGACTATCTCCAAGTTCTCCAATTTGGTAAGATTTTCAGTGAAGACCATCTCATTAGTAAGGTGACATCTGGGCTTCCACTTTTGTTTACAATCTCCTTTGCTCTGCTTCCCGGTAGACCATTTCAGATCAGGAGCCTGTAAGAGTGAAGGAAAGGTAACACTCTTATCTCTTGTCACCCTGGATTTCTTGTCAGAAGATTATATTTCTCTTGGTAAAATAACAATTTTCTCTCCTCCTTCTTCTTCTTGTCTCTGTAAAAGTTTAAACATTCCTACCCTGCTAAATTCAGAAGAAGCCATATGATTTACTTATATCAGTGGAAAGTGAGTGGAGGTCATATTTGTTAGTGAGAGCCATTCCCTGGTTAACTTTCTCTCTCTCCCCCTCTTCCTAAAGTATAGTTTATCATTTTCTTTTCTCTCAATTTAAAAAGTCTTTGCCTGAGTTACAATAGCTCTGCCCCCAGGAGGCTCTGCCCAGGCCCAGTAGTGCTAAAGCCTGATGGGCTGAGTACAGAGTGGCAGCCACAGATAGTAGATCCCTGGCTAAAGGGGGCACAGAGTGGTCTAGAGACACTTGAGGAGAGACTGGAGATAAAGGCTTTGGGGAGAAAATGTAGAAAGCAGTCAGCAGGATCCTGGTGCTGACTCATCCCCCTTATAGCGGCAGCCATCTGGCTCAGGCAGACCACGCCCCTGAGTGGCAGCAGGGTGAGAGGACACAATAACCCTGCCCCCAGGAGGGACTCTGTCCTGCACTGTGGTGTCTCTAAGTTGGCCTGCTGAGTGCAGAGTGACTAGGCTAACAGCTAAAGGAGAGTGGCTACAGATAGTAGATTCCTGGAGGACTAGAACAGGCTGCCTAAGCTCAGACAGGGTCAACATCTGACATCATCAGAGACAGATCCAGAAAGTAAAAACAGCGGTCTCCTACCATAGAAGTTCACACCACAAAGTCAGGAAATCCAGACAGTACAATCTAAGAAGCAGAAGCAAAAAACAAGAGTCTCACATATAATGGGAAGACAAAGAAACACCCCACAGTCAAAGGGAAAGGATGAATCCCCAGAAAGAGAACTAAATGAAATAGAGGCAAGTAAACTATCAGATAGTGAGTTCCAAACAATAGTTCTAAGGAAGCTCAATGTGCTCAGTGAGCTCAGAGAGAATAACTACAGAGAAACTACGAGGAACTTACTGTAAACTATACCAGCATGAAAAAGGACATAGAAACTATCAATAAGAGACAAGAGGAAATGAAGAATACAATTTCTGAATTGAAAACCCCAGTAGAAGGAATGAAAAGCAGCCTAGAGGATGCAGAGGATGGAACCAGCAAGCTGGAGGATAAGGTAGAAAAAAAGCTCCCAGAAAAAGCAAGAAAATGAAAAAAGACTCAAAAAGAATGAAGAGGCATTTAGGGAAATGCAGGACAACCTGAAACATAATAATATCCGTATAATAGGTATACTAGAAGGAGAAGAAGAGGAGCAAGGAATAGAGAACCTGTCTGAAAAAGCAATGATGGAAAACTTTCCTAATTTGAGGAGAGAAAAAGTCACACAGGTCCAGGAAGCACAGAGGGTCCCATTCAAGAGGAACCCAAAGAGGCCCACTCCAAGACACATCATCATTAAAATGGCAAATATCAAAGACAAACAGAATCCTAAAGGCAGCAAGGGAGAAAGAGCTAGTAACATACAAGGGAGCCATGGTACAGCTAGCAGCTGACTTCTCTACAGAAACACCACATGCCAGAAGGGAATGGCAAGAAATATTCCAAGTCATGAAAAGTGAAGACCTGCAACCAAGACTGCTGTACCCAGCAAGGCTCTCAATTCAGATGGAAGGTGAAATAAGGAGTTTCCCAGACAAAGGAAGGCTAAAAGAATACACCTCCACCAAACCAGCATTGCAAAATATGCTAAAGAGACTGCTTTAGGAAGATGAAGAAAAAGAGTCTATGAATACCCAATTCCTCTCACAGTCACCATTACCTGATATTACCAATATTTTTAATACGTCGTAATCTGATTGTGACAATGAAGTTATTTTAATTGTTCCTTTATTATTTGTTGAAACTAAACCTGTTTTTGTATATTTCTCACCTATTTCTATTATTTTTAAAAAGCTTTAAATGACTTTTTTGTATTCTTTATCCATTTTTTGATTAAATGTTTGTAGAATTTTTTCCCTAAAAAACCCCCACAAGCTATTAACCCTTTTTTAAATGTGTGGCAAATACTTTCCTATTCTATTACTTGCTCTTTACCTTTTTTTACATGTATATTACTATATAGTCTTAAATGTTGAATATGGTCTTATCGTCAATATCTTACTTTATAGCTTCTGGGTTTGAATATATGACTCAGAGCAAGAAAAATATTATTTTGTATTTTCTTTGAAAACTCCTTAGATTCTACATATTGATTTTTAACTCACCTGAATATTTTTCTATACTGCGTGAAATAGGGCTCTATATTTGTTTTATTTCAAGTAATAGTAATCCATGCACCTTATTTGATGAATAAGCCTTATTTTCTCCATTGATTTGAAATATCATTTTAATCATATATTACATGGTTAGACAGATATATATGTTTGTTTCTAGAATTCTCATTTTATTTCATTATCTACTTGATTTTTTCTGTGCTGGTGTCATGTTTTTTTAATTGCTGAGACTTCATAATAATTTAAATGCTTTAATATTTTATAATGGATCTTGACATTTAAAACATAAATAAATAAAATCAATCTGCATTTAAAAAGAAAAGAAAGAAAGAAAGAACTCCTACCTTTCGCAACAACATGGATGGAACTGGAGAATATGAGAATATTATGCTAAGCCCATTGGTGAAAGACAAATACCGTATGATCTCACCTCTAAGTGGAATCTATTCAACAAAATAAACTAACGAACAAAGTAAACCACAGGTATGGAGACATGGAGCAGACTGAAAGTGACCAAAGGGGATGGGGAGGGAGGACAATGGTGGAAAGAAGGAGAAGGCACTAGACAAAGAACATGTGTGAATGACCCGTGGACATGGACAGCAGAGTGGGAACTGACTGTGGGAGCGGGGGGCTGGGTGGGACGGGGGGAGGAAGGCAAAGGGGGGAAAACTGAGACAACTGCAATAGAATGAACATGATTTAAAAATAAAATAAAAAAGTGTCTTTGCCTGAGTTAAAGTAGCGAACACATTACCCTATATTTTCTTCTAGAAATTTTAAGTATGTTTGGGTCTATATCTGAAAATTTTTAATTTAATTTAAATTTAATGTTGTTATGGGATGAGGTAGATGCCAACATTCTTTTTGTTTATATAGGGATATTTACATGTTCTAGCACTATTAACTGAATGTTATTCAGGCCTTGCATTTTCCTTGCATCAGCAAATAAGAACACTATATAAATCCTCACTTTTTTTAGCAATAGCATTTTCCTTTGGTTATACAAATTAATGATACACAGCTTGGCATTATTGGATCTCGCTTCAATACCACGGGAGTCTTCAGTAGAAAATGAATTTCAGAAATTGTGTCAAAGTAAATAGATTACGTACTGCAGTATGAGAGGAGAGAATGAAGAAAAAAAATTGGAAAGAGTAATTGTATAGGAAAGCTAGGTGTTAATCTACAATAATAGGAAGTTGGTAGACAACATCTAAAATAAATCAATAGCCAGAGAGGAGGAGTGTTGGCGGACTGGGAGAAGGAGGTGAAGGGATTAATTAAGAAGTACAAATTGGTAGTTACAGAGTAGTCATGATGATGTAAAGCAAAGCACAGGAAACGTAGTCAATAACATTGTAATGCCTATGTACGGTACCAGGCAGGTACTAGAAATATTGGAGGGTACACTGTGCAAAGTATATGATTGTCTAACCACTAAGCTGTAAACATGAAGCCAATACAAAATAGTATTGAAAGTAAACTGTAATTAAAAAATAAACAAACAAGCAAATAAATAAATGGTATGAACAAATGTATGGTTTAAAAATATAGACTTAAGTGGTAGAAAATATAACTAAAACTTGAAAGATCCTCCTGCTGCCTATGAAAATCAGAGGCAGTATTACTATTTTTCAATGAACATCTTACAATATGTTGACATTTCTATGGCCATTTGCAAATAGTTTTCAAATGTTTCAAATATTTTCAAACATTTGCAGGGATGCATCCCACATTATCAGAAGTGAAGTCCTGTGGGGATGTGAGGAGAGAGACTTATGGGAAACAATATTTTGACTCTGTTACATCTGTTGCTATGGACTGAATTGAGTCTCCCCCAAATGCATATATTAATATTTTAATTCACAAAGTGACTGTGCTTGGAAAAATGGCCTGTGAGGAGGTGATAAAGGTTAAATGAGGTCAAAAGGATCGGGTCCCAATCCAACAGAGTCAGTGCCCTTATGAGGATAGAAAGAAACATCAGAGCTCTTTCTTTACCATGTCAGGGCAAAATGGGAAAGTGGCCACCTTCAAACCAGGAAGAGAGCTCTCACCAGAAATCAATGCTGCTGGACTTTAATTTGAGAATTCCATTCTCCAGAACTGTGAGAAAATAAATTTCTGTTGTTTAAGACACCCAGTGTATTGTATTTTGTTATGGCTGCCTGAGCTAAATGGTTTGTTTACATGTAATTTTCTGTTTCCTTCTAACAAGCATATATCATTCTATGATGAAAATATTTAACTGTAGGAAAAAAAGAGTTATGTTATAAGAGTAGCATCTCCAGATTTCAGAAAATTGGGAAATTGAAAAAGGAAGAAGAAATCCTTTATTTCTTCTTAGTCCTTTGTGTTGCAAATTTATATCTATCTGTATACATTTTACATAGCTGTCATTATATTCTTTTTGAGTTTGATACAAGATTTTATACTTTATATAATAAGGTGAATATCAATGTTTTTACTAATTTTTAAAACTATCATTTAAATGACTACAAAATATTTAGTTGTGTTGACATATTTTGTTTAACCAATTTTTTATGGCTGAACATTTTTGTTGCTTATACTTTTTGGCTATTATGAAAAACAGTACTAGCTATAGTCATGGAAATGGCTATTTAAAGTTAGGCTTTTTTCCTTGGGATAGATTCCCAGAATTGAAACTACTGAGTCAAAAACTACAAACATTTTTTAAAATTCTTGATAAATTTTGCCAAATTGCAAATTTGACTGTATTAATCAATTCAAAATTCTAACAGCATTGATGAAAAAGTTGTTTGTATTTTGGGCATTATTAAGCATTAGGTATTGAACTTTGTCACTATTTTCATAGACAGAAATCC
This sequence comes from Pteronotus mesoamericanus, assembly GCF_021234165.1. Classification (NCBI taxonomy): domain Eukaryota; kingdom Metazoa; phylum Chordata; class Mammalia; order Chiroptera; family Mormoopidae; genus Pteronotus; species Pteronotus mesoamericanus. Next base: position 1,538,872 of record NW_026555277.1, read on the forward strand.
GATTTCAATTTTTAAACGTGCATTTCTTTTATTGCTGCTCTAGTACAGTTTAGGGTGGAGTTTCTTAGAGATTAGATCTTTGTGGTCTCATTTTATTTTCCCTTTCATAAATGTGTATAAGGCACCAAAGGTAAGCTTTGTGTTTTATGTGAAGGGGTATCTGGTTGATAAAAGAATGTTGGCAAGTTAGTCATGCATCTAAACTAACCCTACGAAACATTGTGAAGGAGATTAGAAATGACAGTGGAAGTACTACTTTCCTTCTTAGCAGTCCTTCCCCTGAATTATCTAACAACATTTATGCTAGTCAGTCACTCTATTTAATATCACACCCTGTCCTCACTTCCCTGTTGAGTTTAAAATAAGTTGAAGCTGCATCATGAAAATTGACATTCTTTCCAATATTTTAAGAAGGAAAAAAAAATTACCAAGCTATAGATGTTTGCAGAACTATCAGAAGGTTTGGGGAAGTGAAGGTCAAGGACAACCGCCACTAATGTTTAGGAAGTCAGGAACTTTAGGAATCATAGGGTGTTCCCTCCAATTATCTCAGCTGCCTGCTGTGGTGAGTCATTCGCAGAACACCTGGAGCTCCTTGGGACTGCAGTGGTCCACAAGGCTGCATGCAGCCGCTGCCAGGGGAGAGTGATAGCTCCTGCTTCTCCTCTGCCATCCGCCTTCCACAGCATTGTGTCCCTTTGGAAGAATTAGTACCAGTATCCTATGAATGAGGGTTTCTGGGAAATGTGACTATAGGATTTTAACTTTTGAAATGTAGGGAAGAGATAAAGAGACGGGAATGGTGCTGAACTGACATTTCATTTATTTATTTTAAAAGATTGCATTTATATATTTTTAGAGAGAGGAGGAAGAAGGGAGAGAGGGAGAGAAACATCAACGTGTGGTTGCTTCTTGTGCCCCCCGCACTGGGAACTTGGCCCACAACCCAGGCATGTGCCCTGACTGGGAATTGATCCAGCGACTGGTTCTCATGTTGGCACTCAATCCACTGAGCCACATAAACCAGGGAGGGATTTTTAAGTGCAGTTGCCTACCTATTAACCTTTCCCATTTCCTTCCTTATAGCAGAACCCTAATTGTGTTCACATATCCACTCCACCCTCAGCTTTAGAAAAAGACAGAATTCGGTCGACATGGCATACCTCTGTGACAGGGAGTGGTCTAGGGGTAAGCACATAATTTATAACCTTGAAGTTGATGTGTAAGGAGGTGTGTTTCTATGCCTCTGCCTTCTATTTAACATGCGCAAGAAAGCATGTAACTAAAATTTTGACAAGCAGCCATTCTGAAACCATGAAGAGACCATCATGAAGTTGATGCTAAGGGGAAAATATAGAGGAGACCGAAATAAAACCTGTTTTAAAAAATAACACAATGGTGCAAATCTATATAATATGCCTGACGAATGCCCTACTTGTGAGTATCATATGTGTATAATAATTTTCAGTATTTTTTAGACTAGTTTATATCCTGGTTTTTGTTTCTTTTGAAAGCACCATAGCTAGTACACCTGACAAGTTTCTGTACTTTGGAACCTGATAAACTATACTCCAGGTGATAAAGGAGGTAGGTAGACAGGTATTTTCAGGAATTTCTCCAAATGATTATCTTCATGATGGAAAACCAGATACTACAGCAAACCGAGCTTTGTGGGGATCATTTAGCTCCTTGGTGCTCCTCATACTGTATCTCACAGGCCACTGCCGGCTCCAAGTGGACACAAAGTCACATCCCTTCATACCTGTGCTTTGAAGAAGTTTCTTCTATGAAATCTCCTGTGTTCTTGCTAAGCGGACTGAGCTTGAAGGCATCAATGAAACTTCAAGGGCAAGATCTGATGATAAATGTCACCAACAGGAGACTAGAACCCAGTCATTTATGGAATGCCTTTATAGATGTCCTATGCCACCCGTGTTGTGACACTAGAAGAATATTTTTATAGTGTTTAGGTGTGGTTTAGGAGTTAGACATTAGGCAACCTAGTCCAATGCATCCTGGTTTGCATGAAACTTTCTTGGCTTTAGCAGTGAAAATTCCAATCCTGAACAATCCCTCTATTCCTGGCAAACTGAGATGGTTGGTCACCCTACCTGGGTCATAGTCCCATCTGTCATTTGCCAATCATGAACCTTTGCAGACACGGGTTCACCTCTCTGGGTCTCCACTCCTTATCTGTTAATTAAGCTTGAAAACTGGCCTCAAGATTCACTACTAACTCGATTCTTGAGATTCTGTACTTCCTTGAAGTATTGATTACTCTATGAGAATAGATGAAGTTAGACTCTTCACAATCACTTAGACATAACCATCATATTTTGTAAACAAAGAGGCTGAGGCTTGGGATGTTAAGTGACTTTCTCAAAGTCATTTGGTGGACGTAGTGACTGAGCCTTGGTTTTTGCACCCTCAAGCTGGCATTGCCTTGATTCCAAGCTCTTCTGTCTCCATACCAAGTAAAAGTTTAGAGTTGAATCATTATTCCTCTGACAAATACTCATGGACATAAAAGGCTGTTCAACTGTGCTGAACACCTCCACATTTATCTTCAACTCCTTAAATGCACCTCCTCTCTAGGCTACTCTTCGTGTGGTTGCCGATCATATTTACTTCCTGAGTGACACTATCTTGACTCTTCATGTGGGCACAGGCTGACTGAAGTCAGCCATATGACTGTGCAAAGAACTATTTCCTTCTCTCTCCAGGCTTCTTGTAGCTGTCATTTAAAAAAAAAAATATATATATATAGCAGCAAAACACCCTGCATAATGGCATGTATTTTATTTCTTCTGAACCCCTGAAAGGTTTGACGTGCTGTTGCTTATTGTACCTCACAGTTTCCAGTTTCCTTTGCTAAATGTCACAAATATGATGATGCATTATGTTAGTGCATTTTGCCTTAAAAAAAAAGCTTCATTAGTCATAGTTAATTTCAGGAATGGAAAAAAGTTTTCTAAGTTTTTCATATTTTATAACAAAATCTTTAAGATGTTAGATGTTTTCCTGTGAAACAGGAAACGTGGTGCCTGTGAATATAATTCTTACTTGGAGTATTGATGAAATACATTCGGCTGTGGGTGACAGAGTTCCTGATGCACACGGCTTAAACAGCAGTTATTTCCTAACCTCACATAACAGACTGTGGGAAGGCTGGTCATTCCAGGTTGGGTGCTGGAGTCTGCCACTTGGGCTCTGGATGTCATCCTGTTCTGCGACCTTCAGTGGTTTGTCCACTTCGAGGCTTCAGGATGGCACGTATTACATTCTCTGGGACATTCTGTGGTAAGCAGAAAGGAAGGCAGCAGGAACAAGAGGGCTTTTACTTCTTGTTTTCTTTGTATCAGAAGGAAAGTACTTCCCAGAAACCTCAAGCAGACTTCCTCTCACATCTTTGCCAGAACTTGGTGCCTTACCCAAACCGAGACCAAACGGAAATCGACTCACCACAACTGGGCTGGGATGACATGCAATTAGGGTGGCTATTGCTATCGAGACAAAATTGGGGGTCAGTTGGCAAGTGAGAGTAACAACTGACAGCTATACCCTTTTGGTTTTCAACTATTCAAGCAGAAATTGGGGCTTCGTGAGCCTTTTGATCTAACCTCATCAGGTGACTTTTTAAAAATGTGTGTAAACGTCTACTTTTCATGACTGGGTCAAGGCAAGTATTTTGTGTGCAAAATGTGTTGTGATTCAGGAGCGGAGACCATAGTAAACAAAGAAGTTTAGGGCTCCAAAGTCAACATGAATGGGTACTGCTGGTCGCTTCAAAAATACATCACTTATCTGAACTCTCAGTGACTCCAATTCTTTATCAGGAAAACAGTTTCCTTTATCATCCCCCTGAAGAGTAGTAAGGGATGCCTAATAGTTTTGAAGTGCTATGTAAATGTTCATAGAATGAGGAAGAGGAGAAAAGCTTGCGTTTGCAAAGGCACTGGCAAACTTGAGTGTAAAGAACACAGGTGGAGGGCCAAAGGCTTTCGACCCGAAGCAGGGGGCTGGTGCTTTCCCATGACAACTGGGGTCCTCCTCCCTCTCCCTCTTCAAGTCTATGTCTCCTAGAGCTCATTTGCATTTTGAGCCCAATGGTCAGATGGACTTCCAAACCGATATTCAGAACAATCCCAAGTTATTGTTATTACTCATAAATAATCAATAAGAGCAATGATAAAAAACCCAGTGGGGTGCTCTTTCAGGCAGCCACTGCCTTCAGTTTCAGGGCAAGGGCTCAGCCTTTGCGACACAAGGCCATTCCATCGTGGGAGCGTAAACACAGGTAAAACGGGGTCTCTCAAGGGAGGGACTGAGGCTTTTGAATGTTTCTTAAATTACTAACTTCAGACTGACCTCTTAAGGATGTGTAGCATCCTTATCAGCCTTGTTTTAGAAACCAGCAAAATGAGGTATGTGTTAAAATGCATCTAACAGGACTTACCACCATGCTGGGAGCCCTTCCTTCTAACAGCCGTGCCTCTGGCAGGACATCGCTCCCCACACTGTGCTGGCAATTACGGAATCTGAATACCACATTTCCTTATGCAAAGTGCTTCTCTTCCTCACTCTACATATTTATTAAATCTCAAATTCCCAGAGCAAAGGCCACGTCATCCCCCTACCTCTCTATTCCCTTGGAGGTGGCACATTTGCCTGGAAGCCTGCTCTCATTTGGAGACGGAAGAGTCTCAGCAGAGTATCTCGCCAGCTTTGTGCCTCTGAAACCTCTTCAATGGCCAAACGTTGGTGTGCATCACCCAGAGAGCTTGTTTCGTAGGTCCTGTCCCCAGAGACTCTGCTGTAGTGGGACTGCTGGGGGGCCTGAGGGACTGAGTCTCCAACAGTTCCTCGGTGGTGCTAACACGAACTGTCCAGGAACTGTGGCCATGGAGGTCACAGACTGACTTTCCATCTGGGACTTGAAAGGGTACGGAGCTGGTGAGCCCTTTATTCTGAAGTGAGCAGAAGCTAGTCCAAGCAGCGCGCACTGGCACGGCTGCACTGGGTCTCTTTCTGTGCCATCCTGCACTGCCGGAGGCAGGAGCCAGTCGTGTGAATGTGTATCTGCATCCGCATGACCCCAGCCAGTTGAGTTCCAGAGCTCATGGTGCGTTGTGGGACTCTCTGAGCTCATACTGGGACTCAGCGTTGCATTTTTATTTCATTGGTGGATAAGTCAAAAAAGTAGCCAAATGCAGAAATAGGGATGTAGACTGCTGGCGAGTGCTTTAAAAAATTAAATTCTTATTTTATGTGTGTGTGTGTGTACACATGTGCTTATACATATATAAACAAATATATATACACATATATAAGCATATATAAATGTGTATGTGGTATTGTATATATACAATGATCTATAAAATGTATAATCACATATAAATATATATAGAATCATATTTATAAATATCTACATATACAATCATATACATATGCAGTCCTATATGTGTGTATGAAAATGTACTAATGGGTTGATGTGTGTGGTGTATATGTTATACATACATATATAATTGTGAACACACACAATATACAGCTATTTTAATTGCCAAAGCACAATGTAATCAAAGTATTTCCATAGAGGAAAGAAGCAAATAGAGATTTTCTCAGATTATTACTAACTATTCTTCTACCCGTTTCCTCTTGTGAAAAGTTCATTTCGGCAACAAAAAACCATGGGAGGGAGAGCTCTCAGTTTTCCTTGACACTTACAAACTCGGCTGCTTTGTGGAAAATCAGGTGGCCTTCTAGTCAGGTCTATGGCTTTATCCATCTTAGCTCTCAAAAGAAGCTCTCACCTGGGGTTTGGCTCTGCTCCCCAGGATGTGTCAGGGCCTTGGACCACGAAGCCTTGATTCTCAAAGCCCAACTCAGGGACTCTTATCTGAGAACCTTCAGAACAATATGTTTTTTTCGTTATCTTCAGACTCTTGAAAATCTATTGTTGATATACTAAAATAAACAGAGAGCCATTATTACATCAAAATACTGGTAACATGACTTCAACCCAACAACACTTTTTATATGCCACACATTATTTTATTTTCTAGTTTGGGATACAATAATAAGATCAGAAAGGGTCCGTTTAACCCACTAGTTGCATCAGCATCAGTGAGAACAAAGTTCTGAAGGGCATCCTGGGAGCTCTGCAATAGAGTATGTTCTCAGGGTTCTCTCCTTTTGATTGGACTTTTGACTTAATAAGACTTAATTTTTTATTCACATTTCTAAGCCCATCATGTGAACTTTGGTGAAGGCAAATAAACCCATGGGAATGGATTAGGAATTAATAGTATTTTCATTACGCAACTCATGAAATCCAGGGCTCCAGAAGGCCCTGAGTTGTTGTGGAGCCGTGTTCATGGAAACTGAAATGTGCCGTAACGCAGGTAACGGTAGAAATGCAAATCTTTTAAGTCTTTTGGGAAAAGACCTAAAAGGGAAGTTTGCTCTTTGTGCACTGTACACTTTCTCCCAATCTTTTTTCTGTCTCAGTATTTCCACACTCTTGAAAAAACAGTAGCGACAACAAACTCTCTCCACTGTCCTCTTCTGTTTCTTTCATTGCCACCACCCAGGTATGAGGCCTCCTTCCCTCTCTTTCCCATAGAACTTCTCCCCACCACACTGTGCCCCTCAACAAGGGGTCCCTGGCTACAGGACGTTCCAACACCTGGCAACCTGCCCCCATTGGGTACAGCCTCCTGGGAATTGTAGTTCCTTCCTAGTTCCAACTGCTTTTCAGAAAAGAAAGCCCCTCTGGAATGCTGGAGTAGCATTTTCCCTGCGGAACATTCTGCATGTCCAGCCTGCTGAGCTGGCTTCAAGACTGTGCAACTAGGTAGGTGCACGGCACTCACGCTCAGAAGGACCTGGCGCTTGGTTTAAGGCTCTGTTGCCACCATCTTGAAATTATTAAAAATTGTGAAAATAGGGTCCTGTATTTTCATTTTTTTTACTGTGCCTGGCAAATTCTGTAGCTGGCTCTGCCAACGTGGCCTCCTTGGATCCTAACGTGTTTGAGCAGTGAGTTAGCAACCACGTGTTTATGAGGCAAGGGAGCTGGGCTGGAAATATCACCAGCTCTGGGTTCAAGGAAAGGGACGGAGTGGGGAAGGGGAAGATTTGTCCATGTCTCATCATAGCCCTCCCCTACAGCTCTCCTGAGCTCCCTTTACGTGCTTCAAGGACTAGAACACGGAAGTTTTTTCTCCTTATTCTGCATCTCAGGCTGAATATTTAGACATTTATCAAGAATTATTAGGATGTGAGAGTGACTTGGAAGACTTTGAAGTTCTTGATGAAAGTCTCCTAGGAAATGCTGGTTTGAATTTTTACTGAAAAGGCCGAAGGAATCTAGCTTCCTTTGGTATTTATCCTTCCAGCTCACATTACAAAGCGCTTAAACATCATAATAAATTCTCTGTAAGCTTCCTTTCTTAGAAATAAAACCAAGCAATTCCTTCACCCCCAAATTTTATTTGTGAGTTGAAATTTTTGTTCTTGTTCCATTTTTTTGGAAGGAGATTAGATGTAGATATAAATATAGTTATATAGGTATATAGATGTGATCCTGAAACAGTAAAAGGACATGTGGTTAAAACTAAAACAAATATCTGAAAAAGTTAATAATGTATCAATATTGCTTGATTAATTGTTACAAATGTAAGATGTTAAAGTAGGGGACTTTACTTATGTGCTTCATAGGAACTCTTTGTACCGTCTCCGTAATTTTTCTGTAGATTTAAAACTCTAAAATAAAAGGCTTCTTTTTTTAAAAAAAAGTAAGAGTAAGTCTTAACCTATATTTAGTCATATTAAATTACTGGAAATCTCTCTTGATTAAGTTGTTTTGGCTCAGAAACAGAAAGATGTGCTTGGTGAACATTTCAAAACCAATTTAATGATGATTACCTTCTATAAAATGAGAGAGACCAGGCTGTCCCATAATGAACCTGCGGCCTCCAGTAAGCACTCACCTCCAATTGGGCGCAGGGAGCCAGAGGCATTTGGAGCAGCAGATGGTGTCTGATAACCAGGCTGTGACTTCAGGTCCCTGGAGCACCCAGCTGCCCCCCGAGTGCCTACCCTTCCTGAGGCGAGGGCTGAAAGAGCCCGTGGCATTTAATTATTGTGCTCTAAATGAGTTAACGGGTGACGGGTATCAGTGAGTGGATTCCATCACATGAATTTTAATGTATTCTACTTGTCCAATGTGAAAGATTCAAAATGACCTTCCAATGCTTCTAATTAGTGCTCTCAACTTCTTTACTATTTCTTAAAATTGGCTTATGTTTCCAATTGTAGCAAATATTACAATTTATAATTTTTGCATATGTAATTGGGAGTTGAACTAGTGGATATCCATGTGAAATCATCATAAGTAAAATAATCCATTGAAGTAACAGAGTGTTATAAAAGGTTTCACGTGACAATCTTGAAGACATATACATACCTTGCTGATAGAACAGCGATTGAAAGATCTATGCAAAATGCAAGATAAGAAAGCTGTCCATGTTTTTAACATCAAAATCTAAAATTCACACTGACATGTCAATAATCTCAATTCTAAAAACAAATATTGTACTTTTGTCAGATATTTAAACATTATTTTAAGAATCTTTCAGTGACATCTTAACTCCCATGTTGTCATGCCTTGTACTTCTTTCTAAACTTTTGGAAACTGGTTGTCCTCATTTTTCTGTGGCTAAAAGAATACACATCTTAAAAACCCTGATTTTGGTTATCAATATCAGAAAAAATGCATGGTCTGGCAGTAAGTCAACTCTTTGAAAACTGATCTAGTGTTTCCCATTTTTTCCTGTTCCTAATAACAATGAAACATAAGCAGAGAGAATATTCTCAAAGGATACAGACCTCAGCATCTTCATGGTGATTATGTGTGAGTTATGTGGTTAAGAATGATTCAAGGTAATTTTTGTACCTCTTTTCTTAATGTTATCTCAATGTTTTTGTGACGAACATATATTACTTTAATAATTGTAAAAAACATCACTAGTTCCATAAATCACAGAACATATCACAACTGAAATTTGTGCTATTTAATTAAACATTTATTCTTTGTTATATTTACCATAAGAAATACCAGGAAAGTGTGAGTTTAATCATAACAAGTTATATTACTAATACAATAGTAATTATTACGATGAGCTGGTATAACCTTATTAACCCTGAATCAATTATTTTCACGTTAGCAAGGAGATTATCTTTGCCTAGTTTTTAATAAAAAAAGAATTTTCTAAGCAATCTAATAGTATTCCTAAGTTAATCAGAGGATGCTAATATACTCAAGAGAATTTTGGGCTTATTAAAATCCTTAATAACCCTTATTTGCATGTAATTATTGTATGTACATTTATTTTGTGTATTGAAGAGTATGCCAAAACACTTTCCCAAGTCTCATTTTTCCCATAAAGTGCTAATGACTCTGAAAATGTGACAGAAAATTGTGATTTTTCATATATTGTAATTGAATAATAAAGGGTCTAATTGTACTTACGCATGGGCCATGGAGTAATTTTTAGGTTTCCAGAAAATTTCCCTTGCCTCCAGCATTATCTTCTACTTCTGCCTGATTTCTTTTCTACACGATGATTATCTTTCATCTAGAATTAGTACTATCGTTCCAATTGTAACTCTCTCAGGGACAGTAGATGAGTAGGAAGCGTAGCAGAAAAAATACAATTAGGGAGGAAAACAAAGGAAAATTGGCAATTAGCATAAAGAACACATTTAGGCTTCTGCACAGGTTTACTTGGGCCTAACTGATCGACTTGGAACCGAAAAACGCAGGTTCAGCTGCAAGGAAAGAAACTCATGAGACAGGTGCTGGTGCAAAAGGAAAGGGGTTTATTTAGGCCTGTGACCCAGGAGAACAACAGACTTGTCTCAGGGACCATCCCATCTTCCTGCCCAAGCCTCCGGTACTTACAGGAATACGGCTGTTCTTCTCTCCAATTACCTTGCCAGTTCTTGGTGTGTTTGGGCCCTATCCACTCATCTTTCTTGCCTTTGGCAAGGCTCAGTGTAAAAACCTCCCCCTGTGCCCTCTGGGCCCATGGAAGAGACTTCCCAGAGCTCCCTGACTATCTACAGTAACACACTTGCTCAAGAATTCAAAGCAATTGTTAAATAAAGAAAATGGAGCAAATGCGTATTTATTTACTCCACCTTAAACTTGTGCCAAATAACAAATAATGGAAAGTACCAACCTCAATAAAATAAGGAAATGATCATAACCCAAAATCATACCCTTTTTGAAGACTCTCTTCCAAATAATGTGAAATCTACACAAAACATGGAGAAACTCAGCACCACACATACATGTTCAGATCCTGAGCAGGAACAGAATCAAGTTCAGCAGTCATGATCGCCATCGTCAGAGCATCGGTTAGAAAACGGAGCTCTAGAATCACTGTCATCCTTTGGAAGAACTGGGAAGTGTCCTTCTAGATACCACAACACTGGAGGGGAGGTTCTACTAATGAGAATACACATCAGTAACGTAATTTCTACCTGTGTAGAACCCAACCATAGGAAGAATGACAGAAGAGGCAAAAATAGCAGGGAAGAGGTGGAGTCTGTCATCTCAAATACAGTACTGGCTCTTGGATGCTCTAAATTAGGAAATACCTCTGTAACTCACTGAAAAAAACAAGAAAAATAAAAATGACATTTCATCATCTCAGAGTAATCACAGGCAACATGATTCACTGCTCTAGTTTTTTCCCTTGGTTTCACTGTTGTGCAAATACAGTTCCCATTTCCCCCCATTTTTCTCCCCTGCCCTACCCGTCCCCACCTCCCACATTCAGTCCTTCCCTCCACCCCATTGCCCTTGTCCATAGGTCCTTTATTCACATTCCTTGACAGCCCTTCTCCTTCTTTGCCCCATGATCCTCCTCCCCTCTCGTTACTGTCAGTTTGTTCTTTATTTCTATGTCTCTGGTTCTATTTTGCTTGCTTGTTTTTTTGTTGATTAGGTTCCACTAACAGGTGAGATTGCATGGATGGAAATGGAAAGCTTTCTGCTAAGTGAAATAAGCCAGGTGGAAAAAGACAAATATCATTACTCTAGTTTTTAAAGGTACAGCTCAAAGAAAAGACTCAAGGATTTGAAGAAGAGAATATAATACAACTCCAGAAGATAAGAATCAAATTGGCTGTGCACTGAAAAGCCACAGAAGCATAAAGCAAAAAATATTAGAGAGATGAAAAAGTATGCTAGAAGCAACAGAAAATAGAACAAGTATAACTAAAACCTTTCCTCTTAACCTCTCACTGCAAACTCAAAATGAATAAAGAACGAAGACATAAAACTCATTATGGAGAATCTATAAATATATGACACAAAGATCCAACACATAAACAGAACAAAAGACCTGGATAAATATTCTTAGGTAGGAGAAAATTTTCCTGAAATATTTTTGTAAAAATGTAGACTGAAAGTACCCGGTGTCTGGGAGAAAAATAATTGAAACGGGATGATCAGCAAAGAGATAAACCCTGAAATCTGAGAACAGAGGAAAGCATTATACAGACTTGCAGGCTGAACACAAAAAGTCACCTATGGAAAAAAAATAAAAGGAAAACTATCAGATTGATTTCAGAATTCTCCACAACTGCAGTCACTGCTGGAGAACGGCGTTAATATTTATAAAACAAACTCTGACCATGTGGGAAGGGGGCAAGGAAAAGTAAAACAAGAATTTTATAACTAACCAGGCTTTCAAGTATAAAGGCAAAGGACGGATCCTTGAGCAGGGAATAATTCAGGGTTCGGGGACTACAGCACCAAAGTGCGTTTGAGAAAGAATGCTGCTGGTAGACGGACGCCAGTCAGAAGTGTTGCACCAAATAAGGGGTTCAGGAATGAAAAAGATGAACAGTGGGGATGGGCTTTTAAATGTAGCTTTAGGTTTCAATCACTTTGGGAATTGCGATTACAGAACAGAATTTAAACGCTACTGATAAAATCAGGATGGGGAGTGGGAGAAGAAAAATACCTTTATTTCCTCTTCACTCACAGCAGGGAATCAACTGATATGCACTAAAATAATAAACGCATGGCAACCTCTTAATTTTGTCATGGACTCCTTTTTACTTAAAGTTCAGGGACACTTTCAGGAACAATTTTTATCACTTATGATGAAGGAAGGTGTATCTGCCTTTTAACAAGTCCTTTATTTTTACTTTAACTTGTTTTTTTGCTTCTGTTACATTTAAGTACAGTTGAATTTAAGACTCTGGAAAGTAAAAATGGCAGGGCTAGCTTGATCTGAGTTTCTGGCCAGTCTTTCTGCCTTTGTACAGGGGGCCTTGGGATGCCGTGGATAATGGCATAGAGGCCGGAGATGTTCGTCTTCTTGCACAGCTACTTCACCTTGCTGTGTTTCGGTGTCCTCGTTAGAAAAGTAGGGGTCGAGAGAGTACTCACCTCATAGAATTTTTCAAAAGATGACAATATGCTACCATCATGCCTGGCTTTTTATAAGTGCTAAATATGTCACTTTTATGTGTTGTTTCACTTTTTTTAAGTTTAGCTAATACATATTTGGAAAACAACATCATTATTTATAGAAAAAAATAAATATTTTTAATCGAGTGAGAGGCTGAACTAAACCGCCACCAAATCTCCTGGCACTAGGGCTCCTGCTCTATTGCATTTGTAATCCTTCACAGAAGCCGTCGCCAAGGTTTATGGGTACACAGCAGTTCAGCACAGTGGGAAGTGAAAAATCCCTCAGTTTCATAATTGTTTCTTTTGATCAATTGCATGTTTTCCATCCATCTGTATGGTTGAGAATTTAACAGAAAGTCAGTGCTTATTTTGGAGTAGTTTACTTTGCATTTATTTTACTTTTATTTTATATTTTCTTCCTCATAGCACTCACTAAACTGATCCCCAGTGTTTTACAAAGATGAGAGGTAAACTTTGAGACAACAAAGTTAATGGAAACCTTAACTCTCTGTCTACATGATGGGTGTTTGAAAAGAAAATAATTCAAAACTAACTTAAAAGCCATTTATAGTTCAAGTATAGCTGTTCATTAAATGAGACTTTGAGATAAATTCCTTTTCTTTTAAATTATAGAATATTTTTTAAGATTTTATTTATTTAGTGTTGGAGAGAGGGAGAGAAACATCAATGTGGGGTTGCCTCTCACGCGCCCCCTGTTGGGGACCTGGTCGGCAACCCAGGCATGTGCCTTGACTGGGAATTGAGCTGGCGACCCTTTGGCTCCCAGATGGGCATCAATCCACTGAGCCACACCAGCCTAGGCTAGAATATTTTTACTTTTATTTTCATTTTTATTTTTATTGTTAGTCAATTACAGTTGTCCCCATTCCCCCCCATTACTCTCCTCCACCCTACCCACACCCATCTCCTGTTCACTCCCCTGTTGTCTTTGTCCATGTGTCCTTTATGCATGTTTCTTGACAAAGTGACATTGGTTAATGAGATTATATAGGTTTCAAGTGTTTCTTTCTTTGATGCATGGACTATATATTGCATTGTGTGCCCACCACGCAAAGTCAAATCATGTTCCATCACCTTTATTTGACTTCCTTTACCCTTTACTACCCCCACCTCACCAACTATACTGTTGCCTATGTCTGTGAATTTCAGTTTTATATCCCACATATGAATGAAATCATATGGTTCCTAGCTTTTTCTATTTATTTCACTTAGCATGATATTCTCAAGGTCCATCTATGTTGTTGCAAATACCAGTATTTCATGTTTTCTACAGCTGAGTAGTATTCCATCATATATATGTACCACATATTCTTTATTAATCATCTATCGAAGGACACTTTGATTGTTTTCATGTCTTGCAAATTTTAAGGGTACATACCCAGAGAAGGGGTTGCTGGGTCATGTGGTAACTCTATTCTTAATTTTTTTGAGAAAACATCTGACTATTTTCCATAGTGGCTGTACCAGTTTACATTCCCACCAGCTGTGAATGAGGGTTCTTTTTCCCCACAACCTCTCCGTCTCTTGTTATTAGTGATCTTATTGATAACAGCCATTCTATCAGGTGTGAGGTCGTATCTCCTAGTTTTGATTTGTATTTCCTTAATGGCTAGTAAAGTCCACCACCTTTTCATGTCTATTGGCCATTTGTATGTCTTCTTGGAAGAAGTGTCTGTTAGATCTTCTGCCCATTTTTTAATTGGATTGTTTGTTTGTTTTGTGTTGAGTTTTTCGAGTTCTTTATGTATTTTGGATATTAACCCCTTGTCAGAACTATTGTTTGCAAGCATCTTATCACATTTGGTTTGTTGCCTTTTGTTTTGTTGTTGGTTTCATTTGTTGTGCAGAAGCTTTTTAGTTTGATATAATCCCATTCATTTATTTTCATCTTTACTTCCCCTGCCTTTGGGCTCAAACTCATAAAATCTTCTGTAAGACCAAGGTCCATAAGTTTACTACTTATGTTTTCTTCTATGTAATTTGTTGTTTTATATTCTTATATTTAGGTTTTTTAATTCATTTTGAGGTAATTTTTGTACATGGAGACAAATTATAGTCTGTGAGTTCAACTCTAATGCTGAGAAATTTCTATTTTTCTAAACAGCACAGTATCAAATTACTGTATTTTGACAGCTAGGGACATTTCAAGAATGGCACCATCATTCTCTTGCTAATTAGATATGAAACAACCCACATATGTTTAGCATTTGCAGATACCTGCCCATCTCATGAGAAATTCTAGAACTAATAATTGGTTCAGCTTGGAACAGAGTATTCATACAGGCTAATGGTATAAATAGATGACAAGGGGTGTAAGTTTGCTAGCCTGACAGTGAAGCTGTAAAGTTCTGAAATAAATTGAAATTGGAATGAATGTGACAAACCATAGACCTTAATGTTTCATCCCGTTCAACTCTAAATGCTCTGAAGTAAAAAGGTCTTGGTTGCATTGATATAGTAGAATTGTACTAATGGACAAAATATAAAGAGGCACAGTTAATGAAGGAGAAATTGCAGCAGAAGGAAAAAAATGAAAACTAAGTAACAAGCAGTTTCACATCCTAAAACTACTTCTTATCTTTTTTAACTTTCTCTACCTTGAAAGAAGTTTAGGTGGGGAAATCATAATCTGAAGTATATAATGGCCTCTCTGCTTTAGAGAAAAATGAATAAATAATGGAAAAGAGTGACCCTGGAAAAAAACAGTGGAAAACCCATGTAATAAAACAAAACCTTAGGCATCTGAGCCTTTCACAGGAGGCATTTAGATTCTGAGCTGGCCTTGTTATTTATTATACTTTTTAAACGGACAAACTTATTTTTTAGAACTTGGCAAACCTGTGTACCCCATTTGATGGGCATCAAGATTAGTATCTTTCGGTATCATTTCTAAGACGCTTATAAGTATTCACAAAATCACCAATGTTCAATTAACTTGGCACCTTTCATTGAGGATCTGAACTCTCCTCTGCCTAGACTGGAAGCTGTAACTCCTCTCAACTGTCTGGAAATGCCCATATTTAGTTTTCTATCAAGTATCTTCCTCTAATATCTCTCATGCCCATATGGTATATCAACACCAGAAAAAAAAAAAACAAAACAAAAACCCAGCCATCTCTGTGGAAACAAGCACAGATATTTTGAAATACGCCTGTAAAAAGTATTTGCCAATGAACAACACTGTATTTTTTTAAATTAATTCAAATATTTTGCTGTCAGCTCTTTCACTTTGAAGCCACAGATTGTTTTTCATTCTGAGATATACTTTCTTCTTAATGCCAGAAACAGATATGTCTCTTTGGTCCTACTGTCTCAAGATTCAGAAATAAGATTCCTCTCGAAAATCCCGGGATACAGAGTAATTCATCTGTAATCACCATTTAGTGCCTTTTATCCTCTCAATAAAGGCCATGTCATAGTAATATGAGTACCATCACTCTTCTTTTGCTATATCAAGCATTTTCTTCTAGAAGCATTTCTCTTATATGAGCCAAAACATACATTTCCATTGAATAAGTGTTCAGAATCTTACATAGCTCTGTTCTATCAATTATGCAAACACCACTTATTTTTCTTGCATTCATGCAGTATGCATGTTTTCCTCCAAATATTACTGCATACCACTATACGACAGAACTTTTATTTTTCTCTTTATTTTATTGCTCATGTGGATATAGTGTCTAAAATCTGGCATGAGAAAGATTTTACCTGCCTGGATTCTACTTTGAGAATGGATTGCATTTTTTTATACCAACTCTTAACCTGTCTTAAAGAAATATTAATCAAGCTATAAGACAAGTTGACTGAATCTTAACACTGAAGGAAATTACCATCTACATTTATTTTATAGCATGAGAAAGTTATTTTAGAGGGAATATAGTTTTATTAGTAGTCCATTAGAAATATTAACATACAACATTGATTATTTGTAAAAGTTTACTGATAAAATTTACATAAATTAAAATGAACTTGAGACCCCTAGATGTCACATGAATGGGGATAAAAAGAGGCTTAAAGATCATGCAGGTTAATGTAACAAGTAGTATAAAGCTTAAATAATGTCATTCTCTTTGTCAGATTGTAATTTTCTGCAGGACTCAGCAGTAGGAAGACAAGCCGCTCAAACTCAGAGTCTAAGAACACCCCATCATCTGTTCTCAGTCCCGAGATGAGTTGAAACAAAAAATAAGAAAAGATAAAAGTCAAGTCATGTTTCTCCTGTGTGGCTGGTTCCTGTGCTATGGAAAACAAAGCAAAGCAAAACAAACAACAAAAAACGAAGGGCACAATTCCAGGTTATGAATTTTGTTATGTGGTAGAGAAGTTGAAATCTAATCACATGAATCAGACTCATAATACTTTTTTCTTTTCTTTTTAATTATTGGTCAATTATAGTTGTCCCACCTTGTCCCCCATTGCTCTCCCCTGCCCCACCCCGCTCCCGCAGCCAATCCCCGCCCTGTTGTCCGTGCTCTTGGGCCCTCGGTACAGGCTCCTTGACTTGCCCCTTCCACGTCTTTCCCTCATTATCCTCCTCCCACCTCCCCTCTGGTCCATTTGTTCTTTATTTCCATGTCTCTGGTTCTTGTTTTGCTCAGCTAAATATAATCATGGTACTTTTAAAGTGGAGATGTTTGTTATAAATTATAACCCATTATTTATATAATAATTCTTAAAATTTTCAGAATTTGGTATAGTAACTAAATTCTTATTAAATGAAAGGTCATAGGTCTTAAGGCAATCTTATAACTCAAATTATTATTTCACTAGAAGAAATCTTATCTTCAAAGTATATAAACAACAGTTTCAGTTTGGTAGGACAAAAATGCTGACATGTACTTATGGAGTTTTACTAATATAGCTTGCGTATAAGTCAAAACCCAGAGTCAGTGGTATTTAGGAAAGATGAGACATAATTCATTCTTTATTGAGATTTTACCCCACAATTTCAGTGCTGTCATGATCAAGGAATCCGCAAGTTGCTGCCTTCTGGGGCATCAGGAACTATAAGTCACGCTTCTGGATTTGATTCCTTAACAAATGTCTGAAAATTGTAAAGGCCATTGTATGACTATGTCCCAGAATTTCTAAATATTTAGCTCCCAGACGTCTATGTACTGACACCACACTGATTCAATGGCAAACAAAGCCTAACCCTGAGAATTCTAGGAGATCAGGCAAAGATGAAAACTCTTGTAAGGATTTTCATCGTTTGAACTCTTCCTATTGATTGAAAAAAGATACAGGTTATGTTTACTATTAAATGGCCATGTTACAAGGCCAATACAATTCATGATGAATAGTTAGCACTGACACTTATTCCACATAGTCACATCTTCTATCAAGAAGTGAACAATCACTATTTACCCCAGGTTTGGGGACTGAATTGAGAGGAGAAAGATGGATCATGACTAGCTAGTAGTGTCTGAGTAGATGGAAATCAGTGTGACCACAGACATGATAAGGAAGCTGGATGAGGTTGCGGGGGTGAAGGAGCTGCCAAATTAGGTTTGTCATGGGAGAGAAAGCTCATCTCCAGTCAGCATGGTCTGTTACGGTGGCAGGCGTGCAGAGAACATCATAGGCGAAACTTTTCTTTGACCCTGAACTATCGGCCAAGGAGCTGGGGTCTAGAGTGCTCTGGGTCCCTGAAAGAAAGTTGTGGCATGCAGCTGTCTTGGCTGGGGGATAGTGTTGTCCACCAGACCAAACAGACATTTTAGAGCATTCAAAAAAACACCAATTTATCCGAGGCTGCAAGATCACCTCACTGGTGGAGACATGGAAGTAACAAACTACAATGTCCTAAGCTAAATAAAGACACTGACTCTGGAGAGTTTAAATACCCAGCCTGCTTCCACTCTTGCCTCTACTCTCTAGTCTGTTCAAGGCAGTAAGAGAGATTCTTTGGGTTTGTTGGTGGTTTCTTTTGCAGTGCTGAAGCTTTTTAGTTCGATATAGTCCTAATCATTTATTTTTGCTTTTATTTCCCTTACCTTTGGGGTCAAGTTCAAAAAATCCTCTCTAAGAGAAAAGTCATTAAGTTTACTATGTAATTTATTGTTTCAGGTCTTATATTTAGGCGTTTGATCCATTTTGAGTTAATTTTTGCACATGGAGAAAAACACTAGTCTAATTTAATTCTTTAGCATATGGCTTTCCAATTTTCCCGGCACCATGTATTGAAGAAGTTTTCTTTTCTCCACTGTATGTTTGTCAAAAATTATTTTCCATATAGATGTGAGTTTATTTCTGAGCTCTCAATTCTGGTACATATATATAATGAAATACTACTCAACCATAAGAAAAGATGAAATAGTGCCATTTGTGACAACATGGGTTGATCTTGAGATTATCATGCTAAGCAAAATAAGTCAGAGAGAAAAAGTCAAGAACTATATGACTTCATTCCATATGTGGGATATAAAACCAAAAGCAACAAATAAGAAAACAAATAAGAAAAACAAACAAAAATTCAGACACAGACAAGAGTATGGTGGTTACCAGAGGGGAGGGGGGCGGGCAGGCTGGTAAAGGGTCAAGGATGTCAAATATATGATGACAGAAGGAAATATGACTTTGGGTGGTACACACACCATGGAATTTATACTGATGTATATTCATAGAACTTGGAACCTATGTTTTTATTAACCAATGTCACCCCAATAAATTAAATTTAAAAAATAAAAAAAGAAAGAGAGAGTCTTTTAAAAATTTAGACCTGATCCTGCCTCTGCTTAAACCCGGCAATGACTCCTTGTTCACTCAGAGTCGCCAAGGCCTCCACATGAGCTGGCTGCTGCCCCTCCCCCACCTAGATCAACGTGCTTCTGCCACTCTTTCTGGTTCCCAGGTGACCAGTGCAGAGCTTTTGCAGGGTTTTTCCCCTTTGCTTGGGCTGCTCTTCTCCTGGATATCTGCTGGCTACATCCGTCACCTTCTGTGTCTCTACCCGAAGGGCACCTTCTCAGTCATGTCTAACCTGCCCTCATGTTTTAAAATTGTAACCTGTACGCCCTTTCCCCTTCCTGTAATTACCTCCTCTGGTTTTCCTTCTTTCTGCCAGCTTACACCATCTTCAAACAAACTATGTAATTTGCATATTATGCTCGTTGTGCTCCTCCCCTAGAATATAAGTTCCCTGAAGCTAGAAATATCTATTTTATTAATGTTATCTGCAGTACCTGGTGCTTAAAAACAAAAGGGACAAAAACGAAAGCTGAAGGAATGGGCCCTGGCTGGTGTGCCTCAGTGGACTGAGCACAGACCTGTAAACCAAAGGGCCGCTGGTTCGATTCCCAGTCAGGCACATGCCTGGGTTGCGGGCCAGGTCCCCAGAGGCGGGTGCATGAGAGGCGACCACACATTGATGTTTCTCTCACTCTCTACCTCCCTTCCCCTCTTTCTAAAAATAAATAAATAAAATCCTTAAAAAAAAATTGAGTGAGTGGAATGGATAGAATGATTACCCAGTAGGTGAGTGGCGGCCACAGGGTTCAGGCTGCTTTCCTCCATTCATTCATTACATGTAGGCTCTGAGCTATGCTTTCTGGTGCTGGGGAGAAAAGAGAGCCAATGCCTAGCCTTTCCTACTTCCCCTGAACACAGCATTGGCTACAAACTGAAAATATAGCAGCTTAAAGAATGAAACCTTTGTTCTTGTCAAAGAGTATGATTCCTTTACGAATCCCATGTAGTCCTGTTCTTTCCCATCGATTGTACTTGAACCTTATCAATCAGAGGCATTTCTCCCTGGCAACTCCATTAACTAATGACATTGGTTCCAGATGCAATAATAAAACTGTCATCAGCTGAAACCTCCAGGCTGCTAGTCCGTGAGTGCCTTCCTTCCAGTGTCTCCTGGTCACTGAGTCAGCCTCCATGCCGTCCAGACGTGACGGTGTGCGTGCATGGTTAGGTGGTGGACTTCACGAAACCATTAACCTTCCTTGCCAGTTTTTTTCAAACTAAGAAAAAAATTCCCCTGACATGTAATATGTTGTTAATATGAAATATGGACCTTTTAAGACTTCCTCATTCCATTTTTAGAACACAGACATACTACTCATGCCTAGCTGAGCATGCTCTGGAAGGGGAGCTAATGATGGCGCTAGAAGGCATGCATAATTGGGATTAAGCTCTTTGAGGAATGTGAGGATGATTTTTCTAATTCTGCCCAAGTGTGAGTCTCTCCCTGTCAAGCCAGGGAGCCCGCCTCACAAGGCCTAAATGAGATTACTGGCTCAAGAAAACCAAGGCTCCCTTGCCAATAATGCTTAAGTCACTTAAGCCATTTGGAGACTCTTCAGCCAAGGTCGTCATCACTAGAGATGAAATTTCACCTAACAGAGAGGTCTAGACCTTTGATGAGAGAGAGAAGAATACGATGAGTGGTCACCAGCCAAAGCAGCCCTGCTGAGTTCAGGCTGTGTAAAGGCAAGGAATCCCAGCCAGGATCCTGCAACCTATTCGCAAAGAGGAGTCTTAAGCACCAGGTTTTCCCTTAGGCTTTCTAAGTGTTAATTTTGGGGATCTGTGCTGTGAGATTAGAATAGAGAAAGCTATGAAGAGGTGAAAATAACTGGCAGTAAAACTAGAAGGAAGGGTTGGTCTGGTCGCACAGACTGAGTGTGCCCCTCAAAGCTTCGTCCAAACAGACGGATTTCTCGGTTCCATTCCTCTAGCCTCATGAAGCAGAGATTTATTTAGGCTGATGAGCATCCACACTGCAGAATGCAAGCACCTCCAGGTGGTTTAATGGGCTACAAGTCATGCATCGATTTTAGGAGATTGCTTCGAATGTCTACGTGAGCTTACATGCATTGGGGGGTTGGAGTCAGATTTGGACAGAGAGGGATTTGAAGCATGAAATACACTGAGTTTCAGTGGAATTAAGTGGCATACGTGTCCCCAGCCCCAGGAAGGCTCTGCCTTCCCAGGAGTAGCAATGGTACATAATACCTGTAGGAAATTTGTAGTCAGAAGAGAGTCAAAACATATTTGGCCTAGCAATGGTCAATGGTCTGGCATGAGAAAAAGGTGAACCACCTTTTCCAAATGAGGAAAGAAGCCACATGTCCTTGGGCCTTGCATGGAGCAGTGCTGTCCACACATTGGGAGGATGACTGCAGCAACCGCTGACCTTGGGCGCTGGCCCAGCCCACCTACTTGCATAACCACCAGCCTTCCGTATCTTAGTTGCACAACCTTTGCTTTTCTCTCTGTAGCTTCAAGTTCTGTGCCTTCAGGCTCAGGCCCCCAAAGCCCACCTCCCCTCAAGTTTCATTTCTGGCTTCTGCATCTTGGCCTGCTCTGTTCGGGTTTTAATTTGCTTATACCCTTGATTTGAACATACCGTGCCAGAAGACCTCCTGAGGCAAACAAACTTCAGCCTTACGACCGCTTCCCCGTGCCATCAGAACTTAACATTTCCCAACAGCCAACTAAGTCCCAGTCTTCCCCATGTGAGGGTAGAAAACTCTGCAAGTTCTCTTTCCAACTAGTTCTCTTTCTTCTTCCAGTCCTTGTTACGTGCCTCCTTTGTCTAGTTCCATGAGTACCTTTCAGGCTTAAAAAGACTTCTGTGGCTCACCTGGGAATGAAGTGTTTGTGATTCTATGGGGAAATGTGTTCCAAGTAAAAATAACTGACATTGAAATAATTTTTCTGATAAACCTGGTTGTAAGTCAAAGTTTATCTGTATTCATTTCCTAGGGCTGCTATAACAAAGTACCACAAATTGCGTGGCTTAAGCAATGGAAATTTATTTTCTCTTAGTTCTGAAGGCTAGAAGTCCAAGATCAAGGTGTTGGTAGAACTAGTTCTTTCTGCAGGCTGTGAAGGAACGACCTGTTCTAGGCCTCTGTCCTTGATTTGCATGGCAGTCTCACTGTGAGCACTGTTTTCATGTCCAAATTTCCCATTTTTAAAAGGACACTAGTGATATTGGATTAGGGCCCATCTAGCAACCTCACTTTGGCTTGATAACCTCTGTAAAGACCATATCTCTAAAAAAGGTCACATTCTGAAGGTACTGTGGGTTATAATCCCAACATGAATTTTGGGAGGATGTAATTCAACTCATAAGACAATCTGTTGATGATACAAGTGTCTTCACTCCAAATTATGGATTTATTGATGGTAGAGAACAGCAATTTGTAGATGACAGCTATAGAAACACCTTAACTATAACTTGCCACCTTACAAAGAGATCAGAATTTCTCCAATACTTATGTGTAAGAATGGATTTGATCCTGCATTTTTGTAGAGGCAAAGCTTGTATAAGTAGCATAAATAAATATCCATAATTTTACACCAAAATATCTTCTTTATCTTCTTTGGCATCCTCTCATTTGGGGATTCTTTTACAATGTTTTCCAAGGTCTCAAAGAAAAATTCCTTCTAGGTTAGTATTTCCCAATCTGGCTGCACATTAGAATCACTTGAGAGAAAGTGTAATTAAACACAGACAACCCGAGATTCTCATGTAACTGGTCTGTGGTGGGATGAGGCATTGGTATTTTTTTAAAGGCTCCCCAATTGATTTTATTGCACAGGCAGTACTGAGAGACAGTGTTCTAGCCTAAAACCATGTAAAGCTAAGCATTAGTTATTGAGTAAAGGATCAAAATGTTGTTTTTAATCCAGCCTCAGCATGTGAACCTAAAAAGTGCAATACATTTCCTTTGTCAATGGAGAAAACACCATCGTGGGCAGGGGAAATGTCAGTGCTTTCAGAATGCAAGAGGTGGCACCCAGCGCTAACAAATTATGGCAGAGGATGTTGGGGCAGATGTGCTTTTGATTAGACTGCGTTTTCTAATCATTGGGTGGAAATTGTGTTCAGCAGACTGTGTCTGACTATATCAGAGGATGGAGTGGTACGTGGAATGAATATGTGAGAATCCTGCCTCCAGGAAAGCCAGAAAAGAATGAGACATACAGTCAACATCTGGGATAAATGTAAATAATTGTGAAAACATATATATATATGTATATGTGTATGTGTGTATACATAGATGTATATGTATATGTGTATGTGTATATATGTACATACACACATACACACCTCTATATATATACATGTGTATATGTATACATATATACATATACATGTATATCTCTATATGTGTATACACACACACACACACACACATATATATGTATACCCCCATCTGATACCACACATAGTTATTGAAATGTTATTGACTATATTCCTTTAGATTTATCAGGGGCACTCACTTTACAAAGTACATAAATGTCTAATCACTATGTTGCACACCCGAAACTAATATAATAAGTCAACTGTAATAGAAAAATAAATTTTAAAACTGTATTGAGGCACACATCCTGTTGTTTGGGAGCCCTTCCGTTACTGAGGGATAGACAACTACACAAATAAAACATAAGGTAAAAGAAAACATACTACCTGGAGACACACAGAGAGAAATGAAGGAATAGTTAGAATGCTAAGAGAAAAAATACAGAGAAGCAGCTTCAGAGCCACACACACCTATGCTTTTATCCTGCCAGTTTCAGACACTTAGTATATATGTGGCCTTAATTAAGGCAATTAACCTCTACCTGAACCTCAGTTGTCACATGGGGACAAAGAAACCAACCTCAACGTACTGTTGTAAGGATTCGTAATCGTGGATGCGATATGCTTAGGCACTTTGGGAACGGTAACTTTTGGGTAAACACGGAAAAAGGGGACTAGCATAAAGTTCGTGTGACCGATTTATTATTCAAATTGGGATTGTTTTCATTATAAAAGAGGATGCTTTAATAATTATGCTCCAATAATAAGCTAATTTGGAAGATCCTAGACAGCCAAGACACACAGTCACCCTATAAATGACACTGATGGGGCGGCTGCCAGGTATCGTTTACCAGGAATTAAGGGCACAGGGTTTAAATCAGACTGCCTAGGTTCAAAGCTTGTGTATATCACTCAGTAGCTGTGTAACCTTGAGTCAGTTAATTAACCCGATTGAACCTCAGTTCCCTCAGTTACAAAAGGGGGATGATAATAGTACTACTTCATAAATACGTATGCACATTAATTGTATGATACGTATAATATCCTCAAGATGATGCTGTAAGATATAATAAGCAGTCAGGAAATTTTTAGTCAATGTTATTACAACCAGGAATGGTGAAAGATTTACAGTCAGGAACAGGAGAAGCAGAAGAAAATGGAAGTCAATTGTTGCAAAAGAAATAAAAGATTCAGTTCACCAGATGTGGAAACTAGCAGAGCAATGGTGGCTTACGAGAGAATAATATACTGGTGTAATGGGATCTAAAGACTGATTGTAAACATTTGCAGAATGAGTGAGCAGGAACGAAATGAAATCTTTGCCTGTAGACAGGTCATCCCAAAATCGTGGCAGTAAAAAATAGAAGCCAGATGGTTGGAAGCTGACGGGCAAGGTAGAATTGAGGAAAAGACAGTAGGATCTCTTAGGCTTTTGTGAGACCAAGAGAAAAGTATGAATGAAGTGGGTGGGCTGGAAGACCCAGGAAAGGGAGGGGTAATTAATGATCAAAGTTCTTGAGGCAGGGAAGAATCAAGGTCAGGTAGATGGGATCTAATCTCAGAAAGATGGGAGAAACTGCCCTTATGTCTTTTTGCTGTGTTTTCCACTATTGGAACAAGGAAGCAAAGAAAAGGAGTGGACACAGAGACATGTTCGTGTGGAAGTCTTTCTTCCGTAGGTTGCTGATCTTCTGCTGCTCTCTTTGGGAACAGGGAATGTTTCTCCGTAACCAGCCTGATTGTTATCGTCTCCTTCTCCACAGGCAATTTTATACAGTCTATTTAATTTCTGTCACCCTCAATAGACCCATAGATGAATAATTAAAAGAAAGAAACTCCTTCGAGTTCTACATCGTTTAGCAGTCATCTTGTCACTCTCCTTTTTTTGAAATTGAATCCAAATTTGATTTACCAGTTGGCCACTTCCCATTTGTTTCCAAGTCTGTTGCCACTTGGCTTCTGCCTCCTCCACTCCCCCATGTTTTTGTAGATATATTTTGATGGATCCCCAAACACATTCTCACTTGGAAGTGCATGGTAGCTTTTCAGTGCTTATTTTTGCCAGATCCTCCAGCAGCATGAGCTCTCAACTCCCTTCTAGAAACCTTCTCATCTTACTCTCTTGGTTCTTCTTCTACACCCCTGACTGTTGCTTCCTCCTCTTTTACAGGCTCACTTATTCTAACCATACCTTCAATGTGGCTACTCTGCAGGGTTCTGTCTTCAGCCCACTTTAATTCCCACTCTCCACAGTGCCCCAGCTGATGCCACACTCTCGTATTTTCAACTTCTCCCCTACTATGTGAACGATTCTCAAGCCTCTCAGTGTATCCAGAGTTTCAAACTTTCATCTCCGACTCAATGCTTAAGGAAGACTCTAGAATCCCATACAGGTACCTGACACCCAGTATCTAGAAAATGGAACTCATCCTCAGATCTCTCTTTATCTCCCCACATCCACATAAACCCTGCTTACTAAAAGTCTGAGCACAGGTTTTGGAGCCAGAGTGGCCTAGTATGAATTCCAGCTCCATGATGTCCCACCTGTGTGACATGTTGAAGCTAGTTAACATTTCTGTACCTCTCATTTTATTCTGAAAATGAAAATAACACATTTTATCCTCTTTGAGATGTTGTGAAGATGAAGAGGAAAAAAGGATCACGTTGAAGAATACCTGGTATGTAAGTGCTCAACTAATGATAGTTGTTACTGATATTTCAGCATAACTCTCTCTATGTATTGGGGCTCCACTGCATACCCACTCACTGAAATTAAAAGCCTGGGGGAATGTTTCTGATTCTGCTTCCTCACTTTCTGTGTCTAATCAGTAACTAACTCCCCCTGACTTTACCATCTAATAAGCATCTCTTAGTTTTGCGCTCCTTTTCATTTCTGACTACTCCCTTAATTTAAACCTTTGTCAAATATTTCTTGGATAACTTACAGTCTCCCCATGGGCCTCCTGGGGTCCAGACAGATCCCTCTCAAATCTGCTTTACACCCAGCCTCTAGCATGATTAACTTCAAAGTCAAACATGATACTGTCACACTCATGTTTTAAACCCGTAGATAGTTCCCATGTCTATGTAAGTAAATTCGACCCCCAGCCTGGAGTAGGGACCAGGAATTTGAAGGCAAATCCCTGATGTACCTGTAGGAATGGCATGGAGTCGGAGGCCTGAATAAACAATGCAACTAAAACAAGGCTGATTCAGGTAGAAAAGAGGCTGATGGTTGATGTAGAAAGTGTACGAGGGAGTCCAGCCTTTTGGCGTCTCTGGACCACACTGGAAGAAGTCGAGATGTGTTGGGCCACACATTAAATACACAAACACTAAGGGAAACTGACAAACAAAAAAAGGTCCATGCATAATTTTCATGATATCCGCCACAACAGATAAGCCAAAAAGTCCTCGCTTGAGACCCACAGGCTGCGGGTTGGCACTCCTGAGGCCCTTCTTGCCTCACTTTCTTCCTCGTAATTTCATGCCCCACCCCCCACACGACATGAAGTAGAAACAGTGGAAGATGATCACTCCAACTGATAGTGAGAGTAGTGATGTCACGGCAGGTTTTGACTAAGAAAAAAGGTTAAAACAAATAAAAAAAACATTGGGAATATAGGAAAGTTCATACTAGAAGCAAAAAGAGATGGTGGAGTGAGATCATTTGGAAAATAAATAACGATCATTTCTGGCCTCAGAAAAACTTTTAAATATAAGATATACATATATTATGTATAATATAAACATAAATCTGAGGAAAAAACATAGTAGATAATTTTTAAATAGAGTTTTCAAACACAGAGATGTGTTATCTAATCATTGATTTTAAAATGCTGTAAGAACAGAATAAGATTTGCATTAAAACACCCTCATGTAGATCAAAATAACATGTTGGAGACCAAGATATAAGAAGAGGAAAAGGAGTTGGCTCACAGTTTTAGTTGGATAATTAATGAACACCTAAGACAATACAATGTCAAGATTCATGCTCTAACAGTAGTGTAATGTCTGGTTTTAAAAACTCATATCTCAGACAAGTTCTGGTTAAAGGTTTATGATCTTCAGATACTGTTATGTGTTCTGGGGTGGAAGCTGAGGACACAGAGTGCTTTGGATACTGCCAAAGTTATGAGTCAAGCTCAAAATTGGGAACATATCATGCTGGTGTGTGGACGACAATGAGAGGAGACCACATCGGAGAGTCTGGGGTTGTATGAAGAACTAGACAAACCAGAAAGGCAAGGGGTATGGTACACAGAGGTCTAGGGATGCGGTGGTGATGCCTAAGGAAGTCAGCAGAGGCAGCAAAGAGACAGAGGTGTTGCTCCTGACTCAGGGGGCCAGGAGGTTTGTAGGGTTGATGGAGCAAGTAGCATGAATGGAGCTCTAATTCTAGGATACAGTATGTTGCTATTTTTTTCTATATTTATGTTACTTTATATCTCTTTGAAGTGAATCTGTGGGCACTCGCTTCATCAAGAAGCCAGTCAAAGGCCTGCCAATGAGCCCTATTTTCATGAGAACAAAAGGTGGAAATCGCCTCCTGTAACATTGATTAAGCGAAGTGCAAGGTGCTTTCGGCTGCAAATAACAGTAAGTCTAGATGCAGCTGGTTGCACAATTAGTTTGCTTAGCAATATGACAACATCAAGGACCCAGTTTCTTCATATTTCTACTCCACTGTCTCTCTGTCTTTTACAGAAGCTGTCTGCATTCAGCAGAGCAAACCTCAACTTCTCCATTTTATAAAGGATCAAACAGAGGCTTGGGTTGAAATGCATTTTTTAAAATTATACAACTACTAATTGGTAAAATTGAGGTTTAAGCCCAGGTATTTTATCTCTAAATAAAGAATTGTTTCCACTCATGGCAGAAAAAATCGATTTATACGGTCCAATCCCAATGTTACATGTTAGGTTGAAATTACCATAACTGCTCCCAAACTTGTAAGAACACGAACATGATTTCTTTAGAATGCAGAAGTGCTGTGATAATAAGCTGTCACTCTTCTCTTTCTCAAAGCATGGGAGAATTTCTACCAGAGAAATCAAGGAGGTACTTAATTGAAGTGTTGTCTCCCATTACCTCCCACCGCTTTCGTGGTAAGAGCTAGACATTGGACAGTTTTTTGTTTAAAGTACATGGAAATTGGAAACACAGCAGCAGGACTGCACGGAATTCAGAGCTCAGCTTTATAGCTACCGAATGTCGCCCAACCCTACACCCCCAGCTAACTTTGCCCCACCCCCACCGCTACCCCAACCTAAATACTCCTGTTTCATCCTCACAAAATTCAGCTAATCATAACCAACCTATTGTGCTTCGATTCACAGCACTCAACCAATGTAGTTTGCATATTAGCACAAAGGAGTTGAAGCACATGGACTAGCCTCCAACTGCAGGAAAAAAAGCCATCTGATAAAAATTCCCAACAAATCTACCACCTTACCTGTGTTTGTGGTGCACCCTTTCTTCCGTCTCTCTGGAAGTAGTATAAAAGCTATCGTTTTATTTTTTAATGCTTATCCTTCTAAGTTTCCAACTCTACCTCCTTCTTCCTTCTCAGAAACCTCTTTTTAGACATCACCTTTTCTTTGTATATAGGTTCTATTCTCTAAGGAACATTAGCACAGGGTCCTTTTAAACCCCCCCCCTGCCCCGCCCGTGACTTCCTCAGCTGGTCCCCTTCCCTCTCTGCTCTCTGTCACAACCGGGTCAAAGAACCATCTATGCTGAGTGCATTGCTACTTTAATTTCTACAGCTCAGTCCTGTACCTACTGCCTGCTAGTTTTTGTGCTACCCCACTAAAACTAACCCTACCGCTTACCATCCAGAATAGGACATTTTTTGAGAATGAAAGCTACTCTATTAATAATGATACCTTTAAGACATAAATCAGGATTTTCCTGAGAAAACTGGTACTTAGAGGAATTTTACAAATAGGCTCCTCTCAGTTCTTATCTGACTTGATTATTTGGGCATATGGCACACTTGACCCTCTTTTTCTTCAAAACATTCTTTCCTGCTGCCTGTGACAATATCCCTCTGGTTTTCCCATGTACTTCCAGTTGTTCTTTATCATTATTTTGGGGCTCCTGCTCTTACAGCTGTGAAGTTCTATGTTTCTCTGGGTGTGTTGTAAGTCTTCTTCTCTCCCTCTGCCCCGGGGAATGACTGACGTTCCCTCCCATGATTTAAGTTGCCATCTAAAACTGATTCACCAATTCGCCACTGACACTCAGAAGGTTCTTTTGATATTCAAGCCTTCTTTTGATAGCCTACTGTGTGCTTCATTCAACTCTTCTTTTGGCTTTCCCACAAGTATCAGAAATTTAACACGCCAACGTCTAAAGCCATCTTTCCCTCAAACATTACTCCTCCCCCTGTGTGTTCTCTCTGGGCCTCCCAGCTAACCCATCGACCAGGTCACAAGACTGGAGATTATGCTTCAGTCCCTGGTCTTCATGTCCGGCACACCCTGCACACCCTGCACGAGCTAAGCCTGTGTTCCATAATTCAGTGTCTCAGGCCTCCTCAGTTCCCTTTCTTGCCAGGCCACTTCTCCAATTCAGGCCAGCATCCTTTAGCATTTGGTCTTCTGTAAGAACCTCCTACTCCAAGTTCGGCTTCCTTTGATCAGATTTCCTCACAGCAGTTGAAACTGGTATCTCACATGCAAATCTGATACAGACACCGTTCTGCGTAAACTGTTTCAAGGGCTCCCTGTTTCTTTCAGGATGGAGGCCCTGCTTGATCTGATTTTCTCCCAGTTTCCAAGCCTCAACTTTGCTTTAACTTAGCTGGTCATTACTAAGTGTTTTTAGTTCCTTAAAAGTTCTATGCTCTCTCAGCAACAGATTTCTCACATAAGCTTTTCCTTCTGTTTGGATCATTCCCCTGTGTTCCCTACCTTCTTTCACTTATCTCCGTTTCAGCCTAAATGTCAGTGATTCCAAAGCCTTCCTAATTCTAACAAACTGGTATTCTCTCTCTTATGGAAACTCAGAACACCCTAACATGGTAATCATCGCATTGTAATGCAACTGCCTGCATATTGCTCTTTCTCCCCAACTAGAAATGTAAACATGATGAGATTTGAGAATATATAATAATATGTATAATACCTAATATTATATATAATATTCCTGGGCCCTAATAGAGAGCCTGGCATAAAAGCGTTTCAGTTGACCCCTGAAGAATTGGTAAACTTTAACACTGCAAGGTAGGCAGGAAAGACATGCCACGAGAAAGGAGAGCATGTAGCAATGCACAGAGACAGAAAATTTGGGGACACAAATAAGAAGCTGTGAAGACTCTATTTTGACAAGTATAGTAAGTGGGCTAAACTGCAGGAGGAAGAACCCAGTCAGGAATCTAATGGAGTCATAGGGGTGAGAAGAATCGACATTTTTTTACAAGAATCTGAATATTCCACAGGACGTTGGAAAACATACAGCCATTACTATAGGTAAGACAAGCCACTCTGACTGATATTCTGAATATGCCAGTGAAAATAAATCAACAGACAAAACAGCCAAATCATTTATTTTTTGTGGTTCTCTCCTGGCTGACAGCTTGACGCACTGATGGAAGCTGAGAAAGGACAGTCTGTATTAGCTAGCAAGTATCCAGCGACTATTCTTTCTTTCTTTCTATCAGCGACCCTTTCTTTCTGTCAGCAAAAGGCCAATGAAGTAGTTTTGTTTTCCAAAGTGCAAGTAAGGTGTTAGAAATTCATGGACAGGTAGGCCCAGGTGATGGGTTGTGTATTTTGATAGCTGGTTTGCAAAGACTTGGACACAAATGATATTATTGTAGGTTTCTTCATATGTACATCCATCTTCCTTCTCAGGACTAAACTGAAACTTGAAAGGCACACAAGTTAAATGAATTTATTTCAATTAGTTAATAACATTCTTAACAAATTACTTTTTTTCAAGTCACTGAAAATAATTCTAAAATAGCTTCCTTTTTAGATAAAGTGCTTTTATTAGAAAAAAGGAAATCACTGAAAAGTAGAAAAGAGAAAATAATCACCTAAAGTT
The DNA here is from genome assembly GCF_021234165.1 of Pteronotus mesoamericanus. Taxonomy (NCBI): domain Eukaryota; kingdom Metazoa; phylum Chordata; class Mammalia; order Chiroptera; family Mormoopidae; genus Pteronotus; species Pteronotus mesoamericanus. The sequence goes on from NW_026555277.1 coordinate 1,570,479, forward strand.
CTTTCTTAAAGAACAAAAAAACAGGCTTGGCACATGCTGGACACTTGATACACTTCTATTAAAGCAGTAAATGGAAATCATGATGATTTTCAGGTGTCAGAGATGTGGTGAAGAAAGGTTTGGATTTCCTGGTGCTTCTGAAATTGCATTGCACACAGGAAATCTGTGCACCAAAATCACTGATTATGCTTGCCCAACCCAATCCCATCCCTTCCAAAAAGGCAAAACTTCACTACCAAAGGATGAGAAGGGTAAGGCAGACCCACCATCACTCCCAGAATATTTCCCCTCACATAGTTTCCAAATGGAGGCTCATGTCCAATGCGTCTGACCTCATCATCTTCTATTAAAAAAAAAAAAAAAGAAACTGAAATAGAATAAAATAGAAAATGCAAACCCGAATCCTATGTTATAAGGCCAAATATTGCTCTATAAACCTTTGTTTCAGGAATGTGTGTGTTTGTATCTGTGTGTTGTGTGCATGGTTTTATTGGGTCAGAATTCAAAATGCAATGTCAAATACATTTCTTTCCGTCAGTCATAGTAAAAAAGGTTGAAAGTCCTTGTGCATCCCCAGCCAGCTCCTTGTCCTGCTTCAGATCCAGCAGAGTGTGCTGCCGCCAGAAATTTCCACCCCCATGGAAACATTCCTGTCTGGTGTCAGTGTCCCTGAGCCCTGCTGATGAGCACGGGCTCGCTGTGCGGCGCGTCTGCCTCTGTGTGCATGGACTAACAGGAGCCAGTCAGCTTTCTGTTCCTCCCTCCTGTGTCCTAATTTGATCATTTTCAGCCTTTCAGTGAAAATGTGTGCAAATGGCCTGTCCTTGCATCAAGAGAGTTGGTTGTCACAGGATTTTACTCTTTGATATTTTTAAACTTAAACAAACCCTACACTGTATTTCTATTTGCTGCCTGCCTATTCTCCTCCTTGCTTCCTCCATCCATCCATTGGCTGGCTTTGTATAGGCTTTGTTATTCAGTTTCCAAAGACAACTTGGCCTTGAAGATTGCAGTGGCACAGCCGCACAAGCTCTCAAGGTCATGAGGAAGAAAAATACAAATTACTAATGGGAAAATATTTTTTAAACACTTAAGAATTTGAGGTTAAGGTATAAATTGCTTTATGAGTGGCATAATGGCACAGAGTCCCATTCTCCTAATAATGGAGGATTCCGTTAGTTTCCTGATTCATAAAGAATTCTGCTCTTTATTTGGTATAACAGTCCAATTGTGAGTGGCCACCTTCTCTTTGTTTCCCTGAGTTGACCCTTCAAGGGTGTCCAACACGCGGCCCAGGATGGGTATGAATGCAGCCCAACACAAAATTATAAATTTACGTAGAACATTTTGAGATTTTTTTTTGTTTTTGTTAGTGTTTGTGTATTTAATATGTGGCCTGAGACAACTCTGCTTCTTCCAGTGTGGCCCAGAGATGCCAAAATGTTGGACCCCCTCCCAGGTCATTTTGGGGGCTCTGCCCAGCGTGCCAGAGCTGACCCAGTCATGGGCATCTCTGAGCCACTCCTGCCAAGCCCCTTTCCGGGCAGAGGTGCGTCTCTGTGGAGCGGTCCATGAGCCTATCTGCTGTGCCGATGGTCTACCACCTGGCTCTCTTCCTCTGTCTTAGTCTGCTCTGGCTCTTATAACACAATACCACAGACTGATATCTTATAAACAATAAGAATTTATTTCTCCCAGTTCTGGAGGCTGCAAGTCTAAGATCAGCATGGTCTCTCTTACAAGTCACACACTTCTTGTACCCTCACATGGTGTAAGAGAAAAGGGATCTCTCTCGGGGCCTCCTTCATGAGTGCTGGTCTCCTCCCAAAGGCCGCAGCTCCAAACGCAATCGCCTTGGTGGTGAAGTTTCAGCTTCTGCATTTGAGAAAGGGGACACATTCAGACTATAGTGCCTTACTCATGGGTTCTCTTGGCTGTCAACGTAGAAGAAAGCCAGCTGGTTCACCAGAGAGTGGCAATCACCAAAGAGTTATAGATCCCTCCTTTAGCCCACTCAGACCAAGAGCACCATTTGCAAGTGGGAATGAACACTACAAACAATGGAAATAAGTTAAAGAAAGAGCTATCGAAGCTGCAATGATGACAGACCATGTGAGGTGACCCACCTAAGACCTAGGGAGTGATGAGGACAGTGTTTGCACCTGGTTCTTCACCTACAGCAACCACATGCTTGTCTCTTTGCATTCTAACAATTACATCAGAATAGTGCTTTAGTTTGCAAACAATGCTAACACATTTTATTTATTTCACCCTCTCAGCAACACTGGGGAGCAACTTGAGGATGGTTCTACCCAGGTTTTACAAACTAGAGAGTGAGAATCTAGAATCGGAGAGATTCAGCAGGTTGCCCAGTGTCACAAAGTCCGTTGGTTTCAAAGCTGAAATGCAAATGAGAAGCTACGTAAAGTGAAATGCCTTGCAAAATACCAAGGGAGCAAGGATGCCAGAGTCATTAAGATTGCATTCAAATACAGGACAGGTTGATTAAAAACTCAGGAATAGCCGAAATGGGCTAGGAAAAGAGGAACCTATCTTATCACTGACCCCTGGATAGGGGGTCAGATTGAGGAACAAGTTCAGAATGTGTAAGAGTAAGAGAAATCAGAAATGAGCCACATGCTAGAGAGAAGGCATGCCAGGTTAGCCATCACTCAGGTAATAAAATGCTTCAATTATTCAATGCCAGCTTGGATTTCCCTCTACTTCCCAAAGCAGCCTGACAACAGAAACCTTTCAAATCAATCCAACTCTCCTGAAGATCTGTCACGGTCTCATTACAGATGGCTGAAACGGCAAGCCTACCCCTTTTGGGCATTCAGTGCTAATGAGCAAAAGCTTCAGCCCCCTCATGGGCTCAGCTTCATACAGAAGCTGTTATACTAAAAGAATCTCAGGACCCCAAAGCTGCCCACTGGAGGACCGTACTGCATGTCTGAAGCTGAGTCCTCAGCCAGCACCACAGACATTCCCCCAGCGTGGAGTCAAGGAATAATTGCACAGGTTCATGGTTCCTAAATTTATCAGAAGCAAAGCCGCTTCTGGGAGTGGATGTGTGGAAGGAATAAGGAGGGGCTGGTTGCGTGTGTGCTTTGTGTGCACGACTTTCATGTCATCAAACATTTGTAGCACTGGGTATTCATTACTTTGAGAAAAATGTAAAATTAACTGTAAAAGGTAAAAAAAAAAAAAAAAAACAAGGAGAGTAGAGGGCAAATGAATGGTGAGGTGAGTGAAAGAATTCATCACGGAGCAGTGCTGGAGAGCAAGTTCTCGCCGTCCCAAGTGCAAATCCTCAGAGGACAGAGGACTGTAGGACTGCAGTCTTGAAGGAGAGAGGAACGGATGTGTGGAACTTCGTATTCTTGTGGGGAGAGTGTGGGAAAAGAATACCTTATTAAGATGTAAAAAAACCAAACCAAAACCTCGCATTTTTGACTCCTTGTTTAATCCTTCACTCATTTATTTGTTAGTTTACTCAATTAACTAGTATTTATTGAATGCCCAGTATGTGCAGGCACATCTTTGTGGGGGACAAGAGAGACAGAGTCTCAGCTCCAATGAAGCTGAGATGCTAATGGGAGAGATAATTAAAAAATAAGTAAACAAAGAAACGATATGCTGTGAGTCAGTGAATACTACGAAAGCAATTGAGCTCCGTAAGGAGGAGTTTTGTCTGGAGAAGGCCTCTCTAATGTGGTCAGAATGGTGTGGAAGGCAGAGTTCCAAAACGACCCAAGACCCCCGTCCTGACGCACACACCCTAGGTTACCTCCTTCCCTTGAGTGCTGCTGGGACTCGCGAGAATAACGAGATTTCACTACTGAGATTATGTTACATTAGATGGTGAAATGGACCTTGGAGATATCATTAAGATCCCGAGCCAGTTGACTTTGAGAAAATCAAAAGGGAGGTTCTTCTGGATGAACTTGACCTAATCAGGTGAACCCTTGAAAAGGGTCCAGGCCTTTCCAGAAATCAGAAGTCCTCTCCTGCTGGCCCCAAAGGAAGCAACAGCCATGCTGTCAACCAGCTATGGAGGGGGCTGCATTAACTAGGACCTGAGGGGGCCTCTGGTTGTTGAGTGCTACCTTCGTGGGAGGACAGTTGAAAGGGGGAGAGGTGGCCCCATTCTACAGCCATGAGGACCTGAAGTCCTGAGAGAGGACACCAGTCTCCAGTGCGGCCACAGCCAGCCGACGCCGTGATGTCAGCCCTGTGAGGCGCCGAGCACAGAGCCTAGTTAAGCTGTGCCTGGATTTTGGACCTAGAGAAACTGGGATTATCAACGGACATCATTTTAAGCCACAGCATTTGGGTGATTTGTTATGAAGTGATTGAACATGAACATAGCATTATATTAGCAGGTACCAATTTTGTTTTCCCCCAAAAAGCAAGCCAAACAACTTCACACTCCCTGCCAAACGCCACCTCTCCAAGCTTTCAGAATTTCACTTTCAAGAGAAAAGGCAGGGCAGGCAGAGCAACCAGAGCTCTGATGGCATGCGTTTTCCATCCCTGCCCTGGAGGACACTGGGTGATCAGTGTCCTTCTCCTGTGAAAGAAGCCCTGGCTCCCACTTCACGGGGCTGGGCTGGTCCTCAAGCACAGGAGCACAATGATGTCACGTGGACCCGAGCTCCTGATGCGAGGAGAAGGTGTGTTGGCTTCCTTTGTCTCAAAGCCTCTTAGTCTAATGATGTTTTATGGTTCTTTATGACAGCCCATTACCCCCCAAAAAGGGAGGACAGCAGAAAATGAATATTTTATTGGCTTCCATACAGTGGGCATGGCCTGAAGTAAAAATAAATGTTCTATGACATTCATCTTTATAAATGCATTCTCTCCAGCCATAAAAGGGATCCAACAATTCATCTTTTTACATGACTCTCAGCTATAATGAGAGTAAATAATTGTGGTCATAGTCTTAGACAGCCCTTGTGCTGGGAAAAGTTTTGTTCAGGGAGTGACAATTTTCTCTTATACAAAGAAATATAATGAACATACTGGATGGGGATCTGCTTTATTTCAATATTGCTGTTAGATTTCCTCTGCCAGACAAGGATTTAATTTCTTTAAGGGAAGATTTAGGATTTTCTGCAGAATAATGACTTTTAGAGCCTCACTAGCTCAGAAAAAAATATAAAACAATCAGTTAAATGTTTCAAACATTAGATATTTATTTTTCTGCAAGTGAGTTACAAAAGACATTGAGAGGGTGTAAATGATACTGTGGTGGCACCAGTGACTAACTGGCCATGACATTGAGAGGATTATCCAGAAAGGTGATAAAACAAAGAAAAAAATAGAGCAGTAAAATCACGGGAGAAAAAGTAACATCCAAAAGGCATTTATGTTGCAGGATGGGTTGAAGATTTCATTGGAACAGATTTTGATTTTTTATTCCATGTCTGATCACCTTACTGAAATCTCCTCTACATTATATTAATTTTTACTTGTTGATCTTGTATTTTTAGGTGAAATATTAATCATTTTTATTAGTTTGTCAACATAATTTGTAATGACCGACCACTCTTCTTTGTTGAAATATCTCTTTTCTCCTCTCTCCCTCCATATTGTCATTTTTTTCCCCCAGCATCTTTGGTTATACTCATTCTCATTTATTTCTTCTAGCACTTTCTCCTCTAATCAATCACTCAATTTTAAAGTTGCTAAGGATTTGTCTTTGAATATATTTGCTTCTTGCTCTGCCTTCTTTCTGTTTCTCCTACATTTTATCCACTCCCTTCACTCCAATCTCCACTTACATTAGGAAAATAGTGGCAATATAATTCTGTGTCTCCAGATACATAGTGGGTCCTCAGGCAGAAAGGAAGTGGAAGGGCAAGGGGGCAAAAGACTAATGCATGTGTCATGAAAGCAAAGACCTTCCTTGCAGTTCCTCAAAACGTCCCTTTTATGTCTCACTGGAGCTAATTGAGTCATGTCGTTAACCCCAAATGATATTAGGTCCAAGAAGGTGTGCATTTTTAGTGGGACATATTATCTCTTTGCACAAAATTAGAGTCTTGTTAGCAATGGAGAAGGGGGAATAAATATTGAGTAGACAATGTCTCCCAAATTTGTATCTTCAGTCTTGACCTGATTTTGGAAATCCAAACCAACATATCAAGTGGCTCTTTAAGATGTTCAGGTACGATCTTTGAACATCTCAGAATGAACTAGTTCAAAGTGATGTTTCCCATTCAATATTTTCTGCCTTTCATGCGTCCAGTGTCAGCAAATGACTGTGTCAATTGTCTAACAGAGAAAACGTTAGCATTGTCTTCACTTCTCCTCTCATCAGTTCCCTCCATCCAAAAATTACCAAGTCCCGTTTCACCCTGAATATGTCCACTTCTCCCTAACCCTAATCCCCCTGCCCCACTCCAGGTGACCATCCTCTCTTGCCTAAAACATTGTGATAGTCTCCTAATTTCTTTTCATCAATTTTGCCCATCTCCAATATACTTTTTTATACTTTTACTTTCAATAATTTTCAAAAGCGTGAATTTGATCTTAACTCTGCCCTGGCTGAAGTCAATTAATAGTTTGCCAAATCCTTAATGAAGCCTAAAACTCTGATCTAATCTGGCTTTTACTTTGCTTTCCAAACTCTTACGACCCTATGACTTACTTTCTCCACTTGAACTACATGGGACTTTCTAAATTTTTTAAACATGGTATGAAAGGTTTTATTAGTAAGCTAGTTACTATAAGAACTAAGGATATATGTTTTGTAACCAATAACTATACATATTGCTATTGGCAGCTTACTATTGAAGTACTCGCTTTAACTCACTTGTGGCTGTCCCCTTGTGGGCAATCTGCAGTCCACAGTTGAAGCAACACTCAACATTTTGTCATCTAACCACACCTTCCACAACCACTCAAATATACACACACACATTTGCTCACACTTATCAAAAAATTACTGAACAATATATATTTTTGAGGAGAAGTATGAGAGGACATACACTGACTACCACACAGGAAACTGCTTAAGAAATACCCTAGATGTACATGTCAAAGTTGTGTCATCTGCAACTCAGGAGTCCTCTCTGACTAGGAGACCACGCTGCACTCACCCAGCTTTACCTCCCCTTCCTCCTTTGACTGTTTACAGTGCCAGCCTCACCCCACATGAGGCTCATCATCTCAACAAAGCTTTCTTTATCTTGTTCTTCATGGTCACAGTCTTGTTCCAGTAACGTCTAAGTTGTTGTGGATTACACTCCTGCTGCAAAGATAAAGTCTTCCTGGAGGCTGCTCCATGCACATTGCCCTAGCTGCCTTTTCTTGCTCAGCTAAGAAGGTGAAGGTTCTTTACATGTAGTGCTGGCCATAAATTATGTGAAAGATCTTTGCAGTTTTGATCATCCAACTGAGGCTTATGAAATATTCAAAAATGGTAGACCAATATTTTAGCTAATGTCTCTAACTCCCTGATGAAGCACCATACAGTTACAAATCAATGGCTAATTGTAAGCTAAAAGATGAGTTACCACTTTCTGACAATAAAATAGGTCATGGGCCGTATGGGTGGGATAATATTCTATCCAGTCGACTATACTTCTAAGCTAGTTAAAAAAACACAATTGACTTTATTATATTTTAAAATTCAAGTAGGAGAAACAAGCTTTAAAATAAGGTATTTTTTATTTAACTTGTATATCCTAAATCAAGTGAATAAATTAACTTTTGGAGATATGGAGGAGCAGATGGCTGCCAGCATTAAGCCAAGGGGAAGGTTGGAAGTACTTAACTAGCAATTAATCTTAACTCTAAGCTCAGAGTTTTAGGGGTCTGATAAAGAACTATATGAGGATGTCTAAGCAAGGAGTTCAATGATAGATTACAGGGTGGCATCAAAGGTATTATAAAACAACTTTCAGAGAAAAGAAACTATGTAAATAAAGGCATCCTAAAATATTAATGTTGACATTAATGTAGGTTTGAGATATTGTTTAAGCTGAACGATTCTGAGGAGTTAATTTGTGCTGAAATAGGTATTCACACTCATGATTATAAATCTCTGGAGTTTTCAGTCTAGGTGGAACATACCCATTGCTCATGCTTTGGGACCTAGATCATAAGACCCATATGGATCCCAAAGCATGAGCAACATGTTACCAAATTGTAAATTCAAAGTTCTTCATCCAGAACTATATTTCTGTTGGGAACTGACAACAAACATCTTATTTTAGCCATTCTTCTCCAGTTATTTGCATTACTAAGAATGTTTGACTTTATTTCCCCACTTACCTCTTTTTTTCTCAACTAAATACTTCATGTGCAACTAAAAGATAACGTTTTCAGACACTTTTCTATCCATACATATATCTCTAGTGGATGTAGGTTTTGGGTTCTTAGGTGGTTTCCCTAGAAGGTCTCCATTCTAGAAATTACCTGACACTCAGCCATTTCAGTAAGTGAGAGGTTAGCATTTGCTTAAGTAGTGAGACAGATCTGACAGACCCTTGGACACCACCATAACTTTAGTCATCTAAATGCTCAAATGAGTGGTCTTCTTCTCCTCATTGCCCTTTCATTTTCTTCCACAACCATTTCCTCCCTTTAACGATTATTTTTAGTGCTGCTTTTAAAACATATCCAGACTATGGCATTCCCCATCACTCACAGTGACACCACCCTTATGTAAGCCACTGCTCATACTGATTATTGACATAGCCACCTCCTGGGTCTCCTTCCTGCCCTTGCCTCCCCACAGCAGCCAAAGGGATCTTGTTAAAAGAGGAAGGCAGATGATACCACTCCTCCATTCACAACTCTTTGTTTCCTCCTCATCTCATTCAAAATAAGAGCTCAGTCCTTATCATGACCCGATCCACTGCTGCCTCCTGGACCACATCTCCATCCGTCACCAGAGTCTTGGTAAGAGACACTGGGCTCTTGTGTTGGTTCAGTTTCTCCTAGAAGAAAACACCAAGATGGAATGAGATGGTCAAGAGATTTATTGGTAGAAATTATCAAAGACAAGCCCAGTGGGATGTTAGTTAAAGCAGCGAAAGCAGGTTTTACTCAGTCACTGCTGACCATAGGGGAAAGTGCTCAGCTCCATTTCGATTTGTGCAGAGGTGCCTTGAACTTCATAAAGGGACATTGCGAAAGGGGAGAAGCGGTGTCCCCCAGAGAGAGAGAGACGGGAAGGGTTACAGAGGTTTGGCTGGTGTCAGTGTGACTGGGCCAGCCGTGTGTGCTAGGCGGCAGTTACTGAGGTTAGAATTCTATCCTCCCACAGACGGTGGGAGACAGAGCCCATGTGTTTCCTGATGATAATATTTCGAGAGAATGGTTCTCAGGTCCTTGGGAAAGATGCTTCTGAGTATGAAGAAACATATTCACAACTGTAAGTTCTTTTTAGTAAATGTTCTAAGAGAAGGAAATCTGGGCTTATTAGTCAGAGGTTGGCTAAAAAAATAGCAAATTTTCCTGGCAGCCTTGAACTTTCTTAGGGAGGCATTTTAACAGAGTTGGGGGCACAGGGGCAGGGCCTGGGTCATCCTAGGACACAGCCTTATGTGGCTCCAAGTCCTGCTAGAATTTGGTCAAGTTGCTTCATGCAGAGGTTTAAGCAGTTCGGGATGTGCCAACCGCACTCTGCGGTTCTCAAAATGCCTGCGAATGAGAGGGAGGAAGTGGGAGAGTGTTCACAGCGCCATGCGGCTCTGACCCGGGACAGGGTGCAGGAGACAGGGAAGGAAGGAAGGAGGGCCGGGCTCCAGCAGGGTCAGGCTGCCGCGTCAGCCTAAAAGTTTTGACAAAGTTAATGGAGAATTCTGGAAAGTCATTAAATCTCCAATGTCACGATGAGAGGTGTCCCCTGCTCCCCAGGAAATGGCCCGCCCTAGGGCCCTCGCCGTGGCCCGCGTTGGCCGGCATCAGCCTACGGGCGGCGCGGCCGTGGCGTGACCTTGGTAGTGAAGCCAGTGGGACTGACCACCAGGGATGCATAGCCCGCGGTCCCTCCCACACCAGGAAATCCAAGCGGTGTGGTGTCATGGCTGTCGCACCCCTTGACTGTTGCTCGAGGGCACTCCAGAAAAGGCCAGCCTCGGGGCCCCTGCCCTGGCGCTTTCCTTTGTGTGGAACCGACTCGTGCTGACCTAAAGCTCGTTCCACTGGAGGGGACTCAGGCTGTACTCAGAAAACCCCGTCGCAGGGAAGCCTTTAATCTACCCTGTCTCAGAGGTTACCCACTGACATTTTGTATACCGATTCCCCGATGCATTTTTCCTTTCTTAGCACCTATTAACATTTAATGTATTTTATATATTATTGCTTTTTTTCTGTCTTCCCCTGGCTACAATATAAGGGATTTTTGCTTTCATTAGGACTATATTCCCAGCCCCTAGAATGCTATCTCACACATAATTTGTGCTTAATAAATGCCTATAAACTAATTCTAATGAAAGCAACATGATTGTACTCTTCACCTCAGAGCATTCTGGTCCTCCTTGTGTAGTTTGGTGAAAGTAAAGTGGTATTTCCTCATAGATCTCAGTGTTGGCACTGAGATTACTTTCAGGCTAAAAACTTTGGCTGTGTCCTAGGTAGGATCTTTATTACTTAAAAAAAAAAAAAAAAAAAAAAAAAAAAAAAAGATTTATTTTTATGTTTAGAGAGGGGAAGGGAGGAAGAAAGAGAGGGGGAGAAACATCAATGTGTGGTTGCCTCTCGTGGGCCCTCTCCTGGGCACCTGGCCCACATCCCAGGCATGTGCTCTAGACTGGGAACTGAACCAGCAACGCTTTGATTCACAGGCCGGCACTCAATCCACTGAGCCACACCAGCCAGGGCATATTACTCTTTTTTAACCTTCGGATCTGTCTCACCAATTAAGCAAATGCTAACCTCCCACTTAATGAAACAGGTGAGTATCAGGTAATTTCTAAAATTTCTAGGGAAGCCAACTGAGAATCCAAAACCTACATCCACTAGAGATCTTATTCTAGGATTATTCCAATATTTGTCATCTTCTTCTGATATTAGAGGTCAGAGGCAGGGTGGGGAAGGTAATTTCAAAATGCTTGCTCAGTTTTACAGTTCGCTTGCAGTTCTCCATTTGCTAGGCTTTGCACAACCTTGTTTGTTAGGTTGTTAAAAAAGAAAACCTACAGAGGCCTGAACAATTATTCCACAGAGTAGTGCTTTATGTCTACTGCTATTTACTACTTTAGGATCTGCTGACATTCAGCATCGAGGTTTAAAATACTGTTCCATTTAGAATTCAGAGAATACATACATAGCTGACTGGCCCAGATAATTGATGAGAAGAACAAAAATAAATAAATAAATAAAGCCCAGAACAGTTGGAAGAACTCTTTTTCTTTTTCCTAATTTCCAGAATGAAATATGCAGAGCAAAATTGATCTGTGCCAGACAAACGAAGATTAAACAGTGACCTCTGGAAGAAAATACTGTTCTTTCACATTTTATTCTCAACTTCCAAAGCAGAATTGAACCAAGACAATAAAGTAAGTTTGACATGTATACTACCAGTCTGTTTATGAATCCCAGTTTTTTCACAACCAAAGTAGATAAATAATAGAAGTCCATAACACTTGTCTCTGAAATAGTAGTTAAACAGAAACTCAGTATGCAGGAACAAAAGATGAATGGTCTTTCATAAACATGTTTTGATAACATAATCGGCTCATATAAACAACTGGCAGTGCATCCTTTTGGGATTCTTGTTAGCCAGGATTGTCAAAGCTACAATGAATGGATTGAGTTTCACAACTATTTCTCAATTTTGGGCTGTTTAGAGGAAACATCTGTTTACTGTACATAAATAAACAAGACATTCTGTTCTTTTAGGGACCCAACAAAGAGTCCGTAAAGTAGGTCATTTTGGCAAATAAGGAAATACAACCTCTTGAAAGGATTGCAAATGAAGTCTAGCAAGAGATATATTGTGACGATCACGGTTATTTTTCTCTCTTGAAAATTTCTATATTTGGATCAAACAAAGAATGGGCATTTCGCTTTGATTAAAATCCTGTCTGGAGTATTTTGCCCTCTCCTTGCTTCTTCTTTGCTTCTCTACCGGTCATCAGACAGACTGAAGTCAGAAAACAGATGGGCCTCATGGAAGAAGCGTGCGGCAGACAGTGAGGAGCAGCCAGGTAGTAAATCTTAGTTCAATTAATATGTCCACATGTCTGGCAAATACCCTTGGAAGGCCAGAAGTCCAGACAGTTCGAAGGTAGCGCCTCAGCACGTGCCTTCCCTTCCATTCCCTTTGACCCCTTTGCACCAAATTGATGTGCTCGCCTCGTACATACTAAGTTTTCATAAGCTGAGCCTGGCTTGGGGGCACAGGGCAGTCCTTACTGCCGCTGGCTGCGGACCTCCACGGGAGGCTGTGGGAGTCGGGCAGCGAAGGCTCGCGCAAAGACTAACAGAAAACTCTCACAGAGGGCTTGCAAACGCGGTTTCCTACCACAAAGGTGGCTGCTGGCTTTCTTAAATTATAACTCTTTGAAAAAAATCCTAAAAATTAATATCATAATGATGCCCAAGAATTCTGACCTATATTCATTACATATAAGTATCTCAATTGCTTTTTATATATTTTTTAAAATTTCAATTACAGTTGATACTCAATATTATATTAATTTCAGGTGTACAGTATAGTGGTTAGACATTTATGTAACTTAAGCAATCCCTCCAATAAGTCATTACTCTTAATATTTAATATTAATATATGGATACTTCTGTGTTCTGAGACTATAGACACTCTTTTATATAATAAATACAATGTACTATAATGAGAAACTTATAACACTTTTTCAACAAATATTATGGGTATCTAATTGATAATTCCCTGGTTTTTACATTTAAGAAGACAAGTTTGGTGGCCATATCATAGAATAACATTTTATTCATGGTTTCATTTTTTAAAAATTATTTATTTATTTATTAGGCATTTTTTTAAAAAATTTTAAGTCACGTTTATTCTATTACAGTTGTCGCAATTTTTCCCCCTTTGCCCCCTCCACCCGTCCCACCCCCATCCCCCGCTCCCACAGTCAGTTCCCACTCTGCTGTCCATGGCCATGGGTCATTCACACCTGTTCTTTGTCTAGTCCCTTCCCCTTCTTTCCACCATTGTCCTCTTTCCTCCTCCCCTCTGGTCACTTTCAGTCTGCTCCATGTTTCCATGCCTGTGGTTTATTTTGTTCATTAGTTTATTTTGTTGAATAGATTCCACCGAGAGGTGAGATCATATGGCATTTGTCTTTCACTAACTGGTTTATTTCACTTAGCATAATATTTTCCAGCTCCATCCATGTTGTTGCAAAAGGTAGGTGTTCCATCTTTCTTTCTTTCTTTCTTTCTCTCTCTTTCTTAAATGCAGGTTGATTTTATTTATTTTTTTAAATGTCAAAGTTAATTATAAAATATTAAAAAATTTAAAACCATTATAAAATCTCAGCAATTAAAACAACATGACACCAGCACAGAAATAATCAAGTAGATCAATGAAATACATTGAGCATTCTAGAAAAATATATATATATATCTGTCAAAAAATGTAATATATGATTAAATTGATATTTCAAATCAATCAGGTAAAATAAGGCTTTTTCAACTAATAAGGTACATGGGCCACTATTATTTGAAATAAAACAAATATAGAGCCCGATTTCACACATTGTACAAGAAATATTCAGGTGAGTTAAAAATCAATATGTAGAATCTAAGGAATTGCAGGGGGAAATACAAACTAATATTTTTCTTGCCCTGAAGTATAATATTCAAACCCAGAAGCTATAAAGTAAAATATTGACAATATGGCTATATTAAACATTTAAGACTACATAGTAATATACATATAAAAAAGTTAAAGGACAAGTAATAGAATAGGAAAGTATTTGCCACACATTTGAAAAAGGGTTAATAGTTTTTTTTTCTTTGTTTTTTTCTTTTAGGGAAAAAAATTCTACAAACCTTTAATCAACAAATGGCTAAAGAATACCAAAAAGTCTTTTAAAGCTTTTCTAAAAAAATAATAGAAATAGGCAAGAAATATACAAAAACAAGTGTAGTTTCAACAAATAATAAAGGAACAATTAAAATAACACATCATTGTCACAATCAGATCAATACATATTAAAAATATTGGTAATGTCAAGTAATGGTGACAGTGAAAGGAACTGGATATTGATAGACTCTTTTTCTTCATCTTCCTAAAGCAGTCCCTTTAGCATATTTTGCAGTACTGCTTTGGTGGAGGTATATTCTTTTGGCTTTCTTTTGTCTGGAAAACTCCTTCTTTTGCCCTCATTTTAATTGAGAGCCTTGCTGGGTAGAGCAGTCTTGGTTGCAGGCCTTTGCTTTTCATGACTTGGAATATTTCTTGCCATTCCCTTCTAGCTTGTGGTGTTTCTGTAGGGAAGTCAGCTACTAGCCATACCGGGGCTGCCTTATATGTTACTACCTCTTTCTCCCTTGCTGCCTTTAGGATTCTCTGTTTGTCTTTGATATTTGCTATTTTAATGATGATGTGTCTTGGAATGGGCCTCATTGGGTTCCTCTTGAATGGAACCCTCTGTGCTTCCTAGACTTGTGTAACTTTTTCTCTCCTCCAATTAGGGAAGTTTTCCTTCATTACTTTTTCATATAGGTTCTCTATTCCTTGTTCCTCTTCTCCTTCTGGTATCCCTATTATATGGATATTATTACATTTTAAATTGTCCTGTATTACCCTCAATGCCTCCTCATTCTTTTTGAGTCTTTTATCATTTTCTTGTTTTTTCTGGGAGCTTTTTTCCTATCTTGTCCTCCAGCTCACTGATTCAATCCTCTGCTTCATCTAGCCTGCTTTTGATTCCTTATACTGTGTTCTTCAATTCAGAAATTGTATTCTTCATTTCCTCTTGCCTCTTATTGACAGTTTCTGTGTCCTTTTTCAGGCTGATATAGTTTACAGTAAGTTCCTCATAGTTTCCCTGTAGTTTTTTATAATTTTCTCTGAGCTCACTGAGCTCATTGAGCTTCCTTAGAACCATTGTTTGGAACTCACTATCTGATAGTTCACTTGTCTCTATTTCATTTAGTTCTCTTTCTGGGGATTCGTCCTTTCCCTTTGACTGTGGGGTATTTCTTTGTCTTCCCATTATTTGTGAGACTACTCTTTTCTTGCTTCTGCTTTTTAAATTGATCTCTCTTGATGTCCTGACTTTGTGGTATGAACTTCTATGGTAGGAGACCGCTGTTTTTACTTTCTGGATCTGCCTCTGATGATGTCAGATATTGACCCTGTCTGAACTCAAGCAGTCTGTTCAAGACTTCCAGGAATCTATTGTCTGAGGCTCTCTCCTTCAGCTGTTATTCTAGTCACTCTGCACTCAGCAGGCCACCTTAAACAGCTCAGGGTAGGGCGGAGCCCCTCCTGGTGGCGGGGTTATTGTGTCCTCTCACGCTTATGCCTCTCAGGGGTGTGGTCTGTCTGTGCAAGATGGCTGCTGCCATATGGGAGATGAGTCAGCACTGGGATCCCGCGAGCTACTCTCTCCCCAAAGCCTCTGTCTCCAGTCTCTCTTCAAGTGTCTCCAAATCACTCTGCACCCCCTTTAGCCAGGGATCTACCATCTGTGGCTGTTACTCTGCACTCAGCAGGCAGCTTAGACAGCACAGGGTGGGGTGGAATCCCACCTGGTGCCAGGGCTATTGGGCCCTCTCACGCTGCTTCTGCTCAGGGGGAGTGGTCTCTGCCTGAGCAAGATGGCTGCTGCTTCATGGGGGATGAGTCAGCACCGGCATCCTGCAGGCTACTTTCCCAGTTCTCTCCTCAAAGCCTCCTTCCCCAGTCTCTCCTCAGGCATTTCCAACCCACTCTGCCCCCACCTTTGCCAGAGACCAGGGTAAGTGGCTGCAAATAAAAATTTATGTGTTGGTTCTTTAAACGGCCTTTTGCATCTTCAGTCTCCCATCTCTGGCAGAGAGCAACCCTGCCACTTTTCAGAGCTGGCTGTTTTCTGTGTACTTTTTGGGCTCTGGTGCTATAGATGGAGACCCTGCTTTTGGCTTAGACCCCTCTCTTCTCAGGGGGATCCAACTGGCCCTTTCAATATACCTCTGGTGCTGCCACCCATGGGTGCCCTGACCACCTTCTTGAGTCTCTGCCACACTCCTTATCAGTTAGGTTGTGCTAAAGCTGATTCTTCTCTCTCCGAGGTTATAAGGCTCCTCTCTCGCTATTTTTCAGTTGTTTTTTCCAGGTGATTTCTCCAGATTGTTTAGTTGTAATTCCGGATTGGCCCTGGGAGGAGGTCAGTGTGACTTCCACTCACTCCTCTGCCATCTTGCATGGTTTCATTTAAATTGGAGGTGATGCGTGTTATCGGTGCCCTGACAATTTTATGAATTTTTCTGATAAATGTCTCTTGTTCTGCCCTTCCTAGTTGTCCTGCCCCCAGCACCACTTTCTTTTGGAGCTGACTATATGAAGAGCTCTGATTATGAGCTTCTGGATTGACCCCATTCCTCTGTGATTTAGACAAGTGTTCATTCCTTTTGTGGTACTGGAAACTCACCCCAAGTTATATTTTCTTTCCATATTGATAAACTTGACAGATCTCTCATCTTTTCATGGCCACATTCCATGACACTTAACCTAAATTTTGGTCTTGCTATGTATAGTTTTTAGTTTCTAATTCTGAATCTCTTCTCTGAAGGAACTGTATGAATGATCTTAAAACACATGGATATCAATGATGAACCAACCAAGAAAGAGCATGTGTATAAAATAAGTAGTATACATGTCTCCTGCACCTCAAATAAAAGGTAGAATTTGGGTAGAGAGGGAAAAATGAGCAATAGTTGATGCACAACTCTCTAGAAGTGTATGTGTATTTAGGTGTTTTGTTTCAAAGTTCTGCTATGACCACTAGTTTCCCAGAAATATTGGGAAAAAGAATAATGACCTTTCTTTGTCTTCCAGGAAATATATGCCAGTTTTGAATACACAGAACTAAGAAGGCCAAGTTAAAGGTGGTGCCATCTTTGTATCAGCTGTCATAGTCTTGTCAACAGGTGGCGCTTGGTTATCAGAGTCTAGCCCTGGTCATTATCCTTGTCTTTCTATCTAGAATTCATGTACCTGTCAATTTCATTTAGTTCCACCTGAAGCCTTGAATGCAGATCCAGACAACCTTATGAAGAGATAACATTCCTTCATGTGTCCACCTTTTATTCAGAATTTTGCAGGTTGATCTTGCCCTCTCTTTCAGAGTCTATCCCTTCCTGGTGCCACCTGGTTTTTATAAATGATGAGGTCTTAGTGCCAACTATTTATAGGATATTCTTTCTGCTTCTTTGTTTTCTGCTTTATGAAAATGCAGAACACTTTGACTCAGGCACATTGATTTTTGGATTTTATGAACATACCCTTTTCTATGTTAATTGATGTAATAGCTAAACAACTTTGCTTTAGCATCTTATTTATATGGCATTCTCATCAGTCTAACAGATCCTCCTAATTTTGTAACCTTGTATAGATAGCAAGTAATGTTCTGTGAACTGGAAAAAAATCAAACTAACTTTAGTAGCAAAATTATACTGAAGAGTAATGGTGTATATGATTAATGCAATAACTTCAACCAAATTGGGGTGAGTATTGAATGCTAGGGTTAAGAATTCAAATTTTATCCTGACAGAAAAAAGAGGATGACAGAATGAAACCAACACAGCACAGTAGAGAGATCAGAATAAATACCAGGCAATTTATTCCACAAATGTGATTTTGAGGAAGTCATTTCTATTGTTTTAATGCTCTATTCTCTAAAATTAAAAGTTTAAATCAGATTTATTTCTAAGGTCCTTTGCAGAATCCAGTGACTGTATTATATTTTATCCTTGATAAAGTTATAATGTAATTAATCAAGTTCATGATTTCAATTGGACAGAAATAAGTCTGGGTAAGCACACCATGTGTTTGGAAGGAAGAGCAGAAGAAATCTTTTTAAAAGTAGAGAAAAACATAAAACCCATTGCATGAAAACACTTGTTGATGGATGTACCTGATATCATAATTTCTGCATCCAAAAGCATCACCTCTAAGTTGGCTTAACTTCAGGGAAGTTTTATAAGCAAAAACAATGCATTATTGTAGGAACAGTGATTGCTCACAACTTTTACAGGAATGAGTCATTGTAATTAGAGGGCCACTGGCAATCTAGCTGAATTTGAGCAGCATAAAATAAGTTTTCTTACTGATTAAAGATGCACTTTGGTGATGGTTGTAACCTGTATAATAATTATTATTGTGTTTGGTATCATCAGCAGATAGTTTAAAAATAAATAATTATGTGACCTTGGGTGAGCTACTTACTGAGTTCATTTAACACAACATATTTTAGACTAAAATATTTCCTATGGTTTATAGTGTAAATTATAAATTGAGATACATATTTTCATATGTCATAATATGTAACCTTTCAATGAATAATTTGAACTTTAATGTTGATTATTCAGACTTTACTTATCAAATAAATGGATTTATTGAGAAAATGGTCCATGTCTTAAGAGGCTTCATCACTTAAAAAACAAAGATGTTCAAAGGCCACCTTCTCTCTTCTCATGTCAATAAGTGAAGATTTTCCCTTTTTTGAACCTTATTTTTAAATGTATGGAGCCAATACCATTCTTTTTAGAGGATACATTCCATTGTTTATTTGCAGAACTTATCTGATTTTAAAAGGGAGCATCTGTGGAATTTCCTCTTACATGAGATGGGAGTTATTTTCCAATGACTACCTTAAACCATCCTCTAAATTTCTTTCAAAATACATATTTCATAGATACAATCATGGAACCTGGATAGTGATTCTCATACACCCTGTTTTTTGAGAACCACGGCGCTAAATTAAAGGACAGGACAAATCTACACGTCTGGATGTATTAGTCAGGGTTCTGCAGAGAACAGAACCAGAGGAATATATAGAGATACATAAGAAGAGATTTATTATGGGAATTGGCTTATGTGATTATGGAGGCTGAGATATGTCATGATATGCTGTTGGCAAGCTGGAGAACCAGGAAAGCTGGTGGTATAATTCAGTCCAAATCTGAATTGATGGTGTAAATCCCAGTCTGAGACCAAAGGCCTGAGAACCGAGGATGGAGGGAGAGGTTGGGTGCTTGGTTAAGCCCCATAATTTAAAGGCTTGAGAACCAAGATCTCCAATGTCCAAGATAAGGAGAAAATGGATATCCCTGCTTGAGAAGAGAAAATGAGGATTTACCCTTTCTCCACCTTTTTGTTCTATTTGGGTTCTAAATGGGTTGCGAGGTGCCTACCCACACTGGTGAAGGTGGTCTTCTTTACTCAGTTACTGATTCAATTGCTAATGTCTACAAGAAAGTCCCTCACAGATACAGCCAAATACAATTTTAGTAGTTATCTGAGCATCTCTTAGCCCAGTCAAATTGACACAAAAAGTTTATTATCACACTGAGCAGTTGAACAAATGTGCCCTTAAAGCAATTGTCAGGTACCTAATAACAAATTCAGATACAAAAGCAAATTGACTGTAAGGCCAATGAGATACAGGATACACCCCCTTCCACCTGCAGGGGGCACCCTTTCAAGGCCCTGGAAAGAACCTTGGCAATATATTCATATAGTTTTGTATAGTTTTTCCATGTAAGATGTTTCATTCCAACTGGTCAAGACTGCTGCTTCTTTCCACCTAATTTATCCTCTGTCACACTTCCCCTATCACTTGGAAATATCAGAGTGGCCAAGGACATTTTTGAGATTGGGCTAAGGGGAAATTAATTTGGGGCCCGTAGTGTTTGAATTTGTCACTATGTAGTTATTATGGTGTTCTTGGTCATTTCTGGGGTAGAATCAAGTTATTGCCAGCTATTGCAAGAGCAGGAATGGCTTTCAGGAATTGTTCTACCATTCATTGAGCCAACTTACCAAGCATCAGTTATCAGCATACTAGACCAGAATATGCACGTGAATATGCAGGTAAATGTGTATGTGAATCGTGCACCTGGCACTATGAAAAAGTAAATAAAGGAGGGCAAACAAGGCTTGATGTTCACAAAGCCTGGAGTTAATCTAAATAAAATCCTTCCAGTCATCAGACATGTAAAATTTTAAGCAAAGCATTCGTCTCTCATTGGCACTTGGTCAAAGAAGTGTGTTTAAATACACACACAAACATATACATACATGGAACTCATGTGAAATCATGGGCAACAGCTCCACATAATTTTTCTCAAATTCAGCAATACTAAACGTTTTCATCACATTACCAATGATGAGTTGCTAAGTTAAAAAGCATGTTTTCTAAATTCTCTGTCAGAAAAAAAAGTGGTCATCCTAGATGGATTGATTTCCCAGGACTTCCATAAGAAAGTGACCCAAACTGGGTGACTTAAAACAACAGGAATTGACCGCCTCACAGTTCTGGAGAAGCTCCAGAAGCCCCAAATCAAGGTGTCGGTAGGGCCATGCTTCCACTGAAGCCTCAAAGGCAAGATGCTTCCTTGCCTCTTGTAGGAATTGGCAGCCCCAGACTCTCCTTGGCTTGTAGCAGCATCACTTCGACCTCTTCCTCCACCTCCACATGGTCTTCTCCCTGCATCTGGTGTCTTCACATGGCTGGCTGGACTCTTGCCTTAGGGGTCCACCCTATTCCAGTATGACCTCATCTTAATTAATTACATATGCAACAATCTTATTTCCAAATAAGATCATTTTCTGAGATACTGCGGGTTAGGATTTCAACATACTTTTCTTGGGGGACACAATTCAATTAAAAAAACTAAAGAAAAGACTAAATCATCTCTTAATTCTCTCAATAGAGGAAATGTTACTAAGTTGTCACGTGAGGTGATCAAGAGTATTCAGTCAAAAATACTGTTCCCCTTCCCCCCTAAAAAGTAACAAACATGTGTCTCAGGCACTTAAGAAAGTGATCTTTTAAAAACCATTTTTAACATTTGTGTTATTCCAAGCCTTCCAAAGTCTTACAAAGCTGTTTGCCATCTATTTTCCACCTTTAGATTTGTGCTCAAGTGTGCACTCATTCCAGGGTGACATTGGAGCCACCCCATGCCTGAGCCCTGCGCCAGCTCACTGTGGCCCTACACCATTCGTGCTTTAGCCACAGGCATACCATGCATCACCAGGTGCAGCACCGGAGGTATACCATGCTCTGGTTTGTGTCGCTGGGGACAGTCTCTCACCCGCTGCCCTGCAAGTGCCATGAAGCAGGTCTGCCGGTGCCTTGCAGAGCAGCGTGAGATGCATATTAATAGTTGTCGATGACTGAATCATAGATGTTGTTGTTGGGACTGTTGCTAAGACTAAACCAGGGATAGTTGCTGAGGACTGAATCACAGACTTTGTTGTTGTTGTTGCTGCTGTTAATATTAAATCAGAAATAGAAGCCTTATCTTATGTGGGTATTAGGTCTAAAGTCAGAAAATGAGTTGAAGTGAATTGAGATGTGATCTACACGATGCGATCTCATTGTAGTCACACTCCACCTAAGCTGGGTGTCATAGGACTATTCCTTTTCTTTGTTACAGGGGTTTTATTTTGGCACTTTTCTGTAACATTATTATTTTTTATTATTATTATATTATTATTATGTGTGATGTCTGAAGGGAGTCTGAAGCAGAATAGGGTCCTGGGCTTCCCGGAAGGCAGGAGTTAATTACCAGAATGAGTAACTGTCACTACTGGAAGCCGAGACTCACACAGAGAGCAGGATTATAGCTTCTCTGTGCTGCTCACACTCCCCAGGAGAGCTCTGGTCCAGGATTTGTGGCCGAGCTGCCTTAGCAGACACAGTTGTCTGAAGCAACAGGGCTCCCCTAGGTGTGGCCTCTGGCTAGTGTCCTACTGACTTGAATCAGCATTAATTGCTTGGAAAATGAGAGTTTGATTTGAAGAGAGACCTGCAGGGTTTCTAATGCTCATTTTGGTACCAACTCAAGCTGCTTTCATCCCTGGATTCCAGAGAATAGTTAGGCTTCCATGCGTGGTCAGGCTTCACCATCATTCATAATGCCAGGAAAGAGATACAGTATCTATTTTTGCAAACACTTTTCATCCCGGTGCAAAGTCGTCCATCTTCTAAGCACTGTGACATAGAACTGAAATAAAAATTTTTGTATGATGAACACCCAGTCTCCTGTGATTATCCCAACTCTGCTTTTTTGCTAAGACAGCTTTGTATCAGAATCATGGATCTTTAATGCCTGTGAAATGAAAGAGATTTTGCTTTCATTTATTTTTTCCACCCTGGGGTCAAGTTACTTAATTTTCCCTGCTCATGCTGACCAATTAATTTTGTGTCAAGTTGTCAGTAGTGTGTACATTTATTTGTGGTCCCTGCGACTCCAATTCCAAACCTTAATTGCCATTCTCGGGTATCGTCTCTGAGTGAACCAGACTGAGACAGCAGCAAGAAGACTGGGAGTGCCCTGTGACAGATTATGCTCCTAGAAGGGGCCTGCTCATACTAACGGTGGGGAAGAGCCAGCTGGTAGCACACACAGGTATCAGAGAGAACGGAAGGGGCCCACTGCATGAATCCTAGGCTCGAGATAGGGTGTTTGGTTTGTTTTGATCACATTCTAAAATATTTAACTGAAACGTACTTCTACCTTTCCAGAATGGCTGGTCTCACCCTTCTTCAGTTGGTTGGAGTGTTGTCTCATACACCAAAAGGTTGCAGGTTCTATCCCTGCTCAGGGCACATACCTAGTTTGTGGGTTCCATCCCCGGCGGAGGCACATACAGAAAGCAACTGATCAATGTTTCTTTTTCACGTGATTCAATGATTCATCCTATAGCCAAAGTTTTTTTAAAAAACTTTTAGAGTTGCTAAAACGTTTTGAAAACCTGGATGTGCTTAATGTGGCACCACTGCAGTCCAGGCTGGGATGACCAGTCAGGAAGTTAGTGGCCTGTCACTGAGGCACCTTTCCTGATTTAGGGGCAAGAAATGGTCCCCAGATTTGTTAAGATCCAAATTTTATGCAGCATGCACTATGTCTGTATAGTGCATGTATGTATGTATTTTCCTTTTTTATTTTCTGTGAGGAAAAGGAAAAGAAAGAGAAACATGGAAACATAGTGATCATAAAAGCCAAATGCTTTAAACACTCCCTAGAAATTAGCAAAGCTATCCATTCTCTGTTAGAGAAACTTGCCCCACAACAGTAGAAAGAACTGAACCGTCCCTGGTAAAGCCATCAACAGCCATCAGTGCAAACCACGAAAAGGAGAAACTAGCTGCGCCGAGGGCCAGGAGATCTGGAATGGCTGTGAGTGCACTTTTATAGACAGGGTGGGTGAGTGCTGTTGGGAAGGGGGTGGGGGAGGAGAACCTTCTCAAGAAGTCTCAAGAGCCCCTGCTTTCTTGGGCCGATCACTTTTAGGAAAGAACTCACTGCGAAGAGTCAAGGAGCTGGACGTTGATTCCATATGCCTGTCTGTGTTTCTGTCAGCCTTGGAAAGTTTTGGTATATGAACCCCCAATCTAGAAGCCTGATGTTACCTATTTGGTAGGAGCCCAGATACTCATTTAACTGGATGTAGGCTTTGATCTGACCCCTGCCAAATTCTCAGTCCGATGTGTTGAATAACGTATTTCATTTCTTTAAGATCAGTGAAAAGGAGATGGTGATATCCACCCCTCAGGATTGTTGGGAAGTTAAATGAAACAATCCACATAATACATTTAGCACAGCAAGTGCTCAATAAATTGTTGTTAGCACAAACAACAAGTAAAACTATAAAGAGAGACAGGTAGACACACACATACAAAGTGTGTATATTTATGTTGGTATATATATAAATTCTTAATATGCCTCATATCTTCAAAAGCACCTGTTATCAATCAGAGGTAGGCCTGATATACAAGTGATTTTACATTCACTCATGTTTTCTAACCAAATGTTCCCAGAAGACTGGCTGTAGCTTTGCAGAGTTACACTGATATTCTTTTCATCTGTGCCTATTTTGCACAGCAAATCCTAGCATTGACCCATAACCCTTTAAATGTTTATGCAGAATCAGCCTCAGCTCTACCTACAGGCCACTCAGAGGAAACAGCACAAACACACCCTTATCTTTTGTATGACAGCATGTTCTTTGCAAGTTATTACACAATGTGCAATTCCCACAACGTTTCACCGGAAATGGTTCTTATTCCAAATATTTCAGATAGCCAGCAGTGATATTAAAAGGATATACTTTAGAAAAAATACCCTCGTATACTGAGTCCAGCTGCATCAACATTGCTGACTTACAACTGCTTGATTTTAAGTGTGACAAAAGTTTTCTTGCAGCAACGAATGAAGGCAGAATGTGCTAGTAAAACAAATGTTATGAGAGAAAGTCATTCTTGTTTTCTTTGTGTGCCTGCTGTTTCTAAGTTGCATGTCTGACTTGAGTACAAGACTTAAGGACACTTTTGGAGCACCATTCCCATCTGCTGCCCAAAGGCACCTTGAGAGTAACAGTCAAGGGCACCATCAACCGGAGGCCCATCCTGGAGACCCCCCATTCCCAAAAGTGCCCCAGCATTGGGTAAAATCATAGCTTTCGGAGTGGATGAAATCTCAAGGCCATCTGTTTTCAAGTAAGTAAAATATTTTTGACTCCATCATAAGGCCTAATCAACTGAGGCTCTCAGAGAAATGATGGCCAAGTGACATATGCTATCCTGGATGGGATTCTAAAGAAAAAAAAAAGTAAAAAGAAAACTAAGAAAATCTGAAAAAGCATGGACTTCAGATAATAAGAATACATCTATATTGGTTCATTAATTATAACTAATGTGCCGCACTAGCTAAATTGATACTGACAGGGACATTTGTGTGGGATATATGGAGCTCTGTACCACATGGACATTTTTTTCCAGTAAATCTAAAATGTTCCTGTAATACCATTACTCAGTTCTGGATTCTGAAGTGGAATCACAGAACTGACCTTTTCTTCTAATTTGTCAGAGCTTCTTTCATGTTACAAATTCTTGAAAATATCACATGTGCAAATTCCTTGCTTAACAGTCTGCAATCTTAATCCCTGCTCAGACATCTCCGTGCCGTGTACAAACAGGATCAGTCCTGAGCTGACTGCGCCCAGGAGGGGGTCTGTTCCCAGGCCCCTGGCTTCTGGGGAGAGCTTCTCACGAAAGCCTCTCGCCCCCTGCCGCTCACCAGGCCCCACTGCAGTCGTGACCCGCGCCGGGTGCCCCAGCCAGCGCGGACCAGAGCGTCGGTCCTGGTGGGCGCAGGAGAACCCTCAGGGACGGGTCCTGCGGACAGGCTGCTCCCTGAGGTGCAGAGTCATCTACAAGGTCTTGAGCAGTTCTCTGATCTCCACACAACTTTGCCTGGACCTGTGCCTCCCCATGGCCAGGAAATCCCGAAGCACTATGTTGCTAGCGCTTGCGCAGCGTGACCAGAGAAACTGGGCCATCTTCTCGCCGTCTCACCGCACAGCAGAGGAAGCACGTTCGCCAGCCAAGGGTGGGGGTGCGGACAACGCCAGAGTGGGCCCCGCAGCTCCTCTCTGAAAGCAAATGCAGAGCTGTCAGCTAGGAATAAGGACAGAAATGGTGGCTGTTTTTGTTTCTTTCCTTATTCCTTATGAACTAATGAATCACTTTGCGAGATGCCGTGTTAAATCCCCCTGGAATATCAATTAGAATTACACTAAGGTCACAATGATTTCTGGGGAAAATAATATTTTGTTTTTCTGCTAATGTTAGGTTTTTCCATTTATTCCGCTGCCTGACATCACACACTTATGAAATGAAGCTAGATACTTCTATATAATCCATGAGGCAAATAAGAAATTGTAACTGAAATGAGGAAACGTTTTGAAGGAAATGACAAGAATGTTTGACACATCAAAACAGGTGGGGATGCAAGGAAAGCGGTGCTTAGAGAAAAATATGTAGCTCTCAATGCTTAGCAGTGACATCTTCCTGAAATGTTTTACAGCGTTACGGCTGACGTGTGGTTTACCAGTGCCTCTGTGTGCCGGCCGGCTTTCCTCTCCAACGTCCGTTTCGCGAAGTCCCGAGTTTATGCTCAGGTAACAACGCTGGACCGGAGCCTAAGGCTTGGCTGAACAATGAAATATGGGTTGACATAAGTACTGCTTTCCATACCGACTGCTATTTCTGATCGTTTGTCTTAAATACATATAAATAATTAAAAAAATAAGATTACCATTGTCTAAAAGCACAGAGCAAATTTGAGGTCACTTGAAATAATGGAAGAAGATTACATTATTTTATAGTCTCGTGGGTTTTCGACATGTTTCCTTAAGTTTACTACCTTTGGGTTCCCGTGGCTGCCCTAGAGATGGCGATTAAATTATCCTGGGTAATGTGTCTATCATTTGGGTATTGTCCCCAATGGCTTATATTGATAATGGTGACACGTAAAAATTTGACTAAAAAGCAATAGTAATATTCAAGTCACATACTATTTCCTACAAATATACAACTTAAAATCATTAAAAATTACCTAGGCAGTAAATTTTGTTTTAAGAAATTGAAAAAATACACACAAGCAGAAAAAGGCATTTATAATTCCATCACATAACGGTAATAAACTTTGATGATTTGTTATCTACTTTCCAGGTTGTGCATATATTAATCTTCAGCAAAGCACCAGATTATCTGTTTAGTATAAAATACTTTAAAATGGCACTTAAGTTAGAAAATGATTTAAAAAAATACCCAGGCAACAAACTGTTACTATGTCGCTGAACACTAAACCCTGCTGCTATGAATTAAGTTTTCATTAAGCTTTTCTACTTTAAGCAAACTTTTACATATCAGAGTTATTGGCTGCAAACAGTTTAGCATAAAGGTAACGCAGTGCGCCCCCTTCTCTGTGGGAAATACTTCACAGGACCCCAAGTGGATGCCTAAAACTGCCGATAGTACCAAACCCTATTTAGGCTGTATTTTCTCCTATACATACATGCTTATGTAAAGTTTAATTTATAAACTAGATACAATAAGAGATGAACAACAACAACAATAATAAGGAGGAATATAACAATATTCTCTAATGAAGCTACGTGACTGTGGTGTCCCTCTTTGATAATCGATCTGATTGGTAACCAGGATGACTACGCAGGGACTCATGAACGGGCGGCCCACCCAGCGTGGACACGCTGGACAAACGGGCTGAGTCACACCCGGGGGGCGCGATTTCATCATGCTACTCGGGAAGGCCAGCAATGTACAACTTAGAAACTGTTTATTTCTGGAATGTTCCATTGAACGTTTTCTGACTTTGGCTGACCGGGGGTAACAAACTGTGGAAAGTGAAGCCACAGATAAAGGGGGTTACTGTACGTGGGGAGGTTTTTAGGAAACATCCAGATAGAGAGCCGGACTTGAAACTCGTTGGCAGGAATCACTGCGAGATCGTGCTGAGGATCCCGTGGGGCTGGGTGACACGCTGTCACCACTGCATTCAGGACCCCTCCGCGGCCACCGCCATACCTGCACCTCTGCTGCGCACCAGATGGTGCCAAATCAGACAAGGAAAAGACTCCATCAGGTTTAAAAAGGGCGCAGCAGAACGACTGCAGATGTGAAGAGGTTATTGGAATGTCAGGATGTCATTACAGCTAGACAGAAAATTATTTACTACGCCAGAGCCATAGAAATGCAACACCATTTAACAAAGGGATGTGTGTGTGTGTGTGTGTATCTCATATACACCCACACTGTAGGTGTGTAGTGGGGCTTTCAGACGTTCACTGGCAGGTGGGAGAAATAGATGATTCTAACTTTTAATTTTGGGCACAAGTACTACATGGACGAGAACAGCAACCCTCTCTTAAAGGCTTGGACATAGTGACTATAAAAAGAGACTCAGCACATATTATGGGAAGAGAAAAAATTCCTGTGCTAGAAAGCCCCAGCCTCAAACTCACCTGAGTTCTCTGGTCAAAAAACAACTTCAGTCAGCAGGATTCATGCCCCTCTAGGTCATAAGCATATTATAACCCTGGGAAGATTTAATCTAGGAAAACATTTAGGGGAATCCAACTGATAGTATTTGCATTTTCGTGTTAAGAAGGATTCTGTGCAATTTAACATGTTAAATATTTGTAACATGGAAGATACTATGCTATGATACAGTAATTCAAATTAAAACATGTTGAATTGGGTGACTTCCTTGGTGGAATATTTAAGTAGAAATTTACTATGATAATGGTCCGTGCATGCTAATTTAAGATTCACTTTCTTGAGAAAGAGCAGCGTTCCTCTGCTGAGCTGAGGCGGAACTCTGGGGTGTGATGTGACCAGAAGCCACATAATTATTAACACACATGATAAAATGCTTGAACAATTTTCTGACAGACATTAATTAGCTTAAGAGCCTCTTCTAAGAATCCTGCAGCTGACTTTCTACCTGGTGAAATGCCTCAGGACATTTAATCACTGTTTATCCAGTTGTGCAATGTTTCCTTCACACGAGTTTAAAAATCTAGTGTAAAATAATACTCCAACCACTTTTCCTGTTAGAAATTGCTACTAAGGTGAGCTCTTTGAATTGCTTAAAAGCCTGTTTCCTTGCAGCAAAAGCTTGACTCAGGCTGTGGATCAATTTTTCTGAGAAGTTAATTTCATATTTATGTTCAATTCATTACCTTGAAAATTTACCATACTGTTGGAGACTTTTTTGTTCTGTCAATCAAAAAATAGTTCTTAAAAAGAAAATCAGCAACGCTAAATTTGTATATTTAGTTAAAATTGTTTCAAGGAATGTACTATATCTAATTTGTAAATAAGACCAAGTAATTACCCCAGGCTGCCTTAAAAACTGTTTGCCGAAATTCTGTTGATTTATAAATAGAATAATTAGATTCATAACTTGACGTCAAAGTATAAATATAAATTAGGTTTTTGGAGTTGGAGTTTTAATAATTAACAATTAATTCTTTTTGAAAAGGTTTTCTTCTGAGTAATCTTTTCAGCACACAAAGGCCTCCTACAAAGGCATTGCAAATCTCACATTGATCCCACTGAAACGCATAATGAGGGATTCTGCAAACATAGGAGCTTGGGCACTGAGAAGCCAAAGTAATAACTAATAGTTGTGATGAGAGATTTTTGTTTTTTTCCATTGAGGATGCTGCCCTGGCTCTTTTTAAATGTTAGTGAAAGCATATTCATTCCTTCAGCCTTTTTTAAACAATTACCCAGAATGGATTCATGAAGCAAATCTTTTCCTAAAATTGGTAGTTAAACTATTCTTTTCAAATGAGGCCCTCCAAGGAAGAATTAACATAATCAGCTTTATGTCTCAACCCTGTGGGATTTTTGCTTGTTTGTTTGCTTGATTTTTGTGTGTGTGTGTTCACTCTTTCCCCCCTTGTATGGGGTAGAAATAGAGGTTTTTTAAAAAGGAAGGCACACAATGTGTTGTGTCTTCAGTTTGAATGTCTCCTAGTATTAAACTGTAAGTCCCACAAAGACATTTTTGGGGTTTTTATCTCCTCACCATTCACTATGTTCCTAAAATTTACAACATTGTAGTCACCCAATAAATACTTGAGTGACTGAATGACACCAAGAATAAATTATTAAGAGAGTCCCTTAAAAGCTTCCATCTTTCCACTTGCTCAAATTTATTTCAGTCTTACAAGGTCCAGCACCTCATTTCCCCATTTGCGGTTCACCTTACAGAATGGCGATACCTAAATTCACCACTGGCCTTAGAATTGGATCATTTCCTGAATCCTAAGGGCAAAACTGACCTCAGACAGGACAAAACTGGAGAGGTTTCAAGCAATGCTGAGCCTCTGAGTCAGAGGGCCGGGTTTGGCATTTAGAGAAACTTGGATGCGTGTGGGCCTAGAAGCAAGTATCTGCAGATTTGAGTCTGCAGACTCAGGAATGCAGGGAGCTTTGGCTGGGGATTAGCTCAGACCAGAAGAAATAGGAAGGAAAGAAGATAAACCTGGGACTGAATGAGCTCTTGGAATCTGGACAAACACATTGCATATCCACACAAATGCATGAATGATACATAATGGTTGATGCTAGGCGTAGGCTGTCTGCTTCCTGCTCTGCAACTCACAGAGCATCCTGTTTTCTGAGGGAATTTTCTGGAGAGCAGGCATGGACCAAAGCTGGGAGGGAGGCAGCCTCTATGGTTCAGTTCCCTCCTGGATCCCAGTGCATTTCCTTGCTCAATAGCAAAAACTAAGAGAATAAGGGACCACATATTTTGATGACTATTGTCCTGTGTTGTGGCATGGGGAGAGAATCAAAGGATGTACCACAGAGGTTAAAACAAGTAAATACAGTGAAAAGTGCCAAACTTCAGTTGTTTTTTTTTTTATGAATTACTAACTTGACTTTTTAGTACTTAGTTAACATGGAGTTGAAGCTATGTTCACAATTTTTGTAGTATTAATTTTCTAGAAAGCAGTGATGTAGAGCTGCCCTCTATAATTGTGTTTGACACCCACATGGTTGGACAGGACCAGTTTTATAACTGGGGGGATTCAGTGCAAAATAAATAAATAAATATACTGGAAGTTCCTTTTCCCCCCAAAAAGGAAAACGGTCATTAAGGTACTAATGTATAAAGCTTTGCTTCCCCCCCGCCCCGCTTGATTTGACATGGTGTTTTGATTTGTTTTTTAATTGTTATTCAAAGCAAAAAATATTGAAAATATAGAGTATTAGTATGACTTTTTCAGTTCATCTTTATATGTGCAAGACCAGCTTTAAATGCATATTTCAGACCATTTAACTGGTATATAGAATTGTCAAAATGTCACAACTCTTGTTTCTTAGCATGCACATACCTATTTACTCCATTCTTACCATAATACTAGATGGGCAGCCTTTTAATGGGTATTTTAAGGTGAGTTCCTTTTCCACTTGTATCTCTCTCTGAGTAGAAACTTCCACGTTTTCATGCTGTTATAGAGCAATATCATTAAAAGATCTGTTGCTCTGAGAATGTTGGAGAAGTTGAAATATGTTAGCTTTTCTGCATAGTCCCTCTGTAGTTATGACTTGGTAATAAACGTAGAACTACTTTTTTAAAAACTGACCCAACAACTATAGTTCTAATAAGACAAAAATAAAAAATAAGAAGTGAGAAAGTGATAGTTGAATGTATCAAGAGATTGAACTATCAATAACCAGAACACTAATGTTAATAATAATACCTGACATTTATTTAGAGTTCACTCAATTCACATAGGCACTGAGATGCACCATTTCATCCTCTCATCGATCCACTGATGCACATATTATTACGTACATTTTAAAAGTGAACTTACGGAGCCACCAAGTTGTGAAGTAACCAGACCCAGACGGCCCCAGTACTGTAGGTGAATCCGCCCTCAGAGCGTCTGACCACAGGGCACCCTGTCTCAAGGTTGGTACAGGTTTATGTTCTTATTCCTGACATACTTCTACATGATGGATGCTCAGAACTGTCAATGCTTTGCTGAATATTCAATATGAAAGTTAGTATTTTAATTCCCAATTTAAATACTGCTAAGGAGTATGAGGCAAGGATGTGTGTTCATTTAAAAATGAAATTTACTGACATGTTATTAATAACTATAAAACATCTCATCTCCATATGATAGAGTTAGAGATGTTTGTCCATAGTGATGTTTGACATGATAGAAAATTAGAGATAATGCCTATTCATCTCATGTTAAAATAATTTAACCTTCCTCTCCCACCTTAATGCCTTTTTATTAACAAAGAAGAAAAACACATGTTAGAATTTTTGGTTAATCTATACTTAATTATCTAAAGGGTGATGTAAACAAATTTATCAATGCCATATAAAATTATATTTTCTCTTAAATTTATAAATAGCTTGCAAACTCTATGCCTTAGAAAAAAAGTATACAGCCCTGGCTGGGTAGCTCAATTGGCTAGAGCAGTGTCCACCCTGGTTGCAGGTTCCACCCTGGCCAGTACACCAAGGTTGCAGGTTCCACCCTGGCCAAGGCACATCCAAGAATCAATCAATGAATACATACATAAGTGGAACAAAAACTCAGCATTTCTCTCTTTCTTCCTCTTTCCCTCTCAAATCAATAAAAGAAAACATATAGCAAGCAAAGTCCTCTACATACAGTATATCTCTAAGAGATTGTTTATGAATCAAATAAATTAATCATTGCATATTAAATATAATGCATAATAATGCTAGAAAGGAATGCAGAGAAATCTACATTTAATATTTTATCACTGCTTGTGGCAAACTAGAAGAAAAAATAAAAATATCATATTTAAGAAGGAATTTAAAATGAAGAAAGAGGAATATAAGCTGCAAACCACATAGAAGTAACTATTTGAAAGGATTAAGATTTAGAAACAAAGACAGAAGGCTATATAATGAAATAGAAAGATGTTTCTCTCAATTGTAATGGATAGTGTGGGAATGTGCATTGAGATTTAAAGTAGTTTAATCCAAAGTAAATATAATCATGCAGTGGTTTTACTGAGAAAAAAATGCTTTTCTTAAAATAAAAGACATCCTTTATAATAATGATATTAAACCTTAATGGAGAATAAGGGTGCTTTTTAGAGAACATCACAGAATATTTTTCTTGTCGAGTCCAAGGATGGTTATTCTCTTTTAAACTAAATCAAAAAGATTCATTGCCAGAGAAAGACCTAATTTTATCTGAATTTCATAGATAAGACATTGTTTCCTCTGCTATTTCAAAGTGGATATAATAAGGTGTGTTTCCTCTTATTCTAAAGTAAAAATAATATTCAAAGTATAAAAAGACTATTTAAAGCATGCTTCAATATTTAAAATTAAGTTATATATCACTAGGGCTTTTATTTTTAGATTTTCACTGACTGTATCAGATATGCATGTTTCAGTGTACAAAAATTTGTTTATGTTAGAGAAAAATAGTAATATGTTTTATGGATCTCAAGTGCCTTATATACATACTGGTTTTCTTTTTGTGTGTTCTTTTATGGTTCATATTTACGTTCACAACAGTAACATTTTATTTATTGCCCTTTATGGAATTTTATATTTGAATATGTTAAAAAAATGCTCCTGTTAAAAATCTACTGTAATCTTTAATGTTTTGGCTCTTGCTGTTTTGCCACCATAACTCACCATTTTTCCTCCTTTCTCCACTATATCCCAATGGCTTGAGAGCTTTCAGTTGGAAACCGATCTTCACCTCACATCTCTCAGTTTTATGGAGCAAGATTTCCTCTCCTGAGCACCTAGAATGGTAAAAGTGCATCTCGGCTTTTGAAAGAATTCATTTCTAGTTCTAGAAGTTTCATTTCAATTTCACAGTTAGCTTGGGCTCTTACAAAATGGGGAAGGTGTTTACAATCTTAATCAAAACCGCCGCTGAAATAAAGCAAACTGATTTTTTTTTTTTTTTAAGAAGAAATAATCTATTAAAGCCAGGAATGTGGTTTGAGAATCGGACTTTACTCCGGTATCCTACGGAGGTATATGAAATTACAACCATTTCAGAATGCTTTCAAAACACATGAAGAAATGTACGCATTCAATCCAAATAAAACCTGGGAGGGGTAGACTAAGACACGTTTGCAAGTTCTAATAGAATATAAAAAAGGTTGTGTGGAGGTGGGATTCTCAAATTCTATAACCAACAGAGCAAGCCTTTCACATCTCCAATCTGCATTTGTGATATCATTAAAAAAATACATATTTTGGTCTTTCTCCATGGCCCCTGTCCAGAGCGCCTAAAGCGTCTGTAATTTCCTAAATGATAGAGGTGTTAGGAGCATCTTTTGTTTGAATATTTGGTCTTTGGCCTCAGTTCCTGACACAGAGCTCCAAATGCCTTGGAATTTCCTGCCTTGTTGGAACATCTCTCCGGGGCGGGCGGGGGGTAGGGAGGGGCTCCTAGATGGTTTGAGAATGGGGGCTGGTCCCCAAAAAGACCAGGCCGTGATGAGAAGCTGAGAACTTCCAGCCCCATCCTGCATGCTGCAGAGCGGGCAGAGGGGCTGGAGACTAAGTTAGTGACCGATCATGCCGCCCTCGCTGGGGTGGCTGGGGTGCCGTCCAATAAACAGAGAAAGCCTGTGGGTTCACTTCCCAATCAGGGCATGTACCTAGCCTGCAGGTCCGTGTGCAGCCGATCGATGCTTCTCTCTCTCTCTCTCCCCCTCCACTGCCTCCTCTCTCCCTAAAATCAATAAGTATATACATTTTTTAAATTTTAAAAAACTGATCATGCCTACAGGACGAAGCCTCCATCCATAAAAATTCCCTAACTACCGGGTTTGGAGAACTTCCAGGTTTGCGAGTACATACATGTGCCGAGAGGATAGTGGACCCCAACTCCTTGGGGACGGAAGCTCCTGCGACACTTCCGGACCTTGCCCTGTGTAGCGTATTCTCTGTTACATAATACACGAGTATGTGTTTCCCCGAATTATATCCATTCTGTCAAAACCCAGGAGGATACATCGAGAGGAGGGAATATTATTCAGCCCTAAAAAGAAGCCAGCTCTCAAAACATGAAAACATCTGCAGAAACCTCAAGAGCGTATTATTAAGCGAGAGAAGCCAATCTGAAAAAGCAACACACCGTGCGATTCCCGCTGCAGAAGTGCCCCTTATCCGCGGTTTCACTTTCTGTGGTTTCAGTCGTCTGGGGTCAGATGCGGTCCGAAAATATTAAATGAAAAATTCCACAAATAAACAACTCCTCAGTTTTCAATTGCATGTCATGGCGAGTGTCACAATGCAATCTTGCACCAACCCACCCTGTCCTGCCCAGGACATGGCTCATCTCTTCATCCAGCATGTTTGCATCATACACCCCTCACGCACTGGTCACTCCGTTGCCACCTCAGTTATCAGATCAAGGGTCAGGGTACCTCAGTGCTCGTGATCAAGTTACCATCGTTTTACTTAATAATGGCCAGAAAGCATGGGAGTAGCGATGCTGGCAATTTGGATATACCAAAAAGAAACCACAATATGTGTGTGTATGTACAAGACAAAAAAAAAGGCATAGTATATAAAGGGTTCGGTACCATCTGTGGTTTCGGACACCCCTGGGGGAGCTTGGACTGTATCCCCTGTGGATTAGCAGAGACTTCTGTATGTGTCCTTATGGAACAGGCAAAACTATGGGGACAGTAAAAAGATCAGTGGTTGCCACGTGTTGTTAGGGGAAAGTGGGCCGAGAGACAGGGATAAACAGAGCACAGAGGACTTCCAGGGCAGCGAAAATACTCTGCATGATACAGTTATGGTGGATATATGTCATTATGTATCACCGAAGTGAACTCCCCTGTAAACTATGGCCTTTGGGTAATTATAATGTGTCATCACAGT
The DNA here is from genome assembly GCF_021234165.1 of Pteronotus mesoamericanus. NCBI lineage: Eukaryota > Metazoa > Chordata > Mammalia > Chiroptera > Mormoopidae > Pteronotus > Pteronotus mesoamericanus. The sequence continues at coordinate 1,605,882 of NW_026555277.1, forward strand.
TTTATCAGTTGTAACAAAGGTGCCACAGGGGGATGTTAATAGTGGCGGAGGCGCTGCATGTGTGAAGGCAGGGGGTGCATGGGAAATCTCTACATCTTTTGCTCAGTTTTGCTGTATACCCAGAAGGGCTCTAAAAATAGTCCTTAAAATGAAGTGTCATTTTGTATGGTACTCACCACAAACTACCATATGCTGATGAACTTATTTGAAACATGACAGTATTATGACAAGATATTATGATCCTTAATCATTCTCTCCTTTTATAAACATTTAATAGTCATCTGTAAATGTCATTTATATCATAGTGCTTTATAAAGAACATTTATTACCTGCATTAATTATGGATTTTATGGCAGACGGTGCTCACTGCCTATAAAATACCTGCTGACCTTCCCCTTTGCAAGAGAACCTTGATTTAGTTCGGAGTGGTCACGGGTCCAGCCCCAGTCCTGCTCATTTTGTAAGATGTTTGATTTCCTTCCTCTTCTGCAACTAGGGATGCTCACATGATCCAGTGCTGGCCAATTAAATGGAAGCAGGAGGCTGCTTGGCGGAGGAGGGGGAGAATGAAACGACCATGCCTACCAAAACCTGCCTTCCACAGGACCAAGCTCATGCACTAGACCTCTGCCTATCCTGCAACAGAAGCACTAAGCATTTTTTAAGGAACCACTGTAATTTTTACCCATTATGTGCAGCACCTAATCAAAAATAGGAAACATGCTAACATACAGAACAACAAACGGGAGACAAAGGAAAATAGAAGTAAACAGAAAACAGGTCCATAGATGACTCAGGTATTGTTGTTTTCAGACAGGATATTAAAATAATTATGGGTAACATATCAAGAAAATAGAGGAAAAGTTGCAGAACTGCAGGAAAGACTCAGAATCCATCCAAATTGTTGAACAGAAATTTGAGAACCGATAAATACAAGGGTGAAGCTAACACTTTATTAGATGGTTGGAATAAAAGATTATAAACAATAGGGCAAGGACTAGTGGCCTGGAGGACATGTCTTTGGAAAGGACACCTATTTATTCATGAAGAAAAAGAATATAAAGGATCTATTGGACAAAACAGAATTTCTTGCATACATGCACTGAAAGTTCTACTATGGAAGGATGAATAAGAGTAATATTTGAATTAGATAAAACAGCAAATCAAACCCATAGAAAGTAGAAGGAAGGCAACCAAATATAAGGGCAAAATTCTAAGAAATAGAAAATGCAAAAAATAATGTTTTTGAAAGAGCCATGTTTGTTAAATCTCTAGCAAGACTGATCTGGAAAAAGAGCAGAAAACACAAATCAGTCATGTCACATAACCACACACACTGTATCATGAAGCAAATCATGGAGTTTTCTTTTATTGACTACTATAAAGTAAGCCATCCCACAAGTCAGTGACTTAAAGCCACTGTGGCATAATCCTTTATCCTCTCATCTGTCTGGAAATTTCTGGATCTCAGCTGACTAGGCTGTGCCCAGTTAGGAGGCTGAGACAAGCTTATAAAGAGAAGAACAGGGAAAGGAAAAATGGGGCCACAATGAAATCTACCACAACTGTCAACTACTTTATGCCCATAAATGTCATGATACAGGAGATACACAAATCACTTGAAAAATAAAACTGAAAGAATAATAAATATGAGTATTCCTATATTAAAGAATTTAAATGTGAAATCAATATTTTTTTTCACAAAAACAGTTCCTGGTAAGGAGAGCTTCCCTGAATTTTTCCAAACATTTAACAAAAGAATAACACAAATGTTATATAAATATTTTTACAAAATAGAACAAGATATGACTGCCTGTTTCATTTTTGAGGTTTGCATGACCTTTATAGTGCAACTGAAAAGGTCATTGTAAGAAAAATTTCAGGCTAGGATTTTTCATGAACATAAGCAAAAGTCCTAAACAAAATTATAATGAGTCAAATTCAATACTATGTACAAGGGATAATATATCATGATTAATTTGGTTTATATCAAGAAATATTGCAAAGATTAGTTGCATATTCAAAATCAATAAATGCAGGTCACTAAAATTAACACAGTAAAGAAAAACACCATATGGTTCTCAGTAGAGATTCATATTAAAAATCAGGGAACTCGGAAGAGAAAGAAACTTTCTTGATTTGATTAAGTGCATCTATCAAAGACCTTGAGCTAACATTGCATCTGCTGTGGAAATACTAAACTCTTCCCCCTTAAGCTGGCAACCAAGTTGAGGATGCTCACCTCTGCTTCTTTCCAACATTGCCCCAGGGGTCTTTGGCAGTGTAAGGAAGCAAGAAAAATAAATCACATGGTCAAACATGAGATAAGAGGAAATAAATGCACCAGTATTCGCCGTTAGCACTGGAAGCACACAAATATTATACATAAGTGTAAATAAAATTCCATCCAAATTATTATTACTTTGTGTGAGGAAAACAAACTTCACAAAACAATACTGAAACCTATCCTAGAAAAAAAAACAAAAGCAAAAATAGGTGGCAATTGGCAGGAGACTTTAGGGTAGAGGTGGGAAAGTAGAAAAATTAGTGGTGACGTGGTTGAACATTTATTAATGTATATTTTCAAAGAATAATAATTAAGACAATTTATAATTTGTAACATTAAAAGATACCACAGATATATTATTAAATTTTTAAAAATGTCATTTGCTTTTATTTTTTTAATGTACTTTTTTTGTCAGTCTAAACACACTCACATGTCATTAACTGTTTTTAATAGTAAAAGTATAATGACATTTTGTAGTAAAGTTATGAAGTATTGCTTTTTGTGCTTCTGAATACATAGCTCTAAGAAACTAATGTGTTCTATAAAAAAAGGAAGGAGGTCGACGAGTCGATCTAGAATGATCTTGAAGTGACATCGTTGCTTAAATGGTCTATATAATTCTAGGCCTGCAGTAATGAGGTGGTAAAGGTATATATATATATATATGTGTGTGTATATATATATATGCACATACAATAAATATATTTATATCTACATAAAACATTAAGTGAATAAAATCAATGGCTTTTTGTTTTGGTGTGGTTTTCAGTTTTCATAAAATACATTTTATTCGTGAGCTCTTTTACTACCTAGTCCTTTGAAGCCTCTTTCAGAAATCCTGCCTTTTGCGTAGGCATCGTCGGCCAGAGCTGAGTGCGCTCTGTACCCAGGGCAAATGTCCTTTCTGACTGGTGCATAACTGCAAAACTCTTTGAGGATTTTTGTTTTTACCAAAAATATTAAATTACTTCATCACTGGAGGGCCCCTGTGTACTTTCATATTCCAGCAAATAGCCCAGTAACCTCACAGGAGCAGGAAATGAACTGAAATCATAAAATGTAATAAACATTTCAAATGAGTTCGCCTCTCTGTGCTCAGCTTGTGGAAGCGCAGAGCCCCGGCCGCTCCCGCCAGAAGCGGCTACACGACTCCATTTGCCTCCTGGCGACCAGGCAGGAAAGTGGCTGGAATGAGAGGCTTCATGGAGTTCAAAACAAGAGTCTTTGTAGATGGATAGCAGGGGAAGCTGGAAAGCGTGCGAAGAATGCAGTCCTTGCGCTAAATTACCTAAATGGAAATTACTCGCCCAGGAGCTCCATCCTGCTGGAAACTCTGATCAACCTCTGAGGAAATCAGCAGTTAAAGAAAACCTCCAGGCTAAACATTTTTTTTTTAAAGTTTTATAGTCATGAAACTGGAGGGGGAAAAGGTGGATTGTTCCTTCTAGAATTAAAATGAATTTGGCTTTACTTCTTTGTTTTCCTTTCAAAGCATCTTAAATACCATTTTTAATGGCTTTTAGAAAATAGCAGTTGAGTCAGTGCGTCTGGTTCAATCCGAGGTGTGCTGACAGGTTAGCTGGAAGCAGTGGCGGCATCTCTTCTGTCATTTATAAAGTGAAAAAAAAGGGTATTTGCACTTGTTTTAAAGGGAAGCAAACATAATTGTAAAAGCAGAACAGGTAGGCCTCAAATTTCAGGCAAGTTCTTTGAAATACACAGGAGTCACCATTTGAAAGTTGAATCAGTTTTTCTCATAGAAAGAATGTGAAATTGTGTGAAGGTTCAGAGGGTAGCGCTATACTATGACCATTATGTAGTTTCTATTGTAACATTTGGAGAAATGTATCCTGGGAATCTCAGCCAAGATTCTTATGTGCAAGTAACAGAAAGCAGCTCGCTGCTGACAACGAAATGAGAACTCATTAAAAGGAAGCAGGCTATCTCTTAGAACTCAGGAATGCTGACTGGCTGCGTGGGAACTAGGACCAGGAGCGACCTGTAAAACTGTCTCATCTCTAGTCCCATCTCTGTGTGCTTCCCTAACCATATGCAGTGGGCGGTACACAGTCACCCAGTAACTTCTGAGGCTCTTCTGCTCACTCTGGAGGCTCCATGTTAGGCTCACCGCACTGGGTCTCGGTTTTAATTCCAAATACCCATTTAATCGGTCTAGTTGGGGTCAGGTGTCCATCGGAAGACTAGCTGGCTGCCAGGATTGCCATCCGTGGTAAGGATGCAGTTCTTGGAGAAAGTAGCAGTCTTAGTGCAGAAATCCAAAGAGAGTTTTAACTCATGGCATCTGAAGGCGATACCAGAGTCCAAGGTGACTCCAAGGGTACAGTCGGGGTTGGAGGTGGCAGCGTGGGTGACAGAGTATGGCTCGAGAGAAGAGTGGGTAGAGTCCTTTTTTGTTATTGTCGACAATGGTGTTGGGAACTGTCATGTGAATGTTTCCTTGGGGTGTTCGGTAACGGCTCTTAAGGGTGTGCCTGGAAGTCACATCCAGGAGCACCTTTATGTTTGTGAGACCAAAATAAAATGTCACTGTGTTAATGTGCTTATTTCACTGATGATGTTAAATAAAGAATTTCCTTTAGTTGAGATTATTTCAAACATTTGGTAATATTATAAGGTTTATTTATTACCAATTGGATAAATGTGAAATGGAATTCTTCTATGGTTTTGATCTGGATTTTCCTTATTATTAGTGAGGCTGACAATTTTTGCATATAATTAGCCATGTAGGTTTACCCTCTCTGATTAGCTAATTACATGTTCCCATTTTCTATGAGATTGGTTGTCTTTTACTTATCCGTTTACAAAATTCCTTTAAGTGTCCTTTTAAGCTTTTATCTTGAAGTTACATGTACATTTTTAATTTTAAAGGACTGTAGTTTGAAAGGTTTTGAAGGCTATATACTACTTTATATTCAGTCATAAAATCAAATACTTTCATCTTACACAAGCAGCTACTGAATAAACAAATAATCTTCCCCAGGACACCTAGACGTTTGGCGGCGGCCAAGCCAAGAGCCCGTGTCTCCTACACGTCACTTAGGCCTGTCCCCTGTTCTGTCCAGCGAAGTCCCCAAGGACACTTCCAGGTCCCCCCAGCACTAACCACCAAGTGTGTCAACATGAGGCAGAGCCAGCCCTCATCACGTGGCCCTTCCACGCAACGCTGAGCTTCCGAGCGGCACAGACAATGACAAACACTTCCAGTCTCAAGTCTGCAGTGCCTTCCTTCTTCTGGAGCTTCAGCATGGGTGTCATTTTTCTGAAACAAACCTTCTTCTCCCTCTTTCTTTCACCTTCCTTCTTACTCTTCCTTCCAGCTTCAGCCCAGCCATGTCCCCATCTAGAAAGCTCTCCCTTCACTGTCTCAGGGAGTGCGTCAGGCCCTTCCTCGGGCAAACTGCTCTCATGGCCTTTATCTGCCTTCAGGACCTGCAAATACTCTGAGGCTGGAGGATGACGTCCCTGTGGTTTACGTTCCCAAGTACTGGACGCGTGACAGGTTGGTAACAACGGTTGGTTGAACGCACAAATGGTAGAATAAAAGGAAAGCTGGGAGCCAGGGGGGTGTCAGAGCCTCTCCGGACAACCCCGTATTCCAGTATGCTAACTAGGGTGAGTGCGCTTTAGGTTACCATGCGCGCCGCTCTGTGCAGATAGGCCGTCACTAATAAAACGGTTCCTCCTAATTGCAGAACCTTTAAAGCCTCTCTGCTTCTCAGGGCCTGGCACCTCTTAACATGTTGGAGACGGATTTCTAATGACTGTGATCTATGACTATTTGACTTATTGCCACAAATATAATTTAGAAAATGGTTAGCTCTGGAAGACAAGCAATTACTTTAAACTTGCTTTAAATTTTAGGATTTAGCCTCGTTTGACCAGAGGTGCTTTGCAGAGACAGGATCAGCAAAAATGTTAAAGATGACTCCACTTGAGCAGAATTCATTTTCTACTAAAAGCGCGCGTGGCAGATGTCTGGTAAAGTGAAATTCATCACCTACTTTTCCCAGCACACTAGGTGAGAAAGTGACAAATAGACCCCCCAAAGGATTGTGACACTCTCGATACGTATAAACCTTTTTAGATTGCTTTCCAGCTTGAGAGTCATCAAGAACATCCTGCTACAATTTATTGTGAAATCAGGAGTCACACAATAACTTCAAGGTCAAATTCACTTTAATTCATTATTGCTTTTATTATATCTAGTTTACTGCTGTGAAGCATTTTAAGTAGTTTAGGAATTACAAGCATTTCCACCAGAATATATTAACTGGAAGTAATTTTGCCTTACTTTTTTTTTCCTTCTCAAATTGCAGGCATCACATAGGCCTTTCTCTAAAAGGAAAACAATGGACTCGCCTACAGTGCGCACCCCTCCACAGCCGAGCCAGAACGTCCGAGTGTGTGCGGCTACTTCCTGCTTGAAAGTTAAGCCCCTTTGGTTGTTCCACAAATAAAATTTGAACCCCAGGATGAGTAACATGTTATATTGTTTACTGTTCTCTGCTCTACCTTTTGTACGTGGAACAGAGCCTGGAGCCTACATGTATTATTGGATGAAGCAGGTAACAGTATAAAACACACCTGAGCCGAAGAAAGCAAAGTTGAGAGAAATGAAATAATGTTTTCAAAGGTCAGGCCCTAATGGCAACCCAGGAGCCTGATTGGAGGTCAGCTGTGTTTAGCTCCTACATTCTCCTTGAGTATTGTGATATGTTTTATCCAACCAAAGCCCAAATCTGGCAATTCTGCCATCTCTCAAATTCCCTTTTACAGCTCCTTTGGGAAAAAGGTTCTTTCCTAGGGCAGTCTCCTAAGACTCTTATTTTAAAGGAGCATCCTTCCCACTCCTCCTAAGTTATCCCTCATCACTAGGACAGAAAGAGGTGACCGGCCTTGGCCCAAGATAAAGTATCCACAAGGTAGCATTAGCTCTAATGCTAAGTGCTCATAGTGGCCCCCGGACACCGTCTCACTCATCAGCTCTCCCGTCACATTCCTCCTTGTCCCCTGCATGGTTACACGGGCTTTCCCCCAGAGGCGGGACACTGCTTTTACGCTGAGCAAAAAGAGGAACCACTGCAGGGTGTTGAACTGAGGGCTGGTGGAATCTGATACACTTCCATGGCCTGTATGTGTGGTCTCTAATATTTCAGAATTCTCACTTATTGGGCCATAAGGCAACACAGTTTTAAGGACAGACATCGCTCACACTTCTGGATCAAAGAAAAAAAGTCGTAATACCTAGAACTGAGTCAAAATGAAAATGATAAATAAGATGCACAAAAAGGAGCCCATTTAAAAAAATATTGTCTTAAATATATCAGAAAAGGGAAATAAGCTAACAATAAATGAGTTAAGTATTCAGCTTAAGTAGTTGGGAAAAGAGCATAGAATATATTTAAATAAACTAAAAGAAGGTATACGACGTCTGTTGAGAAGGTAACTGGCCATGTCCTATGAAAAATAGAGACATTTATTGAAGAAGATACAAGATATAAGAAACACTATACATAGGACAATGATGCCTCAGTCCCCTTCAAAGTAGGCACCTTGTGACCTCATACAGTTCTCCCAGGTACCATCAGCTGCCCCGTTGTATTTTCCTGAATCTCATCAACAGTCTGAAATCCCTCACCTTTCAAAGGTGATTTTAATTTTGGGAAAAGCCAGAAGTCACAGGGTGCCAAATCTGGGCTGTAGGGGGCTGAGTCACCTGGGTGATTTGATGTTTCACAAAAGTGCTCTGCATGAGACATGATGCATAAGCAGGTACATTGTCATGATGAAGCTGCCAATCACCAGTTGCCCATAGCTGCAGCCTTCTGAATCATCTGAATAGTTTCTGCAGAGGAATGTTCAAGCTTAATGCAAAATTGGATGCAGATTTGTTGCTCTACTTGCTCAGTCATTTTGAATGAGATGGCCACACAGTTCACAAGCTCATTCAACGGCATCTACCATCCCCACTGACTAGTACAGTGAAGTTGTCATTGTTCACACATACACACTCCAGTCTACTCTCCTTGGCTACCAGGTTACATCGATGTTATGCAAATCATTCTCATTATATTAGCAATGAGTAGACTTTTTCCAGACAGTCCTTGTATAATAAAAGTGAAATCAGTAAAATAGAAAATGAAAATCTAGTCAGATCACTAAAACCAAAAGTTGATTCCTTTAACAGACTAATAATAAAATTTCTGAAAGAACTGATCAAGAAAAAAGAGAGAAGTTACAAATATATAATAGTATAAATGTAACACAGGAGATAACTGTGGATAAAATTAACATATAAACTATATAATAAAAATATCATCAATTTTTAACCATCAGATATCAAACTACAGACCAAACAGACACACTTCTAGAAAACACATCTTTCTGAAGCTGGTCTAATATGAAATAGAAAGTCTCACTAATTTTATAAATATTAAAGTAATTGAAACAAGAGTGTGGTCTGTTAAAATAAATACCAGGCCTGAATAAATTTCACAGATATTTTCTAATAACAGTATAGTTTTTAATCATTCTTCTTTGGAAATAAGAAAGAAGGAAAACTCTCATTTCATTGGTATCACTTTGACACCAAAGCCAGAAAATGCAGTTTAGGAAAAAGAAATCACCTTCCTATATAACTTTTGGCTATAAATATAAAATTCCTAAATAAAATATTACCATTTCAAACCAAACAATCCATAGAAAATGTAATACCCACACTCAATGAGGTATAATTCAGGAATGCAAAATTCATTTAATTGTAGAAAATTAAAAATTCAACTCACCATCTAAACAAATCAAAAGATAAAATCTCTATATTCACACATCAATAGCAGAAAAGCATTTGATAAAGATCAACATACATATGTGACAAAAACGCCTTGTAAATTAAGGATAAAAGCAAATTTTATTTGATAAAGTATATCTACAAATTACCTACCATAGCAGCGTCCTAACTGAGGAAACATGAGAAACATCACCTTCATAACCCACACTATGAAAACATTTTGAATCAAGGACTTTGTGCACCTGAGCCAAAGCAAAATCACTTCACCAGCGGAGCTTTCCTGGTGCTAGAACTCAGGGCCCATGACGGCTGATGCCCTCGCAGCCGGTGCGGGACTGGCAATTAGAAACCTCAGATGCCACTATGTCACAAAGTAAAAACACCTTGTTCTCAGTTCGGTAAAAACCTCCACATTGCAGCTGTTCCTCTAAGATAACAGTCTCTCCTTCCGTCCTCCCTCGGTGCTTCCTCTCAGACCAAAGCAACGATTCAGACGGTGGTTTGTCCTTCTGGTGCTTTGCAGCCTTTCACTTAAAAATTAATGTAGAACAGATGCGTAAAGGAGTTAGGTTTATGTGTTAAACCTTTCCTGTCTTTTTTCTTTTTGTTTTGTTTCTGGTGTTTTCTGTTTTAATTTTTATTTCAATGACAGTTGACATGTTGCTAAATGACTGAGCAAGTAGAGCAACAAATCTCCATATTCTATGGAGCACAAAAGGTAAAGGGATTAAGACACAAAACTGGTTGTTAAAGAATAGTCATGGGGAGGTAAAGTACTATGTGGGGAATATAGTCAACAATAGTGTAGTAACTATGTGTGGTGTCAGATGGGTGCAAGATTTATTGGGATAATCACTTATTAAGTTAATGCCTGATCACTGGGGATTGCACCTGAAACCAATATAATAATGCATTTCAACTGTAATTGAAAATAAAAAATGATAAACTTCTCTCACATTTCCTTGAAGATCACTCCAAAGGAGAAAGAAAGGGGGTGGAGGATAAGCAGGAAGAGAGGCCATTTAACACATCATTTTCTAAGGGAAAGAATGGGGGGTGGTGCTCAACAGTGATTCAGTGAATGGAAGATTCACCAGTTATCTTTTGCTTTCAGTGGTTCAGCCACCCTAATCTTCTCCTTCCTACTGAACTTGGAAATACTAAATCCCACTTATCCAGGACCGAGGCTTCACCATCAGAAAGGCCTGGGATCCAGTTCTGACAGCAACCATGGGACTCCCAGCAAGTTAATGTATCAGTTGCCTGTGGCTGCTGTAACAAATCACCACAAACTGGCTGACTTAAAACAACAGAAATTTATTTTCTCATCATTGTGAAGGTCAGAAGTTCCAAATCAAGGTCTCAGCAGGGTCACGCTCCTTCTGGAGGCTCCGGGGGAGAATCTGTTGCTCGATTCTTCCAGCTTCTGACAGCTGCGGCCCTTCTAGGTTTGTGGCTACATCACTTCAAGGTCAGGAGCTTCTAATCTCCCCAGTCACTCTCGACAGCACAGTCTCCTCTGTGGATGGTTGAATCTCCTGTGTGATTGCATTTAGGGCCCACCTGGGTAACTGAGGCTAGTCTCCCCATCTTGAGTTTAAATCCTTAACTTAATAATGGCTGCAAAGACGTTACCAATATAAGGTAACATTTACAAGTTCCAGGGACCAGGGTCAGATTTGTTTAGAGGCCACTGTTCATCCCACGACACTTAAACTCTCTAAGTTTCAGTTTTCTTACCTCCAAAACAGAGATAAGAATACAAAACACATAAGGACGTGGTCTTCTAATGGTTAAATAAGAAACATAAATATATACTAATATAAACACACACACAAAATCAGCATGCTCAACAGATAGAGGCTTAAAGAAAACCATAATTTGTCTTTATAAAGTTTTGTGAACTATGCACATTCTTTAACTCTCTGAAACTCTTAAATCCTCACAGATATAACTAAATTTACATTGAGATTTATTTTGTCTCACTATGTAGCCTTTCAATTCTTTCCCTGGATGTTTTGCTTCTCTGTCTCCAAAAATCTTAGCTAATATATTACATGTTGTCCTTGTTATAAGGCATTTCTTGCCTGCAAGAGGAGACAACTATATGAGTTGATGGACACTGTATTTTTGAATGAATCTGACATGTTGGGAGAGGAGAGAAGGTGGTTATTAATTCTGCCTGGATTTTCCCACAGGAGATGACTACTTAGCCCAGCCTGCCAAGTGGCTACTAGGTCCTACCTTTCCTGTAAGGCAAGCGTTGTCCATCTTTGCTAGGTTCACTACAAGAAAAATCTTAATTTTGTTGACATCATCTTCAAAAATTTTCATCTAGGCACCAAAAGCAAAAGTAACCGGACCCAAGTACTTTAGCATGTTTAATTGTTTCTTTATTAATTTTCTGTCCTTCTGTTTTCAGCAGGTCACTCCTCCTGAGAGGCTGGTTTTAGTGCCCAGGACAAGAGTGGCAGATGAGGCTTCCTGAACTGTGGGCTATGGGCCCACTCAGCCTGGCCAGACATGAGATGGAAAAACGGCCGCGTGCCCACCAGGAGACTACAGGAGTGCTGCTTGTTTTGATTTTCTTTGATGCAATCTAAAACGTTTCCATGTGAAAAACATGCACATCCAGAGAGTGAACGGGTCTGATGATAGATGGCTGCTAAAATTACTAACCAGCCATCAGCATCAGCGTTTGTGCATCCAATCCACCATCTTCCTTCTTCTGTAAGCATTTTCCGCGCCATGCTCCACGCTCCTGGAGGAAGAAAACAGAGTGACCTCTGGGTTGGTTGATAGCTTCCTACTGCGTCTTGTTCTTATGGAGTGAACACCACCACTGCTATCGTCAGTGGAAAATGGGCTCTTCCGTGGGATGACGAGGAAAGCATTCCAGGCACCCATGAGCAGGAGATTGTGGGGTGGCAAAATGTATTTGAGTGGAAATAAAAGCTGCCCGCTGGGTTTCCAATGTCTGATCTCCTTCTGTCTCACCTTGGAAAATCAGGGCCAGGAAAAGCAGAGTCAGTGTTCAGACATCCTGTGCCATTTTAAGGCTCAGTTCAGTCCAGCATCTGGCTAGTTGAGCTTGTGTTCTTGGCTGCAATCCGTTGCTGGAGCCTCCATGGGGAGTCCACATGGCCATTGGCCAAGTGGCTGCTAAGGCCATGAAGATATGGTGAAAGGATGCACAAGTGTATGGTGCAGGTGTGTTACCAGGTGAGAGAAAGAAAGAGAGAGAGCTCCTTGTTTTCCCAGAGTTATAACCAGGAGCTTGGGTGTGGGATGGACCAGGTGCCTTTTCAAAATGACCAATCAACTTCCCAAGCTTTCATGGGCTTTTGATAGGTCCACCTCCTAGTGAGACTGACAGGACTCTAAGTTCAAGCTCCTCCCACTGTGCCCCCTAACAATCCAGTACTGGAGAGGGAAGGGAGGGGTGTTCATCTCCCTGTTGGAGCAATGCTATGATCCCCTGGGATATGAAGCTGTAGCTTCCTGGTGAAGCAAACAGGTTTATGCTCCCCGGTTTATTAAACTCAATGTCTAAGTCCCTTTGCATCCCTTTCCTTTATTAATAATTAGCAAAATACCAAAGGTAACAACACTTCACCATCAAACTTCCTGAAATAATGATTAAACCTCTCTAACTCTTACTTGCATTGTAAGATATTGCAATCTGAATTATTCTACTGCCATTACCAAACTAAAACCTATCCATGAAAATCATCATATTTAATGATCTTTCCAAAGTCCTTCCTCTTTAGCATTAATGTGCTATATTTTGCACGGCTTCTAACTCCTCTCCATTCCCTCACATTTCTCACTCCTCACTTCTGTTTTCCAAGCCTCCAGCTCTGTTCCAATTCTATTTCACTTCTTTCTTTCATAGATTTTATTCCTCCCTTGGAACATTCCTTATGTTGTTGTGGCTTTGGTGTTCTATCTTTATGTCTCTTTATGTCTTTTTACATTCTTTCCTTTACTTCTAGTCTGTGGTTTCAATGACCATGGTTATTTTGGTATTGGGCTTCTATCTCTCAGCCACTGCAGTCATTTGGTGAAAGGGAGGCTGATGGAAGGAGAGAGAGATCTTTTCTCCATCTCTGATCTTTTTCTTATATACCCAGACACCCCCTCACATCTCTGATATGTATCTCATTGATATCTCCCACTCAATATGCTTAAAACAAACCTTACTTCCTTGACCTTCAAATCAGTCTTTTCTTTTTCTCCTTGTCTATTAATACCCCAGTGTATCAATCAATCAATTAACCTGATGTAAGACCATTTATTCATCTGTAACTTTTTCCTTCAACTTCCAATCAATCAATACAATTTACAAAATCTGTCTCCATGTGGCCATTCACCAAATGGCCCAATCTACTTTTCCAGCCTTCTTTTGTACATGCTTTAAAGATAAAGCTAACGTTTATCTCAAGTCTTACAATGTCAGAGTGCATAATTACTTGATTTATTTATTAAAAAAAAAAAAGGAGGGTGAGGTTTCCATTATTTTCAATTATCAAATGTGCTTTGGAAAGATTAAACAGCTTGCCAAATGCCACACCTCTAGTACATGACATGGCCAACAGGAGGTTCCAGGTCATCTCATGCCAAACATATTAATTTTTTAAAATGCAAAATGCTGTGTTCTAGAGCTTCTCCAAGCTGCTGTCTTGCTCCTGGTATCCTCTCACAAACAGTCTTACATAGAGACTTCCTCGGGAAAGCAAACAACATCTTGAGCCTCTCCTGGAATCATTCCTGCACTCAACCATTTCCATGAAAACCGTTCTTGTCCCCAAGTCCCAGGGGAATTGACCACTGACCCATGCAGTCCTTTCTCATCAGAAGAAACACCTCCTACTCAACATCGATTGCTCTGTACTTACACTGCTTTGCAGGCACACAAGACACGTGTCAGAATTATTTGAGTGCTTAGCCCCATTCCTTTCATAGTGTTCAAATTCTATTCTTGTATCTCTTCCTTTCCCACAGAAAAAATATGTCTGTTGCAGAACCTTGACCACGGTATGTGCACAATGAATCTTTGCACAATAAATCATTCCTTGATGGTCTTTTGAGTACTTTTGTTTAAATAGTTTGAAAGTTTAAATCTTCTATGAAATATTTTAGACATGCAAAATATATGTACAATGCATACGCTCCAACAGGCACACTATCCATCTTAGAAAATTAACCATTTACTGATCAGAGTTTCTTATGCATCCCTACCCATTCACCTGCGCCTCCATCCTAAATCTGATGTGTCTAAGTCTAACTTATTCGGCTTTTCCTTTTGCTACTTATGTACAAATTTTCAAAAATTAAACATTCACTCCCTAGTAAAAGTGAATTCACAAGGAAGCAGGAGAAATGGGTGATATGTTTCCCTAGGGCTCACTGACTCTCTTGGATCTGCAGCTGGATTTCCCTCAGGGCATGCTGGACTCACATCCAGTTGAAACGTGAAGTTAATATTTATTTTTAATCTAGAAAAACATATATGGTCAGCATCTCAGTTCCCTAGAGGAAAAACAGGAAAACTTCTGTGGTACCAGCTGTTTCGTTGAGCCTGAGAAGGCTTCCTTAGTCAGTTTCTGTTCCTCACTAATATATTTTCACCCAGAAATGATGTATCTGTGATAATTTCTTCCTGTGTGAGAAACCAGACATTCTATAGGATAACATTTTTAAAACCTTTTTCTTTCTCTTTGTACTTTCAGGATATTGTTGTAAAGTACGAGGACATTTTTTTCATGGCATTTAAGACACTCTTTACAAAACGAATTACAATGATACTAAGGGAATTTGCGGGTCATAAGATATAACGTAATATGAGACATTTTGGATTTTGATGTTTTCCCCTTTAATTTAAAATACTTATGTTCGTTTTAAATGGATATTTAAAAAGGAATAATAAAATGAATGTTTATTCAATGACCACTCAACTTAAGAATTAGATTCTTATTAATACATCAACCTGTGACTCTTTTTTACACTATTTTTTCATTCTCCTTATTCCTTAGGTTTTCCATTAATTTGTTTTCATTTTTACAGTTCCATCACATTTATCTATATCTCAAAACAGTCTATTGTAAACATTTGCTTGTTTTAAGTTTGTAGGAATGTTACCACCTTGTAGGAAGTGAGCTATAACTATCCTTTGTTACCAAATGTTAAGTACTAATGTGCGCTCCTAAAATTCAATTTTCATTGCTCTACAATATTTTATTTTTTGATATAAGAATTTCTTAATTAGTTCTCCTATCTACATGTTTATTTCAATTTGCATTTTTTGAAGTTGCAATTAATACTTATATAAAAATTCTTGTCCATGTCTGCAGGTTCATACACGTAGAAGTTTGTCTATGGGTTAGTTGTCTTTTCGTAACAATTTTTAGGAGTTAACTACCTATTTGTGGTTCTTTGTCTTAGCTAGTCTTTGGTGTTACAGGTAGCTCCTTTTGTGAACTGTCCTTTTACCTTTTGTATAGTATCCTCTAACAAATGGACGCTCTTGATTTTAATTTAATTAAACTTCTAAAATTTCATGCCCCATTATAAACATCCTCCTATATTTACTCCCAAGAGGTTTGAAGTTTGCCTTTTATTTCTAAGTAATTGTGCCATCCAGGATTATTACTATCTATGGTATGAATAAGAATGTGATTTCATATTTTTAAAGTCCCAAGCATGTTTATTTTATTCAACTTATATTTTTCCCATTATTCTCTAGAGTCATCTCGGCTCTCTGTCAGCTTTGCATACTTCCTGCACCTTCGCCTTACACCTAGCTTTCATCTCCTTGCTACCAGTTATGTACAGGTGTCCTGCTGCCACCTCAAACACATGTTCAGACTCTAACCCATTTTTTGTTATTTTTCCTTCAGACTTAACTAAAGTACTTTTTTGCCTAAAAAATCTACCAGGTGGAGCATCATTCCTTACTCCTTTCAATTTAAAATTTTAGCTTGTTTAATAAAGTTTTATCTTTTTATAGTATTGCAAATCCATTCTTTCTTTATAATCCTTTTGAGCTTGTCTGATTTCAGCCCCTTCTGTTGCTCATGATTATTGCCACATCTTAATATCTGGTTCCAATTGTGTGATACTCAAAAATGGAGACAGATGGAGGGGTCAAGCAGATGGAGGTCAAAATATTGGTTGCTACAAGGAGTCTGTTTTTAATATGGTCAAGTAAGTTCTGACCAGACTGACCCTACCCCAGATAACAACCACAGACTCTGGGAAAAAAATATGAAAAAAGCTATGTGAAGGCACTAGAGAGTACACAAAAGTGGGCAAATTCCAGAGGGGATACCAAATGGATACTTGGTATTCAAGAAAAGCTAATACCAACCTAAATGTAAAATCATGGATAAATATAAAAGACAATATTTTCCTTTCAATTTCTTTAAAGTGCATGACTCTTTAACATCAAAAGTTGTAATTCTTATGTGGTGTTTACATTGTATGCATTTTAATACATATGAAAAATTTAGCATAAAGAATATGGGGATCCATAGGCTTATAATGTTGCAAGAGTTCTACATTTAACATGAAGTGGTATAATATTAATTCTAAGTAAGCTATGAAAAACCAAACATTAAACACCAAAAAATCATACAACAGACCATAACTGAAAAGCAGGTAAAGTAGAATTCTAAAATTATTCAAATATTTTAAGAAGGAAAATCAGCAAATACACAGAGAATCAAGAAAAGAGGAAGAAACAGAAAATAATGAATAAAAAGTAGACCTATCCAACCATGTCAAAAATCACATTCATTGCAATGGTCAAAGACAGGAATTGTTATAACTACATGCTGCCTATAAAATGTGCTTTAAACACATACAGCTGGAAAACGCAGACAGCCTAAGGAGGGTGAAGCAGCCACATTTTCATCAGATGAAATGGACTTGCAGAAACAGAGCATTTCCAGAGATAAAGAGGGATAGGTCACAATGACTAAAAATGTTTAATTCTTTATAAACATATAATAATCATAAATATGTGTGAATTAAGTAATAGTGCTTCAAAACAATAAGAAGCAAAAATTGACAGTGTTCTACAGAGAAATAGCCAATTTTATGAGAGAACAGATAGACAATATCAGAAAGAATAAAAGGTAATCTAGACAATGCTATCAACTGCCTCACTGTTGGTATTTATAAAACATTGCATCAACAATTGCAGAATACACATTTTTTTTAAAAGCAGGCTTGATAACTTCTCCACAATAGGCCATATGCTTAACTATAAAACATGCTTCATTAATTTAGAATAACTGAAATCACACAATCTCTTACCACGATGTGATTGAATTAGAGATGCATAATAATAAGATATTTAGGAAAATATAACATTTTTAAATTAAACAATATAAGTGGATCATAAAAGACATCACAAAGGAAAGTAGAAAACATATCGAACTGGGCGATAGTGCGCACACATTTCAACATTGGTGGATACAGCTAGCTGGATGGAGAGAGGTGTACATCACACGTGACCTGCCTCGGGCAGAAAGCAGTAGGTCCTTGCTCAGTCAGGGTCTGGAGGGGGCTCTAAGCATGGCCTGGGGTGGTCCTGAAGGGATAAAGAGCAGGAAGTCACCAGCTCACCACAGCTCTCACGAGGAGGTGTGTCTCCCTGCAGGCAAATCTCCAGGACACAAATAAGGACCATCTGCAACCGCTCCTGCAAAGGCTGCCACCCTAGGGCGGACTTCAGCAGTTCATTCCAGAGACCACAGGAGGCTCTGGCTGGTCCCCTTGGATCATAAATGAACTTGAACTAGAAGACTCTGGAAGACCATCAGAGACAGCGCTGGTTCCCAGTCAGTGAGAAAGAGGATGTGCTTACGGATGAGCATCCTCCAGGGGAGGAGGAAGTCACTGACTCTTCGCCCTGCGTATAGCTGGGCTTTGTGGGTTTGGTGGTAGGTGTTCCAGGAGCGGGGGCTTATGCTTATGAGATGCGTAGGACTCCCTCTTGTCCACTTGCGTGAGCAACCTGCTCAGTGCTTTTCCTCTGTAGGGACAGCTATGAATGTGATGTTGCCTCTGAAATACAAAGTTCTGGTAACTCTGGGGGAGTCAAGAATGCCAGTCACCAACACCAAAAGAGTTCCCTTATCCCTCCGCAGGTAGGATTCCCAGGACTAATCACCACGGGGAAAACTTAGAGCCACGAAGTGAGCTGCTGTGTAAGCTCAAGGAAACAACGCTTTCCTTAGGAAACACATTGTCTAGTACCCAGAATGCCTGGCGATGACTTGCCTTTTGATATTCCTATATTTAAACAAATTATTTCTTAGTTCTATTTTTACTAGAAAAGTGTGATGATTTTCTAGAATGCAAGGTCAAAAATAGTTCCATTAGTCATAATACTTAACAATATTTAAGGTGAATAGTATCACTTTGAAATGTAATGTCTAAAGGTAGGATGGATGGAAAATCGGAAGTAAGGGGTGTCTCAGGTTAAAATCACTAAAATATTATAAGTGTGTTTTGTCACCATTTTTATTCTACAATGACTAGGCAAATCCTTATCCTTTTAAATTTATTATGAGAATTATTAGGGAAGAGAAGCAGGCACTGAATATTGTACCTATGCATTGACTTTGGGCAATAACAAGTGAAAAATCACCTCGGCTCCAACAGCCAACGGGACTTCCTGAAAGGTGAGTGCATTTCTGTTTCACACCCTTCATGAGGATTCGTGTTCTGATGAGGGAACCCTGTTCTCAGAAACAACAAAATCTGTTCCCAGCCCCTCCCCGGTACCTTTCCTCCCGCTACTCCTAGTTTTTCCTGCCTCTCATCCTCTCTCTTCTGCTTCCCTTCTATTGTATGTCTTGTCTGTTTCCATCTCTGTCACGGAGGGCCTTCCGTAGACATTGTGTGAAGTGTCATCCTCATGGAGAAGTGGGAATGGAGCCCGAGTGGCCTCATTGCAGAGATGAAGACAGTGAGGTGCTTTCTTTCCTGCCTCCTCACCTCTGTTTTAGTTGCCTTTCATACTTACCTCCATTTATAAAAGTAGAGCCAAAAGTCAACTTTAAAGTCTCACAGGGGCAATTTATTTCAACATTTTTCTGATTTTTTAAAAACTAATGATGGAAATTAGTGATGTGACTAATGGGGAGTGAAAAAAGCAAAATTAAAAGAGGAATAAGTAGATAAAAAGAGGATGACTTAGTCTGAAATGAAGGATTACTCAAGGTGATTCGAAGCTGGTACATGAATATTTCTAAATGAAAGAAGCTACCAGTCTGGAAATGCTATATACAGAGTCATATGATTCCAATTCTATGATATTCTGGAAAAGTGAACAACCACAGAGAATAAAACTGACCAGTGGTTGCCAGGGGTTGGGACAGGAAGATAAATAGATGGAACACAGGACAATAAAACTTCTGTGTGACACTGTAATGGTCAATACATGACCTTGTGCATTTCGCGAAACCCATAGAACTGTTGTACAACACCGAGGGTGAAGCCTAATGCAAACCAACTATGGATTTCAGTTAGTAATAATGCACCAATATTGGTTCATCAGTTGTAACAAGGGTGCCACTTGTACCAATGCACAATAATAAAGGGGGGGCTGAGGGGAGACAGGGAGCATATGGGGACCCTGTATTTTCTGCTCAATTTTTCTGTAAACCTACAACTGTTCTAGTAAAGTGTATTATATTTTTTTTAAATTTTAAAAGTTGCTGGTACAGGAGGAGAATTGGTCAATACCCAGCTGTTACAATATAGCCCAATATTGGAACATAATTTATTGCTCTTGGATAGGTTGCTTGCTAAAAGCCTGTGTCCCAGTGCATAATGCTGAGTGGATTTAAATCATGAACAGAGAACAAAGAAAAACAATTCTAATATAAATTTCCATTTTTCTCTATTCGGTGCAGACAGCAGGCTCATGCCTTTAAGATGGGGACAGATGGCTCAGTGACAGGCGGTGCGTATTCAAATAGGCAGGACTGAATCTCATTATACTCTAACAAGATCATAGCAATCAAAACCAATCCTCTGCCAGCCCAAAGGGGGTGCTCTTATGCAGGGCCTGCGTATCAGAAATGACCTGCCTTGGGCAGATCTGGTTAATCATATGCACTGAATTATTTTTTAAAACTAAGGGCAGGGACATTTTCATGTAATCTGAGAAATCTGATGATGAATGCTACTTCCATTACCTTTTATTTATTTATTTAGTTTTTGGGTCCCTTGAAAATATAAGTAAGGCAATTCAACTTAAAACCTAATTTCCAATTATATTAGTTATTTTTATTACTGTTTTCCCTCAATATAACATAGGAGAGACCATCTCCTCTACTTGCTTATTATTATTATCTTGCTATAAGTCCTTGAAAATGTCTGTTATAAACCATGTTCTACTCCCTAAGGCACATGCAATCAATAAAGAAAAGGGTCTCAGCATAATCTGCTAATCTCATCATCAACAATTCACCAAATTTCAATCGGTAGCAAATTACACAAATCTCTATTTCAGCTTATAATGTAAACTACATGATATGGACCAGACTTGCCTAAAAATGCATTGAAAATACTAGCAATCTCACGTGTTTGTGGAACTCATTTAGTTAAGAATATGCCTTCATGCAAGATTGTTCCGGGAGTAGAAGTAATGTTTGTTGTTGTTGTTTTTTCAAAATTATTAACTACTTTAAAAATTCAGGTCTTTTTAAAAATAATCACCCTGTGGCCTGTAAGAAACCTGGGCCAGGTGGGGATTTCAAGAAACTCTTTCATCCATAACAGAGAATAAGCTTAGTAACCTGAAAATGCTAACACTCCAAGTGCTGCGGATATTTGCGAAAGAAATGGAATTAATAAACCACAAGCGAGGTGCAGGGACAATGAATGCTTCTCGGAGTAACTGAGGAAACCAGCAGGATGTCAGGGGCTGATGGAATAGATGAGGCTGGGTGAACATTAAAGACAGGAAACATTGCTGAGCATCTGTTATACACAGTGCATTGAGGTGGGTGGGGATAAAGTGGGGTTAGTTTACACAAGAAGACAGGCTAATCTGCAAGTCGCTTGAGACAAATTCACAGAAATGCCAGGTTAAGTGATTCAAGCCTTACTTCCAATGCAGGGCTGAGGATGCCACCAAAAAGGGAAATCTCCGAGTGGCAGAATGAAAACCCAGGGGAAAAAATGTGAGTAGGGGTACAGCTTTTCTGGAGGGCTGTCAGGGAGAGAGGGTGGCCAAAGTACAGCACAGGGCTATCATTTCTTTGTGGAACCAAGAATAGAGGCCTTCAGCCTGCACAAAGCAGGCCGCGGTTAAGAAAGCGTCCGCACTTTCAAGGGAAAGGATGGGTCTGAGGAGTTCATTCACCCACACCAGGAGGCAAGCAACAACCTGGTCTGCCTTTTGCCAGCTGCAGGGGAAAAAACATTTCTTATCCCCAGCTCTGCCTATTAAGGTAGTTTAGAAGTATTTGTGATCAAGGAACAGAAAATATGATAAATTTACATAAACCAAAGTTCATTGGCCTACGGAGATGCCAATGGACATTTGGCAAAAGAGAAGGCAAAATTTCCTGAGATCGATACTGTCAGAATTCTTAGATAGGGCTCCGAATAAGTTGGATTCACAATCCAAAATTATAAAACACGTAAGAAAACAAGCCTCCAGAAGCAAGAGACAGCATATGTAAAAAAAATTAGCAGTGAATTCTAAAATTTCTGAGAAAATAATCATGTAACTGAAACCAAGGTTTGGCTGCCTGCCTCCACAAAAGCCAAACCCATGAGACAGGTGCTGGTGAAAAGGAAAGTGATTTATTCAGGTGCTGGCAGGCTCATGCCTCAATGACCATCTTAACATTCCAGTGCAAGCAGGGATTTTTGTAGGGAAGGAGAGGAGAGGCAAAACAAAGAGATCAGGGGGAAGGCAAGTGGATGTCCTTGCTGGTCCAATATGGATCTTTAAGGTCAGCATCCTGGAACTGGTCATTGCCAGCTGAATTTTTGCATTTGGATGATCTGCATCAACCAAAGTCATGGTCAAGGCCGTTTCTTGTACAAACAGGAATTTAAACTGCTGATGTCTGAAATATGCTTATAAGGAAACTATCAGTATATGAGTTCTCTTTATAAATTTGTTAGTATCTTTTATTCTAATTCCATTTCATACTTAATCAGAGTAGTATGAAGTTTTTACTCCCTGTTACAATTCCCCACTGTCAATTCTTTCTCTATATCTGTGGAGCTATTGATGTCTTCTGAATTTTCTGGAGGAAGGAAAACTTGAGCCAGTCGCAAAGCAAAAACCCGTGAGTTAAAAGCAGATATATCTCTAAACAGTACCCGTTGAGCAAGTGCAATTTTTCCATTGTGAGAAAAAATAGGTCATAAGGAGGTCTAAGACAATAAAGACAAGCATTATAATGGAAAGAATTGTTAAACCTAAATTAAAATTCCTCCTAATAGGGACCTGAGCTTTGTGGTGTCCATGAAAACAGATTCACAAACCAGTCTCCAGAATCTTCAAAGAGTAGGCGTGAAGGTCTAATGTTTGTTTCAGCCAGGTAGCATGCTGTCTGATCTTGATGATGCGTGTCTCTACCTGAGCTGGATGTTGCTATACATCTGCCATTTTCTCAGGTTGCCAGCACTTTTCTTTTCACCAGCACCTGTCTCACAAGTTTGGTGTTCGTGGCGGCAGGCAACCGAAGCTTGGTTTTGGTTACAATCATCCAAAAGAAGCTGTAAAATATTTCAATGTAAAACAATGAAAGGCTCTTAGAGCATTAAAAATGGCATTAAAACCAAAGGGCAGATTGACTTAAAAAGGAGAAATATCCTAAAAATAAAAAGAAACCATAGCCATTCAAGTTAAAATTTCGACAAAGGGGTAAAATTGTAGATTAGATACAGATATAGAAAGAATTGGTAAGAGGGAAGATTAATCTAGACAGTAGCTCTCAGTCTTGGTTGCATGTTAGAATCTCCTGGAACTTTTACAAATCCTCGTTTTAGTTCTATATTTTCTGAGTACCTTTTCTCTGCTAGACACTAGACACAAAGATCAATGAGACACAAGAACTAAGAATTTCAAGTTGCATCGCATCGTTAAACACAGTTACCACAAAATTCAAACCAACTAACGTGCTACTTCTTATCAGAAATTAGATGGCAGCAGCAACTGAGCTGTAACTAAGAGAAAGGAGCTGTGTAATAAAGGAGCATTCACAAATTTCACCTCCTTGGGGGTGCACACAAAACTTGGGAATTTTCTCCTAGTAATTTCCCCCAGCTCTGTTATACTGAACCTTGTCTGCCTGTGATCCTGCACAATCTTTGCTCCCTCTGTTGTGGGGGTCCCAGCAGCAACGGCATCCCCTGCTGCCTTTTGCATCTCCCCTTTCCTGGTGAAAACTCACCCCTGTTCCCACTGGGAGATGGGGGAGTGATCTCCCCGTGAACACTGCGCTCACCGCTTTGTCCCAGCCCCCTCCTGACTGCCTGGCATTGGAAGGAAAAGGTGGTGAGGTGGGTGGCGTTCACGTCTGAACCCGAGCCTTTCAGGGACTCTGCAGGACATCGCATGAGCCCCGGTGAAGATGATTCACGACAGGAGAATGTGTCGTTTTCTGCCTTAGGCCATTTCCTGAGTCTGCAATCCCATCCTACGCTATGGCAAGAACACCAGACCAATCTTAAAAATAAATTAAAAATGAACCGATTAATAAGGGTATTTCTATATTTTCCTTACAATTAAGAACTTGTAACACCTTTTTTTAAAAAAAAGCATTGTGTTTGATCTTTATAGTTTTTCATTAACCTTTAAAAATTCTTGAAATGTTGAGAAATCCCAATATTTCAGAATTATTTCTTGGAAGGAATTTCACCACAAAGTATACAATGTTGTTTGTCTTTAAAAAGAGTCAGACAGGGATATTAACACCTTTCAGTTCATTAGTTTGATGTAATTTATATTGATTAAGTAATTCATGTTGACAATAGTGTGACAAGGACATCTAGTTAGGTCTTCAGCTACAGAGTCCCGATTTCTACAATATTTTGCATTACACTGCCACCTAGTGGCTCATTTTATTATGCTACACTAGCTAGAACACTGCCATCATCAGTATTGTTATTTAAAAAAAAATTAGAGCAATAATAATACAGACGATACCACCTGCTCACTCTTATGAAGCACTGTTCATCTATTTTGTCAAGAGGTTCACAAAGTTATTTTTAAAAATCACAATAAAAGAGAAACTCACAATAATTTTATTGACCTTGATGGATTATCCCTAAAAACCCCAAACAATATTATATTTAAAAAATATTTTGGTAAAAATATATAAAATTTGAAAGGTAGGAGTTTTCCTAAAAAAAATTTGTTATTCTACAAATGAAAAACTTAGGCCCTGAAAGGAAAATGTATTAAAGGCATTTGTTGAAGCTCTCAAAACCAGTTGGTAAATTCAGATTTAAACCTCAGTAATTGTGACTCACAGCTAGAGATTTTCCTGCAATTTAGCTTTCTTCATTAAGAAGACAATCTCATTAATTTATTGGAGAGGGCATCAGGAAGTCATGGAAATAATTAGCAATATGAGAGAAGCTCAGTCATCGTTTTATGGAATAAAATTAAATGTCCATGAAACAACACTATGGGTATAAAGTGAGACCTGATGCTTAAAGAGCAAAAGAAAGTCTTGGGGGGCACGAAGTCAGGGCTCAAAGTGATCTCATTACAGTCTTACGACTAATGGTTTTAAGACAAAAGATATACATCATGGTTGCTGTATTTTTTAGTTATGTGAAAGAACAGTACTCTCTAAACCTCAGGAATTATATAAACAAAAGAGGGATGGGTTGAATTCTCTTCGATCTCAATGTCCGATTCTATGTTGTAAGAAAAGGAGGTCGCCAAGAACAGTTTTTACTGCAGTTTTTTTCAAATCTTTGTGTCCACGTCTACATCACAATTTCTCAACATAAAAACCAGTCTGCTGCAATTTCTTGAGGTTTGTCAAAATTGGTTTTAGTGCTAAATCATGTGTGAAATTGACAATTCCAAGTCCTTTTTTTTTAAAAAAAATGATCTGAGAAGTCCTTTAACCAGAATAACTGAGAAAATCTTACTTATCATTTTATAACCTGTTCAGAAAAAAAAAATCCCAAATTAAAAAGAGATAATGATTTGTAAATGATTAAATATTCAACTGGATGGGGATGATCTTATTTTAAAAATTCCAAGCTTGTGCTTTTAGCAAGATGGTGGCTCCCTGCTGCTTATATAGGATAACTAAATAAGGGAACAAATGGACCAACCCAAGGCTGCTTGTGTGCGGCCCTGACCGTAAAACCAAGGGCTGAAAATGAGGTGCTCTGCGGTAGAAATAAACCACCTAAAAATAAAGGGGGAAGAAAGCTTCACTTAGTACTGACATCCTCGGCATCCCCGGGAGGCTAGCAAGGAAGGTAAAACGACCAGGTGCTGTCGTCAACCTCCTGCCTCAGAAATTCCCAGAACAGGGCCCAGAAACCTGCGGTGCAACGCGCCCTGCAGGTGATCCATAGGCCGACTAGCGCTTTCGATGCAGCGGCTCATTCCCACTGCAGACCGTGTTCCTTTTTGTCTTCAGACAGTTTATCTCTAAAGAGCAAATAGAAAGAACACTCAGTATAGTAGTATATTCTAAGTGTACCGATATACTCTAAGATCTAAACAAAACTAGCAATTATTTTAAATGTGGTTAATGTTCTTCTAACGCTCTGTCTCTATGCTACCAGCCATTCAGAGAAGCTGGGCTTTCGGGCTATTATGTGATTTGACACAAATGTGACCACAAAGCAGCAGCCTTCCCACTAAGGTGATGGGTTATCGGCGGCAGGGGTGAGGAGGACGCTGAGGGGGGCAGGAATGAAAGTGATAAGTGGGCTCCGGCCGCCCTCTGGTGGCCGTCAGGCAGAAATGCTGGAGGAAGGGGCCTTTGTTCTTGCTCACTTGCCCACACCCACTCAGGTTTCCAGCCCAGGCCAGTGTCTCCAGGGCGCCCCTGGACTGCGTGAAAATCCTGTGGGAATAGGATCAGAGAACACTCGCGGCGCGAAGTCAGGCCTCCGCGCGTCTCCTCCCCAGCTCCGCGTGTGCCTGCACGATTGGTCTAAGGCGGAGCTGAGAGACTCCTTCGCGTCTCTGACCTTGCCTTTCCACGATGCATCAGTACACCTCCCCTATGTTCTCAGAGGGGAGGTGCACTGGGGGTGCAGTTATGGAGGGCAGTGCGTGTCTACAGAGCCCTTGTTGGGGGTGACATTGTGTCCAGGGTTCTGGGAACGAAGCACGTTTCTCTTAAATTTCGTTGAAGAGGGAGAAACATCCAGACTCCAACGGCCTGGAGTGCTCAAGCTGAGTCAGACAGGTGAGCCCAGGGGAGCAGGGAGTCCAGATAAGGCAGCCAGACCCCCACAGTCTGGGGGATGCTGAGGGTCAGGAGGTCCGCTCTGGGAGGAGAAGAGGATTTGAGGAGAGGTCGGTAAGACGGGGCCGGGGTGGAGTGTTTAGAACAAAAAGAGTCTATAGTACAAGTGGATGCAGAAATAGAAGAGTGATCTAAGAGACCCAAGAAGAAATGTAAGGATTTGCTAGAGATCGTGTGGCATTTGGGGTGACGTCAATTACTTTAATGAATGCCGAGAGCCCAAGGTGACACATTGAGGGTCTGTCTCTCAGTCTAAGTTCTTCCTATCACAACAGGCTTCAACCAACGTGGGCTGCCATTGGTGGGAAACCCTTCCTTCCTTCCTTCCTCCCTCCCTCCCTCCCTCCCTCCCTTCTTTCTTGCCTTCCATCTTTCATTCGATAACTACTCATGTGGGTACTTGGGGGAAGAACATTCCAGAAGGAGGGAGAAATCAAGGACAAATGCCTGAAGGTGTGCTGGGCTTGCCCATGGAACAGCAGGGAGGCCAGCATGGTCAGCACAGGGCTCTCCAACCCAACACAGAGAAGCCTATTCGGGGTCCTCGAAGCCTCTGCACCACTGTTGTTTCCATGACGCCCACCAGACCTGCGAGAGGATGACAGACAAGTCACTCAGGAGGCCAAGCCATCCGCAAAGAGCCATTGCCACGGTTATTGTTAGATCATAACAATAACAAGAGAGCGTTTGTGCTGGAAGGATATGTATTTGCTTGTTTGCCTGTGTTTAATAAGGTCATTTATTTCCCTGGCTCTCTGTGACTGTGGACGCGAGGCCCTTGCCTGGTGCTGAACGCAGAGATCCCTGGGCTCTCGGGCCGTGGGTGGCCCCATCGCAGAAAGCGGGGAAGACCCACCATGCGCGATGAACACTTACCGGGGGCCGCAGGAATGTTTTCAGATGCCCGGGGTCTCGGGGCAGAGGCCCTGGTGTCCCACGCCCAGCACTATGTCCAGCACAAAGAGAGCCTTCCAATAAATTGGAAGTGAACTTGGTTGCAGCAAAAAGGAGTATGTTGTTAATCCAACATGAAGCCGGCGGTGCAGCTGCGGGTTCCCAGTGAGCGTTTGCAGGCGGGGGTGTTAAAGAGCTGTTTGTGCTGGCCTGCCCGGCTCTTTACAGAAGCTCCCAAACACAGCTGCCCGCTTCCTCACCCAGTGCAGCTGGAGTCGGGGCCTGGGATTCCCGCCCTTCCCCCTCCTCCTCGCCCGCAGCCGCAGCCGCAGCCTCACAAGTCGCACCGGTGCGACTCCCCAGTTGCTCCAATCCCCCCTGGTAACCACCAGCAGATGCCTCAAGCCCAGAGGGCTTGTTTGGTTAGGTGGGTAAACTCACGTGGTTTCTGAGCTTGCCATCCCTCCCTCTCCCCTTCCCTCCCGTGGGAGACTGGATCGCCCAACTAGTAGCAGAGCAAACAAGAGCCAGCAAGCTGCTTGTGGGTCCCGGTCTCCGGGCTGAGCTCCCACAGGAAAAACTTGTAGCAACCGAATGAGTTACAGACACACACAAAACGGGGCTTTTTGCGAGCTTGGTTACGGAAACGCCAGACCCAGTCCACGCGCTCACTTCTGGAATGACTGGTCCAAGTTACCACACGGGAGGTTTGGGGATTTTTCATTACAGGGTCATCATGTTTCATATCATTTTTTCCCTTCAAGCTGTCCGTCCCAGATGCTGATGTCCGGTTGGGTCTCCCGCCGGCGCTTGGAGTAACGCAATGACAGGGCGCTCTGCCCTTCAGGGCTGTCTAACCGTGGCAGGACATGGCCCTCCTGCGACCCACTGCCACATCCGAAAAGGCATGATAAGGCCTCCTCCCAAGGTGCTATTGAGGATGCGTGTGGACATAGGAAAGTGTCGAAAAAGTAAATTAAAAGCTGTAAAGTTTCTGAGACGGTGTACGATGGTCAAGCAGTTCTGCGGTCTTGCTGCCCTGTTTCTTGTAAATCTTCCTCGATTTTAGATTCTTGGTCGTTTTCACCAGGACTTAGAGCCCAAATACTGAAGTAAACAAATACACCAATGAAAACACAGCATAGATCCACAAATACTATATACACATATTCCTAGTAAATTGGAAAGATTAACACTACTTATATCAAAGCTGAATGACTCACCTCTCTTTTCTGGGTCTCAGTTTCCCCGACTGTAACAAGAAAGGATTCAGTCACAGGACCTCAGAAGCAGATAGCCAACCCTGCCTGTTACAATTAAATATGGAACGGGCTCACCAGGCAATTGTGCCCAGCATTTCTCAAATGTAACCATAGGGTTCTCCTGTCTTTAAAATCCAGATTCCCAGGCTCTGCTCCAGACCTCGGGCAGGGGACCTCAGAACTTGTATTTGTAAGTCAGTCCCTCAGCTATTCTCAATATCAGGAGTGTTTCAGAAGCAGAGAATTTATTTAGAGCCTCGAAGCAATCAAATTTCAGTAGATATTTGAATGTCTTCCCTGTGCTCAGCTCCATAGATTATAACATTTTTCTGCTTACACCTCCTTTAAATATATCTCTGTTAAAAATTATAGGGCCAAGTGAGATTGTCCAGGAATTTAGGCATTGGCTCTGATGTGAAAGGAGACAAATGACAATTTTGTGGTCCTGTCCTCCTTCTGTGGAGACCTACCCTCCTTATTTCACAAGATGGGGAGACATGTATCACTATGTGAATGATAGGCATCGAAATCCAAATTTTCAGTACGTCTCTCAATGTCATGTTGAGAAAGCCTAGCAGGCAACTGCATTTGATTTTGAAGTTTTGAAATCTCTGTGCAGAGTTCAGTGACCCACAGACAAGATAGAGAAAAAAAGGCAGCCTTTGTCGCTTATATACTATATGACTTTGGCCAATTTACTTCAATCTTATAAGCTCCAGTTTTATCACATGTAAAATGAAGAAAATCATTTCCTTATGCCCCAAAGATGGTATGAGATAGGAATGTTTACGGGGTATGAACTGCTGCATGACATTCAGAGTTCATTTCATGGTGATTTTTATAACTTTTAAAAAAGATGTTAATTTTAAGTTGTGTTCACAAGCTATGGTGTGTGAGGACATTCAGGATAAGGCTGAATTTTCTCTTGACTCCTTCTTTTCTTACTCTGGTCGTCAGGCTGAATTTAATAAAATAGAGTCCAATTTTGAAATTCAGACACCGAGCTTCGCCCAAGGTTAATGCCAGGTTTCCCTGTCTTTTCTGTGGATAAGAACCTGTGGGCTTGCTAGGTGTGGAAAGCGGGTGGCGTGCTCTTTCTGCTCCCTGCCCCCTCACAGAACTGCCAACCCCCACCCCCAGCTCTGAGTCAAGATGCCCTGGCAGTCGCCCCTCCACCAGCAGGACCTGGGCATGTCCTTCGCCCAAACTCCCAAGGTCACGGCCCCAGTTGCTGGACCTCATCCACACAGACCTTCCCTTCCCTGCTCCTGTCACCTCAGCGAGGAGGGGTAACCCACGGCTTGGTCTCTGCTTCTGTGGAAACTCCCACCCCGCCCCCTCAGATTGCTTCTGCTGAGCCACTGCCCGGTTACACCCCCAAGCGCGTGCAACTCCAAACCCACCCTTTCTCCCGGCCACACTCCCCATTGTGTCCCCTCCCAAAAGGCCTGAGCAGGTTGCTAAAGGACAAAAAGCATTGTTTCTAGTAAGCAACTCCTGCCAAGGAGCCTGGAAGAACAGAACACAGACAAAGCCAGGCCTTCTCCCTGTCTCCAGGAGATGTGACAGGTTGGTATGTTCCACAAAAATCATGCAAAACTAATGCACAGGTTAATGTCTACACATTGCCTTTGCCCAGAACTAACGCATGGGGAAAAGAGACGTTCCTGGTAATAGATATTGCTCAACATGGCAAAACTGCTATTTTTGCTTTTATCTGGAACCTTCCAGTGTTGTACTGGACTGGGCTGTAAGGCATAGATAGCTCCATGAAACCTTCCTTTCTCTGGGTATCAGGATTGATTGCTAGGGGAGCCTGTAGGATTCCTGTTTCTTTTGTTTTACTTCCCTCTAGCGGTTAAAATGAGATACTACACACTTAGTCCTCCCCAGCAACAAAGAGAAGGGTGAATCACAAAGCTAGAAAAGCAAAATGTGTCCTGGGGTGTCTCACAGGTCCCTGAGGATACCCGTGCTTGTAAACTGTGACAGGCACCATGAAGGAGAAAAACAAAAGGTTGTGGCACTTTATCTCTTGCTATTCTAACTCTTGACATCAAAACTCAACACATTTCAACACATTTTTAGATCTATCCCTTGCATTCAGACTTTTCCTTATCACTATTCAAAATGTAGAAAACTAATAAGTCCAGCTAAAAATAATACCTCCCACTAAAAACCTCATGAATAGAATAGATTTGATTTTAAAAGATATTTGTTTTATTGTTTTTGTTTCCTTTTTTATTTTGTCTCCCTCCTACGAGGGCAGGATCTCTTGTTTACTCTTGCATACTCCATGCCTTGCAAAACAAACATCTGAACACATAGACAGATGAATGATGCAAGCCCAGCACAGCCTTCTCCCACCATGCTAACTTTCCTCAAGACTATCCCTTGTCTAAGTGACAAGCCTTGGCTGCACTATGCTTGTTCTATGTTCCTTGGTTTTCTAGTGTGTTGATTTATTGATTTTAGAGTCAGTCACTTTGATCTCTGAATGGATGTATGGTGATGGGATCTGTAGGGATATGGGTGGAGGGAAGTTCATAGTTTCAGAATCTACTTAATGTTCATTTATGTGAGATCTAGCCAGTTTCGTGGTCAATGCATGCTAAAAACAGCCCGCTCTTCTAACCTACTTTTTGGGGACTGTTTTCAGTGATGCAGAGTTTGATGCACGTGGCATGTTGTTCAAGAACATCTTTCTCGTCCCACTCCATCAATATTTCACATAGTTCAAATTTGCTCTGGAATTTAGCATATGGCTTTTTCTTATCCTCATAATACTGCTAGTATATATGTATATGTAATTTTTTTCTTCTTCTTCTTCTTTTTTTTTGGTAAAAATAAGCTAACAAGGAAGCTTGGAAGACATATATTAGGCATATTCTAGTCCACCATCACACTATCACCAAATCCCAGAATTCAGCCGGAATTGAACTGGGCTGAGGTGTGTGTGACCTTAGAAACTATTTGTCCTTCTTTATTATCCAGCTGAACTTTAGGACTGTCTTAGCTCGGATATGAAAGATGGGATGACATGACTTGCTTCCCAGGGACATGGGCCGACCACAGAGGTCAGGGCTGACTTCCCACCATGTGCCGGTTGTCTGTGCAGATGGAGCATCCCTGCAGCTGCACAGGAGAGACTGCAGGCCAGCTGGCACGTCCTGAGGACCTAGAAAGAGGCCAATCTTCTCGCCCCATTAAAGTTTCCGAAAACAGAGGGAAATTGGGGGTTTTCTTAAAAAACAGTGCTATGTAGAAAGAGGCATCCAAGCTGCCAGATCCTAATGAAGGGTACATAGAGTCACACCGGGGAGAAAACTGGGCCCAGATGGAACAAGCACCCTGGCGATCCCGGTCTGGGTCAGAGCACCAGAGCCATTCAGGCAGAAAGGCCAACTGTGAAAGCAAAAGGCTTTCATCTGGATAAGCACACATTTTA
Source organism: Pteronotus mesoamericanus (assembly GCF_021234165.1). Lineage (NCBI taxonomy): Eukaryota > Metazoa > Chordata > Mammalia > Chiroptera > Mormoopidae > Pteronotus > Pteronotus mesoamericanus. Next base: position 1,638,073 of record NW_026555277.1, read on the forward strand.
GAGCAGCGCTGAGTGCAACTCACTAGACGCGCTTCCAAAGAGCGGTGGTAATAGAATCCGGCAGATCTGCAAATCTCCTTATGTGAACTGACATGGGCCAGTAGGCTGTGAAGAAGACTGGGAAGTGGAGGGGTCACCTAGGTTTTCCAGGAAAATGTTACCACACAGCTAGAAGCTGAGTAACAAGAAAGCCTCTGGAGAGAAGGAGAAAGCGAAAGCGCCCAGAGTGGTATCTACTCGATCAGGGATGATTTTGAGATTTTCATGGTTTCCAGAAGGTAATCTAAAGCAGCCAACATCTGCATTCAAAATGTGAAAGATTGGCCCTGTAGAAGTTAACTGAGAAGGTTATTTAAAAATATAGGTTTCTGGCTCCCATCCATACTAACTGAATTAGAGTTGTCTGAGATGCGGTCTTGTTATCTGTTTTATTTTTTATATTATTTTTTTATCCTCACCGAGGACAATTTTTCATGGGTTGTTTTTGTTTGTTTGTTTGTTTGTTTAGTGAGGGAAGAAGGGGGAGACAGAGGGAGATGAGGATAGAGAGAGAGAGAAACATCAAAATGAGAGGATGTGAGAGAGAAACACCAATCAGTTGTCTTCCATCCAGTCCCCGATTGGTGATCAAACTCATGACCCCTCCATCTATCGGACGACACTCCACCAACTAAGTCACACTGGCCAGGGCTGATATCTGTAAATTTTTTAAAAATTAGCCAATGATCCTGTTTTATAGCCAGTCATGGGGATCTCTGATATAGAACATAAAAGTGTACAAGAACATCTTTAAAATGGGAGATCACATTTATCAGATACATTTTAATAAAAGAATTTTGAAACGTTCATATTAAATTATATATTCTCTGAGGTCAGGGGTTGATTTATACTCCCTTATATTTTTCCCACCATTTTTGGACCCTTTTTTCAAACTATTGCTTTCCCAGTATTACTCCCCTCCTTAAAAACTTACTATGCTTTAATTTCAGACCACAATGAAACAAACTGTACCAGGCTTATGCTCTGCTGTAAACAACTAGAAGACAAGACAAACTATATAAAATAATTGTTTCCAGGGATTGATGAACAGGTATAACAGAACAATGTCCCCAGGAAAGAAAACACATGAGGTGAGCCTCGTCATAGTGTTGGTTTCTTGATACACACCCACCCTGGGCTATGGTGCTCAGCAGTGACCCCAAGCACATCTGTCTTGTTTAGCTGAGTAGAACTCTTAGTTCAGAAATCGAAGTGACTAAAAACTGTAGGATAGAGTTTAGGATAAAAGGGAACTTGACAGGAAAATAGTCCCAGAAAGTCCACAGAGTTCCCCTTGAGTCTGTGGCTGAATACTGAGCCACACATGTCTATGGGGAAGCTCCAGGGGCTCAAACAATGAAGAACCAGGATACTATAAGCCAAACAATTCTGAGCTCATATAGAGCAGACATATATTCCAGGTCTGACAAGCCAACATGGGCAGATCTTGCTAATTTCTGGACATCCAGGGAAGGCTCCAGAAAGGAGATGTAATGAGCAGTGGTGTTAAATTATCTCTAAAATCAAGACTATTCTAGTCTCTACTTAGTGAAGCTTAAACATGAGCCTCAAATGTTCAAGCTATTAAGGAATTTATTATTCAGGAAAAAGAATTCAACACTCTATTTTTTTAAAAGTCCAGAGGCTCAAACACATAATATTTGGAATGCCCAACATGTAATAAACTATTAGAAGACATACAAAAAAAAGAAAAAGAAAAAGAAATCTCAGGAAAATGTGAACCATAAACGGGAGGAAATCAGTCAATATAAATTGACCCAAAATGGCAGAGATGGTGGTCTTACCAAAGATTTTTAAGCATTTGTTATAAATATGCTTAATAGAAACAAGAATTGCAAGGAAAACAAATATCATGATGAGAGAAATGGTAGCTACAGAAGGGAATTAAACAGAACTTCTAGGAAGAAAAATATAACATGAAATGAAAATTTCACTGGATATTTAACAGTAAATTAGGTACTATACATAGGCTCAAAGATCAGCAGACTTTAGCACTGAGCATACAGCAACTAAAGTGCAATGGGTCTCAAACAGTGTGTGTAGAATAGTTATGTCTTACTTGAAATAAAAATTGGTATACCTGACCCCCAAAAAATCATCTTGATTTTATCTCAATTATTTTTGTTAATCTGTTTTTCCTTTTTAAAAAAATTTTCTTGACTTTTTTCCAATTTGTTTTTTAATTTGAATGTAATGTTCACATATTTTCATTCTAGAAAGCTAGATAAAGGCAAGTATGTTCTAGGGTCTTCAGAATTTCATCTCTTTGGGATTTCAAATTTCTACAGTACCTCTTTGATTCTCTTATGCTCACCCTATTTTTTGTAGATTTATATTAAACCTTAAACAAACATCACAATCATCGTTTGTAGGTATGCCCCCACCACCCCACAAAAAAAACACAAACTGCACCACTCTCTAAGGTTCCATCTTAGTTCTGTAAATGGAGAAAAAAATTTGCAATAACATTTTTATCTGGCTTGTATTTTCTTCTGATAGGCAGACACACAAAGACTTTTTTAACCTGGAAATGTTATTTTGCAGGAAATGATGTGGAGAACTTCATAAGATGGTTCCTGGTGTATATACAAGTTTCTTTTCAAAAAGCATTGTGAATAGTTACAAAAAAACACTCTTGCATTTGAGAAATCATCTTTTAAAATAACTATGCCCTTATCCTTGAAGAGCCTTATGATTTCTGAATCAAAATGTCACGTTTTGATAGCTGGCATTGAGAGGCCGTCTTTGGTCCAACTGCTGATGGAATCCAGGGAGACAGGCAGCGGAAGGCGTGCTCCCAGCTGGTGTCCGGGTAAACTCCTGTGGAAAGGCTCGCCGCGTCTTTGGAGGCTGCAAGTTCCACATACTTTGGGCAAGACTGGCTGCCAGGTTAGAAATGGAACTGAGCCCTTTCAAGGAGGCAGAGACAGCGAAGATCTTATTCAAGTCTCTAGTTTGCCAACGCACAAATGGCATCCTGGCCAACATCCCCATCCACTAGCTGTGTAAACAAGAATCTTCATGTTTCATCCCTGAAGTGCTGGGCTTCTTAACAAGATTACTGTTGATGATGCAGTGAATGCTTTAAAATGAAGCTCACAAGTTACATGCTCCTCATCTCAAAAGCTGAAGTTTTCCAGAAGAAAATAGAACATAGTACGTGACTATCTATGGAAAGCAGCATGATTCATTAAAAAGATACAGATTTCAGAGATATATAGAAAATACTAGTGTTTCGATCTGTCAGGTTATGATTTTCCTACATTTCAGTTTTCTTATCTCTACAACGGAAAAATGCATTTGATGAATTGATTCATAAACTGCTTTGCAATATTATGCAAATGTTAATGAAAGGAAACAAATACTTTTTAAAACTATAGTACTCCCAAACAGTAGGTGTTTTTAGTTCATGATAATGAGGAGTCCAACCCCAAATCTCAAAAATCTCTTTGGCTATGCTAATTTTTCAACAAATTAATTTCCAGGCAAGAACGTTCTCTCCCTTGGTTCTGGTCCACCGTTTCTCAGTCTATGGCCCCTTCTCAAAATCCTGTTAACCCTACGGAAGTTATTGCAACAGTCTTTGTGCTTTCACTGAGGACTCTCTGGGAAAGTCAGTCCTAGATGTTGCATTGACAAGATAAGATCAAAAAGGAGTCAAACACTCAGCTCTTTCCCCTTCACCCACGTTTCTGTCTGCCCCTTCCATCCTTCTTCTCAAACACCACGTTTGGTGGTTTGGCGTTGTCTTCATGTGCAAAATCAGACAGCCTTTGTCCCACTTGTAAATTTAGCTTTCAGGCCAGTGAGGTCAAAATAGCACTGCGGCGGTGTGGTCACCTGCTTCATACTTTGCATCCAGCAAACAGAATATCCTCAGCCTGCGTTTCTGCTCAAGCCCGCTCTCTTACTCAGCAGAGCTCCGACATTCTGTTCTTCCTGGGTCAATCATTTTGTGTATATTTCCTTCAGTGGGACTGTTGGCTTCATTTTTAAAAAAATTACAGAAGTAATATCATATTTTAAATTACAGAAGCACTATCAAAAAAGATCAAGGTAGTCTAGGAGCTCTTGATGTGCTACTGATATCTAGATGGCATGTTTTAATTCAAAGCATCTCATAATTTTAGACTTGAACAAACTGCATTTTTATGAAACGCAGAAAAGGTCAAATTCCAGCGGGGTTTTATTTTATTTTTCATTAAAACATCAATTACCTGACTGAAAGTTCAGATTCCAATCTTAGAACCATTAGAAAATTTCTTTTAAATGGCCTAGGAGAAATGTGTTTGAGGCTTGAAGCCACCCGCTGTGTTCAGAGGACCGGATGGATGCACACGGCTTTCTGCGTTGCCATGGAGGAGGTTGATTCTACTTGAACTCAAACAACGGTGAAAAACCTTAGTGTTTACCATGTACTGTGGTGTGTAGCCTTACTGTTGCAAGTTTGGTCCAAGATTTGATAATAACAGCATCACCTGGGAGTTTGTCAGAAATGCAGATGGTAAGGCCCCTCCCCCTGACCTAAGCCTGCGTTTTAACAAGACCTCCAGGACGTCCGTACATTCAAGTCTGCCACCTACTGGTCTGGAGGACTTTGTTTGTAAGTGAGACACAGGAAATTCTCAGAAAATTGAGGTAGAAGGGGTACAAGTGTTAAAAGTCCTGAGGCCACTGGTGATATTAAAAAAATCATTAAATATGTGTCATTTCAGTTAATGTAACTCAATTTAAACCCAAGTGCTCAGGCTCCATGTCTTGATTGGGAGGACTACCGTGGCCTATGCCTTTCAGATATTACCTAATTCAAATCTAGGATAATTCGCTTTCATTTATTAAAAAGTGATAAAACTGAAAAAAGTAGTATCAAGTGAGTATAATTTCTTCATTTACTAATATAAAATATTGAGCTCTTTTTATGTACTACATACAAGGTTAGGCATTAAAAATAAGAAAATGAGTAAAATATGTCGTCTGTCCATATTCAACTCATAGTTTAGTTAGGAAGTCCAAAGGTAAATGGATAAATAAAACACAATATCATAAATTCCCTTTTAGAGAGAATCATCAAATGGTTAACTCACAGGATACTTATTATGGGTCCGGATAGGAGGGGTCTCACAGCCCCATGCTGAGGTGGGGAGTTTGGGGAGTCCACGTGAATAGCAGACATTGTCAGTCTTCACCAATGAAGACCACAGGCTTAAAAGGGGCTTTCAAAATAGATGGAGAGCAGGATGGCAGCAATGGGTGGTGGAGGGGGAGGTGGGGGGCAGAGGGGTTGAGCACAAAGGAAAAAGGACTCAGGGACACGGGCAACAGTGTGGGGATTGCTGGGGAGAGGAGGGTAGAAGGGGACTAAATGGTAATCGAAAAAATACAATAAACATTAAATTAAAACAAGAAAAATAATGATTGTATTTTTGAAAGCAACAACTCAGGGCATGTAATTCATCAGGTACCATTACTTGTCTGGAAACAAAAGTGCATTTTCAAAAAAGTTGCCCCCTGTATATTGAATTTGACCCAGTTATGGAAATGTTTTATAGGTGTTTGTCTAGAACATTGGAAAAGGGGGGTGGTAATTTTTTTATGCAAAAAGAGTATTTTAGTTAAATGCAAGGGGTTTGAAAGAATACTCCTTCTTTCCTCCCTCCCTCCCTCCCTTCTTGCCCCCCACAGTCAAATGTTGAAGACCACGGGTTAATCTTCAGGCCCCAAGACCTTTGCACCGCACGCCACACACACAGCACATCTCACCTCATCAGTGAGAGCCAGGGGGGAGGGGGGGTGATAGGAATCAAACGAAAGATTTGTCACCAAGAATAATTAAGAGAGAAAAATAAAATCTTAGCTTGCACTTCAACACAAAGGAAAATGAGCACATGTCCACCCAGAGCAGGACTTTGGCGGTTTCCCTGTCACGGGTGTTCCAAGAAGGAGGGACCACAAAGCAGGTTGTCACGCGACCTACACCCACTAAAGGGCACACAAATGGTCTTTAAAACCTTAGGCCAACAAACTCAATAGTTTTAATGAAGTGGCCAAATTTCTTTAAAAACACAAATGTTGAAAATTGATAGAAGAGGAAATAGGAAATGCAAATAGTCCAATATCTGTTAAGGACATTGAATTCGTAATTAAAAACTTTCCCCAAAGAAAATTCCAAGCCCAGATTGTTTCACCTGTGAATTCTATCGAATATTTAGGTAAGAAATAATGATGATCTTACATCAACTGCAAGGGAAGAAAATCATTATATATTTGACTTCAGCAAAGTTTAAAAAGTTAACTCATCAAAGGACACAAATAAAATGGATAGGAGAGTCTCAGAGCACCGAGTAATCATACATCTACCTGACAAAGGTCTGGTGTCCTGAATGCGCGTGCTCCTACCTGAGGGGCAGATTTTCTCTGGGCTGGGAGTCCCTGTGGCAAGCTTTTCAGCCATTTCTCATGAAGTTAAACATACATTTACTAAATGACTCAAAAATTCCACCTCTATGTATTTACTTGAGCAAAATGAAAATGCATAATCACGAAATCGCAAAAGTGTTTATGGAAGCTTTTTAAAAAAGTAAAAAACACAAACTGAGAAGATGAGAACAACACATGGTGGCCCATTCACAGAATGGAATACTCAGCAATAAAAAGGAACAAATTACCAATCTATGGAGCAACAGGAATGTATCGAAAAACATTACACTGAGCAAAGGCCCCAGACATATAGAGTAGGTGGTGCATGAGTCCTATTTGAAGTCCAAAAGTGGAGAAATGCTGGTCTCTGGTGCAAACAGTTGGTAAGCTGTGCCAAAGTGGGAATTAAGGCGGGAGCAGAGGGGAACTTTCTGGGTCGGTGGAATTGTTGGTTATCTTGTTTTGGCTGGTGGTTACATGTTTTTCTACAACTGTCAAAACTCATCTCATGGAACACTTAACAGAAATTCTTTTCTTTCATTGTAAATTAAACTTCAATAAAGAAAACAATTTTCCTTCATTCCCCATGGCATCTCCTTTTCCCTCCTCAGCTCGCTCCCCCACATTCTCTGATAGAATTGCTAAATAAGTAAGTAACAACCACAAAAAGATCTTATCGGTCAACCACAATATCATCATTTTCAGCAGAGTTGTCATACTTCTCTATTTGTGTTGCAGATAATAGATTCTGAGGATTTAATAATTACACTCTCTACATAATGAGATGTGCAATATTAACCACCTCATTAACAGCTACTCTCAAAGGCAGCTTCTGAGCTCTCAGGGAAAGCAGGCCCCATGAAAGGGGTCACCTCCAAAAAACCTCAATGGGAATGTAGGCAAGAGGGTCGCATAACAGGTTCTGCGCGCTAACGCAAGTGCTCGTTGGGACCCAGGAGTGCAGTGGCCGGTCTAAGTTCTGGAAGGCTGGCACCGACGGGCCTGTGTTTGAGGATTGTATGAAGAAGGGAAAAGTATTGTGTGCAAACATTATGAGGAAATTAGTGCGTTCCTTCGCGTTCACCCTGTCATTCCCTTTCTGTCTTCCCCTACTTGAAATTTTGCCACCAAACCTCAAGGAGGAGCTATGATCACATCGTTTCTCGCTGGCCGCTCTGCCCTTGCAAACACAAAAATAGCATTGCAGCTTTCGCGCGCCTCTTCTTGGAGTCACCCCCCAAGTTGCACTTATTGTTTCAGCACACAAAACATGTTTTCCATAGCTATACTATTTTAATTAATGTTATAACATGCTGACATAAAGCATGAAATTGTTTTCAGAACCTATTAAGGCATTTCAACCTGCTGTTTAACAAACATACCCTAAGGCTTTGCTCTCCAATATGGTACCAAGCAGCAAAATACGGCTGCTTAAATTTTGACTTGAATTAGTTGACATGAGATTAAATCTTTAAATTCAGTTCTGTAGCTGCACTGTGTACATTCAAGCACTCAGCAGCCGCAGGTGTCTTAGTGGTTCTCATAGCAGAGAACGCAAATATAACACAGAGATCCCATCATCACAGAGATTCCTACTGGCGAATGCTCCTCGAAAGTAATGACAGTTACATTGTACTTACTTTCATTAGATTTACTGAGGCAACCTTGCATAATAAAATTATACAGGTTTCAAGTATACAGTTCTATAATACTTCACCTGTGTATTGCATTGTGTGTTCACCACCCAAAGCCAAGTCTCCTCCATCACCTTGAATGGTGACCCCCTTTACCCTTTCCCACCACGCCCCACCCGCTTCTCCTCTGATAACCACCATGCTGGTGTCTGTGCCTGTGAGTGTGTTTGTTTGTTTGTTGTTTGTTTGTTGTTTTTAGTATAATATCCCACATACGAGTGCAATCATATGGTTTCTCGCTTTTTCCATCTGACTTAATTTTGCTTAACAAAAATAAATGAGTGGGACTATGTCAAACTAAAAAGCTTCTACACTGCAAAAGAAACCATCAACAAAACAAAAAGGCAACCAAGCGAATGGGAGAAGACAATCACTTTCAAAGGAGAAGACAGAACATGCTGATCATGATATTTCAGGCAGAAAGCAAAGGCCTTGGTTAGAGAATCAGGCTTTACTTTGTTGCACTTAATCCTGCGCATTAAGTACTAAGTATTTTTGCGGACTTTTGGGGTCATCTTTGTATTTAAGGTCCCCATGTAATTTTATTTTTTTAAAAACACTTTATTTATTTTAATTTTAGAGAGGGGGGAGGGAGAAAGAGAGGGAGAGAAACATCAATGTGTGGTTGCCTCTCATGTGCCCTGTCCTGGAGACCTGGCCTGCACCCCAGGCATGTGCCCTGACTGGCAATAGAACCGGTGACCCTTTGGTTTGCAGGCCGGCATTCAATCTACTGAGCCGCACCAGCCAGGGCTCCCTGTAAATTTAAATGCTGCTGTCCACACACAAATGTAACTGCAGGAACACTGGGTGAGCAGAAGCATGTCCTGTGGTCAGATATGCTTCTGAATCACAAAACGTTGCATGTGATTCTGTAACACAGCATTCACGAACTCAGTAAGCACTGTTAGTAGGAAAAGAATTCACATAAAAGAGCACATGAAGTCATTATTAAAGGATGAAGCTCCAACACTTACATTTGTTTAAAAAAAATAAAGGGTGTGGGGGTTGGGCGTACTTATTAAAATATAGTGGTACCTGGGGGATCTGTTTTTTCATTACTTCTAGGTGATTCTATCTGCCCTCTAGTTTAGCCCCCACTGATCAGATATATTTATGTGGCAGAATGCATTAAAGTGACTTAAAACTAGAAAGTCCTGGGCAGCTCTTCTTGCTGGAGAGCAATGCTTATCCCGCTTCCTCCTTGTTCCTTGCAGGGGAGGAAACTTCTCTCCCCTTACAGCGCAGTGAATGGAGGGACACGTCTGTCTCGCATTTTACTCCCTTTCTCATTTCTCCCTGTGAAAGGAGGAACGACTTCTGACCGGTGACACTTGGAGAAAAAAAACAGCTTCCATGTCTCAGCCCCTCTGAGATTTTCTATCGCTTTGTGAGAGGCTGGCCTCTGAGGATACAGATCTTCTCCGGTGACCTGTCCAGTCATCGCCTCAGGGCATGTCAGGGAACCCCACAGGCCCCGACGCTCCAGCCACATTCTCCATGTCAGCCTTAGGAGGCTGACCAATCACCAATAGGAGGTTCACTCTCTCCTCCTCCTCCAGTTGGATCTACACCCAGGAGCTTAGCTCTGGCAAGCCCTGTGTAGTATCCTGGTGCCGTGGCCAGAAACGGAACCCAAGTCAACTGCTCGGAAGGCAGCAGGCCCACCTCTATGCTTTGTCTACGCGCCGTCTATCTTCTCCCACGCACACCCATGCCGCCGCCATCTTGGCGCACCATTGCATCCTATACACACGAACTCACCACACGTTTCTTCCTTCTGTGCTCCTCAAATTGAAGACGTGCACTTGAAGGATGGAAGCGTGCTCCTTATGGTCAACGGAGGGCTGTGCTTTGGAGGGTGGAATGGCTATCAGCTGGGACATTGAAAAGGGAAGATCTCCCCTGGTGGACACTGGGACAGACATTTAGCGCATTCAGTGTGAAAAGACTTCTTGTCTCCCAGTAGCACTCAAGTGACAGAGTGGGTTTGTCATGTTGCTTGACAGTGTGTTCCCGATATCTTTGTAGAAGATGTAGAAATATTTTGTTTAAAAAAATGCAGAGGGACCTGCTGGCCCAGAGTAATAGCAGGATGTGCCACTTGTTGGCTTGGAATCGTCTGTGACCAAATGTCCTCCAAAGGCACTGTGGTTATTTTTCTTTGTTTAAGTGTATGGTGGTCTCCAGAAGGTACACATTTATTTCTATGAGCACATCGAGGTAGATACAGCAAAGTGAGAGTAAGCTAATTTGCTTCAAACAAACAAAAAACAAAAAACAAACCATAAGAACAGAATGGACTTATTAGCCCTTCTTAATCATATCCAATCATGAAGTAGAATGCAATTTTAAGATGGTGGGTGAGCCAGAAACCTCAAGAATAAGAGCCAACTGTTCAGCTTCAGCTTCCAGATGCTGGAAGATAAATGTCTGGGTGCTTCTGCCAGTTTTAAAGTGGTGGTAATTAGTCACAATCAGGCAAAGAGTAAAATCTGGAGGGACACCCTGTGATCAGGATGTAATGCACGAGGGAGCAGAGGAGGGAGGAATGAGTGAGGAGACAGAGGCAGAGAGGGTTCGAGGGCTCACCCGCCTACTGCATATTAACTACACTCCCTTTATGGAACCGGTCTCTTTTTGATTGCAGCGTGTTTAAGTGTGCAACAACAGTGTATGTGCGTGACAGCCCGAAGGTGCCTCTCTCTGATTGTGCTAAGGCAACTTGAGCTGAATTAGCGAGCCCAGATGTGTGCCAAACACCCTCAGAAGACCCCACCATTCTTGGACCCCAATATTGTCACCCTCTGTTATCACATTCAGAAATGAATTTCGATTTAAAAGTGTAGTGGGGCCTGAGGCATATATTTTTTGAAAAGTTCCAGATGGTTCTTATCCACCCTATAGTTTAGCCCCCACTGATCGGATATGTTTACAAGGCAGAATGTATTAAAGGGATTTAAAACTAAAAAGTCCCGGGCAGTTCTCCCTATGGGAGAGCCATCCTTATCCCCCTGTCCTCATGTTTCCTTGAAGCGCAGGAAACTTCCATTCCCTCAGAGCGGTGACTTTCCACCGTTTTCATCTCATGGAACATGTAAACAAATTACTAAAATTCTGTGGCACACCAAAAAATGTTTTTGCTGATCTGACAGAAGAGTAAATATAATTTTGATTCATTCACATCAGATGGCTATTGGTGTGCTGGCTGTTGTCACTGTTTTCTATTTGACAATCTAAGAGAAAAGAGGTCTGTGCCCCTAAGTAGTCAGGTATTGCATATTTTAAAAATTCTTGTGGCACACCAGTTGCAAATCGCTACCTTAGAGGGTAATGAATGGGGGGAAGGGTAGAGAGTCTGTTCTCACATTATGTGCTAGTTGAGTCCAAAGGAGCACATCTGTGGTAGAGGAGTAAGACCAAAACAGGAACATCAGGCTCTATTCTGAAACTCATATAAGTGGAGTCCATTCAGAAGAGAGTGTATAGAATGTTAAGGGAACTCTAAGTTATGTTTTCTGAAGCCTTTTCTCAAAGATCTCCCTGTATTTTGCCTGAAGAGAGGTTCATAAGGAATAGAAGAGTTGTCTTAGAATATTTGAAAAACTATCATATGAAAGAGAGACTAGATTTATCCACTGGGGTCCTGGCAGGTGGGCCTGTGGTAGAAATTATGCGGAATCAGATTTCAGCTCAGCATAAGGAGAGGCTTTCTGGCAGCTCTGGACTTGGAGCAGCATTCAGCACAGGTGAACGTCAGTACAACCTTCATGTTCTTCCTTTAGAAAGTCACTTCTTAGTTCCAACTACTACAAGCCATTAGTCACAGCAAGAGCATATGCATAAAGCAGTTGGATTTTATAACTTCTCATAACATCACCATACAACTAAGCACGAGACACTCTGTAAAGTGGATCAAATAGAGAGCTGACATCAAAGAGATATATAATCATGGAGGCAAACCTGATTCTAAGCTGGTGAACGTCTAGTATACAGCTGAAATACACAGGCATTTTTAGAGCGTCAAAAGTCTCCTTTCCTTGACTCCTTTTCTTGAGGCCATATTGCTTATGCCTGAGACCTTAAACAGCCTGTCAGGCAAAACCTGAATCCAAGATGGTGTTTTCATAAAAGGTTAACATCGAGTCATTGTTAAGACCATGTGCATTAAAGTTTTTCCTGAGAGTGAAAATGTATTTTCACATGGTCATTAATTCAACTTCACAAGAATGCTCCCAGGAAAAATAGCCAGCATAGAGAGAACCTGCCCCACCCCCTGCCCAGGTCTCCCTCCCAGACAGGCTTTCCTGTGGCTCATCACTCAGTGTCAGTCCTTTCGGTAGGGCTGTTTTGGCATTCAGTTCGCACCGTGCACAGTTTTAACAGCAAGAGCGTCTAAATGCTTTATGTGACAGCCCTGATAAGACGGTGCCCAGAAGGTAGACACGTGCGTCTCATGCTTCACATTTGCTGTGCCCTCTGCAAAGCTTTATCAGACAAGAGCCCAAGACCTTGCACCCAAGTCTGTGTGTTCTTTTTCCTTTTCTGCACAGAAAGTCATAGTAGATAGCAGCAGAAAGTTTTACAAAGCTTATCTGATTTCTGTTTCAGAGGCCCATTATATATTAAAAAAAAAAAAGATACAGCAATCGATTTTGAGGAAGGTCAGTACAGGACATTGACAAGAAGAGATGCTGGGTGCCGAGATTAGACTTGAAAATTAAATGAGAAGTGTCTGCTAGGGAAACGTAGTATGTATTAATGTATGTTTAGACCATGTACACAGCTTAAATATAGTTATCATATAGTTGCCTGTCATACCTACATGACACATGTCCAAGTTATAAATACCTTTACATGTCTGTTTTATTCAGAAGTCTAATATATGGAGCAATTTTGAACTCAATTTTTAAAAATGTCAGAAGTAAGCTGATGTTTCTTGTTTTCATTTTTCAAGCCCAGTGCATTTATCAGCTCCCTTTCTGCTACTACCCCCCAAATTCTAAAAATATAACCAACATGAAAAGATTTTATAAGGATTATATTGAGACAAAGATGTAAAACACCAAGTTAAGTTAGATTAGCACATCATACATAGTATTCATGCAATAATTTTTGTTGTGTTTTTTTTGACATTTAAGAAGTTTCAAGGCAAAAGAAAAATCAATATTAGGTCATCTGGATAGAAAAGAATGTTTTTCATTTAAAAATGTCTTTGTAGTGGGGCTTCTGAAAAATAATATCTTAAAGTTTTTTGTTTGCATTCTATAAAACCTAAAGTTTTCTGTACTTTCATGATTTATGATAACAATTTTCTGTTATTATATTATACCTTACTGTACTAATGATATAATAATTCAACCATATTATATCAATTACTTTGATAAATTTCCAATTGAAAAATTATGAACTTTAATAAAGTTTTAAATTTGATAAATGTAGTTGGGCACAGTTTTTAGCTTATCATAGTTCTGAGATATTTTTAAAAATCTATTCGAATTCTATATTAAAAGTAATCTCCTTTTAGATCCACTAACATAGATTTTAAAAATTTACACAGAAGTTGAAATTGCCTTTTATCATTTTAAAGCATCGAAAAATTTATAAATATCAAAGAGAGTCATAATAACCCAAAGGATTATCTAATGAATAGAGGGAAGAGCATTCTGTTTGGGAACCTGAAAACTAGACCCCAACCATGGAAATAAGTCAGTATTAAACTATGACTCAGCTATGACCCAAAACAGGGCAGCTCTAAGGAAAATCATGAGAACATACAGGTTCTATTTCACATCCTGATGGTCTGTGTCTTGTCCTTCAAGTTCCTCCTGTCCTGATACCTCACCCTTCTGGCTATTAAACCTGCTCTCAGTAAAGGATCTAAAATAAACTTCTATCTATAGTTACCAATTATATTTATTGACTGTAAATTAAAAATGAGATGCATATTTTGTTTTGGAAGCATATCTGGTAGGTGTCCATTGCTCTAGATTTCAAAAGATCTCATTTCAGATCCTGGACCTTCTACTTATCAGCTATCACTTAGGTCTTCGGATTAGTGAACAGACTCACAAAATTCCTGAAAGGGCATTATTGACCTGTGGTTGGGAATTTGCTTATGTGGATAATCGACTTAAGTTATGTGTGGATTTTCCATTGTGGATGATTGGCGTCCCTAACCTCTGTGTTGTTGACACAAGGCTGTGATAATAGCAAAAGATGAGATAAAGCCACACGGAGCCACTTTTAATACCAGGCATTTTGTTTCACCAGGTAGTTATTTAATTCCTTCTAATTCCTTAATTCAAAGGAATCCCTTTAATTCCTTTGCTAGCCCCTCAGTGTGCTCATCGGATGTTTTGCAGATGCTGAGGTGAATGATACAGTCCCTGTATATGATGTTTTGTAGCCCATTACTGTCCTGCATCTGCAGGAAAATAGGTTCCTTGCTCAGATGTCATCTAAACAGTAGGCCCCAAATGAAACATTTCTGTTTTGATTTTGATGCTATTTAGTACATTTTCTACTCAAATCAGGACGGCAAATCTGAATTCAGAATAAATGTCCATTATTCTGAGCCGTAGCCAATGTAATCCACTTGCCACCTAGGAGTGGCTCTGGGACCCTTCAGTATCTAGCCACAGTGTCCATCGGTCTCTGATGTGCCTCCAAGACCATTTCCAAAGAAGGGATGATGGCATCCACTTGTTGGTTCTAATTTCCTATTTAATTTGAGAGAGAATTTTTCTGATGAGCATAAATATTTTCTACTTTAATTCTCCCTTTCCATAATTACATTTCCTATAACATTGCACCGTAACATGGGGTACTTATTACCTAATTATATAAGGCTCATATACCAACGGGCTTATTACTAGCCCTTTCGTTGTGCCTCAATAGTTAGTAAAATTTTATCATCATCATCACCATCATTAATATTAGGAATCTTCCACTCGTACCACAGTATCGCAGTGCCAATGTGATCACCAGCTGGGTGTAATGTAGCTACCTTCCAGATCAAGTGCTGACCCTCTTATCCATGAGGTGCTATGCATATAGTTTTTCATCATTTGATAATTGGCCAAAAGTCAGTTCTCATTCGCCTATGGGTTTATCGAGGGGATTTAGGACAGGGCTTAAAAACACAGTTACCACTGTGTTTATATCTGCAAAGAATGCCTCATATGGCTACTCCTGTTATAATGTTTCATAATATACTAATTATATTTAATGAGGAAACATCTTTCTGCATTGCCCTCTTTTTAAAAATGTTATGCTGTCATAATCCATGACTAGATGAGCATTTCAAGTCTCAACAATTTTTTGTTTTCATGTAAAAAAATACAATTTCAGTCAAAGCCCCCAAAAATGATCTCTTGAAGAAAGTGTAACTGCTAAATGTCTTAGGAAACTTCATAATCTAAAATCCCAGCAGTCATTGCTGGGTGGTAGTCAAGGACATTCTAGTAGACGGTAGGGGGATTCGCTGATGCAGGTAATGCCGTCTGAGCAGGGGTATTTTAAGCTTTCAGTGTGGTTGATTGAGCAATGGCTCTTTAGAGTTCTGATAAGACTTGCTGTTCAGAGTGACATATTAAGTTTTCTTCTGTGTTGTTTTATGGTTGGAGGCTCGTGGAGTCCTTAAATGTGGGAAATAAAACCGTAACAGCCAATTAAGCTTTCTTTTCAGTTTTGGATCTAGCAGGTAAAACAATTTAATGTTGGTCACTTGGGTGAGATGTCTCTCATGGATCCAGCCCAAGTTCTTCCTAAGAAATCATTTATTTGTGCTGAGAACCATTTTTGCTTTTTAAAGCAGGATTAATCATTCATTCCCAGTGGTGCTCATATAATTAAACAGAATTGTTTTTCAGTTTTAGCTTGACATTTAGATCCAAACATTATATTGTCAATAACAATTGACTGTGCTCTCAAATTGTATCTAATCTAAGTCTTTTTTCAATGTTACACAATAAGAAGGAAATTTTAAATATACTTGTGGGATAATTCAGTAAACTTGTATGGGTGTTTATTCCACTTAATGGAAATTGGCATTGACATTTTTTCCAAAATAGGGTTAGTAAAAAAAGCATCAGCTAAATTGATTACCAAGAGCATTCTCTCTTAGTTTTTTGCATGGCTGAATTGTCAGCCTCCCTCTGATACAGCTGATAGTATTGAAATCAAAACTTTTTGTCTTCCTCTTTAATACACTGATAACCTCCAAGATCCACCAGTTTTCTTCCAGGTCACATGCAACAAATAAACACTGTAAGCACTAGTTCCACTGCACATAACATATCTGCAAGTAAGACTGAAATGTTCTAATATCCCCAAGTATTCTGTTTCAAATTCACTACTTGAGTTGGCTTGGGTAATTCCCATCACATCACATTCACACCAACAATACATTCAGGACATGGTTGTGCAGCTATGAGGCATAACCTCTTTTCATAAATTCTCATTTAGAGCCACAGTTTTGCCTTTAAATCTTCTAGCTGTATCACAATATTTCCCTAACTTAATCATAGTGGTCTTTAATTTTTAGTGGAAGGCTTATAAATGACAGTAAATTGCGCACCACTGCCTAGCAAGCACAATAAAGTTTCCTCATCAACTGTAGATAATTTACAATTTAACATCTACACAAATGTTAAATTGTGTAATTTAACATCTACACAAATGTTAAAGCTTCCTATCTCCAGTGAGGAGTTGTGACAAGAAATCTTGGCTACTGCCTCTCAAAATTGAAGCTACTTCCTCATCCCAGACTATCTGGTTCTAAAGAGATTATGGATTCATTTCCCCTATTTCCTTCAGCTTTTTAAAAATTCATCAAGGCTAGGCTAGATTGAGTTGATTTGCCACAGTGCCCTCAGAACCTGAGGGGCTCCCCTTCGTCCTCAATAGTGGTCCATCAACCCCTTGGTGGGCACCCTGTCAAATTTGTTATTCTCTCTGTTCTGACTAACACGAGCCTCCCATTTTACTCACTGAACTCGCTGGGCCAGGGCGGCGTCCTTCACAATCTTCCCTCTTGTAGCAAGGTTACATTTGGAGCACATACTACAGCAGCAGAGCTCTCTCTATTACTGCATTATTACAAACTGAGTTAAGACATAAAATTAAATGAGGCTTTATCATCATCATATAGCCAATCCAATGTGCAACACATTAACATCCTCAGTGGGATATTCCATTTTGTAATCAAAGTGAAGGAAGAGAGAGGAAATTTCCCTTTGTGCTCAAGGTTGCTTGAATTCCCGTTTTAATACAGGTTAAACAAATCTGGCATAGGACCAGGGGAATTTGCATCCACTTGCATACTGGTAAAGGTGATAGCAACTGGGAGTCTTACAGATTCGATTTTTATATTTCCTTCGGGTTTCTTAAATTTCTCAGAGCTACAATAATTTGGAACCAAATATCCCCTCCTAGTCATTGTGCTCAGAGACAGTAAAATAGCAAACATTATACGTAAAAACCAGTGACATTAAGGTTCTTTTGGGTGCTGCCTATATCTATTCATAAAATTATAATTGTCCCTTGGTATCCAAAAGGGATTGGTTCCATGACCCCCCTGAACACCAAAATCTGAGGCTGCTCAACTCCCTTGCATAAAATGGTACAGTTTTTGCATATAACATACACACATCCTCTCATACATCAATACTTTAAATCATCTGTAGGTTATTTATAATAGCTAATACAATGTAAATGCTATGTAAATTGTTGTTATACTATATTGTTTAGGGATCAGCTTTATATATTTTTGAATGTGAAAGATTTTTTTATTGTTGACACTATTACACATGTCCCTCACTTCTCCCCCCACCTATGCGCCCTCCACCCAGCCCCAAACCCTTCATCTGGCCTTCACCACATTGTTGTCTGTGTTCATGGGCCATACATGTATGTTCTTTGGCTAATCTCTTCCAGTCCCCCCCACCCTACACGCCTCCCCTCTGAGATCCGTCGGTCTGTTCTATGCATCCATGTCTCTGATCCTATTTTGTTCATCAGTTTATTTTGTTCATTAGATTCCACATATGAGTGAGATTTGATCCAGGGTTTGTTGAATCTGCAAATGAGAAATGCATGGCTATGGAAGGCCAGTTGTAGTCAATTTCTTGATAGAACATCCTCCAGTTTCAATAGTCTCCTGGTGAGAATTTCCAAATGTATAGCTGTTTAGTGATGAGGGGCTAAACAAGAGTCACAGCTGTGGGCTACTGGCATGTTTCATCTTTCATTGGGACCATTTTTCCATTCCTAATCCAAGCAACAACAAGCTGAAACTTGATTCTGCAGCTGGATTTCTCTGGAAATGATTCTGTGTTTACTAATGAGTGCTCATTTGTTCTTATCTTACATTTTATTTCTTATCCATTTAGTTAACCCCCCTCTTCTGGATATATGACCTCTAATTTCCACTGAGAAGCCTTTTTAGTGAGTATCTTAATACTTCCATGACCTCAAAGTACAACAGGCACAGCAATCGGCGTTGTCCCTAAGGTTCCCTGTCCTTCTTTCCTCATCTTCCTTCCCCCAGGACAATGCATCAGCCATTTCACTTGAAGCAGGTCATATCAATTATCCTGATATTAAACTGTATAAATTGTGTCTTGGGGGAGTTATTAAAAAGACTCATAAAACTCCACAGAATGTGTCACACAAAGCTAATAGCCTCCAGTGAAACAGAAGCAAATTGGACTGAGGTTCCTTCCATGCTAGATCTGATGGGTGCCAAGCATGGGAGACCAAACACACATAAGCAATATGATAAAGTAAAACCTGTACTGGATTTAAACATTTAGAGTGATGTTTTTATGTAAACATACACAGATGAAATGGTCTTGTTAATTTGGAACCAGGAGTCCAAAGTCCACCCCTCTGTGCGCTTCAGTTTAGAAAATACTGGAACTAGAGCTATTAGAGTTACTCTGAGAGATCAAATTCTAACAGGAAGAAAATAATAATACTAATAGTGATCATGATGCCATATTATCCTATGCCCTCCTCTAATCATAGAGCTAGAAGGGATCTTAGCGGTCATAGTCCAATGGTCACGGCTCACACTCCTTTAGCATCATGTGTGTGACATCAACATGTTCCACTGAGAAGTGGCAGGATCTGGGTCCCCAGTGAGCACACCCCCTGACTGAGAGTACCCCAATACACTTTTGTTAACCAGCAAACAAAATATGAGTGGCCCTAAACTAGTGGCCAGTTTAAAGCCTTAATTGAGTTCAATCTCCATTAAATAATAAGGAAATGCAAACCTAGAGAGATTAAGTGATACATTTTCAATCTCTCATGTCCATGACTTCTTCCAACTTATTCATTTCATGACTAAAGAAAAGAATCTCAAATTATGGAGAAAAACTACTTGATACATTATATTCTACTTTCAATTTGTTGAAGACTCAAAATGTGTAAGATTTTTTAAAAAATGAGTCACTTAAAAAATAAAATTTAACAAAGACCTGCAATGTGGAAGCCCCGATTTTAAAAAATTATTAGAGTCAATGCACATACAATCACTATTGATTTGGTTTGGAAGCTTCTAAATGCTTATTCTTAATAGCTGTACTTAGCTCCTTCATGCACTGGAAGAAATGTATGGGAACTGGTACATGAGCTACACTTTTAAGTATCACATTCGTAGAGGGTCTGGGTTTGAACCATAGGTTTAATGTCAAATTCTTTTGTAGGCATTTGCCTCTGTTTACCTAGGTGAGCCCACAATCAGGCATATCCTATAAACAATGATTACCGACTTCCATTTGATTCAAAAGTGCCTGTGAGAACTCCACAGCTTTCTTAGGAAGGCATTTTGTAAAAATGTCATCCACTGCCTTCTATTTTTAAAACTCTTATAAATAAAAGGTATAAGGTCGGCTGGCACATTTCCTGTCCCTTAGAAGCAATTACAGATATTAGAATGCAGAAGTATTTAATTGGCGCTTCCTTCTATGTTCTCTTCTCTTTACAGTTAGAAACAACTTCAGTTGGGACAAAGGGTCTTGCTTAATTAGTTGCTATACAGATAGGCTAGAAGAAGTCAGAGAGATTTTCAAAAGCACAAAGTAACACAATAGCAGTCAGTCTCATAATTGCACATTTTTTTTTAGTCCCTGTTTTTAACATTCAGAGTTAATTTGAGAACATCCTTTATGGTTAATTAGCAATTAAAGTGAAGCAAAACATAACCCAATAAAGTCCTTAAGGAAATGCTTTTGTCTAAAATGAGTCATTTTAAGTTTCAGTTTTTATATCTTAGTAAAATGTTCATGAGTGGAGAGGTTTGAATGTTTTTAAATAATGATTGTTGGAAAAGAAGAAAAATGGATTAAAATATTTGATATTTTATTTCTTTATTTACCTATTTATTTATTTGAACAATAGCATATGAACTTGGCATCTTTGGAATGGATGCCATGGGAAAATCAATTTTCTGATGCCTGGAGGCACGTTAAATTCTTCCTGATTTTCAGAACTCAGGTTGCTTCTAGCTATGGCTAGAAATGCCCTTTCTCCTACCTAAGACATTTTCTCCCTTCTCACTAAGAATCCAAGCACTTCAAAAATACTGATTATTCAGGAGATCAGATTGACATGCACAGAACATCATTAGAGATGCCTTAGTATGGATGTTAACATAACAATATTATGTTGATGCCTCGAGGATGAGTAAGTATTTTAGACAATTGTTCAAAGACAATGACTAATATGTGCTGATGTCCTTCTCCAAAGAGGACAGTTACTCCTCTTAGAAAGCAGAAACCTTGACACTGGGTCAGGCAATCAGTGCTCCTGCCGCCTTTCCCAGCAGCACCCAAGTGCAGGTGTGAAAGACCTCAAGAAAAGACCTGGAGACCTCCTTGCTTGGAGAAAACTGCCAACATGTTTTGAGATCCACCATCATCAGTGCATGGAAATTTGGAGTTAGTCTTGTGGCCCTAAGAATGTATCGGGTGCTCTCTCTCTCATTGGTCATCTTTAGTTGAATGTCCCGTTATTTATTTCAAAGTCAACACATTAAGAGAAAATAACCATTGTTTCCCTCCATACTTCCTGAATGAGGACCTCTGTCAATATTCTCCTGTATACATCTATTAGATATTGCTCTAGACACCCAGTCGCCCAAGTCTTATGAATGATCTTCCCTCCATCCCAATACAACCTGACACTGACTCTCGTTCATTCTATCTCCTTTATTTTTGCCATATATTACGTTTCTCCTTCTCTTTAGTTGCAGCCCTCCCTCTTTGTGTCTCTCCGGGATTGTCATGAAAACATACCTACTGTCGTTGCAATCAAATCTTACATCATTGGCTGTATCAATCTTTCTAACATTTAGATTGCAAATTGACAATACTGCCTCATGTAAAATCCTTCATGGTCAGCTCCCACAATCTTTTCAGGGTGAAATCAAATCACCTTAGTGGAGAATGGAAGACTTTTTCTAGGAACCCCGATTTTGCTTCTGGCTATAGTAGGGACTCATAACCATCCTCCATTTAACTAATTCACTGCATTAACCCAATCAATATATCTATACTCTTAGAACCAAAGACTGGTGAATGAATAAATTTACATGACTTAAGAAAATTTAATTCTTGAATGTATGTTTTATGTACCTTTCCAATTAACTGACTAACCAGCAGTCCCAGTCGCCTTACATAATATATGTTTAGTTTCCAAATTTGCTCTATACTCACCTATTAATTTGTACTATTTTCTAGGTCGAGAACATTTGCCTTCTGTGTGTCTGTCCTTCCCCTTTGCCTTCAGCTCCTCATTCTCCATGAATTAGCTTAGCCATTCTCTTCTACCAGAGCGACTGGTCATGTCATCCAGGTAGGTCACCTTTCACTGTTTGTTAAAATACAATTTTATAGATTCTTATTTGAGAAAAAGTTTAAGAGAAAATAAATCTTTCTAAATGTGTATCTAGCTTTTCTAGACTAATCCATTTTTCCCCCCAAATCAATGACTGAGTGCCCAGCAGAATCTGATGGGAGAGACAATCCAGTATGTGTTTCTGCTCAACACTCCTCAGAAGCATAGAGGACTTTAATGTTCAGTCTCAGACACCTTTGTAAGGGGGAGCAATTAACTTGACCTTGGAACAGCACAGTGAATTGTGAATGATAGAGTCTTCACAGTCACTGAAGAGCCCAGTAATCACCCACCTCAACCTCTCTGTACAATATTCCCAGCAATCACCTTTTTCAACTCTGACAGAGTGCCTTCAAGAGGGAAAATTCTTTCATCAAATAATAGTTCTTGGTTGTAGCTTTTAAAGATTCCTATCAACCCTTTGTTCCATTGAGGAATTAAATATGAAACCATTATGCTAAACCATAGCTAATACCTGTATTATTCTTTGCTGGGCGCTGGTACAAATGTTTTATATAAACTATCCTTGCTCAAGAGAAAGATTTGATAAGACATAAGCAAAAGCAAAATAAAGCACAAACTCTAACTTCCCTTTTCTTCATTGTCTGTTTAAATCTTCCAAGTGGGATCCTTGTGACTCTTTCCTGGAAGGCATGTTAGATAAGTCCCTTACATATTTATGTCATTCTTTGAGAATGCAAAGTCCTCCAGTAATTTTTGCTCCCCCAAATAGTCTCAATTTAGTCATTAAAATGTTCATTTCTAATTAATAATGATATTAATCCATTCTGGCTGCTGAAACAAACTATTATGGAGCAGGTGGCTTATGAGCCACAGAAATTTATTTCTCACAGTTCTGGAGATGCCATGCCCAAGATGAAGGTGCCCACAGATTCATTTTCTCTGAGGGGCTGCTTCCTGGTTCATAGGTGGCATTTCCTCACTGTGCTTTCATATGGCAGAAGGGAGCTCTTGGAGGTCTTTTTCATGGGGTACCACCCCCATTCATGAAGGCTGTACCTTTACTTATGACCCAATTACCTCCAAAAAGCTCCATGTTCTAATATGACTTAATTGGGGGTTAGATTTCAACATACAAATTTGAGGGGACAGAGACATTTGAAATATAGAAATAATGAAAATGTCAAATTTCATTTAGTCAACCTTCCCTTGTATCAGCTTTAGGCTGAGAAGTCCACATTAGTGCAAATGGTATGGCCAACATTTTCTCTTTCCCACCCAATGTCTCCCTCCTCTTCCCACTCCCTCCCTCTCTTCTCCACTTCAGCTTCTTAGCTTTCTCTCTGAAACTTTGTTTTCGACCTATAGTAGAGCAAATCTGGGATAGAAAAAGAAGGAGAGTACAGGGCAGGAGACTTTTCATCTGTAAGGTAGAACGGTGAGCTGGAGTTGGTGTTCTCTGAGAAGAAGAGCTTTTGGTCAGAGTCTCCTTTAAACTCATCTTCTGGCCGTTTCTCCGTCAGGCACACATCTGGCAATGAGGATCATGAATCTCTGCCTCTCATGTCTGCCTTGACACCGTTGGAAGCAGCTGTTTGCCTTTTCGACTTATTAGGAATGAGTGTTTGACAGAGTTTTCATGGGGCCTTCCAAAGCCCAGTAGGCAGGTATCAAACATGCTGAATGGTTCCCTTGATATCTTTCTCAATTTTCCCACTGTGCTTTTGCCTTTTGAAGCAATGAGTAGTGGCCTACCACCATATTCTGACATTTATAAATTAGTAAGGATTCAATTGACCTACTTGCCCTCTAAGCCAATATAAATTTATAGTTAAGAGCCCAAAGTTTATAGTCAGACACCTGGATTTGAATGTTTGTTCCATTACTTCAGAGTTATGTGATCTTTGGCAAGTTGTTAAATCTCTCTAAGTCACTTCTTTTTTCAATAGTAAAATGGAAATAATCGTTGGATCTACTTCACAACATTGAAGAAGAAGAATAAATGATGTAATTGATATAAAACCATTAACACAGGACTTCGAAAATAGTAGTAAATCAATTTTAGTTGTCAATAAAAGTCCTTAAACTAATTATTACTATTAGATGCTTCATCTCAGGAATGTTGGCTGCAATCTGAGTGTTTTGCTTCATATCAAAGCAGTTATTAAGCTTTCAATTAACTGGCAGTTGCAGACAGCTAGCACAGCTGTGCTAGTGAAATGCAGGGGATAAATGTAATATTGATCTGGTACCATATGTTCTACTACACCTTTCCTTCAAGTGTTCACATCTTTACTATCTTTTTCTGACCTCAGAAGGGCATACAAGATGATTTTCTTTCCTCCAGTCTTTCCTGCACCGTCCAGGAGAGGCAAAATCTGTTATTTCCAAAGAGTGACATATGCAGTTTTTCTCTACATCTCTCTTTTTGTTTTTTAAGTCTGTACTCATAGCAGTCTAATTTAGAGGTCTGGATTCTCAGAAAATGCACCAAAATATTTTCATGTTTTCTTAATCTGTGCTGGTATTATTTTTTTTCTCTAAAAGCCTATACAGGTCTACAAAGCATATGCTTGTTGTTGCATGATATATTCCTTTGACCAAATACTAGATAGTATTCAGAAATTGATCATCGAATGTAGAGTTTTCTTGTTACTCTATATAGGTAAGGCCTGAGACTGCTTTTGTATTAAGCCTATTTATTATGTTTTCTTAGGTGGTTTTTGAGCTCTTACTGCTGTGGCCAACTACAGAAGGGGAAGGTTGAGTTTGGTACCAGAACTAATGCATTGTTCTGAGTCTCCTAACAGTGAAGTTTGGCCTTGTGATCTGGAGAGTGTAGAAGACTGAGAAATAAACTAATCTGATGTGGTAAAGTCATTCATAGAAAAGATGTTTCTGCTTTATTCTTCCACCATCCTAAGTCAACCTTCACAAGGTCAATGTTGAACATGCTGAAGTGCCAGCAAAGCCAATGGACAGATGACTTTGCTGCAAAACTCCTAGCTCTAAAGTTGCTAGACCAAAGTTCCTAAATATTGTGAGTTAAATATAGGTTTATCTCCAATTTTACAGGCAATAAAATTATTCCCCATGTCATTTTTTTTTTTGTGGTCAGTGTTATAAGAGGATTGTATGTCCCAAAGGCCTTGTGTAGGAAAAAGAAAGAAAGGAAAGCAAGAATAAAAAGCCTTATTTTTACCCCAAATTCATAACTATTCATTTTTAGGAATATGTCCATTCTGAATTGTTAATTATAGCTAAGTTGACTTGAATATTGAATAAAATAGATAATCTTGAATTAGATATCTCTTTAACTGCTTGTGGAGAACATGTAACCCACAATTCTAATTCATAGAATCATAATACTGTGTTATTTTAAGAGGGCTTCAGATTGTTTTCCCACTTTCTAACTCCCAAAATTAATGCTTACTCTTGTGTGTAAAGTTATTTATGCTTTGAAATTTATGACACATTTTAGGAAACACCAAAATACTTTATGATGCATGAACAACTACAAACACAAGATGATCTATGTAACAGTTGATTCAACATTCAATAAATAGGTGTAGATTGCTAAGTTTCAAACACTAAAGTATGTGATAGAGTTATAAGACTAGAAGTGTACTCCCTACCCTCAAAGGAATTCTTACATTGTTAGAGAAGTAACAAAACTAAAGTTTTCATGTAGTAATCTTCCATTGCAATTACACATCATATTATAATGGTATTTTTATATCCTTAACTTCTCTATGAAACTGAAGACCTCAAGGCAATTATTAATTCATATTATTTCTTGATGCCTATCTACACATGACAGCTTATTTATTTATAATTTCAGAATATTAAAAAATATTATGTTACTAGATTTTTGGTTACTTATATATTTTTGGAAGTGAGTCCTTGAAACTATAGAAAGCAAAAGTTGAATGGTAAGCTACTGTAAGGAAAAAATAACACAAAATTTAAAAATATTCTTCATAGTATAATTTCTCTAAAATAAGCTATACCATAATCTCTGAAAATAGTTCATTCTGAAAATATCTAAGAGTTTTTTAAAACAAAGGTTTAAATTCATTGTAAGATATATAATATATACATTGCAACAACTGGTACAGGTGAAGATTCTCTGAGAGGTGGCAGGCTGTGACGAGTAAGGACATTTGTCCTGCAGCCATGGTGCTTCAGGTTGGATCCTGATGCTCCCACTTTTAAACTCTGTAACCTTCGAAAAGTCACTCAACCTCTCTCTGCATTCATTTCACAATTAAAGTATGGTTATTACAAAATAACTGTTTTCTCATTACAACAGCCCATATGTTCCTAGGCAGGACAGTATCATAGCATCTAACTCATGCAATTGTGAGGACTAAGTGCTCAGAGTATTAGCTATGATTACCAGCATCATCAATAGTAGAAGTAGAGGTAGTAGTAGAGAGTAGTAATGGTACTAGGATTAGGAGTATTAGTATTAGAAAGTGCTGCATTCATGGTTATAGGGTACAGCTGAAGAGAAAGATGTTTCAGCATCTTTACTTTTCATGAGTAATTCTCAACTTCCATGTGAATAGCCCAAAGGAAAGTGTTTACTGTCCTTATAAGGAAATCGTATTTGATTTATAGAAATGGCTCAACCTCATAAATGAGATAACTGTGGCGATAGATAAAGAGCTTCTCTAAATACCTGGATGTTCATTTTTAATTATGTAAAAGCTCTTATGTAAAAGATAATGGCTGCTTTTGTGGGTCTAGCAGAGCAATAATTATTTCCTGCAAAATGTGTTTGTTAATCTTGTGAGGAATAGAACATGAGACTAGCTTCCACCCACAATGGCAAATCATATTTTCCTATCTCACAGATATTCATCTCTACTTTGAACAAAAAGGTTTAGCTTTGTTTACATAATGTCATTTAACTGAAGCTTTAATGATAGTATAAATGTCTCCAAATGGAACTCTTTAACATTGTAAAACCAAAACAGTCGAATGATGATATTTTTCCTGTCGTTCCTTCAGTGTCATGAAGACCCAGACAGCCCTCCATTATGAGGCCATGACTTCTACTGTGACAATGTATTTCAGGAAACGGAGAGATGTTAAATGATATAGTTTCAAATAGTGATGGAGGAAGGAGGCATGTTCTTTATAACTTCCAGTGTACTCATTTTTAAGTCCATAAAATAGAACTAGTCATTTCCTATGAGATATAATTCCCATTAGAAGCTAAAATTGGTCTCTATTATATTACAGTTTACTCATACGCTTGGCTCCATTGCCAGAAAATGAGTTCCCCAGATAAGGATCATGTCTTAATCAATTTTGATTTTCCACAGCATAGTACCTGACAATTAATATGCTCCTCCCAACAACCTTAGGAAATAGTCCTTATTTATTGGGAAACACACAAGCAAGTGATGTAATTCAGACGTGGAATCTCCCAGGCTTTAGTCTGCCGTGTAATTAATGTCATCCCCACGTCCTCCTAAGCAAAGTAGAGTGGAAAGCTCGATAAGGATCCCGACGACTGTAGCTGTTTAACGGATCGAGCTCATCGACTCCATGGGAAGGGCCGAGTTTCTAACTCCATGCTGCGCCGGTCCCTAAATACCCTGTCTAAGTACATCCCTGGCTGCGTTTGAACTCCAGCATGCGCCTGGCTCACTGCGCCGTCGTATGAGTCACCACAAAGCCGGTTTGCTGGAGAGACTGCAGAATGGACAAGGATAAAGAGGGAGTTTTCCCAGGAGGATCAAGAGGCATGCATGAAAAAATTAGGAAAACTATGTTCATTCCTTCATGATGGCATCAGTCTGGCTCCGAGGAACTTCTATCACGTTCTAGACATTTAGAATCTTGTTTTCCCCCTCTTCTTCTCATTTTGTCTCAACATCTGTGTTGAGGAAGCAGCTGTAGCTGGTGTGTTAAATTAAGAATATGCAGATTATGATGTGTGGAATGAGGGAGCACCAGCCTCCCACATGGGGTTGGCAGGTAGCTGTTTCAGCACCTGAATCCCCACTTTGGGGAAGTCAAAACAGCAAGGTCATTTTGATGGAAGGCAGAGTTTCAGTACATGCACACAAAGGAAGTAAAGTCACAAGACTCATTACTTAGTGATCCCTAAAAGGAAAGAAGAGAGTGTGGGCACAATGACCCAGGGGAAGGGCAGACCTTCATTCCAGGTCCCCAGCCAGCAGGAATAGAGAGCAGAGTAATAACTACCTGTTATGGTGGCTGGGGCAAGGGTAACTAACTTCTCCTGGGCTCACCTCTCAGTGATGGTTTTAAAAGGTGCCCAGAAAAAAGCAGAGTGGGAACTAGGGGCAGAAATCCTAAACTCAGGTCCTTATTTCAATGTCTAGACTGTGGGTGTGAGCAAGGTTGTCCTTCTGTAAAATGTCTAGACAGCAACTCAAAATAACTGTTTTCTCATTACAACAGCCCATATGTTCCTAGGCAGGACAGTATGAGGACATGAAAGGCATGCTTTTCAAAGTTGCATGTCGCAGAGATGCCTCAGGTCATAAACCTGCAGGATTTCAGGGTCGAGATCCAAAAGAAAACTGACAGAAAAATGAGAAAGTGACTCTAACAAGATCAAATGCAAATGAAAACTGTACTTTTTTTTCAAATTAAAAATAAAATGGAGAAGAATTGCCTTAAAAGCCATGCATCTAAGGTTTCTTGAAAGTCTAGCTGTCTTATCTAATTAGGAAGGTATGTGAGAGAAAGGAAGTGGCATGAGCTCTATCCACGTAGGCATACTATTGGTAATGAAAAAGGTATAACTTGCACCTGACCAACCATGACTGAAAAATATGTATTCACTCTTAATATACAGACCGGAAGTGGATGTATTGAAAAACTGGAACTTCGCTGGTTATTGAGCCGTCTGTATTGTAACAGGAGATGGAAAGGGAGAAAATGACATATGGCAGTTAATGAAAGAAACAGGAATGTTTAGCCTGGTGAGAAAGATTCAGGAAGAAGCTATTTCTATTCTCAAGTATTTGGTAAAAGAAATGGACTGGCTGAGAATGGTCCCAAAGAAGCAGAAGTAAAGCCAATGGGATGTTGATTTGTCCCCAAAATGGGAGATTAACTCTATCTCAATCTATATTAAAGGAACAAACTGTCTTGACAATGGGTAAGTTCATCCACAAGCATTTTTGAATGTTGTGAAGGAGGTTGAAATAATACAACATGCTGTCAGTTTAGTTTATTATCAATCAAACAGAGCCACTTTAAAAAGTCAATGGGGTCAATATTAGTAGTTACACCAGGACAACAGGCAAATGTGAGACTGTCTGGAGCCAATGTGGAACGTGGTCATCTTGCCCTTGCGATTTTATCCAAGTCCACGGTCCTGTGACAATGTCGTCAAGGAGTTTCTCTCCACTGGCCTCCCTGATCACCCAGGGAAAAAGGGTAGCAAATGTGAGCTGGTCTCCTGAGAAAGAGAGGAGTGAGGAAGAAAAACCCAAACATATATGGAAGCAGAAAGGGTTCCCTTTTTGACAATCTGCTCAACTCTGTATTGTCTCACCACCCCCGATACACACACACAGGAACACACACACAGGAACACGCACACACTCCATTGCCTTCCCACTTCAACTTCTCAGGGGTCATGGTATGAATTCCTCCTGTCAAGAACCCTCATATCAGCGCGGCATTCACCTTAGCTTGTGGGGCAGTGCTCCTTACCCCAAAGTATCTCGTGTCCTAATTCCCGTTATTCTAATGGAATAGATTAAACGAACTGTGAGTTAGAAGTTCATGCTATCTATACAGAGATTTGATAAATACTGCTCTCTCTCTCTTAGCCTTTCAAGGGGTTCTTGCATCTGAAAGTGATGTTTCATATCCTAAACTTTTCCAATAGTTTGCTCTTTAGTATTTTCCATAGCAGCAGCTTAATTTGAAACAAAATTGGGATGGAAAACATGCCAACCCACAAGGATAGAGAAGCTAACAGGGAGACAGTTAGGCACCAATAGCAGGCAAGTAGACAGTCACCACTAAAGGTGCTGGCCAGGAGGCTGCTAGAATTTAGCCCCAGAGAACAGAGTTCTGGGACTGAATCCCAGAGAAGCCAGATCACTGAGCATGGAAACAAACTGGAAAGAAAACACACAGCTCAGCCAACAGAGTTGGAATGGTAGACAAGGATGTAATAATCAGAAAACAAAGCAAAAGTCTGGACAATGGAATTAACAAACAAAAAAAACCCCAAAAAAACGAAGGTAGCACGGGGCACCCGACAAAGCTAACACAAAGCTGGCAGCTGGCTGAGGAGCTCTTGTCCTGGGGATACTTAGGTCCCGCTCCCTGAGGCCAGCACCGGTCCCAGTGTTCCCTAGTTCAGTGGTCCCAGCTTCGAGGGGAGGGCGGTGCAGAACTGGGTCCCTCCTGAAGCCCTGGAGGGAATTCTGTTCCCAGTCCTTTTCAGGTTCTGGGGGCCGCGGACCATCCTGAGCTGTGTGTGCATGGCTCCAATCTCTGCCTCCTTCTTTGGAAAGTCAGATCTCTGTTTGATAAATTTATCTGTCAGATCTCTGTCCCCTCACCCTACCAAGGACTTGTCATTGGATTTAGGATGCACAAGACAAGATTAGCTCATCTCAAAATCCTTCGTTAATCACATCTCTGGCTATGTAAAGTAATATTTACAGATTCCACAGATGAGCATGTGGGCATACTTTTGGGGGGGCTTGCCATTCAGCCCACAACCATCAGCAATTAATGGCTTATTTAATTAGAGAGCTTTCAATTTTTTCCCTCCATCTCTGATTTGGCAAGGGAACTGAGGTTTGCAATACAAAGGGTAATTCCACGGACGTTCCTGGGAGTCCCCATTATTTCTGGGGTAAGTCTACTATTAATGGGGTTGAAACAAATCTTGACCAGTGTCAAGAAACTTTAGTTGCCTTGTGGACGGCTGCTCATTGCCCTAACTCAGCGTGGTAACTGCCTAAATTTCTCTCTTCCCTCTAGTGTGCTCTGCTCTTTTTGATGGAGGAGCCTGGAAGAAACAGCCTCACTCTCTGCCCCAGCAAGTTTACCAGGTTCTATGTTCTGAGCTGTAAATGCCTTATTTCAGGAGAGCAACCAACCTCATATTGTCCTGCCAAAAGTAGAAGCTGCCAGGCACAGGGACAGGGCCCACATCCAGGATGTTGTTTTTTAAGGAAGATATTGGCTGTGAGAAATATCAGTGCTTTTTAACCCAGGGAAGAGGGAAGAAAGTATTTAGCAGGTGATGGGCCTGGGGGTTTTAAGCTGCAAGTGTGAGTACATGACTGAGGGTGAATGCGGAGGCACGTTTCACCAGCCAGTGACACAGGCGCTGTCCCCAGAGCTGGCTTCATGGGTATGGGGTCTGCACCTTTGCTAACCTAACATTTCGGGGCTCCAGGGCTCTACCCAGACGTATTAACTGCAACCCTTTGGGAATAGGTCCCAAGACTCTGGGTATTCAGCAGCTTTGCTAGGTGTCACTGTACAATGTGACCAAGGCTGGCCTGGAATGAAGAGGACAAGGTCATGAGCTCAGAGGGCGTTTGCATTTGGGAACCCAAGACGGGGGAAGCAGAATGAGTGAGCCAGGTGGGCACCAGGTTCCCTTCAAGACGGGCAGTTTGTTTTCACATTGTACATACAGTTTTATTTTCATATTATGATCTTCTGACATCTTAAAAAAACCTTTTTGCCAGGGGAGAGGCTGCCCCTAGGGGGCTTGCCAATTATTAGCAATGACAGAGGGCTTGGCTAGAGAGTGTCTGTGATATGCAAATTGACCAGTCCTGAGTCACACCTCCTCTCCCGGCCCACCACCCAGGAGGCAATATTCTTCCATTTTCATCAACTCAGGGCAGCTAGAGACCCCTTTGTAGCACAAGGCTGCTGAAATGATTCCAAGTAGCCCACTCTAAACTCTTTACCCTGCCCTGTCTTGCCTTTCCCTCAGAAACCACAGTAAATGTTGTGGTCTAGGCACATCCCCCGACTCCTGTTTCCTGCCTCCTGACCTCCCTGGCGCTTCCCCATGCGGCGCTTCACGCTGTCCGGGTGTGTAGCGCCTCCGCTCTAGGACTGGCGAATATAATAAACTGTTTCTTTCCTGAGCTTCTCCTGTGTCTTCTCTGGCGGTTGAACCTGACCGACCATCACATTAAAGAATAGAAAACAATTTTCAAGAAGCAAGTCTTTTCTTCTGTGTGTACAAACTTGATTTGTATTGGAAGATGCCCATTGCAGATAACAGAACTGAATACAAAGGGAAGATTTTGGGCTCAGGGAGGCTTGCTTCTGATGTCATGGGAATCAGAATCTAGCTAGACCTTTTCCTTCTGTGACTTTCCTGGGCAGGTACAGCTACTTCTCCAGTCAGTTTGCAGGTGTGGGCCACCCCGCTTTGGGATCTAACTCTACACTGCCAGAAACCGAGCGGCGCTACTGGTGCATTTGCCTTCATGGGATCAGGTCATGGTGGGGCCAGGAACAAGTTTGCTTCTCTGCTCACCCAGGTGGTCTTTGTCTCAGATTCCTTCTTGTCCCTTAACCAGAGGTCCACTCACCGACCTGGGTCACAGGACTTCTCCCTGGTAGATGAATGTCATTCTACATTCACAAAACCATCAGATAAAATGGAAATTACGCCACTCAGCTACTTATAAGCTGTGCGCCCATGGCAAGGTTTTTAGCTCCTCTAAGCTTTCACGTCAACAGGGGAGATAATGTAACATCACAGTGCAGAGTGGAAGAACTGATGCATATAAAGTGTTTATTGTAAAGGCAAGCAGATACAGGTATTCAGTAGATGTCCGCTATTGTTTTTGTTGTCATTACTATTTATTGGCCTGGGTAGCCCAGGTGGTAAGGCTGAGTTGAGCTATTTTCGATCTGATTTCAAAAGCCATGTTTTTTGTCTTCACTCTAAGAGAGTGAGGATGTGGGGCAGCTGCTCCGTTTCAACTAAACCCTGATTATGGTGGGCACACATTTGAAAGGTATGAGTACCCACCATGCACATAAATGGAGGCCTCTTTGGTGTGATGACAGATTCCTAACCGCGCCATGTGGGAGGAAGCATTGTGTGTAGTTGTTGATATATTAGTGTCCAAGGTATGTAAGAACCATCATTTTAGCTTTCTTTATTTACTTTAGCTAACAGTCAATATTTTGTCAAGTAAAGTGCTAGTCATTATCCTTTAACTCATATCATCTATCTTTATAGAAGAAAAAATAAGGCAGTACTATTAAAATGTCATTTAATAAAATATTCTTCAAGTTGATATTCCTTAGGAAAAAAAATTGACTAAAATCTTTCCAAGAGCCACATAGTGAAAGAAAAAAAATACCTTGATGTGTTTATCTGACTCCAATCCTAGAGGAACTATTGAATCCATTTCTAAATTGAAGTTATTCTGCAATGTTTTAAAAATACCTGTGGTAGGAAATCCATGGAAATGTCTGTCAATAAACCATAAGAGTAAACTTTAAAAAAATCCATATTAAACAGCCTATTAATATTTTATTGTGGAAATTTTCCAATGCAATTTAATCCCTTCAAGATATGATGCAAAAATATCTTTAAAAAAAAAGAATAAAAGTTAACATCTACCAACTGATGACAACTTCCAAAATTTTTCAGAAGGCAAAAGTAATAATAATAATTCCTTATCTGCAAAAACCATTTGGAGGAGAAAGAGAATATGCTTAATGCCTTTAGGATTTCAAATAGATGAAAGTTTGTAGTTTATTCCATCCACCTAAGAAATGTGCACTAAGGATCTAGAAATGTTTGGCTCTCTCCCCACCCTGGACACTGAACTTCATGGGCGGCCTCCCCTCACTCTCTAGGAAATATCCTGCCATTTGGTAGAAACTTTGTCAAAGCTTGCCAATCCAGGGTAGCTCTATAGATAGAATGTTATGTAGATCCAGGACAAGGGACACTTCTTTCTGAGCAGTCAACAAAATAAGATTCTTTAGTTACCTCTTTCTCAGTGTTGCTGGTCCAGCCTGGGCCTCAGGGATGGGCCTTTCTTAGTGTCTCTGCCCCTTCCCTTCTTCCACCAAACTCTGCCTTTGCTGTGTGGCAGGTCCCAGGCAGGTGACCCACCTGACCTCCCTTCAGCTTTATGCTAGAGCTGAATCTCTTGGGTCCTCTTTGGGCAAATGACCTTAGTTTCTACCTCTTTCACGGAGTTGTGAATCTTTTTCTAGAGTTTGGATCGGGAGCGTTTTCTGATCCTCTTGCATTGGCTGGAGTTTTTGCTGGTAAGAGAGAAGGATCTGGAGAAGTAGGCAGGTCTGTCCTGTCTCCTAGCAGTAACTTTCTGCAGCCTAGGCAGAAACAGAAGTACCCATGTTATACTTTTTAAGATAGCTTCATTAAATAAATTGCAGATTTTTAGAGTGTATAGTTTGATGCAGTTGATATACGTATATACCTCTAAAACCACTATTACAATCGTGATAGTGAGAATATCCCCAACCCCTAATGTTCCTTTGTAATCTTTTTCTCCCATTCTTTCTCTCCTCCCCAGGCAAGAAATGATCTGCATTCTGTCAACATATATTACATTGCATTTTCTAGAGTTTCTATGTACATGGAATTATACAATATGTACTTCTTTGAGAGGGCCGATTCTGGCTTTTTTACTCAGCATAACTATTTTGTGACTCATTTATTTTGCATGCGTCAATATTTCATTCAATTCTACTGCCTAGCAGTATACTATTATGTGGGCATGCCACAGTTTGTTCGCCCGTTGATTTATTGAGGGGCATTTGGGTTGTTTCCAGGTTTGGGCCATTACACTGGGACCATTATATGCCATGAGCATTGTTTATATCTTTGCACGGCCATTATTTTCTTTTCTTTTGGGTAAATATCAAAGGGTGACAGGTCTATCTTAATATTTTTTAAATCTCCCAAACTGTTTTCCAAAGAGGACGTAACATCTTACATCCCCATTTTGGTATATGAGTTCTGTTTGCTCCAGGTCTTCACCAGCACTGAGTGTGGAGAACATCTCTGAAAACTTGGGCTAGGCAAAGATTTCTTAGATATGCAATACCCAAAGTACAATCCAAAAATAAATAATTAATAGTTTGAACTATTATGAATAGAATGAAAACTTCTTTTCAAGAACACTGGTAAGAAAGTGAAAGGTCACAGATAGAGAATATTTGCAAAGCACCTATTTGGTAAGATCTTATAGCCAATGTAGTTAAGTAAAACCTAAAACACTCAATACTGAGAAAACAATCAATAAAATATTTGAACAGATACTTTTCCAAAGGAAGTGTGTAGATGGCAAATAAGTACAAATCATGCAAATTAAAACCGCAATGGGATACCAAACCACACTTACTAGAATGACTAAAATTAAAAAGATTACACTGTTTTACTTGTTTTTAACTTTTCAATTTTGTAATAATTGAAGATTAGCATGAAATAGTAAGAAATAATACAGAGAGATCACTAATACGACTTCCCCAGTTTCCCCTAAAGGGTAATAGGTTGAGAAACTACAGTACAACAGCACAACCCTAAAATGATACCATTTGGGGATTTTATTTGGATTCCAGCTGCTCTGCAGGCATTCATCTGCATGTGTATTCAGTTCTCTGCAGTTTTGTCACATGCGCACATTCCTGTGTCCACCAAGATAGTCAGGAGACAGCAATCCCATCCTAAGTTTCCCTGTGTTGTAGGCATGCCCCTCCCCACACCCCTCCTCTGGGAACCACAAAGCTGTTTCTAACTAAAATTATTTTCTTTTCTTTAATTTCATTATTTTGACATTTGTGTTTTTTTGAAGTTCCTATTATTAGCTATTCATTATCACACCACAGCTGCCCCCATCTCTTGAACTTTGTTTCAAATTATTGGTACTGCTAAGAATAATCATGGAACAAGAGAGAAGGCTGTTGAGAATCTTTTCCTTTGTGAAATTGGCAGTGAAATTTGAGGAGTGCTTGGGAAGCAAAGTCAAACTTGACAACTTTGTTATTAACAAGCAGACTTGTTTCCGATGCATTAGCCAAAATACTACAAAAACTAAACATCTAAAACTGTTTCCTAGTAAATGTGCTTAACAGAATGAAATATAATCATTTAATAGAATTAAAAAGCACAAGAATACTGGAGAAACAGTAGCCCCCCAGCATTGCGCATCCGTAGGATATTTTTTTCAGCATCACTCTATGGACAGGCATTTGCCTGCATGCCCTTCTGGGCCCATCCTCAATTTCCTCTCTTCTTTAAAGACATTGTCACATATACTTTTCGTGTCATTTTATTTCCATACAATTGATTAGGAATAAGCATTCCATTATTTGCTGCCCTCACATAAAGCAGTGAGGCCCTTTTCTAACTAAAATTTATCTTCTTTTTTTTAAAAAATAGGACAACAGATATTGTAGTACCCTCCAAAGAGCCACTTTCTCTTGCTCCTACATAAGTTTGATTTATAAAAACATAATGTATTTTTCTTGGTACCTTCATTTATGTGACTCAGGATGTGAGATGATGGTATCCTTATATACCCCTTGATTTCGGAAGTCTGTATTTTCATAAGTCTAAAACTGAAGGTTTAAACTCGGAAAACTAAGGGGTGAGGTATTATCTACAAGTGCTTCACCGTAGAGCACCGCCTCCCCGACACTTATAACTTGGGCGCACACGCACCTATTTCCTAAAAAATAAAAATGTCACTCAGCAATGTGCTCTCCACTTGGCAAAGAATCAACAACATCTCTCCACCAATTTTAATACTTATTTACAAACTTTAAATAAAAGTTTTTATCTGTATGTGGAAAAAAGAAAGAATTAATGGCTAATCTCAAATTTTCCTAGTTCAACAAGCTATACAATATGGATTAATTTTTAAAGCATTTTAATTTTTAAAAATGAAATTAAATTAAAAAAATGACACATTTTGAAACACAACTCTGGACCATTCCTCAGCAGTCTCATCTGAAAGTGAACAAATCATCCCTATTCCACCAACGGGGTCAATTTAAAGGTGAAATAAAAATCAACCCAGAGATGATGGGGTCTCAAAGGGGTCTGGACTGAGTGATACATTATACAAGATTACAGTGTTCTGCTGTGGTTAGTAAACCAAACCTCCTGCTGAAAACACTAAACATAAATGATAAAATGTACTTTTAAAAATTTTCTTAAAAACATCAGTCAAGCAGCAAGGAGTTATCAGGACACCCTATCAATGAGAAATCAGAGAAGTAACCCAATTAAGCAACAACTTTGGCCCTGAAAGGATATGACCACCTCAGCAAATTTAAGCTTTTATTTGAAAGCTCTGTGAAGAGAGAGCCCAATCAAAACCCAGGGCACACATGAGGCAGGGAGTCCCGGGTAAGACTCACTTCCACAATCAGCTGGAACCTGAACAGCTACTCTCTCAAAATAAATGGGAATAAGACAGAATGAAGTGGCTCCAGAACAGGCAGCAAAGGCTCCGGCTCCTGAGTGGTCCAAGGAACCTCAGCAGGAAATTTGATTTAAGTTGCTCCTGGGCGGTAGTTCCAGAGAGAATCCAATCAATTTGCAACTTAAAAAAATCAGGGGTGTTATTTTTCTCCTATAACAATAAATCCGATGGTAGGAGGTTGTTAGCACGGGTTCAGGGCTGAGCTGTCTTTGATTCGTTTCAGTTTCCCTCAGGGTTGCACGGTAGCTATTGCAGTTCCCAGTCACATCTGCATGAGAGATCGGAGGGGAGGCAGCACTTCCACACTGACGCTTCTGCCCCACTCAGTACCTGGCTGTTGTCTCGCTGACAAAAGACCCTAGGGAGGGAATTTCCTAGGGGCCCAAGCTCAAGAGTTGATGGGGATGATTAGGAAGGGTTTGGGGTGAGCGCTTGAGTTCGTCAACCTGCATTTTTTTCTCTAAATCAAGTTATCTGAAGTACAATGCTAAAGATTGGAATTTAAGGCAGCGAAGAAATTTCTATGAAGGGTGTCAATACAAGTAGCATGTTAGACCACTTTGATGCTTGCAAAATGGAGCAGTCTACTGAGGTACATATCATTGTCCTCATTTCCTGATGAGGATTCTGAATTTAGGAGAAGCTGTATTATCTAGTCATAATAGCTCAGCTAGTGAGTAGAGGAGCTGAAAGTTAAACCAGGTCTTGATTTTAAGTCTAATGCTCATTATACTTCAAAAAAACAGCCCCACAGTATTTATTTTAATCCTCTCATTTAGAGAAAAACACATTTGGGTCTCATAATAAAACATTTCTGAAATGTATTTTATTACCCTTCAAGCCATTATGTAATATGGCTATGATTATGATCTTTATTAGTTTTTGTTCCTTTTCCATTATTGCTTTGTATTTCAGCTTGCAGAAAGTGAAAAAAATGAAGGAACATGCAAAAGTAATGAGCCAATAAAGTATGATGCTTGGTAATTAATAAAAATGAACATCAATTTGGTCCTAATAATATACACAGAAACCTTCCTAATAAAAATAAATGTTAATTCTTGATTGAAATTGTCTGCATTGATTTAGTAATTCAGTAAATATTTACTGAGTACTTAACTTTGGTTACTAAATATTGAGATAAAGTATTCACCAATAACAATGACATAAAATCGCCTAGATGTATAGCTAATTCATTTAGTTATTTATATAATTTAGGTGAATATATTTTTTTCAGCTTTCTATTATCATGCCATCATCCAGTTCAAAACATAGGGACTAAGAACATCAACAAATTTATTATGTCTTACAGTGTCAGGGCGTGGGCAAACAGGGCGGTCTTGTTGCTACCTTTCCCTAGGAACATTCAGGCAGCTGTCTTCATCTGATGACCTGCCCGGGGTTAAGGACACAAAATTACCCCACTGACATGGCCAGCCCTTGATGCTGTCCATTGGGACACTTTCCTCTAGGAGGGCAGACTGTTTTTTTTTCTTTCCTACAGCATTTGGTCTCAGAATTCTAAGATGGTGAAAGTGGAGGCTGCCGAGTCTCTTAAGAACTATCCTTAGAAGTTGGACGCACGACTCCACTGCATTCTATTGGTCAACGCAAGTCATCCCGTGTTTAAAAGGGTGGGAAAACCCACTCCACCCCTTGGAAAATATGGCAAAGGGTTTATATAGAAGAATGGGAGGGAGTTATTGTGGCCATTCAGAGTTCACCCTCTGGCTACAACAGTTTTCATTCTTCCTTTATGCCAAATGCACTCAAGCTTTCCCCCAAAGTTGTATTTCAATTTTTATATTAGATTTAACCTCCAGATCCTTGCCATTTTAATCAGGTCTAAATTAAAATCCTCAGAAGCAGAAGCAGGTACTCTTGATCCAAATATCTGTGAACAAAAAAGACCTGCCCCCAAGTCCCCAAAACTCAATATACAAAAGGTAGAGCCCTTAAGCTGCAGACAAACACTGGTCTCTGTTAATTCTGAAATCCAGCTGGAAACATGCCTCCTGAGCCTTACGCCAAGGGCAGGGGACATGACTGCTTCTGCTTCCTGGGAGTGATTCCTTCTTTGTCCATTGTCCTTTCCAGCTCTTGGCTCTACTTTCTGGGCATTTTGTTCCACTCTCTGATCACAACACTTGGAAAGAGTCTACCTCACTTTTTAATAGTCTAAACTATTACAAAATATAAGGAAAAACTTAGGAATACATAAAGTAAACATAATTTTAATCTTAGTTATATTTAATGATATTTAATTGCCTAGACATATGTCAATGATAATTTCAATTTCAAAAATAACTTTAGGTTTTAGTTAAAACAAGTGTCTAGTTTCTCATGCAGTATTTTCTAAAACGGTGTTGGTGTTCATACTTAGCAGCACTCTTGCCATATGGATACACTGCCCTTTAAATGACAAAATAAAATCTATCTTTCAAACTATAATAACTGGGACAAGTAATTATACCTCACTAAATTGTTAACTTCATGAATAATTTCCAACTAACTCAAGTCAACTCAAAGAGCATTTGTTGAGCCCCACAGAGCTTGGACAAGTGCTCACCACTGTCCAAGTTCTATAGAAACACAGTGGGGCACTTAGCCTGTTCATTATGGATGCAGGAAACTGTGATTCATAAAAGGCTTCTTGGAAGAGAAAATAGTTGAGCTGGATCTTGAGGCATGGGAAGGAGTGCCTTCCAGGAAGAAGGGGCAGCGTTATCAAAGGTATGGAAACTTGAATTTACATGATGTGCACAGGCAACTGATATATTCTACTTAGTATTAGATTCAAATGCTAATTTCTTCCAGAAACATTCTCACAGACACACCCAGAAATAATGTCTAATCAGACATCTGGGTTTCCTGTGAGACAGTCAAGTTGGCACATAAAATTAATCATCAGTGCAGTTAACCTTATAATATAGAGGAATGGTCCACTTAGTATTCATAATAGGAAAAAATGCATGATAGGAGTCAAGTGCTGTTGTTGTAGAAGCTGCCATAAATATGCTAACCCAGAACCCAATATATGATGTTGTTCTTCCCTTAACCAGAACACACAGGTCCAGGAAACACAAGTTAGAAATAGGAATAGCATGTTTCATTCTCATTCCATAGTAGTTGGCTAGGGCTGCTATAACAACGTATCATATCTTGGGTGTCTTAACCAACAGAAATTTATTGTTGCACAGTCCTGGACATTAAATGTCCAAGACCAAGTTGTCATCAGCTATCTTTTGTGTTCTTTGGCTTTGTAGAAGCATCACCTCTTTGCCTGCTTTTATCTTCACATGATGTTTACCCTGCGTGTGTGTTTCTATGTCCAAATTGTGCCTTTTTTATAGTGGTTTAGGAACATTATCTGTAAAGATATGCAAAATATCTGAATTGGATACTCCTAATAAAGCACTTACAAACAGTAAGTAGCTAAGTGAGTTTGTATATGATATTTGAGAACATTTTTTGAAAACTAAGGAATGTAGTGATATTGGTTGGTTGCTCCTACTTCCCCTGGAAAAAATAGTGAAAGAAAAACAAGCTCAGGTATTTAAATTTCTAGGTCAAGTGCTACATCAATGATGTAAGAGCTTCCAGGAGCACCCTGCAGTATAACATTATCTCCTGAAGCCCTAGGCCTGAATTTGCTGGAAATTAAACACAGAACTTATCCTGCAGTTGGATTAATTACAATGCCAAGGTGAGCTCCCAGCCTCACAGGATGTCTACTGTTAAAGTGAGGACATTGACTGGGGAAGACTGGGATCCTCTAAGCTGGGATGGG
Organism: Pteronotus mesoamericanus; assembly: GCF_021234165.1. NCBI lineage: Eukaryota > Metazoa > Chordata > Mammalia > Chiroptera > Mormoopidae > Pteronotus > Pteronotus mesoamericanus. The sequence continues at coordinate 1,679,367 of NW_026555277.1, forward strand.
GCATCTGGGGATGTTCACAAATGTGGGGACATTAAGTCCCTAAATTTTGATGATTCTTCTTTGCCAGTGAGGAAATCCTCCCCACTTCCCACAGGATAGGCTCTTCAACCCCAACAAAAGTGTCCTCTCCAACCACATTGGAGGGTCGTCTCCAGCCACAGTGGTACGCCCCTTCTCACCTACCCGAGGACACTAACACGCCGTTGACCGAGGAAACCATGATGGCCTCACCTGATGCGGTTTCCATGTACAACAACGTTGAGTCTCCTCAGGACCCACCCCACCACCCTATTGCTGCTAGACCTGTGATTGAAGTCAATGTTCAGCAGGTCCCTAAAGGCGAGGTACAAAGAGTGACCCATGGGGAGGTGCAGTATGCCCCAATAGAAGAGTATTCTAATTTATACAAGCAGAAATTAGGGAAACACCTGTGAAAATGAATATTACAATTGTGGGATAATGGTCGAATGAACAGAACATAAAATTGAATGCGGCACAATTTACTGATATGGGCTCACAAAGCAGAGAGCCTACATTTAATGTTGCAGCTCAGGCAGGTAGGATGGTCCCTAGTGGTTTGGTTGGTTGGCTGAAACATGAGTCCAATGATGACTCATTGTGAGCTAACTGGAAATGCCTGACATCCTTGGTTTAATGTAAAAGAGTTTCAAAGGCTCAGGGAGATGGGAATATTAGAGTGCATTCATCATCTATGACCCACTCACATGGAAGGGACCGGAAGACTTATCTTTCACCAATACTTGGAGAGTTAAATTTGTGAGGGGAGCTCCTGCACCCTTGAAGAGCGCTATAATTGTTCTTCTCTGCGGGCCAGACCTTACGGAGGGTACCGCAGGCACTCACCTGGAAAACCTAAATGCAACGGGAGTAATAATTGAATCTCAGCATGAGAGGGGCCACGAGGTACTCAGCTACCAAAGGCAAGGTGGGTGTGGTTACCATAATGGAAAGCAGAGTCAAAGTAGCAGTAAGAACAGTCTGAATCTCAGAGCCATGGTGCTGCCTAGCTAATCACTGTGTTTCTACAAGGGAAATAGATTGGAAGCCTACTGAATTATTATGTGCAGTAAATTATTATGTGCAGAATTATTATTATAAGCAGTAAAGTTCTATATCAAAAGAATAAAGGTCTAACTCAAATTATAAAAACAGAGTCATGACTTCTCAAAAAAACTTCCAGTTGGGAGCCAGTTTATAAATCTAGAGCCCCCTCAATGAAGGGGAGGCCAGAAACCCTCAAGACAGGACCCAAATATGCTACTGAAAATTTATACTGTTAATCTTTCTCCAAGTCCTCCCAAGGGACCTTCAGCTTTTTCACATGTGCTTTGGGCAAAAGGAGGTCATCAGATATTTGGGGGTTCTACTGGACACTGGCTCTTCACAGACATTGATTCCAGGATACCCGAAAAGTCACTGTGGCCCTCTCGTCAGAGCAAGAGCGGATGGAGGACAGGTGATCGAAGGAGTGCCAGCCCAGGTCCATCTCCACTAGGTCCAGTGGGTTCCCCAACATTTCTATGGGCATTCCCTGCATCCCCGAGGGCAGAACTGAAATAGACATACTTGTCACAGGCAGACGCCCCACACTGGCTTCCTGGCTCATGGTACGAGAGCCATTACAGTGAGAAAGATCGAGCTTAGCCAGTAGAGATGTCTCTACCTAGAAAAATAATACATCAAAAGCAATAATGCATCCCTGGAGGGATTGCAGAGAGTAGTGCCACTCCCCAGAATTCAAATTGCACTTTTCAAAAATGTCTTCTCTCTCCTTAAGTGACATTTCTTGTAAAGTATAATAAGTGTGGATTACTGAGGCATTTTATGTATCTTTTCTATGTCAAGACAAAAATACAAGACCATTTTGTAAAGTTATTAGATAAAATGGACCAGAAATTACACTGCTAAATTACTATAAACATTTCCAAACCTGTCACAGCCTGGAATTACCTGAACGCATCCCAGCATAACGGCGTGCAGACAGGCGGCTTGCACGGCACTTGAACGTGCTCCAGGCCGCTGCCTGTGGTTGGGGGTGGCAGGTGCCCCAGGAAAGGCCTGTGAGAATTCAGGGCCCTCCTGATGCCTCTCCCTCACTCTGGAGTTTTATGCCCCCAAGAGCTGATTGTACTTCTTACTCTCTAATCTTTTCAAACAGCAGGCTTTTGCTTTTATTTTATTTTTCAATTTAGGTTTCGGTTTTTCTCAGTAGGATTGTGAATTGAATACTACCTATGAGGGAAGACCCTATTCAGATTTTAAAAAAGTTTTTTTTTTTCTTATTTCTCTTCATTCATTGCCCTTTTTTGGAGACAATGATCAAACTTGCTCAGTTTTAGAGTCAGAAAACTTACAACCTACTGCCCACAGCTTTAGTTTGTTAATAAAGTTTTATTGGAATACATCTATACCCATTCCTTTGCTAGTTGTTTGTGGCCGATTTCACTCTATGTTACCAGAGTTGTGTACTTCTGACGGAAACTGTATGACTTGGCTGGCCTAAAATAATTACTACCTGCCTCTTTACAGAAAAAATTTTGCCAACCTCTGCTCTACTTCATTCACACTTTGCCGTAGCTCCTGGGATAATTAGGCATTCCTGCACTCATTAAACAAACATTTATTAAAGCCTGCCTATGTACCAAGAACTAGGCAATATTTCTGAGATACAAAGATAAAGAGATACCATCTTTTTTATATGTGTATTGCATGTAATGAATTTTTCACAATAATTTTTATTCACTGAGTTTTAAAAGACAGTTCTGAGTGCAGCTCTTATTATTCTGGGTGGAAAGGGTGATTAGTCTCTTATCTAGGCCTTGGGGTCCCTATTTTGATTTTTATCTCTGATGCTCTCAGACGGAGATGAGCTCTAGAACACAGCGCTTGCTCATTCGGTTTTGACAGGTCGTGGCTGTGACTTCCTTTGATCACAGTGACCTTTTATTTAAAAATACCCTTATATTTTTTCATTGAAACAAATACAAATATTTCAAAGGTTGCACTTTTTTTTTGTTAAAGATTCTAAAAAATACAGAATCTTTTATATTCTTATCTGTTTGGCGAAAATAGAACTCACTTTTTCCTTCCAATATTGTTCAGACTTGAGTGTCTCATCTTACTAATAAACATTCAAATAACAATTAGCTGTGATGAGACAGAAAATTGCTTCTCATTTGCATGGTACCCTTCTTCATTTCATAAATTATTTCAAATTAAGGATATATTATTATCTAAATGATCTATTCGTGCTTGATTTTTTTTTAATCCTCTCCGATTTTAAACCCGTCTGTAGTCACATCACAAAATGAACAGTCTTCAGTGCACCATGGGTCCACCCTGACATCGCATAAGCAAAAGAGGGCACCTCAGTCTCTTGTTTCTTCTGGGAGCATTTTATTCGCAGCTGTTGTCAACAGAGCTGTAACCTAATAAATAAACATAATGACAGATTTGTGAATCACTCTATCATGAAAAAGTGTTTTTGGAGCAGCAGAAATGAAATTAACCAAAGCTTTGGTAATATCTGGAAGGAAAAAAGACCTGTGGCCACATTTCTCAGGCAATGCTAAATATGTACGAAACGCTCCAACTTTTCCATCTCACACTAAAATATTTCACAGAATCCTTAATAATTTGGTCAAAGGCCCTTGTTCTTGATACCCTCTTGACATCTAAATGTTTATTTATTCTGCTTGCTTGTCAAAGTAACATTTTACCTCTTAGCTGAAATTTAATTAATATTAATATTGGATTTATATTTATTATTTTTTACAGATTTTCTAATGGTGGCAGAAGAATTATCCAGGAGCTTGTTAGAAATCAAATTCTCAGATTCCACACCAGACCCACTGAATAAGAATCTGCTATTTAACAAGATTCCCCAGGAATTCATAGGCACATTAAAATTTGCAGAATGCTGGTTAAGTTTTAAAAGCTGGTGGAGCATGGGATAATTTCCAACTATATCAAGGCAAATAAATCCCTAGGTTTGATGTTCCCGTAGAGCAGGATCGATGGCAGTGGGGGTGGGGATAAGGGAAGCGGCCGGGGGTGGGAGGTCAGGGACTGGAGGAAGAGCTGGGCGTGGCTCCTGTTCGCCAAGAGCATCTTCCCTTGCTTCTGCAAGGGTCTCCTGGTAGAAGCCATGCCCTCTGTTAAGAGGATGCTTGAGACGAGTGCTTATTTCTTTGCTGCTCCATTTTTCTCCTTGAATTTTTTAGTGCACATACAATTCCAGCAAGTTTCTACAACCTCCATGACACTTCAGTTCTTTTATGGTTATTTACACTTTCTATATATAAGCACAGTGTGTAAATGTTCAGTGAATGGTAGCTGTAAGTAAAAACGTCTTTTTATCAATTACCTTGACACTTTTGTAAAATTTTTTATCTAGATCAAACTTACTAACTAATCTTATATGTGAGACCTTTCCTTCCTCCCTCCCTCCCTTCCTGCCTTTTGGTCTTCTAGCTTTCCCTAAATTTCTCTTTTCTGTCTTTCAGCATATATTAGTTAGGGCCTACTATGTTCATACTTACACTTGGCCATGTGGAGACTTAAATAACATGGGTCTTGCCTTCAAGTAATATATCCATCTTGTGGGGAAGGTAAAATTTGCCTATACAAGGTCTGTCCAGAAGGTATCCTGCCATGTAATATGAAAAATAAAGGCTTGTATTGAAGAAGATACAAGATACAAGAAACATTGTACATAGGACAATGACACCTCAGTCCCCTTCAAAGTAGGCACCTTGGGGACTCACACATTTCTCTGAATCGTCATCAGTTGTCCTGTCATAGTTCCCTGAATATCACCTATGGTCTGAAATCTCTTCCCTTTCAAAGGTGGTTTTAGTTTTGAGAAAAGGCAGAAGTTGCAGGGCACCAGATCTGGTCTATAGGGTTGAGTCACTTGGGTGATTTGATGTTTCGCCAAAAACTTCTACATGAGACACGATGCATGAGTGGGCGCATTGTGATGATGAAGCTGCCCTGCACCAGCTGCCTGTCCATTGCTGCGGTGATTTTCATCATGTTGCGTTTCTCAACTGATGAAGAACATTGAGGTAGTACTCCTTATTAATTGTTTGGCTTAGAGGGGTATATTCAGGATGGACAGCACCTTCCCAATCAAAACAGTTAACATGGTCTTCATTTTGCTGCCACTTTGCTGCACTTTCTCGAGGCATGGAGAACCAGGTGACTCCTGTTGGAAGGACTGGGCCTTTGTTTCTGATCATAGCCATAGACCTACCATTCACGGTAAACTGAATGGCACAAATTAATTAAATTTCTTAATATCCTCAACAGTAAAAGAAGAGCATTAGACTGCATGATTTTGAAATCCACACTAGCTCTAGAATCTAATAAATCTGAAGTATGGAAATGCCATTTCTCCTGCAATGCTACTCCTTTTCAAGGTATTGGGACCATGAGCCCTGGTGAGCAGAGGTATCATGTTAAGTAGTGTCCATGGGTCCACACACCTGCTTAGGAAAATGGCAACAACAACAACAACAACAACAACAACAAAAACTTTGTGTCCCCAAAGGGCTGATAAACATCATGCTTTCAAATGGAAATAATTTAGCCACGATATAAGAATTTAGAGGAAAAACATGTTTTTCTTCCCTCTGGAATACTAGTCTATCAATAAAAGTTACCTGAGTAAATGATGATGGTGAAAGATCATTAAAAAGGATTAAAAATTCATTTCAGAAGGATTTTATAAAAAATGAAGTTGCAATGTGGACTAAAAACATCAGAAGCTCAGATTATTTTTTTTCTACAATTACTGTTTAACATGAGCTTTTTCATAGACACTGATTTATTACAAGTAAGAAAAGGGAAATTATTGGAATATTGGGCTGCATTACAGCTAAGATGATAATTAACAGCTGAAGTGCTGGTGACGTAGCTGTGTTCCTTGGCATCAATTTTGTTATTCATTTAGGAATGTAATTTTAAAGGTTGTTAATTGGCTATTGATGGTGTATGGGCTGATTGCAATAAACACATTGCTTTACATCATGATGAGTCAATGTTCCTAACTAAAGATATCTTGTGGTCTAATAATTACATTTGGTTATTAACTGCTTCTTTAAGATCAAACCAAGTCTTTAAGAAAAAAATATAATCAAATAATCATAGAATACTAGAGTTAGTATTGAATTTTGCAAAACTCTATTTTATAAATGAGAAACTGAGGCCCAAGTTAGTTAAATAACTTCCCTTTGATCATTTAATTTTGGACAATATAGGATTCCAAATAGTGTCATGCTTTATCTTATATTTATTACACTGAAAATAACACCACTGTAATTATTTGCCTCAGTTCTGAATTTTTACAAAGCTGTATTTTTACATTTTGGCAGTTAACTCACCATCCCTAAATGCTGCACAAAACAGCCCCTGAAAAATCCTGAAGCTACACTTGCTTTTCCCGCAGTATTGACTGTCAAAGGCAAAATTGCTGCAGACACAGTTAAACAGACAAGAAAGAGACTGAAGACTATTTCAATAGGAAGGAGCATCTGGAGCTCAGTCGTAGCTCAGTCGTAGCTCAGTTCTACTGAAACAAGGGATGGAGGAGTTTTTAAGAGATGGGTGAGGAGGATTGCTGGCCATCTGTTTTTGCTAACTGGCTTTGCCCAAAAGAAAAGTAAACTTCCTCCTATCTTCATGACAGGAGGTATTTCTGTGACAGGAAGTATATTGATACCAGGAAGTCAGGCTCCTACACCTTCCACAGATAAGGCATGATCTTCCTTGATGGTTACATTTCAAAGGGATGAAGCCCAGGTTCTTGACAAAGGTTGTCCAGTATGATGAAACCAGCAAGAGGCCTCTGAAAATATTTTCATCTCAGGGGGGCAGAGAGAGAGTTTATAACTCTACTTTCTAAAGTAAATACTAGAAGGATAGGGAGAGGGAGGGACCCCGTGGTTAGGCCCACAGGTTTTGTAAGGGCTGAGATGAGAACAGAATCAGGGCCCAGAGGCGGGGAGAAGCCTGATTATAGGTCAGTCACCCTGAGGTGAACTTTAAGCCTGTGTTCATCATGCCCAAGGATGGCTCCTCAAAGTAAGTTGGTATCTTTTGTTTAATGCTAACTGTATCAGAATCATCTAAAATCATCCAATAAGGTTTACACATTTGTAAAATTTTATGTTCTCTTCTGACACAAAGAGCTAACCATTCTCTATGTACCTTGTGAGGGGAGGTGAGGATAAGTATGCTAATTCTTCTCTTATACTATCTCATAACTTCTAATATTTAAACTCACACTCCCCGGCTCCAGAGTAATTTTTTTCCTTTTCCTTATTTACAACCCAGAAGGGTGTTTATACAGAGCAGATCAATAGATAATTAATATAATTCAATATAATTCATAGAATAAAGATGGAATAACTCAAGAATCCAGTGTGTCCAGCAATTTACTAAAAGGAATTTCAGGAAGATGAAACAGAAGAATTACAGAGAGGGAAACGATCAGAAGTCTAACATGAACACTGACTTACATAACTCACAGGAGTGTTCTAATAATGTAAACAGTGACTGTTGATGCAAACAAACTCTAATATCACAACACTGAGAAGATCAGAAGGGACACCAGGTTCATCATATGTGTGTTTGATTGTGAGATAAGGACACTAAAGGGAAAATCAAGAAATGTTACCTAGAACGATGTCACCTAGAAACTGTAAATCTATGGTACATAGAATGTAGAAGAGTGCTTCCAGCTGAAAGTTAAAAATGCTTGTCCTTAGATTGCATGAATTGATAGTTGAAAGTGGTTGAATGGGTATTTCTGTTTTCAGTCATAAACCTTGTAGTGCCATTGAGGTTCTAAAATGTGTGTGTATATAGGTTAATTTGATAAAGAATTAAAATAATAAGTATAAATTTGACTTGCCATCAGCTTAAGAATTTGACTGATATTTTTTATTTGTGGTAGGGGGAGGTAAGAAAGAGACCAATACCAAATTGCCTCTTTGTTCTTGAAAAAGAGGGTCTAATGTGAAATATTAAGCCCCAATTACAATTGTATTAACTTAAAAGTTAATCTTTCCAAAAGCTGACTTTTAAAATTAACTGTGTGAATTTGTTCTTGTTTTTTTAATGCAATTTCTTAGCCCATGAATCTACTTACTTTCTCCTAACCTTGTCATATTAAGGTTAACATTGAAGGAGCTACTTATTACTCTTTGATTGAACTCTAATTCATCGACCTATCACCATTTTCATCATTTTGAAGAAAACAGAAGCCAACACTGCTGTGCATCAAGAAATGGTTGCTATCCCAGCCCAAATGTGCAGTGACCACAATTTTCCTCCTGACTGTATTCTCAGTCACTTTATACTAACAACTACAATGGCCACTTAGTGACAAAGAGTGTCAGGACTAGAGACCAAGAGAGAAACAAGAAATTTCTGAAGCTGTCCTCATTGCAGCAGAGTAAAATTCAGACAGTAGCACCTTATTAAGTCCGTGGAACTTCAACATTCTCATTCAATTCTACAATAATTGATGGTGGAGAGCAGAATACGGAGGTGAGAAAAATGTTACCTACTGTTTCTAAGACAAGTCAGTAGACTGAGCTCAGCCTCTCTGGGTGTCTTTTGAACTGCCAACAGCCTGGGTCCCCTCTGACCCCTGGAAAAGAGAGGCACCAGGGCCTGAATGTTCTTGGCTTTGTGGTTACTATTCTGACAGCCATTTTTGCACCAAGTGTATAAAAGCAAAATGAACCAAGCTGTTTATTTTCACATGGTAGCTTTTTCCTCTTATGTTATTTGTATTTCTGCAACTGATACTGTCTACTTAATTTCTAATGATCTTGTTGCCAACTCTTGGGAGTGAGAGCAGAAACGAAATAGATTCTTTTCGTACAGAAAAAGGAACTGTCCAAGGTATTTTAAACTCTAACATGTGTTACTGAATAACATTTAACAGATTAAAACATTTATTTGATCAAAAATAGTTTGCTTGAAGATACAGAAAAGTAAAAACTACAAGTTAAAAAAAAACAAAAAAGAATTAAAAATCACTACATTCTCAGAAGTATGGAAGGAATTTTTCCTTTTCTCTAAGCAAGTGGCCTGATGCTGTCTATATGCACTACAAAGACAAAGTTTTGAACTTTATGATGTACCAATAATCAAAAATAAATACGATTGACTTTGATGAACCTGTTAGCTGAATGTCACTAAATATCTCATTTTAAATTCATCTCTTTCTTCTGAAAATTGGAGACACATGTATAGCTATGTAATTTTTTGAAGTGGATAGACAGGTTTTTTGGGCTATTTTCAAGGACTCTACAGAGTTATGACAGTTCATTGTCTTTGAAAAGAAAAATGTGCGGATCCTTGTCTCATAATAACTTCTTGTGGTGTTTGGGTGTCTTATATGTTACTTTCCTAGCTACAAATCTTTTAACAGAACAAATGTAGGGTGTTCCTGTGACATTTCTACTGCTACTATATTGATAACCAAAAGTCAGAAGACATTTAAATTCAGAGCAATAATTCAAGAATCTTTTGGCTACTTTGATAAATGTTTCTTAAGAGGGAAATATGTCCTTGCACTTTTTTGAAAGGATCCATGCCGATCAGAAAAATGATATTTTGGGAAAGAATTAGGTAAGAAAAATACACCTCGCCCAACTAGCTTACTGTTTAGAAAAGCTGACATCATTCTCAGCTGCCATCTTCTGCTGCCTTTATTGCCCAAGAAATGCTATTATTTTTAGATTCCCCCTGTGCCTCATCACTTTGTAATAATACCTGTATCTGAAAGAGTCCCTTGTTTATCACATGCACACTCCAAGGTCAACAGAATGCAGTCATTTGGCAGAGAGTGGCTTTTAAAATCTGAGCTAAAAAAAAAAAAGAGAGATTTTTACAGGGATTGTGTTCTGTTCATCCAGGAGTCATTCAGAAAATACCTGTTACTTTGTGTTACTTCGATATAAAAGAATGTTATTAAGTTTTCTAACTTAAACATCTCTATCCCATACAGGCATCAACTGGGATTTTGGATGAAAGTTTTGATGGTAAACATACCAGTGTTTTTCTGTATCACTGCTCTGGCCACATCTGTGGGTCTTATTGATGAGAAGGTGGAAAGTGAATGAGAAAGGATATTAATAGGTCCAATATGGAAGTAGCTGTGTGGCCAACCTCCAGTTTGAGAGTCCTAAGGACACCCTGCTTTTGGTCAGGTTCCATGTGTAAATGATGGTAATGTCGATGAAGCAGTTATTTCATAAAGTTCTCCAAAGAAGCTCTACAGAGAAAATGCTGATTAACTATCAATATTTGCTCTGCAATGTGGTCCAACCTCACTCAACTAAGGAGATTGCTCCTGAGACTAAGAATAAGGAATGAGATGAAGGTTTTGCATTCATAGCAAGAGATAGAGTGATTCAGCGGCTGCTAATTGGCGCTGAGGGATGTGTGAAAAATCACAGGCCAACACCTTTCACTTACTGTATCTTTTGCAGAAGTTATTTCCAAAAGTTTTATAAAAGTCTCTATATTCCTGCTCAAAGACTTTCTTTCTAAATCATAATCTTCATGGAACCAAAGCAATTTTCTGTATCATACAGTTAGTGGGAAATATAGTATTCAGGTAAAGGGGTTGGTTTTCAAACTTCCAGTTGGTTATTATCAGACCTCTCTGCAGCTGGTTGAAGTTAAGTTGACTGCATTCTTAGTCTATATATATATATACACACACACACACTTTTATACACATACACACACATATTACATTTTAGCTATAAAGATCAGTAAATGTGACTTGGGTTGAAAATAGGACATTCACTTTTCCTGCTGAATAATTAAGTCTAATCTAATGCATTATCAAACTTGCTGGGATTTGTGCAGAGTCCTATACATGCACACATCTTCAGTTTATAAACTTAATTTATATACTCAACCTTGACAAAAGCTGTATGTGTGTGTAATCTTTGTCTTGTCTGGAATAAAACAATAACATTTCCTCTGTATGCTGTGTGACTTTGCAGAGATACAATAACCACAGTAAAACACCCTGCACAATGGAGATGTTGCTCTCCAGACTAGACAGGATCCTGGTCCAATCACATTGTGGAGGTATTCTCCTTTGTGTTACTTTCCAGTCTATCAAACTTTGTAACTGCTGTTTTCAAATATGAGCTATGAAGTAAATAAAACAATGAAATAGTCTGTCCTGAGTTCTGTGGTTGCTGTTCTTAACCATGAGTGTGCAGCAGTCTCCTGGAGGGCAGGTTTTGGAGGACAGGTCAAGCCACAGATCAGTGCCCTTCACCCCCAAGTTTGTAATTCCGAAGGTCTGAGGTGCATTCCTAACAAGTTCCCCAGAGATGCTGATGGGGTGGGTCTGGGAACCTCTGTTCTACAAGGTTTCTCAAGGCACTCGGAGGAGTTCCAGTAAAATTTATTTTCCTTATAGGCTTAATTACCTAGGTTCACTTTGGATGCTCCTTACCATGGTGTGGAAATAGCACATGGGCTTGACTGAAGAGAAAACCAATTGGAGAGCCAATGCTGTCCTTACATCCTGCACTCGGAGTGAAGATACAATCAAGCACTCAGGAGCATTCCACCCTTCTTAGTCATAGATGAGTTAACACCAAAGTTAGTAAATTCAACATAATTTTAATTGATTATCAACTAGGTTCTATGCTCATGAGTACACAGATTTTCATTTAAGCCAATGGTGTAGACAGTGGTAAAGTTCACAGAGAAAAACACTAAGAGTGGGAAACAGACAAACCCCAGAATGTCATTTTAACCACAAAATTAAACTCTTCTGAGGAAGCAATGTTTACATGTAATCTAAAAATAACGCAGAGGGATCATAGTCAAGCAATTTGCAATTGTCTATTTTAGATCATAGCTGTTTGTTTAATTTTGAACTGATCAGCCCATGGAGCTCAAGCACTTGAAAAGTGTGAGCTGACATGTGCTGTAAGTCTAACATTCACCCTGGATTTTGAATATGTAATATAAAAACAGAAAGAATGTAAATATCTCATTAATAATTTTGCTTTCATATATATTGCATATTGAAGTGATGACATTTTAGATAAATCTGTTTAAATAAAATGTATTATTAAAATTAGTTTCAACTTTTTTACTTTTTAAAATGTTGTTACTAGAATACTTCAATTTATTTATGTTGCTTATGCATATCTTTGTTGGGCTGCTCTGGTTTATATCTTTAGTTCATTTTAACCCATCTCAATCCAAAGCTTTTCACTTACTTTACCGAAGGCCGAAGGCAGAGTACATCATGGCGTTAGCTGGGTTAAGGCCAGTGGTGGCTCAGACCACGTCAGTATCCAGTGCTTGATAGATAGCATCTCATCCTCAATGCACTTTCATCTGCTAGAGGCAAGAGATCCAGTGTCTCTTGTTTGATTTATTATTTAGTAGCTTATCTATTAAAAAAATACTATTCAAGAAAGTGAGTCTTCTGCTCTTGACTTTATTCCTATGATTTTTGAGTCATTATGCTTACAATGGGATGTTATCTATATACACCATCTCAGATATTTATTATACAATGGAGTGAAGTGAGGACACCGAACGTTTTGGGGAACTGGGTTAGAGAGATATCATTGACAAGCAAGCGAGAAACACTGTCATCAGGTTGTTGTCAACAAATTTGGATGTTAAAAACAATTGGACAATTTAAAATTCTTTAAAAAGTTGTGTAAGTTTATATCTAGTTAAAATAGGTATTATTTTTTGAGATTTAAAAATCAAGAACAAATCAACTGCTCTGAAAGGAATTGGAAAAATAATCCCATTTAACAAGAAAGCGACTTGGTAATAATACATGACATCCTGGGTAAAAGGAAGAAATCGGACCTGAGCAACAGGGCATCCAATAGAGAGGGCCCTGGGGATGCTCTGATGGTGGAGGCTGGTGCCCAGAAGACAGAGTAATAATTCAAACTGACTTGAGAAGGAAAAGGCTTTGCGAAGAAGTTCTCCAGGAGTAAAGAAGAACTAAGTTTAAAATATGATAAAGACAATTTTTAGAATGCTGAAAACAAAGAGTATCTATAAGTATGAATTGAATACAAAAAGACACCTATTTGGGGGTTTGGCATGTCTATAATAGTATAATGCTTATAATCGCCACAGGCGTCAAAAATAACTTGACAATCCTCTGCTTGCAGATTCCTTCTATTTGGATTAGTTTAACATGATTAATCTGTCCTCTTCACAGACTAGGATTCAATAATAATAAAGCATACTTCAAAAATTGTTTTGATGTTGTTGTATGTTAAGTTTTTAGAGTAATGACCTTGATTTTTGTTATTTTAATTAATTTTTATTGTATTTTTTCCATTGCTGTTTAGTCCCCTTAAACCTCCACTCCCCGCAATCACAACTCTGTTGTCTGTGTCCATGAATCCTTTTTCCTTTTTGCTCAGTCCCTCTAGCCTCTAACTTGCCCCCTTCTTTAGCAGTCATCCCACTCTCTATCTATGAGTCTGTCTCTATTTTGCTTGTTACTTCAGTTTGTTCATTAGATTGTACATATGAATGAAATCATCTGTTATTTATCTTTCTCTGGCTGGCTCTTTTCACTTAGCATAATGTTCTCCAGGTCCATAAAGGGTAATTTTCTTCCTTTTTATGGCCAAGTAGTATTCTATTATGGACATGTCCTATAGCTGTTTTACCCACTCATCTACGGATGGACACTTGGGCTGCTTCCATATCTTGGTGATTGTAAATAATGCCACAATGAACATTGGGGTGTTATGTTCTTTTGAATTAGTATTTTGCATTCCTTTGGATATATTCCAAGATATGAGATTGCTGGGTCAAAATGTAGATAGACATGAAAAGATGCTCAATGTCACCAATTATCAGAGAAATGAAAATTAAAACCACAACGAGATATCATTTCACACCTGTCATAATGGTTAGCATCAATAAATAAAAAAACAATGTGCTGGCCAGGATGTGGAGAAAGGGGAACCATTTTGCATTTTTGTGGGCATGTAGATTGGTGCAGCCGCTATGGAAATCAGTTTGGAGATGCCTCAAATAATTAAAAATGACCTTTACTTTAAAAAAAAAATTACACAATTTCATGATAAAGAATAAGACATACATGATTTATAAATTAAAAAAAGTAAAAATGACACCTATAAAATTTTTAAAAAAGAATAAGACACACAGAAACACTAAGTGAAATCTAAAATTTAGTTACTCATAAAAAGTTATTAAGTAAACATCAGTGTTTATGCACACATAAAAAATGATAGATGTAAGAATATAGACTTAAATGAGTAGATAAAATACTCTTATTAAGAATGATATCATACATTCTACATTTTCAAAATAGCTTTTTAATTATTTTTAATGAATAAAAACAACTATGCAGCAGAAACTGAGTTGCTGAACTGAAGATAAATATCCCTTACTCCTAGGAGTCATTATCTTCTTATTCATAAGTCAAATTTAAGAATGTTTCAAGGTTTCAAGGGCTGACTAAACTGATTGAGGACAATGGATTGGGCTTTGGTGTAGGTGAGAGGTGATGATGGCTTGTTCAAAGGTAATGTCGGCGGAGAGAGAAAGGGACAGACTGGAGATGAAGCTGGGAGCCAGAAAAATACATATAATATGTGGAAAGCAGGAAATTGGCAGCAGTCTAAATTATGGGTCTGAAGAAAGTTACCTAGAGAGTGGTCAACTTCTTAAAGGGACAAGAGATAATCTATTAATGAAGCAAAGCCAGAATTTTCTGCAGAAAGAGAGAATACCACTCTTTTAGCAATGAAATCTTAGCAACGTATCAGAAGGGGAAGGCAGAAGTGGAAGATTTATAGGGCTTTAGATGCCATGCTTCGGTGGTTTTAAACAGATCTTTCAAGCCAAGAAAGCCAATCAGCACTGAATTAATATAGTTTAGGAGACAGCGGACTGAGGGTCTTGAAGAGATTCTTAAGTACGCTGTGGTTGGAAAGTAGGTAGTTTGTACAGGTGAACAGTACATTATCTCATAAATTAATCTGTGAGAATTTTCCCAAACAGACAGCCTTATTTGTTTCTAGGAACACAACTAAGTTTTGTTGAAACAGGTAGTTTTATCTAAGTGATATTGTCAAAGAAGGTCTCCGTTCTCAAGAAAGAATGTGGAAGGAACAAGAAATGTAGCTGGAACTGAGCCTGCAGAAATACCTACATGTAAAAGAGTACATCTGTAAGTGTCAGCAATAAAAATAAAGTTAAAAACAAGTAAAAATAAAAGCAAGGATGGGAGGATGCTTCCATAAAAGAATAGTCAAAGAGGCAGGAAAGAAATTGGGGAGATGGGGGTTTATTATCTTAGAAGCCAGTGGAAGAAATTGTTGAACAGTTGGAAGAGGAAAATGAATATAAGAACTGACAAATTATTACTGGAGTTAAAATATGGAAATTGTTGGCAATCTTGGAGAGAATCTTTCAAAGGCACACTTGAATTTTTAGTTTACTGCCATTTCAAATGTTTGCACCCTGACCTAATGTGTATCAATGGAACACCAAGCTTCCATCTGCTTTCCTGTAAATAACTAGACTGTCAAAGTCACTGCTACCCACTCAGTCCATTTAGCACAGGAAAATATCCACGTAACTATTAATGAACCCCTTTTCAGGGTATCATACCAAAAAAAAGCAGTACTTGCAAAAATCACTGTATTCTTCTGTTTTGACCCCATGGTTTAGCAATATCCATGACAGACTAACAAAAAGTCATGTTGGAAGTCAGCAAAAAACATCGAGCACTTTTATTTTCAGCATGGTTTAATTTTTCCTTGAAACATTCTCTTAGTTTAAATTGTCTATTTTTTTAAAAAAAAATAAGGTTTGGATACTTTGCCAATTTTTAGGAAAATTTACATTTACTTATGAAGAGTCTCTGGTACAAAATATGGTATGATCTGTTTAAAAATATTACTTGTAGAGTTGTTTTTACAGTTAAATATTTTTTATCGCTTTGGATATACTGAGCCTCAAAGTATTCTCGAGTTCTCTGAGTACGGGGAACAATACAAACTATTCTTTCCAGCGTTCGGCCCCCCTCTGAGGAGGTCCTGTCTTTCTGGATGCCCCCCCCCGCCCCGGCCAGCACAGTGCTGCCGGGCTCAGAGGCCTGGCTCCCTGGCAACCCTCCATCAAAGCCAATGCCAGCGCCCATCAGACTATAGAGCAGCCCGGGAATCTGTGGCCTCTCTGCCCTTTATGTGAGGGGTGGGGGGAGGAATTGTAGCCTTATTGGTTGCCAAGTGTACAGTAGCAAAAAAGATATCACTAATTAATTTTTCAAAGTTTCTTGCATTATAGAATATAGCATATATACAAATAGTGTACAGTTAAATTGCAGATGGGCATTGAGAAACCCTGAGACCATCTTACTCATAGCTGCTTGATTCCTCAGCATTTTCAATACGTGTGTGAAAGCCGGAAGACAAATTCTTGTGCTTACAGTCTCCCAAGAATCTGCCAAAGTACTCAGTTTTTGAGGAGCAGCAGGAATTCTTTACTGTTCTGGCTTCTGGCTGGAAACAGAATATGTCATCCCCAAACACGGGTTTTTTGGGCATAAGGATTTTTTTATGCTGATTATAGTAAAGAAACAGCAGACACAAAAGAAGCTCTGAAAACCTAGTGGAAGTTACTCTTTTATAACAGACATTTACATTTATGAAGTAAATCTTCATTTATAAGGGAACCTCCCTTGTGATACTAGCGAGAGAAGAATAATTAAATTCCTAAAGCTCTTTTCAGTGGAGAAAGCAGAGTCTTAAATTTGCACGACAACCATGTCCTCTTTTTCTGTGCTTTGCCCGAAAACCTTCTACAGCTGTCTCCCCATCCCCCAACATCTTTCTTCAGCTAAACACCATTACCTAAAGATGGTATTCAAGGTGGTGGCTTGGGCCCTTTTGGGGAGTTACTCAGTATTCCTGGGTGTCTCCCACGTAAACAGAAGTTATATGTGTTATTAAACTTCCGTTTGCTTTCCTCTTGTTAATCTGCATTTTATTACAGGGGATTGCAGCCAAGAACCTACAAAGGTAGAGGGAAAATTGTTTTTCCTCCCCCTCGCTTCTCACCTTCAGCCAGCATCTCCCTGTTCCTCCCCATGGCCGTGGGCCACCCACTTTCCTGGTTTCACGCAGTTACGGTCACTTCATTTCTAGACCCCTGTGAAGCCATCTGCTGGGTGACAGCTGTTGTCTGTTCCTCTGAGGAGCGGTCTTGAGGAGAATGTCCATGCATCCTCTCCAGGGCTCCTGTGGATAAAGTCTAACCCTGTCCCTGAAAGTTGCCCTCTTTCATATTCTTTGCTGGATTATTTCTCCCCCTTGTGTAAAAAAGCACGCACTTGGTTTGCTGGGTGGACAGTGTCCTTTCTGGTCTTATACTTTGGTAGACTCTACAGTTAGCATTTGGTAGTAAACATCTCATTTGCAACTTCATTGTTGTCAAGCCATTTCTAATTATCAAGTGAGGAAAAAATGCCCAACTGGCTGGTTACGGGGCCATACAAAGACTTGCTGTCAGTTAGGAGGGACGAACTTGGACTTCCTCAATTAACTGCTTGAAGCCAGAAAACTACATACCATCCAAAGACAAGAAGTTGCTGTTTCTAGAGAGACAGGTTTTTACAGACTGGGTTCTTTTCTGGTGGTATCATAACACTTTCATCCTTTTATTAAAAAACATCACTTAATTTTTAGGCAGAAACATAAATTTAAAATAAATGAAAAGCCCAAACACAACATTCTTGAAGCAAGTACAGAAATGAGTGCACCATTTAAATGTTAAATTCCTTCCGTGAGCCACAATTTGGTCAATGTGTTTGTGCCTTTTATAGGCTTCAAGTTGCACGATATTTTGAGAGCAGGTGAAGGCTAAAAGAAGAAAGAACATTTCTCTCCCACCCATAGGTGACCGATTCGGTTAGCCTGACCTCCTAAATGACGTGTGTACTGTGTATCGCACAAATGGGGCTCAGCGGGAGGACGCTCCTCAAAGCGCAGAGTCAGTGCAGCAACCGAAAAAGGTCATCGGAGTTTTAGTCAGCTTCTGTCTCAAGGCTCCCACTGCCTGATGGCAGAAAATGTAACTTTCATTAACTGGGGGTAAATGCGTCCATTTTGGGATCAGCAGATTTCCCCTCTCCTTCTCCCTGCAGTGATGACTAAATTTGGTAGGTTGGGTTAGGAACACAGCATTAGGGAAGACTCCTACCTGTTCGCGTTGGCAGCATCTGAAACGTAGCAATTCTGGTCTGGTCCACACACATCGTCATTTCTCCACACTAGCGCCCCAGGCTCTCTGCCAGCCTCTCTATTCTCAGCAAACAGTTTGTTCTGCTCTCCTCTGAGGAACCGTCCAGCCAAAATTCTAGATAAATTTCTTGATGCTTCTTTCTTTTCCTATAAGCCAGCATATCTTGGTAACTGTCGGCCCAAAACCATACTTCAAATGCACCTGCTTTTGCACACTTCCCCCCCTCCCACCACCTGTTGGAGGCCATCAAGAGGATGTGACCACTGTCGGACCTGTGAATTGGACCCAGCTTATTGGAGGCTCCTTTCCCATTCCCTTGTCCTTGGAATGTACCTTCACCCACTATTTTCACACTAGGAGGCACTTCCAGGACAGAATGAAGACAAGGTAAGATGTTGAGAGGGTAAGATGTTGATGAGACCTCATATGTAAGTTCCCTTGCTTATTAAAACCGCCCCCTGCCCATCTGGAGTGGTCTGCCTCTTTCCCTGGCCTTTCCTTGTCCTCCATGCCCGGGGGATCAGCTCCAAATTCCGCCAAGGGCGACCTCACGCTTACAAACCAGCTCTGTCCTGATCCAGCTGCCGTCATGTCCCTGGATTTCTACAGTAGCCCCCGACCGGTGGTGCTGTTTTCATTCTTCCTCCATCACCTTCTAATTCACTACAGTGCGGCCAAAGTAATCTTTAATATGCATAAATTAAGCATGTTATTCTCCTACTTAAAACCTCTCAATTTCTTCCTATTTCACATACTATAAAATATGATATTCTTTCCCGGCTATACCAAACTCTACATGTTCTGGGTTCTTCTTATCTCTCTGACTTCACTAAGTATCAATCACTCATGCATATTAGGTCTCTTTTTCTTTTTCTTTTAACCTCTTTATTGAGGTGTGATTGACATGTTTGGATAAGCAGGGAATGGATCATGTAGGATTTTATGGGTTATGGTAAAACATTTATGTGGTATCCTAGTTGCAATTGGAAGCCATTAGGAGTGTTTTAAACAGAAGAGTAACATCTCTGGTTTTAAAAATAAAATCCCTTTTAAAATAACACAGAGAATAGACAGTAGGATGGATAGAGTAGAAGTAGGAAGTATCTACATATTGCACATATTCAGACAAGAGGAGACAAAACAGTCTAGGAAAGTAGTAATGGAGATGGTAAAGAAAAATCAGATTTGAGACATATTTTGGAGGTAGAGCAAACAAGAATTTATGTAGGGTTGTAAGGAAGTAAAAAAAAATCACCAATTTGGTGGTCACTGAATAGAAGGCTGAGAATGAAGTGGGTTTGGTGGAAGGTATAGGTGATGTTGTGGCCTGGCAACATTCCTCAGAGATGTCTATCAGGCAGCCAGCTGGGCTGGAAGAGGAGGCAGCTGGGTATTTGAGTGCAGGGCTCAGAGGAGGCTGCATTCAAGTAATACGCATTTGGGAATCGCTGGGGTATAAAGGTGGAAGGGCCTATACTCGCCATGGGAGAATGGACCTTGGCACAAGAAGTCCCCACTGAGCCCTAGGCCAAATAGTAAAAGAAGAAGCACAAAGAGGACACGGCAGTGACTGTCACTTGCTGAACACTCCCTTTGCTCATGGTTTAGAAAAGCCTTCGCCATCCTGAAAGATGTTTACCAGTATATGACCTTCCATGCCTTTTGTGTGTTTATTCATTTAAGTCTTTAATATATTTCATTCAAGATAATGTTGCAGGATACATTTATCTTTATTACATAACTCACCATTTTCTAACTCATTTAAAATGGCAACTTGATTATGAGTTAAATTGTTTATATGTTTCAGTTCACTTTGGCCTTTCTCTTCAGTTCCATTGTTCTATTCAGGCACCAATAATAAAATTTTATTTGTGGTAACATTTTAATACTTTTTATTATTTGATCATGCAAATGTTCAGTTATTGAGATTTCAGAAATAGCTCTTGATTATTTAACCCCATTTACTTTTCAAGTTAAGATTTCAGATCTTATAATCTGTCAAAAACTTCTCTATTATATTTTTAATTGGTGTTAAATTACAGATACACATTAACTTTAGAAGAGTCACACATTTGCAATGCTTCTCTTCCCATAAGAAATCTGATTTATCTTTTCACTTATTCAAGTCTTTTTTAAATGCCTCTCCGAAAGATTTTTAGTCCAACTTACATAAAGATTTCACATTTAATTTTATTCATTATTTGATTCCTGTTCTCAGCTATTTGAGGTTAATATCCTGGAATTTAAAAAATTGCACGAAATAATTCTTGGGGCTAGTCAGAGAAACAGCTGAAGTAGTCTTTCATTATGACATTTTAGAAAGCCTTAGGATATGAAGTAGCTCCAAGGTAAGTTCGTATAATTATAACACCTTACCATGGAAAGAAGCCACTCTGTAAATAATAGTATAGTTCTGCATAGATTCTTTAAAATGCTCTTCAGGAAAGGCCACCAACAACTGTGTGAGCAGGGTGACATACTCTCCCTTAATCAATGTTGGTTTCCTTCCAAGTAAATTGAACATAATTACGAGTCTATGGTGTTGGTGTGGATAAAGCAAAGTAAGCTATGCTTAGCAAGCTGTGTAGACCAAACAGGTGGTAAGCACTCAACAAATGTTAGTTCTTAATATGAGAAAGTTTCTCTGGTTTATAATTAAGGCCAAGAAGTGCTAGAGTTTTGGAAAACATGATTTTTCTTTAGTAGTAATCTTTTCTCCTCTTCAACTTTACATTGTCAAATGACTACATTTTAAACCATGTCTCTTTCTAAAAGAGTGTTTTACTATTATGTTAATTTCATATGGCTGCTATACTACAAAACTAGTGGCTTAAAAATTAAACATAATTAAATTCAGTATCACTGGCCTGAATCCAGGTCTCAGCAGAACCGCACTATCTCTGGAGGCTGTGAGGGAGAATTTCTTCCTTGCCTCTTCCAACTCCCCATGGCTGCTGGCCATCCTCTGTTTGTGGCCATATCACTGGAATCATCCAGGCCAGCCAGCATCTTCTAATCTGTCTGCTCATCTTCACATTTCCTCTGCGTCTTTGAGCAAATTTCTTTCTAGCTTCTTATGGGGATGCATGTCATTGCATTTATTTTTATTTTTTTTATTATTTGCCATGGTTAATCAGCCTCACATTGATTATTTTACATTTTTATTGAATTTATTGGGGTGACATTTGTTAATAAAATTATATAGGTTTCCATTGCACAATTCTGTAACCCATTATCTGCATATTGCACTGTGTGTTCACCACCCCAGGTTAAGCCTCCTTCTACCACCATTTATCCCTCTGGACCTTCATCTTCCTCCCCTGTCCCCCTTTTCCTCTGGTCATCACCAGACATGTAATTGCACTCAGGGCCAACCCAGATAATCCAGTATAATCTCTCAATGTACGGTGACCCTTAGCTAAATCACATCTGCAAAGGCTTTACCCTTTGAGGTAACATTCCAGGAATCAGGACTTTATATATATTTTTGTGTGTGGTGGGGGGTAAGCATTATTCAATCTACTACAGTCATGTTCTGCTAAAGTAATTTAAAATAATACAGAAATGCTAAAATAAACTTAAATTGAAATTGGAAAAGTTCTTGTCAAAAATAGAAAAATCTTATTTTGAAGGTTATATGTTTTTACCATCTTAAATAAACCCTCTTAAAGATAAAGGAAATTACTGCACAACTTGGTTGCAGTGATTCTTGAAACGGGTGCAGATGGCGTGGCAATCTTATTGGTACCACGGCAGGTGGGTGCTGTGCTCAGTGAAAATCAAAACCTCATACGCTGGGAGTCAATGTTTTAAATTATTTTTTCAATTTCAGAGACTCTGGAACAAGCTATTCAAAACCTTCAAAAACAACATAACCAAGTGAGCAGAAGGGAGACACTGGGTGAGGGGTGGCTTGTTGCCAAGGCCCAGGCCCAGGTGTGTGATGATTCTGCCACCTGAGGCGGTGAACCTACCAGGAGGTACAGGAAAGGGCTTCCTCCTGGTTTCCTTTGTGATGGTAGAAACTGCAGAACAGCTTCAGCTTGCCTGTGAGGGACTTGGACGCATGAGTGGGGACCCTTGCAGTGGGGGAAGCGAGGCACCAAGCAGCTTTAGTGTTTCCCGCCCATGGAGGGACATTAGCGTGGATTAGCCAAGACAGGTGAGGACGCCAGGGGCTGGCGGAGGCCAAGTGACCTGACTCGTAAAAGCGAGAGGCTAAGAGAGAAGTTAACACAAATTTTATATTGTTCGCAGGAGGGTGGTAAAAGTTATAGTAATACTAAGACCACGGCCCTCTTGCACACAACACGCTTGATTATGGGGTTGGGTGGATGGGCGCGGGGAGGGGGCGATGGCTCTGGAAGGAGCAGGGAGAGACTGGCCCAACCCCTTCTCACAGGTGAAGAGGACTTCCGGGGAGGGGTTGGGGAGAGGCTGAGTGTCCAGGGACCGAGGGACACCCTGCATTGCTGTCAGCTATGTTTGCAGCACAAGGCCACCACCATGGCCATGGCGGAGCCTCCCACCCCATTCCCCAGCTGGGGATTCCCATACAGTGTCAGCGAGAGGAAGCGACCCCTCCATGCCAAATGTGACTGGGACCAGACAATTTCCAATACCTGATGAGGGAGCTGAGAGGAGGTTTTAGTTTTACTAGGAAAGCAAAACAAATCCAAACAATGTGAAGTGTCTCCTGTTGAACTTCAGTGGTGTGCCTTCAAGCCTACAAACGATATAAGCAAATGGCAAAAGTGACAAAACTGGGACCAAGAATGACTGCACTTAAGAAACTTATTCATGATGGAAAGACAGATTTTGTAACTTATCAAATGTGTTTCAAGAAATTAAACTCTCTAAAACAATACTCTTGGGGGAAAAAAAAACAAGGAAAAGAACAGTCCATACAAAATTCTTTTATTTGTGCAAAATAGGGGACATATTAATATGAGTTTGCCTATACAGGCAATAAATATCCATCAAAGGATGTACCTGAGATTTATAACCCTGATTTCCTTCAGGGAGGGACTCTCGGTGCCTGGGGGCAAGAAGTGGGAGGGAGGCTGGTGGAGTCTATGGCAGGTCATGGCCTCAAGCTCTTTGCGTTTGCCGTTCTTCTGCCTATAGCAGCCTCCTCTCCACATATCCACAGGCCCCGTTTGTCGCAGCTTCCCTGTGTCACTCAGATGTAACCTCCTCAGGCCACCTGTTTAAAATTGCACACTCCCTGTTGGGGCCACACAACTGATCGATGTTTCTTTCCCTCTCTTTCTTCTTCCCTTCCCAAGTTTCTAAAAAATAAATAAATAAAATCTTTCAAAAAATTGTACCCAATCTTTCCACACGTTTTTGTCCTTTGTTTTTCTTCATAGCCCTCAGATGTTAAAACACTATCTGGCTCATTTGTTTTGTTTATTTTCTGTCATAATGGCAGGATTTAGTTTGTTTTGATTCCCGTTTTACATGTTGTGCCTGAGAGAGAGTAGGTGCTCAGTAAAGGCGTGCTGGCTTTATGGACAATAAGTTATACAAATTGTTCTTGTGTGGCTTTATTTTCTTTCAGAACAAGAGTATTTCCATATACTTTGAAAATGTACTATGAATATGCATGATAATACCTCTTATCTGAACCCAAAGACGCTTAATTTGCACCAGGTAGAATTAACAATCATTTTCATCAGCCTGGTCACGTGGTTACTTTTTCTTCTCATCTCTAGATAAGAAGTTCGAGACAATCTGTTTCTGAGTTATAAAAAATACATTTTAGGAGAACCAGTACGAAGATAAAATAGTGAGTGATACATGGCACAGGTCTTTTTCTTTTTTTCTTATTTTGCGCTGACCCTCAGCTTTAAGGTTTCAAGCAAATGGAAGTAAAATTGCTGAGAAAAAGAGAACCTTGAATAATTATGTTTCATTTCGAATAACTTAATTGTCATATCGTCTCTGGAAAGCAGGAAAATTTATAAAAGTGTCTCTTCTACAGATGAAGACACAGGTGCATGGGGGTCGGTTGGTTACGTCCTTCAGCAGCAGGCTAGAAAAAAATGCTCAAACATGGCAGACCCATGGTTTATTTTCTTACATGTTCTCATTGCCGGGTAAAGTCAGCCTGGAGCTTGAATCAGTGGCTTTTCCTACAGATTGTCTGTTCTCTTTTGTAACCTTGGAGGTCCCTCTCATAGCATGGGAGGCAAGATAATCTGTGCATCATTCTCAGGCTCACGGGGCATGTCACCCTCCTTGTTCCCCTCTGTGGCCCTGTGCCTGGGAGACATGCTCACCTTCTGTCTCTAAGAACCGGGTTAGGAAAGGAGAGATGAGACTCGAGTACCCCGATTTCTTTTGGTCTCATCACTAAAACCATCCGAGGAAATGATATTCTGCTTCTCTTCCCACTGTTATAGCCCGTCCTCCACATTTATACCAGGTTGGTGATAACACAAAGAACAACCTCTATTTCTCCCTTAAAGCTTCTGATATGCTCAGGTGCCCCTCTCCTCCCTGACTCAGAGAGCCTTCCTGGAGAGCGGCAGTGGAGGATGGGGAGAAGGGAGGGGTCCTGCCTATGCATATCCTTGCTGGCATATTCTATTGTATACCCAGTGGTACCTTTTGTACTTAGAAATTGTATCACTGGCATTTTTGTTATTGCCATTCATTGCTCTGTGAACCAACTGCTCCCTCCCCACTGGTGATGATGGCCCAGCATCTTATAATTTAGCTGGAGGAGGTTGTTGAACCATTGGTTCATGTCTCAAACAATCATTCTATCACAGCTTTCAGAGTCTCTCTCTCTCTCTCTCTCTCTCTTTTTTTTCCCCTGAAATCAATTTGGGCCACAGTTATGCTAGCCGGCTGTGAAAATACTTAGACTCTTCTTAGGCACTCCTATAGGTCTGTGCTCAACACTAAATACTATGCAACGCTTTGGTTGTTATTTCAGAAGAGGATGTGGTGGTGAGCAGGGGGGAATAAACCCACCAAAATGGGATTATGGGTCATGGAGAGAAAATGAGTTACTTCCTGAAATCTCATTTTAGTGTCTTAGAATTTTTCAGGCTCTTTCACATAAAGGACATAGTGGAATCATTTGTGTTGACATCTCAAATTAGGAGGAAATCTAGTTCTTGAATGAAAAGATAGATTTGTAATTCACTGATTCTGTGGCTGATTTTTGTGGCTGATAGAGGATGTGGTTAGAGAGTCTCGGGGTACAATCCTTGCCTTCTTTATCACTGACATCGTGAACCTGTACTGACGAGGCACACTGCTGACTTCCTAGCCGATGGTCCCTTCTAATGATCTCTACATTCTAAAACACTTTCTTGCCCCAGTATGGCCAGTTCATGTTTAAGTGTGCTGCTCTGTCCAATTATTCTTAATAAAGAATCATAGATGTTGTGTTGGCTCTTTTGTCCAGCATTAGAGCAAACACACATGTACGCGTGTATGCGCACATATACACACTCACACAAGTCCCACAAGTTATATGGCAGTAACAACATTGTGTATGGTTTCTAGTTGTGAAAGGTCAGGCAGCCTGTGTGTTTGATCTAAGTGATTCCTTAAATTCTCAATTATTGGAGGCAAATAGGAGTGATTCAAAATTATGTGACATTTCTAAAGATCGCTGTTTATGGTTTTCACAGATTCTCACATTGCCTATACTGTGACTAGCTGTTTCAGTACACAGAGTTCTTTTTATTCTTTCCTTTCCTGCCTGATATATATATTATGTAGTAATGCATATTTTTTTTATTTCAAGTGAAATTGCTTTGCAGTTGGGAAAATCATCATTCTGGAGATCAGTTGATGCTATATTTACAGAAAAAAAATGTATGAAAGAACATCATACATGCTAAAAACAGAAAAAAAATACCTCTAGTTTGTATCATTTAATTTATTCTGCTCACTTTTATTTGTTTATATTTCTTGTAACTGTCCATTAGCACCATTTTCCTGGAAAAAGCATGTTTGCTGTCTTCTTACAGAACACTAGGAACCCTGAGGATCAGTTGATCACAAAACAAACTAAAAATAACAAATACTGTCTAAATAAGAAACTGTTAAATTGGCTACAAAAACTATTCAAACCCCAATCTAACTGCAGAGGTCCAGAAAACAGGCACAAAGCTCATGTTACTGAATGTTTTCTCATCTCAATTTCACATTAAAAATGTCTTTATATTGAACAACAATAAAAAATTAAAAAATAAATTGAAAAAAAGAAAATGTGAGACACACACATACACACATACACAATAGGGCTTCATAAAAGACATTGGGAGTAGGTCAGGAATGTGGGAAACAATTGTTTTCTATCTCCTGATACCAAAGACAGTCTTGTTTGTTTATCTCAAAAGATTCCTATTTCCTAATTTGGGTTTCTGTTTTCTTGACTCAATCTTATAAAAGATGCCAAACACCAGAATAGGGGGAAAAAAACGGAGGGAAATTATTCTTCCTGGCATATGATGCTTGAAATTCTTACAGAGCTACACATCTGTCACTGGAGCACAGTATGACAACTCCGTAAAGGGCATGCGTAATGCCAGCAGCGTAAGTGTAACACAAGCCATCGGAGGAGACGGGGAAGGAAATCAAATTAGCATGGTGAGCGAAGAGGAAAAGGGCTTTCACTGCCCCAAGCCACTGTCAGAGGGCAAACAGCAAGTAGATGGGAAAAATTAATCATTCAAACTTTAAAGTGCTGTTGATATCTAGTGGATACAATGAACCAATGTGAAATGAAGTTTTGTTTTTAGCCTGGGACAATTCTCACAGGGAGCAGACAGAGAATAAAAGGTTTTAAACAATGAACAGTCATTTTATTATATAATATTGTGTAAAATGTTCAAATACACTAGACATGGAATACAAGGAATGAATATATTTTTAAAACGAAACTGAAGGCTTTTTAAAAATTCAAAATGATACACTTGGAATCAGAAAAAAACATTTTTAGAAACTGAAGCCAATGAAAAGTTACTTTTCATATTAATAAGCTATGACATAAAAATTAAAGTTACAAAGGGAAAAACAAAAGTCAAATAAAATCAAAAGCTATTCAAATCAACCAATGACATTAGTCTTTAAAGAATTTGTTTTTGTCCACTCATTTCATGGACCAAATTGGCCACCTCGAACAAGCATACCAGGACATCTACTTACCAGTTGTAAACATGATCCAGCCTTGGAAGAGGGTTCTATGTAAAATCTGTGAGGGTAACGGCTGTGATTTTAGTCTACATGGCAATATAAGCAACAATGACTAGTATACTAATTGAGCAGAACAGATGCTCCCTAAATGTCTGACCTTTCGATTTTACAGCTGAGAAATTAGAGGGAGGGCAAGGTAAGTGGCTTGCCGAAGGTCACAGGCTTACTGATAAATGAAGCCACATTTAGGAGCCAGGGTGAAGTTGTAACAGCCGTTATCTGTTAATGGCTGTCTTCACGCCGTTATGAGTTATACTGCCCCATAGGGCTCCCCACTCAGAAGGGCCCTGCACTTGGCTTAGTGCTCAGCTGTGCTGTCTTGATAGTGTTCATTTTTTGAACAAGAGGGCCCACATCTTCACTTTCTATTGGTCCCTGAAAATTATGTAGCTTTCCTGGACCAGCACCCAGTTTCACATTCATCCTTCAAAGCAGATTGGCGGCTCCCAGGCTGAGAAAAGGCTGACACTGATTAACACAGTTGAAAACACCCTGGGATCCTACTGTACAAGAGCAGCAGGGGAAAGGCTGTTTCCCTTCAGCTGTTCCCAGGGCTGTGAACTTGGGTATTGGCAGGGGAGAGTCTGGCCAATGATACTGCACTTGAGAGAATTATATTAGCAGCTCCCACGGCCAGAGTGAATTGACAGTACAATTCTCTCATCGGACCCCTGAGGCTGTCCCCGCATGTGTGATATTTAAATAATAAATAACATCATCCTGCACAAGAGACTCAAAGCAAAATCTTTAGCCATTGCTGCATCCTCCTCTCTTGAAGCCTGTCTGTCCTCTGGATGTAGAGGCTCCCTGGTTTCCTAAAGCCTCCTCCTCCCAAACAGCATCGGGGTGCGCCTGCCTCAGAGAGTGCCCCGAGTGGAGCTCGGGTCTCTTGGCTGTCTCTCATCCCATCAGAATCCTCCGAGGCTCCTGCAAAGTCCCTGAGAAGGCAAACTCGTAGACGAATTCAAAGTGAAGTGTGAACCATTGTCGACAAGCCTGCTTTGGCCAGCCTTTTATCTGCTCTGGCCTGCGGTGTTCCGGCCACAGACACACCCGCTGCCACCCCCAGCCCAAATACCCGGCTCGGAAGCTGATCGGTTTTTATATTTTCACCGTCTTGAGGTGGATAGTGGGCTTATGATATGAACCCCTTCTAGAATACCAATTATCAGGGCAAAAGAGCGGGCTAAGTCCAGTGTTAGACCAGTTGTTCGCCCTCCAGGGAGGGTTTTTCAGATGTTTTCTGGAACCTAGATGCTATAGCGATCGTAATGCTCAAAAGAGGGGGATGGAAGAAGGAAAGAAGAAGAACTGAGCTTTCAACACTTCCCTGGCAATGCAATGCTCAGCCTTCTCTCTAAATCTCCTATATTATAAATCTCCCATCATTTCCTTGCTCTGTGCACTCCCAGCATGCCTTCCTCGCCTTCCCTTGTTCCCTGCAGAAGACTGTGGCTCTTCTTTCCAAGGGAGAGCATGAGCTAACGGGAGGATCTTGTGGTCACCAAACACACACACCTACCTGTAGCTTCATCCTCCCATTCTAACGGAGACAGTGTCTCTTCTGAAATGTCAGCTGTTTTTCCTCTGGAACCTTCATATAAACATGTAAACGTTCCCAACTTGTCCGGTCTTAAAAACAAAAACTCAGAGTGGAAACCATACTCTCAGCCCATAACATAAGGCCCTAACTCTATCTTCCAAGGTCAAGTGCTCAGATAATTTCTCCCCACAGCTTTGTCCAGTTCACCCCTCCCACTGCCACATAGACTGACTGTTCATACCACTCACCATCTGACAGTGCCCCATCCCCTATGAGCCCCCACTAAGGTGGCCTGCATGTGACTCAACAAATGAATGCTTTTAGCTTTCATTTACTCTAATTACTGGGCAGAACTCATTAAGCAGATTCTCCTTAAAATGCTGTCATCTTTTGACTTTTCCTTGTGTTTTTCTGGTCAGTGTCTCATTTCTCTGCAGTTCCACCTCTTCTACAGAAATTTAAAATGGAATTTTTCAGGGTCCAGCCCTAAGCATTCTTTTTCTCCATTTTATTTTTTCTAGCTCATTTTAACACAACCACTCCTATGACTTAATTTACTATTTGTTATGCTAACAGCATAATATTTCTACCAAATATAATAATTCAGCCAAAAATTTCTTTCCACAGCAAAGCCATCTTCTATATTCTAGGACTATATAAAACCCTGACTACTCACGTGCCCACTGAGGAGTCTCCAAACACCAGAAACTCAGTGTGTCTAAATCTGAACTTGTGGTCTCACTAAACATCTTTGCCTGTTTTCCCTGCGAATTACTGACCTCAGTACATGGTGCCACCATCAACTTCATTGCTTATGCCAAATATATGGAAGTGACTCTTGACTCTTGACACCCTTTCCCTCCTGCATCTAATGAATTACTAAATAATGGTGATTCTAACCTCAAAACATCACTCAGAGAGATCTATTTCTTTTCCATATTCACAGTCAACACCTTCGCCTGCACCATCGTTTCAGCTCACCTACTGCAATGGCCTCTAGCTGACACCTGAGCACATACAACCTTGCCCCTCCAACCCAATCTCTGGGCAGCCAGGTAGATGCTTTTCAAGTGCTAATCTCTGACATGTCCCTTAGAACTCAGCTCACTTTGGTAGCATCCTGGTACTTTTAAAAATGGTCCAAGGCCCTAATCTGAGCTTTACCTCCTTGCGTGATACAGACCCAGGACTGCCTGTTTCATGTTTTTCCAGTTCCCTGTGTTTCAATCACAATGGAACCTCGGGCAGGGGGTTCAAATTTGTCTCTTCCTTTCCCATGACCCCTGAACTTAACCTTGTATCCTAGACAAAGTGGGAATTTACTAAATGTTTATGAACAGGCCAATAGAAACGGCAGGTACTACAATCCTCCTTTGGAATCTTGCAAAGGGAGACCAAGGTTGCCTGCAGCTGGTCTTTGAACCTCTGTAAATAGCAGAAGGAGCATTACACAGGCCTAGAAGAAATGAAATATCCGGTTTCATAAACTTCTGTCCGTTTAGAAGTGGCCCTATATCCATGGTTTATGGGTACACAGCTGCGCGGAGAGACCTTTCCAAAGACAGGACCATAATAAGGCTGCACTGTTCAGGCAGCCCCTGCGGTTAGTTTCTAGGATGAGTAGGTTTGCGCTGCTGCTATACCTGTCAGAAGGGTAAATCCGTGGCTTCCCGAGCTCAGCCCGCCCCACGTCCCACCTCACAGAAGCACGAGGAGACTGTCTTATTATTCACAGTGCTTCCACTCATGTCATCTATTTCAGTGAGCGACAGGGGCTTTCAAAGAATTTGCTGTTATATTTCTTTTCTCATTTTTTTTGTTATTTTTGAGATTAGAAGTGCCAACAGTTATGCCACCTCCAAAATGTTCTAGCAATAAAATAGCTTTTTTTTTGTTTGTTTAGAAAGTATAAATATTTCCCTGCATGAGAACAGATGCTGTAAAGCACTTAGTCTCCCATTACATTTGTGTATGTTATTTTCCTGCAGGCCTTTCTTCGAAGACTAATTATATGCGCTGCGGAGCACTTGCAGGTTAAACTGTATTGACTTGTTTTCTGTGGTGCAGTGATGGTGAACAAATAATGAGGAAATATGGTATTTTACGGAATTGCTTCACTTTCAAAGAAGGAGAGAGATGTGGCCCTTGGGAAAAGCAGTACACAGTATATTAATGAAAATATAGGACTAGACTATGTGTGCCCGTTAATTTAGGTAACAATGCTTGTTCTAGGAACTCTCAGATTACTGTTATTAGAGGACGGAACAACAGCAGCAGAGAGTTATTAACATGATCTTTCCATTTCTCTCATACCCTTGTTTGTTCCCCTTTCTCTTTAGTGAAATGTTGCTTGCTTGTGAGCATCGTTTCCCAGCTTTATGAATAAAAGCTTGGACAAAAATAACCTTTCCTCTACTTGTTTATATGAATGGTGTTCATATTCCTAATGTTACTTTTAAAAGGGTAGTGTTGATGTTGACCTATGAGGGTTTATAGCATTCTACAGCTTTTTCTCATTTCTAGGCTGAATTAAGAAACTGCATATGTGT
This sequence comes from Pteronotus mesoamericanus, assembly GCF_021234165.1. Lineage (NCBI taxonomy): Eukaryota > Metazoa > Chordata > Mammalia > Chiroptera > Mormoopidae > Pteronotus > Pteronotus mesoamericanus. The sequence goes on from NW_026555277.1 coordinate 1,711,023, forward strand.
CCACAAAGATTAGAGCAGGCATTTTTCTTCTTCTTCCAAGGAAGACTGAGGAATCTTTAGGTAATTTCCTACATCACTGAGAACACTCAGAGTTTAATTCTATATTCTATTATATTTTTCTTTGGCTCTATAGACAGCAGAAAAATGGACTGTAGGCAAGAACAGGCCACTTATAAAAGAACACAGGAAAACAAAAGTATGCACAATGAATTCATGATTATCCCAATAATGAAGAACTGTTAATAAAAGTTAAATAAAACATTCAGCTATTCTACTGACAAATCTTAATACAAATGGCAAGGGAAGAACTTAGGTGGAATACAGAGATTCTGGAAGGATTCAGAGAATGCATTATTCTTCTCCATCAGCAGTCCATATGGCTCTGGGTGGCAGTAGATTTCTGGGTACCAGAGCGGTTGTTCAATCTGGGGATTGAAGAATCCCAAGGAAGAATCTTGTGAAGAGCTTTCCTTCCATGGGCTTGGTGAGGAAAGATTACGGGGGATACTGAACATGACTTGGCCTACAGAAATCTGTGGACCCTTGGGGGTTTCGTAGGGTCAGCATGGGACCTGTGTATGTGAGTGTGTGTGTTGTGTGTGCAGGTCTAATTGGCCTTGGTCTCTCCGCCTTCAAAAGAGAAAGCAGAGCCAAAAAAGGTGGGCTGAATCCTCCTTACTTCGGAGGCTGGGAGAAGATGAAGAAACTGAATCACAGGTAGGATTTGCCCTGCTGCCTGCCTGTTAGGATTAACTTTAAGCCACAGAAGCAGATGGGGATTCAACTTCTAATCCTTCTGAGAATTCCTCCACTTAGGGTGTTTCAGCAACCAAAACTGATTCCCAGAGATCACAAGGAAAATAACCACACAGCTGAGGGAGCCAAACTGCCAGCAAAGGGAGAACCTATAGCGCGGGCACCAGGCAAAACAGAACCACTGCGGGAGACAGCTGAGGACTCAGACAACAGAGGGTGTCACAACAACATGGTGAGGGACAACTATGAAGATTCCAGGTCAGAACGCAATGGTACTGTCTAAAACTAAAACTAAGTGTTTGAAGTAGAACCTTTAGTAAATGAGTTCAAGTACGGGATGCTTGTTATTAAGACTGATGTCAGGGGCCTAGAAGAATAGTGCAAGAATATTATCTCAAAGTGCAGGCCAAAAATGTGGAAAGAGAGAAAAATTAAAGGGAAAGGTATGAAATCTGCAGAATAGAGTTCAGAAACTGAGTGTCCAAATCACAAGAATTTCAGAAGGAGGAAAGAAAATGACGGAAGATACATAATAATTATACTAACAACCAAAGAATGTTTCTCTGACATAAAAGATTGGCTTCTACAGAAAGAAAAATTGCTCTAAGTTTCTGGAAATGGTAATGAGAAATACATATGGTAATAAGATGTCTGAACTCTTTAGAGTAAACAGAAAAAGGATGGTTTCTATTAATTTTATCTATCATCTGTATAGTAACTTGGTAGAGATAGGATGAAGAAACATTTTCATGAGATGCGATATTTAAATATTCATTTAAATAACTTTCTGACTATTTCTCTATATGCATTAGTCCCACAATTTCACATGGAAATGTATTTATTTGCTGAAAACAGTGATTAAAGAATATTATATAATAGTAATCTAATTTGAAAATTTCTCACCAAAGAGAACTTTAAGTTCTACCTCATTACACTGGCAGCAACATTTTTTCTTGAATTTATAGGACATATCTTTTATTCTAATACATCAAACAGTTTAATAAAAGAAAATGAAATGTCTCCAAAAAGTTTGACTATTTCACATATACAGCTTCCAATTCTCTTGGAGAAATTAAATCACTGTCCTAAGGGAACACCTAAGGGTGCATAGTGTTTATATGGGTTATTTTAGCCACTTACCATTTTAGAAAGAAAAGAGAGCCTGAAATTATATAGGAGAGAGGTTCAAAAGCCCAGCAATGATGAGAATGATAAGACTATTTTAGGTCAGCAGTCTATTCATGATGTGTGGAATAGTTTACACTGATACCTTTGGTAGAAAGAAAATTAAATAAGTTGGTAAGAAAAGCAAATGTGCAATGATGATTAAAAAAAAGCAATGATGATAACAAAATTTGAAAGAAAATTTTGAAATAATTATCACAGTGGCTCAGTTTTGGGTCATTTCCTTGTACTGCCAACAAAATTCTTTCGCATGCTGAGATATAAACTGGACAAAATTGAACTAAATTAAAAGCTCCAAGAAGCCCTCAGATAGAGCTTTCATTAAAATCACATCAGAACTGGGAAGCCTCCTCAGGGAATTTTACACTTAGCAGTTCTACTAGAAGGATTTGAAACAAAAGGTTTTTTATGAGGTAGGACTAGTGGGGGTTGAGGGTGTGGTCTCCAGAGTAGGACTGCCTGGGTTCAAATCCCAGCACTGCTACTTCTCTCTAGTGGACGGTGAACAAATGTTCTGCACCTGTTCTCTCATCTGTTAAGTTCAGATAATAATAGTAGATTCCTTGCAGAGTCGTTATGAAGACCACATTATTAATATACCTATTGTACTTACACCATAGTGTTTTATAACCTTTGATTATTCGGGTACTAGTGTTATTATTTATTATCTGCCGATAAAAATACTTACTGAATTCACATGTGTATATCACTCCAACAAGCAGAAATGGCAAGTAGAAAAATGAACACTAATTTATCATCAGAAACCTGTGTTTCATTCTGGCTTTCTCTTTTAGTGGGTACGTGACTTTGGACATGTCACTTAATCCCTCTTTTAATACTGATGTCTAAACCTTCCACTGAAAAATGGGACCAATTCACCTGATTTTGTTAAAAATCAAGTGCAATTTTACAAAAAAAAAAATCAATACTGCTATTGAAATGTTATATTCAAGCAAGAACAGTAGTGATGATAAGAGAAAGTATAACAGTAAAAATACCTCATAAGAGTAAGAATAGTAATTTGTGTTAATTATAGAGACAAAACAAAGCACAGAAACTTAGAGAAAGAAAAACCAGTATTTCAGAAGTCATAATGTTAACATTTTCAAAGAATTTAAAAATTTCCATCTGCTTTCTTCCATGTGTTTTAAACAGTTGCATAAAGCATATCACACTATACTTGACATTTTACTAACTTTTTTACAGTCACTATGACATTTTTTGAGATTTATTCAACTTGATACATGCAGGGCCAGTTCATTTATTTTAAATTGTAAATAGAATTCTATTGTATTAATACAACCACTTTATTTATTTTTGACCTTGCCGAGAGCTCATTTTGTTTGCTGTTACAAATTGTACTGCAGTGAATACACTTATACAAATATCTTCTGCACATCTGTAAGAATTTTATTACAAGTAAATTCCTAGGAATAGAATTGCTGGACTGCAGGGCATATGTTTACATCCTTTTATTAGATTTTACCAAATTGCTCTCTGAAGTGGTCATCTGACTAACGGAGAGAAATATGTTTTGACAATATCGAGACAAGCAGAAATATTTTAAAGCTTTATGATTTTTTTCCTGTATATTTATCCTTAAATGGTAGGTCATTGTCAACACTCAGTCCCCTTCACTCTCCGCTTGAGTGTTAAATGTTATAGAACACATGATATGGTTACAGCTCTGCTTATTAGAAATATTGTCATTACGGAATAAGTATAAAACTTGGTGATTATTTTGAGCACATGTAGCCCTTTCTATAGCATGCATCATTAACCCCCCCAGGGGCATAATTTCCTACTCAGTTTTATGACAAACCAGCTTTAACTTGCATCATTTCACTTTACGGTGCCTTTTATTAAAGAATCTTAATCATCTGTAAATGTGATAAATTTATGTAGTTAAGAAATATCTAGTGAACATAAAAATGCAAAATGGGTAAAGAGAATTGCAACTTAAAAATTCAAAAAGAACACAAAGTTAATGGGAAGGATGGATGGGTGGATAAAGAGAAGCATAGCAGACGTGTATTAAACAAGCATAATAAAATGTTAAAGGTAGAATGTAGATGGTTGCCTTAGAGGTATTTACCACAACTTCTTTCAATTATTCTATATGTTTGAATATTTTCTTGATAAAATGTTGGGGAAAAATAAAAAGGTAATTGTCAAAAAAAGAATCCATCAAGAGCATATGTGCTATTGAAGCAGATAAAACTAGCCCTGACTGGTGTGGCTCAGTGGATTGAGTGCCAGACTGCGAAGCAAAGGGTCACTGATTCAACTCCCAGTCAGGGCACATGCCTGAGTTACAGGCCAGATCCTCAGTAAGGGGCATGTGAGAGGCAATCACACATGGATGTTTTTCTCATTCCCTCCCCCTTTCTCTAAAAATAAGTAAATAAAATTTTTTTAAAAAAGTTTGAACTGAAGTAACTGCAGTATCTAAACGAAATTTAATGAGTATCAAAAGAAACCATGTTATTTTTCCCTGTTTCCCAGGTATATGCATTTCTGTTCATTCTATATTCTGTTCCATCTCAATTCTACCATTGAGATTTTATTAGACTTGTTCTGTACAAGTCCATTATTCTTCTATGTATTCACCTTACAAACACCTTCCAGTGATTTTGATTGTCCAAACCTATAAGACTGTAAAGCTTAGCAGGATGGACGCAATTTGAGTATGTAGTTATGAGATCAAAACTAGCCAACACATAGATCTTATGTATTAAAAACAATTTTGTCCTTTTAAAAATATCACATACATCTTTCTTTGTTAATACCTTTACAAGAATAGATAATGACCATTTGTTATATCTCTAAGACTGCTATTTTAAAAATATAAATATGGACCAATGATTTTTTGTTCCTTAGAAAAAAATATGACTATCTGATTAAGTAAACACTCTCAACACTAGCCACCTAAAAAAAAAATCCTACTTTCTGGGTCAAGTGCTCGCAAAGATATGGGTGGCAATAGCACCATCAGAGAATGGGAAACTGATCCTTCTGCTTCAAGGTCATTTTAACTGAAAACAGATCTTTTATTTTCTTTAGCTTATTTAAAACTTACCACATTTTGGTAAGTTGGGATCAGTTATTGGTTATACTGATTTATTTCTCCTTTGGAGACATATTCAAAGTATTAAATGTAGATGTAGCCAAATTGGGCTAAGACTACAAAGTTGTATCTAATTCATCTCTAATATAAGCAAGAACATACACAATATCTACACTTGAGCATATTCAGTAAGACTTTCCTCTTACTTTACAGGAATTGGCATAAAATTAACATTCTGCACAAAACTTTATAAAATAAACATATGTACTTATTTTAATGTGTGATTTAACAAAAGATAGGAAAAAATGATTTGATTCTAAAGTTATTGTATGTCTTTTAAAATATATTATTAAAATACCATTTATGTTTGAAGACCTACTTAATACCCAAGTATCCTTATACTTATTATTAAGTTGGAAATGTGAATTGGTGTAGCCATTTAAGAGAATGACTCGCTGGTACTTATGAAATGCTATAAAATAGCCATAAACTTTAACCCTCTAGTTTCACTTCTGGGAATTTACCCTAAGAAAATAACTAGATGTTTAGGCCAAGATTTATGCACAGAATTGTTCATTCATAGATAAAATGGATGGGAAAAAGTTACCAAAAGAATAATGCAGGACTATTTTCCAGGGCAGAAAGTAAACTCAAATTGTCAAATTGAAAAGAATGTTAAGCAGGATGAATAACAACTACTCAAACCTAGAGATATAATAAATTTTCACAGCTTCATGAATAAAAATAAAATCCAAAAAAGTTTCCAAAGAGGAAAATGCTGTCACCTTCAAAAGAATGGGAGTTAGACTAGGTTCACACTCACTAGAAAACAGTGAGTGCCTGAAAATAATAGAAGGGTCATTTGAAAATTCTGAGGCTATGTAACTCTCAACCCATAATTATATTTAAAACTAGATTTATTTTAATTAAATGGGAGTATAGTAGAAAGAGAGTATAGACAAATGCCTATCTCTACTTTCTGACTCTCGGCACTCTGAGCACCACTCAGGAAGAAGACAGAATAGAAAACCATGCTTTGACTTTAAACTCAAAATGACTATGAAAACTCATGAATGTCTGATTTATGTGAAAATGCCCAGGTTAATCCTTCTGCTATCATACAAATAGAAATTCAACTATTGTTTTTAAAAGATTTATTTTCTTTTTACACCTCGGTATGTGGCTTGTGAAATTCATAACTAGTACCATGAGCATTTGTAATAACAATTACTTCTAAATGCTTCACTATTTTCCAGATGCTTTGTTAAACCCTCATGCTTTGTTATACATATATAATCATTTAAAATCCTCAGGACTTTTATGAGATTTGGCTGTTATCTCCATTTTATGAATGACCAGTTGAGGTTCAGGGAAATTAAGTAACTTTCCCTAAATCACATGTGTAGCAAGTGGTAAAATTGGAACCCTAACCAGGTTTTTGTGAGCTCCCTTATTTGAGGCTGGAATTGGAGCACATTTCCTGAAGTGGCTACTGATGGTTCATCCTAGACCCATATGACCCTTGGCCATTTTTTTGTTTTTTGTATCCAGGCAATACCATAAGCATCTCACAAGATTGACATGTCAATGAAAACGTGCAAACAAATCTATCATACTAGGGCACACTGATTAAGAATAAAAAACAGTCCTACACAGCGTCCACAACCCAATTAAGTTGATTTGCCAACATTATTAATTGTACATTGGGATTGTATAGTATTGGGTTCCGTGAAATTACTGATCCTACAAATAAGAACAATAAAGAAAGGAACTTAATAAACCTGTAAAAAGAACAGGTTGATTATTCTGATTTGGGTGGGTTGAATAGTTTTGTTTTCTTGCTGTTGTTTTAGTGCCACAAATACTAGGCATATTTAATTTACAGTAAAGAGTAGGGGAAAATGAAGGGGAGGTGGAAAAGGGGAAAAATGCCCTTAGGTTTCTGGAGGTATTTAGCCTTAAGAATGAATGGCTGGGATGGCTTTGCTTTGCTGAACGAAAGGTAGGGGGCATGGTAGAGGTCCACTTGGCAGAACTTTCATCACTCCTGACTGTTGCAATTGTCTTTTGAAAGGATGAGCTATTGAAAGTGTTATATCTAGGCATCATACAGAACTTTCTTACTCCTCTTCACCTGAAGACCTCAAAATCTTTTTGAAATTAAACCAAGTTCCAATGTCAACTTATTTGAACAAACAATTATCCAGCGTCAAGCACTGTCTTGAAATTATCTTAAAGCTCCAGATCATTCCATGGAGTCAGTGGGAAAAGTCTACACTAAAAATAGAACTAATACCTGCTGACAACAGGCCCAGGTCTGGACGATGACACCGACACTGTCTCTCCTGTGTTCCTTCAGAAGGCAGGCAGACAGTCCCTCTGGAAAGACTGACACTACTCTGGTTTGATAAGACACAAAAGAATTCCAAAGGTAAGCAATTCAATAATCTTACTGTTCATGTTAACCACAGAGTATGTATGTTTACTTGTTGCATTTTCATTTTTAAAGGACATTTATTTATTTTCAAATTGGAGTGAGAGAGGAATGCTGCTCTTTACCATAAGCTTTCAATGGATTGTGTACACAGTTGGATTTGGGGTTTTCTCTCCTCCCTCAACTCATGATAAAGGTTGACAGTTGTTCATATGCTATTGATTTATAATCCAAGCTCAGAAAGAAGCTTGTATTTCCACATGAAGATAAGGAACCAACATTTATTTTGTACTTCTGTGCCTGTTTTCTTCCTCTTTTGCTTCACTAAGCATTTGTACTCAAGATTTTGACAAGTGAATAAAAAGAAACAGATCTACAGAGGTAAGAAACTGTGAGTCTGTAACATAGGCAGACAGGATGAACAGTATCCTGTGGGGATTTTGCTGAGGTGAATTTATAACAAGCCCATTATTTATTTGGGAAGAGAGAAAACAAGTGCAACAAAGGAAGACTGGGTTGTTTGGTGGGCTTGATTTTACTTTTGTCTCCCAATACTCTTCCTTATCCCTAGAGACAATTATGTACTTCTTGAGAAAGACAGATGTGAGACCTATGAATATTCACTCTGATGTCTGCACTTGTGGTAAAGTATCTGTACACACATCACCCACAGAGAGTAGGGTGAGTCACCAGCTCTGGTCACACACAGCAGAAATTGACTGACATTTTCTAATATCCACTTCCCTCTCCTCAGCACCAGCATAAAACCTCCAGGACTGAGTGTACCAGGCCCCTGAGCCACCTCAGAGTTGAGGTTTATCTATTTAGTAGAAAAAGTCCACTCCAAAAACCAGGTGGGAGCATTATACAGCCTCACAACCTTTGCACATTGTTCCACATGAAAGATAGTAAGAAATAACTTTCTCAATAATCAAATTCTTACTGAAACTGCACACTTTCCTCACATTTATTGCTCTGACTCTCCACAACTCCTTGCGCATGTTCACTAAAATGAACAAAACAAATGTCTTCCACTCCAGCAGGAGAAACCTGACTTGGGGAAAACACTTATCCATGAGTGAATGGATTCCAAAATGTGATATGAGAATTGCTACAGGCAAAGTGTAAGCAAAATGCTATGGAATATGGAGAACTGGTTGATGACTCAGGACTGGAAAGACCAGAAAAAGTTTTATGAAGGAGGTGTCAGCCTCTTACACCTATCTTTAAGAGGTGCAATGCTATTCACATTAGTCATTCATGAGCGGATTCTAGAAGGTTCCATCTCCTCCATCCTTGGCTTCTTCCATATCTAACTCTTCCCCCACCAGCACTCCTCTTCCTTAACACAGATACAAAATAAATATTGTATAATAAAGGTTCTGACTTCATTTTTTGATGTTTAACTACTAAACATCAAAGAGTTTTTAAGTGTCATCCCATCCTCTTCCCCTTCCACCCAACCTATGAGTAAGTCCGGGTTCTCTAACTTCTTCAGGGCTGATGGGAAGTGCAAACCAGGCATGGGAACCCTGACCCCAGCCCTACTCCTAAATCACCATAAAAGTCTCAAGCCAGTCTCCTTTCCCTACCCTCTCATTTTTGGACTAACTTGGGAAGCTGACCCAGATCTCCCTAAAACACCTTGCCTTGTAAGGAGAAAACCTTTTCCTAACCTTTTGGTATGTGTATGACATCATCAGTCTTGACATTCCAATAAAATCTGGGGATGGGCGGGGAGTTATGCATCCAGTTATTTAGGGTAGTTGTACCATGTTTTATGCATGTTTCCCCATTTGCACTGGCCTAACCTGATATTACTACAGAGACAGAGAATGGTAGTCCCGCAGGCACAAACAGGATCTAATCGACCTCTTTATTTTACTTTGTCTTTAATTTTTAATTTTAGCAATGTAAACATAAACATTGATTAAAACTCACCTAACTGGATAAAACATTCAATGCAGAAGTCATTACCTGCCCCACTCTTCACAGTCCCAGGTGGATATTCCACAACAATTCATTACTTTAAATTTAAATTTCAACTCTTTCCTCTGGAATGCAACTCAATCACTATTTCTAAATAATCTGATTTTAAAGTTATTATTGTTACTATTATTATTATTATTACTATTATTATTGACTGACATAGAGACTCAACTTTCTACTACGGAAGATTAAAATTTAGGATTTTTATTTCCTCACCCTACTCTTCCTTTATTTTTTCTTTGAATGGCTATTTACGGTTGCATTCATAACAGCATCTTTAGTAATTCTTTGCCTGTTTTGATTTTTAACTTGAGGCCTCAGGTTGAGAAGAAGGGGTGGCAGGTACCTGTAGTCTAAAGAGCACCTGCTCACAAGGTTTTGTGGTCCCATAGCGCATCTCAGGGGGACATCACCATGGTCTATCGCTTCTCGTTAGAATATGAGCTACTTGATATGCGCTGTTGTTCTCAGGGTAATCTAACAGTTTGTGAACCTGGTTTTGTGGCCCTCCTCTGGCGTCCTCTTCCATATACAATGGGAACTTATACAACAAAGAGGAGACTGAGGAGTGAGGTGGTGGCTCCCAACCCCACGTCAACTGTAGGAAACTTGGAGAAATAAAGAACACGAAGGAAGTCCAGGAGACTAGAAAGGTGTGTAGGAAAGAGTTCTTATAAAAACTTGCGTATTTCCGGGGCTTGGAAGAGACAGAAATTCATGTGTGATCTTGTCAGGGAAAGCCTCCTTTGTGAGCGAACTCTGAAAGTGCAGGACACTGCCTCAGCTCCCCTGCTGTTCATTCCGTCACTACCTTCCTCAGGGACTGGCTGCAAAAGGTTCCCAAGGGGTCTGGCTGACATGGGGGTGCTCTGCTTACTTCTCCCTTCAAAAGAGAATCTGCTTCCAAGAGCCTCCAGCTACGGGTGCTCTGAGTTTCAGACTCACGTTCCAGCATCTGTCACTCATTTCCTGAGAAGTCTCAGCCAATGGCCGGGTGATAGCCGCACAAAGACTCTTCATTTCTGGCCAGCAGAAAATTTCTCTTTGGGCCAAGAGGACCAGAGAACCCCACGGAGCCGGACAAAACTTTCTCAGGCTGTGCCGAGGTCTCAGGTTGTTCCTACACAATTCCATATCCTTCCCCCTCTCCTGTGACGGGCGTCAGACCTGAGGGCTCTGCCTGCTTACTGAAGCTTCTCAACCCCAATGCATCTCTTGCATACTCTCCTTTGTCTTGGTATCTTCTTCTCAGAGGACTCACCCAACACAGGAGGCAGACTTTTTGAGACTTTGAACATAGGAAAATGTTGTTCTCCCATTATTTCAATGGAATAACCATTTGGTTAAATATGAAAGTACAGGTTGAAAGTCATTTCGCCTCAAAATTTCTATGCCATCATTTCATCACCTTCTACCTTCCAGTTACTGTTGGAAGGTTAATGCCACTCTGACTCTTAATCCATTTTATCTGAACTGACTTTTTCCCACTTATTGAGTTATGAATGCAATTGTTCCTTTAAATTTGAGAACTCCTTTTCTTCAGTCCTGAGAAATTGTAGGAATGAGAATTCCATTACTCACTTATTGAACTTCCTTGACTGGCATATATTTTTCTTGTTTCCTTTACTTTCTTTTTTTTTTTCCTTTTCCATTTCCTCTACTTTTGTGCAATGTTTAAAAAAGTGTTCTTGGATGGATCTCCCAACAGTTATTGATTCTTTTAAAATGAAATTTCAAAGTACATCCACTCATTTTCTGTCTTCAGCTTCTCAATGTTCACTTCTAAACATCCTGTTCTTGTGTGAATAATTCAATATCTGCTCATATCTATTTGGAGATATTAGTTTTACTCTGTAATTTAATATTTAAATTCCTTTTTACACTGCTGTGTCATTTAGTATCTTTCAGATTAATAGAGATTTACCTGAATAATAAAATGTTTCTGCTAAATTTATTCTTTTTTAAATAAAATGTTGATTAAATTACAAACATTTTATCTTTGGGTTTATTTTAATTAAATTTAATCAGGCACAGAATTATCCAGTGAGAAAGCTGAGAAAAATTATTAAAAAAATTATGGGTAGATTTTGTATTTATAAAAACTTAAGATTATAATAAATTTTCTTTGCTTTTTATTTAAAGAAAGTATGTGCCTAAAATTTTAATTTTAAAATAATCAAAATAATTTTAAAAAATTGTTATACAATATTTGAGGCTCCTACCTTTAGAGAAAAGGAGCATTTCCCATCATTTTAATTGCGTCATTTTTAATGGTCTTTTAAATAGCATATGATTGTATCACTACTTATTGAATCTACGATTCTCTGTCTTTGAGTGAACAAGTTTGATTAGTATGCTTGTATTTGCTTATAGTGAATTAAAACTCAAACTCATTATACAGGCATGAGAAAAAGTGGGTTTATAGTTTTGAGTACATAAAACCCAGTTTACTCTTGTTTTATTACTTATTAATTATTGTATTATTGTATAAATGAACAACTATAAACTTACTTCTGCTTACCTTTCTATCTGGGATCTCTGTTTTCTTTTCTTTTTTTACAGAGGTTTCTTATTGCTATTGCTTTTGTTGGTATTGTTTTTGCCTTTTGGTTAAACTGATGGAGTTTTTGTCATTAAATTTATTCCCTCTAGGCTTTGAAAGATAAATACCTTATTTCTATTCATCTAGTGATTGCTTCTTAATTTTTAAATAACATACTGAATCAAACATTTTTATCAACATGTAGGTAAAATCTCACTTCTATCCTAAGAAAATAAATAAATGTGCATTCTTTTATTTTTAAACAAAGATGTTCATGGGAAACTGTTAACATACTAAAGAAAAATAGAAACAACTTACATTTGCAACAGTACTAAAACATCCTAAACAAATATATCCTCCAATTAAAATAAGTTGAAATAAGTATTCATACATTTCTATGATAGATATAACCAGAACATCACAATAATTTTCTATAATAATTCTGGGGAATCACTTCCAATAAAACATTAAGTGGGAAATTCAGGACACAAAATGGCACATATGACTTAATCCCAAATATGCGTATATGTGTCTATATCTTTCATATCAAATTAAATACTTTCTTATGAGTAAAAAAATTGAACTAAATATACCAAATGTAAAAATGATCCTTTTTTTGGTGAGACTTTTTCTCTTTACATAGTTTTCAACTTCTCACATTGATCATGTGCTACTTTCACAAATAGAAAAAAAATGATGACTGTAATTCAGGGAAAGACCAAGTTAAGGGAAAGTAATGGGACAGCTACTTATTGTGACTGCTCTCATTCCATCAACACAAGAACCGTTTAGCCAAGAATGACTGGTACCTGTCCGATAATTCAGACGATACTCATCAATCTCCTGCTTTATGGCGTCTTTATTAAGGATTCAAGATATACCAAGTAAGGTTGACCACCGCAGTGCGATGCAAGAGGCAGTGGACCCTGGTGGAGTCAGACAGGTGTAAGTCCAAACTAAACCTGGTGTTCACCCTGGCAGTACTGATGAACTGGCAAGATCCTTAACCTCTCTGCATTTCAGTTGCCCTACTGCAAGACGGAGAAGTGATATCTATCTTGTAACCTTTTTGGAAAAATAATATAAAACAACATTTATATAAAAAATAGCTTATTATCTAGCACATAGTTTCCATTAATAGTAATCTTAAAGTAAGTTTGTGTTATCATTTTTTGTACTACAGCATTAGCTTGCTACCATGTAGCCAATTCTGCCAGAAAGGAGAGGTATAAGTAAAAATCCAAATGATTGTCATCATCATAACAATAGTAATAACAATGTTAACTCTGTCAGGATTTTTGCCTGAATGCTTCTCTATGTTGGAATGTTCTAGATACAGCACAGGGAATTAACACTGCATTTTTAGTCACTGGATGAAAATAGGTAGTGCTAATAATAATCTGAAACCAGATGGTTATAATTAAAAAAATTCTGGTATTGTGGATTTATTTGAATAAAGAATTCAGTTATATCAGCCCAAGGAAAAGCAAGAGAGCTTTTAAAATATTAGTAGCTCAAATCTCATGTGATGCAGTGGAAATAAAACACAAGTGTAACCACTAATTGGAAGTTATTTCAGCGAGAGTGCTTAAAGGTCTTCAGTGATTACAGCATTATACTGTACATGATCGTTCCACGTGAGAAGGAGGAAACCTTCGGGGACTTCCTGCTGGGAGCTGAGGGCATAAGACAGAGCCTGTCGGTTGCTCAACATTTTGATTTTATCTAAATTCTTACTAATGTCTTATCAAATGGTAACACACGATATACTATTTTGTTACCTCTTATCTTCTACATGAGAACAGTAAATATTTTGGGAGGTGATTTCTGAGACCAAAAACATAACCTCTTAAGAAAAAGATTTTCAAAGCAGTGAAATAAACAATGTACAAGCAATGGCAATGAAAAGTAGAGTAACATGTATTTAAAAAAACAAACAAACAATGTTACAACATGAACTACACCCTAATTTTGTTCCAAGTTCTTTTTCTACCTAGTGGCAGAGAGAGGATTCTAATATTTATTACAAAGGGTTTGCCTCACTACAAAAGTCCTCATTTTGTTTTTCACAACTAAAGTATAAAATGCTCAGATTCTTCCTATTTGAATTGCTGACAGTTTCAACCACAGGGCTCCACATTTACAAATATGTGAGATAGTGGATAATCAGATATAGTCAGCAGTTTTCTAGTCTGCTTAACCTGTCAATTGTTTTGCAATATTTAATATGCCCCTAAATATCTTTGGTACTGGTATTATTAACTCAAAAATTAAATTGCAAGGAAGCTAAAGTGTCTTCAAACCCAATAAACAATAGCTTCTATTTCATTGCCCACACAATCTTCATAAACTATTCCAAGTATAAAGCAAATTCATACTGAATATCACAAGTAGAATAATTTGCAACTTCGTGGGATTTCCTTAGAACTCAATGATTCATCTGTGGCCACGCACAAGGACAAACTGTGCTTGTTGTGAACACATCAACAGGGCAGGAAAAGATCCAGAAGATCTGATGATACGTCTAATTCTATTTTCTAGATAGTGGAAATTATCTCTTGAGAAAAAAGTGAAAAGAAAAGTGCATGGCAGCTTTTAAAATCCAAACTGAAACCTTACTCACTTTGATTAACCTCTAGTTGTACACTTGAGCACAGTCAGAAAAATATGATTCTTCTCAAATTCTCTTGAATTGATGCTTTTCTTATTTATACTACATCCCATCTCTTTTTATCCTTGCTTTGATCTCCTGAAACACAGATGTGATGGTTCAAAGAGACTTAATAGACCTCTGATTTCAAGAGAAAATAATACTATAAACTACTATTGTTTGGGTTTTATCTTACCTGAAGTAGACCATAGCAGTAAAAAGCATGACTTCTAGAGTCAAACTGTCTCTGTTTGAATACCATTCTGCAATTTACTAGCCGTGTGGCCTTATGCAAGTTACTTATTTGCACATTTGTTTTTATTTTTTCTGATCTGTAAAATGGAGATAATAATGTTGTGAAGATTGAAAAGAAAATGTTAATATTGTGTATATTTAAACATTTAGATTTTCATTTTTTACTATGACAGTATGTTTGATGTCATAGTAACACCCTTGCTGAGAGCAACTATAAAAGCTGGATAAAATTAATGGAAAAACTATTGCAATGTGTCAGAAAGCAATATTGGAAGAGGGGACTTGAGAGGCCAAGATCCCAGATAAAAGGGAAGCTCGCTGGTGTGAAGAAGCCTTTCTGCACAGCTTTTAACAGTCAGCATTTGCTGATTCACGGCACAGGACACAGAAACCAAAAAGACAGCTCTCTTTGTTGGAGTGTGTGGAGGCAAACATTGGAGTTCAGAACTTCCCACACAGCCAGGACTGAAAGGTCAAGGTCACAGCAGAATGGGAAAGTACAGAGAAGTGAGCAGCTTTCTAAAATCAACTCTCCCTTGAAGTACTTTAAAAACTCTTAAGATGTACACGTAAGAAGAAATGAAAAAAAAATCATAGAATAAATACTCAGAAAAGATGCAGAAAGCTAAGTGACTAACTAAGCAGAGTTTTAGGTCTTACGGTGCTAGGAAAACAAACATTGAAGTTCAGGGCTGCCAACAGGAAGGGTTTCAAGGTTTCAGCTGAGGCTTCCAAAGGGTGTCACTGGTAGTATGGGCAAACCAGAAATAGTGAGCTTCAGCTAGATCACAGTTATATGCCTGGCTTTACTTATATATTAGAAAAAGCACATTTATTTATTTATATATTGGAAAAAACATTTCTAATATTTCTATATTAGGGAAAAAAAATGGTATTCAAACAGAGACAGTCCCTTGAGGAAGAAAATACCTTCCAGGTCATGGACAAGTTTTCACAGTCAGTGTTCAGGATTACATTTTTAAAAAATAATAGTTGTGCCAGGAAATACAAACAAAAAACTAAACACTGATAAAAAGAATTATAGATGTTAGAAACATCTACATGTAAGTGATCTACATATTGTAATGATCAGATGTAGACTTTAAAATATTGGTAAGTGGTATTTTTTAAAATAAATATAGAGAATATTGCCTCAAAGCTGGAAATTATTTTGCAAAGTGGAATTCCTGAAACTAGAGAATACAATAATGAATTAAGAACTGAATAGATAGAGCTTACTAAAAGAGATGTAAAGCAGCGGTCTTTGTCACTAAGATGAACACCTCTACCACATAATTTCATGGTGGCAACTGGGACCTACAGGAAAATTCAGCAAGTAGCTATGATAAAAAATGAAAGGCAGAAAAACAAACAAAGACCAGTCACTTGTTTGAGATGGAAATATCACTGGCGCAGCCATGTCTTCACTCCACATCTTCTAACTCAATTAAGAGGGATTGGGGTGTCCTTATAAGAAGAGGAAGAGATACCAGGAATATGTGCACACAGAGAAAGGCCACATGATGACCCAATGAGAAGACAGTCATCTGCAATCCAAAAGGAGAGGCCCTAAGAGAAACCAAACTTAAGAATCAAGATGGAGGAGGAATGAGTGGAAGTTACCCTGACCTCCTCCCAGGACCAATCTGGAATTACAACTAAATTGTGGAGAAATCACCTGGAACAAACAACTGAACAATAGTGAGAGAGGAGCCTTATAACCTCGGACAGACAGAAGAATCAGCTTTAGCACAACCTAACTGGTAAGGAGTGCGGTAGAGACTCAAGAAGACAGGCAGGGCGTCCATGGGTGGCAGCACCAGAAGGACATTGAAATGGCCAGTTGGATCCCCCTGAGAAGAGCAGGGTCTAAACCATAAGTGGGGATCTCCAGCCTACAGCACCAGAGCTCAAAAAGTACACAGATAAGAGCCAGCTGCGAAAAGCGGCAGGGTTGCTCTCTGACAGAGACAGGTGGCTGGAGACATAAAGAGCTGTTTAAAGGGCCAATGCATAAGTTTTTATTTGCAGCCTCTTACCCTGGGCTCCGGCAAAGATGGGGCAGTGTGGGTTAGAGACACCTGAGGAAAGACTGGGGAAGGAGGCTTTGGGGAGAGAACTGAGAGAGTAGCTGGCAGAATCCTGGTGCTGACTCATCCCCATACGGCAGCAGCCATCTTGTTCAGGCAGACCACTCCCCTGAGTGGCAGCAGAAAGAGAAGACCCAATAGCCCTGCACCTAGGAGGTACTCTGGTCCAGTAGTGCTGAAGCCTGACTGCTGAGTACAGAGTGTCAGCCATAAATAATAGATCCCTAGCTAAAGCGGGCACTGAGTGGTCTGGAGACACTTGAGGAGAGACTGAAGTTGGAGGCTTTCAGGAGAGAACAGAGAGAGTGGCTGGTGGGATCCTGGTGCTGACTCCTCCCGCAAATGGCAGCAGCCACCTGGCTCAGGCAGACCACTCTCCAAGCAGCAACAGTGTGAGAGGACACTATAGCCCCGCCCACAGGAGGGACTCTGCCATGGCCTGGTGATGCTAAAGCCTAACTGCGGAGTGCAGCATGACTAGATTAGCAACTGAAGAAAACAGCCACAGACAGTAGATTCCTGGCAGTCTCAAAAAGACTGCCTAAGGTCAGACAGAGTCAGCAGCTGGCACATCCAGAAAGAAAAAACAGCAGTCTCCTACCATAGAAGTTCACATCACAAAGTCAGGAAGTCAAGGCAGATCAATTTAAGAAGCAGAAGCAAAAAAGAAGAGTCTCACACATAATGGGAAGACGAAGAAACCTCCCCCAATCAAAGGGAAAGGAGGAATCCCCAGAAAGGAACTAAATCAAATAGGGGCAAGTAAACAATCAGATATTGAGTTCAAAACAATGGTTCTAAGGAAGCTCAATGAGCTCAGTGAGCTCAGAGAGAATTACCAAAAACTACAGGGAAACTATGAGGAACTTACTGCAAACTATATCAGCATGAAAAAGGACGTAGAAACTATCAACGAGAGGCAAGAGGAAATGAAGAATACAATTACTGAATTGAAGAACACAGAAGAAGGAATGAAAAGCAGGCTAGATGAAGCAGAGGAACAAATCAGCAAGCTGGAGGATAAGTTAGAAACAAGCTCCCAGAAAGAGCAAGAAAAGAAAAAAAGGCTCAAAATGAATGAAGAGGTGTTCAGGGAAATGCAGGACAACCTGAAACATAATAATATCCATATAATAGGGATACCAGAAGAAGAAGAGGAGGAAGGGTTAGAGAACCTGTATGAAAAAGTAATGATGGAAAACTTCCCTAATTGGAGGAGAAAAAAAGTCGCACAAGTCCAGGAAGCACAGAGGGTCCCATTCAAGAGGAACCCAATGAGGCCCACTCCAAGACACATCATCATTAAAATGGCAAATATCAAAGACAAACAGAGAATCTTAAAGGCATCAAGGGAGAAAGAGGTAGTTACACATAAGGCAGCCCCAGAACAGCTGGCAGATGACTTCTCAACAAAAACACTACAAGCCAGAGGGAATGGCAAGAAATAATCCAAGTCATGAAAAGCAAAGGCCTGCGACCAAGACTGCTCTACCCAGCAAGGCTCTTAATTAAAATGGAGGCCGAAATAAGGAGTTTCCCAGACAAAGGAAGGCTAAAAAAATACACCTCCACCAAACGATTATTTAAAAATATGATAAAGAGGCTGCTTGAAGAAGATGAAGAAAAAGAGTCTATGAATACCCAGTTCTTTTCACAGTCACCAATACTTGATATTACCAATATTCTTAATACTTATTAATGCTTGTGACAATGATATGTTATTTTAATTGTTACTTTATTATTTGTTGAAACTAAACTTTTTATATATTTCTTGCCTATTTCTATTTTTAAAAAGCTTTAAATGACTTTTTTGTATTTATCCATTTTTTGATCTAATGTTTGTAGAATTTTTTCCCTAAGAAAAACAAAACAAACCATTAACCCTTTTTTAGATGTGTTGCAAATAATTTCCTATTCTATTACTTGTCCTTTAACTGTTTTTATATCTATATTACTGTATAGTCTTAAATGTTTAATATAGTCATATTGTCAATATTCTAATTTAGAGCTTCTGGGTTTGAATATTTTACTTCAGAGTAAGAAAAATAGTTTGTATTTTCTCCTAAAACTCCTTATATTCTACATGTTGATTTTTAACTCACATGAAATTTTTTTTTATAATATGTGAAATAGGGCTCTATATTTGTTCTATTTCAAGTAATAGTGGTCCATGCACCTTATTTGTTGAATAAGCCTTATGTTACCCATTGATTTGAAATACCAGTTTAATCATATATTACACTGTTAGATAGATATATATGTTCATTTCTAGAATGCTCATTTTACTTCATTGATCTACTTGATTATTTCTGTGCTGCTGTCATATTGTTTTAATTGCTAGGACTTTATAATGGATTTAAAATTTTTAATATTTTTATAATGTATTTTGACATTTAAAAAATAAATAAAATCCGCACTTAAAAAGAAAAGGAAGAAAGATGGAACTCCTACCTTTTGTGACAACATGGATGAAACTGGAGAATATTATGCTAAGTGAAATAAGCCAGTCAATGAAAGCCAAATACCATATGATCTCACCTCTAAGTGGAATCTATTCAACAAAATAAACTAACAAACAAAATAAACTAGAGGTATGGAAATATGGAGCAGACTGAATGTGACCAGAGGGGATGGGGAACGAGGACAATGGTGGAAAGAAGGAGAAGGGACTAAAAAAAGAACATGTATGAAAGACCCATGGACATGAACCACAGAGTGGGAATTGACTGTGGGGGTGGGGGATGGGCGCCGTAGGGTAAAGGGGGGAAAAATTGAGAGCAACTGTAATAGAATAAACATGATTTTTTTAAAAAGAACTTAATAGACAGTGTTAATAAGAAAATGCATATGGCCAGAGAAAGAATTAGCAAAATAATGAACGTAGATATTTGTTTGGGCTGCCTTAATATAATACCACCGACTAGGGGGGCTGAAACAGCAGAAATTTATTTTCTCACAGTTTGTAGGCTGGAATTCCAAGATCAAAGGGCCAGCAGCGCCAGGTTCTGGTGTCGGCTCCCTTCGGGGTTTCAGACTGCTTTCTTCTCGCTGTACCCTCGCAGCGTAGAACGGTTAGCAATCTCAGCGAGGGGCCTTTCAAGGCACTAATCCCCGTCATAAGGGCTTCACCCACACGCCATAAGAACTCCCCAGAAGCCCCATTTTCTAATATCACCTTTGGGGATTAGAGTTTCAACACGTGAATTTAGGGGTAAGAAGGCTTGAGCGTTCAGAGCATAGCAATGGATATTTTCATGAAAGTCAGGCAGTTCGCATTGATTTTGTGATCATTATAGTATGTTTAGGGAACACACCCTCTCACCAAGCATGGAGCGGAAGTGCTGCACAACTATTCTATTACCCAGGGGGGTGGATTGAATTTTGGCATCAGCCGTGACCCCAGCTGCTCTTTCTGGAGCCAGGAGGGGCAGCTGCTCACAGAGCCCCGCCTCCGCTCACCCGAAACGCTGCAGCGTTTCCGTGGGTGGCTGCTATGGGGACTGTGCTCGCAGCAAGTGCAGCCTGGCTATCGACCTTTGAAAGCGCTTTCCACTGACATTTCCAGAACGGAGAGTGCCAGGTGTCAATATAAAATACGTGGAGCCTGAGACGAAAATTCACAAAGCAAGAGTCACAAAAGGCTTGCGTGAGAAAAGGTAATCATTTGGGGAACAGGGGACGCAGTATCAGGACACGGCCAAAGTCAAAGCCAGTGGATGACCAAAAATCGTGACGCGGCGATTCGGTGCCAGGCTTGCAGTTTGAGGAAAGATAAAGCTGGAGCAGATGAGCAGCCGGGAAGACAATGGAGAATCGTGTTAAGTGTTAGGGCCACCATTTTTTTTCTGTAAAAATGTGAAAATGTGACCCTACCCTCCGCTTTGAGTTTGTATAATGGGGAAGGAGCAGGGGGCAAGGAGTGTCCAGAGCTGACTCTCGGGCGTAGACAGCGGGTGTGTGCTGCATGCGAGCCACCTGCTCCGCGCTCTCACACAGGCGGGGAGCGGGCAGCAGGCGAGGACGGGCGATTGGTCTAAAGACTCTGCGGCAGCGCCCCAGGCCCGCTCCCCAGTACCAGTCGTCTCAGTCAGCTCGGGCCGGCATAACAAAATACCGCAGCCTGCGTGGCTTCAACCACAGATATTTATTTCCTCCCAGGTCTGGAGGAAGGAAAGACCAGGAACAAGGTTCCGGCAGGGTTTCTTTTCCAGGGAGGCCTCTTTTCCTGGCTTGTATGTAGCCACCCTCTTACAGTGTCTTCACATGGCAAAGAGGAAGAAGCTCTGGTGACTTTTGCTGTTCTTCTGAGGACATCAGTTTACTGGATCAGGGCTCCATGCTCCTGACCTCATCTAACCTTAATCTACTCCATAAAGATTTACTGCCAATACAGTCACAGAGGGGCTTAGGGCTTCAACATATGAATTTGGGGGTGGCAGTTCCGTCTAGAGCACCATGTAGCCACTAGGCCTCACTTATCCGAACCAGTGCACATAACGCCTGGGTAAGCAAGGTCCTATATTGCTTCTCTGTCTGCTTGGAAGAGCTACGGTGAATGACCCTAGCGGTGACGCAGACGATCACAGTCACCAAGGAGAGTTCGCGTGAAATGTGGGTTCTGATTTGGCATGTCTAGGGTAGATCCTGTCTACCTGTTTTTAGTGGGGATTTTTGTTTGTTTGTTTGTTTTGTTGTATGACAAAGTGCATCAGGACCTTCTAATGGAATCGGTTCATGGATCACATTTTGAGAAAAAATTCTTTAAATAGGTTGAAAGTCTAAAATCTGTTCATATTACAAGCATTTTGGTACGACTTAGTTGCCCACAGTAAGTATAAGAAAGTAAGCTTTCTCCACAAATTGTTTAGGTCAAGCAATTAGTCTGAGAGTAAGTGAATTTGACTGATTTACAAGATGAAATCATGAGTTGTGCAAACGAATTGCAGGAAATATGTGTGATGCGTTGACAAGCTAAGGCTTCACTCAGTCAAGCCTCTGATTCCAAATGGATGGAAATTCTTAGACAAAGACTGAGAAGACTAAAGAATAATTCTTTACCGCTTTTCCCAGACTCCCTTTCCAGCTAGATTCTGGTTTGATTTACTAGTGGGATGTATAGTAAGTCCTCATGTAACCTCGTGGATAGGTTCTGCGACTATAATAAGCCCAAAGAAGATAACAAAATCAATTTTACTATAGGGTGACTGATACAAATGAGAATTAAGTTCCCGTGACATCTCATCCATGTTATAATGAAATAACATTTAACAAAATAAATTTACTTGAGGGCCTGCTTTAACAGTGGGGCTTTGGAAGGTGGAGGATAAGACAAGTACAGCAGAGCTTCTAGGAGTTGAGGACAGGAAGTGTGCGGGCTCCTGTGTGTGTCTGTTCAGTGGCATTGGTGCAGTTTCAGGGAAGCAATACCAGCAGCAGCATTGCCTCCAGCACAGACACAAATCAGAGCTGGACTCCAGCCCAGGAACGGCAGCAGCTTCCATCTCTCTGGAGGAGGCCCTGCTCCCTTGGGCTTCTCATCAGCCTCTCTGTCTCGTTCCCTCCCCCAGCCCGTCAGACACTTGTGTTAGCAGCAGCCTGCGTTACACCTCTCTCTGATTGAAAGACATGGAGCGGTTTCCTCTTCTCCCGTCTGGATACTGTTACAGTTGGTAAATTACTAAACAACTCCAAGCTATTTTTCTCAGCATTCTGCTCTATGCTTTTAAGAAAAACCAGGAAAACAAAAGTAATATACAAGAAAAAATACTATTTTATTTCTTTTTGAAAATAACAATGCCGTGGAAGCATCATTTTGCAGCTTGTAAATTATTTCCAGGAATTATCTTATTCATTCCTCTTATTAATACTGCAGTTTAGATTTTTAAAATAACCATTTGCTTTATAGACAATGGAGAGTATATGCTTGTGCAAATTAGTTACCTACACCACACCTCAGATTTTCTGTTGGTTATTTGTGCAAGGGCATATAAAAATGGCAGAAATACTACTTTAACTCAGATCTTTTGACTTTAAGAGCAAGCCCTTTGTCTTGAAACTCCATCACTAATTTAAGAAAATCACATTTGAAAAATAAATCTTCAGGTTTTGTGAATTTTGTTGATCCAAAAGAAGAAAATCCATATGCCAATCCCAATGCACATGCTTCTTCTATATAGACAGTTACAGAATTTTATTTTTTGGGCATATTCAAGAACAAATTCTTGCCCTGGGTGTTAGCATCATCTTAAGATAGATGGATATAACTATGACAGAAAAGATTCTTCTATTCCTTGCCTCTAGCCAGTGAGTCTTAATTGTTCATCTCAATGGAGTGTTGTTGGGTAAAAGGCAAAATTTTAATTATTTGGTATAATGAGAGGCAGCATGTGGTCTCCACAGATAGTGTCCTGAGCGTGCAGATTTTTTACACAAGATCACACTTATACATTGTGACAGGTTACACCATTTCCCAAGATGATACACCATCTGGCTGAGAAGAGAAAACAAGTATGGGCTCTGTTGTTGCTTAAATATGACGTTGTTTTCAAGCTGAGATTCAATAAATATGTACCAGGTCATACCAGAGACTTAGAGGTCCTTTTAAATTATAATCTTTATTTAGATTTTTGGTAAAGCCAGGCAAAGACATAAAAATCAGTGATTATATTGTCCTAAAATTGTTGAACAGTCATTTTGTTTTTCAACCATAATAATATTGATTTAGAAAATAAAGACATAAAACCTTAAAGGGAAATGCTCTTGATTTTGGTTTTGATCACTATAGCTTCACAAGATCTCTTGCATATTATTAAGACATATAAAAATGTTTCCTCATGAATTGTTACTGCAGATAAAGATCTCTTGTAAATGATTTAACCAGGTTATCTATTTTTTTTTTACAAGAACCCTATCTTGTGGTTATTTTCTATAGATACCCTATCAGGAACAGCTTATAAGGTGATTTAGAAAACTTTCTATTAGTGAAAATCCAATAGAATTAAGCAAATAATATTCCACTTAGTTGTCTTTGTAAAAGTGTTGTTATGTTTTTTGTTCCTTAATTGTTTCTCTTTTCAATTTGTAAGAATTAAAACCACATGAAAGTTCAAAGCTTATTGAGGAAAGAAAATAAGAGGGATTTGAAAAGACTATTCCAACCAGAGTTAGTTTGTAAGACAGGTCTTGAATTTAGACACACTTGAAGAAAAAAACATGGGAAAACAGGGAGAAAAGAACGTACTAGGTCAATAAAAATAACAGACTGAGATATTAGGTTTTTCATTAGTGTTCTAAAAGGAGCCCATCAGTCATAGACTTCTTGGGGGCATGAAGTCATTGCATATTGACTTTTAAGAGGTTCATAGACCCTGCATTTGGGAGTGTCCTGCTGGCTTTTGGAAGCTAAAGGAAGGTGGTACAGACTAGTAGTTGAAAAGGTAGGTTGAGGAGTCAGATCACCCCACTAACTGTAGTTGACTCTCTCTCTTGGTCATTCTTTGAGCTTGTGCAAATTAGTTACCTACACCACACCTCTGATTTTCTGTTGGTTACCTTGTTTGGGGCAATGCTGACTGATGTTGGCAAAGACCTGGGAAAAACTGGCAGTAGGAGGCTGCCACATTGCTACTGACCCAAGATAACTTGCAAACACTACCACACCAGAAGGTTGAACTCAACAGTCTCTCGATTCTGGTATTTCCTCCAATATGATATTGGTCTTGTATTCAGACTACACAAGACAATACAGAGACTTAAAGCATTAACATTTTCTCAGTGACTAAATTGATGGAAGACACACCAGGTCTACGATGTTTCCAGACTTGAAGATGAGTTAGTTGTTTTATTTGCAAGCACCCTATTGTTATCTTCAAACTATATGGATTTGTCCTTAAATACACCTTCATAATAAAACTAGCTAGAACATAGGTTTTGTTTGTTTTTTGCTTCTATTAAGCACTGGTTTTATTTGCATGTTGCTTTTCATGTTATATTATTAACATGAAATGTGTTATTATTTTATACATGTTATATTATTAACAATTAGTGGGAGGTCAAGTAATGGTAATTGCACAGTTTAATATTTATGTCTTTCTGCCCTGGCTGGTATGCCTCACTGGACTGAGTGCCAGCCTGCAAACCTAAAGGTCACCAGTTCAATTCCCAGTAAAGTCACATGCTTGGGATCCAGGCCAGGTCTCCAGTAGGGGGCGTGCAAGACACAACCACACATTGATGTTTCTCTCCCTTTCTCCCTCTCTCTCAAAATAAACAAATAAAAATCTTAAAAAATATATTTATGGCTTTCTTTGTTCTACTTTACTAAATCCCAAGTGTATCCCTCATTGTATTGCAAATATTAAGTTAAAAAAATGTCATTGAAGTGGACCCTAATTCAATATGATTGGTACACCTATAAGAAGAGAAAATTTGTATAAAGATACGCATAAGATAATGTAAAGATATGAGGGTAAAGACAATAATTTACAAGTAAAAAAGAGAGGCCTGAACAGATCTTTCCTTCACAAATTTTAGGAGAGATCAACCTTGCCAACACCTTGATTTTGGACTTCTATACTCCAGAACTGGGAGAAAATAAATTTCTGTTTTTTATGCTACCCAATCTGAGGTACTACTACTACTACTACTACATTTGGCAAGTGATCTGGCAATATAGATATAGAATAATACATCACAATATAGTAATATTTATCTCACAAATGAAAGATTGGTTGAACATGACAAGCAACCAACATAATTCAACATTTTAAGAAAATAAATGACAGTAACTATGTGGTCATTTAAATAGATTAAAAATATTATTAGACAAAAATTAACATATGTTCATGATGGGAAAAGAAAACTTCTCTTAGCAAACTAGGGAAGTACCTAAATATTATAAAGGGCATCTACCAAAAATCTACAGCTCAAATAATTCTTAATTGTATCACGTGAATTATGTACCTCAAGATAAAGACAAAGGCAAGGATTCTGCATTGACCATTGCTAGTCAACATTTACTCTGAGGCCCAATCCAAGGCCATAAGTTAATAAAAAAATCATAAAAGGAAAAACACTTTCCAGTTGTTTGAAGGAAGCCACCATACGTCTAATATCAAAACTAAACAATGACATTATGAAAAGAGAAAATTAAAGATTAATTTCTTTCATAAATATAGAGTCATAAATATTCAGCAATACATTAGTAAATTGGGTCTAACAATGAACTATTGAAGTTGCATGAATACACACACACACACACACACACGGTTGATTCCAGGAATACATGTTGAGCTTAACATACAAAAATCAGTCAAAGTAATTCACTCCTGGGGGTGGAGGGAGAGAAAAATAAATGATCATCTCAAAAATGGGAGATAAATTATGTGGCAAAATAGAACATATGTTCACTCACAAGCACAGAATATATACACGGAATTTATATATATCCATTGGAATATATCCAATGGACTATATCACTAGGAATTTAAGGAAAGTTCCATCTGATAAAGACATCTAAGAAGAACCAGGAGCTATCATCATAGTTAATAGGAAAATATTGAATGTCTTCCACATGAGAAACAAGTCAAGAATATTTTTTCCCTGAATTGTACTGGAAGTCTGAGAAAATATACTGATGGTAGAAAAATAGGCATACATAATGACAAAAAAAAGTTTATTCTCAATTGATATATATGCAGAGAATATTCAAAAACAATTTAAAAACTAGTTTAATAAAAAAATTCAGCAAGTCTCTTGGTACAAGATCAACATTCAAAAATCAATTGTATTTCTATATACTTTAAATAAGAAATAAAATTACATTAACAATATTATTAATAATAGCACAAAAATTAAAGTTGGGAATAAATATAATGAAAAATATAATAGATTGCTGTACTAAAACACAAAAAAACTGCAGAAAAAATTAAAAAACTAAATAAGTGGACAGATATACCATCCTTCTGTGTTATAAGACTAGGTGATGTGATATCAATTTATTCAAAATATTAAATTATATTCAAAATTCTAACATTTTTTTAATAATTGACAGCCTGACAATTAAATGTATAACTGTAAAATTAATATACACTAAGCTTTCTAACAAAAGAACAAAGCTTGAATTTCATTCATATTGTATCTGCTGTAATTCTCAATTTATATACCCAACAATTTAATGTCTAAGAAATTATCATGTAAATATGTGAGCACAATGTACAACAGTATCAATTATGTTATTGTTTATAACTTTTTTCAAAATGCTTAAATAATACTACTAGATTGTTTAAATAAATAATAGTTTACAATCATGTAATATATTAGCAGTTAAAAAGAATGATGCTGCTTTTTATGACAATAGTGAAGAGTCTCTGTGAAAATTCACTTAGTAAAGAAAGTAAAATATAGAGCTGTGTGTATAGGAGGCTACTATTTATGATATATATATTTAAACAGAAGCACACCTGTACATACACACAAATACCACACATGTAAATACATATAAACTTGTAGCAGTCCACCATACACAGTATGCTGGTCAAACATCACAGAGCTACACACAGATGGAACACACATACACACACACACACTTTTGTATAGGCTTAGAAAATTTCTGCCCTGGCTGGTGTGGCTCAGTGGATTGAGCAATCGCCTGTGAAGCAAAGGGTCGCCGGTTGGGTTCCCAGTCAGGACACACACCTGGGTTGTGGGCCAGGTTTCCAGTAGGGCGCCTGTGAGAGGCAACCACGCATCAGTGTTTCTATTCCTCTCTTTCTCCCTCTGTCCCCACTCTCTGAAAATAAATAAATAAATAAAATCTTTAAAAAAAAAAAGGGAAAATTTCTAAAAGGATTTTGAAAAGACTATCAACAATGGCACCATGAAGGGTTTTTGTATTATTTTTCATCGTCATAAAAAATTTAAACCCAGATGATTGTGAGTGTTTGAAAGGATGCAAGAGTCATCATGAGGCCAAGAAACAAAATCACCAGTGACTTCTCTTTTTATAAAGCTAGTACCTTCTCAACATTCTTCCTTAATTAAAAATATGGTTCTTTCTGCTCATAGGATTAACAGTTTTGTCAGTCTCTGGCTTCTTTGGGGTGTTTCCAAAATGTCAAGTACAAAGCAATCAATTGAAAATTAAAACTGAAAGCTTGTAAATGGTGCAGGATTTTCTGAATCAATGCAAATCAGAGTGAAGGCTGATTATATGAAAAAAGAAGTCATGAAGAGTTGAGGATTTAGCAGAGTTTGACTAGATAACCACTGGAGAAAAGAAAGGGGAGATGGGAAATACAATTATCAGTGCTTAAAAGTGAGACAATTTAAATATTAAAAGGTAAAGAATAGTCATATATTAGTAAAATCTACCCATGTGATGTTTTATTTTTGAGAATAAGATGTAAAGTAAAAGACATCTTGTTATATTTACATATAATTTTAAAGTATAAATTACTTCAAAAGAAAAAAATCAATATATGTTTTATTTGAAAAAGTAATGCATTATTATGACTATAGTTATATATATATAATTGTATGTCTCACACAATGTCTACATGCTACATACTAACGCTAAAAATATTACCTATTGTTTATTTGATGTTTGACTTTAGCTGGGTGCCCTCTATATTTGCTAAGTCTGGCAGCTTCAATAATATACTAGTTTTCAATTTTAATTAAATTTTGTTTATTCCATTTTTCTAGTAATAATTATGTTGGGAAAATGGGAACTTTCTAAATTGTATTTAAAGGCTAGAAGAAAATATCATCAGCTTTTTTTGTATGTTCCTACATTCTCCAAAGTTTCTACAAAGAATAGATATTACACTTAAATTCAGAAAAATGGTGCTTTAAAGCAAAATAACAAAACAACATGGAAGACTATCCAGAAATGCCTGGATTCTAAAGGGAATTGGTCAAATTATAAAGACATATGCCTAAAAGGGAAGAGAAGAAGCTGGGGGTTGGGAGATGGGGCAAAAAGCAAACATTTTTTTCTTTTCTTTTATTAAATTTTTGTTGTGGTTTCAGGAAGTGTTTTGATTTGAACTCTCTGCAAGTTTATAAAATGTGTTTGTCCTTTCACCCCCTAATAAAGTAACAAACAGAACCAAACAGATTGATAAAGGGTGACATTTTATGTGAGTCTAAGCATTTAATGAAGAGTAAAATTGTATAGACCAGTATTTGTTAAATATATGTGATGAGTAATAAAAATATGTGAAGGAAAATGATGTCTCCCAAAGAGCCAATGTTTGTTGGTATATGCAGTTATTATGTTATGCCTGTAAATTGATTTTAATGTTAACTAGTTTGAAATGACCAATGGCTTCCTTGAGTGCCTTCAGTTATGCTTAAAACAGAAATGGTTCAATTAATGCTTGCTGAATGAATAAATAAATGAACTAATTGCATAAAAACTGGATGTGTGTCTGGTCCAGTGTTTAGATACCAGTGCCAGAGAACAGCTGCTTCGCATTTTATATAACCTATGGCATCTCTGCTCAGCACAATTGTCATGGGGTGCAGGATGCTTTCACAGAAAACATTGCTAAGATGTACCATTGGGTTGTATTTCCAGATGGAACTGAATGTTGAACAATAGTACCTCAATTACACTCAAATTAATATAACAAAATACCTTTGAAGACTTTTCAAGCTGCTCATATCATAATATCTAGAAGTCTCCTTGAAGGCTTGCTTTAATCCATTCTTCTGATGGTCTGTCTCATATCATGCAATACAGTTTTTTATTTTGTGGTATGATATGTGCCACACTAAGAATCACGGGCTTATTTTTGTCAACCTACTTGGTTTGCATTTTCCCTGCTACGATAATTTTATTCTGTTATCATCATCAATAATCGTGTTGATGTTCATGGCTGATATAACACAGCTGGTACTGAAGAGGTCTGCAGAACTGGAGTGGAAAATACTGTATTTGATGATGTAAATGCAAACTGAAAAATAATGTTTTTTGTGAATTCAAATTACTTTTACCAACTTTCCACAATTGAATTTTTCATCTATTTTGTTCCCTCTCATTAAGCCTGATTCTAGTAATTTGAGCAAGAAGACATACTTCTTGATTATATTTTAGTGAGCAACCATTAAGTCAGAAGTCAACTAGAAAAAAATGAAAATGTATCTTCTTGCATCATAATTAGCATGTTTTCCCATTTAAGTAGTGATTACTTGAATATAAAGTGGGAAAGTTTTCATGTTGATCTTTCTTTAAGGTATTTTTAATCATTTATATGTTAAATTTGTTTTTTGCTTTAAAAATATTATAGGAAAGGAATAATCTGCAACTAGGTTCCAAAAGTATCATATTTTTCTGTTTTTGGTGAGTATTTCTTTTTTGTTGTTGTTGTTTATGCAACTTTATTAAAGAAAAATAAATCAATTACTAGTAGAGCTGTTAGTTGAAGCAAGAAGTCACAGTGTTCTTAGACTATTGAGACAAATGCTGCCGTTACTGTTAATATTAGGATGATAAGTTCTTATTGTAAATGTAAACCTCAGTGGCCTGAAGGGATAGTCTGTAGGAAAATGACTTGTCAAAAAGAATGCATCGCCTTGATATGAGCTGTTACCAGGTCCCATAATTGTGTATTGCCAATGAAACATATCATCCCCAACTGGACCTGCAGAACATTGTGCTGGAGGCTCATGGCCAAATCACTAAGTTATTTACTAGTTTGTTTCAGCACCATAGTTTGTGCTTTGCATCTGGCTCCTCACTATCTGGTGTGTGCTCAAAGGACTGGCCAAAACTCTTGATTATCCCAGCTCTCCTGGGAAGGATTGTCTCTCCTCTCGGTCTCAGACAAGCGCTGCCAGACATAGGTGCCTCTTCATCTCTGCAAACACAGGTCGAATCTGAGGGTGTGCTTCCTACATCTGGTACTAAGTGTCTGTACTACCCTTTCTCCTTCTTTTCAGAACAGCACCTTCTTACTAAACAGATCGGAGTTTGGACTGGGAGGGCAGGGGTCAGAGGCTGGTCATATTTCATACTGTTCCTTAAAAAACATAACATTTCATGGATAGCATTTTGAAGGGATTCATTGCTTAGACTAGCGCTGCTAGTTTTCTTGATGCTATTAATCCTTGTAAAATTTCATCTGAAGAAAGAAATCCACAAAATCATCAGACTTTCCCTCCTTGTTTTGATCTCAGCCTCACAATCAACAAGTAGTTTTCTTTGGAAAGGTTTTTTGGGGGCTGGGGGAGGAGGTCAAGCTATGCTAGGCTATAGGCCGCATGGAAGTGGCCAGTGCTCTAGCGTCTCATGAATTGGACTATGTCCAGACTACGTCCTGCCATGGTGCCAAATGAAAACCACGTCCAGGCACTCCTGTGCAACAACAGGGAATATGAAAGATGTAAACAACAACCATGTGCGTTCCTAAGTATAGCCATTAAATTCACAAAATATATGTAAAAGCTTGTCTTCATGGAATGCTGAAGGTAAGGCCCCAAGGTGGACTTGTTGATACAGGGAGAGAGGGAGCACAAGGGAGGTGAGGTCTGAGCTCATATCCTTTGTAACCTTTACATCAATTGCATTTTTCTTACCAACGAGAATGTGTCTATAAACACAGTATTTTTTTTAACTGTGCCTATAGTCTGTGATTAAGTCAGATATTATCTCAGCTCTATTTTTTATCCTCTATATGTTGAATTAGTTTTGTGGGGAGATTTATCACCTTCTTGCTTGGGAATTAATGGTGTGTGAAGGACTTAACAGCCAAAAAGCATTCAATTCTCTGGCGGATACTATGTTGAAATAAAAGCTGTTTTATTTTGGAAATCTGTTGCACTGTGTGAAATGACTGTGCCTAGGGTGTTTTTTTTTTCCTGTCACTTTAATCTATCACATAAATTAGTTTTTCAGACACTTTAAGTTAGCACAAAAATAGAACTATCTCATCGTGAGGGACAGCTGACTTTTAGATGACCCCGAGATGCAAGGAAGTCCCAGCTGAGTCTATGGGCGGCAACTCTGGGAGAGCAACAGTTGAACTAGTATTTTACAAATTCAGTAAAAAGGACACAAGAAGGTGCAAAATAGAAACAACAATGGTAAGCATGTGTGATATTTCTGCGAGATAATATGACACACTTTCACCAAGTAGACATGTGTCACCAGGTAGATAACACTCCTCCCGTCCTTCTGGTTGAAAAAGGCATCTGTTAGGATAAGGGACTGTCTTTCCTAACTTCCCACGGAAATAAAAAATCCTGACCTCTCAACACTCAGAAGTAGGATTCAGAGTTAATCGGTTACCAAAATCTGTAGGAAATTTAGAGTAGTCACCAAAACCTGTGGTCTGGCAAATGGCACTCAACTGAGGCATGCAGTAGTTGACTCAGGTGTGATAAGCTTCCAGACAAGGAGCAGAGCTTTCATCTAGAAAAAAGAGAGAGATCTCATGCACTGCCCAAAGATTTAGAATATGCTTCCTCTGCTATTTTCAGGCTTTCCTATTTGAGAAATGTAAAGCTGGCCCCATTTTTATTTCATAACTGTCATCTGCAATGAGGCTTACACTGATGCCTCTTCATCCAACTCCATTTCTGTAAATACTTATTCTCCCACTATCTCATACAACTACTCTATATATCTTCTTCTCAATCCCCAGTATTCCCTCCTCTCCTCATTCTCAGATGGCCCTTATATCAAAGAGAAAATGGAAATAATGAGAAAAAAACTTCCACACATTTCCACACAAAATGGACTAATTTACCTATAAAGGGTCTGTCGAGAAAAAGTCCAATCACTGTTGATATAATGAGAACAGCTGTGTGACATTGATGTCACCTGGCAGCCAAGGAGAGTGGACTGAAACGTGCATGCATGAACAATGATGACTTCACTGTACTAGTCAGCGGGAGCGGTAGATGCCATTAAGTGAGCACATGTACTGTGTGGCCTTGCATTCAAAATGACTGAGTGAGTAGAACAACAAATTCTGCATCAAATTTTGCATTAAGCTTGAATATTCCTCCACAGAAACTATTTGGATGATTCAGAAGGCTGCGGCTATGGGCAACTGGTGATTGGCACCTTCAACATGACAACACGCCCACTCATGCATCACATCTCATGTAGGGTTTTTGGCAAAACATCAAATCACCAGGTGACTCAGGAGCCCTACAGCCCAGATTTAGTGCCCTGTGACTTCTGGCTTTTCCCCAAACTAAAATCGCCTTTGAAAGGGAAGAGATTTCAGACCATTGATGAGGTTCAGGAAAATATGATGGGGCAGCTGATGGCGACTGACGGAACTATGTGTGGTCCCAGGGTGGCTACTTTGAAGGGGACTGAGGTGTTATTGTCCTTTGTACAATGTTTCTTATATCTTGTGTTTCCTTCTATAAATGTCTCTATTTTTCACATTATATGACCGAATACTTTCTGGAGAGATGTCATATGGGTGCCCATTTTCTCTTCTTGCCCTTGTGTTATACTGGGTGAACTATTCATTGTTGTATTCTGGGCTTCAGACACTCCCAAGGACCTTTGTTTGCAATTAACTCTCCTCTCTCCTTCATTGTCAAGTCTCTTGCTGCCTAAAATTCTCATCTGCATTAAAAAACATACTGTAAGAGCTTCTTTAAATACACATTGCACACAAAACCTCCCTTGATCTCACCTCTCATCTCCAGCCATCATCACATTTCTAGGCCCTTATTCAAACAGCTCTTCGAGTCAGCTGTTTACAACTTGTCTCCATGCCTCCTTTCCTTCTCTCTTCATTGCGTTTCAATTAGCCTTTAGTTCGTAACAGTCCAATAAGACCAATTTTTTAAGTTTCTCAATAGTTCCATATTGCTGAAACCAATAATTAACTCTCACTACATTCATTATTCAAGTCTTAATTATTATACACATGATTTAAAAGCCACAAAATATGTTATAATTTACAAATATGTAAATGTGTAAAAGTTACCAAAACTAAAAGGAGAAATAGAAATATTCATAATTATACTGGAAGATTTTACTGCATCTATCTCAGTAATTGGTAATTTAAGTAAAAGAAGAAAAAGCAAAAAATTGCTATTTAAAATTTCAACATTTCTGTTCATAAATGTAACCAAATTAAAATTGTATAGTGTAGAATATAAATTATTTACAAATGCACAAATTAACATTTAACAAAATCGCCCATATGAAGTTCAATAAAGAAAACTTTAATAAATCTGAAAAAATTACAATTCAGAGTATGTTTCATACCACAAAAAAGAAATCACTAACAAAGAAATATTTTTAAAAAATCAAATGTTTGAACACTAAGAAATATACATCTAGACAACTCTGGATGGCAAAAAAAGCAGTTAAATGGAAGTTAGAAAATACTTAACACAAATAATTGTGAAAAAATATGTATAGAAGGTATAAGATGCAATTAAATCATGCTAAAAGGAAAATGCCTAAGGTGCATTATTAAAAAAATATAAAGCTGAAAAATCAGTGATCTAGGTATTTATTTCAAGAATTTATAGAAAGAACAAAAAGTTAGAAAATGTAGATAGAAGAAACTAATACAGAAACGAGTAGAAACCAATGAAGAAGAAAACAAATACACAATGGAGAAAAGACATAACTTCAAACATTATATTTTAAAAATACTAATAAATTTAATAAGCTTCTGGAAAGATTAAAGACAGAAGATAGAGGAAAAAGTGAAGAAAGGGGAAGAAAGAGGAGAGAAGGAGGGAGAGAGAGAGTATGAGAGAGAAATGGAAAAGATTAATAGTATTGAAAATAAAAAGTGCATGTCTACCTGGGTATGGGTATATGTACTATGAAATACTTGAATAGAATACATACAATTATATGTCAATAAATTTTATAATTTAGACAGCATGTTTAAATTCTCAGAAAATATAACAGCAATACTGATCTAACATAAAATGTAAATAAACTTTTATATATAATGGAAATTAATTCTGAAATATAAATCATTGCACAAGAACTGAGTAAAAGGAATCTAGCAATGTTTAGAAAGAATAATCCACCATGACAAAGTGGAGTTTATACATCAAATGCAAAGCTATCCTAACAGTTTACAATCTAGAGTTATTCTTCATATTAACTCAATAGAAAAGCTGTGCAATCATCTGAAAAGGTGCAGAAAGGGTCCTTCTAGTCACCAGAAAAGCCCTTAACACACTAGAAAAAAAAGATAGCTCTCTAATTTCATAAAGAATATCTAGGAAATTCTATACAAACATCATACTTAATAACAGTGAAGCATTTGAAGCCTTCTCATGGGACTGAAAATACTACATTATCACCACTTATATTTGACATTATGCCAAGGGTCTTTTCAATGGTATAAGGCCAGAAGAAGAAATTAAATTTATGATTATTTTACAGAAAATATAATTTGAAGACTAGTATCTGAGTACCTAGAAAGTTGGAAGAATAATCTATTAAAATTCATATGCAACTTGAGCAAACCCACTAGATCTAAAATTAACATGTAATAATGATTTGTGTGTATACCAGCAACAAATAACTAAGCAAATATTCAAAATATTATACTTTAATAGCATATAAAAATCCATCAAATATCTAGTAATAAATCTAATCAAAGGCAACAGTTCCATTTTGTCTGACGTATCTGATGGCTGGAAAGGCTGTCCCTCCCAACATAATGATAAACAAAGTCAACAAACTCCAAAGTCATAACTGTTCTTGCATCCACCGGAGAGCTGAAGACACAGGGCTACAAAGTAGCATGAACTGCAGTAAGGCACATGCATACCCAAAGGCAGGGGACATGTACCACCGGCTCACCTGTGGCAGACATGAGAGGAAGAGGTATGGCCATCACAGAGGAAGCTGGTAAGAAAAAATCAGCAAACCCATTGCTACTGAGGGAAAGTTAGAAAGAAAAATATATCCTCGACATTTGGGTGAAGGACAGGAAAGGGTTCTGGACCCAGTGCCCATCTAATGTCATATGTGATCACCTGATGCTGGGAAAGAGGCAGGAGAATCTCTCCTGCATAAGAAATTCCACAGATAGGAGTCAGAGCGTCACTGATATAAAGAGGGAGAAAGGAAGGCGACAGCTGCCTTGCCTACAAAGCCCTGGTGCACAGGATCAACCTAAGTTTGAGGGTAAACCAAGACAGCAGAAAACAGCCCGGTTGCCCACCAGCAGCATGCCCAGCACAGAGAGCAAGAACATGAACGCACACTCCCTCTGACGTGTGGTCATCCAGTGAGGGTACAATACAAACAGATGAAAACCCTCTGGTACCTCAGCCCGCAGCCTCGGCACAAGGCAATGCTGAAAACATCAGAAGTCTGTGTATGCTGAAAGTTACCAGAGCAATACCAAAACTCAGACTCAGCATGGCTCTTAACTATTCAGTACCCCACACAAACAGCCTGAAGGAAGAACAGAAAAGCCCCTTTCTGGGTATAAGCACTGTTTATCACAGTTCTTACCATTTAATACACCATGCCTGGGATTCCATAAAAACTCGTAAGATGTAAGAAAACACGAGGGAAAAAACCCACTGTCAAAATATATGGCCATCAATATAACCAGACATGAAGATTATCCTGATGTTGGAATTATCGAGGAGGGAATAGAAAATGATTATGATTACTCTGCAAACGATCTAGTGGAAAAAGTAGATATCATGCGCAGTTTGGGAATTTAGCAGAGGGATAAAATTATAAGAGCACAGAGGGAAAAACAATGAAGAATTTCTTTCATGGCTACACATGAGATTTGACAGTGATGAGGAGGTGTCAGTGAACTCTAAATATGTTACTAGAGTATGTTACGCATGTACTGACAAATAAATATGTAAATACCATACCACTATTATAAATAGTCAAATATGCATGCAATTGGTGTCCCAGAATCAGGAAAGAGAGAGACTAAGGCAGTAGAGAGACAATTAGCAGTAAAGGTCAGTGGTCCCTGAGAGCAGGGAAACAAATGAGGTGAGCCCAGATGCTGCCCAGTGCTCTGCCTGCTGGATGGAGTTCAAGCTCCCAGCACAGAGGGGGCGCTCTTGCTCAGCTGGAGTTGAAGAAGGCTGAGGAGGCTGTACTACATGCACAGGGCAGAACCCCGGAAGAGGGGTGGGGGCTACTGCCCTGAGGGAAGCCTGGGAGGATGCCTGAAGTCTGAGCTCTGATCTGCACATGCATGTGAGGCAGCAAATCAAGGCTGGGAAAAGACCCGCCCCACATTTCCAACACTTCCTCTGTCTTTCTTACTCTTCTTGAAGCCCCTGAACTCTAAGTTTTCAGCCCAGCAAGACTGCTGCTTTATGTCTGAGCTCTATTCCTCTCACTCCCTGATGGTCTAGGGAGAGCCCTTTAGGGAGAAGACCTTTTGAATATGGATTTCACCCCTTGGCTTTTCCTCGTTTCAACGTTTGCAACCCCTCTGGTTTCTGCCTTCCCTTGGACACCCTCCAGTGCCTTCAAATGTTGCTTTTTATATTTTTTCTTAAGTTTATCATTTTTGCCAAAAGAAGGGTTAGTTTGACATCAGTGCCTGCACTATATAATGCTTAAAACACGGATTCACTATGTTCCCTTAGCCTGTCACTGCCACGTTATTTACTGTCATGTGATTTAACCAAGTTGGAGCCCAGTGACATACACGTTGTTGTCATTCCTTTCTTTGTTTTTAGGGGACTTTCAATAAACAACTGTGGATAAGTCAAGAACTGCCTCTAATTTAAAAGCCTTCAGCCAACAACAGAGGCATTGTTGAGGCTCCTGGAGTTTTCCAACTGTGTAAATCCTGAAGTAGATATGACTGCATTCATTGTAGGCAAGACCTGAACATTTTATATCCTTGGGGACACTGTTGGAACAATTTTCTAACAAATCAATACTTACAGCAAATGTGCTTCCACTGCTCTGAAAGGTTTCTATTGAAAAAATAAGACAATTTTTTATCCTATCTTGCGCCTGCATAAAAATTCCCTGATTCACCTCAGCATGCTTTCATGTATACAAGAACAACGTATAAAATCTGGTGAGTGACTCATTTATTTTGCATCCATTAGGCACCCGATCTACACCAGGAACCACAGTAAATTTCACAGTGTATTTGTGCCCAGGTCCTCTGGATAAAGAATGTCATCTTGGAGCTCAAGGATTTCACTGTTGTGAACTTGCTGTACAGCTATTGTGAACCTTTCACTGAAAAAGAGAACTTTTCCATATATGCAAAATTCTTCATGACTTCTACAAATACACATTTGTTGAGAGTTGTGAAAGCCCGGATTTTCACTGAGTTAAGAATAACAATGCAATAAGAAAACGGAGGCCAGCCTGTGAATATAGCAGAATGAAAAGTTGAGTCATGCATTTTTCCAAAATGTCCAACTTCCTTCAATTAGCTTCTATTGTGCAGGAATTCAGCTCAGCCACAGAACTGAGCTATAATGTGGACTTAGAATCTGTTCTACATTGTATGCTAGGGTAAAAGGCAATAATGCCAAAGTAGAGGGTCAAAAATGAAAATGTTGAATGAGAGTAATAACCTCTGAATGTTCTTAGGACCACCAAGAGAAGCATTTCCTTTCCATCACATTCTTGTGATTGCTCACTTTAAAGACCAACTCTTTGTTCTAAACATAGCTTCAATGGCTTAAAAAAGACAATTAGGGTAATTCAGGAAGGATAGCCCACAGAGATAAATAAGATATGCAAATTACTAATAAAGAGTTTTTAATTATGGAAGATCACTAAATTATCTAATGTTTTCATGCTAATATTTTAAAAATTTCTGGCTAAATTAAAACAGTAAATGATACCAAATAAAAATTGCTTAAGTATAGCTCCATTCATTATAAAATATATGAAACAAGTAAATGAAAAACTGTCTTTATTAAACTCCTGATAGAGAATGCCTTCTTGAGTGTTATTAATTGCTTTCTAGGACATGTGCTAGGCTACTTAAAATTCTGGTGGACAGGGTGGCCGATCAAGCAGTACCTCTCACCCAGACAGGGCTCTCCCAAGGCTCACCAGTGCCTGAGAGGTTCACCACGGCAGTCTGTGGCCTCAATCAATCAATGGCCAATGACTGAAAGTGCAAATGTCTTAAGGTGTCTTCATGGCAGATCACACAAAAAGTATTGGAGACATATCTGCTGTTAAACTTTAAACTATTTATGATTTAATTATATTTTAGCTCACAAACACGTGCAAATTAAGAAAAAAGCAAATTCTATCATAATAGAGACCTCTCTAGTAGAAACATACTTATTCATTCTTGCAACACATTTGTTGAACACTAGTGTGCCAAATTTTGTGTTGTGTACTCAAAATAACACTGTGAACCAAACATTATCCATATCTTGAGTCCATAATTTGTATTCCAATTGTTGTATTACTTTGTACTTTGAATTTCAACATAAAGATCATATACCACAACTAAACAACGTGTAGTTTAAAAACAAGTGTGTTAGAAATGAGAACTGAAAAATGAGATCAACACTAACACTGAAACTTATTTTTAAGACCCTTTGGGTAATTTCAAGGTGAACTTGTAATTTAGTCTTTGATTAATTAAACCAACATTTCTTCAGCACATACAAAATACCAAATATAAAATGAGTTGTCACAAACCCACCTCTGTAAGGACTCAGGCTAAAAAGAAGGCTAATATGCGAAACGTTCACTGTGGCAATTTGGGGAGGGTTGATAAGCAAAGAGAAGAAGGAAGTTTATTTTCATAAAAGAAAACTTCAGTAAAGTTTTCCCAGGGGAGAGGGGTGAAAATTGAGTTGAGCCTTCACACTGAAAGGAAGTCCAGCCAGTGAGTAAATGGAGGAGAAAGGAGTGTGATGGTAGCCGGAACCAAAAGCTCGTGGGAAGTGGCAAGGAGGAAACTTTTGCTTGTTGGGCTTCCTGGTGAACAGGGTGTTAACACCCCTTTAGTTACAGGCAAACCACAAAAAACAAGAAGTTCCACATATAAGTGAAATCTTATGGTGGATCTAATGTACAAAAAAAACTAATAAAATTGAGACAGATTCGTGGATGTAGAGAACAGACTACAGCTGTCAGAGGGGAGGAGGCTGGGGGCTGGGTGAGAAGGATGAAGGGATTAAGCGAAGAGAAAGGAGAAAGAATCCTGGACACAGACAACAAGGGGTTAACAGAGGGAAGGGGAACGGGGAGAGGCAGAAGAGGGTAAAGAAGAGATAAATGATGATGGAAGGAGACTGGACTTGGGGTGATAAACGCACAATCCAATATACATAGGAGGCATTGTAGAATTGTGCACCTGAAGCCTATATAATTTTATTAATCCATATCACTCCAATAAATTCAATTTTAAAAAAAGAAGAAGAAATTCCATCCAGAGCTACCTGAAACCATATAACTGGCAAAACCCCTGCAATTTTGATTAATAAAAAAATGTGGACATATTTATAGGGCCTTAACACATTGTGGCTTTTTGAGTATTGGTGGAATAAAAACCCAGAAAATATGTGATTAAATATCAAAAAAGTTTGATCATTCTAAGTGGTAGACAGAAAAATGGCCCCCAAAGAAAAGATACCCATATGAATTCTTAGAACCTGTAAATATCATACCTGGCAAAAGAAACTTTACAAATGTGGTTAAATTAAGAATTTTGGGATGAGGGATTAGTCTGAATTGTCCAGAAGAATCCATTATGATTACAAAGATCCTTATAAATGAAAGAGGGAAGCAAGAAGGTCAGTACCAGAGTAAAGTAGCTTAAGAAGGCATTGACCACCCATCGCTGCCTTTGAAGGTGGCAAGGCATTCAGAGCCTGGAAAAACCAAGAGAGCAGATTGTGCCCTACAACTTCCAGAAGGAACTCAGTCTTACCAATATTTCCATTAGGTCCAGTGTGACTGTTTTAGACTTCTGTCCTCCAGAACGGTAAGGTAATAAAATCGTGTGGTTGTAAGCCACTACATTGGTGGTAATGTTTTACAGCAGCAATAGAAAACTGATATACTCTACTATGGAGGAAGCTGCAGAAAAAAATTACAATATAACTAAAGGCAATGAGAAGTATTGATACAATCATTAGATTTTTATTTTTCTAATTGCATTCTAATTTTTGTAGTTGCATTTAGAGAGGTCAAATAGTTCAAACTTCAAGCCAGTTTGATATTGTCCTAGCTGATAAATTTATTTTATTCTTTACATTTATTTAAGATTAAGAGGTTACATTATTAGCTAGAAAAGGGGAGCAAAAGGAACTAGGCATTGAGTTTAATAAACTGGGAAGCATGAGCCTGTTTGCTCGCTCAGCCAGGAAGCTGTAGCTTCACATTCCAGGGGACCACAGGATTTCTCCAAGGGGAGTAACTCTCCTCCCCTCCCCGCTCTGGTACAGGACAGCCAGGTGGGAGCAGGAGAAAACAGGCACATGCACAGTAGAAGTCAAAATGGCACAGGGAGAGGCGCTGGACCAAAGAGGCCCGTCAGTCCAGCCTGAGGAAAGAAGGGGTTGGTTGGCAGGTGGGCCCACTCAAAGCCTGCAGAAGCTCGGGAAGTTGATTGCTTCTTTTGAAAAGGTACCTGGTCCTTCCTACACCTACAGCTAAGCTCATATAACCCCCAGGGAAACAAAGAACCTCTCTCTCTTGCCTGGGTGGCCCAGACTTGCCCTGTGAGTTTACTCTTCCTTTCTCCGTGGCTGTGCAGTCTTAGCAGCCACATGGCCCATGACTGTGCAGCTCCACACATGGGCTCCAGGAGGGATCCTGAAACAGACCACCGCTGGCAGAATGTGCTAAGCTAGCTGGGTGCTGGGCTGGCCTGGACTTTCAGATGGAGCAGAAGTCTGGGAAGTGGCCTTCATCCTCGTCCTACTGAAGACAAGAGTGGACTTTTTCCATGATAAGACAGATGGAGAGGGGACACGGGAAGCCAGGAGGGGAACCCCCTTAATGTTACATCATCAATAAACAGAGCCATATCCTCCCATGTGGGTCTCCAGAATTATTTTCCTTTACATTCTGCAAGACCCCACTTCCACTGCTGGCAACATGACCTTAACCTCCGAAAGACAAGATTCCTGATGGAGTCTTGACTTCAATCAAAAAAGAGACAAAACAAAAACAAAAACAAATTCTACTCTTGGTTGTGACTGGTTTTTTCCTTTCATTTGGGTAGAATTTAAGTTTTTCCAAAAACACTGGCACTGTGAAATCGCTGTAGCAAGTTTAAATGGAGTATGAAATAACTCGGTGCGTTTGGCCAGCTCGGCTCCCCTGGGTAGGAAACTCTTGGAAGTGCTTTTTTCAATGACACCAAATAAAAACACCAACATGAAATGCAGCTGTTGTTTCCAATGGAAATAAGACAAATATGAGGTAAATACCTGTTATAACAAAGTAATCTTTGTCACATAAACTCCCCCTGTTCTAAATTGGAACTAACAATAGAATCATTATACTAAGTTTTGATTGACTCATGATAATAGTAGCTGGATTTAAATAAAGTCTTCACCTTTCTCAAGCATCTTAGAAAAGAAGAGGTCAGTTTATTCGGCATAAAATGCAACATGGAGATGTTTTTATGGGTGGACACTGATGTGTCCCTCCCAAACTTGTATAAATCCAATGCCCAGGCTTCACCCCATCCCAATCACATCAGCATATCAAGCCATTTAATGGTTAATCGAGCTGGTATATTTACATCTCCCTAAATGATCTCACGATGCAGCCAAGTTTGAGAATCCTTGGGCTCCCCAACCCATCCTCACATGATGAGAAGTGGTTATAAATCAAAAGAGGAATCTAGCTGTACATCGCCTTACTGTGCAGAGTAGTGTTGGTGTCCCAAAGACCTTTCTTTCTAATTCTTTTTGGCACAGGGCCTCCCACATTTCTCCCGCATTTGATAGCAAAAGGCCTAACCCTTACATGCAGTGTTATATCCAGGGTTTGGATTGGATCCTAGTGTGAAGAAAAGGACATGAATGGCAAAACCTGGTGAAATTCAAATAAAGTCTGTAGTTTATTTGCTATTAATGTATTAATAATAGTGTTGTAACAGAGTTATGTAAGGTTAGGGAGGACTGGGTACAAGGTCTTCGTACAATCTTTATTACCTTCTAGTAAATCTAAAATTATTCCAAAATAAAAAGTGTAATCGCAACCAAGCCAAGCCTGAACTAATTGCCCCGTAGTGGCCCCACGACCATTTCAGATCTTACCGACTGCAACAGAGCAAAAGCCTTGAGCGAGTCTGGACATGGCTGCCACCCGTTGCCCCTCTCTCTCATAAAAGAATTCTAATTTCTTAAAAAAATTGGTAGTTCTAGATGCTGGGTTAACTAACAATTTAAATTTGCTTATTTAACTAGGAGATTTTCAGATTGATTTAGCAAAGTCACATGATGCTGCTTAAATCAAATCATCTGCTTAGAATCTTGTACAAGAAACCATGCATGCTTACAGCAATTATGATTGTAAAAAGCTCTTCCGTTTTGTGGCAATTGTTCAAGAGCCCAGGAAGCTTAAGTCTGGCCCACCGTCATCCTTTGCCATCCAGCTATGCCGTACTAGGTGGGTTATTCTGCTCATTCCCAAAGGATGCCTCTCCCTGTGGTCTGGCTGTACTAGATGTCACAGTAAAAAATAAATGAATACTTTTTTTTTTTAAAAGGAAAGGAAAGCAGTCGAGCGCTGTGATTCACTGATAAGATGGCAACAGATCTCCCAAAATCCGTCACCACATCACCACATGCAGGAGTTTCCTAAACTCACCGCTCACCCACAGGTTGCTTTATTTGTAGCATCTGTTACAGCTCCTCCCCCACCCCCGTCCCCATGAGATGCCCACGCTCCCTCCCAGGTGATGGTCCCATCCACTCGCTCTTAGGAGGGAGCTCTCACAGCCGTGGCCGGCACATGAGATCCTCACTGCTGTGGCAAGTGTTCCCACAGACATGCCCTCCCTGTTTTTCAGGAGCACCAGCCCTTCAGAATTCTGGCTCCCTCCTTACATTTCATTGACAGGGGC
Organism: Pteronotus mesoamericanus; assembly: GCF_021234165.1. NCBI lineage: Eukaryota > Metazoa > Chordata > Mammalia > Chiroptera > Mormoopidae > Pteronotus > Pteronotus mesoamericanus. Next base: position 1,755,011 of record NW_026555277.1, read on the forward strand.
TAGAATTTGGGACCACCCTATAGCGGCAAGTGCAGCACGTGGGAGGTGTTCATCGAAACTGCTTTGATGAGATAGTCCACAGAAAACAAGCTTTAATACCCTAAAGGGCCCTTTCAAGAGAAACAAGGCTAGGCCAAGCGTAATTAGATTTATAAAATAACAACGAAGGGTACTCCACCCAGTTAAATTGGAATTTCAGACCAAAAAGAAATTCTTTTTTAGTTTTTTGAATCAGGCCCAAGGAAGACGTTTCTGTGTAGCCAGTGTGGAAGGCATCCTTTTCAAGAAGTCAAAAATATATAAGTGACCTTCACATTAGATGATGCCTTCTATGTCCATGAGTAATGATTCTCCTTTCTCCCATACTTCTTACAGTGTCTTTCCATAAGTGTAATTTACTTTTGACATTTATCAAAGTACTATAGATAGTAATTTTGAAGAATAATAAAATTATTATTATTTTTTTATTTTTTTGCTTTTCCCTGCAGCCAGCAAAGACACTCCAGGGGAAAAATAAGTATTGTACCTATCAATAGGCGATATCAAAATAGCACAATCCAACTCTGACTTTAAGAATTGGGTGATGGCATCCTCAAGCCCTCTTGGGTGAAATGTGTATGCTGCAGAGAGGTGTTGCTCCTGCGTGCCGGAACTAAATTAGTCCTTTAAAAAAATGACTTGTCTCAAGTTTGCTGTGATAGAAAATGCCATTTCTGTGATTGTTATGAAAAATGACCATTGAAAAGTAGGCCATCATGTCTGGCTGCAGCAGATTACTGTTAGCCTTCTTTTTGACTTCAGAGCTTCACAATTTGAGTTTTCTGGCTTTTTGATAAGAATCTGAAATTAGTTCTTTGTAATTGACAAATGTATTTAAATTGGAAGTTTAAACAAATGCCTTCATTTGACTTTAAATTATTTTTCCTGATATTTTTCTATTAGCTTATCGAGAAATGAACTATTCTTTGAGTCCACACATTGCATTTGAAATGTACAACAATAAAGACTAGAAAAATATGAATATAAAATTACCCTACCAAACAATCTTCCCTGAACCCACCACATTACCTTTTCAGCTTTATAATATTTGAAACATTATGTCTATGTGTGTGAATCTCCTGTGTCATTGATTTTTTTTTTGGTTGTTTTATTTTTATTTTTTCATTTTTGTCCTACATTTGCCCCAGTTTTTGCCCTGACCCACTTATCCCCCCTCCCTCAGTCAATCCCACCCTGCTGTCCATTACCATGGGTCCTTTATAAATTACTCCTTAGAACTTTGTTAAAATGTATTAAAATAGAAAATTATATTTCTCATCCACAACCACATTTAACCATTCTTTTACCTTTTTAACAAATATTTTTTTTTAATTTATTTCTAGAGAGAAGGAGAGACAGGGAAAAAGAGAGGGAGAGAAACATTGATCCATTTCCTCTTGAACACATCCCAACCAAGAATTGAACTCACAACCCAGTCACGTGCCCTGCCCGGGAATCGAACTGGCGATCTTTAGCTTTGTGGGACAATGCCCAACCAATTGAGCCACACTGGTTAGGGCCTTCTCCTTTTTTTTTTTTTTTTTTTTTTTTTCTCCACGCCGTCCAGACCCATGTCGATGTGCGGGCTGTGCGGCATCCAGAGCTCCTCGCAGACCTCGCAGCCGATGCAGGTGTCCCGGGTGGCCAGCACTGCGTCTCCAAAGGGCACGGTCTCCTGCTTTGTCAGGTCCTGGAGCATCCGAGGGAGGAAGTACTCCTCTGTTTGCCGGCTCCGGGACCACGGGGTGAACCAGCGCAGCTCGCGGTAGTTCCCTTCGTTTGCCAAGGCCATCTTGGGCCTGATGAGCAGGATCTTCCTGTTGAGAAATATCACCCTGCAGTTGTAGCGCACGTTCCGGTGCATCACGGGCATTCCCACGTCACAGATGATGTCCTGCGTGATGGGAGACTCCAGGAGGGCAGCCAGGACTTGGAGCGAATGCAAGAGGGTGTCCGACTCGTGGTAGTGATCCCAGCATCCGTAGCCGCATATTTCCAGCTCTGGCCCGAGCCTGTACTTTGCTCCCTTCTGTTTGGCGATGTCGATGCTCTTTAATATCCTTTGCAAATTGCCCTCGAAGTCCAGGGCCCACTGGTTGAGCGCGCAGGTGGCCACGGTCACCTTCCGGCCCATCCCGGCCACAGTCGCCTGGGCAGGAGACCGGCCGTACTGTGGGTCCTTGAGTCCTACAAAGACTAGCTGCGCCGGCGCGAGCCCTTGCCGGCGGTCCCGCCCCGCAAGGCGGACCAATGTCAAGGAAGACCCTGACATTGATGATCCATCTTCATGTTTATTTTCATAAATAACATGTATGTGAAATCGCCACTTAGTTCTAGCTTCCTATTTGTATATGAATTGCCAAACAATCCACCTCCCAATGGTTTAAATCTGGGCACCCAAGTTTGAAGAATAAATGACAGCATAATCACAAAAGAGACAAATAACATTAAACCAATAATCATAATAACAAAATTCCCTTAGGCCCATAAAAATTGACAGTTAGTTCAGGCATTGCCACCCATGACTTCATTAGCTACTCATAACAATCCTATAAAACAAATAATCAGTAATCATTATTTCATTTAATACATGAAGACACAGGCTCAGGGTGGTTAATGGCTTGTCCCTGAGGTTACGACATTAGCGAGCGACAGGCAGAGCCGGGACTAGCGCTCATTAATTTTTGAACACCAGCCCACAGTCTCTCTGCTATTTGCAAGGGGAAAAATTCTCAGAGGAGAAATAATCATGAGGCCAGAGAGAAAGAAACCTGCTGCAATCCACCTGGATAAGAGCGTGATGAGAAAATATTCTCTTATGCAACCCTTAAAAAATGGAACCCTGATATTTTCAGTAAAGCCTGTCTAAGAACTCGCGCTTTGGTTAGCAGCGGGCACTGAAAGCAATGGCCAAAGCCACCAACACAAAAATACGTTGCACGGGGGTGCAGTATGGGATGTCCGCCTCCAGCATGGACTCCGCTAAATCCCCGCAATTCCTCTCCGCTCTCGGCCTGCTCCGATCCCACAGGATACCGGGCTCCCCTTAGGCTCCCTACGTGCCCCATTGTAATGGCTGCTGACTGGCCTAACTTGTCAATCCTATGTCCAGCTTTTGAAACAATATGCATTTTTGATACCACAGTCTACCCTCTGAATCAGATTCTCAGAAACAACACATGCATGTGGATGTATAAAAGGTGCTCAGCTGACCCTAAGGCATAGTTTAGTTTATCGCTATGCCTTGAATTTATAATTTGCTAATTACACTCAAGCAATGTTTATTGAACACCTACTGCATGTGAGGTACAGAAAAGAGGATCTGAATAAAATATAGAACCTTTCCTCAAAGGGCCCGTGGTCGATTAGGAGACAGAGGTCCCCACTGTAAATGTGACAGTAACGCAGCTACTATGGCAATATGACTGCGCTGTAGGTCCTGCCTCTGCGAACCGCAGTGGTCACATTGGAGTGAGAACTCGGTAGAGGCCATGCTTACTCTTCTTTATTCCACACCACACTTAAGGGACATAAATGTTCCATAATCTTGTGAGTTGGCATGACTGATGGCCTCATTGTCCTTAAAATCTGACTTTTATTTTTCTCTTAAGGTTAATTCCACATCCATAGTAAAAGACTTGTTTTGCATTTTTTTAAATAAGAAACAAGGTTCTTTCCCAACTCCTCCCTGATCCTGATTGCTATTCCTCAAAGGAAACTCTCCACATCTTTTGAAATCCCACCTGTTATTTAACTCCTGGTTTCCAAATAACCTGCTACCAAGGTGTCTCTTGACTTTCAGATTTGGACACTATCTGTTTGTGTCTGCACGCTGTCATCCTCTTAAATCATTCACATATTCCTCTCCCATCTTTAATATACTAATTTATAATTATTTGTTAAGTCAATATGCAATTATTGGTTAACAATTGTTTTGTTAAATCAATTGTTAAAAACTAAACCATCCATTCTAAATTTATGTGCATTTTTAAAATTGTTTCTTGGTTCAATTACCTTTTCTAAATCCTTAGCTTTATATATATATTTTGTATAAACATATATATATATTTTTTGTACTTGTGTGTATATATGAAAGTTACCGGTTTCCTCTTTTTCAGTCCCCTTTCCAGAATTTGAATCTTGGTACCTAGAATTTGAATGTTGTTGGACTTTCATTGTACTGAACGGTTCATAGAAAATGAATCATTCAAGGTGCTTAAATAGAACCACTAATGTTCATTCCCCTCCACCCATACCCCAAGATGCTAATTTAATTCTCTGAGTGAGCCCTGGGCACCATGGTAGAGCTCCCTAGATTTGTGCTTTTCAAACTTGAATGTGCATACAAATTACCCAGGATCTGATTAACATGCATTTTTGACTCAGAAGATCTGGGTAGGGGGCCTAAGAACTGGTATTTCTAACAAGGGCCCAGGTGGCACCAAGACCAACAAGGCAGATATCCTGACTGGGGACACACTTGGAATGAAGACTCTATTCCCTGACAGCTTGTTGGGGGGTGGGGAGGAGGGATGTGCCTTAGATGACAACTATATGAATACCTATCTGTTTTTTATTTTGATCTCTTGGCGACTTTTGCGCGCATTAAAGTTTGAGATGCTCTGTTCTAAGAAAACAACCTTGGAAATAAAGAAGAAATGATTCAGAGTACGCTGACTCCTGGCATAGTAATGAGATTTAATTAAGCAACAGAACTTAAATGTTATTGAGCTAGGGAGGCCATGCATGAGGAGATAGGGAAGATATAGGAAATCTCTGAACCTTCTACTCTATTTTTCTGTGAATTTAAAACTGTTTTTTTTTTAAGTATCAAAAAATCCAACTAAGGGTATGGATATGGATTATAAGGAAAAAATACTTCTGATTTCTGGACCATGATTTATTTTTCTGAGAGTCTAATGAGGACTACAGATACTTTTTTCCTGAAAAAAAAAATTCTACACAAAGTTTTGCATAACATTGGGAACTCTTGAATCCCCTGAGGACTATGGTACCTCCAGATTAAAAATTCCTGGATAATTAGCTGGTTTGCATTTATTTCACTCAACAAAAATTTATTGAGCAGATATGATGTAACAGAAGCACTGCTTTAGGCTCAGGGGATAGACCTGTGAACAAATAAAGAACGCTGTCCTCATGGAACATACATTCTAGTGAAGGGAGACAGACACAGGAATACATATGATGAACAAGTTAGCGGCATGAAGTGGGAAGTGCCATGGGGAAGAGAGGAGACCAGCAGGGGGAGGCTTGACCTCACACGGGAGGTGTAAGCATTTTCGTGGACGTAGAGTTATTTTAAAGGTGGGACTCAGGGAAGCCTTGTCAAGAAAAGGCATTTGAGCAAAAACTTATTGCAGGTAAGAAAGTCATGGAGATGTTGGGGCAAATGATGTCTCCAACAGAAAACCAGCTGTGCTAACCTACTAAGGCGGGAAGGCTCGGTGAGGCGGAGGAAGAGCGAGGAGGCTGACGGAAGCAGAGTTAGTGAGCAGGAGGAAGAAGGGGAGAGCTTGGAAAGTTGAGGATGCGTAGGAGGGCTTTAAAATTACTTTGGCTTTTACTCCAGGTGAAACAAGAATCCATACATTATAGGGTTTTGAATAACCGGACTCTGGAAGAATTAAAGCGGTAGTTGTGTTGAATAAAGAATGTTGGGGGAAGAAGAGGGCAAGAGTGGAAGATCAGGCAGGAGGGGTGCTAATGGCCCAGGTGGAGGGGTGGCTATTGAGAAGGTGTCAAACTCTAAGCTGTCTTAAAGGCAGAGCCAATAGGTATCTTTATTTTTTGTAATAACAATTTTATTGAGATAGTATTCACATGCCATAATGCTCGTCTTTTAAAGTATACAATTCAGTGGCGTTTAGTATAATCACAAAGTTATTCATCGATACCCACTATCTAATTCCAAAACATATGCATGGTTTTGTTCCACTTTCCAATGTATGTGTGTTACGAGGAGCTTAAGTGGAAAGGGTGTAATGACCAAAAATATGGCACAGGAATGGCTATCGCGGCGTCAACTCTGCTCAGTTTGTAGTTGTACCTCGAGGCCTGAGTTGGTCATAATTCAGAGGAAACATCCAAAGTGCATAGTGGTGTGGACCATGGGATGAGGCAGTGGTGGCATGCTGTCAGCACTGGAAACATCTCTGGAACAGAAAAGAGTCCCACTTGCTGCTCCATATGCCACACAAAAGTAACAATATCATGATATGGGACTTCTAATGACATCGGGATAAAAAGTATCACCACCTCTAATACATGTTAAACTTTGACAGCTTGCAGTGATTGGTTCTTTTGAAAATGTTTCAACTATGATCCAAGCACTGACTGTGTTATTCTCATCCTTTTATCTAATTTTCCTTAGTTGCAGGCCCTCTCTGATCAAATGCCAAGTTGGGTCTTAGCTGATGTCTGGCATGAGTTTGCAGGAGCTCAGGTTTCTGCCATTTGGGCTGAATACCATGATAATTTCACCCAATTGTGTAAGCTTTGTTGCAAATGTTAAGTAGCATGGAGTAAAAAAAGAGGGGCAAAAATATCATTAATTTTAGAATTCTCAGTATATTTAAGAAAAAGAAATGGTGGATTCTACCAGGACATGTTAGTATGAGAGTTTATTATAAAATTATTAGTATTTGAGAGCCATATTGAAAAAGGCAGAAAGCATATCTGTGGTTACCAAGGACAGAAATATAACAAAGTCCTAGTGAATTAAATACAAATTTTATCCACAGAAGTATGTGTATCTCAGAAGGAAGCATTCTCAAAATTACTCACTTACAGAAACTTTCATCCCATCACAAATTGACTGAATGTCAAATTTCAATAAATAGCAATTCAGCTCTTTTCTAAGACATATATTGAAAATGTAACTTAAAAAGAAATCATATTAGGAGAATTTCAGTTACAAAAAGCTAAGAAATGCAGCTGTAGAAACTTACTTCATCTGAAACCAGTGAGTCCTCTATAAGACCTAGATAATATTTATCAAACACTCTGGAGGACCCCTGAGAGCAGAATTACGTTAAATGAGACAAAGTTCTTAAGATATCCATGACCATAAACTTAAAATTCTATCCAGTTCCTGATGATTACAAATTATAATTTTCTACTTTTGAACAAAATTGTGATAAAGGTTGTTGTGTCTCAATCCTAGCAGATAGTGAAGAGGAAACTATATTTAATTTCTTGTGATTAATTATTAGTAGAAGTACTTTATCCTACAACTATTTGTATAAATACTACTTTCAGGCATTGGCTAGGAGGACAAAATAAAATGGAGAGAAAGGGAGAAGGAGAAAAGAAAAAGGAAGAAAAAATGGGGGGAAAGAAACAAGTGAAAAAAGAAAATGAGCAAGTAAGAGTTAAAGGAAAGAAATGTCAAAAGTGAGACCCCATAATTATCCCCAACTGTTATTCAGTGCCTTGATTGATTACATATGTTATTAAATCTATAGCCTGAAACAGGTGGATTCCATTGAAATCATATTATATGTGCAACACTATAGAATAACAAGAAGATATATCCCAGATTTGAATTAGGTAACTGTCTGTGATGAAACCGGGCATAATGGGATACGAGAAACAAGAAATGTAGAAGTGACTCACACCTCAGTAACAGTCAGTAAGGAAGTGCCTGTGGCCATAGATAAATATCTTTAATTATGCTGATGTAGAAGAAAGATTGGAATAAACATGGTAACAACAAAACCTTATCCCTTTTGTTTAGCTCTGTCGGAAGAAAGATGGTTTTTAAAAAAGGATGATTATCAGCTTGAAGACCTAAAAGAAGGAACCCCAAATATATCTCATACAAATTAATCCCTAGACAGAGATTATATTGCTGGAGATACTGGAGTGTTTCATCCCATTAACACTGAATTTTTTTGTACAAATTACTAAATTGACTTCGTAGTTTCTGTGTCAATTATGATATTGATTAAGGAATCTCAATTACTCTGGATACCTGACAAAATCAAGTATCTAAAACAACAAATGTGAAGACATGCCCCAAGATGATGGCCACCCCAACAATATGCCATCGCCTGTGCGGTGCGGTGTAGTGGGCCAGCCATCCTTCCTAAGGACATAGCGTATCACTCCACTGTAACCACGGTTTCTAAGTTCCGCACTTCTTTCACGGGAGTTGACACAAAGTTTCACCTAAAAACTCTGAAAGAGCCTAGCACATCTGTGAATAATAAAACTACACACAAATTTGAATTTGCTTACATAATATACACACTCACAAGAAAGAAGATGTGGAATAGCTTATGATTTGTTCTTATCCAATTACGATAAACTCAGAAAAACAAGCCATTGGGAAATATTTTTTTTCTTTCTCTACAACCTCCTTTAGTTTATGTGGCTTTGAAGGGGCCCATAAAATCACAATCTCTTTTTCTAAAATGTTCCATCTGTTCCTGCCAGCTATTCTCCCACTTCAAGACTAAACCCTTTTGTATCCCAATTATCCCCAGTAACCAACTGTGATGATGGCAAAGGGAGTGGTAGAGAGAGGATGTAGAACTAAGAAATGGTGATTGAGTTTTCATCAAATACGTCTGCTAAGACATAGAGAGAGAACGAGACGCAGGAAATGAGACAATATTACTGGAGTTTTATAATTATCCCAAGTTTTATTTGCCTATAATGACTTCAAGATTAATTTGTTCCTGTGTACAGTGTTTCTATCCTGCCTATGGACATAAACACACATCTACTATGATAAATACGAAGGAAGGGTAATAATTCATTTCCTAAGATACCTACATAAATGTGTGAAGGTTGAAGATGAATTATTTAGTACCTCTGGTATAATGCAAATTGTCTGAGATATGATCAATAACTAATAACAATAATAATACCTAATGCCAACCTGATCATTTAATTAAATAATAACAACAACTTTATCTTAAAAGTGAGTTAACAGAGACATAGAACATAAATAATTTTCCCAGTGCCAGACAGCTTATAGTTACACAATGGAGGTAAAGTTTGAGCTCACTAGGAGTTCTATGCTTTTAATACACTATATACCTTATTATTCTTGTTATTTCTATGTTTTTATTGTTATAATTATTACAACTATTAATATTATTTAAGGTTTCTTAATTTACATTCCAATATTCCATGAGATAAAAATGAAATTTGATTGATTGGTTTGACTATGCTTGGGGAGTTGATTATTTCAGCATGGTTTCAGAAACTGGATTAGTAATTTATAGTGGTCTCATGCTAAAAAAAAGGTTATGTAATAGATTTTTAAAAATCCAGAAGGATAATAAATTAATATGCAAATAACTGATTAATGTACTTTTCTCAAAACAGTAATTTCTACCAAATGGGAAGGCTAAGTATTTTAATGTAATACAATCTCAATAACATTCCTAAAGAGTTCTTGTTAGATATAAAAATTAAATAAAGCAAATTTGGGAGCATAAGCATGCAAGTGTGTCTAAGAATATTCCAAGAAAAGAAGAAAGAGACACAATATTAAAATATATGTAAAAGATATATAAAACAAGATGTAAAGATAAAATAATAAAGTCTTAAAATCCATTTAAATTATGTGAAATGTCAACAAATAAAATAGAGAAAAAATAGTCACTACACACAGAAAGAGCTAATTCATCTGACTAGAAATCAAAACAATGGGGGGGAAAAGCTATATGACTTTGTGCCTTCATGCAATATGCAATTATTTAGCCATTAAAAAGAACTCTGAACTTCTTTGACCAACCATGATAAAGTAGATTGTGTCTGACAAATGTTTTTGCTGAGAAAAATTATAAAATATAGGTAAAACACAGATAACATTTATTTGAAGCCATCAGGGAGCTGATAAAGCAACCAAGACTTAAGCAGCCAAAGTCCAGGAGAAAAGGAAACAGGAGAGGGAACTGACATCCTGTAAGCTGCTTTTTCTACCTGTGTTTTGAAGGCCCTTGGTGTTCGGCAAGAAACTGAGATGCAAAACAGGAGGCCATGACTCTAGAGTGGAAATGAGAGGGAAGCTTTTGAAAATCCCAAAGGCGTGAAGAGGATAAAAGTGATATTTGGTGTTCCTTAACTCATTTGGCTGAGAGACTAACTCTGGGAATAGGAAGATGCAGAGAAGGGAGTGTAACATTATGGTTTTATTATGGTTTTTTAGAATTATAGCTCTTGCTAAGTTCTTGAGTTGAGCAGGAGGAGAAATTATGAATATAAACAAAAAATGTTAGACATAGAAACAGATTTTCAAGTAGTATAGTCTGAAAAACAAAACAAAAAATTAAAGACCTATCAAAACATGTCCTTAGTAAACATCCAAAGTCTCAGCTAGGTACCTTCGAGAGCTTCATTCCTAGGAGGTAGGATAAACTAGATGGACACTAAACCTTACTACAAAACTGGAACCCAGCCTCAACCAGATTGATTGTGATGCATTAAGGTGAGTTGCTTGCGCTCAAGCTGTCTATCAAAGATTAGAGTAAATTTTTCCTTAAAAAAAAAAAAAAGAAAAAAGGATAGATATCCAGAGCCTCTTTAAATTTTTATAAAACAATGTCCAGCATTTAAGTAAAAAAAGGCAGCCTGAGAAATAGAATACACCACCCTCCAAAGAACGCCCAATTAGATAGTCCCATGATTGATTCATTTGAAATTATCAAATACTGACTTTAAAATAATGGTAATTAATATGTTCAATATATTAATTAAAAGACAATGAATATATTTAGAAAACTATATTTTACTTTTTAAAGTAACCATAAATTCTAAAGCTTAGTAGTAATTGAAATTAGAAATCCAACAGGTAGGCTTAACATTGATCAGGCTTAACAGAAATGAAGACCAGTAAATGAAAGAAAGATTAATAGAAAATATCTCCAAATGTATCTGAAAAAGTAAATAAATTTTAAAAAAGAAAAATAAAATATCTGTTAACAGAAAGTGTAAAAGAATGAAAAATAGAGAGCAACAAAAGAGTCTAGCAGAAAAGTTCTAACATAAGATTCCCAGAAAACAGAAGGGAGACAAGAGGAGAAACAATACTTGAAGAGTTAATGGCTAAACATGTATTTCAACTGGTTAAAACTATTGAAAAGAAAACAGAGAGAAAATCTAGAAAGCATCTGGGTTGAGTTGGGGGTTGGGAAAGATACTTCTCTGAGGAGCAAAAGACAGACGATGCTGACCTCCTCAAAGAAATTGTGGAAGCCAGAAGGAAATGGAATGTATTTCTAACAGTGATCAGAGGTAGTATGACTAGAAAGAGATAGAAAGGAACCTTCCAGATTGCTGGTAATGTTCTATATCTTAGCCTAGATGGTATCTACATGGGTATACATACTTTGTAAAAACTCCTCTAGCTGCACACTTAAAAGTTGTATACTTTTCTATATATGTGTTATGTTTCAATAAAATCTCTACCAGAAAAACTCAGAAAAATATGTAAATCAATATTTAGTGACATGGAATGATGCCCACACCAGATTGTTGAGGCATATTTTAAAACAGCATGTAGAATATGATCTCACTTTTAATTTAAAAAATTATATACATTTATAGCTATTATATAAATATAAATGCATGGAGAAATGCTTAAACATATATTCATCAAAACACTGAATGTTATCTCTGGGTGATAGATATAGTGATGATTTTAGTTCTTCATAATATTTTTTCTGTATTTTTTAAATTACATTTTTAAATGAGCATGATTTTTGTTTTTATAATAAAACTAGAAGGCTATTTTTTATTTTGTGAGATAAAAAAATAACATCCCAAACTTCAAGTTCTCTCTATGTTAAATTTATAAATGGGCAAATGCCAATTATAAGCAAAAAATTTTCTAGTCTGAATTGAAGCTGCTGAAAACCTAAAAAAGTCAGTCTTGCCCACACCTCCACATATTTTTTTCTGAGTTTTTCATTACATACTAATAACTTAGAGAGTTTAATGAAGCCTGATTCTTAAAATATTATTTAGAACCAACTTCTGCTGCTCAGTTCTCTTTAAGTATCCTACGGATTATATTTTATGAGAGCTAATAATTTATTGCTGCAATTCATCTCCTAGTGTGAAGCAGTGTATTTTATTCAAAATTGAATTTCAAATAATTAACATATATTAAGATTACACATAAAATTGTTGGTTCTTAAATATATACCTCATTTGTTGAATTTTTCATATTTTATTGTAACTTCTAGCCACACATATATTAGGCTTACTGACCTGTAAAATTGCAATGGCAGAAATTATAATTAGTCAAGCTTTGTATACCTGATTGTTAACACCATGCCAGGCATACAGAAATTACTCAAGAACACTTTTGCTTCATTTGAATTGTTTGAAATTGTTTGCTGAACTTTGTATCAATCAATATACTATATTAATATGATTTAAAATCATTAAAATACAGGGCCTTATAATAAAAAGTAACAATTCCTGTTTTGCTTCTTGTAGGCTTCCCAGGCACAAATACTATCTGGTTTTATTCTTGTAATTACCTCCAAGGTTCCACATAATTTCCCAAATAGCTATTTTAAAATTTATCTTGTTGAGGTGTTTCCGGGTGAATGTCTGAGTGGTAGGTAAACATATGAAACTGACCCACGTCACTCCCCGTGCGTGCACCTAGTTAGCGCACCAGCCGTCTCTCCCGCGGCAGGACCCTCCGAAACCTCCAGTCGCTGTCCGTCCGGAAATCATCATGGGTGGTAACTCTACGCAGTGCTCTTGCTTCTCCCTTCCCTTAACACACCTTACATCCCTCTAAGCCACCCACAAAATCTTAATACATGTTAACATTCGAATTTTGTTAACACACACATCTTCAGTTCTTTTTCTGTAAATTGATTTTAAATTTAAAACGCAATAAATAAACGTCAATCTAAGCTAGTCGGATGTGAGAAATACATTTCTTTGCCTTTGAACTCAAGTTCACAAATCTTGTACCGCTCAAAGGAGAGTGTTCTTGGAGTCCGCTTTAAATAGATTTAGCTTATGTTTATCTTTTGTTACAAACCTAGATTTTTTCTAGTGTCCTTCTGTTTCTACTTATTCTCTTCATCTTCCTGAGAATTACCTCTGGAACTCAGCACCATCCTGCCCTTCTAAACCCACCCATGAAGACGAAATATTCTGATACCCTGATAAAAATAATTCTAAAACAATATCTATGAATTATTTTTATCAAACAATAAAAAATAAATAACCCCACTCACGTTCTGCAGAGCCCGGAGGTCTGGAAACTGCCGTTCCTAACTGGCACACCAGTGGCCGGTGGTTGAGACTACACCATGACAGGTATTTCTGAGAGACTGGGAAGGGGGTAGAAGTTGTATATTCTTGAGACCCTGACATTTGAATAGTGGGCCTTAAAGTTTACCGTGGCTTCTGGGACATTCTTTTGAGAACACCTGCCCCAGGGCTGAGATGAGCTGCAGGTGACCAGATAGGGGGTGAGAACAGTAGATATTTTGTGATCCCTGAAACATGGTAATTTCCTGAGCCTTTGACAGCTATACTAGAAGTATTTCTTTTGCTACCTAAGGTTTTAGAAGCATCTACTTCTTTACATTTCTTTCTCTTTTGCCTCAAGTATTCAGTGTGGTTTCTGTTTACTTAACTGCTTCCCCAGGTGTTATTCCCTCCAAATGCCTCCTCTGTATGGATAGTTATTTTTTGAATTGAAACCCACTTTACATGTTATGTGTTAATTCCCCTTCCTAAATCACCTGGATTTGGTCCACTGTTTTCTAGACATATGTATAGATATATGTGTCTTTGTATTTTGACTGACTTCTGTGTGTTTCTTCCTAAAAAAGAAACAAAAACAAAAAAACTGTACAAGGACATTTCTATTTTGGTACAGTGAGAATTTAGCCATGTATTACTTATTTAGGTTAAAAAATTTTTATGTCAATGAGGTTTGTTCCATAAAAGTTTCATTTAATCCTCACAACAGCTTGATAAATTAAAGCTGGTATATTTTCTGATTTTAAATATATGAAAGCTTAACACAAAGGCATTATGAATTGATTGTGTTCATATATCTTCTGGTTCAAAAGTACATGTTATTTCTATCATAGAGTAACGACTCAAAGCATTAAAAGGTGAAGGAATACCTTTTCCTCTCGTTATGTCCACAAGTTATCTTGTGGTTTCCATGGACTAATATTATAATACTGGCTGAACTTAAGAAGTTGGTTCAAAACTGTCCAATAATAAATATGGGCAAGTTTACAAGTTGAATGAATAGTTTTGAGGTCATAATGACAATAATAATAACATAACTAAGTAGTTTGAAAATTATAAACTTCTAAATGATTAAATACTTATATAATATTTCATATTTCTATAAATTAATATTTATATGATAATGAAACAATAGGTAACATAGCAGTGGCCAAAAAAAACTTACAAAAAAACATGCACCAACAAATGAAGATAGACCATTTTCATTCAAACTTTCCATGAAGGACAAACATATTTTCTAGTAGCACCTAATTCTGCAAAAAAAAAAAAAAAAAAAAAAAAAATCACTATTCTTGCTGCCAAGATAGAATTTATCATTGGGAGTTTTATGTCATCCTAATTAGTATGTGGACATAGGTCCCTACAAATCACTGATTGCAGATTTTGAAATTTTACTAGAGCAAGTTTAGTGGCTTATGGTTACAGTATAGATTTACACCTTGATTTGAATCCTAGCTGTGTCATGTGAACCTTATCAAGAACCTTACCTTTGCTAAGGTTAATGTGAACCTCAGCAAGTGATACCTCTTCTCTTTCTTGGTTTCCCTGTCAGTAAATTACCAGTAGACTGTGCTTAAGATTAAATGAGACTGTGCACATAAGGAACTAAGCGAGTTGCCAGGCACAAATACCTTTCTCCATGTCAGGTATTAGTAATATTGCTGGTTTCATAAGATTTGAGGTGTGGGGGAGGGAAAATGCATGCTGATGGCATCAGTGCATCATTTCTTATAAAATAAGAAGAAAAATACAAAAAAATTGCTACCAAACTCGGGCGTCAGTAACAAATATTCCATGTTCTATGATTTAATTTAATAATCACTCTCACTTGCTGCTCTGCCTGCAGTACAAGGGAAACAAAACGTGTGTCACACTCGAGTTCAGCTTCTTCCCAACACTCTACTTTGCCAGTGGCACACCCACAGAACATATGGCCAAAGGAACACTCTCTTCTGCATTCTGCATTTAAATCTTTCTTTCAGGAAGGCTCTCTTGCTTCTAGGGCTCATGCATTTAAGATGCACTGTAGTTTTTCAATTACTATTTAATCTGGTAGAGAAGGAAGATGCACTCGTATCTAGCTGTCCTTTGATTTTGCATTATAAACGCAGACATGCAAATCTGTTTGATATGTTTTAGCAGACAATATCTTTCACAGAGCTGCATGGCAGTTGCTAATCTATTTGAAATCCAGTTTTTAGGTGATCCGTTTAAATAAAAATAGTAGTGATCAGTAAGAGTTTTGTGGGATGACACCTATCTGTCATAAGAAAAAGTTCATTTATTTCTTTTATAAAACTGGCTTACCTGATTGTGCTCATCAAAGGCAGTTCTTGCATAGATACTAATTGTTGTACAACCGGTGTTTATTTAACCAGGCCTGGCAGATCTAGGCAAAAGCAACCTTTAAATATTTTTGCAGATGGAAGCTGGTGCAACAGTTACAAGAGATTCCTTACCTTTGGACTCTAGACAAGAAGACATCATTAACTGAGATAAACCAGAAGCATGGTGTCTCTTAGAACAACGATTTGTTAACATTGGTGTTTGTAAGACAATGATGAAAAAAAGTTAGAAAAACAAAGCAGAAGAAACAAGTGAAACAAGTGAAATCTTAGTGGTCAAATCATAAATCTTGTGAAAATGTAATCAACAAATGGCACGTTCATAGGGTTAATTCCTCCTACCAGCTAGAGCCACACCCTCAGCTCTACTTGCCATATAAATTGTTTTCATTTTGGTTCAAATATAGGTTTTGCTTCTTATAGAGGTCGTTCTTTTTCTTTCTCTTAAATCACACAAAATCAATGGCTCCATAGAGTAACCTTTATCTTAATTTTATTTTTAGATTCCAATTTTACGTGTAGGCTGTGCCAACATTCATTATTCTGCCTGAAACATGCTTTCCAACTACTCTGAAATGTGCAGTGAAATTTGCACTTGATGAAGAGAAATATTTTCTGATTGGAGGCTCTTAGGGTAAATATTAAGAGTAAAATATATGAACTTCAGTGCATAGAACTCGTGACATTTATTTTACTTGTTGGAAGTTTTTAAAAAAATGTTTCCCGGTGTGTCAGTTGTGTTCTGGATAAGTGAGGTTTCCAGAGGGCTGAGTTCATGGACTCAGTCCCATGGAGCATATTGATGAGAATCCAAAATCATGGCTTCATTTCTCATACAAATGGACTGGTTTTCACACCAGTGTAAAAGATTCGACCCATTAAGATTAGACTTAATGCCAGTTTACTACATAACAAATGAGCTTGTATTCTTTGTGTAGGGCTTTTTGTATAATGATTTATTATGTGATTTTCCATAACCATTTTTCTGATCTATCTCTCTTAATTACATATAAGGTTATTGAGGTTGGTAATAATTCCTTATTTACCTCTGCACCCCCAGAAACCAACATGATTCTGAGGGCCTAAAAGATGCTAAATGAATGTTCACAATTAAACAAGGAACAAGGTATCTATATGATAACAATTTTGGTTATGAAAGCAGGAATAATACCGTATAAACTTTTTAGAAACTCACAATAATAAAAGTAGATAAAAGAGACCACAAACAACGGTAGGTATATATACTGTTGCATATTTAACTTGTATGTTGAAATTATCAAAGATTTTCAAATATTATCATCACATAATATACAATATTTCAGAAATGGACAATACCTTCTGTTTGTCAACACCTTCAAATCTAAGCCAGAGAATTTCCAGAATAACATTTTTTCATATGCACATAAGTTGAGGCAAAAGGAGATAACATTTGCTGTAGTTTCTCTAACTTTAGAAATGGGATATTTGGCCTGTTTTGTTTCATCATCTCAATGTTATTCATTGGCATGCATATCAAAGGCCTTAATTACAGAGATGAAAGACATGATTGAGAGTAGATAAGAAAGAAAATCTTTAGAGTCTCACAAGCAACCTGCTTTCCCAAGCAATGACATGGTCTGATTGAGGAACATTGTACTGTAATTACAGGATGCTTTTAGGCATGATTGTAACTGTAAGAGATTCGTCGTCTGACCACCATCTGCTTTTTGTTCATGAGCTAAATTGTCACTTGTTTATCGACTAACATCTCCTTTGTGCTTTGTCTTGATTTGCCAGATGATCAAAAACTCAACAAAATTTACAGTTTTTTTTTTCCTTTCACTTAGCAAATGTTGAGAAAGAGTGAATATTACTTTAGGTTATCTTGGAAATTGGTCCCTTTGAGAAGTTTTAAGGACTGTTAACTGCCATTCATGTGGCATGAAAGGAACAAGCTTGCAATTTGAAATGAAATATATTTCAGTTAAAACATTAGTAACGGTAAATTAGGGCAAATTAGAATCTAATAATCAGTTTTCCATTTTAGGGCTACTCTTACTTGAATATCAAGATTGACGGCCAGTCACTTATCGCCTCACTTTGTAAACTTTACGTAGGAATTGCCAAGTGCAGAATATCTGTCACAATAAAGTTTCCAACTCATCTGTATAAGATTTTTTGTTCTTTAATGGTAAAATGAAACTCCAGTTCATACCATAGGAGTTCTTTGGGGAATTGTTTTAAATGAATGGCAGCCAGGAAGAATGTTTTTCTCACAAAAAAATTTCCTCCAAAATCTCAAGTCATTTCCTAGACCACACTCAGTTTTGTCATCCCTGTTAATTAAAATTGAAGGCCCTCTCTCTGTACCCACATTTCTCATTTATAAAATGCTTTCTCAGTATTATCAGCAATGAGTTATAACACAATTATTTCACTGCAGAAATTATTTCACTACAGGAAAACATAGAATATTAATAATCACCAGTTGGTAATTTCACACACTTTTCCCACCAACCTATACCACACACACACACACACACCCACACACACACACACACCCCCAGAGAACACAGACATACACACAGACACACTTGCAGACATACACACAAACATACCCAGACACAAAGACACACAGACATACACTCACAGACACCCCTACAGACATGCACATCCACAGACATACATATATACACACACACACACACACCCCTGAGTCTGCAGCACCTTGGAGTGGAGAGATATTGAAGTCACTTCTATTTAGGTCAGCTCTTCTCACTATGGTGAGCAGCTTCCAGTATCCTGGCAGACTCAGGTATATTGTAGCATTTCAATTCTGTGTAACCATTCAGGTTATATACAACTTTTCCCCTACAATTCCTATTTTCACTTCCTCGCTATCTAAAATTTTTCTCCTTTAGTCCTAACCAGTGTGGCTCAGTTTGTTGGGTGTCATTCCACAAAGTGAAACATTCGATTCCCAGTCAGGGCACATAGGTCTGGTTCCTGGTCAGGGCACATCCAAGAGGCAACCAATCAATGTTTCTCTCCCACATCAACACCTCTCTCTTTCTCTTTCTCCCCATCTTCCTTTCTCTCTAAAAATAAGTAAAAAAATATTTTTAAAAGTTAAAAGTTTTTTGTTCTTTAAATATGAAATGCTGCTTGTTAGATATCAGTCCAAAAGTTGATCAGTCAAATATTTTCCAAAATGACTGTGGAAAGAATTTATTTTTTCAAGTATGAGGAAATGGCTTTTTAATTTTACTTTACTTTTATTGAGGCATAATTGACACATAATAGTTTCAGGTATGCAACATAATGATTTGCTATCTGTATACATTGAGAAATTATCATAAAATAAATTTAGTTAATATTCATTAACATCTAGAATTAGTATTGTAATTATTACTGAATATATAAAAAATTAGTATTTTATATTAAAATTCAAAAAGTTAGACCTAATATATAATAGTTTTTTTGTTTAAACAATAAATTAGAAATGGAAGTTTGTTTTTAAACAGCTCAACAACATCTATGTACATCTCTTTATGAATCAACAAGCCTAATTATTTTATTGGATTTCTTTGTTCTTAACTAATATGAGAGCATCTTTATTTTTAATAAGAAAACATTTCATTTGCATTGTCATGATAACTGATGTCTTTTTTAAAAATCTTGTTGCACATTTTTCTCTGACTTTTATCTATATCTATTAATTTTGTTTTGGTATTTTCTATATTTTGCCGTATGGGTAGATCAGACTCATTTCATTTTGACACAGAGTATTTATTGTCATGATGATTTACATGAAAAATTCTCCAGATTTTTATTTTGTTTCCTTACAACTCCGCACAACGAAGTGCTTCTCCTGTATATAGCGCCCCAAAGGCTTCCCAGCAAAGAAGGAAGAACACCGAGTCCCTTTTCCGACTTACACAGCCCAGCAGGTCCCCCAGGCGACTTTTCTCACTTCAGCTCCTATCACACTTCCCACTCTCCTGCTCTCTCTATTTTGATCTCACCATGCAATTCCCTGACGGCCTTTGAAATAACTTCAGAATCTCGGTTCAAATACCACCCCCTCCAAGCAGCATCCCTGACCACCCAACCTAACGTGACCCACCATGATGTGTCTCTGTCACCTCAACCTATTTTATTTCTCTGTGTTGCCTTCTTTCATGGACACTTTTGCATCTTGTTGTTTCCCTAACATAACGTAGTGTTAGTCTAATACTAGATCTTGTCTATCTTGTTCATCATTTTACCTTTATTTCTTCTGTCTGTGTAGCCACTTAGTAATATCTATTGAATGTATGAATGAATAAGTAACTACTACTCATAAGGTAAATTTCAAGCTGATCATAATACTTGGTTTCAACTCCCTGAAGTTGCTTTTGGCTTCTAAATAGAACTGGAAAAGTAGTCTGTCCTGAAAAAATTAAGGTTTTGGTATTTGTCCAATTCATTGATGCACGATGAACATACCAAAATATATTACCTATATCTCTACAGTATTTTGCGTTACACTAAAACAAACAAAAACCCATGGAAAATTAGTCCTGAGACCTTATCAGGGAAGACCTCAAGGAAACCTACAGCCCAAATACATGTAGCCACCATGCGTGTTTTTTCAGAAGAGCTGTTTTAGCCCTATTTTAATTGCTAACATACTGTTGATTATCCCTAAGAACTAGTGAAATATCCCAGAAACACTAGTATTTTGAATTTCAAACAATATGCTCAGATTTCTCAAGCCTGAAAGTAATTCAAATATTACTTTTCAGCCCATCAATCCAGATTTGTCTTTCTAACAGATATGTTTACCCCAGACCAATAGAAGATAATCTGGATTTCGCTATGGTTGTGGATGCCAGATTCAGCAAATAAAAATAGAGGACAACCAGTTAAATTTTAATTTGAACTTCAGGTGAACAACAAAAAACTTTTAGTGTGTATTCCATGTAGTATCTGGGACATACTTTTGCTAAATAACTGTTTGCTCCTCATCTGAAGTTCAAATTTCATGGGATGTCTTGTATCTTATCTGGCAACCCTGACTAGGGTCCACTGCTGAGTAGTGTCTCCTCTAATCAGTGCACTTAGAATACCTAATGTTCATTTCTTGCTGCCTTAGACTTCATGGACATACTGGGTTGGCCAAAAGTCTGTTTAGTTCTTTTCTGTAAAATAAAAGACACATTTTTCATTTCCACCAATAACTTTATTGATTTGGATATTTTGAATATGTCAGCTATTACCCACTTGGTTTAATGTTGTTTGTTTTCAATTAATGTCTCGATTTGATTGCTATCAACTTCAACCAACTGTATAGTATTGCCCAGTGAGAAATCTCCAGGATGAAACTTTGCAAATCACTTTTCACACGTTCATTCAGTCATAGCACCTTCTCCATACATTGCACAAATCTTTTTTGTTTTTTACATTTCAGTTGCGTTTTTACCTTTCTTGAAATAATTGCTGAAAATGTTGCTTATTGTCTTTTGTCTTCAATATTAAAATGGCTACACAAAAATTCACCAATTTTGATAAGTTTTTTTTTAAATGCACACTGATCTGATAGCTGTCAAAGTACAATCTAACAAAATTGTTTTGAATGAAGTTAAAGACAAGTAAGTTACTACAGCCATCTTATGGAAAACATCAAATTAACTTTTTAGCCAACCCAATAAAAGAAAAGATTCACTGATTGCCTTGGCCTCTGGAACATAGTGGGTGCCTTGACCCTCAGTTTAGTAATGAACTGGGCCTAAGATGTGAAATAAGCATTTGTACATTGCACATCCATGTCTGTTTCCATAAACAGCTCATTTTCTTTTTCTTGAAATCTTCTGAGACTCCATTAACTATCGCTTGGTTATATCAGTCATCAAACAAACTGCTGTTTAGTCAGTTGTTCTGTCAAAACTTCAAAGTCTTTTAAGAGAAAGCACTAGTGGGAAATGTTTGATGTTTTTCAAATAGTATGAAGCATCTCATAAAGCTTGATGGGTCATAAAACATGACCACACCAGGGAGCTACCTCATTTATGTGCAGTGTGAGGGGGGCCTTCTCCCTTAGCAGGCAGAACTTGTCGCACACTGTGAATATGACTGCTGTAGGCTGTGTTTATATTAACAATTGCTTGCGATTCTAGTTTGCAGACTCAATTCTCTTTCTCTGATTGGCATGTACAGTTGGAAAAGAGGACATAAAATGAGAACATTTCAGATTCCTGCTAATAAACATATAATTGTATCTACATGTATACTCATCCTACCTTCATTTTTACTGTTTATTTTTTTAATTAAATCTATTGGGTTGAGCCCTGGCTGGGTAGCTCACTCTCTTGGTTAGAACATCATCCCTTTATGTAAAGAGTGTGGGTTCAACCCTTGGTCAGGGCACATATATAAGAATCAACTAATGAATGCATGAATAAGTGGAACAACAAACTGATGTCTCAGTCTGTCTCTTTCTCTCTCTCTCTCTGAAATATAAAAATAAAATGAATTTATTGGGTTCATATTGTTTAATAGAACTTTATAGGTTTCAAATGTATTCTATGATACATAGACATAAATGCAGGCTTGAGTTTAGCCCCCTACCTGTCCTCTCAGGACCCTTAGGCTAATGAACATCACTTCTCTGTTGTATAGGCAACTTCCCTCAACTGGATATTTCACATCAGTTATTAGACATTTTTATGATTTCCCATAAAATAACCCTCCCTAGATCCCACAGCCATACTTCACTTCTTTTTACTTACAACCAAATTTGTTAAGGTTCTTTAGAGTCACCCCATTTCTTCGCTCTTCACTGCAAACCTACTGAACTCTCATTGCTTACTTCCTCCAGTGTTTATCAACCAGCTCTCTCCAAGATCATCACAGCACACATCCTGTATATAAATCATTAACTCCTGTGGGAGAAAACAACGGCCCCTAAAGATATCCACGTTCTAATCCCTGGGTCCTGCGCATGTGTTATTTTAGAGAGAACCCGAGAGATAGCAGGACTAACAGAGGACTTGGCTTGATGTGGCTGGCTTTGAAGATTGAAGAAGGAGCCTTGAGCCAAGGACTGCAAGCAGCTCTGGAAGATGTAAAAGGCATGAGAAAGTATCGTGTCTGAAGCCTCTAGAAAGGAATGTAGCCTTACCTATGCCTTGATGCTAGCTCAGTCAGACCTGGGGAAGACTTTTCTTACTGACAGAACTGTAGATGATACAGTCATGCACCACATCACGTTTCAATAAATGATGGACCACATATATGATGGTGGTCCCATACATTATAATGGATTGGAAATATTCCTATTACCTAGTTACATTTGAGCCATTATAATGTAGTAGAATGCATTACAGTTGCCAACGGTATTCAGTACATTAGCTTGCTGTGTGGGTGAGTAGCCTAGAAGTGATAGGCTCTCCCACATAGCCTAGATGTATATAATAGGCTATGCTATCTGCCTTTGTGTAAGTTCACTCTGTGATGGTTACACAGTGACCAAATAGCCCAACGATGTATTTCTCAGAAGGTATCCCCATCATTAAGCAATGCTTGACTGTAAATTTGTGTTATTCTAAACAACCTATTTGGCGGTGATTTGCAACAGCAGCAGGAGGAAACAAATACAAGTTCTTTAATCTGACTGTTCCTCACTTTCCTACTGCCCTTCAGACCATCCCCACCTTTGCATGCATGTCCTCCGCTCCTGCAAACCCTTGTTCTCTGTCCTGGAGGAAGGTTCTACTTACCCCTTATTGTACCTGCCCAGGGCTCTAATCACAACCTCAACACAGACAACTCACACATTTATATTTCAATCCCACATTTCCTGTTGATCTCAGGTATATAAATACAACTGCTTGCCCGACAGTTCTCAGATGAATCATAGTCACTTAAAAACAAATACAGCCTAAAAGAGAAATCATGACCTTTCCCCCCCAGATTTGATCTTCTAGCATCTTCTATTTCTTTCAATGGAATTATCACCCACCTAGTTATACAAGCCAGACACCTGAGAGTCATCTTTGACACCTCTCCCTCTCCCTCATCTCCTATATGAAACTCATCTCTATGTTCCATCCATTTTACTTAGTAAATATTGGTAACATTCATCCACTTCTTTACCTCTCCATTGCCACCATTCTGGCTATATTGGGTTTCTATTGCTGTGTAGCAAGTTAGCACAAACTTAGAATGTTAAAACAACTATTTTTTAGGTCACAGATCTGTAGGTTAGAATTCCGCAGAGGGTGGGCTAAGCTTTCTGCTCAGGCTAAAATCAAGATGTCAGCTGGCTGCACTGCCATCTGGGAGCCAGGTTCCCCTTACAAGATCAGCACTGTTACTGGTAAAATTTAGCTTTTACAATTATTGCACTGAAGTCCCCAGTTCTCTGATGGCTATCAGTAGAGGACTGTTCTCAGCTTCTGGAGGCCACCCATCTTCCTGATCATACTGTGTCCTCCGACTCCAAATTAGCAGTGATACAATGACTCTTTCTTCTACTTTGAATCTCTCTGACTTCTCCTCCTACAGCCAGCTGAAAAAAGTTCTCTACTTTAAAAACTCATGCGATTAAATAGGGCCACCTGAATAATCTGCCTACCTTAAAATCAACTGTGCGTACAACACAGAATAAAAGCAAGGGTGCAATATCTCATCATGTTAACAGAATCTGGGGATTAAGGTGGGATATCTTTGGGGAACCCAAAACACCTTCCTACAACACTGGCCCAAATTATCATCACTCTCTACATTGTGAATTGACCCCCTAATTCATTCACCCAAATCCATTCTTTCCACTGTGTTAAGTCTGTTCACACTACAGCCAGCCTGATCATCTCCAAACACACACCTGATAACGTTACCCACATGCTTCCTAGTGCTCTTAGACATAACCATGGCCTGAAGCAGAGTTGCCTGGTTGGCCACCTGCAGCCCAGTGCCTGTGACTGCTCCTGCTCTGCAGGGTGATCAACCCGCAGAGTGAAAGTATCCAAATATTTCACAGCATCTCAAAGTCATCTAATGTCTGATAAAATTTGAAAAAAATGGGGGCTTGTATATTTTTGTCTGTTCTATTTCTAAATTTAAAATTTCTTGTGTTAGTAAGCCATTGATCATTTTATTTTATAAAAGTATTAGACCATAAAATATTGGAAGAAAAATTTGAAAGCCTGGTCCTTTATCACTGAAAACTGGAAGAGCTCTGGACCAGGGGGCCTGCACATTATGGCCACCGCTTCTTCTGCTCTATCATGTGCCATGCAAACTCCCAGCCTCTACGCTCTCCCCACGGCGGCCCTCTTCTAGTCCCCTCTGCCGTCCCTACTCCTTGTGCTGTGCTGAATGCCCTCACCAGGTGGCCAACTCCCCCTTACATACTCTCTTTGCATCAGGGACCTCCTATATGTAGCTTTCATGATTGCAATGTTAATCAATATGTATTTTGTAAAATGTCTGCTTCCCTTTTAAAATGTAAGCTCTGTGGTATCAGAGAGCCTATCTTCCAGCTACTGGACATATACACAGCTTGCCTCAAAGTGCCTGATGTGTAGAAGGTGCTCAACAAATCCATATGGAATAAGAGAATCAGTCAATAATAATACAGTCTATACTGTTCAGACTTAAATAGCACCTCAACCAAATATTATCTGTTTGATCTTGGTCATGATAGTTAATTCTCCTAAGCTTTATTTTTATTATTGGTAAATTTTAAATAATATTGCCAGCCTCACAAGATTGATATGGGGAGTAAAGCAGGAACAAATACTTTGATGAAAGTGCAAGGTGCTTCTAAGATAGAACTGATGAGTTAGCGAGAGTTTTGTTTCTTTTACAACATTATTAGAAGGAAAAAATGTGTAACGAATCTAAAAGCCCTTTGGAAATAAGTACCACAGTTTTTCTAAATATTCAATCTTTGCCTCTATAACAAAAGTTCTAAAATTTTACTGCAAAATATAATTGAACAAATATACAAGTATATAGGTAGAAAGCTGTTAATTACAGCATGGTTTCTACTAAAAACATAGGAAAGACCCTAAATATGTCCTAATATATATAAAAGGGTCAACAGGAGAAACAACGTGGTTGGCATAACAAATGGTCTAAATATTTCCCCACCATCTGAAAATACTTCCTCAATGCTGATGGAGGACTGATTCTGGCTGATTTATGCCCAGATATATGATGCTGAGAATGGGCTTTGACTAAAATGGCAAGAGCATATGACTATAAACTGAAGCTGAAAATTTATGATCTCAAGTTAGAGCAACCTTGGTAGAATATGAAATTGAGACAGTAGGTTGAGAACTATGTTGGTGCTGGTGGCCGGAGGGTAGGAGACTTAGTGTCAGTCACATAAGCTGTACGACTACTTCCATCAGAAAGAACACTTCTGAAACAGCTGTCAAGGTGACAAATGAGTCCCTGCAGTCTTCCCTCTCAGTAGTTGTAATTCCTTCAGCCAATTCTAAAGTAAACATTCCAGATGCAGTTGTAGGTATGTAATCTCCATGAAAGTGTACCTCTGAGTTCTGAAAGAGCTATACAAACACAAGAGAAACAAAGGCCTCTATTGATTTAGGAAGCATCCAGAATCTTGATGAACTCTTGGAGTTCCCAAAATAGAAATATTGGGTTGCCTGTTCACCTGGACAGGTAGTGGCTTGAGGGACTAATTTGGATATAAAAGAGATGAAAAGTAATATCTCCCCCAAACTGGTAAATCACGCCACTCAATCTATAGATTTATCTGCCAATATATCTTCTTATTATCCCTAACAGAATGTTCATACTTTTTTTAAGTAAGAAAGTAAGATATGGTATTTTCCAACTTCTCTTCCAAATCCTTGTGCTTAATTAAGAAAGAAGGACTGAAAAATATATACTACTGATGAAGATCCCTATGTCAGATTCCTGAAGATCCATGTGGGAGACAAAGCCCAAAGAGAAAGGGGCCCTTCTGTGAGATGTTTCATTAACTTTCTGGGAACCACTCAAATAGTGGCTCTCACCTGGGAGAACTGAGTGGAGGGTGGGTAAACAAGAGTGCCGCCCAGATGTTCCACCATGCAGGTGTTGCACCACACGGATCTCCGTATTCCTCCATTAATATCAAACGGTTACCATTGGTACTTAGCTAATTATTAATAAAGAAAAGGGAAGCAAAGAGAATTAGACATTGAGCTTAATAAACTGAGGAGCACAAGAATGTTTGCTTCACCAGGAGCTACAGCTTCATACCACAGGGTATCATAGCATTTCTATGACAAGAGGTTTAACCCTCCCCCTGTTTCCCCTCTGGTATGAGACTGTTGGGAGGCACAGGAGGCGGTGCTTGACCAAAGAGGCCTGTCAGTCTAATTAGGGGATGGATCTATCCAAAACCTGTGAAAACTTGGGAAGTTCATTGACCAGTCTGAAAAAGCTTCTGGTCTTTCCAAGCCCAAGCTAATATAATCCCAGAGGAACAAAGAAGCTCTCTCTCTCTCTTTCTTGCCCAATGACCTGAACTTGCATGGTGCAGTAGTCTGTCCCCCTCGTGGCCATGAGGCCTGAGGAGCCACATGGCTCAGGACTGTGCAGAACCCCCACGCAGGCTGCAGGAGGGAACCTGAATCCTGCAACACAGCAATGGACTGCACTAGAAACACAGGCTAAGCTAGCAGGATAATGGACTTGACTGAACTTTAATATGGAGAAGAAACCCTGGGCAGTTGCCTTTGTGCCGGCCCTACTGAGGACAAAATTGGACTTGGTGCATGGTGGATGCAGTATTTAAGGGTCCAAGGAGAAGCTGTGTGCAGAGAGAATTTGAAAATTGGCTAACAAAAAAATCCAGTCCCGGGGGTAGGGCGTGGGGCGGGGGATGGGGGGGTGATATGGCATAAACACCTTGCTTATAGCAATAGCAGCAGCCTTGTAAAATTTGATATTCATGCCTTATTTTCCTTGGTTTTTATTAGCTGGAAAGAGCCCATTTGTTATTTCTAGTGAAGGAAATTTCCAGTGGCTAAGGGAAATAAAGCTGCAATTACCCAATGTTTGAATACTCTATTAGAAATGCCAATGAATAATCTTAACCTTGAAAAACTCCCCTAAGTTAACACTGCTTGTAGTTGATTTCAAATTTTAAAAGGACCACAGTTTTCATAATCTTTGTGCATTAATCCCTTGATAATATTGTTTTTTGTTAGTCTTAAATTGGCTACAATTTTTGCTATAATTATTTTATGTTTGGCTTTTTGTGGGGTAAAGCACAATCAATAACTTCTAAAGTGACAAAAAATTAAGGTATTCTTAAATTTTTTTTCCTGTTCAGTGATTTTATGTGCTTTAGGATTGAAAATACCAATGACTAAATTCTATTTTAGGCCATGAAAGGAAATGAGCAAATGTTCACTTTTTAAAGATGACAGCATTTTATAAAAGAAATAATGGTCATGCAATTTAACCCAATTGTGATTTAGTTATATTTTCCATCATACTGAACTGTGTTGGCATAGAGGCATTGGAGAGAAGAAGATTGCATCCATATTGCACTATTATCCTTTGTTTCTAGTGAAGGTGATTTATCACTCTTCAACACCAAGGAATTTGTGAGGGTATTTTGTTACACTTACCACCATGTTAGTAAAAAATTGTAAACTTTAAGCTATAACACATTAAACAATTCCAGGAAAACCAGTTTTATAAAGCAATTA
Organism: Pteronotus mesoamericanus; assembly: GCF_021234165.1. Taxonomy (NCBI): domain Eukaryota; kingdom Metazoa; phylum Chordata; class Mammalia; order Chiroptera; family Mormoopidae; genus Pteronotus; species Pteronotus mesoamericanus. Next base: position 1,783,365 of record NW_026555277.1, read on the forward strand.
TTAATATGAATGTAGATAAAGCAATCTGCTATGTAGCATTCTAAAATGCTGAATTTGGAACCAAATGTATGACATATAAATAGGAAGTGTATTCAGTTATGGAATAATCCACCATAATAATAACTGTAATCTATATCCACAATCAAGATATATATGACAGAAATCACTGCTATTAAGTCTTAAGAAAGTTGAATCTGAAATAACTTTTACCTAAAGGCATATATCTTAGTGTGTTTAAACACATAATTTTGAATCAGAGTGTTCCAAACCACATTTAATAATAAACTCTAGTTCTAACATTTGCAAACTTGAAGTCATAAATATTTATGTATTAAGGTAGTTTTCTCTAAACATGTAGGTATCAAATATTAAAATAAACAATTAAAATTTCACTATTTTATAAAAAGATTTGTCTTAATCAAAATATTTCTGCGTCCTTATTTTATTTCTTGATAAACTGTTGGTATTCATGTTTTGGTTACCAGCATTTAAAAAAAACTGGAATAGGAAACTGAATCCATAATGTAGCGACCATGACCCTGATGGAAGCAAAACCGAAGTCGCGGCCCGGGCTGCCGAATCACCAGGTGGGTGTGACACGGACACCCCTGATGAAAAGGGAAAACGCGTCACTCACAAAAAATCAGTTGGCATGTAGCAAAATACAAAACAACTTACTGACCATATTATCTACCGTATAAAATATCATAATCATGAAAACCTTTCAGTCTAGAAACTTTTGTTTACATTACTCTGATAGTATTTCTACTCATTTAGGCAATATCTCTAGCTAATCATGGATTGAAATACTCCATATTATTAAGATAGCTATCTTCCTAATATAATTTATAGATTTAACATAATCCCAATCAAAACATCAGCCAAATTTTTGTGTATGGCAACAAGCTGAATCTAAAAGATTGAAAACAATTATGAAAAAATAAATTTGGAAAAGTCACACTATCTGATTCTGAAATTTTCTGTAGAGCTACAATAATCAAAACAGTATATTATTGGTGAAAGAATGAAAGAAACATAGTTTAGTGCAAAATAGATAGCAAATAGACCATATAAACATGACATATTGCTTACTGTAAAATAATACAGAGCAAAAAATAGACATTATCAATTAAATTTTACAAAGGTGCAAGGCAATTTTATAAAGGTAGCATAGTCTCTTCAAAAAATAATATGGGAAAAATTGGGCATCTATTTGAAAAATCAATGAACCTGAGTACATATTTCAAACTATTCAAAACTAACTTTAATAGATCTTACATTAGAATATTTAAATAAATAGATAAATAAGATTCATTATTCAAAAATAAACTAAAATTAAATCCACAATGAGATACTACCACACAATTATTAGAATAGTAAAAGAAAAAAAACAATAATACTAAGTTTTGGTGAGGATGAGAAGCCACTGAAATGCAAAATGACTGAGACACTTGGAAAACATTTTCATAGTTTCTTACCTATTTAAATATTCACATATCTAAGTGACCAAGCAGTACCATTCTTGTTTTTACTCCCCCAAAATAAAAATTTATGTTTGCAGAAAAAATTATATGTGAATGTTTATAATAGTTTTATTTATAGTCAGTATAAACTGAAAGCAACCTTGATGTCCTTCAACTGGTGAATAAATAAATTCTGGTATATTCATACTATGGAATACTGTTCAGAAATAAAAAGAATAAATTATTGATTAACACACACCCCAGTACGGATAAATTCTCAATTCATTTTGTCAGAAAGAGTCTAGATCCAAAGGCTGCATATTGTGGTTTTTCATTTACATAACATTCTCAAAAGACAGTATTATAGAGATGGAAAACAGACTGTAGTAGTCACAGTTGGCATTGCAGGCAAAGGTCAATTGCGATGAGACAACAGGGACAAAATTTTGAGATAATGGAGCTATACACTCCAAAGAATGGGTTTTACTCTATGCAAATTTTTAAAAACCAACCAAGTTATAAAGAGAACCCAGGAGGAAGTGTACACTGTGAAAAATGAATGTAACTGTATTGCAAACGAATGACATGACTAAGTTTGCAAAGAAAGAAGCTGGCCTCGGTAACTTTGAAAACCCATGTTGGACTACACATTGGAATGTTAGAGATTTAAAAGGTACCCCCTGTATGCTAGTTGGCAAATGTGTTTCTAACACAGAATGAGTTAGAAATTCTGAAACATCTTTATGTTTATACTGGGATTAAGCGAGTAAGTGCACTGTAAATAATGAAAGCTAGTTTGATAAAGAGGTTGAAAAAAGCCGAAGCGGAAGGCAAGGATAATCTCTGAGGTGCTGATTTGGAGTTGTAGGTACCCCTATCAGCTTGTTTCTGTAATTATACCATCAGATGGTCTACACTGGACACCAACAAGGGAGCTCAGTGTATGTGCTGCATTTAACATCAAAATAGAAAAACCAAAAAATAAAATTTCATATTTAAAGTGAAGTTTATATAGTTTTTAAAAGGTACATAAGTAAAAATCTAGTGAAAGGCATACAAGAGCTTTGAAGTAAATAGTAAAACTTTATTGAAGAATAATACAAAGTACCTACATTATATTCCATAGCAAATTTAAGCTATTCACTTGTAGACAATAGAGTACAATTTAAAAAGAGAAAATGTAAAGGCTGAAAATTGTGTTTCTGAATATTTCTCTACACAAAATAAATGCCCATAATTCATTGAATTAATAATTATGAATAGATGTGAAATATTATATGCAAAATAAATAATATTGAATAGAAGGTTTAGTTGAGTTGGTCAAAAATATCTGATACTTTTTACAGTTTATATTGATTGGCTAGTGATAATCAATTGCCTAAACAAGTAGAGATACTATGAGTTAACAAAACATTTTATATCAATAGGTGGCATATATATTGGTTAAGAGACATAGAATTATACACTTAAAACGTATGTAATTTTACTAACCAATGTCATCCTGATAAATTTGATTCTAAAAAAAGAGACAAGCTCTGGGGGAAGATCATTCAGGTTTGATTTCTAGACCTACTGTGAAATCAAAAAGACAATAGTACTGGCCATGCAGAATTATAAGGTTTTGATGCAGCATAGTGCCTGGCACACAGTAAGTGCCCAGTAACTAATAACAGTTTATAATAGAAATATCATTAATAACATCCAAAAACTCTAGGGATATGAGAACCTAAATAATTTTGTAAAGAGTAAGATATATTATCATAACCCCACATCTGCTGGAAAAGACCTCTAATTTATGTTGCTCACCGAGCCTACAGGTTAGTACGTAAGAGAAAGAACTTAGAGGACCTGAGACATTCAGCTTGGACCCCTTCTGACTTTCTTTTTCACACAGCTCAAATTATTGCCACAACCATTCTGTATCCCGAAATTATGTTAAGTACATTATTCCCCAAAGGATGTTAACACCCTCGCATTAAATTATACATTAAGGAAATTGGCAGAAAGTATAGTCATTTTCCATCAAAACCTAGCATTGGAAAAAATAACCAAAGAAATACAATACTGCTTTTGCATCATGTGCCATAATTAAGAAACAAAATTTCCTGTGCAGGAACTGAAAATATCCACCATATTCTTAAAGGGGTCTCAGGTTTAAAATATCAAGTGCTTTTAAATAGGCCAAATTATGACTTGGAAATATTTGAATAATTAAAAGTTTAAATTATATGCTTTCTATTCAAGTAATGTAATAATATTAAAAGGCAGTAAAGTATAAAAAAGCATTACTATTTAAACAAACTAATATTAATTTATCCATTAAACACATGGACTTTTGAACAAAATTTCATATTGTTTTTAAATGTAGTTAAATCCAAAACTATTTTCTAGAATTTTATGTGGTCCATATCCATTTTTATCAGTTTAATGAAAGAAAAATGGGTAACATAAAGTTAAATAAAGGTGATATTTCTCCTGAGGGTTTTTAGTCAGCTGTCTCAATTCAGCCCTGCATATAGGATTTAAGTGTCAGGGTGTTTGTCAGCAACAATGAATTAATATAAATAATAACAAAAATGACAAACTGATAATGTTTTCATAAGCATATTCATATATGTATGTTTACATGTACATGCATAAACACATATGTGTGTTGTGTGAAGACTGACACAATGGAGCAAAAATGAACATTTTTTTATTTTTTTCAGTCACGGTTTCCATGGAAACATGACAGCTAAGAAAAATATATAAAATCTGGGTTCCTTTGCAATAACATTGGTATAATTCTCCCACTCTTTTCTTCACGAAAGCAGTAGCACTGCTCATGCTTAGACTTTCAAAATTATGGTTATATGACCCATGTTAATGGCTCATTTAGAAACCATCTCCTTTCTCATTTAAAACAAATTCAAGGTTTTATTATGGTGAATTTAAGTTTCTCCTTGAAAAATCCAGTAAGTTGTTTACAATGAACTATAATACACATGAATTAATGGTCTGTGAATAAATATGATGCTTGTAACTGCCTGATATGGTGTCCTGGAGTGTGTGTTCACAGTTAAATTTTAAACTCAAAGTTTTAAACAGTGAATGTGTAATACATTTCTTAATGGTGATATAAAAAAGCTCATTGATTTTTAAGTAAAGATTGAAAATATTTTAAAGAAAAGTGGCAAAATAAATATAAGGCATTATATTAAACCCATAACTATCTAGCATGGTCAAGAACTGAATAGACTAAATGTTTTATTTGTCAGCTATCATAAATGTTATACTTAAAAAACCTTTTGAAAGAAGAATAATGGAATCAGTACATTTAGCATTAAAATTTGATTTCATTTTGATTCAGAAAGTATTTTGATATTGTGTTTGAAGGTAATCCTGACACTTCTCATTTCTCCAAAATGTTTTTGGATAATGCATGATGGTTTTTCAAGATAATAAATATCTCACACTATTAGCTATCAACTATATATCAGATATTACTATATTCATTTAACATATACATGTCATGGAATCTTCAGTACAATATTTTGAGAGAGGAACTATCTTAATAGCTCTTTTAGAGATTTTATATATTAAAATATAGAGAGCAGCAGTTAAGGGTGTGGCTCCCCTGTGGCGTTCTCCTTGCTTGCTATGAAGAAACAAAATGCCCTTGTGAACGAACCAGTGGAGGGACCACGTGGTAGTGAAAAAATCGGCTCTGGCCAACAGCCAACAATGAACCAAGACCCTCCTAGGTCCAACATCCCGTAAGGAGACAAATCTCACCGATAATCAAGGGAGTAAGCTTAGAAGGAAGACTTTTCTCTTGTAAGTGTTGAAAGGGCTGCAGCCCTAGCTGACACCTTGATCGCATCCTAGTGGAGAAGCTGACGCAGAAGATCAAGCGAAGCCATGCTTGGGCTGTTGACCCACAGAAACAGTGAGGTATTAAAGGTTGTTGTTAAAAGCCGCTACATTGTGGGGTGATTCGTTATGCAGCAATAGGTAACTAATTCAGATTTTGGTATGAAAAGTGGGGCGATGCTCTATCATTTACTTAAATATTTGGCGTTGCCTTTGGGACCAGAGTGGGGGTGAAGATTAAGGCAGGAAGTGGAAAGAAGTTGGAAGGATTTTGAGTAGCATATTAGAAAAAAAGCCTAAATTGTCTTTAACATAATGTTAGTAAAAACATGCGTGGAACATGTGTGTGTGAGTGGTCGTGGGGAGTGGATCAGGGTAGGGGGAGAGGCTGCGTGGCTGATGCCACTCTGAAGAGGAAGGGAAATACCAGCAACATATTGTGCCTGAGGTCAAAGGTGCCAAACATCCTACAGTGTGTGAGACAGCTCATTTACATAAAAAATATTACCACAGATTTTCAATATTAGTATTTCCAAGAAAATAGTTTACTCTGTATATGAAATGTTCACTCTTCCTAAAAGCATTAAGCTATTTAAATTAATTCTCCCTGGTGAACATCTGTTGTATTACAGTTAGCACATTTAAGACATGTTTTTACATATATAATTACACTTCCCCTCTTTTCTCTTGGTAATGTCTTCAAAATCAAAAGAAAATGGGAATAGAAACTGGGATCAATCAATCAATGAATCCATCAAGTAACCTCTATTTGTTAAGTTAGTTCTTTATGGTTGGAACATGACAACAAATCACAGGAAGAGAATACATTAAAAAAACAATGAATTTAATTGAGGATATAGTTTTAGACTTGCGCCAAATAAACGGAGAGGAAATGCTGTTGGAACATGAAGAAAAGAGGTGTCCCTACAGGTCAACAGTCACGGTCACACTCAAGGGCAAGCTAGGTATTGAACTACACTTGGAAGAGCTGGTGGATTTTTGACAGTTATTAGGTAATCATCTACTTCATAATATAAAGATATAATATATGAGTGAGAAGACAAGTATATGAAATGAGGGGTAGTCTGAAAAAAAATTGAGGAAGTGGGAATAACCAGGGAATGTTAAGGATAAAAGGGAAAAGATCACCTTCCCGTAGTAGAAGAGTGTAAGAAGTGAGATGCAGAACATCATGGTGTCATGAGCACATGATCTGGACCCAGGCTGCCTGGATTCAGTCCAGCTGTGACCTGGGGTAAGTTCCTCGTTTCTCTGTGCCTCAGTTTATTCATCTACAAAACCAGAAAATAAATAGTATCTCCTTACAGGATTGAAAGAGATTAAATACACAAATGCATATATGCAAACTCTAGAATAGTGCCTGTAATGTAATAAATATTCTGTAAGCACTAACCCTTATTAAGAAATGTTATGTCAAAGAATTGTACTAGGGTAAATAGCATTAGGTGTTAATATACACAGAGAGAGAAATCTACATATGTGGTTATACATGCTAAAGTTTATTTTTTTTATTTTATTCACAAATTGAACATGTATCTAGCCAGCTGCCTTCTTTATAATTCAAGGATCATCACCCTCTTGCCCCCCTATTTTAGACTTTGTTAAAGTCGTCTACCTAACTCTCTGCCTTTAGCTATACAATAAGCAAAAAGAACACAAGGAAATGACTAACAAATCTTTTAAAGAGTCCTTGGAAAAGGGGCAAGTAGGTGAATGAATAAATGAAATATGACATACTCACAAAGTGGAATATTATGTAGGATTTACATAAATAAATTAGACATATAGAGACATGTGTATATGAATATCATGAAAATAAAATGCAGAATGCAAAAGCTAGATGTTCTATAATACATTTTCAATAGCACCATTTAAAGATTTTTTAATGTACAGAAATCAATCTTTTATATAATAACTATTTTAAGAAAATTTTTGCAATGATAAATATCAAATCAGAGTAGTAGCATCTGGTGAAGAAGAAGTTTATGTTGGAAAGAAACTCAAAGAGATTTCAGATGTATCTGTAATGTTTTAGTTCTTACATTCAAATCATTTTGAAGAAAATATGAAGAATAAACCAAAGTGAATTTAATTGATTGCCACATACAGAGAAAACCACAGAGAAATAAACTATTCTTATGCAATATTTCAATTCTCATTTGTACCAATTAATTATGTTTCTATTCAGATTATATACTGTCATGTTTAATATGATAAATAACAATCTTCTAAATACAACTTATTACTAAAAACAAATTCTAAAAAATCCTTGTCATACTACTGTTTCTCCAATTTAAAGGTGGAATTGATTATATTTGTGTGTATATTTGTAAAGTTTGAAACTTCCTACAAAAGGAGTTGTTTCAGTTAACCTATCTCTCTAATCAAGTATTTATATTCTTCTAATTAACATCTTAACCTACATTGTTTCAAAGTTCTCTAGGAAGGAAAACACTGTGTAAATTTTACAACTTCTCAGAAGTAGACATTCTTTTGATATGTGATTAGTATTCTGGGCAGTTAAGTCGTCAATCTTAATAATAAATCAAAGGTTTTGCTTCACACATTGTTATTCTGAGTGTGTTGTTGAAAATATTTGCATCTCACCTCCCACTGCCCTATGTGTTGCTCTTGTCCCAAGGAGTTAGGGACGCCTATGGACTATATGTTTTTATCTTCCCAAAATTCACATGTTGAAATCCCTACTCCTCAATGAAATGGTATTAGGAAGTAGGAGATAAGCAAGTTTAGATGAGGTCATTTGGGCGGAGCCTCCGTTGAGATTAGTGTTTTCATCAGAGAGAGACTAGAGCTCCCTCTGTTGGCCACCTGAGGGTGCAGGGAGATCATGGCTGGCTACAAGCCAGGAAGCCCACTCTGGTCAACACCCAACCATGTAGTGCCCTGATCTGGCACCGCTGTTCTCCAGGACTGTGAGAAAAGGTTGTTGTTTAAGCCACCCCACCTATGGTATTTTGTTACAGGAGCCCAAGCCTAATGACACAGAGAATAGATTAGCGATTGCCAGGGACTTGGGGAGAAGGGGATAGGGTATAATTGCTAATGGGTACAGAGATTTTTGGAGCGGTAATAAAATTTCCTGGCACTAAGTAATGGTGATGCTTGCACAGCTTTGTGAATATACTAAAAACCACTGAATCAGATACTTTAAAAGGGTGAATTGTATAGCATATGAATTGTATTTCAATTTAAAAACAAGCATACAAACAAAAAATCTAGGCTGGAGAAGCTTGAAGACAGGAAGAGAGGATAAGAGGAGCCAGCACGGCTCGAACAGAGGGAGGTGACTCCGGGTCAGAGCCGCCCACAGCAAACGGCAGCCCTCTGGTCGACAATAAGAGCATCTTCCTGGAGCCGCCCGGTTTAGGGAGAATCAGGCCCAAAGCAGCTCCAGGTTCAGCACACTGCCGTCGACGCTGAATTTTGGCCATATGGAAGCAAACTGCTGTGACTTTAAAAATATTTGAGCCGCAGTGGTCTGTAATTAAACCCAAAGGTAATGTCATCAAGCCAGACAAGAGTTACAGATCCACATAACTTAGGCAGTAAATGTTAAAAAATAATTGCATTTTCCTATGTGCTAATGACATACTAACTATAATTGCAAGCTTTACTCATTTTTTTTGATATTTCAGTGACCAAAATTATAGTAATCAGTTTGCTAAACTTGTCAAATGTATCCATCTCGCTTAAATGTATTCGTATACTAAAGCGATTCCACTAGCCAAAACCTTAATTATTTTCTGTATCTTCGTACAAATGTGGTGAGTAGGTTTTAATCAACCAAGATAATTCACCTCTTTCCTAAATGAGACTTTATATTTAAACACCCACAGAGCGCAAACACGTACTCGTCAGGTTTAAAATAAAATGAAGCAAGCAGATGTTGAAGGCAGAAAGAGGTGGGAACTCGGATGGAAGGGGGATTGAGTGCCCGTCTAAAGGGAAGCCCTTTACTCAGGTGCAGCTGAGAAGAAACGTTGTCTAGATCTTCCCATTTTTTTGAAGGAAATAAACAATTATGAAGTTCTTATGGGAAATTGGCTCACTTTTTAAATAGTGGGTATAGCTTTTGAAAACTGAGCTAAGAACAATAAATATCAAAGACATTTATTTTATTTTCTTTAAGGCCCTTTTTCTTTGTCAGGAAAATAAACCATGGAATTTTGTCTCCAGGACTCTAGATACTAGATTTCCCCATTTCCATATTAGACTTCAGAGATTTCTGGTGACATTGTTGTATCATTTGAATCTGTGCCATTTAATTCTGTTGATGGCTGTTCAGTTGTTTACCAGATCAATATCAGGCTTTATATATCCCATGTGATTAAATTTAACTAAACCAGGTAACGTCAATTGGTTCTTATACTTTGAAGTTAATTTTTTAATTCAAAACGGCAAGAGGCCAGTGGTGTTTACTATCACTCTGAGTTTCCAACTGGTTAGTAGCCATTCCTATCTGGAAGTCCATGAAGAACCTCAAAATTAAAATGTATAATTTTAATTTACAAACTAAAGTTAAAATATATAAATTTAATTAAAGAAAAACAGATGTCTAGAACTTCTTGTTCCCCATTTCTTTTGACTCAATGCCCTCCTCACAGCTCCTTGTCCCTTGCCCACCTCCCTATGCGTTCAGTTAGGTCCCAATAATTGTCACTCTGGAATATGTCTCACATCTGTTCTCTCTGCTCCCCTGTCAGCACCCTGACAGTCGGCCATTTTACCTTACATGTGACCAACTATTTACAGTAATTTTCACAACCTGCTGTTCAGCCCCCACCTGTCAACTTGGGGAAGAATAGTAATCCTGAAACACCACGCTCATTGCTTTCCCTTATTACTCTAAAAATTCAAGCATCTCCACTGCTCACAAAAAGGAGCCCAAACTCGATAGGGAGGGAAGAAACTTGCATTTTATGGATATGAATAATAAAATAACCTCTGTAGCCCGATAGAGCTGGGTTCAAATTCTCAGTCCACATTTACCAGAATATCTCCATTGAGTTATAGTTTATAATCACAGACTCCTTGACTACAGTTAAGCTCTTAATACTTATCTCAGAAGAGGTATTACAAAGATCAAATGAGATCATCTCTGTGAAGTCGCTAATGCAGCTCAGGTTCTTGGAACTACACTGCCCGCAATAAACTAGATCTTGAGTCTTACCTTCTTCCTGGGCTCAAGAGAGTTTGGGAGCTTGTCTCCTGGCTCCGTTGCACAGAGTTCAAAATCATGAACATATAGATACTGAAGACAAACCAAGACAAGACTGCAAATAAGGTGGAATTCATCAGTACAACAATAGGCAGATCATACCTCAGCATCATCTGGTAACCTTCAAACCACAAATTAGTGCTCTCTTGCCTGAGAGCTTGCAATTCATGCACCAGAGAAGATATCTCTGTTGTGTAAGCTGCCCATCCAGGAAGCAAACTTTTAAGAAGTAGAAGTGACTTCATGAAGTCTTAACAAGAACAAAGGCAACACGCATGTCAGTAAAATAAGGAGTCTTGGAAAGCTAGCAAAAACTTTTTAAATTCAAAGGTTGTTGAATTTAGCCTTTTCCCAATTTCTCGGTCTTTTATCTCTACTACACATTAAACTTACTACTTCACAACTTTTTCCTTAGTTTGCCCAACATATGGATTGAAATCTAAAATAACAGTTTATTTTCTGCTGTTTCTATGTTGGAAATTTTCAGTAGGTGTTGGAATCTGCATTTGCATTTGCTGCACCAACAATTTATGATTACTTTTCCACATTTCTTTGCTGGCAAACAAATGCACTGTAGTAATAATAACTTAAAGTTCCTCATGGTTAATGGCCCTTGTGTTCTGTTTTGGTGCAAATGGAAGTTATCTTTCATTCTCCTCACCTGAGAAACAGGATGAATGGCCTGCCTGACTTTGGAGGCGTTTGTTTGTGGCGGATGGTGGCTTTGCATCTTCCCCAGCTTTCTCACGAAAAACAGCCAAACTTGCACAGGTGTAATTTGTGGCCAGGTAACAGAACAATGATTGTCAGCCTGTCACCTGCCTTAGACTGGGTTCCCTGGAAACAAGGCTCTGAGACAAAAACTGAGACAAGGCACAAAGATGGATTATCGGGGGTTGCTCTTGGATGATAAGTATCAGGAAGTGAGGAAGGCAGGACTGGACAGAGGGTACAGCCAGCCTGCACTGCTGTTACAGTAAGGCTTCTCCCAAGTCCGTGGAGAGTGCTGGAGCCACGACAGACCTTCCATATTGCCCCAAATTAAGAAACGATGGCTGGACCCAGAGGTATTTTTGCCTCAGCCAGTCATTAGCAGCAAGCCACCCTTGAAAGAGCTTATCACTCAGATTGAGGCAGATCTTTACGGCTGAGGCCAACTCCCAGTCAGGGATGGAGCTGTCATTAGGAGCTGATATTCCCAGAGGCTGACTGGGAGGGAAATGGGTGTGTCACCCCTGAGGAATAACCTGGTAACCACCACAGGTCCCCAGAGAAATTAAATCCTCTGTCATGGACTCATTAGCTTTTTTATCTACTGCGTTAACCTGTCACATGAGACTTGATTAACATGTTCAAGGGAATGAAGTTAACCAGCCTGTGTCAATGCTCACAGCACCTCTTAGTCTAGCTGAATCATCTAATTCAATGGTAGGAGAAAGGTAGGAGAAAGGTAAGAAGAAAACAAAAGGGAAACTCTTAAATTAGTTACGGGCATAATGTGTTAGAGAGTAACATCTCTTTGACTTTAGAGAGCCCGAACACAACTTTGTCAGGTAAAGAGAAACACTCCATCATCATGAATCCAGAGTGCCCAGGCCTCACTTCCGCGTTGTGGAGTGGCTTCATGTTCATCTGTCAGCTGGCACAGCATCAATGTTAATTCAGAGCAGGGAAATAGCGAGGCTGTTCCTGGTGCCATATCATTATTTGAGATATTGGTCAGCAGTTCTACTTGTCCTTGTTTTTTGCTCCAGCGCCTCCTGTCTTTCTTGCCTCTGTCCTCTCATACTTCCATGCACCCTGCCTACAGTCTCTCCATGGAGCTCTCTCTCATCCCGCTCCTGTAACACCCCCATCCCTCCCATCGCACTTTGACGTCCACCCTCCCTTTTCTTCACTCCGCCAAAGGTTGACTCGGACTTTGTCCGGAGAGCACTGCGCAGTAAGAGGACAGGCATTGGACTGAGGGTGGACGCAGCTCTCCCAGGCTGACAGGACAGAAGTTCACAATCGTTGCAACATAAAGAACTATGTTAATGACGCCGGTGTCTCTACCGAGAGCAGTCAGTCTCTCTTTTACTGGCCATTTCACGTTCCCCTTAACCTCAGCTAGGACTAATGCTGGCCTAGGTGGCTTCTGAGGTGGGCAACTCACACCTTCAGTGACCAAGGAGAATGAACCCTGGTCATAACTCCCTTGTAAATTGGTACCACCACAATTTGTCAGGGAAGTAATAAGAAATATCCATGTAGGTGACCTGGGGGCCAAACGAGGAATCCTTTCTCTGCCACCTGATCGCTTAGGCAACATACCAAATAACCCAGGTGGCCTCCATAGCTTATAATTTGATGTATCCCTTGCTGTGTTTATTCCCCGAAGAAATCATCCAAGCTCTGGGAACCAGGACCATTACACCCACAGAACCTAGAATTGTGAGGATAGGAAACACAAATTCCTCAAATGGTTCTCTGGAGTGGTGATAATTAGAATATATTAGATTATATCCCATCAGGGGATAAAATCACAAAGTAATTTAAATGGGAATTAAAAGAGCTCTAAATAATATAGAGGGTGGTCAAAAAGTCCATATGGTTTTTCCATGAAATAGAGACCTGTTTTTCATTTTCACCAATAACTTTATTGATTTGGGTATTTTGAGTATGTCTCGCACGTGGTATAATGTTGATGGTCTTCAATTAATGTCTCTGCTTGACTGCTATCAACTCCAACTGGTCTACCAGACTGTGGAGCATTGTCCAGCGAGAAATCTCCAGGATAAAACTTCACAAACCATTTCTGACACCTTTGATCAGTCACAGCACTTTCTCCATACTGCACAAATCTTTTTTTTTTTCATTTCAGTTGTATTTTTACCTTCCTTGAAATAATATAGCACAATATGCTGAAAATGTTGCTTATTTTCTTCCAACTTCAATACTAAAATGCCTACACAAAAATTCACCAAGTTTGGTTTTTTTAAATGCCAACTGTTACAATACAATCTAACAAAATTGTTTCAAGTGAAGTTAAAGACAACTAAGCACTACTATAGCCATCTCACAAAAAAAAACAAAACACAAAACCTCACACACAAATGAACTTTTTGACCAACCTAATAGGAATAACAGACACAGAGAATAGTCACTACCTGTAACTGTGACTTCCCTCGACTTCTGGTGCCTGGAAGCCCTGGCTATATCTTGAGGTCACAGTGCCTAAGAAACCTAGAGGTTACTTAAATTCTTGTATACATTTAACACACAGCTAGTTATTATTTGCTCTAAACTTTGATTAAGGAATATTGCTTCTCTACATCTATTTTCCCTATCTACTAAATACACATAAGAATAGTAACTCATCATGCTGCTGTTTCAAAATTAGTCTTCTTATATAAATAGTCTTAAGCAAAATACTTGAATGTAGAGCCTTTCCAATGCTCCTTGGGGCTATAGGAAGGAAAAGAAACCAGAAAGGTTTTTATAGCTATTCTGGTTATTCATTATGGCACAATAAACCATCTTAAAACTTGGTGGGTTAAAGTGACAACATATTATTTGTCATGTTTCTGTGGGATGACTAAGCTTAGTAGGGTGGTTGTCCCCTGGGTCTCTCTTTCACACAGTTTCAGTCACATATCAGATGGAGCTGCACTCATCTGAAATCCGGAGGAGGCTGAATGTCCAAAAAGGCTCATCCACATGACCAAGGCCTTCTGCTGAATGTCTTCTGAGAGTTTAGCTAGAGCTGTTGACCAGCATCCCTACCCACTGTCTCTTTATGTAACCTGAGCTTCTAACTGCATGGCAAAAAGGTTCTAAGAAGGAGTGAATCAAGAAGCAAGGAGCTGGAGCTGCCAGTCTTCTTAAGGATTGTGTAAAAGCTGCACAGTGCTACTTTATTTAATTCTATTGCCCCGAGGAATTACAGAGTCTGCCCAGATATCAGGGAGGTGGAGCAGTAAGCTCCATCTCTTAATAGAAAAGGACAGAGTCACATCACTGAAAAGAGCCTGGATCCTGTGGAGCCATCTTTGAAGCACAATTGGCAACAGCGATTTAATTCAACAAAATCTGTGAACAAATAGTACTTTAATGTGAGCTAATTTCATACAGGAACCAAATTTTATGACATTCATAACCTTTTTATACAGAGAAACACTTTTCTAGTATGGATTTGGACATACGTCACGTGGATTATCAAATTAATTGGCAATTAAGCAGAAAAGCTCTTATCGAAGATGTCCATGAACTGTAATTTCCTATAAAGCCAGTGTATGGGTTTTCATTTCAAGAAGAGCTCTTCATTTAGGTCCTCTGACTGTGTAGAGTTCTCTGAAACAAGCTAAGGCTGCAATGACTGCAAGAGGTAAAAGTCACGTGGGTGGAACAGATCACTCAGTGACTAAGGGATGGAAAAGTCCTGCCGACTCTGAGGAAGCCGATCACTACCAGAGCGGCACCTTGGGGTTAAGAGCGCAGACTTTGCAGCCATTCAGAATTGGGTCTGAATCCCAGCTCTGTGTACCCTGGGTCATATTGTGGCCATTACCTGCCTCAGTGTAGCCTGGAAAGCAATAAGTGACACCATTTTCCTGTTTACAACTTTTGTTATAACATTTTTTTAAAAAATTACCCTTCTATCATCTTTAGTGAGAAAATAGTCACATACACAGTGCAGCACTTAATCTCCCCTCTATGTACAGTTTTAAAGCAGTTTCCTTATGGAAACTATTTTTTGTGGTTCAGTAGAGAATAGGCTCTCATTTTTAAAGAGTTTATTTAAAAATAGAGAGAATAACATCAATTTATTTCTCTAATATACTGAAAGTCAACATGTCTTTTTTTAAAGTATATTTTATTGATGATGCTATTACTGTTTTCCCATTTTTTCCCCCTTTTATTCCCTTATGCCCTGCACCGCCCCTCCCACCAGCATTCCCTCTCCTTTAGTTCATGCACGTAAGTTCTTTGGCTTCTCATTTCCTATGCTATCCTTAACCTCCCCCTGTCTATTTTGTACCTACCATTTATGCTCCTTATTCCCTGTTCCCTTCCCCCCATTCTCCCCCTCCCCCTCCCAGCTGATAACCCTCCATGTGATCTCCATTTCTGTGATTCTGTTCCTGTTCTAGTTGTTTGATTAGTTTGTTTTTGTTTTTGTTTTTAGGTTCAGTTGTTGATAGTTGTAAGTTTGTTGTCATTTTACTGTTCATAGTTTTGATCTTCTTTTTCTTAGATAAGTCCATTTAACATTTCATATAGTAAGGGCTTGGTGATGATGAACTCATTTAACTTGACTTTACCTGGGAAGCACTTTGCCTGCCCTATCATTCTAAATGAGAGCTTTGCTGGGTAGCATAACCTTGGATGTATTTTATTGTTTTCCAACCTCGCACTACTTCTTACAGCAGTACTCATAAGTGCTTTGTAAATATTCAACATTAAATAAAAAGTACTAATTTAATAACTTTTTAATGCTAATACTATCAGGGGTGTACAAACTTTTGGCATTTCTGGGCCCCACTGGAAGAAGAGTTGTCTTGGGCCACACATTAAATATACAAACAGAAAGAAAAACCAATGAGCAAAAAATTTAAGGAAATTTACAATTTTGTGTTCAGCCACACTTATAGCCATCCTGGGCCACATGTGGCCCACAGGTCATGGGTGGGACACCCTTACTAGTATCCATCATCATCAAATTATATTCTTTAAGTGACCATTTTCTTGCTCCTAATAAGGGTTAGAATTATGCTGCTAAAAGACTTATGAAATCTAAATTATTCTAATATTTTCTAATAATAAGTTATGTTCATCCCTATCATTACATTACTTTAATAGCTTTCAGTAACTAATTGCTTCATCCTGGGACTGCTGTCAGTCCATAGCATCATCGATCAGATATTTGGTCTTACACTCAGCCAGAAATAGCACTTGCTAAAATTGTGAATGGCTTGTCTTGGTTCTAATGATGGTTTCATAGCCCTTTGGGGATAGCTAAATTTCAGTTCTTGTTACTGACTAATATAATCATATGTTGGTTTGACAAACTATATTTTAGTTTGAAACATGAATTAATGGTTGTATTTATCTAACTACTACCAAATTCCCTTTCAGCATGTGGTAGACTAAGCTTTAAGAATATCCTAACTTAGAAAAACTTGCACAAAATTAATAAGGTGAAATTTGACAGCAGTATATGTATAACCCTGTCTTCAAATTCAAAATGAATCATACAGGACTGAATGGGAGAGATCTTGTTTAAGATAAACTCATGTAAAAAGTTACTCAAAAACTCAGCAAAAGCCAAAAAAGAAGATAATGTAGATACATTAAAAATTGAAGCCTTGGGTTGCATACCCAGAAATAGTATTTTTATTTATTGCAGTCCAAGCCACTGCATTTGCTTGTATGATTTTTTAAAAGGTTAAGAGAGTGAACATATATCATCATAACAATTTCATGAACATAGATACATAAACTTAGGAAAATGAGGGAAAAAATGGAATGATAAAATAAAGCCACCAGTTTCAAGACTTCCTTTCTGGTCATGATAGAATAGCTGATAACTGATCTAGTGTGTTGCTTCTAATAACTATATACACTTGATTATACATGTTCAAGTGTACACACACGCACGCACACACTTTCTGGACACACATGTTCTGTCCAGAAAGTTTCCAGCCATGTACTATGAAAAATAGAGACATTTATTGAAGAAGATATCAGATACAAGAAACATTGTACATAGGACAGTGAAGCCTCAGTCCCCTTCAAAGTAGGCACCTTGGGAGCTCACACAGTTCTCCCAGTCACCATCAGCTGCCCCATCGTATTTTCCTGATCTCATTGATGGTCTGAAATCTCTTCCCTTTTAAGGGCAATTTTAGTTTTGGGAAAAGCCAGGAAGTTACACAGCACCACATCTGGTCTGTAGGGGACCTGAGTCACCTGGGTGATTTGGTGTTTTGCCAAAACACTCTGCACAAGATGTGGTGCATGAGTGGGTGCGTTGTCATGATGAAGCTGCCAATTACCAGTTGCCCATAGCTGCAGCCTTCTGAATCATCCAAATGGTTTCTCTGGAGGAATGTTCAAGCTTAATGCAAAATTTGATGCAGATTTGTTGCTCTATTCACTCAGTCATTTTGAGTGCAATAGCCACATAGTACACATGCACACTCAACGTCATCTACTGCCTCCACTGACTAGTACAGTGAAGTCATCATTGTTCACACATGCGCATTCTAGTCCACTGTCCTTGGCTGCAGGTTACATTGATGCTGCAAAAACCATTCTCATTATATTAACAATTGTTGGACTTTTTCCAGGCAGACTTTGTATATGCAAATATATGTGTACATATATACACATGTATTCAAGTGTGTATAAAAAACTGTTTGAATGTTTGAAGTTATTAAACAGTAATCAATACTAAGGTCTTGGAGAGAAGGTATGCACAACAGGTCACCCATTCTGCTTTCTCATTCAAGACATTTTTCAAACAATGGTGCAAGGAAATATAACAGAGAGAGTAAGAGTCTTTCTGGATGGAGAAAACAGAAATTAGAGTTTTGGGTTACTAGGGCAGATTGAGGCAGATTACTAGAAAGGAGGGGCCTGTAAAAAAGGAGCCCTGAATATATGCAAAAAGAAAAAAATTAGTTCCATTCCTTAGACAACTCCCATCTGCACATTCATAGAGAAGGACTTTGGAAGGCTTAGTGATGAACAGCAACTGGGAGCCTGGAAAGATGAACACAGATTTCAGAGATCTCTGCATGATGGGAAGACGCTGGAATTTGGGTATAGCTAGATATAGAGACCTTGGGAACATCTCAAACTCTCAATTGAAATGTTAATGGAAAAAGTAATGGCCTCTGAGTAAGAACCATCTTCTAGGCAGGGGTGTCCAACCTGCGGCCCTCAGGCCACATGCGTCCCAGGAAAGCTATGAGTGTGGCCCAGAAACGCCAAAAGTTAGGATACCCCAACAGGGAAATAGAGTCTGTTGTGGATGCATCAGGTGGAAAGCAAAAGCTTTACTCTAGTACACTGAGCAGAAAACACAACAGTAAAAGGTCCTAACCATGGAGTCCAAGCAGGTTGGCCTAGGCCTCTCACCAGAAGTGCCTTCTCATGACAGCATGGTCAGAACACACTGTTTGGCTTGTCCTGAAAGTGAAGTGTGCTTAGTGCTGTTAAGTAGTCCATGGGGAACTTAGAGTGTTGCAAGCATTTTGATAGAGGCAAGGTTCAAAGGACAAGCATTGAAGTATTTCATAATAGTATTCTGTAGGGTTCTCAGAGTCAACTTTTTAAGGGCACTTTTGCACTGAATCTCCAGGCTGACAGTCACTCACAGTCATTTCTCTTCTGGTGCAGACATGATGTAGGGTTTGTGGAGGGTAGAATTACAAAATTAAGGGGTGTGGCCACCCTCAGTGCTTTCTTGGGCTGAGGCACTTGGGGGTGGCAGAAACACTTCAGGGGATAGATGATCTTCCCAAGTGAAGACACATGGAGGGCAAAAGTGGTGGGTTGGTTTTTAATTCTGAGTATATGTGCTTGAGGCCGGGCTCAGGATGGAATTACAAGGGTGGGCTCTACTGCTAGCTGAGCATCTCTCAGTGAGCTCCTTCGGGTTACTTTGCAAAGGAGCATAGGATATCCCCTACAGAGCCTTGTGGGGACTCCTTCAACATTGCATGATAATTCTAGGCACATTGAAGAGTTCATTGTAAGGACAGTTTGTGGATGGCAGCTTTAAAGTCCCCAGACTGCACCACTAAAATTATAGTAGGATCATTAGCAAAGAAACCTGCCAGCCAGATGGGTCTGATAGCCACAAGCAGGAAGGCCATTTTGCCTGGAAAATAATTCCAGGCATAATATAAGGAGGGACTTGCTTTAGCACCACTTCCATTGGCACTGTTCAATGGAGAGGGAGGTGAGCTCTGGTTCAGAAACTATCCTGGTCCCACTCTTAGTAGATACTCTACTAATAGAACCTGCCAGCATTTGGCACTCAGCCACACTGCTGTGTATTTGTGCACCTGGCTAAATTCTTTGTTTGTCTCCTGAGACAGGGTTAGGCCGAAGCGGTCTACTAGCAACCCTATTATCCAAGTTGTACACAGTAACAGCAATTGCCACAAAAAAGGAGAACATTTTCACGTAACTAGCTCACAGGAACCTCCTTCCAGGCAAGCAACTGGACGCTGACTAAGGGAGGAGGCTGGTTGCTTTAGAGAAAAATGTCGTTACTTCCCTGTGTAAAGTGAGGTAGAGACCTGGCCCACATCCACTAATAGAGGTTGCTCAATTCTGGGGTTCCTCTGTGATGTGGAGAAGAAAAATAATTTTCTCTCTGCTTGTCTAGGTTCATAGCTGAGACCCCTCTCCCCATAACAAAAGACTAATAGGAGAAAAACAAACAGAAGTCTAATAACATGTATACTCTGGAGATACCCCCAAAAAGCAGAATACCTTCTCAAAATAGCCCAAGCCACCACCTCAAATACTATCTCCAGCTAAAGAAAAAAGAAGATGGGGGGTGCAGTTATGAGAGGTTGTCAGGAAAAACACAGTAAATAAGGGTATTTGGTTATCATGCAGATTCAAATCAGTGCCTTCTGCATTGATCAGAGTTTCTAGAGATTTGGACATCTTCCTCTTCCTGGTACAGAGAGGAGGCTGTCCAAATAACTCTTACATTCCTAACCGCATCTCAGGGTCTTCTTGTTCAACTGGCACAAGCCAGGAAACTGAGAATCACTGACTGACCACGGGACTTCATGTGGTTAAGAAGGAGGGTTGAAGAGAAACTTGTAGAATAGAGCCATCTGGTAGAACTTCAGGGAGGGAGAAATTAGACACGTGTTCAGAGGTTGTGCAGCATTTACATAAGCAATAGAGAGGCCTGGTAATTTTAGTGAGAGGAGCACAAGAAAGGGTGGGAAAAATGTAAGGTTGCTTCAGCGGATGGGAGGTGGATCCTTCTTCCTTGGGGAGTCCCATTACTGCAAGTTAGGAATGGTCGGTCTTTACAACGTTACCCAAGTCCTGACGCCCTGTCCATGGTGTTTGTCAAGACATCTTGCTCCAAGACCATCATTTTGGGCTCATCTAAGGTCTAAATACATAAGATTTACTCTCTTTTATATATTAAAGCCTCCTATTTTCTTTGCTCATTCAAAAGAGATGGCACACTTGAGTTTGTTTTCAGGCAAAAGTGAGGCACCTTGGCTTAGCAGTTACCTTGATGGAGCATGTATTACAGTGCCCTTTGAACTCCCTCTTCTATTCTCACAGTGAGCCTTCACTCTCAGAGACTGACATCCTTCACCCTTGCAAGACACAGGCAAACATGGTTTTGTTCATCCCTTTTTACTGAACTAAGTCCATGGCTGATCTAACCTCTAGGCTGCTCGAGTATAGGGGGAAAAAAAAGTCATCTGGCTAAAGATATACTTCCTGGGTATTCCTTTTAAATCCAAGAATGAGGCTCCCAGTTACTTTATAGATGTGATGGAAACAGATATTTCTGTCTTGAATCTGGACTTTCCTATTCATGGACTATTATTTCCAGACTACATTTTCAAATCAGCATGTCCCCTGCAGAAGGCTTGTTAGCCCGAGTCCTCCTTTTCATTGCTTTTATTTCTATCAGTGTAACATGCAATCCTCCCCTCCGAGCACACCTATGCCTCTTCCCCACCCCCCAAAAATTATAGTTCTCTCCTTGGCCCTTACCTCTTGGGAAAGAAAGAAGGAATTGAGTGGCAGAAAGGAAAAGTCTCGGTGAGTTACAGATTTCATTTTAACCTTAAGCACAAGCCTAAAAATTATTCTCCAAATGGATAAATTGAATCCCAAAATAGTAACACACTTGTGCGAACAGATGGCAGTGCAGATAGGGGAGTGTGGGGAGCAATTGCTGCCTGAAGCGCTTTCCATCTGTTACCAGGTCTCTGCTGTGTCTGGATATTCACACTGCTTCGTCCACTCACAGGGCAGTTGTACACGCTTCCTTCATTCGTTTTGCCATGATGTGGGCCAAATTGTTCATAAGCATCTCTGAAACAACAATTAACGATAGAACCAGAGACTGCGATCTCTACGGTCCTAAAACTTTAACATTTAAAAATACCCCTTCTTTCGGTGTTCCCCAGAAAACATATCTGGAGGCCAGGGGGATGGGGGGGAGTAGGGTGTAGAGGCTGAGTGAAATGAGGGGGGAGGCAGAGGAAGAAGAGAAAAATCTCCCATCTAAGTATCAAGACTCTTTCCAAAATGAACACCCCACAAAAAACCCTTATCTTTCTCTATCTGTACACAAAAAAAAAGCCACATGAATGTTAAAAATCTAATTTACTGTTCTTACCTGTAGTCAGCATAGTTAATAGGAGCCCAGAGCCTACAACCAGACTCTCTGGGCTAACCCCAGGCAGCCCTCCACGACCAGCATTAGAAATGGGGGACTCTCTGTGCCTCGGTGTCCTCACCTGTGAGGTGCAGATTAACAAACAAAACCATCCCACTGGATTGATGGGGACTGAATCAACAAATCCATGCAAAGCTCTCAGAGCAGCGCTTGGCCTATCATCTGCCCTGACAAACCTGAACCTCACCTCTACCCTGACCCTAGCCTGGCACCTAAGTGGCCACCTAAACTGTTGACACCAGTGAGAGCTGATGGCCCCATAACCTTCATGGTGATGTGACATGAATGCAGCGAGGCTCTGGTCACCTAGCCCCGGGTAGGCTCCCCAGGGCTGCAGCAGACCTTCCAACCAGCTACTGCTGAGCTCACTGCATGCTCAGCGGAAGTCCAGGTAACCTCCGTAGCTGGAGGCTCCACTCACTGTCATTTTAAACAAGGTAAAAAAAAAATGGCTGAGTAGATCAGTTTCCTGAAACATGGAATTGTTAAAGACTGTACTGTACTTTTATAAAATTGTCAGACCCTTTCATACTATAAACATTTGCCTTTGTTTTTCATATACATTGAAACTATTTCATTAATAATTTATTGTTTGACTTCTTAAATAATAATATTGAACATTTTGAAGATTTTATTTTTAAGTTGCTTAATTTATAAATATCCTTTTGTGTGCCATTTTAGTGACATATATGGTTATCCCATAACTTTAAGAAACAAAAATAATTTCTTGAAAAAAATATAATACACATTTTAATCAATAAAATTGATTTCTAAAAATAATTCTTAAAATAAATTCAAAATGCATATAGCAGGATAAAATGCTCACTTTACAGAATTGTGTTTGAGGCTGAATAGTGCCTATAAATTGTTTGCTACTTATTATAGAAGTACCAGGTACAAATACGGTTGCTAAATCCTTATTAAAAATATATATAGAAACCCTAGTTTGTAATCATTACTGTAATGAGAGAGTCAGATTTGAAAGTGGTCTTAAAGATCACCTCCCCTCCCCAGGAGAACACACATGGAAGGAACCTGTTTCAAGACCACCCAGCTGGTGCACTACTACACAGATTTAATTTTTAAAAAGTGCTAAATAGAACTTCACATCTTCAAGTGCATTTACTGTTAGAATAATTAATATGTTTCAAGTCAAGGAAATCATTTATTCGTAGTTAATTTCTCTGGTTTAAAAACAAAACAAAACAAACAAAACCTGCAAATAGAACTCGAAGTGATGAATTAGTTCAATATCCTTACCAGTTGTGGATGGTAGGTTGAAGTTTTGTATGAAGACAGAACGTACCTGATGCTGAACTGAAAATTGTGTCCGCATAACATCAAATTTATGCAGGTTTAAACTGTAATGTGAAATCACTCATATCTCTCTAATGCTGAGGAAGAAGACACTTCAACAGAATAACAATTCCTTACCAAGTACCCAGCTCCTTGTTATGTAATGCTTACGTAACTCATAATAATACTGAAGTTTAGAAAAGAAGAAAGAACACTAGTGTCCATTTCTTCTTCATCTGTGGTCGGGAGCCCTGGACAGAAGTATGAAGGACAAATAGGGAGGTGCTGAGGGAGAGGAGACTGCCCGCCCGCTTTGACATTGCGCGGTTTGTCTCGCTCCCTCGGTGCGCAGTCTGCGTGAACAGAGCACAGATCTGCCGTGGGAGGGCCGGTCGAGGCGCTGACCCCGGCACCCCGCCCAGGCCGCGGCCACGCTCGCCAGGAGGAGGAGAAATCGGCCCTTTAGTATCAGGCTCCGACAGGGTCAGACCATCGGCCCACCTGAATAAAGATCAGACACGCTGTTCCCAAGAAAAACCAAGGCTTCCTTTTAGGACCTGCCTTTGAAGACTTTATCGGAATCCTTGCGGGGCATCTCTATTACCCCACCTCATCAATGCTGGCTTCTGAAATCTAACAGACGCTAGTTACCGAAAGACTCACTGCCATTTCAATAATATTACACAGTCTCTGTCTCCATGGCCAGCACCGGCTACGTTCTCCGAGTGACGGACTTGGGTTTGCGCAGCTAAAACGCCAGAGGCCCGGACATAATAGAGGCCTTCAAAGGATGACCTGGGGAATAGTCTCCAGCCGAAGTGCTATTTGCTATCCTTGCTTCCGGCTGCGTGGCTGCTAAATGTTTTCTTTTTCTTTTTCCTTGTCTTTGTTCTCATTTTTTTTTTTACACTTTTTTCAATACACAGGAAAAAGTAAAAGCAGATTTTCAAAAACTGTTGTTTTTGGCCAACCCAAGCAAAGTGTACTTAGGGTATTGTATATTGTTTTATCATACATTTTCTTTTTATTGCCTGGTTTATAGAAGTTATTTTGGAAGAATAAAGGCCAGATAGAAATATGGTAGTAATGTATATGTTAAAACAATTTATATTCTATTTCTTAAATTTCTAAGAAAGTTTATACTTTATTTCTTAAATTTTCATACATTTGTGTAAAAAATTTTTTTAAATTTTATTTTAATTTATTTTTTCAAATACATTTGTCTCTGCCTCCCCCCCACCACTTTCCCTTGCCCCCTCCCTCCTTCCCTCCCTCAGCTCTTCCCCTTTGGTTTTGTCCAGGAGTCCTTGCTATATGTTCCTTGACTTTCCCCTTCCCTTCCTTTTCCCCACCCCCCTCCCTCCTTCCCTCTTGTCTCTGTTGGTTTCTTTTCCTTTCAGTGTTGCTGGTCTTATTTTCCCTGCATCTTTGTATTGTTGGTTAGATTCAACATGAGTATGATAGAAATGATCTCGGAGAAAAAGCCAAATGTTAAATAAATTTGATTAAAGATATAAATGAATGATAGCAGATCCATCTCGTCCTCGGGCAACAACTTCCCAGGTGGGAGAGACTGCCGCTGGCAGAGCTGCTGACACCACCAGACCTAAATTTCACCCGCCCCACAATTTCTCTGAGACGGAGCACTGTTAATAATATTTCTTCCCCATGAAGCGCCTTCTCTTCTGCATTGAGCTGAAGCCTGAAACAGCCTGAAAAAAATGGATTGCCTTACAAAAAGATAAAGGCAGCTATCCTTTCAAAAACAGGTGGCAGTTACTAACGGCTACAATCTCTCTTTTTCTAACCAAAGAGGAATCCTCAATCTAACAGCCAAATTTAATTTAAAAACATAGACTTCATTTCATTCTGCACTTGGAAGATTTATTCCAGAAACAGGTAATCTTCTCTGTTTTAGTTAAACCTATATACATCCAGATGTTGGAGAATTTTAAGGCTGATAGTTTGGGACTTTCAAATAGGGAGTTTATAGGGTTATTTCTTTTTGCATTTTTTTCACTGTGTATGAATTATTCATAAGTATAAAATATGGAGATTTATTTTTCAGTGTGAACACACAAAAAAAAGACAGAGGAGAAAGTATCAGAAGCCACTGAATTTACATATTTACAAATAGATTCAGATGTCCAAAGACTCTTTAAGAAAAACATGACAATTTTAACATGACTTTTTAAAAACCGAATATCCCGACAGAACCACCTGGGCAGCTCACCTGGGTAAACATGCCCACAGAAGAAATCAGCTCTTTGTACCAAAGTGAGATCAGATAAGTGTCTGAAACCACAGCACAGCTTTTCATGTTCAAGTGGATTTGAAAGACACAGGAAGAAATGCAGCATCTGAATCCCACTGCTTGTCCTTAAGTACCTGCCCTACTCCACGAAGTCCTGCCTCAATTGGTCTGCACCTGGCAACCTGCCTTCCCAAGGGCCTCAGATCATTCTGATACAGTGGATGTGTGGACCAAATTCTTCACACCTTGGAAGTGTAGTAGTAAGAGCTTGAGAGTTGAATGCCAAAGGCACAGGCACAAAGAGGGAAGGAGAAATAACACTCTTTGTTAATTTTAGCAAGACCTTCCCTGGAGGTTAGCAAAGATGGCACATCCTCGGGGAGGCCGAGAGCCAGAATCAGCTTCAGCCAGAGTGGCGGATACTTAGGATGGGAAGTCACTCTGTCGGCCCTAGGGACAGAAATGGCAATGGTGCTGGTTGACGAGGGTGGTGCGGATGCACATCATTAGTGACAGCAACTGGGAAGTGAGACTCTCCTCCTTCTACCTCTCAATACTCTGTCACTCTGGCCAGCAGCACAGGTTACCTTATTGGTTGTAATGCTTATATTGATATAAAAGATGTTTTTAATGTAATTTGCAAAGCATTGTAAAGCTATCTTTAATACTTGGTGTTCCGAAGTACAAAAGTCGACGGCTCAAGCCTTACGAACTTCAATATTCTGTAATTCAGAAGGCAATTGGAAGTGAATTCATTTGTGCACATTGAACACTTGGGAAGGTTATCATGTAAAGTGGAGAGATTAAGAAATCAAAGGCTTGCTTATTAGCATGCTTTGTCACTTTACAGACGACCTCTGTTCACTGCTCAGGCAGCGAATATGCCTACAAGGGGATGACGCTTTTCTAGTTTTTCTTCTCTCTAGCTTCCTTGTGTTACTTAAGTTCCTAATTGCTCACAATGATACTCTACTGAGCATCTGAAATGGACAGATGGACATTGAGATTAGAATCTTTCTGCCTGGGTTGTTTGTTTTTAGACAGAAAAAAAACAAGAAAAACAAAGAACGTGGGATGTGTGGTCAAAAAGATGGATAGCACCGTCAATGAACAGTATTTCAGTCTTGGAGTTTTGTATTCGTGATGAATATGGGGTGGTGTCCTCATGAGAAAATTTTAGGGAATATCGTCTCCAAGACATGGCTGTTTTATTATGGAGCATTGGAAAGATTCAAACAGTTTTGCTTTTGCAGAGTAAAAAGAGGACAATAGAGGTAATTGTTTAGGAGTTGGGTGTCGCTGTGTAGAAGGTAAAAAAAATCGATGCCGACATTGCATTGTGGTTGAATGAAAACTTCTCTTCTCCCCCCTACAATTTGACTTCCTACATAAAACTGGATGTATAAGGTATGTAAATAACAGTAAGGCTAATAATTAATGCATTAATTCAATAAATGTGTATTGCATGCTAATTAAGTGAATGTGTAATGTATGCCATGTTAAAGAGTGTAAATGAATAGTAGATATATTAGAGACCTAGAATAATTTTTAACAATAATTTTTATTTCGAGGTAATCATTGATTCACATATAATTGTAAGAAATAACAGAGATCCTGTCCATTCCAACAGTAAAGTATTGCAAAACTATTGTAAAATATCACAACTAGGATATTGAGATAATATTTATCTCAATTATTATTATATTATGATAATTAT
Source organism: Pteronotus mesoamericanus (assembly GCF_021234165.1). NCBI lineage: Eukaryota > Metazoa > Chordata > Mammalia > Chiroptera > Mormoopidae > Pteronotus > Pteronotus mesoamericanus. The sequence goes on from NW_026555277.1 coordinate 1,810,653, forward strand.
TATATTATTAATAATAATATAATATTTTCCAGGTCCAGAATGTTTCTGTCACCATGGGATTACATATGTTGACCTGCTAATGGGACGTCCACTTTCCTCCCACTCCCACTTTCTCTTTAAACCCTGATAACAACAGATCAGTTCTTTCTTTCTGCTTTTGCATAATTTCAAGAATGTTATATAAATAGACTCATATACATTTGACATGTTAGAATTAGCTTTTCTCATTAGATAATTCTTGAGAGATTTATGCAGGTTGTTGCTTATATCAGTAGCTCATTCCTTTTCATTCCTGAGTATGATATGGATGTAAAATGTGTTTTACAAATAGAAGGAATAAGTGGTAAGTTTAGGAACATTTCAGGATGCTAAGTGAATACACAGGAATTGAATGTAGGTAGATACTAACAACCATATTTGAAAATTAATTTTATTTTTTAAAGATTTTATTTATTTATTTTTAGACAGAGGGGAAGGGAAGAAGGAAGAGAGGGAAACATCAATGTGTGATTACCTCTCATGTGCCCCCTGCTGGGGACCTGGCCTGAAACCCAGGTGTGTGCCCTGACTGGGAATCGAACCAGAGACCCTTTTTTTCTCAGGCTGGCACTCAATCCACTGAGCTACAGCATCCAGGGCTGAAAATTAATTTTAAATATTAATTGAATTAATGTTCCATATGAGGGAGGGCCCAAATTAAAAAATTTATTTATAAAAAATTATGTATTTATTCTTACATGTTTAAACTTCAGTCACCTTCAAAGTACTCTCCATTTGATGGAATACAGAAACTTTTTTCCACTGCTTAAAACAGGTTTTGAACTCATTGATTTTAATGGCTTTTAGTAATTCTCCTATTTTTTGTTTCACCTCTTCCACATCAGCAAAATGTTTCCCTTTGAGGACTTTTTCATCCAGGGGAAAAAAAAAGTTGTTTCGGGCAAAACTGGGTGAATAGAGAGGGCGGGGCATGGGAGGTCTTGCTGGTTTTGGTCAAAAACTGCTGAATACTCAGCATGGTGTACGTAGGTATGCTTGCAAGTCACCCATTATGAAATGGACAAACGCAGTGAAAAGTTTTCAAAAAAAAAAATTTGCTGAAGCAAAACGCAGCCTCTCACAACAAAGACAGCTAGGACACTGATACAGATGGGTTCCTAGAACACTCACCTTGCGGGGGAAGCCTGGTCTACAATGGCCCTGCCATACAGAAGATAATTATGTTTAGGGAAGGTCCTCCCTCATATTATACTAGAATTTAGAAATTTAAGTTATTTAGCAATAAATTTAACAAAAATGTGCAAGAACTGTACAACAAGAAATATAAAATATTACTAAAAGAAGTGATATTGGATCTAAATAAACAGGGAAATATGTTGTGTATGTGGATCTCATGATTCGATATTGTTAATGTGCTATGTTTACATTGATCCATACATTTAATGTAATCCTAATCAGTATCCCAGCTGAAATTTTTGAAAAATAAAATGATAGCTAATTCTAAAATTTATATGGAAACTCAAAGAAGTAGGATAGCTACACAACTTTGAAAATGCAGAGCAAAGTTGAAAGTCTACCATAATCTAATTATAAGTTTTCTTATAGACCTGCAATAATCCATCAGTGTGTTATTGATGTAAAGATAGAAACACAGATCAATGGAATCTACTAGATAGTCCATAAATAAGCCCACATGAATATGGCAAATTTACTTGTAACAAAAATGTCAACACATTTTAATGACATAGATCAAGTCATCATATGATACTGGAACATTTGGATAGTTACAGTCAAAACGCTTTGGTCCTTATTTCATACTATATACAGAAAATTAGAAGAAATTGATTATAAGAGTTAAAACTATAAAAATTCTATGAGGCAATATAGGAGAAAAGCTTAGTGATGCTGGATTTAGCAAAGATTTCATAATAAAACAGAAAAATAACAAATTATAATTTATCAAAATTTTAAAAAATCTTTTTCTCCTCAAAAGACACTGTAATAAAAATTAAAAGTCACCCTGGATGGTGTGGCTTGGTTGGTTGGAACATCATCCCATACACTGAAAAGTTGCGGGTTCAATTCCTGGTTGATTTTCTCTCAGAAACAATGAAAAAAATGTCCTTGGGTAAAGATTAAAAAAAAAGAAGAAGAAGCAAGCCATAGAATGGGGAAAATATTTGTAAAATATATGCAGTGATGAATTTCTAGAAAATATAATAAACACAAGTTAATAATAGAAGAATAAAGAAACTAATAATAAATCTTCAGAATATCTGAACAAACCTTTCACCAAAGAAGATAATTGGGTGGCTAATAAACACACAAAATAATGTTCAACATCCTTAGTCATTCAGGAAATGCAAAGTTAACCCACAGGAGATATTATCTCACCTTTAGCAGATTGGCTAAAATTAAAAGCATTAAAATTAAAAATAAAAAATATTAAGTAAAAATTAGAAGGAGCTGAGGATCTGGAACCCTCATATACTGACAGTAAAAATAGAAAATGGTACAACTACTTTGGAAACAGTTTCTTACAAAATTAAACATGCACCTACCATATGGCCCAAACATTCCACTTCTAGGAAGTTACCAATGAGAAATGAAAGCATATTTCCACACAAATACTTGCATACAAATATTCATAGCCATTTTATGAGTAGTAGCCAAATGCTGGAAACAACCTAAAGGCCCATCCAAAGGTGAATGGATAAACATAGAGCGATATATCCACACACTGAAATACTATTCAACAAAATAAAAGGAATGAGGTATTAATCCATGTACCAACATAAGTGCATTTCAAAATATTATGCTCAGGGGAAGAAGCCAGTAAAAAAAAGTATGTACTGTATGACATTATTTACATAAAATTCTGTAAAACGCAAGCTAATCTCTGGTGACTGAGAGCACACAGTGGTTGCCTTGGGATGGTGGCAAAAACTAGGGGAGGTGTAGGATGTGCCAAAAGTTTCAAGAAATTAGGAGTTAATAACTATGCTAATTAGCTTGATTGTGATCATTATTTTATGGGTATATACATATGTTAAAATTTACCAAGCTGTGCATTTTTACTGTATACAATTTATAGTATTTCAATTATGCCTCAATAAAGTTATAAAATTTTTAAAAGTCCTTTAGGAGGTGTACATCAATTTCCCCCTGGAGCCTTTCCTAGCCAGGGCCTTTCTGCATAGAAAACGTGTGCACATTTGAAGCTACCAAGAATTCTTAATAAAAACAAACCTACTAAAATGCAAGTGTTTATCTCTAACAATTAACAGCCTGCCCACTTTCCCTAAGGAAATACAACATGTAAGCAGCACCCACAAGAAAGGCCGATCATAATTGTTTTATTTGGTAGTGTGATATTTGCTCTTTTCTTTTTTAAACTTGGCTAATAGCAAGACACAAACAGGGGGAAGAGTCTTGAAGAGAACTTTTACTTAAGGTATTTTTACAATCTGACATCCGATTTTGATACAAGAGTTCTCTGTCAGCAGTTTTTAAAGTTGGTGACATTCTTAAAACATAATGAGTACTCTGTCAATCAGTGCTTCAAAGTATAGAGAAGCCTGAAATATTTAAATAAGATAGATAAAAACGCAACTGAACTTGTGAAAAAAGCATTATCACATCTTTATTTCAAAGATCAGTCATGAGAACATCTAGTCTTCATCCAAGGGGATTCTATGAACTAGAACTCAACATTATACACATACATATGTTTACATATATGTTATACACGTTTTTAATATCCCATAACACTATTAACCTGAGTGACTATTTTAAAGGTTCATGGGATTTTATCTTACATTTCTGTATAGAATAACTTCTTTAAAATGAAAGTTCAATTATGATTTATTAAATACTTCACTGTTAACTAAAAACATGAACACATTTTTGTTTTGAGTACCCTTAAAATAAAGTATGAAAGAACTAAAGTTTTGAGCATCAGTATCCAAACTCGACACTATTCATTCACTTGAGGATAGCATTTAGACTAAATTCAATGGAATGACGCTTATTTAGGCTGCCGACCTGACCCCATATTCTCCTACTGTGCACTTCGCTGTCCCATGCACTAACACTGCCTAATGAATGTCTTCTCTTCAGTTATTAGCAACTTTATCTCTTTCGCAAATATTATGTAAGTCCCTGCATCACTTCCCTCACCTGCTGGCCCACCTCATCCCATGTCTAGATGGTCATTTTACCAGGCAGGAGAAATGCCGCCGCTGTTTATAGAACTGATTTTGTGCCTGCTGGGGCGTCCGTGTCGCTCCATGTCTCAAAGGGCTACGAGGCATGTTCAAACAATAATGATTCCATGGAATCCTTAGTCTTTCTATTTGTATTTTTTAAAAAAAGAAAAAAATCCTCCTTTAACTATGGATCGCTCCTTCCCTAAGGTAATATTTCGCAAAGTAGAGTTTAATCATATACATTAGACTTGATTGATCATTGCTAATCAAAAAATGCAGGTTTCTAAACCTACCACATTTTAGGACACAGGTGATTATTGGACATGCTGAAGGACTATCCCCATAGTTCAAGGGAGTTGGGTTCAGTTCCCCATACTCTCACTCCCCCTCATTCTACTGACAGCTGCAGTTATTAAGAGCATTTTAACGCCAGAGAAGCCACCATTTTCAACTTCAAGCATATTAATTCAATGGAAAATAAAATATGAGAGCAGGAAGGAAAATCCATGGTTCAGAACATATATGTTTTTGAAGGAAGTAGTTAAGAACATGATTCTTTTCTAAGGAGTCTTGAATGTGCAAAATGAGAGTAAAACAAAGATGCACTATTAGTTGTCTCATGCATGAGTATCAGGTGAATAATTAGAGTCCTAAAGGAGAGGAACACATCTTTGTGACTGGAAAGACAGCTCAGAATACTTCAAGATATCCAACGTGACACACTTTCTAAGGCTGAGATTTTAAAATGTCCTTTATTTCTGTCTTAGTTTGAAAAGTAATTTTAATCTTCATATTCATGTTTTTATTGAATAAAAATCTTTTTCATTCATATAAATACCGTGCCTCTGTACTTAGCCATGGTAGGAAACAAGAGCTTAAACTATGAACCAAGATAGGTGATGACTAGGTCCCAGCTCTTCCACTTAAAATCACGTGAACTTGGACTTTTTACTTCGACCACTCTAGTTCCAATTTTTCTCAATAATAAAATTAAGTTATACAGTATTTCCTAGAGTCACAGTGAAGTTGACAGCAAGTTACCATATTAAAGCAATTATCATGGCCCTTCGTGTGTTGTAGGTACTCTTATTTCCTTGTGGAGACTCCCTCTTCTATGTATGGCACGCTGTAAAGACAGCAGAGAGAGCCATTTCATGACTGTAATTTTTACCTTTTATGAACATCTACAGATTTGAACTAGGTTTCAAAAGTATAACTGAGGTTATAGCTTTTTTTTTCTCCCCATAATGATGTTGAATATGCTGCAGATAAATGTGAAACGATAGCAAAACCACGCTTAACTATTAGTTGCCTCATGAGTAGCTACCATGTGGCTACTGGTGAGTTGAATGCACACAATGTGTTTCCTTAACTTGTGTTATATATTCCAGGATCACCATTGGAATTTTGACTGAATATTTTAACTGAAGAACTGGGAGCTCTTTCGGACTCTTTCTGAGGTTCAGTGTATAAAGACATGTAAGAAACGTTATGGATTTAGGCCACACTACTACATTACCCAATTTCAAGTTCAACCGAGGAGTGAGAGTTTATCATTGATACCATGATTTCATACTTGATACCCAGAAGTAATAGCTTTTTCTTCCACTGAATAGAATGAAAAACATTTTTTTTAAGTGTCTATGGTCCAAAAACTCTGGGCCTTAGCTAGAAATGATAGAAGGATGTACCATCTGGAAAACAGACTACACTGATTTCATTTGGGAACCACCCAGTAAAATGTAGTCTCGGCTTGTTAAGAACATTTGCTATTTCTGCAAGTTGAGCAAACCCGAGAAATATAAAAAAGAGGAGACAGTAGTCCCCTCTCCAATTTAAAAGTGAGAAGAAGTTCTTACACCACCACTTTAAGTATCCACATAACCAGTTTTGCTTAAAAAATCCCACATTTAAATGTATATTATTGGCTTCCATCATACCACCAACTCCATTCTCTCTAACACTCTCCCTCAATTCTGACAGTTAATTACATTCATCTTTCATGTTAATCCTTTATCTTTCATCTCTTCTTAAACACAATTCCCTGCCCAAATGCCATGAACATTGCCTCTTTACATGTTAGCTAAAATCATGTTTAAAAAATAGCAAGATAAATATCACTCATTAAAGTTAAATATGTTATTTTGGTTTTTACGATTCTAGTGTTTGCTAATGATATTCAAGTTTTGCCAAGGTTTATATTTACTATACAAGTCATACTTCAGGTGCTGTAAAAGTCATACACAATGTCAACCTGAAATCATTACAAAATAAACTTGGAATTTTTTAACCAACTAGATATGTAATGTGTAAGGATATCACTGGCTAATATTATGACTTATATGGCAATCTACTGTGCAGAAAACAGTTAACATAGCAGGTGTGGGGCTGCTGTCTTTAGAAGAATCTGCTTTCCAGGTTGGCCCTTAATGATCTTGGCGCGGCTTCTGAAGATTTCCCTGACTGATAAATAAGGCCGTTCTGTTGTGTCCGGACAACTTGTACGTACAATGTGATTTATGGTTAACATCTGCTGGTAGTCTGGAATTTTGCTAGTTGCTAGGCAGGGAATCCCTTTGTGATCAGCTTTGAATGGGCTCCCATGGGCAGAAACACCCATCCCAGGTTGCTGCAAGTTTGCTGCTGGAGTGAGATGTCCTCTCTGCAACCACTTACAGGCAGGAGAGTGTGTATTGATCTAGGTTCCTGCGTGCTTTCTCCTTACAGACCCAGTTGTGACACATGGTGTGTGGACGTAATCCATTTCAGGTGTAAGGTTCTATGCTGAGTCCCTGAGTTCCTCTAGCAAATCACCGAACATATGGGTGGTCTTGGGGAATCCTTCCAAAATAGCCTAATTAAATAAAGCACTACTCAGTATAAAATTTGCTTTTTTCAATCTCTCAAGGCAGAACCAATAACTTTTTCCTCCCTTCTTTGATGGCACGTTACTTCCTTGCTTGAAAACTGCCATTACTACCCACTGCTCTTGAGATTCCAATTCCTCGTGAATACCTACTAATTCCCTTCCCCACCTCATCTCAATTCCTTTTCCCCCTTGATCAGTGGAATTCCACCATGTTCTCCATCCCAAAGCAGAGTCGTGCATTATGTCCACCCACCACACGGCCTTGCTTCTCTTTTCCATTCTCCTAATGCCATCACAAACCGACTGTTTTCCTGCTATGTCCCAGCCCCTGAATGTATGAAACCTGAAGCACAATTAGAAAATGTGGGCATTTGATTTTCAAATTAATCTCCAAATCTGGATACTTTTTGCATAATTATATGCGAACCATAGAGTAGATAAAACTGAGGTTAACCATAGGCAATCCCTTTATTAACTGCTGCAGTTGGTATGATGTCTGCTAAAATGTTGGCATTCACCGTTTTCATCAGTTCATATGTGTTGACTGAAAATAGGGAACACCTGACAGCCATGGCTTAACCCATCAGAATGTTATAATGTACCACCAAGGACTCTGGGACAGGTAGTTTTCTGGCTGCTCAGGGGATCTACAGTATCAGGCCACTGAGTTGGTGTTTCTGCATTTCTCTCAGCCTCACTTTCTAGCTATAATATGGCAACTGCTATTCCAGACATCATACAACTATATGCATGCAGAACACAGTGGGTAGGTGATGTGTTGGTGATAAAATATCTTTTTCTCCACAGGGCTATCTCTCTCTTTCACAAGGGAACAGAATCTTTCCCACAAGAGAACAGTTGGCTTCTCTTAGAATGCATTGGCTAAAAGTACCTAGTAGGCCCTCCCCTGTACCAGTCCTTTCAAATGCTAGTCACAAGACTGGCTTACACTAATCAAGGCTTGTCTCCAGTGACTGCAGGAAAGTCTTGATGTTGCTATGAAACTAAGTAGGGGTTATGTTAGCAAGAACTGGGTAGGCCAATGGTTTGGAAATGAAATAGTGCATCAGAATCATCTGGGATGCTAATTAAAACACAGATTTTTGGGGCCCAACCCCCTGGATTTCTGCTTCAGTACGTCTCAGGTTGAATGTGAAAATCTACATTTCTAATGACTTCTCACTTGCTGCTGCTGCTCTGGCTGCTTCTGCTGCTGCAGCTACTTTAGAGATCACACTTCAAGAACTACTAGGGGAGGCAAACATCAGCCTCAAGGACATGACTCCATCAGTTCCGGGTGAAGCCCAGGGTTATTGCTGGTTTGTATCAGGCATGCATAGGATTAGCGCTGATCTCGTTTACTGTTGTAGACAAGGTGCAATACTGGCCTTACTTATAGCTGTAGGCAAGGGTTAGCAGAGGCCTCCCATTCACAGTAGAAACCTGCACTGAATGCATGACAATCCTAATAGTTTTAAAATTAATTTTGTGATGTGCTTCATTATATCAAATATATAAAGAAATGAACTATAAAATAACAAACACTTTATTTTGTGCAAAACAAATCAATTCTTTAATTTAAAATATTGGCCAGTGTTTAAATAGCAAGAATTCTTTTAAGAAATTTAAATACAATATAAAATATTTCATTTTCCTCCAAGTCCCTAAATAAGGAGATTAATGTTATACATTTTCTGAAAACATTGCATTCTGGGAAACAGAATCTTGGCTTGGATTTATAATCTCAAGCCAATTAGAGAGCTAAAAAATTAGTCAAAGGAATACATTTTGACAGGTAGAGTTCAGGAAAATTAAGAGATCATGTCATGTCTAATGAACTAGAGGACACATGCAAAAAGAATGATTTAGATAAAGTATGTGGAATACGTTTTTTATTACAGTAGGCAGATATAAAAATGGCAGGTAACATAATTGAAGAATATCTGTCACTGGTACCATATGCTATTGTTATGTTCCTATCGATCACCTATCATGCATCTAGTTTGGTGATTATGCCTTGTTATATTTGTGTGGACAATGGATAGAGGCAACAAGGATATCCAAATGCAGTCTCTAAGCAACAGCAGTACAATACACAGAAATAAACATTTCAATGGCCATTGGCCCAAATACTATGATAAAGAGTATGCAGGTGCATACTGGGCAAGTATGGGGAAGACCCCACAAAGGAAAGTTCTTCTGCCTTAGGTAGGATAGGTTATTTAAACTATGGGTGGATGGAATCCAAGTTAGAATAACAGACAGAGGTAAGAATATGGAAAAATGCAAGAAAAAAGAAACCACTTTCTATGGATAGTAAGAATTAAGTCTGGTTGATTTTAGGGTGAGGATTATAATAATTATGAGCACACTTGCTTTTGAACTCACTGCTTTATCCTGGTGAACTACAAATATGAATAAACAAGCCTATGGTGAAAATCTATGCAGTTAAGCATTTTCCCAGAGCAGATTTCTAAGGTTAAATTTTTAAGATTAAGGAGCTATTGCATGAAAAATAAGTTTTATGTAAAATAGAGAAATGCTTTGCCATGCCATAAGGGATTATCTTATAAACACATCTCATTTTACACATGTGAGGAGCCAAAAAGACCCATCTGTGCTCTAGATATTATTTAACCATCTAGAAAGAACTCAAGTACTTCTTGAGCCCGATATTTGGATAAACACTTATGATCCTGTATAACTAATTGCTCTTTTGTCTTGGATACATTTATCTTTCTTTTTATAAGTGTCATATTTTTGTTAATTTTTACTAGCACTTCCTACACATTGCCTGTGTTCTTTACTTAAGAAATCTGTGCTAATATTATAAAATTGGTTTAAATTTTACCATTTCAAAGATAAAGGATCCTTGGAAGAGTGAGGATAAGGGAAATAAGGATTTCACTTTTTACTTTATGCACCTCTGTATTATTTGAAAATTTTATCAAACATTTACAATTTTTGGAAGAATTTTCAAAGTAACATGGATACGCAACCAAAATCATTATCCATCTCCAGAACTTTTTCATTATCCCAAACTGAAATTCTGTACATACTAAACAATAACTCCTCACACTCTCTCCCTCAGCTCATAGAAACCATTATTCTAGTATCTGCCTCTATGAATTCGACCAATCTAGGTACCAGAGGAAAGTAGAATCATATGATGTTTTTATTTTTGAGTCTGGTTTATTTCACTCCTATAGTATTTTCAAGATTCACCCATGTGGTAGCATGTATCAGAATTTCATTTCTTTCTAAGGCTGGATATATTCACTGGATGGCTATACAATGTTTTGTTTATCCATTCATCCGTCAATGGATATGTAAATTGTTTCCACCGTTTTGGCTGTTGTGAATAATGCTGCTATGAACATACATATACAAATATGTTCTTGTGTTCTTGCTTTCAATTCTTTCAAATATAATCCAGAAGTGGAATTTCTGGGGCATATGGTAATTCTATGCTTAGTTTTTTGAGGAATCACCATATTGTTTTTTTACAGAAACTGCACCATTTTACATGTCCACCAACAGTGCCAACCATTCTAACTTTTCCACATCCTCACCAGCACTTGTTATTTTCTGTTTGTTTGGTTGTTTTTTAATAGAAACCATACTATTGTGTATGAAGTGGTATTTCACTGCAGTTTTGATTTGTATTTTTCTAACAGTTGGTAGTGTTGAACATCTTTTCCTCTGCTGATTGCCCATTTGTATATCTTCTTTGAGAAAATCTAGCTAAATGCTTTGCATATTTTTAATTGGATTATTAGTGTCATTCTTTTGCATGTAGATATCCAGTTTTTAGTACACAATTTGTGGAAAAAAATTGCCCTTTCCCACTGAATGGTCTTGGCCAGCTTGTCAAAAATCATTTGACCAAATATGTGAGGGTTTATTTTTGTGTTCTCTATTTATGTGTCTGTCTACATTACCGCACTGTTTTGAGTACTGTAGCATTGTAGTACATTTTGAAATCAGGAATTTTGACTCTTTCTACATTGCATTTTTTCAATATTGTTTTGGCAAGTAATTATTACTGTCATTTTGCTATTTCTTTTCTATATACATTATAGCCGCCCCTCCCATTTCCTGGATTACTGTTTTCTGTGTATTTATTTGATATTTTACAGTGAAAATTTTTAAATTCCTTTCTAATTTCCTTTTTTGGTATGTTTTCTAACTATTTATTTGTGGCTACCATAGGGATTACACTTAACATCTTAAAGTTTTAATATTCTTATTTGAACTTTTTCCAGGTTAATTTCAATCACACATGAAAACCACTGCTCCTACATAGGTCTGTCCCCACTCCATTTCAGTTATTGATGTCATAAAATTCTATCTCTATATTTGTGTTCATAAATTAATAATTGGTATTTTTATGCATTTGTTTCTTAAATCATGTAGAAAACAAAAACACAAATTACACATACTAAAATTATAATCATACTAAGGATGCACTACTTGACCCTAATATTATGCTGAGAATATATCTACAAGTATATTGTATAAACACTTTGATTTGGAAAATACGGTATGAATGTTCATATTAGCGATTAAATATGAAATGACAACTGAAGCTTATAGTTATTTATATATTTAATTATTTCTTCAATAAAATTGCATGCTTAATAGAAATCAAAATAAAATTTTATTTAGAATATTTCCTTAGAACATATTTCTATATAAACAATGGTTAGTCAAATCACTCTATTAATGTAAATTGATATACTTCAGTTTTAAATATCTTCTCATAGAATGATCAATTTAGTCTTTAAACTTCAACAGTGAATTTTAAGACTTATAGATTGTTTTCAGTTCTATGATGAATGTCTTCAATATGTTTTGAGGTCTTCGGAACAAATTCTAGGAAAAATATATTAAATAAAAGTCACTAGAAAATAATAAACATTGAAATGAATATCATATTAGAGCAGAGGTTCAGAAGGACTGTATTGTTTCAAATGACTATTTTTCCATCAAGTATTATACTGAGCAGTTTGTTTTTATCAAACACCAGTTTTAATTACTTGCATCTGTTAAAGCTAATTTATTTTACAGTTTCTTTCTTTCTTGTATTTCAAAATATAGGACACTATCAATAACTTAAGATGCTTTTGTGAGACTTCTAGTTAAAAATGTGTTTATTTAGACTTTTTTTTAAATTTCAGAAATAGCACAGATTGTGACCAAGTAAAGACTTGAGTCCTAAATATAATTGATAAGTAGGCTAGAAAGTAAAACCTTTACCCAAATGAAAGAGAATTGTACGCTAAAGGGAAATGCAAACAGGGACGATTCTATCACTGAATCAAACTACAAAAACCAAAAAGCAGCTGTCAAAGTCAAATAATTTCCATAGTGTTTAAATCACGTGAACATGTTACCTTTGTAAACTCCTGCATTCCATAAAGCCTAGAGCAACAACACTGTGGAACATAAAGAGGTTATTATCCAGACGCACAATTAAAAATAGTAATGTTATGCCAGCCACAATCACAGCTCTTCTACAAGTCGAGTATCGTGCATGGAGGGAGAAATGCACAAAGCTAAGTAGCGCTGACGCCAGGCGTACACCTTTCTTTCTGTATAACCAGTCTAATGAGAGGGCTTCCACGCGAGCCCCAGGGAGAGCCTAGGTTACCAGTGAACATGGATGGCTGGCCTTCTCCACTGGCTGGAATTCTGAGGGGCTCCAGAAACTCACAGCCACCGTGTAAAGCTACCACGGACTGAGCAGTGGGAGTGACCCTTCCAAAAAGCCTACATATACCACCTGGGATTTGAGGATGCACATGAGCTATATATCAGCACCTCCTTCTCTGAAGAATCCCATGATGTTTAACCACTTTGACTTGTTTCTTAGAGAGCAACATGTCAGAGTGTTTAAAAAAGCTGGATCTGGAGTCAGATGACTCAGGTTGAAACCATGGTTTCTAAATTACTAGAGATGCTTCCTTGTGTAATATGCTTACCCTTATTATGTACCAGTTTCCACAATTTGTTAAAGTGGAATTAATAATAATTGCACTTCCTTTATAAGTTTGTTGGAGAAATTAACTATAATGTAAAGTGTTTAGGACAGTGTCTGGCATGTAAGAAGCATTTTTAAGATGTTAATTGTTGTTATTATTTAATATAATTCTCTAAATGAACTGGTATCCACTGAAATGTGGGAAGGAAAGCTTGCAGTCAAAATTTGGTCAAATAGTTCTCGTGTAGATTTTTTGTGTTCAACATTATGATTGAATAAAGATACACTCTCATGGCAGAAAAAAAAATGTGATCTTCATGGTTTTAAAAGAAATAAGGAAATGGTTTCCAAAACCTTCTTCTCACTCCATCACACCCCACCTTTTTCCTTATGGGATCTGGAGCCCACCAGGGAGCTGTGAACGAGCAGTGAAGAGTCAGGGCAGGAAGCTTATCCCTAGGGCGATGCCAACAGTAACTCACCGAAGGAAGAGAAGGCTGCACCAGGTAGAGCATAAGGAAACTGAGCCTGAGGGCCTCATGCCAAGTCACTATGGAGAAGAAGGTAGGATAAGACCCAAACGAGGGATGTTCCTTCCTTAGAGAAAAGTTATCCCAGTTAGAGCACGCAGACATTCCACAGATAAAGGCCAAGCAGTAAGTCCACAAATATCAAGCACCAGAACAGATAAGTGGCTGCATGAGAGCCAGCAGAAATATAACATGATATTCTTATTTCTCCAAGGGTCACAGGTAATGGAATTGTCAAATCCAGAATATCAAACAGTTATGTATTCAAGTATTAAAGAAATACCAAATTCAAAGATGAACATACAACAGGAAATCACCAAGAACAGAGCTATTTAAAAATAGATATCTAGTGAAACAAAAATTATATTTTTGAATTAAAAACTTCAATGGCTTGAATAACAATTTAGAAATATTTTAAATATTTAGTGAGCTAGAACATATATAACTAGAAGATGGGTCAGAAATCATATAGAATGCATGACATACAGAATCAGGAAAATGACAAACGTGAATAATCTTTAAGAGATATGAAAGACAAAATGAGAATAGGATACATTTACCTAGTTGGGGTTTCATAAGGAAAGAGAAGCAAGAAGAGAGGCAATGTTTGAAAAGATAAAGAATGCACATATTCTAAACTGATGAAAAGCATGAATCTATGTATATAAGAACACTGTGGATGAAGGAAAATAAGTTAAATCCTCAAACTAAAAGAATAAACATTGGAAAAGAACAATTGAAAGTTAATTAAACTTTTAATTGGTAGGTGATATAATTATCTACATAAAACTACCCAAATCTCTAAATTAATAAAATAAAAATAATTTAGAGAGGCAACTGAAAATAGAATGAATATACAAAAGTCAATAGCATTTCTAAAAGTGAACAAGTAGAAATTGTTTTGTAAAAAATATACTATTTGTGACAAAAATAAATACTAAAATATATCAAAGAATTCATATAAACATCATTTATATCAAGAAATTAACATAATTTTATAAAAATATATTTTTAAATGAAGCAAACAGGTATTTTATTAAATAGTGAGACTTTTTATTTCTCTGTAATTTATTCTGAACACCCAGTATCATTTCAATAAAAATCCCAAAAACATTTCATGTGAAGTTTGATGAAATTGTTTGAAAATGTATTTGTGAAGGGCAAAAGTATACTCAAAACATCTCTCAAAAGAAAAAGAATAGAATGGGGTTTTCTCTAATAGACCTAAACACTTACAAAACCATGGTAACTAATATGGTTAATTTTTTTGCAGGGATTCACAGATTGATCAAACACGGAACTGAGAAACAAAAATTATGCTATAAGATATAAATAAAATTGAGGATCATTAAGAAATGAGGTAATCATTCAATACAGGAATATTAGATAATAGGTTGTACAATAGAGAAATGCACAAAGGACATGAAAAAAGAGCATTATATGGAAGAATAAGTGCATATGGCTGACATATGAAAGGATGTTCAGTCTCATTAGCGATCTAAGAAATGCAAGCTAAGACTACAATGAGATTCTAGTTTACATTCATTAAGTTGACAAATAGTTAGAAACCTGACAAGCATCAAATGTTGATGTGGTTATGGAACAACAAGAACACATGTACTTTTGTGGACGTTGTAATTAGTACAACCCTTTTGGAAAACAATTTTGTTTCCATTTTGAAGGAGATGTGAATACATGTATATTCATGGCCCAGAAAATTCCTGTCCTATAGAAATGCTTGCGTATGTCCAACCAGGAGAAAAGTACAAGAATTTTCCAAATGCCTGGGAGCATAAAAACCTATCCAGGGGAAAAAAGAAACAAATAGCTTCTTTTATAATCTCCATAGAATATTATACAACAGTGAAGATTAATATCTTATCTAGAAATAACTTGGATTACTTTTAGAAATATCACATTGAGTTAAAAATATAAATCCTGGGAGACTACATGTGGATCTCACCAAGGAAAAAGGAAAATGAGTCATCGGATTGTTAGTCATACGTGGTAAAATTATTTTTAAAAGCAGAGAACTGATAAATATAAAGTTAATGATATTGGTTACATTTGAGAAAGAGGCGGAGGAATAAGATGACCGGCCCTTGCACAGGTGACAGTTGTTCATGGCATCAATGGTATAACTGTAAGGAAAACACACTGTCACTTAAGGAACCTACATACTAGGTTCCCATCTCGAAAGGTGGAAAATCAAGCTTGTATTTGGTTCTTGTTAGGAGCAGTGGAAAATGCAGCCACATGTTATAAAGAGAAGAAACCGTCCCTTAAAACAAACACATCTGACCAGTCTCATTATTCTCCTATATGACACAGTAGTAAAAAAATGCCAGTAAATTTAAGGAAAAAAGTCTTGCTTCCCAGAAAACGTCCTTGAGATAATAGTAGCATTTTCCTAGTGTTTCGGTTGGCTCTTCAATTGCAGGCGACATGGTATCAAAGAACAGTCAGTCCAGTAAAAGTACACTGGCGCAAGGCTGGCATGTTGAAGGATTACTTGGGAACATGCGCATCAAGATGAAAGTCAAATACACAAAAACACGTGATGACTCATGGGGTTAGCTGGAAACATCTATCATGGAAATAATAGAATGTGGCAAGATGGAGTCCCTCCAAAGATAAAATGTTTCTATGTGTTTAGAATGCAGTTTAAAGGTCAGTCTTTTTATGAGCAAATCCGTCGAAGCAACGTATAAATCATTTCCCAGATTCAAGATCTGAATTAAAAATCTTGCACTTCAGAAACAGAAAGGAAACAAGGGCTGAAATATTTACTTTTTAGAGATCACTGTTAATCCACCTTTATATTTCTCTCATATTTGGGGGTCAATGGTTTTTCTCTTGTTATTGCTCAGAAAATCATAGGGAATTATCTTTTATTGACCAGCCCTGGAATCATGGCTATCCTTCTTTCAAAATATATTTACTTTAAATCACTTAATGAAACTCTAGCCAGATATTTTTTATTAAATATTTTATTGTTGTTCTATTACAGTTGTCCCAATTTCTCCCCCTTTACTCCCCTCTGCCTGGCCCACCACCCAATCTGACTGTCATGGGGAGTGCCATGGGGCGCTCCTGGATCTGAGGGTTACTGTCCAGAGCCAGCTGAGGAGGGAGCGGGGCTCTGAATCCCACAGAGCCCGCCCCGGGGTTGTCACGGATGGGGGAAATGAACACGAGTCGTCACAAACACTTCTCTCTTTGCCAGGGGAGGGGACATGGCGCTTCCCTCTAGGGGAGAGAAGGCCCCGAGCCCCTGTGTCCAAAGGCTTTTATTAAGAACCATATGTGCGGGATATATAGCAAAGCTCATCAATCAATCAATGTCAAAAGGCTATGTTTACAGAAAACAAAGAGAGATTATGGATAACAATTAAAGGAACACAAGAGATCTGCCTCAGGTCAGGGTCTATGAATAATGAGAGTCTCCTTCCCAGTACGAGTTGGTTATCATAGCTTTTGTGGGAAGAACAAAGCACGCTTCAAGGAACTTACTTTTAAGCCTGATTTCCCCTCGGGAACCACCCAATCCAGTTTAGGGCTGTACCTGCCTTTAGTATTATTTCAAGCCTGAGCCAGACGGTCTGGTCAGAGCCACTAAGAGATAAGGAGACTTCTTTCAGAGAGAATGAGGACCCTGGCCATGTCCAAGCAGAGCCGAGGGGTGCGGGCCTTTCTCCGTGTCCCCCAAGTCCTTGTCTGCTGCCCACACCAGCCATGTCTGTCTTAGGTTTTCCTTCCTCAAGAGGAACCTTACCCGTCATTGACTACCAACCATCACAGGGCCAAGCAGGATGATCTGAGGGAGGCAGAGGCCGCGCCCCTGCCAGGGGGACTGGTGTTGTCTCCTCAGTGGCCTGTTTTCCCAAGCCCTCCTTGATTATTTCCAGCCTTGAGGATCTTTTGCCTGTTGGCGAGGCAACAATCCCTAAAATCAGGCTGGGTGTTTCCCAACATGACAGTCAATCCCCACCCTGTTATCCGTACATGTTTTTTGTTTTTCATGTTTTTCTGTGGGTCATTCATACATGTTCTTTGACTAGCCCCTTCCCCTTCTACCCACCATTATCCCCATCCCCCTGCCCTCTGGTCACTGTTAGTCTGTTACTTGTTTTCATGCTTCTGATTCTATTTTGTTTTTTTGTTTGTTTTGTTCATTAGGTTCCTCTTATAGGTGAGATTGTATGGTATTTGCCTTTCACTACCTGGCTTATTTCACTTAGATTAATCTTCTCCAGTGCCATCCATGTCGTCGCAAAAGGCAGGAGTTCTTCCGTTCTTTCTACTGCATAGTATTCCATTGTGTAGATGAACCACAGTTTTTTGATCCAGTCATTTACTGATGGGCACTTAGGCTGTTACCAGCACTTGGCTATTGTAAATAATGCTACTATGAACACTGGGGTGCATAGGTTTTTTTGAATTGGTGTTTCAGGGTTCTTAGGGTATAGTCCCAACAGTGGAATTGCTGGGTCAAAAGGCAGTTCCATTTTTAGTTTTTTAAGGAAATTCCGTACTGTTTTCCACAGTGGCTGCACGAGTCTGCATCCCCACCAACAGAGCACTAGTGTTCCCTTTTTTCCACAGCCTCGCCAGCACTTGGTGTTTGTTGATTTCTTAATGATGGCCATTCTGACCAGTGTGAGATAGTATCTCATTGTGGTTTTAATTTGCATCTCTCTGATGGCCAGTGATGTTGAGCATCCTTTCATATTAGGCAGATATTTTCTTAGGCAAATAAATGAAACAATAAAAGTACTATTAGTCTAAAAATATCGCAAAATTGTATAGTGCAGTCAGAAGTAATTTTAATACAGAGCAAATATTTTTAATATAAATTTCTAAAATTAAGATTAAACTGTTGGGAGCTGAGTGTGCAATATATATGTATACATATAATTAAATCTTTTATTAATTATTAATGGTGGCTTGTTGAGTTCCAGTGTGCTTGATGCTATTAAAAGACCACCTAGAATTTGTGCTGGAAATGTGTGAAAAATACATAAGTTTCCTTCCAGTTCCTTTAAAAGTAAGCAGATTTAAGGGCATTTATAAACTTCACAGGACAAAGCACACCGCCATGAAAAGAAGGACCCCATTTGAGAAGTTATTTATGTTGGACACTACATAAATGGTTATTTTTAATCTATAAAACAACCCTTAGACCCTTAGATGTCATCATTATTAATCCCAATTTGCCGATAAGGAAACTCAAGTTAATAAAGATAAACAACTCATGTTTACAGAGTTTATGAGTAAAAAAATGTGATCTCAAACCAATTGGCCTTATTTCAACGCTCATGTCGTCTGCTCCAAAATCAGGAGGGTTGTCAGCTTGACACAGGCTTACCCAAGACAAGAAGTCTTTGAGGGATGCATCTCTAACTTTTCTCATTCTCTGTTCATTCATCTGCCCCATGAACACATACTGAGCACTTCTTCTCTGCCATTCACCACGTCATGGATGGAGGATAAAGAATCGAAGGTTATAGAGTCTTTAGGATTAGAAAGGATGGCCAGCTGTTGGAAAATCTTTCCAAGAGGGAGACACCTGTGAATGTAATTGTCCAAAAACGACTGACTGTGGCTGCCAAAAAGTCCTCAGAGGACTGGCAGCAGGTATTCTCTGGGCAGTGGAATAAGCTGTGAAGGATGGTTGCTGTTACAAATAAGCAGGAACCGACCGGTAAGGGTAGAAGGGGGAGGGTAGATCCTGCAGTTAGAATGGTGGGTTTGGAATCTGAACTCTGCCATTCACCAGCTGTGCAAACTCAAACAGTTGGCTGAAACTTCTCATGTCTGTTTTCTCAGCTGTGAAACAAAACAATAATAATAGCCAATTCCTTGTAAAAACTAGAAGAATGCATATAAAGTGCAGGACGCTCAGAAAATACTCAAACACCACATTGCTACTATCATTTTCCCTGTCTCCAAACTTTTCTGAGACTTACTCCATCATAGCAGACATTGTTATCCACTCAGTTACAGGGAAAAAAAATTATAACATCATCATATCAGTTTCAGTATAGAATTTTCATTTTTGGAAATGTAGATGTAGAATGAAGTTAAATTAAAACTAAATGTTTCCTGAAAATTAGTGTTTTCCCCTTTTAACATGCTGAAAAACACTATAATTATATTTGAAGTTGGTTACGGTCCTTGGAAAATGTCAAAGCTCAAGTAGGTAGATTTTGTTCTCTCATTTTGTTTGTCATTAGGTCCCATATATGGGTCACCTTCAAGTTATGATGGGGAGCTGAGGCCTCCCTCTTGCCTCTTGCCAGGTTTCTCGTCTCCGGGTTCCCATTGAAGCCACAGCCCTTTAGAAACTGCTGGTGTCTGGGTCCTCATTCCCAAAGATTCTGATTAAATTGTCTGAGAATGCCTTAACATCAGGATTTTTTAAAGCTCCCCAAGTGATTCTGTGTGCACTCAGGGTTGAGAGTTACTGCCTTGCCCAACCCTAAATAGCTTCATGATACACCTGCCATTAACTAATTAAAATTCCTTGTGTGGGTTATAGTAGAAGAGAAAATTAATGAACTGTATAACATTGCTGAGAAAATTACCAAAATGAAGCACAGAGAGAAGGAAAAATGCCTGCCAAGTTAAGAGACATGGATCAAGGAGCATACTCTATTTCTCAGGATTAGAAGATAAAGATAACAGGGTAGGCGTCAATATGGCCAAGGATTATTCACTCTTGAAGGAGGATCAACACCCGCAGCATGAAGATGCCCGTCACATTGGGAGAGGAAATACACTCAAGAGAACAGGATTTGATAGTCTAAGAAATAGTTATATCCCTAAAGTATCAGGCTCTACATAATACACGGAATGTGTTTATAATCCAGTTATCAACAGATAAAATACCATTAAAGGCAGTAATACAGATGATAACATCTATGCCAGACACTACATGAGATATTTATATTTCCACATCAAGTAAAATCCCTACAGTAAAATCATTATTATCCCCATTTACAGTTGAGAATGCTGAGATTCGGCAACATTAAATGTAGGTTATAGAGGTTGAACACAGCTCCTGTAACAAATGAGCCAAAGAATTAACTTTGCTCTGAGCTGTTGAGTAGACAATGTCCTTTGGGAGACCCCTGCTACACGAAACAAAGAGAAATTGGATTTCTCATTAGTCACCAGTGCGACTCTTTGCTAAGCCAGTGAAACAGCAAACTTCTCTTCTTTTTATGTATGCTAATTTCACATATGATTGAGGAAAAGCTCTTCATGATGGAGCACACATCAGGCAAACAATTTTAGGATAAAGTTAAGGTGGCAAATATTTCTGTGCTTATTTACTAGAAAGTTACCTAACATTCAGGAAATGCACGTGGGCTTTATTAAGATATTTTGATACTTTTTGCAAGGGAGGTGAGATGTAATAAAATAGTCTCCCTTTAACATACACCAAAAATAATTGAAAGTAAAGTGTGGGAAAGTAATATTCTCAACAAAACAAAACAAAAATTCAAAACATCACTGGGAGACTGGCCATTAGGCTGTAACAGGGCACACAAGGGTGGTTTTAGTTAGTTTTGAGCATCCACTGCATCTGAACCCTTTGCATTTTTGTTGTTCTGAAAACTGGATCACATGTATAAATGTTTTTTGTGTATGCGACAGTATCCTATCTGCACTGGAATTTCCTGGAAGTAACAATTGCTAATTAGATATGTAACCACAATGGACAGGCCGATCAACCACAAGCAACGACAGGTGTGGAAACTGCGCCTTCAGTCACCCAGCTGCCCAGGGGAGCTCCCTGACTCTGGCTCTGCCCTGCCCCCTTTCCCAGGAATGGAAGCAACCTGGGGCTCTTCCTCATCGAATACCCATATAAGTGCAAAATCCACAGCCTGGACCTAGGGCCCAACCAGACCCAGGAGCTCAAATATTATATTTAGAGCTTTCCCCCTCAGCTGTACTTCCTTTTTATTCTTCAATTCCTCCCTGGTTTGGTTTCCCTTTGCTCGTTGGTATTATTCCTCCCTGCTTCAAACAGGCTTCTGTTCGTTGGTAGGTCCTGATCTACATGAGCAAGAACAGAGAAGCAGTCAGCTCAGGCTGCAGGCAGCGACAAAACCGATGGAGGGTTGGTTTGTTTTTATTATCAGCTCACGTGGGCAATGTAAAACACGCCAGCAGTGAAATACTCCTCCCTGAAAACCACTTCTATATAATCCCACCTGTAAACAAGCGCCAGGGTTGCTGTTGAGCTTTAGTAATACACACGTAAGCTTAAAATGAGCACCTTGATCTTACTCTCCCCGTAATAAATGGAGGATTCTACATGAGCGCTAACTTGGGGAGTTTTCAGCAATGGAGTTAAACTCCAACTCACACAGCCTTTGCAACACACATTAATTTCAAGAGTAAGTTCACAAAGCTTTGGAATCATTTGAGCTTGATTAGGCACAGTTCATGTCTCCAACTCCTACATGTTCTTGGGTGTGAACAGGAGACTCAGAATAAACAGTGAGAGTTGTACATAGTCTTTCTTTCCTGGGTTATTGTTTGCAGATATGAAGTGTTAGATCAGGCAAATTGGACGCAAACGTGCGAACAGTCAGAATGAAACTTGGACAATGTACAATGATACACTGTGCTTTGAAATTGTTTCTTGTGAAGAATGTTTTTACTACACAACAATAAAATGTAAGTAAATAGAAATTTATATAGAAACAAATCAAATTTCAAAGAAGAAGTCCAGGAGAAATGGCAGAAGCTGATGGCGTTGTATTGTGAGGGATACTGGAAAGACAATATTTGAATGGTTTAGTCATTTTCACCAAGAACTAGACACTTGCTCTAACTCAATGAATCAAGCAAAGCCATTAAGCCATTTACTCTGAATTTTGCAGAAGAAAGAAAATTTGGAAATTTCTTCCAAATATAAAAAAGTGTGTGATGAATTTTTTGGTGAAGATATATATTTTAGTGAAAATGTTTCAACTATACAGATATTTGATTCCCTCTAGTATCAACTCTGAAGAAATAAATATCTAAATAGTATTGCAATTTCTGGAACTTATTATAAAATAAAATTTTTATGAATTACTGCCAAACTTATCTTTATGTTTAAGGTTTCTGTTAATAATTTTTAAATCTGTTGCTATATGTGAAAGCAATATTTTGTAATTAAAATGAATAAAATGTATCAGATATCAGTATATCTATGCAAAGAACAATTTTAACAATCATTGACAAATTTGGAGAAAACTGAAATTATAATGTTATTCATTACTGTGATAGACTATGATACTGACATAGGTTTTTCATTTCTTTAAAAAATACAATATTGACATCAGACATTTGAGAGTTGCTAGGAGCATACATCTTAAAAGCCCCCAGCTCAAATAAAAACATTGCAACTATGTGTGGTGATGGATATTAACCAGGCTTATTGTGGTGATGATTTTGCAATATATACAAATATTGAATCATTACATTGTACACTCAGAAATAAGATAATGTTATGTCAATTGTACCTCAACAAAAATAAATTATTAAATTAAAATTTTTAAAATACAATAATGTAATTTAAAAATATCAATCCATTACTTTTTTTTGTCTTTTGTACCTTAACATTTATTTTATTTCAAATTTCTTTTCATTTTTTTTCCTGGCATAATTAATCTATGAAGTTCAATTCGAGAGGTTTTTCACCATCTGCATTTCTTTTCTTGCCACAATACATTTTTCAAGATTATTTCTGAAAACAGTCTTTTCACATACAGGATGGTATAATAAAAGATCTGGTCCAAGTGTCAATATGCCAGTTCCATCACAGGCAAGACTGTCTCTTCTTTTGTGAAATATTTATTCTTGCTCTTTTTTCTTCTATTCCTGTACTTCTAGTTCTTCCAGGGAGAAGTGAGGAAAGGATTAAAGCGAAGGGCCAGCCTTCCATGTCTGCTCCCCTGTCCAGTTGCTGGAATCTGCTTGATGCTCCAGGTCGTCTGGGAAACGCATGTTCAGAGATTCCCTTTCCCTTGGGCCCCACTGGGCTTCCTGGGAGGCCCTTGCAGAGCTCCACTCAGCATAGCTTCCCAATGTGGCCACTGTGGCTCAGGCCATTATTTGTCACTCTCTCACCTCAGCCTATGTTTAGAAGAGCATCCTACGGCCTTCCTTGCTGGGTTTCCTTACGTTGGCTGACCACCCTCTTGCAGAGGGAACAAGCTTTGCTTTACTGTGTCCATGAAGCCTAAGGGAAACCCACGAACCCTGGCCCCCGCCCCTAGACAGCAGCAGCAAAGGCTGCCGAGTGCTGTCTGCTCTCCTCTTGCTTACAGGATTCCCCAGAGCAGCAGGCATGTGCCCTGATGTTCATGCACACCCCAACTCTAGGATGCGCCTGAGAGGTTCATCCACACACAGTGTTTTTGCCCACTGTGGCCCTAATGAGGCATAGAAGATTTTGTGCAGCATGAGTTTCTTTCTGGAGTGTAATGCTCACCTCCCATTCTTGCTCACAATCCCAGTCTTGCTCAGTGTTTGGGGGCATTTGTTTTTGTTTCTGACCAGTTGTTTGTTTTTGAGGCTCATTCATTAGGCCGTTTGTTCTGTTCTCCACTGGTTAGTCTACTGGCTAGGCCAGTAGGGCAGTGAGGGCCCCAGAGTTGGTATGATCAGCCCTTTATGCCCTGGGAGTGAGTTCTTACATGCTTACAATGTTTACATTAACTGGAGAGATTCTCTGTCTCCCTCTCTCTCCTTCCCTTCCCTTCCCTTCCCTTCCCTTCCCTTCCCTTCCCTTCCCTTCCCTTCCCTTCCTTTCCCTTCCTTTCCCTTCCCTTCCCTTCCTTTCCCTTCCCTTCCCTTCCCTTCCCTTCCCTTCCCTTCCCTTCCCTTCCCTTCCCTTCCCTTCCCTTCCCTTCCCTTCTCCTTTTCTCTCTCTCAGAGTAAGACTCATAGGAGGCCTCTCCTATGGGGACAAGAGTGTCAGTGTTGTTGGACTGGTGTGGACTCGGGCAGACTTTTTGGCTCCTTAGGCAGCAGCGTAGGCAGCTCCAGCTCGGTTACTCTGCTTTCTCTGTGAAATAAAAGGTGAGACTCTCAGAACAAGGGGAGATGCAAAGGGATGGGCGATTTCAAGAGCATGGAGCAGTTCTGAAAACCATTTTTAAATAAAATGGGTCAAGATTGGGAGAGCAGACTAATATGGGAGAACACATCTAGTTGTATAAATTGTTGAGCACCTACTGCATACCAAATACTACCCAAGAGGGAGGGGCGCTCAGGCTGAGGGGCTGGCAGGGGAAAACCAAAGTCATCCAGCCGCGTCACGGCACATGGGCTGAGGGTTCACGGTCGATACGAGGAACTTCTGAGGGATTTTTTTTCCCCCTCAAATTATCTCTAAACACTTCACTTTCGAAATCAGGAAGAAAGAGAAGAACACAGAACAATAAAATGAAGATATAAAATAAAATGAAGTGCTCATTTTTTTAAATAACGTAAGTATTCTTTTCTTAGTAGTAATTTGGCTTCTTAGACATCTCTGTATACACATGTGTTTAGGTATTTATATGTGTATCTATATCTATCTATCTATTCTCTCTATATGTGTGTATATATGTGTAGATATATACACACATTTATATATATTTATATTTGTGCATGGTGTCCTGTGCTCCATTTAAATATTAAAGCTTCCAATTATGTTCTAAGGAGCCTATCACATAGGTTAAAAGCATAAGTTTTATTGATCTCAGGTAGATAATTGGTAGGAAAAGCTCTAATTTTTTAAGTACAAATGATCATTTTTCAAATAGATCTTCTTTCCTTCACCTCACAGGTATACACCATAATCTTTTCTTAAATGCAGCATGGAGCCTCTACTATTTTTAGTCTCTTGATTTTCTTTTCAACTGCTCAGGCCACAGCTTGACACATCTTTGGAAATGAATCCTTGGTGTGCTTAATATATTTCATAAAGGATCAAAACAAGTTCCTTTTATTTTCATGCTTCTCTTGTGAGTTTTCCACACCCAAACTCAGAGTAAATAATAACCATTTCATGTCCTGTAAATGAACAAGATGGTCACTGTCTCGCTCATTTGCTTTTTATCAACAACCAGCACTGCATGTTTTATTTTCACATACAGAACTTTCATGTTGCTTTCTTAAGTGACAAATGTTACTGTTATAGCAACGCTATTTGTTCCTGGTTGACTTCCTTTGCTTTGCAGGGAGAATTTTCCTTTGCGAGTCATTTAATATGACTCGCACATTACTTTCAGTTGACATCTCATGTAAAAGGATGTAATTTTCATTTCCACAGAGCAATAATTTGCAGAACAGCATCCTAATAGGAGGTCAGCAGTTATATTCTAAACCTCCTGCAGACACACTTTCTCTCATGTTTGGCAGAAATCACCTCAATTTCCTGCAGTTTCCCTTTCTAAAATTGTCTGTTATATGTGTCTCCAAACTGAAAACTATAAAAATGAGAAAGCTCATCTTCCTGTAAGTAATGAGTAGCCAGAATTATTCAGATGAAAGGCACACTTTCTCTGATTGATTGTGTACAGAAATATGAAGAAGTAAGAACAAAAGGACCAAGAAAACAATAGCCAGAATATGGGCTCCAGAAGAATAAAAAAGACTTCGCTTGCTGGGAGCATTTAGAATAAAATTGGTACCCTGCCCTTCCGTTCGATGGCCTTGCTTGGGCATCTACCACAGTGGGCTTTGAAGCCAGGAGCCCAGTCAATGGTCAAGTTGAACTGGCAAAGTTGCACCTGCCTGCCTGCCCTGAGTCCACTACCACCCCCATATCCATGGCTCTGTGTGCTCCCCAGGAACCTGTGCTCAAGGACAGAGTTCAAGTACAAGAGAGCACAGTGAGAAAACTCAAAGGTTAAAATCTGGCTCCGATGTTTTATACCTTGATTTGAAAAGTGGTTAGGTAAGTGTATGCATTTGTCAGAACTCATTGAAGTGTGCCCTTCAAAGCAGGGCTTTATTATTTGTGTCTTAGACCTCAGCAGAGATCATCGTAAAAGTAAAAAATGAACTTTTAGCTATAAAAATGGCAAAGTATATGGAATATGCTTGTGATACAATGCTAGTGTGTACCATATTCCTGATATAACCTATAATAATATAATTCTCTCTCTTGTAATAAAAAAATTAACATTCAGAATTTAAAACAAAACAACAGAATCTGGGTTCCATTTTTGGTACTGCCACTGAAGTTAATTTCTGACTTTTTCTTTCCTCATCCGCAGCGAGAATTCTGTTTTATTAAGATCACAGGGTGGTTGTGAACATCAGAAAAAAATATATACATGAAACAACTTCATATCGTGACTAATAAATGTTTGATTTTAACTTTGTAACCCATTTACTGGCCTGATGAGATGCAAAGCTCTTTTCTTATCTTGGCCTAGATCTCATTCACTGCATAGCTTCCGGGAGCTACCATAACACACTGAACATGTGCCAGTGATCGGTAAATATTTGTTGATTAAATAAATTGAAGAAGTGTTTATTGAGCACGAAGTGTTGCCAGGGACTACAGGTATAAAGGGGAATATCCATAGAGATCAAATCAAGATTCTACATAAAAAAATAATACATGTACACATACTCAGTAAGATAATCAGTTCTCTAAGAGGGATGTCACTTGAACAGCACCAGCAACAAGGATTAACATGGAAAGAAACTGAACCTTCCTGGCACTTGGATAGAAACAAGATTTTCAAAGGAAACAGGTAAGAATATGTATTAGTAACGAGGATTCAGCTGTCCAAAATAAAACACATTTGCAAAGACGAGAAAAGACCGTTCATTCAGTCCTAGCCAGAGACCTCTCTCTCTCCCCACCCATACATGGGCACAGAAAACTTCTTTCCTTTGTATCTCTGAATAATACTGAGAAACAACATACTGGACAGAGAAAAGCAAAGTTATTTGAAAAAGTGCCAGTGAATTATTGATTTCATAACTTTATGATTACCCAGATTGTCATCAAAGCTCACATATTGTCAATAAGTACTCTACAAATAAAACCTCGAGAAAAAGGTATTTTTCAATTGCATTACCAAATAAAAGTATATTCCCTTTTTAGGAAAAAAAAGAAGAGGGCCTTTTGGGAAGCAGGGGAGCAGCTCCCTTCTGCTGTCCCAGTGCTAGGACCTCTGGCTAAGGAGTCAGAACCGAGAGATGGGGGCAGCGACTAGAGCTGCTCGCCTTCTCAAAGTTCAGTTCAGTGAGGCCACGGCCTTTGGAGAATGGCTTCCTCGGGGCCACCAGAGGGGTTTCCAACAAGGGACTCGTGTAGATCGGAAGCCACCTGAGAGTGCTTCGGCTCACAGTAACAAAGTTCCAGGAGTCCGTAAGCCCCTCTGTGTCCTGATTTGACACAAAATTTTCATAGACTTGCAAAAGTCTTATAATCCCTCTAACGATGACATCCTGACCAGTCATTTTCTTCCCTCCTGGGGCTGCCCATTAGGACAGCTGGCCATTCACGTCCGCTGGGGATGCCAGTGCTGCAGAGACTTTTTCAAATATTAGACAGAATTGCTGGGTTTTTTCAACCTTTGAAAGCTGGTCTCTTTTTCTCTCTAGAGATAATTTACCTAGGCCCCAATCTAGTAAATTGAATATAATTTAAAGGAACCCCTTGGTTGTACCTGCAAGTGTGTAAAACTGTCTATTAAAAGTTTGCATTTTATCAATCAAAATGTTTTTTTCTATAAATGAGTAGAAACATTTATTCTATTCATTACTTCTAACTTCTCTCCCTTTCAACAAAGACACATCCCTATTATCAAGGAAAGGGCCAGCAGCGCCTGAGCTTAGCTGCGCTCTGAGCAAGCCCTTTAATGTGGAACACAAATGTGTGCATGCTGGTCGGCTGACAATCGAGTGCCCAGTGAAAAGTTGTATCATTGTTGACTACCATCTGTGTGAAAAGAAATTTTTTTTGTCAAGCAGGTTGGGTTCCTGAGACATCCTATTCATATCATCACAGATATCAGGAACATCTCAGACAGCTATTGAAAATCTGAGATTGAATTCAAGATGAGAGAGGGTCATTTCGTCTATAGATTCATCTGCTTTCTGGAAATAAACCTTCTATGTCTTCTTCTTTAGCCAGGGAAGCAGTTTGATGTCCTGGCAGTTAATCCTTTGCCAGAAAAGAATCTAACTGTGGGATTTGACAGGTTGTTCTCTAAAGCAAAATTGGGCTGTGAATTAGGAAATGGAAGTCATTTACAAATATGCTGGAGTTGACAGTGGCCTTCGGGTCCCAGTTAGGGACACCGGGCTTTGTGCTCTCCCATGGGGAGATGTGCTCTGCACATCTTTGGTAAACATAGAAGCCTTGGCTGAGATGCTCCCCTGTCGATGCATGGACAAACCAGTTTCTGCGGAGCAAATTCGCAAATTCGAGTGACTACTCCTACCTTTTGTAAAGGATGTTGGCACAATTAGCGTAAGGATGTTTTATAGTGGTGATTTGCAAGCACTATTCACTTCAAGTCTCCTACTCAACACCTCCCCCAACAACAAAAGACAGGATGGCATAAATGAATGCCTGCCGGCCCCCTGACAGTCTCCTGGGCACACGTTTGGTTTGGGTAAGTGTTCACAAAACTGGAAGTTTTGCAGAGTAAAATGCTTTTACAAATGAGGCTGAAAACCTTTCAAGGACAGCATTTTCAGAAAGGTTTCACACACTTCCAGATTTGAATTAACTGGGAAAGTCTGCACAGGCAGCTCCTAAGCTCGTGCGTCATATCTAAGAACAATGTAACACACTCTTCCGTCCTGGTGGAATCCAACTCTATGTACAACTATGAATTTCAGAGTCAGCGACACGTTTTTCTACCATGACTGGCTGAGAATTAGGTTTTCTCTCAGGTTCCAGTCTGAAGACTTGAACTGTTTAATAGATAATATCTCATTGATTGTCTTTGAAGAGAAAATCATTTATAGGAATTTGAGGCTAGTAACTACTGTGCTAATTTCTTTTCGGGGGTGAGGAGGCTGAAAAATCCATATTGACAACCCTTGTTGTCTCCAGGCCTCTTTCCAGTCTATTCTTGTGCTGGATATTTCTTTACCTCACAGGAATGTCTGTAACTCTTTGAGATCATCCTCATGTCACTGACCACTTTGCTATACAATTTAGGGTCATGAAAATAACATTAGACTTAAAGTAAAAAGACTCATTTTTGATCCCCACCATTAACTGGGTGCCAGACGCAACGGTGTAGCTCGCCTAACTGCTCTGTCATTCCATATTCCCATTCGTTGATTTGTTCATCCATTTATTAACAAGTGTTCTTTGTGTATTTATTCCAGGTCAGGTACAGTGCTCACTCGAACAATAAAAACCACAGCTTGTAATAGCTGGCCTCCAAGATGACTATTATCAAGTTTTCCTCTCCCGTATGCTTAGTCCTTCTTCTCATTGCAAGATGGAATCCATTTTGCCTCCCGTTGAATCTACATAGATTCTATAACTGCTTAACCAACAGAATACAATGGAATTGATATGGTGCCAGATTTCAGGCCCAGGTTTTCAAAAACGGGAGGCTTCCAATTCCTGTCTCTTGGAACTTCAACTTGTAGAATCCTCAGCCAACCATGTAAGAAGTCCAATTATCCTGAGGCTGCCATCCATGAGGAAGCCCAAAGCTAGCCATGCAGAGAAGCCATGGGAAGAGAGAAAAAAGGAAGGACAGGATTTGGAGCCAGCGGGGGCAGGATTGGTCAGTCTCTGGCTGCTCCAGCCCCAGAGCCGTGCTATGTGCAGATGTCTTCAGAAGAAACCAGTCTTATGAGACATTTGACTTCAATTATAGGTAAGACCCAAAGCAAGAATTTCCCAGTGGAGCCCTTCACTTCTCAGAACTACAGTGAATAGTAATAAATTGGTCTTTAAAGCAGCTAATCTTTAGGAGGGTATTTATATAGCAATAGATGATGGAATTACATACTTGCTGCCTTCTTGGAAACTAAAGTTTAGTGAGGACAACAGGAAACTAAGCAATGATCACAAAAGTGGAGTGTGAAGTTACACTGCAATGTGTGTTATTGGGGGAAGGTATATTGGACTGTGAACATAATAGTAACTTCAACAATTTTCAAGATTCTCCAGGTCTGCATGTAAATAGTATGAACTGTGGATGCAGGCAAATTCAGTTCATGTACAATGCCTTTATTGTGTTCACCACAAGAGAAACACTTAATTATGCCTGTCATTACACCAGACTTAATACCCTTAGGATCTCTCTCAGGATTTTCTGATTCCTGAGGACACATCTTGCTAATAGATGCACAGAATCAATTGAGGTAAAGCACAGATGCTCACAGACACAGTTCAAAGCTGTGGCAGCTTGGTGCTGAGGTGATGAGTATAAGTTCCCTGGAGAATTCTCATAAAGGCACAGGGGCTTAACGTGAACTTTCGAAGAGCAGGAGATACCTGCATTCCTATAGTGCTATTGTCTGTGAATCCCATCAGAATGGAAGGAACAGGAGGACAAGAGTTTTTGCATAGTTTATTTACTGCTATAACCCAAGTACCTACAAAAAGAGTCTGCCATTTAATAGGAGCTTTATAAGTATTTGTGGGACAAAGAAATAATTAGAAGCTACGAAAGTTGATAAAGTTTGCTGGGAACTCTTAGGACATAGAAAAGAAACTTTTAAGGATCTGTTAAAAGCAGTTATGTTTGCCCTGTGTGACCTGGTGCTGTCACTAGCACAGCCATGGCCTTTTTAAGTGGCAAGATTTAGAACACTTCTATTCTGGGCCCAGCTTTGTATCTAACTCGTTAGGAAAATCTTAAACAAGACAGCTTCTTTCCAGCTCTGTTTTCTATTTTATAAAATACGGTGTTTGGAAAAAAGCTTTTTAAGACCTGCTGTAGAGTTTGCACAGTAACACCACAGAAACCTCTATAAAATGCTGATGCATGAGTACCGTCTCGAAAGACTCTAATTAATTGGTCTTTGTGGGGCTTAAACGTTGACATATAGCCAGGAGTGAGACCCACTGACCCCAAGATCACAGTACAGACATGTTCAAGAGCGGACATCCGTGGGTGCAAGTTAACGTGCCCAGGCGCATATTCACTGTTAAAGTTGACTGCGGGTCACGTTGAGTTGATAGTACTGAAGTGTGTCTTGTTGAGTCGGTCGATGTCACTGGTGCTGCTGCAGACACCAGGGAGGCTGTACAGACAAGAGTGGCCATAGCTGGGCTCTGTGGGGGCTTCTTCCCATTTATCTGCTGCCTTTGACTACACTGGCTCTTGATTTCCAAATTGCTAATGCTATTAAATAATCCTCGCGCCTCGCTTGCTCCTCTTCTACGCCTATCCTTAAAGTTAAGCAGGTTGCTTGCTCATGCCAACGCAGGTGAAACTGGGTCATTCTCATGCACTCAGGAACCGCGTAGGCTCTGTGCAAAAGCCTCTCAAGTTTTATGACTATCACTGAACCTTGAATCTGAAACTTCGGCATCCTCACACTCTAGCTCAAACTTGACCCAGAAGTCAGAACCAAAATAAATGATTTCTGACTGTGTGTTGAGGCCATATTAGAAGAGCAGCACCTGAAGCCCTCCCACACCCTCAGGAGATCAAATTGTGATGGCCGCCATCCAGGACCATCTGCTTAATGACACCTCCTTCTTCCTGTTCTCATAATTGATGGCAGCCTACATTTTCGAGAGCAGTGCTGCCACCAGAATTGAGAACCCTGGTTAAGCTAAGAAATTAGAAAAGAAAATTATAGTACGACTAATGTTTTTGGAAGGCCCCATGATGCCATATACTCCATTTTTTAAAAGACCCATTTCCCAGCTGTTTATTTTAACATAATGCACAAAAAGTTACAAATCTCCCCCATTAGTTTTTGTGAAACCTCATTGCTTTGTTGTTTTGACAGGTTCAGTGATCATTGCAATTGCAAAACACAAAAAATATTTTGCTTTGTTTTGTAACTTAAGATTCTAAGTCTTAGTAATCAGGAAATTTTTTAGGACTTGGAATGTACAGAGATATTTTTCTTATCTCTTAACAATCACCCATCAGGGCCTTCTAAGACTGGGGCACAGATGGCCTGTCTCATTCCCAACTCGATAAGAATTTGTTGTGCCTTCTCTGTAGATTTCCAGGGTCTCACAGCCCAAGGAAGTCCCCTTACTGAGGCAAGCCTCCCCTCAGGATAAAATAATCCAATCTATAAGGGAGTGAGTACATTGACCCACCCAAGCACTATGCAGGTGCTGCTGGAAAACATTTTGGTTGCCTATTTTGTCTGCCTCCTGTTTGGTCAGAGAAATGCCATTATCCCCCACCCCCTATTCCACTGCACCCCTCCCCGTCCCTTAGGTACATTGATACTTTGCCTGGCCTTTTGCTTCAGCTTGGCAGGTGTATCCATAAGCTCAGTAGGAATATAGTCTCTCATCATGAACATTTCCTGAACTGGGAGCTGCCTCACTCGCTGGGGTTGTTGTTGCTGTGCTTTTGCTTTTCTTTGTTGTAGGGGTTGGACAGCATAGGGATTTTTATTTCTCGTTGTCAGTCACACAACTTCCTCTTCTGCACTCTCATCACTTTCCCAGGGATTCCGCCCTTTGGCGTCCCATCAGGCTTTGTCACAAGCATTCGGATCTTAATCTGCGGCAACGTTCGCCCTCATAGCTTTGCAAAATGGCATTCTAAGGTCTCCAACGAATCATCCTGCTCTCCCACCTTGTCTGCTTGCCCCACATTTAGTAGCATCCTTCTAACCTCAGCTCTTCTTCCAACTTTCTAACTCGACCTTAAGCCTCTAACTGGGTGACCCATAGAACTGCCCACAGTAGAGGCGAGCTCACTGCATCAGACATTCATGTCCCTTCTTTGACGCAGCATGCTCTGCACAGATCCTTTCATAAGCAAATTAGATCAGCTGATGTTTTCAGGGAATGCCCTTACTCACTGGGCAGTCCACAGCATCTAGCACGAGGACCACCCCGCCCCACATAGAGGTGGCTGACCACCTCTGGCTCTTACATCAGACGCCTTTCCCCAAGGCACATTTCTTCAGTCTGCTGGCTGGCTCACCAACTGCTGATGGGAACCCTTGGGAGCTTCCTGGTGAAATCTGAAACCACCCCCCCCCCATACACTGAAGGCAATGAAAAACTGAAGAAAGACAAAGACCACTCCAGATTGGTAGATAGTAGGCTTAATAAGCAAGGGAACTTACATACGAGGCTTGTCTTGGGGGACCACAAGGTGAATAGATATTCACACCTACCCACCACAATTTTAAACTTTTACATAGAGACCCTAATGGGGTTCAGTCATGCAGTCAATCCAAATGGTCTCAACAATAGTTTACTCTCTCCAGTCTGTGTCTTTAGAGCAGCTTGTAGCGCGGAGAAGGCAAGCAGAAGGTACATGCCAAGGATGGGGGAGGGGTGAGAAGCCTCTGGTTGCTCCAGAGTGATTTTTATGTTTTGCATTCCCATCAGCAATAGATGAATGATGAGAAACTCATTTTCTCTTCATCCACACCAGCTCTCAGTCTTGTCCTTATTTTTTGTTTTAGTTATTCTGTTAGGTGTATAGCAAAATATCACTGTGGTTTTAAGTTGCATTTTTCTAGTAGGTTGAACATCTTTTCATGTGCTTATTTGTCATCTGTAAATCTTCTTGAGTGACGTTTCAGTTTGCCCATGTTTTCAGTTAAATTGTTTCTTTGCCCATGTTTTAGTTAAATTTTTTTTTACAGTTGAATTTTGAGAGGCTTTAAAAGTATATCCTAGATGCTAGTCTTTTGTCAGATATCTGACTGGCAAATATTTTCTTCCAGTGTGTAGCTTGTCTTTGAACCCTCTTAACAGGGCCTTTCTCATAGCACAAGTTTTTATTCAATAAATTCAATGAAGTTTGATTTATCCAATTTTTATTTTCTTGAGTGTGCTTTTGCTGTTAAGTCCAAGAAGTTTTGCCTAGCCCTAAATCCCAAAGATTTGCTTCTAAGTTTTGCAGTAAAAGTGTTGCAGTTTTATATTTCACATTTCAGTGTAAGACTTCTGCAAGCTTCTTTTAAAAAAAGTTTCTTAATGAAAAAACTGTTTTCTGGGTTTTTAAAAAAGATTTTATTTATTTTTAAAGAGAGGGAAAGGGAAAGAAATATTAATGGGTGGTTGCCTCTTGTGCGCCCCCTACTGGGGACCTGGCCTGCAACCCAGGCATGTAACCTCACTGGGAATCAACTGGCGACCCTTTGCTTTGCAGTTCTGCGCTCTCTCCACTGAGCCACACCAGCCAGGGCTGAAAAAACTGTTCATAGGGTCAAAGTCAACAGCACAATCATCTTAACAGTCGTTGCTACTACCGATGTCTTTCTTCCTAAACTGTCTTTTTTTTTTTTTTTTTTTTTTTTTTTTTTTGCTTAGGGAGATGCTAAAGCAGGCACTGTGGAGATTTCTGCGACCGCCCTTCTTTCCAGGCCTGGGTGCTGGCCTCTAAAGAATGACCCCTGTCATTGGTTTTGAGGTCTCTGTGTGCACACAGGCTTCTGTAATAACAAGCGAAAGATGAGGGAGTCACAATTAAGCAAAGAGTTAGGTGAAGAATTGTGAGGATCAAAACCAGTAAAGTCTAAGTAAAGGGGAAGAAGTTGGGGGATCAAAGAGCATAGTTACCTGGTAGAAGACAAACAAAAATCAAATGCAGGAGAGGTGGCCAAAGGAAAGGTGAGAGCCCAGTGGAACATGGGCGTTGCCAGGAGAAGAGTGTGAATCTCGGAAAATGCCGGTGAACAACTTTAGGGCTCAGACTGCTGAACCCCAGAGATAAAGAGAGGAGAGGGGACAGGAAGGCAGGGCGGGGAGAGAGAAATTTTGTTGGAGTCACTTCTGCTGGGCACCTGGAGTGACAGGAAAAGCTCAGAAGGAATCAGTGATGACTGAGACTGGGGCTGCCCTGCAGGAAAGCGGGAGCTGGGCAGAAAGGTTGGCGCTTTGGCCAAGCCCTCTTGCCGGTTAATAAGGGGCGACGGGGAGGGACCTTCCAGCGGTAGCAGCGCGCAGTGCGCAGCGCTCGCGGCGGCCGGGGAGGAGCGTGTCTCAGCCCAGCGGCTGTCCCAGCCTCCACGCTTCTGTCCTCGAGCGGGTCTGTCCCTGACTCTGGGAGCCGGATCCTCGCACAGCAGATTTCCGGTCCTTTACCCGCACTTCGCGCTTTTCTTCGCTGCGCGCCCATCGACAATGGATGGCAACTCCCTGCTCTCGGTACCAAGGTAAGACCCGTTTTCCTCCTTGTCCAACCTAGTGCCCCGCAAACTCCTTTTTCTGCCCCTGGTGGCTCACGAACTTGCCCGGGGAGCGCCTGGGTTTGCGCGGGGCTCCCGCTGAGCAGACAGAGGACTCTGCACTTGCAGTTAAGACTCCCTGGCTGGGCGAGGAGTGCTTGGGAGATAGTGGTCCCTGTCGACTGCCCTGCGGAGCCTCGGGCTGGGTGCGGCCTGCGCGCGAGAGCGGCGCGGGTTGGGGACAGCCGACCGTCCTCTAAGGCCGGGGAACTGGACTCTGCTCTGCCTCGGAAGCAGGAGCCGGACTGTCCATAGATACAGCCTGGAGAGGCTTCGCGCTTTGTAAGGAGGCGGGTTCCCAGGTATGGATGAAAACAGGAGGGAACAGGACTAGGACAAACTACCCCCCTTCCAGTCCGTCTAGACCGGGGTGAGTGTCAGAGGTTGCTGGGTAGGGACAGGGTGAGGACCTCAGGAGTGGGGTGGGATGGAGAGATTGCCCCTAACCCCCGATTGAGGCTTGGGTCAGAAAAGACCTCGATCTGCCCCAGTTCCACCTGCCTCAGCGGCCCCCACACCCCCTGCCAGGCTGCGAGTCCTCCTGAACAGCTCCCGCCACGCGTATTCCCTGACTCCACCCAGTCCTGGGGTCCCCACACTCGGTGGGTCAAGGACGCCACCTTAGCCCCCGCCAGGTGGGAGCAAGATGATCCCCCTGGTTTGCGTCTGCCCCTTCTGTCTCCTCTCCCTTTGCCCGTGTCCTGCTCCTTCCGACACGTCCTTTGAGAATTTGAGAAACTGAGATTTTTCTTTTTTTTACCCTCATAAACCTCAGGGGTAAATTGAGGTTGCAGCCCCGCTGGTATTCCGCCAGCGGGGCAGGAGGTTTTTGCACTGTTTCTGCTCGGAGCGGAGCGGAGCGTCCGCACAGAGAGCAGGGGGCCACCGCTGGCAGGGCGGCAGCGGCCCCGTGTCCCCCGCAGCCCCACCTCTCGGAGGCCAGGGGCTTAGCGTTAATCGTCTCGGCATCCCTTACTCCCCGCTTTCCCCAAGCAAACATTTAGGCAGCTCCCGGCCAAGAACATCAGGCACGGGGATGAACGTTTTAAACTTGTGTTCTTGGAGAGCAGCACACCCCAGCATCCATGAGCGAGAGCGCACAGGTAGCTGATGCCCTGCTGCGGAGGAGCCGCGGTCGGGGTACAGGGGAAAAGGGCGGTAGAGGAGGACGGAGGCTGCTTTTCAATCTCGTCGAAGGCTGCCATCTAGAGACTCGTTCTGTTCATATTCTGTAATGAAATAGCGCTTTCCCAGATGAACAGGCATTTCTTCTTTAAGCATCCCCTGCTGTCTGGGTAGCAACGGGCTCCGAAAAGGCGCGCTGTGGTTTCTCTGCTAAGCCCAAAGCAGCTCTCCAGGGAAAAATCTCTAACAGGGGACCAAACAAGGTCACACTACCACTGAGTCTTTCCATTCTGCTCTAATGCATGAGAAGGACAGTAAAAGCCACAGCAAGACTCTTTTAAACTTAAAAAAAAAAAAAAAAGTGTGTATATATAC
Organism: Pteronotus mesoamericanus; assembly: GCF_021234165.1. Lineage (NCBI taxonomy): Eukaryota > Metazoa > Chordata > Mammalia > Chiroptera > Mormoopidae > Pteronotus > Pteronotus mesoamericanus. The sequence continues at coordinate 1,848,126 of NW_026555277.1, forward strand.
TGCCGCCGATTTTTAGGTGATGATGTGAGTCACTTTCAAAGTCAAGGGAACTGGGGGCTCACTTTCTAAGCCGTGTATTCTACTGCCTGAGGTCATTAGATTTGAAGTGTTGAACGGCGTGGTTCCAACATTCTATAGAGACACTTTTGATAGGAGTTTGCTGATTTTAAACCTAGTTTTGCAGATCAATAGTACCGTGCCTGATTCAGGATTAAGTTCCTGTTCGAAAGCTTGGAGAGCTCCTAAAATATTAGAAACGCATCATGCCAATGACTCTTCAATATTGTTTCTGTCGTGGTCCTGCAAAATGACACTTTAAAGAGCAAACCAAAGGAAATCACTCTGCATTTTATAGTAGCCCATTAAAATGGTAAAGAGGTTTCCCAGCAGCTGAAGCCAATGAAACTTTTTGAGTATTACTATTTATTCACCGAGACACATTATATATTTCCACAAATCAATGTAGTGATTCAGCTATTTTATAAGCATCCTTATTCATGCAGAAAATTCAGTTAACTCCACTAGATGAGTTAATCTAAGCCTCTATTTCATTGAATAGAAGAAATAATTTCCTTTCTAGAATATGTAAATGGAAGTGAGAGGTATTGATATGTAAAAAATGATACAGAATTTTAAAATGTTGTGTAGAAATATTACATTAGTTATTCCACCTGTTCACACAACTTTGAAATTTAAAGAACTGATGACTGAGTATACAAGCTTTTTCAAGAAAATGGCAATGATCAGGAAAAATCAAGTTGTTATCAATTGGGATTTGTGTTGTCTAAATCTGACCTTTTATTTAAAGCAACTTCAGACATTCTATTTAACAATTGGACCAAAAATAAAACAAAATGAATTAGTAATATATCAGGTTAATTACTGAATATGGTTTTTGTTCTGCCTTTTAGATCTTATATTTTTCAATGAATCAAAGATATAAATAACTGAAAATTTATTTAAAATTTTTCTCACTTATCACAGTGCATTTTATTTTTTCAGTGACTGAAATTTTAATTGTGCAATATTCTGCAAAGATTAATCTCAAAATTTTACGTGATTTATAAACATCGAAACTTTGAAGCATGGATTTTTTTTTTAAAGAATTGTTTATGGTTCTTTGAGCTACTATACTATAATACCTTACCTCTGTGAGAGCTCCAATTAGTTTTTACTTTGAATATTTACATTTTTAAATGTACAATAAGTTATATGGATTACACTACAGATTCTTAAAGTAACTGCTTATCAAAGCTAGGTGGTGTTTGCAATGTGGAGGCTGAGCTGGGGAGAGATGAAATGTCCCATGTACATTGCACTGTAGACCTAGAGCCCAAGTGTTTTCTGAGCAGTTGTCCAGTTCAAAGGGGAAAAAAAAGAAGATTTCTTTTTTAGTCTCAAAGTTTAAAGAAGTTTATTTGATTTGCTAAGGTTACACAACTAGGAAGTATGAAATTAAACAGGAACCCAAGGACTCTTGTCTAGTTTGTGCTATTGTTCCAGCACTTTGTAGCGCTATACAGTTTACTTCTCACAGGAGAGTGGGTCTCACTCGTATTGGTGACCAGGGTGTATATAAGATTTACATTTTATCAAGTGTCATCCCATATATTGAAGTATTTGATCATCACACCTCTGTGAGTTAATTATGATGGCTATAATCATCTCCACTTCCTAGCTAAAAAAAAATTGAAGCCAAAGGAAATGAAATGAAAAAAATAATTAGATTTAAAAATCTATACAATAGTACATAGCAGAGCTAGATCAGCCACAAAGTTCTTCTGGCTTCATGATGAGTTTTCTTTCTCGTAGTGATTGAAATGCATATATTATTTCAAATTAGGGAATAAGAGATTCTGGTGCACAGTTTGAACCAATACTGCTATCATTAGAATGCATGGGGACAGCCTAAAAGCAAGATCCTTTTTTTAACACCAACAAGTGCTGAAAATACCATTTTTTGCAAACAAATAATTTGTCAGCTGGACCATATCTAAGCTTGATTTTGAAGTTTAAGAAAGATTATTTCTCTTATTTCCTAAATCTTTTGCATCTTTATACTGTATTATTTTACTATATTATATGTGTTGTTTTATTTGGCTTACTGGATTTTATTTCAGTAATAAGGGTTTTTTTATGGCATTTTGAATTAGAAAATTATCAAAGGTGAACTTTTGAAAAAATACGGTATTTTTTCATTTAGATTTCCTGATAGTTTATTTTAAGCAAACCTTAGTTTACCTAGCAACATTTCACCAAAGCCCACTAGAATCTCAAGGTTTTATCTTTATAAGTATTAATTCTTGGGAAAACCAACTTGGTTTTGTTTAATGGAGTAAACAACCTAATCCTGTAAACTAGACTATCGTCTTCCATTAACAGATTTTTATTGAAAAGTTATCTGTTTTCAAATTCAAAGAAAAGGAGCAACTCAAGAACACATTTACATTTCTGTGACCTATCTATCAAAACTCCCAGATTAATCTAAAACTTCTAATAAATTGAGGATCAGGGCCAGATATCAGATGCTGTCAGGAGTGTAAACTTAAACTCATTCTCTATCCTGGAAAGCTTGCTCTTCTCAAAACCAGGGCTGATGTGGGCACATCCCCTACTTGGTAATTCTCAGTGAAACACTGCCCAAGAGGTGCTATTTCCTATAGAAAAGGAAACTGGGAGTTAGTAAATTCCAGTGCCTAGGATGCTGAGATTCCACAGTGCTGCAGGGTGATGGGTACCTGGATAAGAGATGGAAACTCTGAAAGCAATTCCCATAGAAACAACATGACTGAAAGTCTTGAAGCCCATCCTTGATGCTGTGTTTAACATATTGATACTTTTAAGGACTCTTGATCTCCATCCACATGGTTCCTTTAGTAAAATATGTGTCTGATACCAAGCAGTCAATTTGTAAATGAACTATTAAAGCTTATCTCATTCATTCAGGAGGGGCTGCCTTTGTACTATTCATTTTAATGGAGCTAGAGCTACAAAGGTTTTATAAAGAGGGGAAGAGGAAAGAATGAAGTATTTGATATTGGGAGACATGGAGTTTAATTTTGTTCTGAAATTAATGTCTGTGATTGATTGGGCAAGTTGCTTGATTCATGCTCTTCTGTCCCCTCCTGGACATAATGACATACACCTTGCATATACTGATCTTCTAGGTCCTTTTACCTCCAACCTTCTATAGTGCCACAGCCTTTGTTGTAGCATTGACTCTCAGCTGGACACAAAGAGATGACCATCTCATTCTCTTGAAAGAGACAGGTGAAATCAAAGCACTTAATCAAGGCCCCCATCCCTCCAAATAAAAAAAAAAACCCAGTTTAGAAAATGAGTTCATCCATTTTTAACATCCCCCTATAGAGTACATAATGCCTTCAGAAGGTGTAATAAAAGCTCGTTCTTTTGTAAAGAACACAGCACAGTGTTTAAGGCCCCAGTTCTACCACTTAGTGATTAGATAATCATATCTTTACAAAGTGCACCCCCTGATATTTCAAGTACCTACCTGGCATCATACACAGTTATTCAAATATTATTGCCTATATTCCCTATGCTGTCCTTTAAATCCCCATGACTATTTTGCAATTACTAATCTGTACATTTTTTAAAAATTTTTCACTGATCTTACTGAGGTGACATTGGTTAGTACAATTATATAGGTTTCAGGTATACAACTCTCTAATACATCACCTGTATATTGTATTGTCTGCTTACCACCTCAAGTCAAGTCCCCTTCCATCATCATTTATCCCCTTGTTACCATTTTCTACCTACCCCCACCTCCCTTTCCCTCTGGTAATCACCATATTGTTGTCTATGAGGGGTTTTTTTTTCTTTGCTTAATCTCATCACCTATTTCACAGAGCCCGTAACCACACCTCACCTTCTTCTTTTTTAAATAAAGGGGAAGAATAATAAGGCTATTTGTTCCTCCGCTGCAATATGTGACTCATTCAGTATAGCTGAGCTGAAACATTCATCTAGTTCCTGAAGCTTATTTAAAAACATAAGGCTAGATCAGTGTAGACATGGAGACCCTACAGAATTTACTTCTTGGGACATCTGTCTGTTGCAATGGTCGTTTGTGCTAATTAGCATGTATTTGCTGTCGTGCTCCTAAACATAGGTGGCATTGTACTTGCTAGTCTCTGTGGTAGAAGGTATGGCCATGTGACTTGCTTTGAGCCAATGCAAAGCGTGCAGAAGAGACACATGTCCATTCCAAGTAGAAATTTAAAAGAGGCTCTCTATGTGATTTGCTTCATATCTACTGCTTTCTGCTATGGCAAATAACAGATTTCACACAGTGGCTGCTTCAACAACCTGAGTTTCAGCATGAACAGAACTTGAAGCAGAGCCTTCAGCCAATCTATGATGGACATGTGGTGTGAGCAAGAAATGGACCTTTGTGTTTTAATCCTCTGGGATTTCGGAGTTACGTGATGCTGCAGCATAACCTAGCTCCTTGCCACGAACAGATATTCCTGGGTGTTGTGATATGAGGGTGGAGCTGCAGAGAAGGAGGAATGGCATTCATTCTGATCAATGGTTCAAGCAGTCAGGAAGCAGGCCTTGCGGACTGGCTCCAGCAGGAACAATACAGAGTACAGCCTATGAGGCTCTCCTCCTAGGCACGTGGACTATTAACTCAGAATCACACTCTTCCTGACGTCAGTTCACACATTTCCCATTTCTTAGCCTCACGCAGCCGCTGCTATGTGGGGACATAATGGGGAACCATACACATATTTAGCTCATGCAAATTCAATACTGCGTGTTTGTTTTCCTTTTTTCTTTTTATTTTATCTGTCTCTTATTAGTAAAATATAGTACACTTATATTTAATGTATATATTCTTTTACGTATTATACATTTCTATATCGTACACACACACAAATAACTGTAGGACTTTTTTACAAACTCCAAAATGCAATAATTTATAAGCCTGTTAAGGGATTTTCACTTTGACTTCACACCATTTTCAAGATAGACAATGATATTAGACCCAAAACTCCTTGCTAGAAGTTTCTAATACTGCACAGAGATCGACAAAAACAGATTTTGGTAGGATGTCAACATGAGAAGAAAAGGATTGAATAATCAATCATCAGACAACAAATATTAAGCAGACACTCTCTCCTGACACTTTGAAGATTCTGGAATAGATGAAGACAGAGTTCCTGACTTCTTTGTTTAGCACCTTGGGGACAATGGAATTTTGGATGGAAAGAGATGGGCTAGGAAGTGGATACTCAGCACACACTAACTTTAGTTTCTTTTTTTCATTCCCCGAGTGACCACTTGAGAGAGGACTCTTGAGAGAGAGCCTGAGACCACACCAGATCAATCTTATTTGGTTCCCTGCAGCATTTGGCATAATTGACAGATGGTCCCTAATTCCCCAAAACAATTTCTCCCCGAGAAATTTACCTGTAAAATATGCCTTTTGAAATACCAAGTGCTTTTTTCTCTGTGCTGGAGAAATGGGAACCCACTGAACATGGGATATTAGAACTACAAAGGACAGTAAAAGTCACCTTGCCCAACCCTCCTCCTTCTTTATAGATAAAGAATCTGAAGTCAAGAAAAGTTAAATGAACTGCTCAGTCTTACAAAAATTTAGAGACAGATCCAAGAATAAAGTCCTGAGTTCCTGATTCCTATACTTACCACTGCACTAGATTTGTTTAAAATAATAATAATGAACTCTAAAACACAGATAGAAGCCCTTAGAATTTTCTGGTACAGCAGAGCTTGTCTGTCACCTATGTTTTCTTTATAGTGACCTTCTTTATTTTCCTTAAGAAATATACTATCTGTATAACTGTTCATGTCTCCACTTCACATCAGCGTCTAGAAGTCTCAAAAGCAAGTTTAAAGTTCAATGATAACAACCATGTAAGAGTTCATTATCTGAACACCTGTGCTGTTTTTAACCATGACGCTGACCTCTCGTTAAAATATCTGTGTTCCTTAGCACTGAGTTTTAACTTGTATTTTATTATTTCATTTCATAAACTTTTCCTCTTCACTGTCACAAATTCTTAGTAGAACAAGATGGAATATCCATCATTAAATCAATCGTGCAATCAGTCATTTTCTTTATTAACAATGCAAAAGAATAATTTTTGCACATTAGAGGAAATAATCTGTGGCAAATTGAAATTCATATAAAATAATGGTCTGTTCATATTTAGACTTTCTTTAATGATAGACTATATCTGAAAATTTATAAGTGGTTCCTTTGAAGTGATTATTATGATTAAATTAAAACCAAATGCTTTAGAATAGACATATAATAAAATAGAATGTTAAAATTTTGAGATGTGTTTTTCAATTATTTATTAAACATGATTACACATACATTTTAAATATAGGTGCATTTGTGATGATATCAGTTTGGATCAAGACTGTTAATGCCTAAAGGTGCCTTTTTTAGTTTGTACATTTTATATTTTAGTGTATTTTACTCAGGTATCAAAGTGCATTAAATAAAATGATAGAACTTTTAAAATATTTAATTTTGCTTCCAAAGAAACAAGGAAAATTTGTAATTTTCTCTTTTTAGTCTTCAGCATTAACAAAAGTTAAACAACATTGTTAATTGTTTTTGCCCTAAAAATTTATAATTTTGATCATAAGATTATAATAATGCAATAGTGGCTTTTGATAGATTTTGTCTATGAATAGGCTTATCCATTCACTCACAGTTTGAGTAGCCAGTTTAAATTAAAGAATTTATCTGGGTAATTCAAATCAAAAATAAAATTCAGATAAAAATAAATGAAGGACCAAGTGAAGTCATTTTTTACTGTATAAAATCTTGGCCCTACATAATGTGCTCATTGCTGACTCATGCAGTCAGTATAACCTGAAGATTTTTAATTTTCACTTTTTTTCTGAATAAATCAACTACTTCAAAATAGCAATTAAAAAGGTGCATACACTTCACTTGTGTAATTTTCAGCACGTCAGGGATGTGAGCTGGCGTTCTGTAGACTGTTGAACTGTTGGTCTTCCTCTCTCACAATGGTGGAAACAATGTGGTGACTACATTGACATCATGTCATTTAGAAAATGAGCTGCAGTTGTATTACCTGTATCACTCACTATAAAGGAAGTGTCTAAAGAAAAGATTCAATATCCAGAGGACATGTTATCCAGAGAAGCTGTCATCCTCACCTTAATCATACTCAGCCATTGTAGATCATAGACATTATTCATGAAGGAGAAAGGATATTGATAAAATATTAATAATAATGACATTTTCCTAAGTACTTCTACTGGGTCTCAGATCTTGTCCATAGGATGGAGAAGAGCATACATAAAGAAGGGAGCAGAAAAGGTGAAGATCTAGTCCAAGGTTTAACTTTGAAGTTTCTATGGGACCAATATGGATGTTTGGGAGTGGGGAAAAAATATGGAGTAGGGCTTCCTTCTTACGTGAAAGGGAAGTGTGAAACCTTGAATGCCATCTTCATCATGTGAGGATAGTTAGAACCTGGAAAAGGGTACAGAAATTCACTAAGACTAAATGTCATTAATAAAAAAAAATGAATAGGTTTGGGACTTTATCCTTAAAAATTATAAAGTATATAAGATTCATTTTATCAGTATTTTAAAAACAAATAGTGAAGATGAATTAGATAGTAAAGAAATAATGACAAGTATTGATTGGATTGGAAGATCATAATTATTGCTTCAAAATTGTATGTTAACATGACACTTTTAGATCATACACATTGTCAATATATATTCATTGTAAATATATTCAGTCGCTTCATTTACTCTGCCAGCTCTCCCATGACTCCTTTGATTTTTCAAATACTCTTGTGGAGAACCTGTCATGTTATCATCCTCATCCATCTTTTCTTCTGATACGAACTGATCACACTCTGCTGGACTTTAACAACAGTGAGACAGATGATAAGACTTCTCTACATCATTTTCTTGTTCTTTCTGAATACCTGCATCATCTGCTAGAATTGTCATTTTCATTAATTAGCATTTTATTTAAATAACAGTCACAAAGCAGGTGTTGAATAGTGGGCAGAAATAAACACTCAGTTTAGCTGGGGAGGGAATCTTCCCTGGAGACCAATTGTTCATGATCAGTCCATTTGCTTTCTCACCCAATCTTGAAACTACAGGGACTGGCTAACAAATAACAAAGACACCTGATTTTTATGGGGACAATTTTCAGTGATTTGAAGTTTATCAGATTTTCTCCAGGGAATGACACTGCTGAAAATCTCTTCCATTTTCACAACCATTATCTGTAGATGAGCGAATTATCTAATGAAGCAATGCAGGTGCAATTGAATATTACACAAACTCAAACAAGCTTCTGGGAAATTCTCTTCTATAGTTAAGATTACAGAGGTCTTTCTAGTTCCAAAATACCTCACAATTATCAGTCTATTTTTAATGCACAGGTATTAATTTGAACTGAATGTATGAAAAACACCAAATAGTGTTCCAGGAACAGCAGAGTCCCTCCATAAATGGCAGTCCCCTTCCCTTCCCTTTCCTTTTTATAAGACCACAGTTTTGCTCAAAATCTAAAAGGCAGCAAGCAGATCAGTTGGAATAAAACTGTGTGAGGGGTCTTCTGACAGTATCTATGGTGACCCGGACCTTGGTAAGATAGATCCAGTCTAATCCCTAGTCACTGAATCGCTGATCCCTGTAAGGGTCCCCATGTTTCTGAGGTGGGCAAAAACATAAAAGGCTGTGATGGAAAATAGCTCCTGTATGAAGCCCTGGGGTCAAATATAAGATATATATAAGCCTTTGAAAAATAAAATTCATTCGTTTGTTAATTCAGAACAGGAATTGACCCCTTACTATACACCAGCTAACATCAGCTGGGTATGCAATAATGAACAGAAATAAAGCCAGCTCCGTTGTCATGAAACTTCAATACCAGTGGGACAGAAAGATATTAATCAAATAACATCAACAGATATATTGCAATTTGACATGAGTGCTCCAACGGAAAAAGAACATCGTTTTCGAGAACATATACCAATAAATGAGAAGTAAGAGAGGACTCGTGAGGAAAAGGGCTTCTGGCAGTCAGAGGGCAACGGGAAAGGTGCTGGGCAAGAAAGCAGCAAGCGTTTGGGCTGCTCCGGGTGTGCACCTGGGGGGCAGGAAATGAGGAAGATCGGAGTGCCAGCGGACACCTGAAATTAGATAGGGGCCGGAATATGCTGAGCCTTGGGGCCAACTGGGTCTTCATCCTAAAAACAGTGGGATGTCACTGTTTTTCAAGCTAAAGGATGACTGGAAGTGCTAACTGAAATAATGCATATGAAGGAAATAGCCCAGTGCCTGGCGTATTTTAAATGTTCTATAAATAGGAGCTGCTATTGTTGCAAATTAATTATAATTTCAGTATCACAATGCTTGGAGACAGAGATAGGAAGAACGATAGGGAGCTAAGATCACAGGATCACCAGAAGAGGGCTATTCAACAGTGGTGACTGTCATTATAGGGACACTTTAAAAGTATTTCTTGAGCTTCAAACTACATAAGGGCATCATGAAACAGATATCCAACAGGTTGGCCGTATGTTGTGTAGGTAGGAAAGGGAACCCAGAGGATCCCCAAGGGCTCCTTTGTGGTATTTATGGAGATACCACTCTGCCCTCAACCCCACACACAAGGAAGGGGTCACACTGCCCATGCTTCACTCCTTATTCTAATCCTCCTGAATTTTTATACTTCTGATATTTTGTTACTTTTCTGGTAGGCACCATGATCACTCTGGATAATTGGCAATAGAATTCAGTCTCTTGGACTTTGACCTTTCATACTCCCTACGACATACCTCAAGCTTGCTTTCAGTTCTTTCCGCTCCTGACCATTTTACCCTCCCCCTCCCACCCCCAGCCCAGACTGGAGCTGGGGGTGATTGGCCTCTTGGTCCTAACATAAGGGGTAAAATAATACAAGCTATGCTGAAAAAGAAAGACCTAAAGTACAACCACAATCATCTTGCATATTTTATTTTCACAAAGCCCTCTCAGGTCTGAACAAGAGAAAAGTAGGTGAAGAATGCAGTTTACTGGACAATTTGGACAACAAGTAGGAAATTGTTTAAGTGGATGATCAATACTGAACATGGGCACTGATTAAACTCACTAGATAATTGCTGGACTCTCCCTGTCACCTTGCTTTTAGTGCACAGTCATGGAAGAAACGAATCAGTGAGTGTGGTATCCAATCTGATGCATAATTCCTGACCTTTTGCAAGACTATCAGTCATAATTAGCTTCACTAAACTGAGTGAGCTGTTGTGCCCCTGGCATTTCTACATCAGTCTTGTCCATTTTGAAACGGGCTAATAACTCTGGTTTAATAAGAAGCAACACTATTTAAAACTTGGTTTCTGTTTTTCTCGGTAACTTTCCTCTCCTTTTAAGAGTCATAGTTATGCAACGTAGACAAAACAACTGCTGTTTTTGTGTGGCCATCTAAATCATCTATGAAAATATTTCATCTTAAGTGTTTATTTCCAAGGCTCTCCAATGAAGGCTTCCCTAGCAATTGGGAAAGAGTCTGACTCACCAAAATTCCAGTGGTCTCGGTAGGTCCACCCTGCCCTTAGGTACATATACTGCTCCCTAGCTTTCCTCTACTGCCTTCTCCCCGAAATAATACCTCCTTTACCCCCATATTAATCAGCCAAAGTAATAGAAGCACCTGCAGTGAGACAAATAGACTCAGAATTCCTCTGAAAGCAATTTCTATTAAAAACAAATAGAAAAAGAGAAAGACAGGTGTTCCATTGTTGATTACCCAGCTGTTTCATTCTATTCTCATCGGCTTTGGTTCTTTTTGAGACTATGAGTAGAGGCCCCTGAAGTGTTCACATATATATTCAATCTTTCAGATCATTTGGAAATTTTCTCCCCGTGATATTCAAAACACGACTTATGAGAACATTTAATTTACTTCAGGTGTTCTGTTGACAGTCTTTTGTAGTGAAAAAAAACCCCAAGGTATGGCATTGGAAGACTCAGGTTTAAGATCACATTCTTTGATGTACTGTGTGACTTTGGCAAAATTATTTAACTTACTTGTATACCTGATCTTCGTTATTTGTGTGCAGAAAAAAATTCTAGGCAACCTATGTGAAAATTTTTACTTTACCAGAGTAACACTCATGTTATTTTCCTTAATCTCTCACATATTTTACTTTGTATATGTTGCTTCTTTAATTTCCTGTAAAACTCCATGAGCTCCATGAAGGCATAGGTTTTATTTGCTTTTTCCACTGCAGTATCTTGAGCACTTCACACACTACTTGGTGCTCAGCAGCTACTTTATAGAAAGAATGAAAAAAGAAATGTACACATAGATTCTTACCTAGTTCACGATTGCTTAGAAAAGATTATGTCCTTTCTGCTTTTTCTGCTTATAAAGGGGCCGATGAAATTGCTAACACATTGTTAGAAAGAAACCCCATTATGACTGAGCATTTCAGGAGAAATGAAACGCCTATGTGTTTGTAGAAGATCTTGCCTTAGAAACTGAGAAGCTCAGAGGTGAATCTGAATCAGAGACCAGAAGGTCTGGCCTATATAAATACGATGATTTATTGATGCCCTTGCACATGTAATTTTAATTGGAGGGATGAGTTTCATCCTCCCTGCAGTGGAGAAGAATTGGGGCATTCAAGCCATCATCCAGTTCCCATCAGGAATAATGACATGAATAAAGCTTCTTCAGGTTTCTCTCTGTGGTTCTCTCACAATCAGGAGATGCAATAGCCATATCCAAGATGCACATGTCAGCTTCTTTGGAAAATCATAACGTAGACACTCTGAAAGTTTGTATAAAATACAGTAATCATCTCAAAGTAGGTCTTGAGGTGGGTAAAGAATCTTGTTCTCTTAATTGGTGCATTTTAACTTCAGTCTGTCACAAGGGAAGACATTACTAACTGTGACGATCTTCCATATAGGACACACTCAGTTCCACGCTGCCCATAAACAGGCTGTTAAAGTGATTCCTGCTGAGTCCTTCCTCTGAGCTACAGCAAATGGCTCCTAAACTTCGAGGCTTTGCTTCCCTCTCTTCGCCTGTTCCACACAGAAGTTCTATCGCCTGTTTGCAACTTTAACTTGTAATAAATATTACATTTACAGGATTTCTCTCAGAAATGTTTACAGCCCTCTTGAACACTTTAGAAATAAGAGAATAACTGTTGGCAGCACTAAGCACCCTGGAGGTCCCTTTACATAATCTCTCTTGATGGATTTGCTCACTGTAGGCTGTCAGTTCGCTTTTCTTAGTGGCCTCTAAGAAGGCAACAGCATAAACCTGCTGTGCCAAAGGCTATGTTATCCTGATAATGACAAACCCGTTCATCGGCTCGGCCTCAATGAAGTTCCATGCTCCGCTCCCCCCAGAAAGGGTGAAATGTGATTTCCAAGAACCAGTCAAGGTCTCTTGAATCTTGGCTATTTGGGAATCAATGGAATTAACAAACCATATATAGAGAGATATAGGATTTGATATATAGATATATGATTTGTTTGTATATATAATATTTATTTATATTTCTCGTATGGGATTTTTAGTTAGCAATCTTTTGGTTGCTATAATTCATATGTGGCATAATAATTGCATCCTCAGTAATAGTAATTGCACAGAGATTATAGGTTTTTAATAATTTATCGTCTACCTTTAGAAAGCGAAGGATTCTTACTCTATCAAATTTTAATTCAGAAATAGCTCCTGCTGAATGAGTGAAAAGGGTGTCCATCCTTAACCTTCCTACAGAGATCCTGGGCCCTGTCCTAGGCCTTGGTTTCATCTTCTAATATCGAACAGATGGAAACCTCAATCATTGACATTAATTTGGATCATAAATACAGCTGAATATTTTGATAATGCCTAATAGTAACCCTGGAAAGGAACTTGTGGTTAAGAATGTAACATGCACAAAAAGAAGAAATGCTGCTATATCATTTTGAAAAAAAATTTTTTTCAGGTGGGCTAAAAATGACCTTTGTAAAGGGATAATTGACTTAAAAATAATTTATCTGTAAATTATGTAGAGATATAATTTAGCCAATAATATCAGTTATTCCAATTTCTGAAATGCTGCCCAAATTAAAACTATTACTTTCCTTAAAATTTCTGCCTCAATATAAAATCTTAGAGGAACACTACAAAATCTCCCTAATATGCTTTGCACAATGTTTTACATATTGATTTGGCTCACGTACATTTTTTTCTAAAAGTAGAAAAGTGCGGATATTTTTTTCTTTTGCAAATCAATGTCTTTAAGTATTGTAATTAGGATTTAATATGATGATCTGAATTTTGTCTTTAATTCATTTATTTACTTATTTTTTTTCAGTTGATGAGAAGTAGATGTTTGATTCTTTGCTCCATTTTTGCATCTTATTCTAAAACCTGACTCCTTACTTACTTTGTAGTAGAGATATTGTTTATAGATATTGTTTATTTTTCATAGTTATAGTGACTTTGAAGCCTTTGAAATTGATTTGAGGTAGTATACCATTGACTTGTATTGAAAAAAGGACTAGAGCAAGTCTAAGGTAAACATTGTATACAAACTGAACTATGCATCAGAGAAACTGAAAAAAAATGCCCATAAATATCTGTTGCCCTAATCTACTCCTGATATTACTTTTAATATTAACAATATTAAACTCGTGAAACACAAAGTGTGCTTTTTATCTGTCGATACACGTAAACCAGATTGGAAGTCTCTAAAATTCTTACCTACAAGATGTAAATTACCTTTTTATGCATCAAAGATGTGAAGTTTAACCTAAGAAAAAAATGCAGCATATTACCCACGAGAGATGCTCTCAGAAAACAGGCATGTAATCTCTGAACCCTTCTCTGACTGTTTTTGTTACGACCTCATCATCTAGCTTTTATTTATTGTTCTCTTTAAAGACAACCTGTTGTGAATGTGCCTTTCTCTTTGAATGATACTAAGACTTCTGTTTCTTTCCCCCACTCCCCTCCTCCTCTCCTGCACCTTCTCCACATCTACTGGTGTTGATAACTCCTCTGCTGTGGGTGTGGCCCTCCATCAGCCATGTGGGTCACTGAACCAGACTCACCTACCTGCCTCTCTGCTGCCTTGCCCACCAGGAACCACTCCCAGGAATCCAGGTTCGTTGTGGGGTATGGAGACCAGGGGCTTAGCACAGCCAAGCTGTGACCTGGGCCCTCTTTCTCATTCCAGCGTCCTATGAGCCCCCTGGGTAGCCCGCCCTCACATTTTGACCCTAATTTTGAAGGCCTCCTGGTTTACAGAATCACTTCCACCAAAATGCAAACTCTGCTGTGTACCTTATTTATTTCTATAGTCAAATTTTACCCCATCCCTTCAGGGTCCTGCTGGCCTCCTCTCGTTTAAATGATTCTAACCATTCATAGGGAATTTGGTATCAAGGATAGGCAGAAATTTTTGGTTAGGCAAGGAGGAGAGACACATAATAAATAACAAACATAGTAAGTAAATACATCCCGTAGAGCATTAGAAGATGCTAAGAAAAATAGAGCAGGGCAGGAGATATTGGAAAGCCAGAGAAAGGGAGGTCAGGGTGGCAACTCCACAGGGTGGTCAGGAGAAGTCATATTAGGAAGAGGCATTTGAGAAAGACCTAGCAGAGGTGGTGAATGAGGGATGCAGGTCTTCAGGCAAAAAGCATTCCAAGTACAGCGGGCAGCTAGAGAAAGTGCTAAGACAGTAGTGTGCCTGCCGTGTTTTAGGAATAGCCAGGAAGCCAGTGTGGATGAAGTGGAGGGAGGAAGTGCGGAGGACACAAGTTCCAGAGGTGACTTGGAGTCCAAACATATAGGGCCTTGTAGCCCATGACAACAAATTACACAGTTTTACTTCCGATGAAATCCAGAGCTACTGTGAGGTTTTAAGCACAGAAATGACCTGATCAATCTTACGTTTTAAAGGGATGTCACCTGTGTCAGTTGTTACAGCATTCTGTATTCGGCCATGTTCACTTACCATGAGAGCATCTTCCCATGGGGACACCATGGGAAGGGGACACCAGCGTAACGTCTGCATTCTAACTTCATCAAGTGTAACTATTGGTGAATATACCGGGGGTGTTTTCTCAGTTTTTTCTATTAATAATATTACGTTGAGTATCTCAGTACATAAGTCTTTGTTTGGGTGTCTGCCCTCTAGAGTAGATTCCTACAAAGAGCATTACTAGATAGCATACATGCATGAATAAGAGCCTTGAAAAGCATGTTCAGGTTGTTTTTCCTAAAAGTCATACAAATTTCTACCCACAGAAGCAACATGTAAAATGTCACACATTATTTTGATAACAGAACCATACATATGTTTTCCTAATTTAAGAGACCAACAAAATCCATTCACTCATTTATCAACAAAGAATTCTTAAAATCGACATTCCACATAACAAACTCTAGACACATCAGAAAGACACGTGTCCATATTCTTCACACACTTATATTTCTTATCTTTCCTTTTACTCCCCTTCGCTTTGTTATACCATTTTCATATAACTGACTTTCAGTGTAAATGACCACCATGCATGATCCAAGCCAGGGTCCCATTCTTTTTCTCCCTTCCCATAACATTCTTTTAATTCCGTTACATGATGTGATATTTGGGATAATTGAATCAGCCCCCGCAGAAACCAAACTCTCTGTATACCTGGAAAAAAAGGTTTACCAAGCCAATAAATTAAGGAGGCAAACAGAAAGACAGAGGAAAAAAATGCATAAAATACCTGAAAAAATCAATCTTATGTATATATTAAAGTTTTCCAATTAAGTACTATTTTAGCAGTACAACTCCTTTCCTTTTGAAACACTGTCAGTTCAGGTTTTCATACATGCCGGACTGGTCTTCCCTAAGTCTCAAGGCTTTGCCTCAATTGTCATGGTGGGAGATATGACGCTGTGTGACTGAACAGGCCACATCTTTACACAGTTTCAGACTGAATGAATTCTGCATTCTCCCGGATTTAAAAATGCCTCAGCTATTCTTTGTTTTATAAATGCATGAAAATAACCAAGTCAACATAAGTACAGAAATTTTTACTGTATTTAGTTTAGAAACCCACGTCTGAGAACAGATCACAGAAATGTTACTATAACAAGCATTTATTCAAAAGGTTTGCATTATAATGTTAAATTTAACACCAAAATGTGCTGAAAATCTAATAAGAAAACTCTTAAGAGTAAATAAATATATAAGACTTGACACGCTATCATTTCTTAACATTGAGCGCTTTTCCTAAGCCAGCACTATGCTACTGCCTTACAAGAATAACCCCACTTTACCACCAGAAGAATTCCATGAAGAAGCTACTATTACAATCTGCATTTTACAAATGAGGAAACTAAGGATTAGAGAAGTGTAAGTCATGTGTTCACTTTTATCCAGCTAGCAAGTCAGAGTGGGAACCTGAACCTATGTTTTTCAAATGCCAAAGTATTGGGGTTTGTCTGCATTAGGACTCACTTAGATGTTACAGTCTTAAAAGAAAAGGACAAGAAGAAATACTAGAGGCTACAATGGAAAATAACATGGTACAGCATTAAGAGAAGTAGATCTAATCTCAGGTCTGTTGTCTGATGGTGCTGTAACCCTGGATTCTGTACTAACATCTAATCCTTGACTTCTCACCTATAAAAAGGGTAGTTAAGTGACTGCAAAGAACACTTTATGGAGTGCTAGACACATGCTATGCATTAAATGGCGCTCATTTTTGTTAGAAGTAATAAAAAGATTATATAACAGAGCAAAATACTTGCCTAGGTGTTTTAGTGAAAGAACAAAAATAATCGGAAGCTGAGGTAGTTACTGTAACATATTCTGAACTAAAGTCTAGATGCAGCAGAATGCAGTGATGTAATGAGTTTTGACCATCCAAACAAATATACACTTAAAACTTATAAAAAAAATAAGTAAAGCACCTTAGGGACAAATTATTCAATAGTAAGCATCAAATGATCTTCATGTATAAATACACATTCATGAACACTAAATTAGCAACAGTAATGTGTACACTTTTCCATTACATTAAAATAATATCTTTGTACTTACACCATTTGTAGGACATAAGTCTTAAATATTTCCCCATAGTCCTCATTAAGAAAAGGGGGAGAAAAGGTAAGCTATCGTGTTCTCTTGCTTGGTCCTCTATTCTGAACAAGGAGTTCCAGTTTCAAAATTATTTGGGGGGATCCTGGTGAAGGCTGAGGTTGTGAAACACGTTTTAAAGGTCCAAAGATAATAAACCCTATAGTAGTGATCAAATACATGAGAGCATTATTTGCCATCATCTCGTTATTCAGAGATACATAGATTTGCAAAACATAACATCTGTCACACAGAAGGCTGTTCAATAAAATTTATATTGTATATTATATATTTATTTTATATATTATTTTGTATATTATATATATAATTACCACTAACACTGTTTTGTAGTGCAACCCTTTTCTTATATTAAAAAGTTGACTTCTTGACTGTTTTTTTCTATTATGATCTACTTATTTTGCATGCTATCTTCTTGTGAAGAGATTTATATTTCACTGGACATATCTGATAGATTTGGTAGTTGCCTGAATGAAAAAGTCCCCACTGAACAGTATTCAATATAATTTTTCTGCTTAAAAGATTTAAGTACATCTAGTGCTGAAAATAGGGAACTTACCCATCATTGGTATTTACTAATTATGTCCCAAATGAAGTAACAATGCTATAATCATGTCACTTTTTTTAACAATCAAGATTGAATTAAAGTACAGTTAATTTGAGGCCATTCTTTCTGCTAAGAATGAGCTAACCTATGATTAATAATGAGTGACCTCTTTATACTTTCTTTATTGTTATTTAATAATGCCTCACAAAAAATATACAAACTTAGATCTTCAACAACTTTTTCACTGACCTGGGGACAAAAATGATAGTGAAGTTTATCAACAATCTTTCCTTAAAAAGAAATGCCCTTCAGTTTTAGATAATACATCTTAGTTTTTGGTACATTGTTACAATGTCCTTTCTTTGAAGGATAATGGTGAGAACAGAGGTAGCAAGGGATTTTATTTTATATGTCCTTATTTGAGAAAATGAATGGCCACTTCATAATGTTATTGCTGTTGTTCTTGTTATTTTATTGGTACAGGAGATTAAAAAATCTGAAAATTGGCATTCTACAATTATTCAGCCACCTTTAAGTAGTGAAAGAATGCACATAACAATGGTTTATAAATATTTTCAGGGATTAAATAGTTGTTTCTTGTAAAAAGTTTACTAAAATCCTACAGAATTAATGAGGACAGATCTCTCAGCCACTGCTGAGCTGGTAACATATTTAATTTGCGTGGATGACGTGATGAGAAAATCATGATCTGATGTCTTCAGCCTAGAAAAGAAAAATATGAGGATAGAAGTAAAAAAGAGAGAGAGAGAGAAATCTTCTTCTTACCTAGTCGATAAAACTAGAAAAGGAACAGAAGAATACACAGTGTACTCTTCTTTTAAACTTTTAAAAAAAGTTCAAAAAAGAAAACTTTTGCACCAAGCACTTGTTAAAAATGCTAGACAGATTTTATTTGAGCTATTGCAGCAGGGGAGAGAGATGTCAGTGTATGAAGAGCTGAGCTCTGCTCCAAATACAACAGGGAGTGATGAGGATGCATAGCCAATGGGCAGAGTGAAGGAGAGAGGGGATGGAAATTTCTGAGAGGAAGTAGCGAGGGTAGAGGAGTCCTTGCTAAAATGGCCTCCCAGGATTCTGGCAAAGTCTGACCCAGGACTTAAGATAGCAAGGTTAAGGGATGAAGAAGTTGATTGGGTATCAAGGGTGGGTGGATTCTTGCTAAAATAACTTAGCAGGTCAAAATTCTAGTTAAAAGAAAGCTCAGGAAAGCCTAACTAAAATTTGGTCAAGGAGGGAGTCTTTGTCAATAGATTGGTCAGAATATGAACGTAAAAGAGGGTAACACCTCATGTGATTTTTTTTAAACAAATAATTTTTTGAAAGACTGACCCAAATCTGTGAGCTTCATGTAACAATTTCATCTTTTGGGAAGAGGGTAAAATGAGAACATTTGCCTTAACAAACTTTTATTTTGAACCATGAGGAGCTATATTTTAAAACCCTCTAAATTCATTAAATTAATTTTAGCAGAACAACTCAATTTCTTGCTCAAGATCTCTTCTGATAGATGTGAATCATTTTGTTTTTTCCAGTGTTAAGAATAAAGGATTTAAAAGAAAGTTCAAGAATAAAACCTTAACAAATTCCTTAATAGAACCAAAACAATAAAACCAATGGTAATTACTACATTTTCCTCAAAGCATTCTTTAAGTAGGGAAGAAGATAAGAGCAAATCTTATCTTTAAAAATCTGTTAAAATTGTTACACTTCCCACTATATTTACTTGACATTTTAGTAACAAACAATAACAGCAGGACCCCTTTTCATTAGAACTATCCAGGGAAATTCTTTAAATTATCTCTTTAGATGTGGCTTATCCCACCATCTGTCACCAGGGCAGAAAATTTAGCATTGAATTCAAACACCCTTTTGTGTGTGATCTTTTGAGGTCAACCAGGATGCTCAGAAAGATAAGGAGAACACCACTAATAAGTACTAATTGAGTGCCCATCACTACCTAGCGCTAGGTCCTGGAGGCCCCCCTTCTTTCAGCTCTTACAGCCTAAAGGGACAAATAAATATTACAAAATTATATGTCATTTTGACAAGTGCTGCAACAGGACATGGTGTAGGTGCTGTTGGAACATACCAGAAAAATGTCTATCTCACTTCTCCGGTTGGAATGCTAGTGGAAATGAAGGGGTGGAGGAGAGGTGAGGGTATGGGTGTATCTGTGTGTATGTAGGACATTGGAAAAAGGTTGGAGAAGAGTGGCCTCCTTGACAGAGGGAAAGAAAAAGGGAGATACAAGAGGTGATACAAGTGGGTAGAGCAGGGATTATCCAGGAGGGAAGAGGGGGATCAGGAAGGGTGTTCCTAAAAGAAGGAACAGCATGTGCTTTGGGCAAAAAGCCCAAAGGCAAAAGAGAATGTCAGATAAGTGCTTCTTAAGCTTTAATGGGTATATGTGTTACCTGAGTTTAATGTCAACATGCAGATTCTGATTCAGTAGTACTGGGGAGGGTGGCTAACATCTGGGTGGCTAACAAGCTCCCAGGCAATATCAATGCTCATAGTTCACAGACCAAACTCTGAGTAACACACATAGAGAACTCAATTTCCAGGCACTGGACATTTCTTTCTGGGGAAATAGCCAAATATTCCCTAAGCCATTGTCACTATTGGTGGTGGCCTACTTATTCACCATGCATGGATCATCAATAATTACAGCACAGTAACAACTCAGCACCTTACTCAGAAATGACATTGTCTGTAATGGAGCCTGCTTCTCTTCCCATCATATTTCTAAAGTCACTGCTTCAAATTCTGCTTCTGTGTCTTTTTTTCCACCTTGATCTCCTTCCTCATTGCAACCTCATTTAGCATTTTCAGCATGAAACCGATTTGAAAGGATGTGCTTAATAAATACTGTCAACACTCGTCAAAATCAAAGGAAAATATCCCAGGGAAGAACTTGCAGCCTTACCCATAAGGAGCAAGTTATGAGGCTGTATGGTGTCTTGACAGCAGTTGTTTTAATGTCAATTTGAACTCATTTTAAAGAATGTGCAAGTTTCATTTTGTTGCCATCTCTGCCTCATCCTGCAGCAGCCAATGTTCTGCTTCCCTAGAGACCAAGGACAGCATCTTTGCAAATACTCTGAAAATTCCATCTCCATCCCAAAGGCATGGAAACAGATTGGACTGTGTTGTAAAGTCACTTACTGGAAATTCACACCCATGTCACGTGGTCAAAAATGAGCCTCTCTACAGATTGTTTGGGGTATAGGCATCACTGAATTGATTTCTCATGTGTGTCTGGAGATTAGACAATGTTTTTGCTTTGAATATTGGTGCAGTGCAGTTAAACCGTACTTTTAATCAAATAATGCATTGACTTAGTCTCACTCTGTGACTCTCCTGCCTCATTTAATTCTCACAATAAACAAATAGATATTTTAAAAATTATTTTATGAATATTATACAGACTTAGCATTAGAAAAATTGGAGTAAGCCCTGAAAAGCAAGCAAGACTTTGAAATTCCCTTCCTCACCTTCATTTCTAACCAGGACCTTAAAATTATCTTAGAGGCAGATGGGCTTTCATACAAACATATATGTGGGTAGACTTGCCCTTTCTTCCTAGCACTGAACTAGCTCAGCAGTTCTTAAACTTTTTTGTATGTAACAATTCCTACAGTACCTTGTCTACTTTGAGTCATACAGATGTGCATTGTGGGAAAAGAAGAAATTCACATGGATGATCTTTTCCTTTTCTATATGTTCCCATTACACACTGATTTGAGTCAATCCAACTCCACCCTAGTTAAAAATGCAATTCCCCTCTAGAGTGATCAGGGATTGTTAAAGCTCCGTTTCTACTCCGTTTTATACAATATCAGGTCTGTCTTGACCTTACTTCTCATCCTACCTAATTTCCACTCCCAGGACACATGGGAGGTATTCTAACAATAGACCTAAGTCCTGGGATGGGAGTTCTTCATTAGATCATCAGAGCTGCCTAGGCAACAGAGCTGGCTAGTAACAAAAACTGATGAATAGGAACAAAACACATATGGTATGGACTCTTCAGCTTGTCTCCCTGACCTCCTGCACACAGGGGCTGAGCTGACACCTGGAAGAAATAATATATGATTTCCTTAACTCATAGGCTAAGTTATTACAGACCAATGTTAACTTGGTCTATGGTCTTATCTTTTTTGTGTATATGATTTGGAACATGTTTGGTGTTTGGGTAAAAGCCAAGCTGTCTTATGGCCAAAAAACATTCAGAAGGTCATCCACAGTTACACTTAAGTTACAGACACACTTAAATGGCAGCTTAAAATGCTATCAGTCCCATTTTGTGAGAAATCTGTAAAACCACAGCGGAAAACTCAGGCCCTCCATGATATTTTGCAAGTGATTTCTTGAGCTAGAAAGCACCACATACTTTACTCCAAGTATTTCATTTATAAATGAAGAGACAGACCCAGAAAAGCTAGCAGTCTTCCTTCCTCACTTGCTCCCTCTCTCTTTTCTCAGCTAAGCAAAGGTAACAACATAAGTAATACCCTTTAATTTAAATTAGGCTTATTTTAGTTCTCAATGTGGCAGTTCCTCAGAAAATAATATGTAAAAATTTAAAACACAACAGATTTTTCTTGAATTCTTCTGTCCAATTTTTACCTGAGTTGATGATCTGTTACATAGCACCATTAGCAGTCACTGTTAAAAAGTTATTCATAGTAATTAATAATGGAAATACTAAGAGATTACATTCATGCACTATTTGACTTATGGCTAATTAATTACAAAGTAATAAAAATTGACTAATTGAGATCTTAAATCATGACAATTATATATAATAAATACATTGCTTGTTTAACCAATGTTTTTGGTGCTTATTTTAAGAAAAAATTCTATATGTTGGGTTGATAATTATATAAGGATTCATTAGATCATATTTCAAAAATGATGGGAGAGAAGCAAGATGGCAGAGGAATGAGTGGAAGTCACACTGACCTCCTCCCAGAATCAATCTGGAATTACAACTAAATTGGGGAGAAATCACCTGGAACAACAGCTGAACAATAGTGAAAGAGGAGCCTTATAACCTCAGACAGACAGAAGAATCAGCTTTAGCACAACCTAACTGGTAAGGAGTGCAGTAGAGACTCGAGAAGGTGGGAGAGGCACCCACGGGCAGCAGTACCAGAAGGATATTGAAACGGCCAGTTGGATTCCCCTGAGAAGAGCGAGGCCTAAACCATAAGTGGGGATCCCCAGCCTATAGCACCAGAGCCCAAAAAGTACAGAAATACCAGCCAGCTGCGAAAAGTGACAGGGTTGCCCTCTGCCAGAGATGGGCTCCTGGAGATGCAAAGAGCCATTTAGAGGGCCAATGCATAAGTTTTTATTTGTAGCCACTTACCCTGGTATCTGGCAAAGGCGGGGGCAGAGTGGGCTGGAGACTCCTGAGGAGAGACTGCGAAAGGAGGCTTTGGGGAGAGAACTGAGAGAGTAGCCGGCAGGATCCAGTGCTGACTCATCCACTGGCGGCAGCAGCCATCTTGCTCAGGGAGACCACTCCCTTGAGCGTCTTCAGCATGAGAGGACCCAATAACCCTGCCTGCAGGAGGGACTCTGCCCTGCCCTGTGGTGCCTAAACCTAATTGCTGAGTGCAGAGTAACTAGATTAACCGCTGAAGGAGACAGCCACAGGCAGTAGATTCCTGGAAGTCTCCAACAGACTGCCTAAGGTCAGACAGGATCAACAGCTGACATCAGATCCAGAAAGAAAACAATAGCGGTCCCCTACCATAGAAGTTCACAAAGTCAGGAAGTCAAGGTAGATCAATTTAAGAAGCAGAAGCAAAAAAAAAAAAGAGTCTCACAAAAAATGGGAGGACAAACAAATACCCCCCAATCAAAGGGAAAGGAAGAATCCCCAGAGAGAGAACTAAATGAAATAGAAGCAAGTAAACCATCAGATATTGAGTTCAAAACAATAGTTTTAAGGAAGCTCAATGAACTCAGTGAGCTCAGAGAAAATTACAAAACACTACAGGGAAACTATGAGGAACTTACTGAAAACTATATCAGCATGAAAAAGGAATAGAAACTATCAATAAGAGAGAAGAGGAAATGAAGAATATAATTTCTGGATTGAAGAACACAGTAGAAGAAATCAAAAACAGGCTAGATGAAGCAGGGGATCGAATCAGTGAGCTGGAGGATAAGCTAGAAAAAAGCTCCCGGAAAGAGCAAGAAAATGATTAAAAAAAAGACTCAAAAAGAATGAAGAGGCATTTAGGGGAATGCAGGACAACATGAAATGTAATAATATCCATATAACAGGGATATCAGAAGGAGAAGAAGAGAAGGAAGGGATAGAGGACCTGTTTGAAAAAGTAATGATGGAAAATTTCCCTAATTGGAGGAGAGAAAAAGTCACACAAGTCCAGGAAGCACAAAGGGTCCAGTTCAAGAGGAACCCAATGAGACCCACTCCAAGACACACTGTAATTAAAATGGCAAATATCAAAGACAAACAGAATCCTAAAGGAAGCAAGGGAGAAAGAGGTAGTAACACATAAGGGAGCCCAAGTATGCCTAGCAGATGACTTCTCAACAGAAACACTGCAAGCCTGAAGGGAGTGGCAAGCAATAGTCCAAGTCATGAAAAGCAAAGGCCTGCAACTAAGACTGCTGTACCCAGCAAGGCTCTCAATTCAAATGGAAGGTGAAATAAGGAGTTTCCCAGACAAAGGAAGGCTAAAAGAATACACCTCCACCAAACCAGCATTGCAAGATATGCAAAAGGAACTGCTTTAAGAAGATGAAGAAAAAGAGTATGAATACCCAGTTCCTTTCACAGTCACCAATACTTGATATTACCAATATTTTTAGTACTTATTAATCAGATTGTGACAATGATGTGTTGTTACTTTACTATTTGTTGAAACTAAACCTGTTTTTGTATATTTCTTGCCTATTTCTATTATTTTTAAAAAGCTTTAAATGACTTTTTGGTATTCTTTATCCATTTTTTGATTAAATGTTTGTAGAACTTTTTCCCTAAAAAAAAAAAATCTATTAACCCTGTTTTAGATGTGTTGCAAATACTTTCCTACACTATTACTTGTCCTTTAACTTTTTTATATGTATATTACTGTATAGTCTTAAATGTTTAATATAGTCATATTGTCAATATTTTACTTTATAGCTTCTGGGTTTGAATATTTTACTTCAGGGTAAGAAAAACAGTAGTTTGTATTTCCTCCTAAAACTCCTTAGATTTTACATATTGATTTTTAACTCACCTGATTGTTTTTTGTATAATATGTGAAATAGGGCTCTGTATTTGTTTTTTTGTTTTTCAAGTGATAGTGGTCCATGCACCTTATTTGTTGAATAAGCCTTATGTTCCCCATTGATTTGAAATATCAATTTAATCATATATTACATTTGTTAGACAGCTATATACATTTGTTTCTAGAAAGCTCATTTTATTTTGTTGATCTGCTTGATTATTTCTGTGCTGGTATCATATTGTTTCAATTGCTGAGGCTTTATAATGGATTTACATTTTTTAATATTTTATAATGGATTTTGAGACTTAAAAAGATAAATAGAATCATCTACATTTAAAAAGAAAAGAAGGAAATCCTAAAAAAAATGTATGTTAATGAATTGTACATGTTCCATGTGGTGAATGTCAAAAAAATAAAATATGTAGACTTGATATATCAGTACTTTTTTTATTCCAAATTTTATTTTTAGGAGAGAAATATTTAGAATTCCTGAAGATTCAGAGGGATTTTTGTATTTAAATTGTACTCACTTAAAATCTCCAGTCAAATCATGAGAAGCAGGATTGGTAACAATTTGAATTTTTATCACATCTTGAGTGTGCAGAAATAATTTTAAACCTTTCAAAGTACTGATACAGACCTGTATGTAGTCAAACCCACCCAGATTGGACAGAGATAAGGAAAAGAGATATAAAGTCTAAAATTTTGGAGGCAGAGAACCTAAGATACTGCCCTGCCTCCAGCCACAAGTCGATAGAGAGGGGACCTGATTACATAATGATCATCTCTTTTTAGTGGTTGGTATAATTAACATGCCATACACCTTAAATTTACACAATGTTACACGTCAAATATATTTCAATTTAAAAAAAGAGAGATTATCTCTTTTTTTATGTGTTTTTGAAAGTTCATGCTATTTTCATGGCACCACCCTGCCTTCTCATGAAAATTACATTTTTCCCTCATTTAAAATATAAATAAAATGAATAAAGATGGAAAGACATTATTTGAGTTTTAAAACCTCTTGCTTAAAAAAAGGTGTTAACAAAACTAGAAACAGACTCATAGATACAGCAAACAGACCGGCGGTTGCCAGAAGCGCGGGGAGTTGGGATGGGTGAAAAGGGCAAAGGCATTAAGAAGTACAAATTGGTTATTACAAAACAGTCTTGGGATGTAAAGTACAGCATAGGAAATGTAGTCAATAACATTGCAATAACTTTATGTAGAGTCAGATGGGTACTGGAAATATCAGGGGGAATACTTTATAAAATATTATAGATGATTGTCTAACGGCTATTCTGCATACCTGAAACTAACACAAAATAACACAATTCAATGTCGACTGTAATTGGAAGATAAAATTTAAAATAATAAAAATTTGAAAAAAGAAAAGATGTTACCAGAACCAGAAGTCAGACCGATGCATTGCATCCACCTAAGCCCTGGGTTGCAGTGCAAAGTTCACAGTGGAATAGTTCACAGTGATCCCCCAATTACAAACATGTCGCCAACACAGAAAAGTCAGCAGGAGGATTTGCAGTGGTCAGCCAATCTGAAAAGATGATTCTGGATAAGCCCCATCGTGTTTCTCCCTGTCTGACTACAGAGGTGGCTCACTGGAATAATGTGTTCTCTTTTGTATTTTGGGCACAAACAGCAACTTGGAGTCACCACTGATGTGTGAGGCTCCGGCAGCCCAGCAGGGCGGCGCCAGCAGCTCGGGGAGCAGCCTGGGGAGCTCCGTCACGGCCTGTAAGAAGGTAACCTTGCCCAACGCCACCTTCCTCTCCCCGCTTGAACTTGAACACTAGTTTAGCTTGACTTTGCAAGCATTTCTCCCAAAGCAGAAATGACAAACAACAGAATAGCCCATAATTTATTTGCAAAAGCCCCTAATGACATTTAAAAATCAATTCATCGAAATGATCAGAAAACTCAAGAAACTCAGGAAGATGTGACTTGGAAATGGTAAGCCTCCAAGGCCACAACATCTCAATTCCAACCTCCTCTCAGTTCCCCTTCCCACACTCAGCCACGGGGAACAGCTTCTTGGATCTCCATTCAGAAAAGTCTCCACAGGCTCTGAATGGCTCACCTTATAATATTTGACTTCTAAGTCTGTATCTAAGAAAAATCCATGGCTATTCTCCTTTTGATGTTTCCTTAAAGAGAAGGGTGTACTGGGCTTATTTATTAGGAGAAACAAATTTACACCTCCTAGCCCTGCTTGGTATGGCTCAGTTGGTTGGAGCATCATCCAAAAGGTAGCAGGTTCGATTCCCAATCAGGGTGCACACCTAGGCTGTGGATTTGATCCCCAGACAGTTGACAGTTGAGTTGCATGTGAGAGGCAACCAACTGAAGTTTCCCTCACTTTATCCCATCCTCCCTCACTCCCTCCCTCCCCCTCTCTCTGAAATCAATGAGCATGTCCTCAGGTGATTGAAAAAAATTGCACCTCTTAGGCTATAAATTTTTGCAACAGTGGGTAGACCTGGAGAGTATTATGCTAAGTGATGTCAGTCAGTCAGAGGAAGACAATTATCATGAGATTTTACCTATGTGCAATCTAATGAATAAATGGAACTAACAAGAAAAATAGAAACAGACTTATAGATACAGAGAACACAGAGAACAGACTGACAGCTGTCAGAGGGGAGGGAAAGTGGGGGGATGGAAGAAAAGGTGACAGGAGTAAGAAAAAAACAAGCAAACAACAGTGTGGTGATTACCAGAGGGAAAGCAGGTAGGAGAGGCAGAAGACGGTAAAGGGAGATAAACAGTGATAGAAGGGATCTCGGCTTTGGGTGGTGAGCACACAATACAAAATACAGATGATGTATTATAGAATTGTACACTTAAAACCTATATAATTTCATTAAGCAATTCCACCCTAGTAAGTTTAATAATTTTTTTAAAAAACTGATAAACAAATCCTGCTGTGAACATTTGCAGAAAGTTGTCATTTGAACAACATAAAATTATATAATTTAATGACTTCATTTTTTTAGCCAATCAACTTAAGGCCCAGAAACTTAAAACAAAATGACCAATTCTCCAGCCAATGATGTACGCACTAACTTGATGCTGAAATCCAGAGGAAAACATGTTTCTTCTCATCTATAGTTAGAGGAAACCACACAAAAATTAAATTATAAAAAATACTTTGTGTGAATGAAGACAAATTTGGTTACTAAACATATTGTCTATATGTACATGATGTATATTATGTATATATATTTTAATTTGGACTTTGGAGTATGATTAACATTTCAATGAGTAACAAGAATATCCAATCAAATTTAGAAAGGTCTACCACAAAATCAACACCTTTGTGTACTGGTAATGTCTTGTTTTAATTTCATAGTGCATTCCTTTCATTTTAAATAGTCTCTTAGGCTTACATAATAATTGCATTTAAAGACAGTTTAGTAGGCATATGTGCAATTCATCATGTACCATCTGGGTTTTAATAGTTTTTCTTCCCTTCAGAACAGTAGCTCAACAATGTTTTCTTCTCTGTATCTAGAACATAGACCCTCAATAAAAAGGCACTGACTATTGAATGATTTAATGCCCTTATTTTATTAGTGTAAGCTGATTTAAATGATCATGGATCAATTGTTTTTAAAATCTTGTTAATCGCAGATAATGGGACTGGGGAAATGAGGATCTATGTGTTCATAAATGCACATACAATGTATGTTCTGTACAAAGAGGCCAAAGGAACAGGACAGCTATGTTTTAGAAATAGCAAGCTTGCCCAGCGGAATCACCACTCTTCACAGTCGATCACTTTCAGTAAGAGTAACATGAATAATTGAAATCCATTGGTAATTCCCCAAACTCATTTCATGTAATAGCTTCATTTTCTTCCCCATCAAATCTTCTTATCAATACTGACATTTTATTCAATTAATGGTGGAAGAAATAAAACAGGGTCCAGAAGATAATGCATTAGTTGGATAATCAGCCGCTGAAGAAATTGCAAACTGACTTTATTTCTTTCATGTGTCTCATAGTGAATCTCTAAGGCTTTCAGGGATCCTACCCAGGTGCAATTGCTTTAGTTTCTCTTCGCTGTTGGAGAAATATGATCACTGGAACTCATAGCTATGCAAAAGCCATAGCCTCAGGAAGGAGTCGATGATGGACTTATTTGAAAGAGGAACTCCTTAATAGATATATTTGTCAGTGAGGGACCATCTTTCCCCAGAGCCAAGATGACCACACCACCCTGTCACAATTATATATTGTCATGGAATTTTGTTAATAGACCCCTTTTTGCTCTCAAAAGTGCTTTGGTATATACAATAACATATAGTTAGCCAAGCACTAGCTCCAGAATTATCTCTCTCTCCCGTCTCTCCTTTTCTAATATTAAGAAAGTTATCAGACAAATTCACACTGAGGTGTTAGTGAGTGCATAGCTTAGTATAGCTATGATAAGTAAAATCTGTTTTTACTTAACTGCTACTACTGTTGAACTAGCACTACTGCCCCCTCCCTTAACTGATATTGATCACTGAGCCTATGGAACCTAGAAGTGACTCCAGAATTCCACCCATCACGAAGCTCCAAGCAGACACAGTCAATCCATCCAAGTGGGAACATAAGCTGACCTCTATGTCACTGTAATTGAGTGAGCACCAAACCTGGGGAAAGTGTTAACGTTAGCAACATGATTCTCCGAAGCAATACATTTAAAATGATGGGATTTCAAAATATTATAGGGAAACGACTTGGGAGAGAAAGAGTTGCTGGCGGAGAGGAGACATTAGAGCCTCCTGTGGAATCCCTTGAACTGTCTCTCACACAGACATTGCCCGATGTTCCTTCTTCTCATAGGACCAGTCTCTCTTCTGAGACAATACAGCTGCCATTGTCAAAGTGAATCACAGGGATTTTGCATTAAACAAGCTAAGTCATTATAAATGTTATCCTTTTATATGTGTTCAACACTAAGTGAAAGGTCTTTGTAGCTCTTTAAAATAAATCAAAATCTGTTATCTCTAGAGTAGCAGTTGAATGTTGTGTAACAAACCTGAACTTGGAATTTAAAGACCTCAGTGAGATGTCAGGTTTCTCTTCCTACTGCATGATATTAGCCCAATGATGTGACTTCTCTGATTTGAATGCCTTAGGGTTGGTGTGATGTTGAAGGTTTGGGTATAAGCCACTGGCACACATAACTGATGCTGAAATATTCCAGTAGCTTCCAAATAAATGATCTTTGCCTGGGGTGAACTTTATTTAAATAGAATTTTAAAACTAATCTGAACACAACACCCAATGTCCCCTCACTGTTGAATATCTGTTAGATTTTCCTCTACTTTGGAAGCATTTTAGTAAATGTCATATCCTCAGAGTAGCTGGACATTTTCAACCCATGCTTTACTTCATGGTCTGAAGATTTGCTATTTCTCTGAATAGGATTTGTGCAAGGAAAGAATCGTTGAAGAAAAATCAGCACCCCCAAATACCTTCTTTTTATGTCGTGTTAATGACATCCACCTTAAACCTGGACTTATCAAAGGCAGCAGACTGAAAACACTTCAGGTTCCCAGAAGCAGAGTTTGATCTTAATATGTTTTCTAAACAGCTCTTTGAAGTTTCGAGAGCATTCTTTGCTATGATGGGCCTCCTTTAAACTGACTTCAATTTGCTTTCGACAGTGGCACAGATACATCTAAAGAATGACAGAACGGATGTCCCTCAATGCTTCATCTTATTCTGCGAAATACACTTTCCTCTAAGCCCATATCTTTTTGATGACATGTAACTAACTAAAGCAATTCAATTAGTTTGTGCCGGCACAAGCTTACAAATTGGGAGGCTCTTGCACAGCTGATCCATATCTGTCAAGACATTTTTATTAGTCAGCATTGTATGGCTCTTGGCCGAAAGCCTCAAATTTCAGGAAGCACGGGATGAAAAATAGCTATAATATCCTGTATTTGTAGGAGCTATTTCCTTAAAGGAAGGAAGAACTTTTAAAAATAAAATAAAATGGAACAAATAAAATTAAAGACAAACTCAGCACAACTGAGCATATTTACCTTTTTATAGCAGGAAGGCTTCAGGCTTCTCCCCCTGGGGTATAAAACACTGGGGGCTTTGTAAACACTCTCTTCCTATCCAGCAACCTGCCAACGGCCTTCACGCCCGGCTTATAAAACCGGAGGACGCCCTGTCCAAATGTTGTCTGTCACATGGCTGGGTGTCCCACGCGATCGCTCTCCTGTGGGAATAATCAGAGGCACGGAAGACACAGCGAGATTTTTAAGAAAAAGAGAATTGTTTTAGTAAAAGTGGTATCTCAAGAAAGCAAACCCCGGAGCTCAAAAGATGATTCCTTCGTGCAAAGAAAAACTGGAATCCAGGACGTCAGAAAGGGCGACCCTGGCGTGGATGAGGCAGTGGGGAAAGGAGAGGCGAGGCCTGTACGCAAAGGCAGAGAGAGAAAAACCGATGAGAGCCTGCGGAAGTCGATCGGTAGGACCCTGCGGCAGGGAGAGTCAAAGAGCAGAAGGAATTCTGAGCACTCAGGCCAAGATACCCATGAGTGATGGTACCATTGAGGCCACTGGGAGGAGGGCCTGGGAGGGAAGCTACAGAAAGAAGTCCGTGGTTCTGGTTCAGCCCAGTTGCATCTAAATAAAGAGCCAGCCACAAAATTTCCCTGACTGCTTACGCCCCTCCCGCAGGCCCTGAGATGCGCAGGCATCTAGGAGTCACACGCAGGTAGCGAGGGCTCCGGAGGGGGCTAACCTCCTGGCCTTCAGCGAAAACAGGCTGACAGGCGGCGCATCCTCGCCTGCCTCCAGGTCAGCTTGGGCCACGCTGGAACAGCGAGGTGGCGCTGCACCCGCGAGCTCATTCTTTGGCAAATGTCAATGCAGTAGTCCGATGTGGGAACCTCTGTTTAAAACTATCAATCATGGCTTGTTGGGTAGTTTGACCATGATTCCGTTTCTTGTTCCAAGAGTTAGTACATTCAAGGGCTTCTATTCAGGGACGCCGCTCCACCTCCCTTCGCCGCCAACGTTTGCTATACAGAGTTTGAGATTCCAACATGCTGTCGTATTCTGTTCTCTATGGCTCAGCTCCTTGAGCGTCCTTTTCGCTGTGTATAAAGAACTCCTGGAAGGATCTTGCCATGTCTGTTCTTTTCTTTCTTTTCTTTCTAATCAAAAAGTAGGACTCTGAGAGCCCAAAATAGCTTAGAACATTCTGTGGAATTGAGGGTGGTGGTGCACTGTTGGAATTGGGCAAGTAATCTTTTTTTCCTGAATTCTTATCGTTACTCCAGGTCTTTATGTTTGGTACTGAATAGCTACCACACTGAATAGGTACCGGAAATGGACAGAGTCTAACATTTTTTAAAATGTCGATGTTAGCATTCAAAATTCTCCTTTCTAGCTCTGGATATTTAAAGAAAGACTTGCCATCCTTGATTCCTAACAATAGCCTGAAGGCGCTCTCTCTTCCCTCTCAGACCCCATCTAAGAAACTCTCTCTGCTTTGCCGTCTGCAGTAGAAACGACGTTCCCCCGGTGCTAATAGCAACCTGTGTCCCACCGAGCTTGCCCTTCTCGTTCAAGTGCCCAGTGTCCTGTTCTGCCAGTTTCAGAGTGAGGAGAAAGGGCATGGCCCAGATAAATCTGAACGGTCCCCTGAAGGGGCTCTCTAGCTCATGAGTCCCTGAGAACGAGCCCCTCATTTGTGAGCCCACATTTACCAGGTTCACCTCTGGGTTTTGAGACTGGCAGCCCTGAAAGACCTCTACAGGGCTCATACTCTCCAGGGCAGAGAGCATCTAAGAAGCTAAGGTGTGTCCCTTTCATAGCAAATTCTGTGTCTATTTGCACACAGCTTAAAAGGTAGTTGTTTCTAGTGGCTTCTTCCAAAGAAGAGAAAAGAGTCCGAGACATGAGAATTGCCGCTTTCTTATCATTGCCCAAGGCCAGAGGCATCCATGGACACTCAGGTGACATGCAACCATTGAATCTGCTGTCCTTTTGTCCAGTGGTAAAGTCTGCACTTCCTACACTTTGCATACCTACACTAAAGCATCCCAAATCAATGGCAGGCCTGGATGCACACCATGTATCTTCCTACATGCATAATTTTTCTTACAGTTTGCTTTTCATAGCAGTAAAAATCTCATTCTCCTCATGTATCAACATTTCATCATTATGCTAATTCTAAAACAGCAATTAATCAACTGTTTTGCTTATATGTCTAATTCGATTCTGTTTAAATGCTTGCTGACCACTCATAAATTATACTGTATTTGCATTCCCTGGGTATATCTCTTTTTCTAACTCTTGCATTTTGTGCTCAAGACTCAAACTCCGTTATCGCTTTTAGGTGGAAGAAGCTCTGATCCACTTTCAAAGCATTCTTAGCCAGCCAGCACCTGTGGGATAGGGCAAAAATAAACAAGTGTGGTTGGAAACTTCTAAGTTGTCCTGGGTGCTCTTATACCATTCTTGAAAGTTCATGGAAATAAAAGGTTGTTTTCAGGTTACAAATAATTGTGTTGCACAAGAAAGCAGGCAGCTGTCTGAAACTGTCAGGAAAGTTGCCTGGCTTATTTCTTGCCATATTAGAGTGCACTCTGGCCCAGGTAAACATTCAAAGTCTCTAAACTACATCCATGGGGACATTAATTTAAAAGAAGAGAGGTGAGCTCTTTAGTGAACTGGCAGATTGCAGCAGAGGGTATGAGTAGGGAAATCATTGGAGATAAAGCCTGGAAAATACATAAACTGGGCATAGCACAATATCCTAAACATTGGCTCTTAAGGAATATTTATGAAATGGTTAACGGGAGGGAGCTGGATTAGAATCTGTCTCGAATGCTAGGCCGTACTTCAGCAATCACCCCATAAACTTGTGGGCTTGCCGACAGCAAATACTGTCTTTCTTCCTCGTTTCCCAAGGCTGAGCCTAGTGTCTAATAGGACGAGAAGGTAAAATCCTCATGCTTATTGGGTCAATTAATCAATTAAGTTTAAATTCCTGGGAAAAAATTACATAACATCAGTAGCCATAGTCATAATAATAATAACCACTATTTGTTAACTCCTGAAATAATCAGATCCTTTGTGCACTTACTATTTCTAATGTCTACTAAAAATCTGTCATTGTAAGGAGTAATACCACCCTCATTTTGTCAGTGGGGAAACTGAGTCTCAGAGAGGTTGTCTTGCCTGAGGCTGCACAGTTACTTAAGGAAAAAAAAATTAGAACTTGAAACTAAGTTTGTCTTCAAAATGTAGGTACCTGGCCCTTATCATGGTCTCAGCGAGCTAGGTGCATCTGAGGGACAAGGGGTGAGAGAAAAGAGAAGAGAGACGGTTACAATGTGCTTTGTTTGGTCCCTGTGGGTGTCCAGCTTTCCCCAGCCACCCTTTCCGAATATCATCCTCATCCATTTTATTCTGTCTCTGAACCATGTTGAATTTCCTCACATTACCAACCACAATCTGTAGTCAAATGTGGGTTTCAACGTTCCTTTATTTTCTGTTTGGCTCCCCTCAGATTTTAAGTTTTGTAAACATGGTGATCAGTTCTATTGTGGTAACACAATCTGTTGTGTTACGCAGAGACTGCTCCACAATATGCACTCAAATATTAAGTGAATTAAAGAAAATATTAAACCATGGAGGGCAGAAGACTGGAAACAGGCAAAGATGGCATGAGAAAATATTAAACTATTGAGGGCAGAATATAAGAACAGAAATAGATCCAGATGGCATGAGAGTAACTAGGAGAATTCTGCAGTTCTCCGGGAATAGGGAAGCTGGGGAGTCAGGTTTCATTTAGGGACTGGAACGGGGGAATGAAGGGTTGAGTTTTGAGTTTAGACACAAAGAGTCCAAGGTGACAGCGAGAGATCCAAGGAGTCACAACCAACAGTGAGAAAAGTGAAAAGCTGAGCTCTAGAGGAAGCTCAAGGCTGAAACTAGTGAGTCATCCCTCCAGATGGTAATTCGTGTCCTGAGAACTAGTGTGCTCTCCGAGGGAACTGACTGAGGGGCGCGGACAAAGTGACACACTGAGACTCTTGTGGCATCAGAGGAGGAACAGCTAGTTGGAAAGAGGGACAGGTCCTCCCCACCTTCCCCAGCCCCCCAGACATTAAGATGTATCTTTCAACACTCCAGTCAAGTGCACGGTCTGTTGTTACCCCTCCACAGGTGCACCTGACTGTCCACCCTGGGTGATATCTGATCTGGGCTGCCGTCATCAAAGCGCCTGCTTTAGGTGTCACAGTCCTGCGAGTTCTTGTTCTCCCTGCCACAGATTAATTTCTAAAAGGACAGCCATGGTTTTGGTTCATATTAATATTCTCAGTGTCAAACATCAAAGAGCTCAGCAAACCTTTGTTAACAGGATATTGACTTGAGGAGATTAGAAAAGCAAGTGGAGAAACACAAGGAAAAAAAATCACAAATAATAAATAAGGAGAATTTGTCAACGGTTGTGCAAAGCTCAAGAAAAGGCTAAGATGGAAAACGTATTGTCTAAATTTTACTGCGTTCTCATAATAATCGCTAGCATGTATCGATTGCCCACACTTTTGGAGGTTAGCCCTTTGCAAACATTTTCTTATCTGAGCCTTGAAACAACTTCATGGAGTGACTTTAATTGTCCTCCTGTGATACAGAAACTAAGTCTTCCTGAAGTTAAAAGACTTGCCCAAGGCTGCTCAGAAAGTGGTAAGATGGGATAGAATTTCAGTTCTGCCTCTTAACCTCTGTGACTAACCATAAGTTACTGTCTTCTCCAATCTAAAATACTTTTTTTTTTATTTTTAAGGCATTGCTCAGCAATGTTTAGGGTGGTGTCCAGGTTAGTAAGAGTCTATTTCGCCTACCCTTTTCCATATTAATACTAAATTCTTGTGGCTTGGTTCTCTCAATAAAAAAGGAAAGTGTAAAATAGAACAGAAGGGTTTTTTTTTTTCATTATCATTTAGGACACTCATGAGATTTTAAGAGAAAATGTGCCATTACTATTTCAAACTTGTGAATGCACAGCACGTTCATTATTAGCTCTTCAATAAGTGAACCTGCAACTAAAAATAGCAGATAAATAAATGAGCCATTAAGAGCCTAGTGAGTTTTATTCTTCCCCCCTCAGAAAGTGACTCTGTCAGTGGGGAGATGATATTCATATGGCTTCAAAATCATTAAATGCTCAAGCACATCTTCTTCCTTCAAGCATTCTTCATTTTCAAATGGTTTGTCTCAACCATTAAACAAAAGCTTTTCACAGTTTATAGTTGCTTTACACATGATGCTATGTGCTTTATTTAAGCCTGCATTTTTATTCTCTTGGCTTATGTGGCCTTTTTTGAGAAACGGGGGGACAGGGGAATAAACGGAGAGGACAGGGGTGAATCACTGGATGTTTGGTATACCAGGGACCTTCAGGTGACTTGATTTCATTGTTCACAGAGTCTGAGCGTTAGAGGGCCACTTGACCACACAGACAGTTGGATCAGGACTAGACCTTAGCCCCCCCAACCACCCAGACCAGGGCCCTGAGGGAGAGATGGATAGATGCATAGGCTGGGATTTGGTCAAGGCCAAGAATGAGAAATTACATGATTTTACCAACTTGCTGTGGAGCACTGCCTAATGGCGGCTTCAGGGTCACAGCGCCTGGCTTAAATCCTAGTTATCCACTAACTAGACAAAGTATTGACCCCTCTAAGCCTGGGCACAGGGAATAATCATTTCTGTGTTAGCCAAGGTATAGTGAGCCCTTGCTGTGTGCCAAGCACTGTTGTTAAGCACATTAGATATATTAGCCCTTAAATTGTACTTTATAAGTCCAGGGGTTAAATCCGCATTATGTGAATTAACCCAGAGAGTTCTCAATAAATGTAGTATTATTTGCTCAATAATTAAAGAATATAATATTTAAATAATTAATCATCTCTAAGTCTTTGTAAAATATATGGGAAAAACTTATTTTAAATATTAATGTAATATGATGCACTGTTTTTCAAGTTATGATGAATAACATTTAAATTTTAAGGTCACATAGTGAATGAATACTCTCATGAAAAAACGTAGCTCTCTTTAAGACATCTCTTAAGCATTGGAAGATTTAGGTTCCAATTCCACTTCTTTACTTTGCCATTCAGTACTGGGGACATGGAACCTCAAGAGCAAAGTCTTTCTAGCATTTTCCACTGAGTAATCAGGTTTATAGGCGGTTGACTTTTACTCCTAGCATAGGATGGGACAAGCCTTTTTGTAGTTTTAGTTATTATTAATTTTAAAGATAGGAACCAAAAAGCCTCCTTAAAGGAGAAGACTCAACAGATTACTCTTTCTGTGCTCATTCCCCAGAAGGAATCCAACAGATAGCTGTCAATTCCCTCGGCCACATCATGAGATAGTCTCTTTCCCAGCTTCAGGAACTGGTAGTGTGGAGTGTCAGGCCATGCTTTCTGGCACCTTCATCTCTGCCTCTCTGTGTTTAAAAAAACAAAAACAAAAACAAACAAACAAACAAACAAAAGCATGTCAAACCAGCCCACCATTTTCTGAAAGACCCGAGTGCATTGTGTCTGAACTCTGTTCTCCACCTAAGGATGATCCAGGGCAGGAATAATTCATTTGTTCTGGTAAGTGACAGTTGCTTTCTTCTGTTGACATATTTGGTTGCAACCATGATACTATGGTGCCTTGAATATATTTGAACATAGAAGAAATTGAGCTTCTGGCCAGGTAGCTCTGTGGGTTAGAGCATCATCCCAATACACCAAGGCTGAAGGATCAGTCCCCAGTCAGGACACATACAAAAAGCAACCCATGAATGGGTAGATAAGTGGGACAATAAATTGATGTTTCCCTCTCTCTCTCTCTCTCTCTCTCTCTGTCTCTCTCTCTCTCCCGCTCCTTCCTCTCTCTCTCGAAAATCAACAATTTTTTTAAAAATAGAAATCCAGTGCTTAATTTTGAGAAGTGAGCTAGAAGTGATTCCAGTTAGAGGCCTTACTAAAGCATTGTAAAACACTATTATTAACTGTTAGGTTCATTTGATTTTTAATCAGTAATCCATCCATTTTAAATCACCAATGTTCTCATGATTCTGTGAGCAGGGGCTCTGTTTTATTGTTGGGTGTTAAATTCTAAAGCTCAAGAAAAAAAAGGCTAAGAGTGGAAGCAAAATGACATAGGTCTGGTTTAAGGTAACTCAGGCAGGTGTAAAGGCGTGCTTTCCTTTGGGAAATTAAAATACTGATAATACTTGCCAGGTGGAGTAATACAATTATAATTTATATCACAGAATGCTTCTTCTTCTTAAGGAAAAATATTACCTCAGCATTACATTAATGAAAACTTTCAAATGGAAGTCCATAAGTACATGTAGTTATATTTACAAATATTAGCTGCACGTAACTCTTCAGAAACATATCCAAATTAGACCCATTTGTATGGGTTATAGAAGGCAACATGGTTAAATGGCTTCACTCATAAGCCTTGGTGTCGGGCTCTGAGCAGGTTGGGCAGAAACTCCAATGTCTCTGAGCCTCGAGGTCATTTTCAAAATGACAATTTCTGTGAAGAATCTAACCTTTACAATAATTCCTACCTTGTAGCATTACAATGAGGATTAAATAAATATGTGAACACTTTAGTTCATTTCCCAGCACATTCTAAGCATCCAAAAAAGTGTCTGTAAACTATTAACACTACAAAATGCAGAACTCAAGTTACACCTTAGATGAGAATAGTGCTAAAAAAAAAATTTATCTTCAAACATCTGAAATGCATTCAATCCACTAATTTCAGGTGAAGGCATCTAACTTTCTGTTTTCCTTTGTCGTTTGTCCCAAATCGTAACAATGAAAACCATGCATTAAGAGGATAGCCTGCTGTCTGCATGACTTATCAACTGACGGAATACCCCAATGATCCCACCGCGGGGGATTATTATCACTGTTCCCAGATATGGAAACTGAATCAGAATTTACATCAGTTGCCCAAGTTCGCCCTGCTACCAATGACCGTGTCAAGTTTTCAGCCTCGTTAGGCCACCAATGACTGTGCTCTTAAACTCTACTCTACGCCGGAAATAAAAGTGAATGGTGGCAGGGAGGTGGACTGAGGAGCTGTTTCTTACTTTAAATAAAATTAATCTAGGTCAGTGGTTCTCAATTTTTTTGAAAT
This sequence comes from Pteronotus mesoamericanus, assembly GCF_021234165.1. Lineage (NCBI taxonomy): Eukaryota > Metazoa > Chordata > Mammalia > Chiroptera > Mormoopidae > Pteronotus > Pteronotus mesoamericanus. The sequence continues at coordinate 1,887,322 of NW_026555277.1, forward strand.
CAAAATGTCTTTGCCCTCTAAAAAAATATTGGTGAACCTCACAAACCTTTTATTTATAGAGGGGGTCTATCAAGTGATATTTCCATATTATATATGATAGATTAAAGGTTGAAAACACATCTGTTGATGTGTAATTATTTATTTAATTTTAAATACCAATTAAAATGCCAATTTATTGATTTACAAATAATGTAAAAGGAACAATAAATAAGCACATTACCTCTGAACACACATATTTTTATGTAAAATATCCATTTTCGGAAACAAAACATGTCTGTGAGAAGAGGGAAGGAGAGGTTCGTCCGCACCCCGCTCCGCGGTGCTGTGCCCGCTGGCGCCTGGAGAACCCCAGGCGCTCGCCGGGGAGGAGAGGGAAAAGGGCAGCAACGTCTTACTGTTACTATAAAAATCGCCTGCCCATTGGACCCCCTGAAAGACCCCCGGGACCCTCTGGAGCGCCAGCTCACACTTTAAGAACCACACACAGCTGAGGGAAAATCTGTAAATGGGCTGAGGGGTTCTATGGCCAGCGCTAATCTGCAGAAATAACCCAAGTTCATCCCTCAACTACCGGCTCACCCACAAAGCGTCTCTTTATACTAATCTGGAAAAGAATGATGAAAATCTGTCATCTCTAGGTAATAATAAACATTGAGTTGGAAAAGACGTAAAAGTAATAATATCACTTGGCTTAAACAACAGAAAAAAAATGTTGTAGAAAAAGGTGTTAGAAGTATATTTGGTTAACTCACTCTTCAGAGACAAAAATTAATGTATTTTTTATCTTTACAGAATGGCAGGCCTTTGCTGCACAAATGAAATGTAATTGAAATGTCATTCTATTTTTCTGGCATTAACCAAACTGATTAAATCTGTTATATTGCCTCAGTGAAGGTACTAATCAAATATTAGCCGACATGTACCCTATAAAAGTAAAGGGTACCGGGAGAACATTAGAAATCTTATGTAAGGTGAGAAACATTTTAAATATTTAAGTAGTGTTTAGACGTGGAAGAAATTGAATCATTTGGTTATGTGTGAGATTGCATCTTCAAATGCTTTGGCTAAGAAATATGATTTTTCTTCCTTGCTTTAATCCAAGCCCAGAAGCAAGGTATTTGGAAATCATATTTGGTTTTGTTAAATCATGTATTCAAGTGTGGGTTGCATTACCATACTTTTTCTAAATGAAAATATGATCGTTGTAATGCACTCAACTCATTGCTAATCATTTTTAAACTTAGAAGAACTGTGACCTTTTTCACAGGTATGTTAGCAAAGCTGAAGAACTGAAGAATGATCATTTCAGTAGCAACATTGCACCGAAAGGAAAACCACTTCATTTTTAAAGATTATTTATTTATTTACTTTCTGACAGAGGGGAAGAGAGAGAGAAAGAGATAAAGAGGAACAGCACTGTGTGGTTGCCTCTTGCACACCCCCTGCTGGGGGCCTGGCTAGCAACCCAGGCATGTGCCCTGGCTGGGAATCAAACCAGTGTCCTTTTTAAAAACTGAAAATATTTAGTCAAAGAGAACTTACACTAAAATGAAGTTTGATCTCCATTGCCAATTAAACCATTCCCCAAAACAAACATTGGACTGCAAATTATGCAAAAGTCACGCAGGCATTAACATGTCCAGATGCTGAATTCAATGAGACAGGGGACATCAGTATTAACATCAGTGTGTCCCTCGAACACCGATTCCTGGTTAAACATTTTACACAGTCTAGATGTTCTCTTATCCTGCAAGCGTTTTCTCACATCCAGAGTCTCCAAGGAAAAGAAAGCATCTAGTTTCCTCAGAAAAGAAAACCTTGCTGAATAGCTCTGAGGAGGTTTTTTTCTGGGTTTCCTCAGGTGCTTCGCAGCAATAGCCTGCTCGAGTCTACAGACTACTGGTTGCAGAACCAGAGGACACCCTGCCAGATTGGTTTTGTGGAAGACAAGTCTGAAAACTCCGCTTGCGCCTCCGTAAGTAAACACAGCCCGGGATGTGGTCTGAGAAAACAAGGAATTGAGTGCATGTCCTCAGGCTTAGGACAGAAGTTCCCTAATTCGGTAAATGCGAGGTCACAGAAGCCTCCTTTGGAAAATAAATAACTGGTTAATATGGACTGTGAACCAGAAAACAAGCAAACAAACAAACAAAACCCACGGACCTCATGTTCCTACTCCCATTTTGTTCATTTCAACAGGTTAGTTAATCTGATCAATTATCTGAAAAAGAAAACCATGATATTTTCAAAACGGACTGACAAAAAGATTCAGAATCAGAATTGTAGAATAAGAAATGAAAGACCACGAAGGAGCTCTCTGGGATTCTTTTCAATATATCGTACAGCTTCTGCTAGTAGGTATTCCCCACCATGAAGTTTTAGAACATTTCTCCACCATTTTTTAAAGTTATAGTCATTGTTTGAAAACCTTTTCAACCTAAGAAATACACAGGCATGCATTTTCACATGCTGGAGTCAAGCTTTACACACAAAACCTTCCTTGTCAAAAGAAGGGATGTTGTTATAGATAAATCTAGTTCTTACCGTTTAGAATGTGAGTACCTATGGTTGATGTGAAATATGCTCCTTCCTATATGTTCTACAAGGTTGTTTGTTTCATTTGGATTGAAATCACCCAGCTCTTACAGGGTCATGGTTAGAGACTGGGGGAGATCATTTTCAGAAAGGAGAGAAATGTAATTCTCATGACTAAATTGAGAGCACTAGCTCTGAGCTATTCCTGGAGGGAAGTTGCATGCCAGCACTTCTGGGGTTTTTTTTTTTCTTAAAAAAAAAAGAAGCTGAAAATGGGATGGAGAAGCTTTTTCTATATAATGAACAGAGCCTGAAGAGCTGGCAGACAGAGGATGAAAAACATTTCACACTGCAGAGCCTCGCAGCACAGAGAAAGCTGAGTCTGTTCAACAGACTTATTTCAATCTCTTGGTTTAAACAAATGCTTTTGAATCTGCTACTTTTTGATCCCTTGTCCAGAATACTAGTTAATGGCTAAAAATCTTTGGGGGAAAACAAAAAGAATTAGGCAGAAAGTAATTTAATAGTGATACCTTCTCTGCAAATTGAGTTCTGAGATGAGTTGGAAAATTCAGGCATTAGCTGATACCCATCTCTAATTACACAGCTTTAAATGGTAAAAGGAGGGAAATGGAGAGTGAATGCTGTCAGCAGCTGCCCTGTGGTCAAAGTTGTCTTCTAAACAGCTCCTATATTAAGGAGACTTCCATTTGAAGGAGGCACATATTTGGGGCACTAAAAACTGTCTAGTGAAGGACAAAGAGGTCTCTAAACTTTTTATTTTTGGAATCTGGCTTGCTGATCTACAATTAGAAATACTAAATTTATAGCCAAACTTAAGATTACCATTGAATCTTCCGAGGTGTAAGAAAGCTCTCCGCCCATTCCCCACCAATCTCAATGGACTCAAATTTGGACTTAAAACTGACTTCTTTTCTTAATTCTTTATACCTTTATAATGTCAAATGATATCAGTGAGGTTGAGCTGATTCATCCTGTCTTTGTGGCTCTTCCTATATTTTTCAAAAGGGGAAAAATCAAAACAAATAAAAGGCATACTGGAAGATTTGTTTTCCCACAGTTGTTCACAAAAACTGAAACTGACACCAACATTGAAAAATTGTTCAGGATTCGAAACCTAATTTTCAGGATGCCTTTGAAAAACTAGCTCTAATCTCTCAAAATGTATTCTGTAGTCACTTTCTTAAGTTGCAAGTCCTTTCTCTTTTCTGATTTGGCACAGATTTCTAGGATGGGGAAAAGAAAGAGTCCACAGTTGGACATTGCTGATGGAAAGTTATTATCTAGGGGAGAAATGGAGGTGAACCAACAAGATCTCTGAGCAGGACAGGGAACTCTTGATCCAAATAGCCACTCAGGAACAGCCGAAATAGTCAAGGGAAAAGTACTTAATTCCTTTTCAAAAAAATTGTCCAAAAAACTGTATTTTTACAATAGCATCATCATTATTAAAATTTAATTTTTTAAAATTTAGTTTCATAAAATCATCCCAAATCTAAACCTATTTAAAATGATTTCAACAGAATCGAAGGAGCCTGTAGCAATATTTCTGTTCACGACTCTGGGGTACTCTATTCTATGTGAACTATTTTTTTTAACTCATTTCTTCCTCATCAAACTTAGTAACTTTTTCATATTTATTTTTGGTTGGCTTGGTTCCCATTCTATTGAACTATAAGTATAGTTTATAAAATTGCTGTGTCTTAGAAATACCTCAGTGGACCAAGTTTTCTGAAGTCAAAGTGTCCACTTAAAAATTTTATCAAAGAACAATCTCAGGCTTAGAAACCCTTTGGGTGGTGCGTGCGGGGGTCAATACAGCTGTTTGTTCTCAAGCATCCAACAGTGAATTGTAGGCACTATGTCAGTAGCTCACTGCATTCATTTCACAGCTAGAAGGAGAAGGCATAGGAAGGGCAATCTGAAGCAGTCAGAAATATGACAGGCACCCCAAACAGGAACTACTGGCCAGGAGGGCAGAGCCCCCTGAAAGTCACATTTAAAAGTTTTTCAAAAGGTATCAAATACGAAAACTATGCTTATATTTTTCTCTTGTCAAGCTGTATAATTTTAGTTTTCTTTCTGGTTTTCCATTCAAAAAAAAATTGTATACTAGGCTTCAGGGTGTTTTTTTTAGACCTGATTATTTACTTTGAAGGGTGGGAGCACATGTGGGGGAGAATCATGGACTAGGAAACAAAACTTCCAACCAAGATCTGAGACATTCTGTTGACAGAGGTCCCCAACATGAGTGGTAGCGATTGGACTTTTCAGGACTCTTGACTTTTTTTAAAATTAGAAATGAATTTAGTTCCTTCTTACTCCACTGTTGCTTTTTGCTCTTTACTAGAATTTGATTTTTTATTTTCCAGGAACCATTTTGTTTTAATGCTTTATTAAAATGATCTCAACAATTCACATTATTTTTATCCATAGTTTCTGTCAGACATTTTTTTTTTTTACTGATCAGTTCAAAACTCTTGGCTATCACCCTGCAATAAATTATACCTTCTAGCATGCATTTTAATTGATGAATCACAGTATTTGAAATGTGTTACATTGACCCTGTTTTTATAAACACATAGGTCAAGTTCTCAAGCAGCTTTCAACATTCCACACATGATATTTCAAAACTAAGAAGACATTTGACAGCTGTTCAGTGGGTTTCTGATGCAAATGTGACCCAGTGTAACAGCGACAATATGATATCTCAAGGACTGCTTTTTTTAATATTATTTCTCTAAATGTGTGTGTGTGTGTGTGTGTGTGTATGTGTTTGGAAAATTTTTTAAAAAGTAAGAAAGAGAAGAACACCCAACTTGATAAGTTGGTCTAAGCAAGAATCTAGACTCACCTGACCAGGGAACTATGTCTGTCAGTTATAGACATATATTATAAAACTGTACAGAAACATTTTATATTATCTAGTCCAGCTATTTATCAAGTTTTCAAGCAATTTTTAATGGATTTTTTCTTCAAAAATCAAGTTAGTAAATAATTTTTTTAATTCCTCAAATTTAGACTTAACAGAAAAATTGCAAGAAGAATGCAAAGAATTCTGATTTCCCAAATGCTTATTTTTATATTTGCTTTATCCTTTTGTCTACATATGAATAGGCATCTGTGTGTAAATACACAGTTACAATTTCTTTAAAAAAAGCTTTCGAGAATGAGTTACAGACATGAGGCTTCCCCACATACGTCTGTGTGGAATATAAATATTTAGAACAAGGACTGAACTCAGAGCTGCAGGTACCCTTGTTTCAGGCTACTAATTTGGTACCTATTGCATAATGACATTTAATATGGATTCAGCAATTTTCAAGCAGAAACTGAAACTGCATAAAAGTATAAAACTCCAATGCTCATGGCAAAAGTCAGCCAGACTGAGCAGCCCAAAAGCCCAGTATTTTAGGGGCCTTAGTCACTCTTCAGGAGGCAGTTGATGCAGGGCCAGGTGCACCTTGAGCACATAGCCTCCTGGGCAGGTTAGGGTGAGAAGGCGCTCTCAGCTGCCACCCCTGGTAGATTATTCCTGCCAACTTTACCCACTTTTGCTCTTCAAGAGAGGCGTTCTGGTAAGTTCCATGTCTTCTATCTCAATATATTTCTAGGAGCTTCAGCACCTCCTACCTTAGATCCATCCAGATGGGAACGATTTTGGTAGCTTTGCTTCTTAACCCAGTTTTAGATAAATCAGGTGAAGCAGGAGGGTCTGAGTGCACCAGAGCAGCTCGCCCACTCCCTGCTCCATGCGGCCTCACCTCGCCTGGGCAGGAGCTCCCGAAGCACTTTGGGAAATCCAAGAGTCCTGGAGCATTAGTCAACACTCTTGGACTATTAGTCAACCTTACTAAACTAGACACCAATAAATTAGAATGCTTTACTGGGAAGCACCACGCAGAGGTGAGCGGGGGGGAAGAGTTGCTCATCAGAGGAAGTAGGTGACCCACATCCATGAAGGTCATACGTACGACTTAAAAACAAAGAAAAACAATAAATAAAACTGAGAAGGAGCTTTTTGATAAATAATTTGAGGGACAAAGAATACAATGGTAATTTGGGTATAGCCATAGACTTGGTCCATACACTTGTCAATGTTTTGGACCCTGGAACTATTAAAAAGAAACTTTTTACCAGTGTATGTGGATTGAAAACTGAGTTCAAATTCTGTCTTGTATGTTGTAGGTAAAATGCTACGTAATAAAAATTAAGATCACTGACTTTTTTTTACTGGCTTAAGGAATTACAGTGTATATCTAAGCATTAGGTAAGTGAAATGAGACTTCCAATATTCAGAATATGGAAAGGAATTAAAAGGGAAGTATAGAGGATTGGTTATATGACCATTTAAGCTTGATGCAGCTGCAGAAACCAATTTAAAAATTTTTGCACTTCAGTAAATGGCAGAAAAAAAATGAAAAGCCACAAACAAACTTGGGGTAGTAATCTCAATATGTAAAGAGTTACTATGATTCAGTATGAAAAAATTCTAATAGCAAAGTTGGCAAAAGCCAAATATAAGACAGTCCTTAAAAAAAGACATTCAATTGTTAATATATACATTTAAAAAATCAACCTCTGATAATCAAAAAGAAGCAACTATAATTATTACACAATGTGTTTCTAATAAACTGCTCAAGACTTGCAAAAATTATTACACCCAATGTTGACATAAGCACAATTAAGAGGACACTCTCAGCCCTGGCTGGTAGCTCAGTTGGTACATCTGGGCTGGTACATCGACCCAGTACACCAAGGTTGCAGGTTCCATCCCCAGTCAGGGCAGGATTCAACCAATTAATGTATAAATAAGTGGAACAAGAAATCAATGTACTTACCTATCTTTCTTTGTTTCTATCTATCTATCTCTCTATCTATCCTCTTCCTATTCCTCTCTCTCTCTCTCTCTAAAATAATAAATACAAAGTAAACAAAAAATGTAAAAATAAAAGATTTAAAGAGGACACTCTCAATGGGTGACAGTGGGGGTATAAATTTATAAAATTAGTGCAGTCTCGCTGGAGGAAAACTCTGTGATAGGTACTATGTAAAACGTTTTCAGTGTTCGTGCTCGTAGATCCACGTTTGGAAAGATACTCTAACGAGGTGACAGTCGCATGCAGACTGGTGTGAAATGTGGTTGATGTGCAGAGATGTACCCAAGGCAACTCAGCAGATTCAGAACACGGGTTCTGGCATCAAGCTGCCTTGGTTTGACTCCAAGCTCCTCTTTCTAGCTGTGAAATACTGAGCAAGCTCTTTCATCTCTAAGTACCTCAGCTTCCTCATTTGCAAAAGTAGAGGTAATAATAGTATTTATATCATGGATTGCATTTATATCATAGAAATGCATTAACATTTCTAAAGGGCTAGCACAGCGCCTGCACATGGTAAGCACTATATAAGTATTCAATAAAAGTAAGAGCATGTGATGGCAAAAATTAAGAAGACCTTGCATGTCTCACAGTACAGGAACGGTTAAATAAATGCTGGATATCCACACCGTGAAGACTTACCTGTTCTTTACAAACCAGGTTTGAAAACAACTTTTGCTCATAAGATCTTACAATATAATCATCTATAAAAATAGGTTATACAATTGTACATAATATATATTAAAACAGGACATATTAATGAATTGGATGAAGGAAAGAGAGAAATCGAAAATAACTCCTACGATTTTGGCTGAAGCTCCTAGGTGGGCGGAAGTTTCATTCACTGCGCTGGGGAAGACTGAGGGAGGGGGCGACTGGTTGGAGGTGGGGGAGGGGGACGAGGCTGGACAGTCTTCAAGTGGAAATGTCAGGTTGGTAGTTGGATGCAAAAAATGGAGTTGTTGGTCCGATCAGGGTGCGGGACAAGAGATTTGAGGGTCTTTAGGGCCACCCTAAAACTCAGTCAAATCATGGAGAGTTGCAGATAGAGAAGGGGTTTGACACGGGGTGCTGGGGTATTCTGATACGTGTCCATTCAGTGATCTCCATGTCCCAGGCCCCCGCCCCCAAAGCAAGAGATCATAGTTTAAGCATGTAAACCCGAGTTTCAAATGCATAATGAAGTATTTATGGATCCCGAGGCTTTTGCCACTCAAAATGCAGCCAGCTGAATAGATCTGAGTGTACTTTTAAACCCAGGTGTTCAAACCATTTCTCAACTGTTTTAAAATATATTTTGACAGAAGAATCCATTATTCAAATAGCTCAGAATAGCTTTGGGTTTCAAATTTCATACACTTTCTCCTATTACTACAATTTCCCTCTGAGTAAAAAGCCTTCAAGAGAAGCGAACAGAAGTCAATGTTTCTCATTAAAATAACTTGAAGCTATAAGGATTTGGTTTTCATAATTTTGATTTCTTTCTAGTAGAATTATTTGTTTGCATTAATGTGCCTTTCTTAATCAGTTCTTCCAAAATTCCAAGAAAACTAGTTATAAGTAATAGCATTATTATTATTATTATTATTATTACTTGAAACATAGAGTGTCAGGTTTTGAAACAAATAAGTAAACAAACAAACAAACAAACAAACAAACTTTTTAAGTGGGCCTGGCAAATAACCACCATGGAAAGTTTGTTTTTTAACTACAAGTATTCTTTCTTTCTTTTCTAACAATGAGACAAACTCACCCCAGAGCTTTCTCAGGAAACAAGAGTGCTAAAGGCAGAATTTCTGCCCTTCCATGCTTGGACATTACACTCTTTTTAAGACCAGAGACAACACTCACTTACTATTCCAGGCAGTACTCAGCACATCAGCTGGTCCATAGCATCTGTAATGGTGGAATTAACTTAATTACAGTATCTGGAGACATTTAATACATGTGCCAGAAGCTCCTGAGTGGCTGAAAGGGGCTCAGGAAGTTTGCCTCTTGCTAAGTTATGCCTTAGGTTTGTTTTAATATAATCATTAAGCAGGCAGCCTAAGGCAGCAATGACTTGTGGTTTTACTAGATGCCGGGGATGAATATTTCTATGCAGGGTCTCTCGACTTTGGGCATTATGTTGTATTAGGCCAGGTGATTCTTTGTGGCAAGGGCTGTCCTGTGCATTGTAGGATATTTGGCAGCATCCCTGGCCTCCACCTATTAGATGCCAGCAGCACCCACGCTCCATTTGTCACGCCTAAAAATGTCTCCAGACACTGCCGATGTCCCCGGGCCAGGGTTGGTGGGCAGGGAGCAGAATCACAGTCGGTGGCAACAGCTGCTCTAATGTTTCTCAAACTTTAACTTCAATCCTCACTGAGGCATTTCCTACCGGTATGTGCCACCCTGAGCTGCCCCTCACCCCAGTATAGACATGGAAGGAAAACACAGCCTCCACCTCTCCCAAATGGTCTCGGTCCACCTGCAGCTCTCACCCAAGGTCATATGCACTAGGAGGAAGGTCAGAACACGAAAGGTTCATGAGACAGTCAAACCAGCTCAGGACACCTGCCTGCAGGTCATGATCAATTAATGGATAGCTGCTGCTTCTCCCATCAATTAAAACCCAGTACCACCGGCACATCCCAGCCAACCAATTTCTAGATTAAGATATATTACATGTATTTGTAACTTATTTTCTTTCTTCTATCAAATATAATGTAATTCCATTACAGATATGTTAAGAGTGATTAAAAAGAAAAACACCTTGTTCCCACTGCCTAATGGATGGATTCTTTGTACCCACAGTATTTCCTTCCACATTTTTTCCACAAGCTAGAAAGAGCAGGCATGTCAACACACTTAGGTTTTATTTTCTTTTTAATTTAATTTTATTTTGTTATTGTTCCAATACATTTGTCTCCATTTTCCCGCCACCACTTTCCCCTGCCCCTCTCCTCTGCTCCCTCCCTCACACTTCAGTTTTAAACGGGAACATGGGCCCTGGGTTGAAGATCTTCTGATTGTTCAAAAGTAGTCAGAAATCTAATTTTCTCCCTGAAACCTGATTTATAAATGTTGGCCAGGAATAAAATTTCTTTTCAGCATTGTGTAAGCAAAGCAGAGCTCACCTGCGGCGGGGCGGGCACCAGCAGGGTGGGGGGCGGGGGGGGGCGGGGGGGGGGACGCCAGCCTCTGACCTCTGTCATTGCAGCTGGTGCTCACCTGGCCTCATTCCAGGTTGTCTGCGAGCTTCTATTTGCATTTGAATTCAAGACAATCTCTCAAATGCTTTCCAGCTTGAAAACAGGAGGAGCCCAAGAGCGAGTATGTTCCCACGCTGCCCTGTCTCGTTACCTGAATTAGCTGGTCCACATTTTCACCCCCCTCCACAAACAGCCGATGCCGCCCTCTGTGTCCTTCCTCTCTGGGCATGATTTGGAAAATAAAGGGCAGTGGACAGGAATTACACTAATTTATTTTCTTGATTCATATGTGTGTATATATGCATACATGTACATATAATACATAATATATATTTTATAACACGTATTTGAGATATATATCAAATACAAATATATATTCACTTCATGAAGACAAACAATAAAGTATGGTCCAAAAGATAAAAATTAACACCACCAGGTATATTTGCGCTCAAGGAGCCTATTCAGTATCCTCCGTCTCTGCCCTGCCTGAATTGGCCTCGCGATCAGCCCTCCCTCCCCTCTGCCGTTCCCCAGGTTCGTTAGAGCACTTGCCATTCTTCAGACGCCTGTGTTCCTGGCCCACGCTGCCCGCTTACTCTCGGCTACCCGGGAACCAGCCGGCTGCCTCAAAATTCTCACAGACTCTTTCAGTCCACCTACATTCACACGCAACAGCCTTAGGAACTCTTAAGTATTACATATTCAGGACCATTTGGGGAAATTTTTCAGATTAATTCCTGGAAAACTTACTGTGATGTCCTGTATTCCTTCCCTGATTTGGTACTGGCAGCTACTTTTTCAGTTACTTCAATATTGCCTCAAAACTGCAGTATCTTAAAAGAGATCAAATGATCATTGTTCTTAATGAAAGTACTATTCCCCACTGCATTCTAATGTATTTGTACATACTTCTCCTCCAGCCTTATAAATGCGTATGTTTCTCCAAATGTTCTCAAGAAAACAAACCACAAAACACACAGGAAATACCTCCCTGACTCCACCTCCTTGAGAAACCATTCATCGCGCGGGCCTTCTTCTCTTGACCGCCACACTTAAAAGCCACCAAAAAGACCAGCTCTGCTCTCTGGCCACCACCTGGCTATCTCATCGCTCTGCTGAAATTGCTCCAAGGGTTGCAAAATCCGCTGATGTGCTTTCACTGCTCCTATTGCTTAGTTTTTAACATCATGAACTGAACTCACACCCCCAGCCTCCTTCCAAAAATGAGCTATTTTCTCCATGGCCTCAAGAAAGTTATTCTCTCTTCGAATTATCATCTGGCCTCTGGGATCATGACTTCCTTGTTTCAGTGCCACTCTCCTACCTGGCATTTAAATGTGACATTTCCCAAAGGTCTGTGCAAAAGCCTTGCCCTTTCTGTCACTGGGTCAATTCAAATACACTGCATGGCTTCAGCCACATCGACAGACCAGAGACCATCATCTCTGGACTACAGACTTATTTCTAAGTCCCTCTTAGATACACCCACTTTGAGCATTTCAAAAACAACCCCAATTCAGCGTAACCTAATATAAATATCCCTAAGTATTTCGGCTTCTTAAAGTTTCAATTTATTCGGACGGTTTTGTAATCTACACCCATGTCCCCAGCTGCCACCCTCAGAATCCCATTCATTTTTCTCTCCCACTCTTCATCTTTAATTGGTTAGCAGAAGCTGTTTTGATTTTTTCAGTCTGGCTATGCCTTTTCAGACCTCTGTCACTATTTTATTGCATTAGCCCCACATATTTCTTCTAAATGTTGAATGCACAAAAATCAAAAGCAACCACAGAAAGAAAGAAAAAGTCAAAGAAGAGCTTAGCAATCTTGAAAGTCCACTGGTATCTTTTCCTCCTAGAACCCTTTGCACAACCCAATTCCTAGATTTATTTTAAGACTCCAATGGCATAAATAATTACATTTCCAGTGCCTCCACCTCCGCCCTCAGCATCACATAATTCTTCCAGGGGCTGCTGAGTCAGTTTAGCATCTAAATCAGGACCATGACTCTAGTTTTAATTCAACTAAATATAAATTCCAAAGGGACTGATTCACCACTGTAATTTTAGGTTTTAAATGTTACGCTAAATGACAAGACAATGAGGAAACACTTTGACATTGGTACACATTGACATCAAAAACACTCTCCCAGGAATCACTTGCCAGAACCTAGCAGTAGCACCGAGATACAGTGTCACTTGGGGAGTGTATTTATGCCATGTGCTAAATAAACAGAATGCACTAGGGCTTCCTTTCCTGCCAAACCAAGTGACTAGCCTACCATTCGTGAAACTGCAGAAGCCAAGGGTTGGAATGAACCTGAGAAGATATATTGCCCATTCCACTCACTTTTCAGGTGAGGAAACAAAATAGCAATGAAGGAAAGGATTGCTCCAGGCTACAGGAGAAATTAGTAGCAAGGCCAGGTCTAGAGCCCAAATTCATCAGCTTCTAGTGCAATGAGCACAGCACTTTTTCTATATCCCAGTAGACTTTCTCCCCAATATACCCAATATAATAACTTTATTTAAATATAATGCAAGATACAATGTCTATAGTGTAGGATTATCTTTATTTGAGGCATAAAAGATTTGTATTAATCCATCCTGAAGACCCTGAATTAGTATTACTGAAAAGTTCCAATAGCTTTTTGGTTGTTTTGAGTAAATTTAAGATGGTCACGTGTGTGTATTTAAATTACTGTCAGGTTGTTTTTTATAAATATCTAGTCATAATGTCAGTAGGTACAAATGTTTTTAAGATATGACATGCCTGTACCATCAAGCCAAATAACACAGCCCTGATCACCTCCAGCGGCAGCTCCTACATTACTCATCCTGCTGGCATTCACTGGGTCTCACCACGTGCAGACTACTCTTCCAAAACCTCTGAGGGGTATTAAAAAATATTCCGTGTATCTTAGAAGCTCAGAGAGCTAGACATTTTAGATAATATAGCAACTCTGGAGACTTATTCCCCCACCCCCTTCTCCTAGGCTTATTTTGTAGTTTGACTTTTTAATTTTTTTTTATTTGGCTAACTTATTTTTATAAATATGCTTACTGATTTTAGAGAGAGAAAGAGAATAAAGAGAGAAACATCAGTGTGAGGGAGAAACACCAATTGGTTGCCTCCCGTAGGCACCCTGGATGGAGATTGAACCCACAACCTAGATACATGCCCTGACTGGGAATTGAACACCCACATTTTTGGTGTACGGCATGATGCTCCAACCACCTAAGGCACATGGGCCAGGGCTGGCTAGCTTGTAAAGTCTATCTTCCCCTCACAGCGTTAAGCCTCTCTTGTCACTCCTCAGAGATGTACAGCTTTGGGCCTGGGCGCAGTCACCTAGGAAGACACTGGTCCTAGCGAGGCTCTCTTTGTGCCCTCCCCTGATCTTTCTTTTAAGCCGCCTGCTTCATTTAGTATGAAGCCCCTGCCTACTTGACTCCTCCTGTTCCCAGCTGATTGTTCTGTTGCATTTAACAAAGCTCTGGAATATAGGTTACTCACCAGGCTGCTCCAGTTACATTTAGGCAAGCATAGTTTTTGAGACCAGGTTTGAATTTTGTTCTGATTCATTGAGGGTTCTTCTTAGCTATGTCTTCTTGTTCTCTCTGGTAAACTAGCTGCTCTGCGTTTTAGTTTATTGCTCTTAATGAAGAGGAGCTATTGTTTCTTCAAGTGCCCTTAGACTTGAACTTCCCCAGACTCTGTTTCAAATAACCTGAGTCTGTCGGGGAAAGCTTCAGAGCTCTCTTTTCTGAGGGCACCCCTCCTGCTGGGCAAACTCTCTGAGCCCTTCGCACTGAGTAAGGAAGCAGCCTTTGGTTTTCTCAGCTCTCCCTCCTAGTGTGGAATGCCTGTCCCATAAGCTAACTGTAATGAGTGGGCGTGGCCCTAGGATTCTCAGTCTGTCACACCTGGGGTAGCATCTGAGTAGGGCTTCCATGGGGGAAAGAGGCCCTGGACTTCTTGGCTTCCCTCTCCAGGAATTCAGCTTCTTCAGTTTGGGGTTTGGGGAATGAGAAATGCTGGCTGTCTCTGACTCTCAGTGAGATAGAGTAACCCTCTATCAGACTGAAATGGGAGCTTGGGCGGGGAGGGGGCGCGTCCCAAGGGAGTTTCTCCCAAGTTGAACTGCGGGGGAGGAGAGTCAGGGGAAACTAGGAAGCAAAATATGGTTTAAATGCCACACATTCTCTGTTGAGTTATAGCAGATTTTCTTGAAAAGTGTTTCTTCATATTCCGTAGGCTTTAGGGCAACTTCTAAAGAATTTAAATATCTGCATTCATGATTTTTGCTTGTTTCACTGGAGAGTCGGTGCACGGGGCTCCTCACTGTCACCCGAGCCTGGAACTCCGTACAGTTTCTTATCTTAGTCCATTTCACTCGGTGACCTCCTTGACCCTTGGAAGCACTTGAGTTTGTGGCACAAGCTGCGTTTGAACAAGAGTCTGGGGGTTATGTCCCCCATTAAAGGCAGCTTAATATCCTTTAGCGCTCAGCCTTGTAGAGGGTCAGCTTAACAGCCTGTCATGAAAACTGAAGCATCGAATGCCCCTAAGGAAGAGCATCTCAGTTTTGTATGAAGTTGACAAGTGAATATTTGTGGAGAGAGCCAATAATTTCCTCAGGGGAAAACCATGGAGTTCCTTGTAATGCATGGAGTCCAGCTTCCCAAGGTGCCTTGTTAATTTTATTCTAAAACATTTAACAGGTGTCACTTAATGTCCGGGGTGGATATGAAAAACTTGTTAAGAGCACTGATGTTTTTTAACTTTAGGGAATATAACTTGAAAATAATCCCTCAAAATAATTTATTTGTAAAATATTTCCTTTCATTAAGTGAGTTGAACTACGATATAGTTGTTAATGGGAAGCTACTGCAGCATTATAGGAGGTCCCAGAAAGATGGTAAGTGTGAAAGAGCTAAAAGTGAGTCATTCCCTGAGGCACTGATTGCATAGCAGACCCAGTGGTCTATTTATGTCACTCATTTGTTCCCACATAATCGTGTTATCAACCTACAAGAGAATTTAGTCATGTATCCTGGAAACCACTATAATTTTCATGTATTTTCAACTATAAATTCATGGATAGATTTGTCTACACAAAAGAATATTCTTGGGTCACTGCAACTTTTGTCTAAAGGTACAGGCAAAAACGACAGATATTATTAAAATGCAGGGTCATCATTTATCATGACATATTCCCAAGTGACTTGGTCTCTGTGACCTCAAAACTTCCTTCCAATTTTAAAACTCTTTTCAAATGTTTATATATTCTTCTTGACAGTGCAGTATTGGAAGAAAGTGATTTTTTTTTTTTTTTTTTGCCTAATTAGTGAGAGCAGCAGAAGTTTCCTGCCTTTATTATTTTTTATACTGACATTCAAGATGGTGTTCTCTTAACTCAGCAGATTGCAATTGTTCTGATGTTTGGTCTGTGAAAACACGTTCTGTCTGAATTACTAAAAAAGTAAAAGAACTAGGGGTATATTTTTGGTTTACCTTAGTAACTGCAAAGGCAATTCATCAATCAATGCCACAAGCTTTGAGCTATTCTTATGACAACTCAATTTTATTGACTATTTTTCTTCCCTCAGTAATTTTTTCTGCAAAGATGCCTTTTTTCCTCTGTCATAATCCTTTTTTTCACTCTGCATCTAGGTAGAGAAATTCCTCAGAGAAGTTCTTTGAAAGAGTAAAGCAAAAAAAAAAATTGGACTCGAGCCCTGTTCACGTGCCTAGATACTGAGAGGAGAATTAATGTGCTTAGAAAAAGTGCACTTAGGTTTTTAGTGAATGAAAGCACTTTCCGTTAATGGTGAACATTTTAGAGATTGCCTAAAACAAATCTCCGCGAGACGTTTAAGGTGTTACAGAAATAATGGATTCCTATGGTGCATGAAAATTTTCATCACATCATTTGTTTGAAAGCAAAACCCCCAAAACTTGATCAATTTATAATAACCCCTATTCATGTATGAATGCATGAGAATGTGACATGAACAGAGTTATGTTTTCTTCATGTGTTCACAATCACGGGAAACATTCTTGCAGGCTTTCAGCTCTCTTGAAAGCAGTTCTTCAGACATTTGTTGATTTCCCATTTGTAGGCCTACTCTGTTATTACTATCAACTCTTATTTAGAATTTTTAAAATTGTGATATGAATGATCAATGCTAGGAAACGATGAATAAACATGCTGCCCTTGCAGGGGAAGTGGGCTTGGATTTACCAGTCAGCCCTTGGAGAGGCAGGTGAAGTCAAATCTCTTAGCCCATGGTGCATTCTAGAAGCTGCCGCCAGTGGGCGCCATTTATAAAAGTGACAAGACACTGTCAGTTCCTTTACTTGGGCTTAGAAATGTCTAAGATGAATGAAAGGGAACTCTACAGCCCAAATACAGCTTTACATTTTTCTGCAAAGAAATAGCTTTTCTGTGTTAATGATAGAACTATTGAACTCATTACCTATGCAAAGTTCGATGCAAAGCAATGATCTTTTTAATAAAGAGAAGCGCTCCTGTGGTGATGCGGTAAACCCAGAGCCACAGCGTGGCACAGCGGAGTCACACATCGGGTCAAAGTCCTCTGCAGGCTCTTCCATTCCAAAATTACAGGGCTCCGTGAAATAGTAAATAAAATGAACATATGTTTATGGAACACTTCTGGGCCGCTAAGAATCTCTGCTGAGAACATTAAGTGAATTCATTAGTTTAGACAACGTCTCTACACAGTTGAGAGTATTATTTCCTCCAGATGAGACTGACTCGGATGGTGTACCAAAGTCACACCGCTAGTAAACAGTGGAGCCAGGAATAAGATCCAGGCAATTTCACTAAAGGTCCAGTCTCCCGCCCGCACTGTCTCCATATTGTTTGTGGCCATTTGCAGACCTCTGACTTCAGGGCAACTGAAAGGTCTGCTTGTTCCTCTTTACCCAGAGATTGAGGGCTCCTTAATTACAAAGGCGTTTAGTGATTCTGTCGATTTTACTGCTACCATTTTAGATGCCTATCTGATCATTGCTCAGCTCAATTATAACCTGTTCATAAAGAGATCTTCATAATGCTTTAATTTATAAACTATTTCCACTAACAATATTATTTCACTGAGGTTTTACAGAAAAACCCTATGAAGTCACCAGAATAAGTATTAAAAGTGAAGAGATTTACATAAGCATTGAAAGGTTTAATGCTTGTCCAGGATCACAAAGTGATGGAGTTGGTGCCTAAAACCGGCTCTTCCCATTGCATTTGCCAAGCAACCTCTTCATGGTCGTGTCACTTGGCAATTAAAAGATTAATTGAGAGAGGAAAGTCTTAGGATTTCATATCTTTGATTTTCTAAAGCAGCAGTTGCCAAAATAGAGTCCTTGGGCAAATCTGGCTCGCTGCTTGCTTTTATAAATACTTTTTTGGAGACACAGCCATGCCCATTTATGTACACACTGTCTGTGGCTGCTTCCAGCCACCATAGAGGAATTGAGTGAATACAATGAAGACTTGATGGTCTACACACTGACAATATTTACTGTGTGGCCATTTACAGAATATGTTTGCCAACTTCCAGTCTGAAGCAAGTAGCTAACACTTTGAAAGATAAATATTGCTTCTCTGCATTATTGGTTTGATATGGGTAAAAACAAGACTATTTGTGTTCTATCTGAGGAATCTCTCAGATTGTTTTTACATCAAGTGTTTGAAGGACTTTACTCTCCACCATGAAGACTTTAATCTCTGCTTCCCATTACAGAAAGTCGTGATATGTTTTGAAATTTTTATCAAAATTCCCTTCCCACAATTTCCCACAAACTCTCTTATTCTTGTTTCAGCCATTTTCTGCTTTACTTCTTAGTGTCTTCCAAATGTTCTAAGAAATTGCATGTTTCATAGCATTTTCCCCTGCCTTACATCTGAGAATTAGACAGATACATTGTCTTTTCTTTTTCTCCTAAAGATCTGGCATCTTTTACAACAATATTGCTTCCTGCATAAATCTAGCTTTTGTTTTTTCTCAAAGCTGTAATTACTAACAGTATTTTTAGATCTGTAAACCCTAATTTTCCATCCCATATTCTGTAGCCTGTTAATCACAACCTACCAGAAATTACAAAAGCCATGGTCATAGTGATTGAGAAATATTTGATGTGTGGTTTGCAATTCAGAAAGAGAATCAAACGCCTGTCAGCTCTTTAAAAAGAAAAACAAGTCCTTGATAATTCAAAGAGGATATGATTAGAGGATACATCCCCCTATTTCCAGGCCTCTGATTTCAGGAAGTACATTAACCTGGGCATGTATGCTGGTACCTGAGTCTCAAGTTATGAATACTTTGAAAAAAAAATGCATAAACCAAAAGGCCATGCGCTGAATGTCACTACATTTGTGGCACAAAAGCAAAAAAAATATAGGTATTATAAAAGCCCTTTCATCATTGAGATCTGATTTTGTGGTGATATTCTGTAATTTGAATTTACTTCCATAATTATGTTCTTTTTTACCTTAATAATCATTGTGCTACAGTGGTGACTGAGATAGACACATTCTCTGCCCTCTTACAGCCAAATTTTTCTTGGCTTTGGAATGGAATGACCTAATTTTTCTTTAATAATATTTGTTATTTCATGCTGAACAGAAACTTGATTGGCAGGAATATATGTTGAGAGAGAAGAGGAGAGGGAGAAAGGGAGGGGAAGAAGAAAGAAAAGGAGAGAAGAAAGAAAGGACGAAAAGAAAGAAGATGGGCAGGCTCAAAATAAAGAGGAAGTCATGTACTCTCGGGGGGTATTTCTGAAAGACTTCAAATAATTCAAGATTAATTTTCTCAGGGGCATTAATGTAAAACACAGATAATGTAGCTGAGATTATATCAGATAACCCACATTATAGAATATTTTTGCCTTTAAGAAAACTGAACATGTATTATGATCCCATTTATTGAAAACTACAGTGTGTACATCTGAAATTAGGAAAAATATATTTAGTAAGATAGATGCAGGGTCTGGCACAAATAACGCCCCTTCTTATCACAAAATCTTTTATTACAAAACCATAGCATGTAATTCTGTAACATAACAACATTACACTTAAGCACACCATATGATATTTTAGGTAAAATGTTCAAATTAAAATTATAAATTATTACACTCATACTCTTATACTACCAACCACACTCAAACAGGCCTTACTTCTGCAGGACCCTTCTGCATAGATGTCTATGTAGAAAAGCATGTTGTAATATACATACTAATGATCTGTTACTGCCAAACAAAATCCTTATATTTTTCTGTACATACATACACATATTGATAGATGATAGGTATAGGTGATGGAGATATAAAGATCCAAATCTATATAGCTATAGATCTATATTTATTTAGAGAAAGATGTGGAAGCATATACATTACACTGTTAAAGGTTATTATTTCACTTGTGTGGGTATTGGATGGAGGGAGAGTTTATCAGTTTTGTCTTTCCATATCTTTTAATATTTTTTGTTTCACTTATCTTAATGACCACATGATCTGCAAAAAATAAATTAAAACATTTTTTAAGAATAAATTTTAAAAAGCTAGGTAGGTCGTGTCCACAGGGTGCTCCACAGAGCTGGGGAAAAAGGCGCACTCAGCTCCACTTCAGAATGATATGTTATCCCCAAAGATCCCAATAAAAGATGGTGGGATTGTAGGAGAGAGAAGAGCTACGGTCAGAGGAGGAGATGGAGAAAACTAAACATGCAAAGTAAATTCCTGGAAGACATGATGCCTCTCTGAAGGAGTCACATGATTTTAACGCCAGAATTCAACTGCTTCTTAGTTATCTGGTGATTGATTTCCATCAAAAACAAAACTCATAATTATATTAAAATCCAGAGGAATATAACTTAAAGTGCTAGAAGTGAGAGAACATGTTTGAAGCTCTAAATGATAACAAAGACCTCCTGAAGATAACTAAAGAATATCTGAACATAAAATTTTAAGGTGCTCAAAATATTAGTGCCAACCTACTCTAGCCTGCTGTAGGTAATACTTTTAAAGTTTGTTTGGTCCTAGAGACAAATGCAAATTTTCTTCTCCTTGTATATTTCATAACTCATGCTGACATTTCAGTGGCTATGCATGTGTATTTGTAAATATTTAATACACAACTTCTGAGTATGCCCTGCATCGGAGTCTGGTTTTTAACAATAGAAATCTTCTTCCAAATGAAATCTTACTTGGCCCCCAGTACATCAACAGAGAAAAGCATAAATGCCCATTTGAAGGCCCGTGGCCCCATTTGGATTCAAATTCCCTCAACAGCCCTGAACCAGAAGCCCTTAAAGAGGAAACTGAACAGCACTGTCTCGCTCTGACCGTCTGTCTGTCTGCCTGGTTGGCTGACAGATGGCCTGTCTGATGTCTGGCTGGCTCAGCCCCCAGCAGGGCCTCTCAGTCACTAAGCCAAGATGATTTCTAGTGGAGCATAGGAAATGGAGTACCTCTGCTTTCCCAGGTTTCTAGCTCCCCGTGTTACCCTTTGTACAAATTTGATGCTTGGTAAACTGTGTCAGCTTGCTATTGAGCTTGTATCCATTTTCTCTCATTGAACCACTTTAAGAACTGATTTGTTTTTACTGTGATGGAGAGCACCCATCAACATTTCCAGCAGATACCCGTGGGCCGATGGGATGCAAACCACTGAGCCTCAGCAGCCTGGAAGATAAAACCCAAATGCCCACACCATCTCTTAGCTCTTTTGACTCCTCTGCTGAAAGA
This sequence comes from Pteronotus mesoamericanus, assembly GCF_021234165.1. Taxonomy (NCBI): domain Eukaryota; kingdom Metazoa; phylum Chordata; class Mammalia; order Chiroptera; family Mormoopidae; genus Pteronotus; species Pteronotus mesoamericanus. Next base: position 1,908,722 of record NW_026555277.1, read on the forward strand.
AAGAAGCAGAGTAAATAGCCTGTCCTAATGTCATCACTCAACAAAAACAACAAAAAAAAGCCAAGGTGGTTGAGTCTTTCGACAAGTATTTTGTGGTCTGGGCACTTAAAGTCACGTCTGTGGAGTTGAATTGTCAAGTGAGAGGAAGAGACACCCTTGGGTATGTTTTGCAATAAGGAATAAACATAATGAAGCAGGAAAGATGGGTCCAGAAATGAAAGGAAGCTCCATCGACAGGACAGTTCATCAAAAACACAGGCACAGTGGGTGAATTTTAAGAGACTGTCTGCACTGGTCACTTTGTGAATTTATTATGGAGAATAGATGCTCCTGTTGTGAAGCTCTTGGTTCAGGTAGCTCTGCCAGCGGGGGGACCCATGTGTTCCCTTGCACGTGGACCCTGACAGGAGTGCGATCAGTCACTGTCTGGACCATGTGCAGCCTGAGAAGACGCGCTCCTGACATTCCTGGGCTCTGGCTCCCCGACCAGCCCACAGCGGGGGCCTCAGGGCAGCGCCAGCTGCCTTCAGTTCTTTCTGGAAGGCGGAAGGGAACTTTGCACCTGCAGATTCATACAGTTTGATGGTGTCTTGAAAGGGGACAGAGGGTAATTGGATAACCTTTTAAAAGAGAGGATAAACTCCCAAAAGGCCCAAATTATCATTTTATAGAAAATGAGTTACCTTGTGTCAAGGTGAGAGCCATGGGACAAAGACAAGAATGGACGGTGCTAACAGGATGTGACCCGCGACTGGTGATGAGGTCAGGTGCGGGCGCTGGGACCAGAGGTCTTTGAAGTTTCTGAACATAGACATATTTCTACTGTAGAATAAGCCGCATTTGGGGACACAATACAACGAAAGATATGAGACAAATGAAAAAAAAGAAAAACCACTTGCAGGTTCTCTGGCTTTGATTCGACTGTCTAATTATTAGAAAAACTTAAGCGTTCTCCTTTCCTTCTTTCGGAGACTACTGCAGGTTTGGTTTCGTTCTCGTATCTGAAGGCACATAAAAGTTCTGTGAATTTATTCGCCACCCCGAACCACGGCGGCTGGCGCCCCCTGGAGGTCTACAGGGCTCACTGCACAGCCTTAAGCAGCAGCCTCAGGTTTCACAAACAAAAGCTTAGAGGGTCCAACACAACAAAATAACAGAAAAATCACTGCCAGAGATAGAGTTATCCTTGGACCCCATTTCCTTTTTATCTATTACCCTCTGCATTTCTAGATATTGCCAAACTTTTTGAAATAGCTTAGACTTGTCTCTTCAGCCTTCAGCACTCCATGGAAACCATTCCTGCCAACTTGAACAAGGAGCAAGAGAACCTTCTCAGTCCTTGCCTTTGTTAACTTCTTGTCAGCGTCGCAATCCTTCCTTGAGTGTTTCTCAAGGGCTGTGAGATTTTATCCTACTTTCAAGTGAATAAGCTCGCCTCTCACTGATTTATGAATGCTGGGAAAAGACACGAGACCCGAGACCACTGGGTCAGAGAAAAAAGGATTTTCTTGCATCGCAACGCAACAGGAGCCAGAGAAGCAGTGTGAGTGTGTTAGTTTTCTTGCCTCCCAAGAACCTCAGGGGTGACGCACGTGGGGGTCAGGAGTACACCATGCACATAGTCTGCATCACAGCCAAAGAACGCTGAGCTTGCAGAATGCGCTGCTTTTTATAGATAGCCGGAAGTGAGCCCAGGCGGAGTCGGCAAGGAGGGGAGACCGTATTTCATCCGTGAGGACTGCTTTCTGCAAACCAAAGGCTGAGACATGGCCATGGTCAAGAGCAGCCAGGGCCTTGTGATTTTGGCTTACCCGGCAAGAGCAGGCAGGGATGCTCCTGCTCCTGGCAGGGTGTGTCTTCAAGGATGTCTTCCCTCAAGTTCTTCAGCATCAGGCTTTTCTGGTTTTCTGGTTCTTTCTCTGGCCACTCACGTGTTTTGTCAGTTCTCTGACTCTGCCCCATGTCGGTGTTTTAAAGGGCTCTGCCCTGGTGTCTCATGTCTCTTCTTCTCTATACTCTTTCCCTTCCTTATCTCCTGCTTTAATGAACAGCTGTATCAGGAAACACACACACAGGTGCCCTCAGGGATGAGACAGGGAATAGATTCATATCATCATCAATCATTCATTGTTATTGAATGGAGATGAAAATATTTAATATATTACAAACATGACTGAGTCTGAAAAAAAAATTTAGAATCACAAAATGTTAACCATATACTCGAAAAAATAGAAACATCCCACTTTTCTATTTTTGGTTAAAAGTGGTTAAATTCCACTTTTAAAATTTTATGTTTATTAGAGTTTGCTCTGAAACCTTTTCTTCTACACAAGATATCAATGGCAAGTTTTATTTTTCAACGTACAAGGGAGGGACAAAAACCAGAATTACCTTCTGGGGGGGGCGGGCCCCTTGTAGCACAGGTTTCCCCCCCTGGGTGAATGTTCTAGGAGCCCATCTGTATCAATGCACCAGCTGGCGTTGTTGTGAGAGGCTGCGTTCAGCTTCAGTGAATTGCTTTTGAAGACTCTTTCAATGTGTTTGCCGATTTCACCGCAAGTCATTTACGGCCGCACCTGCCCACACCACGCTGAGGGTTCAGCAGTTTTTGTCCAAAAATGGCATGACCCCTATGTTCCGCCCTCCCTATTCACACACCCCAAATTATTTGTTTTGTTTCCCCAGATGAAAAAAAACGCCCTCAAAGGGACACATTTCGCCAACATGGAAGAGGTGAAACAAAAAATGGCAGGGACACTAAAAGACATCAAAATCGACAAGTTCAAAGACAGTTCTGAGCAGTGGAAAAAAGTCTCAGTAGGTGTATTGCATCAACTGGAGAGTCCTTTCAAGGGGACTGAAGTTTAAATATGTAAGAATAAGTACACAATTTTCAATAAATAAATTCTAGGATTCTTGGGTCCCCCTCTCACACAATGTGCAAACCCAAGTTCAGACGTGATTCCTCTGGCTGGGTGTGATATTTACTTTTATTATTTTACATAGTGCCAACGGCTCTTCCCAAACACAGGCGGGGCCAACCCTGGGTGGACCCATGCTTCTTATATGAAGGGAGCCTGGGGGGGTCACTGGACCCTGTGTCCCAAAGCTATCCCTTGTCTAGGATTCAATACTTATGGCTCTGTATTTCAGTCATCTCCACTGGTGGCACTTCTTTCGCAATTTAAGTATTAAGAGAGAAAAATTGAGAAATGGAAATTAATTTTACTTGCAGTTTAACATCAACCAGAGAAATCTTTTTAAACATCAGTCTTCAAAAGCTGTGGGGACTTTGGTTCATTTTTATATAGAGAAGTGCGTTGAGCCTATACACATACGCCAGGTTGTTTTTTCCCAAGTGACATCCCCAAATAAATAAGTTCAGGATGACTGGACCAATAAAATCATGCAACCTGATAACTATTCAGTGGTTAGATGAGTTGTTCTGGCAACTAAAGTGGCCCAATTTTTCATGATTTGGCCACTTTACAATGTCGTCCAAGAGTTAAAACTACCTTTAGCACCTTGCTGTACCAAAGCTACCAAAATTGTGCCATATTTTGAACCCAGTTCATTCAGTCTTCTCACCTTGACTCAAGATATTGAAGTGTGTTGAGTTTATGGGGTCGTTCGTACATTCATAACATTGTTTAGTTTTAATTTTGGAAACAAAACAGAAACAAGGTTATAATGTATTACATAAACTAAAATTCTACATCATTGAAAAAGGTTGCCACTGTGCCTATTAGTTTCCTAGGTCTTACTTTAACACCAACCTCTGCAGCGACGCCATCTCTTACTAATTTTAACCAGTCTGCAACAAGTTATTTAACTTCTCTCAATAAACAAGGTATGCCATCACCTGATATTATGCCATCAGGAGCGCTATCCAAAATGTTTGGGTTTTGTCAAAATTGTCATCAACACTAAAGAACAAGTACAACTAACTGATGGTACTGCATAGACGGATGGTAGGCAGGTAGGTAGGTGATCAGACAGAGATCAAGCTGTGCTTTCAGCAGATGCCACAAATAATGGTTTATGTAAATTAGATAGTAAAATCTTACCAGTAGCTTTAACATGCCAAGCAACATTTTTTTCCAGCTAGAATTTTTGTTTGCAAAAGATTCTTTCTGTTTAGGACACATGATTTCTGCTGCACTCAGACTTTATTTAATAAATCTGCCATCTGGAAAGAGCAATCGCCCAGACAAGTTATTCTCCCTAATGCATAACTAATTCCACAGAATCCCCCGTTATTTTACATCCAAAACAAATGCTTTTTTTTTTTTTACAGATCACCAATTATTTCATCATGCATCTTTCCTTTAAACCTGTATAGTTTTTTTAAATGATGGATTGTTTCATAATATTATTTAATGATTGGGGGGGTTTGTTTTCTTATTTTAATATATTTTATTGATTATGCTATTACAGTTGTCCCAATTTTTCCCCTTTGCTCCACTCTGCCCAGTACCCCCCATTCCCTCAGGCAATCCCCCCCTTAGTTCATGTCCATGGGTCATGCATATAAGTTCTTGGGCTTCTCCTTTTCCTATACTGTTCTTTACATCCCCTCATCTATTCCGTAACTACCAATTTGTACTTCTTAATCCTGGCACCTTCTTCCCCATTTCCCACCTCACCCCTCTGTACTGATAACCTTTCAAATGATCTCCATGTCTATGATTCTGTTCCTGCTCTGCCTGTTTGCTTAGTTTGTTATTTGTATTCAGTTATTGATAGTTGTGAATATATTGCCATTTTAATGTTATCATTTTGATCTTCTTTTTCTTATATAATTTCCTTTAGCATTTCATATAATAACGGCTTGGTGATGATGAACTCCTTTAGTTTTACCTTGTCTGGGAAGCACTTTATCTGTCCTCCCATCTAAATGACAGCTTTGCTGGATGGAATAATCCACATTGTAGGTCCTTACTTCTCATCACTTTGAATACTTCTTGCCAGTCCCTTCTTGCCTGCAAAGTTTCTTTTGGGAAATCAGCTGATAGTCTTATGGGAACTCCTTTGTCGTTAACTTTCTGTTTTTCTCTTGCTACTTTTAAGATTCTCTCTTTATTTTTAACCTTTGGCATTTTAATTATGATGTGTGTTGGTGTTGTCTTGTTTGGGGTCCATCTTGTTTGGGACTCCCTGTGCTTCTTGGACTTGCACATCTATTTCCTTCACCAAATTAGGGAAGTTTGCTTTCATTATTTTTTCAAATAAGTTTTCAATTTCTTGCTCTTTCTCTTCTCCTTAGGGCACCCCATGAGGCAAATGTTGGTACATTTGAAGTTTTTCCAGAGGTTCCTAAGCCTATTCTCATTTTTGTTATTATTTTTTCTTCCTGCTGTTCTGATTGAACGCTTTTTCCTTCCTTGTGTTCCAAATCATTGATTCTTTGGTTTATCCTCTTCACTGTTGGTTCCCTGTAGATTTTTCTTTATTTCATTTAATGCAAACTTCATTTCTTTTTTATAGTACTGAAGTACTCAATGAGTTCTTGGAGCATCACTATTACCAGTGTTTTCAACTGTGCATCTAATAGTTTGCTTATCTCCATTTCATTTAGTTATTTTTCTGGAATTTTGTTCTGTTCTTTCATTTGGGCCATATTTCTTTGTCTCCTCATTTTCTCAACCTCCCTGTGTTTGTTTCTGTGTATTAGGTAAGAGCTGCTTTGACTGCAAGTCTGAGAGTACCTGTTAAGTTGTATGGGGTGGAGTCTTAGGTAATTGCCAGGGCAGGGCAACCAACATCACCACTCTGCTGCTCTGTGCAGGCGAGGGCTCACAGAGGGGCAATGCCTCTGCCTGGTCTCTAGAGTTTTGCCTGGGAGTAAACGATCTCCCTACTTCACTTCACTTCCTCCCCGTTTGCCACTGGTGCCCTTCCAGCTGCTGCCCTGGAATCCCAAGGGGGTGGGTCCCTGTGAGTCCGAAGTCCATTGCAGGCCCTTTAATAAGATGCAGCTTCTTCTGTCACCTCAACCCTCATTAGTTTTTACAGCCAGAAGTTATAGGGACTTATCTTCCCGGCACGGGGACCCTGGGCTGGGTGATCTGAATCGGGGCTGGGATCCCTCACTCCCGAGGTATACCTCCCATGTTTTATCCACCACATGTGGATGTGGAACTGCTGGTTCTTGTCTCAGTGCCACTCTGCACCACTGTGTCCCTGCCCCTCCTACCGGCCTGGAGAAATGTGGCTTCTTTAAATCCTTGGTTGTGAGACTTCCACACAGCTCAATTTTCTGACAGTTCTGGGTGATATTTGTTTCATAGTGTAGCTGTACTTTTTGCTATAGTTGTGCACAGAAAGGAGGTATATTTACCTACATCTCCATCTTGACCAGAAGTCCTGTTTCTTTGGAAGACAAACACAATTTGCCTGATAAATATGTAGATCCAGTACATACCTTCACAAAGAAATGGGCTCTCTGCCATTTTTCTCAAAACTCAGTCTTGGCATTTTTATTTTTCCACTTTTGGTACAGATCTTGGAACAGAGACAAAGTTCTCTACTTTAAAAAGAATGCCATCCAATCAACAGTGACAAAGGACATTTGCCATTAGACCTCAGTGACCAGGATACAATAGGAAGTGATGGACGCTCTGGGGAAGAGGGGGGCACACGTCACACTTAACAGGGTCTGAGGAATTACACCACATAGAAATGTAGTCTTATTGTCCCAGGGTTTTCCTTTGTTTAAAAAAAAAAGTAAAAAACAAAGACTAAAAATTCAGATTATTTAATATGAAATCATTTGATTGATTAATGCTACATTGATTTCACTAAAAATACAACTTATTCCACACTAAACATATTTTCAAGCTGGATATTTGCTAATTTTGGACTGAAAGTGCCAGTTGGCAAGCTCTGCTGATATCCATTATATCAGGGTTAATGAGGCTGGAGTCTAGATTCAGTCTCTATAAGGTCCATTAATTTTTCAAGGAAAAGTGGTTTTTTTGGTGGGGGGGTTGGTTTTGGTGTTTTGTTGTTTTTTTTTTTGGAGTGGCCACAGCTAATGCTATTTTTCAAGAAAGTTCATTTGCTGGATATTCAGCCCAACTTGGGCAGATGTTGCCAAGCAAAAATCTTTGTTGGAATCACATATTATACCTTCTTATCTACCAGGTCATAGGTAAAACCGAGAGTCCAAGCAGTAATAATAAGAGTATTTATAATAATAATAAAATAATGGTAAAGCTAATTGACTTAAGTCCTTATTCCTGATCATGCTATCCATATGTACACATCCATTAGAAATAGTAGAGTCCATCATGCTTGCTATTGATATCCTCTATCATTATGTTCTATAGAGAAAGTTTAACACTAAGAAAAGAATATCCACATATGTAATATTTGAAGCACATATATCAAAATGGAGAATTTGATGGTGCTGGGAAGATTTCACTGGCTGGTCCCAAATCCAGTGTGGCCGTGGAACATTTGTCACCAGCTTCAACCTGTGCTCTGCTCTTGGAGAAAAGGCTGCTGCTTGCCCCTCTCACGGCTGCTCTTGGTAATGAAGTTGCGTCTCCCCCTGGTCCTTCCACAGCCACCCGTCAAACTCAGAGCCCTTCCTGAGAAGGTTGCTGCTTCCCCAGGTGAAGTGCCCCCTCCCCTCGCTGGGGAACACCTCCCAAGCTCTGCCATCCACCCTGGCTCTTCCTTCTGGTTTTTTGCAGCTTTGTCCAAACCATTAATTGAGCCCAACATTAGATTCCTTATGGAGAGAATCCTCAAAGAAACATGATGGATGTAACTGCAAATATAGTAAAGTCCTAGAAGCAACTATCATATTCTTATCACTAATCCAAGGTTTTAAAAAAACCCCAACTCATTAACTACTAAAACAAAATGCTGAAAATGTATCTAATTCTTAATCAGAATAAAATCTCTGAGAATCTAACCAATCCACTATTCTTTAAAAACAGCATAGCATTATATCTTTTATATTCCTTTATTATTAAAATGATAGGAATTCTTCTTGAAATATTTAATCTATGTAACCATTAAAGTCCTTTTAACAGCATGAAAATATTCTTAGAAGACAAAAGTAGATATACAACTTTTTAAAAAAGTAACATAGGTTTTGGGTTGCTCTTGTGATTAGCTAAGAATTTTATTATAGAATTTGTAGCCAGGCTTGTGAAATCTATAAACAGCTTATAGGAGTTTTTTTGTTTGTTTTTTTGTTTTTGATAGAGAAAATCATGCTCACTGAAAAGCTTTTGAGGTTTTTAATTCTTAGTGAAAAAGTTTTGGGGGCCTCTGTTTATTTTTATTTTCTATTGTTTATTCTCTTATCATTGTCTTAATTTTTTAAAGGGAAAAACAGCATAACATTAAATATACCATATATAATATAGACTTAGATATAACATGGCATGTTATATAAAGTATAGCATGTAATAAACACGGTTCTAACAAAACAGTAGAGCATAGCATGGCACAGACCTCTAAGACAGACTGCCTGGGAATGAACCCTGACTACCACTCAGCGGCTCTGTGGCTGCACAGCTTAACCTTTCTGTGCCTCAGGCTCCTCGCGTGTATTTTGGAGATCATAAGAGAATCTTCTGTGTAGCAATGTTATGGGGAGCAAGTGTCTGGCCCAGCGAACACATTTATGAAAAGTGTCTGCTACCATCTTCGTTCTGGGGGTCTCAACTGAGTGCCTGTAAATTGTCTAACTCTTTCTAATGGATCTGTGTATGAATATCAAATTGTTCAAGCTCTGTAGGTATTTAATTACCTTTTCCCTGAAGACTCATTTTCTTCCTTATAAAAGGAGATGGAAACCTTAGGCACGAGCAGTTCATTTCATTGTGGCGTAGTTCACGCACAGCTAGATCCAGTATTGTAGGCACTTCATGCATGAACATCAGGAGCAAAAAACACAGTCTCTTTTTGGAATATAATAAGATGAAAACTCTTCAGCTGTGACATTACTAAAAATCAATTTCATAACCAGGCATCAGTGAAAAGTGGACCAGTAGCCAGCGTGATCGTATGAGAAGGTAATTAGAACTAGATGAAGTCTTTAGAATAAAGCCCTCATGAATGAGACTAATGCCCTTGTAAGAGTCCAGGGAAAATTTGTTGCCTCTGCTCTGCTCTCCACCACGTGCGGACACAGGAGAAGTCAGCCTTCTGCAACCTGAAGAGGGGTTCTTCCCAGAACCTGACCGTCCTTGCCCCCTGCTATTGGACTTGCAGACTCCAGAACTAAGAAATACATTTCTGTTGTTTATAAGTCACCCAGTTTATGGTTTTTGTGATAGCTGCCCACATTAAAACACATGATTATGTCAACTTCCCCTCATCCGTGGGTCTTTCTCTCTCTTCACTGGCTTTCCATTGTGTTCAGGGTTCTTTAAAATCCCCTCCAAATTCCAGCATAATATGAAGCCTCATCCCTCTGGCTTCACATCCCATCCCCCATCCATCTGCTAACTCCCTACATTCCAACAACTCTTTCTTTTAATTTCTTAACTGTGCTATTCTCTCTCTTGTTACAAAACCCCCAAATGTTACCAGTTCCTTACCTGGGATGCTCCCCTGCCTTCCTGCCTTCCCCCCGGTCATTCCTCCATCACCCCCATCACCTCTAACACGTTCACGTCTTGATTCCAAGTTCATTTCCGCAGGAAGTCTTCCTTCTCCTTTATCAGTTCGATGTCCTTTGTCACACAATCTCTGAAGACCATGGACTCTCCCTTGCAGTTGTGACTTTTCTCACAGTTATTACTCTCACAGGCAGTCAAGTATTTCCCCAAGGAATGAATGAAACCACTCATGAGATTTGGAGTTTAAATACGTATGTAGTAACCGAGAACAGTAGGGAGGGACATAGTTTGAAAAAGACAGCCTTGCTTAAGTTTTGCTTCGCATTAGAAAGTTGTATTACTATCATTTCAATAAAATAGCATAAGTTCAATGATATCATGTCAAGATATTTTAAGTTTATAATAGAATGTGTATGAATAAAAAGGTTTATTTAATATTCATTAATCAAAGCATGGCTCCTACGATACTCTTTCAGTAGCATACTTTTAAGAAATTTTAGAATATCTGTAGAGAACATGAGAGTATTTTCTCCATCTATAGTATATAAGATACTTTTAAAGAAAGAAGTGGAACAAAATTAAGTCAACTCCTCTTTTCAGTTATGTCTCTTCTTCATTGTTACAGTGGCAGTTGAGAACATTGCTTAGGTTGTCAAATGTGGCTATTTGATGAGACTTCTTTACTCCATTAAACATGTCAAATGTGCCTCGTTGAGCCCTGGTGATTTCTTATTTTATTTTATTTTCTAACCAAGGGGACCATCTAAGCTACTCCCGGCAATACTGCTAGAACGTCCCACCTTAAGATATGCCTGAACCCATACATGCAGACATTCCAAGGAAAAGAAGCATTTCCAAGGCAGGCCACAGGGAATGTGAAGGAGATCCTGCCTGCTCATACTTCAAAGCTACCTGATAATTGGCTTAAAAGCATATTTGTCAATACTTCATAAACAAGCTTTTACTCATGCTTTTGCTTGCTGGGGAAGTATGATTTCCTCTGGCTCATGCTGTCATGTAATACTTCCTAAAGAGCAGAGATTTTTTTTTTTTTTGCCTATTTATCATCTTGTTCATACTCAAAGTGAAAAAGACATTTTAAGACACTATCAAGTAAAAAAGAATGAGAATCGCTAGCTCAATGCCTGGGGAAAGCTGGTCCCGCCAGATCGTGCCAAGATTTATTATGACAGAGTTCCCGATCAAATCAGGCTGAAAGTGATAGTCCAAAATAACACAGGCTTAAGCCAAAATGGGGCATTTAATATGGACAATTCAAGATCTCTCTGTCTTCATCTGTGACCTGGTCATTCTTCACTTATTCAGCAGCTACTGGGGGAACATGTGCTGTGCGATGCACTCTGATAGATGCTGGGTGAGCACTGAGAGACAGCGGTCCCACTCTGTATCTGTCTGCCTTCTAGTTGGGAAAAAAGACAGCAAATAATTAAACAAAGTTTATGCAAGCTGTGATAACTGCGGTGAAGGATAAGAGCATAGTGCTGTCAGAGACAACAGCAGGGTGTAGGGCAGACCAGCTACCACCCCTGGGGACCCAGTGCCATCAGCTGTCATCAGTATGAATATAGCACTTGCTGAGGAAAGGCACCTGAGCTCCTTGTGGCATCTGAACTGAGCTCTCAAGTCAGATTCCATTCATTCCACTGTCACCACTATGAATCCTCTGTACACTCACAGCGAAAGCAAGTGGGGCAACAGAACCTCCAAGTTGCCGTCAGAAGCAATAGTAAGTTCTTGAAATCCATCCCCCACCCCCACCACTGCTTTGTTCCTTGGAGCTTCCTCTCTAGGTGGAAGAAAATCAATGCCGTAGAAATGAACCTTCCCCCAGGGGGGAAAAAAAATCCCAGGAGCCGATATATGGCACCCTCGGTAATCTGATATTTCACGGTCATACTATCATTTTGCTTTGTTTTCCATTTAGCTTTAATATGCTAATTTTCAGTTACTCTGCTATTTATCACCTCCCTCCCATCTTCTCCATCTCTCCCTCCCCATTGACTTGGTGACTCTAAGAGATATATGTGCTTACATTTCCTTTGCCTTTAATCATCTTCTAGCCTTCCTTTTATTCCACAATCTCGTTAAATCACCTTTTATACCTTAGATTTTCATTCCACCTAGGACAGGGTAATAAGACTTAATATACTAACTGCCACATATAACTCTGATTTACTGTTGTATGTTAGTAACTTAGCTCAATAGGAACAGAAGAGCTGCCCTATAAATATTCTTTAAATGAATAAATAAATAAGTGAGTAGGTGAATGAATGAGTGAACAAATGAACGAATGAACGAATGAACTAACTAGGGGATTTGGCATCATTTGCTTATCTAGGTTTCCATTTCCTTACAGAAAAGAGAGTTGAATCGGGTAATTTTTAAGTGCACTTTCTACTATAAAATTCTATTATTCTATACTGCAATAAAAAGACTGAAAAACATTTTCTACATAAATTTACATTTTATTTCAGAAAGTCATTTTTTATTGTTTTCTTATTTATTTCTAGTGAAATTTAAATTTATTCAACGGGAGCTATTTGAAGCCCAAGAATATTTTTTGTGCCGTCTTCTGCTTTCCTTTAGCGTGAGGAAACATTAGCTTGCAACAAATGTGGTATGATGATGCAGTTTGGACATTACAAAAGAATGAACTTCACAGCCCAATTAGCGTTTCCCAGAAAGTGCTGTCGGTTCTTGCTCAGAGAGGGGTGTCTTTTTGAGGCTTTCCAAAAGCTACAAATAGGCATTTCACAGTATCCTTCAACTGGAAGCTGGAATTTTAAGTCTCAACCAGGAAACTATGGTGATATTTTTTAAATTTTTTCTGTAAATGATGAGGCCAGATTAATGGGTGTCTCAATGATGAAAGTCAGAACCATCAAAGTATGAAGCTTTAAACAAAACAAAACAAAAGACTGAGCTCACTGCCCTATTGCTGCCCATGTCTTTTGAAGTGGTTAGGGAATATCAAGTGTCTGAAGAGCTGAGTCATCCATCCTGAACACTCGATTGCACAATCAGAGCTTAAGTGCAGAGGTTTAATGGTGATATATCTAAAAAGCAGCTCAGTTCTAAGCACTTGTCAGTCTGTTAGAACATTTTAAATTCACAAGTCTCTGAAGGGCCCCAGGAAACCAAGCTATAGGGATAGTAATTGTAATGCCTGCCTTGGAGTTAATGGCTTCATAGGTAGACCTAGAGCAAACCAAGTAGAGTGGTTCTTAGAGAACCAATGCAATGGAACTGACAACAACTTCCTGGTGCCTTCATCAGTGTGCATAGTCCATCTGGATAATTTTGTTCAAAAAAAGGAAAGTACCTTTTCCCCATTAATATAACTGAATGCAAATCCAGCTACCTGCCCCAACAAAAGCCAAACTCATGAGACAGGTGCTGGTGAGAAGGAAAGTGGTTCACTCACATGCCAGCAATCTGAGAACATGGGAGACTCTTGTCTCAAAGCCCATCTTAACATCTTAGTGCCAGTAGAAGTTTTTATAAGGAGGAAGAGGAAAAGCAGATCAAAGAGATCAAGGGAAAGGGGTTGAAAAGTTCTCTACATGCAGGCTGGCACAGTCCATTGTAATAAAGACCTGAAAACTGGGCGAGCAATGGTCTGGTGTACATCATCCTGGTTTGCATCATCTTCATTTTATGTCACCCTAGTTTTATGTTTGGAGATCAGCAAAACTCCCAGAGCTGGAATACCTGAAGGTGGGAGTCTTTATCTTTTTAAGTTATTTCCTAGGATTCTTGGGCAAACATGCTGTTTATCTACAAGCTTCATATTAGTCAGAGTCAACGTTTACAGAAAGAGTATCAAAAGAATGACAGAGTGGGTTACAATTCCCCCATTACAATCCCCCACTGTTACATTATAAGTTTTATGTAGGATGGAATTTTCTAAATAATCAGTTTACTTCCCTGTGTAGCATCACCCAGGATGTGTATTTAGTAATTGCTACTGTTTTTGTTTTTCACATATTAACCTATACTAATGGGATTGCATCATTGCTTAACTATTAAAGAGGCACGAAGTGTTTACTCAGGGATACCTGAAGCATCCTGGAGAGGTAAAGTTTGGAGTTATTTCCAATTTTGGCTGTCAACATATGAGAAATGCTAGTTAGATGTCTAGTTTAGATTAATTTACATTTTAAAAATTTTTAAATAAATAAAATTAGACTCACTATCATTTATTCTTAGTACTTTTGTGTTTAAATTGCTTTTCCTCTACTCCAAAATAATCGAGCTACCCAAACTACAGACATGAGTCTCTACAGTTTTTTATATTTTCCTTGTGTGATTACTGCAATCATTCCAAAGCAAGAGTAACTGGATATAAATGCAGTATCAGTGTGTTCCAGAATGTCTGACAGCAACATGGCATGGCAACATTGATGTATAAATTGCCATTTTAGTTGTCATCCGCCTAAAGTACCAATCAGAGAAAAATGTCATATTCTTTAAGAGATAATTTTGGTCCTGGGTCCTGAGTCTAGCAGAAGTTTTTTGGTTGGGAGAAGAAAGGAGACAAATTTTTCTTTAGAAGATTCGTGGTTCAGCATTTTAATACCATCACAGAAGAGATCTTATCATCACCACATGGCCAGATGTTTGCCCTGTTAGAAGCTGCAGAAAGAAGGAATTGGGTTTCTTTGAAGATAAAGCATAAATATATATTTGGTCATAGTAAACATTCAAATGCCTAGATTTTAAAGGCAATTTGACCTCATGCTTTTTGTTCATCTTTACAAGCAAAATCTCCATAAGAATGATTTTCTTAATAGATTTTAGCTGACTTCAGGAGATACGAAAAAATGCCCAAGGGAGGAAGTCAAAAGTCCCACATTCTGGGCTAAGGATCCCACTGTCATATAACTTCTTGCACAATAACTTGCCCTTGGTGGAAGCATAAAGTGATGGTATTTCTCAAAGGTCACATTTGACCATCTGAAGAATCTAAAGTGCTGACTAAAATGAATACATGAAAAAATAAAACTGTCCGCATGCAATACGGTTTAACCCTGACAATAACCATCACTTCTTTTCCTGTGGTTTCAATTAAAAAAGTCAAAACTGAAATTTTTATATAACATAATAATTATTGTTTTTGTCTGACTTAATTTGTATTGAAATCAAGCCATTTATTAAATACAGTGAACTCACAAAAGTTGCTATGAATTATAATCTACTTCAAACTATTCTTTCTTGTTTTCTTGTTATTCTCTCTCTCATAGAAGCCTTTAATCAAATATATATTATATCACTATCTAATAAAATTTTATTATGAAATTTTAAATGTAGTTACATGGTTTTCCATTTATGAAAGAGACTTACAAGTAAAACAAATACTCGATACTGTTTGAGTGAATAACCCATAATACTAAGCAGAGAAGACAACAAATTAACTATGGACATTAAGAGTTATATTATGTATAAGTAACTTTACATAATAAAACTTTACATCGAAGACTTAGATTATGTAAAAGCCAAAATCACAAACTGGCATCATTTTCCCAGTGATACTTATTCCTATGACATTTCATTTTAAAACCATAATAGTGACAGAAGAGAGGCATTGGAATGTGAAAGTTATGGGCAACCACAAAATTAGCTCTGCTAAGGGGGCAGGGAAGGAGGTGCTTGTGTTCTCTCGGTGAAGATGTTTTCATCTGCTTCTGGCGGAGTGTGTCTGCAGATGGTTGAAACAAGGCCATGTGCAGACACAACAGGAAATGTTCTTTATGTGAAGAGAAAGGAGGTCCCGTTCCAAGGAAAACACTAAAAGCTTTTATGTGTATTTATTACTAATGATTGGTCTTAACTTTTTGCCTCTTTCTCCTTTTTAACAAATCCTTATTCATGGAACAAAAAAGCCAATCTAAGTACTATTCTTTTCTTTTCTTTTTTCTTTTTTAATTACAGTTAATATTCAATATTAGTTTCAGGTGTACAACATAGACATTTACATAATTTACAAATTTATACTCCAAGTAATTTTATTACCCACCTAGCCCCACACATAGTTGTAACAGTATTATTAACAACATTCCCTATGCTATCCTTTACATCCCCAGGACTATTTTCTAACTTCCAATCAATCTTAGTACTTTAAACAGTATCAATAAGTGGATTGATATTAGTCCAGTTAATTCTCCTGTAACTTCTCTACCTGGGCCCTTATAGCCTTACTAGAAGAAAGCTTTGTTTATTGACTACATTGGAATTCACTACATAAATAAGGGAAATAATTATTACAGGGTAGTAATTATTACACCTATCACCTGAGACAGCACCTCCCCTTCATTTATATATATACATTTAGCACAAGTATTCCTTGAGCTCCAGCATAATGCTGGGCCATGCTAAACACTAAAAATACAATGGTGAGCAAGGCCTGCCCTCATGAATTCACAACCCAGTGAAGGCTGAAGGAAAGTAGACTATTTTCAAGGGAAAAGATATCTAAATGAGCACACATACTTTTTAAAAGCTCTTTCCATGGGTCATTTGGCACATATGGATGTGCACACATGGGCTTCTTACAGATAACTCCCCGGCATCACTTCAGATTGACGTGAAGAGTTAACAAAGAGTGCTTGCGTCTTATTCCCGTGGCTAGTGCCTCAGAGGCCAGACCCTAAGCATTCCTTTCACTACTCAGCTCATAGAACCTAAAGTTTTGTCCCAAGTTTTAATATTTTTGTCACATAAAACACTCACACTCACCCTCCAGAAACTCATTTCAAATTCTCATTACCAAAAGTTTCCTTGTAACCTCCTGTAATAACACAGGGAGTAGCCTCACTTTTAGAGATGGAAATATTGCATCTAACGCTTTGGTCTTGCACTCTTATTGCACAAGGGATCTATGAGAGAATTATGAGTTCTTGTTTCATCCAGTTCTTTGAGAAGTTTACTGAATCATACCCAGAATCTTCACTGTGGAAAAAGAAAGGCATTTTGCTCACAACTTTAATCTCACTTTTGGAGTTCTTCTAGGAGGTACCTCTTGCCTTGGACTTCACAGCCTCTGTCTTCTTCTCCTCACCTTGAACCAAGAACCAAGAGCCTCTTATCACGACTGAGCAGGCGCTGACTAGGGAACAATCATCCCTTTGTTGTTTGTGCCATTTTCTCTCCTCTGCCTTTGTGTGTGTCCTGCCGCCCTTCCAAGCTCACCTCACATCCAGCCTCCTCTGCAGTTTCATTTGTGATGAGCCCATTCTCCCCACTTCCTCCACTGGCACACACAACCCCCGTCACTCCTGGGAAGAACGCGTTCATGGTTTCAGCACTGTGTTCTGGCCACAGACACATTAGAACTCGCTGAGAGCAAGAGCGGTATCTCGTACTGTCTGTCTTCTCAGGGAAATGGGGAGCCATGTTTATTTCAAATACAAACAGAAGTTCAGAGTATGACGAGTCTTTTTTCCTATTCCATGACGTTTGAGAACCCTTTGTGAACCTGGAGATTTTGTTGTGACTGTTACATTGACTCTAATGCAAAGAGAAAGCTTTGTTTGTTGGGCCACGAAAGGAAGGGGGCATTTGGTGGGATCAGTGGGAATTATGACTGGTGTATAGAGGCCTGCACAGAAACCCAAAGGGAAGACGGCTGCCTCTGTTCAATCAGCTTTTTTTAAATGTGCAGGACTCTCAAATCATTGGTCCCCAACTGATTCCTGCTTTCTTCAAAAAGAACCACCAGGTTTTTCACTTAACTGCCTCTTTTTGCCCCTTTTCCCAGGTCTGCTTTGTGAACCTGGATGTGAACAAGGATGAGAGCAGCGCGGAGCACCTGCAGCAGGTAACGGGCTCCCCACATGCTCCTTACAAGGGCAGCGACACTGACCTGAGAGCCAACAAGACTTCATCTCTAAATGATGCTCACTTTGTAGGGGACTCTTTCATCAGATGGTTTCCTCACAGCCCGCTGCCCGGACCCCTCCCCTACACCTGACCACACAGCTGGTCTGCCTTATATTATCAAACTTGCTTTCCCAGGAGACAGGGCTACTCTCCAAGCAGGCACTTTGTCCTGCCCACCCATCCCTTAAAGTGGCTTTTTCTGCTCCCCCCTTCTCCACTCTCAAGCACTCTGTCTGAGATGACTTCGCCAAGGTTTTTCCAAAACCTGCTGGATACCAGCAGCCCTTTCCTCCAGCTCTCAGGGCTGCTGCTTCCTGCGCTTTTTCATCATTAAATGTTTTTTTGCTAACCTTGCTTCTGTAGCTGTACTCTTATCTGGGACTCAAACGTTCTGCTCTCTGCAGTAGCTGAATATTGTAAGATCACCCGAGTTGGAAAGGTCCTAATGTAAATCCTTGATAGCACGCAGGACCTTGAAGGCTCACTCGGTCCTTTGAACTGGACCCTGTGGACACAACAGGAAGAATAATTGGTGTGATATGATTATCATTTTATGCCCAGAGCTGAAGATGGTTCGATCTCACTATTTGGTACAATGCTTTTAAGGTATAATAGTGCACCAATTGCAGCTTGATTATCACAGGACAGTAGACCTGTAATTGCTCACTTACTCTTGTAATGCTTTCCTTGAAAATGTTTGATCAGAAACCTTCCACAGAACTCCAGATATCATTTATCTGTGTAGCACTGGAAGGCTTTTCAAAATGAATTGTACATATGATTTTATTTGATAGACTTATGGTGCAGAGTCCTTCTATAAGATAGATGCTAGAGCAAGTTGACAACTTAAGAACTGTGTGTTTGGAGATTTATGAGTGATTCGAGACTAAGAGCAGATACTGTGGCACTGATTTAGCTACATACACTTACATGAGGTACTAATCTTATTCTCTGGGCCTCAGGTTACTTGAGAGTAAAAAAAAAAAAAACCTGGTACCTAATCAATATAAGAGTATTGTGGGGATTAAATGTGGTAAATTATAACATACACATGTGTACAGACTTTACCTTAGTGCCTACTACATAGAGCAAGAGCAATGCTAGTAATTATTTTGTTATTAATATTGTTTTTGACTTTATTAGAACAGATGAATATTAGTCAACAGGTCTCTTACTCCAAGACTTAAGAGAAAAAAATTTCTAAACTATTAAATATACCTTGGTGTGACAGTAATTATTAAATGTTTACTTTTGGAAATTGAGTACTAAAATTATCTTAATCTTTGTGTTTAAAGACTTTTATAGTCCAATCTAAACCTTTATGCTTCAATTTCACACAATCTCTTCTAAGTAATAATTTTAGTAGATTAAGTATCTATAATATTAATAGTTATATAAGTATATTATTTTTGCGAGTAAAATATTTTTCTGATAGAGTTTTGAAAGTGAAAAGAAGTCATCTAAACTAATAAAGATTCTTGCTCTATAGAAATTGGTCAGCGTGTCACCAGATCTCCCAAAACTTATCAGCTCCATGAATGTCCAAAAACCAAAAGAAAATGAAATTGTCCTCCTCAGTGGGTTAACATCTGGAAATCTCCAGGCAGATTTTAAAGTTTCACAGGTAAGATGTATAAGCTCTTGATAAACTGTTTATTCACATCTATTCACTAGTAATAAGTTATCTATGGTTGGCTCTTGGCAAATATCAGTATGAACCCCAAATACATACCTCACATAAACCCTTATAACATAAAAATAAAAAGCCTTTGAACAGTTCATTTGCATTTCTCCTAACTGTTGCCATGTAAAGCTCAACAGACCTTCCTTTACATCAACTCCCGACATTTACTATTTTCTCAAGTTCATGGTGCTAAGTGGCACTAAAACCAGAGCAGACACACTAGGCATTGATTGGTTACCTTGGATTTCTACTGCCTACTGAGTAATAAAAACAAACTCATCTTCTGTTTCAAGAACAATACCAAAATTCTAATTCATATTATGTGGTCCCTGAATCCCAGTTTCTTCTTTCTGGATGGTACTTATTTCTTAGGATGCACCAAACTGCCAAATAATAAATACAAGAGAGCAGCTTCCAGGATACAAATGGAGTTTCCTGGTCCCAAGGAATGTAATTTCCAGAAGAAAAGAATGTTACTAAAGATAAAGTAGGAATTAAATGCTATTATTCTCATTCAACACATTGATGTCCATTGTTATTAGATAAATCATTTTATACTCTTTATTTGAAGAAAAATTAAATAATTAACTTTTATCAATTTACAGAAAAAGTATAAAAGATTTCTAATAAATATAAATTTTTTACTATATAAGAAACTGCTAATTTTCTCAAATAAGATACATGGATAGTGGTAGCTACCAATTAAGATAATGAGTATTTATTTTCCTTCAAACTTTTTTCCTTGGGTTTAGTTTTGCTGAAAATTTTTAAATACTTTATTCTTCAGTCTTTCAAAATATCAAAAAATTTAGGGACCCATCCACTGTTTCTTGCTCTACTCCTGTACAAACAGCCCATCTTACTTTGTTAATCAAGATTAGAAAAAATTCCTCAAGGTTAATCTAATAATACACTTCCTTAGTGAGAAAATTAATCATCTGAAAAGAGAACAAGAAATGGCTCTAAATACCCTCTCCTTATATTAGACAAAATCGTGATGACCAAAAGTAATTTACAAACCTGAGTTTTAAGAATGTTTCTGGACCAGGCCTATCCATTAGGATTTCTAATTAAGCATGATAGAAAACTGACTTAAACAGAAAGAGAATGCATTTTCCCATGTAAGAAAAGAAACCCATAAGTAGGTTATACACAGGGATTTGAACACTGTCATCAGCCTTGGATTTTCTCTGTGGTCCCTCTCCTGCATTCTCTGTTTACCCCATTATCAGGCAAGCTCTTCGCACTAGGAGGCAATATCCCTCTGGGTTCAAGTTGGGCAAAAGAAAGTGAATGTCTCATCCAGGGGGTTCTCAGCAAAAGTCTCATTATGTCCTATTGGCTCTCATTTGTCGTGTGCCTGTTTCTGAACCAAGCACTGTGGCCTGGGGAATGCCATATCAGATTGGCCAGCCCTGGGTCACATGATCACCTCTGGACTTGCAGGTAAGTTAACTTCATGTGAATCGCTTGAACTGTGAGTAGGCTGGAAAACGGCATCCCACAGGGTCTGAAAACCAAAAGAAGGTTGAATGCTGTTTGGTCACAAAAGCAGCATAGATGTCCATTAAGGAAGAGAAGAGTAGATCATTGAACATTGTCTATCTAACTGTCTATCGAAAGCACATTTAAAATTCCGCATATTTTTTCCAAGCGCTATCAAAATAGCCTGTGAGCTACCACAGAAACACTTCACACTGCTTTTTTCCAAGGATCCCCCTCCCTTCCTATGTGTATCACTTCACCCTCTGAAAAGCTAACTGGTCCTTTCAAGGTCACACACGTCTCAAGTGCAAGAGCCGGCATTGCAGGCCAGGTGTGTTGGATTCCAATTCCCATATCCTTTCCAGTTCTCCCCTCCGCCTCCTGGTCCAGCCAACAAAGATCCAGCTTCCACAGAAGACATGGGCAGTTTGGAAAGGATGGGGGCGTTGCACATGGACCCCCTCAAACTCAGGCTTGCTTAGTGGAATGATGTCTTCATCTCATAGAAGGGACAGCCACAGGAGTAGGTTTATCGTACAGAATATGCATCTCGGAAAAATGTTTTTCTGTAGGAAAATAATTGATGTTACTTGTATTTCCCCCTTAGTATTTTACTTGACCATTGGCTGTTGTAATGATTATTTTTCTTAAGATTTTTTAGAGTCTTTTCTTAAGACTCTACTGAGGGCAGTTTGACGAAGAAAAGGTATCTGTTGTGCCTTCTCCCTGCTTGGGGCGCACTGGCTTGTATTCAGCAGTTTTTTGAGACATGTATGCATGGGTAGCTGTGTATGCATTTGTATCCACTGCATTTGTATGCATTGTAATGTATTTAATAGTATCCACTATTAAATATATTAAACTAATATATTTAAACTATTAAGCTAATTAAACTTGAAATAAATTTATTTCATATTTAATAAATATTGTTTCATTAAGTATTACTACTTCATTGAATAAATATTATTTCATTAAATCACTATGACTAGTCTCTGAGAATGGAAAAAGGTAGTTTTTTATCTTTATTTTATAGAATAGAAAACTAAAGTTAAGAGAAGCGAGGTAACTCGTTATGTGGACTACTAAAAATTTTAAGTGGACCACCAAAATCCATCATTGGTGCCACAGCTTCCTGGGTCCAAGGGGCCGAGTGGCTTGTTTGCTGCCTTCCTCACAGGGCCCTTGGGAGCATTAAATATGCCCTTGGGACTGATTCAAATGTCCCCAGTTAATCCATCTCGCGTGGCCTCTGCCAATATCTCCATCCTCACTTTTGGATTAACAGGTAAGCAACTTTTATGGACAAGGCAGCTAAGCTGTGAATATCCATAAATAAGCAGGTATTGACAATAGTTGACTAAGATGAGATACAGCATTGCTGTACTACCTCAACATTGCTGATGTATAAAAACATATGGATTGTGGTACTTACAAAATAATTTAGGCCTTTGGGGGGTTTTCTCCAGTTTGCAAAAGTACCTCCTATCATGAAGACACAAAAATAAGTTTACCTTTTTTTAAAGCCATTTATTGAGCACAGATGGACCACAATTCTTCTATACCAGCTCTTAAAAACCCAATTGCCTTCTGTTTCAGTGGAATTGTGGTCCAACTCAGTTTTGGCCTCTCTCCCCTATTTTAATAGCTTTGAAAAAAGTCTTTCTTGCTTTTTTAACTTTGCCCAGGGCAGTTTTTGCTTTGACAGAAGAAAAAAAAATATGTGATACAACTGGTCTATTTTCCCCTCTGTCAAATTTTCCCCTAGGTACCCTGTGTTCCCAAACATCACTTGAATTTTTTTCAAGTACTTCATCAAGATAAGCTCAGAAGATCTTCCAAATATTGATATTTTAAAGGTCCCCAGTCCTAAGAGGAGAAATTGGTAGAAGAAAGGTCAGAGTCAATAGTTTTCTATTTTCTCTTTTAATA
Organism: Pteronotus mesoamericanus; assembly: GCF_021234165.1. Taxonomy (NCBI): domain Eukaryota; kingdom Metazoa; phylum Chordata; class Mammalia; order Chiroptera; family Mormoopidae; genus Pteronotus; species Pteronotus mesoamericanus. Next base: position 1,931,303 of record NW_026555277.1, read on the forward strand.
AAATGGCTTTTTTCCTCTCTCTCCACGTTTAGTACCCTTGGCTGCCAGATATCTGCTTGGTCCAGTGTGCGAGAGGGAACAGACCAAACAGTACCAATTGCATCATCTTTGAAATCAACAAATTTTTGATTGGTCTGGAGCTGGTTCAGGAGCGGCAGCTCCACCTGGAAACAAACATCTTGAAAGTGGAGGATGACACAAACTGCTCCCTGTCTTCCATCGAGGAAGACTTTCTCACAGCCTCTGAGCACCTGGAAGAGGAGAGCGAGGTGGAAGAATATAGGAACGGTGAGAAATCTCCGATAAAACAAATGTGCATTCTGAAATTAGTTACCCTATAAAAATGTCTGCGTGCAATTTTAGAAAAGTTTCAGGCCATGTCAGTTCAGCTGACACATCACAATCTTCACTAACTGAGTTTAGGAAGGAAAGAGGGGACGAGGACGCTGGGGGAGACGCTGACTGATGCACTTACACTTAATGGTTAGGTGGCTCCATCCTCCCTAAAGGTGCCCGAGGGCTGCTGAAGGACATCTGTGTTTTAAAGGGAAACCCTTTCATATCTCCATTGTGTGTGTTTGGCTCCTTTGTTAAAAATTATTTGCTCAGGTAAGATACAGACAGACAACAGTATGGGGATTATCAAAGGGAAGGAGGTAGAGGAGTGGGAGAGAGTAAAGGGGGCCGAATATATGGTCACAGGAGATGACCTGACTGGGGGGTGGGCTCACAATGCGATATACAGACCATGTACCCTAGTGCTGTACACGGGAAACCTACAGGACCCTATTAACCAATGTCACCTCAATGAATTTAATTTTTTTTTTTTAAAAAAAGGGAAATCCTCCTGCCTGCCAAGATATGGAGACTATCACAGGGAGGAAAGTTAATGTCCCTAAAATGTCCATCAGAGCCACCTATTTGTTGAAGCAAGTGGAACTGGCCTGAATCCTAACATATATCATCCTTGAAGCTGTGGAATCTTGGGCCAGTTACCTAGTCTTTCTGAGCCCTTATCTATAATTTGGGCGTATAATAGTTCCTATAGCACTATTATACTTACAATTGATATGATGTGATATGAGGTCATCATGTGTCTGGGAAATGCATTGTTAGGCAAGTTCATTGTTATGCAAATATCATAGTTCACTTACACAAACCTAGACATTATAGCCGACTACGCACCTAAGCTATATGGTATAGCCTACTGCTCCTACGCTATAGCCTGTATAGCATTTTATTGTACAGAACAACATGAGACTAAATCCGGAACAAAAGCAAATGGTGCAATCAAAAGACTTGGTAAACACAAAATATGTTCATATGAATGAGGCTGCTGTAGGTATGACACAGCATAGTCTTACAGCAAACTTTTTTTTTAATATAAGTAGAAGGAGTTGTGCTATGACATTGCAATGGCTACAATGTCATTAGATGATAAAAAAAAATTTATCTCCATTATAATCCTAGGGGACCATTGCCATGGAAATGGTCTGGCACTGGCTGAAATGTCATTATGTAATATATGAATATATTATACTATTACTAATGTGAAGAAAGGAGAAAATGACCCAGGAAAGTGCTTAGCATTCATTTATTCACTCTTTCTATTGACTTATAAATGGAGTTCAGTAAACAATGGACTTCCTACCCACACTTAGCCTTGGGAGTGGACGCCGTAGAGGTTGCTGTTACTGTCCCTGGGGCAAGTCTTATGTAAACTTCTGAGCAAATTTTTTTAACAAGACCCTCTGTTGAGGTTGCTGTAAACATCCCCCCTCCTCCCTCTTTACTCACTGGGAAGCTTTGGGTTACTTTCCCCTGAAAAATGGAGAGTTTCCCCAACTCTCAGCTCCCAAAAGCCTTCTTCTCCCACTAGAACACTCGTATTTCTTTGCTGCATTGAAACCAATTTTTCTGGGCAGAATTCCATAATGAAACACAGAAGACTTTCAGGTTCATTTTTCTTAAGGAAGTATTCAAATGCTATTTGGGGGGTAAAACGATGCTGGATGCTTTCAAGCATTTTTAGAAAATAATTATGTTGGACTCATGAGAACCTGCTATTCAAAAAGTAATACTGGTCTTCATTTTCTCTTCACTAGGTTGTGAGAATATAAATGTTTCAGCCAATGTTATGGAAAGTAAGAAGCCAAAGGAAATCACTCAGGATGAATGGAATTACAATAAGGAAAAGTCCCTTTATACTTTGGAAAACAAATGCATTAGCAAATACCATACAACATTGTTTAAAACAGAAGGATCTCTGGAAAAAGTAGCAGAAGACACAACTTCACAGGGTGTAGATCCATCAGCTAAACTATCAGAGCGGAAAGGTGAGGCTGTGGAGACCAGGAGGACAGCCACAGATTACCGTTACTCAGAAAATGTCCTAGGTCGGGCAGAAACACCGCAGGCACGGTGTATTCCAGGCAACGCTTATTTCCCCAGGGTGCTCACACAAGATGGACCTTGTGCCCGTGGGGCTGTCGTGGAGCGTGGCCACAGCTCAGGGCCAGAAGATCATGAAGACAGACCAAGCTCTCTTCTTCCCACACAAGATGGAGAAGCCACAACCGGCGAGTATGCCACAAATTTAGCAGAATCTGTGCTGCAAGATGCATTTATTAGATTATCCCAGTCTCAGCCTACACCACCCCAAGAATCCGCAGTCAGTGTCTCTGTAGGAAGTGCTCTGCTCCCCAGTGGCTGTTCCACAGAAGATATCATGGTCTCTCGGTCATGGAATGAGCTCCCCAAAATTGTCATTGTTCAGAGTCCAGATGGCAGCAATGCTGCCCCGGAGCCAGGCATCTCTTCATGTTCTGAGATGGAAGTCTCTTTTGAAACCTCAGGCGACCCCTCTGGAGAGAGCGCCGGCAGACACCCACAGAGTGCTCTAGAAGTGGCATTAGCATGTGCGGCCACCATGATTGGTACTATTTCCAGTCCTCAGGCCACAGAAAGACTGAAAATGGAGCAAGAATCCCTTATTTCAAACCATCCACTGGGATGCAATGAACCGCTGCAGATTCAGGCATCCCAAGTACTCAAGGAACCTGCCATCAGTGAATACTCATTTCCATCTGCCTTGTGTGGCATGACTCAGGTGGCCAGTGCCGTTGCCGTCTGTGGCCTGGGTGAAACAGCAGAGGTGAAGTGCCCTGAGGCTTGGAGTGGAGTCTTGTCTGCAGCTGAGTCTTCTGCAGCAATCCCCTCACTTTTTAATTTAGCAACAGGGAGGGACGTGGAGCTGGGAAAGGAAGCCATTGCAGAGGCATTGTTCAAGGAGGCCGCTCTGGTTTTAACAAGGCCGGACATCTACAGCAGCATTGGAGACCTCACGGCATCGATGAACCGAAGAATCGTGGAAGCTGCTTCAAAGCCTCAGAGCTCATGCCCAGAAAATGACCTCGGAAATGAACTGGCACAGGCCCTATCCAACATTATCCTGAAGCACTCCATTGATGAAGTTCACCAGCAAAATAAAATATCAGACCCCAACAGCGGCAGGCGTTCTTCTGAAACTATGGACACGTTAATGGAAAGTACAAACCAACTGCTCTTCAATGTGATGTGCTTCACGTTCAAGAAGATGAGCCATATTGTACAGCACGGTGAATTTCCCACCGGTCTCTCCAAGGAGACCATTGGTTGGAGGGAAACCGAACTAGGCAACTGGGCACCTGAGCAGGCTGCTAGTCAGGCATGGACAGAAGCCACTGAATACTACAGCAGCCATCCACTTATTCGTCCACGTAGCACTAGTCTTGTTATCGATGACCTCGTGGGTGCCATGTCTCCTCAGCAGGACAGCATGGGCTCCGCAAAGCCAGGCCTCTTCCACAGCCCCGTGCAGCAGTCTGAACTCTCTTGTGCTGCCAGAGCGTCCGGTTCTTCCACTGCTAAAATATCCCCCAAGAGAATATACCTGAAAGGAACCATGGGAAAGGCTATAAAAAACCCTCATCAGACGCCAAGTCACAGTGAGAATGAATGCAACGCCTCTTCAGAGGGAGAGGGGACCCTGACAGCCACCAAGTACGGCAGCGGTTCCCAGGATTGCGAGGACAGCTTCAGTCCAAACATCCAAGCAACGTACAACTGTGCCTCGCCTCTAAACAATGAAGGTCAAGTTAATCCGTCCTTGTTAGGGAATGACTTGCCGCTTCCTGCTCAGTCCGCGCTACGGACAAAACATACAGAGGAATACTGCATTACAGACTTCGCCGAAGAATTAGCAGAGACCATTGTCTCCATGGCAACTGAAATCGCAGCAATTTGCCTTGACAACTCAAACGGAAAACAACCCTGGTTCTGTGCATGGAAGAGAGGGAATGAGTTCCTGGTTACCCCGAGCGTGTCCTGCCGATCCTTGAAGAGGAAGAAGGAGAGCCAGGCCAGCGGGGCCTCGGTGAGGAAACACAAGCCGCCACGGCTCAGCGAGATCAAGAGGAAAACGGATGAGCACCCGGAGCTTAAAGAGAAGCTGATGAACAGGGTTGTGGACGAGTCGATGAACCTCGACGACATCCCAGATTCTGTCAATATCTTTGCAAACGAAGTGGCAGCCAAGATCGTGAACCTAACCGAGTGTTCCCTGGTGGACGGTACCTGGCAAGCCCAGAGCTTTCCTCGGAATCGCCTGCACAGCGGAGACAGGTGGGCCCGGCGGAAGGCCTCCAGCTGCGAGAGCATCGCGGAGGAGGACGCCGGCGCCAGGGCCTATGTCAGCAGCCTGGGTTTAATGAGCACCCTAAGCCAGCCGGGGAGCAGGGCCAGCTCTGTCTCCAAGCAGTCCAGCTGTGAGAGCATCACCGACGAGTTTTCCAGGTTCATGGTGAACCAGATGGAGAATGAAGGACGAGGATTTGAGTTACTGCTGGATTACTACGCAGGCAAGAATGCCAGCAGCATTGTGAACTCAGCGGTGCAGCAGGCGTGCCGGAGAGGCGACCACCTCAGTGTGAGGCCGAGCTGCCCCTCCAAGCAGTCCAGCACCGAGAGCATAACGGAGGAGTTCTACAGGTACATGCTGAGGGACATCGAGAGAGAGAGCAGAGACAGCACCTCCTCCAGGCGGAGCAGCCAGGATTGGGCAGCTGGTTTACTGTCACCGTCTCCGAGGTCCCCGCTGTGTTACAGGCAGTCGTCTATGCCGGACAGCAGAGCCCTGGGCGCCCGGCTGACAGTGAACGCGCCATTGAAAGCCAACTCCTTAGATGGCTTTGCTCAAAACAGCCAGCGAGACTTCCTGAGCGTACAGCCGGTCACCGGTGCTTCCTCGGCCGGGCTCTGCAAGTCCGATTCCTGCTTGTATCGCAGGGGTGGAACTGACCAGATCACAACCATGTTAATTCATGAGACGTGGGCAAACTCCATCGAGGCCCTCATGCGGAAGAACAAAATTATAGCGGATGACGGCCAAGCCCACGCTGAGCCGGTTTCCGGTGGCTCTCCCTGGCAAATGGACAAGGGTGCAAAAAGATTAACCTCAAGCAGAGTGCAAAGTGGGCCAATTCTTCTTGTCCAGGAATCTATTGATTACCAGAGGAAAGACTGTGGTACCGAAAACCAGCATGCCCCCGGGTCCTCTCCAAGCAAAGCTACTCCTCTTAGCTTAGATTCTGAAAAGGAAACTTCCTTGTGCCGCGGTGGTGTCCCTATAAACCACACCAGGCAATCGCTTCGCTCAAGGGAAGTGCCTTTAATTCAGATCGAAATCGATCAGAGAGAAGAGTGCGTTGGCGAACCTGAATACATCCTTCCCAAAAGCAGCCCCCTAGAAGAAGCAGAGGAGCATTTGAAGGAAGAAAGAGTCCCAGATGAGGCGAGGGGTGGAGACGCTAAGAAGAGGGCCTGCCAGAACCGCAGGTGAGTGAGTGGTCTGTGAGGCTGCAGTTACATAAAATTCATTACACAATTTTGACTAAAATGGCACTGATGCGGTGCTTAACATAGGTACAACCTGGGGACTTTCAAAAATCTTGTAAATACATGAATAAAGCCTCCAACTGACTTGGGTTTTTGTTCCATGTAATGACCCAAACACATATTCTCTCAGCTCATGGTGTGGATTTCTCATTTGCTTTCCAATAATAACAGGGGAAAAAAACGTGGAATCATCAGCCTTAGAAATTCAAGAGACAGCTTTGCCTCCAAAACATAAGGTCTCCTAAATATTAAATATATTTTTCTTTGTGGAGCAATATAAAGAATTGTTATAGAACATGAACTCCACTAACTAACCTTGTAACCATGCCACCTTTGGCAAGTTCCCTAATCTCTCTCCCTCAGTTTACCCACCTGTAGATGGGGATAATAATAGTAACAACAACAACAACAACAATAACAACAACATCATAAGAGGATCCTTAAGTGCTTACCACTCAATAAATATTTGCCTCATGGTTATCATTGTTGGTTGGGGTTAGGGTACAGGGTTGCCTTAATTCCAGGAGATGAGTTTCCCAAGAGAAACTTCTTATGAATAGTGCAAGGATCTTATTGACACACAAGATTCCCAGGATTTGAAAGAGGAAAATCTAGTCATATTTAGATCACATTTTCTAATCTCAGAGTTGTTATCATGAAATTTGATGTGTCACAATAACTAAATATCGAATATAATTCCCTGTGAAAGAGTCCCTACCGACTCACTCACAGGGAGAGGTAGGTGACACAGGCACTCCTAATTTGGCTTGGAGGTAGGGACATGTCACATCCTGAAGATATTTTTAGGCTACTCTCTGAGGGACATTTTCATAATTCTTACTAAAACTTCATGAAATCTCAACACACTGAAATAAATATTACTTTCTTACTTTTTGATTTGATAATAGAGTAACAACATCAGAATATATTATGAAAGGCATGTCCAAAGCTTGTATTTGAGGCCACCATATTTGTCCAGATACCTGAGTTGTCCTTCAGTTATAAAGAGTTTAAATGCTGTAGTATATCCCAGTTCTTGGTTTCTGGAAAAACATTATCCTGTTGGTGAGCAGCAATGTGTTCTTAATTCAGCCACACTCACTGAGATAATTGAAGAACAATTATCTAACATTTTGATAATTGGGGACCACAAGTATAAACGCTGAACTGAGATTCTGAACATCAACATGTTGCACGCACTGACATAATCTGATTTTTTAGAAACATTCATTTATGTTTATTTCAAGAAAAAGTAGTATTCATCCAACAAATATTTGATACCCAATAATGCACACTATCTTTGTGGCCACACACATGGAAGAACATAGAGATTTGGGGCCTGTTCCCAAGGCCCTTACACAGCACTGGGAGAGATAAACAATATGCACGAAAAACTTATAGAAAAAAATTCTTGTAGAGTGTGGCATAATAAAAATAAAAAGAGTAATGTGATAAAGAATAACTAATTGGTCAAAAAAGCTGCTGAAGATAGGATGTTGGTATCTGAGATGGGACCTAAAAGGTAGATAAAGGGTAAGCCATGTGAAGGAATGAGGTGAGGCTTGTATTTCAAGCATTATGGTTTTCTATGTAGCCCCAAAAATTCTCCCACTGTGAATCAACTAGAAATTCTGAGTTAATATAATAAACATACTTTTCAATATAGGGCTGAGCTTAATTTTATTATTAATCATTATCATCATCATCATCATCATCATCATCTCAGAGGTAGAGAATGAAAGGGACTGGAAATAAAGTGGTGAGTTAAAGCTGATTCTGCATCTGCTCTCAAAGCATTTGTCAGTTTCAATACTATGCAAGTTTATTTTCTAAAGGATAAAAGACTGTGGGCCCCTGAATAGTTAAGACTTAGAACTGACAAGAGTTAACGTCCTTGGTGTAATGATGAATTTAGGAAAAAGGATCATCACTAGAAATGAGAGCTGATTTTAAAAATTTATCTTTCAAGCCCTGGCTGGGTGGCTCAGTTGGTGGGAGTGCTGTCCCACACACCGAAAGGCTGCAGGTTCTTTCCCAGGGCACATTGCCAGGTTGCAAATTTGCTCCCCAGTCGGGACACACATAAGAGGTGACTGATCCATGTTTCACTCTCACATCAGTGGCTCTATCTCTCTCCCCCATCCCCCCCTTCTCTTTCTCTCTCCCTTCCTCTCTCTCTAAAATCCATAAACATATCCTCAGGTGAGGAATTTTAAAAAAACTAGCTTTCAGGGTTAGGGCTCTGGATAGAGGAAAAAAATCCCCTAAGAATATATTACCACAGCTTGCTCTAATGCATGTTTAGAGGTTTAATTTGTACCATCCAAGGGGTCCATGGAACCCCCAAGCTGATAAATTACCTTAAAACAATCTCAGGTTAATATCACTGTGAGAACGCAGAAGAGGCAAAAATAAAGCTCTGGATATTGAAGCCCAAGTCTCAAAGGATTCCAGCAGAGAAAGCCTCATCAAATATTAGCTCAGAGCCTCAAATTACAAGATACACAAGGAATCAACATATCATAAACAAGACTCAGCACAAACCTCAGATGGCAGGATTAGCCCTAACAAGAATTTCAGATGTTGGAATTATTAAGTACAGAATAATAAGAAGAAGACTTAATTTATACATTTGAAAAAATAAGGTATACAAAGCAGGATTAAGGAACAAACTGCAATAAAGTAGGATGAGGTAGATTGAAAAATCAGTTCAATATTGACTTGGGGTGGTAAACACCCAATACACTATGCAGATGATGTATTATAAAATTGTACACCTGAAACCTATATAATTTTATTAATCACTGTCACCTCAATAAATTAAATAAATAAAATTTTAATATGTTAAATACTATAAGAGATGACAAATATAATCATTGAAAATAAAAGCTCTAGCTATAAAATATATTATTTTTAGTTAAATTATTGTAATCAAAATTTCAATGGCATACCTGTGGAGAGAAATATAGTAAAATATAAAATAACCCTGTGTCCACCCGCAGAGGAGTAAGTGAAGCTGAGCTTGCCCTGCCTCCGTAAACAACGAGAAAAATGGACAAATTATATGAGATGATTGTTATCAGACTCGTGCAACAAACACTACATTGAGAGAAGGAAAACAAATAAGGAGAGCCCGACAATCACCCCAGCTTTCTGCCTGGGTTCCTTTTCCAGACAACGGTGAAAGAAGGTAGACCTGAGCAGAACTCAGAGGGCACGCCCAGTTGAGCGGTCGGAGATTGGAGGGCACTATGTGGAGAACGAACTCCATTGGTCTACAGTGAGGGCCCCTCAAGTGTGTGGCTGGACACCGAGCCATGCGTGCGTGCAGAGATAAAACCCCATGGAGCTGGAGAGCTGTAAACTGAACAATTCTACAACATCACCCTGGAGAAGTTTAGTTCCAACAAAACTCAACAGTAAGAAAACAAGCCGATTTTTAAAAATGGATAAAAGGCTTGAACGGACATGTCATCAAAAAAGAAAAAGATATACAGATGTCAAATAAACATATAGAAAGATGTTCAACTTCATATGTCATTAAGCAATTACATATTTAAACAACAATGAGATACCACTACACACCCATGAGAAGGCCAAAATTCAAAACATTGACAGCAGAAAATGCTAGCAAGAATGTGGAGCAACTAGAACTTAGATTTGTTGCTGGTAGAAATGCAAAAATAGTACAGCCACTTTGGAAGACAGTTTGGAAGTTTCTTTAAAAAATAAACACACTCTTATGAAGTGATCCAGCAATAATGCTTCGTGGCATTTGCCCAAATGATTTGAAAACGTAAGCCAACACAAAACACCTGCATGCACTATTTTAGAGTAGCTTTATTTATAATTGCCAAAAGCTGGAAACAACTATGATTTTCTTCAGTAGACCAGTGGATAAATAAACTCTTGTGCATCCAAACAATGGATGTCATACAGCACTAAAAAGAAATGAGCTATTAAGCTGTGAACAGACATGGAGGAAGCTTAAATGTGCATTATTAAGTGAAAGCAGCCAATCTGAAAAGACTACATGCTGTGTAATTCCAACTATATGAAATTCTGGAACACACATTGTGTCCATATGGACACAGTAAAAAGTCCAGTGGTTTTTAGAGGTTAGCAGGGAAGAAGGGAGGGATAAACAGGTGGAGCACAGTGAATTTTTAGGGCAACAATACTATTCTGTATGATACTAAAATGATGGCTATGTGTCACCGTACATTTGTCCACACCCACAATATGTACAACACCTAGGTGAGCTCTAAAGTAAACTACATACTCTGAGTGACATGACGCATCAGTGCAGGTCTCTTGGCTGTAATACCTGCTCCGCTCCGGTGCAGGGTGTTGGTCGGCGGGGGGGCGGGGGGCGGGGCGGGGGGGCGGGGAGGGCTGTGCCTGTGTGAAGGCAGGAGCCGTATGGGAACGCTGTTCTTTCTGCTCAATTTCACTGTGAACCTAAAACTGCTCTAAAAAATAAAAACTATTTAAATAACTGAAGAAACCTAAACAGTAACCTTTTATGAAAATAAAATATCAGAGACTAGGCCACAAGAGGAGCGTCAGAAGTGTTCATGGAAGTTTGAGGCTGCAGGAATATAATGCTGGTGGAAACTTGGATCTAGACAAAGAAACAAAGAATTCCACAAATAGTAAACACGTAGGTAAATATAAAACACTTTTTCTTACTTTTAAAATTTCTTTAAAATATAAATATGTAAAACAAAAGAAATGTTTATGACATATGTAGAACTAAAATATATCAATCACAGCACAAAGGATGGGAGGAGGAAATGGGAATACACTGTTATAAGAGTCTCCCAGTCTATGTGAATTCATATAATTTAATCAGAAGGCTGACTGATAAATTAAAGATGTGCAATCCCTGGAATAACTACTAAAAAAATGAAATGAAGAGCTTTGCTAGTAAGCTAATGGTGGTATTAAAATGGAAACTCTAAAAATTTTTCAATTAACACAGAAAAATGCGGAAAACAAAGGAAAAAAGAAGAAAGAACAGATAGTGCTAATGAAAAATTATAAACTGATATATTTAAATTCAATCATATAATAATTACATTAATAGTAATGGTTTGAACATCCTTAATAAAAGGCAGAGATTGTCAGACTGATTAGAAAAGCAAAACTCTACCATAACTATAAGAAATGCATGTCAAATGTAAAGAGACAGATAAGTTATATGTAAAATGGTGGGAAAAGAAGTATAACAGAGGTGGAATAACTATATTAATATCAGACTGAGCAGAATTTAGGACAACAGATTTTATCAGGAACAAAGATATTTTATAATAACAAAGGGGCCAATTCATAAAAAAGATATAATGATTACAAATATATAGTTCCCTAAATAAAACAACTTCAAACTACATGAAACAAAATCTGGTAGAGTTGGAAGGAGAAATAGACAAATTCAAAATTATAGCTGGAAATTTCACGCTTTTATCTCATTAACTGATAAAATAATAGGCAGAAAGCCAATAGGATACAAAAGACTTGAACACTGTTCTCAATCAACTTGACCTAATAAATGTTTATTAAACACTCCATCAACAATAACAGAATACACATTTGTTTAATGTACTTGAAACATTCACCAAGACAAGTATTATTATTTTTCAAAATAATTGAAATCATATAGAGTATGTTCTTCAATCACAATGGAATTAAACTAAAAGTCAATCACAAAGAGATGTCTGGGAGATCCTCCAAAATTTTTGAAAATCAGCAACACACTTCTCAGTTATTCATTAGTAAAAGAATAAGTCACAAGGGAAATGAGAATAAATTTTGAACTTAATGAAAATGAAAACACAACACATTAAACTATGTGGGATGCAGTTAAAGCATTACTTAGGAAATAAATTAATGCCTTTATTTCTCTTTAAAGAAGAATTATTTTACATAAATGATCTAAATTTCCATCTTAGGGTAAAAATGGATGATTAAATTAAACCCAAAGAAACATAAGGAAGAAAATTTAAAAAATAAGAGCAGAAATTAATGATTATAAAAATAGAGAAAACTGATGAAACCAAAAGCTCTTATAGTCCAGAAGTTGGCAAATAAGTACATGTTTATTTTATGCATTTACAGCTAAAATAAAGTATTTAAGAGTAAAATAAAGTATAATTATCATAATCTTCCCCTTTCAATTAATTTTTACCATAATAAACAACTGCATGGCTTATTGGAAAGAGCACTCTTACTGTAGTTACGTATTTAGTTTTATTGTTACCTTCTACCTATGGCAAGTGATTCTTCTTTTCCATTTATAGTAGTGGCTCAAATTTCTCTCTAAAATAAGCATATATAGGTACTATGAAGTTAACTAATTATAACAACTTTGTTATTCTTATAATACAGAGGGAATACAGCTAATGGCAAAAGCATGACAGTGGTCGGCTATAAATGAAGCTGGGGGGACGCTGAGCTGTATGACCGCTGAGATCTCTGAGAACTCAGAAGATCTACGACTTAATTTGATAGCATATCAAATGCCATCTCCTAAAGCTCTGTGCATGATCTGCGCGATCAGAAGTGGAAAAAAGCCAAATACACATATCTGCATAACACACCTATGCATTATGCAGAAACAAACAAGCAGAGCTATAAATTGTCTCAAAAGAAAATGAAAGCCAGTGTTTCTGATTACCATTATTCATTCTGAATTCCCCAGTTATGTAACATGGAATATGAGATTTACTGTAAAATAGGGCATGAAATTTAGATAAAGAAAGTTCACTGACAGACTCATTTTTAACCTGGATGTTCAGTGTCAATCACTGAGATGTAACTTCTGCTTTAGTAAGAAATATCCTGGAATAAATTTTTCTAATAACATAAGGTTCTAATTCAGTAAAAAATATTAGTCTAGGAAATTACTTTTTAAATAACAAACAAATGGTTTTGGAGCTCTCTCCTCTATGCTCAGTACTTGGTTCATTTCCACTTTTTGTGGAATGTATTTATTGTTTCTCTTTGTTACCAATGAACTCCTTTCATTTGAATTTAACTAAATTCACTAAATGTCTCTCTGGCTGCATCAATTCTTTTCCTTTCTCCCAGCTTAATTTGGGAGAATAGCAACATTTTTTAAAACAAAATCTTATTAAGGAGCTTTTTTTCCCAAGTGTTAGCAGCACACCATGCTAGAAACAGCCACACCACAATACCATACTTTTCCAAAATGATGTGAGAAAGAATCTTAGGGGTGAGGATCCAGGCACTAAGATAAATGCATTGATAATCTTTATTTTCTAATTTAGATGTTTCAAAAACCCTGGGGAGATGAGAATTATTATTTCTCTTAGGCTGAATAAGTGACAGATGGTGGAAGGGTTTGGGTTTGGGTTAGGGTTAGGGTTGGGGTTGGGGTTGGGGTTAGGCCTAGGGCAACCTACAGCAGCTGGACTGCAGGAACAATGCTCAAAGCACCCTTGTCTCCAGCATCTGGTCAGAGTAAGCCATGGGGTAAAGATGAAAAGGAAAGGGAATCCCTGGTATGTTTGAGAAACAACAGATCGTTTTGTTTGCTTAGGAATGACTAGGATGGAGGCAGATGAAACTGAGTAGACAGAGAAGACCTTAAAGGACAGAGTTTAGCTTCAGAGAGTTTTTGTAGGTTTTTGACGAGAATGGTCAAAAATAGGTCTTGAGAAGATTTATTCAGCAGCAGTGTGTAGAAGGTTTTTCAGAAGAGAAACAGTTGGAACTTCTCGCGTTTGGAGCCTGATACAGTATAGTCCAGCCAAAGAGTAACAGTGGGTGCAGTGCCCCCACTCAAAACTTGAGATCCAACGTCTGATACCAACTCGTTGGACCTCACTGGGCCTCACATCCTAATCTACTGGAAATCTATGATGTTTCTTTCAAATCTAAAATTCTAGCAATTTACAAGGACCTAAATTAAGATTATTTTATGAATATAGAGACAGAGATAAGTATGTGAAAGATACTTTAGAGATGAAACTGAAAGAATACAGCAACCGATCGAATGTAGAGGACTGAATGCAGAAGACTGCAAGATTTTAAGCCCAAATCCTCTGAAAAAAAATCAGTGGAAATAAAAAACACAGAAAGAGGAGGCAAAGATATTATAATTTGTTTTAAAAGTGTTGATTTTGGGATGTTAATGAGACAGGTTGGATATGGCCAGAGGACCAGCTGAATAGAGCCCCAAAATCAGGAAGAAGGGTCCCAGCTGGAGTTCAGCCTTGAAAGCTATTTTCACAGGCAGGAGAGTAGATGAGGTTGCTTAGGAAGAAGCTGGAAAGGAGGCAGTGAGCCATCAGACCTGGCTGTAGTGACATCTAAAGGCAAAACGGTGAACCAAGTCCCAAGGGAAAAGTGTCCAGACAAGGAGAACTTCCAGAGAGGCCAGAGAGGAGAAGCTTCAAGGAATGAAGCCTGTCAGATCAAGGGTTAAAAACTCTGGAGAGCTTACTTCGTCTTTTCCAGAAAAGTGGTGCTGATATAAATCACAGGTTTTAAGGAAGAGGATGGTGTAAAAACGTGCCTGAAAGTGCAAAATAGGTTTAGAGGCATTTCTAGGCAAAATGACTTTGGAAAGCACCAGCACTGGGCTGGGCATTTTTTCCCAGCAAGGTCCACCTACCACTTGCATGAGAATCACCAGGGGTGGGCCTCTCTGCAGAAACCCTGAATCATGATCTCTGAGGAGGGCACTCTGAGTGTCTTCATTTCAAACACAACTGCTCTTCAATAAGCCTTACGTATGGAGACTGGGGTTCTACTTACAGGTGTATTTTAAATGAATGGAGGGGGTTAAAAGAAAGACATCAAATGAAGAGGTGGGAGAACTGATGGAGAGTTATCCTGAAAAAGCAAAATGGGACCTAGGGCACCAGGAAAAAGCATTAGCCTAAAAGAAAGACTGCACCTGTGTCCAAGAACATCCTGTTCAGTGGTAGAGATGCGTGCTCAACAGAGCAGCCAGCAAGGGCCCATGGAAAGTTCAGTCTTCTGCTCCCACTCATGATAATAATATCTTACCACCTACAGGGACAGCCGTGATGCCAGAGATGGACCAGAGGCTGAAGTCTCCACAGAAGGCAGAGCCCCCAGTGAGGTCCCCAACCCTCCCAGCAGCAGCGGGGAGAGCACAGACAGCTGGTCCCAGCTCGCCAATGAAGAGGACAACCCAGACGACACAAGTAGCTTTCTGCAGTTCAGTGAGCGATCCATGAGGTACCTGCCCTTCATTTGACTTCCCAGGGAAAGAGGTCTCAGCACATATTTCAGATATGCATTTAAAAACAGTCTCTGCAAAGAGTTCCTAATAGAGAGTGCAAAAGAGAAAGCTCTCACTAGGTCAAGGTGTCTGACTCTCATGATATGTGCTGAAAGGTAGCTTAACATCCAATAATGGTTTCAATCACCTTGGCCAAGGTTGAGAAATCAGCTGCATTCCTTTGTCTGCAAGCCCCAGCTCATGCATTCAATGATGACAATTGTGAATTTCTTAATGAGAGCTGCTATTACATCTGGTGTGGTTGATACTTTCTTTCTGGTTCATTTGTATTTCAGATGCAACCCAGGCTGGGTTTACATGAGGCAAGTGTTTCCACACCTTGTTGTGTTGTTTGGCCTGGCTGTTCCTCTGCTTGTTCTGCCCTTCTCTCTCTTGTTGCTCTGGGAAAACTAGGGAGGAGCTAATCAGAGGTCAGATCTGACTGGGCCCCAGCCAGTCAGCAAATATAACTAAAAATTATCCCTCCATAAAGTAAAAATGAAAACAGCATCCGCGGCTCAGCCCGAAGTCGTCTTTGACGCTGGAGACTTTGCACAGAGGCCAGCTGAAAATGGGATTCAGATACATTTGAGTGTCTGACCCCTTGAAAGTTTTACTTCATGTAGTTCAGTCTGTTTGGACTTAGGATAATTTCACAATGTTGAACAACTTGTCTAAAATTCCGAAAACAATGTAGAGCACAAAAGCAATGAGAATTTCAATCTTTGGACTTAGCAGAAGTTGATAGCGTTAATTACTTTCAACACAAGGTCTGAGTCATCAGGTTTCAATCAATGAATACATTCAGCACCCCACACAAAACCCAAGACAGGAATTTGAAATGAAAGGAGTCTAGTTAGTTACTCATGGTGTTCCCAAGGGAAGACCGCCCCCTTACCATACACCATTATTACAAAGGTCTCACCCTTTGGAAACCTTACTTGGAAGAGATGTTACTGGAAAATAGAGAAGGTGTGGGGAAACTCAGTGTGTTTGGTGAAATTGAATGCATTCCATTTGGCAAGTACAGACAGAACCTAAAAATTAGCTCAACTCTTCTGTTTCAGTAAATAAGTTTCAGGCTAGTAACTTGACCATATGTTGGTTGTGCAACCTTTGACAAAGGCACAATTATGTGATCTCCATGATACATGAGGAAGCAGATGTTGCTGCTTCTCAAAGATTTTAAGATAAAGAACTATAAAACTTGGCATTCCCCAACTTTGTACTTGTGAATTCTGTAGTTCAAAAAAACAAACAAACAAACAAACAATGAGCCAGGTGCACATCCTGTGGAATACCCTCCAGAAAAATCCCCTGAATGGCAAGGAGACAATGTGCACCCACTGGTTTCTGTCAAAAGCAGGCAGATGAGTATTCCAGTATCTTTCCCAGGCAGAATTCTCAGATGTATCTTACCTCCTGTGGGTCTTTTGCTAACAGATAAACATCTTTATTGTAACTAGAATGAGGAAGACAAAATGTATTCTAATGTCACCTACGAGGTGTGATCTACCTGGTGTAACACAACACCACTGCAGAAATCAGACAACATTGATGGTGGTTGGCTTGAGCCAAAAATGTCTTTTGTTGTGCGTTCTCCTAATCGGGTCAGAAATAAATGTCAATTTAGGAGTCCTAGACACCTAAATTATTCTGGGGACTAAAGCAAGGAACCCTGAGGACAGTAGATTATTAGTATGGCCAGGGGGTGGAGACTGGCATTAACATGTAATTTTTGCTTTGTCAGCAATGGCAACAGTAGTGCCACTAGCAGTCTTGGCATTATGGACCTGGACATTTATCAGGAAGGCATGCCATCTTCTCCCATGATTAAGTAAGTAGCCACAGAGGCGCAGTGATTGTGAGCCGCCACTCCAGTTCCATCTGGCAATCCATTGTGATCACTCAGGTGGTGCCCAGCCACTGATTTCATGATGTCTGTACTGCTGTGGTCCCCAGGCGTGTGTGGTTCCATGTCACTGGAGCAAGAACTCAAGCCTAGAATAAGCCTAGCCGGCCATCACCTCCCTTCTGGTTTACAAAGCTGCCCCCTATGATGTAATCATTTCCGATAAAGCTCATCCATATAATTAGAAATATGTCATTTTACCACATTGGACACTGAGAAGCTAAAATCTATTTAAATTGTACCATGCCAACCCACAAAGACTATTGTTCAATATATTACAGTGTGATGGCTTTTCCTTTGCTTGTTGACACGTGGGAGTATTACTACTAAATGTGCCTAACACCAAACGGTGCCGTGTTGGAGATGGGTCATTCTCACACAGAAACTCTGCCCCTACACCACGAGAACCTGCAAAAGGAACAAGGGGGAAATGCACTGAGAGAAACCCAATATGTGTGACACAAAATATGGGAAGAGCAACATGAGGTCAGGACTACATCTAGAATCTGTGATGCTTCCAGAAAATTAAATGAATTGCAATTTATTTTTTGACCGTGATGACTTAGCTTACTATTGGAGATTTCTGAAATTTCAGGAAAAAAAAGCGATAATAAAGTATAGGACAAAATTAGCTCTCTGACCTATTTCCTCAATTACTCTCTATAGCTAAAGCATTTTGCTTTATTATGTAATCAAGTATCTTGCCTGTGGGAGTACCAAACAAATAAAAAACTACTTTGGGACGAATTCACTTTCCTCCCTCAGGAACCATTTGTTTAGCTGCTTTTTTCATCTTTCTCCATGGCATGAGCCTACAACCCCACAGACGATATGGACGCAGGAAAAACCAAGGCCACCACCACACCGAGCAGCCTTGTACAGCATTATAAGAGCAGAAACTGTACCAACCACGTGTCTTTTCGCCTAATGTCACTCACTTAGAGATCTAACAGAAAATCTAGACCCTTAGGAAATTGGTCATCCTTCTATGTAATTATTAGGTGTGCACGTAAGAACTAAGTCCTCTCAATGTTAGGAATATAATGTAATTTATCATCCAGATCTTAGCAGTAACATAAAATATAAGAGAGAAACTTCTCTCATAAAAAGATATTTTTAAGAGCCCTTGTACTTTAATTTTTAAACAGAAACACAGGACAGCCATGGGTTTCCCAAAGTAATCACTTCCTTTTAACTGTTGGGCCATATGTTCTCATCTTTGCAAACATTTGCTGAGTCTTCCCGCTATACTCAGGGCTCCCCAATAAGTACTCAGTATTTTGAAAACACCTCAAATATTGAATTTTTTGTATTTAAGGAAGTATTCACTTTAGTCATGCATCTTTAGTTCTAAACCACATCCAGCTTACTACATTGTTTGGATAAAAAGAAAAAGAAAAATGTCAACTAATTGAGATATTTTGTTGTACAATTTAAATTCTGCAGTTCATTGATTATCTTTCCTTTATTTCATATCAAGGAACCATATCCATGTAAAAACTATTTTTCTAGGCTAAAATGCAAATTTATGTTAGTGTCATGGTATAAGAAAAAAATCATTTGTGTCAAGAAGGAAACACATGATCTTTTAAATGACAGGTGAAACAGGGAGAAGGATAAATCCTCCAATCAAAACTAGTTAACATAATCTCTCCTGGGCTGTTCCAACCTCTGAAGATTAATAGAAAGAAGTTTGAGAAAGATGCCTCTCTCAGAGTCTTCCACACTAATTATCCCTACTAAAACCATGTAGTTTCTCTGGCCTTTTTGTTTTTTAGGGGTAGAATATTTATCAAAGATCCATAGTCCTATATAACAG
Source organism: Pteronotus mesoamericanus (assembly GCF_021234165.1). Lineage (NCBI taxonomy): Eukaryota > Metazoa > Chordata > Mammalia > Chiroptera > Mormoopidae > Pteronotus > Pteronotus mesoamericanus. The sequence continues at coordinate 1,950,242 of NW_026555277.1, forward strand.
CCACACTGGTATTTTTCCTAGTATCACTTCCGTCTCTGAAAGCAATAAATATAGAATGAAACATTAGAAGCTTTTAGATCAATAAAACCCATCACCTCATCTTCCATTTACAGCTTACTCTCCCTACACATTACCAACCATATACTGTTGTTTTCTCCCAAAGTGAATTAGTAGAAGAAAAGGAGATTCTTAAAGAACAGTCAGAAAAAGGAGAGGGTAAGCCACGTTCCCATAATTTTGACACACAATTGGCCCGCGCTCTCCCTGTGGAAAGCGTGGTGAGGCTGTGTCATTGTCTGTGTTCAGAATGTGCCCCTGGAGCGCCTGTGGGAGCAGCCAGCCATCAGGGCGGCCTGCTGGTGATCAACTTTGACCTGGAGCCGGAGTGTCCTGACGCTGAGCTTCGAGCCACTCTGCAGTGGATAGCTGCCTCTGAACTTGGGATTCCTACCATCTACTTTCAGAAATCTCAGGAAAACAGAATTGAGAAGGTATGGTGTTTCATGTTGGATAGCAATGAAGTTTGTGTTTTTGTCCCCGCTGAAAACTCAGTAAATGCCCAGTTAACCCATTTGAACTTGAATTATTTGTTCGTGACTGTTCACCTTAAAACAGTGCCTGGAACTTGGAAGACTTCCACTGCATAAATATAATCACGATTACTTTTCCTTCGACCCTCAGTCTGTCTCAGCTAGTTGATGAAGATGAGAAAGTAAATTGAGATAGGAACTTTTTCAATAGTCTGGGTTTTTTACGTGTCCTTTTTCTGAAACAAATCTCTTTGGAACACTCATTTAAACAGAAGGTAGAAGGAAAGGCTTGGTATATACTGGAAACCAAAGTGAAGCCACATTGATATTTAAAACAGACTGCGTCATGGTGTTAAAGTGAAGGCGTTTTTAATTCCTTACCAAACAGCTTTGCATGAGGGAGACTTTCTCATTATCATTCCCCACTTACCAGAATATAAAACTAGGGAATACACCTTTGATCAACATCATAATCAATAGCCACTGTCATTCGAATTCCATACTTCTAAGACCTACTAATAACTGTGGTAGAATCTCAATTATTAAGATTAAGGGAAGGATTCGTCCCTCTTCAAGTTCAATTGTCCATCATTTGAAAGTGTGCTGCTTTTTAAATTTTTCGAGTGAATGGTAATGTTACCATATCTATTTTCTATTGCTACGTAAAAAACTGCCACAAGTTTATTGGCTTAAAGCAGCAACACTGATCTCTGCTGTCAGAAGTCTGGTACATCATCCTATGCTCCCTGCTCAGGGCCTTGCGTGGCAGCAGTCAAGATGCCAGCCCATCGGGGCCCGCATCTGGAAACTGTAGGTAGGAACAAGCTCAGGTTCGTTCAGGTTGTCCTGACTCAGCTCCTTGTGGTTGTAGGGCTTCGGTCCTCATATCCTTGCTGGCTATCAGCCAATGGCTACCCACGGCTTCTAAGAGCTACCTGCATTGCTTATCACAAGGCCCTTCCACATTCTCATGCTATCAGTCTCTCTTACTTCTGCCACCAATCAGAGAAAGCTCTGCTTTTAAAGGGTTCATGCAACTAGCTTAGGCTCAACAGAGAGTCTCCCATTTGATTAAGTCAGAAACTGAAGAATCTCTTTTGCCATGTAGGGTAACATAATGGGAGCATAATTCTCTCATTCTATTCTTGGTATCAAGCATTAGGGTAGGAAATCTTGGGAGCTGTTTTAGGATCCTGCCTATCAGTGCCCACATGCATTTTTTAAATGACTTATTGTCACAAAGCATCTCCACCTACTTATTGTACCTGTTTCTCAACATTCCTGTGAGAAGAGGAAAATGGGTATTATTGTCCCTTTGTTGCGAATGAACAAGTCGGGACTCTGAGAGGCTGACCCATGGGAGAGTCCTCAGGTAGAGGTGGGAGAGCCTCATCCTGGAACCCTGCTGTCTCCACAAATACCTCTCGACAGTGTCTGTCTCAAATAAAATTGCCTTGCAGTTATAGTCTTGATTTTTTAAATATGTAGTTATAGTCTCGTTCTCACTGCCAAAATCTAGCGGCCTGAAGCGAAAGACCCTTTACCACCTTGCCCGTGTGCACGGCAGTTAAAACAGCTTCCCCGTGGCTGCAACACCAGCCAGTGAAACCGACGACTGGGGAGCTAAGAAGGGCACCTGATTTATTTCGCATGCCCTCTCCCACGTAAACCTGTCTCCAACCAGTAGTTTATATTCCTCCTGGTGCCTAGGACTGCCTACAGTTCTACACTACCTGAATCTAGATACCAGCTTATACTTTGTGTGCAAGGTGATGAGTGATTTGCTATTTGGTAAATTCTCCTTCGACTTTACCACGCAGCCTGCCCAGTGCAAAGAGTGAAGGGAAAGAACATTCTGCATCTGACCCCTCCATCCTGCCATGTACAGTCCCAGAGACCCCTTGCCATGGGGAGGAGGACAAGGACATTCTAGGGAAAATATATTCTCAGACTCCTGGAAAAATGAAAAAGGCTGGGTGTTGGCCAACTTCATCTCCAGAACGTTGCATGGTGCCTTTTCAGATGGTCTCTTAATGGAAGAGATTTTTTATACAGCCACCATTTTGAAGAATCAACATAATGGTTTATGTGAAAATATGCCTCATAATTTCCCATTAGGCAAAAGCCCAAGGGCTGCGTCACTAACACTTTGATTATGTAAATCATGCCCTGACAATATTAATTTATCCCCATTGATTGTCAGTTGTCAAAGAGAATACCTATCTTTCCTTGTGACAATTTTCCTGAGACAGTAAGTGTTCCACCAGTTTTATGAATAAAAACATTAAATGGTGATCCAATTCATTCCATTTAGCATCAGGACCTTATTACCAAGTAATGTAATGTTAAAAACAAATTCTCGTATTTTTTTTTTCTTTTGGAACTGGTTCAGATTCTCCATATAAATGGCTTCTCCAATTAAATGGGTACTGTTTGCTGTCTTTAACAGAACTGGTTAAATAAAGCAAACCCATAAGCAGAATTTTGACTTTTTCAAATCAGTTGTGCCCTTGGAGACCTCATTCTGATTATCTTCCAACAAGCCAGGTGGCTGGGTGGCCCTAGCGGAGGAGAGACCGTGGCCCCCTGCTGAGGAGCTGGGTCACGAAAGAGCAGCAGCACCTCCTTAGCTCCTCACCAGCTGGGAGAAGGTGGAGTTTCCAAGTGTTATTTTCCCACTGTCACTTGAGGATTAAACGCCATTCAGAAATGTATACCCTTAGTCCTTACCTGTGTGAATTCTGATTTTTTAGGAAATAAATTAATTTAGCCAACATTCCTCCCGTATGATATCTCCCACATATTAACCCTCTCACTTTGTGAAAATACAGACTAAGCTAACAGGGCAAAGGATATCATGAATGAACACTGAAACAACCTTATGTTTCCCACCATTGACCTTGGAGTTGGGGAGCATGTAAAGTCAGCTTAAAATTAATTCCAGTCCTATTTCAACTCAAATGGCAAATTTTAAACATTTGGGGTGCCCAATATACTGTGACTCCTCCCTGATAAAGGAGACATTCATTTTCAAACTCTCTTTCATTGTATTTTGTCCATGTATTAAAATGCTGTCTACTTAAAAGTCATACATTCAGAATATTCATTAAACATTCATTGAGCATGTACAACACACCAAGCACTGTTCTAGGTTCTGGGGACAGATAGAACAAAAGAGACGACATTTCCTACTCTCTTTACTAGAGTTCGCATTCTAGTTCTAGAAGAACCCAAGATAGAGAGAACCTAAACCGATTCAGGCTCAGGTTGTAAATAGCAACCTTGAAATATGAAAATAACTTATTCTGGACAAAGGAAATGAGAAGTACACTGAAATAGCAAATTTTACACTGAAACCATGAGCCAGATGTACTGAATCATCTGGGGCATTTATTTACAATTCACATTTTTAGGCCCTTCTAGGAGTGGAGCCCAAGAATATGCATTTTTAACAATTTCCCTCAAGTGCGGTGATTCTGTTGAGCTCTAAAGTTTGAGGCCATCTGCCACAGGAAATATCCTGAAAAACAGGCAAAATTTCAGGTGGCTCATAAGTATGCTAAATTCCTGGGCAAAGATTGCTGAGAATCCTAACACCTAATAATCTAAAACAGCTTGTAAATTTAATTCACAATGACCTTGACATCAGTTCAATTTAATCCATTTTATAGGAGACAGATGAAAGAATCACGAAAGCAAATGCTTATAAAAAATTACACCAACTGGCTAATTGTCCTGCTTTTGGGGTCTGAGGCATTGTTGACCTCTGGCTCTTTTTCTTCTATTTAAATTTAGTGAGCCTCTGTGAACTGGAGTGGGCTGGCGACTAGCCTCACAATAAACCCAGTGCCTTTCTCATTTTTGAGCCTGCTTTCAGAATTATTTCTTTTTCTTGGAAGCAGTGCATAAAAGAGGAAAGAGAGGAAACAGTTGTATGCTTACCTTCCTAAGAAAGTGGGGGTCAAAGAAGAAGTTAGCCTCACCTTTAATTTTCATTCCATTCCACATGCAAAGCGGTGGAAAGAGAATAATAGGGAAAATGTTGATGATATTGACTGTTAGCATAACTATTTAAAAAAACACTACCTTTAAAGTCTCAGGGTTTTTTTAAATTTTTTTAATTTATTGATTTAAGTGTGAGAGGAAGCAAGAAGGAGAGAGGAAAAAAGAGAGAAAGAGAGAGAGATTTGTTCAATGTGTTGTTTCACTTATTTATGCATTCATTGGTTGATTCTTGTATGTGCCCTGACCAGAACTGAACCTTGACATATTAGGATGATGCTGGAATGAACTGAGCTACCAGACTGGGGCAAAGTCTCAGTTTTGAAGAAGTACACAGCTAAAGAAGGAAAAAGAAGGAATAATTAGATTCTTAGTCAGCTTGGGCTACTATAATAAAGTACCATGGACTGAGTGGGTTAGACAATAGGCTTTTATTGCTCATCATTTTGAAGCTGGGAAGTCCAAGAGCAAGGGAAGAGCAGATTTAGTTGCAGGTGAAAATGCTCTTCCTAGCTGTATCTTCACACAACACACAGAGAAGGCTCTGGTGTCCCTTCCTCATCTCATAAGGACATGAATCCTACCATAAGAGTCCCGTCCTCAAGACCTTATCTAAAACTATAATGTCCCAAAGGTCCCACCTCCCAATACTATCCCGCTGGTGATTAAGGGTTCAACATATGAATTTGGGAGCGGGATCCATTCAATTCACAATACGTACTAAGCCTCTTCATTTATATATGTAAGAAATGTTCTAGAGCTCAATCCCTTAGTCATGATTGTCAAAATCAGTGTGTACTAAAATCACCTGGAGGATTTTAGAGTCCTCGATGTTCTGGCTATTAAATCAGAATCTCCTCTAGAGATGAAATCCAGACACCGGGGTTTTCCAGGGGTTTTCCAGGGGTCCCTGGCAGCTCCAGGGTGCAGGCAAGGCTGAGTACCACAGCTGTACAGGCTGCCATTGCAGCGGCAATGTAAAGACCGGCTCACGCATGTTTAATGACATGGAATTCTGCCTCGAGCAAAAGGAGGTACTTGCTTTCAGAAGTCTATGCTGAATATTTAAAAAAAAAAAAAATACCCACACAATTGGAAGCAGCTCCCAGACTCCATCATGTGATTTGTTAAGCAACCTAATTGGGCAAATGCACCTGAGAATCTAAAAGCCGCCTGCTATGCGGTACTGTTTTCCAAATGCATCTTCTAATGATATACCATCACGGGATATAAAGTCTTCTAGTTTCCTAAGAAAAAACATTTGCTTAGGGAAATGCCAATGGTGACATATATGAAGGGACTCAATTATTATTGACCCTTCAATTATAAGTGAAGTGGCAAGAAGAGGACAATTTTGACTTTTATTTTTTCAATTAATTGGAAAGAAACACCCAGCTCCCTGACATAGGAAAGCTGATTATGAAATTGTAAAGGCACAATGAAAAATCTAGGATCAGCTGCTATTTAGAATGTGGTTTTCAAAGTCTATGGTAATGAGCTAGAAATGTCCTTTTCTGGCTTCTTCACACAGAAGTTTTATTTTTCTCTAGAAATTTCTGTCAATGAAGGGAAAAAAGGTGTATGACCTTCCTGCCCATCAGCCGAGCAGATGGTTCAAGGTCTCAATGTCTGAGATTAAGTCACTGCCTCAGAGCAAGGTATATTTAGTGGGACCAGATCACTTTTAAAAGCTATATTATCAGGATATGGGTTTGGTTTTAGAAATCATGAGACAGATTCCAGCCTGTGACCGTTGCACAAGTTACTGGCACAGTGGCCTTGCTGGTGGCGCATTTTGACAACATTTTGACAACATTTTGACAGGTCAGTCAACCACGTTGGGAGACCCTCCTTCAGCAATTCCCATATAGATTGGAAAAAAAATGATAGTGGGCTTCTAGAAAGGTCTGCTGCAGAGAGCCTTCTGAGAAAGGTTTAACAATTATTGGTATCTTCCCCAGAACTTCGATTGTCTTTCAGAGTAGTGACTCAGAGGTGAAAGTTAGGAGCAAAATGGTGATCCAGTGAACCAGGATTCACAGAAAGAAAAAAGAAAAGAGCTAAGGCTTATTTTATACTTCCATGTACTTTATGTTGACTGCATTTTCATAAGACATACTAAGGGGGAGGAGATACTCTCAAGAGATCTGTCTGGGCTAAGGCCACTGGTGACTCTTGAGGGAAATCTTGAGGAGAAGTCAACAAGCTATGATCCTTTCACAGTGAGATCTCAGAAACTTAAGGTTCACACCTTCTGCATAGAGAACACTTAATACTTTCTGGACTTCCAGTAAGAACTGAAAAATCTAATTAATGAAATCATGCAAAGGCATCTTAGCTTTTCTCCCCTTTTCCCTGATGCCTCATGTTTTTACCAATTTGTCCAGTAGAAAACATGCCTCAGATGATTTACACACACCAGGATATAAGTAACTGCTCAAGAAATTATTTGTATGCATCTCTATAACTTACTAATAGCTGCTAGTAATGTTCCCCTATGTAAGGGGATCTGCATTTTAAGGAAGGTTTTAACCTAAAGGATTAAGCTTTTTCAAATTTCAGGAATAGGATAGACAAGAAGGGAGGAAGACTTGTGAGGGGTCGCAGACAATTAAGAGTCTCCGAAATTCTATGACTGAGGCCGACGGAGCTGATGGAGCTAACCCTCCACTGCTGTTGCAATGAGCAGTGAAGAAAAGTCCTGGCTGTCCACCCGCAAAACACTCACTCTTAGTTGCTGGACCATTGCCAGTGCCCCATGACCAGCTTTTCTCTTGCTCCTTGCTCACTACCATTGCCCCAGTCTAAGCTCTCTTCAGCCTTTGCCTACATCCATGGCCTCTAATCATCTTTGACAAGCATCCTATCAATAGAAAATTATTGAGTAAGCAGCCTTAAAATATGCAAGTTTATTTTTAATTATATCATTGCAAATACATTACATAAAACTCAAGAATATATACGTAGACAAGGTTCATTAGTAATGATTCTGGATGTCACTCCATATTCCAAATGGTCTTCCTGCTCATCTTGAATTCATTTGACTTACATTTGAATATGCGTTCTTTCTGTCACTCAGCAAATATTTATTGAGTACCTATTAAGTACAGACACAAGATATTACAAGATGGCTAAGATGCTGCTCTTCCCTGGGAGATTACTATCTATAACAGAGTCACTATCAGCCTCCCATCCGTCTCCTTTTTTATATCATCCTAAAACTCTTTGAGATAATGTTTATGTTTCTATGCATTAAAAGTTAAGTATTTCATTTTCAAGGCTAAAAACTTGCTTTAGTCTGATTAAGCCAACACAAGGCAAGTACAATAAAGCATTGATTTCTATCACTGCACAAAGAATCGGTGCTGCCACAGCTGCGAGAAGAAACATAATTCAATGGTGGTTCTTTGGAAGATGACTTCACAGTCATGGAAATGAATTAACAAATTCAAGCTGGAGAGAAGGAAAAATACAGATAGAAATTAGAATTTCAGTTTCTGGCTGATCTTAGAAATCTGAGCAAACACAAAAGGAGCAGAGCAAAAAATCCTGGGAGGAAATGTTGAAGAAACAGTCACTAAACCACAACCCTCATCTTCCGAATAGGTCGTTCTTCTTCACAAAAGTTGTATTATATCCCCAGCCAATCCCTTGTCCCAATGTTCCAAATAGATATCAATACGTTGTTCTTCTACCACCAAAAAGCAGCCTGGTGCTGGATTAGCCATAGCACTGGACTGGAATGTTAGAAAACCATTCATCATACTACCAACTTTTTAATCTCTCAAGCCGTCAATTTTTTCATCTGTTAATGCCCACTTCATAGGGTGTTGACAGAATTGAATGAGATTACATGCACAAAGTACTTCTTACAAGTTCTTAATAATGGTTACTTTTTAAAAATTATCTTACTAAAGAGTTTGAGAGGTCTTCAGGCTGGGCTCCATCCCAAAGCATTCAATATCATGAAGGGAATGATCTATAATGATTTCCCCATCTTCCAACACTTCAGTTCACAATTTACCTGCAGTCTCAAAAACTTTCTGTATTGTGGTCAGTTGAAGCTAGTACGGGCGATAAATTTAGGGTGCTTCCTCAGTCTTTCCTTTTCCTGTTGCAATGGAAAAACAACCTATCTTAGTGCTTGATGATGGTGGAGGGGACTTTCCCAGGTGGAATGAGGAACCAACAGGGGACCCAATGCAAAATTTAGCACTTGGTTTATTTGGTCTAAATATATATCTCCAATTGAGAGGTTATTTGTGACACATACAGAAGGTATTGGGAGCCATACTATACCACCTGGTCAGAGAAAGTCTATTCCACAGAAATTCAGACCAGAGGAAACTGTTTAAATATTGAAGAGACAGACTCTTGAAAGAACAATTTCATCTAGTCTTTCTCATCAATGAACGGCAACGACTGTGAGAAAGATCCTGGTTCAATTGGAAGAACTCTCTGATGAGCTGAACTGTCTAGAAAGAAAGTAGACTGTCTTGGAAGAGTATAATGTCACCAGAGATATTCAGAAATAGCCTAGAGAGCTGTTGGCTTTGGAAGAGTGGTTTAGTAAGATGACTTTGAGGATCATCTGTGGCACGTGGTTCTAACTCGGTGCTTTACTTTAGTTTCTAGATGTTGTGCGGCTGGTTCATCAGAAGTCCTGGAAAGTGGGGGACATCTTCCACGCTGTTGTTCAGTACTGCAAAATGCATGAGGAGCAGAAAGATGGGACCCCAAGTCTCTTTGACTGGCTGCTGGAATTGGGATAAAGCAGCCACGCCTTGTACAGTATTCCTCTCCTGCATTCCAGCTTAGATTACGTTGATTTGCTCTAAATGCTCTAACCTTCTGCAAACATTGCATCACATTAGCAGAGCTATAAAAAAAAAATGTTCAAGGTTACTACCCATGGAATACATCTGACGAAAAATAAAATACAGATCTGTAAAAATCCATACAACACATGGGTGAATTCAAAAGGGTTTATATTAGAGTGGCTGGGAAAACAGGAGCTTTTCTGGGCCTCAGATTAAAAGCTTATAATTAAGCCCAAATTCTAAGAAAGCTACTCTTGCATATTTTTAATATACAATGTGTAAAATCACCAATTATGTGAATCAGCTGGAAACAAAGTCATTGGTCAAAATAATTTTGTAAACTATGCTATCACCTTTATGTGACTTTTTGGCACAGATTACAGGGCTGTGAGCCCAGGTGAACACTTAAAATATGGGTGAGAAATTTCCAGAACTTTGACATAAAAAAATTTTCGTTTTCAGACTAATGTCACTGGATATTAACAAAAATGTAAACGTATCATCAATGTCTTCTAATGAGGATTTTCATTTGTTTACTGCACCTCACTAATATTCCATACCTCCCCAACAATGTCTGGATTTCTAACCAATCAGAAAACTATTGGTGTTCAACTGAGAAAGAGAAGGATCAAAGATTGTCTTGTTTCCATCTCTGTATTAGTTGGCTAACATGGTTACAGAATTCTTACCCTAAGGGCAAGCTTTATACAAAAATAATAATAATAATAAAAGAAAGAAAGGCTTTTGAGGTAAAAATGTGCTTTTGTATTACATTATATAAATATAAACATTCATTTTATTAGTATTATTATTATAAATTATGAAGAGATTATCTTAAATAATACATTGAGTTATTTCAGAGAGTCATAAAATCTGAAGAGATTGTCATCTTAAGTCACAAACTGATACTCGAGCTCAGTGGTTTCACTATAAATGCATTGGTACGGACCCAGACGGCAGACCTGCTACTCAGGCGATAATCAGCCTGACAGATGGAGGATGTGACCTAACCAGTTAGGATCATAGACTCCTTCTGATTCAAAGATACTGGTGTTTAATTTGGGAAAAAGAAAACCTTATTGTATTTAAATATTTTAATAACAGAGATTTAGTCTTTTGGAAAATGAAAGTGTCTAACTTCTCCCTAATGAGCTTCCTTTCCTTTCAACTAAATAAGCTACACTGGCTTTTATTTTCTTGATCAAAGGAGATGGTTATTGAAGATTTCCTGAAATAGTATGCCTTTACACTATTCTTAAAGGTTGTGAAGTAACTTTAAATGGGAGCAAGGCCCCAGGCCAGCCAGGCTGGCCTTAAGTATCATCTGCATCTTGAAACATCAACAACTTCCTCTTAAGCCACGCTTTCCTTCCCTCCGCCCACCCCAGGCCCCCTCCCCGCGCTCAGTAGGCATTTATGATATAAATAGTCCAAATTTAGGTTATTCATGTAATTTGACACATTAATCAAATGCCAAATTTTAAAATTTATCCATCATCTCAAGCTGAAAATTCTCTGTGCTCTTAAATGACAAAGGACCTATTTATTTTTTACACAATCTCAGAATATCGCGTGTACTTCTGTTGTGCTTTAATGAATGTTTACTTATCCTGCAAAGCACAAATATTGGATTGTAACCATGTGGTGAAGTTGTACTTAATGTTGCAAACTAACAAATAAATTTTTGTGGCCAAGTCGTTGATCCTTTTTCCTCCAGGAGCTTGTGCGCCTGAAAGCAAAGAGTCATGGTGTAACTGGATGAAGACGGGTCTTCACCCCGTAGACAATTCTTGCTGCCCCACTGTCAGGTTTCAAGTAAGCAAATGTCCTTCGACTAAATTTGTTAGGATCAGTGATGCTCATGTCAATCAGCGTTTCTCAGCCAAGGCACTATTGACCTTTGGGGCTGGATCATTCTTTGCACAGACGGTGGTCCTGCACATTGTAGGATATTTAGCAGCACCCCTGGCTCCTGCCCACAAGATGCCAGTAATCAGCTACTCCTGGTTATGACAGCCATGCCTCCCAGCATCGCCAAAGCCCCTGGGGAGCAGCACTGTCACTGGCTGAGGACCACTGGTAGGAATAATGCATTGAAGGGGAGGAGCCTGAGGCTCTAGGAGACATTAGGGTAGAGGAGGAGCCTGTAGCCCCTTGTCTGGAGAATCCCAGCAGGAACCAGAAAACCAAATACTGTCCTCCTCAGCCACTCAAGACTCAGGGACGGGAACCTTTACACTAAACCAGAGGGACAGGAGAAAAAGGCACAAGACAAACAAGGAGTCTTCAGGCCTGGGAATAAACCAACTTAGACTCAAGGAAACTAGAGGTAAACTCACCAGGCTTAGAAGTAAATGCTCTTTGAAATCAGGAAATAAGTTATTAGAATTTATGCAAGGAAGGCATTGGGGTTCTTCAGTACTTTATTCAGTAATTAGAAGGTATGACTCTGCTTTTATAAAGAAGAAGTCTCAAGTCAGCCAGAGTATAATGTCAAATAAAAACAAACTCTCGACATTGGCAAGGAGAGACTTTATTCGCAAGGACTGTGACGAAGGGGAAAGGAGACTGTTGCAATGGGCAGAGGGAGTGTTGCAATAGGGAGAATGCGCCAGCTGTGAGAGCTGCAAGTGTCCCAAAGGTCAGGCACAAGGAGGTTTATTTGATAGGGAGGAGTAAACGAGACTAGGAAGAACCAGTGCAGGGAGCGGGGTGGATAAGGTGAGCCAGCGGGAAGCAGCGCTCGTGGAGCAGCTCAGCCTATTCTCAGGAGGGGCTCCTTCTGGAGGGACCGATAAGGCTGAGGACGGGTCAAAGTTCAGGGGCCTGGAAAACAAAGTGGGAGGAATCGCACCCCCGGATATTAAGCTATACTATAAGGCTACAGTAAGTAATCAAAGCAGCATGATACAGGCATAAAAACAGACGCCAATGGAACAGAAACAGAATAAAGAGCCCAGAAATAAACCCATGCCTGTATACAGTCAATTAATCTATGACAAAGGAGGCAAGAATATACAATGGGGTAATAAATGATAGTCTAATAAATGATGTTGAGAAAACTGGATAAATACATGCAAAAAAAATGAAAGTAGACCACCCTTTTATACTATATACAAGAATAAACCCAAAATGGATTAAAGACTTCAATGTAAGACCCAAAACCATAAAACTCCTAGAAAAAAATACAAGTGATAAATTGTCTAAAATTCCACTTAGTAGTATCTTTCTGATATGTCTTCTTGAACGAGGGAAACAGAAGAAAAATAAACAAATGGAACTATGCCCACAGGAAGGAAAACCACCAAGAAAATATGCTACTCAAAGCAAATGAAATATTTTACTTTTAATTAAAAATCACAATGGTTTAGATAGTAAATTTAATGTTATTTCTTTTTACCATAATAAAAAAAGTCATTCAAAAGTACTCCAGCTACAACGGATCTCCCACATGTACCTCTAAAGAACCAGGAAGCCATAATCTTTATAACAGCGTGTTAGCATCTGGCTAACATACCAGATACTAGAAGGCCTGGTCTCCAACTCACAGAAAAGAGACCTCCGAAAAGGAATCGAGTGTCTGTCATTCTGATAAGCATTCATATTTAGCCGTTCATCCCACAAACATGTATTCGGCACCAGACATGCCAAGTACCTTTCTAGATGACAGGGGAAAAAATGCAAAAGAGAACAGACAAGGTCCTTGGCATTTGAGAATTTCCATTCTCAGGAGGATTACAGATGCTGAGCCATAATAAAAAGACATTATGTAAAATAAATTTTTTCAAGATTTTATTTCTTCATTTTCAGGCAGAAGGAAAAGGAGGGAGAAAGAGAAGGAAACATCAGTGTGCGGTTGCCTCTCCCATGCCCCTCACCAGGGACCTGGCCCACAACCCAAGCTCGTGCCCTGACTGGGAATCAAACCGGTTTGCAGGCTGGCGCTCAATCCCGTGAGCCACACCAGCCAGGGCCTTATATAAAATAACTTTAATTGGGTCTGTAGCAGGGAGAGGAGTAAAGAGTGATGAAAAACATTACTTCAGCTCATGCCTAACCCCAGCAGTTTCAAGTTGCTCTTGAGGTAAATTTGAAAGTTTTTGAAGTCGAAATTATCACTTGAAATGGCCCCTGACCATTACATAAACGTTGTGATTTTGGTACTAAGTAAAGAGAGAGTGACAAAGTCAGCTATTGTTCACACTTTAGCAACAGAGAGAGCCAAGGTGGCTTGTTGCCATGGCAACATTGACAAGCACCTTGTTGGCCACAACGAGAGCAGGGGTTGAAGAATTAACTCCAGTCCAAAGAACTGTGCAAGGAGCCAACACAAACTCATTCTCTGGGCAATGTTTTTTCAAACCGTGCCCCTCCCCCCCCCAACCCCCGCCTCCCATCTCTTGGGCTATGTATTTTTCAGATTCTAATACATTTCCTGGTGACCATTTCTGAACTTTCTGAGCCTCGCTGTCCCCGCAGGCTGTGTTTACTTGTCCTGTGTGAGCAAACAGGTTGATGGCACAGGAGCTTGCTCTTGCCCGGGGCATGGAGCCTTGTGTTTTACAACGTCAAGGTCAATACTGTCCTCAGAACTCCTCTGACTAATGAATAAATAACATTTAAAAAAATAAATGAATTTGTTCCCGAAAGAAAATAAATTCTCCTGACCTAGCAAGGGGGCTTTGGCAAGCGCTTGCATTGGAAGATACGACACCGCTCAATGAGCATGTGATGGAAGTCCAAGCATGTGAGAATTCTAAAGATTCTGGAGATAGAGGGCAGCCTTGACACAATGCTGCCCCGTGTTAATTAGCCAGCGTTTTCCTAGTGATGTCTCCCTCCATGTTCCTTGTTCAGGCCCATGTAGCTCATCTGAGTGTGGAACAAATTATGGTCTCAGTTTGGCAGGTAAGGAAATTGAGATTCAGAGGTATGGAAGGACCTAAAGAAGGCATCAAAGAATAATAATAATAACTAACATATACCCAGCTCTAAATGCCAGAAGATATTTTAAATGCTCTGCATATATTAACTTATTTAATCACCACAACAGCCCTATGAAGTAGGTGTTATTATTACCACTTTATTATTGAAGAGTCTAGAGCCCAGTGAAAGTAAGTAACTTGCTTAAGGTGACAGAACTAGAAATAGAGCAGGATTCATCCCCATCAGATGAACTCCAGAGCCGGCATTCTTAATTTCTGCAGCAAGCTTTTAAATTGACATAAATTGGAGGCATGGCAGATGAGGGCAAAGGGTAGACAATTTAGAAGGCAAAAGAAACAGAGTCACAAAGCACAAATCGTCCTTTGTCAGTTCAATCATATGTTTCCTCAGCTACCAAAAGAAGGAGAGAGAACAATGAACAAAACTCCATGTTATTTACTTGACATTGACAACAATTAAGGCTGGGAAAATTGGAGTTGATGAGTAGTTAAAGGCTAGATTCACTATTTGACAGCACCTCCATGCAAGGAGATCATATGCCCAGGTTAATCACATAAACTGCCTTCAGGCAAATGCTTCCTTCTCCTGCAAAATGGCAAGATGTCCTCAATCTTATAACATGAATCAACATAGGTAATGTTTCCCTACACATTAAAACTGCAATAAAACTTTCTTCTTAAATTACAAAGAAAAATTTGTTTGGCTTCTCTCCTAACGCTTTTGAAATCCCTGTTAAGATGTTATAGTTAACTTTGTCAAATGTCATATATTAAACATTCTCAACAATGATGCTGTGCCATTTATCTCTTCAAAGGAAAAGTTACACAGCAAACTAAAGAGCAGTTTTAGCGTAGAAAAAATGAGTATCACAAACACAATGGAGATGACTTTTAAATTCTGTTTTTAGAGCTTGACTCCAGAAGGCAGCATGGAAAAAAAAAAAAAAAAGATTAAAAAGAGGGTATTTTCAAAATCACTAATGCCAAGGCTGACTCATGGTGGGAGTTAGAGGTCTCTTCCCCTGAGGCAGAACAAAGAGGAGAAGGGGAGGGAAGATGGCATGACCACAGCTCACAGGCCTGTTGGTCAAAGACACGTGATGGAAGCAATACCCGTCCTTTTCCAATATGGGCCTGGGTGACTTCCCCTGACTATGAGTAATAAAGAAGGAAATTGATCAGCATGGCCAAGGGCCACATGGGTCACTGCCAAGATGCAACGAGATGATTATCGCATATGGTGGCCCCCCAGGTGGTGGAGAGCTTTGGTGCCCTGGTCAGCGGTACCCTGCTCCCTCTCCTCCTTACCTGATTTTATGTGAGAATCCATCCTCCCCACCACCCACGTGATGCCAGAGAAGCTGAGTCCATCCCAGGGCCCAGGATGGATGCAGGCTGGATGAACTTCATCAGGGCCCAGCCTTCCCTTATTAGAACACTTGTTGGTTCAGAGACGGACAGGGGACTTAAATTGGCCCAAACTGAAGGGAAGGAATTGCTTGGAGAGCTTGAGAACCAACACTCTCTCTCCCCCTCCCCCCAGCTCCGCATCTGGCAGCCAGCATGCAAATGTAAATGGTTTATTAAACAGTCTGAATTACATGAGGCAAACCAAAACATGATGCATTTTTAACTTCCATTAACTACTTTCCCAACTGGGCTTTGTCAAATTTTGTGACCCTATTATGTATCTAGGGCAGATCTCATGGTTTCTGGTTACTTTCATTACTGAGGTTTCCAGAGAATCTAATCCAATTTATAGCCTGGGTCTTGTTTTGTTTTCTTTTTGTTGTTGTTTTTTTCCCCATAAGCCCCAGCCAGGCTTTGGCTTGAGAGCTTGAACTGGGAAGAGGCAATGTGCCTGCTCTTCTTTTTCCTCCTCCCCTAGCTTCTCTGCTTCTGTCTCCGTCGGTGTTGGGCACTGGAGGGAGGAAAGGGAAGCAGGGTAAATGTTTGTCTTTACCTGAAAGTGCAATAGCAATTCTCTGTTGAACACAATTGCATTTTAGTTAATATCACCCTTGGAGCAGGAACCTAAACATCTGCTCTCCCATGGAGAGCCCAAGGGATCAGTCTTAACATTTCTCTGAGGTGGGACATGCAACTCAACCTCCACCTCCACCTGTACCTCTTTTACTTGCAGCCAATGAGCCACTCCCATTTCCTGTCCAATCTCTCTTCCCACTCATCCCATCTAAGCCTCCTGTTCCTGATTCCCAATACCCACTAGGCAACACTCTTGGATACATACCAACGATCAACTCAAGCCCAGTCACCTATCACAATGTCCATGGTAAACTTAGATACTCATGATGCTGAGAATCTTATCTGCCCTGAAGCTGTCCCTTTCCCCATCATCTCAGCTGGATCTTCCTTCTGGAATTTTCTTCTCTGCTCAGATGTGCTTAAGGTAAAATCATCAAGTCTGCTGTCTAAACAGGAAACCAATCAAAAGAGGAAGTAGACTAGAATCCCATTCTTATGGGGTGATCATCATGTCCCCTCCCTTGATTTCAAGGAGAGGGAAGGAAAGACACCTTCTTCCACAAGGACGAGAAGAAAAAAGTCACAGGTTCATTACCCAGTCGTCATGCAGCTGAGAGCAAAGGGTGATGGCTGACATGCTAAGGAGTACATATTTGCAGTTGTGTTCTTCCCATTTTTAGAGGTCAGTTTTGTTTAGAGAAACAGGGACAACCAAGAGAGCAGATTTCAAAGCTGGCCAGATAAATAGGAGGTGACCCTTCCTTTCCTTCTCCCTCCCATCCTCACCAACATGTTGGAACCGTTGAAACCAAGAAAGCAAGACCAGCTACACAATGTACAGGCCTCAGTACAAAATCAAAGTGCAGAGACACTTGTTAAAAAATTATCAACAGTTCCAAGATGGAGAAAACAGATCATTAAACCAAGTACAAGGCCCGAGCTTGAGGACCTGACTGTGTGATTGCACAGGCTGCGCTACCCAGTGGGTCCAGGAGACAGAGTCGAGGATCGCTGTTGAGCCTTAGGATCTCAAGCTTGTCTTGTCAGATTTTGAACTTCCCCATCACCCCTTCCTTCTTTTTCATTTCTCCCTTTTGGAATGAGAATGTTCTCCCTATGCCTGTCCCACTACGGTATTTTGGAAGCATGTAGTCTACTGGTTTCACAGGTTTACAGCTGGACAGGAATTTTGCCTCCAGATGTTTCTTACCTCTTGTCTCAACCATTTCTTATTTAGATGAGATTTAGATAAGACTTTGCACTTGAGAATTTAGGGTTGATACTGGAATGAGAGATTTTGTAGCTGTTGGGATGAAATAAATGTATTTGTTATATGAGAACATAAACTGGTGGAAAGCAGAATGTTATGGGCTGAATATGTCCTCCATGAATTCATATATTGAAGTCTAAATCCCCAATGGGATGGTACTTGGAGGTGAGACCTTTGGGACATAATTAGGTCATAAGGATAGATCACTCATGAATGGAATTAGTGTTCTTATAAAGAGAGATATGAGAGATAACCATAATTTCTCTCTGATCTCTGCCATGTGAAGATATAAAAAGATGGCCATCTACAAACCAGGAAGCATAACCCGCCAGACACTAGATCTGCTGGCACCTCCATCCTGGACTCTCCCAGCCTCCAGAACGGTGAGACCAGATGCATGTTGTTTAATCCACCCAGTCTATGGCAGTGTAGACTGCTAAAGGCAACTCCAGAAAACTTTGACGCCTTTCATCTGCATTTCTATTATGACACACACTCTGAGACAGAGAGATAGTACTGGACAGGAATATAGTTACAGTGAGATAGCTTCAAGGCTCAGCTGGAGAATGGTAACTGTAAGGTTCCATGTGGACAGCACCTTAAAGCCCAAGTCAGATTTGGAAAAGCAGAAATGGAAGAAGTGTAGGGAAGATAATTCTAAGCAAAAGGAGTGTAGATGATGGGATGGGGTCTCAAAGCCAAAACAAAGTAAGACAAAGCATGGGAAAATGGGAGAGCTTATTTTCCAAAATGTGGAAGACTTGGAATGTGTAACTAAGATGCGGGATCCAGCCAAGCAATGTTATGTTTTATGCGCATTTGTTTTGAACGTAGGTTACTTGTATTTTCTATTATTCTAGTATTCTGAGTAGAGGCAAACTATTCCTGTATTTCCAGTGACACAGAGTAGCTCAAAATATAACGTAGGTTCTGTGCTTCAAGACATACTTTAAACAAGTAAAAGGCATCTGGTAATGTCTGCTTTATTCATGATAGAAAAAAGGCAACAGCTGAAGCAGTGCTGAGTTTAGGATAAAGAAGTCTAGTCCTGAGTCTCATTTGACACTGACCATCTGTGTATCTTTGGAAAAATCATTAACCTCTCTGACCCTCAGTTTATTGCCTATAAAATGAGCATTAATATACCTTCATTACAGGGTTATAAGTATTAAATCTGACAACATTCATAAACATGTTCTGTAAGTAGCAAGACACCATCCAAGGTACAGCGACAATGTGATTCCTGAATCCTTGACTCCATTTTGGAAAGGTCATTCCAATTGATGCCTGCTTGATAAATGACATGTGAGTCTGCAGAGGCAGAGTTAAAACAGGTGAAGTATTTCTATAAATTTAGTTTTCAGCTGGGCAAACTATACTGTCGACAGGTGATTCTCATGGGAAGCTTTCAAGTGTCAAGTTCATGGACCCATGAACAGAACATATAATTGAGGATAGTCAACTTTAGCTTGAAGTAGAGTTGCTAAAATCCCAGAGAACATAAAAAAGTTTTTTAATAAAACTTTTATATAATATTTCTATATTCTCTATATTTTTCTCAGCCTCATATCTCAGCTCCCTAAGAATATAGGCATCTGCTTTATTTTAAAAGAGCATCAATAATAAAGCAATTATATAATCACCTTTCAGTGCAACATAATTACAGCCTGCTTCCCAGGTTTTTAGAGGTTGCAAATTATGGGTATTATTTACCCTAGCCATAACAGTTCCTGCCAATTTCCCCCCAAATAATCCATGACCTTGAAAAACCTTACACAAGCTGTTTTCTCTGCCTGAAATGTTGATTTCTGTTATAGCACTCAGTGGAGGCTCTTCCTGCATTGATTGGTCCCATCCTAATGACTCCCAGCTTCCATCCTTGTATCTATTCACTTATAGGGAAACTAATACCTGCCTAGCCTTCAGGGGTTAGCACACAAACTAAGTTTAACCAATCAACATGTCTATTTCATTCGCCACAGTGGTTGATCTGGGGGTGGATATATGACTGACCCTAGGAAGTTAAGAAAGGGTTGATTGACCATGTGTTCTAACTAAATATATCTGTCAGGATGAAAGGGCTCATTTGTTTATTTATTTTTATTTCCATTGTCTGTCTTGTTCATTGAGTGTTTGTGGTATTACACATGGTCCTATGGAGTTGAGGTTTCCTGAAACTAAAAGGTATTTCTTCCTAAATATTGGAAAGACCATTCTGACAATCTTTTTAAAAAGTTTAATTGATTTTGGAGCTAAGCAGTCAAGAAATTGATTAAATGTCTCTCAAAAAAATTATCTTGTTATCTTTCCGTAGAAAGAAATGCACTTAAGCCTGGCATCTCTCCTCTAAAAACTGATTAGCCCTAAGCATAATATTCTCCAGTTCCATCCATGATAAGTGAAGCAAGCCAGTCAGTGAAAGACAAATACCGTATGATCTGACCTATAATAGGAATCTAATGAACAAAATAAACTACAAAATAGAACCATAAGTATGGAAACATGGAACAGACTGAAAGTGACCAGAGGGAAGGGGGGTTGGGGACAATGGTGGAAAGAAAGGGAAGGGATAGACAAAGAACATGTATGAATGACCCACAAACATGGATAACAGTGTGGGAATTAACTGTGGGAAGGGGGGAGGGCAAAGGGGGGAAAATTGGGACAACTGTAGTAGAATAACAATAAAAAACAATTTTAAAAACTGATTAGCCCTGTATCTATTGTAATAGATGTCCTAACAAAGCATCATGAAAATCATATCAAACCAACTTAAATCATTGCAATAATTCATGCCTCTAAGAGTCAGCCTTAGTTTATATACAGCTGTTACAGCTTTGACAAGGTAATTGTTAAAGAATGGCCATAGGTTATTTAACACTCATTCAGTTGAACGATATGTATGTCACCTGCAGTTGAATCTGTGTGGGGTGCAGACATCTTCACATAAAAGGGTTTGGTGGAAGTGCTGCTAAGTGATTTCTGAAGCTAGATAATTAAATTCCATGCATCTTCGCCTGGTGCTCTTGGGTACTCATTATGAGGGAATGCAGCTACTATATAAAAATTCAGATGAGACTGGAATTATTATGCTGGAGAGACCAAGGGTAAGCATCCCACACATCATGGAGCAAAGACAAGCCATCCCTGGTGTGTCTTATCTAAATGCTTAATCCACAGAATTTTGTAGCATAATAAAATTGCAGTGTACCACTCAGCTGTTTGTGCTGTAACCTAGTAACAGGAAGATTTGCCTTTGTTCCTCTTCAAAGTACATTTTAAGATTTTCTTCATTGTGTTTCAGCTACTATATGTCTAAATAGTCCTTTTGGGGGCTTATGTGTAGGGTTCAATAAATTCAAGCTTCTTGAATTTCTGATTGGTGTCTTAAACAGTTCTAGAAAACTCTCAGCCGTGACAGTTTTTGTACCAATCTCTCTCCCCTTTCTTTCCATGTCTCCAATTAAATATGTTACACATTTACACAGTGTCTTCTCTTTCTTACCCACTTTTCTGCTAAGATAATTTCTTCTGACATATTTTCAAGTTTATTAATTCTTCCTTCAGCTAAGTCTACTATTAAACCCATCCATTGTGCTTACATTTCTGTTACTGTTTTTCAGTTGTGGAAGTTCTATTGGTTTTTTAAAATCTGTATGCTATTTTTTATAGTTTCCTAGTCCTTACAGATATTTTAAAGTTTAATTTTTTAAAAAATATTTATTTACACATAATAAGTCCAGTGGTTTTATAGTTTTTGCTTGCTAATTCCTAGGTCTGAAGTCACAGTAGGTCTATTTCTATTGTCTATTGTCTATTGTCTTGCTGGTTCTCACTCAGTGCCCATTTGTGTATCTGGTGTCTTTGACAGCATGCTAGACCTTCTGTTTTAGAACTATGACAACAAAAACTTTTCCTAGAGATTTTTTTGCTTCCTTATGCCAGATCAGCCTCTGAGAAGTTTTTCAGACTAGACTGCTTCATTCTGTGTTTTATCCAGTTCTTTTGGTTTCATTGAAGATTTGGTTCAAACTACCTAGCTCACCGTTACCTAAAGCAGAAATTCAGGAGATGGTACATTAATAAGACCAAAGCTTCTCAAATTTAAGATGCATACAAATCACCTGACATCTTTTTAAATGGTGAAATTGTCCACAGGAATACAGATTCTGATTCAATAGGTCTAGGGTCAGGGGCAAATTCTGCATTTTGACAAGCTCCAGTAGTAATGCTAAACTATGAATAACATGTATAAAGTTGGAGAGGAATATTGAGTAGAAGTTAGGAAAATTAAAGCTAATGACAGGACACATTCTAAGTGTGTATTTTAAAACAATATGCCACCCCAAATCAAACCTGTTTGAACTTTTTCCTTTATATTGTATTACAGTCATGTCTGAGAGTACCTGCTGCAGTGGTGAGGTCTCAGTAGAGATGATTTGCAAGGACTAAGCGGTTTATAAATTAAACTGAGAAAGATAACATAGAGAATAATATGATACCTGCCCCCCACATCCCTTCCCACAGATGGGTCTCTAAGCTCCGTGGAGGGTGGGTCTTCACAGAAAAGCTGAAGGAAGTATTGTCATAGAAAACAATGTGAAACATAAGGGTGTAAGTAGAAGACCCCTTATCATCATCAAGCATTGCAACTCTGAAATTCTGGGAAGCCAAACTTTGGCCCTCCCCGAGTAATTAGTACCAAGCAGGCATTCAAAAATACTAAATGAATGCTTTGCAGAGTGGGTGGTTCCCCACCCTGACTCTGCAAAACAAAATACCATGAGTAAGTTTTGAGCTCACAAGAAATACTTCAAGGAATTCTCAAAAATAATTAAATGAAGGTCCTTCAGTACACAAATGAAGATAAAAATGTAGTGGAATTTGAGCAATTATTATTAATACATATAAATATAAATATACACATCTAAAAAAATATGATATATATACTTTTTTCACATATGTGTTTATATATGTAAATGTATATATACATATATATTATATATCACACTTTTTAGCATCTAGAGGATATGATTTGAGAAATAGAGGGGAATTCATAACTAGTAGAAGTAGTAAATTATATTGTAAAAGGCATAAGATGTTTAAGCAGTTCAAATCCCTGCTCTGTTATGACTAACTGAGTCACTTTGGGTCAGTTACTTAGCTTCTTAAATTTCATGGATTTTGTAAAGTTTAAATGCTATAGACTTTACAAAATCACTTGCCATGGCGATTTGGGTGATTTGCCGTGTCTAGATATTTTATGATAAATGAAACATTTGTAATTTTCCCTTCCCTCAATATCAACAACTTAAAAAATACATCTAAATCCAAAGTCACTCTTTTATCCAATTAGGATTGTGAGGACAGACGATCTTGAATATTTGGACAAGGGACACTCTGAAAATCAGTATCCCATAACAACTCAAAGCAAAGGAAAAGCAAGTCCTCTTCTCTTCACTCCTTTTTAAAAAAAATGGATACACCAGGCTGGGAGCAGTGATTTATCTGGTCACACTGTTTCAAAGTTGAGGCAAACAGACTTGTGATAATTAACTAATACATTTTGTTTTTATTTAATAATTGAGGAAAGAGATAGTCCTTTCATATCTTCAAAGTAGATCATTCTCAGATTCTTTTTAGTATCAGTGTGGTAATCATAATTGATCAAAAAGTTTTATTATTTAGAGAAGAAATCAATGAATATAATTTTTCCCTATAGTCTCACTCTGACCGGTTCAGACAAATTCATTAATAATCACTTGTGAAAACATAATTCACAAAGCAGATCTTCCTAGAACAACTACACATTAATTTTTCTCAGCCAAACCACATGCTACTTCTTGACCATCATCCCTGGACATTACTATTTAGCATCAACACGGTAAACTTAAAAATCAGAATCCACTTTAAATACTAAAAACATACTTTCACATTATCCTCTCAAAATGCCCTCACGTGATAGAACTCTCAAAGAAGAATGCTTTTTTATATATTGGAAATTGTTCACATGGGCTTGAGAAAAATATATTTTATAACACACACTCACTTGAGCATGCAGACATTGATAGGCCTAGAATTTCCAGAACAAAGGGGAATCTTAGTTCCCCAAGCCCCCGGGCATTCTAGTCTGCTAATGTATTTTCTTTCATGGAAAACAATGGTTCTTATAAGGCTACTTGGCCTGTAGTAGTCCCAATTCTTAATATTTTAATAAAGGGGAAAAATATGTTGGAGTTGAAATGTGCCATTTGAAGATTCTTTTCTAGTAATAAAAAAGAAATAGTGATTGGTTGCTATATGCCTCTCTGTCCAGATCTCAGTATGAACACAGAGAGAAAATCTAAAATTATTAGGCCCGGGGAAAAGGAGTATAGCAGTGTTGATTTTTAGAACCCCTTATAAAATGGCCTTTAAGGACACAGTAAGGAGAGCTTATTCCTTTGGTGATGGACATAGCTGCCTGACAGATTTAACCGAATACCACTTCAACTGTTAAACACTTAACCATCACTGTTCCGAAGCATCTTGTGAACCCCAGAACTAAGTTCGCACTTTTCAGAAAAGCATTCTTGAATGTCCATAACTATAATACACAAAGACTAGTAAGTGACTCCTAGGTTAAGAGCTGTAGAAGTTCTATTTACCTTCTTTTCTCCTCACTTATCATGGTCAATGATATCTTTCCTTCCCTTTTACCCTGTTTAACTTTATAATTACATGAAGAGTTTGTCTGCATGTGTGTGTTTATGTGTGCATATGATTTTGATGTTTCCTATGAAGAAATGCTAGCTTTTGATGCAAAATGGCCCCCGTAGAGTTATGGCAGAAGCATAAACAATAGTGCATGAATCCACTGCTTAAATGGAGATGTTCATCGAAAACTCCAAGCACATGAGAACAATTTTCTAGAAGGCCTCTCTCACAGCCCATTAGTCACAGGAGGCTGGATCCACAAATCTTGTTACTTCTCTGTCTTCCTTATTTTAAAACTAAAGACATCAGCCCAGATAAAATTATCTTTCCTGCTGGTTGATCTCTCAGTAATATACACAAGTGGCTGAAGATTTATCAAAAGATTGCGAGAGTAATTTAGGGCCACTTCCTTCCAGAAATGCATTTCTACATGGTAATATATTTGTCATTGTGTTTTGAATAGAGTTTAAAATTATATTTAAAATCAAAACTTTATATTTGTCAATCTAGATACTGAAAAGAAAACAAGGCACCTCGAACTGTAAATTCTTTTGAAATTGCACTAAGCTCTTTTTTAGCATACTTTCAAAGCAATTAAATCATAGAATTTTGGAGTTGTAAAAAAATAAGCTGGACCAAAAACAAAACAAAACAGAACAAAACAAAACGAAAAACAAAACCAAGGTCAGGAGACCCAAATTCAAATATTGCCTAGAATGCTTCATTGGTCTTGAGTTAATTTTGTTTGAGCTGGTACCATTTCAAAAATGGCAAAGCTAAATTTTTGTAAAAGACAGTGTATCAAGTTCATGTAGCAAACTGTAATAGTTAATAAGTACTCCCATCTTTCTTAGAACAAATGTTAGAAAAATCCACTCAGGGTAAAATAAGTTAAGAATCAAATAAGTAATAGGTGAAATTAGCAACTGTTGAACAAATATTTGACTGTCTGTTGCAAGAAAGACATTGAGTGACATGTGTAAGGCTCTAAACTGCAGGAGGTTGGAAGTTCTGCAGCTCCAGCCAAATGAGTCAATATGTCCATAACATGTAAGACTTCTAAGCCAAGCAGAGGAAAAGTACATGCTGTTAACTTCCTGACCTTTGCCACTGCCTAGATTTGGCTACAGAGTAACTGCTAGAAATCCATGTGATTGCATTATTCTGAGATGACATCTTCTATACCTATACTATACAATATGGTAGCCTCTAGTCATATATGGCCATTGAGTACTTGAAATGTGGCTAGTGTGACTAAGAAAGTAACAATTTAATTTTATTTATGAATTTTATTTAATTTTATTTATTGATGTTAATAATACATAGTTGACACAAGAATTAATAATTTACTTAACTTGGACAAATGTAATTTTGACACAGATGCCTTTGCCTCAAAGTCAAATCAATTCTTACAATTAAGATGAACAAGATCTATCAATATGGATGTGACTATGAAAGACAGTGATTGTTTGGTACTCAATTTAGTTATTGGACAACTTTCAAATATGATTGGAACAATTTAAAAATGTGACTCTAATTTTTCAGCTGGAAACTGTGCAAAGTCTAAATACAGATCAAGTACTTACAATGCAAATTTAGCAACTGAATTAAAATGTATCTACTCTCAATGCCACTGCTATAAAAGTGTTCTTATTCTCGCTTGTCCTGGAGAGAGGATTCATGGAATGTTTACTCTATGGAAGTCTGTTAGTGAACCTTCTTTACAAGGTGGTAACATCTCACACACCTTCACACACCTAGGATTGGGAAACAAAAATCTCGACAGATCCCTGGTACAATTCTCAAGAGGTTCTGACCTCAGGGCAGCCTGTCTTCCTTTTCCAGTGAAGCCTTCATTCTTGGGTGCTGTGCAGATCTGGCTGTGCTGGGGACAAAGCTGGCCAGCGGTACTTATCTGACCAGGGGAGTATCCTAGGGACTGCGCTATTAATTGTTGACAGAACTTAGCCAGGTTCACTACAAATAGACTTCTGAGCAGGGTAATTTCTGGAAGGTATCTGTGCCTTTTTATTGAGTCTAAAAAAGGAAAGTCTGAAGAGGTGGAGGTCACTGGGTAGTGGGGGTGTATGTAGTATCAAGGGGGCTTCTCTCTAGTGACACTTCATTGTGTTTGGGAACATGTGGGTCCCATGGCTGTAGATGTGGGTGTCCCTGTGCGCTCTTCCACTCCCAGGAGACACAAATCTGGGGCACCGTAGACCTGCAGAGCTAATGAGCTGGGAAGCACCTGCCTGGAGAGGAGAATTGGATCTACTACACACCCACACAACCACACATAATGTGTAGAAGTGAAGAAAAGGTGGTGTGTGAATTCGCTGAATGTCTAGTAAGCCCTCACTATGTGCCAATATTAGGGTTAATAAAGAAATAAAAACCAAATTAACTTGATATTACTAATGAGCCATCCACAGGGAATAACTACCCTACAGAGCCATCAATACACATAGGAGACTTTGCATAATAAATTTCTGTTTTATTAACCTCCTGAGAATTGAGTTATTTTTTAATTGCAGCATAACCTCACCTAATGTAATTGATAACTAAGTAATAGGTGGTGCCTCCCCTTGATAGGCTTACAGCGACCTGAAGTATCTCAGCGGCTTTCATAAGCACCTCTTTTTTAAATCTAGAATAATTATTTATTCTAATTTATATAGGTATTTACTTCCAAGCTGATGAAAAGATCATTTCAATACCAAAACACCTTCTAAACAGGACACCTATAAAATTAAAATGCATGTGGAGCAATTGTTCTCAAATCTGGCTGCATATTAGAATCACTGGGGAAACATTGTCAAAACACCAGTGTCAGAGCCCGAAGCCACAGAGTTGGTTTCATTGTTCCGGGGCAGGGCCTGGGCACTGGCATTTTCAAAGACACCTAGTTTGACACTCAATGAATTTGACACTCAGTGAATTTGACACTCAATGAATTTGAAAGTTGCATTAATTTCCTGGGATGACTTAAGTCTTTTCAGTTAAGTCTTAAAATTAAACATATTTAAGTCTAGGCTTCCAGTTAAACAAGGAAAATAGAAATATTTTTCTCCTTCCTGAAACTTATCAATATATTTTTAGCGATTGGTTTAACATTCTTCTCTGTGATGGTCAGTTTCATGCATCTGCTTGGTTAAGCCACAGTCCTGGGTTATTCAATAAACAGTATCTAGCAGTTGCTATGAAGGTATTTTGTAGAGATGATTAAAGTGCATAATCAGTTTAAGTAAGAAATATTACCCTAAATAATATGAATGGGTCTGATTCAGTGAGTTAAAAGACCCTAAGAGCAGCCTAAGGCTTCTCAGAAGGAGAAATTCTTCTACCTGTGGAAAGCAGCTTCAGTTCATCCTGGTCACCTGCCCTGGTGATTTCAGACTCGTCTAGATGCCTCTCTCCACACCCAAACATGTGAGCCAATTCCTTGCAACAAATCTCTTGTATATCATCTACTACTGGTTTAACCTTGACTAACATACTCCCATACCCCATTAAATTGTACGCTCTGAGGTTAGAGGTTCCTATGTTATTCATTGTGAATCACAGTACCTACAACATGCTGGCCCACAATGGCACCAATAAACACTTGTCGAATGAACGGATGGATGAATAAATGAATGAACACCTGGTTAGGGAAGTAAATTGTGCAACAGCGTGCCACGAGGCACAACAAATGCTATGGAATTCAGCATACAAAGCAATCACACCCAGCCATGGAGTTCCGAGAAGTTTTATAATGAGCAGAGGTTGAAGGGTGGAGACTGGGGAAGGAAAAATATAAAGACTGCAAATGGCATACTCAGACATATTATTTAAGGCAGACTGGACAAAGGATCATGTAAGCTTATGGAGGAAAGTGAGTTTGGAAGAATCTATCATGACCAGATTCTGCATGATTAAACGAGAATTATTATTTCAGCCAATGGTGTGCTCTCTCTCTCTCACTCACTCCCTCTCTCTCCCTCTCCCTCTCTCTTTTAAATATTAAAAACACTTTCTATACATGCATTTTTGTTGTAGGCTAAGATCAGGAAGGAAAAAATGTTTTTATAAGGCTCCTCTTGTTAAAGTCAGAGGTGGAGAACAGAGTTACACGTGCTTAGCCCCTCACTGCTATGGGTACCTTTAAGGAACCTAGAAAAAACAACTAATTGTTTGAAAATCAGTACTAAAGTAATGGGCATTTTTTTCACTGATTTAATCAATCAGTCAGTCAATCACTGGCTATATAGAGCACTCCAGCATGCAACATTCTGGAGGAGCTCAGACTGAAAAGAGAAGACCTGCCTCCTGCTACTGGAACCAGCTTGAGAGACAGTGATTACTCTTTAATCGAGGTCCTAAGAGGCAGCTTTCTAAGGGCTGTATGGTTTATTCAAAAGAAAACCAGCCCTTGATTGTGGAGCTGGTCTTGCAGAAAACTGTGAATATGGGTGCACCAGGTTTTTCTCTGACCTCATCTCTCCTCCACGAACTTGTGCCAGAGCCCTGGGAAGGGGAGGCAAAAATAAACTACTCCATTGTCCAAATGTCTAAAGCACTGGGACAGCAGCAAACCTGCTTCATGGCCCACCCTGCAACACAGAGGCCATTGAAAAAGTATCTTCACTCGAGTGGAGCAGATTCTAAAAATGGAATGTGAGAGAAGGTCAGCTATCAGAAGAGGAAAACATGAGGTTCATGGAGGACAGAGACAGGTGTACTCACCACCTCGCCTGCATTGTGTCTTGGACGAGGCAGAAAGTCTGACAAATCCAAAAGGGCCCAGGAGACTTCAGAGTTCACTGGTTTTGTCCATGTTTCAATGAAGAGTTTTCATTTTTTTCTCCATCCCCTCCTTTCCAATGCCCTAGACTCTTTCCAGCCAAAGATTGTCTCCTTGCCCAAAGGGGCTTCTACTCTGAAAGTCTCTGAGAGACTTCCAGTCTCCTCTCAGCGGTCGGTCCCCTCATATTCTCTCCTTAGTCATCATAGTGTCCACACCTCCCAGCAAACCAACAGAATTATTCTCAACAGCAGGCTCAACTTTGAATTCCTACCCTTTTGTCCTGGTCTCTCTGTAAACCCCAGGCCAGGACCAATGTTCGACTATGTCTTCTTTTTACCTGTGCCCTGTGCCCATTACCATGGGAGAGAATCACACAATGACAGTGCATGTGGGCACAGCACATCTGTGGTCTCCAACCTTGGCTGCACCTTTGGGTCTGCCTTCCACTCTTTAGTGACTACCCCCAAAAAATTGTCAACAGCCCTCTCAGTCCCTAAAACACTTTATCCTCAGCAGATGGCTTCACAGGATCCAAGATCATTGGGCATTGATCAGCCAGGCCCTGGTGTTGCTGCTGCCCTGACACTCAAGGCCAGGCCTTGATGTTCTCATAAACAACCTCACAGAACGTCAACATCAGACAAGACCAGCCTGTGCCTGGGATGGATCAAGGTAAAAGCAAGACCCATCCGATGTCATGTCTGAACACAAATTATGAGCATTATGCAAAGCACAAAAATGGCCAAATGCCTTCCTCTCCTGGCTAATATGAGTGGCAATCACTCTTTTATGATTTACAGCTGCAGCCTCGCCCTAGTCTACATTCCCTGTACATACAATTTATGAAGACACCCAATCAAAGAACTACTCCCACTTCCCAACATCACCCAACCTGGAGAAAGGCACAAAGCCTCTAAACTCTCCCCCATGGAATCTAACACAAGCTCAAATCCTATAGTAAATTATTTCTAATATTCTCTTTCTGAGATGCCCTATGATTCTCCATGGGAATGCATTTTCCCCCAAAGAGCAATTAACTCAATTTTTTGATTGTCAGTTTGCTGATGAGTGGCCTCTTTGTGTGCTCTATCAGTCTGTTTGGGCTATCATACCAAAACAACACAGAGTGGCTTCAGCTACAGAAATTTCTTTCTCACCATTCTGGAGGCTAGAAGTCCAAGATCAAACTATTGACTCAGTTGGTTTCTTCTGAGGCTTCTCCTTGGCTAGCAGATGGCTACCTTCTCGTGGTGTCCTCATGTGGTTTTTTCCTCTGTGTGCACACACCTCCCTGGAGTCTCTTTCCCCTTTGGACGTCAGTCAGTTTGAATTAGGAACCAGCCTAAAGATATTAACTTAACTCTTCTTTAAAGACTTGATCTCCAAATGCAATTACATTCTATTCACATCCTGAAGTGGATTAAGACTTCACCACATAAATTTTGGGAGAGCACAATTCAGCCCGTAACACATGGGCTGTAGGGGAGGAGGAAAGATTAGACCAGAAATGTAGATTAGGGTCACCTCACAGATGCCTTGGAACATGAGAATGGGAAATGTGAACTTCTTTAGACAGTGGATTATATGAATGTCTGATATGATATGACATCCTTACCTCAGTGAACTGTTCAAAATTGAAGGTGAAACCTGCTAATCTGATTCATTTACTATTAATTTATCTATAATATATATTTTTTTCAGCAACTGACTTCTCTCTAAAGAAACATGCTTTAGATATATTTATTTATATTCTTCTATTTTTATCCTCCTCCTTCAAACCAAATCTAAAAATACTTTATACATATTTAAAAGATGGTCTGAAACAAAGTGCTTACATGTAGCCGATGCTTAAGAAAATTTTATTAAGACTAAAGTAGAATTGCGCAGTAACCCAAATACTTGAGAAAGCAGCTAATGCTATGCTAAACAAAGGCCACTTGCTTTTCCCCAGGGAAAACCTGAGTGCATGGCTAAAGAGCGCATCTGAGAAGGGAAGGCTCAGGGCTGCAGTGTGGGCACACCGCCACCAAAAAGACAGAGCAGCTGCCCTTGCTCATGCCAAAAAGAGCAGTTCATGCGAGATCGTCTCTTCATCCCACAAGACAGCCCTGATTCCAGCCTTGAAATGGAGCATTCTCAATGGAGCAATGGAAGGTCAAGAACGCTTGTTAGGTGCTGCCAACTATAGCACAGACCTTGTGAGCTAGATTTTCTTTTGTGTATTACCTCATTTCATCCTATTATTATATTTCCATTTTATAGATAAGGAAACAAACTCAGAAAAGTGAAATGACTTGCTCATAACAATAGGACAACGAGTTGAGCACTGTCTATTTCCAAAGTCCAAGCTCTTTGTCACACACCGTGATAAGTGGGTTTTCTCTCCCAGGATCATGAAGTGACTCCAAGGTCATCAGCCCTTGTTTGAATCCTGCCATCTGTCCACTGTGGGAGGGAAACATCAGTCTGTGGTGGTTGTGAGTAGGCCACCATCAAGGTCTGTTTGAGGACAAGCCTAGACCAAAAAAATCTCTCACCCTTCACATGTACAGCAGTATATTAGGTTGAGCCAGATAAAATTAGTTTTTGTAGACCAAAATTTGTCAAATTTAGCAATTTCATAGGAGTCAACCTAATTATTTGCTCATGGTAATAACCCAAGAGTTAGTAAGTGTAACTGCCATTCTAGTACCTGTTGGAGATTTTTTTTGCCTAGAAAAAAAAAGTACATGTTCTTTTGCCGCAGGCACACCTAGAAAGCAAGTTTCTTCTTGCCTGGGGAAAAATGCCCAGCATCATCCTTCCACTTCAGGAATATGCACTCTTCTGGGAAAATAGGGAAAAAACACATCTAAATGGAGCAACATTTCAGATATTCCTCCTTGAATTGCTATCTCCATGATTGAAGACAAGAGGATGTGTCTGAGATACACTTAGAAATAGTGTAAGTGAAGAAAGATACTAAACCAGAAACTGTATCTCAGAAGATTTCAAGGAGATCATCATGCATTTGACATAAGCCCACTCGAAAAACAATACAGGGCAACACTGGAAGTGCCGAGGGGAGGCGTATCTGTGGTTGTTTTTACAAAGAGGCACTGGTTTCTTTGATTGACGCTGTGAGTAATTAAAGTTCAAATTTGAGGACATTTGTTCAATATGTATGAATCACTGAAATTTTAGTAGACCCATCAGAACACCCTGAGAGTTATTTCCACCTTTAAGATATTTTTTGAAGTATTTAACAAATTTCCTCTAATTTTTCAGATATACATATATTCCCAAGTACTGAAAAAGGGGTTTCAGGAAGAATTTTGAAATTCCACTTAGTGATATCTGCATCTTCCTTCTCATCAACAGTGGTTTTGATGGCTGTGTAGGCGGGACAGGCTTTACTGAGAAGTTCAGAGATTGTAAAGGGGGAAAAATACTAAAAATCTGGGCAGGTTCAGAGCATAGACCACATGTTTATTAAGATAAACCAAGACTTTATTCACATGCCTGAATCCATAAGCATTTATGAAATAAGCATGGGAAACATTGACTGAGTTTATTTTACTCCCTTTCAGTTTCCTAGGAAAAGGTGCATTGGAAGGTTTTCCTTTTTAAAATCATGTTTATCCTGTGATAGTTGTCTATTTTTCCCCCTTTGCCCTGCTCCACCCGTCCCACCCTGCCCCCCTCTCCCACAGTCAATTCCCACATTGTTGTCCACGTCCATGCGTCATTCATGCATGTTCTTTGTCTAGTCCCTTCCCCTTCTTTCCACCATTGTCCTCTTTCCCCCTCCCCTCTGGTCACTTTCAGTCTGCTCCATGTTTCCGTGCCCACAGTGTATTTTATTCGTTAGTTTATTTTGTTGAATAGAATCCACTTAGAGGTAAGATCATATGGTATGTTTCTTTTATCGTCTGGCTTATTTCACTTAGCATAATATTCTGCAGTTCCATCCATGTTGTCGCAAAAGGTAGGAGTTCCATCTTTCTTTTTCTTTTAAAAATACATATTGATTTTATTTATTTATTTTTTAAATGTCAAGGTCCATTAAAAAATATTCAAAATTTTAAATCCATTAAAAACTCCAAGCAATTAAAACAACATGATGCCAGCACAGAAATAACCAAATAAAATAAAGTGAGCGTTCTAGAAACAAACATATATATATATATATATATATATATATATATATATATCTGTCTAACAATTTAATATATGATTAAACTGATATTTCAGATCAATGGGGAAAATAAGGCTTATTCAACAAATAAGGTACATGGATGACTATTACTTGAAATAAAACAAATATAGAGCCCTATTTCATACATTATACAAAAAATATTCAGGTGAGTTAAAAATCAATATGTAAAATCTAAGGAGTTTTAGGAGGAAATGCAAACTAATATTTTTCTTACCCTGAAGTAACATATTCTCAAACCCAGAAGCTATAAAGTAAAATATTGACAACATGACTATATTAAATATTTAAGACTATACAGTAATATACAGATTTTAAAAAGTTAAAGGACAAGTAATAGAATAGGGAAGTGTTTGCAACACATTTAAAAAAAGGTTAATAGACCTTTAGGGAAAAAGTTCTACATTTAATCAAAAACTGGATAAAGAATACCAAAACGTCATTTAAAGCTTCTTAAAAATAATAGAAATAGGCAAGAATATACAAAAACAGGTTTAGTTTCAACAAATAATAAAGTAACAATTAAAATAGCACATCATTGTCATAATCAGATTACCAATAATCAAAACATTGGTAATATCAAGTATTCATGACTGTGAAAGGAACTGGGTATTCATAGACTTTTTTTCTTCATCTTCTCAAAGCAGTCCCATTAGCATATCTTGGCAATGCTGGTTTGGTGGAGATGTATTCTTTTAGCCTTCTTTTGTCTGGGAAACTCCTTATTTCATCTTCCATTTTAATTGAGAGCTTTGCTGGGTAGAACACTCTCGGTTGCAGGGCTTCTGCTTTTCATTCCTTGGAATACTTCTTGCCATTCCCTTCTGGCTTGCAGTGTTTCTGTTGAGAAGTCACCTACTAGCAGTCCTGGAGCTGCCTTATATGTTACTACCTCTTTCTCCCTTGCTGCCTTTAGGATTCTCTGTTTGTCTTTGGTATTTGCCATTTTAATGATGATGTGTCTTGGAGTGGGCCTCATTGGGTTCCTCTTGAATGGGACCCTCTGTGCTTCCTGGACTTGTGTGACTTTTTCTTTCCTCTAATTAGGGAAGTTTTCCATCATTACTTTTTCAAACAGGTTCGCTATCCCTTCCTCCTCTTCTTCTCCTTCTGGTATCCCTATTATATGGATATTATTATGTTTCAGGTTGTCCTGCATTTCCCTAAATGCCTCTTCATTCTTTTTGAGTCTTCTTTCATTTTCCTGCTCTTTCCGGGAGTTTTCTAGCTTATCCTCCAGCTCGCTGATTCAATTTTCTGCTTCATCTAGCCTGCTTTTGATTCCTTCTACTGTGTTTTTCAATTCAGAAATTGTATTCTTCATTTCCTCTTGTCTCATATTAATAGTTTCTATTCCTTTTTCATGCTGATATAGTTTGCAGTAAGTTCCTCATAGTTTCCCTGTAGTTTTTGGTAATCCTCTCTGAGCTCACTGAGTTCATTGAGCTTCCTTAAAAGTATTGTTTTGAACTCAATATCTGATACTTTACTTGTCTCTATTTCATTTAGTTCTCTTTCTGGGGATTCCTCCTTTCCCTTCGACTGAGGGGTATTTCTTTGTCTTCTCCTTATTTGTGAGACTCTTTTTTTTTTTTTTTTTTTTTTTTGCTTCTGCTTCTTAAATTGATCTACCTTGACTTCCTGACTTTGTGAACTTCTATGGTAGGGGATAACTGTTGGGTTTTTTTTTCTTTCTGGATCTGCCTCTGATGATGTCAGTTGTTGATCCTGTCTGACCTTAGGCAGTCTGTTGGAGACTTCCAGGAATCTACTGCCTGTGGCTGTCTCCTTCAGCTGTTAATCTAGTCGCTCTGCACTTAGCAATCAGGCTTAGGCACCACAGGGCAGGGCAGAGTCCCTCCTGTAGGCAGGGTTTTTGGGTCCTCTCATGTTGCTGACACTCAGGGGAGTGGTCTCCCTGAGCAAGGTGGCTGCTGTCTATGGGGGATGAGTCAGCACCAGGATCCTGCCAGCTGCTCTCTCCATTGTCTCCCCAAAGCCTCCATCTCCAGTCTCTCCTCAAGTGTCTTTAGACCACTCTGTGCCCCCTTTAGCCAGGGATCTACTAGCTTTAGTTGCCACTCTGTACTCATCCATTGGGCTTTAGCACCACCGGGCCAGAGCCAAGTCTCTCCTGGGAGTGGGGTTATTGTGTCCTCTCATGCTGCTGCCGCTCAGGGGAGTGGTCTGCCTGAGCAAGATGGTTGCTGCTGATGGAGGATGAGTCAGCACAAGGATCCTGTTCGCCACTCTCTCAGTTCTCTCCTCAAAACCTCCCTCCTCAGTCTCTCCTCCAGCATCTCTAGCCTACTCTGCCTCCACCTTTGCCAGAGCTCAGGGTAAGTGGCTACAAATAATTTATGTGTTGGCCCTTTAAATGGTTCTTTGAGTCTCCAGCCTCCTGCCTCTGGCAGAGAAGAACCCTGCTGCTTTTCGCAGGTGGCTGTTATCTGTATACTTTTTGGACTCTGGTGCTGTAGGCTGGAGATCCCCACTTATGGTTTAGACCCCACTCTTCTCAGGGGGATCTAACTGGCCATTTCAATATCCTTCTTGTGCTGCAGCCCGTAGGCATATCACCTGCCTTCTCACGTCTCTCCCACACTCCTTGCCAGTTAGGTTGTGCTAAAGCTCAGTCTTCTGTTTGTCTGAGGTTAAAAGGCTCCTCTCTCGCTATTATTCATTTGTTCTTTCCAGGAGATCTCTCCACAATTTAGTTGTAATTCTATATCAGTCCTGGGAGGAGTTCAGTGTGACTTCCACTCACTCCTCTGCCATCTTGATTTGGAACGTTTTTATGTCTACTGCAGGGATACCCCAAACCATAGTAATCAGTGAGATAATTTACAGTGAATGTACAAATTTTTTCTCTTAAATTCTTAAACTCCAAATCATTGGAGCAGTGTCCACAGATAATATTAGCTACCCATTATTTATGATATATTAGGCTCTTTATGCATTTCCCAAACCTCACTATATTGTTATTAGTCCTATTCTATAGATGAGAAAGCTGAGTCAAGCAGTGTTTGAATTCCCAAAGTCCCACAAACAAGAAGTGGTTGAGCAGGGTATTAACACCCATACTCTGGGACCTGAGGCTGCGTTTTAAGAGCCAAACTTCTGTCATTCATGCATGGCTGCCATGGCAGGCACTCTTCCCCAAATAAAGATCATTTTAACAGCTTAATGGCAACAAAGCACCTGCTGAACCCCCAAACAATTGTCCCAGAAAATGGCTACAACAAAAAACCCTCCACCTACAACACTGAACAATCTTTTCTTTTTGAAATGTCTCAAACTGCTCTTTGTTCCCTTGCCACCGACCAAGGGCTGCCAAATGTGCATGAAGACCAATTAGAAAGCTGCCCCAGTTCCCCTTCATAGAACACTGGGCGATTAGAGACCTTCTCGATATAACATCTTCTCACTCTGTGACACTGATTCGCCTTAACACCTTGAACACCTGCTGCAATGAAAGTGATAGTTGATGGTTTCCCTCAACACATTTATAAATAAGTAGTCTTTAGGAATTTGGTTTCAGACTTACTTTTCTCTTTAGTATCCTAACACAAATCAGTTTGACTCTTTTGATTTTCGGTTATGTTAAAGTAATACAATTCAAAGTCCTCACAATTCTATTCAACTCACTGAAGTTATAATAAACTTGATTAAAACATGAAAAGAAATCCATGTCACACTCTGATCAAGTGTTAATTAATATTAAAAGACATAATCGAATGTTGGATTCCAGATAGATTGAATCATTATAAAATAAATAATTATAATTTGGTTCTCAAAGAGGGATCTATATGCAAAAATAGAGTTATTTCTTCCTTACTGGTCTGTGTTCTCACAAATAGATGGAAAAAATGTCTCTACAGTGCATCGGGGTTAATGAGATGTGTCATTGGTCCTAAATACGTCAAGAGGGTCCTTAGCTTTAAGGAATACCACTGATCATTGTTACATACCCTCACAAAGCCCTGATCTGTGAAGGATATAAAATAACATTTACTCTTTGTACACTTCATTTGTAGTTGTAAGAAGAAGCAAGACTGTTTCTGCCAAAAGATAAACACTGCCACCTGCTGAGATAAGAGAACCAACAAAAGCATAAAGATGTGAAGTTTATTCACGTTTTGTTTTTTCACCTCTGGCAGACAGGAAGACCCTCTGGGCCTTGGGATACACAGGGCTATGCCCATTTGGCAGCAAGAAACAGCTACAGACGATGAGCCCTTCATCCATTAATTCTTGTAAGATTACAAGGCATTAGGTCTTCTGGGTAGAAGGGGCAACGTCACTGTAGGTAGTTAGCTAATTATTAATAAGAAAGAGAAGAAAAGGAATTAGACAGTGAGCTTAATAAACTGGGGGGCATAAGCCTGCTTGCTTAGCCAAGAAGCTATAGCTTCACACCCCAGGGGAGCACAGCATTGCTCCACCCGGGGAATTAACACTCTTCCCTTTCCCCCTCCCCTACCAGATTGCTGGGGGTGCACAGGGAGGTGTTTAACCAAAGAGGCCTGTCAGTCTAGTCTCAGGAAAGGAAGGATTAGTTGGGAGGTGGATCTATCAAAAGTCCACAAAAGCTTAAGAAGTTAATTGGTCATTTTGAAAGAGCTCCTGGTTATAATCCCAGGGGAAGCCCCCACTCTCTTTTGGACCAGCACTTGCCCCAGGCATTCTCTGCTCTCTAACCTGGGCATACAGCATATTCTATGTTTTATTACTAGGAGCAATAAAAAGTGTGCTCTTCATTATTCCAAAAAAAACCAACACAGATATCTGATCTGTTGTGGTAGTTACCTGATTAAAACCCCACAGTAGAAAGTAGTAGCAAAGGCAACTTCGTTCAAAGAGATGCATCCAGCATTTCTCAAAAAGTAAAATAAGCATCAGTCCTTGCCTTCTTTGCACTTACAATTTCTGTGTAACTGTTCTAGGGTTCCCATCTCTTGCATGCCCACAAATTGTCATAAACTCATTAAGTTCTAGGTAACAAACCTAAAACTCCAAACTCAAAAGGAAATTTAGAGAGAAAATGATGGTTTTGCCTTGATGTGCATAATTCAAAAAGGACCCCTTCCATATACTTATACAAACACACTCTCAACTTTATCAACTCTCCTCCATATTTTAAGTCAATATCCATTCTGAGGTTTCTTATAAAAACCAGGGCATTTCAGAGGAAAGAAGATAGAAGAGAGTAGTAAAAAGGTTTAAAAAACTCCAGGTTATACCAACTCAGAGATGAAACCTTCCATACATTAGCATTGACCTCAGAGGCTTGTGAATCTCCACTGGGTTTTCCCATAAAGAGCAGGTAGTCCTCATAGTGGCATTCCTAAATACAGGCTGCTCTCGTATAACCAAAGCCATGTCAGAAAGCATCAAGCCATGAGTTTTTAAGAAAAAAAACTTTCTGAAAACTTCTGTGTATTGTGATTTTAAAAGCATCAAATACCAACTGGATCCTCCCTTTCTGGGCCAAATGTGATGCCATTACAAGGAAGTGTTTCCTATTAGGATTCAATTATTTCATCATTCAGGTTTTATTTCTTATTTCCAAGATGTCAGCTCCATTAGTTATCATACTAAACATCAGAAATTAACAGGCATTCTCAAAAATATACTCAATGCTGAAGATAAAATAAAAAGAAATCCCTAAACTTCCATAGTCTGCTTTTCCACTAAAAATTTAAGTTGCTTACAAGCCTAGCTCCCAGCACAGTGTCTCAGAAATAATAATTGCTGAAAGTTTGTAATCCAACCTCAGATATGCCCGATGAGTTAACACCAACATCTTCACAGCTTCTGTGTTTTTCCCAATGAAGTCAATGTTTGATTTTTCTCTAAATAACAGGCTTCTAAAAGGCAGACACTAAGGGTCAGGCTGTGAAAACCAAGAAAACTGATCACTTACCTCAGAATTAACAAACTGCATTTAAAAATGCAATCCTTTGTAATAAATAATGACCATTAGAGACATATCCAGTCACAAGTGCAGTTTTGTAAATCAGAGGGAAAAATCCAAATAGTGTTAATTCATTAAGTATATTCATCTAATAAAGTATCAATTAATGAAATTAAACAAATCAATTACACAAAAGCATCAATTAAAATTAACTCAATTTAGTTAACATAATGAGTATTTTGAGTGGCGTTTGTGGTTTCTTTTGCTCTATATTTTCTACAGCTTTTTTTTTCTGATTCTTTGTTTTATATAAAGATGTTAAGATTAGACTTTACAAAGTAATTAAACAAATGCACATTTTAATATATGGGAGCCCTGTTTTGTGCACTTACAGCTTTGTCTTTGTTTCCATTGTCTTAGTAAGAGTGTTTGTCTTATAAAGAGTGACTCTAACACCTGCATCTGTGAAACGGGTTCCATCATAATATGAAGGACGCCCACTCTTACCTCACAGTGGACATCGTTGCAGGGCACAAAAGCTTCCCGCTGAGAATGAGCAGCTTGTTTTCACAGCCTCACACAGGTCTTTCTTTTACCAAATGGAGCTCCCAGATCATTACTGTATCTACCATTTCACTGTGTAAGTGTGAACAATAAGAATCTAAGCATTTGCTCCTTTATATTTCCAAAAGCTGTTATTTAAATTTTTCATTTAGTTTCTGTAATGTTTAGAAAAAGTATTTCTAATCCATTATAATACCATTGCTGGGATAAGAGTGAATTTAGAATTATCAGGCCATTTGGAACTGAGACTCAATTATGAAAAAATTATATGCAAAATAAAGATCTAAACTCAAACTCTTATTAATTGGGAAAAAAGCACCATGCTTTGTTTGTAAAAAATGTCTATTTTTTAAATCTTATTTTTCAAGAGATTAGAAATAAATTCAGGAAAAAAAAGAAAGAAAAAGCCATATATGTCAGTCCACAGCCACGTGGGAAAACTCATAGGCAACACCTCACTATTTAATAGCCTCATTGGGCTATTTGTAGGACACGGCCTTCCGAGGTTTGAGTTCATGTCTGGCCACCTATTGGCCAAATGATCTTGGGCAAGCCACCTCCAGTTTTTTAAGGTTTATTTTATCCTCATCCAAGAGAGATGGGAAGGGGGAAAGAGAGAAAGAAACACCAGTGTGAGAGAGAAACACTGACGGGCAGCCTCCTGCATGCGCCCCAACCGAGGATGGAGCCCACAACCAGGGCATGTGCCCTGACAGAGAATCGACACTTCGTTTACAGCCAGGGAAAGCCGCCCTCCTTTTCCCACGCATGTTTTATCACCTCTAAATTAGGGCACTAATGATTCCTATTTTATTTCTTTTATTGAGTAAATGAATTTAGACAAACTTTGTAAACTGTAAAATATGTAACATTTGGAGATATTTTTCTTTATATTTTAGAAAAAATAATCTGATAGGGCAAAGAAAGCAAGGTGATTAACTAGAAGATCGTTTGAGTTTTTGGTGTGGAAGGGGAGTAATGAAATTATAGATTAAAATGGCAGTAAGACTGGCTGGCTAAAATTTGTTTCTTAATGAAAGGAAATGTTGGTGATTCGGTGATAGAGAAAATAAAGGGAAAAAAGTAATAAATAATTCCATTGTCAGCAGGACTAGAACTGCTAAAATGATAGGGCAGATGGTAATGGGAGGGGTAGCAAGAAGTTCTCTTCTGGACTTGACGAGATTAAAAGAGAAGTCAAACTACTTAAAGTAAGAAAACTGCATCAGTCGTCTTGTAACTGGGAAAGAGGCGCAGGACAGATGCCAGCAAGGACTGCGGAGGGAGAGCCCCCAAGCCTCAACTGCTTGAGTCATCTTGCCTCTGAACGGACGACTTTGGGACTGGACTTGCTCTAATTGTCTTTTGTTACTTGCCACCCAAACCATGTTAACCAAGATAAAATTTAAAAATTGAATAAAACAAAACCATAAAATAATCTTGGTAAGATAGCTAAAATGATTGCAGATATTTTGAGTCACAACTCCTTGTGTTTGCAAGGAGTCTATAATCCCTTGTGTTTGAGGACTATCTTTAGATATCTTAATGGCATTTTTTTAACTTCAAATTTCATCCCTTTGGAGGTGCAAAAAAGGGAAATTGTTTTTAGAGTAATAGCAGCAGCATAAAAAAATGAGATAATAAGTTTACTTGTAATTTCAATTAGAAGATTACTGATGTGTTTTTAAATGCAATATAAGATTTAGAGGTATAGAAACAGTGTTTAGTTCAGAATGCATTTATTTTGTCTTTAAATTAGGCATAATCACAGCCTACTGCAATTTTAGATATGAGTTGTTAGAAAAGATATTTTATTTTTATGACAATTGAATTGATCTACTTTCATAAATCCTACATGAAATTGAAATATATGGAGATGGCTTAGACCATAATCTTCTATAGTGATGATCTTACATCTCAACTCCTCTGTTCAGCAGAGAACCTGTAAAAGAAAATTTTTCCAGCACTCCTCAATTCTAATTTACTTGATAAAAGTTCAATTTACAATCCTTCCTAAGATATCTATAATAAATGAAGTGAGTTATATTTCAAGTAGGACTTATGAGCAAATAACACTGTGCTCCTTCCTGAAATTTTTGTCTATATATGACAAACACTTTTTTAAAGATGACTGCTAACTATTGAGCATAAGAATAAGAGCAAGCATTTATCACCATGGTGCTTATGTGCTAGACAGTGTGCGAAACAAGAACTATTAGTATTACCACTTTCCAGATGAGAAAACTGAGACAGAATGGGAAGGTAACTTGCCAACCGTTAAGAGGTTGAAAACAGATTATATGACATGTACATCCAGGCAATATGACTCTTGAGCCCATACGCATTTCATTAAACACTGCAAGACTTCAGATGGCAATAAAGTAGGTATATGTAGTGTAAGTGCCTGATGATAAGCTTTTTTATTGCAGTGTAAGTGCACGACATCAAGCTTTGGGTTGCTGAGGCACCCATTTCAAAGACATCCATCTTGAATAAACATTGACAGCTATGTGACCCAGCTACTCGCTAGACAACTGGGGAAGAAGCCAGGCCTCTCCCACCCATAAAGTTTCCCTTTGGAGCAGCCTGCAGAACCGACTGCTTGAGTAACCCTAATTTTCCCTGCCTGCCCACTACTTCCCACGAAACCCCAGGCACTCCTCCCTTGACCCAAACAAAGGCAGGCACCCAAGTCTGTACACCCTCTCTCTCTCTTCCTGTTGGCTGCTGCTGAGGTGCATCTGGCAATCATACCAAGAACCACAAGGGCAAGCCCAGCCATGACATTGGCTCAAGGTGGAGAAATGCCTCTGGGGGCGGCCACGAGCAGTAATGGGCCCAGGTGAGTGCCTCCCAGCCAACAGCATCACTATCCATAGGCTGAGAGCCAACACGGAACAGTATATCATTGCTTATGATTTTAAGTACTTAAACACTTATTTTTTAAGTAGGTTGTGACATCTGGAAACCTTCTTAAACATTGTATTTAAAAATTCTTCAATACATAAAAATTAGAGGAACAAGCCATTTTCTGGCCCAGAGCTTCCTACACCTAAATTGGTCTGAAGACATAGGATGGTCTCCATAACCACACAGTGGCTGACTCTTTCGAGTGATGAAACCAAATGGTATCGCCACTCTCCCTAAAGTCATCGAAGAGTTAGAGAGGAAGAGCCCATGACCGCTGCTTCTTTAGAGCTTTAAAAGAAGTAGCTAAACTCTGGTCTAGAGACCTTGAACCCCAACTCTCCTTGTCTTCACCACTTCTGAACTTCCCTCTTCCAGCAGCACCACAGAAATTTTGTTTGCTTTGACTTCGTTTTATTTTTTTCTTCTTCTTGAGAGTTAGATGTCCACAGATGATCTATGATCTGAAAGGTGATTCTCACCCCAGACCTTCCTACTGATAGATCTGACACTCTTCTGCCATAATCAAACCTCGTTCACTTAAGAACACCGTGTTATGGAGTTCGATTTCCTAATATCTGGATGTCCTTGGTGAAATATTTATATTTGCTGTGACTTACCTCCCTCATTTTGAAATCAGGACTGTGACCTGCTTCGGAACGGTTCTGGGGGAATCAAGTGAGATTATCTACTATACGGCTAGGCGATATCTGGCATATGATTAGACACAATGGTTACTATTTTTAGCATTAAGAAAATAATTCCATAAGATTCTCTTTCTCCAGATTCAGGCATCACTGTTATATCTTGTGTTTTTTTCCTTTAACATTTATTTGTAATATGTATGTAAACATTAACTTGGAATATGTGGCACTTTTACGTAAAACAGCCTGTATAAAACATTTTTAGTGTTTCAGCTGCAGTCACCTTGGTGTTTGATTAATTTCCCTGGTACCATAATTGTTTCCCACCAAGATTTCGAAATTCAATAGTCTGGATGTCTATTCTACTTAACTTTTCCTTATAAATAAACCTGTGTACATTTAATAGCAAATCCATAATATATTTGCTATTAAATTAGATTCATTTTATTTTCTCTATATGCTGCCTTAATTTTATATGGTATAGGTCCTCAGTTTTTTTGAGGGGTGGAGGAAATACATTCTTAAGTGTGAAAGAAGAAAGATTAACCTTCTATTCCAAGGTTTCCTTTCTATTCTTAGCTAAAAAAAGGAAAATAACTAAATAATAAAACTTCTAATCACATAATTAACATACATGTCCCCCTAAAACACATTACAAATATCTACATACAATTCACAAAGAATTTCTCTGAAAACTTTATTCAACAGAAATATAAATAACAGCCTTCAAAGTAGAATCTAGGAAACATATTGTTAAAGTACTCTGGTTTCATTTATCAGTGTCATGATGCTATTAAAAAATAAAACAAAATCGAAATTACCAGTGACATTTTCCAAACAGTAGGCTGTTTCCTGTCATCTCCAGCAAATGATACCAAGAAATGATATAACTTCTTCAGTTTTAATAGTCACATCTGTGAAGCTAAGGACAGTGTATAAATAGTTGACTCATGGAAAAAGAGAAAATGTGAAATATCAACATAGCTTGCAGCCATCTGGGACGCTCCGGCTCCTGCTACCACGGCTAGCACGCGTGTTCATCGACCAGCTTCCTTCAGTCAACGCCATATCCTGCAGGTATTATCCTTGCTGCCTATTAAGACAAATTTCACAAAGCTATTTTTTCTTTATTTTATTCACTTCACTCTCTCTTTTTACAAGTTGACATTTTCTGGGTCATTGTCAATTTTCAATGTGCCAAATGTGCTAGATTCTCAGTGCCCAACTACCAAGCCTCTGAGACGTTCAGCTCAGGTATCTAGGGAATGGGAATCTTTTTCTCTTTCTCTCTCTCTCCCTCCCTCCCTTCCTCCCTTCCTTCCTTCCTTCCCCCCTCCCCTCAAGCATTGCCACCAGGTAGAAAGGCGGTGAACTTGAACAGCCCCAGGGTCCAGGTGTCCGCACATGAGAAGAGAGTGCATTCCACTTTAGAGCATATCAAAATGTCAATAGACGTTTCTCATCATCAGTCAAAATGTAAAATTGGCATCCTTCCTACACTCCCCACTACGCTGACAGACACTCTTCCAAAGCAGCCTTGTAATACTC
This sequence comes from Pteronotus mesoamericanus, assembly GCF_021234165.1. Classification (NCBI taxonomy): domain Eukaryota; kingdom Metazoa; phylum Chordata; class Mammalia; order Chiroptera; family Mormoopidae; genus Pteronotus; species Pteronotus mesoamericanus. The sequence goes on from NW_026555277.1 coordinate 1,995,053, forward strand.
CCCCTGCCAAGGGTCACCTTTCATATTCCCTGTATGGAAATGACAGTCCCAGTGTGGTTTCTCCAGAGGCTCAATGCATATCATCAACATAAGCAGCAGGGGTGCTACTGGGTTAGGAAAGCCTGAGAAAACTGCACGTTCCACCAAAAGCACCTTACACTTTAAAAATGTAGTGACCATGCTGGCTAATTCTCTTTCAGTGTGCAGCTCTAACCCTCAGCTCAGGCAGCCCTCTAAAGCACGCATGGTGGACGCTGGGGTAACCAAGAAAAGGGGGCCGATCGATTCAAAGAGATGGCTCTGCTGTTGGCAAGACAAGCCTATCACACCCCCCCCACCCCGTTCTGATAAGCTGTGTCGCCCAGTAGGCAGGTATTTAGCACCTGGGTGCCTTGGGATACACTAAATAAATAAAAATACCATTCAAAGAGCTCAGGAACCTACATGCCAGCACTAAAACAAGGCCCAAACCAAGAAGATTCCTCCCCGAAGCTCTCCAGGGTCTTTGTGAAAGCTGGCTGCGGGAGGCGGTCCTGCGCAGTTGCCCCACAGAGGCTCATGACTGGGAAAGGCTGGAACTCCGCCAGCCCAGCCCTGCCTCCTCCTTCCTGCTTGGCAGCAGCTCCCTGAAGAGCATCTTGTGCCTGTAATCGCTGTCCCCTACTCTTTCCTTTTCCTGGGAAAGGATCTGACGTTCTGTTCACAATAAAAGACATGGCTTCTAGTAGTACTCTCTTAGGAGCAGCCACATTTTAGTAACCCTCGCAAATCATAAGCCCAAAGAAAGTAACCTGCAATTTTTGGACTTATTCATAATTCAGTAAGAGGGGGGAGGTATTTTAAGGCAAAAGGGGAGCTGATTTACAGACCTCCTGATGTTGCATGACTATGAAGCAGCCGATTTACAGGGCCAAACGCGCCTATGTGACATTGAACTTATTAGTCAGGTAAGCAATTTTTAAATTTAGTCAACACAGTGGGCCTCACTGAGAGTGAGGCATACTGGGTCTTCCGTAACTTCTTAGGGTGTCCCTGTCCTACAGCGTTGTAGCAGCCACCCCTGCCAAGCCTCCTCCAGTGGTACCGCGCTGACATCATACCATATTCTTGTCATTTTTCTCTCCTTTCTGCAATCTAAATTAACCTGTTCTCGATCCAGTTCTCATAAAATGTTGTTAATATGATTAATTCACAATAAAGTGTGAATGGTTGAAAAAGATGCTCAATAAGTGTTTTCTTCTCCAAATATCTGTACATTAGCAGGGAACATCAAGGAAAAAACAACTTTGCTCAAAGAATAAATCTCTAATGAGCTAAAATCTGACTGCGCAGAATCCAGGTCCTGTCTTGTTTTAGCTACTAATACCGAACGGACATCAGCTGGATATTAACCATTTGATGGATGATACCTGGGGAAAGGTAGTAAGCAGCAAGGCAGGCTACTGACTTCTTAGTTTATGCAGAGCAACGAAAATGTAAAAGCACAAAGCCTTACAGTCAGTGGCAGGGCTCACTTCTGTGGTTCCATGATGCAGCTAAAATTAAATAATAAGCCTAGAACCCCCTAAGATGACCAGGGCCACTGGAAGAGAGGGAGGGATGGCAGTGAACTTCTTTTGTATTCAGCGTAGGATCCCTACTGGCTAACTTAAAAGGAAAACCAAGTCGCTGGTGTTTTATTCCCGCCCCCCACCTGTAATGATTATGTTGCCTTTGTAGTTGAAAGCACATGAAAAGATCTCATCAGTGTGTCCCTCGAGCACCTGAAGGCATTGGCCAGTCTGAGCATCCCAGATTCTTGCTGTTTTGTCTGAGCTGCCTGTTAGAAGACGGTTCCCTTGGGGGTTGAAAGAAATCTACAAAAGAGAAAGAAAACACCATGAAATGTTTGTGTAATGATTCCCAACATATTTTTAATCAGGAAAAAAGGGACATTACTAAGCACCTGTCACCTTTCCAGCCTGGTATTTATTCTTACACAGAATGGTTCCTCCATGGTGGGAAAAAGATTGCAGGGACTAATCCATGCAAATTAAAATCTAGACAGAAAAGTGTTAGTGCTTATCCCCTCCTGATTCTAAGGACAAAGGCCAAAGCACCCTTATTGTCTGAGCATTCCCCACCCACTTCTTTCCAAAGACACGTGATGGCTTTCTTCATGCAAACAAAGAGGCTGAGAACCCAAGCCAGGCTCCTTCCTACCCAAACCCAATGCTACCTGTGCAACCCCACTCCTGCAGCCAAAAGCACACAGTCTGTGCCACAGGATAAGGGAACATCAGGGCCTATGAGGGGGGACTTCTGTCTATTGCTACGCAAAGTGCAGCGCTTTCCATTAATGTGTTCTGAGTGTCTCCTGAGTGCCAGGCATTGTCTGATGGTCTCTCAGCAGTCAAAGAAAACTGTTGCTTTTCCATTCCTTTGGGTACCATGCTTAGCACCCTCTCTGAATCAGCAGGAGACAATGATTTGTGCCACCTCCTCTATGACCGAAGGTTCGATGAAGGCTGAGCCATATGTTTTTTTCATCATTGTGTCACCGATGCCAGGAGCAGTGCCTAGCACGGCAGACGTCTCAAAAAGCACTGGCAGCATGAATGACTGACATGAACTCTGACTTTGGCACGCCATAGAAATGGTATTACTGGGCAGCAATTCAAAACGTAACATTTCACTTAAGCATAAAATGCAATAACGCAGGATCTTAGAACTCTATATCCACACACACGCACACACACACAAAATAAATGAACAATTGTGGAGTACAGCACACCATATATGTCAATGTCCATCAAGCCAGACACTCAGAAATATGACGCAGGCTCACCCCTCAGCCTGTTTTCCATGTTCACACTGGCCCCATCCCCGCTCCTGCCAGCCCCTGAGGCCTCCTAGCCCATGAAGGGAATGTGCTCTGCACGGCCTTGGAGACCAGGCCTGCTCGGCTGGCAGTGGTCACCAGCAGCAGGTGCAGGTCCGGGAAGGGAGAGAACATGGCAAGGGGGTGGGGTTGGGCTCCAGGTAGAACCTTCAGAGACTTGAAACCATCAAGCTTGTGTTTGAGAAGGAAGAAGCAAATCTGACCTCAGGTATGAGATCAAGGAATCGGGCTGAGCTGGGAGGCGAGAGTCACCAAGTCCCAGCCATCCCTAAAATTTTCTGAGGACACATCTAAGCCTCAGGTCACCAACTGGATGGCCCTGCTCTGTGAATATGCTTTTGGGAGAAGTTTATACAAAATTCAAAGCTACAACCTTGGAGTTTCAAACTAGGTCATTTTAAACTTTGTTGAATGATAAATATTTCCATGGAATACTTCCTCAATTGAATCTGGTTTACAGAACACTTAATAATTCTACATGATGTTTTCTTTGCACACTATAAACTCATGTGTCTACTACAACCAGGACAAGCACTTGGTAAGCTTCTTAAATAGCTTTAATAAGTGCTTCCCGCTAACTAAATCTTTTGCTGATGGCTGAGGGGAACACTGTTTATAGTTTTTGAAAAGTTTTAGACATCATTTATTGTACTGAATTTGAGGACACATTTAAAAATAAAGTCTTTAGGCAATTGATTTCTAGAAAGAATGAGATAATTGGAAAAACCTTAGTAGCTTGGTGCCAACATACCAAGCATCCTTCAACATACTATTTTTCCTTCAACAAACTATTTTTTGAAAGGAAATAAATTGCTCCAAATGAGAAAGCAACTCACCTTTGAAATCTCACCTTCATGACCTTCCAATTTAGCAATGCATTTTCTTGTGGCTGCACTGAAAACTCTTGCTGTTCCTTTTTGAGAGGAGTGGGGATGTATATATATAAATTCATCTGAAATACAAAACTTTGAACCACATGCCTTAAATTGTCTAAATATCTATCCCTCTAACACACAGCTCTCTGCTAGGTTTGCCTTCTTGTCTACGATAAGAGCCAACCACTTGACTCTGTCCTGCTGTGGGTAAGAGCTTATTGCAAGAAATAATGGGTTCCAAGGTAGGAAAGGCAGAGAGACACCAATTTAGCACGAAAAAAGATTTTAAAGGGAAAAAGAGGGAATGAAAACAAGTCTTTGATGAAATAAACACAAAGTTCAGCATCAAACACCAAATATGAGTCTAAGGCTACGGAAGATGTGAGCAGCTGCCCTGAGAAGGAACAGTGGCCACCACTCAACGAACAAAGAAGGGCACGATGAAACCCTTTTCAACAGAGAGAGCCAACAGAATGGTTTATTCCTGTTTCCCTGGTGTATCCGCAGTGCTCAGAAGTGCCACTCAATAAATAGGTATACTGTGGGTAGGTAGATGCACGGATGGGTGGATAGATAGATAAATAGAAGAAAAAGTATATGTTTCTTTAGAATTGAGGAATGTAAGAGTTAAATAAGCACAGAGGACAAAAAAAGCAGTACTACAATTGTTGTCAGAAAGAAAGGTAAAATCTGTCAGGTCAGGTGAAGGATGCTTTCTTAGTGCAAATTACAGCACTACACACAGGTGAAACTAGAAAGGATAGGGTGTTTTGGTCACTTAATTTTCTTTCAGAGAAAAGCAAAATATCTTAAATTTTTACTTACCTTTCTTGACAATGTCAACTCAGGAGGAAGTAGACAAAATGATTAAAATTGCTATTTTAGAATTAATATAGATAAAAACATAAAATTTGTCACTTAGTGGGACATTTCAAACACCTTAAAGGAAGGTGACCAACTTGTTTTAAGAGTTTGTTAATAACATAAAAGGGAATATCCTGCATAGAGCAATACTTTAAATTAACACAGAAGCATTTTTAATCTTCAGAAAACACAGAAAAAAGATAACCTGAAACTGTAATTTTTTAAAGATAGAAATATGAGTAAGACAGAAAATTAAGCTTTGAGAGTAATTCCAATAAGATAAAGGAAATATAGAGAAACACATGTAGTTGAAGAGGTAACTCACTACATTGATAAATTTAATTTTAAGAAAGAAATGAGGAGCAAAGGCCAGAGATAGATAAAGAAGATTGGTCTAAACATCAATACTTCTCAGGAGGCACAGAATGAGAAGAGGTTTACAAAAGACACCAAAAGAAAAAAAAAAGTCTTTTGAAGTAATGTCTTATTAAACAAAAAGAATAGAATCATTGCTAGGAAAAATAACAGATCAAAGAAAAACAAACCTAGAAGAATTGAACTTGCATTTTATTCTTATCCGTCCCTTCATGTCCTGATCTTCCAATCCTGCTTGTTCCCCACCTCCCGTAGCGCTGACCAACTCCTACCATTCCGTATAATTTAATCTTCCACATAAAACAAATGTATGGTACTGCTCATTGTCTCCCTCTCCATGAGAGCAGGGATTTCTGTCTCTTTTGCTCACTGACATACTCTCTGTTTCTAAAACAATTCCTGGCACAAAGTACTCCATATATGCTTTTATTGAATGGAGCTTTTGTATAAATGAGAAGGATATTTAAAATGAAAAAAACAGATTAATTACAGTTAAGAGGTGATTTTTAAAAGCAAAAAAAATCTGTGAGAAAATTAAAATATAAGTAGTTACTTTAAAAAATAATATTGTTCACTGCTTTCCACGGTGGTTACACCAACTGGCATTTCCACCAACAGTGCAAATATGGAGATACCTCAAAAAATTAAAAATGGATCTGCCTTTTGACCCAGCAATCTCATTTGTGGGAATATACCTGAAGGAACCCAAAACACTAATTCAAAAGAACATAAGCACCCCTATGTCCATTGCAGCGTTATTTACAGTCACCAAGATATGGAAGCAGCCCAAGTGTGCATCAGTAGATTAAGTGGATAGAACAGCTATGGGACATTTACACAACGGAATACTATTCAGCCATAAAAAAGGAGAAAATTTTACCCTTCGTGACAGTATGGATGAATCTGGAGAACATTATGCTAAGGGAAATAGGTCAGTCAGAGAAATTCAAATGCCATATGATTTCACTCATATGTGGAATCTAATGAACAAAATGAACAAACAAGCAAAGTAGAGATAGACCCATAGAGAGAGAGCAGGGTGACAGATAAGGTAGAAGAGGTTAGGAGGGTAGAGGGATTAAGCAAAAGAGAAAAAGGTTTCATAGATATGGACAACAGTGTGATGGTTGAGGCAGTGGGTAGATTAGGGGAGTGTAAAGGGACTAAATGGTAATGGACAAAAATTACAATAAAAAGTAAAACTGTCCAGATTCAGAGGGTTTATATTTCCATAATGTAAAAACAATTTGTATATATGATCAAAGAATTGCCTTTGAAAATCCAAGTAAGCAACTGCAACTTTAAAAGGGAGACAATGACGAAATAAAAACTGGGTAATTAAGATGAATCACTAGCAAAAATAATATAACGGCATAGGTGGTCAACAGGGAAATGACACAAATGTATTGTAGCATGACATGTGGTCTTCTTGAAATTGAGGCACGTAGTGTAGCGCCAGCCATGGTTATCAATAAGATGACACAGGCATAGTACAGAATCATAAGTAGTAATCAAGAATATGTTGTATAGCAGAGCATCATATATGTTCATCACAAAGATCTGTTAGACATAGTGGAGCAGCACGTGAAGTTATAAAGGAGACAATGCAGATTTTTTATAATAGAACCATTGGCAGTAGTCAGGCTGATGAGGTTGACATTGCGTAGCATAATGCATGAACATCAGGGAGATGGCCTGGAACATACCATTGTATACTGCCATCAAGGAGATGATGAAGACCTTGTATTAAACCACAAGTGGCTGTCAAGGTGGTGATGCAGACCTTGTACAACATCACACGTGGTTATCAGAGAATGGTACAGATATAGTGTGGTAACATGCATGGATATCACATAGATGAGGCAGATATAGTTTCTATCATAGCTGGTCATCAGGGAGATGACCTGCAGTGTAGAATCACACATAGTTTTCATATAAAGCATAAAACCCTCCACAAATTAAATGTATGAACAGATGTCCTACCATCGGCTGACGCAGTTGCGATAAGCTTTCCAGCATAATCAAAACAGCAGTCTAGAATTTCATCATCATGGCCTGTTAATGTTGCCAAGCATTTTCCATTTGTAGCATCCCACAACTGCAATTAATAAAAAGAAGAAGACTGTGACTTCTTGTTAAAATGCAAAGATGGCCAGGAGTAGTCCTTAGGGCATATTTATGGCTGGTTAAATAACTGTGCCAAAATCATGCGTATAATTTTCACACATTCTGTTCATTTTACCTTGCTTTTTGACAAGAGATCACAGCTAACCAGCTGACAAGGCACACTTTCGACACAGAGGGGATGAAAGAAAGACATTTAGAGTGGCTGGTGCAAAACCGACACTACGTTAGGGAAAAAAATATCTCAAAGTGCACACTTCCCTGATTGGAGTGGAAATGTCCTCTTTTCATAACAAGGAGCTTGATCTAAAACTAAAATTCCAGAAAATGAAACGTTCATTAAGATTATAATAGATTTGATATATAATTAAGTAATAGTTTCAGAGTATAAGTTCTTAGTAACAGAAACTTAAAAGCAGGGAGACACTGTGTTGTGACTTCTTGAGCTTCACTCTAATCAACGTTTGATAAATTAATAGAGGGACAGTAAACAAAAATAATGTGCCTTTTAAAAATAATACCTCTAAATACATTTGAATCAATTAAAGTTGTTTTACTACATCATAGTTCCTTTAAACTTGAGGGATCCCAAACTTGAAATTTAAAAATTACCAGTTATTATTTATAAGTTAATGTGTTACGTTTATAGCACCTTAAAATCTGTTAACATTGCAGTGAGTACCTGACACAGTAAAAAGCACAGACGTGAGAATTATAAAGCAAAGCCATTTCTTGAGCTCACCATGCAGGTTTTGTCCATAGAGCCAGTCAGTATCATAGAGCAATCCCAGTTGAACAAGGCACTGCTAATCTCAGCGCAGTGCCCAATTAAGGTGTACACCTTCCTGCAAAACGGAAATGACTCATAGATGCCTTACATCAGCATATGTCCAGAGTTGGGATGGCAAGCCCATTCGTGTAAGAGTCTAACTACTAGTTTTCACAAACTAATGTCTTTGACAACTCAACAAAGATGGCTTTGCTGGAGCTCAAAAGGAGTCTACTACTTTAATTTCAACAAAAACATACTTAAATTTTAAACAATCAGAGGTAACATTACTTAAGACAACATTTCAGAAAGGCATGGATAAAAAAAATAAAGGCAGTCTGAAATTCTGGAAGTATTCTTACACCAGAGGAGTGAACCCCTGGTAGCTCAGAAACTACCCATCGGTGTCTGCAGGACCCCTCCTGCTCCCTCGTTTCTTGTTGCCTCCATCTCCATCAGTACCTCTGGTGATGGCCCCTTCTCTCAAAATGCAGACAAGCCCAACAGTGCAGCTTAACAGCACAAAGTGGCTAATTTCGTTCACTTCTTAGCAACTAGAACCAAAAATAACTAGGAAAGAAAGTGAAGTCCTCACACTAAATCATTTTTGGGAAATTAGCCGTAATTTTATTTATTCATGATAGCCATGCCTACCATACTGATAAGCCATTGAAATTTGATTAGCAGTATAACGGATAAATAACAGCTATATAACCAAGTTATTGCTACCATTGCCCTTTCATGTTGCTAATTGGCATTCTTTGTTCAGAATTCTGAGAAATCACATATTTTTTGTGGGTCGGGAATATTGTTAATGAATGAAATACTTAATCGTGTCCTATTCCTATGGAGTACAGAGCACAGTTAACACATTTAGACTAACAAATAAATAACAAAGATTTGTCTTAACCTTCTGGACCAGGGTGAAAAATTCTTAAACATGAAGAATACCTTCCAGTACCAGCATCCCACACAACAACTGTGTGATCAAAAGACCCTGTGATGATTCTGTCTCCTGAGGTGTTGAAGGACAAGGAGATGATTTCAGATGAATGTCCCTAAAAAAATAGAGCAGAGCAGATATAGTCATGCACACTTTAGATAAAGCAAGTGCTACAAATGTGTAATATCAACACCTAAAAGAAAGTTCCAGAAAAGACAAATCTCTACATATAGGGGGGAAAAGCTTCACGGCTGGCTGGGGTAGGAATGGGGAGTGACTGCAGTGGGGCAAGAGGTGCCTTTTTAGGATGATGGAAATGTTTTAAAACTAGCTTTTTGGGATGACTGTACAATTTTGTGGGTTTACTAAAAATGGACATGCACTTAAAGCAAGTCCATTTTAACTCAGTACAGCTGTTTGTTAGTTTATTTGCATTTTAAAGGAAGAGGGCATGTTTTGGGAAATCAGAAGGCTCCTTTCACAGTGTCTTGGAAACATGAAAGAGGGCTGTAGGCTTTACGGGCCAACAATAAGTGATGGGTAGAAGAAAAAAGTTTGCCAAGTTCATAACCTTAAAATAGAAATTCTTAATGACAATTGAACATGAATTGATTAGTAAATATCTGGCCTTTGGCCTGACTTCCACCTGGTTAGGGTCTAGAACCGATGACTTTAACAGAGACAACGAGAAAAAACCCCTCTCTACAGTAGATTCTGCTTGGAGAAGAGCCCTCGTTTTCCTAATTATTTTAGTACACTCACATAATTAGTTTTTAAAATAATACAAAAGTTCATTTACAAATTAAATTTCTGGTTCACTCCAAATGACAAAAATCAAATGTAGCTAAGTGTTAAAATTCTGAACATACACACAAAATGTAATCTCTGGCAGGACACGGGTGTGCAGAGCAGGGCTCACCCTTTTGAATGTTCTGGAAGAAGAAGCGGTAAACTTCTACAACAGAACCAAAAAAACAAAAACTTTGGAAAATATTTTTTAGCCAGTGACCCACAGCAATGATGAGAACGAAGATCAGAAAAATACTTTTTTAAAAACACTAGGCACGCACACACAAAAAACTAGGCACTCTGAGTTAAGAAAGAAAAACTCTTGCTGTTAATTAAAAACACTGGGTTTTTTTTTCCTCTCTTGTTTTAGGCCATTATTTTAACTTTCTTAGAAAAAGTTCTCCTAGAAAAGTGTTCCTATTTTTTTAACTCATTTATAATTTGAAAAGATAAGAAAACTGGATTTCCTATCCAGCCATTCCTACTTACTGCCACAGAGAACTGCTCTATTTTTGCTGGGTAGTTTGGAATGGAGTGGAAAGAAGTGGAGGGTAGCAGGTCACCAAGAGGGTGCCAGACTTCTGGTGGTGATAGACAGGGGCCCAGTGGAGACATAGCACCAGCATTCACTCTGAGATAGTGCCCTTTGGCCTGTTTCTCTCCATTACTTGCATCTGGTCATTGCAGAGTTTGCTTAATATAGAAGGCTGGAGGGTAGAGGAGAAGAGAGCCACCAGTCATCCTTTGAGGAATCTTCTGGCAAGCTTCCCCAGTTCTGCCTCTTCTTAAAAGTGCCAGCCTCCACCTACTTTGCTTTTAGCCAGAGAAATGACGATAGGTGTTAAGCTATAATCGGTGTGGTTCGTAGGCTGAAGTGGGTCAAAATAAATACAGCTTCATCTGGCTTCTTCAGCCTGTCCAGCCACATCGTTAGGAACAGGCAGCAAAACTATTGGAATGCTCTCTCACTCCTGTCTAAAAACTGTCGTCTAACTTAGAGCTAATTTTGTAATAAAAATGCAAACAAAGACAAACACAAACAATAGGCTGCTCCTAAGGAATGGCTGATAAAAACAGAAAACTCTTGAAGTGACTGGCATTGTTAACATACGGTTAACGTGACTACTTCCTCTCCATTCTGAATGTCCCACAGTTTGGCCATTGTGTCCATACTTCCCGTAGCCACCAGTGTGCTTTGAGGATTGAATGATAAACACACCTGGATGACATGAAATGAAAAAGGGTTTAGAGAGAAAGAGTTTTAAATGGTTAACTTTTTATATAGAAAAGCTTCAAGATGCATTACCTTAGCAGATTCAGCCTAATTCTCTGTACAAATACTCAGTGAAAGACCAACTCTGAGCAGCCAGCAACCGACAGGTTGCATTCTGAAGCAATCTCCCCTTGAGAGGAAGCTGCTTGCTCTCTTGCAGGGGGCACTGGGTCTCTCTACCACTTCCAGACCACAGAAGGACAGGAACAAAACCCATCGCCTTTGAGATTCGTGCTACATGGCTCCTATCTTCCTTGTAGCTATCATCACAGTTCTTTCGATCATGCCTCTTCATTCACAAGGGCTTTGGCTATCTGCTCAGTCTCAACCCGAAGTCCTAAGTGGCCTTTGTGGGAACTAGCCATCCAATATCTCCAGACTCTGACACCGGACTCTGTTTCATAATCACTCCCAGGGCCACATTCCAGACCTTGACATCAACTTCTCCAGGAGATTCACTACCAATACACCAATCTCTACCTACAGTTTCTCAGACTTCAGCTTTCATTCTTCCTTATCACACCCCTCCCCCAACCAGGATACCTCCCATCTCATTAAGACCCTTTCCTTTCCTCATGATCCCTCATCTACCAGTCAACTAACACCCTGGAAGCATCCCTCCTGCCAGCATACTCAACACTCTTAGTTCCTATCTTTCAACTGCACCACCCACAAAATTCCTAGCAACTTGTATCAAGCTGAAATTTTATCCACTCATTTGCCCTCCCTATCTCATCATTCAGCAAAAGCAGCTTAAGAAAACAGCAGAGCAGATTGCTGGTATTGCTCCTTCATGCCTTCTGTCCTCATCTGCATCCTCAGGCCCTACTTTGTCTAAGATGTCTTTAGTTCACTACATTCTCCCATCCCCCACTCTTGCCCACACCCCCCCCCCCCCCCCCCCGTGCTCATCCCTGCTTAGCTGATAACCTGGCCTCTTACCACTTCCCTGAGAAAACTCACCCATCAGGTGGGAATTTCCTCACTGAGCCTCACTTTCCTGTTCTTCAGTCTCAGATTCAGAGGGATCACTTTGCCCAATCTAAAACACTGCCTTCTTCCCTGCACTCCAAGCAGAAGTGCAAACAGACTAAATTCCCCCCAGTGACTTAAATAGGCCTGAGCTTTCCCCACATAACAACAAGTCCTCCCTTGACTCTACATACCCCTTAACTACCTTCTTTTCCCTTTAAGCTAAATTCCCTGCAAAAATAGTCTTCCATCACTTAGCGTTTGCCCACTTTCCACTCTTTAGTTCAACTTAACCACTCTGGCTAAATGTCTAATCCAAAGGGTATGGCTGATCTTTTCACTTAATCTCCCTGAGGTTCTAGGTATTTTTCTCCTTCTTGACAGCTTCGACAGTGCTCTTACTTCTTATCTCTCTTTCATATCTTTTGATTGTTTCTCTTCTCCATCTTGCTAAGAGTTCCATCAGTCTTCTCCCTATACTCTACATTTTCCTTTGGGAAATTTCAATTGTTCGATGGTTTCTATTGCCACCTAGATGCCAATGACCCATATCCATGTCTCCCCCACAGACCTTGATGCTCAACCGCAAAGAGCCAACTACCAAATAAATGTCTGTGTTTGGTTATCACACAGGCAGCTTTTATCAATCTGTCTAAGACACATGAGTCATATGAAGCAAACCTGTTCCTTCTCTTTTAGGTACAGAATTGGCAAATGATACTACAAGTCATCCAAGCCTGAAATCATCCTGGACTTCTATTCTTTCCTTCATGCATCATATTGACCTGGTAACCTACTCCTCACACCCCCAACCTCTCTCACATTCTCCTCACCTGCCTCTTGGCAAGCTTTCATTATTTTTGCTTGGACTGCAATAAAGACCCCCGCTGGCCCTTAGTTCTATTTTACCCACCTCCCATCTCTCCTTTATACTGCCAGGAAAATAGACCATGCCAGCTCTCAGTTAAGAAGTCTCAAGAATACAACACTACCTACAGGGTCAAGTCCAAATTCCCTACTATGGCAGACAAGACCCTTTATATGTCCACAACATGGTCTCTCCCACATAAGTCAAGCATACCTTGTGATCTGGCTTTGAATGGGTTACAAGTATGCTAGGACATCGATGCCCTCAACCTGGGCAGCTGGATAATATCAGAAATCCTTGCGTGTCTGGTGTGGAGAGCAAGCAGCTCTCCCCAGTGTGCTGCAAATCCGCATTAGCATATTCTGTGCCTGTCCTCACAAGGAAGTTTGAGAAGCACTGCTCCGCCACACAGAGCCCTGTGAGTGCTCAAGCACATGCCGCTGTTGCACACGCCGCTGTTGCACACCGTGCCCGTGCGGCGCCTCTACCTGGAACACACATGCCACTCCTTTGAAAAGTCTTTCCTGAACACCACCCCTGGCCAAGAAGCTTTGACCACTCCCCTCTGTGCCCTCAGCAAACTCCCCACCAGCCTCTAGACACTTAAAACATGTCTACTCCTCCTACTAAACTACAAAATCCCTGAAGAGCAAGAGCTAGGTCTGATCCTGGTTTGGTACCCCAAGCACACAGGCCAGGGTTCACACACAATTACTACTTAGTAAAATATGTATTGGATTTATGTTGGCCATGAAAAATATGAATGTCTTCCTAGGAACTGTACATAAAGACCTTTTCAAAATTCCAAGGGAATGTGGAAACATGGCCACACTTTGGTAATAAAGACTCTGTCTTTCTTATGACTGTGGGAAAAGTAATTGAACTCTCTATGCCTCAGCCTCCTCAACTGTACAATGGGGAAGGACCTCTCCCTTAGGGTTGTTATGAGGCACAACCAAGCTAATATATACATATGTGAAGGGCTTAGGAAAATGCTTTGTGCACACTGAATGCCATTAAAGAGTCAATTATAATTCTTCACGGCAATATCCTCCGTGTCTAGCAGAGTATCTGGAAAGCAGTGAGCTCTTGTTGGATGAATTTTAAGGATGACTATAAATACATTTTACTCCTAAAATAAGCACCCTGTTTATTTTTAACAGCTATCATTTGTTCCACAGGCTGTTAATTATCTCACTAACTGCTATATGATGTATCACAGAACTGGCCAAGGGCAAGGTCTTCCCAATAGTAGAAGCTATTTAAAGTGTCAGACTATTTATGCAAATCTGAGTTCTAATGATATCCAGAGAAAAATCAGCCTAAATATTTTACATGATATAGAAAGTTATTTTAAAAGCTACTGTAAGAACTTCATCAACCCTCATCAAGTCCCTCTTTTAAAGAAATATGAATGAAAAAGAAAAGTTCATTTGTCTATTGTATTCATATATTATGAGTCTACTTCATCAACGCAGTTATCTGCAACACATTAAAATTAGTTTATAAATTATATCAACACCACCAGACAAAATACATATAGAATAAAAATACTAGGTAGAATTAATTAATTATAAAGATAGAACCACATCTCTCAGAATGCAATCCTAAGAAAGAAATAGCAATGAAGTGTCAGTGTTCATTCATCATGTGTAAGAAATGTGCTGCTCTTTCACAATGCGAATAATGGGACATACTATTTGTGTGGGGGTGGAGGCAGGGAGGGGCAGGGGGGTATGTGAGAAACCGCTCCACCCTTCTCTCAGTTTTGCTGGGAACCTAAAGCTCCTCTAAAAAAAATTAAGTCTATCAAAACAACAGAAAGGAAAAATAAAACAGAACAGCAACATAGAAAATTTGATAAAATCAATGTACTCACTATTTCTGCCGTATGACCTCTAAAGGTGTGGTAACACTTTCCTGTTTCTACACTCCACAGTTTACAAGTCTTATCAAAGGACCCCGTGGCAATTTTGTCACTAAGACACAAAGAACAAAATGGGGGTTTTGAAATCAAATTTAACTCTTTATAGGACACACTGAATTATGATATTAGTACGTGAATCTCTATGAGCTCAGAAATTTACTTGACTTCTAAAACAACATTCAATCCTACAATTTGTTTCATGGGTAACAAAATGCAGGTCTAATTTTTTAATGGCATCGTTTTGTACATTTAACTTTAAATATTTTACATTAAAGGTACATGTTTTGGATTAAAAATACACTTCACATAAGTACCATAAATACAGTGAAAGATTTAGCTTAGAAAATTACTAACAAATAAAAATTAATAATGTATAATAAGTTACATAAACATAGAAAAAAATCTGTTAGTAGGTCTTCTAAAAAAGGATAGCATTGCATTTACAAAAACAATGATAAAAGATAAATCCAATTAACTGTATGTCAGATAAGGTTTACTAAGTTAGACGGTGAGCGTCTCCTAGGGAAGATAATGCCTGCATTATTTCAGCTGTGAGGACTTGGAACCAGAAAGACGGTTTAGACAGGAGATGTGATAAAGACATCAGTCCCTTTCAGATAAGAGCCTTCCTATTTTATTGCGGAGCAGTGCTACTGTCGACACCCAGCAGAGAAGGGTAGATCAGCCTGTTCAACCCTCGACTGTGGAACTAAAACCTTCTCTTTTCCCCCTGACCCCATCTGTCCTTGATAGGAAGTCATCAATATGTTCACCCAACTAGGTTATTGTTCAAGGGCAAGCTCGTTGTTAAAAAGTGTGAAGGGTCTTAAGATCCAAAATATACATCCCAAAGCAAATCTAAGTGCTCAGCACAGCTGCAGAATTTCTGTTTGTTCAGACCAGCACAGTGCCTCGCATCTCTCCTCTCTTCTCAGGCCCCACATAGTACCCCTGTGGTCTCTGATACTCGGGAAAGGCGAGCCGCTTTGCGGGATGCTGCAGGGCCCGCTGCTCCGGGAAAACACGCCCTTCCCACCCGCAGGTCCTCATACACAGGCTGATTCAGCACCCGGAATCTCTGCCTGACTCTCTCCTGTGGCACCCAGTCTAAGACATCTCCCATCAGCGTCTCTCTTTCAAATTCTGTTCAAAATACCCGGAACGTCCTGGGAGTTTTTTTATCAGTTGTCTCCCTCCATTTTTCCATGCTCCCTGTACCTCAAACACATCAGTCTCAAGTTGCTTTTGTTTCTTGATCAATTTCTATCTTATCGCATACTGTTTTCTACATCCATATGATACCATGTCATAAAAGATGCTGACTCCATTGTTTTTTAGAATTACTATATTGAATCAAAGCTTACCCCTGGCCTAATACATTAAACAGGTAAACAGCAACCTAAAGGACTAAAGGAAGTTCATCTCTTTCTCTCTCTTTCTCTCTCTCTCTCTCTCTCTCTCTCTCTCTCACACACACACACACACACACACACACACACACACACAAACACTCCCTCTTATTCTTTGGGCAACTGCCTTTACCTCATTTTGCTGAAACCCCAATGTCCCAAATGGCAGTGGAAACGCCGCTGCAGCTCACATGTGAACAGTCAGAGTAAGAAAACTGAGAGCTGGACCAGTGGGTTTTTCACCAAGGGCTCTTGATAGAATCAAAAACAGGAGCCAGAAAGTGAGGAGTGCTTCTTGCCACTCCGTCCTCAAAGGCTTCATTCTCAGAGAGACATCCAAAAATATCACCTCTGTTAAGGAGACTATTAAAGGATATGGTATTATAGAGGGGATATTTTCAAAAGCCTTTAAATAACATGGCAATTAAAAGTAGAAATTATACGAGAAGTAAAACAGTATCATTTATAATTTCAATAAAAATTTTTCTCGCCCACAAGCTAGTATAATTAGGTATTATAAAAATTATCCTTCGCTACGATTTAAAAGTTATACATCAAAGTTAAATTTTCTGTAGTTTCATTGGAATAGTTAATCATTTTAACATACCAATGCAGTTTGATTGTGTCACTACAATTAACATGTTTAGAAAGTGTATTACATTTTCAAAAGAGATGACATTAGCCAGCTAGATATCAATCAAGGGTTTAATATTTGTGGTGTAAAATTCTTACTCTAGTGCAGCAAATTTTTATAAAATACCCTTTATTGCCTCCGCCACTCTCCTGGACTAAGTCTCCGTTGTCTCATGAAGGGGTCATTGGATCCTTGCCTCCTGTTTCTTCCACCGCCCTCGCCCAGCCCTCTGACCCCTCCTTCCGGCCAGGACAGTGCCCCCTCCGGCGCTCACACCTTCCGCAGCCACGCAGCCCTCCAGAGCGGGGTCCAGGCTGCACCCACGGCTCTGCCCTCAGCCCCGCTGCCTCCCGCCAGGGCCACTGGGGCCCCTGGGCGCGCCTGGCAAGGTCCCACTGAACGCCCTGAGCTGCCAGCGCCCCGGGCCCAGGGGTCCTCTGCACCCCGCTGCAGCTTCCCTCCCTCGGGCTTCTGTGGGAGGGGCCACGGCGACCTCTTAGCTTTGAAACCATTTGCTGTTTTGTTCCAGTCACCACACACTCTAATAAAGAACAATATTTATCAAGCCAACTGGATTAGTGGAGAAAGTCCATTAAAGCGGGCAATCATGAAAAAAAGATACGTTCGCTTAAATTTTTACTCAAATATGTACAAATATGCATTCGTTTGCCAATCTTTTGACAAGAGGCCAAGGCCTTTCCTTTGAATATAGGTCAGCTAATTATTCAATTCCTTGTCGGCCTGAGATAAGCCATATGCAACCTCTACGATTTCCAACTTTTTCTTTAAAATGCAATGAGAACTTAAACTTTAAAATATTTGCAAAACAATCTGAATACAGAATTTTCTACGATGTGTTTTCCATTTTTTCCATTGCTCTCATCTACAGCTTCAGTTAGTATTTGCCAATATTTACCTTTTCTGTGTTTTTATCAAAAAAACAACAGCGTCATTTTCACATTCATATTTCATTAGCTATAAGTAATATTTAATGAAACGACATAATTATAACGGAAAGCACAACCACCATAAGCAGGTTCACGGACCAATGCAACCAACCCTTGGCAAGCTTAGAACCCGCGGGAGGGCAGAGAAGGGAAGCGACCCAGCGGTTAGCCCAGCGGCTGCAAGCACTCAGGAGCCTGGCTGTCGGCAGCACGTGGTGCGGAAAGATAGAAAACCTGGTCGTCCACTGACTCCATGAACTACAGATCGGCTTAAAAATGCTTCTACTGTATTTGGT
This sequence comes from Pteronotus mesoamericanus, assembly GCF_021234165.1. Classification (NCBI taxonomy): domain Eukaryota; kingdom Metazoa; phylum Chordata; class Mammalia; order Chiroptera; family Mormoopidae; genus Pteronotus; species Pteronotus mesoamericanus. The sequence goes on from NW_026555277.1 coordinate 2,012,999, forward strand.
GCTGTTATTTAGCATGTTACTATCCACATTGCTTTCTACCTGGTAAAACCGTAAGTGAACTTCCAAAGTAAACCGTTTGGCCAATGCCTGTCACAGTCTCCAGAAGCACCAACCCAGGGCTACAAATACCAGCGGGGACTGCCCGTCAGGGAGCTCCCAAGGGCAAAGTCCGCCCTGCTTGAGCTTGTCTTGCTCTCCCCTTTACTGCTGTGTGGTCGGGGCGGGGACTTGAACTTTCTACACTTCATCGAGGACAGCAATCCCAATCCCTGAAGTCCTTTAAGCACTGGAAGTGGTATCTAAAAGGCTTTCAAAGCACAGACCAGGCACACAATACATTTCGGGTCTCGGTCTTCTTACTTTCCTCTCCCCCCGCCCCCGCCCCACCCAGCGCCCCAGCACCGATGGAGGAAGGGACGGTTAACTGAAAGGGTGGGTGAACAGGGAACGAGTGAGCGCGCTGGTACCCGTAAGGATTGTTGAAGGCTATGGCGTACACCACGTTCCTGTGCCCGTCCAGGGTGTGCAGCTCCTCGCCCGACGCCGCGTCCCACAGCTTGCACGTCCGGTCGTAGCTCCCCGTGATAAAGCTAAGGCGGGAGCAGGGATAAATCACATGGTGAGAAGAGCAGTGTGTTCACGAAGACCTCAATTTCACCTGCAAGGCCATAACCCCACTTACCACGCTTTTTACAATGGATACTGTGTGTGCAGAATAAACAGTTAAATTGGGAGCAGTATCTCAAGCCTTTGCCTTAGAAATTTTCCAATGTCATCCCAAACCCCAAAGGAGTCATTAAACAAAATATAGGGTAATCCTGCCAAGATCAGTCTTATAATAAAAATAATTATATTAAATAATGATCATCACTAACACTTTCTGCAGCTCTAGCATCAATCTTTCAGTTGGTCAGACCATAAAATCTTAGCATCATCTTTCATTCTTCTCTTCCTCTCGCAGCCCACACACAACCTATTAGTACATTCTGGTACCCCAACCCCTAAATGCAGCCCTGCTGTGGCCATTCCCACCAATTCCAGCGCCTCCATCTCTTGCCTAAGCAAATGAAACTGTCTTCTAATGGGTCTTGGCTCATGAATAGTCCTTACATGTGGATTTTTCTCACCAAAACTGGAGCTATTTTTTTAACTTTCCTCAAATGGCTTGCCAGCAATCTAGAGGAAAAATCCAAATGTCTGCCCATGGCGCACCAGGCCAGCAGCCCTGGCTGCCTCCCAGCAGCCACGTCCACCTTCTCGCTACTCTCTGGAGAACTGCGTTGTTTGTTTCCAATGTGCTAGTTCTTCTACCCCTGTGGTTCAACGCCATCACCCCAGGACCCAGAACATGGCTGGCACACTAACAAGTGTTCAATAAATACTCATTTAATGTTTAACAATTCTTCAACAGGACTATGCTACTAAAGGAAGAGGCAGTCTATTAACCTCTAGTATTTTAAAGTAAAATTATAGTATTTTAGTTATTTCTAACATATTCCATTAGGGATAGTATTTCTCCGACATGGAAAAACAGGCACCAAATTAAAAAGTGAGTCTGAATGTCAAGTGGTAATGATAAAAGGTGAACACAGATTCTGATGTTGAAACTCAACCAGGCAAGCAGGTTGAAAAGGCAGCCTATCTTTGATTCCCCTATAGGCACGTCCTTCCTCACTTCTTTTGAAATGTAAATGGGTAGAGTCATTATGGAAGACAGTGTGGTGGTTCCCCCAGATATTAAAAATAGAACTACCATGTGATCCAGCAATTGTACTTGCCAGTGGGTATATATATCCAAAGGAAATGCAATCAGAATGTCGTAGAGATATCTGCACTCCCATGTTCATTGCAGTATTATTCACAATAGCCAACATATGGAAACAATGTTAAGTGTTCGTCAGGGACGAATGGATAAAGCAAATGTGATATATATAATGGAATATTATTCAACCATAAGAAAGAAGGAAATCTGCCCTGGCTGGTGTGGCTCAGTGGATTGTGTGCTGACCTGGGAACCAAACAGTTGCCAGTTTGATTCCCAGTCAGGGCACACACCTGAGTTGCAGACCAAGTCCCCAGGTGGGGGCGTGCAAGAGGCAACCAACTGATGATTAATGTATCTCTGGCACATCGATGTTTCTCTCCCTCATTTTTCCCCATCCCTCCCCGCTCTCTAAAGATAAATAAATAAAAGATTTTTTAAAAATTTTTTAAAAAGAAGGAAATCTAGTTGTGACAATGTGGATGACCCTGAATGACATTATGCTGAGTGAAATAAGCCAGACAGGAAAGTACACATACTGTTTGATCTCATTTATATGTGAAATCTTAAAAAGAAGTTACACTCATAGGAGCTGAGGGTACAGCAAGAGTCACCAGGGGCTGGAGAGCAGGAGAAATGAGAAGGTGTTGGTCCAAGGTTACAAAGTTGCAATTATATAGGGTGAATAAGTCTAGATATCTGACATGCAGACATGATGACTACAGTTAATAACACTGTACTGATTACTGGAAATATGCTCAAAGAACAATTTCACACACAAAAAAGTAACTGTGAAATGATAATAGTTAGCGTGACTGTAGTTATTACTCCACTATGCATGTGTATATCAAATCATCATGTTGTACACCTTAAATATACACAATTTTTATTTTAAAAAGAAATTTTTACCCCTTGAATGCTAAAAATTATAAGTAATGGAAATATGTAGAAATAGAAAAATAAAAATAGAAATGAGTAGGCAGAGCCCAGAGTAAGTGTCCTCATAGGGCAGCAAAATTGCTCTATGTGATACCATCATGGTGGGTGCATGTCATTATACATTTGTCAACCCATAGGTTGTGCAAAGCCAAGAGTGAACCCTAAGGAAAACTAGGGACTTTGAGTAATAATGATGTGTCACTGTAGGTTCATCAGTTGTAACAAATGTCTGACATTTTGAAGGATGTTGTCAGTGGCGGAAGCTGTGAGGGTATGTGTGGAAAGGGAATATATGAGAAATCTCTTTATCTTCCTCTCAGTGTTGCTCTGAACCTAAAACTGTCCTATAAATAAAGTCTAATAAAATTATTTTTAAAAAATAAATAGAGAAGCTTACCAAGAGCCCGATTTATTAAGTGCAACGTTAGTCAGTGGCAGTATATGTGCTCGAAGAACCTTCAATGAAAGAAAATACCTCTTTTTAGCTTAAATAAAATTAAGTTTATTAATTAATTTAAGTTCAAACTATTAAAAATTCAAGTTTGTCTTAATTATATTAATAAATGGACAATATCTAATATCTAACAAATGGGGAAAAAATGCATTGTACCTTCTATTATTATGACCAATCATATATTTGGTAGTTATGCATAATCATGAAAATATAACTGAATTTGTGTTTTCCACTAATTTACCTTTAAAGGTAAATTATTGCCATTAAATAAGATATCAAATAGCACTAATTTTTAGTAGTCTTTTTACATAGTTCACATGGCTTTGTATATATGTGTGAACAGTATACAGAGGAAATACACTAAATAAGTTTACAATGTGTTATTAATTTTTTAATCTAAAGCTCTTTTAGAGTCAGGATATGTTTTATTCTATCTTTCAATCCCTACATTATCTAGATGCTTAATATTTATTGGACAAATAGGCATAAATTTAGATAGTCTGTTTATGGACAGAGTGGTAGGTTAGGCTGGGACAGTCTCAGTTATGTCTACTGCCGGAGCGTAACTACTAGTAATAGTGTTTTCTTTCATTATCAACAATATTCCCCTTGAAGGATAAATTACAAGGTCAAGCTTAGTTATAGCATTCATATTTGAAGTTAAATAGTGCCACCTGCTGGGCAAAGAAATGTTACAAGAATAACCTCAAATGGATGAACACAAAAGATTGCCTGAATATTTAGTATCAGATAGGATGTGCTGAGTACGTAAGTAATAACTATATTTTATTATAATTATATTTAAATTATACAAAGTAAAATCAATGTACTATGAAGCAATTCTAGAATAAACTATTAAATGTTAATAAAAAATAAAAGCTGTTCCTGAAGTAATAAGTGACTGCATTTGTGATACTTTTAATTTCATAATCAAAAACTATGGAGAAAAGTAAGCATAATTACATTGCATTAAATTGTTATATAAGCCATGTCAATAAATAATTTACTGAAACGTAGTTTCGCTCGGATGTACTTCTGAAATATTGATATGCTATGAAAAACAACTTCTTAATGTTAGTCTGACTGGAAAAAATAATTTTAATCATTCAATAACTTAAAGCTGCCTTAATGCTTATCCTTAAATGTTTCATTATAAAGAAAAATATATTTACTACAAATGTTTATCACACTTCAAGAAACAAATGTTTGAATTTCATTCATTTGAAAAACATTCACCTGGCTGGTGTGGCTCCAGTGGATTGAGCACCGGCCTGTGAACTGCGAGGTTGCTGGTTTGATTCCCAGTCAGGGCACATGCCTGGGTTGCTGGCCAGGTCCCCAGTAGGGGGCGCATGAGAGGCAACCACACATTGATGTTTCTCTCCCTCTCTTTCTCCCTCCCTTTCCCTCTGTCTAAAAATAAATAAAATCGTTTTTAAAAAAGAAAAGAAAAACATTCATTGAGACTTAGTCTTAGCAAATATATGTGAGGCACTGAGGAGAGGGGGGAAAACAAGATTTGTATTTCACCTCAAATGAATAGGACATCAGTGAATTCATTGAAGTTTTACCTCGTGTTCTTAAAGCACAGGTTACCTTGAAAAGATAGAATTGGTGGTTGCTGTGCTGCCCGAGTTTATCTTGTAATCTCTGTACTAAAAGTTTGACTTGGCCTGATCGCGACGCTGTGATGAGAGGTTCTGCTCTCTGTATCTCTTCTACTAAGGCATCCACATCAGTACTGAAATTCACAAGACGAAAGTTACTTTCCTCAGGCAGGAAGTCACATAAGCATTCATTACAGGAGGCTGCAATGTTTTACGAAGCGCAGCATTTATAAAATATCAAGATCATCATCATCTTTACCGAGAGATTTGTGGGGGGCGGGGAGAACCATGTGAACCAATACAAGGCACTGTGGCACGGACGGAGCCCGTGTGAGTTCTCCAGAACGTGCCTTCCTTACCCGAGGCTTCTCCCGTGGCGAACGGGGAGCAAAGATTCTCCTTTGCTTACCTACAGAAGGCCAAGTGCATACGGGTCCTGAACATGAGCTTTTTCTCTTAATTTTTTCCTTCTTTTTCTTTTAAATGAACGTGATTAAATGTTCCTGGTACTACTATACTTTCCACTTCATATGTGTTCTCTTGTTGAATCCTGTAACAACCCTCTAATTGAATGCTTTCATTTAACTGTTTTTGCAATTCAAAAAAAACAACAACTAGGTTTAGAAAGGTTGGGCTTTATATAGTTTTAAGGAAAGAGGAAGTACCTGATGAAAACTAAACATTCAAAGAAAAATGATGATATTAATTAATATTCCGCATTGGCTAGAACCTGATTTCCCTGAAAGAGTGCTGTTCTGACAAGTCTGGGTTCGCGGATTTCCCCAGTATTCAAATAATCAGAACAGAAATAAACCAGAGATAGTTTATAATGACAGCTTTGATAAACTCCAAGACAATCTGTTATTGAAAAAATTATACTTTCATGAGAATTAAAAACATAATAGTGCCTTTTGGGAAAGTTCCCAGCAAATATTAGGAATTGATAAGGCTTCCTAGCAAGATCTAAATGAACCAGATATTTAATCCATATATCCCAGCCCTGCAGTCCTATTCTAACTGCTATTTTCTGGAGTATAGTAACTCCAGTGTGTCACATATAATGTAAGTGTTTCTATGTGTAGAATACTTCCAGATTCTTGGGCAGAACTAGAAATAAGATATATACTTGTTTGAAAAAAAAAAAGTTGAGACATTTAATCTCTAACTGGAAGTTATTCTCTCATATAAAAGTTCATCTGCACCACTCACATGATGTTCATCGGTTTTGTACAAATTGTTTCTCATATTAGACAATAAGCCCATTGAGGTAGGAATTACGATTAGCATCTTTATAGCCTTGCATAGACTCTAATCTAGAGCTTTACATGTAAAAGTTGCAAATACATCATTATGGACCAAAAAAAAAAAAAAAAAAAAGAATGTCTTAACAGCAGGACTTTCCGCCTTTGGGCCTGATCGCAGAATAATATGTTCCCTTTACAAAAAGAGCAAAAAGACTTGATTTAATCTGAGGCCTGGTCTTCCCTGAAAACAGATTAAACAGGGATCGATGCAGATGAAATTCAATGACATTATCTTTGCCACTGTTTACCCTTTTAATTTTTTTTAAATGTCTTCTGAGGACCTTCTCTGGAATATCGCGGGGACCCCACCATAAACATCGATGTCTCAGCCACACCTGTTGTCGCCCTAAGACAGACTCCAGACACGGCAGCAGCTCTCGCCAGCCCAGCAGGCTGGATGGGTTTATTTTAAAGCTAGAGAGCAGCTCCTCTACCATTTAATTTTGGTTATGTGAGAGGTCCCTTTGCTGACAGTCTCTGGGCCCCTCCCAACAAATCAGGACAAAGTAAAAGGACAGTTACAGTGGAAAATCACTTATTTCTCTGGGGCACTTCTCTGAAACATACACTGCAGTAATTTTGTTCTTTTTCCCCTCCCATTTAGCATATCTCGACCTTATCTGAATGTTGGCTCCCACACGTACGATCACTGTTCTGATTCTGTCTCTTGAAGTGGAGTTTTGCGTAAGATTTCCCACAGGGGATGAGTTCTGGCCAATATCACCTCCCAGGGGGATTTCCTCTGGGCACAGAAGTTTCAGAGACAAAATTGGGTCCCCCGAACTGTGCCCCGTGGCAATTATTAAGGAAAATGGCATGAAGTCAGCCCTATGAAATGTGTATCCACTAAGAGAATAATACACTCAGTAATATTCTTAACATTTAATGACCAGTACTCCTCAACACTGTCAAAGTCATCAAAAACAAGGGAGGTCTAAGAAACTCTCACAACCCCGAGCAGGAGCCCAGCGAGACTTGACGACCAAATGGCATGTGAGATCCTGGAGGGGATCTTGGAAGAGAAAAAGAGATTTAGGCAAAAACAAATGAAAAAAATTAATAAAATAGTCTCTAGTTAATAATAACGTATCGACATTGGTTCATTAATTATGACAAATGTACCAAACTTTTAACCTAAGATGGTAATAACAGGGGATACTGAGTATGGGGTATGTGGGAACTTTCTTTTCACAACTTTTCTAAAACTATTCTAAACTGAAAGGTTTATTTTTAAGGAAGTTCTATTTAGGAAGAAAGAGCAGACTAATGATCCATTTTCCACCTCCTCCTCACTCAATAAGACACTCCAATAGAACTCACTGAAACAAACAGGAAATAACACACCACAGAACATTTTGAAAAGCAACGCATTGTCGGAAGTTATGTGGTTCATCCATACATCCCCCTGTGTCAGGGTTTTCCAATAAAACCTGGATATGAGCTACGTGTTGCACTGTAGAACTAGCTTACCTGGGACCAAGATCAAGCAGATCTATGGATTTGGTCTTCAGTTCTCCACTTTTCTCATACTCCAACATAATTCCTGTAAAAATAAACAAACATGCTATAAAACATTTATGATGGCAACTGATGTCGAAAGTTGATCTGTTTTGACAATTTGTTTTATTTTTATTTCTCAATTTTTTGAATTGTTCAAAACATATGCAGTGATGTCTAATTCTAAAACAAGAGTGTGTAAACTGTCTTTTTCTTGGTCATTCCTCTAAATACAACTAAGTACCCTTGAAATGATTCATCAGGAAAGATAAAATAATTGAGAGTTGTGTAGAAGGTGGACTGGCCAGAGCCCCCGAGACTTGCAGAATGACAATGTGCTGAACTCCCTGGATTTCCTTTTTATCTCCCTAAGCCCACAAACAAGGGACCAAAAGCACTTGTAGGCTGGAGCCACTAAGAGACATAAACAACAAAAACAAAAACAACAGCAACAAAAAAACAATACAACAACCACAAGAAAGCTTGCTTGCTGTGGCCAAAAGACCCAGAGAAGGGAACTCAGACAAAGAGTTGGTGGGGAGCCATAAGCACTGCTCCACAGCTTGGGCCCTGGGCCGTCTCAGTTCCCACGGCAAAGGTGCCCCTCAGCAGCTGTCTGATCCGCTGGCAGCAGGCACAGCAACAAGCCCCAGACTTTTCCAACATGTACACCTCTGTTGGGGCCCGGGTACCACCTCGCTTGTCTCTGGCAAGGCTAGGGAGGTCCCAGGATCTTCCAGACCCCTCTTCACAACCAGGCCATTGGTGGGCAGTGTCATCCACCTCCTAGAAGGGCAGCAACGAAGTCCCAGGATGTCCTAGATGCCACTCTACAGCCAGGTACCAAAGCAATGTCTCTGCCTTTCAAGCAGGGGCATAACCAGGGCCAGGGTTTTCTCCCCCAAACCCACGTCATGTGTGAGAACAGGCATATTGGGATAGACCTGCTGCCCCTGCAGGTGGTACCAGCAGAGAAGCAGCCTTGGCAGCACCAGAAAAACAAAGCGGACCAGGATAGCATCACAAGGCCTCAGAAAACCAAGCTGCTGTTGGAACTAATGCAAACCTGTGTGGGTGAGGAAAACAATGACTGCCGTTCAAGTTTGGGGCCTCAGCCTTAATCAGTAGTAAGGAATCAGCAGTTTCACCTTCCGCTGTTTCTGTACTATTGTGCAAGTGTCAATACATTGAAAAAGCAAATGACATTGTTATTATGAAAAAAGACTTGACCCTGAGGCTGCCCCTTTGAAGAGATTCAAGGGCCCCTACAATTTAAGAATCACTACATAATTTGAATATAACAGATGTCAAATTAAGCTAGTGAGTTAATTATAATGATATTATATTTCAAATTTTGAAAATTTACCAAATATTATAACAAACTATTTAACCATAAAGTGTGGTTCTGATGCAAAATTAGATCAATGTAATAGAATCACCTTAATATGAGAAATCCTTTTATTTTAAAAATTAAGCTAAAGTAATATTTGAAATCAATGGGGAGAGAATGGATTATTCAATAAATAGTAATTTAATAATCAGCTGAATTTCAAAACAATAAAATTATAATTCTACCACAAGATGTACAAAAATGTATTCTAAGCTTATCAGGAATTTTAGGGACTTCCAGGCAAGGTGGAGGCATGGGTGAACATGCTTCATCTCCTAGCACAACCACAGAAAGAATTACAACTAAACCTCAAAACAAATAACACCCAGAACTGTCAGAAAATCGAAGTTTTCTGTTTTCATAAAAATTGTTGCCATTTTAATGTTCATAGTTTTGATCTTTTTCTTAAGTAAGTCCCATTAATTTTTCATGTATTAAGGTCTTGGTGATGATGAACTCCTTTAGCTTTACCTTGGCACAGAGTTAACAACAAAGGAGTTCCCATAGGATTATCAGGCGATCTCCCAAAAGAAACTTTGCAGGCAAGAAGGGACTGGCAAGAAATATTTAAAGTAATGAAAAGCAAGGACCTACAGCCTGGATTACTCGATCCAGCAAAGCTACCATTTAGAATGGAAGGGCCAATAAAGTGCTTCCCAGCCAAGGTAAAGCTAAAGGAGTTCCACTGCCTGGAAGTCCGACAACCAATGTTCAAATGTGATTTAAACAGCCACATTCATCCAGATATGTAGGAGGGGCAAGGTGGGGAGGAGGCCCGGTGAGGTGCAGAGGGGTGGCCGCAGCGGCAGAACAGGCAGCCCCACGCCCACGTGTGGTGGGTAGAAATTGGGAAGGATACACTGGGAGCGAGCAATCGCAGCCCCAGACCAGCCTGCACAGCCCAGGGTTCCAGCACCAGGAAGATAAACCCCCACAACTTCTGGCTGTAAAAACTAGTGGGGGTTAGAGCAATAGAAGGGACTGCCAAATTTTCAGGAAATTCCCCTTAAAGGACCTGCAGTGACTTAAACTGTATGCAAACCCACTCTCTCTGGGATTCAGCACCAAGGCAACTGCTGGAAAAGTGCCAGTCATATACAGGGAGTGGGTGAAGTGACTGGAAACAGGACAAGTGCCAGGCAAACCACCAGAAGCCAGGCAGCAGCACTGTCCCCTCTCTGAGCACCCTCCACACACACACGGAGCCACAAAGTGGTGAAGAGGCCGCCCCACCCTGGCGATTACCTAAGGCTCCACCCCACACAATTTACAGGTCCTTTTTCTACAATAGGCCATGATACCAGGGCAGGGGGTTAAAGCAGCTCTACCTAATACAAAGAAACACAGGAAGGCTGCCAAATTGAGGAGACAAAGACATATAGCCCAAATGAAAGAACAGACTAAAACCCCAGAAAGAGAACTAAACAAAATGGAGATAACCAACCTATCAGGTGCAGAGTTCAAAACACTGGTGACCAGGAAGATCAAAGAACTCATTGAGTACAGCAACAACATAATGGAAGAAATGAAGGTTACACTAAATGAAATAAAGAAAAATCTACAGGGAACCAACAGCAAAGGGGAGGAAGCTAGGATTCAAATCAATGTTTTGGAACATAAGAAAGAAATAAGCATTCAACCAGAATAGCAAGAAAAAAGAAAAATTCAAAAAAAATGAGAATAGTATAAGAAGGCTCTGGGACGTACCAACATCAGAATCATAAGGATACCAGACAGAAAAGAGGAAGAGAAAGAAATCAAAAACTTATTTAAAAAAATAATGAAAGAAAACTTCCCTAATTTGGTGAAGGAAATAGATATACAAGTCTGGGAAACACAGAGAGTCCCAAACAAGTTGGACCCAGACAGGACCACACCAAGATACGTCATAATTAAAATGCCAAAGATTAAAGATAAAGAGAGAATCTTAAAAACAGCACAAGAAAAGCACAGAGTTACCGACAAAGGAGTTCCCATAGGACTATCAGGTGATCTCCCAAAAGAAACTTTGCAGGCAAGAAGGGACTGGCAAGAAATATTTAAAGTAATGAAAAGCAAGGACCTACAACCTGGATTACTCTATCCAGCAAGGCTATAATTTAGAATGGAAGGGCAGATAAAGTGTTTCCCAGCCAAGGTAAAGATAAAGGAGTTCATCATCACCAAGCCCTTAATACATGAAAAATTAATGGGACTTATTTAAGAAAAAGATCAAAACTATGAATATTAAAATGGCAACAAACTCACAACTAACAAAAACTGAATCTAAAAAACAAACCAAGCAAACAACCAGAACTGGAATAGAATTATAGATATGGAGATCATTAGGAGGGTTATCAGCTGGGAGGGGGAAGGGGAGGAATGAGGGGAAAGGTGCAGGGATTAAGAAGCATCATTGGTAGGTACAAATTAACAGGGGGATGTTAAGGCTAGCATAGCAAATGGAGAAGCCAAAGAATTTATATGCATGACCCCTGGTCATGAACTCAGAGGGACGGCTTGGGGGAAAGGGGATACCAGGCGGAGGGGTCAAAGGGAGAAAAATTGGGACAACTGTAATAGTATAATCAATAAAATATATTTTAAAAAATGAAAATAATACATAAATAAATTTCCTTCCTTGAATTAAAAAATAAATTTTAATATTAAGAATGAAATATAAAATGGTCTAAATAATGGAGTATAATTTTAATTTAGTGTTTGTAATTGGAATTTTAAGCATGATGTGAAACTCAACAGCTAAAAAAGAAAAAAATTGATGGATTTGTCAGAAGTATTTTAAGCTTCTACATAGTAAAAGATACCACAAAGTAAAAGCTAAGAGATAATCAGAAAAATAATTTTAAGTGTAAATACAAAGCTTAAAGAACTTCATATAAAACTCAAATAATGTTAATTTTAAAAAATGGACAAAAAGCACGAAAGGTCAATTCGCCAACAAAGAAAAACAATGATCAATAAGCAGACCAAAATAAAATGGCCCCAACTTCAGTAAGAAACACAAACTAAAATAAAAGATACAATTTTATCCATCAGATTAGCAAAGATTGCAAGAGCTGATAACACTCAGTATTAGCGAGATGAAGAAGCAGGCGTTCTCACTTACTGTGGGCAGGCACAGCAGGTGGCTCCTAGCAAGGGGCCATCACGCCTTCACTGGGTTAAGGGTGGGCTTAACTATCCTTTTATGTATTTTTCACAATTTGGTTATAAGTAAATATTACTTTTATATTTAAAAAGTAGGAGAAAAATAAGAACATGGAAGAAAAGGAAGGAAATGATAGAGGTCAACATTAATAGAAAAGAGATTCTTAAAGATCAGAATCCCCGTAAAGTTGACTGAAAACTCCAGAGAGGGTACTTGGAAACATATGGTATATCTATCAATTTAAAGCATCATTATCATCAAGGACTCTGTGAGTTTAAGTTTTTTTGCAGTATATATGATAATACTCAATAGTTACTATTTATTATTGAGAAAAATAAGCATTCAATGAACAGTTGAGTAAATAAATGATATAAACAATGAATAAGCAATATACCCATGATCTGTAACCCAGGAAGAATAGCATTTGACACCCCACACAGCATAATCTAACGTCCACAGGAAATAAAGTTTAAAAATATAGCAAACAAACTTACCCAACTCCACTTTCATTATTCACACCTATCTTGTTTCTAATGAAATGAAAAATGTTGCAAGTCTCTGGGCTGACTACTAAAAATTAGTTGGGCTAATATACAAACGAATCTGAAAACTGAACTACAAAATCTGAAACACGTGCATTAACTTTTTCACTGTGCCAGACACCTAGGCAGGACAGACAGCCCCCTTCTGTGACCGCTGAGCTCCAACGTGAGTGGGGGCTGTGACACAGGCAGTAAAGAAAATGCTCATAAAATAGACAAAGATGTTCCTGAACACATGTAGCTCTTCAGTGATTGTTTCCCACAGGATCTGAATAATCCTCATCTCCCCCTGGTTGTGAATTATGATTCCACAGGTAGAATTCCCAAAACACCTGGTTAAGGAGCCACTAACCCCAATATTCTCCAATGTACTAAAAGGCTAAGTTTCAAAAGATGTGAGTATTCTTTACCCAGATCATATTCAGTCAACAGAAACCTTTAAAGTGCTGATAACATTCATCGGTTTAATTAATGTTTATTTAATTCCTTCTCCTGGCCATAAAACTAGGGACTGTACCCAAGAAGGAAGACAAAGGCTGTTATAACTGAGTCAGTGGGAAAGCATGTATTCAACACCTACTCTTCATGAAGTGAAGTGCTTATGAATTAATGAATGTAACCCAGATAAAAAGGAAATGCTCTATGTTTGATTAGCTGTGTTATTGCTCTGTACCCTTAGTCAGGAATTTAGGTAGAGGGAGGGATCAGTTAGTGGATGCCAACAAGACAGTGCTCCTGGCCTAGACATTATTCAAAGGAAAGTGGGAGGACTGTAATTAGAGGATTTGGAGGTGAAACAAAATTGCTGTATAGACCAGAAGAATAAAGGTAGCATGGAGATGATTCAATGGTGAGTGACTTTTTTCCTATTTTATAATGTTATTGCAGCACCCACCTGCTATTCAGGGAAATTTGCATATAATACATGCTCACCAAAGACTGGAATTTGGACGTTAAGTGTTTCGCATGCTAAGTGATATGCCCTCATTAGAAGGTAATCATTAAGGCGGCAGTTGCAAAAATGAGTCTAAAGCCTCACTTGAATCGGATTGCTGTTAGATCCCTGGACTTTCCTAGCCAGAATGGACCTTGGAGACCTCTCCAACCCATTCACATTTCAGGTTGAGTTCTGGGCATTCCACTTAACACACGCTATCTCATTAAACTCATCCCTTCATTCAACAAATATGTAAGGGCCTATCTATGCACTGTGCTCCATTTGCAATGCTAGAGATACAATAGCAGGCAAAATAGACAAAATCCCTGCCCTCATGATGCTTTTGTTCTAGTTGAGGAGACTAAAATAAATAAGTAACATGATGTTAAAAATGAGATAATGCTAAGAAGAGGTAAAGTAAGGAACGGGTTATGAGATATCTTGAGAAGAAATTGGAAATTCTAGAAAGAGAGGATTCACTTCACTACTTACTTTTGAGGAAAGAGCTAAAAAAAAGTGAGAAAAGGTGAGTGCTGGCTATGCAGATGTTCAGGGGAAGCTAACCTCAGTGGGAATAAAAACAACACCAACAAAAAAAACCAACAACACAGCAACAGCTGGGGCTCTGAGTCGGGGCACAACTGGCCCATCCAAGGCACACCAAGGAAAAGTGGTGTTGCTGGATCTGGAAACGATGTCAAGTCAGGGAGGCAAAAGTCGGGGAGGACCCTGTAGGGCCTTGGAGATTATAGCCTCAGAGGTCCTGGCCCTTTTACTTTAAGTAAAGCCACTGGAGAGCCAAAGACTGACATGACCACGTGTTTATGGTGATGCTGGTACAAACAACCCTACTGGCTGCCAGTCATATACAAGTGTAGCACATATAAGTACATACAGTGCATAATATTTGATAATGATAATAAATGACTATGTCACTGGCTTATGTATTTACTATACTTTTATCATTATTTTAGAATGTACTCTTTCTACTTATATTTTTTAAAAAAATGTTTGCTGTAAAACAGTGTGCTGTGTTATGCCAGCAGCAGCTTCATACATCTGTGTTTACCATGTTTCTTGATTGCATCATTTCCTCTTGTGCTTGATTTAAACTTGCGTTGTTTTGTACAGTAAGATGTTATGAAAGCTTGTCGTCTGGGAGCAATAGACTTCACCATCTAGCCTAGGTGTACAGCAGGCTAGACCATCTAGGCTTGTGTAAGTGCACTCTATGATGTTCCCAGAGCAACAAAACCACCTAGGGACCCATTTCCAGAATATATCCCCATCATTGAAGGTCTATATGTATTTTGAAGGTGAGCTGGAAGGACTTGTTACTGGACCTAATGTAGAGTGTACAAGAGAGGAGGAGAGGAGGAGCCCAAGGTTTTGGCATGAGCCGCAGGTGAGAAATGGAGCTGCCATTGACCTAGGCGAGGAAGACCACAGGAGGCCCGGGTAAGATGCATACTCGTCATCCGAATGAAGAATCAGGCCGGCAGCTAAGCACTCAGGGCTTCCCAGGGTGTTCTGAAGCCTTGAGAATAAATGAGATCACCTAGCTAGTCTAGTGAGTACAGATGAAGAAACCCAAGGACAGAGCTCTGGGACACTCCAACATTAAGATCAAAACAAAAGAGGAGAAGTCAACGAGATGGACTGAGGAGTGACAATGAGGCAGAAGACAGAACAGTGTGTCCTGGATGCCAAAGGAGGAAAGAATGGACAAACAGGGCGAATGCTGCCGTTCAGTCAAAGAAAGGCAAGGACTGCGATGCTGTCAGGGGATTCAGCCATTTGGAGGTGAATGGGGACCTTGAAAGGGGCAGTTTCAGTGAAGCAGTGAAGGTGAAAACATGATAGCATAGTGGTTGGGGCAAAAGGGAGAAGAGAAATCGGAAACAACATGCTTTCAAGGCGGTTTGTTCTGAAGGGAGTGAGACAAATGGCAGAGTAACTGGAAAGGGTCAGCAGACCTGGAAGACGGGTGCCACTATCACCCTCGGACTGACCACTCAAGAGGTCCAAACAAACTGCCGAAGTAGCTAGATTTTGATATGGTAGTTACGATCCCAGAGCTCAGAGCCTTGACCTACATTCCACAACAAAGGGACGAAAGCAAGACATTCATTTATCATTCAAGACATATATTTATGGGAATGAGCAACAGACGATGCTCAAGCAGAGCCAAAATCAGGTTGTGGAATGCTGAAAGAGAACAAGTTGTTAATGTTCATTTAAAATTTTCTATAGACTACCTCTCCCATCCAGAGCCTTTTTGTGTTGCTTTAACTGGAAGTCTAAAAGGAAGAAAATGAATGTCTTTCCTACAAACGTTCACCTCACTTTGGAGAGAGTCGCAGGCCAGGTCCGCTCTTGCCAGGAGACCTGAGCTGTTTTTTCATTGGGCCAGTACAGGTGGTCGTCTACTGCCTGCGGCAAGTTTTCCAGACTTTTTATTTTCGTTCCTATTTTTCCTACGGTGAGTTCTGAGTTAGAAGCCAAGAGTTCTCCTATTTCTGTCCCTCACAAGCTGGTTGACCAGTGGCCTTCAAATAGTCTGTAAAGGTGACCGTATCCTCACCTGTGGAAACAAGAGAACTAGGCAAGTTTATCCTACTGAAACTAGAGCATTCTAGGGGCTTATTTCATTATTCCCTTAACTCACCGGAAACAAAGCCTGAGACCTTCTTTAAAGACCCGTCGCACGGAGCGCAAAGCACTGAGGCGGCAGGCCCTCAAATAAAGCGTCGATGGATTGATATGGCAGTTTGGAAAACAGTCACTAACGTAGTGCTATGTTGAGCGTGCGTTTTCTTTTCAGACTCAACACACCTTGGCTTGTGTAAACTAAAAACCACTGTGGCCCTCGCGGGTGTCTTCCCTCGCAGACCAATAGCCCAGGACATCGCCAGTCACCACCTGGCCCTCTGCATCCGCGCAGTGCTCACTAGCCAGAAAGCACTCCAACTCAGCAATGTAAAAGTTTCAAGACTTCCCAAGAGAGTCGTTTTTAAAGTTCTGAGTCCAGGATCTGAGAGAGTGAAGAGGCTGCGCAGGGAAGCGCCCTGCTTCCTGACCCACAGGATCCCCTATTCTTGGGGCGCGCCGCTCTCTCGGTCCCCGCACCCTCTTGCACAGCAGACCCGCCCAGCGCCGGAGTCCAGGGCCCCACAGGAGAGCAAAGGGGGTCCGGCCGATACCTGGAGGATAATAACGGAGCAGGAGGCTCTTCAGCTTCATCTTCTCGCTCCTCGACCCCACGCGGTTCCAATTCGTAGCCCTGGAAACGGCCAAACAGCAGCAGGACGCCGGGGCGCATGCGCGAGCGCTTAGGCGGGCTCCCGGGATGCGGAACCTGGAGCCGGGACTCGCCGGGCGCTGCTTGGGTCGCAGGTGACCGAGGGCAGAAGGGGAGTCCTGGTCCAGTGATACGCGGGCAGGGAGCAAGATCTGTCCCCGCCGTCGCCCGCATCTGCCTGGGGGTGCCTGGGGTCAAGCGGGGGCTCCACGGCACGGCGCCAGGACAGCGCTCCCCACCCCGTGTTGTCGCCACCTGAATCTGCTCCCCTGGGTGCCTGGGGTGGGCAGGGGCCAGGTCCCCTCGTGCCCTTCGTAAGAGTGACCTCATAAGGGCAGTCGCGCAGCCGGGGACCCCCGACCTAGGGCATGGCCCGGGCTGCGAGCCCTGTAGCCCATTGGGTTCAAAGAAGCAAGAATGGGAGAAAAATCCCTTAGTCGGTTTCCATTCCCGCTTCCCCCTCATGCCCTGCCCCTGTCCCCACAAAACAAAAATGGCCTCAATGTAACAGCCTGCAGTTGCTGGCGTGGTGCCATACCCTGCACTGCGTGTGTGTGGACCTGTACTCACAGAGCCTTAACAAAGGTATGAATTGTGCACCCCTTATACCACCCCATCTCAAGGATGAGACAACGGAGAGTTAGAGAAGGTGGAGAACTACCCCAGGTCTAGGTCTAGCGAGCGGTGGAGGGGAAAGTGGTGTCAGAAGCCTGGCTCCGCGCTCTCAACCCCGGCTCTCCAGGGCCGCCTTTGGCCTGTTCTGTTTCTCACCACGATCACCAGTCCCTTGCCTGCCACCTCCAGTTTCCATCAGGAAGGCTGTGGACAGGAACAGGAAGAGTCAGATAGGCAGATTGTCAATTTCCTTGAAATCTGGCCTCCAAGTCCCCAAGTAGGAATTTCCCAAACATAAGCAATTCCTGCACCCAACTGGGCCTCATTGCTTCACGGAGTCAGAAGGGACTAAAGGTGTCCTACTCTGAGCACATCATGAGAAAGCAGAGTTCTCTGGAAAAGACAGTAATGCTAGGAAAAATAGAAGACAGCAGGAAAAGAGGGAGACCACATACACTCCATAAAAGAAAGCATAGGCCTGAGTCCACAGGAGCTGAGCAGGACTATTGAGGACAGGACACTGAACATTGCGCATTCATAGGGTCACCAGATTTCGGAATCAACTCAACGGCATGTAACATACTCGAAAGGTTGGAGAGATGGAGGACCTGGGAAAGCCTTTGCTACTCAGTGATACAAATGAGCAGCACAGAAATCATCTCACCCCATCGGCAGTAAGCACCCACATTTGGGAAATGGGAAGCCAAGTGAAATCTAAGAGGCCGTCTAGCTCCAACTTCCCCCTAATCATGAAGACTCTGAGAAAGTTCAAGTAGGGAGGGGCACAGAGTTCATCTCGAGAAACAAGGGACTCTTTAGCAGATTTTGTTCCCCCATGTTATTGCTTAAGTTCATGCCATTTAAAATTGGGCTTTGGAAAAATAGTAACTTAACAGTGGAGAAATCTGGTAGACACCATTTAACCATGTGATCAAATTTAACATCCCCAGGATTGGGACAAACTGACATCTGTACCACCTGTCACAATGCACTGAAAAGGACACACAAATTTTCTGAGGTTCCTGCCTGGAATCATGAGGAAACATCAGAACAAGCCAAATAGGAAAAAAATGTTCAAAATAACTGTCACAGTCAAGAAAGAAAGGACAGACTGAAAAACTTTGTCAGATTAAAGAACAATAAAGAGATTTAAAAAAATAAAACAAAAAACCTAAATGAAGCTGAGTGATCTTGAGATCCTGAGCCAGAAAAAAAAAAAAAAAATTAGCTATAAAGGACATGATTTGGACAACTGGGTGAAATGCGAATACAGATTGGAGTTTAGATTTTATTAATATTATAGAAATACAGTTTAAGTTCCCTGATTTTGGTTATTATTCTTTGGTTTTATAAGAGAATGTCATCCTTAAAAAACACTCAGATTTATTTGGGGATAAAGAGGTATAATATCTATAATCAACTCTCAAATAGTTTTGAAAAAAATTATATCTAAGTGTGATGTGTTTTTGGAAGGGGTATGTGTAACTGGATAGGTAGGTTGATAAGAAATGAGAATGTCAATGAGCAAAATGTTGACTCTAGACAAAGGATTTCTTTTGAGAAGTTCCTTGTTCTACTTTTGCAACTTCTCCATAAGTTTGAAATTATTCCAAAATAAAAAGTGGACTTTGTTTCCCACTGTTCAGAACATTACAAGATACAGATGACAATCAAACTGTTTGGTTCCACTTCTGTTTTGTTAAGAGTCCCAAGTTCAAGTTCACTCCCTGTTTCACCCTGATTCCACCTCCATCATCCTCTAGTTATGGAACCAAGAGTCTCTATGATTATTGCCTACACTTCCTCACTCTCTCCATTTCTGGGATTTCCCCTACTTCCTTGAACCAAACTTACAGGTTGTCCTTTTAGTTCCTATAAAAAGGATTCCAGCTCTGCAAATTTTGACATCTCTCTCTTGGCTCAAGAAACTGAAGGCAAGTTCTCCCACATAAGCAGATCATCCTAACTACCTCTCCGCCATCTCCAGAGCCCTCTTTATTAACTCTGGGGCCCAGGCCCTTGGAGGTGAGGCCCCGCCTCCCCACGGCCTGTGCACAGCAGAGGTCAGTAACACTCAGTTTCACCTTTACCTGACAGTTATTTGTCTGGCCGTCCAAGCACTGTGACTGTCTGTTGTTTCTAGAGTTCTCCTCATAGTTTCTCCCAAGAACCTATGCCCTCTATGCTCACAGGACTCCCACTGTTCTAACTTGCAAGCCCAGAATCTTTGTCACAAGTACCCAATATGTGTCCCGCCCCTTTTCCTAGGAAGACAATGGGGTTGTATGCAGGTGAAATAGCAGCCCAGAGAGAAGCAATAAAGTTCATGAGTGCAGACAGATTTCTCTTTTGGCCTTGGCTTAAGCTGAGGTTAAATCTGTGCTTAATTGACTCACCATTGACTCATTCCTGGAAGCTGCTGTGTGAATCTCTCAACCTGAGTAAATGGTTGTTTCATTCTAAATTGGCCCCAATTAGTTATGAATGATGTACAGAAATATGCAAAGCCAAAGCCCCATGAGCCCCACGTGATGGGTGCTCATCCCAGTGTGTGGCTGACTTGGTGTGACTTCCTCAGGAGCCTACTGCAGAGACCTTCCTAACACTTTTAATCAATTCATGGCATTCTCTGTTGATTTGACCACTGACACACTCAATCAACAGTTGCCACTCATACCGATTTGCACAGATACATGGAATATTTGACTCTGGGTTTCTTCCCACTGAGACCTGCCTCAAACAACCAGAAACTAAAAAACTAGTAACATTAACTTTTCTCCCCCAAACCATTCATTCTTGTGCATTGAAGCCACTCTGGGTTTCCTTTTTCCCAGAGTGTCCCTGGGCCAGCAGCAGCGTCAGTATCAGCTGGGAACTTGTCAGAAATGCAAATCCTTGCCCTACCCACCACCTACAGAATCAGAAATGCTGGTGGTGAGGTCCAACAATCCATGTTTGAACAAGCTTTCTGGGTGATTCTGATGAATGATGAAGTTTGGACACCCCTGCTCTGGTGTAGTGAGTTCATTGGCGTGGCCAGAGCTGAGCAAATCTATGCCCTCTTCCCCTATGATCAGGCCTTTCATGTACTCTGAACAGTCTTTCTTGATTGCCAGGGACAGTGAGTTGGTTGGTTGCTCAGCCACACCCCAGGATGTGAATAAGACACAGAAACAACATGGGAAAAAAGTGGAATTCCATAACTAATTGGGTTTTAGATGCTCCAGTGCACCAAGAAAGACTGAGGGAAGGATGAGAAGGTCCCTAGGAAGGAAAGCATGGACGGGGGACCGGGACAACTGGGAGAGGGAGAGAAGGAGGGTGAAGGGCAAAGGAAGGGAGGCAGGAGTCAGCCCTGGGGATTCGGAGTGGGCACTGAGGGGGGACAGGGGGACAGGAGTTCCAGCCGCAGGGGGACTTGGCGATTTCCATGTGACCCAGCTCCTCCTGGAGAGAGCCATGGCATCAATCAACGATGGACTGTGTCACTTGCCTTTGGGGCAAGTAACACGGTCACTTGGAGTAGATAAAAATGTGACACAGTCACAAGCAGTAGATAAAAAAGGGAGACTCTCCTGGATTGAAAAATAGAAAGAGGAGATCTGGGTGTCCAGAGTCTGGCAGCAGAAGTCAGCTGTGCAGACCCCCAAGAAGAGGGGCTTAGGGGCACACTGATGCCACGTCGCTTGCTACCTTATTCCCACGCCAGCCTCCGCCCTACTGAAGCACTCACAAATTATCTGATCTTGCCTGGAGCCAGAAAACTGGCCGGGCCAGGGGCTGCTAATTGAATCATTCAATGAGTATGTATTGAGGACCTATGAATGCCAGGCATGTTTCAGGTGTATGGGACCTAATTCTAAAATACTATGTTTCAGGGAAATCACTTGTAGAAAGAATCAGACTTGACTTCAGGCAGACTTGGAACTATTGCAGTTATGCAGAGGGGGGCCTATCTCTAGACCACATTTACATTCACTGATGGGATCCTACTGAGACATGCAAGTCACCCCAGTAGGGCCGAGAAAAAACAGCTTTTCCATTTGTTCTAATTCCTTAGAGCAAAATACCTGCCTTGAAGCCTGGCTCTACCATCTAACCAGCCTTGTGATCTGGGGCTAAGTTCATATCCCCTATGGTTTCAACTTCCTCTCTGGAAAGAAATGATTGCAGTTTCCAATTAATAGAGTTGGTGTTGTTGACTCTTGCTCCTTCAGAAATTCTCCATAAGTATTAAGAATCGTGAAGATAACAATAAGTATTTATTAACTTAAGGTTGTTTGTTTGAAATTGGAGAAAGGGTGTATGCATATTGTTCCCATCTAAAAGATAATCTAGATCAACAATGACTCTGGTAATTATTTACATGCAATAGGAGTCCTTTGTATGATACTTGACAACAGGTGTACCTTACTAGTTATGTTAATTAGTATTAGAACAATTAGTCTAAATATCAAAACTAGTTTACATTCCTGAAGACAGAACTATTTTCTCTGTAGATCTAAATATGTCTTCTCAGGAAAAAAAAAATGGCCTGTGAGAATTTAGAAGAGGGGAGAAAAACAATGAAGGTAAAAAGGATGTGAACAAAGTTAAAAGAACATGAACAAAGGGATCTGGGGGGACACCACACCACCTTCTGTGCTTGGCACACAGTAGGTCCTTCATTCAGGCTTGGTGTTTGAGAATTTGAAGATCCATTTAGAAAAGGAAGTAATTGGTTTGATGCAAGTAGAGTTCAGAACCAAGACAGCCAAATATGCCTTAACTGGTGTGGCTCAGTTGGCTGGGCGTTGTCTGGAAAACTGAAATGTCAAAAGTTCACTTCCCAGGCAGGGCACATGACTCGGTGGCCTGTTTGGTCAAGGTATGTCCAAGAGGCAACCAAACAATTCTTCTCTCCCTCTCTTTCTTACTCCCTTCCCCTTTCTCTAAAAATAAATTTTTTAAAAAATTTTAAAGAGAGAGAGAGAGAGTCAGACACATAGAGACACACTTGAGCTCCACGTGAATAGCTTGGTGTCATGTGTCCAGTCAGGGAGTTGGCCGCCTCCAAACATCCTGAGAATTTCCCAGCTCAGGAAGCATTGTAGCTGAGGAGGCAGGATAGTTGTAGAACACAGTGTTAAACTGGATGAGACACAGGGCTAGGTAAGAGGTCTAATTTCTTTTTGATACTACAATTCCATAATTTTGTACTGCCTGTGTGTTTTCATGAAAGAATAAATGTGGAAAGGTGAACAGCAGTGGATTGCATGTAGGAAGATGGAATTTCCAATCCTGATCTTCCCATCAATGACCTTCAGCTTTTGGTTACTCATCAGCAAATCATTTTCTTTCATTCATTCATTCCTAGCATGCCACCCAGCTACCTTATTCATGGCCTGGGCTGTTATTCTTGCCATTCCTTCCACCTGATAAACGTCCCACACCATCCATTCATTCTGAAGTCTGACCATGCAAGAATCACCTTCTCCACATGCTCAATTCATTTCATATGAGTGTATGTGGTGGGGGAGGGTTTCACATCACAGACTCTGAAATATCCCTTGCGGGCCATTCCTGCCTCAAGGCCCATCCAGAACGCATCTGACCTCCTTCTGGTGGGTTCACTTGAACCCGTGCCTTTGGAAAAATTACAAAAGGTGTCAATTTGGGGTTGCAGGATTCCAAAAGGCGTCCCTTCACCCCTCCAGGGCCTCCAGGGCCTCCGGGGCCAGGCTTAAGGGGACACCTCCGGAGCTGGCCGATCCGGGTTTCTCCCTACTCATTCTCCCCGGCAGGGCTCACCGAGCTGCCCAGATTGGTCCCTGAATCCAGAAGGCCACCACGGTCCTCCCCACTTACCCAGGGAGTTGTTGATCCTTAGAGCTTTGTTCCCTCAAAAGCCTTTACCCCCTCAATCTCCCCATTTGGTTCATACTCTATTCTTAGTGCATTTGCTTGCAAGTTCCTTTTCAATTCAGAAAAAATGGGAGAAAGGTGATGTAATGTGTGATTAGGTTAGACTTGCTGAGAATTAAACTTACGATGCTGTTGGTGACCCTGTCCTCTTCAGGGATGGAGTATGGCCTTGAAAGGACCCAAAAATGAATCAGAGGAGTTTGAAGTTTGAATGGCATTCTGCCACTTACTAGCAAAGTCACTTTTAAAACTTCACTTCCAGTGGCAACAATAATAGTACCTGCCTCATGGGATTCTTTTACAGATTAAATGACGTAAATACATGCTGTGTACTGTATACCCCTTGATAGTTCTAGCCACCTAACACTTTTTAAAACATTACTATGCCGCAGTTATCTACCTCTATAACTGAATTATCTAACTCTGGAATACATAGATGCACAATACATCTAACTAACCAACCACTTGAAAGAATTTTTGCAGTCCACTTGCGGTTACTTCGCTGCTAACTGACTCATTGGCAGTAGGGGGCAGCAGTGCGCACATGTTATTTGTATGAGCTGTAACACTTGCTCCCTTCCAAAGTCCAGAGCCAGGTCAAACAAGGGAGTTTTGGGTCTGCTCAGAGTACTGGCCTTCCTTCCGGCTTCCTGAAACTTGTTTTTGAAGGCCATTCCCCCGACATTCCAAAACAGTAGATAAGACATATTTTTGTTTTATCTTTTTATAATTTTGTGATTATTTGTTGAGGTTTTATAACATGAAAGTATCTTTCTCTTTGAGCTGAAAGGATATTCAAAATTGGTGAGCTAGATTTTTTATTTTCTACTGCATTTAACTTTTCTTATGTATTACTGCTGTGTTCATCACCATAATTTAATATATTTGAAAGAGGATTTTTTTAAACTATTACTTTTTGAATGTATAATAAAAGAGGGCTAATTATAGGTGACATAAATATAAGAAATCAAAATATGTGGTTTAAATAGCCCTGCTAATGACACACAAATTGCCAGCAAGAGGAAAGATGATAATTAGCATTTACTGAGGGCTGGGTTTGTGCCAGGGCCTGGGTTAAGCATATTATACAAATTGTTATCTGATTTAATCTTCACAAAACCTTTATGAAGTAAGGACAAGTGTCCCCATTTAACAGACGAGAAAGTGAGGCCCTGAGAGGATGAGATAACTTAAGCTTCCCTCTCCCTGTTTCTGGCTTTTTTCTTTGTCTGTTTCTTTTTCTTTGTCTTTTCCTTTATCTTTTTCTTTTTCTTTTATAGAAGGACATTTTTTTTGTTTTGTTTTTTCATTACAGTTGACATGAACTATTATAGAAGTTTCAGGTGTATGTTTATGGCCTTTTTATATTTCTTTAAAGATTTTATTTATTTATTTTTAGAGAGAAGGGAAAGGAGGGAGAAAGAGAGGGAGAGAAACATCGACATGAGAGAGAAACATCAGTCACTTGCCTGCCATCTGCGCCCTGACCAGCGACCAAACCCACAACCCAGTCTTGTACCCTGTCTGGGAATCGAACCGGCAAACCTTCGCTTTGCAGTGTGACACCCAACCAACAGAGCCACACTGGGCAGGGCTTGTTATGTCCTTTTTAACTAATTCTTTTATTAAACCAACTTTTTTGCTTGCCTGTTAGTCTAAATTTTTTATTTAAAAAAAAAAAAAACCTAAAATTCTTTTCTCTCCTACCCTTCCATTAAAGAATGCAGCACTCTCACCGCAAATGAAGAGCTGCTTCTAACACCTTCGCTGAGGTGAGTCTCTGTGGGGGCGACAGCCCACGGTCCCCACAGCGGGACTCCCTGTAATAATGTCTCCCAAACCAAGACGACAATGGCTTGGCTGTGGCTCAGCGGCAGTTTGACTTCACTTGTGTCTATTGAACTGAACACATGGTTGCCACAAAGTAATATTGTAAAACGGAAAAGGGAAACATCAAACTGCCTTTATTTTGTTTTGTTTTCCATAGGACTATATACAAAAATACTTTTAAAATAGAAAGTGTTGACACCTTCGGTGCTATTATTGTTGGCGTTGCTGTTGTTACCGTTTTTCCCCGAACGCCGGGTGCCTGGCACCGCTCAGTGACAATATTTGCGGGCAGCCTCAGGAAGACGTCGGTGGGTATCTCTCAGCTGCTCTACCATAAGTGGGGTCCCAGGTCTTTTCTCCCTCCGCTCTCTCTCTCTGACTCCTTTGGCCCGCCCTTCCTTCTCGAAGCTTCTTTGGCTTTCTCCTGCTTTTCTGATCTATTTCGCTCTTTCTCCTGTTTTAGTTCCATTGCCATCTCCAACTTGACCTCCGCAACAGGATCCTTTTCCCAAACCAGCTCTTCTTCAGAATCCCTAGACTTTCCTTTCTCTTTTCCCTAAACGGCTGATAAGTCCTTTTATTTCCAAAACTCTCACCGTCCTGGCAGATCCCAGCCGACGCGCTCCCCCAGCTCTGTTTCATTCCAGTGGAGTGCTTTCTGGAGACTGCAGACATCCTCGTAGCTCAGGTTCCATGTGTCCCCAGCTCCCATCAAACAGGTGACACCTGTGCCACCTGGAAGCAAAATTAACGTCGGGAGCACAGCCTGCGCTGCCGCTGCTCAGGCCGCCCCTCGGTGGTGGAAGCGGTGTCGCTTCTCCGCAGCAGGTTCAGCAGAGTCGCCCACATCTGCTCTCTAGCGTCATGGGTTGGAAAGAACAGGGCCTGCTGTCCGGAGCGCCTGCAACATGGAGGTCCCTCAGCCACTGGCTCTAATGTCCTGCTCCCTGAGCATGGCAAAGCAGGCCACCTGCTGGCTTGACCAGCTCTGCAGAGCTGTTTTGGTGCACTTGCCTGGAGTCTTTGCTCAAAATCTGTTCTGGCAGTTTGATGCCTTGGAAAACTTATTTCCTGTTTCAAGCACTGTAGTTCAAAATAAAGCCCTGCCCAATCATTAATTCGTAAGACACGTGATTGAAGTCGACAGACACTCAAGGATCAGAGCCTGGGGGCAGCTATCTAACGTGTTTAGGTCAAAGCCCATCACAGGACCAGGTGCTGGGAGTCGGCAGGGCCTTCAGTCTTCTCATCAGCCCCCGGAAGATCACACATAGTCACTAGGTAGTGACGCCATGCCGACAAGATGAAATGAGCACGAAGTAACAGGATACCCTAGTATGACCCATGGATGCAAGTGGTTCAAAGAGAAATTCCATTAAATTCAAGGATCTGCCACCGTACAGGTATTTCTGAGAAACCAATTCTCTCAAGCTTGTCAGGATACATACTCCAAGAAGGAAAATGAGATGCTGCCTTCTGAACCCCAACCAATTAAGAAGCGAAAATCTTGGTGGCCATGTTAAAACATTTTGAATTGAAGTCCTCAACTCATTTTCTGAGTAACCTCGAAGGTAAGCCAACAGAGTGGGATTTAGCATAAGGAGGGTCCTCAATTCGTCCAGACCGTAGTAGACATAGTTCCACCACCGGGCCCAAAGGATGCTCAGGATGAGGTGTAGAGCTTTGAGAGAGTCTTGAAAGAAGAATCACAGCTCAAAACCCTGGGTTTTCAAGCAAACCATGCCACTTTCCTTAAGTAAATAATCTTTTGAAAAATAGTTCTTGGCTTGCTTTAGGGCCCTGGGAGCGTCTCAGCACCTGACCGAAGGACCAGCTGGCCTTGTACATGGAGTTACCCATCCTGAACTGGGTGCTCTCGAGTTTATTAAGCTAATGTCAGGTGTAGTCTGCAGCACACTGTCAACAAGAAGAGGCAGCATTTAGAGGATCCAGCTGGTGCAGATCCTGAAGGCATAAATCAGTTGCGAGAACAGATTGCACCTCCAGGGTCCTGCCTGGTGGCCCTGCATCTTTTCCACTGCCCACACCTCAGGCTCCGTGGGGAGCTCCCACCCGTGAACTGGGGAAGACAAAAATTCCAACCATAATTTAAACATGGCTTCACAAGTTGGAAGTGGACTGCAGCAAAGTGAGGGTCCAAGTCTGAGGTGGCCCTCAAAGACAGCGGGGAACAGAGCCGTGCTCTGCATGGAGCTTGGAGCAGCCCATAGCAAAGTCCACTGGGAGTGGGAACGGTGGCCTGGTGTGTGAGCAATTGCTGTACCGTGGACCAGTGTTCAGGGAATTGGAAGGAAAAAGTGGAATTCGGTGACAAGTCTAGAGAAGAGGCAGGTGGATGACCATGTCCAAATGAGACCAGATTGTGGGAATATTTATGACCCCACTGCAGTGAAGGTTCTCGGTGATTGACAGGAAAAAGTAAACCCATACTGGAGCTGTCAGTCAGCCTCCTCCTTCCACCAACCCCTGCCTTTGCTCAATGGGCTCATAAATCAAGTGGCTGTAGAGGCAGGGATGGAGGTAGGGCGTGGCCCAGGGAGAATTTCGTCTTACCTGTTACCATGGGGCTGGCCTGTCTACTGCCTCAGCTACGGGTCCAAATCACCCACAGCAGCAACCAACCTCGAATCCCATTCTTGTACTGGCCCCTGAGGACCAGGCTGATGCTGTCAGAGGTTGATTACATTGGAACTGCTCTGTCATGGAGAGGACAGAAAATTGCCCTCTGCAGAAAAGACATTTAGGCTGGATAAGAAGTTTCCTTCCCTGGCTCACAACACACTCTGTTTTATGCATTTTGCTATAGGCTGGATGTGTGTGTCACCCTGACCCCAAATCCATGTGCTGAAGTCCTAATGCCCAATGTGATGGTGTTAGAAAGTGGGGCCTTTGGGAGGCAAGTGGGTCGTGAGGGTGGAGTCCTCGTGAATGTGATCAGTGCTCTTACAAAAGAGGCCGCAGAGAGAAGTCCTATTCTCTTATCCCATGTGAGGACGTGTCTGCATCCTGGAAGAGGGCTCTTTCCCAACCACACTGGCACCCTGACCTCAGACTTTCAGGCTCCAGAACTCTGGGAAATAATTGTTTATTGTTTATAAAGCCGCCTAGTCTGTGCTATTTCATTATAGCAGTCTAAACAGACTGAGACAAGCATCATCATGACATCCAAACAATGTCACTTCTGAACAAGGAATCATGTCCCTGCTCAAGAGTTTGGAAGTCATAGGGTTCCCTGCTCTTCCCACAGCCTCATCACCTGGGAGCGACTGGACCACAGAGCACCTGGTTTCAGGGCTGGTGGAAAACGATACTTGGTTAGATTGGGGCGTATCCGCTCTGATGTGGCTATTTGCTCTGAACCAGCAACCATAGCAGGTGCTGATTGTCTCAGTCAGAATACATTGTTTTGGGATCCAAAAATGAACATACAGTGACATCTCTTAACATTCTACTTCATAATCCATTCACAAAAGGTGAAAACTTTGATTATCTTTTCGCTTGAGGTTCTGCTGGTTTAGAAAAATCTGAGATTCCAAAGACAATTATTCTACCATTAGATGCCACTGTGTTCCCATAGCCGAGAACTTCCCTTTGCCCATTTTAGGTTCCTTGTGTCCCGGCATAAGCACATGAAAAGGGAGGGTTACCTCACTGACCAGGAAGATTAGATTGGTTACCAAGGGGAAATGGAGTTTCTGTTGAATTAGGCAGGCAATGGAAGAATATTCCTCAAACCAAGAAAGCCTATGGAGTAGTTACATATCACGTCATGTCAAGTGGTAAAAGTCAATGAAAGACAAGGAGAATCAATATAACAAGGACCTCCCTAAAATTCATGCCCTTCATGAATGAAGATTTGTGTTAGTCCTTGAATAAAGAACCCTAACCGGCTGAGGGGCTGGCTGAAGGCAAAGGCTTGGTAGTGGAGTAAGGAAGATATGAATAACAGATACTAAATAAAGCTCACAGTCATAGTTAACATATTTCTTCTCTGTGCTGTGTCATATTTTTGTCTCCTCTCTCTCCATTTTCCCCATTATTTTATATAGAGTCTGCTTATCATTTTGTCCACAGGGCAGACTGTAACAATACAAGATTGTAATTAAACTATAGAAGGAAAGACCACGAGCTAGGGATGAATGCTACAACTGATGACATGTTGGGACTCTGCCTTGGGGACAAAGTTGCACGTATTCTCATTGGCATGAGGGATGATTTCACTACAATAATGAGAGCATATCTGTGGCCATGGTTGTGGTTTGGAAGTTAAGTACTTGGAAAAAGGATATTCATTGCTGTCCAGTTGCCAAAAGTGTGTCTGTGGCAAGAATCTGACTGGCTCCACCAAGGCCATTCCAAACCCCTTGTATTGGGTCTTAATGTAAGCTGGAGGCTGAGAAATCAAAGACTACCTTTCCCAGACAACCCTGCAGCTCAGGTCTCCCTGCCCCCATGATCTTGCCCCCCTAGCCTTCTCTAAAACAGAAGGGCAGAAGCAGTGTTTAAACCCAGAGCTGGGCTATGTTTTCAGCAGCAATAGAAATCTTGGGGGTGTTAGAGTAGAAAGATGGGAATTTCAGTCCTGCCACCAAAGCTTGTGAGAATATGGGCGCTTTCCTGACCTTCTCAGAGCTGAGCCCCAGCACCCCATGCATATAACAATCACCCACTGTGGGAAAATCGTTATAAGAAGACCGTGAGTGTAAACCACCTAATAGAGTATCTAGCATATGGCACCAAATGTTGGTTCCTCATTCCTGAACACTTGAAAGATCTGTTTGGCAGTTCCGTAATTCATCCAACTTTTCCCAGAGATAAAATGAGTGAAAAGATATGCAACATTGTGAACATGATCATAAAAGAATTTGTGACATTATCTAATGGGGCACGAAGCCAGGAGAAATATCATTCCAACTGGAATCCAATTCTTCTTGGGGGCTGGAAAGTTATCTGAGTAAAACCCCTCTGCGAATTCAGGGCCAACTTTGCACTGAAACTTCCCGACTACATCATTGTTTCACCAGATAGGTTTGCTAAGCAGTTTACAGGTGATCGAGCCAGGGTTTTGAGCAGTCCCCTGCTTCCTGTATCATCTTGGGCTATTTCTCTTTTGAAGCAGGAAGTGCTATATAATACATAGCAATTGCCAAGAATGTTCTTTTTTTTTAGTACTTTCGAAGTTAAAATTCCTACACTATGTTTTTACATGCTCTCCACTTTCATGTTAAAGCAGGACTATTTGAAATGCTTGTTCTTAAAATTCACCCATGACTTAAGCTTCAGGTAAAAAGAATAAAAATTCAAACTGTTTCTTCACAGTGGAAACTGCCACTTTTGAAACAATGAAGTGAAGTTGGCTTTCAGGGCTGTCGGCCTTGCTGAGATTATTGTTCTCAAAATGCTTGGTGCCTGCCAGTCCAGCGCAGAACAAACAAGCTATTCAGTATCCGGTAACAAAATACAAAATGCGTGATATATTTTCTGTTATAAACTGCTCGGTACTTCCCAGTCCAAGGTGGAGGGAGGAAGTTCACCTCTGAGAATTGGTTTAGGCAAGAGAAGGAACCCATTTTCTTTTAGTAAAACATTTCATGAGCCTGATAAAAGTTACGCGAGATACTTGCACACTGTATTTATTATCCTTTTAATATAACCAGGAATAAAACAATGAACAGATATTTAAATATATACCTATGTAAGTATAGGACTTAGATATTATTTAATAAATCTGTTAATTCCACCAATTTATTAATGGATAACAGAAAGAAGGTAAAGGGAAGAATACAGGATAAAAGAGAGAAAAATAGCTAAGAGAGGTGGTTGAAGAGGAGAGAAAAAAAGACATTAAAAGAATAAAGAGAAAAATGTAGCACATATGAACAAAAGGAGAGAGAAGAGAGATTAACTCTAAAAAAATAATAGGAAACAAAGAGCTAAATAATCTGAATCTGACTTCGAGGCCCTGGCAGAAAGTGATCAGAAGCATGGATGAAAGGCTGTTTATTTCTGGCTTCGTCCTTGCTGAGTGTGTGTGTTTGCCGCCGTACCGCTCACGCCTAGCCCCAGGACAATAAACCCTTGTTCAGACATCCCTTTTCAGAGAATGAGGAATCATCACAGAACCACAGAAGATCAAGCTGCCAACACCTTGAACGAAAGGTTCCCACCTCCATAGAGTCATTGTTCAGTTTACGGTGCTTTCCAGTAATAGAGAATATACTTCTCTAGGCAGATAGGGGTAGCTTTCTTCTAACAAGACAAATCCTCGTCTGTATCCACTACTCTTGAGACTGAACCCAGCAAGTCTAATCTGCCTTCTATGGGAAAGCCCAGCAGAAAAGCCAAGGGTCCTTCAAGACCACCTTGAAACTGTGCTGGCTCCTCATGCCATGTTTTCCAACCCCTTTTACATCACGGCCCTCCCCTGTGGAAACATTTCCCTCATTCTTCTTCTCCTGTTCAAAACATGGCTCCTCCCCTTGGCATGGTCTAAACAACACAAAGGAAAGGGGCTGCTATTGCCTTTTTTCTAGAGATCACACGTCTAACGCTTTATCTTCAAGTCAAATGCCTTCTCTTTGAACAGCCATGTGAGAGTAGGAGAGATCACCACAACTTACATGCCTCACACTCAAAAGCAGTTTCCTTCCCTTTCTCTAGACACAAAGCTCTGGGAAATTGTGGGAACAGGATAAGACAGTTTGTCTTGGGCCCAGTCTCAGCTTCCTTTGAACACCAAGTGCACTTTTCTTCTGAGCCTGCAGTGAGCAAGGGTCTCCTGGGCCCCGCTCTATGCCTGCTGCCCTCCTTACCAACCTCCCTCCAAACCCTTCCCCAGCCAAACCTCTCCCTCCTGCACAGCATTTGGCAAAAGGGCGAGGGCTGAGCCAGGCCGCATCACCACCCGACTGCACGAGTATGGGCAACCGAATCAACCTTTATTCGCTCTCTCATAAAACAAAGACACAACAGCAGTGCCAGGCCCCTGGTGTCCCTGTGAGATAGAACAATACATGCAAACCCCTAGAGCCGGACAAGGCCCTCGGCAAGTGCTTGGGAAATGCCCGCTACTGTTCCAATGCTTACTCCGGCTCTGCCTCCTGAGAAAGCCCATGCGATTCATAAAGTCACACCAAGGAGCAACTAACTATTGGCTTCAGCGTCACATGCAGGATTCCTTAATACTGGGATCCTAAAATGCTAGGCAAAATTATGTGGGCCAAAAGCATTATTTTGCCCTAGGATTCCCAACCTTGCCTACACACGAGTATCATTAGGGAAGCACTTAAGAACGAGTAACGCCCTGGCTCCGTCCTCCACCAGGTATCCTGATGCAAGCAGTCAGGTGAGGCCTGTGCATCGCTCCCCAAGGAAGCACCATGGGCAGCCATGGGTGAGAACCACCGATGCACAGCAAGGGTCTCAACGAGGATGGTCATCAGTTCTCTTTTGTGGTTAAAAAGTATCACACCAAGGCCCCTGTCCCAGAAACTCTGATCCCATAGGTTGGAAGTGGGGCCACATACCTAAACATTTGTAAAACTACGCCGGTAATTCTGACGTGCTTTGGAGAACCACCAGTCTCCAAATGTGTGTCACCTTTCCAAAGGTAATGAAGGCAGGGCGGTTCCCACGCAGTGGTCTGAGATGTGATTCTTTTGGAGATGACGTTTCCCCTGATCCAGACTTCTCTTCTGTAGACCCAGGTGCTGGCGCTCAGCTCTGGGGCCAGCCCTGGGAGGAAGGGGCTGCAGGGAAGGGAGGGAAGCCCCACAGCCCCTGGCTCTTTCCTTCCTGACCCGGCAAAGCACCCCCCAGGGCAGCTTGATCACTGAGGATGAGAAAAAGCAGGAGAGATCGTTGGAGTCACAAGTTCTCTTCTCTCCCTTTATCCAGAATGCTTTAGATTGAGTGAAAGTCATGTTTATTTCTGTCAACATAGGCGTGTGAGAACAGATTTTCAATAACTGCCGATCCAAATTAAACCTAGAAAGAAGTATGATATTGTCACTTCATTTCACACCACAGCAAATATAGATGTGCAAATTGACAAGCTTGCATAACCAAATACACTCAAAGTTAAACAGTTGTGTTTTATTTATTTTTATCTATCTACAGTCTTTAACATACTCTCTTTTTTAGAAAACACATTCAGATGAACAGCAGAACTTTACTTTCTGTGCTTCCTTAGGGTTTTTGTTACTCTGAAATTGCTCTTCCCATATTTATGGTGTGAAAATTTAATGAAATGATGGCATATTTTTTGTTCATTTGTTTTTAATGACCTTGCTTTGAAAAATAAAGAATTGCTAACTCTATGTTGGTCAACCCCCTTCACTGTAAACCTCACACCTGTTTTTTAAACACCAACCTGTAAAGTCACAGAGTCTGGGAAACAGGTAATTTCTGCAAAGTGCTTTCAAAGTACTTAAATAATGTACAAACATACAAAGTATACAAAATACTTAAACAATATACAAATATACAAAGTACACAAAGTACTTAAACAATATAAAAACATACAAAGAATTCAAAGTACCTGAACAGTATACAAACATACAAAATATACAAAGTACTTAACCAATATATACATATACAAAATACTTAAACAACATACTAATACAGACAGTATACAAAGTACTTAACCAATATAAAAATGGTAGGTATAGGGTGGGGCTCTACCCCACACCTCCTAAAGGAGTATCTCGAAAATATTGGCATCTCAACAAATGCCCCAGATGTTTCTTGTGTATAGAAATATAACAACTAAACAAGAAGTACTGCATTGTTTAAAGGGTGATATATTTTTTCAAATGGATCTATGACTAGAGACACCATAATGAAAGGAAGGACAAAATAATTAAGTATTTGTGGAAAGTGGGAACTAGCAAATTTGAAAGGTGCCCTTTTGGAATAATGAACAAAGCAGGAAAGAGGATGTCGGATGGATGGAAAAACTAACAGATGGACAAATGAGCAGATGGATGGAAGAAAGTATGGTAGCAGGGTGACTGATGGAGAAAAGAATGAGGGATGGAAACAGGAAGGCTCGAAAGAACTGAGAAGAGGGAGATAATCAAAGGAAGAGAAGAAAGAGGAAGGGAAAATATAGGAGTGTATAGACAGCTTCAAGGAAAGAATGCTGGGAATTACTCTACGAATGAATTAAATGGGGATTATGGCCCCAGTTTCCTCATCTGAAAAGAAGAAAATTGGTTCTGATTAGCTCCAATATCCTTTCCAGATATGCCATTGTCTGTGTGTATGAGGTAGACAAAGAAAGAAGAAAAAAAGAGAGGAAAAAATGTTCATTAGTTCCAAAGCATTAAGCTATGTATGAATTTCTTATTCTCATTGTAACAAATGAGCACAACTTCAGTGGCTTAAAACACAAATTTATTCCATTACAGATCCAGAGGGTAGAGTCCTAGAACCTAGGCAGCGGCCCCATACATTCTCACACAGGTTTTGATAAAAACACAGGGCTCCTTTCGGCTTTGGTTCTACCTCCTTCTATTCATGGTGCCCAAGGATGTTGCCTTGAGGATAGGCTTGCCAGATTTAGCAAATAAAAATACAAGATGCCGTGTAAACACTGAATATCAGATAAACAGCACATCATTGCGTAATAGAAGTACGTTCCAAGTATTTCTTGGGACATAATAACGCCTCCAAATTATGTTGCCTATCTGAAATTCAGAATGAATGGGGTGACCCCTCTGTTACCTGACAACTTCCCTGGGGATCATACTCATCGCAGGCAGGCAGGTGGGAAAAGAGCGTGGATAGCCCTGCTCTTGGCGGCACTTATGGCCCAGGCCAGGATGCAAGTGTGCTCGTCAACAAGCAGCATCCCATTCTAGCTGTCCGCTCGGGCTGACTTCTTCCCCATTGGCCCAGTAGCCATCCTGATGCCTTCTAATCTGCTTCAAAATGCGAATCTCCGCATATTACCACCCTTCTTATAACCCTTCCCAACTCCATAACGCTACCTGGAAGCCCCTGCCCCTCGCCTATTTCTGCGGCCTCATTTATAATCTACTCCTCACTTCCCTGAGCCCTTAGATAAATATTTGGAGCCTCAGTGAAGTCCACCTGTGCCTCCCTAGTTGCTCAGAGAAGAAAATATGTCACAACTGAAGTGAGCTGAGTGTCGTGGAAGTCAACACCCAGGGCCATGGAAAGAGGGCTCCGCGAGTGGGTCCTTTCACGACCTCGTGAATCCCCCGCTTTCCTCCCAGTTCTGCACAGGCCCAGAGTGCAGGCTCTTTCACCGGCTTGAGCAGGTTTTGGTAGCATCTCCAAAAAGATAAAAAAGAAACTGAATATCAAAAATAGTGCAAACTATGAATATGTTTAAAGGAGGGTGGTTTCTAAGCTTCCGTTGAAAAAAAAAAAAAAAAAGATCTGACCCAGTTTTCAACTAGGTCAAGATGTGGCAGACTGAGTTGAATCACAAAAGGCACAAATTACCCTAGAGCAGAGGGAGAATTTTGTGAGGTCACTTCCTAGCTGCTCCTTTAGCTGGAGTGGAATGTGCCTTTCCAGTTGAGGTAGAGTCACACCCCAAAGGCATAGGGAGCTCATGATTTTAACCTCCCTTCGCTCACTTTCCTTCCCTCCTCCCACCTTTGGTCAGGTTCTCCCTTCTTTCCTGTAATGGTTGGTTTTTCCCCTTTTTTAATGACAAAGAGAGCCAGTATGGGCAGCATCTTTTCTGTCCTCCTTTTATTTTTAGCAGAGTAAGATGCAAAAAGTCCTGAAGTTTAGAAAATCTAATCACTTATATTCTTTTTTTTTCTTCTATATTTTCGCCAGGATCATAACTCTTGAATGTTTTTTGCTTCTTTTGACTACTTCCCTCAGCATCTTAATGATTAAATTATTAGGACATTTCTCTTATGCCATGCTTATTTCTTTTCTAAAGGTTTTTCCATTACACGGTTTTGTTGACATTTGAAATCTGAGCCCTTTTGATTTCCTATAAATGTTTGTCCTTTTAAAAACAAGCCTCATCTTGTTCTTGTCCATGAACTTTTTTTTTTTAAGAGAGAGAGGAGGCAGGTAGGGAGAGGGAAGGAGAGGGAGCAAAACATCAAGGGGAGAAAGGAACATCAATTTATTGCCTTTTCTGTGCACCCTGACCATGGACCAAACACACAGCCTAGGCATGTGCCCTGACCAGGAATGAAACCCATGACCTTTGGGTTCGCGGAATGATGCCTAACCAACTGAGCCACTGCACCCAGGGCTTGCCCGAGAACTTTTAATTTCCACTTTCCTTTTAGACATTTCTGATCGATACGTCTTTTTTTTTCTACTGAAACTTTTTCACTTCTCTTTCTCCTCTTCCCTCACCTGAAGGGAAATGGTTTTATCAACCCAGGTTCTAAAGCTTTTTTTTAATTTTATTTTTTAATTATGGTTGATGTTCCATATTATTTTGTATTAGTTTCAGGTGTATAGCAAAGTGGCCAGACAATTATATAATTTACAAAGTGATGTCTTTAATAATTCAAGTGCCCACCTGTTACCATGCATATTATTACAGTATTACTGACTATATCCCCTATGCTGAACTTTTAATTTGTACTTTTTAATCTCTTCAGCTTTTTCACCCAGGCCCCAACCCTCCTCCCCTCTGGCAACCATCAGTTCGTTCTCTGCATCTGTGAGTTTATTTCTCTTTTGGTTGTTCTTTTTATTTATTTATAATTTTTTTGTTCTTTAGATTCCACATGTCTGTGCAATCATATGGTATTTGTCTTTGTCTGACTTATTTCACTTAGCATAATACCCTCCAAGTCCATCCATATTGTCACAAAGGGTTAAAATTTTTTATGGCTGAGCAATATTCCTTGGTGTATGTATATACCACACTTTTTTATCCACTCACCTATTAATGGTCACTTGGATTACTTGCCTCTCATATGTCCCCCGACCAGGACCAAACCCACAGCCCAGGTAAGAGCCCTGACTAGGAACTGAACCAGCAAACTTTCACTTTACAGTATGACACCCAACCAGCTGAGTCACACCAGTCAGTGCTATGCCTGAAATATCTTACCTCCAGCACCCTCCTGACCCATTCCCTAGCCTCCCTTCTTTGTGTCTATGCCTAAGTTCTTCCCTCTAAGTTTTCCTTAGTTCCTCCCTTTTTTCTCTAAGCCTCCCTGTCCTTGCTTCATAATAAAAATGTCCTTCCTTTAAAAAAAAAAAAAAGAAAGAAAGAAAGAAAAGGCACTAGTAGATTCCCTAGACACAAAAAGGACATCTTCTGACCTTTGACCTGCCTTGCCAGCCCCATTTCTGATAGATACCCTGACTCACAAGCCTGGGATCCGGAGCATCAAGACTGAGTCTTACATCTGCCTTGAATTCTCGTCTCCTTTCTCTTCTTATCTCCCACGGCCCTGCCAAAGCAACCCAGGCTGCTGTCTTTCCCGACCACTAGCCCCGTCAGTCAATGTCATCTATGCTTCTCCCGCCCCATCGGTTCGACCTCCTTATCAATCAAAATTCAAGGTAGGATGGTAAACTTGGCCTTTAAAAAGGGTTTTAAAGAAGTAAAAAATGTCAGTAGAGCAACATATTAAAAAAGAGCATAAAATGAACATAGAGTATATCAAATAATTATCTTCAAAAATCCACACAACCTCCACCCAGGGTCAGCACTTCCTGAAAACTCAAGTACTTCTTTTAGTCACACTCTGCTTGCTCTCCTGAAAATAACTGTTTGCCTTGACTTTATACTAATCACCTCTTCACTTCTCTTTTGAGTTTTATCACTTCTGTGTGCATTCTTAAACAATAAAGTTTACTTTTCCTGTTTCTGAATTTTATAGAAATGGCATCATTCGAAAGATGGCTGTCTTGTTCTTCTTTCTTTCACTCAAGAATATGTTTAAGATTCCAGGCTATTATTGCACTCAGTTGCTGGGAATATGCCTTCCAGTCTGTCTAGTTTTCCATGGCGTGCAACCGTTCACCACTCATCATTTATTCCCAAGTTGATGGACCGGTTGGGAGCTACTGAAAACATTTCTGTACGAGAATCCTAGCACATGTGTGCACACATTTCTCAAGGGTGTGAATCAGAAAGAGTAGCTGAGTCATGTTCAGCTTTAGTAAGAGATGCCAAACTGTTTTCTGAAGAGGTTGTAACAGTTTGCATTCCTACCTGCATCTTTGGGAATTCCTTTTGAACCATAAACTCACCAACCTTTGCCCGCCTGATGGGCATGAATGGGCAGTGTCATCTCTGTCTGCCTGGAGCTACTCAATCAGCTGGTGTGTAGAAGGTGTTCCCATGAACTTACTAATTCATAAAACTCCCTTATATTAATCAGTCACTAAAAATTTACTCCGAAGTCTGCATATTTTCCAAGGATCTATCCTAGGAGGATTTGTGGTCAAGTGCGTGTGAACGACATCTACTCTGATCATTTATTTCTGTTTACAAGGTAAGAGGATGTGCTCCTCAGGTATTGCTGGTGTATAGAGCCAAGTTGTGTAAGCCTTGACACAGAGCAGAGTGAGGCGGCCGCAGGGCTTCAGCGACAATGCCTTCGGCCCTAAGACAAAGGATGGAGCGCACCCGGGTCTCCGCGTTCTTGAGCTCAGGGGGAAAGCTCCCAACTCTGCCTCGCAAAAGCAGTTCTGGATTCAAGAGATTTGAGCTTTCCAGGGACTGGTGTGGAGTTCTGCTACTTCCGGAGCTTGATGATGCGTTCTCACTTACCTCACCCCCCAGTGAATTAATGTATGCCCATCAGTGCATGCACTAAAATTACAAGTCTTCATGGATTGATATTTTTATTAGAATATGTGAAAACAGAACTTTTGGAAAGACCTAACACTGTGTCTTCGTGCTTCTCCGGAGATCATCTACTGGAGCAGTGATGGAAGTGAGGCAGAGGAAAGTAATAGAACATAAAAGCGATGCCGTTAGTGAACACATGTTCAAGGCCTAGTTTTAAATGCCAGTTTTGCTGATAAAAATTTCCCTGCCTCCAAACAAGTGTTTCCCTTAAATCAGATGTTGATTGAATGTATGAATTAATGCCCTATAATTTTCTTAAATGTCTTTTGGTTAGGGCTTCTGTGGTACATTTGTTTAAAGTCCTTATCATTACATCTCTTCCACTTTCAATATTTTCTCTTTAAGATAATGTGTCTTTAAAAAGATGCTTCAGATTGAATGTTAGGTATGTGTGTATCAGATAGGTCATCCCATTTAAAGAGAAATTCATAAAATGTTGATACGGAAAAGGGATACTTGTCATTAGAAAAAGTTTTTAATTGTCCTAACATTCTATTTTTAAAAAGCGATGTTTGAGGTATGTTAAGTGAAAGAACCCTCTGGCTTTAACCCTTTCAGTTACCAGCATCCATCAAATTATTTTCTAATTGATGAACGAATACTTCCTGGTGAGTTATGAGTCAACAGAACAAGAGGTTAAAACTTCACTCAAAACAATCACATTTGTCCTCCTGGTCAGCCATGTTAATTTTTAGAAGTCAGGAATAAGCAACTTTTTTCAAGAATAAAATGTCATTACT
Source organism: Pteronotus mesoamericanus (assembly GCF_021234165.1). Taxonomy (NCBI): domain Eukaryota; kingdom Metazoa; phylum Chordata; class Mammalia; order Chiroptera; family Mormoopidae; genus Pteronotus; species Pteronotus mesoamericanus. Next base: position 2,052,812 of record NW_026555277.1, read on the forward strand.
AGGGAGGAAAAACACATAATCACATTGTAGGGACTTTTAGAGTAGAAATATCATTGGGCTGGGGCTTGATGGTTGACAATCTAGAACATTCTCAGTATATACTTAAATAAGATTCCTGAGGCTTATTTGCTATACCTATAAGAAGAGTGAAATTAGGTAATATCTAATTTCACATGAAGGCATTAATTTCTGTGACTGATTGATATCAAGACTCCAGAAATAATGAAAAACTAAGACTTTTTTAAAAATCAGAGAAAAATCATAATATTTCACATATTTGAAAGATAAAACAAAAAAAAAATCCATTACACACTTACCAGAATGGCTACAAAATTTTTTCTTCTTTAATGACAATATTAAATTTTGTAAGAATGTGGAACAACTGGAACTCCCTTACATGGTTAAGTGGGAGTTTAAAATGCCATGACCTTTTCAGAAAACAGTATGGCAGTTCCTTAAACAACTAAAGGTACATTCTCCCTCTGACCCAGCAATTCCACTCCTACTTATTTATCCAAGAGATATAAAAATATAAGTTCGTAAAAAGACTTCATAAGAATATCCATGGCAGTTTTTATTCATAGTAACCCCAAACTGAAAACAGACTGCATGCTGGTTTACTCTAATCCACCCTTTGGCTTGCAGTCAAAATGCTCTTTCTAAAAAGATGGGGTCATTATATTCATCCCTCAGTGGCTTAGGGTTAAATCCCAAATCCCTTTGCATGCCTCCTAACACTTTCCTATTTATTAATATGTTCCGTGCAATAGTCAGACAAGCGATGTGCTTTACTTCATAGAAATGCCCTCCATATCAAAGCTTCCTTTGTTCTCTCTGCATGATGGATAATTTAAACTGACTTGCTCAACCTTCATCCTACCTTCCTTCCTCTTTCTGGAAGAAAGCTAATAAAGCAGCATTTTGCAAACTCCCTGTCACCCATGGTGCCGGATGTGACATTGTCTCCCTGTTAGATAGACTAGTTCAAGATTTGGAATGTAGAAATAAGGTGGGGTCATGTTTATATCCTTTTTTTTCTGGTTTTTGCTGTCTGGCAAAGCCACAAAAACAGGTTTCTTTGTATCATTCCATGTCCTTCTCCAGCTTCAAGTGTACTGGGTCACAGCGGTCCCTGGGTGAGGTGTTCTGATGCCTGGCCGGCAGGTGAGGTTCTGGTACAGGTGCCTGGATGGTCTACAGGCGACTGAAGTGGTGGCAACAGTGTCGTCACTGGATGTCGGTGACGAACACTCCAGTTGTTCCCCTACTAGGGGAACCTTGACTCCAGCCTAGCTCCCCTGCTAGGTCAATTCCTTACAGTTCTAGGATTTTTCCTGGAGTCCCAGCTTGAAACCCATTCTCTCAGATCATCCAATACTTTTCTAAGATCTAATTTCCTTTATTAAAGCCTTCCTTAATTAAAATAACTAGAGTGACCTTCATTTTACATACTGAACTCTGACTGATGACATTGTGTGAATCTGAAAAATAAGTATCTAAAAATATAGGATGTTTTGAAATAACATGAACTTCGACTTGGGCAGGGATTCCAAAACCTGGAACAGTCAACCACCTTGCACAATGGAGGAAAAAAATAGATTACCTAACTCCACCCTAAACTGACAAAAAAAGAATATCTCTAGGTGTAGCCTAGGATGTATTTTTAAAATCAGGTGAATATGATGTAACCTGCTTAGCACAAAAGTACAAGGACAGACAAGTAGGATTTTAAGCTGTAAATGGCTCATAGACATCATGACACCAAATCTGCCATCTGATGCAAGAATCTCAACACTGACATTTTGATATTTCCCAATCTTCCTCTCCCACAGATTTATGTTATTGTCTATGGTAATTTATCAACTTAGCAGGAACTCTCTATTAAGAAAAGCCACCTTAACAGAAAGAATGAAACAACTTCTTTCAAGACTACACAGCAACGTATTTGATGCAGCTTTTGGGTCTCTTTTGAAATAAATGCCAACGTATGTTCACTTGCTTACTTAACAATTCTTCCATTTTCATTGAGGTCTTTTCTTAGGATGCTTGTTAACCTTACCCCTTCTACATAGCCAACTCTACCATATACAGAGAGTAGAAAAAAGCAAAACAAAACAAAATAGCAATCCACTAACAAAAATCGGTACTTTTTAAAGAAACAAGTGATTAGGGACCCATGTACAGTGAACTTAAATCACAGAACAGAAGTGAAAGAGCAAAGTTTCTTCCCGAATCACCTTTGAGAGCCTGAGATATGTCATTGAGAACAGAAGCCCACCCACCCCCAACCACCCAGCTCTGGCAGTGATATTGTGGGGTGTTGCTTCCCAGTGATGACAAAGGTAGACCACATCTGCACCTGAATTTCTTCAAATGCTCACTGTTTGTTTGGGTATCCACTAAGCTGAGATCTTTGAAAATTGAAAGACTGGGTAACTAAATGATAGTTATATATCACAGAGATAGTCTGATCTGAACTTTAAAGCAAAAAATTTGCATTAGTAAACAAATAAACAGGAGAGCCTTCTTGGTCTGTTCAGAAGGAAGTTCATGGTTAACAGCTTCATACAGATTCTGCATCTGATATAGGTTGTGTCAGGGTCTGAGTCCAGGGTAGAAAGCGGTCCCTGCTGCCTAGAATAATGACTGTCAATAAGGATTAGGAAGCTCTTAAAAGAAAACAAAAAACTTAATTTAGTTGTTCAAACCTCACAAAGAAAATCACACATTTATTGTGTTGCAGTTCAGCAGGTGAACTCACCGTCATTCACTAACTTGGCAGGTATTTCCTGGGAACCTAGAATGTGACAGTCCCAATGTGGAGCCCTGGGGGAAGGTGGCCAACAAGGCCTTGTTTTCATGGAGCTTACATTCTAGACATGTTATGTGGGCCTAGAATGCTACCAATAATCTGATGGTCTCGTTCTCTTCAGAAGCCCTAAGGGCATAGGTTCCGGGCCATGCTGACCTGACTTGATTCCCAGCCTCCTCCCTTGCTGCACACGTAATCCTGAGTGCTGTCGCACCTGCATGGCTCTCTCTTGCTCCTTGGGGTGGGCAGCAACCTGATCCTACTGTGCACGGAGAGAAAGCTCACCCATGTCCTTCAGATGAGAAAGGCCAGTCCTTGGGAAGAAAACACAATTGGTCTTTCCTTAATCAACTTTTCCTTTTTCCTTAACCAACTTCCCAGCTTTGGGACCCCATCTTGGTGGACTTCTAGAGGTTGATGATGACCTTCGAGAGATGAGCAGGCCTATCCCCTCCCCCATGGACTTTCCCCAGGAACCAAATCCACATAATCATGAGAATCAGCACTGTAAAAGTGAAAGTTCTCAGACCCCACTCTGGGCCTAGTAAGTAAATCAGAGTCTCTGAGGATTTCTATTTTTAACAACTAAGAGACAAAACCAGGGCTGTTTATATGTTTAACAAGTTCAGAGATTCTACCAAAACTTTAGTGGCCTTGCCCTGACTGCTGTTGCTGAGTTGGTTGTGCATTGTCCAGCAAGACAAAGGGTCACTGGTTCAGTTCCTGGTGAGGGCACATGCCTATGTTGCAGGCCCAGCAGATGTATCTCTCACTCTCTTTCTCCCTCCTTTCTCCTCTCTCTAAAAATAAATAAATAAAATATTTTTTAAAAAAACTGTAGTATCCTTTTCTAAAGACTTTTTCCTTATTATGAAATTAATATATATACGTAGCAGGAAATTTTTCAGAAAGAACAAAACATGTCAAGAAGAAAGTGAAATTTATCAATTATCCCAAAGCCTTAGAATTAAGAAAAATTATTAGATTGGTGTTTCTCTTTTTACTTTTTCTATGCCTATATCTATATATGTTTTCTAAAATATTTAAGATCATACTATAAATACTGTTTTTTCTTGCAGATTTTCTCTGTATAAATACCTATATATTCTGAACACATGTATGATTAGTATTTTACATAAATAATTTTATTTAACTATTGTATGTTGAGACTTCTTTATATGCAAACACTGTTTTAGGTGCTGGGGATACAGTAAGAAAAAGCAGGAAGAGACCCATCTTAATGAACTTTTAACAACAAGAGATGGTCAAGAAACCAACTGATACACAAATAAATAAAATAATTATAATAAGTGCAACTGCCAGAATGGCAACAATTAGGTGGCTACTAATGCCAGGTATGGTTCCAAGTATAAACTCTTATAATCACCCTAGCACCCCACAGGCAAGGACTAGAATTTCCCCTATTTTAGAGACATTGCTTGCCAACATAGCTAAGTATTGGCTTTGGCCAGAAAGTCCATTTAGTTTTTTCTGTAAAATAAAGGACACATTTTTCATTTTCATCAATAATTTTATTTATTTGGATATTTTGAGTATGTCGGCTACCTCCCACATGGCGATAGTTCTCACTTAATAACTCGATTTCAACTTCAACAGGTCTACCCGACCAGGACCATCGTCCAGTGAGAAATCTCTGGGACAAAACTTTGCAAACCGCTTTTGTCACGCTCAGTTCGTAACAGCACCTTCTCCAGACACTGAACAAATCTTTTGTGGGTGTGTGTGTGCTTCAGCGCATTTTTACCTTTCTTGAAATAATAAAGGATAATATGCCAAAAATGTTGTTTTTCTCCCATCTTCAATATTTAAGTGGCTACACCAAAATTTACCAATTTTGATAAGTTTTTTTTAATGCAGGCTGATATGACATCTGTCACAATACAATCTAACAATTGTTTCAAATGAAGTTAAAGACAGCTAAGCACTACTAGAGCCATCTTACAGAGAAAAACCAACAAACTTTTTGGCCAACCCAGTATTTACAAGGCGCTATGAGATAATGACCGAGAAGACCAGCTTAGGCCACGGCACTGGCAGAGACCTCTCTGCAGACGTGGTATGAGAGCTACAAAGCAGAGGACAAGAAGGGAGCAGCAGCATAGAAACTGTGGAGCTCCATGCCTGACAGAGAGACATTCGCTGCCTCCACAGGCAGGACCCTGCTGCGTGAGGTAGCCCCTCTTCTAGTTTCTTGGTTATGGGGAGTTCTGGGTGACCTGGGTGAAGTGTTGAGATGGAGACTGGAGGTGCAAGGCAGGACAGCATTGCTAATCAGCAGAGATGTACTCTGAGCACTTTAATAATCACAAGTGACACCAGCTAAAAGCTACCCATGGATATACTGAGTGTATGCATGCTTTATATAGTGTATATCCATGGGTAGCTTTAATCCACATTGTGTATTAAAGTTATCCCTCCTAGATGGATAATTTGATTCTTGTTCTTTCAACACAGTCATAAGCATCTTTATCTATGTATAGCTATGCCCTTATGCCATTATTTTCTTTGGATAAATTCCCAGGTAATAGAGACACTGTGAAGAGTGCACATATATTTAAGGATTTTGACACATCCTCAAAAATTACCTTTAAAACATCAAGTTATACTTCCACCAATTGTGTCTGAGTGCTGATTTTTCCCTGAGAATTATCAAGTAGTTTTCCTAGCCATTCAAAGTCATCAGAAAAGCCCTTCTAGGTGCAAGACCCTATGCTACAAATCACAAGAAATGCAATGAGGGAGAAACAACATGATGCTCTTTGTGTAAAGGAGAGTCCAGCATTGCACTGAGATAAAACACACTTTGCGGGTATAGTGGATGGGAGAACAAGGTACACACTCCATCGCCGGGACAGACACAAAGTGCCCTGGGTGCTCAGAGGGATGAAGGAGTAGCTTTGGCTGGACCAATCTGGGAATGGCTCGTGTAGGAGAAAACATATGAGCTGGGTCTTGACCTAAACAGGGGTGAGGGCAGCATTCTGTTGTCATTGAAACTAGCGAGAAAGATGTATAAACAGAACATGGCGAAGATCACCCAAGCCTTGGACAGGAAGCCAATGTGCCCGGAGTGTAAGGAACACTGAGTTACTCCTGGAAGCATGATAGACAAGATCATGGAGGACCTGCATCCCAGGCTGAGGTCTTGATAGATGATGGAAACCCAGGGACAATTTATAGTCCAGAGAATGGTAAAAATCTATTTTTTATCTTTTTTTAAAGATTTTATTTATTTATTTTTAAAGAAGGGAAAGAGAAAGATAGGGAGAAAAACATCAATGTGTGGTTGCATCTCGGGCGCCCCCTACTGGAGACCTGGCCTGCAACCCAGGTATATGACCTACCCTGGGAATCAAACTGGCGACCCTTTGGTTCACAGGCCAGCACTCAAGCCACTGAGCCACGCCAACTAGGGTGGTAAAAATCAATTTTTGAGTATAAGTATGGCAATGATATACAGGTATATTCAAATACACAGAAATCAGAGGCTGGAAAATTTACGAGGAGGTGAGAATCGCAGAAAGAAGGTGAGAATGGTGAGAATGGAGACCAAGAACAGAGAGGCACGGCTGTTTCAAACTCCTGATCATCAGGATTAGTGCCCAACTTGCCATGGGGTAGGACAGGATCAGAAGAATTTTGAGTTTTGACCCTGAGTGATTAGAGAGAGAGACAGAAGAGCTAACAGACAGACAAACAGAAAGCAGCATTGGTCTCAGATAGGGTTTGGATAGAAAGTACTTATAGTCAGTTAAAGGTTTGCTTGGGTGTGTTTTTCAGTTACAGTTTGTTTTAAAATTTTTAACCAGAGGAGAGGAAGGTATTGAAGAAACAGGGCAGAGAAGGGGCCATCTTTGGAGCGAGATCCTGAGGCTGGTGAGGGGAAGCCAGCCAGAGAAGCTGGGGACCCCTGTCAGACGACGCGGTGTTCCTTGTGAAGGCAGGAATCGAGAGCCTGCGAGAGGACCGCTCTGCAGGGAGCTGTGCAGGGGATCCCCAAAGCACGGCCCAGCCTGGAGTCCACACCAAGGAGAAGCTGCTGAATTTACCTAAAGCGAGTCACTTGGCCATGACCTACTTCCCCTCCGTTTGACCAGATTTTAGACCTGCATCTTCCTCCCTGTAGGCTCCTGACTTCCTTTACTGTAGAGCATTGACTTTAGAAAACTTGTCATTGTAAATATTCTCTGACCCTTGGAAATGCAAGTTCTTTCAAAAAACCCCTGTAAGCTTTGTATCCCAGAGTATCTTTATCAAAGACCTGGGGGCTATCCCTTTAAAACATAATCATCAAAGACCATAGTGTTTCTGCCTCCCAGCCTCTGTAGAAGGGTGGGAGCCTAACCTCGGGGTATACCTTCTCAGTGTTACAAAGCTACTTCTTGTCATGAGGATACAAGAAAATTAACTTTTCTTTCGGGTAAAGCCAATTAGCAAACACAAGTTGACTATAGTACCCTACCCCAATCTTAAAAACTCTTCTGACTTTTGTTTTAGTGGAATTCAGTCCAGCTTTAGTTATGGCCTCTGTCCCTTAGAGCAATAGAGTTGAACAACATCGTCTTTGCTTATTTAACTTTGCCCAGTGCGATTTTCACTTTGGCAGCCCTTGTGGAAACCCAGCTAACGAATTTACAACAGTACCAGACCAAACACTGCGCGGCCCTGCCAGCACTTAGCCATCTGCAAACCAAGAAGATGAAGGGCTGGACTGAACCACAGGTGCAGTTTTGTGGCACAAGGAAGCAAAGGAAAAAGGATGATGACAGGAGAGGTGCTTTGGTGGCACATCGAAGGGTTTAGCTGCCTGGGGAAAGAATCAAAACCTGCTGATAGATTGAAAGAAAAGGGAGGAATCAAGAAATGAAAGGACTGCATCAGACTTTTAAAAAATAAAACAAAGTAGATAGATGTAGGGAAATGGGAGTGAGTAGCAAGAAGAGAGGCAGCCATTCTCGGAGAGGAGTTGACCCAGTCTGACCATGACCCTGTCCCCTGGAGTCCTTTTGTTTGTTTTTTATTGTCTCAGGGATGATGTCACTTCCTTAATGTGACAACTGGTCTCACCATCACCTCCAGCCATTTCTGCACCCCACACACACACACACACACACACGCACACACACACACACACACACAGGCACACGGTCATGCACACATGTCCCTTTCCCCACCTGAAACACATGTTCCCACGCTCAGCATGGGTATTTCCTGATTTTAGATGATTTCCGCACGTCCCCGGCAGCACTCATGGCAATTCCCTGAACTTCCATAGCATTTCTAGTACAGACAGTGCTTTTATAGGTTTAAAAAAAGCCCCTTCCTCCTTCTTCTTAATTGTATGTTAAAATGTGTGATTTAGGGGTTTTGTTGCCAGTTGGAATTTTTTTAGTTTGTTTTAGAGAGGACAAGGTTTTTACCCTCTACCCTCAGTTGCACACCGGAAAGCGTCCCTCAACTCCAGCTAACGTTTCCACCGAAGCTGACTCATTTTTAGGCAGGGTTCCCATCTAGAAATCCTCCCGATGGTTTGCACGGCAGGGCGGCAGGGCGGGGTAAGGAGAGGCAGGCCCAGGCAGGGTCGGAGCTGAGCCAAGCAGTGTCGTGGCGGCAGGAAGAGGCAGAGGGAAGGCAAGCTACATTCACTCCAGGAGCCCTGCGGGTGGAAACCCAGGAAATAGAATCTCTGCAACAAGCGAAACTCAACGTCTGGCCAAATGAGATTGCACCTGATATGCAGGGAACCACAGAGGCACGGTGATGGAAGGTTGAGGCAATCAGTGCAACTGCCTAAGATTTTACTACAAGGGACAGATACCATCTGGCCTTTCTACTTGAAGTCTCTGCCTTACATGCATTCAACCAAGGACAGCTGTCGGGTTGTTGTAAAACAGAAGGGAGGGCTTCCTATCTCTCCCGTTAGTGAGGGGACGATGACACCCTTTCCATTTTTCAGATAAGAACCACATGTGTGAGTTTCTATCTGGAGATGTGTCTAAAGTGCTGTCAGACGATTCAGATGAGATGGGGTTTTTCTTTAATTAAGTTTTGCCAAGACTATTCCGCTCCATGAATGTAGTTTCATCCCAATAACAGGGCTATGATGGATATGATGGATAGAATTCTGTGGCAGAAGAATTCACATAGGGAACTGGAGGTAGGTCTGATGCAAAACCATGGTTTTCATGAACCATGTTAAGAGTGAGTTTACAAAAAAAAAAAAGTGAATTTTCATGAACCATGTTAAGAGTGAGTTTACAAAAAGAGTGCTAAATCCCAGAGGACCCAGTTCAGCATCCATTTGCTCTTCTTGGTCCCTGTGTTAGTCGGCTACAGTTGTCAGAAGAAATACTACAGTCTAGGAAGCTCAAACAATTAATTAATTTTCTCACAATTTTAGAGGCTGAAGATCCAAGATTGAGGTGCCAGTAGGGTTGGTTTCCTCTCTCCTTGGCTCATAGAAAGCCATCTTCTCCCTGTGCTTTCACATGATCTTCTCTGTGTGTGTCTGTGTCCTAACCTCCTCTTCCCATAAAAATACCTGTCATTGGATTACGGTTCACTCTTATGACCTCATTTAACCTTAATTACCTCCTTAAACACCCTGTCTCCACATATGGTCACATTCTGAGGTGGCAGAGGTTAAGACTTCGACATATAAATTTTGAGGAGATGACACAATTCAGCCGATAAGAGACCTTCATTCTTTGGATCCTGTACCCCCCTGAGCCAGCCTCCAGATTTTTTGCAAATTTCCAAAATCACCAAATTCTATGGATATAAATAATGTCATTGTGTGCAAATTCAATCATCAAATCAGTCTGAAGTCATTTTTAAGTTCTTCTAACTTGAGTGAGCCCCATATTAGAGTTGATACTTGGAAAAGAGAAAGAGAAGAGAAGAGAAGAGGAGAGGAGAGAAGAGAAAGGAAAAGGGAAAGGGAAAGGGAAAGGGAAAAAGAAAAGAAGTCCACCTAACAAAGAATAGTTTACAGTCCTACAGAGTCTCATCCATGATGATCTTTCAGTCAGAGGAAACCAAGGCTTGGTGCAGCAGCTCTCCATGGATCTTATTTTATCCTAGAAAATTAAGACCACCTCTTGGATAGGTTTAATCACATTTGTCTTCCTCACCTTACCTAGGTTCTTTTCTCAGCCAAGGGTAAGACATTAGAATCATTTCTCGGGGGGGGTGGGGGGAGAGCAAACTGTGACAGGCATTTTACAAATACAAAGAAGTACTTCATGCCCACCCCTGGCCCCAATCTCTGTCCCTTTACCTGACTTTAATTGTCTTTCATATTATGCATTTCTTTTGTCACCTGTTTTTCATCTGTACTTCCACAAGTCATATGAAAATAGAGATTTGGTTTTGTTTATCTCCAATGATCAGAATACTACCCAACACAGAGCAGGTGTTCAATAAATATCTATTGATTGGATGGGTGGAAATATAATTTTCATTCAATAAACCATGAGTTAACAAGAAGGAAAAGCACAAAAGTCTGATATGGGTCTGGTGCTATTAGGGAAGGAGGTGCCCACATGACAAATGTAGCTTACTCCTTGAAGAAACAGACTTTTTAAGTGTTTTAATACAAAAATATAAACCCAGGTAAAATGTTCTATATCCTAACACTTTGATTCTTTCTAAAAAAGCAGAGCACACAAGTGACTATTAGGATGACAAAGAACCAACATCAAGGAGCATCAGACACCACAGTTGCCATTCTCTTCATTGACACACAAACACCTTTGTGCAGGATGCCTTTTGAAATTTTGAGACCAACTAATTCTATCACCTTGCTAAAGCTTTTGTGATCTTGGGTAAATTCCTTAATTCCCTTACCCTCAGTTTTTCTATTCACACAGTGACATGAAAATAGTAACTACTTTGGGTTTAAGTGAGATGATAACTTAGCAATCTTAGCAAGTGATATTAGCACTTAATGCCTAATCATCTCAATATTATAAATGACATGGTTACCACCCAAATCCAAACCCTTGCATTCATCTGTCCTTTTTCTTACTTCCTATGTTGCCATCCCGATACTGTTGTGTGCCTCCCATCCATCTCCATGATGTCTTGCTCTGGCAACTTTTCCCTGTCCTTCCATCTTCCACTCCCCTTTCTCCTTGCCTCAGTTGAAACCTGAATCTATGAAAAGAACATGACCTTCTCTATGGTCTTCTCAAGACAACCACAGGACCAGGAACAAATGGAGACCAGCAATCTTGTTCTTCTTTGAGGGACTTTTCCATCCCTACACACCTTCCCCATCACCTCCTTTGAAGTACATATCTCCACTTTCCTTCCCTCTGGCTATGAATGGAAGAGCTTTATCAGTTCTTCACATTCCTTGAAGACTTTAGCATAGGTTCACAGCCTCCCCTTTCATTCCTGTTGCTGGCATTACTTTAGACAACTTCACACTATCATGCCACTTGGAAAATGGTCTTGTCACCCTCTTCCGGTCAAGCTATAACCCAGCCTCTATTTCTAACTAAGAGTCAGGGGCATGTTAAATGACACCATAGAAATGCAGTAGACAAAACTCAGAAGGCAAGAAACTTAAAAATAATGCCCTGGCTTCTCCAAAACAAATTGCAAAAGAAAAAGAGAAGTGGTGAGATCAATGAAAACAAACACAGATTAAAAGTAAAAACAAAAACAAAAACAAATACAGTGTAGGGACTTTACTGGAACTTCATTGAAACAAATAAACTACCAAAAAATTTTAAAAACAATCTTTTTTTAAGCAAACAGAGAAATCTGAAGGTTAAAGGGATATTTGGTGATATTAGGAATTTAGTGTTCATCTTTTAATCTGTGATAAACTGTTCTTGTGTTTTAAAAAAATCCCTGGAATAATAAAAAAAAAGTAACTAAAAATGAAGAAGTTCCATAATGATAAAAGATCAATCCATCTGGAAGATATACATGAAGCAAAACCTGACAAAATTAAAGGGAGGACTACACAATTCAACAATAAAACTTGTATATGTCAATACCATATTTTCAATAATAAGTAGAAAAACTAGACAGAAGATCTACAAGAAAATAGAATACTTGAACAGCATTTTAAACTAAGTAGATCTTATACCCATGCACTTAATACTGGAATGTTTGCATTACGATTAATAAATTGGCATTCTGACCTAGAAATTTCAGCCTCCAGAACTTCAGCTAATAGTTATTAGTATTCCTGGCCCCAAAAGAGTCAGATACCTTCAGAGCAATAATAAAACCTGCTCCTCTCCCAGCTCTGCTGGGCTCACCTGGCGAGGCCTCCCAGCAATCAACCAATGGCTCTCTCTGGAGAAGCAGTTCCAGGAGAAGGTAGCTGGAGGGGGTGTGAGGAAGGGTCGTCTAAGATGATTCTCAAGAATCACAAACTTTCTCTTCTGTACCCTTCTTTTTGCATGGCTTTTCTGAAGTGTCACTCTTTCTCACCTTGCTCACTGAAGCTCTCTCTGGTAACTTTGCTCCCATGTTCTATCCGACCTGCCTTTTCTCTTGCTTTGACTTTTCCAAGGGTTCCCCAGTAACCTTAGTATTTCCATGTTCAAGTTCAAACCACTACGTTTAGCTGAGGTAACAGTTTCATTTAATCTTCAACTACTCCACCCTTACCTCCGCTCTATCCAGTATTGCTCAGTTGGTGGCATGATTGACATATTGGGTAGGACACTTCCTTGTGCAAGACTGCCCTGTGCATTTTAATAGGTGTAGCATTCCTGTCTCCTGCCTACTAAACACCTATAGTACCTCGCCTTCAGAATTTGTGGCAAGTAAAATGCGTCTCCAGATACTTCCCAACAACCCTTGCTGTTCCTTTTTAACAGGGACTTTTAAGTAGGGTGGCTCCTACTGGCCCCTCATACCTCAGCTCAAGTATTGGGCTGAGCCATATGCAAATACCATCTTCATAGTTCAAGAACATCGAACATTGGCTATTAATTTCCTTCCTTCTTTCCTTCTGATTTCCTTCTTTCCTTCTCATTGCCGGTGCCCTACAGCACCCTATGACTTTCATTATTCAAGAGCTAATCACTCTATGTCATAATAGCTGGCTCATTTTCACCCCCTCCTTCTAACTACACTCAACCCTGATTACCTGGGAGCAAAGACCAAGTTCTCACTGGGTATCTCAAGTTTCTTTTGGCTCAGTGCCTGGCATTATAATAGGTACTAAACCCATGTTTGATAAATAAATAAACAGGATATTGAGCATACTTTCCCTGATGATTCAATGTTATTAGTCCTGAGCTTGGAGATGTCTTCGGGGCCTATTGAGCCATTTGCAGCTTTTGACTTTGTTTTCACTGAATGACCCACCGCTGCCCAGCTTTATGATTTGCGTGTCTAGGTTCTGCACAGTATCATCAGCATTTCTGCCTCCAGGGACTTTTCCAGTGGCCTTTGGAATCTGAGGCAGACTGTCCTGAGCGTAGGGTTGAAGCGCATCATGAACTTCGGTGAGCACACTGTTTCAGCATCATCCTTTTGTCTTATTTCTGAATTCTTGCTTGGTTTCACACATTTAAAGTCCCTCTTTTGGTTGGTGAGACTCTATCACCACCATAACCTTTCACATGATCACATTCTTTTTTAGAAACAGCTGAAAGATGAGTCAGCAGAACTTGTGAAGGAGAGAAATATTCTGTGCTGAGATGCCCATTTCTAGGTCCCTGACTGGTGACAAAATGATGGGCTAAGTGATCTTTCAAGGTATTTTTGAAATGTGTGTTCTGTCCCTGTAGTCGCAAAGTATATGGGTGTATTTTTAAATTAATTAATTTTTTTTTCAGAATTTTGTCCTTTTTAATCATCTAAACACAGGAAGGATCAAACATCTAAGAATGATATAACACTCTTAAAATCTTCTAAAATATCCACATATTCCAAGACTTTTAAATCAATGGACTTTGACCCTGCAAGTGTATGGGTGCAATTTGTTATTTTTAAAAAGTTTGTAACAACTTAAACAATAATAAAAATTTTTTAATAAGAAAATAAAATGTAAGGATAAAAATAAATAACTAAAAATTTAAAAGTTTTGAATCACTAAACGCTGAGATATAACTCTCAGCTATGGGATCTTTCTAATTTCATATTTGGATGACTTTGAATCCCAAAAACAATACCTTTTGATTATAATTCATATAGATGAAGTCCTGGACCATAAAGGATAGAGGTAAAGGGAATAGCCAGGCAAAAGCAAATGAGGAACACAATTTTTCCTGGAAATGTTTGTATTTCCTACTATACCTTAAATACTTTTAATATATCTTAAATGCTATGTAACTCAATCAACAAACAACTTTGGTTTTTTTATTTTTAACATTTATTCTCATAATTTTTATCTTTTACAGGTCATTACAACAACTTAGAGTACAAAATGATCTAAACAGAAGAATGTTAAATAGTTTTTTTAAAAGAGCTATTGCTTGCAAAAAAAAGTTCATTAAATCTTTTTTCTTCAATGCATAATTTTATACATCATACTAAATAGCTTATGGGAAATTATTATTAAATAACAAGACATACACATGAAGCCCACATATATAAATAACTTAACATAAAATAGCTTGACTCTTATGCAATGCTTAACAAAGCAAAGTATGATGTGATGTGTCAACCTCATTAACTGGACAAGTCCAATGACACAAATCAGATAAGTGATAAACCCACAACGATGAGCAAGTGAAACCACCAACTCCAGTGGGGTTCTTTTTATTCTTGAGCCGTATCCAATTTCATTCCAGAGAGCATCAGGTTTTCACAGTTTTGGCTCTGTGTCTGTAAAGAGAAAGACAGGAAACAAATAAGCAATGACAGAGTGACTGGATGGCAGGAAATACTTTGGTACCTAGTGATTGCCTGTCTTTCCCTAATCACATCTCAAGAGGCTAAGCAGCCCTGAATGCAGATGAGGAAATAGAGGTTCAGAGAAGAAGAGCCCTGTCCATCAAAACTCAGTGAGCTAATGACAGAAACAGGATGTGAACACTTATGTTGTGTCTTCAAATTCTGTGTTTATAGCACCCTGGTGTTAGGTGACTTCTATCTGTTGAGAAAATGTGACTCTTTATTATCATCAGTGTAAATCAGAGCGAGTGTTCTCATTTCACTCTTTCTGCTTCAGTTTTTAACAAACAAATGTCATGAAGTCTGCAATTATATAAACAGGAGACATTTCTACCACAAGAATCCAACAGCTCATGACTATCAGCTGCATAGAGGAATCCAATACATCATGTGAGAAATTGAATTTTAAAAAATAAAAATGTTGTATAAGTAGAAAAAAAATGAATTTTTGTTTTGATGGTCCAACTCTAACTTCCCTTTTCAAAATTCCACAGTGCTTAAGCTAAAACATTCCAAGCCTAGGATCCACCACTCTGCACATTGTTCTTGACCCACATATTTGCAAAGAGGCTAATAGATAGTGACTGTTTCATACCTGAGGACATGGATGGCATGTTTCACCCATGGCTCCGTTGGATTTGCACACACAGCGAATCCTCTTCTTGTGTGAAAGCTGAAAAATCAGAAAAATTGGTTTGTGTTTAAAGAGCTTTTAAATGGCTTTATCACAGAACATGCAATGGAAATTTCATATTTCAGTTGATTGCTTTACACACTAATCATTTCATTTATTTCAGAGGTGAAACAAAATTTTAAAAAAAAATTCTCCCAATAAAGCTTGATGCAAGAAATGAAAGGGATGCTCCCCGACTTTCTCTACAGTTTAACAAATGACTGTGCAAGGGCTGAAAAATAAAGTTCAAGACTCTATATATATAATTTTTATTATTCCAAAGTATAATATCCTGTATAAACCAAGAATACCATATATAACAGTATAATTACTCTGAATTTTTACTTACAGCTTCTATCATTTTCTGGTGCAATATGCTCATTTTAAAGTCTATGTTTTCCATATTTTCCTGAAGTAGCACTTTAGTAGCCTCTAAGTTTATCTTAGAAAGTGATTTTGCCCCTACTATGTTTCTTTTTTAAAACAAAACTTGTGCCTTTTCTTACTCTTACTTAAAGTGAGCTTTGAATCAAGTCTCCTCCTGTCATTCACAGAAGGACACTTAGCTTTGGGTGGGAACACCCAACGCAATATACAGATGGTGTATTATAGAATTGTACACTTGAATCCTATATAATTTTATTAACCAATGATACCCCAATAACTGAACAGTTATATATATATATATACACAAGTGAACTTTGAAATAGACATGCACTACTAAAACAAAGCTATCTTTTCCACATTCATTATTTCTGAATGAAACGCCAAAAAGGGCAAAAACTTTTTATTTCTGAAATTCCCATGTACTCCTTGTACAACTGAGCTAAAATCAATTAATAACTTACATGATTGCATCAATGTCACAAGCTTCATTGGCAAACTGCTTTGTGAAGTTCTTGATACTTCTGAAAGGCAGGTGGTTTTTTGTATAGCCAAGGCAGCAGTCAAAGGTGCTTGCTGCTAAAAGGAAATGAAAGGTATTGAGTCCACATGAAGAGACTCTTCTTGTGATAGGTATTATGAAACTATTTGTAGTTGTAGAAAACCTGAAATCTGATTTATGGGGTAGATAAACTGTTTAGAAGGACAGTTCCAGTGTTTTTGAGACCCAATTTAACACAGTTTCCAGTTCCTTTTTAAAAAACTGTCTGAGTGCTGGGAAATTTTGGTTCAATAATATAGTTTAGAAGCACATGACTTTTCATAAAAAGAATATCTCTATTAAAAACACAAACTGTCTTAGTTCAATCCATTATAATTATTCGAGAATATGAGTAACTCCCACTTGAATAAACTCTTATAGATTAACTTTCAAATTCAGAAAATGAATAAATTGGCAGATTTTCATCTATTATCTGGCTACTGAGTATTGAGAGGAGAAGAAGGACAAGACTTTACAAAGGAAAATGTGATTTATCAAAGCTGATTTTATAGCAGCTATAACAAGACCACTTTGAAATGATAACAACAAATGGAAATTTCTCATTTTGTTGATAAAAGTCCAACACATGCATTTTTAGGAATGCATCTGTTACTAAAATTGGTGCTCTCTTACAGCAATAGAGCAATACTTGGACACTCATCTAAGTCACATTATAATCTGATGTCAGATAAGGATAAATGTTACAACAAAGTTGACAAGTGATGTCCCAGAGGCCTTGCAAAAATGAAGAAGTCAGGTGCCATAGTGCACCCCAAAGAATGAGTTTTAAACTTCACTGAAACTACTCAGTAGGGAGACGAGAAAGTTGGGGAAGGGAGAGCATTCCTTACATCTGAGAGTGACCCCGTTCACTGGTCATGTTACCCAATGAATACCATTCTCAGAAATAAGACTTTGGCAGCATGCTGGAGCTCAGGGGTCTCTCTGGCCTACCCCCTGACGTCTGCTGGGATTGGCAGTGCAGAGGAAAGCCTGGTCAGCAGCAGGAACCCTTCCCTCCTTCATTCACCAATGAGCTGACAGCTCCCATCATTCTCTTTTGGAGACTTTCTGACAGGCTGCTATCCTTTAGGGACCCCCAGATGAGCTCAAAGCTTAGAGGAAAATGAAAATAGCCCTTCCTCCCATGCAAGCAGAAAGAGTGACGCTTACCTTCTGACTGGCTGCAGAGGTGGAGTAGCAGCAGTGACATCAAAGCGGCCAGGAGCAAACTCTTGCTACTGCTCATCATTTTCAGCTTGAAGAATAGATGTGCACCGTGCTGAGTACCCAGCGCTCTGGGAGTGTTGCTATGCTCTGGTAGCCACCTGAGGCTTAGATGGCAGTATTTATAGCAAATATTGGGAATGTACACAAAAGGCGTGTTCTCCCATGGGGTTTTCCCCATTGATGGACCTGCCCCATCATGTCATCACGAAGAAAAAAAAAACCACAGGGAAATCTTCCTGCCTTTCTCTTGTTGGGAAAATGTGAAGGTCAGAGTGGGAAAGGGGAGAAAAAGGGGAAATCCTGTAGCATCCTTTAAAGATTCCCATCTAGTTTTAACTTAGTCTCTTGTCTCTGAAAAGAGGACAAGGGTTGACAGTAATACAAAGGTCAGCCCCACACAGGAGCATTCCAGAACTCCTATTGTTATACTGTATTTGCTTTCCAAAGCCAATCAGAGGGAGGATTCCAGACATACTCGGGAATCATTTACAATTGCTAGTTTGTGCTCAGCTGTCACCAGAGACCTTGAATTTCTAGGCTGCCTTTCAGATCAGGTAATATATCAATGCTGCAGAAGTGTCCCTGACTTTTGTGGAAAACGGCAACCCTTAAGTAACACTCAAGCCTCACCTTGATCAGGTGGCTAAGTTGGTTGGAGCACTGTCCTGTACACCAAAATGTTGCAGGTTCAATTCCCAATCAGGGCACACACCTAGGTTGTGGGTTCTGTCCCATGTAGTATACAGGATTGATATTTCTCACCCTCACTCCTTTCTCCTTTCTCTAAAATCAATAAACATATCCTAGAGTGAAGATTTAAAAAACGAAGACTCAGGTTTCAGCTTTGTCTTGATTTTATATCAACTCTTCTAAGAATCTGCTCCATTTACAAGACTCTAATCAATATTGCAGTCCAGCAAGTAATCTCACTTGCCCTAAACTCTTCATGCTCATGTAATTATGTAACTCAACCCAGTCTTCAGAAGGGTTGAGAATGAAGGAGCCTATGAGCAGAGGTTAATCAATGAAACAAATGTCAAATAATAGTGATAGAAGAAGAAGAAGAAGAAGAAGAAGAACAAGAACAAGAACAAGGAGAAGAAGAAGAAGGAGGAGGAGAAGAAGAAGAAGAAGAAGAAGGAGAAGGAGAAAGAGAAGGAGAAGGAGGAGAAGGAGAAGGAGAAGGAGAAGAAGGAGGAGGAGAAGGAGGAGGAGAAGGAGAAAGAGAAGGAGAAGGAGAAGAATGTAATAAGAATGCTCCACTAGGGAGAATATCATTGTATGCTAAGGATTGGGTTTGTAGGACAGGTAAACTGTAAAGAAATAATGCAAGTGTGTCTGGGGGGTGATAGAATTATTTTTATGCCATTATGGGCATGGTTACACATATCTACCTGTGTGTTTAAAATCATAAAGCTGTACAGCAAAAGAAAAAAGTGAATTGTATTATATGATAATTTAAAAATAAAAAACATTGAAATCATTTTTTAAAACTGTCCACTGAACACAAATGAATTGAAAAAGATAAACCACCAATCAATAAACAAGAGAGAACTGGAGTTGCTATACCAAATCTTTAAAAAACAAAAACAGGTTTTAAAACAAAAACTAGAAATGAAGAGGAAATTCCACAATAATGAAGGATCAATCCATCCAGAAGATATAAAAATTATGACCAAATATACATCAACAGCACCTCAAAATACATAAAACAAAACTGATAAAATTAAAGAGAAAAATAAGCAATTCAACAATAAAATTTTAATATCTCAATATTATATTTTTAATAATAAGTAGAAAAACTAGACAAAAGAGCCACAAGAAAATAAATACTTGAACAATATACCAAGTAGGCCTAACAGACATCTATAAAACACTTAATGCAACATCAATAGAATAAGCATTCTTCTCATGTGCATATGGAACGTCCTCCAATATAAATAATATGCTGGGACATAGAACAAGTCTTAGTAATTTAAAAGGATTGAGATCATACTAAGTATGTTTTCAAACCGCAACAGAATTGAACTAGAATTCAGTAACAGAAGGAAACTTGGTAATTTCATAAACACATGGATATTAAACAATACATTTCTAAGCAACCAATGTGTCAAAGAAGAAATCAAAAAGGAGAAAATACATTGAGATGAATGAAAATGAAAGTACAACATATTAAAACTTATGAGATCCCGCAAAAACACTGCTCAGAGGGAAACATAGCAGGGATAATGGAAATAAGGAATAGTAAAACAACAGAGGAAATCAGTGTAACCAAAAATTGGTTCTTCAGAAAGGTCAACAAAATTAACAAGCTTTAATTGAACTAATCAATAAATACATGGGGGGAAGCGCTAAAGAATGAAGAGAAGGCAAATTGCTAAACTCAGGAATTGAAAAGGGGATATCTGACACACGAAGTTGGCTCAGCGGGTGGTGAGATCAAGTACTGGGAAGATGGCTTTGTCTTCCAACCTAGCACCTTCTGGAAAGGCACTGACAGACCCTAAGGATTTGGGAAAGATGTCCTTTCTAGATATGTCTCTGGATGACATTATAATCCTTAGAAAGACAGAATATCCAAACTTTGAAGAAGATAAGAATGAGACACAGAATGAGGGAGAAAAGAACTCAGTTTCTATACAGCAATCAAATGCTGGTGAGCATCGCCGGAAGAGAGGATCCTCGATATCCGGGAACAACATTAAGGAAAGAAATGATAAAAAACCACACCAAGGACCTTCCGGATCCAAGTCTCAACAAAGTCCTTTAAACAGGAAGTCTTTAAATAAGAAGAAGTGCAGTGATCATTCTAAGGCCCAAGCAGAGAAGAAGCGAAGCCAATCAAGAGAGAACCAGCGTCAATCAAAAGGACCTCAAGGCCAACTGGAAGAAAATCGACACTATTCAGAGAGATCTAGAGGCGGTTCAGAGAAATCTCGCCATCAACGAAAGAAACCTCGAGGTCAATCAGAGGGATCTCGTAGCTCCCCAAAAAGATCTCATGGCCATCCAGAGAGATCCCATGGCCAATCTAAGAGATCTTGTGGCAGCTCAGAGAGATCTCGTGGCCAATCAGGGAGATCTCATGACCAACCAAGGAGATCTGAGCAGTCAGGGAGATCTCCTGACCAATCAGGGAGATACCGAAGATACTTACCAGTAGGAAAATTTAAAACTTCACCCAAAATTAAGTATGAATTTGACAGGTCTTTTATAATGAAAAACAGAAATGGCTATGTCCACAAACAGCCGCAGCAAAGAAATGACCTAATGAACGTGAGTCAACAGGTATCTCTGAAAAGATATCACTGGGTCTATGAAAATTATAAAGGAAGTGAGAGATACTTGCATACAGACACTGGTACAACTGAATTCCATTGTTATTAGTCGGTATAACAAATTTTATTGTTATTAGGGAGGAAATGAAACAAAAATGAATAAATGTAACTTCCAGCCTAGGGCCTCTAGAACCTGATTCTGAAAAATCCATAGCAATTTCTGTAAACAATCCTAACGTAGAAGTAGAAAATTCATAAATAAAACTGCCTGGCTTGCTGTTAAAAAAAAAAAAAGGAAAGAAAAAAAAGAAAAGGTGATATCTCTACCAACTTCAAGACATTAAAAAGGACTGAAAGAGAATACTATAAACAACTGAATGCCAATCAATTACGTAATGTAAATGAAGGGGACAAATTACTAAAACTGACTCAAGTAAATATAAAATGTTTGAATAACTTCATAATAAGTAAAGATATCAAATTGGTAACTAAAAATACTTCTACAAAGAAAAGTCCAGACCCAGAAGTTCACTGGTAAATTCTACCAAACATTCAAAAAAATTAAAATCAACTTTTCGCAAACTTTTCCAGAAAGTAGAAGAAGAAGAAAGAATTTTTAACTCATTCTTTGAGGATAGTCTTACACTGATATCAAAACAAGGAAAAAACTCACAAGAAAACTGCAGGCCAATATCTCTTATGAATATAGACACAAAAATCCTCAACAAAATGCTAGTAAACTGTATCCAGTAACATATATAAAGGATCATGCACCATAACCAAGTGGGATTTATCCTAAGATGTGTAGTACACAATTTAACAATAAAAAACAAAAACCATATGAAAAACATTTGACAAAATCCAACTAGGAATTAACTCATTAAATTAAAAATAGTAGAGAACTTCCTTAACTTGATAAAGATCATCTATGAAAATCCCACAACTAATACCATACTTAATACTGAAAGACTGAATGCTTTCTCTCTGAGATTAAAAACAAGACAGGGGTACCTGCTCTCACCAGTTCTAGTCAACATTGTGCTGGAGTTTCTAGCCAGCACAATGAGGCAAAAAAAAGGGGGAAAGGCACCCAGATTGGAAAGGAATTAGTAACTATCTTAATTTGCTGATGAAGTAATCTTGTATATAGAAAACCCTAAAGAATCCACTAAAAAAGTATTGGAACTAATAAGTTCAAAGAAGTTAAAAGATTCAAGACGAGCATATGGAAATCAATTGCGTTTCCATACACTGTCAGTGAATAATCTGAAAATAAAATTAAGAAATCAATGACTATTGTAATAACATCAAAAATATTAAAATACCTTGCTATAAATTTAACAAAATAAATTAAAATTATAACTGAAGACTACAAAACATTATTAAAGAAATTAAAGGAATGTCTAAATAAATAAAAAGACATATGTCATGGATCAGAAGATTTAATTAACATTTTTAAAATTGGCACGACTCCCCAAACTGATCTACAGATTTAACACAGTTCCTATCAAAATCCTGGCTAGCTTCTTTGCAGAAATCATAGAGCCAATACTCAAATTTGTATGGAATTGCAAGAGATCCCAAATAGCCAAAGCAATCTTGAAAAGGAAGAACAAAGTCAAAGGACTTACGCTCCCTGATTCTAAAGCTTACTGCAAAACTACACCAATCAAGACATGTGGTACTGGCCTAAGTGTAGACATACATATCTATGGAGCAAAATTGGGAGCCCAGATATAAATCTCCATGTGAATGGCCAACTGACCCATTCAAAGGGGGAAAGAACAGTCTTTTCAACAAATGGTGATGCCATAACTAGGTATCCACATGGTTAAAAGATGGATGTTAAACCCCTACCTCACCCATACACAAAAATTAACTCAAAATGGATCATAGACCTATATATGAGCCAAAACTATGAAACTCTTAGAAAACAACATGGGAGTAAATCTTCATGGCCTTGGATTGGGGAATGATTTTTCAGATGCAGCACTCAAATCTCAAACAACAAAATAAAAAGCAAATATATATATATATATATTTGCTGAACTATATCAACTCTTTTGGGCTTCTAAGGATACTATAAAAATGTGAAGAAACAAACCACAAAAAGGTAGGAAATATTTACAAATCATATATCTGTAAGGGACTTATACTTGTATCCAGAATATGTGAAGAACTTTTCCAAAATAAAAATAAAAAGTTAAGTAACCCAACTTAAAAATATCTGAATAGACATTTCTACAAAGATATAGATAGCCAAAAGCACAGAAGAAAATGCTCAATAACTTTAGTCCTTAGGAAATTGTAAATAAAAACCACAATGACATGCCACCTCACACCCACATGAATGGCATAATCAAAAAGACAGATAATGTGTTGGCAATGATGTAGAGAAACTAAACCCTCATAAACAGTTGATGATGAAATATGATACAGTCACTTTGGAAAACAGTTTGACGGTTCCTAAATGGTTGATCCTAGAACTACCACAAAGCCGAACAATCTCACTCCTAGATCTACATCCAAGAGAAATGATCATGTATGTCCTCAAAAAACCTTGTCTATGAATGTTCATGGCAGAATTATTCATACCAGCCAAAAAGCGGAAACAATCCGTATGTCATAAACTAATGAACAGATAAATCAGATGTGGCAAATTTGTACAATGGAATAGTACCGGGCAGTAACAATGGGTGAAATAATGATGGGTTACTGTGGCACAGATGAACCTTGGAAACTAAGTGAAAAGAAAAGCAAGCATACGCGAAATGATTTCCTTTGTAAGAAACATTCCAAGTTGGTAGCCCTATAGAAACAGGATGTAGAATGGTGACTGTCTAGGACTCGGTTGGGTGTTGGGGTGAAGGGAGGGGAATGGAATGACAGGTAACGTTCATGTGGTTGCTTTTTCATTCTAAGAATAGTTAGTGATGGTATTTGTATAACCTTGTGAAAACACTAAAACACACTGGATTGTGCACTTTAAAAGGTTGAATTTTATGGTACATGAATTATATCTCAATAAAGCTCATAGCCAAAAAAAAAAAAAAAAAAAAAAAAATCCACTTGCCTACATCTATCACACTCCAGACCACGATCTTCTTTCTTCATGACTACTCTCCACTGTTCGCTTTCTGTATTCATCTCTCCTTCTTCCATTCCCCTTGTCTCTCCTCTTCTCCTCCCTCTCTCTCATCTTTTTTTTGAAATGTGCTGCAGTTCTCATTGTATGTATGTATGTATGTATGTATGTATTTTTAGGCAGAGAAGAAGGGAGGAGAAAGAGAGGGAAACATCCCTGTGTGGTTGCCTCTCGCGCACCCCCCACTGCGGACCTGGCCTGTGCCCTGACTGGGAATCAGATCAGCCACCCTTTGATTCACAAGCCAGCGCTCCACCCACTGAACCACACCAACCTAGGACTCATCTTTTAATCATATCTCTCTCTTCCTCTCCCTTTAATAGCTGTAAAAGGCAACTGATTTTTGATACTTTTTTATATTGATTGCAATTTTACTTCCCTATACTAAGTTGGAGAGATGTGTCATTTCAAAGTTGTTACTTAAAAAAAATTTTAAATGTAAACTTCAATTGATTTTTTAGGTCAATGTACATACTACTGAGAGGTTAACATAAGAAAATTATTTCAAACCTAATTTATTAAAAGGCTATTTATCTCTCTGGACTTTATTTTCCAATCTCAGGCTCATTCTTAATGAGTTCTAATTCCTGTCATAGTAGAGTCTCAGTTTCTTACTCTTTTTTTTCCAAAAAAAAAAAAAGAGTGACAAGTGCCTTAGATAAAAGTACTCAGTAGTACATACCAATGGCTGAATTTAAGAGAACATACGATAGGAGAGTTAAAACACACACAAGTAACTATATAAGAAGGCAATACAGGGTGCCATATTCATATTGTATGAAATGTTTTCATAGAAATTGTTCACAAAACATCGTCATTTGTTACCTAATTCCCTTTGCATATCTGACAAATGACCACAAGCTATGTCATGGTGACTAGGGCAGTTCCATCTTTGGGTTTTCTTTCTGTTAGAGGTTCCATGAAAAGCTTTTGGTAAATGGTAGGAGTACTTTTTATAACATTTATTGAGCACTGACTAGGTGACAGATATTATAGTAAGGAATGGGCTGTGAAAGCAGGGAGGCATGATATTTTATTCTTACAAGGGATTTGGGGACAAAGGACCAGAGAGCTCTAAGTTTTCCACTTCCACACCAGTGGGTCCTAACAATAGCTGAGCTTCACAGGAAAACATGGCCTTTACCAGGGTTTCTGAGTAATAACGAATTATAGAATTTCTAAGCTAGAGAAGTGTGGAGACCATCTAGTTCAATACCTTAATTTTAAAGGTGAGGACACCAAAACCAGACAGATGTTTGACTTCGTCGGTGTCCAACCATGAGGACCTGAGTGGAATCTAAAAATCAGATCCTCTTCTCAAAGTCTGTGGATTGTTCTTCATTTCCTCCTCAAGGGTTTCTTTTCTGATTATCAAGTGGACGGCATTGTATATCATTAGCCTATGCTTTTATTTCTTTCAGCTAGTAGTATAAATTGTACTTTCTGTGCAGACTTAATCATATACACCAAAGTCTGAGGTATTATAGAGACCATGAAAAATAAAAATAATAACCACAACTGCAATGGAACAATTTGAGTTCCTACAATGACTGCTTAAAACAAATCAAGCATGTTGTCTCTTGGCGTCTGACTTTGGGTTCCCCTGAAAGTGGCGCTTGTGGAGCAAGTCACTTATTCATGGGATGATCTCAGGAACCAAGAGTGAGGCAGGGATATGGAGAGGGTGCAAACACTCAAGGTGATTCTGTGGGCACTGGGGAGTTTACTCCACTCCAACCTCTTGAGAAACAAATAGCTGCCTTCCAGAATTATCGCCGTGAACGACGGTGGGTGAAGCCTTTTTCAGCTGGATCACTTCCCTCATTATTTGAAGACTGTCTGTGGGGGCATTAATCCCCCTTGGGCTTGAAGCTGTGCTTGAAGGAGGGGACATTGGTTCAGAATTCTTCCTTGGTCTCTGAGGAAGTCCTAGAGCAGAAAGACTAATAAAGCATGCTCAAGGTAAGTTGTTATCCGTGTGTTGTGGTCTAAACTCATGACACTGCAGCTAGGGCTGAAATCGAAGGTGGGCTGGAAAAAAAAATGTGACCTAGGAGTCTAGAGGTACCACCTACAAATGGCTTTAAAAGGCTTTTTGAGAAACAGCAACTTTAGGCAGCCAATTGTGAAGAAAATAGCCATAATGCAGGCTAACGCTGGATGATTTCTCCAGACCCCAAGAGGAGAGCTCAGTTGTGTAAAATGGTCTTCTGCAGAACACACTGCACAGACACAAGCTTTGTTTATTGTGTCCCATTTATTCTGAGACAGAGCTTGGGCCCATAAATTCATTATGTTGCAAGGCTGTATAGTCATGTTGAGGAATACTTATATATTGGATGCAGGGACACCAAGGCCTAATAGCTTTGAGGTTCTCAAAGAGGCCTGAAAAATTGTCATTACTACAAAAGAAACAGTCAAGAGAGGCCAAAAGATGTCACTCTGACCTGCGGCTTCAGTCCCAATGTTAAATACAACCTATTTGTCAGTACATGACGCTTCCTAAAATTCTTACAAGAGTAGGTCAGATAACACACACACACACACACACACACACACACACACGATGCCACTCTATAGTAGCCACCAATATACTCATGCATAAAGTATTTTCTAGAACCAAAAGAAGTGCCGCTGAGGTACTGTTCCAGCAATCTTTGCAGGTCAAGTAAAACCAGAAGGCAGCTCCACTCTGAATTTCTGCAGGGTTGTTGCCTAAACTGAAGTCAAAAGCCCCTATAACCAGCCCACTGGTAACAGGTGGTACTGTCTCAGGAATGGAGCCTTGAGGGTCACCAAGTCAATTTTTGAGTGAGCATTTGAACACCCACCGGAACTGATCACCAAAAACCGTGGTGTATGTTGTATATGTGAAAACCACATGTTCCTCTTTTGACCTACTGAGGGACCATTCAGTTCAGATTTATAGTGTTGCTGTGGAAAGAGGACTTGATATAAAATCCAGCTAAACTCCTCCCTGCATTGCTTTTTTTGACCTGGCAGCTTTTCCATTGCTTCCAGTTTCCCGCCTTCCCAATTTCAGTGTAGTCGCAGAAGGGGAATCTCCATGAACCATACGAAAAGTTCCCTGCGCGGGACCATAAAACATCCCCTTTCCCAGAGTCAGCAAGGTAGGCTCCGGCGCGGTTCAAAGATGGCGTAGCAAGGCCGATGAAGGAGGAAGACATGGTCCCTCCCTGCCTTCACGTCTTCTCCAGGAGTAGAAGGACCGCATTTACTGTGCCAGCCTCTCAGCCAGTGGTGGGCTCATCCAGAAACGGCAGGGCTGGACCCATAATCGGCTTCATTACCCTGGCAGTTTTCTTTCGCTCTCCTCCAAATGAGCTGGTTTCCCACCGCGGGGTCCACCACTTTGCTCACGTCCAGTTCTTGAATGATTTTGTTAATGTGTTTATTTTTTCACCTATTCATACTTGCCAAGGGGCTGCTAAAAATCCTATTTCCTCTCACTGTCAAAGTCTCCATCACTTTATCTTGTTGGGCCACATAACCTGCGGTATTTCTGGTGGCAGGTTGAAGGGTGCAGTTCAGCACAATCGTTCCAGAGATACCACGGGGCCCTCTTATGCAGCCGGTGTGCCTAACAATGAGGGTTCATGCACCCTCTAGGGTCTCAGGGCAACAGTGACCGCGGTTCCATCCTCCCACCAACAGCCTTTATCTCCCTTTCAACTGCTTTGACCAACTAGGAAGTCACTCCTCCCCTGCACTTGATAGCAAATATGAAAAGGTAACACAGGTCAAACCTCTAACATCCCACGGTCTTTGGAAAGCCCAGCAGATGAAACTTTGGTGCTTGTTTTTGACATTGGAAAAACAAAAACATTGTTTGCAGGCATCTAGGAAATTATTTTTCTCCACTGTGCTGCCAATGGGATGGATGAATCTTTCCAACAGAATTCCCAGTGGAATTCTGGCTTATGAAATTGCCAGAGTCACTTCTCTCCTGCTGTCAAAAATCACCTCTACTTAGTCTTGGGTTATAAGACATACAGATGCGTTCGGAGACAAACACATGCGTGCGCGTGCACACACACACACACACACTTAAGTCCAAGAAAAGGAATTTTAGGGTCAAAAATGAGCACATATTTAATGGTTTTGAGATGGCAAAGCTACTTATCAGCACCCTCCAGTCGGGTAGGCCCTGACTCCCTATGCATTTCACAACATCCCGAAGTTGATACATTTACTTAGGGTTTTGCAGAAGCAACTACAAATTCTTATTCTTTAGTAACTATGAGTCTAAAATGTGGTAACTGCCTGAGCAGTTACTGCAATGGCCGAGCCTCTGTCTCATTAATGGAGGGGAACTTTTAATTTTCTTTTTCTGGCACAAGGAAAACACTCATTTTGAAATGTACATGCCACACCCTGAACTCCTAAAGTAAATATTTTGCCAGGGAAATCGAAAAACCGGAAGAAGAAAACCAGTAGAAAGGTGGAGGGCAAGCCCTAGCACTCCCGTACTTTCCAAAGGAGCCTCTGGGTACTGAATGTATTTACTTAACAGATCAAAGATTTTAAGTATATCACTCAGTTATTGCTCTGATGATGAAATCTTGGTGGCTCCCTATTGTAGATTGAAAATTCCCCTGCATGCTTTCTCAAAGCTAACATGAAGAAACCGCCTCCCATAATGGGACAAGGCAAAAAAATAATTTGCAAGGGAATGCTGCTCAGTCAGGGACTGGGGCCACATGTTCCATCAGAGCAGATAGTTTTCTTACATAAGAGCTGACAGTTTCCATTGGGACCTTATGAATGGCATCAGCTCGAAGCCCATGTTCCAAGCTCTAACAGGTGGCGTTTAAATACTCCAATATTACATTGTACTTCTGTTGAGAAGGGTTCAGCTGTCCATTTGTGACACATTTCTAGAGAGTTACTCTAGGAAAGACTAAGACTGATGACTTACTTAAGCCCATCCATATCTGCTAAGAATCTAATTAGAAATCCTTGCGAAAATTATACACAAAACTGTTCTTTGCAGTGCTACTTAGAAAAGAAAGAAAATGAAAATACCTAAATGGTTAATAAGAGAGTATGATTAAAATAATGATAGGATATCAAAAAGGTTGAATAATATGTTTCCATTTAAATAATTCTGAAGCATTTTATGAAAGGGGAAATCGCGAGTAACATAATGGTATTGAGAATAGTAAGCCTCAAAATTGTAAATAACATGTTAACTCATTATGAGAAATTGTGTGTATTTATACTCATGCATGTAAAAAAAAAAAAAAAGACTGAAAGGAAATTCACCAGAGTGGAAACAGAAATTATCTCTAGTTGTAGGAGGCTCTTCCTCCTTATTTTCATATTGTTTCTATATTTATCAATTTTTTACAACCAACACATCTTGTTTTTATAATCAGAAAAAACTCTTTTCAAAACTACATATAAAAAGAACTCCATTTCCTATGATAGTATAGGCAGCAATGAACTTAGAAATATAATTTTAAAAAGCTACTTTTATGCATAGTTTTAATTTTTATAGTAAAAATTACCTCCAAAGGAAAAAGAATAACCTTATATCTTGGAATACATCATACCAGGCTTTCATGAAAATATCAGAGTAAACCTTGAAAATTTTTCATGGCCCTCCTAACTTAATCAATAGCCCTACAAGAACATCAATAATATATTATATGTTGTGTTGGAATTTGCAAGATGAAAATAGGTAAACCATAACTGGAACTAGCTTAACAGGCTAGTAGCTTTCTCAAAATTCAATTGTGAAGTTGCTTTATTAAGTTAGAAAAATGTGTCCATAAAACAGTTTTAGAAAAACAGACTAGTTTGAGAATGAGAGCTAAACAATGGCTACTTAACTGTACCAATAACTTGCTGTGTGACTGGGCAAGCCATTGAGTTCTCCGGGTCTTAACACCTCCGTCAGAAATGAGCAACATGTAAATATTTGCTCTCTAATATCCCTTTCAGAAGTAATATACTGTTCAATGATATAAAGGAATTATTTTACAGATCTTATTAATTAGCAGCTTCATTTCTACTAAACAAGAAGAAATGGACATTCCTCTTCTAACTGCAAGTTTGTACCATTTGACCTATCTCTCTCCAATTTCTCCATCTCCCAGTGTCTGGTAACCATTCTGGTCTCCAGGTCTACTAGTTCTCTATAGCCTTATGATTTTAACCAGCTTATCAGCCAGGTTAATCAGTAGGCTTATAAAACTTCCTTTTATTTCACCACAGCCTGAC
Source organism: Pteronotus mesoamericanus (assembly GCF_021234165.1). Taxonomy (NCBI): domain Eukaryota; kingdom Metazoa; phylum Chordata; class Mammalia; order Chiroptera; family Mormoopidae; genus Pteronotus; species Pteronotus mesoamericanus. The sequence continues at coordinate 2,083,013 of NW_026555277.1, forward strand.
CCTAAGCAAGCATCCATTTTGAATATTGTTCTTTTTCTTGACTGTGTTATATCATCACACCATACTAATCATTCTTCCTCTCACAGCTCAAGTTAGGCAAGGTACCTTGACACTTCCAGCTACATACATTACCATTTAAGGCACATTTCTTCAGAGCTCCCAGGTGCTCATGCGGAGCAAAGCCAGTGGCAGAACTAGATGAGCAACTGGAATGTTCCTCCATGCCCTCCAGCTCAAGCCAAGAGCTGCCCACTTGCTTGGTCTACATATCAGTTCAGGAAAAGTAAATAAATCATTGTTTTGATAGCTACTGCAACTAGGTGGGGTAAAATAGTAGCTTTGGGCTCATTACCAAAAGGATTCATTGATTTGCCTCTGTCTTGCAGACCTCAATCCAAGCCCCTCGTAGGTAAGGGTCTTAGGTGAGTGATGATAGATGAGTCAGAACAAAATGTGGTCTGTACTGGATTGACAATCAGTACAACTTCTTTAGAACAAACCCCAAAATATTTATGCTCTTATGCTCACGCTCAACTCAAAGGAAACACCTTCCATGACAATTGAGTTGAAACATCTTCTGAAATGTTTCCTCCGAGGATTCCTGAGGGCTGCTGCTGCTGGCTTCCCTCGGTGGAAAATGGCAAGTGAGAGCTGTCATATCCTCAAACTTCTGTGCCACACAGCTATGTTTTCTAGGAAATTTTCTCCCACAAATTAGCCAATGGGAAGAGATTTTTGCCCAAGGTAAAGGGGGAGCAGGACCATTGGGGGAATAAAAAGTTAAGAAAAGCTGTAATATAACCCTAAGAAATTGTGTATCTCATCATGAGAGTCACTGGAGACTTCTCCACCTTAAAACTATTTAGGGTGTTAACAATTAATAGAGAATCCTAATCACTTCTAGAAAGATGATTATAACAAGAACAGGTAACTCAAAACACCATTGACCCTGGGTAGCATAGGAAACATCTTCGTTTAGGTCTCTTTCATTTTTCTTATTCTCAGTTTATCTTATTTTAATATTGTTTCAGCTTTCTCTTGAGATTTAAGCTTCTTTTCTCTCTCCTTTTCCTCTCCTTTTCTTTTCTTCTCACCCTCCCCATTCTTTTTGTTATATCAAATAAAAGAGATGTATTTTTACCTCTCTTTCTACTTCTCTTTATTTCCTTTCTCTTTTTCTGTGCCAAAGAATGGTATTCAAGAGTAGAATTTGCTTACACAACTTGAGAAGACGTGTTGGCCCTTGCACTTATTGACAAAAATGAAACTATTTACTTCCCACCTCTGCCCCTAATAGAAAACATAATAGCTTATTCTTCCACACAACTTTTGGGAGCTCAGAATAAGTTGATGGCATAGATGCAGGATTTAGCCATTGCGAAAGAAAATGCTTTTGTATTAAAATGAAGGCAATTAAGAAAGTAATTCAGACATAATGCTCTTCATCTTTCCATCTCCAAGAACATCTGACCCTTGTTGAAGGTCATGATAAGAGAATAATGACGTAAGAGAATAATGATAAGGAAGAATATAGAGAATGGTTCTGAGCACCAGGAAAACTAAAGCCAGTGACAGCTTTCATTGAAGGAGGAGCAGGAAGGAGGAGGGGACTGAACTTTATGCTTTAGCAATGAAACTTATTAGAAAAAAAATGAAAAACCTCATCTTTTAGGAATTTCAATTATGCCAAAATATATAAATGAGAAATAAATACTGATAAAAACAGAATGGCCGAATAACTCTATAGAATGGGAAAGAAGAAACATTTTAGAGATACACTTGTATATATACACTTGTTTATATACACTTGTATATAAACACATACAAGTATTTGTTGAACATCTGCCATGTGGTCAAGTTGGCTGGAGAAAATAGTGCTGGACCAGACCTCAGAAGGACTACGTGCTGGTCCACCTGTGTCACACACTAGCCATGTGGCCCTGAACAAGCCACCACATTTTAGCCTCAGTTCTGCATCAAAAGTGCAAATAAATACATATTCAAGTATTGCTGAGAGGACTGGTGAGGCAACTGAAGTGAAAGTACTTGGCCCCATGCAAAGAAGAATGAAGTGCAAGCTATTATCGCTGATATGGTTTGTACCTCAGTCCACAGGTGCCCAGCGTGCTGCCCGCGGGCCACACGCAGTCCAGGGTGGCTGCGAATTTACTTAAAACATTATGAGACATTTTTGTGATTACGTGTCACAATGTATTTAATGTGTGGCCCCAGACAACTCTTCTTCCAGTGTGGCCCAGAGACACCAAAATGTTGGACACCCTCACACCACAACTAAGCAATGTGGCCAAAACAAGAGACTGTCTTGGTGGTTGAGAAGCTCATAATTTAGTTAGAAAGATAAATCAATGAAGAAAGCACTAACAGCAAGCACTTACATAACAACTTACTGGCAGGCACTTTTATAAGTACTTCATGTATATTTATTTGATCATTACAATAATATGAGTATATAATATAAAATACATACTCTATAACATGCTAGTATTATTTCTAATTAACAAGTGAGAAAATTGCAACAGAGAAATATGAGGTAACTTGCCCAGAGTCACAGGTAGTAAGTGACAGAAATGAGATTTGAACCCAGAAGTTGAATGGGAGCCAAGGAGAAGGAGGGGAAGAAGAAAAGGAAAAGGGAAGAGAAGAGGAGCAGGAGATAAAGAGAAAGAAGAGCCCTGGCTGGTGTGCTCAGTGGACTCAGTGCCAGCTTGCAAACCAAAACGCTACTGGTTCGATTCCCAGTCAGGGCACATGCCAGGGTTGCAAGCCAGGTCCCCAGTCGGGGGTGCACGAGAGGCAACCACACACAAATGTTTCTTTCCCTCTTCTTCCCCCTCCCTTCCCCTCTAAATAAATAAATAGATTTTTAAAAGAAGAAGAAGAAAATAAGGTTCTAAATACTGTGTTTCAGATTTTATGTTATTAAAGGAGGTTTATTACTTAGGAAACCGATGACCTATTAAAAGCCCACTCTGATGAGCACTGTCAGGGAAACAAAGATATTTAAGAACTGCTCTCTGTCCTTAGAAAAGTTAATGATGCACAAAAACATTAAAAATAAAGAGGTAGGATATGGAAATCTAACAGGTGACATTTTACACAAAAAGAGAAATGGCATTGTTCACTTTTTCTCTCACTAGTATTTCAAAACTTGTCTGAGGCATTAAGGAAAGTTAGTGTTTCCCTGGCTAAGAGTGAAAATATATACTCGGGGGCGGGGGGATGGGTGAAATAAATAAAACATTCTCAATGTTGGTGCAAAAAAAACTTTGAAATTTCCTATATGTAGAAGACCACCTCCTGGCACCTGTAAAAATCTCTTGTGCCAAAAAAAGAAAAAAAGGCAAATCACACCCAGCTCCTCTCCTGTCTTTCCAAAAGAGTTCGCAATCCACCCACAGTGTGAGTGACACCATCCGACAGAATTTCCCCCAGCACGTGTGCCATTCCGCCAGGGGGTCTGGCAAGGAGTCCTCCACCAGCTTCCTCCTCAGCTTCAACTCCTCCAGTTTAAAACCTGTTGACGTTTTTAGTGTTGCTTTTCTTGTGACCTACTTACCATTTCCTGTATTCCAGGAAGAGACTTGATTTTTGGAGGAGAAAGTTATCTGTCAGCATCTAGTCACAGTCGATGCTTTAGCACCTGAACCAAATCCAGTTCTCGAGGGTGACTAAGCAGCTGAGCAGGATCCCACACGCACCATCTGGTCCCCTTCTCTTACTGAGGCTGGGAGAACAAGGCTCACAAACTCAAATAGGGACTCCAGGTGAGCCTCTTAGAACCGGCCCCAGGGCTGTGATCAAAATGAAAGAGGAAAAATTGGTACGATTCAAAATGAGGATTTGAAGATGAGGGAGAAAGGGAAACATCACTTAGAAAAATGAGGGCAAAACACATGTCAGCTTCAGTCATAAGACAGAGGCAAGAGTGGAGATAAAAGGGACAATGTTTCAGCCGCTGAGGATCGCTGCACCCTTCTCGGAGCCAAGCATCCGGCCTCCCCTCCCCGCTCCTGGCTCTGAGAGTGTCCATAACTAGGGTGGGCAATGCACCATACGGATCTCCAGGCTGGAGGAGACCCTTAGAAGGTGGGAGGGTCCTCACCTGCTGGAGACTGCCCCACACCCCTTGGTGTACAATGCTATCACCCAGGAAGTAGCAGGAAACCTAAGAGCCCTTCTGGTTTAGCCTCTCACCCAGCAACATGGATGTCCTGATTCAAGGACCTTTTCCCACTCTGTCTTCTCTCATTCCTGGACTGACTCCTCCTACCCCCTTACCCCACGTGGTCCATCACTGTTGTGAGATGTTTTTGTCCCATTGATCGTTTTTGACCTGATTCAAAGGTTCCTTTTCCAGGGCAATTTTCATAATTGGATGAAATAGTTTTTAACTTTGAATTTCCATGAGACTTTACTTTTTTTGCACCACATAAGCATCTGTATCATTCTCTGTGTCTCTCTACAGCACTTCACAGAAGGCAGAGGTTCAGGGTGTATGCCGGATGACTGAACCACCTGAAGTCACCTTCTAGAACTCTCGGCCCTCATTTCCCATATCTGTTAGTCACAAATTCTTTTGCACACTTCACACTTGGCTTCCAATTCATTTCCCTCTCTCCCACCGCAGCTGTCCTGGCCTAAGGTCTCAGGACTCTACGTCTGCATTAATAAAGAGGTGATCTGAAGCAGGCTTCTCACCTCACAGAATTGAAGAGGATTATGATAACTTGTTCTCCCTTTGGTTCCATTTGGTTGGTTCTCAAGGACAGAAAAACGGGATGGTGGACTAGTCCCCCTTCCACAGGGAGTTGTTTTTGGAAAAAAAAAAAATCAGGAAAGATCATGTTATAGAAGCCTGACCTTAAGAGAAAAAAAGAATGAGAAAGAAAACTGACAATGGAGGGGTTACACAAAGAGAGTGAGGTGAAGAGCTTGAGGGGCAGGGGATGGGCAGCAACCATGAGTTTGACATTTTTGAGAAAAGGAAAAGTGAAAATTAATAGTTCTCTAATATTTACAATTTGACATTAAGTCCTTCATAGATCCACCACTTCTTCTTAAGATATACTTTCCATTGAAATTAAGTTGGCCTCCTTTGTCATACTAATGGCTGTTAATTATTGTGTTCTCTAAGTAACATTTTGCTTATATTAATTTATCTAATCATTTCAATAACATGTATATTCATCATTCTTTGGGTATACCTTTCTATAGCTTTCTTAAAGAGATAAGATTTGGAAAACTGAGTAACTTGTCCAATGGCACCCAACTCATAATATCAGAACTGGGACTTGAACCCTGAATAGTCCAGACGTACAATCCATGCTCTTTTTCAACAGCTGTATCTTCCACATCAGCCATAGAAGGAGAAAGATGGGGGTTATCCGAGCACACCTTACTGTCAAGCATCATGCTAAGCCACCCTCATCCAAATTCACATGGCTACACTATAGTAGAATTGGAATTTCAATCCTGATGTGCCTTATTCCAAAATCCAAAACTCTTCAATTATTCTGCTTTGATTTCCAGCTTAGCAACTTGCCTCCCTCTGTTCCTTTATAATCTTTCCCAGACTTCCACGGCATTGCTAGAAGTAACCCTGTCTTCCATGAAGCCTTTCCTCACTCTTCTTGCTTTATAATTTTTATCATTTACTGAAGTTTGCTATACTACTTCTAAACTGAAGGATTATTTACCTTAATTTATAAATACCTAGGACCCATGGGTGGACTTTAAGATATTTATTAAATCCCAGAAATTGTACATAAATTTTGAGTCTAGCCACCACAATTCTGAAGGAGAAAAACAAAGTCAGAGAACTGATACTACTGAACCTCAAGACTTAATATAAAGCTGCAGTAATCAGGACAGTGTAGTGTTGGTGAAAGAATAGACAAATAGATCAATAGAATGGAATAGAGAGAGTATAAGTAGACCCACATATGTATAGGCCATTGACCTTTGACAAAAGAGCAAAGGTAATACAATGGAGCAAGGATAGTCTTTTCAACAAACAGTGCTCCAAAATTTGGACATTCATGTGCAGAACAAAACACACACACAAATAGAGATGCAGACCTTAAACCCTCACAAAAATTAATTCAAAATTGGATAGTAAACCTAAATATGAAATGCTTTCGCATCCAATAAAACTCCTAGAAGATAAAATAGGAGAAAATTTATATGAACTTTGTTACAGTACTGACATTTAGATACAACCCAAGAGGAATAGTCCATGAAAGAAATAATTGATAGATTAGATTTCAATGAAATTAAAACTTCCCTGTAAAAGATTTGGGATTTCCCTGATGACATATGATGTGGAGCATCTTTGCATAGGTTAATTTGCTGGCTGTACCTTTTCTAGTGAAGTTTCTGTTAAGAAAGGTCTTTAGCCTATTTTTAATGGGTTTTGTTTGTGTCTAACTGTTGAATTTTAAGAGATATTGAATATTTAAGATAACAGTTATTTATTACACGTCTTTTACAAATACTTTCTCCCGGTCTATGGCTTGTCTTATCATTCTCTTGACATTGTCTTTGGCTCAGCAGTTTTTCACTGAAATGCTGGAGACAATGCAGAGCACCAGGAACCCTTGTTCATTGTTGGTGGGTGTTGGGAAATGCTCTGCCTGTTTTCAGGGACTGTAACCTCGCCAACAGGCAAGAGGGCCCTAAGGCTGGAAATAACCAAGGAGACCTTGGGAAAATAGGCCACTGAGGAGATGAAACCTGTCTCCCTGGCAGGGGTGCAGCCCCTGCCTCCCTCATATCCCCCTGCTTGGCCCTCTGATGGTTAGTTGTTGATGGCGGGTAAGTTCTCTCCTGAGGAGAGATGACCTAAGACAGACATTGGCTGATATGGGCAGCAGGTCAACGACGTGGGGGACACAGAAAAAGGGCAAAAAGGCCTGCACCCCTTGGCTCAGCTTGGACATGGCCAGAGTCCTCATTCTCTCTGAAAAAAGTCTCCTTATCTCTAGGTGGCTCTGCCCCACCCGCCTGGTTCAAGCTTGGAACAATACTAAAGGCAAGTACAGCCCTAAACTGGATCGGGTGGTTCCCAGGGACAATCAGGCCTAGAATTAAGTTCCTCTAAGCATGCTTTGTTCTTTCCTCAAAAGCAATGATAACCGGCTCTTACCGGGAAGGAGATTTACATTATTCACAGACCCTGATCTGAGGCAGATCTCTGGAGTTCCTTCAATTGCTATCTATGATCTCTGACTGTTTTCTGTAAACATAGTCTTTGACATTGATTTATGAGCTTTGTATTCATATCCCTGTGCACATGGTTCTCAATAAAAGCCTTTGGACACAGGGGTTCGGGGCCTTCCTTCTCCACTAGAGGGAAGTTGCCATGTCCCCTCTCTTGGCAAAAAGAGAAGTGTTTACGGCGAGTCATGTGTATTTCCCCCATCTGTAACAACCCCAGAACAGGCTCTGCAGGATTCAGAGCCCCACTCCCTCCTCAGCTGGCTCCAGACAGTAACCGTCAGATCCAAGGGTGCCTGTGCCTGACGCTCCCCATAACACATCGTCCGCTGTGACAGGTGGGAATGCAAAATGGTACAGTATGATAGATTCTTACAAAACTAGGCATACTTTTATCCTAAGATCCAGCAATTGCACTCCTCAATATCTACCCAAATGAGTTGAAAATTTAAGTACACACACACAAAAATAACCCTGCACATAGCTGTTTATAGCAGGTTTGTTCTTAATATCAAAACTTGAAAGCAATCAAGATGTCCTTCAGTAGGTGAATGGATAAGTAAACTGTGAAAAATCTGGACAATGGAATAGTATTCGGCACTAACAATAAATAAACTATCAAGCCATGAGAAGACATGGAGGAACTTTAAATGCATATTACTAAGTGAAAGAAGCCAATCTGAAAAGCCTACATACCGTATAATTCCAACTACATAACATTCTAGAAAAGGCAAAACTATGGCTGCAATGAAAAGATCATGATTGCTAAGGTGGTAGGAATGAATAGGTAGAACACAGAGGACTTCAGAGCATTGAAAATACTCTGTAAGACGACACTGCATGGAAGATACATGTCATTATACATTTGTCCAAACCCGTAGGATGTACAACACCAAGAAGAAACCCTTATGTAACCTACAGACTTTGGGTGATAATGTCATGTCAGTGTAGATTCATTGACTGCTAACACATGCACCCCTCTGAGGCAGGATGTTGATGGTGGGGGAAGGTATGCATGTAGGGGCAGAGAGTATTTGGGAACTCGCTAAATTTTCCTCTCAGTTTTGCGGTAAACCTAAAACTGCTCAAAAGAATTAAATCTTTTTTAAAAAATATGTTGGGTCCATGTGTGCAGGTGCATTCATTTTGCTGAGAAGGCAGGTCACCATTTTCATTAGAGTCCTCATTGATTGTGTATTGGAGCATTTTTGCAAATCCTTGGACTTACTCTGAAAAAAAAAAAAGAAGTGCTTATTCCTTCAGTTCATTTCCGAGTCCGTCATGCAAAAAGCACTCCAACTGCTCAGAATCTTTTCTGTAACACCACGTAGGCTCCAAATTGTCCATGGTTGTTTTTCCTATGGGCACAACTCCAGGATTTGTATTATTCGAGATGGTAGTTTCCCAGCCTTGGCACTGCTCTCCTTCCTTTTTTTATCCTCTTTCAGATAATCATGCTGTGCTGAGCCTTACTTAATTCCCTCTCCTTAGAAAACCAAACGGATGCACCGTTCCCAGGCCCTTTATTCCTGGCCTTCCCCAAACTGCCTGGCTGAGCAGGTAGTTTCCTGGTACTTGGACCAGAGTCAATCAGTTCTGGTGGTTTCTGTTAATTCCCAAAAAGGAAAACCCAGGCTTGTTGAGAAATGTGAAAGATATGGACCCATTTCATTCCCGTCATCTATTTTCTATCAGTGCAGAGCTTCAAGTTAAAAATATAAAATTGGTTTGGAGGGGGGAAATGGTTGAATGTCCAAATCCATGGTAAGATGTCAGTGTTGTGAGTGACTTTAGAATTCACTCCCTCAACTCAACAAATCAGTCAACCTCACACTGAATAGTTTGGTAAAAGTCTTAACACTGGTTAATTGCAGAGTCAAGATAGTATTTTTCCCCCAAACCATCTGCACCATCAACTCCAAGATACACACCTGCTCTTTTCTGACTTAAATCTGTATTTTTCTGATTCTATGTGCCCACACTTCTCAGCCATAAAACCAAGAACGTGTAGACACATTGGAGAGGAGCAGTTTTCCTGGCTGGATGCCTAAAGTGAATAATCCAGAATAGACATGCAGACTGTAGAGCACCCAATATGAACATTGCTATGCTTATTTTTCCAAAAGGTAAATTAAGACAGAGGAGGTAGGAGAGGGTGAAGAAGGCATATGTGGTGATGGGAGAAGACTTGACTTGGGGGGGTGAGCACACGATATACAGATGATGTGTCATAGAGCTGTACACCTGAAACCTATATAATTTTATTAACCAATGTCACTGCAATAAGTTTGAAAGAAAAAAGAAAGATCAAAGTTGTGGACACATATAAACAGCGCACACCTAAAGATTTGCCGACTGGCTTCATGGTTCAAAGTCTATCAACTGACTCTCCTGGGCACAGCTGCTGGACCGCAGCCCCCACTGAAACACTGCACCTGCCAGGGCCGCTCGGGTTCAGAAAGCTGGCTCTGCGGGTCAGCAAGCCTCCCAGAGGCAGGACAGAGGCTCTTTGTTTAGCAGCTCACACACTCAGCTTATTTCCGAGGGAAACGCTCCATCGCTAAGGTTCTACCAACTCAGCCGAGCTCCCTGCCTCCAGCTGCTGCTCCCCCAGGAGGGATGAAAGGGAGAGACTGCCGATCGGGTTCTCGTCTTCCTCTTTAGAGGCCACTACGAAATCCACGTTCCCATGGTCACGTCACGCTTCTCCTTAGGTGCTGGGCACTCTCTCTCCCTGGTGTCATGGGGATCTAGAGGACGGAACATGGAGAACAGGAGGCAGGTTAAGGGGGAAAGGTTGTGATCCTGGGCTTGAAGCTGAGTGGAGGCAAGAGGGCAAAGGGCACATCCTGGGAGACAGGCAGGAGTGCAGGGGGATGCTACGTGGTGTGGGCCTCAGAAGAATGCTGGATACCTACTTAGTTTTTCTTTAAAAATACAATGAACTTCACCTCTCAGCCAGCCCAGTTCCCAGATTTTCTGTGCTGTTGAGAGTTCTGGCTGCCTTCTGCGGTCCAGGGATCTCGTGGTGGAACCCATGCAAAGCAAGGTGTCACCCCCAAGCCCTGATGTGACCAGCAGCCCCATAGAAGTGATTTTCCAATTTTTCTCTCTAAGCCAATGGGTCAGAGATCCTTATTACCTAGAAGGAATAAGAAAGAGAAATTTCTCTTTTTTTTTTTAACACTTACCTCTTACATACGTTACGTTCCAGGCTTAAGTGATTTTCAAATATTAATTCGTAACATACAAAATGTCTTTATTGAGGAATTCCCCATCTATGGTTTATTCCAGTGTCTCTCAGAATGATATTTGAGAACTGCTCATACCAACATCAGAGGATCCTTGTTGGCAGGGACGGTGTGTAAAGGAATTCTAAACCGATCCTTACAACAATCCTGTGAGATAGGCTTCTGAATCCCCATTCTGCAGATGAGAAAAGTGAAACTCAGAGACATGTGCATCTGGTCCAAGGTCACATGGTTATTAAGTGCCACAGCCAAGACCAAAACTTGAGTCTGCCTGGCTTTAAACTGCACGGTTTTTCAGCAGCAACACAGCACAGAATTAAACCCCCAGGGAGGATGGGCATGTTGATGTTGCCCTGCTACATCAGCAACAAACCTCCACCCACTCCCTTATGCGAGGCACCCAGAAGCGCACAGCCATGTCTCAGACGTGGTACCTTGGGATTAATAAACTATTTTGAGACAAGGGTGAGTGGAACCAAGAACTTGGATGTAGTGGGTAGAAACCATGGCAATTTGACGTTGTGTAAATGGTAGGTCATCCGGGCAGAAGGATGTGTTGTCAGGATGCTAAGCATGAAGGAAACTGGAGTTTCCCAAGGGATGTCAAGCAGTCTGTGGAGGGCCTTTCCCAGTAAATGGGTAAGGATGCAGAGAACAATGGGGAAAGCCAGCGAAAAGTGACAGAGCCCCAGCCCTGGGCTGAGTTTTCAGGGCTGGGTTGGGTCCCTTGGGTGCACAGACAAAAGCAGAATGACATGGGGAACAAGGCAAGGGCCGCCTCCAGGACTGTGATCTGAGGCATGGCCTTGGCCCAGCGGCCAGGGCAGAAACCCTGTCATCAGAACGGCAGCATGTGGTCAGCCTGGCTCAGCAGCGAGGGGGCGAGGGCCCAGTGCGCTGCCCAGGAGAGGCACCTTCCACCCTTTTCTGTGGACGACCATTGTTCTTGCAGATGGTGAAGGGTAACTGAGGGTGGCCCTGGTCTAAGGAAAATTAACCAAACACTTCACTGATGTTTTTGCTGAGGCATCTGTATACGTGGATTAGTTTTAAATCTCCAGAACAGGAACACAAGGCATTTCCCAAATGTATCTGATCACAGAACTCCTCCTTTTATTTTTTAACAGATCACCTAGTGGTATCTTCTGGCACACCAAAACACAATTTGGGGAACAGCGAGGTAATGTCTCTCCAGGCCCAAGACTGAGGACAGGTTCTTAAAACCGAGCAACGTTGTCCCAGCAGGTGGAGATCTCAGGGTCCCTGCTGTGCAGACAGGCTGTGGGGCTGGGGACCAGGCAGGGCCAGATGGACCCAAGGTCCATGATATGTAGGAACAATCGTTTCTGCTCTCCAGAAGTGTTCACTCTCTGGAAATCCAGTCCCTTCGAGGAGACAGCTGTCCCTTCCCTCCTGTTTTGCCTGGGCCACACAGTCATCCTGGTGACAGTTCTGCCAGCTTTCTCTTCCCCTTTTCAGGGAGACAGTCACTGAAAATGGAATGCGCTGCATCCATGCAATGGCCTATTTATCAGCAAAAACTTACAAAGGAACCATTGATACATGCTACGACGCTGATGAACCTCAAAAACCTTATGCAGAGTGGAAGAAGCTGGGCCTGAGGGACCACACAGCACATGATTCCACTTCCATAAATGTCCAAAAGAGGGAAATCCAGAGAGACCGAGGCGGCAGGGTGGCGGCCAGAGGCTGGACCAGGGGAGGAAATGAGGAGTGACACTGAAAGCTCTGGGGGTTTCTCTGGGGGGAGGGGGATGAAATGTTCTCAAGTAACATGGTTTTGACAATTGCGCATCCCTGTGAATAGATCAAAAACATTAAATTGTATACTTTAATCAGCATATGGATTAAATGTTACTGAAGCTGGTTGTTTGGGAGTTGTCTTGTTAAGATTTTCTTGGAACCTTCCACGTGCCTGCTCACCCTGAGAGCAAAGGGAACCTTTTCTTTCTCTCCCATGTATTCAGGGTTTGGAGAAACTGACACGCCTTTGTTGGTTGTGGCTCAAACTCTGAATAGAGGAGAAACAGCCCCTCTCCAACTCCCCCCCATAACCCATAAGCTGGATCAAATAAAGAGATTTGCTCGACATTCTTCCTGGAAGCCAGCTGTCTTCTGGCATGTCTCATTGTGCTCATCTTGGGACCACATGGGCCTGATGAGCAATGTCACAGCAGGTTTGTGGCCATGGACACCACCCCCAACCAAGGATTCAGTGGGCCACTGCTTTTTTAACAAAAATTTAACATGTTTTTATAAAACCAGCTGATTAAATTCCAAAGATAAACAGTTGAAAATCTTTGACGTCTCAAAACTGACAAGGTCATGAAAAACAAGGAAAGGATTTGTCACAGACCAGAGGAGCCCAAGGGGACAGGCTGACTAGATGCCCTCTGGTTACCGAGAGGGGAGCCTCGATCAGAAGGAGGACATGTGAGGAAAACCAGTGAAATCCCACCAAGCCTGGCGTTTGATCCACAGGATTGTGCTGGTAAGACTCTCTCAGCCTCGATCAATGTGTCACGGTTGGGAGAGTTGGCCACATTCAGGCAAGCTCGTCGCCATCCCTGTGTCCGTAACTTTCTCGTAAGTCCAAAATTGTCCCAAAATAAAGGAGCAAAATTTAAAATAAATAAAACATCTATGCAGAAATTTGAGCTCAGGCAAAGCAGGCTTCTTTGTTATTATCTTCTTCACTTAGTTTTATCGTTGCTCCTGTTTTTCAGGAAATAACTCGCACAAGACCTTTCTCCACAGCCAGGTGCAAAAACCACGTCTTCCTCCTATTGGTTCCTAATGCCCTGCCTAAGCCTCTATGGTCTTTTTCTCTCTGTCTCACTTCATTTCTTTTCCTTCTTTCTGGAAAAAGAATTCAGAGAAAATTGAGTCACTGTGGGACTGCTGGCTTGTTTAGCTGGGTGACTTCTATGGACCTCTAACTCCACTACACGCACACTGTCTCCGCAAGAATTATGTAGTACTTCAGCCCTGACCCATGTGGCTCAGTTGCTTGGGCATCATCCTGCAAAGCCAAGGGCCATTGGTTGGATTCCCAGTCAGGGCACATGCTTGGCTTGCGGGTTCAGACCCCAGTGAGGGTGCATATAATGTTTCTCTCTCACAGTGATGTTTCTCACCCTCTCTTTCTTCCTCTCTTCCCCTCTCTCTAAAATAAATAAATAAAATATTTTTTTAAAAAAGTATACAATACTTCAAAATCTGTATAATCCCATCTGCTTTTTTACCAGTCTTTTTAAAGGTCAAACCATCCCCTAGCAACGTAAACTTTTGGAGGAGAAGCATGAAGTTAGAATGGCCCATTCTTATACATGTGTCCTTTTAAACAGATGAGTCGTTCATTAGCCGTGATGTGGAGTAAGAGCAACAGGTAGAAGAGGAATCATGAAGGTTGGGACTGCACCTGTCAGCAAACAAGCAGGAAGAGAAAACTGAACCAAAATATGCAAATGTCACCTTCTTCCTTTTTTATTATTATAAGAAAGGCTGTTATTGTTAACATTACTTTTCCCACCAGAGTTCAAGGTGTGGGAGAGAACTCTTGCAGTTTCTGTCAGAGCAGGTAAAACACCGCAACACCAAGGATAAAATGTTAACATCCATGTTTCTTGGAAATCAGCATTGACAGCGTTGACACTCTTTTACCAAACCACCAAAATGGTTAAGAACATAGAAAACTCCTATAATTCCAGGTAGGATGAAATGGAAGATTATTACTCAATGACAGAGATCAAGAGAGGCCCAATAAATACCCTTTTCATGATTAATGGAAATTGTGACCAATTTTAGCAGAACTTGAATTTTAAAAATTAAGAAGTGGAAAACAGTAGACTCATCATTTCCTCTTCTCTAGTCTTTGTCTCCCTGTTCAAATACTTACATTTAAAAAGTCTTTCTAGGGTCAACTTAGAAGTGGGAAAATCTACCATACAAAGTGACCTACTTAGAGCTCAGTGTCATTTTCATAGAAACCTCAGAGCTCGTCTGGGACGACCACTCATGTTTCAGACAATGAAATGGGGCCCAGGTCCATGAGTAACCCTTCCAGAATGAGCTGTCTCGTCAATGGGGAACCAGGACTCCGAGCTAGGTCTTCTAATGCTGTCTGAGGGTCTCTCATTTACTCCTTAGTCTCCTTTCTGCTTATTCCACTTTGGGGAAAAAAAAAAGATAAAATATTCAGATATGGAGAAAGGCTAAAGTAATTCATCATTACATTTTTTTCAAAAAGGGGAGGTATTTATAATCATAAGAAGAAAACCAAAGGAGAAATGAGCGAGAACAGTTATCTGTTATAAGAAAGCAATTTTTTAATTAACATGCTATAAGCAGTCTATTTATTTTATACTATGTGGTTCAGAAAAATAAAGTGATGGTTTCAAAGCAAAATTGCATTCATATTCCAGCCCAAGACCCCCTTACCCCAGGCTACACTCCACCCTCCCTGCATGAACATTATAGGGTCACTAAGTATGCAGAGAACAACGTGCCACAATCTTAACACCTGCTGCCAGAAATAACCTAAGAGAGGGAGCTGTTTCCATAAGCAAAATGTCATGTAAGTAGATAAACTCACAATAAGCAATGACAAGGACACGAAAGAAATAGCTAAGGTGCCTTGCATTAAAAATCAACAAAAACAAAAACACAAAACTATAAAACTCCTGGAAGGTTACATGAAAGAAACCTAGATGACCTTGGGTATGAAAATTATTTTCTACATATAATATCAAGAGCACAATCCATAAATGAAATAATTGATAAACTGGACTTCATTCAAATTAAAAACTTCGGCTCTGTGAAACACATTATCAAGAGAATGAGAAGATAAGAAAACCACAGGCTGGGAGATAATATTTGCAAAAGAGACAAGCAATACAGGATTATTATCCAAAATATACAAAGAACTCTTAAAACTCAACAATGAAGAGAAAAACAATCTGGTAAAAAAAAAAAAAATGGGCTAAGACCTTAACAGATACCTTACCAAAGAAGATATGTAGATGGCAAACGAACATATGAAAAGATGCTCACATCACATGTCATCAGGGAAATTCCAAGTTAAAACAATATTGAGATACCACTCCATACTTATCAGAATGGCCAAAATCCAAAACACTGTCAACACCAAATGCTAGAGAGGATGTGGAGCAACAAGAACTCTTAGTTATTGCTCGTAGGAATACCAAATAGTGCATACTGGAAGGCTGTTTGACAGTTTCTTACAAAACCAAACATACTCTTACTACACAATCCAGCAATCGCACTCATTGGTATTTATCGAAAAAAGTTTCAAACTTATGTCCATACAAAAACAGATGTATACAGCAGGCTTTAGTCATAAATCCCAAACTTGGAAGCAACCAAAATGTTCTTCAATAGATGGTTAGATCAATAAACAGTGACATGTTCAACACAAAAGAAATGAGCTTTCAAGCCATGAAAAAGACACGAAGGAATCTTGAATGCATATTACTAAGTTAGAAAAAGCCAACCTGAAAGTCTACAAAACGTGTGATTCCAATGACATAGCATTCTGGAAAAGGCAAAACTAAGGAGTCGGCAAAAAGATCAGTGTTGCTAGGAAAGTGGGGGATGGAGAGGAAGGATGACTAGGCAGAGCACAGAGGATTTTTAGGGCAGTAAAAAAAATAGTATGATACCATAATGATGGATAAATTTCATTATACATTCATACAAACCCATAGAAGGCACACTAAGAGTGAACCCTAGTGTAAACTATGTACTTTGGATGACAATGGTGTATCACTATAGGTTTGTCAATTGTAACAAATGCACCACTCTGGTCTGGGATGTTGATGGTGGGAGAGGGTATATGTGGGAAATTTCTGCACTTTGCTCTCAATTTGGCTATAAACCTAAAACTTCTGTTAAAAGAGCTTAAGGAACAAAGCCATCCCTGGCTCCCACCACATATGCAAATGTTATGGCATGTGATCAGTAAAAGAGCGTCAGTGTTCATTCAGCGGGATGGGCTGTGTTGGGTACAGGGCTTGACTGGGCCACTGAGAGGCACAAACTTTATTCCTATACTCTAACCTGCCTCTTTTCATCACATGGGCCAAAGAACAAAGAAATGTGACTTCCTATAGAATCCAAACTCTCCTCCCCACCTCTCATCCCCGTGTGTGTGTGTGTGTGTGTGTACGTGTGTGTCTTTTTATTTGTATTTTGGTTTTGTTTTTTTGCTTTGCTCTTTGAGTGGTGTTTGTGTTACTCCGGTGATCTCAAAGAGAAAAGTACCAGAGGAGGGCCTCAGCAAGGACCCAGAAGACCTCACATAGCCTTTGCCAGCTAGACTTCACTCATAAGAATCCCAGCAGGGGACTAGCAGATAACCTAGAAAAGTCCTTCGCTACACAGTGAGGATCCAATGGCTAAAGAAGGCCAGGGGATGGCCCCAAATTATTCAGGGGATTGGAGTAGAGCCAGCTCTCCTGATAACGAGCTCAATGCTGAAACAACTACATTTACTCCTTTTAAAACATGCCTCTACTCCAGTAAGCCTTCAATGATGTTCCACAGGACATTCAGTGTTTCTGGCACGGAGGAAACTAAACACTGTTCCAAACTCCACCAGTCCATGTCTTCAGCTGAAGCTTGTTGCCTATACGAGTTCGTGTGAGCAAAACGGACCTTGACACAGTTCCTTGACACAGTTCCTTGACACAAGTGGATGGGCTTGTGAACCCACTGGGGAAAGGAAGTCCCAGAAATTGGGAAACGCTAAGGAAAACACCTCTCACACAGGCTGGGGGAAATTAGCGGAAGTCATCGCAGCAGAGCCAACGGTAACAATACTTGAAATACTGATAAGAATTTCTAATAAAGAGTTGCTATTCCCAAAAAAATGTATTTCCAGCAAACAAATGTTTTGTTTGCTAGCAGTCAAATTTCTAAAGAATTCTAAAGGAAGCATTTTTTTTTTAAACAACTGTTGTGGCTTTTCCTTAAAGACTTTATTTATTCATTCATTTTTTAGAGAGAGAGTGGGAGGGAGGGAGAAAGAGAGGAAGAGAAACATCGATGTGCGAGAGATACATAGATCAGTTGCCTCCCATTCATCCCCAGCTGGGGACCTCGTCCTCAACCCAGGCATGTGCCCTGACCCAGAATCAAACTGGAGACCTATAGGTTCACAGGCTGGCTCTCAATCCACTGAGCCACATCCACCAAGGCAGAAGCATTTTCTTTGACCAAACTACACATCCTAAAGCGAAAAGCTTTGCCCTTAAGGTAGTTACATTGGCCATTTACTTTGGAAATATTTTCGGATCTTGTGAGATTTTCCCCAAAACCACACGTGATCCTTTCAGTCACCCGATTTGACGCATGCTGAAGGAAAAGGTGCCGTGGTCACTGAATAACGGTCCCCAACTCTCCAGGTCCTAACCCTGGGAACCTGTGAGTGCGACCTTAGCAGGCAAAACAACCTCTGCCGCTGCGATGGAAGATCTCGAGATGGGAAGACTGTCCTGGACTATGGTGGCGGGACCTGAATGGAACCTCAAGTGTCCCTACGCAAAGGAGACAGAGGGAGATCTGACTCCACAAGAGGAAGAAAGCGACATGTGAATGGAAGGGAGAAGTTGAAGAGATGCGAGGACAGGTTATGAGTCAAGGGATGCGTGGGGCCGCCACAAGTTAGAAAAAGTAAGGAAGCAGATTTTTCGCTCAGAGCCGCTGCAGGGACCAGCCCTGCTGATACCTTGACCTTCACCCAATGAGGCTGGTTTCAGACTTCTGGTCTCCAGAACTGTAGGAGTACAGAGGTGTGTTGTTTGGAGCCGCCAAGTTTGTGGACAGTGGCAATGGTAGGTTAACCCAATGATGAGAGAGATGATAACTGTTTTGACAGAGGTGAGGAGATAGCTCATTGTGGTTTTCATTTGCATTCCTCTGATGATGAGTCGTATCGAGCATCTTTCCATATGTTCATTGGCCATCTGTATGTCCTCTTGGGAGAAATGTTTATTCAGATCCTTAGCCCATTTCCTAATTGGACTGTTTGTTCTTTGGATGCTGAGTTTTGTAAGTTCTTTATAAATTTTGGGTATTAACCCCTTAACAGATGTACTGGCGAATATGTTCTCCCATTCCATGAGTTTCACTCATATGGGGAATCTAATGAACAAATCGAACTAACAAGCAAAATAGAGACAAAATCATAGACAGAGAGCAAGATGATAACCATGGGGGGAGGGGTTTAGGAGGTGGAGGGATTGAGCAAAACAGAAAAAGGACTCACGGACATGGACAACAGTGTGGGGATTGTGGGGGGGTGGGGGTAAGGGGACTAAATGGCAATGGAAGAAATGCAATGATTTTTTTTTTTTTAAAGAGAGAGACAAAAACAAACTCTGCTGCCTAGAAACTAAAAGTAGGTACCAGGCTCACAGGGAGCCCCACACCATTGCTTTAGCCCGTAGAGCTGATGGGGGACTCAAATGTTGGAAAAATTTTAGTTTCAGGTAGTAACTAATAAGGTTAGCAATCAGCCTATGTAAAAAGTTTCAGAAACTGAAGGTGTGACTCACCCTGAATCCAGGAGACCACAAGCGGGTCCACCTTTGTGCCTCAGGAGGACTGCAAGCCATCAGGAGAGTGTCTGAGCCACTGTATGCCAGCGCAAGACGCCCACACTCAGGATGCAGAATGAAAGAATGCTGTGGCTTTTATCTGATTAAATTCTTTCCTGAATTCCAAACCCCTTACCTACATTTTTCTTCTCCTTATAAAAAGGGTTGGTTTAAAAATGAAATTTAAGATGGTCTGTTAGGGTAAAAGCCGGCTGGCGTCTTCTCATGTCGTGCGCCATATGAATAAAGTGCCCGTAAAGATTCACTCCCTGCTCTGCCTATTGGGTCTCATATGTGATAGGTGGCATGAACACAGGCGTTTCCAGTTTCAAAGCCTCACTCACAATCTGTTTACACACATCAGGATCTTTTCTCATACTTTCCTACTTGTCCGAACAACAATTCCAGGGCATAAAGAATTTCCACATTAATAAGTGAGCCTGGAGTATAAGGTTACCGACATATTATCAACCACACAGGAACAATTTCCAAGCAATTCCCTTTCAATACTGTTTTAAAGTCGTGGGCAAATTAAAAACATACACAGAACTCAGCAAGAGTGAACTTGAGCAGAAAAGCAGGGTCACACAGTTACCCTGCTCTGTTTCTTAGGGTTCCCGATCTTTCTTTGGAAAGTCTCCCATCGCAAAGACCACCCCTGGGGGTGACTCGGTCTCGTTCCTATCAGGTAAAGGTGTTCCTATCAGGTAAAGGCATGGGCAAGTTTGTGCTTAAAAGACCAGGCTCTTGCCTCAAGGCCCACTCTCTGGCCTCTGCTGGGGCCCAGGCCTCAAAGCTGGGCCATTCGCACCAGCCGTGGGAGAGAGAACACTCTTTGTATGAAGAAGGGGAAGGCTGCGGCCACGGGGGCAGTGATCAGTTCCAGGGCGGTTCATTTCACCTCTCTACCCAGTTATTTATTAAAGAAAAAGCTCAGGAGTAACGCTGGGAAGACCATTGACGACTGGCAAAGGCATTTGTGACATTCATAAGCCAATGAGGCTTCACAGCATCTCTCTGCTTTCCGTTTTTCCATTTCATCTAAAGCACTGGCCAGGCTTCCCTCAACGCCTCCAAAGACGAGGGGAATTAGCATGGGGCAGCTGGGGGAGGCCTTCGAAGTGAGGGAACATTTTGACATTTCTTGACAGTAAGAACAATGTGTATCATTGCTGTCCCCAAAAATCCGCAATTTGCTCTCCTCACTTCCTGTCTATCTTATTATCACAAAACATTTGCACCAGGCTCCTACGCCACCCCCGGTATCAACAAATATTGTCATTTTTCAGACCCAGTGGAGAAATTGAGTCAAGGAGCGCTCTAAAACCACAAGGCTTATTTCGAGCCAGTGTGCACTCAGCGTGCTTCACATACACTGCCTTGCCTTGTCCTGTGTTTCATAAGAATCTCAGGCACCCAAGGAGAGTGTCTTTATCTTTCAAGAATCTCCATCTTATTGCATCAGCTGTCTAGGCTTCAGCCTGTGGTTTCCTACCTAAAACTGGTACCCAAGAGTTGCAAAGCCTTAAACATTAGCTTTGCCCCAAGAAAAGAAAATCGTATGTGAGAGTCTGGAAATTCTCAAGGCTTAAGGAGTCTATGAAGTCCTGGAAGACAGTAATTGTTTCCTGTCTTTCAGGGCCTCCTGTACATATATATGTATGTTTTTTAAAATGATTTTTAGAAGGTGCAGTACTGTCAGGTAGGGGAAATAGGTTCCCTTCATCCCAACAGCAAGGTGGACATCAGAGGTCAGAGAGGGATCTGTTTCTCCCTGGGCTGACTGCGGCCAAAAACTGCTGGTCCAGGCGGGTTGGGGGACAGGGGAGAGGCGGGCGGGGACGGGCCACAGGCATCCTGGGGGAGGGGGTCGTCCCACTCCCTCCACTCCCTCACCCACCATTGTGGGTTTGCAGCATTATTCCTGGCACCAGCAGCCTGCTTCCTAGCAGTTCACAGCCCCAGCAGTGGAGAATAATTCATCTCTGTGAGGAAGTCAATTGTAGAAAAGGATGTTCTCCTCCTAGATCCGTTCGACAAGTGAGTTTTAAGCACCTGGCCAAGCTGGCCTGAAAGAATACTATTTAATGTAGAGTCGTGGTTCCCCATCACTGCTGGGATGAAGACAAACTGCCCAACAAGGCCAAAGCCTGGGCGGCCTCTTCCCCAGCGGCCCCTGCAGCTTCATCTTCTGGTCTCTGACCTGAAGCTGTGTGGCCCTGGAAGAAAACAACCTTCCCAGACAGACAAGGCCACCTTCTTGTCCCTGGCTCAGGCTGTGCTGCAATCAGGGGTCAGCTAACTTTTTCTGGGAAGTACTGGAGAGCAAGTATTTTAGGTGTTGAAGGCCACAGTCTCAGTCACAACTACTCAACTCTGCCGTTGTCACACAACAGCAAGAGAACCCCCCAGACAGCAAGAAAACACAGGGACGTGACTGGGTTCCAAGAAAAGTCCATGACATGGAAATTGGAAGTTCATATTATTTTCATTTGTCATGAAATATTATTCTTTTCTTCATTTTTTTTCTCAACCCTCTAAAAATGGTGAAACCAGTCTTAGCTCCTGGGTCAACAAAAACAGGGACAGGTCCAATCTGGCCCATGGGCCACAGTTTGCCGACTTGCTCTGAATGCCCTGCCCTTACAAAGTCCGGACAAGGCCTTGCTTCTAAGGTTTTGTGGCAGTAAACTTCCCTGAGCTGCCTCGGCAACAGAATGGAATCTTAGGCATTAGATGTCGTGGAGTCGAGCACAGTGACTGGGAGCCCACGCTGTTCACTCCTGCTATCACTGCGAGTGACCACGTCGCAAAGGGGCCTGTGCTACTCTGTGAAGGCTGCTCTAACAAAGGGCCCAAACTGAGTGACCTACTGTCTCAGAGGTCTGGAGGCTGGAAGATCATGGTGCCAGCATGGCTTGTGTTCGCTGAGAGCCCTCTCTGTGACTTGTAGATGGCCGTCTTCCACGGTGTCTTCATATGGCCATCTCTCTCTCTGTCCTAATCTCCTCTGAGAAGGATACCAGGCTTCCTGGATTAGGGCCCATTCCAGTGACCTCATTTAATCTAAATTATTTCTTTAAAGGTCCAATCACTACATATGGTCATATTCTGAGATAGTAGAGGTTAGAACATGAACATATGAATTTGGGTTGGGGGGGCACCATCAGCCCATAGCAATGCCTTTTATAGGAAACCATCTACGGTCATCTTTTGGGCTCGCTCCGATGGCCGAAGCACTGCAGGTCATATACAGTCAATGACAAGACTGGCCATTCCCACAAGGCAAATGGATTGACCCTTCTCTTGAAGATACTTCCTGAATCTAAACTCACCCAGAGCAGCCACTTTCCTGTCTCGGCCACAAGCACTCACCAAGGTTGCTGACCGATGGATCCAGACTTCTTGGCCTCCAGCCATCTCCTGGAGGGCTCGGGGTGGCGGCACATGGACTTGCACCAGAAGGGCATCTCTCTGGGAACTCTGCCTCTGCTCCCCCACCCTTTCCTTTCTTCCAGGGGAGCAGGGAAACGGAGCTCCCTTGGGCTGCACAGAGTCTGTGATGAATGGCAGGGGGGATGAAACAGGGGGAGGAGGGTGGCTTCCCTCCTTCACATGCCCAGTTCCTGTCTCAGCCTCGGGCACGCTCCAGACTCCAGGATCCCAGCACCGTGGAGCCGTTCAGGGACCTCTGCTCCGGGAGCGGCCGATTTCATTTCAGACCTAGAAATACACGAGCTTTTCCCAATGCAAGAAAAAACAAAAAGATGACAGACTGTAACAGAATTACCTGAAAAGCAACCACTGCATGGAAGATGGTCAAATTTGAGGGAAAATCGTCATTAGGGCAATATAACCATTCATGTCAACTGGCGTTGGGGAGACAGGAAGTTCCTGGCTATCTCTCTATCTCTGGGGAGGGTAACATTAAAGTGGAGTCTTTCTTTTTTTTTTTTTTTTTGTATGTTTTCTGTGTTTTCTAATTTTTCTACAATAAGTGTGTGTTACCTTTGAAATAAACAATAACCAACAGAATTTTTTTAAATGATTTACTCTGGGGAGGCCTGGTAGTTTATTCTCATCAGGGGAACATTCAGATTCATTTCTGTCCCTTTGGTATTTTGCAGAGAGGTGGGAGAAGTTGTTCGTCTTTTTCTTTTCCTTCTGCATATACACAAATTAGTACACCCCATATGTTTTACATAGTTGAGAGGGTACTTCCGATCTAAATTCATCTTCTACCTGCTTTTACTTTACATTCCCAGTGCGGATATCGGGGGTGGGGGGTGGGGGTGGCGGGGGGAACAACTCCATGTTTCCAGACCTGGGTTCCTTTAAGAGCAGAGCTCGCATCTAGGCTCCACACAGCGCAGCCACTGGCCAGCAGCGGGCGGGACGAGGGCAGGGAAGGAAGGCCAGCCTCACAGCACACCCCACCGCTGCTGGGCCAAGTAGGAGACCCTGCTTCTCAACGGCCCACAGGGAAAAGGCAAAGAAAGACCCCTGCTTTCCCCACTCCAGTCAGTCCAAGTCTATGCCCTTCTGGCTCACGCTCTCCACTTGTCAAGGCTGTGACCATGATACGCAACCCTCTGTGGAGCCGGTCAGAGGGGACCCAGGTGTCTGCTTTCTGGCTCCTCATCGGGCTGAGGGAAGCCAGTGCATGGCAAGCTGATCAGGAGAGAGGGGACGACGGCTTGGGGCGGGGACCGTCCACTGAGACAGCAGCTGAGGCCCCACAAGCACGGTCGGAGTAAATCTGGGGTGACACTCCCCGGGGTCCTGTCCCCTGCCTTCTGAATGCCACACCCTGAATCTGCACTAATGAGAAATCCTTTGTCCCCCCAATTGTAATAACGTTTCATATTCTAAGGCATCTTTTCAACAGAAAATAACTTGGTTAAAATGCCTGTGGCCAACCTCCTATTTTAATTCTCCCCTGACCCTCTATCCCGGGTCTCTACCTCAAGACCACCCTACCGGGCAGTGGGCAAGGAAAGCCGCAGCCCAGTGGCCCTGGGTCCCCACTCTCTGCTCCTGGAAAGGAGGCCCTGGGAAAGGAGAAGAGGAAAGCCTTGAATCTACCCTCAGAACGAACTTTACCCAGAGGCTTCCCTGAAATGGGGGGCAATCTAGCTGTTTGAGCCTTGGCATGTAGTTCTGGACCCCCAGAAGCCTGTGAAGCCCTCACACGGGGCTGGGAGGCTGGATGAACACAGCCCCGCCGCAGGCCAGGGGCCGGCTGCGGGGCCTGGCTGAGAATCGGTCCCAAACACAGGGCCTGACTTCCGCAAACAGGCATTTGGTTGGCGATGCCTCTTCTGCTCCGGCCCACAGGCCACATGGGAGACAGACACAGGGCACGCGGCCAGCCCACAACCTGCACCAGGTTCCTGCCCAGCAGCCACACATGGAAAAAATGTCTTTTTCTCCATTAACAGTGACAATGTTGGGAGCTGAGGCCGGCAGGAAGCTGGGCGCAAGGAGGCCGGCACCTCTGACATTGGCGGGGCATCTAATTCTTTGCTGGGGGGCTGTCCTGGCTACAGCCAGATGTTTGCAGGCTCCCCTTACCACCCACCAGCACTCACCCCCACCTCTTGTAAAGACCAAAGTTGCCTCCAGTCGTGGCCAAACGTCTCCTGGGGGGAAAACAGCCCTGATGGGGGGGGCTGCCATGAGCTCCAGGAGTGGTCCCTGGCCTCTGTGACCATGTCTTTTCCTTGGGGTCCTAGGACCTGTTGTCCTGCTCTTTCTCTATTTCAGATAAACGTGATCAGAGTACAAACCAGGCCACTCGTGTCCACTCTCTCTCTTCTCCTCCCCCCACCTCCCGCCCTCTCGCCCTGACCACTCGGCC
Source organism: Pteronotus mesoamericanus (assembly GCF_021234165.1). Lineage (NCBI taxonomy): Eukaryota > Metazoa > Chordata > Mammalia > Chiroptera > Mormoopidae > Pteronotus > Pteronotus mesoamericanus. Next base: position 2,107,999 of record NW_026555277.1, read on the forward strand.
TCCCACTGACTATTTGAACCCACGCCTCCCCCACCCTCCCAACCCCTGCCTCCAACCGCCCCCCAGGGATTCGCTGCCCGCTCCAAGCAGCTGCTCCTCCCTGGGTTCCCACCCCTGGCCTTGCCTCCCGCGCCCTTTGCCCTCGTAGGCACCAGGTAACTGGTATCACATCTCTCCCCTGATAGAAAGTTCTTCAGTGGTTTCCCGTTAGCTCCAAGACAAAGTCCAGGCCTTTCCCAGGACCTGGTCCGCGTAGACCAGACCTCACAACGTATCTCCTAACACGCCCCACTCCCCTCCTGACTCACCAGGATCGTCTTGTTCCCCACGCACAGCTCCATCACTGCAGTCTGCACATGCTGCTCCCTCTGCCTGGACCATCTTCCAGCCCAACCCTCCTAATGTCCTGCAAGTTCACATCTTCCTAGAAGCCCTCTCTGACCTCCCAAGCTGGCCTCGGGCGCCATTGTATTGTTGCACTTCCCACTTAGAGCCAAGAGGTGGCAGCACGGGGCTGTGTTTAAGAGCTTCCGCTCCCCCAGCCAGGCTGCAGAAATTAAACTGCCTTCCAACCACCAGTTAAAGGACCCTGTGTAGGTCATCTGATGCCTCTCTGTGCCTTGTTTTCTTAATCTGTAAGATGGGGGTAAAATGGAATCTACTTCATAAAATCATTGTGTGGATGATATGAGCTAGTAAATGAAAAGTGTCCGGAAATTCCCATGGTAAATGCCCAATATAATGACCTGTTGCGGTGTCTGCTTCCCAGAAGACTGGGATTAACAATTCACGTTTAAACATTACTAGCAAAGAGGGCTCCTTCCAGGAGTCTCTGAATTTTACCCTTGGGGTTTACATTTTCTATTTGTAATAACACTGCCTACCCTGCATCTGCCCCCACCCCCACTCCCACCCCCACCCCGCCCTCCACCCAACCCCAGCTGCAAATTGCTTTCTCGGGCCTTTACTCATTTGTTTCCTTATTGGAGGGGATTTTTAAGAACAGTTCTGATCACTCCACTCCCTTGCTTTAAAGTCTTGCCTGGCTCTCCGTTGCCTGGAGGGTAAAGTCCAAATGCCTTAGCCCAGCTTCCAAAGGTCCCAGGGTTTCGGGATTAACTCTAAGCCATCTGCAGACCTGCATAACCAATTCCACACGCTTCCTGGCTCCACCAGTCTGTCTCACACTCCTGGCTGTGTGTTCACTGAGGTTTCTGCCTGAAGACACTGAGTCTCTTTTCACAGGGCTTTCCCCCTCATCACAGCTCCCCCAACACTTCACAATTATCTCTTTCCTTCTCCATGGTTCCATTGCAGGCTGCTTATATCACTCTAACAGAAATTGTCTCGTAATTGTTGCTGTTCGCTTTTACAAACGGATTTTCATACTGTTAGTCCAAGTTCATAAATTGTTCAGTCAAGACAGGCTTTGGGTTTATGTAAATGCATCTCTTTTTCTCCATTAACAGTGACAACGTTGGGAGCCATAAATAAACAGAGATTTGTCTTAAAAGCTCAGGAAATTCAGCTGAGCCACAAGGGACAGATCTGAGTTTAAGCTGGTGTGGTGGATTACAGGTGGCCATGAGTTCCTTCCACCCCCCTTTCAAGAGAAGAGGTCAGGTGAAGAGGAGAGGCCTGAGGCTAGCAGAAGGGGGAGAGGCCTGCCCTGCTGCCCCACATAGACCTGGAGGATGCCAGCCCCACTCGCCTTCTGAACGCAACCTAATGAGGTGAAAGGAAGAACCGCCAGGCTGAGCCCTGTCATCCCACAGAACTGCAAGGAATAATATAACAGCTATGTTTTAAGCCACCAGGTCTTGGAGTGCTTTGTGATTCAACAACAGAACATGGAACCACGTAGGGTAGTAATTAAGTCATTCTTAGTTACTATCGAGTTTTCTGAAGAATAAGAATTAGCACCTCTGCCTCATGTTAACTACTCTGAATTTTGACTGACCTGGACTGCCCCGAGATGATGTAAGGTTAGTAGTACGAGTAGCCATTTTAGTGACTCAACCTGTCTAGATATGACACTAATCAGATCTGACAATAATCAGGCATCCTCCAAGGCAAGGACAGGTGAGCTTTACTCTTTTATGAACACAAGACAAGAAAACAATCAGTGCCTATTCACTGTGTAATAATGGAGCTGAATTGAACATAAATCTCTCCAATTTGACTCTAGGTTTATTACTCCCATTTTCTATGTAAATAATGAAAAACTGGTTAGCTATGGGGCGGGGGGAATAGCATTTGTTTGCTTAAGCACAGTAACATATTTTCTGAAATAAAAATGTTCAAGAAATATCTATGCGCTTGAAATCTGAACTTGAGATTTTAGTCACAGGTGAAATCTAAACACGTGACTCTGACCAAGGAACAAGCTATGATTGTCAAAGCACCAAAAAAGAATGGGAAGACATAAGAGCACCACTTTCTGGTATCCACAGGCTGGGTGGTGACATAGACTTTAGTAGATGTATAGAAAGAAACTTGTGCGTGTAGCCACCAAATATAAAAGTGGTTACCTTTAAGTGACGAGATTCCCAGTGGACTTCTTCTTTTTATTTTGTCTAGTTGTGCACTGTTTAAATTTCTCCATTACCATGATCTGCTTTTGCAATGTAAAATTAACATAGGTTTAGAGAGGTAGGTAGACAGAATGTGTGCAGTCTTCATAAGGCTACAATTGCCTTGTGGTTCATCTCCATACCAAATCCCAGTTATCCAAGAAAAAATAATAACAATACAAATAATTGTGGCAACCTCCTAGCAAAGTCCAAAGTGGGCAGTGAGTTATAGAAGCCAGGGAGAAACACCCTAAATGTCTTTCCAGCACCCTCCACACCAGAGCGCGGCCCAACTCCTTATCTCCCCCACTCTTTCAAAGCCACCACCAAGTTCTCAAAGAACTCAGTCTTGCGTTTCTTCTGAGGGTTCCCATCTGTGTTCCTTCTTCATCTAATCCTTCCCTGTCCTCCAAATATAAATAGATTTTTTTTCTTTTTGGACTTGACATTCAGTTCTGCACTCGCAGGCAAACCCAAAAGCTACGGGGTGGAGGGGAGGACAAACATGTTTATCTACGTTGGCATTTACCTATGTGACCTATGCCACACCTTATGGAAAGACTGTGCACACACACCTCTACGTGCCATGATTATCCTGCCTCAGTAATTTCCCCAGAGATAACGTGAGATGCAAGAAAAGATAAAAAGGATCTCCTATGTTGTTTGTTAATATTTGATTTATATACTTTTTTTTATTTTGGTCCTCACCCAAGGACACCTTCCCACTGTTTCTAAAAGAGAGAGGAAGGGAGAAAAAAAGAGAGAGAGAAACATCAATCAGCTGCCCTCCACATGAGCCCTAAGAGGGGATCAAACCCACAACCTAGGTATGTGCCCCGGCCAGGAATCAAACCCCCAACCCAAGTCATAGACAAACACACATTCGCACATACTCAGCAATATACCTCATGCTCTTCTGAAGACAAAGAACGGTATCTATCAACTGTGTTAATCACTTAAGGAGCTATTTTCTCCACTTTAAAAACAAGAGTCTAGGGAAATGGCTATAAAGATGGATTGGAGCCAATTATTAAACTTTGTCCCTTCCTGGATCGGGTGCACTTTACTCCCCTGCACTATGTGCCAAAGCATCAGCATAGAAACTTCGATAATTATCTAGTGTGCCATTAACCCTTATTTCACATACTTTTTATTTAAGCAAATTAACATTCTTTGTGCTGCCTGTAATACCAGCATTCCTCTCTAGACAAGAACTTGTGCAGAACATCAGAGAAGTCCTCCAGTACCAGCCAGTAACCATGCCTGGCATTCCTTCAAAGACAAACAAGGCCTAGTTACAAATAAAATGTTCAATGAAAATGCCTCTGGGACCTGTCACCTTCAACAAATTCACACAGCTTTTAGTAACTGAGTCCTGCTATGAAACAGTTCCTGGAATAATGTTCTGGAAAAGCAATGGAACACCGATGTCACTGGACACCTTTGAAGGCATCAGCCCTCCCCATCCTCATCACCAACAACATGAGACCCAGAATGGGGACAAGAGTGAGGCCACCAGGATCAACGTTCATCTTCACCGGTGGCTTCAGATTGACCCAGAGAGGCCTCTCCCCTGGACTCCAGCCAGCTGTCCCTCATAAAAGAGCTTCATGGGGATACACAGCCGGTGTGGGCACATCTATGCCCATGGACGCTTCCACATCCCACGCTGCAGGAAGCTGACTGTCTCTGGGATTTCCTCAGTGTCTTCACCTGTAAAGCTCGGGTTCTGCACAGCAGGTCCAGTGCTCCCAGGATCCCAAATATATCAAAGTCTGCTTTTGTGATTGGAGTCTTGGTCAATATGTCACATGAACGATGTGGTTGTAAAGATATTCAAGTATTTATGAGCTATTTTTAAAAACGAATAAGGTTGTTTTTTTTTATAACCAAAAAGAAGCCACTAGAAAAGTTGTTTCTGTCTTGTATAAAATTAAAGAAGAAAAAATATTTTTCCAATACTGTTTTTATTTAGTAGTTGTGTACTAGTTTATTCCAACTACAAGATTTTTTTTATATCTATACAGGCTGTTTCTTTTCACATGCAGAAATAAAAATGAAGAAACAACAAGGAAATGAAGTCAGGAGTGAGTTTCATACAGACAAAGGTTCCTGTGGAGACTTAATAAAGGATCTCAGCTTTGGGGTTCATGTCTCAAAAAGCAGACCTTGCACAAACAAGTATGAGAAAACACCAGGGAGCCATAATTTGGATTTGGGGAGCTGGTCATAGCACGAGATGATGAACAGACAAATGGTGAAACCTCTGATCGGACCTCCGAACAAGAGGATGTGGTGTGTCTGGGGGGAATTCAACCAAGTCATTTTTCTCCCTTATTTGGGTGGACCTTACTCAGAGTCTGTGTTAGCAGGTATGCCTTTGAGAATACGAATAATTTCAGGGATCACTGACAACATAATTTACCTGGATTTCCATAAACAGGGTATGACTGTGAAGCGTGAAGCCATACCTTTGTGTACAAGAGGAAGGCTGGGCCTTCATCACGGTGCAGGTAAGTTTCTCCCTTCCAGCCTTGCCTGCCTGTCTTTGGCATAATGCCCAATTTACTATTTTGAGGAATTATGGGGTCCATCTTGTACTAGGCATCAAAATAAGGCAGCTGGAAGTCTGGGAGAAATGATCGTAGAGAAAAGTCACAGGTTTTTAATAAAGTACACATTTTACCTACATGAAGGAAACAGCTCAGGGTCTATCCATCAGAGCCGATCAAAGAAGCTGAACTCCAGGAAGCTCCAGGAAAGAAAGGTAAGCGCCAAGATCTTTCCTGGCTGAAGTGCAGATGGCTTTTGTTTGATTGATTAGTTTCATGCTTGCTTATTTATATTCCACTCCATTTCAGAAAGGATTTGAGATGGCTTTCAAAAAACACACAGAAAGATCAAGATTTGAAGAAACTGTGGCAAAGGAAAAATAGAGCTACATAAATCAAAGTTGAGAGAAAAGATTAATACAGATAAATATATAATATGCAGTTCTACTTCACAACTAGAGTGGACAGAACAGCTGACATTATGGTCTCTCCTAAAGTCAAGCAGAGAAAGTTGGGACCAATTTAACATTGTTTCCATGGTATTTAAAGTGCATGCACAGAAAATGTGTCCAGAAAATGACTTTTGCAGGGAAGGGCCTTAGACTCTGACAGAGAGAGACAGAGACAGGGAGAATAGAGAATAGTAAGTGTATATACATACACACACACACATACACACACACACACACACACACACCCCATTATTTTTCAACCAGGGACTGTTTTGCTCCACAGATAACATCTGGCAATGTCTTAAGACATCACTGGCAGTCACAGTGGTGGGGAGAAGGGCGGTGACAATACTAGGGACCTAGTGATGGAGGCCAGGGTGCCGCTAAGCACCCTACAATGAACACACAGGGCAGCCCAACTACAAAAAGAATGTTCTTGCTCACAATCGTGCCAAGGTTGAGAAACTCTGATCTAAAGACGGAGAGAGAAAGTAGAGTGAAAATTATGAGGTAGGTCAGCAGTAACTGGCCTGGAAAGACCTCCAAGACATAATACTGATGAAAAATAAATAAATTTTCTGAAAAATAAATACGTCTTGATTGTACTGCTATCAAAAGAAGATGAAGATGTGTTCCTAAATGTGTAATTGTCTATATTTAATACACAGACAGCCATCTGTAAGGAAGAAATGGGACTAGGGGAGATGAAGGATCTCACCTCCAAAAAGAGTCACACTGAATCAGAACCTCGATGTATAAATTTTGAGAGAACACAGTTCAGTCCATAACATCTGTCATTATTGTCAACACACAAAGGTGGGGTAGTCTAAACAGAACACATAGTATTAAGGGAACCCCAAACTAGAATCAAATTAATCTCCAAGAATAACATTAGGAAGACTTGAAATATAATTTACGCATCCTGCTCTATACAGCAACCACTGTACTTGAGACCACAAATTACAAATGAATGGAAGGAAAAAAATCATGTGTTGAGTCATAAAATTCAGACACTGAGAATATCTATGTATGTATATATAATATATATCCTCTCTGTATGTATAAACACGTATGTATGTATGTATGTATATACAGATATGTGTAGACATTGTATATAACATATAATACATTAACCTGATATGTATATATGTATGTGTATATAACATATGCATAATCTATATACATGAATATATGACAAAAAAATTTTGATAAATATAACATGTGAGCAGATATAACTTACAGGTTATGTATAAATACACATACATAGTATCTATTTATTCTAACAATATTTATTAGCATATTATAATGTGTATCAAAGCCCTGTGATTCATACAACTCATGTTTTCAGTCTACAGTTTGAATCTAGATATGCCTCTTAGAAATGAATGCAAAAGATTAAGACCAAATAAATAGACCAAAATACAATTTTTTCAAGCCTACATCTTCTTAGGTTAGCCAATACAGCAAATCAAGCAGAACTGCCTCTTCTCAAAACGCACATGATACTGGAATAGAATAAATATTTCATGAGCACTGGCTGATGTGGCTCAGTGGATTGGGTGATGGCTTGTGTACCTAAAGGTAGCCAATTTGATTCCCAATCAGGGCACAGGCCTGGGTTGCAAGCCAGGTCCCCAGCAGGGGGTGCATAAGAGGCAACCACACATAGATGTTTCTCACCCTTTCTTTCTCCCTCCCTTCTCCTCTCTCTGAAAATAAATAAATAAAATCTTCTAAAAATATATTTCATGAACAGGACCAGAGTGATTTATGAAAGGAGATAACATGTAATCTATGGGACCACATTTTTGGGTTACCACCCCCCACTACCTCCACGCCTTACAGAGTGAGACAAACAACCTTAAAGGAGGTAGTCCATTCCTCACCTAGGTGTTAACCATATTTATTATAAATTTTAAAGTGGGCTGCCTTGCACAGTATCCCAAACCTCTCAGAAAGGAACAGAGGTCACTGTGCATTGTTACATCACTGTGTTAGTCAGCTCAGGCCACCATAACAAAAGACCGTAGGCCGGGGCTTCAAGAACAAAGACTTCTGTCCACACGGTTCCGGAGGTTGAAAGACCGAGACGGGACTGCCACCTCGGTCGGTGTCTGGTGGGGCTCTCCTCCTGTGTGCGACAGCCACCTTTTTGCTCTGAGTCAACGCGGCAGAGAGAGAGCACTGGGGTCTCCTCCTCTTCTCAGAAAGGAAGAATCCCTCCCTCGGCCCCACAGCTGCAGGCCCCCACTTAAAGCTAAGTGCCTCCCCCGACCCCATCTCCAAGTATCGTACCATTGCCCTTCTTCTTGGAATGCGTCTTCAATGATCTCCACTTGTCAAAACCTTACTTATTCTTCAAAACACCCACCCCAAATGTCATCTCTTTCTTCAAGCTACCTTGCCCTTTACACCCAATCGCCACCCAGACATTACACACAACATCAAGGCCCTTTGACATGTTCATTACTATTCTGACTGTGTTCATGGTTCTTTGTGTGGGACTGGTTATAAGTCTCACCAGGGCACGACTGTCTGTATTTTCTTTGACCAACCCATCCCATGGAAGACTATAATTAACACTAGTTTGATAAAAATAGCTCTAAAAATAAAACAAAGGAAACTGCTCAGAGTTTATGTTTGCATTTTATTAAGAGATTTTTAAGAAAGCATCGAGAAAGAGTCTGTGGCCACAGAAAGGACAGAGCATTTATAGAAGAGACAGAATGACTTAATGCATAGACAGAAAAGAAATGAAAAAAGTAAACACAATAGAAAATCATTATCACATTTTGCTGAGCTCAGTAATCAATATGGTGTCCATTTTTCCTTGGGTGACATTGTATAAAATGTCCCTGTGACTACCTGAAAAAAAGGAAACATTATTTAGAATTAGAACATGAGAACCGAGGTGGGCAGTGCCATAACGCCGAAGCAACAGGGAGGCACTGGGAAGCAGACAGAGGAGGGAGGACAGCCTTAGCCAGGTGCAAATGGAGTCCCCAGCAACACCTGCCCAGAGGCCAAGCGGCCACCTAGCAGCAGCACTGCTTCTGGCAGCAGCACTTCTGCTGACAACAGCCCTTCCCGCAGCCGCAGCCGCAGCCGCAGCCACACGAGCCGCAGCCACACGAGCCGCAGCCACAGTAGCGGCGGCAGCAGCAGACCACGGGGACGCTGCAGCAGCCCCCACAGCAGCCACAGCAGCAGGGGCAGCATCTGGAGCAGCAGCCGACCCGGTAGGTTCTGCAGGTGGTGCAGCCGCCACAGCCACCGCAGCCGCCACAGCCGCCACAGCCGCCACAGCCGCCGCAGCCGCCGCAGCCGCCACCGCAGCCCCCACAGCCCCCACAGCCTCCACAGCCGCCACAGCTACCACGACAGCCACAACACCCCATGGTGTCAGTAGAGAGGACTCAGGTGAAGTGAGGAGAGAGGACTCAGGAGGTGAGGGAGGTCTGATGCCCCTCCTGCTGGGGCAGCCCTTATATACCAATTCCACCAGCCAAGACCAGAATAAACAGTCAGCATCATGTTGTTTATCCCACTTCCCATAAAACATCTCACGAGGCCGCCTACGTCCTTCTTTGATGAAGTCTTGGCCAGGTGATATTGTTAATTTTAACCTTGACTCGACTCTTAAATCTAAATTTGGATTTGAACACACTTCTGAGAGTTGTGAGCCCCTGAGAATGTAAGCACGTATGTATGTCGCCCCAGCACCTAGAATAGTGCCTGGCTCATTGTAAGTACTGGACAGATGTCTGTTGAGCTAAATAAATGTCTAAAATATTTAAGAATAATTCCTATTTTTTTATAACCATGAAAGTCAGAATGTAGATCCAGGTAAAATCCCTGTATTTTTGCAGAGACGTTTTAGAAAAAAGATTGTTTTCTCTCTAGTGGGGTTCATTACACACCCCTAAATTACTAAAAAACAAAACAAAACAAAAAGAACTCTTGAAAGAAAAAGGAGTGGAAAAAAAAACACTCAAAGCAGAAAGACTAAACATCTTTCAATGTGTTCTATGTCATATCATGTCTCGCCATTAAAAAAAGCGAAGAGGGGTACTCTTGTTGGGCCTCAGTTTCCTTGTTCACAAGAATTGTTTGGTTATTAGAAATTTCAAAAAATAATAATCATGTGATGCCAGATGCTTAAAATGTGATTTGGGGCAGCGGGCTCCTGAGTCAGCTTCCTAGAGTGAAGTTTCTGCCTGTTGTTTGTGCGTTCAGTCACTGGGAAAGCAAACCTGAAGGTTTCACCGGCGCTGGCCCCTCTCCCGCAGCTCAGGGCGGAGACCTGGGGCCAGGCCCAGCACCTGGCCCAGCACCTAGCCCACCGCGGTCCAGGGGGAAGTTTGTTCAAAATGATCCGTCCCCATGTGGTTGACTCTACCTGGCGCCCTCACCTTCCTGCACCAGGTAGCCCATGGGTATGATCAGCAGCTCACAGAGGTACATTCTTGCTTCACCTTCTTGACAACTGGCCAGCCCAGCTCCTCCACGTGGTGCAGGCGACTCCACAGTGTCTCCTGGAACTTAAACTGCAGCTTCTGGATCAGAGATGACCCGGCTTGGGTGGGACTGCTTTTCCCCCAGGGCTGGCGTCCCTGGATTTATGCCTGGCACCTCATTGACAGGCTTACCTTTCAAAAGCCGGAGAAGGAAGCCTTAACATGCCCTCCCTTGGTCTTCTTCTCATCAGGCAAAGGCCACCGGGCGCTTCGGGCCTCTGCCTGCCCACAGAGGCGCTTGGGAGCTGCACACAGCGGCCTGCGCCTGGGACTCCGGCCCGTCTTCAGGCCCCCGGGGCACTTGTTTTCCTACCCTCTGGTCCCCATTTTTCTACAGCTGGACTAAAGATACAACACACAGCTGTTTCCAAGGAGGCGACGGTGTTAAAAATAGCCATGTTTTCTAGCAAAGGTATTCAAGGAGGAAGTAAATAAAAGGTCTTGGGAGATTCTTCCATGGAAATTGGGCTAAAAAAATAAGAGGAGCTGGTATATAAGGGCTGCCCCAGCAGGAGGGGCATCAGACCTCCCTCACCTCCTGAGTCCTCTCTCCTCACTTCACCTGAGTCCTCTCTACTGACACCATGGGGTGTTGTGGCTGTCGTGGTAGCTGTGGCGGCTGTGGGGGCTGCGGGGGCTGCGGTGGCGGCTGTGGCGGCTGCGGCGGCTGTGGCGGCTGTGGCGGCTGCGGCGGCTGTGGCGGCTGTGGCGGCTGCGGCTGTGGTGGCTGTGGTGGCTGCGGCTGTGGTGGCTGCGGCGGCTGCGGCTGTGGTGGCTGTGGTGGCTGCGGCGGCTGTGGCGGTTGCGGCGGCTGCGGCTGCGGCGGCTGTGGCGGCTGCGGCGGCTGCGGGGGCTGCGGCGGCTGCTGCTGCGTCCCCGTGGTCTGCTGCTGCCGCCCCTGTGGCTGCGGCTCGTGCGGCTGCGGCTGCGGCTGCGGGAAGGGCTGTTGTCAGCAGAAGTGCTGCTGCCAGAGGCCGTGCTGCTGCCAGAAGAAGTGCTGCTGCTAGGCGGCCGGCCTGCAGGGGCTGGGGGTACCCAGTCTGGTGGTGAGACTGCCCGCCTCTCCATCTTCTTCTTCTTTCCCCACCCTAGGACCCTGGACTCTCTTCCTGTCTTTGGTGCCTCAAGTGTTTCCATCTGAAAAGCTCCCAAACTAATAGGCACCACCATCTCATGGGAAAGATGCCAGTGCAGCCCAGCACCTGAGTAATTGCGCCAATCACTCACCTCAGCCGAGTAATAATCATGATTCCTCACCTTCGGTTTGATGGATTTGTTCACTGCCTTTGAGCTCTGTTTGTGTTTTACTTTTCCCTGTCCAAATGCATGGTTCTTTCCCTGTGCGTGTATATGTATGTTCTTAGTTATCACGTAATGTTGTCCAAATTTCCCAATAAAATAAAAACTACGTGCCCATAAAAATGTATCCTTTTTTTTCTTTTGTCTTTGTTGTGTTTGAGCACACTGAATCCTGGTTTGTCTGTTCTAAAACTTGAGGATTTATCTTTGAACAAAGTTACAACACTTGCAATAGCATCACCACATGCAAAGGTCCTATAAGGAGCCCTGGCCAGGTCTCTGCTGACTAAGCTCTCCGCTCAGTGACACGTCACTTTGCCTCAAAGGCACTTCTGTCTCTTACACCCCAGCACATGGTCTCCCCAGGAGATGGTCCCTGTTTCACTGATGTGACATAACATGCCCCTTCAACAGCCGCCCTACAAGCCAAACACGGGCATTCCATTAAGACCCAGATTTAGAATTTAGCAGTGGGACCACCATCTGGGCTTTTGGTGGGTTTATTTTATTGATACGTTCAATCTTTTCCTTCTCCCCTTTTTCGTGGATGTGGTTTTCTTTCTCCACTTTTTAAGACACTGCAGCATTCAATATAATACATATGGAACAGTTTGAAGAACAGTCACATGTCACTTAACACAGGGATACGTTCTGGGAAATGCGTCATTTGGCCATTTTGTTGTCGTGCCAAGAGCACGGTGCACTCACATGAGCCTAGATGGTAGAGCCTACTACACATCGAGGCTGTGTGGTCTAGCCTGTGTACAGCATGTTTCCGTCCAAAGCAACACGAGATTCAATCAAGCCCCAGAGAAAATGATGTGCTCATTACACATGAGATGTATGGGGCTACTCTCAGTGTCACAAGACATATTGTCTTACAACTTGGATTTTTAATAAATAGAAACAGTACACTCTAAAATAACAACAAACATATAGTATGGTCAATACATGAGCCAGTAATATAGCCATTTATCATCATTCTCAAGTGTACTCATACGCACTGCGCATAACTGTATGAGCTACACGTTCACGCGGCTGACAGTGCAGTAGGTTTGTTTACACCAGCATCACCACGAACCCATGAGCAAGCGCTGTGCTACAACGTCACGATGGCTACAGTGACAGTAGGCGATAGGAATTTTTCGGCTCCACTGTAGTCTTCTGGGACCACCGTTGCGCCTGTGGTCTGTGGTTGACCAGAACGCTGTTATGCAGCACAGGCCTGTGAAACCCTTCAGATCGCCACAAACTCTCCCACTGCCTGCCTTCTCAACTCTCTTTGGTAAAAGTCGTAAATGAAAGTAGGGCCTGATGAAAGGAAGCTCAAGGAATGGGAGGCTTCAATACTTCTTGAAGGAGGAAGTCTTTTCTTCCACTGCTTCAATTTTATTAAAAGCCATGGGGTAAGTGCTTCTTTTTTTCCTTCTCCTTTCTTGTCCTTTTCCTTTGTCTTCCCTTTACTTTTCTATTCCTTTGTTTTCCTTCCTTTCCTCATCTCTCCTTTTCATTTCAGTTTTTCTTTTACTGATTGTTTTTGGCAGCTTTTTCTAACTGCTGTGATTCTGTAACTGAGCAGATGGGAGCCCACTCACGTGGTGCTTGGTACATGATCCAACAAACAGTATTGGAGAGAATAGGTCTTTATATACAATATTCCTACCATGGGGCAGGGGGCTCAGAGCACTTATACTCGCAACCCTCCTTTCCCACGAGACCCAGCGCTTCTCTTCTTCCCCAAAAGGCTATAAGCCAAAAACCACAAAAGTTCACCGTGTTCTTAAACCAGCTGCTCAGACCTCCCTCACCGCCTGAGTCCTCTCTCCTCACTTCACCTGAGTCCTCTCTACTGACACCATGGGGTGTTGTGGCTGTCGTGGTAGCTGTGGCGGCTGTGGGGGCTGCGGGGGCGGCTGCGGTGGCGGCTGTGGGGGCTGTGGTGGCTGTGGCGGCTGCGGCGGCTGCGGTGGCAGCTGTGGGGGCTGCGGTGGTGGCTGTGGGGGCTGTGGTGGCTGTGGGGGCTCTGGTGGCAGCTGCGGTGGCGGCTGTGGGGGCTGTGGTGGCTGTGGGGGCTGCGGGGGCGGCTGCGGTGGCGGCTGTGGGGGCTGTGGTGGCTGTGGCGGCTGCGGCGGCTGCGGTGGCAGCTGTGGGGGCTGCGGTGGCGGCTGTAGGGGCTGCGGTGGCGGCTGTGGGGGCTGTGGTGGCTGTAGGGGCTGCGGTGGCGGCTGTGGGGGCTGCGGTGGCGGCTGTGGGGGCTGCGGTGGCGGCTGTGGGGGCTGTGGTGGCTGTGGCGGCTGCGGCGGCTGCGGTGGCAGCTGTGGGGGCTGCGGTGGCGGCTGTGGGGGCTGCGGTGGCTGTAGGGGCTGCGGTGGCGGCTGCGGTGGCGGCTGTGGGGGCTGTGGTGGCTGTGGCGGCTGCGGGGGGCGGCGGCTGCGGTGGCGGCTGTGGGGGCTGTGGTGGCTGTGGCGGCTGCGGCGGCTGCGGTGGCGGCTGTGGGGGCTGCGGTGGCGGCTGCGGGGCTGCGGTGGCGGCTGTGGGGGCTGTGGTGGCTGTAGGGGCTGCGGTGGCGGCTGCGGTGGCGGCTGTGGGGGGCTGCGGTGGCGGCTGTGGGGGCTGTGGTGGCTGTGGCGGCTGCGGCGGCTGCGGTGGCAGCTGTGGGGGCTGCGGTGGCGGCTGTAGGGGCTGCGGTGGCGGCTGTGGGGGCTGTGGTGACGGCTGCGGTGGCGGCTGTGGGGGCTGCGGTGGCGGCTGTCGGGGCTGCGGTGACGGCTGCGGTGGCGGCTGCGGCGGCTGCGGTGGCGGCTGTGGGGGCTGCGGTGGCGGCTGTAGGGGCCGCGGTGGCGGCTGCGGCGGCTGCACCATTTACAGAACCTACAGGGTCGGCTGCTGCTCCGGATGCTGCCCCTGCTGCTGTGGCTGCTGCGGGGGCTGCTGCAGCGTCCCCGTGGTCTGCTGCTGCCGCCGCTTCTGCGGCGCCGCCCCTGTGGCTGCGGCCGCGGCTGTGGCCGTGGGAAGGGCCGCTGCGGGAGGCAGCGCCGCTGCTAGGCGGCCGGCCTGCAGGCGCCGCTAGGCCTCGGGCTTGCTCCCTGACTAAGGCTCTCCACGACATCCCCATGGCTTCAAAGTGGCTGTGTGCAGCCCTCGCCAGAACCAGGCCGTCCCAGCAGCCTGATCTCGGACGTCCAGCCTCCAAACTGTGAGAACGAACCCTTCGGCTGAGCGCCTCATCCTCGGAAGCCTCAGGGAGCCGTCACCGCCTGCAGTCCTCCCGCAGAGGGAGACGGAGACCATCTGCGCTGCCGCCCCCCCCCCGCCCCCCGCCACAGCGAGGTGGCCTGGTGGTGACCCCGCTTCGTAGAATGCTGGCAGTTCCGCTGCCTTTGGGGGAGGCGGGCCTGGCCGCTGCTCCGGGCCCGAGGCCGCGGGGGACCAGACTCCCTCAGTCTCTGTCTGCCTGCTGCCCCCTGACCCCTTGCCCTGCCGTGTGAGGCTGAGCTCTGTGGCGGGACCTTGTATTGGGCTCTTCCCTTTCTGCTTTGAGTGGCTCAACACTTCACTCCTGAAAAGCGTCTAAACCAACAGGAATAACTGAATCGAAAGGCGTGAGCACCCCCAGCACTGGAAGAGCGGCTCACAGCCCTGCTCTCAGACCAGTAGGATGTAGACCCTCAATATTTTCTCTGTAGCGCCTGCTCAATGCTCTTGACCCGCAGTGTCTGCCTTTCCTGTCTCTAAGTACAATGGACTCCTGGTTTTTCAATTGCTGGTTTGTATCTCTAGTTATTACACAGCAGCCTTCTAAATATCGAATAAACTGTGCTAAATCATCCTCAAAAGAGTGACTCAGAAAAGCTTCTTATCTGGTGGTTACCTCTGAGAGAGGGTGGGTGGGCAAGGTAAGGAGGGAGAAAAGAGACCTTCCTGGGTCACCTGAATGCATTGTAGCACGAACTACTACTGGAAGATCTATACTAATCAACATTAGCATCTTTAATGTTCTGTTTCTCATCTCTATTGTGACCTAAAATATTTTCTCTTTTTTTTTTCTTAAGAAGATCTCAGGCAAATAATAATAGCCAAGGCCATACACAAAGTTTGACAAAACCTACCTTGAGCATCAGAATTCTTACCATGGTTCTCCACGCATATTCCTCCACAGGCAAAATAATTTCATGAAGACATGGATTTTATATACAATGTAAATTTGATTTGGGAAGGGTATTTTTGACAAGTGGATTGTCTCAGTTGAATTTAAAATCCTAGTTTAGCCCTGGTTGGTGTGGCTCAGTGGACTGAGTGCCAATTTGTAAACCAAAGGGTCCCATGTTCGATTCCCAGTCAGGGCACATGACTGGGTTGCAGGCTGGGTCCCCAGTGGGGGATGCGTGAGAGGCAACTACACACTGATGTTTCTGTCCCTCTCTTTCTCCTCCCTTCCCCACTATAAAAACAAATAAATAACATCTTTAAAATTACCAAAAAAACAACAAAACCTAGTTTAGTCACAAAAGAGTAATTCCCCCAGATTTTTAGCCAACTCCAGGTCTACCCACAATCTAAATATTCTCTGTAACAGAAGAGCCCAATATCACTCCTTAATTTAGACCTTTATTTCTACACTTACTGTAAACAAACCCATTTTCAGATTTAAGGAGTTTTCAGGAGAACTCTCCCATCCTTTTTGCAAACCATGAATTTTCTACAGGAGATCACACATATACGTCCCCAGCACCACCTTTAGTCTGTATGAACTAAGCGTACAGTAGAGAGAGCTGAGAAGTTCACCTTTCAAATGTCTTTGAACACTGTGTTTTCAATCCCCACTGGCTATTTTTGCAAATAAGTAACAACCTGTTGGTGCAGGCATGGAAAAGGAGGCGCCCCTCCACAATAGTAGTGAAAATGCTACATGGTGTTATTTCTTGGGATGACAATTTAGCAATCTGCACATTTTAAACAATGCACATGTCCTTCACCTCATAAATTTGACATTTTGGGCGGAGATGTATTGTATACAAGGTTATTCATCACAGTGCAGTTAGAGACTCGGGAAAACCCCTCTGTCACTCAGGTCAGGTTTACTGCTCTAGCTGTGCAGCGGAATACTGCACACTGTCCAAGAATGAGGCAGAACCCCAGGAGGAGGGCTGATCTGGGATCTACTAAACGTTCAAAAAACAAGCAGGAAGAGAGGGTGGACAGGTCATTTGTGTAAACAAACACCCTCAAAATCACAACAGTCAAGGGGAAGGCATTATCTGTGAGGAATAAGGAGGTATTGTGGGGGGTGCCTCTGGGTGAATAAAAAGGATTGGGGAGATCTCAGGAAGAAAGGCTGGCCTGATGGAACGCCTGCAGGATTTGGATGCACAAACACCACCAACCCTGGTAGTGTTCCCGTGACATCGCATCTGAGAACTGTTTGTGTCCCCGGAGGCTCTCAGCCACAAAGAACAGTGCTCTGGGCAGATGCCACCTCTCTCCAAGCACACGCACCGCTCAGCCTGGGGCGAGGGGGATTCCAGGCAAAACAGTGGCAGTCACAGCGGCACAGTGGCCGCCTTCGTGGCTGTGTGGGGCACAAGTGCCTGAGCTTCAACTGGCCAAAGACCTCAGTGTCCTTCTTGGGGTTCCTATGGGCTGAATTAAACCGATATTAGGGAAAATCAGGAAATTCCTATGTTCATGTTAGCTCAATCACGTAATTCACCCTAATCGAATCACTGGAGGTTTTCCAATTCCTCCAAGCCATGCACAAAAGATCTTTTATTGTCAGGGAATTAGACCTACAACTGTCCTTCAGATTCCTAAGGAAACACCGAGATGAGAGGGACTTGCCCCCAAATACATTCATAACAGAGAGAGGATTGTTCCAGAATGCAAGTTGCGATTACCATGACTAGAAAGAGCACTTGGACAAACTTGCAGAAAGGTGTGACGTCAAGACACAAACTGCTGCCGCCACCTCTTTCCTGAGTCCACCTGCTCCCACTTAACACCCTGGAAATTGACATGAAACATTGGGAAAGGAAAGTGGAAAAAAGAGAGTATTTTTTCTTTCTTGTTGAAAAAAATTTCTCTGAATTTAAAAATAACAGAATTTCATTATGAACATTAAAATACATAAAATTATAAAAAAGAAAATTAATATTGCTTATAATAACCTACTTTTACCATTCCGTTTTATTTCCTTCCATTGTTTTCCTATGCTTTTATTTTTCCTGATATTTTTATCTTGGAGTATCACAGACTACAGGAAACTTGTAAGGCTATTAAAATAAGATCCAGTATACCATTCACTTAAGTTAACCAGTGATTATCATTTTAACATACTTTTAGTTTTAGTTCTGTGTCTCTCACCATTTGAGAATAGGCTGAAGCAATGATACTTTACCCCTGAAAGTATTAGCATATATTTCCCAAAAGGGGCATTATTCTACAGAACTACAATATAATTAATACGTTCAAGAAACTTAATTAACATGTTATTATGTACTATACAATTTTCAATATCTCCAATGATCAAAACATGTCTTATAATCTACAACTGCATTTTTAATAATGTTTTTATCCTGGATCCAATCAAAGATGTACTTTAAGCTGACTTTAATCGGTAAGTGTCATTCAACATTTTATTTTTGTCCTGGCAACCTGGCAAGTTGTTTTGCAAAGTAACCATCGTCAAAATGAATTTGTCTCATTGTTCCCTCATGATCAAATTCAAGTACAACATATTTTCAGAGTTATCACACAGGTGATGTATTTTTCTCAGAACATGGCTTCAAGAAGTGTGTGATGTCAGTTTATCCCATTACTAGTTAAATACGATCAGCTATTTAATGTGACGTCCACCAGGTTTCTCCATTGTTAATAAATGTGTTAATAAATATGGTGCTATTGTCCTGTTCATTTATATGACAAAATTAACAGTACTGATTTTTTAACATTTAATCATATAAAATTGCTCTTAATATTAAATATTTGCCTTTTAGAAGCTGTTTTTAATGACCATATAATAGACAATTATGTGCATAATTCCTATAACGACCTCATATCCTCCACTAAGACACCTAAGCAATTGGACATTTAGCTAGCCTCTTAGAAATATAAACTTGGATACTGACCACAACGGCAAGAGGAGAAAATGATTTTTCCTTGTTTTAAAATATTCATAGACTTATTATTGTAAAAATATTGTGTAGAGGTTTCACGTACTTCTAACCCAGCACCCCTCAGAGGTACATCACACCAAATGCCCATAAATTTGAGATGGATTAAGTATTAAAATATAAAAAGTAAAACCATAAAAATAATATAAAATATGGGAGAATAGTTTTATATTCTTAGGATGTGAAATGTCTTGCTTAATGCGTCACCAAAACCAAAAACCATAAGGAAAAAATGTATACATATGACTTATAAAATACTTAAACTTCCACCGAAAATTCAACATAAACAAAGTTTCAAATTTTTTAAAACTGGGAAAACTATATATGACAGACAAAAGAGTAACATCTTCACATGTAAAAAGTTCTTACAAATCCATATGAGGAAAAAAATGTGCAAAGAACAGAATCAAGCATTTTAAAAGAAATGGAAACCAGCGCTCCTTGAAAAATGACTGATTTCCAGTTTGGGTAGTAAAATGAATAAGATGAGCCCTGACTACCTTATCACGCTGAGAGAAAAAGAAGCTGCAAAGAGAAGTGGGACCATATCAGGAGGACAATTTGAGCATTGAGAAAGAATAATAGCTGCAATGAAGTGAAACACATAAAATATTTTTAAATTTATAGTGTATAATAACACCAAAATATAAAATACAAACTTCATTAGTTGTCTTTGGAAGATGCCAGGAAATTAACACATTATTTTAAAACTGGTTTTTAAAAGTGGTGGGCAAAGAGTCAGGCACGTGTCCTGCCTTTCCTAAACGAACGGTGTCTCAGAGCAGCCAGAGAGTGGAGGAGGCGACAGTCCTTTCCACAGAAGTAGTCCAGGTAATGAGGGGAAGGAAGATGAGTGGCACTATTTTCGAATGCAGGCAGGGACTAACAATCGATGTCAACATCACGAAAAGAGACCAGGCACGATGTGCCTCCTTATGGAAGAACTCACTACCACCTGTGAAATAGCATCTTGTCCAAAAACAGAAACAGAATGGTAGTAGCCCTCTAGGTCTAATTACTAATTCAAAATGTCAGGTGTTAAATGGCTCCATGGGGATGCAATCATCGAATTCCAAAATTCAGCCATTCAAAACTCTACAGGAAAAATAAATTTCAAGGTGAGAGAAAGAGAGAGATGGAGCTCAGCCTGCAGATTACAGGAGAATGCAAGAGGCACTTCAAGCAATTCCAGTGACATGGCCTGATTGGAACTCTTAACTCAAACTAGACAACTTTTTTTTATTTTTAATTTTTTTTAATTTTGTATTGTATTTTTTCCATTACCATTTGTCCCTCTTTCTCGCCACATTGTTGTCCACGTCCATGAGTCCTTTTTCCTTTTTGCTTGACCCCTCCATCCCCAGCCCCTCTCCAAGAGCTGTCAGTCTACTCTCCATCTATAAGTCTGTCACTATTTTGCTTGTTAGTTCAGTTTGTTCATTAGATTTCACATACAAATTTTATGGTATTTGTCTTTCTCTGACTGGCTTATTTTACTTAGCATTAGTGTTCTCCAGGTCCATCCACATTTTTTGCAAAGGGTAAAATTTTCTTCTTTTTCACAGTCGAGTAGTAGTCCGTTGTGTAAATGTCCCAGAGTTGTTTTATCCACTTATCTAGTATGGACACTTGGGCTGCTTCTGTATCTTGGTGATTGTAAATAATGTTGCAATGAACGCAGGGGGTTTTACATTCTTTCAAATTAGCGTTTTAAATATACTCCCAGAAAGGGGATCACTGAATCAAAAGGCAAATGCATTTTTAACCTTTTGAGGTATCTCCATACTACTTTCCACAGTCGCTCCACCAATCTGCATTCCCACCAACAGCGGAGAAAGAGTCCCCTTTTTCCACATCCTCACCAACACTTGTTTGTTGATTTCCTAATGATATCCATTCTGACAGGTGTGAGATGATATCTCATTATGGTTTTAATTTGCCTTTCTCTGGTGATCAGTGATGTTGAGCATCTTTTCATATCTATTGGCCATCTGTAGGTCCTCTTTGAAGAAATGTCTATTCAGGTCCTTTGCCCTTTTTTTAATTGGATTGTTTGTTTTTTTGGTGTTGAGTTTTGTAAGTTCTTTATAAATTTTGGATACTAACCCTTTATCAGGTATATTGGCAAATATGTTCTCCCAACCAGAGGTTGTCTTTTTATTTTGTTGATGGTTTCCTTTGCTATGTGAAAACTTTTTAGTTTGATGTAGTCCCATTTGTTTATTTTTTTCTTTTGTTTCCCTTGCCTTGGGAGATATGTCAGGTAAAATATTGCTATAAGCAATGTCTAAGAGTTTACTGTTCATGTTTTCTTCTGGGATTTTTATGGTGTCAGGTCTAGCATGTAAGTCTTTAATCCATTTTGAATTTATTCTCCTGTGTGGTGTAAGAAGGTGGTCTAGTTTCATTTTTCTGCATGTACCTCTCCAATTTTCTCAACATTTATTGAATAAACTATCTTTAGACCATTGTATGTGCTTGCTTCCTCAATCAATTATTAATTGACTATAAAGGTGTGAGTTTATTTCTGGGCTTACTATTCTGTTCCATTGATCTATATGCTCGTAACATTGTTTTGATTATTACAGCCTTAAAGTATAGTTTGATATGAGATAGCATAATTCCTCCAACTTCGTTCTTCGTTCTCAGGATCACTATTGTTATGTGGGTCCTTTTGTGATTCCATATAAATATTTTGAATATTTGTTCTAGTTCTGTGAAATATGTCATCGGAATCTTCATAGGAATTGCATTGAATCTATAAATTGCTTTGAGTTAATGATATTAATTTTCCTATCCATGAACATGGTATGTGCTTCCACTTATTTGTATCTTCTTCAATTTCTTTCTTCCTTCAGTGTCTTATAATTTTCCAAGTACAGGTCCTTTACATCTTTGGTTAGATTTATTCCTTGGTATTTTAAAAATAATTGTGAATGGGATTGTTTTCTTAATTTCCCTTTCTTTAGTTTATTGTTAGCATATAAAAATGTAACTGATTTCTGAATATTAATTTTGTATCCTGCTACTTTGCAGAATTCATTTATCAGTTCTAGTAGTTTTTTTGGTGGAATCTTTGGGGTTTTTTATATACAGTATCATGTCATCTACAAATAAAGGCAATTTTACTTCTTATTTTCCCACTTGGGTGCCATTTATTTATTCTTCTTGTCTGATTGCTGTGGCTAGGACTTTCAGCATTATGTTGAAATAGAGAGGTGAAAATGGTCATCACTGTCTTTTTCCCTCTCTGAAGGGGAACACTTTTAGTTTTTGCCCATTGAGTGTGATGCTGGCAGTGGATTTGTCATATATGGAGTTCATTATGTTTATGTATGTTCCCTCTATTCCCACCTTACTGAGAGTTTTTATCATAAATGGGTGCTTGATTTTATCAAATGCTTTTTCTGTATCTATTGATATGATCATGTGGTTGTTATCCTTCATTTTGTTACTGTGGTGAATCACATTTATTGATTTGCAAAGGTACCAACCTTGCATTCCCAGAATAAATCCCACTTGATCATGGTATATGATCTTTTCTATGCATTGCTGTATGCAGTTTGCTAATATTTTGTTGAGGATTTTAACACCTATGTTCATCAGAAATATTGGCTTATAATTGTCTCTTTTTTGTAATTTCTTTATCTGGTTTTGGAATTAGAATAATGCTGGCCTCATAAAATGAACTTGGGAGCCTTCTCTCTTCCTGAATTTTTTGAAATCGTTTGAGGAGGAAAGGTGTTAGTTCTCAGAATGTTTGGTAAAATTCTCCTGTGAAGCCATTCAGTCCAGGGTTTTTGTTTGTTGGGAGTTTTTTGATTACTGCTTCAATTTAACTAGGTATAATTTGTCTATTTATATTCTCTGATCTTCCTGATTTAGTTTCGGAAGATTGTATGTTTCAAAGAATTTATCCATTTCATCCAAGTTGTGCCATTTGTTGGCATATAGTTGTTCATAATACTTTCTTATAATCCTTTGTATTTCTTTGGGGTCAGTTGTTACTTCTCTTCTTTCATCTTTGATTTTATTTATTTGGGCCCTCCTTTTGTCGTCATGAGTCTGGTTAAAGGTTTGTTAATCTGGTTTATCTTTTCAAAGAACCAGCTCTTGGATATATCGATCTTTTGTATCATTATTTAGACTCTATTTTGTTTATTTCTACTCCAATTGTTATTATTTCCTTCTACTCACTTTGGACTTTGTTTGTTGTTCTTTTCCAAATGCCTTTAAGTGTAAAGTTAGATTCTTTATTTAAGCTTTTTCTTGTTTTTTGAGATAAGCCTGTAAAGCTATGAATTTCCCTCTTAGAATTCATTTCCCAGTGTCCCACAGACTTTGGGTTGTTGTGTTCTCATTTTCATTTGTTTCAAGGTATCTTTTGATTTCTTCCTTGATCTCATTGTTGACCTGTTCATTGTTTAATAACATGTTATTTAGCTTCCATGTCTTTGTGTATTTTTCAGTGCTCTTCCTGTGATTGATTTCTAGTTTCATAGCATTGTGGTCAGAGAAGATGCCTGATATCTTTTTTTAAATGAGGCAATTGGAGAAATTTGAATATGACTAATTATTAAAACACATTAAAAATGTTTCTCACTTTTCAGGCAGAACAGTGGTATTGTGGCTGTCCTTTAATTGAAGTCCTTACCTTTATGATATACATAATAAAGTATGTATGTATAAAACAGTATCTTAGAAATTGGCTTCAAAATAATTGGCCATGAATTAATTATTGTTGAAGTTGAGACATGGGAGTTTATCATGTATGTTTAAAGCATTTTTTTTTTTACAATAAACAGTTTAAAATATAACAAAATCAACAAATAATGTCTAATTAGGAAAAGATGCTCAGCTTTCCTAATAAGAGAAATACTAATTATTTTTATCTGCTATATTAATACAATGTTATTTTAATTATGTCTAGTGTCGTTTGCCAAGTGTAAAGTAGGTGTCATATACTGTGGGTGGGACCAACAGATATACTATTTATAGAGGATAATTTTGTATCTGTTATCATTGTGCAAAGCATGGATAATCTTTGATCTAGTAATGTCACCCCTGGAAATTGCGCGAGGAAATTCTCCCGCGCTGGTTAGAGTGAGTGTTTTATAATGTAAGGCAGGCCGTATCCTTTCCAAACTCAAGCCCTCTGCTGGTTGCCCATGTCTCTCACAGCCAGAGCCGAAGTCCGCAATGACCTCAAATGACGCTGGGAAATGCAACCCACCCCACCCTTACACCCAACCCTCACCCTCCGCCCAGTTTACCTGGCTGAATCTCTCACTCCAACCACCTTCACTGACCTGCCCTCTCGCTGGTCCTTCCCCACAGTCCAGAATCCTCTTGTCCCAGGTCACTGGACAGGTTACTCTCTCATCACTTCTTATTGTTCTATATCCTATCCTGCCCAACACAATGTCAAACAGAGTTGGTGATCTCCACATCTACACAAAGGTGAATTTATCTATTTAGAAGCCTGTGATTATCAGGCTCCTTCAATGCACCTATTATGTGACTGCTGAGCAACAAGTAACAACAGCCCCACCCTGCAAGCACTATTACCTGGCATCTCCTGGGGACACCCAAAAAGAGATGGTGCCAGGGGTCCCATGTCCCCGCAAGTCCTATGCAACCCTAACATACACAGCCTCTCTCCAGAGGTACCCTTGCCTTTGTTATGTGGTATGTGCCCCCTGCACCAGCCCCTCCTGCAGTTCCTTAAAAGTAACACTTCTGGAGCATCAATTCTCTTTTGAGTGGGACAGAGAGCGAGTGAGGGCCAGACCTCTGTGGTCCTGGGGCAAGGGGCTGGGGGCAAGAACCAGTGGGAGTAAACCACCGTCCACTGCCCCGGAGCAGCTGCCTGACCCTGCAGAGGCCCTCTTCTGCCCCTTCCTCCAGCTCTCGCTTTCAACATGGAACAGGTGCAGGTAGAAATTCTAAGGAATAGTACATTTGAAAAGGTGCTGCATTCGGAAGATGGATTTACCAGCATTGGCCTTGCATGTGGCTTCCCTTCAGGGGACTCCGAGAGGTGCTGTGTGATATCCTCATTTGTATGTTCTTGTTTACTAATGATGAAAAATAATCAAAGTGGGTGATGTTTTACTCACAACTCTTACAGATTTAGTCACTTATAACTGCAAGCGTATTTTGTAACCATAACCTGCCAAAGAGATAATTAACTAGTTCTGATGACAGAATGAAATAATCTCATTAAACTGTAATCAGGTTTAAAACTGTTACCAAAACCAAACTGAAAAAACCGAGCTCTAAAGAGACAGACATTGCTTTAAGTGCTGAATGTTGAGTCCATTGAAACAATGTTCCCAGAACTCTTTTTCTGACTTCTGAAAGAGGAGAGTTTAAACTGCCAAATCTTTATTATGTGTGAAAACCTATTGGAGACAGATTATCCATTAATTACTCCAAACCCATCTCAAACAAACATCAGGGTCTTACTTTATGGATTTAATTGCATCTTTGGGTGAGGCACATTCTAATAAGAAAAAAAAAGGAGATATTGATGAGACTTTGAGGCCCATATGATGTGGTTTATTGAAAAAAGAAATGACTTAGGTTTGCAGAAATGGAAAATAATAGCAGAGGTACAGGATGTAGAAGCTACAGAAAGGGGGAAAGAAACAGCAACAAACATTTTAACAGTAAAATTCCGAGAGCACATAGCATGAAAATCATCACTCTGTTTTGTTGGGTTCTTACTCTGATGGGTGATGGAGGGAGAAGTTTTGTGCTGATATTTTTCCTCTGGAGGCAGGAACTCATGGACCAAGGGGAATAGACTAAACTCCTCAGCTTGTGCACCAGTCTCCTGTCAACCTCGTGACTTTCAAACCCTGAAGGACTGGCAGGAAGAGAGAGCATCCTATCCAGGGGAGAGTTACCTGCAGCTCCTGCCCAGAGGCCAGGCCAGGCCCCCTAGCAGCAGCGTTGCTTGTCGCTTCCGCTTCCGCAGCACTTCAGCGGATTGCAGCCCTTCCCACAGCCTCAGGGGCCGCAGACGCCGGAGCTGCAACCTTTGACACTGCTGAGCACTCCCTTCCCCCTGATAACACCCGCCCCAGCCCATTTTCTCCCTCCCTCCTCCTGGCTCCCTCCCCTCCCTTGGTCCCTCAGTGCTGCTCCGCTCTACGCTCATCTGTAGGTTCTTCCCCAACACTGACTCTCCAGGGCTCTGAGCTCAGCCCTCTGCTCCATCGTCCTACATCCTCATCTGATCTCTGCCTTTTTTTCTTTTCCATAGCGCTCGGCACTTTCTAACATGCCGTAAAATCCAGGAATTGATCTTGTTTACGCTACAGTGTTCCCTCCACCTCTTCCCATGAATATGTATTCTGCAAAGCAAAGATTTCTAATGCTCTTGCTCACTGGCACATCGAGCACCTAGAACAGCATCTAGCATGTAGTGCAGTACTCAATGCATAGCTTATTAATGAATAGATTGTAACAGGGATTGAAAAAAACATAAAGTACTAATGAAGTAATCATTAATAGAATAGATTGTACTAACAGACTCACAGGAAAATCATGCATTAAAAGTTTCCTCATGAGTAATTTGTAGACATCAGCAAGGTTGTACTAACAGACTCATAGGAAAATCATGCATTAAAAGTTTCCTCATGAGTAATTTGTAGACATCAGCAGCTGCAATTCCTGCCCAGCAAAGGACACTCTGACCCCAAGACCTGGACAAGCATCAGCAATTCCTATCAGAACCAGCAGAAACGCTGCCTGCACATCCTCCTCTGGATCGTCAGCAGTAAAACTGGAGATGCAGCAATAGAACTACATGATGAGACCTGCACCTCGCCAGAATTTCCTTACCCCCCTCTTCCCACGGTTCCCCCGTATAACCCAGCCTGGGCAGCTGAGGTCCTAAGGTGGTTCTGGAGGCACGAGTCTGGCCACTTCTCCGGTTGTCGACTCCGAAATAAACCCCTGTCCTTCTCAACCAGACCCTGCCTCTTGAGTTTGGCTTTCATGGTGGCGAGCAGCCAGAACTGCGGGTCATTTTCCTGGTTTCAAAATGATTTCCAGAGTCTTTTAATTGTGGAAAATGCTGAACAGGCACGAAACTGAAGAATAGTGCAATAAATTCCTAAGAACCATCACCCAAGCCAACAGTTATCAGCACATGGTCCATCTCTGGTCATCTGTCACATCACCCACACCCCTCCCACCCCCTGACGACAAGGAACCAAATTTAGACCTCATTTCCACTCATCAGCAAATACGTTCACTTTTCTACGAATGAATGAATTTCTCATCGTGTCTCTTTGGTTTAGGCTATGTCTATGAGATACCAAAGAAACACAGGAGTAAACTTCTCTAGGTCCAAACTGAGGCCATCGCTTGGTGAGAGGTGTGGAAGAAATACAACACCCTCAACCTTTCAGGAAATGTCACAGTGTTGTAGATTCTGGGAGGGCCATGAAATTTACAAGGGCATCTGTCTCTCTGTGAACCTGGCATTCCCAATCCCAAAGTGCATCTCGGTAATTTACAGGCGGGTTTCTGCAAATCATAGGAGGGTGACAATAGAAATCCAAACCAGCAGGACACCCAAGAGAGTTCAGTCAACTTCATTCCCACCAGCAGTCTTAGAAACCAAGCAGTGTTTACCTCAGGGGAGGGTTTTTCATTTACACCTACGGCTAAACAAAGTTGTTGATTTTTTTTATTCCATTTTAACCAATGAAAACGTTATCATGCTTTTTAGACCTCTGCCTAATAAAAAGCATTTACTATATGAACTATTTATGTTAGAAAATTCTCAACGTGCCAGAAAACCACCGCACCCCACCGTCTTTAAATATATATTTATTTAGTATAAATATTTATAATATGTATTATTATATTTATTTAAATATAATATAATATAAATATTTATTTAAATATTTATATATTTATCTCACATTGGCACTGGAGCCAGGATGCCCAGATAAAAACTACAAGAAAAATCCCTGTCTCTTGTATTTATTAGTCTCACCTCTTTCTGTCTCAGTTTCTTCAGGTGTAGAAAGAGGATCAGAGCTGTACCTCTCTCATAAGTTTTTAGGAGAAACAAATGGATTTATAGGAAAGGTCGTATTTATAAAGAGATCGCCATTGCACTCCATTCATCCTGCGTTAATACGTTGACACTAGGTATCAGTATATTGCTTTAAATTGTTCCTTATGTAAAGGTCTAGAGTTGGTGTTTGCCCATAGACTACGGATTCCTACCTCCAGTGTAAATGCTCTGGACGCCTGTAACTGGCCGATACAGCACGTGGGGCGGGGCCTCGGGACTCGGTCCAGCCTCCATTCCTACCTACCACGCGAGGCTTCCTGCGACTGGATTGCCGAAGGTCGTGGTCCCCGGAGCGGGTCATCCAGGGATGTGAGCGATCTGGCGAGCGGAAACCCCCTTCCATAGGTAAGAGCGGCTCCTCGGAGAGGTGAATGAATCAAAGGAATGCATCATCTCGGGGCCGCAGCGCTCCCCAAACTGGGCACTCCCCCTTCCCCAGTTTGGGGAGCGCAGGTGGGTTGGGAGCGGATAGGCTCGGGAGCCTCCGCCTGCCGCCGCCCTGGATCTCGTCCAGCCACCGCGCACAGACTCGTCCGAGTAGGTGTGCCTGAACTTCTCACTCCCGGCCTTCTGGCAAAGCAGGTTCACTACATGCTGGCCTGTGGTGAAGGGCCAGCCTTTCCCTCCGCCGAAGAGAGGCCTTAGCGCTGAACTCCAAATCCCCACCCACAAGGCGCCAATAGGCCCAGCAAGGAAAAGAGAGGGGAACTTGGAAGTTGAGAGATCTGACGCTCGTTTGAGAACTCCTTTAATTGAAACTAAAAGAAAGCACAGCCGTACAGGGAAAGATCCCTAATTCATCAAATAACATGTATAGCAACACTTGGTCAAGTCAATGTTGCTGCTGTACATGTGCAAAAGGTTTGAGCTGGTACAGTGCTTACAGTATGCAAAGGGCGAAAGAAACGCTGCTTTCTGAAAATACTACCGATATCTGAGCACGTTAGTGTCTCCTAAGGCCAAAGGTATGTTTTCATGCTGGTACATGTTTTAAATAGAGCAAAGCACTACTGAATTCCAATGTTTGCTTCAAGCTCTCTTAGGACTAGTTGAAATGGACAAAAACACTAATTTCGTTCAGTCATTATTGTTATAGACCAACAATACTTACACAAGGCTGGGGAGTGCAATTCGAGCATAAATATTCAAAGACAAATTTGCTTGGCCTGTTGTGCCTTATCAGGTTAGGGGAAACTGCGTCCTGTGAATTATTTACCTTTATGAAATTACTGTCTGTGAACTGTGAGTGCCCAGCTGCAGTCATTCGGGTTGAATTTGCCATCTGTGCTTACGTGACAGAGGTAGGAAGGCAGCTGAACTGAGCCAAGAGCCAGAAGGAGCAGCCCCTGAAATACCGTTGCGAGGTGAGCACACCTATTCACATTCTAAGAGCAGGCTGGTAGGAGAGGTTCGGTCCCTGACTCAAACAGGGGTGGGACAAGAGGAACATGAACTTCAAACTCGTACGTCATGCTCTCTCCACGGGTCCACGTCGTCCACAGAAAACCCAAGCCTGGCGAGGGGAAAAAAAAAAATCTGGGAAGGGCTGCAGTAAGATGACAAAATATTAAAGCTGATTTGGTAATTTTACCACAATTGGCCAATCATTTGCCTTGAGAGGAATAAACTGGAGGTTATCTGGATAGGCTGGAGGCCATGGTGAATGGTAACAAGCATGAAAAGATAATTTCTGGGAAAGGATAAAGTTATGACTCTCATGCAGATATAAAAATGAACACGGATTAAGGGATTTATTAACTCATTGATAAGGAAACTTGTAAGGATGCTCTAGCCAGATCAAAGAAGAATCCAAAGAATGGGTACATTTGTAGATCAGGAATACTGAAATGCAGGCAATACTGGCTTTCCATGTGGGACAGGGGACTAGCATTGTTGCTTCATTGGACAGAACTTGTTTGCATGGCTCTAGACAAGAATGATTTCACATTGTTATCAGTTACTGCAGTTTACAATGTTGTAAAACAGCTCAAACAAGGTATATTTTTTTTCTTTGCAGGACAAATTTTCCCTACCTCCCACCTCACCACATGCATTTGGCCAATTACCCACACCACATTTCAGTGTTTAGATGCTGGGCAGTGACTTTCTAGCTAGGTTGTCCACCTGCTTTAAAGTTTTGCTAGGCATACTTCACCTGGCACACCTGAGACTGGATTGATGTAACCACAGACATACAGAGAATAAACAGTCTGGGAGGGGACAATTAACTCATTAGCAAATGTTTCACGCCAGTAAAAAAGAATGACAGCATATATGATAAACTGGAATCTGAAGTGTGTGCATATTTTGAAGATCACCTATATATACACTTTCAGTGGCTTTGGCCAGCTATTTTCAACCTATTTCATGTCATGGCACACATAAACTATAATAATCACTAAATTCTGTGGCACACGAAACATGCTAATTTTTTTGCTGATCGGACCAAAAATATAAGTCTAATTTTAATTCATTGTTGTGTTGGCTGTTGCCATTTTTTTTTGACAATCTAAGGGACAAGAGGTTAATGCCCCTGACTAAATTATCAGGTATTGCATGTTTTAAAAATTCTTGTGGCACACTGGTTGAAAATTGCTGGTTTTGACCAAACACGAAAATTCTGGCCAGCATGTTGAATATCTGGACCTAATTTGCACTTTTTGAAGTTGTATGAAGTGCTTCATTTCCATGAAGATTGCATGGTTTTGGGTCTTGCTTTGTTTTGTTTTGGGGGGTCGGATACATAAAGGATGGTGAGTGGATGATACGTCTACTCTGTGGTTTTCCAAGATTGTAAGTCACTTAATACAAAATTCTAGAGACACTAAATCAGATTATTTTAGTAAGGACATTCAGAGGAAAATGTTTTTGCTATGTTTACCTCCCTAATTGTCTTTGTTTCAGAAAAATCTGAATCAGGTTGTCTATTTTGTTTAATGAGGTGCCAGAGAGGGTGACCGCGGAAGAGGGTGGGTTCCAGCGAACACAGCCATGAGAAGGCGGTGAGCTTTGCTGTGCAAAGCCATCCTCTTGGGAGCTCAATTCTAAGGAGGACTCGAAACTCCAGTGAGTGGCAACAGGAAGGAGCAGACATCGGGACTGAAGACAGGAAACTGGACTTGGTTCTAGAGAGAAATAAACTCAAGCCGCAGAAGGAACAGGTAACCCTAATTTGATCTATTTTGAAAAATGGTGTATGTAGGCAGATTGACAAAGTTCTGTGGCCTGTCCTCGCTTTGATTTATGAGCACTGTTTCCATTCTGAATTTTCTAGGGCAGATCCAATTTCGAAGATGCTCTTTTGTTTTCAGATTAAATAGAAGCTTTGCCCTGATAGGGAGTTTGGAAAAACCTTACTCGCTGAAGCAATAGAAAAAGTCCAGGGCAGAAGGGAGTCCTCC
Source organism: Pteronotus mesoamericanus (assembly GCF_021234165.1). NCBI lineage: Eukaryota > Metazoa > Chordata > Mammalia > Chiroptera > Mormoopidae > Pteronotus > Pteronotus mesoamericanus. The sequence continues at coordinate 2,139,062 of NW_026555277.1, forward strand.
AGAGTAAAATGTTTTGAAGGGAAAGGGAGGGGAGAGGATGTATTTTTTTTTTTAATTGAGGTGTAATTTACATACAATATAAGCTATAGATTGTAAGCTTGAGTGTTTATAATTACATACACCTATGTAATTATATCTCATGAAGACACAGGATATTTCATCACTCCAGAAAGTTCCCTCGTGTCCCTTTCCAGTCAGTCCCCGTGCTCCCCCACCTCAGAGGTGACTCTTCTGATCTCCATCAACAGGGAAATCATACAGGGTGTCTTCTTCCTTTTTGTGTCTGGATTCCTTTTATGCAGAAAAATGGGAGTCATTAGTTTTGTTTCATGTATCAGTGATCCATTCCTTATTTCAAATCTATAGTGTATATGCAATAAAATGTGCATTATGTGTTCAGTAAATAAGTTTCTACGAAAGTGTTAGGTAGCCAAGGTGGCTAAGAAAGAACCAGGAGCCCAGAAGATCCAACGAATGGCTTTTATTCGAGGTGGGACACTGCGGTCAGGCGGGCTGAGTCCGAGCAGACTGCAGCAGCAAGGGAGGGGGTAGAAGGGTTTTTAAGGGTGTGTAGCAGACCCCCTGGGAGAGTGGGTCACCCTGATGATCTGCCCCAGGTGTCCTGGGTATAGGTGTTTGCAAGACAGTGTCCTCTGATAAGAGATGGCTGATTCAGTGACAGAAATTCCAGGAGATTTATGGGCCTTGCCTCTGGGAAACGCTCGCTCGAGGGAGAGGGGAGGGGCAGTGAGGACTCAACCTGTTTCCAGCTGCGTGCCAGTGGCTCTGTCTCAGTTGGCTTCTGATGGCAGGGAATCTCCTGGTCTGGTATTTGGCGGGTGAGGTATACTTCCTTTGTTCCAGCATAAGTGGGGCTTAGGTCCCAGCACATTCTAACAAAAAGTATGTAAATTTGGCCCTGTCCAGGTGGCCCAGTTTGTCGGAGTGTCTGAGTACACCTTCTTTTTGTAGTGGAGGCTTGGTTGCTGTTGGCAGATCAATGGGAGGGATTTACCCAAGCCAGTCACACTGACCACTGGGACCACTGACCAACAACCACCCTCCATGGAGCTGCGGGGGCGGGGTTTTGGTGCTCCAACATGGTGCTCACCACTGAGGGCACTGGCTCTCGGATTTCCCAGGTGGTACAGTCCAAGGTCAGCCCCAACCTGTGTTTTGCTTGGAGCACCCTGCCTGAGCTGTAAAGCAACCTGAGATGGCTGCTTCTTGTGCTGGGCTTGGAGGTTCCCAGGTGAAGCCAAGCTGTGACTAATCTGGTGGTGCTCCGGCTCAGTGAAGCCAGCCATTGTTGTTTTGATAGGATTTAGGAGACAAGACCAGCCATTCTTATGGAAAAGCAGCTTGGGAGGGCCTCTAAATTGGATGGGGTAGAGCTTCTGTGGATCTCAAAGGTGGGTCACACAGTGTTAGCCAGGTTGATGAAGTCTCAGCTATGGTACCGGCCTACCAGCTCTGTGGGGGGAGAGCTCAGCAAAGGGATCATGGCCTCTGCTCGCCCCCATGCCGGACACTTCAGTCTCTCCCTATATATCACTGATGCCTTTCAAGCTGCTACCCCGATGCTAGAGTTCAGCAGGAGCAAGCCTGCGTAGGTGAGTCTGTGTGCAGGTTCCCCAAGAGGAACTTCTTAGGGCTCCAGCAGCCTCCTCCACTGACTCAATCCCTGCCTGTTTTTGCAGGCAGAAGTTGTGGGGACTTACCGTCCTGGCACTGGAACCCTGGGCTAAGGGGCTTGCTGTGGGGCTGGGACTCCTTCTGTCCAGGATATCCCTCCCGGGAGTTTTATCCGGGTGGGTGAGGGGCCAGCCCGTTCAAAGTCTGTGCCCCTCCTACCAGTCTGGATGGATGTGGTTTCTTCAAATCCACAGTTGTCAGACTCCCATTCAACTCGATTTCTGACATTCCTGAGTGATGGTTGTTCTATATTTCAGTTGCAATTTTGATGTGGTTGTGTGAAGAGGTGAGCCATGTCTGCCTACATCACCATCTTGACTGGAAACCACATAATGTTTATATTCACCCAAGTTTTTGCAAAATTTTGTTCCTTTTTACTTCTGATTAAATCAGTATTCATTGCTTAAATATACAGTATTGCTTATTCATTAACTATTTAATGGATATTTCAGTTGCTCCCCATTGTTTTACTGGTATGTATATATAAACTTTCTTGAAGAGGATGCCAAATGGTTTTCCAAAGAGCTGGTACCATTTCACATTCCCACAAGCAGCACATTATGAATTCAGTTGCTCTAATTCTTTGCCAACACTTCGTACTCTCATATATAGGTATTCCAGTGATTGTGAAGTGATGTTCTTTGTGGCTTTTCTTTCCAGTTTCTTAATGGTATAGCTGGATGAGCAGATACAGTTTTCTGATGAAATCCAATTTGTGTATTTATTTAAGTGTCATCCTTTTGGGCATTTCAGTAAAATATTTGCTCATGTCCAGGTCACAGAGATCCATGTTCTTCTAGACGGTGGGCTGTGGTACTAGACTGTGTTATGTCAAATTAGGTTTTCTGAATGGAATAAGGCAGTAGTCAGTAAAATGAATTATAAATGAAATAAAGTCATGGCTAAAACCCAATAGCTCCCTGGAAATTGGTGAACCCCACTCCATCCTGATTTTGCTGTGGAGGATGAGTAATAAGGCACTTCCTGGACCACATTCCCCAGACCTTCCAGCATCAGCATTCCCTGATGTAAGCAGACTGCAGCTCTTTGCTTTATTTGGATGTTATACTCAAAGTTATATTCTCTTCTGGTAATAAGTAGATTAAAAGGCATAATTAGTTGTTATTCTCTGAGATTAACAAAAAACAAATATTTCAATTTTTAGTAATCAGACTTTGGGTTTGCTTCTGTTCAGTGAGGAGCTTGATTCTGGCAATGCTGAAAACCTGAAAGGTGGGCATTTTGCGGGGGTGGGGGAGATGTAACAAATACTGACCCTAACTCTATTTTAAAAAGACATTCAACCCTGGCTGGTGTGGCTCAGTGGATTGAGTGCCAGCCTGTGAACCGAAAGGTCACCGGTTTGATTCCCAGTTAGGGCACATGCCTGGGTTGAGTGCCAGGTCCCCAGTTGGGAGTGTACGAGAGGCAACCACACAGAGGTTTCTCTCCCTCTCTTTCTCCCTCCCTACCCTCTCTCTAAAAATAAATAAATAAAATCTTTTAAAAAATTAAAAAACAAAAAAACATTGAATCTTGGGGAGAAAAACCATTTGCAAATGTCATCTCTCTTGCCCAGCTGCCCAAGTTCTTTGGAATTTAGGAGCCATGAGATTCATAACTATTTTAAATTATCAATTTATTTTTCTGCTATTTGAAATAGCTGTTTTGAATGCAGTAGCAGGTCTGAGGGAAAATGTGACAATTAGGCCAGCCCACTTCTCAGCTGCCAGTCACCTACCTTGTCAGACACCCTCTCAGAAATGACTGGAATGATTAGTAGGGAGGGGTGGATAGGAATTGGGTGGAGACCAGGGCTTCTAGATAGTTCCCTTCCAAATTATTGTTATGTCAGTTAATTCTGGTAGTATTTGCTTAAACGATCATCGAAGAGGCTTTAATGAAATTTCTTTCCACTGATCTAGTTAGTCCCTTGTAATCCAAGGTCTCTGATATGGAACAGCTTTGGAAAACCAGATTTGAGGAGGGCCTTTGTTGTGAACAGATGAGTCACTTCTAATGCAAAAGTGTTGCTGGTCTTTGGGGCTTATCCAAGGTCACACAAACGACTGCTAATCCCAACAGTGACCCGGCTCTTTATCCCCAGGGCTCACATGATGCACTGCATCTGTGCAGAGGAGCAGGTGGCGCAACCAAGTCCGAGGCGGGTGCTCTCTGGCCTGCTGGGCAGGTGGAGCAGGGAGGCTGCTCCCTGCAGGGGCCAGCCTGCCCCAGGAGTGAACTAGGGGCTACTCTCAGCCCTGGCCTATGCCACCTGCTGTTGCTGGCTGGAGCTCCCCTACGCATCCCATCCCTCCAAAGGAAGCTCTCAGTGTCTGCTGGGAAAAGCAGCTGATTCATTCAGCCTCTCTTGTGACTTCTGGCATCTTCACTGTAGATCCAAGTCCTGATAGCCTGATTTGGCTGACTTCATTTAGAGAATGGCCTTTTCTTTTGTCTTTTAACTTACTGTCCAGACAATGTTCTTGTACCTTTTTTTTTTTTTCAGAAGTGATGATGGAGCATATGCATGATGGGTGAGAATTATTGCCACAGGAGCAACTGTTGAAAAAATTCATCTCATTTGGAAAGCGGAAAAAGGGAAAGGTAAACATCTTGCTTTAAAAGAAAGAAAAAACGATCCCGCCTGTGCCCTCAAGTTATATTCAATGAAGCAAACTGGAGTTCTCTTTAAAGGAGGAGGAGAATATTATGAGGCCGAGGTGGAATGATAAATGGGCAAGTTGCAAAAGAGCAGTCTGTTTTAGATGGGGCTTTGCGGTAAAGGCTGCGCTCCAACCAGACAGAACACATGTTCTCCAATGACAACCAGAGATGTGCGGGCGAGGGACATAGTAAATAGTCATTGATGCAACTTCTAACTCAGTGTCCTTGTGCCACAGTGAGTTACCATGTACGGTGTGATCATAAAGGGATATTTGTATATGGATAACCCAAACAAAAGTTTTAGGGGAAAAAAAACAGCTGAACTCTGAAGTACACTCACTCAGTATTTAACATTTTTTTGCTGCAACATTCTTTTTAAACTCCTGTTTGTAATCCACCAAATTTTATTTTGACACCCACCATCTGAAAAACAGTACTCCAAAATAAGCTGGAGTCAGAATTCTGTAGCTGTAGCCAGGCTGTCTCCACATGTCACAAGAAGAAAAATTACTGAACTTGGCATTAGAAACACTGAGTCCAAGTTGAGGCTCTGAGGTTGGTTAAATGTGAACAATGACACAAATCTGGCTGCCGCTGGCCTTCAGTTTCCCCATCTATAAAACAAGGACAATGCCACTATTGCCTCCCAAAATTATCAAAGAAAAGTGTTTAAAATTTTCCAAATGTAAAAATTACGGAAAGAGATGACGGAAGTACTTTGATTATCTGTGTTAGTCATGATGACAGAAAAGAGGAGCAGCCCCCAAGGATGAGATCAAAACCAAAGGTGGGGGCTGGTATTTCCCAGCATTCCGAGACCATTGGCCCCAGACCTCCAGCAGGAGAGAGGCTGAGTTGGACAGTCCCCAGGTTGTTCGGTTGGAATCATAGAGCCCACGGGGGCATGGACTTTAGGGGCAGATGGCGAAGAAATGAGGCGAGGAAAATGTTGAGCTGGTGGAAACGCGGTGCCACAGAGGTAGGAGGCATCTTGATCCATCAGAGTCGAGGAAGATGGGAATTTGCCGACCACAGCCCCGACCTTGAACTCAACTTGAACCTTTCTTAGCTGAGTGGTCATGAGCTTTGAGGAGGCTCGGTTCCCATGCCTGAAAATTTGGACACATTCTTACATATAATATAATTATATAATAAATATGTAGTTTAATTTATATCCATATAATTACATATTACATAATGTAAAATATACAATTATATGCTTACATATATATAATTAGCATTGCTCTAAAGATGAGAGACAATCTGATAAAGCAGCTAGCGCACTGCTTGGTATAAAGCAGGAGTGAAGTAAGTAACAGCAGGCAGGTTGCTACCATGTTACCTATGTAAGGTGCAGGCTTTATATAAGGAAAAAAATCACCTCCTTCAGAGGCAGGCGTGAAAGGTCCTGCTGGGCTGGGAGGTCTCCCTCCTCCGTGTGCTGTGGTAGCTGATGGTGGGATTTCACTCAGTGCTAAACACAGGCACTCCGGGGCCCCCGTTGGGCAAGCAGTTCAGGTTGGGTGGGACAGTTGCAACAGAGAGTGACATGTGCCTGTGAAGAGGTTGATGTCAGGACCACCTGAGGGTTTTTCACCTGTCCCAGTCTATCCAGGGCCTAGAGGCCCACAAAAGAATTTTAGGGATGCAGGTCTATGTGTAGCTTTGAAAAGACTTCCTAGATGATTTCCATCCACTTCTCCCACCACCCTATAAAGATCCCAGGCTTTGGCATGGAGCCACACTTTGGGCCAACCAACCCAATGGATGGATGAAGGAGAGTGGTCCTTGGTCCTCGGTCCTCCTGCGTCAGAATCACTCAGTGTATATAAATGCAGGCAGATTCCTGGGCCTCTTATACCTACCGAATCCCATTCAAGGATGGAGCCCAGGAACCCATGTGTTTACCAGGTGATTCTGATGTACAAGTCAAGCTCATGCAGCCTTCGTTGACTGACCAGGTTCGGAAAGGGTTATGCAATGAGGCAAGCGCTAGACCACGGGACTCAGGGTGGGTAGGGAGGGGAGGAAGTGAAAGAAGAGCCAGACATTAGGAGCTGAGAGTCTTATAGAGTCCTGCCGGCAATGACAGTGTCTGTCACCCTGAAGGCTAAAGAACGGCCTCCGGGAGACATATTGTTTCTGCGGGGTTCTGACTGCTCCGGGACACTCCAGCTGCTCCGCCCAGGCCCCTGGATTAAGGACCCCTGCGAAGGTTTGGTTAGGTGCCTTCTCTCATTTTCTCTGGCAGAGAAGCTAGCTTTGGGGAACATGTATATTGCCACGGGGAGGGAGCTGGATAAAGGGCAGAGGGAAGGAAGCCCGGCCTCCCGCCTCCCAGAGCCCAGCAATGAGCCCCGCAGAGGGTTCTCAGTTGTTTGCAGCTAAGTCGACATCCTCCCTCATTTTCTGCTCATTAGGCTGGACTCACTGTTGAGTCCTCCAGCAGGAGGGTCAAAGGGGAGAGAAAGAACATGGGTTTGAGCAGCAAACCCATGTCCTGCATGATGCCACATCCCTTCCAGGTGTCTGAGCACGCAGTGCTCACACAAGCCCGAACATGCAGTTAGCATTGTTATCCCGCTCAACCGAGCTGCGAGGCACTGGCAGGCGGGGCGGGGCAGGGTGGGGCAGGGGGTGGGGTGGGCAGGGGAGGCGGGGTGGGGGGGGGGGACTGCCCTGGCCTTGACCTGGTGTAGCCCGGAAATGCACTTAGGAAACTGGTCCTCAGGGGTGAGGTTTGACTTTCTTCCCCTTCCTTTCCCAAGACCTACTATGTGTCAGGTACTCTTCTAGACACTAGGGACAGAGCAGGGATCCAAACAGACACAAAGCCCTGCCCTCCTGCTTACAGTCAAACGAGGCATGTACTTGTTTTCTGCTTGACTTTCCCAACTAAGTCCAGTTGGGTGACAGAATTAGAACAGTAAGGAGATGACAAAATTGATAATCCTGGGGACTGTTAGCAGCCCAGGAAACATGGGCATAGTCCCACATCTCTGAGATGCACAGAGAAGGTGGCAGCTTGCAGTCAGTGAACAATCCATCATCAGCATAGATGGAGACGACTTTCTAGATGTAGAGTCCCAGATGCCACCCCATTGAGACTACCCTTGGAAAGATGGCCAAGACTCAGGTTGCCTCCCCAGGACAGCCTTTTCTTATATCAATATCACTCACAATGAAAGAAGGCCTCAGCAAACCCCAGCAGCACTTCAGGGAGAAGGTACATTCCATGCATTCTTGTCTGAAGGCAGAGGTGGAGGGGAGCCAACCCCAGATGTTCTTGGCAAAATTTTCATATTTGTCAGCACTGTTCACAGTTGCCATCATTCCCAATGAAGATTTCCATGGTCTCAGCATTGTTTCAAGGGTTTTGTTGACATAAACGAAAGCAGTGTCTACCTTATTTAACTAAAGAGAGGAACTACGCAGCTCTCTGAGACCACCTTGTGAAAGAGTAGGGTGGGCAGCAGCCGTGGTGTGACCCAGAAGATCCTCCCTGCCTCCATAGCCCCGAGCAAAGTTTCTCCCCCTGGATACCTGGAATTCCACCCGTGTGATTTGCTCCCCTGAAGTGACTCATCTTCCTTCTGTCCGGCCCGCCTTCAAACTGTGGCTGCCCCTGGAAGCTCTATGTACTAAGCCGTAATCTTTCTTGTGAGCGTGTTCATAAGGACACCTCCTTCTTCTGTCACCGTGGGGAAAGACTGCCTTCAGGTTAGTGCCAGCAGCCGAGGAAGAAGGGCCGCCAGAACAAGGCTGAGAGGAGCAGTCAAAATGACCCCAACGGAGCCTGAAGGGGCTGAATTCAAACCTGGATCATGTGGTTTGAAGCCATCAGTTGGGTTTCTTGGATCTCCCGTGTACTCACCTGGGAATTTGGGGACACAAAATGTTTTACAGTTATTATTAGGACTTAATGAGATACTATGCAGAAAAGCATTCTACTCACAGCAAGTTAGTTTCTTTTTCTTTTTTTAAATTTTTTATTGGATTTTTTCTGTTACCATTTATCCCCCCCCATACCCTCTTCCATAGTTTCTTTCTTATAAATTATCTCAGAGTACTTTCCCAAGAGCACCAAAAATGGGCAAGCTTTACATAGCTCGATCTAAGATATGAAGGAATAAGAGTGAATTTTCCAGTGTACATTGTCCACATGAAAAAGCAAAAAGCTTTCAGATATAACCACCATAAAATGGGGATTTCTGTTTTGTTTTTCTGTGCAGTGACAAAGGAGGTCCTCCATTGAAATTTTTGTCTGATGCTTGAATTTCAAACAATTTTATTTCTGAGTTAGGGAAAAAGTATGAATTACTAATTAGCTACCTGCCCCATTGAGTGAGAAACTGTTGACTAGCAGAAGAAATGAGCCCAGTCATAAATAAAAATGAAATAACAGTCTAAGAAATGACGACTTCCACTCCCACGGCAGAGTTAGCACCAGTATGGGAAGGGGATATCGGGGCGGGGGGTCACGGGTTGCGATATGGCAAAGATGGCCAGTCTGATCATTATCCAGTTTAATTTTCTACCTGAAGAATTATAAATTCGCAAAAGATTGAAGACATCTAACGAAAATATCTTGGATGTCTGTTATGTGTCAATTATAATACTAAGCAAGAGAAAGTCTGAAGGAGAGATACATGTGTAAATAAATACATGCCATTCAGTGTGTTAAAGATTTCAAGGCCACAGTGCAAAATAGAATGGGCAAAGAATAGAACGCTTAATCAACTCAATCTGTTCTTTTGGGTGTGACCTCCTAGAAATAAATACCTTGCCTACCACAAGTACACCAATAACTCAACAGCCAATGTCTTGCTTACTTTCAAACATTCATTGGCCCATTGTTTACCCTTTATTACCACATTTGTGATGGAGATCACTGAAGTGAGACTCTACTCCAGCAGTAATGAGCAAGAAGTTCACTGACAACGGTGGGTTTGACTGGTTCACCTATGTTCTATGTGAGAGCAGTTATTCATCACACCTTTCCATTTCAGCTGCGGATGGATGGAACTTTCATAAAAACAATTAGAAATAATTGGTTTTTCATTAATTCCAGGATGCCAAAAAGAGTAAACGTCAGTTAATGTTGGCTTTGTTTCCATTTCATTAGCCATGGCTTGTTCCCAAATTTCTCTGAGCCGTTCCTGGATTTATCCCACCACCATCCTCTGCTTATTTGGGTTTTTCTCCATGATGAGACCTTCAGAACCCTTCCTTTTCCCGTATTTATCTGGACCAGATAAAAACTTGACCAGTGCAGAGGTAAGTTAATATCCATACATGTCTCTTTTTTTAATTTTTAAATCATGTTTATTCTATTACAGTTGTCTCAATATTCCCCCCTCTGCCCTCTTCCACCATCCTACACACCGCCTCCTCCACCCCACCCCCACAGTCAACTCCCACCCTTCTCCATCCCCATGGGTCCTTCACACATGTTCTTTGTCTAGTCCCTTCCCCTTCTTTCCACCATTGTCCTCTTTCCCCAACCCCCCCGGTTACTTTCAGCCTGCTCCATCTCTCCATGCCTGTGGTTTATTTTGTTTTTAGTTTATTTTGTTGAACAGAGTCCACTTATAGATGAGATCATATGGTATTTGTCTTTCACCAGCTGCCTTATTTCACTTAACATAATATTCTCCAGTTCTATCCATGTTGTTGCAAAAGATAGGAGTTCCTTCTTTCCTTTTTTTTCTTAAATGCAGATTGATTTTATTTACTTCTTTTTTAAATGTCAAAATCCATTATAAAATATTAAAAACTTAAATCCATTATAAAGCCTTAGCAATTAAAACAACATGACACCAGCACAGAAATAATCAAGTAGATCAATGAAATAAAATGAGCATTCTAGAAACAAACATATGTATTGGCTAACAATGTAATGTATGATTAAACTGATATTTCAAATCAATGGGGAAAATAAGGCTTATTCAACAAATAAGGTACATGAACCACTGTTACTTGAAATAAAACTAGTATAGAGCCCTATTTCAACATTATACAAAAAATATTCAGCTGAGTTAAAAATCAATATGTAAAATCTAAGGAGTTTTAGGAGAAAATACAAACTAATATTTTTCTTACCCTGAAGTAAAATATTCAAACCCAGAAGCTATAAAGTAAAATACTGACAATATGACTACATTAAACATTTAAGACTACATATTAATATACATGTAAAAAAGTTAAAGAATAAATAATAGAATAGGAAAGTATTTGCAACACATCTAAAAAAGTGTTAACAGTTTGGGGTTTTTTTTTAGGAAAAATATTCTACAAACATTTAGTCAAAAAATGGATAAAGAATACCAAAAAGACATTTAAAGGTTTTAAAAATAATAGAAATAAGCAAGAAATATACAAAAACAGATTTAGTTTCAACAAATAATAAAGTAACAAAGTAACACATCATTGTCACAATCAGATTAATAAGTATTAAGAATATTGGTGACTGTGAAAAGAACTGGGTATTCATAGACTCTGTCTTCATCTTCCTAAAGCAGTCCCTTTAGCATATCTTGCAGTGCTGGTTTGGAGGAGTTGTATTCTTTTAGCTTTCTTTTATCTGGGAAACTCCTTATTTTGCCTTCCATTTTAATTGAGAGCCTTGTTGGGTAGAGCAGTCTTGGTCGCAGGCCTTTGCTTTTCATGACTTGGAATATTTCTTGCCATTCCCTTCTGGCTTGCAGTGTTTCTGTTGAGAAGTCAGCTGCTAGCCATATCTGGGCTCCCTTATATGTTACTACCTGTTTCTCCCTTGCTGCCTTTAGGATTCTCTCTTTGTCTTTGATATTTGCCATTTTAATGATGATGTGTCTTGGAGTGGGCCTCACTGGATTCCTCTTGAATGAGACCCTCTGTGCTTCCTGGGGTTGTGTGACTTTTTCTCTCCTCCAATTAGGGAAGTTTTCCATCATTACTTTTTCAAACATGTTCTCTATCCCTTGCTCCTCTTCTTCTCCTTCTCGTATCCCTATTATATGGATAGTATTATGTTTCAGGTTATCCTGCATTTCCCTGAATGCCTCTCCACTCTTTCTGAGTCTTTTTTTCATTTTTTTGCTCCTTCTAGGAGCTTTTTTCTATCTTATCCTCCAGCTCACTGATTCATCCCTCTGCTTCATCAAGCCTGCTTTTGATTCCTTCTACTGTGTTCTTCAATTCATAAGTTGTATTCGTCATTTCCTTTTGCCTCTTATTGATAGCTTGTATGTCCTTTTCCATACTGATAAATTTTGCAGTAAGTTCCTCAGAGTTTCCCTTTAGCTTTTTGTAATTCTCTCTGAGCTCACTGAGCTCATTTGAGCTTCCTTAGAACCATTGTTTTGAACTCAATATCTGATAGTTTACTTGCCTCTATTTCATTTAGTTCTCTTTCTGGGGATTCCTCCTTTCCCTTTGATTGGGGGAGGTTTCTTCATCTTCCCATTATTTGTGAGACTCTTCTTTTTTGTTTCTGCTTCTTAAATTAATCTGTCTTGATTCCCTGACTTTGTGGTGTGAACTTCTATGGTAGGAGACCCTTTCTGAATCTGCCTCTGATGATGTCAGCTGTTGACCCAGTCTGACCTAAGGCAGTGTGTTCAAGACTTCCAGGAATCTCTTGTCTGTGGCTGTCTCCTTCAGTTATTAATCTAGTCACTCTGCATTCAGCTGTCAGGCTTAGACATGACAGCGGGGGCAGAGTCCCTCTTGGGGATGGGGTTATTGGGTCCTCTCACACTGCTGCCGCTCAGGGGAATGGTCTGCCTGAGCCAGATGGCTGCTGCTGTATGGGGGATGAGTCAGCACTGGGATCCCACCAGCTCCTCTCCCAGTTCTCTCCCAAAAGCCTCCATCTCCAGGCTCTCCTTAAGTGCCTCTAGACCACTCTGTGCCCCCTTTAGCCAGGGATCTACTATCTGTGGCTGCCACTCTGCACTCAGCAGTCAGGCTTAGACACCACAGTGGGGGCCAATTCCCTCTTAGGGGTAGGGCTATTTTCCCTTCTCATGCTATTGCTGTTCAGAGGAGTGGTCTGCCTGAGCAAGATGGCTGCTGCCACATGGGGGATGAGTCAGCACCAGGACCCTGCCGGCTACTCTCCCAGTTCTCTCCCCAAAGCCTCCTTAGCCAGTCTCTCCTCAGGCGTCTCCAGCCCACTCTGCCCCCACCTTTGCCGGAGACCAGGATAAGTGGCTGCAAATAAAAATTTATGTGTTGGCCCTTTAAAAGGCTCTGCATCTCCAGCCACCTGTCTCCAGCAAAGAGCAATCCTGCTGCTTTTCACAGCTGGCTGTTATCTGTGTTTTTTTAGGCTCTGGCACTGTAGGCTGGAGATCCCTGCTTATGGTTTAGACTGAGCTCTTCTCAGGGGGATCCAACTGGCCATTTCCATGTCTTTCTGGTGCTGCCACCATGGGCACCCCCCCTGCCTTCTTGAGTCTCTACTGCACTCCTTACCAATCAGGTTGTGCTGAAGCTGATTCTTCTGTCTCTCTGAGGTTATAAGGCTCCTCTCTCACTATTGTCCAGTTGTTTGTTACAGGTGATCTCTCCACAATTTAGTTAATTCCAGATTGGTCCTGGGAGGAGGTCAGTGTGACCTCTATTCACTCCTCTGCCATCTTGCTTTCTCTCCATACATGTCTTAATGTGGTTTACTTGTACAGGACTTGAACAAGGACAGAGACAGAGCTTCATTCAACTTAAAATAAGATTAATACAATGACTTCAATGACTCTCGTCCTCACAGTAGTTTTTATTTAATAGAACTGTTCAAACTACTCTTTCTTCCTCATACTTGCAAAAATGGGAAACCAAAATGCATTACAGGTGTAATAAATACTTTAACTTTTATAGCATTCTAACATTAGTCTTACTCCTGGGAACCTTTCAGGTCTTCATTGATTCTATGATACTGAGTTCTCCATTGACTCTATTATGCTAATCCTGAAATAAAATCTCTGCCAAGCACTACATCTAGTCCTAGCAAACTTCCAGGCTGGTGATGCATAAGCAGACTTTACTAAAGAATTGTTGCATTTCTTTATGACACTTACTCAGTTTTGAAAAACTATCTACCAGCATTATCTACCGCAGAAGACCAAATTCTCTTACTTAAAAGATCCACCTCTTTTTTTTGTTTGTTTATAACATGTACAACAGAAAATGCTATGACCCAACTGGGGAATGACTCTGGGCTAGTTTTAAAATCTCCAGCCAAAGCTATGAAAACACTGCAGAGGCAGTGGCTTCACTGGGAAGATGAATTGACACTGATTTCCTTGGTGACACAGTGGCAAGGACAGAGAGGAGAACTTGTGCTGTGGTGTATAACCACTTAGGGACAATTGCATTTCAAAGATTTCCAGATAGAAGAATGTCATGATTAAGGCAAAAGAAATGACAGACACAGGCTCAGAATCAACCAGTGCACCTCCTGGGGTCTGCTTCTGCGACCATGATGGACCAGTTAATGTATACGTCTTCCAAAGCACAGCTCAGTTACACTAGCCTTTCAAATCACTGAATTTTCCATTATCATTGGCATTTAAACCCACAAAGATTTTTGTAAAAAGCAGAAAGGATAGAGCAAAGGCTGACATGACTGAGATGCTCCTGTACCCATCATGACCCCAAAGTCAACAGTTTCTTCACTCCTTTCGCTCTATGAATGAATCTTGAGGTCCCCTGCATTTCTCACTAAATCCATGAGATAACCCATATTAAATGGAGGCCAGAACTGAGACAATTCAGTATAATTGGAAGAAAGGGAGTTGGAGGACCCAGCAAATTTGACCAGAAAAAATGTAAAATGCATTACTATTTCCCACTCCATAATTCTGCAAGGTTATTTCCTCTTTGATCTTCATGTATATATTTATCCAGACTTTAGAAGGGCTAACATTTTTGACATAGTGATAAATCAAATAAAGGTCACCAGATTGTTTTAGCATTGTAGCCTTTTTATCTAATGTTAATCCTTGACCAAGAAGGGAATGTTTTTTTTTCTTTTCTTTCTTTCTTTCTTTTTTTTTTTTTTTTGAGCCTGAAAGAAACCAGAAGTGTTTGTTGAGTAAATTTTAACTGACTTGCTCAAATGTGTACATTTTCTGAACATAATATAGTTCAGATTGTACATATATTCCCCTACTAGGATACGTGCAAGTATATGATTCTTTTTGCAGGACAAGGGAAGCTCTGTTTTCCTAGTGGCTTCTTGACAATCCTTTTTCTATAGTCCTCTTTCATAAGCTGAAGAATATCCTATCAGATTGGATGCAAACTGATAATGTGCAAGTGACGTGTGCCTTAGCATGTACATAGCTGAGAAAGGTGCTTCTTTCATTTCCATGGTCCCATGACTCCTTTTCCACCTTCACAGATAACCAATGAGATCTTTCCTGTGTGGACATACTCTTACCTGGTGCTGCTGCTCCCCGTATTCATCCTCACCGATTTTGTCCGCTACAAGCCGGTCATCATCCTGCAGGGCATCAGCTATATCATTACCTGGCTGCTGCTCTTGTTCAGCCGCAGCGTGCAAGCCATGCAGGTGGTGGAGTTCTTCTACGGATTAGTCACCGCCACCGAGGTGGCCTACTTCGCCTATATCTACAGCATGGTCAGCCCAGAGCACTACCAGAGAGTGAGCGGCTACTGCAGGGCTATCACGCTGGTGGCCTACACGGCAGCCTCAGTGCTGGCCCAAGTCTTGGTGTCCCTGGCCAAAATATCGTACTTTCACCTCAACGTCATCTCCTTAGTCTCTGTCTCCGTAGCTTTTCTTTTCTCACTTTTTCTACCAATGCCCAGAAAAAGCATGTTTTTTCATGCAAAACCCAGCAGAGAAGTCCAGAAGCCATCAAGTACAACTGCAGTGGTAGATGAGTCACCCAAGGGCGAAGCACCCCACTGCAACACAGAGAAACCCGCTTCGGAAATGGCCACCGCTTCGGGGAACTGCGAGGATGGGCAGTTGAACGGCCCAAAGCCAGAAAACATCGCTGTGAGAGTTTTTGTGCAGTGGTTCCAAGATTTGAAGGAGTGCTACTCCTCCAAGCATCTTTTTTACTGGTCCCTGTGGTGGGCTCTTTCCACGGCAGGTTTTAACCAGGTTTTGAACTACGTTCAAATCCTGTGGGACTACAAGGCACCGTCCCAAAATTCTTCCATCTATAATGGGGCTGTAGAAGCTATCGCAACCTTTGGAGGTAAGTACATATTGATTGGTCTTCCTTTGATGGGTTAACCCCATTAAATTCATTTTTCCATTTGCTCAGCTCCCCCGTGGTAGTAAACTAGCTCTGTCCAGAGGGCATATTAATCTTCCCTAGAATTGGAAGGTACTGGGAGAAGAAAAGAGGAACATGGCGCTTCTATTTTATGTGTCATAGTTGCAACAAGTAACCAAACAATTAAATTGTAGCCAAATTCCTAAGATTTAGTTTCATCATCAGGAAAAGTGCTAACAATGCCCTCTGTTCTTCTAGAGTTGTTCTTAATGCCAAAAGGCAAGTACACATCTTGAATATAAGTAGGAGTTGTTCTTATTTTAGAAAATGAGCTGAACTATTGAGGCTTCTGAATTATCACTGGAAGAGTTTTGCTTAACAAAGAATTTGGTTTAACTAGCACCCACCTTTCTAAGCTGTACACCAAAAATGTTCCAAAGTCACTTTCTTATCAGGTTTAAATTAGGGGTAGAAGACATGTGCGAGTCAGGATTCTAGTATCAGTAGGGACTCTGCCTTTGAACTTCGCTCTACAATAAATATTTATATTCTGGTAAATGGAAACTTAAATGTCAAGTAAGACTTTGAAGATATTTTCTAGGAAGTAGGAGATCTCCACACCCTCATTTACAATAATTTTCAGAAAACTCATGTGGTGTCTGTTTATTTTTGTTCCCCCTTTGGGAGACTCCAGTTTAGCTCCTGGAAACCAGCACTGTGCTGGGAGGCTGCGCTGAAATCATCTACTCTGTCCGAAATCTAAGAGGAAGAGCGGCTTTCTGTTTCTTTGGGAGCCATGGTTCTTTCTTAGATCAAATGTGAAAAAGTTCATTAATCAAATGTCAGTAATTTGAAACATAAATACCTACTTACAGTCAATTATTCAACCTCTTAAATTCTATAAATTGGTATACAGCTGCTCCTTCAAAACCTCAAGTAAATGAGGCCAGATTTGAAGATGTTAAGATGCACCCTAGAATTAAGATTACGATTCATAAAGATTAATCTTATTAATAATTATTATACTATAGTCATTATATAAATAAGATGTAATATAAATAACATGTAAACATGATAAAATATAAATATATAAATATTAATAATAAAGGCTAAGGCTTACTCCCCAATGCAACACATCTGTTACTCATCATTGAAAAATAACTTACTATAAAAAAATGATAAAGGCAAATATAGACGGGCCAGGTGTACCCCCAGAACAACTGCATCATCCTCCTCTATCCCTGCTCTTCACGTGGTGTGTTGAATGAGTGGGTTTACGTCTCGTTTCTCCGCACTCTGCCATGGTCAGGAACCTTTCTGGCCCTCTGGCTGGTACAGTGCGTGGCATGGAGACAATGCTAATAAAAAGTGTGACAAGTAAAGGATGCAAAGAACAGGAAGTAAGAGAGAGGCCAAAGGAAAACATGGTTGAGAAAAGGATAAATCCTCATTTAGGTGGATCACACTGTTTTCACAAATTATGAAAGCAATATACACATATTCATCTTTTAGAATCACCCAAGAGCTGAGTTTTTAAAAGATCATGCTGATATTTCCCAAGTGCAAAGCCAGCCTGGTTGATCCTCCATAATGTGTCTTTGGCAGGGGCCATAACTGCCTTTGCAGTGGGTTATGTGAAAGTCAATTGGGACCTCCTGGGAGAGCTGAGCCTGACGGTCTTCTCAGTGGTCAACGCCGGCTCCCTGTTTCTCATGCACTACACGACCAACATCTGGGCGTGCTATGCTGGCTACTTGATATTCAAGTCCAGCTATATGCTTCTTATAACCATAGCAGTGTAAGTATTACCAGCCATTTCTGCCTATCCCCAAAACTAAGCCCTGTTCTCTCTTCTATAGGCTTACAGTACTTTGGAGAACTTCCGAGGAATTTTAATTAATTGCAAAATTAAATGGTGACTACTTTGCATTAAATGAGATGCAATTCAGCCATCTTTTTATTTAACTGTTTGCCATCGGAATATCACTGAGTAGTTATCAAAGAAAGAAATTCCTAATGGGGCAAGTCTTGGAGGGAAATTGTACCTCAGGCACATAACTTTGTAGTAGAAGGTCTCTCTTTACCTTAAGCAAGTGCTGCCCATTGTGTTGGAGCATGTAGGTAAACACACCTTTGAAATTAGCATAACCACCTTCAAGAAAGCATGTAATCTTGTTAACGGTCCTGCAGTCCAATCCTGGCTTTGCTTCCTCTCATGTTCTTAGTTTCCTCCTTACTTTCAAATGCATGAAAGAAACTGGGGGGGGGGGGGGGGGGGGCGGAAATGCTCTTTGGAGAATTTGAGATCTTATTCCTATGTATATGTCATGGGTTTGGCTCAAGTAAACTCTTATAAAAATTCTCAAAAGAAAAAAAAAAAGAAATTTCTGTAGGTTCACAAACCAAGAGCAATGATATATTGTCAAGTTGTGGTTTTTTATTTCAAGCAATTTGCCACAACGAGGTGTCATGGAATCTGACTGAGAATGATTCGATTTAGGTTTCAGCCCCGATTTCACTTGGTTGTTTGAGTAATTCCAAGCATATTCTCGAAACAAAATATTCTTAGAAAGTTATAAAAAGTTGGATACTGAAAAGTGTAGGTACAAAGATTATAAGAAACTGAATTCCAGGGATCTTATTAAAAAAAAAAACCAATTAAAAACATTTGGTTGCACATCTAAATACAAAGAAAGCTGACTGACTATGTAAGAAATGTACTTTAGAAGTGATCAAAAAAGAAACATTTGAATTTAAAATCACATAAAGTATAGAAGAAAACTATATCATGTTTTGTTTTTTAATTTATGAAAAATATTTGATAAGCAATTGACAGAAATATAATCACCCTGGGAAAAGGTCATGAAAGGGAAGAGATGAAATTGTTAGCAAGTTTATTTTTTCCACTAAAATGTGTCAGTTTAACGAATTAAACTCATGCATCTTGAATTTCTTTTTTTAATGTGAACATTTTGTTAAGGTACGGTTGATTTATTTCTTTTCATTGCAAGACTATTCAGAACACAAAGCCTTTACCTGCTTTCCAAGAGGGAAGTCTAAATAACATACATCAGTCTTTCAGAAGTGTTTTAAGATTTTGAAATCTATATATTTATTAAAAATTAATTACAGGCTCAACTCTATAACCAGTCATGGTCTGGATCTTCCAAAAAATGATTCACAGCAAATTTTAAAACTCTAAATACAAACCATTGACAATAAAATGAATAACTCTCTAAAAAATTCCTCAGATTGGGTGTTACATGAATTTTTATAAAAATTGACCATAAAACAGTGTTTAAGTTCATATGCATCCAATATTCTAAGTTATGAGAACTTATTAGAACATTTAGGTTTAATTTCTGGAAGTACTACATTGGATAGGAGGAATTCGGTATATTTCCTACAACTATTTTAATTAAGCCTTTATCTATTTAAAAAAATCCCTTTCTTTGCTCTGCGTTTTGTCTGTACTGGAGGAGATTTAGGTAAGACTTGCTATTAACAAGAAATAAGCCAGTCAGAGAAAGACAAATACCATAGGATTTCATTTATATGTGGGATCTAATGAACACAATAAACAAAGTAGAAACAGTCTCAGACACAGAGAACAGACTGACAGTTCTCAGAGGGGAGAGGGTTGAGGGCTGGGAGAAAAAGGTGAAGGGATTAAGCCGGACAAATTGGTAGTCGCAGAATAGACACAGATGCGGACTGCAGCCTGGACCATGTAGCCAATAATGTCGAAACTGGGTCTGGGGCCAGGGGACCCTTAGGGACGCGGGGGAACCACCGTGTGGAGCGCATGGTTTTCCTGCCACTCTGCTGTACATCTGAAACTGGTGCGCAGTGGTACTGAATGCAAACTGTTTGGAAAATAAAATTAAACAAATAAATAAATATGTTTTAAATCCAAAAAAGGACACTGCTTTGTCTTTTTTTTTTTTTCAATTACAGTTAGATCAATTTCAGGCATACAACATAGCGATTAGACATTCATATAACTTACAAAGTAATCACCAGTAAGGCTGGTACTCATCTGACCCTATATATAGTATTGCAATATAATTGATGAAATTCCCTATCCTGTACTTTGCAGCCTGTGACTTTTTATTACTGCCAGTTTGTACATCTTAATCTGTTCCTCTTTTTCACTCATCTCCTCAAACTCCACCTCACCCGGCAGAACACTTTCTTTTTTTTGTTTTTTGCTTTGTTTTGTTTTGTTTTTGTCTTCTAAAGATAAGAATCCCATGTACGTTCATGTTAAAAATGTGTTCACTGTTTAATGATAGATTTCAGATTGCCGTCAGTCTGAGTGTGGAACGATATGCCCTGGTATTTGGAATCAACACCTTCATTGCCCTGGTGATTCAGACCCTTCTTACTGTGATCGTTGTGGATCAGAGAGGGCTCAACCTGCCGGTCAGTGTCCAGGTAAGCGGCAGCCCTCCTGTTCATGATCATTGGGAATGGAGACTAACCAGGTCCTCTCAAAGGATTTTATAACCTTATCGCCGCCGGTGTTCAAATTTCTCAAATTCCTTGACTGGGCAAATGTTAAGATCAGAAATTTCTTAATTACTAGACTAACACACCAAGTAGTTTCGAGCAACAATCACAGTAAATCAGCATTTATCTTTGGCTCCTAAAACAGCGTCAGGTAACATGTCATTTTGGCCCCAGATGTCTCCTCTTCCCCCCACCATCTAGTTCCAAGGTTTACTGAAATTTAACTAGGAGGCCCACCTGCCTGCAGACCCCTGTTCCCTGTTCCCCACTCCTGAGGGACTTTGAATGAGCTCAGTCTCACATTTTATATACGGATCTGAAAAAGGGGAATATAAGGTCGATAAAAAGTAACGTCAATGTCTAAAATTCATTACTGGAAACACTACATACAGCATTGTCCCATCCTCCAAACTGAGACGCATAGGTCAGTAGGATTTAGTATTTTTCCGCTATTGGCAATGTTAGCTAGAATTTGAACCATGCAACCCCGGCTTCACAGACCCACTCTTAGTTACTGTACTGCTTACACTTTCATACTCGGTTCTCCTAAGATGGCAGAAGGAAGTACTGTGCAGACCTAAATATCCCATGTTAGGATCCTGGGTCTCTGTTACTGCATAATCCAAGGAAATCAATGACATCACTATGAATAATCAATGTCAAAGATGGCCAGCTATTATGTGTGTCTAATTCTATTTGTTTTTCTACAGTTTTTGGTTTATGGGAGTTATTTTGCCGTCATTGCTGGAATTTTCCTTATTAGAAGCATATACATTATCTACTCAGCCAAATGCCAAAAGGAAGCGCGGAGTTCTCTTGTGAGTCAATGCACAAGAGCCACACAAGAGGGACCAAGGAATGTCATCTAATCTTATGTTACAACTACAGCCTCTCATCAAGAACTGTGCTGGTCACAATGTTATTAAGTGCCATAAATTGACACTCTTCACAAGTGCGGATTCCGATGAACCTTTTCAAAACCACAACAAAATCTCCGCTTTAGGCCTGTTATCTTTATGTCCAGCTGAACTGGATGCAGCCGACAGGGCCCAATAATCTCAGTTAAACAACCCACCTTGGGACCCCAGTGAAGAGCAGTGACTCAAAAATTCTGGTTTTGAGCACTTGAAAGGACATGCCAATGGCGTGGAAACAAACCAGCCACCCTGGGGCTCATGTTCCCCATTTGTGAGCAGAAGCGCTAACAGGACTGACCCTGTTTCCTGGCTCAGATGTCTGTTTTATCGTTTCGAAACAGGCAGCACGTGGAACACTTTTTGTCACATGAGTCATTTCCCTTTTTCTTCCATTGAGTGTATTTTTGTGTAACACAGTTCTCTGAGAGAATTATAAAGTTTGGTCCCATTTCTAAGGACTCCTCTCCAATCTTGGTAACTTAACATTATGAACAAGCTTTTATTTGATAGTATCACCATTTGATTTTTTTATGATAATTTTTCACATTGTGCCTTGCTGATCTTTATTGTTGAAACTCTACCTCAAGAATAATTCCAGACAATCCTGTGTGTCCAGAGAATGACATTCATGTCAATTCCTAGTGACCCAAGAAGAGACAATGTTCTTTCTTCCTATTCTGACCCGAGGTAGGTGTTTTACTGATACGTCAGTGTAATATCTGTCTAAAACAGAAAACTTGAACAGAAATTCCATGGGTTTCTACAAGTATTTGTAAATAAGAAAACACTGATTGGGGCGGGCACCTAATTTTTAAATGACAGAGACTGTATTAAATAAAATAATGTATGCAGAAATATTAAAAGCATTTCTCATTTTCTGATGAATCGTGTGAAAATCGTCTGAGCTTGTCTGCCCTTTGAAACTTCTATAGAGGATGCGTTGAGCAGTATGCCACCGGGAATAAAGAATGCTGATTCAAGGTTTGTCTTCCAAATATACTTTCCTCCAAATCCCAAAACCCAATCGCTGGACTAAAAATCCATCCCCAAAGCCAACTCATACTTAGTGGAGAAAACTAATGACAATCCTACTTATGTCAAAAGCAAAGAAGGGCTGACCACCGTTATCCTTCTCACTTAACTTATTGTGCTAGAGATATTAGCCAACACAACTAATCTATGAAAAAATACAACATGTTTCTTTTCTCCAGAACTAGTAAGGGTGATTCTAAATTTTACTTGGAAAAATTAACAAGGAAGAACCAAAACAATGCTTTTTTAAGTAGCAAAATAAGGTAACTTATTTGCAGAGAATAAAATCCTACTCTCGACTCTTAGTTACAGTAACATAGTCAGGAGCATGAAGAGATAATCCAATAAAACAATAGAAAATTCTGAATTAATCCTTAATTCACTTGAGATTTTTAGACTCTAATAAAGATAGAATTTCATACAACAGGAAGAAAAAAATGGAATATTTAATAAGATTAGAACAATTTTTGTTTCAAAGGAAAAACTAAGTAGGACCCTAGAATGCTAGAATAACTATCAATATGTAATTGTACATCTATCAACATGCAGCTGTAAAAAAATAAAACTACAAAGTACAGGAGGAAAACCTGGAAGAATTATTCTATAACCACAAACCTTTCTAAAATAAATGCTAGATGTCAAAAAACTAAACTTATGCGTGGAAGAAAAAACACTATAATCAAAGCAGGAACAACAAAAAAAATGGTAATCTGGGGAAATTATTGCAACTCATCAAAGCTACTTTCCCTAATTTAAAATGAACAAATACAGATCAGTAAGAAAAAGATCAACAATTTGATAGAAACACGGGCAAAATGTGTGAACACAGGATTCAGGGAAAGAGAAATAAAGACAACTTAGACACATAAAAGATGCTAAACTTAACTCAAGAGAAATGTATATTAAAACAACAGAGAGAGAGCATTTTTAACTGTCATGCTAGAAACTAATCCAACAGTGTGACAATACATTTACTCTCAGGGAATGGATCAACAGGTCGTCTCAAAGATTGATGAGTAGAGTATAAATTAGTTTGATTGCTACAAAAGAAAACTCAGTATTCTCAAGGTTACAAATATGTTTATCTTTCTATCTTTTCACCTATAAATTCCTCTGATAGAAATATACACTACCAATAAACTTGCATACCTGGTAACCAACTTGTAGAAAAGGTTTTTCATTGCATTGTTTCTAAGAATAAAGGATTTAAAACTATTTAAATTTTATTAAATGGGACAAGGAAAATGTATTCTGTTATACCCATATATTTACTTGTATTAATATTAACCAGATAAAACATGGGGAAGATCTTTACTCAGCTATAAAAGGCTCTAAATTATATTATTAAGTTGGGAAAAGTCAACTGCCAAAACAGTAATAGGTGTAATGACTCACCATTTGTGTAAAAGTAAGGTGAAAAAATATGGTATTGGCCTATGTACACATACTATGTTTCTGGGAAGACAGACAAAATTAATCCTAATTATTACCTGTTGTGAGGTAATGGGACCTATGGGGTAATGTCACCTTTTTACAGCTTTTGATGTTTGCACCATCTGAATGACCCATCCCCAAAATAAAACACTAATTTTTTTTAAATGTTTTAACCTCATAGGAAATAAATTAACACTAAAGAATGTTAAAGGAACGCCTTATTGAGACAGATCTCAAATGTTCTGTACGTGGGATGACACAGAAACACCAACAGGAACAAAGTTCACAGACAAATGACAGAAATAAGGGGCTAGACATGGCAAGAGCATAATCATCTTCGAGAAGAAACAAACAAGGTGGTAGGTCTGGCTTGTCTGGACTTGCCTCTTGCCTGGGACAACCATCATAATTGTGGTCTTTGTTTACAGAAACATTTTTACGTGGTGCGTGACCGGAGAAAATTTAACAACTTCTCCCTACAGCCATGGCTGGCATTCCCCTTTATTGCCAGAGTTTCTAGCTTTGCTCCGCTTGAGCCTGTTTTCAGCACGGCAGCGGGGAACTCTGCTAGAACATGAATCTGGCCGTGCCACTCCTGGCTCCTCCGGCAACCTTTCTTTTCACGTCAAGGTAAAGGGCCATGACCTCTGAGGCTATAATCTCCAAGGCCCTATGGGAGGAGGAGCCTTGCTGGCTTTAGCCTCCCTGCCTGTCCTGCTTCCCCATCCAGTGACACTGCTTTCCTTAGTGTGGCTTGGATGGGCCAGGTGCGCCCCAGCTCAGGGCCTCTGCAGTTGCTGGGGGTTTTGGCCATTGTTGTTGCCTGGAATCAGCTTCCCCAGAACATCTGCACAGCCAGCACTCTCACCTCCACCCTTTTTTAGCTCTTTCCTCAAAAGTAAATAGTAAACTGAAGCCTCCCTTTCTTGAATTTCCAATTTCTCAAGCTATTTCATAGCCCATTCCCTGCTTTACCTTTTCTTAGCATTATCTCAATGCACATCATTTTATTTATTTATCTTAGCCTCCCCGACTACAATAAAAGCTTTGTGAGGGCAGGGACTTTGCCTATTTTATCTACTACCATATCTCTAGCTCTAAGAATGGAGCATGGGGCATAAATAGTCACATGTTTTTTGAATAAATGGATGATTTCAATGAGATGATGTGTGTTAAAGTACTTAGACCTTGACTTGCATGAAATATTGAGATCTGGCTTCAGGAAGTTGCCCTGAAGACACATGAGATGTACTTTGACAAGTCAGCAGGGTCACAGGGCGTTTAGGGAACAGCCACACACCATGGTGGGCACTGAAATATCTGGGAGAATTGCAGTCTTCCAGGGTTGCAAAAGGGAGGGGCCCCCGGAGGCCTGGCAGTGGCCTGTCCGGTGGCCCTGTGCTTACACTGCTGTGACTACACAGTTGTCAGTCAACTTGTTCAAGAAAAGAGAAATCTCTTGCATGCACCCTGTTGCCATAACAGAATAAAAGAATCATTAAGGGTTATTGATTATATTTTATTAGGAAATCTCAGCAGTAGCTATGTGGTGACTGGAAACAATAGTAACAGAAAAGGTAAGAGTAATAGCAATATGTGCACACAGACATGGAGACGGGCAAGTACCAAGCAAGACAACCGCATGGATACCCATCAAGCAGAACCTCAGATTCCTGATCCGTGTGGCTAGCTAGGCTCAGTGAGGTGGCTGATGTTCACGTGTTGGTGTGAGTTGACATCCTTGTAATGGCCATTTCCTGTTTCTTGGGAATTGTTTTTCCAAATAAAAAGGTTTAAGAGCATTGGATTGAAAGAGAATTCAAAAACCAAAGATTGTGTCCAAAAGAGTAAGTCCCAGGACACCCAGCTGATAGCAAGTGGGGAGGTCTGGGAGCAGAAGCAGGCTGGCTGGCTGGAGGGAAGTCTTGTTCGAGGAGAGCAGGGCCCAGCATGTCTTAGCCCACAATCCAGCCAGCCTGCCTGGCAGCACACAAGCCACAAAGACAGCAGCGGTGGCAGCGGCAGCAGACCACGGGGACGCTGCAGCAGCCCCCACAGCAGCCACAGCAGGAGGGGCCGCATCTGGAGCAGCAGCAAATCTGGTAGCTTCTGCAGGTGGTGCAGCCGCCACAGCCGCCACAGCCACCGCCACAGCCACCGCATCCCATGGGGTCAGTAGAGAGGACTCGGGTGCAGTGAGGAGAGAGGACTCAGGAGGTGAGGGAGGTCTGGTGCCCCTCCTGTTGGGGGAGCTCTTGAGGAGGAGGATGAAGGAGTGACCCAGGACACATGGCAAATGGCTTCTTCCTGTTATTACCTGTTCCAGTATCTGGAAAACAATCTGAAGTCTTTCTCATTTACATCCTTACTAGAAATGTTGAGCTTAATGAGAGAATTACATTTTAAGAGAAATTGTTCTAAAATGTTGGAGGACCCACTCCCACATGAAGAACCAGGTCTCGTAGATTTAAAAACTCAGAAGTCCTCACAAACAAAAACAAGAAATGTGAATGCTTCTGACTCAGCTGACTATGGGGAGAAGAAAGGAAAAAAAATAGAGGTGTAAGTTGACATGGGTCCTCTCCTCTCCTAGGGTTCAACTTAAGAGTGTGACCCTGATTTCCCCCAATCCCATATGGAATGGGAGAGACCCCGGACATCCCCTGGCCCCATGGAGGTGCGGAGCGCAGGGCAGATGCTGCTGCCTGATGAGGTTGCCAGCGTCCAGGGTGGAGGAGGTCCAGGGATTAAGGAACTCCGGGTTGACTGCCAGCACCAGGATCAAATGGCAGGCACAGCCCATCTTCCTTCTCTCTGCTGTCAGCAGCAGCAAAGAGAGGCCAGCTGGCGCTGTGCCATCCAGGAAGAGCCACTGGCTGTTGACAGAGGCCAGAGAACAGGTCTTATCCCTATATGGGCCACTTAACTTTATTCCACTGTCGTAACCACAGACTCTACCTAAATCTCCTTACTGTCTTATGAATGTATAGCATGGGTTGGCCGATCGCCTAGGAGGCGGAAATGTGTGTTACTCAGAGCAAACAATCACCGCCTCTAGATGCACAGCTGGAAGTACATGTTCTTTGGACAATGAGTGATAAGAAAACAGTATTCATTATGTCATCCATATCTAATGGATCAACTTGCAAATTCAAAGAAAAAGATGGCATCATAAATGGACAAAAGAGAATTAGTGATATTGTAAAATAACTTTGTAATTGAATTGTTATGTTATATCCCAGCTACATTTTTCTTTGTATTTTGAATTAGGGTCATCCCTCTGATATCTCCCATTCATCCTAAAACTTAAGCCTTAATTCAGATTACAGGCAAATGGCAAGAAGTATGTCCAGATGTTTGATCAGTTTCCAAAGATGGGTTTATCCTCAATATATTGAATGAAGAAGAAAAAATATTTCTCCATAGAGGGATATGGTAAGAACACTTATCTGTCACAGAGAGAGCCTTTTTTTTTTCTTAATGATACATGAATGAGGGGTATTTCTTATAATAAGTGACATCCTGGGTTTGAGAATATATAAATATGAAATGATTAATATGTTTAAAGAATTAAAAATATAATACAAATATGGCAAGGGAACATAATGCCCTCAACCATTACCAAATAAATTTGTAAAGGAGCTGAATTTCTAAAACATTTAAAATGAAAAATGAAATAAAATTTTAAAAACTCCATAGGAGGGTTAAGCAGATTGTTAGACACAGCTGAAGACCAGTGATAGAAAACACAGCTTCATAAATCACAATTCAGCACAGAGAGGCACAGACTAAAAATGTGAAAGGTGAGAAGACATAGCTGAAAGAGAGATTTATCACAGTGTTTCCCAAGCAGAGGTGTTACTGCTTATCTTAGGGAGCATTTGGAAGTATGTGAAGACACTTTCATTACAATGACATTTAGTGTCTGAAAACAAGGAATGTAAAATGTCCCATAATGCAAGGAAAAGTCCTACACAACAAAGACTTCTCCCAACCAAATTCACAATAGTGCTTCTGTTGAGAAACCTTAGTTTCACAAATGTCTAATGGAAGTTGAAGAAGGTAACACAGAGCATGGGAAAGACGTAAAATTCAGAGACAGTGGTTAATAATCTTCCAAAGTGATGGAAGATACCAATCCTTAAATTCAAGTGTCTCAATAAATACCAAATTGGCCAAAATCAATGAAATTCAAACCATACCTGTTGTAGTGAAACTGAGGAACAAAAAAAGAGATATAAAATCTAAAAACAGTCAGGAAAAAAGGGAAATTTACCTAGAAAGCAACAATCATGAAACCAAGGGCAGAAGTCTCAACACAATGGAAGTTAGAAGACAGTAGAATATAAATGTCAACCTGGATTCATATCTGGAAAAAAACTCTTTTTCAAGAGTTTTTCCCTCTGTGAAGGAGGATGGTCTCTCCCTCTATGGGGCAGAATTCACGTGTGTGTCGATAGACAAATGGCTGACAATGAAAGACTAGAATCAGGTAATCGGAAAGACATGCTCCAGAGTCTAGAGAAGGTCTAGCTCTCTAGGGACACACAAATTCTCCCCAACAAACACACAAATTCTCCCCAACATGTGAAAACATTCCAAGTGAGGACGGTGCTGAAAGCTATTCATTACAGTCTTGGTAAATGGTCTGCGTGAAAGAAGATCAAATGAGGCAGGCACTTAAATAAACCAATTGAGACAGTGACCCAAAGACTGAGCTAAAGGTGGCACTGGAGAAACATTGGGGAGACAGGGTTTCCCCAGCTGCTCTCAGAGCTGAGGCTGAAAGTCAAAGCCAATAGGGTGCTTCTTACCAGGAAGTCCTCTGATGATCGCCACAAACCTCAGCTCATCTCTACAACCCCAGACTGGCCTCCTTATTCATCCTGTGAAGAATAAAGGTCTCTGGCTCAGTTCAGAGTACCTGGCTTCCCGTCATTTCCCTCTGGCAGAAGTGCCTGCTTTGGGCACAGTGGAAGTAGAAACGGTCTGGAGAAATGCAGCCTAAGGGAAGCCCTGCACACTCCCAAAGTCGGGGTGAGCTTCACCCCACCCCAGACCACCTCTCATTGTTTTCATCTGCCAAGACCAGGCTCTGGACCACAGAACGCCTATGGACTTCCTGCTAGTTATAAAATGGAAAGAAGAAAAAGAGGGAAAGGGGAAGAAAGGAACTGGAACTATATTGAGCAGTAATGATATGCCCCATGCTATGCTAGGTTCTTTGTACGCACAGATCTCATTTAATCTTCGTAGTATTCTTGTGAAGCCTCTCTTATGATCTTTATTTTATAAAATGAGGTAATTGGGGCTCAGTGGAATTTCCATTCATTTAAAAAAGATTTATGAAACCCATACACTACCAGACTCTTTTATAAGCACTAAGGGTCTTGCTTGCAAATGAGAATAATAGACTTGATCCTTGATGTCGTGGAGCTTACAGCCTAATGGAACACTTGGCTATTAACCCAATGAGCACAATAATGAATGTAAACTCACCCACTAGGAAATGTGTGCTGTAAGAAGACTCTGTGAAAGGACATGACAAAGGAATCTGGCCTGACTGGAGAGCCAGGGAAAACATCTCTGGGGAAATGACACCTGAGGAGGATGAGAAGTAGACAACCAGGGTACAGAGTAAGTGGGACTGCCATCAGCTGGAAGAGCATGTGTAAAGGCCCTGGGGCAGAGGGTGCTTAGGAACTGAAAGATGGCCAGTGTGGCAAAAACTCATTATGAAAGAGTGAGTGGCTCCAGAAGGCACTGCCAGGGAGGGATGGCACTGGGGGGCAGGGAGGGAGGAGGTGGCGAGGAAGAGGAAGAATGTATGAGGCCTTATGGCCATGGCAGGGAGATTGGAAATCTATTAGATGATTTTTAAGTTAAAAAACAATCATTATTTTTGCATTTGGAAAAGATCACACTGGCTACAGGCTGAGACGGAAGGCCAGAGGACTTGTGGGGAGGACAGTGAGTAGGCATTTGTGCAGACTAAAGATAATGATGTTAACACTAAGGTATTAGACGGAGGAATAGAGAGAACAGACCTGAGAACTATTTAAGGGAAAATTGATAGGACAAGGAAATGAATTAAACATAGTTATAGAAAAGGGAATTTCTAGATTTCTGGTGGTACCACGACTCTGATGAAGAGCAATGGTAGAGGACTGTGTGGGGAAGATCGTGAACTATGTTTGAACGTGTTGTATTCAAACTCCTCTTGAGCCATTCAAGCATTGGATGTGAAGTACACATTAGACATAGAGGATTCAGAACAGATGTCTCCGCACAACATACAAATGTGTCGGTACCATCTCGATGGTGAGTAAAGCAATGAACATAGATGAAACTGCCTAAGCAGAAAGTACCACATGGCAAGAGAGTCAAAGATGAAGCTTTTAAGAACTCCAAATATGGGTCATTTAAAGAAAAAGGAGATGCACAGAAGTGTACAGAGAGGCCAGAGGGAAAGGAGAAAAACTTAGAGGGTTTTGGCTGCTGTAGTTTTTAAGAGAAGGGAATGTTTGAAGCAGGAAAGAGTGATCAATCATGTCCAATGATACTGAGAAGACAAGTAATAGGAGGTCAGAACATTTCCACTGGACTTGCAAACAAGGTCGTTTTTTACTTATTTAGAGGAGAAGATACTTTAAAGTCGGTCAAAAGATGAGAGGGTGGGGAATAGATGGAAATAGTCAGTAGAAATAACTTATTCCAAAAAGCTTGTCAGTGATGGAGGGGAGAGAGCTCAGTTATAACCACAGAGGGCTATTGGGTGAAGATAGAGTTTGCTGAAATGGAAAATGTTGAAGAAGGATAATTTTTTTAATGAGGAGGGTCAAATTAAGTGAAATAAGTGAACTATAGAAGAAAAGACTGTAGTGCCAATGTTCTCAGATGGAAGAGGACTTGGAGGGACAGGCCCTAGAGAAAAAGGTAGGGGGAGAGGCAAGTATGGAATCATTTGCACGTTGCTAGAAACATAAGGGAGATGGCCTTTGGCTTCTTCCCTTTTCTCTCTGTAAAGTAGATGCCAGTCTCTGAGAACGAAGGAAGGAGGAGGGAATCAGAGCACTGAGAGAGACAGATAAAGTGTGTAAAGACCTTTAAAGAGAGTAAAGAACTGGGCAACGTTCAAATCTGCAAGACTGCCTCAGAGACAGGAGACTATGAACTTACAGTGCAATCATTCTGCTTTGTTGGGTGACTTTCTCTAGAAAGCAGAATAAGGTCCTCCCACCCCTAGAACCGAAGTTTTTCCCTACAGGTGTGATCAAATCATAGACAGGCAATGGAGCTTAGAGCTTTGGGATGATTATTGTAAAAATAACAAGGGAAATAAAGAAAAGAGAATTCTGGGGGCTTGGAGGAGAAGAGAGGTATCTTGACGAAGATGCAGAATGGTACAGTGGAAGTAGTTGACTAAGTAAATAAGAAGAGATGTTATAGACAGAGCCAGATGACTGAGATTCTTGTATTAGAGGGAGAATAGGGTGTGATCATAAGAATGGGCAGCTGAGATAAAGCACAAAAAGGAGCCTTTGAAATGAGGAGCTTGAAGAACTGGAAAGACAAGATATCTTTCATGTGTATATTGAAGAAGTGCAAGATAATAGTAGGATTTGGGATGAAGAGTTTAATGACTGAGGAAGAGACATCAGCTCGGTAGCTATCAGCAACCAGGTCACTGGGAAATGGCCTAATTCAATGAGTTTCAAAGAAATGAGCATTTTCATTTTCTCCCAAGAGGTTGGGGATCATTGCCTGGACCCAGCCATGAGGGACAGGAACAACATCAACAACCACATGTAAATGTCCAAGATCTTAGCTTGAAAATGATGACGCTCATATTTGAACTCAAGAACCTGAAAAAAACTCTAGCCGTGTTATTGTTCTCCTCATTAGTTGGGGGGATTACCTTCCCTTGTCCCTCAAAATCATATTCTTTCACTCCCATATTCGTACCCAATTCTGACACCTTTTCCTAGGCGTCCTCGCCTCTCCCCAAAGAGTCTGTGGTTCTCTCTCCCCCCATTCGGTGGAAGGTTTTGGTTTTTTCCATTAGGTTTATTTCTGAATTTCTCAAGCCAAATTCAGAGGGCAAGAGGGCTAAGGCGGGCAAAAAGATGAGAAGAGGCAGGCGAATTTCAGCATTGCCAGGGCAGCAGAAACAGTGGTGGGTCCATGAAAGACATGGAGAAGACGAGCAATTCAGCTGAAAGTTCAAACTCGATATTGTGTGAATAATCCATGGTCAGACTACACAGAAAGAGAATGGGGGAACGAGGAGAGCGGTGTTCCAGGAGCACAGACTATAGATGGCCTCCAGGAAGGCTTACCTACACAAGGAAGACCTAGAAAACCGCAGAAGCGGTTGCTCTGAGAAGAAGAGCAACTCCCTACCTTCTGTGAATGATTAGATAGAAAGCAGTCACTTCAATTTAAGCACTGGCAACTTTTTTTCATTGTCATCGTCTCTCTTTATAGAGGTAATTCGGTTTCTGATTGTCATTACCACCGACTCTAAGGGCTTTGTTGATACAAATGAGATCAGTGTTTACGTCAAAGAAGAGGACAACTCATTTCATAGGTCGCTAAGCAAGACTGCCTTCATGCGACGCACCTCGTGAAAGGATGCAGTGCGTGGCGGGCAAGGAGGGCAACCTGGAAGGTCCTCCCTCCCAAAGTCCTTGCCCCATTTGGGAGCATCATCTTCCATGACGAGCATTATCTCTAACCTCCTTTCAAAGTGAGATTTCCAGAGGACTAATTGATTGCTACTAACAAGTAATGTAAATAGTTTGTAGAAACACCGCAGCCATGGTTGCTGCAGCTAAAAATACCCAAAGCCCGGTCCTTATTGCTTCACATTTATTTTCAGGCTTTCTTTTTATATCTAAGCTCACACACACACACACACACACACACACACACAGCCCTCCCCCCCCATCCCTATTACCTCACTGTCAGCATGGGATGTGAGGTCTTGTGATTCAAGGGCAGAAGATAAAACTCTACGAGGCTCAGCAGGGGAGGGTGGACTCAGAGGGTGGACCTTATCGTAAGTCAGTTAACCTCAAAAACGTCTTTGAAAGGCCCTGTGCTTCCTTGTCTGTTAGCAACTCAACATCCCCAACACCTCCACCCCCTTCAGGGGTCTCCTCTCTCCTGCTTGGAAGAAGCCTGAGACAACACTTGCTGAAGTCGCGTCCGTGAACGGATACAGGTCGGTCGGCCCACCGCAGGAGCTCCTCTGAGATTTGGAGATGGACAACTGTTAAAGGGCCAGTATTCTGCACGGCCGTCATCCCGACTGCAGTCAAACCCAGGGCAGAACTCCCCTCAGGGGAGCCTTTGGATAAATACAAATACCCATCGCCTTAGTGACATTTAAATTCAAACTTCCCAAAGCCTGTAAGAATATTCTCTAACGCAACCTGGCGGCATAAAATAAAATACCATCAAATTTAAACAATTACTGGAGAGTGTCAAATATTGTACTTCTAAACCCAGAAATGCAAGTGGAAATTATTCTATAAATTCCTACAGAATTAGGGTCATCTGGGTCCTGTTAGAACTATTTCATCAAACACACTAGCTTTTACCATTTTCACACATTTGACATGTAATGTATGTAACTCTTTTGATTCTGGGCCTCTGGAGGACCCCGACTGACACAGTAATCATTCTCACATTATATTCTTTGATAGAATTAGTTAATTCATCCAAAAATGTTAACAGAGTTAATTTATCTCCCCCCCTCCCCACACACACACACACAAAATGTTAATTGTCAGTTAAGAATATGGTAGCACCAAGATGGATACAATCTTTTCCTTTAGGTCTCCTCTGTTTCAGAGGGGAGAAATAGAAAACACCAATTAAGCATATTAATCTATAACCAGGGGTGACAAGACAGGGTAAGGAAATAGAGAGCGACGGGAGGAGGGCCATTCGGGACAGGCTGCTCTGAGAAGTGCTCCCTGGTGAGGGGCATTGGAGCGCCATCTGTGGGAGGCGCCCGCCGGCCCGCGGGTTCCAGGAGGAAGAGCAGTCCCGCAGGCGCAATAGGAAGACCCAGGTCCCGCACAGGCAGTGCCTCGCCTGCCTGGGTATTGTCCTTGCACACAGCTCCGCAGGTGTTCTGCCCGGTGGAAATGGAACAGCCCTTGTCACCGCCCAACAGTCACTTTATCTCCCAGTTTCTGCTTCCTTCATGAAAAAGATGAAGGATTAGAATCAGATCCATGTTTTCTGTTCCAGCCAACTACTTCCTCCTCCAGCAGTTTCCAATAAACAAATAAATGCTCTGAGGAACATTCCAGTAAAGAAACCCACGTAACCTTTTTTAACCCCATGTTTCTGAACGGTTAGAATTCAGCGCGTTGAACACACTTTGAGAAACACTGGGCTCAGAGGCCAACTCACCTTTCCATTCTAAAGTTAAATTCTAAATTCTAAAGAAAAATGAGACCCAATATCACAGGCCCCCAGAGCTGCAGCTCTCGGCTAACAGGCCTGGCTTGACAAGGATGGGGCTGGAGATAGTAGCTCTTAAACCTTTTTTTTTTTTTATTTTACTTGTTTATTTTTAGAGAGAGGGGAAAGGAAGGAGAGCAACATCCATGCGCTCTCCCACGCCCCGCAATGGGGCCCCGGCCCGCAACCCGCATGTGCCCCGACTGGAAATGGAACCAGCGACCTTTCGGTTCACAGGACAGCGCTCAATCCATTGAGCCACACCAGCCAGGCTAACCTTATTTTTATCAGCAGAACCTTTCTTGCAGGTAAATTCTTATGTGAAATGTGAATAAACAGAACAGATTAAACAAAGATGCCTGGGCTGAAGCCGTGATTCATTTCGACAAACCCGTGTGGAGTGGTCGTCGGGCCCGTCTGCTTTCTCTGTGCTGTGATCGCAGCGCCCTCTAGTGTCTGATCTGCAAAGAAAGAAATCTAGAATCCAAACTTGCAGCCTCCTAGTTCTGACCAAGACGGCTGTCGGCCAAGCAGTGATTCTCACAGTGAGGTCCCCCACCAGCAGCATCACCCTCACCTGGGAACTTGTTAGAAAGGAGAATTCTCAGTCTCAACCCCTCCCCCTCCAAGGCTCGCCGAGTGAGTTAAGTGGAGAGAGACTCAGCTATCGGTGTTTCCACAAGCCCTCCGGATGAGGAAAAAAATCCCAACTCAACCCATCACCCACGGGTGAGAGTAGACATTTTTTGTACAATGTTGCTTTCAATTAAGAAAAAAATGGACTATGGGAACAGCTTGTTGGAAGCCAAAAAGTTCATAAACAGAGGAGTTTCTACACTTAACTGTTCTTCAGCAGTTTTCACTTTATGCCATGTTTTCAGACTCAATACATGTTACATCCATTCCAACAACACCATTGGACCCAATTTCTTTGTAACACAGCCATGAATAACAAAAGAAGGTTCTAGAATGGACCTGGTCATCTTTTCTTTAAAATAAAGTTTCTGTGGTGATAATGCCCATTGTAAAAAAAGAGAACAGGTTTTGCATAGAGGAGCCATGACAGCTCTGTAAAGCTACTTGTGTTTACCACATATACTGAAGGTACTTCCAGTGTCTTTTCTGTGGCCAGCCACCACTTTATTCTCTGTTCCTGACGAGGGAGACCAGATCAACGTGCATAAATGGATAATGCAAGTTCATTACAACTACCAAAAAAAAAAAAAGCCTTCCCTTCCCCTGAGGCTGGATGGGGGATCTGTTTGTTGAAAGTTCAAACTTGTTTGGCAAACTTGTTTCCAAAAATTGATAACCTGATAAAGAAGACAGACCCAGTAGAAAAGAAGATCAGCGGTCATAAACATCCGTATCTCCAGAGAAAGATCAAATTAAAATTTCATCATCTGAACCACTATAGGTGAGACTTGAGATGAGAATAAGTTGTGTGCTCTCAAAATACAACGTCCAGGTATAGGATAGACATCCTCATTCCAAAGGAAATTGGAAGGAAAAAACAGGCAGTAGGTCTCAACCAAGTTTTTAAAACTAGCAGAGCAAGTTTTGTTAGATTCCAAGGCCTGAGCATAAGCATCCGTGGCTCCACATTGTCACCTGGCTCGGACAGACGGCAGCCCATCTTCTTGTTCCCGCGGGTCCCGTCCGTCAAGCCTCTGCACGCATCGCTCTGCCCTCAGACTCACTCTGCTTTTACTTCATGCTCTGTCTGTGCTTTGTGGTCCAGACTGGTAGTGTTTCTGCTGGTATAAAATTCTCAAAAACCTTGTCAGTCTCCCATGAAATTCATAGAGGTCAACCCGTCCAGAAAGACGATCCTCCATGGCGCTTTCCTGGGTAACCCCATCTCTGTTCCTGGTTTCTGCTGAGTGGGTGGCCGAATCCCTCAGCCCCACACCCAACCTTTCTAGCAAATGATTCTCCACCATGCCCTTGCCCGATTTCTAAAGTAGCTATCCAGATAGGCTGAGAATCTGCCAAACCGATCAAACGCTGGCTCCTTTGCAGTTTCTTCCTCTATTAATTTCTTCCCTCTTGCATTTCCCTATAAGCAGCAAGGAAAAGCCAGGTTGCACCGTTTCTACTGCTTGGAAGTCTCTGAGCAAAATGTTCAAGTTCAATACTTATAAGTTTTATTTTCCTCCCAATAATAGAACATAATTCAACCATGTTCTCTGCCACATTATAACAAAAATCACCTTTTGTCTAGTGTCTAATAACATGTTGCTCCTTTCCATATGAGACCTCACTAGAAGCATCTTTACCCATATTTTAGCAACATTCTGTTCATGATGATATCTGTATTAAGACATGCTTTCTATGCTCTGTAGCTCTGCTCTCTTCTCTCTGAGCTTTTACCAGAACTGCCTTTAATATCCATATTTCTACCAACAATCTCTTCAAGGCATTCTAAGATTTTTCTATCAAGTTCCTCAGAACTGTTCCATCCTCCACCATAATCCAGTGCCAAAGCTGCCTCCACACTTTTAGGTATTTGTTATGGCAGCACTCCACTTCCCTGTCCCCAAATGGGCGTCAGCAATGCACTCGTCCTCGTGATTTCGTGGGTGCAGGGGGAACATGCCATTGAAATGAGCCCCTCATCCTAGCTCATAACATCCAGATAGCAAGGCAAGTGACATGACTGTAGAAAGCCAGCCAGGAGGAAAATATGTGCAATCACCATTAATAATTATGAGGCTACCTGGTCTGTGTGTATTAACCAACACCGCTGGTTAAAAGGGCAGGGCAAGGTTCACATGGAAAACTGATTTTGGTAATCTCGATAAGAAAATACTTTCAATACTGAGGCATGATAAGCTGGAATACAGAGATCATGTCCTTTCGATTTTTTCAAAAATACATAAAGAAAATGTTCGTTAATGAGGCTATTTAGAGAAGAATCTAAATGCATGAGTAAAACAGCTGAATGGAGAATATGTGTATGGACGGCAGGTATTGTGAGCAGAACCTAGTTAAACTGACCACGTGTTCCCCGTAGC
The DNA here is from genome assembly GCF_021234165.1 of Pteronotus mesoamericanus. Lineage (NCBI taxonomy): Eukaryota > Metazoa > Chordata > Mammalia > Chiroptera > Mormoopidae > Pteronotus > Pteronotus mesoamericanus. Next base: position 2,176,049 of record NW_026555277.1, read on the forward strand.
GGAAGGCTATAAAGATTTGATCAAAAGACACATAAGTATGATTTATGATTTTTCTTTTGTAAGTTAATATTCATAAGTGAATCCTTAAAGAAATAATTTTCCTCATAACTTACTTAAACAATGTATTTACTTTTTCAATCATTTCTTGTTTTTTCCAGATGAGAGTCGGGGAGGTAGATGAAAAGTGTGAAGTGAGTCAGAAGTTGCAAAATAGTCATGAAGACGTAAAGTCCAGTGTAGAGAATGTGGTCAATAGTATTGGAATGCCCGCGTATGGTGCCAGGTGAGTACTAGAATTATCAAGGAAATCTCTTCATAAATTATAGTAAAGTTTTCTAACCGACATGTTGTACATCTGAAACTAATATAACATAAGAAATAAAAAATAATAATCTTGAAGTTAATTATACATTTTGTACTGATTATCAATGATTCAAATTAGCTGGGTCTGATGTAATGAGCTTTATTTTATCAGCAGTTCATTGGTCATTGTGATTTCCTGAGTCACTGAAACAAGACCAGCTTCTCAGAGAAAGCCAAGGAGAAGACATTGGCATTGAGCTAGGCACACCCTCAGTCCTGTCCTGTTAACCTCATTCACTCCTCCCAGACCATAAATTAGATAGTTTTTATCTTCTTTTAATTAGTGGGACTCAGCTGAAGAATTTGGGTGTGGTCAGCTAGTTATGATTAGGTACAAAAGGAAAAAATATATATCTGATGGTCCACATCACAGTAATTGTTGGGATGTTTATTAAAAGCCCACCCATTCGTTCATGCCTGTCACAAACGGCCTGGGCGCAGGGCCCCCAGGCCCCCAGGCCCCCAGAGTGGAGCTGTATGAGGACAGACCCGTGTTCTGAAACAGAAGCCCACAGTTTCCATGTCCCTGGCTTTCTTCAGAAAGCTGGAAATTTGCATTTTAATATAATTAGGGGAAAATAATAGCATTTGTTTGGTAACATTTTAACTGATTTTCCAATGACCTTTGAAACAACAGGTTTAAAATTAACTAAAAATTACTGCCTGCTTGAAATATTAAAAGTTACACCACTGAGATAACCTGGGATTGTAAATTCAGTATTTCTTTTCTTTTTTTTTATGTTTATTTTTTTGGTAGCTATAATGCCACCATTAATCTTGAAAAGGGAAAAAGGCTTTTGAATTAGAAAAAGAGCTCTAAGAAGGAGGGTTTTCATCTTTCCCGCTGAGTTTTTTTGCTCCCTTCAATCTCAGCCAAGAACACATAATTAAGGAACCTTACTCCTCGTGTTTTCAGAGTTCTTCCTAAGGAGTCCTTAGGAAAGCCATTCAGTTCAGAGGGGCTGCATAGGCAGACCGCCAGCAGATAAAATAAAAACACACTGTCTTTTTGTAATAAATGAAGACACCAGCAGGGGGCAAACTTGCAGCCTAACTGGAAAAGTGGAAATCGCCATCAAGACGATTTGTTGCAGCTGTTTATTAGAAGAGTCTTTTTTGTTGGGCTGGTAGCAGATTCCAGAATCTAGTCAAACCAACCAATCCAGATATTTTCAACATTCTATCTTTACAAACTGGCCACAACATTAGAGATGAACGAGGAAGTTATTTCCAACATAAATACCCGAAGCCAGCCCTGACCCAAGTGGGTCTGTTGGTTGGGCTTTGTCCTGCAGAGCAAAGAGTAGCCAGTTGGATTCCAGGTCAGGGCACATGTCCGGATTGCAGGTTCGATCCTCAGTAGGTGTGCATGTAAGAGGTGGCAGATAGGTGTTTCTCTCCCTCTCTTTCTCCCTCCCTTACCCTCTCTTTAAAAATAAATTAATTAATTTTAAAAAAGAAAACAAAACACTGAAGCCGTGTCTCCTTGCAACCAAAGTGCTGGTCTCCTGATTGCTACGTGATGTTTCATCCACACCAACACCCAAGACATGGACTCAGAAGGAGGATTTGAGATTTCCTTGCAATGGATCTGACAGCGAGAAATCATGAATTTTTGTAAAGAATGCAATTATTTACTCTATCACTCTCCAGGAGTTGCTTTTCAGTGAATGTTCTCTTTCATGGCCAGCGGGTCTGAGCCATATAAACAACAATCTCAATTGCTTAACATCACTTAAAACTTAATTGTCCCAGGTTCAAGAACCTGCGGGCAGCTTAAGCATTTCACACTGCAGCAGGAACCAGAGCGGTGATAACAAATGCCAATGCTGTCTGTGAAGATGGTGCTTCCCGATTCATTGCCCTGGAATCCGGATGTGGGTGCCCCAGGCAGAGTCTGGAACTCAACCTGTGCTAAGCACCTGCAGCAATGACAGGCTTTGTGGCAGGAAGTTTACTCAAATTATACTTTGTGATAGGCATTATAATCGACCTACGCAGGTGAGGAAAACTGAGGCTCTTGCACATTAAGAAACTTGTCCAGGGTCCCATGACTTGAGAGGGTGGATTAGAGACTTAAATTTGCTCAACTGCAAAGCCCATGCTTGCCCTGACTGAGTAGCTCAGACAGTTATAGTGTTTTCCTGATACACCAAGATTGTGGGTTTGATCCTAGGTCAGAGCACATACAAGAAACAACCAAAGAACGCATAAATAAGTGGAACAACAAATCAATGTTTCTCTCGCCCTCTTCCTCACAATAAATAAATTTTTTTAAAAAAATAAAAGCTCGTGTTCTTCTCACCAGGAAATCATCCTTTCCTTACTCCCAAACTATTTTAAGAGTAGCATACATGTTCTTATGTTGCTTTACCTTGAGTTGGCTGATAAGCACCTGCTTCATCCTGATCTACCTACAGCTGGACTGTGATTTTGCATTTTTTCCTACAGAAAAAGGCAGGGAGACCGGGTGCCTTTGAGGAGGTCTCTGGGGGATGGGTGGTTTCCAGCGCCTGCTGTGGGGCTCACCCTTCAGCACCCCCTGGGCTTGCTGCTTGGGCAATACGTCCCTCCTGCTGAGAAGCTACAGTAGTGGGTGGCGGGGCGGGACAGAATTAGACACTGGTCCATGCACTCTTCCTTTTCCCCAGAACATATTTTGTGACATTTGAAGCATTTTTGCAAAGAGAACGAGGTACAGAGAGGAAGGGAAGGTGGGCTGATGCAAGAGGTAATACCCCGAAGTGAGGAGGGCGCAGTCCAGAGCCCTTTTTGAAGTGAGCCCAACAATGCACTTGGATTTTCCTGACATAATGCAGCTTTTACATCAAATAAGACTTTGAAGATATTTATTTTGGGGGTGTTCCACACCCACATATTATTTATTGAACATTCCGGGTCCATTGTTGAGCTAATATTCTTCTCATGTGCTTTCTGAGATTCCAATTTGACTCCTTGAAACGTGTTCTAGGATTTGGTTCACCTTAAACTCATTTCCTCTAGAAGAGCTTAACTTCTCAGGAGAAGGGGGAAAAGTCCTCTTCTTTTCCAATAATGTGCCCTTTACTTAGGGGTATGTGTAGAAAAGGTAAGATTTTTATAAAACGTGTTCTTTAAAAACTCTTTAAACACAAATAGTCCTTAGTCTCCTTGTGAGAACAAGGTCCCTAATTAGTGTCAAATTTTTAGGCCAAAGCAAGTGAAGTAAGATTGACCTAGGGATTCGTAAATTGAACCATGTCAGTAATGAAAGCTGAGGGTAGTAAGAAACCTGGCAATTAACTACCTAGCTCACATCGCATTGTAGGAACACCTTATAATCACACCTAAAGAGTGCACATTATAAAACGGGTTTCTCCTGGGGATGTGTCTTGTGGCCACATAGGCTCCCAAGCGCACTTGGTTCGTTGGGTCAGGATTTCTCATCCTCAGCAATACTGACATTTGGGGCATGTTAATTCTCGGTTATGGGGGGCTGCCCAGGGTATTGTAGAATGTTCAGCAGCATCACTGGCCTCTAACCCACTAGATCCCATTTGCACCCACACATATCCCCCCCAGTCATGACAAACTGAAAATATATGCAACTATTGCCCTTTATAACCCTAGAGGGCAAAAACACCCCCCAGGGAGAACCACCAGGTCAGATTTGTGTTAGGGTCAGAGTTTTTACAATCTTTATTACACTCTATTAAAACTATACATTTATTTTTCAAAATTGCCTATGAAGCTGTATTATTTTCAAGAGCACGATTCCAAGGTTTAGCACCATATTTTCCCACAGAGACGCTCCAAAATTCTTAGTGGATGTATTAGTGAACGAATGAATGAATGCATAAGTGAAGAAGGAATGACAAAACACTCAAGTGAGGAAGAAATGTGTACAGAGTTCTTGAAAAAAATTCTGTCAGGGATCTTGAGGAAACTTTTCAAGTGAAGTTATAGAAAAGGTAAAGAAAACAGAGACAAGGGGAAAGAGAGAAGCCATTCTTGCTGGAGAAAGGGCCTGGGCGAAAGAGCTGCCTTCTCAGTTGCCCATTCCTTATCCTCTGTGTTGTCTTGACCAAACATTAACCAGGCTCCTCTCTTTCCTACAGGCCCCTGCACCCTGCTCTCGCCAACCTAAGCAAGCACACACTCTGCTACATGGGACAGGCTCCACGTTATCAGCTTCTCCTGAGAATCAGCTGACCACAGCGGAACCCTTTCCTGTCCGACTCCCCTTGTCATTTCCCCTTGATTGTCCAGCTTCTCCACCAAAAATCTTGCTTATCTCTGCTTGCTCTATAGCAAAGGATTACCACATTAAAAAAAAAACAAAAACAAAAACAAAACCTTCTTCCGTTTGATTTTAAGACACTTGCAGGTTTTAGAGATCAGAGCATTCTCACAATTGCTATAGCTCTTTTACGTTTTCTAACTGACTTATTTTACTTAACATGATATTCTCAATTATTTATAATGCATCCTTAATTTTAGAAAAATTATTATTGAAGTTCTTTCATGAAAAGTTATTTAAAATTCAGCTCCTAAGGAAAGAACTAGTTTACCCAGGTGCTAAAGTAAGGTAAGCAAAAAATATACAGTCTAAAGGAATAACCAAGGACAAACCCTGTTTCTATAAAATATTTCCCTCTGTTACCAAGCAAACTGGGGCTCAGCCAGCTGGTGCCTTTACAGATGACCCAACAATTAGTGTTGAAAGAAACAGGTTTTATTAACAAGGTTCCAACCTGGGCCAGGAGGTGGGGGACGGTGGCTGAGAGCACTCTTGCTCAAAGCCCTCCTCTCCCACGAGATCCAAAACTTCCCCTGCTCCCCAAAAGTCTACAAGCCAAAACCATGCCCTGAGGTTCCCCATATCCTTATCTGTCCATCAGCCAGTCCCGCAAACAGAGCTCCATCCTCCCTGGAATGTGCTCTTGCGGGTCTGAGTCACCTTCCTGCCTCAGCAGCTCTCTCCTGCAGGATCTGGGATGCGCTGTTCTCAGCCTCCATGTAGTAGTTCAGAAAAACATGAGCCCCATTACACTGGTGGAGTCCAGGGAGGCACATGTCCCAAGAAAGTGGCTTCTCCGTAGGTCCAGCAACTCAGCATTCCCAGTCACAGCTCCAAGCATCTCTCACGAGCCTGGCGACCACGCAGGTTCCCACGGCTCCATCAGCTCTGCCACCATCTTCTCCATCAGACCTCCCCTCCCTGCCTACCTCCTGGCTCTCTCCCTGATTTTCAGACCTCCCAGGGGACCTCCTCACTCACTCCAGACCTCTTGGCTTTCTCTCTGACTTTGAGCCTGCCCTAACTTAAGTGCTCGGCCCAGAACTTGCTGTGACCCCATATCTAGCCCTTCCTCTGATGTGTTAGTGTCTACTATTTTTGCCAGCTTCCCAGCATCTTTTGGCTGCCATCTTTAGTTAGGGCAAAAATTCTCAGCAACGCACATGGGCATCCAGGGTGGGTGTCAGCCCTCTGCTTCTTTGCAAGTGCAATATGAGCCTCCCAGCCCCCCTGTCACAAGCCACTGAACGTTTTCAAGATAAGGCAGACAATTCACTGCAGGCAACAGCCCTATCCCTACAGGAAGGCAAGGCTATTAACTTGCCATTGTTATGCAATGCATCCTAAATGCCCATACCATCTACTCTTCCCTTCCCCCAATCAAGAATTGTGGGGGTTACCGCTCTGTACCCCATTACACCTAAAACAATGTGTTATTAGAGGTAGCTGGTTTTGAAAAGCAAGCTTCTTCAAAACTGATTTTAGTAGGAATCTAATTAAATATGCTCGAATTAAACTTCTAAAAGCCGAGAATGTAAAGGTACATTGATTGCTAACTCCCAAATCTCAATCATAAATATGGATTTATCACTGATTATGCACTTTTGACATCCCACAAACTCCTTAACATAATATCAAATGCCATTTTAAAAGACTGGAATTTAAAAACTAGAATAAACCATCTGAGTCAGCATTTTCATATGACACAGAGGTTCATCAGAGAGAAGCCTTCATTCAGACCACTGAAGTAATGCTTCTACTTTTTTAGCATTTCTGAAACTGTTGTCACAATGTAGGCGATTAGGGATTTCCCAATTTAAAAGGACCATGGAGATCTTCAAAAAAGGTTTCAAGAACATCTCACAGGATGATAACAGGTTAACAGGGGAAAAGGCCCATGAGAAAAGCTAAAGAAGCTTTTTACTTCATCTAGAAAATCTAAGAAGTAATTTAATAATAATTTTTAAGTATGTAAGGAATAGTAATAAGGAAACTTTGCTGAAGGCATAAGAATATAATGTGGCATACAGATGATAGGATGTTCTGGAAAAAGACTTGTTTTAAAAAAATAGATGTAATTCATTAGTCTGAAGTATGAGGGGTTTTTGGAGGAAGTGGATAAATAACCACACAACCTCTCAAAACGAGTCAATTTTTGAAAATAATCCTTTAGTGGGTAAACGAAGTAATCAAGTCCTACAAGTGTCATATCCAAACACACAACGAGTGACAAATAGGTTGCCCGTTATTAAACCTCTTCATCCCCTTCACCCCTGCCCCAGTTCCACCTTCCACTTTGCAGAGTTACCCTTTGGGATGGGGAGCCAACTGGGCAAACATCAATTTCTTCTTCATTAAGAGAGCTGACCATGAGCCCTCTCTTCCATCCATGAATCTACTGCCTTCACCCTCTGCCTCCCTGAGTGGGCCCGAGGCTTAACATATGAAAAGCAATTCTAGCTCCTGTAGGGGAGAAAAATTACTTTTATTCCTTCTGGTTCTCAGCTGGGTCTCTGTAACAAAGGCCATTTACAAGAAAAAAAGCATACACATTTATTTAATGTAAGTTTTATGTAACACAGGAGCCTTCATAGAAGATCCAAAGAAATAATTTTTATGCTCATTGGTGAAGCTTGGAGAGCCCTGAAACAATGTGATAGTGCAAACAGGACAAGAGTAGTAAATTGGGGGGAACTTAGCATGGCCCTTTAGTTCAGATTCCTCTGAGTGTCCCTCGTCTTCGGAGATAAGGCTTCTTCCCTCCAGGTAAGGGGGGCACCTCTCACATGGAGGTCTCATGACCTGCTCCAGGGGAAAGTCAGAAAGCCTTCCCTACACCTGCTGTGTCTCCAAATCCTTCTGCTAAAAATATTCACGGAGCCAAGGTGCTGTATTTTGGGGTAGTGTGTCCTGATGGCCATCGCCATTAAGTGTGGGAAGTATATACTTGAACGAGGATAGGCCAGTGGTACAAAGTGGCCCGTTGTTGTCATGAAAAGCACAGCTGCTTGCTGCCTTGTCCCTCCTGTCCTCACTGGGGAATGCAAAGTGATCCTCCCCAGCTCTCTTGGCAGGAAGCCATTGCCTTCAGCCACCTGGGACCAGCCAGATGGACGCTGATTACACACGCCATTAGATTATCTAACTAGGATAACTGGTACTTTGGTCTACCTTAAATTACATAAAAATTAGAATCATGAAAATGGATTTCAGTTGTAACCCCAAAGGGCTTAGTAAGGGAAGGGGCACTCTAAAGAAAGATTACCTCACAAAAAGTAGAAGAGCAATGCTTTTATTTTAAGTGCGTGCAATGGGGATTCGTTCAGATTTTGGGCAGCCTCACACGCGCCAAAATTGAAAATTTTCCCATGTGTTTAAAGCATAGGCTATTTCCCAGTCCAGATAGCTCAGTCGAGTGTTTTTAGTTCACATTCATTAATTCAAACATGTGGTAGTGTGGTCTGTCAGCCTCAAGTTTCACTGTTTCATAATCAAATAGCTGGAGGTAAAGGTCAAATTTTTGTTATTAAACAAAATAATTACTTCTATACATTTACAGTTAGTTTGGGTGGCAATCAGTCAAACGTTGTCTTGTTTTCTTACCTTTCTATTCTAATAGACACGGCCTCCATCCTCTTACCTTCAGGGGAATGGGGTGGGGGGGGTTGAGTTTGAAGAAAAAGAAAGGGCGGGGTAGGGGTAGCCCTGTGTGGTTTGAAATTTGAACAAATTTCGATAAGTGTTTTTTAAAAGTATTAAATTAAGAAAGACTTCCATTAAAGCAACAACAGGATAGATATTAGAAAAAATCCTTACACTACAAAACATCTAAAATTCCTGGCTATAAATATAATTGGTTTAATGAATGGTTGACTAGGAGAGAAATGTATAGAGTCCTCATAAGCCAAAGCAGGAACTGGAAACCTGATAGACAAGGAAGCACAGAGCCTGTCATGCGCTCAAGGCACCTGCTGATTCTCCCAGTGACCTGGGATCTTGGTATGCGTGGCAAGCCCAGAGAGCTGCAGCCTCCATGAGTGGTTCCGCAGAACAAAACATGAAAATCCCCCTTTGCTTCTTCCTGGCTGGAAGTTTTTAAGTTACATTGCTGGGCCCCACTAGCAAGACCTCTCCCGCAGTGATCATGGGATATCGCAGGTTATTTTCAAGACCAGAGAAGCTTTCAGCCTGTTTGCACCCTCAGGGCCAGCGACATCCTCCAGTGTCTCTGGAGCAGAGTAGTTTAAGAGCCACAGCCCCAGGTAGCAAACAGCAATGGATTTTTTTTAAGACCAAAGAGGCCCCACCTTGGCACCTAACCTCAAAAGGGAGCCTGGCTTCAGTCCCTCATAACACCTGATATATTTAATTTCTATTATTGTATTTCCACTTTCCTTATGACAACAGCTTACCTTTAGACCCAGAAGCCAACAAACTATGGATTCTGCCTTGTAGTCTGCATTTCCATTCTGTGTCTTTTCCACAGAAATATTTATCTTGTTTTTGGTTGATTTATTTTATTTTTTATATGTTATCTGCCATAGCTTTTTTCCTTTTTTTTTTTTTTTTTTTTTTTTGAACAGAGAGGCTGAATCAGTGTGTCAAAACACTGAGTCACTGTGTCTATTATCTCCTCAGCCTACAGTATATACTGTTAACGAAACAGGAGAATTGAAATGGGGTACAGAGCATGTTCCTCCATAGCTCCTGGTTGGGGATTGGGAGAGAGTGGATACCAGGGTTAAGATACTTTACATACCTATAGCAACTTGGTAGCTAGTTTCATAGCTGTGCTGCAGCTTTGGGGCAAAATGGGTCTGACTTTAGGGGTGTATCCTGACTCAGGACATAGCCAGGGAACTTTTGTCCTGACTGGGGATGGCAGCCAAATGAATGAATGTAAACTATACAGAACTGGCACATGTCATTCATGGTGGGAAGAGTCAGAGAAAAGATCACACAGGAGGCTCTGGGTCAGGATTTAAATGAAGAGGTGGGCAGCAATGAGGAATTCAGCCACATGGCTTGGAAGGGAGTAGAAGAGCCATGTGAGAGAGAGAAGTAAGCAAGCAACTATGTAGTTGGTAGTCAGGATCCAGCCAAGCGGCCTGGTTTAGTATGTAAGCAAGGAGACACGTTGCTGCTTTGACTGTGCCTGTTCCAGCTGATTCCAAAGACTCTCCCTTGCAAGACGCTGACCTGCTGCCTTGCAAACTCTGGGCTCTTGAGACTTATGTCTTTCCTGGACTTTACTATGGTCCAGTCCACCACAGCATGTTTTCCCGGACTATAACATGGAGGCTGAAAACAATGTACCCCAGGTTCTGAAGGAGGGAGCTGCTGTGAGACTGTGCAGCTGGCTTAAGATCAGAACACAGTGAACTTTTGTGGTTTTTGGCTTATAGCCTTTTGGGGAAGAAGAGAAGCGCTCGGTCTCGTGGGAAAGGAGGGTTGCGAGCATAAGTGCTCTGAGCCCCCTGCCCCAAGGTAGGAATATTGTAAATAAAGACCTATTCTCTCCAATACTGTTTGTTGGGTCATGTACCAAGCACCACGTGAGTGGGCCCCCATCTGCTCAGTTACAGAATCACAGCAGTTAGAAAAAGCTGCCAAAAACAATCAGTAAAAAAAAAAAAATGAAATGAAAAGGAAGGATGAGGAAAGGATGGAAAACAAAGGAATAGAAAAGTAAAGGGAAGATAAAGGAAAAGGACAAGAAAGGAGAAGGAAAAAAAGAAGCACTTACCCCATGGCTTTTAATAAAATTGAAGTAGTGGAAGAAAAGACTTCCTCCTTCAAGAAGTATTGAAGCCTCCCATTCCTTGAGCTTCCTTTCATCAGGCCCTACTTTCATTTACGACTTTTACCAAACAGAGTTGAGAAGGCAGGCAGTGGGAGAGTTTGTGGCGATCTGAAGGGTTTCACAGGCCTGTGCTGCATAACAGCGTTCTGGTCAACCACAGACCACAGGCGCAACGGTGGTCCCAGAAGACTACAGTGGAGCCGAAAAATTCCTATCGCCTACTGTCACTGTAGCCATCGTGACGTTGTAGCACAGCGCTTGCTCATGGGTTCGTGGTGATGCTGGTGTAAACAAACCTACTGCACTGTCAGCCGCGTGAACGTGTAGCTCATACAGTTATGCGCAGTGCGTATGAGTACACTTGAGAATGATGATAAATGGCTATATTACTGGCTCATGTATTGACCATACTATATGTTTGTTGTTATTTTAGAGTGTACTGTTTCTATTTATTAAAAATCCAAGTTGTAAGACAATATGTCTTGTGACACTGAGAGTAGCCCCATACATCTCATGTGTAATGAGCACATTTTCTCTGGGGCTTGATTGAATCTTGTGTTGCTTTGGACGGGAACATGCTGTACACAGGCTAGACCACACAGCCTCGATGTGTAGTAGGCTCTACCATCTAGGCTCGTGTGAGTGCACTGTCCTCTTTGCACGATGACAAAATGGCCAAACGACGCATTTCTCAGAACGTATCCCTATGTTAAGTGACATGTGACTGTTCTTCAAACTGTTCCATATGTATTATATTGAATGCTGCAGTGTCTTAAAAAGTGGAGAAAGAAAACCACATCCATGAAAAAGGGGAGAAGGAAAAGATTGAACGTATCAATAAAATAAACCCACCAAAAGCCCAGATGGTGGTCCCACTGTTAAATTCTAAATCTGGGTCTTAATGGAATGCCCGTGTTTGGTTTGTAGGGCGGCTGTTGAAGGGGCATGTCACGTCACATCAGTGAAACAGGGACCATCTCCTGGGGACCACGTGTTGGGGTGTAAGAGACAGAGGTGCCTTTGAGGCAAAGTGACGTGTCACTGAGCGGAGAGCTTAGTCAGCAGAGACCTGGCCAGGGCTCCTTATAGGACCTTTGCATGTGATGATGCTATTGCAAGTGTTGTAACTTTGTTCAAAGATAAATCCTCAAGTTTTAGAACAGACAAACCAGGATTCAGTGTGCTCAAACACAACAAAGACAAAAGAAAAAAAAGGATACTTTTTTATGGGCACGTAGTTTTTATTTTATTAGGAAATTTGGACAACATTACGTGATAACTAAGAACATACATATACACGCACAGGGAAAGAACCATGCATTTGGACAGGGAAAAGTAAAACACAAACAGAGCTCAAAGGCAGTGAACAAATCCATCAAACCGAAGGTGAGGAATCATGATTATTACTCGGCTGAGGTGAGTGATTGGCGCAATTACTCAGGTGCTGGGCTGCACTGGCATCTTTCCCGTGAGATGGTGGTGCCTATTAGTTTGGGAGCTTTTCAGATGGAAACACTTGAGGCACCAAAGACAGGAAGAGAGTCCAGGGTCCTAGGGTGGGGAAAGAAGAAGAAGATGGAGGGGCGGGCAGTCTCACCACCAGACTGGGTACCCCCAGCCCCTGCAGGCCGGCCGCCTAGCAGCAGCACTTCTTCTGGCAGCAGCACGGCCTCTGGCAGCAGCACTTCTGCTGACAACAGCCCTTCCCGCAGCCGCAGCCGCAGCCGCACGAGCCGCAGCCACACGAGCCGCAGCCACAGGGGCGGCAGCAGCAGACCACGGGGACGCAGCAGCAGCCCCCGCAGCCCCCGCAGCCGCCGCAGCCCCCACAGCCGCCGCAGCCGCAGCCGCCGCAACCGCCACAGCCGCAGCCGCCGCAGCCACCGCAGCCGCCACAGCCGCCGCAGCCGCAGCCACCGCAGCCGCCACAGCCGCCGCAGCCACCACAGCCGCAGCCGCCACAGCCGCCACAGCCGCCACAGCCACCGCAGCCACCACAGCCACCACAGCCGCCACCGCAGCCCCCGCAGCCCCCACAGCCGCCACAGCTACCACGACAGCCACAACACCCCATGGTGTCAGTAGAGAGGACTCAGGTGAGGTGAGGAGAGAGGACTCAGGAGGTGAGGGAGGTCTGATGCCCCTCCTGCTGGGGGAGCCCTTATATACCAGCTCTGGGGGTGGGAGAGGGAAGGCACACGACCCCTTCCTTGTTGTTGTTTGGCTCCATTGACATGGAAGCATCCATTTCATCATCTCTTATTTACTTCCCTTTCCGTATCTTCACCCATGGTCAGTTTTGTTTATTTTTTTCATAAGCTGTATTCCAATGTAAGTAAAAAAGGCCTGATCTAGGGAAGCGTTCTGGGAACCAGGCTGTCACCAGGCAAAGGCAGAGCGCGCTGCACGCCCACGGCGCCCAGGGCACACGCAGGGTGCACGGGGCGGGGCTCACCGGCCGCAGCGCCCCAGGCGGCCGCCGGCCCGGGCGGTCTGCGCGCTCCGAGGGCGGGCGCGGGCCCGCGAAGGCGCAGACCTCCCGAGCTTGCAAAGGCCAGCAACTCTGGGAGCGGGGGAAGTGAAAATGGCAGCAGATTCGAAGCCACCGCCAAAGCCAGATGGCATCTCTCAATTTCTGTTTATTTTTACCTTTTCGTTTGGAGCACACCACTGTGATTTTCTCTTCTCACACCTGGACTGTAATGATTATTTTAAAAACAGAAGTAAATCCTCTCAGGAACCTGTATTTTCATGATGTAATTGTTGATGTGTTTTGCTTTGGACGGGAAATGACTTTTTGTCCTTGATTACATGCTATCAATGGATGTCTGAGAGCAACAGCCCCATACTTAGCAGCCTGACCTCGGCGACTTTGGAGACCGGCGGGCCCCTTGAGGGGTGCAGGTGCCAAGACCAGAGGAACAGGAGAGGCCTGAGGAGGGAGAGGCGGTATAGCTACGAGGAGCAGTGTGTCACTGTGGGTCTTGGTGGGATCTGAGGGATGGTGATGAACGCTAAGGCTGAAAAACATGAGACAAGAAACGTGGGAGTGTCAGGGGGCTCTTCGTCCCACGGGCTGACACAGGGGCGTCTCTGGCCGTCCCGGAGAGCACAGAGGGCCTGGACGGCAGATTTGGTGGCCGTCCAAGCCCCGCACTTCACTTTGTAACAGGCTCGCTGCTCAGAGCCTGTTCTTCCCGATCTGGCGGGGTCCTTCTTCCGGACTGTGAGTGAGAGGAGATACTGCCACATCCCTCAAGCTGGTCGGCGTTGTTAGTAACGATCCCAAACCATTTCTGTGGTCAATGGACCAAAAAGAATACTTCCACTGCTTGGGGGTGGGGGGTCCTTGACCCAGGAGAAGGGGTGCCATGGAGCTAGAGATGTGTGAATAGGCTGAGAGCTTTGCAGGAGGCAGAGTCAACAGAATTGGCTGAAAGACTAGATATGGGGCTGAGGGAAAGGAAGGATTCAAAGATATCCTTCTGCAACCTAATGGGAAAGGAGGTGGTTGGTGGTTGGGCCGGGAAGATTATGACTAGTGTCTGGGGCCTGTGACATTGGAGGTGCCTCGGAGTCCCCCACGGGGGGCAGATGGAGTCACGAGATGACTATCTATGGGTTTGGAGCCTGGAGGAGACGCTAACCTGGAGCTGTACACTCCAGAATAAATTTATGAATGCTCAAGTGGAAATTGATACTGCGGATGTGGATGTGAGCGCGAAGGGAGAGTGCAGAATGGACAGCGGGAACATGGGATCGAGAGTTTAGTGTCGGGGTTTAAGGGAAAAAAGAGGGTCATTTACTGTAAAAGCAGTCCATCCCTTTGGAAATCCAGCTGTACACATATAACAACTTTATAAGAACTAAAATGACCTATTTACTGAGGTATAAAGTCCACAAAAGTAGTTGCTATAAAACATTTGAGAAGAAAATAGGTTGCTGATTTCGGATATTTGTATGGACTCACACCTCGGAAATTTCTGTTAATGCAGGGTGATTTCAACTGAATATATGGAGAGAACACCATTGAGGAGACGTGGAAAAGGAGCCAGCAGCAGCGGAGTGCCTCCTCAGTGCAACATCTCAAAGATTCAACTGTGTTTCTGTGAAAACAGAGGCCACCTCCAACGTGTTAGCATCTCTCGGTTTGCTTCTCACATGACCTTAAACAAGAAAAAGCTGAAAATAGCAAATGTCAAATATAGTTCAGAAATATGCCTAGATAACCCTATTTGGAAGCTGCAGGAACAACGAGGAAGTGACCATTGGTCATGTGCCCTGGGTCGCTGCCTCTCCCTTTTCCCAGGAGAGTATATAAGGGCTCCCCCAGCTGGAGGGGCATCAGACCTCCCTCACCTCCTGAGTCCTCTCTCCTCACCTCACCTCACCTGAGTCCTCTCTACTGACACCATGGGGTGTTGTGGCTGTCGTGGTAGCTGTGGCCGCTGTGGCGGCTGTGGGGGCTGCGGTGGCTGTGGCGGCTGTGGCGGCTGCGGCGGCTGCGGCTGTGGCGGCTGTGGCGGCTGTGGCGGCTGCGGCGGCTGCGGAGGCTGCGGCTGTGGCGGCTGCGGAGGCTGCGGTGGCTGCGGGGGCTGCTGCTGCGTCCCCGTGGTCTGCTGCTGCCGCCCCTGTGGCTGCGGGTCGTGCGGCTGCGGCTCGTGCGGCTGCGGCTGCGGCTGCGGGAAGGGCTGTTGTCAGCAGAAGTGCTGCTGCCAGAGGAAGTGCTGCTGCCAGAGGCAGTGCTGCTGCTAGGCGGCCTGCCAACCTCGGCAGGTGCTGCGGGTAACTGTGCTGCAGGTAAGATGTCCCGCCCCCTTCCTGTCTGCTGCTCTGACGTGTGACAAGGGCCTTATCACCATCCCACAGGAATCTCTCATTTTTGTAGTTTCTGCGATCATTCCCGCATTTAATAAATACCAACCAAAGTAATAAATGTGCAGTCTTCTCTGTCAATTACCGTTACAGTCATGTCTCGAGAACAGAGTCAAGACTGTTCATCTTCTACCTCCTTAAAATGCTCCTTTATTTATGTTCCATTCTTACAACTGCGCTGTCGTCTCTGTATATGCAAAACAACTGTTAAATTAATAAATTATATCAAATCAACCTCAAAGAGTCACTTCTTCCTCTCTTTCCAGTCTTTAAACTTCCTGTGCATGGGGGAAAATATGGAAAATATATTTCCATCCCACCAGATGAAGTAGACATTATAAGTGCAAAAGTATCAATGAATCAAAAACTAGATAGTTTGCAATAAAGATAGATGGATTGATGAATGGCTCATTGTGTGTGGATTTATCAAGAAGTGAAGGGTTTAGGGGCACATCTGCAATCTTAGCAGTTCAATGTCATAAATTAAGCTCTCCCCAAATCTCTCCCTTGATAGAGTCCTAGCACCAGAAGTCTGAGTGTGTGACTATTTTTACAGACCCTACATGGTCATTGGGTCACTCAGAAACATGCCACTTTTCAGGTTCACTTGTGACAGTCACTCTTTTCCTGCTCCTAGAGTCCTCTCCTACTGCACGTTGATCTTGAATCATGGCCTCGTTGCTGAGAATTACTCCAAAATACAACATTAACGGAGGCTTGGTTCTTGTCACATTTCTTTGACCATTAGCACCACAGTTCCTGTGTGTTTTCCATTCATCCATCACCCCTCGCTAAGCACCTGTGTCCTCCAACTCAGCTGTCCCAGAGCCAGACAACAAAGCCCGGCTCTGGCTGTAGCAGGCAGGCCCCAAGGACATCTCTGGGTCATTCCAACCTACAAAATCAGCTTTCTGTGATAACATGAGAAAATGAGCATTAGATTCAACATAATCATATTATGAGCACCCTTCATACCGTCTCCCCCTCAGCTTTCTGTGAAGGAGTCTGCGTACATAATAAAATGTGTCCCCAAATGCCCTTTCTGTTAATTTCCTGTCTGCTCCCTGGCCCTCTTCTATGTAGACTCCAGCTTCTTGAGCCATTGCAGCTGGTTTACCGCAAGATGAGAGGGAAAGGGGCCAAAGGCAGCCCAGCCCCTCCGAGTGACCCCCAGGAGGAGGACAGTCTTCCACCAACCCCACAAGGCCTCTCTGGGTATTTCCTCATCGCCCCAGGCAGAGCCTGACAAAGACAGATGCTTAAACAGGTGGAACTGGCCCAACAGAATGAAATAACCAGAGGAAAGACGAGTTGAATAGCCACGTCAGACACAACTCCCAAAAGGGAGTCTTCCCCCTGGAATTCAGAATGTGGGGTGTGTGGAGAGGGGTACAAGGTGAGCCTCCTCGAACTCTAAACTGACAAGGTAGTTTGGGTGCCCACCAGGCCCCCTTTCTACTTCTTTTACCACCCCCAAAAGTCCTGAGCTTCCGGTGCCCTACAGCCACCCAGAACCCCTTCATTACTCTCAGCCTCCAGGGTTTATCCCAGGGCAACCCCCCACTTCATCTTTCCCCTCCCAGACTCCACCCCTAGGACCTGTCTCCTGTGGCCATTCCCAGCGAGAAGGGAGGGTCAGGAGTGATGCCCCATCCATCTATCTTACCAAGCTTTTCCCCACTGAGGACCCGGGAGGCAGGTTTTCCACAAAGTAAGGCTGGTGGGCACAGTTCTGGGTCATGTCGCCCCTCCTAGCCAAGAAGATGTAAGGCTTCTTAGGCTCTTGCTGTCCTGTTCTGCTCACTGGACATGTGAGTTTGTTTGCAGTCAATGCAAGAACAAGGCACAGAGTCGTCAGGATTCATGGAATTGTCACACTCAGTGTCAACATTGATTTGTAAGGAAGGGACCCCAAGACCAGGGTGAACCAGTGACACTTGTTGAACTTTTATTTGCCAAGTTCCATGCTGGGTCATTTGTGGGACACTGAAACAGTTCCTACAGTTAAATAGGTGACAACCTGATATGGAAGAGAAGATAAGTATAAACCATAATGGCTCCTGAAATGAAAAGATCAAAGGGCATATTATATTGAACATAGGTCTCTAGCAAAAATCACATAAATGAAGGACAAAGCACATGACATCTCTATGCTTTGTGACTTTTTGGTTATGGGCTGAATTGCAACCCCCTGAAAACCATATGTTCAAGTCCCAGCTTCCAGGACCCCACACTGTGACTGTATTTGGAGATAGACTCTTTAAAGAGATAATTAAGTTAGAAAGAGGTCATTAAGGTGGGCCCTAAACAAATATGGCTGGTGTTCTTATAAGAAGAGGAAACTAGGACACGGACATGCCCAAAGGGAAGACCATGTGAGTACACAGAGAAAAGCCGGGCATCTGCAAGCCAAGAAGCGAGGCTGCAGAAGAAACCAAATCCACCAACACCTTGATCTTGCACTTCTTCACCAGAACTGTGAGAAAATAATTCCTGTTGTTGAAACCACCCAGTCTGTGTTACTTTGTTACGGCAGCCTTGGCAAACTAACATGCTCTTTTGGTCATGCGTGATGAGTGTCAACAACACGTGTGTTTGCAGGCATGCTGAGCTGCAAGCCTAAAGCAATGCTGTGTTAAAGTGAACCTGTTTGATGAGTCATCCTTGATGTTTAAAGGAAAAGAGACACCTGCTGTCCTATGCAACATGTGGCATGTGGATACTGTGTGGTCCCTGGTTTTCCTTGATACATTCAGCTCCCTCTTCTTCCTCCAGGGCGCGGTCCACACAATTCCTACCACGTGAAGCTACCACAACATTCACAAGGAAATCAGACAGGATCTATGCATGGGGTGGAGGTTGTGATGGGGACTGAAAGATATGGGAGGAACAATCTGTGTGTCCACATCCTGCATCCCAGCTCAGCCGGTCGCAGGCTCCTGTCTATAATCCGATTTCAAATTTGGCTCTTCATTTAGTTTACCTGAGTAAGTGGCCTAACATGTGGTCCGGGACCCATAAGCATTTGAAAACTAAGTGAGAATAATGTCAGATTGAAAAATGAAGATTTTCTGAGCTCAATTGAACTACAGAAATATTGTTTAAATTGTGACCTACGTTACCTTTTCAGTACTTAGTCTCTCTGAAAAACAACCTGCCTCCCCCCCCACCTCCCTGCCATGTGCACAAACTTACTGCAAAGTCAGTGAGGGCCGACCTTCCTGTTGCAATGATGGCAGCCTCTGTGACTCTCTGGCTCTGGTGCAAAATAAAGCAAACGTGATGGAAAGAATATACACTGAGAAGTTCACACGGACTAAGACGCCACAGGATTCAATGGTCTGGAGTCATTCTGGGAGTTTTCAGGGGCCCGCTCCCCACCTCTGATGGGAACCCCCACAGCAGCTATTGCATTCAGCCTTGGATGATGATGATGATGATGATGATGATGATGATGATGATCTGTCACCCAAAGACACTCCAGGGTGGGATCTGCTCTCTCTCTGAACTGGCCTCAGAACCTTAGGCCTTTATAGCTAGGCATTTCTCAATGAACATTTGTCAGTAGAAAATAAAGGCTCTTCTAAAATATTTCAATCCTAACTACTACTCATGGTCTGAATTATAAACTATTATTTGTATCTTCAAAGCAAATGATGGCTGCTGAGGGTTCACTAAGGTCTATTTTTCTCTCTAGGTTATGAAAGAGATAGATCTAACCCATCTAATGGTTTTCCTATCAGGAATGGACTGCCACAGTCTGACAACAGGACCCACGTTAGACGACTGTTCAAGGTCCCTCTGGGCCTGGGAGGAAATGAACAAAAACATGTCCCATGGTTTCAGTTATGAAGTATGATCTGAAGGGAAGTTGAAGGAAATCCTAAGCCTTAACCATCTCCCAGTCAAGGTTAAATGAATTGAGACAGAAAAGCAAACAGCAGCTCACTTGGAAAGACCAGTGCAGCCCGAGGCTGGTGCGAGAGAACCAGGAGAACTAAGGTCAATCCCACGTCGATCAATGACAACTCACCGAGCACAACCTGACGGCATTATGTTCTGTATCTAGGGAGATGGAAGCGCCAAACGAACAATGACAAAGCTCTAAGTGTGCGCGCGGGCTGAGTTTACAGGGCGCAAACAAGAGGGGTCGCGCTGCAGAGGCGGACTCTGCCGTCCCAGCCCCGCGTAAATGGCTTCAGTAGGTGGAAACTGAAAATAAACGTCGTCATCCATATCTTGGTAGTAGGTGTGTTTCAGAAAATTTGTTTAAATTGCTTCTTTGTGAATAAAACAGGATTTAAAAAATTTTTTCCTTTTCATTTAATTTTTCATTTTGTTTTTTAATATTTTGCCATCTTTTTAAACCTTTTTTGTGGTTCTATCGCAGTTGTCCCACTTTCCCCCTGTAGCCCTCCCATGCCCCGCCCACCCCTCCCGCTCCGCCAGCCAATCCCCACCCTTAAATCAGGATTTTTAGTGAATTAGGAAAACTGCTCTACCTACAAATGAAACTCCCACCTCAAAATAGAATCCAGACTATGGATAAAAGTCATACATTCAAGTGTTGTGTTTGCGTTGGTACCTGGAACACAGGGGCAGTAAGATGTCCTCATTGTCCCTGCTCCACTATCACTGACAACACCAGGCCTTTAAAGAGACATTAAGATCTTCCAGGAGGTCAAACCAAAATAAAGACGAACAGAAACTTTTAATGATAAATTTAATTTATTTTATTAGGAAATTTAAAGAACAGCTGTTGACAAATGGGAATACCAGCTGGAAAGAGGGCAGAGATGATCAGACACCCATGAAGAACGTTGGGAACCATCGTCCTGTGTGATTGAGCTCAGTGGCGTCAGCCCTTGTGTAGGAGGTGGGCTGTCTCTGTTTTGACTCTTTACTGTTCAGCTGGAAACTTTACAGAGAGGAAAACTGAAAACACCCAAAACAGAAAAGATAGAAACCCACATTCAGGAGCAAAGTCACAGACCAAGAGTTAGGTCCCAAAATACCAGATGCGACAGGTAGGGCAGGTGGACCGAGTGGAGGAAAGGCCTCAGCGTCTCCTGCCGGGGGTCAGAGGCTCTGCCGGCCGCCTAGCAGCAGCACTGCCTCTGGCAGCAGCACTTCTGCTGACAACAGCCCTTCCCGCAGCCGCAGCCGCAGCCGCACGAGCCGCAGCCGCAGCCGCACGAGCCGCAGCCGCACGAGCCGCAGCCACAGTAGCGGCGGCAGCAGCAGACCACGGGGACGCTGCAGCAGCCCCCGCAGCAGCCACAGCAGCAGGGGCAGCATCTGGAGCAGCAGCCGACCCGGTAGGTTCTGCAGGTGGTGCAGCCGCCGCAGCCACCGCAGCCGCCACAGCCGCCACAGCCGCCGCAGCCGCCACCGCAGCCCCCGCAGCCGCCACAGCCGCCACAGCTACCACGACAGCCACAACACCCCATGGTGTCAGTAGAGAGGACTCAGGTGAAGTGAGGAGAGAGGACTGAGGAGGTGAGGGAGGTCTGGTGCCCCTCCTGCTGGGCAGCCCTTATATACCAACTCTGGGGGTGGGAGAGGGAAGGCACATGACCCCTTCCTTGTTGTTGTTTATTTCACTGCCTTTAGGAAAATCTCATGCTCCTGTTTGTTTTTTTACTGGATACCTTCAGTCTTGTTAAGTCACATATTTTCAGTTTAGCTAAAATACCTCTGTCTCACCCAGTGGGAATATTTAGCAAAGGACCTGTTCCTATTTTCATATAGAGCCTGTCTTGGAATAGATAAGCCAGGGGGACCCATCTGCCCACTTATATTTTCCTTGCTCGCTAATCTTTCCCTGGAGCCTCCTGCGCTTCCCTTGACACCTCTCCAGGGAACACTCCTGGGTGGTCCCTTCAGTAGGAGAAGAACACACAAACTTAAGTAAAGAAGGTAACTTCCAACATCACTGTTGTCGTCATTGGCCTGGATGTCACAGAATCAAAGGGGCCACATTTATCTGAACTAGTGGATATGTCTGTTTCTTCTCCCTGGGATAGATGCCCTGACTGCAAACGGTGAACCCATCCTGTGAATTCTAAAAATCACCCCACTCGGAGAGCCTGCGGGCTCCATGCTCGTCTTCATGGCTGCCTCGCCTTTGAATCTCTGCCTCATAACTAATTCTTCTTGCATGAGTCATATCGGTAGGTGCCGTCTTGATCACAGAGTAGGCAACAAGGCAACCACGAGGTCAGGTTTCAGAGGCCCTAGGAAGCTCCTCTGTCCCTTTGGGGGACTCTCTTCCCTGAGGGCTGATTTCTGCAGTGTTAGCTCAGAACTCACGTGGACCTCTAGTCACAGAAGGGCCACAATGATTCTTAGGCTTCTCAAAATGTGTTTGGCGGAACACTAGTTCCTCAGGATAGTAGAGCATACCACACAAAAGTGATTCAAATATGTTTGAAAGCAGTCCACTTAAATAAAGCTAAACAGCCTTTTTGACTCTAGATCTTCTCAGAGGCTTCCATTGGGTCTAATTTACCAGACCACCAACCTGACTCTCTATCAGGAGAGAGCTCCCAGGACTCACCAAGAGCAGATCTTGATGGTGGGTTATTTAGAAAAGCACAGTAACACATTTACTACAGAGAATAGAAAGTAAATATGAAAAATGGGCCTAACTTGGTGTTCAAGGACCAACCACACCATTTATGCACAGTCATGTACATGCAAGAGGATGGAGGCCTTTGAAATCTCCATGTGATGTGGGGTGAAGGCCTGCAGTGACTCTTGGCCAAACCAAAGCAAGATTGCATCATGGGTACCTGATTGCTAAGGCCCAGGAAGTGTCCTCCTGTGTGAGTAAGAGAATCCAAGTCAAACACAGAGAGAAAACAGCTACGTAACTGTAGAATTCAAAGGACTACACTCAGTAGATTTAGAAATTGGAAATTAATCTACGCTTTGTGGCAGATTCTGTAGTTTTAGAAACGTAATCATTTACCTTTAGACACAAGTGCTTCTGAATAGGAAAAAGGATGGCCTATGACCTATTTTCTTTATGAGGACTCTAGTTATAGAAAATCAATGCCTTCCATTGTTGGTGCATCCCAAAGCACTGTCCCCCTAGCACTTGATGTCTTTCATAGGTACAACTGAAACCTCCCCGCTTTCATGTTCACTGTAGACCCAAGAGTAAAATCTAGGAATCTGATCATCGGGGCCCTTTATAGACCTGAGGATGGTCTTCAGTCTTTTCCTCGCAATATCCAACAACCTTCACTTTTTTAGCCTTCAATGCAGTAAGAGACAGGATATATTAGGAGATCTCAACCTGGGGCCCCTGGGACCAGCAACATCAGCATCACATTTGTGTTAGAAACACAAATTCTTGGAGAGCCTGGGAGTGGAGCTCAATAACCTGTGTTTAATCAGTCCTCCATGTGATTCTGATGCATACTCATCTTCAGACTGTGTCAATATAGGGGAAGAAGGTATTGTCCATTTAAATTTGGAGTGCCATCCCATATAATAGGTGCCTAATTTACTATTTCTCATTTTTCCAGTGAAGATTTTTGTAGAACAGAGAAGACAACTTTTTACTAAGTTGCATTATTCAGTCACTTTTCTTATGTTGACCTTGCCTTCAGTGTTTCCTCTCCACATGTTTCCCTAGAGCTATGAGCTGATGTTATTATTTTAAAAGCAGCATCCTTTCTTATTAAGACTTTATCTTCATCTGCTAAATTTGCACAATATAATCCAAAATGCAGTGTTTCCTAATAATTACCCTGTACTTGTAGGTTCACATCTCAACATATATGCAGTTTTCATATTAACAAATAACTCAGAGCCCATTTACTCAACTACAATGTCCTGTTTGGGATTTGGAAGTAGGATCACCCTAACAGTACCAAGTGCTCAACCCTCTCTTTATGATGTCAGCTAGCTATGCAAGAAAGAAACACAGCAATAGGTCTTGGTTCCACAGCTGCTCGTCACACGAAGCCCTGTGCCAACACCCTTTCCTCAGGGACCAGCAGCCTAATTCCAGACATGCGTGAAGAACCAAAACTAAACAATGCAGAGAGTAGTGTGGCCATCCGAACACTAACAAAACCTCTTTCTCCAGAAACCAAGCTCCCCTCCTGTTGGACACACACCATGTCATAACGGTCCCAACCGAACATCACAGGTTTCCATGGGTGCAGAAGCGACCTAACCGCTACCCAGATGGAGAATCGGGGTTGAAATGGTGTTTGGGAAACTGCAATTCTGAGACTAGCAACTCTCTTAGTGATTTATATCCACTGCAAGAAATAATCTTCCACCAGATGACACGTTAAAAAAAGAGAGAAGAGCAAAAAATAAACTCTGTACTAACAAAAATAAAAAACTCCATGAAAACAGATTTAAAACTATACTATTTACCAATTGCACCAAAGGAAATGAAATACCTATGTAGAAATACAACAAAATATGTATTCTGCAGAAAGAAGAAATCAAAGAAGACCTAAATAGACACATCATGTTCGTGTATTGAAGGACTCAACAAGTGAAGATGCTAATTCTTCCACAATTGAGCTATAGGTTTAATGTAACTCCAAAATTTAAGACAGGTGTTTTGTAGACATAGACAAGATTATTCTTAAGTTTATTGGACAATTGGTGCAGCCACTGTGGAAAGCTTTATGACTCAACAATTCCACTTCTAGGAATATGAGGTCTGTTCAGAAAGTATCCAGCCATGTACTATGAAAAATAGAGACATTTACTGAAGATAAAACATACGAGAAACATTGTACACAGGACACTGATGCCTCAGTCCCCTTCAAAAGAGGCACCTTGGGACCTCACACAGTTCCAGTCGCCATCAGCTGCCCCATCCTATTTCCCTGAATCTCATCAATGGTCTGAAATCTCTTCCTTTTTTAAATGTGATTTTAGGTTTTGGAAAAGCCAGAAATCATAGGGCACCAAATCTGGGCTGTAGGGGGGCTGAGTCACCTGGGTGATTTGATGTTTCACCAAAAAACTCTGCATAAGAGGTGCTGCATGAGCAGGTGCATTGTCCTGATGAAGCTGCCAGTCACCAGTTGCAGCCTTCTGACTCATCCAAAGAGTTTCTACAGGGGAATGTTCAAGCTTAATGCCAAGTTTGATGCAGATTTGTTGCTCCACTCACTCAGTCATTTTGAATGGGACAGCCACACAGTACACATGCTCACTCAGCAGCATCCACTGCTCCCCTTGACTAGTAGAGTGAAGTCATCACTGTTCATGCATGTGCATTCCAGTCCACTCTCCTTGGCTGCCAGGTTACATTGATGTCACAAAAATTGTTATTATATTAACAATGACCAGACTTTTTCCAGACAGACCTCGTATAGCCAAAGAAGACTGAAAAACTAATTTGAAAGAATATAAGCACCCCTATGTTCATTGCAGCCAAGATTTGGAAGCAACCCAAGTGCCAATCAGTGGATGAATGGATAAAAAAGCTGTGGTGCCCTGACCAATGTGGCTCAGTTGGTGGGGCGTCACTGAACAAAGTGAAAGCTTGCCAGTTCGTTTCCCGGTCAGGTCACATGCCTGGGTTGCAGGTTTGGTCCCCCTCTGGTGTGCATGGGAGAGGAAAGTGACTGATGTTTCTCTCCCATGTCAATGTTTCTCTCCCTCTCTTCCTGTCTCTCTAAAAGTAGATAAACAAAATTTTTTAAGAAAGAAGCTGTGGTATACTTACACAATGGAATACTACTCAGCTGTAGAAAAGAAGGAAATCTTGCCTTCTGCAACAGCATGGATGGGCCTAGAGTGTATTATGCTAAGTGAAATGAGCCAGTCAGAGAAAGACAAATACCATATAATTTCACTCATACGTGGAATTTAATGAACAAAATAAATTAGCAAACCAGAGAAACAGGCTCATAAATACAGAGAGCAGACTGCCAGCTGTCAAAAGAGTGGGTGTTGGGGGGCTGGGTGAAAAAGGTGAAGGGATTAAGCAAAAAAAAACCAAACTCATAGACAACAGTGTGGTGATTTCTAGAGGGAAGAGGAGTCGGGGGAGGTAGAAGAGGGTGAAGGGGAGATAAAAGGTGATGGAAGGAGACTTGACTTAGGGCGGTAAACACACAATATAATATTCAGATGGTGTATTATAGAATTATACCCCTGAAACCTATATAACTTTATTAACCAATGTCACCCCAATATATTCAGTTAAAAAATAAAGTTTACTGGACAAGCACCAGGCCTATAATAGCTAAACGAATTTTGAAAGTGAGAAGAATCACTCTACCTGATGTCGAGGATTACGGTACAGACATGGCAATCAAGACAGTGCTGGATGGGAAGAGGGACAGACACAGAGATCAAGGGGACAGCATAGGGGTCCAGGAGAGGACCTGCACAAATGGGCCCAACTGATTTTTGTCAAAAGAGAAAAAGTAATTCAATGGAAGAAGAATAATCTTTTCAAAGGATGATGTAGAGCAATTGGACATCCATGAAAAAAACCATTAACCTAAACCTTACATCGAAATGGCCACTGAACAAATAAAAGGAAGCTCATTCACAGACTCGATCACCCCCTTACCTGAGCGAGCACCTGCCTTTTCCGTGCCCTGACTGCCATGTTGCCACCATCACACTTGTGCCTATTTACCAGACCCTGCCGCTCTTGAGGGCAGGAACCATGTGGTTTCGGTTTTGAATTCCCAGTCCCTTTCACTGTATAAAGAATCAATTAATATTTGATGAATGAATGACTTCACCCTCTTTCCAGGGGATGACACCAGGTGGTCACAGCACCAAGAATCAATTTAAAGCCATTTACAGGGCCAGTGAGGTTGGGTATTGAACAGTGTCTTATGTGAGGCATGTGGGTCGGACGCAGAAGTCCTGACCCTTCCCATCCCAGTAGAGTATGCAGTTCAGCTGTGTCATTAGGCTTTGGGCCAAAGACATTCTTCACAGAAAACTCACCAAACAAAGGAGCACAGCAGCAAATCAAAAACACAAAGACTTTGAATTGAAACTCTTTTTGAAAAAAGGTATATCATTTAAAACAGAGAAAAGAAAGCATAATAACAATGCAACAAAGTTCATTCAAAATAAAACCACTGGTCTTCATAAGGGATACACAGGTGACCTCTGGGGTAGGTCTCCCGAGCAGCTGGAGGTCACCGGAGCAGGTGATGTAAACTCAGAAAATGTCATCTTGAAAGCAGGCCTTTTTTCTTTTAATGCATGCTATTAAAAGAGCACGTTAATACTCTTATAAAAAGGCATTAAAATGATCTCCCAGTTTATGTTGAGTTTTTGCTGCTATTGTGGTTTTTGTTGCTTGTTACAAAAAAAGTGTAATTAGATATAAGCAAAATTGAGCTACCAAAATCCAAAAATACAGGCCAAATAATTGGGCAATAAAAAGAAAACTTTTGGAACGAAATACCTAAAATGTCTAATTGATCAGGATATTTCGTAAGTCCCTTCGTATCAGTGTCTCAACGTGTATCAACAGGTGGAGATTCAGCCTCCAGAGAGAACACCTTCCTGCCCCCATCTCGCACCTTGGCCCCACCCACACCTGCCCAGGATGCACCACCTTTGTTCCCTTCAATCACCAGCCTCTTGATCCTGAGATAAGATGGTTTACCAGCAGGCCCAAAGCAAGAACAGAGACGTGTCTATTCCCTGGAAACCAAGGTCTTCAAAATAGCTTTTGACTGCTTTGCAGGGAGGATGTTAATGGATATTCTTTTTCCTTTGAGTTGTTCCAACACAGAACAGAATAAAGAATTAGAAACTAAGAGTCATTGAAAGGAACATAAAACAGGTGTCTGAGAAACTTTGCCCTCCTCCTAGGAGCCAGTCCTCATCAAACACTTCTCAGTCGGAGCCAGGATATCTAGGGCTGAGCGTTTTTACCCAGAAATAACCAGATCTGTAATTGTTCATAAGGTTGTGGGAATACAGTGTGGGAGGCCACTGGGAGCCCTATAAAGCCTCTGAGCTTGAGGTCAGAAAGGAACCTGGGGTTGTAAGATTGATGAGCTAGGATGGGTCACGAGGACACGAGGGGAAGATGGACATTGGAGAGTTCAAAAAGGTAACTGAGGGGACACCACTCAGTAAAACTTTAAGGGCAAGTGACCAGTATCATCACTTGTCTTTTGCTTAATGCAGGAGTTGAGGCCTTGGAACAATCATCAGATGGGAACGGGGGACAGTGACATCTGGTTTTGTCCACATCCCTGCGCACCTGTCACCTGTTGATGTCACTAAACCTCTCTAAGCAGCTCTTTCTTCCCTTGTAAATGCTGGGCTCAGACTCCGCCAAGGGTCCCTTCTAGCTCCTAAGTTTTTCAGTGAGCTCAGTGATAATACAGAAAGGTCCATTTTCAATAAAAAGTATTCCCTAGATATATACTTATTAAGGAAATTACCCATTTGTCTAAAGAAGGCAGGAGTTATTTTTGTTTGATCTGGACTGAAGATTTCACTGTTACTAATGATGTATAAAACTGATGGGTGAACTGATTTCACTCAAAGTTACTTCACGATGAGAGGCTAAGCAGGTAATGCTAAAATTGTCACTTAAATTAACATAATATAGACCCAAATTCTATTCTTAAAAATTGGGCCAGATCTAAAAGAAACGAGGATATAATGAGGATATAAATCATTATCATTTATTGAGGGTATAGATACATCAATCTCATTGAATTCTGATGACAGTCTTGAAAGATCGATATCATGTTCCTGTTTCGACAAACGGAAAAACTAACATCCGGGGAAATTAAACAAGCTGCCACAGGGGCGAGGCTTTCCAGGGTGCGGGCCTGGAATGTGAAGCCAGATGTGAGATTCTGTGCCGCGCTCCCAGTCACTGCCCTCCAGACGCCAGCCGTGAAACAGGAGTGGGACGACCAGATGCCCTGATTGTTTTAGCAGTAACTTCTAGCATTGTTCATTCTCTGGGTCGGGAAAACCAGCTTATGAGGAAATATTTGAAGGACAAGTAAACTCTTCCTTGATTTGAACAGTGTCCGCTTTCTATCACTTTAAAAGTAGCAGAGAAACGTAGGTATCAGGTTCTTTCTAAACAGGGGTGGGGTGGGGGGCAGGATGGTTTTCCATTCGTTTCTTGGTTACTCCACCCCCTGCTCTTCTCACCCCAACACCTGGATCTTCTCCTCTCCTCTCCCCCCTCAACTGCTGTCATCTCATCCCACACAGGACATAGCGAAAGTGGTCAATTCTTTCATTGCAGGAACATTCCATCTGGTTTCTTCACCCTTGGATCACGGCATTCCGTGTGAAATCTCAGAATGAGCATCAGTCAAGTGCGGGAACATAACCAATGATGACTAGGCTGCTCATCACGACTTCACATGAGCAAGTGGATGACACTTGGTAAGTTGCTTAGGGCAGAAGCCGTTCAGGCGCGGGAAGCAGTGGGACCACCAGCACGGAGGGCAGCCACCTCATCACTGGGAAATGAGTCACAAGACCCAATTTTGTGACCCCCAGGAAGTGAGTAAAGGAATTCAATTTAGGATGACGTATTCCGTTTGTTTGATCAACTGTTAAAAAAAGACAAAGAGCACCCACCACTTGCTAGTACTGGCTTCATGCTAGGGATTCGGATGAAGTCTCCATAGTCCAGGTTAAGTATTTGGATAAGTTATCCACACACAATCCTTTTCATCTCATTTTTACATTTTTAATTGAGATATAACTCACATGCCATGAAATGTACCTTTTTAAAGTATACAATTCAAT
The DNA here is from genome assembly GCF_021234165.1 of Pteronotus mesoamericanus. Lineage (NCBI taxonomy): Eukaryota > Metazoa > Chordata > Mammalia > Chiroptera > Mormoopidae > Pteronotus > Pteronotus mesoamericanus. The sequence continues at coordinate 2,205,127 of NW_026555277.1, forward strand.
GTTATTTTTGTATATTGACAAAATTCACTAATTCTAGAACATTTTTATTGCCCTCAAAGAAATCTTCTACCCATTAATGGTCATTTCCTATTCCTCCTCACCCCAAGCCCCTGCATTTTGTGCCCTGGAAACCACAAATCTGCTTTCTGTCTCTGTGGATTTGCCTGTTCTGAACATTCCATATACATGGAATTATATATATGTGGACTTTTATATCTGGCTTATTTAACTTAGCATAATGTTTTCAAGGTTTATGCAACGTACATCATGAATCAATACTTCATTCCTTTTTTCTATGGCTATACTACATTCTGTTTATCCATTTACCAGTTAATGGACAGTTGTTCCCACTTTTTGGCTATTAGGAATAATGCCATAAATGTCCGTGTACAAATCTTTGTGTAGACATGTTATTATTTCTCTTGGACATATGCCTAGCAGTGGAATTGCTGGGTCACACAGGGTAACTCTTTATGGAACTTTCTGAGAAATTGCTAAACTGCTTCCCAAAACAGTTGCGTCACTTTAAATGCCCACCAGCAGTGTGTCAAGCTTCCAGTTTCTCCGCATCCTCGCTAGCACTTGAGGTTGTTCATCTTTTTGATTAGAGCCATCACAGTAGATATAAAGTTGCCTTTGACTTCTGTGCAAACTTCAAAGCTGAACTCATGCCACATTGCAAAGGTCATAGTCCTCGCTGATGTTTGGGCTTCGGGGAGACACTTTACATCCTCTGCTTCCAAATTCCTGTGTGAACTACAATGCTATCTGGTCAAGAGCACTTCCTCTCCAGTATCACCCCTCACGCCTTTCATCCAAAGTTCAAAAGTTTTATCAGCCTTGAACATTTATGCATAAAAACTAAAACACAGAAACACTATGAGAATATACCAGTGTATATTTATATAACATTGGTTTGGCTAAGAATTTGAGCATAAATTCAAAGTTAAAAATTATAGAAAAGATTGATGGAGTTGGCTCTATAAAAACATGGAATTTTTGTACACACACAAAAAACAAAAACATTAGAAATATTTGCTAAATACATAAATGATTTTACTTAATGCCAATATACACAAAGTTCTAACAAAACAATTTTCAAAAGATAAGCACACTAGAAAAGAAGGGCAAACCTCATGAAACCATAATTCACAATGTATGAGATGACCAACTTCACCAGTAATCCAAGAAACTAAACATGAAATATTAGAGAACATCTTGGACCTGTCATATTGAGAAACTGATCAAATTAACAAATTGATTCTTAAAAATAACCCGATGTTATCAATGTTTCAGAGAAATGAACACTAAAAACGTGTGGGAATTCTACATTGTGCAAACTTTCTGGAGAACTAAAACATGACAACTTAGTTTTGCACACCCTTTGGCCCAGAAACATCCTTTCTGGGGACTGACATAACTATAGTTGGGCAATTACACTGAGAGTCCACCCTGGCTGGTGTGGCTCAGTGGCTTGAGCGCCAGCCTGCGAACCAAATGGTCAGTTGCCAGTTGGATTCCAAGTCACGCCACATGCCTGGGTTGCGGGCCAGGTCGCCAGTAGGGGGCACATGAGAGGCAATCACACATTGATGTTTCTCTCCCTCTATTTCTCCCTCCCTTCCCCTCTCTCTAAAAATATATAAATTTTTTAAAATTTATTTTTCCAAATAAATTTGGACATTTGTCTCCGCCTTCCTCCTACCACTTTCCCCGGCCCCCCTGCCCCCTCTCCCTCCCTCAATCCTTCTCTACTTTGGCTTTGTCCATGAGTCCTTGTTATAAAAACTCAAAAAAATTTAATAAAAAGAATTCACCCTGTCCTTTCTTTCTAAAGATAAATAAAATCTTGAAAAACAAAAAAGAAAATCCTAAAGTTTTAAAAAAAGATTAGAGGGAATGCAAACACCATAAAGGTTTGGCTAGAGAAGGGTGGGCAGACTACAGCTTGTGGACTGGTTTTCTGAGCTAAGTCTCTCTGGGACAGAGCTCAGCTCCCTCATTCACCAGCTCCGTGCTGCCTGTGGCTGCTTCACTCCAGTAGGGCAGTGCCCAGTAGTCAGGGAGGGAGAGCACATGGCCTGCAAAGTCTAAAATATATACTACTTGGCCATTTAAGGGTTGCAGGCCTTCCAGTCGATAGGACTGGTGAAGAAATTTATGGTCTGATCAGAAAGAGAAAGATGTCATACAGCCATTAAAAATAACTATACACCATTTAATGATGGGGAAAGGCACTTATCAATTGTTAAAATTTAAAATCAGATAATGTAATAATTACATACGTTGTATACATAAAAACACCCCAGTCATATTTGGGAAAAAATTCTGCACCAAAATGTGGATTCTAGTGATCTCAGCGTAATTCGGTTATTATTTTTAAGGGGGCGGGGGCACGGCTCTTTTCGTGTTTTCTTCAAGGCACACTTTACTTTTCTAAAAATGAAAAGCAACAGATCTGTGATCTGTGAAGTGGCTGCTTTTAAATGCTCCAGGCTGAAAAGTTAGGGTATAATAAAACAGTTGAGGGGGCGGGGAGATGACACTCTTGTGTCATCGTCCTCTAAGCCACCAGGGCTTTCCTGGGCCCAGGGATCCAACACTGATGGACATGGTACAATCAGCACCACCAAGAAATACTTGGGGTGTCCTTAGGTGCTCCTGTTCTCTCACCTATGGAGCTTCCTCCCCCTGTCCGGGGACTGGCCTCAGTGTTCCACTTCGCCTCGGCCACTGCACCCGCAGGGGAAGGCCCACCTCCCCCACCCCACCCCGCTCCAGCCTCAGCACCCGGTGGGCCATGTGTTAGGAGAGCACTATGGGCGTATTTCTTTACTAATTCCTTTTCTAATAATAAAATACCCTCCGCACTGACTCCTAATTCCTAGAAACATATTTAAAACTGAACATGCTTCAAAGGGAACTTAAATGTGCTGTTACATAATTTCTTTTGATGAGGTTTTCTTAACCTACCTTCTTAAGATTCCCTACAGCAATGTCAGCATTACAAATTAACTTTGAGATTTGAAAAGCTAGAAACAAAAATTATTTATCTAACATAGGTCCTCAAGCAGCGTGTTTTGATCTTGAACACGCATTCAGATCCCCTGGGATCTGTTAGAATATAGTTTCTGGTTACTGTAACCTTGGGACATCACCGGCCTGGCTAACGAGCTCCCAGGTGACATCCAGGCCGTGTACTCTCAGATCACACTTTGAGTATCAAATGACTGCAGTCATCTTTAAGGGGTGCAGTATGTGCTGTAGAGAACTCCAACCGAACACTCTGTTGCACTAACTAAAGATTTGTTATTGGCTCTTCCACTGCTTTTCATGTTCTTCATGCCCTAGGAATCTGGAAGTATTTGCCACAAGTATTCCTCACACACACACACACACACACACTCTCTCTCTCTCTCTCTCTCTCTCACACACACACACACACACACACACTCACATTTTTTAAATCAAAAGCTCTAGCAGGGTGTCCAACCTTTTTGCATCTCTGGGCCACACTGGAAGAAGAGTTGTCTTGGGCTGCACATTAAATACATTGCATATATTCTCTCACACACACACGTCTCATGTTTTAAGTAAAATTACGATTTTGTGCTTGGCCGCATCCGTAGCCGTGCTGAGCCGTGTGTGGCCCACAGGCAGTGGATTGGACACCGCCAATTAAGGAAAACGTCCCACAGCACAGCCTACGCACAAACTCCTCCCTTACGTCTGCATTAGACAGGGACCCGGCTTCCCTGCCTTCGGTTTGCACTGAGGTATACACGGCAGCCTGCCCCATCTGGGTGACCAGTTCGTGTTCAGAAGCTTCCCGAGTGAAATCTGAAAGAGGACCCTGCAAACTAAGGACAGAAGAGATCCCAGAAAGAAAGGGAGACCACGCCAGGGTGGTAGGTGGCAGGTGTGATAAGCACGGGAACTTACATACCAGGCTTGTCTTCGGTGGCTGCAAGATGACTTGCTTTCCGCAGTCACCCTCCAAATCTCACAAGTCTACAGAGGCCACGGGCATGTGCCCAGTCCAGAGTCCCATTACCACGCGACTATGGAAAGGCCATGTCCTTGGGCATTTTCAAGACATGTGAGGATGCCCAGCTCACATTCCAAGTGCGGAGGAAGGACTGGGAGCCTCCAATTGCCTGTGTCTCCTCCAGGTCCCCCCCGTTTCTTTACGATGACCCTCACCTGCAGGTCCTTGAGGGCACGTGATGAGGTTCGGAGCAGCAGCCAGGGCTGCCCACAAAGCTCAGTTCTGCTACTTGCTTGGGCAAGTAAACCACCACCGTTAGGCCTATTTTGTCTGGTATAATAGAACACGTGCCTACACATAGGCTGAGAATCATAGGAAATAATGTTTAAAAATCACCTGCCACCTGGTGAATGGGTGCTACCATGGCGATGAAACACAACATTTAGTCTCATTTCTCATCCATGGGCAGCTCTCAAATGCCACTTAAAAGTAATTTTAAAAGGTATTATTTCTTAATAAAAGAAACCCAAAATACGCAAAGGTTTTAAATGGTCCATTAGGATTTACTTACACATTTCTCAAATCTAAAACTCACTTCCAGTTTAAGGTGCTGGACAGCTCACCTGGAAGGCGTGGCAATTCCTCTTCTCTCTGAGAGCTCCCCACACATATTTAGAAAAGAATAAGGCTTGAAAGGAATCGCGCCTTTCTAAAATCACAACATATTCGATAAACTTATAATACTCCGTGATAGCGTGACAGAAACTTAGTCCGAATTGTTATTTATAACCATTACCATTTTAAGTGTTTAAAATTCTTCTAGAATTCCGCTAAATTTTATTCAGTTCCTTCATTAAAATCTCTTAAGAACTTTAAAAGTTACTGCAGAAGAGCATATGGTAGAAAGAACATTTGGAGATGACAAGGGTCGAAAACTTGCAGAGCTGTAAGAACAGCCATCAAAACTCAAGAAGCCCCCCAAATCCCAAGGATAAAATAAACTTCCATACTTAGGCGCATCAGAGTAGAACACACACACTAAAATGCAGTCATTTCTGTGGGTAGGAAATTGAGGGTAGGAAGAAAAGGTAAGTTTATAAGCCTAAACAATGATCAGTTCCACTAGAGGATATAAGTGATCCTTCTTGTTAAAAAAACTCCTGTGGAAGGGAAGTTATTAGCAGTTTCTAGATTTGAAATGACAGATGAGGCTATTTAAACTAGAAGTTAAGTGACATCATTAGCAAATAGAAAGTCCTTGTGTGTGCCTCTGTAAATCCAAAACAATATAGAATGTGATGAATAAAAATGTAAATTTCAGTGATAATTTCTACAGTGCCATTTCTACATTAACTTTTAAAACCACTCATAAATGAGAAAATGTAACTAGTAAAACATGGGAAACATCAACCAGAGCAATACTCAGAGAAAGAGAAGCCATTATTTCATGTCCCTTAAATTGGTACTTATTAGAATTTATGGACATTTCTGACAACCAGAGACTAAAGTAAAAAATGGCCTATGTGCCTATTTGGTACTTGGAAAAATCAAAACAATTCCTTTAAGTATAGTAATTTAGTTGATATGACAAAATGTTAATGCTTGCTTACAAGCTAATAGTGTTTTATAAGAATTTATTGAGATATAATACAAATGAAGATTATACACCACAAGGTATTCGAGTAACATTTAAATGATAAATGATAAATGACCATGAAGACTACATAGCCATATAGAAAATGTTTGAGATGTACATTGTTCACTCAGTGATTCCATTTCTTAGACATGACGCCAAACTGTAAGCGTGCAAAAGAACTGGTAACATTTCTGACGTTGAAAAATTGGAAACAACCTTAATATTCAATCAGGGGGATGAGAACCCAATTTAGTAAAATATCACTGGAAGAGAATGTAGATCTATATTTGAAAGTAAAACCCAAGATATACTGAGAGAAAAAGGTTATGAAATAGCAAGCACAGCACAACTCCATTCTGTAAGAGGTCTTTATGTTGACTATACATGGAATACAACCCAGTACCTACATTCGCAGAGGATTCTTTTTATAAAAAGAAATTTTTTTTTCTTTTTTCAGATTTTTAAAAATTTTTTATTTCTCTCTCTTTAGTCTCTCATTTAAAATGAGAAAAAAATTCAAATTCTTTTTATCCATTCTTTTTCTTAAAAGGTATGCTATTTTTACTGAACTTGAGGATGGGGGCTCTGAAAAGCAGTAAACCAGAGTCTAGATTCCCAAGTTCCAGTTTTAAGTTCTGCCATTACTGCATTTGGGCAGGTAGTGTAGGCACTTCCAGTCACCTGACTTTAACATGAGGTCTCTTCCCAATGGTCTCTCCCTCCAATGGAAAGGAGGGAGAAAGAGAGGGAGAGAAACATCATTGTGTGTTTGCCTCTCATATGCCCCCTACTGGGGACCTGGCCTGCAACCCAGGCTCATGCCTTGACTAGGACTCAAACGAGGGACCCCTTGGTTCACAGGTCAGCATTCAATCCACTGAGCCACACCAGTCAGCACATTTTTCAGATTCTTTACAAGCATTTATTATTTTCACAGCCAGAAAAACATATATTCTGAGTTTGAAAGGAAATTGTAGGGGAGAAGTACAATATTAAGAAGTGACTATGTTACCAATGCGAGGCTTCCTATGGGCAAAAACAAATATGGAGAAAAGAATAAAATCAGATCATTTTGGATAGGAAGGCTTGAGTAGTTGTTTTTTTTTTCTAACTTCCGTTAACGTTGGAGAAACAAGTTTTATAAATGCACACTCGCCTTCAAACTGCTGGAACCAGGAGCTTCAAGTAGTAACACAACATAAAGCTAGACAGAATCCTAGTCCGCCACTTGGCTGTATCATCTTGGCCAAGTAAATACCTGAATAGTTTCCTGTGACAATTACTGCCTGGAAGCAGCAGTGTTGTAGCCATTAAATGACATCAATTATATGACATGCACACATGGCCACAATACTAAACTATATAATGTTGAGAGCTGCTGTTTTTATCTACAAAAACTCAGTTTCATTTGTTCAACCCAACGGCTATTATTCTGAAATGTTACACTGCAAATCCCAAAGCTAATTACGCTCTAGTCTGAACACGTATTCCAGATGGCTGAGGCTCACGTGCTACCATTGGGAAGAGACCCCATGTTAAAGTCAGGTGACTGGAAGTGCCTACACTACCTGCCCAAATGCAGTAATGGCAGAACTTAAAACTGGAACTTGGGAATCTAGACTCTGGTTTACTGCTTTTCAGAGCCCCCATCCTCAAGTTCAGTAAAAATAGCATACCTTTTAAGAAAAAGAATGGATAAAAAGAAATTGAATTTTTTTTTCTCATTTTAAATGAGAGACTAAGACAGTTACAAAATAAAGTGGGAGTAAAAATACTGATTCTAAGGAAAGCACTTTTCTGGGTTCCGGTAATGATTAATTAAAACTACTTAACAAAAACCTACAGAATATTGGGGCGGATGTACAACAAGTAATTGTGACTATTACCCTGCAGGAAATAACATTAGGGATGTGAAGAACTGAGGGATAGCTCACTATTTACCTTTTCAATTTCTGTAGGTCATAGACTAGGTAAAATCCAATTACAACTAAAATATTGTCTTAAATCCAAGTTAGACCAATATGTACATCAAGAAAAAATGTCTGGGGAGAGGGAAAATGAGGGGTCAATACTGGAAGTTCAGGAACACATACTTGCTTTTTTAAAAATAAAGAGTTCTGTAATTTAAAAAGCGACAAAAAAGTGACAAAATGTTATTAACATATAATTAATGGAACAAAAAAGTTAAGCGGCAAGTAGACAAGCTTTTACAGAAATACATCATGTGAGTGACAAAAGGTTAGTCTTCCAATACTCCAGATGTCTTAACATTATGTGACAAAGGAAAAGAAGCTATTTTCAAATGGCACACAAATTCAGGAGTCTTTGTTTTGAGAAAGTTCTTCCAACAATAATTCACCATGAACAAACACTTATTAACCAAATCTACCTACCATACTAAAGGGGTTTAGAAGTGAACACTGATATCAGCCCTTAGGTTGAGTCACCCAACACCTGAAGCCATCTCTTGCACTTGGACTGGTCTTCATGGATCTCAGCACATCAGTACAACTTCCAAGACATACACAGACCAAAAGGGCTGCCTCCTTTTTCTGACGTCTCAGTAAGTCACCTGGCCCCCCACTTCTAGTCTTCAAGTGCTAAGGTACTTTTTCCGTCAATTATTAGAGCTGATACTGTTCCTTGTAAATGAACTATCCCAGGAAGCAAACCCTGTCCTTGATGAATGGTAAATACATGCTGAGAAACCCTGGACTTGAACCTTGTAAGGAATAACAAGCACAACTTTCCATTACTACCTAAGGTTTTTCTAAGGCAAAGAGAGCTTATTTTGAAGAAATAATAAATAAAACACGGCCATGTCAAAAGATTTTGGCATAGTAAATTTGAATTTTTCTTCTTAAAAATATGGTATATGCTAAGATAATGTAGTCAAGGCACAAGTAGTAAGAAAACAGTCCCAAACTGCACTTTTAGAAATGCCAGGGGTCATGGGTAGGGGCAATGGAAAAATTAAGATGCAAAACAAGAAGTGAACTTGCATAATCCTTTAATGAACTGACTGAATGCCTTCTTAGTTCAACTAAAAAGCACAGAATTTTTCCAAATATTCGAAGGTAGTCAATGAGTGATTTTTTTCCCTCTTCCTCAAATGGAAGAATGTCCTAAGTGGAAGCACCAGTCCATACTTACACAGCTGGTGAGCCTCCAAATAAGATGTCTATTTTATGGTTTCCAGTCAGGCAGAATCAAGAGTAATCTTCATACATGCATAAGGATATTCTCACTGTAACAATATTTTCAGTAGAAAAATCTATAAACAAATGTTCTTTAAAAGGGACATCCACATAATGAAATCTTGGAGCCATTAAAATAATGAGTTAGAGCTGGATGTGATAATACATAAAGATAACAAAAGTTTAAAAGAACCCATTTACAAAATTGTACACCTAAAATAAGGGAGGATGAGAGGCATATGTATGTATACAGATATGTAAAATAGACATTTCTGAAAGACATACAAGAAACTTCCTCTGGGGTGTGGGAATGAGGTCACAGGAAAGACACGCTTTTTCATTTTATACTCTTTGTATATTGCAAGATTCTTAAAAATCACAAGCCTGTATTGTTTTGATACTATAAAAAGCCTTAAAGTCTTTGAAAAACCTGACTGTATGTACCCAGTCTTCTTTGAAACATCCGTTTACAATCCTTTGCTGTCATTTGCTTGTTACTTAGTTGAAATTAGAAGGCTCCTTGGTGTTTTGCTCTTCTACTTAAGGTTGAAGGAAAATGTTGAGAAATTAGAGTTTCAATCTTGCTTAAATTGCAGCTTGGGTAACATCTACTCAAGATTCCAGAGAACCAATTAAAAAAATCAATGGGCATTTAAATCACCAACTGAAGTATTTTACCCAGAGTCACTTTTCTTTACACAAAAACCTGAGTGATAACATCTTACTGTCATTAAACTTGATAGCCTTATAAGTTGGACAAGCAGATTTCAAAAACCTGTTTCAAGATATACTGAATTCTTATCTATTGGTGTAAAATAAGCAAAATACACAAAAGTTATAAGGTTTGAAAGGAAGTACATTCTTGGCAAAAGCCTTCGCTAAAAAAAATCATAAAGTCAAATCCCAAAGGATTAACCCCAAAATCATAAGAGGAGGCATAAGAGCCCTTTTACGTCAACTCAGGATTTGCCAAGTTAATGGCTCTAAGACTCATTTGAACGATAAGGCTAAGAAGGTTGGGAGCAGGTGACTCATGGACGCCTTTAGAGCACATACTCCTTTAAAACTATTAAGAACAGAACAAAACCAAAAAGCTCCAGACAGAACTCAGTTTATGCCAGGGATGTGCAACCCCTACATCTGCCCAGTAACTGGACTTTTTAAAGCCAGGGTTTACAATACTTGGATCTTTCCAGATTTAAATACCTCAGGACCCAGTGCACTTCTGGAAATGAGTTAGTGTCCAAATCTTGCTGAACTAACAGTATAAAACAAAAGGCTCTTCAAATATTGGATAAAACCACCAAATAGCTGGTAAGTTTAATGAATGAGTTGTGAAATTTTATGTCAGTGCTGTGCAGGAGCTGCTGGTATGTTATCTAACTCCAAGTTAACAGCAGGTCGGAGGCATGATCAGCCATGGCGATGGTATTCACACCACCGATGTTGAGCAGCAAATTCTACAAAACTAGGCACGTTTTCATGAGAGAGGAAGTTGTCAAACATTCATCAGCAAAATATTCCATTACATCTTGGTCATATATGCGTTTGTCCAAATATACCACATAAAAATTTTAATCAATGACATTTTAAAATATACAAAGACAATTTTAACTGAGGTGCATTCAATGTGGTAATTCAATGCAAATTTTACTTATTTTACAAATCTAAAAACTAAGAAACTATATTAATAAAGTTGGAATGTTTCACAAAATTGTGATAGATGTCTCATTCGTTTGAAACACACTCCACTAATTACTTGCCCCCCATTTTAAAACATTTTGATTATGCTATTAGTTGTTCCTTTTTTCCCTCCCCTTCATTCCTTTCCACCCTGCACCGCCCCTCCCACCAGAATTACCCCTCCCCTCTTAGCTCATGTCCATGGGTCGTACATATAAGTTCTTTGGGCTCTCCATTTTCTATACTATTCTTAATATCCCCATCTATTTTGTACCTACTATTTATGCTGCTTTCTCTGTACCTCTTCCCCCAATCTTCCCCCTTCCCTATGTTTTGCTGTTCATAGTTTTTGATCATCTTTTTCTTAGGTAAGTCCCTTTAACATTTCATGTAAGAGCTTGGTGATGATGAACTACTTTAACTTGACCTTATCTGGGAAGCACTTTAGCTGCCCTTCCATTCTAAATAATTTTGCTGAACAGAGTGATCTTGAATGTAGGTCCTTGCCTTTCATGACTCTGAATACTTCTTTCCAGCTCCTTCTTGCCTGCAAGGATTCTTTTGAGAAATCAGCTGATAGTCTTATGGGAACTCCTTTGTAAATAACTATATCCTTTCTTGCTTTTAAAATTCTCTCTTTAATCTTGGGTAATTATGATGTGCTTTAGTGTGCTTCCTTGGGTCCAACGTCTTTGGGACTCCCTGAGCTTCCTAGATATCCTGAAAATCTACTTCCTTCACCAGATTGGGAAGTTCTCCATTATTTTTTCGAGTAAGTTTTCAATTTCTTGCTCCTCCTCTTCTCCTTCTGGCACCCCTATGATTTGGACGTTGGAACGTTTAAAATTGTCCTGGAGGTTCCTAAGCCTCTCATTTTTTCTGAATTCTCGTTTATTCTGTTCTGGTTGAATGTTTCTCTCTTATTCTGCTTCAAATCATTGAGTCCCAGTTTTCTTCCATTCACTGTTGGTTCCGTGTGTATTTTCCTTTATTTCACTTTGTGTAGCCTTCACTTTTTCCTGTTTTGTGACCATACTCATCCATTTCTGTATGCTGATTACCAGTTTTGAACTGTGCATCTGATAGATGAGCTCTCTTGTCATCACTTAGTTCTGTTTTTGGAGCTTTGATCTGTTCTTTCATTTGGGCTGTATTTCTCTCAGTGCACCTGTTAAGTTGGCAGGGGTAGAGCCTTAGGTATTTGCCAAGGTGGGGCAACCCAGGTCGCTGTGTTGTGCTGTGTGAGGTAGGGGTCTGAGAGGGGACAATGCTGCTTGCTCAGCTATTGGCCGGCTTTCAGTCACTTCCCCCGCTACCCACAAGCAAATTGGACCCTTCTGGTGCGGATTCCTGGGTGAGCAGGTTTGTGTACATTCTAGGACCCTATGGGTCTCTCCAACGAAATCCTGTGAGGCTGGGAGTCTCTCCCGCTGCCGTGTCTGTTTCTTACAGCTAGAGGTTTTGAGATTTTCTTTTTCCACACTTGAGCCCTGGATTGCACAGTCTGTCTCGTTCCCCAGCTGTTCCTACCGGTTTATCTGCATGCAAATGTGGGACCACCAGGTCCACTGGCACCCGCCTTGCTGCATGTCCTTTCCACCCCAGCTGCCCATCTCGATCCCTCCTACCAGTCTGGATGTTTCTTCTTTAACTCCTTGGTTGCTGGACTTCCATACAGTTCACTTTTCTGGCAGTTCTGGTTTTTGTATTTGTTGTCCTTCTTTTGGTTGTGCGAGGAGGCAGTATGTACCTATGCCTCAATCTTGGCTAAAAGTTACTTGTACCTTACTAATTTACTTGCAAAGTTGAAATAAACCCCTAAAGAATAACATATACTGATTTAATCAAATTATGAATGAAGCCCCAGTTGAATGATTAAGTTTTATTAAGTATATAGGACATACAAACTCTTCGAGTTGGAAAAGATTTTTAAAAATCCACTTACACATAGAAGTGGTAGCATTTTAGTTCAACAATAAAATGTGCACTGCCCAGAGCAGCTGTCCTTAGCTTCACTTCTTTGTCTTGCTTCTTTTGTCCTTGAGGTACGAGTCCAATTTAAGGATTGAGTGAGATAATACATGAAGACTGTATAGCAAGTTTCTAATACATTGAAAGGGCTTAATAAACCACACTCCATACCACATTACTCTGAAATAATTACTTTTTAAAAAAATACACCTTCATAATGGTTCCCCTCCAGGTTGCTTTGACAATACAAATCTGAATCTGTGAGGAGGCCCAAGTGGAGGCGAGTCACTCTGGACACGAGTCTGGTGCAGGAGCACAGACATGTGGACAGAGGAGGCCCAAGCAGCAAGGAGCAGGGGGTAAAATTAGACTACCTCAAGAAAGAATGTTCCACAGCACACACAAGAACTAACTGAGGCAGAGTGTGTGGTGACTACCGACCTCAAAACTGTTTTTTATAAAGTCACTATTCAACAGAATTTCAAAACATTTTGTTTAAGTGAGAAGCAAGAGTGAGTGCTATCTTTAAAAATAAAGTGTGAAAAGCCACTGGGGGAAAATACCATCCTTTAATTGTACTGACTGACTTGGAGGGTAATGTTTGTCAGAGGAATCTACTTTTCATTTAAAAAAATGTGTGCGTGTGTGTGTGTGTGTGTACATCCATGCACACATATATGCACTAAAATTATTTACTAGAAAACTAGAAAGCTTTTACTTCAATAAGGTGTTCTAATTAAAATTTTTAAATAGCTATTTGAAATGCCCCCCAAAACAATTACTTAACTTCCATAATAGTAACTGATTCCAAAATAAACACCAATGACCATGAACCAGACATTGTAATATCCTTTTAAAAAGGAGATGTTAACCAATTTCATTATTATTGAAAAACTATCATATAAAAATAAAAAATCTGGTTGCAATTTCAACCAGAATTTCAATTCTTCCCACCAAGTAAACAGAAACACTTAGAAGTTTAGGGAGTACTGTCTACAACTAAACATTATTGTTCCAGAAACACACAGATTTAAGATGTAGTGCAATGTTTTTCAAAGTCTGGTCTGAGGACGGTTGAGGGTCCCCAAAAAGCCACAGTCCAAACTATTTTCATAGCCCCACCAAAATGTTCCATCTTTGGTTTCACCCATGATTTTATGAACGCACAGTGGAGTTTTCCAGTGTCCACATGCCACGTGATATAAAAAGAATCACAATGAGGCTTCAACTCCTAAGCCAGATATTAAAGAGATGAGCAAATTATAACATTAAAATATATTCTTCTCATTGTTTTGGATAACACCATTTTTATAAAAAATGATATTTATATTAACACGTAATGGGTTTTTATTATATTTAAATAAGCAGTTTTTAAATGACTGTATTAATTTCTAATACAGTAAATTTTGACTGACACATATTATAAAAAAAAAAGAGCTCTTTGGAATGGCCAAAAATTTTTAAGAGTTCTGGTACCAAGACCAAAATGTTTCAGATCTGTTAGTAAAATGGTACAAAAGCGTCCATTTTACCAATTTACAGGAAATATGGCAACGCTGGCGCGTGCTGGGGCAGGACCACTCACAGCAGGAAAGAGCTGATGTGCTCTTTCCAATTTACAGAAGGAATTATTTGAAGGAAGAAAGTGATTAATCTCTATTTTCACAAAATGAAACTACAATACGCCTTTAAGCTTTATCAACAAAGTTTGTCACCCTAGAAGAAAAGAAAATTTTCTTTCCTGAGTAAAGACAGGAGAAAAGATCTGCTTCAACCAGTAAGCCTGGAAACATGGTCTTCAGCCTTGTCACCGTTGAGAATTTCCTCCTCTTCAGTACACAACGCAATCAGTCTATGTAAAACCAGATGCAAATCTGATCTGAATATGAAAGTCTAACAAAAGTTGATTTAAAACCACTGTAAATCTGGATCACTTCTTAAACTAAGCGCTTCCACTTTTTTAAGCACTCATTTCAAGTAAGTCATTAAGAGTTCCCATTTAATTACAAAATTCAAAATTTACTCAGAAAAAAGTCTTTAAAATTATTTTAATAACTGTTTAATTTACTTATTTCTTAGATGGAAAGCCTAGGAGGTTAACTGGGTAATGGCCTACAATTATATATTATAACTTTGTACACATGGATTGATTGGGATCCAGTACAATCTAAAACATAGACATACAAAGACATTTCTTAAGCATTCCCTCCATGATCAAGGGGTTGGAGGGACACCCACAAAAGTAGAGACACTTCAAGTATACACCAACACACACCACAACCTTTGCAGCATTCATTTAATTCTGAAAGAAGAGGCATACTGCTCAGAAAAGGGGCAGGTACCTCCAGTCTTCTTATCAAACGGTTCAGATAAACCACACATTCAAGCTGGATTTGCAATGAACAGCAATGTTTTAACAAGCCTCAAACACTACACAGATTGAATATAGTAGGATCACTCATGTAACCGCCACTGGCAAAGGTATTCAACATGAATAAAATGTGTGAGGAAACTGATGTTTCACCTCTTTTAATACCAAAGCTTTAAAAAAATTTTCTAATCATTTTAAGATAAAACTTTACAAACACATATGTCATTTCACCTTTTCTTGATGACACATGGAGTCCTAAGACTAAACAATTATTAGAAGATGATGTAATATAGTGGTCTAGGCTAAGCTGGCTGCCCCCTACACTAAACGGTCTTCAATAGTGTATGCTCTTCATGGTTTTTCCATAGTTATTTTCTACGTTCTTCCTTTCAAGGCGCCACTTCTGAACTGCTAATATGCTATGGGCTGGGAAATCAAATAATCAGTATAGACTTTGTGACTTAGATAGGTTGCTCAAAGGCATTAAAACAAAATTCCAAGTTTCCCAGTTGTGTTCTGTTTTGATGAGAATGCCAGATTATCTCTGGATGAATGAGGCATTATTGTACATAAATATTTAAACACGTTCATTTGAATATTAACAAAAAGATATAACCAAACATTAGTATCATTTGACTTTTTAAACAAGGTACTCTGTAACTTTCAGGTAACACTGGGTTCCAGTTTCTCTGCCCCCAGGTATGAACATAAACAAATGTCCTATTAATAGTTCAGTCTGCCCAAAGAAAAAAATCCGAGGTGCAATCATGTCACAGTTAATGCATGTCTGCTTCCAATACATTCAAAGACAATATTTTTAAATCAATATTTAAAATAGGCCTTTTGCAGTCTGAGAATTCAAGATACTTTTAAAAATTTGTAAATACACATACATGCAAATTTTTCATATATACAAATTTCACAAAACTAAGAAGTTGCAAAGAAATTCGAAGGATTATGGTGAATCTGACAAGCTACATTTAAATGCTTTACCACTGACATATTCCTGAATACAGCAATCATAGTAGTTTTAATACATCTTCTACATGGCCTTTTTATAAAATTTTCTCTTTGAGACATAAAAGTTAATCACTAGAAGTCTTCTGAAATTCTAATTTAAGAATTCGAGATGTTCTCAATTCACTACTCATATATAAGGCCACTTTGGTAAAGGCATTGCAGCAAGAACACAAAAACAATAGCATATTTTCTAATATTTATTTTTTTCACCTGCAAACTGTAGCAAAACATGATCAGCTTTATTATGCAGACAGGTATCCTTCTACATTTTTAAAGAATTTAGGCATGTATAAATAGAAGAGCTCTTTAGAAAGGAAAAATTCAAGAATGAATAAAACCTTCCCATTCTGACTTTGTAACTTTCCAGTAGCAATGGTTAAAACGATTTTAGGTCATTCATTCCAAGACACACGACAGCACCTTAAAAGTGGCTGATCTATTTCCCCAGTAACATTTTTCACATAACAATGTGTTAAAAGTTACAAATACTGATATGCACAAATAGCTAATTTCTAAGAAAAATATGTACAGTACTGCAGCATAATGAATGTGGTATCTGCAATAACTTAATATTAGCCAATTTTTAATATACATGATACCTCTACCTTTTTCTGCCAATTCACAGGTTAAAAGTTGTTACCGGAGCCCTCTGTTTTGCACGTATTACCTGGTGTTTAATCAACAATGCAGGCTTTTTAAAGACTTCTCTTGTGTTTAAAGCTAAGATCAGTGAAACAAGACAACAGTGCAAGAGGCGGAGAGATGTAATGTGACCACATAAAAGTTCGTTCCAGTAAAATGTCTATATAAGGCTATAAGAAAGGATTGGTTGATGAGCTTCCTGTTGGAAACTGTCCTGTCGGTGCACCAGTCTAAAGAAAAACATAAGACAAAATAAATAAACAGACAAGAGTGGTGTGTGTAGAAAAGATGAAAATATTGAACAGTATTTTAGATTAGGATTAATTATTGGCAATCAAATTTATTCCCTATCATTATTAGCAATATACTACAATAAAACTATGAGGTGTCAGGCATTGTACTGTACCTTTTATGTACACATTATTTCATATAATTCTCAAAATAGAGTCTAAAAAGAACCTGACTCTTAAAAAAGTTGCATTTATGGTTCAAATCAAGTCTGACCCCAAGACTCGTTTTCACAATGTTCACTAAATCTACAGCCTCTCATCAAGTGTTACTTTGATAAGAAAGCAGACAAGTTTCATGTTCTAAAACAGCTTATTTAATGTCAATGTTTTGAGTTCAACTGATTAATGTGGTTTTCTTTTTTAAGCCAAAGAGGAATCATGCAGAGTGGCTGCCTCAGTTTGTACACTCTTGCAATGTCCTATCAGTAGAATACCAAACAGCATCTAAGAGTCACATCCTGCTTTTCCTAATTTGAAAATAAAAAGTTACCAACCTACAAAGTGCTTAACATTGCATCTCACTTACCATAAAAGGATTACTAGATACTCCAGCAGCTGCAACTTGACCAAAAGGCGTTACCACTGGCTTTGTTTGTCCAAATGCTGCAAAACCTGCACCTTATTAAAACAGAACCACGAATTAGAACCCATACCTTTGAGAGACAATGTGATGTTCATAAAGCCTCATAATGCATTTTAGAGAAACTCCTACCAGGGCAATAACAATAAAATATCAATGTCAAATTGTTAGGTCTCATGGTCTTTCAAATACCAGAGACAAACTTCCTGCGGCATGTCTTAAAAGAGCTTTTATGTAGGTCTCCTGAAATGGTTAATTCCAATTTGTCTCAGGTGTGTAAGCTGCTGACCTCCAAAGGGTTTAACAAACAGACCCACACTGGAGGTGTGTGACGGGGGCTACGGGGCCACACAGCAGTTCCTACGTGAACAAGCACAGCATTTCGTAAGAAGCATTTCATCATTATGGCTCTACCATGGTCCCTATTTCCAAATTTTTATCTAACTACTGACTGTAAAAAAGAAAATATATAACCCTAAAATAATCTTCAAATCTATGGATTTCAACTTCAGTCATGAACACAACGGGGGCGGCGGGGGAGGAAACGACGACAAGCTGGTCTCTACTGAATCTTCCCCAAAACAAGTAACAAATTCACAAAATGCCATACAAACAGTTTTCTGATGCAAAACAAAAACACTCTACGTCCTTCAAGTTTCTTTTTAAAACCAAGAGGTGTAACAGAACACAGATAAATGAAAAAGACAGACACTGGGGATTCTGAGAAAGAAGGGTCTCTTTAGAGACTCTGATTTCTCCTCAGTCTGTAATCTGGTCACAAAAACTTACTAATTCAGTCAATTTTCTGAGGCCCAAATACACATTTGGTAGAAAATGCTACAACATTCTTCAGATAAACCCTTTTGTCCAAACATGCAACATTATGACATATAAGAGACTTAAAGTGGACTTACAGGTAAACATCAGACCTTACCATTGGGCTGCTGGGAAAAAGCTGTCTGTGGAGGGAAAGCTGCTTGGGCTGGAAAGGCAGGCTGCTGGAAGCTGCCGCTGAAGCTGGTGGGCAGGCTGTAGGGCGTGGGAGTCCCAAAGCCTGCAGGCATGCTCATGGATGCAGTGCCAAAGGTCGCCGCTGACAGGGGAAGAGAAGGGTGACCACTTACATACATAAAGGTACATTTTGTTTCTCACAGTCAACATTACAGAAGAGACATCGTTTACCTTGAAAAATATTAAGATGGACATTAAAGGTATTCTAAATTTCAAAATTCAAAGTTTGAATACCTACAGAATTATATTTTCCTAAAACCCAATAAACAGAATAAAACTTACAAAGAAAATTTCTCAAAATACATTAATAAAGTTCGGGTCTAAACAGCAGTCTACTTTTTAAAGCCCACCATAATGCAATTCAGATGAGTACATACTAGTTTTACTTTTTCAGTTTTGATTTGCTATATACAGTAAAATAGCTAAATATTTAATTTTATCTTCTCAATTGTGTGCTATAGTGTAACATCAATTTCTGGAAAAAAAATTTTAAACCTCTGCAAAGTAGTTCACCAAAAATAACAAGACTTACAGGAGAAACAAGGTCAGAGGCAGGCCACGCAAAAGGTATGCAGCTTTGTAACCAGAGCCAAAAAAGGGAGGAGGGGGATCTTAATAAAAACACTAACACAATTAAAAGGGCATGTTACACTCCTAAAAAAACCAGCTCCAAAAGAAATATATACACCCCCACATTCCTTTTTTGGAAGGTAAATAAAGCTTTGGATAAAGAGTTAATAAGGAAGTTAGGATTGCCGAGTTATAAAAATTAGGGCAAAATGCACCCAGACTGGGAAGGAAGTGCATTAAGGATTCTTAGAAGAGACCAAGTGTGCAGCCTAAGTGGAGAGTGTTCAGTGCCGCACTCCTGCCCCGCCTGCCCGGTGTAGCTGCTGCTGCTCCATGAAACTGAACATGCACAGGCTGGGGAAACCTGTGTGGACTGCCCCACTGACGTGGCATGCTGCCGTTGTTCCCACTTACGAACTGCTCCTGAACTGATTCGCATTACAGAATCACGTAGGAACAAAACACGGTATTACTTATTGCTAGAGAAGACTATGTGTTCTAGGAAAGGTCTCAGTGAAGTAAAAGCCAGTAACATTGCTTCTGATAGAGAATACTAGTTAATTACATAGTGAAATAGTTTTAGCGTGATGCTATCAGAAAACATAATTCACTGAATTGTATTTAAAAAATCAACCTAATTTTTAAAATTAAGATCTAAGGCACAGACATTAACACACATAATGTTACAATGAATTATCTTTTATTTTAAAAAACCTTATAAAAATGTCATAGATGTTGCTCAAAGTAACCCTGTAATCCTAATGTTTTTAACAATGATTCTCAATGAACCTAAGTAGAATATCAAAAAATTTTAAATGACTTTCTTATTATTGAGGAGGAAAAAAAGGAAAAACAAGCCACTAGGAAGCAAGTGAATTAAGCACACTGCACAGAAACAGGAGGGTTTCGTAACAGACAACAATGCACTGACATAACTTTGACATACCGCTTTTTAAGAAAGCACTAAAAAGCAAAACTTGGATACAGTTAAACAAAACCAAACTCCATGGATATCAAAATGTGTCACTCAAAGTACTATAAATTCAAACTCAAGGAAAATAATCAAAAGGGCTATTTAACATTCTAATGTGACCATGGAGGTAAGCAATAATGCTTTTCAGCATCAAAACAGAAATCGCTACGCAAGATTTTCATGTAACTTTAAATATAAGGAAATCCAATGCCACACATTCATGCCCACTCCATTTTAAAACATGGAAAAACTTAATTCCACATGCAGGGATCCAGAACACTAGCAGAAGCTTCCACAAGCAGGTAGACAAACTGCCACATAAATCTAGACATTCGCTGTGGCCACCTACCAAAATGAGCGTGAGGAAACACTTGAGAATGCATTGCTCCAGAAAGGCCTTATGGAAAGCCATAAAGAGACCAATGTCAATTAACTTACGGTAACTATTGTAAAAATAGAAGTAAACTTGTTTCATTAAGAAGTTCTAAAATTAGAATGTGCTGTTAGAAAGTGGGTAGCATAATGCATGATAAGAATACATCCACAATCTTTTTATTTGAACTCTATTCATGATACTGTAACATTTACACTGTTAGCAATAAAGGGGAAATTAGAATAAATATCAAATGAAGACACATTTATGAAATCCATCATTTTAAATAAGCACTAACTTTTTTTCATGTGAAGATATAACCATATTCATAAAAAGACTTATAGGTCTTATAAGTTACACCCAAAAATGCTATTCACAGGATAATCTAAAATGATCTAGCATCTACAAAGTCAAATCTTGGAGAGAGCACCTGAACAATGCTTGATTTTTATTTACAATTCTGTATGCTAATTAGAAATACATAAGGAAACTCAAGTAAACTAATGAACGATTATGAGGGAAAAATTATTCGATGTAGCTAGCATTAGAAAGGTGAGCAGCATATTCAGTTTAAAATATAATGGCTGAAAAGAAAAATTCATCTTGCACACATCTTTCCCACCCGGCATGACTGAGGTCAAAGAGGTTACATATAACTGAATTTAATTAATAGAAAACAAATTTTTGTTGTTATGTGTTTGTTTTAACCATCAGAAGTGGAATTGTTTCTAAAATATAAGTCCATGCATTTTAAATTAGTATGCCTAACCAACTGAATTTGGGGAAATGGCAACTGAGAAACTGGAGTTGTTCTGAGTCTTGGTTCTGTCATCTTCTAACTACAGGAAATCATTTAACTTCTATAAGCCCCAGTAAGAATCCTTATTTTCTAATGTTCACATGGTTTTTTGCAATAAACACGTTTTTCAAAACTTGCCATTCTGTAATCTGTATTTCTCACCTGTTGCTCCTCTGGCATTGGTCTGAAATGGATTTGTAGAAGATGCCACAGAAGGACCGGCAGCCGCAACAAATGGGTTTGTGGAAGGCGTAGCTTTAAAAAATTACAAAATACACTATAAAATCCTAAAACATTTTTTATTCAAATATTTAAAACATTTGTTATATATTTATGAAGACAGAAAACATGAGCTTTCTGATAATAAATATTGTTGGTCTGTCTTCTGGTTCCCCTAGAAAATGCTCTACAATATACAACACACATCTGGGCTTTTATAAAAACCACTGTTACATTAGTCCCCCCCCCATTATCCACAATCCCACTTTCTGCAGTTCATTACCAGCAATCAATGGCAATCCAAAAATATTAAATGGAAAACTCCAGAAAAGAACACTGGTAAGTTCTAAATTGTGCATTAATCTGAGTAATGTGATGAAATCTCGCTCCATCCTGCTCGATTTTTAATTAATAATGGTCCCAAAGCACAAGAGTAGTGATGCTCACAATATGGGCATACCAAAGAGAAGCTACGAAGTACTTTCTTTAAGTGAAAAGGTGAGAGTTCTCTACTTAATAAGGAAACAAACAAAAAACTGAATGTTGAGGTTGCTAAGATCTATGGTGAGAACAAATCTTCTATCCATAAAATTGCCAAGTTTATAAATTAAATTTTTTTTCATCACAGGTATGTACACACAGGAAAAACATATATACAAGGTTTGGTACTATCCACGGTTTCAGACACCCACTGAGGGTGTCTTGGAACATATCTCCTGCATATAAAGGAGGGCCAAGTGTATACCAGAAACACGTACTTCCAAATGGAGCAGGCACACTTGAAGAAGCAGGCTGTGTCTGTGTAGGAGCACCCACTGGCACTGTTCCAAAAACACTGCTGAAAACAAGTATTGAAAGAGTTCATATTAAAAAAAAAAAAAGGATAATCTATTCAAAGGGTGGCCATAAAAATGTAGAAACAGATCATTATGAACATACCACATATCACAGAGGTTCTCAAACTTTAAGTCTCAAGACTCAATTACATTCTGGAAAATTATTGAAAACCTGAAAGAGCCTTTGTTTCAGTATGCTGTATTTATCAATATACATATGCTACAAAAATTAAAACAGAAATTTTACATAATTTTTCCACCTAAAAATAACAACAAAGCTATTACGTGCTAACATAAATAACATTTTATGGTAAATATATTTTCCAAAACAAAAGGAAGTTAATGACAACAGTAACACTGACATTTCTGCAAATCCCTTTAATGGCTGGCTTAACAGAGCAACCATCTATTGTGACTTGTTTAGGATGAAGTATTTATTTTTTTTAAAAAATGGCCTCACATAGATACATAGTTGAACAAAACAGGAGTATCTTAATAGCTTTTTCAGAAAATTGTAGATATATTCTTTGTTATCATACCAAAAACAGTGGGAATTTCTTAAAGGTTAGGTGCAATACAGAATTTGAAAACTTATCAGTTAACTTTTTTGTACTCAATTAAAGCTAACATTCACTAGCCTCTCTTGCAGTTTAAATGAATCTTTTACTGATGTTACGGCATCTGGAAAATACTTGATCCCAATCTTCCAAATGTCAACACATTTCCTTATCCAGAATAAAAAAAACACAAAAAAAACAAAAAAAAACTACCCCCCCCCCCCCCCAAAAAAGAATCACATTCATTAGCTACCCATCTCATCAGAGAAGTAATGGGAAGCTTATCAAGTTCACGGTAGAGTCAATAAGTTTCCAAAATTCTAATATTTGCTTGAATGTGTGAATTATTACCAGTTATTTTCCTTTAAATGATAAGCTTAAATTCTTAATTTGTAAGAAAATATCGCCAAATACCCAAATCTGAATAATCACGGTCTACCTATCAGTCATCTTTCAAGGGAAAATGGTGGTCCATAATACAAGAGGCTGCTTCATTCCACCATTAACCAGTTAATTTCCTCAAGACAGCCATCAATACGCAGCAGACCTGCCTGATGCATACCTTTCTTCAACACACAGAACACAGACAGTCAGTTTAAGGAGAAAGATTTAATACAATTCATCTTTTGACTGATTCATCAAGAATATTCGTAAGAAAAACTAATGAGAACATTCGTAAGTAAAACTGAATGAACAGTGGTAAAAGAAATGTAATGATTATTTGATGACTACTTGTACAGTTTAGTGCTAAGATGCCAGTAAGTTTTACCTGGTGCTATTTTTGCACCATCAACAACTGAAAACACAAAGAATCGCTCAAAATGACTATGAATAGTTTTAACCTAACAGATCCCTTCAAAGGGCCCAGGTAGTACTCAAAACATTCCATGGACCACTGTAATGTAATATCAATTAAGCCATTTGTTATGTGTAACC
Source organism: Pteronotus mesoamericanus (assembly GCF_021234165.1). Lineage (NCBI taxonomy): Eukaryota > Metazoa > Chordata > Mammalia > Chiroptera > Mormoopidae > Pteronotus > Pteronotus mesoamericanus. Next base: position 2,228,779 of record NW_026555277.1, read on the forward strand.
CATGTTCCCAGGTTTTAGGGCCACTTTGCTTTAGTCCACTATTACATGTCTAATATAGACAATATTAATAAAGTAAAAAATACTCTAAATTTCATTCTTCATATTTAATTTTTCCTATATGGCATATGGAAAATTTATTACTGGAGAGACCAAGTAGTTGGTGTTACAATCCTACCATTTCTCTCTAGAAAAGGTGATAAAATAAAAACCTTCTAGGATAACAAAAGAGGGACAATCCACAGGAATAAAAACAATGAGATGGATAAAATGTATAGGTAAGTCACCGAGACTTCTGTACACCTTAGAAGTCAAAACTGTAAGAGCTTTTAAAGAGCTATGTTGTTAAAATGTGTCAGACTTCCTGCTGCCAAGAATTCCTTTATACCTGGTGTATATGAACACAGTTAACAGGTAGGTCTATTTATAAATATCAGTATGACACTGAAGAGGTATGGAATTAGTGCTGGGTACTGGTGCAAACATTTCTAAAAAAGCCTATTTATAACGAAGGCAACATCATGTTACTTTCAGTGTTTAGTCTTCATGACTAAGAACTGTACCTTAAAAGCATATAATTTGCTAAATGGATTCTCTGCTGAGTATAATTAAATCTGTATCTAGCTGTCCATTTTGAGATGTATACATATGCTGAGTTACATTTTGGTGTTCAAGAAAGCAACAAAACCTTTGATTAAATGGAAGATAAAATTAGGTAATTATTCAAGGATTTTACTTTAGCACATATAGTTAGCAAATTACACTCAGTTTCCTCAAATTTATAAAAAATTCAATAATTTTAAAATTATGCCCCAAATACTCATTCTTTAACATTATTATTCAGAGTTGAAGAAAGATTTAAGCATGAAGCAGGAACACTAAGACCAGGTACCTGCTGGCATTACTTGTGGAAGTGTACGCATTACTGGAGGTGGCTGCAGAGCTGAAAACGCTGTCTAGCTCTGCCAGGGCTGCATACTTGTCCGAAGATGCACTTGACTGACTGGGAACTGACACCACAGAACCAACAGGAGCTTTACCTGTGGTCCCAAAGCCACTCCCCTGATCACCACCTGTGAACAAACAAATTACAACAGAAAATTAATACCTCCAAACTTATCAACCATATTTGCTATGCAACACATGTAAATTTGAAACTGATTCGGAGCTAAGCAAATAAATGGATGGACTCTGGAGTCTTATCTAATAAATAATCTAGAAAATACTAGACAGAATTAGTTGTGATACATACCACTGGGGTAAAGACAGAATACTGCTTCTATAACAAAAACTAAGACTCTGTACCAATGACACATCTAAACTGTGCATAAAGAAGGAACTCTCAAAAAGTGCTACTTAACATCTCCTAGAAAGGTGCACTTCATTCAAGTAAACATAAACTTGTAAAATGAGGGACCCTAAAGTGAACAATCTATTAATGGCATTTTCGCAGGGTTGTCCATGAAAAACTTAGAGGTAGTAATAACAGGGAACATTTACTGAGTATTTACTATGTGCCAAGCCCTGTTCTAAATGCCTTACATGCAGTAACATATAATACAATGCCATGGTTTCAATGCTACTTACTACCCTCATTTTGTAGATGAGAAAGTAGGCCCTGCAGAGAGCAGGACAAAATCCAGCCTGAAGGCAGATCCCTGCTCTTCCCCACTGCACTATGCACTTTGAGAGGCAAAATACTGGCCTCGAGACCAATTCTAGGCATAAAAACACATTGTAAAAATCATTTTAAAAAAATTACCAAGATATTAATAGAAAATAGTTCAAAATGAATATATTATAGAAACCACCAAATAACCTTCCAGTCCGTTCTAACATTCTTATCCCTGTAAGGCCTTAGAACAGCAAAGCATGCTTTCTAAGACAAAATTAAATTTCTGTCAATTACTTTCTTTTGAAACTAGAAGAACAGAAATTAGTTTCTATGCCTTCAGTTTTATAGTTGAGATTTCAGATTCTCAAAATCTACACAACCACTAAGAAGAGCACAGCATCCTCAGGTTTTAATAAACACAACTAAGTTTAAAGGACTGTATAATATACAAATTTGTATTGCTTTGTTTGAATTTTGATTACCTTGCCCAGCACTGAAGATATTGTCTAAATTAGCAAGTGCTGCATATTTGTCTGCAGTCTGAAGACCAGGTTTGTTTGTTGAAACTTTATTAACAGCTGTTGCTGTTTGATGACTCTGGGAAGTGTTGAAGGTTCCAAAATCAGCACTGGAGGACTTGGGGAAGTTATCAAAATGAGCAAAATTAGCATTTACTGATCCCGCACTTCCACCTGTAACAGAATAAATAAAACATTTGAAATTTCTAGACTTTTCCCAATATGCTGTGGTAGATTATATGATCACTGCTTCCTAAATTAAGTATTCTATAAGCAATCCTATATTCCTAAAAGTAACAACTGGCAAATAGCATTCAACTTTAACCAGCTACATGTGACTTTTTATAATTTGCAAAACTAGGTTTTTAAAGGCCTTGGCAAAATGACGAGTTACAAATTTCTGCGTGTTATTACCTCTCCTGAAGAATATAATTCACCTGGTTTAAGACCCCTTTATAGTTATTTACTATGACCTTTTTACTAGGTCTTCTGCTAACAGGTACCTGACAATATAAGCTTCTGTAGTTCTAATGAAGACTTGGTTGAAAACAAATTCAAAGGTAGAAATTTAAAATGTCTTAAGATGTACTATTTTGATCCAGAATTTATAATAGATGGTCTTTGAGCTCCAGACTCATTTTATTTAAAGAGCTATTATTAATTCCACACAATAATCTAATGCACATGGTATCCCCATTAAAACTATGCCCTACTATAGTTTAAGGAATAAAAATTCCATTAAAACCATGCCCTACTATAGTTTAAGGAATAAAAATTGTAGTACACAATATAAAAATTTAAATATTATGGCAATTTTTAACTTTATAAAGCATAATTCACCAAAAGGTCACTAATTATAATATATCCTGCTAAGATTTTAAAGTTCATTCTATAATCTAGAGACTTCTTTAGAGTACTACTAAAGGCTAACGCCAGTATATTGCATGCTGTACTTTTGATCCTAAACTTTTGATACCAGTTCTTTACACCAACACATTGGTTTCAACAATCAAAGTAATATATAAAAGTAGTTTTATATTAAAGTGATAGCAAAACACGTATAGCTATTTTTAGAACAGAAAGGCTATACCACTATTGGGGGGGAGGGGACCTTCCATCAATCAGAATGTTTAAAATTAAACATTCTAAAATAATACCTAACAATAAAATTCCTCAGGAATTAAAACACTGGTTGTTTCCAATTAAGTAGTGTGTGTATTTAAAAGACTATGATCTGGCCCTGGCTGGTGTGGCTCAGTGGGTTGGGTGCTGTCCCACAAACCAAAAGGTTGATTCCCAGTCAGGGCACATGCCTGGCTTTTTGGGCCAGGTCCCTGGTTGGGGGTGTGCAAGAGGCAACCGATGGATGTTTCCCCCTCACACACTGATGTTTCTCTCCTCCTCTGTCTCTCCCCTTACCATCCTTCTAAAAATAAATAAATAAAAGATTGTGATCTGTTACAAGCAGCTGATGAATCAAGTACATAGTAAAGCTTTCAAAGTCTGTATGAAATTTTTTTCAAATTATTAAAAATGGAATTACGAAATCGACTAACTCATTGTATACTATTGTGTTCTCTGAGTTTAGTAATAGTGAAGGGAAAGTAATAGCAAGAGTTTATACAGATTATTAAAAGATGATTAACATTCTATAACTGAAAAACCCATGAAATATAGCATAAAAAGTAAAATTAGTAAAAGATGCCTCCTTGACAACAGAACTTACTGTTGGTAGCCTGGAGAGGAAAAGCTGAAGTAAATTCACCAAAACTGCAGCTAGATGAAAGCATTCTAAATACTGGACAGCCAAAAATTACGTAAATGATAAAAGTTAAAGGAAAAAAAAGATAATTGAAAGAAAAATCTTTAAGACAATACACAGAGTTCAAGTTGAAAGCAAAGTAATCAGCCAAAGATCTAAACAAGGGTTCAATGAGTTTCTGAAAATAACATAGATTATGGGAGAGTATTCATTGTTTAAAGACCAATTCCTGCACAGAAAACTATTTTCAAGTTTGACTAAAGTGACCCTTAAATAACCTACTTGTGACTAGTAACATTTATTTCTTGCAAGTTTGTTGTCCTGAAAATTACTTATACTTTTAGTTCTATGGAAGCAGTCAATTCGCTTCCTTTTCTTAGAGCCTAAATTATTGTGTTCTATAAACCTAAAACACTGTAGTACTTTAATTCCTCCTTGCGTAAGGAATTTAAGGAAGATTCATGTGCAGGAAAAGGAGAATCGATGTTGTGAATTAGACAACATACCAAAGAGGTCAGAAACACAAATGAACACAGAAATAAAATAAGAGATTTCAGGTTTCCCCAGAGCTTTGTAAAACAGAACTATTTTAAAATGAGATCATTATAGAATTGAAGATTAGAATAATTTTCAGAATTACATCTAGAGAGTTTTACTTTGTTCTTTAAAGAAAACATTTAGGCATAATGCTGGAGAAGCTCTACCTGTAGTTTGGGGCTGAAAAGGAGAGTGACTTGCTGTGGGGAAACCTCCAAAATTACTCGAACCACTAGACTGTCCAAATGCATCAAAGTTTGCAAAATCTGCATTTGCAGAATTCTGAGCTGTAAATGGTAAGGAACAATACATGTTAATGAATATGAAAACTATAAATAAAAAACCATGACAAATGAATTTAAGAATTTTATGGAAAGTTTCTACATCTCAGAACTCATTTTAAAGACATACAGAAATCAGATTTTAAATCCTACCCATGTTTATTTAGCCCAATTTCAAACAGTTTATTAAAGGGTAACCAGAAATTTCCAAAACCACGTTGTACAATGATAAAGTTGCATACAATACCCTTTGAGCGATCACAGGAATAGTACTATAAATTTAACTCTATTAAAGAAAACTCTAAATTAAGAGCACTAAATACATGAGTTACAGTAAAGCAGGTAGAAATGTTGGATATAGGATGCAGTCTGGAGAATTCAGATTTAAAATGGTAATAAATGATTCATCAGCCAGATGAATCTACAGTATTGATATAAAATGGTTTAATTAACTTAATAACCTTAAAAGATACGACGGTAGGGGAGGAAATGTACCTAAAACAGACCTCTTTTACTTGGAGCCCGTGACACTTCCCTTTCTGGGCAATCGCGCCAAGCGCTTCTGAAACGTGAGGCGCTGCCCCAGCATCGCCGGCCACACTGTGCTCTTGAAAGCCTCTTCGAAACACGTTTATCTTACCTCTCAAACACTATACAGAAGTCCCTAAACTAAAAGGCTGCTTACTGCTTAACAATATAAATTCTGTATTTTCTGGATACCCCCAATCTTTTGTCATTATTTTTTACTTAATTCAATTTCTTTTTAAGTTGAAATTTTACTTTCCCCAAAATAAATATAAGTACTAACAAATGAATAATAAATTTTAAAATTAATTTCTTCAGTATTTTGGAATCGCTATATGAGTTTATATAATAAGTGTAATACGAGTTTAAACACAGTTCCCATTTAGTATTGCAGAGAAAACCACTAAACAAAAACAATTTAGTGCAAAGGGAATCTGAGATTAAAATCAGAGAATTCCACCCTAACACAGGTAACTGAAGAGCTCTGGACAAGTCCCTCAATTGTTCTGGCTCTACCAGTTTTATCAACTAGCAAAATGAGAGGATTCACTATATACGTCTCTACTTGCAATTCCAGCACTACAACTTTTGAAACAACAGAAATTCTTTAAGAGCTTTAAAATATAAGACCAAAATGAAGAAAATTCTACTAAGTGGCCAAGTAAATTTATAAGGCCAAAATGTATAATATATAGATAATGCAACCATAAACCAAACAGAGAACATGGAACAGAAAGTTCTCAAATTTAGTGGGCCATATTGCATAAGGTAAGTTTTAGGTTTTTAAAACAACTCAGATGTACATCTGAGAACAAATGAAACACATGTCCCTTGAAGAAATAGGAATCCCTAAGCTAGATATCACTTAAACCTCAAACATATGAATATATACTATATAATAGTATATGTTCTATATTTATCTTAAATTTACAATATCATAAGGGAAAAATATACATTTAATATATTTCAAACATCAGGAAAAAAACATCAGCTCAACACAATTCATTTAGTCAAGTCTACTTCATCTCCTTTACATTTTCCCAGTGTTTCTCACCAGATCACCAAACACATTAATCAAATATCTAACCTTTACGAAAATATAGGACTTTCTAATATTTCTATTAGTTTTCATTTGTAGACTATTCATCATCTTCAACAAATGGTTATAGTAACTTTTACAACATCTAAGTGCTGTGGAATAAAACTTTGATAAATACAAGTTTGGAAATTAAGCTCTAATAAATGTAATAATACAAAAGTTACTGTCTGGAACCTTAAGCAATCTTTACACAAAGAAATCCAAACTAAAAAGAATGTGATAAAACAGTAAAGGTGTGTTTTAAATAATCTTATTTCAAAAAGTATAAAGGAATCAGCTAAGTTTAAAATTTAAGGCACCAAGTTAATGAGCCTGAACCTTCTAAGAGCTGTATTTCCTCTTTAATGAGAAACAGGTGCTCGTGAGAAAGGTCGAGACCAGAGGACGGACACTAACAGCCTTCATCAAATTCAGCTGACAGGTACCTTTGTTTCACCTACACAATATTTAAATTTTTTCCATCAATTTCCAAAACTTAAAAAGAGAACATGTTTACTTTAAATAAGATTCCTTGCTTCTCTAAAAAGAAAATTAATATATTAGTAATCCTAAACCTGTATTTCCATGTGGCAACAGATTCGGGCACCCCCCCCCCGCCTTAAAAAGGGCACCATAGTTCCTCACATGCTGCGTTTTTACTACTCAATTGTGTTTACCTTAGTAGCAAGGGAATTGAGTTTGACATCCCTAATATAAGGTATGAAAAAAATTAATTACAGTTTACAGTTTGTAGGTTTTGTGATGTTTATTACCAGTCAAAATAACTATTATGTTTCTAATTGCAGGCATATTTCTGTAGAATTTCTATTGTTTTTGTTTTTTTAAGTATTGGGTTGGCCAAGAAGTTTGTATGTTTTTTTCATAAAATAAAAGGCACATTTTTCACTTTCACCAATAACTTTATTGATTTGGATATTTTGAGTATGTTGGCTATTTCTCACATGGTATAACACTGATTGTTCTCAATGTCTCGATTGGGATGCTATCAACTTTAACTGGTCTACCTCACTGTGGAGCATCATCTAATGAGAAATCTCCAGCACTTAACTTCACAAACCAATTTGATACGTTTAATCAGTCACAGCACCTTCTCCAAACACTGCACAATCTTTTTTGCATTTCAGATGCGTTTTCACCTTTCTTGAAATAATGAAGCATAGTATACCAAAAACGTTGCTTATTTTCTCCCATCTTCAATATTAAAATGGCTACACAAAAATTCACCAACTTCAATGTTTTTTTAAAAATGCACATTCATATGACAGCTGTCACAATACAATCTCACATAACTGTTTCAAATGAAGATAAAGACAACTAAGTGCTCTAGAGTCATCTTAGGGAACTTTCTGGCTACCCCAATACTTCAGCTGCTAAATAAAGGAACGATAAATTTAGATTATCACAACTTTGCATAACATACCTCAGCACTGGCCATCAACAGCTAACATCGCCAAAACAGGTAGTCAATACTATCTGCCTCTTAAGTCCTAAGTAGCAGGCCTGCCCGCTCTGCCACCACCCAGGAACAACAGCAGCAACAACAACAACAAAAAAATGTAACTGATAAAGTCCCTACCAATTTACAGGAGATGTGAAAGAGAGGAACCTGATAAAGGACCCCACAGTGGTGCAGTCAACAACTTCAGACTTGCTTAAAACTCAACAGGACAAATAACCTAGTTTCTTCAACAAATAAATTAAAGGGGATGGAGGAAGAACCTATAGGCTAAGAGACATATTTCACAATTGCAATGTGTAGACCTTACCTGAAACATAATCTGAATAAAATATGTGTGTGTGCATGCACAATGGATATTTGAATACTAACAAATTATTGTTTATTATTATTCCATTTATTTAGGGAGCAGTAATACTACCGTGATTATAAATCCCCCTCAAAAAACCCTTATTTTATAAATACATATAAAATAGGTTATTTAGGGATAAACTACTATGTCTCAGATTTGCTTCAAAATAACTTAAGAGGAAGTGACTAGAATGAGAAATCAAACCAGATTAGCCATGAGTGATGAGTACATGAAGGTTACTTTTGAACATTTGAAACTGTCCATACCAAAACGTTAAAAAAATTTAATAGTCCTTTCCCATTTTTCTATGGAAAGAGGTCACGTCAATACCTGACATTTAGTCTCTTTTGTAATTAAAAGCACCAGGGTTACATGATTACATGTACACCTCAACAGGTATAAGCGACCAAATATTCTCAACAGAATATGTTTACTAGTACTTAACTTTTTAAAAGAATGGCTGTTTCTTGGTGTTTATACACAACTCTGGTAAAAAGTCTTGGGGAAAAAACATTTACCTGCATGACTGTTGAAATGTGCAAAGTTAGCAAAGTTGGCTGTGGCTGTTGACTGAGGAGCTGGAGCAGCAAATATGTCTGACCCAAGATCACTTAAAAGGTCAAACTGCTTCTTTTCTTGTTGCTGTCCTTGAGAGCGACCTACAACAGGGGACTATAAACCACATATTAGCTATAAAGAGACTCCAGTATGATATGCTAAACTGCTATCACACTGTTCCCAACTGATCAAGCTTAAAACATAGTTTAAAGATTACATAATCTTTTACCTGTATTTTGGTATTTTTTGAAATGCACCAATTTTCAACATCTATTCTCAAATTATCTTTCAACTTTAAGTACAGTGTGAAAAGCAAAGAAACACAATTACAACAGCTGTTACACCTCACGACAAAGGATGGGTTTACTGCTTGCAGGGGTGTCCAACTTACGGCCCAAGGGCTGCATGCAGCCCAACACGAAATTGTAAATTTACCTGAAACATTATGAGATTTTGTGTGTGTGTGTGATTTTACATGTCGCAATGTATTTAATGTGTGGCTCAAGACAACTCTTCTTCTTCCAGTGTGGCGCACCCTTGGCAGACAGTCTTACTGCTGAGAGAAGCGGATAAGGCTTTCATACAGCACATCCTTCATACATAGGAAGAAGAGTTACATTATACTGACTTAACACTTCTCTTCATTTTTCACTCAAATCTTTTTGTGCAAAAACAGAGCAATTTATCCAGATGCCCTACTGCTCATTATTAAGAAGAGTAGGATTTAATTCGAACAGTACCATGCCTCTGAACCATTTTTGTGTAAGGTAGACATAATGTCACACAATAGTAGATTTGTCACAGCTCAGTCAACTGTAATAAAGGGCAGAAGTACAAACTTTAGGTATCAACTCATGAAATGACTTCAGTCTATTCAGTTTTTGAGAATAAGGTACAGAATGCAAAGCCACCTGTGTTTCCACACACATGCATTACAAAGCAGACATGGGGGAAATTCCACTGCTTGAGAAATCCTTCCCTGTAGAAATACATCACAGAGGCTATACTGTTATGAATCTAATGGTTACCATAGACTCCTGTTTTACCAATTCTGTTATATGACAGAGCTATGGCAATGTTCCCATATACCTTTACATGGAGGATGCACAGAGACTAGTATTAGCAATAGCAAAGGAGCAAATGTACACACACCCCAACCACTTAACCAACAATCCTTTAAAGTATTATAAACCACTGGTACATAATGCTGCTGGCATACAAGGTTATGCTACTGTCTTTAAAAATTCTCAAATTCATTATACTCAGCCCTCCTTAGGTAGAAGCCTCTACAAAGACTTGACGACTACTCACCTGACTAGGTGTGCCCTTATTTAAGTGCAGGGCTGGTGCTGAATCGCCTAAAAGAGATTTCAGCGGTTTGACCTCAGGTGTGCTGCTTGTGCTACTGGCAGAGGACCCTGAAATAGAGGCATGAACTGATGCCACCACTTTGGCTTGTTCTGGTGGGACATACCTAAAACACATGAGAAGGTGAACAGGCAATTAACTAAGAAAAATATAGGAATTGCTACACTCAAAGATGATAAGCATAATTCTAAATTTGTACAAGACTGTTAATGTTAATCTTATTTCAAAACCCTCTTGGAACTGACAGCTGAAGACGACACTTAACCGAAATGCTCAGAGAAAGGGCAATAAAAACATAAAACTTTTTTCAATTATTTATTTAGTTTTTATAAAATAAACACAATAATCTTTTTTTAAACAGTGGGCCTATCATGATGTATAGTTAATACTATAATTTAATTTTTAAAAACTAAAGTACTATAAGATCCTAAGTATCATTTGGAAACAGAATAGAAAGAAAACATCTATTATCAGAGTTAGAAGTCTAAAATATAAAGGCCTATTACAAATCTGTAAGAATAAGATGAAGAACCCAATTTTTAAATGGGCAGAAACAATTCACAAAGGGAGACAGAGAAATGAAAACACCTGTAATCTAATTCATTCGTATTTAATCTTAGTGTAAACATTACAAATTTTGTTACTATCTATTAAAATACATAAATAGGTAAGCTCTGTGCCCCAGAGGTACCAGGTACATGTACACAAATGCATGTACACGTGTGTTACCACAGCCCTCTTAAATCTATTTAATATAATACTACATAGTTACTTTTTTGACATGGGAAGATGTCCATATTATTTCATGGGTCTTTCAGGTTTGACAGGAATAAGAGAGTAAAGGAAGGAAAGAAAGGCAATAATATAATTCCCTAATATTGAGAACGATGACCTCTAGGGTTGGGATTATACAGAGCATACACTTTCTGTATTTCTGGGTTTTCTCCTTCAACACCCCCTTTTCAAGTAGGTGGAGAAAGCAGGAAAACAATGGTTAACAGCACCTATCTGTTCCAGAGACTATTCAAATTCCAGCTCCACCACTCAATAGCTGTGAAACCTAAGGCAAACTACTTCTGTTCTTTGTGCCTATGATCTCCCATCTATAAAATGAAGAATGATTGCTGTAAAGTATAAATGAGTTAACATTTGTAAAGCACTTCGAAGAGTTCCTGGAACAGGTGTTAGCTATCATCAGACTGCATAATCATCACAAACAATAAAATTGCTTTGCTTTTTCCAGTACATGGGAGATGATGGAACAAGACAATGAATAAAGGAAGTTATCTTTCCCATAATTTGGCATATCACTGATCATACCAACTTTTGAGCATAGTCACATCAAAGGGTAAAACCAGATAATATTTATAGTATTTACTTCAAAAGACTCATCTGACCAAAAATAAGGTAAATTTGTATAACACAGTAAGTTTGAACATTGGTCAAAAGAACAATGTCAAAATCTCTTTAGATGACAATAGCCCCACTGTTTTAAGAATGGTTTGCTCAAAGTAGGGATTTTTAGGGAGTCTGCATTTGGAGAGTTCTTATGCCATATTAAAAACCAACTGCGCTGCTCTCTAGTCACATGTTACAGGTGTGCAGGAGCATGTGTTTCAAATGCACAGGTCCTGGCCTTCCTGAATGGTCACTCCCTCTTCCCACCCACCAATTAAAAGCCATATTTGTTAACCTTGTTATTACTGTGCTGTTTCTCAGGACAGAAAAAATAACACAAATCACAATTATTTGAGGTTAACAGTTATTTGGGTTGTGGTTTGAATGAACAGATTTTATTGTTTACTATTATTATAAAAAAAAATGTTGGAGGATATATGTTTTTAATTCTATCAACCCATATTCACAAAAACTCCTCTTGCTAATTGAAGCAAAACTATCTCAAATTGCAGCTAAGTCCTATTCAAACTAATACTCTGAATTGGTAAAAGTAAAACTGTTGGGGAAATAAAAAATTAGGCCAGGGTTATACAAGAAAAGCCTGCACTATGGGGCGGAAGGTCTAGGAAATTAACTAAAATGATAAAAAGATAATTGTATACTTCATTTAAAAAGAATCAATTATTTTTTTCCCATGTTTTTCCATACTTATTTTCCATGTTTTTACTATCACCCCACCGTCTAAAATTTTCCTCTTTTCCAAACTAAAACTTTACTGGTATGTTTTATCTATATTCACACCTAATGTATCTAGTGCTAATCTTGCTTTTGTAAAAAGCAGCCTCCTCAAGAGAACAGTTAAGAATACAAAGTTGAATACAAAGTTTGCAGCACGAACTTTCTAATGTGCTAAGAGGATGAAGGTAGAGACAGTTCACCCATAAAATCACAGCAAGTATTCCCTCAGGACCAAAACAGCCTCCTGGCTATATATCATTCTCTGGGTTAAAACACAGCTCTCCTCAGGATAGCAACAGGCCATTAACTTTTCCATTATCTATTCCCTCTATTTGTGACTCTCTCCTTAATCTTCTTGTCCCCCAAAATAAGGAAATATACACTACTGAATACTTATAAAGAAACAAGAGTTTATCATTAATGAGTCTTAGTCAACTGACTTACATTGTGCTGATACAGCTAAAAATTAAGAGCCCAAAGCAGTTAAACACTAGCTCTAAGCATATACTCCCTGTTCTGTTTTAAAGGGCTTACTAGCTACATGCCCAACCTATTTTCTTTCTCTTTAAAAATTACCATCTGATAGATTTAGTTAGGGGAGTATAAATGTTCCCTCCTTAACCAGGTAGTAAAATGACTTCTTGGATGGGAAGTAAAAGATATCTTAAGCAAAGACTTGCTGCAAGATGCAATTAGGTGGATGGATTGTGAGTGGACTACACGAAAGCCTTAGCATAGTGCCAAGTATATAGGAGATACTAAATAAATACTTGTTAAATGAATAAAGATTTGAAGAAAGGAGGCTTTATAAGACTAAAAATATCTGAAGAAACCAACAGGGCTAGAGAAGGATTCAAAGGAATGATCCCTAACTTTCCAAAAAATGGTAAGAAACTTGGAACAGGTTGCTGAGTTAAGATAAAGTAGAAGTGAAGGATACTGGAACCAAATCCAATAAAAAGCTAAAGTATCATGGGTACCTACCTACCTACCTATTCCTTTATTTCCTAGCTACCTAACCTGCCTATTTATTTCCTTCCTTCCTTCCTTCCTCCCTCCCTTATGTCAGACTAATCTTACCCATAATTAATGTGATTTGGGGAACCTTTGCTCTAAATACAAACTATTCACTCACCATCTTTTCTTTTCATATTTTTCTTGTAGGAACTCTTTCACTTTTTGTGGATCCCTGAAGTCTGGAATTGCTGAAGATCTATCATCAAATAATCCTAGCCAAATCTGTTTACAGACCTTTGAAAAGAATTAAAAAAAAAAAAAAGTGTTAAAAATCAACATCTTCACTTAATGAAATATTAAGGGAAAATTATGATCTCTCAAAAAACTAACCTACTTAATTGTAATAATACTGTTTTCAGTGAGGATATTTATCACAATGAGAAATGAAGATGTCAACAAATTAAGTAATTTATTTAAATATGTTAACAGTATGCAATAAAATCTGAGCAACAGCATCATAAAGAACAGCACCTCATAGGGAAACAAATAGTGAAACGGGATTAGAGGGGACACGGGATTTTTTGGTCTTGGAATAATCCACACAGTAAGCCCTTAACAAAGCCTTGTCACCTTATGAATCTCAGTTATCTCACCGGATGAAACAGAGTGAACTAGGCCAGTAACAATTTCACACACCCTTTCACAGGTTTAAAAATCAACCACAAATAACAAACAAAAATTACTAGAATCATCAACAATTTGCTATTAAAGTATAATAGTAACAGAACATAAAGAAGATTCGAATTTCACTTCATAGTTGCCTCTTATGCTGTTTCCCCCTAATGCCTAAAAAATGAGAAACTGAAATATCCCTTTTTAGACAAATCAAAGAAATGATGGACAACTCAAATAAGACACAAGAGCATTAAGAAAACAATGAAGAGAATTTGATAAAGTGGTCTTCATCAAAATTAAAAACTGCTGCTCTTCAAAAACTTAAAGAAAAGGCAAGCTACTAAGTGATAAGAAGTATTTGCAAAACATGTAAGAACTTGAAAAAACATCAATCCAGAATGTATTTTACAATTCTTAAAACGCAATTATAATAAAGACAAAAAAACTGTTCAAAGAATGGGTAGAAAATTTTACAGCCACTTTACCAAATATGCAGTCCAACATCATTAGTCATATGAAAAACGCAAATTAAAACACCATGACCACACAACACAGACATCACTAGAAGGCCTAAGAATAAAAAGATTGACCATATCATGTATTAGTGAGAAAATGAAACAGTTGGAACTCTCAAGAAAGTAAAATGGTACAACCACTTTGGAAGAGAGTTGGCAGTTTCTTAAACATACACCTACCACATGGGCCCTGCCATCCCATTTCTAAGTAGCTACTCAAGAAATAAATGGACATGTCCATACTCCGATTTACACACAAATGTTCACAGCAGCTTTACTGATAATATCTCCAAACTGGAAAAAAACCCAAACATCCATCAACAAGTAAATGGACAGATTTTTGAAATATCCAAGTAGGAGACTCATCAGTAATAAGGAACTACTGATACAAGCAACTGCATAAATAAAACTTAAGATAATTATACTTATTGACATAAGTCAGACCCATCCCCAAAAGTACACACCACATGATTCATTTAACTTTTTACAAAATGTAAACTTATCTATACTGATGGAAAGCAAATCAAACAGATGTGTTACAAAAGGGCATAAGAAAACTCTTGATGCTGAAAAAATGTGCTATCGTATTGTGGTGATCAAGCTTCACTCGTCAAATTAGACACTTAAGTATGCACAAGTTCCTGTAATTATTCCTCCGGAAAGCTATAAAAAACAGGTCCGCAGTTTCCAAAATTGTATTATTTTAAAGAATAACAATCAAAACTGTGAAAAAAAAATAGTATCAAGCTTCGAAAAGTTTGCCAGAAATGTGAGAAATCAGAGAAGGAAAACCAGTAACCCTTCTCAATCTTACCTGCTCACTGAAGTGGGTGAGGGAGGACAGGAAAAGGACTAAGCCTTCTCCTCTCCCATCACATATCAAGCATGTGTGAAAACAGCCTTTCCTGGGGCTCCCTCCTACTCCAGGCTCAGTACAGGTACTATAAAGTCATTAAGGCAGAAACAGCTGACACCCGCGAAGCCTTAGAGTAAGACACTGTCTCATTATAAAAATATTTCAGAAGCAAAACCAGAGAAGTGCAGGCACCCAGGAATGGTAATGCAAAACTCACTGCCAGAAATACTATAACTCTGTAGGGGCCCAGCTTCTGCCATAAATATTTTAGCTACTTAAAAAGAACCACATGGGACTACCCTCAGGCAAAAACCTGACTAATAATTCTCCCAAAATGTAATTTTAAAAGATCCTGCGGTTTTACAATTACATTCATAAAAAGAAAATTGGAAGTTCCTAATTCTTCTATTTTAAAAATTCCCAGACAAGAACAAGAGACATGGTAGTCATTTGCCCAAAGCCAAAGATTTATTAACTGTAACTGCCAGAATTAGTTCAGGATTCTAAATGCCATAAACATTTAGTCTTTACATTCCAAAACCCCTATTAATTACCACATACAAATTTTTAAACTAAGAACAATTAATGAAAAATAATAACATACAAACAAATAAAAAGATGTGCTGGAGACAAATCATAAAGTTATTCTCTTGGTACTTATCCCAGTTAACACAAAGCAAGATGGTGTGCTTGATGGTAAACTTGATAGATATCTGATGTTGGCAGCCTGCAGGATTCACTCAAAATTCTGTACTGACTGCTAGTAACTCTGCTCCTGCTCTTGGACAGGCCAACCTGCCAAGGAAAATCATGAAAACTAGCTGGTTGGACCCACCACAAATTAATGTTGTCTCACCATCAAAGTTCCTTCATGATCTTAGTCAGCTCTTATTTCTATTTTTGTTACCCCACCTGGCTATTTCCAGGTTGTTCAAAATCCTAAATCTTAGCTGTCACTCTTGGCAGTAGAGTTCTTACTCAAATGAAGTGGCTTTCAGAAATGGAATTCTTCACTTTCCTGGACTGGCACCATCTGAGTTACCTAAAAAATTGTTGCAGTGCAAATTTTCAGGAGGCACCCAGCAATCTGTTTTTAAGCAAGCCCTGTAGATGACTACAAAATAAGCCAAAGACTGAAAGCTAATGCTGTAGTAAACTCTAGGCCAGCAGACAGAAACTTGCTTTGCATATATAAGACGTTCGTCCAGAAAAAGTACAGCCATTGTTAATACAAGAACTTTCCGTTATATCAATGAAACCTGGCAGCCAAGGAGAGTGGACTGTAATGCTCATGCATGAACAATGACAACTTCACTGTTCTAGTCAGTGGGGGGCAGCAGACGCTGTTGAGTGCGCATGTGTACTGTGCGGCCGTTGCATTCGCAATATCTGAGCGAGTAGCGCAACAAATCTGCATCAAATTTTGCATTAAGCTTGAACATTCCTCCGCAGAAACTATGTAGATGATTCAGAAGGCCGCAGCTATGGGCAACTGGTGATTGGCAGCTTCATCACGACAATGCACTCATTCATGCATCACGTCTTGTGCAGAGTTTTTAGGTGAAACATCAAATCACCCTGGTGGACTCAGCCCTCCTACCACCCAGGTTGGGTGCCCTGTGACTTCTGGCTTTTCCAAAAACTAAAATCACCTTTAAAAGGGAAGAGATTTCAGACCACCAATGAGATTCAGGAAAGTACAACGGGGCAGCTGATGATGACTGAAAGAATAGAGTGAGGTCCCAAGGGGCCTACTTTGAAGGGGACTGAGGTGTCACTGTCCTATGTACAACATTTTTCTGTATCTTGTATCTTTAATAAATGTCTCTTTTTCATATTACATGTCTGGATACCTTCTGGAGAGACCCTGTACACTATATACAGCTTTCAGCATTTCTCAGATTGACTTAGCCACTAAACCTGTAATTGGGCAAGGTTCCTTTAATAGAGACAGTGTTCCAGGAACACATCTGGAATACTGTCACAGTCTCTAGAGCTCCTTGTGACCAATTCACATTTTAGTCCTTGAAAAGTTGGCTTCTGCTCCCACCATTCTACTAAAATTGCTCTTTCAGGTTTGTAGATATGCTGATAGTAAAGTATCAAAGTTCTATTTTCTGGATTTTTATTTTGTTTTGTTTTGCTTTACTTGTTTTAGCAAAATAACAAACATCAACTGAAAAGGGAGAGCTTTTCAAGGTTGAAGGAAGAGAATAGAGTGAATCCAGTTAAACTGCAGACAGCACTTAGGGCCTGTGGTCATGACTATTTAATGTACACTAGTCAGAGTAATGTATTTTCCTCCAGTCTCATCTGGCTGTTTAGGTACAAAGTAGGAGTGTTTGGCTTTAATCAAGTAAAATATAACAAGAGTTAAAAGGGAGTGGTCAGAACAGACCATGGAATCTAGGTAGGTTAGGAAAAACGAGCGTGGTGAGAATGACAGACAACAAGCTTCACGTTAGTGGACTAGAGTTCCTGTCAGCCATGCCCAAACTACTGGAGTTAAAGAAAGTTAGAGGGAATGAGTGAAAGAGAGACACAATAGCAGTCAGAGAAACGGATACTTGAACTTGAAATATGAGAGGGCATATAGTTATCGATAAACTCTAAAACAGGATGAAAGTTCACTGGAAATAAGAGGTCACAGAAATCAGGAAACTGATTTATTATGACGATAATCATGTGGACTATAAGGTCACTGGGATTGGCAGAAGTGATTAACACTAGTGGAAAGAACGCATGCAAAGCGCTAAAATTTATCATGAATGAGGAGAGCTGACTGGTGTACGGCTGCAGCAAGACACAGCAAGTGATAAAATCTACCTACCTGAGGAGCATGGGGCTGAGGAACTAGAAAGATCAATGAGGACCAAGGTACCTAAACACCATCCTCTGAAAAGGCCTCCCACATGATGGAATTAAGTTATGACGATCTTTATGAGGGAAGCAGATAATCATTCCTAACTACAGAATAACGCAATGGTTGTGGTAGTTATGAGCCTGGACTAGGGAATCAGACTGCCTGAGTGTGAATTCCAACTCTGTTTAATAATGGTGCCCACTTCAAAGGAATGTTGGAAGGACTGAGTTAATACATGTTTTGCACTCAGAACAGGAATACAGAATGAACTTTAAATGCCATCAGCTGTTATTACTCTTGGGCCCGGTCTCACGTGGTTCTCAGTGGGTTATGGAGCACTGAAGTTAATAAGCAAGGAAGAAGTCTCTCCCAGAACACAGGCCGCAGGGCTCCCTTCATTCCTGCAGAAGCAAAGTGGTCCTGATGGAAGCTCTCTCCTGGAACCACAGTATCTGAAGCGAAACTATAGCACTTTGTATCTCACATGAAACTGGTTACAAATCGCCTTATATTACAATCACTGAGTATGTATCTCATTTACTTTTAATTCCCCACAATGCTTAAGACAATGGGTCATACCATATTAATTGTTCAGTAAACAGATTGGTAATACTCAAAAACAGATCTTACAAAGGAATTTTTTTAAAAAATTACACACCAGCCAAGAGAATTCATGAAATTGTCAGAATATTTTTTCCCCTTATTCTATGCTAATCCATTCTGTAATTGCAATTGTAATGGCCACCAACAGAATCTAAAGTATTTTAAAGTGTATTTATCAGTCAGGACTGCCATAGGAAACAGATGGCACACTCCACCCCGGTCAAGTTCAATAATGAGTCTATTTACAAGGCGCAAGGAGGCTCTGAGGAAATCACAAGTGAGAGTCTAGTATCCCAGGGCTGGTAACAGCAGGGCCTCCACCACCCGCTGGCAGTGAAGGGGAAGGAGAGGAAGAGGTCAGCAGATTCTCAAACAAAAGGGCTACTTAATGGTGCTGTGACCTCCAATGGAAGGGTGCAGCCAGGCTGCGGATCTCACACAGTGAAGTTAGGCATTCTAACTTCTCTCTCCCTTCCTTTCTTTGATCTGCTGATAATGTCTCCCTCAAATGGACCCAAGCAGAGGCAAGAAAACCCAATTGTATATCCAGATAAATCAGCTGCCTGGAGCCAGGGCATGGAAAAGACTTGAGCTACAAGGACAAATGGAAGATATCCAACATGGCACCCAAATCATAACAAACATATGCAGTGCAAGCAATTTAACAAACTCAATTATGAACATCAAAAATACCAAACATCCATACTAATTCTCAATTACTCACATATAAAAAGGTAGAAAACAGTGTTGTACCAGGTCTGAGAAGGAAAATAGGTAAGTGTAGTGATAATACAACTTTGTAATCCTCTCAGGGACAGCAAAATAGAGAGAAAATTGCTGGAATGGGTATTTACATTTATTCATGAAACCCTTATTTTCATAAATAGGATACAAGGAATAAACAATGTAGCATGGCTGCTTGCAACCTCTAGCTAAAAAGATATAAAAATTTGGAAAGGACAGAAACATGCTCTAGAATTTAAAAGTTTTTTTCATTAGGCCAATCTATATACATATAACTAGATTTTATACTTTTTTTTTTTTTTGTCCTTTCTCTTCTTACTGGAAAGAGTATTACTGCCTCCTCCTGTGTGTAAAATATAATTATACCATTTCATAATGTTGCCCACCAAATACAGCAATAACAAACAGGACACTTAAAGAACTGAAAAATTCATGAACAAGAAACTAATATCCACTTTTTGGAGAGAAAGGAAAAAGGAACAGAAATAAATATTAACAAATTGGAAATACCATTAGAAGTTCTCTAGAGAGCTACCATGAATTTATACAAAATTCTATCATCATCATATTATTTTGCCCTAAAAGAAAAAAAACATTTTTGCCCTAGTATTTTTCCCAAAAAAATCCACAGTCAGAAATATATCTCAAATATATCAAATATATGTAATGACTCAAGTTAAATACTGGAAAAACAAGTAGATTGTTAACATTTCCTATACTCATTCCTTCTATATGAGCAATGACTACACTAATAGTTCTACCAACGACTGATTGGTATTTCTCAGTAATGACTATATATACTCATACCTGCAGAAACAAAAACAATATCCATATGCCTTATACAAGAGGAACAGCTAGTCCTGCATTTGTCTTTTTTAAGTCTTTTTAAGTGTGTGTTATTTGCCCTTGAGATGGCTCTGACCCCCAGAGACCCTGTGAATGAGTAGTGTCCTCAACAATCCTGCTCAGCTCCTGTGGACTCAGGCCTATGATTTCTTTTGTGAAGTCAATCCATATCTTATTTGGTCTTCCTCTTTTCCTGCTGCCTTCTGTTTTTCCCAGCATTATTGTCTTTTCCGAAGAACCCTGCTTTCTCTTGCTGTGCCAAACTAGGAGAGTTTGCCTCCAGCAATGTTTCAGACCTCACGTGCTCTACGACCCTAGGGTTTGTCTTTTCTGGCAGTCCAAGTTATCCATAGAGTGCTTCTCCAATACAGTATTTCAAATGAATCATTTTTTTCCCTAACAGCTTCCTTCACTGTCCAATTTCTATATCCACTAATAGTAATTGAGAATCTTTTTAGGATTGTGAAAGAGACCTAAGTTTTGCCTTTTTAGGTTAGTGATTTTAAGCTGGTTATCAAGAAACAAAAGACTCAGAAAGAACTTTTGACCCTCCTCCTTATCTGCCCAAAAGAATTCAGAAAGAGAAACCCAGGGCATTATCTTTGCATCACACTATAAATTCAATACGGCAGACAGGGAGAAATCTGGCAAAGCCTGTCCTTAGACCTCCCTCTGTGTCCCACTGTTTCTGGGTGGCTCAGCAAGAATTTGTTTACCACATGTTTGCTCTTTCTCCTCTACCTGTGAATTCTCTACTTTCCCTTTGAAATCCTAGACCCCTGCCCCCTTCTTCTCCTTAGTCCAGAATGGCAGATAAGCCTTAACTGTCCAAAGAGTTTTCGGTCTCATATTTATAACATCCCAACATAGGTATCCAGAATAAATTTGACATTTTCCCGTTATCTTGTCTCATGTTAATTTATTTGCCCAGTCAGAAGAACTTATTAGAAAGGTGGGAGGAAGAGAATTATTTGTTGTATCCCACAAATATATGGTATACTCGATCTTAAAATTTGATTTTATAAAAATATACTAGCAAGTACTAGAACATATGCAACTGGGTCCGTGAGAAGAGCATAAAATGAAAGAAGCCTTTCCCTGGAGGAAGAACTTTCCAAGAGTGAGGGCCATCTAAGGGACAATTTATTATATATAATTATTTCCTTGAGAATAAAGAAGAAAAAGTATCAGAGAAGATTAACAGGTATTTAATACTCATTTTCTAAATAACTGATAACTCCAAAGAAATAGAAAAAGATAAAGGAAGCCAATATTTAGAACACTATCCAGAAATTAACCAGTGGAAATGGCAATAAATAAATTTACTTGCAAGTGTCTGTGGACTGTGAAGGAGACCAGTAGCTCTAATTGACACCTACTGTAGAGACTTAGTAAAGGTAGTATACACAGTTCATCACACCCCCATGCCTTATTTCATTAATGTCTCTAATGCCAGATAGAACTGTGATCCAGTTAGGCGGCAAAGAACCAAAATCTAGCCACACCAGATCAGACAAAGCCGGCTTAGGGAAGCATACAGCAATACTTGAAGAATGCAAGACAAACCTGGGTTGCCAACAGGAAGCCATCTGGGACCTAGGGGTCTGAGTATCTGTTTCCAAAGCCTTCTCCCCACAAACCCCAAACACATAGTTTATAACTTTTGCTCTTCACACTATGTCTAATCCCTGCTCTTGCTATCTTAGAACAGTTTCTTCTGTTTAGTCATTGAACGGCACATGGCACAATTACACACTGCCTTTTCTGCTCAAATGATTCATCACTTATATCCAGTCTCTCTGTGAACCTTAATTCAATTTCTTGAGAGGATCTTTATTAGTCGCTGGCCTCTAGGGTTGGTATCTATTCCTGGTCCAATCAGCTGTGTGTGTTGTGGTTTTCCCAAGGCAGGGAGCCTTCCCCCTTTCTTCCTTCAGCAAGGAAAGCATGAGCTTAGTAAGTACCTCCCACCCAAAAAAACACGTTTGTTGGTGAACATGCTTTGCAAATTATCTTTGCTTTTGAAGTTTGAGTGGTTTTAAGAAAAACTGCCAATTCCCTGCTTTCTCAAACAAAGGTGTCATATGTAAATTGTCTTCTATGTGGGTAACAAACACCTGCTTGGCCTTTTAATTTTGTGATGTCTATAACAAGTTTCTATGTTTTAGCTAGTTATATTTATCAATTTTTTACTTTTTGATTTCTTCCACAGCTTTTAGTCTATAAAGTCCTTACACATTTAAATGTTAAATCATAATCAGCTATATTTTCTATTTTTACAGTAATCACTTCTTGTGTTTTTATTGTCCACTCTGAAGTGTACACATCTTTAAACAACATTATTTAGTTGTGCCCGTTTTCTTTCTTATGAAATAACTTGCTTCACAGAAAACTTGCAAGAGCAGTGAAGTCCCATACACGCTTCACTCACAGCCTCCAATGTTCGCATTCTCTCAAGATAGACAAAATTTTTTTTCTGAACCATTTAGAGACATGAACCTTTACCCACAAATGTATATCTCCTAAATATAAGGACGTTCTTTTATGTAACCACAGTTAAAAGATCAAAATCAGGAAATCATTTTAATTATCTAATTTATAGCCAATTATCTTAATAATGTCCTGTATAGGGAAAAAGGTTCTCTTAGTACAGAATCAGTAACTGTCCTGTCTCCTGACTCTCATTTAATCTGGAACAGCTTCTTAGCCTCTTTATCTTTTGGGACACCTTGATAGCTTTGAAGAGTACAGGCCAATTATTTTGTATTATGTTCCTTAATTTAGATTTCCTTGTGATTAAATGTATGTTATACATTTGGGGGGAACCACGTAAGTGATGTTGTATCCTTCCCAGTGTATCACATCAGAATGCACATGATGTCAATTTGTCCCATTTCTGGTGATGTCAATTTTGATTACTTGGTTAAAATTACATATGCCAGATCTCTTCATAGTCATCACTTTGAGGACTAGTAAGTATTTTGTAGGGAGACACTTAGAAACTATTTTCTGTATTTTATGGCTTCCTTTATGGATTTAAAATGTTAACTTTACATTTTTTCCTGAAATTTATTTTAGTATACCATGTCAGTTAACATTCTCATTGATTCTCTATTGAATAACCAATTCCTCCCACACTGAAGTGAGGAACTTCATTTATTTTACAATTTCATATACACATTTAATATATATATAAAAATTACAGTGTATCTTGGGATCTAGTCTACAGATCTGGGCTTATACTTGTATTAGTTTCATACTGATGTAATTACTATAAATTTATATTGCACATTATTGCCTGTAAACATACAGATTATTTAGTATCTAAGTAGAGCCAATTCTATTTATTCTTCATTTTATAAATTATTCCCAGCTAAGTTTTACTTCTTTGTTCTTTTGGATGAACTTTAGAATCATTTTCTTAAAAAAAAAAAAAAAAAATTCCCACCAGTGTTTCTGTTCCAATTCTTGTAAACTTAATCTGTGAGGCTTCTTCAAGCAAAGCACTCTCATTCCCAAAGACAGTACGAATCCAAGAGGCAAGCTTGCCAAGGAGGAAAAATTAACCAAAGGTTTATATTTCTTTCTTGCCACAGAGTAAGTTTTATATTTGCCAGAATACAGCTAGAACAAAAGAGGATCTGAGCAAGGGAGTAGAATGAGCAAGTTGGTCTGATCATTTCCTAAAGAGCTGAGTATTAAGAACAGTTCTATTTACTTGTCCTGATGTAAAATAAGAACTGTTTGTGGATTAGCCTTGGTTTAGGGAAAGCATTCCAGTGACCTCTAACATGAACACTACTCATTCACTCTTTAAGTCAACTTAAGGCTCCAGGAGAGTGATTGATACTACTGACATTCTATTGTCTGGTTGTCCCGGTAACTAAAGGCACGCATTTGCCAGACAGCTGACTAAGGTTGAGAATTCAGCCTTCAGGCTGAAAAACAGACTAAGTGGCCCAAAAGTAAAACAAGCCTTTGACATAAACCTGATCTATACCACATTCTACATAAATCAATAATGAGGAGAAAAAACATTTAGTTTTCTTTGAACATTTGCAAATATATGGGTGGCTTATGGGTTAATTTAAAAAAGAGAAAAAGAAATATGCAGGTAAAGTTCTTTTAAGTAAAAATGAAATTTGCATAAGAGGGTGAGTTTTAAGGTTCCCAAATCGTAATCTCATTTAAAAGGAACAATTTTTGAGCATCAATAAGAATAACTGCAACTGACTGAAACATATCAAATAAACAATTTCATTATTTTGAGAACAGTTAAATATTCAGGACAAGGGGCTTTGTTTATGTGTATTGTATCCACTGATATTTATGAGTTGTTCTAATGTACTTAAATAACAATAAAACTATTGCACGTTAATGTAAATAACTTTTACATATAAAAATAAGTTTTAATTTTTCGTATTTTTTAATTTGAGTTGACATTCAATATTATATAAGTTTCAAGTGTATAGCATAGCAGGTAGACATTTATATAACTTAAGAAGTGATCCCCCTGAAAGTACAGTACTGCCCCAACAGTATACGTAGTTATTACAATATTATTTATATTCCTTATGCTGTACTTTACAATCTCATGCCTATTTTGTAACTGCCAACTTGTACTTCATAATCCCTTCACCTTTTTCACCCAGTCTCCCAACACCCTCCCACCTGGTAACCATGTTTTTAATATCTATGAGTTTGTTTCTACATTGTTTTCTTCACTTGTTTTCTAGATTCCACATTTAAGTAAATGATAGGATATTCTGTCTTTCTCTGCCTGACTTATTTCACTTAGCATAACACCCTCTAGGTCCATCCATGTTATCACAAATGATAAAATTGCACGGGTTTGTTTTTTTATGCCTGGGTAATATTCTAGGGTGGGGCAATAGTAGGTCTCCAGTTGTTCTCATGGAATACAATAATAAATAATAATACAAGAATAAACTCCATGTTTCACATAAACCTACTTTTGCCCTACCCTCTTTGTACCACATCTTCTTTATCCAATCACCTATCAATGGACACTTGGGTATTGTTTTCTTATCCATTCAGCCACCCAATGTCTTTTGGAGTATTTAACTTATTCACATTGAAAGAAATTATTGATAAGCATGTAGCTAATGCCACTTAATTATTCATATTTTTATTCTTTTTCTTTTTCTTAAAGAAGTTCCTTCAACATTTCTTGTAATACTGATTTAATGGTGATGAACTCCATTCGTTTTTTCTTGTCTGGGAAGCTCTTTATCTCTACTTTGACTCTAAATGATAGCCTTGCTAGGTAGAGTAATCTTGGTTATAGGTTCTTGCTTTTAATCCTCATAAATATTTTATACCAATATCTTCTGGCCTGCAAAATTTCTGTTGAGAAATCAGCTTATTGTCTTATAGGAGCTCCCATGTAGGAAACCAACTGCTTTTCTCTTGCTACTTTTAAGATCATCTTTAACCTCTGGCATTTTAATTATGATGTATCTTGGTGTGGGCCTCTTTGGGTTCATCTTATTTGGGACCCTCTGCTTCCTGGATTTGTATGTCTATTTTTTTTGCCAGGGTAAGAAAGCTCTCTGTCATTATTTCTTCAAATAGGTTTTTAACCCCTTGCTCTCTTCCTTCTCCTTCTGGTAGTCAATATGATGCAAATTTTCTTATATTTGATGTCCCAGAGGTCCTTTAAACTGTTCTATTTTTTCTTTGGATTCTTTTTCTCTTTTGTGCTATTCTCATTGGGTGCTACCTTTTCTTACTAACCACTTATTTCATCCTCTGCTTCATCTAACCTGGTACTGATTCCATCTACATATTCATTTCTTACAGGTTCTTTTTTAGTCTCTATTTCTTTCTTTCTTTCTTTTTTTTTAATTATCTCCTTGTTGAAGTTCTGAGATCATCTATTCTTGCCCTAAGTTCACTGAGCATCCTTATACCTAGTGTTTTTAACTCTCTATCTGGTAGATAGCTTGCCTCCATTTTGTTTAGTTCTTTTTCTGAAGTTTTGCTCTGTTCTTTCATTTAGGACATGTTTGTTTGTTTCCTCATTTTGGCTGCTTCCCTGTATCTGTTTCTACTGAATATTTATTAGGTATATCTGCTACATCTCCCAGTCTTGGTAGGGTGGCCGTATGTAGTAGGTGTCCTGTGGAGTTCAGTGGCAGTCTCCCTGCTCACCTGAGCTGAGCGCTCCAGTTGTATCCTTTGCATTGGTTAAGGGTGCCCTCCTGTTGTAGTTGAGCCTTGACTGCTGTTAGCACATCAGTTGTTGGAACTGACCTTCAGACTGACTCACTGTGAGGACTGGTCATGACCATAGCTGATGAGCTGTTGTGTGGGCGCTGACTCCATGGATTTGCTTTCGTGGGGCTCTGGTACCTGCTGAGTCCAACCTTTGGGTGTGTCCTTTGTGGAACTAATTGGGTGGCGCTCTGGTGTGGTCAAAGCTGGTCACCTGGTGTGTTGGTTCTGGGGCTTCTTGGAAGAGGCTGTGCAGGTGCAAGTCCAGGTCAGTTGTTGCCTATGCTCAGCCCGGGGGTACCTGGTAGGAGCTACAAAGTGATCTATGATTGGTAGCTGCCTATGGTGGGCGTGGAGGTGCCTGGGAGAGGCTATGCTGTGAACTGAAACCAACTGCCACTAATGCTGGACTAGGGGCCACTTAGAAACAAAAGTACAGGGCACACCAAGGTCAGCAGCTACATTTTGGGGGACTGTGGATCCTGCAGGGATTTTAAGGAGTCCTTAGTATGCACCAAGGCCAGCCACTTGTGAATAACAGCCACTTAAAGAGGTTTGAGCACAAGTTGGGTAGTGCAGGTTTCTCAGGGCATCACCAGGGTGGGAAGTTTGATGGAGACTCAGGCATGGCGCCTTCAAGTTGCACTGGGGGTGGAGGGGGGGACCAACAAAAGAACAATGGTGCCCACTTCCCAGCTCTGTGGGGAAAGGGCTCAACAAAGGAACAAAATGGAAGACAGAGCTGCCCCTACAGGCCTGGCCCTGAAGCCAGACAGTTCAGTTCCTCCCTGTATATCCCTGGCACTTTTTTGAGCAGCTGCCCAGCGCTAGGGTTCAGAGTGAGGCAGGAGCTCAAAGTGAGCGTGTGCCTCAGTGAGTAAGTCCATGCAGAGGCCCTTGAAGAGGATGTGTGGGTTTCCAACACCTCTCCCTCTCACCAGGAGTGAATCCCTGCTGATTTTCACAGCCAGGTATTGTTGGGACTCCTCTTCCTGACACTGGTGGTCCACGCTGGGGATCCCAGTATAGGGGTGGTATGCCTCACTCTGGGGGGGACCTCCATAGTTGGGCTATTCCTCTGGATTACAACCACACAAGGGCCAGCCCATTTCATGTTTCTGCCCCTCCTACCCGTCTCAACATGGCTTCTTCTTTATAACCTTAGTTATGATTTCTGTTAGTCTTCAGGTGGTTCTCAAGGGCAGTTGTTCTATAATTTAGTTGTAATTTTGGTGTGGTCATGGGAGAGGTGAGCACAGCGTTCACCTACTCAACCATCTTGACCAAAAGACGCAAAAATAGCTATATTTTTTTAAACAAAAATAATTACTGAAAACAATGGCACTGTTTTACATTTCTGCAAATTTCATTAATACTTGGTTAAAGAGAAGACAATTGATTTCTCATCAGCTTCTGTATTTTTATGTTATGTAGTTTCTGGAAAATTCCACTATACTCATGAAAATGAGAGAAAAAGCAGCAAATCGAATCTTAGAATTATTTAAATTTTCTGACCTTAGGGAACCCATGAAAAGGTCTCAAGATCCCCTACAGGTCCCCAGACTTTGCTTGGAAAGTGACTAAATTAGAATATCACAATTTTACAATCCCTAGGTAATGATCAGAGGCATAGTTAGTATTAGAGGCTAACATTACCACCCGCCCCACCAAAAAAAAAAATGTCTCTCCATAAAAGAACACACCCAACCTATAAAACAGTGGTTCTTCCCCCACGGACACTAAGTGCATAGAATCAGCAAAGTCCAGATACTGTGAAACTACTGAACAAATGGCTGGGCTAAGGGAGGGGAAAAGGGGAAGCGAGGAGAGGCGGAAGAAGGGAAAGAGTAAAAAACTGGAGGAAGAAACATAAAAAATTAAAAAAAAATTAATTTAAAAGGTAAACAACCAAAAGATAGAACCCAAAGAACCAAAAGAATAGGTTTTTACCTCCAGTAATGCCAGAGTAACTCATATTAAAACCCAGTCCTCCAGTGATAAAAACTCTGGACACATTATAAAATCCATCAGAAGACTCTAGAGAGCAACCACAGGCAAACAAAAACTGGAGAGAAGTTGTAAGAAAGAAACAGCACTGTGCATTTGCTGTTTCATCACTTGAAAGAAAGCTCCAGTGAGTGCCAATCAGAGCCGCTAAAACTCAACAGAAATCCACAAAGTTTAAGCTTCCAGAGAGAGTTTACCTCACCACAGCAACTGGAAAATAAGAGGCAAATCCAGAAAGAAGAGAATCAGAGAGAAGAACTGTAAAACTTGTATATCACCTTTGCCCAAATCTCTGGCACACTCTTGACCTATTTGAATGTGCAGGACAGATTCCACGCAATTCAATCAAAGACTAAAAGAACCGAGAAGGGATTTCAGCTGGCACTCACCAGGAGAAGCAGAGTTTGCTAAAGTAAACAATGAATAAAACAAACAAAACCAATAGTTTTTGGAGGACAAAACAGAGTCCAGAGGCTCTACAACCTACTATTTCCAATGTTCTGAGTATAATCCAAAATCACTAGATATTCAAAGAAACAGGAAAGAATGACCCATAATCAAAAGCAAAAGCATGCCCTGGCTGGTGTGGCTCAGTGAACTGAGCGCCAGCCTGTGAACCAAAGGATTGCTGGTTCAATTCCCAGTCAGGGCACATGCCAGGGTTGCAGGCCAGGTCACCAGTAGGAGGCACATGAGAGGCAACCTCACACTGATGTTTCTTTCCCTCTCTTTCTCTCTCCCTTCCCCTCTGTCTAAAAATAAATATTTAAAATCTTTAAAGAAAAAAAAAAGCAACCACTTGAGACAGATATGAAATGATAAAGACTCCGGAATTAACAATGATTTAAAGCAGTGAGAACACCTATATTCAAAAGCATAAAAGGAAACTGTATGGCCCGGGCAGGTGTAGCTTAGTTGATTGGAGCATCATCCCATAACTGAAGGGTTGTAGGTTTGATCCCTGGTAGGGGCACATACAATGGCAACCAACAGACGTTTCTCTCTCTCCCTTCCTCTCTCTCTAAAAGAAATTAAAAAAAAAAAATATTTGAGTGGGGATTAAAAAGAAAATAAAGGAAACTATGAAATTTCAGCAGAGGCATAGAAGTTATAGAAAAGAACCAAATGTAAATTCTACCACTAGAAAAGATAGTATCAAGTCAATTCCAAATTAAAAATTGGAGTTTTGCGGTAACAGAAAATTCAGGTGGGGATAAGCAGAAATTACTTCAATCTGATGACTGGACAGTGGACATGAAAAAAGTAGTAAACTTGAACATAAATTAATAAAATTTGAAAATAAAGACTAAGAAAAAATTAGCAGAGGCTCAGAGAACTATAAGACTATAGCAAAATGTCTAGCTTCCATGCAGGTGAAACTTCAGATGGAGAGATGATGGAGAATGAAGCAGAAAAAAATTTTCCAAGAAAAAAATCGCCAAAACTTTCCAATTCAATGAAAGACAAATTAATAGATTAAGAAGCTCAGCAAACACCAGAGAGGATACACACACACACACACACACACACACACACACCAAAGTCACACTCTGAAAAAGTTCAAAAACTTTAAAATGTCCTATCACTACAGAGGAACAATATAAGTATCAGCTGATACTCTACATTTTACACTAAGTGATAAAATACAACATATCAAAGTTTGTGCAAAGCAGTTAAAGCAGAGCTTAGAGAGAAAATTTATTGCTCTAATATTAGAAAACAATGTTCTCAAATTGATGACCTTAGGTTTCATCTTAACAAGCTAAGAAAAGCAAATAACCCAGAGTAAACAGAATAAAGAGCAAAATTATATAGATCCTATACACATTATAAAATAGGATCTATAATGAGTAACTTTACATCAATAAATATGACAACTTAGATGAAACAGGCAAATTCCCTGAAAAATACAACCCATCAAAACTGATACAAGAAACTACTAATCTGAATTAACTACCCTGGGTCATTTTCATCCTCTGTCCCAGTGGCACTCAGATCCCAGTGCTCCTTTCTGTCCTCCCAGAGAGCCCAGTCATCTCCATTTGAGCATCTGGCCAAAGGGGACTGAGTCATCAACTCCCAAATAAGACTACACCATTTGGTACCAGAAGCTGCCAACAGGAGAGGGTAACGAGGACAGAAAGGGACAACCAAGCCTACTCTCCATGTCAAACAACAGATCACTCAAATGGCCATACAAAGGGCCATAAACAGTAGATCACTCAAATGGCTGGGTGACCACAGTTTGCCACCCTTAACCCAAAATATGTATAAAAATGATACCCAAAGAATGATAAAAAGTATCTATCTAAATCTTCAAGAAGCTCCTGTTGGACATGGCCTCTGGTTACTCCTAAACACAGCTGATCTTTCCTGTGCAGGATGGCTTGAATTTCATAAAACAAAGTCTTTTAGAAAAAGAAACTGAAGGGCTGTCAAGACTTACTTCAACACAGCATGGTACTGGCATAAGGACCAATGAAGAAATGAAAATGAATAGAGAGAAACAACCAATACTTATAAGGTCACTTCACTTTTGACAAAGGCTCCAAAGCAATCCACTGAAGAAAGTGTTCTGAACCAATGAAACTGGAACAACTATATAGATTCATGGAAATGTATGAACTGTGACCTCTATCACACAAAATTAATTTGAGATGGACCACAGATGTAAACATAAAGGCCAAACTTTTCAAAGCCTCTAAAATATAAAATGAGATTATTCTCATTATTTGAGAGCAAGCAGAGATTTCTCAAGATGGAATAGAGAAAGCAGTAATTATAATACTATGATAAAACTATTTCATCAAAAAAACAAACTTCTGCTTAATAAAAGACATCAGTAAGAAAATAAACGAGAAAGCCACAGACCAGGAGAAAATATTCACTACACATGTATCTGACGCAGAATGAACAAATTCTGATATATTCATATAATACTATTCAGTAATAAAAAAAAAGGAACAAGCTATAGGCATCCACATGCATAACTCTCAAAAGAAGCCTTTATACAAAATGGCACATTCTTTATTATTTTACTTACATGAATATAAATAAAAATCAGAATACTGGTTGCCTCTGAAATGAGAGGGACTAAACAGGAAGGGATGTCAGGGAACTTTTGGGGTTGATGGTCATGTTCTATTATCTTTATTAAGCTTTAGGTTACCAAACTAGATACATTTAGCAAAACTCTTCCAAAGGTACACTTAAGATTTTTACATTTCATTGTATGCATATATCTCAAAAAATTAACAAATAGTAAGTTGTAATTAATGATAAAGATTTTAGGCATGTTATGAACTAATCTTTGCAAGTAAGAAGTGGATAAATATTAGCTAAATATAGCATAATAGTTATTATACCTGCATAGTTTATCAACTTTTATGTATATTTGAATATTTCATAATAAAACATTGGGAGTTAGGGTGGGGGTAAGGAAGGAAGACAGATCTGGCTGTCGCGCTTGGTTTTGAGCAGCCTCTGACTGAGACAAGAGTCTTATAATGAGTGGGGACTTCTGAGACATTGAAGCAGGAAACCAAACTAAGCCCTAGGCCCCCAGCAGGCAGAGCAGCTGTTGCACTATAGCACTCACACTACCAGGAGGCTCTACTCACCTGCACTAAGACCTATGGCACCACGCCATGATAGACAGCACAAAATAGAACAAGTTCTGGTACCAGATGACCACTTACAGCCACCCCATCCTTGGAAAGATGCCAACATTACAGGCCCATATGAGCTTGTTCTAGGGGAATTAGTGGTATCCATGGTCCAGTAAAAGAATGATAAAACGTATCTATCTAAATCTTCAAGAAGTTCCTGTTGGACATGGCCTCTGGTTACACCTAAACATAACTGATCTTTCCCGTGCAGGATGGCTTGAATTTCATAAAACAAAATACAAAATATCATCACCAATTCCTCAAAAATTTATGGGCCCAGAGCCTGTTCCAAGTTTCTTCTTACCAGCTCATTAAGCACCCTACCACTAGACAGCACCCTCTGTTGCCAGGGTGAATGCCAGCTGCTGTCCTAGCAGCTGAACAGGCTTCCTGCTCTATAGTAAGAACCCAGCACCATCTTCCAGGAGCCTAAGCAGCAGACGCTGGATCAACGGAAAGACACAGGTAAAGGGCAACTCAAATGTGTGCTCTGGGGACACTTGTGTTACGAGTTTGCTTCAAGGCCTGGAAGTCACCTCAGTGGCAGTGTTTCCCAGGGACTCCAGGTTAGAATTTCCAGACCCAGAGAAGCCGCCTGGTCTGAGGCCAGCCCCTCCCCATCCTGACAAAACCTGGCTCTGTCGCACAGAGCAAAAGATACAGGCCCCAAGAAGTTGCCAGGTCCAGGCCTTTGCAGGTTGAAATGTGATCCACTGAGTCTCCAATTCTTTGTCATCAGTACAGAGATTTAAAACCCGTATTTGCATTGATAATGTATACACTTTACTCTCATCTTGATTCAAAGAGACTCTTAAGGGAAGGAAATAAAATACATATGTGCATTTCTTGATAACATTCAAAAATTAAACAAATATCTTCTTAAATAATTCAACAGTGTGCCTCAATATTCTAAAGTTAGGTGGTTTTAAACCTCAAATACCTCACTTGGAAGATATTCTCTCAAATAATTACATTTTTATAGTTAATTTTTTAACATGACCACCATTAATGAATTAACTTTTCATATTTATTAAGAGCATACTGGCTGAAGTTTAACAAAAAATTCTCTCTATACTAAACTCATTAAATTCACTTCAAAGCACATTTTTCTATATGATACTTTTTTCCCCTGAGCTTAGGAATCAATTGAAAAAATATCTTTATATAAGATGTCAGTTTCAAAACATTTCACATACACTATCTTCAAATCACCCTCAAACAGTCAGGACAGGTACTTCCCATGGATTACAAAGGAAAATGAAGCTCAGGGAAAGAAGTTTGCCCAACGTGACGTTAATTAATTATTGGTGCTGAAACCAGACCAGACTGTTCCCAGTCCTACTCTGGAGCATATACTATTCTGGCTTTCCCGAGGTGGTCTATAGCTGTCAGCATCAGAATCACCTGGAATTCTGCCTTAAAATTCGGACACATTCCTGTGCTTCAACCTACATCTAGGGTCAGAATCTCTAGGGAATAGAACCCAGGTCTTCTAAATTCTTATTAAAATTTAAAAAAAATTTTTTTTTAAACTTGCTAATGAAAGTAAGACCAATGAAACTCAAGTGGGTATAAAGTTTGAAACTCCCTTGGATGTACTTACTCTTGTATATATTCTCATTGCTACAAGTATAATGAAGAAGTATGGAAGATTATGCCATGAAAATGTTGATAATGTTCTGAGGATAATAATATCAATATAAAGGAAACTATGACCAATAAAAAAATCTGTAAAATCTTACAGTGAATGCCATTTTTTAAAAAAGTTTAAAATATGAGTGGAGGTTTTCATTCCTATGGACTAAAATCATCCTAAAGATTTAATAGAATACAAATACTGACAGGCCTTGGGAAAAAGATTCAGTATAAATAAAACAGCATAAGCAAAATGGCAAGACTGGAATACAGACAGCATGTATGAAAAACAAAAACCGAGATTACTGTAATTAAATATTCCTGCTGGGAATGAAGAAAATGATTAACTAGGAAAAGAAGCCAGGTTATAAAAAAAAATTTGTATTAAGAACTGAAGACTTCGGCCCTGGCTGATGTGGCTCAGTGGACTGAGTGGCCTGTGACCAAAAGGTCACTGGT
This sequence comes from Pteronotus mesoamericanus, assembly GCF_021234165.1. Lineage (NCBI taxonomy): Eukaryota > Metazoa > Chordata > Mammalia > Chiroptera > Mormoopidae > Pteronotus > Pteronotus mesoamericanus. Next base: position 2,263,048 of record NW_026555277.1, read on the forward strand.
TCAATTCCTGGTCAGGGCACATGTCTGGGATGCAGGCCAGGTCCCCAGTTGGGGGCATGTGAGAAGCAACCAATCAATGTTTCTCTCACACATTGATGTTTCTTTCCCTCCCTTCCCTATCTCTAAAATTAAAATAAAATTTTAAACACACACACACACACACACAATTTATAGCTGAAGATTTTGGTATTCCATAGACCAGGAGTCTTTGTTCAGCTACCTACAGACGAAACTGGACCACTGGCCTGTTTTTGTACTATTCCTGACCTAAGAATGGTTTCCACATGTTTAAAGGTGTGTAATTTCATACAAGAATATGCAACAGAGACTACAGGTGGCCTGCAAAGCCTCCAATATTTACTCACTGCTGTTCACAGAAAATGTCTCTCTTCTGCTACAAGCCACAAGGTTGTTTGTAAATCCTGGAGTAGTAAGTATGTAACTTAACTCTGCCACTCAATAATGACAAATATTTAACATTAAAATAACTGCCAGTTTATATTATTATTTAAGCTTCCATAAATTCAAAGTTAAAATGCTCCATGAATGTAAATACATAACCAAAATATTAATGTAAATGACACTACTGTTTTCTAAGAAAACTGGAAAATCCCCCTAATAAAACAACTCAGAGCAAGGATTGAAAAAAACATTAATCCTTCTCCTATTACATCTTTTATCTTAGATTCTGATTCAACAGCATCTGAAAATCTATTATTCAACAGGAAATATGCTGGGAATCTTCCCAGGTTGCCCGAGTTCAAAGCATTCTAAACCTTCTACATGAAGATGTTATTGTTATTGCCCTGACTGGGTAGCAGAGTTGGTTGGAGTGTAATCCAGTATACCAAAAAAGGACTGCAGGTTCAATCCCCAGTCAGAGCACATACCTACGTTGTAGGTTCAATATCCAATGAGAAAGCATATGGGTGGAAACCAACTGATGTTTCTCCCTCATGTCTGTCTGTCTCTCCCCCCCTCCTCCTTTCCCTCTCTCTAAAAATATCAATAAACATATCGTCAGGTGAGGACAAAAAAAAACAAAAAACACAAAACCCCAAACAACACTTTCTCTTTTCCACTTGTAGAAATCAAGGCTCAGAAGCATCTTATCCAACATTCTTAACCTGTCAAGTCCAATCTGATCCTTTATGCAGAAAACCACTGCACTTCAAGAAATATTTAACAAGCCCACCCAACTTTATCAATATCCCTATAGAGAAGCAATTTGAGTTAAGACTGCTTAGGTTTTAATCAAACTTAATAGAAACATAGTTTCATGCACTGATTTAGGATTCACTCACAAGCTCGTTGTCTTTGCTCTCATGTCCCATAGGCTCTATCTGACATTGGCCTTCCACTTTTCAGAATCCGCTACTCTGCACTGAAAATGACCAACACATTACAGCACGTAGGAATGGGATGATTTAGGAATAGCCACTAGTGACCTGTTTAACCTCATTATAGATTCTGAGTACAACATATAAAATGATACCAGGATTTTAAAATGACACACAGCTTGTGAATTTAGAATTTTAAATTTAGAAACGAAAATAATTTAATTTGTGTCAGTGTTTGTTTCCAGCTATATTAATAGGCCCAATCCTTCCCAAAGATGCAATTTAACAGTCTGAAAGGCCTAACTAGTTGTCTCATAAAACAAGGCCTATTTAAACCATATGTATAACTGCTTGAAGAATACTGTCTCTCCACACTCCCAAAAATCTGCAACTCCAAACTGAAGCTATCTTACCAATATCAAAAAAATAATAATGTGTATCGTCTCTCTCCCCCATTAGACTGTGAGCTTTACCTAAGGGCAAGAATCAGTCTGGGTTTGCTTATTGTACCCCAAGCACCCAAGGACACACAACAGATGATTAATAAATCTCTGCTTCAAGAATGAAGAATGAATCCATCATGGAATGTTAATGGGAAAAGTGAACCTTACCTACAGGTCTATTGTTTTAAAATGGTTTTCTTTTTTTTAAAATTTTATTGATTATACTATTACAGTTGTCCTGATTTTTCCACCTTGGCCCCCCTCCACCCAGCAACCCCCACTCCCTCAGGCAATCCCCACACCATTATTCATGTCCAGGGTCATATGTGTAAGTTCTTTGGCTACTCCATTTCCTATACTGTTCTTTACATCCCCACAGCTATTCTGTAACTACTTATTTGTACCTCTTAATCCCCTCACCTCTTCACCCATTCACCCACACCCCGCTCCCATTTGGCAACAATCACAACACTCTCTGCATCTATGACTGTCTCTGTATTCTTGTTTGCTCACTTTGTTTTTTAGGTTCAATTGTTGATAAGTATGTATTTTGTTCAGTTTATTGTTCAGAGTTTTGATCTTTTTCTTAAAAAAGCAATTTATCAGATGCAGAGTTCAAAACATTGTTTATAAGGATGCTCAGGGAACTCAGGACCTCAACAGCATAAAAAATGTTTATTATGCTGTTTAACATTTCATATAGTAATAGTTTGATGATGATGAATTCCTTTAGTTTTTTTCTTGTCTGGGAAGCTCTTTATCTGCCCTTGGATTCTAAAAAGTATTTTTACTAGGTAGAGCAATCTTGGCTGTAGGTCCTGGCTTTTCATGATTTTGAATGTTTCTTGTCAATCCCTTCTAGCTAACAAAGTATCTTTTGAGAAATCAGCTGACAGTCTGATGGGAACTGCCCTACAGGTAACTGCCTTTTCTCTTCAGTATTTAAGATTCTCTATCTTTGCCCTTTGGCATTTTAATTTTGTGTCCTGGGTGGGCCTCTTTGCATCCCTCTTGTTTGGGATTCTTTGTGCTTCCTGGACTTCCATGTCTATCTCCTTCACCAAACTAGGGAAGTTTTCTTTCACTGTTTTTCAAATAGAGTTCCGATTCCTTGCTCTTTCTCTTCTCCTTCTGGCACCCCTATGACGCAAATATTGGAATGCATGAAGTTGTTCCAGAGGCTGCTGCTACTATCCTCATGTTTTTTGGATTTTTTTATTCTTGTTCTGATTATTTTTTGCTTCCTTATGTTAAATCATTGATCTGATTCTTGAGTTCATTCACTCTACAGCTGTTTCCGGTAAATTGTTCCTTATTTTAGTGTAACCTTCTCTTACGATAGGACATTTTTTATGCTGTTGAGGTCCTCACTAAGTTCCCTCAGCAATCTTATAAAAAATGATTTGAACTGTGCATCTGATAAATTGCTTATCTCCATTTTCTTTAGCTCTTTTTCTGGAGTTTTGATCTTTCATTTGGGCCATGTTTCCTCATCTCCTCATTTTGGCAGACCCCCTGTATTTGTTTCTATATTTGGTAGACCTGCTATGACTCCAAATTGGTAATGTGGCCTAATGTTGTAGGTGTACTGAAGGGTCCAATGGCACAGCCTCCCCTATCACCCAAGCTGGGGTACTTGAGGTGTGCCCTTCATGTGGGCTGAGAACACCCTCCTCTCGTAGTTGAGCCTTGGTTTCCGTTGGCAGGTCAATGGGAGGGATTTATCCAGGACAGTCACCTGCAATGGTTGGATGTGACCACTGACCACCAAACCTCTGCCCTCTGTGGAGGATCAGCTGTGCAGGGGCAAGATGGTGGTGCTCCAACATGATCTATAGCTGCCCACTGGGTGTGTTGGCCCCGTGGTGCAGGCTAAGGTCACCCCCTCTTGTGTTTTGTCCGGAGCCACCCTGCCTGAGCTGTAAAGCAATCTGAGATGGCTGCTACTTGTGCTGGGCTTGGAGATTCCCAGGTGAAGCGAAGCTGTGCATCTAGGCTGGACGCTGCTAATGCATGATGCCTGGCACCATTTTGCGAGAGTAATGGGTGCTAGGGTTCCCAGAGGCTGGCTGTAGCTTGTTTGAAAGGATTTAGGAAGTTGTGAACCATGATCCAAGGCCAGCCATTCATACGGAAAAGCCACCGTTAAGGACTGCAAGCTGGGTGGAATGGAAGATCAGAGGATCTGGGGGGAGGGGTGTGGGGGGGGCAGGGCAAACAGTGTTAGCCAAGTTGATGGAGTCTCAGATATGGCCCCAACCTGCAGGCTCCATGGCTCTGTGGGGTGAGGGTTCAGAAAATGAACAATGGCCTCTGCCCGCCTTTCTGTCCGGAAGAAATCTGTCTCCCACCTCTCATCTTGACGTCAAACACTTCAGTTTCTCCCTGCATGCCACTGGTGGTCTTTTGAGCTCCTAACCCAGTGCCAGAGCTCAGAGGGAGTAAGTATGAGCAAATGTGTGTGTGGGTTCTTTAAGAGGAACTGCTTGGGACTCCAGATGTTTCTTCCACTGACTCAATCCCTGCTGGTTTTTGCAGGCAGAAGTTATGGGAACTTATCCTCCTGGCACTGGAACCCTGGGCTGGGGCATCTTGTACAGGGCTGGGACTCCTCGGTCCTAAGATATCCTTTCTGAATTTTTATCCACCACAGGTAGATATGAGACCAGCCCCTTCCACAACTCCTCCCTTCCTACCAGTCTGGTTGGACGTGGTTTCTTGAATTCCATAGCTGTCAGACAGACTTCCATTCAACTAAATTTCTGATAGTTCTGAGTGATGGTTGTCCTGTAATTTGGCTGTAATTTTGATGTGGTTGTGCAAAGGAGGCCAGCCATGTTTATCAGTTCTGCCATCTTGACCCGATGTTTTTGGGTCCCTCCCTCCAGTTTTTCTTATTTTTATCATTGACACTATTCCAGATGTCCCCATTTCCCCACACTTTACCCACCTCCACCCAGGCCCTACCCCCCTTCCTTCATCACCACGCTATTGTCTGTGTCCATAGGTTGTACAGATATGTTCTTTGGCTTATCCCTTTCCCTTCTTTCATCCAGTTCCCCTTCTACCCTCCCCTCTGACAGCTATTTTGTTTGTCAGGGTTTTTCTTTAACAGTTTATTTTGTATTGTATTTTTTCCCATTACTATTTATCCCCCTACATCCTCTTTCACCTCCATCCCCCATCCCTCTGCAATCACCACACTGCTGTCTGTGTCTGTAAGTTTTTACTTCTTTGCTCAATCTAGGATTTTTTAAAATAAATAATTGGTGTTTGAAGCTTATTTTTATAATCAGCCGAAAGCTCAAATACTGTCAATCAATGTATGATTTCATTTATATGTGTAGTTTATATGCATGTGTAGCATTAGTAGTAAACCCTTTACTCTCAGTCCTAAAACATAATCAGGATAGTTAACTTACTCCTAGAAAAGAAAAACTGTATGTTTCAAAATAAAATTACTTCTGCATTTCCTTTTTTACTGAATTATTTATAGCACTGTTCACCAGCCTTCCTCCTTCTGTTAACTCTGATAATCAGAAGTTAATCCAATAGTGAAATTTAACTATAGGGCCATGATTTACCCATGATATCACAAAAGAAAACATATGGAGGAAACCACCACCACCCACCCACCCACCTACCCACCCACCCACACACTTTTAAAGTAACCTCTGATACAAAAGAAAGCATTATAAGATAGTATGTGGAAATATTTTACTTTTAGAAAAAATGTCAAAACCACTTCAGCAAATGACAAATGCAAAGTACTTTGCTGCAAAATATTTAACTACCATTTGGCATACTATATTCTATAACCCAAAAATGAACATATCTGCTCCACTAAATATAACTGTAGGAGTCTGAGAATACTAAAGTAGTAGTCAAGTAATTTGTAAGCTGTATCTGTAAAAACTAATAATATACTATTTTAAATATCAAGTGTGTCCTTGATACACATTTATAAATAGTAGTAACACTATTTGCTTAACATAGCCACCAAGAGACCAATACAGATATACTTTACTAATGACCCAAATACTGTAAGTTATGCTGCCATCAGTTTTGTGATTTTCCAAACAGTAAAGAATTCTTAAAGTTCTGAATGAGAAGTGAAATCACCCCCAGACAGTCACATGTGCTAAGCCACAGCATTGATGGCCTCAGTTAATGGCTTCCCTGTGTCCATGCCCTGTGCCAGGGGACTTGGTAGTCCCCTCCCACTCTAGTTCTGGAATTGGCAGCATGACTTTCTTTGGCAGTAAGTTGTTTACAACTGTAATGCAAGCATGTAAAATATATTTAAGTTATACATGCAGATGATTGTAAACAGGCTTTTCCCTTATAAAAACATCTGGAAAAACATGAAAAATATGTGGAATGCAGGTTAATTCTGTTTAACATACTGTGTGTCATCCAGAAACCATGGAACTTACCTGCTAAAGCCAGTGACACCCACAGGCATGCCCCTCAGAACACTAAAATTCCCCCGTGGGGGTGGAAGATCCAAGACTGCTCCCAATGTTAATATACTTTCTGATCTTGTAACTTCATCTCTTCTTCAAGTTTGAACTCATTCACATACAAGATTCATGAGAGTACCTTTTTAATCCAAAATTTTATGTGATAAAGTATGGTTTACAAACACATAATCAAAATATTTTGAAAGAAAAAATTAAAATCTGTATACTTTTCTCTATCCATGTTATATTTAAGATTTAAATGTTTAACTGATGATAAAGCACATGCACTTGAAGTCTGTATTTTTATGAAATTGTACCAACCGTGCTGCACTTCATATCAATCCTCATTCCACACAGCTGTTAAGTTTTTAAGAACACATATATTGCTAATATTGTAAAGAATCAAGTATACCTACCCAAATGTTTTGGTTCTAATATGTCCTTAGGGACACAAGAGGGTATGCCTGTCTTAACAAATATTTAAAAAGTCAGTGTATTTTCTAACAGCAAGAATTATTGTAAATTTCTTTTTCTTGTGATCTGTTTGCTCTGCCTTCAATCTTTTCCTGCCAGCTTAGGTCCTAGTCACCCTCAAAACCAGAAAGTGTGTCACCTTCTTTGTGAGAGCTTCCCAATCCTCTTCTTGTCACCAACAGACTGACTCCCTGTTCCATATTACATCTAAACCTTCTTACTCATCTTACTTACCTAACACCAAGTTATGTTATACACCTGTCTCCCTCAGCAACCCTGTTAGCACTATGTCAGCTAAGCCAATGTGACACATCTGTAACTGCACCCATAGTACTGAGCACAGTGCCTATCATGGTGGGTGTTTTAAATGGCCTTTCAATTTTCCTCCTTTTAGAATTTAAGAATCATGAACTCATTCATCTCTCATGTTTGTATTTTGTTTCTACTTTTTGACATAATGGATTGCCTAAATCTAGTATTTCTTGTCATATAGTCTAAATTTATATTGCCATTTCAGTCTTAATCCCGCCATACACTAAAGTGAAATAAGCCAGTCACAGAAGGACAAATACTATATGATTCCACTTACATGAGATCTAAAATAGTCAAACTCATCAAAGCAGAAAGTAGAACAGTGGTTGCCAGGGGCTGGGAAGGAAAATGGGGAGGTGCTATTCAATGAGTATAAAGCTTAGTTATGCAAGACAAATAAGTGCTAGAAATGTGCTGTAACACTGTGCCTATAGTTAATACTATTATATTGTACACTTAAAAAATGTTTAGGAGAGTCAATCTCACATTAAGTGTTGTTACCACAATTTTTTGAAAAATCTTAAGTGTTTTGGGGACCAGTCTATACCTAATGTTATATATTGACAGGTTTGGATATTTTACTCACTTCCCCCAATGAACTGTTACCTTTTCAATTCTGTTGCTCTGACTTTATCTACTGTCATTATACCTTTATTCTAAAAACAGAATATTTTTATTTCTGATTCCATTCTCATGTCCAAAATTTTGCATACTAGGCCAACATTCTAAAAACAGTAATTTAAAGCCTGCACTTCTATACTAATTCCAAACTTTATATAAATAGTCTAAATTGTATTTTAATCCATTAATATATTATTCTCTATTAAACTGTCATTACAAACCCTTTGCCCTTCATCTAGCTTTAGATGTCCTGCAATGTACCAATATCAGTCTGGAACCTGATATAATTTTCTGTTGAGTATTTGAGTGAAATTATTCACTCAAAATAATTTTTTATCAGTAAAATGGGGAGACTACGAAGTGCTTACTTCTATAAATCATGTATTTAAAAGCATTTCATAAAACCTTGAATTTACACCTCCACTATTTTAGAGCCGAAAACACAGGTGCATCACAAGTAGGCAAGCAAATTTAAGATATTACTATCAAAGTGTAGGAAGAGAGAGAGGCAGAGTACAAAATGCTCACACATTATCTTCTGAAGGTGAAAAGAGAAGATGGAAACTAGTAAAATCTTGATGCTTAACTTCTTTTCTGTATCTTATATCAAAAATGTGCAATCAGAACAGCATAACTAAACTATTATTTCCTTTCTAGGAAGTGATAAGAATCACTTATAAAATTGAAATGGCTCTGATTAATCAATTCGGTAACCAGCTCATCCTTACTCCAGATTATAAAATATGCCCACTTTGTTAATTTTATAGTTTTTAAAAAACATTAGATCACCAACTTTTACATGCGCAAAACATGGAAGTAAAAACAAAAAAGCAACCAACAGAATGGAACAGCTGGAAACCCAATAAAGCAGAGTGGAAGGACAACACTCCTCTGCAAACCGTGACTGCTGGGTTTCCCATGACAGCAGGCCGAGCCCTCAGAACCACCAGCCTGCTCTCTCCCTGCTCAGCTTTAAACTTCACATACACGGCCAAAGTTAAAGAGGTAGCAAAAACGAAGGAGGGGACCTCAAATGAAAGCTGAGCATACAACAGTCTAACACAAGCTTATGATAGTACTGCAAAGTTTATTCTTTTTTTTTTATCTTTTAAAGACTAACAATTAATTACTCCAATACTAGACAACCTCCAAAAATGCCTTTCACAGTCATCCCTGATGAATTTTAAATACATATGTTTCATCTCAGGTTTAAGACAAAGTCCTTAGATACTAGACATTAATTCTAAAAGCATAATATGAGTATATTCTAAAATACCTAAATATAAAATACAAAAATAACTTTTTCAGAGAGTGAAATTCATCATTCTAAACTTATTAAATCTTATTAAAATGACTGCCAACAAGAAAGTTGAAATTGTAAAAACACTTACTTCATTTCCATGTTTTTGCAGGAATTCAATTTCCTGTTGTGTGAATGTAGTCATGGAGATAGATTTCACCCGGTGTGGTGGATTTAACCCTCGCCTAAGAGAGAAAATATTGTACACATTTACTACTATATACCATATTTTTAAAATTGCATATCAATACAAAACAATACAAATGTTAGCACATTTACACTTGGACCAGAGCTTTTATTTCATAAACTAAAAGTACTTAAAAATTATTTTAAACTATTAATATCCACAACAGGTATGTCCAGGTAAGTTTGGCTACACCTACACTAAATAATATATTTAAAAATAAATTCAATTCACTACCTAGTTAGAAACCATAATACCTGTAACACAAGAACTTCTAGGAAATACAAATACTGCTTTAGTGTGTTTTCTTGGAGGGAGAAAACAATGCATTCGAAGAGCTCTATGGTAAAGAATTCAAAAAGTAATGGATTATCTAAGTATCTTCATACTTTAAGAAAATACGACAATGTGTTAAGTATGGAGCTACACAAATATTCTAGTCAAACTGCTACTACCTTTAGGTTTAAGGCCAATTTAGAAAATTAAAATTAACCTAAGGAAAGTAAGTTACTAACAATAAGAATAAAGTTCTGTCTCCCCATCAATTCAAACAAGGATTGGTAATAAGGAACATTTTTAATCACCTCAGGAGGCAATAAGTGTTCAAGAGGAAACAGCAGGGCCCTGGCGAAGGGATTCGAGAAATAGGCAGATACTTGATTAAACGACTTTTAAGACCCTTTACAACCTTGAGGACTTTTCTGTATAGATGACCGTGAGAGGACTTTATCTCTAAGTGTCATGATGTTTTATCATACACATAAAAAAGTGAATAGAAAAGCACTCAGAGAAAAGGACGGACTATTTACATTTTGTCCAAATACCACAAAGTAGCTACTCCACCCAGGAGAATAAGGGTTAAATAACCTATGCAAAGTTAACAGTTTCATAAAATTACTTTGGGAGTCTCGTCCTCTGGTAAACTTGTCATTTGGAATCTAGGTTTTAGGAAAGATTATTATAATATTTTTACAGAATTTGTTATAGTCATCTTGTAATTATCCATGCTGAGATTTAAACATGCTGTGAAATCACAAATCAAAAATCTTTCAAAAATATTCTGGAAACACTTTTGAATAATTAATTATGGTGTATACTTTTACTTTAAATCAAAATAATAAGGAGAATTCAGAAGAGAAGCTCCTCAACCTTCATATCCTGCTGCTTCTTTCTCTCCGTTCTACTATCAGAAATAGCAGGCACGCTTTTCAGATCATGCTTTGAGTTATGACAAGCTGCACTTTATCTGCTTCACATGTCAAAGTGGTAAGCCCATGTTAAGTTAGGTTTTGTTTCAATTTTAAATTAACAAGTCATTTTCCTTCTAGCTCTTGGTAAATCATACAACAGAAATGAAGATCGCACAGTAGAAGAAACTGAACATAGCAATCTCATCCCAGTAAAACTTTCAACCTTAACTACGAAGAAGCAACTATGGTACGATTTATCTTCAGGTACTTTTACAATTTGCAGTAACAAATTAATAAGGCTTTCAAGATACCTTAAATTTCCAAGTGAAAATGTAGGACAGTCATTATTACTCATTTAAAGCATGACACTGTATTCCAACTTATCCTTATCATGAGAACAAGACGAAATTCACCATTTTCAGGAAAGCTTATTCATTTATGTTATATATTTACACTTTACCCAGCTCCAAAACAATTTAAGAACTTAATGTATTACTGTTCTCTCAAATTTCTCTACTCCTTCTATTCTCACTTAGCCGCTTGGTCTCTCCTTATTCCCTAATACCTCCTCCTCAGGCCAGCCAACCTTTCCCTTTCCACTTACCCTATAGTAGCCTTTAAAAAAAAAAGAGGGAAGGGCAAAAGAATTACCTTCTAATGAGAAAACATTAAACACTGTTACAAGGGTGTATATTTTAAAGAAAAATTTTGGAGCAATACCCCTATACTTCTCAAATAATTAAAGAAAATCCTTGACTCTCTTAAAGTTATTTATACAGATGTAATTTCATGAAAGCAGTACAATGTATGGCTTGTACTAATATATCTTGAGTCTCTACCATATCACAGAGTCTATTTATGCATAAAGAAGGTATTCATTACTTAAATAAGTAAACAATAGAACTTATGAAACAAATACAACCAGAATAAGGACATATTTTTCACACTTATCAAGAATTTATTACAGGTTTTTTATTCAATTACAGTTCATGGTCAATATTATTTTGTATTAGTTTCAGGTGTAGTATAATGATTAGACAATCACATACTTTACAAAGTGTTCCCCCGATATTTCCGGCACCCACCTAACATCATGTATAGTTATTACAATACTATAAACATATTTTCAATGCTGTACTTTACATCCCCATGACTATTGTTAACTTCCAATCTATTACAGGATTTCTTTAAAAGAGCTCAGTGAACTTAAAAGAGGATTTGATTTATAAAACTAGTAGATGCAATTCTGCAAGACCACATTAATTATATGAATTGAGCAACTCTAAGAAGTATTACATTTTTTTCATGTTGATTCTCTAATTGATGTTCTATATCCCATTTATTCAAGCAGATTAACTATATTCTCAATGCAAGAATATACAGGAGTTTTTCCTCTTTCAGCTTCCAAAAGCTTTTGTACAAGGATAGCATGTGCTTATAAAACAGTTCATTTAAAAGAAATAAAATGAAGACTATCGATTTCTTAGGTAAAATGCAAACTGATGAGTCTGCAGTGAAAATGGGAATGTAATATACTTATGGCTGCATAAATTCACCAATTACTATCAAGAATCTCATCGGTGCTTTTTGACCCAGTAGCACATGCTTTTAGGAATCTATTCACTGGAACAAGGGTCCCCAAACCCCAGGCCCTGAATGGCCTGAGCTCTGCCTCCTGGCTTCCCTCCATCCCCTCAATCACTGGCGAGCTAGCGAAGCTCACCTGAGAGCTCTACCTCCTGTCGGCGCACCCCCTACAAAAAGGTTGGGACCAATGCTCTAGAAGGAACCAAAGCTCTGGCTGGACGATTCAGCAGGCTGGAACATCGTCTGGTACACCCAAAGGTTGCAGGTTCAATCCCTGGGAGGCAGCCAATCCATGTTTCTCACATACGTGTCTCTGTCTCTGTCTCTTTCCCTCCCTCTCCCCCTCTTCTGTCTAAAATCACTAACCATATCCTCTGTTATGGATTGAAAAAAAAAAAATCTGAAACAAAACTAACTATGTCTAAGATGTTCATCGCAGTTCGTAATACCATAACATCAGACACACTTTGGTATCAAAGGGGAAGTAGTTAAATGACAATAAAACTGTATATAACATCAGGCATACTCATGCTTATGTTTTAATTTTTTAAGATGAAATTTAACTTTATTTTTTTGTTTAGTCTTCACCCAAGGATATGTTCATTCACTGGGGAGAAGAGGGGGAGGGGGATGGATAAGAAAAAAGGGGGGATGGGCATTTCTGTGAGAAACATTGCTTTGTTGCCTCCTGGGGAACCCTGTAACCTAGGTATGTGCCCTGACCAGAGATTGGACCCAAAACCTTTCGGTGCATGGGATGATGTTCCAACCAACTGAGCCACCCAGCCAGGGCCAAAAAAGTTAATTTTAATGTATGCTAACTTAAGAAATAAAACACTAGAGTCCCGACTCTATATTACTATTTATAGTAACCAAAATTTTAACAGGAATTAAAATAGATCTTTTCTCATTAGCAGAACACCTCCATCTACCAGATTTGAACATTTAAATGAACAAAATCTTTAATCAAAACTGAATTTTTATTTAATTATTTTTAAGGTGTATTCCTGGAAGCTGGGGCCACTTTCCTTTTTCACTAAGCCTAGTCTAGCTGGCATGTGAATTTAGTGATTATAAAACACTTTACTATAATGACATTAGTCATAACTATTGAATAAAAGTGTTGAGCAAGTATACCACATCATTTTTACAGTGCCAATTTGAAGTACCACCCATTCTGGATCCTAAAAAACACATTTTAAGTCTTCAGTTTAGTGCAAAAAAAATTAAATGACGACTCACTCAATAGCAGCAGAATTGATATTTTGAAAGCATGTTTGTCAGTTAATTGGTTTCAAGAAGTTTCAAAGTCACCTACTTGTAGAGTCAAATAGGCTCCTGCAGTATAACTAAGTCACATGCAGACCCCCAGAGTGTCAGTCTCAAGGACCACCGCCCAGGTACGACGGCAAGCAGACGGAGTGACTCACCCCGTAGGTCTCCCCCTGTGCAGCTCTTAACCACGCCTCAAACAAGCTTGCTAACAGCCATTTATTCAACTCAAATAACAATTTGTGCTGGATGAATGAATAAGAAAGCTTATTTAGTGAGTTTGATTAATTGCTTTTTCCCTGCTGGGGGAGAAGCTGGTTAAGATATTGTAATAGGCTGTGAAAATTTATGGGGTTGCTAGTGTTGGCATAAAGCAACAAAGTTAATTTGACATTTAGATCTATTCCAATACTAGTTATTTAATTACTTATCTAGAACCAAATTTTAATTGAAAACACACACACACACACACACACACACACACACACACACACACCATGGTATAAAACACAATTGTTGTTTTGGGTTTTTCTTCCTGTAGTCACAATTACACTTTCAAGTTCTGTGTAATACTTAGGGCAAGCATCTAGAAAATAGTGAAGTAACAATTTAAACTAATTAAAGTATTTCAGGTGAAAGTAGACAAAGCCCGGGAATGTCTTCGTTATCTCTCCGAACCCCACTGAAATTACAGCAAAGGCATAAAAAGGCGTTAACCCGGACAGAGGCAGAGAGACAGAGAACATGGGAGGAGCCCCAAAACACACTATGGTCCTCTGAATAACAAGGTGTGGAAGATAAAACGTGAATATACCCACAGTAACCGACTTTACAGAGGAAAGGAAGCCAAAATGGAAACTCCTGCAGAGGTGGGAGAACCCAGCTACAGGGCCCTACAAAGATTACCAAAGGAAACCAGGGAATTTACATAGGGTCACCAAGAGACTCCTAATTTCTCTAAGGCACAAAACTACCCCTACCAGGCTTTAGACAGAGTAATCTGAAGAAAAATTTAACCTGGAGAGAGTATACCAAATAGACTCTGGACTCAGGGGGATCTGAGGATTGTTATAAGGTACCACACTAAAAACTGGGGTCTTATCTGAGACTCCATATACTGAATGATAAATTCAATGCCTCCATTCCCGTCCCCCAATGTGGATCCTAGAAGAGGGGTAGCCAGGCCTTTTCCCAGCAAGATTGAAGAAAATACTTCTGAACTACAAAAAAAGAAAAAGCATGAGTTTCCAAACCAACGAGTCCCCTCAAAATGCCTAAGAACTGAACAAAATACTTCAACAGAAAATTCAGCACAGATCCAAAAAAAAAGTATTTTCATCTTTGTGATTGTAGGCAAACTATTAAGTAAAAAATGAGGTCAGAATAAGACATTCTCAGCCATGTAGCTCTCAAAAATGGTCTCAAATTAACTTTTAATCAAAAGGCTAATGAAGATGTGGGGGGTCCTGGTAAGAGAGGGTGGACACAGGTTGGGTACGAGGAAATTTCCAGAATGAAGGCAGACGAAAAGTCACAGGATGCATAGCAGGCCCAGAGAACAACATTTCCATACCAGAGAATGACAGAAAGTACCCAGAAAAGACTTTAAAAAAAGGTACCCAATGTGTCTGATCATGTGGAATGAAATTTTCTACCTTAGAAACAATTTATCTGGGAACATATTAATGATATATATACATGGAAAACGAAGCAACCCAAGAAAACTAGACACTTACAAACTTCAGGAAGAAAAAAGGTTGTACAAGAAGAAAAATATATGTAGTAATATACTGCACAACACAGCTGAGAATAAAATATACACAGTTACGATAAGGCAAATTCTGAACAGTGATTTAATCAAAAGTTGTGATATAATTATACTAAAGGTGAAGAAGCGAAATATAATTGGAGAGAGTAAGAGAAGTATTAAGAGTCAAATACTTACATTTCTCCTTGTACAGTAAGAGAGTCAACAGATAAAAACCAAAATTAAGGTAAATACAGAAAGTGGAAACACAAGAATCCATCATCATTGTCTATGGTACATAAGAAATGAAGGAAGGGGATCAATGACTATTTTTGTTTGCTATATAAGCCCTTCCCTTTTTAAATTATGTGCATGTATTCTTTTGATAAAAATTAAAATTGAATTAAAAATTAAACATAAAGAACGAAAAACAGTTCTTCTCAAAATTAAACCTGACATATATTTATAGATTGTTTAACTGATGGAAAAAGCATTCCTAGAAAACAAGAGTAATTTTTCACATTTCAAAAATACAAAGTTTCTCACCCTGACCAGTGTGGCTCGGTTGGTTGGGCATCATCTCACAACGCGAAAGGCTACACCCTGTCAAGCACAGGGTGCAGTTCCCAGTTGGGGCACATGCCTGGGTTGAGAGCCCAGTCCCCATACAGGGCGCCTGTGAAAGGCAACCAATGGATGCCTCTCTCATCGATGTTTCTCTCCCTTTCTTTCCCCCTCCCTTTACCTCTCTCTAAAAATAAATAAAATCTTTAAAAAATATACCAAGTTTCTTTATTAGACAGACACTAGCAATCTTCTTGTAGAAGTACATACCTACTGAATACAACTGTTTCAAGTTAGTGTTTCAAGTTCGAGCCACCAAGATTTATTAAGTAAGACATAAAGGTTTGAAGAGAGAAATGAGGAAGAGTTTTCACAGCTTCTCACACTATTAATTGTACTCATTTTCCTACTTCCCCCATCAAAGTGCTTGCAAAATTCAGCAACTGAATGTATCAAACAGTTTTCCCACTTACAGTAAACTGAAATTGTGCTCCATTGTTAAAGTATCTCCCTGAATATAGTGACATTATAGTAAAAAAAGTGGAAATGGAATTAAGGATAGAAATTACCGCCCACTGTGATCTCATGATGTCCTCCCCTAAATACTATAAGCAGAGCTCCTAAGGGGTGTTTAATTGCAATTCACTCTAAGGCTAATAACTGTATCAAAAAACTAAACACCTCTTTCACTCATCTACCCAACTTTAATTTTAGAAAGTTAATATTCTTGCAAGATTCACTAGAAGTCAAAATGCCCACAAACTTAAAAGTTACTATCCAGCTACCTTTATCCACATGTGAAATTCCAAGATAAATAAATACACTGTCCACACAAAATTAGCTGTTATTAAGAGAAAGTATTTCTAAATGTAACTTTTTATCTAAAATTCTCTGAAAAATTTATGAATCATTTTTTAAGGATAGAACAATTCCTACATTATTCACTTATTATACGAATGTTAGTCTACACAAAACAAACAACTTGGCCTATAAAATTAGTCTCTAACAGGAAGGCAATTTTTTCTTGTTGGCTCTAATAAATACAGTGTTCATTCATAATTTTAAGTATTTGTCAACAGAACTTGAAAGTGACAATTCAATCTGCTATATCACCCCCATTCTGCCTCAATAAAGAACAGTTCAGACCTGACCATTGTGGCTCAGTTGGTTGGGCAACAACCCAAAAAGCAGAAGATTGCTGGTTCTATCCCCAGTCAAGGCACATGCCTGGGTTGCAGGTGCGATCTTTGGTTGATCATCCTTTCTCTCTCACACTGATGTTTCTCTCCCTCTTGTTCTCCTTCCCTTCCCCTCTCTCTAAAAATGAAAACATGAAAACTTAAAAAAATCAAATAAAAAGACCAGTTTAACTACAGCCCTGGCCAGGTAGCTCAGCTGGTTTGAGCACCGTTTCAATGCAGGTTCGATCTCCCATCAGGGCACATTGAAAGAAGCAACCAATAAATGCATAAATAAATGGAACAGATTGACATTTTTCTTTCTTTCTCTCTCCCAGCCTCTCTCTCTCATCCTCTTTCTAAAAACTCAATAAACAAACAATTTTTAAAAAGAACAGTTCTACTGTATCTAAATCTGAAGTCTATTTTAAAGTTTCATAATCTGAACTCAGTTATGTCCTCTGAATGAACCTCATACAAGCATCTAAGACAGCCCTCTGAAAAAAAAAGATTTGCTGTGTCTAGTAATATTAACGTTTAATTTATTTAAACAAAGATACTGTTAAATGAATCATAAAAGATGTGACTATCCTAAAATTTAGAATTCTGAGAGTGGACACCATTCACTGTGTATTGGCATTTTACAGGCACATCACGGTTTCTGAATGGCAGTTACCATGCCTTATTTAATATACAGGGGTGGGGCAGAAATAGATTTAGCATTCTGAGTTTGCAAAACACAGTTTATTCTTATACTATTATTTATTCATTATGTTATTTTCCATACAAACAACTATAAACCTACTTTTGCCCACTCCCTGTATGACTATCCACTACTTAATCCGCCCTGCATTTATTATCTGTTCAATAAGTATTCAACGAATATTTAATCCTCATAGCATCTTATCACAGATAAAGAAATGGAGGCTGAGAAGATGGCTTGCTTGACTAATACCTTAACTTGCCCTAAGTCGTAAAGCTAGTGAAAGTGTCAAAATCTGACTTCAAAATTCATATTCTTTCACTTCTGCCATGTCATCTAAATAACAAATATTTTATTAACAAACACAATAGTTATGTTATCCTTAAATTATTTTCCTGCATTGTTGCTTTTCAAAGAAAAAAATCCTCAGGAGCTACTGTCCCTTCAATAGTTCTGCCGCAGACATTTGATCCAGCATCCATTCCTTCTTTCCCAAGACTCCCAGATTTCTGATTAGGGAATTCTATCTGGGGATCCTTGTTGTTCCAATGAAGTCAGCAGTGAACATGTGCCCAATAAAGGCACTGGCTCAAGCTAAGTAGGAGCGAACTGCAGAACTTCTGGAAAAGCTGGGAGGACAGTATGGCAGTGCCAGGAGCTGGAGGCAGCCTTCTGTGAATGAGGGAGTCTAGACAACATCATTAAGCCACTGCATAAAGTCTTATTCAAAACAAAACCGTAAATTCCCCTCATATTTTTAAACCAATTTAAATCAGGTTTTGAGTTACATCTAAAAAAATTCAAAACTGAGAGATTTTTATTAATTTGCTTCTCATTTTGATATGTTTTTCACATACTGTTCCCCACTTGGGAAATATCCTTTCCACCTTGTTAATAATGCCTCTCATCTACTGAGCATCTATTATGAAACAGGCATGTATGACGCGTTACACATACATTATCTCAAATATTGAAAACTAATCTACATCCAAAATCTGCAAGATAAACCTTATGCTCACCATTTCATAGGTAACTCAAGTTCAAAGAGACAGTGACATCCTCAATACCGCCTAGCTCACAAGTGGAGCCAGGACTCAAAACCAGGTTTACCCAGCTCATAAATACCTGTTCTTTCAACTGCATGGACCTGCCTGCCATAGAGATCTTGTCTTTGAAGGTCTTTGCTCAGGCATCAAATCCTCTGTGAAACTCTCCCTATCATTTATGTACTTCACAGGTAGCTCATTCAGAGACAGGAAATGTTGTAATATATTGTAACAACATTTATATACTTAGAATGCAAACGCCTTAAGAATAGGAGGATCCAAGTAACACCAGTGACTCCCACTGTGTATAACACAGACCAGATGATCAATAAATATTTGTGGAATCACCACTAAACAGAGATATAAAGCTGTAACTATTATACAATAAACCCCATTAAAATAAACAATTATCATACTGAAATATACTAACTAGTACATACAATGTTTCTGAAATGTGGGATCTAGGAAGAAACTTGTAAATATTTCTTGACATTATGCATTTGCAACAATAAATTAAAAGTTGCCCCATTATGCTTACAGCTACACAGAAATGTCACAAGTCCAGAACAGTAAATACATACATAGTTTTTCAAACCAAATACTTTATTTATGTGTGTGTGTGTGTGTGTGTGTGTGTGTGTGTGTGTGTATCTCAAGGAACCTTGTGCTTTGGTAAAAACAGGATATAATGCACATAATAAATGTCAAATACACTTTAAATGAATTCACTACTGGCTTCATTTTAAAACCAAAGTTGCCCAACATAAGTCACTTAACTCTATTTGTAAATAAAAATCATGAACCAGACAATCTCTAAGATACCACCCAGCTCTATGATTCTGGGATGATTCAATAGTATTACTAATTGTCAGCTTCCCAGAGTGCTTCCCTGAACACCCAATCTAAAACCAACTTTCAGAGGATGTCCCTCCTATCATCCTATTTTAGTACATACTTACCCCTGACATTTTTCTCATTTAATTACCATCTCCCCACTAGGATATAAGTGCCAAGAAACCAAGAACTTATCTGTAGCCCTGAGCCACGTGGCTCATCTGGTTGAGCGTCCTCCCGCAAAGCAAAAGGGGACCGGTTCCCTTCCCGGTCAGGGCACAGGCCTGGGTTGCAGGACTGGTCCCCTGGTTGGGGCGCAAGGGAGAAGCAACCAAACGATGGAGGTTTTTTCCCACATCGACGTTTCTCTCCCTCCTTCTCCCTCCTTTCCCTTCTAAAAATACATTTTAAATCTTTAAAAAAAAATTTTAAGAACTTTGCTGTATTTTTCACAACAGCCCACAACTTCACATAGAACTTCTCAAAGAACCTACTGGGCACCCAATAAATGTTTGTTAAAGCAGTAAGTCATGGAAGACTAACAATGCCTCTTTTTGTCCAACTTAAAAGAAAAAAAAGTAAACAGTACACTACCGAGCAAGTCCTGCATTTTCCAAATATGAATTTTCTCATACGTCGTATACTTTGTCTCAGTATTAACGTTACAAAGGCTTTCTCTCGCTCTCGCTCTCGCTCTCTCTCGTTTTTATTTGGGGAGGGGGTAACCAAATTCTTTGAAAGACTAGTTCAAACAAAAGAACTTAATTAGATGTTTTGGCACAGCAAAACTCTTAGAAATATTTAGTAACCACCACTTCGTCGATAAGTTACTTTGAATCCATGGTAATTAGTGCATAAAAGAGACTTCTTATCGGTTCCAAAATCACCTGCAAACTTTCCAAAAGAAGTTTCACGGTAACAAAAATCTTATCTAAATAGAGCTTAATGAAGCAAAGATGAACACACACACACACCGTCCCAGCTATTCAAGTCGGCAGTCTCCGTTTTTCTGAAACAACGCTGCCTTTCCGTCTCTCCCCAGTTCCGTGTAGAGCCCGGACACTCGGGTGTTGATAGAGCAGCCTCACAGATACCACCACCATCTTCAGAATGACACAGCTTCTAGTCAATACCTTACTGCCAGTAAAACTTTCCCCCAAACTCCTCAGGACTCTCTTTGGACCTTAAAGCTAAAACTCCTGCAGCCTGACATCTGCTGCTCTCCCTCCCTCCCCCGAAATTAATCCTCCTCAACTTTTCCCTAGGGATTCACATCTCTACCATCGAAACATTTTAACCCCGTTACTATTGCTAAGCGCCTGCTTGCTCCCAGGCACTCGGGCACTCTTGACCCGAGGGCGGAAAGCCCGGGCTCTGCGTCCTCCTAGCCCGCGCCCACCTCAGCCTCCCCCCACCCCCTCTACCGGCGCCCGGCAGGTGCCTCGCCCGGCCGACGCGGGGCGGAGCACACAACGGTCCTGCACGGCCGTCCCCAGCCCCCTCCGGTCTTTCCCCTCCAGCGGCACAGGGTCAGCACCTCTGGGAGCCGAGGCCCGAGGGAGGCAGCGCCGGCTCCGCGGGGACCAAAGATGTTCGCCCCGGGCGCCCCTTCCTGACCCCCAGGCCCGCCCACGCCCCACCAAAGAAGGCTGCCCAGAGCCTGGACCCTCGCCCGGAGAAACCGAAAGCGCATCCCCAGCCCCGGAGCTGGGGCCGAGCGCATCCCAGCCGCCGGCCTCGGCCGCCCCGCCCGCCAGCCCCCGCCCCAGCTGCCGCCCCCGGCCGCCCGCGCTCCCACCGCGACCCAGGCACAGCCCCCGCCCGCCCCCACGCCCGCCCTGCGGCCCCCACTCACAAGCTGCCGGAGCAGGAGGTACAGACGAAGGAGCCGACCGTCATGTTCACGTAGGTGGGGCCGCGCTGGTCGCAGTCGAAGCACTTTCGGTTGTGCGGGAGGCCGGTCATGTCCCGCAGCATCTTCAGGTGCTTTTCCTCCTGCTTCCGCTTCGCGCTGGCCGCCATGGTCGCGGTGCCGAGGGAGGAGGCCGGCAGGGCTGGGAGCCGGGCGGCGCTGCGCCGGGGGCCCGCGGTCCCACGGGCCGCCCTGGCCGCCGCCGCCCTCTGTCAGCGAGCACCGCCCGCGCCGGACCTGGCCGCCTCCACTCGACTCGACTGCGCTGGGCTGGGCGCGGCGCGAGCGCTGCGGCGCGCGGGCTGACCGGCCACACCAACCGGCCTGGCCGGGACAACCACCGCCGCCGCCGCCGCCACCGCCACCTTCCCGACTTCTCCAGAGGGGAAAAGACGAGAAAAGGGGACGGCAAGAGAAGGCCCGCCCCGGGCGGCCGGAGGCCAACTGGCGGTTGACGCCCCCTGCTGGCCAGGAGGAGTCACTGCGGCCACGCGGAGGCCTGGGTTCCGGCTGGGGCCAAGTAGGGAACACAGAAAAGTAATGATAATAGTAGACAATATTTACTTGCTCTCTTAAAAGGGTTTAGAGAAAGAAGCATTGCATGGGTTACCTTCTCCCCCTACTTAAAGCTCTCCAAGGGCTTCCCACTGCTTTGGCGATAACTCCAGGCTCCCCACTGTGCCCTAAGAAGCACTCCCTCATCTGGCCCAGCCTCCCTTACTCCACACTGGTTTACTCAGCCACACCACATTTCCGTTTGCTCCCTGACCACTGCAAGCTCTCTTGTGACTCAGGACCCTTGCTCTTGCTGTTCAGTCTTTATCAGGGTTTCTAAACTCGCCACAATTGACATTTCCGACTAGATCATTTTTGGCGTGTGGGAAGTCCCATACATTGCAGGATACTGAGCAGCATCCCTGTCCTTTACCCACTAAATGCCAGAACGACCTCCCCCGTAGTTGTGGCAACCAAAAATCCCCAGATATTACTAAATGGGGAGCCCTGGTAGAGAGAGATGAGAGCAACCAGGCAAGAAACCTCTGGCTACTGGGAAGGCCGCATCATCCACGGCAGGTAATGACCCTCGGCCCAATCAGCCCATCCAAAGTTGCAGCCCACCTTCCTGAAAAGTTGCTCTCTGTGAATTTGCTGTGAGGTGTTTGCTTCATCGTTCTAGTATTTGAAATTCTGCTGCTTATTTGGTGTTTCCTCTGTATTACGTGGGATCTCCCTTTAGGCTCAAACCAGCTCGCCCCTCGGAGCCAGAGGCCAAGGTGCTCAGTGTTTATGGAATGAACGCATTCAGTGTCTCATTTAATCCTTCCAGGAACCCTTTGAAGTAAGCATCCTGATTCTTTCCATGTTACAAAGTCTAGATATGTTTCCCAAGGAGACATATGGGAAAACTGGGATTCCCACCCAGACAGTCAGGCTGCAGGACCCAGTCTCTTAATTACTGCAAGAATCCACAGCCAGCAGGATGTTCCAAACTCTTCCTGCCCCTCATTTCCCAAAGGAATAGAAGGAGACCCAGAGAGGGAAGTTTCAAAGTCACTCAGCTGGTGAATGGGAAAGTAGGATTAGAATCCAGGTTTCCTATTTGCCAAGATCCCCCATAAAAGTGACTTGCATGGGAGTTGTCAAGTGAGCCTTCATATTAATATTAATAATAATGTTTTTAATATTAAAAGAAAGAGACAGCCCTAGCCAAGTGGCTCAGCCATTGGAGTGACCAAGAAGTGGCAGGGTTGATTTCCGGTCAGTGCACATACCTACGTTGCAGTTTGATAACCAATCGGGGCTCCTATGAGAGGCAACTTTCTCTCCCATATTGATCAATGTTTCTCTCTCTCTCCTCCCCCCCATCTTCTATCTCTCTCTAA
The DNA here is from genome assembly GCF_021234165.1 of Pteronotus mesoamericanus. Classification (NCBI taxonomy): domain Eukaryota; kingdom Metazoa; phylum Chordata; class Mammalia; order Chiroptera; family Mormoopidae; genus Pteronotus; species Pteronotus mesoamericanus. The sequence continues at coordinate 2,286,101 of NW_026555277.1, forward strand.
AATCAATTTTAAAAAACATATCATCAGGCGAGGATTACAAGTAACTAACTAAATAAAAGAGAAAGGGACAGACAGATGTTGGATTGGCTAATGGATTTTTTTTTCTATTATGAAAATGTCAAACTCCCATGAGCTCATGGCACACCTTAAACAGTTATCAGCTCATGATTAATGTGCTTTATCTATATCCACTTCCTCCCTGCCCTCTTCTATTATTTTAAAGCAAATCATAGTTATCATCTCATTTATCTGCTCATATTTTAGTTCATATTGCTAAAAAATAAGAACTTTCTCTTTTTTCACAATAGCACACCTAAAAGATTAACAATAATTTCTTAAAATCATGAAATATCCCATCAGCGTTCAAGTTTCCAATTATCTTATCAATGTTTAAAAAATTTTTTACGCTTTATTGGAATCCACACGTTGTAACTGAGTCATATGTCTCAAAGTTTCTTTTAGTCTATGGGTTTCCCTCCATCTCCTTTTTTCCTTGCAATTCTTTTCTTTTAGGAATTGGACCCTTTGTCATTTTGTTTCTTATAGTCTATGTTCTTTGACATTTTTCTCTAGCCTATTTCCAAAAAAAAATGTGTTGTTGGATCTAGTTCACTTGTATCCAATTCAATTTTTTTTTTTTTTGGCAAAATCTTATTTCTTTGTGTTCTTCCATCAGGAGTCACATAACGGGACAGGAGACTATTTCTATCTTATCAGCTGAAATATTTATATAAAGAAAATCTTCCTCACATCTACCGTTTGGTGCAGCTCATGTCAAAAAGGCAGGACAAATGTTTGGTTCCTTTCTTTTAATCACAGATTTTCAAAATAATATATTGGTTTTTGTATCGCCTTTCAATGGTGATTAATATTTTTTTCAGTGTCATTATAAACTCAAGAATTTCGATATATTTGGCGTTTCCTATCTGTGGTGCTCACATTGTCTCATCACTGGCCAACGAGGGCCTCTTAATGTTGGCTCGAGTCTTTTTGTCAATATCCTTGACTTAAAGTCAACTGGAGTGCCATTAATGGCAGCCGGGCCCTGGGCTGCTTGGATAGGAGATAAGTATCCAATTCTGGACTGACCTACCAGCCCCACTCTGGCTACATTGAAGACACTGGCCCTCTCTTATTCATCGCTAACAGATTCACTTACCCAACAGCCAATGGCTTGCTTCTTTGTTTCTATACTTGTAAAGCTCTCTCATCATTTATTATATCATATTATTATATGTCTTCTCCTTGTTTATCTCTCCATCGTCTATGATCTGGTAAATGCCCAAACCAGAGAGCATGACTGCAGCACCTTGTACAAACAGTTTAATAAGCGGTTGTTTTATTATTGGGTTGTTGTTGTGGTGTCAGAGAGGCAGGAGAAGGTATTTTCAGAAGGTATTTCCTGGTGTGGGACGGTGAAGTCCACACACCAGGTGAAGTCCAAGATGTTTTTTCCCAGTAAAGCTGAAAGTCCATATGATCTGCTGAGCTTTGCTTGCTTCATAACCATCTATAATATCAAAGTGGGTTTCTACGTTTAAAAATTCCAAGAAGAGTTTCAGTGTGTCAAGCAAGACTATTTAATAACTTTAATTTCCTTACCCTCACAACAATACAGAAGGAGGTATTATTATCCCATTTTCTCTACGAGGTAACTGGAGCTCTGAAAGGCTGGCTTGCCCAAGGCCACGCCGGAAATGAAGCACGAAGCTGGGGCTGAAACTCAGATCTGGCACTTAGGGCACTAGCCTCTGTTTCCAGCAACTGAGGGCGAACCCTGCTTATTGGATTTGCAAAGTAGAAATTACTTTCAGAGATGTTAGCACAGCGAGCAGAGCGACCTTTCAAAATGCAAATGCGATTCAGGCTTCCCCAGCCTCCTGCTGTCTGCTTGAAGCCTTTCGGAGACTTCCGATGGCTCTTAAAATGAAAGAAAACCTAGGAGGCCCAGAAGCCCTGCACGAGGGGCCTGCTTCCTGCCTACCCCACGAGGTCGCCCTGCCCCTGCCCCTGCTTTGGCCCGCTCTGCCCCAGGTGTCCTGGGCACCACCCTCTGTCACCACCACTCTGCTCTAGCCCTTCTGGGTTTGTATATTCTTTCTTCCGCCTCGGGGCCTATGCACCTGTCATGAGTGCTTCCAAAAGCAGTGTTCCCTCTCCATTACCCTCTCATCCCTCCGATCTAGCTCAATATCTGCTTTTCAGACATGCTTCCCTGTCCTGCCTAACCAAGTCAGACCCCTAATACATGCTCACAGTAGCATGCTCCTCTCCTCTAGAGCATTTACTGGGATGGCTATTTACACTGCTTTGCGGTTTTCGATTGGGGCCCCTAGACCCCGCTGCACTGCAGGTTCCATCCAGGAGGCCAGGAGGTGACCAGGTCTGTGCTTGCTCACCATTATTTCTCCAGCACTTAGCGTGGGGCCTGGTACTTGAAGGGACTCAGTAAATACCAGTTGAGTGAATAAATCAATGCAGGAACGGAGAGCCAGAGAATAAAGCTTCCCTCAGTCTTAGGCAGTAGGTCCTGCATTGGGCTTATCGTTGTCTCTGCCGCCTTGGCTCCCAGAATGACTACAGTTCTGTCAAAGCCACAATAGTTTTGTTAAGGAACTTGCAAATTCTGAAATCGAACCTCCGAGGGTAAGAATCTAAAACCTGGCTTGCTTAGAGGCTCCTGCCAGACTTATCACCAGGGTGACTCAGAGAAAATGTCCTGAGCAAACCTTGGTGTTTGGAGAGGACCCATGGAGCCAGCCAGCCAGCTGCCAAGTCATCGTGAGCCACCCCACCCTCGCCGCCTGTGGGCGAGGCCCAAAGAAGAGGCCCCTCTGTCCGCTTCTGAGCAAAGCAGGACAAGCAGTATAGCATGGGACGGCCCGCGGTGGCTTCGGAGCTCTCAGAACTTGAGTGAGGAGGGGAGGGCTCCTCTCCATTCACAAAGGACTCGATTTAGACTTTTTAAGTTTATTTATTTTAATTTTTATTGGATTTATTGGGTGACATTGATTAATAAAATTATATAGGATTCAGGTGTGCAATTCTATAATACATTATCTGATATTTTATTGTATGTTCACCACACCAAGTCTCCTTCCATCAGTTTATCCCCTTACCCTCCTCTACATCCTCCCACCCCCCTTCCCTCTGGGAGACTTTTGACAATATCTCTAACTAACTTACCCACAGACACACAGGCGTGTCCTACGTCCTTCCTCACCACCTGCAATGCACTAAGACATCATACTGTAACGGAGCACAGCCAGGGCCCCCCAAAGAGGGGATTTGTTATGGGGACCAGAACTTGGGGTGCCCAAGAAAAATATAAGATATTCTCCCACCCACCCCCCAGGCAGGCCACCATGGGGAATGGGAGACAGGGAGCAGGGCCATTGAGAGTTTGTGTATCAATAACAGGCCAGCTTCATACCTGACACAGAGCAGGGCCTTGGAGAGTCATTGTGCATGTCAATTACAGCAGGAGAGCTTCAGACCTCATATGCAAAGACAGTTATTTTGCATCTCAACAAGGCTCACCGGGAAGCTTTGCATAACTTTAATGCAGGAGGTAACGGGGAAGGAGTTATAGGGCCTGCGTGGGAGACTACGGGACACAGACACGGGGAACAATGTGAAGCCCCTGCGGGAAATAGAGGGGAGAAAGGACCCTTGCTAGTGGGCCATGAGAAGGTGCCACGTGGTTTTGGATTAAGAGCTGGAGATCGCGGCAACGCAGAGGATGGTGCTGAGAACCGCGAGAGGCCTGCCTAGCCGAGCCCCGGGCTTCTGTTCTTTCTCTTCTGAAGGACGGTACCCCTGACTGGCCTGACTGACCCGACTGGGCAAAGCGGGGAAGGCAGGGCTGTGTGTGTCGATGGGTGTTTTAAAGAGATTTTGAGATTTAACAGCAACCTTTATCCATTATTCAAAACCTGTATAACTTTTGAATAAACAGTTCCTTTCCTTTTCACCAAACTCTGCCATTAAGACCCATAACTTCTAAGGGTGGTGGGCAAAGAACCTAGACCAGGGACCCAGGGAAGGGGGATGTCATTTCAGTAATAGCATCTGGGCCCCCCAACAGGTCCATTATTTGGTAAAAATACATCTAATAAGTCCTGGATTGGCACAGTTTCCATTTTCTTTGTTGGCTTTCCTTGTAAAGGGCTCATTCGTTAAGTGTATCACATATGCCACCTTTTTTGTGGCTCTGTCTTGACATCTTTTCATGTTTTAACATCCTGGGACCCCTGACAAAATCCAAGCGGCCAGGCGCCTTCTGTGAGGGGAGCCCCCTTCATCTCCAAGCTCCCAGAGTCTCCCCGGCTCTGCCTGACTCCAATCCTTGGAGCGTGGAGCCCCTCAGGAGCCCCCCAATCCTCCCTTGGCACCAACTTTCAGGACAGTGATTCTGGGCTCCTGGGGAACCTTGATTTTCTGCCCTTAGGGTGTTCAGATCTTTCATTCCCTCGGGTCCTCCAATGCCTGAAGCTGATTTTGATTAGAGGGGAGGAGAAGCCTGAGAGCAGTAAGCCTTCACAATGCAGAAAACTGGAGCTGTGGGTTTAACCTCTTTTTTTATTAACATTCTTCTCTCCACACAGCGTGACTTTTTCCCCCGAGAAGTCAATGCCAATTTTTATGGCCCGTTAAAGTAATGCAAAAGGAAAGTAATGTTGACCGCATGAACGCCCCCGGCCGCGGCATGGTGGTTTCACAGGGCCTCGGTACACGGCATTGTGGAATAATATTCGACTCTGAGTTTTTCCCCCTCTCTTTTGGTAGCACCTTTCTTTTGCTGTGGTTTGATTATTTTTAACACGGCTTCCCGACTTGCTTTTTAATTTGTAAGCAGCAGAGAGATAGAAAAGGAAGAAGGGGAAACCCCCTACCGAGCACAAGCCATCGGGCGTACACTTCCTGGCAACATGGGCGTGGTTTCTGGGTACACTCAGAATGCCAGAAAGTAGACACCTGGAGGACCCCAGTCTCTCGGCACCACGATTGCGGGACTGTCACTTGGCCCAACAGGAGCCAGGAGAAATAGAGGAGCTGCAAACCTGTGCCCCCATCCCCACCCCAGCTCTCCTGTGGCTAAGCCAGGCTCTCCTTCTGCCTGGAATCATTTTACACTGCCCTTGGGGAACTTTGTCTCACCGGCCAAATCTGTCAGCTCAGAGACCAGGGGCTGGGTCCTCACCTCCGCCAGCCCACAGAAGGATCCTGCCCGTTGGTCAACTGATCCAACCTCAGGCTGTTCCAGAAACCCAGGACAATTGCAACTAGACTTCAGTTATCCAGTTATCAGAAAAGCATTTTCTGGATCTTAAAGGGAAATCAGAAGTAGCTTTCCACCTTCATTCATGCATTCGCTCAGATATTTAATGAGCATCTACTATCTGCCTGACACGGAGGACTCGGCAATAAACAAGCTCGTGTTCCCAGGAGTGGGAGAACAGTCAGTAAACGTGGTAACAGAAGCGGGCCAGGCGGTGCCGAGAACTCCCGTGGACAATGAAGCAGGGTGAGGGACTGCAGTGGGAGCAAAGTTGCTGCTGGGGGGGGGGGGGGGGGGGGCTGGGGGGGGGGGGGGCTGGAGGGAGGTGAAGCCGGGGGAATTCTCAGCCTGGCTCCCGTCAGACATCCCCAGGAAAGCGTGGCGTGGAGACCCTGCAACTGGGCAGCCTCCCTTCCTTGTCAGTTTGTACCAGAGTCAGGAATCCTGGGCAGCCCTGGTCGCCTGGAGACAACATGAATCATCGTGTTTGGAAGCCAAGGGAGAGAGAAGGGTCCCTGCCTCTGCAGCAGGAAGAGTCTCGGGGTAAGAAACGCTCCATTCACGTCATCAATGGAACGTTGTTCTTGCCCGTCACTGGAAAGAGAAAGGGGACCTTCCCTTCTGGTTCAGAGGAAAGAAAGGGACCCCTATGGGGAGAAAAACCTGCTCCAGTTATCAGGAAAAAAAAAAAAATCAACAGGGTTTGAGGCCCTACCGAACAGGAAAACGGGCTCTACTTGGCTGCCCTCTGTGCTATGGGGGTCAAATAAAAACGTTTTAAAAGTGGATCTCTAAAACATACCTCCTTCCTTTGCTACTCCTCAACAAATGCTGGCATATAGGTAACGGCTCATTATACCACACGGGGTGAGCTGAGCACAAAGTAAATCCCTTGAGCCCAACAAATGATGTTGCCATGGCACCCAGCCCCCGAGAAGGAAAGCAACGGCACAGAACCCCAGGGCTGGCAGCCGGGCACGGACGACAAGCATTTCCTGGGACTCGGCACCGGGCGCGGCAAAGCATGCCCTGCAGAGTAATTCCATTAACCTTCCCCCAGCCTGTGGCAGGCAGTAGGTTTTACCATTATGCCCATTTTACAGATGAAGAAAACTAAGGCTCCCCATTCGAGGACCTTGCCAAGGTCATACAGCTGGGATGTAGTGAAGCTGAGATTCAAGGTCCGCAGTGTGACAGCAGAACCCACAATTTAACCTCTGCTACAGTCAACTAAATGCATCCATCCTGGCCCTACCTGAAGAACAACAGGAAAAGCCTGGAGGAGAGTTGGCTTTCCACGTACTGAGCTGGACTCCGGGGAGCAAACACAGAAGAGCACCCCTGGGCTGGTGCAGCCAGCACTTTCTGCTTCCTGAGGATGCCACCCTGTCTCCAGAGCTGCGGGCTGTGCACTTGAAGGACCTGCTTTTACTCAGGAAGTTATTCAGATGAGAGAAATTACCTGAAAAGTCACCCGCAGCATTCTCCCCATGGCGAAAATGTCTTGATTATTCATGTAGGCAATTTTTGCCAAGTAGAGTCGTCCTCCTTGAATGTGCAGAGTCCACTCCCCAGGTGGGGCAGCCCTTGGAGCAAGTTTATGGGAAGAAGCCCTTAGCTATTTTTACCTTAAACCTGACCTATTATTAGTCATCAATCCAGCCCTGGGGCTGCTTATGATTCAGAAGGTTACGGTAAGGATGAAATGAGAAAATACACCCAGCCCAGCAGCTGGCATGCAGGTAAGCACTTCGATCATTCTTAGCATTGCAAATATACCTGCCTAACTTTTTTCTTCACTCTGCGTGTGCCGCTTTCAAAGTATCAAGTTAACCACAAAGGCAAGTTAGCTGTGGTTTGCTAGCAGCTGCTGTTAGTGAACCCCTCTCGGTGTCTCTTTATCTGGCTACCCTTTGACCAGAGTCATGCTGCACTCTCATCAACTGAAGTCGCTTGTGGTCTGAGTGGTCTGCAAGTCAGCGAGTAACGCACAGGGCCAGGGATCGAACCAGCGATCTTTCACTTTGTGGCATAGCGCCCAAACCACCAACTGAGCTGCACCGGTCAGGGCGTGGACAACTATGCTTTACTCAGTTCATGCACATTTTTATTTGCCCTAGGTAACTATCTGACAATGTTCAGTTCAATAGATTCTGCAGATGAAATGCTCTGAACACATCAAACCATAGAAGCTTCATATTCATTTAGTATTGTTTTATTTGGAGGGCGCAGGCGGAATATGTGTGCCTGTGTGTGTTTGGGAAATGGTGACAAGTTTCTCTCATCAGGCCTGCGTCTCCTGTGTGTACCTGCCTAAGGAGTCAGCACAGCAGAGCAGTTATGAGCATTTTCCAAGTCAGGCAGTCCAGCTTCTAAGCCAGGATCTCCCCTGGAACTTGAGCAAGTAACTCCGACTTCAGTGTCCCTGTTTTCTCACCTGTGAAGTGGGGGTGATAATATCACTAATTTCGTAAGATTGCTCTGAGGATTGAGTAAGTTAATATACACAAAGCAGTAAAAACAGTGCCTAGCAGGTAGTAACTACTCCGCAAATGTTGGTTATTATTATTATGTTTCCTGCTCATCTCATCAACTCCTCCCCTCAAGATGAGATTACCCTGACTTACAGTTGCCCTTCCATCCAATGACTAGTGTCCTTTGAGAAGAGAGAAGACACACGCAGACACACAGGGAAGAGGCCACGTGACAATGGAGGCAAAGATTGGAGTGATGCTGCCACAAGCCAAGGAATGTGTGGGGCCACCAGAAACTAGAAGAAGCAAGGAAGGATTCTAGAACCTTCCGAGGAAGCATGGCCCTGCTGACCCTGTAATTTTGGACTTCTCACCTCCAGAACTGTGAAAATCTGTTACAGCAGTCCTGGGGAACAAAGTTCCCCCTTCCGTGTCCCCTCTTTTAGCAGTAGAGTCACTGTGTCACCTTCCCAGACTTTCTCCTGTTCTATTACACACAACTCTAGCATATTCCATCTACTCGAGAACAACCACAGTTGGTGAATGTAGCTAAACTGTTTTCACTACAGCAGCCCAGCATGTCGTGACCCTGGTGGCAGCGGGTGGGTGGCTGTGGTCAGGACAAGGGCTGCCGCTGCCGCCGCCACCACTGCCGCTGCTGCCTCTCCCAGGGGACCACAGGGGACTCTAAATCAGAGGGGACTCTGATTTAGAGTCATTAGAAGACAAGGAAATCCTCTAGGACAGTGTTTCCTTTTTCAGAACTTGTGGCCTTTCTGAATAATTTTAACAACCCTGCTTCCTCTTTCTTATTCATTTTTGGTTGGCTCTTAGTCATCTTCTAAAATCTGGGTCCATTCTCTGTAAGAACTGGAAGTTACCACTTGAGAATGCTTTTTGACCTTCCCCAGGGGTTAGCATGATACATAGTTCATGGTTATACTGAAAGGGATCTTCACATACAAAGTTTCAAATTGAAAGAGTGTTAGAAATCAACCAGGCCAATGATTCTCGCCAATTTGGGGGTTACAGGCCCTTTTGTGAATGTGATAAACGTAGCCAATTCCACCCTTCCCCCAACCATACCCTGATCATATAAACTATAATCTCAGGCCAGTCCTTGTACCCAGGCCAACTCCCTTGTGTTTGACAGATGAAGGAAATCGGGCTCCAAAAAGTAAAGCAACAAAGGTCTCAGAGGGGTCTGGGGGCAGAACCAGGACGAAAGCCCAGATTCTCCCTGACCCACCATCTCCCTGAGGCTCTGCCTGTGCCAGTCCGAAGACCCCAGTCTGTCAGCATGGGTGACAAAGGTAAGAAAGAGGACATTGAGAAAAGGGAAGCCCCATGGAAGGAGACAGTCAGCAGCTTGGACACAGAAGGCGGTCAGAACACTGCAGTGGATTCCCAGGACATGGCATTTCTCCACTCTCCCCGAAGGCCAACTCAAAAGAAAAGAACCTGACAGTAAAGCAACAAGGCCTTCGACCATGCAAGGAGGATTTATTTTAAGTAGCGGTCTTTGCATTTCTGAAAGACGTCTACATAATGTCTTCTTCAGGCCTCTTAAAAATAGGATAGCATCTCATCTTTCTAAGATGATGTGAATGTAGACAGAGAGGGAGGCAAGAGGGGCAGTCAGTCAGGAATGTTAAACACGTGGCCTGTGTGCGCCATTCCTGCTTCCTAGGCCCGGGGTAAGCATCACTCATCTGCGCTGTACTGTTTCTAAACCAACACCAGGTGTGGCCTCAGAATTCTCTGCAGCTCAGCACACCAGTAGTTCCTCCCAGTTGGCAGTGAGGCCTGCAACCCATTTGCCATACTACAGCTAAATGACCTGCCAACATTGTCCTGGCCTCTTGTGATTAGGTATTTTCCTGTGGTCCCATTTAAATGTTCTGCTGGCTGTACTTGGTTCAGCAGAGGCCTAGAGACCTCCCTTTCTAGGGCAGTAATCTCTCCTAGGATTTCTTCTAATAGCTGTTCTCCTACATTCTCAGTCATGTGAAATAATTGAGAGCCCTAAGTCCTCTTGCTTATAAATAACTTATGTTTACATAGACTATGTAGACAGCTCTTTAGAAGTTTCAGGTTCAATCTCATTATTGCCTATAGTTCTTGTGTCATGATTTTTAACACCTTCTTTTGTAGCAGGAATTTCTCTCTCTCTCTCTCTCTCTCTCACTCGCTCTCTCTTCTCCTCCTCCCTCTCTATCTCTCCCCACTAAATCCCTGAAGTTAGATTTTTTTCAGAAAGAAAAACATAGACTGACACAAGTCTACGTTGCATCATAAAGTTCAAAGACAATGACAAAGTAAGAAACGGTTCGGCGTTTTGCATCATGTCACTCTAAATATTATAGAATAGGAACTCTATGTCTCTGCCTCAGTCAGATGCATTGAGGGTAGAGCCCAGTGCTGGCCCCCTTTCTTGACTCTGTTCTTGGCTGGCATCACCAAGCATTCCTGAACTACTTCTGGAATGTTCCAGCCTTGTGTTTGCCTTGGTGCCCCCTGACTTGATGTTTTGCCTTCTGTAATATACATGCACTACCCCCCAAGGGAAGCACCAAGTTAGCTTCTATTTAATGCTCCTCCACAGTGGAAGCAGTCACATGCTAGGACTGGTGCAGCCTTGCTGGGGAGGGTATAAGAGATGGAGTGGAAGGTGGGGACTGAGCAGCGGGTTGTGTTATGTTTTGTTTTGTTGTTCTAAGTCTGATTTAATGCTATGGGAAATAAGCCAGTCAGTGGGAGACAAATACCATAGCATCTCACTTGTATTTGAAACCTAATGAACAAAATTAACAAGGAAAATAGAACCAGAGGCATAGAAACATGGACTGGACTGACGGCTGTCAGAGAGCAGGAGAGGGGTGTGGACTGGTTGAAAGAAGGGGAAGGGAGCAGCCAAAGACACATAAGCGTCACCCATAGACAGGGACAATGGTGTGGGAATTGCCCGAGGGAGTAGGGGCGTGCTGGGCGGAGGGGGCCAAAGGGGGAAATATTGGGACAACTGTAATAGCATAAACAATAACATATTTTTAAAAAAAATAAAGCAATGAAAACCAAGGAAGTTTTAGTATTTTCTGATGTGACTTACAGAAACCATCTGGTCTCCTGCTTCCACCTTTAGCCTCCTCTTCTGTCCATTCTCATCTTCATTCTAAACATTAAGTCAGATCACGTCATATGGCTGCTCAAAACCCTGTCGTGCCTGCCCGCACCTCTGTCCTCCTCTGCAAGGCTCCCCTTGGCTCTGCTTCAGCCTCTCTGACCTGCTTGTCATATCAGAAAGACCCTGGCTCCTGCCTGGGACACTTACTCTAGCTGTCACCCCCACATAAGCTAGGCATTGCCATGGCCAACTCCCTTCCTTTTCTCTCCATCTCACTTTCTCAGCAGAGTCTGTCCTGAGGGCCCCTCCTGCCCCCCACTCCTCTGCTCCCAGCTCTGCTGTCCCTTTATCCTACTCTCCTTTCTACTTTCCCCCGATCACATGTGAACTTCCTAGATACTATGTCACTCTCTTACGCATTATATGGATGGCTTATTATCTAACTCTCTCCCATAAGGATGTCATCTCCAGGAGGGCAAGGATCTTCTCCAGCTTTTTCACTAAAGTATTCGGAGTGTCTTGAATAGCGCTAAACACATAATCGGTGTTCAATTAATATTTGGTGAGTAGGTGGTTGTATGAATAAACGAACGAATAAAACCTTTGTTCTAGGATGACTATTGGTCAATAGCTAAAATGTCACCTCTAAGCAATTCTGCAGTAAAGGAAAGGGGGAAAATTCAACATAGTGGTAAAGGCTGCAGACGACAGCATCAACTTACAAAACTTCTAGTAGGTAGTTTTTACAGAATTTTTTTTTTTAACAAAAAAGCCGCAGCAGTGCTTTGGGTCTTTCTGGCAAAAAGAACAGTTGCTTTGATTACGTAATAGAACGCTAGGTTTTCCTTCATTGGATAGGAAGCAAAAATGTGTGTACAAAGCAGTTACTTAAAAGTCATAAATATTTTGCCAACAGAAAGATGGTTTTGTGGTTGAAGGATGGAATAATTTATGCTAACTACCTTCCAGCGCCTCTAATTCTGCATGCCAAGGTGAGCTCATGTGATTAGGAGCCAAAATTCCTTAGTGAGACAAGCTCTCTGGACGGGTAATGAAATGAAAAGCCCAAGGGTAACACTAAGGCAGAGTAATGTATTACCATTGAAAAACCATCCTCCCATCCAATTAACTGGTGCAGAGGAAGCAACCCTGAACCTGAATGCTAACAGTATGGGGCTGTATAAAGATGTCATGATTCTCCTGAAAAGAAAGTCTGACACCTGCAGCCCAATGGGTGTGTGTCCATAAAGCTCTGAATTTGAGCAAAGAGAGGAAGTAACATGCAAAATATCATTTCAGAGTATATGTACCCTGGGCCTTTGTGCTGCTTAAGGAAAAGGTGCATTTTTGTGGTCATCTGCGCCTTAAAGACTGAAGGGTGTTTATTGTCTCCTTCAGGGTAATTTGCAGAGGTTCTCTCCCCAGCTAGATGCTGGCACGATTGAACATGCACACGACGTTCTGTGCAAGCTTAAAAAAATCCCAACTGTAACCTTTTAAAAAAAAATGCATGTGCTTGCTAAGGCCTCGCGAGAGGTAACACCAAAGGAAAGCTTTTCAGGTGAGTCTCCAGTGAAAGTCAAAGGTCAGCAGCACTTTTGTGGACAGAGAAGGCCATGACCTTGGGTTCTTACACGAGACAGCCTCATAGGAAAACCCAGGCCACACGATTAAGTCTGGCCTGGATTCGCAGAGTCCAGGCCCCTCCCTCTTCCTGCATTCACGATCAGCCAGGCTAACCGGGCTCAGTGGTGGGCCACCCTCTGTGACGTCTCAGCGGCCACTGTGACGACCCGGACCCTCTTGCCCTTTCATCCTAAACATTGCCCGTCACACAGCGTTTCTTTCTGACCATGCCTTCTCCCATTTATACCACCTCTTCTTGGGAGAGAAAGAGCCTCAGTTTCTCATTCATCTTCTCTGCTTCCCACCTCCTCCCCGCCCCAATCTATGCCACACTTTTATAAGCTGCAGCAGGAACCAGACTTCTTATGTGTCTAGTCCCTGCTCAGCTCCCAACCATCCGAGGGCCTTCGGATTAGTCATCTCAGCTCTCTGTGCCTCAGTTTTCTCATTTGCCAAATGGGGATGACAATACTAACTACGTTTGGGAGAGAGCTAAATGAGATGATAGACGTAAAGTGCTTTGGACAGTATGTGACACATATAAGCCATTGCTACCATTATCTTCAAATGCAGAAATCTGTGTAAACTTTAAGCTTCAGGACAAATTTTCATGTTCAACAAAGTCAAGACTTTCCCAACCAGATCTAATGATTCTTGTGTATTGATTTAAACCCTTGTAATATGAGGTTGGCACTTTTTCTTTTTCCTTAAAAAGGTACCATTTACTGAAACTAGACAGGTCAGGCACTGGGCTCAAGACTTCATGCACATTATCTTACTTGTTTTTGAAAAGTAAATATTTCTTCTTCCAGTTTACAGATGAGGGTAAGATAAGCTGCTTTTCCAGATTCACAAAGGAAGCACGATTAAACCCTTTTGTTCCCTTAACTTCACTTTTGGATTAAATGCCCTCCAAGGGGACATGTCAGTATCTCCAACTTGATGTTGTGGCTCCTGTACCTCATAGGGAGAAGGTGTCGTAGATACCAAGTGTGGTTGATTTCAGTGAACAGATGGTTTGGATACAACAGCGTCTGGTGATATAAGAACAACTGGCATTTACATAGTGTTCTGCAATTTCCACATGTATTATCTTGAACTCTCACGACCATTCTGGAAGATAGGTAGTGTTATAGCCTCATGTCTCAAATAGGAAACTGAGGCAGAGAGGTTAATTGTTTTTCCCCAAACTAAACTGTCGATAGTGACAGGACCAGGACTCTAAACTAGTTGTCCTTCCATAGGCTGTCCCCTAGAGCACCATAACCTTGTCCCCAATACCACCTGAAACCCAACAATGGCACAGCATCTTGGAGACAAAATAAACTTTAGGTAGATCTCAAATACTGCACAAGAGACAACAGCCACAAATTAGCAGGACACAGAAGGCCATTTCCCTGGAGTTCAGGCCTTCTGAAGAGGGAAGATGAAGAGACCTCAGTGAAGAAATCTAATTCTCATTCTGTGGGAGGCAATATTTAGCTCAAACAGTTCCTTTAATCCAAACCTGGGTGTAGAGAAAGTAACAAGCCAACAGACTTTTAGGAACTCCAACTTTTGACCATCCTAGTTTGTAAGAATTCAGTTTTGCAACACCCTTTCTTGTCTTTCTGAGAGATCAGGTAGAGTCTCATTTCAACATCTCTCTGGCAGTAGTCACCCTACAAAGAAGTTCAGCCGGGTGATGTAACTCTTCTTATGTTGCTAAATATGAAAGAACAGGTTGGTGGGTTATACAACAGAGAGGGAAAGAGAAAGGCAGTATCTTAAGTCATAATGCGCCCATTTCAAGAAACAGCCGTGTTTACTGGGCAGCATGTTCACCACAGACGTGTAGAAAGAATAAAAGCAAAAGTGCTGACGCATGTTTGCAAAGGGAATGATTGCAACAGCAGTCCAGGGAGGTGCATGACAACTGGCCTTTGCCTTTCTCCACCTGCTGGGGGTAGAGAGGAGCTTGGCTGCATTATCTTGTCCTCCAGGCACACTGACTGGAGTCGAGCAAATATCGGCATGGCCATGGTGTCTACAGGATTGTTCAACATGTTATCTACTGGAACCAGTGTACAGAGCCCTAAGCCACAGAAGGGGAAAGTGAATAAGGAACGAGGTGCGGAACCTTCCCTGCACAGGGTTTCTATGGAGTAGGAAAGGGAACATAAATGACCTCAAAACACAGAGAAAGTGAGTGTCACAAGAGTAAGAGTGAGCTAAAGGGCTGAGGCATGATTTCCTCAGGAGGCTTCGAGGAGGAGGTGACAGTTCAGATGGGTACGATTTGGAAATCACGTGGCCCTGGGAAAGAAAGAACATCTCAGGCGGAGGAAACAACTAGGGCTAAGGCTGGAAGCGGGGGAGAAATATAGAAGCTGAATGGGGAATTGAGAATTTACTTTGTTTATAGTGTAGGGTGCTTGAAGGTCAGACTTTGAATGATTTTTTTTATTATTGAGGCTTAGAAAGCATGGATAAGGGTATCTTTCAATAAAATGACATTCTTATCAGTTAGCCAGTTGCCTGTCAGACCAGGCTCCCACTAGGAAAAAGTTCATTGAATAGTTTTACCTTTTACAACTAAAGACCTATCCTTGGTTCTGCAAGATTCAGACATGCTAGTAAAATCCACACTCCCGTCTTTACAGAGCTTGCTAAGGCAGCTGCTTGATTTGAAATTTGTAACCAAATGCTAACACTGTGCAATACTTGTACTGGCACATCCATGCCTCGTGCTAGATTTCACAATCCAGATGTGTTGAATCAACTTTTCTTATGCGTGTGAACAGTGTTATGAAAAAAAAAAAATTAAGGCAGGAGAGGAGAAAGTAAAGAAAGAGGGAGAGACAGGAAAAACGGCTTTCTTTTTGTTCCCAAATCTCAGGTTCTGCATATCATAATTCAGATGAATCTAGGAAGCATAGTGTGATATTTTCCCCAAAAGGAAAGGTGTTCTACTGCCAAACTGAATATACTGAGTTGGCCGTGATTTTCAAGGCACCTGTTAACAGATTTAAAGATTTCTCCTTCAGTGACTATGTCTTAGCTCCATCTAGATACAAATGTGTCTGGAATGCAATAAAAAAGCTGGTATTTTTACTTTGCCTTGAATCTCTAACATTTTCTACCTTACGAAAAATGTACCCTGCAATATCGTGATTAGCCCAGGCTACTAAAAAAAAAAATCTTTCTTTAGGAGAATCCTGTTCCCATTGTTTTCCCAGCACGTCTTCAGTGTCTGCACATCACATCAGTGATCCTGTCATTAGCCAGAATACTGAGACAAGAAAAAGCTTCTTAGATCATCCAAGTCCGTCCCTGGCGCAGGCCTGAGTCCCCGGGGACAGCCCGCAACGCACGTTCTCGGCTAACGACCAAGGCAAAGCGGAGGCATGTTCAACTTCATCGGGCTACAGCTTTTAATTTTTCAAAGTTTATGAAAAACTCCCTGCCACCGCTCATTGAACAGTGACGCCGCTGAAGTCAGGTGGCGACTTTGCCCCCTCCCGCAACCCCTCCCCCTACTGAGCCTGCTCACCTCAGTGGTGATACTTGGAGGCATTTTTGTTGTCACGACTTGGGGGAGGGGCGGGTGCGGGTGGTATCTACTGCGTGGAGGCCAGGGATGCTGCTAAACCCCCTGCACCGCAGCAGACAGGCCCCCCGCAACACACACCCCAACAAGAATTCTCGGGACCCAAATGTCAGCAGTGTTGAGGTTGGGAAACCCTGGTTCGGGCCTTTTCCTAAGCTTCCCCCCACCCCCCCCCCCCCCACCCCCCCACCCCACCTCTCCACCCCCGCCCCCGCTGCCCTGTGGTTTATTCACTCAGCTGCCCACAAAGCAGATTCCATGGCTCTGAGGAGCACGCATTGCTCCGAAACAAACTATTTCAAATAAAATTCCTACTAATTTTCTTTCTCAGTCTGAATATAGCAATTATTAATAACTCAGAGAGAAACAAAAGCTTCTTTTCCAGATATTTTAAGAGTTAAACTGTGTTCCATTTAATAAGACTCGAGATTAAGTAAATTATATTCCAGAGATTTAAGAAGGATCCGTTAAATGCTAAGGAGAAAAAAAAATCATACTTGCTTAAATCATTAGACTCTTATTGTTAATCAGAAGCTTATAGTTTTGTTTCTACGTGTTCTCAAGTGTAAGTTTTTATAGGCAGAGTAGATCTTTAAAGTCAACCCCTTAAGTGGAAAACTTTTGGTAGCAATAGATACTCTATCCCCCTGCCACCCGCCAAGTCCGCATTCATTCTTTTTCAGAAAGTAAAGAAAGGAAAAGAGGTTGTAATGTAAAATGGAGGAACACAATAAGGGTAGGTGAGGAAAGGAAAGATGAAGCGAAAGGAGAGGAGAGAGACAAACAAACTGTGTTCCTTCAGGTTGGAGGGGACCATGGCTGACAAGAGCCTCCTGGCTGCCTGGTCAACCCCGGCTTCCGTGGCATTGAGCCCTGCTGTTGGTTTTATTTGTAATGTCAATTTTAGTGCTACACAGGTGTGGCGGGGGAGGGAGTATAAAGAGAACAAAGATAAAACAATGTATTTTATGAACTGTTGGTGAAATACTAGCATCAAAAAGTAAGCAGGATTACAAAAACATCAGGTTAAGCTTATCACGTGTCATAATATTTTTGCTTGCTTTGAGTTTTGAGTTTGGGGAGTCTAATTTGAGTTAATATTTTCAAAGACTAAAGAGTTGTTCCAAACTCCAGTTTAGCTCAAACATTTTGAAAGTGCGAGGAGCAACCCAGATCCACTTCTAACCTTGTTAAATATATGGGGTCTTGTTTACCTCTTTGAAATCAGTAGCAGAATAATAACTGGACACTTGAAACTTTAAAGACATTCACTCTTCAGCCAAGTTAGGAGTTATCCTTCCCTTGAAATTTTGCCTTATGACATTCTTCCCCATCGCCCACCACCAAAAGAATCAAGGTTGGCCATTTTCTAAACTATTGAGCTTACTTAAATTAAAATATGTCACTTGCGTTCAGTTACAACTTTTTTACATTTCCTAACGAACTGTGTCTGATCATCAGGCATTTCCCAGGGTGTTGAGGAGAACTGCATGGCTTAGGCTCAGCAGTGTCTTCATGGCGACATCCAGTACTTGAAGCTTTTTGCAAAGCACGCAGTCTAGAATCTTCATCCTTTATTGTTATTAAAATCGGAGGCCCACATTCCTCCCTTACTGAGCCAGGCTGCCCAGGATAAATCAAACAGGAATTCTTCACAGAGAAGACAATAGCACTCAATTGTAACAGAGCCAAGACTGGTACACCAGGTCCTAACTTTCTCCATAAGCCAAGGGTACTAACAAACCCTTTTCCTTTATTTTTTTTTAACTTAAGTTATATAAATTACAATAGCCATGTAAGCTCATGATGAATGAAAAAAATGCCTACCACACAGAATGGAAGTGAAATCTTCCTTCCCCAACCTCCAGCCCCACTGCCCAGAAATAAGCACTATTAATAGTACTCTTGTGTTCTCCTAGAAATTTTCAGAGAGAACAGAGAAAAATTATTTTCTTCTGTGCCCCAATTTCTTTCTTTCTTTCTTTTTTTATTTCCAGAGGTCACAGTATTTTATACCACCATTAAATCTTTACCAGGTCAGTCCCATAAATATTTTAAGCTCTTCCAAATAAATTAGAGAGACAATTAGAGAGAATCGTCTCTTAGTAATAGTGGCAGGTGTTAAATAATGTTTTCCCCAGCCTTCATTGTTTCTGTGCTTGTCTGCTTTTAATCCAAGCTCCCAAGTTCATTTTGAATTTTGTAGCCCTTTTTCTTTAATTACCAAAAGGGCTTCAATTAGTAAAATTAAGTGGAGCCTTAAACTAACATTGATCCTGCAAATCCACAGAGACCGTGTGGAAGGAAATGGGATATTCATCAGCAGACACGCAGATCTGAGTGTGGTGGTCCAATATCCTTGAAGATCTTGCTGCTTTCAGATGCTTTACCCTCAGTATTCTCGCGAAATTCTAACACAGGAATGCATCACTCTCCTGGGCTCTCTTACTGGCTGGTTTCCTGTTCTCCCTGGCCCTCCCTTGTGTTTTTTAAGCATATACCAGAAACACACTACTGTACGTATGTCCCTTTACCCCCGTCCCTTCCCCCCTCTTCCCAGGCTCTCAGTGGAGTCTCCCTGGCCTCCTTTCGCCTACTTGTAGGGAAACCCACCAACTTCACCGGAGCTATTAAGGGGTTCCCACCGGATGACAGACCCTTGCCTGCCTATTACCAGTCAAACACCCACAGGCTCTTTACCAACTTGGAACTGGAGCTCCTCCTGAGTCATCTCTCCACAAGCTCACAGGCAGATCCCCCTGTGTTACGGACTTTGTAGTCCGTAACATGTCCCATCTGGCTCCAGCCCGGGGCCTTTTAACATATATCATCGTGAACAGAAAACATGTGGAAGAAAGTTTCTCTTTTTTCTTAAATTCAAGTCAGCCCAGAATTTTAAACCCCTGGTATGACCTCATTAATAGGACCGAGACAGTGCATTTTCAGAAAGAGGCATGAATAAAAGCCACAGCATGAGTGAGGGAGGACAGGGAAAGCAGGCTGGACTTTATTATTAGCCTCCATCACCCCTCCGCACCCCCAGTTTTGCTCAGGACAACTCTCAGGTCCTCAGGAGCAGCAGAACCCCCAGGACAGGGAGGGGACCGGGTTGGTCTGCCAGCATTTGGTCCAGTGATGGGCAAGCCGGCCAATGAGATTGGGGGGTGGGTGTTCCTGGGGCGTTCTGATGAAGCCTCCTCGCCCCAAGGAGAAAGCAACTGGAAGAGAGGGGCCTTTTATTGCTCCAGGCATCACCAGGTGAGGACAGGAGGCCCAGGACTTCTCCCTGTTAGCCTGCAGATGCAGTCGGCCCGTGGCGGGAGGCAGGGCCCAGGGAAATGGAGCCAAGCCTGAGGGTTCGGTTACCCCTGACCATGCCCTGACCATGCCCAAGGTCTCCCGGGCCTGGGAGCCAAGCTGGGTCCTCGTTTCTCAAGCCGTTGAGTTCTGTGTCACCAAAGGCGTTGTGAGTGATACAAAGGTAGAGGAGCCAGCATCGAAGGAATGAAATTTCTACTCCACAAACCATATTTTGTCCTCTTGGGCAATATAACAGCTTTGGAAAAAAGCATACTGCGGGCACTTTCAATGCCTTTATGGTTTCTTTGACTTTCTATAACTTATATTTGTTTTGGCTTGTTTTTTTTTCTTTATGGAATGAAGACTCAAATTATATGGTTTCTGTTTTTCTTTTAAGTTGAAATTCTAGGGCACAGCAAAATGTATAAATATAGTAATATCAATAAGAATAGAAATTGCATTCAGGGCACTGGACTAAATATGAGGTTACAGTAAGAGGCAGAATGAAAGATAAAAAACATGGCATTAGACTTACGATGCTTTCACTCTGAATCTATTCTCATAGAATCATGGAGAAAGAGCAATTAATGTAATTCTAACTGGCAGTAGCGTTGAGTAGAGGTGACATTTGACTTGGGTCTTGAAGCATTTTTTTTTTTTTTAGTACAGGAACTTCAAACATAAACAATACAGAAAAATATATAGCAAGCATTCATATACTTGCCAAGTTAATTTTATAAATACTAACATGTTGTCATTTTGGCCCAGATCTATTTTTTAAATTAATCTTTTTATTTTGAGATAATTGTAGATTCACATGCAAATGTCAGAAATGGTCCAGAGAGATCCCTGTCATATTTCTTTAGTTTTCCCCAGTGTTAAATTTTGTAGAAATATAATACGGTATCATAACCAAGATGTTGACATTAATGTACCCCGAATAGGTCTGTCACCCCAAGGACTCTCCCATCGTGACCCTCTCCTTAAAATCTAGAAATCACTAATCTGTTCTCTCTATACTTTTATCATTTCTCGAATGTCATATAAATGGAATCATACAGTATGCAACCATTGGAATTTGCTTTTCCACTCAGCATATTTTTGTGCTGAGAGTCATCCAGGCTGTTGTGTTAAGTATTTGTAGATCACTTCTTTTTATTGCTGAGTAGTATCCATGGCATGAATGCACTACAGTTTGCTTGGCCAGTCATCCATTGAAGGACATCTGGACTATTCTCAGTGTTTCATTATTATTAACAAACAGAATTATTATTATTGCCCCAAACATTCGTGTACAGGTTTTTGTGTGAACCTAAGTCTTTTTGCCTTTGGGGTAAATACCCAAGACTTTGATTGCTAGGTCATAGAACTTGCATGTTTAACTTTTAAAGAAACTGCTGAACTTTTTTTCCCAAGTCTATCTACCATATTAGATTTCCACCAGCAGTGGGTGAGGAGTCAAGTTTCTCTGCATCCTCACAGGCATCTTGGGTCATCACTATGTTTTAGTTCAGTCATTCTGATAAGTGTTTAATGATATCTCATTGTGGTTTTGATTTGCATTTCACTAAGGACTATGGATGTTGAACATCTTTTTAGATATTTTTTTGCCATTTGTATATCCTCTTCTGTGAGCTGTCTCTTCATGTCTTTTGCCTATTCTCTAATTGCTTTTTGTTTGTCTGTTTTATTATTGAGTTTTGAGAGCTCTTTTTATGTTCTATATACTAGTTCTTTGTCCGCTATCTGGTTTGCAAATATTTTCTCCCATTCTGTAGCTTGTCTTTTCATCCTCTTTACAGAGTCTTTTGAGGAGAATTATTTTTTTTTAATTTTATGAAGTTCAATTTACCATTGTTTCCTTTTAGGAACTGTGTTTCTGTTGTCAAATTTAAGAACTCTGCCCAACCCTAGAACCTGAAGATTTTCTCCAGTTTTCTTTTTTGAAGTTTTGTAGTTTTATGTTTTTCATTATGTTCATGATCTACTGGGGGTGATTTTTCATAAGACTTGAGGCTTAAGTTGGAGTTCATATGTTTGCCTATGGACAATTTTCTCTGTGCCCCAGCACCATTTGTTAAAAGGGACCTATCCCCTCCATTGAATTGCTTTGTGCTTTTGTCGAACATTAGTTGAGCATATTTGTGTGAGTCTTTTGCTGTTTTTTTAAATTCTATTCCATTGATCTATGTCTCTATCCTTCACCAAGACCACACAGTCTTGATGCCTGTAGCTATGTAATCAGTCTTAAAGTTGAGTAGACAGCTTCTTCCTCCTACTTTATTCTTCTTTTTCAAAATTGTTTTAGCTATTTTGGTTCCTTTCCCTTTCCATATAGGTTTTTAGAGTAATCTTGCCTATATCTAAAAAAACTCTTATTGGGCTTTTGTTAGGAATTGTGTTAAAGCTGTATAAAAATTTTGGGAGAATTAACATCAGTATTATGTTGAGAATTCCTGTCCATGCACACAGCACAGTGCGTCTCTCAGAGAAATAGATCTCAGCAACTTAGACATATCATCGATCCGCAATGCATAGTTTTCCACATACGTGTTCTATACGTGTTTTGTTAAATTTATACCTAGCTATTTCATTTTTAAGCTATTGTGTATGGTGTGTATTTTTAATCTCAGTGTCCACATGTTCATTGCTAGTATAGAAATATAATGGATTGTTGTTTGTTTATCTTGTATCTTATAACCTTATTAAACACATTGTCTAATTCTCTGCATTATTTTTTTCTTGGGATTTACTATGTAGACAATTATATAATCTTCATGGGATCAGATGTTGAAAAATATTTTCATTTTTATTCAGGTCATTGTATTTTTAAGTTTCCTTTGAGACTTTAAAAAAAAGTATACAGCAGTTTACTGTTTAGTTTCTAAGTGTTTAGAAATTTCCAAGTTATCTTTTCATTTTTTACTTTTAGTTTAATTCCATTGTGGTTGGAAAACACACTCAGTATGATTTCAAATCTTTAAAATTTTTTGAGGTTTGTTTTGTGGCCCAGGATACAATCTCTCTCAGCATCTGTTCCGTTGGTACTTGGAAAGAATGTGTATTACAGTGTTTTAGGTAGAGCATTCTATAAGTGTCAATGAGAATCGGTTCGTTTTTAAGTGTTGAGTTCTAGATCACAGAAGAGTTCCTGCTTAGTTATTTTATCACTTCTTGAGAGATGGGTGTTGATGTCTCCAACTGCAACTGTGGATTTGTCTATTTTTTTCTTTTACTTCTAACACATTTTGCTTCACATATTTTGCAGTTGTATTGTTTGGTATGTGCACATTTAGGATTGGTATGCCTTCTTGGTGAATTGGTTTTCTTAAAATCATTATATATAACCCTCTTCTTTGTCTCTGGTGATTTTCTTTGTTCTGAAGTCTATTTAATCTGATATTGCTATAGCCATTCCTGCTTTCCTTTGACTACTGTTTGCATGAGGTCTTTTTCCATCCTTTTACTTTCAATGCCTATATTGTTATAGTTGAAGTTTCTTGTAAGAACATATAGTTGAATCATGTTTCTTAATTCAGTCTTCTCATCTCTATATTTAAAATGGTATATTTAGACCTTTTATTGATATGTCTGGTATTTTGTTATTGTTTTCTCTTTGTTCTCTCTGTTCTTTGTGTTTATGTTTTCTTTTTTCTGTTCTCCTGTGGTTTGCCTAAACATTTTTTACAGTCACTAAGGAAAACCACTTCACAATTTCTTATAGAGTTAAACATGTACTAACCATCCAAATCAGCAGTCCTTCTTCTACATTTTTACCTAAGTAAAATAAGTAAGTCTATGTTCATACAAGAATACGTATGCAAATGTTTATAGTAGCATTACTTGTTATGGTCAGAAATGCAAAATAACTTAAATGTCTTTCAGTTTAGGATTGGATCAACAAACCAAGGTCTATCCACAAAATGGAATACTACTAACAATGAAAAAAGAACTTTCGATACACACAACTTGGATGAATCTCAAGGGCATTATGTTGAGTGAAAAAAGCTAGTCTTGAAAGATTCCATAATAATAATGATATTATTCCAGTTGCAGAACATTCTGGAGAAGACTACAGTGACACTTTACAGATCAGTGGCTGCCAGAGAATGGCGGGGGGACGGGGATGGTGTCTGGGGAACAGGCTGAGGTTTGACTATCAAGAAATTCCGCAAGGGAATTTGCATGAGTATGATAAGACTGTCCTGCACCTTGACTGTGGTGATAGTAACATAACCATATGCATTTTTCAAAATTCACAGAATTGTACACCAAAAAGGGTAAATTTGACTGCATGTTTACTAAAAAGCAGATAACAAAATTTACATAAATAGTATCATATTCTACACATCAACTTTTGTATTCACTCAATGTTTTTTATTTCCAGATATATCCATGTCTTGAAAAAATTTCCATAGGTAGAAGAATGCATTCTAATTGGTGGGACTATTAGGAACAAAGATTCAGCCTGGATATGACCCCAGAGTCATCTAAGCACTTGATTCTGAAATGGAAAACATCACTAAATGGAGCAGGTTCCAGATGATTTCCCTAGAGAACGTTGCTTTGACACGAAGGTTGACAGGGGTTATCCATCACAAGGAATTGACTCTGACCTTCAAGGCTGTTATTTTTGAAAGGTGAATTCTTCCAGGGATCTCAGCGTTATCAACATTAAGTAAAGAACATGGGCTGAACTAGTCCCTACATTCTTTCTAATTTGTTTTTATCCAAACCTGTAAGAAAGTTATGTACACATACTGCACTGGAAAAACAACCAGGTGATTCCTAGTCCTGCTCTTTCAACTAAATAGATGGCAAGTCATTTAATTACTCGTAGTCACTTTTCTCTTCCATAAAAAGTTGCATTGTGCTAGATTAAGTATCTTTCTACCTATAAAATAGTATATGATATTAATCGATTTTTGGAAGCATTTAATTGTCCGTTCAACTGACATGTCTCAGAAACTTACCTAGGTGCCCTGCATACAAATGAGAATAATAGGGAGTCCCCATTTCATTTTTTAAATTTTTTCTTTTATTCTCATTCAAGAAAGAGAGGGGAAGGCAAGGGGAAGAGAGAGAGAAACATCGATTGATTGCCTCCTGCATGCAACCCTGACTGAGGATAAAACCCGCAGCCTAGGCATGTGCCCTGAGAGGGAATCAACCAGTGACCCTTTGGTTTGCATGATGAAGCTCCAACCAAATGAGCCACACTGGTTATGGCCAGAGCCCTCAGTTTAGTGGCAACAACAGCGCAGCCATACTACAATGGGGTGGTCGGTCAGGGTCTCGTGCTGGGGAGAGCCAACAAGAAAGCAGTTCACAGTCAGCGTGGGGGTCAGGAGGGACATGAAGGATGAGAATGCCACACAGTCAGCCAGACAGCGCCTCCCCATTCACAGTTGCTCCTCTTTTCTTCACACCTGATTTTGTTTGAGAATGAAGAAGTAGACCTTTCCTCTGCTTCCACTGGTCTGTCAGGAGTTGTGGACAAAACAGGAAGCTACAGACTCTGTCATACTTAATGCTCTGATGTATGTTCTCTTATTTAACAAAATGTAAAAGGAAGGCATCTGAACCTGGAGGGCCCAGAGCTTCAGTGAATGTAAAGCTGTGAAAGCTTTTCTGGTGGTGAGAAAGCACTTAGAATCTGGTGGCTTTGTTGTTGTTGTTGTTCTTGTTGTTTTAAAGTGGTAATAGCCTAGCTTTGAGAAATGTGAGTAACACATTTTCCCACACTCCTTCTGAAGAAACAACAAAATAAATAGATATTCTAGCAGAGGATTCTAGAGAATGAATACAATTCCTGCCCATGAATTACCACAAGATTTGATGCTGGGAACGGTCATTTAAAAAGAGTTAACCCAGCAGATTAAATGGCAAGAGGAGTTATTGTGGTAAAAATCTAATGGTCCATTAATACAATCTCACATATGTGTGGGAAAACAAAAAACATGGAGTAAATATTATATTTGTATTAGGAATATGTTTGTCAAAGGTGGGACAGGGTTTCCTTATATGCTGGAGAAACTCTATTCAGTTTAAATAGGAAATGGAAAATGTTGGTATTTTGCACTTTGACATCACATTGAAACTCCTACAAAAACACATGAATTTTCCTGACTTTCTGAGCGCAGAAGAATTATCACAGTTCAATTGACCCCTGAAGACTGAGGGACCCAACACCCATGATAATGGCTGACTATAGCGATGCCAGGTTGAACACCAGCGTTCAGGCCTCAGGTGAACCCTAGGGAATCCCTGCAGAGAGAGAAGCTCCTGACGCTCTGCCTCAAACATTGTTCAAGTTTTTCCTCTCACCGGGTTGTAGGGAGCAAGCCAATTAGTTTAACAAAAGACAACTCCCACTTCATTCACTCTGGGATTTTATTGTCTTCAGAGAAGAATGCTCGTGAGTAAAGATATTGATTGAATAATATAGTGGATCACAGGAATAGTCCCCCCAAATACTTTTGAGTTACAAAGGGGTAGAGTAGTAACTTTCCAGTTGGGAAACTTCGGCAGACACCTCCTTAACCAAATGACTAAGATGACCTTGCAGCAACAGGACTAATCAACACTGTGTGTCTCCTGGTAGGATGCTCTGAGAACTCCGTCTCGCTCCTGTGGTCTTCCTGCCCAAAGTGCATAACCTAAATCCAGTCATGAGGAAACAGCCAGCAAACCTGACTGGAAGGACGGTCTACAAAACAACTGGCCTGTGTTCTTCAAATATACCAATGTCCTGAGAAAGAAAGACTCAGGCAAGTGTTCCAGATCAGAGGGGACTGAAACAACATGGTGACTGCATTCAAATTTTGAAAAGACATGGTTGGGACAATTGACTAATCACTGTAAGGTCTGTAGATTGGATTTACAGCGTTGTTTCAGTGTTAATTGCCTGATTTTGATCACTGTCTGTTGATCAAAACATCATGCAAGGGAGTTGATGTTTTTACGAAAAACAAACCAATATTTAAGGAGTAAAAGGTCATCATATCTGCAACTTACACTTAGATGGGCAACAGAGAACATTTTGCCTGATGAAAATGTCCCAAATCTTCACCGTGGTGGTGGTTACAATGGTGACATGAACACATGTATTTGTCAAAGGTCATCAGACTTAAATGCATGATTTTTATTGTTTGGATCCATACCTCAATAAATAAAGCTGATTTAAAAAAAACAAACTGTTGTTCATGTTGATATTGTATGGTTTTGTTTTGCAAAGTAGATACTCAAATAATAAGTCATATAAACTAATTTCTTGGTTTTTATGGGTATGCTTTCATATTGATTGATTGATTGCCTAATCTGATGCATGAAACTTAATAGATTGTCACAGAACTGTTACAAGCTCACTCTCTCCAGGCAACTAGGCATGTAAGTTCCCATTCAAATGTCGCTTTGCAAATATTTTCTATCTAAAAATATTCTTCTTGCCAGTAAGAGATATCTCCAGCATAAAACAATCCCTGTATTTTGTATTATATAAAAATGAAGAAAGTAAGAAGAAGAAAGCATGTTGGCTGTTTCAAAGGAGAGGAAAAACTAGGACTAGAGCCATTTCTGATCACTAAATAATAGGATTGCAGCGGTTCTGTGTCCCCAGGGGCCCAGCTATTAACTCGGTTTAGAAAGGGACTGCAAATGCAGCGTGTCCTGTGGCGAGGCGACTCTGAGCCCTTTACATCACGTCACCAAAGGCTTGAAGGGAGGTGAGCAGTCGGGTCAGCCGGTGCCATAGGAATTGGCACCCGAACCCCAGGAGTGAAAGACTGTTAGCGCAAGTAGAAGCAATTCCCGCGACCTGTGCATTTGGCCCTGACCCACATTAGCAAGGCAGAATGAGGCTGCAGGCGGACCCCGGGGGCCAGGGCTGAACAGAGAAAGGAGCTGGAAATGCGGCGGATTTTCTCCGCCCTGGCTCTGCCAAATTAACCAGCGCCTTCCCTGGGGCTCAGTTTCCTTACCTGCACGATGAAAGGCTGCACCAAGTGCCCCTCAGAGCTAAAAGCGTCTGATTCTGCCCGTCAGCAGCTTTGCCATGGAACTCAGAGGTCTTATCTATGGCCCCCGCCAATTTCTTCTGTTCCTCTTCCTTTCCCTTCCCAAAGTGGACAAAATAACATATTCATTGTCTACAGTGCTACGTGGGACATCTTTTTATAATAAAAAGAAATATTTCCATTGTGTGCTTTGTTTACTAGGAGATAGAAAATGTCCCCTCCCCCCAACTAATTCCTGGGAATATGCATAAAACTCTTCACCACTATGTATGGTAAGAGGGTATGGGCATAACTCTAGATAGAAATACTTTGTTTGCTTAATTTACATTCCTAGGAATTTCTAAGTAATTAAATAACTTTATCCAGAAGGCTGTCATCATATCTGTGTGAACGCAGATTCTCTTATCTTTCACGGATTAACAGATCCTGGATTTTAAGAGAACTTGCTTAACGTGGGAACATTCTTTATCATAAAATCAGAAAACCCATAGAAAGAACCATTCCAGACTACATATGAGACCAGTACAAGCTCTGGCTTAAGACCTCACACAGCTCTGCCTTATGGTGAAGATGGTTGTTTTAAAGCCAGCCCAGGCTGTGAAGCTGAAAAGTGCTGAAGAGCCCCAGAATCCCCCAACCTTAAGCCTACCTCTTTGGCACATGGATTACTTTGAGAATCACCAGACACAGGAAAGGCTTTAAAAACAGGACACACTTTTTCCCTTTGTAATGGAAATTTCCATTAGTAGATTCATCTCCTCCTACACAAGAAAGAGGAGGATATTTAACAATTTCACCAGTGGAGAAGGCACATAATAACTGTTACTAAACAACCCTTGTTTACCATGCTCTTCCCTGTTGCCTCCCCATAGCAACAGAAGCCCAGACCTCTTTCTTTTGGTTTAGCCCACGATGGTAGACAAATCCAGAAGCCCAAGATCTCTCTCCCTTTGTTTAGCCCACAATGGTAGATAAGCCCATGCTCTAACAACCCCCTTGAGTTACTCATCGCTGTAGTTCCCACGTGTGTGAATGATATATATGTTGATAAATTTCTGTTTGTCTTCTCTTGTTAATCTGTCTTTGGCCAGGGCCTCGGCTGGAGAACCTAGGATGAGTTATTTTCCACCCTTACGGTGTAAAGTGTTAGACTAAAATATTAGAATAAACATTTTTTTTTCCTTAAAGAAGAGACATGTACCCAGGCTGATGGAGGAAGCCACATTTTGTCCCTTTTGGGGTTGTCCTGGGGCACTGTTTCTCAAAGTGTCTACTTGACAATAGTCATAAAAGATAGATGTGCACAGAAAAGAGATTCCGAGACCAAGTAGGTAGAGGAATACAGCTAACACCGACTAATAGTCCAGAGTAGGTGTAGGTCCCAGCTGAGCCTGTTTTCTGAGCTGGTCACACCAACACCCCAGGCTCCCTTGGCAGGGAAAGGGCCCGCTCCAGGACATCAGACACAGGGCAGCAGTGGCCCGGTAAGCGCCAAGCAGGGCTCGCGGAAGAAAAGGTTCAAGCTGTTTGGATTCCTGCAAGTAAGGAATGGTTGCAGGGCTGAAATAATTTTTTTAAAAGAGGAGAATGATCCCCACTCTTTCTTTTGATGAGCGATCTCCACACTGCTAAACATCAAACTGAAGATCAAGGGGGACCAAAGTTTGCCATGGCGAAACATGCCCTTTGGGATATAGACTTGAGGCTGGTTATTAAAAAACAAAAGACTCGAAAGAATCTTTGACCTTCTTCTTAACCTGCCTATAGGAATTCAGATAGAAGAACCCGCTTAAAGGAAGGGGATATCACCTTACCATCATAATACAAACTCGTTGTGGCAGAGGGGAGAAAGCTAGCAAAGCCTATTTGTTGGACTTCTCTCTGGGTACCATTGTCTAAGGGTGGCCGAGAGAGCATGAGTTTAGCACATGTTTACTCCTCCTCATCTACCTGTGAATTCCCTGCTTTCCCCTGGAAATCTCAGAATCCTGGCCCCTTCTCCTTTGTGCAAAATGGCATATAAACCCTCAACTGCCTAATGTTTTTATGACACCCCCGATGTGCATTCATAATAAACTTCGGACATTTTCTCCTGTAAAACTGTCTGATATTAATTTGAATACTAGAACTTAGAAGGTAGGAAGAACTTTATTTTTCTGACCTCCACAAAAGTCAGACCTGAAAATCCGATCTGGGAGGGCAAAGCTCTTTCATGGTGAAGATCCCATACCGCAAGGTCCGAATCTGGCGCAGCCCCATGGCAGTCACCTGACTCTTGGCAATTTACTTAACATTCTATGCCTTTGTTTCCTTGTCATAAAATAGGAATGAAGATGGCACCTATTTCTTTAGCTTGTTGTAGGGGATAAATGAAATATTACAGTTAAGAGACCTAGTCCGGTACCTGGTTTACATTAAGTGCCCTAAATAAAGTTAGATGTTGTGTTTGTCAATGGTGAAAATGTTAGTACAGAGTAAGTGTGTGGATACCAGCTAGGAATTACACAAAGAGCCAGCAGACGGCCACAAACCAGTAGGTAGCAAGGGTACCTCAGGTATTGGCGAAAACCTTTGACTGGGACCCAGGCTATTTTGCTCTGAAAGTGAAGCTGCTTAGAAAGAAAGCCACAGTTTAGTTAAACAGTGCTTGAACAGGTAGTGCTTGAATAGGTGACTAAAAAAGAACATATGCCTTGTTATTTGTATTAGTAAATCTTGATTCACACTGTCTCTCTAAGTAGGCATCTAGGAACTATAATAAATTATTCATTTTATTAAAAAAGAGTTTAATCTATTGTTTAACGAGAAGTTGCTCTGCTTTCACCCTTCTGAGAGACACATATTACAATTGGGGAATATGTCCAAAATTGAACTCAGTTCTCTTTGCAGAACTGCTCCTTCTGTTTTCCCCACCCCTACTCACCTAAACCAGAGAACTGAGAATGTTGTGCTGTTAAATATGTAACAACCAGCTCTTCATAAAGCCAGAAAGCTCTGTCTATTCACATGCATTTATTAAACATTTTACTGATAGAAGGAATGTGTGTCATATAATTTACAAGTATAATAAAATATACAATAATCTTTATTGTAAATTCCATCAAGCCTATTAATCCTTACAGAATGCTTTCATTGATTTTTTACTGACCTCTTATAATGATAAACATCCTATGATGCAACTGTTGTTGGTGGAAAATGTGTTCTTACAGTATCACGAGGAAAAGAACTTTCTAAGACCATCACGGGAGGATGGGGCTCCTTGGTGAACTTTACTGATGATGTAAAATTAAGCGGGTTCCCCTCCTGACTTCCCAGTGTCCCATCTCCATCCGTTCTGCCATGGAAAAAGCCCAATCTTGTGCTCAGTAGGGCCAGTATAAAGGCCACTGCCCAGAGTTTCTGCTCCACGTTAACGTTCAGTCCGGCCCAGCATTCAGCCAGCTTAGTGTGCATTCCCAGCTGCGGTCCATGGCTGTGCTGCAGCATTCAGGCTGCCCCCTGGAGCCTGCGTGTGGAGCCTGCACAGCCCTGAGCCCCATGGCTCCTAAGGCCACATGGCCATGGACAGAGGACACAGTAATGGGAGTGTTGGTCACGAGCAAGAGAGAGAGCTTCTTTGTTCCCATGGAATTATATATCTTGGGCTTGGAAAAGACCAGAAGCTGTTTCAAAATGACCAAGCAATTTGCCAAGTTTTTGTGGGGTTTTGATAGGTGTACACCCCTTGGTGAGACTGACAGGCCTCTGTGGTCCAGCACCTCCCACCATGCCCCGCATCAATCCTCTGCCAGAGAAGCGGGGGAGGAGTGTTAATTCCCTGGGTGGAGTGACGCTGTGATGCCCTGGGGCGTGAAGCTGGACCTCCCTGGCTCAGCAGGCAGGCTTATGCTCCCCAGTTTATTAAGCTCAATGTCTAAGTCCCTTTGCTGTCTTTTTCTTTTATTAATAATTAGTTAAATACCAATGGGAACACAACTGATGAATGCGTAGAGCTCCGCCACAAAGGTTGGTTAATATTTTTATTTAAAATAGTGAATATGAGGCAAGGAAGACATGCATCAAATCACCCAGGTGACTCAGCCCCTTACAATCCAGATTTGGCACCCTGTGACTTCTGGATTTTCCCAAAACTAAAATCACCTTTGAAAGGCAAGAGATTTTAGGCTGTCGATGAGATTCAGGAAAATACGATGGGGCAGTTGATGGGGACTGGAACTGTGTGAGGTCCCAAAGTGCCTGCTTTGAAGGGGACTGAGAGGTCATTGTCCTATGTTCAATGGTTCTTGTATCTTGTATCTTCTTCAATAAATGCCTCTGTTTTTCATACTACATGGCTGGATACTTTCTGGACAGAACTAGTATATTGGAACTTCACTCAAATGATGTGACTGTCATTTTAGCTGAACCAGAAAATAGACTTAAATACTGGAAGAATATTCCCTCCCCTTTTTATACTATTCACAATGTAATGGCTATAGATATGAAATCCTTTAAAGATTAACACATTATTAACACTTTCTCCATCACTTTCTTAAATCTAGAGCAGTTAGCAACCTGTGGCTGGTGGGCAAAATAACAAAAACAAAATGCCACACTGCTGCCTGATCCTATCAGTCAAAGACCCGCACTGCTGCCTGATTCTAGTAATACAATTTTATAGCACAGCCACACTCATCATTTCTGGACCGTGTATGGCTGCTTTCACACACCAATGACGGAGTTGAATGGCTGTGACAGGGACAGAACGGCTGAGAAAACCTAAAATCTCTACTATCCGCCCCTTTATAATAACACTTCGCTGACACCTGAGCTAGAAAATCAACAAAACAACTTAAACCCTGATTTGTTACCTCTGCCCATTTCCACAGTGCCTGTGTTCCCGCCATGGCAGACGGTGAGCTGCTGGTGTGACGTCACTGCTCGTGGAGGTAGGAGGAGAGTCACAGAAACACATCGTATGAAACAGCGTTTCCAGCAAACAGATGCAGTAGATGCAAACACCCTCAAGAGCTTGGATAATAGTAAAATGTACTAATGTAATTAGGAATTGATGGCTTTGGAGAATTTATTACCTTTGTTTTCAATGTAGCTTATTCATTGTAATGCATGTAATTTAATTTTGAGTGATGGCCATGCAGACACACGGTGGATCCCCTGCTGGTGCTGGCACACTGCGTAAAGGTCCTGTGTGCTCCCCACTTCCCTGAGGCCAGGCACATCCAATTAGTTTTCAAGTCTGGGAATGCCATTTCTTAAATCTTGTAATGTCTGTCCTCCTTTTGCAGGGTTAGTACATCATCTCTTCACCAAACTGCTACAATTTATTAAATCCTGTCTTGACTTTGGCATCCACCCCTTCAATCCATCCTCTAGACAATGCTTCTTCAACTATAATGGGCATTTGAACTATCTGGGATTCTTGTTAAAATGCGGACTTCGATTCAGTAGGTCTGGGAGGGACTTAAGATTTTGCATTTCTCACAAGCCCCCAGGTGGTGCTGATGTTGCTGGTCCTGAGACCACACTTGAAGTAGCAAGGCTAGTCGTGGCTCAATGCTTGCAGAAATGTGTATCTGACCAGGCCACTCCCCTGTATAAAACTCCTTCTGTTTCCCCAAGTGGCATAGTTGTTGCACAGCTCTGTGTATGGTTTTAATGTTGCTCCCACTGGTGAGAGCTCTCTGCTCCCTTCCTCCTGTGCGGTGGCCAACGCCTTCTTCTCTTTCAAAGCACAGCTGTATGGCAGCCTCTTCTACGACTTTGATGCCTCTTCTGACGTCCCTGTTGGAAACGAACACCCTCTTCTCCGGGTGCCGTCTGCTCCCTGTCAGCACATCCATCTCGCGGCACTGCGGCACTTATGTGTTTGGATGATGCCCTCCCTTGTTAAACTCTGCCAACCAAGATTCCCTCGGCCATAATCTGACCTCAGCTCGAATGTCATTTCCTCAGAGTTCTCTGACATCCCCAGGCAGCCCTGCCATCCCCACTTGTCACTCTCTATTATCCCTTTTTTATGTCTTTCTGAGCACCATTCACATCCTGTGATTGTCTTGTTGTAGGTTTTAGTAGAAGCCATCTTACTCAATGCAGTGGAGACCAGTGGTTGGTAAACTAATAAAAAATCAGGCGCTAACATTGAGGAATCACAAAAAGTGAGATATATGTATGTTAAATATTGTCGTAAAAATATAAATAAATGCACATTCATTTGCTTTGGTTTTAACCTAGAGGTAAGACCATCAGCCTGAATATGGGTCTGTTGATTTGGGTTCAGCAGCATGGTTCTTGCATAAACTATGGCCGTATAGCATTATCTACAATTTCTGTTTCAGTTTCTTTAATGTGGAGGGAGAACATAAGGAATCTTGCAAAGCAAGATTTAAAAGTATTTCCTTATCTCTTACAATTAAGTCCTGCCCACGCCTAATTTAACAGGATTGCTTAAAAGCAACCTACCATTATCAAATCTTCCAAAGCATGTAATTTAGTTTTTCTAAAACACATTTTATTTTGGAGTAATTTTAGTTTTACAGATAAGTTGGAAAGATGGCACAGAGAGGTCCTGAGTACCCCTCACCGAGTTCTCCCAGTTGTTAACATCTCCATTTTTCAAAACTAACCTCAGTACATGATTATTAACCAAAGCCCAGCCTTTATTTGAATTTACTCCTTTTCCATTGTCTCTTTCTGTTCCAGGGTCCAATCCAGGTGCCACATTGCATTTGTCTCACATGTCTCCCCAGTCTCCACTGGTCTATGACAGTTCCTCAGTCTTACTTTTTGTGACCTTGGTAGCCTTGAGAAGTCCTGGCTGGTATTCGTAAACTATCTCCGAATAGCTGATATTTTTCTCATGTTTGGGTCGGAGTTATGAGTTTTTGGAAAGAATACGGAGATCAAATGCCCTGCTCAGATGAATACTATCTATTTGCATCACCATGAATGTAACCTTCATATAATATAGTTTTTATAAATATAATGCTCATCTTTTCTGCACTTACATCTTATTGGTTGACACACTATTTCATTGAATATTATAATTAGAAATACAAACACAAATGGCATACACAACTGACTCCTGAATAGTGTGGGTCTCTGCTGGAGGAATCAGAGCCTTCGGAAGCATGCCATCTGCCTGACAAGGGCATCGGTCAATGGGTAGCATTGGTTACTTCATTATAGAGTCACCCAGAAGCTAAATGATCACTAACTGTTTACATTACACACTGAGAGTTTGAATCTGCCCCTCCAGTGTGTGGGGGTGGGTTAAGAGATTCCAAATGCTTGTTAATTGTCTGTTTCCTGCTTCCCCATGAATGGAGGAGCTTGTCTGACTTACCCATCCCTTCATCCCCAGTGCTTAGCCCAGTGCCTGGCACACAGTGGGAACCCATTACATGCTTGTTGAATGAATTCACCAAGAGAGCAAACTTTAGGTACATACCAGCCAGGGGGGTCCCATCAGGAAATATCTGAACAGAGAGGGCTTAATTATTAACTAAGTGCAATTTGTTGACTCAACAAAAAATGGCCAGAAAAAGACCGTACTAAATTATCGTGGAAGTACCAATGGTAGGAAGCAGCTATCACCACTTCTAGGGCTTGGGGAACCAAGGGAAGAGGCTGAAATGATCGAAACCTAGGTGTGTGGAGAAAGAGCCATACAGAGCTGAACAGCATGCTCCAAGAGCAGTGCCAGCTGGTTGGTGCTGTTGTCTCTCAGGGACTGTGACGAGACCAGCTCTGTAAATGTTGAAAACACTGCAAACTGCTGTTGCCAGGGTGCCACTCACGGGAGCGGGAGGGTGTTAGGAAAGACCAGGCCCTCTCCCTGCTCCCGCATGCAGCCTGGTGTCCTCCAGCAGGTAGGATCTCACAGAGAGCCTGCTACAAAGCAAAGGTGTGCTTTGCCAAACCCCAGCCCCAGAATCACAAAGCAGAGTGCCTTGGGGTGAGCTTGGAACTGAGAGAAAGGAGCCACATGACTCCCCAGGTACAAAGAGGCCAGAGTCATTGTTGACACAGCATTTCACACCCTCAGTTTCCCTTTCCCACCCACCCCAGTGCAGGGCCTCAGGACTGCTTCTTGGCTTCTTTTCCCTGAAGCTGTGTCTCAGCTCCAGTAGATTGTCTTGGTGTGCAGATTTCAACATTGTCCTTGTCTCCAGGCCAGTGGCCAAGGTTGTGCTGGTCGCGGCCAGTGGTCTCATCTCGCTCCTCCCGCTAGGGAGCAATGTCCCCTCTTCTGGGGTCCGCTGTGTTAGCTGGGCCCCGACCCAGAGATACTTGCACTCAATACATAATGGGATTAACTAGACTATTCTTTGAATTTTACAAAAGGCCCTTTCCTCCCTAGGTCATTGACACACCTTCATTTTTCGGGCTGCAGCAGGTATGGACTCAAGGACAAGTGGCTCCAGATTCCAGACCTACTTGGTTTCTGAATCATAGTCACAAATGGAACAGGCTGAAGTCAACCCTTTATCTATCCTAATTATGGAAGCCCATGCAAACCATGACTCTATAGACACCACTTTTGATAAAATAAAATAGGTTGATGCATTTATAAACAGTTAAGTCTCTGCAATTAAATGTGAAACCAACCATCTAATATAAAAGCAGTTTTCCAAATGTTTCTTTGAGGACATTTTCCTTCATTGGGGTTTCTTAAAATATGAGACCAGTAGAATTTGGACAGATGATGCCTTCTTTTCCTGGTAAATCTGCTTGGCAAATATAGCTGTTCTTCATTGCAAAAAAAAAAAAAAAAAAAAAAGACTGTCAAATTGAATTAAAAACAAAGATAATCTTTCCTGAGAAAAAATGTCAGTGTAACTTTCAAACTGAAGTAAAACCGAAGATAATCTTTCTTTAAAAAAATTGCAATGTCAAGGTATCGATCACTAAGGCTTCCAAATGCTTTGAATGTAAATGCGGGGAAGAGGGATGGGAAGGGAACAGTATGTCCTTCGTGGCCTCACTGATTCCCTATTGGCTGTTTCATCAAGGTTAACTGACTAATGCTATTCAATAACCCTGCCTAACTTTGGGGAAAAAATCTTCCATGTTCCTCTATCAGGATCTATAACATCGGTCTGGACTCCAATGTGATGTCAACTGGCTCCCTTCCTAAAGGGACCAAAGCACTCTTCACTTGGGTTACAAGCAGTTTACAGAGCCTGTTCTTAACTATTCAAAGCTTTTAAAAATAATGCCAATAGGCAGAGCACGGAGGATCTTTCGGGCGGTGAAACTACTCTGTATGACACTCCAGCGGTGGATTCAGTATGCATTTGTCAAAACCTGTCGAATGGACAGCGCCACGAGCGAACTCCAACATAAGACGCAGACTTTGGGTGGTCAGGTAGGTTCAGCAGTTGTAACAAACGCACCCCTCTCACGTGGGATTTTGATAGTGGGGGAGGAAGTGTGAACGGAGAGACGGGGTGTGTGGGCAGTTTCTGTACCTGCCATTCAATTTTGCTGTGAATATAAAACTGCCCTAAAAAATAAAGTCTATGAAGAAAAAAACAGTAAAATAAGGCCTTGGCTGAAATCATTGCTTGGTTTAAGGGCATCCACCATGACGTTTTTCTCCTAAGGGACCTCCCAGTTTCCTTTTCAGTTTAGTACCTGGTATCCATCTCTGCTCCCCTAAGCTACCTGGGAGGTGGTGGCGAGGGAGGAGGGGTATGCGCTCTCTATCGAAGTTGTGGCACCAGACGCACTCGAGCCTCTGTTCTGCATCACCCAGGAACCCACGTCACCACTGGCCTTTCAGTGGCAGGAACCGAGTCTGATGTATTCCCTTGGGTGCCCCAGCCCCTAACATGGTGCCCGACACATATCATTTCCTTAACAAATGTTTATTGAGTGAATGACTAAATGAGCAAATGAGATAAACAAATGGAGACTCAGGAGTTCGGCAGAGACATGTAGTAGACGAAAGAGTTGAAGGAAAATGAACAGAGAGATGGC
This sequence comes from Pteronotus mesoamericanus, assembly GCF_021234165.1. NCBI lineage: Eukaryota > Metazoa > Chordata > Mammalia > Chiroptera > Mormoopidae > Pteronotus > Pteronotus mesoamericanus. The sequence continues at coordinate 2,323,491 of NW_026555277.1, forward strand.
AGAGCTCGTATTTTTAGTATCCGTCTTCTGTTCCCTGGCAACTCCTAAGTGAAGAGTGGCAAAGATTGAGTCAGGAAGCCTCGTTCCAGGGTGAGAAAACATTGCCGGGGGACAGAAAAATGTAGGCCCACTCTTCCTGCTGGCCTACCTGGGCCTGACTCCTTGCTTGGGAACATGTAGTTCAGAGGTTGCCATTTCCAACAGCTGTGGCCTGGAGAACCCCAAGAATCTCAGTATCCAGAAATAAAGGAAAGAGAGGAACTGGGCGTGAGACTGGGTGGGTCAGATATAGCCACAAACACACACATGTGCAGACCACACACATTCACGAGAGATTTTGAAATCCATACTGATGAGTACAAATAAATTCAGACCAATTTTGACTTTCAACTTCGCCACACAGCCTGACCAGGGCAGGAAGTCATACACTGGGGGTCTGTGGCTGGTTCTAGCCCACAGACAAAAAGAATTGTGTGGCATAGGTTTTCCCTTTTAATTTTAATTCATTGACAAAATTTACAAATGAGGACATTTTAGACCAACTCTGGATTTCCGGCTTCTCATGAAAAAGCAGATCTGGGAACAGCTGACCTGTTTCCTCGTGGCCCCAGTGTCCTTGCGTGGGCTGGCGCAGCTCTCTCCACTTGACCGGCCTCACTCTTTAACCCACCAGCCTGGCCCTGTTGCCCTGGCGGGGGCCCCCCCCACCCCTGGGCACTGCCCAGAAGAAGGTAGTGAAGCTGATCGTGAGGGCAGACTTGTAGGATACAGTCCGGGAAGGAGAATATCTCACTAGTCAGCCACTCTGTTCAATGGGAATCGAAGCTTCCTGGAGCCTTTCAATTATAAGCTCAAATAGAGAATGTCACAGGACTGTAATTGTACTGGGTGATTTAATGATACAAGGGTCATTTTTAGTAAATAGAACCAATTGTTCCTCTCTTTGCCCCAGTCCATTTAGCCCATTCTAAACGGCAGGAGAAGAACACCTTCGCTTTTATCTCGTGTGTGCATCTGGGCCGAAAGTCCAAATGAAATTTCTCCCACATTTAACATTCCACCATGACCCAAATTAAGGGAAGATTGCTATAAGAAACCCGTAGTCTAAAAAATTGGCTGAATTACGAAATTTGTGCTTATTTGAAATACCATTTCCTACTGACATTTTCCTTCCGCTGCCTCGGCATTAATATAAGAATTATTTATGACTCGGCAGTTCCTCACAGCAGCTGCCCACAGGACAGAGCGTGAACCCAGCAAAGAAAAGAGCCACGCCATGGACTTCACACTTCTGCTGCAGCTGGGAAGGGGCCGTGCTCCTGGAGGTCGGACGCAGGCTTCACAGGGGACAACATGGGTTCAAATCCTGGTTCTGGAATGTACCGGCTATGTGACCTGGAAACTATCGTCTACAGCAGGAGATCTGCACACATTTTCTGTAAAGAGCCAGCTAGTAAATATGATCTGCTTTGCCCACCATACGATCCCTGTCCTAATTACTCAATTCTTTGCAAGCGTTGTGACAGGAAACTAGCTATACAGGGTATATTAATTTGTCCACTAGGGCTGCCATGACAATGTACAGCAGACTTGAACAGCGGACATTTATTTTCTCACAGTTTTGGAGGTGAGAAGTCGGAGATCAAGGTGCTGGCAGGGTTGGTGTCTTTTGAGCCTCTCTCCCTGGCTTACAAATAGCTGTCTTCTTGCAGTGTCCTCACATGGCCATCTCTCTGGTTGTGCCCCAATATCCTCTTTTTATAAGGACACCTCTTTAAAGGGTCTATCTCGAAATGCAGTCACATTCCAAGGTACTGGGGGTTAGGACTTCAACACATGAGTTTTAGGGGCAAGCAATTCAGGCCATAACAGATAGTATATAAATGGGCAAGTATGGCTGTGTTCCAGTGAAAATTCCCCAGCCCAGGTTGGCGGCCAGCACTGGACTGTGGACCCAGGCTTGCTGACGGTCAGTCTCTACTGTCCCCTACCCTTCTCTCCCCACCTACTCCTCCACCAGCTCTCACTTAACTCTCACTTACATCGTTCAACCCAAAGGCTTGTCCTGAAGGTCACCAACGGTCTTCTCATCTCTCTTGTCACTTAGCAGTGTGAACTCCGCACAGGTGATTTCATATAGCAAGCTTTTCCTCCCTGGATTCCAGTGACGGCACACTCCTTGGATTGTCTTCTGTTTCTCTGGCCTGCCCCTTCCTTGCCTCTTTGTTGGCACCTCTTCCTCTTCCCAGCCACTAAGTGTTAGACAGCTCAGTGCTGGGCTCCCTTCCTCTCTTGCTATATAATTTCTTCCAATTTCAAGGACCTTCCATAAGCTGAAGACTTCCAAATATATAGCTCCAGCCCACAAATCCTATTACCTCCTTCACATTTCCTCTAGTCAGTGCTTCTGTGATTTTTGTGCTGTGTGTCTGGCTATTTACTATTAGTTTTTCTATAACTACTACAATCTCCAGGGTAAATTTAGTTTTCTTCTAAAACCATTTCCATGAGTTAATCTTTCCTGACCTACTTTCCTGCCCACAGCCTAGAACCTTCTTTTACTGGCTCTCTGAGCACACTGTATATTTCTTCTTCATTTTTCACAGTTTGTAATCAGAAAACTTTGTGTTTGATTGACACTTGTCATCTTCAGTGATTAGTAAACCCAAGAGACGTGAGGATGCAGTCTATTGTTCTCTTTGTATCTGAGCACTTAGCAGAGAGCCTGGCACTACTGGGTCCTCGAGTAATACACACGGGGTAATTGAAAAACTTAAAGTAAATCAATTAAACTCTCTGAGATATTGAGAATTATTGTTTGATTTTGGTTCAAAATATTTTGTGTTAGGCTCAGTATGTGTGTGTGTGTGTATCTTGTATATCTCCATTTCTTCCTAAATTTCTAAATTCTACCTGTGTAGAAAATTGAAATCATTTGAAGAGTGAATGCATTGCACTCCAGGGGTTACTTTAGTTTTTGTGTGTAAAGGAAAGGATAGAGCCCCAGAAGCAGATAGGTAGTTCTGGTTCAAATTCCAAGTCAACCACTTACGTACTGAGTGACCTTGAGTAAGTTGCTTCACCTTTTTACTTCTCAGCTTCTTCACCTGTAGAATGATGACGCTGATACTTACCTGTGTTGAGTATGTAGTGTATGGATAGGACCTGATACAGTGTCCGCCCTTAGAAGAAGTTCCTTATTTGTTTCACAAATAGTTTTTGTGCACTCACAAATGGGACAGGCACTGTTTCAGGCATTTGGGGTTTAGGAGTAAGTGAATCAGACAAATCCTGGGGTCAGGGAGCTCCCATTCTGGTGCGGGGGGAAACAGACAGTAAAGACAAAGCCAAGTGAGGGCATTGAGATCGATAGTGAGGGGGTCAAGTGGGGGCATTTTAGGTGCGGGGATCAGCGAGATGAATAGAAGGAAATAAGGATCCACAAATGTTCTGTTTTTCATTCGGCTCCCCTGCATGGAGAATTCCAACACTCCCTGGCTACCAGGGAGAATAACTCTCTCCAACTCCCCTGTCTGGGTGGAATGGCGTCAGCAGAAACGAGAGGTGGGATGCGAGGACTTGGGCTGATACAGGCATAGATCTGTCCACCCCATGACGGGTTCAATGTCAGGTGTTAGGCTTGTGTTCCATGTTGTGTAATGACTAATATGCAAACTGGATTAGACACAGAGATGTGCTTCTGTGTAATAGAACTTCTGCTTGGAGAGCAATAGGTAAAAATAAAGCTCCCATGAAATTTCCCAAGAAATCCTACGCCTCTCTCAGTGGGTTTGAGGTGAGAGTTGGCAGATTTGTTCTGCCTTTGCTTGCCTGTGAACAGAAAATCAGATGAGTCAAAAATTCAGCCAGAATGAAATCTCGAGGATTACTTGGGCCCCGGGGATCTAAGGAGGCAGTCTTTCCACCTCGCGCCTCCTCCCTCCTTGAAGAGTAGGCATGGTTTGGCTGAGTCATTGCCCTGGAATGTTGGGCTTGAATAAAATTCGAAAGACATCTTTACATTCAGTAATTTCCCCCAGTAGGCCCTATACATTTTTTCCTGTATGGTTGATGGGACTAATGGGAAAACGAGTCTCTCACGAAGAATCCATTCTGTATACATTCTGTAGCATTGACAAACCCAGACGAAAGGACTCCCCTCTTATCTCCAGAATCCCTCTCCAGCCACAGAGCTTGCAGCAAAGAGAAGGCCGATTCCGATCCTGTGAGCAGAGGCAGGTCCCTACCATGTGAGAGACACGTGTGGCAGCCTGGAGGCACCACGGATTGTCAACCTTTATATAAAGCATTGCAGTCAGATAAAGGGCTGGACCCCAAGAAGCAGCTGGGAAATTAGTGAACATGTTAATACATTAAGATTTAGAAAGCTGAGGGTTTTTTTAATGAAACATTTAATTGGTTACCAAGGCACAGGTTCTTACAGATTTGAAGCTTCAGCACACCCAGGGGACGCACAGAAGCATCGCTCCCACTCAGTGTGCTGAGAAGGGAATTGGAAAGCTGATATGCATCTATTCCTGACAATCTCTTAGCAAGGATATCAGATATCTAGAGCTATCAAACAAAAACAATTAAGTTAGGTGTCTTTGAGTCTAGATCAAAGTGAAGAATTTTTGTTCAAAAGTGATACATCAATCAAATAAGTGTGTATCAGGTAGAAGAAATTTTATTTTTGTTTCCTCATTTCAGTCAATATTTAGGAGGGGTTACTTTGTACAGGGTACCCTTCTAGATGCTAAAGGAGGATAAAAAGATGAATTCGACCCTCCTTTGGGCCTGGAGAGATGTCCCTTGGTGGTGATATGAGGTAGGGCAGGGCAAAGAAAAAGAGAGAAAAGCATTTTTTGCATCTAAGGGATGGCCCACAGATGGAGCTGCTCAGACCTGCTGTGCTCGGTCTGCCGAGACCAGGCCTGCTCATTGAGTCTGGCCACTTGACCAGCTGCTGTGGTTCTGTTCAACCCTAAGCTTCAGGAGCCTAACAGGTGTGTCCTCCCAGACCCTGCATTCCCTGGACAGCCCAATGTGTCCCCAGTGACCAAGTGTCCCCTCTTAGAGTATGGCCATTTGGAACCCCAACTAGCTTTTCTCCTAGGTTTTAATAACAAAAGTCCTTGTGTTCAACATCTCTAGTTGCTCATTTTTGAAGTTCACTGCCCTCCTCTCCATTTCAAAGGGAAATGATTAATCAGTGACCAAGAAATGATGATGTGGATATTAAGGGACAAGAAACATGCTGTATCAGACTCCAGGACAACTGACGCGTTTCCAGGCTGATTACAAGTTCATTCCCATTTCTCTGAGAGCAAGTTAAGAAAAATTAAAAAAAAAAAATATCTAATCAAATTATGTTAGTCTAGCTTCGGGGCTTTAATTGGACAAACAATTTTAGTACATTTAGTATATTTTCATGGACAGTTAATAGATTGCTTTGAAAAGTCATCTGAATTTAGGAATTAGAAAAAGGCACTCTCAAAGGACATACAAAGAACGCTTGCTTATTCATGCCGAGACTGCCTCGAGGAAGCGGTCAGACCCTAGTGCCGGGGGCTGCCCAGTTCAGAGGACCCGCGGCCTGGGACACAGGCCCTGGGCATGGGGAGGTTTTCCTGTTCTCTCCATGTTTGACCTTTTGGAATTTTGTACCATGTGTATGCATTACCCACTCTAAATAAGTAATTTAAAATTATATATAAAGAGTTGTATCATTTAAAATTTCTTGTTGTTGTTACAAAGTCACTCCCCCTGCCCGAAGTAAGAAATTCTCCCAAGGCCTGGGGAAAATGATGGATGAAACTTTTCCTGACAGAAAAGACAAAGTCTGAAAATTATGCCTGGTGGGTAGAACGAAGAATCCTGGCAAGAGGCAAGGTGCTGACAGACGGAGACACGCACGTCTCACAGAAATTGGACAGTTCACCAAAACTGAGACAGAGCAGAAAGCTAACTGTCTTTCTGCCTTCTTACTGTCAACATCTTCAGCTAAAGTCCCTTTTAGTCATTGCATGCAGTTTTTGTCCTCTTCCAACTAACTGAGGAGTTCCTCCCCGCCATTTCTCTTGAGCGGACTGACAAAATTCCAGCCTGCCTCTTTGGGAAGGAACACAGTACTGTCAGGGTGCATTTTCCGTTGCAGGATGCTCCCTTGTGCCCCGGAAATGACCCGCAAACGCCGCTGTGCCAGGAAATGCAAGATGGAGCCACGTGACAGGAGTTACAGGATGGATCAGCAGAAGGACAGCTGTCACGGCCCACAGAAGACACAACCAGCCGGAGGAGGGGTGTGCGCCTGTTGGGCTGCTTGACGGGAGTGTGCCGGTTCATGTACTAGGTCACAGCCAGATGCTGTTTTTCCTGTGCCTTTTGACCTCTTCTAGAAGGTGTCACATGCCACCAGTGATGTACCTTGCACGTTAATGGGGTGCCCTGACTTAAAAGGAATAACAAGGTGGACATTGCGGGGCCCTAGAGGCTCTGTGATTGCCTCACGCACAGTCAGAAAAAACGTCTGTCATGGGGAGGGTCCGCAGGGGCCCCCATCGGCTGGTGATATATGCGTATGGGGAGGGGGAAATAGTTTACAAAACAGAGGTAGCCTTCCTGTCTCTCATTTCCTAAAATCTCAATTTTTAAAATAGCTAATGGTAAAACAGGCGCTAGAATACTAAAAAGCTGGCCATGAGAGTATGCATAGTGGTCTGGGCAGGGATCTGAGGTAGCCTGGGTCTCCCACAGAAGGGCAATGAGCTTTAGAGGACTCAGAACTTCCTTCCAGCTAAAGGAACTAGGAGAGGTTCCAGGAAGAGGGAGCATGCCTTGGTCCCTTTGTTGAGTAAACCCCCAAATCTGTGGGGGCCCATGGCAAAAAACCTCTATGGCAAAGGCTGAATACTTCCATCAAGTCCTTTTATCAACCTTCTCATGAAACAATCAGATCTACTAGAAGCAGGTGGTCTCACAACAAGGTGGCCTGCAGCCATGTTTGGAATGGACTGTATGAGCTGCATTCTCTTTCACAGAAAGAATAGACGATGTAAGTAGTACTGGTTGGGTTTTGGCTACGTGAGAAAAGAAATCAGTAGGTGGAAGAATGTACCTGCGTTTATTGATTTATGTCCTTGTTAACTTACCTGTCCCCCCATTAGGAAGTGAACTTCAGGAGGGCAGGAGTCTGGGCTGTCTGAGCCCCAAAGCCTCATCCCTCACCCACAGCAAGTGCTCAGTAAATTTTCCTCCAATGAATGAGGGCTTTCTCAGAATAAACTTTTTCAAGACAGCTGCTGATTCTCTGCAGTCTTGAATTCAGTCTTTTCTCAATATCCTAACAGATGCCAAGTCCTGATTACAATCATCGTTAGTGTGGGTTGCTATATAGTTAGCTTTACAGTTTTGAATCCCCAAATAAAGATTCCCCTGCTCTTGACGGGCTGCCTCCACATGTTGATGTTACATTCAGCCTCTTTGATTAGGCTCCAAGCCAATCTTGCCCCTCCCAAACATTTCATTTATCCTTGATAGGTATGAGAGTTAAGCTAAAAATTTGTGGAGAAGGTCCAATTCATTTTCCTGGCCCAGGCTGACGTTTGAGCACACACCGCCCTCTTGTGTCCTTTATCCGTTTGACAACACAGTTTTCAACATCGGCTAAAGCCCAGCAAAGTGAAGCCATTCACAGCTATTAGGCAGAAAAACCTCTGTATTAAAGGGAAAGGAGAACAAACAGGCTAATTCACCCAGAACACTAGCCCAGAATGTTGTGAAGATGGTACTAATTATTCAACCCAGAGCTTTGAAAATTAAAAACAAATCAAGCATGATGAAACCCAAATTCAAGAGCTCACAGACAGAAAATTCTCTACTTTCTAGTAGAACTATTCTGTAAACTGAGCTGTAGACCATGAAGAAGAAGAAGCATGAAGATGTACGGCAGCATTTTAATATTCAGTGTACTGCTCTTTGAATCCCTTCTCATATTCTTTTTTTGTGTTGTCCATTCACGCCACACACACACACACATGCAAGCCATGTGAGGTTATAAACATACCTGTCTGCTGGGCTTGTACTTTCAGCCCCATGTAAGACTGCTCATCTTGCTCACACACCTTCTTACGGAGAGAGAAGGGCCTTGGATCTCTAACCCCAATCGGTCCTCTGCCCTCCATTCCTTTAAGCAGGTGCAAGGTGTGTTTCTTTAAGCAAGGGCAGGTGCACAGCCCACCAACCACCTGAATCTGAAATTCTCATATTCACTGGCCCAAGCATGGCCTGAATGAGAAGGCTGGCCTGAGCCTCTATTCTACTGGTTTTTAAATAAAGAGACAAGAATAAAAGACACTTTCCTCATTGACATTAAAAAAATCATCCAGACACTCAGTTACATGTTGTCCTGGGTAACGGATTACAAATAAAGAATTAAAAAGACACACTTTGCCATGTGGAAACATATGTTTCATGGTCCCACCTGTCATACAGGTGCACCTCACCTTCAGAAAACTGCAATGAGGGCCCTGGTTGTGATATCACCTATGCTCCTGGAGGTGTGTAGTGCACAACCTGAACACCCTTATGAAGCAGCCCTGGTAAAAAAAAACCTGCTCCACAAAACATCCTGAATGTTCAGACTGTGGCTTTTTTTTTTTTTAAAGATTGTATTTATTTTTAGAGAGGGCGAAGGGAGGGAGAAAGAGAGGGAGAGAAACATCTATTGGTTGCTTCTCGCATGTCCTCAACTGGTGGCCTTGCCTGCAACCCAAGCATGTGCCCTGACCAGGAATTGAACTGGTGACCTTTTGGTTAACAGGCTGGCACTCAATCCACTGAGCCACACCAGCCAGGGCCAGACTGTGCCTTTAACACCCCATTTTGGTCACTGCTCAGCAAACTCAAGAAGCAAGTCAGGAGGAAAAATCAAGATGGCAGAGGAGTGAATAGAATTCACACTGACCACCTCCCAGGACCAAGCTGGAATTACAACTAAATTGTAGAGAAATCGCCTGGAGCAAACAACTGAACAATAGTGAGAGAGGAGCCTTATAACCTTGGAGAGACCGAAGACTCAGCTTTAGCACAACCTAACTGGTAAGGAGTGCGGTGGAGACTAAGGAAGGAGGGCTGGGCACTGACAGGCAGCAGCACCAGAAAGATATTGAAACAGCCAGTGGGATCCCCCTGAGAAGAGAGGGGTCTAAACCATAAGCAGGAATCTCCAGCCTACAGCACCAGAGCACAAAAAATAAACAGATAACAACAGGCTGCAAAAAGCAGCAGGGTTGCTCTCTGCCAGAAACAGGTGGCTGGAGACGCAAAGAGCCTTATAAAGGGCCAACACATAAATTTTTATTTGCAGTCACTTATCCTGGTCTCTGGCAGAGGGTGGGAGGCAGAGTGTGCTGGAGATGTCTGAGGAGAGACTGGTGAAGGAGGTTTTGGGGAGAGAACTGGGAGAGTATCAGGTGGGATCCTGGTGCTGATTTCTCCCCTATATGGCAGCAGCCATCTTGCTCAGGCAGACCACTCTCCTGAAGGACAGCAGTGTGAGACGAAACAGTAGCCCTATGCCCTGGAGGCTCTGCCCAGGCCTGGTAGTGCTAAAGCCTGACTGCTGAGTACAGAGGGACAGTCACAGATAGTAGATCCCTGGCTAAAGGGGGCACAGAGTGGTGTAAAGACTATTCAGGAGAGACTGGGCACAGAGGCTGTGGGGAGGGAACTGAGAGAGCAGCCAGAGGAATCCTGGTGCTGACTCATCCCCCATACTTCAGCAGCCATCTGGCTTAGGCAGACCACTTTCTCGAGCAGCAGCAGCATGAGAGGACCCAATAACCCTGCCCATAGTAGGGACTCTGCCCTGCCCTATAGTGTCTAAGCCTGACTGCTGAGTGCAGAGTGACTAGCTTAACAACTGAAGGAGATAGCCACAGACAGGAGATTCCTGGAAGTCCTGAACAGACTGCCTGAGGTCAAACAGGGTCAATATCTGACATCATCAGAGGCAGATCCAGAAAGAAAGAACAGTGGCCTCCTACCATAGAAGTTCATACCACAAAGTCAGGAAATCAAGACAGATCAATTTAAGAAGCAGAAGCAAACAAGAAGAGTCTCACAAATAATGGGAAGACGAAGAAACCTCCCCCAATCAAAGGGAAAGGAGGAGTCCCCAGAGAGAGAACTAAATAAAATAGAGGCAAGTAAACTATCAGATATTGAGTTCAAAACAATGGTTCTAAGGAAGCTCAATGAGCTCAGTGAGCTCAGAGGGAATTATCAAAAACTACAGGGAAACTACGAGGAACTGACTGCAAACTATCAGCATGAAAAAGGACGTAGAAGCCATCAATAAGAGGCAAGAGGAAATGAAGAATACAATTTCTGGATGGAATAACACAGTAGAAGAAATTAAAAGCAGGCTCGATGAAGCAGAGGAATGAATCAGTGAGCTGGAGGTTAAGATAGAAAAAAACTCCCAGAAAGAGCAAAAAAATTAAGAAAGACTCAAAAAGAGTAAAGAGGTATTCAGAGAAATTCAGGACAATCTGAAACATAATAATAGCCGTATAATAGGAATACCAGCAGGAGAAGAAGAGGAGAAAGGGATAGAGAACCTGTCTGAAAAAGTAATGATGGAAAACTTCCCTAATTGGAGGAGAGAAAAAGTCACACAAGTCCAGAAAGCACAGAGGGTCCAGTTCAAGAGGAACCCAATGAGACCCACTCCAAGACAATCATAATTAAAATGGCAAATACCAAAGACAAACAGAGAATCCTAAAGGCAGCAAGAGAGAAAGAGGTAGTTACATGTAAGGGAGCCCCGTTATGGCTAGTAGCTGACTTCTCAACAGAAACACTACAAACCAGACGGGAATGGCAAGAAAAAGGCCTGCGACCAAGACTGCCCTACCCAGCAAGGCTCTCAATTAAAATGGAAGGCGAAATGAGGAGTTTCCCAGATAAAAGAAGGCTAAAAGAATACACCTCCACCAAACCAGCATTGCAAAATATGCTAAAGGGACTGCTTTAAGAAGATGAAGAAAAAGAGTCTATGAATACCCAGTTCTTCTCACAGTCGCCAATACTTGATATTACCAATATTTTCAATGCTTATTAATCGGATCGTGACAATGATGTGTTATTTTAAGTGTTACTTTATTATTTGTTGAAACTAAACCTGTTTTTGTATATTTCTCATCTATTTCTATTATTTTTTAAAAAAGCTTTAAATGACTTTTGGGTATTCTTTATCCATTTTTTGATTAAATGTTTGTAGAACATTTTCCCTAAAAACAAACAAAAAACCCTATTAACCTTTTTTCAGGTTGACAGTTTACTGCTGTAAAAGAGATTAGATTAAAACCTGACTCTGTCCTCTCCTGGCCAGTTCTTGAGGTGTAGAAAGCCCAAGTGGATAAGCGGATTAGCATTTCAGTGATTCTTGAAGACATTTTTCCTTTACCAAGGCCTGAGAGCAGCTTTTGTTGGGTGGAGAGTCCGAGACAAGCCTAAGGCAGCAAGCCACCACTACCTCCTGTCTTCAGCCCCTCATACCACCCAAACGGCTCTCGCCCAGCGTCTATGTTGCTAAATCCAGCACGCCAGGTGCGGTCCTCCTCCTCCCCAGGCTCCTAGCACCATCTGCCTTCTCAGAGTTGCTCACTCTTTCCCAAAACATTCTCTGTCCTTGGCATCCATGGTCCACCTATCTGGTTTTCCTCCCCTTCTGTGGCTCCTGTGGGGGCTCCTCCTCTTCAGTCCTTTTCTGAATCTCAGGCCATCCTTCCGACAGCTTGCTTGACATCTCTATGCGGGCAATGCACAGGAATTTCCCAACGCAAAAGCCTCAATCTTGCCCAAACAGCCCCAGCCACAACGCTGCTCTCCCACACCTGGCCTTCCGAACCAGGAGCGATTCTTGACCACGCCCCTCCCTCATCAACCTGTAAGTCCCCTTCTGAAAGAAAATATGCTAAATCCATTGACTTCTCTCTACCACCACTGCCATATCGGAACCCAATCCGTCTCACCTGTCTACCTGTCACGACAGCACTGTCCCTCCTTCTCTTGTCTTTGTCTCTTTCCAACCCACTGTCCACACAGCAACAAATGGTACCCTCGCTGCCCTGCTAAGAGCAGCCCCACCACTTGCAGAAGAAAGTCCAGAATTCCAACAGATCCTACATGATTGGGCAAGACCTGTTCCTTCCAACCCTGCAGTCTCATTACATCCATTTCCCCATTCTTTCTCCACAATCCATACACTCTACCTTTATTTCAATTTCTTTAATTCCAGAACCTTCCTACCTCAGTCTCCAAACCTGTCCGTGCCTTTGCCTGGATTGCTCCTGTAGCCCTATGTTCACGGCCAGCCCTGGTTCAGCCCTCAGCCCTCCGCTGTTTTCTCCAGGGGTGCCTTGCCTGGCCCACAAACCAGGGTAAGATCCCTCAGCTCTGAGTTTCTCCTCCATAGCACCCCGCCCTCACCACTGAAACCAAAACGTATCTTTGGTTCTTTGTAACCACACCTGCCTTCCAAGGAGGCAGAAACCCATGACATTAAAGGACCTGGTGGCTGCTGAACATCTTCAGGAATGTGACTGTGAAAGTTTATGAGGTGCCACTGCCTAAGGGAACCGTGGACCATAGTCATCAGGAAGAGGGGAGCTCCCGGGGAAGGGCTCAGGGAGTGGGTCCCAGTGAGCTTCATTTCTACGCATGAGAGACACTCATCGAGATTGACGACGGTGGGCTGAGTGAGGATCTGAAGGACAATCTGTTGATTACCCTCTGGGTGCTCCGGAAGTCCAGGTCCCTAGGAGGGCATACTATACAATCTTTCTGTTAAGGAAAGAGGAAGTCTGAAAATACTGTACCTAATAATTGTCACGACTACATTATCTGTTAGGTTAATATGATAAGAAGTCACTAGTCATTGTATATTTAAAAAGTACTTAATGACCATGCAATAAGTCTGTGGCAGGTACCCAGGTAATAGGATCCGCAGGTAAGCAATGATAAATGGGGCAGTCACAGTTGGCAATGATGGCTCAGCTGTCCTGCAGACACAGGCACCCAGCTGGCCAAGGTCAAGGTTTCAGCCTCAAGCTAATCACAATGACGTTATAAGAACAGCATATGAGACGTGACCTCCAACCTCCCTATCTGTCAGCCAGGGGCCCAGGTGGAGATTGGCCCATTCGAATAAGGCCCCACCAGGCTATTGGGTTCGTACCTGGAGCTGGGAGAGGTGGGACCTGAGGAGGAGACACAGAGTCTCTACCCAGAAGGTGGAAGCCAGGAAAGCAAACCCCAGATCAGAGCCCCAGACCAGAGCCCCAGACCCTGGCACCAAATGCAGCAGGAGGCCCAGGCATGGGAGAAAGGGCCGAAAACCAGAAGTGACCAAGCAAAAGGGAGGCGGGCTGGAGAGATATTGCAGGCGCAGGCCACACCCTCACTAGCTTCTGGCAGGGAACAGAGTCTGCTGCCTAAGGTCAGTGAGACCTGGCTTAGGGTCCCAGGCGTAAGTCACCATCTGGCGGACCTTGGGCACAGCACTTGACCTGATGGAATAAAGTAAAACAACTACTTTTTACGTGTTTAGAAGTGAAATTTCTTTGAAAAAATATTCAAAATTACCTACAAAATGAAAAGACAAAGTCAAATTGTAATTAATACATGAAAAGAAAAATCACTTAAATAAAGCTGAAATACTTATTTACTTAATGTCTCATTAAATTTTAGCAAATATATGATAAAAGTGAAAGTATTCACCAGCTTAGTGTTCAGTGTCCTTCTATTGCCAATGTATAGGGTCAATAGCCTATTTCAGGCGTGTTATGTTTAGACCTACATGTAAACAAGTCTAAGAAAAATACGCGTTGGTTACTATTGTAAACATTGCTCAGCCACCACATGCGACTTCGGTGACTACCAAAGGAACATGTGAGAACCGCTAAAACAAGGAATTAGAACACAAGAGGAAGCAGGAAACGGTGGCTTGCCCCTCCCCACTGAAAATGATACTTTTTTATACAAGAATATTGGGTATTTATGTTGAGAGGAAGGGTTTGACCAGTTGATCAGTCTTTTCTCCTGCCTAGGTATTTCTACCAGACACAGCCACTCCACAAGCTCTGAGGCCAGCAGCCCACAAACCTCCAGGATGGGCAGAGGTGGTCACCAGACCCATTTCCAGGACACGGGCCAAAAGCTGTGGAGAAGCGCTTCCCCGGGGGGCCTGGGCAGGCCAGTGACCTCCCACAGCCGGTGTTCAGGCTTAGAGCCCTGGATCCTCAGGGGCAGAGGGGCCTTGCATTCTTTCACAGGTTTATTTTTCTGTGCTTATGATCTATGGGACCCTAACGTGCAGGGCTCCTCTTGCCCAGATCTGAGAGTACTCCTGGGTGCGTGCGAAACTCCCACGATTATTGAAGAATCACCCCCACCTGCTCCCCAGAGACCACTTCTGGGGAGGAGGTCCATCCCTGCTGCAGCCTCTAAAACAGCTCAGCAGGTGCCACTGAAATGGCCTGTTTATACACGTGCTCCTGTTAGATGGGTCAAGGGTCTCCAGGTCTGGGCAGCTCTTCTTCTAAATGCAACTCTTGCCAAGGGTTAAAATGTAGTGCAGTATTTTGCAGATGCAGCTGTAAACAGGATGAGCTTGACAGGAACTCAGCTGGAAAAATGTAGCCAACTGCAAAGAACATATCAAAGGCGTGATGAACCAAGGAGTATATATAAGCAATGGCTAAGCCTCCCTTCTGGGACACAGAGCTTTGGCCTCTCCTTTACTTGCTGCAAGTAAATAAAACTACCTCGTTCTCGAACGGGATAGCCCGAACGGAACAGCCCAAGCAGCAAACCCCTTGAGTGAGCTGACACTCCCACCCTAAGCCGCTCTAAAGCAGCCTCCTTGAGGGCCTGCACCTTGCAAACATTTACCTGCATTTCACCCGCCATTGTATTTCAAAGGTAATACACATTTCATGTACCAAATAAAGAATTACTTTGAATACGTTTTCCCAGCTACTCCCACCATACTGGGATGTGTCCCGGGGGAAAGCGCTGGGCCACGGCTGCAGTTCACCTGGGTCCCACAGGCCCGACGGTGGGCCCCCGTGTGTGTGAGCTCGGTCAGGCCGTGAGCCTGCACTCGGCTTGTGCCCCGACGTCTCCAGGGCTTGACCCTGGGACCCAGAGTCTTGTAATTTAAGAGCTCTTTTTGCTACATGACCCTCACCAGTAGAATCTAAGTGCTAAAGGCCCTACGGACTCTTCTTGTCTTTGAATCTAGGACACGGGAAGTTTGGGAAATGTTAGTCTTGAGGCCTCTGATTGGTAGAGATGGCAGCCTCGGAAGGTGTTTCTCGGTGCTGCCTCTTAATGGATCAGGGAGGACGTTGAATAAAAAAGATTAGATGTCACGTGCTTATAGTCATGCTCACAATTCACATCACGACTTCAGAGTCAGACCTTCATTGGTTGTGCAGAAAATAAAGGTGACTGAAATATATCAGACCCTCATAGTTCTATTGTGAATATGTCTTTAAAACAAAGCAATTTAGGACTGAAGGAAGCTATTTTATGTGACCAAACGTTCTTAAGGAAGTACAGCAGAGACACAGTAAAGGTCTCCCAGGGAAACAAACAACAACAGGGAGCTAGTCATGTGCTTGGGTCAAGCCCAAGCCAGAGCTGGTATATAAGGGCTGCCCCAGCTGGAGGGGCATCAGACCTCCCTCACCTCCTCAGTCCTCTCTCCTCACTTCACCTGAGTCCTCTCTACTGACACCATGGGGTGTTGTGGCTGTCGTGGTAGCTGTGGCGGCTGTGGCGGCTGTGGCGGCTGCGGGGGCTGTGGCGGCTGCGGCGGCTGCGGCGGCTGCGGTGGCTGCGGTGGCTGTGGCTGTGGGGGCTGCGGCGGCTGCGGCGGCTGCGGCGGCTGCACCACCTGCAGAACCTACCGGGTCGGCTGCTGCTCCAGATGCTGCCCCTGCTGCTGTGGCTGCTGCGGGGGCTGCTGCAGCGTCCCCGTGGTCTGCTGCTGCCGCCGCTACTGTGGCTGCGGCTCGTGCGGCTGCGGCTCGTGCGGCTGCGGCTGCGGCTCGTGCGGCTGCGGCTCGTGCGGCTGCGGCTGCGGCTGCGGGAAGGGCTGTTGTCAGCAGAAGTGCTGCTGCCAGAGGAAGTGCTGCTGCCAGAGGCAGTGCTGCTGCTAGGCGGCCGCTTGGCCTGCGGGCAGGTGCTGCTGGGGGCCAGGCTCCCTCCTGCGCTTAGACGTTCAGATCTTCTGGACTTCAATCTCTCTGGTTCACTGAAATATCAAACTTGTGATTTAATAGAAAGATACCTGACTGGAAGTCAGAAGTCCCAAATTCAAGTCCATGCTCTGCCGGAAGAGCCTGACCATGAGCAAGTCGCCTTAGCTTCCCTGAGTTTTATTGTGCTGTTGACTCATCTATAAGATAATGAGCTTGAGCTAAGAAATCTCTTAGGACCTTTATAGCTTGAGTGGTATATAAACTATTGAGTTCTTGAGTTTAAATTCACAGGTTCTCTCCCTTATAGATTCTTTTATATAACTTGGTTGTAGTGGGCATTAATATATATATAGTATTTATAAGTGTGTGTGTGTGTGTGTGTGTGTATAAACATCTCTCAATCCAACTTGATCTATGAATCTAAATTTGTAGTGCAATAAAAACAGACCACAGACTGCAAAAATTCATACTAATGAGCTCAGTAGGATGAAATAATGCTTTTTAAAATATCTCATTCTTTTGAAATATTTACTGTTTGTACAATCCCTGCACTTGTTACTACTGACATTGCTTATATACTATTTCCTACTGTTTCTGTGTTCTTTAATTTTCCTAAATATAATTTCTGAATAAAACACCAGAACAAAACTAGAGTTTCACTGTCTTTGGCTTGATTTGCTTTTGATATTGTTCCGAGGAGGGTGGGAGTGATGGAGTTAATGTTTGCCAATGTTGCAGACTTCAGGGAGGTTCTAAGGTAAATGACAGAGGATACACTGAATTTATTGGGGTAGTGCTACCTACTGTAACAAATGGACAAAAAAATGTACAGCGACCTAACACAACAGATGCTTATTTCCCATTGATGTCAATTACCTGGCACTGTTCTGGGTGGGCAGAAGGGGAAGGGGAAGGGGTGGGGGAGGTGTGCTCCATCCGGTCACTCAGGGATCTAGGTTGATGGGTATTTTTCTACACGTAACTTCCAAGGTAGCTTGGTTGTCTCCAAAATGTAAGTGGAAAAGAAGAGAGTGGACAACACCCATCACTCTTTAAGATTCTTAGCTGGAAAGCGACACAGTTTATTTCCTTCACTTCCTATTGGTTAGAAGTAGTCACATGGTCCAGTCTGACTGCACGGGGCACTGGGAAATGCAATCCATGACTGACAGACACTTCCAACAATCCTCTACTATGAAAGGTAAAAGCATGAATGTTGCTTGGCAATTAGCCTATATTCTAGTAAAACTTTCAACTAATTTGCCTGGGGTATGTTTAGGCAGAGGATGCTTGACAGAAAGGCATGGATGGGTGTCCCATGTCCATTCCTATCACATAAATTCCTCCTGGGTAGTTATCCGGGGTACTGTGGTGCATACATGCTTCATGGATGGAGCTGCCTTAAGGCCATGTGAATCTTTCATGGGGTGGAGCCTCAGAGGCTGAGCAGAAGATAGCAGGGCTCCTGTCTTCTTTAGACCGAGGTGGGAAATGTGGCTCCTAGTGTTTGAGTACAGCCTGCACGGCTCCCAGGGCCCCGATGTGCAGGGAGCCTGGAGGGGCGGGAGAGGATTAAGCAAGGTGCTTCTGTGTCACCTCTTGTTTTCACCAATGGAATGGATAAGACTTGGCTGGGACCCCATTCTCTCTCATACACGAATTCCCTCCTATTCCCTAAAGAAAGAAATTTTTCTAATACTCTGGAAGTGTTCTCATTTGAACTAAACAGGTCATTTAGATTTGTTTTTAAAATGTTACATGTCATTCTAGACATGTAAGTCTCAATGTCTAGACATTCTAGACATCTAAGACATGTAAGAAATACAAACATAATCAAATTATTTTAAAAGAATTTGTTACATGGTAATATCAGATAACTTAGGGAAAAAGTTTCTTCATACAGTTTAAACAAGATCACTATAGTGAATTGTCCTGCTTAATATCCATTTTGATGTCCTTCTCGTATGCCTTTCTGCTGGGCAGAAGCTGGAATGATTGAGAACTACATTACCCAGAACATTCTATGTCCAAGGTCTGGATATTGCAACAATTAGATCCACCCTTGAAAATAGGGAAGACAGAAATGAGGTGGAGGTCCTCTTTCTGCTGCTTTTGTCTGTTGCGTTTAAGGAAGATTGGGGCTGTTGAATTTTCTGCACTGTGGTGATGTTCCTGGGTCCAGATGTTAGTTTCACAAAAGTGAAGCAAGCGATGCGGTGGCCAGCAGAAGTCAAGGGCAGCGTCCCAGAGCCCAGCCTCTAGCCTTGAGCCTGTGCAGGGGCAGGAGCAGCAGCAGCGGAGGTGCTGGCTTCCTGGACGGTAGCTGCAGTGGCGTATGCTCAAACTTGACCATTGCAGAGGTGGCTTCCTAATTTCCCTGCCTCCTGGACTCCAGAAGCGGCAGCAGCTCCTCTGGGCCATCCCGCATTCGTGTCCTGTAAGGCATTCCTGGGAACCAGCCTAGGGCCCGCCCCACCTGCCCTTCTAATGATTTTGTATACTTGATTCCCCAATTACCTCTCTTTTTACTTAGTGTAGCTAGGAGGGTTTTGGTTTTCTGCAACTGACAGTGGTAGAGAAAACACCCTTCTGACGGTCTTTCTGTGTCAAATTCTAGCCATCCTCAAAAACAGGGAGGAATCCTCATTTCCTGCCCATCTTGAGAGAATCCTCCCTTTTTCCTGAATGTCTCTTGCTGCTTTAGTGTGGCATGGGACAAGTTCTTTGCATGCTTTTTGTAACTTTCAGTTTTAGCATTTTTGTTTGCAAATGGAAACCCACTTACAGTAGTGAAAGAGGGATACTTTATTGTAAGAATACAAAGGCATCTCACAGAAAAGAAGGACAGGACCTGCAGTCAGTAGGTGTCTGCCTGGAGTCACCTACTCGATAGGATACAAAGCCTTTGAGCAGCCAGGTAGCTACCCTTTCTCTGCCTTTCTCTAAAACCACATGTCCTCACACTTCTTTCTGCACATCTGCATCTTCTCCAACTCCTCCTTCTCCTTTTTTGCAGACAGATTTCTCTGTTTCTCTTGGCATAGCTCATTAATTTATATGATATGGTAGAGACTGCAGGTTGCCTACCCAGCACCCTCTGTCTCCTACCCCTCTCCCCATTTTAACTGGGCACACATCACCTGAAATAAATACATTATTCCCAGACTCCCTTGCAGTTAAATGTTGTCACATGGCTACCTTCTAGCTAATGAGATGGCTCTTTTAAAAGGAAGAAGGTGGGCCTTTCTCTTTATCCTTCTGAGTGGAGAGCAGATTCTACGGTTGGAGCCTTGGCCACCCTATTTGGATCATGAGCATGAAGAGATTAAAAAGATAGAGGGTCCACAGACTGGAAGGGTCCTTGAGGAGGTGGAGCTGTCATTCAGGCTCTTGACTACCTTCCTCCAGATTTCTTTGTGTAAAGAACTACATTTCTATCTTCTCTAAGCCATTTCAATTTTGAATTTCTATTCACATGCAGCTAAAGCCCAATCCTAATTGATATCCATGTCCTCCCATTTCATGTGTAGCAGAGAATAACTAGTGCCTCTTTTCAAGCTCCAGGGAGAGAATGAAAGAGCTGGCTTCTGTAGCTTCCTGTATTCAAATTAGCAACAGCCAGGGAGCAAGGTTCCATAGTACAAAGGAAATGTAGGTCTACTCATGTCAGTGGGGTTGTTTTTGCAGGAGACATACAGGTTGGAAAGAGTTGTCGACTATACTCCTCTTCAGTTATAAGCTAATTCCCTTTTCAGCTTTATCCTTAAATATTATCCCTTTCGTAAAGAACATGTCTACATTTGTAGACTATGTTTCTACATTTTTGCACAGTTCTTCAGATACTTCCTTTTAGTTACAAGTGCAAAGAAGTACCAAGCCCAAGTAAATTAAGTTGTGTTATGACCTCTAACAAAGTATGCTACTTACTAGTTTTCATCTTCCAGCAAAGAGTATAGAAATCAGACTTTGTTCTCAAAGTCAGGTAGAGTCCAAGCAGTTCAGGTCCCTATAAATAAACTGATATCTAAACAGTTCTTTAATTCAACACTTTGTAAAGGAAAGGGATTTACAACTGCAGAACCTGCATCCTAAAACTGGCGACTACCTCTTCACATGCAGTCAACTCGGTAATCTAGAATTTATTTGTATAATATTGTAACCTACATAATCATATAACTTCCATAACCCATTGGGAGGGTGATTTTTAATTAGCTTCTATTAAAACAAATACCTCCTTGTTCTAGAAACCTCACCATGCAGAAAAGTATACAAATCATAGAATAGAAGTACCTCCCTTCGCTCAGCGCTCTGTAATGGAGTGTTCTGTGTGGTGTTTTGTCAGCCATTTTCAGAGGGTTGTATGCTATGGGGATGGGCGGGATACTTCTAATCCATTTGGTACCAATGTTCAGACTTAGCATGTGGCTCATCACATCTTTCTACTCTGCTTCCACAACTGTGGAAGCCAGAATAGAGACGACTGGCGCCTCTGTGAGTACGGGGTGCTCAGTGACCACCAGGAGCAGAGCCCCTTTGTCGATTCATGATGATCAATTAGCACAAGTGAGGACTTTTGTGTTTTAAAGCCTATGCCACCAACAGACCTTTTCTTGAGAAGCTCAGAAACTAGTAGAAAGACAATAGGGAAACCTGGTCCAGAAATGTGCTGTTCATGACCAAGTAAGTGCTGAAGGTTTAAAGAGCCATGGCCAGTGTGGCTCAGTTGGTTTTGCATCATCGTGCAAACCAAGAGGTCACAGCTTCAATTCCGGTCAGGGTACATGACTGAGTTGTGGGTTTGGTTCCTGGTCAGGGTGCATATAAAAAGCTACTGACCGATGTCTCTCTCTCACATCGATGTTTCCCTCCCTCTCTTTCTCCTTCTTTCTCTCAAAAAAAAAAGTTCGAAGAAAATAAAACATGATGATCTCTCCTTCAGTCTCTCCTCTATTCCTCTGTCCATTCTGGTCCCCATACTTGGGCACTTTAGTGGCATTAATCAAATCTCACACAAGTCTCAATGGGGTTACCTCTAAGTCTACAAGACTGGGATAATATGACATCAGAATATTTTAAATTTTGTGTATTCCCTAAAATTTTGACTAATCAACAACATTTGTAGCAGGGAAAATATTTTTTTCCCAATCATTCATATACATACATATATATATAGGTTAGACAATTTCAAAGTATGGAATCTCAATAGCTGGCAATAATGTCAATACAACAGGAAAATATAGTTTATATTAACTGGATATTCTTCCTTTCATTTTTATGATACACTAATAAAATATATTAAGAGGAGCATCTCTTAAATCCATTCTTTGTTCTTAGTTTCCGCCTGCCTATTTTCACGCATAAATTTACCTAACAGAAACCAGAGACTTTTCCCCGCCTTCCTTTCCCCACCTGATCATAATGCAAACTTATTCTTACTTCCTGTTCTCATAAGAACTTCCTTCTTGGACTCTGAACTAATTTCCAAAATTAATTTTCTAAAGTGCTAATCTTTAACTAGGTTACAAGGCTCAGGATAAAAGACAATCCAGTGGCACACAGAGAGCCACTTTAAGAGCATTTCTAACTGAACCGGGGGTGACCATGACTTGCTGTGAAGGATGGACATCCTGCAATGGGTTCAGCCTGCTGGTTCTACTTCTGTTGGGAGTAGTTCTCAATGTAATACCTCTAATTGTCAATAGACTTGATGAAGGCAAATTTCTTCAAAACCCCATCTCTTGCTTTGAGTGGTGGTTCCCAGGAATTATAGGAGCAGGTCTGATGGTGAGTAACAATTATTTGACTTGATATGGAGAAAGCCCTAATTTGCCAAACGCCTAATGACGATCTTTTAGTTTTGTTGTGACATATGTCTTGACTTAAGATACAGTGAGGGGTGGTGGTATGGTATTTATTGGTTATCAGTGAGGAATGACAACTTAAATAAGTTAAATATGTGGTACATGCTGGGGAGCTTTGGCAAAAACATGTTGAATTGAGAAAAGTTGGTTGGATTATTACCTACCACATTTCTTTACATGTAGGGCTGCTCCTTCAAGCTTTATAGTTAGTGTTAAGGACCTTTCAAATCAATTCCCTCCAATTTCCTTTGCCAATACCATGCTCAAGGTACTCGCAGGGACTATGGTAGGAGAGGGAAGTGCTCAATAAGAATGGGAAGAAACATTCCATGAGCGATGCACATCCCGGATGATGATAATTGCATGGCATAGTTGGCCCAAGGGGTTTGGGACCTGAAACCCTGGCTCTCTGACCTCAGTGACTCCTTGACTCAGATCTTACACAGGGCCCAGGGCATCGCGTGCTTGTTTAATGCCAACTTTGATGATTATTCATAGGGCTATGTTTGTTGACATCTGCCGCAGAGCAGTGTCTGTAATACAGAACTCCCCAGGGTACCTGATCATGAATTACCCGAGGCACTTGTAATAGATTTACAGACCTGCTCGTGGGAATTCTGATGAAGCAGGCCTGGGCAGGACCGACCTGTGCAGAGGAATAAATACTCTTTTTGGCCCTGGCAGAGTGTCTCGGCTCTAGTTCTGTTTCCAATATATTACTGTTTGAAAGTCATTTACCCTATGATTTTGTTTCCATCTTTATAAAACGGGGACGTGGATTTTGAAGTCTGGGAATTCAGCATTCAAGAGGCTTACTTTTGTTTGTGCTACCACTTGGGCGCTGTCTAATGGGGCCTGGTTAATGTCGGAGAAATGAGTTTGTTGATGTGTGTGCGTGTGTGTGACAGTTCAATCACCGATATTAGCTAAGTGTTTTAGAGATGCTGAAACACGAAGGTGATTTTTAAAGAAAAATTGGACACAGTTTTTTCTACCTGCATCCCAAATCCTTAATGCTGATTTGTTACTGCTGCTGGTCTGATCCCCAAACTTACATGAATGCACCCTTGAGTCATTACGCACTCAACTTTAGATAAAGACTTGTCTGTTGGTGGGCACACTGGACTTGAGATTGCTGGGGCTTCAAAAAGCCTCTCAAGGAAGCATTCCCCAAAAGTCAATGGCTTCTTTTCCTTTAACACTGTGAGCAATGTATTCATGCCTTAGGTAGAAAGAGCTACCTAAAGGAAAACCTTTGGAAACTTGTGGGCTATTTCTTCAAATAGCCTTGAACATGCTCTTGCAGATTGAGAGCGAGCACAGTGCTCAACAAAGTGATGCAACTGCAACTCTCTGTGTCTGTTTCCGTCCTTCTAAAGGCTTCTCTCTATTGAATAATGTGAGTTTCCTTTGCATCAACTTGAGCCAGAAGCCAGGACCAGCTGGCAAAGACTTATCAACAATGGTAATTTCCAGGAAGCTCCTTGAAGTTCCTACGTTAAAATCCACATAGAATAACGTGTAGCTTTAGATATAAATTGACTCTACCTCAAAGTCCATCACAATAAAAAAAGAAAAAACCCTTGCTAGTATTAAAGGGTCTGGAGCTGATGATGGCACAATACATTCCATGTATCCTCCTTTTGGCGAGCAGAGGATGGGGAAGGAGAAAGACAAGCCGGAAGACACGGAGAAAGCCCACTGAGGAGTGCCAACGACTGGGCTCATGCCTTACACTGTCATCTCGTTTACTCTCTATAATAATCTGGCTGAGTAGATATTATCAACTGTATTTTAAGAGACAAGCAAACAGAAGTGAGGAACATTCACAAGGTCACAGAATAGTTGTGAAACCCAATTCCAGATTTATCTGACTCCAAAGTTGTTTTCCACCAGTATCAGCACTGGAATCCACAACACCTTTATCGGGCTGCCAGCGGGGGATGGTGCAACCGATGACGTAATCCATAAACTGAAGCCACCAGGAAACTGAAGCACAGAAAATTTATATGAACCTGTGAAACAGTTTCAGAGAATCTGGACTTCCTTGTTCTGTAAATGCACTTTATTGCCTTCAGTAAATACGAAGAGTGTTGCATAAGGCTATCCCTACCTCAGTATGGTACAATGTCATCAAAGTATCAAACAACTCTTGAAAAAGTTCAATAGGTGCTTTATAGTTTAAAGCTCAGCCTCGAGACTAGGTTAACAGGCAAACAGGTGGGTGATAGAAGGGCTATAAATACAGGTCTATTTTCCCGGTTCTCAGCCATACATATATATATGGGGGGCTATATGTATAATGTGGAAGAATACATATTTCAAAGAGAATTGTATCCTTTCCAATACCTGTCAAAATACTGACTAGTTCAAAATACTGAACTCTCACTATACTTGTTAATACACAGGAAAGTTAATAAAGAAGAAATCACTGTCGTTGATAAGCACTTTTGCCACAGTTCTTGAAATCTTCCCAAAATTGCTTTAACATTTTAAGTTAGTATTGCTTCAAAAAAAGGTTTTGCAGGAAGTAGCAAATAATACCTATGGAGTTGTTGATTACTTCATAAAATACACTCATCATATATTTTTATGATTTACCAACAACGAAGGTGAAACTTTTTATCTTTTGAAATCATGACTCAGAGTGTTATGTAATTATCTTCAACTATTTTATGCTAAATGAAAAAAATCAATAGATAATATTTTTCTAAGCACTAAAAAACGATTTAAAATGTTTCTTCTAAAAAATTACAGGGGTGGGCTAAAGTAGAGTTACAGTTGTAGTACATATAAATAATACAGTAATTAATGAATAATACAAGAATAAACTGTTTCACGTACTCACAGCTGTAAACCTACTTTTCCCTACCCCTGTTCTAAGGCCAGTTTATACAATTTAACTGTAAGCCTGATCTTAGTCATGCTTATTACTCATTGAGTTCACTTATTACACAATTGTAATTTATCAATTATTAAAGACTTAGGGAGAACTGTTGCACATTAAACAAATTGGATGTCTGTATAACAAGCATTTGCAAAATAGTTTCTATATTTGTGATGAGCTATAGCTTTGCTGCTCTCCTGTTCAAGTACTTAGAGGGTCCCTAAAAATTTGAATTCTGTCACAGAGTTTCAATGGTCTACAGCTCTTCTGTACTTCACTTGTACATTATATACCTTCCTTCTAAAACTGAATAAAAAAAGTATGTGTGGGTTTCTGTCGGAAGAAGGAACAATACTACTTCTTTATAAAAACAAATGACTATCAAGACTGTTTGTTTCAGAACTACTCTTATGCATTCTAATGTGCTAAGGAATTAAAGGGAAAGAGTATTCTCCTAATTACTCATTTTGACAGATTACCTGGAAGAGTTATAATTCAGTCACACATATACCTACACACTTTCTCACATTTTGATGACCATCCACTAAAGAGCCCCTCCAATTTCTAAAGCTCTGAATTGGCAAAACAGTTGGAAAATAGTGAGTTATGTTGTAACAAAGATGTGTTAACAGTTCATGAAGTCACCTGGGCGGGGATTCATCAGTTATTGCTACTTTATAAAACCCTTTGCAAGGGAAGGGAACTATACAAGTAAATACTCAGCATCTCTGAAATAAATTAATCTTAAAGAAAGTCAGCAGAGCTTAATTGACATCAATAAGTAAAATGGAATGATATATCCATTTAAGCTGTCATTTAATGTTGGTCTTTCTTCTAACAGATTTGTTAATATTCTAAATCAGTAGTTGACAAATTTATTTCTGTAAAGAACGAGATCATGACTATTTTAGGCTTTGAGAGCCAATCTCATGACCGTTCAGCTGCGATGCTCGTGCGAGAGAGCAGTCATAGACAGTACAAGTGAATGGGCAGGCATGGCTGTGTTCTACTAAAACTTCATTTATGACAAAGTGGTGTGCCATAGTTTGCCAGGTCCCATTCTAAATGATTAGTTCCTTAAGCTCAGAAGGCTGTAGAGCGTATGAGTACCAAATGCCTCCACTTTCTTAGAGATGTAACTCAAACTTTCTATGCCTCAGTTTTCTCATTGTAAAATGAGTATAATATTGGCACTTACCTTGCAGGGCGGTTGAGGCTGGGATGAACCAAAACATGCACAGCACCTACAACAGTGGCTGGGATGTGGTACGCATTCAATAAAATGTTAGAGTACAGGAGTGGAAGGAAAGAATTACTCAATGACAGCTGTGCTGAGGTGGCAAAAAAAATCCTTCTGGCTAAAGTTCTTAAGTGGAAGGAAGTTATTTACAGTCTACTCTTCAACGATACAAAACTTCATCCAGTAAGAATTTCTAGTCAGCTGACTAGATAGGACTAAAAATTTAAACCCAAGCCCTAAGAATGTGATGTTTCCTACGGCTTCCCTTAGCAACACGTGTTCACTTTGATGCAGAACGCAGTGTGTACGAGATTTCTGAACACTGACATAAAGAAAAGTCATTACATATCATGGGTCAAGGAGAAGAAAGGAGGATGTGGAACCAGGAATATTTCCGGAACCCTAAGCTGGGGCACAATGAGACAGCGGTGAGCCTGGGAGTGAGAGGGAATTCAGGGAAGAGGGAAAGGGACGGGGACCAAATTCTTAGTTCCCAACTGCCAGGCAGATAAAGCCATCATTTCCTTTCTGGATGCTTGCCAGATTCAGACAGTTTTTGGGAAATTGGATGGTGGCTGCAGATTACAGTAACAACAACAACAACAACAACAACAACAAAGTGAATTTTGGATGATGCAACCCATTTTTTCAGAAACATTCCTCCCAAGATAATGAATAAATAGCTCACTTGATTTACAGTCCAAGTCTCTCTAAAGATGACTCCGAGTAAAATAATGTCGATGGACGAGTGGGAAAGCACCTTCCAGGAATCCCCCATCCGTCCCCACTCTTTCATCTCTGTCGTTGAAATGGGGATCAAAGAGCAAGGTCATTGCCAGATTCCCCTCTCATTCTCCTGAACCTTGATTTCCCATGACTGCTGGTAAATAGAGGGCAGAGGTTAATGCTTTTACATCTGATGAGAAGTAGTAAGGCTCATCTTTCCTGTTGATGCCACTTCCAGGTCGTTCCAGCAGCAACGATGTCCTTGGCCGCAAGAAAAAGAGCGTGCTGCAACAACAGAGGCGGAGTGAGTATGGGGCGGCGAGGCTGGGACAAGCACATGGCAGTTAGGGCAGCAAAGCCAAGCCACCCTGGGTCTTCGGTGGCTTCCGAATCACTGTATGGTTCCCTTGGCAGGACCATAGGCTTAGAAAGGTCCTCTTAGGGTTATTGCATGATAACACAGAAACAGGAGGCTTTTTGTTTTTCCAGAAAATTTCTCAGACCTCGCCTCAATCTTCAATTTTACCTATCTAAAGGTCTTCAAAGAACGGAGATTTATAAATCACACTCGGTGCTTAAATCAATTTCATAATAACAAAATGCTTGTTATTTTTGTGCTGTATACAAATACTTAAAGAAAAATGTATCCTCAGTACTCTCATGAATCTGAAAGATTAGTTTGCTAGGCTCGGAATGATAATTGCTCTAATTTGGTTAAATTAAGGAAGAGATTAGTTAACAGCACACACCTACCATGAATAAAATTTTAACTAAGTAACTAAGTTGAAAGTAATAAAAATTCATACTTATTAACCTTCTGTCAATATGCTCAGAGCACAATCAAGTTTAGTATCTTATTTAATTCTCTCAAAACCCTTAAGTGGGAAGGAACTGTAACCTGTCTTACTGACCGAGAAAATGATCCTAGAGAAAGCAAGTAACTTGCTTTCCTAGTAAAGTAGCACATCTAGTAAATGAATTTTTACCTAAATCCATAAGGCTCCCAAATTCATAGACATTACATTATTGATGGCATGAACACTGTTATTAATAATTCTGAGGGCTCTCCTAATTGTCTAAGGAACGGGGAAGAAATCAATAAATGAGCAGCCACAGTAAATTCCTGGCTGAGCTTGAGGTTTGAAAGCAATGGTTCTCGGCCTGATGGGGACATTAGACTCACTGGGGAAGATCTTAAAAATACCAATGCCACGCCTCCGCCTCCCTGCCCCACCCCCCGGGATTCTGCATCAGTGTTCTTCAAGAACACCACGGATGATTCTAATGTGCTCCCTGAGTGAGAACCACTGTTGGAAGAGGTGCGTATTTGGATCCGTTTCACACATTTATATTGATAGCAGTTAGAAAATTCATTTTAAAAAATTATCCTTTCGTCATTTCCTATTTACCTAGGATTGTAACTATTTGCTATTTAGGATTGCAACTATTTTGCTGATTGTTTATAGTCTATCTGTGTTCCTGAGATTTTGGAGGTACTCCATAAATCTCAGATTTCCGTTTCCCCTCCCTGCACTTTCCTTTTTAAGCTATCATCATTTGGGGTTTGACTTTGTATTACCTCTAGATTGTACTCACAACATTCTTGAGATAGTGTGGCATATTTCTGAATTCCCAAACTGGAAAATATCATATATATTTTTGTCTCGCCTTATCTCTTCTGCCTCCCCCCCCACACATGCCCTTTTATGACAAATTTGTCATCTTTTCAGTGACCATGTTTCTCTCTCCATTGAGGACACAATGAGTTGAGAATAACCAAACCACTTTTCCATGCAGGTGTTGGGATTGGCTCACTGGCCGAGGGTAGAGGGCACCAAATAATACTGTTCATGCTCTATTAATAGCCAGTGGTACTGGCTATTAAGTCACCAGTTTATACCTATTAGGTGCAATAAAGAGTTTTTAGCCACTTTCCTCACCAGCAATATGCAGACTGCTGTTAAAATCATACTTGGTATCTTTCAAGTTAGAGATAAGACCAAAATGTTGGAAAAGTGGCAAAGGGAAGAGATCATCGACCAAGACTTTCCCCCTATTTTAGCTCTTTCTGCTATTTCCCCTTCCCTGCTCTTCCCCCTCATCCACTTACTGATTTTGTTTCTGAATACTTTGGTTTGGCTGATGCATTTATATGAAACCCAAATCTAAGGGAAATACAGATCTTCGAATAACTTTCTGAAGCCAGGCCTTTCTGTAGTGATGAGAAGTCAGAAATGATAGATGACCAAAATGTAAACACAGAGGCACTTCTTGGTGAGCAAATTTAAGTAACTTGCACAGGCCATGGTAGGGCAGGGGTGTCAGGATTTCAATTACACTCCAAATTCATCATTCTGTACTTTCTGCTGGAAGAAGTGTCGTTTAGGGATTAGACCTTGAGCACTAGTGTTTACCAGCTGTGAGGCCCTGAAACCTTATCAACCTCCTTGAACTGCAGTTTTCTCATCCATAAGATGGGAATAATAGTATCCATCTCTTGGGGCTACGAAAAAGATAGTAAAGCCTGGGTTCCTTTAACATATGCTATTTATGCAGCTGTTTATTCTGCTTACACATTAAAGGCAGGTGTGAAGAATATACCATGTGAACCCTCTAGAGCTACAATATTATCCCTCCAAAAGAAAAGTTCTCCTTCCCTTCATTTCTGCACATTTAAAATAGTCACAGTTAACACTGATTAATAAAACACTTCATTGAAACAACACAGAGCTTCTTCTTGGAAAACATAGCACACACACACCAACTTTCATTTGAGCTATAACATTTCCTATTGCCAAGTCGCTTGCTTTTTTTTCCCCCATGACTCTGATTCATGAAATGAAGGATTCTTATTAGATGCTTACAATCTTCCCCTCTGACAGTGATGGTGTCATACCAAAATCAGCAGTTTTGTACCTCCTGTCCCCTGCCCCCACCAGGAAACATTTGGCAATATCTAGCCACATTTCTGGTTGCCACAGCTCTGTGTGTGTGTGTGTGTGCGCGCGCACACGTACGTGCACGCGCACGTACGTGTGTGTGTGTGTGTGTGTGTGCTGGCATCTAGTGGCTGGAGACCAGAAACGCTGGTAGACATTGGACAACGCACAGGAAAATCCCAGCAGCAAAATGCCCAAATGGCAGCAGTACTGAGACTGAAAAGCCCTGTTCTACCACCACGCTGTGGATGGCTCACTGCCAAATGCCGACCACTGGCCACGCACAAGATCAGGGCCAAATGCAGAAGAAAGATTTAGGAGTCAAGAGCGCAGACATCCCAATGTGGGGAGCTAAGGTCGACTCAAGGTTCTGTGAAGCCGGGAAGTACACAGAATGGAGGAACCAGGCCTCACTGTCCAGTTGAAATGGACAAGGTTCAGAATTTTCAGCACCTGTAGGTCTAATTATATGGTAGAGACTATGCCCTCTGTCTTCTTTTGTAAGTCACATCTAATCAAACTGGGATCTTAACATCTCAAGCTATAAAGTGGCTGGAGAAGGGCAACAATAGATGGTGATGCTGAAACTTGAAACAGATCAAGAGCATGTGACGACAAGTGCAAATGCACCTACTTCCTTTTTTATTTTTCAGATGTGTCTCTCCTCACTCCTGAACGCATTCACAGTCGTCGGCGCTGTGTACTGCATGCTGGTGTCGGCACAGGCTGTCCTGAATGGTCCTCTCATTTGTCACTCCCCAGACAACAGTACCTCCAGTTGTGAATTTTCCTTAGACAAGTTAGGGTAAGTAACCTGACTTTCACTGATTGTCTGACACAGCAGCTGGTATGTTTTCATACCACAGTTGTTACGAATCAAAACCAAAGATGTTCTCTTTACTAACAGATCTGAAGCATAAAATTAAGAGATTTCATCCACAGATGATATACACACATTCAGTCCTTGGCAGATGACAATTCATCACCTATTAGTCACCAGGTATCTGGAGTTAACAGAACGCAAGGTATTCCCACTCTCGTTGGGGAGATAGTCACAGAATGCAGACAGTTACAAGACAGTGGTCCTAGGCATGCTGTGAACAGCGAGAAGCACTCGTGTGTTCCATGTGCTCAAACACTTGTTTTCCCAGGTTGAACTGCAGTTGCGGGTACCCGAAATGAACACTCTCCAAGAACCCTTAGTCCTACGATGTAGTAAACCACAGAAAAATCCTCTCAGGACGGATGTGTCGGGGTGAAGAGTCATTTCCCATTCCTTCTTCCATGGGCACATCACTTTCATTAGACATATTTAACATGTGTTTTCTGAGTAAATATGGTACCCCTGGTTTAAAAACAGATGCAACACTGTGGTTTTGCACTAAGAATCAAGCTCCTTCAAAGGGGAGAGCGCCTTTATTTTCATATCTTCAGCAAGTAGAAGAGCATCTGCATAGATAGGCCGAACCGCATGCAATTGATAGTCAATCACTTCTGACATAGGAAAAGTTTGAACAAAAAGTTTCACACCTATTAGAGTACATGGACACGTGCTCAGAAACCCTCATCTTAACTGTAATTTCTGGGCACAGCAATCTCAAAAGCACGTTGTTTTACTGTACTTACCCTTTCCTGGGCACAATGTTGCCTTCTTCCGATGGACAGTGATGCTCACGAATATCTTTTCTTTCATTTTCCTAGGAGCATTCACTCAGACTCCTTCAACCTAGACTGGTATGCCAAAGGATCTTGCGTACTTCCGAATGATCTGAATTCTTCCACCATGAATGACACTGTGGCAAGTGACTGGAGAAACGGCACCTTGCCCTCCAGGTCTAAAGAAGAGAGATACAAGACCATCCACTTCTCAGTATTTGTGGGTCTGCTGCTCGTGGGGAGCCTTGAGCTCCTGTTCGGGCTCAGTCAGATAGTCATCGGTTTCCTGGGCTGTCTGTGTGGGGTCTCCAAGCGAAGGGGTCGAATTGTGTAGTTCAATGGCAACAAAATGAAAAAATTAGCAGTTGGAATCATCTGAGAATTACATTTAAAAGACATCCTTTTGGAAGTTACAAGTTCAGTAATGGAACATTATCTAGAAAGCTGTAGTAATCCATTTAGTTCCAAAAGGTTGTTTTTAAGTTACCTTTAAGGTGATTTAAAAAAAAAAATCACCCTTTGACATGTAATATAAAGCATGTTGGTGAACACATAATGCTTTCATATGAAAATGACAATCATCAGTAGTGGATTTTAGGAGCTGTAAGGCGAAGCTCTGAATGTGTTGCACCTTTCTGCACTGTTTGCATTTTATACTCAGCTCTTGTGAGTGGGGAGGGAAGAAACTGAAGTTCTCCTGGAAGTAAAAATACAGGAACTTTTCTTGTATTTCTCTGTTATTGAAGAAAATAATAATAAATACCTAATCTGAATGTAATCAAGTTTTTAGACTGAATTCCTAGTTTACAGGAAATCCAGGGAAAGAGGACATTTAGAACTCAGACAAGTTCTAAAAATAGGACAGTAAACAGATAACCTTCTGTTTTCAACAAGAAAATATACAGGGAAAATAAAAAATGGAATTGTTAAGGAAACTATTTTATACTGAGAACAAAAAAAATGTGATTCAACTAAATGTATTACGTGGACCTTGTTGGGAATCATTGGGGAAACCTGTATAAGGAGTGGGTTAGATCATATTAAGGAATTCTTGTGAATTCTATTTTTATAGCTGATAATGGTTTTATGGTTATACAGGAAAATGTCTGTATTTTTTAGAAATGCATATTTATGTGTTTGGGAGAAAATGTCATGTTTTTAAAATACTTCAGCCAAAAATAAAGCAATGGAAAAACATTAATTTTTGTATTAAGGTTACAGGTATAAGTGAGTCATTATACTCTTCTCTTTTCCTGTTTGTATTTTCACAATTAAAAAACCATTAAGTGTCTAGGAAAAAGATCAGTCTTTCAAAAGCTGGTTTCTATATGATAATCTTCAAAAGACAGAATTAAAAAAAAAACAGTATATTTACCATATTAAAATGTTATAAAACACTGACTAAACTGAAAACCTACAATTTTCTAAATGTGATTATTCCTGCATTTTATATCAATTATTTATGTTCATTGGGCTTAAGGTTCTAGAAGTAACTTACAATACTTTTATTTTCACTGCCCCACAAAATTGGTAACATCAAGAACTTATAGGCATTTTTTTCTGAATCCATTCACTGTATAAAGATCTTCTCCTCATGCCAACTAGCTCTTCTTATCCATTACTTCATCAGCTCCTGCTTTAGGGCAGCAAGACCTCTCTCTCTCTCTGCCCAGGCCCACAACGCCCTCCTGTCTAAGCTCTGGCTAAGTCTTCATCCTTCAGACTTCAGCACCAACCTCACTTTTCCTGAGAGGCCTCCCCTAACCACCTAACGAAAAGCTGGGGTCCCTTTCCTCTCTCCTTTAGCATTCTTTCATTCACAGCACTCTCCACAATGGGGAGGGCAGTTTTATTCGTAATGGTTTCTTAAATTTCATTCTCCCTATAAGACCATAAGCTGCACGGGCACAGGGATATGTTTCCCTTCTTTCCTCATGGAATCCTCAGTACCAAGTACAGTGCCTGACCCAAAGCAGGCCCATTAGAAGCTTTCTGTTGAATGAATGAATGAATCTTGTTTTTGGGACTTAGCTTGTAGTGAAGACTCAGTGCTTATTAAATGAATGCCAAACCGCGAATAGCCGTAACATTAAAACACAAGTAAAATAACCTGACAGCTCACTGTATGTAGTTGCAGAACACAATCTTTGAATCAAGCTAGATGACCTTGCTCTCTGGAGCGTCCCGAAGAGGCAGGCTGAAGCCTCCTGTTTCGAAGGGCACAAGAAACGATGGTTCCACAGCAGTGCAACCGCCGAGACAGCTGTTTGTTCCTCACTATTTTACTCCTGTGGGAACCGCTGATGTGATTCAATCCCTAACATCCTATGGGCTGCATGTGCTTAGTATCTTTCGGGGACATGCCATTTTTGCTCTGGTACCTAAAATTTGAATGCACATTTGTATACACACACACATCCCACATGTACTTAGGTCATTTATAAAGCTGTTTTTATTCCTCCCTCCCACTCCCAAGCTATTTTTGGAATCTCTACACTTTTATGTTTTCACTCTACCATGTGAAACACTCTCCCCTCCCTCTCTTTCTTTCACCATATATTTCAAGTTGCTCTTGCTCAATAAAATTGTTTTATCATCCACTAATTCTTTAGTAGATCTTATTCCCATCCTCCCCCACTCATCTCTATATTCTTTTAAAGAGCAGGGCTTGTGGGGTATGTGCCGTGACCTCTTAGCACAATGGGCCAGTGCCGTGCACGCAGGAGTCTCTACTCACAGACATAAGTAACAGGGCATTTG
This sequence comes from Pteronotus mesoamericanus, assembly GCF_021234165.1. Taxonomy (NCBI): domain Eukaryota; kingdom Metazoa; phylum Chordata; class Mammalia; order Chiroptera; family Mormoopidae; genus Pteronotus; species Pteronotus mesoamericanus. The sequence goes on from NW_026555277.1 coordinate 2,357,834, forward strand.
TGACAGACATTGTCAGAGAAAGAACAGTTGTGGCAAGTAAAACCTTTCCAAAATTGAGGCCACAACAGTTCAATTTTAATGTTAAGAGGCCACAAAATAGATATCCATGCAGAAAAGGAGGGGATCTTCTGAAACTATGCTACTTGCATAAAATTATCCCTCAAAGTGCAAATGCTTCAGCAAGTATTCCTAGAAGCCGAAAGCAAAAGCAATCCTGTACATACAGTTCTGAACACGAGGCGATGGCACACTTGCCATACGGAGTTGTATGGTCCCACCGAGGGCGTCACCGGCTCACCGCCGCCACAGGCCCCACTGTGCCCTTTGCTCCCGCTGTTCCCTGCACCTGCAACATTCTCTGCTTGTTAAAATCCTATGTTTTTTTCAAGGTTTAGCTCAAACACCTAAGAAGTATTTCCTGCCTACCTCAACCAGGACTGACTTTGTTCCCCTCAATCCTGAAACCGCCTCCTTATAGTGACTAACGCCTACGGCAGGGAGGCAACCTAACAGAGTTTGGCTTTGGAGTTGGAGATTCAAGCTCTTCTGTTTTTAGGTCTGTAACACGGCGAGCATGTTTCTTGTGCTGATTTACTCTCTCCCTAAAGGAGTAGTCCTTTGGGGCCCCAGCTTCACACAGGAGTCTCCCGCCACAACAGCCCAAGACAGGGAATCGCGTACCTGTCCCCTCGATAGTCATTAAGAAAGAAAGTTCTAAGCCTTCAGCGTTTGGAGAAAATCACTAGAAGAAAAGAACTTTTGTGTTTACTTATCTCCCATAATTCCTACTTTCATTTCATTTTTGGCCCTTTTACAATCCTCTTCAGGCCTGTCCAACCAAACAGGTACTAATTTCATTCATGGTTTTTGTAATTTTTGTGCTTTCAATCAGACCATTCATAGAAATTCCTTTGTGAGATATATATACACACACACACATCTATCTATATCTATATCCATAATTAATTACATCATTAGGATATCACAAAAATCAGACTTTCACATCTAAAAAGAAAAAAAAAGTGCATCAAACTCATGATAAACCCTGGGGAATAAAGGGAAACTCCTTCCTCCAAAGATATTTTTTTTTGAAGGATGGGGGGGAAGCAAGAATAGAATGTTTAATCTACATATATCTAAGAAATCTCCCTCACCTGCCTTTCCAAAACTCACTACCTTAGTAGGAAGATATTGGAGCTGTGTGGAGGATACTCACTTCACTACAATTCTACCAATTTTTGAATAAAAAAAAGAAAATCTCAGAACTGAGGGCTTCTAGGACTTGCTTCCTTGGTATGTTTCATTCTCACGAGATTTAGTATCTTAGCTAAATACTACAATGGAAAAAGCATACACAGCTCCAGGTATTTTGCTCTGCACCACAGTGGAAATACTACAAATGAGAACCCCCCCGGCACACAGGCAGGGCCGCCCCTACAGGACGCAGGCCTGGGAGGACGCGCAGCAGGGCCTTGCTACCTGTCAAGTTGTCTGCGGCATCACGTGTGCCTGAGGCAGACTCAGGTTCACACGAGGACATAATATGCGATAGAGCCCAAAGCGCAGCATGATGAAACAAAATATTTCAATAAACAAACATAGCTTTCGTTGAATGTTTATTAAATACACTACAATTGTACCTTATTCTGTAGTTCTTTAAATCATTCACACATAAACTTAGTAAAAATGTACTTTATAGAAAACCATCAGAAAAACTAAAATAAAAACAAGAACACACATTTTACACACATATTAGATAAACTGAAAATGTTAGGAATTATTTTAATAAAGGTGATCATGAAACATAAGGTGGCTTGATTTTATTCATTCTGATTCCAGACCATGACTTCAGAAGTGTTAACGATGAAATGTGGGTGCAAACATGTCTGTTAACAACTGTTTAACAGTGTTTGAGAAACAGGACAAAATATTTTTTTCACAAATACTTTTCTAAATCCATTCTCTACCCCTCTTCCATTAAGAGAATTACTTGTGCAGACTGATGAGGCAAAAAATTAATTCCTTTTAAAAAACAAATTAGAGCCTATTCATTCACAAAACATGCAGAGGGAGAATTCTGAGCAGGTGTTATTGCGGGACTGGTTAAAAGTGAGCACAGCCACGTAACAGGCTATACCTTTACTTCTTTTACAGGAGTCTTTCCCCCTCCTTTCTGGAAGAGGTGCCCTTTCAGGATATGGACTATAAAATGGCATACAACGCAAACACAGAAACCAAGAAGTTTGCAAATTCTTTATATTTCCAGCTGTTGCGACAATATTTTTTGAGAGCTAAGGTTACCTCTAGCGGCGAAACCAGAGCCAGCTATTAAGCAGCCAAAATGCTACAGTAATTGAATACATGACCATTTCTCTTTTAGCACGCTCTTTGTTTTCCTCTTCTAGAAGCTGCAGACGTCGATTTAGTTTGATTATCTAAGTGAGGAACAAAAACAACAAAATAGAAGCTTTCATGCATGGAGTAATTGGATTCTTATAAAGTAGTATAATTTGTCAAAATAATTATTACAAACATGGAAAGTTTCATTTGGAGCAAAATAAACAAAACAACATATAGTAAAGTTAGCGATGACAGCTTAAATTCACGTACATACTATTCTCCCTTTCCCATCTCCAAATTTCTGAGTTAGAAAGGGTATGTTTTCCTTCCTTACCTGATTTGATAGTGAGGTGGGCTAACCGCTGCATATTGCTGTTTTGGTAGAAAAGACTAAGCGTACACGGAGGCAGGAAAAGACTAAGCATACTACAGTGGAAGGGTGCGGGACTCCCGCCCCTTCTGAGTCGCTGCCACTCAGCCTCAGTTGCTCATCTTTACCCTGCTTTAACTTCCTTCTCTGATGTACTGAGAGGAGCCCATGAATGAACCTGTTTTAGTGGGCCCTGCGGGGTGACTCCCGACAGGGGATTAATTCTGTACCCTGAAGCTGGTGACCCCTGAGATGCCCATCACTAAGTGGCCTCCAGACTGCCGGACTCCCAAACTGGCAACAGAGCAGAGAGAGCTGCAAGGTAGCAGCTCCCCTTGCTGCTAAGTCACAAATATAAATTCTGTGGAATCTTCTTCTTATTCCATTTCTGTTACTTATCTTAGAAATTCGTAGTTTTTCAACCGGCTTTCTACTCCTTTTAAACTTTCACAGCACGTGTGTGACTATTTTATTCATACTGACTATATATTTGTCCTCTACTAGTTCACCCTCTAAGTTAAGGATTAAATGAATGTTGTGAAAACACATTCAAATTACACTTTCAGAAAGCAAGGTTGTTGGTGTAATTGTGAATTCATGGATAAAAGTCAAAGAAACCACTTCCTTCAATGGGCAAAGTATAAAGAAATACATGAAAATATGTAACAACTTATGATATAGCTTCCATTTATGTTTCAAAAAGTGAGACTCAAAATGAAAAGCAGTATTTGCTTCGTATTACCCTTGTACTATGTTAAATCTTTAAAATGATATTCTGATTTATTCTTACGCTAAAATATTTAGCTTCTTAATCTTTACTTAGAACTACTTTATTTTCATTCATTTCTCCTCCATGTCTACCTGGTAATTGTGTCTTACACAATTAGAACATGGAACATGCCTTCCCCATGTGTGTATGTCGTGTGTGCTTCTAGAGGCTGGGAGTACATATAAAAATACACGTGCATTGTAGTTCTAACGAAGACTTACAACAGGAAATGAGAAATTGGTACATAAACACCCTCTGCACACTGAGAAGTTTCCAAATGGACTTCTCAATTTTATGGCTTTACTGGTTTGCTAAAATGTCAAGATTCTTTGTTATTTGCCAGAACTGTATCAATCCATTCTGGTAATACTGTTTTATGCTGCTCAAAACATGTAAATAGTGGTTTAACACATCTTTAATCAAAATGGGAAAATCAATTATGGTTTAATAAATAGTCTGATAGTTAAGATATTTTAATTCGTGAGTTCCACAGGAGAGAAAACGATGAAATGTTAGAACTGCCACGTTAAACATCCTGTGAGTATCACTGAGGACTGCATCTTATTTGGCAACTGAATACCTGTCGTCTTAAGGAAACGGCATCCACAGCGGTCATGTCATCCGCGGTCCCTTCAACCACGGCGTCTATATTTGAAATGCCGTACCTAGCAGGAGGAAATAAAAACACGATTCAGTATTAGGGGAGCACTAAGAATACCTGGCAAGCGCTCCGTGAATTGTTCAAAGGTTGGAATTTAACAGTATGAATTCCTAAAATACTTTACAATCTGGGTTGTTAGTGATAAAGGAAAGAAAACAACTTAAAACTCCTATCTTCAATGTTGGCAGTGTCTTGAAACTTTGACAGTAAGAAGCAGTCCTGACTAAAGGTGTAAGTAAGGAGACAGTTTTCCACTCAGAGGGACTGGCTTCGTTAGAAAGGATCCCAGGCGGAAAGGACCTGAGGGCTGCCACTCTAGCAGGGAACAATGTACAATTCTTACATAAACTTAGGTCCATGTGCGGATGCAGACGTCCCTGCTGAAACTCACGGGCGGGGGACACTAGCTAAAAAAAATTAGACGGACCATTTTCTGATTTCTTCTCCTCTTCTCATTGCCTCTTTTCTTGCCATTTCTACTCTTTGCTTCTTATTTCCAATTACTTTCTACTGTAAAGTCACCTAAATACATCTTGCCACTACATTCAGATCACGAACTGGCTCAACAATCAATTTTTAAGTGGCTACGTATAAAATACTAATACTGGAAAGCCACTATGACAAACTTCAGAGAAAGCAAATTAAAAAGTACTTCTTGCCCTTGCTGGTGTGGCTCAGTGGACTGAGTGCTGGCCTGCGAACTACAAGGTTGCTGGTTTGATTCCCAGTCAGGGTACATTCCTGGGTTGAAGGGGCCTGTGAGAAGCGACCCATATCTCTCCTTTCTCCCTCCCTTCCCCACCTCTCTAAAAAGAAATAAACAAAATCTTTAAAAAGATAAAGTACTTATTATTCAAATGCAGTTAATTCTAAAAGGACAATGACTTTTAAATGAGTAACAATGAACTTCTGAGCAACAAATATACACAAATACTACTCTTCCTCTTTGCCTAAATTTCCACTTTTTAAATATATTTTTAATTAACAGCTTTAATAAGATATAATTTACATACCATACAATTCACCTCATATGTTTATATCTATTTTAATCCTGTATGGATATTTCAGTAAAACGATCTGAATGACTAGATTATGAAACCGAATTTTAAAAGTTACTCCTATGTAATCTACAAAGTTGGCACATAGATCATATATTCTAATATTTCAAGCAAGTTCCCATTATAAAAAGCACATTACCACATTACCACACAAAGGGGTACGAAGAGAATTATATTTTTCATCTAGACATGTTAAAAACAAGTCTATTCAGAAAATCCTTTGTTTTAACTACAATAGAAAATAATCCAAAAATACTCCAATCAGGCAGCTGATTATTCTAAACATTGATTTTAACTAGACAGGTTGCAATTTCAATAACATGGCATGCACCAACACTAGACAATCTAGGACAATCTCTAAATGTGCATTTGACAGCTAAATCAACTTGCTTTCTCACTAACTGCCCTTTTCTTCATGGGAACAGAGTGAATACCCTGTAATACTGAGAGTAACTGCATTACCTCGAGAAATAAGCTACGATGCTGGAACTATGGGATTACAAACATTTTAACTAATGATTCCTTTGAACATCATGACAGAATTCAATGACTGGTAGGAAAAAATAAGGGTTGAAGATGCCTCTTCTCTATAGCTTATCCCCAAACAAAACTTTACTATTTCTGTGAGGTCACACATGAGATGAACAATTGGGAAAAAACCCCAAACAATAGATGCAATTGCTTCAAAGGTCAAGGGACTTGGACTGAGCACAAGGAATGAAGTACAACTGAAAGGGATTAGTCACAATTTAAATCCTGAATTAACTAAGGTTTTCAGTGTCTGTAAAGGAAATCTTCATTTGCAAACAAATCTAAGGATATGGCAAAAACACTCTATATAATTCAACTTAAAACAGAAAAAAATTACCATGTGTTTTATACTAAAACCTGTATTTATCGGAACTAAAAACTCTGAAAGGAATACTAAGTGAGGTCACTGGTTGAAAACAGATAAAAGGGCCACAACCTTAAGAGTAAGCATACAAGGGAAAACTGACAGAGGGCTGAGTTAACGCTGCACGGAGACAAGGCAGCAAAGTGCGGGGGGACCGCTGAGGCACTAAGGGCACATTGGGCGGGACTCCTCGCACTTGAAAGAACTATAATGAGAAACTGATGTTTCCTTCCTCCATTGCCTAAAAATGAGTGTGCCAGCTTCCTCTCAGCATAGACGTAATGCTGCCAGTTTTAAACCTGCTGCTATAGATAATGTATTTGTACTAAAGCAAAATTCATTCTGAAAAAATTAAGAGTATTGGTATCCGTATACTAACAAAGTTTCCCCCACCAGAGGATGGGAAATGAAGGTTTTGGAAGTGAGAATGCTCAGTATTTGTGTGTGCCATTCTAGCTGTCCTTGTGCTCGACAGAAGACACAATCCCTCAGATTAAGCACATGTGAAAGGGTGAAAGTGGCAAAAATAAGAGAAAAACTGAAATCAACGGATGACAAAAATTCTTAAAACTAAATTCCCTTTATGAGTATTTAATTTCCTCAAATGGTCAATGCTCACTCCCCCAATGTAAGATGATGCCTCACACACAGCTTTATGTACACACTGAAAGCGACGTTATAGACAGTTAACTAAGAGAGAAATGCTGGACAGAACCTCAGGCAACAATTAAAATGAGGCACATAAAAGAAAATGTAAGATCTTTTCTGTACTAGCATTATCTCCTCTAAGCTATTGAAACTATTTAAATAAAATATCTAGGATACATGATATGTATCATGATTGTTAGGCATTTTCCTCATCCTCTGGTGGCCAAATGTTACGACTGACTATTAACTGTTCTCAGAGAAAAGCAGGACGTACTCACAGGGAAAAGATGTAGAAGTTCAAGCTCAAATATAAAGGCATGGCTACTACATGCACTAGCCTGCAAAATGAAAACTCAGTCAACTATTCACCCTGGTAGTTACAGTCTCAAAAATTACCTGACGTTGTCATGATGAGGATTAGAAGTGGCGGCAGCAGACCCACCACGCAACACAGGTCTAGGGCAGGTTTTGCAGAAGGCAAAAGACAGAATCAGGAAACAGAGAATAAAAGCAAAAACAAGACAAATAAATGTCAAATACGATTATATTGTATGTTTCAGTACAATATATTTCAAATACTTTAAGCATCTTTGTCTCACATGTCCTCCATTTTAAGACTTTCATAAATGTAATATTTTCAAAGGATTTAAAAAAACAGAGTAAATCTACAGTTACATAACAAAATAGCACCAAGGTAGTATTTTTGTGTGCTTACATTTTAATTTATGAAATTCAATTTAGAGGACAACTCTATATAAAAAGTACAATCTCTCTCCTCTAGTTGGAAAAAAATCCCGTCAACTTTACAAGCATGTCAGGAACTGGTTAGTAGCGCCCGCATGATCATGGTTGCTCATCTGATACCAACACCCCATTGCGAAAATTAAAATTTCACCAAGCTCCTATTTCCCACATTAGCTTCTTTCCCCCATTATTAATTTTGCTTAGTGCCTCGTATCTTAACGTAGCTGTGTCTCATTCCATCCCTGAGCTCTCCAGAGCAAAACTGCAAGCCTCGGTTTTGGAGCTGAGGAGACCAGGGGACGTGCTTTGAAGGACGTACTATAGCATATTACAGAAGCATCGATGTTGAGCCTGAGGCCTGAGAGACAACCAGGAGTGACATACAGGGCCGATGGAAATGAAGACTAAGGTGCACTGGAAAACTTTGTGGGGATATTCACTTAGTTTCAGTACATACTTTGTTTCTAGAAAACAATTAGCTCCTTACCTAGGTAAGCAGTGACCTTTCCAATACATCTTATTTTTTAAAATCAGAAAATAAAAGCTCCACAAGGTCACTGGTAAATTCCCCAAAAAGTAATCAGCAATAGTTACAAAACAGAGAAAGAAGGTTGGAGTATAGGATCCATATAAGGATTTTAGGAATCATTACACTGTATTTTGAATGTCTCATTCTCTAAGTACTGATCAGATTTAACCTGAATTTAAATATCAAGGCAATTCTAAATTATAGTAATCATTTAATACCAAATGCACTAGTTGTTTTTTTATTTTTTTGTAGTTGACACAGCTGTAGAATTTTGGCTATAATACAAATCACTATTTATCAATTCAATTTATTAAAAAATTTTTAACGTTCAGCTTTTATGTTTCCTAAAGGCACTACTGGTGCTTAAATAAATTTTTGGAGCCCAGAGGATAAGAGATTCAAAGACTTTTGGAGGAGATCTGTTAGAATTTTATTTTGTTTGCTAAAGAACAGTGAGAAATCACATATGCTTGAGACAGTTTTTAAACTTGTCCCATCCTACTGACATATTTACTCTGTGACATTAGGAAAACTGTTACTTAACTACCATCTTACATTAAATGAACATAAGAATATTTAAATAAAGCAAACACTGTGTGGTACCTAAAGCTTTTTAAAGAAATTCACACTAATATGCTCAAATGGATCTGCCATATTTAATATATTCCACCACAGAGATTCCCTTTTATAATGCAGAGCCAGAAAACAATACAGTTACCTTTCACAACGCATTTCATTTTGTCTTCTTACACTGGCAATTGACACATATAAAAGTCAATTAGATAGGCATTTGGCATAGTACCACTTTCTACCCTAAGTATTTAATACAGTAAAAAATCTTTTTTTTAAGTTTGATAAATATGTTGAATATGTTTTGTAATTAAAGTGGCAAAAGGGAATGAGATCCAAGGCTCTACAAGTTCCAGTATTAACTTCTATATTGACATCCTTGAGTATATAAATGATCTGACTTAATATAGTTTCTTTGTTTAAAAAAATGGAAATTGCTACAATAAATAAGCAATTTAATTGGAGAACCAGGAATTACACACATTTAAAAAAACACAAATTATAAATAACAAACACTGTTTCAACAATAACTCTACATTCTGGGTTTTCCAAGTAACATATTTATACAGACACTTGCAAAAAATAAAAATTTACATATTAGTTTCTTATTCTATAAACTCAAAGCTTGTACAATCTGCTAAATAAAACTGTAGAAAAACAATCAAGCCTCTTCTAAAATTAAATCTTAAGCATGACTACCATGTCAATGTTTAAATAATGTTCTTACATAGGAAGTCTCTCTTTAAAAATGTTACTATTTTACACTGGAGAATGAGATATGGCACTCCAGCAGATGGCAGAGGACTTAGGCATTTTCTAACCAGCCAAGGACTAAATCATAACAACATTTAAAATCCAAAGAACACACTTAGTGCTTGTCCCAGGTGTTCTGATAAATAAACTTTTCTAATGTTTAAGATTTAACTTTGTCTTTATGTTGAGTTCTTACAAGAAAATGAAAATATAATACATAAATATTTCAACAATGTCCCTTAAAGTGTAAACTACAAATAGTTCTTATGTCAAGCAACTGTGAATCTGCACTATTTTATGATAATAAAGTAGACAGAAAGTCTTCTTCCTTCCCTCTCTTCCTCCCTGTCAAATAGTCCTAGCTTAATTTAATTATACCTGATGTGATAGCGTAAGGCCAAATATATTGGTGTAACAGCCAAGAGTAATCAAAAAGAAAAAAAAGATGGACAGAGCAAGAAACATGAAAGCACTTAAAACTTTATAAGCAGTATTATTTTATAATCATGCAAGTAGACTATTATCCAAATTTCACATTCCTAGTTCTTATATCTGAAAAGTCGTGCTAGACAGTTCTTGTAGTAAATATAAACCCTGATTTAGCATTTACAATTCTGATTAAAATTTTCCAGCATTTAGATTGTAAGAGATTGAAATACAATGATAAAAAAAACTAAAACCTGGTCAATAAAGCAAGCATCCAATAAGACTAGTAAGAATCTAACCCTCCAGGCTCCAAGTTACAAAAATGGAGTGTATCCAGGAGCAAAGAATTACTAATAGGACTACTTTATGAATTTTAAAAATCTCATTTGAGTAAGAAAATGTAATTCCTTCCCAGAAAAGGGATTTTAAACTTATCAGTTTATTAGAATTAAAAATAAATAAAATAAAACTTCACTTAGGGCTCAAAATAGTTTTTCATAATTTTTAATGTCCTGGGGCTTTGTCATCTAGTTATTATTTAATTGATATAGGATTTATGAATATCTTCCTCATTCAGGTATTTTCACTGTAATGGCATTTGATATGCTATAACCTGACCTAATAATTTGGTCTCTTCTAAGGGCCTGTTGTAATTGAAAAGTTAAAGAGGATACCTGGGGAAGAATGACTTTAAGGACAGAGCAGAAAACAGGCCTTTGGAAATATTAGTTCTTAAGTGCTAGGTGCTTTATATTCAGTACCTTTGAAGGCTCTCCGACCACACTAAATAAAGAGCTGGAGGTCATTATTCCTATATCTTAAATAAAAGTTATGGTGGTGGTGGTTGTCAGGGGGAAGGTTCCTCTTAAGAATCCAGAAAGCTAAGTAATATTATACCCCCCTTCTTCTTTTTTAATGATGAGAAAAACGAGGTCTAGAGAAGCTAAGCAATTTATCCAAGGTCATCACGCAACTAGATACTCAGTGGGGTGGATCAAGACTGAATCCAACTGACCTCATGAATTCATGCTTTTTCTTCTAAAGCATGCTGCTTCTTACAGGCTCCAAATATTCTAAGATAGTATCGAAGCTTCAAAGAGCATAAAAGGAACGAGAAACCCTTGGGGAAGAGGATATATATGTGTGTATATAAAACTTCCCCATTGACATAAGCTTTCTCTTTTAAGCTCTTTCTGGTACAGCTCCAAGTCCCTGGGCCCAAATGAATACCACTTTCAGATGAACCCTGGGAGGGCTCAGAAACACTCGTTGAGCAGTATGGACAATTTCCTTGTGCAATGTGGGGAACACCTGGAGCTTGTGTGAGGATCAAAGCATTCAGCAAGAAAGTTTGTCCAGAGCAAGCCCTAGACATATCAGTTCCTGAGGTAAGAAGTTAGGTTTACTAGAGGAGCCAGCTGCATTTATTGGGTATTCCTCAAAATGCAGAAATTAACAGTCTGATAAAATGATCACGAAAAGTTGAACACTGACTCACAGAATTACTAGATAAAATGTTAAAAGAGTTGAAATGAAACTGATTGTACCTTTCCCATATTATGCCAAAAAACTTCCCAAATTTCATCTTTTAAAAAACACTATATAGTAATGAAGTAAGGACAAAAATAATGGCAAAAAATGTATTTGTATAAACAAGTCTACTACTGCTGATTTTACTTGATGTTCTAAAGTGAGATGTTATCAATACTGAAAAATACCAGATTTTCAAAAGACAACAGCACCTGGGATTTTCTATACAGGCCTAGAAATCTCTAGAGAGAAGAATTAAAAAAAAAAAAAGTCCTGGCTGCTACACTGACATCATTGTCTCAGATCGGCTTCATTAATGCTACCACGTTAGTATCAAAAGACTTACTAAAGAACGTTAGTATGCTTTGGTTCAGCGCCCTACACAGTAGCCCTTGCATATGCCAAAATGGAATCAAGCTCTTAGAACAGGTCAACAAAGCCTTTGGAAAAATCTTTACACTTCCTGTGTACAGTTATTAACGAACTATTCTCCCTGACTAAAGAAAAGCTAACAGAATCTGGTGAAATGTGAATTTTGGACAACGATTACAAATTAAAGGAAAGCAAAGCAAACTATTTTAAACCATTGCATTTTAGAAAGAGACGAAGGTGCAAACACAAAAGGAAGACACCACAGTCCACTAAAAAAAGCCAAAAAATACTCAATGAAGCTGGCAAGAGTCTCTGATGGCCAATCACCTGCGGTTTTCATCCAGCACATCCAAGATCTGCTGGTAAGCCCTACGAGTAGAAGACTGGATAAGCGACAAAATGCCACGAGCAGAGGAAAGATTAGCTCCATCTTCAGGTAACATACGGGGAGGACAGACCCGAACCTGTTGTGGCGATGGTGTCACACTGTTTATATAAGCACAGCAAATGAAGGAAAAAAAAACAAAACACTCAAGTCAGATTTTTATAAAACTTCAGCTGAGCAGTTTCCCCAGTTATATTTTAAGAATTTTCTTAATTTTCTTTCCCCTTTTTCCCCACCCTTCATTTTGCCCTAAGAAAACAGTCAAATCAAATTAATATATCAAATTGTTTTAAAAGACCAGCTGCAATGCAGCACCTGTAACTGTGTAGCCTTAAACATGCAAGTGAAAAAATGAATTATGGAAGAACTCTGGAGAGGAAGGGACTACAGCAATGAGCATGTTCATCCGCCAGCGCCGGAGAAGCAGCGTTCTTTATTTGGTGTGTATATTTCAATTGAGCAGATCAAACTGCTAACAAACAACACTGCCCTGCAACTGAGGGATGATCAGACAGTAAGACAAAGAATTCTAGGAGAGAGGTGTCAAAGTTTAAACACATGGACTGAAAGTGATCCCGTGAACATGCCATTTCAAATATTTCACAAAGACAGTGAAGCAAGCTGAGTTTACGAGTAAATTTGAAAATGAATTCAAAGTTTCAGAAAGCTATAACAAAAGTATTTTAATTTTTTAATTATATTAAAGCATGTGATCAATTTCTGGCTAAATGACTAACACATAAAACTACTCTCGATTCTCTGAATACAGTGAAAGAAGACAAGGATACTTCTGAAATTACCCAGATGGATGTTAATGAACCATCTCTGGGCTAGTCAGGGACAGCAGATTGACATTTTTTCCTGTGTGAGCTAAGAGTCACGATTTCTCAGGCTCCGCTGCCAGGGCTTCCGAAAAGCTGAACACATATGAATGGAGCAGTTTTACAGTTCTAACCTGAACTCGAAAGGCTGGTGTATTTTCAGAGACTTGTTTAATGTTAGAGCATGATTCGCTGTTTGTATTTAACTGATATACGGACTTGGCTTCTGGTTTGTTACAGAAAGGGTTTTGTTGATATAAAAGGACTAGGACCCGGAGGTGCAGGCTCAACATTTTTTTTTTTTCAATGTCAGGTTAAAACACCTTAGACTAAACCTCATTCTTGTGTATAACGACCAAAAAAAAAAAAAAGAAAAGAAAAAAGAAAGAAAATGGAACAATGAACAACCGAATAATCTTTTATTTCTACTTGAGTAATCTTCCCTAACTTAACGTGTATTTGTTTGGAAACCACAAAATAAGTGGGATGATTTTTGAACAGATAGCTGTCATCTAATATTATTCCCAGAGTCCCAGAAAATTAAAAACAAAATCTTCTCACAATTTTGTGAATAACTTTGAATGTCTTAATGATCCAAAGTGAGAAGTAGAATATGAAAACCGTGTTTTCCAAAGACTACTTAGAAGAGAAAGGTCTAAGCCATTCTTGGCATATTGGGAAATTAATGCCAGGGTTGATTTTCACCATAGGAAGCAGACCCAACGGTGTCAAAAGAACTGTAAATCTTCAGATGCAGGCTAGGCTCATGGACAGTCACCCTAAAGGTCCAGCCAGAGACCAGAAACTTCCTGGTATGTATATAAGCCGACTTACCAACTGACCTATTGTACTTGGCAAAATCCATAGTCTGCGTCCAAGAAGAGTAAAAAAGTCAGTCTACCTGGACACAAAGTCCAGGTGCTAGTCTTTCACTCAGGATTCTCTTTAGGCAGCACAGGGAAAACCTGAAGCTCTTGCTCTTTGTGAGAAAAGTGTCACAAGAGGCTAGAATCAAAATGTCTAGTTTCGTGCCACGCAAACAATACATCCTATGCTCTTCTTGACAGAGCTGACACCATACCTGGCTAAATGTATCTAAGCAAGTTTTAAAAGATTAATCAGTACAGTATTTATTGATATAATTAAAGGTTTTCTATTTTGCCCCTTAAAGTGAACACTTTTGCATATTATTCTATATTAGTAAATAAATTAGCTACATATTACTAAAGTCTACAATAGTCAATATTTAGAATAACCTTACAGCAACGTCGATTAAATAAACCCAAATCCATGAAAAAGTTTGATAGATATTCATCCATTAAAAATTAAAAGAAAAGAGGGTTATATCCTTTGAGAGAAATCATTTTGTCAAAAAAGCAAAAGGAACTGTTAAAGTTCTAAAAGGAGAAGTATTTCCTGACCATGCCCAGGAAATCAGGTGTATTTATATAGTAGTCAAGCATAGAGTATTTTAAGATTAACTGCAAGGAATTCTTAAGATAGAATGCACAGAAGGTGGAATTCTAAAACAGTCTATAAGATCTCTTCCAATTCTAAGATTCTTTGATCATCTGAAATTGAAATAAGGTAATAAATGGAAATTAAAAAGCTTATATGAGCCTCAATTATAACTTAAAAATTATGTAGAAAAAGATAAGTCTATCAATACTAGTGAAGATATTTCATCAAAGACCAACATAGAAAAAGCATACTTGGCTTTCTGATGGTTTATCAAAAGAAATTAAATTTTCAAAGACATATACCTTTTCCTTAATTTATACGGCAATCCATCATAAACAGCAAAAAAACATACTAGGAAGTATTTTTTAAATTGATGACCACTTCGGGCAGTATATATATAGATTAGCCGCTCTTAATTGTTAGCATATATTTTCATCTCTAGATGAACTAAGTGATTAAATCATAAGATGTCTAAAATTACCCTAATTAGAAGCAATAAATACTTTAGCAATTTTATAAAAGCTTGAAGCAGTCTTGCAAGTCTTTTTTTATAAATAAACAAATTTAAGAACAAAAAAGAACAAGCCCCGTTTTAGCACTCAGTCTGATGCACCATCGAAACGGCCCCCGCCGGCATCAGCTGGGGAGGGGACAGCGCGGCTTCCGGAGCTGGGTTTCGCCTCTGCCCACACAGCTACCCTGCCAAGCAGGACTTTTGGGGTTTTTGTTTTGTTTGGTTTTGACAAGTGAGCTACTGTGAAAAAATAAAAAAGTAAACATATCGCAAAGGCACTGAGATTATTTAGCAAATGTTATATTAGTAATTTAAGAAAAATGCACTTTGATGATAAATTGATCCTAGTAATGTTATAAAACAGCAAAAATATCAACATTTTTTCTTTTATAAAAGATTAGAAAAATTGGGAGAAAGCACCAATATTTACCATGTTATTTCATTAGTAGTAGCTCATCTCATGCTTACATAAAATTTTATGACATGAGTGTTAAATTAACACTAGCCAACGTCAAAACTCAAATTTACTTGGCATAACTATGTCATTATTAAAAGGAAAGTCCAAAGTCAAGTACCTCTTTCATAGGAATAATGTTTCTCAAACTGTGAGGATAACCTCTTTAGTGAGGCTCAGCCTCTTCCAAAAAAAGAATAAAGGTACAATAGTGAAAAAGGAGATGAAGAACTTTCACTGAGATACATTTCTCTTGAAATTTTAAATATAAAGAAAACTTTAATTTGTTGCCACTATGTAAGGCAATTTACAGTTCCTAGGAGCATAATAAGAGAATGAGAACAAGAGAAAAATCACTGGTTGTCAAAGTGGTTTTTGTCGCTCAAGAACTACATTAGCTTTTGAATTCTTATATTGAATGCCAATATTCCCCTTCCCCCATGGGTTTCATATTCTCAAAACGTTCTTCCAAACGTAATCTTAATCTATGATATTAAAAAAAAAAACTTCAATGACAAACCACACATACAATCGTTTCTCCTTCTGAGTCACAATAAAGCAAGACAGTGGACTAAAACTTTAAAAAAAGATCGGGATCATTATACTTGATTAAAGTTGAATCTGTAGAGAACCAAAGCAAAATAAAGATAATGAAAAAGGGTGTTTGGTCTTTATGTGTAAATTTAAAAAAAAATTTTATTGACTATCGAGGTGATACTGATTAATAAAATTACATAGATTTTAGGTGCTTACGTGTAAATTATTCCATTTTACTTTCACCTTTATACCCAAAATCATACATAACTTTCTTAGTTGGACCCATATCCTCCCCTTACCCCCCAAACAAAAGTATATGGTGACAGTCTGAGAAATCCTGAACCAGAGGTACTACAAAGCGAAAGAGTAAGAGAATTAGGAAATTATATGCAAATTACTTGGTGAAATATTAGTAAAACATAGCCTGCAAAATGAAAACAACTCCTACTCATGAAAAGCAGAGCAGATAAAATCTTACGTGTACTCCGGTGCAGAAATCGGTGCCTGGAACCTTGAAATTTTATTTCTTGGGGCAGAATCTGATCTGAGCCACCTTAAATAATAATTATGCTTCTTTTACATATTCAGCTTTTATAACACAAAGGAAAAGCTAGATACGATTCAACTGGTCAGAATTTATTTTCATATCTACAGCTGACCATAATCAACGCTACTATCTCTTGGAAATAGTGAAGAGGCCAGCGCTCTTGCTCTTAACTACTCCTACGTACTTCTATTCAAGCCAAGGAACAAAAGGAGAGACAGGCAAAGGTTCATGCACAATGACACACAATGTCACATTACAAAGAAAACACTAAAGTAGGTAAAGACAGCAAGGGTTTGATAATTCCTTTAGTAAAGGTGAAATATACCTCTTTATTAACAGTTTCTTCCTAACCTTGTTACCGACACTGAATACATAATATGCTCATTATATAAAATTCCTAAGGTTAAGTAAATATACATTCATAAAGATGAATTCAATTATAAATTGTAAAATTAATAATGGTAGGAGAAAAAAGGCAAGGATGTATTATCAACAAAAAGACAGTTATGTAACTTACTTGACATAATATGGTTAACACACGTATAACCACCATAATAAAATGTATAGTTAAATAACATGAGCATTTCAATGTGAAATATATAGTTAGATATTCATGTTATTTTTAGTACCAAAAATTAAAACATGAAATTTTCAGTTTTATTACACTAGAATGCCATTAAGGCAACTTAAAGAAAAAAGAAATCAAATATTAGTTAACTCTGTTAACCTTTTCTGTTATCAGGAACTCATGTTATTGATAACTGTGAAAATATCTATGAACTAATCATTTACTTTAATATAGTAGGCTGGTTTTTTATACATAATAGAGCTGTTCCTTTTTGACTGAACTCAGTTACCAATACTATATACTTTGTGAGGAAAAAAACAACAGAAGTGATGCTATACTCAGGCTTTCATTTCACTAATATGAGATTTTAAAGTAATTAAAGACCTAAATAAGCCATATGTTTATATAACAAAGAAGTTTATTAAAATCTTTGCTGCCTTAAAACATATTAAAAATAGAAAATAAAAGCTCTTAGGTCATATTTAATCATTCTGAGGGCAGTGAATATGAAGAAGCTATCTTAGCTGTAAACTATATAGCTTTTTCACCATTTGTATAATATGCTTAAATATTCTAGAAAAATGATTTCATGGGCTGGATAACTCAAAAATAAAGATGTTTTCTTAAAGCGTTTCCTTTTTTTTTTAACCTACATGCTAAATAAACAGCTTTGAAGGATGCACAGAACTGAGCACTTATGTTTACCAATTTTTCTTAAGTCTACTTTACAGAAGATTCCCAAAATAAGCAAATCATACTTTGAGAAGACTATTGTATACATTATAAATAATGCTACTGAAAAATTTTCACAATTGGTCAGATTTTAAGGCTGTAAAAAGTACTGCAATTATGTAAAACTGATGTAAATATTAAACAGATTTCAAACACTATTAGAAGTAAATTCTTTTCTCAGTTTCTTAGGCATAAAACATACACACACTTTTCCCTCCCTTTTCTTTTTTCCTTAAATATTTGAGAGTTAAATGATGAAACAGACAACACAGAGAAAGTTATGAAGGGGATACAATGCTAGTGGTTGTACTCACATGGAGTCCGTTCTGACCAGCTGTCCGTTTTGGCGAACAGCATTTTCACTCATAGAGCGCTCTCTTTTCAGCCTGCCAACTGAACGGACCTGTTAGGCACAAAGAAAGGGAAGAGAATGGAAAATATTCTTAGTAGCCTAGTAGTGGATAAGCATTGAAAGAAGTTTAAATTCAAGGCTACTCACAAAATTCACAAAGAATGTAATCAAGAATTGTTGTTAGGCATGTGTACTATAGATAAGACATTATTTAAGAGCAATTCCCAACAGTTTTTAAAGACACATACATGGTAGGAAATGGGATGTTTCTGCCTTTTTTTCTCCAGATTGTTCATGTTTGGGACAATGGCACCATGGTGTGAGGAAGCCAGGCAGCCACATGAGAACCCCATGGTAGGTGTACGTAGGTATACCAGCCAACAACCCTAGCTGAGGTCCCAGATGTGTGAGGAAACTTTCCGATTACTGTAGTCTCAAGCTACCTTAGGCCTATATATTGCAGAACAGAAACAAGTTTTCCCTATTATGTCTGATGCAAATTCCTTACCTACAGATTCCAACTGCATAATACAGTGCAGCCGCCACTGTTTCCTGGTCCTCATAATGAAGATTAAGCAGTCACTCCAACTTCCCTCTCCCCCAACCCCCTGGCAACCACTGATCTGCTTTCTATCTGTGGCATTGCCTATTCTGGATGTTTCATGTAAGTGGAACCATACAATATATGGCCTTTTCTGTTTGGTTTCTTTTACTTAGCATGTTTTCAAGGTTCATCCATGTTGTAGCAGGTATAAATATTTCATTCCTTATTATGGCTGAATAATATTCCACTACAGGGATATACTACATTATGCCTATTTATTTGTCAGCTGATGAACATTTGGGTGTTTCTACCTTTTGGCTATTAGAGACCTTTCTGATTTTCATTACTTGGAGGATGCTCGTGGCATCTAGTAAACAGAGACTAAGAATGCTGCCGAACATTCCAAGCATTCTACCATACAAAAGGATAGCCCTCACCACAACAAAGAATTATCCAGACCAGAATGTCAAGTGTTGCGTGGGTGGACGGGACACCTTGGCATAAGCTGCTTGCAAAACGACTACTGGAAAGTAAATGACTCGGGGGTATCACCTGATAGGTACTGAAGAGCAGCTGAATGAACCATCAGTGTCATCAGCCCGCAGGACTTATTTGCCCTTCTACTTCGGTCCATCTTCTAAAAGCCGCTAGAACCCTTGCTCCTTCCTCCTTCGCCTTGGCGCCCCGGTTCACTGCCTCTGGAGGGCTGCCTGACCCTTCTATGGAATCGGAGCACAGAGCACCATCGCCGCTCTCCTTTCAACAGGCAGCTAGGACTCAGATCAGAAACTCCTCCCTTGCATCGCGGAATTTGGCTCCTGCCACAGGATTTTAACTTTCATAACAATAATAGTTCTACACACTGTGCTTTTAATGTAAATTAGAGCACATGCTAAACACTTTACATGCATTATTACATTTAAATCTCACAATAATCCATACACTTGGCATTATTTTTATCTTTGTTTTAGAGCTGAGCTTTTGATTGTTAAATAACTTGCCCAAAGTTATTTGTTTAATAAGTAGCAAAGTAGGTCTCCAAAATTAGATCTCATTCTCAGCCTAAGTTTTCATCCCAGTATTATATACTCTGGGCATTTAACACATTTGACTAAACAGCAAAATAACTTAGCAGAAGTAAACCCCACAGAGACTTACAAAGCTAGGGCTACTGAGGGTATTTCTGGTGCTAAACTTTTTTCCTCACTCAGGCTTAAAGTAATCACTCAGAAGAAAGTGTGGCTTGTTTCCAAGCAGTTCTTCATACCAAGTAGGACTAAGTGTCTAAAACAGTGAGAGCAGAGAGATCAAAAGAAAACCAAAATTAGAAGAGTATCAAAGAGAGGGTTTCCTTTCTGGCAGAATCCTTACTCCGAGACAATACTGATGACAGCTGTAATTCCTAGAGGGAGCTCTGGGGAGCTGGGAACGGGGCCTCTAACTGGGAGCCTGCTGCGGTATCTTTTGTTGTGTGTAATGATCTTCATAACTTTCATTATTCCTTGCTACTAAAGAACTCTGTTATCTTCTGCGTGTGTTGGTATCCTTCCCTCACTCATCCCAGTATGCAGGAACTATGTCTCACAGAGTACTGTCTTACAATAATATTAAAAAAAAGTTTCTTAAATAAATAGAATTCTGCAAATATCTTAGTGCCTTTTCTACCATGTGAACTCTCAAATTTAATGTTTTTCACCAAGCAAGCATCTAGGATGTCCAAACTGGCACCTATGGGTGTATTTTCTCCTTTACCTCAGTAGAAACTTCCAACTTAAAAGACCGTACCTAGAACTAGGAGACTTTACTTCCCTATGTTATATGGGTTCCTTATCTTCCTTGGAAATACTATGTCAAAAATGAAAGACACATGTTTCATCGTCAAGAAACACAGACGTTTCACACAGTCTCATACTGGCCTCCAGACAACGCAGACTTTCAGAAGCTGTAATTGAAAAGCGTGCAACTACAGAAATCATCACAGGAAAGAAGCTTTACGCAACTGGCTGTGAATCAATGGCAGACACAAGATCTGAACTTTGTTACTAGTACCTGGTTAGTCCATACTGCCATATATAGGTCAACAGGTTATCAATTAGATACATGGTACAGTCATTAACTCAGTAGAAACTTTTCAGCAAGTAGGGAGAAGAGCAAGTACCAAGGGAAAAAAGAGCTTTCTTTGACCTGTTTGCCAGGCTGTTTCTGTAAAAAAGTGATGCATTAATCTTCTCCTATGCTAAACTTCCGAACTCTTTCTGTATTGCTGAAGGTATAGTGCCTAGTTCATGATTTCCACAAAGTCTGTTTTCCCCTGAAACACAGTATTTAAATTTTAAAAAATACCAAAATATCTTATTTGATGTTATCTATAAACCAGAATTTATAGTAAACAATGATCCATGCAGAAGGCTTTCATTACATTTGCTAATGATATGATTTATAGCCTCTTAACTCTTTAACTTTTGCTATTTTTTTATATTATTTCAAATTCAGCTGATGTTAAAAACTGTACTTACTTCTTCATTTTGAGGGGTTGGAGGAGGTCTTTCTAAATCCAGAAAATCTAGTGGTCTTTCACTTAGCGTAAGTACACGAGGTGGTGTTTTTAGTGCCAGAGGTTTAAAAGAAGTTGACTGAATGAGGTCAAGATCCCCTGGTCTTGAAAATGGAATGTCTTCATTATTACCTGGGAGTAAAAAAAAAAAAAAAAAAAAAAAAAAGGTTAAAAGAAGGGAGGTTTTAAAAAGCTAGTACTGTAAACTGAATTTGCCACTACATACCCACTAGAATGGCTAAAATTGAAAACTGACAATACAAAGTGCTGACAAGGATGTGGAGCAACTGAAATGCTTATACATCACCAATGAGAATAGAGTAGAGTACAACCAATTACAAAAATAGCTTGAAAACTTTTTTTAAAGTTGAACATAACTTAAATATGATCTAGCAATTTCACTCCCAGAGATATAAAAACACATGTCCTCACGAAGTTCTAAACAGGTACTAGCCATGAGGATGTAAAGTACAGTGTAGGAAATGAAGTAGCTAAAGAACTTACATGCATGACCCATGGACATGAACAATAGTGGAGGGAGTGCCTGCAGGAGTGGGGGGTGCTGGGTGGAGGGGGGCAAATGATAAATATCAGGACAACTGTAATGCATAATTAAAAAGAACCACAAAAACCCCTGAAGTTCTGTACATGAATATTCAAAGCAGCTTTATTCCTAATAGCCCCAAACAGAAAAAAATCCAAAGGTCCATCAACAGATGAATGGATACACAAATTATGGTCTATCTACACAGTGGAATTTTACTCAGTAAGAAGATATAACCGACAAGATATAAGCAACAACAAGAAATAATTTCAAAAACATTAAGCAAAAAGTATATACTGCGTAATTCCATTTATATGAAACTGTAGGAAAGACAAATCTAGTCTCTGGTTATAGAAAGGAGATTATGGTTGCCTGCAACTGCCAGGTAAAAATGGAATGATACAGGGCATCAGGGGTTTTTCTGGGGTAATGAAAATGTTCTGTACCTGGACAGCGGTCGAGGTTACAAAGGTGTGTACATTTGTCAAAACTCATTAAGCTGTTCACTTAAAAATGACACACTTTATGTGTATAAATTATGAATATATTACATCTTAATAGTTGATTAAAAAATATTGTTTGAAATTTCAGACTACTGTAATAAAAATTTTGAAAAAAAAAAGTAAGTTGCATTTCCCAGCTCCTTTTTAAAAAAACCCAAAAGTTTTCCGATATGTCAGGCAACTTAATAAGCAAATGTAAAATACCTGCCACTACAATCCTCTCTGGAACCTGCATAATCACACTGGCATTTGGAACTCCTTCTTGGAATTCTTGTTCCAGGTCAGCATTTGGTGGTGCTACCTTTAGTTTTTCCGGGACCCTCATTCGCTGACTTATACCTTCAGTGTATTCCATTTCATACTGAATTCGACTAATTTCCGCCATCTCTGCAGCAGTGGGAGAAGGAAACGCTGCCCCACTCACTCTGTGGGCAAAGAAATTAAAGAGAGGTGGCGGAGTGTTACAATGTTAGTCTTCTCTACATTGTGAAGTTAGATGACAATACCTTATTGAAAGAGCAAAAAGAAACTTCTCAATTATGAAAACTTAACACATACAAAGTAAAAATAAAAGGTGAAGAGAATGTTTCCCCAACATAATGCCTTCTCACTTGTCAGTTGAAACTGCACCTTGAGAATATCGTTTGGGATCAAATGAAAAAATTATTTTATAACCACAACATAAATGTGCATACACACATACTCTGTCTCTGCATAAATACGCATGCTGCTTATGACTCATAAATGCCTGAAAGAAAACTTAAAATTTCTTAATCAATTGTTTGAGGAAAATATTACAAAAATAATATTTGAAATTGCTGTCATGCACAAAAAACTTTAATGGTAAAAATCAGATTTATAAGCCAAATAAAAATTCTAAATTTGCTAAAAAAAGATGCAAGCCCTTGAAAATCACAAAATACAAATTAAAACTTCTCTTGCTGAATGTATATCTGATGATTGAGAAGCAATGAATTAGCAAATATAGCATATGTATTAATAAATCCTTAATGCATACATTCATTTTGAGGGAACAGTTCACATTTTTAATTTGTATTTAATATCATATTTACATGTATATTTTTTAAAAGCATGGCATGCCTTTAAGGAGGAAGGTGGTATGGATGCACTGATTAACCTCAGTTAAAGAAGGATCCATGCTCCAGAGCAGTGCAGCAGAAAGAAAGTTGCGCAGAATAGAAAGTGCTGATAAAAATGTAAAAGAGCATGGTCAGCCTAAGGCAACCAGCTTTCAGGCCACTATCTTTCAAGCCTATAGTACCAGCTTAACTGAATAAAATGTCACTGACCTTCCTATTGGTGGGTCACTTGCTTTTCTTTTACTCATTTTTAATACAGTAAATACACGTCTATAATAGCTACTAAAATACTGCTACCCTGTAGTTCAGTTTACTTTACAGAACATTCCCCCTACAGATCTGAACTGTTTTGGAGGTGCACATAACACGGACACTGCTTTTCCAGCTGTAAGAAAGAAAGAATAAAAGTCAGTATTCCAACAATTCATTTCATAAGAAACTATGAATAAAAGTAAGTATCTACTTAAAATTATTTCTGGATTTCAACAGGCTTGGGACTTGATCTGAGAAGTCAATTTTCAAATCCCTGCTACACAGAATTATTCTATAGCTCAAAAAGCATAAAGATGGTTTTGCCAACAGTATAAAAAAAAAAACGAATCGAATGTATAGAGAAATGAGCAGTCAGATTAGAAAAGAACATTGCCATAAAACGACTCATTATCTTCTGAAGGGGAAAAATCCTCTTCATTTTTTGACGAAGTACAAGTGAAGAAACCATGAAGAGAATGTAAAAAGCAGAAGTAAATGTATATGAAGTAATCTAAATATCTGATGTAGAAGTAGTGTTTTCTTTAAAAGGAAATAACTTTGAAAACCAAATCCTACTAAATTTTCAGCAAAAGATAGTGTATCTAAATCAACAGCAATAAAAAATTAAGGACACTATAAGTCATAGCTGGGGTATTTCTTAAACTCCATGTCAGAGATGTATTACACACCTTAACCTTCTCCTCACTGAGATGTTTAGGAGAGTTCTCAGAGGTTGCTCAGGATGTTAAGTCCTGACGACTGGTTAATTATGACAGCTAACTTGCTTTCCTATTCTGTATCCAAATGTGTGAATTTTAAGGATTTGGCATGCAGATGGTTTAAAGACTAAGAACACAGAGCTAACAGAGAAAATTTTTACTCACAAATGTGTACCAGCTACTACTTGCTATTTGGCACTATCTGCTTCTGTGCTTCATAGTAAACACTTTAACTTGCTTCAATGTGTACGTCCTGGATTTAGAGCCACTCTTGTCCCTGGAGGAGAAAAACAGGAGCTAACTGAGAAGCTAGATGATACCATACCAGTAATTCATTTCTGGAAATCCTCCAATGATAAGTTATCAAAGATGCTCAACTTTACATTTAAAAAAAACCCAGAAAAGAAACAATTAAAAAGCGTACCACCAATTTTCGTCTCCTAGACAGGGCCCTACAACCACTCATTAGTTCATGTAAGGTTAAATAAAAGACTGTCATCATTTCTGATTTGAATTTAGCAAAATGTAGATGAAAAGTACATAAGCTCAAAGAATCTTAATACAATATACACATATAAGTGTATCTATACATACATGTGTAGTAAGAAGGATCAAATGTATTGGGTAAACTTTTATTATTTAATTTCATGTTTATTTAATTTTATTCATTACTTTCATTATTTAATTCAAACCTGTAACACGTCCATATGGTACAAAGTACACAGAAACACCCCGAGAAAATAAAGTGTCCTGTGGGATCCTACCCTACAACCACCCAGGTCCCCCCAAGCAACCGCTATTATCAATTTTTGTGCATTATTCCAGATGATATACTCTTCCTATACTTGTGTGGATCTGAAGCACAGTAAAAGCCTGTATTGAGAAATAACACTGAAAAGGTGTATCTCTAAAGGATTATAGCCTTGGGACATTACAAAATAAAGTTTTATAATGAACAAGAGATGCAAATTGCTAGAGCATTATCTCCCTGAATTGTGCTACTCTCTACACTCCATTTATTGCATTTCAGTCTTACTAACTTTCCAGTAGGACATCCCACCGGTCTTAACCTTCCCTTCTATAGCAATATTGCATCTTCCGACAATCTCTGAGTGTATAGAATACCAGAGACTTAGGTCATAAACGTGGGCATGGAAAAGGCAAGTTCTGGAAAAAGCCAAATTACCTTGAAGCTGATCTTAGCTAAATTTAAAACCCTTTCTACGAAGATTTAATGCTGAACTGTCCTAATTACGAGGTTTCTGCTTAAGTAAAATAAATTGAAATCTAATTTTTCCCCTCCTTCACTAGACTATGGCATTTTTGGTAATAACTTTTGTCAGTTAGTAAACTTCTCATTTGGAGTTAAGATATTAATTCCAGTAGTTTTGTCACTTAGAATCTACTAGGGAACCAGTACAGATTTTGTTATAAAACTAAGGATGCAAAATTCCTCTCGGAATCACAGTGGTCCCAAATATCAGTAATTTACCAACTTCATGCATGGTTTTACCCATATTCACATAGTACATTTACTCTTAATTAAACTTAATCGTTAATTTGACTTTTAAAAATCTTAAATAAATGTCCTCTTAAAGGAAATTTTACATCACTACCTTAAACCATGGCTTAAATACATATTACAAAAACTATTTCAAAAACCCTCATCCATGTACCACCTAGTCAAGCCAGTCACATCCCACTCACGGAAAGTGTCCCAATTTGGGGGCACAATGATTCAAGCTTGACTGATTTTCTAGATCCGATCACTGGGACCCAGAGAAAAAGCCTAGGGAGTGACAGAAAAAACTTGGGTCAAATTGATCGTAGCTGCAAAGATTTACATAATTCTCTAATTACAACAGCAACAAAAAAGGTCTGTTTTTTAAAATCACCTATTGTGTGAACCTAGTTCAAAGTTTTTATACAGGTCACCCTGTTGGAGTCCTCTTCAAGCAACTATACTTAAAAAATGTATGTATTAGAAAGTTAGGGTATAAAGATCCAGAATTAATTTTAAGAAAAGTCACTGAGAACTTAGAAAATATAAACTACCGAATTTTAAACTCTGGTTATGAATCCAAAGAAAACAAGTGTGAACGCCAGAGGGAGGAGAGTACCAGCCCAACTTCGTAATCCTTAAAATGAGGCAGCACCATCAGACAGGAAGGACTAAGACACACAGTTTCCTTTTGGAAAGAACAGCAAAACCAGTTCACAAGCCTTCGTAACCAGAAAGATAGGAGGACCCCCGCCCCCTCCCACCCCGCAAGTTAATTACGTGGGAAAAGACGACCAAGTACAACTAAATGGTTCTAATTCTCTCCAAATCCATTTTCCTAAGGGATTTTCCTTTGGGATCTCATTAGCTAACGAAATTGACACAGAAGCAAGTGTTTTTCATCTAGGGACACAAAACATTTAAGATCCAGCAGCTCCAGTCTCTCCGCCGGTGTCAGGCCTGCGTGCAACTGATTCTATTTTGGCGAACAAAGAACAAGGACCCCAGGCTTTTCTTATCTTCTGCAATTAAAAGATGCCTCCACTTTCGAAAGGGTTCTCCTCCCGGAGAGTAGGCGCCCGGCTCTAACGCGGGTAGGACGCAGCCGGGGTTCCTTCCACCCTAGTAGGAGGACTCCCGCCGACCAAGGTCAGGGGCTCCGCGGCACCAGAGCCCAGCCCTCCCCGCATCTCGCCCCTGGGAGAAAATCAATCCAGGGAGCATCTCGGGCATCTGCACCTGCGAGCAAGATGTTCTCAGGCTGGGCCGACCTGGGCCTCCCGCGGCTGATTGGGCTTCCAACGAGGCCTTTCTTTCCCAAGACAGATTTTTCACAAAGTAAAAAAATACAAATAAACAAATAACTACTTTTCAAGACGGCAGGTGTCTAGCTCAAGGTCATAAAGATGCCAGGGCCTTGGAATGGAAACAGGGAACGCGACCAGCAAAGCTCAGCACATCCCTAGTGTTTCCCAACACCCAAACTATTTTCTAGACGAAAAAGGCCCAAAATTGATCGACAGCAAGAGACAGCGAACTAGAAAGGGAGAAGAAGTTGGGTCCAAAACGTTTGCAGGACAGTTTCCCCCCAGGGCCAGGGTTGGTGGTGGGGGAAAAGGGGAGTCCCCGGAAAGGCGGAAAGCCAGGGCTTCAGGCGAGAAGCCTGGGGTTCGGGACTCAGGCGAGGGTGACAGCACGGACGCGCCGGGGCCACCGGGGGGCCCTCGTCACGGCCTCGGCGCCAGGCTGCGGGGCCCGGGTCGGGAAGACGTCAGTACTCACCCCTGGGCCCGGTGGAGGGTCCCCGGCGGGGGCCGCCGCCCGCCGGCTCCCGGGGCGCTCGGGTGGGTGCTGTCAGAGGCCGTTGGCCGAGCGCACGGAGGCGCCCGGGCAAAACACCGGCCGGAGCGGCCCGCAGCGGGCCGGCAGAGACGCGAGAACCGCCGGGGCTGGCCCCTCTCAGCACCCGTAGCACAGGCAGGCTCGTGGTCACGTGACGCAGGGGCGGGTAGACGCGAGACGCTCGCTTAGGAGCGGGGGCAGTGACCCAGGCGATCCTGTCTGGAGGCACGTTTCTTGCCTGGGCGGTGCACCAACCCCAGGGAATTCCTTTTCACGGTACGTGTTTGGGTCACACATATACTAATTAGAGCCGTGATCGTTAAGAACATCTTGTTTTACAAGTAGACCCGCGGGAGCCAGTTAAAATAACTATTGTGCAGAGCTACTTGCATCGAAATTTACCTGGAATGAAGCCTAGGAATGTGCCGATTTCGCCAGCTCTCCAAGTGATTTTTTAAAAAATTAAATTTGTTGGGGTGACCTTGGTTAGTAAAATTATGTAGGTTTCAAGGGTACAATTCTGTAATCCATCATCTCTTCTTGCATTGTGTGTGACCCGAAGTCAAATCATCCGTCGCCGTGTATTTGGTCCACGCCTTTACCACCGACCCCCATGCCTTTCCCTCCGGTGACACTATACTGCAAGTGATTCTTACACACTTTAATTTTGATGGCTCTTTAGGCTAATTCCAGACGTCTTTCCTTAACAGTGGCTCCGGCTCTGCCTGACTCCCTTAATCCTTCAAGGTGAGAATCCCGAAGGATTTAGGTTTCAATGCCGTAAGCTCCTGAGAGCTCTCTCTGGATCTAACCCTCTTACTTTCCGCGGGAAAAATCAGTACCTTGTTCGTCAACATTGGGATGGACTGAAGCCAAATCACGGGGCACTGTATGCCCCCAAGTCCTAACAGCCCTTAAGGGACCCTATTGAAGCCTCCAGTTTTGAACCACTGTTTGTCATTTCTTAAAACACAACACATTGTCCAATGTTATATTTGTCTTATTTTCCCCTACCAGATTTAAAGTTCTGTGTTTAAAAAAAAATTTGTGCAGCCGTTTTATTTTTAAAAATTCAATGTTTATTGAATTTTTTTTTCATTGCCATTTAGTCGCCTTATAAAGTTCTGTGTTTGAAACCAAAGTCTTTATCTCGCTCATCATGGATGTTTACTGTGCAGCCAAGCATATTGAACATGTTGTAAGTCTTGGGAGTAATGGGACCTATTTCCTTGTTTGACTGAAAAATTGGAATTGAGGATAATTCCAAAGCAATAGTTCTAAAAAGGTTTTGAGCAATGTCAGAGCTTTTAGAAAACACCATAAAGTCTACAAAAAATCTAGAGAGGGTAATATTTATCTGAAGTTGTTTAAATTTAGCCTGGTTATTCAAAACATTACTTACTTTTCCTCTGTGTTTGCTTGTCCCTTAGTTTCCAGGAGGCAGACCTGGGATTAGGGCGAAGTGAATTAGGCTCTCTTAGTGCTCTTCGTGTTCTGCATTTGCTGTCATTAGGTTGCTAAGAATCCATTAGAGACTGATCAAAATTTTCCTTTCCAGTCTTATAAAGTAGAATGAGCTCAAACACAACATTTCTTTTTCTACTTGCGAGCCGTAAAAAATAAGTTTATTAAAATGGATCAGTATATTTTGACTCAAAATGTTTACAGGCTAAAATTTTTTGGCCCAATTATGGGAGTGATTCTCAGATGTTTATTTAAGCAACAATTTTCTTGGTCTTAGAATTATTACCTAGGATTACTGTTCATTCTGTTTCTTCCTTTAATTATATCTTTATTACCATTCAACATAGCCTGTAAGTTCCGTAATCATGAGATTTCATATTTAGTGTATTAAAAGTGTTCTTTACCAGTTCTCTACATTTGAAGTTTTATGAGTATTTTTTTCTCAAATGAGGAGTAGTATTATAAATGGGAAACGTTATCAAAGTATATGAACCATAATTTCCATAACCTATACTTTTTTTTATTGATTTGTAAAAACTCCTTACACATCTCCACAGAAAATGAGCAAATATATGATTAGGTCTTCACGGGAAAATAAAAATAAGTCCTAGTAAAAAATACTAATTAAAATTGACCATGTTCAACCTCACTGATATGAGCAAAATATTAAAATGAGATAGGTAAAATTGTAAAAGAACAGCAATGTCCAATATTGGTAAGAGCACAAGGAAAAATCAGTACCTTGTTCGTCAACATTGGGATGGACTGAAACCAAATCACGGGACACTGTATGCCCCCAAGTCCTAACAGCCCTTACGGGCTGTTTCCATTATATTGTTCATGCAGCTGGAAATTCTTCCTCTCTCCCTGTGGGGCGTCGTGGCGGGGGGAGGCGGGGGGGAGAGAGAGAGAGAGAGTGCGCGTGCGCGCATATGTGTGTGTATCCTAAGATTGTGAGTCCTTTCATGCTGCAATTTTCCTCCTAGAGATTTATCTTGAGGAAATAATTGGATATGTGAAATGAAACATGTACAGCATGTGCATACTAAAACTAAATTAAGTGTCCATCAGTTGGGGATTCATTGACTTATGTAGTATATCCATGCAAATAATGATTAGTTCTTGCCTATGGATATGAAAACATGTCCACAGTGTGTTAACTTCTGTACTGTCTATTGATTTTAGAGTGAATATATATTTTTAAAATTCAAAATAAATTATTTTCATTTTGAAGAAATAAGACCAGATAAGTTTTTCCATTTTATTACTAGACAATACAATAAAATTGTATTTTAGCTATAATTACAGAACTATTAGTACTTTACAACATTGTAATTTTGTCAAGATATAATATAAAATATTCAATATATTTTAAATATATTTTAGTTGGTTATACAGTAAATATTAAGTTTAGTATCAGTCAGTTGCATTTGATGCATAGAAGAATCTTTGTAAGTTATATTAGCAATAAAATTCAAATTTAGTATTGTAATACTTTTATAAATAATTTATTTAATAATATTTATCTTGCAGAAAGACATCTGAGCATACTAATTCCAAAGTTGAAGCCCCACATTTAAAAGACACAAGGTACTTAACATTTTATCTACAAAGTTAAATCTTAAGCTATTCATAAAGGTCTAGAAAGAAATGCACATGAGCTGTGTTTTAATGCTCAGCCTTAGAACTGCGATTGAGCAGCTGGTAATATGGCTTCATTGGAATTTAGCATCACTTGTCTTCCTCGGAAGTTAAACACCAATGAGAGGGCAAGTGAGGGAGGAGGCTAGGGGACAAGCGGGAGCCAGTCATTTGGCATTAGCACCAATCTAAGGCTTTTTCATAGTAGTGATGTTAGATAACCTCAAGTTCATCTGTGCTTTTGGATTTGAAAGAGGCACAGGTGGAACAACTGTGGTGCGCTACACCTGGTAGCTGCCTGGAGAATTGTTTTTCTGGGTGTTTGCCTAGAGCAGTTTTTCTGTCTTTACATGCATTGGCAATCACCTGGAGGGCTTGCTAAAACAGATTTCTGGACCTCACCCCCAGAGTTTCTGAATCTGTAGGTGTGGGGTTGGCCCTAGAATTTGCGTTTGTGACAAGTTCCCAGATGCTGCTGGTCCAGCATCTAGTCTATAGAGGGTTTGTAGAGATCTGGCAGCCCTCTATGCAATTACAGTACAGTTGGGACAGTAGGATATATTTAGAGCAAAGAGTCTTAATATTAGGTATAAATAAGTATTAGTATAAATAAGTATTCTAAGGAAAATGCACTTCTTAGCTTAAATGTAAAAATGGCGCCGCAGCAGTCACATGAGCAGTGGAGGCTGTGGGCCCAGGTCACAGCCTGTGCCGCCCTCTGGGGCCGCATCCTCACGTCCAAAGTAACTGAGATTGAAGCAGTAAAACCTGAATTTAAGTATTAGCACCACCAACTCCACCTAGGTGGGTTGGGAAACATCCTCAGAGTTTTCTCTTAGGATGCCTGACTTCTGAGACTCACCAGACAGTGCTGCCATCAAGTATAAGTGGTTGTTAATGTTTTGCAGAGCTTTGTTTTCTTAACATTGCCCAAACCGAGGTCTGCGATGCCTAGAAAAAGCTAGCCTAGGAGAAGCTAGAAATCCTGGGCATAGATCTTACTTTTAAACTTTTCTTGAGGCCTGCTGAATTACGATGAAATATTAGGACAGAGATAAAGGAAGAGAAGGGGGGAAACAGCTCAGATATGTGGGGTCCCTAACAGAAACAGGAAGCTAACCTTTTCCAGGATGTTAGCACGAGAATCAGAAACAAGTCTCCCCCAGCCCCCCACCCCCGCTGCCTTAATATTTCTATAATTTAGTGCAGTGCCTGCAGTATGGCTTGGTGCTGAAGAAAATGCTTGTTAAGTTGAATTAAGTAACCTTGGGAATGTATCGACACACCGAAAAGCAAGTTTTAAGACAGCTGGCAAGCTATACAATTAGTACATTTAGATTTTTACACAATGGGCTTTCTTAATACGGTTTGAAAAACATGTTTTTACGAAAAAGGAATTAGGGAAGTAACAAAGGAATCTCTAAATATCCAAGTTAAATGGAATATTTTAAGCAAAGGAAAAATATTCTGAACCTTACTGGCCAACAAATGCCTTAAGTTCTTTCATGGATTACTGAACTTAAGTATATGCACCAACATTTATAGGGATGGGGATAAAGTACACATCTACACCTAGTAAGTTGTTCTCTTGTTATTTGTGTGGGAGTGCTGGTGAAAGAAAAGCTAAAATTAGACACAGCTCTGAGTACATGTGTAAAAATTCTATTAAAATTAATTCACTAAGGGTAAAAATTGTACCTACTTGGAATAGGAGCAGGCCGTATTGCTGCAGTGACATGAATGCACTGGACAAACCAAAAGACTTAAAAAATACTAAACAAAACCGTACAGTGTTTCCAGGGCTATTGTGATTCCATTCAGGGAACCCCTCTTTTAGCCTTACTATTGCGTTTGTTTAAAAAAGCCATAGAAAATCCACGAACTTCAGTTTGATTCCAGTCCTCTCCAGCCCGAGGCTAATTAACAGATCCGAAGGTCCAGTTTCATCAATAATGTGTGTCCTCCACTTGCGCACATCTCGTCTGCTTAAGACCTAAAGTCTTAGAAAGTAGGTGGTGGGGCAATCTAATACTAAAGTGCCCTCCCTGAGTCTCAAAGACTGAAATAGAAGGGGGCACATCTTGGGAATTTAATGGGCCAAGTAGGTCTTCACTTGTATCACAAACTTTATACAGTTACCATTTAGGTAGTGCATTGGATACAAGTGGAATACAATTTCAGTGGTTTTTTGTGAAAACTCTGCTGCCTTGCCATGGAGAACTTTGAAACAGATTTAGAAACCAGTATCACAGAAGAAAAAAGAAATGCTTTTGTGTGTGGGGAAACAAACAGAAACTTTGTACCAAGCCATTCTAGAATGGTATTGTTTGGTTAGAGAAAAATAGGTAAATAGGTGTTCTGCATCATTACTTGTTATTTAGGATGAAAAAAATAACAGTTCCTTTTTTTTTTTTTTTTTTAATTTCTTCACTGTGTTCTCTTCATGCATACCCGGCATCGGCTTATTATCTTTTCTAACTCCCCAGCTTTCACAGTAGATGGAATAGGTTTTCTGAAAAAACAAAAAATATCACCAACTTACAGATATAAAGGGAGTGCTTGTTGGATTTGAATTTTATTAATACATATTGTAGCTCATCTAAACTTTTAGTATAGGAGGTGCATTTCTGATACATTGTCAATGTTTTATGATTTTTAGTTGTATCTTGATAGCACTAAGGAATCATACGGATCATCTTTGTTAATGAAAACTAACCTTGTTTTTTAAATAATCTGTCTTAAGTCTTTCAATACAATAAATTAAGATTAGCATATCATTTAGTGGTTTTATTTAGTAATTTACTATAAATTTGTATGTATATATTAAATACATCTAGAGATGCCTTTGTTGCTATAGTGGTACAAAACCAGGCTACCTGTTGAGTCTTGTAAACTGGAAGTGCCAAGCTAAATAGGATTTTATTGGCATGTGAGATTTTTCAAATAATGAAAATCTAACATAGGCAACCTTTTAATAGTTCTGCAGTTGAGTCATTAGATTCAGCATGACTTTGAATAATTACCTGAACATTCTCTCTGGGTTTAAGGAAGCCAACCAGAAACTGTAGGAATTTGAATAGTAGTTGCATGTCCCTCTTCCATGACATTCTATAAATGGACTGGCTCGGAATTCTTCCAGGCAGGACCCAGGGGATGCCAGTGCTTGCCCTGCGCCCTCGGAACCTGCACTTGTAAACTAGCACAATAAAAATATCCAAATAAGAATTCTGTGTATGGTGTTGAAATATTCAAAGCTTTGCTTTGTTTTTTGTTTTTGTAATAGATGACAAGGAAAAAAAAAAGCAGGAATTAACTTATGCGTCCTTGCTTAGATTTGTTAGCATGTCAGTTACTTCCAAGTTGAGCTACTATAGTCATCAAAAAGAAAGTAAAAGCTGTTTCTTCTACTTAGAATGCTCTTTTCCCCCAGGTGTGACTGGTTCTTATTGTCGTTTAGGGATCTGCTTAAATATAAACTTCCAAAGGCTTGAATAACCCTGAACATTATTTCTGGGTTTCATGAAGCCAACCAGAAACTGTAGAGATTTGAATAGTAGTTGCATGTTCCTTGGTAAAGCTTGGACTTGAACCCAAGTCTCTCTGCTTTATCTTGCGTTACGCCCTTCAGAGTAGCGTTCACCATCCGTGCTTGTTACTGTTATTGTGTCTTCTTGCTGATTGTCTACCTTCTCCACTAGGATATAAGCTCTGAGGGCAGGACTTGGTTCAAGGCTGGTATCCTTAGTGCTTATGCCATATGGTAGGTGTTCAATAAATACTTATTGAATTCATAATTGAAAGAATGGACAACTGAGTAAATAAGGAGGAATATTCATACAGAATATGAATAACCACTAACCATGTATGTGCAGCTATCAGACTTATAGATGGTCAGTTCATAAATTTCTTCATTTAGCACTTACATCTGAGGAATTTTTTTTAAAAGGCTCTCTCTCTCTTTTAGTTTCCATCTTCCTGTGAATTTCAAAGGAAACTAAGGTATAAAGATTTTGGAACAGAGAAACTTGGGTATAAGTCCTAGCTCTACCACTTACTAGTTGTGAGACCTTGGAGAAAATACCTTTTTTTGTGGTAAATCTATAGATGATAGAAACTACCTTGCAGGGTTTTCATAAGGATTGTGGAGGATGTATATAAAATATGTGCCACATTAAAGAACAGACATTTTATTACCAATACTGTAGGTACTGTTCACCTAAGTGTCTTATTTAGAATTTGTGGGTAATCTCCTGAGAAGTCTCTTTTTTTAAATGCTCTATTATTTGCCAAAAAACAACTTACTGCTTTTTAAAAAGAGGGTATATTTTCAGATTTTAAGCAAATGTTTGTGACATATTTTGTGTATTGCTATCAGATACATCATTTTGGGGGCATTCAGCAGTCTATAAGCAGTCTTTGTTATGAATTTGCTGTTCCTTTTTTTCTTACCATGATGAAGGAATATCCTTTCCAAAGAGAAATCCAGCCATCAGGACATGAGGGAACATCAGTGGTTTGGCTATGAATGGCTATGGCAATGGCGGGACCTTCACAGACGGTGCACCTGTCACATGAAACAAAAGATATGGTGGCATCATTGCTTTCTGAACTGTGGTGTGCTGCCTACAGTTAGATTACACAGGAAGTAATTCATCTAGTTCCATCACAAAACTAAGGGATTGAATTTTTACCTGCTGATATAAGGCTCCAGGGCCCTGCCAGTAATTGGAGCCATATCCGTTGGCATCAGAGCTGGTGTTGAGAGCCAGTACGAATAATCATTTCGAGATGCGAAATTACATACATCATTGATGTTACAGAATAAGAACGGCATTGTGGTAAATCGCTGTAGGCAGCTTCCAAGAGTTCCTAATAAAACATCAGATTGGGGATCACATTCAGTAAATTAAAATTATTTTGAATATTGTTACTAAATAGAGGCTAATGAAAACAACCTATGGCAAAAACTGAAGAAAGATGACATGAAAGAATTATTGCAAAATGTATTATGGAAGTTTTAATAATGATAGGAATCAAAGATCCAACAGGTGCAAACAAATTCTCTTTCTCCCACCCTTAATATTTACGTGGCCCACCCTAATCAGTGTAGGACTTGAGGACTGGTGGAGGTCAGTAGGAAAAATGTTTTTGCTTCAAAGTATTCCCAGATCTTGATATGTATAAAATAGCTAATAGCCAGGAAAAGCTTTAGAAAACATATTAGATTAAAAAGCAGAAAGATAATTTAAGTGAAATTGTTTTTGTTGAACAGGACAAGCTAAATTGGCATCCAAGAGCAAGGCTCCTGGCTTCAAGTTCAAGATGGAAGAATAGGAAGATCCTGAGCTCCCTTCCTCTCATTGACACCAAAACTGCAACTACATATAAAACAACTCTCTGTGAGAAGCACCTGAAGACTAGCAGAACAGATGTTCTACAACTATGGGTATAAAGTAAAAGCCACATTGAAAAGGGTAGGAGGAGTAGAGACTAAGCCTCGTCAAGACCTACCCTACTGCCCGCTCCTTGTGCAGTGACTCACGAGTGGGAGGGCTGTCACAACAGCGGAGGTCACCCCCGAAAAGCGAAGGGTCTGAGCCCTCGCCTGGTTGACGTGAACCAGGAATTGAAGCCCTTATAGCATCTGGCTTTGAAAGCCAGTGAGGCTTACATCTGGGAGAGCCAAAGGGCTATAGAAAACCCAGGTTGTGCTCTTTCCGAGTTGTGGCACAGAGGAAGCAGTTTGAAAAGCAGCTAGGTTATACGTGAAGGTGATATATTGACTAATTTTAGGGTGCGTGCTGGAGGGACGGGGATCTGTTGGAATTTGCTTGTGTCAGAGGTGCTGGTGGGTGCCATTTTTTTTTTTTTTTTTTGCCTTTCTTTAACCTAGCTGGTCTGACACTGGCAGGTGCCATATCTGACACTGTCCATTAACCTTGCTAACACTGTTTACCCCACCGGGGCTTTTCCCTGAGGACTTACCCAGGGTAGCATCCCTCCAAAGCACTTCCTGCCCTACCACACTGAATGGGCTGTATCACTCAGTGGGGGTGGGCTTTGCAGCCAGCCGCATCAAAGCCTTGCCCTGTACTCCAGTGAGCCTGCCACAGTGTGGCCAGGCCTCACAGCCCGCAGGCCAGATACCAGCCTTGCCTGCTAGTGTGTCCATAGAAGCTGTGGCCCTGCCACAGCAGGAAGCTATGCTAGTACACCCTCTAGAGCACCTGGCTCTGGTGACAAGGGGAACATTTTCTAAGTAAGGGTTCCACAAGAAAATATGGCCACTTTTCAAGACCAGGAGATTTAGCTTATCTACCTAATACAATACATAGAAACAGGCAAAATGAGGATAGGAAAGAATATATTCTGAACAAAAAAACAGGACAAAACCCCAGAAAAAGAACTAAGTGAAACCGAGGTAAGCTGTCTACTAAATGAAGAGCTCAAAGTAACAGTCATAAGATGCTCATTCAACTGTCCAGACAAATGAAAAAACTCAATCAGAACTTCAACGACTTAAACAAATACATAAAAATTCTAAGTAAGGACATATCAGAACTGAAGAATATAACAGTTGAAATGAAAAATTCACCGGTGGGAATCAACATCAAATCGCATAACACAGAAGAATGGATCAGCAATCAGGAAAACAGGCCAGTGGAAATTACCCAAATGGAAGATCAAAAGGAAAAAAGAATTAAAAAGAATGAAGAAAGCATCAGGGACTTTTGGGACACCGAGAGTACTAACATTAGAATCATAGAGGTCCCAGAAGGAGAAGAGAAAGAGAAAGAAAGGGACAGAAAAGCTATTTGAAGAAATAATGGCTGAAACTTGCCTAACTTGGCAAAGGAAGCAGACATTCCAGTCCAGGAAGCACGGAGTCCCAAACAAGATGAACCCGAAGAGACCCATCCCAAGACACATTGTAATTAAGTTGTTAAAAGTTAAAGAGAATCTTAAAAGCAGCAAGAGAAAAACAACTAGTTACATACAAGGCCATTCCCTTAAGACTGTCCACTGATTTGTCAACAGAAACTTTCAGGTCAGAAGGGAGTGGCATGATATAATCAACATGATGAAACAAAAGAAACCTACAACCCAGAATACTCTACCAATAAAGTTGTCATTCAGAATTGAAGGAGAGATCAAGATTTTCTCAGGCAAGCAACAGTTAAAGGAGTTCATCACCACTAAACCAGCATTACAAGAAATAGTAAAGGGAATTCTTTAAGTGCAAAATAAGAGGCCAAAACTAGAAATAAGAAAATAAATAAAGAAATATCTCACTGGTAAAGGCAAACATATAGTAAAGATAGTAGACCAACCACTTATAAATGTAGTATGAAGAGAGAAGCTGGGATAGCAATACTTACAGCAGACAAAAAGGCTTTAAAACAAAGGCTGTATAACAAGAGACAAAGAAGGACCCAGCAATTCTTTTCTTCAGATTAGCCCCCAGAAGTGGAACAATTCAAAAAGAAAATGCACCTCTATATTTACTGCAGCATTATTTACAGTAGCCAAGTTATTAAAGCAACCTAGGTGTTCATCACTAGATGAATGGATAAAGAAGTGGATGTGTGTGTGCATGTGTGCACACACAAACTGGAATATTACACAGCCATAAAAAAAAGATTTTGCCATTTGCGACAGCATGGAAAGGCCTAGAGAGGACTATGCTAAAGTCAGAGAAAGACAAACACTATCATTTCCCATAGGCATGGAATCTAAAAAACTAAAGAAATGAAAAAACAAAGCAAATCAACCCACAGATATAGAAAAACTGATAACTGCCAGAGGATTGGGGTGTGGGGTTATGAGCAAAAAAGTTAAGGGGATTAAGAGGTACAAACTTACAAATAAGTGATGGGGATGTAGAGTACAACAGGGAATATTAATAATATCAGTAATATCACAATAACTGTATGGCGACTGATGGATAATGGACTTTCTGTGGTGATCACTTCGTAAGGTATATAAATGTGAAATCCCACTATGTTCTACACCTGGAACTAATATTGTATGTCAACTGTACTTTAATTCAGAAGGGCTTTACATCTCAGAATAAAAAATCAGACCTGAAGCTAATGTTTTGTTTACTCTTTAAAAAGTGCTCTGAGGTACCCAAGGTTGTTTGTGTCAGAGAGAAGTACCCCATGCTGGAAAAACTTACAATCTGTATGTGCAACAAAGTAACTAGGAACTGGGACTGGCACATTACCCAGGTCTTGTCCATGAGCTTGTTCATTTCCTTGTATGTAAAGAAGAGAAAACCCACTGTAAAGTGGCTCTGTTCCTTCTGGACAGGAAGGAATTGCTGTGGTCTGACTGTGCCGGGTGAAAATGAAGCCTCTCATCGTGGTTCTGGTTGCAGGTGGTCCAGTGTCGCCTGGTTTCCCCTTCAAACCCGGCAGTCCATCGAATCCAGGAAGTCCTTCAAGAAATGTCATCCATGTTGCAATGCAACCTGAAACTTGTTTTTCCAAAGTACTGATTCAAATGTTTATGTATATCTGATAAGCCCAAATATAGTAAGGAGTCACAAAGAACAGTGGCTTGTAAAACAGCCAGACAATATTAGTAAATGCTGACTAATGCCATACAATGCCTATTATACATGTTTGTGTATAGCTTGTGATGGATTTTCTGACATCAGGTCTTTATTTCCCTGTGGTGCCCAGCACAGCGGTCTGCCTCTGGTAGGTTTTTTGTTCATCTTTTGGGCATAAGTGAATATTTTACAGTGTTGGGAACAAGGAATCAAGTGTCTATAATTTGAAAATCAATTTAAGATAAATTACACAGGCTTTTCATAATTTTAATAAACATGGAAAACATTGACAGTTCCTTTCAAAGGTGCAAAGTTCAAAACTTAAGAAAGTTTTTGATCAATGAGTAAGGCAAATCAGAACAGAAGGCTTTTTTTAACTGAGGCAAGAGTTTATTTATATGAGTTAAAACCAAAGTTCTTTTTTCACTTTGTAGTTTCTCTGCATTTTTGGAGTAGACTAAATACACTTTTGTCACTTTCTAAATAAGGACCCGGGACCTATCCTTTTTTTCCTTTCTCTTGTTCGCTCTTCATCAAATACCTTTTTTAAAAAAAAAAAAAATCATACTGGCACAGGCTAACCAACCCCCTCACCCTTGATCCATTTCTGCTGCCGCTGCACCCCACCCCACCCCAACCTGATTTGGGTGATGGTTCTTTAGAGTTCTAAGGATGGCAGAGACTTGGATTTTTGGCCTACCTAGTCCAAAGAGGTGTTGATATTTTTCCTCATTAACCATCATTCCATGGAGTCAGGCAGTAGTTTAATGTCAATTTTAAGTCAATGCTTTTGACAAGGATTTGTGAAATCTCCAATATTATACTTTTTTCAGTCTCTCCACCTGTTCTTGTCTTCTTCTGGGACCTTGGTTCATTCTTTGAAATTAAAAATAGTCTATATCCAAATTCTTCAAAGTCATATTACTTGAAAAGTCCAAATTGCCATGTTTTTAATAAATCATATATGGAAGGTGTCTTCACTGTTCCTAGTGTCTACCTTCTCTTGCACGGGGCTATAACTGGCTCCAAGCTGAAGGTACCTTCAGGTCTCCACTGAACTATGAAGTGATTAGCCAGGTGTGACATACTTGGGCGCATTATTATACAAAGATTGTCTACACATCCAAGAAAAGCTAAAGCTCTTAGTTTAGGCCAATGTTGTTTGACTCTTAGATCCCTTTCTCATTCTTATGAGGCCCTTTGTAACATTAGGATTAACTATGTGTACTTGCTAATTATCTCCAAATATAATGTGTATTGTAGGACCTCTGTCCTTGCTGTGGTCCCGTTCTGAAACACTGACTTGGTCAATGAACATTTTTTAATTCATAGAATTATTAGACGTTTGATTTTTTTACTGCTTTGAAAACACATTTGAAGGAAAGTGAATTAGTGCTGTAAAGTACACTCAACAATACTGAATTATGAGTGGTTATGAATTTAATAGAAATATTAACATATTTGAACTTTTAAAGGTTTTAATCTCTAGACTTTACAGTTTGATTATAGTAGATCTGGGCATATATCAGAAAGTTGGGAAATCACAGAACTCATTTTAAAGTCAGCAATCCTAAATAATAAGATTTGGATATCTAGGTGTTTTCTAAGAGGTGCTTTTGAAACTTGCAATAGGTAGATTTTGATCCAGGTGAACATAGAGCTTATTTATGTTCAAACAAATATTTAAGAGGCCCTTTTCCAATATACTCAGGAGTTGAACTGTATTCAAGAATGGCGTAGTTAAAACATGGCTTTCCTAAGTAAGGATATTGAGTTGTTCCTCTGTTTATATCCAGATAATATTTCTCTACTTGTATACCACTTCTATAAGTAGATGTTATTAACTAAGTACTCCTGTAAATAGAAAACAGTACTGGCCTTTCTGAAAATAGAATTAGTGCTTCATTAGGGCCTCAGGCTAAAAATCTGGAGTACATCTTCCCAGTTGGGAGGTAAGAACAATGGTACATTTCAATAACTCTTGAATTTTCTTCTTCTAAATGAACATTTTACTGCTGGTTTTTAGTCCAATCTGAACAACACAAACTGGAAGGACTAGATTACTATTGCAGGTAGTCGCATATTGAAACACGACTTCTCTGTCTACTGAAACAGCACTCCTTCCGTGAAAGACACACTGGCTGTTTACCTCGCTCTCCTTTACGACCTTTGTTGCCTTTGTCTCCAGGTGGTCCAGGAATTCCTGGTTTTCCATCCTTGCCTGGTTTACCTCTTGGCCCACAGGGTCCTATACAAAAACAACACACACACAAAAAAAAAACAACACTGCATTGAATAGTTCAGATAGGATAAGAGGTAGGGTGGTCTGCCATCTCAGTTAACTTGGGACTTCCCCCGTTTCAGCAGTGAGAGCAGACTCTCAGCTCTGGGCAAGCTGGGACAGTTGGTCATCCAACTTGTTATATCCTAGTTTCCAGGGGAAAAGCCCCCCTAAAAATGAACTAGGAGTATATGAAATACAGCATATTTAAATTGTGCTGCCATTTTGGTTTATGCTGTGGAATTCACTATTCCCTTGTATTGACCAAATACTATGTTATCTCCCAGGTAATTCAAGCAAACTTAGAACATAATTTTCATTCAGAAGACTTAAAATATGCTAAACCTATATAAAGGTGTTAGTTCAATTTTCATACACCAATATTTTGAGAAGCTTTCCTAAGATGAAGGATCCATTTGTATGTACTACTTTTCCAAGTGCTATACACAGTTTTAGAAAGTATCAATACATAGAAGGCAGTCAAATAGAAATAGAACTGTATGACTAACAGTGTTAGAGAAGACATATAATACTTTTACCTTAATAAAAACAAACCCTTAAGTGCCCTAAAGTGTATTTTCTCAAGTTTATACTATGCACAATAGCTTTTAGTAGATTCAAAAGGTCTTATATTTGCTGGTGAAGAGTGAAATGAGCTCAATTCTAAAGCTCATTGGAATATAATGTGTAACGTTTTCTGTGAATTACTGTTGGCTGGTTCAGCCGCTTCCTAGGGACCCAAGTCAACGCTGCCTGCCCCACACCTGGGTGCCCCGGTGGCCCCGGTGGCCCGGGATCTCCTTGTATCCCCGGTTGTCCAGCTGGGCCCGGTGGCCCTGGACTTCCTGGAAGGGAGATGACTGTGACTGTGCCAGGGTCGCCACGTACACCTGTTGACATGAACATAAGAAGATGATGGCTTTGCTCATGAGTTATGTTTCTTCCTGGAGAACAAACTAAGGAGATGATGTTTACCTGGTGGTCCTTTAGGCCCCGTTTTCCCTGGAGGTCCAGTTGGTCCCAGAGGTCCTGGATCACCTTTCTCTCCTAAAAATTTAAAAAAAAAAAAAAAGAGTGAGGCAATGCGATCCCACTTAGAACAACGGGTTTCCTGGATCCTCAGGATGGTGAGCGACTCCAAGGATGGCCGCTGAAGGTACGACTGGAGGTGATACACCCGGTGACAGCCTTCAACTCAAATTATGTTCCTGGGCGCCTGGCGTTTCATTTGGATGCAGTCGTGTTTAATAACTATTGAAAACTATATTCTAGATGAGCATTAAGAATTTGTGTTGTAGCCCTGAAGGGGGAGAGCTCCTTTCTTAAAAAATTTTTTATTGTTATTATCTTACAGCTGTCCCAGCTTTCCCCCCTTTGCCCTCTTCTGCCAAAGGGGGAGAGTTTCTAAGAGATCACTATGAAGTTCAGAAAGCAGTTCAATTTAATATTTAAGGTAAAGTATGAGGTGGCATTAAAACCTATTTTATTATAGCACACTTCCTGGTAAAGTATATTGGTTGTCATAGTTCTGCATTTTCTCAGCTTACTACTCTAGCTTTACTAGCAGCCCAGAGTTAATTATGATAGGAACTCTCATGAGTATCTATAGAATATCTGTTTTGATAGAAACTACGAAAGTGGTAAGATTTCTCTACCACTCTTTGACATGAATAAAAGGTACCAAGAACAATTGATTTGGATAAATACTCATAAAAATTTTTGAAATAATGTAGATATTACATGTGATTACTTAGACTTTCATACTAAATAAAACACTTGTAGAAGAAATACAATAAAAAACTTATACCAAAGTAAACTGGCAACTACACTATACATTATCCACTTGATATCAGAACTTGAGGAAGGTGTTAATATTCACCAGAAGAAGCCTAAATATTTTTCCCCTTGGGGATTAAAAATTTCTACATAAAGTACAAACTCAGCAGTGCCAGCTGATAGGTGGTCTTATTCTGAGATCTGAGAGGACTTGAATGTTTCATGGAATATAGTTTAAGAAAACTGATTTTATGAACCTCCTCTCCAAATACCCCTAAATATCTTACCAGAATGTTTCTTTCTTTAGGGGGGCCTTAATATAATTGAAAAATAAAAGCCTTAGACATTGTCCTGTTGTGGGACGTGGCGGGTGACAGGTGGTACACACTTTTCCCAGGCTGCCTGCCAGTAGTCACCAGCCCAGTGTCTAATAAGACCCCTCAGGATCATGTGCTTTGATTTATTCTTAGCTAATCTGCTCCTTGTAGACTCAGTGGTGGAAGGCATTAAAAAGGCTCTCTTTGAACTCCACCTTATTCTCCCTTTGTAAAAAGGCCTGGAAAAAGTTTCCCTTTGTGAAAATGTGGCTTCATTCACTTTGGCT
This sequence comes from Pteronotus mesoamericanus, assembly GCF_021234165.1. NCBI lineage: Eukaryota > Metazoa > Chordata > Mammalia > Chiroptera > Mormoopidae > Pteronotus > Pteronotus mesoamericanus. Next base: position 2,401,752 of record NW_026555277.1, read on the forward strand.
ACACTTAGTATTTAGCATCTTACAATCTATAATAGGTTCTCTGCCACACCAAAAACAATGAACAGGATTTAACCAGCGAAGACATCAATTCCATATTCAAAACCTCATTTAAGATCATAGCACCCTTATGGAAGATTGGAGAATTTCTAAAACCTGAAGCTTAAGTTTCTGTGTATGAACATTTTAAACTTAAAAACCCAGTCATTCTTTTTTCTGATTAAAAATAATACATGTGCCCCATAAAGAAAAAAAAAAGACTAAATCTACATATAAAATGTACTTCCCCTCCCCCATTGATAAACAGGTAAGTGAATATTCTTTTAGATGTTCAGCTTTTAAAGTATTCTTTTAAATTTTCAGCTTTTAAAAAACATGTGCACAAGATAAAATAACAAAAAACAACACTGTTGATATGAATGTAGTTTCCCATCCCCCTCAACCCACACACCTCAGTACACTCAATGGTAACCACTTTAAACTTTCTGTTTCATTTTCCTGTAGTTTTCATCTTTAAATATGGTTTTAATTGTTAAGGCCCCTGGTTGGGTGCTGGTGGAGCCTACCTTCTTCAATAATACTGAGGTCTTATTTGTATTAACCCTAACTGTCTGGGTTGACTGTAGGAGTTCAGTAAACATTTGTGTGTCCTGAAACATGAATCTTGGTCATCATATTTGCATTCAAAGAGCAGTGCACAAAAACAGTACCTTTCACGCCTGGAAACCCTGGGAGCCCGGGATCACCTCTAAGACCTGGCAGACCTGGAGTTCCTGGTGCTCCCTATATTTTAAATAAAAGAGAGCAGAACCACAGACAAATTTTTAAAATCACAATATTTACTGCAGTTTTTTTTTTAAGCAAATAGGATATAATATGTTGGGAAAGAATGAGCTGAAGTTAACCCATATCATATTAACCTTCCAATCCAGTGTTTCACCTCCTGTAACTCAGCCACCTAGATGGCTCCTTAGGACTGTCATTTTCAATAAAAAGAAATAAAAACTAACCTTAAGCCCAAGAGCAAACATGACTTCTGACATTCATGAATGTTGTGTGAGTATTGGATACACTTGGATAGGAAGAGCAGGCAGCGGACTGCCAGAATAATAATTATAACTTGTATTCATAATTCTTGCAAAGACAGGGTGTTGAATTGTAGCACCCACCGTCATTCTAACCAAGCCAGCAGAGTTATAAATTAGTCCTGGTCAGAGTGGAGGAGTAAAGTGCCCAGGGATGGGAGCAGGGAGGGGGGGGTCCAGGCAGCTCCCACGCACGCTTCGGGCAAGGATGCGATGGTCGGACGGGGAGCAGAGGCTCCCTCCTCGTGAGGCTTACACTAACTGCTCTTGTGGCCATGAGATGCTCCAGCAAAGACAGGAGGAGAGGGGAGGGGAGGGAGCAGGGCTTCTGAAAAGAGCCACATGTCAGAGTGTATGTAAAATCTGCTCTTACAGCGTCCATGTGAATTGAGACAGAATTCACTATTACTGAGAAACAATGAACATGATAAACGCCAAGAACAAGACTGCCCTTTAGGCCAGCGGTCATTGGAGCAACAAGGCCAAATGAAGGTGAGATGCAGTCCTATTGCTTGGATGTGGTAGTGCAAGGTTAAAAAAAGGAGGGAGAGCAAACAGAACCATTTGATCCAGGACTCCCAGGCTTTTAAGGTCTGGCAAGGGTAACAAGGGAGGAGGGCCCAGTTGCCAAGCCCAGCCCTTAGGGAGGGGGGAGCTCTTCCATGCAAGGAGACATCCAGACCAGCTTAGACATCCGTCAAGAAGAATGACCTTGTGAGTGTAAACGTAGAAGCCTAAGACCTTGGCACCCACAGAAGATTTAAGGGAGATCGCATTTCCGAACCAGACTTTCCACATCTAATTGTCATTGGAAGAACTTTTGATGTGACCAGAGGATCAGCGTTTGCTACTTTCAAAGAATCATGGGCAATATGAGAGATACTTAAGACTGAAGAAGGGCAAATATCTCATTTTTCAAATTAAAAAAAAGGTTCTCAAAAGGTAGATTTTAGAAACCAAATACTAAGAAATCTTGAGAGCAACTTGATTCCTGACAATAAGCTATGCTGTACCTTCCTACCCATCCCTGATGAAACACAGAACATCTAGGACATGACTCTGATTTCCTCATCAGGTTCCAAGAATGTGATGTAAACAGAGGAGCCGGAAAGTTAAGAAGATGTCCGAGGTGTTGAGTGAGACGGAGTCAAGAGATATTAATAGGCTGGGAGCATGGGCCTAAATGAACCAGATGAGCCCTAAGAAAAATAAATGCAAAAGTCCTACATTTAAGTCTTAAACAATAGGATAAGAACTAGAGGAGAAAACTTAGCAGTTCATAAGGAAAAGGCATGTGGGCTTTCGTTGAGCTTAAGCTCAATGTGTGACAACAATGTGGTGACGTGACGGGCAAGCTGCCCAAGTGGGTTTTAGGTTGGATGATGAAGTGTTGATGTTTAGGATAATGAGACACTTCCTCCAGGCCCTCCACAGAGTACTGAGTTCCCCTGGATGCCGTTTTTTCCCAGGGCCTGTATTTTTAAGGGAGATAGTGACAAACTAGGATATATTTAGAATAGAGAGGCAGGGTTGATGAAGAATTAAATTGAATTTGAAAAAAAAAAAAAAGTATTTATCAGAGGAGAAAATATAGGGGTAGGCAAAAGTAGGCCCACAGTTGTGAGTACATGAAACAGTTTATTCTTGTATTATTATTCATTATTATATTTATTATTACTATTTACCTACTTTTGCCCACCCCTGTATTTGGAAGGAAATGGCAGGTATTTACAAACACTGGAAAGTAAGTACTGTATGTCATGGGACGAAAATAAATAGACATTTAGGGGACAGCACATGCAACTCTGAAAGCATATCAACAGAGAAAATTATGTTGTCTTCTAGAGTGATCCCTACTGCCTAGGTATTTTTGAATTTTCCATCCCTGGAATTGTTTAGAATCTAGACAAGAAAAGGTCAGGAATGACATAGAGAAGTGGGGCCTGTAAGAGCCCCCAAACTTTAGAGGGCTCTTAGAAGCCAAATTTCTCTAATGCTTATGTTTCTTTGAACCTTCTGGGCTCTGTCTTCCCTTGGGTGCACTGCACAGAAGCATCACAAACGGGAAGATTTGGTTGCCTTTTGTACATCTGATGCCGACTATCGATTTGGAAGGATAAAGAGGTCAAAATGATTTTCCACACTTACCGGAAGACCTGGTGGCCCTGTGTCTCCTGCCATTCCGGGGGGGCCTCTTGGGCCAGGCTTGCCCATCACGCCCTTCTCTCCTTTTATGCCTATTACGTGTCTCCCTGGAGGTCCGGGTGGACCAGGCTCACCTGAATTCACAAAGAGCCTGTCAGTGCCGCATATTGGGGCGCTTGGCCGGTTCTGTCGGTGACTGTTTTGGAGGAAGTGCAAACCCCGTACCTTACCAGGGTGGCGAACAATTTTCCCCTTTGGGAGCGTGATGGGACTATGGTAATGACAGAATGCGGTCACGCCAGTGGGGCGTTTGGCACAAAGCCAGGACGGCCTCTGCCTGAAGAAGGCCTGTTGGAGCAGGGCCTGTGCCTCGCTCGGACCTGACACGTCGTAGGAGCTCACTGGGGAATGGGTGCATCGATCTCTTTTAGGCTGATTAACCTGGTATTTACTAATTTCCCAAACAGGCCCGTGTGCCCCAACAATACCGCAGCTCTAGCGCGCTCTATGGCAGAGCTGGTGGGCACAGGAAGATGGAGACGACCAGAGGCACAGAGAGGCAACGAGGTCACACGAGAGGGAGATGGGAAGCTTCTGATGCTGAACATTATTTTCATTCTTTTATCTTACTTGAAAGTAGATTCTACCTGGGCTTCCTCTTGAGCCTGGTGGACCTCGGTTTCCTTTTTGGCCGGGGATGATTGCACCGGGTTTCCCTGGCGGCCCTGGGAATCCTGCCATCCCGGTGGGTCCTTGCGGCCCAACGTCTCCCGTCATCCCTTTCCTGCCGGGGAGGCCTGGCAAGCCTGGGGCTCCTCTGTCTCCTTTGGCTCCTGCAGAGAGAAAGGTTTTATCAGTTTCTCTAATGCCCCTATAATGGGAGTTATGGTTTGTGGTTATTGCTAGTAATGTAGACATTTTGCTTAAATGTGTGAAGATTCACCATGTTTTTTTAAAAGAAGCTGGTAAAAAAAAAAAATAGGTCTTGACTCAGTTCTGCCTTCAGTTAACCATTTATTCTTGACAAAGTCACTTCACTTTCACATGTTCTTATTTTTAAAATGAAGGGAGTACCTGACCTAGCTCAGTTCTTCAAAGGTCCAGTGAGATAATAAACAGAAAAGTGAGATGGAAAAACATGGTGTAAAGTCTAAAGTGTTCTGTACATGTAAGCCACAATCATTATTATTGGATGAGCTCAAATTACAATGACATTATTTAATCACTGATAACTCAGCAGAGCACGCAATGCTGACCTTCATGACAATGATGTGTGCATTTGAAGTGTCGCCTGGCTAAATCCAGACAAAGGAACACCAAAGCTACCAATTCCATCTGCATCCTTTTAGGGAGTGATACATTTAAACCCTGTTAACAGCAACAAAGCAACTATGTAAGAAGTCTTTTTATTTTTAAAGACTTTCATAGTAAATTCCAAAATTGGGTCACAGTTTCTAATTCATGCATTTTGTGTTGTGATGGTAACAATTAAGCATTTTCACTAGAATACAAAGAATATAAACAGTCTATGTTATTACTGGGACTTCTTTAATTCAGTATGTTGTTTATTTTATACATCAAGCCTATTAAATTAGATGCTGTCCTTGAAAATGTGAATCACTGAGGTCAGGAAGGAAGGACTGCTCACCTTGAGCACCAGGTTTCCCTTTTGAGCCTGGAAGTGCCCCCAGCAAACCTGAAAGAGGTAGTTTTGGTATATTAATATTTAATATGAGGTTAATTTCATTATATAGGCATAATTGTTCCGCTCGGTCAATTTCATTTTCTCAACAGAAAGTTTAATTATCATGCCTCCAGAACGCCATTTGTTCTGTGAGAAAAGACTCTCTAGACCAGTGATGGTTTACTAATTAATTATTAATTGTTAATTGTAATTAATAATGTCACTAATTATTTCATGCAAAATAAAGCTAGTAGTAAGATAATGAGCAAGTTGTACCCGTTTCTCCCTTTTCTCCTGTTGGGCCAGGAATTCCGTCACGTCCTTGGTCACCTCTCATACCCATTGGTCCAGGATTTCCTGGGAGTCCTGGGGGGCCTGAAAAAAATGCCATTCAAGGAGAGGACTTACTTCTTTCTTGTCAATGCCCCGATGTGCCAGATGTAGGTGATTCTGGTAAAGGTGTTCAGCTGTCAGAACTGTGGTTATGTGAAGCTGAATTCACAATGAAAACTGTGAGCAGGCAAATACAATCATGCGGATTATCACTTTGGAATGTCTAGCTTGACAGGCCTTTGAAGTAGGCAGGAGTACCTACCCTCACTTTCATGCATTTTTGTCTGAGGACTGAGAAACTGGAAGCTACCTTCTAAAGGTCAGTCATGGCTCAGAGATACAGCTAACCTGACAGTTGAAACTCAGAAGAAAACATACCCTCCCTAGGAATGGGAAATTGACAAAGTACAGAAAGGAAACCTGGAGGGCCTTTGGTTCCTGGACATCCAGGGAAGCCTTTCATTCCTTTAGACCCCATTTCACCATCCGGTCCTGGCTTTCCTATGCAGGAAGAGAGAGGGAAGGGAAAACACACACACACCAGAAGACAAGTGGTTACAACAATGACTGAAATGGTCGGTTCTTAGAGTCAGCTGTGCTCACGCTCGTCTTCAGGTGACTTGCTCCCAGTCACCTCAGGCTTTTGTCCTGGGTGCTGTTTCCCTAGAGAAGCACAGCAGAGATGCCTTGCCTCACTTTCAAAGATGTGTATACAGGGATCACGTGGGCCATTTGGTATCTGATTTGCTTTAATTGGGAATGAACAGCAGATTCATTGAACCATTCCATGTTTGAAAAGATAATTTAAATATTATCTAAGTAAGACCTGAAGCTGCAACCCAGTAGCTTAGCAGTTGTTTTTAGTAAAGCAAAACAAAAATGGAAACCTGAATTATAAGTAAATAAGATAGAAAGCCAAAGTTCAACCTGGGAACATGCTAGGAAAAAAAAAAAATCACAACAGTGTGGAGGGTTGAATTGTGTGGGTTCCTAATTTATACATTGAAGTCCTAATCCCTAGTACTTCAGAATATCACTATACATGGACGTGGCGTCTTGAAAGAGGCAAGTTAAAGTGAGGTCACTAGAGGGGCTCTACTCCAATATGACTGGTGTCCCTGTAAGGAAGATATTTGGACCCAGAGGACAGACACAGGGAGAAGGTGGCCATCTCTAAGTCGAGGAGAAAGGCTTCAGATGAAATCGACCCTGCCAATACCTTGATCTCAAACTACCAGCTTCCAGAATTGTGAGAGAATAAATTTCTGTTATTTATGACACCCCCTCTGTGCTATGTGTTCTGGAAACCCTAGCAAACTATTACAACCATCATAAGATTGGTCAATGAACTCACGTCTCACATCTTTAGGCTGAATTCCTTGAGGCAGAACCTTAGAAGTTTTCTTTATGGGAGCATGTTTTTAGACTTCAGTCCACCAAACTGGCTGATCAGTAAATAGGGCTCCTCCTGAGTAATTTGCTGTTTCTTAGTGTCTTAGAATTTGAAGATCAAAGTTGAATAAAAGCAACTATAGTACAAAAGCCTAAATAGCTTTCTGTCCGCAGAGATGATTCTAGGAGGTGAGAGCCTTGCTAAGTGTCTTGCTCCCAGCTCTCGGAGTTGTGAAGCCATTGCTCACCTGGGAGACCAGGGCTTCCGGGACTTCCGGGGGCTCCGTCACGTCCAGCAGGCCCTGAATATCCAGGTGGGCCAGGTGGTCCTCTTTCTCCTTTCTTTCCCATGTCACCTGGCAATCCTGGTTCTCCCTTAAATTCAGTCAAACACCTTTAAAATTCTCACGTAAGTGGGATATGTGATCGGAATTAAGTATAAACTTTATTGTTTGCATTTATTTTTTACTATCACTGTTATCTAGTCGGTTAGTTAGCAGTTCCTATTGAGTGTTGCTATGTGCCAGCGCTGTGAGGGGTGCTGGGAACAGGATGGCTACATGTTTTATGGGGCCCAGGTCCCTTTAAAAATTTTGTAAAGCAATTCAAGACAGTGGCAGCTGAGAGTAGTCCTTAGCACCCAACCTTTGTGACGGCACGGGTCACGTGCCCATGGAGCTGGCTCTCCCTGGGAGTGTAATAACAGACATATTCAGATATGGGGATATACAGCCCCTGCCTCCATGGAGCTTTAGAGACCAGTGGGGAGATGCTCAATCACACGGATGTATAATTTCGAATTGTGATGATTAACTCAGGGGTAAGAAAGAGAGACCAAAGGAATATAAGTTCTACAAATGCTATGCATAAAAATAAATGTATGTCAATCAGATGTAAAAAAAACAAAACAAAAAACAACCCCTTCTTTAAATCTGTACTTTAGTTTTATGATAAGCCAGCACATATGGATTTGGTCATTACTTACAAAATCTCCATAGTAGCTGATTAAAATATACTCTGTTTCTAGGATTTGCTAGCCTGGTAAAACCAGCTCATTTTGTGTTCAGTATACAGTTCTGAACATTTCTTCTGTGGTTCCCTATGAAAACCCTAAACCTCAATGAAGCTGTTACTTAACTGAATGTGAGTTAAGCATAAAATGGTTCCTCACTGAGGAAACATCTCAGTGGAAAGAGCATCGCCCTGGTTGTCTGAAGACCTACTCTAAAAAAGGGCAAAGGAAGTTTATCTGGGCTCCAAGTAATAAAGGGTTGCTTTCTTGGGTCCATGTGGCTTCTAAAACTTTTCTTCCTTGTTGTTTTAACCATTACTGCTGGAGAACATGACTGGTGGAAATCTTTAGGAAAGGTAGTATTTTATTGGCTCAAAAGAGAGTCAAGGAAGGGGACCCCTAAGTAACAAGTTTTATATTTTGGGGGGTCATATATTCTTGAAAGTCTGATAAAAAATACAGACCCTTGCATACAAAAATTTTCATTCATGTCACATTCAATTTCAGGAGATTAACAGACTTCCTGGGGTCCCACAGATTTCTTTAGGGATGCATGGAATCCTGTGTTAAAACTCCCACTTATGGGAACTTCTAGTAATCATTCTCTTAATGATCTAGCTTTGGCTCTTATTGTCACAGAAAGGTTGTAAGAAAGTAAACCTAAACAAAAAAAAAAAACAACTGAGCCCCACTGAAACATTTGGTTGTTAATTGGTACAGCACGCTAACAAGGGCTTTGAAATGCAACCTCCAGTTAACAGCACGACATTGAAACAAAATAAAATTCCATGTAATGGAATGAAAATAATTCAAGTTCCAAAACAATTAGGATAAATATATGTATCTTAGGATTTTGTGTGCTTCTTGATGATTCTCTAAACTTATTTTATGTTATGTCTTTTATTATAATTTAGTAAGTCAAGTGTTTTTCATTACAGGGTACGGAAATTTATTTTTTTAAGTCTGTGTGAGATGAGTCCACAGCAGAGATTGGCTTGCTTTGTGTCACAGGAACAACAAACACTGCTCTGCTAGATTGTGTGAGCCTTTCATCGCTGCCTCCTTCTGGCAGCGCACTTAAACTCCTTGGCAGCTGAAACCGGTGGGAATGAATTAAGTTGACTTAATTCTCAGTGTGGGATAGGCATACTCAGTTGTGAAGATAAGATTTAAAAAACCAAATAACTACTTGAAAATATGATAATTTTAAAATATCCTCTGCCCACATTGAATCTCTATCCTACATATTTAAAGGGACTCATTCCATCATCAAAATGTAAATACTTCAGTTGCCTGTGTACCTTTGGTCCTGGCGGTCCTGGCCTTGCACCTTCTGAGTACCCGGGCTCTCCCTTATCTCCTTGGAGACCATGAATACCTGGGAGGCCTGGTCTTCCAGGTAGACCCGGGAGTCCCAAAGTTCCCCTCTCTCCTTTGGACCCTGAAATTAGGAAAGAAATCAGATAAAATAGTTAAACACAGACATCTTGTTTACCTCTGGCCTTTGCAAAAACCACCTTTCTCCTAGGAAGCTGACTTTTCTGTATCACTAATGTATCAGGTAGTCATAATGGATGGTTTTAACACAGTGTGAATACTTGTTTTGTTCTCATTAGTGTTCTAGTTGTGCATAATACATTTGTCTGAAAGTAAATCTAGTTGTTTTACACCAGCTTTCTCAGAAGTGGAAAACCAAAACAACAAACAACACAAAAAATCTAGAATTGGGGCTCATCATGAACTTGTAAACTCGTAACAGGGTTTTATCCACTTTACCTGGTAACCCCATGTTCCCCATGCTTCCTGGCGGGCCACGGGGTCCGGGTCCTCCAGGGCTTCCAGTGCTTCCAGGGTCTCCTCTGGGGCCTGGAGAACAAATAAACAGTCACATGCTCTGTGTAGCCTCTGGACACAGGACGCTCAATAAATATTTCTTGCTTGCATGAAAATATGTATCCAGAGCAGCCAGGCCAGCTGGTTTAAGTACTTGTTAGCTGCCTTTTTGCCTTCATATAAGGAGGGGCTTGAGGACCCAGAAATATAAAATTAGAGACAGTTAGATTCTTGTCAGCAGGCCTGGATTTTTACCATCAAAATCATCTTAGAACCAAGGCCAGCAGGAAACGTGGGAGGGGTGGGGGGGCACTACGGTGGGCTGTAACCAGAGAGTAATAGATTTCTATACTGAAAATGTATTGCCATGTAATATATTATGCTATTGATGTGATCATAGAGAGTATGGGAGCCACTTTAATTGTTTAAAAATTTTTTTGCAAAGTTGATAACCTTAGTTTAAAAAAGGAAGGGGAAAATTCAGAAACCTAAAGCATTATCTGATTTTCCTCTAAGATATGTGATACGGTGATAAATTAAAGTTTATAATACATGGTAGCAGTTTCAAAATAAAATTTTGAGTATAAAAATGGAACTTCGTCTGTCTTCATATTTTTTAGTTAACACAGGCTGACTATGCACACCTTCATTTTGGTTTAATTGAGAAGCAAATTTCTGTTGGAAGACTAGAAACACACCTTTGTTACATTTAGATCAAGGAAAACTTAAACCCTGATATTCCTCTTATAAAATCAGCTCTACCTGGTGGTCCTGCTGGTCCAGGTGGCCCTCTGAGCCCTTCTAGGCCCGGTGACCCTGGAGTGCCCCTGCTTCCTTTCTCCCCCGGCCTCCCTGCCAATCCTGCAGTTAAAAACAGTGGGTTAAAAATACAGGTTAGAAGTGTCTCAGGGTTATCTACATCCTGATTAAAACTGATGAGGTATTATTATAATGGAGTATGGAATATTTGTTAAGAGAATGGGCAGATGTGGACGTAATCTTTTTTAAAAGAGGATTAACTGAGAATATGTGTGAACTATTAGCACAGTGACTGGCGTGAGTTAGCACTCAGAGGCCTAGCAATTATCATTATATTTACACTTTAAACAAACAGTATAAGAACTTATGGCCTAAGAACAGCTTTTTGTTTTATTTTAGTAATGATAGAGGACCATATTTTGTCTAGACTGTCCCATTCTCAATCCATTTATTAAAACTATGGTTTATTTAATAACTAGTACATGACAGGCATTTTATTTTATTTATCTTATTTAATCTTCAGGCAATCTCAGTCTCTCCTCGAGCCTTTCCAGAGAAAGGGCAGAGATGAGAAAACTGACTCTAAGTAGTCAACGGACCAATACTAGAGCCACACTGTCACTCAAGGGTAATGTTTGGATTTGAACCCAGGTCTGCAGGCTGGAAAGCTCATAAACTTCCCCATAACACCATCCTACTTTTGTAAAACATGGCTTTGATCACATTATTTTCCTGATCAAAAATATTACTCTTTGTCTTCCCATGCATGTACCTGAGGCTCTCGTGCAGGCTCATTTAGGAGACGACCCCAATTATGCTTGTTTGTACCCTCAATATCTCATCCATTTGCAGCGGATGTCTTTGAGTTAGAAATCAAGATTCAAAAAATGGATTGTATTCAAATTAGAGAGGCCTAAATAGTATGATCTTTTTGTTGTTTTTCAATCTCTGCTTCTTGGTTATGCATTTAAAAAGCCAAAACAAACAAACAAACATGACAGTTTCCATTCATGTTGAACTTTGGGTGAGCAAAAAGAAGTTTGTTGGAACCAGAAAAATAGCATGTGCCCTTCTGTTCTTTACAAAAGGAATTCTTTAATTATAAATTAGTACCCATTGTGCATTCATGGTGTTAGAGTCAAATTTTAGTTTATGTAGGCACAGATATGCCATTCACATTCTTTTCAAAATGTTTCTAATACTTCCTGAATTATCTAGGATAGTCCAGTGAAGTGGTGTTTATGTAGACAATTTATGAGGACTGGACATTTGTGGCAACATTATTTTGTCATATCTTGGCTTAGACCAGTTCTAGCAGATTTTTATAAAATCCATATTACTTTCTATTCCATTGCAAAAATGTAATGCAGTCTTGTTTGCCCCCAGAACTAAACTATTTCTTTGACACTAGAATAAGTAATGACTATTCAAAAGGCCTTTACTACCTTTATGGATTAAAAAAATAACTTTCTATAAATTGATTTTTCTAATGATTATCCTTTTTTTATTTTTAGGTTGGCAAATTAATTGGATTCAATCACATTCCAGATGCTGGTCAAATATCACTTCTCTGAAGTCCTTCCTAATTCTGAGAAAGACAACTATTCAGTCTTTCTAGCGTGGTCTACATTACACACCTGTGCAGAATGTTTAAATTTAAAGCAAATCTACTTGGACTATAAGTCCTTATGTGCCCAGTACATAAATATTTGTTGAGTACAATCCTTCTCAAAATATATTACAAATTACTCAAAACTTAATATGGTTTTGCAACTGCAAATATATATTTTTCTTCATTCTTCTCTGTTGTAAAAGTTTGATCTTCAAATATTTCATTTTATCCAGCAATTCTCTGTTTTTATAAAATCACTTGGGATTAAAATTAGTCAAGAAGATCATAAGGCAGGTTTTCTTAAAATTTGATTTTTTATTGGGTATATCCATCATAGAACAAAAACTGTCACAGAAAGTACTCAAATAAAACAATTTGTGTTTAAATTTTAGTCTAATAGCTACAGCTAACAATGAACAGCAAAAATGTCCAGAGCATTAATTTTCAATTAAAACACACTTTCTTTTTAGTAATTATTTTCCAAAGGATTTTGAGCATGAGATTCGGATGCAATGAGAAAACTTGATCCTGACCATTGACTGAATATGGTGGAACTTGGGGCAGAGGTTTCTACTTCAGCGAGGATTTTTAATATGGCATTTCCTAAGGGTTGAGTCTTCACCTTATTTGTCGAATAGGGGGTATTGAGGCTTATGATTTAAAAACCGACTAGTGAAAATTTAAAAACAACAAACCAAAATGCAGAACTGACTTAGAAAGAAAAAGTTATGCATTAAAGAGGCAACATATTATTGTGCAAAGCACAGGAGACCCAGTTCTAGTTCAGGCTGGGCCACCAACTGGCCACCAACTGGCTGTGGACAGGAAATTAAAACACTGGCCCTCACTGTCCTTGTTTGCCAACCAGAAGGATTTGCCTGGATAGTTCTTAGTCTCAGAATCAGCCCTGATGTTCTGGTTCTAAATCTAAGGCAGTCTGTACCTTTGAGGCCCGGTTCTCCTTTGTCCCCCAGTATCTGGAATGTTTGAGACGGCCCGTGAAGTCCTTTAGCTCCTTTTTCCCCCTTGGCTCCCGGGGGTCCTCTCTCACCCTTGGCCCCTGGAATTCCGAAGCTACCTATCAGACAGGAGGAACCACAGCAATTCCTTAATTCTTTCAGTAGTTCATAAGGATTCAAAAGTTAACTGTGCTTACCATAAAACAAAACAGATCAGCCAATAAGCTTAACAGAGCTGACAAAAGTTCCCCGAAACAGGCGGTTATGTGAATGTAGCACATAAGCCTGTAGGGAAAAACACGATCCCGTTCAAAAGGAAAAAAGAAACACAGGAAACAGCAAAATGAAATGCATGGTTCTCTCAGAACTGTTTTCCCCTCAAAGAAGAAAATATAGGTTATTTTGCTGTTCCTTCCTCCTGAGAGCTGGGAAACCCGGCCGTCCGCTTACCCTTTTGTCCAGGCGGGCCAGGGTTCCCGGGAGGCCCCGGGAGGCCAGTGTGGCCCGGAAAGCCCATCATCCCGACCATTCCTCTTTCACCTGCGGAAACAAAGTAACACAAGGCAGCACATAGGCAGCTCGAGAAAAGCAAATGCTCCGTAACATCAAATAAACTACACTTAGAAGGAGAGATTGGGAGTTGAAGGAATGGTTTGTGTAAACAGGAAAATAATCTTATTTGTCTAGGAGATGGGTCAGTAAACCATTTCTATTGCATCGTGTATGTGAAAGTCACTGGTGGCAGATCACGTTTGTGGGTAAGAATAGAATATGTTTAAGTTTTGGACCTTTCTATCCTCCCAGTCCATGACCAATAGCTTTCCGTTATACTCCCTTATTTTACTTCCTTCATAGCAGTTGTTTAGAGTTAACTTAAAGCTAATGTATTTGTTATTGTCCCCCACTGTTGGAAGTGGGGTCTTGTCCACTGATGTGTCTCTAGGCCCTGGACAGTGCTGGCTCATGATAACAGCTCCATCGTATGAATGAAAGAATAATTTGCAAGATTGTTATTCTGGGCTCTTCTCTAGAGGAAAGGTCAGTGATGTTCTGTGCCATGAAGAGAATATTAGAATATTTTTCCCAAACATATAAACAATAAAAATAGTGATGAAATAAAATGAATTATAAGGGGATGATAGGAATAGCTATTAAACATACCAGCAAATTAGGTAACCTAGAGAAAATGGACAAATTCCTAGAGAGGCGCAGATTAACAAAACTGACTCAAGGAGAAGTAGAAAACTATGATTAGACCCATAACAAATGAAGAGATGAATTAGTAGTTTTTTAAAATTCCCACACACACAAAAAAGCCCAGAACCAGATGACTTCACTGGAAAATTCTACCAAATGTTTAAAGAATATCCATTCTTCACAAACTCTTCCAGAAAATACAAGAGGAGAAAACGCTTCCTGTCTTGTTCTATAAAACCAGCATTATTCTGACCCAAAACCAGGAAAAAAAATCATAAGAAAAGAAAAAAGAGACTAGTTTTTCTTATAAATATAGATGCAAAATTCTCAACACAATACTAGCAAATATATTTTAGTAGTGACACATGCAAAGGATTCCACAGCAAACACAGTCATATCCTAGGTCACTGTGAAATCTCAGTGACCACTGCCATCATGACCACTTCCCTGCCCCCAGCCCCTTACAAATCACTCACAAGAAAAACTTCCACTCACTGAAACGGAAGCACAGAGACAGAAACCTGTGCACATGTCCAGCTCAGAGAGCCACCTTAAAGGAAAAGGCGAAAGAAAAGAGTGGGAGAAAAAAAGCACAGATTCATAGCTTCTTCCCATCAGAGTAAAGTTGGAGGCTTGCCTCCTCCAACTACGTCAAAATTACAACAAAGATATAGAACAACTATCATTCAGGACTGCCCGATATCTAGCTGAACAGAAGTCCTACAACTAAGGATTAAAGAAGAAGCCACAGAGACTGGTGGAGACCAGGAACGGGCTGGTCCCACACCCACGTGGTGGATAAAAATCAGGAGGGATATCTGGGCAGTGCAGGTCCTCCCTGAGGAGAGAGGGGTCCCAGTCCCACACCAGGACCCCCTGCCCAGGGTTCCAGTGCCAAGAAGAGAAGTCCCATAACTTCCGTCTATAAAAACCAGAGAGGATTGTGGCTGAGACAGTACATTTCTAGAGTCCCAGGGCTTCCTCTTAAACGGCCCTTACACTGACTGACTTGGACTCAGTTGCTCTGAGATTCGGCACTGGGGCAGCAGCTCAGAAGGTGCCCAGAACTTACGGGAAGGAACTGAATTGTCTGGCTTCAGGGTGTGGGCTGGAGGGATAGCTTTCTCCCCACACAAGTGCAGCAGAAGCCTTTGTTCCTTGCCTGAGCCCACCCCTCCCCCACCCCACCCTCACCCCCACCTAGACTACAGACACCATATCTGAGTCTCATCAGCCTGGCTCACATGGTTCACCCCGAACTGCTGATTCCCTGAGACCCCACCCCATCCAGCTCCTGGGCCCACCCAAGCACTTCCAGTGGCTTTTCCATACAAATGGCCTGTTCTGGTTCATGCTGAGGACTTTCCTAAATCTCCCGAAGTTTCACTAACCCCAAGCAAGCAGCACCTGACTTTGTTTTGCCCAGTACCTCTTGTTAAGTGGCCTCAGGCCTAGCCTGTAAATGGATTAAATGTTCAGTCAAAAGACCTCAGAAAACTGAATGGATAAGAAAACAAGACCCTTACGCTGTCTGCAAGAGAATCACTTTAGATCAAAACACACACAGACTGAAAGTAAAGACAGTTCATGAAAATGGGAATAAAAAAGGCTGGGATAGCAATGCTTATATAAGACAAAATAGACTTTAAAATAAAGTGGGATTAAGAAGTACAAATTGGTAGTTACAAAATAGTCACAAGGATGTTAAATACAGCATAGAGAATATAGTCAATAATATTGTAATAACTATGGTGTAATACGGGTAATAGATTTATCAGGGTGATCACTGCATAAGATATATAAATATCTAATCACTATGTTGTACACCTGAAACTAACAATATTGTATGCCAGCTGTAATTGAAAAATAAAAATAAATAAAAGCACAAGAAAGGATACCTTGTGGCCCTAAAAATCCTGGATCTCCTGGATATCCTTTCTGACCAGGCGGTCCCATCTCCCCTCGATGACCTGGCATTCCTGGTGGTCCAGGTTCTCCAGGAAATCCTGGCTGACCCATGCCTGGAACTCCTGGGTCTCCTTTTTGTCCTGTTTCACCTTTTCTGCCTACATATGAATGAATGAAGGAAGGAATGAATGAAGGAAGGAAGGAAGGAAGGAAAAGAACACACAAGTGCTTTCCCTGCAAACACCAGAAATATTTTATGGTTGTAAATGTTTAGCTTTGTGCTTTTGGGCTAAATAAACCATACACTTATTAAATGGACTGATTGGTGGTTTGGTTGGTTGGTTTCCCCTCCTATAAAAACTTTAAGATCCCTTCTGGCTTTAACATTCTCTGTTTCAATGTCTCATGCAGTAATAAAAATGTAGAACTTAGATCTATTTCCCAGTCCTGCAGGCACATCCCGGGACTGCACTGATGACTGTTGCTCAGTCTGTAACTTGCAGAACACATTCGGTGCCACTCACATTGAGTGCGCCTCTGGAAACAATAAGAGCACTATAACAACCATTGATGCCTTGGCCAAAGATTTGCTTATGAGGTATGCTAAGCATTGGCTCAGTTTTAAAGGACTTTTCCCAGAAATAGCTCACAGATCTCGTTGAAATCTAAATTAGGCAGACAATGAGTAAGTTTCCCATTATCTGGACTATCTAGTCTGCATAATTGAGATTTATTGTTATACCCTTTCTCTTAGATTGATTTAAAGCAATCAACTACATGCAAGGTCTGTCTGGAAAAAGTCCAGCCATTATTAATATAATGGGAACTGTTTCCATGACATCGATGTAATCTGGCAGCCAAGGAGAGTGGACTGGAGTGTGTATGTGTGAACAACGACAACTTCACTGTACTAGTCAGTGGGGGCAGTAGGTGCTCTTGAGTGAGCGTGTGTACTGTGCAGCCGTCGCATTCAAAGTGACTGAGCAAGTAGAGCAATGAATCTGCATCAGATTTTGTGTTGACCTTGAATATCCTCCGTGGAAACTATTGGGGTGATTCAGAAGGCCACAGCTATGGGCAACTGGTGATTGGCAGCTTCATCACAACAACACGCCCCCTGCTCATGCATCACATCTCATGCAGAGGTTTTTGGCAAAACATCAAATCACCCAGGTGACTCATCCCCCCTACAGCCCAGATTTGGCATCCTGTGACTTCCGGCTTTGCCTAAAACTAAAATCACCTTTGAAAGGAAGAGACTTAAGACCACCGATGAGATTCAGGATAATAGGGCAGGGCAGCTGATGGCAACTGGGAGAACTGTGTGAGGTCCCAAGGTGCCTACTTTGAAAGGGACCAAGGTTTCATTGTCCTATGTACAATGTTTTTTTGTGTCTTGTGTCTTTTTCAATAAATAGCTCCATTTTTCACATTACACGGCTGGATACCTTCAGGACAAATCTTGTATTTTAGTTTAAAACTTACTAAACAGAAAATTCACTCTATTTTAATAATAAAGATAAATAAATGTACCCCTTTAATATACTTGTAAAACTTTTTCTGAGAGTTTATATGTGTGTGTGTGTATATATATATTTATAAATATACATCTATATCCATATTTAGTGTTTATATTTTCTCGCAAGACACAAATCAATGCACCATATTAACTTCATGTTTCCTATTCTACAGGTGGCACTCACTGTAACAAATCCATGACAAGAAGGTTTGTTTATATTTCATACCATTTCCCAGTGAACAGTGGGCCAGGGCTTGTTGCTGAACAGTCCTTACATTACACAGCAAAACACAGAGCAGGAGTCCTGTGCCATTTGCCCATCCAGTGGCTGATCTGTGGCCCTCCCCTTACCTTGTTGCCCTTCCAATCCATTTAAGCCTGGAAGTCCTGGGTCTCCCCTGGGACCCTCTATGCATCTTCCTGGGAGTCCTTTTTCTCCAGGAGGTCCAGGCTGCCCTGGATCCCCTGTAAAAGAGAGTCCAAGAATATATTCAGGGGCCAACACTCAAGGTCCTAGTACTGCTATCCCAAGCATTCTCCTGTAACTTCTCCCCCCTTAAATCTGATCAATATTTAATACCATTAATATGTCTTATATAGAGGACACTCATTAAGAAGGAGAGAAGGAACAAAGGTAGAGCAACAATGTCGAATGGAAAAATAATTAGGCCCTACAGATTCTACTTCTTGATCTAGAACTCTGTTGGAGAATTCTTCACCCCTAGAGCACCTACACATTCAGTCTGCTGCATTTTAGCTGAGCTCAGGGGAGAAAAATAATCGCACTTGCTATTGTACCTCGTGGTCCATCAAGCCCTCCAGTTCCTGGAATTCCAGGGAGACCTGGAAATCCAGGGAGTCCAATTTCTCCATTTTCCCCAGAATTGCCTCTTTCTCCTGGAAAACCTGGTGTTCCTGGTTCTCCAGGCATGGCTAGTCCTGGTTCTCCCTATAGCACAGAAATTATGTTAGTTTTACTAGATAATGCTTCTAAGTCCTACCGACTATTGGCTGGTCTTTAGGGCTCTTTACTTGAAAATGGTCTCTTCGTCATAGAGGTTCTAGGTCCCTCTCTTCATTGGTCATTACCATTCTATCAGCTCTCCTTTTCAACTCTATTTGCTGACTTTTTTAAAAAATAAAATAATGTTCAATAATTCTTTAGAGCCTCCACTTTTCCAGAATTTGTAGGATTTTCTGTAAACAGTCTAGATGCCTCTAGTTTTTTTCTCACAGCTAGCGATCCAGGTTTCTTTCTAGAGTTTTCCCATTTTAAATATGAATGTTCCTGAAGATTAAGAAAGAAATAGAAAAGCAAACCTGTCCTCTAACATCTTCTATTTTCCTTCCTAAAAGGGGGGGATGGTGTGAGAAACTTTAAAAAATTCATCACTTTTATCATCTACAAGTATATTGATAATTTCTACACATAGAGCCTCCTGACTGGCAGGAACATCCTAACTAGACAACTGTGATTACTCCTCTTCTTCCCCATTTCAATCTGAATTTTAATTCTCAAACACCTTGGCTCCTGGGAGGCCTGGATCTCCAGGTACCCCTGGCTTTCCCATTTCTCCAGGATAACCTGGGGATCCTTTTGTTCCTGGAAAGCCTCGGTCTCCTACAGGGAAAAAAATAATAAAGGTTGTATAATTAGTGTTAAAAGATTCTGGGTGGTATCTCTCTTATTTTACTGAGTGTTTTTATGAAGCAAGTAGCTGTTGATTTTATGGAAGTTTTGAATGTAGAGAAAGCCAATGGCTACATTAGCAATTTAAAAAATCAATTCCAAATCAGATTACATTGGTTCTCAATTTTTGAGATTATTTTCTCCATTTTTGTTGTTTAGTGCCACTACAATTTTGATTAAGTATTTTTTTTAAACCACTGATCTTGGTTGACCATTTGGCCAACATTTTCTTTTTTAGATTCTATTTATTTATTAATTATTAGACAGAGGGAAAGGGAGGGAGAAAGAGGGGAAAACATCAATGTGTGGTTGCCTCTCCCACACCCCGTCCTGGGGACCTGGCCTACAACCCAGGCATGTGCCCTGACTGGGGATCAAACTAAAGACCCTTGGGTTTCCAGGCTGGCATTCAATCCACTGAGTCACAGCAGCCAGGGCAACATTTTTTTTTAAGTCCATTTTATATTGAGTGTACAGCCAAATACATATTTATATGTGTGTATGCATTTATCTATGCAAGCATGACCCAGGTCAAGATATAAAGCACTTCTGGTACCTGACTAGCCTTTCTCAGCATGGATTGTTCATGAGAATTACTTCTAATGCCTTATGGCTACCACTGAATGTAGTCAGTTACCTGCTCTGTTATGCACTTATGATGGGAGAATTGATAAAGAAGTCAGACACATTATTTTTCTGTTATGTGGTTCAGAAGAGGAAACCCTGATGGAGCAAAGCTGCCTTCAGAGAGTTCCTCTGTGCCCCTAATTTGACCAGTTTCAAATAACAGTCAGTTCACGGGATTCCTCAGATTTCACTGGGACATTTTTACTCTTTGCTCCCAGGAGCTCTGAGACCAGTCCTGGTGCCCACGGTTAAGAGTCTCCTTCCAGAAGGGGATGCAGCTAAGATGCGACTGTCTTCATGTGGTGCCCAAGAAACTACAGCCAAAGCCATTCTTGGCACCACATGAAAAATCTGAGTACATTTTTTATTTCTAGTACTCATAAATTGGGATCAATATTCCCAAGTTTGGGCAGAACTGATGTATGATAAACATCGAAGGTATACTAACTTAAGAGGTAAAGCACCAAAAATGGATTATACTTTGACAAACACTTTAAATATTATTGAAACAAACACAAAATTATTGTAAATTGTGAAGTTCCATGTGACAGCCCAGTCCTCCTGGACAGGACATTGATGTAGTTGTCAGAGGGGAGCCTCAGGTTTATTGTTTAAGTTCTTGGCATCTGGATTTCTTTGGAGTGTCCCCTTGGATGAGAAACAGCATTTATTTTTCCTAAAGGAAAATAACTTCTGTGATTTATTTTGGAGTGTATAAGGAAATCAGCTATGTGTGATTTAATAGTTTTTTTTTTAAATTAGAAAAGAAATGCATAATGTGAAGAAATGTGTAAATGTAAGAAGTGTAGGCACCTATTAAGAAGTAAAGAAAGAATTCATCATAATCCTGCTCTCAAGAAGTATCATTTTGGTGAGTTTCCTTCTAGTTTTTTAAAAAAATATGATTGAGATGAGATTGCATACCTCAATGTGAATTAAACCTTTTTATCTAATGTTATTGTAAGGTTCTTTTCCCATTTAAGAGTGAAGGAAAACATCACTTTAAAGGATATTAGGGATATTTCTCATGTTATTCATTATATATATTTATAGTTTCTAAATATCCACAATGAACCTTATGTTTTAAGTTTTTTGACTTACCTTTGGGTCCCGGAGGCCCAGGGAATCCAATTCCTGGAATCCCTGCATCGCCGTCAGGCCCGGGAATCCCTGGGTCACCATATTCTCCTTTGGGCCCAGGGAGACCTTAACAACACAATACAACCACATCAGCGGTTTTCCTTTATCTTGCCTGAACACCAAATGTCTAAGTCAGTGTGTCCTCCCAGACATGTTTGGATGTTAAGAAGTAATTTTACCATAACCCTGACTTCCTCCCTATTCCTATGCAATGGAATCATCATTAGGAACTGCAAATAATTTTGAAATTATAATTTAACTCCTAAAAGGAAATATTCTAGATATCTTGAACTATGTAAGTCTCCCTCCATGCATGCAAAATTAAGTTTTAGATCATACTGCCAAAGAAGTTAAATTTTCCAATGAATAAGCTATGGACACTGTAGTAACTAACCACAGGCAACCATTCCTTGCTCCTCCACCAAAACCCATGAAAACAGCTCTGCTCACGAATTCTTCTTAAGAGAATATCAGTCCTCTTTTGGAATCAGAAGCACCAATGGGATAACTTCGATAGCGTCAAAGGACAAGAGCAAGTCCCCTGCCTGTTGGTTGCTTCTCTGACAAAACTGGCCTGTGCTCTCTTTGGGAGCCAATTAATGCATTTTTTCCCTTAGAATGGGGGCCGTGTTTTTCCCGGGAAAGCCAGGGTGCCATCTGTTGCTGTGCACCAGGCTTGGCAAAGGTGATACTCACCAGGTGGGCCTTGGGGTCCAGCACGGCCGGGGAGCCCCGGAGGTCCTGGGGGCCCAGGGACTGATGTTGAAACACTGGGTTCTCCCTTAGGACCTTAAAAAATTATGATCGTAAGATTAGTGTGTATATTGAAGCTTTTCTTGGTTCAGAAAGAGAATAGATGTATACTATAGGATATGATAATAAGGGGGTTACAGACATATTCCAAGGAATCTGAAAAATAGCCTTTGCTTACATAGGCGTCAAAATTGGCTTCATAGAAACTTTCTTATTCAACTGACAAATATTTATAAGCAGCTATTATTCTCTAAGCCTTGTTTTAATTAATAGCCCGACATGCTGGCCTATCAGAGGAGAGCCTATTCTAAAAAAAAATTGACAATATGAATTCTGCTTAAATATTGGTGAATACCAGTAGGGCACTTATTTATTGGGAAACTAGTTTTCACGGGAAGAAAGTATAGTTATCGCACAGACCATGAAATGGAGCTGATCTGGGCTTGAATCTTGGCCTTGCTCTTCGTAAGGTCTGTGAGGTTGGACGTATTTCTTAGGCTCCCCGACAAGTTCCTCATGTGTCATTGTGGAAATAATGCCTACCCAGCTGGCTAAGATTTGAGCTAATGTTCTGACCTCAGTGAACAATATTAATAACACATTAGTGACTAGTATTGTATATAGAAATATATACATATGGGAAAATCTGATGATACTATGTTTTAAGACATTGGAGTCCTTCACTAAAGACTCACAGTTAGAGCAGAAAAGGATTTGGAGATGGAGGACAAGAGCATTGGGGAAACTTTCTCTGCCACGGCCGCAGAGCGAATCATTGCACTTTTGTGGTCCAGAAGGCCTCTGTCGCAGCCGCTCATCTCTGCCATCAGAGCAGGAGAGCAGCCGCCAGGACGCTGTTAATGAGCAAGTGGGGCTGAATGACACTTCACTTGCGGACACCGAAACCTGAATTTCATATAATTTTCACCTGTTACAGAATACTATTCAAAAGGTATCCCCCCCCCCCGCCCCGCAAATCATTTTTTAAAAAAAGCATTCTTAGCTTTTGGACCATCCATAAGTAAGCGGTAAGCTAGAGGTAGACAGCAGCCTCAAAAGTGAGGCACAGAAGAAAAATACACTGCACATATTAGCCTAAAGCCAGCTTATGCACATGTGTGGGCAGAAATGCATGCAAACAATTTATATATGAATACTGTAGGGATGACCACTCAAAATTTTGTATCCAGTGAGGGGTGTCATAAGAAGATTAGCAGACCGCTGGTTCATTGGGTCTCACCCTTTTAAGTGATTTAAGGAGTAAAACTTGACCAGGGTAGCATTGTTTATTTAAAGCTGTCAGTGGCATGCACTTCTCCTATTCCATCCACCACGTTCTTCGCCACAGGTAAACATCGAGAATCAGATCTTTCCCGAATCTAGCTGCTGTGTTCGGTACACATAAATCCCAAAGTTACTGGGACTTTAAAACTATTATGAGATAAATTTTCTTCAATTGCGTTAGCTATTTTGAAGTTTTCTTTATAATCGTTTACGGGGTTAGGAATCAAAATGAACAAATCTGCAATGACATTAGCGGGCCCTTGAGACCTAGAAGAGGCATCTCAAGATCAAGTTCCCTCTGTTTACTATAACTGACTTCCTCTCATCCCTTGGGACCTATTCATTCCCTATATTTAAGTCAGTAATGGATATCGACTGTCCTAGGAAATTTTAGCTGAATTGCTCAGTAAGAGGAAAAAGTACATTTTTCTTTAACGTGTCCTATGTGTTCTTCCCCAGTCTCTATGGGTTGACATATTCTACTTACTAGAAACAAGTTTCTATATATCCTCTGGTCTTGAGGGAGCTTCGTTGGCCCTAGGGACCATCAACCCACCCCACCCCACAGGAAAACAGGACTGGAAAGAAAACTAACCAACCGGCTTCTCCAGGTGCTCCCTGGGCTCCAGGAACTCCTTGGGCGCCCTTTGGACCAGGCTCTCCCTGCAGTCCGTAGCCTGGCGGTCCAGCTGGTCCTGGGGGTCCTGGGGACCCAGGGATGCCAGGATCCCCTGGAGGACCCTGGTCCCCCTTCTCACCACTGAGGGCCTGTGACAATAGGAACATGTTTGGACAGTGCATTGCAGTATTTCCTTACATAGGCTAACATTACCGTGAGTATGAATACCGCTTAGACAGGCACTGAGAAGGTGCTGAGTTAAAAAGCAGTGGCCATTTAAAGGGAGCCATTATTAACAGGAGGGTGCCCTGTGGTTTCTGCCTTTTTGTGCCCTTTGGAATTCAGCCACATCTCATGCACTTGGAACTCCGAGACCCACTAGCGATGTCCTACAACGGGATATCACTCGTGTGATAACAGACCCTCAGATTGTCCAACAGTTCCAATGGAAATGACGTTCATGCTAACGGTACAATTCTAAAATCAAACCAGTACAGCAAACTTATTTGTTTGGTTTTCACCAGGTATTTCCATTACAAAAGAGATTCTCCATCTGTATTAATTTTTTTCTTACAAAATGTCTCTTTAAAATATCTCGTAGGTTGTAACATTGAAAATCAGTTGTACGTTTTAATGAAATTGAATTTGACACCTTCCTCCCCAACATGGACTGAAATTTTCATTATTCGATATCAACTGGTGGCCAAGTGTCCCTCTTTTAAAGTGACAGGGCATAAGACACGACAAATCAGCTCCTTGATTTGCTCTCACTTTCTGGAACATCTCTACCAGACAGAACTAATAAAGAAATTAGGGAGATGCAAATGGCATATGGGAGTGTCACATGAACTGTATTAACACTAGGCCCAAAGCACCCTAGACCCTGTCCTGCTACAAGCATGACTCCCACCTGAGGAACAGCCTGGCACTTTGCCAAGGGAGGGGCTGAGCAACACCAGACTTGCTAGCTGCTCCCACCCAGAAAAAGCTTTGTTGTCAACGAGGTTCAGGGAAGACCACATACCGAATCCTTGGGGAGTCGCAATTCATATTCTGACTTTGAGGAATCTGTAAATGAACCTTTAAATCTGTTTGCTAGGTTTCCCTCTTTGAGGTAGGACCCTTTTAACTGGCCAACACCGATTAACCCTATGAAACTGGTATTGCATAAGCCAGGCGGGCTGGGCTGCATGCCTTGCAAACTTCCTGGTAGGGATCGCTCAGATGACATGTGACAGATTCTATCCCATGAAAAGAGATCAGATTTACATAAGCTTAAATACTGTCGGCGACAAAACATTGATCTCTTTATTTGACTACCTTATCCCTAACTCTTCTGTCCTTTCATGCATTTATTTTTACTGAAAAGAATAAACACTGTCTCTAAAATACTGACTAAGGCTTTCCATTGGTGATCATTTTCTGAACTTCTTATAAATCCACTTGATACAAATGTGGAATTGTAACTCGTGTGTGAGTCAAGGGCATTACCAATGGAGAATTTTATTTGTCCTAAAAAATCCATGAAGTGCTACCTATTTTGTCAGAACACTATAAATATTTGCTCTGGTTTGAAGATGCTTCATTCTGCAGTCAGAGGGATGAACTGTGCTGAGTGGCTGACAATTTTTTCTGAAAGAAAATCACCTTACGTCTTAACTTCAGAGCACTTCACTTACAGGGAGAATAATTTGGAAAAGGTTGCTAGATACCAACCGGTTCGCCTTTAGGTCCTGGTGATCCTTTCACTCCAGGGGTCCCAGGGGTGCCATCCAAGCCCCTTCTTCCAGGCTGCCCTCTGGGCCCTGGGTCCCCGGGGTCACCTACGTGTCCAACTGGCTGGGGCGCTTCACCTTTTTCTCCTTTAAGTCCTGGGTCACCCTGAGCACCTGGGAATCCCTAGGGTGGTATAGAAATGAGTCTGCATTGCTTTTGGGTAGAGTCGTTTTGATGTCAATCTCAAAAAACAATCTCAAAAAGAACTCTTTGAATTTTAATGGAACATGTATAGCTTTTTAGGCCCTTCTTCGGCCCACAAATATAATTTAAAACCTTTTGGTGTTTTTGTTTTTATTTCCAAAATTGTCCAGCTAGACAGGACAATTTAATGCAACACACACAATAATATAATTCAATATGATAAAATAATCATCATAATTCACATTATGCTGGAATACTGGTAAATTTTAACATGCATCTCTGGATAATTTGATTTAAATATATTTGTCCATATATAACTTTCTGATTCACTATTACAATCAAAATTTAGATTTTTAACCACTTCATTGAAGCATAATTTATATATCATACAATGTATTCTCTGTCAGAACACAATTCAATGATTTTTAAAATAAATGAGTACATTTATGTTACAATCACCACAATCCAGGGTTCAAACATTTTTATTGCTCCCTCAGATTCCTTCAAACCCATGTGCAGTCAGCCAGTCCCTGCTCCCAACCTCTGCCCTAGGCCGCCACTGATCTGCTTCCTGCCTCTGGTACCACTTTAAATGGTTGTAAATTCACTAATTCATTCACACATCATTCATTCATTCGTTCATTTAATCAACAAGTATTGGTAAGTGCCTGCGCTTCACCAGGTGCCAAACTGATAACCTATGTGTGGTACAGCTATATTTCCAGGCTGAGTGCTCCATTCTCCAAGCTGAAATCAAAACTTCAAAACCATGAAATCTTACTGGAAATCCTGGAAGACCCGCACTTCCTGGGGACCCTGGGCTTCCTTTAATGCCAGCTGCCCCTTGTCCCCCTGAAAAGCAATGAATCAGTAAATATTCATTGAACACCAATTCTGAGCAGCGAGGGTAACGAAGTGTGTGAAAAAAATGGGGTGTTTTCTTCTGGGCAAAGAAAGACAATTTCTAGCTTAAAACATACAGTACAAGAAGAGAATGGGGATAAATCACTAGATTAAGAGAAAATGTGAAAAAACAAGAACTCAAAAATTTTAGCTTCCTAAGATTCTTGTCTTTATAATCTTAAAGAGATACATTTTTTTAAGATGATAAAAATAATATATGCTTATTGTAAAAAAGTTGAATGGAAGAGAATGAAAATCACCCATAAATCTACCACTAGAAGACAGTATTTGCTAAAATTTTCAGAAATATTACTCATACAATTTTATATCCATAAATGTACATAAATAAATATATATTTATAACTTAGAAATCAATAAACATAGATTTATAGCCTCTCTTTAAATGGGTACTTAGTAGCCTATTGTGTGAATGAACAATCATTTAGTCAGCTAACTGCTGTTTTTAGACATTTAGATTGTGTTTTCAACATTAACTGTTGTAAACAATGCTATGATAAATATCTCTGAATATTTATCAATACTTCTCCAAATTTATCCAATTACTTTCTTTACAATAAATTCCTAAATGTTGAACTGCAAGACCAACGGGCACAAACTTTTCTGAGGCTTTGGATATATGCTGCCAAATTGCATTTGCTGTATAATTTTATACTTCCTATAGGTATTTCAGCATATCTATAAACATGATTCCTTTAGAGGATCTTTCAAATAAATCTCAGGCCAGTTTATTAACAAATGGTTGTTCAGATTTTATTTTTTGCAACATACAAGCCAGGAAATATTTTTTGACAGTAATCTAAATGGTTTTACTATTTATATATATTCTTCGAGCTATACCTGTCATGTGCCAATGTAGAGGAAAGAAGGAAAGCAGAATAGGGTGACTAGTTGGTCAATGGCAGGGAGCTGCCCAACCTTGGGTCAGAGGTCACTCAAGGGGAATGGAGGAAAATGATGAGTGCTTTCCTTTTATCCTTTCTCCTCTTCTTCCCTCCCTTTGAGTTTTTGTTTTACTAGAACACTTCCCCCAGAGACTTGGGCACTGAATAGCTACTGCATGAAGAGCTGTGTCCCTTGCCCTTTGCCCCTTTTTTCCTCTCGGGATGTCAGAGGGCAATGATTACAGAGGAAGGAAGGTGTTTATTAAGTCAGGGGTGGAAACACACAAACGAACAAAATAGAATCAGAGGCATGGAAAGCAGGAACAGACTGGCAGCAACCAGAGGGGAGGGGGAGGGGGGCAGGGGGGGAAAGAAAGGGAAGGGACTAGTCAAGGAACATGTACGAATGACCCATGGACATGGACAGCAGGGTGGGGAATTGACTGTGGGAGCAGGGGGTGAGATGGGCAGAGGAGAGCAAAGAAGGAACAATTGGGATGACCATAATAACAAAACAATAAAATGTTTAATAAAAAAAGATGTGGGTAGGATTTGGGAGTGAAAAAGGCTCCCCCGCTGCATGCATGTGTTCTATCGGGTGTCCGCGGTGCCCACAGCTGCCACCATGAGCCCGCTTCCCTTGGGCTGAGCACCAGCCTCCCCAAAGACCCCTTGCCATTGAAAATGTCTCCTGGATGGTGGCGACATGCAAACATTCTGTTACTATGGTGGCAGGTAGACCTTTGCATTAACTTGCCTTAAGGGGCTGCCCCGGTTCAGCAATGAAGGGATGCGGTGTAGAGGGGAAGGCATGCCTCAGGGGGCGGGGCCTGATGGGGCTCGAGCCCGGGCTGCTAGCACTTACCAGCTATGCCATCTTATGCCTCAACATCCTCATCTGTCACACGGGGTTATGGTCTAGGGTGGATGTAAGGAATAAGGTGTGGAGGCATACATGGCATGCCAACACCTAGAATGGTGCCTAGTACTCTGCCCAAGGGCTCCATAACTTGAGCTTTTACTGCTTAATGATAAAGAATTTGATAATGGTGTCTAAAGACCCAGGTGCTGATGGCAGAACCAGGAGTGCCTGTGGTACCATGTGAGAGGCCCTGGGGAGCCAGGGGTGGGGTGCAAAGGGCAGAGGAACCCAACTAACACACAGAGACTCTTTCTACTCCAAGGTTTTGTCCAGGGCCAGTTTTGTGAAGGCCACCAGAGGGAGGGACAGCCTGGGGCAACAGCATTGGGGCAGAGAGTCCTGGTTTGGCAGAGGGTGACAAGGGAAGTGACATATGCTTTATTTAGCCCTCCTTCAAAAATCGATGACTATTTAAAAAAAAATTTTTTTTAGATGAAAATTCTAACTTCTTTCTTTTTATGAAGATTTATTGAAAGATTTATTAACAAATTAACAATAGGCTGGATTTGAGTGTCTGCTGCCCCCTTTCAATGTGCCCTCCAGTTTACCACAGTTCCCACTACTCTCTATTGTCCCCTGCACTGAGGCCAGCGGTGTTCAATTAGTTCTCACCTAATGTCTGTGATAGGTTCTTGGAACTGTGGTGAAATGACCTAGATGATTTGGTAAAGAGACTAATTGATATGAACAAGAATTAAGTTCCTCTGGCATCTCATCAACATTAAAATGAAACCACATTGAATAAAATGACATTATTGGAGGACCTGCTATACTTTTTTTATTGCACTTGTATCACTAAGAAGAACGTGAAATAGTGCATACACCCTTAACTGTATCAAAAGTGAGGATTTGAACAAATGGACAGAGAAGGGTGGTGTCTTCCAAGAAAAAAATAAGAAAGAACTTATTTGTTTGTGGAAGAAAAAAGCGGTGTGTGTTTAGCAATATTGCTTCACTCCTCCAAGTTACCTGCTGGTCCCCTGGAAGATTCTGAGTTTACAGTTCCGGGACAACACAACAGTTTGCTAGAGTTCAGCAACTGAAATGACACAGGGGAAAATGCCAGCTTTTATGTGACTTTGTCTTACGGTATATTAACGAGTATGTTTTTGGAAAGTCTCCCTCCGAGTTCATGTAAACCACATCAGGACATCCAGTTATCCGCTACTGTTTTCCATCAGCCAGTGAATGGAACCTTTTGTACTTGCAAAAATACTTGTTTGCAAATAGCCTGTACCTGGGATTCCTTTGACGCCGTCTAACCCCGGCAGTCCTGGGAGACCCGGAGGCCCTGGGACAGACGGACATTCTGTGCACAGGAGGCCTGGCTCCCCTGCAATAAAGGTATGTTTACGTCACTCATACACCCACACCGCGGCTGCAGAAAGGACAGTTTCCAACTGCCCAGTCCTCTCTCACACTGAACACTTTTTTCATGGAGTGAAAATCATGTAGGATATGGCACATACTAATAAAAAATTATTCATCTATTGTATCTGCTTTATCCGTCTGAGCTTCTACGCATTCTTAGACAAGAAATCCTGAGTTTAGTATAAAAAGCTACTATTCTTCAGTGTTTCTCTCTTTGAGTGCAGAAGAAAAGTCACATTCTAGGAATAGCCAAGGATTTATTGCATGGGTGCTAAATAAATAATGATCGATAGATGAATTAACGCTTTTAGCTAATGTTTTTGGGAAAGACGCTGTCTCTGACTGCTGTTTGGGGTTATTGCTGCCTCGGGGGGACAATCAGTGACAATCACCGTGATGAGAATGGCTTATTCTAACAGAACGCCACCGACTAAACCAACCTTTGTGTCCGTCCACGCCTGGGATTCCTGGAGGCCCCACGTGGCCTGGAGGTCCGACTCCCCCAGGGGGGCCTTTCAGAAAAATGACATGACCTACAAAATGATAACACCAAAGCTCGTTTTTCATTTCTTTACGTGCTTTCTTTTTCGATTATCAAGTGTTTTAGTAATATGTATTATTTGATAGTCATCTCCCTCCCCCCATATTTGTTTTGGAAACTGCATCCTTTGAAGGTTAGCTGCAGTAGACAAGGCTTAAGTGTGTTTACCAGCTTTTCCTTGCACATTACCTACATGTGATATTTTCTGATACAGATGTCATGGTTCTTTGAAAACTCACTAGATGGTGTTTTTCATCACACAAGCAACCTATTTTTTCTTATTATGTTAGTTCCAGTTATTCCGTGACTATCTTGTGAGCATTTTTAGACAAAGGGGCAAGTCTCATTCTTCTGTGCATGCTGAATCTCCCTGACATATTGTAGAAGTTTAACACACACTGAGGGAAACAGACTCTGACTCAGGATGTCAATGTGTTTCCTCCTCATGGCTGGTTCACATCAACTGATTTTGTCATTTTTCTTAAAGCAGCTCTCCAAGAAAGCTCTCCCCAGGCTTCCGATGTCATCTGCTGCGATCATGTTACAACGGACAGCTACTTCTCTTAAACTGCTCTGTTCTCTAACCTAATTTTTAGTCTTGTCATTTCAAATATAGGTTGAAGGCAATGCTGATAACACTATTTAAAAATAGTACCTATAGCTGTCCTAAATTTCACCGCGACAAAGTGGAACCGTAACAGTGGAAACATTAATCCAGATGGCCCCCGGGACGTATTATATTATGTCGGCTTCATTGTCCATTTTGTTATCCAGTTTTCTGTCTTTAAGATGACCGCTTCGTTATTTTTAAATAGTAAAATCTGATGTCGAGTTTTACATTTAATGTAGACTTACATGTATACTTACATATTTATACATTTGCTTATACTTAACCATGTTCATACTTACTTCATACTTCAGTCAACAGATAG
The DNA here is from genome assembly GCF_021234165.1 of Pteronotus mesoamericanus. Classification (NCBI taxonomy): domain Eukaryota; kingdom Metazoa; phylum Chordata; class Mammalia; order Chiroptera; family Mormoopidae; genus Pteronotus; species Pteronotus mesoamericanus. The sequence continues at coordinate 2,432,791 of NW_026555277.1, forward strand.
TTTTGCATGTACAATGTTCCAGCCTCACTATGTGACATGATAGGACTTCAAAGAGCAAACAAGACACAGTCCCTGACCTCAGGGAGCTTTGACTCTTATAGAGGAAACTGACAAAGACAGGCAATGCAAAAAATTCCACAGCCATGCTAAGCAGGAGTGCGACAGGGTGTGGCCTTGGTGAAAACTTTCTGCAGGACTTGAATTTGAAGCTGCCACTGGACGGACAGACAGGCGTCGCTTAGTCAAGCGTAGATAGGAAACCAGAGTGGCCTCCAAGGGGACAAGGAGTGGTACCCGGGTTCCAGATCCAGATTTTAGCATCCATTACGTACAAGAGCTGTGCACATTAAGCTTGTCATCGATGAAATGAGGATGCAAGCCACATCTGGAGAAAGACTTGGAGGACTAGAAATTGTTAAAATCCCTGACGCGTAGTAGAGTTTCCTTCCAGTTTTATTTTGCTTTGTTTTCTATACAGGTCTACACCATAACTTGGCATTTTTGTTTTCGGACATTATATCTTTTCATGAAGAGGATAATTTCCTAAATTGTTATTGGCCTAAAGAAATGTTTTTATTTTTTAAAATATTGCTCACATAACCAGGCACTTAACTGAATTATCTTAGTAATACTAAACGTCTTCCAGATTATTCTTTTGGATTTTCTATGTTTTTAATCATATTGACTATAAATAAAAAAAAGTCTTTAAAAAAAAAGTCCCTGATACAAAGAAGATTCTTAAGGTTATTAGGAGAGTTGAGTATAAATCACAAGACCTCTCAAGCACCTGCCAGGGAAGGTATTTAAAATACCTATAAGAATGACATATATTTTCATAGGTTCTATATAGCCATCAACCATTGTAGAATGCCAAGTGGCTCTTTGGAGAGATGGGGAAGAAAGGACATCTGCCTCAGAACCTCCAGGCACCCCTTCAAATCCTGTGGGCCGTGGCTCTGTGGTCTCAACCTGCCTCCCTCAGCAGCATCTTGCCTCATGCCCAGACTGCACATCTTGGCCTGGGGTTTCCCTGCTGATATCAAAGCATGAGATGCCCTGGGAGCCAGGCAGACACAGCCTGAGGGGTGCGGGGGTGGTGAGCCCAGGCCTGTGGGAGCACATCTTTGACCATGAGAAAGAGCAGTTTGCCTCTTTCTCCCTTGGGACAGATTATCCTGAAACGAAGTTACACAACCTCTTGGAAGACAGTCCCCAGGGACTGAACAAGCAGTTGCCCTTGGCCTACGGCCAACTTGAAATCATTACTCCTCCCCTGCCTTCCGACTCTTGGCCTTGCCTCCCACTCTGCCGTCTTCGGGAATTAAGGGTAAAGCTTTGCTGCTCTTGCAAAGCAGTCATTCCACCATAACTGCTTTCCAGATGGCTGATAAAACGAAACACCAGGGGAAAGGTAACTCCAAAAACCTGCACAGGCTGATGGCCAAGCTCCAAGTAAGGTCCACTGCCTGTGATTGGCACACATCTGCTGCCGGGCGACGTACACAAAACAAGGCTTGTTAGCATCTTTACCTGGTGGTCCTGGAGGTCCCGGCGGCCCCGGGCGGCCTGGAAAACCAGGGCAACCCAGGGACCCAGGAGGCCCCACTGCACTCTTTCCTGGGGCTCCTCGCTCCCCTTTACTTCCTTTCACGCCTGGTGGTCCCGGGGCACCTCTGGGGCCAGGACTTGATGGCCCTTGGAGAAAAAGAATCATTTTATTATAATTTAATTATAATAAATAAATTAATAACATTATAGTTTTATTATAGCTTATTATAGTTTTTTCCTGATTAACATATGATTACTTTTCAATTGCCAAACATGATGTATTCTGATTGATAAAAGTTGCAACACTGAAAAGTATAAAATAAAAAGTGAAAATCTTCCTTTCTTCATCTGTGACCTTGTTAAATTATCACAGAAGAGCTGAGCTCTGAACACTCCATTCTCACCAGGTCATTTATGTCATTTGTGACAAGAAACTGAAACAGAGTTTGGGATGCACAGTAGTATTTTTATTTAAAAGGGCTTCATGAGAAATTCTTCAATATGTGCTATGTTGTAGATTTTTAAATTAGAGACTATAAGGTGCCTACCTTGCTGTATCCCAAAGAAGAAAGAGAGAAAGTTCTAGTGGGACTTATTCCTGCCAATTGTCTTAGATAGAAAAGGGCGTTGGGGAGGGGAGAAGGCACCCCCTGGGAGAGAAGCCAGGCCCTGGGGTATAAAACCCATGTTCTGTGTCTCCTAAGATGATGAGCACGTCAACGGGGCAGCCTTGAATCTCTGCCTCAACAACAGGTTAATTGTTGAGAAGAGAGACCTCTCCACCAAGGGGCTGAGAGACCAGCGAGGGTAACATCTGAATATTTCTGATTATTGAGCAGAAGGATTTTGGCATAAAGGTGTATGCTTCTGATTGAGCCGTTAGAGAGCTTTGCAATTTTCACTCACTGGCTTCTTGAAGGAGCCTGTTTATTGCTTAGGGACCTGGCAGGTAGAAGGAAGCCCCTGTAACCTTTGGCTAGACCTCTTAAATATCCTTTTGCCCCATTGGAACTTCAAGAGATACTCACTGTGAACAGCTGATGTAATTTTTTCATGCATATGCAAGTACACACAATATTTATCCATTCATCTATTTTTACAATGGAATTGTAATATACATACAGTTCTGCAAACTGCTTAATTATAACTCAGTTTCTAAATTATTAAATAGCTTAAATATAAAAACATGGCATAGGGGAAAAATATAATGAATGGTAGGGCTTATGAAATATTTGTTCTTTTTTCTCGGTTTCCTTTTCTTTACAAAATGACACATGACAGCATTTCAGTTGTAACTGAGGCCTCTGGAGCTGCTCTTGATGCTAATTCTTCTTCCTTCTTCAAGAGGCAACCGTGCTAATGGCTTGTCGGTGTTTCTACGCTTTACAGACTTGTCTCTGTATCCATAGACAATATACTGTAAAATTTAAAATGTGACATAAAAAGTATAGTCTATGAATTCTTACACAACTTGAAGACTGTCATTTTTAACCGACCTAACTGGCATCGAACTGTTGTTTTCTATCTCTGTGCTTCCTCTGAGTGTTAAGGCTTCTGCTCCAACACCCACGTTGCTGTCTTACACTTAGGGACAACCACGGGGAAGTAAAAAAGAGCATTTCTGCAACGCCCTGTGCCAGCCTCCACTTCCCTTTCCACTGCAGGTTACAAAGTGCACAAGTGAGAATTGGCAAACACTTTTGCACCAATTGATGAAAGATTTATCTTATGTAACTAGTGCAAATTTATGAAAGAACAATGTCGTTTACTTTTTAATAGCATTTCTAGTGACACCCCGAGAAACACATACCAGGCCTGCCAGGAGCTCCGGGAGGACCGCTGGGACCTGCAAACACATAACAGGCATTGATTGCTTACGGAGATATAAATACTGCCCTCTTCTCATTTTTGAAATCTTGTGACAATATTATAATAATAATAACTATTTTCATATTTTTCCTCCATTCTTATACAAATATTAGAAAACTTTATTTATTTAGACAAACCGCAGAAAAGAAACTAATCTCAGGTGTCTAATACTCAAAAGTGAATCATGCTGCCATATTGTTTTCAAATAGTTTCGCAGAAATTCACCAGGAGCCTGCTCTATGTTTGTGCTTTGCTGGGGATGGTTCAGACACAAGAGAACCAAAGAGCTGAAATTGTCAAGAATCTGCAGTTTGGCCTGATGTCTCATCTCAGATTGCTTCTAGCTCTAATATTGCCTTTAAAAAAAATCTATTTATGTCTATATGTATTTGTCCATTCATTTAAACACGCTGGATAATTTTCCTCTAAGTAAAAACCCCTGAAATCTTGTTGAAATCAATGATTCGCCTGCATTGGTGGTTCTCAGTCCTGCTGCTGCACAGAGAATAACCTGAGGAGCTTCCCAGCCTGCTGGTGCCGAGTCCTGCTCCTGACAATTGCATCGGAATCACAAGGATGGGACCCGGCCTTGGCCATGACTGAAGGCAGAGGTGAGAGCTGACGGCCTAGACCCTTCCAACCCATCAAAGGCATAGAACATAAGTAAGCGTGTCTTTAATTCATGGTGCCAGGAGTCAGGAAACCAGGGCTTTGTCACCTCTTGTCACTATTTGTGTGGGTTTGCTCCAATGCCAGCTATTCAGGTCTCCACTTCCACATTCATAACCTCACTGAGATGACAGGTTTCTTACACGCCCTCTTCTTGCCCTCTGACCACATTAGTGTCTGCCTGCCAGACTTGAACTTCATGATTTTCCACACAAAGGCAACTTAGTTACCTTCTATGGCATTTTTGTACAAAAGTTTCACATGAAATTTTCAAGTGTAATTTCATAGGAAAATATGGGATTTCAAAGGAAGTTTTATATGAATTTATGGAAAATTAGAAGACGTCAACAAATACCACAATCCACGAAAATTAGGAGACTTCCCTGCTGCACCTGTGAATTCTAGGCCTATCAGCCAGGCTGTGTTACTTTGAAAGAAGGGTGGAAACGATAAGCAAGTGCTTTGGGGGGAAACTCATTCTCACCTGGTGGGCCACGTGCTCCTTTGGGCCCCGGTGGGCCTGGAATCCCCTCATCTCCCTTTTGCGGGTATACATCATAATATTCTGTCTTGAAGGGAAAAGACGTGAAAAAAGAGAAAGAATAGCTATTTATGGACATTCACCAAATGCAATTCCTTCAATTCCTTCTTTGTCTCCTCAATTCATAGGCTTTTGTGTTCACAGAAATAGAGTAGTCATGTGTATAGGATGGGTAACTTTAAAGATAAGAGTTGATGTTTCTCGTGTGGCATCATGTATTTCATGGGCTTTCAGTAAGAGATACATTTTACGGCATGACCCAACTCACACACTTACATTTATATATGTGCATGCATGCATATAGACATATCTATGTCTGGGTGACTATGTACACAGAAATTAAAGTTTCATAAAATAGTGACTTCCTTTATGACATAGGATCAACTCTGATATTTTTTTATTCTGTTCTACTTCACTTTTTAAAAAATGCTTGTCCTGATGTACTGAATTTATTTTACAGTATGTTGAGAGCTACACATCCAAAAATACCCTATTGATTGTTTCTTTACATTTCAGGACATCATTGACTTACAATAATCAAAGACTGTTGTTTCTGACATATCCCATGGACCTACGCCTGATCTCCTCAACCATCTACTTCCTAAGCAGAACTTCCTCTGAAGTTAGTAGATGCTGCAGAGGTATATACAGACTTGAGCATAAGATAACATACAGTATGCCAGGAATGCTTAGAATTCCTCTAAAGTGCAACTAGGAAAGTAGGTTTCACTTAGAATTCTGTACATTTATCTTGAAGTAAAGAAGATGAAAATATAATTATTTTTAAAGAAAAACCTCTGTTTTGTTTTTTCGCATTTTGCATGGGGCCAACTACTTTGTTGACTTGTTTAAAGATGAGGTAACAAGAGCTTTGTGGTTAAGCAATAAATATAAAATCACAAAGAAGAATTCATAACAACAACAACAATAATGATGTAATAATCCCCATCATAAAATCTATAATGGCCTTTGTGCACCTGCCAAGTGTTGGCTGAATCCTTTCACCAAATAGCCCACTTCATCTTCCTGCTGAGAACACCATAAAAGTATTTTGGGACTACTTGCATTTGAATTATTTGCTTGTAGTGTAAAGATGAAGATTTCCATGACCTTCCTTCAGTCACTGAGTTAAATTACTTGGCCTGAGGGGTCAGAGAACCACATTTAAAATAGGGACACCCCCATCCCCACAGGCTGTTCTGTCAAAACTATGCAATCGAACCGAGGCTGCCCTGCTTAGCACACTGCCTGTGAGAACTGCAGTCTTTGGAGAGGAGAGAGAGATGCTAGGTCTCAGTGTCTGGGCCCCTTTTATCCCCGCCGCCCCCGTCAGGCTGCAGAGTCACAGAATATAGAATATGGCCACCCTGCAGTCAGGAGCTGACAGTCATCAAATCCATGTCCTCGCCGAGAAGGGTCAGTGGCACTTGCTGGCCCTCCATTAAACCCATGGTCGAGGTTCTGCTGCTGGAAGGTGCAGGAGTTGCTGGAGAGTGTGGAGCTGGCTCTCTCTCTCCTGGGTGACCAGCTGTCCTCCTACTCTACTCAGGACACAGGATCACCTTGGACCAGGTTTGATGAAACAAAGGTTCGCTTCCTCTCCACAGCCCAGCATAGGCATCACTAGTGCATTCCAAAGACCAAATAGGACCAAGGAGGAAGATTTGCCCATTGTCAAGAGGACAAATGATGACAACAGCTATTTTTTTTTGCCCTGGTTTAATGAAAAGGTAAATATTATAACCTCTATCGTAATCGTTAATGAGGGACCCTGACTGAAAATTTCCTTGATATTTGGAAGGACTTGATCAAATCTGACATTGACATTGTTTTTAATTACACTTACTGGACCATGAAATCCTGGAGGGCCAATGTCCCCTTTCCTCCCCTATGGTAAAAGACAGTTACAAATTATGAGTACATTCATTAAAAGTATTTACGTATATGTTATACTTAAAAAGCAAAATGCTTAGTTAAACAATAATGCATTATTATAACAATATACAATACGATAGTAAACAATGTCATTTTGATGTAATGCACAAACCAAGTTGTAGTGTGAGGGACACTGACTTTAGATTATTTTCCTGGGGGGCTGTATCTGGGTCAAAAGCCGTTACCAAGGTCCTGCAGCAGTAAGTGGTTGTTCTAAAGAAGAAGTAGTGGTTGGTGGCTCTCCAGGTGTCTTCCACACCACTCCCTTCAGAGGATGTTCACACCATTCCACACTCCCAAGTCCTCGCCCACATCAGCGGAACAGAATCACCAGGCTATGGGTTGTGAGCAGTTCCCTGGGTCCCAAGCGTGAACAACCCCCATTCTCACCTACTCAAGAGGGGATTTCAGGATTCTACTGGAAGTGGTATTATTATAGGATAAACCTTGAATTTGCACATTTGCCTCCATGTGAAAATCATCTGACTATGTCTGCAACATGTTGTTGAAAGAAAAAATGCGGAATACACTTCACAACTAACTGAGGATGACCTTTCGGTGTGGAGAGGCCCAGCTTGAGACTCAGGGCCCACTCAGCCCATAAACTTCCAATGATCCAAAACTTCCTGCAATTGTAAACCTTTTCCAACTCCCCCCTTGTGGGGAGCTGGAACTTCCCTGGTCCTAAGTCAGCCAGCGTCTACTACGTAGAACAGTTTAGTCTCTTTCCCACGAGGCAGCCCTTCAAGCATTTAAGTAATGCTGCTACATCTCTTATTTCTTCTTAAATGTACTAAGGTATTACACATATTTTAATGAACTCTGATCGCAATTTCCTGTACCTAGCTCCAGGATATGGAGGGAAAAGAGCGGGTAAAATTCAATCAGTTGAAAAAGGCTGAAGGTAGGACGTGAGGAAAGCGTTACCTTGATGCCGTCTTCACCCACCAACCCCGGCGAACCCCTGCTGCCTTTGGCTCCCTAAAGAACAGAGAATTGGTCAGAAGACTCATGAATCAATTTCTTCTGTTAGAAGCAGAACAGTTCAAACTCTCTTTTTGGGGGAAAAAAAAATGTGTTCAGTTGATCTCTTTTCACAATGTAAAACTGTGATTCTCAAATGTAATTTTAAAAAACTATAGGCTGTTGTTTAGTTTATAACTAACTACTCAGTGACTCTCAAAAATCCTCCTTCATCTAATGGGACTGACGCATTTACTATACCAACAGGGAAACCATGCCTGTACCTCAATGCCAGGGAACCCAGGGGTACCGTCTTTTCCAGGTTTCCCCTAAAACAGAAACAAAACAAAACAGGGAATCTAATAAATATGGATAACTTTAGTAAACATGGAAAACTTAAATGATATAATCATCTCCTCTCGCCCTCAGGCAAGAAGGCCTGGCTGAGGCTTCCCAGACAGTTATGAGAAGGAAACTATTATTAATAACGGAACACGCAAATATCTCTTGCAGGTAACGCAGAAGCCAGTTGGAATGGGAAATCAGGGAGGGCCAAAAGAAGAAAGAGAGAAAACTGGGCTCAAATGCTGCCTAATATAATTTCCTGGTTTACCTGTGGGCCAGGTTCTCCACGGGCACCTTTTTCTGATCCGTAAGAGTCCCCGGGTGGTCCCTGTGTTAATGAGACTTAGGTCAAGTTTTACTAATTATTGACTGTTGACTGACATTGATTTTTATTCACCTTTCCATTGTGATTATTCTGCTGTATTTAAAAACATTAAAATGATAGGTCATCTAAGAGGGAAATACTATTTATGAGTATTAATTAGTTTTAAAAAATAGGTGCTAAAAAACCAGATGCTGCAAATCAATTCTGAGATGGATAAGACTGAGTACATGCAAAACAGCGCAAGGATTTCAGCTAGAAGTGGCCATAAAGTAATCCTAGTGTATTCATGGCCTCTGTGGCAAATTGCTATTGCCCTGTAGCTAATATTAAGATTTTTAAAGGCAGATCATCAATCAAAATGTTCACTAACGTTAATTGTGTTTCAAAGGAACAACGTGACTCTAAGTGACCTACCGAGGGTCCAGGAGGTCCAGCTTTGCCCTCGTCTCCCTGGTCTCCCTTCTCCCCCTTGAGTTCCTGCCACAAAAACAAGTTAAAGTTGTTACAAGCAGATCAAACACAGTTCTACTGAATACACTTGGAAAAGTCCTTTATCTGTTAAATATACTGAATTTACAAAATACTTATGTTCCTCCTGTTAACGTGACACATTGTGATTTTTCACATTTTGAGTTTTATACCTGTGAACTCACCAAAACGATATACTTTTTTAAAAGGGAAGTAGCTTTTGATCAAATTACATTAAACTAATTTAATACCTGAATCAGCTTCCTATAAGCACAATCACATCATTTCTAATGTATTTTACATTCATGTTTAATATATTGAAATTATTTTTACGGCAATCAATTATTTTCTGAGTAAATGTTACAATGAGGATTTGATTCATTAATCATGTTTGTTTTTGTTTTTATCATATTTTATTGGTTATACTTTTTCCAGTGTGTCGCTTTTCTTCAGGGCATTTTTTCCAAACTCATTGTCTCCTACCCACCAGGCTATCTCTTCCAGATTAAGAGTTTGTCAAGATGAGGTATTTTTTCCTCTCAAGTTTTAGTCAATAAAGTTTTAAACTTTTAAAATTTTATTTTTGTTGATTACCTCTGGAAAATTCAGGTTTTTTTCCCTTCAGTTCAATTTTTTCCCGTCTTCAGTGTGAATTATTATTTTTGTCATATCAAATTTCACTGTTTTAACTTTTGTTTTGAAAATTTTCATTATTAAAAATTATATCGGAAACTGATGGTTAAGAGGTTTTTTTTCAGCGATGCAAATGTTCTAGCTGAATGTGGTAATAGTTGTAAAAGTCTATGAATATACTGACAGCCACTGAATTGTACACCAAGTAAGCCATTTTATGGTATGTGAATTATATCTAACAAAGCTGTTAAAATTCATTATTACTAACGCCCATGATTTGAATACTTTAACAGGGTGAATCTTGTGACAGGTGAATTATATCTTAAGCTATATAATATAGCTTAAGCTATTTAATAATAGCTTGAGAATAATATATCTCAAGCTATTTAATAATAGCTGTATCAAGCTATCATTAAAACACAGTCAAGTATAAGTTTACAAGATAAGAACGGCTTATGCTTATTTCTTAGTTGATCCACTACACAATTGTTAGCTACTTCTTTGCTTCTCCATTCTCTCCCAGCCATCCCAGGATCCAACCTAGTGTGTGGGACTGGTGTATTACATCGTGGTTCACTTCTTCTGAGTGTTTGATTCAGCTCCATACCCTGAAAGCCAATGTTAATGTCCAAATAAAAGATCATAGTCTTTTGACGAGAGATGGGGAACAAACTGTCCTTAGGGTTACGATGGAACGATAAACACGTCCCACGTTAATATGACACCCTTCCATCCATATCTTTAGAGTCTCCCCATCCAATTGGCTCAGAGCTGCACACCCATTTCGTAATGATTTGTTCAGAAATGCTCACTGAATACGCCCTCTGCATTAGGGGCAATGAGAGGGGCTGAGGGTAAAGGGTGAGCAAAACTGGCCGTGAGGAGCTGTACCTTCAAGACTCTTGGAAGCTGCTTCCTTCAGATTTCACATTTTCTGGTTCACGAGTAACAAAAATAGGGAAGGAATAAACCTGAGAGGCTCCACAAGGCGGAGGGGGCTGGGCTTGGGTGACAGAACTTAGAGAAAAGGCAAAGGAAACGGAAAGACACGACCCCAGTAATAAAATTGAGGCGTTACCGTCCTGTTATACGGGCCCGTCAGCATCACAGTAACAGTGCCTGGTGGTCCGGGGGGTCCTCTTAGTCCTTTCACACCCTAAAGACAAACACACTCAAGAATTATAAACTAAACCACATCGCCCTTAGTATATTTGAGATACCTGCTTTTCCCCTTTAGCGCTTCTGTAAGCAAATAGAGTCAAGGACCGTGTGAGACACAGCCAGCGCGCCCCTCGCCTGCGCCTTACTGAACACAACGCGGCGGCTGACCGCCTGGGCGCTGCAAGCGACCCGCCCACCCACAAGCCTCCGTATTCACATTACCCGCTCTCCTTTTGGTCCGATCACGTTATCACCCATGTGCCCCTGTCAGAAATATAAAACCAAATTAGTTTTAAAAAGGAATATGAATAAATTGACTAAGCCCTTTAAAGTTCCAATATTTGTAACTGAGCATTTATATTTGAATCCCTCCTCCCCAAGGTCACAGTTGCTATTTTATTTCATCCTCAAAGAGCATGTTATTTTAAACTTAGAGTATAGTCGATGTACAATATTATGTGTTTCAGGTGGACAGCATGGTGATTTTCCATTTTGATACCTTACGAAGTGACCACCACGATAAGTCTGGTGCCTGTCTGTCACTGTACAAAGTTACGATGTTCTTGGCTGTTCCTGTGCTGTATGTTACATTCCCAAGTCTTACCGATTTTATAATGAGAAATTTGCACCTCGCACACACCTTTACCGTCTTCACCCTCGCCCCACCCATCTGCAAGCATGGGTGTGTTCTCTGCATCTGTGAGTCTATGTTTCATTTTGTTTGTTTTTTTTGAATCCATACACAAGTGGAATCCTACAGTCGTTGTCTTTCGCTCTCTGACTTACTTCATGCAGCATAAACCCTCTACATCCATCCATTGTTACAAATGAAAAGATTTCATTCTTTTTTATGGATGAATAATATTGCATTTTATCTCCCCTTCTTCATCCACTTATCTTTTGATCGACACTTGGGCTGCTTCCTTACCTTGGCTATTGTAAAGAATGCTGCAACGAACATGAGATGCATATATGTTTTCATTTAGTGTTTTTATTTTCTTTGGATAAATGCCCAGAAATGGAATTGCTGAATCACATGGTAGTTCTATTTTCAATTTTTTGAGGAACATCCATACTGTTTTCCTTAGTGGTTGCCCCAATTTACAATCCCACCAACAGTGCGCAGGGATTCCCATTTGCCCACATCCTCACCGACGTTTGTTATTTGTTGACTCTTTGAGAGTAGGTATTGCAACAGGCACTGTGGATGGTGTTTGCATTTCCTGGATGATCAGTGAGAGTGCTCATCTTGTCAAATGTCTGCCATGCAGCACTAATTTCCTAGTGGGGTGCAGCCTGGCTCAGCACTTCCTTACTTAAACTAAAGATGGGGATCAGAGAATGCCACCCAGAAATATACCACTTTAGCTTAAGGATTTGGAGTTGAAGGCAGTTTAGGGACAGAAAATGCAGAAGTCCTCTGCCTACCCCTATCTGCCTACCAACTATATAAATGTCCCTTTGTGGGGGCGTCACCTCTGCCCTCTCCAGTCCAAGGAAGAGGGGACAACTCTTATCAGTGGAGATAGCACTGACTTAAAACTGCATAAACAAACCCTGCTGGAATAACCCTTACCTTCTATTAGTTTCCCCCTTATACTTACTTTCTTATAATTGATCACCCTTAGAAGCTCAAACCTCTTTCGTTTATATTGTCATTTCTCTACGAATTTATCTCCCCTTGTGAAAATAGTACACAAACGGTTCGGGATTTTCATTTTTGTGCTTATGAAATAAACCTTTTCTCCCATTAATCTCTTGTTGTCAGGTTAATTAGCAGGGCCCCAGTCACTGAAACTAACCAAGTAGAGGAAAAACTCATTTCCTCCCTGCCACCAATGACTGGCCTTGGCAATAGAAACACATGCAGTACCCTGCTTAATGAGTCCATGATTAGTCATCTTTTATTTATAAGCATAAAATAAGATGGGTTTCAGGAAACATCCCACTATAAAAAGGTATAGGATAAAGTGGCGAGTGATCTGTAGAGTTATCAGAAATAAGAAATCTATGGAAAGCAATCCCAGCCCTTTTTCTGGTAAGGAGCTCCTTGCGATTGAATTAAGACTCTGTATCAGGGGTCAAGTCACTGCCATGCAAGGAGAGGAGAGGGAAGAGCTCCCCACCACGTTCCCTTCCCTGCTGGGAATCCTGGGAATCCTGGTGAGCTTCCAACATGGGCCCATAGTGACCCCCGTGTGCAATCAGACTGGGTTTGGCTTTTATGTTCATTTGGATGTTCTGGCTGATAAGACATAGGAGCTATAATTTACCTTAAGTCCTGGAGGCCCCATGGTTCCTGGCAAGCCCTAAAAAAAAAAAAAAAATCCACAAATTAAAATTATAGCAGGAAATGCACCAAGCCAGAAAAACCATTTACAAATTTAAGCAATAATTCTTTTATTAGTTTTATGGTGTCAATAGCAAAGGTGACTTCGTACTCACAAAGAACCCTGGAGGGCCAGGTGGGCCGATGGGTCCGGGAAAACCTGGGAGTCCTGGCCAACCCTTTCAATCAAGAGATGAAAGAGTGAATGTACTCATCACCTAAGAACAATGTCCGTTAGTTAAGTGCATTAAAATATTTTAATAAAATCAGAGGAACATGATGCCTTCCATTTATGCCTGCCATTAATTACAATACATGCCCCCAAGAGAGTTGCCAAGTGTTTACAGGCTGCCAGGACCTTCCTGTTGGTGCTACTTCCAGAAAAATGGCCAGAGCAGTAGCTTTACTGCAGAAAAACTTCACAAATCTTTGAAATGTTGCTTCTTTCTCTTTCTTAGCCATACAAGCTCCTACCTTGGGGCTCTCCACTTGTTCTCCCTCTGCCTAGAATCTTCTTTCCTCAGACAAGAGTGTGGCTTACTTCTTCTCCCTTTTCTTCTTTTGATTCAAATATCACTCTTACCCTAGGCCTTCCTGCACATCAGATCTAAAGCTGTGACTATCTAGCCCTGGCCTGGAAGCTCAGTGGGTTAGAGCATCATCCTGATATGCCAAGACTGTAGGTTCGATAGCTGGTCAGAGCACGCAGAAGAAGGAACCAACAAATGCATAAGCAAGTGGAGTAACAAAATCAATGTTTCTCTCTCTAAAAATCAGTAAATAAAAATTGAAAAAATAAATTAAAAAAATAAAATAAAGCGCCTTGGCTGGGGTGGCTCAATGGATTGGGTGCTGACCTGCGAACCAAAAGGTTGCTGGTTCAAGTCCCAGCTGGGGCACATGTCTGGGTTGTGAGCCAGGTCCCCAGCTGGGGAAGTGCAAGAGGCAATCTATAGGGTCTCTTACACATCAATTTTTCTCTCCCTCTCTTTCTCTCTCCCTTCTCCTCTTTATGTAAATAAATAAATAAATAAGCAAGTTGCAACTCTCCTAACCCAGACATTTCCTAGTCCCTGTTTCTGCATTATTTTTCTCCTTGATATTTATTACAACCCCCCACACCATACACTTAGTAATTTATATTTTTCTCCCCCTCCCGCGACTAGAATGTAAACTCCATGAGGGCAAGGATTTTTTAAAAGCTACTTTGTGGCTGATTTGTGCACTATAGTACCCTAAAGTCTAGAAAAATCCATGGCAAGTCATTGGCAGGTTATAAATATTTCCTTCAGTATTAGCACAATATATATATATTATGTAGCTGACACTTAACACACATTTAAGGGGTATATCTACTTCCAGGTTGTTACCTTCTTCTCTTCCTGGCCCCCCTGCTCTAGCATCTGACCCCTTAGCATATCCTAAGTAAAAACCCAAGAGCCTGGGTATCCTGTATCTTTTCTCTGAAGCCTGTGATGGCTCCTTAGTTGCATCCTTCTGCAGTTCCACAGCTTGGCCACCAGTTGACATGGCTCTCTAGGTAGGAGTTCAGCAACCTTAACTGACACTCTTTGACGCACCTAGACAACTGCTAATCTCTACCCAGGAATTTCTGCATATACTTCTGAACTAAGTTCACATATTTCTGGTTAATTATCCTGAAAGTTAGTTCCTGTGACTTAGGTCTACCAGAAGATCTTTTTGAATTACCAAGTAAAGAACACACAACCCCCCCTCCCCCAATAGTTATGTTTCTTTGTAGCCCTTCTGGACCCCCTCAGGCTACACGCACAGACATCAGAAAGCAAGCTATTCAACAGAGAAAGATGCATTAAAGTAAAACCCTGTTATTTACTATCATGCAACTTTTATGGTACAGCTATTACTTACTGTTACAGTTTTAAACTGTGTTCTATGTATGATACAAACCTAGCCTTGATTTTCACAAATACAGAGGAAGTTGAACCTCACTCTTTCTTGAAGACTCTACCCGAGATTTAGGAAAGCTTGGATCACTGAGACTTAAGAAGATGAAAAGGCATATGTACAAATCACCTCTTTACATTAGCTTCATGTACTTTCTTATCATAAGGTGAATGTTTTACAATGAAATGAGGTGGATATGTAAATAGAAGACATACAAATGTTGTATTTAAATATTCTTAGGAGAGTGAGAAAGAGGTATGGGGGAAAAAAGAGAGGAGAGAGAGAAAGGAGAAACAGAAGGTAGAAAGAGAGAGAAGGATACACACAGAGACAGACAGACAGAGAGAGAGAGAGGGAAAATGGAGAGGGAGCGACTGAGAATGGTAGGACTCTTCTCTGAAGTGCTGGTACCTGTAATCCTGGAGCTCCTGGCAACCCGGGATCACCTTTTCCATCAAGTTCTATACCTTCTTCTTTCGCAGGAGCACCCTTGAAAATGAAGTTCATCGACCATCATAGCTGTTATATCTTCAAAGCCCATTTAAATGCTTATTGAAGGTCATGCCACTTCAAGGATAAAGGCGCTTTCCAGCGTAGATGATAAAGGGGCTCTGTAATAAACCTGACAAGCTCAGGGGGCCACATGGCAGGGATGACAAGCTCAGTGACCAAATGTAACCACACAGGAGGGTCTGAAAATAAATTCCAAACTGGGCAAGTCATGGTGAATAGTCACCTCCCAGGCCTATAGTTTCATTGGCAAAGGTCACTCTTGATCTTAGGCAAGTCCTGTCCCCTGTTCTTATGCATCTAAGATAATATACCTTTGAAATGCCAGAGTCAATCTCTTTTCTAGACCCCTCAGGACACAACTGTAGGCACCAGAGCACGAGATCCCAGAATCCCTCATTGTTATGTTGTTCTCCGCATTCTTCAATATGTGCTGGGAACGTGGACTCCCTTGTACCCACCAATGTGAAAGACATATACGTTCCTCCATTTTGCTTTTTGTCCAATCCTAGACATTTCCCTGCTTTGCTTTCTCCCATCTCCTTAATCTACCACCAATGGATTTTATGTACCTTCCTCATGTTTTCTCCTTGGATTCTAAACTCACAAAAGGAACTGCAAATCTGCCGTCTCAGCAGCATTTTATCAATCTTTTGAGGGATTGCTTTTGGGCATGTCCTCAAAAATTTGGCTCAGATAAACTTTCATAAAACTTTTCTATAGGTTTTGATGTCCTTTTGTTGATACCAAAGTATGTACTTAGAGAAATGGTTTAGTATTAGGTAGTTACTCCATTTTGAAGGATTTGAAGCATTTTTGTATTTTCTAAAATTAACAATTTACTGTGGAAGGAAGGAAGAAACACAAGGATGATAAAGCGTTTCCCAAGATTCCAGAGTAAATGGCCCTTCCTGATCTGGATGGGAGGGCCCTTGGCAAAAGGCCAGGCCTTTTCTCCTAGAATCTGTTTCCTTAAACAATGAAACAAAACTTGTATTTTTTAAAGACACGTTTATGACAAGAGATAGAAGATGTTCAATAAAAATAAATATCATGTCGCAATTTTAATGGTTTCTGGATTAATGATGAAATTCCATTCGTAATTATTTATATCTTATTATTTAATAGAAGTCCCTTTCATATGTACGATGACAGATTTTCAATAATAAGATGCTGCAAATGACTTACCTTTTCTCCTTTTAAACCAACAGCACCCTAGGAAGAGCAATGGTGTATTACTAACTAGACACAACATCCTCCTTCATTACATCACAACATCGTTAACAAATAAACAACACCTTCTTTCTCTCTCCTGCCCTGCTTTCCCTCTCCATGGTGCACTTCTGATCTAGCCCCCTTGCCCCTTACTGCTCAGCTTCTTCTGCATGTCGCCTGCACGCTTCCTGTTCTGTTCATCTCCTGCTCGTGCTCCAGACCCACATCTGCCTCCTGCCTCTCGCCATCACGGAAGTCTCCCATGCTAAGGCCTACCATGACTTTGGCATTGCTAAAGTCAATGACAAAAGCGTCTGTTTTCATCTTACTGGACTTCTCAGCAGCATTAGGCAGCTGTCTGCTGCTCCCCTCCAAGGAAGGGTGGCAAGAAACACACTTAAAATGTTCAACTTATAAACAGAAAATTTTCTACCATTTCCATAACCCCATCCTTCAGCTCTAATTAGGAATGGTTAAACACTACTTGAAACACACAAAAAAGGTTTGACAAACTTTTGTAAATCTTACATTTCTATTAATTTTAAAAAGGGACGAGGAAAGTAGTTTTAGACTTTTAGGGGGTAGACTTTAAAGGTATAATTTGAGACCTCTCTCTCCGGGCTTCTGTGCCATGTGCCCCTGGCTTCCGTCTTCCAACAGGGCTGTTCCTCCTTTACAAGCGCATACCCCTGGGCCCAGACCGAGGTCCTGGCTCTAAGCTGCCTCCTCTGCTCTCTCACTTCCCAGGTCACCCTCTCCCAGTCTCTCCTCTGCCTACTATACAGCTCCACTCTATGCCTTTAAAGCAAAAAAAAAAAAAAAAAAAAAAAAAAAAAAAAAGTCTCAAAGGGCAAACCTGAACTCCTAAGCCATGTGTTCATTCATTCCTCAACAATCAGTGGGATGTTTACTACTGGTGGCCCCAGACATCCTCATGACAGATCTCAGTAAAGGGTCCTTTTGGAATAAACCACTTACATTTTACTTTATGTCTGTGATGGAGAGTTAGAAATGCAGACCTACCGGGACCCCTGGGTAGCCTGGTGTCCCTGGAAATCCTGGAAACCCTCGCTCCCCCTGGAAGAAAGAGCACACAAAGCTTGTCGTTGTTCTTAGTTGTGCTAAAACAGCCTGTTGAGCTATTTTCCCTGTTCCTCCCTTCTAGCCCTGCAGGGGTAAATCTACACAAAGTAATTAAGTTCCTCATGGCTACTGGGTCCTGAGGCTGAAGGCCAGAAAACCATTATCTTAACTGAAAACAAGATTAGAATCTATTGTTTCTCAAATTGTGCATAAATGGCAAAAGTCTCATTGTGCCAAAAACTTTTTAATTGCTGTTTCCTTGAAACGTCAGTAACTAGTTCTTTCTTGGCCACCATTCTGGGAAAGAGGAGCGTGCAGTCAGGAGACAAAAAAGATGAGTGAACATCAAAAAGCTCAGCCCGTAAATGACCCCTGGACATGGACAACGGGGTGGGGATTGGCTGTGGGAGGAGGGAGGGGGCGTGGGGCAGGGGAGAGCAACGGGGGAACATGGGGGCAACTGGAATAGAACAACAATAAAAAGAAGAAAAAACAAAAAATTAAAAAATAAAAATAGAAAAGAAGAAAAAACAAACAAACAAAAGCTCAGTCCTTTTCCAAAGACATATTTTGCATTCCCAGCTTGAGTTTCCAATTTATCTCACAACCTCAGATAAAAATAACCAGTTATCTTCCTGTGAGAAAACATGAGAGAACTTCCTCAAAGGACGATTGGAAACCAAGGCATAGGAACAAAGAAAATAGGCAGGTTCCTGGTTCGAACATCACATTTCTGCTCTGAAGACAGGTACCATTGGTTCTGGCTATAAGAACGGTCCAAGGAAAGTCTGTCCTATCTCATTGCTACTGCACCTTGATTGATCCATTCAGCAAAACATTTACTAATCAAGTCCTGTGTAAGAAGCACATTACCTTAGAGCCATTGCATCCTGGTAAACCAGGAAGACCGTAAGGTCCGGGATAGCCTGGGGTGCCCTGGAAAGAGAGCGGGTTTCAAAAAGGGGAGGGAACATCGAGGCCCTGGGACCGGGCGGAAGCAGTGGAAGCCGCGAGGAAGCCAAGGGGAGGGAAAGGGGGGCTCACGGAGATAGTTACTTAGATATAAATGGTTACTTGAATAATTAAGTGGTAAATGCAGTCATTTTAGAAAATAATTTAAACAAAAATCATAGCAAATAAAACGGGTTAATTAAAACAAGAATTATCAGGTGAAATACAGCTATTTGAAATAAAGTCAAAGGTTGTTCTATGTAACATGGATCCCTTAACCTGCGTTTGAAGCTGGAGGATGGAAAGGAAAGGAAAAAGAAGGGGGAAATGTGCACAGTGGTAACTATTTTATAATTAATTATATGGTATTAAACAGTTGTTTTGTTCTATTCTTTTATTCTATTGCATTCTATTCTTTTGTTCTATTATCCTGTGCTATCCTATCCTATTCTAACCTATCCTATTCTAGTTTTTCAGGCAATGCAATTTGATCTGTATGACCTACCAATCTACACTCCAACATATTATGCCATCCTACCATTCCATTTTCATCATGCAGTGAATTTATCAATATCCATTTCCTTGTGCTATTGATTTAACAACTTTATTCAAATTAACTTACTTTTTATGTTTTCAGTTACACATTTTTCCCCCCATTACTTACTGGAAGTCCAGGAGGACCTGAAAATCCTGGTAATCCACTTATTCCCTAAAGACAAAAAAAGGGGGGGAGGTGGCAAAAAAAAAAACCACTTTTAAAATGTTCAATATATAAACAGAAAATTATCTACCATTCCTATAACACCATCTTACAGCTATGATGGAGAACAGCCAAACACTATTTGAAACACACACACACACAAAAGATTTGACAAACTTGTAAATCTTACATTTATCTTAATTTTTAAAAAGAGATGAGTAAGATTGCTTTAGACTCTTGGCGGGTAGACTTTAAAGGCGTAATCTGATTAAAGTATAGTGCTCCCCGCTTCCATGACAACCAATATGCACAAATGTACACCTTGCTGTTATCACCACCATGCCCAGGCACAGAACATCACTCCACATGGTTCCTGCACGCTTTTCCAATCAATTAATACCACCCCCACGTAGCTGCCACTGTTTTGACTTCTACCATCATAGATTAATTTTACCTGTTCTTAAACTTTGTCTATAGAAACACACCATACACAATGTACTCCTTTGTGACATTTGTATAACTTCTACAGTGCAGGGTTCTTTTCTCAAAAAAGAAATCATCACACAGTCAGGGTGGATGGGTTGGACTACTAACCCGTACACCTTTGGGACCAGTGAGTCCTGGAAGTCCTCGAGAGCCCTAGGTACAAGTGGAAAAAGAGAAGTAAACACCCAAGAAAAATCATATGAAACCAGAAACGAGTAAATTAAAGGTCTCAGTTTTGGTGACACGCCAAGTTTGCCCTTGTGATTATTCCATTGTTCGCATGGTTTAGGTACCTGCTTGTTACATTGGAGGTAAAATAGTTATCAGTAAGGACGAGGAAACTTAGATTCAAACCCTTGCTACTCAAAGTAAGGGTCTAACATTAGGATCGTCGGGGAGCTTGTTAGAAAAGCAGAATCTCATGTCCCCTGCCTCTCAGACTTATTGATTCCAAATCTGCACTTCAACAAGACGCAACAATGAGTCGTGTTCACATTAGTGTCAGAGTTCTGCTGAAAAATCCCGCACAGCGAGCCAGACAGCTGCTGAGGTCTGATAAGCGAAATACTTTAATAACAAAGTGTACCTGCCATGCACAGATAAATAAACAGCTAAGTAAGGACTGCCTGAACCAGAGATAAACTTGCTTTGGGCACATAATGAACAGTGTGGAGTCCCTGTTTCTTAAAGAATAATAACCTTAAATGGATACATTTTTAACGAGGACCCTGGGTGTAAAGGTTCTATTGTCCAAAAGCTGTTTGCATCATTCTTGAGAGTTTCAGTATGTTTTCATATTTTTGATCATTTGGGAAGAGGATTGGTACAGAGTCTTCTGAGCTTGGAATGTCAAAACCCAAGTCAGCCTTTCCTGGCTGAGGGGAAATTCCTGGCTGTGTGCGCATGTCCCTAGCTCTGCAGGATGCTGTGTGTGTTTGCAGAAGACAGAAGCTGGGCTTGCAGGTTTTATTTTCCAGTTGTAAATATCCCCATGAAAAAAAATATGTAAAAGTAAGATAGGAAGTTTATCAAATTGAAAAAGCTTTTGGTCAGGTTTTGATATTTTTTGTCTGCCCTGGATCAAATGATCTTGTGGGGCTATATCTATAAGCTACGCTTTAAGACATGAACTCCATGACAACACAGTACACAGGTGTTCTGGACCAGCTTTACGGAATCCCTGCACATCATTTCACTCAGGCTGAGCACTCTGAATCCACAGCTTCCATTGCTAAAGAAATGCTGAAAGAAACAAGTAGAGTGGGCTGTAGAGAACAAAACAAAACAAAACAAAACAAAACGGGAGGAGCTGGTATTCAGCTGATCTGAAGGACAGGGTTTATGTGGCAAATTCATTCTACCAGTGAAAGGGAGGAAAATTTGAGATGATGCCTGGGAGGAAAGCCATGGAGTGTCTCTGAATTCAGACCCTGAATGTCCAGGATCCAAATGACTTTCTCAAAATTAGGATCTCGAGAAGGGGAATTGGAGAAACAGAATGCATACATGAATGGGATAGACAGGAAACGGCAGAGTTTCTGAAAAACAATCACCTCTGCATTTTTACTTGGAACCTGTAGGTGTGGGTTCAGCTTCTTTGGTTTCCTGAGTTTGACTGTGGTGTCATATAAAAGCAGGTGGGAACTCTGATCTGGCTACCTGTTGGCTGCGTGACCCGAGACGAGTTACTCCATTGCTTTGAGTGTCCCTTTCCTCATCCGTAAAATGGACATAATGATGAGATGAGGTTATGAGTCACCAGAGCCATGACTTTGGGGACCACTGTGAGGGGTGAAGGAGATGCAGTCAGGAATACAGGGCCCAGCGCCTGGCCCAGAGTACGTTTGCAATAAATATTACCTTGGGTGACTATTTCAACGTTCTACTTATAAAATGTAAAGACTGTATGGAGATCAATGTAATGGTCTCTCCTAACTTACTAGTTAGCGCACCCTTGCTGGGGGCCAGCAGTCAGAGGCTCACCGCCTGAATGCATGAGAGCCCAGGCTCCCGTCTGGCTAACGTGTGCGGCAGGAAAGGGCCACAGGAAGATGGAGAGGTTAGGAGTTCTTTAGCTCTAGGGCATTGACTTAAACAAAGCCTTTAGTTGTAATGTAAACTTGAGGATAAAAATGTGTGATGACTATGAAGGGCAGTAGGCTCTGGTCGGAACCTTAGGGGTCCTGATGGTTAAGGGATCAGGTGGGAAAGAGGAACCCAAGAAGGACAGGAAGGTGGGAGAGAAGCAGTCAGAAAAACAAGGGTTCCAGAAACAAAGGCTGGGTTCCCAGGGGAAGAGAGCGGTGCCATCTGTGATCTCTGGAACAAAGTGGAGGGCTCAGATCAGATAAAGGCAGCAAAGTATCCACTGGCGCTGGCCTTTGGACATGACAGTCTAACACTGAAGGAGTGAATAGGAGATGAACTATATCCAGTGGGTTTAACTATTTTTTTCTTTTCTTTTCTTTTCTTTTCTTTTTTCTTTTCTTTCTTTCTCTCTCTCTCTCTCTCTCTCTCTCTTTCTTTCTTTCTTTCTTTCTTTCTTTCTTTCTTTCTTTCTTTCTTTCTTTCTTTCTTTTCTTTTTTTACATTTAATAGACAAAGGAAAAACAGGG
Source organism: Pteronotus mesoamericanus (assembly GCF_021234165.1). Taxonomy (NCBI): domain Eukaryota; kingdom Metazoa; phylum Chordata; class Mammalia; order Chiroptera; family Mormoopidae; genus Pteronotus; species Pteronotus mesoamericanus. The sequence goes on from NW_026555277.1 coordinate 2,455,063, forward strand.
AAAGGATCCTGTCTTTGGCTATAAGACCCAAAAGGTCTAGAGGGAGTTTTATATTGATAGAGTGAAATGCTGGTATGCTTAAGGACTGAAAGAGAAAAGCCAACATCAGAAGGAAAGTTAGACTATCTCAGGACAAAGGAGCTACCTCCTGGAATGAGGTTCTGCCTGTCATCTCAGAGAGCAGGATGCAGGCGAAAAGGACACACCCTTCCGTGAAGGAGGGGGTAGGGTCTGAGGCAGGTGGGGCAGCGGTGTACGCTGGAGGGGCGCGGGGAGAAAGCTGAGTAGGGGACTTGGAGATAATCACGATCCTGTGCGATGGCCTTGGAGTAGGATGCGAATGGGAAGGGCGAGCAGGCATTTGCCGCGACACCGTCCGGTTGGCTCGGAGGTAGAATTCCCTCCTTGTGCTCAGCAGCCCAGGGGTAGGTGGAAAGGGGGATGGGTAGATCGAGGATCCTCAGCCTTATAGGCTAACATACCTTGGGTCCCTGTGGTCCAGGTGAGCCTTCAGGACCTGGGAATCCCTTCTGGCCAGGAGACCCAGGGGGTCCAGGAAAACCTTTCTCTCCCTGTTAAAACCAAAGCAAGACAAGAAACACAGAACAGAAACTACTCAACAACATATTCAAATTTTGTCCTGCAGCGTGTGTTTTTTTTCATGACTTGGTAACGTTTTGCATATTTTTTCCCATTAGATGTAAACAACGGAAGAGCTGCCAGCGCTTAGCATTTGTCTGTAGGCTGGGAAGCGCTGGTCCTTGATCTGTAAAAACTGTTTCCTGAATAGCAGAGCTGTAGAGACCAGCATTAAAGGAACGAATCGAGAACGGAGGGGAAACCCAGTTAGAAAATTCTAGGTCAGCGGGGTGTGTTTGTTGGGCGACAGAGAGAGTGAGGACGAGGCACAGGAATGTGTCTGGGAGTGGGAGCGTAATTGCTCTGCAGATTGAAAAGCACAGCATGCAGCCTAGGGGTTCAGTCCTCTCAGGAATTAGTGACTCAGTCTGATATTTGTGTAGGAGATGAGGATGGACATCAAGGGTGGCACAAATATCTGGTGTGAGCTAAACAGTGTTTTAGAAAGAGTCAGATGCTATGATGGGAAAGCCCCTAATCAGGAGTGCGAGCAAGTAAGTTAGGCCCAAAGAGTGACACAGTCCTGTCAACAAAGAATTTTCCCATGGATGTGGGTGCTGGAATTACTCTGTAACAGTAAAGACCACCTCTTGATTCAGTCAATTTAGTTATGCAATTGGCAAATATTGGCAAATTAAACTTTAACAGAGAGAACACACTCAATAAAAAGAGAAAGAAAAGAATTTGCTAGATAGACTCCTCTCAATACTCAAGTGCCTTCACACATCTTAGAATAGCATCTTGCACATAGTAGGGATTCAATAATGCTTCTTGCATGGAAGAATGAGTCATAGCTTTCCAACATGGATCTGAATATACGATATTAATAGCTTCTGGAAAAAACCCTAAATCAAACTACACATGAATTTTAGAATAATTTAAATAAACATAGTAACTATTGTAATTGGCATATAAATGTATGTAAGTTATTTTATCTAAAGAGCTTAAAATATTTTGTTTTAAAAATATTTTTAAGTAATCATCTTTCAAAATCCTTAAGCAAATCATTAGTGTATCTGATGAAAAGGTCTTGTAAACAAAGACAAAACTGCAGTTCTGCTTTTGTCTTAATTATCACAAATTGCAAGTTAATGGAGCGAATTAATGAGATTTCAGAGCAGTCTTTTTTTTTTCTTTTGAATTGTGCAAGGGAGCAACTTTGCTAAATTTTTACAACTAGCGAGCGTGCCGGTACAGGATGTTTCCACCAGGGGGCGCACTAGCATCAACGCCGCAGCACAAAATTTGAGGGTTTCAAGGTTTATGTCAAAGTGAGGGAATCAAGTTATTTTCAGTTGTTCTCTAGTGTTTAGCAACATTGTAAATAGGGTATACATAAACTTTCTTCTTCGCTAACTTGCTTCTTTTCTTTACAGGTCAAGAGAGGTAAAAGAACTGCCCTTATTTACACAAGCTACCTGAAGCTTCCTGGAAGGACTTTTTTTTTAAGGTTAATGTGTACATACGATTACTTTAACATTGGATTTGGGAAATGTAATAACATACTGTTGATCTTTTTGCTGTTAATGAAAGAAGAGTGAATTCTTGGATGAGGTCCATAGAGAAAAGAAGCAGAATGAAGGTAAGAAATAAGGTTTTATTTTTACCTTCTCCCCTTTGGTCCCATCACAGAAGCACTGGCCTTTGTCCTTACAGACACAGCCCTAGGAAGAAGGAAAGAGCAGGTTTTGAGTAAAAACAGCTTAGTAAGTCCCTACTGACTGGGCAAAAGCAAACATAGTTTCCTGTTCTTGAAACCATGAACACTAACCATTAGCAGCCATGTGATACTGTGGCAATGCATTAATAAAAATAGAGTAGGTAAGGGAGAAGCTGTAGGGTACAGAAGAATTGTCAGGTGAGTGTACATAATTCATACTGTATTTAAGAATTTTAAGAAGTTTACATATGGAAAAAAGTCAGCTGTTCTTTTTTTTGGAACAATCTCTAGTTGAATCTCATGAAATCGCCACGGTTGTAGGCAGAATGTGGTCTGATGTTGGCAGATGTCGTAAGTTCAGCATAATGTACACATATGTATTTGGGTGTCTTCTATAGGCGATTGTAAGATTTTCTTTTCTTGAAATAATTCAAGACTGAGAAGAAATGATCAATACCCACAAGAGAACCAAACTAATTCACTAATGCTAATCTCAAAGTGCTCTTTCTTATTAGAAAACACACACAAACAAAAAAAAAATGAGCTGTGAGCTTGGCAGCTCGTACTTATCAAACAGATCACTTTGACACACAGCCCCAGCTTACACACATATGCTCATGCCAACTGTGGTGAAGGTAAATTTTCAAAGTGCTCTCCAGCCCTGGCCGGGTAGCTCCATGGGTTAGATAGAGCATCAGTCCGACATGGCAGGGTTGCAGTTTGATCTACAGCCCAGGCACATACAAGGGTCAACCAACAGATGCATAAACAAGTAGGACAACAAATCCATGTCTCTCTCAAAAAAAAAAAAATCAATCATAAAATATTTTTAAAACATGCAAAATATTTCTGTCAGCAAAGGAACAAAAAGAGAAACAGTTTCATATAGTAGATTTAAAATTTGTTTTGACATATATTCTATGATTACATATTTATCTTTCTTCTTTGGCTTAATATTAACTGAAAATCAGTTTTCTACTACCCGCCCCCCCCCACAGGGAAAAAACCCCATTAATTGACAGCAGAGGCTGGGCAAGGCTAGGTCAAGTGCTGGCTAATAGGAAAAATAAAAAGAAATTGCTTCAGATAGCCCGAAGTGGGGATCTTACTTGTGTGATCAATATAAAAATACACAAACAAAAATAAGTTTAACTGAGCATACTTCCTGAGCCTATAGCAGTAGACTGTGCTGTCATTCAAAAAAAGGGAGTACACAGTAATTTCAGACACTCATCATTGATCCTCACCACATTAACATACATCACAATTTATATGAATGGAGAGCAATTCCATTGAAAAGAAAAGTCTGTATTTTCCTTAAGGTTTGGATATTTGGTATTTTTTAGAAGACCAAATTTTCCCAGTTTTCCTCCCTTGGGGATGCTTGAGGTCATTCAGTCTGGTCTGACTTAATTATTTTAATCTTCTCTTTCTAGACTTAAACTTTCATGTTCATTTTCAACCACATATTTAGGTACACTAAATATCTACTAAAATAGTGTACTAATGAAGTGTACTCGCATGCGAACATCTACTAAAGCTGTCAGTGGTCCTCCAAACATGGAGCTCCAGACCAGCAACATCAGCACTGCCCAGAAACTTGTCAGAAATGCAGGTTCCTGGCCCCACCCCAGCCATCTGCTTTCACAGGTCCCTGGGTGATTCTGATAACATTACACTAATGTTCAAATTCTAGTTTGAAGCATGGAATGAACTCTCTAAAGTTTTCCAAACACTGTATCATCCAAGGTACTAATCTGCACCTCTATTTTTTGTCTGTGATACCGCTTCCCCTCTCATTTGAACAAGGGAGTCAGGCTTTTGTGCTCCTCACGTGGATGCTTTTCTCGCTAGAAGCAAAAGCTTCCTGAAGGCAAGACTGTTCCTGGCTTTTGTTTCTCAAGTGTGAGGACTTGTTGAAGGTTGTTTCAAGAGTGGAAGGACCAGCTTGCTGATCCCGCACAGGATCTGGAGGAGGCAGCTGGGCCTCAGCAAGGGAAGACTGAGTCTTGCACCCACAGTGACTAGGCACAGGGCAAAGAAGCTCAGTTTGGGAAAGGGCCAGGTGCTGAAGTTTACATGGCGGTGGTGAGCCGCCATTTTCAAGTAGACGTTGGATATCCCAGATACCCCTCAACACCTAGATTCTGAGCATCTCCGGACCACAGGTGGGTGGAAGCCAATTGGCAGTTCTCTAACTCCTGAGAAGGTGCACAGAGGCCACCTCAACTTATCTTCTGGAGTGAAAGTTGTATTCACTATGTACCACTAGAAATCTTCCAATTGTACCTTGAGCAAATAGGTGATTGCTGAACTTCACCAGGCTAGATCAGGTCCCCTTTCTTACACATCCCCATGGCCCCACTGCAGACTTAAGATACTCATTTCTCTAAATTTGGCTGTCTTCTTAAAATAAAAATTTAAACTTACAAATGTGTTTTAATAATTCAATAATTCAAACAGACCATTTAGCCAAAAGATACAGTGGCCATACTTTTATTTTTATTAATTTTGATCCACTGTTTTGGACCCATTTTTGAAACACCGTGAATATATTAATGAAATAAAACCCATTAATTACTATTCAAGTGTTAAATCCATTAAAAATTAGTGTGGTCAAATGCCACTATGAAGAAAGCATAGCTAATGGATATTTCTTAAGCACCATTTTTATGATTTTCCCTCTTCAAACAATCAAGTACCTGTTAGTTTCAACCATCATGAAGTACGGAATCATTTGTCCTGAACAGAAAGCTCTTAAAAATGGTTTTATGGCTTTTCTCGCCTGCTAATTATTAATACATCAGGAAGTGACCCAAGGTTATATGATGTTTTATTTGTACTTCCTGCATATTAAACTGTTAAACTTGTGAAAATCATTCTTTTAACAGTCACATTCATTTTTGATGATGACCTCACTTTATGATCCAAACTAACCTTTGAGAGTAGAAAATTTAAAAAGGTGTAGAAATCCAGAAATCACTGGCTTTAGGCCAGGTCTCTGTAGGAACTATTCCCAGGTTTCCAGCTACTAACTAGAGCTTTGGACAAATTACTTAATCCTCCCAAGTTACCTCATCTGTAAAGGGGGATGTTAAGCTCTGTCTGGCAGTGGTTTTGTGAGGGGCGTTTGAGGCGCTGTCACGAAGGTCTGCAGAGTGACTGCCTTGCATTGAGTAAAAGATTCGGTCAGTGGGGGCCACCTCTCTCTATCTCTTGCTCTCTCTTTTTTTGCAACATCCTACGCCTAAGGACATTCATGCTACTGTCTGATCCTTTCTTCAGTCAGGCCGAACTCTCCACGGTCTTCCCAGACATTTCTTCCTGAGGTGGCTTGTCTAGTGCCGGAGAACTGGTCGTGAGTCTAAGATCAATGGTGAGTGAGACTGGGAAGTAGTTTGGTGGAACTACAAATGCATTAACTATGAATATTAATAGTACTCTTACAGTACATTAAATATATTAATCAGTCAACCAAATATTCTGGGTGCATGAGCACACAGACAATTTATTTGCTTAGTAAAATGTTGGTTTGAGATCCCAACAGCCTGCGATGCTTAGCAATGTCAAGTTTCAATCAAATGTATTGTACAAAGGCAGCTGGCACTGCTGGGAATGCTGGCCAGTCGTCTCCTGCATTTTCTCTTTGTCTCAATCCCTGTCGTCCCCAGGGACCGGCCATGCATTGCCTGCACGTTGCCTTCCGTGACAGGTCAGCACAGCAGAGGGGTTAAGGGCAGACTTTTTGGGCCTGAATCCAGCTCTGCCAAGTCACCTGGGTGACCTTAAATGATATCTAGTGCCTCAGGTTCCACATCTGTAAAATGGGGTTAATGGATTAACACCGGTAAAGTACTTAGACTAAGTGCATAGGATGCTTACTGAGGGTTGTGAAGGAAGCCAGATTATGTGACCCCCAAATATGCCTCTATGACATAAAAATTATTTTGAGCTGGGGACAATTAAATGGCAAGTGAAGACAAAGTGCCTCCTTTTCCCCTTAATGGCAGGAAATAAATTCTCCTTTCACTGGAGACAGAGGCTTAGCCTGGAGATGACACTAGAGAAATCTGCCAACAAACCTTGTTAAACTCCCCCTTATTATCCTAGTTACTACCTCTGGCCCAACCCCCCTATCTTGTCAGTTCTTCACAAATTTATTGTTTCTTTGTCCAAAAGGTCTCAAAGCTTCCTGCGCTGGACACTTCTTTGGGCCCTCATTCTCTTGTGAAGGCTCCCACGCACATATAAACACTTAATAAAATGTGTGTGATTTTTCTCTCATTCATCTGACTTTGTCATTTTAATTTTCAGGCCAGCCAGGGACCCATAGCAGGTGGAGGAAAACGCTCTCCTCTCCCACAGCTGTTACTGGGGGTTACCAGCAACATCTGCTATTACTAACTTAACTTCATATTGCTATTTAAATGCTCACGAGCTGACAATTTATTATGTGTACTAGAATGCAAGGAGGAGCTGTGTCTCACAATTCTTTAAACACTGGCAGGCAGTGAAAAATTGTCTTTTTATTCCTAAAATTAATGAAGGATTTAATTATGCACATACATGTGTTATTATTCATTAATAGGCCAGGGAATAATTTCAGGATAATTGTGGATTATTTCCTCTTTCTTCTCTCACAAGAACCTGTTTATGTGCATTCTCCTGCCCTCTGTCCTATCTCCCCTCCCCAATGCCCAGCCCAGCCCAGCCCAGCCCAGCCCAGCCCTGTGCAGCCCAGCTGGGGTTAGCGTAAGGGGAAGTTGGCAGCATTCACAGCTGGTTAACACTCTACTGAACAGGTCTGTTGATTTTGCAATATAATTATTGACCCTCTGCCCAGCCAGTAGCTGGAGGCAAAAGTTTCTGTGTGTGAAAGGAAGAGCTGACCAAATGTGGGCCACGGTGCCAGACAGACTCCATGGGCTGTTCTTTGCAGGGCCTTCCACCCGTGTCCGCCTCAAGTGACTGCCTGTGAGCCTTGGCAACACATCCTCCAGTCAAGGGGGTGCCAGCTCTGCGCTCATTTCTCAGTGGTCCCTTATTCCGCACCCAGAGCTGCTGCCGCCGCACTTGCATATCACAGAAATCTCACTGGAGCTGCCACTTCCTATCTTTTAATTCCTGTTCAGAGAGATATCACCTGTCTAGACATCTAAACCAGCCACCCGGTTTTGATTTTCTGGATGACAGCAAGCTTATAGATTGCTGGCGCTGACAAAGAATGCCAAAGCGCAACGGGAGTCTCGGGAATATTTGGGAACAAGGCAACACGTTAAGGAAGTTTCGCCCATCTTATGTAATGCAGCGAGTGGTATTCACATCCATAATCATGAACTCCCGGTTCTTATTTATTTATTCTTTTTGCCCTAAAAGGTTTTGAAAATTACATGAACTTCAAAGGTCAGTGCTTATAAATAGTTTTATATTTCATCACAAAAAAAAAAAAATGTGTGGAGATTTGTTTTCTCTCTTAGGCTATAGGATGTATATTCTACCCTTGATTTTGCCTCTTGGGCCACAAAACCTAAAATATAGTTACCATTGGACCGTTTATGGAGAAATCCTGTTGACCTCTGATGCAAGTTATCTTGATTATATTGTTTTCTGTGGTGACATAGAAGTCACATTTAAAAAATTAAGATAGAAACTAAAGAAGAAATCAGCTCTGGGCTCAGTGGGAGATGGTCTTCTTTCTTGAACAGCTAACAGGATTAATCTTTTCTTCCCACCCTCCCTTTACCGACTTCCTCTTCCCAACACACTTTAGTCCAAGGTTGTGATGGGAAGGGCATAGATCACATGATTTGGGGATTGTAAGAACCCAGATCACCTAATCCAAAAATTCCTAATATTTTGAACTTCAAAGAGCAGGAAAATAAAAATATAAATAAAAATAGAGACCAGAAGACAATTGTCTTATTTATATTTTGCTATGTAAGGGCAGTGACCACCTCCAAACACAAACAAACCTACGCTCCACCCATCAGCCCACAGTGAATCTATCATCTACTATCATCATTATTGTGTAAGGAAAATAAAGCGTTATAAAAGAAGTAAATAAATGTTTACAAAGCACAAGATGCTCCTTAAAAATGGGAACAATTAGCTCTTACTCTGTAAACAATCTCCACACTGTTCTTACTTTTTTTATTTGCTTTGCTCTGGAGAAAGCCTCCACTAGCTGACACAGGCATGACTTTGGGAGGCACTGAACTGTCCATGACTGCCTCTCTCCTCTGCCCCCAGCTTGTCTGGGCCACCACTATCGCGTAAGTGACCTGTGACTGCACAGGTTTCTCTTTGAATTCTGGGGGAAATGGGTCTTCAACGCAGACTTTATACTCCCCAACTGACACAGTAAGTTTGAGGAAACAGACATTTTCAGATATGTAATGAATCGAAGACCTTACCTTACAGGTACCCATTCATAGAGAACTACTGGAGGATGCGTTCCACCAAACAGAGAATTAGGGCAAGAAAGGGAAGGAGATGGCATCCAAGAGCAGTTATACCTGGGGACGACTGTCCCAGGAGGGTATGGAACAGCTGATGCTGATCGGAGCCACAGCATGGTGGCTGTCCCTGAGGATACCACGCAAACAAGAAAACTGTCCGACTAGTGTGACAGCAGAGAATTTAAAACTTCAGGAAAAACAAAAGTTTGCCCAAGAAGCTCTACAAGCATAAAAAGTGTGGCTCAGCAGTAAATAGATTTTCATAATCAAACACTAATGATTTAACCCAAAGTTAGGACAGGAGCAGATTGGAAATGTTTGAGAAAAAGGAGGGAAGTGGGTCACAGAAAAGTCCTTGTCAAACTGCAAGACAATTGGTAATGTGAAATTGGCAAATTGGGAAATAATTTTATGAGCCTGTTTTTCAGAAATATTGTCAATAATGGAAGAAATAGCTACAGCAGTTGAAAGTGGTTGCCTCCGTGGAGGGGAAGTTGAGAGAATGAAGCTTGAAGAGGGACTTTGTCTTTAATAGTGCAAGTATTTTATTATTTTTATAGTATTTTGTAGTATTTTATTATTATTTTTTAGTACTTTATAGTATTTTATTTTTACTTTTTACTCTCTATTTTACTTCACTAAAAATGAACAACAAAATGTAAAGTTCAGTCCTGGCCAGGTGGCTCAGTTGGTTGGAGCATCATCCCATAAGTTGGGAATCAACTGAAATGTTGGCGGGTTGATACCCAGTCAGAGCACATACCCAGGTTGTGGGTTTGATCCCCAGTTGGGATGTGTATGGGAAGCAACCAATAGATGTTTCTCTCTAACATTGATGCATCTCTCTCTTTCTCTCTCTTCCTTCTTCTCTCTCTCAAATCAATAAACATGACAAAATAAAGTTCACCTAGAACAATAAAAAAGGAAGTTCACCTCAAAAGCAGAAAATTTCCAGTTACTTTACATTTAAATTCCTACAATTTATTATTTCCTCAAACTAAGTTCATCTGAAGCGATGTTTTCCTCCCATTTGGAAAAATACCAATTTAGTGTTGTTTTCCTGGTAGAAAAAAAGTACAGTAAGAATAAACATAGGAAAGTTTTAAAGAAAAATGATTCAGACAGCTGATAAAAAAAAACCTTAGGCTGACCATGCTTTGCAGACAAGGGTAAATCCTGGAGGCTGCTTAATTTACCCTTTGCTACATGTCCCTCTGTTGTCATAAATCAGAGACTGCAGTGACTGCAAGAGGTCTTAGGGTTCATCTGTTTTACACTCATTTTGAGGTTGGTCCAGATTTTATCTGGAACCTGGAACTTCCCATTTCTGCTTGGGCAGATGAACTGACTGCAGTTTGGAGAGACTGGGGAGATTTAAAAGCACAGAGGTCGCGTTGCCTGTGAGCTCTCCTGCCCAGAGTTCCGCCATTTTGGAGAGCCAGAGCCCAGTAACCTGGGGGCTTTGTCTGGGCGGCGATACCTTAGAGAAAAATAACATTGATGGCTGAATTGGGCTCTTGCTCAATTCCTGGCTGGGGTTGGTTACCAGTAGGAAACTGTCTTCTCCCTAGAAGCGGAGGACAGTAGATGCTGTCCAATTAACAGTGATTGGGGCTGGACATAGGCCACTAGATCATGACTATAATGCTCTATAAAAGATCAGAAGGCAGTCTAATCCCCTGAATTTGACTTTTCAAGTGTATGATATAAAAGGTTGGGATGCCTTTGTTGCATTTGCTATGAGTAACATGCTTCTTTGATAACACTGGCTCAAATCAAATTGTGATTAGGAAAAATCTCCCTTTTTAATTTCACCGCACTCCAATAGAAATTTAGGTTCCCAACTTTTAGTACCTGTTAACCACCTGCAGCCCCTAAGAGTCTTACTTTTTTCCAGGAGCCCATCCCCGGTCAGTAGGCCTGAGGCCTGGAATCTACATTTGAAACAAGCAGCTCAGCAGAAGGAGAATTTCCTTTGCATATCAAGCATTCATCCAGAACTAAGAGTTATCTAAAAAACTAATACACTCACCTCTGTGGTATTTATGAAATAAGAAAACAGAATTGACTTTTAAAAATAAAGGATAGCTGGGATTAATTATCAGTCCTAAATAAATTCCCTATTATGTCACTTCCCTGATTAAAATCATTTGTTCATTCCCTGTGGCCAACAGGGTCAAGTATAAACTCACCGGCATGATGTAAGGGGATTTCTGTATTCTGGTCCCCACTATTTACCCAGCCTCAGAGGCCACTGGTCTCCCTGAGCTCTCTTTCGCATTCCTGTGCTTTTCCACATGGCCCTTCTCTGGCCTGAATGCCCGGTTCTCATTCCTCTTACTCAGCAGGGCTAATTCCTGCTCATCCTGGTGCAATTCAAAGGCAGCCTCTTTCTGGAAGAGCCCTGTTCTAACTCCTCTGCGTGCTTAGTCGCTTTCGCATCTGTTTTGTGCACAAGTGCTCTCATAACACATACCTAATTGCATTATAATATTTGTGTACAGGCAATTTTCTCCTCCACCTGACATAGCTTCTAATAGAAAGCCACATTTTACTCATAGTTACGTTCCTAGTAAAGAGGACAGTTCATGGAGCAGGGGAGAGGGGAGCAGTTCTCTCCGGGGGGGGGTGACTGTTCCCTTCGCTGTGTCACATGACGTCGTGGGCCTTTTGGAGGTGGGGTCCATATACAGAGAGAGATATAAAGAGTAATAGAATAAACATCCCTTCATTTATCACTCAGGGTAGGAAAGAGCACATTACAAATGCACTGCTGGTGTTGTCTCTGTGTCTTCATTTAAATTTGTTCTAGAAAACTGCTTTATTCCAGGAAAGTGCACAAGTGGCACTCTGTCCCGCTCTGGTGCATGCAGGGAAGAATCCTTGTAGAAACTGAAATGTTGGTGTGATTCAGTCTTCAGCAAGTACAGGAAATCAGAAGGAGAAGCCACCAAGAAAATATGTGCCCCAAGGACTTGGCAGAAATCATGAGCAGAATTTGGACAATGGTGATCAGGATTCTGTGTGAGCGCATTTTTTTTTTTTTTTGCACAATTATCTCTACCTTTGAATTCAGTTGCTGGAACCACAAATTTCATTTCATTTCTGAATATTTGCATGGTCATTACACTGCTAGATGACACATTGATAACTCCCACCATTTACAGCTTCCTTGGCAAAGCAGAGAAAGATCCCCAAGCAAACCATTGTGCAGTGATGATGCACGTGGATTTGAGATGGCATTCAAATAATTTCAAGTAGTTTTAAACCTCAAGGGACAGGATACTCCCAGATAGCATTGGGGCTACAATTACAAAAAGTAGAGTTTCAATAAACGTCAACCCTATTGAAAGACAGATGACGTGGTGCTAAATGCATAAAGTTGGTGGTAGGTATAATTTATACAACCATACAAGATATGAGGCTATTATTAAAGCAACAAAAGGTTAAGAATACATCTGGGCAAGCGTCAAGTGTAATACAATGCCTCACAGCACTGAAAACAGATTATAGAGAGATAATCATATAAATATAATGAAGACAGCTGGAGGGAGAGGAAATGTATTTTCAAAATACACTTCCAAAAATAATTAAGGAAGTGTAAGCTGTGTCTCTGGATAAACAAACATTGCGTATGTTAGACATTTCCATGTTTGACTGAATTTTTCTTCTCATCCAGGTGACTAAAGCAAAGTAAACACAATCTTAGGAGTGAATGAATGAGGGAGCCACAGGTGAATTAACCAGAGGCCTTAGCATCAGCACTGCAGGGAAAAAGCCACTAGCTGACAGAGTGCATTATTATAAATAGGTAGGACCCTGAGAAAAAAATAAATGCATGAACCAGCTAGCAGTGTCTGGGAAAGGTGAAGCTAATCGGTCAGAAAAAATGGGTCAGGGGACAGAGGTTTCATTTGGTGCTATTTTGTTTTAGATCAAAAGATGAGGAAGTCTGTTAAATGATGATATCTGTTTTGTAAGAATACAAAGGGATATAAAAAATGGAGTTTTTATTAATTCTGTATTTTAGAATAAAAAATACAAATAGGCAAAAATAACCTGATTTACAATGCAAAGCAATTGAAATTGGGGTCTAAATTTTAAGCCTCTTTTGGAGCTCTCTGAGATGATTAAATTTGCACACTTTCCAAATATTTGCTTTGCTTCTCTCTTAATATTAAAAATATCTTTCAGTTCTCGCTATACTGAGTTTGATTATTCAGCTTGGATCGACAGAGCAGGCACCTAGATAGCTTGCTTCACTGTTAGTTTTGGAAGGAAGCTACAGGAAGAGAAACAAAAACGCATTTAAATTAGTTTTCTTAAGACAGAGATGTAATCAGTATCATATCCTAATAAAGAATGCAGTGTTTTTACATGACAACTTTTCAAATGTGTGATTGCATTTAGAAATCCTAAAAGGGGATCTAGCTATTCTGGTAAATTCAGGTACACACACACACACACACACACCCGTGACACACACACACACACACACGCACCCCCCCCCCCCTGCCCCGTGACAGTTCTCTCATAAGACTGGCGGTCAGGACTAATGATGGCAACAGTGTTGTGGGCTGGGCTACAATCATTATACAATGCTGATATCCGGTCAAGTTCGGGTACTTCAAAAGACAGGAACTCTGGGAGTTCCTGCATGTATTTTAATGGTCAAGGTGAATGTCACTGCAGAGCTGAGGGTATCCTCAGCCCTGCGGCCGGCACGATCTTATTTGCAGAAATGTTCTGCACAGTAAAATAAGCAAAGCCAGTAATGCCCAAAGTGATGTTTAACTTTCAGGTTTCTGCATTTTAATATTTTATCTCCAAAGAAAAATACTTAGGTTTCATCAGAGACAATGGTGATCAGGATTCCGTGTGAGCGCATTTTTTTTTTTTTTTTGCACAATTATCTCTACCTTTGAATTCAGTTGCTGGAACCACAAATTTCATTTCATTTCTGAATATTTGCATGGTCATTACACTGCTAGATGACACATTGATAACTCCCACCATTTACAGCTTCCTTGGCAAAGCAGAGAAAGATCCCCAAGCAAACCATTGTGCAGTGATGATGCACTAAACACTTTCTTTGTCTGTCTGATAGCAGCTTTTTCGGTAGCTCAAATCTATTAACTAGCTATTAGCACAAATATCTAAGTAAAACAGAGTCATAGCCCAGAAAGCATCATGGCTAAAGTCAAGACAAAATATTGCAAATGTTTAAAACCAGCAAATATGCCTTCAAAATGTACACGCCTGCTGCTTGGTGAAAGCACGTTACAAACTGCTTGCTTAGAAAAGGAGCAAAGGGGTTGATGTCAACGCAGGTAGATTAAGTCACCACACTGTACACGATGATTGACAGGAGTCTGGTTTGGACCCAGGGTTGTTGGGAAACATGAAATATTCTACGAAGTGTCATGTCTAGATAACTGAAGTTTAAGCCTAAAAGTGCCCAAACTTTGCTCATCTGTCCTTACATTACACACTCCTCTGCCTTTGTAACGAGGTTGTAGGTAACATAATGTTCCCTTTCTAAACACTGTTGCTGTCACTGCCAACACTTTTGTGCCCTGACGGATTCTTGGCACATAATTGATGATTAAGAAATATTTGTTGAGTGATGCTATTGCTCGTATAGAGATATTCGCATCAATAGCATTTGATTTCAGGATGGTGTATGATTTTAATTGTTAAATATGCTTTTTTTTTTTTTGGAAGAGGCTTTTTCCTGACTATAGTTGTCTGTACCTCTACCCACATTTCTAACTGTTTCATGTATGCTATTCAGTAAGACATTAGGTTACTAACCTCTGGTAGGATTGCTTCTAAATTCAGGATAAAGAGACTCTCGGTGAGGTCTGAAGGCCTCCACTGTAATTGAGCTTCAGGAACTTTGTAGGATTGTCCTAGTTTTTGATTATCTTCTCGATAATTGAGGCTGCAAGTTATGGGGGGGGTTTATATAACTAATAAGTAAATATTACAATAAAATATAAACAGTCATATCCTAAATACCCTGTTACTTTTAAAAGACTTCTAGCTGTGGTAAAATATACATAACAAAACTCACCATCTTAAACATTTTTAAGTGTACAGTTCAGTAGTATTAAGTACTATCACACTGAATTCTTTCCATCTTGCAAAATTGAAACCCTGTGGCCATTAGACCACAGTTCCCCATCTCCTCCTCTTCCCAGTCCCTGACAACCACCACTCTTTCTGTCTTTATGAATCTGTTGACTCTACATGTCCCATATACGTGGGCTCATCCATTGTTTGTCTTGTAACTGGCTTATTTTTCTTAGCATAATATCCTCAAGATCCATCCATGCTGCAGCGTGGAAACACCTTCTTGTTTGTTTTTTCATAATTAACATTTTTAATATCAAGAGTAATACAAATGCAATACTACTTGGCTGTAAAGAAAGAAGAAAATTTTACCCTTTGGGATAGTATGGATGGACCTGGAGAACATTATACTAAGTGAAATAAGCCAGTCAGAGAAAGACACATGCCATATGATTTCACTCATATGTGGAATCTAATGAACAAACTGAACTAACAGGCAAAGCAGAGACAGACTTACAGATAGAGAGAAGGCTGACAGCTCTTGGGGAGGGGAGGTTAGAGGGTGGAGGGGCCAAGCAAAAAGGAAAAAGGACTCATGGACACAGAGAACAGTGTGGGGGCCAGGGAGGGGTGTAAGGGGGATAAATGGTAATGGAAAAAATACAATTAAAAAAAGAGTAATACAAACATCTACCATTGAAATCTAAGGTCAGAAAATACATACCTGTCCACATGATGCTAGGAAAACCTGAGGGGGTGTCAATCTGACTGTAAACAAACATCATTTCATAAGGGGTTGCTTACATATGTTATAACCTATCAGTATAACCATATGTGTTACCTGGGAGAGAAGATATGACATTTGTTGAAGAAAAAAGCTTGCTAAACAGTGTGATCATATTTTTTCTGAAACAAATATGTATATGCATAGAAATTCTGGAAGTATATACATAGAATTGTTAAAAATGGTTATCTCTGGGAGGGAGATTATGGTCTTTCATATTTGACATTTTACTTTCTTAAATTGTTTTAAAATTTTTGTAGCACATTACTTCATAATCAGGAAAAAAACAAGAACAGTTTTCACTTTTTTAAATAAAAGGAAATGATGATGATGATGATGATGATGATGATGATGATGATGATGGAATGGTAGGCTGTTGACCTAGCCACAAAAATGAAAAACAAATTCATTGCTAAGAAAAGTCTATGGTTTAGATTAGGTTCATGTTAATTTCTCATTTCAATCCTACAGTCTAAGCTGATGAAACAGATCAAATTTCTAATATAAGTTTCAGACATTCAAGAATGAATCAGTCTGAAAACAAATATTCTCAGGTACACTTTTCATTCTTGTGGAGTAGCCCTTAGGTAAGGATGTGATAAGAAAGTTCTTAAAGCAGACACCCAGACTACAGAGCTCCATGGGTTTATAAGAAGGCTCTTCAAAATATGGGACACTAAATAAATGAGAAAGGAGCTAATAATACCCATGACCACATTTGAAAGGGCTCAACACTGAGTCTCAAGTTCTTCACACAGAAATCTTTTAAATGTTTTTCACTTTACATAGCTACTGCCTATAATTAATAATGAACAGGTATTTGAAGAATGGGAAGCCAGTTGAAAGCCCAGAGACAGCATTAGGACTGTGAAGTGTTTTCATTAGCTTTGGTTTAAGAAATAAAAAAAGAAAAAAGAAAAAAAATACACAACTATAGAGCAAGAAACAGGAAAGGTTATGATATTAAGCTGCCATGGAAAATGCAACTTTCTTTAACATATGTAAGATACAAACAACATGTTTAAATCAGAGAAGATACAAATGACAAAATCTCTGTCATAGAAGGCTTATCTAAAAGAACATTTGGGATACTAATGGCAGGTCTGATATGTTCCGAGTTTTTAAATAGTTGAGTTTGAAGATGCTCTAAGAATAACGCAACATAACCTTTTCATTTTTAGATAGAGAAAAAGTATTAATTATATATTAAGTATATTATTAATAACCCTGCTTTTCCAGGGTGCATATTTAAGTGATTATAATACAGAAGCATTGTGTTTTACTAATTGCAAATAATTTTCACATTGGTTATCATTCCTGATTTTGTGATTTGGTACCTAAGAGTCCCTGAGGCATACAGATTTCTCAATAGGTGCAAGATAAAGTGAACCGGACTCCAATTTACTTGAGCCATCTTTAGAATTGATTCTCAAATTATATGTATAATATAGAGTTAGTTTCTGTCTAGGAACCTCTGTTATTGCTTCTGAAATATAATCAGATTCTTTGTGATGTCGAAGCTCTAACTTTATTGTCATAAGCCTCTTATCGAAAGGCAAAAAGAAGAACTTACGTCTCTTAGGTGTGTTTCAGAGCAGGGACGGAAATACAGTCGGAGGGCAAATCTTGTCTAACTCGTTTTTGTACGGCTCTTGAGCGAAGAATGGTTTTTATATCTTTAGATGTAAAGACGCTATCAGCCCTTCCCAAAGTATAGTTGTTCAAATTGTTGAAGACATTGCCTCTTGACCCACAAAGCCTAAAGTATTTACTTTCTGAGTCTTCAGAAAAACTTTGCTAAGCATCGGTATAGAGTAGGCAGACAGCAAGAAGACTTGAGTTGTTTTTCAGACTGTGTGATCTTGGGCTACTTAAGGACTCTCTCTGGGTCTCAATACTCTTATGACAGATGGGGTCTCTTTGATTCAATTTTAGCTTGTGTGTTTGCTACACTGTAGCTATTTAAGACACCCTAACAAACCTAATTTGCACAGCACCCAGAGTGTAGCACTGTGACCTTGATTTGCTTTGGAGGAAGGCAGCTGGGCCAGGATGAAAGGAAGTAATTATGGTGTTTACAAATTTCTAACTATTAAAATAAAGTTTGACCAAAATAGGTTTGTTTAGGAATGGCCAAGGCTATTCTGATTGAGTTGAGAACCATCTCTCATGCAAGAACCTTGAGTTTTACTTTAAATGGGTTTATAGTTTCCAAATACATAAGGGCAATGTTTTTCTTGACTCTGAAACCTCTCAACTACTTTCACCAGGAACCTACAAATCGTGGATGTTCACCCCACACTCCGGCCTGACATCAGAGGCCCCCGGGTGAGAGTTGGGAATGTTCCTTTCGCAGTTAGACAAGAGCAGTATGCTCTGGGGCTGACCAAGTGCCATGAAAAGGGAGAGGTGTCACTCTAAAACATACATGGAAGTTTAACAGGCCCATAATAGCCAGGAAAGATCCAAAGAAAAGAGCAAGGGAGGGAACATGGCATTCTAGATTTAAAGACATTACATAAAGCTATGGCCGTGAAGACGCTGTGGTGTTGGTGTAGGGATAGACAAAGAGACTAAGGGAACAACACAGAGAACCTAGAAACAGACCTGCCACGTATGGAAACCTTATAAATGACAGAGTTGGCACTTGACACTGTACATCCCTGGTGAAAGGATCGACTGGTCTATAATGGTTCTGGGTCCATTGGTCATCCACACAGAAAACAATGCAAAGCTTCCGCATCTCACACCTCGCAGAGATCCGTGTCAAATGGACTGAGGACTCAAATGAAAAAGGCAACATTTTTAAACTCTCAGAAGAAAATTTAAGAGTGTATCTTTATGACCTTTGGATAGAAAAGAGTGTCTTAAATGAGATGCAAAACTATAGATTATAAATGAAAAGATTGATTCATTCTACCATAGTAAAATGAAAAAATTGAGCTTCTCAAAAGTGACTATAAAAAAATGAAGAGGTGAGTCATGAACTGGGATATGATACGTGCAACATATACAACCAGCAAAGAAGGACTATCTTAGGAATCAGAAAGGAAAGGACACAGAGTGGGCATTCGTCATGACGAAGTATGTCACAGATGAGGGAGCGCAGGCAGTCTGTCAATGTGGACAAACATGCTCAGTGCCCTCAGTGCTCAGAGACACTGCAATTTCAATCCTAATTCAGGTGTGATTTTCCAAACACCATTTTGGCAAAAATTAAAAGTGGGCCCGAGATGAACAAAGATTAAGTCTGGTAGCACCAAACACTGATGAACATGAGACCCCCAAACCCTCCTATCCTTCAGGCAGAGGCTGGACCCGTTTCCTACACAAACGTGGCATTTCCTAGCCCGCAGCCTTTCCACACCTGGTATATTCCCTACAGAAGCCCTGACCTTCGCTGCAGAGCAGGCGTACGGACGTGTTCATGCCAGTTCTGTTTGTAACAAACAGTAAAATCTAAAAATCCCCACATATACTTCAAAGTAGAATGGAAGGTAAATTTTGTTACAGTCATAGAATGGGATCTTACATAGCAGTGAAATGAAGAAACTACAGCTTTATAATTGACAAGCACGACTTATACATGTGGAGTGAGAAAAGCACGTCCCAGCAAATGCGTACGGCGAGATTCCACTTACACTGAGTTCGAAAGAAGGAGCAGTTGGACGCAGCATAGACCATGCACTCTCGCGGAATCTCCCAGAATTATCCCAGGACAACCTTCCCAGTACCCCAGTGGGTAACAGGAATTAGCATTGTGCTGGTGACATACCACGTTGGTGACATATAACCACTTCTACCCTGGTTCTCTTTGTCCTGTTTTTATATGGATATGTCCTGACCAACGGTAAGCAAGTCACTTAATCTCTTTTGCCTCTGTTTACTTGTCTGTAAGTTATAATACTAAATTCTCAAAGGCTTGTAAGGGTCTGATGATTTACTATAAGTGAAGACAGTGACAATCAATACAATGACAAGCACCCAAAATAAAAGCTGGGTAAGTGCTATCTATGAGGCTGACTACCTTTGGGACATCCCGAAACCAAATGCAAACTGGTGTTAACTATCGTTGTGACCAAGGTTCCAAAGTATCCTTGCAGGTCTGTAATAAGCACTGCAAAGCAGTCCCACATTATCGAGTGCAAGATACACATACATGAATGTTCATGTTGTACATGCACAGCATAAAGAGGACAAAATAAACACAAAGGTGCACGTGCGTGTGCATGCCCCCCTTAAGATACAGGACACTTCCAGTGTCTTTGAAACTCTAGTGTGATCTACCACAGCTATGTTCTCTTCCCACTGTCTCTCTGCCACCAAATGCAATCTGGAATTTTATGTTAATTATTTCCTTTTTTTCTTTATACTTACACCATATCTGTGTATATGTGTGTGTGCGCATGTGTGTGCATTCCTAAACAAACAAACACAGTTGGCAAAATTGCTTTTTCTCCAGCCATGTTTTGTGTTGTTTAAAAACAGCTGGTTTAGGCCAAAAATAAGGTCCTCAAAGTTTTCTAATGCCTTCCTTTGTTTTCCCTTGGGAATTCCTTAACTCTTATTCTCTTCCCTTCTCTTTCTTCTCTCACCACTCTTGTTTGAAAGAAAATGATTGTACAGAAACTTTAGGTAAAACCATTTCAATGCATTAGAAATATTTGACATAGCACCAGGACCTTTTGCTTTCTGCCTGCCTCTTATTTCTTTCATTGTGTGTGTGTGTTTGTGCATCTTGTTCTTCTTTCTAGAACTCTGCTTAGGCAACTTCTTTGTACATATACAAAAGTCAGAGAGAGGAGGAAAGGGATGGGAAAGTTAATAAGAAGAGAAGAGAGAAGGAGGTACTTGGAAGACAGGTTTATATTTATGTTATACTAAAATGCGTGTCCTTTTAGTGTGTGCTTGATTTTTAAGCGTGGGTGAGCAGGCATTCCATTTGTATGAGGTTATTATCTGTTTTGATGCTTGCCTAGAACTTCTCTAAAGCACTGAGTTCTTTTAATTTAGGAAGCCGGGGTGAAAGGCGAGTGATGACAAGAGTGGACAGGGTTAGGTGTACAACCGTTTACCCCTGGGATCTGGGGTGGCGCCCCTGTCCTTTCCTAGGTCTGCTCTGCCTCCCTCAGGACTAAGGCTTCCCCTGGGAGGTATCTCAAAGTCCTCCCCCTCCTTCTGTCCTCTGGACCCTCTTTAGACCACACGGGTGGTGACAGAAATGCCGTGTAAGAGCTTTGGGGTTAGGAGTTTAGGGTTTGAATCCCTGCCTCCGCCACTCTCCAGCAGATCAAACTACCACACCTTCTTGAGCTTCAGTTTGTTCACTGGGGAGTGGAGTGATGATGAAGAATAGTTCCTGATGGGCTGGCGTGAGGCTTAGCGGGGATACTAACAGAAGATTGCACACTGGTGCACAAGTGACAGTGATTGTCGTCATTATTGTTACCCTGTGGTCTTGCCTGAGCTTCTCCGACCTTACTGTGCCTACCAATCACCAGGGGGCAGCCACCTTGTTAAAATGCAGATTCTAACCCAGTGAGTCTTGGGTGGGACCCGACAGTCTGTGTTTCTAATACGTTCCCAGGGGAAACCCACAGTGCACGTCCCATGGGCCACACTTTGGGTAGAAGTGCGTAGTCAACTGTTCTGTTCTACTTTTCTCACACTCACTCACTTTTGTTGCCCTCCTGGTTCTCTTTCTTCTGTTCTTTCACTATTTTCTTCCTGCCCTCTCCCTAGTTCTCAGCCCAATCTATCAAAAGCTTACTCATCTTCCAGAACCAAACTCTGATTGACTGCACATTAGAATTACCTGGGGCACTCTTAAAACCCTCTCACATCCTAGCTACACACCAATAGAGTTAGAACGCCTGCAGGCTGAACTCCACCGGCCATCAGTGCTTGGTAAAGCCGCCCGAAGGATTTCCACGGAGAGCCCACGGTGACGGCAGCTGCCCTGGAGCCTCTGCTGAGCCACCCCTGATCTCCCGAGGTACCTGAGTTGTCTCGCCAAGAAACTTCTCTTATGACATTTGGCATCTTGCTCTTTTATTCAGTTACATGGATTCTTGTCTTATTCTATCCAACCAAAGCCAAGTTCCTTGAAAGTGGAGACTGTATCTTAATAACACTTAAAGCTCATTAAACACTTGAAAGCATTTAAAATTTTTTAAAAATATTTCATTTATATATATTTAGAGAGCAGGGAAAGGAAGGAGAAAGAGAGGGAGAGAAACATCAATGTGTGGTTGTCTCTCAAGCATCCCCTACTAGGGACCTGGCCTGCAACCCAGGCATGTACTCTGCCTGGGAATTGAACTGGTGACCCTTTGGTTCACAGGCCAACACTCAATTCACTGAGCCACACTAGTCAGGGCTTAAGAGAGCATGTGAACATAGTAAGTATTTGGTTGTAGATGAGCATGAATTTCAGTCTTTGTGAGACAGAATAGTACTATCATTGATAAATAATTTTGAAGTAATTTAATTTACTTGCTTCTGTGTTATTTTAAATTTTAACTGGCAATCTTTTCAGCTATAAATAATGTTCTCAATAAAATGTACACATCTCTGGGATTATTTATGAGTATAAAAATCATTTCCAATATAAATTATCCACTCAGTGACTGTGGGGTATGTAAACATATTGTATGTCCTGAGACATGAAAACAAATTCTCTCATGCCAGAGAGGAGAGTTATAATGCTATGCTACTGCAGAGACTGACAAATGAGAATAATTGGATTTTGTTACTGGGTTTTAGCTTTAATGTATAGTTAAAATTGTTTGAAACTGTGAAATAAAAAAAATATACATTAGTCCTCTAAATTTCAAGATAACATGTGGAAGTATTATACAATTTTTGTGGAGCAACCAAATCTACATTTCTGCCTAAAAAGCTTCTGTTTCTTATTTGAAATACAAGTTCTGTCTAGGAAAAATCCAACCACTGTCAGTATAATGAGAATGGTTTGCATGACACTGATGTAACCTGGCAGCGAGGAGAGTGGACTGGAATGCACATGCATGAACAGTGATGACTTCACTCTACTAGTCAGTGGGAGCGGTGGATGCTGTTGAATGAGCATGAGTACTGTGTGGCTGTTGCATTCAAAATGACTGAGTGAGTGGAGCAATGAATCTGCATCAAATTTTGTGTTAAGCCTAAACATTCCTCCGCAGAAACTATTCAGATGATTCAGAAGGCCGCAGCTATGGGCAGCTGGTGATTGGCAGCTTCATCACGACAACATGCCCGCTCATGCATCATTGTCTCATGAAGAGTTTTTTCAGTGAAACATCAAATCACCCAGGTGACTCAGCCCCCTTACAGGCCAGGTTTGGCCCCCTGTGACTTCAGGCTTTTCCCAGAACTAAAATCACTTTAGAAAGGGAAGAGATTTCAGAGCATCGATGAGATTCAGAAAAATACAGTAGGACAGCTGATGGCAACTGGGAGAACTGTGTGAGGTCCCAAGGTGCCTACTTTGAAGGGGACTGAGGCTTCATTGTCCTATGTACAATGTTTCTTGTATCTTCTTCAATAAATAACTCTATTTTTCATATTATATGGCTGGATACATTCTGGACAGACCTTGTATAATGGAATGTTTTTGTGCTTTTCGTGTACATTGTAAAAGATGACCCAAGGGACAAATGAATTTAGTTTTTTGTCACTGCTCTTACACCAGTATGCCACTCCATGCACCGTGGTCCCTGCATCCAACCAGCTAAGTATGCTGGGAATATTAAAAATTGGGTTAATTTTGTGATTATGAGCGCATACACATTCACAAACATGCCTGACATTACATGAGTCTGTTCTGAAGATTCATACACACAGTGGGGGAACATTTTAGTTCCTTCATTAAACATTTCCCTGATTAAATAAGGGCATTACATCTAAACAACTTAGACCAAGTGTAGTTGAAGCAAGTCTGGGGATAAAATTTGAAAATCCCCGTATTCTTGGTCCTGTGTCAAGCTAGGCAATTGTTGGGTAACAGGATTAAGCAAAGAAAGAGGCATTCATAAGGGAAATACAAATCAGGAATTCTGTTAGCCTGTCTCTAGAAACTCAAAATTTCTGTATTTTTGAGGCATCATTTGCATGGACCCCTTCATGTGTAGTGGATTAAGTCATGTTTGTGAGACTTCCTAGCAGGAATATGGTAAAGGAGAAGAGGGGAGGGTGAGGTAGAAAACACAAGTGAGTTAGAAGTAAAGATGGAGAGAGATGAGACAGAAGCAAGAGAAGGAAAGATCACAATGAAGGTAGTACAGGTGGTAACTAAAGTAAGAGCTGCGATTAATTGAACATTCCCATGGCAGGTATTTTTTTAATTATGCTATTTCTGTTAACTCATTTATATTACAATATATTACAATTAAAAAAAAATGAGGCACAGAATGATCAAGAAATTTTGCCAAGGTCATCCAGCTAGTAAATAACAGAACCTGGACCTGAATTTAGGTACCCTAGACCTACTGTGTGCTATCAAGATGCCACCCAATGATATTCCTGCTGCAACTTGCTGCTCTTGTGAAGAATGCAAAACCCATACCACCAAGGATCTTCTGATTTTTTTTACTACTGCATCCCCATGTTCTATTTAAGACTGACTGTGAGTCAATGAATATTTATTAAGGTCTTACCGTGTGCCTGGCTCAGGTCTAGGTGCTGGAAATACAGCAGCGAACCTCCCACACTCAAGGAGCTTATATTCTAGTGGAATGTGCTTGCCGGAATGTGGTTGATATGTGGTAAATATTTGTGGACTGTTGTTGCTGAAGATCACATGAACTAGGACATAAAAATGGGCTTGGCTCCTGTGGTATATAGCTTTTTAAAATTTTATTATTTTCTTAAATACCAGTATCATCAGTCCAATGCAGACAGCAAACTTTGGGTGCCAGGGAAAGACAGCCACAGTTACAGAAGTTAGGGCTTCAAGAAATACCTATAGTAAAAATGCTAGCATTTGATTGGAAGGGCAATGAAATGTTAAAAAAAAAAAAAAAAAAAATGCATGGGAATAACCACAAGGAAAATACAGACCAGTTGCCTGAACACAGGCAAACTAGGCATGGCAGGCAGGCTAGGACTCGCGATGCCCTCCCGGCGACACCCTCAGAGTTACAGTGCACTGGACACATCAGGTGCAATGTGCTTTTACTTAGGTAGCACATATTAATAAAACAATTTTGGAAAGGAATTCTGCACCTGGATTTTCATGCTGCTAACCAACCTTGAAATCAAGCTGCTAAATAGGGCTTAATGCACTGTCAAATCTTGAAGTCCTTTTTACCAGCATTCAGGTTAATGGTTAAAGATTGGTATGTAAGGTGTACTGTAGTTCCCTTTCAGTACTTTAGTTAATAATACATCCTATCACGGTGCCTGAAGACTCTGTCAAAACAAGTAAGGGCAAACCAGACTACTGCCCCATTTGGGATCGGTGGTGCTCAGGACAAAATGACTCCGGTTATCTGTTTCCAGTAGACAGCAGTCATTAATTTCAAGTGGAGAAATACATACCATTGGAACGTTCGAGCCTCATAGATGGTTTTAAATCACCCATTCCATTCAGAATCCTTTCCATTTTACAATTGTGTTTGTCTGCTATCTGTAGTAACATCAGGTATTTCTCAGTTTTTAGAATGAACTATTTGTTTCTTTAAACACACGACCCCACACACCTTGGATTTCACAGCCTATTGAAATCAAGGTCAGCTAGAAACTAATACTTTGGTTCCATTCTTCTTTTTGTGCCTTTAGACTTTAACTAAAACCATTGACTGAGAAGATAGTCCCACGTCCAATGTAAGTCTGGGATGTGACAAATTTGCTTCCCCAACCCTAATTAGTTTGGCTTTTCTTTCTTTCTTTTTTCTTATTTTGAATTTTGTTTTTTGATCCCAGTTAACTATGTTACTCTTATTAAACTGCTGTTAAAATTTTACCAACAGGACCAATAATTTTCCTCCTCAGTGGAAAACTTTTATGTCTTAAACATATTCATGATCTTGTAAATAGAGAATTTTTTTTCCCACAGAAAATATTCCTTTGTTCTTTATACGGATATTGTTTAACTTTTATTTTCTTGGTTCTTTCTTTTTGGAGCTGATTGGTTCTAGAGTAGTTGACAGAGATGAATCAAGGTAACATCTTAATCTAATTAAAATCAATGTATTTGTTCAAGCAAAACTATTTATATGAAAAACCCAAGATAGTGCATGATTTTTGAATTCAAATTAAATGTGAAAAATATAATATATAGCCTAACATTTAAGTAAATTTAAGGAAAATATTATTTCAAAGTTTTGGAATGTTTCAAAATTTTTATCATAACATTTTAGGAAAAAATGCAAAATAAAACCAAATAAAAAATAAGCAGAGATTTGATACTGGTAATTGAACATTAAAGCCATAATCTTTGTGTGAATTAAGATCATATAATTGATTACAGGGACAAGTTTACAAGTAAAAAGTACAGAGAACTGAGATGCCTGCTTCTGGGGTGTGTGCATAGCTTTCTAGAATTTACAGTCTAGATCCCTAATATTTTAGCTCTGTGTGTGCTGCTGAAGTGTTTACCTCAAAACATGCCACTCTGGCATAAGATTTATTTTGAGCTGAGGGTAATTGAGAACAAAGAGATACAGGAAGCATTCTCTGCCTTCCCCCACCCGCCTAAAAGCAGGGGGTAAATTTCCCCTCTGAAGGTGTTCTCTGCCTGCCTGCACCAGAGAGAGAACAACCCTCAGCACCAGAGACGGAGGCAGCACTGAGATGAGTCTGCGTGAACAAACCTTAACACAGAACCGTGACCTGCCGTGAAGTGTTCCCTGTCTATTTACAACTCCCAGGAGCCAGTAACCCCCTTTTCTCTGCGGGGTCACTTGCCACAAGTTAATGTCCTTTGTTAAAAGAGTATATAAGCCCCCAAAGTCTATTTTTTTTGGAGTCCTCCCTGCATGTAAAACTATTAACATCAAATAAAAATTGTATGCTTTTCTTCTGTTAATATGTCTTTTGTCAGTTTAATTTGCAAGCCTTGGGTACAGAAGCTGAGAGAGGAGAGGAAAAGATTTTCCTCTCTTACACTGCTATCAATGGTCTTGTGAATCTGAGCAGTTTTGAGATCCAGCTCCAGTGTACACTAGAAACATTCGCCATCATCTTTCTTATTTTCTAAAATTGGATAATATTAAATCTACCTGCAGTCTTTAAGTACCAACTGCGTGTCATAGCTGTATTTGGCACTAAGAAAAACAATCCCATTCTGGCCTAGCCTCAAAGGAGCCAAGGATATAGAATAGAAGAAAGATAAGAATCAAGAACAGAACAATCAAGCCACCCTATGTGGAACCAGCACTCTTCGAGAAACAGTGTAGAAAAGTAAGATGCCTTGGGCTGTTGATACCCAGGAAGGACTTCGTAAATGCTTGAATTTAAAGTTCTAATGGAAGGTAGCTTTAGATTAGAGGGGGGAAAAAAAGTCCTTGCTTAGAACCACAGACACACACTCAGATACAAAATTTGTTTCTGTGCTTTCTTTTTCAGTGAATCCAGATCACAAACACAAAGTCTTGAGATGTCTGGGTGACCGACAGGGCTCCACAGAGCCGGACTCCGCAGGCACTTCGCTTTGTGCCCCTGGAAAAGGCTTCGGCCCTCTGGTCCTCAGCTCCCTCACATCCGTCCAGGCCACCTGTATGTTTCCTTCTACTCCTAGCATTTTATGACAAGGTCAAACTATGCCAGACTGTGGCACCTTCAAAGGCTGGGAGTAAACATGCAATAATTCATGAATTAAGATAAAAATGTAAAAATAAGCACTTGCCTCAACCTTTCTATTTTCTTAAAAAAATTACAGGAGGCATGACCCAGCCTCCACATTGGTTTTCCAACATTTTTCTGTGCACAAAAATTACCCAGGGAGCATGGTAAAAGCATAAGCCCTTCTGAACTTCTGTTCCCTGCAACCAGCCCTCATTCTGATTCAGAAAGTCTGGGCTGGGCCCAGGAATTTGTGTATCCAAGAGGCTCCCCTCAGGTGATTCTGATGCCAGGGGTCCTGGTGGGTTATTGTCGTGGGTTGTTGTCCTGGGTTCTGGGCAACAATTCAGGAACACTGAAGCAGGGAATTAAGTCTGACCCCAAGTCATTTCTCCAGCTGAGTGCTTCAAGGACTTCAGGGAAGTTCCGAATCAATCTCTGTGGAATGCTTCAGATTAGAGATAAATCCCTTAGGTCTGTTTTGATCCAGTCACAGTGAGTTGTAGGCTGAACAGAAATGAACTACAACAGGGCATGTTCAACCACTAAAGCACTCCTTTTCTAGAATGATGGTGTGCCAAGGGCAAGAATTTCCAGAGGCAAACATTTCCAAGTGGTATCAGTGATAGAAACAACCCAATTGGGGAGGCAGGGGTGGGAATAGGGGAGTAGACCAGGGAATTGGTAGCTAACCCTGCTGTAACAAGACCGAGCTGGCAGTTACCTAGGTAAGTCCTCCAAAGGAACGTGGAATTTTTCTGATGTTTATTTTGAGATGCCTCATTGCCAGTCCTCATTTACTGGTATCATGCTTCTCTGTGCCTAACTTGAATTTTTCATTCCTTAATTCATTTTTCTCTATTCTGCCCTTCTTTAAGCATAAAAACAATGGGTCCTGTCCACTGTAAAACCAATCAACAAACAGAAAAAATGTTATAGACATGGAAATTATTCAAATAGCTCCTCAGTTTAGTCCTCCTATTTTCAAGTGTTCTGAGCGCTAGTTGGGATCTTCTGAGAACATTCCTACATTTTTAGAGGGGGAAGTCCCCCGTCCAAAGTCACGCCTCACTGTGGGTCCGCTTGCAAGGATGGGGTGAGAGGACGGGGTGGGATAGGAAGTGATTGGCACCTTGATTCTGGGGCCACCCCGGTCCCTTCTGCTTCCTGACAGTCAATTCCCTTTCCAGCCACCCTTTGTGTTGCCTTCATATTGTCTCTGAAGTGTACATCTGTGTTGGTTCCCTGCTGAAACCTTTCATTGCCTTCAAAATAAAATTGAAATGGTTTTAAGTTGAAAACAAAAGAGAAAGGATTTCATGAACATGGGCCGTTTCTTTGTCTCCCTCCTCTTCCTTATGAGATGCCTGGCCTCCAGCCTGAGGCTCTGCTCTCCACCTTTTAGAATTGGCCTCACTATGGGAATTTTATAAGCAGTTTGGAAACTTTTCTATCTACTATGATGGAAATTCCTTGAGGTGAGGGATTTTCTTTTTCTCATTCATCTTCCTCTCCCCAGCACCAGTACGGACCCAAAGTGTTTGTTAAATGAATATTTTTAAAAATGAATGGGTGAATAATTGATTGTTTCAAAAATGATGTCTATATTTCTGAATCTCATGTGCTTCATTTGAGGGAATAATGTAAATATTTCTAACAATGTATTTGATTTTACTTGGTTCACTTGAAAAATAATTTAGTACTTTATTAACAATGGTTTGTGTTCTTAATAAATGATACATTATATTTGAATTTTTAAGCAAGCATTGGGGTAATTTTTTTAAACATCAACATTTGAGGTTAAGAACCTCCTTCCAATCAGACTGATGCCCATTCACAAATCCATGTTTGCTTGATTAAACGTTGATACAGGAAGCACACATCTCAGCTCCAGACTTTTGTTTCAGTGGCATGAATGGTCACAAAATGAAGATAGCTGCCCCCACTATCACTTACAGCAGATAAC
Organism: Pteronotus mesoamericanus; assembly: GCF_021234165.1. NCBI lineage: Eukaryota > Metazoa > Chordata > Mammalia > Chiroptera > Mormoopidae > Pteronotus > Pteronotus mesoamericanus. Next base: position 2,484,429 of record NW_026555277.1, read on the forward strand.
CCACATAGATAGCAAAGAACTGAATTACATCTATTCTGACCAAGAGAAAAATGCAACAGTCCTTAGAACAAGCCAATACGCTGGGCCTCACTAATCCTCAGGTTTAGAGTCAAAAACGGCGATTGCCATGAGGTTTGGCATTTCGACTATTCTTTGCATGGGCATAAATATGATTTCTACAGTTCATGGAGGACATGGGAAAGGCAACATGGGAGTGGTCACACCCCGAGTTCCAGAGCCAGACCGCTGGGTGAACATCCCTGCTGCACCACTTGACCGCCTCATGACTCTTGCCCAGGACTCTTGCCTCCTGCCATTTCCTCATTAGTAAAATGGAATAATAATTGTAACCACCCTCATCGGAGTATTGGAGCATTCTAATGAACACATATGGGATGTTTACCACCATGCCTGGCATGTAGTAGGTGGGCTCAGTGTTAGCTATTATAATTGCCCACTTATTTCTACTTTTCTCAGTTTTGTGTGGGTATATTGTGAGAAACAAGTTTTCTTTCTCTTTTTAAATTATTATTTTGATTGCACTATTACAATTGTCTTGATTTTTCTCCCTTTGCTCCCTCCACACAGTACCCCTGCTCCCTCAGGCAACCCCCACACCATTGTTCATGTTCATGGATCATGGGTATATGTTCTTCGGCACCTCCATTTTCTACACTGTACTCTACAGCCCCATGGTTATTCTGTAACTACCCATTTGTACTTCTTAGTCCCCTCATCTCTTCACACATTCCCCCACGTCCCCATCTCCTATGGCAACTATCAAAATGCTCTCTGAATCCATGATTCTGTTCTTCTTGTGTGCTTAGTTTGCTTTTAGGTTCAATTGTTGATAGATTTGTATTTTTTGTCATTTTGTTGTTCACAGTTATGATCTTTTTCTTAAATAAGTCCTTTTACCATTTTATATAACAATGGTTTAGTGCTGATGGACTCCTTTAGTTTTGTCTTGTCTCGGAAGCTCTTTATCTGCCCTTCAGTTCTAAATGATAAGTTTTCCTAGGTAGAGCAATCTTGGCTGTAGATCCCTGCTTTTCATGACTTTGAACTTTTCTTGTCAATCCCTTCTAGCCTGCAAAGTTTCCTTTGAAAAATCAGCTGACAGTCTTATGGGAACTCCCCTGTAGGTAATTAACTTCTTTTCTCTTGCTGCTTTTAAGAGTCTCTCTTTATCTTTAACCTTTGGCATTTTAATTATGATGTGTCTTGGAATGGACCTCTTTGCATCCATCTTTTTTGGGACTCTCTGTGCTTCCTGGACTTACATGTCTATTTCCTTCACCAAATTAGAGAAGTATTCTTTCATTATTTTTTCAAGTAAATTTCCAATTTCTTGCTCTTTCTCTTCTCCTTCTGGTACCCCAATGATGCAAATGTTGGACCTGTTGAAGTTGTCCCAGAGGCTGCTTATACTCTCCTCATTTTTTTTTTTTGGATTCTTTTTTTCTTCTTGCTGTTTTGACTGATTTTTACTTCCTTATGTTCCAAATCATTGATCTGATTCTTGGTTTCATCCGCTCTACTGTGTTTCCCTGTAAATTGTTTATTTCGATTAATGTATCCTTTGTTTTTTTAAATTATTTTTTATTTTTTTATTGTTCAAAATCATTTGTCTCCATTTTCCCACCACCACTTTCCCCTGCCCCACCTGCCCCTGTATCCTTCATTTCTAACTGGGTCTTTTTTATGCTGCTGAGGTCCTCACTAAGTTCCGTGAACATCCTTATAACCAGTGTTTTGAACTCTGCATCTGATAGATTGCTTATCTCCATTTTGTTTAGTTATTTTTCTGGAGTTTTGTTGTGTTCTTTCATTTGGGCCATGTTTCTTTGTCTCCTTGTTTTGGCAGCCTCCCTGTGTTTGTTTCTATGTATTAGAGCTGATTTGACTTGTGTCTTGGTAGCGTGGCCTAATGTTGTAGGTGTCCTATAGGGTCCAGTGGCACAGCTTTCTCCATCACCTAAGCTGCATATGTGAGGTGCACCCTTTGTGTGGGCTGAGTACACCCTCCTCTTGTAGTTGAGCCTTGATTGCTGTTGGCACATCAATGGGAGGGATTTATGCAGGTCAATCAGCTACCGGGACTGTCTGTGACCACTTCCCACCATCCTCTGCCCTCCATGGAAGATCAGCTGTGCAGGGGCAGTGTGGTGGTACTTCGATGTGGTCTGTATCTGTCCACTGAGTGTACTGGCCCTGGGTTTCCCAGGTGGTGGCAGGCCAAGGTCAGCCCCCACCTATGTTTTGCCTGGGGCCACCCTGCCTGAGCTATAAAGCAATCTGAGATGGCTGCTACTCATGCTGGGCTTGGAGATTCCCAGGTGGAGCCAAGCTGTGAATCTAGCCTGGTTGCTGCAAGTGCCGGGCCTGGGGCTCACTGAGGCCAGTGGTTGCTTGTTTGATAAGACTTAGGAAGTTGTTAAGCATGAGCCAAGACCAGTCATTCATATGGAAAGGCAGCTTGGGTGGGCACATAAGTTGGGTGGGGTGGAGTCTCTGCCGATCTCCAAGTAGGGTCAAACACTGTTAGCCATGTTGATGGTGCCTCAGATATGGCACCCACTTGCTGGCTCTATGGGGGGAGGGTTTAGAAAAGGAACAATGGCCTCTGCTTGCCTTGATGCCAGACACTTCAGTTTATCCCTATATAACACTGATTCCTTTCAAGCTGGTACCATGGTGCTAGAGCTCAGAGGGAGTGAGTCTGAGTAGGGGAATCCGTGTGTGGGTTATTTAAGAGGAACAGCTTGGGGCTGCAGCAGTTTCTTCCACTGACTCAATCCCCACTGGTTTTTACAGCCTGAAGTTATGAGGGCTTATCTTCCTGGCACTGGAAACCTGGGCTGGAGGGCCTGGTGTGGGGCTGGGATTCCTCACTCCCAAGATCTCTCTCCCAAATTTTTATCTTCCACACGTGGGTGAGGGACCAGCATGTTCTGCATCAGCACTCCTCCTGCCAGTCTCGATGGATATGGGTTCTTTAATTACATAGTTGTCAGACTTCCATTCAACTTGATTTCTGATGGTTCTGAGTGATGGTTGTTCTATATTTTAGTTGTAATTCTGATGTGGTTGTGCGAAGAGGCGAGCCATGTCTGCCTATGCTGCCATCTTGACTGGAAGTCTGAAAGCTGTTCAAAGGTTTTCTAGTATCTCTAGGGATAAGGTTATGTTTTTCTCTTTTGACCTATAAACATGGTCAATTTATATGTAAAATTATTAAACAATTTTGTATTCTGGAATGATACTACTTTGTCTTGGCATTTTATTTTTCAAAATATGCTGTGCTTTTATTTCATTATTTTATTTTATTTTGCCAATGTTTTATTCAGGACTTCATCAGGACAGTTACATGCTTCAGTTTGGAATTGATTTCTAATGATTTGTCAAATAACAAAAAAGGGAACAAAAAGTATGAAAGCTATTCATTTTCTCTATGCACTGAAACTGTTTAATAGCCTGAAGATGAACTCTTCTTGAAATGGAGAAAAATTCACTCATGACAACTTTAGGGGTAACAGTTTCCTTATAGGTAATGATTAAAGGACTTTCTTATTTCTTCCCAGATTATTGGCTTATTCTTTTTCTCAATTTTTATAATATATATTCTAATTGAAAATTATTCCAATTTATCCATGTTTTCAAATTTATGAGCATAAAGTGTGCAGAATATTTCTACTTTCACCTCTATGTGCTATTATTTCCACATTCTCATTTTGTATATCATTTTTAAAAACTCTTTAATTAAGTGAGCTAATATTTTTCTATTTCCAAAATACCTAGCTATTTATGAATTTACAGTTTTTCTGTGTTTTTGGTACTCACTTTTTATATTTTTAGTTAATTTTCCCCTTCTGATTAAGCTTCTGTATTTGAAAATTTTTAGGAGACTTTTTGAGTTGATTGCTTACTGTGTTAGTCGTCTGTATTTTGTTATGTAAACTACAGCACTGGTGGCTGACTTCCCGTCCTCCCTCCAGACCTGCTCACTGTCCTGGGAGGCTGACTGTGAGGTCCACAGAGAAACAAGGGGTTCCTAAGATGTCAGGCTTCTGGTGAGACATGGAGGGAGGAAGAGAACTGATGAGGTCAAGGTCTTTATTCTGGCTCCCTCCCTGCCGGGCTGCCTTAAGCTTCTGGATCTCTCTACTTATGGCACCTGCACCTTCCAAGATGGTGGCCAAGTAAACCTTGCCACACCACAATCTCCCAAGCATGGCTCTGTGGAATGCTTTCCTCACAATTCTGAGAAAGAACCCCACTTCCACCGGCAACAATGGTTATAGCTGCTCCATCCTTTGATCCCCACAAAGGGCTGAGATGTAACAAGCCTGGGGTTGGTATGTACCCTGCTCTTCTGACTTTATTACTCCCTTGTCAGGTTCTGGGAAAAACGAAATGAGCAAGTCCTATGGGATGGCGAATGCCAAATCACATTTAACTGAAAGTAAGAAATGAACAATAAGAAAAGCAAATAAACAAAAAAAGACATAGACACAGACATAGTATGTTGGCTAGCAGAGGGAAAAAGGGGTGGAGGATAGTAAAGGGTAAAGGAGGTCAAATGTATGGTGACAGAAGACTTGACTTTGGGTGGTAGGTGCACAGTGCAATATACAGATGATGGATCGTAGAATTGTACACGTGAAACCTATATAGCCTTATTAACCAATGTTGCCCTGATAAATTTAATTAAAGTAAATAACTAAACAAAGAAAGAAACTTATGGGAACAGAAAAAATGTAACATTTCAAAGCATTATGCACACTGAAGAAATTCAATAACAGTAAAGGGGGAAAGATAACGACTGGATACAATCACAATCCTATAACTAAGTTTAGACAAGCTGTTCAAGATGAAATAGGGTTCCAGCACCTGGAGTGCCACTGATTTGTGATTAATTAACCATCTGGTTTCCAATGACATTTTGTGTCTGAAGGGGATAATGTAATTTAACTTTCATACTCTGTGCTAAAATCACATTTTGCTTTTCATTCTATAACTTGAGAGAGAAAAATGAATACTTGAATTTAAAGCACACTAGTTCTTTTAGATGGTGTGTTTTGAAGAATTCAGAAGTGAACTTTTACACTTTCATAGTTAGAGAAATTTAAGCAAATATAAATTTCTTTTTTCCTTCAATGTTTTTCCCCCGTAAACCCTCCGTGACTCTCATTAGCCTGATAAAGCACTGCCCTTATCAAAGAAATTATCAAATTTATTCCAGGGTTCTTTGTACTTTTTAAAAACATTAGTAATATTTTAAATTCTACCACCATTAGTGTTCCAGAAATTGATTATGAAGAAAAGTCTTTACTTTCAGCCTTTGCAATGACTGAAATAAGAAAGTGGTTTCCATTAAAAAGCTATGTGAGATTTTTACCATTGGTTTTTTATCAGAATTAGAGGGGAATTCCTTGACGTTGAAGGCAACAGCATAAAATTTTAGGCACATCTCTCTCTAGGATGAGTTACTGGCTGACTTTGAAATCTGATAACTGTTCTGCTGAGTCAGTGTAATCCATTGCAGCCCTTGGCGCAGTTTGCTTTGCCGCCTTGATATGCGGCCTTGCCACCGGGGGTGCCCCATAAATGCTTCTTGGATGGAGCCATTCAACATTTTTATACTGCTGATGCAGAGTGATTTTGTGGACTGCTTTCAAAACACTGTTATAAAGCTGATTATATTTCCTGCTTTCTCACCAACTTTTTTTTTTTTCATGAAGTATGAATTAAAAAAATGGGTCTTTTGTATATATCAAGAATCTTGAACTTTCACATCCTTTGACACAGGAATTCCATGTCTAGCAGTTTAGAAAATATAATCCTAAATATGAAGCAGAATGTCATATACAAACATGATTATAGCAGCATTATTTACATTAAAAAAAGAAAATTAAAATGTCTTAAATGTCCACTAGGAGAGAAGTAGCTGAGCAATCTTGTCTATTAAAAAATGCTTATAAGACCACATAAATATTATTTATGGAGCCTATTTTTATAAGAGAAACAAGGCCATAGAATTAAACATACAATTTAAATTTTTTAAAACCTTATACATAGTAAAAATTCTAGAGGAAAACAGTAAAAACATTAATGATATTATCTTTAAGTAGTGAAGCTATGGGTTTTTTTTCAATTTTTTCAGAATTTTTCACATTTTCTTTCATTAGCACACATTATATTTTGATTTTTAATTGGTTATTATACATCTTAGCCTTAGTACAAAGAATATACAGTCCCTCGTCCATTAAACGTTTAGATCTGAAATAATAAAGCTATGTGTCTACAGTAGATAACATATGGAATACATGTATCTATGCATTTGGTTTAAACTGCAGCAGTGTGTTAATTTTAGTTAGGAATGAACACAGACTGCTGTGAGAAACATTATTTTATGTCCATGTTTTAAAAGAGCCTCAGGATCTGTAACAGGTGACATTCAAGGCCTGTGTGCAAAGCCAGCAGAGAAAGAGAGAGTCACGGAGCACGCGGCCCTGGGTAGAACCAGGGAGAAGTGCCGCTCTCCTGAGTAGGCTTCCGGCTCTAGAGGGGTCTGCACATGCCTTTGAATTAAAAGGTGGGAAGTCAACTCAAAATCTCCTCTTTTGGTAAATATTTCAACTCATTTACAACTGTGACTGTAGTTAAGATGCAAAGGGAAATTTGCTGGATGTACTGAATATTTACTTTTATTTTCTTCCACGTGATACCCGTCTTCCTTCCTCTTGGTAGACACACGTCCTCCTCCTTGGCCACTGTGATTGCTTGAGAGCGTGGCACTCCAGAAATTTTCCTGAGGATTCTTGGGAAACGAAACCTCCTGATTTTGGGGGGGAAGAACTGGTGGACATAGTTTCTTGTCATGGCAGACATAAAACAAATGTGAAAGCATAGCGTTGAGACCACGATAGAAAGCAACCTTGGGATGAGGCAGACATCATACGTACAAAGAGCAGCAGCCAAAGAAACTAGATCTTGGGTGACATCACCGAGACCCTGGATCTAGCCTCACCTGAGACCCTCCTGACCGCTGGGTTTTTAAGTTATGGGAACATATATATTCTTTTTATCATTTATGCCATTTCTTTTTTAATCCTCACCCTAGGATATGTTTATTGATTTGAGAGAGAGAGGAAGAAAAGAGAGAAAGCGAGTGAGAGAGAGAGAAACAGTGATGTGAGAGAGGAACATAGATCGGTTGCCTCCCATATGCACCCCGACCAGGGACTGGACCCTCAAATTTTGGCGTGTGGGACGATGCTGCAACCAACTGAACCATCTGGCCAGGGCTGTTTATGCTATTTTCAACAGAGTTTTAGGTTATTTACAATGACAAGGTTGCCAATTGGATCTCTGAGTTATTTAATTCTTTCTTGATAAAAGATATCAAGAAAGGAATGCATATTAATAAAGTAAAATTGGCAAACACTGTACTTGCACAAGTTTGTAAAATGAATGTAGCACAAGTCCCTAGTGGAGGGCAGTTCTTTGATGCTGACTTTGGGTCGATGCAGAGCTGTCCATCTATCATCACCAAGTCCTGCTGATCAGACCTAAAACACTCTCAGACATCTGCGTGCTTCTCTCCATCCCCTCAGTCCTCGTTTTCCTTCCGACCATCCCTATCTCTCACCAGGACCCTTCTCAGGCCTCCAATCCATTCCCCATACCACAGCCAGCGTGCTTTTTCCAAATCATACATCTAATTGTGTCTCTGTCCTGTTCAAGACCTTTCTATGCTCCCTGTTACTCGTAGGACCAAGTTCAAACTCCTTAATGTGACCCTGTAGGATGGAGCCCCACACGCCCTGTCCCTCCCGCTGCCTCTCTACCTCTAGCCACTCAGGCCTTCCGTCTGGCTCTCACACAGGAAGCCCCAGCTCAGAATGGACTGTTCTCTCTACTGGAAGCTTCTCCCCTGCCAACCTTCCTGGCTGGTTTTCCCTCATGTTCCAGGTCTCAGCATACGTAGCACTTTCTTCCGGGGCGGGGGAGTGGGGAGGCCTTTTCTGACAACCCTCTGTGCCGCTTTGGCAGGCGCTCTCCCACCACACTGGAGTCCTATCCTATGACATCGCAATTGCCTAACTCTTGCTAGACTGGAAGCTGGGTGAAGGCAGGCCCACCCTGTTCACTCCCCTGCCCCCGCTGTAGCGCAGCACACGATTATTGCTCTGAATGAGTTAATAATTAATTAGAAAATTATTCACATGGTAAGCCTAAGGCCTAATATCACATACATATCGATGCAAAAAATTATACCCTGCATACATATAGGTGCTTCTAATCCAGAAAGTTATTTTTTTGGTATTGTAGCACATTTAGATGAAAATAGTTCCAGTTTAAACAAGTTCAAAACAATTCGTTTGGGTTTTCATTTCATGAATCACAGAACCTGTGCCAATTTTCTAAGCAAACTGCTGTAACTCTGTTACGTGAGATGGTGTGGGGGAGAAGGCTTTAAAAATAGCTGACCGGATATCCCTCTTGGTGGCCTGGGTTATGTAAAAGTATTTTGTGTTAAGCCAATGTCTCACAATGGATGGCTGAGCTTTGAAAGAACTATTTGGAATCCGTTTTTCAGGGTTAAATATCTGCTTATAAACAGAATCAGACAAAAAAATCTGCCAGAGAAAAGGGCAGAATGTCCAAATAGTTATCACTTTCTAACTTCAGGTACCTAAAAAAATTCCAATGTTAATACTGAAATTTATTGTTTAAAGGTCTCTAAGAACTTAGTGAGAAAGAAGCCAGGATTTCTGTTTTTAAAAAGTTGTTACATTTGGGCCTAAATTACTTTTCTATTGGAGCAGATAATATTTGCTGTTACTCACATTTATTTTAATTTTTAAAAAGAAATAATTTGGGGACATTTTCCCCATAAAACTCCATCAAGTCAAAATAATAATGATTGTTGTTTGAGAGTTTATGATGGACCGCAGTCTTGGGTACAAATGATTGGGCCAAACTAGGTGAGTCTTGTCCTGTGGACCAATCATATCCTCTCTGGAGTGGGGACTTAGGTGCCTGGTGGTGGGAGTAGGAGCCCAGAGCAACAGAGAGATGCAGATAAGACCCCCTCTGGCAGGAGCAGATGTGAACGAGCAGAAGCCAGGAGGATAGGGAAGCTGAGTGAGCAGCAGCTATGGGACAGAGCACCCCCAAGGGAGAGGGTCCGGTGGTTGGCCAGCGGGGGCAGAACTGACAGCAGAAACTTCTACTGAGTTTCTATAATTCCCGCCGTTGAAGGGACAATAAGGTGACTTGGTCACTAAACCCACATGTTCCTAAAATAACTTCCGTTACGCATCATGCTGGCCTCAAGATTTATATTGCTATTTCTCTCATTGCTACATGTGTATGCGTTCAGAAAACTCGATTTCTTGAGATACGGGGAGAATCTCTGTTCCCCATCAAAAAAGCCTCCTCCGGGTACCTATGTGCGAAACAGCACGCAGACGCCATCGGGCTGTCCCCAGCTCTCCCTGCTGCCCTCCTGTGCCGCTGCCGTGGCCACACCATTCAAAGCCCATTGCAGCAAAAGCACTGCCAGATTTCCAGCCGCATCCCTGGTAGATCTGACTCAGGGCAGAGCGATCACCATCACCTCCTCACCCCCACTCTCGCCCTCCTGCCAACATTCTCAGTTTGCAGACAAATCCCGTCAGCAACTCAGTGAGTCAGTATCTGAAAGGGCCCCGAGTCAGGAAGATGGACAAGGACCCTCTTATCTTAAGTAAGGGGCTCTGACCTTTTAAAGATAATATGTCACCCTGATTACGAGGACAGAGGAAATTTATGTCTCTGAGCCTGCAATTTTACCGTGTACACTGAAAATATCTGGAAAAGGTCTGATAAGGGAGGCGACCATTAATCAACGAGAGCGGTTGTTCCAAGTAGTTTCAAACTCATTTTTTCAGGTAGAACTTTCTGTCTCATGGGCAAGCATCTAAGTTTATGAGATTGTCAAGAAATAAATTTTCTGTATTTACTTTACATTTCAACTATATTTAGCTAGTATTGATGTATTATTTAATTTTCCTGCTAAGCTTATTTAGGATACAGTAAATACTTAAATATACAATTGATTCTTAAATGTTTATTTCTTGACAGGTTCAAAATTGTTTTGAAGGTATAATTTAACAATATAGTTTGTTTTTTGAACACATGTTTGCCTGGAGCTTTTTCCAGGATGTATCTGTTATGTATAGTGAATTATAGTTATATTGATCACCAAACTCTAGCTTCTGTACCCAACTAAATCAAGCTGCATTTTTCTTTAACCCTCAAGCAATAAAGTCTAATTATTACATAACTTATTGTTTCATGGATTCATACACATATTTCACATTGTCCAATACTAAACTGAATAATTCACAATAATATGTGGCACAGTGAATGTGTAAGGTAAGCATTAACATGATTCTTACAAGTTGAGTTATGAAGCAGTATTAAAAAGGAAACTTTTCATATCCGTCACTTGTGTGCTGAAGCAAGGACGCTCCATCTCACAGAATACCTCTCAAAAATGCACGGTCCACACTGGCCCATGGCACACTAGTTCTAGTAAAATCTACAAATGGAGGAATCTGCCTGCCCCTTAATAAACCTTAACTCAAGGCCTTCCTAGGTTGACAACAGAGAAAGAACCTCCTTGTGAGAAGTGGCTAGATTTTGTAGCTTTGCTTGGGGTCAACCAAATTCAAATTCCCCTTGGAGGTGGGTCCCTATTAGCTGCCACCTATACTAGCCTGGGCTTGGGAGAGCCGAAGCATCGAAGCCACCAGCAAGACTGGCCTTGGGGGAGATGGGTTGGTACCACATTCTCCCCATAATTTCTAGTATGGCAGCTGAGACACTGATATCGCCATAGTCATGCTTGTGGGACAGTCACCATCAACGAACCTCACCATGAAAAGAGCTAATAAGGTTTGACTCTTACTATGCCATGCGTCTTACCTATGTCACTTCTCACATCGGCACTATCAGGGCGGCACAGTAAGCACTTGGATGTGTAGTAAAAATCACATCAACTGATTCCCTTCTTCCCTCCCCTCAGAAACCTTTACAAAAGGCTTAGAAATAGAAGGAGTAACTAACAGGCAGCCCCCCACTCTGGTTCACAGCGTACAGCCCACTCCTACCTGGCAGGACCCCTCCCTGCCCAATGCTGGGCAGGCTCCCTGGAGGAGAGGCGAACTCATCTAACATCTGGGAACTCTTCCAGCGGCCCACAGGCCTGGATCGGGGCCGGAGGGTGGGGCCCAGAGAGAGACAGGCACTCCCTGGGTTCCCTCGGTCTACAGCAGCGGTTCTAGGAGGCGGCACCCCTTGCACCAGAATCAAGGGACAAATGCAGGTCTGTAGGCCACCCCATGAGGCTTTTGCCAGGAAATCTAAATTTTAAACTAAGCTCCACAAAGGACAGTTTTGCAAACTAAAGTTTGAGGACTACCGGCCCAAGGCTTTCCGTTCTGAATTACAGTTCTCTCTCTACTTCCCCCCCTGTATATTGACAGGGAATACTCCCCCTTTTCTGGGGGACCGCAATTAGCCATGGGGCAGGGCCTCCCCTCCTGGTCTCTGCAGGGTTAAGTCCTTATAAAAGACTGAAACAGCAACATGGTGGTGGGAGTGGGGAAAATTGGTGCACTCTAAACAAATGAAATAAAACACACACCCCTTTTATCTTTGTAGGTGAATACACTACCTCCTTAAACCTGCCGTTTGCATTACTTTCTTTCTAGCAGCAATGACTGTTTTGCCTTATATTCAAGAGCAAGGACAACTTGTAAAATTGTCATTTTGCCCAGAGAGCAAAAAGCTAACCATTTCCGATGGAGATTTTATTTGATCTTTCTGACCTACTGGTAGTACCATGCACTCACTACCTGGGGTGATTGCCAGGAACCCTGTGACAGATCACCTCAAGTCACCCACCCTCTATTTAGTCAGTAATAAACTAAACCTTGTACTTGACCAGACGCTTTTTATTTTTACAGCTTGGTTGACTGAATTCACCACGCAAAAAAGCTTCTACCTAATGTCAAAAGGCCAATGAAGCAGCTATGCAAAATAAGGGTCAAGAATGTGTACACAGTTTAGAGAGATTTTTTTTCCCAAAGTGTGCATAATAAAAAAATTGGACCTTTTGTATACTTACGATGTCCCATTTGGTTTGTTTGATTCTGAGTATGAACTTTAAGAATGCTCAAATTAAGTTATTTAGAACAGTTGGAAGAATTATTGCTGGTGGAGAAGAAAAGGCAGATCTTGCAAAGAAAAGGGCATATTTAAAGAAAATAGACTGAGAAATGAATGCCAAAATATAACAGTGAAGCAAAAATATTTAACCTTTTTTGGTGAAAAACACAAGGACCATAACTTCTCAAGGGGGATGGAGGAACAAGGTGGATGGCTGAAACCAAGCTGTAAAGCAAGGTTACCTCAATGAATGTCTAAGTCAAGTAGCGGTTCCAAGTTACATCTTTTGGATAGAGAAAATATTTTAGTAGTTTCCATGTCTTTTATAGGTTGATTAAGTCAATCTTGATTTTACCTGGGCTGGTGTTTATCATGCTAGATACATATAAAACATGAAGTGTCTCATAATTTGGTAATAAACAACGATTAGTCAGTGATTCAGTTCTCGCATTCCAGGCCATCTTGGGTCACTGCCAGATTAGTTTCCAGCAAAAGTGCACCCACGTGGGCTTGCTGACCTGAATTATTGCTCCTGAGGGTAACTCTCCTCACATGTTGCCTTCTACCCCTTGGCTGGGGTAGAAGGCTGCTGACCCACCAGTTCTGCTGGCCAGATGGTTGTCTGGATTCCTGAATCCTTGCCAGGGTTCTTTGGTGGCAAGCAAGAGAAATTACTTAGGCTAACTGAATGATAAAAGAGGAATTTGTTGGATTGACATAGAGTTGCACACAGGAGCTGAAGAAAAGTTAAGTAAACAGGCCTCAGAAGAGTTCAGCCTCAGGGCTCTTGTGAGGATCAAGGTACAAAAGCTAATGGACAGGGTTCCAGACATGCTGTCAGGACAAATAAGGTCCTTGCCCTTTCCGTTGAACATTCAAATTCCTGGAGAGGGCACTTGACTGGCTCAGCTTAGGGTATGTGCCCAGCCCTTTGGCGAAGGGACTGAAACACGGCGAGGGAGGGATAGTTTCTTCAAGTAAAATCAACATGCTAGCACCAGAGGAGGAGAGGAGAAGGGTCAGGAAAAAAGAGCAGACATCCACTGCCCTGTTTTCTGGTGTCACTGGTTCCCACCTGCCTGCCTATTGACCTTGAACATATGGCCTTCTCTTACTTTGAGTCCTTCTGGCCAAGTGTGATAACCACCAAGTTTGAGTCAATCTTCTGCTTGGTTTCATCTAAAGCCTGAAGTCAAATACATTTCCAGTGAGCACTCTGACTTGTCACCTGCTTGTCCCGTTATTGTCACCTGCTACTTTGCTCTGGTCTCTGGTTGGAATGTTCAGAAGTTCCTGGGCCATCAGTTTCTCAGAAATTCTCCAGATTCGTCCTGCCCTTACACTCGTTACTACTGTCCTAGGCCCCTTTGCCCACCCTAAGTGCTTATTTTTACCAGAACAATTCAAGATATTTATCTACATACTATCAAATTTTTGCAAAATGGCAAGGCAGGTAAGCAAACAAACAGATCCACTCAACTTCCTTTGGAAAGGCATCACCCTTAAGAATCTATTTCCTTAGAAATTATTTCCCATAAATTCTAAAGTCAAATCTTTCAAAAATCCAATGTCAGTGAATGCAAGTCATTAGGAGCAATACTAATTTAATTCATGTATACTCCTGTTGGTAAATTGAAAATTAAAAATTAAATGCTTTGTGAAATCATTAGAATTGCATTTTTAGAAATAAGTAGCTCAATTACTTTCTCAGGATGCAACAAAAGATTGTAAAGTAAACTGAATGATTGAGCACTGAGTTTTAGGAGGTAAAAACCAAACGGTGATTTGGTCGAGTACTGCCCGATGTCACTGCTCACTGCCATGGACACCTACTGAGCTCCCAAAGTGCCAGGCAAAAGTTTTTAGCATTTATAGACATTATCATATTTAATCATCATCACATATATGGGCAAAAGTTTTAAGCTTTTATAGATATATTTAACCTTCATCATATGTACAGTATGAGCCAATAGGTTCATATTATTATCTCCATTTTAAAGATAAGGAAAACAAAGCTCAATAGCTTAGCTAGGGCTACATAGCTAGTTCTTGGTGGAGTGATTTGTATAAAGATTGACTTTCTATCATCTCAAACAAGTTGGGGTCTGTTAAAAAATTTTACATGAGAGAAGAGTCTTCATATCAAAACTCATGAGAACAGGTGGATTCAGAATTCAGGAAGACACTATGATTGGAATCAGCAGTCGCTTAACTTCATTCTAATGCATAGCTATGCACATTTGTATCTCTTCAGATGGCCCAGAGAGAGATTGTTGGCAGTCAGCTTTTGGGGGTCTTGGTTCACTGAGGTGGTTCTGATGAACATGGTCATCTTCAATTTGCTTATAGAGTTAGGAACTACCACTCCAATTTTAGAAACAAGAAGCACTGTCCTTCTTCATAGTGAATAAACAGCAAAATCCTAGGCCAAGAAAAGCTTATAATAAAAACAAGAACCCACTCTATTTAGGCCAATTCAGTGATCTATCCAAATGACAAAGCATAGCAGTCTCACATGTTAAAACAAGCCTGGCTTTGGCAAGGTTTTTCTGACTGCTACTTTTTGAAGGTGAACTTTTTCGAAATAGATTTCCAGGTAAATCATTTATAGTATATTGATGGGTGGATATTTAGTGTAATTAGTATTAGTCTTCTGGTTTTACTTCAGAACATGTTAAACATATTGTATTCATGTCAACTCGCTTAAGTGAAAAGTATTTGAATCTTATGTGTGATGGTTCAAGAGGGGTCAAATTAATTTTTTTTTTCAATGGGTGCAGGTTAAAATTCCCAATATTTTCCTCTTTCATAAAGTCATGGGTCTTAAAGTCATTATTTCTATTCTGTTTTATTTTCTGCACTCCATTTGTTTCTGAGATTATAAAGCAGCCATTACATAATCTACTGAGGTTATAATGCAGTATAGTGCTTATCAAGTTACTGCTCAATTTGATATTAAAATAAATCGATTTAGTTTTAATTTGGATGCATGGTTTAAGCCAGATCAACCTTCAAAAAACTGAAGAAACATCTAAGAGAGTCTAGGCCCAATGTTGCCTGCTGGAAGGTCATAAAAATAGATGAAAGAAGCAGGAGGAAATAGGGTAGATGGAGAGGTATTGGGGGAGAAAATGTTGCTGTTTGGCTCATTGATTGGAAATGGGCCATTCTCTCCAAATGATTGGAATAATCTAAAACCATTGAGATGTCCTATGGTGACGGCTGAGGGGGTCTTTGGACCTATGTCCTTCCAGATTTAGAGCTGAGGGTGTGAGGGCTGGAGGGGTACTGAGAAATCGTGGGCTGATGAAGGCGAGAATCTTTATAACTATCTAAAGCTGGCTGACTATAGGTCTCTTACAAGGAGAATAACTGGTAAACTTCATACTCATTTGGAGCCACTGGCTGTGCATCTCACTATCTGCTTTGTATTATGAGAAAGTTCTGGTTCTATTTAAGATGTTCTTTTGGTTCATTTTGGAGGAGAGCTGGGACAAGAAGTTAATGGGGGAATGTTAGGTTATTATGGAAATAATGTTGGGAAAATTGGCTAGTTTGGAGACATTTAAAAAATTTAGATCCTTGGCTTACACTATACTTACACCAAGTTGTATTTTGGATTAAATTCTTTTTAAAAAAGATATATAATCAAAATATTAACTTTCATTATATTTACATGATAGAATTTGACATGGTTTTGTTTTCTTTTTGCCAGTTAATATTAAAACTATGTCTATCACTTGACAAGTAGAACTTGAGTAAAAAAATTATACCAGTTGATCTCATTAATGATACTACTGCTATAGGAGTCTTACAAAAAGAGATGTGGGCAAGAATTCATCATAACTTTGTTTATAATGTTTATAGGTTAAATAAGCCAAACAGGGTATATAAACATGATGGAATAGTATTCATGCATTTTTAAAAGTATTTAATTGTATGAGTAACTAATAACAATACAATGTCAAAAATGAAAGATAAAAATGCCATATGATCTCATTGTTACATAAATACAACAAAATATTAACACTGCCTATTCCAGTGTTATTCCATAATACTACTATTCCATAATACTACTTATGATAGTAGTACTTTTTAAAATGCTTATCTATAGGTCTCAAATGTTTACAAATGGGTGTACATTTTATTGTTAAGAAAAAAAAATCAAACTAGAAAATATATTTTTGCTCAGTCTGACAATTAGTTCCAGAAGCTTCATTTGAAAATTCCCAAGGATCCAGCCTCTGTTCAAAGGCTATTCCAAGAGTTTGCTGAGCCCAGCACACTGCCCTTAAGGTGCTCAGTGACTGGGCACCCTTGTTGCAGCCGATTACTTGTTACTGGAATTTGAGGGAGGCTGGGTCCCAACACTGGTCCCATGGCTTCTCTTTTAAACCCGTGTCAAAAAGTCTGTATTTTAAAGATAAAAAGAAATAATTTATTTTCATTAAATGTTACCCAGGATTAGCTCTATAATTAACAGGTACTTTCATTGAGGTGCTTGGAAAGACACCATAAAAGTGATGAAATCATTGGGTGAATTGCAGCATCATCATTCACATGGGATGGTGAAAGGTAAATAAAACGGGTCATTTTTTTTAATGGGGACAGTGCTAAGGGAGGATGTTATTAGAAAATACCAGCAGGAAAGAATGCACTGAATAATATTTTTGAAAATAAAAAACGCCTTAATACATTCTGGAAAGGTGATACTAGGTCACAAAATAATGGGAGAATTAAATGAGTATAAGAAACATAATTAGACTGTTGCTTTTCTGCTATTGAAACTGACTCCTGTCTCAATATGACTTGGCATTTGTAGGGCTCTTTCTTCTGTGTAAAATGGGTTCAGCCGTATTATTTCTGGAAATAGGAGGGGTAGGTTTTATCAATCACATCTTATGATGGAGGAAATGGAGAGTCTTGGAATTCAAGTGACTTGCCCCAAACTGTCACAACAGTGTCTTTCTTCCTACACAGGAGGAGGGATCTTACCGCTGTCATGTGCTGTCCCTTTGGATGGCAGGGTGCCTCTGATGTCCTTGCTTGCATGACGGCCCTCCTGGAGCCTGGGGATGCTGCTTGTTCAGGTCATGTGAGGCCTGAATGCTCCGTCTCCGGGAGGCCCAAGCAGATCACAGTGAGTGCAAGACTCGGACCTGTTTTGTGGGAGCAGCCCCAGGCACACGCAGAGCTCGATAAATCATTGCTTGGTCTTGCTCTCAGGCTGCATCTACAGCAGTGAGCACCGGTACCTGTGCAGACACACAGTCTAGCTTCCGATTGCTAGGGGCCTCATCTCTGTTCTCAGTTTTTATTGCTGTTTTGGAAGGGTTTGTGGAATCCGCAGCATAAGCAGAGTCCATCCCATGTGTGTCAACCTGGGAGCCCTATCAGATGCGGACACAGCTCCCAGCCGGGGCAAAGGCTGGGAGAGGTCAAAGTGTCATCAGTGCCTTGACGTGCTGCTTTCTGCACTCATGAATTCTCAAGATCAACTGTGTTTTTTGGCCTCTAAACTTACACTTTCTGACTCCATTACCCTTACACATGTGCATCGTCTGAAGCCTACATGTTCTGTATTTTTACTGATCTTTATGCTTCTTCGTCAACTCCACTGAAACATTGCTTTTCTGTATTTGCCCTGTGACAGCATGTGTAACTTCATTCTTATTTTCTGCGTATTTATTGAAATGCCTCATTTGGTGGCAGCCTCCATTATGGCAGGAGTGACCATACTGGTTTTCTCTATCTTTGTCCCAATATCTAGCTGAATGAATAAATAAAGCTTTCGATATTTCATTTGAAAAATTATCTTTTCCTTTTTAGTCTTATGCCAACGGATTCAAGAATCTAGTACTTCCTTGCTCCATTTTAGGTTCAGTGTTTAACAAAATGTTGGTCCAATTCCATTACCACTCACAGAGAACCAGTAGAGCCAGTGTGACGGCAAGAACTGGGCCCTCGGGGTGGACAGACCTGACGCCGGCTGCGTGGGGGCAGCAGGAGAAGCCACACGGGAGCAGGTAGGCTCCTCCTGGAGCGCAGAGACAAATAATGTGTCAGTAAAGAAAAGTATTTCGTTCATGTTTTGATAGCGAAGTGATAATAATGTCAGGAATCATTCTTTCTCGATAATCAAAGCCTGTTTAGATTTGATCTTATCTCAGATATTGCTAAGTTACTTAAACAATGAATAAAGTGATATCTGACACCCCTTTTAGATTACCTGGGAAGTTTTGGTAGGAAAGAGTCCTCCCAAAGAGCCCTACGAACTAGAACTCACAAGTCTAAGCCACTCCCTTCACTAACTTGGTAAATGCCCTTGGATCAGACCGTTGTCTATAAACCAAGAATGCCCGTATCTTGTCATTGTACTCAGAAATGCACAAAATCAGACATTTGATAAATCATCTACATATAAAATTATCTAAAATATGATTTTAGTAAATATTTATCTTCAAGGAGTTGCACTGTAGCATTATTTCTAAATAATTTAAAATAACCAAAATATTCAACAGAAGGGCATGAAATAAGTTATGGTACCACTGTACAATGGACTGCTTTGTAGACATTTAGCAATGATATTAGAAATAGCTAATGACTTAAAATTTTCACCAGTCTATCCTAAGGTGAAGAAAAGTAGAATTAAAATAAAAAGTCTAGAGGGAAATACATCTAAATGTTAACAGTAAACATCTACGAGTACTATGATTATAGACAGTTTTTAGTTTTATCTTTCCTTTTGTACTTGTAAACATTTTCAAAATTTTGTACAAAACATAAAACTTTAAAAGAAGTCAGCATATGAACTCCTCAGCTTTCTCCATATCATACATAAATAAACAGCATAAAAGAATCCTATCATGTGGTTAAACTCAAAAATGAAAATTAGTCTTGTTGCCTTGGGTCTTTCCACTCATACTTTGCCACTGGATTCAAATGGAAAATACTGAGGCTTTCTTAGCTTTCCACTTGTAGAACTTTTTTTCCTGAGAAGTCCATGTAACAACAAAATATCCCAGTGGGAAAAAAATGCCGCGACCTGACTGTTTTGTCTAAATAACGGCAAATCTCCCAAGGTTTCTAAATATACTTGAACTCATTTTTAAACACTGGTACTGCTGCTCTAAGAAACCAATTTGGAGAAACTATTTAATGAACAAACATTGATCTTAAAGATTAAAAATGGAAAATTCCTACCTTACCCCAAAACTCCTGTCAGAAAAAAAAAAAAGAATTTTTATGGTTACATTTTTCAATAGCTCTGAGGATTACACTTTTTAAAAATCATTAATTCATTGCAATGATTACTATGAAAATGCTGAGACTATAAAATACTCCTTAAATACAGGGGTAGACAAAAGTAGGTTTATAGTTGTGAGTAGGCAAAACCCCCGTTTATTCTTATATTATTATTTATTAATGATTGTATTATTTTCCATACAAATAACGGTAAACCTATTTTTTGCCCACCCTCGTATGTGTGTGTGTGTATTTATAGGATGCATGTACTAGTGTTACGTGTGTACGTACAAGCTGGGCCATGAACTGCATTTTTAACCTTCCTTTGTATGTACATGGATGATTATCAAATAAATTGCACTGAATCAATTAACAGGGACAGACTGAATAACTGCTATGTTGACATAGACTGGTTCCTGTCCCTTCCTCTCTTTCAGACTCACAAGGCACAGAATTCAGACAGAAACCAACCAGACTTGTCTCCTGTTCTGTCAGTTCTCCTGTATGTAGGTTGGGTTCCCAAGGAGAGAGCAAATCTTCAAAACATGAATCACGGCACGGTGCTTCTGAAACACTCCAGTGCCATCAAGGCCAGCACAGGACCATCGCAAATGCCCGCTGGGGAGGTTGGGGGTGGGCCCACATGACATTCTGCCTTCCTAACCAGGGAGGAGTTGAGTGGAGGTGGGGCTGGTGCTGCTGGTTCTTTGAGGGAGGAGGCTTTGCCTCCTTCCAGCAGCTCCACAACTGGGTCCCATCCTTCCTGGGCTTAGAGCCCGCTCAGGCCCAGGCCCTGGTTCACCTTCCTACCCTGGGCCCCGCAGCCACGTTCAGCAAATTCAGACCTATCCCGATGGGGTTGAGGAGCGAGTGACAGAGACATGTCAACAGGGATGAAAGAAGAACATTTTTATCCACAAGGCTTTAGGCGTAGGCCCATTACCAAGGCACAGTGTGAATTCATTACTCATCCATTGCTAAAGTCTTGTGCAGAGCATAAATACACTACATTGTCTCTTTATGTTAAAATATTAATAGAAACACAAATGTTAAGATTATACCATGATCAGCCACACGCAGGCTTGCGGACTTATTCCACCTTGTCCAGTGAGCAATTTCCCATCCTCGATTAGCACAACTGCCCTGCCCCTGCCCCTCCGGGCCACCCTGGCTCCCTGCCTCCCTTTCCTGCCCTCACCTCCAGCAAAACAGTCACATGTGCCCTTTGTGGTGAGTAAATAAAGTCGGCTTCTTTTCTTTTTATAAAGACTTCTGGGAATCTTAGTTTTATTCTTTGACAACCCAGGAGCCATAAAATTGGAAGGGTCTGGCCTCTCCCCACCGTGGAGAGGTCCCGGCCTGGCCACATTCCTCGGCACTTCCCAAGGCTGTCTCCAAGCAAGGCCTCTGCCTCCAAGCTGGTTCCTCAGAAAGGTGCTCCCTAACCACCTCCAGCTGCGGGAGGCGGGACTTCTCCTTCTCCATCACCACCTCCCACGTCCGCCTGGCAGGCACCACAATCCGCAGTTACACACTTGTGTGCTGGGCTGTTGTCTCTCTGCCCCACCCACCTCGGCTCCCAGCTCCGCTATGACCAGGGATGCAGACTGGCTAGTTTATCAGTGAATCCCCAATGCCTAGTCACATGCCTCAGACACTGTTCTATTCTTTCCTTCCTGTTTTTAATAGTAATAGTCAAATAATTATAACTAAAATATAAAACTGGGTACTTACTTTGTACCAGCCATTGTATTGAGTATTTTATCCCCAATTGATACAGTACCACCATTTTCAGGTAAAAAAAAAAAAACAGAGATCTTCTTGGAAGTAATTTGTTCAAGGTATCACTGAACTTGTTACCAGGCTGAACTCTAGTGATGATCTAGTTTATAGTTTAAGAAGAAAGGTGGGGTGTGGCATGTTGGTTTTTAATATATTTCTCCTTATCTCCATTCACTATCCCAAGTGTTTGCTGTTTTGGTGATGTTTCTTCAATTCCTCACCTATGTAATTTGCTCATATTTTGATAATGGAGCAATATAATTGAATATATATAAATGGTACTTTGTGAAGCTTTAAGCATTGTTGCCAAGGCCAACCACCTTACTTTTTTGGAGGAAAAGTTGCCCAGATATTTAGGCACACCCCACGCTGATGTATTGTCTTTAATTAAAGTTGTCATTTGGACATGTGTATTTCTTATGGAAGATAGCAAACAAGGTGTCGTATCCAGAGATATGACCTTAGAGACTGTGTCCCCCCACTCTTATCTGGATGCCACTTACATAGATCTGCTCTGTGCACCATGGTGGCCACCTGTGGCTGTAGACACTTGGAATGAGGCTAGTTCCAACTGAGATGTTCTAGAAGTGCTAAATACACACCAGATTTTGAAAATGTAATGTGAAAAAAGATGCTAAAATATCTGAGTGATTTTTAATAGTGAGAACATGTTGAAATGCTAAAATTATAGATGTGTTTTGGTAAATGAAGTATATTAAAGTTAATTTCCCCCATTTATTTTTATTTTTAAAGTGGCTAAGGAACATTAAAAATTACGTATGTGGCTCATAGTTACAGCTCAAATTATATTTCTGTTGGATGATATGACATAGGTGGTTTATTTATACGTGTTTATGAAAGCATGTAAAGGGGAAAATTACGGAACCACTATAGGTTACTTCAGTCTTGGCTAGAAAGGCACCTGAAGCCAGGGGCCTTAACTGGCAGTTCCACAAGGAAGCCCAGGAAGGTGGAAAGACTGATATTGGCGCTTCAAGGGGGCAAGAGCCAGTGATTCTATCTCGTGAGATTAATGGGGAGTTTGGAGTAAGAGGCTTTCTTATCAGATTTTGAGAGATGAAGACAACTCTAGGCCACGGTGGCAGGGCTGACAGGGAAAATGTGTATTCTGTTAAGAAGCTGATGTAATCCTGTTTTCCTTATTTTCTCAAACTGGAAACAAAGGTGAAATAAATGGCCTGCCGTGAAATGTTATGGTTAAAATGTTTCGGCTGAGGCCAGATGTAAACATTATAGAACAAAAATGTTCTGAGCAACTGTGTGTTTCTACTGATCCTGGAAAATCTTTTACTGTGTGGTGGATGGGTGCTTTTGGCGGAAGGCCACATCATGGGGATGGTCCAGTCCGCACGGATGGAGGGCCACAGGGCGTCTGCAGACCAGGCAGCCCTGCTGTTGGAATGACGCGCTGGCAGGGCTGAGGGCTGAGGGCTTTAATTGTCGTTCACACCAGGTGATATTATTGTGCTCTGGTAACGTGGCAAAAGTTATAAAGAAAATCCAAAGACAAATTTCATTTAATTCACAGTTTTCCCAATGATTGCACCTGAACACAAACCCAGCTTACTGCAACCCTGGGGGAAACGCTGCAGGAGGAAGCCCCTCAGCCCAGTCAGAGAGAGGAGGCCGGTGGCTGTGCTGTTGCTGGCCACTGACCCTCCTGTCGTCAGATGGAGGCCTGGCGTGTTTGGTGGGAGGGGGCAGTGGGAGGACAGGGCATGAGGGAGAACGTGAAAGGAAACACGTTCAGTTCCCCCTTCCCTGAAACCATTAACACTAATAAGTCCACCGAATGGCGAAAAAATTCCATGGGAGCCACAGAACTGCTCTGATTTTTTTTTCCTCCCAGGGCAGGACAGCTCCGATGCAGGAGCAAAGAGGCAAAATGGGGGTGGGGGAGGGGCAGGCGGTGCTGAGCGAGGGCAGAGAAGGCTTATTTTCCCTAATCTCATCCACATTATCTTCCCTTGGGGAGAATTAATGGATAGGAGAAAGAAGACAAACTTCCAGACCTTGAGATCATAGGAAAATAATCAGAAAGATAATATAAATAAGTAAATATGAAATGATTAAAGAAGCATAAACAATGGAGGAAAAAACCCTACAAAAAAGACAAAAAAACCCCCTCAAAACAGACTTAGACTCTGAACTTCTAGTAATTAAAATAGTCATCGAAATTTAAGAAATCATTAGCATTTATTGAATTATTATTAAGCAATGGTAAGTATGTTATGTACATTAAATCATTTAATTATCATAAGATCCTAAGATCACTTCCACTTTAGGATGAGAAAACTGCGATTAAAAATTAAAAAGCTGGTACTTAATAGACAAAGGCTTATTTATAGCCCATGTCAAATGGTTTCAGAGTTGTCTTTTGTCATTGGAAGTTACAGAACATTGGAATATCTACTGAAAATTACAAACAGCAGAAGGGAGAATGAAAAATGGAAAGATGATGGCAGATGTTTCTTCGAATGCAGGTGGAAGGAAGCAGTACCTAGACCAAAGCTCCATGTGTTACAACTTGGTCTCAAGGCCAACTGGTGCTGTGTCTCATGGGGAGTCTGCGTAACCCTGACACTTCAGGACAATTGTTCTGTGGGGAGAAGAGAAGTTTATCCAGTGGCTCCCAACTCCCACTGGTTAAAGATTTGCTCCACAGGTGGCAATGCCCTATACCTCTGGGGGTAATAAGAAGCCGTGGGATGGAATCTAGGCTGTGCCTGTGTAAAGTCTGTGGCTAAACAGGCAGCCGGGGAGGTAAGCACCCATGGCCCTGGAGCAAAGTGAGGCCAGGCGGAGCTGAGTAGCAGAAGAGAGGTATCTGACAGAAGAAGTTAGGAGAACTGGAGGAAAACACGAGAAGGTCCAGGATGCGGCCTACCAATGCCAGGAGCAGAGTCGGAAAGGAAAACCATAGAAAAGGAATGTCTGAGACTTGTCAAGATTTGATAAAAATTATAGAATCTCAAATTAAATATCCACTGAGTAGGGTATATTAAAAAACACATGTGCACATACATTATAATGTCAATAACATGATCAAAACTCTTGCTTTAGTTGATAAACTTAGAAATCTTTGAAGTCTCTACCACAATTCAATAAAAAAAACTAGAAAATCTCCACGTTAGGCTATTTAAAAAAATAAACATTTAAATAACACATAGGAAAAGAATTCAATTTGAAAAGATTTTAAACTTAATGATATTAAAACAATGTTTACTAAAATGTGCGTAGTGCAGCTTCAGCAGAATTTTGGAGGAAATTTTTTAGCCTTAAATGCATTTCGGCTCTTCAAAGTTGCTTGATTAAAGTCAAAATACAAAATTCAACTGTGTTTCACTGTATCCATAATAGACTCTTAAATATTACAAAAGATGCCATCTACAGTGACACGAAAAATACTCAGTACTTGGAAATTAAAGAAATAGAAAGTACTAAAACACTGTAAGAAATTAAAGCCTAAAAAACAGACTTGTATATGAAAACAAATAACTGAAATATGAATGGGTGCTTGGTACACATTTGCAGATGTAACACTACAAAACAGTGGGAGTGAAAAAAGTGGAATATTCAATAAATAATGTTTTATATACTGTTTTTCCTAAATGGAAAGATGTGAGAGCTAACAGGTTAAGCTTAATCATACTTGCTCATTCTCGGAGATAGATACGCTGGTGTCTGATACATCATTTCTTGTTTGTTTGAAATGTTTCCTAATTCAACTTAAGTCTTTACATTTAAAAGCAAAATCTGTTGAGAAAACATCGCCCCTAAAAGCAGCTCTTATTCAGCTCCTGGTATTTTGCTTGCCATATTCTTGCCTTGTCTAGAATTTTAGGGCAGAAAAGAGGAAGGACAAACCATGTCGCCTCAAACCGTGCCCCTCGCCTTCCCCAGGTATGAGAGAAGGCACGCTCTCTAGCTCCGCCCCCAGACCTGCTGTCTGCGGCCACAGGCCACCACGCGGTTCCTCCGGGTTTCAAGTTGGGGAGTAGCTGGGTCTGGGAACAGCTATGAACCTGGGGAGGCTGCCAAACGGCAGGCAGGCCCGGGGCTGGCTGCCTGCAGAAGGGGACTTCACTCCCGGAGCCTCAGAACAAATTGTGGGGGTGGACAGGTCCTCCAGCCTGCCTGCGCTGTGACTGTGGGGTCACCACCCCTACTGCTTTCCCCTGTTGAGAAATGCTACAGTAAAACTGCAGCAACTTAGAGCAAAATATACCCTTAACTAGTGCAGCACAAAGATGGTAAATATCATGGTCCAAATGCTAAGGTTCGCTCTCACTTAGAAAGTGTATTCTTTGGGGCTTTACAGAAAACTGAGTTTGGTCAAGTTTTGACCTCTCTGCTAACCTCTAGAATTTGAGGGATTTCTGATGGAAACTGGATTCCTAGCTTCTCTCCTGAAAAAGCAGGGATTCTGGCATTCCTGAGCCTGAATTCTAGAGCACCAGGAACCGGTCACTCCCGAAGGCTGACCTCCCGCGCCCCCGCCCCCGCCGTGGCCTCACTCATTACCAACCTGTTGCCTCCGCCCAGGGGTTTCAATTCCCTCATTTTACAGAAGAGGAAACTAAAGCTCAGAGAGGTCAAGTGCCTTGGCTAATGTCAGAGTTGCCCCGTGGCGGGGGCCATGGTAGCAGCAGGCTGGCCAGTTATCCGTTAGCTTATGATTCCTTTTTTCCGTATGATGAAGGCACGTTTCATGGTTTCTAACAACACGGTCCGTGTAAGTCAGCAGGTGCACTGGAAATGATCATTCTTGTAAGTGTTTAACGAAGACCAACTTCAAGCAACAATAAAAATAATATAAATGGATTCATTATAATATAAACCAAAAGTCACCAAGACTTAGCCAAACTCAAAGCAGAAAATTTAACATGTAAAAACATCATAAGAGAATATGACAATATAATTGAAGAGTTGCTATTAATTGAAGGTTGCATACTCACAGAGCACCACTTTTTCTGGCTGATCTTTATACACATGTAATTCCTCATGTCTTTCTCCGCCCCTCCCTAATTCCTCCTCTTTTTTTGGAGTCTAGAAAGATGTGCAAACTCTGCTCTGGAACGCTTCCCCAGGCCTCCTCACAGCAGATACCTCCTTTAGGATTTTTGCTTGTTGGATTTATTTACTCTTGGATTAAAGCTGGTAGACAATCTACACTGACTTGGATGAGTTTCATCCATTATCCCAAAAAGTACTGAGCTACCTGGGTTGTACATTCCTAGACTATGGAAGTGCATTGGTTAGAACCAGCTCCATGAAGGGTTTCCATGGATTACAAAACCCTGTAGAAGGTAAAATGCAAAATAGCCTAAATGTAAATCTATAGGAGAAAAGCCCAGTAACTTTGGTGTATTTATATTATGGAAAGCTATGCAAGGGGGCAACAAAGAAAAAGAGCCAGATCTGTCTTAAATACTGACATGGACAGATCTCTAGATTACAAAAAGGATATTTATATATAATATATAGAATACATATACATATAAAATCAGTTGTATCATTTATGTTAAAAAACACAGATGGGGAAGGGGGTATTAGGGGACTAAATTGTAATGGAAAACTACAATAAAGATTAAATTAAAAAACACAAACAGAAACATATTATTTGTGCGTCCACGTATGTGCATAAATGCATAGGAAACGTATGGAAAGAAATGTGAAGTGGTAAGAGTGGACCCCTTGTTTAGGCAGCAGAGGGGGAGAGGTATGGAGGTGATCAAAGGGCATTTTAGCTTTATCTGTAACATTTTGATTTAAATTATTTTTAAATTTATTTTATTCTTAAATTTTATTTTGCAATTACAGTTTCCATTCAACATTACTTTGTATTTATTTCAGGTGTACAGAACTGTGATTAGACAACTGCATATGTTACAAAGTGTTCCCCCCAATGCTCAAGTACCCACCTGGCACCATACTTGGTTATTATGATATTGTTGACTATATTAATTTATGTGGAGAGGACTTGGATGACATGTGGCCAAGGGTTGTAAAAACTTTTCATGTACGCATGCAACTATTGATTTCCAATCATAATCTGTCATGAAATTTGCAAAACATCTTTTCATCCTTGAAAATGAAACGTAACTGTGTTACCACGCCAAATTAATTATTTTCCAAATTAAATACCTAAATGTAAAAAAATCACAGAAAAAATCTGAAAAGTTAAATTTTATTTTCACCAGTTAAAATTAAGTACCTCAACTCCAGGAGTCATGAGAGCTTTGAGGATGCCTAATTCATCTTTAGTTGAAAAGTCTAAGAAATATGGGGTGAATTTAAATGAATAGGCGATCTCTCAAATTCTTAATAGAAATGAGAGTGACGGATTGCTTAATTTATACTCAAGTGAGTTCTGTTTCTAAGGTGATGGTGCCGACTCAGGGATGGCTTGCTTTTCCCAGTGACGGGGGCTCCACACTGGAGGGCAAGTTTTGATGAGGAGAAAACCGAGCCTTAGGGAGGTCACAGGGATCAGTGCAAAGGTGACATCTAGGAAGTGGCAGGGCCAGGACTCTTGCTCGGGGTTTCTACTACCAGCCCTCATGTGCTCTCTGCCAGGACATGCCACCCGTTCTGATTCACCAACGTGGGTGCCCTCGCATCTCTCCATATCCGGTGTTACCACGTATTCATCCCCAGCGATTGATTATCTATCTATCTATCTATCTATCTATCTATCTATCTATCTATCTATCTATCTATCATTAATCATCTATCTATCTTTGGAGGCCTTTCCTTCCCATCCCTGGCCCTTACATGACAGTACAAGTTTCCTCCTTGCCTCTCCCTCTAGCCCGGCGCAGTCCACCTGTTCCCCAGGCATCCTCGCTTGCTCGCGTCCCCACGCTGCCGGCCTAGTGACCTGCGTGGAGCCTGCGGCCGCCACACCCTCCCGGCAGGGTCTCCAGGACCGCACCCCGCGGGGTGGGGGTTGAACTGCACGGGCGTGGGAGCGGAAACGCCCCGCACTCACCTTGCCCACGGCGGGCACGGCCGCCAAAAGCACCAGCAAAAGCACCAGCAAAAGAGGCAGCAGAAGCGCGGGCAGCCTCCGCCCCGTCCGGAGGCACACGGTGGGTGCCCACTGAGAGTACCGGAGTGTCCCGGGCTCCGCAGGCGCCCCGGCCATCGCGTCCCTGGCTTGGCTCGGATTGGAGAGCCCGGCTGTGAAGCTCGGCTCGCCAGCCGGCCCCGGGCGGATTTTGTAGGGCTCAGCCGCGCTGTCCGGCCCTCCCCACCGAGGCTTTTTGACTGTGGCTCCAAGGGAGGGAAGAAGTGGCTCAGGTCCCGCCCTCGTCCCACCTCCCCTTCAACTCACCAGGCAGTGTCCCTCCGACCTGGGCGTCGTGCCCGGGAGGCAAGAAAGGGCTGCGCGCCTGCGGGGCAGGTGGGCGAGGGAGGATCCAGGGTTAAGGGTTAAGGAAGTGATGCTCCCAAGGTCTTGGAGCCGAGGCAGAGCAGGGGGGCTGCGGGTCGGAGGTGGAGGATTTTGGGGGTGTGCAGTGGGGAGGCGGCTGAACAGAGTGGAGGGAGTGGCCAGCGGCCGTGCCCAGATTAAGTGGGAGGCGCGCCGGGCGTCGGCACTCCGACGGCCCGCTGGCTCCGGCTCACGGCGGTGCCATCTCGCTGCTTTCCCTTTCTGAAACCCGCCTCCAGCTTGCCGCCGCCGAGCTCGGCCGCGAGGGCGTGGTGAAGAGGCAGCTGAGTCGCTCCTGGATCTGGGCGCGGCAGAGCCGGGAGGTGCGCGCCCCGCGGGCTGGCGATGAGGCGGCTCGAGGCGCTGCGGGCGGCCCCCGGAGGTAAGGGGCGATCGTCGCCCTAGAGCCTGGGGCACCTGCCGGTGGGGGGCAGTGGAGGAAGCCGGGCATCTCAGGTGGGGCGCGCGGGGTGGCGGGTGGGGCTGGGGAGCTGGGGCTTCGGGTCACCAGAGGAGAACGTGTCTGGCTCCCGAGCTTGTCTGCCTGGGCTTGATCTGGGCGCTGTGTTTTGATTAATTTGGAGGCTCAAGTTACCACCAACCTGGCAGTCTGGGCACTGCGACATGCCAAGAGCAAAAGGCAGCTGAGGGGAAAGAGAATGCCCATCCTATTCTCTGCTGCGTTGAACTGGCTTTTCAGGCTAGATCTTATCTGCGGAAATGCAGGGGAAACCGAGAGCCAACCTTGTCCGGGGTGTCTCCCTCCTGAGAGTGCCCTTCGTGGAGGTGGCCCTGGATGCAAAGGCGCAGTTACCTGGCTTGTCAGGGTCCCTTTTTCAAAGCAGGGCTGGTGCCCCTTCTTGCACCAGTTGACCATATTGGCTCTGGGGATGCATTGAGACCCTTCTCAGAAAAATGCTATTGAATCCATAAAATACAACGAAGTCAGAATTAGTTGTACTAGAATACAATTACCAAAATGTTCAAGTCAAGATACAGCAGTGCATCATCAATATTGCATGAAATACCTAGGTCTAACAACAGGTCCATGAGAATAACTTTAATCTCAAAGTAGCGCGGACTGCAAAACTGAAAGGGGACATGAAAATACCAGTGGCACCAACTCTCAGGAGCTGCCAGGACTATTGTGGTTTGTTGCCTGTATTCTTAACTGAAGGAAGTGCTGAACTTCCGGGAAAGTGAGTGAAGCTGGAGGTGTAACTTTGGCTCCCATCCCAGCTCACAGACCACCTGAGTTCCTCTCGGGGTTAAGACCCCCTGCTTGTGAGCAGTGCTGCCCACATCTGCAGTAGCTGGACATCAAACAGCAAGTGTGAGATATGCGATGCGGTTGCTGATTGAGGAAAACCACTTGCTTGCGATTAAAACGGGGTCTATCAGTGTATTAGACCTATGTTAAGTGGGCAAAAGCCTGGCAGTGGATGAATGAAGCCATGCCCCCTTTTTTTTTGGCTGCAGAGTGAATATTATAGTTTTCCCTCTGTTTTTTATGCCTGTGATTGTCAACTGTGGTTGTGCATTAGAATCTCTTAGGGATCCTCTAAAAATCTTGATACCTACTTCATCCGAAGCCAATTATTCGAGACTGTCCAGCGGTGGGACTCAAGTATGTTTGTTTTAACACTCCCTGGAGATTCCTCTGAACAACCAAGAGTGAGAGCCACTGTTTTACCAGCCGAGTTCAGTTAGGTTAGCTGCATTGAATCAGGGCCTCTTCTTAGAAGAGTAAGAAAGTGGACTTTTATTATTAAATCTTTATTAGGATTTATTGTATTATTAGAAGTATAATAAAATCAAATATTACTATATATTAAGATTATATATTAAAAAATATAGTAAATTCCTTAATAGGACTTACGTGTGCCCGGGCTACTGATGTCACAGGGTGGTGTGTGCTAGCATCTTCCTATTGACAGGGATGCTCTTGTGGAACATCCTCCTGCCACCCTGGTGAGATAGGACATCAGCTGCCACGCTGATGAAATAACAGTGTCCAAGAATTCTGAGTGGCATGTGAAAGCCTTGCGTGAAACGACATTACTTCCGGGGGGGGGGGGGGGAATCCCTCAAAGTGAGTGTTAAATGCTGCTTCTTTTTGCTGAATTCCAGATTTCTCAATTTGGTCCTTAATTGCTTTTCCCTGAAACCAAGTCATTTTAATGGAAGACCAGGCTTGGTTTTATCATCCCTGGAATGGGAAGGGCAGTCAACTGTAAGTCACCTCTGATGCCACAACAGAGCAGGAGGGAAGCTTGTGATGTAAATACAGTGAGGAGGAAGCCTTGGTTAAGACCTTAGTCTCTGCAATAGACTCTGGATTCTGAATTGTTCCATACTTAATAGTGTGACCTAGTCTCTCTGGGCTGGGGTCTTCTCTTCCGCACAGTGGACATAATTATGGCACAACCCATGTCAAGGAATTGTAGGAAGAGAATGCGGTGAACCAGTAGAAGCCCTTTGTCCATGGTCTTCACAAGAAAACCAATAGTAGAATTTGATCCTCCAGTTGCATAAAGGAAAATAAGGTGGATGAGAAAAGGTGGATGAGAAATACAAGACAGAGATGCTCTTCCCAGCTCCATAGCGAAGAATCAAGCACACCTCATCCTCTCCCTTGAGGTCAATGAACTATTAAGGCATCTAGAACTTGCTTCTTGGCATTTCTGGGAGCAGCAGCTCGGCATCCTGGAGAGCTGGTTAGAAATGCAGACTCTTGCGCCCCACCCAAGACCCACTGAATCAGAGTCTACATTCGCCGAGATATCCAGATGACTCAGCAGCACATTCGACTTTGAGAAGTGGCTTGTCTAAAAGCCAGACTTATCCACCCATCCCTCACCTTCCCACCTTGTACATACACCCTCCTTTAGCACAGTGTTTGGTATGCTCATGAGGTGGCATTAGCCAGGATTATTGATTTTTAAAAAATAGTCATGGGGTCAAGAGACTTGATTTCTTGCAGTTGGTTCTTTAAAGGTGATGAAGCAAGGGAAATGGGGTCGGTTCTTTTTGTGTGTACAAAGGAAACAGATCTGTACTTTGGTTCCAGATAAGAGTTTTCAAGAAAATGCAGTGGTCATTGCCTTTGAAAAGCCTTGTGTTATTACTCTCGCCCCCTTTTTATCACCACAATATCATGTTTGTTTTCTGCACAGTGCTAAAATATGTAGAGCTGGTTTCTCTGTATTTGAATGTGAGCCCCATTAGGGCAGAGGCATTGTTGATGTTCTATTATTGAGTGAATGAATGAAGTTGTTTACTATTTGATGAGCGAATGGAGTTGGGTGACTTGTCAAGTTCACTGAGGATTCACACCCTGGTCTGCTTTCTTCCAAAGGTCATGATCTTTCAAAAGACTTTGTTGCATAGTGATATACCTCTGCTTTTGATGAGTTGCTCTTCGCCAGGCTTCCTGTAGCCTCTTCTTTAAACTTTTTCAAAGGTTAAATTTAATCTAATTAATTTTTAAATTAATCCTGTTTTACTTCATCTCCCCACTTAGTCATTCCTCTTCTTTCAAGAACATTTTCTTTTCAACACCTCTGGAAGAGTTGACTCCTAGGTTCTTTTAGAACCTCGGTCATTATCACACATGTCAGTTCTTGCCATCACATCTCTGGATTCTTTCACTGCTTTTCTAGGCTCACGGCCCTCCCTCGGTGCCTGCGCTGATCATCTGTGGGTTCCAGTAACCTCCCTTGCAAGTTCCCTCCTGTGAAATCCACCTTCGATGTTATTGTCAGAGTTCCACTTAAAATTGCACATTGTATCAGGAAGGTTAGATTGCTTTTGGGGCAGTTGCAAACAATTCCAAAATTTTAGAGGCTTACAGTAGCAAGACTTTTTTTGGTTCATTTACACTACATTCGCATCACAGGATGTAGGGAAGTGGAAAAGCGGGGTGGGGGGGCGGTCTGCTTATTACAGCCTCTTAGGAACCTCCTGGAAATCCCCACTCAACACGTTCTTCCCTAATCACCTCAGAGGAGGGAGAGAATGTGGTAAACCAAACACCGCTCGAAAAGCTTCCGTGTGGATGTGATGCATACTACTTCCACTCGCATTTCCTTGGCCGAAGCAGTCATGTGACCATGCATCATTTTTGTAAGTGGTGGGGAAATGAAATCTATCCCACGCCTGGAAAGAGAGCTGGAAATATTTGGTGACTGTTAGTGATGCCCATTATGTTCTTGCTTATTTTAAAGCTTGTGGAAGTTTTCTTTGCCTTTACAGCTATTTTTTATACTTCATAGAATAGGGTGGTCCAAAATCAACTTTTAAAATATGTCCTGGGTCATCCCATACTTCTCAGGTTCACTCGTGTCTTTGTGCTTGTTCTTCCCTCTACTTCAGGAACCGCCCCCATAGTCTGTCAGGTGCAGTTAATTGAGTTTTCAGATCTAGGTCAAAGGTCAGCCCTGACTGGTGTGGCTCCGTGAACTGAGTGTCTGGCTTGAAAAACCCAAAGGTCACTGGTTCATTTCCCAGGCAGGGCACATGCTTGGGATGCGGGCTAGGTCCCCAGTTGGGGACATGTGAGAGGGAACTTATTGATATTTCTCTCCCTCTTTTTCTCCTTCCCTCCCCTCTTTGTAGAAACAAATAACATCTTAAAAAAATTGTTTAAAAAGGTTTGGGAGCTTTTTTTGTCTTTACGATGAATTAGAAAGGAAGTAAATAAATATTCATTGAGCTGCTCCCTCAGGGCAAGCACTGTACTAGGCAACAATGAGAATTAGATTCATGCACTTCCCTCAGGTATTAATTTTACATACTGAGAAATCAAGAGCTCAGAGGATTTATGAACTTGCTCAAGGTTACACTGCTAACTGATCAAGATCTTATCACAAGCCTTTCTAACTCTAGAGCCCTGCTTTCATCCCTAACCACGAGAGCACAAGGTGCCAGGAGAGGAAGGCAGCGGGTCTCTATGGAAGAGAGAAATCATCTAAGGCAAACAAATGCTAGCCTCACCTTGTGGTGGGGAATGGGCTTTGTCTGGTGGAATCACAGGGTATTACTACCAGGGTTCATCTCAAAAGCAATTCCCAGAGGTTTGAAAGGTTCAGAGGCATCAGGTAGAGTCACTCTAGTCCTGCCCTGAGAGGAAAATCAGACCAAGAGTAAACTGGGGATTAGTGTTTTTGGCAAGAGACATGAGGCATTCTGAGTCAAGAATGTCATTCTTGAGTTGGAGGTAAAAGGCTCGTCCGGTTTTGAAAATTAGTTGTATATTTTTCGAGCATTTATCACAGCCATGTCATTCCCATGTGGTGACATTATTATGATGTCAAATTTTTCTGTTGATATTGGGAAGAGACCGCAAAGGACAAAACGATAAGAAAAGCCAATATTGACAGAATGGTGGATTAGCTAAGATGTGGTCCAGCTGGCCCAAGCTAGCAAACTCAACTCCAAAGTCAACTGAGGACACTGCAGCACTCTCAAACAATCTAACTGAACCAGGAGGGAAGGTGGAGTGGGAGTGGGCTTGGCCATGGCCCAGCAACATTCTAGTCAAGTTGGAACTCAGAGTCATTCTCAAGAATTCGCTTGAGTAGTTCTCAAGTTTTTCCCTGTTGCTTCTTAGAGACTATGAAGCTGTAGTCACATTCCAGTGGTCCATGGACCACCCAGATTCATGACCCACTTTATAAACCTTGTGATGTTGGATGGAATTGACTGATTTTGCCAGAAAGCTCAAACTAACTTGAAGTCTTTGAAAGACTACAGGTAGAGTCAACAGGAAGATATGGGATTTTAGAAAGAGCAAAACCAAGCAACCAGATTGTACGTTGGGGGAAGGTCAGGTGATCTCTTAACAAGGAAAGTGAAAACCTTGAAAGATATTGGCCTCTGAGGTAGACAGGCCATGCCTTTCTTTATCTGGGAGCATTTTTCCTAAACTTTGAGGCCCTTTGTTTATTTTTTTTGCAAAATATGAGACTTTAGGAATTCATTTTGCGAAGAGAAAGGTATATACAAGTTGGTGTTCAAACCATTACAAAAATTTAGCCTTAGAGAGTCTTCAGATAGTTCAGTGTCAGAAGGTTAAAAGGAAAGAACATGTAGTCACTGAGTTAATAGAGTTATTTCTCTGAAAGAACAAAAAAATATTATTAGTAAAAAGAACTCAAAGACTTAAAGTCACTTGGGGAAAGAGAAGACCTACTTCTGCTACTTTTTGTGACTAAAAGATGCTCAGTCTCCTGTTTATCTGGTGTTCCAGCCTTGGCCGTTGTCCATCCCACTTCCCAATGAATGAGAGCCCCAGCAGAGTGTGCTTCTTTTCAAGATTGGGTTGCAGAGAAAACAAATTCCCCCTAGTAGAGATTGTGATTTGGAAGATCTCAGATCTTGTTCCCAGACCTAGCATTTGGAAAACATTGGGCAGAGACTCAGAAAGAGTCCTGGTGAAACTGGGATCCACGATTTTCGTAAGGAGTAAAAAAAAAAAAAAATTATCCCAGGGAGCTTGCAGAAGCAAACAGTAATATTTATCTACTCTACATGCTGGAAATCAGTGATACAAACACACACTGGGAGAGCGCCGGTGGGCCTTACCTGGGTTGGTAAGAGAGGGGATGTCAAAGGCCCAGGGCACTTATGTTCACCTTCCCTGTGTTGGGGGTGCTCAGGTGAGCTCGCTGATAAATCATGGCCTTTAGACCATCTGCGCAGATCCGTTTGCTCAAATGACAGGAACTGACTCAAGACAGTACCAGGAATAGCTCTCAGGAATGAGCTAGTCTTTCATCCTCTCATGAAACCCTCTGTCTATTTTTTTGCATTTTCTTCTCTTGAAAACAACCTTTTAGGATTACTCATATCAGTTTTTTTTAATTCAGGCTGTACTTTGATGTGACCTGTCCCGACCTTCTCCTGCCCAACTCGACCTCAGAGCATCTCTGGATGCGTCCTTCCCCCCTGATCTCAACTTCTCTCAGTTTCCTAATTTCAGCCTTCCAAGAGTACTGATCCAGATTGTTTTTTTGGTACCATCCTCCATCCCAGAGCCAGAGTTCTTTGTCACTAAGCCAAGCCTTGGGTGACATAGATCACTCCAACCTTTCCATGTGGCTAGGGAGACAAAATCAGCTGATGAGAACCTGGCCACACCCCACTTAGCTGGGCAGACAGGGCTGGGGTGCAGCCATCTATAGAGAGCACCCCCTTCCTGAGGGTAACAGTTGGCAAAAGAAATCCTGTCCTTTGAGAGGCACATGTTTGCACAAGTTTCCTAGACAAGGAGTCCCTCAAAGCTGTTCTTTGCATATGTGTTCATGGCAAAGCACTATGGATTGTTTAGGGACTTTTTTTTTTTAAAGGATGTTATTTATTTATTTTTAGAGAGAAGGGGAGGGAGGGAAAAAGGGAGGGAGAGAAACATCGACATGTGAGAGAAACACCCGTGGGGACTGGCTCCTCACCTATGCGCATGACTGGGGGTGGAACCCACAATCCAGGCTCGCGCCCTGGCCAGGAAGCGAAGTGGTGCCCCTTTGATTTGAGGCCCTTTGCTTTGCGAGCCAACGCCCCACCAACTGCACCATACCAGTCAGGGTGTTTAGGGACATTCTTTGGCAGTAATGATAGACTCCACTGGGATCACACTGCCTCAGCCAATCTCATGGGGTGACGGCCATTTATTTGTGAGACTACAGTTTAAGGGATGTTGTTCCAAGGGGTAGGTTATTTTTGTGTGGTGCAGTCAAAGCTTGGTTGAGGAAAAGGTTTTTATGCTCTTAACAAGAGTCATTGGAACAAAGAAAATCCTGATTATTGTGGATGACACGCGGGACAGCGTTTTGTGAAGTACAGAACGCACTGCTCAGTGAAGTTCACCGTATCCGCGGATGCGGTGATAGGGCGACTGCTGCGTCTTAGGCACGAGAACAGTTACAAACCCTGCGCGACTCCTTCCTGGCTTGTTTTGGGCCAGACAGACCTGTGGGATAAGCACATAGTTTTCTGAGGCTAGCACCCGGTGAATTGGTGGACAAGGGGAGGTGTTTTTTTCTTTTCTTTTTTAACTTTGGCAGCTCATTCAAGGCAGAGATCTTCAAACTCACACACACATGGACTTTTGTGGGACAAAAAGTTCTTAAAAGTTATGCAAGCAGCTTGGAAAATTAAATAAAGCCATCAGTTTCTAGATTCTCAACTGCTATATATATTCTCTCTCAGAGTCGTTCTATCTGAAAATGGACCTTTGGTCCAGATTCTCAGATCTGCTTTTACACTTGTCCTTCCTCTGCTTTTTAAAAGAAAGACATACCCCTGCCTTTTCCCTTGCCCTCCTCCAGCCCCAGCGTTACTACCCTGCGCTGCTCGGAGTATGAGAACTGTTTGTGGGGCCACATGATGGGCTGTGTTGAGTGCAAGTGTTGCGAATGGAAAGCGTCCTGCCTCCTGGGCTCCACATCCCCTGGACCAGGTGGTTTCCATCGTTTGCTGTCATCACAGCCGAAGGAAGACTTATCGGCAGAAAGATCACTCTGCATGATTCTGGGTGATAAAAATCTGTGCTGCTTCTGGTATAACCATTTGATGACACTGTGTAACAAATGACTTTCATTCACAACTTCCTATTTTTGTGAATAAGTTTTATTCAAATGTACAGCTTTAAAAATTAAAATGGAAGTAGGATTGTTGCTGAACCTGTCTCATTCCAATAAAAAGTGTTACTAAGGTAGGGCTGAATGGAGAAACAAAGAAGCCCCATTCATTTATTGCCCACTACAATTCCAATAAAATTTCCCTTTCAAGTTTTAAAAATTTGCAATTTTGTATCAAAATTTAAATTACTTTATGTTTTTGATGAATTACATACTACTAATCATCATCATGATAAATCAATCCAGGAGAAAAATGTTTTTTGTTTATTTTTTTTAAGACTTAGAGGTTTGTGATTACAGGATATAAAAACTATTCAATTTATATACATATTTTTGTTGAGAGAAGTAAGGTGATCAATATGATTTTCAAATGTAAAATTATATTGCACAAAGATGTATGTGGGAAGGAGAATAGAAATATGAACTCAAGGGGGAAAATACTGTGAAATTCCTAACTGTTGATGAACTCGTGTGCAGATAGTTTAAACTGATGGCACTGAAGACCGGTGGCCGTGGCGTCGCGATCTGCTGGCCGCACCTGAGTGCTGCAGCAGTTGTCACAGCTCACCATTTACAAGGTCCCGAATTACATTCCTGGAACCATTTAAGGAGAAGACGAAAGTTTTTAGACATTAACTTAAAAAAGAAGAAGAGGTGAACAAATCAGCAAACAACAGGTGCTGGCGAGGCTGTGGAGAAAAGGGAACCCTTTTATACCCTAAGAATCTCAAAACACCAATTCAGAAGAACCTATGAGCCCCAATGTTCATAGCAGCACAATTTACAATAACCAAGTGCTGGGAGCAACCTAAGTGTCCATCAATAAATGAGTGGATCAAAAAACTGTGGTACATTTACACAATGGAATACTATGCAGCAGAAAGAAACAAAGAGCTCCTACCCTTCCCCACAGCATGGATGGAACTGGAACTGGAGAGCATTATGCTAAGTGAAATAAGCCAGGGCGTGACAGACAAATACCATATGATCTCACCTATAAGTGGAACCTAATCAACAAAACAAACAAGCAAGGAAAATATAATCAGGAACATTGAAAGAAAAAAGAAACCAACAGTAAGGAGAAGAAAGGAGGGAGGGGAGGAATGGGAAAAGAAGGGGAAGGGCCCAATCACGGAACGTGTGTAAAGGACCCATGGACAAAGCCAAAGTGGGGAAGGATTGAGGGTGGGAGGTGGAGGTAGGTGGGGCAGGGGACAGTGGTCATGGAAACTGGAGACAAATGTATTTGAACAATTAAAAAACCCCTAAAAACTGAAAATAAATAAAATAAGAATAAAAAAATAATTTCAGAATGTAAATAAATAAATAAATTCACTCATTAGTTCCAGTAAAAAACAAAAGAAGAAGAAGAAGAAGAGATGGCGTGCAGAGGTTTTTCGAAATGTTTATGGGAGTACGAGACCAGAAACATGTGAAGGCTGCCATGCTGGGTGTCAGGTGGGAGAAGAGATACATATGGAGTCAGTTCTGCCATTTATTAACTCTGTTACTCTGCACAGATTACTTACACCAATCTAGCTGGCCTTTCCTGTACAATGGAAAACAATACTTTTCTTACTAAATTGTGGTGAGAACTAAGCGATTTCATGTGAGCAACGCTTAGCAAAGAGTCCCACGTATAATTTCAATAAATATCATTTTGTCTTCACTTCTCCCCAAGCTGTTATGGTTCCTCTCCGTCCCCCCCCCTCCACTCCCTCACATTAATTCAAAGTTGGCCGCATTTTGCCTTCCCTGTTAAACATCATATTTGATTCACATTCTGAAGGTCCCAAAGTATGTTCCATAAGTTTGTTCACCCAACAAATACAAATCGAGCACTTAATTATATGCAGGGATTGATATGGCACTGGGGATGAATCTGTGAATAAAAGAAGATGAAATTCTTATGGCCACAGAGCTCATACGATAAGTGCGTGGTGATGCGAATGCATTGGACACTCCCCATGTAGCTGTGTCGGCTCATCGTTAGTCAATGTCCGTTCGCACTGGGCATCCCTCTGACTCATGGGGAGACCACCTAGGTCTCTGCAGGCTGGTCCAGCCATCCAGCCATCAGCAATTCGGTGAACACTAAGAAACTCCTGGGTGTTAGGACCCTAATTGGCAATCTTACTCCGAAAGGCGGCCATAGTAACACTCTATTCTAATAAAATTCCCCTTTGTGCGCCCTTCATCACAGCTATCCACAGAGAATAATTGCATCGTGTATCTATTTTGAGTTCAAAATGCAAATAGCTCTGGTTTTCTTTAATTTTTTATTTCGTTTCCTATTTGTTTAAAATATCAAGTACATTTTAAATGATTCAAACCAATTTGTGTATTCTTTCCAAAACAATAATTTGTTTCTATTGAGACTGGCTTCTGGAATGCAACTAAAAAAGTGTTTATTTAAAGTGATGGATTTAAGATTTGGTACCCAAAATAATTCTGTTTCTATTGATTTTGAAACA
Organism: Pteronotus mesoamericanus; assembly: GCF_021234165.1. NCBI lineage: Eukaryota > Metazoa > Chordata > Mammalia > Chiroptera > Mormoopidae > Pteronotus > Pteronotus mesoamericanus. The sequence continues at coordinate 2,524,253 of NW_026555277.1, forward strand.
GTATCGTGGAATGGTGTTCTACCACTTACATAGAAAACGAGTCTCCCCTACACACAGCATTGAGTTAGTTTATTCAGATTTTGATCCAGAAAGTTAGAAATCACTTATAATATTCAACACTCACAGTTTCCTCATAGGTACTGCTGTTCAGAGAAACCAAAGTTTTTAAGATGAGACATTTCAATTCTGTGAGCCAAAAAGATCTTTTATCAAAGTATTGAGTTCTTTGAGCCAAAACAGTTTTTCTTTTTTTATTGGGATAAAGTTCACAAAATAAAATCCACCATTTTGACTCTTTTAAAGTGTATTAGTCAGTGGTTTTTTAGTATATTCATAATGTTGTGCAACAATTGCCACTAATTCAGGAACATTTCTATCACCCCAAGTGAAACCCAAACCTCACAATTATCTATCCCCTCTGCAAACCTCTCGTAATTACTAATCTACTTTCTGTCTCAATGGAGTTGCCTATTTTGGGTATTTTCCATACATGGAATCATTCAGTACGTGACTTCTTTCACTTAGCATAATGTTTTCAATGTTCATCCATGTTATAGCACCAATCAGTCTTCATTTCATTTTATAGCCAAATGCTCTGTAAGGACAGAGCACATTTTGCTTATCGAGTCACACTGTTACGAACAGCGCCGCTATGAATACTCATGTACAAGTTTGAGTGTGAACATGCATTGTCAGTTCTTTCAGTTATATACCTAGCAGCGGAATTGCTGGGTCAGATGGTAACTCTATGTTTGACTTTTTGAGGAGCTACCAAAATGTTTCCACAATAGTTGTATCATTTTATGTAAAATATTTTATACGTATTTGGTGCATGTGTGCAAAATACGTACTTTTAAACAAAGCATTCCTTTTCTAGTTTCAAAAAGTAAAAAAAAAACCAAACCACTTGAGTGAATTTTAATTTGGATTTTCAGGGTAAAAGATTAAATAGAAGCAAATCTCCCTGAGAGAAATGAAGCACTCATTTTTATGCAAGCATTTTATGTATATATGCATATATAGATACATCTTTTTACCTCTCAAAAATATGTTTGACATATAAAGAATTTGAGAATATTTTTATTTCTAAGAATAAAAATGGATATTTATTCCATTTAACCACCACGAAGGAAAGGTTATATCAAAAAAAAAACAAAAACCCCAAAACAACACAATGAAGTTTTCTCTCAGAAAATATTTTCATCGCTAACTATGAACAATGACAGTCATTACATTGTAATCTGTACTCTGTTTTAAGAGATATGTTTATATTTGCCATGGGCAGACTTTAAACCCCGGACCTAGAACCTCACCGATGACGGGGCCTGTCGGGAGGAGAAGAGACGCCTGACAGGTGGTTTTGAAGGCCCAGGCTGGCTGTGCAGGAAGCCCTGCGCATGGAGTTAGTGAGGCGCCCTTTCAGGTGTATCAAGCCCTTGGCCACAAACCCCTGGTGAGTGTCCTCAGTACTTTCATTCAGTAATGTCTCCTCAATGTCGGTTTTGTTGGTATGAATTATATTAAGGCTTCGTGTGTCAAAAAGCCAACGTGTTCCAGAAACCTATGGATTTTGCCTGCCATTCTGCAACTCATTTTTCCTGTTTAACATGGATCCTTGCTACTTCCCCTGATCAGTTACCACATAATCTTACCTACTGGGAAGATGCTCATTTAAAGGCTGCAGATTCTTGCTCTTACACACTATGTGTGCATAGCAAGAACCTTCCTACGTGTCCAGAGCAACAGAGTCCCTGTAACCAGCAGAGTTAGGACAATGCACTTGACGGGAGTAGAAGGTGGACACAGGTCCACATCCTAATCCCTCTGAATTCGTTCTTTTTCACGGCCAGGGAGCCGTGTGGTTGTGCATGGAATTAAGAATGCTAATCAGCTAACCTTTCCTCGAGGAGGTTATCCTGGGTTATCACAGTGGCCCCGGTAGAAACACAAACATCCTTAGAAGTAAAAGAAGGAGGCAGGACAGTGAGAGTCAGAGGGATGTGAAGGTGGAGGAGGAGGCCGGAGAGAAACAGCAAGAGAAAGACTTGGCCTGCCCCTGCTGCTGGCTTTTAAGGGGGTGGGCACAGGCGCCAGGGAACGCGGGCAGCCTCTAGAACCGGGGCAAGGCAGGGAAGCCGAGTCTCCCCTGGCACCTCCAGAAGGAACACAGCCCTGCCAACCCCCTGGTGTTCGCCAGCGAGACCCATTCTGCACTCCTGACCTCCAGAACCATGAGATAGTACGTGTGTGTCGCCTTGAGCCCCTGAGTTTGTGGCAATGGGTTACAGCAGCAGTGGGAAGCCAAGGTGTTGTTATAAGTGACTCAAAAGGACATTGGGCATTAAGGCAGAGAAATGTTACATAGTGAAAAACGGGGAGTTTTGAAACTGATGAACACGTATTACGGGCAATGAAGGAGGAGAGGGTGGTGGAGAGGAGACTATATTTATCAGAAGTGTTTAAAGGAGAGGGTGTGGAGGCAACTGGAAAGTAATCTTAATTTTGAATGGTTCTTTAAAGAAACCATTATTTTAAACCACGCAGTTGCAGGAGGAAGCAGGAGAGGGTAGGGCGAACGAGTACTGCGATCCAGGCTTGACCCAGGCCACCCCTTCCCCCTTGGTGCCACTCCGCCTGTGGCCTTCGGAGCATGCGATTCAACATTGCTGAGCCTGCTGGCATCGGGTAAAATGTGGGAAAAAATGTGCCCTGGCTCCAGTTTTAGTTAGTCAACGTATGGAGGCCCAGACTGCAAGGAGATATGACCTGTCCTTATTCACAAATGCCCAAAGCAGTAAGGACTCACTTAGCAAACAACCATTGTAAATACTTTAACTTGATTCAAAACAGTTTATTACAGTGTTTGACACGTCTTTCACTTTTTTATTCTCTTAATTCATTTACTTGCTTCACTGAAATTCCAACCTGGCCTTTTTGGGAATTGTCATCAATTTACATATGAGAGTTGAGAGAAGGGGGACTTCAGTGTGGAGGCCAGGGAGTGTGGGATAGGCCCGCCCCCAGTCTCCCATTGGCCAGCCAGGGCTCCACCCAGGGGCATGGCTCTGGGCACAGGGTAGCATTCACCAGCATATCTCCCCCCCACCCCCTCCCGCACAGGAGGAAGGAGTAGAGGGTGGAGTAGGAAGTCTCCTTCAGACCCCAGGTTTCAGATAGGAAATGACTCTATGCAGAAGAAAGGACAAGGCTGGCAGAGAACCCACAGCCCCGGCTGGGGCCCTTGTCCTTCCCGCCTTGGGGAAGAGGTAAGTGGAATCCCCAGCTCCATCACAGCTATTTCAAGGGTGGATACAGAAGTTCTTGGGCAAATGTAAGACTGAAGCAAGTGTATGTGAATGTTTAGTGGTCTTCTTAGTTCTGGCTGCTGTGACAAACACCACACAGACCATGTGGATTTTTCACAGGTCTGGAGGCTGGAAATCTGAGATCAGGGTATCAGCGTGGTTGGTTCTGGGGAGAGTCCTCTTCCGGATGGCAGACTGCTGACTTATCATTGTATCTCCCCACTGTGGGAAGAAGGTGGGAAAGCCCTCTGGGGGCTCTTTTATAAGGGCACGAATCCCATTCATGAGGACTCCACTCTCTTGGCCTAAGTACCTCTCAAAGGCCACATCTCATAATGCTATCATACTGGGGTTAAGGTTTCAACATATGCATGCGAGGGGCATTCAGTCCACATAGGGGTCTCTTTTGGTTCATGTCTCTCTGTTAAAGTGTGTTTACAACAATAATATTACTTCCATTGGATTTCTGCCTCAATTATAAGACCATGAACTACCTAACTCTTTCCTAACAAGTCCATTTATTTCCATTCCTTCCAAACCACCTCCCATTCCTCCTCCCTCCTTCCAGCTGGCTTTACTTAGGCATTTCTTGCTCAAGGCTCCACTGTCCCTGAGCAAAGCTGCCTCCTTTCCTCTCCAGTTTTCATTCCGAGGGTCATCTTCCGTCACTCCTCTATCCACCCAGGTCTCCCCTTCAGTGTTCCAATGGTACCTAGCACAACGAGGACCTCCCTAAAAGATGTGAGCACTTCCTGACTGATCGATAAGGGGAAAGGTAATGAAGGCAACCAGAGAGAGGACAACATTTATCTTGTCACCGATGATAATGAGCTGGTGACAGCAGCCTATTAGACATAACGAAAAGCTTTCTAGGATTAATTCCTTTATTCTTTTTCTTTTTAGTTTGGTTTGCATGAAAATGAACATTTTAAATTCATCTGCAGTTTTTGCTTTTTTTGTAGGTCTCTTATGCTTATTGTCTTCTCTGTGCAACATGCATATGGGGTAAGTACAATAATTAGCTCTGACTGCATGTTGAAAATGCACTTCATTGAGTGCACTATTTTTGTTATACTTTTAAACAGGCTACTCTCTGAGATTCAGTTTTCTCATCTGTAAAATGAAGGGTTAAACTAGGTGAGCTCTAAGGTTTCTTTTATATTTTACAGTCAAGACTGTTTACCAAACTGCCTCTAAATGGTATTGAAGACTTCTTTATTTTATAATATAATCCTTCTTAAGAAGATTTTTGGAGAGCGCCAGGAAAGAGTTGGTCCCCTTCAAGATTAAATCAAGAAGCATAAGATTAACTTTGGAGAAAGATAAGCCTAGAACATTCTGTAATAACATCTGAGAAGCGAAGTTTTTAAAACCTAACCTCAGATGTTTCTGGGAAATTCTATGGGCTTCCTGTAGCTCAGGTTAATCTTGAGATAACTGGGCTGGTTTAAATCATTCCAGTGAACACATTTCTATCTGTCCATCTTCTCTAGCTTGGATCCGCCCAATTCAATTTCTATGATGCTAGCTCTCATAGGTCTTTTCAGAGCAAATCCAATAGAAAGTTTCTGTTCTCCTCTCCTTACCAGTCAGGAGTAGAGGGCATATGTGTCCAGAAATAAGATGCCTTGGTTCTTGGCTCTGACAATAATTAATCTCAATTTATCCAAGACTCAGTTTTCTCCTGACTGAGGTAATAATGGTAAGACTCATTGAGCTTAACTCACATGCCTTCGAGAACATCACCTGAAATAATAAATGGAAGCACACAGAAATATCCCTGTGTGGGTGTTTTCTTTTTCTCTTACTTGATACTTCTATTTTTATATTATTCTTTTTTTTATTATGAAAGTTTACAGAGTCCTAAATTTTATTGCCTTTCTTTCCTTTGTTCCATGTGAGTGAATTTGGTTCCTGAACTAGAGATCGTCTTGGCCCAGATTCTCTTATCGGCCTGTGTGTGCAGATTCAAGAGTTCACACAGAGAGTGGCTATGCTATAATTGGCTTTTAAAAGTAGACACATAAATTGCTGCCGTATCTATGGCAGGCAATTTATCTTTCAGGATTTTAAGTTCACATACCTGTTGACACAGGACTCTCTCTTTTTGGAATTTATCATACATATCTATACTGATGTGTGCATGAAGATGAATGCACAAGAGTACTAGTTGCAGGATACTGGTCAAGGAGGGAGATAGCTAACTGTCTGTCAGTAAGGACTAATTATACAAGTTATAGTACTTTGTCTGATGGATAATTAAATGTATAATTTTGGCATGATTTTGAAGTCATCCGATTAAGTGAAAAGAGCAAAATACAGGGAAATATACCATCTTGAGAAAAATAAAACAAGACCAACATCACCAAATAAGTGTGTGTATCTCTGTGAATGTGCACACAATGTTTATGTGAATGTGCTCATAAATACCCAGACACCAACTTGAAGAGATTGGTTACTTCTAGGTGAAGGACTGGGAGGCCAAGATGGAAGAGAAAATGTCTTTTCCCATTGTACTCTCTTGCACTCTTTGACTTTTTTATCATGTGCATATGTTATTTATTTTTCAAAAAAGAAAATAGAGGTACAGATGTAATAACTTATTTTTGGAGCTTTCTATGCAATAAATACTTATTTAAAAGTATCTATGATAAAACAGTGATGTTTCCTTTTTTCCCTTTGAAGAAAAGTAATGCTGGTTTTAGAGACGGTCGGTTGGTGTGCCCCCGTGCCAGGGTGTTAGGCTGTGAATGGTGACTTGTCTGAGATGTAGTCTTCACCTTCTTGTAATGGGTTTCGGCAATTAGTTTTTGAGGTGCAGCTTCTTCCTCTATAAAAGCCTCCTCCTTTTAAAATGATGGTTATTGTGATTATATCTACTGTAGAGCAGCTTTGTGGAGACGAAAATCACCTCTTGCTTTTTTCTTTTATTGGTCCAGGTCAAAGTTTTATATGCAACTATTTCTGTCTCTTTATTAGACTCTGATGATCTACTTTAAACTGATTTTTCTCTGAAATGTAATTTTGCTACAAACATCTCAGTGATGTTTGGCACAATTAAGTAAAAAACAAAACAAAACAATAAAATAACAAACTTGTCTTTATTATCAAGCCACCTAATCAACTGACCTTTTTCCCCTGGTTATTTTGATATTTCACCGAACACATAATAATGAACCCAACCTTAAATGAACCCAAGTGTTCAGACCAGTTATTTTAAGTGTTTTCATGCTGTCCTGACCTGGCCCGGGGCATTTATTTAATTATTTGTTTAAACCTAATCAGGTTTTTGAGCTTAATGTGCCTACATCATAGATAACAAGGTTACTCAAAGCTCAAGAGGCCTATACTTCCGAAACTTCAACTACATTTTTTAAACTTAAATCATCTACCAGTAATTGCTTGGCTCTTGTCAAGGTTTAAATTCTTACATACTTTCAATGACACATTAGGAGTTTTGTTTATAAATATGTCTTCTTATTAATGTTTAATGTGGAGGTATTTTCTTTTGGATTGTTTCTGAACATATTTTTTCCTGGAAAAAAAAAAGGAGTCTAAATTATGTGATTGAAAAGGAAAAGAAGATGTTGGATAGGCTCCTTTCCCTAGCCCAGATACATATATATATTCTATATGTGTATGTATTCATATATACATATATATTCATGTATATTCACACCCATACCTATGTACCTGCATAGGTATGAATATATACCCATATATAGCTTCCATCAGAAATGTAATTTTGACTGTTTTATGTTTCTGCCTTATACATTGGACTAAAGCAGCGATTTTCAACCTATGTGCCATGGCACACTGATGTACCGCAAGGGGCACACTGGTTGTTGCAAAAAATTTTAAAACATGCAGTACCTGACTATTTAGTCAGTGGCCCTTGACCTCTTTTCCCTTTGTTTGTCAAGCACAAAAACAAAAAAAAAAACGACAACAGCCAACACAACAACAGCTGTCTGGTGTGAACAAATCAAAATTATACCTATTTTATTTGTCAGATTGGCAAAACGTATAATAATTTTTTGGTGCGCTGCAGAATTTTAGTGATTAAGTGTGCCATGTGATGAAAAAGGCTGCAAATCACTGGTCTAAAGGCTTAAGTTTACAGCCCTGAGTTTAAGAAGAATGATCAGTTACAGGTGTGTGTGGCTCACGCACGCCTGGCTCACGCATGCCTGCTGCAGCGAGGGCTGGACCAGGCAAGGTCATGCCTTCCTGACCTTTCTGTGACCGCCCTGAGCGCCTAGCACCTACAGCTGCTTTTAGCCCCACTGTGTCCTGAACCCCAGCCCCAGCCTGGGACTGAGTTCTCAGAGCTCGTTTCACTGCATCATGGAGGCTCTTTGTCATTAAGGAATCTACCTATGAAACAGTCACTCTGTTACTGTACTTTTGTATGGAAGTGACTGATGGTCTGGATATAGATAATGAGGATTTGTGAAAACAAGGGACTGATTTTTCCCCCGTGTGTGTGTGTGTGTGTGTGTGTGTGTGTGTGTTTGGAGGAAGCGTTAAAGAAAATACATGAGTGTAGAGTGACTCTTTAAAGAGCGTGTAGAAGAAAAGTTAGCTAAAAGTGGGAAAAGGGTCCAAGTTATTTAAGTTCAGGAGCTTCCTGGTTGAGAGACACAATAGAGGAACCATCTTGGAGTATCAGCAAATTGGAAGAAGAACAATTTTAACCCCACGTGCAAGGTTGTTCCCATAGCATTGACATAAGAGGGACCCACTGAGGGAGGCATGCCCCTTCAAGTAATGCAAGAGGGTCCTGGAAAAAAATCCAAACTTATCATTTAAGTTAGACACCATTTGCACTTACAGTTTTCCTAACTACATAGTTTACAGTCTAAGATTGTTCAATTTAGCAAACAAATCTTACCAGGAGAGAGAAATGCAGAAGGTTCTGGTGAGTTCATGGTGGCTTCAGAGAGAGCCTTTTAAATCCTGGCTTATGTAATTTATTCTCGTTCACACACAGTAAAAGTGTGTGTGAACAAGAATAAATTACATAAGCCCAGGATTTAAAAAAAAATCAACATGCTCATGAAACCATCAACCCTCTTTATTATCAAGACACAAAGTAAATTCTTCGCCTTCTTATATATCAAGAGTAGTCTCTTCCTCTCATGGATGCAAAGGTAAAGTACGCTGTGGAATTCTCGTGAGTTAGGCAAACCAAGGGTGTGGGGTATGATGTATGTATCACATACCCGGCTGAGGGATGGATTCCCATATACTGAGTCCGATGCTTTGCTTTCCAGAACGGAAAGAAGTTCACTGGTCCTTGTGCAGGAAGAGATTGCTCTGTTTGCCAGTGCTTTCCTGAAAAAGGGTCTCGGGTAAGTGATCTAAACACCACATGGATGTGAGGACGGGTCGGGGAGAGGATGGGGAGTTACTAATTAAAGGGCATGAACTTTCAGTTGAGCCAGAGGAGTAAGCCTTAGAGATCTCCTGCACCAGATTCTGCCTATAGTTGGTAGTAATGTACTGTCCCCTTAAGCATTTGTTAAGAAGGTTAATTTCATATTAAGTGTTCTTATCACAATAAAATTAAAAAAAAATCAACACGGACAGCTTACTGAATTTGGAGCCATTGGGAATATTTGACATTAAGTAGTCCCAGATCTTTAGCGTGTTCTGGTAGTAGACAATGTTTACATCTTTTAAAATCAAAGTTCTATACATTCTGATGATCAGCCCCAATTATATTAGACCATGTGTCAGGCTTAGCAGACAGTCTGGGAAGCAGTGATTCTCCCAGTGCTTCGTACACCAGTTTTGTGAATCGCCAGATGCAGAAAGGGTCCGAGTGCTAAATGAGACACACTGGGTCGCCATCTTGATACTCAGGTTGCATACCAGCATTTTAAAGGCTCTGAGAAGTGCCACGGTGCATTTTTTTAAAGCCTGTTCAACTTTGTTTTAACTAGTGTTCCCAGACATTGGACCACAAAACTCTTCTTTGGATAATACCTACTGAAATCCTGTGGAATAATGATCCATAACCAAAGCAATAGCTGCATGTCTCACGTAGTTTTTACGTGCCAGGTACTGTCCTATGTGCTCACTTACTCCTCACAACACAACAGCCCTCTCATCATCGCATCGTAGTGGCTTCTTTTCGGCGCAGAACACGGTGACACCGAGCCACTGAGGGGCTTGCTCAAGGCCATCCAGAGTGGTGCTTTAGACGAATGCACTAGACTGTTTTTTAATACACAAGAACACTCTTAGTTCCTGTATTTTGGATCTCTTGAACGTTTATGAAACTCTCCTTTATAAATGTGACTGGCAGCCCACTAACTCATTGGTGCTGGAGAATTAGATCCGTTATTTTGATTAAAAAAAAACCCTCCCACAAATTTACAGGAAAGAATTACGTTTCAGGAGCTTTGGACAGTTTTTAAGCCAGAGAATGATTGTGTTGAAACATGTCCAAATCAATCCCGTGGGATTGGGCGTGACGTTCTAAAAGCACAATTTGGTAACGATCAGTCTGTGGGACGCGAAATGTTAACTTCCTGAGAGAAGGGACCATACGTTTCTCCCACAGCTCCTCCTGTTTGTCTTTACACAGTAGGTGTGCAACGTGGGTGTGGCTCCTTGGTCCGGCTCCTTTCTGTAAGTGGCTACCTTCCTGAGCGCAAGGCAGGTCCCTTTCTTTTAAGCTGCTTTGTTCCTTTTTCAGTACTTCAAAAATTTTTAGTGATCAGAATTTATCTTGAGTTTTGTAAGCCACTTTATGTTTTTTATTTTTTATTTTTCAATTACAGGTGACATACAATATTGTCTTAGTTTCAGGTGTGTAGCATAGTGGGTAGACATTTATATAACGTACGAAGTGATCACCCAGGTAGGTCTCGTGCCCCTCTGGTACCCTATAGATGTTACAATATTATTGACTTTATTCCCTATGCTGTACCTTCCATCCTCCTATGTTTATAATTGGAAGTTGGTACTTCGCGATATAATTTAAAAATGAAAGGCACAAACCTCCAGTTATTAAATTAAGCCCTGGAGCTATGATGTTCAGCATGGTGACTAATTATTAGCACTGCATTCTGCATTTTGAAAGTTGCTAAAGAAGGAGATGTTAGAAGTTCTCCTCACAAGGAAAATATTGGCAGCTATGTGTGGTGATGGCTGTTAACTAGACTTGCTGTGGTGATCATTTTGCAATATATACAAATATCAAATCATTGCATTGTATACCTGAGTCTAATATCATATTTCATGTCAATTACTCTCATTTTTCTAAAAGTATGGACCCTAAAAACTAGCAACTAAGAAACGCTTTAGCCTTTTCCATGTAAATACACAAATTATTCAGGGGAAAAAAGCCCAGCTTTAGTGTTAGGTTGTTCATATAAACATAATAAAATTGTATAAATGAAACAGAAAAGAAATCAGTGTATCTTAATGTGAAGACTCTTTGAGTCTGAGACCCAAGAAATACAGATTGATCAGCTCTGTGGCAGAAAGCGGGGAATGGAACCACACAACAAAGTGGAACAGTTGCTCAGATAAAGCCAGCTTGGGGTGGTCCTCCAGTTTAAATGAGGCTGAGAGTTGCTTTTGCAGGGACATTTGGTGTTGTCTAGAGACTTTTTTTTTTGTGCTGTCCCCACGCCCAAGACTTACCTGTCCCTGACTGCCAATAGAGCCAAGGTTCAGGAACCCTGCCCCAGTCCTGCAACAGCTTGTGAAGCCACTGCAACTATTATTTCCACCTGTCAATACACGGAACAGAGTTCCCAGGAGTTCTAAGTGACTTGCTAATATGGGGAAGAAGCAGGAAGCACACTCAGGTGTCTGGCTTCCACCCAGCGTTTGCCCAGGCTCAGTGAGGCGACGATTACACACAGGTTCAGACATTCGCTTTAGCCATAACTTTGTGAACACAGGTGGACACTTTGACCTGCCCAAGCTTGTTTTTTTTCATATTTATACTACGCAGCTTTTCTTCTCTGTTTCCTTGGACTGTTCAGCAATCACGAGTAACCACCTATGGAGAGGGTACACTCTGCGGGTACACTGTGTGTCCCATAAACAAGTCGTCAGCCCATGGGTTAGGAGGGTGCACAGGGAGGGCCTGCACTCTGCTGTCTGCATCCCTGATTCTGGGTGGTCAGGGGTGGCTGTGAACGGAACACCGGTCGCCCTCTGCCCTTCCTGAAACAGATGGGTCCCACGGGAAGGAAGCAAGTTCCTGCGGACGAGTTCCAGCTGGGAATCTGGGAGCGTGGCTCCTGCGTAACTGGAGGTGGTTTGGCAGGCGGGCGCTCCCAAATTCTCTGCAGCCAGCCAACTCACATACCGTTTCTTGAACTGCATTGACATCTCAAGGTGGACTGTAAAACTAGGATTAAAATGAACTCCGGAAATTTGAGTATCTGTTGGAGGCAGCACAGCCCGCTAGTAGCATAGCCAGGCATTCATTCCTCAGAAAGAAATGATGTTTTCTCCCATGGCTTAATGCCTGAGTGAGCAGTTTGTTCAAGCCCCAAATCAAAACTGCTGTGTCTGAAGCAATTGCTGGGAAGCCGGGCTGCCCCATGCCCTGGAATGACCGAGGCTAGGGCTTTCGCTGGACATTGAAGCTGGAGTTTGACATGGAGTTGAGACGGGTCCAATGACAGCTCCCCCAATGCCAACAGAATGAAGTTCAGTGTCACCGGTGCACGGCCGAGGGCCCACGGTCTAGCCTCAATATGCGTTTTCATCAATAGTCACTGTGACTTCCCCTTGGACCTTCTCCAGCAACATTGGTGGGGCACTCACACCTCCTTGAACATTATCTGAATCTCCCCACTTCTCCAGCCCCCTTTGGAATGCCTTTCCACTTCCGGTCTGCGTCCCCGAAGACGTTCAGTGGAGATGCTGCCCACAGCCTCCTGCTCTTCCAGCCAGTGTGAATGTTCCCTGGTGGGAGTCTGGTTTCCTTCTGCAGCTTTTCCCAGCCCCTGACTGTAGCTCTGTTTGAGTTTGAGTGTGGAAGTGTCTGACCCTCTTGATTAGATTGTAAGCACATACTTCATCAAGGTGATCACATGGACACACGCTGAAGTTTGGCGCCGGCTCCTGGCTCGGGGTGGACGTCGTAGAAATAAAAATTGCTTGCTTTTATTTCTTCCCTTGGAGAGCTGATGGTCATTTTTTTTTTGGTACTTCTTTGAGATGATCACAGTAGATAGCACCGAATAAGGAGTGAAGGTACATAAATCAGTAAATTAAAATTCAGATGCCAGCCTGGACAGCATTCGGGATCCCCAGCTGGTGGCCAGGCTGCGGTGTGCATGTACGGACACCTGTCCTATCTCAGAGAAGGGGAACAGAATTAGCAGGGAGTATCTCCTCCTGTCTTCTCCTGCCCCCCTTCCCCAGCATTTAAACCTATTAGTAAAGGAGCCGTGGTACATCCCCCATGGTACATGAAATCCCCTTGTGAATTTCAAGTAGGGCCACTAATAAGCACTAGGAGCAGCAGCAACAAATGTGGCAGCCATGGCTGCACTTGGACTTCTAAGGGTTCAGAGGCATCCTGGAAATCCCTGGACTCTGAGGCGGAGACTGAGGCTTAACCCTTTGTCCTCTCAGAGGGCAGGTCCGGTCCTCCCAGCTCTAACAGTCTACGGTTCTGTGACGGGGAGCGTGGATTTTCATGCATGACAGCTGTGTAATTGGCTACCCAAACTATTCTGTGACTCTCATAATGTTTCCCCAAACTTCATGATAATCCCTTTTTAAGGATGTGAAGAGGTGGCATTGGGAAGAATTTTAAATTATTCATGATCAGTTTCTGGGGAAGAACCTTCCATGTTTTTGATGGTTGTCTCCCCACAGGGAAAATTACACATCTTTATGGACTAGGATGAGACCTTTGATACGTTGTTCTCTAGTGACTGCCATGATAATAAAGACACCTTCTATAGTTTTTCTTTTCTAGAATAAAAGATATGTATATTGTTTCCATTCAGAAAAGTATCACAACTATTAAATCAACACAACTTTATAATTTAGTGGTTTTATATAAAAGAAGGTCAAATGGCTTAAAAACCCAAGACCTGTCTTAGCTATTTGTGAAAACTAAAATCAAACATTAACAGATTAGTTATTTCTTTGGAAATTTTAAATCACTAAAAAATGTACATTTTCTGCAGACTTAATCACTTGTTTCTTACACTTATAAAAGAGCCTGCATTTCATGATGAAAAATAGAATCTACTTGGGAAATTTGAATTAATGTTAACATTTGCATGTGAAATGGACACAAAATTCTAGAACTCAGTCTCTGTATTGCTCACACAGCTGGATTCTAGTACCGTCTGATAAATGATTTGGAGCAATTATTTTTATGTCCCAACGCTCATATAAGTTAATTTTTATATTATGATGTAAGCAGGTTCCAGTGACAACTGGGAAGCTGGCAGATTTGGTCGTCAGCAACCTCTTAGATTATTTATTCTGCTTTCTTCTATTTCTTGCCCACTCTCCTCCAAGAATGAACTCCTCAGCACTACCTGAGGTGACAGACCCAGGTGCCATCAGAAAATCACCTGATGAGGATGTGACAGTTGACCTTGGGGACCGCTGGGAGCTGCACAATTCATTTTTCATGTAAAGTCATCAAAATTCAAAATTAAAAAACAAAACAAAACAAAACAGTGCCTGGCAATTAAACAGATGTCCCTGTAGAATTCAGCTGTCAGTTGATGACTTTGGCTTAGCTTGTTCAAGTGTTTCCCCTGACAGGAGTCTTCACCTTGATTTTTGAAGAATGACAAACTTGAAAAAGTTAAGAGCATTAATCTTCAGTTATGGGATTTTTTTTTTCCTTGCAGGTGCCTGAGGGAGTAGTTTTGAACAGGGCGTGGGGGTCCAGGAGGCCGAGGGAGGAGACATACCTATCATTTCATACTGTTTGGCTTACTAATAATTGCAGTGGTAGCAGTAGCAGCTGATAGCTATAAATGGAAAAATAATTCCAACTAACTAATGTGGCTTTCAGTATGCTGGTGAATCCCTCTCTTTAAGGCTAACATTTTGGGAAGGGGGAAGGCAAGAAAAAAGCTTATACTGGCTTTCTATGCTGTGGAACGTATCATGTTTCAAACAGGCCAAGTGTATGGAACCTCCACCCCATCCCCCGCCCCGCCCCGCCCCCGGGAATCCTAGTTGCCATTTGGGTCAGAAGGTAGATTTTGGAGTATTTGCCCCTGGCAGTCATCTCATTAAGTGGCTGGTGATTTGCAGCTGAGCCTTTGGTCTCCTCACATGGAGTTCAACTCCATAGCAACTGCTGCTGAGCTCTGTGACCTAGAGTGAACCGGGACTAGGCCAGGGCAGAGCTTAGCAAATGTGGGACTGCACCGAACTCTAGAGGTTCAAGGTCATTACCAAAGTGGAGGCAGCCTTGTTGTCAGAAATAAGGGCCGTACACAGGTGCCTTCCATGCAGGAAAATGGGAAATAGTGTTTGTGACTTTAACAACACTCTCTAGTGCAAAGAAAACACTTGCCTAAGTGAGTTTAAAAGCTGAATTACAAAGTTTTTAGGAAAGACAAATATATTTCTCCTTTAAATACCATGTTCAATAAATTGTTAAGAAAGCCACAGGGAAACAGCTGTGTCTCCAAGGTGCTATTTCTTTTCACTCCTCTGTCCTCCAATCTTATCTGTAATTCATTCAGCAAATAGCCAGTCATTGTTCCATTCATTCAGCAAATAGCCGTTGAGCATTCTGCATGGGCCAAGCATCCATCTGGTGAGCTGTGGGGCCTTGATGGTACAAAAGAACTTGTCTGTGGCCTGGACCTCAGAGCCTAGCAGGAGAGGCAGTCACCCTCCAGCTGTTACTTCCGGGCACCTGCAGAGGGCCAGGCATATTCTAGGCATCAGGGCAAAGAACAGAGATCCTTGCTCTCTCCCTGGGGGCATAATTTGGTGCGCTAACTTGGTTTTGCACAGGAGCATGTGTGGGGCGGGATGGGGCCAGGGAGTGATGGGTTAACACCTCAGCTTGGACCTGGTGGAATCACTAATAATAGCCTGGAAGAAGCATGTGCTGTTAGTTCCTAAGGCTGTTTTAACAAATTGCCACATACCTGATGGCTTAAAACAACAGAAATTTATGTACTGCATTTTGCCGTATATAATGTGTGCCCACGTTTTTGGCCCAAAATTTCAGGAAAGAAATATTGAGTTTTAATTTTTTAATTCAATTACTGACTTATTTGTATTTAGAAACAAAACCGATTATTGTATTCCAGGGTATTATTTTGCAAACTGATATCGTTACTGCTTTCTACACTTACACTTTTAATGCATAAGCACAAATAAAAACACTTACATAGATACATAATTAGTACTACCCATGTATAATGCACATCCTTATCTTCCTCTCAAAAATTTGGGCAAAAAAGTGCACATTATACTTGGCAAAATGTGGTACTCACAAGAGGTAGAGGGCAGGAGTCCAAAATCAAGGGCATTGCCACGCTCCATCCACAGGCGATAGGGGGAGAGTCATTGCCTTGCCTGCTCCAGCTCCTGGTGGCTGCCAGCGTTCCTCAGCTTGTGGCCGCATCACTCCAGCTTCTGCCCTCATCTATACATCACCCTCTCCTCTGTGTGTCTGTATCAGATCTTCATCTGTGCCCCTCTTCTCAGGATTCAGATGATGGCATTCTGGGCCCGCCTGGATAATCCAGGATAAACTCTTCATCTCAAGATCCTTAACATTATCACATCTTTTGCATCTAAGGTAACATCCGCAGGTTCTGGGAATCAGGATGTGGACGTATGTTTTTGTGGCCACCGTTCAACCCATTACAAGTGTGTGGGCAGAGAGAACAGCCTTTCCTTGGTCCCCAGAGTGGGAAGGAGACAGGCTGGCGTGTGTGAGGGGCCGCAAGGTGGTTACCAAGTTTTGATTGGAGTAGGTGAGGGAGCAGATAGCGTGAGAGGCGGTTGGAAAAGCAGATCCAGGTTATCCTGGGTGAAAAGGAGGCCTTTGAGAGAGTTTAAGAAAAAGAGAGGCAGGTTGAATTCATGCTGTAAGACCATTCTGGCTGCTGTTTGGGGAGTAAGTGGCGCGCACTGCAATGTTAGGGAAGACTTATTAGGAGTCTGCTACAGGTGCAAAGTCGTGGTGGCTTGGCAAGGGGGTGAGTGTGGAGATGGGGGAAGTGGAAAGGTGTCAGGAATATTTGGGAGGCAGAACTGACAGGAAGGAGGGGTGACTCTGTGGGACAGTGCGCGCTGGTGGTTAGAGGCGCTGGGGCGGACTCTGATGCGGTGTGAGCAGCTGCGGGCGCAGGGATGGGTGGCGAGCGCACCTGGGGAGAACGAGTCCAGGTCTGGATTTACGGAGCCTGGGGTCAGCGGGGTAAAAGACCAGGACTCAGAAAGAGCGCTCTGGGCTCGCGAGAGAAATGGAGTGATTATTCAGAGTTGGATGCAGTAGACCGCCGGGAAAGTGGACGAGTGTGCACAAGAGGAAGTGCGAAGAGGCCAGGGCAGCCCCGCGGAGCCGCGGGGACCCCGCCACCCGCTCGAGGGGAACAGCGCAGGTGCCAGATGGAGGAGAAAAACCCGGAGAGCGCAGGGGACGGGGACACGGGAGGCAGAACCGCGCAAGGAGGAGGGAGGGAAAGTCAGGGGGAGCCTGGCTCCTTGGGAGCCTAAAAAGACCCCGCAACGCCGCCTCCTTTGGGTCCCGCAGCTGGTGTACGACGTTGGGCTGATATTGTGCCATTTTTAAAAATGGGAAAACCACACTTCCATTTGGGCCAAGCGTGACCTTATTATTCAGCGGCAAGTCCATGTCTTCCGGTTCTGAGCGGCGTTCTTTCCACCGCTGCCCCGTAAGGAGCACCCCTGAAAATCCTGGGTGAGCGCTACACCAGGCCAAACTGACCAATCGGTTCCGTCGCGGACAAAGGAGGGAACTTCAGGCACGAGAAAAAGTCTGCCACCGCAGTTTAGTCTCACACTGTCTTATCTTTGAGTAACACCTTTCCTTATTTTTATAACCTCTCGCGATCTCCAGCCGTTTCCCTTGCGATAGGGGAGGACCCTGGAGGCACCAGGTAATTGATTTGCGCAGCGGGAGGCCCTTTGAGGGTGTAAGTGATGTTATCCTGCCACCTAGTGGTCTTATGTTTGCATTACAAGCCAGCATTCAAAAAGCAGGAGGGGTGGCGCTGAATGCTGCTTTGTTAAATTATCAAAGTCTTCACTTACTCAGCAATACCTGAGGGTCTGTGTAGAATTTATACTGTGCAAAGCAGTGGCGAAGGTTTGAGTGATGATGAATGTGGATCCCTGACCTAAGAAGTGCACTATAAGGTGTCCCCGCAAGCAGCTATTGAAGTAACGTGCACAAAACAAGAATGAAAAAAAAGGTGGCAAGTGTACTGAGATGCTCCCTGTCTCAGGGCGGATACGGGAGTTTGTAGGACCGGGAGGTTGTAATGACTGGGGTAAAGAGGGAAGCGGCAACTCTGAGGTCAGAGGAAATGGGTTGAATTTCTGCTTACCCAGGTGATAGGCAGGTGGCCTCTAGCACTTGCTTCATCTCTCTGAGCCTGAGCTTCCTTGTTTGGGGACAGCATCTGGTCCCCAGGCATAAGCAGATCAGTGGCAAGGCAAAAGCCTGATTGAAGATTTTGGTCTTAGAAAGATACATGTTTTCTTAGCTGTTGGCTTCTTCTACCGAGGTGTGAAATAAAAATCATTTGATCTTTGTCTTGTCCCAGAGTCATGTCTGGCATAGGTGATTCACAAGGACAGAATCCTGCGGGAGTGCCCTGCCCACCGTGAAGGCCTTTGTCCTTTATTTGCACAGCTGGCCCCAGAGCCTGGCGCTGCTGTAGCCCCAGTGGGGAGGAGCATCCGCTGGTCTTGGTGACACAGTGTCAGCTTGGCTTTTGAGTAGAAAGGATGACCTGGTGGCTTCACATGGCCTGCCAAGTTTACGGTTGACATTTCTGGATGCAGGGAATTCATTTTCTGATTTCCCTGTATCACAGGAAGTTATAAACCACAGAGATCATTCTGTGCACACAATAGCCAAAAAAAAAAAAAAAAAAAAAAAAAAAAAAGGAAAAGAAAAGAAAGAATTGACATCATGTGTGGAAGCCAGTCACTCCATGGGACATTTTTTTCTTTTTGTTGGATTGAATGCTGTGTAGCAATTTATTATATATCACATTGCTCTTCATGGGTGGAGGGTGCATGGTTAGGAGTAGAATGTTTCTTTAAAAACAGATTTTTTAAAAGATAAAAAATTTCTGTTATTACTTAATGTTTCTCCTATTATAGATATATCTATTATGGGCCTGTTGCTTATGCCTGTTTATTCTGAATTCTGTTATAGCCCAATAAATAAGTAAGCTCAAGTATCTACCCATAATTATAGCTGTTTTTCACCGACCCCTCTTTTATATGAGGTAATTTAATGAAATGGAATTATTGTCTACACTGTTGTGGGTAAATTATTTACTCACATTGGCTGAGCTAACAATCACTATTTTGTAGACTGCTATTTGGGAAATTTTCATGCGCAGCTTTCTGAAAGATTTAATACTGTTGTACAAGGTTTAATGTATTTCTTTAACATTTTTACCGTATCATAAAACACCTGTTCATATGGAAAAAAGCACTAAATATAAAACAAGCAATGATGTTTTTCAACAACCTTTGAAATGTAGGCATTTAGTGTTTTATGCTAGTTTTTCCAGTTGCAAAGGCGAGGTTGTATTTACTGTTTAACATGGCTGAAAGGAAGGCGTACAAGGTCCTGTTCTGTTTCAGAAGCAGAGGACGCCAGCTTCGCTGCGTTCAGGGCCAGAGCTCAGGCTGCGGCTGGTGAACCCCTCCCTTTGGGGTGGAATTGTCATCATCATCTTTGCAGGTTCACAAAGCTCCCTTCAGCCAGAGCTGTGGGGATGGCAGTTCAGAAAGACGAGAGAGCGGCTCCTTTTCCTGCCACCCAGACTTCTCTTGGGGCGGGCAGGTGGGGGTCTGACCGTATTATTTTATTAAGTCTTTATGGTGCCCTTTCCTAGCACCCTGCCCATGGGCACCGAGCCTCTGCCCTGCAGGAGCTCAGGTCCGGCTGCGGGGTTGGGAGTAAGGAGATGATCGCAGGAGCAGGTGAGAAGTGTCATTACAGAGGCACCTTGGAGAGGCACCCAATTCTGAAGGGCATGTGGGGGCAGGAGAGCGGGGAGTCTTCCCACGGGGGATTGGCCCTGAGAGATGACGTGGGGGGAATGGAGGGACACTTCTCGGACAGGACCCCAGGGTCTGTGAGGGAGCGGGGCTTGCTCAGAGATGGCGAGGAAGTCCGTGCGCCAGACCAGGGGCCGGGGGAGGGGGTGGGGATGGAAAGCTTGATATGCGAACAGCCATCCCTGGTTTATTTCTCTGCGGAAGTGTTTGAGATGATACTTTCCCAGATCAGGACACAGTGCTGTACTGAATAGAGTTATATAATTCTTACACTGTGTTACACATTCTTCTCCTTTTCTTTCCTTCTCCATTAGCCCACTGGACTGGGCCTCGTGTGTCTAAAATGAAGCACATTGGAGAGATTTATAGCCAGTTAATTCGCTGTCCCTTTCTCGCTCACCCTTTCATGTCCAAACATGCATTTTGTTGTTCTAAATAATACAGTGTTCACAAAAGATAATTTAGGAGTTTTTGTATAAATTACATGAAAGATAAAAAGGTAGTTCTGAAACTTAATAAAAAAAGCAGTTATTTCCTGGGCCCTATATTTAGGAAAAATGGGAACTTTTAACTTACGGTAATTAAGTAACTAAGTAAGGTTAATTAACGTAGGTAGGAAAGGCCAGCTGAAGTCATCGTATATTCTTATTTTGAGAATTTGTGCACAATCTGGAGTAAATTGATTTGCCCTCAAAATGCCCCCAAATGGTTTGTGCTCATGTAATTATATTCTGTGCTTTACTGTTGTCTTTTATTGTAACACGTATTTATACATTGAAACTCCCGTGAATGTTCCAGGGGCGTCCAACCTTTTGGCATCTCTGGGCCACACTGGAAGAAGAGTTGCCTTGGGCCACACATTAAATACATTGCGACATGTAAGCACAAAAAAAAAAAAATCTCATAATGTTTTAAGTAAATTTACGATTTTGTATTGGGCCACATCCACAGCCCTCCTGCGCTGCACGCAGCCCACAGGCCGCAGTTTGGACGCCCCTGCAGCTTTTAGTATTTTTAAATACTCAATACATTGTAGCTATGATGATGACTGAGGATGATGAGGATGAGGATGATGAGGATGGTTATGAAGAGGAAGGCAGCCTGGGACAGAGAAGGGAGCAGTGTCCCTGGGGACAAGGGACGGTGGTTCCTGGAGGCGAGACCTGCTTCTCCCAGGATGGCAAGAGCCAAGAGACTTGCGGCTGCTTCTCAGGGGCAGAAACTGAACGTGAATTTGGTGGCTCGGTCCATCCCAGGCAGCAGGAAGTTTCTCATCTTTGTGCCAGAAATGCTCCCGTGGTGGGTTCAGGGGGAAACTGGCTCCTGAAACTCCGCACCTGAAGTAAGAGGTGACCTTTTCATTCAAGGGAAGTTGCATTGCATGAACTTGCTGTGCCACGGACAGCCTACGTCACTCTTATAAATAAGAAATGAAGTAAAAGCTGCTACAAAGAGGAATGTTTCCTCCTAAAAAGGCAGATGAATCATTAGCCACTTGAAGTAAATAAAAGATCTGGCAGCAAGCACCGCCCCCAACTCCTCTTAGCTTGTGTGGCTAACATATGGTAATTAGACTTGGAGGTTGTTTTTTTTTTTTTTTTAAAGTTCGTGGCTTTAAAAAAAACAGCACAAGATTGATAAATGTCACCGACAGAGTGACAATAGTAAGAGAACTATTATCAGTTCATAGATAACTGTGTATACATATGGTGATTCAAATTGATTATACTGCTTAAATTCAGGTGGAAAAAGACCATGGCACTGTTCCTTATTTCTGCGATGAACTGATCACTTGTGTTTCTATATTGGAGTTTGCCTGACCTCTACTTTTTCAATCTTCTCAATGCCGGAGTGACCATATATTTGTGTTAGTAGACATTACTTAAGAATCACCCTGCCTTTTTTAATCTTCCTTCTTAGGGACAACCAGGACCACCAGGGCCCCAGGGTCCTATTGGACCGCTGGGACCTCCAGGACCCATTGGGATTCCAGGAGAGAAAGGGGTGCGAGGGGACAGTGGCCCTCCTGGAGCAGCAGGTGAACGAGGAGATAAGGTAAACCGCTTCCGAAGGGGAAGATTCCTAGTAACCTCATGATGGCACTGTGCCAATTCTTTTTTTAAGTAGTCGCAAGGAGGACCTACTTGCACCTTATAATAAATTAAGTCTAAACTCCTCTTCTGTAATCACCCCTCCTTCCCTAACACCTTTCCTGAGGAGCGTGTTTTTCCTGATCTTTTCTATGCACTTAAATGCATGATTGTGGCGAGGGGTAGTTGTACTGTTTCACGATTTCTGAAAAAACCTAAATGATATGAATCATGCTGGACCCTCCCTCCCTCCCTTCCTTCCTTCTTCCCTCCCTCCCTCTTCCTTTCTTTCTCTCTCTTCCTTCCTCTTTCTCTCTTTCTCTCTCTCTCTTTCTTTCTTTCTTTCTTTCTTTCTTTCTTTCTTTCTTTCTTTCTTTCTTTCCTTCCTTCCTTCCTTCCTTCCTTGCTTCCTTCCTTCCTTCCTTGTTTCCTTCCTTCCTTCCTTCCTTCCTTGTTTCCTTCCTTCCTTCCTTCCTTCCTTCCTTTCTTCCTTCCTTCCCAACCATGTGGCTTAAAGATCATTCCATATTAATTTGTGTAGATTGAACTAACTCCTCTAAAAATACTGTATAATATGCCATAGAATGGAGAAAATTATCGTTTCTTCCTTGCTGATGAGAATTTGAGACCCTATCCGAACATTGTATAGAGAAGTGTGAGAAACAGTCTTGTACATCACTTGTGTTCACATTTAAGAATTGGTTTCTTTGGGACAGATATTTCTGAGAAGTTGAATTTCCAATTTACAGGGTGTTGAATATTTTCTTTGAGTTGATACTGCCATGTTGGCTTCCTTAATACAAAAAAAAAAAAAAGTTCAGAATGTTGATTCTTAAATGTTGGCATTAAAGCTCATGTAAACAGGTAACAATGTCTGCTAAGGGTTTTTGTTCGAAAAAAATGAGCATTAATTATTTATATTTTTAAGTAAATCAACTTGTCAGTCTAATAACCCAGTAACTTGTATAACTTTGTCTTCTTGTCTGGAATTTTAGGGTCCAACTGGTGTTCCCGGATTTCCAGGTTTGGATGGTTTACCTGTAAGTATCCTTAAATTTTCTCCACTTTTTTTAAAGAAGGGAGAAACACTCCTCAAAACCTTTATGTATATAATTCTTCTCTATTTTCTCATCTCAGTGAATAAAAGACTGCTTGCATTTCAATTCTATAGAATAACTCCAGTATCAAAACACTTTCCTTGAATAGCAAGATATTCAAATAAGTTAGAGAAAAACATTCCAAAATATGAGCTAGAGATACCTGTCAAGTAGGATGTTCTGGAAATAGGTGTATGCTTAAAATGAAAGTTTTCACTTGCAGGTGAGTCCTAACTTTGGAAGTGGGTTTAAAATTCTCGTTTCTAACATGAAAACCGAATGTGAGAAGGAAGAGGTATTTGGGGAGCTTTACTATTCATCAGTCTTTCTATGGATTTAAAGGAAGGTTTCCTCCCAAATCTCTCAGAATACTCCAAACTGAATACATTTAAATTGAGGGTATATTAAAATTTATTTGTTGATTTTTGCTATATTACATAGCACTTGTAGATGGGAAGTTTCACAAAATTAAGCAGCATGTGAGTCAAAATTGCCGTAATTTGGGTACCGATGTTGCATAATCTTTGCGTTACAGTATTCTTGGAAAAAAAAAAAAGAAGAAGCTTCACTTATCATTTTGTTTCCTGTAGGGACATCCAGGGCCCCCTGGACCCAGAGGCAAACCTGGCATGAATGGCTACAACGGCTCACGAGGTGATCCAGGGTTTCCAGGGGAAAGGGGAGCCCCAGGCCCCGAAGGCCCCCCGGTAGGACACCTGTAGCCCATCCTAATGGGAATCTTAAGTGAAAGGCCCCACAGTGGGAACAGCCTCCGTGTGTTCAAGAAACAGCGTTAATACCAGTGTGCAGCAGTAGCGGGCTGGAGGGTGAGGGCGGGAGTGGGGCAAGCCCCAGAACACTTGGGGTCTTGTAGACTGGGGAAGGAGGCAGGACTTTTTCCCAAGCCGTATGAAAGCTTTGGACGGTTTTAGGGAAGACTTGAGATGACCCAATTGTGTTCCATGAAGATGCTCCTGGCTGCTTTAATAGGGATCAGGGAGGCTGTTAGCAAAGCTTATGTTGTTTATCATTTAGGGTTCACTGCAGACCCCTAAACTCCTCTAGGTATTTCACACAGAAGGGCGTTTAATAAGGGGAATGTGGCACTATTTTAGTGGTGGAGGAGCGGCACTCAGAGGCCCTCATGGGACTGCTGATTTCGAAGGTTTGCTGAGACATCCAGAAGGCAGGCAGCCGCTCTCTCCTCCCCACGTTGGGACGCCCGCAAACACGCAGGTTTCTCCCTCTCTGCTGGGCATCGTCTATAGTACCAGAAACAGGATGTCGTCCACGCTCTGCCTCCAAATCTCCTAAGTGCCTCTCCTAGGCGGAGCCTAACTCACAGCCAGCTGCAAAGAGGTCTGGGAAATGTCGTTTTTCATTTTCTACTCCCCATAATGCAATAGATACGTGGAAGGGGATTGGAATGGATGTCCAGAAACAGTTGACAATATCTGGCACCTGAGAACACTTTACTGCTCTTAGGTATTTTTTTCCTTCAAAATGTTAGACTTTTATTTAACCATAACGTCAGCAAGAAGTACCCTTTCCTCTTCCCCTCACATTCCCTTCCTCTCACTTTTTCTTGTTCTCACGTAAAGATTGGAGATGGTTTGGACTTTTGAAACTGATTTCCTCTGCCTACTTTTCAGCTCCTCCATTTCCTTAATTAAATACATCTCCCAAGACTCCCTCTAAAAGAGTTTCTCATCCTCCATCAGAATCGTTCCATTTTCGCGTGAGCTGTCCCTTTGCACCAGGCGCTAGTGGGATTGCTCTGAACACACAACTCGAAACAAATTCCCACACGCGTGTCTTTCTCGTGCTGTCAAGTAAGAACAACCAGCTTTCAGTATTTGGCTCCTCAACCACCCCTTGTTTCCAAACCCAGCCAGGCTCAAGGGCAGTCTGGTGAGTCCACGTTTCCTAAAGCTTCCAATTGGGCTCAACCCCATTCTACTGAGCATCTATCAATAGTCAAGAACGCAGGGGTTCTCTCTTTTAGCTTTAGCACAGCGCGTAGCACTGGCCACAGGACTGACATTTGCCCCAGTGGTCTCTTGACAAAGCACCTCTCTTCGACTTGCACGGACACAGTCCTCGCTGTGTACCGTAGTGTGAGACCTCAGAAATGACCATATACGCTGCAAGCACACAGAGCAAGCTTGACATACGATGGAAAAAATTAGCACTGTCCTATGTCCTTTAAAATGTGTTGTTAAAACCTTAAAAAGATTATTTTTAGTTATAAATACGTAGGAAAACTTTTAAAAAACTAACGTTTAGTACCTTCTAATTTAAAACACTAGACAGTGAGAATTAAAGTGATTCTTTGTAAAAGCTTATCAAAAGTAGTTTGAACGGTGCTGGTCTTCTCATCACGTAACTTGTAAGAGAAGTGTGTTTTCTATGCTCTGGTGCATATTCTTTTCTAAGTTTAGATCAGCTTCCAGTGTTGTGAAATATTTCTAAAAATTTCTTTACATGAAATTCTTTTGTCCGTGTCACTGCCTCTGGCTCATCTTCATCCTTTTGGTCACAAACACTTCCCTCTTTCTAAGGTTGATTGGTTTGTCTTCACTAGTTCTTCTGCATCAAATGACAGCAGGGTCCACACTCAGTTCTTCTGTCGCTCCATTTCCATTCTGTTTGAATTGCCCTTCCAACATTATCGTATTTTATTTCCTCACTTCACTTGCATGTTCGTTGGCTAATTCCCTCTTTCAGTGATTTGTTCTTAAGACATGTCATTGGATTTATAACTGTGAAATAAGGGTTCGCACAATTATACACTTCACTGTTCGTGTGTGTGTATGAACTAACAGGTGTACAGTGAACAGTTGCAGACTTTGAAAGCAGTAATGTACTCAGTTAGTGACCATAATTCATATCTGTTACTTAGGAGTGATCTGCGGACCCATAAGATAGTAGTGAAGTTTGTACTCTATGCAGCTACTCAATTAATGTACAGCAGTAACTGAAATTTGAACCGTTTAGTTGGAGGACAGGTGCTATTTAACTAAACTGTGGGACTAGAATCCATGCACATCGGAACTGTGGGAAGCAAGGACTCCCTGTATAAGCGATCTGATCTCTCAAGGAGACTGGGGATGGATCTTGCAGTTAAACCATTCGTATGTCCCATTAGAAGCAAAGTCAGGCGCGCTTCTAAGTGGGAATAACTTTGACATCTGCGTGTCCTTTGTAGGAGCTTGATACATGAAAATGGTTAAAATTTTTATGTGGCAACTCGGATAAGATGTATTACTGTATTAACTGGGATATTAAGATATTAAGTAGGAAAAATTGGGGGAAGAGAGGATATACTAAGGTATTTCATTCACTTAAGAAAAACCTAAATACACTTGCAGCTACTTACAAAAGGAACTTGCTGATTTTTAAAAGTTAGTCTTACAAAGGCTGCATAGGCTCTATTTTAAATATAAATAGTGAAGGGGATAAGTCAATTTTTAAACAACTGTTTCTACAGCATAGTATTAATTGACAACTGCAAAAATATTTATCGTAAGAATAATACACGTATATTATGTTGTAAAGGAGAATGCGATTTCCCTGCTAAATAATTAATGCATATTTATTAACATATTAGTATGTAATATATATTATTTATTGTATATAACCTACACATGTATATATCATATATTTATAATATAAATGTATTAGTAGATATTCTGTCTTTGTAGATTTAAAGTGAATTTTGAGTAATTATGTATGAGAGCCTTAGGGTTTATTCTCCATAATAAAGAGAAAAGCATATCTCCACCGGTGAAAAATGACTATAATGGTAATTTTATTGGTGACTAATATTTCACAAAGAAAATAAAATGCTGCAACAGTAATATGCTTTTCTCGCCTCTTAAGTAAATAATTTCATTTTCAGGGCCTTCCTGGGGAAATGGGAGAAAAAGGAAATTCCGTGTTCATTTTTGGTGCCATTAAAGGTATTCAGGTAAGCATGATGGTCATGGTGGGTTTAAAATAATTTTTTTCCGATGTGGGTAAACCCACGTAGGACTCCCATGGGCTGAGAATCCCTCTGGAAGCCCCTGAGCACACCGGTGTTCGTCACCGCCCGGACCCTCTCGGCGGCACCGCGCTTCTTGTGTGGAGGCACTCGACTGTGTTTGCTCTGGTGTAACATTCCCACACCTTCCAGCTGTGCTGGCCAAGTTGCAACAACCCTTTCAGGGTTTCTGAACCTTGGCCCTTTTGACATTTGGGGCCTGATAGTTGTTTGCATGAGGGCTGACCTGTGAATTGCAGGGTGTTCAACAGTATTTCTGGCCTCTACCCATTAGATGCTAGTAGCAACCCCAACTCCCACAATATCTCCAGACAAGACCAAATGTCCCCTAGGAAAATATTTTTTTTTCCCCAGATGAGAAGCACTTGTATATTTGTAATTAAAGCATAATATTAATACTTGTATGTCCATATAATAGAAGTCATCGCTATTGAACTTGTAAATTATGGAAACCTTATAGCACTGTCCTTGGTAAATTAAGTGCTTTTGTGTCCCTAGCGGAGAATAAGATATGAATATTTAGAAATAAACTCTTGAATGACCACCTCATCTCTGTAATATGAGTAGCCATGGGTAGCCAGAAAGATAATAAATCAAAAGGAGAGAGAGAACATTTTCAAGACGTGGTCATTTGTTGTCAGGTAGAATAGTCTACAACAATTAGATAAGGCTAATTGTAGATTGCTTCTACTAGACCCTGAGTCCACGCCACGTGGAGCGGGCACACCTGAGTGCCAATCCCTGCAGTGAGCTCACAGCGTTTGTGTGTCACGTCTGTGCCTATGTATACTTGTTAGGCAGCAAAAACTAAGCTTTTGTGTATGGCTTAAATGACATATTGATAAACTTAGCATCAAAAGCAGGGCCACTTTAGGAACCAGCATGGTGTTTTAGAAAGAGTGAACTGATCCTCACCTACAACTGTGGCTTCCACCCCCTAACCTCTCTGGGCCTCATTTCCCTTATTTGTAAAAGAAAATTAAAATGTTTTCTGTCGTGTTTTCTTCTCAGTGCTGATGATCTGTTATAATGATTTATATTGCAGCATATCGTAAACTATAACTTGCTGTACAACATTAGTTATGGGGAGTATTTTTTTATAATTGTGCAAGAGAGAACAGGAGAGGTAGAAAGGATGATAGATACAGAGAATTCATCACCTTAAGGAGAAACAGAGGATTAAAAGCCTTGGAGAAACAATGGTCTTGAGAACCTATATATTCACTTCATGTGCCTTTGGATGGTTATTCTTAAAAAAAAAGAAAAATAATAAGTGTTGGCAATTATGTGGAGAAAATAGAACCCTTGTGCATTGCAGGTGAGATGTCTATGCAAGATAACATGACAATTCTTCAAAAAACTAAACATCTAATTAATATATAATCCAGCCATTCCACTTCTGGTAAACATCCAAAAGAAATGAAGGCAGAGACTCAAAAAACAGATACGTGTATACCCAAGTTCATAACGGGCACTATTCACAACAGCCAAAAGATGGAAGCAACCCAAGTGCCCAGTGAGGTACGCATGGATGAACCGAAAGTGGCATATACAGACAATGGGGTATTGCTCAGTCTTTCAAAAGAAGGGAATTCTGACACATGTTACAACATGGATGAACCCTAAGGTGGTTGTGCTAAACAAAATAAGCCAGTCACAGAAGGGCCAACAATATGTGGTTCTCTTTATATGAGGCTTCTAGAGTACTCAGGTTCATAAAGACAGAAAGTAGGATGGTTTTCACCAGGGGCTGGGGGCGGGGAATTGGGGGTAAGTTTGTCAGGGGCGCAGTTTGCAGTGGGGAAGATGGAAGAGCCCTGGAGATGGATGGTGGTGATGGTCACACAGCGCTGTGACCGTATGTCCTTAATGCTGCGGAACTGTACCCTTAAAAATAGTGAAAATGAAAACTTTTACCTAATGCACATTTCACAGTATGTTATATTTTACATTTTAGAAAAAAAAGTCTGCCTTCAAGAGAATGTTTGCCCTTTGGTCCTTTCAAGTAGGTGGAGCCTCAGGGCAGAGGCACCGAGCAGTAGACCCGCACAGAGGCAGGTGGGAGAGAGTTTCCACACCCTCCCTGCTGCAGCTACAGCCAGGCGGATAAAAGGAGCAGGGGACCATAAAGGCAGGCAGGGTCTGGCCACCAGACCCGAGACTGTTAAACTGTGATGAAACAGGACCATTGGGTTGAGGATTTAGAACATTGTAAGTGGAAAGATGAGATCTCACCTTGATTCCCTGTGCTCACGACTCCAGCATCTTCGTTTGTTTCAGCTCTTTAGAAGCAGAATCCGGGCCCAGGAACCGAGGCCCAAAATCACTTCCACGGAGCCCTCCGCAGTTGTCCCTTCAACACTGGAAGGTTGAACAGACTGCACGCTAGTCCAAATAATTCCCGCATGTGTTCCTGCTCTTACATCCTGTGTGTTTCAGGAAAGGGTGCTGGTCTTCTAAAGCAATGTGTCATTATTACAGGGTGACAGAGGGGACCCAGGACCTCCCGGCTTACCAGTAAGTCTGAACGGGCATGCGCCTCTGTTTGATCCCTGATAGCCTGCTGGTTTGTATCACAGGAGGACCAGCTACAGCACTTGCGGGGCCCACCCAGTGCAAAATGAAAATGTAGGTTTCTTATTCAAAATTAAGAATGTTAAGACGGTGACAGCAGAGCCTTACGTCAAGCAGGAAAGTCTATGTGACTGCACGAGTCACACAGCCATGCGGCCGGGCTGGCGTCTCAGCAGGCTTCTGGTGACCTTCCTCTTCCATCTTTTAGTGATGCTTTGGTGTTGCTCAGGTATCCACAGTCCCTTAATATTTAGGGAGAGAAGTCTGCCTGGAAACTCATCCACAGGGTGGGGCAGGAGTAGCTTTTCAGTTGTTTGTATGGAAAAGTAATACAATAATTAACAGATAATAATACAAGAATAAACTCTGTGTTTCCCGTACTCACAACTTCTAAAACTACTTTTGTCCTGCCCTCAATGTCAAGCAGAAATGATTTTTCCTGCTGAACCAGTCCTTATGTATTATATTTAATATTTTGCCCCATTTTCCTCTTCTTGAAATTGGTAACTTAATGATTAAATAGGTCTTTCTAATTTACCCATGTTTATAAGATTAAAACTCAAGTCAGTTTTGCCTCCCAGTGGTGGACCTATAATTTTGCTTGGTAACTTCTGGCTGTAGACAAGCTGGTTCCCTTACTACCCCTGAAACTCAGTTCTGTGTAATCAATGAGATACCTTGGTGTCGCTGTTAGGTACTAATCCATCTTCCTGGAGAGAGCAATTTCGCTGCACACTTACAAATCCTTTGACCTGGGCCAGGTCAGTGGGAGAACAGAGAGCCTTCTTGGCAGCTGTGACCTGTCCTAGAGAACCTGTGTATAATTATGCCACAAAGCTTATGTGTTACAGAAAATTGTTCATGGTCAAACCATCTTGGACTTGAACTGGGGACAGCATTTCTGTTCACGTTCATCTGACCATCAGGGCACGCTTAAAAATATATGAAAGAGTATACATTCGTTTTTTTCATGTTAATTAATGCAATTAATATTAATATTTGAGAAGCATCCTGTTGTATAACAAAGTCATAACACACATGGCGTTTAGGAGTTGCTCCTAACAGGTTTCTTTGCTTCCTACTTTTAGTATTACAAAATTTATTTATAAGTCAGTAGATTGCTCTCTGGTGCTTAATTTAAACCCAATGTGGGAGTTTGTCCCACCTGCCGGGGTGCTCTGGCCATGCACAGAGCACTGTGCCCACGGACACGGCAGAGCTCCTGTGAGGATGCTCCAGGGCGTGGATATGCCGGAACTGTGATTTCTTTGGACTTATATCCACCTGGCATTATATGTAGCTCTTGCTGTGAATGCTGATTATGATTTGGGGTAACAAATGAACTGAATTGTCTTATGTTTAGGGACCAAGGGGCGCGAGAGGACCGGCAGGCCCCATGGGATACCCCGGGGAGCCAGGGCCACCAGTGAGTACAGCCCTGCTCATGTCCCTCCAAAACCCCAGGCCTAGCATTTAAATAAAGCAAGAAAAGCAAAATTTCCCTCTGGGGTCAGGCACAGGAGGGTTCTCTGGGAGAGCATCACCTGATGAACCAGCCCACCGTGATCTAGAAGCGTGGGCCCCTCCCAGGGCCGGAGAAGAGGGTAACAAGCATCCCCACCCCACCATGATAGAGGATCCCTCATGGGTGTTTTAAAATTAAGGGTTTCCTGAAGAGGAACCTGGGACAACCAACAAAGACACATTCTGGTTTCTGTGACTGATACATTATTTGTGTGTTTTGTTGCTGATTTAGGGACCTCCGGGCCGTCCTGGGAGTCCTGGTGTGAAGGTAGGCAACCATGGGTCAAATATACAAACCGAGCCCAGGGCCCATGGGATAAATGACCTCTGATGTTTGTTAGGGTGATGTCTTTCCTCTTACTAGACTCCCCAAAGTATTTGATAAATAAACTCCAAGCAATTGCTTTAACAGAAGTCTTGCTTGTACTTATTTCTTTAATATTCAAAAGCAATTAGATTGACTTATTTTTTTCTTTTCCAGGGTCATCCTGGCGTGGGAGTTAAGGGGCAAATGGGAGACCCGGTAAGAATGCCTGTTTGTGTGGAGGCGTGGGTGTTAAAATGTATGTGCTGCTGGAGCCGTGGGGGCGGTTCATCATCTCATTGCTGCCCGTATTCATGGCTAAGAATTTTTTCTTTGCTGAATTATGATGGCACCATTACCCTTGACTGTAAAATGACAGTTCTGACAAAATGAAACACTAAATTCCAATCAATTTATTTGCACTTCACCATAAGCAAAAAGTGATTGAACATTTTTGATAATATATTAATCTGGAGTAGCAATTTTGTTTAATTACTAATTTTTTTGTCTTTATAACTGCATGAAAATCCCAAATTGCACATATAAATAAAAGTATAAATAACTGGAACCGAAGCATTTAGCAGAGCACAATTCCCACTCCCTCCCTCTGTCACGTCTACACTCCCTTCCACTGAAACGTGAACCTTAGGGGGGACAAGCCAAAAGCATTTCAAAGTGGCAGCTCTCCTGGGAAAAATCTGAAGGTGTATAACAGTTGGTGAATGGCTCTTTGAACAACTGTGGGCAAATGGTTCAAAAACTGTGGCCTCCGCTCTGTGCCAGGCTAGCGCTGGTGCGGGGTGTGGGGATTCAGCATGACAGACCCCATCCCGTCTCTCCCGGAGCCCCAGTGCGGTTGGGTGAGTTACGGTGTAGCCATTGAACAGAATGACTCATTGCCAAAAATACATTGGAAGACTTCCGGATATGGGAGGTGCCCATGATATAAGATTGAGTAGGAAGTACAGGCTACAAAAGAATAAGCTCTGTTTTGTAAAAGCTACAACAGTAACAAAAAGACACTACAATATATACTTAGAGCCGATTTCTCCCCCTTGACGGTGCTGATACCTCATTGCTGTGAGGCGCTGTCCTGTGCACTGTCAGATGCTTAGCAGCTTCCCTCGAGGCCAGGAGCATCCCTGCCCCCACTACTGTGAGAACCAAAAATGCAACAAGGTCTTGCCAAATGTCCTTGGGGGAGGGGATGTCCAATTACCCCCGACCGTGAGAACTATGAACTTAGAGAAAATACACTAAAACAATGTTTTTCAAACTTGCAACGTCACAGACCCCTGGAATATGTTTGTCAAAGCCCCAGGAGCCACGCCCCCCATTTTGAGAAACACTGCTTTGTGGCGTGAGGCAGGTCAGTGACCTCAGCCCCAACAAGTCAAGGTGCAAATATTTGGCTATGAGGCGGCTTCAAAGATCCAAAATAGATCTACTTTAATTCTTTTGTATTCTCAGATGAATAAAGACAATTTTGAAATTTTTATGCAGAACTCTCGGATGTTCAAGAACACGTTTGTCCACCTCATTTTAAGAAAGACTATCCTAAAAGGTTGTCACTGATTTTTTTTCTAGGTGATATGATAATAGGTCATTTAAATTTTGTTCTTCATAATTTATCTTGTTTGTACTTTTGACTAAAATGAACATATGACACTTTTACAATACAGAAATATAGTGACATGACCAACATTTTGAGGACATTTTTTGTTCGTCAGCCTGAATGGGCTTTGTTCAGGCTTATTCCAACTATGAGAATAAGAACAGTTATCTTTACCGGCACCTGTTACCCATTCACTCACCTGTTGTTCATGCATTTGTTCAACTGTATAGTCCTGCAACAGATATCTATAGAGCAGCTACTACCTAACCAATACCGTGTTAGGTACTGGGGTACCTCAACAACAACAAAATAACCAATGTCCCTCATTTCCTGATTTTCAAGTTTGGGTAGGGATTGAATTTTTGGTTGTGCGTTTTCATTTAAACTTGAAACAATACTCCTGTTCTACAAATCCCACTTATCGAAAACATTAATGGTTTTAATAATGATATATTTGAGCAGTTTCTTTGTCCCACTTCATGTAGTAAGCAGTAAGCATTTTGTGTGCACTGTCTATTCCATAAAATAATACTTTGAAATAGGCAGTGTTGTAATCCCCATATCACAGAGAAGGAAAGTGAAGTGCAGAGGAATTAAGGAAATGAGGGCTGAAAGAGTCTAAGGAACTTGCCCCAAGTGACATAGTCGGTCACTAAGGGCAGGTGTGCAAACACACATGACCTGCTCCACGGCCTGCTCTTTACTGTGATGTGCGACAATTCCAGGTGTAGAATAACGGAACTCTTCAGAAAACTACAAAATAATTATCGTCTAATTAAGGGTGAGAATTTATGGTTGTATTGTGACAAACAAACAAATGTGAACACAACAAAATTCAAGCAACATTTTTTCCTCCAAGAAAATAAAATTTGGAATGACATAAATAGAAACTTTCAGCTGATTATTTTATACAGTTTCTTTTTTCTTTGTTATTGTATTTTTAAATTCTTAATCATTTTTATTCTATTACAGTTGTCTCAATTTTTCCCCCTTTGCCCCCCTCCACTCACCCCACCCCATCCCCCGCTCCCACAGTCAGTTCCCACTCTGCTGTCCATGTCCATGGGTCATTCACGCATGTTCTTTGTCTAGTCCCTTCCCCTTCTTTCCACCATTGCCCTCCTTCCCCATCTCCTCTGGTCACTTTCAGGCTGCTCCATGTTTTCTTGCCTGTGATTTATTTTGTTTGTTAGTTTATTTTAAAAATATTATTGAAAATAAATTAGAAATAACCTAAATCTAACTTAAATGACTTAATAAATGATAGTATATTCTTATTATGAATTATTGTATAGGTACTAAAAATCAGGTTTTTGAAGAATTTCTAGTATAATAGGAAAAATGTGCAAAAATAGTATTTTAAAATAAAAATATAAAATTATTTTAAAATTTAAAATAAAAATATAAAATTATTTTAAAATTTAAAATAAAAATATAAAATTATTTTAAAATTTAAAATAAAAATATAAAATTATTTTAAAATTTAAAATATAAAATATATCTTAAATTATGTTTATATAGTTTATATAGTATTATTGTGATTATATCTATTTTAAATTGTGTTTAACACATCATTTGATTACATATACATGTATGTACACATGTACATTGTGTACATGCATATATGTTTACATGCACACACATACAGGCATGCAAACATACACATACACTGTGCATGCACCCGCCACAAAGAACTATATCAAAATTTTAGTGGAGATTATCTCTGGATGGTAGGATTATGTAGCTAGGATTAGGTAGCACTTTTATTTTTTTAATTTATTCTTAAATTTATTTTTAACAATAAGTGTGTATTACTTATGAAAAACAATGAATATTTTAAGTTACATCACTTACTTGCTATGATTTTAATTTTGAATCCACGACACACAGAATTGTAAGCATTACATCACAATATATGGGAGAAAGCCTTCCATGTTTTAAACTTTATTTCAAAATAAAGTTAATATGAAATTCTCTATTTTCTTGATTTTTTTTAAAGGGCGAGGTTGGCCTACAAGGTTTTCCTGGACTGACCCTACTGGTAGAGACACCATATTCTTCTCTCTATAAAGGAGAAAAGGTAATTCCAATCCCTAGGTCACTTTGGTAAAGTACAACACAATAATCATAGCCAATATTGCCTGAACACGTACCGGTGCCAGCCCAGTACTGAGCGCCCACACGTACCACTGCATCGATCCCAAAGCAATCTTAACAGGTTGGTATGATTATGAGCCCCATTGTCCAGAGCTGAAAGTGAGGCTTGGAAAGGTTACCACTATTTTCAAGTTCGTGCAGCCCTAGCTTGGGCTGCTAAACGGTGACGCATCCTTCCCTGTGCAGTGCCCCCTTAATATTATCTTTGACATGCGGGCTGAAGAGACCCCTAGAAGTCCTGTTGTCCTTTAGATGTTACATCTGGGCTTGATGTTTTGATAATTGAAAGGGAAACGGATGCATAGAACTGGGCATGTAACTGACTTTTGGCAAACACCAACCCCTCCGTCAGCCGGCGATGCTGATGTTACGGACGCCACATGCGGGTCCTGTGGATGATTTTCGGTTACTGGATCAAATTTCACTAATTTGCTCAAAATGAGACATTCCTCTTAGCGGCTGCATTCCCGGCTTGCATCTGCGGCCCTGGCTCAGGGGTCCTGCTCCACCTGTGCCCCACGACTCCACGGCACGACGCCTCTCACACAGAAATGGCCTGAATAGTGTCAGGTTCATAAGTGCGCTTGGATCTTAGCTACTAATTAGTGACAGTTGAAGAGGAATCTTTTATTTTAAAAATTAGCAAAAATGGATGTAGAAAGAGGCAATTTCTGAAGGAAATGGAATTCAATACGTTAAATACTAAGAACAAGCCAGATTACAGTCACTTTGATTTTTAGGGCGTGAAAGGATTACCAGGAAGGATTGGACCTCCGGGACCTCCAGGACCCAAGGTAATTTCTTGAGGTAGCTTTTTAAATTTGTATGATGTGCTATCTTAATTAAAAAAAAAGTTTGTGTGGTCTTTATCATTGCTTTAAATGTTAATATATGTTACTAGAATTTTTCACTATTTTATTCTAATCCTGTTGCATGTCTATTCTAAAGCATTGTTTTTTTTTTTAACCTGATAGCAATCGTTTTTACTTCTCGTTTTGTTTTTGCATTCTCTATTTCTGGAACATTGCTGTTCGAACCCCCGTAAATGTTACCATATTTTAAAGGGAGAACCTGGTCTTGGGGAAAAAGGAGAAAAGGGTGTTCCTGGCTTCCCGGGCCCTCGGGTAAGGATCACGCGTACTGTCCTCAACTTCTGTGAGTGTGGAGGTGGCTCTCTCTCACATTTTTATGAAACTAGATCGATATTCACGAGAGCTTAAAAGTGGGGTTATCTTAAATAGGAACAATATGCTTTTGACAACAAGGATTGCGTTGTAGCTCCAAGTCCTGGGGAGACCCCTTCCACTGACATCACTTAGATGAAACAGACAAGCGGAAGGCCGAAGAGGGAAGTAACAGGGTTGTGGCATTTCCTGCCTGGCTCAGAGTGTGGTAGTAGCTTGGAATTGTTCATTTAAGCCTACTGAGCAAAGGGAGATACTGGAGTAGGGGCAGGAGCTAGAAGAGCAGCACAGAAACAGGCCTCAGACATCACCACCCACGTCACTATTATGATCCCCGTTCACAGAGTGACTGTGGAGGCCAGACCCCAGCGGGCATGGGCATTGAGTTTATTTGGCTTTAGATTTAGTACTGAGTGGGACAACATTGGATTCCACAGTAGTTATTATTGCCGATGATGCATAGAGCAACTGTTAATCTCTCGGGAAGTTGCTGTGATTTCAGATATTGAGCCCAGTGCAGGCATTAAGTTAAATATACTAAAATGGAAGAGTAACAGCAACAAAAATATGTTCTTAATATAAAGCACAGGCAAGGATATATATTTTTAAAAAATAAGACTAAAGATCAATTAAAATAGTAAATGTTATAAAGAAATTGAATATACTTTATACTTATTTCCTTTTATTCACTTACCTTTGAAGATAAGAGTAAATGTCCATGGGGCAATCTCATAACAGGAAATCCGATTCCTTGAACTGGTGCATGTATTTTCATTTAATTCTGTTGCTGTTGATTTTTGTGAATTTATTAGGGCGAGCCTGGCTCCCATGGGTCTCCAGGTTTTCCGGGATTAAAGGTAAATGTACACCATATGGAGGTGATAAATGCACTTTCATTAGTTAATGCAATTGAGTGTCATTCAAAAGTTGTGCCAGTGCGTGCAAGCATGCACACAGTAGTTGGAAAGGGAGACGCATTTACTTTACGAGTTACGTGATTTAGCTGTGAGTGCAAAAACTAAAGCACAAAACTCCTCCAACCCCAACGTAGTGTTAAGATGTTAAGATTTTGCACAGAATCTCTGTGAGTGCGTGTTGTTCAAATTAAATGATAATAAGATAATTTGTCACCCAAATACATTTTTTAATAGAAGACCTGTGTCTGGTTATTTATAGGGGGAACAAGGAAATCCTGGAAATCCGGGGCCATTTGGATTTCCTGGCCCAAAGGTAAAAAAGTGAACTTATTTGAGTGTCGCCTGACAAAATTCTACATCCCTTATGTCATCCAATATATTTTTAAAAATATTTCAAAGAATGATTCAAAGTGTAACTTTGGAAAAAGACAGAGTTAATTTTGTATATGTACTTTTATTGCACGTTGCAATGATTACATTTTACATTCGAGCAATGATCCTTTTGAAGGTGGATAATAATGAAAGTTTAAAGAATTCCGTGAGGATCAAATAGTAACATGATTAAAAACAGAGGGAACTGAGGAGAGCTCTTTGCTTTTACCACTATTGAATTTTTTCTTTCCTTTGCAACCTCTGTGACCTCACCTTCAGCACTTGCCCAGGACAAGCCATGGTAGCATTCAGGGGACACAGTGAAGGGGGACCATATTTGCTCCTAAAATAAAATATAGCTTCAGATCTTGTAAGTGAATAAACTGTTTGTCCTAGAGAGTCAAGTTGGACATGAATGCTCACAGTGTATTTATGGAGTCTTCCTGGCTTCCGAGCTATCTAATTTATGAGTATGGAATAACTTTAT
The DNA here is from genome assembly GCF_021234165.1 of Pteronotus mesoamericanus. Classification (NCBI taxonomy): domain Eukaryota; kingdom Metazoa; phylum Chordata; class Mammalia; order Chiroptera; family Mormoopidae; genus Pteronotus; species Pteronotus mesoamericanus. Next base: position 2,562,178 of record NW_026555277.1, read on the forward strand.
GGACATTAAAAACATTCTTTTCTTTTGAGAGAACTTTGCCGGTTGGTTATTTTTTATTGGTTATAGGTAGAAAGTCTGTTTTTCCTAGAACTCCATGAACTATTCATTTCTTTTGTCAGCCTATAGTCTTATTTCGTATATGAATGTACTCTTGGTCCTTCTGATATCTATTTAGTGCTAGGCAACATGAGAAAAATATTAATATTCCTAAGAAAAGCCAATGAATGAATGATTTCAGGGAGACCCTGGAGATCGCGGGCCCCCAGGACGGCCAGGGTTTTTGATGACTCCACCTCCTCTATTCAAAGGTTTGTGTTTCATTCTGTTCCTTCATTAGTTACTTGGAAATGGGGTTTGCATGTCCCTGACAAAAGATTCTGTCCCAGTATTTCCATAGTTTTCACCTCAGGCAGGTTAACTCTGTGAACTTTAACATGAATATGTAATCGTACAGGTGCAAGTAGAAGTGTGCATATCGGTTCATCTCTATCGGCATAAGACATCAAATTTTATTTTAGTGTGTAAACTGTATGTTGGGACTTTTATTATGTCATGTTTCAGAAAGAAGCGTTTTTTTTTTTAGCTGTTAAAATATGTGTAAAACCATTTGACTAAGACCTACCAAGATGGTGCCGCCAAGACAGGAGAGGCCTAAATCAATGACAGACAGACTGCTTAGAGTTCACGTGTCTGCAGAGTGGTGGCCGATGAAGGGCTCCCATCTAAGATAGAAGACTTGAAATGTGGGTAGAAACTGAGAAAACAGTCCCCTAGTTGTATTTCAGCAAGCCTCACAAAAAGTAATTGCATGTGGCTTTTATAATATAGGTATACATTTATTTGTATTCACTAGTGTCATTATTTTTGGCAGGCCCTCCGGGAGATCCAGGGCTCCCTGGCTGCTATGGAGAAATGGGGGATGTTGGGCCTCCTGGTCCTCCTGGTCCCTCCGGTCCACCAGGGGAAACCTGTCCAGGTACGAGTCCTCTGGCTTTTATAACCCAGGCATGCTGCATCCTCATCCACACCAGAGGGTCTCATCTCTAACGGAGACTGAAATCACCTCAGGAGTGTTTCAGAAACACTGAGGGCTGTGCCTCCCCCAGACCAAGAACATTGGACTCTCTGGTGGGTGGACCCAGATATCCGCTATTATAAAAACACCTCGTATTGCTAACGCACAGCCAGAGTTAAGAACCACTGAACTCCAACCAGTTAATCACTCACTTGGAAGACATCCTGGGCTGCCCCTCAGAAATAGTTAGTCAAGATCTCAGGGGTCTGGTGAGGAAAATGTCTGCAAAACAGGCTCCCCACAAGAGGATCGCTTGCAGACAAGATCTGGAAACTGCTGCCAGGGTTACAGCGTTTCTTCCGGTCTTCCTACCCTCTTGGCGGACTCTGCTTTGGACATCTAATTGTCAAAAGTGACTTCACCCACTTAGGCCCCAACTTAAATCTCCTACAGGAAATATGGAAATACAAATTCAAAATTAAAAAGTAAAATTTGATTCAGCCTTAGTTAAAAACAAAACAACAATCTCCGTCTCTCCCCTCTTCAGTAGCTCGTGGTAAAAAACAAAAACAAAAACAAAATCCCCTGTACTCATGGTAATATTTGAAGAGCCTGGGAAATAATTGTGTTGACATAAGGACTTTGAACTCCTTCAAGTGCTGGGCTGGGTGACATTCCTAGTAAAATTAGGAATAGAAATTTAGAGGATATTGGCATTTTCTGAAAGTCTTGAATAAATGGAATTTCATTCAGTCTGTCTCTTCTTAAATTTACTGAGAGGATTAAGAAGCTTCCTAAGATATTCAAGTGTTAACTACAGCATCCTTGTTTAATCTTGCATGAACCTAGATTCCACTTTGTAGAATCTGATGGCCAGAAAGGTAGCAGAACTTTGTTTAGTTCATTTAATCTTTAGATAATGCAGCCTTGGCTTACTGACCCAGGACTATATAAATCATAAGAGTACTTTTGGTTAGAAAGAATTAGACTCTTGTCTTAGATTTCCTCTTTCAGATTTATCTTTAATAAAATAGTGCCTCTAGTAGGTTGAAATAGAAACCCAATGGGAGTAAGTGACATGTGTCCAGCAGATTCAAAACCAAAAACCAAATATAACAGGAAGCCTCTTAATTCCACAAGCTTTTTTTCTTTATTTCAGGAATTATCTCAATGGCTTTCAAATCTTGGCTACAACCCCTAGTAAGAAATAATTTCATATTGTATTGCACATATATCATATCAGACACGTGTGTGTCCACATATACATGTAACTGAAATGCAAATTTCACAACATAATACATTTATTGGTATATGATAAATGCCTTTGCTATTCTATTTTTCTGAAAAAAATTTTAATTCTGGCTACAACTTAATTTACTTCCTGCTCTACAAATGGGAGGTCGTGGCCAACATATGCCATACACTGTAGCCCATTCTCCCTGTTGGAAGGTGGCCGAGCTTTTTCCCTGGCATTGGGACAAGGCAGCATCCAGATCCATCTGATGATTGCAGAGCTTCAGAGTCAGGTCTTAGGAATGGTGTGAGGACAAGACAGCAGCCACTTCCATCGGAAAACATGCTCATTTTGTCTTACGTACATCAATGTATGTATGGCCCTTAGTGTACATATTTTGTTGTATAATCACCTATAGTATTTATCATGAAGTAAGCAGGCCTTTGGAGTCAGCTACCTGTGATTAAGCTTGTGACTTAGTATAGTATAGTGAAATAGCTATGCATTTACACTATAGGCCACCAACATTCCAGGTTCTGTTACTTATAAACTGTGTGATCTTGGGCATCTATTAAACCTCTCAGTGCCTCAGTTTTCACATCTGCAAAATGGAGTTCTTGTTAGGGTTGAAGAAGTAATATGTATACAGTTATTAGACTACATACTGGCATATAGGGAAGACCCACTGATGTTAGCTATTATTATTATTCATATTTGGCCTAAATTTTCCATGACTGATCTATGAGGCATAAACTTTGCAGTAAAGATAATGTGTGGAGACATGTGCAAAGCCCCCACACATACGCACACCATCATGAAAGCCATTATTTAACTAGCATGCTCTATTCCTGATTACTGACAGGATTTCAGTTTTCTCTTGATGAACATATCATCCAAGCCTAGTGGCTTAAAATAACAACAATCATAATATTACCTTTCACTCTTTCCGTGGTTCAAGAATTTAGGAAGGACTAAACTTAGTCATCCTAGGACCAAGGATTGGTTGCAGGCAGGAAAAGGAGTGTGAGAACTGGCCAGGCCTCTCCCTTCTGTATCTGCCACGTAGTCTCAGGGCCCCTGTCGGTGGGCTCTCTACGTCATTTAGGCTTCCTTACCAAGTGGCAGCTTTAGAGCAGTGAGATTGCTTCTACAGTGGGCCTGGCCCCCAGTCCGGAGTATTTCAGCTCACAAGGCAGAATCTGCATCACATTGAATAATCTAGCCCTAGAAGCTGTTGGGAGTCTAAACAATCACGAAAGCCCACCCCATTCAAAGGGAGGGGAACCCTTCACCTCTTGATAGGAGAATGTCAAGGTTCTACAAGAACATGAAGGGCAAGAGCTACCATGTGGCCATCTTTGAAAACTACAGTTTTCCACAAAGAGATTCTAGAACCAGGCATACTTAGGAAAATAGAAATAGAAGTAGTCATTCCCATACAAGGCTTCTAGCTGTCCTTAAGCCAAAGCCACCAGAGAGGTGAGTAGAATGTCCAGAGAAAGCAGGATGTAGCTTTAGCTGTATTACTCACTCTGACCTCCTCTGAACACACTGAAAATCTAATCATCTGATGAGCTCATGCTATTGCTAGATATTGCACTAAGCTTCTTATGTGGATTATTTTATTTAATTCTCATAACAGGCCTCTAGGATAGACATAAAAGATTAAAGAAGTTAAATACCTGGGGCCAGAGAGAAAGAGGTCATGTTCAAATGCAGCACCTCAGCGTTTCCCCACCCACCTCAGCTGCCATGGTATTTTATGCCCTATATGCTTATTGATACTATTTTTACCAAGTTATCAAGGTGGAAAGATTGAAAAAAATAATTTTAACTAGATGATATATATTTCTTTCCCAATAATCCTAAAGAATGGGGACAAGTAAATAAAACCTAATTCCCCAGACCTGTTTGTTTCCACTTGTGTGCTTGTTTCATAGAAGGTGAGGCATTTTGATGGCTGGATATTCAGTTACTCTTTTTTAATTACATTGTTTTTCCCTTGAAAACCTTCATAGCCCAAGGAAGAATATACTGATTTGATTTCTTCTACAGAAAAGTTTAATCTGAGAGTCTATGTGCTTTTCATTCTTGATTTCCCTTGTAGGCATAATGGGACTCCCCGGGCCGCCAGGGTTTCCCGGGCATCCAGGAGTTCCAGGGGCACCTGGTATCCCTGGGAGACCTGACTTGGCTCCAGGGAAACCAGGGCACCCAGGACCACCTGGGTTGCCTGGACCGCCAGGACTTCAGGGACCTCCAGGATCAGATGGTAAAGTGCTCCTCTCTCACATTCACTAGCAGTCATGTTGGATTTTCTATTTGTAGTGTCATTCAGAAAGTGTAATTTTCTAAGTCTTTTATAAATTGTTTGACATTCCTTGAGCCAAGTTGGTATTATTAATGCTGCAAAAGTAAAATAACATTGGACTATCCCATCAATTAAAGCATATGAAAATATTTGGTGGAGAATTTAAGTGGGATAATAGAATTTTATTAATATAATTTTTATTTTTATTTTTTAAAGATGTACTTACTGGGTTTTTTTTTTTAGAGAGGGGAAGGGGGAGAAAGAGAGGGAAAGAAACATCAATGTATGGTTGCCTCTCACACGCCCTCTACTGGAGACCTGGCCCACAAGCCAGGCATGTGCCCTGACTGTGAATTGAACCTACAACCTTTTGCTCCACAGGCCGGCATTCAATCCACTGAGCTACACCAGTGAGGGCTAATTTTTATTTTTAAATGTAGTGTCAGTTTTTATCTGAGCTTTACATGGACCTGGCTTAGGAGTCAGACTGTACAACAAAGCCAGTTATGATGAACTGCCATCCTAGGCAACCCCTCCTTCTATTCCTCCCTGGATCTTTTGTTGTCTCTATGATGCCATTCAACATACTTGTATTGTTATTTCTTAATTTTTTGGTTCTAGTATTATCTTTTGACCTCCCACCATACAATATGAACTTAGCTGTCTTTTTCTTCCCTCCCAACCGCATGTGTGCTAACTGGAAAATATAGTTAGTATGATAATTTGAGTTAAATATTCAGTGTTTATAATGAATAGTTATAAAATGCTATTCACCAGTTCAGTCACATATTATAACTATATATCATTACTTTTCCAGCACAACATTTTGTTAACACTTGTATTGTTTTCTTTGTGTGTTTGCTAATTCAACCTCAACCCCCTGAGAACTGCATAATCTTCCAATAGTACGTTATAACTCATTGAATATTCTGTCAGTGTTATCTCTTTGAATAAACCTCTCCTAGAGCTTTTGACCTGTCCAAGTTAGGGCAGGTGGCATTTTTAATCTGCTGCTGAGATGCTGTCTTGAGATCTGCCTTCACCGTTATCCTCGGTCTCTCTCTGTCTCTGTGTTTCTTACAACTTATGTATTTCTTTTGGTGGTTTGTTCTCTCATTGTACTTCCTGGGGAAAAAGTATAAATCTGAGGGATTTTTGTCTGTCAGAAAATGACATTAGTCTACTGTAGTATTTAATCAATCATTTGGCTGAGTATAAAATTTTAGGTTGGAAATACTTTTCCTTCAGGTTTTTGAAAGCATTCTTTGATGTCTTCTAGCTTCCCATGTTGTTACTGAAAAGTTTAACATTTAGATACTTGATCATTTGTTTGAAATATGTTTTCCTTGAAATTTTATGTTTTCCTTGAAATTCTATGTTTTCCTTTATTTTTAATGTCCTTAAATTTCATAATGATTTGCTTTTTTGTGTGGGTACATTTGCATTTATTTGCACTCAGTGGGCAGTTGCAATCCAACATAAATCCTTCATTGCTGAAAATCAATTTCCTGAAGTATTTCTTTGTGCCATTCTCTCCTCTTCCCCTCTCCCTGTTTTCTTTCTGGACTCTGTAGATTTGCCAGAGAGTCAATCCTACAAGTCTCTTTTGAAATTCTTTAACTGCTCTGACTGGTGTGGCTCACTTGGTTGGAGCATCGTCCCACAAAGCAAAAGTGAAAATCTTTAATCTATTTTTCTTTACTTTTTTCTGCAACATTTTCTGGGATATTTTCTCAACTCTATATTCTAACTCTGCTCCTGAATTTTAAAATTTCTACAATCACATATTGTTTTCCTAATTTCCAAGGATTTTGCTGTTGCTCTTGTTCTCTTTTAATGTTTGCAGCAACCTGTTCATGTTTCAGTGATAAAATGCCTTCCTTCACCTGCTCTTTAAACTGTATAGTTTCTATCTAAGTTTTCTTTCTGCTGAACCATTTCCTTCAGTTTTGGGGGGTTGTCATTTTATCCTGCTATAGCTTTTAAGAAGAGGATCTCATAGTTTGGCTGTTTCTGCAACAAATTATTTTGTTTGGGGACGACTCATTGTCACTCTACTTCAGAGGTCCCAATTCCTGAACTTCGGGAGGGATTTCTCATATAAATTGTATTCTTCCTTTGCTTTTCTTACTGCCTACTTAAAATTCAGCTTTTTTAGGGCCTGCTAAGTCTTCTTCTATTTTTGCCGTTATTTCCTTTTCCTTTCCTTTGTTTTGAGGTTTATGCCTTTTTATAACATTCTTTTACTGTATGTTATTTAACTGGAATATGAGGGAGATCAAGGAATTTCTTGTTTGCATTGTATGTATCATCTTTAGTAACATAGCTCTGAATTTTTGTTTTTACAAGCTCTGCCTCATGCTTTCCTCATTAGGCAATCACTGATGATCGAGGGGGAAGAAGATCCTTGTGACACACCCCCTCTTGGGTTTTTGTTTACTTGTTTTGTTTTGGTATGTTTGCTTCTTTTGTTGTCTGTTGCTTTGCTCTGCAACCCACTAATCAGTACTGAGGCCTTTGGCTTTACCAAAGGTTATGGTGGCAGAAGCATTATGTGACAATTGTATCATCTGTTCTTCTATGAGAGAGAAAGAATGGAATGAATGGAAGAAAGAACGGGGCCGGGGGGAAGATGTAAGTGCAAAAGACACTTCCACTTGTTCTGCAGGAGACATTCACAAAAAATTGTATGATTCTCTCTGCCCATCCCCTCTCCCACTATAAAGCCATATATTGTAGAGTTGGGTACCCTGGACCACAAGGAGTGAAAGGCAAAATGGGTCCTCCAGGAAGAAGAGGCTCAAAAGGAGAAAAAGGCAAGTATGGATCAAAGGTAGACTTTCTAGGGAAGCATTTTTACATGTGCAATGTGGCATTTCGCTTAGATTTGTTACCCTAGTTATCCCAATGAGTACTCCAACTCACTATGTGCTCATCACGTGATTAGATCTTACCAAAACTCAAAGTCTTAGAGTACAAAGGAGAAACTTACCTGCCATGACATTTGCCTCAGAGTGGTAACTTTTTCACAAGATTCATTAGCTTCCTCAGATTCCTCTTGATTCCTCAGAAGGAGCAGAGGGAGTACAGTATTGATCTGTTATTTCAGTTTCTCTCTGTGGGTCTCGTATTTCCCAGACTCATCCAATGCCTGTGGTGCTATTTCTCTACCCTAAATTGATTGGTGCCTTTTTGACCAACTGGGTCAGGTGGGATGAGAGCTGATGAGTTCGACTAGCTTAAAGATGTTTTTAAGACTCAAAGTCCTGATGATTAGCAAATGCATTGTAGTGAATTGTCAGCTATAACGTTCAATGCATTCAATAATCCCTCCTCACATATTGTTTTGTTTCCTTAAATGTTTGGGGTTTACATTCTAAACAAATTTTTGTTGTTGATTCTTTAGCAGGGACCAATTAAGAGATCTTTTTAGTAAGAACCAAATAAGAGGCTTTTAAACTTCCAAAAATTAGAAACTTTCTTATTTTTAAAGTTTTTTTAACTAGAATTTGACATCAGATTTTTCCCTAGAATTTGTCAAGATGAGTTTGTTAAGCCTCAAAATACCCCATTTGTATAGAAACGCTATATCCACCCCATACAGACCATGCCTAGATATCCCCACCCGGTGCCCAATGCCCCTTACCACACTTTATCAGGTGTCTGCCGTAAGAACTGTGCTCATTAGACACTTTTGACTTTGATTTTTACTATTGATTTTGTTAGCTAAAGCCTTTTTTGGGAAATGACAAAGCTGCCTTTTATTCCCTGTCTAGGAAATGCGGGGCTCTGTGCCTGTAAGCCTGGTCCCATGGGCTCGCCGGGCCTCCCAGGACTTCCTGGGAGGCAGGGTAGTAAGGGAGACTTGGGGCCCCCTGGCTGGCCTGGAGAAAAAGGTCACCCAGGCCCTCCTGGTGCTGAAGGATCTCCAGGGCCACCAGTGAGTAATTCCTACCAGTAGCAATCTTTCTAATTAAAGGAGACAGAGATTGAATTCAACTGGACCTGTTTCTAATTTATAGTTTGATATGTATTTTTATGTTTTGAGCCTGTAAATATATTAATGTCCCAATCATCTGTATACATTCATTCCCCCATCCATCCATCCATTTGACTCATATTTATTGAGCACCTGCTATGTTCTACGTGCCATTGCAGGTGTTAAGTGTACAGCAGGGACCAGAACACAGTCTCGGCTCCCTCGGGGCCTCTACCCTGTTGGGAGGACATACTCCATATAACAGACTGATGCATAAATATACAGTGCGGTACGTGGCAGTCAAGGCCATCACCACCCAGACTTGAGTGGAGAGAGTGAGGGGCAGAACAGGAGAAGACAAAGTCAAAGGAATGGCTGGGGGTTAGGAGGGGCTGCTGTCCACGGGGCGTTGCAGGCGGGTGGAATTTGAGTTTTTTCTCTGGATGACACAGAACAGCTGGGGGTGAGTTTTAAGACAAGAAAGACAATCTGACATTCATTTCAAATGGATCATCCTTGTAGCCCTGTTAAAGACAGACCCTCGGGGACACAGGGAGGAGCAGGGCGATGGCTACAGCAATCCTGGTGACAAAGACCGTGCGCGGATTTCCACGGTAGTGGAGGGCGTGGTGGGAAGTGGTCGGATTCTGGATGCATGTCTAAGGTAGAGCGGACAGGCTGGCTGTTAGCTGGGACGTGGAACGTGAGAAGGAGGGACATAAAGGCTGGAGCCAAGACGGCAAAGACAACGTGAGGAGCAGCCGTGGGTTGATGAGAGGAAGCAATATCACTGGGGACATTTAAGTTTGAGGTGCCTAGTAGACAAACAAGTGGAGATGTCAATTAGGCATGGGGGATGATCTATAAGTTAAGGATTCAGATCAGAAGTAGAGGCTGGAGATATGCATATTGACGCTGTCAGAGTTTAGGTGATATTTAGTGCCAGAGAGTGGATGAGATGTATCTCAAAATGACTCTCATTCGCTGACCATTACAAGTGGCTCAGGTTGAGGCAGAGCCTTTGAGCTGCCCCTCAGAATAAAATCATGGCCCTGGGACACTCCTCTGCGGGCTGGAGACAGACCCTCTTTCCCTCCTTGTTCAAGGCGCTTAATCCCGGGATCAGCAGCCATGTATGTTTTCCACTTCTCCCAGGAAATCCCACAAAAATAAGGTCCCGGTCTGAGACCCTGAAGTGAGGGTGATAAGCCAGCTGCCCCTGCACGGCCCGTTGCATTTGCAAAATCTGTTCCACAGGAAGTTAGGTCCTTCACGCACGTATGGGGGACCGGCTTGGTTGTAATTATTAAGTAATTTGCATTCTATAGTCTGCTTTTCTAATTCAACATTTTATCATAGTCATTTTTTTTGTTGTTACTACCTCATCTCCTTATGAAGATTTAATGGGCTCTAAAATATTTTTGTGGCTTCCTATTGAGTTGCTTCTCAGGGCTAACATCTTGAAGTGTGGATTACTAGTTCATCCAGGGTTTTCCTGGCTAGACTTTACGTAATCTGGGTGCTCCGGGGCTTACGTCTTTGGACTGGCTGTATTTCGGATGTCTTTGTTCTGTGTGTGATTCTGTCTGTATAACTTTTCTGCATTAAATTTATTGCTTTGTGGCCACAGTTAGGGACCCCATTCATACTAGGGGACACCGTGAAGGGAAAGGAGGGAGAGAGGGATGGACAGATGGAGGAAGCATGAAGGAACAACAGACAGTCACTGTGGGTGCTCTCACTCCTTCGTACATCTCACTGTTTCTTTTTGAATTGTTAATGTGAGATTCAGGGTCGCCCTGGAGAACTGGAAGTTCGTTAACACAGGGTCAGTGCATTCCCACAGCTGCTAGAAGCTCAGAGGTGGCTGTGCCCGTGGGAGGAGGTCTGGGCTCTCCAGTCCCCACCATGGCCACCCACCTGCTTCCCTCGGAAGGACACGGCCATTGGGGCACCTGCGGGTGAAGTCCCCGATCTAGACTGTGTGTGAAACAACTAGTACATGCCTGGCAGAGAGGACATTCTTGTTGCTGCTGAGATTGGGTGGTTGTGTTAACACACGTGTTTAGTGATCTCGGGTCTCACAGTTGTGAAAAGTAGCTCTCAATCTCAAAGTGGCTGGGACCCTCTCTGCCCCAGGAATTTCGGAGATTCAACATTTGTTTCCCTAGAGTCTCAGTGCCATGAAGGCAGACGGTTTGTTAACTGCTCTGTCCTCGGGACTCAGAATAATGCCTGGCTCTTTGTAGGTTCTCAGTAAATGAATGTCTCCTTAGTGAAATATAAAAACGGTGCTGGTAATTGTTTTTTCTTACTAGTGCAACTAAGTCTAGGATCTGACTCTAGTAATTAAATTTCTGCATCAGCAGAACATTAGAGCAATTTGTAATACATTCTCGGTTGCCAGTGTGCTCACTGATAGACTGTTCAGACTCCTAAGGTGCACCTCTTCTTCCAGGGTGTTTGTGAGCAGTCCTGGTATTCTCTCTCTGGGGAGTTATTGGTCAAGTGCTATGAGAATAGTTTTCTGTTGATACTCTGTCCATCAGAAGGACATCTTCATTTTCCATCTCTTGGACCGGACACTATGTGCCAACCACGTTGGCCCTGTTCCTTTGTCCCTTACAACTTAGCATAGATAGTAAAAATAAGAATTTAAGCAATGCTCAAGCCATATGAGCACTTTATGGTTTCTTAAGTTCCTTTCCTGTTGAATTTGGCTATTTCTACTAAGACATTTTTTCCACTCACTGTATGGATGCCTCATAGACATTGTCGCCCTTGGGATGTTATACTGGAGGGACATTCTTGGGTTACTGAGTGGCTGGTGTGTGTGTAGCTCTATTTTCTCTGCACAAAATGGCTCCCAACCATTACGTCCATTTCAGTTTCTATGCCTGTTTTGTGCATATTTGCCTTCTTTACATTCTCAGTGTTTGACGCTGCCGTTGGGCTCATCTCGCTGGCAGCTTCTTCCCTTTACACGTCACTGCTTGCAAATAAGTAAGGGCCAGTTAAAAAGACAATTGGGCCTGCTGCTACACGTTGTAAGACTGTATGGAAATAAGGCAACAGGACGTGTGACAGCAAAGCAAACGGTCTCCTCAGTCAGTTTTGCCTCCTTTCAAAATTCTGGCCTATGTTTTTTGATTATTACCAGATAAGTAACCTTCAGGTATGTTTAGTGTTTCTATACTTACTAAAATATTTACTGAAATATTGTAAATATTGAAATATTGTAAATATTTCATGGAGTGGCTTGGCCACTCCAATACACAAACAGTAGGGTTCTAGATTTTTGACATGGCTTGCTATTTAATACAATGTTATGCTCATATTTTGTCCTGTATAATGTGCACCCTCGTTTTAGGACCACCCACGTATAATGCACACCCTTATTTTTCCCTCAAAAATTTGGGCAAAAACTGCACATTATACATGGTAAATATATGGTAGTTGTTCACTTGCTCTACAGAGTAAATGTGCTGATTCTAGCAAGGGTTTCTGTGTTCCCTTCTCTTGCTCATTAACTTCCCTCAACCTCAACCTCTTTAATCACAAACTCATCTCTAAACTTCTACCTTCAGCTCTTGTGGCAGCTGCCATGGTTAACCTACCCCTCTCCTTTTAATTCTGCATTACAAAGCCCAAGATAATTTTAAAAGTTTTTTCTAACTATAAGATTTTCTTTCAAAATAAAGTTTTACTTACAAGAAGTCACACGGTCATTCAGAGAACTCCTGCATACCCTTGACCCAGCTTCCCACAATGATGTCTTACATAATCCTAGTGCATTGGCACAACCAGGAAATTGGTGTTGATAAATTTCTGTTGACTTAGGTCCAGAAATATTCAGATCCACCAGCTTTTACATGCAATTCAAGACCCTTGATTTTGTAAGGCAGGGCCCATTTTGGAAGGCAAGAGGGAGAGGGAGACCAGGGGTGCCAAACTAGAATCTAGAACAGGTGACTAGAAGGAAAGAAGAGAGATTAGATATACAAGAATGTGAATAACCTTTGACCCATCACAGACTGATCTGTTGCTATTATTTTTCACCAAGGGAGAACCTGGCGCTCCAGGACCACCTGGCAACAAAGGAGAAAAGGGAGACATGGTTGTAGCAAGAGTTAAAGGTGAGCCTTGCTAACTACTTAACTGGAATCTTATGAATGATACATGAACTTTCCTCTTGCAGCAATTTCCCTGGTGACCACAGATCAATTCTACAACAAGACTTAGGATTACTACTGAGATTTCTTTAAAAAATGCTCTCGGTCCTTCATGGAGTCATGTGAATGTTGAGTGTCAAACCCTCTGTCTCTCATTTGAAAACATACATGCTCCTTTAGTTACCTTTTCAAATCTGCATTGTTGGGAAGCTGAGTTTGGAACAGTTCCTTTGACTTACCTAGTGTTTATTCACTGCATTATAGGATCCTGTCCTAATCAAGAATATATTGGTTGTAAAGTGACAGAAATCCAGATTGGAGTAGTGTAAGGAAAAAGTAATTTATTGGCTAATTAAACAAAATGTGAAAGATTAGATGTAGGGTTTGCAAGGGACAACTGCACAGGAAGCTGTCCCTGCATCTTGCATATTTCGTTGTGCCGTCTGCACTTTCCCCCCAAGAGTAGCTTTCACTGGGCTGTGGGTACATAGAGCTCCGAGTTCTTCCAACCTGATATAAAGACAGCTCTACCTTCTCAGCTCCAGTTAGAAACAAATTGCAGGAAGGATTGGACTGGCCTGGGGCAAGTGCGCAACCATGACTCATCCCCGTTCACTGTGGCCAGGAGGTGGAGCACCATGTTTGACATTACACAATGAGGGGAGATGCTGTTGTGATGGGCATCTCCATACAGAACCCCCCTGTCAGAACGGGAAGAGGAACGTTTCCCAAATGGAAGATTCAATGGGTCTGGCGATTGTCATCTCCCCTATGACTTTTGCACACTTGCCTTTGTGTGATTAGGCAAGTGGGACACTCAGGGGAATCTCTCCCAGCTCACACGGGGTCAAGGTCATGCCTTTATCTTTAGTCCCAAGTCTTCTTCTAGGTCACCCACTCCTGATAAAGGCTTGAATATCTTTTTGGCTTTTGTTCCCAGGACGCAAAGGGGAAAGAGGTCCTGATGGGCTCCCAGGACTTCCAGGAGAGCGGGGACAACATGGTTTGGATGGACATCCTGGAGCAAAAGGGGATCCAGGACTCCCGGTCTGTATAATTCTTCTGCTACGGAATTTCACGTTCTTACATGGGCACATAGCATCTGCTCTGCCTTGATAAAGTGTTACGTGCTGGAAATCAATGCCACCTTTGATTCACTGCCACAAAAAGTAGTTGTTATAAAAGGTATGGCATATTGGCAGATGGTCTAAAATCCTGAGTGGCAGTTCAGTCACAGCAAGACTTTCTGTCTCCAGTCTTTGAATCACTCTTGTGGTGTTTTTTTCCCCTTGTATCTTCAAAGCCCATGCTGATGAGAGGCCTGTTCCGTTGACTCTGTAGGGTGGAGAACAGAGCACAGGTCCTGATAATTACTTTGAGTTCTGTTCCCTAGTGAAGAAGCACGTGAGGGAAGGAGCACGCAAAAAAGGATAAACTAGTACAAATACACTACATTGATGTATTGGCTGATGGAAAATCCATTGATAAATGATATTCCTGCATTTTTCAAGCTTGTTTTGTGTGGAGACCATGTGTAGGTAATGAAGGTCATAAAAAAGGACTGTGGGACATGTTTCAATGCTTAGGAATTTAAACTATCCTGGGTATGAGGTATTTCTGAATGCTTACCATTGCACAGAAAGTGAGCTAGATGTTTACTCCTAATAGTAGGCTTCTGAAGAGCAGTTATCTCTCCAGTTTTACGGTAAGGTTACTCAGGGTCCTCTACCTATCAAGCAGGCTAAACAGGAGTTAAAAACTCCATTCAGCCTTATTCCAAAGCACATGGTACTTCCACCAGACTGTGTTGTAATAGGGGAGAATCAATGTTCTGATTTTATAGGAAGTCATTCGTAGAGAATGCATGTGAATAAGAGACAGAAGTTTAGAAGTCAGATCAGATAATGTTTATGGCTTTCTGGTCTTTCAGCTGACTTTAATTATGTGAATAATGTTCTCTGCTCTAGGCTTGGTAGTCCCTGTTTAAGTCATTCTTCCACTTGACAAACTATTTAGAACGAATGTCACTGAGTGGCAGTTGTCTTCGTGTACACTAACCTAATAGTGTAAACCCAAAGTATATTTACAGATAAAATTGGGAGAGGAATTTCTATTATACCCACTGGCGTGGGGTGGTCTTTGTAGGCTCACTGAAACCATAGAGACTCACAACACTGTTATATATCAATTTGGGACCAGCCCATTCAGAAGGATAGGAGACAGGACCCTCAACTTGTCAGTAGGGCAGCATCAGACATTCCTCGTGAGCAAGAGTCCCTGCAGCTGGGTCCTCAGCTGGGGTGAAGGAGATGAGATCTGTGTGTGGCAGATGTATGGGCAGCCCTGACCTGAAAGCCTCCTTCCTGTAAGGGTGGTTGTCTCCACAGTGCCGCCGGTGGGGACCCCACAAGGAACTTGGCAGTTACAGGAGCCACCGCTGAAGGAAGCTCCAACGAGGGCTCGTGCAGGTCTTCCCAGTCCTTCCAGACCAGAGGCAAATTTTGCTTCCTGGGTTTGATTTTACCCTACGTAAGGTTGCCTAGTAATGTAGTTGACATGCGATTTTTATAGTTTTCAGAGAGACAGAACTAGACGGTTAGCCGAAGGTCAAATTCTTACACAGGAGGAGCAAGGATTTGTGAGCCCGTTGTCCACAGATGTGGAGGGTGATGCAGACTGCCCTGGGGTCTTCTCATAAGAGTGCAGGAAAACAGTGCCAAATGCATAAGAGCTTATTCAGTTTGCCAGCTCCCACCTCCATTCACTTACTCATTTCTGTATTTTATTATATTTAATAATAAAGAATGGTTCTCCATAAAATTTCATATTCCATTTTTAAGACGTCACAGCCGCATAGCTTTTTGTGTTTGAGGTGAAAGACACACACCCCAATCACATTTATATGTAAATACGTGTGTAAAATATTAAGAAGTACCTAAGTTAATCAGTTAAAATTCCATTTGCTGTCGAGTCCCTGTCTCCTGGAATTATGAGCTTCCTGCATGTGTTTCGTTAGCCTGTGACAATGACTAACAGTTAGACTGTGAGTTCATGGACTTCCCAAGGTTGGCAACTGACTCACGATGCGAACATTCGCAGGGGGATCATGAAGACGCAGCCCCAGGAGATCGAGGGCCTCCCGGACGGCCAGGCCCCCCTGGCAGAGAAGGACCGAGGGGGCCTCCGGGACTGGGATTTCCTGGCCCACTGGGAGAAAGGGGCCCACCAGGAGCCCCAGGCCGCCCGGGTGAGAGGGGCCCTGCTGGCTTGAAGGGTCAGAAAGGTAATTGTGAACCTTTATGCGTGACGGTATGTCAAGCGAAGTCATGGCAGCTCAAGTGAGCCTCTCTTCGGGCCACAGTTATTAGAGCTGTGGCAGAGCCACTGAATAAAATTCCACCTTCAATATTGTCAAACAAACAGAAGCATCACCACATGGTCCATACTTAAAACAAATCTTTAAAATGATAAGATGTCTTTGTTGCTTTGTTCGGCATATCAAAGTTGTCTTTTATTTACTTCTCAGTATCAACTAATACAATCTGACTGTATTAAAATTACATGTATGCCCGTATTCAAAATATCTATTTTTACAATCTTCTGAGATAAGGCAGTGTATTTTAATTTAAGAAAAGCAAAAACACTAGAGTTTCATTTAAAAAACACATTACATTGTCTCTGAAAACCCATTTGTAAGCATTTTTGGGAGAAAAAAGAAAGGATTTTAAATATATATGACAGTTTTATGAATTTCGAACAATAAAATGATCTGCAGTATTATAGCTGTAAACTTTTTAAAAGACTGGAAGAGGATTTGTTTAAGATTTCTTTCTTTTGTAATATGTACATACACGTTGGGCTACATTGTTAATTGTGAAATTTCAGAAGAGAATAATATCTTTGGTTCTTGATGTGACAACTTAGAAAGGCAAATAACTTGGAATTCAATAAGGTTTAAAATCATGGTCTGGGACCCATCAAAATCTAACGTTATTTTTATTCATCTCATATGTTTGTGATTTGAGAGCATATGAAATAATACATTATGAGATATTATTTCTATGATCAAAAAGGAACATCCCATTTTAAAGGAGAAGGGGTCTCAGAGGCACATGCCTGGAGCCTTATTTTCCTCCCTGATTAGAATGGGAGATGACAGTAACCATGCTGCAGTCATTACGAAGACAAGGCATATCTTTTTACAGCATGTGACCCAGGCCAGACCCTCAGTAAATGGTGGCTGTTATTAATGTTCTGCCCAGTCTCTCTATTTGCACAGTCCCCCCTGCATCTGAACTAGGAGCCGAATCTCCTGAACTCAGCACGGGTACTTGCTGCTATTTCATGATTTACCAAACCTGCTCACGGTACTCAACACCCATGAGTCTACAAATCCAGTATTCTATGTCATTAAAACTGATACTTCTTGGAACCAATATTTTTCTTAGTCCTCTTATGTTTGTAACAGCTCTGAGAGTTGCAGTTCAGATTTTAGGACAGATTTTCTGGAAATTTGAAATAGAAGTAGTTCAAGTGATCCACGATACTTTTGAGTCTTTTCCTTTGAATTCTACATATGCTCTATGAAAAATATATTGATCGAATTGTCATTGAGATTCACAGTGCATTGGGCTGTCAATGATGTGAATGCTACCTTTTTAAATTATTATTCCAGGTGACACAATTTTTTATAACGTCAGCTATCCCGGGAAGCCAGGCCCTCCGGGTGCTGATGGACCTCCAGGTACGATCACTGAGAAGTTACTGTCTTATCCATGTCCCAGAATGAAAGAGCTGGCAAGGTAGATAAACCAAAAGCAAATCCACAGGCAAATAGGGTATTTCTAAAATTAATATAAAGGTTTGAGGGACTGCGGGAAAGCAGCATTTGTAGTCGTGCACATTGGGTCTCCAGTCTGCTGGTTTGGGCACACTTCAAGCGGGTTTTTCATATCTCTGTGCAGCAAAATTTACCTTGATTTGATCACATGTAAGTTAAAATGTCTGCCCCTTGAGAGTTTTAAAATTTTATTTACTTTCTTGTCCTGTGTCCCAAGAATAAAAAATGATCATTTGCTCACTAAGTTTTTCTCTATTCTGCTTTACAAGAGACCCAAACTTCTGACCTGAAACAACCTGAAAAATGCTCACATACCTACATCCCTGATTTCACTTTCATGAAACAGCTTCATTTGAATCACTTTCCTTATAGCTAAATTAGACCCCAAATCTATATAATTTTGCCCAATTTTCCTTTCTTTATTCAGTGGTCACTTAAATTGATCCATCGAGCACTAGCATAGCCACTAACGCTAATCTTTCTATCTTATACAACAAAAAATGTAAATGTTGAATGACGAGTGGCACTTATTGTCCTCCACAACCAATAGCTTTTGTCACAATAATATTGTATAACAACCTCAAAATCTCCATGGGCTACAACAACAAATATTTATTTTCTCTGTTATGGCTCTGCCGGTTGGGTGGGGTTCAGCTGATCTCAGATGGTATCTGTTGACTTGGTCCCAGGCTCAAGTCCAGGTTTGGGTCTGCAACATGGGGTCGCCCGTGGACCCTATATGTGGGACCCGCATCTGCTCGTCTCATATGATTGCAGAAATGCAGGAGGACAGCTGGGCTTTATGGGCAGAGTTCGCCCCTCACTGCTTCTTGGTTGTTAATATCCCATTGGCCAAAGCAAGTCACAGGGCCAAGCCCGAGATCAAAGCGTGGGAACTACAGTCCGCCCAGCACAAGGCAAGGGCCAGGGTGTGGGAGTATAATTCCTCATCGTGGAGAGAAGCAGTGCTGGTTGACTGATTGAATGTTCCCTTTTGCATTTACTGATACCTTGTCATAGATGCATCAAAACAGTTTATGATCACTTTCAGCAGCTCCCACCTCAAGGGAAACAAACACTCAGACATGAAGTTCATGATTTGTATGTTATTTCACCTGAGGCATTTCTTAGTAAGAAATCACAGAAGGTTTAAAATAAAAACCCTCAATTCCTTTTGCAGGGATTTTTGGCCTATTCTTCATTTAAGGGCAAATGCAGAGAGATGCAGGGACTAGACTTGGGCCTTTCCTGTGGTGTTTTCTCATCAGGCCACACACTGGCCGCTGTCTCTGTCCTCCCACAAGGACAGGCTATGCTCGCATATTTGTGTTTGAGACCCAGCGTGAGAACGTATGGAAAGATTCGCCTGAAGTGTAGTGTTCGTCCCCAAGACTTTCAGAAAGAATCCGTTCCAGGGCGGCCTCTGATAAAGTCCCTGAACCCAATCGCTGCCTAAGAAACACTATTTGGACAGGTGACTCATAAAATTAGTATATCACCTAGACTAGGCCTTATCTTTACTGCCATCAAGTAGAAATTACTCTTAAACAGACCTAATATACATTTTTTAAAATCACCTTATTTTGTTCTCACTTGATTTGTGTCTTATTGAGTCTGTGTTTCATTGTTGTTGTTTAGGTCCAAAGGGATTTCCAGGTCCTTGGGGTGCTCCTGGGCTGAGAGGTTTGGATGGGCAAAAAGGTCAGCCCGGCAAACCAGGAACATCAAAAATACCTGGTCCACCTGGTAAGGAAAGGGCTTTTCATTGAGAAAGTCACATATTCTAAAACTGGGTGCTCTTAGCCAGGAAATGGCCCGAGATCCCCAGATGGTGGGGAAAAGGGTTTTGTTGATACATTAAACTCTTAGCTGTGTTATGATAATTTTGTGTTCTCAGGGCCTCTTTCACCTGAAGCATGAGCTATAGGCCATTATTGGTCTATTACGCTCAGTCCAGACAAGCTATTTGTCAGAGAATGCAAGCAATTAGGGAGACATCACCGGTGTTTAGGAAACACAAAATTACATTTTGTTTCCCTGCAAAAAGGTGGCAAAAACAGCAATACGTGTTACATACCTTTGTATTTTTAAAAAATGTGTTTTTTCCCAAGGTAGTAGCCTTATAGTTGCATAGGCTCTATATTTCTACGTTTAATGATTGAAACAATTTTTGTTCCATAGGTGTTCGTGGTGCCACGGGAGATCCAGGTTTGGAAGGGGACAAGGGCTCCTCTCCGGCTGGGCCCCCAGGCCTTCCTGGTTTACCTGGACTGGATGGTCAGAAAGGAATCCCTGGAGACCCTGCTTATGGCCACCCAGGACCCCCAGGAAAGAGAGGTCCTACGGGAATGCCAGGGTTGAAAGGACTCAGGGGCGACCCAGGATATCCTGGGCCTGCAGGTATGAGGTTTGCGCTGTCCCTGCGTCTACCAAGCCAGCTCAGCTCTGGAACAGGTCATTGAAGAGCATTTACACTATCTTGACTTAGAAATCTAGAACATAAAAATGTCCCCCAAGCATCTTCCCTCCTATGTGGGCACCCCGATTACATTTCAGAAAACCTGTGTTACCGTTGCATTTTATTGGTTGTTTTCAAATGCAGAGCAGCTCACTGTGGCTCAGGCGAATCAATTTGATTCAGCAGCTACTGGGCGTCGGTCTGCCTGCTTCGGACTTGGGACAGTGTGTTAGTGTCAAGGAGCAAGGACTATGTAACCTGCCCACTGCCATTGCCAGGGTGAAGGACAGGACAGACCAGACCAGGAGGAGCAGCTCGGAGGGGCGGAGCAATGCAGGCTGGAGTTCAGGGAGCGCACCCTGGGAGAGCTGGGTGCCCGCTGAGCCCTGGCAGATGAGCTGCATGATTTGGACAGGTGGCAGGGTGACAGGGCTTCCACTCCAACAGGGGCAGCAGGCAGGGCAGCAGGGGAGAAACTCAGGATGGGAAGGTGGCCGCGGCAGAGGTTCACACCCTTTTCTGAAATCTCTTAAGGATTCTTCAGGATCCCCGGCAGAGGTTTTCAGATTTAAGTGAATTTAAAAGCAATCCTGGGTTGGAGGTGGGATGAGGTCATTAGAATCATCTTCTGGGATCCAGTTTCAGGAATTCTGTTTCATTCCATCAGAATTGCGCGAGGCCCAACAGTCCAGTATAAACTGTAGCCCTTAGAGTGTTAGTGGCCAAGAGTGGACCGCAGACCAGACTTAAAGAAACACTGCTCTGGCTCTTTTCTAACAGCGGACGGGCCAGCGTTTATTAGGTGCCCATGACAGCACAAGCATGTGAGCAGGTGGGAGGGCAGGGGAGTTGGCCCCGTTCTCTGTCTTCAGGGAGCTTACCTGGTGGTTTAAGTTAAACTATTCATATACAGAACCCCAAAAGATTGGAAAGTCACAGCACATTATGTGAGTCAATGAAAATAATCTTGGTCTGATAATCTTACTATCGGACTTGTGAAAATGTGTCTCAGGGCAGCATTTGACAGAAGATGAAGGTTAGGAAAACACGCTTTTATGGTTGACCCTTGAACAATGCTGGGGTTAGAGGCACCGAACCCCAACTCCACACTTGCGCAGTCAAAAATCCACAAGTAACCTTGGACTCTCCTAAGTTTAACTACTGCTAACCTACTCTTGACCATAAGCCTTACTGATGACATAAACAGTTAATTAACACATATATTGTATGTTGTATGTATTATATACTGTATTGTTACAATTAAAGTAAGCTGGCAAAAAGAAAATTCTATTAACAAAATCATAAGCAAGAGAAAATACATTTACAGTGTTTATTGAAAAAAAAAATCTGCATATAAGTTGACCTGTATGGTTCAAACCTGAGCTGTTCAGAGGTCAACTGTAGCATTATTCATAATAAAGAGAGTTAAGTTACATACACACCCAAGTATACACTCAAAAAAAGAAATACTATTCAGCTATTAGCATTAGCAATTAAAATTATATTTGTAAAGACTGCAACAAAATGGAAAACATTTGCAGATTAATATGCAATGGGAAATAATCTAACAATTGAACGTGCACTTGATTACTACTCTAAAAATGTATACATAGGAACCAAAAATATAAAGAAAATATGGAAAAGTAAAATAGATTTTTTTTTTTTTGGTTGGGACAGGGAATTATAGGGAGGTATTTTTCTTTCTGAAGATGATGACACCACCTTTCCGATAAATAGAAATGCAAATTAATACAGCACAAATTGGGTTTGTGAGTGTTGTGGAGATTTGGTGTGAAAGCCGCTGCAATGTTAGAGGTTAATTAAAATCAGGAAGAACCTCATGGTTTTTCAATTTGCATAAGCAGCTCCTTTGCTCTCTGTGGCACCTTATCCAGTAACTCTGTTAGTACTGTCTCGTTTCCTCATTCAGAGACTTAACTCTTGAGAGCCCTGAGCCCGGATGAAAATGTTGACTTCCCATATTGATAAGCCTGCCCTCTGTGGCAGGCTACCTATGTCATTGGGTTCCATGAGTGTCACAGAAGAATCGTATCATTTCAGGGCCAGCTGGCATGCCCGGAATCCCTGGTCTCAAAGGTCCTAAAGGCAGAGAGGGAAGTGCTGGGTTTCCAGGTATCCCAGGTCTACCTGGCCATTCCTGTGAAAGAGGCGCTCCGGGAACACCAGGGCCACCGGGACTCCCCGGGGCTCCAGGCAGCCCAGGTAAGTGTCAGCAGGTGGCGAGGACTGTGAAGGGTCTGGGGCCTTACCTGACTTACACAGGAAGAGGCTCGCCTGTTGCCCTTTCACGGATGCTGGAAGAAGCAAGATTGCAGGATCAGAGAAAAACTTCATTATTTGCCACACAGAAGGCAGCATGAGCTTCTTGTTGGCTTGTGTCATTTCCCCACGCCACCCAAGTCTCTTGGGGGTGATATAAAGAGCAAGATAGGGGCCACACACACAGCTGGTTACAGTACCTGGGAGAAACCCCGTGCATGGGGAACCACTGGTTTGCGGTAGCCTGGAAGACAACCTGCTTCCTGTACCGGGGACGGTGCTCTATCACCTGTCAAGGTTGCTCACTGCAAACATGACCTTGAGAAATAATAGCCCAAGTAAAGAGCAGTCAGGACCTTGTATCCTTGGCAAACCCATCAAGATGTGTAGGAAGTCAAAGAGACCCGTGAAAGAGGGTTTCTCAGCACAGGCCTCTAGGGGGCTATTTCCAATATGGTCTTCATCTCGCCATTCAGGTTGCCACCGGTGACGTAAGTCCTTGCTTTGATCCAAATGGAGGAATATGCCCTATCATAGGGTCAACACAAGCTTGGGACAAAACCTGTCACTGTCACTTTATTTCTAGCACCAATAATATTAGATGATGTTCCTCTGATTTCTACAATTCTCTCATCACAGTTAACATTCTGACCAAAACTCACTTGACCATTGCGTCCGGAAGGCCCTGGAACGTCTTCTTTAGTTTCCATACTCACCTCTCCACCCCACCAAGAGTAAATATAAGTAACATTTTAGTTTTTACCCCTATCCATTTCCCATGAAAAAACTCTTTATAATATTCATGCATCTTTATTGGGAAGTATTTATTCAAGTAAAAATGTTTGAAAATATTTCTGCCCTTCATTTTATAGCAGCCAGAAAAAGTATCTTTGTAGAATGACGGAGAGCTCCTAGTCTTGTTGTAGCTGATAAATATCGTTTCATTTTGTTTCATTGGCCCCAGATGCATAAGTTAAGCTACCATGACTATTTTTTACCTGCTTATGTGTGAAGCCACTTTTCAGTCTCCCCACATTGTTGTCACTGTGCTTTGTCCCAGGCGACCCAGGCTGGAAAGGACAGCGAGGGGATGTGGGGCCTCCTGGACCAGCTGGGATGAAGGGCCTCCCAGGAGCCCCAGGAAAGCCAGGGGCAGATGGACCCCCAGGCCCCCCGGGAATCCCAGGCCCCTCTGGGGATGATGGACTACCTGGTCTCCCAGGCCCCAAAGGTAGGTAGTACTTTTTAATTATCTTCCTCATTTTATAAACTCAAAATCCACTGCCAAGTGGAGCCTGTTCGGTATGACCACACTGTAGAATGTTCTGTTCAATGAGCCTGACTTTGTCCTTCCCTTAGTGACATCTCTCCTCTTCTTGTCCTCTGTATTGATATTTTAAGCTGCAGAATGTTTTGGTTGGTGGGGTGTTGGGGCCGCAGAACCCACAAGCCCTTCTGCACAATGAACTGGGTAAAACCAGTAAATTGTAGAGTCAGGGCTAATGCGCTTCTATTTTGGGAGCCTCCCGCCCCGCCCCCCCCCCCCCCCCCGGGCTTTCTCCAGCTTCCTCCCTCACACCCAGTTCTCTGAAACCATTCTGGGATCAGGACTCAGAAACATAAGGGCCTGCACTCGAGATCTGTGGGGAGGGAGAGCCCAGCTATTCCACGGCACGAGACTGATCGTGGCTGCCCGCCCTCAATGCGCGCTCAGAGGCAGCGGGGAGTGCGAGCTCAGGGGGACAGCAGGAACACCGATCTCGGGACAGTGCTAGCCTTTAAAATGTTTCCCTAAAAATTCATGCCTTCTTTTCTCCAGGACCCCAGGGGCTGCCTGGCTTGCCAGGTTTTCCTGGAGAGAGAGGAGAGCCTGGCCTGGAGGGACACCGTGGCAAAAAGGGGGACTCCGGAGAGAAGGGTTGGCCCGGCTTTGGGGGGGACCAGGGAGAGAGAGGTGCTAAAGGTACGTGCAGTAAACGGCATAGGGATGCGGCCTAGGTTTGCTCTCAGTGTTTGATCAGAACCCATAAATATCATCTCTGAAAAATGAAATGGGACTGTCCTGGAGCTTGGGTTCCTCCTCTGCCTTTTGGTTCTGTGGTGTTGATTTTAGAATTTTAAACAAAATTCATTTTCCTTACCTCTGAGTCTTATTATGTAAAACTTTGGTAAATGAATTGCTCTCTTCATAGAAGAAAATTAACCAATGCTTTGATTTATAGCTATTGGGTTTCAGAGAACCTTCTCACCTTTTAGGAAAAGGGTGCAGGCAGGGATCTTGGCTCCCAAATTCCGTTTCAGTCCTTCTATGGGAACAAAAACAACAACAAACCTTTTTTTTTTTTTATTTAAAGAGCCAGATATAACTATTTCAGGCCCTGCCGGAAATATGGTCTTTGTTGCAACTATTCAACTTGGCTCTTGTGGCATGAAAGCAGCCGGTGACAACATGTACAATATTTTATTTATGGAGACGGAAATTTGAACTTCACCTAATTTTCACATGTCATAAAATACTAGTCTTGTTTTGAGTTTTTCTCCCAACGATTTAACAGTGTAAAAACCAATCACAGCTCATGAATTGTACAGAAACTGACAGCAGGCAGGGTTTGGCCCTCGGGCTGTGGTTTGCCAACCGTGGAGACAGAACGAGTTCGCTTTCATCTGGGCTCCGAGCTGAGTCTCCCCTTGGCTTCATTTAAAGTAAGAGTTTTCAATTAAAAAGAAATGGAATGTCAACTATAATTGAAAAATAAAAAATCAAGTTTTTATTAGTATAAAACATAAGTTTTGAGATCGCTTATTTAAACATTCTCATCTATGTTAAATATCAACTTTTACCTCTTAATCATGAGTCTGCAGTGAGTGAAGATAACATTCCACTTCTAGTGTTGAGAATGAATAGTTGTCAATTTTAGAAACATGGTAAAAACCTTAAAAACCTTAAAACCCTTTGGGCAAATAGCCTTATAGTCAATTCAAATTACTCTTACTTCTCAGGTGATTGATTCTGCTATTAGTTTGTTTTACTAATACTATACATTATTTCTGTAGAATCAAGGAATCAAAGAATCACTCTTTGCTAACTGAGATACGTGATGTTTGCTGGGCTAGCAATATTATGCTACTAAACAATTATCCCCTAAAAAAGTAAAAAATTAGGTGAATGTCAGTGATGTGTTAATAAACTGGTTCTTGAAACTAAAATTTAGAATAAATGCCCTGATCGTGATTGCTGATAGCCATGGCATGAATACTTCCCCTGTGGCACGAATACTCTCACCGTGGCATAAATACTTTCACCACAGTGTAAATAAACCCGGAATGGCTGATTTAAAACTTCCAAAATTCTGGAATGGTTAATAATTGGCTCTCACCAAGCGGGTAGGAGCCCACCCCACATACTCTACAACTGGACAGTGTTTACAAAAATCAGGCAGTATATCATTTACTCTTCCTACTTTTGGGAGTTCTCTGTGTGGAGAGCCACGTTGAGGTAAGTGTCCCTTTCATGGAAGGAAAATAATAGAGGGCGGCTAGGAAGGGGAAGATAGGGAACGGGAAAATATGAGATAGGTGATTCAAATTTTACAGGACGAAGAGACATGTTCTAGACCTGGAACTTTTCAAGCCTGTCTTTTTTTTCACTTAAGACTGAGACCAGCTTTGCTGAATTTAGCAGATGTTCACTGAGCATTCACTATGCACCAGACCCTGTTAGTGGACAGGGTGGGAGATAGAGGTAAAAGGCGTGGCCCTTCCTTTAGGACATCCACCAAAAAAGTTGCTACTATGCAACCCACCCATTTAAACATAAATGCAGTTTAGTAGATTACATGGGGGTTTGCAAACCGGGCATGAAGTGATAACAGAAGGCTCACATGTGTGTTGCTTGTTTGTTTTGCTCTTGAATAATTACTATCTAAAGGAGAGACAGGACCCCCAGGAGATGAAGGAGAAATGGCTATAATTTCCAAAAAGGGGAAAACCGGGGAAACTGGACCTCCTGGAGATGATGGACCCCCAGGAGTAGAAGGTAAACACTTTCTTCTCAAATACGTATCAAATCTCAAATAACCATATCAAATACATTAACTTCCTTACAGGTCATTCAAACAAGCATGTGGATTAGGCGACCTTTCCAGAAACACTGAGACTAGGACAGGTCCTTTTATAGATATAAATCAATACCAATAAATTTATGGTAGTTTTTGTTGTTGTTGGGTTGTCTTTTTTTTTTTTTAATATGCTAGAACTCAGCTGAAGTTCATGTGTATTTATAGATTTGGATATTCCAAAGTAAGATCAGTCCCGAGATATATACAAAATACTACTGTAGGTGTACGGTACCCCGTTTTTGGTGGCTGGTATTAAAATGAATAGCACAAAGATTTTCCAAGTCATTTCACTTGGCTCATTCTGAATCCACAGGGCTGGGCTGCACCTGCCTCTCTAACAAGCTCTCCCTGGCCTGTGCTGCTGCCTCAGAAACAGCATGCAGCAAGGATTTGGCCTTCCCTCTGGTGTCTTCTTTCCCAAGTTCAGACTTATTCTCATGAGACCCGAGTTCTTGTCTTGGCTCTGTCCTTAGCTAATGGTTAGTGGTCAGACACTTTAACTTCCCTGGATAAGTTCTTCATCTGTAAAATGGGTATGTTGACATAAATGACACTGTGAGAGCTCCTTCCCAGGACACCCCTGAGGCTGCCCATGGGTGGCTTCTTTCACAGTCAGGTCACTGGAACCTCAAACCATTGCCATGTGGTTTAGAGCAGGAATTAGTATTCCCAGTCCCTTTGGCTTCATCTTCTAAAAGTCAGACCAAGACCCTCAGCCTAGTCCAAGAATTTCTCCAGTCGGTTTGTAACACTCTCCACCCCACCAGGTGATAAAGGCGACCCTGGGTTCCTGGGGAGAAGAGGAGAGCCGGGAAGACAGGGACCACCTGGATTTCACAGAGGGGAGCCAGGTGAAAACGGGCAGCCTGGCCTTCCTGGACCCCCGGGCCCTCCAGGCTTCCCCGGGCCTAGAGGGATCATTGGTTTTCCAGGATTTCCAGGTGACCAGGTAAGTGGCTGCTATTGTGGGAGAGAAGAAAGAATAAAACCTGTACTCTCAGGATGCTGAGAAGGAATCCTAATTTGCCAGTGGACATCATTGTCCTTTCCCTGGCTTTTAGAATTAAGGGGTTGGCTGAGGGAAGGATAGAGATTTCCAGAAGACCATGATGTAACTGTCATTCCTGACCAGTGCCTGGTTCCTGTGACATAGATGACCATGTTGCTTACTCATGTACCAGCCCGAGCCTAGTTAAAACAGCTCCATGAGACTTGCCTCATGATTGCGGGTGGGCTAGAATAAAGAGTCACCTGAAAGATGACCCAAATTCTGGTTTCTAAGCCTTCATATCCAATTACAGTTATCATAGATTTTGCTGTAAACACATTGACTTGGTCCTTACAGTTATGAGTAAATAGCCCCTGAGAAGATAGGAGGTACAGTAAGTGTAGATGCCTACATCGCAACTTCTAGAAAATGTATAATATAATTTGCTACTCATCTCTTGGAATAAAATAAGCTTTTAAAGTTATTGGCATGAAATGATTTCTAATAATATTTTATTGAGTATCAACTTGTGTATTTAAAACTTAAAATTCATGTTATGTGATGCGGTTACTATTTTGCTATCAAGTATAGAGACTTGGATGTGACCTCTTGGTAAGGATGCCCCCAGTTCTGAAATTTCACCCACTTTTAAAAACTAGACACATGTAGGAGCGTGCTTGCAATGCATTTCCACATTTTTTTTACTACTGCAAGTTATAAACACTAAGTGGGTTATGGAAAACTATCTCTGGATCATGTCACACCTGCGTCATTGAAACCCAGTTAAGGTTCTCCTTCTGTTTCATTAAACTCTCAGGGTGAGCCGGGTTCTCCGGGGCGCCCTGGACCTTCCGGAGTTGATGGAATGAGAGGACCTAAAGGTATGGTTTGGAAACACAGCAGCCAGCCATCAGTCTCATAGTCTGGGTGTTTGTAACATTGTGAGCAAGCACTTTTTGCATGCAAAGCAAAGCATAATCTAACAAACCGCAACAGCCAGGGGTTCTTTTTACACTCTCTTCGAGAGTCAAACACTCAAACTCAAGTCATCCGCAACTGTCATTCAGGTCCAAGAGTACCAGACAGACAGCAGCAAGCCTGTAGGGCCCCTCAGGTTGTCCCCCTCACAGGGAGACCTTGCTTCTGTCCTTGGAGTGACGGCAGCTTCTTAAGTGACAGCTTAGGGCCAAAGAGATCGGACCCACATGAGTGCGCCCTGTCCACCTTGGCTGAGAAGCCCCATGTCCCACAGAGGCCAGAATCTCTTCTAAGGACTCCGCAGGTATGGTTTTAAGGGTCTGAGGTACAAAAGTCACAGCCCACGAAGGCCAAAGCCAGGACTTCCCACCAGGTGTTAATACTTCACTTAAGACTTCCTGGGCCACAGGTAATGTACAATTGGATTACTTTTTACTGTAAGCAAAGGGTCAGCGAATGTTTTTTTCAAAGGACCAAATTATAAATATTTTTAGTTTGTGGTCTCTGTCACAACTGCTCAGTTGTGCAAGAATGCAGCCATAGACAATAAAGGAGTATGGCTAAGCGCCAATAAAACTTTATTTAAAACAGGCTGCCGGCCTTAATTTACCTTGTGCCTTGTAACAGCCTACATTCTATTTTTATCATGTTTCTGGGAAACAGAAATAGAAAGTTGGCCCAATGTCAAAAATGTCCTTAGAGATTTCATTAACCCTTTACTGACATAAACAAGCAAATAAACAGAAATCAGGCTATCTTAAATTGCAATGTTTACATAAAACCTTTAATACATTTACTGTTGTTCTATACCATGGGTTGATATTATTTCTGTACCATTAGTTTAATATATTTTTTAAAGATTTTATTTATTTATTTTTAGAGAGAGGGGAAGGGAGAGAGAAAGAGAGGGAGAGAAACATCTATGAGCGGTTGCATCTCACACGCCCCCAACTGGGGACCTGGCCTGCAACCAGACATGTGCCCTGGCTGGGAATGGAACTGACAACCTTTAGGTTGGCAGGCTGGCACTCAGTCCACTGCACCACACCAACAAGGGCTAGTTTAATATTTTTAAATCTACTTTAAAATGATTCACATTTTTAACCCTACTCTCTATGAATTCACAGGTTTGATATGCAGTTATATTCTATTTTAATATGGTAAAAAAAAACATTTAAAATGTAAAATACTAATTAATGAACCACCTAGAAATCCTCTCCTTTATTACCAATGATACATACTTTACTCTTCAACAGAAATTACATCAATAACATGTTAATTGTAAGAAAATATGTAAGAGAAAATAAACTGTGCACACATTTATTCAGAAAGAATAATACAGATCTCCTTTTTGGAAACGGTTACAAAGAAGCACATTTTCATATTTGACTTTTGACCTTTTATAGCTTCAAGATTCAGAACTCGCTCCTCTTCTACTTCCCTATAAGTTTACTCTAGTCCCTTTGGCTCTCTCAAAGTACAAACCTACTTATTTCCTTCGGACTTGTGTTAGGCAACATTTTCAAGGAACCGAAAGGCACTCAGGGTACTTAGAGTGAAAGATCTCCTAGGGGATGCACAGAGAGGAGACACAGTGCTGCGGGCCATAAGGCTGATGGAGCTGACCCTGAAGCTACCCATAGTTCTCTCCTGAGACTCTTCTGCCACTCTCCACAGCCTGTTTTGCACTTATCTGCCAACTGGTTTCATCACTCTCTATTTAGTATCCTTTCTGGATCTTCTGGTGACGTTTGGATTGCATTCCAACGTGCTCTACATCAGGGCACATATGATACTCTACATATTTTTGCTTTCTCCTTCAATAGCCAATGACTTTAAATTCTCACCTTTTATTGCAACTTCTCAAGGGAAGATTGGCTGACTGGGGGCTGGCAGAGTTCTATCCCTCAAGTGATTAGCCATGATTACGAGTAGGGTCCGATGGAAGAGAGCCAATTACAAGGTGTGGGTGGGACCCTTTAGAGAGCAGCGTTGGTGGGCGGGGTTTATAAACATTCCTGATTAGGTCTCTTTGTCTCTTGCGAGCTTTCCCCACCACCCTGTTTTGAGTCCTCCATTTATAGCGGGCTCCCACTATGACGTAAGTCCTTGTGTCCGGGAGCTTTTTGGTGGCAGTGTGGAACTGCTCTGCGGGACTGTAGGGGTCATTGCCTACAATGGCCTTTGAATGTGCCACCTCTTGTGAAGTCGTCAATAAAGTGTGACTTTGTGATTTTATTTTTACAAGAACACTAAGTAGAGCTTCCTTGCAGAGAGCTTGACGTGTGACTGTAGCAGCTGAAACAGTGACAACTTGTTTTTGTTTCAAAAACACAATATAAGGATAGAGTCACTCCATGCCAGGGAACTTCTTAAATAGATGCCTCAATTTGAAACTATTTTAGGGAGTTAAGAAATTTAAACTTGTTAAGATTTATAGTTTCCTATGATTGTTATTGTAAAATCGCGTGTATTTACATACATCTTGCATCTATGTTTCCATTTGTTCTTATGTAGGAAAAGAAAGCATTTTTAAAAAATGCTCTCCTGGAATATTTAATGATAAAGACAAATTATAAAGATAAATTTATGAAAATTATTGTCACTTGTATGAGATAAAATTAAATTCGCTTAAATAATGTTATGTGCGTTATATCCCTTACAGGAAACAAAGGTGATCCTGCAAGTCAGCTCGGGCCACCCGGTCCAAAGGGTGAGCCAGGCAGCCCTGGGTGTCCAGGTATAGCTACATATTTTTCTTATTAAAACCAAAAAAAGTTTGGTTTGAAAAAAAGAACAATTACTTTGTCCCCTGAGCCTGCCATGTTATGTTAGTATTCCACCCCCGTCCCTCCCTGCCTTTGCCATTAAGATACACATCGGAAGGATTGCATAGAAATGCAGCAGGGCACTCCTGGCTGGGACGGACACCAGGGCTACACGCGGCGAATTCACAGCCTTTTTTTCCATCGTGGCTCCCCGGACCGATGATGTTGACATGACAGTGTATCCCCGGGCATGCCCGGATTTTGACACAGTAGAAAATATTATTGAAAACATTTAAAACTTGGACTACTTTGCAGTCTCTATAATTAAAAATGATACATTAGCCATAATCACTCCCACCGAGTATAGCTGCAGGTTTTCATTCCAGCCCTTTCTTTCCTGCTTAGAAAAGCACATGTGAATGCCAAGGAGACATGCCGTTGTTGATACCACTGAATATCGCACTTACTAAATAGCTAGCTCACTAAAAACCAAACCAAACACATGTAAAACCTCATCCCCAATAACCAATCGAAGTTCTTTAAAGCAGTGCCTGTCTATCAGTAACAATTGCCCTGCAGTCCCTCAGAACAGATTGTGACAGAGCCACGCGTTCTCGCCCTGTGGGTCAGGACACTGTGACTGGCTACGCCCACAGTGGACAAAAGGTGCCTACTCTTCACCCCAGTAATTCTACTTGTAGGGATTTATCTTAAGTCACCAACCTGACAAGTGCGCAAAGATGCGTCCACAGCGATATCCATTGCATGGAAAGAACCATGTCCGTCCACAGGTGATTGGTAAATGGCTTATGCCCAACGTCCTTTTGCTGGTAGTGGATGGGTTAGAAAGTAGATTGTATTTCGATGGGTCCCTTGAAAATTAAAGCCTCTCTTTTTATGCATTATCTTAAAATTCCCTCTGGCAATGTCCATGTTTCATTCCACAGAACAGGAAGAACATCTGAGCAGAACGTTTGTGGGAAAATTTATTTCTTTGTTTTTATACCACATGATTGCTCAAATGGAAGCCTAAAAGAAAAACAAGCTATTACAATGGCCTCATTTCCCACTCTGTCTCATATGGGTCTTTTACCTCTGACATGGTCAAATATATGTAGATAATATAATATTTTAATGGAAATGTGTAGCCGAAGTGTACATTTGGAGGGGAAAATAGTTTTCAGGTTAGCATTACGGGGGTTCATAACACGTGCCAGAGTGAGCAGTCTCAGAAAGGGAAGTCCGTGGCCCAAAGCCGACTCCATTATTACTGTGCGCGTGCTCTCTGCAAGCTGCTTATCATCTGGGAGCTCGGGTTCCTCACCTGTAAATGGGCCCTATGCATGTTGCAGGATCGTTCAAAGGGTTTAAACTGAAAATTGTTACACAAATGTAATATGTCATTGTCGTCATCATCATCAGTCAGAAAACATTAAGAGAAGTGAAGGTAGGAAGAAATTATAAGCTGAAAGTAGTGCAAAATGGAGCCTTTTGATATTACATAATGTTTTAATTAAGAAACAATAAATCTGAGTTATTTTAGACAGAAGCTAACTTTCTCAAGAAAATTTGCCTTGGCCTAACTTCGTTGGTCTCCTGTGGTTAGCACCATTTAAAGTGTTCCCTTTCCCATATGCTGTAGCTTTAGCTTAAAATGTAAAAATTACATCTTATGTTATTCACCAGCTCAGAGTTTACCTAAATATGTGATTTCCATTGACTGGAAAGAGCCGCACTGAATTTGAATGAGCCTGAGGAGAGGCCACAGCACAGCCTCAGGGATTATGCATGACAGTACTGGGTCCAGTTCTACCTCCCCCTCCAATTCAGAGAGAAAATATAGTACAGATGACGCGAGAAGTTCTCAGTCTCACTGCAACTGTGATGGGCGGCGGGGATGTGGTGCCGGCCCTCTGACACCTCCGCTTTTTCACTTGAAGATGAGAATAATGCTGTATCTGTACTGCAGGAATGTTTTCATGGAAAATAAAATAACACAGAGAGAGAAGCTCATTGGTCAGGGAACAGGTGTAGACTAACATAGCCTTGTTTCATGTATAATATGTTACAATAAATGATAAGTACACCCCCCTCCATGGGTTTGTCAATACGGAGCCATATTTTATATTTGTGGATTCAGCCAGTTATTTTCAGCACACGGTTAGCTTATCCTATAAATATGAATTGTGTTAGAGTCACACATTGCAAACAAACACATGGAGAAATAGTCACCTTCTCCAGTAATCAAAGAAGTCTAATTTAATGTAAGTCTGGAATACTATTTCATCCTTATTAATTAGCAAGAAAGCAAACCAGCAGCCTAGAAAGACCTCAGCGAGCACTTGCCCTCCTGGCTGACGTGTGGGAATGAGCTGCGGGGGTCCACAGGCGGGTATGAGTTGCAGCAGCTTATCCAGACCATTTGGCTGCCTCACCAGGAACCCAGGGCTGAGCGGTCTGTGCTACAAGACTAGGAGGACAACTGAATTGTTCTTTTCAGCAAGTCACTGTCCTGAGAAAAGGACTGTAGTAGTTTTTTTGCTTTAACTGAAGGGATATATCCCCCAGATGCCATGTGTGCTTCTGGAATGGAACCCGGTGTGGACAAACCAGCTGTGAAGGGTATTAAGGGGACACTTGAGGGAATTCAAGAATGGAAGGAGTATTAGATGATATTAAGGTTGTTACTAATTTTCTTGGCTGTGATATTGTTATTTTGGCCATGTAAAAAAATATTATTTTTCTGACATACTTCCTGAAGAATTTAGGGATGGAATTCCATGATGTCTGTGATTTTCTTTAAAATACCACAGCATTTTTAAATGAATAAAAAGACCCAAAATATCACACTGTGTTACCTAGAAATTCTACTCCTAGGAATTTTCCTAAGGAAATATTTTAATAGTAGAAACATTTATTAAAGATGTATAAAAATCATTATGCATAATAGCAAAGAGGAGAAAAACTTCAGTGGCCAATAGTAGGAAAAAATTGAATTAATTAATTTAATTTAGAGGAACTCAGTAAGCTCTCAGCCAGTCATTTAAAAACAAGAATTAGGAAAATGATGAGAAACTTGGAAAATTACTAATATTATTTAAAAAATCAGGGTATAAAATTGTGGGTATTATTTGCATTTTGCATGCATATAAAAATTGCGTAAGGTGGTGGGATTCTAGGTGTTTTGCTTTTAATTTTTCTTTAACATTA
This sequence comes from Pteronotus mesoamericanus, assembly GCF_021234165.1. NCBI lineage: Eukaryota > Metazoa > Chordata > Mammalia > Chiroptera > Mormoopidae > Pteronotus > Pteronotus mesoamericanus. The sequence goes on from NW_026555277.1 coordinate 2,596,529, forward strand.
TCTTTTCAATAGAAAAGTTGTTCAATCTGAAAAAGGCTAGAAAAGAATAGCAAGGGCTGAAGTTGGAGGTTTTCTAGATTCACAGCCTTGAAGAACAATCTACAACGGCTTGGATTTTTTATCCTTTTTCATTCAGGGCATGTGGGCGCACCTGGAGACAGGGGCTGGCCTGGAGCGGAAGGGCCCAGCGGACCACCAGGAAGGCCAGGACCTCTGGGCTCCCCCGGACCGTTGGGGTGTCCAGGTACCTTGAAAGAAAGCCTGTAATCTTCCCAGACACCTACCTATCTCTTGTATCAGAAAGAGCCAGCCTCCACTCACACTTGGGTAACATTTCCGAGACCTGTAACTTTGGAGAAGCTACCAAAACTTACCTCGTTCTTACCTGTCCGTTGGAGCTAGCCCTGTCTTCCTGGGTTGGTCTGGGAGTAAACCAAGTCAACACCTGTGGAGGACCAAGCAGGGTTCTAGGCTCGAAGGGATGCTGTGACAGATAGAAGGTCCTTTCCAGCCCTTCCTAATTTATCCCACTCAGGCTGCTGGGTTTTTTTTCTCCTTTAGACTTCAGGCAAATATTACACATACATTTTAATGGCTCCTCTTCTTGCCAATTCAGAATGAAGTGAGAGTTCGAAATCGTCATTGGCAACTTTAATCACTTAGAGTGCCTTTTTCCTCCTCAGGCTAAGTGTATTTTTCTCCCTAGAGTTAGGAGGTCTTACGAAGAAAAATAACAGTGTTCCTGGTTAAAGTGCCTCATATATTAAGAACATAGAGGAGCTTTCCAGTTAATGTAACTCATGTATCATCTGGGTGTCTGCAAAACCTCCCTGTCACCCTCAGGTAACCCAGGGAGGCCTGGCCCCACGGGACCTGCAGGAGAAATGGGGGATCCTGGACCAAGAGGCCTCATCGGGGATCCAGGGCCGCCAGGTCTGCCGGGGATAAAGGGTAAGTCAGAAGGAAGCCTGACCCGTCGGAAAGACCCAGGCCCGTGAGGGCAAATTCATAGTGTCTTTCCCTATAACACAAATACGACCAAATGACGCTGGTCTGGGGCACGGCTCTTCCCCATGACGTCATCAGCACCCGCCCGTCCTTTCTTACCCAGGGCTGCAGGCCGGGTCCATCATGTCTCCTGACTTGCCTTGTACCAAAACGATGCTGTCACCGTCCCATTTTCTGAGGGCACCCCCACCCCCCACCCGCCAACCCCCAGGTTTTCTGGAAGGTCCAGGACCATTTATTTATTCTCTCCCCAGAGAGTTAGGCTCCTATTATTCTAGATACTAGGACACAATTTTGAAGAAAATAGACGTGGTCCCTGCTTCATGGAGCTCACAGTGTAGAAGGAGAGACACATATTAAATCTATATGTGTAAATAAATACCTCTTTACCAGTTGTGATAAGTGGGAGGGAGAGAAAAAAATAAGACGCTATGGAGGACCTAGTTTTCATTACCTTCATTTGATAAAGAAACGTTTTTTCCTGGTTGAATATCTTGGCTTTTAAAAACATAGTCTATAGTATAGGTCTGGTCACTATAACATAATATAATTATACAATCTATTTTTAACAAATCTTCATTCCCCACCCCCTCCGCCCCATTCATCTATGGTACTTATTCCTCTTCAGTTCTTTCACATTAGAAAAAATATTTTTTCCATGGGTACTTTGCATGTGTTTCTAGCCTAACACTTACATTTCATGACATTTGTTTGTTCAGAGGTCCTTCTCACCAAGTAGAAGATGATTTTATAAAAAGCAAGGATTAGTTTGATATCCTTATCACTCAGTAGATACCCAGTAAGTCTGTTGGATGGCTATTGGTGAGTATTTTTAAGTTTATGAATAAACTAATAAATGAAGGAATGGACAGATCGAAGAATGGACAACTGAGCTAGTAGCTATGAAGATGAGGGCCTTCACCTCAATCAGCAGGTGAAGGTTTGAGCCGTACTTGGTAGATGTCTATAATCAGGACCACTCTGTATCCTCCTGCTTCCCTTTCCCTTCCACTTGCCTCTGCTTATTGACTCATATATGCACTGAATTTTGGTAAAATGGAAAGTGCCTCCTCTTGGAAGAGCTGGGAATCCTTTCCTTTGAGCTTAACCATATTATTGTTTTGAAAATCCAAATGATCATCTTCCACACTCACACCGCTTCACTCCCAATACAGCTTCAATTAATTGCGGTTTCTTAGCGAGGAGTAGAAGGGTATGTCGCCTGCGGCAATTCTGCCGAGAGGTAAGCTTTTATTTTGAAAGGTTGGTACACAGTTATTTCTGTACCGCTAAATGACTTGATGGGGAAAAGTTCCCGTCACAAGACAAGAGATCTTGGTATTGCTTTCCTCCCTCTTCATTGGCATTTTTAATAATGCAAATTCCAGTGATTTGTGATAACTTTAAGGCTTTGAGAAAAATGGTAATTGTGTTATTTTAAGAGTTTCTCTGGTATTGCGGCCACTTGCTGTCAATACCTGCAGTCCTGGTGGGGTATTCTTTGACACTTTCTTTGTATGTCTGGGAGATAAAATGGCTAAAGAACCAAAATAAAATATTTTCCATGGTTAATCACTCCTCCTGCATTTCCACTCCATCCTATCCTCCTAGTTCAATAAAATTGTAAAGATTTTCAAGCCTGTTGGTGCCAAAACAGTACACACCCAGTGTGACTAAAATGACGAAGCTCAACTTAACATTATTGATTCCTCCTTCCTTTGAATGTATTAGATAACTTCAGCTTGATATGTTATTTAAGAACCTAAAAGCTAATGAATTTGATCAAAAAACAAAATTCCTGGAAAGGTGATCTCCAATCACATCATCATTTTGTGCTTTGAAATCATAAGTGCGCCTCTTGACCAGGTGGTGGCACTGTTTCACTGCAAACGGTCCAGTCTTGAAAGAAAGAAAACAGCGAGATACAGTCCTGCAAATTAAAACACTGACCATATAAATTCATTGTTGCACTTTATCATGCTGGTATAAAAATGAGCCACACTCCAGCCGAAACACTTTGCACTGAGGAACTAAATATTTGAAGTATGTGCTAAATAAGTCAGTGGGCCTGATTTTCATGTTTGAACAAACCAGCGGCTTAACTCAAAGTTGTTTGCTCTGCTAGAACAAGCCATATGGATTCCGAGTCCTGCTTCTGTTCAATCCGATTGAAACTTTAACTTAAACATATGCTACGAATGGCCTGATTCCTAGATTTCAATTTTCAAGTGCATGTGTCCTCCACAAGGAAGACACTCAATCCCTGTTGAACATTCATAGAGGATTGGAGTTATGGGAACCGAAAGAACTCTGTAGCATGACAACGACTAAATAATATGGGCTGGGTTATTTTAGTTGGTGGCAAATAAAATATTTCATAAGAAATAAAACTTGGGCCCTTGCCAGGTAGCTCAGTTGGTTGGTACATCGTCCTGGTGAACCATGGTTACATATTTGATCCCTAGTCCGAGCATACACAAGAGTCAGCCCGTGAATGCATAACTAGATGAACAGGTTGCTGTTTCTTTCTCTCAAGTCAATAAATAAAAATTAAAGAATAAGAAATAAAATACCTTGGAATCTTTTAGCAGCCAAGAAATACCATGCACCCTAGACTGTGAAAATCATAGAAATATTTTCCCTCCCATTTACAATTAGTGTGTTCCCTCCCCCCACCCCCCTTCCCCACAGCACTTACCAGTCCTGAGGTAATTGCTTATTTGTTCTGTCAAATCAGAGATTGTTTCTCTAGGTCCTCATTGCCTCATTCAGTGCCTGCTACTAAGGCCATTTGGGAACTGAAGCTCCCTGGGTCAGAACACCACGTCTTATGCTCTTGTGCATTCCTTTCGTAGGCACTCATGTATTTTCTCAATTAAAAAACAATTAAATTGTATTTCAGAATCTGTTCTGAGGAGTTTGCAACTTTGCTCAACATTATTGATAGTCATGTAGGTCTGTCTTTCCCATCAGCTTTAATGTCAGGGTGACCAGTTGTCCTGGTTTGCCTGGGACTGAGGGGGTGTCTGAGGACATGGAACTTCCTTGCTAGAACTGAAAAGTTCTCAAGAAACAGGGACAAGATGGTCTCTGTGTTAAAAGTAGAAACCCATGTCAAGGCCCCTGGGGACAGAGGAGTGTAATCAGGCTTTCGGACGGACAGGAGAAACCCTTAGGGTGGATCTCCAGCCACAGAGTCTCTTGGCTCACCCATTTGGAAGCTACGGTTCTAGCTAGGGTGGATCCTCCAGTGGGGGGTGCAGTGGGGGCGTGGGGGAGCCCAGCCGGTGCGTGCCACATGATGCAGCCTGAAATGATGCCTTTTAGCAGTAAGGCATCCATAGAGGTGGCTAAAACTCCTCATTACCAAGGACTGCGCTTTGTTAGCCTAATTGCCTCTCGTCAGCACTGTCTATATTTTATGCATGAACGACTTTCTGATTTAGAGCTGGGGTTGATAAAAAGCTTTCAGTAGAAAGGAAAAATTGCCCTTAAAACCCTGCCCAGATGTAGCTGCATTCAATTTAGAAAGATAACATTGGGTCAGATATGGGGCGGCCAGTTCAACAATGGCAGGGGCCGGGACGGTGACAGCCCTGGATCTGGACGTGTGGATGTGACAAGGGAGAGTTGGCAGAAGCTGAGGCACTCCACCCCCGGCCAACTCCCTCAAGCCATCCATCTTGTGGCTTGAGCTGGAGATCAAAACACGCTGAAATAGCAAAGTCGTCTTACAATTTATTATCATTTCAGATAGATTACAGTAAATATCCAGATTTGGCAGATGAGGGAGGTCTGTGTGTTCTTTTGGTGCAGACTTGGAACATTGGCTTATAAATAGGAAAGAGGATTGGAAAATAAACTAAACCAGAACCGTTAAGAGTGCAGGAAGTAAGATCTTTAGGGAAAGTAAGGGTGCATTCCCTTTTTCTGTTTTTCTGTTTTTCTTTTTTTTTTTTTTAGTGTTAAAGAATATGGCTCATTTGCACCAATCGAAAGTTTAGATTTTAAAAATTGAGTAACTGTCTCTTTCAAGTACTGATAATAAGTAAAATGGAACCAACTAACATCCATCTTCTAGTAAGTCCACTACGGACTTACTTTAATGAATGGATAATAATTAGCCCTTGTATTATTTATATACAAATGGTTACTTCTGACTTCCCCCAAATCTTATTATAAATCTGTCACAGAAAGATGTGACGTGAAATAGAAATTGTAGTTCTCTTTTTTAATAGCTTTCTCTCTGCCCATTCAATCCCTCGCCCTTCATGGTCCACATTTTCTCAGTCACTCATTCATTTACTCATTCACTTGTTCAACAAACACTTATTGAACACCCACTGTGTGTCGTCAGGAGATATGCCCAAGAGGTGCATAGAAAGGTTAATAAGTTCTGATCTTGCACTCAATTAGTTTACCCTAAATAAGCCAGCTTCCCAAAGACAAGACTGCCGTACGGGTACCGAGGGGGTCTAGGCAGGTGTCGTGGTGGAGGGACAGGCACTTCCGGTGGGTAAGTCATGTAAGCTGAGGCTGTTGCTACTGCAAATTCAAGGGTTGGGACCCTAAGCTGAGCGAATGTCAGGCTGTGCACTGAGGGGCTTGGAGCTTTGAGTGAGGATGAACAGCCAGTGGTTGGAAGAATCATTAATGAAAGAGGTCATTTACAGGACTGGCCAGGGGCTGAGGAGAAGATTTTTCCCCAAATTAATTAGTAGGGTGAGATGTGTGTGAGGCTCATGGCGGAGAGCTCAGTGCCCGGAATGTTCTGTATTAATTATCTTCTTTCCTCCTCTGTCCCTCCTCTTCTCCCCTCTACTCCCTCCCTATACATTTATGCACTTATTTATTATAACAGAATATGCTATCTATTATAATATAAATATATTATAAATATATACATATACAGGGTCTGGCAGAAGTAAGGCCTGCTGAGTGTGGTTGGTAGGTTGATGTTACAGGTGTAATAATTTACAGTTTTAATTTGAACATTTCACCTAACATGTCATAGGGTGTGCTTGAGTGTGACATTGTTATATTACAGAATTACATGCTTAAGATTTTGTAGTAAAAGGGATGTTACTTGTGCCAGACCATGTATCCCTATACAGGAGGAGGCAAAATTAGGTTTACCATTGTTTGTAAGGAAAATAATACAATAAATAATACAAGAATAAACTCTGTGTTTCACATACGTACAGCTATAAGTATGCCCACCCCTGCATATTGATAAATCTATAAATGTACAGGTGTCTGGTGTTCAGTGACAACTTTAGTGAAGTCAGGTTGGGAAATGTCTGCTTAGGGAACTACGCTGATGTCTGACAGAAGATTCGGAAAGAAGACAAGGGCATCAATGACATCACATCTAACTGCAGAGAATGAAGTTTTCAGTGATCATCATGAAATAAATTTAGTTTCTGAAAAGAGGCATCGGAACAATTCTCTTTGCAAGAGCGGGTGGCAAAGAAAGAGGCGCAGCCAAACTTGACCTTCAGGCCTGTTTTTTCTGAGTAGCACAGTGCTTAAAAACAAATTAGGTAGGGCATGGACTCCTCAGTATGCCGCAGGTCCCACCTGTCCTTATTGTCTTACACCACACACCTGACCAGGTCCTGTAGACGTTAGAATCTGAAGACTGTGGTGGAGTGGAAAGAGCCTGAACCTGGGAGGAGGGAGGCCTGGGTTCGCTCCTTTCCATTCTCTCTCCTCATCTAGGATGATTTTATTGTCATAAAATTGGAGGTCACTACCCACACCATGACCCAAAAGTTCTAGTCTGTGTTTGGCCAGAGAGAAAGATGTTCCTGAAATGGTCACACACCCATGGCAGTACTTTCAAACCAAAGAAGGGGATGGGTTAAATGGTCTTGGCAGAAAATGTCCACTGAATGAACATGTGAAATAGTAACCACTGGTGTGGATTCAGCCCTGGTAATGATGTGTAGATGGTGAGATCTCACGGTTCCCACCGAGAGAATCTATTTCCCTCCTCTGAGAGGTGCCTGCGGGCTGTGACCCGTGAAATTCAAGGGCTGGTCCTCTCCTGGGGCTCACAGGCCTGTGATGTGTTGCAGGTCCCCCCGGGTTACCCGGCCTGAACGGCTTGCATGGTTTAAAGGGACAGAAAGGAATGAAAGGAGCTTCAGGTAAGAGGAACCCCTCTGTGAGAGAATTACCTGCAGTCAGTGTGCCTCGGGTAGGTATTTCCTCACTTCACATGATTTGGGTAACAAAACTAAGAAACTGGCTTTGCTTAAAGACACAGTGTTGAAACTCTTTGTAGTGCTGAAGATGACGCATAAAAAGGACCCTTGAGAACACCCGATGTAAGATGACATGGTTGGTTAGCAGTGCCTTTTGCTGATGTCGCTTAGGGTTATCACTCTACTAAAATTACCCCGAATTATTGCTTAGGTGGGGGTAGGTTTCAAAATGTTAATATGAAGAAAAATAAATAGTTGGGATTTTTGTTTGTTTTAAGTACAGTAACGCCAAGTACAGCCACGTGGGTCTAATTAGCGCTTTTAGTATCCCTCGACCTGCTGCTAAAACAAATTACCTGAAAAAATTGCTGTTATTTTTGACATAACAAGTGGATAATTATTGACAATTGCATTTGAGCTTGTCTTGCTATTTTAATAGATTGCATATTTGTTGCATTGCTTTTTAGAAAAATAGGTTGGCATCCGACAAGGTAGCTGGAATCAGACACATAGATTTGAGGGTCTGTGGGAAAAGGGTTGAATTGTTGTGCTGCTAGATTTGAATTGTTGCATCTTTTCACAGTGCAGAGGGTCAAGAAGTGAAATTTAGGTCACTTAGGATTCATTTAGTGGCTGTTCTAAATAGTCTGATAAAATGTCTGTCCTCTCCAAGAAACCAATGATGCTCTGTCTTTTCAATGTGAAACTTTACAGTAATTCTATTTACATGTCAGTTTCCACCTTCGATTTCAAAGCAATTTATTGATAATTACAAATGATTGGATCTCATTTGTTTTCACTCTTTCCATTGTAGAGGCTAGAGGATTGGTATTATCGCTAAGTTGTTGTTGTTGTTAATCTGGAAAATAATTATAAAGTAAATCAAGCCTATGGCGACCAGTGTGAGGGTCTCAAGAGAGTAACTGGGGACCCAGCCATGGGGTCACTGTTGAGGTTGGTCTCAACAGAACCGGCTATTTCCAGGTCAGCCCCCGATGACAGGGACAGACAAGGAGAAGATACAGTGGTAATGCTGTTTTCTACATTAAGGTCTGAAGGAGGTGGGCCCACCCGGGCCAATGGGCATGCCTGGGCCAAAAGGGGAGAGAGGAGACCCCGGAAGTCCAGGAATTTCTCCTCCAGGCCTTTTTGGAGAAAAAGGCCCCCCAGGCCCTCCAGGTAAGAAGCAGAATGCTTTGCCTCCCTCTCTCAGTGATGAAATCAAAACCTGCCATTGTAACAAGGCTCACGTCTGAACACGTCCATCCTCAGGGAGACCTGGCCCACCTGGGCCTCCAGGAGCCCCAGGAAGAGCTCCCAAGGTTGACATTCGTTACCCGGGTCCTCCTGGAGATCAAGGACCGCCTGGCCCTGATGGTCCACGAGGTATGGGACTCTCCTGGCAAAGGCTGGTGGCGCCATGCCCTTAGAGGCCGCCTGCTCCTTAGGGAGGTAGGACCAGGGAATGGCAGAGGAGGTGGTTGGAAAGGTGGGAGCGCAGCAGCGGGGCAGGGGGACTGGCAGGACCACATGCAGAAGCAGAGCTCAGGCCCCTCCCTCTTCTAATTCCTCCCTATCAGACCACGTCTGTGTGGGTACAGACTCTGACTCAGAGCAAGCGTTTGCCACCACCGGCTCAAGGCTGAGCGTGAGGGGCCATCATGGCTGGCGGGAAAGAATCTCCTCCAATGTGCAGGCAGGTCTCCAGCGCCTGCCCCATAAACCTCTGCCGCTGGCCCCGAGCAACAGGACCCAGGCCTGGCATAAACACGGAAGCACTCTCCCTGTGCTGTTAACGGTCCATTGTGTCCCTCGCATCACTTCTCAGGAACGAAGCCTAGCAAGGCGGTGTTTCCCCAAACAGGGTTGGACCAGAGCTGGGCGGGGCACTCGGGGAAGAGCGTGGCTCAGTCAGTGTTTTGCCACATGCAGATAGTCGTCTCCCTCCTAACCCACAGGCAGACACAAACCCACCGTCTTTAAATGCTTACCATTTTAGTAAAGGTGGGATGATAGTATGATATGATTCTATTTCACTGCAAAAAAGAAAGGTGCTTAAAACAACCCAGTTTTAGCAGAATACAACTTGAGCTTAATGTTTATATGTAGACACTTGTTTTTGAATAGGACTATGTTTAAATGAGTGAACATTTCTTTCACATCAGCCAGATTTTCTCAAAAGCCTGTCATCCATTTATCTATCACCTATCTATCTATCTATCTATCTATCATCTGCCTTCTATCATATTAAAACAGTGGGGTGGCGATGCAAACAAAAATCATCAACTGATGCTTCCAAAAGCAATGGCTCTTTAGGGAGGGAAGGCTTTGCTAGGTTCATTTTGCCTAACAGCCACTAACTGACTATTTACACCATTTCTCAGGCTCCCTGAGACCTACTCTCTGTTTCACTTCTGATACTATCGATTCCCTTATTCTTTTAATTCCCTCCCTCCCTTGCTTGCAAACCCTTAAATTACTTTCCTGGAGAAGCTCTCAGCACCCTCATTTGTCTTTGACTGAAAGAACCTTTTTGCTTCCTCCCTGTGATCAGGACCACCCGGGCCTCCAGGCCCCCCTGGAAGTGTTGACCTTGTGCAAGGGGAACCAGGTGAATGTGGCCTGCCGGGGCCCCCAGGGCCCCCTGGCCCACCGGGCCCTCCCGGACGCAAAGGCTTCCCAGGATGTGACGGGGAAGATGGCCGGAAAGGTATGAGTGTGAGTTGTTCCTTAAGTGGTACGCAAAGGCTTATTACTTGCTCTTAAGGGCCTGGGGCGCTGGACCACCATGAGCTAATTCTTATTTTCTATGGAATCAGTGGCTACATTTCCCAAATGTTCTGCCTTTCCAAAGAGTCCTAAAGTTTGGGTAACTGGTGGACAAGTAAGAAGAAAAACACAAGTTCATTTAGCCCCCTAAAAAACACGCTTCATAATCCCCTAGATCAAACTGAACAATAGATACGTATGCAAGTTACATGTGTAATTAAAAGATGAAGTAGCCACATTTCTAAAAGTGAAAAAAGAAGAGTGAAATTAACATTTGTACTTTTTTCATTTAACATAACATATCCAAATGTTATTTTAACATGTAATCAGCGTAAAGTATCAATGGGACAATCAGGGCTGAGGGTGCCAAATAAGACAAACCTTCTTCCTGCCTTGGAAGTCCGGTGTGCACCTTATACTTACAGCGCAACCGGGTGTGGACTTGCCGATTTCAGGTGGTCAGTAGACACACGTGGCCAGTGGCTTCTGTACTGGACAGCTCAGTGGTAGACTCCTGACTCTGCTCTTTTATAGTCACAAATGAGTCTCCATTAAGGCTAAAATATTTAATTAATTTTTTACCTAACTGCTAATGTTGGGAGACATTTTAGTCACCAGGATTTTAGAGATTTATTAGGTTTCTAGAACTTCCGTTGTTGTTGTTGTTGTTGTTGGAGAGGTATCAAGAACGATCACCCATTTTAAGTTCCTTATGTCGTAAATGTGAAAACTGTGCACCAGAGAAGCAAATGCGGAAGCTTGCAGGGACCCAGTCACTAGCGTCTTGCCTTACTCTGGAATGACTGTGAAGTACGGCAGAAGGTGTGGGCAGAGGGGAGATCAAGGGCACCTCGAGGCTGCTGTGCCTACGGCGCAGGCGGCATCCCTGGCGTTGTGCGGTGCACAACCCATACAACAGCACGCAATACCCCTCCTTACTGCTGTTACCCAGAAAATCAATTTCAGAGAACGTGGCTTTTATCTGCAGGCATGTGGGCTTTCAGTCATTGATCCAGAACGGGACAGACAGGCTCGTACTCTAGTCATCAAGGGAAGGAAGAGGGGGCTGGCTGTACAACCTTGTTCACCTCCCAACTAAGACATTGCCTCCTCCCTGACTGTTCCTCCAGAGCGTGAACACCCCCTGCTCCGACCTTGAAATGAACTTGAGGATTGGGGATAACTAGCATGTGTGTAAATAACAGTGACCTCTGGAAGGACATACAGAGAGGTAGAAATATGGTGGAACACCTAATCATGCTTCTAACCTCCCATTCCAGTGGCAGAAGGGCCAAAGAGTGCTGAACTGTGAGAAGATTGAGGGATTTTCCTTGGTTTATCTTTTTAGAGTCTCACAGTGGGAAATAGTTGATCTATTTTCACAAACAGTTACTAGGCACCTACAGGAAAGTAAGGAGCAAACTTTAGCAGCACCCCTACTCTCATTAAGTGTAGAGTTTCATGGGGGGGCAGATAGTCACACTAAAATATCCATCAATATAAACTGTGATCGGGAACCAGAATAAAAGGACACTTTCTGTGAGAGCTTATCAGAAAACAAGCAGACTTAGGCTGGGATCCCAGGAGGGCTTCCTGGAGGAGGTGAGCTTGATTTGCTCTCTGCAAAAGGAGTAGGACTTCATGGATGGGGAAGAAGAGACCACGTGCCAGGCACCCAATGGCTGGTGTGGCGGAAACTGAGAGTGAGAAAGGGAGTGGCGGGGACTCAGCCTGGGAGTCTGTTTCTCCAGAAAGAGAAGTGTTTTCCCTAATTTTACCTTCGCTCCATGTCCTTTGACTGTCTCCAGAGAAAGTTCAGGGTTACAGGGCTTTGCGTTCTGAGTAAGTTTTGTCTTGATCATGGGACCATTCTCCTGAGTCCCTCTGAGTGTTCGGGTGTTTCCTACAGAAAAAAAGCGGGCGACTCCTCTTGACCGCGAGGCCAGCCTTGCCCCGCATTTCGTTGGCAGGAACTTCCGAATCCAGTCCATCAAACTGTCACCGCCATTGTATCGTTCCATTCCACCGCCCTTGTTTTCATTTGTTCCTTTTAGGACCAATGGGATTCCCGGGGCCGCAGGGGCCGCACGGACTTCCCGGGTCACCTGGAGAGAAGGGTTTACCTGGCCCTCCAGGCAGACACGGGCCCCCCGGGCCTCCAGGTGAGCTTCTCACGCTGGGTCATCTCCACAGCAGCCCACACAGGGCACTTTGGGTGAACACTCAGCCCTGACAGTCACCTCTCAGAAAGTAATTCTTCCGAAATCACCACACCTTCTAATGAGTTCAGTCCTTATATAAAAGCTCTTTTACTTCAGGCTATACTACAAGGTCTCGTGTTTGGTAAACTATTATTTATTATTAAAACAAGCAAGTTTGAACATTAGGAGTTGATTTTACATATACTATTTCAAAGATGAATAAGTCTGTGTTCCCTCACACCAGAGACAAAGACTGATTGATTATTGATAGGTGAGGATTGTAGATCCAGTTCCTGTCCTGGAATTCCCATTGATTTTGCAAGATGTTTTATTTAACATTTTCTGGAAAGTACATTAATTCCTATGAAGCTAAAAGGCTATTTAATTTAAACCTCATAGACAGCACATTTTCATCATAATGTCAAAATAAGCCAAGGAATAGTTGAAAGGGCAAACAGAAATGTGTATCTGAGATCGGCAGAAGCAATATCCTTCAAGATCTTAAATCAATATTATGGTGATGTGGTGTCAGTTCAGAATATTTTGCAATCTCCCAAATTAGCACTCTGGTCCAAAGAACAAATAAATTGCACTGCTCTATGGCAGATCATAGTCCAACATGACAAAGAGTTTATATTTTGATTCATATCATAGTTCTTCTCTTTGCCTAACCTATAAAACTTGGCAAATTAATATGGAATTTTCAGAAGCCTTTAAATGGACAGAATTTATGTATACATTAAATTTAGGTATATTTGCCTTAAAAAATCAACTCGAATTTTATTTTGCACAGGAGAGGTTCATTTCAGGTTGTTCTAGATATGAAATCTCCATTAATGAACCATAGCTGCTGTTGTCAGTAACATAATGTAGACTTTTTATGTTATTGAGATGCTATTATAGATGCTGTTCTCAAATTATTATTTCTGTTTACAACCTATTTCATGTTTGTCCTAATTTACACTTTAAAATCTCTTTCCACTGTATGAACATCGTTGCGTGGCCTCGTGTTTTGCCTTTCGATCTCTCCAGGTTCCAGAGGTGAGCAGTTCTATGAAACGTATAATTTCTTCTCAGTCTGGTTTCCAGTCATTTCTATACTTCCCCTTTTCACTGCATTTGTGAGTTAAACTTTATTACATTTTTATGCATGGGGTCCTGTAATTATGTTTGGTTTTGGTGCCATTGCTTCCCTGTTATAGATACAGTAACCCCATCTCAGGCTGTGCTGATGCTGAGCTCATTGCAGGTTGTCGAGGCTCGGTAGGTGCTCCGCTGACATAGTTTCAATTTGGGCACAGGGCATGAGTGCTTTCTCTGTCGAATGCCACAGTACACAGCAATGTCAGCTTCTTTTATAAATTCTGCCACGTAAAGGCACAGGACGTCCCTAAAATAAAAAGCATCAACAACATGAAAAGATGGGTCCCTAACCCCTACTAAGGGGCTTGCAACAAACCTTTCTTTGGCACCGGAACCCCATTCTCAAGGAGCAAATTTCTTTGCGTGTTAAAATGAAGATGCCATCATTCTTTTCAACTGAGTGTTTGTTTAATCCTCCATGATGCAAAAGCAACATATTATTTTGTGTCTGGCCTTTTCAAAGAGAACAAAACGAGTTTTTCAAGAGAAGAAAAGAAAAGCTGTGAATGCTTGTATTTCTCCTTTTCCGGCATCTGTTACTAACCCTAATGCACGTGGCCCTGAATACAGGTGCCCTAGGTTATTTTTAGATGCTTTGGTCCCTTTTCTTTCAGGTTCTGGTTTATTAAAAAGTAATGAAAATCAAAATCATAATTTTAAAAAATCCTGCTATTTTAAATGTTGGTATTTAAAAATTACAGTCATCTATTTAATGAGTTTTCACTTCATCTCTGTGACTATATGTATCACCTCATTTGAGGATAATATCAAAACCCTAAATCTGAAGTACCAGCCAAACGCCCATCCCCTTTCCCTTACCTGCTTCCTCCACACCTTCGCCATTGGTGACCGACCACCGCAATTCACCAGATTATTCGGGGAAAATAGGAAAAGTCCTTGCACTTCTCTCAAGTTGCCCACTAAACTGTCTGCACAATAAAAATACACCCAGCTTTGTGTTGCTGTGGTTTCATACAATGCTTCACAAGAGGCTAAATTCCCAAGTCCTAGAGGGTTCAAGTTTGATCTGCACAGGCATGTTAACCCTGTGTAGGCTAAAACTTTGTGAGCATGGCCACATTTTCTAGAATTTTCTTGCTGCATTGCCATGTTGTTCTTAAAATTATTTTGCACATTTGTATGAATTTTAGGAAAACTATAACTTATAAACAGTATATTTTAAAATATGTTGCATTTCTTAGCATTTGTCATACAGGTGTTAAGAGTTCTTCATGCAATATGGTGTGGCAGTTAAGAAGATAACTTTGGAGCCAGAACATCCTGGATTCCAATCTTGACTCTGCCACGTGTTCACTTAGCTATGTCACTCATTTACCTGAGCCTGAATTCCTTTCCTGTGACCTTCTAGAAACAGCAGCACAAACACACAGGCTGGCTGGGAGCATTTACCTGTAAAGCACTGTGCACATGCTAAAGTATTCAGTACACGTTGCTGTTATCATTATTGCTTAGTGCTATTATTTCTTCTTCCTTGTGGATGGCTCGCAGGTTGACTGAATGAAGCTTTAGAAAAAATGCCTTAGAGGCATGAATGTAACCAAGAAGAAAAACATTTCAAACCTTTAGAGCAGTGATTCTCAAAATGAGATCCCCAGATGGGCACCAGCAGCCTCACCGGGAACACATTAGACGTGCAGAAGTCGGCCCGCCCCAGACCTGCTGGCTCCGTCCTCTGGACGCGGACACATTGGCCAGATGGTTCGGATGTGCTGAAGTTAGAACTGCAGCTTCGCCCTGGTGCTCCTCGGTCCTGGCCCGCACTGGAGTCCCCTGGGGGAAAATCAATGATGCCTGGCCCCTCCAAGAAATTCCTACTTAATGAGTCTAGACGGGTCCCAGCATCAATAGTTTTGCAAAGCCCCCCCGCCCCTAGCTGGGCACTGCCAGGCCATGTTTTATTCCAGTTCAACCAGTATTTCTGGGGCTAGGCACAAGTAGAAGTATTTTTTGTAACTGCCCTGGATAATTCCAATGTGCACTCAAGGTTAAAAGCCCTGCCTAGTGCCCCTACCAACCCTGACATTCTCTCTCTTTGAGTAACAGACGCGGACTGGCCCCTGCCCACCCTCTCCCCCCAACACTGGCTGCCATGTAGAGTAATTAATTAGACA
Organism: Pteronotus mesoamericanus; assembly: GCF_021234165.1. NCBI lineage: Eukaryota > Metazoa > Chordata > Mammalia > Chiroptera > Mormoopidae > Pteronotus > Pteronotus mesoamericanus. The sequence goes on from NW_026555277.1 coordinate 2,611,991, forward strand.
CATTAAGCCGAGCATTAACAACCCACTAGTACCTCATCAACTCCATCTGTGGCTGGCTCCCCAGGAAAAAGTGGCCCAAAGATCAGAAGTCCTGTGACAGTCGCCAAATTATTGCTGACTCCACCAATGCGCACTAGTTTGTACTTCTCTTTTGCTTTCTCTGAGATTCCATTCACTTACTCAGTTTTTCATTCAGTCAGTCATTTATTTAACAAAATCCTTTCTGGAAGTTTTTCAAGCACTGAAGTGAACAAAGTCCCACCACCTTCCTGGACCTTATGGGCTGTCGAATGTTCTTGACAACATTTCAGTGCAGTGTTTGAAGTCTGTCTAGGGCAGAAGGAGCTTGTTTGTAAGCACTTGAACCCATCACACAGGTGGTGATTCCAATTTCAGGTGAACCGGGGCCACCTGCAGATTTGGATTCCTGCCCCCGAATCCCAGGGCTTCCTGGGGTGCCAGGCCCAAGAGGACCAGAAGGAGCCATGGGGTTCCCCGGAATGAGAGGCCTTCCGGGACCAGGTACGAGCCTGACACTGATTGCTCATTATTTGCGTCATGTACATATTGCCGAAATGAAAGCTCAGTGTTTTGCTATGTAGGGTTTGTTTTTTGCTGGGGCGGGGGCGGGGGGGAGGAGCGGGGAGCGGCACCTAAGCAACTAGTGAGGATGAATGAAAATTTTCTTTCCCTTGTATATTTGTTCACATTTATCCAAAGTTTTAATCATGCACTAATTGGATCGACAAGTCCTTGTCATTTTTATGTGGAGATTCTACTTAAATCTTTTATACTTGAGCAGCTTTTGGACATGAGATTTTGAAACCTTTTAGCACAACAGAGTAGATGCTTTATTCATAGTCATTCACAGCTGTTGACTTGATTTTGAATGAAAAACAACTGAACTGGGGCTCCCTGGAGCAGACACAGCCTACAAGATGGGAGGGGAGAAGGCGGTGGATCTTTGGGTGGGGGGGAAAGGGGGTCCAGGAACGGTCACTCTAAATTATGGCAGTAACTAAGTGTTCATCTAGTTGATTTGAGCCATGGCTCAATCCTTGTCAGGGGAGCAGGATCCCTATTTAAACTAAACCACTCTTTAAAAAGTGTCCTCCAAATCACTTGTTTTCTGTCCTCCTATCTCCGCTGCATGGGGTGATTGACAAAGTGAGGCGGGAGTCCCGGGCTGCTCATCGGGTGGTTGCTGAGCTTTTCAGACCAATGGGCAGTGCCCCTGATTCAAAGTCACCAGCGTGCCAATTATCCTAAGAGGCACCAGGCCATTTCCCTTTCTCATTTTTCCTACCGTCCCAGCTGTGGTTATAGCTCCTTTTGGTTTAGGGGAAAAAGGGATTGCAAGTGGGAATTTTGCACCGCCTGTTTTTCCTGTTTCCCCAAACCCACATAGCAAGATGTCCCCTCGGCTGGAAAGTGAGCAGTTCATGGGTGGTGTCCAAAGCAGCTCTGGAGCCTTCCTCCAAGTAGTGCGGGGGCTGTCGCTGGTACTTGCTGCATGCATCTGTGTTTGTGCAAGAAGTTAATTGGGTGTCCACTGTAGCAACTCTGTTACAGCCCACGAGCCTTGGGAATTAGCTTAACTCCTCTCTGCTTTGGCGCTCAGTGCATGGCTAAAGCTCTCAGTCAGGCAGGATAACTCATCAATCAACCTGATTTTAAAACCAAGCTGCCTTGCAGTGTATATATGTGCAGTATTGAGAGTGGGGCCCCACCCCCACCATTAAAAAAATAACTTTGAAGCAGAAGAGCTAAGCCTGTAATGGGGTTCTGCAAATTCAGTTCAGTAAATACTTCCAGATCCCCTCTCTTCTTCGTAGAGTACCAGCTAGGTATGGGCAACGCAAGCGAGTGTGTGTTTTTCTCCGCTCCAGGGTCTCCAACCTCATGGCAGAAATGGCCAGCAGGACATAGGGTGCTAAATAAGGGCAGATGACAGTTTGTGTTTTAAAGGGGTTTTGAGCAAAGGGCGTTAGAATGAGACGAGGAGCAAGGCATCGCTGTGTGGAGGACGGCAGGACCGCTAAGACCCCAGCAAGAGCTGGCATTTGAGCAGAGCCTTTAAAGAAAGACTGGGTTTCGGGGAACCAGGATTGTCCAGCTGGAAGTCGCAGGAGCACAGCTGGGGGCGGGACGGCCTCATCACCTGGTAACAAAGAGCCAGCTCCACCTTTGCTGCTCAACATATGGTCATACCCCCGACCTGCTGAGTTAGAACCTGCATTTTAACAAGAGCCCCAGAATGTGGTACGTACTGCATGTGCAAGGCTGAGGAACCCCAACTAGGTTGGATGAATCCTGTCGAATCAGTGGAGAGCGACACCTTCCCTGGTGACCGAATCCTAGCTGTAGGTTCACGTCAGCTCGAGGGACTCGAAGAAATGCTGATGCCCCGGCCTCACCCCAGACCAACACAATGCAGACGGAAGCAGAGCCCGAGTACCAGTGTTTTAAGACAGTCCCCTGACCCCTCAGTGGCTGTAGCTGGGGGCCAAGGTTGAGACCCACTGCTTCACCCCAGCGTCAGTGGGGACCAGGCAGGTGGTTGGGTTCACCATTGCGGTGGCTTTGGAAAATAACCATAGAAAGTAACTGAGAGAAGTCAAAAGGGCAAATTCTGTCCCCTTTAACGTAAGAGTTACCTTGGGCACATAGGAGAGTCTCCTTTCCCAGCAAACTTCGGAAGGAGGGCAGGCGGTCTCCGTGGGCCTGGGTGCGACCGTGCCTCCTCTCCACTTCCTCCTGACGTGGCTCGGACGGGCCCCTCCAGCTGCGGGTGGCCACGGACGGGCCTTCTCTGGCTTCCTGGGCCCTGTCCTTACTGATGTCACTGCCGCTGCCTGCGGACGCTGGAAGTACCTCGAGGCCACAGCTGCGCCACAGAATGGGATCGCTGTGTTAGAAAAGGTGCCCCGCTGTCCTTCCTGGGATGCCCCTCTCACTGCCAGGCCACCCTGCTGTCACCCCCTTCCCTGGAGCTCCTCTGTGCCCAGCTGTGCGCCACTCAGAACCATGATTTCTTCTGGGCCCCCTCTTCTCTGGCATGTGGCCCTGGCTCCTGCTATACAGGACCCCTCTTTTCCTTGGTCCCCCTTTCCCGCTGTCCACCCTGACGTCATCAGCCGTACTAGCCAGTGGCTCAAAACCGAGAGTCTATTCTGAGGGTCTAAAGTGGCCCAACCCAGACTGACGGGTCATCTGCAGGCATGAGGGGCGGCGTAGACCACCCCCAAGGTTGGCTGTGAAGAGTCAGCTGCCGCTAGGAAGTCCCACCTCCACTTAAAATGACATTGTTGGTTTCCTCCCGTTTTTCCTGCAAAACCTTATTCCTTGCTAAGCTGATCCACAAAGTAAAACACTTCTGGCTCTTCCCTGCCCCAGGAAGTGTGGTAACAGCCACACTGGGCATCACTTGTGTCTGTTAAGAGGCCCCCACCATGGGAAGTCTAACGCTTTTCTCTTCACACGTCTCTTTGATCTACAACTTCTTCTTCCCGGGTGGCCCTCAAAGGCTCAGGCTCCCTGAGTCATGAACCCAACGGCGGTTTCCCTTTTGGTTTGAATGTTCCTTCTTATGGCCGTACCCACTACCCGCAACCTGCTGAGGCATGTTTGTCTTCAAGTCCACACGTGACCCTCTCAGTGGAGGTAAACCATCGAACACCGGAGGGCTCTTACATATAGTTTTATTCTGTAAGACAAGTTCCAGGCAGAGAACAAGGCTGCGTAATGGAACGCTCTGGGCGCACAACTCCGGTTAGCAAAAGCCTTTCTACCCGTCTCTGGAAACGTCACCTGCCTGAGTGCTTCTCTCTCTTCCCTAATGGGAGCAAAGCCCACACGGTAACATCTGGGAGTGAGCTCTTTTCCGAGGTCGACAGTGATCTCAGCCCTCGTCAACAGCGCTGGAGGAATGCCTGCTATCTCTTCCATGACGAGCTGGTTGCTGACTTGTCAGCCCGCAGGCAGCCCTTTCCAGAAATGCACAGTGGCCCCCTGTTGGAATCTTCTCATTGGATGGGAGAGAGAAAAGAATGTTCTGGGCTCCCTGCGGGTGCCCGGTGTTCTTTCCAAAATATCAGATATGCTCTTTGAAGCTGGTGGAACGAGACATGCCAGCTCGCGTACAGAGGTGTCATGCAGGGAGAGGGGGTTCTGCCCAGTTACTAGAAGGGGCTAGGCATCTCCCACCCAGACGGGGAGAAGGAAAGGCTTGATATCTTGCTCACCGATGATAGCCGCCTGCGGAACGCAGTCCGGGCACCACCCGACATTCCCAGAGAATTCGTTTGTGATTCAGGAGTGAGAAAGCATGATGAGAGCAACCCCAAGGCCAGGGATGCCCCGCGCGCCTCCCTGAATGTAGATCGCCTGCCAAGGGTGTGGGGCGCAGGAGCCAGCTGGTTGTGGGGAGGGATGAAGGAGGTTTGTGTGGGGCACTTTCCGGCAGGTGCTGTTAGAACACATTTTAAAAGCAGTGAGGTTCGGTGGGGCATGCATCTCAGATGGCTGTAGGAGGGAAGTCAAGTGACATACCCACCTGGTCACCAGAGTGTGGCAGTCCCCTGCTCTCAACGTTTGGGTGGCTCCTGAGGTCAAGTCCAAGGGTGGACAAGAGTGAAAGCCAGTTAAGTGAGCTCTCTTTGACTTGATAAAGTTGGTTTAGGCTCCTTTGTGGTAAAGAAGGAGTGTGTGGGGGAGAGGAAAAGAAAAAGAGCGAACAATAACTAGAGACTGGAAGCCTTGAGAGGGTTAATAATCCAGGTGATTAGGGCTATAAGGGCAGTAAACTCCTTCATAGGCAAGGGCCAAATCTGCTACTCTGACCAAAGGAGATTGTGGCAATGAATCGACGTCTTGGCCAAAAGTAAGCAAACGCGTGAAGAGCCCCTCGAGCACCAATGTGATTGCTGGCAAGTCCCCCCGCTTACGTCCTTCAAGGAGCGCCCGTGCGCTCTGAGCCTTGCCACAAAGCAGCGGCTGGCGGCTGCTGGCCCAGCCTCTGTACTCGGCCATCCTGGGCCCGTTTCCTGTTCACTTGTGATTGGCTCTGCCTTTCCGCGCCTCAGTCTCCCCACTGGTAGTCTGGCACGGGAGATACCTAGTCATATGGCTGCTGCTGTGAAGACTGGCTTAGATCGTCCATGTCAAGGGATTGTCATGGGACTTAGCACCTTATAAACACTCAAAACAAACAAACAATTAAAAAAAATTGTTGCTCTTATCTTGCTCCAAACTTAACTTGACCCCTAGCTGAATCCTATTAAATTTCATTCATTCATTCAGGCTTCTAAAAATCATCATAATAATATTATTAATATTTAAGAATAATATTTAATGATACAAGCTGTACATGTTCAATGTAAAAAAAAAAATGGTCAGACATACAAGACTATGAAGACCATACGAAAACCTCTCAACACCTCCCTGATCTGGCTCCAGATTCTGGCTCTGCCTGGTATTGGCTCATTGGCCTTAATGAGTTACGTTGCTAGACGTCGCGGAGCCTCAGTTACCCCAGTGCCAAGCGGAGACAGTAGGATCCGAGCGTGACATAACTTGAGGGGGAAATGAACCGGGGAGCTCAGGTGGAACATGGTGCACCCGCGGTGAACGCTGCCGGCCAGCGGGGGTCATAGTGTCCTCACCATTGTGGTTATGGACTTTTGTGCAGGGTGCAAAGGACAGCCCGGGCTGGATGGCAGGAGGGGCGAGGATGGCACCCCAGGGCCTCCTGGGCCTCCGGGACACAAAGGTGACATGGGAGAAGCCGGCTTCCCCGGAGCACCAGGTAAAGCGTTTTAGCTTCTCGCCTCTTCTCAGACAAGCAGGTTGCTGTACAAGATCCCCGGCCCCTCCAGCAGCTTTCCACACTGGCCCTGCTAAAAACATTTGCCTTGGATACCCGCATACCAGGGCTTAAGGCGATGGAAACAAGAACAAAACAGGATGTGTCCCCCAGTTCTAACTGATGCTCACCCTCTGTCAAAACGAGTCAAGGCCCTGTGTGCAGTTTGGTATTTCCCCCAATCGCTATACATTATCACCAAAGGTTCAGCCTTGTCAGCTGTTCGCTTTCCCAAGGTAAGCCCGGCATTTGCTGTGTGACCACCGTGGGGAGGCTGTGCTGAAGATCTTGGGGATGGGGGAGGGGTTCTCACTCTCTACAACTGGCCGATTCACTTAACCTCTGGGTTTCTGAATTCACTTCATCTTATCGTACAGTGATCACTACAATTTATACAGCATGCAGGGCTCTCTCTTAAGAAAATCATTTGGGAGCGGGTACTGTGTGAGGGGGAGATAAGACCCTTCAGAATACAAATTTGACATATAACGTACCAGGATATATGTTAGGCACCAGGGACCCAAAGACCCCAGGACACAGTCTCACGTTTGCAGACTGTCTGGCAATGCCAGGTTAGTAATGAGAAGGCGTGAGGAGGGCTGGGCAGGGTCAGCCACCACAAGGAGCCCAGTCCGAAGCTGCAGCGCACGCTCCGTCTGCGTTTGCCATGTAGAAACGTGGGGCCCGTGTTCCCTACACTCTGCTTTTCAAGTCCCAGACCTCAGCCTGGGAAATCCTGGCGAGCCCAAGAAAAACCTAGGAGCAGGCCTGACTCAGTCCACAAGCTACCACTTCGTAGCTGCTGGTGTGCAGTATAAGCAGGGAGAGACTGCGGGTCTTCCAGAAACAAGTTTAAAAAAACCCCCAAACTTCTAGTTTTAAAGTCAAACCTCACCTTTTGCTCTTGGCAGTTAGATATAACCACAGGCTTCCTCACTAGGTCAGCCCTGAGTGGGGGCCCAAGGAGACAGGCCCTGCTCCCACTCTGTGGACCTGATTATTTCCCACCTGCCAACATGAATTCTAGAACTAGGCCTTCCCTCTGCCTCTCCCCTCTTTTCCCTTTTTAAAAAAAATCCTCACGTGAAGATAGATTTATTGATTTTAGAGAGAGAGAGCTTGAGAGAGGGAGAAACATCGGAGTGAGAGAGAAACATTGATCTGTTGCCTCTTGTATGTGGCCCAACAGAGGATCAAACTCGCAACCTAATTCTGTGCTTTGACCAGGAATTGAACCTGCAACCTTTTGGTGTATGGGATGACACTTCAACCAACTGAGCCACCAGGCCAGGGCCACCTCCACAACCTTTAAAAGAAGAGTTCTGAAGTTGAACATATAGATTCCCAGCCCTCCTCCTTCTTAGAATGGAACTGGCAATGAATAGGCAAGAACCATGAGACAGGTCCATGGGTGTGAGAAAGACCGATGTTTTTTTTTCAAATACAAGCAAAAGTTTATTTAGAAAATCACAGAGGTAGGAAAGGAGAGCAGTGGAGGATATGAGCCAGCTGGGCTGCGTGGGCTCAGGAAACAGGTTACAGGGGCTAAAGAAGGGCCCTTGGAGCTTAGGAGGAAGAAAGCAAAGAGACACGCCTAAAGGAAGAAGGTGTGGATGGAGAGAGAGGGGGAGAGAAAGAGAGAGCGAGAGAGAGCAAGAGAGAGAGAGAGAGAGAGAGGAAGTGGGGGAGAGGGGGAGGGGAGGGGAGGAGAGAGAGCCAGAAAGACCAACGTTGAGTGTCCCCTTTCCAGCCGGGCAGGCACCCTGCCCAGTCGGATCTGGCTGGAAGATCACACCTGGGGTGTGTCATTCATTACATGTTCTAGTTCTTCCTTTTCAGCACACACCACTTTCTAACATAATTCACACGTTGCCTTTTTATTATGCTTATCGTATGTCATTTCTTCAAGGAGAATATAAGCTTTAGGAGGGCAGGGAGTGTCGTCTGTTTTGTTTTTATGCTAATATCGTCCAACCACTGGGATGTTTCTTGGAATAAACAAATGCTTGCTGTGTGAGCTGCTTGTACGGATGGCTGCTGGTAGCGGCTGTGTGCGGCGCATTCCTGCAGGGGGCCATGCCTGTACCCCTCTCTCTGTTCCCTGAAAGCTTAGCAAGGCACCGGAACAGGGGCAATCAGAAATGTTTGTGAAACTGAACCCGCTAAACGGCCTTCATTTTTCCTTTATTCCTCCAGGCCCTCCTGGGCCCATTGGGGATCCTGGGCCCAGGGGTGTCGGTCCTGGATACCTCAGCGGCTTCCTCCTGGTTCTCCACAGTCAGACGGATGGAGAGCCCACCTGCCCCGTGGGCATGCCCAGGCTCTGGACGGGCTACAGTCTGCTCTACCTGGAGGGACAGGAGAGAGCTCACAACCAAGACCTTGGTAGGTGGAGAGCCACTCAGGCCCATTGCCTGAAACTGTCGGGTTAATTTCACGTATTCAGGGGCCTCTTAAATAATCGCTCATCTTCTGTGGGATTCTTTTTCTTTTTATACCATGCTAATTCGCAGTGAATTCCATTAAACCTGTGATCCTGTGAGGTGCCAAGAGGCCCCTTCTGGCCGCTGTTGTTATTATCTGGTTACTTACTAGTTTAAAAAAAAAAAAAAAAGACTGCCAGTAAGTGAGATGTCAGTCTGATATAAAATGCAGCCTTTACTTCCAAATGCAAGTTGTTTCTATGTAAATGGTGTATTGACGGCTCCCTGGAGCGGTACAGTGCGGCATTCATCAGCCCCGACCTCCCGCCCTGCTCCAATTCGTTTTTCAATCACAGGACTTGATTTTGAGGGTCATCCTTGGTTACTACTTGTCAGTTTTCAGGAGCAGGTTGGCGAGACTGATTTCAGGCCAGGAGTTTAAGGACCCAGGTACCACAAACACTGCCTTTCCCGGATGACGAAGGCTGGGTGGTGGGCTCAGGAGGGAGATGCCAGCAGGGACGGGGGACGGTGGGGTGAGATTGGCGGCTGCTCTCACTGGGCCGTGACCCCTCCCTGGGCTGTTGGTCAGGTGGGTCACAGGCTGCAGACCTACAGGGGGCAGCTACGGACATGCCCCTCCCCACTTCTCCCTTGGACTCCCCATGGCCTTTCCCGTGAGAGGAGCCTGGGGAAAGGAAGTAACACGTCAGGTCTGACTGTCGACCTCTCTCCTTTCCGTTCTGCCGCCGGTCTCTCCCGCTGGGCGGGACAGCAGTCTCGCTCCTCTGCCCTGTTCTAGCCATAGCGCACGCCGCAAAGCTCTGCGGAGCTCTTCAGGTGAAACCCAAGCCCCTTCGCAAGGCAGACAAAGCCCGTGTGCTCTGTCTGATTGATCTCGGGACACCCTTGAAGACAGACACACAGACCTCCTCTGCCACCTTCTCCGACGGAACGTCTCTGAGTTCTTTGAGTTCCTTGCTCCCTTATCATCTCTGACCCTCTTTACTCTGAATCTTCTTTGAATAGTTTTCACCATCTCCAAACCTGGCCAATTTTTTTTTTTGTATTTTAGGTCCTATCTTCCAATCACTTCTTCTGGTTCTCCTTCCCATAAGTCCCAGGGCCCCGCGGGTCTCATTCACAGGGCTTGTCATGCTGTTTTCATCCCCTGTTTGTTCCTCCAGCTTCGCCATCAGGCCAGGCCGGGAGCTCTGGGGAGACGGGGAGGCAGGTGCGCTCACGGCTCTGACCCTCCCTCCCACCCCCACTGCAGGCCGCCGTCCCCCCCACCCCCACCCCGCTCCCGGCCCCACCGGCAACTGGCTGACTGCTTGGCTCATCAGTGATGAGTGGATAAGGGAGTGAGGGCTGGCCCACGGCACCTGCAAGATGGCAGAAATGGTCAGGCCCACGCCCCACTTTCACCACCGCGGACGTAGACTTTGGACAGGGCCTCCATGTGCCAGACTGTGTGTCTGCAAATGGCACCCATAGGAAGGTCGCTGAGCACCCAGGACCGGCTTCTCAGGCGCCATGTTGTCTCTCCCTCCTTCCCGAGGTCTGGCAGGGTCCTGCCTCCCCGTGTTTAGCACACTGCCCTTTGCCTACTGCAACATCCACCAAGTGTGCCACTACGCCCGGAGAAACGACAGGTCCTACTGGCTCGCCACCGCTGCTCCTCTGCCCATGATGCCGCTGTCGGAGGAGGACATCCGCCCGTACATCAGCCGCTGTGCCGTGTGCGAGGCCCCCGCCCAGGCGGTGGCGCTGCACAGCCAGGACCAGTCCATCCCCCCGTGTCCGCGGGCCTGGCGGAGCCTCTGGATCGGGTACTCCTTCCTGATGGTGAGTCCCCGCCCTCCTGCCGCCTTGTCAGCCCCGCCGTTGCCCCTTCCTTCTGGACAGTGATTCTGGGAACTCTGTGCCCACGGACCGCGGTAGGACACGCGGTCCTAAAGACCGCCAGATACCACAGCCTGCTGAGCTGCAGAACCATTCCTTTTGTTCACTGTCAATTCTTTTTTTATTCTACTTGGGTAGAATTTAGAAGATGGAATTGATTGAGCCATCGGTAAAAGAGGGTTAACTCTGTGTGCACACCCAGCCCACCTCTAGCTTCCTTTTCCTCAGCAGGTCTAGTTTGGTCTTCCCGGAAGAATTTCAGGAAAAACTGTCAAGTCAGGTCCAGGCCTCGGTGTGTCACTGATTGGGCCTGGGGCTTCCCGCGTGTGTCAGAGCCCTAATTCTTTCTTGTTGTCCTGGTAGCACACAGGAGCTGGGGACCAAGGAGGAGGGCAGGCCCTCATGTCACCTGGCAGCTGCCTGGAAGACTTCAGAGCAGCTCCTTTCCTGGAATGCCAAGGCCGGCAGGGCACGTGCCACTTTTTTGCAAATAAGTACAGCTTCTGGCTGACAGTGGTCAAACCACACTTGCAATTTGCTGAGCCACCGTCACCAGACACCTTGAAAGACAGTCAGGCCCAGCGCCAGAAAATCAGCAGGTGCCAGGTCTGTGTGAAGGTTAGCTAGAGAACCTGTGACGCGCTGTGACGCCCAGAGGAACTTCGTGGGGGACCCAGTCGTCCCAGACTGTGCTGTGAGATTTAGTGGTGCTCACCTTGGACTCCTGTGCTAGCGGTTCATGCTGTTCCATCGTGGTTATTCCCACAGTACTGTACTTCCCTGCTCTGTGCTGGATGGACTAAGCAAATGCTACGCGTATGGATATGGTTGGAACCACCAACCTAGATGGAACCCAGATAGCCCTATTTTATTGAGGAGGGTAGAAGAGCTGGCCTTACGTTAAAAAAAAAAATTGCTAATTCACAGGGAGGCTAATAGATGATGAAGGGCAGATTACAAATTACATTTACTGAAAACTCCATTCATTGGTTAATAGCACCTCAAACAATTGAAGTCAATTACTCTGGAAAACAGGGGGCTTCTGGATGGATTTTACAGGCAAAAATAAATAGGCCAACAAATGAAACTGGAAAGTAGAGATTTCCAACATTTCAAAATGATTTCCTCTGTAATCTATTTTTCCATGCACTTTAAATAATTGTAAAACCATAACCCAAGGAGATTTAAAAAAAAAAAAAAATCCACACAGCCAGTGTTCACAGTTCATTTCAAAGCAGAGTGAATCATTGTGCCAGAAAGGACCACAGTTGCTATATCTAGGGATGCGACATTAGCATAAACACATTACGGATGCACGTAAAACATTATGTTCTCTTCTGCGTTTTTCAGAGAATAGAAATGCCTACTCTGGCAACCCTTTGAAAAGTAGCAATTATGGAAAAAATATATTCAATAAGGGATTAAGAGCCTAAAAGCTATTAATGAATATTAAGACAGTGATTCACAAAAATTGACTCCCCATTGCAGTGAACTTTCAAACAGACGGCTTTTCCCCTGTCGGGGTCCAGCTTGTCCTCGGTGTGTGCGTGCTAATGGGACTGAAGCCACATGGGGCTCCCTCAGGCGGCGCGCGGCTCATACAAAGCATCTCGCTCTCCCCAGCAGCCCCTGCGGAGCTGGCGCACAGCCCACAGTGGACACTCTGCCTCCTACGCATAACAGCATCTCATATGGGGAGGTGACAGAGCTATCGTTATGCACTTGGGAGAAAATGGAGGGCCGACTTAATTAAACTTAGGTAAGAAGATTCATTTAAGTCACGGTCACTCTCCCAGAAAGACATGGCACTATCTTTAAACGAAACAAAGACAACCTACAATTTGAATTTTATATTCCTGTTATGGATTTTCACAGGAGCATCCTGTTTTGCCAATTTCAAAAACATCCTTATATTTTCTATCAGTATTATACCACGGAAGCAGTGTGACACTTGGTGCTAATATTTTCTGTAAAAGTTTAGAAGTTATGTCAATTTATAATGAGTAGTTTTTCTGAATAGCAAAGAATATGTTTTCTGTTTTGCCATGGTTTCAGTGGTCTAATCCTAAATATCAAAAGGCTGGTTGAAAAAGATTTTTAGGAAACTTGCCTTTCTCATTAAAAAAGAAAAGTCACTTTAGAGAAAATGAAAGACATTTCTCATGAGAGAGTGACACGTTTTAGTACTTCGTTTCAATGCACTTAAAAATAATTGAGAGAAGAAAAACTCAATTAAAAGTTTGTTTATAAGAAATATTTTCCTTGCCAAACATTGATTAGGAATGTGCCCTTATAGGCAGAACATCTTCCAGTGGGTCTTGTTATGGGGTTTCCCCAGATGACAGTTCATTTTAAGAATACTTTCTGGTAGAAATAACAATGTATGTTTTTAGATGAAATACTTTCTTGGTGTACCTGTTCATGTGGCCCATTTATTTTTTTAAACTATGCTATGGCATGTTACATATTTTTGAGCACCTGAAATTTTAGCTCCTGCTCTTTCTACCAGTGATGCACCGCCCCCACCCCATGAAGTTGACCTGCCAGCCGATTCAAAGACTGGGTGAGTTGAGGGGGAGGAGCGGATGTGAATTTCCCCGGGAGACTTGGAGCTGAGCACGCTGCCCCGTCCCTCCGCGGCTCCTGTCATGTCTTGTCACACTTCCTCCTTTCTCTTGCTAGAATGTGAGCCCCTCATTGTCATCACCTGCCAGGGCAGGACCAGGCTCCACTCACCTTTGCGGGCCCAATGCCCATATAGCTGAGCAGGTCACACACACAGTTCTTTTTTCACTGACAACTCAATAGGCCATTAGGCATTAGATGTTTTGCTCTGCATATGGGCTTCTCATGGGCAAAATGGTAACCAGTACGGACCATTTCTTATTTCCAAATGTTTGAATGTGACAACCTAATTGCACACCCATCCACGGTCTCTTCTTACAATTACTCACAGGAAGCCAATTGATAAACTTTAACCATCACCCTCTCCTGGAGAAGAGCCGCTTTTCCAGAAACTGAAATTTCAGAAATTAGATTTGAGAGATGTGGGTGAGAGAAGACTTCTCATTGAAATGTGACATGACTTCACTTGGGCTGAAATCTCTCTACCCTCGTGGTGGGAGAGCTTCCAAGTACAAGATCACCTCTGAAACATTGGCATACACGTCGGTGCTTAGGAAAATAGTCAATGGAATGGTGCACTAACACTGGATCTTATCAAAGATTTTATTTTGAGCCTCTTGTCGATTACAACAAAGCAAATCATTCTGTGTGTTCCAGGAAAGTACACGAGATTTATGTTTCTATGAGCTCACCAGGCTAACTTGATAATTGTTTCTTTTATGTGGCATGGCTGCAAGGATAGTGGACACATGCGGCCTTTTGAACGGGTTGAATCCAGGTTTGAATCTGGCTCTGGCACTTTTTGCTGTTACCTTGAGTGAGTTACACCAATTCCCTGAGTCCCGTTTCTCTCATGTATAAAATGGGACATCACACCTGCTCTTTCACTGGAAATTAAGTTTGATTTTATGCCTAATACACAGCAATCATTGTACATTGATTATGGTCACATGTTCTATTTAAAACAAATCATTTAATATGAAAAACATTTCTGTTTCTTTTCTACATAGAATTATGATTCTCACGGGCATATAAATGACTAATTAGAATTATTTAAACCTGGCCGATTATTAATGTCTGAATAATGCTATTTTATTTCAATTCTTAAAATTACTATACCACCAAAAAAAAGTCACAATTTCCTGCAGGGACATTGTCAGGAAGTTCTGCAGGGAACAAAACAATTGACATTAAAAATCAGTACTCTGCAATTGTCACTGTTATTATCTGCCAGAGATTCTGCATAATGCATTTGAAACTACCAAGGCTGCCTGCCACAGCCATGCAAAATGCTTGAATTTTATGGTGCTTAAATATTTAATGATTCATAGGAAAAATGTGAAACGGGTCCAATAAATTGCATCCCTTTCTCTAACCTATGGTTGTAAAGTTAAAGACTTTTAATATGTACCATTTGCAAGGTGCCTGGTCTGCTATTGACACTTAAGTCTTTGTTGTATTATAATTGATAATATTATTGATTATATATAAAGTTCTGTCATGACCTCCCCAAACAACTGTGATGTATCTGGTGCATTTATTTCCTTTCAAGCCAAAGTGAGTCTGCTTTTTACCTCTCTTGGAATACAGCCTCCTTGCAGCTGGCTTCACGGGGAGGCAGGAGAGGACACGTGGCTGAGGTGTGTGCTGCCGATGGAAAGAGCGTGGGGGCTAGAACTTGACCCCCTTTGCTCAGAAGAGGATGGGATTGCCAGGCTGCTGGAAGCACTGTCCTGCAGCTGGTGATGGGGCGGGGGACGGGCAGGAAACCAGGCCTCAGGGCCGGGGTCTGCACCAACCGCTGTTGTGTTGCATGGGCCGTGGGCTGGGGCTCAGACCCTGTGGGCCCCAGTTGCCCCATTAGTTGAAGGCAAATGAGACCACTTGCTTCAAAGGGTAGTTCTGAGGATTTCAAGTAAAATATACAACTACAAAGAGGTTACGGTGTAAGGCGCTGCTGATGATAACTGGAGCAGCTGGAAGTTAGGGGTTAGGCAGTGGTTACAGTCTCTGGTAGCCAAACACAGACATTCAATAACTGTTTCATGGAATTACTCTTTTTAATTAGGAGGGAAGGTCAATGGTCTTTGGTCTAACCTCTCACCTGATAGAGATGTGATGATATTGAACATTTCTTGAGCTAGGCATCCACAGGAATTAGGTGACAGGAACTGCATTAGCCCTGCTGTGTATGCGCCGCCCCCAGCCTCTCCACGCTCCTGTGTTGCAGGTAAGGAGAGTGAGATTTACAGAGAAAAGTGACTTGCTCAAGGAGACACCAACCCTTGCTTGCTAAGAGCTTCCCCATTTGTGGGTTGCTTAGAGAATAGAGGGTCCTGCAGAGATGTCACTCGGGGGCCCTGAGCTGATGCTGTCATTGCAAGGCCCCGTCGGGAGTCCTCGGGCAGCCCACCCCGCTTGGCTGGGAGGCAGCCTGAGGCTGCTCTAAGGGGGCTGGGGCAGAGGACCATGAGGTTAGGGCAACCTGGGGGACCCAGAAGGCCTGTGTTGCAGGGTCAGCGGCCCACCAGCCAGGCCTCTGGAGCCCCACGATGTCCGGGGTCAGCCGCTCCGGAGGACTGCTCTGTGCTGGAGAAAGAAGGATCTGGAGGCCTGTGCCTGGAGGCTCAGCCACTTCAGTGCCAGCCAACTACTTGGCCATTGTTATTGGCCCACTTGCCAGCAAGGCACTTCCTATCACACACTGTTCCGGGGGATGGGAGCTCGCATCTTCGACGATTATATGCTTCATCGGTGTAATTTTATCAGCTTAACACAAAATTCTCATCCAGTTTCCAATGGAAACTATTGGTCTGGAACAGCTAGGGAAAGCGTTAGAAGCAGGAGTAAAAATTTCTCCTGGTGGCAAAGCACTCAGTCTGCTTTACCACACATGCGGTACACAGTGGGTCCGACCCGGGGCAATGTGTGCAGGTCGGATCCCCACTTATCCTGCTCCCATGACGCAGAAGTAACTATAGCGACTCCCGCATCTGATCCTGCCAGCCAGCCCGTTTCTGACGCGCACGGCTGCTGGTCATAAGCCCCTGGGATCAGCCTCATTTTAATTGTTGGGGGAGAGAATCTTATAAAAAGAGGCAGTATCTCAAGATTAAAGTTAAGCAATAACTTTTAAGAACCTCAAATAAATACCAAAAATCTAAAAGTCACATACTCTTTTTTTGTTTTGTTTGTTTGATTTGGATTTAGCACTTCCCGGCAGGCGCTGCACAAGGTATTTATGGGGGAAATACAGTGAGAACAAAAGAACTTCACAGCTTCCTGGCAGAAGCCCTGGCTGGTAGGCTTCTGGCCAGAGAAGGAACCTAGGTCAGGTTTTGCACACAGAGAGCCATGTGGCATGTGCTGTTTCTCAGGTTTTGCCCCAGATCCCAAGAGCCTCCTTAAGCCACACAATACTGATTTTCTTACATTTTTCTCTTCCTAAGAAGCCATATGTATTACCAGCAAATTTAATGATTTCTATTAGCCGTGTTTCAGTTTTCCTTGGTAAGGTATAAAGTGTATTTTCAAATCTGCCAGTTCACGTCTGCCACTGGAACACAATGTCAAGATCATTCCCTCTCTACCCTTAAATTCCACAGGAGGAAAAAAAAAAATGTTAGCACAGACATATCCAACCCATACCCACAGGAGCGCAAGGGCCAGGTGGGGTCGTATTCATAGGGACTCCGTGGTGACACCTCTTGGACGAGCTGGAATCTTCGATTGTGCTTCAGGTCGCAGGGTTCAATGACGTGGTGCGTGCCTTCCGAGTGATGCACTGATATCTCCCCACCATCTGATCTACTTACTGACAGAGCCTGTCTTCTTACGAAGACTTGGGAAAGGCCCTGAATTCTCCGTTTCCGGGGCAAACGCATTCCTTCAAGTTACCCTTCCCTGGACGTGACTCAAGAGAGAACAAAAGGTGCAATGATATTAATAAGCAACAGGCGCATCTTCTTACATATTCCAGTGGCGACGGTATAAATGAGCTGTTCTCTGTTTCCGTCCACAAACATTTATTGGTTCTGATGTTAAAGACAAAGCATTGTTCAAAGGACAAAAAGATACGGAGAAACAGCCATGGTCCCCGCTCTGGTGAAGCTTACAATCTAGAGAGAAAGTCAGCCTCGCCCCGAGGATGGCCTGCAATTCCAAGAGGCCAGTGGGCACTGTGGGAAGATCCAACGAGAGCAGTAGCTCAGGTGGGGCGAGGCCACTCTGGGCTGTGGTGTCTGGCGCAGGACAGGGAGGATCTGGACGGGCGGGCGGAGAGAGGAAAAGGCGGTTCCGCCTCAAACACATCACAAATGAAGTCACAGGATCAGGAACACTCACAGCTTATTAGGCCATGAGACCAGTTGGCTCAAGCACAAACTCATGGGTGAATGGGAATGAGGCCCAGAGGGCGGCTGGCACTGCCCACGGTGAGGCTAGCGAGTCTGACCTTTATCTCTGGGCAACAGAGAGACAATAAAAGGTAGGGGTTGATGGGCGGCGTTGCGAGTGCCCACTTGGGAAGATTAACAGGTAGAGCCATGTGGACCTGAGGGCAGGGGTATCTTCACTATTGAGCAGAGTGATGCATGGAGAGATTACGAGGTCCCTCTGTACAGAGCCTGCGATTCTAAAATGAAAGACTGGGGCCAAAAACTATTGAAAATGACTGTAATAATCTATGGGAAAAGGAAGGAAGAGATGCTAGGGTTTTTGTTTTGTTTTTTTAAATGACTAATTGAATATGTTTTTCTCTGAATACTGACTCTCTCAAGAGAAACTAAGGCTAAGAACAAGGAGGCCTGGCCGGACGCAACCTCTGCTTCTAGTTGGTTGGTGGCAGATCTCACGGCTTTAGCTAACCAGCTCCTCGGGTGGCAGAACAGGCGCCGAAGGTGTAGCGCGGCCCTGATCCTGCTGAAACCTGCCGCTTACGGCTCAGTCTGGGCCTCAGCCGCAGGTGAAACGATGAGGAGGCTCAACAGTCATATACAACGTGGCAATCACAGGCAATTCTTTTAGGATCATTCAGAGGAAGCCACTGTAACCACTCCCTCATCTTGAGAACCAAGATTCTGAATTTAGAGATTTCATCAGTTGACTGACCACGACTAATTTGTGGGAAATGGATGTTGAACAGACAATCAAGAAATTGCTATTAAGCAAAGAAATCAAATTTAAAAAACCAGCTCTGTTTATTCCCTATTAGACATAATTACACTTAATTTTGTATTCCTCCACTCAATTCCAATTTGTTGGCATAACTTTGGGGATTCCTCATTGTAGAAAACAAATAAGATGAACATTAAAAATAATTAGCCCTGGTTACAGGCAAACCTATTAACTGAACAAAGTAATTATGATAATTTCCAGAATATCTTTACTGTTGTGCTAAGATAATTGGTTTTTATTTATAAGTAAAATGACCTTTCCCACATTGCTCAAGATTAGTGATGTTCCATTCCGTAAGTAAAGAAGATGTGAATATTACAGTTAGACCATCCTAAATCCAATTCTGGCATCTTCATGTCTGACCATGCAAATACAGCCAGGAGCTACTGTTCTTAGACTCAACAGCAATTAAAAGAACACTTCTATACAAAGTGATTACCTGTGTTTTTGTTGTGAATAATGTGCGCTTTTTGGCCCAAATTTTTGAGGGAGAAATAAGGATGCACATTATATATGGCTATAATGACTACATACCATGGATATAATAATGGGTATAATAAACCCATGTAGGATGTGCAAAAAATGTGGGTGCACATTATACACTGCAAAATATGGTATACTTTTAATGCATTGAAAAAACACTCTGATGGGAAACTAACGTTTCTTGAGTCCCTACCAGGAGCCAGGGCCAGATTTTGGTGGTGGAGGGGCAGAGGGGGAAAGTGTGGGAAGACAGACAAGACAAGACACAGGCCCGGTCCCAGAGCCCTTCGCAACCCACGCTCCCGTGGGGAAGGCACGTCTTTGTGTAGATGTGTACAAGTAATAGTGAGTTCAAGATATGAGAGCTGTAGCAGACTGCGTGGTCGATGTGCTGTCAGAAGATGGCCTGTAACAGTGAGGTTTCTCCCTCCGGGGAAAACAGGAGTCCTCTTGGCAGAGTTTGGGGAGAGAGGGATGACATTTACCTTGAACATTTTAATTTAAAGTTACTGGAGTCACAGAAACAATTCATGTAGACAAGCTATAGCTTTTTACATCAACTATAAATTAACCCAAAGAGACTAGGTATCACTGTGCCAGACAGGAGATCGAAGTGCTCCCAGGTCTCGCGTGCTTTCCTTAGTTCATGTAGGTGCGAGTGCCAGAGCCTTTCCAGGGTCAGCTCAGATTGGGAGCTGGGTTCAAAACTGCAGTCGGCATGCTCCGAATTGTCAAATATAGATGAAGAAACACTGGAAAGCACTACCCCCGAAACACTGACCTGGGCCCTTCTGAGCAGTGAGACTCCGGGCGGTTCTAACATCGTCTGTCTACTTATTTGTATTTCTGTTTATGGAGTGCTTTTTCTCAACAGATGGTACTTATTATTAAGTCCATTTTCCTCATTATGTTTCTTGATTTATTATTATACAAATCAGTTCTGTTGCAAAAGTAGTATACACATATACATGTACACACATTTTTAAAAGAGAGCAATATAAAATTATAAAAAACAGAAAGCAAAATCCTATGTATTCCATTCCCCAAAATAACCTTGGCTGACATATGGCTTATTTTCTTCCATAACATGTTTGTTTTATGCAGATACAAGGGACATGTATTTTATAATACTTTCATAATCAGAAAACTCTATATAAATGCTAAATAAAGTAAAATAGGATATTTTTCTGCTTCCAACTCTTTAAAAATAAATATCTCAGTGCCTAAGACATCAGTGATACATGCGTGCCCTTTTGTTCTAGAAATGTAAGCACCAGGAAACATCTAAGTGACCTGGACAGACGGCCCTGCAGGGGCCAGGGGAGTGTGTGGGACACCTGAGTAAACAAGTGGCTCTTACAGTGACCGGTTAAAAGGCACTTTTATGAGAAAAAAACTTCCTCAAGAGCGATTTCTCAGTGAACACATCCACTGAGGGGCAGAGGGGGAAAGTGCCGGAAGACAGACAAGACACAGGCCCGGTCCCAGAGCCCTTCGCAACCCACGCTCCCGTGGGGAAGGCACGTCTTTGTGTAGTTGTGTACAAGTAATAGTGAGTTCACGATAGGAGAGCTGTAGCAGACTGCGTGGTGGGTGTGCTGTCAGAAGATGGCCTGTAACAGTGAGGTTTCTCCCTCCGGGGAAAACAGGAGTCCTCTTGGCAGGGTTTAGGGGAGAGAGGGATGGCATTTAGAGCCCGGCCCCTTGGCTCTACTCTGCATGTGGCCCCTACTGCCGCTTTGCCGATGGCTGAAACACAAGCCCCCCCACCCCTAGGAACGAACAGAGACGGCCACTGGAGAGGCCACCCAGGCTGCTGGTGCCACCGCACGCCTAAGAGTGTGGTTTCCTCGCCTGAGGTCCTACTGAGCGTTCTCAGGCGGGCGTCCTATAAGGCAGGGCAATACCAGGCCGCACCGAGTGCACCGCTGCCACCACCAAGAGGCAGGGGCCCGAGGGGCTGGGGCTCCTGTGCGGAGACTCGAACACACAGTCCTGTGGGGGCCACATCCTGTCCCTGGAAAGTCACCCTGGCAGTGTGCCAGGAGGACCAGGCACAGCTCCCGACTCCCTGCGAGGTCGGACCGAGCTCACCGGGCAGAACAAAGCCTGGCCTTCAGGGCTGGTGAAAACAAGCCTCCGGGCGAAGGTCACAGTCCTCAGAACCAAACGGCAGAGGAACCGCTGGGTCAACGGGGAGGGAAAGGAGTGTGGAAGCTGGTCCCTACACGGAGTGACGGACCTGGCGTGTGAGAGAAAACAAGGCCAGGAGAGAGGCTGCTGCCAGGGAGCAGGGAGCAGTGCTCAGCAAGGTAGCTTCCGGACACGTCCGCCCGTTTGTGGCTCTAAGCCTCATGGGGCCTCCGGCCACGGCAGATCTAAGCCGTCTGAGATGAGAACCGTGCTCTCTGCCTCTGTTTGAAATGAATTAGGGTTTAGGGAGATGAACCAAATGGATGATAATTACACTGCTGGAGCACGTTGGCCCAAGACGCTGACGCTGAGCGTCCTCACTGGCGGTCAAACCTCTGAAGCCGTCTTCTCCTCATTTCTTCGTCTGGTGACAGATAGAACCCGTAGGGCGGCGGGGTACTTCTGTTGTTTCCTGTCATGAGAAAGCACAGGGAAGTCAAACGCTGTCCATCCACAGCTCTGACATTTAAAGGGCACTGCGTCCTAGGATTCCAAGGGGACAATGGCTTGGGTGTCATCTTCATTTTAGCAGAAAGAGAACAACATATTTCAACATTAGCTGTCAATACTACATTTTAACATCAAGCAAGTACTTCTAGTGTGGTCTAGTCTATGGACCTAATGTGACTCATTCTGAAGCATCTTAACAATCCTCCTATTTGAAATTCTTCGTAACTTCCATTATTTAACTTCCTTAGTGTCTCAGGGGTTTAGTTTATTTATTTTTTTAATGCTCAGAAATAACTTGTCACTGTCTGTAACTTCTCCAGCAGGAATGCTGGTTGGTTTCTCTTGATCGGCCTCTGGGCCCTCCCCTGTCCTCCCTCTAACCCGCGCCTCCTGCAACTGCCCGGCCCGAGACGCACAAGCACCCCCGGGGGGGCGTCGCCGACCACAGAGCAGGGCCTGCACTGTACACAAACATGCAGGCGTAATATGTGAAGGTTATACGAAGGATAATGGAAAGCATGACTGCACAGGGTTTCTCGGGGCTGCAAACATACCAGAAAAATATAGCTTACAACGATTTAAGCATTTCAATCACATCATAAGAAAAACACCCTTTCGGGAGGAGCGAAGGAATAAAAACAGATCAAGGCCCCAGCAACCTAAATCTCATGGAAGAGATTCAATACCCTCCGTGAGGTGGCCACGTGGGCACAGGTAAGCAGCAGATTTTCCTGTAAGCACGCGCACCTAAGGGGCTGCGCCTCGCCACCCCCGTGCCCTGCTAACCGATAGCGCGCTCTGAAAGGCCCTCTCCTGTCACCCACCTCGACCAAAGGTCCCCCTCTTGCTCCCGTGCCCCATCCGCCCCGCACCGCCGTCCGGCCACTCCAGATGGAAGGGTCGCCTCTCCCAGCTCAGCGCGTCAGCTCCCAGCCCCCCGCTCCTGGCAGCCCTCGTGCCGCAGTGGCTGTGTTCTGCCAGAGACGACAGGCACTGTGCACGCCCGTTCCCCCTCCTCCCAGGGTCATAACCTGTAAATGACAGGGACTGTCTCTGACAGTTCTCTCTGCTCCCCAGTGCCTGGGATAGTCCTGGACACATAGTAGCTGCTCAGTAAACTCATGGGCTTGACTCAGTGGCACCTGCCTGTGACTTCCAAGGGTATATGATACAGCCACACAAAACGATGTCCAACACAGCCCACTGAGGTTCTGACGTGACTGGCTTAGGGGGCGGGGGTGGGGCGGGGTAAAAAATCTGGAAGCCCTGGCCTAGCTGGGAAGGGCAGGTGGGCAGGGGGTCCAGCCAGGAGGGAAAACAAGCAAACAGTGGATCCCTCTGGCTTGCTCTGCAAGTGTGGCCCTGTGTCAAAGATGCTTATAAGTAACACGTCGATGTGACCATCGTTAAGACCCTGAGGTAGAGGCGGCAGAGACAGCAGGGTGACTCAGTCAGTATGCTCAGCCCACAACGGCAAGGCCAGCATTCGGACAAGGCGAGAGTTTTGAAAGGCACAGGTTACTAACCCCTTCATGTGTTTGCTCTCCCACTGGACGGAGAGCCCCACGCCACCCGTGTCTGGGCCTCCTGCTTTTAAGGCCCTCGGAGAAGGACCCCTCCTGCCGTCGCGGGGCCCTTCCCGACTAGTACGCCCAGAGGGGACTTGGGCAGGCCCCGGCCCACGTGTTCCTCCTGGGGAAGCGCTACCGCAAGGCTGTTCCGATGCAGTGAGGTACATACAGCGTGGGGCAAAAGTAGTACAGTTGGGAGTAGGCGAAACACCATTTATTCTTGTATTATGTGTTAATTATTGTGTTATTTTCCATATGGACAAGCTGTACTCTTGGCCCGCCCTGTATATGTCAATTTATCAACTTCCATTAATGACGATGTCCAAACGTACAGGCTTGTACGACTTTCGTCATAAAGATTTTATGAATACTGTACGATTAAAAGTTTTACTGGATATGGCGTTTGCCATATGTGTGTGTAAAGGAACTTCTCTTTGTTCAAAGTGGTAAATGCTTTGAAATTACATTGAAACGCATGCATCCAATTACCATTAGTTTATTGCTTAAAATTGTTTTATGCTATAAAACCCAAGTCCTGCTTTTCCTTTAACAGTTGTTTTTAACGAGGCTATTCTTAATTGAACTTGTGAGCATGGGCCAGGATGTGACACCCTCTTCCAGCTGGGCAGGGAACGGTGGGGACCAGCTGTGTGCAGAGTCAGAAGCAAGCTCGACGTGGCATGTTGACTCCGGCCTCAGGGCACAAACTCAGAGGACAAAGGAGAGCTCAGACCCCTAAGGGGGCTCACGGTATCCAAGGGAAAAGCCTGAGAGTTAATGTCATCACCGAGGGAAGTGCAGGGAGGGATCAGAAGAGGCCAGCTGGGAAGGTTCCTGGGCTCCGGCTCTCAGAATGAGCCGCTGGCACAGTGCTCCTTGGACCTCTTCGCGGGGCATTCGAGGAGAGACAGGGCCGAGCCAACAGGAGAAATGCCACACGTCAAAGCAGAAAACGCAAGTCAAGAGCGGAACAATAATCGCTTTTGCTCACAGAGCC
Organism: Pteronotus mesoamericanus; assembly: GCF_021234165.1. Taxonomy (NCBI): domain Eukaryota; kingdom Metazoa; phylum Chordata; class Mammalia; order Chiroptera; family Mormoopidae; genus Pteronotus; species Pteronotus mesoamericanus. Next base: position 2,635,676 of record NW_026555277.1, read on the forward strand.
CTGCCATGGTTTCCTATCTCAATTAGCTTTCCGTTCTAATTTTATGACCCCCATTTTACAGATAAGGAAACTGAGGCCCAGAGAGTGTTAGGGACACACCAAATGTCACAAAGCTGGGACGGGGAAAGAACAACTCGAACCTGGGTCTTCTGATTGCAATTCTGATTCTCCCCCCACAGCCCCAGGCTGCCCATATCTTCTAACTCCCTGAATATGTTAAACACCACGCCCTTTCCCCACACCCATCCTCTTGCCGAAATCCTGAGTGTCTGTCCCCTTCCTTTGTGGCTGTCGGGGGAGCTCACTGCTATTTGAAATAGAGGAAGAAGATCCAGCCTGAGACCTCAACTCTGTGGAACTCTCTTATCATCAGACGTGACCACATAGCTCCCTCACTGGGTCCCCCTCGATTCCGTTGGCCACGAGGGGCCCTGCTTCCTGGGGCCACTGGAGGGCCTTGGGTAGAACACCACGACTACAATCCTGGCAATGATTCATTCCTAACCAGGCCTGATTTTGTGGGCATTTTAAATCCTTCCAACTCCGTGTTTCTGATAACATCGGAGCCACCCTGCCGTCCGAGAATGACTCAATCGCTTCATTTCAGGCTCTGGACACTCGTCTCTTCCTAATCGCAGCACACTGTGGAGAAAGTTTTCAAGTGTAAAGTCATATTTGGTACTTTGAAGACAATTACATATCCGATGTCAGTCAGCCACCCACACCGTTTGTCACATCTGTGCTTTTGGGTCGGTGCCACGCTGGGGGCCTGGCCTGCCGGCTGTGCCCCTCCGTTTCGGCTAAGCTCAATCTTCCAATTCCTCACTTCTTCCCTTATTTTTTTAAAACTGTTTCTACATTTTCCACTGTGTTACATAATACAGGGTCTGGCAGAAGTAAAGCCTGCTTGAGTATGGTTGGTAGGGTAATAATACAGGTGTAATAATTTACAGTTTTAATTTGAACATCTCACCTAAAATGTCATATGGTGTGCTTGAGTGGGATATTGTTCTATGACAGAATTACATGATTATAATTTTGTAATAAAAAGTTTTGTAATAAAAAAGGGGCATTATTTGTGCCAGCCCCTGTATATGACTCCTCTTCGTAACTTCCAGGATCGAAGTATTTCTCGAAGGGTCTTAGACATGTGTTTTCAATACGTACGCACATGAGTTAAGCACATGGAAAAGATCTAGATGGGCCTTGGCTGGGTGGTAAAAGAAGATGAGGTCCCCTGGGGTGTAATGGAGACTTGGTAGGAAGTTGGGAGACGCTGGCAGCCCTGCCTGGAGCCAGAGGGGACACCCAAGCAAGTCTTCATTTCAAAAGCTTGAGCTGGTTCCCTTGTGAGGGGACGCTTCTGAACAAGGTCACTGCCAGGAGCCTTACGGGACCCTGAAGTTTGATGACCAGGGATTAAATCACGACTTCTCTACTTTTTAGCTGCGCATCCTTGAGCAAGCGGGCTACCTTAGCTTGGACGTAGTCTCCTTATCTATAAAGTGGGAACAGTTCAAGTAGACACTTCCCTGGGTGGTCGTGAGGATCAGAGGCATCGATGGGCATACAACAAACACCTGGTGCGCATGGCATGGTACGGTCATTCATCTCTAATGTCATCACCAACTATCTGTTAAATGTCTACTTGTTAGACAGACACAAAGTGAAATGACAAAAACAGTGACTTTGGAAAAGACAGAGCCCAGTTCTGTTTGAAGGCCATTTGGCAGGGTTTTGTGCAAAATGTGAAGTTGTTAGTTACTAACTCTCTGTCTTCTAAGAAATACACACAAAAAGGTGACTAAGGCTCTCTGGTTAGTGGCACACTTTTGTACTGTGGAGGAGCCTCGCTCACCGGGAAAGAAAACAGAAGAGCCTGGCGATGACCCTCTTTTCTCCGTGGAGTTAAATCCCTCGTGGAGTGTTTACAGGTCCGGCTGAAAGGGCTCTGCTCCAACGGGCGCAGAGTGTTAGTGCTTACGAGCCTCATTCCTGTAAACGGGGGTCAGCCCTGAATTTTACTCAGACAGACAGTGAGCGGGCCTCAGAGAGCCTCCGGACCTATGGTTTCCTATCTCAAACCGGGGCCTGGTTTAAGAGAATTTGGCTCAATTAGACACCGGTAGTGAGATCGCGGGACTGGTTGATTTATGGTTCTTGATGGAAAATGTTCAGTTCTCTACCTTTATGCATAGGCAGGGACCTCTCCATTTTACATCTCAGGGAGGAGAAGCAATCTCAGGCAGATAAGAATTGCTAAAAGAATGCCACGCGTTGATGGCCATCTGCCCTATTGTTTGCCGTCCCTATAAACGTAGTTAATTTGCTGGTATTCACGGACCTTGCTCAAGGTCTGATGTGCACTCCATGTCATCAGGTGAAATTATACTAAAGCGAAGTCGCTTAAATTGGGGTGCTCAGGAGGCAATCACCTTTTCCATATTTATTTATTTATTTATTTATTATCCAGGAAACCTCTAAGTGAATCATTAGTGTTCTCTTTCTATTGTCAAATGAGGGCTGTGGCAGGGGGCCCACATTCTTTCTTTGGAAATGCTACTTTATTAGAATTCCATAAGTTACAAAGCTTCCAAAACGCCTTCTGAAAAGATAGTTGTTAAGTCATTTACTGATGAAGATGTTCAAGGCCTGGAAGAAAGCCCAAGTCCAACAACTTAGCAAGACAGTCTTTGCAAAGGAAAGGCGCTTAAGGACAATAAGACCTCTTTACTTTTTGAGGCATTCGTTATCATTTATCTTTTTTTCTATCTATTTATCTATCCATCTCTTTAAAAATAGTTTAAAATTCACCTGAAACCTCATAATTTTTATACAAATGGTTAAAGAAAGTTAAAAGGAAGGTAACATTTAGATGTGACTTGAGAGAGAAAAGTTCACATTTCCACTCCTCAACCAAGCAAACCAGCAGCAGCGGGGATTCCCATGGTGCTAATGGCTGCCGGCGGCCGGCTCCCACTCCGGACTCCTCGGGCCCTGTCGGCGCTGACCCCAGGCCTTTCTCTCTCGGGGGCAGGAGGCTGCCCCTGTGATGTGAAGGTGCGGCCAGGCTTGGGGAAGACAGGTACGAAGGGGCTTCTAATGGCCTCCTCAGTGCCTGGATACAAGTCCCACCACCAACTTCCTCTTGCTTTTTGATCTTGTGGTTGTCTTTGAGTATGTTTTATATTCTTCTTCTTCCTTTTTTTTTTTTTTTAAAGGAGAGGGTAGTGGGTAAGAGAGTATTTAAACTATAAGAAATTGAGCTCAGAAAGATAAAAAAAAAAATGGCCTCCCCGACGGACACGTTGGGCTCTGGCCCTGTGCCTGCCACTGCTGTGGCTTTTGTCCTGAGGGGTAGGTGCATGCTTCCTCCCCTTTCTGGCTTGAGCGGACTCGGTCCCAGGAGCACTGTTCCCAACACACAGGAACGAACTCACGCCAAAGACAGGGGCCGGAGCTGGCCCTGCAATGGCTCAAACGCAAGAGGTCTGGAGATTCTGGGATCTGGACAGCTGCCCAATTTGCTGCCGCGGTCCTCACACTTCAGTGGGCATAGTGACGGAGAACTTGTTAAAAACGCAGATGACTGGATCCCACTGCCGGAGATTCTTATGCATTAAGTGGTGGCTGGAGCCCAGGAAGCTGCATTTAATGGGCACGCAGGAGACTGTTGCAGATGATGCATCACCTCACAGAGAGACACTGTGGGAACGAGCACACTTCCGCAGGTGTGGGTCCGCATCCCGGTTCTACCAGGACCTCAGACCAGCCCCTCTCCTCCCTGGGCCCAGGTTCCTCATCTCTGCACTGAGGAGGCTGGACTAGATGTTCGTACCTCCGCAAGGAGGCGCAACATCCCAGGACTGTTTCCGCTTGGTTCTCGGTGAGGCGGCAGCGTCGGCTGGCCGGAGCTGGGAGAGTGCCAACAGGCCACGCTGGCACCTCTTGGCCCACGGCCTGGGGCGCTGCCCTGGAGCATCCTGCCTCCCCTCGGCCGGCCTGGCTATGGCTTCTGGTAGCCAGGCAGGGACTGTGGCCCCCTGGCAACGCCCTTGAACTTATGTGGTCTAATTCAGGGCTCCGCCCCCGGACATTTTATTTTTAATAAACATTTAAGTTTGGGATAATTTTAGGTTTATAGGAAAGTTGCAAAGATAACACAGGCAATTCAATTTCCCTAAGGCTAACATCTTATATTATCATGGTGTAACTGTCTACTAAAAAACCGTTTACACAGATGGGTATGTTACTGGTAACTAAAATCCAGCGTTTGCTGAGATTTCACCAGTTTTTCCACTAATTCCCTTTTTCTGTTCCGGGATCCAACAGGACGGCTAGTTGTCACGTCTCCTTAGTCCCTTCTGGCCTGTGGCAGTTCCTCAGTCTTTTCTGGTTTCCCGTGGCCCGGCCAGTCCTGAGGAGCAGCAGCCTGGGAGCCCGGAGAATGCCCCTCTGTCTGGCTTGCCTGATCGGTCCCCTGATGAGTCTGGGGTTGCGGGTTTGGGGGAGGAAGGGCGCAGCGGGGAGCGCCCCTCCCAGCACATCATGTCAGGGGTCCCGTCGTCAGTAAGACTCATCCCTGGTGCCACAACCGGGAGCACCTGCTTGAGTAGTGTTTTCTGGTTTCTCCAATTTTAAACGTCTTTGATGAGTTCTGAGGGACCCCCAAGAGTCCCAGGGGACATGGGACGAGGCAGGAGTGGGTACCTCCAGCAGGCTTTGCCATTCCCCCTGTTTGGGGATGAGAAGGATAAGGAAGGGTCATCCCTGACCTTCAGGTCCCTGAGTTCCAGGGGAGAGCACACGAATGGTTTGAGAGGGCTTCCCACTCAGCAGGCCTGGCACGGAGCCCAGACCCCTGTATTTTTAATGGGCTCCCAGGGGACTGTGACCTGCCCTAGCTTTGGGGAACCACAGAGCTACATACAGCTCAGGTTTTTCTTTCAATTGAAGAGATCCTCCCTGGGGTTCACTCTGTGTTGACACTTGCCAGCAGATGGAACCAGAGGCTTGGAACACTGAATCTGCCGGAGAAAACTAGGACAAATTCCAGCCAACAAAGCATTCTGCATCGTAAGCACAATTAGGGTTGTTTTGAAGCAGATGGGCTCCGCAGAAGCTGCTGCGCCGGATATCACGGAGCTGTTTATTGTCTAGATGGTCTGAAACCTGGGCAGTATCTGCCAGCATTTAGCAGCTTCTACGTCACACCAGGTTTCTTCCAGAGCAGAGGAGACTGACAGGCAGCGGGAGAGACGGAGGCAGGGTTGTGTGACGGACGTGGATGTAGATATTCTAACCAGTTGTAAACTCAGAATTTACCCTCGCTACTGCGCATGTGGCCTTGTGCAGCTGAGTGCTTTTACTGGAATGATCTGTGTCGCTCCAAATTAGAAGAGCTACACAGACACAATCTGTGGTAATAAGACAACCGATGTTGGAGGCAGTAATGCTAAAAATGGTTTATTTTAAACCCAAGCAAAGGGGTTCTGTTTACTGGTTCACATTTTCACCCAAAGCCCCATGACACTTGCCCCTGATCCTCGTTCCTTCTGCCTCTTCTTCACCAGTGCAGCAGGAGCTGTGGAGGAGGAAGGGAGACAGAGAGGGGCCCTCAGTGCTCATGTGCCCCCTGCCAGGTGCAGTGGTTCCAGGCTGTGGGGCCAGGACTTACAGGCTGAGCGTTCCATGGGTCCTGGAAGACCGCAATGGCCGGTCCTCCCTGGGATGTGTCTCTGATTCCTTAGCCTGTGACCCCAGACATTTCCCAGCTGCTGTCCTGGTCAGCCCAGGCTCAGGGAGGCCATGGCGGTGTCTTTAAAGCTGGCAGCTTGGTATCTGGTGGTCTGGCTGCCTCCACGGCTGTGCAGACCCCCAGCAATCTGAGGGACACACACACAGGCTTCCTGCTGGGGACAGCAGCTCCCTCCCTCCAGAGGACAACATGCTGCTGGCACAGTCCACCCTCTTCCCTGAGCTATCGTTTTGTGCCCAGGCTCTAGAGTCCTCTCTTCAGACAGAGGCGGAGAGAAGCTGACATTCAGACCTGTTTCGTTTTGTTCTCATTCCCTTCCATTGAGTTTTCAATCAGAGAGCCCGATGTCCAGCTCTTTGAACAAAGGCCCAAGCTCATGTTTTCCTTACTTTTGAAATCAGAGGCTGTTTGATATTAGCCCACATTTCTCTTAGGAATCTCAAGCTTCTGAAAACACCTTTTAACATTTGGGCATCAAACAAACAAACAAAACCCAAGTGAACACCATCTTGAGATATCAAGGAATAAGGAAAAAAGATAAAGAGTCAACAGGAGAACTTTGGAAAGGGGCAAAGGGAACTTCGGTTGGGAACGTTTGATGAAAGCGGCCACTCAGGGGTCAGGTCCAGGGGGCTACGGGGCTTGGGGCAGGCAGGCGTGGGGACGGCGGACCCCTAGGCTTGGTGGGTGGGCTGCCCAGAGCAGGTAAGGTGAGCCATGCATGTGACAGGTTCCATGCCACCCAAAGTCTCCTCGCACAGTCCCGCGAAACCGCTGCACGTGGACTCACCAAGCACTGCCCCCGGACCTACAGCAGTAATTCCCAAACCTTCCTGTGGGGGGACTGGGGAGAGGCAGGCTCTAGGGTCCAACCAGGGAGGTCCCAGGTCGGCACCCGTGGCGGGGCCCAGGAACTGTCTTTTCACAGGCTCGTCCAGCGAGCCTGGCGCTACCAGACCCCTTTGAGAAGCCTGGGTCAGAGGACTGCGGTCACACGTCCTAGGGGTTTTCTGTGGCTTTGACCATCAGTGGCGCCAGCATGCCATTTGGTTTTGCACACGTCGGCCTTTCGTCCTGAGCCAGAGACCCTGCAGTTTCCCAGGCCCTGCCGAAATGCTCCACTGCAGAGGATGTGGGTTTAACAGTGAGATACCAAAGCTGCCTTGCTCTCCCGGGGAACAGAGCAAATCCAATTACAGCAGTGCCCCGGAGCTTCTATTAGTCACAGCACTAGCGTGGAGGAAATTGGCCCAGAGTCGCTCAGTCCCAGGGACCAAGGGATTCACCTCTGGATCCTGGGTGCCTGGAACATGTGGGTGCATCACAAACGTCTGCGGGATAAACAAAGGGTCAACCCGTGTGCCCTGAGGACTGGGTAAAGAGGGGCCGAGAGGGCCAGGCCGGGTCAACAGGCTGACGGGCACAGAGAAATGCGCATAAACGGTGGCAGGTAGAGAATCTCAAGGTGCAGGAATCTCCAGGGGCTTCTGCCCTTGGCCACTAACCGGCTCCCAAATCCTGAGAGAGAACTGCTGAGAGGAAGCTACAGATTTGTATTTGTTTCCTCTCTGAAATGAGTGAAGTTTGCCTGGGCTCTGGGGTTCCGGATGCTTTAGAGAACTTTCAGGAGCTAGAAATAGGCTGAGGTATGAGATGTATTACGTACATCTAAGCTGAGTGCTATCTTAAAGATTTAAAAAATTCAAGTTATTTCTACTTTTCAAACGCATAAGCCTGATTAGAACATAACTACACGTCCAGGGATACTGATATCAGCACATAATTGCAGAAACAATCTCTGACCCAGGAACCTGTCCCTGAGATTCTTCAGGGCCAAGGAGAACATCGTGGCTTGAAGCGCTTTCACAAAGGTGGAAAGCCACTTGGCGTCCCTCTCCCGCAGGTGGAAGGACAGGAAGACAAACGGCTCTGAGAAAAACTTGCAGGGAGGGTGCCTCACGGCCAGTCTCCAAGGTGCCCAAAGCGGCGGGGACAGGCTGGGGGCATTGTGGCGACCGTCTGCCCAACCCCGCCATGAGAAAACAGAGCAGCTCGAGGCCTGTGGCCAGATGTGTGCTTGGTGGGTTCGACACGAAGGCAGGAGAGGGAGGAGGCGAAAACACGTGAAGAAGAATGACATCTTTGTCAAAAGAGCTTAGCCATGAACTTGAACGGCTGCAGCAGATGGGTCTGGAAACTGGGGTGGGCTCCTCCGCCGAGGCCCTGACAACGTGGAAGGTGAGGACAGCATGGCCTCGTGTCCTTCCAGAGGGATGGGCTCTGAGAGTCAAGGGCCATGGGAGGCCGTCTGGAGAAAACCAAAGAAGCAGGAGCCTTGCTCTTTGCACCTAAGAGTTGAGGAGTTCCTTATGTGGTCAGAGTTAGCATGGGGGTGGTTGTGAATTTCTGAGATGTGATAAACTATTCTGGAAATAGGACGGTCGTTTTTAAAAACATGCGTGTTTCTGTATTGGAACCTTACCCTGGGCCTCATTACCACTTACGGTGTGTTCTTTTGGATCCGACTGACTCAACCCCACCCATACCAAGCTCTGATCTTGTGCCCCGTTAAAGACAGAGACAGAGATACAGACAGAGGAGGGGGAGGATGTGCTTGTGCACGGGCATCCACGTGCGTGTTGACTGACACACACATCTCCAGCACATGAGCCCGCCCAGCCTCAGGAAGACCTGGCGGCTCTCAAGGCTGTGTTCACCCCCTCGAAACAGTGGCTGCCTCTGACGGGCTCAAAGTGACCTACAGTTGCTCAGAAAGGATTCTATACTGACCCATGCTATTAACAGATATTCAAATTACTCTTACAGGTCTGTGAATCACTTCTAGGAAAGTGAAAATTATTTTAGGAAAAGAAAGGGAGACTTCAGAGCTAAGTGTTGGGACTTTAAATTCCACGTTAGGAATCTAGAATTAGGCATACCTTGGATAACTGATGATTGAGATACGGGGCAGGGATGGGTTGCTTCCTGAGCCTCTTTGGAGATACCTACGTGTGGGCTGCGGCCAGATTAAAAACTAGCAGTGAATGGCCGAGCTAAAGTTTTCAGAAAGAAGCTCTAAAAGTCAACTAAGCCTGGAAAGTAGAGTCTGTGTGAGGTGCCTCCAGTCCATCATAAAAATCATGGCTTTTCAGAGCAGGGAAGAGAGCCCTTGGGATGGTGGCACTCAGTCAGCTCATCCTGGAGATGGGCAAGGAGCAGAGAGGTTTCCCTGCTTTGACTACTGTGGGGGAAGATCCAGAACGTAGGTCTCTCGGTGGTCTGTTCATACTGCCCGGCTTCCTGGTTTCCCCCGTCAGCCATGTGCCCCGCACATCATCCCCACCTCCCTCGTCAAATTCGGAGGGGGCATCGGTGTTTTACAAAAGTGCCCTTCTGCTCCCTGGCTCTGGTGGGGAGCAGGTTCTTGGGCCAGAGAGAGCCGAGTGTGCATGCTGGCTCTGCCCCTTTTCTCTGCGCCCTTGGGTGAGTTGCGTACTTCACTCCCTGACCCTCAACTTTCTTATCTGTGTGATGCAGAACCCTACATCACAGATGTGCTCTGAAATACGTGAATGCAAGGATGTCAGCACCTGGCCCAAAGCAGTCAAGGGCAGGCGGCAACCCCTTATACTAAAAACCCCCTTGTGCAGGCTGCCCCATCCTGGGAACGTCCCTCCTGCATACCCAGTTCATCACACACACATCCCAGACCCCAGAGTCATCTTAGACACCTTCCTGTTCCTTACCTGCCCCTTTTCAACCCATCACCAAATCCTGTCTTTCTAACCTGAACGCTCCCCAAACTCTTCCATTCCCCACCGCTGGCCTGTCCCCAGTCCTGCCTGTGCCGCTCCGTGAGCCCGTGCTGGTGTCTGAGCCCCGACAATCTCCCACGTTCTCCCTGGTCTTCCCAGCAGCCATTCTTCCCATGGTGGCGGGAGAGCTCTTCAGAAACACACATCTCTTGATCAGCTTTATCCTCTGCCTAAAACCCTCCAAATGTTTCCTTTTTTTTTTAAGAATAAAGGTCAAACTTTGTACCCTGCCCAGTAAGCCTGCCCTCCCTCAACTCCAACTCACCAGCTATCCCTCTTCCTCTTCCTCCTGCTCAAATGTCCTGGGGGATGGGACTGCACCCCTCGCCCCCACCCCTTGCCCTAAGTTCTCACAAGACATCCCCTTTTTCCAAAGCATGTGACACCGCAGTGATGACGCATGACTCTGATTATTGCAGTGATGTGCCTTCTTACAGGGGATGAGCTCTACAGGGCGCAAGGACATCGTGAAGGTCTGTGCCCACAGTCTCTCCCCAGGGATGAGTAAATGAGCGCATGTGCACGTGAATGGGAAGGAAGGAGGGAAAGAAGGAGGAAAAGAAGAGGGAGGGAGGGCCTAACTGAGGCGCAAGGAAGGCGGGTGACTTCCTGAGGTCACAGGGCCAGCAAATAATATGGCCCGGACACCCACGGGTTGGATCAAAGCCCAGGGTTCTTCCTCTTACTTTGAAAACCAGCACCCACATCCTCTATCCCTTTGCCACCCAACCTTTCTTCACTATAACAGCTGACTCAGCAAATAATAAATAAATAAATAAATAAATAAATAAATAAATAAGGGTTTTGTTTTGTTTTAAATGGGAGGCTGAGAGGGTATGGAAGTGGTCATAACTGGTACATTAAGAACGAAGAAATTCCAACTTGATGCAGTGGATATTTTGAGTTAAAAAAAAATATGACCATGAAAAGGCACAAAATCTGTTGCCGTTTAGATTCAGTATAACAACATTTCCAAAATTGTTTTTATGGATCTGAAGATAGAGATTAAGCGTAACTGACTTGGCAGAAGGCCTAGACCTGTTTTCAGACAATCTCTTAGGGAAAAAAGAGGTCAAAGTCCCAGTGAGGATACTCTACCAACATGACCGATCAAAATGGAACATACTTCCATGAGTCATTTGTAGCTTTAAATACTATAGAAAAAAATAATTTATAAAACAAGCCCAAACAGCCTCTCTTTGATGTGGTAAACTCTTTTCAAACCACATTGTTCGAATTTAAGTTGAAATGCAAACCCTTCATGTTTACAATGGTACTCTTGGAGGAATGCAATATAAAAGTACAACTGTTACATTTCAAAGACAAGACTTACAACCTCAGAACAATAGGGCATTCCCAGTGCGAATTTATGAGCTGTTAAACCTCAAAAGGTTTCTTTAATTAGCAATGAAGGCCCCTTACGTATTCGCTGCCTGATGGAGGGGCTGCTCTTGATATAATTTGGGGCGTACTGCTTTTATCAGAACTTTTCCTTACTTCTCCTGACCTGGGACAATGACTACGGTGCTTCTCTCTGCGCGGCGTGTGATCCTGCTAATTACGCTGTGGGCCAGGGCAGCATTTCACGGTTTACCATTGCTCCTGGGGCGCACTACAAATTATACATAATGCATCGCATTGTAATTGCTGCACTGTGAACTTGGCTCATCTTTCCAACAGAAAATACCGACATCCAAGTTGTTGTATTATTTAAAAAAAAAAACAAAAAACAAAAAAACCATGAGGGATTCTTTCGGATTATAAACATCTGAAGACATAACATTCTCATGAATTCCAGCTGGCTATTTCGGACACATGAGGGGGGCAGACAAGGCGGAGAGGCAAAGCAAATATATTTCATATTAATGTTTACGGAGGAAAAGAGGAGGCAGAATGCAAAACAGACGGAGGGGGAGCAAGCCAGAGCGCAGACGAACGTTGGAACCGGGAAGCCGGAGATGCTTGGTGGCTGGCAGAGCAGAGGGTCCTCCGCCTTGCGGGGCCTCAAGGGCCTGGCTTAGAAAACAAAGGCTCAGCACCCGACGGTTGCACGGGTCCCTCTTCGAGGAGGGCAGGAGCCTCGGGAGAGCAGTGGCAGGTTATCACAGCTGTAGTCACCTGTGTCTTCTTGCACCAGACATGAGGCCTCTCGCCATCTTAGGAAAAGATGACATCACTTTCAAGGGCTGGGGCAGAACGAACAAGGCCACAGGTGTTACATAAGCAGTACCTCCAAGTGGGAAACAAATCACAGGAACGGTATCGGCACCGTCCGCTGTGTCTGCAGTGTTCAGAAGCGCCACCCTTCTCCCCTGTCCCCATGAGGACACAGAGCCTGACATGTGCATTCACACCGGTCTCTGTCCGTGTTCTCTCAGGAACATGAATGTTCTAGAGGGGCCAAAGACGGAAGCAGCACTTGACCTAATGGAGCCCGTTCTGCAGCAAGGTGAGGCGGCCAGTCTCCTGCACAGTGTGGATCAGAGAAAGGAGGGAGGGGGGAGGGCCAGGGGAGCGTGGGTGAGGGTAAGGCTCCTCAAGCACCTCGTGGCTTACAACAGATTCTTATTGTCCAGGGACACTGCCCCCTGGATGCTGCTACATGCCAACGCGGCTGAAGTGACATCTCGCTTTGGACTCAGGAAGTCCCTGAGGAGGCATCCTCCTTCTCCGGCCCCTGGTGGTTCAGGTCCTGGGGGCGGGGGTGGGGGGAGGTGTTACTATCTCCAGGATCCCAGATAAGCAGCCGGTGAAGACGGAGGACCCCGGGGACAGTGTACAGTAGGTCCGCACCGGGCTGCCCCCCCAGGCCCTGCCGGGAAGCGCTGTTGGGCCTCTCTCAAGGAAAGGGCGGCCTGTGCTGTCACGCCTTCGGGGTGCCTGTGAAACCCGACTCCTGGGGGGACTTCATCCTGTTCCAGGCCTCCCTGCACTCAGTCTCCAAACAAAAACATGGGCACTTGTGATGAGACAGGTACTGCTGTGCCAGTGGGACGGGAGGCTGGACTATTGCGAACTGGGACTGCTCTGCATTCTCCCTGGGGCCCCGCCCCCGAGGCACGATCAACCACTGGCCCCCGTTTCTACAGGCCTCACCGTAACTTTAACCTTGTAAATAAGCCCATTTACAAGGCGGCGCTGCAGGAGCTTAAGAGATGGCTGTGGGACATTCTAAGCTCACAAATGGTCACAGGTTTCTTCTTCGTGCGGAACTGAGTGCACGCGCAGGCCCGTCTGCCCCGCACAGGGCTCTGGCGGCGCCTTCCCGTCCAGGCCGACCTCCCGTCCCACACCAGACGGCCCCCTTCATTAAGACAGCAAACGCCACTTTCAGTGGCCCGGGCGGGGCAGCCCTGGCCTCCGAGCGGCCCCGGGGGCAAATGAGAAAATGTCGGGGAAATCGGGAAGTGGCTTGACCACCCTGAGGACAGCAAGCAAGTTGTTCCTGAGTGAGGGCCTCGGCTCCACGAGCCTTCCCCACGGCCCTGGCAGAAGGGATTTCTCCTCATTCCCTTTTGTCATCCGGGCACCACATTCAACCTTGGCAGACTCTACGGAAGGTCAGAATGGAAAGGTTCTATCTTAGAAATGGAGTTATTCGTGAAAGGGACGGAAGAGCTCATGGCTTCAATCACAATTTCCTGGCCACCAAGACACCCAATTCTCCCTGTGCCCTCAACAGGGTCCCTGCAGTGAGTCGGGGCAACTGGTTCCTATGTGGCCATGAGAGCGGAGGCTCTGGGTCTCATCTGCACCATGGGAACACAGCCAGGAAGAGATGCACGGCCTGGAAGGGAAGCAGCAGGACATACCCCGGATGTGCCTGAGCCACGCAGGGCTGAGCCCCTCACAGTGGCGATGTCCGGTTACGTGACTGTGCCGTCAGCCCGGACGGTCATCGTCTCTTGTGCTGGCGGGCAGGTGGGCTGTCCACTCTGCCCTCAGTGACGGCACCAGACACAGAAGAGTTCCGAGTGCCTGGAAATCCCTGTGCAAGTCACCTCTGAATGCAAACTCCCACTTAGTTTTTGGGCAACTGGAAAAATCAAATAGCCTCTTTGGTGCCTCTTCATTTACTGAACAAGAGACCCAACAGAAGTAACAGCGTGGATACTCAGGACTCAAAAAAGCAACACACACACACACACACACACACACACACACACACACACACCCCTCACTGCGGGGTCAAGCCCTTCCTCAGGTTACCCACAGGCCTGCTGCCACCTCTGGCTGGGTCCTCCGTCACAGGGTAAGTCTGCTGAAATTTGGTGAAAAGCATGTATACCCTCAAATTTTAGTTCTATTGAGTGACGATGCTCCTAGTGTGACGATCTGTGGCTAATTGGAGGGCTTGTCTTCTCCCTCCTACTAATAACAGCCCACACTTCACCACGTGCCTACGATGTGTCGGGTGCACAGTTAAGCCTAGCTGGGCTCTGTCTGACGCACTTCCCGAATGAGAGCGAGTCTGCCTTACCAGGAACAGCCTGGGGGGAACACGGCAGGTTTTCTCATTGTCATTTCTCCAACCTCTCTTTCATTTCGGTTTACAACTTGTAATTTCTCATTCCACCACATTTTTGAGACTGTCCTGTCTTTCATTTTTAGCAACTTGCCGCCTCTCTGCTCTCTCCTTAATTAATGCAACCACTATTAATTGAAAACGTGGAGGGGATATAAGGACAAGTAAGGTACAGTTTCTTCTCTTGAAAAGCCTATTTAAGCCCAAGATGAATATAAACACATGGTTTAAGTGAAGGCCTATAGTCACAGCCATATGCAAAACAACTAGTACTAAGTATATACAGAATTTCTGAAGCTAGCTCGGCCTTAGAGACTCCCTAGATACCCCTTTGTCTTATAGATGCTGAAACAGAGTTCAGACAAGTTAAGAAACTTATGCAAGGTCCCTGGGCCAGCTGTGTTAACTTGGGAACTGGAACCTACCTCTCTTCATTCTGACTACGGTGATGTGCCTATAATGCAGCGTCTGGGACAGTGTATGTGTTCCACAAGGTTTCAAGCAAAAGGGGTCACTCCCATGGCCCAGCCGGCCACAAGGCACTGTCAGCCTTGCATCCAAGTAATACATAACTCGACTCTGTTGGAACGGTGGCTTTCCTTTGAAGTCAGGCCACACATATTCAAACGTGCATTGGGAGGCAGTTAACTTTCCAGCAAAGACTTCTGTGTTCCTCAGCGGACTTTTCTTCCTACCTGGTTCAAGAGTGAGCGAATGGCCCAGCTAATTTCAAACCAAATTTCGGACCTGTATTTGATGGCAACTTATGCTCTGAATATTGAGTATTTGGCATTGAAGAGACAGAGCTCTAATATTTACTTAGATTGCTAGAGCCAGTGCTGTGTCAAAGGAATCCTGGATGAGAAAAACACCAGTTGTCTGTCAAGGCCTGGGGACTGGGAGTGGACACAAGAGTGAGCCACAGCCGGGAGGGTCCAGGCCTCCTCCCCGGAACCGCTGGGTCTGTCTGGGGAGGAGCAGCCATGCCTCCCCGTTGGTCCATGAGAGCAGAAGGGGGCACTCCGGAGCAGGCGGCAAGGGGGATGAATAGCCAGGCTCATGACTGTAGCATGGAAGGCTCTTATGGGTCAGCCTTCGAGTTGCTCTAAGGCTCACAAACCGCTGTGAGGGAGGGAGGAGCCCCTGTGGCTTCGTCCGTGAGGGAAGCAGGTCACAGCTCCTGTCATTTGGTTGTCACGCCTTAAAACAAGAATAACAGGGGTAGGAAGAGACCTGGCATTTCCAAGGACAACAATCTCTAGAACTTTTAGATTGGATTGCTTTTGGTCTAGCTTACCTTCTTCTCCAAAAAGAAAACAACTCTAATATACAATATCAGAAAAGTTCTTGCTGGAAGGGGCTGGGCAGAGAAGGAGGGATGACTAGGAGAGATTACACCCAGGAACTGTTTCGTGAAATACTCCTAAGGAAACAAAGCTTCGCTCTAAATAAATACTGGTCATCGAGCAGGCATAGTCTGGAGTAAATGGCAAAGCATGAGGAAGCAGAGTGGAAAAGGGAACATAAAAATACCACCTTTCCAACTTCTTTAGACAATGAGGCCAGATGTCTCCCCTTGGACACCCACTCCTTGGGCACCAACATCTCCAGTGCAAGAAGACATCTCAAGATTCCCTTGAGTAATTATTTCCTTAAATCGATGTCAGGCAAATCTTATTCTTTTGCTGGAAAGAATAAACTTTGGACTTCCTGTCATAAATTTAATGGTCTAGGTGAGTCTAGTAAAAGATCATTTAAGAAAAGTATTGCATGCACGTACTAGGGATGGGATGGCATATGTTTAGATGTGGGGTGGGCCTTCCAACGTAGAAGCCCACAAGGTCCTTAAGTGTCCCCAGGGGATGGACAAGATGTCCCTGTTTTGCGGAGTTGACAGCCCAGTGGAGACAGAGGGACACACCAACAGCCACAACCACCAGGAAGAACTAGGAAAATAACCTCTCAGGAAAAAGCAACCAACCAAAACCAAGAAACCGTAACCTTCAGGACGGTTTTGAGGACCACATTTTTAAAAAAGAGGGGGAGGAAAGTATTTCATAAGCTCAAGAAGGTGAGAAGTAAAACGTGTTAACCCCCTGAACCTTCATTCTTTCAGGTGCTAAGTGCCCCTTCCTGTGTGTGACACGGCACCCGCTGCTGATGCGGGACCCGGCGCTTGGAACAAACATTGGCCTGACCCTAAAAACCAAGCTGCTCTGGTGCCTTCTGCAGACCTCAGCTGTTCCCGATGGACGGACACACACAAACTAGGATGCTTCGTGCATAGGTAAAACGCGGTCCATATCATGAAACTCCAAAGAGACAGAGATTTAAGCAAGTATTTTAGTAAAAAATAAAACCATTTTTCAATTAGCTTCGGCCCCAAGCAGACAACATCTATGCGGTCTAATTTTATGAGGAGCTGTGGACCGCTCCTAAATGAAAGTTGACTTCTCTCTTTTGTGGACATTTTTATGAGACATTTTAATCCTCCCAGCAGGCAATGCCAGTAGGTAAATGAGGAAAGTGATGGTTTTGGTAAGGAAGGATCCCATGGCATAGTGTAGAAATACATCCTAGGAGGTGATCGGGCTCTATTATTTCTTCTTTTTCCCTTTTCTCTATTCTTCATGGGGGAGCCTTCGGGGGAGCGGGGCAGGAGAGGGCTGGGGCCGGAAGTGACCAGGGTAAAAGCCGCCCAGGACCCAGCATAAAAAAATGAAGAGGGGCAAGTTATAAACTTCTGCAAATAGAAACTGGCTGCTTCCAACGGGTTAGACTCGACCTTCCCTCTGGCTTTATGGTTTTCTTTGTGTCTCACCGCGGCACGTGTCTTAAGGTGCTACACAGTGTATTTAAATAAAACAAGACAACAAACCAAGAAAAAGTTAGCATTAGGGAGAATGAACGTCTCCTAAAAATACTTTACAACTACTTCAAACATGAAATCACATTTACAAAATAACATTCCAATGACTTAGGCACAAGTGACTCAGGGACATATGGATTGAATTTCCTTCAAAATGCATATAGCTTTAAAAGTGAGGAGGAAACTTGCTTGGCAAAATGAGAGCTTGGTTCGCAGAGCGCAGCCCTAAAAAGAAAAAAGAAGTTTGTCAAACTGCGCTCAGTTCAGCCCCCTTTTTCGGGTGCCTTCTTTGGTGACTGAGTCAATTGGCTACAGCGGCCCTTACCTAAGACACTTGGAACAAGTTTCTTGGAAACGGTTTAACTCTCCTTCCCTATTTAGGCAAAGTAGTCAATAAGTTTGTAATAAATGACTCTCCCCTCACCCCCAATACCACAAGCATCAGAAATAGAGGACAACCTCTGCAAAAAGAGTTGAGTACCTTGGGCTGTTGGCTACCGCCATCTTTGTGTCAATCGAGTACAGCTGCATGTGGAAGGGCGTTTTCGTTTCCTTTTAATCCAATTGGAACTGACTTTAAGAGAATACTACCATTTTTGCAACTTAAAGACGCAACTTTTAGACAAAGCCCACAACAGCCAGACTCTGTTTTACCTACCCAGCCTTTTTTGTTTTTTCACCACACAAAATGCACACGTGAATACTACCTCCACCTCCGTTGCTGTAAAATACGATAGCATTTCTCGTGTTTACTGCTTCCCAAATGTACCCTCAAACATCAGCTCATTTCAGCAGTCTGCCTTCAGCAGGCCCCGCAGGTGATTCCGCGGCACGCTAAGGAGAATGTCTGCGTGTGTTTGGAGGAGGCCCCGCCCTCGGGGTTCTTGATTTAGGGGGCCCGCAATGGGGTCTGAGAATTGGCTTTTCTGACAGCTTCCCAGGTGATGCTCTGAAGCTGACCTGGGAATTACTTTGAGAACCCAATGTAGAAGGCAGACCACCTCTTTATGCGGCACCCTCAAATCTTGGACAGTGAATTCCATGAATGCCACGTAATAAATGTTTTCTAAGGAGATCCTCAATGTTCCCTGAGCACTTCATGGAAATCTGTCTGTTTTCTTGTGACCCAGTAACAAACACTGCCCGGCTCAGAGAAGGGCTCTTCAAGCATTGGTTGAATTAATAGATCTTTATATCAATTAGCTTAGAGAAAACATCTAAAGTTAAAAACCTGTAACCCACCCACAACTTTCTGCATATGATGGCTTTTTGGCATTCATAATAATGTATTAGATTCCTGCTTTTCTGATGCACAATTCTACAACTCATGTTCAGAAAAGCCTTTATTGGAATAATTTTTTACTCTGTATCTTGATAAATTTTAATTCTTGATCAGAGATGGGTACAGCACGCCTCCCCGGGGGTGTCTGGAAATGTGTTTATAGGAGAGCTTTTTGGCTGTCATGGTGACAGCTGCTCTGTGTGTCTGTCACTTAGACCTCCCCCTCCTCGTGTTCTACCTTCTAGTCACAGGTGGAGGTGGCTCAGGCTACGGGACATGGAAAGATGAGGAAGGATGTGAGACAGACTTTGAGTTAGCGTCAAGAGGACCTGGTTCCTGACAACATCTGGGAGGTGACACTGGACGAGGGACAAGTTGGGGAGGTGCAAACGTATCACACATTCAGCTGGCTACACGCTGCTCTTGAGATGCCCTTGAGTAGTTTTATATATAATTTCAGAAACTCGGAAAGAGATCTGGGCTGCTGAAATACAACTAGTAACTAAGACCTTGGAAGAGGAAGAGAGGACCTAGAATTGAGTCGTCAGGAAAACCGACCCTCAAAGGCAGAGTGAGGGGCGTGAGCCTGCGAAGGGGACCAGGGAGGAGGCCAGAGCGGGAAAGCCGGGAGAGGGGCCTCTGTGCAGAAAGCGGGGGGAAGCAGTGGGGCTTCGAGGAGTGAACGGTGCACAGAAGCCTGGGGAGGGGAAGCGAGCCCCGGCCGCGGCAGCCCGGAGGTGCGCGGGAACCTGGCCAGAACTGCTCCGTTAGAGGGACGGGGGGCGGCAACAGGACGGAAACAAGGAGAAGGGAAGGCAATGAGCAATTCTTTGGAGAATGTAAATGCAAAGGAGCAGGCAGCTGTGATATTGGTCCCTCTCTTTTGGGACGAGGGGGGACAGAGACTAGAGTAGGTTTCAATGTAAGGATCTAGTAGAGACTGAAAGGCTGAAGACAGAAGGGAGAACAGGGTAATTTGTCACAAAATCTGTCACAAAAGATTTTTCTGAGACGTTAGGGCAGGTGAAGGATTAGCTTTCGGTAGGAGGATTTCTTGCCCAGTTGTCAGAAGGGATGAGTTTAGGATGGGGTGGGTACAGGTGAGTTTAGTTTTCATGATGGAAAGTTGAGGGCATGGGCTACAGGTGGATTCCCTCCTCTCGGGAGGGCGGAGGACAGGTGAGGCATTGATGTGCATTTATAACAAGCTCAGCCTGCTCTGCTGGGCCATGCCCTCCAGTCAGGGTCAGCTGCCGGGTGCAGGGTCTGCGAAGCCTGGTGGCTGGGGTCACGCCAGCCTGAGGTTTTTCCAGACAGGTGGGAGGACTAGGCAGCAAGGACAGGGAAGGTATTTGTGAGACAGTAACCAAAACAGAAGACTAGACATCTAAGCAGGGTAGGGAGGGGAAAGACAGAGGGAAGGGATTAATGAACTGAAAAGAGGGGCAAAGAACACCTGCAGCTGAGTATTCAAAACTTTGTCACCTAAATAGTCAAAACCTTAAATATTAAATCCAGGAATGCTAAGAGCCCGTGTATGCAACAGGAGAAGCAAAGGGGTTTTAGATACAGCTACTTTACTACTGAAAATGCTACTCTACTTTTTATCAAAGAGGACCACTAGGACATCAGAAGGTAAGGGGTACAGGCACGCGCTGTTTTGTTGCGCTTTGCTTTATTGTGCTTCACAGGCGTTGTGTTTTTCACATTGAAGGCAAGACCCGCCAAGGAAAAGGGTCAGCACTGGCTTTATTGGGACACGCACCTTCTCGTGGGGGATGAGAACCAAACTTGCAGCACCGCGAAGGTGCGCCTGCAGGGACTGTCATCCCAGATCTGGGTTTGTGTCACTAAATTACTTCTAAGTGATGTGCTTTACTGATTTGGCTGCTGCTGACATGTCTTATACAAGAGTTTCACCTGATTCCTTTTTTATCTAAAGTTACTCGCTAGTGCAGTGGTTTGCAATCGCTAAGTGGGGTGAGTTTGTCCCCCAGGCAGTAGCTGGAGATGTCTGGCGATACCTGGCTGTCACCACTAGGGGGAGGGCGCGCTAACAGCCAGTGGGTGGAGGCCAGGCACCACCCAACAGGCAGGATCCATGGGACAGCCCCATCCCCACCCCACCACGGAACTGCCCAGCTCAAAACGTCCACGGTGCTAAGGCTGCAAACTTCTGCTCCAGAACTAGCGCCCCTGAAAAAGCTGGCTTTTTATATCAGGGAGAAGAGGGCTCCAACTTGGATCGAGGTAACAGTCTTCACATTTTCTATACCATAAACATACCAAAAGCCTAAATAAAACTATCTCAGCTTTCATAAAAGGGATAAAGATGAGCACAGAGAAAGGTATTAGATTGAGACAGGTAAGAAAGCACATGGACAAGCTTGATGACTTCTCTCCCCCACCCCAACCTCTGCCTCCCTTGCCTGGTTTTTCCCGTTCTCTTGTTTATTTCTCTCCAGAAAGCTGTGGCTTCTTCACTAATCCCTGAACGCTGGAAAATTAAGTTCCAATGCGAAATTAATTTTGACAAAATTCCTTCACCAGAAGTAAATGTGAAGATCTGAAGAATTTAGTGAGATGGCCTTTTGCTCACATACAGAAAAGATGAAAGACGAGACTGCAATTAAATTCGAGCAGAGTAACATAATTAGCAAATTTATGAATGGGCCTTCTTTTCACAGTTCCACTGTCAGGACTAATTACTTGTATTAATTAGAACTGTCAACACATGAATACACTTCTTGAAGCTGCTTCCTATGGTAAAATATGAGGCTTGTGAATATCAAGGCACTTGAAAAGATGCAAAGACTTTCATTTGTTAGCAAATTCTAAGTGGTGGAGAAACACTCACTGCACAAGGAACCTTGGGGACTGGCTGTAAATAGACTCCTGGTTCATGAATTTGCTATTTGTTCTTCCTTTGCTCAGGCATCAGTCTCGGTTTAGCCATTGGGAGAAATACCCAATATATCACTTTAGAGGACTGCACAAGGAAGGAGAAAAGAATCCTGCAAGTTACCAGAAAACTGCAAAGAGCAACCAGGAGGGTGGGCAGGGAAGAGTTCCTGTCTCTCCTTCGATTACTCTGAGGTCTATTGTAAAGTAAATTTGAAGAACTGCTTATGGAATACAGGAAAGACTTCTGGGGGAATAAGAACCAGAGCTGGAACACCAGCTTTAACGCCACATGACCTTACATAAGTGGCCAAGTTATTAAGCCTCTGGGTGCCTTGGTTTCCCCATGTGAAAATAGGAGAGCAAATGGGATAATAGCAATAGAAGTTGTAAACGGTTGTGGTGAGCCTTACATACAGGTAAAGGGGGTAGTCCAGGGCCCCGCACAGGTGTGTACAAGATGTCGCCGCTTGGCAATCACTGTCATCTAGGAAGGGGGAGGGGGAGGACAGACCTGAGCGCTCCTAGGCGCTCGCGGGGCCAGGTGCAGAGCGATTAGGCGCGCTGCGGTGAGGTGGGCCTGGGCCCCCCTCAGCTCCATCCCTCGCTTAGTTTCTTGTAAGACTCAATGGCACCCAACCTCCAGGTTCTTGTGAAAACTAAAAAAATGCAGGAAATGTACTTGCTATGCCTGGTACATAAAAAGGGATTGCTAAATGTTGGTGCTTAAGCATTCATTATTGGTATTATCTTTTGGGGAGAAATCTCCAAAACGGATTAAAACAGATGCAAAAAAAAAAAAAAAAAATTGGTAAGTGACCTACGAGGAGGAACAGATGCAAGTGCGTGTCCATTCCAGGTGTCCCGCCCCTGCTGTCTCAGGTGGCTGTCAGGGCAGCCAGGCAGCCCTGACGAGGAAGGCGTAATTCCCTAGCCACAAAATCTCCCTAAACCCCTAAATTACCTTGTTCACTGGTGACGGAGAGACAGCGGGGAGCCACCCAGGGCCGACCTGCGGCAAAGCCCAGGCCGTGCGGAGGTGTGAAGCGGGGCTGCGCACGGCTTCCTCACACACCAACTCCAGCCTTTCCTCCTACTCACCCGCCCCCCGCCTTTTCCCTTTATATATATTAAAAACCAAGGCATCAAGAGCTTGATGGGCAGCATTTGTTCTGGCCCACTGGCTAAATTTATTCTGATAATTACCGTAAAACAATTTTAGAATTAAGGTCAGTTAATCAAGCCATTTCAAACCAAATTGGCAACAGTCCACAAAAGATGAAGTTACTCTTGTTCTATGTTTTAGTTCGCAAGGTCCGTCCAGACGCGTGTCTCTGACAGCGCGAAGAGGGCCCATCTTGCGGATGCTGCAGGGAACAGATGGAACGCGTGAAGGGCATCTGCTAAGGTCCCTCCAAACACAAAGCGCTTATATTCCTGAACATAGCAAAATGTCAGTGCCAGGGCTGGTTTCAAGTGACAGTCCATTTCTGTGTAAAATTTAAAAACTAGCCAACTAATAAAATACGAGATGTCGATGACCCCTCATACCATCTTGAAAATCATGCAACACCTTACAAATTCATCTGGTCACAATTTTATAGCATCAAGACAATCAATACATGAAAAGAAAATCTAGTTGGCGGATGTTCTGGATCCTTTCACAAGGCAGCTCAGTTAAAAATACAAGGTAACAGAAAATCCACTGGAGTTCCAAAGACAGGAGGAAGCAGCAAGCTAGCCCCAGCTGACTGCGGCAACCCATGAAAATTAAAGTGTATTTTCTCACCTGGCCTCTCCTTGCTCCCTCGATGCAGCCCATATCTAGTTTTATTGCCCTTTGCTTGATTCTGCTCCACAGGTGTTATGTTTTTTACAAAGGGAAGGCGAGGCCCTCTGCCGGCAAAGAGATTAACCTGCTTGCTTTACTGAGATGCTCGCTCTAATGCGGTGGTCTAGAACCGAACCTGCGATTTCTGATACACATATGCCAGTACTCCTTGTGGCCGGCGTAGGTACTAACGGATCCCACTGACAGCCCTCTAAGGTAGCGCGGAATCTTCAGCAACGGTCGGAATGTGTGTTATCCCTCTTTGAAGAACTCAGTTTTTGATTGCACATGATACGTAAAAATGAACTGGGATGATATGGCAGACACAGCTCTACATGGGGAGTGTAATGACGCGGGTTCTAGGACAAGGTCGGGGACGAGCTTTCATGTGCCCTGGACTTTAACTGGCATCCACCGAAGGCCCTGAAAACACTCCACTATGCCGTCTGCTGGGGAAATTCCCACAGGAGGCTTAAGGTTGACGATGAAGGCAATAGTAACCTCTATTTGAATAACTTCAATTGAAACTTTTTGATATCTTACAGTAAGGTAATTCACTATAACTTCTCATTAGGAGTGAGTGAATGTAAAGAAAAAGTTCATTTAGTAAATTATTAGTAGCGTTCATAGAACACTGAAATAATATTTTTAACTATATTACTAATTAAAACATGACGATGATGACCCCACCAATATGATACAAAAGGCAAAATAATGTAATGATTAAGTACACAGACTCTGGGACCAAGACTGCCTGGCCTCCAATCTCGGCTCTAATTAGCTGTGGGACCCTGGTTCGCCTCCTCTGGTTTAGCCTTCTCTTCTCTGACATGCGCGAATAGTAAAACTCACCCCGTTGGTTGCTCTTGGAGGAAATGAACACGCATGCACATA
The DNA here is from genome assembly GCF_021234165.1 of Pteronotus mesoamericanus. Lineage (NCBI taxonomy): Eukaryota > Metazoa > Chordata > Mammalia > Chiroptera > Mormoopidae > Pteronotus > Pteronotus mesoamericanus. The sequence continues at coordinate 2,659,551 of NW_026555277.1, forward strand.
TACTCATGTACACACACAGGAACACATATACATAAGCATACAGGGGTCATTTACAGTAGTGCCTGGTGTGACTCAAATTCCGTCTCTCCCCCTGCACCCTAACCCCCACACAAAGCGGAGTGTTTTAAAATCCACATTCGATCTTCTTGTCCACCAGGCTTCTGCTCTCACTGGGGTCAAGCACACAACCTTTAAACGCAGCATGTGAAACGGGCCTTCCACAGCCTGATTCCCGCCGGTCTCTCCACCCCGGACCCCACGTTGAATAATGCATTACAGCCCCAGCCGGCTCAGTCCCTCCAGAGGCCCGTCCCCTCTTCTCGGGCCTTTATCCATGTTCTCTGCTCACCTCACTCCTCTCTTCATTCACATTCTTCACTGGCTTCTCCTCACATTCAGGGGAAACCAAAATCCTTAAGTGGGTCACGGTCTACAACCCATTAATTCAAATTTAGGATCAGCACCCACATTGCCCCACACTTAGACGTTGTACATCCATATGAGCGAGGAGGCTCATGGCCTAAATATTTTGTCTGCCGATCTTTAAGGCAACTGAGGTGAGAGCAGATGTGCTGACATCAGGCCAGTCACCCAGGAGGACAATCCCTGTTTAGAGTAAATGCTGCCCTGTGTGAGCACCTCTCTGTTCCGGTTGCTGTAGGTGCAGTTTTTAATTTATGTTCATGGTAAACAGTTGCTTGCCTATTCACGTTAACTGCAAACAGCCAAGAAAGACATGGTTTTTTTTTTTTAAAGAAAATACAGGCCTGGGTGTTTTTAAGGACAGTGCTCACTTGATCTCATTATTCTGCCAGTTAATTGACAGGAAAGACCGTCCTAATTGCTCATTAACTCTGAAGATGTCCCCCTGGCCTGGTGTCAAGGTCTGCGAGGTACGGTGCACAGCAGCTGTGAAACTGCTGCCGCTCGAGGGGACAAAGCATTAGATCCACACAGCTCAAGACAGCACATGTTTTGATTTTGGGTTCAAACAATTCTCTTCAAAATACAGCAGAATTTGGTGGAGAGTTGTTTTCTCCTTAGGCTAATAACATGAACCGCACTCCTGATCAAATATTTTCTTAGGCTGCAAGGTTTCAGCCATTGCTTAAGGAAATCATTCCTGGTTAGATTGTAATCTGCTAAAATGGCAACTGATTTAAAAGGCAGATTGAGGAAGGCATTCCTTGGTGCCCTTGAACTTCCAGCCAGCCCTGTCCCTGCATGCAGGGCTGGGATGAGCTGGAGTATGACAGAAACGAGCCACCAACGTGGGCCCCGCTCAGTGACTGGTCGGACCCCTTCCTCACAGCACACAAAGAAACGCAGAATTCCAGTCAACAGCTACGCCCGCGTACCAGGACGCCCTGTCTGCATGCGCCTGTGATATGTAAAACACCAAAGAGGTAACGTTTAGCAAATAATTAGGGCTACCAAGCGGTAGGAAGCGTTGCCGTAAACTGACAAGAGCTGGAGTGTCAGAGTTACGTTCAGACTGGGCCTTGCTGGGTCTGAGTTATCCAAGTCCGGGGCTTGCGCCTCAGCAAAAAGCATCCTCTACACAATCGTGAATTACTTGGGGGTTAACATTTGTCTCTGTCACAGCACAGTGTGCCAAAACAAGGGCTCTGCTAACCCCCAGGGACGCAGCTTATTTAAAGTTATAATGAAGACAGCTGGTGTTCTATACAGATGTCACTTCCTCTAGAAGACACTTATTAAACACTTTATCTCTCTTAATGTCGACGGCCTGGCTCCATTTTGTTTCAGCAGCACCCTAGTTAAAAGCAAACTGCTTTCTTTAAGTCTCGCTGGGCTGAAAATTCAAAACTACTGGGCTTTGGGTTGTTTCAGTTGATTTGGAAAGAATCCTGAATGCAGTGATTCAAGAGTCAACCCACACTGTCTTCTAGTAACACAAACTGTATGTTGCAATACAAAAATGCCTTCCACAGAAAGTGTGCCACCCTTCCGAAGGACCCAAAGCTCCGAGTCCCAACCTCCATGACAACCTTTCATCGAGGTGAAGCAGGACAGATACGAAAAGACTGTATGCAATAAAACGCCCAGAGCTTCACATTTTGTGTACGGTAAGGTCAAACAGAGCCCCCTGGTGCTGTGGCTCCTAAACGGTGTACTCAAGCAGCCTCAGGCTAAGACAGAACCCAGAGTGGTCGGAAACCCTTAAGGAAGAAAGAAATTGTTGTAGCCAGGGAGACCTAGCTGCTAATAACGGGACCAGTTGGCCTTCTTGCTGGAAACGTGTGGATAGCTGCAGCCTAGGAGGTTTGAGAGGAGAGATAAGGGGGCAAAGGAATAAGTAAAAGGAAAAGGGGAGACAGGATCTGGAGAGAGGCGAGTGAGGACCCTCGGCTCTCCTCAGTCGCCCGGCACGCTGGGCGTCTGTCTATTCACAGCCCGCAGGGGCTGGGGGTGAACACACAGGTATGATTTTAGCTGCATTTCTCTACAAAACACTTCCTGATGCCTTACATGGGAGGCGGTTGTGCAGAACATCAGAGAAGAGCAACTCTAATATTGAATATTCTTAGCAATGCATAGGCTGATTTTAATGACACTTATTTTCTTTATTAAGGCACTGCATGATTTTGCAGAAATTTTAGAAAATGGAGGAAAGCCAACACAAGAAAATAGAAGTCACCATAATCTTTTCCCCAGGAAATAGAGATGACTGGCATTTTGTTAAATATTATTCCAACCATTTTTTTTTTTTAGTGCATTTACTAAGTCTTACAAAAATAAATGAGTTTGTGACTAAGAACACCGCTGTATCCTGCTTCTCATCGGGTGCACACTCTGCGCTTGCTTCTGTCTTTTTAATGGCTGAGTATTATTCTCTATCATGATTTATTAACCAGTCTCCTCCTGCAGCATGTTCAGGCCACTGGCAGTTTTTCCAAAGCATAGGCTTCCAATGTAATTTTAATCAGCTTAATATTTATAGCAATCTTACTAAATTTGTACAGTTTTGGTCCTGAATTACAACAAAAATAGCTTTAAATAACACAGACGTGACACAGGAAGATCTCCAGTCTCTGACTGAGAGTTAGGAGGACATGTAGATACATATAATAAAGGACTCTCACATCTGGCGTCCTGTAATAGATACAACACAATTATAAATAGTTTTGGGTCCTTGGAGAACTGCCATGTGATGAAACTAGACCACTCTGAAAGCTATTTGTGGTTCTATAATAAATGGAAACTAACATATGACTCTTGATTTTTCTCACCAGCAACACAACACATGAACAAAAAACTGTGTGCAACCCTGAGTGAGGCGGCTGCAAGAGGCAGAGACGTCAGCGAAAATTCTCACGTGAGCGATGCCCATTAACAAGTATTGTTCGATGTAAAATTCTGACGTCTGAAGGCACATTTAATGTGAGTAAATTCATTCTTTTTTTTGTAATGAATTATTTCTTTTCTTAAAGGAAAACTACTGAAGAAAAATTGAGTCCTATTTAAATTAACTACGCAAATACCCTCAACTGAAATGTGTCCATATTAAAACCGTATTTTAAAACTCATATGCTACAATTTTTGGTAGAAACAAATAATAGCCCAGTAGGTTATTTATGATTGTCGGCAGTAAACTTTTTTTTGGGGGGGGTACCCTGTGATGCAGGTTTCTTGTATAAGAAGGACATTCTTTCCCTATACAACCTATTTATTTCACAACTTTTAACTCCTGCTTAACAAAAAAAAAAAAAGAAAGAAAGAAAGAAAAAAAAAAGAACTCAGCCAATCAATCAAATATCTACCAATGAAGACAGCAGTAAAGGAAACATCATCATTGATCTATTAGGAGAATAGTCTTTCAAATTTAGCTAAGACTGTTCTCTCGTGGCTACACCCACCTCAGAGATTTTAGTTTTCTGAAACCAGGACGATGCCAATAGAATAGATGAGAATGGCCTTCATTTTTGGTGTTCATCACTTAGAACACAACCCTGTGCAAGTCATTTAATTTCTCCACACCTCTGTTTCACAATCTAAAATAATATAATTACAAATGTGTATTTTGTAGGATTCTGTGTGGGTATGTGAACCTTCCTAGCACAGTGGCCAACAGGAAAGTGGCATTTTAACCTCAATGGACTGGGAAGGATTTCTCCAGAACATTTACAGTGGTTTTTTTGTTTTGTTTTGTTTTGGTGCCTGTTTTACGGGTTGTTGCAAGGGTGCACCTCAAACGTTAGGTGATTCTTCTCGGGGTGGTGGGATTATAGGGTATTTTTGTCTTCTTTTTGCTGATTTTTATCTTTCACAGTGAATATGGGACAGTTTTTGAAGGGGTTCAGAACAGGCCTGCCCAAGTTGTGCCACTTTGGCAGGAAGATTATTCTGAGCTGAATCGAGACCTTTGGGCTCACAGGCAGCTTTTGCCTTTCCCTCAGAAGAATGTAAATCGAGGCCTTGCCCATCATGAGAGTTATTACCAAAAATAACTTTTTATGTCCTATCTATAGGGAAGGACACACATCTAATTACTGAACATCTGCTCTTCTTATCGTCCAGAAATGACCTTCCTCCCTCCGTAGCCCCAGGTGCCTTACCTCATCCTTAGCTCAGAATGTCAAACGTGCTCATTCTCCCTTTCTGTCTCAGGACCTCTCGTGTACGTGGGGTCTCCAATTCTCATGTGTGGGGGGTTCCCATGCACACATATGTAATTAAATTTGGTTATTTTCTTTTGTTAATCTGCCTCATGTTGATTTCATGGTTCGACCCGCCAGAGGACCTAGAGGGGCAGAGAAAAATCCACCTCTCCCACCCCGGATGCTTTTACAAGCAGAACCACAAGTGCTACCCAAATCTAAAAGAGCAGAAGAGATGAGCTCAGGCACCCAATGTCACCTGTCTCAGGACCTCCGCAGGGCACACCTCGCACATCTGGAATTCAGGTAGGACTTCCAGGAAAGGACTTGAGCACTGTCCACACCCACGGCAAAACAAGAGCGGACGCACACAGCCACGACAGCACGCACCTAACAGGTGCTGGCGCACGCACGTTAGAACCCGCGCTCACACTGTCTCCCTGACCTCCGAAGGCCTGGGGGACTCCACGCCGGGTGACAAGCCCAGAAGGCTGAGGCAGGAGCTCCCTCAGGGTTCAGGTCTGCTCAAGGGAACGCGGGTCCAATCTGGCCTCTTCCAAGGAGGTCCTGACTCCGCCACCCCTCACACCTGGGGAGCCCAACCTCCTTTGCACCTGCATGCCCCGGGCGGGACACTGTCAACGTAACAGGGCCACAGTTAACAGATATATATATAGATACACATGATAGAAATATAGATAGGTACGGATTGTGATGGAACAGTAAGTCTCCAGGCTTCCCCACATCTGTTTTCTCATTGTGTAAAATCAGGCATCGGGTATGGTGACCTCAGCCAGTACCAGGACATTGCAGTTTGAAAATGGTGCTGCCTTCTCTCATTCTCCATCATGAACTTAAAAAACAGTTTAAAAAAAATTAATCACAGAATCAAAGTAATATGCCTCGCCTCAAGATTTAACCTGCAATTATGTGCTTCCTGTGCTCAACACTGTGGCTCCTTAAAGATGCCATAAGAGACCACACACATAGGAGAAGGTGGGCTGTTATGATAGAGCTGTCGCAAGTGTTCTACACGTGTTCAATGTGCACTCACATGGCTTAGGAAAGAATTAGAAAGGCTCGAATAAAAAAAATAAAATTGTACTCATTGAAAATATTAACTACTAAGTCTATACAACAGTCTGGGCCTTCCCTTCAAAAAAAAAAAAGAGGTACTGTTTTATTTTGTTTCACATTTTAGTTTAGATACATAGGAATAGAAACTTCTTCACACCCTTAATTGTTTGAGCAACAGGAATGTATATTCCTTTGCAAGTTTAAAGCACTATTTGATATCTCTCTTCCTAACTAACACATTTTATAAAAATGACAAGAGTTTCTTAATTGGGCCTATATTACAGTTTTCTCCAATTAAATCTGATCTCCTTAAACACTGAATATACACAGTATAACCTCTGAAATTGAAAACTATATAAGGTAACGTGAGTATCCAAATCATTGCATTAGTAAACTTGACATTCTATAAACTTCTGTAACTTAGAGAATCAAAGTTGCTGAAGTGGAGAATTTCGTAGTTGGGTAAGTGAAATGATCAACTCATTTCACAAGTTACTGTCTTGTCAATCTAATACTTTGGTTAACGGAAGTGAAGTCAGTCACTTAAATCTCCTGTCATTCAGCAAAAAGAATAACATTTTTGGTTGGAGAGTAAAGAACAAGATTTATTCGTTTCTGTGGCCTGCAAGGCCTAACAGTATTCGACACATACATAGGGCTCAAACGGGGACGTGCTGAGCAACAGAATCGGTAACCCAGAGCTACAGGGTGAGTGCGCCAGGCCGTCTTTCTGAAACGCCTAAGATTTGGTAGCACGTGGACAACAGTTGAGGGGAGTGTTGGGGGGGGGGCGGCGGTGGAGGTGGAAGCGGTTATAAGGGGGATGAATGGTAATGGAACCGAAAAAATACAAGAAAAAAACCAAACTGTTAAAAAAAAGATTGGGTAGTCCCGAATCAGTCCCCCTGTGTGGGGGACGAGTGTGGGGACAGGAGAAAGGGGAATTAATCTGAGTGTCATTTATACTTTTCTTTTTAAACCTACTCATTAGCATCTGAATCATGCCTTCCAATAAATGGTGATTGTGGGGGGAGGAGGCAGAGAAAAAAGGGATAGGCTCACACCTAACTATTAATGTCGGTTTCCCAATACGTTTACATTTCATGTATCACTTTTGTTTGATGATTTTTAGCAACGGCGGGGCTACAGTTAATATTTTTAGGTCATAGAACCTAAACAGAAGCCTGCTCCTTCCCTAGACAGATCTGAACGGAACTCTGGTCCACTCCGTTTATCATTCCTCTCCCTGACTGCTACAGCCGCATGTTGTGTCACAGGTCTGATACGTAGGTACTTACATATCTTTACGTGCACAACTTCCCATTTAGATACAGGCTTGAATAGCTAACTTTCCTCACTGAAACGAGTATCTTCGGCATAGACGGTATCAAGTAAGAACCACTCATGAAAAGGAAGTGGTATTCTGTGATGGAATTGTTTTCAGACAATCTGGCACTTTATGACATAGAAAGGTTACCTGAGGGGAAACTCACCAAACTCCGTACTGTTAAAAAGAAAAGGTTACATGGTCACACAGAATTAGCAGTCTGTCCTGGCCTGCTGTGCTCCCGTGAAGTGAGGCAGGCCATCCGGGAATGTTTGCACGCGTTAGAAATTGCCAACTGCATGGGCCACGTGGGGCCACAGAAGGCTTATCTGATCATGCAGCTGAAGAAGATGCCACCACCCAACCCATGGAGTTATTGATTTAGATCTGCCACAGCTAATTGTGTGAACTGATCTTCCAGAAGTGATCTTTTAGCCCTGAGTCCTGAGACGTCTACGTCAAATAACCCATTCACGTTCTTCACATTTCCCAAAATCGCCACCTTATTCTACCCACACCCCTCCGACTCAGTCCATTACCACAGGATAATGGAAAAGGAAGGGACTCTGAAGAGCACCCAGTTCAACTCTTTTGTTATAAAAAATAATAACCACACAAAGATCTGACCAGATTCAGTCACTCGCACCTCAGGTGAAATTAAATGATGTGCCAGGATTGACGCGTTCGCCGCTGCAGGCCCCCCGCCCTCTTCCCTTTGCTCCGCACCGTGAAAGAGTAAAACAGCATGGGCGTACTCTATTCCATTTTTCTCCAAAGTTTCTATACCATATTAGAGAAACAAGACAAATGCTGCTTTTCTATACCTTGGTGTAGCTTCAGTAAAACAGAAAATGTACATTTACTTAACTTGTATCTCAGAGGGTCCCTAGGCACACATGATACTTATAAGCAGGATTTAAAGATACTGTCAAATGATATGTTAACAACAAAACAGCTAGATATTAATTGGAAACCTAAATACTTTCTTCCAGTATAGCTTCCCTGGTGATTTTACATCTCAAGACTGCGAGACAAAGCAGCACCCAGTTCCAGCCTGCAGTGTGCTGCCGCGTCGGCTCCCATATGGCTAAGCAGCCACCCGACCGCACAGTGAGGGGCTGGGGGGGGGGGGGCAATGACTGCTTGATATGTACAAGGCAGCCACGCGTGACGGGGGCCATTTGCCTTTCAGACGAGTCTAAGAAAAGCGGCACAAGTTACTCCACGTGTCGGGAAGATCCCCAGCTTTGTCCAGTACCCGGGCTCCCGGCTGGCAGACAGAAGTCTAAAAGGACACAGCTTTGTACCCAGCCACCAGCTGAACTTGATGGCAGGCTATTAAAAAAAAAAAAGGCACAAATTATACATGGAAGGATGTGGGGGAGGGGGAGAGGAAAATGCAAAGAGCTAATGTTCCTGGCTGGCATCTGCCTTTTGACTCAAAGAAAGAGATGGCCCTTTTCCAGCATTTTTCTATGACTGTGGTATCAGCTGCCTCTTGGACTCGCTTACAAAAGCTGAGACTGCCAACAACAAGACAAGAGTTCTGTTACTAGTCGTAGTGTGCAAGCCCCCTGAAGTAACAGGGATTTCGATGTTTCTTTCTCCTACAAAGGCGACACTGGTGTTATTAGTCGCAGCCTGAGCCCCAGGATTTGTGACCACGGCCAGGCACCTGAAAGGAATATGATGCCAGCAACCTCTGAGGTTAAACAGGTGCCACCTTGATTCTTTAATTTACTCTTCTAATATATTTCACTAAAGAACAGTTTGAAACTAATTGGTTCTGGATGTTTCTTGCTAAACCAGATTTCTACCAAATGAATTTCTATTTCTTGGCCCTTTCAAATCTCAGTATTGTTGGTTAACTATTACACTATCTTTTCATTCTTAAACCTGAGAATCAAAAGGAAACAATGAAGCATTTACCCAGTCTTTTAAAAAAGGAGTACAGATTCTACCTACTTCATGAGGAAAAGCTCTTTAACTTTAAAACAACAACATCAACAACAACAAAAAACCCTGGTCAATAAATGTCCGAGGAGTGGTAGATTCAAGATGCAATTAAGAATAAGGACTGCTTCCAGCTTCCACTTGGGATGGAGAAAGCTGGAAAAAGCATCGTCCCATCCTTACAATAAATATAAATGTTGAACAATCTGCAAATTAATAACTTTTCCTGAACCCGTCAGAGAGCTGGGACAGTAGGGCACCCAACAAAACAGAAGCCTAAAATGCTACGGGAGCTCTTGCCTACCTAGGATCCACTGCTGGCCACTAGCAAAAAGATTGTAGCCAAAACCGTTAACAAATTGCTCAAGTGTGAGCTAGCAAGAGAACACGGAATATATCCACATACTATGTAACACAGAACAGCAAGGAATTCACACCCACTTTCAGCTCTTCTCTGGACCTCAGGGGGTCCTCACAAAAGAGGTAGGTGAGAGTCCAGAGGCAGTGCCCTTTGCCACTCCTGGGGAGGGAACAGCAGTCACTGCAGGGGAGGTCCTATCAAAGGCTGCCTGGCTCCTTCTCCACTGCCCTCCTGATGGAGCAAAATCCGTAAATGACTGGGAGAAAGGCAAAACAAAACAAAACTCATCTCTAAACCTGGGGGAGGCGCAGGGACACCTGCACACCGAGGGACACAGCGACTGCCCAAGACTAAGGCTTAATGCTGCTGTCACTATGCTGTGTACCTGAAACTAATCGTTTAATATGGTATGTCAACTATACTTAATTTAAAAAACAAACAAACCTTATCTTACTCTATTTATAAAGAGAATACAAATATTGGATGGGGGAAAAAATCAGAGCATACCCCTACTTGCCTCCCACCATCCGACTGAAGAGCAGAGAGTAACGAGAAACAGCAGCGTGTGCCGTGGGGAGACAGGAGCAGGGCGGACGGAGGGCCTGGCCGAGCTCTGGTGTGAAGGAGAGGAACTGAAGTTCAAGCAGACACTGGGAAAAACTCCCTGGCAAATCAGCCCCCACTCAAAAACAAGGTGATGCAGGAGGAACCGGAAGCCTTTGGTGCTCTGACGGTACCCAGAACAACAATATGTGTTCCACATCACTCACAGGAATTCTGTGTAAGTCAAAATACCCACAGTATCCAACAGTACATGTGGACAGGCAATCAGTACGATGGAGAAGACCTGAACAACACGACCTCCACCACCCGCTGAGTTAATGTAACTAACCGCTATAGAATACGCCACCCAGCTAGAGCACAGCACACATAGCTTTCAGGTGCACGTGGCACTTGCACCAGGATGGACCATAAAGTATCACAACCAGCTGATACTCATCCTGGGGATACAACCCTGCTTCAACTTTGAAAATCAAAACAATTTAGTATGTCCGCAGACCAAAGGAGAAAAAGTGTGTAATAATCTCAACAAACACAGAACACTTTTTGCAAGTTCTATTTATAATGTATCATAGTTCTATGTCCAAAAAAAAAAAAAAGAGAGAGAGAAATACTTAGGTATAAATCTAAGAATATATATGTAGGATCTATATGTTCAAAATTTAGTGGCATGAAAATATAATTACAACATAATAGTGAATGAGATAAAGTAAGGTACAGAATAGTAATGTACTAAGTATATGGCCAGAATTTTATAAAATAAATGCAAACCAAATATTTTTCCATACAAATAAAAGGCTAAAAGTAATAAATGTCTTTTTAAAAATCCCTCCTTGGTTTCTCATCCTTAACAAGACAATCATGAACTGTTGCCAGGAAAACATAATTGAAATTAAGATAATTTGTAAAGCTTTTGCTGTCACCAATTACTCTATAATGCATTTCAAGAAGGCCCTTTCGATCAGCTTTCTCAGAACTAGATCCATATGCTCTTAAAACCATTCACTGAAAATAAAGTTTGGTGGTCAAACACGGTTGGAAAGCATTAATTTAATAAACTGGTTTCCTGAGTGCAGAGCTCATTTGAATGGACTGTACACCAGTGTCATTTGGGGTCTTCAAGGGGGTATAGTTTGCAGTTTCCCAAAACTGTCTGAATGTAGAACTTGTAGAGGGAGGAGCAAGAGAGGGAGAAAGGCAAGAAGAGAGAGGAGAGAGTTGTTTGGGTGACCTTTGGAAGCAGGTTACCAACATCGTATTATTTTGCTTCTAAATACATCAGCGTGCACTTCCCAAGAACGCAGGACCTTCTGCTGCTTAACCACAATACCACGGTCGCATCGAAGAGAGTTACATTATTTCCCTAATAACATCTCATATCCGGTCCGAATACAAAATTCCCAGTTTTCTCGAAACATGTCTTTGATAGCCAGTTGTTAAAGGTTCTCATGTCACATTTGGTTATTTCCTTTTAATACAAAAACCACAGCCTGCTTTTTTTTTTATTAATGACATTCTGCCCCCGGGCCCCCTCCCGCCCGGAGACCAGCCTCACTGAACTGTGGCAATCCCACAGTTGGTCTGGTTATTTCCCCGTGGTGTTGGTCACTGTTCTGCTAGTCCAAGCACTTACCGCACAGCGACACGTAAATGTGACGACTTAATTAGAGTCAAGATGAGCTTTTTCAGCCCGGATATGTCACACTGATGCTGCGTCCCGCATCTTGCATCCTATTTGGGGACATGGGATGTCAGGTCATCCCGCTAATAATACTCTCAGATTTGATCGCTGGGTTCAGGTGGTGACAGCCAGCTCTCTCCGTCACAAAGGTGCGTTTCCCCTTTGCCATAAGCGCGTCTGCTGGAAGGTGATACTGTCTCACTGTACGAAGGTCCTATTTCTTAACAACTTCCTACCGATCTTCGATGATCTTTGTCAAGACTATCAGCTACTTCGCTGGGTTTCCTGTTAATTTTTATTTACTTCTTTTAAAATTTCTTTAGACTCAAATTTGCTCTTGGTGCTGTAGTTATCTGAATGTCGACAAGAGCAAAGAGTTGTGTATCTACCCCAACAACCGAGATAGAGAACAGCTCCATCACTTGCCCTGTCCTTTGGGGGTGCCAAATAAAGCTCGGTGCAAAGTCCATGCTGAGCAGCTTTGCTTTAATCTACTTGGCCCATATTATCCCCTATCCGCCTAGTAGTGCTTAAACTCCTGCGGGTACAGGGGTAACCATGAAAATGTGTTACTATGCAGGCGCTGGGCCCCATGGCCTGAGTTCGGGACTCCCAGGCCAAGGTGGGTTTCTGGTGACCGTGACGCTGGCAGCCCTAGGACACATGCGGCGAGGGGACTGCAAGAATGGCCGAAATTCTGTGCTTCTCCTTCTGCTCGCGCTCTTGGCGGTGTGACGTTGCAGCTCCTCCCAGGAAGAGGTGGGTCTGCTTCCCCATCTCACGAATCTGCACTTATCTTGGCTCGTTTCAGTGACAAGATACAGTGGAGCTGACGATGCACCAGTGCAGGCCTTTGCTGGTCTCCACTCTCGGAAGCCTTGTGGTGAGGGCTGTGAAGGAGCCGGGGCTGGCCTGCTGGGACAGGAGTGGCATGCGGCCTGACCCCCATTGTCACCTTGGACAACAGGGATTTAGGCATGTCAATGAGGCCATCGGAGAGCAGCCGGTCCCCCGCTGACCACTGCAGACCCCTTAGTGTACCAGCCAAAATCACACCAGCCTGCAGTGACGCAGCTGACTCACACACTCAGGAGCAAGAAGGAATGTTTACTGTTTCGAGGCACATGTGTTACAGAGATTTGTTACACAGTATCAGCCAACCGATACACCATCGTTCTGATACCCTTCACCTGAGAAACATTCCTTTGTCTCTCCCTGTCCATTTCCCTCGCCATCATCATCACTTAAGCTTTCTTGTCCTGCTCACTCTGCAGCGGTCATCCGGCTTGTCCCCCTCTTGCCGTCATTCCCCACCTCCGTGCACGCTGCCGCTGCTGAGACCATATTCCTTCAAGTCAGGCACCAAGCTGTGACAATTTAGCATTCCTATCATCTAGCCTACTGCCTGGTTCCTCCCACAGGCGCTCAGTTCTCCTCTGCCGACACACAGTTCTGGTCCCATCACTCCCCCGGGCAGAACTCCGTTGGCATTTACGCTAGACGCCAAGCCTCTTTCCGCCTGGCCTGTTTACACTTCTAGGACCTGTGGTCAGGCCCCAGCCTCGCTCCCCACTCTTCCTCCCCTTCTCCCCGGAAGGGTCCCTCCAGAAGTGAGGGCTGACCACGCCCCTCTCTCCTGTGTCCGTGCACTGACTCCCGTTGGCAAGGCCCTTCCACATCTCTGCAAACCCTCCACACTCTCAAAGGTCCAATGGAAAGGTCGCCCCCACGGTGACACGCTGACAGCACTTGGCCTCAGCCTCTCTTAGGCACCTGGGAGTGAGGGCACCCAGCAGGCGTCCCCCTACCAGAGCCTGTGAACTGTTTGAGGACAGATTTCCATCTTTTACCTCTCTGTATTCACTAGTGTACCTAACGCAGTCCATGAAACAATATGACCTTAATTAACGCTTCTTGTTTGACTAGAGGACTTCTAGTCACTACTAAAAAATAGTAATAACAGTAACACCCGAACTCATACGCCAGGGCCACTATAGAGATGGCTAAATAAATGGAGTGGTTTTCATGTATCAGTTTGTAAAAGAATCTTCTGGAAAGCCAGGTAAAAATACAGATTCCCAGACTCTGCCCAAAGAGAGACTGGCTCAGGAGGTAGGGTGGAACCTTGACTTTGGATGTATCTCGAGCTCTGCATGTGACTGTCAGGAAGGCTTGTGGGCAACCGTGACGGACAGGGACATAGAGCCTGGTTTTCAGGTGTGAATCCCAAAGAAAACTGCCCTTCCCATGCACCGAAGGTTTTTTTATTTTTTTTTTAAGTTTCTTGATTCTGATGCCAAAGCACTGCGTGCAGCAGGCCTATAAAAGGAAGCGCTTTAACAATACATACACAGTCTGGCACCCGACGAGCCTAGGTTGTAGGGCATAGGGTATCACACCCCGCTCTCTGTAATCACAGTGTGCACGTTTTCCCATCTACAGAGCCTTTTCATAAACTATTTAAAGTTTCATTTGCTGCAAATAGTCCTTTCTCAGACCATCTGGCCACGCGAGGTATGCTTTAAAGTAAGTGAAGGGCGCAAAGTCCTACCGTGGTCCTGGAGGCTGGCCCGCAGCGCCCGCTCCAGCTGCTCCTCCTCGCTCAGGCCTGCTGTGTAGGCGTCATAGCTCCTGGGCCCCGCCTCCTGGTAGCCTGGCCTGCTGTAGGGGTAATAACCCCCAAACCCAGAGTGACCTACGGGATCAACGAACAAGGGACAGAATACGGTCATGGACTGTTCTTTTCACACTTCCCGTTTCGAAAGCAAAGGCAAGAAAACAATTCCTGTCGTTATTTTGAGTGTAGTAATAATCCTCAAAATAAGAAAAGATGGCGAATGGAGAATTCCTCCGTGAGGCTGGGCAATGGCTGTCTTGTATCCACAGAGCTCAGCACAGGGCTGGGCGCAGCTGCATCCTTATGTGCTGCAGAGGAAGACGGTATTAATTTAGAAGGTAGTCAGTGGTCCTGGAGTGGAGAGGGGACCCGAAATGGACTGATGACATATCAACGAATTCTTCCAGCTTAGGGCTACTTAACACTTAGAGTATTTTCAGTGAAGTCCTGACAGGAGTCAAGGGATGGTTGAAATGACAGTTGACAAAGCCTTACTGTCCAGTGGCTCCGTGCCATGAGAGGCAGGCCAACATCTACTATGTATACGACAGGATATCTGTGCTGGGTATGATATTTTGGGTGGTAATAAGTATGTTAGGATATACAAGCCAATGACCCTGTAATTACAATTCCATATCAGAGATCATAGTTTCTATCAGTTTTAAGAAATAAGTTACTAGGTAAAATGAGAGAAGAGACAACCTGGCCATTAAATAACGCTTAGGTACCTAACTTAGATACCACATTAGTAAAGGTCAATTACAGAGCAAAGTTCACTTTTGGAAGGTTATTTCCATCAATCTTTTGAAATCAGTTTGGGTTTACTCCTTACATTCTCTTCAATCACCCGTTTTTATGGAATTCTCTGGGAAGAGATTTTTTTCCCCCCAGAGAAAATTACCAAGCTAATGCTGGCATAACGGAAGAGAAGTAATAGTCTGTTTTATTTTTTCCCTTCTTTTATACTCTTTGAAGATGATGTTTCAAATGTTTAATTTATATGCTTTTTGTTGTTGATGAAAATTCCTACCTTTCGCTATTAGTCTTATGTCATACGTCACCATATCAGTCAAAATCACAGGACATGCCTGGGTGTAAGTAACCTGATTGCTTTAATAAGGCTATAGGAAAAAAACTCACAATCAAGCCAAAAACAGGAACACTGTTGTGTAGAATCCAGTAAACTGAGATCTCATATTCAGAATCTTTGATAATTGGTCCTCAAGCTATTTCAAAATTTACTTTTGTGTTGGTCATGAATAAAAAGCTTTCCTAATATACAAGACAGAGAGGGCAGAAAGTTTAACTATTTCCCATACGAATCTTCTGGGACTCTAAAAGTCTTTATTTTATTATAAACAATGAAATGACAATAAAATACACCAATTCAGCTTCAGCTGACATTATAATGCAATTAAATGTGTTCATAAAAGTATTTGTCATGTAAAGTATTTGTGCCTAGTGGTTATGTTTTATAATGCTTTATGGAGATATAATTGACATCCTATACAATTTACCAGTTTACTGTGTGACTCATTGGCTTTTAGTATATTCACAGAGTTGTGCCACCAACACCACGATGGATTAATTTTAGAGCATTTTTTAACACTCTCCCCCAAGAAACCTGTAGCCTTTAGCTACTCCCCCAACATTTTTCCCAGCCCTAAGTAACCACTAATCTACTTCCTGTTCCTATTGTTAAGCCTATTCTGGACAAGCACATAAATTGAGTCATATAACATGTGGCATTTTGTCTCTGGTTTATTTCACTTAGCATAATGTTTTCAGGGTTCACCCATGTTGTAGCACGAATCAGTACTTCACTCTTTTTCATGGCTCAATAACATTCCATTGTGTGACTATGTCACATTTGGTTTATTCATTCATCAGGTGGTAGACATGAAGGTTATTTTTACCACTTAACTACTGTGAATAATGCTGCTATAAACATTTGTGTACAAGCTTTTGCATGGACATGTTTTCACTTCTCTTGGGTACATACTAGGAGTGGAATTGCTGGGTCATATGGTAGTTTTGTTTAACTGCTAGAAACTGTCAGAATGTTTTCCAAAGCAATTGCACCATTTTACATTCACATGGCAATATATATGGGTTCAGAATTCTCCACATCCTCACCAACACTTGCTGCTATTTGTCTTTTCAATGATAGCAATTCTAGTGGGTGTTAAGTGGTAATCTCACTATGGTTTTGATAACTAATGATGTGGAGCATCTTTTCATGTGCTTATTGGCCATCTGTATATCTTCTTTAGAGAAATGTCTATTCAGAGCCTTTATCCGGTCTTACTGATAAATGCCACACTCTCCTATCTTGGTACTGCTTTACTGAATGTCCTTGAATGTCACAAAAATGAATAGTTTAAATAAAAACTAAATAAAATTGTTCTGGATTTTTTTGGGGTGGCAACTAATTCTGACAAGACTTGCTCCTCATGTAGTAAAAATTAGTGACAATTTACTAACTTCCTCCAATAACCCAACTTCTACTTTCTCACATTTCCCATGTCAGAATATTAACATTACGACATTTAAAATGGGAGAAGGATATAAGTAAATTTCCCAAATCCTCACAGTGGTTTAGGGCTGAAGTGGGATCTGGATACAATTTTAAAAATGGAAGCCTTTCCTCAGATTGGTCTCTCGTCAACAGAACTATCAGGAAGACTCAGCTCCCACTGCTGTGAATAACACCCACCGGCAAGCCTGCTGTCCTGAGAGTGAAGGAGACTGGGGCATGCCTACCAATCCTGCTTTTACACTATACTATAAGCACACACAGGAGACAACGTCCATATAAGGATAAATCGTCAAATCACAATCGATGTATCTTCCTCACAAAGAACAAGAGAGAGGGGCAACTATTCTAAAACATAACAGACTATTTATGGATGTCACTGAATACCATGCGATGCTTCAGCAATCCCTGAAAAGAGAGACTGTCCAATTCCCTAAGACCGCCAATTACGTTATTGCAACAAAAATGCATATTGGGCACTTACCCATATGGCTCATTACCACTTTCAAACCCCTGTGGAAAGTCATTCTGTTACAGGAGGTGTAAGCAGCGCTCCTACCTACTCACCCTCAAACATGTTCAGCTAATTCAAAATCCAGTATAACCCAAAAGCTCCACATACCCATCCTGGACAGATATCAGAAATACCAGCTCCATCTGTAGAGTTTTAATCTCCAGGTAGGTTTGCTATGATTTCAGGCAACATTTTCTTGGCATATAAAAACATTTTTCTTCACATTATTTCTTAAAAAACAACAACCCAGACTTAATCAAATAAACTCTACAACTCTAAACATCTGAATATTATAAACTCTAATTCAGTGCTTGTCAGACAAAGCGTGGGGAGAGGGAAAGTTTTAGTGCCTTAAGTCAAAAAGATCAGTGTGGTTAAAGGTTCTATATCGCCAGTCATAAATCATCAACGAGCCCAACAATCCCATCCACATCTATTATAATGAGAACAGGTCTCCTAGGGCCAAAAATTTTCCACAGCTGTTCTGCTGGGCCAATCAGGTATTTCTAAATCTTCGTAATAAACATGGTTGGAAAAATCTAACAATCAAACACATAGGATAGATAAGTTAAATTATGTCCTGCGATGAATACTAGTTTAATATTCTTTTGTAGACCTATACTTTGGCTCCACAGTAAAAGAGACTCTGGTTATCATTACTCTCTTAACTATTCCTCCATCTGTTCTTTATACACATACCAGGACTTCATGGCAAAAGAGATCAAGGAACACCACCAAGAGGAGAAAAATTGGCAGCAGCTTTTTAAACATTCATGAGGTTCTTTGGCCTCTAAAGGCTTTTTCGGCTAAGGACAGCCACAGTCAGAATAAACCATTGCTTTTAAGAGATGCATATGCTCTCATCAAAGTTCCCTCGATGACCGTGAGCTTGGCCACCTGGCCTGGTGTAGCGCTGCCTTTGAAGAAATCCAATCACTTCAGAGAAAGGAATGTAAATGAGGCGATCTCACCGGGGACAGGCGGAAAGGTAAAGGGGGCTTTTATTTTTGCCTTTAGTTCCCTGGTCTGTGTGTTTTGCTGTGCATAAGCCTCTTTCACATAAAGCAAGAAAGAAGCAGCCGCCCCCTCTACCCCCGCCCCGCCCACTCCTTTTTTTAAGTAATTGCAATAAAAGGGAAGAAAAAACAGGAAGGGAGACTGCTCTGTTTTGTAAGATTAAATCAGCAGAACGCCCATCTCATACCCCTGACCAACAGGAAAAGCAGGGGCTAGGAATCAGTGACCTGCACGTTCAGTCCTCGTCCTAATACCGACAGCCTGTCTGACATTAGCCAAGTTACTTAACATTTCTAAACCTCCCTTCCCCAGCTGCCACATGAGATACTAAAACTAGGTAATCTGTGGTAGTTTATGCCATGTCTGTGCACTACTCTTTTTGTCCAGGGGAACGTTCTTGTTTCTTTGGGAAACTGTGAAAAATGAACCAGGAGGGAAGCCCTTTTTCCTCTAATAACTTCAAGGTGTGAGAGGCCATGCTGCCTGCCCAGTGGAGAGAATAAAGTCATCAGGAAGACAGAAGTTGTCATGGGAGGTACAACCAAAGTGGCCTTCCCATCCAACCCCAGTTTTTAGTCATGCAGGCCAATAAAGCCCCTTTGTACTGAAGTCAGTATAAACTGTTCCCTACACTCAACGACAGAAGGACCCAATGCTCCTCCACGTGACTCTACAGTTGACCCTTGGACAATGCTGGGGTTAGGGGCACCTAACCCCACCCCCACGCAGTCAATCATCTGCGTACAACTTTTAACCACCCCAGAACTTAACTACGAACTGCCTCCTGTGGACCGGAAGCTTTACCGTTAACATTAACAGTTCATGAACACATGTTTTGGATGTTATGTGTATTACATATTGTATTCTTACAATAAACTAAGTTAGAGAAGAGAAAATGTTATTAAGGAAATATGGATGAAGAGAAAATACGTTTACAGTGCGGATGTATTTATTGAAAAACTCCACACGTAGTGGACCTGCGTGGATCAAGCCTGTGTTGTTCGAGGCCCACCGTACATAGCAGCTGTGCGATACCTAACCAGCGTGCGCCCTCCCTTCAGGCGCGCCCGCAGGCAGAGGTGGGCAGAGGGGCACCGCCCAGCCGCTGTCCCTCTCCTGCACCGAGGCCACATTTCCAGGATTTTAAGCAAACACATCACCAGCTCTGGAAGCCTCTTCTAGGGGGCAGTGACAGTCTTCACTTCTGAGGTCCCCAAACCGAGGTAACCCCTAAGTAAGCCTATGATCTTTGTTACTGGTCCCATTCGAATCAACTAGGAAGCTTTTAAAAAAGGGTCCAAGGCCCTGTCTCCATCCCTACTCGGATTTAGTGAGTCTGGGGTGAATTTGAGGCATGTTGTAAAAGCTTTCAGTTGATTCATATAGACAGCCAGGATTGATATTCATGATCCCAGGCTTTAGAACTACATCAAATACATAACTTGTCACTCCAACAGAATCACTCCACTGATTAAATCCTTCAGTGGCACCCCAGCACATTCTAGATAATTCCAAACAGGCCTTTTCATAAAGGCCTGGAAAGCCCTTTACCGACGCTGCCTTCCCAAACTGCCCCCCACTGATGGAGACCCAGCAGTCCTCTGGGTAACCCTCAGAAACTGCAGCCCCTCCCCGCCCGCCCAGGCCCCGTGCTGAGTGCACTCCATTCAAATTGCTGCACAGACTCCTTCTGTCTGGAGGAAGGAAGTGAACTGGACTAGCCGTCCACCATAATCGAGTAGAGGACTGGAGAAAATATATGAAACTAATGTTTTCGGGTGTGGTGTAACAGGTGGTACAGGATTTCAAACCTTTAGAGAAAGGAAGTCAAGGAAATGAGCCTGGGGCACTTCCCAGGCAGTGGTACTGGGATGGGGAACGTGGCTGACTCCCTGCACTGAGTTGGAATTTGCAGGGCGGAGTACACACAAGGAGAGAACTGGGTGTATGAAGAAACCTCCCGACATCTGCATGGAGTTCCTTGGAGGTTTGCCGACTATTAAGCCATGGGTGCTTAGACATTCCATGAGGCCAGGCCAAGAATGACAGAGCTATAATCTGAACAGCTCCCGGGGCTCAGGCAGGGCTGGGAGACCTTAGCGTTCCATCCAGCAGGACTGGAGAGCCCTCGTGGAACAAAAGGCATTCAGGAGAGATCTCAGAAAAGCAACGCCTCAGTAATAGTGTGGCATGAACCCCCTGAAAAATTACTTTAGATCAATTCTAACTAATTTTAAAACAAGCCCTAGAAGGATCAAACTAATTGCCAAGGAACTTAACTGAGTGCCAGAACAGAGTCCAGTTTCCTTTAAAAGAAGATAAACTTGAGTTCTCAACACCACAATATATGCAATGTCTACCATCCAATCACATCTCACTAAGTACGCAAATCAGTGACCCACAACCAGGAGAAAGAGCAATCTAATGAAAGATGCAAGAAAGAACTACATGTAGAGAGAGGACAGAATTAGCAGTCAGGGACTTCAAGACAGCTGTTGTAACTATGTTCCGGAGTTGAAGAAGAACAGGAATATCCTGAGGAGTGAAATGGAGGCAATTAGCCAGGGGTCAAAAAGCTACAACCTGTGGTCCGAAGTCAACCCGCTTTTGTACGTAAGGCTTCATTGGAATGCAGCCACGCCCCTTTGTTTATGAATTGTCTCTCTATGGCTGCTTTCAGGCCAGTGACAGGCTGACCGGTTGTGACAGAGACCATATGGCCAACAGAGTCCTTAGAATCTTAAACATTAGCTCCCTGGCCCTTGACATCAAAGACTGCAGGCCCCAGATTTAAGCTACCGCAGTTTTCAACAGGCACAACTGTAAAAGAGACCCAGGGCTTCCGGAGCCCCTGGCTTCTTTAAGACCTGCTGCCGTTTCTGCTCCGGGATAATACAGGGCAGCCTTCCCAGGCTGGAATGTAAGGGCCCTGGCTTAAAGCAGGTCACATGCTTTAATCAGAAGTCCCTTCTACCTGTTTACACAGACACCTAGAAAATCCACAGCATTAACTATCAGAGGAATGCCTATCTCAGGATAAGTGTGATTCTTTCTGAATAGGTAGTTGGGGAGAATTAGGGAGAACGGTGTGTCTGAAACTAACTTCTAACACTTAGCCAGCAGGGCGTTCTCTTAGGCTGAGAATAAAGGGGCCTCAATCTAGTATGAATCTCTTCATGTCTGAGAGACCTCATGCTCATCATACAATGTCTCCATGGCATTGTTATCTCCTTGCTTGGTCTTCCCAACCCACCCACCCAGATATGCCCCCTGGGCTAGCGCACCATCGAGCTTCCAGGCACGACGGAGGCACAACGACATCACGTGTGCACTGCTCCACGACACCATCAACTAGCATTACCTTAAAGTGGCTCTACAGGGGTCAACACTGTAGTTTTTAAAAATTCAGTTAAAATTTATTAAACAAAATGAAGTACTTACCTGAACTATTAAAATAGTGTTGCTGTCTTCGGTCACCAGTATTGAAAGAAAAAATGCCTAAAGAGGAAGGAAACAAACATTTTAATAGTTGCCATAAGGCTTTTTATTACCCCCAGTTTTATTGAAGTATAACTGACAAAAAATTGTGTATATTTAGGGTGTGCAATGTGAGTTTTTTAAAAAGCTATGCATGTGATGATTTAATATACATACACATTATGAAATGGTTGCCATAATCAAGATAATTAACACATCCACCACCGCACAGTTACCTTATATTGCATATGTGGGGGGATTCTTAAGGTGTACTCTCCCAGTGAATTTCAAGTACATGACACAGTATTAACTAGAGCCGTGATGGTGCACATTAGATCGTCAGCACCTACTCATCTTAGGACAGGATGTTTGTACCCTTTGACCACCATCTCCCCACTTCCCCCAGCCTCTGGCTACCACTGTTCTAGTCTCTGGTTCTATGAGTTCAACTTTTTTAGATGCCACATAGAAGTAAGATCATACAGTATTTGTCCTTCTCTGCCTGGCTTATTTCACTTAGTGTAATGTCATCCAGCTTCATCTATTTTGTCACAAATAGCAGGATTTCCTTCTTTTTATGGCCGAATAGTATTCCATTGTGTATATATATTATTGCATATATAAAGTTGTATCATTCTTTCTCTCTATATATATCTCAATATACATAATGTGAAATATCTATATCTATCTACATATACTCATGTTTTCTTTTATCATGTATCTCATAATTTCTTAATCCGTTCATCCATCAACAGACACTTGGCTATGGAGAAAGACATTGTAAAGAACATGAGAGTGCAGCTAGCTCTTTGAGGTACTGATTTCATTTCCTTTGGATATATACTCCAGGGTAGAATTGTTGGGTCATATGGTAGTTCTATATTTAATTTTTTGAAGAACCTCCATACTTTTTCATAATGGCTGTACCAATTTACATACCCATCAATGGGGTACCAGGGTTCCTTCTCTCCATATCCTCACCAACACTCACCTCTTGTCTTTTTGATAATAGCTGTCTTAACATATCCTGATTTCAAACTATATTACAAAGCTACAGTAACCAAAATAGTATGGTGCTGTCATAAAAACAGACATATGGGCCAATGAAACAGAATAGTCCTAAGGTTTTAACTGTCAATCTTTCCAATAAGGAAGTTCTTGTAACCAAGTCCAAGGTCATTTCAATTGGTTTCTAAACAATTGTTAAAATAAAGTCTCTTTTTTGGGGGGCTAGCCCTAGAACATGTGGGGGACAATGAAACCCTGACTTACACTCTCTGAAGTTCCTCAAAGGTTTCTGTTGATGATCTTTGCTTTCCAAGGTACCAAGTTTCAGCTCTGAGACCTCTGTATAAGTAGAGATGCTCTGGCTATAGAGAGAACTCACCCTCAGCAAGACTGTTAGGAGAGCCATGCTCCTCACCCTTCCTAAGGGACTGTCCCCTCTCTTGTCTTTAAAAGGGCAGAGGGATGGGCAAGTCAGCACTGCTGAAGGAAGGGAGAGAGGGGTGCCCCTCTCCCAGAAGTAACCAGACAGCAGCCTGCATGTGTGGTTCTTTTGTAGAGGGATCTTGTGTCACCTCAATTCCCAGATCACTCTAGATCTCTCTCCTGCTCTACCAGAAAAAAGGCACAGAGACTGCAGGCTCTCTGTAAATAGAACTGAATGTTTGTTTCCACTTTTATTTTCTATTGTATTACTTTGAAAATAGAATGATGCAAAACCAAGACGCCATAGAAAAAAGGCAAGGTTTTAAGAAGGAAAGCTTGAGAGTTTAAATATTATAATTGCAGGGGAAATCATCTTTAGAACAGAAAATACTTGCCTACATTTTGTAATGTGTGCAGAAAGCATTACTAACCACTTCATCTCCAGACACACATAGAAATATGAAATGAAACATTCAGCTCCTGAGAATAATTTTTTTTTTCTTTTATCAGTATTGAGAGCATTTGGGCAAGAAAGCTCATTACTAGATTTCCATTATTAAGTTGTATCAAAAATATAGTAAAACTGGACATTTTCAATAAGTGAAGCTCCCACTGCCTCCTCCAAGCACACATGCTGGAAACACACTAATAAGAAAATGCAGAAAAATGGAACCTGCTTAGATGCAGCACGACCTGTAAAAGTCACCCGGGAGCGAACACAACCTGCTAACAAGGGCACCCAGGCGGTGCCTGGCAAGCTCTCTAATACCATGAATACTGCAAGGTCCTCAAGAATACCAGTCATCAGCACAAGCTGCGAAAACAAGTCATTTGTGGTGCAAGAAAAGGTAAAATAGTCTCAGAAGATTTCCAATGAATAAAAGATGAAATATTGGAGTCCAGACAGTCTATAAAACAAGTGTTTGCAAAAGAGTGTCCTTAGAAGTCATAACCAGCATAGCTTTTAAATTGAGGTCTAAAAAATTAATATACCACTAAATAAAATAAAGTATTTATATTGAGCATCAGTTTGAAGGAAACAAAAGGAAAAAAAAATCTTTAAAAAGCAGGAGCCAACCTTTGAGCAATAGCAGACTTGGGCTGGCCCCACACGAGTGTGTCTCCCGCCAAGGGCCTAGTGGTCGCTCTGAACTCTTTCAAGTGCTGGCCCTGAACCTCAGTACAGACTTTTCTTTTTCAGCTTGCCTTGCACATTTATGAATGCATGGAATGCTGTAGGATAATGCATTACTTAGCTTTCTGCATTTTCAAGGAACTCGTGGATTTCTGTGAATAGCATTAGTGCTGAGAGTATACATGTATATTACTATCTGCCCCCTAAGAAAGCCACAGATTTCAAATGTGGGTCTGCAGCCTCTTTGGAGCAGTGTGAGGAACTGTGTTATACGTCTTGGTTTAAGAAGAGACTTAAACCATTGGGAATTCCTGAGCAGACCCACGGGGTAACTTGGAGTTGCTTCTGTTCCCATAAAAATGAAGATGAACTTCCAACTTGTCATGTCAAAGGTGCTTTGTTCTGTACCTGCGCACATTTCCATGATTTTCTTCAGAGGCCCGTGGATGTACATGAGTCCAACAAGAATCCCGGCCAGATGCCCGGCGAAGGAAGTCCTAGGAGAGAAGGAGACCCTTTGTGAGTGTTTGTTCTGCTGCTGATTACAGCCGTCCTGTCTTCTCATTAGCCCAGCGCATGTCAATTAGTCACAGTCTGCAGGCTTTGTTCCACACCACGTCTTTTATGCTGAGCAGCATTTAACTCAGTCCAAAGAACAACATTTCCTACCTTAGGAAAAAAAAAAAAGGACAATGAATAACAACCACCACATGTTTAAAATGCAATATCCGTCCTTGACCAAGAGCAGTGGGCTGGCTCCTTCACAGCAGCTGAGCATTCTGTCAGGACAACCCATTATATTGCTGCTCCCAGTTTTTCTCTGCGGTTCTTATCGCAAAACGTAATGACATCAGTTTTCTCTGAATTAAATCCTGAACAATCTAGCCCCTGTGAGGACAGTATCGACCTGCGCTCGCAGCAGAGCAGATAGCTGTATTTTTACATGTCCCTGACCAGGGAGGCCGAGAGCAGGGGACACTCGCGGCCAAGACTGTGGCGCCCGCACACCCACCCCGAGACTGGCCTCCCTCTAGTCGTCTTCGTATGCACCTTTCGGTCGCTCAGCAAAAAGACACAAGAATGTAAACTTCAAACTCGGTAGATGGGTTAGGGCATTAAATTGGTTCTACTCTTCTTAAGATAGCATCTAAGACCAGCAATCATGTATACATATAAAGTCAAGGCAAGCCACAGCTAAGTATATGCTGAATTCATAGAGGAATAAATGAAAGAAAATCGCCCTGCAGGCCTCCCGGCCCCCAGCCTTGCTCTCAGGGGGTCCCACATGTGGCCCCCAGGGACGCTCCTGAAACCGAGGGCAAGGCACGTCATTGCCATTCTGGGAAGCTCAGCCTTCTCTGCAGCCTGAAGTCAAGGCATTCCAACGCTTGGCCTTGCCCGTTCCTTCCCTCCACCCTCGCTGTCCTCTACATCCATCCCCCACCCACAACCAGGCCCCCTCCATGTGCTCATTGGAGACCATGAGGCTTAGCTAAGCACACCTGTCATAAAAATCAGGCCCCAGCTGAAGTGTCGCTCTTCCCTTGCACCACCTTCCTTCCCCATGGAACAGATCCAGCATTCTGGGTAGTAGACGTGTTTACACGCTTTCCTGTCTGTCTGTCTCTCTGTCTCTCTCTCTTAAAAACCCCTTGAGGACACTCTTAGTCATTTGTTATGCTAAATGGGAAGATGAAAAAAATTTTAAAAGGTCAAGTAGATGAATACATTTCCCTGGCTTGCGGAAATGACCCCTCACTCCAGAAGGGGGGCAACTGAGAGTTACCAAGGAGCCCACGGGAACTCCAGGAGCGCTGGGATTTTTGTGCTTTTCACGTATCTATTACACACGCCTAGGGCAGTGCCTGGCCTGGGCAGACCTTCAAACATGTGCTGAAGGCGTGGCTTCAGGGTCCCAGGGTGGGTTCATCCAGACCAGCGGCAGGCAACTTAAAACTACGAGATCTCCAACTTGGAGGACTTGCTGAGCCATGGCAGGGAGGAGGCGGAGGGTCAGTTACCCACACCCAAGACCTAGAATCAAAACCCATGCACGACACCTACCACGGCAACAGCCAAAAGAGGAAAGAGGCCCCAGAGCACAGGCAAGGCAGCAATGAGAAACTTCCACTGTCGGAGGCCTAGTGGGAGGCTTGTCGGCTCTTGGGGAGAATAGGCCATGGAAAACCCTTCAGAGAAAGAAGGAAAGGAAGCCCCCTGTAGACTGGATGGCACTGAGGCTTGTCCCTATTGGCCGATTCAATCACGCCATTGCCCACACAAGCCCCCGCGTATACCACACACATTGCAAATCTCTCCCACCCCCCCCCCATACACAAGCATTCCTCCAGCAGAGCTGCTATTTTCATATAACATCCTCACCTCCCAGTGTGCGTAACTTGATAATGAAAATATGGGATCAGACTCTTGGTTTCCCACTTTCAGAGAAGAATAACATGAACTGTGCTTCTCTTTCACTTTTCCAAAAAATAAAATAAAAGTGGGGCTTATTTTATTCTACTTTTAGGCTAAATAACACACTCCAACTGGTTCTAGAAATGGCAAAGAAAGTAGTAGTTTGAGGGATACATAAAAAGAGGCCAGAATCAATTTTTTTTTAAAAATAGTAACCTCAATTTAACTGAAAAGAATAAAATAACATCAATATTTTTAAAACTTTCTAAACCAATCTTTATGGTGAATCCTATAGTTTTAAAAATAACGTGAAAGAAAATTTCAATTTAAAACCCCAAACTATCAATCCATCAATCTTGGATTTCATTTACAATTTAGCGTACAATACAGTTTAATGAATTTCTTACCCCTCTAAATGGGTTTGTAGAAGTTTTAGTTGTAATCTAAGTGTCCTAATAGAATTGCAAAGAACTGACAGACCAGAGGCCACACTGTATTCTTACCCTCCAATATTCACATTTTCGACAAAGTCCCATCTCAAAACTCTAGCCATCCTTGTCATTTCATTTCAGCTCTATGAAGATATTCTTCTTTAAAAAATAAAGGTAGGACGAGATTATGATCTTATTCAATTGAAACTGAGAATCTCTCAGTATTTCACATAAAAAAGGGAAGGTTCTAAGTGCATGCTCCTTTTAAGAGGTATATTAACTTTCCCCATGCCTTCGGTAACCATTTGACAAAGGAGCTCCCTTCGCCCTCTGGGGATACCCTTGACCCTTATCCTGGGAGAGGAAATGGAATGAGATTGGGGTCGCTTCTCTCCAGCAGGACTGGCATTGGTGCACCCACCCCTGCCCCTGGGGGGTGCTGCGGAGGCACAAGGAGGCCTGGGGAGGTGGGTGGGGGTGGAGATATCTGAGAGCTCTAATCAGTGGCTCCGATCTACCTTCAAATGGAACAGCTTTAGAAACCAATTGCGTTATAATGATCATTATTATACAGGCAAAACAGACCTTTTGACGTTTGAGGAGTCTGAGGGCTCTGTGCCTTCACAGCAGCCCTGTAGGAGGTGCGGGCTACTCTGGTCTCAGCTCTACTTGGAGGGCGACACCTCAAGGGACAGGCAGGGGACACGGGATACTTTAGGAACAGCTTCCTCTAGACCTTACTAGGTTCTAGGTTAAAGCTGAGGATTATGTTACAGCCTCCCACCCTCTATCCTAAGTCAAAGTTATACCTCAGGGACAGACCCACCACATTCAACTTTACATTCGTGGCCAGCCTGACACTAACACTCAGTAAATCTGGTTGACATTTCTCAGTAAATAAGTACTGAACAGGTGGTGGAGTAGAATTAAAATTGCACGTGTATCTAACATACAACTGAAGTATAAAAACACAAGTTGCACGTGGTCACCAGTTAATAGTTGTATTAGTATCAAATTTCACTGAGAGGTAATAATTGAACATAAACTGCTCCCCTCTCCCCGCCCCCGCACCATAGACAACAAATGTGCTCAATTCACAAAGGGTTGTACTAAACCTATTATTATACCTTAAAATTGGTCACTTAGAAGCTTTACTCCTTCTGATAGCTCCCCAGTGACTCCCTTTAGAAAATCCTGACAGCTACAGTCCAATACCACCTGTGGCAGTGAGACAGAGTCAGAGGGGCCTGATACATCACCGTTGTGGCGAGCCACACCGGTTGTGCAGACAGACCGCAGTGGAAGGAAAAGTAATCTGTCCAGGGCCTCAAGAGGTCCACAGATAGTGGAAATATCCAATATCCAACCTCAGGTCATCGAATCTCAACCTCGGAGCGAACATCGACGTAATCTCATTTTAATAGGGGACAGTACCATAATCCAAGAGTTCCTAACCACGGTCAGGTTCTAAGCCCCTTGAAGTGTGTGATGAAAGAAAGCCGTGAGTCCTGTCTGCAGGGAAACTACACACGCACAAAATAACTTTAAGAAGATGGCTGGAATTCCGTTAGTAGACTTCTCATTCAAAACCCTTACCTGAAGTGAAATAATCACCACAGAGAGAAGACTTTCAGCCATCAAGCACCAAGCCTGCGTAGTTATAGCCTCAACTGGAAAAACATTTTATTTGTACTCCTATCCGGACAGGGAGACAGCCAGTTATTTAGGTTACTTAAGTTTATTAACATGCCCAACTTCTCCATTGTGCCATTGCTCTGCCGTGGTGCAACCTGCTTCGGAGTGCAATTTCCTTCTGGCGGGAGCCCCACTTCTACTAATTCTTCCAGTTAAAGGCTGAGGGTAGAAAACTCTGCTCGTCTTTGTATGTCCAAAAGTGTCTTTATTCCCATTTCCTATTTGGATGATAAATACGGGCTCTACGGATGCTGCTGAGAAATGTCAACCAGACCTTCATTCCTCTGCAGGCAGCCTGTCTTTTCTCTCAGCTTTCAGAATTTTCTCTTTATTTTAGATATACTGTCATTATACCACAATCATTCCAGTTGTCGATTTCTTTTATCCGCCCTCCTTGACATCTGCAGTGCTTTTTCCATCTGTGGTCCTTCTACAATTCTGAAGAGCTGTAGAAAGTGATTATTTCTGTCCTGCGGACCTCCAGATATGCCGCATTTTGCACACTTCCTGACACCGAGAGGGGCTCCGTGTGTGTGTATGAAAATAGAAAAAGAAAAAAATGGAAAGGTGGAATCAAATCAATGGTGTTACACATGACTTCTAAGCGATAGTGATGGTGAAAAGGTAATTATGGAACAGAACTAAGATTAAGATATTATTGTGTCTTATATGTCAATTATATCTCAAAGCTAGAAGAAAAGATAGCGTGGGTTTCAGTTATGCAAACTGTATGCAGATACTATTATCACCACCACACAGTGTTCTTTCCTCTCGTGCCAGCATCAACTGATTCTCAGTCCTCTGAGAGGCAATTTGTGAGGCTAAGTGCTTATGCAAAACGTCCCTACTCACACGTGTCACTGTTAAAGAATCAAAAGCTAAAGCTATGATTGAAAGCTGTGACAAGCTTTAAAGGTCCTCCTCTATTACATGGCAAATTCTTTCCACAGTTGAAGGAGCTGCCCTCTCAGGCATAGCTTAGAAAACAGAAAATGGATTCCTCTAAGACAATCTCCCAGTGTGTGCGGAGCAAATGGCCTCTTTAAGGATGGAACTTGATGGAGACACAGTGTTGGACAGGAAAGAGAACAGGTAAGGTAAGAGGCAGTCAGCTAGAGGTGGACTATTGCAGCGGTCCCCAACCTTTTTGGCACCAGGGACTGGTTTCAAGGAAGACAATTTTTCCAGGGTGTGGGGAGGGGGTGCAGATGGGAGGCAGAGCCATTCACCTCCTGCTGTGCAGCCTGGTTCCGAACAGGCCACGACAGATACTGGTCTGTGGCCCCGGGGGTGGGGCACCCCTGGCCTATTGTATTGTACATCCTGTAGTTTCCTCCTGTAAAGGCAGTTTTTACCAGTGAGGGCCCCAGCTGATCAGAAGTTCTGCAGCTTCGGTGCCTTAATAAATGGTCCCTGGTTGACGTTCCAGCAACAAGTGGCAGTGAGAATTTTTCAGGTTGTTGAATATTAATGCCGTAGGAGAGATCTTGATAAGATAGCTTCTTCCCAAGGTAAACTGTTAAACTCTTTTCTGTCCTTGATGCTTTCTTCAGCCACTGTAGCAACATGCATCTTTGGCGATGGCAATTTGGGAGGGACCTGGTCTATATGTTCTCTATCTTTACCATACCTCCCTCAGGATCTCCTCCTGCCACCTTTGGCCACGGAAGCAAAAACTAGACACCTCCTAATATTACATTCCCCCAAAGGTAGCTATATTGGCAATGCAACCTCTACAATCCATGTTAATTTATTAAACGCGGCACCAACCTCAGACATAGCGCTGGGCGCTGAGCACTGACATTTACTGAAGTCCCAGGCAGACATGATCCAGACAAAAAGTAGGGTGCTGCAAAGGTAGAAGAAACCCCTTTACAAAAGAACTTCCTAGATACAAGATGATACCCAGCAATTCCTCAATTCTCAATGCCACGTCCCTCCGCCTGGCCCCAGGGTGATCCCAGAGCTGGTTCACGGGGGCAGAACCCATTCACTGAACAAGTGCTTACTGACCGACTACGACATACGCAAGACAAACACGGTCACTGCCTCACGGAGCTCACACTCTAGCAGGAGAAACACACACATGCGCGCGGTATACCTGAAATGCAGCAATGTTAGAAAGACAGGCCACTTTCCCTGGAGTGGGCTGGGTTCGCTTCTTAAGTGGCACTGAAGGTGACAGCCACAGGGTTTGGAGCTCGTGTGCCCCATGAGGATGGGAGCTTATGGAAGGAAAAGCATATACCGAAGAGCTGGGAGGCTGGGAAGAACCTGGTATTTTCAAGGCACTGACATAGTGATTAGATGGCTGGAGCCTAGTCGGCAAAGGGTAAGAGCATGGGGTATGGCCTGCAATGAATTTGGGAAGAGAGGCCAAAGTCAGATTCCATACAGGCCTGTGTGTCACGGGATGGAATTTGGGTTGTTTTCTAAGTCCAGTGAGAGACCAGTGGAGAATTTTAAAGAGTGATCTATTCTGTCTGCTGTGAGAACAGACTCTAGAGAGACAAGAGACAAGAATGACCAGAGTAAACAGAAGAGCGGCGGGCGGGGGTGGATGGAGTCAGGTGAACAATGGTGGCAGCCTGGAGGCGAGCGGTGGCAGCAGAGGTGGGCAGAAGCGGATGGCTTGCTGTCTAGTTTGTTGGTGAAGGTAGAAGGACTTGCTGAAGGATTCCTTGTCAGGGAGTGGGAGAAGGAAAGGAAGAAACCTAGGCTTTGGCTTGTGCAACAGGAGGGATGATGGAACCACTTACGTGGGTGGGAAGAGAATTCAAGGGCTCAGTTTGGATGAGGTCACTTGGAGATGCCTGTAAGACAGCTACACAGAGATATCTAGTAATGTATTCAACAGGTAGCTGGATACAAAGTTGGAAATTGAGGGAGAATGATTCAAAATATTCCTCCTGTATTTCCTCTGACTCCTAGAGTATGTGTATATAATATAACTATAATGTCTATCTACCTGTAACATAGAATACATTGTATACACACAGAATCTAAAAACAAGATTTAAAGAAAATACATAAAAACAGTAACAGATAACATGGGATAGTAACACCCTCCTTTCTAATTTCCAAACTTCTTGTACTAGCGTTTTAGGAGTTTCATTATTATTATTGTTTAATCAGACCAGAAACTGCGCAAAGCTCTTATGTAAAGAACAGAATTTCTCTCATCAACATAGTGGATAAATCTTAAGCATATTTTTTGTCACTGGGGTTAGTTGTTAAGAACACCTCCTCCATTTGTCACATGCAAGTGGTTTTAAATCGCACTCCAGGTGAAAATCGCAATCAGTAGCTTTGTAGTATTTCTAAATTCCTGTAGAGTCTTGTTGCTACTCAAATATCTTTCAAACCAAAATGCAAGGTTGTGCCAAATTAAAAGAAAGCACAGGTAAGTGAAATTGTACACAACATAAGTGAACAAGAATCTCTCCACACATACACTTAACTGGGCCACAGATGGCAAAGACTCAGTGCAACACTGTGAGGCCTGTGTCCTTTGGCTCATCAGTCACTTCATAAAACCAGACGCTGCCTAGAGTTCCCCAGCCCACACCTTCCATATTCGCTGTCAAGTAAGTTCCATTTGCTGAAACTCTCTTCACCGGCTCTGCACCCTCCCACCCCCCTACCCCCACCCCCACCCCACCCTAGCCCAGCCCAGCGCAAGCCGTGGGACCATCTAGGAAAGTGGCTCTGAGCAGAGGCACTGGACTCGGACACCCAGGAGCGACTCCTGGGTCTGACCTTCGGAGTCCCCGCGAGCCTTCACCAGCTCTCACGCTGCCACAGCCTTCGCCCCTTCGTCCCTGCTTGGCCGGCCTAGCCCTGCCCCAGCCCACTGTCTCCACCATGACAACAAGCGTGTCCGCCAACGAGCAGCCTGACACCAATCCACACGCCTTTTGGTAGCTCCCCAGTGTTCCTATAATAAAATAAAAGCAAGGCTTGCTATACCCATCATGCACCTCTGCCTGCCTCTTTAGCCTTATCTCTTGACTGCCGGCCCCCAGCCCTATGCTACCCCAAGCTTGAGCCCTCCCCAGGAGCCAGGCTCCCACCCTTCATGACTTCATATGCTCTACACCTCTGCCCCCCACATCGCCCCCTAAGCCCTAGCCAAGCAGCCTTCCGGACACTCGGCCAGTGCCCTGCCTGGGGACGGGCGGGGCGCCCCGAGGCTCCTCCCGGCTCCTCGCTAGCTCTGCTCCCCCGTCATCTGCCGATTTGTCTGCCCTCACACTGCGGCTTAATCCAGCGGCTCTCAATCCTATCATCCATCCCCAAGGCCCCCTGAAACCTAAATATTTTGTAATGCTTACGCTGTTTTCTTGAAATGGAATTTATAAATAGCACACCTACACACATACTTTTAAAACCGCAGACCCATCCACACATACAATCTCAACTCCACATACTGCCCTAGCTGGAACAGTAAGAAAAATGTGTAAGAAGTAACGTGATCAAGTACGAAGAATGATCCATGCTCCGGCACAGCACCATCAGAAGGCTCCAAAGCGGGCCTCTGCCTGCAGCCACATACAGAATCTGCGTGACAGCGAGGACAACAAGTGCAGGTGGACAGAGGCGGCTTTCGGTGACTCAGACGCCACATGCAGGGTTCCATCAGTGACACAGCTTTCTGTGAGGGCAAGCAACTTTCAACTCCAAATGAAGCAAAGTAAAATTTTCCCTTGAGCTGCATTCACAAATCAATTTACAATGTTCCTGGAAAAGTCACTGTATATTAAATCCATGCCAAAAAAAGAAAAAAAGAAAAAGAAAAAGAAAATCTGCATTTATATGAAAAACACAATTAGGTTTTAGGCTCAGATAATCACAAACAGCTTTTCACCTACATAAATATCCTTTCGACAGATTGGGGGTGGAAGGGGGAGGCTGCAGGCCCATTCCTGTTGCTGGGGACTGTCTCGCGCGCGGTAGGACCGCTAGGACCTCCGGCCCCAGCTCACCAGATGCCAGTAGTGCCCCCACTATCATTATGACTAAAAACAACCCTGCAATTTTGCTAAACCCTTCCTGGAGACCAAGCGGGAAAAACCACTGGCTTAAGCACACAGCAAGTGCTTATTGAATGTTTGTTGAATTGATGACCTTTAAGTGTTAGGCCTCAAAAATATTTCTTGTCAAAGTGCTTCTCATGTGACTATGCGCTGCTCAAATTCCAAAGATTCCGAGTAAATCGACAACATCTTGAACTGATATGTGAGAGAACTTCCCACCACAACTGAGATGCTCACGGGGAGTTGGAATATTTGAAAGAGGCTGTGATCGCTCCCACATTGCGCTGCAGTAGAATAAATGCAACTTGGCACGTGAAAAATCCTCCGCCATCTGCTATTACTATAGATAAAAATATTTCTGGATACCACATGAATGACTATTTGCATATCACCTCCAGAAAGTAAATATAAAATGAAAGAGAAGTTGGATTGTTTGTAGCCTGGTTTTAGCGTGTGCTAGTGTTAGGAAGCAAAGAGATGTTCCCGTGAGCTCAGCCTTGAAAGGTATTTTCGGAAGGCGTGTCATGAATGGAAATCCCACGGCAACTGAGCTCTCCGAGGCTGCAGTCACTTGTGACTGGCTTGTGACCTCAATGAATGGGAGCTCACCACAGGGACAAGAAGAAAGGGCAGCAGGGAATAGTCTCAACTATGAACTGTGGAAGCGACCTCTAACCTTGCTCTGAACCCACAATGACATGAACGAACAGGCTACCGCTGCAGGTTGTAGCCTGACCCTCTGCTTCTTGGTGCTGGCTACATACTCAGGTCTCCCAAAGGGGCTTTGAAAATTACAGCTTCTTGGACTCTGCTCCCAGCAATGCTGCAAAAAATGCTCTGGGGCGGGACAGACCCTGGCACTGTTTTGCTTGGTTGGTTATTTTTCTAGTTTTGTTGTTTTTCATTCCCCGAGTGACTTTTAGTGTGTTGAGGTTAAGCATCATTGATCTTAAGCCCAGGTTCAAGTTCTAATGGTGAGATTTCAGCTGTCATAGTAGGCCAACAAGAAAAAACATTTTGAGCGTAGGCAAGACTCTTCACTGTACAAATCACTCCCACAGACGGGACACCTGTTTCCCTTCTTCGTAAATTGGACTTAATATATTCTACTGTAATGCTGCAAGAGAGTAAGTATAGCTTTGAAAATTCATGCACGGAAACATATGGACTTACTTCAAAAGATTTACATGTTCTTTGGACTTAAAAAAACCTGATAATTCAGCTAGTGTGTCCCATAGCCAAGAAAGTCATATGCACATGGCTGAAGATGACAACAGTAAAGTGTTAGGGTAGTCTCTGAATCCCTAGATCCAACACAAAGCTTGGGAAACAGAGCTAGATCACAAAGTTAGCCCATCATTTCAGAAAAATGAAATGCTACGGTGGTTAAATGTGGTCTGAATCTGAATTCTGACTATGAATGCCCCGCGGACTCTATGAGTCAGAGACCTGGGCGTGATTGACATACGCTGCTTCTGCAGTATTTGCTGCCATGCCTGTGAGGCACGGTTAATGTTAAACGAGAGCACAGAACCACCAGCTACATGGTTCTGAAAGCTGCCCAACAGAGCAGAATCTGTTTATGCAACGCACCTGCTTAGCTGAACATCTGTGAACAGAAGTAACCCCAATGAAGCCATGAGACCCACATGGACTCATCTCAGAGCACTGCCACCTTCAAAGACACGCAGTCCTGCCTCCAACGGAGGTCCGATGGCAGCCAGAGCACAGGCACAGGACCTGCACTTGGCCAAAAGAGACATCTGTATCTACTCTTTAGAATCTAGTGATGACAAGAACCCAATGGCCCCGTGGCAGTGAGCGTCCCTCCAGTTCTCAGAGGTGTCCCAGGCCAGTGCTTCAGTTTTCTCAACAGATCTGAAGATACCTGATGTCCTTCCAGTAAACCCTTTGGGGTTTAAGTTTGCCAGAGCTGACTTCTACTATTTTCAGCCAAGGATCCCAACTAGTAGGGTACAGAAGGATGCTGAGGAAATACCATGTTTTGCTGTGTATAATGTACTTCCATGTATAATGCATACCCCTGTTTTGTGCACATTATCCATGGGAGCATTATACCTGTGGTAAGTAATCATTATACCCATGTATAATGCACATCCTTATTTTTCCCTCAAAACTTTGGGCAGAAAAGTGTGCCTTACACACAGCAAAATATGGTAAGTAGCTCTATATTCTCTGGAATTTCTCTCCTTGGGATGGCGTGAGATAGGAGCTGTTGGTCAACTCTGTCACCATGTGGACAGAACTCACCTGAAGCCAAAGACCTAGGTCAGCTGTACCCAGCCTCCTGACCCACAAACACAACAAGATCATAAATGTGTGTAGTTTTAAGTCACAACATTTGCTATAACCTGTTATATGGCAACAGATGACTAATACAAAAATCAACACAGGGAAAAATTATAGGGCCAGGATACAGAGATAAAATACTGATCGCGTTGCTTGAACCCTTGACTGACACATCAGAAGTCTTTGAAATCTTGAACTGTACCACTGGAAATTTTAATGATGTAAGCTAATAGAGGTCCTTTTTTTTTCTTTTTTTTAAATGAAGTAGGTTTGAGCTAGGTTTCTTTAAATAGTAAGCAAAAGAATCTTGACTTAGGTATCCAAAGATGATAGAGGCCATGTAGAGCCAAAAGATCTCAAAGTCTCAAAGGATTCTGCTGTGTGCTATGTCTGCCCCAGCATAGGCTGGAAGACTCCGGATGGGATGTAGGACTTGAGGATTCTAATAAAAGAGTCAAAACAAATGTTATCCCATTGAAGAGATACTAACCGAAGTGTTCAAGTCACTGAGTTAATTCCCAGAACCTGTACCCACATAGTAGATATGTCTCCTCCTCATTGTCAGAGATAATAAAAATATTATTGTAAGAAAATACATATAAAGTATTCCATATAATGCCTGATGCAGATATTAAACAAAATGTGAGCAAAACCCCAAATGTCTTACATTTTTTTAAAAGTGAGAAACACTGTTTTCAAGTACTCATTTACTTGCTCTATTAAAGAGCTTTCGAAACCCATAGATAATTTATTCAGTAAGCTGTTAACAAATGCTTCCAAGGGGATGAAGTGATCACGTGATTCAAAAAAACCTGGATGTGCTCTGACCGGCTGGAGCTTCATCAGCCCTTCTTCTTGTACCCACAGAAGACAACTCAGGGGCACCAAAGAGGTGGTAGCTCTTCCAAAGAGCCAGTCACTTATTTCTGGACTTTTCTCGTGTTATCTTTTTAATTCCCCCAACAAGCTCCTAGGATGGGAACTATTATTGGTCCCATTTTACAGATGAGGAACTGAGGCTTAGAGAAAGAATATGGGAGTGGCACCCAACAAACTGGTGCTGAGAGAGAGAACGTTCAGCCGTGAATCCATCCTTGTATTCCCTCACTCACGGATACACCTCCTTGCCTTTGCCTGGCCTCTGTACATTGGGCAAAGTAGAATTAGGATTTATAATCTGCAAGTGATGAATGTGAGAACAAGACCCCAAAAGTATGACTAGGAGCAATATAATGGTTCATGTAGCACAGTCTAACAACACGATGGATCATCCTGGGACACACAAAACATTTCCACATAATAAAATAAACTACCCTGATTTGCATCCTCAAAAAATTTTTCAAAAAACAATATTTGCCTTCTTCAAAATCTACAAAAACAGCTGTTTCACCCTCACCAGTGTGGCTCAGTTGGCTGGGCGTCACTCCAAAAAGCAAAAGGCCGCAGGTTCTATTCCTAGTTAGGGCACATGCCTGGGTTGAGAGTTCAGTCCTGGGTCGGGGTACATATGAGAGGCAACTGATTGATATTGCTCTCTCTTTCTTTCTCCCTCCCTTCCCCTCTCTCTAAAAATAAATAAATAAAATCTTTAAAAAAATTGTTTCACCACATGGTTTTAACTTCCTTTACTATATTCTAAGAATTTTAGTGGCCCTTGCCTCAGCCAATCCTTGTTTTACTGTAGATTCTTAGGTGTAACTTAAGAAAATGCAATTGAAACTAACATGTAAAAATCTATAAAAGATTAAAGAATCTCAAACCATCATTAAAAAGAAGGACCTCTGAGGAGGACCTTAGAAGAACATGGAGCACATATGGACTCTCTCTCTCATTAGCTGGGCAGTCCATCTGCACCCCAGTGGGAACCACCAGCTCTGCTGTCTTTTCAGACAGAGTATGCAGAACAAGTCGGCTCCACAGTATCTGAGGTAGCATTACAAACAGTGTGCGTACAGTCTATAATCAACACAGTCAAGCCGCTTGATAGCGATCACATTGCTATCATAGGCAGTGCACTCAGAGGGACGCTGGAGTGGAATTTATGAATTTTAAATGAACTTTTACCATTTCTTAGGGACCATCTTTACAATTACTGCTACAATGCAAAAAGCTTTCAACCTAATGTTCCAAGACAGGTGTCTTCACCCTTCCCATGCCTGTCTAACTACAACCCTCCAATTATGGTGACTGTGCCTTCAGTTATTTCCCAACCCTGCAAACACAACCTTAAGTCTCTCGCCATGAAAGGTATTTAATGCCCAACTCTGATATTCTCAGATTAGAGATTTCATAACTGCAGAACATGAACAATACAACTATCACTAGTGTAAAACACCGACCAAGGAAAATAAAACCCAGTCGTAGTCGTGATAATGATGATGATGATGATGATGAAAAACTACCTTCAGAAAAGCTACCATTGTTTATTGGCAGGAGGAAGGACTGCACGTAATGCTATGCATTCCATTTAGCCTTTGCACATAAACAGGTTTTCCTTTGTTGTTTCTCAAGAAAAGAAACTTGGGATATGATCAGGAGAAAAATGAGTCATGAGTCATGAGTCAATAAGAAATATGGCAAGGACTCATAGTAATCTATGAATTAAGAGACTTGAATTAGGCAGGAGACTCTTAATATTCCACAATGCTGCTCACCAGCTCGCTCCTGGCTGGGCGGGCAAGCTCTGAGGACTCGAACACAATCCAAGTGAAGTACCCCGCTGCCTCTTCTGTCCTCACTTCTCCTTCTGCAGCACACAGGAGGGAAGAAAAGGGAAGGAAGCTCCCCTGAGAGTCAGCCATCAAGTTAGATAAACCAGACAAGGCTTGATATTAGAAACCAATTTCACCATACGTACACATGTAGTGTCTATGTTGAAATGACTTTTAGGCAAGGCAATTCTCTAATGGGAAAATGCAAAAAAAAAAAAAAATCAGTAACAGTGAATTTCCATCAACACTACCTTGGTTATTAGTAAAAAAGATAGATTGGAGAGTGTTCATTTTTAATTCATAAACTCTATTTGTATATTCAGTACAAAAGAGCATAGCAAGTTTATAAAGTCATTTTTCTGCCACCTGCTTAGTACTGAATTATTTAAAACTGATTTGAAAAACACACACACACCTGACAGTTTTTAAAATACTGTTTGACAACAGCGTTTTCAACATCTATAAAAATATGTGCTAGAAAAGCAGATTCTGTACACGCTGTCTTTCATTAGCAAGTCCAAAAGTATTTTTACCCATGGGTGCATCACACTTCAAAAATCACTTCAGAGGAATAGGCAATGTGACCCTTTGTTCAGAGTTGAAATTACTCTGTATATATCATCCAGTGAATTCATACAACCCTCAAAGTAAACCTAACTTGTTCATCAAAATGTGCACAGTATCAGTTATGGGAGTTATCCCTCAAAAGTCACAGGTTCTCAAGTCCTCCACAAACTGACACTGTAATTGAGTGTTCTCTAGGTAAGAATTGATCGAATGCTGCACATCTGATACTAATACAAAATAATACTGAATGTAAAAAAAAAAGAGCTGATCGATAAACTCTACAGCTTCTGATGCAATAGTGATGCAGCCATTGGAATATATTAAGGAAACTCGAAAGACTTTAAAAAAATTATACAGATATTGTTTGGATTACAAAATTTCCATGTTTTCTTCTAAGAAGAAAATTTCGTTTTACTAAATTAATCCAAAGCTTTAACACAGACATAGACACGTACACACACACACACACACACACACACACACACACACACACACACAGTTATCTCTTAGGACAGAAAAAGATAACCCCTGAAAACATACAACCTTCTGGAAGCTGATATATCTCCCTCATATCTATGTTTGTATTTTCTCTTTTTTATGTGCCATTTCAAGTTTTCCTTCAAATTTTCATAGTTAAATTTGCCACAGGCTTGCATACTTGATTTGTCTTCAAAGATACAGCTCTTCAAGGATCAAGTCTATCATTTTTTTTCTTTTTAGTTTAAATTTTCCTTTCATCAGTATCAATTCCACTTCCTCCAATCTTTTATTTGTTCCTTTTCTAGCCTCTTAAGTTCAGGGCTTAAACTATTCCCTTTTAAATTTTCTTACTATAATATAAGAAGCATTTAAAGAGTTTTTCATAGCCCACATGTTGGATATGGAGTATTCTCACTGTTCATTAAAGTCTTTTTTAAAAATTTATTCTTAATCAGGGAAGTATATAAATTTTCAGTGGAGTATGATTATTGTGATTGTTTTTTCTTTTGCTCAGATTTAGTTTTTTACATTTTTATTATTATTTGGGATCAGAGAATATGGCCTACAAAATCTATTTTTAAGAGGCAGCTGAAGTTGCCTTGGTAGCCTAGTGCAGTCTGTCTGTCTCATGCAGGGACGTGTTGTCTCTGTGTGCACGGGGGACCATGCTCTGCCAGGCATGGAGGGGACTTCCAGTGTTCTAGCCCAGCTGTCGAGATGCCTTTTCAAGTCTTCTGGGGGTTTGGTTTCCCCTTTCCTCATTTGAATCCCAGGCTTTGCCTTGGAGTTCTCTACTCAGTTTTCGATCTGAGTTCTTTCCTTTTTGGTCCACTTTAGGCTTTTGGACTTGAGTCAATAACTCAGCTATTTACATTTTGCCTATTATCTTCAATTAGGTGGCCACTCTGGCTTTATTCAAAAAAACATTTGTGAATACATTTATTGAGTCATTATGATGTGCCAACTATTATTTTAGGCACTAAGGACAAGCAGTGAACAGGGTAGACAGGTGATATCCTTGCCCTCCCAGAACTTGGGAGAGACAAGCAAGTTAGGATTCATGAATATATGCTCCTATGTACTTATATTTTAACACCTCAATTTTCTACTGCAAATAATGCATGCTCACTGTAGAGAATTTGACAAAAACAAAGAGAAAAAATGATAATCCCATAACCTTACATTAACTACTACTACCATTTTTACATGTCTCTCTATTCCTTTTAGTGGCTATTCTTCCTTTGGGGAAAAAATTAATCATATTACATATAATGTTTTGTAGCCTACTTTCTATACTTATACTGAAAATTTTCTAATTCTATTAAAATAATTTCTCAAAATAACATTTTACTGGCTGTATAATATTCTATTACATCATGATTTATTAACTTATGTACCTATTACTGGACAAATATGTGGTTTCCAATTTTCCAATACTTAATGACAATAAATATGTCAATTTTTTTCTCCACTTCTGGTCATTTACAACTTGAATAGGTTTCTAGAAAGATAATTACTGAACTAAAGAGTATAAACTTTTTACAGCTCTTGAGTATTAGCTACTGATTGACTTTTTTTCATATACTGTCCGTTGATGGACTTTACCAATTTGCCTATTAGTATTTTTCTTGTGGTTATTATTGCTCATCACAAAGCTGTGATCTTCTTTGTCCTATTTTCTAACTCTTTCAACTTTTGTTTTGATTTATAATGAATTTGGATCTAAAGAAGACATTTTTGTTGCTTTTGCCTTCATTTGAGATTTTGTTCATTGTTTTTATGTATTTTATACATTTCTTCCCAACTCAATGACTGGGAATTTTCCCTCACACATTCTTAGACAGTTTTCAGAGATTACATTTAAGTCTTCTAGGCATATTGTACTGAACATTTATTTTGGAGTATAGTGAGGCAAAGCTATATCTTTAGTCTCTTCAAAATGATTAAAAAATTCAAGTGCATGTACTAAATAACCT
This sequence comes from Pteronotus mesoamericanus, assembly GCF_021234165.1. Classification (NCBI taxonomy): domain Eukaryota; kingdom Metazoa; phylum Chordata; class Mammalia; order Chiroptera; family Mormoopidae; genus Pteronotus; species Pteronotus mesoamericanus. Next base: position 2,701,480 of record NW_026555277.1, read on the forward strand.
TATTTGCCCTACTGATTTTTCAAATATTATCTTTACTATGTTGTTGGCCTACTTATTTGTTATTATGTTTGTGGCCTGTTTTATCCTCTTTTAAAAAGTAGGAAAAAAGGGGTATTTCAGAATCAAGAATTATGGTAATATAAGACACATACATTGCTAGAAATAAAACTTATTGTTTATTTGACCTGTGTGTTATAAATGACTACAAAATTAAAATGCTCTTCTCTTGTACTCAGAGGGGAACAATGTCCACTTAAAGAGAGATAAATTAAAATCAAATTATTTTATGTCTCCTATAAGCTAATGAGAAGCCAACTTTAAATGGGAGAAACGTTCAGCAGTCTGCAGCCTGTTCTCAGCTGGTTATCACAGAATAATTGATGTACTAATGGCTTCAATTCATAGCACAGACTGTCTGCATTTTGCATAATTTGAACCAAACCTGAATGTAAATGGAAAACAGTCCTCTTGACTATTTAACTCCCATGACTTTTAACTAAAAATCCCTTAATACTGCAGAAGAGGAAGAAGAAAATTAGCAAATGTAAGGAACTTTCTATTTAAAAACATTCTTCCTTATACTGAAATGGGAAGGATTAAGTAAATACATCTGAAATCTCCAGAGATGTGATTTATCATTTTGTAAGTTGAGAGTGAATATTTAATTGTATAACATTTATCTCCAATAGTGTCTCCTGGACAAAAAAAAATCCAAATAGGCCAAAGTGCATATTCTAAACACTCCAAAGGGAAATAAATGTGCTTCATAGGGTTCATTATTTTTTAATGAAAAAATATTAGTAAAAAAAATCAAGTCATAATAATTGCTACATCTGGTAATTAACTTTTGAGATTAAAAACACCCTTTTTATGTAAAACATATTACACAGGCTCTTTAATTTAGTTAGATGCACTAATTGATATCACCTTTTAACCCACGACAAATAACTTTCTTCAAACTTTTTTTAAAAAGTCTATTTTAAAAATCACCTTCCGTCATCATTACCTGAAACACCCAATACAGTGAGCCCAAATCGCGCACCTGTCACCAAATCACCAGAATAGACCATTAACAAGCCTAGTTAGTTAAGTACAGATTAGGTAGGTGCTACCATCCACACACCCACAATTACATCACAGCATGATGGCCAATTAGTTTCAACCTGGGTAGTGAACCTTATTCCTCACAACTCTTATGTTCAACTGAAAAACAGCTGCTTCCTTATTTCTACCTACTGCTCTTCTCTGTCATCCCGCACCAGCCCACTGGGCAAAGCAGGCCCTAAAGGAGGTCTGACTAATTTGAAGACAGCGGGAGTCCTCCACGCTGTTGCGCTCTGGTTGGGATGGAAATGTCTCATGTCTACCTCTGTGTATGACATACACATTTTAAAATGAAACCACAGCAGGACTGTCCAATTACAAAAGACAGTGTGTGTTTAGACACCTAAATTAAAACTTGCTTAGGAACCACGCTATGTGGCTAATTGGACCCTGCTTCTGGCTCACATGCGGACAGATGAGAGGAAGTTAACGTTCATTCACACGGATGTTCAGAAACAATATTTTATAACTCTTTGTCAAAAATAAAACCAGCTGTCGCAACGGAGAGGAGCTGCTATCAACGGAATTGTGTCCCTATCCATATACACAGATTGAAGCCCTAACGCTCAACATGATATATTTGGAGATGGGGCCTTTGGGGGACAATTAGGTTTAGATGAGTCCACAAGGGTGGGACCCTGCTGATGGCATCCGTGGCCTTATAAAAAGAGACACCAGAGAGCACAACCGCTCTCTCACGCTCACTGCCCCCGCTCTCTGAGGACACAGCTCCGCAAGCCAGGAAAAGACCTCACCAGAGCCTGGCCATGCTGTCACCCTGACCGTGCACTGCCAGCCTCTGGGGCTGGGAGGAAACCCAGCCACACAACGTATGGCATTTTTGCTACAGCAGCCCGAGCTAAGACAGGAGTCCAAGGAGATACGAAGACTAAATGTTACGTGGCATCCCAGGTGGGAAACAAGACATTAGGTCAAAACTAGGGAAACCTGATTCATGCATGGGTTTTAGCTAATAATAATGTCAACATCAGCCCATTATTTATAACAAATGTACTGTACTAATGTTACGATAAAAATTAAGTCAGTCTCAGTTCAGGTTATATGGTGGTTTTCTGTATATTTTCCCAATTTTTTTGCAAATCTGAAACCATTCTAAAATATAAAATGTATTTAAAATACATACATAAATAAAACCTATGTCTTCCTAAAACAATCTCCCCTAAAACAACCTCCCCTAAAACAATGTATCATATCATTCGTTTTAGTGTAAAAGACTTTTTGTTCTTAGCAATTTAGAATAAATTATCTATTAACAACAGCAAAAAATTCCCCATAAGCATTGTCTAAGTTATTATGCAGAGAACCTTAAATTGTACTTTGTACTTAAGATCTCTTAATATATATAATCTAATAAGAAGAACCTCTTGGAATTTAATATCACCATCATTAACACCAAACAATTACAGCTTCTTGAAAATACAGAGGGCATACGCAGGGAGACACAACTTACTAAAAACAAATTGTCCCATTTCACTAATAAAGAATGACAGCAATAAAATAATTTTGTTGCACATAAGATTTCTTAAAACTGTAAGGGGATATTTAGAGTAGCCAGGAAGTGAGTAAGTGGGCACTTTCATATGCTGTTGGCAGGTAATATATACAAGGTCTACCTGGAAAAAGTCCAACCATTCTTAACATAATGAGAGCGGTTTGAGTGACATGGATGTAACCTGGCAGCCAAGGAGAGTGGACTGGAATGCACATGTGTGAACAATGATGACTTCACTGTACCAGTCGGGGTGGGTAGGTGTCATTGAGTGAGCATGCGCACTGTGTGGCTGTTGCATTCAAAATGGCTGCGTGAGTAGAGCAACAAATCTGCATCAAATTTTGCATAAAGCCTGAACATTCCTCCACAGAAACTACTGGGATTATTCAGGAGGCCACAGCTATGGGCAACTGGAGACTGGCAGCTTCATCACCACAATGTGCCCACTCATGTATCGCATCTCATGTACAGTGTTTTGGTAAAACATCGTATCACCCCGGTGAGTCAGCCCCTCCACAGCCCAGATTTGGTGCCCTGTGACTTCTGGCCTTTCCCCCAACTGAAATCATCTTTGAAAGGGAAGAGATTTCAGCCTATCAATGAGATTCAGGGGATCACTACGGGGCAGCTGATGGTGGCTGGGAGAACTGTGTGAGGTCCCAAGATGCCTACTTTGAAGGGGACTGAGGTGTCATTGTCCTATGTACAATGTTTCTTGTACATTGTATCTTCTTCAGTAAATGTCTCTACTGTTCACACTGCCTGGCTGGATACTTTCCGGACCGACCTCGTTGTATAAAGGGCCAAGGAAATAGTTCAAACACTTAGCCTATGATTCTACGACTGGGAATCTACACCAAGGGCATGCTCAGACCTGGGAGCCAAGATCATGCTCTGACAGACATCCTCACTCGTGATTTCAATAGGTAGTTAAATCAGTGAAAAAGAAAATAAACTACAGGAAGCACAACAGGTGCCATCATGCAGCCATTAAAACTGAGGCTTTTGAAGAACTGTGCTTATACCAAGTTCAGTGAAAGTGAAGAAGATATGCTTGTACATGAGGGTAAGGGGGCAGGACAGCAAAATGCTCATAGGAGTTTTTCTGTGTAGGAGATGGTGGGAAATTTGTTCTCTTCATCATACATTTATATACTTTCAACTCTTCTACAATGAATACACTGTTCCTTTCATTAGGAGAAGAGAAATTTGGTTACATATTCATTTAGCTACTACTTTATTTCCAGCTTAATTATTTATGTAATGTAACCACTTTAAAAAATTGTTATACTAACTACAGTCTCTTATAAGAGAGTAACTGAAGAAAACTCAGTATTCAGGTTAAGTTGTCTTTCCCGTTCTCCACGCACTTCCTTTTGGCTTGAGATGCTTCCTACAGCTGTCAAGCATGGGCCTGACCACTTCGTGCAGATGTCCAGGGCAGGGCTGGGCCATCCATCTTCTGCAGGCTTGGACTCCAGAGCCAGAGAGATGACTTACACACCCCCCTTCCTCAAAATTTCTCATCCCTTCTCATAACATCGAACTCCGGGGAATCACGCCTTTGGGTAGGCACCGCTCTCACCTTGAGTCCTGTTCAGCTCCAAGCCCTCCAGGGAGACAGACATTTTAACTAACTCTTTGATGAGACTCACATAACTTCCCCTTATGGGAGCCTGCAAAGGCAGGAGGGAGGAAACGTACAGAGACACCTGAGGTGTGCCGAAGAGGCATTCCCCTGCTTCACAAACCCGCTCAGGACAGTCTTGGACTGTCGCTTCAAACTGAACTTGTTAACAGGCTTCAAAACCACGTTTCCACAAAATAGAACAGAGGGTGAGGATCAAATCTATCAAGCTTAAGAGAAACATGCAACAGTCCCAGTAGATACAAAGAAAAAAGACGTGATTGTGCGAATAAACAGAAAACCAATGCTTCAGGAAATGCTCATTCTGGATGACAAATCTGTGTATACCTGCATACACATATACATACATATACGCATATGCGCGCCAAACAACTTTGCAACATCATATTATATCTACTAAGAAAGCTTTCTTTTTTTAAATGATGGTACTCAATGCAGGTCAATTGGTACTAAAACGGACAAAAGTGATGTTAAGAAATTAGTATAGCTTCTTAAGAAACAGCTTCATCCACCCTTGAAAACCATGAATCTTAGGCAGCGGCCCTGTCTCCTCTCAGCCCCAACCGCCCCCGACACACTGCCCAACCCTGGGAAGACCACGGTTCTTCCTTAGCCATTCCAGCTATTTTTGTTGAAGAAACTTTCTCTCTCAGGCACTATTAACTTGGGTATCATTGGATTGACATATTTGTCACTTGCTTTTTTATACAACCCCCAATATACAGTTTAACCCTATATCCATTTGGGATTTTTCCTACTTCTATGCTTAGAAAAAAATGGTGTGCTTGTATTTGGGAAAATGCACTAACTTTTACACCACATTTTCTTCGCTCTTGATAACCCCTTCTTCTTGAATTTTCAAAGGGTTTTATTAATAATGTTGTTTATAACTGATTACCATTTCTGATTGAGGTAAAATCTAATATGTAAGTTTTTATAAGAAATTGGCTCACATGAATATGGAGGCTGAGAAGTCCCATAGTCTGCCATTTGCTAGCTGCAGATGCAAAAAAAACAGTGGTATAAATTCCAGTCTGAGCCCAAAGGCCTGAGAACCAAGAACGCCAATGGGCAAAAGAAGACCAATGTCCCACCCCAAGAAGGCAAAGAGAGGGAGTTCAGGCTCCCTCTACCTTTCTGTTCTTTCAAGTCCCTCAGGAGATCAGATGATGTCACCAGGCTGCAGGGAGGGCAGCCTGCTGCACTCAGTCCACCAATTCCAATGCTAATTTCTGGAAACATTCTCAGAGACACACCTAGAAATAATGTTTAATCATGTATCTGAGCATCTCGTGGCACAGTAAAGTTGACATATAAAATCAACCATCCCATGGATGTCCTTTAACTTACATTCATTTGACCACAAATATTTACTCAGCACCTACTACAGCAGATAATTAAAATACAAAGATGAAAAAGATCCATTCCTTTGTATGAAGAAGCATCAGCCTAGAGAGGAAGTCAAAAAAAATTAATTATGGGAAAAAAGTGCTTATGGTAGAGAAATCTACAACATTATGAGAACAAAGGAAAAGAAGTAATTAACTCTGCCTGGGGGAATCAGGGAAAGCAGCAAAGAACAGATATTATTCGATTTTGGTCTTGAATGATAACCATAAGCATATGGTTATGGTCTTGAATGATAACCATAAGAAGAAAAGCATAAAGGTTATCCCAGGGAGAGAAAAGGGAGACAAACTCCCAAAGGTCCAGATATACGAGGTTGGTATTTTGGTATTTCACCATCATCTATTCAACTTTGATGGTATGGAGGCTGAATATGACCTGCTCCCCCATTCCCCACCCCCCACCAAAACACAAAAAGAAGATGTCTGTGATCCAATGTCTGGAACTGCTGAGTGTTAACCTTATACGGCAAGGACTCTCCAAGTGTAGTTAAGGATCTCGAGGTGAGGAAATGCTGCTGGATTACCAGGGTGAGTCCTGAATGCAATCCCAAGTATAAGAGAGAGGCAGAGGAAGCCTTGACACAGGTAGAAGAGAAGGCAATGTGGCGTGGGAGGCCGTGCTGTAACGTGGCCACAGCCAAGGAATGCTGGCGGCCGCCAGGAGCTGGAACAGGCATGGAACAGGTTTCTCGCCCAGAGCTTCCGGAGGAGGCACAGCCCTGTCAGCACCTTGACTGGAGCCCAGTGACACTGATTACAGATATTTAGCTGCCAGAACCATGAGACAATAAATTTCAGTTGTTTTGAGCCACCAAGTTTGCAGGAATTTGTTACAGCAGCCAGGAGAAACTAATACAGATGCTGTCTACTATCTGCTTCTGGTATTATTCCCTGGCATCCATGGAAGACTCTGGAATAATCTCACTATCTTCCTCTCCACCCCACCTCCTATAGTCATCCTGGGTACTTTCACTGCCCATGTTGACAATCCATCCAACACTTAGCCCCACAACCTCTTGACCTCCTGATGCCAATGACCTTTTCTTCCACCACGCTCTGGACCATGTGGTCAGTAAAACAGACCCCAACATTCAGTCTTTTGATACCAGTTCCTATTCACACAGCTCTCTCAGTTTTCAAACTCGACCCAACCTCCACTCTTCGTCGCTCCACCTGCCTACAGTCTTGAGGCCTCCTCAGTTCCATCTCATGCCCTTCCCCACGGTCATCACTGGGACAAGCTCTCAACAGAACTTACAAGTGGATGTGCCAAGAAGCTCATGAAGCCTCAGGTCCCTCACTTGCGGGGACCCTTCACAGCTGTGCGATGGGTACAAATAGCATGTTCACATGGTCATAGGCTTCTGTAAAATTTATGAAAGTGAGATGTCTTAACCACAATCAACTAAAACTGCTATCTCTTTCCACTCCAGCTTCCTCTTTATCACACTTCCGTCTGAGTCAGGTGGCTTCGGTGTGGCCACAGACATTTTTAGGATGCAACTAAAGGGAAGCCACATGGAAGATATATTAAGTTTGGGTTCACTGGGGCTTATTCATGTGGTTCAGTCATTTCAGTGCGGGGTTAAGTCACTGTTAGTCACTGCTGTGTAGACACAGCTTCCAGAAATACTCTTAATACCCTCTGTGTGTCCTTAACCAGAATTCTAACAGGGGGCACAGTACAGAAGTCCCACAGCACTCGCCCATGTCAGAAGGCAGCCAGCGCAGCCGTCTAGTCATCATGCTGGAGCAAGAGTCCAGAATCTGGAAAATTCTTCCAATCACCAAGCATGTAAAACTATTAATACAGAGTTAAAACAGAAACTTGGCAGAGGTTCTCTGTCAGGGATATACTTGAGAACTCAGTGCATGAAATTATAAATGCACCATTAGCTTCACATTTCTTTTTTGAGGGTTATGCAAAATAAACATTACAGGAATTTTTGTTTATAGCCATCAAACCAAAATATTTTCAAATCACATCAAAAGCTGTAAAAAGAAGTAATTAATAAATTCTTGGGTTTCTGGTAATTCAGTTAATGAAGAATAGGAATATAATAATAATATCTCTTGTTAATACAGCACAAAGTATTGATATCCACGAAGAAAACAAAAATTTTGTACTATCCCATGAAAGGTCTCTGACAACACTCAAATCAATTCAGAAAACAGTCAAGAAACTTGAAAAGAAAGCTGCATAAGAAAACTTGAAAAGCCTTGAAATTATACAGCTTGTATGTAAAAATGCCTTGATAGAAGTTCCCCCAAATCTGACAATTCTAAAAATTTACATGATGAGTTGTGAAAGCTTTTCTAAACTCTCACTAATAAAAAAATTGATTTTGATGTTATTCCCTCTACAGAAACACTATTGCCAAATTAGTATCATATGAAGAAGAGATCAGAGTATGCAAGCAAAACCTGTGGGAGAGAATATTATAGAATCATGCCAAGGAGTTATTATAATATTATTTTTATGGCTTTTGCAACATTTATAGTATTTGTCAGATCTTAAGAATTTGTAAATTGTTGTGCTTTTTTATTTAAAATGTTTACTTTCCCTTCTAATTTTGTATTCCTTTCTTCAGGAAGATCCACAAAATTGAATAAGCTTCAATCGTGCAAAACTAAGATCTGCCCTTGACAGAACACTCAACTTCCTCAATTCTTCACCTTCAGTTATTAACTTCCACCCCCAGATTAACTCCATACATTTAAACATAGAAGGAATGATAGAATCAGGAAATCATCCTTCATGGCTCACCATGAAATAGCCAATTCAGACAAGGATCATGATCGATATTTTTCTGTCACTTAAAGAAGTGACCATCTAAAGAAGTTTTCAGTTGGGTTCGTGTAACTCCTCTCCTGAAACATGAGCAGCGCGGCAGGACTCAAAGCCACAGGGCTGCGGGCTTCAGCAGTGCCAGGCTGCGCCACACGTCTCCTGCGTCCAAGCGCGCTCTTGGCTTCATCCGTGTCAAAGAGCAGCTCCTGGGAATGTTTAGACTGCTGTCGTTCAGGATGGAAAAGTCAAGTAGAAACGAGAGACGGGGGAGAGAGAACTCAAACAAAATTAACAGCTGGTTTATTTTATTAATTTTGGGAAGACAAACAAATCGGGCATGAGTCCTTTCAGCGACATGGCACACTTTCAGTGATTTATCTCATCGTAAAAGTGATGAGTTAAGTATCACCTCGTTTACACAGCACTTTCATATGCATTACCCCTTTGACTCCTTAAAACTGACAGACACAGACAAGATAAATAACGTACCGTCTTCCAGGTGCGGAACACGGGGCGCTGGGAGGTGGGATGATTTGTCTGAGGTCCCGGGGCTGGTATGTGAGCCCAGGTCCTTTCACAATGGACTTCAACCCTCGAGTGTGGTCACCGAGCAGCTGTCTTATTCTGAATAACATTCATGTCTCTGAGCTGTGGTTTTCTGACTAGACAGCCTTAGGTTCATAGAGAACATGCAGAGGTTCATAATTTGGGCTAGTATTTTGGGCTAGAAAGTAACACTTGGCATCACATCCTTCTTCCTTCCATCAAGAGAAGGTGGCAGGGATGGGAGGGCCTGAGCTAAGTCTGTGAGGAGGCAGCATGCACCCCTCCCTCCTGTGCCAACTCCCCAACTCCGGAACAGAGGCAGGACATCAGACACAACCACCTCCTAGGGCCCCGGGACACGCAGGGAAATGAAAAGGCCATGTGAGGCCGAGCAGTTGCTGAAACAAGGCACTCACTCAAGTACTGTGAAAAGCAAAGGCACCAGCACAGGAGTGAGTGGGGGCACGTCATGCTGGTCAAGTCCACGCCCCTCACGTTGCATAAGGTCTGGCTGTTAGGAGAGCCTTCCCTCCATAAAACTAGGAACTAGGGGAAATTACTAATTCTGTGGCTTTCATAAAATACAGGGGTCCACCAAGTGCTGGGCCCATTTTTTTTTGTCTCCCAAAGGGCAGCTCATTAAGTCAGGCAGTGAGGCAGGCATTGTTATGAAGATTTACAGTGTTTTCCCAATGAAAATTCTAATTGACAACCACCAGGAGAATAACAATGTAGAGCAGAGAGCTCAGGTTTCTCCCATTCTCCCAAGATCCATCTCAAAGAAGCACTGGCTTCTCAGGTTTCCTGGACCAGTGTTTAGCTCGGGTCTTTATTTGGACACATGCATAAGTAGATGCCTGGATAGAAGTTTATCATTCAAAGCAGTCAAACCTTAAAGACCAAAAGATTTATTCTTTCAAATTTCAAAGATAAGAAATTTCATTTAACTCCCAGGTCCCTCCTCGCAGAATAAGCATATTACATAAAAATACAGTCATGCATGTCCATGTAAAAAGGGGACCCTAAGAAAATAAAACGCATGATGAGAGTCTTCAGAAACAGTTGAATGAGAATTTTAAAGGCACTGCTATTCAAAGGATTCATTATCGAATAAAAGTTCAAGCACCAGAGAGCGATTTTCATATGAATGTTGGGTGTTGCTGTCACATACAAGTCTCTCCTCTACACAGAGAAGCAAGTCACATCAAGCAAGTCAGGGGGCTGTGAGTGACAAGGTATAGAGAGGGTTGTTCAGATAAGGACAGACATGACAGCGCCCTTTTTCAAAGAAAACTTTGAAGATTTTGTCAGGCTTTCTTCGAGGACCTGTCACAAAATAACAATACAGTTGCAAATGAGTGGTGTGCGCTGGCCACTTGCTGCCTTTTTATAGGCCAGCTGGCAAGGGCTGCCCAGGACGGGAAATTAGCATTAAAGAAGGACTCAAGGTTACTGGGCTGACTTACAGCCCAAGGAGAACACTCTCAAATGAAGTAGGACACCCAACACAGTCACGCAAACAAAGGAGCAACATTTAAAAACTCCTGTCTGAAAAGAACCGCAGAGAAAAAGTCCTCCTTCCTTGTTTCTGAACCTCCCCGTTCTCCAAACAGCGTCCAGGTCCCCTCCGTAAACATAAGCAGATAAACCATGGGTTTCCAGTTGCATTACACAGGTTGAGAGAAGTGAAGCTGGCGGAAGGAGTGGGAAAATAACACCATTCGCCCGACTTTTTTGAAACTGAAAGCAGGGGCCAAAGTGGAAAAGCTACTACCCCCAGCAGGAGCACCAGACCAGCAGCCAGGAGGCCTGAATCCTAACCAGTCTGGCATTTACCAGAAGCTGTTTGATGGGTCTCTCAACTTCCTGAACTTCCTTTTCCTCCTCTGTAAAGTTCGTAGACATTAGTTGTTCTCAAACTGGGTCCCTTGGAGCCCTATGGGTGCCTATGAGGCAGCCACAGCGACAGAGTAAGGCGCAGGGGCCCCATGCTTCCTTTCGACCCAAAAGAGTTCAGAGTTGATCCATTTTACATATCAAGTTTGTGCATAAAGCCTTTTGTTTAAAAAGTTTATTACCAAGATAATTAAAAACTAAAATGGTTTACAAGCATTGGACCAACCTACCTTGTGATTTTTTTTAATCTTTATAATACGTGGTTTCTATGTGCTTCTTTGGATTATTGTTGTTGGAATTAATTGTTGGTTAGGTTGGTTAATATAGATCCTCAAATCTGTATATCAGGTTTGCTTATTCCAAATTAAAAGGTAAGGACACCAAAACCAAGATGACTCAAATACCCCAAAATCCCACAGCTCAGTAGGTGAGTGGATTCAAACTCAGGAATGTCTGATTTTATCCTTATAGTTAAAGAATAAACTTCACTGTAAAAAGTAATAGTCATCTCATTGCTATTCCGGGGCCTTTTCCACACAACATCAGGTTCTTCATTTGTAATCTCTAAGAGTAAATAAACACTTACCCTGGAGAGATTAAATGAATTGCCACAAGTTCTGCCCAACAGGCAAATCTGATGGGGACAGGAAAATTCAAAACGTTGACAAAGCCTCCAGGGTAATAATGGTTGCTAAGGACTTTCAGAGCAAACAAAACTCCTAGAAGAGAAGAAAGAGCAGACAAATACCAACAGTCCAAATATGGAGATAATCAACATTTACAAAGAACACTAGTTGAAGGTGAAAATTATTATTTGACTACATCCAACTTTTCACTTTGAAACGTACTCTATTCCTCACAAGCCAACCCAGCATTCAGTAGAAAGACACTGTTCACGGGAATCACTTGTTTGATGTTTTTTAACATGGGAGTTCACCCTGACTTCCGGCACACCACTAAATATGTATATAACACATAAAATGGGGATAAAAAACGGCCATGCTACTAAATGCCACTGAATCGTACACTTTTAAAATCGTTAATTTTATGCCATGTGAATTTTTAGTCAATAGAAAAAAAGGACGTAAGCAGCATGTATTTTCTAACCTCTATGGAAAGACATGTTGAAGGCAGGACATATTTTCTTCCTTCTCCCACAATTAGATGCGTGAGGGTGCATCTTAGAGGGAAGCGGGGAGGAGAGGAGGGAAAATAAAGGGAGGGGTTAGATTTCCTTCTGTTTCAGGGCTATTTCCCTCCTCCTCTTCACATTCTAATTTTCAGAGCACCTAACTTAGCTCTGACGGCAATTTCAATCCTATGACATAATCATAAAAAAAAAGAACTAGTGAGGGTTAAAGGGAGAGGTGGTGTAATACATTGTTGACGTCATGTAGGCTGGATTCAAATCCCAGCACACCACTTACTGGCTGTGTAACCTTGCACAAGTTTCCTGACTTCTGAGTCTTATATTTCTCATCTACAAAACGAAGACCATGCCAGCTCCCAATGATGCTGGTATGTGAATTAAATGGAGTGACTTATCTTGGCTCCTAAAACGTGGTGGGCATGCTGTGGTAGGATGTGACACATTTATTTTAACACAGTTAGTAAGAGGAACCCTCATCTTTTTCCAGACTCCCCATCACAAACACACCTGTGGGTCTCTCCCTGGCTCTAGCATGATGGAGCCAGTGCGTACTTTCTGTGTTGCATCTCATACAAAACTACCTGTGAGCGGACGATAGACCAAACTGTCCAAGGTCAAATGATGCATAACAACATCTATGTCCCTCCTGTGCTCCAGTCAGCTTTCTCTCCAAAATACATCCCCCAGCGGCCCTCACCCACTCAGAATTCACTTCCTTCACCAACTGGGGACCCACACTTCATAAAAGGACAGCAGCCATGCCTCCCTGACTGTCTTTATGCATGCCGCCTGGGAAATCTGTCTGCCTTACCTGAGAACCCTACGGCGCAATTCCTTTTGAAGCCAGGTTCGTCCATAAATTCTGCGAGAGCAAACTCCAGGGACAGGTACACCACCCCAGTGAGGAGGGAGAATGTGGTGATAACGTAGGCAAACCATCTGCTTCCTAGTCTTCTTTCCAGCTGGATTCCTTTCCATAGCATAGAAACCATATTGAAGTACAGGTGCCAATCGTCCGCATGGTGAAGCGGGGAGAGCAGTAAGCGCTGCCAGTCTTTCTCCTGGTAACATGTCTCCACGCTAAGGCAGGAGCTAAGCAGCGGCTTCAGAGGACTCAAGAAGAACCAGATGTTGACAGCCAAAGTTGCCAGGGTGACAGGTGGAATATTGTTGACCCCAACTTGGAAGATTTGAGTAAGGAGCAGAATAAGCCCAGCATTAAGTCCTCTTGGTCTCCGATGCATGGTTAGACATCAACCCAGTGATGGGACTATGTGGAGTCCAGAGAGGTATACAGATGGCTGAACCTAACACGTAAAATAAAATGAACACAAAAACCCCATCAATTAAGAATTAATGCAATGTTAAGACACACTGCTCACTTAAAGATGAGCTTACATTGTGTATAGCACACTTCTCATTTATCAGCGACATTTATTTTCAGTGTCTTCCAGAGTAACATCCTTCCTTCGTGTTACTTTCTAAAACAGGATTTTTCTTTACCCCAAGTCCCAATGGGTCAGCTAATGGCCAGGTATGCTTTCTCTGACAAACATGCCATGAAAATATGACTTGTCTCCCTTTTCAGCAACGTTGCAATCTAAAAAGATGGTACATAAATATGTAATAATGATCTCTACTCAGAATGCTGGTCAGGATTCTTCACCCCCTTCATTTTTTCAAAGACATATTCAATTTTGATATTTTTGATAAGAGTCTGCTCCAAAGGATTTAAACATCAACAAGCAAGTTTTAAAATGCAAGAGTATCTTCTCTTCCACGTTGGCAGGTATCAACTCCCAGAATACTTTATTCTCACACAAACTTCAGCCTTTACAAAGTTACCTGCTGTGTGCTAAATCCTAGATTGAAACACTGTCTGTTTTTAAGGAGCTCACATTCTACTAAGAAGGAAACGAACAAGTGCCACACAACGTTCTAAACACAGTGACTGAGGGAACCCTGTCGCTGGGCACGCGATTCAGCTTGAGGCAGCGATGTGCCCTAGGTTTGAAGGCTGAACTGGAACCAGCAACAAAGAAGAGTCCCAAGCTCCGGCAGCCTGCTTCTCCACCACAGGTCCTGGGCCGGCCTTGTGACTTGCATCAGCTGACAGAACGCAGAGGAAGGGCTCAAGACGACCTGAAGGCTTCTGCTCTCTCTCTTAAGACCCTCCCATACAAGCCTGTGGACACGTCCAAGGTAGCCAGGCACCCAGATGACCCTGCCACCAGCCAGTATTGCCCAAAAGCAAAGCTGTCCAGGTGACCAGCAGCTGACCACAGACGCATCAGTAAGTCCAGCTGCACCCAGACTAATTTGTTGACTCACAGAACAGTGAGCCAAATAAACGATACTTTATTTCATGGACTTTTGGAGTGGTTTGTTATACAGCAATTCTGACCAAATACAGAAGGCATCACAGACTAAAGATGCAAGAGATAAAAAGAATCAAGTCCTTAAAGGGAAGAGTCTTGATCGTTATGATATTTATGTCAGGTGCAAATATGGGTCAACAGACAGGCAGATTAGGAGGGAGAATGCTGGAAAAGCGCCCCTGTAGGGGTCCTGTTTTCTCTGTGGAGCTTTCGTGGCCTCCACCAAAAAGGAAATGCACTCTGATACCGTGAAGATTCTTATTCAGAGAGCACATCAGAACATCCATGGGCTTTGGAGCGAAAAAGGCAGGATTCTCCTACTTACTAAGCCTCTTAACTTTAATTTCTTAAACTCTCTTCAATTTTTTTTCACTTTAAATTAGGAACAGTATCGCCTTCTCAGGATGACTGTAACATGTCTGGAACAAAGTTGTTGCTGAATAAATGACAGGAACTTTTTTCATTATGATAAGGCAACCTCACTTATGTGAAAAATCCTCTGCAAATGGGAGCATCCTAATAAGGCTCAAATGTACGCCCCACGCTATCCTACAGAGTCTCACTTACATCACCTCCAAAAGAGATGCCCAAGAAAAAAATGACACGTGTGTGTGACTCTCCCCATTATTAGCACAACCCAAGTTTCTTTGTTGCCATGGGCTCCTTACTGTCGTTTTGTACCATTCTCATGAACTAGAGAATTTAATAAAATTTCAACTGAAACATTCCCAAATAATTTGGGAGAAGCGGCCTGTTTTTCACATTGGCCTCCAAGATGATTTTCTGCTCCAACCCCTGTGACTTTCTTACCATCCTCCTAAATAATGACATGTATCAAACAGCATTACCTATAATAGGAGCAAGGAAAAAGCATGGCCTTGATCATGAAGCAACAAATAAACCCTTAGGTATCAATACAAACAGTACCTACGGGGGCCAGGCTGTGAACAGCAGAATAGTCAACACTAATTATGTCTTTGCTTAAGAAAGTCCTTCCTTGATTGGAATCATGAGTGATGAGGACTATAAACAAAAGACCAGTGGAATTTCCCCGGTGGTTTTTCACTCTGCACTCAGGCTCGCATTACATTTGCTCTACTTCTGCCAAGTCCACGGGTCCCCTTCCGTTCGCCTGACCACTCTGCTCACCTCCCACGGCCGCCAGCTCCTGCTTCCCCGGACCCAGTGCTTTCCACCGCACCACCCCTCCTTCCAAGCCCCCGTCTCTGCTTTTCACTTCTCATCTACCCTTATTCTTTTTTGCACACACTTGTGGAATTCCACTCTCATGGTTTCTATAATTCTTTTTATCAGATGATTCCCAAATTTATATTTTCAGCCCTGATTTCTCAGTAGGTTTCTGAGACATAATTTTATAGGAAGTATATAGTCTGTCTGATCTCTTTGGTTTCTAGAAATTGAATTGTCCCTCTTCTCACAGAATAACCACTCAGCATTCCTTCCAGCACGCATTCATTTAATGAATATCAGATGCCAAATGCATGCCAGTCACTAGAAGTAGAACAAAAAACAAAACACTTACAACACCAGCCCTTGAATGGTCCCTTTCTATCTGTTGAAGGAAATAAACATACTGGCTGCAGAAAATCAAAAGATGAAATCAAATGATGTGGTTCATATTCTCAACAAATGTATACTTAATGTGAAGGGAGATATAACCACAGTCAACGTGAAAAGGGCATAATATGCTGGGCTCTGCTTTCATAAAGGCCACTAGAGTATTGGTGTAGGTAGAATGTAAGTTTGAGTTTTAAGTAGCGAAGGTTAATTGGCACTATTTCATACCAGCTCTATCTGTGGCCCAGTTTCCTGCCTTGTAGGTTGAGTCAGCCACCCAAAGTGAGGGATGCAGCCCATAAATAGGTAACAGAAAATCCAGCTGGTACATGTGAAGATCAAATTTGTAACTTGACCTCGTGGACTTAGAATACCAAAGACAACAGATGACAAGAAGTTGAGTGTTGACTATAAAATGAGCATAGCTTTGTCCCACCCATCAAAAACACAGTAATTTTTAGAGTGCTGAGTTATAAGAGCGACCGCAGAGGCAGGATCGATTATAGCAATTTCCGTAGGAGCCGGAAACTGGTACCATGTGGTTGATTTTGGAAGTGATTTTATTTATTCTCATCTGAACCTGGACCATAAAACCAGTTCCTGCAGCTTGAGGAAGAGCAGGCTAGTCCTTGCGTACCCTAGTCCATGAACACCCACACTCAGTGGGTCCCAAACGACACTGGGCCACCCCTTCCAAGTCTGTTCTTCCTCCCATGTTCCCCACCCATCTCAGAACATGGAATCTCCAGGCACCCGGTTGGCCAAGTCAGAGATGCAGAAAACGTCCTTTACACGTCCTTGGCCCTCATCACCTTGTTATCCCCAGAACCCCTCTCTAAGGCTCAGTTAGTTCTTCCAGTTGGTTACTGACCTATTTCTTTCTAACTCTAGGGCCACTGCTCTAGTCTAAGTCACCATGATAACTTGCCTGAATTACAGCAAACCTCCTAAATGGAGCCTCTGCTTCTCCTCTTACACCCACCAACTGTCTTCTACCACCACTCAGGGTAATGTTTACAAAGCTACAGCGGGAGTCCCCTGCATAAGTCTGTAGTGGCTCATCGGTACAGGTGGAATGAAGACCAGGCTCTTCACCGCAACTAAACGTCTGTGGTTACTAGTGCTCTGCCCACCTCTCTGGTCTCATCGCAGGCTGGTCTCGGCCACGGTCACTGTGTTCCAGCCACATGGGCGCTCCCACACCAGGAGCTCTAGGGATCACGGCATGAAGGGCCAAGGGCAGAATCACCTCACCCGTTTTGACCGCCACTGAATATCCAGTGCCCAGCACAGGGACTGGCACTGGATACAGTCAGTGTTTAATAAGCACTTGCCCAGTCACTCAAGATGTATTTGTATCTTTTAACGCAATACATCTTTATTACACAATCAGTGAGACTGAATGGAAAGGTCTGAATACCTCTGAGATGTTTATCTCTAAGAATTTTTCCTACAATTGTAGCAACCTTCCAGAATGCTACACGTATTGTTCCACTTACCATATTTAGTTCCACAACAGTTTTTATACACATTTTTATCCCAACTTTACAGAAATTAACCTCTAATCCATTTAAAATGTATTAATAGGTTATTTTGCCAGAGCTATTTGATTTAAAAAATGACATTTTAATTATGTAGTAATACACACTGGACAGCTCTATATCAAGGCTGTGACAGAAATGGAAGACTTCTTGAAATATTGATAGGAAAATTAGCCATATTTACTTTTAATGAGAAATTAAAAATTTAACAGGTATGTAATAAGAAAAACTAAGTGGCTAGAACAAACAAAAGAAACTGAATTCATAACTTGGGAAACCAATGTGTCTCAAGGGGGAGAGAAAGGAGTTTTATAAAAAAGGGAAAGGAAACTAATTATGGTGATTTTCAATTCTACTTAAAGAAGCAGGAAATATTTTCATGATTATAATTTACCGGGAAGGTATATATCTGAACTTTCAATTTAAATGTTCAAGAACAATTCAGAATTTCCAGTCAAGATGGAAGCATAGGTAGACATGCTTTGCCACCTCGAACAACCACAGAAAGAATTACAACTAGACCTCAAAACAAGTAATACCCAGAACTGTCAGAAAACCAAGCTGTATGAAGTCCACCAACCAAGGATTTAAAGAAGCCACATTCTTCCAGAAGGGAAGGAGGGGCGGAGGCACGGAGATGCAGAGACGTGGAGATGGGCAGAGAGGCCCGGAGACGCAGAATGGCATGGAGAGGCAGTGGCAGAATGGGCAGTCCCACATTCATGTGTGGTGAATAAAAATCGGGAAGGACACCTTGGGAACAAGAGATCCTGGCCCCAGGCAAGACTACAGAGCCCAGGGTTCCAGCCCCAGGAAGATAAATCCCCATAACTTCTGGCTATAAAAATCAGTGGGGTTGGGACAGCAGAAGAAACTGCCAGATTTTCAGGAGAGTCTGCTTCAAGGACCTGTACAGACTTAGAACATATGCAAACCCACCCACTCTGGGATTCAGCACCAGGGCAACAGCTGGAGGGGCACCAGATACATACAGGAAGTGGGTGAAGTGACTGGAAATGGGACGAATACCAGGCAAACCTCCAGAAGCTAGGCAGTGGCACTGTTCCCTCTCCAAGCCCTCCCCCCACACAGAGCCACAAAGCCTTGAAGCAGGTTGCCCCGCCCTGGTGATTACATAAGGCTCTACCCCACACAATTTGCAGGTATCTTTTCTATAACCAGTCATGTTATTAAGACAGGGAATCAAAGCAGCTCCACCTAATATACAGAAACAAACACAGGGAGGCGGCCAAAGTGAGGAGACAAAGAAATATGGCCCAAATGAAAGAACAGGACAAAACCCCAGAAAAAGAACTAAACAAAATGGAGATAACCAACCTACCAGGTGCAGAGTTCAAAACACTGGCGATCAGGATGTTCAAAGAACTCATTGGGTATGGCAACAACATAAAGGAAGAAATGAAGGTTACACTAAGTGAAATAAAGAAAAATCTACAGGGAACCAACAGTGGAGGAGAGGAAGCTGGGATTCAAATCAACAATTTGTAACATGAGGAAGAAATAAGCATTCAACCAGAACAGTAAGAAGAAAAAAGAATTTAAAAAAACAAGGAGAGTGTAAGGAGCCCCGGGAACATCTCCAAATGTACAAATGATTCAGATGAATCATAGGGATGCCAGAAAGACAAGAGGAAGAACAAGAAATTAAAAACTTATTTGTAAAAATAATGAAAAAAACTTCCCCAATTTAGCAAAGGAAATAGACATACAAGTCCAGGAAGCACAAGAGTTCCAAACAAGTGGACCCAAAGAGGACCACACCAGGATACATCATAATTAAAATGTCAGAGGTTCAAGATAAAGAGAGAATCTTAAAAGCAACAAGAAAAAAAGCAGAGAGTTACCAACAAAGGAGTTTCCATAAGACTGTCAGCTGATTTCTCAAAAGGAACTGCAGGCAAAAAGGGGCTGGGAAGAAGCATTCAAAGTCATGAAAATCAAGGGCCTACAACTCAAGATTATTACTGTATCCAGCAAAGTTATCGTTTAGAATGGAAGGGCAGATAAAATGCTTCCCACATAAGGTAAAGGAGCTTATCATCACCAAGCCATTATTATGTGAAATGTTAAAGGGATTTATTTAAGAAAAAGAAGAGCAGAACTGCAAATGTTAAAATGGCAACAAATTTACAACTATCAACAACTGAATCTAAAAAAACTAACTAAGCAAGCAAGCAGAATAGAAATATAATCATAGGTATAGAAATCATTTGGAGGGTTATCAGCTGGGAGATGGAAGGGGAAGATGGGGGAAAAGGTACAGGGATTAAAAAGCATAATTAGTAGGTACAAAATAGACAGGGGTGGGTGTTAAGAATAGTATAGAAAATGAAGAAGCCAGAGAACTTATACGCATGACCCATGGACATGAACTACGGTGGAGGCGGGGATTGTTGGAAGGAAGGGGGGTGGGGGAGATTGGGACAAGTGTATTAGCATAATCAATAAAATATATTTAACTTGTGAGAATTTTAACTTGTGAGAATATACAACAGTTATAAATTATGTTTCCAATTTGGCATCTAATAGTAACCCAATTAATTTCACAGAAAGAAATTACAGAGTCTTAATGGGAATAATTGAATGCTATTCTAAAAGCAGCCTTCCATATCGCTAAAAGTACAGCAAATCTTACAATTATTCACTGAGAATTTTTAAAATTGCGTGTTTTTCTTTAAGACTCAAGAAAAGGTCTATTGCACATATTTGAGAAAGATTAATACTGTTGCCATTACTACCATATTTTTCATGCATTTGGTAAATTTCATTGAATAGTTCCATATATTTTAAGGATATTCCTTAAAAAGTCATGAGGAGAAAGTAGGTTTGTTCAAATTATTTGACAAGTATCTTTCAAAGGCCTACAATCACTCAGGTTCAGTGCTTTGCAATGACTGGCTTTCTTGATGCTTAAAACTTGGTTTGTTTGTTTTTTTTAAATTGAGATATAATTCACATACCATAAAATTCACTCTCTTAAAGCGTATGATTCAGTGCTTTTTAGTATATTTACAAGGTTGGGAAAACAACACTGTTCTCTAATTCCAACCCATATTCATTACCCCAAAATGACACCCTGTCCCCATTAGCAGTCACTCCCACTCCCCCTACCCCCAGCCCCTGGCGACCACTCATACACTTTCTGTGTCTATGGATTTGCCTATTCTGGACGTTTCATATATACAGAATCATATAACATGTGGCCTTTTGTGTCTGGCTGCTTTCATTTGGCATAACGTTTTCAAGGTTCACCTATGTTGTATCAGGTATTAATATAATAGTTCTTTTTATGGCAGAATAACATTTCATTACACAGAGATACCACAGTGTACTTGTCCATGTTATCAGATGATGACATCTGGGTTGTTTCCACTTTTCGGCTACCGTGAATAATGCTGCTATGAACAGTCATGCACAATTGTTTTTATAGGAACGTAGATGTTGTTTTCAGTTCTCTTGAGCACATACTGAGTAGTAGAATTGCTGGATCGTACAGTAAGTCTTTGTTTAACTTTCTGAGGAACTGCCCAACTCTTTTTCAAATTTCTGCATTTCCTCCAACAGTGCAAGAGAGTTCCACTTTCTCCACATCCTCAACAATACTTGTTTTTATGCAGTTGTTAATTATAGCCACCCTAGTGAGTGTGAAGTGGTATTGATTTACATGTCCCCAATGACTATTGATGAGCAAATGCTTAAATTTTCATTGCTTAAAACATAATATAAACACACATGCTCACCAGGTACACAGAACCATAAAGACAAGCTCGCTGTCTTTCTCTCTCTCTTCCTTCCTTTCCTTCCTTTCTTTCCTTCCTTCCTTTCCTTCCTTCTTTCCCTCCCTCCCTTCCTTCCTCTGTCTCTCTCTCTCTCTCTAACGGTTTAACAAGCTCAGGTCAAAAGAATGCTTCAGAAAGAAAAATGAAACTACAGAGATCATCCAGGTTAAAGGGCAAGGAATTTAGTGCTCCTATCCCCCTGTGATGTGTTGAACATAAACAGGATTGTAGTTTAACAGCAGGGGCAGTGCTTAGACCAACACATTCAACTAAGATGTTACAAAAGCCTTTTTTTCTTTCTTTCTTTTTTTTCAAGAAACAGAATGTTAGTGTGCTTTATTGCTTCAAACAAAGCAAATATGCTATGGAAATAGCAGACTATGCTAAACATAGAAACTTCCTCTGCTTTTTAAATGACAGGAGCTGGACAACAAATAAGTACATCATAAATATCACATGAATTCAGTCAAAACACACACGAAAAACACTATTTGCTTTTTTCCCCCTTTTATTCCGTTTCAGTACCGTCTACTCTCTCCAGGAATGAACTGAACCGGACCACCTCTTCTCCTGTGGCCCTCTCGGGAATCTCGTCATTCATGGCTTTGCTAATCCAAACATAAGATTATTTTCTCCGCTTGTTACCTTTGGACCAATAGATGAGAACATTTTAGTGCAAGATCACAATAATAATAAAATTCTCATCTTCTTCCAATAAAACTTCTTAGCATTTTATTTTTCCTAAAAGGTATTAGCTTCCTTAGGCCCCCAAAGGGCCTAATTACAAAATACACATTTTCAAGACAGTTTTCAAAAACAGGAAAAGTGTACACTATGTATTTGCATTTAATGAAAAGCAACAATTTATTAATGAAAGGCTTGCAAAGTAATTTGCTTCCTCTTTTCAAATACATTGAATGCATTTCAAAAAGCTTACACAATATATATGCAACACATAGTTTTTATATGCAATACATAGCTATACGTATAACATATAATTTATGATTATAAGACAATATTGAAATATTAAGTGTAACAGCTTCACATCATTACACCATGTTCAATCCACCACACCACATCGGCCGCCTGAGTTGATTAGTGAACGGGGAGTCCCGGGGACGCGGGGTGAAATCTGCATCAGAGGCCCGCAAGAGGCCCTGTGCTCACGGAAGATTATCAAATGAACGAAAACTGACTTCATGAATAAAAAATGAAAACTGGAATCCAATTATATCAAGAAGGTAATGGGAACCCAGTCTTTATGAATATTATGCCACTCTCAGTAATTACATTCCAGTATCTATTCATAGAACTATCTACAACTTGGACTCTGTTCCAACAGAAATTGGGAATTAAGAGCATTTCCCCCTCTGAGCGTTGCTGAGACCTCCCTGTATGCGGTGGTCCTCCACACTCACACACTTCATTGTTGTAACCATGTAAGAAATTGTCTCATTTGGCTCCACACAAGCATTGACTATCTCCCTAATGCCAACTGGCTAAATCTCTGTGATTTTAAACTACCAGACCTACAGTTTTTAAGACATAAGACTTCCTTTGTTCCCCTATATATCATCTTCTCAAATGAAAACAAACAAAAAAAATGTCCCTTACCTTAGTGGGACCCTGTCCAACTGTCTTTTATTATAGCCTGCCGTAAGTATCAGTGCCACCCATGTGGAAGGCAGAACACCTGACCTCTGGTGATTAGGATTTAAGACCACTGAAACCATAGAAGTAAAAGAAAGTTCCAGCAAGTAAGCAATGAATAAGGGCATATGTTATGTGGTGACACCCCACCCAAGACCACGCCCTGTCACCTGACAGTCTCCCACAGTCCCCTTTATACCATGCCTGACTCGATTTGCCTAAAATCCAGGCTCATCACGTTATCTCCAAGTCTATCATGCTCTCTTACCTATCATATAACAGCGTTCTGGACTGTAAAACTGAACAGCGTCATGGTTAGTAGAGAGGACTCTGGAACCAGATGGCCTGGGTTCAAATTCCAGCCCAACTGTTTGTAATTGTGTGACCTTGGGCAAGTTCCCAATCAATCCACGCCTAAGTGCCCTCATTTATAAAACATATGCTAACTAATAATAAACCTGCTTCGTGGAGTTGGTGGATTGGCATATGTAAAATATATAGAGCAATGCCTGAAACACAGTAAGCACTATGTAAGTATTAGCATATATTAAATGTTTCTCATCATCTGGTCAACTTCAAGCATTTCAGCCTCAGATGCCACGTCTTAAATAATGTTTATATACCTTCCTCAGTAATAACTGATATTTGTGAAATTACTTATAGTTTACCAAGGAGCTCTATGTAATGTGTGTCATTTAATTCTCACAATCCCATGAGGACAACATTAGTTCTGTATTATCTACTAGCTAGCCTGCACAGCACTTGCCAGGAAAATCATTACCTGTCCTGCCACCAGTCCTGAAGGATCCTGAATAGACTTGCCCACATGAGAAGTAGCTCCATGGAGCTTCTACCCTGGAGAATTTTCTAGGGAGAGTCAAGTGTTAGCCCCCTGCTTTCTCTGTCCAAGGTGCTTAATTAAATGTGGCCGCTCATTGTACGGGCAGCCCCATAGGGCGCTCTCACCACCAGCGGGGTTTCCAGCCTGCAGCCCACGGGCCACATGCTGTCCAGGATGGCTGTGAATGTGGCCCAATACAAAATCGTACATTTACTTAAAATGTTAGGGTTTTTTGTGATTACATGTTTCAATGTATTTAGTGGCTCAAGATGATTCTTCTTCCAGTTAGGCCCAGAGACACCAAAAGGCTAGACAGCCCTGATTACCGTAAGTCGGACTCTTCCAAGCCTAAGTGCCCCATTCGGTGGAAATGCTTTCAGCAGTTTTGGTGTGGAACCACGAGGGAGAGACTGGAATTGCACGTTTTCATACAGGTAAAGAAACCCCAATGACAATGCTCATGATTTGGACTCTGAGGCCTCACATGCAGTGAGTCCCCGCCAGCGGAGCTGCTTTTCTGTTCAGCCCTTCCGTCTGCTTGTCACAGCTGCAAACCTTGCCACTCTCCCTACCCGTGAGGGACCCCACAGTCCTGCCTGTCTGTCACTCAAGAAAGCCGCGGTCTGTACCTCCACAGCATGTAACAGGTGTCTCAAATGTCTATATGTGATTAAATACAAATGTTTTGAAATTCTTGCCTGTGATCTAGAGGAGGCCAGGAGTAGTTCAAAGTGCTGCTTCAGAGCCAATATTTTTTAACTTAAGACACCAGAGTACTAACCCTTAGACAAGATGTCCACCACTTTTCTTTCACATGAACGTTTCTTGGAGGGTAAACTCAAATTTGAGAGAATTTTTTTAAGTACTAAAGGGGACTACAACAATGTCTCACTTTTAGTTCAACCTCTACTTGTAATACATGGTGTAAAATTTAATCAAAACTAATTTGAGTACGAATAAGTAAGAAAAAAGTGATAAAAAGTGTAAAGATTTCAGTACTAACCATTTAGCAAAGGACTTCCTTTTATAAAAAAAGATTACTACTTTCTTTTTTTTTTTTGGAAGTAATGAAACCCATTGAAGTGCAATGCCTATTTTAGAAAAAAATATTACAAGGGGAGAATTATACTTTTAAGACTTCAAAAGCAGTAAACTAATATCTTAAAATAAAATTCTTAGAAAACAAATCAATGGAAGGAAATTCTGGGACACAAAACGACAGAGCTGCTGAGGGCAGAAGGGCATGTCAGCAAGGCAGGGAAAAATGGGTAGGACTTGTATAGGCCAGAAGTAGGCAGACACTGTCCCCTGGGGGAGAGCAGTAGGGCTTCACAATCCATCTTCCACCAAATACCCCAAATTAACATACCGCCTCATTAAAAACAGTATGCTCACTATGCAGACACGTGTTCACGGTGAGTCCCCTGGCCACTGCGCACCCAACAGTGCAACCTACTTCCAACCAGATTTCTGCTTCTGAGTCCCATAGATAGGAAAATTCTAGAGCCACTGACTTACAGGAGCCACTGCATGCAGACATTTTAATAAAATTTGCTTTGCACACACAAAAATCACGGAGGCAAAACTCAGGGGGTAGCTATGAAAAGAGAAGTTTAAATTAAATACAGGAAAGTGGTTTCAAATGATACAATCATGTATGAGTATACTTAGCCATAGAAATACCTTCCAAAGGCAATAAATGGAATCAGCAAAAGAAACGGTCAAGTCGGGTCCTGATAAGCAGTTAGTTCTACCTTATCGAGCCTAACAATGTCCAGGAAGCGGTAAGATTGACGGACTGCTGGAGAAGGCTAGATCAATTCCACCTGCGAGGGACCACAGCACAGCACGCAGTACACAAGGTTAAACGCAAGACTTCAGCTTCCACGCTGGCCCTGCCACTGAGGAGGAGGTAGAAAGGTCTAAGAACTAAAAGACAAACCAAGCAAACAAAAAGCCACCAGCACTACCACAACCAAGACCAAGTTTTGCTACTACACTGAGGACTGGCTGCTGAGGGTAACAGTTAAAAAAAAAAAAAATTCTTAGGAATACCAAGCTGGTTTCAGGTAAAGGCAAAGGACTCAGAAAAGGAGCGGCAGATTTAGGAAACGCTCTAAACTAGTTTCAACCACACCAGGCTGCAGTGTCAGTTTAATGTCAGTTGAATTAAGGAAAGAAAATAAAGATCCCCAATTCATTCATTCCAAGGAACTAGGGGTTTTGCTGGAGTGAAAGGAAAAGACGAGGCTGTGCTCGTGGTGAGCGTTCTGCTGGGGATTTCTGGCAATTTGAAAACTTTAGATAAAGAGCACAATGAGGGTTAAGACTAACTGGAGAGGCTACTCCCCAGTGAGCGAGCGCTTCCTCCCAGACAGGTCTGCCCCCAGCTTTGGGATCCTCAACGTCCAAGATCATCAAACTCTTGAATGGTCCGTCTCTCTAGGCTGAGTTAGATTAAGCTAATTTGCAGCCCAGGAAGCTCAGAAAGTTGAAGTCTAGTCTTAAACATGAAATGTTTTCCCCAAACGCATAGACTCGGACACAGGAAGAGGAAAGGACAGACAGATGCAGAGAGAGAGACACAGAGGAAAAAAATCTATCAACTCTGCCTGGTGGAAGAAAGTTGAACTTCTTTTTAGCTTAGAAGAGGCTAAATGTGAACAAGGTCACCAATATGATTAGTTAAAACAAAGTGACACACTGACCATCTCTCAGGCCAGGCAGAGTTTTTAGGCTCAGAGAAAGAAAAGGACAAAGTGCACACAACTATTCCTTGTTTCAAAGGGATTCAGAAGTTGCTTCGGTTATTCCCTGCACGTTATCAGAGGTGCTTAACCCCCACCGGGTAACAGACTGTCGATTCAGAGGCAGAACTATCCCTGCTCCCCTTCTGAGTCACCGGGAAAGTCTGACAGAAGGTTCTGGAGTAAACAGGAGCCCTTCCGGGCACACCCGTACTTGTATTCACTCACTGCTCCCCATTTGCTGCGTGGCTTTCAAGCGTCCTCCCCGGGATCGGGGGAAATGTCCAGCAAATCACATGCAGGCGCAGGGCCTCTGTGTGGCCCTGCCTGGGCTGTCCCAGGGTTTGGGACGCCAAGAAGGGGGGACCCTGGAAAGCTCCCCTGCCCTACAGACTCTGCCCAGAACCACGCACATGCATGTGAGGCCAGGACGTTGGCCCCTTAGAAGGGTGGCCAGGCCTCGTTCCTCTCTGCACCTCCCTGTCTTTGGGAAAAACTCTTTCAAGTGCAAATATCCAAATCAGGTGGGGACATTCCAGTGTCTTAAACCCAACCAAAACAACTGCTAAAACAACAAAACAACAAAAAGACAACCTTTGTGCAGCTCTGTAATGGTAGGATAAGAGACCTTGCTAAAAGCTCCCTAAAGCCCTGGTAATTAAAGTTAAAACATTGAGTAAAACATTTAAAACCTTATCTTCTATTACTCTCCTAAGCCTGGTTTCCCAATCAGATCATGTTTGCCTCTGGGTCTTTGCTCAATGCCAAGTGATGGCTAAGACGGCTGCTCTTTTTATTATCTGTGTTACTTATCTGGGGCAAATTCATCAAGCCATGTCTGTTTCCCCACCTGTATAATGGGTTGATATGAGGATTCAACTAGCATACTCTTGATGAGTGTAGCTACTTGTTCTTATACATCACTTATAGTTTGGGCTTTTCTCAGAAGCAGACTCCAAGACAAGCGTCTCTGTGCAAGTAATTTACCTGGGAGGCAATGGATACCCTGGTAGGGTTGGGGGAAGCAAGACAGGGAAGACAAGGCAGCCAAAAATGTACACATTATTAAGCCAGCCATCACACTGGGAACCCTAGAAGCTAGTAGAGCTATGCCTCAGTGCTTATCCGCCAAAGGCTAGGGGTCTGCCTTAACTCCCTGTCACTTGGGGCTTGCCATAGCAGGTGGAGCAAGTGCCAGGGGCCAGAGAAAGCACTTAGGCAAAGAACCGCAGGTGCCAAGGCTAGAAGTCTGTTCTACGGCTGCACTATGGGCCAGCGAGCATGGTACGGGGGCAGGGCCCCTACAGCACAGCCAGCATCACTCCCTGACGGGGCTCCGTTGCTTCTGCTGCGGCGCTTGTTTTGAAACAAGCAAATGCGTTCAAATGTAATTAATATATCAGGGAACAATCTGAGCATAATGCATATTTACTGTTTGATTACGCACAATTTCATCCACAGGATGAGTGCAGAAAGCTGTACCCAGCTGAAGCAAGCTGCGTGGAAATCCACAAAATGTACACATCTGCACCCCCCACCACCAGCTATCTCAAGTTCAGTGTGTTATGAATTACACCCATCCACGTCTGCAGGTATATGATCCGCCATCTGATTCTGGATAAGCTTCCTCCCTCCACTGACGATAATTCACAAGTTGCGATCCTTCTGACAACCACTTCCACGAGCAAAGTGTGGTACTTTTTGAATGGATGATGCCATATTTATTGTAGCACTTACGTATTTTTGGATGATTTAACATATAAGATTTTGCCACCATTTTTATTAGGTTCCTCTCTCTCTCTCTTTTTTAATGTACCACTGAGTTTTTTGTGTGTTTCACACCTAACAGCATGTGCTTCCTAAGCTCTGTGTTTTTTTTTTTTCCTGATCGTACATGGAACGGTGATTTTAGGAATGCCTCTGTCACACTCCAGCAGAGCTGACGCTGCCACTCGTATGGAGTGCAGGAGGGAGGACAGTCGACACCCAGGAACTGGTGCTCGCTTATTATGCCACTTCCTCTCCATGTTTACCATTATAATCCCACCTATTAACCAAACTCACCAAAGTCAGAGGCTCTCATCACTCAAATACTTAAAGTGCCTCATGCTCTGAACTTTCTCAGACAAATTAGCATTAAGAGGGGACCAATTCTCTCTCAACCTATCAAATATGTCCCTATCTTTCATGTCTTCCCTACCAAAAGTTGTTTTGCCTTCCTTCACATGGAACTTAAAAACAAGATTTATTAAATTTGGGGTATGTGTTTACTAGACTATCCATCCTAAATGTGCCAAGTTTTCCTGTTGGATTGTAATTACTCAATGACACAGACATTTGTGTTCGGCTGGATGCTCTAAGTAGGAGAGTGCGGTATAATATTCGGTTCAAGTATACCAATTTCATCAAAGGACTAAAGAGGAAAAATAAGAGCAAGATGAGATGCTCTGACAACACATGCAGCTCAGTGAACAAACTGCATTTACATGCACTGTGCGTGTTTCACTTGAGGACAGCATGCAAGGTCAAACTACTAACTGTCAGTTACAATAAGCTTCCAAACTTCTGGTCAATTACCTGGTTAATAATAAAAGACAAGGCTCTGACATCATTACAGTTATAATTAATTTACACAGATCAGCTTCCTGTTAATCAAATACATCTTTAAAAGCATTTAATTATTTTTCACCTAGAAAGCAACACTCAGCTTTGTTAACTGAAAAGAAAGCCATCTTGCTGAATTCAACACGAAAGGCTGTCGGGCTGCTCTGAGACACCAGGGACAAAGGGCCACACGGAGCACGCTGCCGCGGTGCAGGCCCGGCGGCCACAGGCACGGCGGACAGCGGCACAAGATGGCAGATGAGGCAACACATTCGGGCAGTTTCCAAACATAAGGAAGTTGGCAGGCAACTGGGCAAAACAGACAGGCTCAGGGAAAAGAAACTTCCCACTGCTTTTTGTCAAAATGACACACAGGGCTAGCAACATTAACATGCGGGGCATAGGACAGCGGTTAAGGGCATGGCCTCCAGGAAAATCTTTACGACATAGCAGCTCTGTGACTTTTTGGAAGTCTTTTAACTGCCATTTCTCACCTGTTAAAGGAAATGATGCAGGCTCATCTGGTGTTGTGAGGATTAAATGACAATATATTGAGATTATATATGTACATATACAAAATCACAAACTGGGAAACGACAATGTCTTTAACCCATATAAACAAATAAATTAAAATAAGGCTTAATATTAAATTTTAAAATAACTTTAAAGCGTTTTTTCTAACTTAGTAACCAATAGTATTTTTCTGGGTTTCTATGATCCCACATTTTTAAACTGCTTCATGTGATTCAGTTACGCACACATTTTTTAAAATAATATGATGGGGTATGTGGAAGACACATGAATGTAAAAACGATTTTCTAATTACAATAAATTTTACAATAAAATGTCAAACCAGAATTTCTGTCAAGACTATCTTTAAATTATCACTACATTTGAGAATTTAATGAGCTTCCATTTTAGGATTTAAAGAATCTGAATATGTCAGCTGGCAACATTTTTATTTTTCCCTCCTTTTTAAAGTGTTACTGTCTTAACAGAAATCATTAGATTATCTTTATACATGAAAAATGAAACTACTGGACTCTGTACATAGCCTTGACCTGTGCCCTACAACGAGGGGAATCAGTGCCAGCTCCAATTCCGATCCATCACCACGTATGACTTCCAGTATCAATCATAAGCCGGTTGTTTCTCTCACAGACTACAAGTTTTAGCGTAATGAGGGCTCATTAAAGTTCTTCAACTGACAGCCCCTCAGATGTAGGTCCCTAGGCCAGCAGACGCGCCGTGAGCAGCAAGGCCGGCACCCCACCACCTCTCCCTTCAGGAGGATTTAAGCAATTCCACTCTCGTGTTTGCTCCTTGCCAGATTTCTGTGTTTGTTTACCTAAAATCAATGAAAAGGTGATAGCCATCACACTCTAAATTAATCTGTGTAAGGACTGTTAGTGAATTATTTATGTAGCTGAAATCTTTCCAGCCTAAGAACTAGTCAAGAGGGGGAAGAGAAGGCCTGACTTCAGAGGTGTTGTCTATGTTCCCAGAAAGCACACAGGACGTCCACTAATTTCTGGGTGGCAGGGACAGCTCGGGGGCTTTTTGCTTGCCCAGCATCAATACTTCATTCTTTCAGTAACAGGGATCTACCCCCTGCCCACACACACGTACACACTGGATGTGGGACCCGCCATCAACAGTGCCAGGGACAGGGCTGGAATAATGACTCTCTCCCTGGAACCTAGAACTCGTGAGAGATACTGAGACCAATGACTTCTGGAGCTGGCTCTCAGAGCATTAACTTAGAGAATTTTCCAGATCTACCAAGTCTATCCAAACCCCAAGAGCTCACCAAGCTCCTTTACCAAGTCCTGGTGGTTTGGTTTTTCTGTCAGCTGAGCTTACCCACACACCTCCAATCTCTTGCTCTTGAATAAATTATCTGGATAAACTAGTTAAATTACTTTTTGTTGTTTGTAGTCAAAGAACCCTACCCAGAATACTAAGGCATTTGCCAAGGGCTGGCAAGCAAATCCTAGTTTGTTTCAAGCATCACCTGCTCTCATTTTCTGCTGAGTACAATATTGTAGCCCATAAGAGAACCGAAATGTGGAGGATCCATAAGCAGCATCTCAAAGGTCTGCTACAGGCATGCCCTACAGAGAAAAGGAATGCACAGCGCTAGGAAGTGAGTGCGAGAGTAACTTCTGCATTACTAAGGCAAAGCCCTCGCAGTCATAGACTTAGTGTATAAATTTGGACACTGAATGAAGGATGTCATTTCAAAAGGATATACAAGTTTATGTTTTTAAAGAAACTTCTACTTATCGAGGTGGTCTTTCAAAGCATCGTGCCCCCTGACTTTGCTCTTCCCTGAAAATAAGACAGGTGTAAACAATAAATGAGATGTTATCACTTGCTGAAAACTTCTGACTAAACTTTTGGAGAATGAATCAAT
This sequence comes from Pteronotus mesoamericanus, assembly GCF_021234165.1. Classification (NCBI taxonomy): domain Eukaryota; kingdom Metazoa; phylum Chordata; class Mammalia; order Chiroptera; family Mormoopidae; genus Pteronotus; species Pteronotus mesoamericanus. The sequence continues at coordinate 2,733,092 of NW_026555277.1, forward strand.
TCGATTCATCCACTCGAAGAAAGAAGGAAAGAAGAAAAAGAAAAAATGAATGAGAATCTCGTCAACCTCACAGCCTTCAGGGAGGATTATGGGAGTATCCCGCATGCTTTCCTTCGGAAAGACTGACCTCTTCATTCTCCACCATGATGCCATTCACTGACAGAGATAAATCATCACATTTTTCTAATCATGAGCCCAGAAAAGAAAGCCAATGAATGTGAAACTATAGCAATGAAAGTATTAAGCATATACTTTTATATCTCACAGTCTATATTCCTTCATTTAATAATATCCGAGCATCCACTAAGGGACAAACTGCCATGGCCTGGAAAGAAAAGCAGACAAACAGCAACGTTATGGTGCGATAAAGAACTGTAACAGAACTGTTTATAAAAGTGCATGGAATGATCAGAAAACAGAGAAATTAGGTTTAAAGTTTTGTATGAGGTGTGGAGGGCAGAAACAAAGGAAATGCTGGGGAAGGCATGATCCTGTGGGCAACGGGGAAGGAGAGAAAATGCCCCATGAAACTCACAGTCGAAAGCTGTAAAGTCATCTCACAAAAATAAAAGGATGTGTTTTAAGTCATCGCTTGGTGGACATACTAGCTACAAGCTGGACATTTAGAAATCTCTAAGGTTTCTTCCTAATACAAAATTGGCATAGTGTGAAAGAAAGGAGGAAATTTTGAATACTTTGGTATGAAGGAAGGTACTTCTGTTAATTGGGCAGTATGCACAGGATTTATTCCTACATCTGTTCAAACTTAGAATCACAACTGATTCATTAGAACACACATAACTGCAAATTGCTGGTATTTGTAACATAAAAAAAAAAAATGTAGCATTTCTTTCACAGTGTTGCCCAAGGCATTTTCCTCAAGGGAAAAAAATCCAAAATTAGGAGTAGCTGTCCATACACACACACACTCCCCTATATATTATTTATAGAATTGAAGTCATTGTAATATGTATACTCATTTCATTCATAACTATCCTGTTTTGTGACTTTGAATTTAAAGTGCATAAGCAAGTTAACACCATGGAGAAACAGCTGTTGTTTCAATGACAACACTCGTGGTGCGGACGCCAGATCTGCAGTCAAACCCGGAGGCCGTCGCTTACTGGTATGTGACCTTGGGAAAATCACATCATCAATCCTGCTGAGCTTCTCTATCCACAGCTGAGGAAAACTTCACTTACTTCTTGGAGTCACTGCGAAGAATCAATGAAATAGCATCTTGTGGGAATGCACGTAGCACACTCCCAAAGTTTGTTTTCCACTGCCCCTTCCTCTCCATAAAGCAATGAGCCTTTCCCCCGTGGGACTAAGCGTCACTGCTTTAAAACTAGGATGCGCGTGTGACGATGTCCATGGAAGTAGGTGGTACGCAACACCAACATGGGAACCTGAACGCACGCCTGGTTGGTTGGCTATCATCTAGGTCACAAAGGGCTCTTGCACGTTATCTATTGCTTCCCAGAAATTTCATACATTTTCTTGTCTGAGTACAGACAAAATTATCCACAGGCTTTGAAATATCACCGTCATGATGTGGCACAGAGCAGCTGGTTGACTGAAAGTGACTCCCCTCCCCCACACTGCAGCTGTCACCAGGGAACCCTCTTCAATGTGTGAAAAAAGACAATGCATTACTACTGCTACCCCTATTAATAACAATCTAACATACTTCGCAGTTGAAATTATTTTTCTTATGAGGGTTCATTATTAACTAAAAATTAGCTCTAAGAACAACCCTTTAACATAAAAATTCAAACCAGCTGCTTTCATACAACAAAAAATCAACGGGCAATAAAAACAAGTAATGTATTTCCATTGACTCCTTAAATCTTTTTCCTTGAATCATTTGTAATGCTAAACAACAGCCAGTTAAAATATTAAATAGTTTTAACAGTGATACAGCTGTCATCCTTGGAGGGATTAAAAAAAAGCTTAGATGATTTCTCAAAAAAAAAAAAAGTGCATAGATGCCTCTCTATTTTTGTAAAATAATCACTCCTCTGCATGAGAAGCTATCCTAGTATGTTTAACACCGCTGAAAGCCTTTTGCATTGTCTTCAGAACGCATTTGTGACTCCCGCTCACAAGAATTCTCCCTGCCATGGCTTTTAAAGGTACAGCTCATCTCCTGAGGATTTCTATCCCATAGATGAAGTTTTACAAGCAATGTCCTGGACCAGGTTCCATGGACATTGGTTCCATGCCTAGGTCCCAGGGATGCCTCAGTGAGTCCCTGCAGAGGGCCTGTGCCCTTCACTAAAGCCACTCGGCTCCTGGGCGCTACACCCAAGATTCTGCTAAATAGTGTTCCCTGCTGAGAAATCTGAGGCCTGTGCTTAGATGACTACAACTGCAGCATAAAAGGAAATCTATCTTTTTAAAGCATCATTTCTATCTTTTTAATGGTGTTTTTTTACTATAGAACATTTATGTATACATGCATATACAGCTTTACATAAATGTATACACTTATCCCTATCCACAAATTACAAAACAAAATTATGGCCCTAGCTAGGCTGCTCAGTTGGTTGGAGGGTCATCCTGTACACTAAAAGGCTGCGGGTTTGATTCCCAGTCAGGGCATGTACATACGTTGTGAGTTCAATCCCTGGTTAGAGCGCATGTGGGTTGCAACCAATAGATATTTCTCTCACACATCAATGTTTCTCTCTCTCCTCCTCCCTTCCTCTCTCTCTAAAACAATCAATAAACACATCCTCAGGTGAGGATTACAAAAAATTAAAAATTATGACCTGGTATGACCCCTTTCAAGCATTTTCCATGCTCATATATTTATATATATGTACACAAAAATACATAATGCCCTGACCAGTGTGGCTCAGTTGGTGAGCATCATCTCGCAAAGCGAAAGGTCACCAGTTCGATTCCTTGTCAGGGCACATGCGGGGATTGCCGGTTCGGTCCTGGTCAGGGCATGTACAAGGGGCAACTAATCGATATTTCTCTCTCACATCAATGTTTCTCTCCCCTTCTCCTTACCTCCCTCTCTCTCTTAAAAAAAATTTAAAAATGCGTAAGAATTTTGCTTTTAAAAAATGGGACAAAAATCCTCTTTATTATTAAACATCCATATTGAAAAATAACTATTTCAGGGCTAACAGTATTTTCTTATACTTTGGTGCAGTTGGTGCATGTTTTCAGTGAGGTCTCTTCTCCTCTAACATAGTGTCCCCTTCTATAACTGACTGTCCCCATTAACTAATTGAAGGTACTTAAATTTTAATCATCCCCTGACCTTCCCCGTCCAGTTAGCACCCACAAAAATATGGAAGTTGCTCTGTGTGGTGCTAAAACTGAAGATAGTGTCTTTCCATCAGATTTAGAATTTTAACTTTCTCCAAGTGTTTGCATTCTCAATAATGGGAAAACTTTGCACTTCAGCACCCTCGACTGTTTAAAAAGAAAAGCAGTGCAGTTGGGTAATAACAAAACTACCTCATTCATAAGGAGGAAATGAATGAGATAGTTAGGTTTGAGGTGGTAACTACCTTTTTCCACTGTCCACCACGCAGCAGTTACAGAGCCTCTACACCTAACACCTGGTGGACGCTTTATGTTTTCTTTTGTTTGATTCAGTGTCCTGAGGCAATCTCGCGCCATGACTTCGATTTTATAGAAGAGGAAATTAACGCTTGGAGGATGTTGACTTGTCTGATGGACACAACTAGCAGTGGCAGAGGCAGGGTTCAAAGCAGGGTCTTCGTGACCCAAAATCACTGCAATATCCCTGCCTGAGACCTAGAACAAGAAAAACGTTTGGGGCCTTTGGAAACTGAATGCTTCATGATGTGATAGCATTACCAAAGTTATTTATAATAGAAGCTTATATCCAAAGTGAAAACTCTCACCCACAATACCCTGCAACCGTGCCATGGCCTTGGAGCAGCACACTCTAATCCAAGCCTGTTGGTTAGGCCAGTGTGGCACTGACCCTTCTCAGCATCGGAATGAGTCTAGGCTTTTGGGCAGCAGTTTCAAATCCTGAATATTTCTCTCCCCTCTCCCTGTGGCCCCCGGAAAGGGAAGGGAAATGTTGTGAGTAAACCCTGCCACGGATGATCTGAAAAAACAACAGGTGGCGGTCACACCTAACTCAACTCCTGTGATGCTCCCAGAAAACGGAGCTCTGGAGAAGGGTGTGATGAGGCCTTCTCAGCTCTCGTGGAGCCTTATGACAGGTGGGAAAGAAAGATAAGGATGGAAACATCTTCAGCCATGTCTTTTGCTTGCAAGTCACTGCTCCGTAATACTTCTCAGCTCTAAGGTAATCTCTGGTCAGTTACCCACCCTACGTTCCTTACCAAATTCTGGGTCAAAAGAAGGTAGAATTAAGCTGAAGAGAACAGAAAGCCAAAAATTTTTAAAGCACAATTAGTAATGCGATTCTTTAAAATGCTACAGTCATGTGTCAGTAGGTGTTGCCATAACTTCGTTGGTATGCGTTAACTTTTAACTGAATATCCTGTCTCCAATAAACCACCTTAATTATACAGAATATAACTGAGAATCCAGAAATAAATAAATAAAATGCTTTTTAAGCAGTGGTCACAGTATCCTTGCATGACAACTAATACCTAACCCAACGAAGAATCCTTCCAACACAATCTATGTATGTATTTTATATTGTCATAAGGGTTATTAAAGAACATCTCATCTTTGAGTGTTTCCTATGTATGCTGGTATTAAACACTTTCCTTGCATGTTCACCCTGAATACTTAGAGCCCTATGAAGTAATCTTTAAGTAACTTGTCCAAGATCCTACACCTTAGAAAGGCTTCACCTGGATCCATTCCATTCTGTAAAATTCCACTGGGATGCTCAAATGGTAGTTATCACTATGCCAGTAATTCCCCCAATTTAGCACCCAGGTGCACTGGGATCAACCAGTAAGACCCCAAAATTTTCATTTTCAACAAGTTCCGAGGTGACACCGATACTTGTAGTCCTGGGGCAATTCAATGTAGTGCTATTCTTTGTTAAGACTACCTCTTTCCCAAGCTCTGCTATGCCAGCAGCAAATTAAGTCTTTAAAAGTTTATTAGAACAAGCCAAAAAAAAAAGAGTCATAAATGTAAGACATTAGACAGACTTTCAAGCCATTCCAAAGAACTTAAAAAAAAAGGAAAATTTAACTGTCATTGAATGTACTACCTACACACATAGGTGGCTCAATCATGATTAAGCAATAATTCATTTTGATAGCACCCTGAGTCTTCGAAAGTGACTGTGATTCGTTTTTGGAGAGGTTTTTACGGTCTGAGCAGAAAAGGGTTAAATTCCCGGAAGCGGATTTCCTGTATTAAAGAGTACGGAAAGTTACTGTTCCGTCAGTACGCGAAACTGAAAGCTGTTGCTGATGCAACGTCGCTGTAAACTTACTGCTTTTAATCCTCCCACGGAGCTAACCTCATTCTCTGAGAGCCTTGGACAGGTAATTCCCGCCGCCGTCAGCCTCAGGGGCAGGGTGAAGACCCCGGCTGGGCTGCTCTAGGGAATCCCCCCCCCCACCACCACAACCCACCCCCGATCGCGTACCCCGAAGGTGCCTAGGATGCCGCATGCCGAGGCTACGCCTCCAGCCCGGACCCATCATCCCTGCTCCCATCCCCAACCCTGCACCGCCCCTCACAGGGGGCCGACAGCCGCCCCGCAGCCCCAGCTAAAGTCTAAAGAAGCCGCGCAGAACCGACCACTCAAATAAAGCGGAACAGGCGCGGAAACTCACGCTCTCTACGGCCCGCCCGCGTCCTCACGCCTTCGCGCGCGCGCGCGCGTCATCACGCACGGGCGTCGATCCCTGTAGCTTCTCGTCCCCGAAGTCGGCCCGGCCCGGCCCGGCCCGGCCCGGCCTGCCCCGCCCCGCCGCGCCCCGCGCCGCCCCGCCTGCCGGGTGCTGCGCTTGCTCTTTTGCGCGCCAGGTGAGCCTCCAGGCCGTTCGTCGCAGCGCTGGCAGGGAGTTGGCTCCGAGGGCACGTAGTAGAGTACCTTCTATTCATCCTGCAACTCCGAGGGAAAAGTGGATAACATTGCCCTCCCTGCCATAAATCACTAGCGTCCTCTACCATGCGTAATGCAAAAGCAAACACGTGGCCTGTGTTGGAGGGACCAGACACGGGGGAAATCAGCAGGTGGGCCGCGTGGCGGGCGGCTGTGAAACTGTCCTTCCAGGGCCCAGCCCTGCTGCAAGGTCCTGACCTGCTACGAGGAGTGGTCAGACCCTGAGAAGTGGGTGGTTGTGAGAGACAGAAACTTCCACTTTCATGAGTTATCAGCAGACAGCATGAGCGCTGCCTATCTCAGGGTGGAACCCACTGTTACCAAGCACGCCAGCAAAACAAGGTCGTGGGTGTGCTTTTTACTCCCCAAAGCTTAAGTCTGAGACTGCATTTCTGTCTGTTGGCCCTCGTGAGGGCTTTAGGTGTTAAGTGTTTATGTTAACTTGTCCTTTGATGCCATTTTAATTATGGGTTCTGATTCTACTCTGGAACAAGGTTTCTGTTCAGTTGTGGGAGTCAGGAAAAGTTAAATGCTCTAATGCTCTACTTATTTCATACGATATGAGAAAACTCTTGTGATTCGGTACAGAATTTTAATAAGTAGGAGTTAGATACACCTTTTCCAAGGAAGACTCCAAATGTAGGTGTTTTTATGCTGATTTGTATTTACTGGAAATTGTGGCAGTTGTATTCAGCTAGTTTACCTAACTGCCTAAAGCCGGAGAGTTTTGATTATCTTTTGTTATTATAAGAACTCTATAGGAATTTCATTTTGGAGTTTGAAATTTAAGTGAAAAGTTGGCCCATGTACAGGGTGTATAACAGACTGTCAAGGGAAAGAAGATCCTTAGCAATTTGCAAGTATATGTTCCTTGAGCCTTACAACTTGTCCCTTCTAAAAACAGTGTGCTAATCAGAAAGCTAGAAAGCTTGGCTGACCATGAGAAACTGCATTCCTAGAACTACAGGGTGAATGGAACAGGAGCCGGGAAAGGAGAACTGCCTATAGACATATTTTATGTATATCCCTAGGAAAAAAATGAATGTGATTTCTCACAAAGAAGGGATCCGCATTTATCCTTCTGATCCACGATCATATGCATCAATTCAATAATACTAATCCTATCTTATATTCTCTAAAACACTTTACACCTTTCTATAATAGCATCATTTTTCTTGTCTTTATCTTAATACATCAAATACAGAGGTCATTTTAAAGGAGCCACAAATCAAGAAGCTCCATGGAGTAATCTCATTAAAATGTTATTAAAGTATATAAATATTAAGAATATAGTCAATTATATTTAATTTCAAATATTATCACTGGGAAAAGTTCACGAACATTTGAGGGGACAGTAAAAGTCTACATTTAAAAAAAATGACCTATTTGTCCTACATGACTTATTGAGCAGATAGGAATTTTTTAAAGTTCCTACTGAAATCACGTTGTATCATAGTCAAGTTCCATTTAAATTTTCAAATAAATCACTTGGATAGTAATTGTATATCTTAAGCAGCACACTTTCACTGAGGCAAGGCTTAAAAATATCAAAGAATCAATGCCATAAGTCTTTTATCATAAAAGTTACACAGTTGTAACATTAGATTCCTGAAAGTACAAAAATATTCATGAATCTTAATCATGAGAAAAAGCAGCATTATATAACTTGTGTATAATATTTGAGACCTAAATAAATGTCTGAATAATTTTCTGTTTTTAATCAAAGTTTTGCAGGAGATCAACAATACCTGGGAAAGAGCCATCTGACTTAAATAAGTATTCCTAAAAATTGGTTATTGTGTATAAACAGAGGAATGGTGGTAACAACATTTGTACAGTTCATAAATCTAGGATTGGGACTGGCAGGAAGGCAGATAAGTATCACTCTGAGCTTTTAAAACCAGGCCTAAAGGTGGGAAAACATCAAGCAACAACACCATTAGCAAATAACACAACTGGATTGCTTTTTAAAGAGGAGCTTGTTTGGGTATTTACTTGCTTTTAATGAATTGAGTATTTATTGTTATTCCCAACACTATACCAAAAGATGTGTAAACTGATTGAAGAATTTATAACTTTTCTTGTAAAAAAGCTTAAACTTTACCTTAAGAACAACTTAAGAACTATAAATACAAAATTGTATCACATATTATGATGATGATAAGACTAACAACACTTAACAGTGGTAGAGCGTGCAAACAAACCGTAACAGATTTTCAGTGGCTTTACTGATACCAGACAAAATAGACTTTAAGAAAAGAAATATTTCTAGAGACAGACATTGCATAATGATAAGGCGGTCGATAAATCAAGAAGATACAACAATTATAACAAAGTACCACAAACTAGGTGGTTTAAAACAATGGAAATGTACCTCTCACAGTTCTCGAGGCTGAGCCCAAGATCAAAGTGTTGGCAGACCAAGCTCTCTGAAACCTGTAGGGGAGAATCCTTCCTGACTCTTTCTGGTTCTGGTGAGTTGTGGGCAGCCCTTCACAGTCCTTGGCCTGCAGCTCCATCAACTTCAATCTCTCTCTATCATCACATGGTGTTTCCCCCTCATATGTCTTTCTCATAGTTTTATTAGGACATCAGTGATAGAGGATTTCAGAGCCCAGGTTCCTCCAATACGACCTTTTGACTACACGTGCGATGACCCTGTTTCCAAACATGAACACATTCTGAGGTACTGAGGACTACAGCATATCTTTTGGTGTGGCATAATTCCACCCATAACAGACGATACAAATAAGGAATTTAATGAATACTTTTAAAACATCCCCGCAAAGATTCAGGCCCATGTGGATTCACTAGTGAATTATAAATATTTAAGGAAGAAATTATACAATCATATTCTTTCTGAAACAGAGAACACTTCTCAGCTCATTCTGTGAAGATGTTTATTGCCCCGATACCAAAAGCAGGTAAAAGCATTACAAAAAAAGAAAGCTACAGATCAATATTCCTCATGAACATACAAAAAATTCCCAACAAAGTATTAGCACACCAAATGCAACAATACCTTAAAAGGGATTATATACCCTGAATGCAAGGTTGGTTTAACATAAAATAATCTGCAAAACAATACTGCATTATTAGACCAAAGGACAAAAACCACATACCATCTCAACAGATGTAGAAAAGCTGTTGACAAAATGCAATAAATCCATGGTAATGCTCAAGTAGGATTAGAAGGAAACTTCCTCAATCTAATAAAGGGCATCTAAAAAACCATACAGCTGATTTCATACTTAACCGTGAAATACTTAATGCTTTTTTCCCCATAAGATCAAGACCAAGGCAAGGATGTCTGTTCTCACAGCTTATATTCAAAATTTTACTGGAAATTTCTGCCACTGGAGTAAAGGAAACAAACAAAAATAAAGTGATCAGATTGAATAGGAAGAAATGAAATTGTCTTTATTCACAGATGACCTGATCCTGTATGTAAAAATCTTTAAAAAACCACAGACACACAAGTAAGCACTACTAGAACTAATAAATGAGTTTAACAGTTTCAGGATTCAAGATCAAGATTTTTTTTTAAAGTTTTTTTATATGCTACAAATAAACAGTCCAAAATAGCATTAGGAAGACAATTTCACTCTGAATAGCATCACAAAGAATAAAATACTTAGAAATAAATGTAATAAAAGAAGTATGAGACTTATACACTGTAAACTACTTAAAATGAGTGAAATTGACATTCCATGTTCATGGACTGGAAGGCTCAATTGTTAAGATGGCAGTTCTCAAACTGACCTATGTATTTGACATAATCTCAAAATCTTAGCATACTCATAGAAATTGACAAGCTGAGCTTTATAATATTGAATAAATATAATAGTCAAAACAATTTTGAAAAAGAAAAAATTGGAAGAATTACATTACCCAGTTTCAAAATGTACTATCAAGTAATAGTGATCAAGACTGCATTATTGGTGTAAGAGTAGGCATAGAGAGCGATGGAGTGGAATTTAAATAAACCCTTATATGGTCAACTGATTTTCATTAAAATTGCCAGGGAAAGAATAGTCTTTTCAATAAATAATGCTGGGGAAATTGGATATCAATATGAAATAAGACCATGAACTTCAACTCTTCATGCAATACACAAAAATTAAATCCAAGTGGAACATAGGCCTACATGTAACATCGAGAGCTATAATACTTCTGAAAGAAAAAAACATGAGAGAAAATCTTTGTAATGCTGGTTAGGCAAAGACTTTTTAGCTAGATACTAAAAGCATGATACACAAAAGAAAATACTGATAAATTGGACCTCCTCAAAATAAAAAATTTTTGCCATTTAAGTGACATCATTAATAAAATGAAAATCAGGCTACAGATTGGAAGAAAATATTTGCAAATTTCATATCTGATAAAGGATTTGTATCTGGAATATTGAAAGTACTGCTACAACTGAATGAAAAAGAAAGATAAACTATTAAGAAGTGGGCTAAAGATTTGAACAGATACTTCACCAAAGAAGATTAAGTGAGTAACTAATTTATTAAAAATATTCTCATCACTAGTCATTGGGAAGATGCCAGTAAAAACCACATGAGATACTATACCCCCTGGAGTGACAATAATTAAAAAAAAAAAGAAAAACAGTTATGGCAAGAATGTGGAGAAACAAGAATCATCATTCATTGCTGGTGAGAATGTAAAATGATGTGGCCACTTCAGAATATAGGCAATTAAAAAAAATTAAACGAGCACTTATAAGAACACCACAAAATTCAACTCTTAGGAATCTACCCAAGAGAAATGAAATATATGTCAACAAAAGACATATATGTACATTTCATAACAGTATTCATAATAGCCAAAAGCTGCAAACCAAATGCTTGTCAACCATTGAATGGATTAAGCAAGAAGAAAAACGCAAACTACTGGTTAACCTACAACATGGATGGACCTCAAATATAGTATGCTAATTGAGAGATATCAGACTCAAAAGACTACATATTGTGTAGTTCTGTTCATGTGAAATGTCCAGAAAGGCAAATTTATGGAGACAAACGGATTAATAGTTAAATGGGACTGGAGGCAGGAGCTAGGTTAACTGTAAGTGGACATGAGGGAACTTTCTGGAATGAGAGAAATAGTCTAAGACTGGATTGTAAGGATGGTTGTCCATCTCTATAAATTTATTAAAAATCACAGCCACACTATACACAAACGATGAGTGAGTTTTGTGGTATAAATTCTACCTCAACAAAGCTGTTTAATGAGAAAAGATAGCTAGTCTGTGGACCTGCATGGTCAGTTGCCTACAATGCCTAGTAAAGAGTGAGCCTTGCAGGCCCACCCAGAGCCTACCTATCTGTGTGCTATGCTGAAGATGTTGTTAAGGTGGAAGATGCAAATCAGGTATGGATGCCATACTCTAGGAACTTCTAGTCTTATAAAATAGCCAAGATCTCATTAATTTCAGTGAAACCAGAGAGAAAGAATTAACTTATAAATGAGGTTTATTTAAAATAATTTGAGACTTTAAAGGAAGAGAATATTTACTAGAGCTAAAGAGATGAGAGGATAATTTGTGCAGTTGACATTTGAATAGTTTCCTTGATGTATACATGGGCTTGGACCTAGAGAGATGAATGAAAGAGTATTCCAGGCCAAAAAGAAAAAAGAGAAAGAAAAACAAAGTGAGAACAATTTTATGAGGAACAACTACATTGACTTATGTTTTATCAGCATTTGGTCAAGGTATCATTTTGATCAATGGTAAGGAGTGAAAAAAGGTATGGCATCATGTCCAATAGTCTTGGTGTATGAGCATTACAATGTAGATAATGGACTAAATGAAATAGTGACTTTATTTAGGAGAATAGTGGGAAAGGTTAGCTATATATTGTGGATGTAAAATGTGGAGAATATTAAATCCTACTTGAAGAAAACACCACTAATAATAAAAATGCAACCAATGAACATGTCGTAGAAATTCCATTTTTTAAAGTCCAGCCATTATATTATTTATTTGTAATAGAGTTTTGTTTTTTGAAGAGGAACTTGAGGTGTTTGATGGGTTTATAAGAGTAGGTAACAGGTTGTGGTTCCTGAGGATGAAGGTCTCTATGATGAGTGTGACAGTTGATTCTTAAAGCTCGAGCCAGTTGCAGTGTAATTTTTTCTATAAAAAAGGGTCCATTGTTACTCTGTAAGCTTCATAGTGGTCCAAACCCAACAGGAAGACATGTTGAGCTTCTCAATGAAAGCTCGAAAGGCCATGAATGAGCTCCCATCTCAGCACTGATTTTATCAAGGTGTGTTTTGACAAGGGACTTACTGCGCAGATATACAGGTAGGTTTCCCCCACACTGATGATGAGAAGTGACAGGAAAGATAAATTAGAGAGAGGGTAAAGAAGAGAAAACTATTCCAGATTCATTCTGGGTCACCCAAACTGTTACGGGACATGGACAAGGCTCAGAGCGAGTCTGCTTCAGGCTGGCTGGTGCTGTGTGGGTCCTTGACTTTGTGCAGGAAAGATTTCACAACACAAACCCACATGATTTTGAGAGTATGTTTATTACAGCTGTTGACAGTGAAACAATGAAAGGCTTATAATAGAAGAAACAACAGGAGAGAGCCTAGATGGGGCTGCTGTGACTTTTTCAAAATGCTATAGGAAAGAAGTGGGCCATGTAGGACTGTGTGGACTCTCTGAGAAGTAAAAGGTGAGGTTGCTGTTGGCTCCCTGAAAAGTCAGAGGAAAGGGGCACTTTGCAGTGAGGTTCACAGGGTAAGCCCAGGAAGAGCTGCTGCTGCCTGCCACTTTCTTGGTTGCAAGTCTCATGGGGACCCTTAGATTTTAGGAGAAAGAGCAAGGATACATGCCTAAGGGAGAAAGGCATGGATGTGCTTTAGAGAGAACATGCTCCTGTCTTAGAAATTCCTATAGTGATCTTGTCTTTGAGCCTTTATTTGGAAATACATGCTTTAGAACTCAAATGGTTTTGCTTTGGTTTAAATGAAGAATATAGAATTAAGACTCAGTCGTGATTTTGTTGCCAATGAGAAAAGTCCTGAAAGAAATAAGGTATTGCTAAAACTGCAAATAGGAGCAATGCACTTACAGTAGATTTGTGATGGTTAATTATCCTGACATTATGGTCATTATTCTAATTGCGTATCAGTTGTCACAAACCAACTCTCAATCTAATGGAGCTGAGAAGAGCTGTGATGACACTATAATAATTCGTGTTGCTCTGCAGGATTTTAGTGCTTGCAATTTAACGCTTAAACTCCTGCCCCTAGATCATCCACATCCTGATTTCTGAACATACCACCAACAGATCAATTTATTATATTGGGGCATTAATCCAATGAAGTCCCATTCTCTCCTTATGTATTGTCTACATGTTTTCCTGCAGAGCAGTCCCCTCTACCAGTAGAAGATGAATAAGCCAGAATTTCCTTCTCCCTGCCCCACTACCATGAGAGAATAGGAACACAACAGGGGAACTCGTCTGGAGATAGTTGGAATGTAATTCGGGACCAGAAATGACAGTGCTTCAGTGGGAGTGCTGGGGGCTGAGTACCCCTCAAAGCACCTAGGAAGGGAAATGTGTTAGCTTGACCACTTCAGGATATCCTGACCTTTAACATGACCCTTGACCTTCTATGCCTGCTAACACCTGCAGAGACAAATTTTATTTCCTTAACCACTGAGTATTATTTTAGTAAATTTAAAAATTGTTTTCTCACTCCTTCTAGCATCCTATAAAATCTCGCTATTACCACCACTATGACCTGTACCTGTTAAGTAAGTTAATATATTTAGACCTCTTGTAAAAGTGCCTGGCACACAGTAAGTACCCAATATGTGTTAACTGTTTTGATAGCTACTATAGCTGCCATTTGTTGAGTGTCTACCATGTGCCAGGCACTTCACCCAAACCAAGGCTCAGAGAGCCTAAGTGATTTTCCAGAGCTCACAATGTTAGTGAACAGAAGAATCAATTGTTCACATTTTCTAATATATTGTTTCTACTTCTGAATTAAATGTCTAGTACTATGCCATGGGATTCATCATAGTCTATATAAAAGATAATTTTGTTTTTATTCATGTACATGTTTGTATAAAGTTTTCATTGTTTCATTATCTAAACTATAAAAAAATTGGAATGACAACTCTTCACTATCCATTTAAGAATTATTTTGAATGTGTTTCAATTTTCTATATTTTTCTATCTTAGGAAGTATTTTTTCTACTGCGTGTTTTGGGTAAATCTTCCTTAATCTTGTTTTCACTCATTATGATTATTATCTAAAAATTAAACTGGGTTTACAGATGTCCCATTGTTTCCATGTTTACAGGATAATAGGAGAATATTGTTTGAGAGCTCTTGTTTCTTTCAAATAATAAATCCTAAGTAAAATATGCACATCAATTTGACATGGGAAATTGTGTAGCCTCTTAGAAAGGCTTGAGTTAGATTGGACCTTCTTTTGATTAATGGGCATTCTTTAAATGAATTAGCCCCAATCCTGCTCAGGAGCATCGTGCGGGCGTCCCAGGGGAATGCAGTAGAACTGGTCTGAATGTGGAGTATCTGTCTTCATCATCAAATACTGTTCAAAAGCAATTGGTTTTGAAGTACCCTTAAGACAGGGGTCATGAATTCCAGTGCCTGGAGGAGCTAGGCAGGTGATATAAATGAGTCAAGTGGGCTGGTTGGAAGAAAGCATCTGACGCATCATGGTGACAAATGGCATCTGACATTTGGCCATGGTGTCAGGGAGATGATCTAGAGTCATGGGATGATGGCAAAGTGGCCCTAGAAAGGGGTGGCTGTTTTTCAATTTTGGTTGACTGAGGCCATGTGGGAATTGGGGCCCCATGCTCTCAGATCAACTGATTTTTAAAGAGAAATTAGAATTTCAATTTTTGATGTATCATCTTCTAACTTTTAATATTCACAATTTAAAAAATACTACTTGGGTCAATTTGAAAAACTACCCATGGGCCCCATTGGCCAGCAGGCCATGGGTTTGCAAATTTTGATATAATGAAATAAGACAAATAGGAATAGAAATAAAATGTGAAAATGATCTCATATTTTGAAATTCTTGTACTTTTCTATCAGCCTATGTATAACATTAAAATTCACTTGAGTTATACTTTATAAAAACAGAAAAGATGGTATAGATCTAGGGATCTATATGAAACCATAAGGTATGTTTATTAATATGTAAACTGTACACCACCTACTTCACAATTACTAAAGAGCATATTTAAAAAGTGCATGCTGGATTTGCATTTATGAGGTCTCAGGTGGCACTGGAGAATCTGGCTTTGCACAAGCACCGCAGTCCTCAGCTGATTCTAATATAGCCATTAATGGAGTTCCTCCCTGTGGGGATATGCAGGCAGCAGGGTCATTGCACAGCCAGACTTAACTTTCCTACCTTCCCTCTTCTCCCAGGCAGAGATCACTCCAATTTAAAGTGAGCTTAGTTTTCAGTTCCTTGGATCCATGTTTGGTTGAGCAATCCAGAATACGTCTGTGCTTAGGGGCCATTCAGTTCTGTAGTTACAGGTTGATACTTCATACTGATAAATGTGTACCTCATTAGTTTAAAGTTTATGGTTGCTCAGTATATGCCTTCATTTAGCTAATGTCTTAGTGGGTGATTTCCTCTTGGCTCCCTACCGAGGATCAGTTTAATGTACCTGATCGGTGCCCAGTAAGTAATTTTTGATTGACTATTATAATGCATTAATTAGAACATCATCAACTAGGCCTACCAGATTAACTGTCTGTGACTGAACTGAACAATCATTTACTTTAACCCAGTAGGCATTTTAGTTTAGCCACTAATTTGACTAATTTTTAGCTCTCAGAAAATTATTTGATGACATTTGACCAAATCAGCCCATGCCCAAATAATTAATATAATTCCTGACCTTGCCTGCTCTTAAATTTAAGGAGTACACATATTATGAGGAACATATAATTCATTATGCACTCTTACACAGGACCAAAATAGTTTGAGAGTGGTATAGTCACATCATTTTAGACACTGGAAACATTAGCTGCAAAAAGTGCTGAAAGGCTGACATGTTCAATGAACTACACATTTTAGTCTGTCTAGGGAAAACCACAATTAAAATGTAAATTGTTATTTTGCTTCAGTGAAAAATGAACCAAAGCGCAAGTTGTCTTTTAAAAACATTGAGATCAGGAAAGTACATTTAGACCTGTGTTTCCTCTCTTGTATTCATACCCTGCAAACAACAGAATCTTACATATGGGGCACAGTTTAAGAGCTTATTCATCCCTTAACATAGACAATAACTAGGCTGTTTCTTAAACCATTCCAAGCATTGTTAGACAAAAGAAATTTATGACCTCTGAGGTAACCTTCTCCATGAGATAAACTGGTAATTTCTTGTGCAGCTTGTCTTTTTTCATCATTTCCATGCTACTCTAGTTAATGCAACTAGGCTTGCCATTCAGAATATGCAAATACGCTGTTGGTTTTCGGAGCACAATGATGGGTCTTGAATTCACCCCCACAGAGGTGAAGTAACATTAAATTTGTCACTGCCTTGTTCTAAGTCAGCAAGATGGTACTGTATAATATCTTTAGAAGTACTAAGTTAAGAAGCCCATGGGGAAGAAGGTGAAAAGAAGGTCAGCTACTGACATAAAATCAGGCTCCAGATGTGAAGATCCTTCGTCAGATGCTTTGTAGCCTGCAAGTCAGCATAATGTTATTGAATCCGCCTCCCAGCTGAAGCCAGATTCGTTGACAAAGCCAGCCCACCTGCACACTAGGAGGTGAGCCGTCAGCATCACCTCTCTAACTAGAGACACAAAGCAGATCTTTTTATAAAAAGAACTTAAAGCTCTAAACGGCCTCTTTTATTTTCCTGTTCCCCTCACTCCAAAGTGTTGACCTGTATTGTAATGTCTGAAGAATCCATGAATAACTTAAAGAGAAAAAAATTAACCTTTGGTAGCCAGAGTCCTGAAAATTGTACTTGAAAGAACACCTGTACAACTCAGTCTACCGTGTGTGGAGAAACTAGGATGAAAAAAGTTAGTTTTATTAGAAACAATCACATTGACAACTCTTCCAATAAACTTTTTCCTCAATAGAACACACCAGAAATAGCTTAAACTAGAATTAATGAAGTGAAACAGAAACTGGAACTTCTAATTTTACTTTTTCCTTCTGTTATGTAGGTAGAGTTTATGGTATTAGAGTCAATCAACCTTGATATGCTTCAATTAATACAATATAAAAATTTCCAAAAGACTTTTATGTACCTAGAAGAATTAAGAAGTAAAATATTCAATACATTTTTAAAGCTTGGATGAAATGTATAGACTATAATATCTTTGCTGCTGATCCTTATTTTAGAAAACAGAATTCCCAAACTAGATGAGAGGTAGGATTCTAGAAAGCAGAATGTAGGAAATTGTTTATGATGAAATATTATGTTAGACATTAGAAAAATAATTTCAACTGTGCTCATTGCAGAAATTAGCTTGTCACATAATTACTGATTGAAAAGTACATGATGACAACTCATGTCCTCAGTTACCAACAATTAGAGTTTATAAATGAGGATTATGGGAAGAAAATTTCATTAGGTTAGGTTTGGACAAGAAAAAGAAATTCATGTCAGTTGTACCTAACAATTGATCAGATGCATACACTTTAAAAGAATGGTGTTGGGAGGCGCATCTTCCATGGGTCCCACGCAGTCTCTGAAAATTGTTGAGCAGCCAGCCTGAAGACTGATCCATCTCCTGATGCTGAGCAGTTTCTGTCGCTAGTCACGTAAGCAGCCCGGTAGATCAAGGTGCCCACAGTGTGACTGTCTGCAACTGTTTGTTTCTTGCTGCAATTTTTGCAACTCATTGGGCCCATGGCCCTGGGCTTTGGGCAGAATCCATCTCAGCCACCACAGTATCATGGACTTCAGGAGATAGGGAACTAGCACAAACATGCTGTCTCTGGCTACTGTTTTTTCTGTGAGTTTAATAAAGACTTCCATCTCAGAAAAAGAAAAGAGTGATCAGATGTACCACCAGCCTCCCGACACTCAGGATTAAAATGACCATCATCGTTGACTACAGCCTTAATGACTATCTCAAACATCCAGTCTGTTTTCAAAGCCCTTTGTTTTCGCCTCTGGATTGATGTGCACCTTCACTTCCACCACCACAAACCTAACCCTGACCCTTATCATCCCATTTAGTCTATTAAAACAGACTCCTAACTAGCCTACCACTGCCCAAGGTTTCCATTTTATTCTATTTCCTGGATCTGTGCATGTTACTTCGTACCAAGTACCCCTCATTATTAATGAAGTTAAGTCTAAACTCTTTGATTTGCCTTCAAAGTCATCCATGTGGGCCCTCAAAGTTACGTAATAACACTCAGCTATGCAATTGTGTACTGAGTGCCTGCTATGTACAAAGTATATGGTACTAGATCTCTTGACTGATTCTCACATAAAAGAACACTCCTCAAAAAATTTGTAGTTATCACTTCTTTAATGGGTATTATGATAGTTTCCAGGTGCTAAGTGCTTTAGATGCATAATCCCATTTACAGACAGGCCACATGTTCCCTCTACTCCAGTCCACACGGAATGCCTGCTTTTCTTCACAGCTTCCCCACTGTCATTCCTGTAGACCCAGGCCAGGAATAATTTCCTTAGTCACCTTTATTTAACATATGTTTATCACTTACCACAAAACATCAGTGAACAAATCACATAAATTCTCTACTTCCTGAGAACAAATGTAAATGTATCTGGTGATACTTAAGAATAAAGTAGGTTAAGAGAGGCAAACTGACAAATTCTCACCCCTTCTTGAAGGATGAAATTTCTGTGATCCTCACCACTATGTGAAGTATATGGTAGGCTGTGTTTTGCAGTGAGGTAGGGGAAGCAGGGGTGGTGGGACTGATCCCATTCAAAACACGTGGTTGAGACTGAAAGTCGTGATTGCTAATATCTACTGAACACTCAAAATATAAGCACTATCTGGTTAAAACCGCACAATGATTCAGTGATATACTGTTATTCCCATTATACTGATACTGGAGACAGGGGGGAAGTTAAGTAAGTTGTTAACATTTACAATGATGGTACGTAACAGATCTGATTGAACCAAGGCTGTTCAGATCTAAGACCTAAACCAAGTGCCATTCCATGATTTTGGCCTGCAGGATATCAAGGTGCTCTTGGCAAAAGATGGAGGAAAGTGAATGCTGGGTAGATGCCCAACAAATTTCCACGCCCATCATTTCCCTGCCTCCAATCTCCTCTCTTCTAAATCCATCCGCCAAAACGACAAGAATGATCTATTCAACATGAAGGTCCAACTTTGTCATCGTTCTGATTAAACAACTCAATGGCTCCCACTACTGGAGAGAGGAACTATGCTTATACATCACTCTGTAATGAAATTTATGAAGAAGTGTGTACCTTAACTGTCAGTTTAGGAAATCGTCCACACCAAATCTAAACATCTGGGATAGAAAGGAAAGTTTATTTTGTGACATGTTGAATTAGCCATTACGAAGAGACACCTTATTGGATGTCGCTGATATCCTGCAAGGATATTAAGTTTTTGGCCACAGAAATCTGCTTTTGGGGAGGCATTACAGCAAATTTAGAACAGTTTAGGCAGGCAAAAGGGAGAAGGGGCTAAACACAAGGACTTTGGAGCCAGAGTTTGGGAATCATGGCACTGTGGCTGAGCTCCAGCTGCCTCCCCTGCAGCAACCTCAAGTGCAGATTGTGGAAAACGTTGTCCTCACAGGGTTGCTGTTAGGATTGAGTGAGATAATATGTTAAAGAGCTTAAAACAACGCCTACAAAGAAACTCCTAAGAAAGTGATAGTATACACCATTCAAGTGTTCATTGTTCTAGTTATATTTCGTTACAGTAGCTTAATTCAAGTAGTAATACATGAATGTAATTTTTAAAAATCAAGCATTATAAGAGAATATGGAAGAAATAAAAGGTGACCCTCTCCCAGGGAAAGCCATTGCTAAGATTTCTTATTTGCCCTTTTAGAATTTTTCTATGTATATAGAAATGTACATGTGCTTTTCTTTATAAATCATAAATGATGGCATTTATGGTAGTTTTGCACCTTGCCTTTTTTTTTCCTGTGGGGGTTGTTCCATAGATCTACTGAATTATCTTTAATAGCTATGCAGTATGTCAATATGTAAATGTGGCTAACTTACCTAACAAGCTCTCTATTGATAGACATGTATGTTATTTTCAGTCATCCTCTGTGACAAAATAACATTTCCATGCATATCCTTGTATGATTATTTCTATAGAATTCATTTCCAGAAATGGAATTGCTAGGTCAAATGGCATATGCCTTTGAAATTTTTATAGCTCTTGTTCAACTGCCTTCTGAAGAGGCTGAAAGAATTTATTCTCCCACTCAGTTGTAGTATAGAGAAGTCATTTAAATACATTTCTTATAAACCACTCAATTTTCTTAAGCCAATTTTCTCACTGTCCCAGAAAACTCCAAGCTACATTCCTGCTTTCTTGCTCATAATCTTGTTTTGCTCTGAGCCTAGATTGACCCTTCTTTTCATTTGTCTATCTAAGTCCTACCCATGTGCATTAGGAGGACATACTCAGTTGCAAATAACAATACTCAAATAAAACTAGTTGAAGGAAGCCCTGGCCAGGTAGCTCAGTTGTTTAAAGCATCGTCCAGATATACCAAGGTTGTGGGTGTGATCCCCAGGCAGGGCACATACAAGAATCAACCAATTAGTGCATAAATAAGTGGAACAACAAATCCCCCCTCCCTCCCTCCCCTCTCTGAAAATCAGTAAATAAAAACTAAAAAGAAGAAACTGAGGTGAAGAAAGATTAAAAGAGCAATTGAAGATAATTATCAAAAGGATCCTAGGTAATTCATAGACTTGAAAGATGAGCTACAGATTCCAGGGCAGCTCTAAGGACCTAGGACTGGAACCCACACACCCTCCTTTTAATTTCCAACTCTGCATAGCTCTATATGTCTTAATTTTCTTCCATGGTAGATTGATGGGTCTCATAAATGTCAAAATATGAAAGTTCACATAAATGGTCGCAAATTGTGAACATGAAACTTCAAAAGGTATTTTGTATCGGCAACTTCTAACTATCCCTGCTTTTGGTGTCTTCTCATCTGTCATTAGATGGAATTCAATGAAGTGCAGAAAGTACCGGCTGAATGTCTAGAAAAATCATTCCTCTCAAATATCAGAGTCAGAGTTACACTGTTATTCTTTATAATAATATCCTTTAAGTGAAAGTTGTGCAGCAACAACTCCAGGATCATCTCTTCCCCCACCTATGTGACTAGAATGCTGTGGAAGGGCTCCTTCCTCACGCTCTCCGTGGTCCTGAACTACCCCGTAGTGCCCTGTGGTAGAGTCAGAGGAAATGTGATGGGGGGCAGAGGGTGGGGGCGGCAGATTAGGGAATAGAGAAAATGAAGAAGCTGTTGAGGAAGAAAAGAAAATACTTTTGTTTTGTAAATTTTTAAGGTAATCTCAGTAACCAACAAAGAAACCACGATCAACCTTGGCGAAACTAAGAGAGAGCAAGCAATTTTGTGCGAAGCAAAGATTCATGTGCACAAACCAGGTCACCTGGGGGAGTGTACAGATCACCACTGGACAGACGCAGGGTGGGTCAACTGCTATTTGCAGCTGACTTGTAACAAGCTGTACATGGGTTTTATTTATTTTACATTTTATATCATGATGGGAAAATTTTACAACTAAACTAATAATAAAATCTCCCAGTACACAGGGATGCATTTAAGCATATTTTGTAGTTCTAGAAATATTCCAAGAGTTACAGTTTTCATTCTTTGGTAAATTGTGTCCACTAGTGATGTAGCCATTTTTATTTTACGTAATTATTTTGTTGCATATTGATTTATTTTATGTAAGATTTTATATCTTCTTTTCCAGCTTAAAACTAAGTGCCAGTATGGATATTTGTCCTTTGAATGCACTAAATTACTTTCCATTCATCTTTAAAAGTAATTTAAGATAAAGGGGAAAGCTATTATTTGTTATTTGGGAACATTTTAAATCAGTAAAGATTAAAAAAATCTAGAAGTAGATTTCTAGAAATAAACGTCCATCTAAAATATGTTTTTTAAAAAAGGTTTGGTAACAATAAGGACACATACTGGAAATCTTTTCTGTGAAACTCTCCCCCCTCCCTCTTTCTCTCCCACTCACACCATCCCCCTCTCAAAATTTTAAGAAAGGTCTGGAAGCCTAGATCTCAGAGAGAAGAAGACTATAGTCCCTGGGAAGAGTGATCTAAATATAACACTGAACATAATTCAATACCTTATTCACATGGCTTTTTTTTCACATAAAAATTGTTTAGACAGTGTGAAATGTGTTGCCATAATTATTCATGGAAGCACTACAGACTTACTGTACACACTCACTGTACCGTGCACATCTAAGGAGTGGGTGGAACTCTAGTGATTTCTCTGAAGAATCCAATCATACCCTATGCATTTTGTGTGCACCTAAGATCCAAGTGGGTCAGTCTTACACAAAACACACACTAAGGGTGAAACCTGTGCCAATGCCAAGGTTTCCTCTGGTATGACCCTCAGCAGCAATTGGCTCAGCTGTTCACTGTCCCCTCCCTGATACATTGTCTTCCCTTTGCCTTAGAGAGAACAATCTTCCTACTCGCTCTTCTTGGTCTCCTCTGCTGGTTCCTTTGTTATGTTCTGTTCACTAGTTTCTCTCCCTTAATGATCTTGCCCAGTAGCATGGGCTCTAAATCCCACATATGCTGGCAACTTTCACATTTACAACTTCACTCAGACCAGTCTTCTCAAATGCAGTCTTATTGATACAGTTGTCTACTTGACCTCTTTCCACTTAGAGGTTAAGCATGCACCTGAATCTCACATGCCTAGAACTGAACCTTGCTCTCCCCCAATCACGCCTGCACCTGTTTACCTACAGTCTTCCAATCTGTGGCAATCTTTTTTTTTAATGACTACAAATTCTTTTATATTGTTCCCATAAAGACATAGGGTCTCAGTTCCCTCCCCCTTTCATCTGGCTGGGATGTGGTGACCGTGTTACCAACAGAGTCTGTACAATAGAACTGAAGCTCTGTGATTTCTGAGATGAGGTCATAAAAGCATGTGCCACTTTTGCCCAGTTGCCTTAGAACACCCCCCTCCTGGCATGCTTACTCTTGCAAAGCTCTGACTGCATGCAGATCCTCTCCTTTGGAATTCCATGCTGTGAGAAGCTCTAGCTACATGAAGAGACCAGATGTAAGTACTCTGGTTAACCCAACCTTTCGGTTATCCTGGCTCAGGTACCAGACACATGGGTGAAGAAATTTCCAGATGATTCCAAGCCCTAGCTATTCAAGTGTCCCCCAGCTATTCATGCCATCTCAGCCAGAGCCCGGACTTTTTGGAGCAGTGGCAAGCCATTCCCACAGGGTTCTGTCTGGATTCCTGCCCCATAGAATTCTAGAGCAAAATAAAATGGTTGACGCTTTAAGGTGTACCCTTTGGAGTGGCTTGTTACCTGGGGAGTAGAAAACTGACACTTTATCTCAAGTGATGGCAATTTTATCTTCCAGTTACACAAATTAAAAAAAAACACACTTTTTTTCTCATATTACATCCAAACCACCTATAAGTCCTGATAACTCTACCTTCAAAATATATTAAGAATTTGACCACTTCTTAGCACCTCCACTGATGACTGGATCTTCATCTCGTGACTGGATTTCTGTCCCCTCTTCCCCAACAGTCTATTCCCAGTATAACTGCCAGAATGAGTCTTCAAACTATGTCAGATTATGTCACTACTCTGTTAAACACCCTCCAGTGACTTCTATCTCATTCAGAGTAAAAGCCAAAGTCCTTAAAATGGTCCATGGGATCTTTGATGATTTCATCCACTGTTCTTTCTCTAGTGTCTCTTCCTCCTCCTTTCTCCCTGCTTCCCTTGGGCCACACTTCCTTACTTACTGTTCCTTGAACATGCCAAACATGCTCCTAACTTGGGACCTTTGTACTGGCTATTTCCTCTGCATGGAACACTCTTTACCATTTTCCAGTTGGCTAGTTAGCTCAGCTTTTTCAGATCTATTCTCAATCTTACCTTTTTGAATGAGGTTTACCTGGACCACCATTTATAATTGAAACCCTCTGCTACCACCAGCACTCTGTCTTTCTTATCTTGATTTAATAATTTTCTTTTCTCCCATAGCACTTATCATATTTTAACATACTAGATATCTTAATTGTTTAAGATGTGTAGTTTGATTGGCATTTGTCGTCTTTTACTATATAAAATGCAAGTTCCATGAGGGAATGTCGCCCATATGCTTTGTACTGCAAGTGTCTGAAGCACCTGAAACAGTAACTGATACTTAGTAAATGCTCAATAAATGTTTGTTGAATGAATGAATGAATGAGAATTAACCCTTAAAAATTAGATTTCTTCATCCTGGGAGAAATTTATGTTTGGTGAAGTGGGAAATACAAAATAGCAACATTTTACATGTCTCCTTTATAAAAGAGGACATTTTATCATTTAACATCAATCCAAAATTGATGCAAAAGCAGAATGTACATTTACAGAAATACATTTTAAATGCATGTATGTCTATTTCACCTCTTTCCTCCAAAATACTTTATACACAGTGCAAAGTCAATGGTTTCAACTCAATATTCCAGTAGAATAAAATTTGGAAATAATAAATGTCTATTATTTTTAAGAAAATAGTAACTGAATTGCCTTTAGTGTTTTTAATTTGCCTTTCACCTGTATTCAGATTTCTATTGTCAAGATGCATGGAAAATTTAAGTGTATCAGATTGCATTGATTAGCTGGTACATATTGGCTATGGCTTAAAGAAAAAGCAGTGGAAATATCACATATTTGGTTGACACCAAAAATAATATAATTTAAATGAACTGGAATCCATTGGAAGCTATATACATTTCTGTCTTAGGAGGTTCTATGGACAGCACAACTAAGGAACCAAAGATGATTGTTGTTTTGTTTCTGAAATCATACGTACTCATATAGTAAAGGAAACTCTAGATCAAACTGTTTTCCAACTGTAGGTCATGCCATGTTAATGTGCTTGGAAATTAATATAGTAGGTCTTGGCACGCATCAAAAGAAAAAGACTGAGAGAGCCATAGAGCTAGAGAGAAGGAAAGAAGAAAGAGCGGAGTGCATTGGAGGGAGTAAGGGTAGGTTGTGTTTCAGTTGTGAACATGTGTGTACAAAGCTTGAGGGACAATGTGTTTGTGAATATATTTTTACTGTGGGTTATAGTGAATAGTTATTAAGATACTGCTGTAGAATGTTTCAGACTAAAGCTATTGATCAGACTTGTAACAATTACTAGAGGTCAGTCCACATGTATTTTATAACATCCTCATTTAAAATATATGATTTTAGACAGTCTAATAAGTGATTTTCAAATCTTAACACCCATAAAACTCATGGAAGAGGGGGCAGGATAAGGAGGAGGTGCACCTTAACCTACAGAGCATCTGATGCATAGTCAGGTGTGGGATGGAGGATGCTTTGAGTTTAACAGGCCCCCAGGTAGGTATGAAATGGGTGACCCTCTGCTCATGCGCAGAGTCACACCAGACACCACCATAGGTAGTGATGTAATTATGAATATCTTGAGTTGAAATTAACTCATATATTCCAAATCCACACATACAAATATTCCTAAATTTCTATCAGTTTTTTTCATTTTTCTTCCAAAAAAAAAGGAACTTGAAGTTGTGAGCCCCAGTTTGAGGAACTACTGAAGAAGAAGGAGAAGGAGAAGAAGGAGGAGAAGGAAAAAGAAGAGAAAGAGGAGGAGGAAGAGGACATGATTGATGACCTTGGGGTAAAGGGAGGGAGGTGTGGGAAAAGTGAGGGGCTGTGTGTGACCCAGTGATTCTTTGTTAGTAAAACCAACTAGTTTTGCCTGCACACACTGGCTACAGAATAAAGGGCATTGCAAATTCATCATTACAGAAGTTATTATTAAAATGCAAATAAGTAAAGCTAAAGAACTATCTCAAAGACAATTTTTGGTTATCAAATTTCAGAATGAGTGCACTGCACCAAAAGACAACTTGAAGATGCATAATGTGTGGAATGAACAAGAGATGTGATAATGTCTACAAATCCTTCTGGGCATGTGGGTTTCTACATAAAACATATGTGTCCTTAAATACAAGAAGAAACTGAGTTTTTTTTTCCTTTAGATTAAATAACCAAAAGAGGTGGTGGCATTATCTAAGATGACAACTAGACTGACAAACACCCAATCCTCATCAAAGAATGTGAAAAATAGACAACTGAGAATATAGTAATTAAGGAAATCAAGAACAAAAATTTATATAATCTTTATTGTATTTTTTCCATTACCGTTTAGTCCTCTTATACCTCCCACCCCCAGAAATCCCCACACTGTTGTCCATGCCCATGAGTCCTTTTTCCTTTTTGCTCAATCCCTCCCACCCCCTAATTCCACAACCCCCTAGTTGTCATCTGTTCTCCATCTATGAGTCTGTCTCTGTTTTGCTTGTTAGTTCAGGTTGTTTGTTAGGTTCCACATATGGGTGAAATCATGTTATTTGTCTTTCTCTGACTGGCTTATCTGATGTAGCATAATGTTCTCCAGTTCTTCCATAGTGTCACAAAGGCTAAATTTTTGTTTTATATGACCAAATAGAATTCCATTGTGTAAGTGTCCCATAGTTGTTTTATCCACTCATCTGTTGAGGGACATAATGTTCTCCAGTTCTTCCATAGTGTCACAAAGGCTAAATTTTTTTTTTATATGACCAAATAGAATGCCATTGTGTAAGTGTCCCATAGTTGTTTTATCCACTCACCTGTTGAGGGACACCACTAAGATACAATCACATATCTTAGTGATTGTAAATAACTGCAATGAATGCAGGGGCGCTCACTTTCTTTCGAGTTAGTGTTTTGGGTTCCTTCAGATATATTCCCAGAAGTGGCCAAAAGGCAGATCCATTTGTAATTTCTGCATATCTATAGACTGCTTTCCACAGTGGCTCCCCTAGTCTGCATTCCTACCAACAGTGCAAAAGAGTTCCCTTTTCTCCACATCCTTGCCAGCACTTGTTTGTTGATTTATTGATGATAGACATTCTGACAGGTGAGAGATGATATCTCATTGTGGTTTTTATTTGCATTTCTCTGATGATTAGTGACGTTGAGCATCTTTTCCTATGTCTATTGGCCATCTGTATGTCTTCTTTGGAGAAGTGTCTATTTAGGTCCTTTGTCTATTTTTTAATTGGGTTGTTTGTGTTTTTGGTGTTGAGTTTTATAAATACTTTATAGATTTTGGATATTAACCCCTTTTCAGATGTATTAGTGAATACATTTTCAGATACATCTGAAAAGTATGTATATTCTGTGGGTTGTCTTTTAATTTTGTTGATGATTTCCTTCGCTGTGCAAAAACTTTTTAGTTTGATGAAGTCCCATTTGTTTATTTTTTTTCTTTTGTTCCCCTTGCCTGGGAAGATATATCCAATAAAAAATTTCTACAAGTAATGTCCAAGGTTTTTCTTCTAGGGATTTTATGGTTTGAGGTCTAACATATAAGTCTTTGATCCATTTTGAATTTATTCTTGTGTGGTATAAGGAGGTGGTCTAGTTTCATTTTCCTGCACGTGTCTGTCCAATTTTCCCAGCACCATTTATTGAATAAACTATCTTTAGCCCATTGAATGTGCTTGCTTCTTCTGAAGAATATTAATTTACTATAAAGTTGTGAGTTTATTTCTGGGCTCTCTATTCTGTTCCATTGATCTATGTGTCTGTTTTTATGCCAGTAACAAGTTATTTTGATTACTATGGCCTTAGAGTATAGTTTGATATTAGGTAGTGTGATTCCTCCAATTTTGTTCTTTTTCTGGATCACTGTTGCTGTGGGGGGCCATTTGTGGTTCCATATAAATTTTTGAAATATTTATTCTAGTTCTGTGAAATACATCATTGGAACCTTGATAGGAATTGTATTGAACCTATAGATTGCTTTGGGTAGTATGGACATTTTACTGATGTTAATTCATCCTACCCATGAACCTGACATGTACATCCACTAATTTGTATCTTCTTCAATTTCTTTTCTCAGTGTCTTATAATTTTTTGAGTACAGATATTTTACACTGTTGGTTAGATTTATTCTTAGATATTTTTTTTGAGGCAACTGTGAATGGGATTGTTTTTCTTAATTTCCCTTTCTGTTAGTTTATGGTTGACATATAAAAATGCAACTGATTTTTTAATGTTAATTTTATATCATGCTACTTTGCTGAATTCATTTATCAGTTCTAGTAGTTTCTTGGTAGACTCTTTGGGGTTCTCTATGTACAGTATCATGTCATCTGCAAATAATGACAGTTTTATTTCTTTCTTTCCAATTTGGATGCCTTTTATTTTTTCTTCTTGTCTGATTGCTGTGGCTAGGACTTCCAGTGCTAAGTTAAATCAGAGAAGTGAAAGCAGATATCCTTGTCTTGTTTCTGCTCTGAAGGGGAACAATTGTAGTTTTTGCCAGTTGAGTATGATGCTGGCAGTGGCTTTGTCATATTTGGCCTTTAATATGTTTAGGTGTATTCTCTCTGTTTCCACTTTGCTGAGACTTTTTATCATAAATAGGTGCTGAATTTTATAAAAAGTTTTTCTGCATCTAGTGATATAATCATGTGGTTTTTATCCTTCATTTTGTTTATGTGGTGAGTCACATTTGTTGGTTTGCGAATGTGGTACCATCCTTGCCTTCCCAGAATAAATCCCATTTGATCATGGTGTGTGATCTTTTTGATGCATTGTTGTATTTGGTTTGCTAATATTTTGTTGAGGATTTTAGCATCTATGTTCATCAGTGATATTGGCCTACAATTTTCTTTCTTTTAGTCTTTATCTGGTTTTGGACTTAGGATAATGCTGGCCTCATAAAATGAGTTTGGGAGCCTTCTTTCCTCCTGAATTTTATGAAATCATTTGAGGAGGGGTTTTAGTTCTTCTCAGAATGTTTGGTAAAATTCACCTGTGAAGCCATCTGGTCCAGGGCTTTTGTTTGTTGGGAGTGTTTTGATTAGTGCTTCAGTTTCATTAGGTGTAATCTATCTATTCAGATTCTCTGATTCTTCCTGATTTATTTTTGGAAGATTGCATGTCTCTAGGAATTTATCCATTTTGTCCATGATGTCCAGTTTGTTAATATCCAAGGTGTCCAATTTTTTAATATGATCGTATAATTGCTCATAATATTTTCTTACAATACTTTGTATTTCTTTGGTGTCAGTTGTTATTTCTCCTCCTTCATTTCTGATTTTATTTATTTGGGTCCTTTCTCTTTTTAGAAAAAAAGATGAGTCTGGTTAAAGCTGTGTCAATCTTGCTTACATTTTCAGAAAACCGGCTCTTGGATTCATCAATCTTTTGTATTGTGTTTTTTAGACTCTTTCATTTATTTCTGGTCTGATCGTAATTATTTCCTTCTTTCTACGCACATTGGGCTTTGTTTGTTGTTCTTTTTGAAGTTCCTTTAAGTGTGAAGTTAGATTGTTTATTTGAACTTTTTCTTCTTTTTTTGAGATAGGCCTGCAATGCTATGAATTTTCCTCTTAGAATTGATTTCCCAGTGCCCCACAGATTTTGGATTGTTGTGTTCTCATTTTCTTTGTTTCAAGGTATCTTTTGATTTCTTCCTTGATCTCATTGTTGACCCATTCATTGTTTAATAACATGTTATTTAGATTTCTTGTCTTTGCATGTTTTTCAGTGTTCTTCCTGTGATTCATTTCTAGTTTCATAGCATTGTGGCCAGAGAAGTTGCTTGATATGATTTCAATCTTCTTAAATTTATTGAGACTTGTTTTGTGTCCTAGTATGTGGCCTGTCCTAGAAAACATTCCATGTGTACTGGAAAAGTGTGTATATTCTGCTGCTTTGCGGTGAAATGCTCTGAAGATATCAATTAAATCCATTCAGTCTAATGTGTAGTTTGAGGCCACTGTCTCCTTGTTGGTTTTCTGCCTGGAAGATCCATCCATCCATTGAAGTCAATGGGGTATTAAAATCCCCAACTATGACTGTATTTCCGTCGGTCTCTCCTTTTTTGTCCACCAAGATTTGCTTTACATATTTAGGTGCTCCTATATTGGGTACATAAATGTTTAACAGCATTATGTACTCTCAGTGGATTGTTCCCTTTTTCATTATGTAATGTCCTTCTTTGTTTCTTACTATAGCCTTGGTTTTAAAGTCTATTTTTTGTCAGATATAAGTACTGCTCCCCAGTGTTTTTTTTTCCCCTTTCCATTTGCATGAAATATCTATTTCTATCCCTTTACTTTTAGTCTATGTGTATCTTTCGATCTGAGATGTGTCTCTTGGAAGCAGCATGTATATGGATCATATTTTCTTATCCATTCAGCTACCCTCTGTCTTTTGTTTGGAGCATTTAAGTCATTTACATGTAAGGTGATTACTGACAGATAGTAAGTAGTGTCATTTTATTGTTAGATGATTTTCCTCTGTGTTTTTCCTAACTTTCTCCTCCTCCTCCTCTCCTTCTTCTTTTTCTTTAAGCAAGCCCTTTAACATTTGTTACAATATTGGTTTGGTGTTAACAATCTTATTTAGCTTTTTTCATGTCTGGGAAGCTCCTTATTTCTCCTTTGATTTTAAGTGATAACTTTGCTAGGTAAAGTAGCCTTGACTGTAGGTCTTTGTTTTTCATCACCTTGAATATTTCAGGCCACTCCCTTGTGGCCTGAAATATTTCTGATGAGTAATCAGATGACAATCTAATTGGTGCTCCCTTATAGATAACTACCTGCTTTTCTCTTGCAGCTTTTAGGATTCTCTTCTTGTCTTGAAGCCTTGTCACTTTAATTATTATATGACTCATTGTAGGCTTCTTCGGGTCCAGCTTGTTCGGCACTCTCTGAGCTTCCTGGACCTGTGTGACTTTTTCCTTCACCAGATTAGGGAAGTTTTCAGTTATTTCTTCACATAGGTTCTCAATCCCTTGCTCCCTCTCTCTTCTTCTGGTATCCCTTGATGTGTTTATTGTTATGCTTCATGTTGTCCAAGATGTTTCTTAAGCTCTCCTCACTTAAAAAAATTTTTTTCCTCCTCTGCCTGGTCGTTTTTTATATGTTGTCTCCAAAACACTAATTCAATCCTCTGCTTCATCTAACCTACTGTTTATTTCTTCTAGTGCATTATTTATCGCAGGCATTGC
This sequence comes from Pteronotus mesoamericanus, assembly GCF_021234165.1. NCBI lineage: Eukaryota > Metazoa > Chordata > Mammalia > Chiroptera > Mormoopidae > Pteronotus > Pteronotus mesoamericanus. Next base: position 2,764,472 of record NW_026555277.1, read on the forward strand.
ATTCTTTATTTCTGATGGACCCTTTTTTATGATTTCTATGTCTTTTTTTCATGCTGTTGAGAATCCTTATAACCATTGCTCTAAACTCTCAATCTGATAAATTGCTTACTTCCATTTCATTTAGTTCTTCTGGAGAATTCTCTCATTCTTTCATTTGGGGTCTATTTCTTTGTCTTCCCATTTTGGCTGCTTTGAATTTTCTGCCTTCGATGTTCAACTACTCAGCTGTTAAAAATAATCAACTGTTAATCGAATCAATCTGTAATCAGGCTTCAGTGCCTCAGGGCGGGGCAGAGTAATTCCTGTGGGCGGGGCTATTGCTTCCTCTCAGGCTGATGCCACTCAGATGGGGATGGCCTGTCTGAGCAAGCTGGCTCCTACACCATGGGGGATGACTCAGCGCCAGGGTCCTGGTGGCTGCTCTCTCACTTCCTTCCCCAAAGCCTCTTTCCCCAGTCTCTCTCCTCAAGAGTCTCTAGTCCACTCTGCCCTCTCTTTGCTGGAATCCAGGGTAAGTGGCTGAAAATGAATATTTATGTGTTGGCCATTTAAAAGGTTCTCTGCATCTCCAGCTCTCTGTCCCTGGTAGAGAGAAATCCTGCTGTTTTTTGTAGCTGGATATTCTCTGGGTAATTTTTGGGTTCTGATAATGTATGCTGGGGAGCCCAGCTTATAGTTTAGACCCCACACTTCTCAAGGGCACCTCCATCCCCAGCCACTGAAATATCCCTCCGGTAATTCAGCTGCCGCATATGGTAGCCCAGGCAACCCTCTTGCTTCTCCTCAGCACCCCCAACCAGTCACATTGTGCTGAAGTGTTTTCTTTTGTTTGTCTGTGGTTGGAAGTCTTCTCTCCAGCTACTGTTCAATTGGTTATTCAAGATGATTTCTCTACCATTTAGTTGTAGCTCCAGATTGGTCCTCGGGGAAGGTTAGCGTAGCTTTCACTTATTCCTCCGCCATCTTGGATCTTCCTCAAGAAAATTTTTAAAAAAAGAAAAAGTAAGTCTTTTAGATATGTCGGTTATTAGGGATTATCTAAAATATCATCAATCAGTAAAACTTATAAAATGGAAAATAAAATACTAGCACTGAGTTTTCATCTCCTTTCTTCCAACCTCATTCATCTGTTTATTTCATGCCTTATTTATAACAAAGTCAGCAAATATTTTAAAATTTGTCTTTTGAGGGTATTAGTATTTGTGAAATCCTGTGTTAGATTTCAGTACATTTATTTTCCCTGAGTTCTCTAGGAGAGATGGAGGATGAAATTAAGATGAGTGTAGAACTGGATTTATACTATGTGGTTTCCAGTACTGGATTTTTCTCAAAGGTGCTGAAACCCACCAGGTGTGGGTCATTGCATGCTCCACCTAGTTGTAGTAAATAGTCCACAGGTAGAGACTTCTGTTTACTGAGTAAGACTGTGTATTCTCTTGTTCCCAAGGTATTTAATTAGACATTTTCCTTTGTGCCTCAGTCACTAATTATTAAACTTTAGTGTAAACAAGAATCTTTTGGAATGCTGCTTAAAATGCACATGGTGTGTGTGCATGTGTGCACGTGTGCTCGTGTGTGTGTGTGTGTGTGTGTGAGAGTGAGAGAGAGAGAGAGAGAGAGAGAGAGAAAGGAGGGTGTCATTTTCTAAAACACTGGTTCCGTAGGACTTGGACGTAGCCAGAACTCTGCATTTTAAATCACACCTTGGAAAACATTAACTCAGACGTTTAAGAAAAAAAATCACTTTTCACACTTGTCAGAAAGATTGGATAACTCTGACTGAAAAGAGAGAAGCCCCAATGCAATAATGCCTCAGTTAAGTAGTTTTTATTCCTGTTCTTCTCTTGATATGCATATAATACTAGAATGTACGGGTCCTGCGTGTGTTTCTCGGCACCATATTAGCATGCCTTTCCACGAATCCTCAGTCATGTAGGCTGTGCTACTGAAGGGGGGTACCCACCCCCACCCAGCAGAATCAGCATCACCTGGAGGGTGTTAAAAATGCACACCCTCAGCCTGCCTTGGACCTTCGGAATCAGAACCTGAATGTTGCTAATAAAATCCTTGGGTTTAAGAAGCATTGATATAGCAGATTCTCAAGCCAAATGTGACTTTCCAGCTCATTTTTAATTTCACTACCTCACATTTTTTAAATCCGAAGGCAAGAAATTTTTTTTTTTAAGAATTTATTAATTTTTAGTGAGAGGGAGGAAGAGAGGGAAACATCAACGTATGGTTGCCTCTCGAGTGCCCCCTATTGGGGACCTGGCCTGCAGCCCAGGCATGTGACCTGACTGGGAATGGTTGGCAGGCTGGCACTCAATCCTCTGAGCCACACCAGCCAGGGCAGAAAATTTTTAATTGCAAGGTTTTGAAGGGGAAAGGCATCTCTGGGCTCCCAAATGGTACTGTCTGTGATTGATGATTTTAAATTAGAAGGCAGTTGATGGTTTGGAGATCTCATTTGCCCTGTGCCATTTTCACCAACGAGATCACAGCACTCTGTGGTTGGACTCATTTGTCTTGCATCTTCACTGAAAAGCTTCTTGTGGGCTGAATCGTGTCGTAGATATCTAAATCCTCAGTGCCCAGCCTAATGCCTAACACAGGATGGTGCTCCAAAACCTGGGAATGGCAACACAGAAGCAAGTCAATAGCCAATCACTTACCTGGGTGACATCCGCCCTTCGAGGTCAGGCTTACGGCTCCTCTCCTTCCTAAAGATTTCTTCAGTTATTTCATCTACCGTGATCGCCACGTGCTGTAAGTGAATACCACTTATTCGAGATTGAACACACACACACATACACACACACACAGAGGGATTTAGTTATGAATTATCTTTATTTCGTATCTCTCTCATCACCCCATCCAAGCTGTAAAAAGCTGTTTCTTTTTATATAGTTCATACTGTCTTGCAGAGTAAGCATTCAAATATTTTACAATTAAACTATCTTAAAATAAAAATAGACATTAAAATGAGTAAATGTACAAGCTTTAATTTTCCTTCAAGCATCATTCTAAATTGACAAAATTAATTCTAGAGATGACAATATTTAAATAGCTCCCTCAGCTGTGACCTATTTATCTTAAGTAAAACATCTGTTTTGATATACAAAATACTTTCTAAATTTCAAATGGTTAGTTACACAGTTAGGCAACCCAATTCTAATTTCTGCTAGGACAGTAATTTATAGTTCTCTATGTTGACCATACATAAAATGTTTACTTTATAACAGATCGATTCATAATCAAGATAAGTTTATAGCTAGAGATCACTTTAGCGACATATATAGTAACTTATAAAGTCTTTATGATGTACCTGCTAACATCATACAGACCAATATTTCCATTTTTTAAATGCCCATCTGGGGGCATGCTTATTGATTTGAGGGAGAGGTGAAGGGAGGGAGAGAGTGAAACATCGATGTGAGAGAGAAACATCAGTCAGTTGCCTCTCCTACACACCCCAATGGGAGGGACCCCAAAACCCACAACCTAGGCATGTGCCCTGATTGGGAGTCCAACCAGCAGCTTTTTGGTTTCCTGGACAATGCTCAAACCAACAGAGCCACACCAGCCAGGGCCAATATTTTTATTTTAGAACTAACTGTAGACGTATCGCTCAATAGTGTACCCCTGGAATATGAAGCTTTAACTTCTGAAATCATAACTCCATTTGTGAATTATCAACATAGATGTTCCAGTGTTTTGATGAATCGATTTTTATCTCTACTTGTTTTAAAATGCACTTTAGTCTGTTACACAAATCACCTCTAACTATCCTACAGATGGCAGCATTGAGCAATATATTTGGTACTAGTTGGCTTTTTGGTTTCTGTGAATTTTCAGCTAGGAGTAAATTTTTCATACAGTGTATACCATTACAGTATACTACAAGACTAATTTAGTGTAAGGTGACAGGATAATTCTTGTACCTGCTTAAATTACTTCACTTAGATTCCACAAAAGCATCTCTTTCTATTCTGAATATTATTGCACCAAACATTTCCAGAGTTACCTCAACCCATTAATAAAAAATATGTAGAGAACAAATGAACCCACTATAATATATTTATAATAAATATTAACCACCTTTAATGTTGGTAGTAAAACATCAGCAAGCAGGAAGAAATGACAATATCTAATATTCTATATCCTATGATCAATGATTGTCTTTCACATGAAACCCATTGGTCTGAATAGAATTTCACTTTATTTCATGATTTCTAGCCACTATATTAGCCACTGAAGTTGAGTTTAAAGCAGAAATCCTTTCCCACCGAGACATTTTTAAAAAAGCTTTTATAATAATGTGTCTTATGTGATCAAAACCCTAACCTTTCTGTGAAGGTTGTTGTAGAATATTTGCAAGTTAAATTGGTCTTCCTGCCCTCTCCTTTTAAGAAAGAGTACAATATTTTGTTTTCTACACAAGCATGTTCCATTTACTTAGTTTTTCTTTTTTCTTGGGGGTGGGGGGTCGGGGTTGTTATTTGAAAAGTAAGTCTATGGATTTAGATCGTTTTCCTATGAAATATGAAATAATCTCCACGCTGCGCTAAACATCAGACCTGCTAAAAGTCCTTTGGTCTTAGATTACATTGCTACTAGTAAACAACCTTTTATCTTTTTCCCTGCCAAGGGGGAAATCCCAGTGATACTTTACTGCTAACTTCATGCTTCTCTGCTGCCCCAACCCGTCCCTTGCTCCATGTAAAGCACACTGTACCCCCAGAATCTCGGTCACCGCTATTGCCGCCTCGTTACCAGTTCCAAATATACGCTATTTATAGCTCTGCTGTAGTGGGCACGTGTGCCCACATCACCAAGCTGTCAGGGGGAGAGAGGGCGGGCTTTCAATTCAACACTGTGTACACAAATGATAGATTAACCAGGTTTAGATGAGGTTGCGTGATGGCAGGGAACAAAAAGGTGAAAGGCGGAAGGAGCTCTCGGGCGGGGAGCTCCCCTTTGCAGATGCTGAGTCCCCGGAATTCGCTTATTATACGCTGCTGAATGGCGCCTATGGTTCTTTTTTATTTATTTTTTCTACGCTTCGCAACCTACCTTGGTACCCCTACCAAATCTCCCCACCTCCCCTCCTGCCATGCAAGACTTGAGAGACGGGGAGCCCCACCAATCAGCAGGCTTCTCCAAGAAACTCCTCCCGCCTCTCACCCCCGCATCAGGCCCAGGCGCGCTTCTCTGCAGCCCAGCCCAGCCGGCCATTGAGCGTGCCCAGCGCCTCTGCTGCTGCGCTTTCCCTGCCAGCGTCCCGCAGTGCCGGAGATCTGGCAACAGACGAGGGTCTCCCGCGCAGAAAGGGGACGGAAACCCCGAAGGGGCCAGGAATGAGGTGGAAAAACGAGACAGCATTAAACCGAGTGGCAGTCATCTTTGCAGGGTTCTTAATGCTAGCTGGGCAGGCAGGGACAAACTAAACTGCCTGTTTATAGGTCAGCTTTAAAAAAAAACACCCCAAACTTTGGGGAGCGTGTGCTTGTGGTAACTGATACTGCAAGGTTCACTGTAGACCCAGGCTGCTGACCTGCTCTCGTGAAGGACCCATGTTCCTGTACAGCTGAGTTGGCACCATCCCTGTTCTCTCTCGCTTATCCTTGTAGTCAAGGGTAAAAACGTTATGGTGCGGTTCAATGGGCGCGGAAGCTGTGTGTGAAACCAATGCTTAAGCCAATATTTACACATCAGGTCTTATGGATCCCTGCAGGTCCCAAACATATTTTAAAATCTTAAATAGACTTCATAACATGATAAGGGGCATGTGATTTTCTCCCTGTGCCTTCACCCCTAGGGGTGAATCCCCGCCCCTCGCCAGGATGGGGATAAGCTGTAGTATTTTATTTTCTCCCTAATCAGCAGCTATAAGGCCACAGCACCAGGCGGTTGAGGGTGCTTCCCAGGGATCCCTCTGCTCTTTCGGAGTGACCAGGATCTCCCAACCTCTGCCCGTGGGCGTCCATCTGCTCCTTTGAGATGCCTCCCTGCAGCAAGTGCGGGGGTTCCAAGGAGCAGGCTGGCCCACAGCCTTATAGTCCCTTAGGAAACCTTATAAAAATTCAGATCTCCTCGCCACAGCCTATCACCTCGAAACTGAAATGCAGCTTTTATATTCCCTGGAGAGAAAGCCTTGACTAGAGACCTCCCTCCCGAGGGGTCGGTCTTACCTGTTAGGTAAGCTGCAGCCCGACTCCCGCGCCCCCTCCTCCCGGGCCCTCCCACTCCGGGCTCCGTAGCCGCAGTGCACCCCGACCCCCCCAACCCCAGCTCCTGCGTCTTCCCGAGCTCGCCCCCACCCCCAGCCGTTTTCCCAGATTCCCCTCGTGCTTTCGGGTAGCCACCCAAACACCCCGCCTGCGCCCGCAGCGGGGATTCCTGCGGGCTGGGGGCACCCTGGGTGGCGCGCGGGGAGGGAGGCCGTGCGTCCGTACAGGCGGCCGCGCAGGGGCGCTGGCCGAGCGCTGCAAGGAGGCCAGGCGCGGGCGCCGCTGCGGCAAGGCCGGGGGGCGGAGAGGGGCGGGCGCGGGGCGGGCTCGGCCCGGAATGTAGAGACCCGGGCGGGAGCCTCCCGGCGGCGGTGGCGGCGGACGGGCTGCGGAGCGCAGAGTCTCCGTCACGTGTTTTTCTCCTCCGAGTGAGACGGCGGCGCGGTCGGAGGGGGCCGGCGCGCGGAGCCAGACGCCGCTGCTTGTTTTGGTTGGGGCTCTCGGCAACTCTCGGAGGAGGAGGCGGGAGGAGGGGAGAAGTAACTGTAGCGTCAGCGCCCGCCGGGGAAGAGGCGTCTTCCCCTACTCCTTCCCAAATCTATCCCTCGCCTCCCGTCCTGGTCCCCTCCTCTCCTCCCCTGCGGACTGGAGTGAGGGTCAGGGATGTGCCAGTCCCTCCGGCCCGTCCCCAGCTACCCCGGTTGCCTAGTAGCGTTTTGCTTGGAAAAGCCACTTTCTCCGCCTGCTGAGATGGGCCCGAACGGGGGCTGCAGAGGACGCGCCCGCGGGCGGCAGCAGCAGCAACAGCCGCAGCGCCGCGGTCTCTGCGCTTGAGCTGGTATTTGGGCGGCTGGTGGCGGCGGGGGCGGTTAGGGGGTGGGAGGAGGCGGAGGAGGAGGCAAAGGAGGAGGAGGAGGAGGAGGAGGAGGGAGAACCCCGTGCAACGTTGAGACTTGGCAGCTCGCCTCCCCCTGCCCAAGGATATTTAATTTGCCTCGGGAATCGCTACTTCCAGAGGGGAACTCCGGAGAGAAGGCGCGCGCTCCTGGAGGGGCAACCTGGGGACCCCCGGCTGCCGCCGCCTCCTGCCAGCGCGGAACTCCAGCCCAGCCGGCGAGAGATGCATCTACGCTCCTTCCCGGAGACTTGGCTCTGGGAAGATCCGGGCTGCACTCCCGCCGGACGCACAGCCTCTCGCCCGGGCATGAAACGCCCGTAAACTCCGGTTGGGGCTATCTCCTTGGCGCAGCCTCTGCGTCCGTCTGCGGCCGCCCCTCCCAGGCGAAGGGGGGCAGCGTCGATTTCGGAGTCGGGGTTTCGGCCGCCTCCAGCCCTGTTTGCATGCGCGGGGCCGCCGCGAGGAGCCTCCGCCCCTCACCGGGTGGTTTTTCGGCGCCTCCCTCTGCTCGGCAGCAGTGGCGGTGGCAGCATGGCGAGCCCTCCGGAGACCGATGGCTTCTCGGACGTGCGCAAGGTGGGCTACCTGCGCAAACCGAAGAGCATGCACAAGCGCTTCTTCGTACTGCGGGCGGCCAGTGAGGCAGGGGGCCCCGCGCGCCTGGAGTACTACGAGAATGAGAAGAAGTGGCGGCACAAGTCGAGCGCCCCCAAACGCTCGATCCCCCTCGAGAGCTGCTTCAACATCAACAAGCGCGCAGACTCCAAGAACAAGCACCTGGTGGCCCTCTACACCCGGGACGAGCACTTCGCTATCGCCGCGGACAGCGAGGCCGAGCAGGACAGCTGGTACCAGGCCCTCCTGCAGCTGCACAACCGTGCCAAGGCCCACCACGACGGGTCTGCGGCCCCCGGGGCGGGAGGTGGCGGGGGCAGCTGTAGTGGCAGCTCTGGCCTTGGCGAGGCTGGGGAGGACTTGAGCTACGGGGACCAGCCCCCAGGACCCGCGTTCAAAGAGGTCTGGCAGGTGATCCTGAAACCCAAGGGCTTGGGTCAGACAAAGAATCTGATTGGTATCTACCGCCTCTGCCTGACCAGCAAGACCATCAGCTTCGTGAAGCTGAACTCAGATGCCGCGGCCGTGGTGCTGCAGCTGATGAACATCCGGCGCTGTGGCCACTCAGAGAACTTCTTCTTCATCGAAGTGGGGCGCTCCGCAGTGACTGGACCCGGGGAGTTCTGGATGCAGGTGGATGACTCGGTGGTGGCCCAGAACATGCACGAGACAATCCTGGAGGCCATGAGGGCCATGAGCGACGAGTTCCGGCCTCGCAGCAAGAGCCAGTCTTCCTCCAACTGCTCCAACCCCATCAGTGTCCCCCTGCGCCGGCACCACCTCAACAACCCTCCGCCCAGCCAGGTGGGGCTGACCCGCCGCTCACGCACCGAGAGCATCACGGCCACCTCTCCAGCGAGCATGGTGGGCAGCAAGCAGGGCTCCTTCCGTGTCCGCGCCTCCAGCGACGGTGAAGGCACCATGTCCCGCCCAGCTTCAGTGGACGGCAGCCCTGTGAGTCCGAGCACCAACAGGACCCACGCCCACCGGCATCGGGGCAGCTCCCGGCTGCACCCCCCACTCAACCACAGCCGCTCCATCCCCATGCCTTCCTCTCGCTGCTCGCCTTCGGCCACCAGCCCAGTCAGTCTGTCCTCGAGCAGCACCAGTGGCCACGGCTCCACCTCTGACTGTCTTTTCCCGCGGAGATCTAGTGCCTCTGTGTCCGGTTCCCCCAGTGATGGCGGCTTCATCTCCTCCGATGAGTATGGCTCCAGTCCCTGCGATTTTCGAAGTTCCTTCCGCAGTGTCACCCCGGATTCCCTGGGCCACACCCCGCCAGCCCGCGGAGAGGAGGAGCTGAGCAACTACATCTGCATGGGAGGCAAGGGGGCCTCCACTCTCACCGCCCCCAACGGTCACTACATTTTGCCTCGGGGTGGCAACGGTCACCGCCACCTCCCAGGCGCTGGCTTGGGCACGAGTCCGGCCCTGGCTGGGGATGAAGCAGCCAGCGCTGCAGATCTGGAGAATCGGTTTCGAAAGCGGACTCACTCTGCTGGCACATCCCCCACTATTTCCCATCAGAAGACCTCATCGCAGTCCTCCGTGGCTTCCATTGAGGAGTATACAGAGATGATGCCTGCCTACCCACCAGGAGGTGGCAGTGGAGGCCGGCTGCCCGGCTCCCGGCACTCCGCCTTCGTGCCCACGCAGTCCTACCCTGAGGAGGGTCTGGAAATGCACGCCTTGGAGCGTCGCGGAGGCCACGGCCGCCCCGACACCTCCACCCTCCACACTGATGATGGCTACATGCCCATGTCCCCAGGGGTGGCCCCAGTGCCCAGCAGCCGGAAAGGCAGCGGGGACTACATGCCCATGAGTCCCAAGAGTGTGTCTGCCCCACAGCAGATCATCAACCCCATCAGACGCCATCCCCAGAGAGTGGACCCCAATGGCTACATGATGATGTCCCCGAGCGGCAGCTGCTCCCCTGACACTGGGGGCGTGCCCAGCGGCAGCAACAGTGCCGCCCCTTCTGGGAGTAGCTATGGGAAAATGTGGACAAATGGGGTCGGGGGCCATCACTCTCACGCCCTGCCACACCCCAAACTGCCCGTGGAGAGTAGCGGTAGCAAGCTCTTGTCTTGTACAGGTGACTACATGAACATGTCGCCGGTGGGGGACTCCAACACCAGCAGCCCCTCTGACTGCTACTACGGCCCTGAGGACCCCCAGCACAAGCCAGTTCTCTCCTACTACTCATTGCCAAGGTCCTTTAAGCACACCCAGCGCCCGGGGGACCTGGAGGAGGCCGCCCGGCACCAGCACCTCCGCCTTTCCTCCAGCTCGGGTCGCCTTCTCTATGCTGCAGCCACCGAAGACTCCTCTTCCTCAACCAGCAGCGACAGCCTGGGCGGGGGATACTGTGGGGTGAGGCCGGAGCCCGGCGTCCCCCATCACCTCCACCATCAGGTCCTGCAGCCCCATCTGCCTCGAAAGGTGGATACAGCTGCGCAGACCCATAGCCGCCTGGCTCGGCCCACGAGGCTGTCCCTGGGGGACCCCAAGGCCAGCACCTTACCTCGGGCACGAGAGCAGCAGCAGCCGGCCCTGCTGCACCCTCCGGAGCCCAAGAGCCCGGGGGAATATGTGAATATTGAGTTTGGGAGCGATCAGCCCAGCTACTTGTCTGGGCCCATGGCGCCCCATAGCTCGCCTTCTCTCAGGTGTCCATCCCAACTCCACCCCGCTCCCAGGGAGGAAGAGACGGGCACCGAAGAGTACATGAACATGGACCTGGGGCCCGGCCGGAGGGCCGCCTGGCAGGAGAGCCCTGGGGGCCAGCCGAGCAGAGTGGGCCCTGCCCCTCCGGGCACTGCTAGCGTGTGCAGGCCCACCCGGGCCGTGCCTAGCACCCGGGGTGACTACATGACCATGCAGCTGGGTTGTCCCCATCAGAGCTACGTGGACACCTCTCCAGTTGCCCCTGTCAGCTATGCTGAAATTCGGACGGGCGTTGTGGAGGAGGCGAGCCTTCCCGGGGCCACGGCGGCTGCACCCTCCTCATCCTCAGCAGCCTCTGCTTCCCCTACTGCGCCTCAAGGAACAGGGGAGTTGGTGGCCCGCTCTTCCCTGCTGGGGGCCCCGCAGGGACCCGGGGGCGTGAGTGCCTTCACCCGGGTGAACCTCAGCCCCAACGGCAACCAGAGTGCCAAAGTGATCCGCGCAGACCCGCAAGGGTGCCGGAGGCGGCATAGCTCAGAGACCTTCTCCTCGACACCTAGCACCCCCCGGGCAGGCAACTCAGCGCCCACCACCGGGGGTGCTGCAGGAGGGGGCGGCAGTGGTGGCGTCGGCAGCACTGAGGAGGTGAAACGTCACAGCTCTGCTTCCTTTGAGAACGTGTGGCTGAGACCTGGGGAGCTCGGAGGAGCCCCAAAGGAGGAACCCGCTCAAGTGTGTGGGGCTGCTGGGGGATTGGAGAATGGTCTGAACTACATAGACCTGGATTTGGTCAAGGACTTCAAGCAGCGCCCCCCTCAAGCGCAGCCTCCCGCCCCCCCGCCCCCTCATCAGCCTCTGGGCAGCGGTGAGAGCAGCTCCACCAGCCGCTCCAGCGAGGATTTAAGCGCCTATGCCAGCATCAGTTTCCAGAAGCAGCCAGAGGACCTCCAGTAGCTCAACTGGACATCACAGCAGGTGCGTTTTATGGTGACACAGTCAGAAGACAAAATTGCTTTTAACCTTGTGCTTGGATTCCCTTCATCTTTGCCTCTGGCCCTTCCATCTCTTTCCTGCTTCTTCCTAAGGGAGCGAACTCTGGTGTGAGGTGGGGAGGTCAGGGCCTACAAGATGCTCACCCCACAGTAACACCTGGCTGATAGTCATATAAACCTGTGGGAGCAGCCATACAGGAGGGCTGTTTCATTTGGGGCTGCCAACTGTCATGTTTTCAAAACATACATTCTACAGCACCAGTTCTGAGGCTTGTGAAATTGATGTAGAAGAACCTTGATCTCTTTATCGAAGTTTACTTTTGACTCTACAGTTAGGTCACTCCCTGGAAGGGACAATTCTTCTACAAAAATATGTGTTAGAACAGGGCTACAGCCTTCATTTCAAATCATTTCTTGACACGCTTAGGTTGATCTTCCTAAATTACTCTGTGCACTTTATTTCTGTGATTACATAATACCAAGGCAACATAAAGAGCAGTAAGATATATTCATTTTATTCACACTCCCCCCAAAATGATTCAGGTATAAGATATTTTTTAGGTTTACATATTTAGAAATAACCTGTCTACCAATGACTCTTTAGAAAAAAGTAATTATGGGTGATGCTTTCCTTTTGTTCCTGAACCAGGATTTGGGAAATATTTACACACCGACCTCCACCTCACAGCCATGGCTGCTTTTGTACAGGGTGTGCAGTGAAGCCTGTATGCGTCTGGGACCCATTATTAGTTAAGAGTTATGGAAATTCAGCTCCGCGTGCCTGCCTCACAGTTGTCGGTTCTTGCAAAGTCCTGCATGGAGACATCACAAAGATCATTTGGGGGCTCCTGTGCATCTTCTGTAAAATTACTTAACATTTTAATGTTGAAAGGAGGAGTATTAAGTCAGGGCAATGGAGGGTTTTGGTATGGTTCTGCATTCAGTGTAAGGACTAAACCTTGTACTCTTTATTTTTAGGGTATTTATTACTTGCCTTTAAGTTCAAGAGTGGACGCCTCATTAAAAGTTGAAAGTTGGCTTGAGGTCCTCTGTGGTTCAGGCTGTATTGAAAATGAAAAGCATTTGTAATAGGAAATTAGCTTGTTCTTCTTTCTGTTGAGCCTATTTTCTGGTGGTCATAATTGTGGGGAGAAGAGAGGAGTATAGTTTGCAAATAATGTGATGAGTTGGCAATGCAGAAGTTTCCAGCATTTGGAAACACTTTATTCTGACAAACAGTCTATCTTGTGATAGTCTTTTTATATATGCTTCACTAAGTGAGCTTTTAGAAGCATTCTTCTTAATATGTGCTCATTCACAAGAAATTAATTTGTGCTTTTGGGTTCCTATTGATAGGTATTTGTTAATTATGTATTCACAGCCTCCTTGATTCTAACAGTTTCCAATATTTGAGCCATATCATTCTCTGTTTTGTAGAACAAGATGTAGGTATACAAACAAACTTAAGATTTTCAGTGATAGGATATATTATGAAAAGCAGTAATCTGATCAATATTCAACATTTATTTTCATGATTCACTAGAGAAGATTTAATCGTGTTTATCAACATAAACGGTAAAAATCTTTGAAGATGTTTTGGGGAATGTGAATCCCTCTAACACTTGAATCATTTTGCGTGCAGTCTTTTATTTATAAAGTAATGAGAATTTGAAGGAAAATTCCCCAGCAGAACTTAAATGTAGGAGTTGAAAAAAAGAGGCTATGAAACAATAAGTTTTCCTCACCTGTTTTCTTAATTTGAACAGGTTTTATGGAGTAGAATAAATAGTACCTGCTTTAAAGGCAATTGATAACCAAATAGAGTTTTACATTTTAAAAAGGGCTGAAAGTCCTCCATCTGTGGAGATACATTAAAAACAAACCAACAAAAACAAAAGTCTTCTATTCTTAGCTTTCTTAGGGAAAATATAATATTCTGGACTAACCATATCATCGTTTCCCTAATAATCTTGGACTCTGAGCAGACCATGTTCTCACAGCTCCATGCCAGGCAATTCTACAGTTTATTTGTAGATGTAAATGGAGAGAGATGAGGGGTGTGTATCTTTGAAATGAGGCACCAAATGCTGCTTGGCACATGTACGCCCTGAATTCTGCGTGTTTGCCTTTGCCCTGTTGAGCTTAAACGTGTGATTTGATAGTCAATTATACCCTGAAACCGAAAGAAATCAAACCTGTCCTTGGCAAACAGCTTTTCCTAGAAATAGGTTAAGTTTGTGAAAACACGTCTTTCTAACTTCCTGAGCAATTACTATCTTTGCCTCTCCCAATTCTCAGGTAAAACCAGAAACATGAAAGGGAATGAGATGCTGAGGACTGAGGCATGTGCTCTTTCTTCTAACCCCTCGTTTTAAACATCTCTGCTTGTCTAATGTGTTTTGCTATTAAAGGAGAACATTCACAAGGCGTTTTCGGAGCTCAGGTGCCCTTTGCTGCCCCTCCTGTCCAACCACCTTTTCTGTTTCTCCTCTCTGGTCAGCCTGTGTCTCCTCTAACCTGGTGCTGACCTGCTAGATTGTTTTCTGGAATCTCCCCTCTCCCATTCCCTTTGTTTCCCACCTCTTATTTCAGGTTCCCGGCATTGCCCCCCCCTTTTCTGCTCCCTTCCAGAATTTCGCACTACGTGTGGCCTTCTCTCTGCAGATAGTAAATGGAGAGCCCAGGAAGGCAGGCAAAGAAGACACAGCAGCCCAGCTACTTTGCACCAGCGTTAACCTCAAATTTGTTTTTCCCTTTGAAACTGCAGCTGGGCAGATAGAGCAGGGTTTGGCAAAGACACAGACACAAGCCATCCTTTTCGGGTTCTTTTTTTTTGAAGGGGTGGGTCAAGGATTCTGTACCTTCACTACCACCTCCCCTGTCTTCCTCCAGTTCCCCTCGCTGTGTGGCCTTTTTGTCTGGCCCAAAACCCTTCTGGGCTCTGGCACTTTCCCTTTTCCCCCGGTCACCTCCGCTTCCTGCATTCCTCTATTTATTTGGCACTTGGCTCCCCCTCCCTCCTGGCTCCCTTTTGCCAGGGGTTGGAGATTCTGCTGTGGGGCCCAGGCTACCCTCTGAAGTCTGCCACCCCGCCCACCCCCGGTGGCCTGGGGGCGCTGAGGTGGCCGGAAAGGGGGGGATGGCCCTTCCCCAGCAGCGGTGGTGGGCGAGCCGCTGCCCACTGCGCAGAGAATGGCTCTGAGGAGGCGGGGCAGGTGGAAGCTGATTGGCCCCCACTAGAGCCAATCAGCGCGAGAATTAGCCAAGCTGTGCCGGGGCGGGGCGGGGCCACGGGGTGGCCAGGGTCCCGTAGTGGCCGCTGGCCTGGCTTGCGGGGCGTCCTCTTCCCACCCCGTCCCCCCAACCCTTCCCTGGGCCAAACAGGAGCCCCTCCTTCCCCCTCCCGGACGAGGCTCTGCACTCAGCCTTCCGCAGGCAACAAGATCGGAATCCTAAGAATGAGAAAGTCCAACCGGCCCACTTGACAGAGGCCGGAGACACTCAACTTCCTTTTATTTTTAATTGAGAAAAATCCGGGCCGTGACCATGTGACGAGCCCCATTTTGTTTCCCTCCTTTGGTTACTACGGTTTACTAAGACGCCTTGTTCTTTCATCTTCCCCTCTTAAAATCCGGGAGCAGGAGGGAGCTACAGCACGTGGTTGTGGGATTGATTGGGTTGCTCAAGTTGCTCATATTTACATCCCTTACTAATGGGATGGAGAAGGAATAAAAACGGACACAGGTTAGGGAATCATCGAGAAAACCTCATTTGGCTTGAAACTGCATTGGGGTCAGCACTATATTGCGTGCCTGCAGTTTGCAAAGCACGGACTGACACACCCTTCTAGGCCCCGAAGGAGATCACAGTGGAAGGAAACCGTCCGGCAGGGCTTGTACAGCTTGAGAATCTATAGAGTTGTTACAAGGCCTCCAGTCAGGTTCCTTTCTGAGGCTGGAGGTAATGTTGCTTAAGCTCTCAAAAGCAGAATTGTTTTTGACAACTGACAGCCCACGTGAAAACTCATCAGGCCAAGCTGAGGGAGACAGTTCTGAAAACCTGCTAGATTTGTGTTATGCTCTCCCAAATAACCAAAACTATGTGAGAAGTATTACTTACATAGGATGGAAACTTCGTTGAGATTTGTCCTTTCCATAATAAAGAAGGAAAACAAGAGAAAAACTGTGATAGCATTTTATCCTCCCTCTCCCCCCATTCCTCTCAAATGAGCATTTCTCACCAGCCTTCATCCCTGAATCATGACCAAAGAAATATTTTCCCCTTGGTGCCCATAAGAACATCCCGAGTAAAAATGTAAGGAAGAAGGACTGCCCCGGTATAGATGCTATGTGTGCCCTGATCTCTTGTTCCAGAAAACTTTGAACATCTAACAATCTTCTCAATTTTTGCCATTATTTAGGTGCCTTTACATTAAAAAAAAAAATCAATAGAAAATTCTATATATTGTAGTCATTTATGTTTGCACCCAAATAAATATTGTCTCCAGTATTGCCATACTGTAAGGGACTGGGAATTCAAAGTGCATGTCTCCTACCTCCCCCCCCTTTTTTAAATCAAAATTCCTGGAAATTTTGCTGTCTTGACTGATGCAATGGAAAAAGCAGCTCCTTGGGGCCAGAGATCTTGCCCGGTAACAGCCAGTGCCCTTCACTAGCCATGTGACCTTGGGCAAGTCACTTAAGTTCTCTGGACCTATTTCCTCATTAGTAACCTGAGAATTTTGTTCTGAATTATTCTAGCCTCCTTTGCAGCTCTAAACATAGGAATATTTTGGAGAAAATGACTGATATTCTTTAATGGGTCAGCTGTAATGAGGATTCTTCGAGGAAGCTGCTGATGGGTCACAGTGAAGTGTATTAGAATATTTTGTTTTGTTCTGTCCTCACTTTCAGGTCAGACATTGTTTATGGTTTGATTAAGGACTAATTTTAATTAACGCTTTTTGTTTAAAGGGGGCAGGTGCAGGTTTTAATGGACCTTAAGACAAACCCTGCCGACTGACCAGTTTAAGTTCTCGGAACTTTCTCTAGCCTAGATTAGGCTCCTCCCCCTCATTTTTAAACTTAAATGTGTGTGGGAATGAAAAGTGACCTGCTAGTCCTGCACCCTAAGCCAACTGCTGGAAGCATCCTTCCCTACCCCACAGTACAGGTCAAGCTCTAACCAATCCATTTCTTGATATTACTCTGTTTATTCTGTTGGAAATCACCCCTTCCTGAACAGGCAGTTCATGGATAACGTTTCTCATTTGAACCATCAGAATCCCTCAGTGAGGTGTCCACTTGAGTGAAAGGAAAGGAAATCTTGAGAGGCCCGTTGGGTCTATAGGGTATTTTCCACAATTTTTTGTTTTTGTTTTCTGTTAGGTGTGTGAAGAAGCTCAATATTTCTCCTGCCAGCAAAATGATTGTCATCCAGCTTTTTTGTGCTTTAGGATTTTTGATTAGTTCATTGAGCTGTACACATCTTTTCTGACCCAGTGTTATCTTGGCTCTTACTAGTGTATTCAGAAGTTTCAACCCTTTGGGTATCTCTGTGTAGATTTCATAAGTCATTAGAATAGTCTGTGGATTCTTTCATTCAGAACTTCATTGATTATCTTTTCCAGTCCTCCTGCTGTAATCAGACATATTTCTTAGCTGAATTGTCTATAAGTTGTTCTTTTTATTTTGGTGGGTTGGGAATTTTAGGAAAATAAAACACCTCACAATGTTAAGGTTTTGTTTTGCATTGTTTTAAAGGAAGCCATTTCCTCAATTATTTCCTCATGTTACAGAGTTACTGGAAATTTTATTCAAGGAAAATAGCTTCTTGTGAATTCAGTTTGAAGTCAGTTTCACACCAAAGATTCCCTAACTTTTTTCATACTAATATTTTTTGTGTTTAATATAATAGGTACTCTACTACATTTATAATGATATAATTGATTTATTTCATTATCTTATGTGTTTATGTGGCAGACTTTAAACTCTTTAAAATGTTATTGAAGCATGTTCAGAAGTTGGAATCACACTGAATGTTAACAGAATTGCATTTTGATATTAGTAAGGTAAAATAGTATACTAATTTCATACTAATTTTAAGCTAATATGAAGTAGTTACAAAAAGTTACTGTAAAGCTTTCTAAAAGATTATCTATTTACTCCTCATCTTGTCCTACATTATGGAAATGAATCTCTCCCATCCTTAATTCACAGAAAAAGGGGGAAGATGGATTAGATAAGCATAATGTACTGTCATCTGTGGACAAAGGAATAGTTTCCATTTTAATAATTTTCTTGCTGCAGGCTCTGCTATAATCTGTTAAAATAAATTTGGTTGGATAAATGCTATTTGTGCTTCTTCAGCGAGTCAGTGATCTTTGAATAATAGAGCTTTTAAAAGTGATGTGTTTGTGTTGAAAAGGCTGCTTTTCTTTCTCAACAACTTTTCTGCGTTTTCATTAATGATGGCAGCAGAACTGACCGTGTGGGCCAGATGCTGATTTTAGGCGTCTCTGTATTCCAGCAGAGAGGAGGTTTGTGGTTGCATGGCCCTGCCCTGAATGTCTCCTTGAAGAAGCCGAGCTGCATGCATTGTTGTCCTTTTCTCATCCCCCATTTCCCCTGCTCTGTCACACCTGACTGGGCCCAGTTAGAGCCAAACCCCTATACAGTGGGTGCTAATTGGTTGGCCTAAAGAAGATACCAGAGAAACCCCAGTGGCAGTAAGGAAAAAAGACTGATAAACTTTCCTCCTCTTTTTTCTTTTGACCAAAATACACTTTGATAGGAATTCTCTGATCCTTCTTGACATGTTGAGGTCATATTGCTGAACGATATCACTTAACCTTGGGAAGTTGTAGTTGTGTTTGTTGAAATGATCAATGAGGCATTCTTTTTTTTTTTTTTTTTGTCTCCAGATATATGTTGGGTGACAAACGGACTGTATTTTATAGAGAGAGTCACAATTTTTCCTTTTAAGAAGGTTATGATCTAAGAAAGACAGGCACAATTTTTAAAAAATTATAAAAATACAGTAGTTACTGGATAGTGAAATATTCAGTCATTACTATGTCTTTGACTGTTATTCACTTGATATTATTTAATGATCACTTCCCTGGTCATTAAAAAATTATTTGAAGGGCTTTATGGGATAAGGGAAATAAATTGTACTTACCCTTGAATTTTAGGGACTGTGGAGGAATCAGAAGAACCTTAGCATCTTCAGTGTAGCGTTAGAGGCCACCTAGCACCCAACATAGATGATCTGAACTTGGCCACTAAACTGCTGTTCCTCGGGCAACACCACGGAGCACCTGTTGTGTTTCAAATAGCACGTTTTGTTGAAAAGAGGATGGGGGTGGATACTCGAAGGAAAAATGGGAATGACAGGAGTTCATCCAAGTGATTGCCAAATTTCTTATGGCACAATTTATCTGGATTCAGATAAATCAAGATTCAGAACATGCAATCCATGAAAATCAGCATTTTTTATGTACTTACAGGTGAACGTGCTTCTCCCTTAAAGTTTTGGGCTTTTTGTTATCCGTTTAACCATGGCTTCCTGCCTCATGGTAACGCCACTATATACTCAAACAGTTTATAAGGCTGTCGAGACTCCCATTTGGAAGAGTGGCCTACTTTCAGGTAGTCTGCTAGCAGACAATGTTGGCAAGAAGCTAGAAAAAGATGTCTTTGGTTCTCTTGTACAGGCGATGCAGCCAGGAGAGGCGTGCAGGTGTTACGTGAGCGCGCGAGCAGCGAGCACTTGCTCTGGGCTGCTAAGGGTTAGGGTGAGGGTGGGGACTGCAAAAGAAATCGAAAAGTTTTCTTTTGGTCTGAGAAGCTCTGTCACTCCAGGACTTCTTTTCCCCTTTCGGTGGGTGGTTTTTATTTTTAGTGGTGAAAGGCTCTAACCCTCTGACCTCTGGTTCCTGGGCTTGCTTCTAGCTGGAAGTAGACTCTCCTCTGAGAATTTGTCATGCCTCTCTCTTAAGTGTGCACACACACTCTTTGCCTCTCTCTGTTATGATGGTGTGAGTCAAGTTTGTTTTGAAGTTTGTAGTAGTTCCTTCCAGAAACATAAAAAAAATTTTGTTAAGACCACCACATTTTATGATAGCTTGCTGGGCCTGCTCACACTGTTTTTTCCCTTTAATGTTTTTGGTATAGGCAATACATGCACATGCTATAAATTTCAAGTAGTTAAAAATGTTTTTAAAAACGTACAGAGTGAAGACTAAGGCTCCCTGCCACCGCCGTCACGCAGCTTCCCTCGTGGGCCATGGTCAATGCTGGGGGTTTTGTTTATCTCTCCAGAGATGAGCTGCTTGTAAATTTTGAAGCTTAGTAATAAAACGTTGATTTAAATGCCCTTTGCTCAAAGTCGCAAATTTCTGCACTAAATGAACGCGGCAAACAATATACCTCTTAAATAGACTCACTGCTTGTTTTTTTAAAATTTTTTTAAGGAGAAGAAGAAAAGTACTGTCTGTGCCTCTTTTGAGTTTCGTGTTTGTACAGACTGATTAAGGAGGGCAACGTGTCTAAGTTTTAAGTATTACCATTTAAAATCTTTATTACTTTATTTTCTTCCCCTATTGTTCACTTCCATAATAGTACTCAGGCCCCCACCTTCCCTACCTCTACCTACCCCTCCCCACGGAATGAATAACTAGTTCTTAATATAGTGTAGTGGGATCAATGTAAAGCTTAAGGATCCTTTTGGAGACATCCTGGACACCAGGGTCTCATAGTTTTGAGAGTTCAAAAGAATTGATGCTTTTTATTGGAATAGTCTTTCACCATTTCCTACTCTGGGAGCAGTTTACTTTAACATAATAGTGCACAGAATAATAAAATAAATTCCTTGACACTAGTGATTTCTTCTAATTTTCTTCAAAGTTAATGCCTCGGAGAAAATGAGTGGCATATAGAGAATCTCTCATTCCCCCTAAGGAAGATATGTGTATTGCTGAGATCATTGCAAGGAGAAACTCTAATGTTTAAAACCATTCATAATTGATGTCCTGATGTCCTTGCTAATTGTACTCTAGGTTGAATTCAAATAGAATGGGGTAATGCTTGTTACAAAGCAGAAAATGGTATTCAAGAATATGTTAACAGGTAATATTTAAATCAGAATTACCAGTGTTGTGTCACTTCTGGTGACTCATCAATAAGTGTATGCAGAAAGCAGTAGTGTCAGCTTTCTTCCAGATCACCTAGAGCAGGGGGGCCTGCCCTCCGGCCTGGACCAGTGCGGCCCCTACACTAACCCTCTCCCCGCCCTCTACTCCCACCTCCCTCCGGGGAAGAATTGTCTTCCACGAAACCAGTCCCCAGTGGGTAAAAGGTTGGGGATTGGCGACCACTCATCTAGAGGAAGGAGGAATGAAATTCATCAACGGGAAGGAACTTTTAAGAAAGCTGTTAAAGAATTTCATCTTTGAGGCCGTCCGGTTTTTAGGTGTGTGCATCATCATTTAGCTTTGCTGTGTAGCAAATCATCCCCAAACCGATCGCCTTGAAACCTCTACCATTTGCTCTGCCACACTTCTGCGGGTAGGTGGTTGGACTGTTCTCCGCTTGTCTCACCGGGGTGGGTGACTGGGCCAGCTGTGGTCACTGGAGGGCTGTCAGTGGGCTGGTTGGTCTCTGTGGACTTCGCTCGCTTGTCTGGTGGGTCACGCTGGCTGTCACTTGGTGCTCGCTCTTGACTGAGCCACATGTCCCCTGCTAGGCAATCTGACTTTCACAAGGTATTGGATGAGGTCCTAGCAACAAGAGAGGGCAAGCATGCACAAGTACTTTTCCCGTCTCTCCTTGCAGCACGTTTGCTACCTCCCCATTGCCCAAAGCAAGTCACAGAGCCACAGCCAGTTTCAAGGGGTAGAAAAGTAGAGGCTACTTCTTGATGGGAGAAGCCAACTGTTTTTTGATATATACAATACATGCGTGTATTTATAAACACAGTTCTTTAGGTCATCTTTAACGCTGCTTTATCAGTTGCATGTTGAACAATTAAAATAAAATTTTTCTTAGATGTTCATAGTGAATATTCTTAGCTTTGGGTGAATTATCAGTGACTTCCTCATAATGGGATATCACTTTTTTCCTTTTATTTTTTAACTTTATTTTCCAATCACAGTTTACATTCAATATTACTTTTATTTTTCAGGTGTTTGCCTCTTAATTTTTCTTTGAAAAATGTGCAAACTGTTCCCTCAATAAATCTTTTATATATTGAGCTCATACAGTGAGCCAAGCACTTAGAGACGACAGTTGACATGTCCTACCTTTGTGGTGTTTATAGGAGGTAGAGAACAAGGGAATAAACGAAGAATTGTGTTCTACAAAATGTGGGCTACTGAAGGGCAGGCTATTTCTACGCGGAATAATGGGGAACCACTTAAACAGTAGGGGAAGCAAAACCATTTGAGAAAATAATAAATAATGTGGTCATGTTATTCAGGTTTATGAAGGGGGAACAAATATTTTTACATCATTTATTCCTTAGATCAGGCCTTGGGATGGCATTTTTTGTAAGAGTTAGATTTTTCTCTTGAGACTGCCTCTTATTTGAGAGTGAGGGCTGGAAGCTCACCTCTAAGTATCATACAAAAAATGATGCTCATATTTTTACATTACCCGAGGCTGGTGTCTCTATTTTTAGTGCCATTGGTGGTTGGTGACACCATTTGTGCTTTTTTTTCCCTAGACTAGAGGATGACACTTTCTAACACCCTCAGGTGGCTCACATAGGCTTGGAGATCAGCGTGTACTGGAGGGACCCCAGAAGCAGAGGACATTAGGCGTCTTGTACCATCTTCTTCTGCCCTTGACCAGGGCTGCCCTTATCCTGCGAACACAAGCAGAGATCTTGCTCAGAACAGCTAGACCTCCCCTGTGGTGAGGTGGGCGCAGTGTCGAGGAATAAGGGCCAAAGACTTTTCAGTAGTTTGAAAGAGGTTTTCCCACCGGAGCACAAATCTGTATCTTGGTGATGCAGAGTTGCTAATTATTGGAAAGCAAATGTAACTTGTTCTAAGGATGCATGCCAGGCAAAGCCAAGGCTGTACCTTTGTTCACTGTTGCCCCAGATCACCTATCAGGCAGTGTTTACATTTTTCTTTTGCCAGAATCTTGAATGCTTTAAATGTTCCTGAGATTACAGAAGAAAACAACCATGGGGCTCTGAATAAAAGATGTCATGGCGGGAGCAGGGGAGGGGTGCCCCTTGGGCGTTTTGGGGGGCTGGCTGGGTGGTGTATTTCTATCGGGATCTTGGCAATTCCCATCCGCCTCTCAACTCCTCCCTTGCTTTCCCTCCCTGCGCGCCCCCCTTCCCAATTCCAACGCACTCTTTGAACCACAGCTAAACAATAACTTCCTTTCAAAAGCCGATCCCATTCCCTCTGGTTAGAAATATTACATCTATTTAAGGAATGGGTAATGACTTAATTTCTGAAAATATTTTACTTCCACTAGTAGGGTTACCCTGGAAATCTCTTGGATCATAAAGACTTTCCCTTTGGCCTAAACTTGACTGTATGCGGGCATGCGTGTGTTTGGAGGACATGGGACGGAAGGTTCGGAGACGGAAACTACAGCCCAATAAAAAGGGTTATATCCCTAACACTAGGTCTTTAAAAATATTTTGCAGCCGCTGGTCCCTCACAAGTCCTTACAAGGGACGACCTTCAGAAAGTGTGCAGGCTTATTGTTTCTCAGGCCTTTGAACTGGGTGAGGAATGCTGCCCGAGTCGGAAGAATGAATGGCTGGTGCTTTTAGCCTCCAGCCTGAAACTCGCAGGAGGAATGTTATTGTGTCTTCAAAGCCTGCGTCCCACCAGGCCGTATTTGATGGGCTCTTGAAAAGTGCCTGCATTATCAAGTACACAACAAAAACCCATGCCACCCAATTCGATCTAATTCACTGGCTAGATTTTATAGATTTAGGCAGATTTTATATTAATGTCTCTTCTCTAAGAATAGAGCCCCCCATGCCCTGTTCTCTCCCACCCCAATGGGGATGATTTATTGTTTCTTACTAGATAGAAAACTCCAGGCTTTTTTTTGGGGGGGGGGGGCAATGTTAAGGAATATCATTTTAAAAACTAGCGGCAGGGGGTATTTAGCAAGGTAGATAGTGTTTTCAGCTTGGAAGAGTTCTGAATGGATTTCCACTATGGGGTAGTAAAATTGCATTTGCAATGTAAAATCAGTGCGTTTCAATGGTCAGAGGAAAAAGTGTTTTGTTGAGTGGGTTCAAGTGTACCTAGCACCCTGCCTGCCTTCTTTCAGAAAGCTCCCCACTTCCTGAGAGGCAGAAACCTCTGTCCTCCCTCTGGTTACTGGTTTCGTAGAACTCCTTTCTACTAATGATTGCGAGCTCTTTGGGAGCAGACTCACTGTTCATTTCATGACTCCAGTGTCTGAGGAGGCGCTCACAAAACGCTTGCCCAGTGATGAATTCGTTTATCAATAATTCAGGAGAAAGTTGCTGAATTCTGGCAGAGGAGGGCTCTGAGAAATTTCCCAAATGAAAAACAATACTGTGGATATTATTTTTTGAATACCTCAAACCTTTTCACTTGCCAAATATTTTAAAAATCAAACTCAAATGTAACAATATATTTTAAAGTAGTCAAACAAAATGACGGGAGTCCTCGCAATCTGATAGGAGTGGATATGAAAACGTGGGTAAAATTCATTACAATTGCATCATCCCTATTTCTGAAATCCTTGGAGGCTTCCTCTGTTCCTCAAACTGTTCTTTTAAAGATTGACAGAAACTTTGCTTTGTTTTGACAAGATTTATTTCTCTGCTTTCAACAGTAGTTCATCAACTTTTATTCTACTAATAGAGTTCTTCTGATGTTAATTGTAGCGTACTGATCTAGGTCATAACATAGCATTTTTACTGAGGTTTAAAGATATCAAAAGCAATGAGAAAATTATTTGAAAAACAATTATTGTATTACGGGTACCTCTATTTTTAAAAGGAAGTCAGTTATTAAGTATGTGATTCATAGAGTCCCCTTCTAATTTGTCCCTATGCTCTTTGCTTTTCTTCCTCTTGGGTTTATTGTTGCTAATTAGTCCCTCTGCTAAAATATGGGTAAGGTCTGGGGAAAGGAATTAAATTTAAACAAGTCCATTTTGCCGGCATGGCGCTTGTTAGCTACTCTGCTAAAAAGGTACCTTGGCCTGGAAAATTGAACCTAATTACCAAGATATGAGACTTTTCCCCTGCATTTGATTTCCACACTAGATTGCGGCCGGGCTAGTTTGATGACCATAGTAATAGAACGTGTGTTCTAGTTTATCAGCCATTATAGCCATTCCTTTTAAACAGTGCTTGAGATTTCAAGTATTAAGCTAAAACTTAGGATTCAAGCAATTTTACACAGAGCAAAACATATCTCATACTTTCATGTAAAATCCTGCATTTCCTTAAGATTTGTGATATAAATGTATTCTGTCCTATTTTAAAGAGGACTTCAGGGAATATAGCCCTGCACAGTCATTTGACGTTTATGTAACTTTCTGAAACTTGACCATTTATGCTGCTTTCCAACAGCTATGTGTCTGGTATGGAGCTCGGTGGCTGAGTCCCTGTCTGCCAGCATGGCTGACTAGTTTTGAATGCTTAGTGCAATGAACCTGGCATTTGGTAGATACTATTTGTTGTTGATACTGAGTGAATGAGTGTGGGACCATATGTTTCTAAACCCTGGTAGGGGAAATATGCCTGCACCTCCTTTATCTGTAGATCAGAACCATACTCTATTCAGGAGGACAGAGAGTCTTTCTTAACTCTGTTACCACTGCCTGACACTTGGTGGGTGCTTATTGTCTTACAGGTTTCCATTCACTCCATAATTAAGCCATTGTAATTACTGAACCTGGAAATTTGAAGAAATCATAACTGGTCATGAAGATAGCAGTAGGGAGTTGCCAAAGACTCAAATATTTGTAGACCAGACGGGAGAGAATGTTCTGGTTAATTAATGTAACAAGGAGTTAGTGAGTTTCTGCCGCATGCCCATGTTTCCCTAAGTTCTTGACTTAAGACTATAAAGAAAACCGATGAAAATTCAAGCCCTTGTAGAGCTACTTCCTTGAGGGAAGGTTGAGTGAGAAGACTATGAAGGGCCAGCTTCCCCTAGAGGGGACACACAAGACCTACTGAGAGAAGTAACAAGGACTTGTAGCCACATTTATGGACTTGAGGGGTTGACAACAATGATTTGTACACAGAGTTTCACCTAAAACTCATGATGTCCTTGTGCCTGCGTGTAGGTACATGACACTCCTTGTGGCTTATCAGTCATGTTTGAGGTTACCCTGTGGCTCACAAAATGAAGCAAAGGCTGATTTTTCTGACATGTCGGGCAGGATATGGAAGAGAAAAAAGTAACAGTTGAAGCTGATGTGTGTCTGCTTGGTAGAGATTGTTTCACCTGAAAGGCAATATCTGGAACAGGCAGCAACTAGGGGACAAGTGTGAGGAGTGTGTGTTGCCTCCAGGGGGATTGTGGGAAAGACTGGGCCTGGCCAGTGTGGCCACCGATGTGTGTGTGTGAGTGTAGAGAGAGAGGGAGAGGGAGAGGGAGAGAGAGAGAGAGAGAGAAATTTCTTTTTAAGATTATTATGCAAAACCTTTAATGTATATATACCAACCCTTTTCTGAAATTTGGTTTAAAACTTCTGGAAAAGTATTTAATATGTTTGCTTTACTCTATATTTATTCTTTGTATAAAATGTTTGAGAGAAAAAGACCATATCTTGAAACTCCTCATATAAAAAGCTGTTATTCTGGTATTATTATGCATTTTACCAATAAGGATCTTCAGGCACACTTCTGTTAGAGCCATACATCACAAGAGGAAATCTCACCATTTTTAGTAGCCTTTTCAAGTGGTTCACAGCTTTTAGGGTGAGGAAATTCCTTTGTAGCTAAGTTAAATCCACCATTCTCAAGCAAGAGCATTTTCCTTGTTCTGAATTTGTCAGTGGTGGCAAGTGATGGCCTCTGTCCTTTTTATTTTCTTAAAGTGAGGATATAAATTATAGTTTTATCAGATTTAAGTTTACATAATACAAAAATCTATAGTAAGGCACTGTAAGATTCTAAAAACAAATTAAAAATAAAACACAATGAATGTATTCAAATGTGTAGAAGATAAAACAAAATCATAACAACCTTGGTACTGTTACTAATTAGTTTGCTAAAGAGGAAATAAAACTGAAAATGAATTTAAACAGAAATTCTTAGAAGAAAATAGCCATAAACATAAAATGTTTCATAAGTGATTAGACAATGCTAATTAAACTGAATATGACTTTCTGGGTTTTAATATAATATATATTCATTTGCTGAAATTTAATTATAGAGTCCATTTCCTCTGAAAGAAATTTTGCATCATCCAACTTTTTTTAAATAAAAAAACTGTAATTCATCAAATATAATTTACAGTTTGGGGTTCTTTAAAGTGGCCAGGAGATTTAAAGGTATTTGGAAACCATTTAGAGAGCAGAACACATCAATATTTCTATAAGTACCTTAACTTGTTCTATCACTCATTTTTACTCAGTAGGTTAAAAAAAAAAAAAAAAAACATTTCTTTTCTTACTGACACTGCAAGATGCTCCAGGATCACCTTATGTCCTGCCCCAGTCCCAGAATCTGGTCCTCCAAGGACCCCTGGTTCTTTTCATTAGAAAAGTCACATTAGAAACCCCGGGATACTGGACTAGATGCATTTGTTGCACTGGGTTTCAGTTCTCTTTTGCCCGCTTGGCCTTCAGAGCAAGGAAATGTATGTGTTTGTATTCAGATACAACCTTGTGAAACTACCCAAGTAAGAGTATAATTTTTTTTTTAACCTACCATAAGATGACAGTCTTGAGTGCACACATAACTGGTACTCTCTCATCTATTTATGAGCATTTCATTCTACCTACTCACAGCCTGTCCAGAAATTATCCAGCCATGTCCTATGAAAAATAGAGACATTTATTGAAAAAGATACAAGATACAAGAAACATTGAACAGAGGACAATGAAACCTTAGTCCCCTTCAAAGTAGGCACCTTGGGACCTCATGCAGTTCTCCCAGTTGCCATCAGCTGCCCTGTCATATTTGTATATTCCTGAATCTCATCGACGGTCTGAAATCTCTTCCCTTTCAAAGGTGATTTTAGTTTTGGGAAAAGCCAGAAGTCGCAGGGCACCAAATCTGGGCTTTAGGGGGACTGAGTCACCTGGGTGATTTGATGTTTTGCCAAAAAAACTCTGCAAGAGATGTGATACATGAGTGGAGAGTATGTTGTTGTTGTGATGAAGCCGCCAGTCACCAAGTGCTCATAGCTGTGGCTTTCTGAATCATCTGAATAGTTCCCATGGAGGAATGTTCAGGCTTAACACAAAATTTGATGCAGATTCATTGCTCTACTCACTCAGTTATTTTGAATGTGACAGCCCCACAGTTCTTGTGCTCACTCAGTGCACCTGCCTATTGCCCCCACGGACTAGTACGGTGAAGTCGTCATTGTTCATGCATGCATATCTCAGTCCACTTTTCTTGGCTGCAAGGTTACATCGATGTCACACAAACCATTCTGATTATATTAACAATGGCTGGACTTCTTCCACGCAGACCTTGTATATATATATATTATATAAAGCTATAAATATTTCTGTATGTAACTATCTGTATACTAAGCTAAGCATGAGTTCACACTGATGTCTCTTAAGTCTCTTAATGCTAATTGTTTTCCATATGGACCATTGTAGCCCCTTCTACTGGCTTATCTATCACCACCCACTCCAATAGCAAGAAACTTGGCTCTTACCATCTTTCATTCATTTACTTGTTCAATTCTACTACACATATATACATAGTGTCAGAATTGTTAACTCATGCTCCTGTGGGAAACAACTCTTAGCGACCAGAATACAGTGCTTATGCACAGTGTTTTTTGTTTTATTTATTTATTTATTTATTTATTTTTGCCTTTAGTGGTATAGACTGACTTCATTTCCAAAGTTATTTAGGTCATTCCCCCATCCCCTGCAATGAGATTTTTGTGTCCATTTGTAATACATGTAGATTCTTTTAGACTCTTCTGTCACATTTGGCATTCCACCTGGGATAGCTGATCTCTTAAGTGATTTTTAAAAACTCATACATATAAAGGTTTACTCTTTATGTTAGGAAGTTCTGTGGGCTTAGACAAATGCTCAATATTTGTAATACACTATCATGCAGAATAGCTTTACTGCCCTAAAAATCCCCTGTGCTTTTCTCTTCAACCCTCCCTTCTTCTCCTCAATCTCTGGCAACCATTCATCTGCTTATATTAGTAGTTTTGCCCCTTCCAGAATGTCATATAATTAGATTCATATAACATGTACAATTATCTGATTGGCTTCTTTTACTTAGTAGTATGCACTTCAGATTCATCCACCTTTTTTTTTTTTTTTTTTATAACTTGATGGCATGTTTCTCTTATTGCTGAATAATATTTTCTTGTATGGACGTACCACAGTTGGACTATTCAGCCCATTGACCTTTTGTGGGATATGACCTGTCTTTGAAGACCTTTCTGAAGTCAGCTCTCAGTTTTTCCTTCATATTAACCATTTTCAGGTTTTACTCATCATTCCGATTTCTCAAACCTGCAATCAATTTTTTTGATTCCTTCCAAAACCTATAAAGAGCTTCACAGTTTTTTCCTGCCCAGAACTGGCCAATATTTTGTGGTAGAGTTTCAGACCCTCCCAGGATACAGTTGGAGATTTGCTTCCTGACTTCTCCATGTTCTACCCATTTTAATCTGCTTTGTGTCAGTGTTTACTTGTTCAGTGACAGCAGGATATTACAGGTTTTTGTGCCACCGGGGAGCCACTGGGATCATCGGAGCATTCTTAAACTCGTTTCCCTAAAGGACAGAGCTATTTGGATTTTTTGAACAGAGTTATTTGAAACCTTCTACTGGTGGTCTTTTAAAAAACAAATACTTTATAATTTGTCTTTAGTATAGGCATTTATAAAATCTTCATTTTTTTCCCTTACCATAATTGATTCCCAAGTCTCAGGAAAATGAGTTAATCAAGTCAATTTGATCTTGGTCGTCATGAGTTCTGGGTGTCCAGTGGGAATCTGCAACTGGCCCCAAGGGCCATCCCCGTCTGGACTCAGAGTCTGGGGACAAGCTTCCCTTGCAGACCACAGGGGCTTGTTCCTGGGCTTGCAAAGGGCCCCCCTATGGTGGGTGAATCAGTGCTCATCGCCTCCGTGTGAAAAAAGGCAGCTACTTAGCAACTGGCTAAAAGGGGCTTGAAGATCATATTCATAGTCTTTCAACGCTCAGTAAACTTTTCTGAGCATTTACTACATGCAGAGTGTAATCAACCTTAAGGCTGTGGGTTAGGTTATCAGAAGAGGGAGTGGTAAGGGGCCAGAAGACAGCGGTCCCCAACCTTTTTTGGCACCAGGGACCGGTTTCGTGGAAGACAGTTTTCTCATGGACCAGACCGCCAGACCAGACCGCCGTGAGGGGAATGGTTTCAGGGAGATTCAAGCTCACCTCCTGCTGTGCATCCTAGTTCCTAACAGGCCACCACCAGTACCTGGCCATGTCCGAAGGTTGGGGACCCCTGCCGTAAAGCACAGATGTTTTGTTCAAATACCAGGACACACACACAAAAATAATAAAATCCCAGGCAGCTATGCTCCATTGTCCCATTCCACATAGTCCTGTTTTTTTTCCCCTTTAAGAACACAGACATTGATTATTTTTTCTCTCTCTCTGAAATTGTCTCAGCTTGTTGTGTAGCTCTGGCGATAGAATTCCTGACATACTAGATCACAGAGATTACAGCGAGGCGTCTTTTATACCTCTGCATGTGTGTTGTCTCCATATATTTAACCTTGGGTTACATGTGCGATTTTTCAGACACATTCCCTTATAATCAGTCTTGCTGTCTGTACTTGTTGACAACAAAAGCTTCTGGAAAAGTTGTTTAAAATATAGGACCCAGGGGTTTCTTTATGTACATCCTTTTCACCAAAATGAATCTCTGGATGAAAGTTGTTTTCAAAACTGTTTAAAATTTAATTGACCTGAAACAAGTCTTGTGTTCTTTTGTGAACCATATATTAAAAATAGAACTATGTATTTGCTAATGGGCTTTGTTTCAAAATTTCCAGAAATATCCAAATTGAGTTCCTCAGGTCATGGGCTAGAGACATTCACAGTATCCTCCATAGAATTCTGGGGCTGCTTGATTTTGCACATTTTGAATTGTCACCTAAGTCTAAGAGGGGTAGGTATGACTGGACTATATTTGCATTTAGAGTGCTAGTAACCCCCTAGAGTACATATGCTGGGCTATTTATGAAACAACTTCAGCTGACAGCTGAAGATCAGAAGATTCTATTTTGGGAAGTGTCCTAAATGTGAGGTTCTGTAGTTAAAAAAAAAATTTAGTGTCCTAAAGATAAGAATACTTAAAACAGGAAGCAGTGGTAATTTATTGCTTCCTGTACAAGTATTCTTTATCAGTATGATAAGCTTTAGGTTTCAGTTCTTCTTTCTTGATCTGCTTTTCTTTCCTTGTAATCAGCTTCTATAAGAGGATTAAAAAATAATAGTTAAAAAAAATTTGTAGGGAGAGAAAAAAGAATTTACCAGCATCATTGTTTTCTTTCCTGGTAAGTTCCTCTCTTTTCCCACAATTCAGTGGCATTTGCTCAACTAACAGAAAAACTGCATAGTGCTGTTCACTCACTCCACTGGCATATCTATTGTGTGTGTGCATATAGTATCAATTCTATATATCGTAATTCAAGGCTAGGTTGACTATTAGACATGAGGGGTCAAATGATAAAATAGAACTAGTGTGGATTGAAAAAAAATGTGAATTTTATTCCTGATTTTGCCACTTCCTGGGATCCATCATTCTTCGACCTAATTTTCTAGTCCATTAAATTGGAAGTAGTAATATTTCCCCAGTGGCTCTTAGAGCGTTGTTCTGAGAATCAAGCGAAAGAATATATGGAAGTGCAGTTGTCAACTATGAATTGCCTTTCAAACCTAAGGTTTGTTGTGGGTTAGGTCCCACCACTCCCTTTTTGCCCTTAGATCACAAGGGGGCTTTTAGTTTATGCCCTTTCCTTTCAGTTGGCCTCCTAGATTTCTTGGCTGGAAGAATATATCACAATTAGGTGCCTGAAAAGACGCATCAACACTGACCCTCTAGCTCAGACGTTTGTTTCATAAAGTATGAATGTTGTACCGTTAAATTCTAGGAAATTGGTTCGCATTTATTAGCTTGGCATAGAAAAAACGAAGTTCTCCATGTGGCCTAAATTATTTTATAAGTTGTAAGTATAAATCAGGATTAATAGCTGAAATGTATTTAGTAAATTTTAGAAGGAGGTATGTACATGAATTTTGTAGTTTCTGTGGATTTAATTATATACCAAAGATGGAAAGTAAAAGCATTACTGGGTAGCACCGAATGTTTTCTTCAATAAAATCATTGTTGCTATATCTCTACCTTTGAGTGTTAGCGCTCTTCCCCAGTGGGGTCTGGTGTGGTGTGCTGAGCTGGGCAGAAGGGATGGCCACCTTGGAGAGATGGGTAAAGGAAAGATCGCATGCAGCCTGACTCTCCTTCTTGGTAAGGGAACTGGATCAACTCTTTGAGGTTAGGCATAGAATCTCATTAATGCAATTCATTGTACTTGTCCCAAAGAAAGGAAGCTTTGGAGAGTGAAAACTAGCTAAATCTTCTCTTGACTTTTCACTCTTGCTGTTCTAGAAGGACTTTGGTAGAGCTGGCAGTGTTGTGATTTTAGAGGTTACCATGTTTTTATGGGGGGGAGGGGGTATTTAGGTGTGAGCTCATCCTTGGCTCTGAGTTGCCTTTATCAAGGTCACGGGTTTGTGGGAAGGATAATGACAATAGGGTACACATGGCTGTAGAGGAATTACAGCTGGTTCCTGTGCTTGAGTGCATGGCATTAAGCAGCTATCCAGAACAATAACTTCAGTGGCTAGCTAGACTCATTTATGCTCCAAAATAACTTCAGAGCATGTGGCTCCATCGATCAAGGCAAAAGAAAACAGAAAATGAGAGGAACAAAGGGGTAGGTTGGAGGAGGGATTACATTCATATGGCAGTTTTATAGATGGCCATTGATTATAATTATCCAGCGGTCAGGAGTTACAATTTCAGTTACTTGTTATTTTGTTTTCCGTGTAGAGTACATTATGTAAACTGTTATAGGAGTCTTTTGAATTTATTAAGAAAAAATATTAGAGCTGAACGTATCCTTGAAGATGATAAAGCTTAAAATGTTCATTCTGTAGATAAACTCAGGCCCAGAGAAGTAACTTACTGAAGGTGATACAGCTGTTTCATGGTAGAGCCAGCAACCACCCCCCGCCATGTACTGTCTTCAGCTTGATGCTTTTCCCTCATACTGTACTAAAGGTGTGCATGTGTATAATACTTTGTCTATTTTATATAATATACATTATATATTATAGTGTTACATGTTCACATACACATGTGTACAGAGTGCTTGTTATAGATTTACTTGTTCTTTCATTAGTTTCTTAAATGGTTATAATTGGGGAATAAGACTTGGTTTTTGCCCTCACAGAGTTTATATTCTAGTGAGAGAAACAGACAATAAACAAAAACTTATTTCAGGTAAGTGCTCTCAGGAGACATCAACCAGTGTAGAGGAGTTTATGGGCAAAACTATGATCGGAAGTTTATCAAAGAATCTAAGTGGATCACTCCCAAATTTAGTTTTAATTTATTGTTTTTGAAGGTTTTGGGGGGGGAATTCTATTGGGCAAGAAGCATTCTGGTTTTCAAAGATATGTTTGGAAAAAAATCGTATTTATGAGAATAATTAAAGGATTGAAAAGATAGGATGTTATATGAAGTTTCTGTTTTTATATGTAGAGTGTTTGATTATTAGCTCTACTTGAAAATAATTTATGAGCTCTGGTTATTAACTGCCTGTATCTATGACTTAGTCAACCCTAACCATAAAGTTTTAAAAATGCATTTATGACTACTAGGACTTTATGAGTGCTTGTTTTCAACCTCCTATTTCCTTTCTGGGACAGGAGTGGGTTTCCAGCACCTGCAGTGTTCATTGCGTAGGAGGGCAGTGAAACTGGGATGTGTATTTTATATGACTCGAAAGGCCATACCTTATACAAGAGTAAGGATGATGTGTCTTAACTAAGATAAACATATACTTGTTATCAATGAATGAACAAAGTTCATTCAGAAAAGCTGGGGCACTTTTTTTCATAGATTTATGAATTATTTTCACATTGACCTGTTTTCCTGGAGTCATAGGTACAAAGTTTTGGGGAAGTAATGATGAGAGGCGTCCTCTCTCATTATCTCCCCTGTTCCCACTAAAATGATAGTTTTTTAAAACTCCAAGTCGACCCTTGGAACAACACAGGGGTCAGAGGTGCCAAGCCCCGTGCAATCGCAAATCCACATGTATCTTTTGACTCTTCTAACATTTAACTATTAATAGCCTACTGTTGACTGGAAGCCTTACGGATAACATAAACAGTTGATTAACACATATTTTGTATGTTATATGTATTATATACTATAGCCTTATCATAAACTAGAGAGAAGAGAATGTTATTAAGAAAACCTTAAGAAAAATATATTTATAGTGTTTATTTTTTAAAAAATCCACATATGCCCTGACTCATGTGGCTCCAGCAAACCAAAGGTCACCTGTTCGATTCCTGGTCAGGGCACATGCCTGAGTTGTGGGCCAGGTCCCCAGTCGGGGGCATGCGGGAGGGAACTTGATCAATGTTTCTCTCATGCATTGAGGTTTCTCTCCCTCTCTTTCTCCCTCCCTTTCCCCTCTCTCTAAAAAGAAATAAATAAAATCTAAAAAAAAAAAAAAAAAAGTAAAAAAAAATCCACATATAAATGGCTTCATGCAGTTCAAACCCGTGTTGTTCAAGGCCAACTGTAGTTTGATATCATAATGATGGGTTGATATGCTGCCTTTTCAAACAGAAGATACATCTCTAGCCTCCTGTGAAACTCTTTGGAAGCCTAAAAGGACATGTCCTGCATGTCTTGGTCTTTCATTTGTGGACTTGTTGGCTAAAAGGACGGACCCAGACATGCCTCTCTGGTTCCATGGGGTGCTGGAGGCCAACATCGCTCTGGTCTAATGGTGGAACTTCCTGAAGTCACTCTAGGCTGTCTTTCTTGGGACTTCTTGAACCCAGACTGTTCTGATTTTAGTGTCTATATCCTTCTTTTCAAGTGGCCATCCTTTTGCTGAGCAAGGGCTGGTATTGTTAACTGTGTTCAGTTTCACTGTCTTTATAACTCTTTTCTGTCTTTGCTCATTGACTTGAAATTTTTGGCCTGTTTTCTGGACCTCAGGAGCATATTTGTGGTCAGATTGATTTGGTGATGGTAGCGGCATTGAATTAGGAGATTCTAGTACCAGTTTCTAGGTTCTGATTGTCTTTCCAGTTGCCTAAATAATATTGAAATATACTGAGAACAGTTATATAAAATATATAGAATGTGAGTGGTCCTGGTATGCAAAAAGTGTTATGACATTGTTGTTGGAGAAGGGTTCACAGACGGTACCAGCTGCTCTGCTTCCATCAGCTCTCATATCTTTAAAGAAGAATCAAGACCTCATTGAATTTCTGCAGCATCCCAATTGGTTTAGTAGCAGCCGAAGTTTAGTTTAGTTTCAAGTGGATTTTAAAGTCAGAGTGCAACTCCTGGCATATAATGTGGTACATAAACACCTGTGTCTTTGATGAGCCCTTTGGCTTTGGTTTGGTTTAGTTTCATCTCATCAGTGATTACTTGCTTATTATGGTCATTATTCATTCATTATTTCATGAAATATATTTGTAGCACTCCAGCTAATATATGTTCATTCATTCATTCATCTCACAAATATTTACCTGTTGAGTACCTACTGTGTACCTAGATACTGCTTTGGAAAACAGAGACTCTAGCGAATCAGGCAGAGTAATAGGTTCCTGTTTTCATGGCGTATACCTTATTCTAATGGAAGAGGCAAATGATAACCAAGTGAAAAAAAGTGATATAATTTCAGGGACTTAGCAGTGCACAGAAAACTAAGTAGTGTCAAGTGATAGAGAAGAAGGGGGAGAGGGACTGTTTTTTGTGAGGGGAGCCAAAAAAGGAGTCAGTGCTTGAGTGAACACCTGACGCAGCGAAGGAGCGAGTCCTGTGACTGTCTGCTGGGGAAGAACCATCCTGACCCATCCCAGAGCATCTGGAGTAGCAGAGAGTGGGGTAGTAGCTTATAACCAGACCTCCAAAGTCTTGATAATGATTCGGACCTTTGTAAGTGGTTTGGATTTCATTCCAAGTGTGATGGAAGCCTGTTACAAGGTTACCGCATGTGTTTGGACCACCCAGCCTGCCCACCAAGTTTTCTGTTGGAGAGGCATGGGATTCTTCTGTAGAATCTCTTACTCCCTTGTCTTCCCTTTTGATTGAGGCCATGGGCTGGGACCTCTCAGATAAGAACTAAAGCCACCTCTGACCTGGATTTTCATAGATTCGATTCGTCCCCAGTGTCACCCAGGCATGTTTTAAGGGTGCCTCGGGGAGATTTCATCTTTAGTCTTGCCACAGCAGCAGGTTGCTCAAGCCCTGAGATGCCCATTGGGCAAACTAGGCCCTTTGGTTATGGTGACTACAGTTTAGTCTGAATTCCAGGCCTGTCTGAATGCTTGGGCACCCACCTGATGACATAGTCCTTGCAAGACATGCCTCATCTGGTTTCTTTAAAGCTAGATCACAATTTTCTATCAAGAATGGCAAACGCCCTTCCTTCGGGGTAGGAGCCTTCATTTAAGCCTCCAACAAGCATTCTAGCGGTAAATAATTTAATCCAGGGTTTCTGTATCTTGATTTGGTTGTTTTTGTTTTGGAATCCATGTCACCTGATGTGACCCATTCCCATATTGGCCCTATTAGTCCTTGAACTTATTTCAGCACTCCTTTTATCTTAAGTGGTTTTTTAGGTTATGAGATCCAAATTTAGACTTGCTGATAACACTTGGCCTGCCAGTTGACTAGCATTGAGTGGAAGTCTGTATGTTTTAGGAAGTACAGTATTAGGTCATTTTAATCCTTTAATCTTCCTGTATGCAAGACACTGGTCTGCTCTAACACCTACCTTTCAGAACATTTTTCTCTGTGCCATTTAAAACCTATAATGGCAACATATGGCACCAATCAGGTAGCGTGTGTTAGCTTTGACTTTTATTGCTTTAAAAAAAAAAAACCAAAAAAACCCCTGGATCTTACCTACTTCCTGGAAAATGTTGGCCAAGTTAACTTTTAGTGATATTTTTGATATGCCATTTGCTTTAGGTGTTAATTCTGTGATCATTCTTTTCTGAGCTGCTCTGGACAGCTGGCTCTAGTGGTTGCATGGGAACATGCTGGTGGCCTGATGAAAACCTAAATAGGTGGGTGGAAGGGAGGCTGGTGTTGAGAGAGTGATCTTCATTATCTGAGTTCTTGCAATTATAAGGATTTAGTAGGGAAGTAGAAGGAATAAAAATATTCACTAATGAAGGTACCACTGCTAAACTCTCTCCTAGTTTATTATCACTCTCTACTTAATACCAGGGACTGCTCCTCCATCAGTTTTATTCAACGTTGAACATTTTGCAAAAGAGGTGTGATTTCATGAGGTTAGTGAAAGTGATATGGAAGAACTGTGAGGGTTCATAACTAGTCAATGACAAGGATTTGGCAGAACTCGATGAACCAGCTGTTGAAGAAATCAAACGTAATGACTCCTTTAGTACTTCTAAGAGGGACAATGAAAATATACGATTAAGAGAGAGACCCTTGGGGAAATTGATAAAGCTTTTGCATCTTTCTGCAAAAGTGATCCTTTTAATGATTGGTCTGTGGAAACTAAAGTCAGAGATGAAACATGAAGAAAAATAATCCAAAAAAAAAAAAAAGGAACAGTTGATCACATTTTGTTCATTCTAACACTTTGACAGTTGAAGCAAGTATGACAAATTTGGCTAAACATAAGGTAAAATAGCTTTTTCTTCATATATTTTAGTTTCAGTATTTCTAATATTTTTATTTTCCAACGTGGAGTTCTGTTTAAGCCCTTGTTTACTATAAAAACTGGGTCTCTGTTTTAAGTGGCTTTCACTTTCTGACGTGGTTTTCTTCTGGTACCAGCTATGACCGGCTGTGGGAGACATCCTGCATGCGGTAGTAAAACCGCTTAGGCTGCTGATCCGTTTCTGATGTGCTCAAATGCAGGCGAACCTTAATGAACACCCTGACGGCCGCCCCGCAGCAGAGGGATCGTAGCATCGTTCCTGAACAGAGATGATGCTGAGATGGCCCCCACCGTGGTCATCAGCGGTAGCTCTTTTTTCTAGGTTTCATAACTCCCTCCTCATTTAAATCTGTTTTTCCAGGTCTTCGTGTACTTTCCATAGCAATTAAAAACTCCGCATTTTAAAACCTGATTTTGTGTCATATTTCTTTGGCGATCCTTTGTTATTGCCAAAGGAGCATTTTTATTCATGCAATAAGAGCAAAAGCAAAATAGTATTCAGAAAATCTTGTATAGGGAGAAATCATAACATTTATTTTCAGATGGAATAGACAGGCTGTTAAAGTTTACCCGTTTTTCATCATTTGGCATGAAGTGCAGAGTTATATATAGAGATTTTCATTTTATTAGTATTTGAAGTTCATTTATTGTATAATGTTGATACAAATGAGGTTACTAAGTGATTACTTAGTGATTGGCCCAGCTATTATCATATTAAGAAGGATATAGTAATACCCTGAGATTCATTGTTGGTATTGACAGTGAAGAAAAGAGTAGCTCTGGCATTGCTAAAGAGAAATTTAATTCAAAAGTCAAAGATTTTTGTGAATGGAGGATGTATATATGGTCTTTTTTGATGGCAAAGTTGATTTGGAATTATTGTGAGGATAATAAATCACCCGCGCTGGAATAAAGCTTATATCTTAGAAACCAAGAGAGAAAGTCCACAAAACTGTTGATACATTGGCCATTGCAAATCAGGTGCACTGTAATCTAATATTCCGGATGCTGGTGCTAGAGAAGGAGAAAACACTTCTGCTGTTTTGCTTTCAGAATGCAGATGGCGTTTAAAAAAAATCCTTGAAATTTAAACTCTTGGGGTTGCTCCTTTCATTTCCTTGTTGGCATTAAGAGGGGGGTGACCACTGGGATCTGAGATGTGGTACCCATGGCACTTTTTGTGGATTTTGTTTGCAATATTTTTGTCATAAATGTAGACGGTAGCCTTCCCAGGGAGCCTTAATATAGGACTCTCCGAATCTTGTGTAATTTCAGGACGGAAGAAACCACAACATGGTATAAAAAGAAAAACCCCAGAAATGTAGCAATTTAAATAAAAAGGAACTCAAAATAGGATGGTAGGGAAGTGTTTAGGGAATGGTGAATTAAAACTAATGAGACCCCAGTCTAAGGTCCTCAGCAATGCATTCTCTCTGGTTTTTCTGTTCCTTAATCTAATAATCTTTCCTCTTGACTTTGAAGGTGACTTTGAGCAGATTTTCCCCCTCCTTTTATGTTTCCATTCAGAAATTGCTGTACATTCTTTACTATGAAAGCATTTAAAGTAAGATAATGACACAGAATGTTCTGAAGTTAGTCTTTTTCTCTTCTAAATGATCAAAACAGTGTAATATTGTGCAAAAATAACAAATATGTATTCATATATACTGTGGCAATATCACTTGTTTGCTAACCCAATTTCTTGCATTAGAAAAGTGCTTTATATATGGAGGATTGTCATTCTGAGCTGATTTGGTTTTCAGGTTCAGTCCCTTTTGTACTCCTATTCCTGATTTCTGATGAGATACGCAGTTTTGCTCACATCACCCTAGATCAGGAGTCAACAAACTAGAGCCCATGGTCCAAAGTCTGGCTATCACAGCAGAGTTGAGTCATTGCAGTAGAGGCTCTTGGTAGAGATGAGAGGTAAAAATTATATTGTGGGTTTTGGAGAATTTTTTTT
The DNA here is from genome assembly GCF_021234165.1 of Pteronotus mesoamericanus. Classification (NCBI taxonomy): domain Eukaryota; kingdom Metazoa; phylum Chordata; class Mammalia; order Chiroptera; family Mormoopidae; genus Pteronotus; species Pteronotus mesoamericanus. The sequence continues at coordinate 2,804,024 of NW_026555277.1, forward strand.
TTTTTTGCCCTTTATCTTTTTTTCACGTATCTATGGTCTCAGGGCATTTTAGATGGCTATTTCACAAAAGGCATGATATATCTTTAATTGTCAGTACAATATGACAAATGTAATGACTTCCCCCCAAAATTCTGGGCAGCAATTCTAAGTTAGGATGCCACGTTCACATGGCAGTAGTGCCTGTTTACTTTCACCAGAAGCAAGGTTTTTGAAACAGAATTAATAAATCAAGCAATTTGAATCTATGTTTTTTCTGGAAAATAATGATTGGGGGCTGTTGGAAGAAAACGCACCTTCGGGAGCCCTCCCATTTTATTTAGCTTCTGCAATGAGCAGCGCCTGGGTGCAGGTTAGCCGTTGGAGCCCCGTCCTTTGTGCCTTTCGGGTAAAGGGAACCAAGTACCTGAGCAATGTAGTAACCCGGGGTCTTGGCTGAAAATAATGAGAAACTTTAATTTTCCTATAGTTTACGACGGAAAATAATGCCGTTTGGCAACCTGTGTTACTCATGACCATGTTTATGGCTTTGTCATGATTTCCAAATTACATTCATGAAACAGGCATTCAGGTTTCAAGATTCACAATCTGTGGCTTAATAAGGTCAGACCATTCTTCCTTGGACGGAGTCCTTGGATTTGGAGCATTTCAGGTTTATGGAAGTATCTATAAATTCCTAGTTCTGTTCAAATTTTAGAACCTTTTTTATTTATAATCTGGGATTTTTGGGGGGAAGAAGGAAACTCTTGGAAACTTCAACTAGCCTTCATTCAGCATAAGGTGTGGTAAGGCGCTAAACTTTGTCACTGTGAATGACAGTTGACCAGCATGGAAAAGGTGGCTGGGAAGAATTACGCAAGAAAATATCAGGGATAATATGGATACTTTTCCAGCGTTTTCCTGAGGTACAGCTTTTGGTAACGGGTTTAGAATGACTTGGTAAAACCCCCAACCATGGTGTTATGTTCACGCAGTGGTGAAAATAGCGCCCCCTGTGGTTGTACCATCAAACCTCAGGTACAACAAAAGCCAAATTTAATACCAAATCGCATTCCAGAGTAATTATATGTTTTGTTAAATTATCTGGAGAGTTGGATTTTATTGCTCTCCTTTGCTCATTAAAACCAATAGTTCAGAATTGGAACCGTCTCTCTGTTCACATTCCTGCCCACAGCAAGTGAGGTGGTGTAGCTTGATACAGAATCCCGCTTGATTTCTAAGTTTAGCTTCTCATGGTGAGCCAGCAGTGAAACCTAGAAGTATTGGTTTTCATGGAAGCAGCGTGGAAAACCTCAGCAGTTCCTGAGCCTCTGCTGAGATGCACATATGCAAGTCGGCTGCTCTGAGAACAGAGTGGCAGGGTTAGGTTTCACAATGCTCCTTTCACAAGATTGGCTTTGGAATTATGCATATTTGCTTCCAAGGCTTCTAGTGACGGTAAAAGACAGTACCTTGGACTTCAGACAGCTTTGATGGCAGGTTTTCAGGCTTTGTTCTTGCAATCTTTTCAACAAGGAATTGTTTGATATCTGATAATAGTACAGAATTCAATTAAACACACACAACTTATTTCCTCGCTAGCGTCATATGAGAGCGGGAAGAAGAGGGTGCTGGAGGGAGTAACCATTTATCCGTGTGAATGCACGCGCATAAGTGGGTTCCTTCGTACGAGCCCAGATCCCCACCAGCTGTGTACTTGTTCATCTGTCGCAGGGGGTGAGGGTTTTCCTCTGACGTAGAGACATTCCAGATGGACGAGAGTGTCAATGCCAGGTTGCATTTTTAGGGGCTTACTAATGGAGCCACAGCAGATTAAGAGAGGGGAAAAATATAAAAAAGGATGGCCACATATATTGGTAGGAAAGTGTGGACTGGACACCATTCGATGGGCCATTCAGGAGATCGTCTTCTATTGACATTTTATAAACTAATTGGGTACTTTCAGCTCTTTTTCAAGGAGTAGAAAGGAGATTCTTAATGTCACCTTTTGTTGAAATAATACTTTAGACAACCTTTTACTAAAGCCACTTATTGAATGTTGGTTTTAAAATTAATTTTTAACCTAGTCTTAGGGCAAAAGATAACCAAAAAACCCCACCAAAACCAAAAATCCACCTAAATTTAATTTGTGTACATAGAAAAAGACTTTTGTTTGGAGGGTAGGCTTATTCTATGTGTGACTTTTCTTTCTCACCTAAGCCTGTGCGTGAGTTTTAACAGACTTCTGGGAGAGCATTTTATTTGACAAAGCATTGTGTCTTTATAACCTTGTTATTCAGGGCGTACTTGTGTTTTATTGTGACTTTTGATTCTGTTATGTAAAGAAAGCACCATGTTTGAAATTATTTCCAAAAAGTAGTTTTTATTTGTCTTTGCATAAAGTTTGAAGAAAAGAAAAGGATTCTATGTTGTTTTTTATTCAATTTTTAAATACATTTGAAAATATATATCTGCTTCGGTCATAACAGCTCTTTTCTGCTTGCATGATCTTTGTTCAGCCTCACTGAAGGAGTACATTTCACTGCATAGCAACATTTTCCTGTACCATAGGAGCTGCAGAGTTCTGGAATGTGACTTGCTTCAGCTGCTGTTTGGTGGTTAATGGTTCAGGACATGTGCCAGCTGCCATGCTTTGCTGGCTGTGTCAAACCTTTGTAACTTCAGATTCAAGAACCCAGTCCTTAGTTGTCCTTTTATTAGATGCAGGTACCATGCTTAGAAGTGCATTGGTTCCTGACCTGCCTAAAAGTTTTCTCTGGACAAAATGTTTTGTTTTGTAGAAAGAGATTTTTTGTGTACCAATATGGCATTGTAAAAATAAAGTGACTGTGTCTCACGTTTGTAAGTAAGGACTTGAATTTGTTTTTCAAAAGTATGTGGATGCCTAATGAATATTACTTGGTAGTTGTGACTTTTATTTGTGCTTTGAGCCTTGTGTAATGTTCTTCTCCCCCTCAACCCTGAAACAGGCAGATTTGGATATTAGGACTTATTTTTTTAGTATCCCCCATTGGGCCTCTATGAGTCATGTTCTGGGCACAAACAGAAGGAAATGTAATGGTGCAGCCTGTCTTCATCCACAATTACTGGATAAAATAATTTGGAATGTGCACTGAGCATCTTTGCTAAAGGAATTTGCAAAATTCTCTTCAAAAACAATCCCTGTATTTAACTATAGAGTCTCAAAAACTCCACTTCCTTGGATATTAGCAGAATATTAGATTGGATTGTGCTTTCTCTGGCTAATGGTGAGGTTGTTGCCATTTGCATCTGATAATTTAACTTCATCCTTTCCCTGACACCTTTTTATTTCCTTTATACCCTATGAAAATGATGCTCTTTATGTCTCATTTCTGTTTCTGACCACGTATAATTTATACACATAAAGGTAACTTAGAAAATATTGTATATCATCATACCCTTTTGGAAACCAAGAAAGGAATCAAAGTTAATAGTCAGATTGTTTGTAATTATTTCTGTATTACATCGAAGTTTAACCACATTGTGATGTTGGGAGGGGGAAGTCTATGCTCTTAAGGTGAGGCTTTTGGCTGGGTTAGTGCTTTAATGCTTGAAGGCAACAGTACAAATAGATAGCTTTTGAATTGGGGCCACCCAACTCTCTAAGGCTGAGTATCAACAAAGATGCTGGCAAGTGTTTAGGGGTGGCACTGATTGGCAGAGAGGAGGTATTAAGGGGAAGGAAAAAAGGTTGGGGGAAGGAAGGAGAAAAGTAGAGGAGGAAGGGACAGAGTGTCCCTCCCCTCCCACCCCAGGAATTGCAGCCAGTGTCATCACGCCTAGAGCCACCAAAGTTCACCTTGAAAAAGCTTTTTGGATTATTTTCATTTGCTGTGTCGTGGTTCTTAAAATAGGGAACATACACTCAAACTAGATACCATGTTAAAAGTTAAGTATATATATGCTGAGGTCTGTCTGGAAAAAGTCCAGCCATTGTTAATATAAAGAGAATGGTTTGTGTGACATCAGTCTAATCTGGCAGCCAAGGAGAGTGGACTGCAACGCGCATGCATGAACAATGATGACTTACGGTACTAGTCAGTGGAGGTGGGAGACGCTGTTGAGGGAGCCTATGTACTGTGTGGCTGTTGCATTCAAATGACTGGCAAGCAAAGCAGTGAATCTGCATCAGATTTTGCTTTAAGCTTGAACATTTCTCCATGGAAACTATTCGGTTGATTCAGGAGGCTGCAGCTATGGGCAACTGGTGATTGGCAGCTTCATCACAAAAACACACCTGCTTATGCATCATGTCTCATGCAGACTGTTTTGGCAAAGCATCAGATCACCCCGGTGACTCAGGCCCGCTACAGCCCCAATTTCGTACCGTGCAAGTTCTGGCTTTTCCCCAAACTAAAATCACCTTTGAAAGGGAAGAGATTTCAGAACGTTGATGAGATTCAGGAAAATACAATGGGGCAGCTGATGGTGATTAGGAGAACTGTGTGAAGTACCAAGGTGCCTACTTCGAAGGGGACTAAGGCGTCATTGTCCTCTGTTCAATGTTTCTTGTATCTTGTATCTTCTTCAATAGATATCTTTTTCATATTACATGGCTGGAAACCTTCTGGAGAGACCTTGCATATTTTGGAGTTTCCTGAAGATTATGAGATGAACAAAATTAGACCTCTCCTGTTGAGCCATTCACATCATTTGCTTCCAACTGGAATAATGCGCATAACTCAGCTCTGTTTATACATAAACTGTATAATATCTTAAAGCTAACGTCATTGTTTTCGCCTCCTCAGAGTACAGCCTGTTTTGATCTACAGAGGGAGTACTTTTAAAAAGTTGATGTCTAAGAATGTAAACAATTGGGAAGGGAGAGGCAGCTGTGTATGATTGACTTTTAATCTTCTGTTCTCTCCTGGCTTCTCACGGCAAAGGACTGTTCTTTACCTATTATAGTGCATGGCTTATGACTCTGTAAGTATACTTCTCCCGGGTTTTATTTTGGCTCTCTAAATAAGGGACGGAAGGAAAAGTTGTTGGGTAAAAACATCCCGGAGTGTACCAAATCTTGCCCTGGTCCTAGAGGGAAAGGATTTCTGTTTTATGGGACCAATAAATGTCAGGCCTCCGCTTTACCTCTTGGCTCTGTTTATGTTTGTTTGTCAGAATCTATTAGTCACACCCAGCTGCTTGCATCTATGACTGTCTAGCTCTTCAAGAAACGAGAGATTTCACATTTAGTGTTTTTACAGGCGCTGCTTTCACGATGGCAATCTCTTTTGCAGACTGTTTTCCTGAAGTGAAGGTATTTCTGCTATCCGGATGGCTATTATGTGAAATGCGGTTTTAGCTGAGTTAGTTTAGATTTATCAGAATGGCATTTCACTGTGTAATTTCTCATTACCCTTTGTAAACACAACGCTTACCCTGCTTCCTTTCATAAAAAGAACTTGGTGTATGCCCGTGGACTCCATTTAGATGAGAGGTTCGACAACACTTCCATCCTGCTCTTTATAGCATTATCTATAAATTTGTGGTCAAAGCATGGGTTGAGGATCCCAGTTCCCAAAACTTACTAGCTTTGAGATCCTGAGGAATGTACTCATCTTTTCTGAAGCTTGGTTTCCTAGCCTTTAAAACAGGAATACTTATACAATCTCAGGATGGTTGTGAGGATTAAATGAAGTAATGCACTTTCAAGCTCCTAAGTAGTACCTGACATGTAACAAATATTGGCTTTGTTGTTGATAGAGTCTGAGAGTGACTCTGTGTGTGTGTGTGTGTGAAAGAGAGAGAGAGAGAATGTGTGTGTACGTGAGAGATGTTTTACCTTCGGAATGGTTCTCTGGTTTTCTCAAATATTCATGGAGTAAGGAGGATACAGCTATAATTTGAAAACAATTATAATCAATATTGAAATGGCTTTATTTTATTAGTCATGTTATTTGTAGCTTTAAAATTAGGCTGAGTTTTTTTTTAATATATAATTACCAGAAGGAGGAGATAACACTTTTAAAAGGTTAGCAAACACCCCTTATTTTACTCCCTGTCCAGCGTGCGGGAAACTTCACAAAAAGCTGAATTTCTTGGGCTGAAATGACCCTTCATCAAGTCACGTGGACCTTAAAATATGTGTGACTACATTTGCTTTTTGTATAGATATTTTTTGAGACAGTATAAACAGGTTTTCATTGCACATCAGTTATGTATAAAACACTGCAATAAATTGAGTAGAAAGCCAGAGATAAGAAACCTCAAATATAACTTGGTAAGCGTTGTTCATCAAATGAAACTTTATCTGCAGCCTCAGAAAATTAAATTTCATGGCATATTTGGAGTATGGTATGATTCCACGATGCCTCGTTATAATTTTACCTTTCAGCTAATGAAGTTTAAAAGTTCAGATGACAGAACTTCAGGGCGCTTTATAATTGCTCAGGGTAGTGCGGTTTGAAGAATGGATCAGCTATTAAAATGGCAACTTCAGAGTGAAGTAGGAAGCACCTTCATACCCAGTGATAAAACAGTTGTGACTCGAACAGAACTCCACACAGTGAGTGTAACTGTTGGGGTTTCAAAGACACCATTTTTGAGGTGCCCCTTTAATGCAAACCCGTCAGCAGTATTGCAATGAGCAGAGAGCGTCAAGCTCAAGCACCTTCCTTCCCCTTTCAGTTCCTCTTTCTGCCTGCCTCCTCCCCATATGGTTTCTGGTGGCTTCTTGCCACCAGATACACTGAATTAATTGTTCTATAATTGCTTAATTGTGGGAGCCTGTGCTTTGAGTTTTACAGTCACCATCTCATTTAGTCTTCATAACAACCCAATGAGTTGGGCCTTTTTAGCGCCATTTTACCACTTTTATAGCATTGTCTATAAATTTGTGGTCAAGAGCATGGGTTTTGAATCCCAGGAAAGTGCAGCCCAGTGGGGCTGGTCAGCGCCTGAGTGCCAGGAAGCGGCGGGGGTGGGGCGGAGGGTCTCACCACTGTCTGGCGGCCGCATGGGTCCCCCAGTTAGTGCCTTGCAGGTGATTTCCATTCCTCTTGTTACCCATAGCTCTGTTGCAATGTGTTCTCACTCTGTCCCTGACTGGTTGGGAAATCATATGTGAATTGTGTGTGAATTGCACTGTCCAGCACCGGTTAGGGAATTAGCTCTTGGGGAGTATCTCTGGCCACATCATCATTTTCCTGTCATTTCCTGAAGCCATTAGCAATGCGCGCTTGCCTTGTCTGGGCCTCCCTTGCAGACCAGGAATGCCGTGGCTCCTTGTCAGAGCGCAGGGTCAGGCCTTGTGCCTGACATTGCCATCAAATAGCAGGGCCTGTGCACTGCTGTAAAACCTCACTGACAGGGAAAACAGAGTCTTGTAAACTGACTTCCTAATAAATTGAACCGAAGGGCATGCTCTGGCCTCGGGCTGTTTGCCTTCCTGTAGAAACGGGGACCGCTGTGCTACTGTCTGTCGGCCTGAGTGGCAGTTACTAGCACACATGTAGCATCTGCTTGGTTTTCAGTCTTTTCCAAATTTTGATACCTTTGACTCGTCGTAGCTTTACTGCTTCCCCTAATATTATAAAATGTGCCAGTTCTAGATTTGTCCTCTGCACACAACTGTGGTTCTGGGGATAAGTTGTCTGCTTGTGGACTCATCCTTGATCCTTAGGAAGATTGGGGAGGACGAATTGGTGCGCAGGGGGAATGGCTCTGTCCGCTGTGAGCTAACACGCATGGCCTGCCTCAGCAATCCGCATTCAGTTTTTAACGACAGAAATGCCTTGTGTCCCAGCTTCCACCCCGCTTCCCCCTGTCCAGTGGTCAAAGTCTCCCTTAGCCTGAACATTCACTTGGGTAAAACCTGTCAGTGCGGAGTCTTTTAAGGAATTCTAACTATTGTTGTGTCTCCAGTGTCCTTGCTGCAACCTTCCAGATCTTTCTCCGTGTCACCCTGGGCAGAGGGTTCTCATTCTTTTCCAGTTAACCCTTCTAGAACCTGTTCGACCTGGGAATTTCTCTTCATGTGTCCATTTAAAGCTGTTTCTACAACTTCAGCACATTGACCCTATGGAGATGAGGAACGGATGACTGCCAGGATAGCCTTCCTTCTAAGTCCCCAGATAGACCCTCTTATCATTTTTTTTTATATAAATTAAGCGGCACGTTTCCCTTTTCCTTTTAGGTCCTCTACTCCTTTGCCACTTCTGACCAGCAGCACAGGGGCCACCTGGAAGCCCCACCCCAAATCTGCAATAAAACCCCCGGGAGACCCAAAGCACATTCAAGTTGGAGAAGCACCACTTTAATTTACCCCTTCATAATTTGGTGACTATTTCCTCTCTACGTATCTCTAGTATGTCTTCCCAGTGAAGACCAAAGCTGGACATATTACTATAATAATGGCTTGGATATTACCAAATATAGTGGAAATATTTCTCTGTCTTAAATTTTACGCCCATGAAGTTAAAAAATTTTGAACTACTGTTGTCCCTTGAGCAACATGAGTTTGCGCTGAGCAGATCCACTTATACATGGATTTTTTCCAAGAAATACTGTCAGTGTATTTTCTCTCTCATGATTTTCTACATAACATTTTTTATCTAGCTTATTTATTGTAATAATACAGTATACAATACATATAACATGCCAAATATGTGTTAATCAATTGTTGATGTAATTGGTAAGCCTTCTGGTCAACAGTAGGCTATTAAGGGTTAAGTTGCCGGGAATCAAAAGTTGTACCTGGATTTTCGACTGCAGGGAGGGGGGCCGTTGGTGCCCCTAACTCCTGGGTTGTTCAAGAGTCAACTGTAAATGGATGTGTATTCTTTATTTACAATAAATTTGTAGTCAGCAGAGACTTTGGGGGGGGTCTTTTTCTGCTCTCTGTTTATTCCTATCACCTATAAGAAGTCCCCATTTTGTAGCTGAATGAGTTGGCTGCTAGAAATCTTGCTTTGCATTTATGCTGAATATCAACATGTTTTTCTTCTTCTATTAGGATCACTTTTCTTTTCTAAATAGTTGGGGCTATTAAGATTTTAAAGACTCATGGTTAGAAAGAATATTTCTTTGAGGCGAGGAGACCCCCATCTCTTACCTCATGGAACTACTATTTCATGAACTTGGGCAACTCATTTAATGATGCTTCTAACTCTAAACAATAATCACATGATCAAGGAAGTTCTCATAATACCAGGCCTGGAACTGCTTTGATCGTTGTGTTCATATTAATCCATGAGCCCTTCCTATGGTGACTTGGTCATATAGTGGAAGTCACCTATAGAAATAGGAATGGAGCAACTAAAACAAAAATTGGAATAATTGTTATCCAGATACATGTTTTGGTTAGACATTGCACCATCCTACTTACCACTCTTATAGAACTATCAGGTGGGAAAAACTTGCTGTGTTGAATTTTGGCTGAGCTCTTGGATCTATTCCTGGAAGAAATGCTAATAAATCACCAAATGTCCAATGTCAGGGACAAAGGCTGCCACGGTGAAGGGGCTTTTCTTATTTACTTATGTCAAATGGTTCTCAAGTCACCTCCTTATTGACTTTCTCTAGTTCTGCATTTGTATGAGAAATGAGCGAGGATCTGGTTGCTCTCAGTCCTCGCCTCTCTACTTGCAAGACTTGGGGAAGGCCTTTGTTTCTAATGGAAGTTGAATGGTGTGTGGCGACTCAGTGGCTGACTCAGTGGCTGTGTTTGTGGGCCCCGTTGGGTACTGCTGATGGTTTGAGAGTGACAAGAGCTCAGAGTGGGGGACAGAGGAGCATCTCTGAAGAACTAAGCCCTGACATGGACATTTCCGTAGTCACTCTGTTCCATATAGTGTTTGGCAGGACAAGGCAGAGAAACCAGAGGCACCGGCACACAGGCCATCGCCCATTTGTGACGTGGCTTTCCGGGAAAAATTTAGGGCAATTTTTGAGCATAATTAAGCGAGGTTCATCATAGGGCTGTTAATTAAGTGTTAATTATAGCCTGTTGCTGTTCAATAGTAATGGTGAAATTGTGTGGTTAGGTTTTATTTTGAAGGCACTTGGTCAGCATCTCAGGCTGAGGTCTAGAATGAATAGAAGCTGTTGTTTTCGTTGCATAGTTTGGGGCCACAACAGCTTCTGTGGCTATATTTAAAGGGGATCTGTTCTTACTGCCATTGCCTTGCGGTTCAGTGTGAAAAATTTTGTATCTAACCACTTGGAAATCAATAGATTTTCTGTTCATTGTTTGATTTTTAGAATTTAGAATGTTGTGTGCTCTTCCTGAGAGGGCATATGTGCCCTTCCCCCTCCCCCTATCCTGCTATTTTAATTCAGGTTTAAGTTTAGGGAGAAGACACCAAAAAGTGTCTTCCTGGGAAGACATCTTATTCTTAGAAACAGCAACTGGGGTTCCTATCTCAGTCTTTGGCTATTTTTTTTGTAATAAATTATCTTCCAAGGTGGCTATTTATTTCATAATGTAAAAACAAACAAAAAACAAAATAAAACCCTCTAGGAAACAGTATTCTGACTTAGGAGTAATCTCTTAGAGAACAAAGTTAGTGGATTAATTTTTAAAATTTGACTACTTCTGCAACAGAGACATACTCCTCAATTTTTTTTTTCACTCCCATATGTTTTAAGGGCAATGAGTGTGACAAATAGTCACTAGTAACGAGTCAAATATCTCTTGTTCATACTGTCCTTCTCTTATCTCGCTGAGTTTTGAAGATTAGCTATTTTCTCCATTTTATTAAATTACAGAGGGAGATGAGGCCAAATGACTTGTCCGAGACCATACAGAAACTACTGGCCAAGGCGGGCAAAGACAAACCCGGGAGCGATGAAATGTATTTCCCCGTGGGGCTGGTCTCTTTCTCATGGTCAGAGCAGGTGGAGCAGCATCTCACCTCGCTGCTCTCCCTCAAACTAGTGCCCCATATGCGTTCCTCTCTCGTCAGCGCTTTTGCGTTGCATCCCAAAGGCTCCTGCTTTCTCTTGGAGGAGGGACACACGAAAATGTGGGCCAGCACTGTAAATGCTGGTTCATCATTAACTAGCAGAGGGAAGTTTCCATCACTGATAAGTTGGGAAAGGCTGTGAGCTTGAGGAGGCACCCTTTGGAACCCTGAAGCCATGGGTGATGGTCAGAAATCCAGGAAGACCTCAGAACAGGAATGCCTCTTCCTTCACACCCTTCCGTGGAACTGGTGTGGACCCCAGAAACAGTGGATGAGCATATTTGGTGGCTTCTTATATTTCTTCAGCCAAAGGCAATAGCTATGAAGCATGGTTTCTCAACGTCAGCAGCACCCTCACTTGGGGCCAGATGACTCCTTGTTGCAGGTGGCCTTCTTGTGCACTGTAGGATGCAGTGGTTCCCCTGGTTTCTACCTGCTGGGTACCAGTAGCATCTATCTCACCTCACCCCAGCCAGCCCCGGCTGTGACAACCAGAAATGCTTCCAGACGTTGTCCTGCGGGGAGACATCTTTACTACCCATGCAACCTGAGAACTGCTGCTCTAGAGATTTAGTGAAATGCTTGGAGGCCAGGTGAGCACATTTCAGCTGACGTCCAGGTGACTCTTGTGGCACTCCCGTGGGCCCGATGGTCACCTTCACAGGCCCCTGTTCTCCCCCTGGGGCTCTGATCCCCTCAGGATCACTGATAATTATTCGCAGTAAGGGTCCCTTAGATGAGTTGTCACCACCTGTTGATTAAGAGTTTGCACAACTGTCCTCAGGATACTTTTAGTTGAGCCAGGCTGCCAGCTCTGCACTGCGGCAACATGATGCATTTTAATTCAGTATGCTTAAATCAGTTAATTAGTGAACTTTCCAGAAAAATACCGCTTCCCAAACTGAAAAGAAAAGGGCGGAGATGTCAGGTAATGGAGAAAAGAAAGAGGAACAAGAGCAAAGTGAAAGTGAGACCTGAGAGATGAAAGCAAAGGACCAGGAGCTTTGGGGTCAGTGGGTGAAAGGTTAACCCCCTTTTGACAACTGGAAGAATTTTGACTTCTTATTTGAGAGCATAAAGCGTTTGCAGTTAGAAATATGCCCCACTGTCTGCTTCAAAGACCTTAGAGACGCAAGCAATGTATACATCGTCGATTATTTCAGATTAGCTTCGCCACTTTTTCCCCTCCTCGTCCAGCTGCCAACGATTAAACGTGAGCATCTGGCGGCAATTTCAGTTTTTCGTCAGGTTACTCAGGCAGCATTGACTGGCTGTGTCGCACTCCTGCTCAGATTCTTCGGATGAGAGATTGGGAAAAGAATTTGAAAACAAAAGCTACCCAGTTCCTCCCCCAGCAATTAGAAACATGCTTCAGAACTGGAAACAGGGCACAAGAATCTCATTGAACATCCATTAAGCCTAGTCATGAGAATTCTTTGTAAATTCTTTCATGTAGCATCGTAAGTCTTTTGTTAGCCGCTTAGAAAGGGTGGGGGGTGTCAAGTGTCTAATTTCTTCTGGGAACGCAATCAACATGGCCTTTCCACGGTGACTCTGTAGATGACAATATTTTAAGGGCTGCTCTAAGATACACTAATGCTATCTCTCCTAATATTTCATTTGCACTGGTCTCTTTGGAGGTAGGTAGGTCCTTTTCTAAAATTGTATCACAGGGTTCTATTTTTTGGCATTACCACCACCACTTTTTGCTCTGGCGTTTTCTGCGTATCTACCTTCTGTCTGAAATAACTTTGTCTCTCTTCCCATGACACATTCTGATCTTGGCTTCACCTTTAGTCCTTTGCCGCCACCTGGTCTGTGGCTTTATTTGCTTGCTAGTTCCACCTGGGCATTTTAGGCTGTATTCAGGTATCCAGAGAAGATATGAGATCTAAGGACTTCTTAATAAGAGTAGTTACAACAAGAGCTAATGTTTGAGGACTTATTATGTATCAAGCACAATGATAAGAACTTTTCATGTGTTAATCAGTGATAACCCGGTGAAATGGGTACTCTTTACACCCATGTTACAGATGAAAACATTGAGATTTAGGGGTGATAGTCACTTGCCCATAATCACAGAGAAAAGAACAATGAGATAAGAGGTCATCTAAGTTGTCTTAGTCTCCTTTTAAATTTTCACTTGGGAGTAAGTTTTGAGTCAAAATCGATCAGTCTTTAAAAAGCGTTAACAGCCACATAATAGCTCCAATATTCATTCTCAAAATAGCCTGTTTTGGATCGTTTTCTAAACTACATTTTTGAATTCAGAATTGCGTTCAGGTTACTCACATACGACTCACGTAGTCACAACTCAGGGGAAGCACACCTTTCTTGTATTCCTTTAATGCAAGCAACATTATAGCTTATCTTTAAATGGGCCCCAGTTATATAGAGGTCCTGCCTGTGGCCTTCCGCAGTTTCGGATGGATGGTACAGTTTCCCATCCCCCTGAACATTGACTTTTGTTTAAGAATTGCTCTCATTGTCCAGAAATCTTTATGACTTGCATTTCTTCAACAAGGATTCCTAAGGTAAGACAAATGAGAACTGTGAGTTGAATACATTTGAAATATGCTGCCCTATACTTACATGTTTATGACCAGATTCAGTTGGTTTTGGGGAGTGTTCTTTTATTATTTAGACCATTTTTAAAAACAAAAGAAAGAACAGCTCCTGTAACTTCAAAGGCTCCTGGATTAAATTCTTCCCCACATTTTCTTCTTGGTGTTCTCCAAGCAAAAAGGGAGACATAGACTAAAATCTTTTTTGTCTGTGATTCATGATAGTGGTTTCCAGGAGAAGTTAATTAGGTGTGTGTAGGAGAGAAAGTCTTCTACTGAGCTGGGACTTCCTGGGAACAGTTGGGACTGGTTCTGTCCTCTGTCAGACCAGTTTAATGACCAGAAAACCTACAGGAAGGCGATCAGGACCACACAGCTGAGGTACCTCGTGGCTCCTTGTAAAGATGCTTGTTCAGTTCAGTACATTTTTCTTGCATTACCAAATTCTTCCATAAAGTCAACCACAACCCATATTATCAGGGACTCCAGCTAAAACTTGTGGTGAGTAGGAAATAGATTAAACATAGGTTTTCCCTTTTCTCCAGCTGCCAAAAGTGATGTCAGCGGTGTTAATGACCCTTACCTCAGCCCGCGGCAGACCCAGGGCCCCAGTGCGGACGCTGTTTTCTCCTCTGGTTCCCGGGCTATCGCGGAAAAGTTGATGATGGTTGATAAGAAACAATTGAGTAGCAAAACCGTGACTCAAACGTAAAGTCAGGCACTTGCTTTCTTGAAGCAATTTGTGATACAGCTCCAGGGAGAGAACAGAAAATGCAAAATTTATTTAGTGTTTAACAGAGAAAGTAAAGGCGATGGAACTAGGGCTGCTTGGTTTCCTTTTGCCTAATTACGGAACCAGTATTGCAAACACCTTTTACCACCTTTTACATCACATTGTAAACTGAGTTGTGATTTTCATTTCCGTCTACTGGTTTGTATCAAAGTCCAGACCGACAAAACCTGTATCCTATATTTCTGCACATCACACACACACAAAAAGCTGATATGAAATTACAATATAAACCTTCAGAAGTGGAATGCAATTCCTCTGAGGGAGAATACTGCAGAAATAGCTCCCATGAAAACCGAAAGACTGACTTTTATGACTTTCTTACTCAGGTAGGGAAGATGATATCATATTACCTTCGTGTCTTTGAGTCCCCGGTTTATTTGGGTTGAGCCCTGTGAAAATTAAAGCTTCCTGTCCCACAGCACATGTGGTCTGGCTTGAAATGTGGAGGGCTTGTTTTTCTCAGTTCCTCCACCTTGACTATTGTACATATGGGGACATACTATGATTTGGGTAGAAGAAAGGTGTGAGACATTTTGGTTTACCTTTGGAGGGGCTGTTACGGTATTGACCCCCATTTGCTTTACCTTTTCATTATCTTTTGTTTTATTGCCATGCTCCCTGTTAGTGAAAAGAAGAGGAAATCACTAAAGTGGATAGTCTTTGGCTCAAAAGATTTCTGGATGTTTGTTCAGATTTTCTTAATATATCATTGACAGAATACATTTAGTTGTTGAGAACCATATGCTGTTGTTGCTGTTTTAATCTGTCTTCTCCATAAGTCCCTAAGTCTCTTGCAAAGTTTCCAGACCCGCCCCCAGCCTTCGTTGCTGGGGCAGGGGAATCCACAGGCTGACAGAGCTCACCCCCCGGACCGCAGCGGGAGCCCGCGGCCTGGATGCTGATGGCCGCTCCTCGGTCACTCCCTTTCCTTTTTCCTTTTCTTAATACGTGTGCCTTTCTTCATTGGTGGTCTCCTGAAGTCACCAGCCCTGCCAGAAGGTCTTTCACTGGGACAAAGGGGGAACCGGAGCGAGCTGGCCTCTCACATGTTGGCAGCTCTGTCTGAATTTTCTTCCTTGGCAACGCCGTGCGCTGGGGGGCCGGCCAGCAACCTTGTTATTTGCACCATCCCTCTCCCATGTGACTCGCACCAGGCAAAAGTGCTATTTAAGCAGCCCTGCTGGCTTGGCTGGTCTGTTACCCTTTGCCATTTACGACCACGAAACCAAGTCTTTCCAGCTCAGTTCTGGCCTGTTTTAGAACATGTTGGTTTCCTTCCTTGAGCTAAAATGGCTTTCTCCTTTCAGCGTAAAGTAGCAGACATCTTGGTGTTACCTCGAACTTTAATT
Source organism: Pteronotus mesoamericanus (assembly GCF_021234165.1). NCBI lineage: Eukaryota > Metazoa > Chordata > Mammalia > Chiroptera > Mormoopidae > Pteronotus > Pteronotus mesoamericanus. The sequence continues at coordinate 2,819,652 of NW_026555277.1, forward strand.
CTTTGGTTGGATTCTAACTCGAGATACACATATGTGTGTATTTGATGGCTATGGTCTTAAGGCTCTGAAGCCCGACGCTTGCTCCACGCGGAGGCCTGTCCTTTCCCAAAGTTTCGGTGTGCCCACGCTTCCCAGTTGTACCTTGTGAAAAGCAGAGATTCTACCCCAGTCCTAACCTGAAGCGCTGTGGATTTCACTTTCCTTTGTCCTGGCTTGATTCCCACGGCTTCTAACAGAGCTGGGCGGATAGTGCTGCTTCCTTCCTAGGTGCTGCCGTCTAACCTAGGAAATCCCTTTAATGGGGGGTTTCACAGTCCATCAAAGGGGCCAGGGGTCTCATTTATCCATCTGAGATCACGTGGCTGTGAATGTTAAAATGAGGAACACCTATGCACTGCCAGATGTATGAATGTATTTGATGCCGACGATTAAAAAGCAAAACCAAACCCAACCCATTGAGCCCATTTGCCATATTTCGGGTATGCTTAAGCAGTACTTTTGCAGTGGGTAATAAGGCATTTATTAATATGTAAGCAATCCTAAAGGCTTGGTCAGCTCTAAATTAGTGGGACCGTGAATTAATTGCATGAGCTTCAGAGAGGGAGCTGAAGACATGAGTTGTGGGCGTGCGGGGGTACACAGCTGAATCTAATCGTGTGAAATGAGAAATCAGCAGACATGGGAAGATAAGCTACAGAGAGATATATGTCCCAGGTGCCACGCTCAGCATCCGCCCAAGGACAGAGCTGCCCACCGACGTCCGCTCTCACATCCCTTCCACCTTGTTTCTTCCCACCTGGTTCATCCAAATACTTGGCCTGTGCCTCTCCCTCAAGTATTTAGGCTTTTGGAAACTGCATCCTGGAAGCTGGAGGCTTTTTCTGCTGTCAACCCGCCACAATTCTGCCCCATGCCATGAATTGGGGGTATGGGAAAGGGATAGACTACCTAGAAGGCTTAAAAAGTTGGTCAGGACTTCATATATTTTCTCATCACAAACTTTTTTTTTTTTTTTAAGAATGGGAAAGATCCAAACACTATCAAAATATTACTTTCCTCTCCTATTTAAACATTTATTATTATACTATAATGTATATGCAAGAATTTTTCTTGTTATACTCAAGAATGTTTTTTGAGTCCCAGCTGTTTATATTAAGAGAAAGAAAAAATATGCTGTTTTGACACATTTCTTTAAGTGGAGGAATTTATTTATATGAATTTTTCTAGTTGAATCAACAATATAAGATTTCAAACAATGATCTCCATTGAAGAAAAGTCATTACTGTAGTCTTTCCGTCCCTCCCCCCCCCCAGCATAGTTGGATGAGGAAGAGTTACTTTCTGGCTACCTGTTAGTATATGACAGTAGCCAAGCAACTTAACAATATTTTACTGCTGTTTCTTAGTAAAACTACAAACTGCTAGTAATACTCTAACCAGGTATTTATAACTATGTTGCACTTGACTCAACAAATTGGCAGGAAGTTTCAAGGCATTTAAAAACAAGATAAAAAACTTTTAATCAATGCCTTTGATTAAACACGCTTTGCTGGGAGGGTGCAGATCCCTCTATTGTACTTACATCATACGCCGGTGCTGTTTTCAGACGCTCACAGTGAGGACTAATCAGTAGGCTGACAGTGTGAAAGGCAGCAGAAGCTTTGTTTGTTTTTCAGCTCTAGCAGGCATGGTTTAAGTGGGTCGAGTCCAGAAGATGTAAATTCCTGCCAGTTACAATAATGCAATAAGCCATAGGTTTCAAGTAGCATTGCTGAAGTGTTGACTTATTTGATAATGCTTTAAAAATTACATTTTTCATTACTGGCAATGGGATTGGGTGGGTTTTATCTTACAAGAAGACACACAGAAGGGTACAGTAGATGCTGATATGGTGATAAAATTTTGTCAAAATGTAATTTCCTGCTGCTAATCTTGTGACAGGTGCATCATATTTCTGAGTTCCTAAGTTATTCCCCAATGATGTAACTAGACAGACTGTATCACAGGAGCAACACCATTTGATATTTGCACAGCTCTTCTCTAAGAAAAAGTTTGTGTGTGTGTGTGTGTGCGCGCGCGCGCGCGTGCGTCCAGGTTTTGTGTGTTACAAATGAGCTTTTGTATTTGTAAAACACCGTAGCTGTATTCACCTTGTATGGTTGATATGAGTCAATTGGGGTTGTATATATAAAGGACATTAAACATATGTATACCCATGTCTTCTTTTTTAGTGCATATCATAGTCTTTATCATTGCATTTTTGTCACTCAACAGATGTTTGTTGAATTAAATGACTGCAGGAGCCTAGTATGAGTATTGCTTTTTTTAAAAAAACCCAACAAATTGCTAAATTACAAAAATGGATGATCTACATCTTTGCTTCTGTTCAAATGAGTTCTTTATTCAAGCTCAGCCCTTCTTGATTACATGCGTGTAGAAGCAAGGGAATTGGCAGATGGATTTAAGTCCATAGAGCACATGCTAAGGTCTGTCTGTAATGTTTTGAGAGCCCCTTTCCAATAAAACTCATCAGAGCAATTGTGGACAGCTCTGTTTGGGAACTTTAGTTTTGGAGTCCTTTGGCTTCAGATAATAACGCTCTGGGAACCATTACCCAGCTTAATCAGCCCTTTTATTCACCATATTTGGCTCTCAAAGCTTTTTGGCTGTCTCCAAAGATCAAATGGGCCCTCCAAGGGCCAAGACTGGCTGCTATAGCGACCATTCAAAAGCATATACCCAAGGCTGAGAAGGCAGTCACAAAAAAAGAAATGGGAACTTGAGAAGGCATTCCAAAAATGCTCTGAACAATGGCTGCATGCTTGGAATAAGTATTACCCTAAGGTGGCTGGAGTGAAGGACAGTTCTCACCGAGGGATGTCTGTTAAAAATCCATGTCATTACCCTGTAGCAAAACTGAATGTGTATTTATACACATGCACACACGCACACCCTTGTACAAAGATGAGCGTGAACTTCAGGCGTTCCTTGTAACTTTCGCTGGACCTCTATTGCCTGTGTATTGCTCTCCATTCCTTTTCCCTTTGTGGCAGGATTGCCTCCCAGGTGCTTTCACTTTTGCATAAGCTCCTGAATTGATGGCACCAGTAGGTGCCATTAGTGGCTGAGACATATATTGATCAGGATTCATGATATAGGGCTTTGCAAAGTAGGATGCTAAGACTTTGGAGGGAGGGTACGTGGTGGAATTGATATAGCCTTTTATTTCCCACTCTTTGAACATATATACTTGTGGGAAATTACAGGAATAACTTCAGAGTGCCCCAAAGTAGTAGATTTCTGCCTCTAGTGAAGCTGTAGATTTTTCTCTTCTCATTGGGCTCCCGGACTCTTCCCTTCTGCATCCTTGCAGGTTGTCACATGCAATGACAAGACTGGATGCAGTTCTTGTGCTGAGCTGTTTATTCGGCCATTGTGGAGGAGAGCACGACCTAAAAGTAACATGTGCCCTTCGCTTGGCCTTCATTTCACATGCAGCAGTTTGTTGGTCTCCGCCCCTTGTGCCCAGTGTGGCCCTCCTCTCATTTTAGGCCCAGAGCTGTGAACCTGTGCTAGTTAAGCTGTATCTAGATAGTCTGGTGGCAACGTCCTGACAGATGGCCATATGAGTTCAGGAGAAACTTGAAACTAACTGGGAGATCTGTAGACCATTCTGTGGGGGTTTGAGGAGATGGGCTAGCCTTTGACTTGTAGACACCATGCAATGGCAATCTCATTTCTCTGGCAATTAAGGGACACTCCTGGAGTGCTCTTTTGTTTCTGTGTGTTGTTCCATGTCAGATCTTTATTTTTAAGTAGGTAAAGAGGCTGTTTGTTTACCTGTTGTTTAGGGGCAGAGTTAATATTTTAAAATAATCAGAAGCCTCCTCATCACAATAGAGTTCTCATTTGGTAAATTTTGTCTTACCTGAGCCATTGTGTAAATGGCGAATGCTGACCGATCCCCGCCATACCCTCCTTCAGGAGGAGGGAGAGGGAGAAAAAAATCAGTCACAAGGCTCAACATTTTCACTGTGTGAGTTTTGGAATCCATCTCTATCCTTGCAGCTGACGTGGATTACCACTGAGCACTCTTATCATCCCACAAAACGTGTCCTTGCTGTCCCTCTACTGTACAAAGGTGTCTTGACTGACAGTCAAGGCTCTTCACCGCCCACCCCAACCTGCATTTGTACACTTAACTCCTTCTACCTTTTTTCAGATGTCTCGTGCTTCCAACAAAGCCACACTCTTCACTGGTCCTGTCCCTGGCTGCACTCTCAACTGCCTTGTTTTGTTGGGTGCTCTCAATGGGCGTGTGCTTGGTCCCTGCCATTCATTCCCTTTGTATTTAGTGAGTAACCCCTATGTGCTGGCCCCTGTGCTAAACTCTGGAGATGCAACATGGGAGCCACAAAAACACAACCCTGGTTCCATACCCCCAACCTGTTTGTTTCTTCCAAACCAAGCCGGATGTGTCAGCGATGTACTTCCCTTCTGTTCTAGCTGAAAGTGGTCTATCCCTCCGTCGTGCATCTAGAGCATTCTTCCTGTGTCTGTCATGGAATTCACTCCTTTCTACTCTTGATTCTATCTACGAGCGGGAGCTCTCCTTCCTTTCTAGAATTTCTAGATAGCAGGGCCTGTAGCAGAATTTAACTTTGTAGTCTTCATAGTATTTAATGCAACCATTTTACTAATTCAACATGTGCCTATTGATTAAATACTCTATTCAGGACATTCTGTAAATATTGATATTTATAGAGAACTTCTAAATGCATGAAAAATATGGGCCTCAGAAGGACTCTCTTGCCCTGACTGGTGTGGCTCAGTTAGTTGGGCGACACCCCACAAAGCAAAAGGTTGCAGGTTCAATTCCCAGTCAGGACATATGCTTGGGTTGAGGGTTCCGTCCCTGGTTGGGGCACGTATGAAAGGCAACTGATTGATGTTTCTCTCTCACATTGATATTTCTCACCCTCTCTTTCTCTCACCCTTCCCCTCTCTGAAAAGAGAAATAATAATAATAAAAAAAAGACTCTAATGTTGATATATGAGAGCCAAAGAGGCGTCATGAGGTTGAAAAGATGGGTCTCCTGGAAGGGACAATGCCCCTTGAGACCTGCCTTTTTGAATTGCATAAAAGAGATGTGCTTCTGCCAGAATAATTTATTTCTATTACATGAAAATCGGAAACCTTTTTTTTTTTTAATTTAATGATTAACTTGGTCTGCTTTGCTTTGGTTTCCTTTCGTATCTAAAATTTTCACATCAAACAATGGCACCTTAAAAACCAATTTCAGGTTTTGTAATGTTAAGCCTTGCAACTTCAAATTCTAAAACATGCAGGTAACTTTTAAGCAAAAGAAGACTCGGCATAGCCTGTCTATTACCTGCTTGCCCTGTTTTGTTGTAGTTTTACACAGTGCCTGTAGTGTACATTTTTGTTTTGATCATAAGAACATCAAAGCATTGTGTAGTTTGGTTGCTAAGCCTCTGAAACCTCCAAATCATATTGATTTGTTTGCTGACTTAATATTGACTATTTTGAGTTTGTGATTGCTTTGGACCCTTGCATTTTGAAAGAAAAAAAAGAAGTTAAATACAGTTTGTTGATTTTATTGAAGCACACAGTACTGTTTGTGCCCGTGACTTCAGTTTATCTGCTAGGTCCCCTTTTTAAAGCAAAACCCTAACAAAGTGATTTGGAGATGCCTGTGTTGATGAATTCTTTCTTTTTTTACCCCCCAGAATGAAGACCTAAATGACCTCAGCAAATCTTCCTCTAACTCATGGGTACCCAGACTCTAACTATTTCATGATTCACAACCAGGACCTCACAGCTTCCTCCTCAGTAGATGGTACGATGCATCCATTTCAGTTTGTTTACTTTATAAATCCTCAGGAGTCCGTTGACTGAACTGCATGTTCTTTATTGTGCCAAGCAAAAAAAGCACTGTGACACCAGGACAATGAGTCTGCATAAACATCATCTTCAACCGTAAGGACTTAGCTGGCCACATGAGCTGATGTGCCCACCGCCATGCCACGAGAGAATGGGTTTCCTCTCATTGCATCTACAAGATACATTTCATCTGCTGCTGAAACTGCGTGCGACGAAGCATCGTTGTAAATTATTTCACACACAGTGGTTCACGTTGGATGGAGAGAGTATTAAATATTTAACATAGGTTTTGATTTATATGTATAATTTTTTAATTAAAATGTAACTTTTCTTACAGCGCACATTTTTTTTTTTTTTGGATGTGGAACTGAGGTATGCAATGTTCTGTTGTAAAGAGTGGAGCAAATGCTTAAAACAAGGCTAGCAAGAGTAGACTAGGGTACGACCCTTGTTTTAAGACTGTAATTCAGAAAAATAATATAAAAATCATAGTGCCATAGATGGTTCTCAATTGTATAGTTATATTTGCTGATACTATCTCTTGTAATATAGCCCTGGTGTTGAGCTGAGATCCTTACAAGAATTGATCCTAATTTTGTATTTTTCCTGTAAGGCAATAGGCCATGTTAATGAACCTGAAGAAGGGTATAGTCTGCTAGGTATTTTCAAGTGTCAGCTTAAAATTGGCAATTGAATGGAAGCAGAATGATAAGAAAAGGAAATCAAAGTCTTCCATTGTACATACTGTACAGAGAAGGAGACATGGGGGATCCCTTTAAATCAAAAGGTCTCTTTGGAATGAACAATGTGGGTGTTTGTAAATTCTGGAAATTTCTTTCTATTCATAATAAACTAGAGACTGTTGAGCTTTTCTTCTCCCCTCCCCCCACTTCTGTCGGCTTCCCACTCCATCGGCACCATTTTCTTCTGTGCACAAACTAGGACACTTCGTTTCCTGCACTGTCTCAAGAAAGATGGCAAGACAAGTGAGTGCTTGTCTTTAATTCCTAACCAGGAGTTAAAATTCCAGACAGTGGTGGGGTTTTTTTGTTGTTGTTGTTAGTTTTTGTTTTTGTTTTTAAATCATGACCAGGGCTACGTGTCACTTTGTTTAAGAGCTTATCTCATGCTTTGCGAGAATTTCCAGTGTTTCATTATTTAATTGAATGTAATTTGGCCCATTTGGGTACTAGCCTATTAGTGACTAGTTAATAAAACTCAGTGCACAGAGAGTCCATCCAAGCTTCATGACGAGCTATTGAAATACCTAGCCAGCAGTGAAAATGTTAATCCTTTTCTTCTTTGGGAAGTACACACATCTTGAAATTTTCCTTGTGAAAAAGCAATGGCAACGAGTGTACTCAAAAACACTGCCTACAGAGTTTTTAAAAACATTTTTACCAGGAGACTTCCTGGAAGTTAAGTGGATCAATGCCAATGTCAGGCTCCCTCCCAGTCTGTATGAACTCTGTATCAGAAATTCCCAGCTCTACTGTTGAAGGAGCAACATTTCATTTCTCTGAAGGGTTGTGCTTCAGAGGTGAGGCAAAAGGAAGGGGCGGGGGGCAGTGGCTGCTGCCCCTCATGTCCTGGCTGGGGACCCTCTGCTCTACTTAAAGGGAGTGGAGGTACACAGGACCCCTCTCACTGCTGAGGCCTGTGTTGCCGTTAATCCAACCGGATGGCATATACTTCACAGACAGTTGTGCAATGTTCGTTGTTGCAGATTCTAATCATTTGCATGCTCATCAGTTTCTAAGATAAATAGGTCTGTAGTCATAAGAATCCATTGTTTTCAAGGAACTTGCTGAATTACATCATTTCCTATTAGAAGAGAATACTACCAATTTTAAAAATCTGGTTGAAAGGGTTTTTTTACTCTTTTATGAAAAACACTTTGTTGATCAAACAAACTTTCATTTTTCAAGTATTCTGACTCATACTCTTGCTGTTAGTGTAGGAGAAGAGCAAGCTGTCCTGCTCTCTTCCACTGAGGACTTAAGTAGTTAAACAGAAATCAGTGAACAAAGTCAGCCCTGATCAGTTTCCTGTAAAGCTGATTATTATTACTCAAGGAACCTTCACTTTGAATGATTATTACCAAGATACCTCTGCGTGTGGAGTTATCAGCATGTAATGGGTGAGAACAGAAATGAACAGACTGGAAAAATCCATCTCTTGGTTTCTATTTCTCTGATGTTTTGTTCAGTTAAATAGCATAAGGGTAGAAATTCTTATTTAAGCTGCTTCAAGTGGTCCCTGAGCTGGGTTTGATGGTGGTTTCAAACTTTACCGACTTAAAACTGGAAGTTGCTGGTATTTAAGGCAAAGAACTCATGCTCTGGCTACATGAAGGGTTGATCTTGAGCAACTTTAGCTGCTCAGTCCTTGTGTTCAGTTCCTGTTGAGGAGACTTGGCTTTTGTCCATTTCAAAGTATTTGTAGGCCGGCCAAGGGCTTACATTAATGGGGATTCAAGTGGCCTCTGGTTAGCCTATAAGATAGTGGCTTTTTCTTCATGAGACCAGCCTTTCACAGCATTCTTTTTTAGAGACTTAGGCAGAGTTTTAAAATTTTCTTTAGTGGAAAGAACAGATATATTTCATGATTTTGATGATATCTTTGTTATGGTTGGGGGAAAAAAAAACCGTTCTGGAACCAACTACAAATAAGGAGAATCCATTAATGATCAACCGCCTGAGTCAATAATGACAAATCAGTAGTGATGTTACATTGGTGGCTATTTCTTGCTAACTTTCAAAGGTCAGGGACTCTCTTGCCTAACCTAGGTTAACTTAAAAATGGATTTACTAAAATTCATCTAGCTGGAGGTAGAGATTTTTAACCTTTCCTTTCCTGACTATTTTCTCCCGGCTAGCTGTCTTTTACATTTGAGATGAAGTGTTAAGAAGCAACCCGACTAGACTGGAAGACACAGGATTGGGCACTCTGGAAGCCCTGTTTTGTTCCTGAGTTGAAAACTTTAATTTTATTTACTAGAGGTGGTTTAAAGACGGGGGAAGGGAGCTCACTGTCCACTGACACGAATAGAGCCATGAAAAATGGGCTAGATGTGACATGCCCCGACTGCTTTGGCAGAGCTCTGTGGGTCAGTCCATCACACAAGGAGGTGCTGAAACCCCAGACACTGTGGGAAGGAAGACCTTGACAGGGGAGAGACAGAACCCTTTGGAAGGCATGTGAAGGAGAATGGGTGGAAGCCAAATATGAAATTGCTTCTTTGCAAAGACTTGACAGGGGAGTAAAGGGTTCCTAGGATACCGTGAATGTTAGTTGGCCATGAGGCTGGATGCGGATAGGCTGCTGAGAACCTGGAGAGGGAGAAGCACGTGCTGCTAGGGACATGAAGAAGTGTGACCTCGCCAGAGCTGAGACAAAGACCTCTCGTCTGTGAGCTTAGTTGGGGAGAGCACAGACGACCTTCTTGTGGTTAGTAGGACGTCAAGGATTGAACACTGGTGCCCATAGTCATTTCCAAAGCCAAGGTAGAGGACACCTTGGAGGTCCTCCTGTCGCTCCACTATTGGCCTCCCAAGTGTAGGTAGAGAACGTGTGGGCCAGGTGGCATGTCTGGGTGTCCCTCTCTCCTTGTAACCAGAACATCAAGTGAGTGCCAGGAGGAGGTGGAAGGACACTGAAGGTGTCTGATCCAGCTCCTAAGGAGTTTCATTAATGAGGAGCTCATGGTCAGCTTATGAGATTAGAAAACGTATGACCTAGCTGGAGAGTTGTCCCCCTTCCCTCGTTTGTTGATGAGTTGGCATTTGGGATATATATACACTAAGCAATTTGGTGTGTTAGACTTTTGCCATCCACCCTGCATTTCAGTCTCTCTCTGCTTAAGTGGTTAATTTCTGCAGCGTTAATCAATATACCACATAATAGGATAACTTCAGTGAACAGGAAAACTTGTCTGTATTTGTATAGACATCTTTAGTGCTTTTTCTTTTTTTTTTTTTTTTTAACTTTTCTATTGGATTAAGAATGTAGTTCCTGGAACAATTTTTCTTACAAAGCTCTTTACACCTCTTGGCTACAGGGTGGGCCAAATGAAATACATATATATTTTTTCATTTAATGTCTGTGCAGTTTGGTTTATCATCTTAAGATGGTGGTGCTGCTCAAGGTGCTACTTCATCTGTGTACAAAAGGACCAATGCATGGTCTGTATTGCTACCAAAACATTTATTGTATATATGTGTATAACATGTATTATGTATATATGTAACGGGTACCAGGCCAGGTATATATTTTTATTTAGAAGTGGTTCACTTTTCCAAGTTTTCTTTCTAGTGTTATGCTTATTTTCAGTTTTTTTTTTCTCCCCTGATTCTGTCTGGTACTTAGAACTGTAGTGTCTTCATCGTTAATTAAAGAAAACTGTCTAAATGAATTCATGGTTGTGAATGCTAGTGATCCTTAATGTCTTTGGTTATGGGACATAAAACAGAAACCGCCAATTAAAATTTGCTGGGGCATTTGATTGGGTCAGGGCAGCATACACCATTTAACATGCCTTAATAAATGATTTTGGAACAGATAGGCTGGCTTCACCCTATCCCTCTTTCAATGGGCAACGGAGTAAAGAAAATGACTTCTGAAAATATGTTCAGCTACCTTTTTGGTGGGCGGTGCAATGGGAAGAGGGAGGAAGTGGAAAGACGTGTTCTGTTGAGAGGCACCAGAACAGCCTGTCGACCTTCAGTGTGTACAGAGATCCCGGAAGAGCTGGTCAACCGCAGCTTGGCCCTGAGGGGCCTGGGGTGGGGCCTGCATTTCTGACCAGTTCCCAGGGCTCCAGAGCTGCTCATCCTGGCCTGCCGATGACACTTAATAGCGAGGCCGGGGAATGGTGTTTCTCAGCTCTGGCTACGCTTTGGCATCATCTGGGTAGCTTTGAAAGAACTCAGTGGCCAGGCCAACTCCAGAGATGCTGATTTACTTCATCAGGAATGGGGCCTGCGCATCTGTTATCACTGCTGCTGCCTTCTGTGCCCTCCGGAAAATTCTAATACAAGCTCAGGGCTGAGAACCGCTGCTGGGAAAAATTGCCCCAAACCATCTGATTACTAGAGTCACTTATTAGAAATGATGATTCCCTGAGGTGCCTGTGAATCTCTGTTTCTACAGGAGACTCTGTTGGGGTTGGCAAATTTGGGAAACCCTGATTTCTGTACACGGGGAGCCTTTTAGGTCACTTTACCACTAGGAGGGATAGGACACTTACAATTTTTTTATTTTTATTGAATTGACTGGGGTAATGAATTTTGAAAGTAATAAATCATGTTGGCAATATAGAAGCGGCCGACTAACCCACTCCTCCCAAATGGAGCTTTCTTGCCTAAACAATTTAAAAGATATGATTGATGTGTCTTTAGTTGTTCAGGCAAACTCAAATGATTGAACATTTTGGAGAGCCAAGATTTTTTTTATTTTTATTTTTTTTGATGAACATCATGCCCCATTCTCTTCTCCACCCTAATCTGGCGCATCAGGCTGGAGTGGCTTTCCTTCTCCCTGGCATTACAGATGATATTTTCATTGTTAAGGAGCAGCATATAACATGATTGAATAATGCTGATGTCATGATTTGATCTTCACTTTATATTAGCTTCTTCCATTTTTATTCTTGGGAAAAACACAGACACACACACCCCTGACTTTTCCCGCCCAGAGGTTTTACAAAGCAAACATCATGTTAACCTCTATTGAAATTACACATAAACATCACTAATTAGTATTAATTTGAGGGCAGTCTAGTTGAAATGAATTAATGGTATAACTTATAGTGTAATTGTCTTATTACCTTTACACACATACAGAAACAAACTGGAGCAAGTACAACGTCGATACAAACTCTGCAAGAATTTAATAGTCATCAAGAGTTGTAATTACCTCACAGATTCTATTGCAAACAATAGCAACGAACTTACGTTCGTTCTAGATTAGCCGCCAGGATGTACAGTGATGAGCTCAGTTCATCCTTCCAGCACCCCAGGGGCAGAAGCTGTCCTCGTCCCTGTTTCCCCGATACGCGAGCAGAGGAGTGGAGTGATATCTGTGGCCCAGCTTATATTCTCATGGACACACTGCAAGACTCTGGTTTTTAAGTACTTAAAAAAATTAAGGCCTGTCCACTAAAAACTATCACTCCAGCTGCCTGTGTTTTACATTTGCTGAGCAAATGTGATGGATCTCACATGAGCCTGAGAGGAAATCTCCGTCCACCTTGTAACTTCCACCCTACAAAGTAAGAGGGCCTTCCTTGCTACATTTATTTCCATTCTTTATCTTTTTTTGTCTAATTTAGTTCATTCCTGTCCCAAATCGTGGTCTGCTTCCCTATTTTTTTTCCTCAATAAATGCCCCTGTTATAGCAACGGGGCAGAAAAAGCCAGCCTTGTTTTAGGAACGCGCCAGGGCGGTGGGTGAGGTGGGAAAGCCGCGCTGAATCAAGGTGCCTGTGTTTCCAGGCGTCAGGTTTCACATATTGTCTCCCATAAACTCTTGGAAATCAGAACTTACATTCTCCGTTCAAGATACTAATGATTAGATGAATGACCAAATCGGCAATGGAAAAAATGTGAGGGGCAAGGAAGCCGGAGCTGGGATCTGAACTGGGGACCGAGCCCTCGCCTGAAGCGCAAGGGCAGCTGAAGCTGCCCGGCCGGCGCGGGGCTCGCCCGCCGACCCGGGGCGCGGCGCTGCGGCGGCAAACGCGCCCTGCGACGCTCCGAAGGTCCCTGGCTGGGTCTGAACACTAAACTGACAAACGCATTCACTGGGGAAAAGCGTTTAAATTGATCAAATATAAAATTCACGTGACACAAGAGCCTCATAAGGAAACGAAGACCCGAAGACAGAGTCACTAGGCCTGAGTGTCTTCACGTGAAGTTTGATGACGAGGGAACACCACGCGCAGATGAACAGCGTAGGTTAAGGAGAACGAGGTGAATGGAGTCAACCGGGGGAAGCTTCGCAAGTCGTGTCTGTTGTTTGTTCAGATTCCTCTCAGCACTTCTTGGTCTTTTAGGAGATAAGAGTGGCTGTGCCCTCCCGGTGGAGGAGGGCAGCTCTCGCAGGAGGGTTTTAGGGCCTGTGTCTGGGAGCAGGGTGGGAAGAAGGTCACGGTGACCTCCCTCTGCTGTTTTCTCAAATTCCTTCAGCTGGAAATATTCAAAAGCCCAAGTACCCTATTTTGATGCAGCATTTCCTGAATACCTTCAACCCCCAGGGCTTCCCAAAGCTTGGGCTGTGCACCAGCTGAACAGAATTTCCGGAAGAACTTACATGGATTTGAACAGGAGCCGTAGGAAAAGATGTTAGCAACAAGTTGTTCCCTGCCACGCACACACCCTTGTCTCCTGGGTCAGTCAGGCCCGGACCGGGAGGAACCTGTCAGTGGAGTCCCCCCCTGTGCTAAGTTGCTCCAGACCTCGGGCACTACAGCTCCTCATTGGAAATGTGAGAGGAGAAATGACATTGCTGAACGTCCTCACCACTCCCGGAAAAAAGAAATCAAACCACCGATACCAGAAATGAGTAAAATTAAGTCTAAACTTATTTAGGAAATCACATAAAAATAAGAGAATTAGGTAAATTTGCACTTACAAAATAATGGCGTTATCCTGATTCTATAAAACACAATCCCCCCCTCAAAAAATATTAAGAAGTGGTATGCCTGATGGCCTTATGGATGATTTTTATCTTTTCTGTTTTTCTGTAAGTTTTTACAATGATCTTGTCTCATTTTCATAAGGAGAAAGCAAACAATATTCCAAAAAAAACACAAAGGGGATTGGATGAGAAACTTAGTAAATCCCCTCCTGTTGACATTACCATATATCACATGCCACTTCATGATGGAAGACAAGAGCCAGCCAGCTATGCTCTCTGAGCCAAATTCAGCCCAGCTGCCTGTTTTTGTAAATAAAGTTTTATTGGCCCTGGACCACATCATGCATTTAGGTATAGCCTATGGAACTACAACAGAGATGAGTAGCTGTTGCAAAAGTTAAATACTCTCTAATCCTTTATAGAAAATATTTGCTGACACCCCGACCCATTCCCCCCGCCCTCCCCCCACCAAGGGATAAATGTTTCTTACAGGAGAAAACTGGCAGGAGGCAAAGTCCCTCGGCCCGGGCTTCTGAAATTCTGGACCTGCTAGAGGAGCGCCTTGGAGCTTTGAGCCTCTGTTCTCATACTGTTGGACAGGTTACTGTCCCCTCTTAATGCATTCCTATGCACTGATCATTGAAGTCCTAAAAGGACTTCTTCATGTTTGGTCTGCAAACACGAAAACACTTTTATAGTTAGACCTGTGGTGCTGAATTAGAGTACCAGATCTAGAATGATACTTTTTTTCCTGGTGCTTCAGTTACAGGTTGTCCTTTTCAAATAGACGTGGGATTTTCTCAAGAAATTCCAAAGGAAGTTTAAAGTAGATTGGGACATTCAGAACAGGGGGGCCTCAACCTGTAGCAGAGACAGGGGATGGACACCCTCCTCCAGGCTCCTTTGCTGACTTGTCACCTGCGGAGCTGGGGGTCAAGAGCACACATTCAGGTCAGAAACATAACACCTGCTAACTAACCTATGAGACCAAGGTGGAATATGTGAGAATTATTGGATTGAAAAAAGAACCATTGTTTCAAATTGAATCATTCATCAGATAGGGAATCAATTCCTTCTTTTTTTAACAACATAAAATCCCAGTATGTTTTCCTTCATCACACCCTCAATATTACTGAGGAACTATCATATGCTTGCGTGAGAGATACAGCATGATACAGTTCCTGCCCCTGTTCTGGAACACATCTCAGCTCTCAGCTTGTCTGGACCATTTGTATACAAGGAAATTGCATTTTAGTTTCACTGCCATTTAACGTGGCTTGATTATAAAATTATATTTATATTAGGTTGATTACAATGGATTCTGAAAGCGCTTTAATGCCCACCTCCCAGAGAGTTTGGGCATAGCCTCATGGGCCCAGCATTCAGGGTGTGAAGCTGGTGCACACATCAGAGGTCATGGCCTGACTTAGAGGGTTGCCAAAGTCGGTCTGGATAGCCAGCTAGGTGGAGAGTGGGGGACAGGCGCAGCCCTAAAAATGGAAAGCACAGAACCAGGAAGTGGAATGAGGACAATCAGAGAAGGCAGGCAGGAAAAGACCCCCGCAGCAGACTTTCAAAGAGGCTACAAAGAACAACAGCATCATAAAGGGTTACTGATGGATGGAATCCTTTATTTATCATGTGGTACATCTCCTTATTTCCCTGTAAAGTCAAGGAACCAAGGGCCCCGGTCTCCTGCCCATGAGTTCAGAACTCCTGGACCAGAGAGAGTGAAACCCAAGTAATATCCACAGCTCACATTCATCGAGCATTTTGTCATATGCCTATTGCTGGTCATAGATCAGCTCTTGTGCCCACATAACCCTTTATCCCAAAGCTTTGTAGATATTACATAGAACACCATTTGACCCAGTACAATAAACTATGTCCTACAAAGGAATTTGTCTAAGGCCCCCCAGTGGGTTATTGCAGACCTAAGATTCCAACTTAGTTCCATTCAACTCTTTGAAAGTTTCAATGATGGAAAGGCATGAAAACTGAAAAAACAATTACGTTCTTTGGAATTCTGGTATATGTGACACCCGGGCTGCCACAAAATGCCCCGTGGAAGTTCTTGATGTGAAGTTTCCATTCTCCAGACACAACCTGTGCCCCTCCCCCACTGCTACCCTCCCAGTCCAACTTCCTCCTCTAGTGCATCCAGGGGCTTCTGGGAAGGCTGGGGTGAAAGTGTTGCTCAGCTGTCTCATTAACCTTTTAAAGCCCAACTGTTAATTAAGGGCTTTTCCTCCTGGGTTAAATGAAGTCTCCCATCTGCTTTTCACAGATGATGGCAGCCAAATACACACACATGTACACACATACTATACCACCCATACACACATGTACATACACTCATTTACACCACACCGCACACATGCACATCCAGACCCACACCACACCACCCAACGCGCGCGCGCACACCACACCACTCGTACACACCAAACCACACACATGCACATTCACACATACCATGCCACCCCCACACATGCACACATCACTCATACACACCCGCACATACATATGCATATCACACCACACCCCTCTCTGCACAAAATTAAAGGAGGAAATGTTAATGACGCATCCACAACAGCCAACCTATTTTTCACGTCAGCAGCATGTTTCTGATTTAAATTCAAATCATTCATTTAATTTGGCTTCCACCTCTCATCCCCGCCACCCACGGACTGCTCCCGTTAGCTGAGTCCCATACCCTATGTGTAAAACAAACAAAAAAAAATGCCGAGTTCTGAATCTGGTTTACTTCATCTGTTGAAAAATATAATACGTTTGGCTGAGCTAAACAAACTTCTTCCTGAAGAGAGTAACCCGACTATTGGTGTTTGCTGAAATGTTTGACAGATGGGAATCTGTGGGGGTGGGGGCTAAGTCTTTTAACGATCGTGTAACTACTTTGGTTCTCATCTTTGCTTTGCCGTGCTAAGGAACTTTGCGCAAGCACGCCTCTCCGGTCCTCTGTGTCTTTGTTTATAGAATACAAAGGTTATCTGATCTTAACCAGGGCTCCAGAGGTGCATCGACATTAAAACCTAGTGCAGTGGTTGCATGGGCAGGGCTGTGCGCACTGTTCCTGGGGAGAGGAAATTGGGACTTCCAGTGGACTCACCAAAGGTTCAAAGCAGAGAGCTGGTTTTTTACAATAACAGAATTTCATGACTATTGTGAGTCCCTAGCAAATTTTGTAGAAATAGGGACTGGCCTAAGGCAAAAATAGTAGGTTAGCAAACTTTGTCCTAAGTTTTCTCCACATTGGTTGAGGTTGGTATTGTCCTTTGCCAAATGCTTTCATGGGACCCAGAGTCTTTCTGGCATGGAGAAAACACATCTGATAACTAATTATTTTCCCCCAAAGGTATATTAAATTAATATATTAGCTCCCAAGGTATTTGCCTTAAAAATAGAAAACCTACCCAGAAAAAAGGAAAACAGCTTAGCAAAGGGGGACTTACTGCTAAAAATGGAATTTTAGGTATCCACTTGGGGAGATGTTTAGTGGGAAACCATTAATTTAGTTGAGGGAGATTTAGCACTTTGTAGGCACTGAGACTCAAAAAGGAATATGATATAGTGTCGCTTTCCCTTACATGTAATTAAAAATAAAACTTTACTTTGACAGTGACATAAAACTTGCATGTTTGCAAAACTAAAATAGCTCCTTTTTCGGTTTTCTGGATAACTTCAATGTTGTATATATACATTAAAGCTAAACTTATTTTCTCCATTTTTGTGGGGAGAGAGAGGGTGCGCTCAAGTCCTCCCTGGGGCCTAGCACGCTCACCCTCACATCTCTGGAGTTGTCTTTTGTACACGTCCCATGTACTCGCCCAGCGTGAAGTCGGCTCTCACCCACTCTACAGCAAACCTGGCTTACCCATTGGCAGAAAAAGAACTAAAGCAGGAAAAGAATGAAAGAATTCCCATTTTGGCTGACAAACAACTGCTACTTGTTGCTACTAATGGGAAATCTATTTTTACTCTTCCCTACCCCAGCCATGGAGCTGATCTTTGTGACACAAAGCAACCCCAAGCCAAAAAGTCTAAAAAAGAGCATTTCTCTGTGGAGATTATAAATGCAAAATTGCTCCTCTAGGAAATGACACTACAGTATTGCAGACGAGAAGACTACGCCTACTATGTATGTTCCATAAAAATGTTGACCGGCTCCCCCAACAGCCAATGAAAACACAGTCAACCATCCAAGATTTTCACCAAAGATGACATGCAGAGGAAAACTGCCATTCGAACTTCCCCATTGTCATCACACAGAGATGAGCTTTTATTCCAGCATTGGAATTAGACAATCCTAGGCCAACCCAGAAATCTCATCAACCCTCTAAGAGGCCTTGGGAAAATTGCTTGACTTCTCAGAGACCTACCATGGGGACAATGGTGTCATTCTAGCCACTTCTGCCACATGCAGAGCCCTGGGCACCCCATACATGGTAGACATTGTACGGTAATTTAATTGTAAATGTCTTTACAACTTTTGGATAAAAGCTCTTCCTTTGTGGCAAAACAGTTTGCCTCACCTTTTTACAAACATGACGTTGACGAGGCCTTAGACACAAGCTGTATGCCCTTGCTTGACGTCTTCCTCCTACCTTTCTGGTGAAAAAGGCCTATGTTCCAGGAATCTTGGAGACAGAGCCTCAGATGGTATTTGGCCTTCACTACACCATTTCTCAGAAATGTACTCACGTGGCCTTTCTGCACACAAAGCTGGCACACATGAGGGAACCGGTTCCTAAGAATGATGAGCAGACTAGCTCATTCTACCCTTATTCCAACTTCTGTAGTTCCTTGCGCTATGAAAGGAGACAAGCAGCTCTCGTCCCACCCAGGCTTGGTAAATCTTCAAGTGGGACGCAAATGCGGGCCCCGCATCTCACACTCCCACATTCTTTCCAAACACTGCTGTTTTGTTCTGACCCAGAAGCCTTCTCTTGGAGATGTTTGTCTATAAGCAAATGTCCCCCAGACTACTGTGCCGACAGGCTCAGCTGAACTTGAGTTCTGTTCTTTTTATATTTAAGATGAAAATTAATTTTAAAAATATTTAATATTCAGATGATGTATTATAGAATTGTAAATAAAAAACAAAACAATATTTAAAGGGAGGCTGTGGTTTTCCTCGTTTGCAGCCTTGCTTCTCCTCACCATGGTGTTCTTAGAGAGCAGGGTGTGGGGGTCCCCTGCGGGGCCAGGGTCAGCCACCACGAGACTGCGAAGGGGGTGCTCAGGAAGACAAGGTGGGCAGGCTGTGCCTGGCAGCTACTGCCCCCAGGCCTCCCTCCTTGTTTCTTATTTTCTTCTCCCACTGCTTTCCATTTCCCTCTCCCTCCATTTCTGGGCCAGGCCAACCTCTTGCGGCATTATTTTTAGTTTTGTATGGCAGCCCTGACTTGTTGCTCTTGTGGTTTCTTTTTCCCTTTACCAAGGATGTATGATTATTTTTCTGCTTGTGCGTTCAAGGGCGTCGGGAACATTGTGTGCTTATGGCTAACCCCTTGCATTTCCCCGAGGTGCTTTGTTCATTTGCTCATGAACTTTTAATTTTTTCCAGGCTTGTGTGTTTTGTCCAGACTGCAGCTTTTCTGGAGCTGGGCTGGCCTCTTTGTTTTGGGGAAGCTTATTGCTGCACAGTCAGACCATCTGACAGTTGTTATCTGCGACCTGAGAGACAGAACTGCCAGCGATGAGAGCCAGAGGCAGAGATGAGCTGCGCTCCTCACAGACCTCCCAGGTCCCCCGCCCCCAGCACCATCTGGGACCACCCGAGGAAGGAGACCAGCGTGACACCAAATGTTCACGGGAGGATGGAAAATTTCTCCACCTACCAAGGCTGGCCTCAGCCTGTCCTCGAGTCCCTGACAATGGTGAGAACCATCAGATGTCTGCTGTGATCTCCTCTCCCTCCTTTTCCCCCGCTTCCCTCTTTCTTCTTTCCCTTCATCTCTGTACTTCACACAAGCCTGTGGACTGGCTGCTGGGTAACAGCTCTCAGGGAGCGAATGCACGGGCAATTCTATCATACTGGGTACCAGCCAGAGCACCATGTCTTCCAGGATGTTCCCAATCACATTGGGAATAACATCCACACTCTTTATCTGTTTATCTGGGCCAACCCAGCCCCCAGGGACAGGCCTCTGTCTGTCACCTCTCATCAGCCCTCTGCCACGCTTTCCTTCGTTTGCTTTGCCGTCAACCACGTCCCCGCTCAGGGCCTTCTGCACGCTCTGGCTTTGGGACCGCGGGTAGGTGCGTCCGGCTTCCCCTGATCTCAGGCCAAGTGCTCCCCTCTCAGAGTGGCCTGTGCTCGTCTCCCCTGCCTGTTACTCTGTTGCATATCTCATTTCAGTTTCTTCACAGTCTGTCTTCTTCTGAAATCGTCTCTGTATCTATTTGTTTGCTTGTTTATTCACCGCCTTAACCTGCCCTCCCACCCCAAACATTCTGTCTTTTTTTCTACGTGGTCCCCCCAGTGCCTGACACAGAGTTTGTCCCCAGTAAATATCCATGAGATGAATAGCGAAATAAAAACTTCAAAGGAGACATAAGAAATAACAAAAATAACATCATAAACAAGGATGATAATGATAATAATGATGATGATGATTGACTCTTTTGGTATTTTACCAAGTACTGTGTTTTATGAATACTATCTTCAATCTTCAAAACAATCGGGAGAGAGGATATTATTTATATATTTTGCCAAAAAAGGAGGCTTCCCAGACTCTGGAATTTTCCCAAGGCCACCCACCTAGTGAGGGATGGACCTGGCATCCATCCTCAGACAGGTCCGACTCCAACGCCAACAGCCATTCTTTCGTCTTGACCGTGATGTCTAATACACATAAACAACTCTAATACAAGCCAGGGAGTGATAAACTCCATGAGAGGCACAGATAAAACAGCTTGGGAGTTCAAAGGGGGAAGAAGTGGCCTTTGCGTGAGGGGAGCAGGCAAGGGTTGTGACAGGGTGGTTTTGTTTCTCTGGAGCTGTGCCCTTGCAGACGCAAGGGAGGGAGGGAGGACGATTTGGACAATTGGAGGTGGACTGTGAAGGCCCAGGTGTGTTGAAGGAGGGGCCCAGAAGGCCACCATGGGAGTGTGTGTGTGTGTGTGTGTGTGTGTTTGATTATAGTAGTGAACAGAAAGGCATGAGCAACAAGATGACTTTAAAGTCCATTCAGAGAAGGGTACTGGTTGTAGTAGAGAGTATTTGTTTTATCCAGTTCTAACTCTGATTCTTATTTAAAGACAAAAGTACGCGTCTGTATCAATTACAGGAAGAGCTTCATATAAACATCTATTTTGTTTAATCAGACCTCACTATTTATCTACCAAAAAATGTACAATATTTTCTTGTTGAGTCATATTTTAATTTTGGATCTAGTCTAAATATTCCCAGGCCTGGCTAGCCTGAGCAGGGGTCACATGTGACCACTCTACCATTTTGGAGCCCAAGTTTTCATGAAGCAGTGTCCCCATCCCCTTGAGCAGGACTTCTGCCCCCTGCCAAGTCCTTGCCCAGGCTTCCCTTGAGTCTCCAGGCACATCAGCTGTGCTCACGGGGAGGCCCTGCTTGCTTGCACTGCTCTGCCTTCTCTCTTCCCCCCGGGCGCTGCAGTCTCCGCAGGCTCGTAGATCCCGTGCTTTGGACCAAGCCCCCACCTGCGGCTCCAAACCTGAAGGGTCCCAGGTGACTCTCTAGCCCTGGAGCTGTACACTGTGGTCCTCAAAGACCACAGAGGCCTTTTCTCATCTGAGGGCTAAGGCCAGACTGCAAAGGCCTGGCAGTCATAATAGATTTAGATGGATACCAATATGTCATCAGGAACTGAATGTGTATGTCCTAAACCCCAACGGTGTCAATGTGACAGTAACTGTCACATAATGGAGCTTCTGTAGGGACACTGATTCCCTGGTCTTTCAGGTAAAGAGAGAAAATCTGTAATTTAGAGCTGATAAAGCAAATGGAAGAAGTAAAGGTATATTTAAAGTATAATGACGATTGTTATAAACAGGTTTTGAATAGTGGAAGAAAGGCAGTGGGGAGGACATAGACTATGTAACAATTCTTTTTCATGAAAATTGTATTTATTTATTTTTAGAAGGGAAGGGAGAGGAGAAGGAGAGGGAGAGAAACATCTATTAGTTGCCTCTCGCATAACCTCAACAGGGGACCCAGCCTGCAACCCAGGCACGTGCCCGGACCAGGAATCCAAGCGTCAGCCCTTCAGTTTGCACACTGTCACTCCGTCCACTGAGCCACACCAGCCAGGGCAGAACTATAACAATTCTGACTTATTGGCTGCCTTTACAACTGCAACAATATCACACAATAACATGATAAAGAGTACAATTCAGAACAAGGATTGAATAGTTTTGAGTGTACATAAGCCTAAAAACACAGTATCAACATGCATAAAGAAAGAATTTCAATACAACGAGATCTAGGCAGAAATACTTCATGGGAAGAGACTTTGGTGCATTCTCTTAGTCTATGGCAGGTCAAGTGAATAAAAATAAAATCAGCAGACCTAAATAACAAAATTAACAAGGGAAATCCAACTGATACATATCATCCTCTGTTCCATGAAAACAGAGCATACATTTCCCCTGCAAGTACCCATGGAACATTCACACACGCAAAAATAATCATCTCTTAGGACACAGAGAAAACTAAGTGAAGCCTGAAAAGTGCAATCTGTACAAATATCTTCCCGTGGTTGTAATGGGGGAAAAATTAGATGAAAACAAACAAACAAACAACAAAAGCACTACTCACATGGAAATACTTTTAAAACGTTTCTTAGGGTAACTTTTGAGTTAAGGAGTAATCCAAAACCAAAATTACAGACTATCTAGGAAAACACTACATATCAGAAGATATATTATGAAACTATAAATTCTACTCTATTCTATTTATGTGTAATAAAATGAACATAAAATAACAAAGAGAAGAAAATAAACCAAACAAGAGGAGAAGGAGAAAGAATCAAAGGGAAAACATAAATTAATTAATGAGAAAAGAAAAAGTAAGAAGCGAAACACAAAGATCTGTTTTTTTAAAAAATAAAAGCAAAATGCAACTATCGACTAATCTAAACAAATGAAAAAAGAATGCATAAAATGAAAACTAATAATAAGATAATAGCCACAGAAATAACACTAAAAGACTGGCAGGGAATGCACTGCAAAACTTCATAAAATAAATTTGTGAACTTAGTTATAGTAGATAATTTTTCTATGATAATAAATTTTTAAAACTGATCCCAGAGTAGAGAGGAGATAGAAACATTAGAAAATAACAATAGAAAGAAAGCTTAAACTCATATATTTGGAAAATAAGTAATATATTATTGAATAACACTCAAGTTAAAAAGAGATTATAAAGAAAATTTTTAAATATTTAGTAATGAAAGACATAAAAACCCTATAGTTTAAATTTATGGGGCAACACATATACTTGTACTCAAATGTTCATAGAAGATTTCATCACATTAACCCCAAATTGAAAGCAAAATAAGTGTCCTTCAACAGGTTAACAGCTAAACAATCAAATTGTGATGTATCCATACAATGGAATAATACTGTGGAATAAAATGGAATGAACCAGTGATCCATGCAACAACATGGATGGGTCTCCGAAACATTATGCTGAGTAAAAAAGACCAGACATAAAAAAGTACATTTTGTATGATTCCATTTATATAAAGTTTCAGAAAAAGCAAAATTAATCTGTCACACTAGAAAGCAAATCAGTGTTGCTTTGGTGAAGTGTCAGAAAAGGTTTATGGAAAAGAGGCAGGAGGGCACATTTTAGAGAGCAAGGGAAATGTGTTGTATCTTGACTGTGTTCGGTCGCTCAGGGTATAGATATTTAAAGCTCATCAACCTGTCCACATAAAATGGCTAATTTTGTGGTATATAAATTATATCTCGAAAGAGCTAATTTTTAAAATTATGTGGCAACAAAGTAGCACTTTGATGGAACTTTGTAGCTATCAATAAATTTATTTGGAAGCAAGAAAGCTTAAAAATAAAAATGATAATCAACTTAAAGAATTGGAAAGAGCACCAGAACAAATCCAAAGAAACGGGAAGGAAGAAAAGACCATTAACAACAAAATAATAATAAACATTAACAAAAACAAAATTCTTCGAAAATATTAACAAAGGAGAAAAGACCCCTGGCAAGACCACTCAAGAAAAAGAGAGAAGATGCAAATAAACATGGAATTCAGAGAAAAAGAAGAGGGTAGGGTGGGGAAGAGCTATGAATATAAGGGGAAATTTTAAAAAATTAAGCATAATACACATTCATTTGATAATAATTTTGAAAACCTGGATGATATACATACACACACAATCAAGTGTTCTGTTCCTATGAGAAAGACAAGGAGGAAAATCTTTATTACTAATATGGAAAGATCCCCAAGATATATTTTTAAGTGAAAAAAGCAAGATGTGAAGAAGAGAGGATTATGTATTATCAGTATGTAGAAAGGGAGGGAATAAAGGTCTGTTTGTGTTGTCTTGTATATATAAATTTATAAACAGTATCTGGAAAGATAATCATGGTTGCTGGTTGTGTGTTGATTGGGAGAAGCTGGAACCGAATTGTTGGAAGAAGGTTTTTTAGGGTGCACCATTTTGTACTTTTTGTTGTTTGAGTTATATGACTCTCCTACCTATTCAAATAGGTAGCTTGAAACAAAAGTTAAAAATTTGTGTTACTACAGTTATGTGTGTTCCATAAGTAATAATCCTTCAAATACTGCTTTCTGATAGAGTTTTGAATTAAACCAAAAGTAAATGAATGGTCACAATTTTATTTTGGAAGTGTAACCACAGGACTTTTAAATCCGGAATAGACTTTAATGATGATCTGCTGAAATTCAAAATCTCACTCGTCACGTAAGAAGAGGGAAACCCAGAGAGGTTTCATGGTCTGTTTTATCTGCTGTCAGAGTTAAGCTGAAACGAAGGTGCCTTGTATTTTCCTATTGATTCAGTGGCAACTTTGCTTATCATTTGTGTAATTCATTTTAGGCTATTTTGTCTCCTCGTTCTTATGTAAGTGGCTCTTCTTTGGAGAAGAATTGTGTAATCGCTACTGCACAATTCCTCCAAGCTCGCCTTCCCACAGGGGAGAATTGGATCCCTGAAATTCATGGCCAAAGACAGAAATGACAACTAAATTCACCTGCCTGCAGAAACATTTTGCTTGGGGTCTTACTCGGATGTTATGTATCACATCATAACTCCAAAGAACAGGAATTTAATTCTGGAAGCCAAGAATTTTCAGTCATGTGGGGACCCTGTGCAAGTTTTCTCTTTGTTGGAATAATAATAATAAGTAATAAACTTATTAATAAATAATAAAATAATAAGAACACTTATTGGGTTCTCTCTCTACACAAGGAACTGAACTAGGTGCTGTACCTGGAATGAACTTGGATTTAATCTTCGTAACAGTCCTATGAGACAGATACTGTCATGAAACACGTCATAGAGGGGAAGAAACGGGGGTTTACAGGGCTTGACTGGCTCAGGGTCGGCCGTGGCACTGAGCTGCAGGCACAGACTCCAAAGTCACATCCTTCATTGTTTCTCAGGTGCCTCTGTCATACGGGTGATTTTTTAACATCTCTGATTCTCTTTTCCTTCCCCACTTCTCTCACACCCGCTGAGTTAGAAATGTCTTCCCTTTGTGTTTTCATGAATTTCTGAGTGCAGTGAGTCCTGATGGCAGTCTACCAACAATTCTATTTCTTGACACTTCATCTTATCCAAGACTTCATTTAAGAAGAGATCAGATTGCTGCGGGGTTGTTTCTCTGTGTGAGACACATGCGTTTCAGCAAGAACAATTTTGAGGAGTAATGTTTTGTTAACATCTGTCTAACATAGGTTACAGGCATAAGAGTAATATGTTAATTTGTAAAGATGTTTTCCTTAGAGAAATTAGTTATTGAGCATTAGAATAGCTCAAATGCATGAAAAGTTATGCATTATGATTTTTTTAAAGAATTGCCTCTTGCATTGCTTTCAAGTAAAAATTGTAAGCCAAATAAAGTCAGTACTTTTTTTTTTTTGCTTAATATGGACCTTAAGAAATCTCTTTTAATACATGATGATGATTTATAATGTACATACCAAGAAGTATCTTAATTTTGACAAAAATTACATATTTTAAAGTGCTTAACATATTTATTTTTAATGGCTTGGATATTTTTTCTACCTCTTATTTATAAAAATATATTACTGATTTACTTACATTACAGGATTCTGAGTTTAATGTGATGTTAACATACAATAAATGCTCACGTCATATACTCAAATGAATCCAAATGAACCAAAGACCTAATGTAACAGCTAAAATGATAGAACTCTTAAAAGAAACTATAGGTGTAAATCTTCATCACCTTGGGTTAGGTCATGGTATGTTAGATATGTCACCTAAAGCATGAGCAAATAAAAATATACACAAGTTGAACTTCATCAAAATTTAACACTTTTACGTTTCAAAGAACATTATCAAGAAAGTGAATAGATAACCCCCAAAAATGGGAGAACATATCTGCCAATCATATGTCTGATAACAATCTAATATTAAACATAAGGAACTCCTACAAGTCAACAATAAAAAGACAAATAACCCAATTAAAAAATGAGCGAAGGATTTGAATAGGCATTTCTTCAAAGAAGAGATGCAAATGGCCAAGAAGCATGTGCAATAAAATTATTAATCATTAGAAAAATGATAATCAAAATCATGAGATACCATTTCACACCCTCCAAGGTAGCTATATTTTAAAAAGGCAGAAAATAGCAAGTGTGGGCAAAGTTATAGAGAAATCAGAACCCTCACATAGCCGAGATTATAAAAATGGCGTAGCCATCTGAAAAATAGTCTTGCAGATCCTGAAAACGTTCAACATAGAGTTACCACATAACCCAGTGATTCACTCTTAGGTAATAACATATATCCTCACAAGAACTTGTGCATATTATTCATAATACTCCCAAACTGGAAATACCCTAAATGTCCATCAACTGATGAATGAACATACAAATTGTGGTGTATCTGCACAACGGTATTACCCAGCCATAAGAGGGGTGTGGTACTAATGTGTGCTGCTATAGGGGTGGACCTTTAATTCAGTAGGCCAAGTGAAAAAGACCACACATTGCTTGATTTCACAAGTACATAATGGCCAGAATGGGTAAATCTATAGAGCTAGAAAGTAGACTAGTAGTTGCCATGGGTTGTGCAGTGGGGAGCCTGGAGAGCGACTGCCCATGGATATGGGGCTTCTTTGGGGGGTGATGGTAATGTTCTGAATTGGATAGCAGTGATGGTTGCACAACCTTGAGAGTATATGAAAACCCCCTGGACTGTACACTTTAAATAAGTGAACTCCTTGGATTATGAATTATGTCTCAATTTTTAAAAGGATGGGATGTCAGACACCACATTTACCTAGGAGAAGATTATCCATACACACATTTCAAAAGATCTATTCTAGTTACATGCCTTGGATTTCTTACCCAAGTGAGCCTCACCTAGATGAAGCACATAAAAGGCTCAAGAACATGGACATTAGGAGATGATTTGCCAGGAGGAACGTTGTGGAGAGAGCTTTGCCTGAAGCCCTGACCCTTTCCTGGGATGGGGCAGGGAATATTTTCCCCTTTGAATGAGCTCTCATCTTCTACAGAAACCTGGGTCCCTGCACTTACCTGGCAGAGCCCTCAGGTCTCTGATGCAAACCTAAGTAAACCACTTGGCTTTGCCAGCAGGTCCACAGTTCCATTGGGAACAACTGACCTTGCCTTCTGATGGGAGGCCAAGGGGCAGACTTCCAGGTCCAGCTGTGGAGCCCTTGGCTGGAGTATTGTCCTGGGGATTCCTTCTGAAGGAGTGAGTGGGGCCTGACAAAGGAGGTTCTCTGCTCCTGAACAAGTTATGTTTGCAGTGGCTCCACCGTAGGTCTCCAGAGAGCCCATAAATGCACTCACCAGACAAAAGGTCAGCTTGAAGCAGCTCCTAGACACAGGGGGCATGGGACCATTGAAGGACAGCAGTGAGCCAGTCAGAGCTCTTCTCTTGGTCACCTCTCCTCCCTCCCTGCTCGGATCTAGGTGAGGCCAGAAGCAGCGGTTGGTAAGTCAGGGAGGAATAAGGGGGAAGAGAGATTGAGAGTCACCCCACATGCCTACCGCAAGTGGTCCCAGTCAAGATTTAGGGAGGTGAAATGGTTTGCTCCATGGCGCACAACTTTGCTGGTGGAGCTGTGTTCATTTTCTGAAGCCTATAGGCACATCGCTGTACTGAGAGAGAAGATGAATATCTGTACAGTAGGCATGGACATTTTTGAGTCCTAGCCATTAACGTAGAGCAGGCAAAGACAGGGCAGTGACATAATACAGGAGGAGCAATTGTGTTCAGGGTTCAGGAGGGAAGGGCAGCCTTGTGTAGTCCTACAGAATCACTCTGGTCTCCAAGTTTTCCAAGAAATGCCCATTTGTGCATGGGGTCTTTCCAACCTTAAAGCATTGCCTTCCAGCAAGATACATGCTTTCCTCTGCACAGATGAAAAAAATTAAAGAAAACCTGTGCGAAGTAAACAACAGAGTTAACAGCGTGATGAGCTGCACGTGCAGTTTCTTAGCAGGTTTGTGAGTGTGGAAATATTCACTGATAAGCACTTTCTCACCTATGGCACCTATGGTACCGCATAAATTAATTTCTGTAACAAGTAATGCTCAGCACTTCCTACAGGTTGTTTTTAGAGACTTTGTAAATTTATTTCAGGAAGCGCTTATGTTGTGACAGCTTCTAGAGGTTTATGTCGTTCATTAAAGCTCAGGAAAGGACCTAGCAGTGCAGGCACAAGTTCCTGCCTAGGGGCAAATGGGGGCCTTTGAAATATGACATCTGGTCAAATGTTTGGACTTCCATAGGACTTGACTATCACAAATACGATAGTTCTAGTACTGACATCATTTTGGTTGCTCTCTTGAAATACTCCCTTCAAAAAATAGTCATCTTTATTTAGAATTTGGAAAAGATGCTGCTTATTCTACACATTTTTATCTATAAAAGGAAAAGCCATTTTCATGGCATTTTGTGTTCTAAAACAGCAGCACTATGTGTAAGCTATATATAGAGCAAAGATGCTTCCACTATTTTGAAAATGCAGGTCAATAAAATTAGTAAATAAGAGATTCTGGTGTGCAGACCCTGATAAAATCTAATCCTTATATTTTACAGATGAGGCTTGAGGCTAAGAGACGAAGTGTCAAAGGTGAGGTTGTCTAATTCTAAGGCCAGCCTACTTTCTACCACCCGATGCTGCTGGAAGATTGGAGTGCCTGGGAAGTAGCCAAATACCATTTGCCCAATGTCAAAGTCAATCTGACCAAAACAACAGGAGCTACCGTGGATGGTTAAGCCCACTTTGTCCTCCTTCTTGTCCTCCTACTGAGGACAAGAGGAGCATCCTACCTTACCCTTGAGCTACAGCCATCATCACAACCCTGACTTCAGCTTCCCTACACCTCCGGGGAGGAGTATTCAGGGAGGCACCGGTCTGGGATGGGGGCACCAGGTTTACAGGTGCGGGTTTGCAGTGTTTCAGCTGGCTACCTGTTGTTGAGGAAAAGCAGATGCTCCTGATGGGAGTCGGGACACAGGGATCCTGTTGAAGTCTGGATTGTTCTCATACCTCCCTACAAGCCAGCAGCCCAAAGGTCAGAAGAAACAAGAAGCTGTCTTCCAGCCGTCAGCAGTGGGCATTTGGTTGACCAGCTGTTGCTGTTCTTTATTTACAAAGCATCTGATGATCAGGTTTGTGATTTATATGATAAAAAAGGAGAGTGGGAATACTAAATAAATACAGCAGAATAAATTGGTTATTCATTAATAGCCATGAGACCGTGTATTAGTTTCCTATGCCTGCTATAACGCAGGGCCACAAACTTGGTGGTTTAAACACACGCACGTTTATTCACGTGTAGTTCTGGAGATGAGAAGCCCAGAATCAGCTTCCCTGGGCCAAAATCAATGTGTCAGCAGGACTGCGGTCCCTCTGCGCCTTTAGTGAGGGATTGTATTTAGAGTTGAGCTGGGTGATTTGGGATAATCTGCTCATCTCAAACTCCTTAATTTAATTGCTCCTGCAAAGTCTCTTTTGCTATGTAAGGGAACATCCACAGGTCCCCAGGATTACGTTCTCAATATCTTTTTTTCTGGAGAGTCGAGTATTATTCAGCTGACCACCATCTGCAGGTCAATAAGCCTCCTCATGGGTACACACCAGCTGCCTTTTTACAGCCTAATGAGCTCTGTGGGGCCTTTGGGTACGCTCAGGGCAGCAGGGTGCTGTGGGGTTCTGGAGGACTAAAGAAGTTCATCTAGTTTCCAAAGGTCTAGTTTACACCCAAGGAAGGGCCTGGGAACCACATTTGGTTTTTATCCATAACAGCTGCTACCACTACTTTATATTCAATCTGCCTGTGTTTGCCTGAGTTTGTGCAGGTGTGGAGGTAAGGCCACAACGAGTGTCTCTTGCTTCTCTTGAGCTCTGAGCTCTCCTCTCTTCCAAATGCAAGGCTAATCACTGCACAGCACTCACTGGGAGCCCTGCTGGCTGGGAGCCTTCTGGATCCTGTGTGTGGCTCTGGGCTTGGCCGCTTTCCACTCTACAGTTGGGGGCCCCACCTGTGACACTGGCCAGTGAATTCCCTCTGTCTTCTTGGCATAAGCCTTTAAATTTAACCTACAAGTCCCTGCAACTTCTGGAGCTAAGGATGCTATGAATGGAGCAGAGGTGAGTGAGTCTTATCACTGGGTACCACAAATGATCCTGTTGGGAGAACCTGGCTCTAAGATGGAAGGGCCTAACGTGGACTACCTGGGTCTGAATCTGGTCTGTGTGACAGTGGGGACCTTCGGTTTCCTTACGTGTAAAATGGGGGAAATTGCAGTTCTTAGCTCCTCGGGTTGCTGCAAAGACTGAACGATATAATCTGACCAAACTCTTAGCATGAGGCCTGGCATCTAGAAGGGCTCAATCCATTCTGAATAATGGGTCCAGCCAGGGGGACTCCTGGGACATAGATTTCCTGATTGATTCACTAAGGTTATGCTGAATGTGTGTGTCATGGTGCGGAGGATGCGCTGCACAGTGGGTGGGTCCTCTCGTTAGTCATATTTATGGAGACTTGACCGGAGTCGGTTCTCTTGGGGAGACAGAGATGTATAAAATAGAGAACTCAGCATCTGAAAGGACAAAATAGATCTAGAAGTTCCCATAGATGTCACAGGACTAAGGCAGCTGTGTCAGACTGCCAGTACAAAGAGGCCGGCTTCTGGGGTTGCGGGAAGGAGGGACAGTTTTCCCGAGAACGCGGGGCTCCAAAGACTTGTAAATTCCTGCACTTCACTCTCCTGATTCTGTGAATTTGTTTCCATTTGCGATTATTTGGTGTCCATTTCCGGTTAAGAGAGCAGCACAGAGATGCAGTTGAAGCAGCGTCTGCAGGGCAGAGCTCTTGGACTTGCAGGCCTCGCAGGAGAGCGCTTGGGAGGGGACTGCCAGGCAGCTGGCTTCTCCCGCGGAAGCTCTTCCAGGCTCCGGCCTGTGCCGGGAAGGGCTGGGTGTGTCAACCTGGAAACAGATCTGGAGCAAAGCAGGAAAGCAGGCTGATGAAGGTGTGACCTTCCCATGGGCGCATTTCACCTTCCCTTCCCATGGGCAGGAGTGCCTGACTCCCTCCGCCCCTTGGCACGGACTCTCCCGGCCACGGTGGCTGTCTTAGTCCTCTGGGGATCCTCCATAGCGAAGTACCATGAACTGGGGGTCTTAAGGCAACAGAAGGGTATTTTCTCACAGTTCTAGAGGCCAGAAATCATAGTTCCAGGTGTTGGCAGGGTTGCTTTCTTCTGGAGGCTCTGTGGGCATGTGTCTCTTCTGGCTCCTCTCGGTGGTTGCAAATCCTTGATGGTCACTGCATTGCGACACAGTCTGTTTTCTGGCTCAGTTGTCACACGGCCTTCTCCCCTTTGTCTCTGTCTCTTCCTTCCCGTCTCTCGTAAGAAGAGCTCTCCTGATTGGATTTAGGGCCCACCCTAATTCAGGGTGGTTTGATTTCAAGGTCCTCGCCTTTATTACGTCTGCAAAGATCATTCCAAATAAGGTCATATTCTGAGGTTCTAGGTGGATACCTTTTGAGGGGGCACATTTCAGCCTAATAGGGTGATCATATAATTTTACATTCAAACCAAGACCTGTCGGGATTGACAAATGTTAAGTGGGAAGAATGGCAGACAAGTGTCCTTGCTTGGGCACCCCGGGGTGGCCGTATGACCCCCCTCAAGCTGACCGTCACCATCCTCCCCTGGGAGGACCAGCTGTCAGGCTGGTGGGTTGGGAGAGGGAATGTGAAGACCAAACTGTCCTTAGTACCAACTCCTGAGCTTTTCCAATAGTCTCTGGCAAAAATTCACTTGCTCCTGGTTGAATCATCTCCTTCAGAGACACCAACGTGGATATCAAAGTCACTTTCCACTTATTCATCTGCCTTGCCTCTTCCAAATGTTTTGACGTCCTCTTCTTCTATTCTCCTTTTCTTTTTTTAAGTAACCATTTTATTGTCACTTGAGTGGGAAGTGACAGTGTGCAAGACAGTACCCCAGGAGTTGGGGAAGAGTGAAGGGGAGGGTGCCTGTATATGCTTTTGTATAAAAAAATGGGTGCAGGAGAAAACTGCATTTTGTTCTTATTTTTATGCTAGAACACAAGAGAATAAGTAAAAGGGAAACCTCAATCAATAATTTTAAACAATGCAATTAAAATGGCAGTGAATACTTATATTTAGATATCAACCCCAAAGGGTGTGTTTACAGTGGTATGGTGCTACTTGATGTCGGTGAGGGTGTGGGAGAATAGGCAGCTCATCCTCTGCGGGTGACATAGAGACCAGCAGACTTTTCTGGAGGACGAGCTGACAAATACCAAATGCTTGAAAACGACGCATAGCCATCCACCCAGTTTCACCTCTGGGAAGTTATTGGGAAGAAAAACAAAAAAAGATTTGGTACCGATTTATGAATGAAAATATGCATGACAAACCATGTGGAGGTCAGAATCAGTTGAAATATGAGTATGGTAATAATTAGCTAAATTAGAGGTCATCCACAGGACAGCATTGCATACAGCCATTCACAACCATATTTTAAAAGAGTATTTAATGACATTTTCAAATGATCAGGAGATTATTTAAAATTTAAGAGACAGTTTACAAAGCAATTTTTAAAAGCCAAACAACATTATACATTGTCAAAAAAAAAAAAAAAGACAGTTGCTCAGATATATGTCAGGATGTTAAAGTTGAGCATCTCTGAGTGATGAGATTATAGCTGGTATTTATTTCTCCTTTTATGTTATTCTGCATTTGTAGATTTTCCACAATAAACATGTCTTGGCATTATATCAAGAAATCAGCCCCCCAAAAATAAGGACAAAGAGGAACAATGAACACAACAGGAAAAACTAATCAGATCCCTGTCCCTTCCCCTTCTCATGGTGTTCCTTGCATGGTACAGAGTCAGGCTATTTAGGGAATGGGACCTATACATGCTCCCCAGGGCCACCGCACTCTCCTACCACCTGTGTCCTCAGAACCAACGCCTTCCTTGGTGGCACTGGGTCACATACTTTGATGCCCCACACAGTGTTGAATCCTGGCTTCTTCACCTGCCATTGTCGGAAAACTCTCTGGACCTTGGAGAAGAAAGAGATTGTTTTTCTTTTGGCTACCAGTTTAGAATGAGCCTCAAACAACCTTTTGTATTGTTTTTCTATCCCTCCCATAAAGAGTGGCCCCTTTCTGCAAGTCACCTGGTTGGGAGGGCAGCAATAAGTTGTCACTACTCTTTGTACTACAGCTCCAGGACTTGTACCTCCTATGATGAGTTGAGCCTGACCTTTTTTCCTCTCAGGGAGTCATTAGCTTTATCCTGAAAGTTAATCTTTTGATTAGGCAGGTAATCTTGAACTTCTTTTGCTTTGGGTATTGATAAAGTATTTGAGGCCTTTTTTCTTCAAAGGTGTTGATTGATCAGTTCCATATACTTCAGAAAATTCCAACGCCCAACTCTCCCTCTATCCCATATCCTCCTTCCCTCTAATCCACTCACCAGAACCCAGATGCTATAATTTCTGATCCTGACATCATTGTCCCTATCACTCACTGTCACCTCATTTATTACGCCTTCAAGGCTCCCTCCTTCTGCTCATTTAGTTTCTTTTTCGACTTCATTTGTGTGTGTGTGAGTGATGCAGACATACAGGAAAATGACAGGAGCGCAGTTGGATGTGTTTGTACACATTTGATAATCTGTTTGAAATTAAAAATATAAGACTCTTTTAAGGTTACCCCTTCACCATTTATGGACTGCTCTTGTGTTTAGGTGATCTTAGATTCTGAAAGAAAAATTAGGGCACATGGGCTGATAAAGTACTTTTTGTAGTATTTATATATCTATTTGGTCAAAGCCTTACAAAGGGATAAAAATGAAAGAATGCTGAGCTTAAAAGTCAACTGTATTGATAATAATAACAATCAATAACATTAGGACCATTTTAGAAAATCTTCAGCACCTGGCTAGTATTGTATTGCTACGTTTGCTGTATGTATGTGAGTATAATCGACTTTGTATACAACTGGTATTCTAAACATAATTTGATGGGTATTAGAATATGTAATGTCTCAAAATAGAGTTTATGTTGACCCATCAGCCTATTAACTTACCAGCCCCAAACACACTGAACACTGAACAGCATTTCTTCATGGCAGGCTACTGCTTGCTCTTCTCAGACGCCAGATGAAAGAATGATAGAACAGGCTTTGTAGATTGAGAAGCTTACATTTTTAAAAAAGTGTACGACTTATAAGGACCGCGGTGTAGGAGCTTTTAGAATAAGAGTCCCGGGTTCCTATGGCTCAGGTGGCTGTGTTTCCCACCAGCCTGCCTACTCCATTGTTTATTTGGCTATAAAAGTTGCTTATTGGAAATAATTTTTTAAATATTGAAATATGCCAAAAATATTGAAATACAGAAAAACTTAGAGAAAAACTCAGAGAAAAATAACTCACAATTTCAATACTCAGAGACGTCTGTTAAGACTGACTTAAAATAATTTTCTGTGTATATATGAATATATGAGATCATGTAGAATATATAATTATGTATCCTGTTTTTTTACTTAACATCATATGCTAAGCATTTCTTCATGTAACTAAAAATTCTTAAAAACATCATTTTTAAAATTATTCAAACTTCACTGTGGCAGAGATCTTTGCCTGTTTTGCTAACCAGTGTCCATCTTGTGCCTAGTACATTACCTGGACATAGTGGGCACTTGGTAGACAGTTATTAAATAGTTCTATATATTATAAATGTACTCTAATTGTTCAAACTCTAGTTATGGACAGTTTATTCTTTTTTAAAATTTTCTTTTAATCCTTACCCAAGTACATGCCCACTGATTTCAGAGTGAAGAGGGCGAGGGAGAGAAACATTGATGTGAGAGAGAAACATCAATTGGCTGCCTCCCATACGCGCCCTGACTGGGGATCGAACCTGCAGTCTAGGTATGTGCCCTGACTGGGAATCAAACCTGAAAGAAACCCTTTGGTGCACAGGACAATGCTCCAACCAACTAAGCCACCTGGCCAGGGCAACAGTTTTTTCTTTTATAAATTGTATTTCTATGAATGCTTTTTAAATCACATTTCTAAATCATCTACCTTGGGAGTTCTTAAAATCTGTTTTCCTAAAAGTATAACTATCAAGTCAAATAGCACAAACATTTTTATACCGCTTGATGCAAATTGTTTTATAGTATGGTGCCCAACTTCAAGAAGATGAGATTATGGAGAGATTACAGATAAAAATTATCTCTACATAATCAATTAATAGAGTGATCAAACCATGACTTTCCTGAAATAATTTAAGCAAGATTGCTACTAATCAGAGATGATAGGGAAACATTCAATTCACTATACCTAATTGTCGACTTCCCCCTGCCCGACAGTTAACACTAGGAGGATTTATTATTTATTCAATAATTGCGTATTGAGTGCCAAAAATGGATCATGTGCTGAACTCTGGGAAAACCATGATAATCACAGTCTCTGCCTGTATGGGGCTTATAGGTGATTGGGAGAGACAGGGACCTTTGAAGGGATAGCACCACCTGGGAGTGCTGAGTCAGAGTTAATTTTTTTGAGTAACATGGGGTGCACTACACACAATATACTTGTTTCTTAACACCTGGTATTTCTTCTCACAGGAAAGAAATAGTCAACAACATTAGACAAAGTTTGGAAAGAGATGAGATTCAAAGGGACCCATGAGTGAACTCAGTTAAACAGTTAGAGACAGAGCCTTGAATAGACTCAGTAGGAGAGCTCCCTACAGAGATCTTGGCTTCACCATTCAACTTCCCAAGGTCTTGGGTTTCACCTCTGAAATAAAGAATTTCACATTTCAACCCCAGTTCTAGCCTTCTCTGAAATCTAAGTTTCAGTGGCCCCTGCCTCTGAGATTAGAAGTGATCTCTAGGCTACCCCACAATATTCACTGCACCCTAATATGTTCACAGACAGGCAGGAGGTTCAGGGAGCTTTCTGAGGCAGTCCATGATAAGCTTTTTCAAATAAAAAGTTTTTATAGTAAAATTTGGTGAACCAAATTTTTGGTGAAGCCCCATTCACCTTGTGCCTGCCTGTCTGGACACACCCTTTTCTTGTTGATGTGTTGGCCATACTCAGGGCCCAGAGCATCCAGAGGCACATTGTTGGTTCCCCTTACACTGTTCCTTGGCTGAAAGTGTGCCTTAGAATAACAGAGCACCAGGTTTATATTATTGCACCGATTCTGAATACAATTCTTTGTATTTCATTGTGCATGTGTGTCGGGGTGGGGGATCATGATAGTCCCTCTGTGTTCTCTCCTAGATGAGAAGTAGCCTGGGACACTTGTTGGATGCTGTTTAGGGGGACAGGAGTGTCCCAGGCCCTTTGGTGATAATGCTCAGTCACTGAAGGAGCACCCCTGAGAGACAGCATCTGCGGAAAGTGAAAATAAAATCAGATAAAACCATCCAGCTGTTGGTTGATTGGAAGGACCCATGCAGAGAATGAGTCAATGTGGGGGAAGCCAGATGAGACAAGAGGGTTAGGAGTGGAAGGAAGATGAAGCTTGAGCCTTGACAGTGGGTATAGCAGCTTTTTATAGGTACCTTGTCACCTCTGAGAATGGCAAAAGTTATCATTAAGGGCAACAACTGGACCCAGCCAACTGTTAATGACTAGAACAGTACTAGTGAAGAGGATCCTGGCTGACTGGCGGCTGGTAGTGGATTTTACTGCTTTGGCCACACCAGCTTGGGGCCTAGGAGCACATGGCAGGACCCCCAAATCATCTGTGCTTTCTCTGAGCACTTCAAGAGACACTGTGGACAGCTCAAGTTTGTGTATTGAGTGATACCAAATGACTGGTCTGTTGAATCAACTATGATTACAAGAGATTTTATTGGGTTGGAATAAACCTCTTTATGATTCTTTGTTGCCAGGGAGCTCACTAAAAGGGGAGTTGATGTCAGCCTTCAGGGTGGCTCAGTAGATGGCCTTTTTCAGGCAAAGAGCCATTGTGGGCAGATGATGAGATGACAGAATGCCAGATTTCTCCACTTTGGGAGCTTTAATCATCAATAAGGGGGAGGGCTGAAGATGAGCTAAGTGAAAAGCACTTCTCTTCCAGGAGGGGTAGATCATTGTTAAGAAGAAATTGGCATTTCCCACATCCCCTCTCCCAAGTTAAAAGCCAGCAAGAAAGTTGTCTCTACGTGATCATGACTATGCCAAGGAAACTGTGGTCACCTCATTTGTCCTTGAGTGTTTGCGTGCCTTGAACTTTGCTCTTTCCTTGTGTTGTTAATAACTCTAGGGCTAAATTAGTACTGTGTGTACTAGTTTAAAATTTTCCTTTGGGAACTTGTTCCATCTCTTCTTGTACTAGCTGTTCCTCTTTTATTGAACAGTAGCAAATGTACTACCCAGTTTTAAACCCATATTTGGCAAGTTCTCCATCCAGGCAGAAGGGCCAAAGGAGGTTATGGGGCCAGCTTTACTTGACTTTTTATAAGAAATTTAATTTTTTTCCAAAAGAAGTTGGCCAAGTGTTTACATTAAAAATAAACATATCTTCACAAACATCATTTGACTCAAATTACGATAAGTTACGCTTTGAATTTAGATGAGATGAGTCATTGACCTGAATGAAGATTTATTCTCTATTCAACAAACATGTATTGATTTCTCACTGTCAGCCAGGAATTGTGTTAAATACTATGAGGCTTATATTGATAAATGAGATAATCCCTGCCTTCAAATTACTCTCAGCCTCTTGAGGGAGATATATAAAAAAAAGATTAATAGCACATTGTGCTTAATATTTAGGTATAAGTAAGCTCAGGAGGCTATGAAGCTATTTTGGGGATTCCAGGCAGGGAGTATCAGGCTTGGAAGATCACCTATTGCAGTGCCAGACTTCTACAGCTACCTATGTGACCCTTAGTTCTTTGAGCATCCCAAATGCTCTTTACATGGTACAAAGATTGATGCTTCATTCTCTTCAGGTATTTCCTCAAAAATCACCTTCCTACTGAAGTCTTTCCTGATCATCCTACTTAAAATTGTACTTTAGACCTGCCCCCTCCTCCCCATTTCTTACTCTTCTTCTATGTTTGTTTCCTTTCTCTCTGGCAATTATCATCACTGGTTATATATTTTTTACTTGTTATTGTTATTAACCAACTATTGCCCTTTCCCCTTACTAGAAATGCAAGCTCTATTCTTATATAGTTATATTCTCAGCACTTAGAATACTGCATTTCATAGAGGAGGTGCTCAGTAAATATTTGCTGACCAAAAGCAAGGATGAGTAGTCTTATCATTTGCACAAAGTTAAGGCTATAGCTAGTGCCCTATTCATTTTACTTTTATTTTTTACTTAGCCAAACAATTTTAAGGAAAGAATATTAAATAAAATTAGATGGAAAAAAGAGTCATCTTGCAATTAATATTTTGTGAATGCCTGTTACATACTAGGCACAGCGTTGGATGATATGGTGAGTACAATGAAACTCAAGAGAGGACTTTGTCTTCAAATATCTTATAATATACTTGGTGAAGGAAATATGAAACAATGTACAAAAGAATAACACATGAGAAAATAATATGAGATATCTCCAGCAGAAAAAGAGAACGAGCTGAAGGAGTGTCTGAGCAACCGTGGCTGAGATGGCTGAGGGCAGGCTGGTTGGTCAGGAAAAGTTACCTGGAACACAGAGGACTTGACTTTGGGTACAGGATTTAAGGGGAAAGAAATGAAACGTATGGGGCTGGGGTGATGGTGGTATAGAAATCTATGCTGCAGGGCATGTCACTTATGGGGAAGACTGTGCAAAGCGTGGCACCGGGAGGGAGGGAGATTAGAGCATGAAACAACCCTGAGATAGTTACAAGAGGCTTCTGTAGAGAAGTTATCTTGGGAAGCAGTAAATTTATTCTAACAATACTACCTTTGTTCTAATACCCCTTTGAAAATGATCTTCAGAGACTAACTTGTGCTTTTAAACTTTCTCACTGGGGGCATCCTTCATTACTGGAGAACATATTTAATATTTTGAGAAAAGCCAATAATCGTTCAGGGTCAAGCTGGATGCTATGAACTGAATGTTGGTGTGCCCCCCTCCCCTAGATTCGTATATGAATTTCAAATGCCCAAGGTGATGGTATTAGGGGTTGGGGCCTTTGAAGGTGATTAGGTCATGAGGGCTCTCCTGGGATTAATAATGGGATTATTGCCTTTATAAAAGAGACCTCAGAGCTCTCTCACACTCTTTCTGCCAGGTGAGGATGCAATAAAAAGATAGCAGTCTGCAAATTAGGGAGTAGGCTCTTACCAGACATCCAGTAGACTGGCCCCTTGATCTTGGGTTTCCTAGCCTCTAGAACTGTGAGAAATAAATGTTTGTTGTTTATAAGCCACTAGTCTCTGGTATTTTGTGATAGTAACCTAAATGGACTGAGATACTGGGTTAAGAAAGCGACAATCAAGCCAAGCAATACTGTTTGGGTTTCAACTGAAATGTGAGTTTAAAGAAATGGGCTAGATTTTCAGATGTGCCTCATGCATTAGAGCTGAAGGCCATTTCAAAGTTGGGATTTAAAAACATATTGATAACTATGTCATTGGCATTAAGTCCTTTTTAAAATTTTTTTTAAAAATTAAATTACAGTTGACATACAATATTATTAGTTTCAGGTGCACAACATAGTGATTACATATTTGTAGGACTTACAAAATGACTGCCCCAAGAAGTCTAGTACCCATTGATACCATACCTAGTTATTAGAATATTAATGACTATATTCCCTATGCTATACTTTATATCCCTGTGATAAGTCACCTTCTAAGATTATTGTTTTGAGAGCCATTGCTCATTTGGTTGAGTAATTGTTTTCTTAAAAAGGCATTTCCTCTTGAATAAGTCACTCTTCACAATTGTGCCTATCATTTTTTCTAGTTTCTCTGAATTCCTTCTATGAACCCTTTGCATGTGGAAATGTGTTCTGTTTCTCTATCTGTTGGCATTGAACCAATTAGCTGTGATGATGAGAAATGACCTTTCTTGACTCAAGAACAACATAAGGAAAAGAGCAAATATTCAGCTCTTATTTAATTATCAGATGAACAATATTGGTGTGGTCAAAGGAGATAATTAACTTTGACTTTGTCCCTAATAAAGGAGAAAAATCAGGCAATGGCTAGATCATATGAACAAGAGATTTAGGGATGCACAGTAACCCATTCCATTTCTCCTGTTCCTTTATGCTCTGCTCCACTCCCCAAACTGACTTTGGCTTCTGGCCTCCATCCTGAAATACTCAGATGACTGGCTAGCTATATTCATGATAATCTCTAAACTTTGTCTCAGCTTTCCTGGGCAGATGCCATTGCCATGTTCTTTGGCACTGGACTCTTTTTTTTTTTTTTTTTTTTTTGTGGTAGAGGAATTATAATCACTCAACTATTTCTATTGCACATATAAATGGGAAGATCAATAATCAGATTTAACACTTAGAATCCATACAATGTATTCATTTATGGGAGCTCGCAGAAGATTTTGACAGGACCAGGTGCTAATGGCTAACATTACAAAGGCAGACCTGGTTACTGGGGCTTTGAAAGTCATTCACCTCCATGTGTCCCTCCAGTGTGGACCATCAGAGAGGGGAGAGGTAAGTGTAGATATCAACCAGGCTAGAGTTTCACTAGCTGCTGACAAATAGATCCTAAGTGCCAGGGATCACTTGGTAAGAACCAGCCTTGTTAAAAATGACAAGGTCAAGTTTCAGGAATGGCAGTTCAATTGTCGCATTCGTCTTAACATCCGCAGGACTTACAGCTTGTTAGGCATAATGAGCCCCCTAGTTATACCGTCCTAGAACTCATATGGCATTAAAGTAGAAAGGGACCAGAATGGATAATTCATTTTCCTAATATCACATTTAATTAATGTACAATTTGTCAGTGTTGCTTAATGGGGGTTAGACTTATCTCCAAGAACAGTGTATGTTCCTTGGATATAATTCACAATATTTGCACCTAAGTCTGTACTTGGGTTAGCAAATGTTGGACTCATTGCAGACACACAGTTGATTATTGATTATCTGTTAGTTACTATAGGGATTAACCATTCGCAATTATTATTGGGACTCCCAATACCTGCAGAAATATAGAGAGCACAGAAATACAAGGGGCAAGGGGGATGCAGTGCTTACTGCTACAGGCAAAGTGACAAGAGACAAATTACTTCCCAGCAGACTTTTCTGCCATCCGCCGCTCCCATAGCTGTGGAAGACATTTAGCTACATGGTTTTCGCTCTTAGTTTGTGATTGCCATCAGATCTATAGTTTTAAAGGCAATGTACTAACTGGTATTTAAGTAGAAAAAGAGAGGCTGTGGTATTTGCAATAAAATGCAGGAGGAGCAGGAAAACATGAGCCAGTTGGCACTTTGTAGACCATTATTGCCCTTGCTTAATAAAGCAATAGATGCTTCCAAATTGCTTTGAAGTGGTTGCCAACTTCCTCACGGTGCTGTGAAACCTGATACTTCTGCCTTTAAACAGTGTGTGAAAGTGCAAACGGTAGTACTTGCGAATTCATTCAGCGACTTCCAAACTGTCGTCTAAGCAGGAAATGGGAACAGGGAGACTGAGAACGGAGGGGAAAGGGCTTCTGCGAGACTCCGTGGTTGGATGTCAGATTTGGCTGACTTTTAGTTATGCAGACTTGAACTTTACAGAGATAAACATTGGTTTCCTCAAAGGATCTAAAGGGATTAAAAGG
The DNA here is from genome assembly GCF_021234165.1 of Pteronotus mesoamericanus. NCBI lineage: Eukaryota > Metazoa > Chordata > Mammalia > Chiroptera > Mormoopidae > Pteronotus > Pteronotus mesoamericanus. The sequence continues at coordinate 2,861,718 of NW_026555277.1, forward strand.
AGGAAGTCTGATCTTCTTAACATATATTTTTTAATTTAGTAAGCTCATGGCAGAGTTAGTGAAAGCCAGCTCAACCCACATTTAATAAAACACTTCATTGGGTTACCAAATTTAATAGATACCTTTTAGAAGGTGGAAATTAGTGTCCAAATAATAAAAGGGAGTAGGTCAGAAGAGTATTTTCTGTGCTTGAACTGAGATGACTGTTGCAAGAGTGCAAGAGACTGGTTTAGCCCTGAGGCTGAAATTGTTTTGTTACCTGCCTTTCCTTCCTGAGCAAGGGGATCCATGTGTTGAGGTTCTTGAAAATGTCTAGTCATTTTTAGGTGTCCGAAGTGCTACACAGAAAAAAAAGGAAGCCTTTTTTCCAGACTTATGCTCGGGCCATGGCTACACACTCACAATTTCCGTTGCCCTTGGAGAGAACACGGTAACTAGATGGTTGTCTTTGCCCCATTTGCTTGCTAACGAAGTGGCTTAGAACAGAGGTTGCCCTTTGGGCTGCTCATTGCCTGCCGAACTGTGGAGCAGAGTCAGGAGGCTGAATCTGCAACTCGCGCTATTTCTTGAGCAACAAGCCACTAAGTCAGAAGAGCAGACCGATGACTTGCTTGTGCTACACATTGGGAAGTACAAAAAAAAAAAGAAAAAAAAAAGAGGCTTTATTTGAACACGGGTCCAGCAGGAGCCAAAGTCCTTTCCAAGAATTCATCATCTGGATAGAATGCAGATCTCCAGCTGTGTTTTACCACGAAGAGAAAAAAAAAATTCGTATTCGGTAGCTGCATTGCTCAATAAAACTTTCTACAGTGAAGGAAATGTGCTCTATCTGCACTGTCCAACATGGTAGCCGCAGGCCACAGGTACCTATTGAGACTGAGGAACCAGTTTAGTTTTACTTAGTTTTAATTCACTTTAAGTAGCCACTTGTGTCTCACGGATATTCTGTTTGGACAGCACAGTACCGGAGGGCCTATGGCTGGGATTTGAGTACCTGTTTCATGTGCTCTTTAAACTTGATCGTTGGTGTACGTTGTTAAAGTTTGGGAGCTTCTATTTCTTTTTCTCATGAAGCTGCAATACTGATCATAAAAATAAGACATGCCACTGCAGTATGATGAGGCCCTCATTAAGAACAAGAAAGAAAAGCCATGCAAAAGAAAAAAAAAAACATATCGCTGTGGTTAAAGATGATCCTAGGGGATGGTTGATGTTGGTTTCTTGGCCAAACCTTTGCTCAGATGACAAATAGTAACATCTCAGAGGGCACAACACTCTCCTGCTGTCCTTCGTGTTTGGAGGCTGGGTTTCTGCACTTTTATCTGTTTTGGAGAACTGTGTAACTCCTTTCCAAGCCACTTCTCAGAAAACAAAACAAGAGAGAGGAAGATGTGCTAAGTGTGGGAAAACGCTTCCACGACGCAGGTTTCAGCTTGCTACCGAGTTATTCCATACGTGACAGCAGCTCACTCTTTCGGAATTTAGAACATGCTCTCTGTGGAAGTGCTTTTATAATTTGTTAGTTTTCAAGGCTAAAACTATTTGCAATAAAAATGTCAGAAAATACTTGTGTGGAATACGAGTTGTTAATAGAAACCCATATAAAAAATCAACAATACTAATTGTTGTGCTCTCCAAAAATATATATGAGGTCTGAAAAATGGAATAAGAGCTAATTTTTAGTTTAGTTTTGTTTTGAATTGTTGAATGCACAAAGGAAAGCAGACTAAACTTTGAAAGAGAGGGAGAATGAAAAAGATATTTGGGATAGTCTGGATTTATTTTTAAGGATGTTTGTACTGATCAACCCTAGTTCTGTATTTTACTTCAACTATTTCATTTCAAAGTTGACGGCTTTCCTTTTCTTATCTGTGTATGTCAGTACTGCTGCTCTTAGAGTCACTAAGTAGCCTTGTTTTCATTTGGGAGTGGGATAAAGAGTAGGCGAGAAAGAAAAATTGGAAGGAAAAAGGAGACATGTAAAATGGACAGGAGTTGGAAGAAAGAAAAGAGGAAGTAGTTAAGGTTTACGATGATAACTGGAGGTGAAATTCACGTGCTTGTGAAAAATAACCTTCCCCATATTTAGAACATTTCTATTCAGTACCAGGAACTGTACTAGATTATTGATATTAATTATTTCATAGAATTCTCGTGACAACTCTATAAAGCAAGTCTTTCTCCCTATGTCTCAAATGGGGGAAACCAAGTTCAGAGGTGAAACAACTCACTCAAGAGACTCTCACCCCATCCAGATAAAAGCTGATGGTCTGGGTTTAAACCCAAGCCTGCTGAGTGCCAAAGCTCCTGCCCCTCCTGTTGCAATAGACCCTAGACCACACTGAGCAGGACGACAATGAAAGACATAGGTGGTCAAGATGGGGAGGATAAGGCCTTTGAGAAGGACAAATGGAGGTGCTGAAGAGGGTGTTGGATGCTTGTCACCAGGACCCCAAGAGAACTTAGGAAAAGGGTTTTGAGCTGGTGAGGAGTGAGATGGGATTGACCACAGGACAACTGGCATCAGAATTTTCCTAAGCTGGCAGCTCCTGACGCAGGAACGCCTCCTGTTGCGTCTGTGTTAATCAAAGCTCGTTCCTTCAGAGGAAGAAGTTGAGACAACTTTTGAACCCTGACCGTTGGACTCATTGCTGGCAGAGTGTTACGTAGGTGGTAGGTTTCCAAACTCACCTTTCCAGGGACTTTACTTCGGAGAATGCTCTCTCTGATCTCAAAGGGTAAATGATGCAAAATGATATATTCATTCACACAATCAACCTTTTTTGAATCCCTGCCACACACATTTCAGTCCTTCCACATTCCACAGATGCTGAATGAGTGCCTACGAGGTCTCAGGTGCTTTTCGATGCCACCCAATGTGAACACCGACTTAAGGTATTGGACAATGCCTTCAGTAAGTCCAATTTTAATTTATTTAACCTGTGGTTTTAAATTAAACTCCTCTCTACCCTTTGTCTCACAATACTGTGTAACACTAAAATGGTCCTGAAAGAAAATGAGAACATTTTCCTGTAGTGTATTTATAACTTCTTTGGATTTAGGGCTTGACATGGCTGAATAGAAAACTAAATATAACCGGCATTTGTATTTTCCCTTCTAAGCCTATTGGGCATTAGAAAGGAAGGAGAGAACACAAGCCTTGTGAAAAAGACTTCCAGTGTTAATAAGCAGCTGCATGTATCTCAGGGAAACAGTTTGCAACTAAAAATAGAGTCCATCTAACTATAGCAACTCAGAGTATTTAATACCCAGATTTTGCATGGGCAGAAATACATTCCAAAAGGGCGTATGAGTAGGGAGGGTGGAGTGGTAGTGTGGAAGGGGTCAGAAGGACTGGGGCCCCCAATCCAGGGTTGCATTAATCCAAGCGTGAGCTTCCGTCAAATATGCCTGCTGCATTCACATGAGATTTTCTGTCTCAAAGACAATTAGAAATCAGTAGGTAACAATGGAGCTAAAAGGAAAAACTGTGCACATGGGCTATTTTTAGCACACTAAGCCACATTGTTGGGGGAAAAATAAAGCTGGGAGAGTAAGTAGAAAAAAAGGAAAAGATAATATGTCGTTCTTTGTGCATAACTGTAGCTTACTGAAGATGCAAGATGTGTCCTGGACATCAAAAATATTAGTCTTAAGATGGCTATCTTTGTATTTTATTAACATTTGTTAAATTCAGATGTCTAGAAAGCTGCTTTCTAAGATAAATTATAACTTTAATTTTTTTTTTTTTGGTAACTCGTGCTATAGACTGAACTGTCTCCCCTCATCCCAAATTCACATGTTGAAATTGTAACCCCCAAGATGATGGCATTTGGAGGTGGAGCCTTTGGGAGGAAGGTAGATTTAGATGAGGTCCAGAGCGTGGGGGCTTCCTGGTGCAATTGGTGCCCTGATAAGAAGAGGAAGAGACACCAAAGCACATCTATCTATCTATCTATCTATCTATCTATCTATCTATCTATCTATCTATCAGGAAGAAGTCCCTCATCAAGAATGGAATCTACCAGCACCTTTCTCTTAGACTTGCCAGCCTCCAATGCCTTCCAGATGTATTGGAAGGTATTTAATGTCTGTCTACACTTCCCAGTCTGTGGTGTTGGTTAGAGCAGCCCTAGCAGGCCAATATAACCATCACTGCCATCGAGGTGTGAAAAAAAATCAACGGGATGGTTATTGTTCAATAATCAAAGAAGCACTAATTAAGCATTTTTGTCCCTTTCCTTATTCTTTTTGATTCCCTCTTTGAAGACGGAAATCCTTTGGAAATGTCAACAAGTACAGATATTTTCTAATACAGATATCTCCTGATACTCATTAATCTTCACGTGATATTATGTTCAAGGCATTTCCACATGGGTAGATTTTTTTCCATTAAAAGGCAAGACCTGAAGAGCTAAGTATTTCTGTGTGCATGGCAGTTTAACACTAAAAAGAGGAAGAGCGGGACTGCCCATGTTTAAACTACTTATGGCCACACCTTTATTTTGAAATCATAATTGTTATAATCTTGGCAGCGGAGCAGGCTCTGGTTACATATGTAAAGGTAAACACAGTGAGGAACTTCTTGTATTGAAAGGTTTTGAGCATGATAATGCTTATTTACCATGTATTTGGTGACTGCCACCCTTGCAACAGCAATCTGATTAACTTGAGGAATTAGAACATAATTATTTTTTAAAGAATGGAATCAGTCTTCTAAATCCTTCACATACACATATTTTTATTTGTATTTTGAGGTCAAAATATAGTGGCAGGTACAACAGTACTATGTTACTGATGGGGAAATTCAGTAAGAGAAGTTTGAGTAAAAAGGATAATCTATTCCTCTCTGTCCAATGCTTCCTCAGAAACTTAAAAATAATAACTTTTTATTTCTAGAGAACTCAGGTCATTCTGATTTTTTGTGTGTGTGTGTGTCCCGTGACAAAGAGTTCAGAGCTGAGGAAGAAATTCCATTGCTAGTCTCAGATGTACATACTCAAACATGAGTAAAAACAAGGAAGCATTTATAGCACTGTGTATTGTTAAAGTCTTCTTGTTAAAAATGGAATGAAACAAAAGGAAAGAAAATGAAATAAACACATTGTGGGCAGGCTCCTTCCCTGGACTGCAGACCCACGGGGCAGGCTTGAATGACTTCTGTCAATCTGTTGTTTCCCAGGTTGTTTTAATGCAATGTGAGTAATATGACGTTGAACCATTTGAAATTGCCACTTCTGTGGGCCAGAAATGGTCAACTATTAGCAATTTCCTATGGTCATACTAAAAGTGGCTATTTCTAGGTTTATATGGCACAGGTGAATTGTAAAACTGACCAGTAACAACTCAGGCATTTTCAACTTTCTCCTCTCCTCCTTCTCATTCTACTGCTGTGATTTGTTGACATTTCCATATGACGCAAGTTCCCTGAATGTACTCAGAGCTTCTTGAAACACCAAACTGGGAGGGGGTAAAGAAGAGAGGGGCTGCCTTTAAGGTCAGTATTTTTCATCGCAGGTATTCAGAGCCTGTGACAACGATTAATTAGGCATCAGGCTCTGTGCAAACTTCCGTAGCTCACTCCCTTGCTCTCCCGAGAGGAAGGGTGAGTAGAGTTGTCACTGTTACAGGAATAACCAGGAATCGGCCCTGACTTATTAAAGAAGTCAATCATTTTCCAATTTCAGTAATGAATTACTTCCAATACGCCTTATATCTAATATCCATGGTGTTCTGACCCTCTACTTGGGAACACCTGATGCTGCCTGTAAGACCGCAGGGATGGGGGGTGGATAAAACCCTAAAGCCTTAAACTCAGGCTCCAGGGAGTGTGTATAATGGGGTCGTCCAGGGACTGGCAAGAGGTCCATGGATTCCACATGTCTGGGAACCCCTTTCAGTTTAGATCCAATCTGTAAACTAAAGTCAGTTTCTTTAAAAACCCTCCCAAATGCTACATCCCTTGGAGGGGCTGGACAGGGGCTCCGTGGCCAAGATCACCCACGGGGCAGCATCTGATCTGGGCTAGGATGTCTCATGAGCATGACTACCAGGCCCGTGTCAAACAGGTGCTCACATTCAGGGAGCATCAGATGAAAGCAATTATAGCAAGCTACGGTTGATAAAAGACTGTGCATCTAAAATTGCCACTTAAAGCAACTGCAGGCAGAGAACCATTTGCAGCTGATATGAAATGCCCCTCTATAAAGAAACAGCCATAGACCCCCTGAAAATGCATCTCTGGAGGATAGAATTGGGACTATGGCAGCAGGAGGGGGTGCAGATAGGTTAGGACAGGGACCAGGTACTTAGCTCCATACAGCTAAGAATTTCCACGAGTTCCTTAGTAAGAAAGGTTTGGGAGTGAACCCCAGAACTCCACCGAACAGGACCGCAGTTTGTTTTTTGGGTGTGGTGCTGTGATTCTGCTGGTGTGTTTGTGTGCACATGCTTATTTTAATTAGTAATCTCTTTCTAGTTTTTTTATTTCTTAGCATGGGTTTCATCACTTTCAGTGGACTCTCTATAAAGTCTCAAGTCTTTATAAAGTTAAAGAGTGTATTCAAATTATTTATGTACATATTTGTACCAGATAGAATCAACTGTTCAGTTCTTGTAAGATTCAGGTCCTCGGAGGAGGCTGGCCAGACAAACAGCTCTCCTCTGAGTATGCCTGGACAAGGCACCTTGAAGCCTGGGCGGGTCCCATGATTTGTTGGGACAACAGCGCACTTGCTTGGGCTCACGTACTCATAGCTCACATTTGGCAGAGACGAGCTGGGAAACACATTTACATATTCTTTTTTTTTTCCTCCCCTCAAAGCAGTGTTTGGGGAGGAAGAGAATCAAATTCTAAAGGCTTTCAAAATGGCTTTGTAAAAATGAATGAAACCAACTGGATGTCATGATATATTGAAACAGGGACAAAGACTTGAATCTTAGGAACAATTTTTTGGGCTATTGAATAACCCCCTCCAAAAAAAGGAGGGGGGTGGGGAGAAGACCAATACAATGCAGGTGAGGATTTTAAGACCAAGTCAGCAGTAAATGACTAGGTGCTTTCTTTTATTTGTTTGTTTCCCTCTGAATTTTAATTTCTTGGTTGGACAATGAGGAAGTATGGTGACCAGAAGACAGTGTGAAGTTTATTGGTTGTGGACACTCAGGGTACAGTGGAGTCTAATTTCAGTAAGACTTCTACAGCCTTCCTTCTGCAGGTGAGACACACTCTGAGAGGTTCAAATACAACTCTGGAGCACGACTTTCTAGTCGATTTGTGATCCGTGAGAGGTGGAGCCTGCAGGGGAGCCTCTCACTGTGGGAGCCTGCTGTGCCTCGGCGGCTTCTCTGGGAAGAGATCGCACCTGGGGCTGTGCAGCAGGCAGAGCTGCAACGAGAGGCCGAGGGCCAGCGCTAGGGCAGCTGCGGCCCGCAGCACTGCCAGGCCCTATAATTAGTACTGTTGCCGTGCAGTAATCTCGAAAGGCACGTATTTTAATAAGTCCTACAAATACATTTGGAACAAGGCAGGGCATAACTACATGAAACAAAAATAAAAACATACATTTTGCACAGTTTAAGCAATTTGTGATCAGAGGATGACAATATAGAGGGAAAAAACTCTCCCACCTACCAGGCTAGAATAAGAGATTTGCAGCTTGCAGCCTTGACAGCTGCGGGCCCTGATGGAAAGATGTGAACGGGTTCATAAAAATACATTAAACCTAAAGGAACAAGTTGACCTATTTATTACTCATTAACATCTGTTTGGGCAGGGCAGAGGTAGTCAGGGATTTCTATTGGAGCAGGGACCCTTATCTATTGGGGGGTCTTTTGGATGTCTGCCAAAGCCTAGGAACCCCTTCTTAGGATGCTGATTTTTAAATGTGCACAATACAATATATCCTATCATAGGAGAAATTAATTATATCAGAAAGCCATCATCAAAAGAGTAAAAAAAATTAAATTTGTGATATATGTTTCTTAACGTGCTAGATAACATGACTTAGCAGCAGGGCTGAATTTCCATTATTTTCAAGTTCTGATGTGCACAGTGGGCTTCTGGATGTCCCCACAGTTGTAACGAGCTATGGAAACATCTGAGAAGGTTATTGCTGACGAGTCACATGCACTGTTCATATTAGTCTGGCTTATTGCCTCCTTTCATAACTGAAGGAAATGCTACATTTCAGCTCAAGGTCAGTGGGTCAGGTATAGGTCAATGATAATAAAGAAGTAATATTTTCCCCTCTCCAATTTCATAGTCTCCTGAATTCTCTCCAGGGACCTCTTGTTAGGAAGTCCTGGCTGCACTTCCCTTACAGGTTTTCACTGGAGGAGGGGAGGAGGTGTTCGCCTGATGACTTTGGGAAAAGAAACAGCCTGCCCAGCTCCACTCTGCTCTGCGCAGCCTCTTGCCCGCCTCTTGTTTTCCCTTCCAGCCTGTCTGCTCAGTGCATACCTTCCTGCTACTCACTGTCTGTCCTGCAAGGGGGACCTGTCATTTTGAACTGTGCCAGGCAGTAAGTGGGCAAATCTGTCCCTTTTAGGGGTCACTTTTCACAGTCCTTTGTAGTGATACTAGGCGGTCCAATCCAGCTTTTATCAGTAGTGCAGCTGCTGGTTGATGTCCCAGGGTCTGCTGTGGTCTGCCTCCCCTGTAAGCCTCCCATTGGGTCCCCAGGCAGCTCAAGTGTGCAGCTGAAGAGCGCAGACCCCGGACGCAGACAGCTTGGGTCCCATGCCAGCCTCTGCTACGACCTACCTGGGGCTTTATTTAAGTGACGCATTTCTTGGCTTCAGTTTTTTTGATTTGTAAATTGGGATGATCATAGAACCTACCCCATTGGGTTGTAGGGGAATTTAAGGAGTTCATTGACATAAAGGTCTTAGAAAGATACTGGGAATGGAGTGCATGCTCAATAAAAGCCAGCTGTTAATGATTTTGTGTGGGGCGTGGGAAAAGTATGCTATTGATTGAACACCCAACCATGGCAACTTTTTCCTGGGACCGAAACTCTCTGGTTGCCTGCATGGGTTAAGTTAACTCTAACAGATATCTACCAGATCAATCTACACCTGCTGGACAAACACAACCAAGTGTCACACTAGGCCTAATTGGGGGGAGGCATAATCCCAGAATAAGTACTATATGATTGTGCTGGTTATTAAAATATGGAGGCATAAGTGAACTCTATGAAATAGGCAGTATTGTAGGCCAAAAACATGGTTAAATATCAATCATGTCACGGGATTTAGCCTGATAATTCCATATTGGTTGTTAAAGAGCCACTGCCTCCCAGTCCCCAAAAGACCCTTCAGGCTTCCGTAAAGCTCCCCAACCAAAGGGGTCTCCAGGATCTTTCTGTGGTGTGAGGCTGACATCCATTTTGGCTCTTTGGAGCCCTTGCGGTTGTTCAGGGAAAGGCTTTTAAGAGCCTATCATTTATTGAGTATCTGATAACTTGGGTGGGATGCTGAGCCCATGTGAGGCCCTTCACTCATGGTTTGGACTTCAGGCAACCACTTAAAATATAAAGAATTCAAGGCCTCCAGTGGTATAATCTGAAAGATCAAGGCACTCGTGACATTTCCTGAACTTCATGCTGTGTCCGTGTAAGTCTGATTCTCTCAGATCTCGAATGTGTTCAGATTTAATGTCTGGTTCTCTCAGGAGAAGCATAGCAGGAGGACGGAGTGAGCAGAGGTCCCTCAGAGGATTATCAGTAGGCACGTGGCCCCCTGCCCACCAGCAAGGACAGCCTCCTGGGGTGAGAAGTCCCTGTGTCCAGCAGGAAGGAACAGACGGAACCCAGGGACTGGGTTCCTGGCCCTGTGTAAGTCCTCTCGTGTGTACAGCCAATCTGACATCCGAGCTAACTTGGGGGAGCAAATCACAAAAGAATAATAACTTTGGCTTTTCAGAACCTCTCAGGTTCGGCTCTATTTCCTAGCCTCTTCTCCAGCAGGTTGTCCCACGCCGTTGTTCACCTCAGCCATTTGGTCCTCTCCTGAAGTTCTCTTTTTCTTCAGCACCCACAGCTGAGATGCACAACCCAGCGCAAATGCAGAAGCTAAGCTCCGATGGCTCCTGGCTCACGTCAAGGCTGCCCACAGCTTCCTTCCCTATGAGATACGCAGATCAGAGCTTCCTTCTTCAAAAGACTAGAACAGTAGGAGAAAGCGGGCTGATGGAGATAAACACTAGTCGAGCTCCTGCTATGAATTAAACACTTCTGAGAACTACTGTTTGATCATTCATAGGGCAAATATTTACGTTCCAGGCATGTTCTAGGCACTGGAGATGGAGCGATAAGCAGGATGCAGTTCCTCCTCCCAAAGACGCAGAGTCCTTAAACTATGCTTAAAATCTAGATATTTCTACTTGGGAAGCAGAATCTTTCATAAGGTGGTATGCTATACTCTCTTTTGTAAAATCACATACAGAAACACAAATACGTACAGAATGAGAACCAGATATATTTGTTCCACTGTAAATGTCCCTCCTTCTCCAAATACAGAATTGTAATCACCGTTCTTCCACCTCCACCCCTCACATACTATTATAAAATACAAGAGCCACAGAAACAAACTGAAATAAAAGGGCCCAGAGTATATGTGTGCCTAGATTCCCTTGGGACTTAAGAACAATCCACTTTTCCCATGTCTCAACGGACTTCGGTGTGCAAGACCCACAATAACACCAAGCATTTGTCCCTGGGCTCCCAGGGCCGTGTGTAGGCAAGCCAGGCCACCTGCGCGGAGAGGCCTGCTTCATTTACCAGCCAGCGTGTGTTGATACGGAGAGGTCCAGACTGAACTCAGCAGTGAGCTCATGCTCAGATAAGCAAGGTCAGGCGTCCCTGGGGGCCCGGGCAATTACAGAAAAGACAGCTCATTGCAGCCCCACAAATAGGTTGCCATTTGCCTCTTGCTTGCTTTGGGCACAGGGCCAATGTTATTCAGGAAGAATTATATTGTAATATTCATTTACCAAAACAAACAAACCAAAAACTCTGTGCTTATCTTATTGGAAGCACAATAAATAATCTTATTCACATGAGCCATGTAGAATTTTACAGATCTAGGGGCCTCCTTGTTCCCTTGTAAAGCAAGTAGTTTTTAATAAATTGTCTGCTTCAACCATTTTGTGTAAATTTTATATGTGTGGTCCACTCTTGCACAGAAGAAAGCAGTCTTGTTTTTTTTAATGGGAATAATGTAACTGCTCATATTACCAGGTGAATACATTATCTATGTAAAGTATGCTTTTGATCTTTGTGTGCAAAGACGCTCTTGATTGGGGAAGTTTCTCAGACATGCTAGTGTGAAGTTAGTGTTTGGATGAGGATATTAACAAAGAGCTATTCATGTTAATGTAGCCATTTCTAATGAGCAAAATTCCTTTCAAATAACCAATCTAGCTATGTGTCTAAGGAGTAACATCTCTAATTGCTCTGTGGTAAACTATGAATGAAACCCGCAGCTGGATACCTGATAGCAGTACAGTCTGTCAATAAAACCAATACTGCAATGCCTCACCAGCACCACTTCCTTGTTAGAGTCCTGAAAGCTGAATTTTCATGGGGAATTATTTGAAAGACAGTTGGGCACGCTGGAACACATCTTGGCTCGTACGGTATGATGTGGTGAAATTTGTTATCCTTTCAAAGCTCATCATAAAGGAGCAAAGCACATACAAACATACTTAGGTAAAAAGTTTCCTCCTTTGAAGACTTATGTGTCTTTCAGGAGGACCCAGCCAGGATTATCAGGACTCCGATCAAACATTTATTGCTCCTGTTTCATATGCAGGGACACCGTGTACCAGCCCAGTGTGATTACCATCTAAATAGGCCCAACTTCACTCCAGGTTGGTAAACACTTGCATCACAAGAGTATGCGCCTCTGCTGGAGGAGGTTTATTATTCAACATTTTGTTGTGTTAAATTTGCTGAACTCCTAAATAATTTATTAGGGGGCTTTTAAAAATATTACTCTGATTTGTGTAGATGGAAATCGCCATGAGTTTATATTGAAGGCGGGGGATTGAACATATGGAAATTACCTTTCAGGAAGTTGTGGAGGGAAGAGATTAAGACCCAGACTGTCGGGGAGACTGTGGTAACTGTGGGCAGTCACTGCCCTGTGTTCTTTGTCTCTGCCCTGATAACTGCCCTTTGTTTTCTTTTCGTCGCTACCCCTGCCCATTGCACATGCACTTGGCGAAGCTGGCAGGCACAGTGGCCGGCCCTCTCCCGACTCAGCGTCCCCCTTTGTCATGGCTGCGGTGATTGGTTCAGAGAATGGCCCATGGCCCAGTATGAGCCAATCGCTGACAACGTCCTCTACAGTTTTTCATTTGGAGGAGTTAGTAATTTTCGGCCGGAGTTGCTAACCTGAGGGGATGTGGCTGGAGGCCACAGGGGACATCATGGAGAGGCACAGCTGGAAGTCGAGCTAGGCCAAGAGACACGGAAATGCGGAGGAGGGTGCTGAAGACACACACGCTTTAGGTCCTGGCACTGGCTGTGTCTGAGACCGGTGATCATTCTAGAACTTCTGGGAATCTGGGGTTTATTGGTTTGTTTGTTTGTTTTTGGTTTGTTTGTTTGTTTTGCAGGAGCTGGTTTGAGTTGAGTTTCCATCCTTTGAAACTCAGAGTCACGATAAATTCCAAGGATTACCTGTTTGTTTAGCAAACAGCCGAAGCAGGCTTATCTTGATCAGAAAGCCTAAGTATAATTGCCACTTACAAATCCCACCAAAACAGGGCTCTCATCTGCAAAGGGAGAAGACACAGTTTGGACGATAGTCCTGATAATTTGACAAAATATTTGGAAGTTTCATTAAGAGACTTCCAAAAACCACCTTGCGCTATTTCCGTATGACTTTTGTTTCAGTTAAATAGTATACATTTATAGAGGGTAGCCTCTTTATGAGCGAACTTAATTCAGTTTGTTGAGTTATACATCAAAGTGATATAGAGAATAATAAAAGCAGACTGCACAATAAAAGCAAAAGGCAGCATCCCTCTTTCTCCTTTGGCCGTTATAAATACTACCTCAGAACTGGCCAAGTCACATCTCCGTGGCTATTCCAAATACATTACTATTGCTGGACTTTCCCCAAAGTCCCTGTGTCCAGCTCCCCCTGATTTAATTTCCAAGTCTTCTGACCCCACTGGCTGACCCTCAGCCTCTATGCTTGATTACCATCCACAGCTTCATCTTGTCTTCTTTTTGCCATTTCTTAGCCTTGATCTGATTTCTAAGTCCCACTGCCCTCACCTCCAAGCTGCCCTCCCTACTACCCAGGCTGTGGATGTAGGACACAGTTGTTTTAGGTAAAAACTCCTCCTGGACCGACCTATACTTTAGCACTCCCCCTTCCCTCACACCAGCTTTGAGAAGTCTCCTTGCCTCCCGAATCTGGTCTGTCCTTTCTAGGACGTGACATTAGAGTCCTTCAGGGAGCCGTTCCCAATGAGGTCTCTGCCATCTAAGATGTCAGAGATTCATCCCCTCGTCTGCTTTCCTCTTTTGATAAAATGCTGGTATCTCTGGGAGAGGTGACACGAGAAGTCTCATCAATGATGTTTTTCTTTGGCACCTGTGAGATGTTGTGAACGGCTCTACAATATCCACTCTCCCCACTGTCGCCAGCCTCCCACAACCCCTTGCCATGTATGGCAGCCATGGGGATTGGGGGACTGATCAGCTCTAGGGAGGGAGAGACCCTGAGTCGATTCAGCCAGTTAGGGCAATCTTGTCCCCCACCCCCACCGCCACCCTAGCAATTTGTTCAGGAATTCAGGCGGAGCGCAGCTTTTTCGATGTATGGCAGCTCAGGGGGAAAAAGCACACCTTGGTGCAGTCAGATAGAAGAGAAGGCTTTGATTCAGTGTCTGGGGAAAGCATCTTTCTCTTCCTCCCTCCCCTGTCCACATTCACATGCCCCTCCGTGGATATGAATGAAGATGCACAGGGCTCAGAGATTGGTGCATGTGGTTCTAACCACAGAGAAAACAGCCTTAGGACTCAGCTGCCATTGTGAGCAGAGAGACAGAAAAAAAACCAGAGCATTTGATGACATTGTCCAGCCTTTCCACCGTCCAACCCTTATCACCCTTCCAGATAAGTGAGTCCCATGTTCTGCAAACCCTTAGATTTACAAAACCCAATGCAACTAAGACAATGGGTTTATTTGTGTTCTTTTCTGCAATCAGGTTTTCAGTCCAAGAGAATAAACAGAGCAAGGAAAGAGGTAAGAGGGAAATATTTCCCAGAGGGAGATGGACTAGGCTAGAATATAAAGAAAGGGAGTGAAAAACCCTAGAAAGTAAACCTTTTATACCATGACACATGATGGAGAGTCAAGTAGCCTGGAGAAATGATTACTTTTTTCGCATTAATCAGAAATAAAGACCCCTTTTCTGAAATTATCCTTGAAACCCTCTACACTGAAACGTGCTACATGGATGGAAAGACTTGTCCAGTGTTTGCAGGCAAAGGTCATAAGGTTGGGCCACAAGTCCAGGTCATAATAATAAAAGCTAATTATTAATATTTATAAACCACTTTCTACTTTACAAAAGGGCCACCACTACCTGATTTCATCTGAGGCTGAGAGCAATTCTCTAGAGTACGTTGTTACCATTTATTTTGTACCGACGAGGCAGCTAAGACTCCCAGAGACAAATGGAATGGCACCGAAGCATGTGGCTGGTGGCAGGGAACCCAGAACCGAAGACTAGGGTTTGGATGTGGCCCCCGCTGCCTGGACCACCCCACGGTGCGACTCTGCCATCCCACAGGCCCTTGCTGTTTCCCGGCAGGCAGCTCCTTCCTCGAAGTTCAGAATTGGTTTTCCTTGTTGGCATCTCTCTGGGAAGGCAGCCCCAGGGCCTTCCTTATCAGTTTGTGGTTGCCAGACTCCTCTTACCATGAAAAGGGCTTTATTTCTTGGCATTTAATCCCTTTCCTTATCCTATCCCTCGTCTCCATTACTTCATTGGGCTTCCTGTTGGTTTTGTATTAGGAACAACCCAGGTCAATGACTGGAGTCAATTTCTGCATTTGAGTCAAAGGAAACTCAATTGAATGAATTCTACACAATGGAGAACTTAGTGGATCATTACATCTTAAGTAATTCCCAGGAAATGCGGTGAAACCAGAGAAAAAGACAGCCTTAATCCTAAATAATAGGAGCTGAGAGTGAAGAAACTCTTTGGTTTTTTTAATGACACCTGTGAGACGATTGCTGTCTCACCATAAACATGGAAGGAAAAAACAAAAAACAAAAAGGAGTGCAAAACTAGGAGAAGGGGAGAGAAATAAATGTGCACATACTGGGAGTGAAGGAGTATGTGTGGGCAACCGTTTTCTGACCTCTAAATTTTTTCTCCCATTTTTGAGTTAAATTAGGCATTGCTTAGTAGGCACAATTAGCCATCCCCTGGAGCCCCTGTAGTACCGCCAATAGCACTGACTCAGTAATTGGGGTGACGGGCTGACAGCGTTAGCAGCTGACAGAATGGCAGTTACAGTCGATAGCCTACTGACTCATAAACCAGTTAATGTGGCCCCCAAACACCTATTTGTTCATTTGTTAATCTCATGTACAGAATACAGATACATTACAAGCTAGTCTTCGTCATGTCTGTAGTTGTTTACTTTCCTTCTCCCAATAAGCCCTTATAAATTAAAATGGAAAGTAGAGGTTAGGAATTCAGAGGTCAAATCATTTTTTAATTATTTTTCCCAGTGCACATTTTTAATGGCCAGAAATCCTTCCTCCCTGCTTTAGTGAGCATGTGGTTGTTTTAGTCTGTCTTAACGCTATTGTGATTCGGCTAAAGTGAAACTTGGAGGAGTGTCAGAGGTCAGATGTGTCAACCAGGGATTACTAGTTCAAGAGAACCTTCAGTCCTATTTGTCCTAGTCCTCTGGCCATTGCCTGTGGTTTACCACATCTTTGAATGCCTTGGTGTGGAGATTTGGGTGCTGGGTTGTCTCAAGAAAATAATAGGGTGAGTACATATACACTTAAGCTTTGTCTTTTGTAAACAGGAGGCAGCCAGTTTATTTAAAGCACTGTTGAATAAGAGGAACTCCGAAAGGGAACATTTGACTCATCCTTATCTTTACTTCTAGGATGATGATAATTCTTGGAATCAAGAAATATTAAAATAAACCATGCGATAGTGGATCCATCTGATTATCTTCATTAGTAGAATTGTAAGATTTATTGACACTAATTATAAGTTGGAATTGGCACACCTCTTAATTGCTAATGTGCAGAAGTTAATATAAGGAAAGATACAGCAGATGAGAGCATTATAGTGTAGATTAGTGTGGGAAAACATCTGCAAAGTTTATTCTTATAACGTTAAGTTGTCACACAGTATATTTGCATAGTAAAATGCATTCAAGAAAGCAGACACCACAGCATGCACGTGCAAAGTGGTGTTTCTCTGTATTGTTAGAGGGGAAGTTGGTAAGAAGAGCGAAGTCATAAATTGTGCAATCATTCTGAATTTGCATTCGCTTGAAGAGTTTCAATGTTCTAGTTGGCTTTTACTTTTCTGGACTTCGTGGTTCCTACCTCATTGCCTTGGCGTGCATTTACATAGTGTTACTCAGCTGTGCGGGGTGTTTTTCCCCGACTTGTTAATTTCCTACTTGATCCAAAGGGAAGCAGCTTAGATGAGGGATGACGGGAGGGATAATACTAGCGAATCACGATTAGGTCAAGGGGTATGAACAAGCGAGGCTCCCACCTCATGCTATTTACAGCTTTTCTCTCTAAAGGTTTCTGATCTCCGTGTTTGGCGATGCCCAGAGACAGAGTCGGGTCATCTTTCCAGTTCTTATTTCAGAGAGAATAGCAGACACAACAGCCACAGCAAGCAGTCACCGCTGTTTAGCACACAAGAGAAATACTTTTGCATCCATTATCTCATTTAATCTATTCAGTAACCTGGGGAGCAGGTGATATTATTGCATTTGACAGAAGAAGAAAAGGAAGAGCAGGAAAGTTAGGGAATGGGCTCGAACGTGCACTGCGTGCGAGCTGCGGAATGAAAATGTTGCAGTTTACACCCACATTCCTCTCCCATTAAGCCTGTGTTCTTGTTACTGTGCTCTGCTGCTTTTTTTAAAGCAAGGTTCCTAGAAGGTTGGGATGAGATGGGGGCCACTGGTTAAGCAAGTCTTTCTGGATTTGTCACATTCTTGACTGCATTTCCCCCTTGTTTCTCCATCCAACACACCCAAGCAAAGACAATGAGGCCCAACCAAAAGAGATAACTAGTTGTTACTGATTTAGAAGTAAAAGAAGCCAGTCTTCTAAAGTAGATTTTAGAAAGCTATTCTGCCACGTTCCCAAATTCTAAACTCAGAGGCTCATCTTTTTTCCATTGAGAAAATGATCAAGATAATCATTTAGATGGGATTTCTTCTGAAATGTAGGTAAATCTTATTTCAGAATTTTGGGTACAAATGACCATTTATTTGCATCTCAATCTTTCTCTGTGGGTCTGACTCAGTGTTTCTCAAACACTGGAGTGAATACAACTTATCCAGGAGTGAATCACTTAATTGTTTTTTGGTTGTTAAGAAACAGAAATCTCTGGTGACTATAAGCAGTGAGAATTTGGGCAGCTCTCAGAACTAGAAGGAAGCTTGGGGAACAGGGGCAGAAAAAGGAGAGGGACAGGCTGTTCTAGGGCTATAGGTGGGAGGATCTAATTTTCTTTTCTCTCTACACTCATATAGCTATACTTTCAATAATTATCTAAAATAGTCAGAATTCTAAGATTGGCCTCAATATTCCCACTTTCTGTGTATTAATCAGGGTTGTTTAGAGAAACAGAACCAATAGAAGATAGATAGATGGGTAGGTGAATAGATAGATAGATAGACTGATAGTGATTTATTATGCAGAATTGGTTCACATAATTATGGAGGCTGAGAAGCCCCACAGTCTGTTGTCTCTGTTGCTGGACCAAGGGGTCCACTTGCCTTCGTGCATCAAAGCCCGAGAAGCATGAACAGGAGTTTGTAGACAAGAAAGTGAGGGTTTGCTAACTGAGGAAGTGGCTCGTGCCTGGGGTTGCAGGTGAGCCAATGCTCGAAGACCAGGCTTCCCCATGGCTTTCATTGGGTGGGTTATATAAGGAACTCAGGAGTTACAGTCCTGGTCAGGGTTGTGATCTCTAATGATTGGCGGGCGCTAGGGTAGGGGGAGTTGATCTGAGCATCTGGTCCTGAGGTCAGACATGGTGCCACTTCATCTGGTTTCATGAGGATGTGGTCTGTGGGGCTGTTCTCAAGCTGAAACACAGCTGAGGCCCAGACGATTTCTTCAGTTAGATTGACACTCTGTTCCTGTGGCCAACAGACACAAAGCTTTGTTCCTAAGGTTATTTGACAGCTTAATGATTTGGGGAGTGAGTGTGTAAGGGAGAAGGAGGCAGCTCAGCCAGGGTGCTGGAGGAGGATAGTTTGAATCAAAAGGAAAGAAAGGAGAAAATGTCATATGAAAGAAATGAAGTGTCTGCGTGGTTACATTTGTAAGCCAGAGTCCCAGGAAAGCTGGATGGGGTCCTAGCTCAAACCCTACGGCTCAGTACAGCAGCTCTGATGTCCAAGAACAGGAAGAGATGGATGTCCCAGCTCAACAGAGAACAAATTCAGCCTTCTTCAGCTGTTTTGTTCTATTCATACCCTCAGTGGATGGGATGATGTTAACCGGCATTAATAAGGGTGATCTTCTTAATTCAGTGAACCATTCAAGTGTTAATCTCTTCTGGAACCGGCCTCCTAGATATTCCCAGACATAAGGTTTACCAGCTGTCTGAGCATCCCTTAACCAGTCAGGCTGACACAGAAAATTAACCGTTACAACCTGGTGTATGCATCCTGTGTAATCTTCTCCCCTTGGGTGTGGGTAGGACTATGAATATCATGGGACATTAATTCTGCAATCAGGTGACTAATCAGTTAACTTTGAGTTCGTGAAGAAAGAGCATTGCCCCAGGCTTGCAATCTAATCAGCTGAGCCCTTAGGGGAGAGATTCTGTGAGAGGTTCTCTTGCTGACTTGGAAGCTGCAAACTGGCATGGACAAGGCCCTGTGGCAGGGAGCTGTGGGCACCTCCAGGAACTGAGAGTGACTCTGACCAGTAGCCTCCTGGAAAGTGGGACCTCAGTCTTACAGTCTCAAAGAGCTGAATTCTGCCAACCAGCAGCTGGCTTGGAAGAGGACCACAGCCTCACGGCAGCCCCAGCTGACACCATGATTTCAGCCTGGGAGAGCCTGCGCAGAGAACCCAGCCACCCTGTGTCTGGGCTTCCCACCTACAGAGCCATTGAGATAAGAAATGGATATTGTTTTAAGCTGATCAGTTTGTGGTCATTTGTGGTCAGAGCAATAAGAAGTGACTCGATACCATTTATATGATGATGACTCTAAAATTTGCTTTTCTGGTCTAGACCTCTCTCCTGAACTTCAGACTGATCTCCTGCCACCTACTTAATATTTCTGCTTGGGTGTCTGAGAGATATCATTAGCATAACATGTTCCAAACTGAGTTTATCATCTCTCCTTTCTCTCAACTCACTCTTCCTGCAGCCCTTTTATGTCAAAAGTGACAACGCTATAGTTAGTGTTGCTTAACTCAATGCTCCACATTCAATCCATCACTGTGAAACTTTGACTTTAGCTTCAAAATATTTCCAGAATAAACCACTTCTCACGTACGCCTCTGCTCTCACTCTGATATATGCCACCCATGTGTTTCACGTGAAATAAAGTGAAATAGCTTCTAATCAGCCTCCCAGAATTCACTCTGGCTCCCTTACTGTCTTCAACACACCAACCAGAGTGATGTTAAAAAGAAAGATCAGGCCGCTCACCAATGGCTTTCTAGTAGATGGAGTGACTAGTTTCCATTTTCCGTCCCTCTCTTAGCCGTACGACTTTGCTGTCCCTCTCCTGGGAGGTGAAGAGGGCTGCCCCATTCATTGGCTTTGGTTTGGCTGTGTGCTTGCTTTGAGCAAGTAGCCACAAGTGGGGAGAGACGTGCAGAAGTGACCGTGTCTCGGGTCTGAGTTTAGGCCTTGAAAGTTATTATGTTTTTCCACTTGCCCTTTGCACACTGTTGCTGTGAGAACATGTCCTCGCCAGCCCAGTTGCTCAAGGAGGGTGAGAGATACTTGGCACCGTCATGGACCCATCCTGCCACTTAATGCTGTCCAATTGAGCTCAGCATAGATTTGGCTGGTTCCAAGCTGACCTGTACGTGTGTGAGCAAAATAAAGGCTGATAGCATGCCACAGAAAGTCTGCGGTGGGTTCATTCCAAGCGCTGGCTGATGGAGGCAGGCTCAGAAGAGAAACCAAAGTGCTTCCCGTAAGTTTCTGCACCTCATATTGCCCCAGGAGCCCTGACCTTGGCCCCTCCAGGTCTCACCTACTGTACTCCAGCCTCATTGGTCTCTTTGCTTATTTTTGACCTTTCTAGGCCTACTTCTACTCAGGCCTTTGCATCTGTCTCTGCCTGGATTGTCTTTCTCTGAGAGTCTGGTTTGCTCACTCAAAATGTTGTCTTCTCACTGAGAGCTGTGTGCAATTGTAACCTCATCCATTTTCTGTCCCCCTCTTCCTGCCTTCGTTCATTTTTCTCTACATTACTTATTATACTTCTCCGTATTTTACTGACTTTTTATTGCTACCCACTGCCCTGATATGTAAGTTTCATGAGGAGATGGATTTTTTTTCTGGGTTGTTTACTCCTGAATCCCTAGTTCTTGGAATGGTGCTCAATAATAGGTATTAAATAAATGCAGGCAAAAATGATTCATTTATGATAGTTTTTTAAAAAAGATTTTATGTATTTATTTTTAGACAGAGGGGAAGGAAGGGAGAGAAACATCAGTGTGTGGTTGCCTCTCACGCCCCCACTTCCCGCCCCACTGGGGACCCAGCCTGCAACCCAGGCATGTGCCCCGACTGGGAACTGAACCAGCAAACCCTTTAGATTGGAGGCCGGCACTCAGTCCCCTGAGTCACACCAGCCAGGGACTTATGCCTGTTCTTATGGGGAGCCAGGTTCGTTCTCTCTCTCTCTCTTTCTTTTTCTCTCTCTCCCCACCTTATTCTTTATCATTCTGCCCAAGAACCAGTGTCTCAGGAGGGACTAGGCCTCGCTTGGATCTCAGCTCCATGGCTTGGTCAGGGCTGAGTAGGACATCTTATTTATAGCGCCTCCAATGGGGTTGGGCAATTCCCACAATGGGACTGGATGTGCTGTGGCCTGAACAAGGGGGGACCGTGACAGAAAGCCGAGAAGCAGAGAGTGGCTCTGACACGGGGCCTGAGTTACCTGGGCCCATCCTCTCACCGTACACTAAAGCTTCCATCTCCAAGGGTCTGCAGCTCACATTTTGAAAAACGTCAGATGCTGTAAAACACCATAGAAAAGTCTTGAGACTCTGCAAGGAAAATGGGGAAATCTGAGTCTCTTTTTGTGCGAGGGGAAGAGGAAAAGCCACCTGAAGCCCTTGAAGGAAGTAAGCCCTGGGACCAGAATAGGGAACAAACACAGATGAGGAAGGTCCTCAGGGATTTCCAAGAGTCCGTGCCGGAGCCCTCCACTGTCCCTCCTATTTCCAGCTCAGCAGGTCAGAGGCGAGAGGTGGCTTCCACCGGCCGCTGCCAGGGCTGCAGCGTGGGAAACGTGTTCTGGCCGTGCCGGGTCTAATCCCAGCAGCATTTCCCACTGGTGTCGATGGTGTGAGGTCATCGTGAGTGCACTTCAGCTGTGTCAGGCACAGAACAGGCTTCTGTGGGTTGGCCCCCGGGACCTGACCGCACCACGTAAATGTGGGAAAGAGCATTCTGAGCGACAGACACTAAGTAGCTGACCCGGTTTTGGAAAGCGGATTGTTTGTAATTTGGAGTTTGTGCTTCTAGAAAAAGAAGTTGCACAGTCTTTCTAGGTAAAGTGACTCAGCATTTAATGGCTTGCTGAGATCGACTTTTTTCTTCAACAGTCCCTGGGTCATTTTGATGCAAACGCTAGTTTGGGACTTGTCCATCATGAAGTTTAAATACAGTCTTTGATTTGCACAATAAGAAACACTAGCCCTTAAGTTCCAGACCTTGTTACCACAGTCACCAGTTATCCATCTTCAACATTTTCTGTTCAATATGAGTAAATATCTACTTCTCATCTACATGGCTCATGACAAAATTGATTAAGGAGGTGAAGTTCTATGCATAACTTTGAGCCCTTTGGAGATGGCTTTTTATGTAAATTATTTTGCTTATTTTGCATTTTGATAATGTGTTTATTGACTTGTTGTCATCTTACTGTTATTGTAATGGTTTAAGGCATGTAAAGTTTTACTTATAATTTTAACACTGTAGATATTTCTAAG
Source organism: Pteronotus mesoamericanus (assembly GCF_021234165.1). Lineage (NCBI taxonomy): Eukaryota > Metazoa > Chordata > Mammalia > Chiroptera > Mormoopidae > Pteronotus > Pteronotus mesoamericanus. The sequence goes on from NW_026555277.1 coordinate 2,884,161, forward strand.
TCCTGGAAATCAGGTTAATGGTCAGAGTATTTGAATAATGATAACAATAGTAGCAGTAGAAATGATCATAAGAATAAAAACAGTCAAAATAACCCTAGAAGCAATAATTTTTGAAAATTTATTATATGCCGTGGACAGTGCTAGACACATGTGTTATTTAAGCTTTTGAATATCTGATTCTTCTCACATCAGTCCAATGGAGATTTGCTTAGGGCGGCAGGTTTTCAAGTCAGATGACTGTGGGTCTGAATCCCTCAGCTGTCACCTAACTGGCTGTGTGATGCTGGGACAGCTACTCAGCCTCTCTGTAAAGTGCGGATAGCAACCCCCATCTCAAAGGGAATTTGTGGAACTAAAATTAAATGCAATGATGTGTATAAAAGACTAGGCATGGAGACAAATAATCATCTCTTAATTGGCCATGGCTCTTAATAATGATAATAAATTTGTCCCATGCTACACAAAGCAAAGGTCCTTATCCCTGTGAATAATCAAGGAGGGGTTGAAGGAATAGGAAAATTCCATTCCTCAGGGCTCAAGGAGACAACGCACATTTTGATTTTGATTGATCATCACAATTTGCTAACCATTAATCAACGTAAAGATGAGAGGAGGTGCCAGAACTCTGCCCTTAAATACGCCCCCAAACATAAGAAGGGCTGACTATTGGTTCTTCCTCCTAAACACTTTAGTACTTTCTCACCAAGGTTTCAGTCTTGGAGCTGTGCAGTCACCGTAAAGAAAAAACAGAGTTCATGGGCGGTGGTGGCTAGAAAGCAGGAAGGGCCCTCTTTTAAAAAGACTTTGTCCAAGACAGTTCTGAACACTGGAGAATAATATGCACAAATTAACATCATAATCTATGGGAGCAGAAGGCATGATGATGATTTTTCCCATAAGAAATACGTCTATTTTGGGAGTCTCAATGGTTTGCAACTTTCTGTACCATGGGAGTCAACGCAGTTTTGATTTACTGACTCACTGTCCCTGGAGTCATTTTTTTAAACCAAAGGAAAATAAAAAAAGGAGATAAAGGTTGATAGGAGATGTGCAAGGCAAGGAGGAAAAACAATGAGAAAAAAAGAGAAACAAAAGAAAAAGGGGAGGAAAAGGAGGGGAGGGAGGAGAGCAGAGCAGCAGAGGAAGGGAGTATAGACCAATGTGCTGTTCAGAGAGGGTTCCAGTTAAAATGTCACATTTCACTTTGTTCCAATTAAGTGAAAATATTCTGATTTTTAAGATTATTAAAAGTATCAGTTCGATATTTGAGTTTTTATTCAATCTGTGAGTGTCCTATTAACCTAATGCAAGTGCTTGCCAAGTATTCATTGTGTCTAACATGGCCAGGTGCGGAGGTGACAGGAGAGCCTTATCCACGGACCAGTGTCTCCCACTCAGTGCTGTGATCGAGTTGGGAAAATAAAACAATTAGAAGGTTAAATATCCTACAATTAAGAAGCAGAATTGATAAAAAGTCCTTTTGATTTAGGCTTCTAGAAAGAAAAAGAAGAGTGGCCCAGTCAAATACCTTTGGACAGTTCTAGAACCTGCCCGTTCCGCGAGGAGAATCGCCATGCGTATTAGTGTAGCCAAGTTTCCTTCTTTCACTAAAGGAACTGTCTTAGCCCAGGGCTCCCTCAAGGGCAGGGGCTGTGTGCAGGAGTTTATTAGGGAATGGGAAGCCAGGCATCAGCAGCCAGGGGCAAAGGGCAAAGGGCAGAGGGCAGTGAGAAAGGGAAGGGAGGAGAGGAAGCATGTGTTACTGAGTCCAAGTTGGCCACCATGAAGGGCACCCCGTGCTCAACTGTGTGGGGCTTTCTGCTGGAAAATGAAACCCAAACATGGGGAAGCAGCGCACAAAGCTGAGAAGCACAGAGCAGAACCTTAGGAACCATCATTTTAGTTCATGACGGCAGCCCTAGCAAATGTGTCCCAGCATTGTCCACCTAGCAGACAAGAGGGGGAGCATTTATCCACTGACTCATGAACTGCCTTGGTCAAGGCAGACCCCCACGTGGGTTGCTTTCCTGCAGCCGTGTGTTGCACGTGAATGATTGCCGAGTGGCTCCCAGGGGAGCTTTGTGCTCCGCACACAGTGACCGGGGGGCATGGCAGGCCCGGGAGGGTTTGGAGTGGTGCTCAAGGGCTCGCCGACCCAGACACCTATCGAAGCTTTAAAAATTCTTGGTATCTATGATCTCATGGAATTCTTCTGCTGCTGAATACAGTTTGATAAACACGGGAGTGTTTTCTTTAAATATTGGAGTTGGTCTAATTTTAGACATGGCTCTCTCCGCGGTTCAAATAGTGTTTCTCAAATCTCTCTTGACTTTTGCCCCACTTTGCTATGTTTTGGTTTTATTTTCCAGTAGGCTTCTTTTCCACGTGATAGGAAAGATGGACCATGGAAACGTCCAGTTGCTCCTTTGTCCCGCCTCCTCTTGTGTTTGCCTCTAGCTGCACGCTTCGACTACTTCCCCCAGCCTCACTTGCAATTAGATGTGAGCAAATGGTGCACTCTAGCTTAGGAAGGTGGGCAGAACTGAAGTGTGCCAGCCTCCCTCCTGAACCTTCACGTTGTCTCTTACTCACTCTCCGCAGCTGCTAATAGACTGCAGGGAGTCCAGCAAGGACTCCACAGCCCAGGGATGGAGGGAGCGCGGGTTCCTGACTCACCTCATCTAAGGGCACCTGCCAAATTATCACAGTGCACTGTTAGGAGAGCAAGAAAAAAAAAAAATTCCTGTAGCGTTCGGCCATTGCAGTTTTGGTGGCATTTGTTACGGCAGTTAGCCTGACACACCTCTCATGATCCATATGTTCGCACTGGTTCTTGAAAAAAATTCTTTCTCTCAGCTTGGGTCATTTGACCATCCACTGGATGAATCAGAGGTTCCAGCCAACGAGGAAGGGAGGTTGGGGTACTTGCCCCCACCCCAGAACCATGTGGAATGGGGGCAGGCTAGTTTGTAAGGTGAAGGAAGGTGGGACAGAAAAAAAGAGAGAACTTGGAAATTGTTGCAGGACCTACAGTAGCATCTCCCCCCAAACTTGGCAATCCTCTAATTTACATGTGGCCCTGGGTGTGCCATTCACGCGTTCTGGGCCCGGTTGTTTCCTCGGTCAATGTGAGAAACGGATAGATGGCTTCCAATGTCTCTTTCGACTTTGAGAGTGTTTGCTAATACAATGATGGGAGATTAAACGGAACGGGTTCTACTGTTTCCTGTGTGGGATGAGGGGCCCTGCAGAGGGTTCTTCTTCCCTACCCCCTCACTTTCACGAGTGTCATGGGAAGCCTGGGCTGCCACCACGCCCCCTGGGTACTGCTCTCTCCTGTGCCAGTGAACCCGCAGGGGCAGGCTCACCACGTGCTGTGAAGAAGGAAAACACAGGTGCCCATTCTGGTGGTTTTGCACCTGCAGAGGCAGTACCAGGCTCAGAGTGGCCTCCCTGCAGGGCACTCTCCCGGGGGGTCCCTTCTCATGGATCTAGATCTTCCATTGCAAGCAGAGGGTATGAGGAGGGAGGTAACGGTCCTGCCCACTTGACAGACACTAAGTCAAGAAGGGGATTGGGTGCAGATTTAAAAAGGGCAGAGACGGAGCCACTTTCAGGGGCTGGCAGCCCCGTGAGGCGGCCATGTGGGCAGAACTGAGAACAGGCGGATCTAGTGAGAAAGTGGGGAAGCAGAGAGAACATTCCCAGGAGCACAGAGAGCAGCCCGAAGGGTGTGAGGCGGCGGCGAGAAATGGCATTTTTAAAGATTTACAGGGAAAAGAGCAAAGGACAAAAATAAACAGTAATAATCACACATTGAGTCACTTTGGAGGCAGCTGTAAATTCTTGGCCGCCACCATAAGAACACGACAGAATGTAACAAAAAAGGAAAGTGGTGGGGGGAAGACCAGGATAGACAGGTTGAGGTACAGACCCAGCTGGCTCTGGCTCGATGACTTCCATCCTATTTTTGTGAGGCGGGTTCTACATAGTACAATTGGTTGTATTTTTAAAGTGAACTGTTTTAATGATGTCTGTTCATTTTTTTCATGCTAATGCTTTTTTTCCCCCGCTTTGGTGGCAAGTAGCTCCTCAGGTTGTTTCCACAGCAGTGGCCTCGCTTTGACTCTAAGCTGGTGCTCTTTGCATGTGAGCAAGGCTGACGGGGTTGGGCTCAGACATCCTGTCATGAGAAGGACTGAGTGCTGTCCTGGAAGAGACGTGCCCTCGAGAAAAGATCTGGGCTCACGTTCTAGATTCAGTAGAAAGTGACTCAGTTTTGGGGCAGGGTCAGTCTGTGGAAATAACTGTCGTTGCGACAGAGCCTACAAATGCACATCTGAGTTGGTGAGGGGTGTAAAGCCAAAAAAATTTGGGAGGACTCCTTTCACCAAAAATATCTAAGACATTCTTGTTTTCCTTGATTCAACAGGTGCTTGTTGAGCACTTATTTTGTGACTATTCTGGCACTTGTCACTGAGGTTTGGTGATAGCTACCTGCCCTAGTTTACTTTCCGTGGACGGGGTGGTTAGACCCCCTCTTGCCCCCCAACCAAGGAAACCATGGGAATATCATCTGGCGATAAGGAAATAATCAGATTAATGAAACTGAGAGGGATTAGGAACCTGTGAGGAGAGGATTTCTTGAAATCTGAAAGAGGACGAGGACCCAGCCATGCAAGGGGCAGAGCATTTCAGCCAGTGGGAACAACAGTTGCAGGGGCCCCGGGCAGGGATGGGCCTGCAAGTCCTACATCCTGAAAGGAGGCCCGAGCGACCGCAACAGAATGAACGGGGGACAGAGACAGGAGGTGAACTGGTTACTTAGAGCAGGGTTTCTCCACTTCAGTGCTACTATTGTCATTAGATCTGGAAAATTCTCTGTGGTTGAAGGCTGTCCCCTGCACTGTGGGATGTTGTGAAACATCCCGTGCCTCTACTCAGTACATGTCAGCAGTCCCCCGAGTTGTGACAGCCGAAAATGTTTCCAGATATTGTTGCATGTGTCCAGGGTGCTGAGACACTGGTTAGGAGCTGCGAAGCCACCCGCAGGAGCGGGGAACACCAAGGAGGGCTGGCAGAGCAGGAAACAGCAGAGCAGGAGGGCATCGTGATGGTTCATCGCACGTGTCTACTGGCAGGGCCACGGTGCCCAGGTGTTTGGTCCAATACTATTGTAGATGTTTTTGTGAAAGTATTTTTTTAGATGAGATTAGCATTTTTTTAAACCGGTAAAATAGTTTTATTTAATTTTAAAACATCGACATGAAAGAGATTAACATTTAAATCGGTAGACATGAAATAAAGCACATTACCTTCCATAACGTGGGTGGGCCGCATCTAAGCAGCTGAAGGTCTTCGGGCCTCCCTTCTCCACCACAGCAGGGAATCCTGCCAGGAGAACTGCCTCTGGGCTGGAGCTACAAGCCAGTCCTCTCCTGGGTCTCCGAGCCGAAGGGCCTGCCCTGCAGAGACTTTGGGCTGGTCAGTGTAGCTAATTTTGTGAGACAATTTCTTAAAGCAAATTTCTCTCTCTAATAAACACAGGTAGCAACTAATAAATAAATGAATGAATAAATAAAGAAATAAAATACAAAGTAAAATAATGCAATCCAGGGCCTCCAGCACCTGACGAACGCCTCTGCCTGTGCCTAGGGACCCGGAGAGGAGTCCTGGGGGAGGGGCACAAGGAGACAGCTGTAGCCCACCCGCTAGCTTCGAGAACACCGCAGAAAAAGCCTGCCTTGTCAGGGAGGGCAGGGTTTTGTGGGGGTCGGCAGCGAGGCACCGTCAGAGAGCTACGTGGTTCAGGGAGGCCTCACCGAGTGCTGGTAGAAGGTGGCCGGCTGTACCTGGGTAGGACAGAGGAGCTTGTCCCTAACACAGGCACATGAGGTCGCCTTTAGGGACACTCCTACTGATGTGAGATGGGACTGGGAGGTGGGCTGAGCTGGAAATACCATCGGGGAAGGGACAGGAAATACAGCCTGTGCTCTTTTGTTTTGTGATGCTATTTCGTTCTGAGGCTGATGTGGGGGAATTGGGGACAGAGATATTTGAGATCGTTCAATTCAGGTGTATGAACTGGCAGTGTCAAAACGGTGCACAGGAAGGGCAGATGATCTGCCCATGACCTGATGCAGAGGTAATCACACCAGGGCCTCCAAAGGGACCATTGTACCCGCCGATGGCTGTCCTCTCCCTCTTCCTAGCTCTCCGAGCACTCCAGGAGGCGCTTACATGGCCAGAAGAACGCACCTGACTTTTAATGGACATCGACAAAGACACATCACCTCCCTCATTATTTGGAAGTTGGAGTCTTTCTTAGGAGAGGCCAGAGGGGAGAGGACGACACACAGGTTTGCTGATTTGGAGGGGAGATGGAAGAGAAGTTTCTTTTTATAGATGTTGGTTTTGGAGTGAGCTCCGGCAGTGGTCACAGGTGCCCATCCAGTGTTCTCAGTGGCCTTGCTGCCGGCCTTAAGGGGAAGCTTGGGCAGCCTCCACTCCTGCGCTATGTTGCTGACCCAACCTGAAATCCTTCTTTGGGTCGAGTCAGCAACATATCTCATGACTTTCAGGTGACAGGTTCTTTTATAGCAGACCATAAAGCAGAAGGCCCTTTCTGCATGGTGTCCAGTTGCCCAGAGGCTATAACCAGGGGTTAGACTGCAATAAAAAAAAAGTTTAAGAGATATTGCTAAAAAGTGTTGAGTAATACAAAACTTGGCTTACTCATGCCCTTCAAATGTTTGTGGAGGGCAAATAAGACCATGGGTAGTTGAGAATCAAAAGTGTTGTTTTTCATACAGTGGGGTAGCACAGCTGAAAACGAACCCCTTTAAGCATTTTAATTTCAATTAACTTCACATTATAAGACACACACACACAGAGTCATGCCTTTCTTTTTGTCTTGCATTACTTGCACTATAGGTATAGGTCTCTAAACTCAGTGTTATATATGCACATAAAAGTTTTTCTTAAAAATTATCCAATTTATAATCTAAATATAAGAATCTCAAAAAAGAGCTATGTCAACACATAGCTAACCGAACAGGTCTGATTTTTACTGTCCTGGACTTTGTTTGTTTGTTTTGGCATTTGAGTGCTCATTCTAGGTCACCGGTTCCCCACTATTTTTGGTCATGGCTGCTCTGTCTGGATGCTTCGTGGACTCCAACAGACCTCCTTTTTCATGGACCAATCTCAGATACCTCCACACCGTGGGACCCAGCGTCACGGTTGACAACTGCTGGTCTAGGTTGTAAGATGGTCTGTGTATTAATAAACCTGTGACTGCAAACTTTCTGACTGGTAGGTTATTATCCACATCTGTCCATTTCAGCATTTTATTTAAATAGAAGACATAATTTGTCCAAACATTCACAAAAACTGATATTCGTTAATGATGGAGTGTTTGTAGTGGCGGGGGGGACTTTTTTTGTCCTCAAGAAATCCAGTGTGATCAAATTCAAGAGGTGACTTTACTGGCTCTGTGACTGAGCAGATTACTCAACTTATTCTGAGTTTCAGTTTTCTTATCTATAAAGTGGGGCTAATAATACTCAGCTCTAATTCACACACAGGTTTGTCATAATCGCAGGCAATAAGATGGGTGAAAGTGCTTTGTAAGTGTTAAAGCACCAGCTTCAATGAAAAGGCCTTCAGTCACAGATAATTACTGGGCACTCATGAATCTGCTGGCATCCTTTGTGTGCTAAGCTCTAAATTTAATATGCAATATGGGATAAATAGGTAAGATGTGGTCCCTGCCCTCTGGGATTGCCCTACAGAGAAGCGGAAAGAGAAGCCTGTGAAATGAGAAGGAGTTATTCTCTGGCCGCTATCTGAGAAGTAATGAGAATTTAAACTCTGTGATTAGCACTGGCCAGTGTGGTTCAGTTGGCTGGATGTTGTCCTGCAAACTGAAAGGTCACAGATTCGATTCCTCGTCAGGGCACATGTCTGGATTGCAGGTTCAGTCCCTGGTCGGGGCGTATACAAGAGGCAACCAATCAATGTTTCTCTCTCTTACCGATGTTTCTCTTCCTCCCCCTCCCTCTAGGAAAAAAAAAATCAAACTCAGTGATTAATTAGCTCTACAAAGATTTAAATAGCGTTGATTGATTCAATTTTGTTTTTGAGTCAGAGGGGGATGATTGACAACTATGTTTATTAAAATAGAACTCTTTTTTCAAATTATAAAAATATACTCTTTTAAACAAAAGTCTATAGAATTAGAAGGAGAAATTACAGGTCCCTTGGCGTGAGCTGCACTTGAATCCAGCCCTGCGCCCACTGGCCGTGGATGCGACCACTCAGACGGTCAGCTTCCTCACCATTACAGTGAGGTCAATAAACACTAATGCAAACCCTGGTGAGAATTAAGAGAAAAGTGATTTAAAATGCCAAGCATAATATTTGGTGGGTATTTAATACATGTGATGGGCTTTTTCCTTCCTCTCTTTTGAAAGTTAATTTGAGTGGAATTAACGATATATAATGTAGTGATCTGAAAAAAAGAAGCCTGCTGTGCTATGAATACTTGTTTGGCTCATTTCAGGTTCTATTTGTGCATAAGCAATATCTCTAGTTCTCAAGTGCCCTGTGGAAGGCCCTTCCTTGACATCTTACAGACTAACCTTCTCAAGAACTTCTCAGATAGGCAATCATTAAGGCTCAGAAAATGCCTAGACCTCTAACTATCCAGACTGCTTTAAATTTTTGAGGAAAAGGTACATTTTAAAAATTGTCCCAGGACACCTGGGTTTTTTCTCTGGCTTTCTCAGTACAGGTTTTTCCAAGCATGCTTTCTTTCAAAACTTTACTTCCAATTTTTTGCCCAAAGACATAAAATTGAGCCTTACCGCAGACAGAGCTACCTCAGACAGCTGCTTAGCTGTCTGCTGGTCATACGTCAAAAAGAATTATCTGTTGTCTCAGGAGAACCAAACGGTGGGATGGGTCGCCACAAGGAGCACCAGGCATCTCTGTTGCTGAACTCTGATTGTTACCAGACGACAGGGGTCCATTTGCGTGCATCAAAGCCCAACAAGATGCAAACAGGAGCTTGCAGAAAAGAAAGTGAGGGTTCATTTTCAGGAAGTAGTCCAGCCCAGAGTCACAGGTGAGCTAATGCCCAAAGACCTGGCTCCCCAATGGCTTCCAGGGGATGGGTGATATAGGGGAAAAATCATTAATCATGGTGGGTAAGGGAGGTCAGGGTCATGGTTAGGGTTGTGGTCTCTATTGATTGGTCCGTACTAGGGTCAGGGGTCATTAGTCATTGCATCTGATCCTCATGGTGTGCTGTGAGTCCAACAGAAATGAAGTTTCTATGCAGTTACGTGACTGGCCCTACTTGGGAGTGCTGTACCCCACCCATGGGGGTGCCCTGTCCTGCTGGGCTTAGTGAGTGTGGCATTAAGAAGCAAGTATGTAAGAAGTTTTTGGCAGATTGCAAAAATGGCCACAGTTTTTCATGCCTACGACATGACTTTGAAGCTCCTCTCATTGATATGTGGAGTTTATTTCCCAACTCCTTGAATCTAGGTTGGTCTCGTAACTTGCATTGGCAATGCAATGCAGTGAAAGTGACTGTACTGGTTTGGAGCCCAGGCCCAGGAGGACGTGAACACTTCCACATTCTCTCTTAGAACCTTATCCAGATAGTTTATGAATATGCTGAGGCTAGCCCACTGGAGGAGAGAGGACATGGAACAGAAAGGAGCCATTGCAGCTGAGATATGTCTAGTCCAACCTGCCTCGAATGGCCTAGCAGACAACCCGAAATGCATGATGGAACCCAGCTGAGACCTACAGAATTTTCAGCTAAATAAATGACCATTGTTTTAAGCCACTAAATTCTGTGGCGGTTTGTTGACGCAGTAAAGGCTAACTGATGAAGTTATCATTTTGTGCTTGAAGTAGAATTTCTGATATAAGCTCTCTGAGCATTTTTGTGACTCCCTTTTTGGAGTAAAGAATTAATAGAATATTTCTTCTGGCAGAATGGATAGGTTTCTTCTCCCTAGCAATTTTTTAATGTAGCATAGCTCCCAAACTCTCACAACTGGCTCGCATGTATAGACTAAAGTTTGGTAGGATCTTCACAATTCAGTATAGAAGCCTGGATGACATAAGACACTAGGCTTTGAATATCTGTTGAAGTAGCTCTCCCGTGGGCCCCTAAACAGTTTGTGAAGGAACGGTCCCTGGCTTCCTTCATATTCTTGTTCAAGTAAATGCAGGGTCTAGCTGGCCAAGTGGCCTGAGCAGGTGATAAATACGCTCATTTCCTCCTGCGTTTATAACCTACTGCTGAATTTCCTTGACCTCAATGGGGTCACAGATTTGAAGAATTGCAGAGCTATTTAGTGGAAGTGAAAGAACAATTTCAGAGGAGATTCGGAGATTTTGATGACTATGAATCATACCTTAAGAATTTGTGGCTGCCTTTGAAGTGCAAACCACAGGATGTATCTGATTGATTCAGCATCTGTGCTATTCCTGTGGTTCAGTTTCCAAAAGACCTGACTGAGCTGAAAATGAACTGCGCCTACCAAGAAGACTATTGGTAAAAATGTTGGGTATATTAACCAGAATTGTCATAAATTTCCTGGTCACACAGCCCAATTCTTGCTAAAGTTTGGGTTTTATTGGCTTTGTGGAAATGTTTTCTTTCATGAAACTGGTGCAATCAAAGCTGAGTCTCTCTGAGGGGTAAAGATTGTTATTCAGGAGTGAGATGTGCCCTCACATAACATACTCCTGAGATTCTTCAGAATAGCTCGATTTAATATGTTTTCTTATTGACCGTTCCACATACACAAGTGATGGACACCTGACCTAGAAGAGTGGATTTTTGAATGGATTTGGTTGAACAGCTTTTTTTAAGATTGTATCATATTGAGTGAAGAGACAGTACATCCCAGAGTTTCCTCCAATTAAAAGCCCAATCCTGTAAATATGCAAACCTGGCAGATAGTTCAGCATCACACAATTGAATATTTTTGTTTACTTGGTTTGTTTAGTTGAAAGGTCTGGTGGATTAAACATGGGAATCTCTAGGAACTAGATATTATTTGAATTGATGAACATATTTCTTGGAACAATCTAGTCTTTATCCAACTGCAACCTGCACATTTTTGAAATATTTTCTATTATAATTGAAAAAAAGATGCCACTATTCAACTGAAAAATCACCCTGTCCTTTATCAAAAGCATCTTCCCTTTAGAGGTTTAGTTTCATTTTTGCAGAAGATAGAGGCTGTACCTTCCAGCTCAGACAAACCTAGTTTGTTAAATAGCTACTGAAAAAAATTAGTCCAATGACTATTAAGTTAGATTATTATTAGTAGTAGCAGTAGTAATTACATTTATTGAGCACCAGGCAAGACACTAAGTAAAATTACTTATATTGGTCATCTCTTTTAATCTTCACTACAACCTTATGAAGTAGGCACTATTATTATCCCCATTTTCAGATGAGGAAATTGAGGTACCAGGAAGTGAAATGACTTGTCTAAATGGCATAACTAGAAAACAGAACCGTAGGGGCCCAAACACAGTTTTGTTAGACTCAAAACTCATAGCCATTTCAAAATGCTGTAGGTATTAAAGTACTAAATCTCTTTTTTTAATCCTATTTTATCAAAACAAATAGCCAGTGGTACCCCTCATGGAATTTTTAGCTGAGACCTCTGTAATAAAAGGCAGGTTAACAAGAGAAAAGCAAACAAGCTTATTAACATGTAGATCTCATGTATACATGGGAGCTATACAAGCAAATAATATGTAACTCAAAGAGGTGTCTTAGATTCAGGCTCAAATACCATCTTAATAGGAAAAGGTGGGGGGTTTTCTTAAGGGAGAGAAAATGATTTTTAGGAAAGACGAATGGATGCTTAGAAGAACAGATGCAAAATCTGACCCTTTGTGACAAAGTCTATATGTGTGTGGTGTCAAATTCTTGTCTCTTCTTCTGTGACAGGAGTCAACCTTCCTGGCTGATGAATCTCTGGGGAGGGGAGTCACAACAACGGAGTTCCTTTTGGAAGCTCTGTCTTGAAGCAGATAAGAGGGGCTCAGAGAAAGCCTATCCCTGCATTTGCTGTTTTTCAAGTTCCTGCAACTCAGAGTCATCCATATACTAGAGTGGCATATCCTGGGGCGGCGCGTCCTGTGATCCTTCAAAACAGAGTATCAATTGGTTTACCTTTTGCTGAAGTAACACTGAGTATTGACTCCTGGGACAGAGTATGGGAAATGATGGCAAGTTTGTCATCTTTGTTGGGTCATACTCTGGAGGATCTTTTAGAATTTAGATTCATTCATGCCAGAATAGCTTATCAAAATTCTAGAGATTGGGGAAGAGAGAGGGAGAGATGGACAGAGAACGATAGAGAAAACGAGAGAGAGAGAGAGAGAGAGAGAGCGAGAGAGACCCTTATTACTTTCAACCAACTGTTGACTGACTGTCCTGCATCCCCTCCAGGTTTCTGTTCATGCATATAGGACATATCTATGAAACTCTTAGTATTTCGGATGCATTGTCTGAAAAGTGAAAAGTTTGGAACCCCTTGTAAGGTGTGGTCTATTCCCTGTCTCATTCTTATTAATTTTATACATAGTTTAAATTATTTCATTTGAGCTCAATCAGCCACGCACCCGTCGTAGGCAGCCCCAACTGGCTGCCGTGCCTCAATTAGCCAAGCAGGTGTTGCCAACACACAACATGGGTACTGGATGTAGTAAAAAGACCATAAAATGCAGGCAACTTGAGCCGCCTTGGATCCAGCCCCTGTGGGCTTTCCCTTGCAAAACTGACTTCCTGGCTGGAGGGAAACACAGAGCCAGGACATCTCCCAACCAAAATATGTTCTGTGGCATTTTCCTGCATCTGGAGTCTCATGGTGTATGGACCGGTGGGAGAAATGGATCCTGAAAATGCGGACACAGGGGCCCTTTCGCAGCACAGCAGCCTGTCTGCAGCTGCCGCCCAAAGCCTTTGAGAAGAAGGAAGCTCCCCACTCTGCAGGGTGACTCACTGGAGATTTGCTGGCTGGGTCACAGGAACAGGAAGGCCCTGATTGTGCTCAATTGTTTTCCTGAATGCCTTTCTCAACAACAGCAAAAGGAAACATTACTGTTTGGCTTCAAGCCAGGCAGGCCACTTGGTACTTACAGTGCTTAGAATGTAAAAGTTGGGCTCAGCCAAGACACGCAGGGACGCGATGATTTCTGTCTGTGTCTCAGGTTAAGTCGTCTGCTTCTGCAGTAAACAACGCTGGGTGATTTAGGACAAAGGGAACCACAAAGGGAACTCCCTTTACTAGGAACAACCTCCCCAACCCAAGTCTGACCATTTGTTTTATGGGCCTGTTTCACGTCCAGGAACCCCATGTGGGGGGGGGCGGCCTTGACACCGCCCCCCACTGAGTGAAATGAAAGGCCCTGCCTGCCAGCTACCTCCTTCTTTGATCTCCCTGCTCCAGAGAGACAGGGCAGGTGGGGAAAATGCGGCCTGAAGAAAAAGAGAGGTGGAAACCAGAATGTTCCTTAATATACAAAGGGAATGGAATCTGGATGCCTGGAGGTCCCTAGGTCCAGGTGGAATTAGGCACAGGAATATCCAAACGACATAGCTTCTATCATGGGCTTCTCCTAGAGAACCTTAATCCCCCACTGCACCTGGAAAAATCTTCCCTATTACTGTGTGGACGGACGGAAAAGGGGCCGTACACTAACCCGGAGAAGCTCATTGGGAGGCCTGCATGGTGGGCCTTACAAACTCAGAGACCTAAAGTAACCACACAGGATGGTCTGAAATGAAAACTTCCCAACTAAAAGCAATTCATGGTGGGTGGTCACGTCCTCGGCCTGTATCTTCCTTGACGAAGGTCAATCTTGACCTCAAGTGAGCCTGTCTGTCTTCTTTGTGCATCTAAGATAACATACCTTTGAAATGTCAAAGTAATCTCCTCTTCCAGGCCCCTCAGGGCAGGGGATCATAGAAACCCTCCTTGTTATCTTGTTCCCTGAATACCATCTCCCGGTGCTATAAATGTTAATTATTAACCATCCTGTACTCACCAAGGTAAAAGAAGGATTTGTTTCTCCATTTTGGTTTTTATCCAACAGGAGAGGTTTCCCTGCTTTGCTTTCTCCTGCCTCTCTAATCTACCACCAGTGAATGTCACGTAACCCTCCTTAAGTCTCTTCCTTTGATTCTAATGTATAAAATAAGCTTTAAAACTGTTATTCTCTGGGGCATTTTCTCAATCTGCTGAGATTTGGCTTCCTGGTAATTGCGATCTGTTTGACTCAAATTAACTCATAAAAATTCTCTACAGGTTTGGATGCTTCCTGCGTTGACAATGGTTAAGGGTCTCCCACCCTGTGGCATCTGTCCTGTGCTCAGCGATGTGTGGACACCCTGACTGGGCCCTTTGCCTGCTTCTCAGCTGCAGCCGCCCTCTCCCCTGGGCACAGGGGCCAAAGCGGTGCTGCAGTTTGGGGCAGAAAACAGGGTCTGAGGACAGGGTGGCAAGAATGTTTCTTTCCTGAACTTGGAGTTGCTCTGGGCCCTGAGCTGTGCTCTCTGTGCCCCACCTGTGACCCATGGGACGCATGTGGCCCAGGCTGGCTATGAATGTGGCCCAACACAAAATCCTAAATTTACTTAAAATATTATGAAATGAAAACTTCCCAACTAAAAGCAATTCATGGTGGGTGGTCACGTCCTTGGCCTGTATCTTCCTTGACACAGGTCAGTCTTTACCTCAAGTGAGACTGTCTGTCCTCTTTGTGCATCTAAGATAACATACCTTTGAAATGCCAATCTCCTTTTCCAGGCTCCTCAGGGCAGGGGACCATAGAAATCCTATTTTTGTGTGTGTGTGTGTGATTATGTGTCACAATGTATTTAATGTGTGGCCCAAGACAACTCTTCTCCTTGTAGTGTGGCCCAGAGACACCAAAAGGTTGGACAGCCGTGTTTTACCAGTCTCTATGCCCCAGCTTCCTGAACTTTCTCAGCTTTTTCTCCAGAGGCTCAAGCTGCAGGCCACAGAATGCGAGTGGGGAGGTTCGGGGTGCAGCCGGGGGCAGAGCTTATACCAGCTCTGTTCCTTTTTTGGGGTCCCCCTGCACCAGCTCTACTCACATCTTCAGCCCCAGACCAGCTCACACATGGGTCCCTTCATGCAGAGCAACATAGGTTGAGTTTTTGGCTCACCCGTTCTGATAACAGAAAGCTGAAATTCATGTGGTCTCGCCTAGCAGATGCAGCCTCAAGCTTATTCTGTATCCTACAGGGGATTTCATCAGCCCATGTCAATATGCACCCTGAAACGGTGGGTTGCCCAAAAAGTCCCATGTTCAAAATAGTTTGGGTAACTACATCAGAGCAAAGCAAGCAGGCTGGCGGCTGGAGGACTTCTCAGAGATGTAACTGTGCAGCTGCGCGCTGCGGCTTTGCCAAGAGGCGCAGGATGTGAGGTTTGTGCTTTAGTCTGGCTAAGCACTGCTCTCGAGTTCCACAGGCAGAGCTACGAGCAGGTGCTTTTCCTTCCACTGAGTGGGCCTTTCTTCGAGAGTACGGCCTCACCACGCACAGGTAAGACCACAGCAAGCAATGTGGCCGCCTCCAGCCTTCCTAACCCCAGGAATGAATGGGGCATCAGACCGCTCCGGGAAACAGCCACACGCCTTATCCTTCTGGCACAGCTAACTGGCAGAGGCGGCATTCCCTGGGGAAGCAGCCAGGCTCCCCGACAGGCTAGGGAGTGGTAGCTGTATCACACACCAGCAAGGCAAATATGTCAACAAAAACAAAAACCAAACCACACTCTTAAATTCAAACATCCCATCTGTACTCACATCATATTGTCAGTGTGTTATAACCAGATAGAATCATCTCCTTCATTTCTTGGGGTCAAAGTGAAATCTCATCATGGAGTAATATTTACCTACAAGCCCAAACCCAGGAGGCCAGGGGTGAAAGGGGAAGATCTGGAAAACAAGTCAATACACAATCTTGCCAATGGCGGAATCAGCTCCACCTTTTTTTTTTTTTTTGAAACACCTTCTATGAAAACCTCTTGGAAATAATAAGCCCAGTTAGGGAAATGCTTATCTATATAGATTCCAACTTCCTTTGTTCTCTTTACAAAGAGAAAAGAGATCAGCAGACTACTTAGATCAGAAATGAACAATAGCCAACCATGTGGGAACATGACAAGCAAGTGTGTAAGCTTATCCTCCAGTTTCCTTCCCTGTTATGTTATAGTCCAAGCGAGTGAAGTGAAGGATGGAGTGCTGGATAGAGGGAAGGGGGAGGAAGTGCCACGCAGATAACCAGGGTCTGGCTGAGTAACTTTGTGCATGACAATGGGGAGTCGCTGAGAACAGGGCGAGGAAAGCAGAGCTGTTCTTTGGAAGAGAAGGGAGCTAGTGAGTTCCTTTAGACAGACTTTGCAGCTGTCCAAGTGGAAATCTCCCCTAGGCAGCAGATAGATGCGTCTGGAGCTCAGCGATGTCTGAGCTGGAGGCTTAACTTTGGGTCGACAGGGAATTGCAGCCATGAGTGTGCATGAGATCATCACAGGCGGTAGAGCCTGAGCAGCGGAGAGGGCCTGGGCTGGGCTTGAAGTGCAGACCAGAACGGAGACCGGGGAGGAAGGCCGCAGACGCGGGAGGGGCCGGAGAATCAAAGGCACGCCCTCAGTTAGTTCTCAGCAGGTGCACAGGCATCTGCCGACCCAAGAAGCATTCCAGCTGAGCTGTGTGGATTTGTATTAAACGGTTAAATGGGGCCTTGTTTTTCTTTTCAAGAGATTCCTTTTGTTAATTATACTAAAATGGTGTTTTCAAAGCACTTTTCCAACAGTTTTATTTTCTTAAAAAATTATGTTATAAGGAACGAGTGAGGATGTTGTGGAAGATGTTATGAGCCCCCCTTTTTAAAACAGGTTTATTGAATTATAACTGACAAATGAAAAGATGTTTAAAGGATACATCGTGGTGACTTCCCCCATTGAGTTAATTAACACATCTACCACCTTGCACATTTACCTTTTGTGTGTGTGAGAACGTGTGAACTCTACTCTGTTAGCAAATTTCAATTACACAGCACAGTGTTGTCAGTGGTAGTCACCATGTTATACCTTGGATCCTTGAACCCTATACATCTTATAATTGAGATTTTGTACCAACCTCTCCCTATTTCCTCCCCCCGCCACCCAGCCCCTGACAACCGTTTTTCTATTCACTGTATAAATTTGGTGATTCCACATGTAAGTCATAGCATGGGATATTCGTATGAGCCCCTTTTTAACAGTAAGGTCATTGAAACTCACCTCCAGGAGAGAAAGGGTGATTAGATGTAAATGGCCCTCGACACTAGAGTCTTCCTAGCTCTTTGTTTTCACTTCACTTTGGCTCATCACATTCTGATGTGTAATCTCGTAAATACACGTGTCTCCCTTTCCTACTGGATTGGAATGCCTTTGAGGTCGGGACGTCTGCCTTGACTCTCCCCCTAGGCTCCCCTCCTCCTTCCAGCGTCTTGCGTTGTAACATTAAAGTATTTGATAAATTGGGAGTGAATCAAATTGATAGCAAGGCAAATCATTTGTGTTTTGAGTGCTTTGAAGCTTTCATCCACCTCTCAGTAATTCCCTTCCCGACGACAAAGTGATGGTGGCATCCACCCAGGGATTGGTTGCCGGCTGCATTAGGGGAACAGCAAGCAGAGATGAATGCTTCCTGCAGGGGGCGCTCCTGGGGAATTCCTCGAGACCAGCTCCACAGGGCATCTGGAGCAATAGGAATTTTTACACCCGCCCCACCCGCCCCCGCCTTCGTTCTCCCTAATCATACACAGCCGTGAGGGAATTTGCTTTTGGAAATGTGGAACAGCAGTCTTTTTTTTTTTTTTTTTTTTTTAGCGTTTTTCCTAAAAATCTCATTTTAATTTTTTAACTTACTGTATATTTTGTACAATTTTGAACTTATTTCCTCTGAGTTTAGAAAATCATAGAATTCCTGATATTGGCCAATTTCTGTCCTGGGCTAAAGAAAATGAGGGTACTTTGAATCTTACAGAGAGAACACAGCTTTGGCGTCAGTAAGTCTGGTGTGGACCCTGTGTGACCTCAGGCAAGTTACTTAAGCTCTCAGGGCCTATTGCTTAATCTGTAAAATACATCCGACTGCCTTTAGAGGCTTGTAATGAGAATTAAGTGAAATAAGACCTAAAGCCGGCTCATACTGGCCGATGCTATGTGCTTGATAAATGTTTATTTTCTGTCTACTTCCTCTATTTTTAACTCTGACACATATTTATTATGTAACCTTGAGAGAGGTCTTTCAACATGTAGACATAATATCAGCCTGTATCTATCATTTACCACTTCTTACTTTTTTTCCAGTATCCTGTGCTTTCTCACCATAGAGTTTAAACGCCTTGAAGATAGAATGAACAGTGTATTTTTTTAGGTGTTTTTATGCCCAGTCACCTATCCTATGCTCATCATCAAGTAGGTGGTCTGACACTTTTTAACTATTCTTTGTTTAAGCTTCATCACTTGTCAGGTGGCAATAACAACAGTATCTGCTCCATGTAAGAAATTAACTGGAAATATTTTTAAAAATCCATGAATCTCAACTGCTCATGGTGGAGATCCAAGGTGGCATTATTGTTACTACTGATTTCCCCATCAGTTCCCTAACTGGAGGACCTTCTGATATACTCATCACTCTTCTCTCGCTGTGGCAGAATCCCAGCACAATCTGAAAATTGGCAGGCAGTGAAGTTCGTGCAGACATGAGAGTCCGTTACACAAAAAGACTATAATTTGTTGTCCAAATGGCAACACACGTGAAAGCAGAAAGGGACACGATGAATGACTGTGTTGGCTCAACAGTAGGGAACCAGGACTGTCCAGGGCAGGCCATGGTCACTGTGGTTACGGCAGAGGCGTACCCAGGCTACCCGGACTTTGTGACAGCCACCGCAAACTACCCTCGTTGCTGCTCTGTGGAAGCAGCGACGACGCTGAGTGTGGCGCGCGTTCTGCTGTGGGCTTTGACCATGTGCGTGTCTTCCCCACTGCCTGTTAGATTGTCTGGGGCACTGTGCTGGCTAAAGTGAGCATACGGTATTGAAGAGAACCCCCTGAGTAAAGCAGGGAAAAAATTACATAGTCTCTATAATCATGCGACTCACAGTTTGAACCGGGAGTCAGGTGGGGTGCTGCTGACTTATCTCACCTGTGTTCCCACCCCCCTCCACCCCCAGGCCCTGGGCGGCGTAATGCCATTTCTAAGAATTTCCTCTGAAAGGCATCCTAACCTAATTTTTAAACTTAGCTTTACCCTAAGAGAACTTACTACAGTTTACTTTGTAGAGTCAGAAGAGAAGTTTCTTGGCAAACTATCAGAAGATGCATAAACTACTAGGGTTATCAATTCTTTAAATTTGTCCTCCTTTTGGTAGAAGTAGGTTTTGTTGGACCTCAGATTTCAAGGAGGCTTACCAGGGCTCAAGTGGGCTTGGACACAGCCCGTGAGCCTGTGCCCAAGAAATATTGTAGAACAGGGGTGTGTGTGTGTGCGTGTGTCCGGTGCGTGTCTAAGTATGTGTGTCCATGAGTGCCTGCATCTCTCTGTATATGTGTTTCTGTGCTCATGTGGGTCTGTGCATGTATGCACACGTGTGTGTGTTTCTTCTGAGACCCACTCAGGACTCTGCTCTCACTAGTCTCTCTTCCCCCAGCTCCGGGAGACCTTTCCTACCCACAGGTGGGAAAATCCTTTGCCCTTGATTAATTATATTTTCCTCAGAGATAACCAGCCACCTCAGGGGCACTGGCATTGTCTCTTCCTGGGGTTAAGGTGTGGGAACCCCAAACTGGGGAAGCTTCTGCCACAACAGCTCCCTAGGGGTGAGGGGCAGGGAGCCGACTTTTGGCTTACATGGGAAAGGAGGAGGGATTTCCCTGAGGCAAAACCAAATAAAACAACGTCTCAAAAATATCGCTTGGCTGCAGGCGTGGAAGAATGAAGAGAGATTAGCGACAAAGACAGACCTGACCTGGGGCCTGGCTGGGTAGCGGCGCAGAGTGAGCAAGTCCCTCACTAGGGCAGAGTCACACAGGTGACTGTGACCAAAGAACAGGAGCGCATCTCTGTCCTGACGTGGGCAGGCCTGGCCCAGCACTGTGCGACCTTCCCAGATGAATCTAAAGACGCCCCCCTCTCCGTGTGGGGCTGGAGGGCGCTCGTTTTGGTGGTTCCCTGGGGGTGGTCCTCACCACCGTGAACTGAGCTGCTGTTGAAAGCCAGGCTATGTGGCTCGGCTTCCTCACACGGTTAAGCTCCTCTTCTGAGCATGGAGGGTTGTTTGGCTGTTGTGCTCTTCTCTGTTTCCTCCATGGTCCTCTTCCAAAGACACACACCAAACCGTGAGAGGTGCAAAGCATGGACTTACATGCAGTGTTGTCTTGTGGAGACACACTCGCTGCTGTTCCCGGGGCAGCTCTGAGCGTGAGTTTTCAATGAGGAGAAGGATGTCTTTCTCTTTTTGTCTGTCTGTGTCTCTTTGTTTCTCTCATTTCCCCTTGTGGGGCTATTGAATATATTCCCACCCTGATACCTTGTCTGACGGTGGAATTCTGGCCTGTATGGTAACAGACGCCAGGCTGGGGCCTCCTGAACACCGTGTCCTGGCTTGCCTGGCATGCAAACAAATAACCATTTCGCTTCCCTTCTTCAGGCTTCAGGTATGCTACATTCCAGGCATCTTCTTCCTGCAAAAAGAAGTGATAAATGTAAACAGGCAAGTTTTTTGACCTGCTGGTGTTGTAGGTAAAATTGCACATAGAACTGGGTTTGGAGGTTGTGGCCATGAGGCTTGGCCATTGTAAGAAATTTTAAAATGGCATCACAGTCATTGGTCCAGAGTTGCTGTTTTTAAAACAGTTTTGTATATGTGCCTGTTCATTCATCTGAGTTTCACAAATGACAGTTTTTTCCTGTTCTATGGAGGAAGAGATTGCCATTAAATGACTTGCCTAAGGTCATATAGGTGGTAAATACTAGACCTGGAACTTGAGGCCGAATCTGCTGATTCTAAGATCTTTGATGCACAGTGTTTACTAGAGAGACAAAGACTTAGTTCTTTATTCCAATTCTTATCGGATAAATGTGTGCAAGTGGGTTAGCACAATAGATTGCTCTGGACAGGTTTAACATTCTTAAAATTCTAATAATTGGTGTATGGTAACTGGGGTGCACAGTTCTTGATTTTGCCTTCTCAGCATGTAGCTCTCTTGCATCTGGTAACAAAACGTTGCTTTTTCTTTGATAACCAGACCAAATATTCCCTGTTATATGTAGATTTGGTGGGACAGTGCCCTGGCTCCTCGTTGGCCGAGGGCTGAGCAGAGTTGTTCAGGTAGACTCTGTCTTCAGAAGCTGAATCTTTGGCTGAGTGACTTGAGGACGGGAAACCTTCCCCATTTCATGGCAGATCCACAGAGCCTAGCAATTTCTGTTACCTAGATCTTTGGAGCCTCCTGGCCCTAATCCTTCCTGAGGTCTGTAAGGTCAGATTTTCCTTGGAGTGTATGAATTTCTCCATATCCTTCCAACGAATACCTTTTGTGATTAGTTTACCCAGAGTCATTTTAGTTGTTTATACATAGAGGTCCCTAACTTACATAGGAATTATGAAAGAAATCAAAAGGAGAAGCAAGATTTTTCTAGATTTAACTGTTGTCAGATATATTCCCTCCCTTTTTCTCACTTCCATGAAAGAAGTATACTCTCCCCCTTCATTAATGTTGGACTTGGCCATGTGGCTGTTCTTGGCTCCATGGTGGGCAGGAAGTACTTCCCCACCCCCTGATTTTGGGTTTAGAATGTGATTTGCTTTGGCTAATGGAATATTAGCAGGCGTGACTCAACAGAGACTGGAAATGCTCTCGCATGGTAGGGCTTGGGCTCCTGCATTCAGCTGTTGCCTTGAAAAGAACCTTCTCAGATTAGTCCACAGGTTCCAGGAAGAAGAAGGGGGACACGTGGTATGTAGCCAAGCTGTCCCAGCCTAGATCAGCAGATCCTCAGCCAATCCACAGATATGTGAGCTAAATAAATGTTTATGGTTGCATACCACTGAGATTTTGGAGCTGTTTGTTATGCAACATTTTTTGTAGCAATAGCAAACCTATACAGGAATTTGTATTAATAAGTGCTGTCCTGGCTGCAAGGAAAACCTAAAACATGTGGGACTGGGTGGCGGTGTAGGTTGGAAAAATGTTGAAGAAACTATCATAAAAGCCTGAAGAAATGGTGACTCATGTTATATAACCATGAAGCATTTGGTATAACAATCTTTTGTGGTAAACTAGAAGATAGAAATGTAACCAGTGAACTTGTGGACTTGGGCAATTTTTTTTTTTTTTTTATTAGAATGTTGAAGTATTAGCTGGCTTTTTAAGCTACAGATGATGAGCTCAGGAAATAACTAGCTGGTGTGAGATAAAACTTTGAGGGATGACAAAGAATGAAAACTTGCCAGTTTAAGGGGAAAAAAAGTTTGTCATATCACCTTTCCATTCACTAAGAGATCGTCAAATAAAGACCTAGCCTGAGAGCACAGGTACAATAGATAAAGTTCAGGGCTCCAGCAAGACTTGGCCTTCCATTCTAGTCTTTGCTCCAAGGCTTAAAGAACAAAAGCAAAGGTTGGGCTACAACACCTTTAAAAAACCCTTGAAAGAAATCAAATGGCAACCAGAACACCCTCTCAGCTGAATGTTAGAAAGCTTAAGGGTGTGTCCCACCGCAGCCTGAATCCACTACAGGCAATTAAGTCTAGAAAGGCTTGTCTTGAAAATAATAGTG
The DNA here is from genome assembly GCF_021234165.1 of Pteronotus mesoamericanus. Lineage (NCBI taxonomy): Eukaryota > Metazoa > Chordata > Mammalia > Chiroptera > Mormoopidae > Pteronotus > Pteronotus mesoamericanus. The sequence goes on from NW_026555277.1 coordinate 2,907,072, forward strand.
GGTGTGGCTGTTGGAATATGCAATAGACAGCAAGTTAACAACATACAAGCTTAGCAGACATTTATGCATTTAAGAAACAGTTTACAAATTCTAAACAAAGAACTTTTTATATACTCCAAAATGTCTAAGCAACTAAAACCTAGATATGTATCATATAAAAATACACACCGAAGCAATGCACAATAAAGAAGTGATGTACAGGTTAGAATAAAATGTCAGAAATGTTCCTTCACTGCCAGAAATGAGTTGAAATTATTATTGCCATTAGTGAATTATGAACATACAAAAGTTAACAATAATAAAAGGCAAGCCTCAGTGATGTGAGGAGACTTTCACAAGGCATATGATAAATATCAAAAAACAAACTCGGAGCAGGAAGCTCAGAATTAGAGACAGATGAAATAACAACACTTCCAGTGAGATCTTTGAAACTGAAGAGACAACGTTGGAAAAACAAGGAAGACCAAAATTGAAGTTGGCTAAAATGAGTCTCTTATGCCTTGGGTTTTCTTTAGTCGGTTTCGTAACTGTCTATTCCCAAACCACCAAAATTTATGAAGCTAAACAGGGGATTAATGTGCTAATATTATTAAAAAACATAATTTTACCAATGAAGAAAGTTTATTTGCCCTTTTTATTTCTTACCAATAAACATTAGGACAGCTTTTCAAACCCTCTGTATGATGCAGTTGAATGCACGTGGCTCACTTTTAGGGTGATAAAGCCTTTTTTATCTTGTTTTCTAAAACTTTCTTATTCTTTAGTGGGATCCTTTCTTTGGTGAAGGAAGATCCAAAAATCAAGGATCTCCATTAAATGTCTTTTCATAGCTGAGTCCCTAGAAACACATTGTCCAATATAGTAGCCACTAGCCACATGTGGCTATTCAAATGAAAATGAAATACAATTAAATATTGTATTTAATTGTACATTATAAATGATCATTTATCATTTATAGTTAATCATTTATACTCTAGCCACATTTCAGGCACTCAATAGTCACACGAGGCCAGTGGCTACCACACTGAACAATGCAGCTATAGAATGTTTCCATCATCACAGAATGCTCTGGAAAAAACAGTGCTGTCCAAGAATATAATACAGTGCCTTGCATATTGTAGGTTCTTAATAAATATTTAATAGCAAAAAATTATCACAATTAATTGCAGTTTTCAAAATCTAAGTTAGGACAATGTGCAGATGATCCTGTGCCAAGGGACTATCATTATTTTCAAGGGGATAAATGAAGTCCTAGGACACCTTGACATTGTGAGAGGAGGAAGCAGCAAGAAACGAGGAGGAGCCAGTGAAATAGGAGAAGAACTCTGAGACCTGGCAGCCGAGTGAGGCAAGATATCAAGGAGGGAGTTTTCACCTGGTCAAATGTTGCTCCTCGATCAGGTAAAATGAGGACTGGGAATTAAGCATTCCTGGCTTTACTTTTATGATCATTTCCTGGTAACACAAAATAATATATTTATACTTCTCTTTTTGTTCCCATCAAATATATTGGTATTGATCTCTGTTCTTAGAGGTGAAAGATTTGTCTTGCACCCACTTTTTTTTAGCCCTTCTTTGTAAGTTATACTAAGATAACCTATGTTAACACTGTGCACTATGCTGATACTTCGTCTTAGTCTGTTCAAACTGTTGTAACAAAATGCAACAGACTGGGTGATTCATAAACAACAGAAACTTCTTTCTCAGCGTCTGAAGGCTGGAAAGTTCTGGATCTGTCTACCACCATTGCGGAGTTCTGGGAAGGGCGCTCTCCGTCCGGGTTGCAGCCTGCTGGCTCCTTGCATCCTCTCACGGAGGAAAGAGTGAGGAGCTCTCTGAGGTCCGCCTCATAAGGCCATTAATCCTCTTCATGAAGGTTCAATCCTGGTGACCTAAGCACCTCCCAAAGGCCCCCCACCTCCTAATGCTGTCATGTGACTTGGTCATTAGGTTTTCAACAAGTACATTTTCAACAAACGAATGTTTACATCCTAGTATATTTCTATCTCTGCTTTTTGATTCCTCAGTTTTAGGTGGTGTTTCTTTGAGTCCTCACTGTGTAAGTTGAGAAAGGTAGCTGGCCTATATGTTGGTCAGCCTTTTCTCTTCTGTCTTCTGACTGACTACTGACTTCATCAGTTCTGTTTTTCCTTTTACAGTATTCAGGTTTTTAGCATTTACATTCTATTCTGCAAATGTAATTAAGCTTCTTGTACTTTATCTATGTCTATCGGTTGATTACAAAAATGTAAAAACAATAAGTATAAATTATGATGTTATAAGTTCCTGTTGAACTAAGTATTATAATTATTAATTGGTCCATTAGATTAAAAAGCCTGTTTACTTTGTGGAATCATGAAAAAAATGGTACTTACTTTAAATATTATAATTTATGTAGGACATTTACATGTTCAAACATGATAATTTGTTCACATTCCAATGTAAGGTAAGGACATTTTCTTCAAGAATGTCTAATGACCACTATGAGAGTTTTGTAATATTTGAATCCCAATATACCTGAAGAGCAGGCTGTGCATAGAACATATATTTTGGGCCTCTATATTGCTAGATTCCACAAATGAATAATATGGTCCATTAATTGACCTATTTAAGGGCATGAAAAGCAAAATGATCTGAAAAATTCCTTTTGATGTACAATTATTCCATTCCTAGAGCAGGTACGGTGTTAATAATACTAGAATTGATTAAAGAAATATATATATATATGTATGAAAAAGCTATTGATTTGATGCTACCAAAACCCCATACATTACTTGGTATCATTCAGTGGCAAAACAATAATGAAAATGACAAATAATATTAATGCAATAAAAATCCTACTTATCTGCAAAATAGTAGTTGTATAGCTTATACTCACATGGCACTTGCCTCTGCATGTAAATTTTCTTATTGGTTTTCCATAACATTTCTCTGTGGTAGCTTAAGTACCTTCCCTAGAATTCCCATCTGAAAAGTGGAGAAACTGCTTTCACAAATGGTGAACTGAGTTTTTGCTGTGTGTTACTCAAACAGGTTGGCGTTAGAGTCCAAGTTTGGCAACTTTGATGTTTTGAACTGTTTTTAAGTAGTATTCTTTTCTGAATGATGGAATGTATTCTTTTCCATCTTACCAAGTATTAATAACACTTCATGAAAAAAATTTAATCATTAAGTGCTACTATTAGGACAAAAAATAAATTCACAAATTCTTATGGAGTCTTGCTCTGTGGTGTAATCTGTAGAAGCCAAGGACTTATTTTATGTATAAAAACACTGGTGATCCTATTACCTTAAGGTCTAGGTAACATTTTCTCTTATTTGCCTTTGGTCTTGTTTTTAAAATAAAAGAAATAAAATGACTCATCTTCTCTATAATAAAATTCTACACATATACATTAGGAACAAAGGACAATTCTGACGGTGTAGAGTTCTAGGAAAGAGAGGCCTTGATTAAACAAACAGAAAGTACTACTATATCTATTACCAAAAGGAACAACTGTGCTTGGGTGATGTTTTCCAGGCAACCCCATGGCATAAATCTTTAATACCACTGCCTTTCATGTGACATTTATATATAAAAACTGTTTATAGAGCCATGAAAACTTTTCTTGTGTTCATTAGGGTTTATCAGGGCTGTTAATGCTTGTGTTATTATTATATAGCGGCTCCCAATACACCAGCAAAATTATCAAGGTATTTTGTTTGTGCTCTTTGTTTAGTTCTCATCAGGACCAAATAAGGGGCTGATGCACCAGTTACAAAACAAGGTCAATGGCAAGATGACAGCGAACCTTACACAGACATACTTGCAGGCTCCAGTGTCTCAGCACCAGTGAATTGTTCTGCATCAGGCCTGAAGGGAAGACTTTCTCTTCACAGCACCCATCAATTTTGACTTAATTTTCACAGAAAATCTAGGCAGGGCAAATTTGATTTCATTTAAATGAAAGAAAACTGGTTTAGGAGTAGATAAATTGGCATGCTATATTAGAAAATAATCTGCCCAGCTTAGGGAATAGAATATGTTTTAGAATCATAGATGTGGAACAAGGCCATTGAGAAGGATCTCCCCATTTATGGAGCAAATTAGAAAACCAATTTACAGGAATAGTCAGCAAGCTGTATGAAGTTCTTGATTGCAAATGATGAAAACCCAATTCAAACTAGATTTTGTGAAAAGGATAATGGATTGACAGAGGTAATTGGAGAGTCTAAAAGGTGCTCTTGATTTTGGGCACAGGTGGCTCTCAGCCTGTCAGGTGTAGTCCTCTCTGCCTGGCTTTCCTCTTATCTTCTCCTCAGAAGGTGACACAGTGGTCCCAGATATTCCTGATGCATGTGGTCTTCATGCCCACAGTCATAGAGAAGGAGCAGCTAACTCTAGTGACAAGAGGCCTGGGGACATTGCAGTTGGCTTAGTTTGGAACAGAGGCCCATTCCAGAGAAATAGGCTCAGTTCTGTGGGTGACCTAGCCTGGGTCATGGCTACTGCTTCAAGGAGGAAAATAGTGTCAATTCTATTTGTACTGTGTGGTCTAAGGAGGTTTCTACAGAATGGTGGAGGGTTGCTTCCAAGAGAAAGCGAGGCTGGACAGACCAGAAATATATGTTCATTATAGCTAGTCAGGCATAAGTGAACATGAGGTACACGAGTCCCAACTCTGTGTTTATTTGTGTTGGTGATTGATTCTTAGTTTCCATTGTCTGCCAGATTGGTGTTTATAGTCTAGAGATAGTAGATATGTGTGTAGGTGTGTAAAAATCAGTGTGCACATCTACATTTGGGTTTGGAAGTCTTATGGTTAACAAGGAGTAGGCTGATAAATAGGAGCTGTCTCTTTACTAAAAGTTCATAAGTGAACGTACTCAAAAAATATTGAGAAACTTTATTTGTCACTAAGGCAGGCTGTCTTTTCAAGGTGGTGTCAACCTATGGTCATTAATGCCTATTCAGTGCCAACAGGAATCCCCAGTTAGGGGAACGATGAAGACGGAAACTTCATTCAGTGCAAGACAGCTCAATGGCCATATGGCACGGCTGCGAGAACAGCACGTGTCCAAGGCGGCTCTGAGGCAGCCCTGGCCCAGGCTCCTCAGCTGGGCAGCTCTGCTCCACTCCATCCCCTCAGGTCTGCCCCTCTGCTCCAGCCCTGACCTGGTCCTGTCCTGTCTGCCTGAGGAAACACAGTCTTCAGCCCTTGGCAGAGATGGAAAATGTGCTCCCCAAGCTACCAGGGATCTGACTTATATTGACAGAAGTCCCACCTCTGATCCCTGATTGATCTGTCCTCATGCAAAGGAAGACTCCAAATCCTCTCAGTTTGATTGGTACAAAAGGCACTCATGATCTGATTGATCAGAATGGAGCTGCTCTGACTGGTCAGAGCTGTGCAGCTCCAGCTGAATGGGGAACACCTCAGTCCTATTGGTTGGAATAGGATTCCAGAGACTCCTTTAGAAGGGCTAGCTCAGAGGGCAGACACAGGTCAGTGCAGGCACGTAGTTCAGGTGCGGAGGCTGGCAGGTCAGTGCAGGCTCCTTCCGGACGCACAGCTTGCAAGAGAGGTCCAGTGTAGCAATGGCCGCTAGTTTCTGTTTTTCTTTTTGTTTTGTTTTTGTTTTTAAATAATTTGAGCCCAGTTAGCCAGCAGAAGCCCTTCTTAGTAGGTACCTTCTTTTTCAGGGTCCACAGGGGTTACACGTCAATTACTTTAAGATTCAACATCAATCTGGGCTTTACAGCAATAGCTCATGGGAAAACCAAAAAAATGCACATTTGGGATAAGGAACCTAATGTCTGGAGTTTTATCTGAGATTTTCGAGTGTAAAGGGAGAAAATCATAAAACAAAACAAAACAGTGGTTTGTGTTTCATGAGAAAAAAGATGCCTCTTGTGATTCATATCTCTTTTGCTGACAGTCCAAGCTGGAATAAGGACATTTAGCATGTGAAATTTAACAAGGGAAAACTTTTTTAGTATTCTGAAAACTTGCAAACCTCAAAATAGTTCTGTGATTATCTTCCTAGTTTTTATTCGATTGGGCCTACTTACATGCTCTCAGACTTCACCTGAGTAAAGCAGTAAGAACCAAGACTGCCGTGGGAGTATTTCTGTTATAACACATGAAGGAGTTAATACATGAAGGCGTTTCACTGGAACCCGGTACCATCACAATCTGTGTGAAGGAACAGAAGAAAGATGTTCTGTCTTTCCTATCAGGTGTCAATAGATTTTCTAGTACACAGCCCTTTGCCCGGAAACAGTGGTCCTCAGACAGTCACAAGCCCCAGAAGCACTTGGAAGGCTTGTTAAAACCCAGATGACTTAGCCAGGGCCCCAGAGTTTCAGATTCAGTAGCTCTGCGGTGGCCCATTGCTGTGCCTTTCTAGCAGGTCACTCCGTGATGCTGTCACTGCATCTCTGGGATGATACTTGGAGAACACCCCTCCCCCCGCCCCCTGACAGCTCTGGGAGCTCAGCTCCGTGACCCATAGTTCCAGCTGAGAGGTAGGGTGAGGTGGCCGACCCCCACATGCCGCAGTAGCCAGAGGTTCCCCCATTGGTGATGGTCTTAATAATGGCAAAGGCACAGTTCCAAGGGGGAAGCTGACGGACGAATGGAGGACTTCAGTTCATGTGGGGGCTGCATCTGTGGGAAGATGTACCAAGCAATAATTAGGCAGGTTCTCAGGGCTTTCACCAAGCACTCTGGAGTTTTAACAGCAGGTTTCCAGGACAGGTTCAGACTTCGAGTGCTGATGAGGATAGAAATCCCGTTGAAGAGACTGGTGCATGTGAGGAGGTCACGGGCAAGGCTGATGCTGGTGACTGTGTGGATTCCTAAGAAGCTTACCTTACTAGGCTTAGGGCAACAAGGTCAACTCTAGTCCCATGGATGGGGATCACTGGTGCTGAGCAGGTACTGAACCAAGGTTAACTCAGGACACAGGCCTAACTACATCTGAAAATTTCCTGTTCAGAGCCTGCCATGATGACGACCTGTTTGCCAAATATTTTTTTGACTTTGACATCCTCTAAGAAATGTGCAATACATTATAGAATGGCGCACAAACACACGCACTATCTTCCAAATTAATGTTTCTCTTTCTATGTGCACTGTACTCTCTATACTGTTTTGTTATGTCTATTCTATCACATTCTGTTCTCCCATGAAAATAGCAAAAACCTTTTGCTACTCCATGATTTGTTGTATGTCCCACTAATAGGCAGAGACCTGCAGTTTGAAAATTTCACTTAGAATCTGCAATCTGTGCCTTGGGCACCCCACCCCACCCCGACTCATTCACACTGCAAGTGATTTTTATTCAGATGGTTTCCAAAGGCCACGCTTTGAGAACCTTGTCAGAAGACAAAAGAGTTTACTTCAAGGGGTCCCTGAGCCTCTTCCACAGAAGCCCATGTCAGTGACTTGACATGTGACAGAATGATGAAGTTGTTTTTCATGTTTCTTCTCTTGATTAATGGTCAATTTCCAGAATTTTCCATGTGACTGGTCATAAAATCTGGCAGCCTGGCTTGGAACGAGGCCTCCAAGTTCCAAAAGCAGCCCAGGCTTTGAGAAATGAGGATCAGCAGAGGGGAGAGTGACAGCAGAGGCCGGGAGGCACACCTGGCGCGCTGGCTTCTTCCACAGCAGCAAGGGCATCGGCACCTGCCCCCCCATGCGGCCGCGGCCCCCGCCCGCTCCCTCACAGGCTTCTTATCCTCAGGAAGGTCCTGGAAACTTCACAAATCAAAATCCAGGATCACAAGTAGAAAGTGAATTTTACCTCATGAAATAAAGACAAATGCATAAAAAAGAAAAAAGGAAAAAAAAATACTAGGTCCTTTCTAGTCAGGTGTGTTGATACTAAAAAGGGGATTAAAAAAAAGTTCATCTAAAAAGAAAATACAGCTGTAACACATACCTACGGAAGGAAACGTGATTTTGAAGCCCTTGCCTGCTTAAGTGTGGCTTAGTCCCGGAGACCTAGAATTTACCATCCAATGAAGTCATTTTCCGCCCCTCTGGCTCAGTGCCTTATCTACGACTGGGGCACAGGGGCAGTTTGCTCTTTAAGTGATGCGTAGGAATCCCACATGGAATTATTAGGCAAATCTGTGCTTTTCAAAACAAAATTTTCTTGTGATCCTCTTGTGCAAATGAGAGACTTTACCCCCAGGTAGTTAGTGCCTTCAGTCAGAGAAAGACAGAGAGGGAGAAACTTTTTGGCATGCCACTAAAAATGACAATAGATATTAGCACCTTACTAAAAAGTAAATAAATAGGATTTGCCAGAAGCCCAGAGTGCTTTAATAAAAAATCAGGTTCTCTGCAGAGTGAAGTGATTTATTCTTAGGCAATTCACCTAGAGACATTTTTCTCCAATTACTAAAGGTCTGGCAAGGAGAAATCCTGAGTGACATATTCACCAGGCGATATCTTGGAAGGTCCTCTTCGTTCCTCTTTGGGCTCCAACGAGGGGACAAAGTTAGAAACTAGGAAACATTTGTCTGGCTTCTCATCAGAAAAAGAGATATTTAATCCCGTCTCGTATTACATACAGCTTTGCTCAAAATAAAGCAGCTGCTTGGGAACTGATTTGAGCCCTTTCCTGTTTAAGCAGATCCATTTGTGTGTGTGCGCGCGTGCGTGTGTGTCTTCTTCAGCTGAATCTGACTTGTCAGGCTGAGAACATATGTGTGTGCCATTCCAGACAGAATGCACATTTATTTTCCTCCCATTTAATGTTTGAACATGATCACAGTCACCAGATGGGTCAGACAGCATGGCATAAATCTTCAGAGGGTTTATCAATCTGATTGAATTGAGAAGATAAAGTGGATTTTGCTAGAAATCCAATAAACTCTCTCCACCTCAAAGAATTAGGGTTGGTGCCAATTTTCTCTTTTATTACCGTCTCTGCCCTTTTGCTTTTTGTTCTCTTTTTCTGTCTCACTTCTTTCATAGCATCAGGCTCATTTTATTTTCCAAGGATAAGTAAGGTGAGCCTTAGTTCTTTGAGCTTAATTAGTCAAAGAAATCAGAGGCTGAGTGCTGGCAAAGGAGGTAGAAAAGGCATACAGCCAGACAGACTGGAGTTTGAATGTGGGCTCTTCCTCCTCCCCACTGTGTGGTCCTTGAGCCTCAGTTTCCTCGTATGAAAAGTGAGGCTAACCTTTCCCGTGGTTGTGCGAGTTAGAGATATGGATGCGAGGCACCTAGCACGCTTTCTGGCCCAATAAAGAGTGCCTATTATTGCCTTGGACACCCAAGGTTAGATTTGTTCACTGGAAGTTTACAGTTCATTCTTTTTCGGGAAGCAGGAATGGTTGCCATGAGGAGAGAAACATTGTCTACCAACAACTTTAATAGTTTCCATAGAATTTAACCTGCATCCTCTGATTGTACTGTGGCCCTAACGGTAGGACTAGCATATCCAGCTCAGTGATTGTCTCTAAGTATTGAAATGTTAATTTGCTATTGTGTACTAATCAGAAAGTTGCAAGTCATAGCCTTACTCACAGTGTTAGACAAAATCAAGCTCTGTTACTCTAGTTTGCTCCCATGCGATGCTTTTCAAAAATTAACAGTTAGTTCTACCAGATAGATTCTGTTTGAATTTACCAGACTTTCTGATGATTTTACTCCCATAGTAACCCTAGCAGATGGAGATTTGTGAAATTACCTACTGAAGACATCTGACGTTCAAATGCCTCCATTTTGGCCACAAAACGTAATAGCTGTTAAGATAAATGTTTCATTTAGGATACTGTTGTTTTAATTATTTTTTTACTGGAGAACGTAGATACCATTCTTATAATGATGTATAAAACAAGAAGAAGATTTTAAAATTCAATAATGAACAGAATTATTTTTTTACGATTGCATTTTAAGAATTGAAGGAAGAAAAACTCCTTTGTGGCGAGGGAGGCGGAGTTTGAACCTAACCATGTGAAGAAGCCAGCCATGCAGACTGGACAAGAACATTCCAGGCAGATGATCATGGGGTGCAGACACACAGGTGGGAAGGGATTGGTGCTGAGGAACAGGAAGGAGGGGCATATGGCTGGGATATAGTGGATAAAGGGATAGAGGCATTGGGTGGGGGTTAGGAACCAAGACGAAGGAACAGGTAAGTTAAGTTTAAGCAAGCTCTTGGTGTGGATGAGGATGTCATTAGATGTCTTTATGCAGGTAGCGAAAGAATCACTCCTGCAGAGTGGATTTAGAGAGAGGTAGGTATAGAAGAAAGAGAGACCAATTAGGAGGCTATTGCAGTAGCACAGGTAAGAGATATTAATGTCCTGTGCTAGGGAGTGTCGGCAGAGATGGAGAGAAGTGAATGGATTCAGGACATATTTAGGAAGTAGCCTTTACATAGAGTGTGTTGATGGGACGGCTGTGGGGAGTAGACGTGATGAAGCAAAGAGCAAAATCAAGGATAACTCCTAGGTTTTTGGTTTGTCCTACTAGCAGGTGGTGGGTACCACTACAGAGATTAGGAGGTGGGTGTAGAGGGGAAGGAAAGGTTTGGGGATGAAATCCACAGGTGCTGTCTGAGTTCGGATAGTTTAACCTAGTGATGGTTTTTAGATGAGTCAACTGTATACAATTAGTGCCAGGACAACTTACTGCAAGAAGTTCACCCTCATTAAAGATCTAACTGGAGAAACCTAAGTTATGGAGAAACACAGTGTAACTCTGAAACGTTGCGCTGGCCCATGCATTTGGCTCTTTCCTCATTCTCAGCTCTACCTATCCAGCACCTCCTTTCCCTGCTCTTCCCTGCCGCAAGCCCGATAAGACTGTTTCTTTCTCTCGCCCTGCTTTGCTATGTCTCTTAACCTCCACCAGTCCTGCCACAGAGTGGGCAGTTTTGTAAATGAAAGAGTAAATGAATGAAGGTGGGCCGATGCCCTAGTCTCCACTTGCGGTCAGCCTCGCTCCCAGCTGCATTTGGGAGCCGGGGGGGGGGATTGAATTTAAGGCTTGCACGTATCCACTCGAGTTTGACTCTGGCTTGGGCTTCTCTTCTCTTCATGGCTCAGAGTTTCCATCTTAGACCTTTGCTTCAGTAAATGACTCTTGTGCCTGAGCCACTGCCTTGTTAACTGAGCCGCACATCCAGGTCCTTCCAGATGGGTGCCCACCAGGCTCTTGCCAGCTCCCCCTCCTGCTGTGTGTTCCACCCTCTCCGTGATCAAGCCTGTGATCAAGCTTCATTCCTTACTATCAGGCCCGTTGGCCATTTTCCCAAGTGTCTAAATATTGCCTACTCCCAGGTCCCTGTTTCCAATTTCTCTTGGGACTATTTCCATCAGGAAAGTCCATCATCTCTTCCTGGACCTGCCCAGGGACAGCTGCTTGCGGACGTTTCTCTCTGCTGCTTGTCGCTCTTTAGTTTGGTCAGGACCCTCCCTCTCACTTAACCACATGCCACTCCCAGCCCTAACCCCCACCCCAATTCACGTGCCACCTTAGAGAACAGAACCAGTTCAACTTACCGGCACCTTCAGCTACCCAATCCTGCAGCTATCATTCTTCAATCTAATATGAGAGCCCACTGATATGATCAAATGAAACCCATGGAGGAGAAAATAAAACATTCTGCTGCTGTAAAGAGAAGCAGCAGGCACAGGCCCCACGGCTCCAGAAGGACCTGGGTCAATGTCGTTGAGAGTGTGTGCGTGTGTCACCTGATACGTTTATCTGTGAATACTTCCATTTGTTGGTTGTTCGCTTCATTCATTTTCTAGGCAAAAACTTAAGCTTTGCCATGCTGTCGTAAATCAACAGCCACTGAGGCGTTGCCTGTGTGCTGGGAAGTAGGGATACCAATTTCCATTCAATCCCTTGTTTAACTAATGTAATTGAACCCATGCCATGCGCCAGGCACTGCTCTGGCTCAGGACCCAGCCTTGAACATCTTTGGCCGAGGTGAGTTTGGGAGGTTTTCTCTCTTCCAGGAACTCATAGTGAGTGATAGATGAAGGCCGTATTGGCCATTGTTCACCCACCATACATTTCAAATCCAAACAGCACTAAATGATATAATAAATGTAAGAAAGCCCAAAGAGGGACTGATTTATTTCCTGTGGTGATAACATCAGTGATTTTGTTAAAATAAACATCAATGATCAAAATCTTTCTTTTTCTCTTCTTCCTTCCTTCCTTCCTTCCTTCCTTCCTTCCTTCCTTCCTTCCTTCCTTCCTTCCTTCCTTCCTTCCTTCTCTTTTCTTCTTTCCTTTCTTTATTTTTTGTTGTTAATGTTGCCTCTTTTTGCAAAGGACCCAAGCATGTTTTCCTGCTTGGTAATCCAGCACTTCTCATGGTTAACGGAAGCAATAGACAAGCAACCAGATTTAAATAAATAATTGCAATATAAAGAGACACACCCTGTGATAGAAGTAACCAGAGTGACAGGAATGTAAACACAGTTTTCTGTGTGAACACAGCAGTCCCCACCCCACCCTCCCTTTTTGCCTTCAATTCATACACAAGGGAAATTATTTCCAGATTCAGGGCAAAATGGAATGTATGAATGTAAATCATAACTCTCTCTCTCTCTCAAAAAAAAAAAAAATAAGGTAACATATGGCTGTTTAGGCTCTTGTGTGAGAAGGAGGAATGAACTCAGAAATCTCTGCCTGTCCTTTTGAAGTTCGTAGGTCTTGTTACCGCAACCTCGAGGTGTGAAATGTTGGCACTGTGTCTAACTTAATGACGGGGACAGCTGCTAGTGCAGAGCCTGCCTTCATTGGCCAGCCTTCCCCATACGCGCTGAGTTTTAGCTTACACAGCTTGTTCGAAGGAGAGCATCAAAGAATTGTTCTATCAGTTAGTTTAGGATAATAGACTAGGGTCTAACGCTCGTCAGTAAAGGGAAACTTTTCAGACTTGGAGTTCAAGTTCAATCTGTTTTTCTTGGCAAATGGCCCACGGGGGAAATAGAATTCATGGAAGAGATGCTGGCTGGACGGCTCTACGACCCAACAGTTGCTACGAACAGATCACAGAATGGAATGATCAAATAAATGTTCACACACTACTGACAGCATGGAAATATTTCCTTTTCCTCGCATATCTCTTACTTTAAACGCTGTTCTTAGTGCTCCCTCCATACAGCATGTCTCCCTCATTGTGAGTGAAGGAATAAAGGCCTCCATATGGATTCAATTCTGGTGTTCATTAGGTTATAGCAATCAGGAATGCACTTCCCGTGGGACTCATGTTTCTGCTTCATGTTAAAGGTGATTACTTGGCATTCAGATCGGATTGGTAATGATTTCTTCCTCTCTGATGTCCAAAGACGAGAAAGAATTTGTGTCTGGTGCCAATTGTGAAATGATTGAGAACAGTGGTCAGCCAAGGTAGTGCCAGGATCCTGGGCCTCATAAGCTTGACAGTGGTCTTCCCTCCTCTTGCCGTCTTGCTGCCAAAAAGAAGGAGGGGGTCACAGGAGTAGAAAGAGTAAAGGGAAAGAAATGGGGGAATGAGGACTCAAGCCTATGGAATGGACAGGCTCACTCCTGCTTCGTCTTCCGTGGGTACCGTCTGCTGCTTTGGAAACAAGGTCTCTTCTGGACACAGCCCCATTGCTCCTGAGGGCGGGCCATGCACTCTGCTGTCTCTAATGGAGCCACTGGTCTGTGCGTAGGGGACAGGCATGCTGGGGAATGGGGGCTGGCTGGGATCCACAGAGCGACACCACTCCTGATCTCTGGACCTCCTGTGTCCAGTCGCTGTGTCTGGCCTGCACTGCCCTGCCCCTCCGCTTTGAGCCTCACCCTAGCTAGACCAGAGGAACTTTCTGGTGTTCAGTAGGAGTTCTGCTCCCTTCGACCTGGCCGGTCTCCCTGGCAAACACACACATATTCTTCCTAACTTAGTATTTTGGCACAGTTACCATTTCCAAAGCATTATCTCACCAATACCGCTTTCCTCTGCCACCCCATAGTGCTTGTGGGGGAAGAATAAGAATAAAAGCGTGAGTCAAAATGCAAATATGTCCAGAGATTAGAAACCTAACCAGAGGTAAGATATATTTTAAAAATATGAATTGAAAGGGAAGACATATGTTTGAAAGTCAATGGCTCAAATATGTAATGATAATAACGGCTAACACCAGGAAGCAATTCCAGGCATTGTTTGAGGGTTTTGCTTATGTTAACGCATTTAATTCTCATAGTAACTCTATGAATTTGGTAAATTATTCTATTTTTTTTTTAAAAAGATCTTATTAATTTATTTATTTAAGAGAAGGGAAGGGAGGTAGAAAGAGAAAGAGGGAAACACCCATGCGCGGTTGCTTGTCACATGCCCCCTACCAGGGACCTGGCCCACAACCCAGGCATGTTCCCTAGGCTGGGAATCAACCAGCGACCCTTTGGTTAGTTGGCAGGCTCTCAATCCAGTGAGCCACACCAGCTAAAGCTATGCTCTCTATTTTTAACAAGTGAGGAAATTGAGGCACAGAGATATTAAGCATTCACTTTTAGACCTGGGTTTAAGCCCAAGAGTCTTGTTTCAGAGTTTGCATACTAAACCGGGACTACATGTGGTTATAGCCTTCTCAGGTCTAAGCAATAGGACACTCTGCATAATATGAAAACCATGTGGATTTGGACTTAGATGGCCCTGCTGTGGGACAGGCCACTTCACTAATCTGAGTCTCAGCGTCCTCATTAGAGCCTAGAGATAATGTTCCTGCTAAATAAAGTCTTGTGTTCAAAGAAGACGTTCATGGGAAAGCACCCAGCTCCAGGCCTGGTGCAGAATGGACATGCAATGGTATATTCTTCTTCCCCGCTTCAGTCACACAAGTCTTCACCCAGCAGGTTCCCTCTTCAGGAATGTTGCTGCATGGCAGAGACAATAGTATTAGTGTCTGCTCTTAGGGAAATATTTCATCTATTTAAAAATATTGAGCGGCTTGTACAACAGTGGCCCCTCCTAAAGATGTCCCTGATGGAGCCCCCAGGGCCTGTGAATTTATTAGCATTACATGGCCAAAGAGATGTTGCAGATGGAAGAAACTTACTAATCAGACAAACTTAAAGCAGGGCCATGGCCCTGGGTTATCCAGGTTGGCCCCGTAGAAGCGCCTGGGCCTTCAAAGGTGAAAGCGGAAGGCAGAAAGTCAAGGAGAAATGCTGTGGGAGAAGAGGCAGGAGAGATTCAAAGTGCGAGAGGGACTCACCCACTGTTACTGACTTTGAAGATGAAACAGGTGATGCCCCAGGCATTGCACATGGCTCCTGGGGGCTGCCTTTGGCCCTCAGCTTACAGCCGGCGAGCAGGGTCTCAGTCTTACAATGATAAGCACTGAATCTGGCCAACAACCCAAGTGAGCTTGGAAGTGGCCTCATCCCCGCAGCCTCCCGAAAGGAACGCGGTACTGCTGACACCTTGATTTCAGCCTGTGACACTCTAAGCCGAGGGCTCAAGCTGAGTCATGGTGTTCCTGGACCTCGGACCTACAGAACTCTGAGATAATCCACATTGTCTTCGATGGCTCAGGTTGTGGGAATTTGTTACCATGGCAAGGGAAGACTAAGACAAGTATCTAGTTTGTCCCAGGCACTCTACTAGGTACTGGAAAATAGTACAGTGAGCTACACAGATTGCTCTCTGGTCAACAGGCTCACTGAAGTCCAGAGATCTGCAGAGGCCATTTCTTTTTCAATCTTGTTTGTCAAGTGTTCCTAAAGCAAATTGCTTGCTGGTGTGTGCTTCAGGCTCCACAGCTGTCAGACACTCATAACCACACAGGGCTTTTTTTCGGGAATTGAGGTGTAAACACTGGTGAGCTGCTTTCCATATGGTCCTCAGATGACCCGTGAAAAGTCAGCCACCTCCTGACACTGAAATGCCTGTCTCCTCCCGAGACGTGGCTGCTCCCTGTGCTCACAGGTACAATTTGGGAAGATGCTGCCTGAAGCCCAGGGGGAGCACATAGTCGATGGGATAATGAACTTAGTTCCCCAAATTAGTTTTCAGAAAATATCTCCTTGTGTCTTTCCTTACTGTGGCTCCTTTTGTAACTCTTTAGACAATGGTAATTATCAAATGAAGGAAAGAATTAAACTGGAAAAGACAACAAAAGTGTTCTCACTGTGTTGATCGCAAACAAACTTGATGTCATCAGACAATTGGTAGCAACAAACCAAGGCCACGTGCCAACAAATGCAATTATCTCAAAGTACAAAACACTGCCCTCAGTAAACAACCTTAAGAACTGAACAAATATTTAGATTTGCCAGCATCTGTTGAAAATCTATATGAAATGTCTCCAACAAACTGAAAACTGCTTAAGAAACACTTGAGCTAAATAACCTAAAAAGAAATTATTTGTGTTTACTAAAGAATTACATAAATCAAAGCCATACTTACTGGAACGTCATCCTGTATGGAGAAGTTTCCCCTGGGATGGACTTTTCCTGACAATCTCGTCTGGTTGATGGCACTACTAAGTCTCACTTCATCCTATGCATTTTCTTTAGAGGGCTTAACACTGTTTGGTATTATCTTATTTAAGTGTTTTGATCGCTGTCTTGTTTCCTTCCTAGAATGTGAGCTCCATGAGAGCGGGGCCATGGCTATCAGCTGAGATGCTATTCATGCTTCTGTCACCTATTGTAACCTTCTGTGGAGGATCCCCGACCTTCCTCTGCCTGTGCATTTTCCAGGAAGTAGGAGCTACCCTGTGCTCCAGTCCTGAAGCGTGTGCAGACTCAGCCCACACCAACCAGCACATTCCATCCAGCTGGCTGGACAACCAAAGCCACGCTTACCAGGATAAATGTGATCTAATGCTGGTACTTTTCATTTGAGCTTTTCCATGGTCTTAAGCCTGAGAGGATGTGGGGGCTGGAACGGCTGTTACCATTCTTCCTCCACACAGTTTGTCAGGATGGAAGAGGGAGGAGAGGGGATTCTGTTGGGATAACGTGGCCCTACATCCTGTCATGTCCCACTCAGCACAACCATGGCGTTTTTCCTTCCATGGACCAATAAATACTTTTCTCAAAGCAAAGGAGTCCCAGATTGAATTTCAGCTGATGATCCAGTCAAGCCAGAGATGTATAAAGTACTATGGGATTAATCTGTCTTTCATTAATCTGGGCACAAAATTTCTGCAACTGCAATTGAAAAACTGTGTGTATGTATGTGTGGGTGGGGGTGTCTACCAGCTACTCAATCATCCTGTGTGTTAGGGTTCGATACATTTATAAAATAGGAGGAACACAATAGTATATTTGCTACTTCCTAAAATAGCAAGAAAAATCTCTGACTTGTGACTTTGGAAGCTGTATAACGTTTCTATTTTACCCAGGTTGGCAGCTCTAAACCAGCTGAGTAAGAAATTTCTACTCTACATCTTGCATATCCTCAAACTTAATGCAAATTATTGATAAGGTACATTAGTTTGAGTTCACATGATATTTCAATATTTTGTTGCTACTTTCCTATGTATTCAGGTTACTGTGATATAACCAATGGATGTAATTTTTTTAAGAAAAGCTAAAAACTCTGAATATAATTACTTCATTAATGTTCCATTGAGGAAAAATTGATTGATTGATGTATTGCAATGAGAGATACAAGAAAGATGCATTGCTGGGTATGTAGTAGGCGTAGGGGGCACAGTAATCTAATGGGTGCTGTATCTCAACCTGTGCCTTAGTGAGCTGTTTTTACTCAGAATTTCCATGTGAAAAAAAATAGAAGTGGAACAGGCTGTAGACAGAATTATGTAGAGACAAAAGAGCAGATTTGGTAGAAGAATCTTAATGCGCTAGAACAGAAGTCAGGGATTAGTCTCAGTCTTGCTCTTGAATATCCATTGGTGCTCATACTGAAGTTTCAGGTATTTTATTCGTTGGGACTTTTGGTTGGGTCATAAATGGGAGCAAGATAAATTATTTGGAAGTTCAGGCCTTGGTAATCTTGAAGAACTCATGGAAAGGAGACAAGCAGAGACACTGTGGGGCCAAACATTTAGGACATACATCTAAAGGTATGTCCTAAACAGAGCTCATCAGTCTTGAAGGGGATTTCAGCAACCACCACAGAATGCATCACAAGTATCTTCAGCAAATGTCGAAAATGACTTCACATGAGATTCATGTGTGACCAAGATATTTCACTAGACAAGGAAGAGCTGAAGTTCCAGAGAGCAGGCTAAATACCTCAGCAGGTGTTAGAGACCTGGGCCCTGGCAGAGCAGTGCTTTGTTTCCCTTGTTTGGACAAAACACGTCAGCAAGAGGCGAAAAAGACATGAATCTAGTAGATCAAGAATGAAAATGTCAAGGCTGATGGCAACACTGAGCCAGGAGACAACTAGTCTAAAATTCCTCTAATTCCAAACATGTAATAGGATTGAAATGTCTTCAAAGGAAGTAAGTGTAATTTGGGGGTTACTGTGGAAAATGTGCCCTCTACCCTCAGATCCCAGTCTTGGTCAGTGAAAGGCTGGCTGATGAGGGACAGCCCCCCTGGAGGGACTAGAGAGATGTGCAAAGCCATATGGCCTGATAAGGTCTAACAATAGGTCATAGATGGAATGTGGATGGGTGGGCAGAGTAACTGGGAGCTGGCAATGAGCAAAGGGCAGAGGTGCGGAAGCAGGTGTGTCCAGGAAGTGGGATACAGGACTTCGGAACTTAAATCTTTGGCTTAACAAGGCAAGGCAAGGACTCTATTTTAAAAGGCTTGGAATAGGGAGTAAGGCCCTAGGCACAAAAGTCAAATATGGAAGAATTAGATAAGTGTTGTATCTGGATCTCACACGCAGGGCAGAGGCTCTGCTGGACGGGGCAGGGGTTCCCACGGCTGAGCCAGCCTTCTGTGCTGTTTTGCCCCCAGGGTGACGTTCAGGCTGCTATGGGCAACTGTGAAATCTCAGATCTGCACATCATAAAGCCATGTGGGCAAATGGGACATAAAGTTTGTTATAAATCCGTGTTATTCAAAGTTTTGTTCTTGGCCATTCTCTCCTCACTTTCCTTGCATGGGTTTTTATTCATGGGTTCAGCTTCCAGCTCTATAATGGGACTTTCCTCAGCACCACTTCTCTCCATCTCTCTTGATCTACTTTCAATTAATCAATCTGTCAATCAGTCAACCAATCAATCAATTGCTCTATCTACCTTGCACATTAAAAATTGTCCTCAAATGTCCCTGGAATGTCTTTGGCCACAGCAGCATAGGACAAAACTGTGTAAACCCAGGGGATTTAGGAAGCTATCTTGAAAGACGTCCTTGTTGGATATGAATGATCTATATGGTCTAATTACGCATTCATTCATCCATTCATTCATCTATCCATCGAAAGCATATTTATTTAATGGAACTGATAAAACCCTTTCTTTTGTGGAACTTAAAATCTAGAACTACAATTTCATTTCTGAGTCTTGAACCTCATAAACATTTTAGATTCTGTGAGGCCTGAAGTCACTTCACATTTATGAAAAACACAATTTGTTGTATAGTGTAGTTGGTCTGACATGTTGCATATTTCAATGGTTTTTCATTAAACAAACAACTTTTTCATCTGAGAAAGCTTAGTGAAGGCTTTCAAGTGTCCATGACTTTAACTAAACTGCTGTAACATGACACCTTCCAAATGGTCCATAAATTAGTGGTGCTCAGATAAAAATAATAACAATCCTCAAAAAAGTAACTTCATTGTTTCTTATTAGAGATATATGTTCCTTAGGGAAATACAAATAACCAAACTAATAAAATCCCCTATAATCCTACTACCCAGAGATAGTCAGTGCTAATTCTCCAGTATATTGCTCTCCAGTTTTTTATACGTGTATGCAGCTACCCAGGATTGTTTTATATTTTTGTTTTTACATATTATGATTTTACCCTTTTATATTATCAAATATTTTTCTATACTATAATTTTTGTGGCTATCTACAATCTAATCCTATAGACATGCTGTAATTTATGTAATCAATCTCAAATTGCTTGAGTATAGGTTGCCTCCAATATTTTCAGTTACAAATAATGCTACAACAAACATCTCGTAATGTTGTCTTTGTGTCCATCCATGGTTATTTTCTCCAGGACAAATTCCTAGAAGAATTTCTGTGTCAAAGGACATGCAAAATTTCCACTGCTTTTGCTGTATGTATTGTCAAATTTCACTCCAGAAAGATTTTACCCCAAATTTATGATTTATAATTATGATTAATTACTTATTATGCCATGAACCTGACTATGTAGTTCTCTAGATAACATGACAGAAATAAATCAGTTGTTAAACCTTTTACTTTCTTTTCATTGCATGTACCCTGCCTCTAGCAAATGATGTAATATATTTCATATTCAGAGCAAAGACCTGAAATTCTGGTGTTTAGGTCCACTAGATTGTGTGTAATGGTGCATGAGAAAAAAGTATTTCAAAAATTTATGAAATATTTCAAGCTGCCTGAGCCTTGATGTCAGGTTAAGCTCATATTGATTGGGCTTTTTGGTGGTAGTAGAACATGGAGGATTTTGGAGTTCTAAGGAGTTCATGTTTTCACAGTAGTACTGGTTACAACATGCTTTGTTTCCTTAGCCATCTAGAGAAAAAGCAGATGAAATTGGTAGCTACTCCCTATGCCCCTCATTGTTCTCCTTGACCCATGTTAGAGCCAGAACCTTTTGAAATTTTAAAATGTGGGTTATGTAATCTCTTTTCTTGCCTTTTATTTTAAATTCCTTATGGCACATCTTTACACATTCTTCCCAATCCCTTTTCTGTCCCCAACGCTGATCTCTATCTTTCTGCAGTCTCCTAGCCTGGAAAGAGCTCTCAGTTCAGTGGGGAAGTAGGGTGGATTAAACATGGTCATAAGTCCTTTGCTGTTCCTCTCATGAAGTAATGGAGTCTCTCCTCTTCCTCTTGAATTTGAGATGATCTTGGGACCTGCTTTGATCTAAGAAGTAAAGGAAGCCACGCTGTTCAAGTTCAAGGCTTAGCCCTTAAAGAGTCCAGCAATGTTTACTGTTCCTCTCTTGGTGGGCAGCTGCCACACTGTAAAAAAGTCCAGGACAGACAACTGGGTGATTAACCACCCAGATGTGGAGAGAGGCCTGGAGGTCCGAGGCCACCTTCGAGGAGCGGCTCCAGGTGTGCTCCTAGCTGAATGCTGTGAAACGAGTGGCCTCAGCTATCTCTACGCTTGTGGAATGGAGGAACTGGCCAGCAGAGCCCAGCTGGTGTGTAAAATTAGGAGAAAATGTGTTTAGAAAGTTTTTATTTAAGCTGGGAATTTTGGGGGTGGTATGTGATACAGTAATAATTAACAGAAACAGAAGGACAAATAAAGGTACTATGTTAATTCACAATAATATTGGCTATAAAAGAAATAGGTGATAGAACATAAGTGGATATCAATGATTTTCTAGAGAAGCCAGCCAAGGCTTTTGTGGAGAAATGGTGCTTGCTTTGAAATTTGAAGAATGAACCTGATTCCGGGCAGATGATGGGGAAGGAGTCTTTAGATGGAATGAGCACCTAAGAGATGACTTGGAGGCATGAAATAATGGGACAGCCTCAAGGGAGCTGATAATGTAATACTGAAAGAGGCTTAACCTGATTGTCCAGAGAGCATCTATGTAAAATAAGGAGGAATAATGATACTGATTTCACATTTTCTTTGTTCTTTTACTTTTAAATTTTTAAAAACTTTTTTCAATGTAAGTTTACATTCAATAGTATTTTGTAGATGTTTCAGGTGTACAGCATAGTTGTGAGACAATCATATACTTTAAAAAGTGGTCCCCCAATATTGCCGGTACCCACCAAACACCATACATAGTTCTTACAATATCACTGACCATATTTCCTATGCTGTATTTAACATCCCCATGACTACTTTGTAACTACCAATCTGTACCCCTTGGTTCCTTTACCATTTTATACTTTTCTTTCTTGTATATCATTTTATCAGGGGATAAGACTCTGTAACCAACACATTTCACTTACATTCTATAGTGCCAAACATTTTCTCAAGTATTAATGAGACAAAAGGAACTGCTTTTGTTGAAAAGCGATGTCTGATCCTCATTTAGTATCCTAGCTAAATGATTAATTCATTCCAGAAACAAAAACAAAGACACAGTCATATTATAAACATGAATTCCTCAAGAAACTCGTCTACAGACCACCTAGGAGGCTCTCTGGGACCACCAGTCAGGATTGGTCTGGGCAAGATTATGACGTGGTTGGAGTTTATCTTGGTGTTCCCAGCCTCCCATTGCTGTGTCTCCAATCTGGTGTCTCAGTAGCATGGGGTTCTCATCTTCTCTGTGAAAATCTGCTTCCCAGAAAGGATCAGAGACACATGTTCTGACTTCAAAGCATGACCCCGGAAGGAGGGGTATTGCCACTCTCCAAGAAGAATGCCCATTTTACTTTGAAGATAAAAATTTAATTTAAGCTGAAGGAATGATTCTGTGATAGTGGATTTTTTTCCCTTAAACAAGAGATTCGGTGTGAAAGAATTTGGAGTTGTAGAAAGGGAAAGAACACACTGCCTTCTCAACTTTCTTATAATCACATCTTGTTAAGAGATTGCTGTGCCCTTCATAGTTGATCCCTTCAAGGAGTTATCAGAAGAAGCCTGCTATGGTCAAGCACAAAGCTAGGTGCTGCAGAGTGTGCTATGGTTAAAATCAGTCCCTGCCCTCACAGTCTAGGAAAGGAGGGAAGAATTGATAAGGGATGACAGTAAAGCAAGCTAGAATGAACTATAAAGACATACAGGGAGCACTGTATGGGGGCCCCTTAAAAAGAAATAGTCATTTATTCTTCTACATGCCACTGAAGTGCAGCAGTGGTTGTTGGGGAGAGGAAAGAGGGTGGGCAAGAGAAAGTGGTCAATATTTTTAGCCCTGTCTATGAAACTTTAGAAATGGGAACTCATGAAGTTAAGTCACTTCCCAAGGTAACCTAGTTAGTGACTAGCGTGGGTGAAACTCGAGGTAAGTGGATGTATGTGGTGGGAGGTAGGGTGGGCATCAGACTGTAGTTCCAGACTATGGAGTTCAGTTTAATGTTCTGGAAATAAGGGAAGCCTTTGAAGGCCTCTTGTTTGCTTGTAGGGTGGAGTGTGTTGGTGGGTGAAATATGATATGATACATATTGAAGATGGTTTCTTTGATATTGTGAAGGACGGATTAGAAAGGAAAGAGAGTGCAGATCAGGAGACAAATTACAATGGTTTATCCACCCAATTATTCACCCGTTCAACAAAAATTTAATCGGCATCTACTATTTTTCAGACATTATGAGAAGTTATTATAATAACTCAGATAAAAGAAAGTGAGATCCGGAGGAAGTGAGAAGCAGGGCATTAAAGTGGGGGATGGGACCACCCTTCCGGGATCTTCCCTTCCACAGCTGTCCAAGATGGCTCACTGCCTGCAGGAAAGGGTGTGGGTAATGGCGAAGCCCTGAGAAGGGCCTCTGGTCCTGGGCAGTTGGCATGGGATGGAAGTGGAGAGTTTGAATCCAGAGCTTCTTCCCAGGAGCCTACAGGGATCAGAAGCTTCTATGTACTTCTCTGTCTCACTTATGCCTCCTCCCTAACAGGACCCTGTAATTTGTTTTCTGAATGCCTTATTCCAGGACATTGTTTCTCTGCAAAACGAAATTATAAAGACCTAGAAATTGAACAGGGAATTGGGTTCAATGCTTCTCTGTAAATTACAGAGAAGAAATATGTAAATACAAAAACGAAGCTCAAAGCACCTGAACTACAGGTGCAGATAGCAGCTTCTGGCAGCCTTCGGGAGTGTCCTTTCTCAATAGTGCAACCTAGGAATGTGCTCAAAGAATCGGGATGCCATTGACCCAAGTGGGTGTCCCAGCTGCAGGGGTTCCATGTGGGGGGTGCATGGAGGCGAGGGGTGGGGGTTGAAGGGGGAAAATGGCAGGGGGTGAAGCAGTCATCCAAAGAACTCTGGGACTGTTAGAATATTACCAGTTTTCATTTATTTCTTTCAAATTTGTTAATTTTCTTGTCTCTCCGTTACTGTCTGACCTTGCTTTCCTACCATTTCTTTAAAATAAATGGCACATTTTAAGGTTGTCTCCTTTCTGCAGAATTCTTGTTTTCTTCCTTTAATCAGATTAATGTCTTATTTAAAGCACAAAATGATCTTTTGTATTCTTTTGCCTCCAGCAGAACTATCTTTATCTTTTAGCAGTGTTTAGACAACTTAAGAGAGGAAGGTCTTCTGGGATCAGTTTAACAAAATATAGGAAGTGATGTCCTTCAGACAAATGTTTTATTCAATGGTGTCATTTTGAGAGAATGAATTCTATTATTGTGCCCTGAAATTAGGCCTACAGTGTCCAGTGGGAGACAACACCCCGAGTGGATGAGGCCCTGTGTAGTTATGATCAGATCCATTAGGGTCGTCTCGTTTATGGCCAGAACACATGGGTGGGGAGTGTGGAACTAGGAGTGGATCTTCTCACTAGCAAGCCAATCATAATTCTTTGCTTTCCATTTGGTTTGGAGCTCTAGCTTCCTAAGAGTGAAAAACTTCCACCAGGAGCTAAAGCGGGGGTGTTGTTGAATGGGCAGGAGAGACTGCCACCTGGCTATTTTGGGTTGCTTTTGCTGTCATAAAACAAATATCATCCCCCCTGAGGCCCTCACTAAGGACAAAGGAAACATGGAATTATTCAACATTGCACACATGGCAAAGGAAGGTCTGTGAGGTCCATTAAGACCTAAGTTATAAGGACGAGCAGGAGGTCTGTCGTGACCTCAAGATCAGAAAGGGTCATAAACACATAGATATTAATATTTTCTTCTTTCCTTGTTACATTCGTATTGTCTGTTTTCTTCTCTCTCCACCCACTCTTATTATTTTAGACATGATTTGTTGGAGGTGGACTTTGCACATTAGTCTTTAGTTAAAAGTATATCCAGAAAAGACCTTGACCACAGTTGAGGGGTAACTGACATAACGTAGAGATGGATGCAAAGACTCCCAGGGACTTTGTGTCTCCTCGTTTAGAGAAGAGGATGGCAGTGTCCTTGTTGGTAGGAACGTAGGTGCATCTTGTCAGGCTGAAACACAGAGTTGCTTCTATTGTTGTCCAGAAGCCCAGATAGCTGTAGCGGCCATGTGTGATGCCGGGCATCCACAGCTGTGGATGGTGCCAGCTATTTGCTCTTGCCCCTGAACCCCTGACCCACCTTTTTATGCTCTGTTGGGTGGTGCTTCTGTTTTGCAGCTGGCTCTCTGTTATGCTTTGCTACTAGGGGATGCGGCGGGGGGAGGCTGCCAGTCTGGAAGAGAAAGAAGAGAATGTTTCCTCCTGCATGATTGACTCCGGCAGTGCTTTTTGATTTCAGAAGCAACAGGGCTTTCTTGTAGCAGCTGGTGAGTCCAATTTGCAGCTTTCCCCGCAATTGCAGAACCATCCACATGTCCCTCAGAGACAGCACCTGGTGGGGCGATGCGTTTTTCTTAGAGGTGTGGATCCCTTCGGCAGAGTTCCTTGGCAATATTCTTGAAATTGCCAACTTCGAGCATAACCATAATTAAAGAATGCCAACTTTTGCTCTGCCAGCCACAAGGCTGGTAGCTGCTTCCTGCAGTGGCTATCTCTGTTGTACTTTAGTGTTCTCTCTTGCTGGCTTTTCATTTATCAGGTAGATGAAGAGTATCTGGGAGATAAGATTCATTTGGAAATGTGAGTAAAGATTTTCCGTATAAGAAAAGAACTGATACTCAACTGTAGATCTTTGGGTCCTCTCTGCTTCCATTAGCTGCAAAGAAGTCAGCACCTGAAATGTTACCAATAAGCGTGTTTTAGCAAGACAAAGTCAACGTTGTTTGTTTTGTTTTGTTTTTTTGGTTAATGTCATTGTTTACTGACTTTATTTTTATACTAAGGTTTCTGCTCAAGTAACCTTGTGCTTACTGTCTCCTTGATGAACAGTGGCTAATACAGTGGTTAATAGGACTCTGCTTGGTATAGAGATATCAGCTTTAGACAGGGCATCAGCAATCCCAAATTCTAAACTCTCCATCCTTAGTTTATTGAGTGCACAGATGAGTGATGTGTGTTTTTGTCAAGTAGAGTCCTCTGGGGTAAGTGGGGACAATGGCATCTGCTCTGGCCATTCAAAAGTTTGATGTGGGAACTGAATACAATGGTGCAGATTGTATTCAATTGACCAGGCAGGACCTGGTCAATCGTAAAGAGCTATATACATTTCAGAGAATGATCACAAAAAGTGAAGACAGCCTGAGGTCAATGTGAAGACATTGACCTTGTCTGTCTTGCTAAGAGATGCTTATTGGTAATTTTTCAGGTAGCTGGCTCCTTTGCAGCTAATGAAAACTGAGAGGACCAAGAAGTCTGCAGATGAGTCTCAGTGCTTTTTTTAGACGGAAAATCTCTACTCATGTTTCCAAATGAACCTCATCTCTTCCCAATTGCTGCTTCCAAATGTTACCCATGTTCTATTTTAGTCTTGCCCAGTTAGGATAAAAATGTCAACATTATTATTGTTGCTATTTTGCTTTTATATTTTAGATTAAATCTGGTCTTCTTACACTGTAAAGCATGCTGGGTTTGCTTGCTTTAGGGCCTGGAGTCTAATTCTATTTCTGCCTCTTGCAAGCTATATGCCAATTATTCTACTCTTCCTGGTTTTAATCCCTTCATTTGCTAATTAGAAATAGGAAGTCTTGTCCTATCTATCACATGTATGGAAGTGCTTTGTAAATTAAAAAGTGTTGTAAGGGGTATTATTTTTATTGTTGGTAGCGTTTATTGTAGTAGCAATTTCAGGTTGTCGAAAAAGAATTCTGTAAGCAGTGTCTGGAAATAGCACCTTGTGAATTAGCATTAAAATCTGCTGTTCCAAATCCTTTCCATTGATGTTCATTAAATATATACTAGTAAAATAAATGGTATTGAATATCAACAAAGAATTTGTTTCTGGAATAAGAACAGACTTACCATATTTCTAGGCAATTTCAACTTCATGAATTTGTCCTAATATTGCGACCACTTGCTCGTGTCTGAAAGAGTAATTTTATATAATAAATATTCACGTGTCATGAAAGGGAAGACTGACAAATGAATTCTCACAGATTCCAGAACTGGGAACAATTGATTCCAAGGTTTTAAATATCAGAATATCACATGCGCTAGAGGTGACATGCATAATAGAGCCATTGAATAGTCGTGTGGGAAATACCACAGATGAAGTTATTTCTTTGAGGGTTTCCAGAATAAAAGTTCACTGACCCAGACTTACCTACCATAGATTTTTCTTTCTGCTACCGTTTTAAGCTGCTTCCAGACACAAGAGGGAAAAGGAGAATGGAGTCTGTTATGTGCAGGACTCATGCTAGCAAGCAGTAAAGGCTCATTACATACTAATTAATTCACACAAAATCAGTTATGTTTGACTTATTTGTGTTGGCTCTCTATATTGATTGGATTCATTGTATAATTGCTAAACTGTTGAAAGATGAAAGGATATTGTTCACTGAGGAAACAACAAAGACATAATTTGTGGGTGTGTGTTGCTTTTATTTCCACTGTAAAGTTAATCAGATTTAATAAGGCAATCAAACCAGTTCCTGCCAAACTAACAAAAATAAAATGTTTAACAGCATTAAGTCTCAAAATCATATACCAGGCTCTTTCTTGATCAAAAGAGTATGGCAGTGGAGGGATTGAGCAAAAAGGAAAAAGGACTCATGGACATGGACAACAGTGTGGTGATTGCAGGATATAAGGAGACTAAATAATAATGGGGAAAGATACAATTAAAAACATAAAGTACGTAAAATAAAATCTCACACTAAAAAAAAGGCATGTTTTATACATAGAAACAAAGGCAAATCACCACTCCCTCATGAGGAATCACTGGTCGTCTATCCAATTTGTTAGATTTCCCCTTGAATAGATTAGAAATAATTTACGAGTCTCCCCAAATCCCTCCCAAATCATTCTTCACCTTGAGAAGAATGTCTTTATTTCAGGGTACTATTTTTGGTGATATTTTCCTGTCACTCAGAATTTCAGAGTTAGACTTCTCAAAATCGTTAAAATGCCAGGGACTCACCACAAAACTCTCATGTGTATCTGTGGGTGTAAAACTGTTCAAACACTTTCAGCTTTTTAGATATTTTACTTCCACGCCATAGCAGGTATTTTAGTGAGTTAGCTCTTCTGTCTGCAGCCTCAGTTTTGCACAAGAATGTGATTCGGAGCACAGCACATGACGTAGGAACTGGGGACCTCTTCCGTGCATCCGTGGTGTCTCAAGGATTGAATGCATTTCCTGATCAAAGCAGGGTCATCTCCAGACTTGGGAGTGGGGGTGGGGAGATGCCTTGCTGTCCTCCCTCTGGGCCATTGCTGGAACTGGGCTGGCCTGAAACAGTGTTCCAGCAAAGTGTTAACCTAATGATATGGCTCACTGGGCTCTGGTTTGCGTTTTTAGCCACCTTAAGGAGGAAAGGCAAATATTTTATGCTGGTTAGGCAGCAGCAGTTCCTATGTGAGATGCCTTTTTGACTAATAGAGCTGTTTATCAGCGAGCAGTCACACCTTGAACAGCCCTCAGTGATGTGAGTTCTCTCTAATTTACCCTTCATGCTGGAAGGAACTTCGGATGTAATCTCTAGCAAGAACCTTCACCCCATTATCAGAGAGAAATGCAAGGCCAAGAGGGATTAGCTGACATAGAGCTTGTAGCAGAGCCAAGGATTTTGACCTGAAGTCCACCAACTGTAGACTTTTTTGTCAATAATCATGTGAACAGAACAGAAAGTCTACCTCTGTCCTTTGAGATTTCTGAAATCAGTGTTCTTTATTCTCTGCAAGTATAAATGAGTCATGTCAAATTAGAAATGGCTGCAAATGCTTCTCTGGAAGAACACTTTATGAAAGAAGAAGGTTTTATGTTATCTATCATTGCATAACAACTTACCCTAAAACTTACCAGCTTAAAGCAAAACACATTTAATGTATCACAGTTTCTGTGGGTTAGTGATCTAGGAATATCTTAGTGGGGCCCTCTGTATCTCGCAGTCGAAGTGTTGGCCAGGACTGTGGTTTCATCTGAAGTCTTGACTGGGTAAGTTCCCCTTCCAACCACTCATGTGGTTGTTCAGAACTGAGTGAGCTGTTAGACCAAGGACCTCAGTTCCCCACTGGCTGCTGGATGGAAGCAACTCTCAGTTCCTTGCCACAAGGTTCTCTTCAACATGACAGCTTGCATTATGGAAAACAGCAACCGAAGAAGGCAAGAGAAAGAGAAAATGCTAGCAAGGCACAAGTAACAGTTCTTTATTACCTCATCTTAGAAGTGACATCTCTTTTGCCATATCCCATATTTATATTAGTTAGAAGTAAGATCCTAAACCGAGCCCATTCTTAAGGAGAAGGGACCACAGAAAGGCATGGCTACCAGGAGGACCATTTTAGAAGGTTAACTATCACAGACATTTTGTCCTATTTGTCACATATTTAACCCATATAAAACCTCACTTATTTTGGTTTGCCAGAGTTAATCACAATGTACTGTAACAGGTTTAGTTCATGTAATTATTGCTGAAATACAGATGGGAATGAAGAGTGGATACCCCCCCCCTCTATCTCTTCCTCTTTTCCACTCTTCAATTCTTATCCTCCTATGCTGAGGCATCCAGAGGGAAACTGGGCTCACAGGAGGTACTTCAGGCTGTTTAGCATCCTCCCAGGTCAAAAGCCTGGAGAGGGAGCCATGGAGCTGGCTACGCTGGAACTTCAATGTTGAAGACTTGGGTTTGAATTCTGGTTTTATTCCTCAGTAGCTGAGGGATCTTGAGTAATATTACTTTGAATCTTGTTTCCTCATCTGTAAGCTTGGGCTAATTATTCCTGCATAATAATTTTGGTTTTGCACTAGGCTCCTTTGAATTTGAGAGTTGCCATGCACTTAATATTGGGGGTCACTTAGTCTACTAGCTCTTTATATATCAGTAAATTAAAGTCAAGAGCAATGCCAACCCCAGAGGAGGAAACATAATGTGTGTTGAACTGCTTAGCACAGTGGTTGCCACATGGTATATACTCAGTAAATGTTAGTTTTGATTAGAATAGTGTTTCTTCACTATAGTACCTTGAAAGAGTTACTAAAACTCTCTGACTTCATTTCCTCATAATAATAATAGCAGCTGCCCCTCAGGTTTGTTGTTAAGATTAATGAGTTAAAACATATAAAGAGCTTAAAACAGTGCCTGGAACGTGATAAGTGCTCAGAGAATGTAAACAAATATTAATATTATTGTTTTAATGCTTGATTAATATTTGTTTCTGCTATAGAATACCCTTACCTAATATAAATGCTTAATACAAGTTTTTATATTATAGTATCTTATATATATATGGTATATACAACATGACTCATATATAATAAATTATTAGTATTATAATATACAGGATCCGGCAGAAGCAAGGCTTGTTTGAGTGTGGTTGGGAGGGTATGTGAAAGTCTCACACAAGATGGACAGCAATTTGAACATTTCACCTAGAATGTCATATGGTGTGCTTGAGTGTGATATTGTTATGTTACAGAATTACATGCTTATGATTTTGTAATAAAGGATTTTGAAATAAAAAAGGGGTGTTTTTTGTGCTGGACCCAGTATACTATTGCATTCTTGAGTTGTTCAAGAAAAAAAACTCTTATAGGTCTAGCACATTATTTTCTAACATCTATTTAGAAGATAAACATGGCCTCCTATGCATTACAGAATGCATATAGAATCAACTTTTCTAATGTATAAATTTGCCTGGACCTCAAATCACCAGCATTTATGTTACTTCCCTCTGCAGATAATCAGAGAACTTACAATCTGAAGCAGGACTTACGTGAGGGACTCCACCAGCCACCCAAATCTCTACACGTTAGGAAAGGGGGGTTTGAATGAATTGCATGTCTTCTCAAAGCTTTATTTTTTAAAGCATTAATCTGACATTTTGAATTATTTCTCAGTAAAAATGTAGAAAAGTACCTTTTTATGACACAAATAAATATCTTCTATTATTTAAGGAGAAAAACTTGAAAAATACAATTGGCAAAAGAAAAAAATTCTAATCTCATGTGCCCATTTTCAAAAATGTCTGCTAATAAAACCCAGAAATTGATTTAGCTTCTACACTTATACATAAGGGAAGCAGCAAGTGTGAGAACCAAATATTAATAAACAATTTTTTTCTTTTTTGGGCCACTGTCCACTCATACATCATGAGTATGATGGGGCTGAGGTCCCTGATGACTACATATGAGATACACATTACAGTATCATATTCAAATGGCATTTACTCATAGGTAATCTTTTTGGTTCCAGGTACTCATCTCTATGCTTGGTTAGCATTCGGTCACCAGAATGAATGGATACCCATGTTCTTTCATGTCAGTTTGACCTGTCTTCTTCTTGAATAGTCCCTGCAGAAATGTGGTCCTGCTTTAAATGTATCAAATTCACCCATTTGCCTCATGGAAACAGGCTGGTTTTCTTCTCTGGAAAGAAGTTCTATGACAAGGGATGCTCCAGGACAATGATGAAAATTAGAGCAATTAAACAGCCAACAAAGGAGATTCAGAGCAGTATTTGGTGAGAGAGAGAGAGGATGAGAGCAAGAGTGTGCTCATGAAAGGGAATGAGAGAGAGAAAGAGAGAGGAGAAGGGAAAATCCCTCTGTAAATAGTCATTGAAATACAACTTCAAATACTCCGTGTTTCTGGGAAGAAAGCCTCTATGTAAAAAAAAGTAGCATCCCTCCAGTAAGTTCTAAATTAAGTGAATACAAAAACAAAGGAGAGGGCCAAGTGTGCTTTCTGGAGGCCACTGTGAAAGTAGGACTTTGGCAACTATTTCCATGAGAAAAATTGGTTGATGGTGGGAACCTAATGATTTCTCTAGATTTATTTCTGCCTCAGATATATGGAGAATCAGGGCATCACATCGCTCTTTCTCCCCTGCTCTCCCTCTCTTTAATCTTCCTTTAATTTTTTCCTTTGTTATCTCCAAGTAAAACGAATAACATCCCCCAATCTTTCTGCCTGCAGGGGCCCAAAAGCAAGTGGGTGGATTTGTCACAGGCTGGCTGGGGCTCTTGAATCGGAGCAGGGCTGGAAGAGCTCAGGTGTCTGTAATGCAGACAAAAGGGGTTGCCCAGCTCAAATGAGCATGTTTTTCTTTGACTGCACCTCAGGAAAGGTCAAATAGGATTAAATTTTTTAAGTTGACCAGAACAAAGATAGATGACTTGATTTTCAGTGCAAATTTGGTTATGTCAAACCAAGTAGCACCAGAAATATGATCGATTAACCTCTGGAGAGTCAATGGCATATTTTATTTCACTCCCTTTGGTGTCACCACGGTCGCTGGGCTGTCTTTCAGGATGATGGATATACAGGGATTTCCAAGTGTCTATTAATGCCCTTCACCCACTTTGCTGAGATCAGTCATCTGAACAAATGGTTGGAAGATTGTGTATGAAGATGCTATAAAAGGAGTCATTGGTTTCTCTTGTTTGTAGCAGTGATTATATTTATGAGTAGAGGGGGAACAAGAATTCGAGGATTGACGTTGTTGAAAATGAGAGCAATATTTGAGAGCCTTGAAACCTCTGAAGAGTTCAAATGAAGATGCCTATTTTGAAGATGATCTTTGTTTTCCTAAGTATTTTCCTGTAGTTTTCTTTATACGTGCTTTGTTTTGTATATTTCCACATGCTATGCAACTCACAAAAATCCCACATTTTCTGTTCCTGATCACGATGGAGTTAGTATGAAGGAATGTGTAAGAATAAAAACAAGATGGAGAGTGTTTAGAGAAAATGACAACCATCCTGGAAAATGGTGGCAATTTTCAACGCAGATGTTCTGCGCGAGAGTTGGTGAGGGGGCTGCAGGGAGGGTGTCAGCCATTATAATCTTCCCTAAAATAGAACTGAAGGTGTTGATCGAAAATGCATTGTTCATTTCCAATGATAACAACATTGGAAATGAGTAAGATATAGAGGTACAATCTCTATTAAAAGATTGATCTATATTAGGGACGGTGATAGTTAAAACGGTCATTTTGGACTGCCCATCCTGAACACAGTGTATGGTGAGAAGGGGCAAAGGCCCACACAAACTGTAAAACGATGTGATAAAACCTAAATGCTGGCCAAGCAGTGTACACCGTACACTATAGAGGAAATAGACAGGGATGAACTGAGTCAACCAAGAAGGTACAAGAGTGGGATGGGAGAAAAATGAAGATGACCCCACTAAGGAGGTGAAACCATGAACCTCAAAGTATGGGTAAGAGTTAGCCTTCCTAAGAAAAAGGGTAATCCATCAACGAGAAGGTTGGTTAAGAGAAGGAGGCAAGGATGTGAGTGATAATAAGCTTATTCACTCAACAAATACATATTTAGTGCATGACATGTGCCGTCACTGTTCTAGCATATTCTAGCAGTGTTCTGGTATAAAGTGTGTGTGTGTCCCCCAAGAAACGTAGCGGAGAGATAATGAGGGAGATAGATAATGCTAAATGCCAAGGAGGAGGGGAGTGTGAAATCTAGAGGGGTGGCAGGACTTTTAGCTGGGTGGCCCACCGAGGACCAAAATTTTGAGTGGGGACCTGAAGGGAGTGAGGGAGCAAGCCATGTGGCTCCTGGGGAAAGAACATTGTAGACAGAAGGAACAGCAAGTGCTAAGTCCCCACAGTGGGAACAGGCCCAGGAATGCGCAGGGATGGCTGTGGTTGGCCTTTTCTCTGAGTGAGATGAGAAGATGCTGGAGGGTTTTGAGCAGAGGTGAGACTTGATCTGACATGACTTCACAGGATTTCCTTAGCTACTGTGTTGATAACTTATACTTTTATACCACTTCACAGTTTCTAAAGTGCTTTCACACACAACTCCTCATTCCCCTGATGAAGGAACTGAAGCGCAAAGAAGTTAAAACAACTTTCATGAAATTGTATAGCTAATGAATAAACAATCCCTGCAGATCTGAATTGGAACTATTTCCATCATGTCTCACTACCCCCATGATACGGGAAACCACACAGGGACACTCAAGAAAACTTCAAAATCTTCAGGTTGTTTATTTTACTTTTTCTCTCCCTCCTTTTCTTCCCTTTCAACTAAAACCACTTTCTCTCCATAAATTTGCTGTACCCACTCTTTACCTCAAGGCCGTTTTGGTAAAATGCAATGACCTCATTTTTCATTTTCCAGCTGAAATACATATAAGGTCTATAAAGAAGGTATCCAGCCATGTACTATGAAAAAGAAACATTTATTGAAGAAGATACAAAAAACATTGTACATAGGACAATGACGCCGCAGTCCCCTTCAAAGTAGGCACCTTGGGACCTCATACAGTTCTTCCAGTCACCATCAGCTGCCCCGTCATATTTTCCTGAATCTCATTGATGGTCTGAAATCTCCCTCTTTTTGAAGGTGATTTTAGTTTTAGGAAAAGCCAGAAGTTGCAGGGCGCCAATTCTCAGCCATAAGGGGGCTGAGTTACCTGGATGATTTTGATGTTTTGCCAAAATAACTCTGCACAAGACGTGATGCATGAACAAGGGTATTTTGTTGTGATGAAGCTACCAATCAGCAATTACCTATAGCTATGACCTTCTGAATCATCTGAACAGTTTCCAGAGGAATGTTTAAGCTTAACACAAAGTTCGATACAGATTCATTGCTCCATTCTCTCAGTCATTTTGAATGCGATGGCCACGCAGTACACATGCCGACTCAATGGCCTCTACCACCTCTACTGACTAGTACAGTGAAATAGTTATTGTTCATGCATGAACATTCCAGTCCACTCTACTTGGCTGTGAGGTTACATCAATGTCGTGCAAACCATTCTCATTATATTAACAATGGCTGGACTTTTACCAGACAAGACACACACACACGTGTGTGTGTGTGTGTGTGTGTGTGTGTATGTGTTAATTTCTTAAAGAGGGCATTGGTGAATATGGTTGTTCTGTGTAATTTTTTCATCTTTAGTATTAGTTTTGAAATGTTAAAATATTTTTTAAATGTTCTTTAAAAAGATATGAATGTTGGGCTCCATATTGTAAATGGATAAACAAGAAAAGTTAGAGCAATAACTAACTAGTTTCATTATAAGTTTGGCCCTGACCATCTGGATTCTGTTTTTCTGTTGAATATTGTTTTATCCTTGATCCTCTGGTGATTTCTGGTATAGTAGATTCTTTTGTCTTACGACAAGATGTGGAATTCAGGGACAAGTATTATTTGGGTTGAAGCTGACTTATTTCTTCTCTAATTATGTTTTTAGAAGGTGGCATGGGGTCATTAAATGCTTCCTTCCTAACAATATGTTATATCTCTCCTCCAGAGTGTCTCCTCAACATGATTTTTCTTGGGAGAAGAGGTATTTTGTGGGGAAGAGTTCTCGCTACACACTGGGAAAACCCATCTTCCTTATTTTCAGGATGTAGGTTATATGCCTCTCTGAGCTCATCCCACCAAGTTCTGTCTACAATGTCTTTGATCTTGTCTTACTGCCTTACGTGGTTGTGGGGAGGATTAATTAATTCACACTTATAAAGAGCTTTGAAGATGAAAGTGCTCTATTAGAGCCACCTTCCCTTGACTTTCCGTGTCTCTGCATTTTACTATGTCGAGGTTTCTCTGTCCCCTGTCCCCCAGCCCCCTCAGCAAGGCACACGCTCTGTTTGGACCTGTAGGGATAAAGAGTTTACTGGACTTGGAAAGAAAGAAGCATAGGTGTTGCAGGAGAGAATAAAATAGACCCAATGGAAGATTTTTGCTTTTTCTTTGCTTTTTGTTTATGGTTTGTTTTTGTTTTTGTTTTCGTTCCCAGACATGCCAAAACATAGCAATTCTGTTTTAGGTCAGACTTCTTAACTTTAGATATTTTTTTGAGATGGTGGGCATTGTATAGGTTATAATAGATTTATATCATAAACCTTTTTATAACCCAAAACGCCCTTTACATCATGAGACAATGTCCAAGTTAGTCATCTTTAGTAACATTTACTCCCTACTCCCACCCCAGCGGACTAGACTGGTTGCCTCTGTCACGCTCCCCTGAGGTTGACACCTCCCTCTGTGGCTCCAGGCTCACTCTGCTGTCAAAATAGAATCTCACATTTCATAATATCTGCTGACGTCTTCCTTAAACCACAGAAAGGGCATTATAGCATCAACAATTTTCCATTCCCAATACCCCTTCTCATACTAACATGCTACCCAGAAAGTGGCGTGGTCATTGATGGTCTCTGGAAGGGGGGCTTGGCCAATACAACAGAGGCAGCCATAGACTCACTCAGGGGCGTCATGTGCACATGGCCCTTCTACTGCAAGTACCCTGGAGACCTGCTCCTCCCACTAGTACCTGTGAGAGCCACGACCAGCCTCAGAGTCTTAGTGATCTATCACCCCCCTTTTGAGTGACCTGCAATGCCTTTTTGTAAGTGGAAGGCAAGCGAAACTTGTGAAAATTTCAAAGACGTGTAGAATCTTGACCAAATGAAGGCTATATTTATTAATTATCAGAGACAATGGAGATGATTTGTAAACAGATGTGTAGGCAAATACATTGTTTTAGTACATTCTGGCTTTAGGAACAATGACTCTTTAGTATGGGATAGTTAAGTGAGTATGCAGGTTTGAGATCTTGGTTGTATGTTTTATTCTAAAATTGTGTGTTGTTTTTTTTTAAATCATCATCGTTTAAGTTGTTACAGTTGTTCCCACTTTTCTCCCCCTCCTCTCCCTCCCCACGCGCCACCCTCTCCCCACCTTAAGCCAATCCCCACATTGTTATCCGTGTCCATGGGTTGTACACAGATGCTCTTTGGTTAACCCCCTTACCATCTTCACCCTGTCCCCTAAAATTGTGTTTTTATAAAAAGCAACTGCTTTCTCATGTCTTTACATCATCTCCCTATATTTACTTCTGTTCTCTGATTTGGTTAGTGTAGCTTTACAGAGTAATTATGATAATTACCATTTACAGAGCACTGGAAACATGCCAGGCACACCTTTGATACTTTTCTTCCAATGTTCCATTTAACCCTTATTACTGTTCTCTGAAGTACAGTTTACTAATCCCATTTTACAGATGGGGAAATGACAGCTCAGAGAGGTTGCTAATTTGCTCAAGGTTATGAAGCTTGTAAGTGACTAAGCTGAGACCTCAGTCTAGACCAGAGTATGTCCAGATTCTCTGCCCGGAGTCCCTGCCCCAACTGGTATTGCACCCTTTTGGGGAGGGCATTTACTGCATGCAGCACAGGAGATTTTATTTTCCTCTGATGCAGAAAATGCATGAAGGATGTTACAATCCACCCAAAGCAGCTTTTAGCATGGTGGAATATTTAAAAAAATTTTTTTCTAGCTGATTTTCTAGTCTGTTCGGATTGTACTGGGTACATACTGGGTACATACTGGCTGGTGTGACATTGAAAAGGTCCTCTTAACCCCCTTTGAGCTTCAATACAGAGTGGGGCAAAAGTAGGTGGACAGTTACGAGTACGCGAAACACAGTTTATTCTTATTTTATGATTGATTAATTATTGTATTATTTTCCATACGAACAACTGTAAACCTACTTTTGTTCCATTCTATATTTTCATCTCTAGGATGGGGAAGATGACCAGACTCACCGCATGGGGTTTTCACTATGGGGTTCCGTACACCATGAAATGTGTGAAGAAGTGGTGCATTTCTATGTCAGTTCAGTTAGGAAGCACCTGCGTTATTTTTGATGCACGATGGTGAAACTCTAGACTGATTGGAAGGAGCTGACATATATAAGAGAAGCTGTTTGGAGAAGGGGCCTGAATGGAAGGGAGCACATTACAATGAAACAGGACTGTGAGGAAGAGGTAGGTGGTTTAATGAGATAGGGGCCACAGGAGGAAGAACGGGCTTGTTGGGGAGATAAAGGTTCGATCTGCCGTATTGTGGGTTTGAGGTGCTGGGAGAGATTTTTGTATAGAGATATTTAGCAGAACTTTGTGTCTGAAGTTTAGCTGAGAGAAGACTTAGTTAAAGATGTAAGCTTGCGAGCCATCTGTAAGGAGATATTTTGAGATATCAAAGTGGATGGGATTATCTAGGAGGAGAGTACAAAGTCAGAAGCAAATTCTGGATACAGAAACCGTGAAAGCCTATAGGTTTTTGTTGCTGCTGTTGTTGTTGTTTGTTTATAAGTATGGCATTTAAAGGGGATCCAGAGAAGGTTCTGAAAAGAAATGGCAGAGGCAGAAAAACCAGGCAATAAATTCCACCAGCAACAAGGAGAAGGGTAATTCAAGTTAAGGTTAAAATTGGTGTTGAGTTCTGCAGAGGTTGACAAAGATCACAGGGTTATGATTTTGCAATTAAGAGATTGTTGGAAACTTTTGACAAATAGTTTCTGAAGAGTATTGGGAGCCAAGACCACATTGCAAGAAGCAACAGGATGATCTAGTGTTGATGTGCTGGAGCCAGTGAGTGAACAGTACCCAGATCAATCTCAAGTGAGATCTTGAGTGTGTCTTATCCATTCGGCAGCAGGAAGGGCCAAAATACTTGTTTGGGTGACTTCGTGCCTTGGGTTGAGTTCCACCAAAAGCTGACTCAGGTGAAGATTTGAGTATAAGTAGTTTATTTGGGAGATGACATCAAGAGGAACCAAGAGGGAAATGGGGACTTGAGAAAGAGAAGGGGGAATAAAAAACCAGTACAGGGTATTATGATCAAATTACTGCTGTGACAGTTAGGGTACATTCCTACTGGGGACATCTGGGAAACAACATAAAATACACCTTGGACTTGTAAGGAAGCTCAAGTATTTATCCTCTGTGATCTGTATCAACTGCCCAGAACACATAAAAAACAAAGCCCCCAAACCAAAAAACAAACCTCAGCTAGAGACACATGTGCTTGTGAAAGGAGGCTGTCCATGTTCATAGTGGGCTCAGAGAGCAGGGGCGGGGTCTGTTACCATTCGGGGAGAACTGGGTAAGGAGGGGATGGAGGAAAGAAAAGGAGTAAAGGGATTGCCATTTACTGAGCGCTTAGTATGTACACAGGACACGGGGTGGTATGGGTGCTTTAGTATGCGTGTATTCCAAGCTCATTTCATCCTCACAACTTTTACATGAAAACACCAAAGGTCAGGCAGATTAAGTAACATTGCAATGAGCAAGAGACTCACTTCTTCCTTAGATCCTCTAAACACAAAGCCACCCGCAGTGGGAAGCAAACCTGGGGCGTTAATGGGGGGACAGTTGAGATAGGGGCCTGTAGTGTGTTTGGACAGATCATCTCATCGAAATGATGCTCTTTATTTCTGAATTTGCGCTTTCATTCCTTCCCTCATTTGGAAGGAACAATTAAATAGGTTGGTTTTACAAAGGTCCCCTGCAGGCTTACAGGCTGCACACAGAAATCAAAATAACTAAAAGAATAATGAATTGTGTTAACAAAGGTTATTATTATCTCCTTGAGTTATTTATGTTGTTAGAAACTCAAATGTAAGATTCGCTATGATTCTCCATGTGATGCTGAAAATAGAAAGCATTCTGCTCCTTCAGCCCCACTAGGTTCCCTGCCTCCCTCCTCTTTGTCCTCTGCCAGGGTCCGCAGCCCTTGGGTCTTCTACCTGCACCCTCCTGCCTTCGGATTCCTTCTCGGCCTGCCACTGTTTCAGGGCCCTGACTGAGAACTCTGCCCTTTCTGGCTGAAACTCTCCTTTCTTTTCTTTCTCTATTCATCTTTTAACCCCCTTCCCTTAAAGGCCCCCATCTGTATCTACTCAATTAATCCTGCAGCTCAGGCAGTTGTGCTTTCTGGCTTTCTTCTGCTGCCCCTGAGACCCTGCTCTTCTGGGCCTAACCCGCAGGCTCTTAGCACGCACTGCAGCTGATCTGATAAAGGTCATTCTGGTGAATAGTCTCCAGGTAGCGGGGGTGAGAGCGTAGGGGGCCCTCGGAGCAAGCCCCTCCCTCCCAGCAAGAGTCTCTGTGGGATTGGTTGTGTTCAGTTAATGATTTTTCAGTTTGGGTTTCATGTTTTAAAAAATGTGAGTTATAAAAATAACAGCAGAGAATCTTCTGAGAGACAGAATGGAAATGAGAACCTTAATCCATCCCACCATCCTGACATATTGCTTATTTTCTTTCTGTTATTCCCTGAAAGTATTTATTCTAGGATGAAGTTTTGATTCCTGCATTTTTAAAGTTAACATTTAAAGTGATTCAGAATCATTTAAAATCTATCTCCACACAATCATCCTCATGTCCTGTTTGATAACATTAATACTTAATTGAATTGGTGGTACCATTTTAACAATTCTCTTCGTGAAAATTTTTCATTTCTCTAGGACAAAGACCCAAAAATGCAATTGCCGGGTGGTAGATAAATTTATTTTTAAGAAACTGACAAACTATTTTCCAGAATGGCTATACCATTTCACATTACCAGTAGCAATGTATGAGAAACCCAGTTTTTCCACATCTTCCACAGCATTTGGTATTTGTTATTATTGCTATGTCTTATTTTATTCATTTTAGTAAGCGCGTCTGCAATAGTCTCAGATTAAGCCTGTTGTTCCACTGAAATGAGCAATAGTGCTCCTTTCCCCTTCATAGGGTACTAGTTCCTCGATACAGTGTATGGTCATCCCAACAGATCCCATTACGAAGGAGCTACCCTTTTTGCTAATACTCACTACAGTTAGAGCTCTCTATGGTTTCAATTTGCATTTCCCTCATGGCTAGCAATATTGCAAATCTTTTCATGTGCTTTTTTGTCATCTGTGTATCCTCCTTAGCAAAATGTTTGTTCATGTCTTTTATCCTTTTTTAAATTGGACTGTTTATTTTTAATGTTGCATCTCCTATGTGAAAATACATGCACAACATAAAACGTAATGTTTTTAGGTGTACAGCTCAGTAGTGGTAAGTACATTCACACCGTTGCATGACCATCACCGCCGTCTGTCTCCAGAGGGTTTTCATCTCCCCAAACCGAAACTCTGTGCCCGTTGAACAACCCCCCATTGCCCCTCCCCGCAGCCCCCCGCAATTACCATTTTCTTTCTGTTCTATGAATTTGAATCTTGTAAGTGTCTTATGTAAGCGAAATCATACAACATTTGTCCTTTTGTGACTGGTTAGTTCACTTAGTGTTATGTCTTCAAGGTTCATCCAAGTTGTAGCCTGTGTCAGAATTTCCTCCCTTTTTAAGGATGAATAACATTCCATTGTAGGGATGGACCACATGTTCACTCTGTCATCTGTCAGTGACCACCTGGGTGGCTTCCATCCTTGGGTTATTGGAATAATGCTGCTGCTATAAACATGGGTGTCCACACATCTCCATATTTTTTAATAGCTTTCCATGGAATTTGAATGTGCAGCAAAGGTTGAGAACCATTAGTGCAAGGGGGTCCACAGAGATTGTGAGGGGCCCCGGGGAGAGGCACGCCCCTTAGCCAGCTGGTCCAGCTGGTCCATATCTAGTACTTGTCACATCCAGTAATCTTTACATATCCTAGGTACGATATGTCTGTTGGACTTATGGTTTGCAAATATTTCTCCCAGTTTCTAATTTTTCCTTCAGTGTCTTAGCAGGATCCCTCACAGAGCAAAAGTTCTTAATTTTGATGACATCCAATTTATCATTTTTCTTTTTCAGGGTCAGGCTTTTGGTTGAAGAGTCTAAGAACTCTTCATCTAGTCCCAAGTCTGAAGGATTTTCTGTTCTTTTCTAAGTTTTGTAGTTTCACATTATACATTTTAGCCTATGATCCATTCTGAGTTCATTTTTGTATAAGATGTGAGCCTTCCTTAGGTCAAGATTCATGGCACTTTTTGTTTAGTAGAATATTTTATTTAGAATAAGGGCAGGATTAATAAGGCAGAAAGTATGTACATTTTTAAAAATATCTGGGTTTTATTTCTAATTTGGGGGAGGTTGTGGTATAGAGAATCTCAAGTGCTGGGTGATTCAAACTCAGTATAAGGAAGGAAGACAGTCTCAGCACATATGTAAGTGAGATTTTTACAGAGCAGGTGAGAGTCTCATAATATCCCGTGGAGAGAACAAACAATGTATGCTAGCTCATTTTGGACAGTCCTAGATCACATCTGTTTTACTACCAAAATTTCGGTGGCACCGAAATTAACAGTGCCACTTCCCCTGGCAAAGGGTACTCATTTCTTCATTATAGAGGATGGTCACTAACCGGCTTATACACGCACATGATCCTCTGCTTCACATATGCCCAGCTTGCTTATTCCATGTTCCCACTCTAACAGAAGTACTGTAGGCCAAAACAATCTTGTGCACAGGCATATCTCACTTTATGGCATGTTGCTTTATTGAACTTCTCATGTGTTGCATATTTTACAAATTAAAGGCAAGGCCCTCCACCAGTGAAAAGACTACAGCTCATTGTCTGTGAGGCCCGCTTGGTTGTGATGGTTTGGAATGGAACCTGCAACACCTCTGAGGTTTGACTGCCATTGTCTTTCTAAAGGGCTACATTGGTGCTTTGGCTTTAGAAAAATGCACAGGAATTTCCTGCTGAAAGGATTCTTGGGGATGCTTGAGACAAGCTAACATTTATCTAATGCTTATTAAATCCTGGGCAGTGTTCTAAGAGTTTTGCAAATAATAACCCTCCCCACAACCTTCATGGCAGGTTTTATTTTCTCATCTTCATTTCACAGACAAGGCTACTGGGGACAGAAGCTGAGTCACACGCCCCAGTCTGTGTGGCTGGGAAGTGGGAAGCTCTGACCCCACCTGGACAGAGGCTCCAGCGTTGGTGCGTAACCACCACTCGGCTGGCTCTCTCTACTTGCTGTTCTACAAATGCAAAGCCTGCCCATGGAGGTTAATCAATTTAAAGTGTCTGCATTGCACCCAGGTTAACAGCAACATCTGGCAGGTGAAACAGACGATGGAGTGATAGAGCCAGAACATTTTCCTCTGTGGGGGAACATGGGTCTAATAATGGCTTGGGTTATAGTTCCCTCTACCCATCATGAGACCTTGGGTAAGTCACGTAACGATCTTTAGCCTTCTGGTGAGAGTGATGATGGAAACACCTAACTCACAGAAGGAGGGGGTATCTAGGCACGTGATCGTGTTGGTAGTTGTTTCTGAGTCACCTATTACAAAAGCACAAGGATGCAATTGAAGTGGTATGACGCCCGGCTGTTGGCTGTGTTGGCACCTTGGTTTGAAGACACAGTTTATTCCTTTGTGTGTCTGTTGTTTCTGAAGTGGTGGCAGAGAAGCTTCCTCCCACACGCTGCTCTTTCAGTGGGTAAAGGCCCAAGTGCCCTGAACACGAGTGTCAACAGAACTTGAAACATTGGCGAACATCTAGGTCTTGTCTTTATTTTTGAAGCAACTCTGTCCTCATTGTCCATCATATCCCTGAATGGAAAGATGTTTATAGCTCATCGGTGTCCAATTTATAGCACACAACTAGAGGCTGAATAAAGAGACACTTAGTTCTGACACTGCAGATGAAATTCCCGCAGAATATATGGGAAGGCGTGTGGATAGGCTGGGTGATGTATCACTAAGCTCTGAGTAATTGTATCAGAACAAGATATATGTCCCTCTAGGTAGATGGTTCCAGAGTGGTTCTGGCTATATAACTTAGCTGCCCTGGAAGGATTTGAAGTAAAACAACAGGGGATTCAGTTAAAAGTAAAAGAGTTTAAATAGCCCTTCTAATCCAGCTCAAAATTAGGACTGGGAAAGGGTGGAAAATAGAAACATATAAAGGTCATATTTATTTCTACTATGTTCATGTTGTGGAAAATACACCTTAAATTTTGTGTATTTTGGACAGGCGTTACGGAGAGTCTGGGGGCATGTGCTCTGGAGCTGGAGCGCCCAGGAGTCTTGGGGCCATGATGCATTAACCTGGGCCAGTTCCTTATTTGCTGTGGTTCAGTTTCCTCATCCTCAAGGAGGGGATGGATAAAAGCGCCTACCTCACAGGCTGATTGCAAGGGTTAAATGAAGAAATCTATGAAAAGGGTTTAAAACAGCCACTGGCATGTCGTGAGGTCACAGCATGTGTTTATTTTTCTTTGTGTCACCTAAAAACATGTGCTTCTAAGTCAGCTTTTCAATAGAAAGAGGTTGTTAAAATTTACCCCTCATATCCCATATGACACAGCTTGGTTTGTATCAGAGATTTGCAAACTGTCTGTACATAGGAACAGTTTTTAAATTCTAAGGGAAACACTTCTAATATACCCGACTGGACAGATTATTTTGTAAAATGGTTACATTTGGCGGCAATATGAAATTGCTATAAAAGTTCCCAAATGCTTCCTCTCACCCCTCTCCTATGTCATCAGTGACCAGCCATGCCAGTCCAGGTACCAGCACCAGTCCAGCGATGACACTGTGCAGCAAGAGCCAAGACTTCACC
Source organism: Pteronotus mesoamericanus (assembly GCF_021234165.1). Classification (NCBI taxonomy): domain Eukaryota; kingdom Metazoa; phylum Chordata; class Mammalia; order Chiroptera; family Mormoopidae; genus Pteronotus; species Pteronotus mesoamericanus. The sequence goes on from NW_026555277.1 coordinate 2,951,584, forward strand.
CTTTGCCCTTTGCTGTCTATGGCAGCGTCTGGTGCTGAGCATCCTTTCACCTTTGCCCTGGAAGCGGCATCTCCTTTCCCTTAGGGAACCGCCCCGCCTCCATCCCATATGTTTAGTGGTCCTAGGCATACAGGGTGGATCCATCACTGTCCTGGCAAGAAACAGATGGCCGCACCCTCAAACTGGGTAATGTGAGGACAATTTAATAAGGACAATGTTGACATAGTTAGGGGGCAGAATTCAGAGAAGCCAACAAGAGATCATGCAGTGCCTGGGAGCTAGCTGAAGCCAGTGCTCTTGCTGCCTCTAGCCCTCAAAGGCAAGGGGAGGGAGTGGCTCCCAGGCCCTGCAGAGGCAGCTGTTGGCTTGAGAAAAACAGCGATTCAGGGGACCAGGCCAAGGAAGATTCAGGGGGCTAACCACCATCACCCCACTCTTCTTCCCTTTGTTAATCTCAGGTTAAGTACCTTCTATTGGCCAAACCCAACTGGGAGCCTTTGCGGCTTTCTGGGAAGTCAGCCTCAGGGTCAGCGCTGGAACAGGTAGGGAGTGGGACATAGGGTGACTAGCCACTCTGCTGTTTCTGAAACAGGGAACTTTCAGTGTTTGAGCTGGAACAGTCCTAGGCAAACTGGGCCAGTTGGTTCCTCTGGATCTAGTGAGGGGGACCTAGCTCCAAGTCTGATCGATCATAATATATTCAGGTTTTTTTTCGCCACAACATGGTGTCCACTTTGTCTACTCAGCACCCAAAGCAGTGCATATGTGTGTGTGCATGTGTGTGAGTGCACACTCATGGGGGTGGTGAGTGGTCTAATCCAATGAAGTCTAATAATGAGTGTGAGGCCCTCAGGCCTCAGTGAAATACCTGGGAATTCTGGGTAGGAGACTGGCCCATTAGGGACCTTTAGTGATTTGTTTCTTCATCATACTAATCAATTTTTCTTGAATTTGGCTCAAATTTTTTCTCAAATCTGGATAATCTGAAGACCTTTACAATTACTCTTCTCCCTGACAACTGGATTTAATTGGTGGAGACGTGGCCTAGGCGATTCCACTGTGCAGCCAAGTTTGAGTAATAGGATGACCTCAAATGGGGACACTAAGGGCCTTTTCTAAGGTTAGAGAACAGCTTCTGCTTACTACCAGGGATGCTGATGAAGGCTGAGCACTGTCTGTTCCACCAGCTGAGACCAGGGCTTTGTATCCATGTCCTGCCAGGGCAGGAACTAAGACAGTGCACATGGTGGGCTCTCCCCGGGCCCCATCTAGAGAGGGTAAGGGGATGCAGGCCTCCTCCAACCCTTCCCCACCCTTAAGTCATATCTTAGGAGTACGAGGAAGGGTCTTCAGGGGGAGGCTCCATCATGCCTCTGATGTCTGAGGGGAAAGTTGCCATCTCAAGTCAGGGCCTGCCCCACAGAGCATTGTGATAGGCCCATTGCATACATTAACTGGCCTCCGCAGAAGCATTTGGGAAGAATCATCAACACTGTTAAGTGAATACCACCTGTAGCGTGAGGTCAGGGCTAGGGTGAGGCAAGAGAGGGACTGGGGGTGTAAAATTAGCAGGCATCCACTCTGGCCCTGAGAACAGGTATCTCCTTAAATTTTGCACTCTTGACCCCCTGCTTCAACTCCTCCTCACCTGTGTTACAACTCACAGGCCATCTAGAACGGTCCGTTTGACAAGCAGCTCACACGTGTAATTTGTAGCATCTGCTTTTCTCACTTTCGATTGATAGGGCAGGGAGAAGAGGAGAAGGGCAAGGATCTCACACGGGAGCCCATTGTTTGCTTTCCTCCCTCCCCTCTCTGTGCTGACTCAGATAGATGCCACTTCCCATGGTTCCATGGCCTCTCCCTCTCTGTATGGAGTTTTAGTTGCTCTGCAGGATCTCCCTACATCTCTTGGAAGTAACCCCCTATTCGGGCTCCAGAGCCTTTATTTTAAGACAGGCCAGCTCAAACGTACCTTTCAGATCGGAAGCTAAGCTGGACTCCGTCTTCAGCAGCCATGGAAGATGATGGCTGCCCTTTTCCTCTGAGGCATCTCATTGATTTCCAATCAACTGCAAATGTACTCTTCACATTGGTAAAACTGTAAAACTCACATCAGTTGTATATGATGTAGTTTCAAACAGAAGCTTCATTTTATTATATGAATGGACCTATTCATGCTTCAGATTGTTTTCATTTCTAATAATGAATTTGAGAGTTTAATTATGCATCAGTTTATATATTTGTGTGTATATGTACTTTTTCCCCCTCTTAAATCAAAATTCAACGTTATTTCTCACCAACAATGAAGCCACTTTCAGCCATTTGTCACAGGAGATTTTCTGCACTGGAGTTCTAAAGTGAAGAGTGCTTTGGAGCAGGGCTCTGGTTTCTATTGGTGTTATGGGGTGCCTAGCACTTTGTAATACTTAACACCAGTGAAACTGTAACAGCTGCCTTGCACCCATGATACAATAACGGCATTGCTTATCACTGAACACACCACCCAGCTAATGCCTACAAACTCTGGTTTCAGGGTCTGATGGCCACCAGCCAGGCTGTATCCTGACCTGACCCTTTTTGTTTATGAAGCTACATAAACTGATGAATCCACACTAAGGGCCCTGATGGTGGGTGGCTCTTGGCTATTGTCCATCACCCTGAGACAAAGAGAATAGGCTGAGAGAATCAGGAGATCATAAGAATTTGGGAGATTGTGGGACATTTTCCCTGGAAGTAGGCTGGCGCTGGATGGGCCCGCACCTGCTCAGTTCTAGGAGCTCTCTGGATATCCCTGCTCTTGGAAGTTCTTAATTCCTGTTCTAGGAAACCAAGGACACAGGTGCATTGCCTGAGGTCACAGGGTGAATCAGCGACTATTGAGTCCTTGGCGTTTCTGATTCCCATGTCTGGCGCAGGCCCAGGGCGTATGGATAACCATTAACATTAGCTTTAATTTTCTTTCTCAACATTAAAGAAGCTTTGGAAATCACTTTCCCTTCACCACCACTATTGATTTTCCACTATTGATAGATTAAGAAAAAAAAAAGACCATTTGCATGTAAATCGAGCAGACAGGCAGACGTTTGCATTTATATTAACGGGGTGCTCATTGTCATTAATTATTTATCATGTTTAGTTATCCTGAAAGGTGGGCTCTTTGGTCTCCATTTTACAACCCGAGCAGGTTTCTGAAGAAAGTGTTGCTAATTCTAAGTCAGTTGGACTTTTGTACCTCATCTGAGACTAGAATAGCGGCTTCCTTACACCAGGTAGATACTTTATGTGCCTATTGAATGAATTTTTATGTAGATTTTTTTTTTCTGTGTATGAAAATACTCATCAGTGTTGTTTTTTTAATTATTTATTTACTTTTAGAGAGGAGGAAAAGGGGGAGAAAATGAGGGAGAGAAACATCAATGTGTGGTTGCCTCTCGCGTGCCCCCTACGGGGGACCTGGCCTGCAACCCAGGTGTGTGCTCTGACTGGGAATTGAACTGGTGACCCTTTGGTTCACAGGCTGGTGCTCAATCCACTGAGCCACACCGGCCAGGGCGCCAGTGTTTTGAGATTTCTTCATTCACTGTTATTATTGAAACTTTTGGGTCATGTGTTGTCAGTACCGTTGGTGAACTTTCACTATGGACATTTTCCAGCATTCACAGAAGCAGAGAGAGCAAGACGGTGAACCACAAGGCATGCACATCCACTGTCCACGACACTCAGCATTTGCCAGTTTCTCCCATCTGCTTCCAGTCTCTTGCTTTATGTTTGATTTTTCTTTGCTGAAATATTTTAAAGCAAACCTTAGATACCGTACACTTATCACCCATCCATGATTCAGAGAACAGAGAAGGACTTGTAAAAATTCCAGAATCATCATACCATTATCACACCTGATAAAATTAATACAAGTATCTAATGCTGTCTAGTCCCAAGCCATGATTCAAAAATGCCTAATTTTACTTGGTTCCTTGAATCAGGGTCTAATATTTGACGTCATTTGATTTCAATCCCTTCAATTTGATAAGCATTACTGGGTACTAATTATGGGCCAGGAGCAGGGCCAGTGAAGAACAATATAGTTTAGTCCCTGACCTGGATGTGATCACAATATTATAGAGATGACAGACACAGAAATAAATCACTCTAACATATACGCAGCTCCGGGAGGGCTGGAACTGAGTTGGGCACATAGGAGAGGGGGTTCAGGAAGCTGTAGGGGTGACAGAGGACATTTCAGATTTTACTAGCTAACATTTATAAAGCAATTGTTATGTATAGGTCATGAGTTCCAGTGTGTATCAGCAACATATATTCTTTTCAATATTCCCAATTATTATCCTACCTGTTCTGTACACTGAGGCTGAATAATATAATTGTTGAAAGGTGAGAAGGAGTTTGACAGGTAGCAAACTGGGGCAGGATATTTAGGTAAAAGGAATCCAACGAGGAAGGATGATCCATGTAAAAGGTCAATGAGGCCTCCACATGGCTGATCTGTGTTTATCTGTTGCTGGCCTATGTTTAGGGGCGGGAGGAGACAGAAGTAGTGGGGCTGTAACCATAGGCTGACTGGAGGTTGGGAATGCTTTAGAAATTAGGCAAAGGAGTCTGACTGTTTTCTATAGGAAATGGAGTGTCATTGAAAGGTTTGAAGAGGACAAGGATAAGATCAGATTTACATCTTGGAAAGGAAAATCTGCTGGTGCCATGAAGTGGGCTAGAGATCACCTAGGAAATCTCCAGGAAGGAGGCCAGTGGGACGGACCAGGCAAGGAAAAAAGATCTATTTCACATTGGTTTTTTTCTAAGGATACTAAAGAATGTTCTTTTCTTACTATGAAAAGTAATACATGCTTGTTATATATAACTTGAAAAAAAGACATAAAGTAGAAGAAAAACCTCCCAAACTCCCAGAAGAGGTATCTTTAAAGATTTTGGTTTATCTCCTTCTAGTTTTACAAACAGGTACATTTTCTTTTCCTAAAATTTTGATCATAACTACTTATTTTTTTGAATTCTGTGTCTTTGACTTAATATTATGCCTCACTTAATATTTTCAGTGCCACCAGGGGTTAATAAATATGATTTTGAATGAACATGTTATTCCATCCAATAGTGACATCAGTGTTAATTAATTATCCCCCTATTGTTGGACATTTACCTTATTTACATGTCCCTTTTTTCTTTGTTTGCCTCTCAGGGGGTACACTTTGCTTGCATTTCTACTAAACTTGCACACCCACCTCAGATTTGGAGCCTCTGACCCCACGGCTCTGACTAAAGTGTATAATTACACTGAAGTTTTCCAATGGAACCCTTCACTCATGCCCAAATCCATCCAGCCAGTAGCCACAGAAGAAGAGACACTGAACTTTAAGAAACTGTTGTGCAGCCTGAACTTGCGGCTTTGCACTTTGCCCATCTCTGTATTTTGGATAAGAGCTCTGGAAGCAAGCGAGTTGACTGGGCTTTGCGCTGAGTGTGGATAGCAGGTTAACATTCCTGTCTGTATGGCTGCCCACCGGAACGCATTCTTTTTCCTGGATGCTCTTCACGTAACACAATAGTCACCCTTTTAACCTATTAATAGCTACTTCATAATAGAAGGGCTTGAGAATGAAAATCTCTAATTTGAGAGTCTACAATGGAGGAGGAGGCTACTCAGCTGCTGGAAGTAGATGCTAATTTGTGAAAAGCATGAGAAATACTCAAATGTTCATTTGGATGCCATCAAGGACCTAGTTATAGTAAGTTCATCTCTTGTCCCCTAAATCATTTTTTACTACAACCCTGATTTGATCATTTGAATTCTTTCCAAAATAGGAATCTGAGTATAAAATGCAATCTGTGCAGTGTTTATATGTAAACTTATCAGACCATATCTAATTGAATGATAGGAATTAGAGGCAATGAATCAAATCAATTATTTACCCTCCTCTGGTGTAATATGATAAACCAGCCAAATAGTGTGAAAATACAGGGAATTTAGCTGTTGGTTATCTTGATTAAAAAGAGAGAAGAAGAAAATAATTACACATACACACAGAGAAAAAAACAGAGAGGCAGGCATATTTCCAAGAAAATATTTCTTAAGTAGTCCATTTAGATATCCCAAAATTTTGCTTTTTTGTATTTAATACCTGCTAACTACTGTTAAAGACAGTTGTTTATTAATTCCACTGCTGACTTTGAGAAACAACTGTTAGTTACTACTTGGAGGCTGCTTGCACTGAGCGAGGTGTGCGCAGCATGAGAATCATGGCCTTGAGCATCCAGGTGCGCCCCTCATGTAGCTTTTCACAGGACAGAGAACTGTGGCCCTCGAAAACTCATTTCAGCAGAGACAGCCACACGTGTCTGTCAGGGATAGCTGGGTGAGGTCATATTTCCTCCTCTTCCTCAAGAGAGTCAGAGGAGGGGGAGACTTTTTTTTGTAGGGTTAACAGAGTTTGGTTGAGGTTGGTGATAGAATCTGGGGCTCTCAGGTCTTTCCACATTTGAAGGAGCCTAATTCTCAAATGCCTACCTTGGAGCCCCTTCCCAGACATCTCTGCAGCGATGAACTCATGAGCTGCATAGACATTTATTAACTGTCTATTGTTTACTGAAAAGGAGAAGTACTACCTCTTAAAGAATTGTGTACCTGGAAGGTGAGAAAAATGGAATGTTGGAAAAACAAGAGTTCATTGAAAGGCCACCGTTTGGCAAGACCTAGGTATGAATTTATCTACTGAACAGAAGCCATTGTCATTGTGAAGTCCTTCTTCCCATTCTTCTTTTTGTTGAGTTTCTCAGAAAAGAAATTTAGGAGGGAAGAGGACAAGGGAAGAGACCCAGGAAGTATGGGGGTACTCTGGGGTGGAGTGGGGGATATAGCAGGAAGCAATGGGTTTATGTGATGGCTGTGCACATCATTTCTCATTTTCCTAGGAGAGTTTTGTTTATATTTGCATATGTAGATATCAGATCACACCTGAGCTCTCGGGAGGATTCACTCAGACAATGTCGCCCTTAACCCTGGTATTGGGGGATGGTGCTGGAATTCCCATTTATTGACATTTTAAACTCACTCTATTTATGCACATTATGAAAAATTGGAAAAATACAGAAAAATAGGGGGAAAAGGTAAGAATTCCCATAATGTCATTATCCAAAGGTTTTGCTAATGCCTGTGCCTTTTCTTCCAATCTTTGTCTTTTCCATGTGCATGTAGAGCACAGTGTCAAGGCTATAATGTCTCTGGAGACAGTAGACCTCAGCCCATGTACCCATTCTCCCACCTACCAGCTGCATGACCCGGGATAAGTAACTCAGCCTTGCTGAGTCTGCTTTCTCTTATAAGAAATGAATATAAAAATACATAATTATATGGTGATTATAAGAATTAAATGAGCTTATGTGGGAGAGTCACTTATGTTTTAGCTAATATTAGTATGGTGGTTAATGTTAACACTGGTGGAGTTGTGATAACATAGGATATATGCCATTACTTGCTTTTTCCACTTAACTGATAACCTATTTTCTAGCTTATTAAAAACTCAATGCAATCATTTTTGCCAAGTGCATAGTATTTTATCACATAGGTTAGTCATCTATCATATTTTAGCACATTTCATTTTCTGTAAAGCATATACTATTTTAAGGATTCTTTATTCTAGAAAATATTGTCAAGAAGTAGAGAATAGCAGTAGAGATAATAGGAGAGTTACATAAAGGCCCTGACATCAACGTGTAGTGTCTGGTTTCCTGCCCACACCCGGTTCGCAGCCTCTCAGCCTCATTTCCCTGCCGCAGTATGGAAACAATAGCAAGAGCCCATCTGTCATACAGTGAGGAGAAATACACAGGGTAATAGCGATACATACATAGTACTCGGTATGTAGTAATCTCTCAATAAATTCTAGAACAGTTGGCTTTTTCCTCTTGAATTTAAGATACATTGTTCCACAGGTACAGTTTGTAAAATAAATCACACCTTTTTCTTTCTCCTATATGAGCTATATTTTAATTGGAGTGTGGGCCTCAAATGGATTAGCAGGAAGAAGATCATCTTTTCACTTCTAATGCAGAACTTTGGGATTACCCCCTCCTTCTTTCACTTTGTGTGTGTACATATACGTGTGCATATGCATGTGTGTGCATGTATGTGGTACATGAGGAGCGAACAGAGGGAAGTCACCCCACCTGGGCATCGAGGGCCAGGGTGGGGCCCATTGCCATCTTCCTGATGGCCCCAGTTTTTTCTCTTTTAGTTCTAAACCTCACGATTTCTTAACATCTCCAAATTTCTTCAGTTTCCCTCCTTGTGGGAGGAGTAGAACACCCCATGCATTCTCCAAGCTGGGTAGGAGAGATGGGTGGGGAATAGGGCCCTCTCTGAGAATCTGCCATTTGTAAGTTGGCGGTTTTTAAGTTGCCTCTTTCTGTATTTAAACAGTAAGTTGACACATATAAACTAAATTTCCATATACTGTTTACAGTGATTGACTCATCTCTTTTTTGAGGGCATGTGAGGGAATATTTCTCTTATGTTTAGGCACAATAAATAATTCTTGAGTAATGTCTTAGTGTTAATCATTTTTTCTTCATATTTTAAAAACAATATCATAAAATGATACTCATATTCATTCCAAGTCTCTTTTTTTGTGTATATACAGGTTCTGGCAGAAGTGAGGCCTGCTTGAATGTGGTTTGTATGGTAATAACACGGGTGTAATAATTTATAGTTTTAATTTGAACATTTCACCTAAAATGTCATACGGTGTGTTTGAGTGTGATATTGTTGTTAGAGAATTACATGCTTATGATTTTGCAATAAAAGATGTCATAATAAAAAAGGGGCATTATTTGTGCTGGACACCGTATTTCTCTTTTTATAACTTAGAGCATTTTCTTCTGCATTTCATCACCTTTTATAGTGAAGAAGTATTTCCTTTCAATCGATTAAACTGTAAGGCTGAAAATCATAATTGTATTACCACAGATATTATGAAAAATACATACAGTTGAACAACAAGGATGAAAAGCCACTTGACTGCATTTTTCTTTGTTCTTTATCCAGAGAAGAAATAAATTCAAAGCACCTGATTTTCAAAGGTGGGGTGGCTAGCCTTAGGGTTAAACTCATGGTAGATATTTGCTTGAAAGCTGAGCAATTGATTGGACTTAAGTCTTAAATTAACTTGCTCTTTATACAAAGACAGATTCACACAATCTTTGCCTTTAGTATGTTCTAGATAATGTGTGTGTGTGTGGTGTTTTAGACTAATGAAACTCGAAAAAGGACAAAAGTTCACAAGTTTTATAAAAGGTAAATGTATAAGAAATTGCAGGAGTTGTGTTAATTCTTTACTTGATAAATATTGCTTCTTAGGTAGTTGCATCAACATTAAAACAACAGTCAGTTGATTTGGGCATTCACACTTACTTTGCTTTAATATTTTTGTGGCTGCTTTGTACCAGGACTCTTCAGAAAGGAAGAAAAGACAGCTAAATTACAAAAACAAATCACTCTTTCAGTTTATATTTATGTGAATTCCTTCAAGATCTGATGATTTTCCTAGGTCCACTGTGGGTTCAATTCTGCCAGACAAGGAATCCTATCATTCTGACTGCAGCAATGTTATTTTCCAAGAGGATTCTTTTCCAAAGGCAGTCTTTCATCCCCACTTGTCCTGATTGCTTATGCTTTCATTGTATATAATGGGTAAAATACAATTGAGGACACTGCTGATCTCCAGGCATGGTTGAGAAAGTGGTAGATGGGGTTCATGACAGCAAAGAGTCTCAGAGCCAATGTGAGCCCTTAATGCCTCGCTGCAGCAGTGCCCGGGGAAGGTGAGCAGGGCTTCCCCTTGTCAGAGGGAGGACTGTTATTGGTAACAGGGGACAGGTCTTGGGCAGTGATTTGGACACATTAGATCGCTCGCCTTGTGAATCATTCAGTCACACCTGCATCCCAGCTGACCGCTTTCTGTCCTGTTCTATCCACGTCGCTTTATGGATCAACCTTGCATCTGGCTGGGCACGGAGTCAGCTTCTACATTGGTAAAAGTCTGGGAACTCACATCATTAGCTTTTGACTAGAAAAAGAAAATTAAAATTTTTCTTCTTAAGCTGTGTATTTGAGAGAAGAAATGTTATGGGGGGGCTCCCCCCAAAATGGAATTATCTTCTGGAGGGTGGGACCCTCATAGTATAGGCTTCTCCAGCTAGGCGAGTGTTCTCCAGGAACCCATCTGTATCAGTGTACCAGCTGGCATTGTTGTGAGAGGCTGCATTGGGCTTCAGTTAATTTTTTTTTTGAAGACTCAACATGTTTGCCCATTTTATGATGGGTGATTTACAAGCAAACCTACCCATGTCCCATTGAGTGGTCTGCGATTTCTAACCAAAATCAGCAGGACCCCCATGCCCCACCCTCCCGGTTCACCCGCTCTCACCCCGAGCAACTTTTTTTTGTTTCCCCCGATGAAAAAATTCCTCAAAGGGGAACATTTTGCTGATGTGAAAGAGGTGAAACAAAAAATGGCAGAAGCGTTAGAAGGCATCAGGATCAACGAGTTCAAAGACTGTTTTGAGCCGTTGAAAAAGCCATCTTCATAGGTGCATTGCATCAAATGGAGAGTCTTTGAAGATAACTAAAGTTTAAACAAGAATAAATTCATAATTTTCTGTAAATAAATATCATTTTTTGGGTCCCCCCTCATATGTTTTTAGATTTCAGATATTACATATCATGTAGCCATTGATTTAAATGCTATTTATTTGTTATGGACTGAACTGTGTGTTTCCTCCACCCCTCCAATTCATATGTTGAAGCCCCAAACCCCAATGTAACTGTACTTGGGAATGGGACCCTTCAAGAGGAAACTATGATTAAATGAGGTCCTAAGAGTGAGACCCTAAGTCAACAGAACCCCCGTCTTTATAAGAAGAAGAGGAAGAGACTTGCGGGGATACGTGTGCACAGAGGAAAGGCCGTGTGAAAACATTGAGAAACTGGCTCCCCAAAAGCCAAGGAGAGAGGCCTCAAGAGAAACTCATCCTTTCAACACCTTGGTCTTCAGTTTTGAGCCCTCAGACCTGTGAGGAAAAAAATAGGGCTTTTGTTTGAGCCATCCAGTCTGTGGTATTTTGTTATGGCAGCCCTAGCCGACTAATACACTACTGATTAGTAACTCCAAAGAAACTGAATATTCAAAAATGAGTCCATTGTATTGATTTCTACCATTTGTACCTATGGTTGCATATTGTTAGCAAGCTGTCCTCTTACTTATTGGAAATAGTATATTTTAAGCCTTAGTGGCTTTTTTAATTTTTGCCCTGTATTAAGGAGACTGCAGAAACCTAGAACCTTTTCTGAGAGTATGCTAACTTAGCCACTGTTGGAAGAGCCAGGTAGTTCAGATGGTCCACCAAAGTATCAGAAGCACTTACGAGTACAAGGCCATCCCATTGTGGGTGCATAAAGAGGCTAAAGGGAGCTACGTGCACTGCATCCACCTGCATTTCAGAGAGACACAGCAGCCTTAAATGGCAAAGTCTGAAGTCTAAGTGAAAGCAGGACAGCTGGCCTCCCACATTTTGCTCAAGCTGACCCACCCTTAAAACCAAGCACTGTTGCCATTTGATTATGTAGTAGGATGACCATCTGGGGCATTCACTTCACCCATAACAATCAGGAGATGCCTCGCAAGAATTGTTACAGTAAAACAAATGAACTAATCTCTTGGCTTGGTTTTCAAGCTTTAATAGTGAAGGGGTGCACATACAACATTGGCAAAACAAGAGAGAACAATTTCTTTTTCTTCCCTTACCTTGCCCTTTCTAGGTAAGGATTCCATGCGCGTGGCAGGAGGTGAAAGTCAAATTTGTGGATGAAAGTTGAGGTGTAGGTAGGGTCATAAGAAGCTTCCCAGAACTGGCTCGGGCAATGGGTGGGGAAGATGTAAATGAAACCTCAGGCAGGTTAGGTCATCTAAGAGTAGAGAAGACCTATTCCTTGTGTCCTGGGTACCACTCTTAGAACCATTTCCCTAGTTTTCAAAATGCCCTCCAGGGCAAGGGATGCTCTGAGGAGAACTGTTTGGACCCACGGGTGAGAAATATCCCCGCAGAGTTTTCTACCCCTAGTCATAGATTTCCTGTGTGTTCATGAGAAGCTTAGATGTGGACATAGAGAGGTCTTATGCTCAAAGTAAAAGACCTCACAGCAAGTGCCTTTGTAGCTCAACCACTGAAAGGCTGAGGCTGTGCAGATATCTCAGGTGTGTGGACAGTGGGTGCTCCTGCACTTCCAGGTCTTGGTCTACACATGCCCACAGGACCAAAGGGACATCTCTAGGGACATCCTGAATTTCATGAGATTATGTTTCTCTCTTCCTTATCCTTGCCCAATAAAATAGGTATTCCAAATAAAAAAAATTGAGTTTACTGTAAAAATAGAAAAGGTTTTTTTTTTTTTTTCCTACATCTGAGCTTGGGCCTGAGGTTCATGGCTGCAAGTGTGCGTGAGCTTGATGCGTGAATGTGTTTGCCCTGAAAGCAAGGCCGAGGTGTGCAATGTCAGACAGAGTGGCTGCGGAATTAGTGGCCAGAACAGGAGACATTTAGTAGCTGGAGAGGCGTTAGGTATTGAGTATTGTTGATGGGGCAAGGAAAGAGAGAAACCAATTGAAGAATGCATGTTGGAAGGTATATTTATGGTTCTATCAATTTCGAACCAATTTTTCTGCCCAGAGAGATTCTTGTCTGTAGTTGAACAGAGCTCAACAGCTGAAAACTCTGAGTACCACCTACTCCAGGATCCATAGGATCATGTTCCAGCCACAAAGAGCCACATACTAGCTAAGCTTGATGAATGGTGACTAAGAGAACTCAGGGAGCCGCAGTAACACATTGAGAAGGAGACCCGCACCTTCAGCTATCCAAACATGTTCATTTTTTCCAACCAAGAAGAAAGGGCTCTGCTCACTTCCAGACCAAGGACACTTTAGCAAGGGCTCTGGAACAGTGGTTCTCAGTCCCCACCCCTCCTGCCTGCCATCACAAGGGACATTAGGCAATGTCTGTAGACATTTTTGGTGGCCACAATGGGAGTGGGTGGGGATTCTACTGGCATCTAGTAAGCAGACACCAGGGATGCTGCTACATATCCTACAATTCAGAGGACAGCCTTTTATATCAAAGAATTAATGAGCTCGTGATATGAATATGCTCTTGTCGAGGAACTCATGTCTAATGTTAATTCCAAATGTTCCAAAATCAAATGAGTGCTCAGCACACAGTATCTCTTATCATATTGGTTTTTAGACTCCTGCTACTGATTAGACATAAAGAAAAGTGATTTATAGTTCAAATCACTGTAAAAAAAAACTTACAGCTAAAATACAAGCTGACAGACCTGCTTCTCTTTTCCAAGGAACTGATTTGTAAAGAATGAATGAAGCTCTTTTTGTTTGTTTGTTTTTTACATTTTGGATCTTTATTTCTAGGAAATATTCTTTCTTTTATGTGTATCAATGGATATGAAGTCTTTACAGAATTTTCAAACATTTTAAAGCACGAATAGTGAACAACTACTGAAAAACCAACTTACCAGACTATAAGATGAGTACATTAGGTGTGATATTTAAAAAAAAATTTCAGACCCTGTAAAGAATAAATATGCTTATGTTAGCATGTAAACTCAAATCCCCCTTGGAATAAGCATTTATTTTATCCTTGAGAAGATAACTGATCATTCATTACAAGAAAGAAACATTGTTTCTATCACGTATCAAACCAGTATCATTAAAGTTTATGTTTCAGAAGGACCTTGTTATACTTTAACTTAGAAATTGCCACAGCTTGGGACGCCTTTGGGAACGGGGAGATGACGGTGTTAACCATGGTATTGTGTGTGTATGTGATGGTTTGCTTTTCTGTGGGACCACGTTCTGTTTTTCCACGTTGGGAGACAATCATAATGTTATAAGACTCTAAAGCCAATCGGAGCATGACTTTCCTAAAGTGTGATGCTTCATCAAGCAGCTGGATGGATGGCAAGAAACATTTTTCAAAGAGTGAATCTTAATATAGAGTTTCTAAGTTCTTAATAATTCACATCAGTGAAACCAATAAGCTTACTATTGCTAGCCTCGTGTCTATTAAGTGAAAATAATTTCACTTAATCTTAATTTTCAATTTCTATTTTTTTCTCCTTAGTTCCTGCATTATTCTCTTAATTACAGCTTACGCTTAGCTTTCCTGACACTAGGAATCAAAACTGAATGAGAAAGAAAAGCGAAGTTCAGATCTGCTTAGGTAGCAGGATCTATATGACCAAACTATTACTTGAATATGGAGATGGAAGTTCTTGCGTGTGTCTGTTTACCTTAAATTTCAATTTCCACAGAAATTAGCCTCTTTTTCCAAAAGTATCAGTTTTCATCTAAAACATCTTGGGTCTACTTCTATCTAGAAATATCATATTGAAATATGTAGAATCATGCTATTGTTAGTACTTACCAGTTGCATAAAATTACTGAAATATGAGCTATAAACTATAGTGACCATTCTTCCTGAACTGACCTAATTACGTTAATATATGTATACAAAACGGAAGCATCCTAGAGTCTTGTCTGAAGGGAACTATAGATGGTCATGCTCAATCACAAAACTGAATACTCAGTGTCAGTTTGATACTTATATTGGGTTGGCCCCAAAGTTTTTTTTTTTCCATTTGTTTTTTTCCATAAGGTGGTTCTAGTAGCACTTAGTTGTCTTTAATTTCATTCAAAACAATTTTGTTTGATTGCATGGGGACAGCTGTCATATCAGTGCGCATTTAAAAAAAACTTATCAAAATTGGTGAATTTTTGGTAGCTATTTTAATATTGAAGATGGAACAAATACACAGTATTTTGGCATATTACACTTTATTATTTCAAGAAAGGGAAAAATGTAACTGAAATGCAAAACAAGATTTGTGCGGTGCACGGGGAAGGCGCTGTGACTGTGACTGGACCACATGTGTCCGAAGTGGTTTGTGAAGTTTCATTCTGGAGATTTCTCGCTGGATGATGCGCCACCGCCAGATAAACCAGGTGAAATTGATAGCGATCAAATTGAGACATTAAGTGAGAACAATCCATGTTGTACCATGCCAGAGATAGCCGACGTACTCAAAAATCCAAATCAATAAAGTTACTGGTGAAAATGAAAAATAAGTCCTGGATTTTTAGGAAAAAAACTCAGCGGACTTTTTGGCCAACCCAATGTAATCAAATTTCTAAGTATTTGGTCTTGCTTCCTAAATCAGGTTTTTGTTATATAATAATCTTAATTCTTTTTTTTAAATCTTAGAGATTAAAAAAGGTCTGTTTTTCCCTTGAACCTTCCGCTGGAAAGAAGGCGGACCACCCTGGGCCGGTGCTGAGAGCCTTTCCCAGGCCCCTCTGACACTTCAGACACAGACATGTCACACCTACCCCGACCATCACAGCAGCCACATCTCATTCATCGTCAGCGCCACGAGCTGCCAGAATCGCTCAGGTGCCTGAGTTTCTATCATTCTCCACGACACTGTCAGAAAGGAATGTAGGGGTCCCACGGCTCTGGCTGCCATGCTGCCATGTCTACCTTGTCGCCACGAATAATGTAATGAGGGCAGATGAGGTCTTTTCCTCAACATCTGCTTCAGAACTTCCATGTTAAAAATAACATCTGGTTAGTGGTCCCCCAAACAAACTCTTCTTCAGGAAAAGGTAAAAATTTGTACCATGATCCAAACCTGAAACTAAACCATGTACTTACTGTCAGAAGCTGGACCGGAACAACTAAGGGTGAATGGCGGGGGGAATGATCTGGGGAATACTACAGTGGCTCTGAAAGCTGGCCCAGCACTCTTTTCATTCTCCAGCCCTGCTAGGAACCCAGAACTAAAGTCATTATCGTTCAGAAGACACAAGAGCTGTCCTGGTGTCAGAAGGTGGCCCAGTCCTTCTCCTTCTCTTCTACCCCCAGACTAACATGAAGTGGGGTGGGGGTAGGTGAGAGAGAACAAAGGAAGATGAAAGTAGAAATAGGAAGAATCCTGGCTCTATTGTATTTTCTTACGCAACCCACTTGTTCAAAGCAAGAGAGAGCTAAACAATGGGGATGAGAATATCCCATCTCACTGAAGACAATTATGAGTGTTAGTGCAGGGGAGTTAGCTTAGGAGCACATCCATCTGCCATCCACATGGAGCTCTGAGACAGAAATTTGACCAGGACCCAACTGGACAAAGAAGAGAGCCAATGTTAATAGACACATCCTGTCTTTTGGATGCTGGGTCTGGACAGATCTCCTAGTGAAACAGAAAAATATCATTCAGAAGACACAAGGGAGGAGCAGACCTCTGAAAAAGATGTACTGTAGGGATGAAAAAAATATGTCAAAAGCTGACACCATCTATGGAATTTTTAAAAAAGAGGGTCACTGTAAAATAGGAACAGTGTCCATATTAAATAAAATTGTAGTTGGGTAAATGAGAAGCACATTACAGAAAAATAAAGATGCACTAATAGAACTAAATCAGTAAAAAGCAGAAGTACTATTAAAAAAACAATCAACTAGGTGTTATATAAGACAAGCAAACAAACGAAACACTTGGGAAGCTCTACCAGGATGGAGAGGAAAGAAAAAAAACAAGGGTTGGAAACGAGACAATGATAGGAACAGAGGACGGAGAACAGAGGGTCACCCTGAGAATTATAGGTGTTCCAGGAAAAAAGTAAATCACAAGGGGGAGCAGAAACGATTTATTCAAAGATATAATTAAATAAAAGTTTCCTGGGTTGAAAAAGGATGAAGGAGCAGATCAAAAGGGCTCCCTGTGTTCAAAGTAAATTAAATGAAAAGAGAACTTTGTTACATGTGAATTACAGGGATGGAGAAAAAGACTATAAGCGTTCATGCAGAAAAAACATAAATAGGTGAAAAACAAAAGAACAAAGCTAAGCTGGCCTTAGCCTGGCTTTTCCCCTGGACACAATGGAGCTCTGGCTACAGAATTTTGCCAGAAAACATTGTTACATGACATTTTTATTTCTAGCCAAGCCTTAAAAAATATCTGTTAATACAAAAATAAGACATTTATTAATATACTAAGACTATGCCAGCCATCTAATATTTCTGAAAAAAAAATGACTCTATGGAGACATACTTTAATGTATGAAATTTAACAATATATGAAATTTAAGAACCGGGGTAGAGATGACTGCCCTACTACCTCGCAGCTCAGAGAGGGGCAAGGACACAGTGTATGTCCCAAGTCCAGAGGCGAACTGTCATCTTGGCAAATATATTCAAACTGGTGACGTTAACAAAGCTGCAGGAACTTGAAGAAATTGTTGCCTCTTTCTTCCCTGCCATCTGGATGGAGCCTAAAAGCAAATACTTTCATTGTAAATTGTTGCTCATTGTTATGGGAATATCTTTTTAATTTGCCACAAGTCCATCTGAAACTGAGGTTTTTAAAATCATATTTTATTGATTATGCTATTACAGTTGTCCCAGTTTTTCCCCCTTTTCCCCCCCTTCACCTGGTATCCCCCTTCCCTCCAGCATCCACCCCCACCTTAGTTCATGTCCATGGATCAAACATACAAATTCTTTGGCTTTGCCATTTCCTATATTATTCTTAACACCCCTTGTCTAGTTTGTACCTACCATTTATGCTTAATCCCTATGCCTTTCCCCCATCCTCCCCCTTCCCACTCCCAGCTGATAACTCTCCAAATGATCTCTATACCTATGATTCTCTTCCTTTTCTGGTTGTTTGCTTAGTTTGTTTTTCTTTTAGATTCAGTTGTTGATAGTTGTGTATGTGTTGCCCTTTTAATGTTCATAGGTTTGAATATTAAATGTTGATCTTCAGTGTTGACCTTCTTTTTCATAAATATGTCCCTTTAACAGTTCATGTAATAATGGCCTGCTGATGGTGAACTCCTTTAGTTCTTCCTTGTCCAGGAAGCATTTTATCTGCCCTTCCATCTAAATGATAGCTCTGTTGGATAGAATAATCTACGTTGTAGGTCCTTGCTTTTTATCACTTTGAATACTTCTCACCAGTCCCTTTTTGACTGCAAATTTTCTTTTGGGAAATCAGCTGACAGTCTTATGGGAACTCAGGTAACTCTCTTCTTTTCTCTTGATGCTTTTAAGATTCTCTCTTTATCTTTAATCTTAAGCATTTTAATTATGATGTGTCCTGGTGTGGTCCTCTTTGGTTCTAACTTGTTTGGGACTCTCTATTCTTCCTGGACTTGTATGTCTATTTCCTTTGCCAAATTAGGGAAGTTTTCTTTCATTATTTTTACAAATAAGTTTTCAGTTTCTTGCTCTTCCTCTTCTCCTTCTGGCAACCCTATGATTCAGATGTTGGCATGTTTGGAGATTTCCCAGAGTCTTCTTATACTATCCTTGTCTTTTTTGAATTCCTGTTTTTTCATTCTGTTCTGGTTGAATGCTTATTTCTTCCTTATGTTCCAGATTGTTGATTTGAATCCCAGCTTCCTCTCCTCAACTGTTGGTTCCCTGCAGATTTTTCTTTATTTCACTTAGTGTAACCTTCATTTATTCCTTTACGTTCTATCCATACTCAGTGAATTCTTTGAGCATCTTGATTACCAATGTTTTAAACTCTGCACTGATAGGTTGGTTATTTCCATTTCATTTAGTTATTTTCCTGGAGTTTTTTTTCTGTTCTTTCATTTGGGCCATATTTCTTTGTCTCCTCACTTTGGTAGCCTCCCTGTGTTTGTTTCTGTATATTAGATAGAGTTGCTTTGACTCCCTGACTTGGTATAATAGCATGACCTGTTGTTGAAAAGCCACCTGCAAATTGAGGGGTGGAGCCTTAGGAATCACTGGGGCAGGGCAACCTCCTTCACCGTTTTGTGGCTCTGTGTTGGGGGAGGGGTCGGAGAGGGGGTCAGTGCTGCCGCCTGGCTTCTGGAGGTTTGCTGGGTATTCACCCTGTTTTCAGTCACTTCACTAACTTCTTGTATATGACTGGTGCCCTTCCAGCTGTTGTCTTGGCACTAAATCACAGAGTGGGTAGGTTTGCATACAGTCTAAACCTGTATGGGCCCTTTAAAGTGGAATCTCCTGAAAATCTTGCAGTTTCTTTGCCTGACCCAAACCCCACTGGTTTTTACAGGTTGTGCAGTCTGGCCTGGGGCTGAGATCACTTCTCCCATGGTATTGCTCCTGATTTTTATCCACCACACGTGAACGTGGGACCGTCTATTCCACGGTCACTGCCAACTCTCTGAGCCACATCATGTCTCCGCACCTCTCTACCCCTCTCCGCATGTCTGCCTCTCCTACTCATCTGGGCGAATGTGGCTTCTTTAAATTCTTGGTTGTCAGACTTCCATACAACTCAACCTTCTGATGGTTCTGGGTGTTATTTGTTTTGAGATCTAGTTATAATTCTTTCTGTGGTTACACAGTGAGGCAAAGTGTATCTTCTTATGTCTCTATGTTGACCTGAAGTCATGTGTCTTATTTTTCTTAGGTGAAATTTACCACTGATTTCAGAAATATGTATATTGATGATGATAAGCCTTAGCAAACAACTCTTGTTATTCAAAGGAACCAGCACGGCTAAATCAGAGTGACTGAGGAAGTGAGATCTAGTCAGGCTGCTTGGATTTTACCCCTTCTCCTTCAATGACTCCTCACTTCTTCTTGAGCAAATTGTGACATCTCTAGAGGCCTCAGTTTTCCTCACCCATAAAATGGAAATATTGTAGACTTTCCTATATGGAATTTTTTTTTGTTAAGGCCAAATAAGTCAACACGTTTAAGGTGCTTAATGCTTGGCACACCTGCTGTTAATAAGAGATATGAATGAATGCCATGGTAACCTGGTAAGACATGGAATCTATACATCATATCAAACAGAAAGTACACATCAGTATCTTGTGTTTCCTTTACACTGTGCTGACTTCTTTTTTCCTGTTTCCCTAGTTTACAAGATTTTATGTAATAAGCTTGCATCACTAGTTGCACAAGTTTAAAGGAAAATAAACTATAGCAATTTCTTATAATTCCAGATTTATTATAACATTGATAGGCTGTACTATTGAATACATTAATTCTAATCCTACCACTTTTCTATTACCTGGACTTGAATTTTTCTTGGTGTCCAGGTAATAGAAAATCCAGGGGGATGACAAGATTTCCTTTTAAGAGTTCATGGAAGTAGATATTGTTATACCCTCATCCTGGTTATGTAGATAATTCCAGTGCTTTGATTGTTTTTCCTTTATAAAAGGTCGTGTCCTAAAAAAGTGAATAGAAAGAGACAAGAGCCAAGGAGATCTGGGGAAAAATAGTTACTCAGATCAGTCCCATTTCTGTCAGTCCTACTTCCTCCTCAATCTGTCCCCAACTACACCAGTGAAGGAACTCATTTGTTCCAACTGCTTTTGTGGCGAAGCAATTCTCCAAAGTGTCATATGTGCATGTTGAACAGGACTGTGGACTCAAACGGCCAGCTCCTGCACTACCCCACTGGGAGGTTCCGACTGATTTAGGCATTTAGAAGATGGCTAAAGTTTTTAAGTGATGGGGGATGTCATTATACTGGTTTAGATTTTCTAATTGTGAATTTTTGCTTTTCAGCTTTTCCTTTGCTCTTTTGTGCTTGTTCCCGTGACATAGAATGTGGTGTAGCTCTTTCAAAAACCCCTCTGACGCCTGTGCTGATGTCCACCTCTCATTCTAACAAAACCTCTATGGTTTTAGTGGCTGATCCCGGGCTGCGTATTCCATGTCAATAATTGAACATTCTACTTTCGGAGAAAACCAGGCATGTAACCATGGTTTGTAAGTGTCTCATAAAAGCGTATTTGGAAATGTGCTTCTTACCAAGCTTTTTTGCACATTCTCTCATTTCCTCTGAATATTATTTTTTTCGATCAATGGCACATCAGTGTGCTGTTTACTTTGACATCAATCTCTGCAGCTGTTTTAGGTTTTTCTAAATTCATTTTCTTGTTGTTTTATATGTGCATTCTTTAAGTCTCCCTTCTTGAGGATTTTAATTTAGTGTCTGATAAGATGTGCCATTATTATTAGCATCACTTTATGCTGATTTTATTAAAGTCAACCTCCCAGCTGTGGGATAACTACAAAAACAATGCCACATGGCAACTGTCTGAAGCTCTGGTTTTTAAAAACAATGAGCAAAGTTATCAAGAAAGCTTCCTGTGTGCCAGACACTCAGTGCTTTCTTTACGTGGATTGTCTTAATAAATCCTACGATAACAATACAAATCAGGCACTAATGTTAATCCCCATTTTACAAATAGGACAACTGTGGTTTAGAAAGAATAGACAGTTGCCCAAGTTTACACAGCAATGACAAGGGTCTTGGGTACAATTATTTGCAAAGCCATTCTCTAAACTGCTACATTAAATTGCCTTTCACAGAACATCTCTTGCGTGTGTGTGCTAGGTTTCAGTGGACTGAGGCTGTGCCTCAGAGACCAGTGGGAATATGTCTTGAACTCCACAAGCTTGTTCTCTCTTTACAGTTTCCAGGAACAGTGATAAAAATCAGAAAAAAAAATATTTCCTAGAATCATCAGATAGGAGGAGTTCCAGGAAGTTAGTTCCTGACCAGCATTAGTAATCTGTTAACAAGTAGATGCAAACAGAATTTAAAAACCTTTTAACTGCATGGTAGCATTTAAACAATGGGCGCTCCATATGACAGAGCCCCTCTGAGCTTTGGCAAGGGGGATTTGCAGGAGTCTTATCTTTTGTTTTAGTTTAGGCATTAGATGTGTTGTCATGGAAAAGTAGAGGGAAAAAAACATTTCAGATACAGCTGGCTCACACTCAGACACCACACCTCCCCTGCACATCGCTGGCTATTTTAAAAACATGTTTTGCTCTTTATGGCACGTGTTGTAAAACATCAAAAACAGTGAGAAGCCTTAGCATGTCTTCTGAGTTAAAAAATAAAGGGAGGGGGCAGCCCTGCCTTGTCTGAACAATGTTTACATCACAGATGATTCTGCTTTTGAGGTTCTAGACAGGTGACTGTACCTGTGGGTACAGACCTAACTTATCCAAAATCATTGCTGGCAACAAAGAATGTGTGTGTGGGGGGGGCCGGGTGCTGGTGGTTGGTGGGGGAGAAACGGTGATGGAGTTGGACCCAGAGCCCCACCAAGGAGCAGGAATTCATTCCACACCCTGTACTTTGACAAACCTGTTCTTGCTTTGCTGCCCATGTGCAAGGAAGCAGTTTTGTTTTTTAAATAGCTATGTTTGATGAAAACTTGGTCTAACAGAAGTTCTAACATGTTATACTGATTAAACAAACTGAGATCAAAACAGAAAGACAGACAGATAGAAATACAACCAGGCATCCTTCTCTGAAATGTCCCTTTCCTTAGAAAGCATGGGAAAAAAACTGTATAGATTTTGGAAAAAGGTACTTGACCTCTGAATAGAGCAAAGAGCTTTTAGGAAATGGAGGTTTGTTATTTATGTGGTGGAGAGAAGCGAAAAGCAGCAGTAACCGAGGGCATGCATATGCGGAGGAGCTGAGACCAGGCACCTGAGACCAAGTGCCTCCCTGTGAGCACGGGAGTGCTGGCCCTGAGTCACTTGGGGGTCACAGCAATTGAGGATCAAGAAACCTCGCCTGGGGATGTATCCTCACACCAAATCCCTCCAGCCAGTTTGCCAGATGCTAACTCAATTGGAGGAGAGTGGATTATGCCCAAGGAAGGGATAAATCTCACCGATACTCAGACAGGGGTGTTACGTTATGGTTCTTTTTACAAAGGCAGATGATCGGATTTAAGGAAGCCTAAGTGGAAAGTGGGACAAGTGTAAGCTGCCGTGGTGATCTTCCTACTTTAATCTTTTAAATGCATTACCTTATTTTCTATAGTAGAGATAGTTCTTCTAAAGCAGCGTGCCATTAGATTTTCTGCAATTTCAGTATTTTTGATAAATGTGTCATTTAAAAAGTCTTTGAAAAGAGTGCTTTAAAGAGGGAAACATTGTCTCCTGTTTTAATGATTTAACAATTTAACACTTGGGTTTATTAATGTTTAGTGTGATAATAAAACTGAAACAAAACATAACAGAGATGGTGATACCTACCAAGTGATTATGGAATAATTGGTTTATCTCTATAGCTGTAACTTGCTCCGTATTAAAGGGGAAATTGACTTTGACATCACCCATTTTAGGGTGTGTTGTATTAAAGAGCACAGCTTTATCGTGTCTCCTGGGATCATTGTACCCGGGGGTCTCCAAGATGCTTTGTTTTGCTGTTGACTTGTTCTGATTCAGGATAGAATGCTTCCCCTTTTAAGGGGATCAAAGACATGTATTTTGAAATTTGGAATGCAGACAGTGGGACAAATATGTTTAGGATAACGTCTAAGTTTAAAAGAAAAGTATTAGTATTTTCATAAAGATCCACTCTTGCAGTATCTCTCAACTGTGTGCTTAATTGCAGGTGCTTAACAAATATGCTTGTGATTCTTTTTGACATCATGTTGGCCCTGGTGTTTGATAATGTGATGAGGCGTGACACAGTGGGGGTAGGGCTGGAATGGACACATTTTTGCCCTTTCATCCTAGAGGCTAAAGCACAGCTGCTAATTGCCAGTTGTCCTAGACCATTGGACAATCTGACCTTTGACACTGTTTAGGAAATAGCTTCCCCTGCCTCCATCTGGTTGTGCTTAATTCCTTGCCTAGTCTAGACTTGGACACATCCCTGTAGCCCTCTTTTCAGCTCTTCTTTAAGCCTCCAATTATGTCCTTGTCCTCTGACTGTCAGCTCGCTCAGAGTGAATCACGTTGGTCTTTACTCAGAAGCTTCAGCCCTGATGAGGCAGAGCTAAGTCTCCCATCATTTTTTCTCAGCAATCTGTGCTTCATCTTGATTAGCCCCCCCCCACCCCCGCCCCCGGCAAATGCTCTCCCCTGTGCTTTTCCTTCTTTTTCCCTGTTTCTTCTTCCTTTCCTTTAAAGCTCACACACATTGATGGTTCTCCGCTGGTGGCAATTTTGCTCCCAGGGGACATTTGGCAATACCTGAAGCTAGTTTCGATTGTCATAACTGGAGATAGGGAGTTGTTAAAGCATCTAGTGGTGGAGGTTGAGGATGCTGATAAACATCCTACAATACCCAGGACAGCCCCTCACAACAGCTAACTGATCCCAAATGTCAACAGTGCCGTGCATGGTCTTGGGACCCTGACGTACATCCACCTCAATGCATTAAACCAAAAGGATTAAATAGCTCTCACTTGGTTCTGATCCCACACTTCTGTTTGCAGCCAGAATGTTTCCATGTGATGTCATTCTGACATTCGAATCAAACTCATCTGCACACATTGCCACAGGGCAGTTCAAATGCATGGCTTTTTATGTTAATAGGATCTGTTCCCTGAACTCCTTAGGCTCAAGGGTTGGGCTCATCATGTACCTTCATCTCTAATGCGTCACTCCACTGTCTCATAAATAGGCTTGGCCTATTTGAAGGACCTTTATAGAAGAAGTGGAATTATCTGAAGCTTGAAATATAAATAGCAAGAAGTTTATTATTGGCTGAGATGTTTTCGTTGAGGACAATGATAGATAAGAGAGCTTCTAGGTGCCCAGATCTTACTCCCCAACCTGCAGGTAAAACATGATGGCTCACTCAGAACTGTCCTTGGTTCTAGGACCACCTCTGCTTGGATCTCTCCTGCTATCTCAGAACGATTCATGCAGATTTTGTTGCATAGTGGGCTATTGACTGGCACTATGTCCGTTTCATTAGCTGTGATCCTTCTCATTAAATTATGGATTTTGCTAGCATTCCACCCACCACTTTTGTTACTTTCCTACCTCTTCTTAACTGTCCAGAACAAATGTCCCACACTGAATCCTGCATGTCTTCCATCAGTGAAGTCTCAAAAATTGAACTCGCTAAAGGTTATGCAGAACAACATGCCAACATATTAATGTCAAATTCATTTTGCAAAATGCAGAGTAGGTATTTTATATAAATACCCAAAGTCTATTTTTATAAATGCACTTATTAGATATTTTTCTTTGAGAAATGGTTCATAGAGCTCTTACTGTTTCTTTCAATTAGTAATCATAGTGTTCTGTAGCATCTCATTCAGAAGGAATATTAAAGGCTAGAGCAATGTCACTGGGGGCACAACTCTTCAACTTGGATGCTATGTGAAAACCAGTGGTTCTGGAATCAAGCATTTAGTGGATCTCATGACTGGATACCGTGGTTCTTAGTCTTTAGGATGAATATCATCAATATAGCCGAGTTTTGAGAGAATCAGTTGTTCTTTTTTTCTCTTGGTGTGGTGCAATTCAGGAAGCACTGGCTTCAGTTCAAAATTTAATTTGTACTTATAAAATTATAGATTCTCTGTGGGTTACTAAAAGCATGGAAGAAGACACCGTTCAACTGAAATGTTATTATTTCAATGCCAGGAATGGACTCCTGGACATGAAATTCAGAAAGCTTGTCTCAGCTTTTATTCTTAATAATCATCATAATAATATCTTGCTTATATAGCATTTTACAGGCCACAGATTTGTAAAGAAATTATTTGGTACTCCTTGACTTCTCTGTGTGTTCCTGCATAATGATATTCATCTCCCTGTATTTAATTATCTGTTCCCTGAGCTCCCTGAGGGCAGAAACTGCCTCTTTCTAGCACCTATCAAAATCCCCAGGTTATGGCTGGAAGTCACAGCTATTGAATGAATAAAGAGATGAATGCCACATTTCTCACTGTGGCTTCTTTCTCTCTTTTTGACATTTTCTTCCCCATTCTGCTCCATCATGACATACTCCCCCAGCTCTCCTGCCATTTTCCTGACCATGCTTCCTTTGCTGGCTTCTATTCTTCTCTGCCTGCGCTCATCCCTTGCTCCACTCTCCTGCTGCGCTCTCTTTCTTAGCTGTTTCAGTCACTAGTGATTCTCTAGCTGTCAACTCTGGGTCTGCAGTGCCCATGTGATCTCCAGCCTTGACTGCTCCCCTGAGTTCTGGTTTTGTGCCTTTAAGGTGATCTTCTGACATTAAGAGTATAATGTGTTGAAACAAAGTCCACAGTTTTATCACTGAAGAACTCAAAGTTTTATCATGAAGAATTCCTGATTTTTAATGCTATTAGTAGTCTACATGTCTCCAAATCACAAAACCATGAATTCATTTTTTATTTTTCTCCTTCCCAACAGCTGGAAATCCTTTGAACACTGCCTTTTTGGGGTTTTTTTTTTCACTTTGGAATGGAGCATTTTGATCCTTCTGTTTTAAACCTATCATTTAGATCCCACTGTGTTTGCCTAGTCTGTGAGTGGTCACAAGCATCGGACCAATAGCATTACATTTGAAGGGAAAATGACCCATGGACACTTCTGAAATAAAATTTTTGAGCTTCTCAAAGATTCTGACAATTTGGCAATGCTAGAATATCTGAGGGGTTTTTTGTTTGTTTTTTTTTGCCTCATAAATTCCTAATTTATTACCTGAGAGATAACACAAAGCATCAGTCTGTTCTTAGAAATCATACTGAACATTCCCAGTAGAGTAATTAACAGAAAGTAAAATTTGTCATTTGCTAAAAGGCCCAATAGTAAACTTTGATATTTCTAACAAACTGATTGAAAATCAAATCTTCTTGGCATAATATTTTCATCCTTAAAAATATGACCTGGGTAAGTTGGACTTGGTAGAATTACTGGCTACAAGAGCAAAGTCACCCTAATAGATACTGAAAGGGTGAAGTTTGTTATCCAAAAGACAAAACAAAACAAAAAACCATACCCAAACAAACATAACAAAAAAAAAGTGATTGATAAATGAATTATTGGTTTGTAGCTCTCTGGGGAAAGAGAATTTATCCAAATTAATGTAATTTTAGGGAAAATAATGATAAAAGTTGAAAAATTAGCAACAGTTTATCTTCTCTGTTGGTAATATTGATCAAGGAATCTTTAAAAAGTTTTTAAAAGTTTTGTGCTGGACAACTCTTTCCCTTCACAAATCCTCCAGTTGTTATATATTTTGATAACATTCATATTCAGAAAGTTCTCAAAGTGAACAGAATGATCAGGAAATATTGTGGCCAAAACAATATGGAAATATATTCCTCCACATTCCTCTCCTGATACCGCCTGGATTTAGACCTTCCTTTGTTTCTGAAACGGCCTTTTGTTCAGTGTCCCGCCATTGCTCTCATGGCTCTCAAGTCTGTCCCACGTGACACATCTTGCTAGCTTTTTTCAAGGGCAGCTCTCCTTCTGCAGTGGTGTTTAGTGATGCAAGCCTTTGCACAGGCTCTAGCTCAGTACCTGGTACATCACAAATGCTCAGGAATTGCTTTCTCCTTTCCTACGTCCACATCTTTCCTCTTGCCCACACTCCTTAGGCTGCCTTTGAAGATGCACGTTCCTTCTAGTCAATGGCTCTCTAACCTAGCGGTTGTCCCTTTCTCCCCCTTCTCCTCCTCCCTGCCCTCCCCTCTCTTTCACATAGCCCTCCTTCCAGAAAATCTGCCCGCTACTCTTACCAGCTTTTACTGTCACTCTGCTTTCCTTGAGCAGGTGTCTCCTTCCAGATCACCCTCCTCCTCATCTTTGTTGACCTGGATCACTTCTGTTCTGTGCGGATCACTGTAGTGTGAAGTTGTAAGAGAAACCTCCTCTTCTCTTAAACAAATGTGAAGTCTAGCTCCTGCTAACCATGCCAGAACTTTCTTCTTACTTTGTTGAGACTTTGCACATTTTGTCTTCCCTCTCTACTAGAACATTTAAGTTCCTTAAGGGTGGGAGTTATCCTTGATATGTCTGACCTCTGAACATGGCTGGCAGATTCTCACCAATGCTAGGTGTTCATTAGCTATTCGCTGCTCAATGGTAGGAAGACCAGAGGTGACGGGATGTGTTTGTGGAGACCAACCTGATAAGAGTTGTGACTCTGCTGTGGAATAAACCTAGTCAAGTCCTGTCCCAGCGGTGGAAGAGAGGTACTGGCAACCAATTAGGGACTACTGAAACAGAATGTGCTCTTGTAACTACTTCTTGACTCCGTATATTTTCTTCTCTGTGTCTCCCTCCAAAACACTTTCGTTAATAAGTATGACTTAAACAAGAAATAATGCATTGATTTTCATTTTTCTTAATGTATTATCTTCTTCCTTTGGGAAATTTACATTCAGAAGTTTAGAGAGAGGGCCTGGTGATAGGAGAAAGGTTCTTCCTGTGGGAAAAGTTTGACATTGACCCTGTAATATTTGATTGGTGTGTTTTTTTTTCTTTTTTCTTTTTAAAGATTTTATTTATTTTCTTTTAGAGAGAAGGGGAGGGAGGGAGAAAGAGGGAGAGAAACATCAAGTGTGTGAGAGATACAGTGATTCTTTGCCTCTCAGAGGACCCCAGCTAGGGACCTGGCCTGCAACCCAGGCATGTGCCCTGACTGGGAATTGAACTGGCAACATTTTGGTTCACAGACCGGCACCCAGTCCACTGAGCCACACCAGCCGGGGGCATGATTGGTGTGTTCTTTAAGATAGAAGTGTATCCAGCCAGTACACAAGTCCATCTGCTAAAAATATTCCTGACTTTCCTGTTAGTCAGAAACCTATTTTAAAACTTTAACTTTCATTGAAATGAAATTTCTTGGCTTGGCAAATCAATGTTTAATGCATTCATTTTCTTCTATCTTTGTGCAACTTTCAAGTCGGTTCAAGCTAGTGTCTGTTGCATTACTGTATTATGAGGCTTTTTAAAATTTCTCGACTTCACATGGATTATACATTTTCAAAGATTCTATAGCATTTTAATATTCAAGAAGAAAAGTAAACATAATTATGCTTTTGGAAAGCCCTGAGACCCTTTGCTTTTCTCTTGTCCTTATTATTAAGAACCTTGATGACAACATGCTGCCATTAAAAAGTCACAATATGCTTTAAGTACTCCCATTCTGAGCTAATGAAGTACCAATTATTTCCCCTTAATCCAGAACATGCTTTTGTTATTATCTATCCATTTCAATAAGAGTAGAGATTAAGAATAGCAAGATTATCTCACTAGCTGAAATAATTGGGAAAAGAGCATGAGATGGTAAGAATGAAGTCACTTATTTGTGCCTGAGTTTGTGATGAGGATGGGAATGGGTTTGGCAAAAGAAGTAAAAACAAAAAACAAAAAACAGAGCTTTGTTATTTGGTTTTCAGTTAAACAGTCCCAGCCATGTGAACATTTCAGGTACTGACAGAGAATTTTAAATGCAATTGCTGATTTTCTGGCGCAGTAAGCATATTTCTAGTCTCATGGGGAAAATGACATATCAGAACTTTGCCGATCTGAATGAATTTTCAAGATTTCTAGCCTACTTTTATAGGAAGCAATTTGCTCAAGTTTCAGACTCTTGAAAATTTTCCTCACCCGAAGGTTGTAACCATACTAATAAAAGAGCCATTTTCTCTTTAAGTGCAAGTCATCACGCAGACTGCGGGGCTAGAAACATTTTGGTTATTTCCCCCCTGTTAATTAACACATAGAAATCAATTAGGTTTGCTCCTGTAATTTTCATTTAGGATAGAGCATTAAATTTAACAGATGATCAATCTCATTACTTTCACTGAGAGGGGTTTTTTTTGTAACTAGTAGCCACCTGCTTGCAAGCATTTTTATATGAAGTGCCACGCTTCCGCTTCCAAAAGCAGATCCCCACACCATCTGCATCCGCATCACCTGGGACGCTCATTAAAGTGCATGTGGCTGATTCTCATGGGTGTCTCCTGAGTGTGACCAGAGAATGTTAATCTTAATGAACACTCCCCGTGATTCTGAGGTACACCGACATTTGAGAAATGATGGGTGAGGGAGTGTGCCTCCCGGTAATCGAGATGGATGCACGTGACAGTGAACTATGCTGATCCAAATCATCAGGGTCGGTAAGTAGCGTTTGCGAAGCATTCCTGTGTATATAGTGTCAAAATACTATTAGTTATGACATCAGTGCAATAGAATGGTCATTTGACTTGCTACCATTAAAATGAATTCAGAAAATTCAACCATGGGTAGCAAGATGATGTCTGTAGATAAAAATCTCGATTTGACCTGAGAACTCAGCTCAGCCTTACTGGTGTCTTTGCCTCTGCCTGGAAAAGATGACCAGGAGAAGATGGTCAGAATGGATGGAGGTAAATGCAATTGAAGGTACATTTTAAGGAAACAGTTGTTAATGGACACACGCTGTTTCTAATTCAAAGTGCAGGTGTGAATTAGTAAATCTCAGCATTGCATGTGGAAAATGCTCCTTATCATATTTAACAACTAGGCATAAAAGCCTAAAACAGACAAATTAAAGTAGATTTTAAAGATCATGTTGGTTGATACTCTTATTTCCTTTTTAAAATAATTATACAAGTAAGACAAAAGCAACTAAAACTTGCTTAGTAGCTGTGCTTAGTCTGGACTTGCTTAGTCCAGAACTACCTTAGATTCCAGGAAACCAACCATAAAACACCATTGACTCGGTGGAAAAGCCTCAAATACATGTCACCAAGTGAAAGAAGCCAGTTTGAAAAGGCTACATTCTATATGATTCCAACTACGTGACATTCTGCAAAAGACAAAACTCTAGAGACAGATCAGTGCTTGCCAGGAGCTAGGGTGGGGGGATGAGTGGGTGGAGCACAGAAGATTTTTAGGGCAGTAAAACTACACTGTATGACACCTAATGGTAGAGACATGTCATTATGCCTTTGTCGAAACCTACAGAATGCAGAGCACCAAGAGTGAACCCTAATGTAAGCTAAGGGCTTAGGGTGATCGTGATGAGTCAGCACAGGTTCATCAATCGTAACAAAGGTACCATTGTGATGAGGGGTGTCGATAGCAGAAGGAGCTCTATTTGTGTGTTTGTGGGAGGTAGGTGGTATATGGGAGCTCTCTATACCTTCTGCTCAATTTTGCTATGAGCTTATTTGTTTTGCTCTAACAAGTAAAGCCTATTTAAAAAGACGACCCCTGCTCTCTGGAGAGCACTAGAAGTCTAAAGTGTGGGATTGATGGTGTAGTGGAGTCCAGAGTCATCAAAGCAACAGAAGCAGTAAATACAGGTGGGGCAGGATGGAGGGAGGAACAGGAACTATGGAGAGAGGAGAATCAGGGAACACCTTTGAGAAGTGGGATGTCTGAGCTGAATTGTGAGGATTAAGAAAA
Organism: Pteronotus mesoamericanus; assembly: GCF_021234165.1. Taxonomy (NCBI): domain Eukaryota; kingdom Metazoa; phylum Chordata; class Mammalia; order Chiroptera; family Mormoopidae; genus Pteronotus; species Pteronotus mesoamericanus. Next base: position 2,982,853 of record NW_026555277.1, read on the forward strand.
ACCTCCCAGGCAGATACCTTCCAGGGCAATGACATTCCAGTATGTTGACGTTGGTTGGGGAGTGGCAAGTCATCTGGTGTTGCTTGAGCAAAACTGGAAGAAGTGGAGAGAGCCATAGGAAAGAGGCAGGACAAGAAGGGAGGGGCCAGAAGGGGGAGGCTGCCAGGCACATACCTGCACATACACATTTACATACACACATATCCATACACACAATGCACATATAACAACACATGCATGCATATTATAAACTGTTGAAGAACCACAGAAAAAACTTTTAGCAGGAAAGTGACGTGGCCTAATTTTCATTTCATAAAGGGCCCTGGGGTAGTTGTAGAGACATGGAAGAAAACAGCCTGGATGAAAATATCCACTTAGGTGAACAGAATGAAGCTAAGATTCTATGGCAATAAAAGAAAATGCAGATTCATATGAAAGATATATTTAAGAAGCTGGATCCACTGAACTTGATGGATGAATCCTTACAGGAGGTAAGAAAGAGAGAAGTCAGAAATTTGCTCTCAAGTTTTGGGATTGAAAATGGTACTGAGCACAGGCAAGACTGGAAATGTAGAAGGATGGAGCTGTTGGAGGGGCAGCCAAGGAGGCGATGAAGGATGGTCAGAGAATCATAGAGGGAGAATCAGGGAAGAGTGGTGTTTGGAATCGAGGGAGAACTTCCAGACGAAGAAGTCAGGACACGTTATGGACACTGGGATGAGATAAAGCCTCAGAGGTGTCTTTGGATCTGGCAATATGGAAGGCTTTTATGATACATGCAAGAGCTGCTCAAGTGGACTGGTAGAAGCTGAAGCCTCATCAGAGTGTGCTGAGGATGAATGAGAAATTATGAGATGTCATGTTCTGGATAGTTGGTCCTGGAGGGAATGAGAGGGAGAGAAGTAGACAGACAAGAGATAAAGGGCAGGTGCTTGAAAATGGGAGGCATCTGAACATAGCTAGCGATGAAAGAAAAGAAACTAGTAGAGAAGAAGTTGACAATTAGGTGGAGAAGGGCTAACTTATGGAGCAAGGTGCGGACAAGGTCAGGAGAGCCTGAGGTGCACGGACAGATTTTAACTTAGCTTTAAAGAAGCCAAAGATGATTTTTTTCTTTAAAACCAAGTGGAAAGAGGGAAGAGTGTGTAAGGACGCATGCAGGTGAGAAGGGGATGCTGGGAGGGACCTACAGGAAAGAGATTACAAAATAGAAATTCAAAGACAATTACATTAATTTTTTGATGTAATTAAAATTGTCAGTCTTAATCACTTTAATGTTTATATCCTATAATGTTTCATATTTAAAAATTTGTCTCATCAGAATAAAAAATTTTTTTAAATGCCCAAAATTATGGCTTCAATGTGAGGTGAATGTCAAACATAAAAAATGGATTTGATTTTCAAAGGCCCTCCCTAGGGCTTTACATTTAAATGAGGCAAGGCCCTCTGAACTCTATAGATCACAACAGGAGCATGATTCCAGAAAATTCGGAGGTCATGTCATTCTTGGAGACTTTTCTAACAAACAGAAGCTTTGCTGCAGAGTTCTATAAATATTTATCAGCCATGACTTTTACCCACAAGAGGTTAAAGATCTCTGAGTTGTGGGTGAGAGTGCATAGCTATCTGATTTGACCTGAATTAGCAGGCAAAAAGAAATCTTCATTTGAAACTACTTAGTGCAACAAACAAATGACATCTTTTTCAAAACATTACAAGTTAATAGGAGTTGGTCCAGTCATCTACAAAACAGTTTAAGTGCTGTAGTAACTTTTATCATTATAATCATATTTAATAAATTATATTTGCTTTCAGATTGGCTTTGATTGCCTCAAAGGAAAATGAAATGAAACACATTCTTAAAATATATGAGTTGTTAACTGGGTTTATTTTAATGTCAGAAACTTGTGAATTTCTTCCTTACTTTTCAACTACTTCTCATTCAGACTTCAATCCAGCTTGCCATTTTATTCAAGGTTTTATTCTGTGATTCCCTAAAAATGCATTATGATTTAAATTTTACAAGGTTAAAATTTTTCATCTTCTGAAGTATTTTTCTTGATGGTTTTGTTACAGAAGTAGATATTTTATTAATTTAAAAAATAGACATGAGAATATATTCAATAGGTTGTTCAAGAGAAATATGAAGACTGGAAAGGGAAGCAGGTACCGCTATCAATCCTTTCAGAAATATATTCACTTGTGATTAGTTTGATCACCTGCAACATGTTTTAGAGAACTTGAAAGAACATTAGCGTGAACCAAAGGTGCTTTTGCTTTTCATGATTTCATGGTGTTTATGGAGGTAAAAAGAAAGGTGCTGGTGGGTGGCAAAGTGGAGTGAAGAGTTATTGTTGTGTTTTATGGACCCCTCCTTCCTCTCAGCAATACACTTGGTGATGAGGGGACATTTATTTGTACAGCAAGCAGCAAGCACGTCTGTAAGTGTTCATAGAAAAGAGGAGCTTAAGAGATTCTCCCAAATGGGACAACTTAAAAATTTACATTACATTACAAAAAACCAGCCATAAAACTAAAGAGTTTTATAAACTGTCAGTTATACCAATTAGATTTTATCCAATCACTCTAGAAGAGAGCGCATTTTTTAAAAACTCTTTTCCCTTTGGAAAATGATACTACAACATACTTTTCATGTGAAAAAGGCCTCAAAGAGAATGTGGTCAAAAATATAGGCAAAAGGTCTTATAAAGATGTTTGCATAATAAAAGGTGTTTAATTCATAAAAACTTAATGCTGATTTTTTCCCAGATTTTGTGTTGTCATCTTTGAAAACTTTGTGATTTCCTGTACTTTACTTTCTCATGATAAATAAATATTCATTTTTATACTTAACTTTGTCATTTACATTCCTTTTTTAAAGGCCCCACAGAATATAGATCTACCCTGGGGTAAATTTCATAATTTTCACTGGAAATAGCTTCTTTCCAGAACATTTTAAAAAATACTTCAGCATTTGATGTTTTCCCAGAGAACTGTCACTTCACTCTTTCAGAAGGGTTCAAAGTATTTCTCTTAAAAGTACATTTTTATTGCTATAAGATCTTACATTTTATAGTACTTACAGCTTTCTCAATTACCAATTTTTCTTTAATATTTAGTCTGCTAGGTTTTTTTCTTTCTTCAAACTAGTCGTGCCCATCCCACAAAAGCAAAAAAAAAAACAAACAAAACAAAACAAAAAAACAACAAAAAAAACCAAACCAAAACAACAACAACAACAACAAAAACAAAAAGAAAAACCAATGTGTTTGTGTGCACAGTAAAATCATAAAATGACATTTAGACAATGATGTATATAACTTGAAGGGTATACATAAAATTAAAAATAGCTGCTAATATATCACTAGAGTGTTTTTCCACTTGCAATATATTTTCTTCAATTAAAGACATTTTAAAAAATTAGTGCATACAAAATCTTGAATATAAAAGCATATTTGAGGAACTTTTCACTGAGGGGTGCTGAGTTTTGATGCATGTTTCATTAGCAATAGATTTATTGCCCTGCAATAATGTTAGTTTTAGCAACCTTTTGCACTAGTCCATTTATAGTTCAGCAAGGAGTCAAAAGTAGTTATTTTCATATTTATTTCCTAGAATCCAATACCTGGGGAAATAGCATATGTATGTTTATATAATACCCATTTGACGATCGCGCATGAGCTGATTATTGCATAGCGACGCAGTGTTCTAGTTTCCTTGCTACTGCGTCGTGGCCGCCTCAGTATTTTTGTTCATGGCATAAGGTGTCTGAATGGGTCACTGAGATTCTTCTCAGTCTGAGGCAGTGTCAGGGCGACATTTGTCCTCTGTGTACCTAACCATTTTTCTTTAAACAAACCCCATGGAAAACAGGAAGTGGATAGTAACCTGTTTCAAATTGCCTACACAAGAGGAAAGTGTCCCAGAAAACGGATGTTTTTTTCTAGGTCTGCAGTGGCTGATGACCAGCGGAATTTGTCTTTCACACGGTAGATTCTCGGTTGCTCCGAGGACAGGGCCATGGTGCCGCCTGCTCCGCGCTCCCAGCCACCCGTCTGAAGGCTGCGCTCGTGTTCTTACGCTGGAGGAGGGGGAGCGGCTTAGGCAGAGAGTAAGTGCACGCGTGTCCCTGGCCGTGACAGAGTTCACCACCTCCCCACGGGCGCCTGGAAAATGGCGAACTTCGCCCTCACCTCCACAGATGAAGACGAGTGGGTCGTCGTAGACACCAGTTGGTGGGACAAGGGAGAATTGCTAGCTTTAGAAGCAGTATGTCCTTTCGAAAATCAAGCTCAGTAAATAGGGTGGTGTAAAAAGCAACCCTGAAATATTGCATGAATGTCATATCCTGGCATGTTTGAAAATATTTCCATTTAGGGGAAATTGTATGTGATACCAGTTTTACTGTGCTTATATCTGTGTGTTTCTATTGACAGTTGGCTAAAAGTTAAAACGTTTCATGTAGTAAAGTCAAAATCCCATACATCCAAACCAAATGAAGAATATTTACTTTGAGTCATATTTTACCATTTGTGGCCACTATGTATTCCATCTAGACACAGTGTATATTTTCCTTTAGCCTTAGTGTTTAATCTTAACACAGCAGATCGCAGAATTTATCTTCCCTGGTAGAATCTATGGCATGTTAGAACCACCTTGTTTTCCTGAATTCCACTTAGAGCCGTACTTTGTCTTAGGAAATGGAGTTAGAATTGAGCGCGGTTGTGAGAAAAATAAATAGCATGCCGTGATGAACTATAGTGCTTGGCAAGAGTGGTTTCCACCCAGGGCTGATACAAATCAAGATGGGACTATGATTCTTGTACCTAATTGATAAAACAGTGCTCAATGCACCCTATGAATCGTTGACTCCCATAAATGAAAACAGGAGCTCATCTGGCATTGCTGTGCAGAAAAGTCTCTGTCTTACAGGAGTAATTACAGAGCAGCTTCATCCACAGGGCAATGAGGCTCACAAACAATTTAGAAACAAAACGGTTTGTCACATATTTTCTTTGCCCTTGTAAAAACCTATTACATTCTACAGTGAAGTTTACTGCATTGCTAATATTGCCATAGCACGTAAGTGCGTGTTGGGGATGTGTTTAAAGACAAGCACTTTCAGTGGCATAAAGCCCGCGTAACTCAAGGGCTGATTTCAAGTCTCCCAGATGCTTTTTTATTTATGCCAAATGAGGTACCATCTTAAAAGCTTGGATTCTTAATGAATTTTTATTGTTTTCATTAGTCTATGGTTGGAGTCTTAGAAGAATTTTTAAGGCATCAATATTTTTCAGTTTTTGCAGTTTTCAAACACATTATGGAGAAATAAGTATTCTGTCCCCCATCCCTCCCTCTACAGCATCATTCCCCCCAAAAAACAAAACAAAACAAAACAGGGAAAAAACCTGTGAAGTTGAATTTTGTTTCTAACTCAATGGAAATTCACTACTAATTCATAATACATGTCTTATCTATAACAACAAAAGCACTGAGTTTATTATATGTTCAGTGAACATATTTATAAAAAACTGAAAGGCCAGCCATGCTGGGCTGTTCTTTGTTATTTCAAATAACAACCCCTATTTTGGTCATAAACAGAATGATCAAGTTGGCCGTGTTTGACTGTCTTGAACTAAGATGATGGAACATGTTGGTTCTGCCTGCGGATGAGGAGGGGATAAAATCAAGGTAAGGCAGGTGTGAAGTGAGGTAGGAGAAGACTGGCTGTGAAGGAGGATGTGATTGATTCCCCCTAGTTGAACCAGAAGTCCAGCTACATTTACATGGGTCTTCTCAAAAGGAAGGTAAAGGTGAAAATCAAGGTAAAGTGAAGACCAAGAACTAAGTCCATCTGTGGGGAAAGGCAATCTGGAATGACTTAACTGGAAAAAAAAATCACCCTTCTTCCATCATTAAATTGACTGAAGGTCAAAGGGGACGTCTCCAGTAGGAACTCGCAGTGAACCTCTGTGGTTTAGAATGATAGGAAGGCACCGTGTTCTGTGCTCCTAGACTCTCTACTTGTCTATTCACATCCATTTCCCACAAAGGTGATTGTATGAACTCTATTTCCTTATTTTTTGTATTCTTGGTGCTCTGCCCTTTATAGTCTTGCTGACAGGGATGTCGCCCACTCCCTAGGCTACCCAGTTTTTTAGAGACAGCAAAGTGCTCACCTGGGCACATACCTTTCATATGTAGAATAATCAATCCGAGCCCATACCCCCATCCATCTCTTTTATCAAACTCTCACACCCTAGGCCAATGTTCCCCTGCTGTAAGTCAACCAAGGGCCTGTTACACTTGCCTTGTCCTTTGTAGGAAAACCACAACAAAGTCCCCGACCTAGACTTTCCTCCCTCTCCTTCTGCCTCCTGAACAAGACTGGTGTTTCCCTAAATGGCTCTGCATGATATGCTATGTCCCCTCTTCTTGGCAAATGTAAATAATACAATTCTTCTTTCACCGACATTGGCCTCTCCATGGCATCGCTCAGTCACTTCTATTAATTAAAATCCTGTGAGTACATTTTGAGGCACATGGATTTTTCATGCAGTGAGCGCATAGAGGACAAGGACTCTTCTCTTAAATGCTACTCTGCAGTAGAGTTGGGGTATTTAAAGGCTCTATCTTAGCTCACCACAGAATGGATGACGCTTATATGTGACAGTCATCACCTGGGAATTTAGGGCTATTTGGAGCAGACAGACCCAAAGAAATGGCTAAACAGTATCAGTGTCCAGTAACATTCATAGTTCAGACAATATGGACAAAGAAACAGGATTTATACCAGGAGGCCTATTTTAACAATGCCTGACCCTTTTTCAAAGTCCAAGTCTTCTGTTCATTGGCTGGCCTCTTAATCTCAATTTGATGGCTCAGTTCATCAATACATATTTGCCAATTACCCTGCTAGGTGCTATGGAAGCTGCAAATAGCAATGAAGCATTGCTTTTATTCTTAAAGAACACACCGTCTAAATAGTAGTAGCACCATTTGTATTAGTTGGGATTTCTAGAAGTAGAGACCAAGCTGGGATTATATATGCAAGAAATTTATGGCAGACACATGGATCTCTTGCATTTGTGCACATCTTGTGAGGAGAGGCACTGACTGCCCTTGTTCCAGACTATTTTGTCAAGGGTGTCTGTAGAGTGAACAGCCTTGGGAATGAGTGATAGTGTCTCCTTCCAGAGCGTGGGACAGGTTGCTTACTCTTTGGTATAATAAAAACCTTTAAGGTGAAATTCAGGCAGCCTTAATGAATCTTTATTATAAAGATTCAACTCATCAAACTTAAAAAAAACTCCAAAAACAAAAACAAGCCCCCAAGAATAAAAACAAAAACAATTCCTCCTACCTAGTCTGCATAGGGGTGTCACCTGGCATTTTTACTAACTGTCATCCTGTGGGGTTTGTGGCTTGGGCGACTAGGGCAAAGCTGATATTCTGGTTACTGCTTGGCTGACTAATCCCTTGTCACAACAAATGGGTTGACTTGGGGGACATTGTTCTCTGACTGGCCAACTCTAACCATGGGCTCAGCCTTCTGCCAAGAGAGGTGAGTCAAGTCAAATCATGAACAGCTCAGCAGTGGAAGAGCGACAGTTGCTATAAAGAAATGATGTTGGGAAATAGAAATTTCATCAGAAGGAGGATGTTTTTCTTCTCAAAGCTTCGGTGATGATGACGACTTTGAGATGAATTGATTGTAGGTGAGGAAGTGGAGAGGTTTGGTGTCAGCTGAGGACACAAAAAGGTGTTGGCAGAAAAAGCAGATAAAATCAGCAGGGCAGAGGGTTTGGGAACCTCTCAGGCTGCATGCGGATACATCTTACATTGTTGTTGCTCTCTACAGTATGATTTTGGGCACCAAAACATACCTTCAGGTGACATGGCTTCTAAGAATAGAAGTTACACTGGAACATGGAAGCACAGCTAAATAATAATAGGAATTCAGAGATAGAAGACTTAAATATAAGTTGCAACACCATAAAAGTCCTGGAGGAGAACATAGGCAGGAAACTCTCAGATATCCCACGCAGCAATATTTTCACCGATATGTCCCCTAGAGTGAGGGATAGAAAAGAAAGAATAAACAAATGAGAATTCATCAAAATAAGAAGCTTCTGTATGGCTAAAGAAAACATCAGAAAAATGAAAAGGGAAGCAACTGTATGGGAAAATATATTCCCAGTGATACCTCCGACAAGGTTTGATCTCCAAAATACATAAAGAACACACACCTTCCACTCCAGGAAGACAAACAATCCAATTAAAGAATGGACAAAGGTCCTGAACAGACACTTCTCCAAGGAGGACATACACAGGGCTCAGAGACATATGAAAGGATGCTCAGCATCACTAGCCATCAGAGAAATGCAAATTAAAACCACAATGAGATACCACTTCACACTGGTCAGAATGGCCATCATAAACAAGTCAACAAACAACAAGTGCTGGCGAGGCTGTGGAGAAAAGGGAACCCTAGTACACTGTTTCCAATGTGGCTGCACCAGTTTGGAATTTCCTCAAAAAGCTAAAAATTGAAATGCCTTTTGACCCAGAGATTGCACTGCTGGGATTATACCCTAAGAATCCCAAAACACCAATTCAAAAGCACCTATGCACCCCAATGTTCATAGCAGCACAATTTACAATAGCCAGGTGCTGGAAGCAACTTAAGTGCCAATCAATAAATGAGTGGATCAAAAAACTATGGTACATTTACACAATGGAATACTACTCAGCAGAAATAAAGAAATAACTATTACCCTTTACAACAGCATGGATGGAACTGGAGAGCATTATGCAAAGCGAAATAAGCCAAGAGGTGAGAGACAAATACCATATGACCTCACCTGTATGTGGAACCTAATCAATAAAAACAAACAGGCAATAAAAATGTAACTAGCAACATTGAAAGAAAAAAGAAACCAACAGTAATGAGAGGGAAGGAGGAAAGGGGGTAATAGGGAAAAGAAGGGGAAGGATCCAGGCAAGGAACGTGTGTAAAGGACCCATGGCCAAAGCCAAAGTGGGGAAGGATTGAGGGTGGGAGGTGGGGGTGGGTGGGGCAGGGGACAGTGCTGGCAAGAAAATGGAGACAAATGCATTTGAATAATAATAATAATAATAATAATAAAAAGACACGGTAGACTTTTCCTTTATTTATATCACTTTTTGGACAGACGTGTTTAAAATTTTCTTTTCCATTGTATTTGAGTAGCAATTAATATGTTTGGCTCCGTGATGGCTATCTTCAAATACACGAGATTGCATAACAATTGTCGAGCTCCAAGTGGCTTTGTCCTTTTCTCACCTGCTTTGAAGTTGAAGATATCAAAAGTCTAGCCTGAGGAATACAATCCTTTGGTGTGCATTTTACCTCATATCTTACTGAACCCAGTGGTCTCAATATTTCTTTTCTAATTCATTTTCGGAGGCAACTGTGGTACTGCGCAAGGCTGGGAGTTAGACTATCTGGGTTTTGGATCGCTGCTCGGCATGTCCTTAGCAAAACCCTGGAGCTTCTTAAAGAAAAATGGGTATAATAATACATTTCCTTAAAAATGGTTAAGCCAAGGAACTGAGGTGGTACACATGAAGCTGAACCCAGAGGTACTAAATGAACATTATCACATCCCTGGGGAAATTCAGGCCAAAGGTGGAACCAAAATGGCATCATCTATTCTTCTGTTCAATCCAACCACACAGGAAAGAACCTTTTTGCCCACGCCCAGGATAACCTCTGCCCTCCCGTCCTGGTAGCTCTAAAACAAGAGGTAGGTTTTCACAATTCAGAATTTAGGCAAACCTGTGACCCCGCCCTGAGTAGCACAATGAAGGAACCCACTTACAGTCTCCTCTCTTTGTTTCAGTAATTGTCAGTCTTTATTTATTTCCTTTGAGAAAGAGCTTATCTAACCATCAACTCATTAGTGGCTTAATACAGCATAAGCTGATTACAGGCAATCTGAACAGCGAATGTTCACACTGCAGAGCAATCAAACTAATATAATAATACCTTTTGAGAATATGTCTCCTGGGTCTATCATTTCAGCTGATCTTGTTAAATTTCACATGTATGGCCATCTTCAATGTCTCTGCTCCCAGGGTCTGCATGCACTGTGGTCTCCTCCCAGCCCCCACCCCGAAAACCGGGCCACATGTGGCAATATATTAAGGGGCAAGGAAATGAAATTGTTTCTACCTTACCACTTGGTTCTCAATTTGTTACTCTATCCAGACATCCCAAGATTCAGCCTGAAAGAAAATAAGATATAATGTTACCAAAGGCGGCTGGGATTAGCTGGACAAGGTAACCAAAGAGGAAACAAGGAAGATTCACAATGAATACCCAGGGAGAAATAAAGGAATTTGAAACCCTTCCGAATCCTTTCCTTTTAGTCTGTCTCCAAGAGGCTGAAACATCTGGTGAATCACGTCAAAGATTCAATCAATCATCCCTGTGTTTGGTGTTTCTGATGCCAGACATCTGGATGGACCGAGTCTCTCTTTTCTTTAATTAAATCAGCTGGATGTTTTGACCTCTGGCAGAATCAGCTTTAGTCCAAATAACACACATCATCTTCCTATTTGTACCCTTGTTCAGTTTGGATCCTTTTTGTTTTCAATTTCTATTAACAATTGGTTTAAAAATAGTTTTGCATGTTGTATGCAACATTTGAGTATTAACATAAGTATTCTTGAATAAATTAGAGAAACAAAATTGACTTGACCGTTTTACTTTTTTCTAGAAGGACCCTGAATGTTACATACAATGAATGGATGTTGAGAGAGTTAAAGAACAATGTTAAATAACAACACAGCTAGTTCTTGGCAGAGCTCAAAATATTCTCTTTGATGTAAAGGCAGCTGGCACTGACAGTCAGTTTAACTGTGTAACAGGAACACACAATCTATATAATTTATGCATTCCTAGGTTTTTCAGTCCATAGGAATTTGGTCTGGTTTTATATTCTTTTCAGATACCCTTTGCATTCTTATCTGGAAAGGCTTCTTGGCAACTTGGTGATGGGGAGGAGATTTAAAAAGAGATGAAAAGAAACCATGCACACACACTGGTTTAATGAAATATTTTCTAGGAGAAATCAAACTCCAACACTGACAAAACAATGTTTATTACTGTAAATATGGTAGAAAACAAGTGAGGAATTTTGGAATAACATCTCATACCTCCCTCTTTTACCACATTTTATGGGGCCCGCCTCCCACCCCAGTCAGAAATGAGTGCTGTTTTATCATGAAGGCGGTCTGTTCTTCGGTGTCAAATAACTGGTCAATAAAGAATAAAGAACTATCGTGATGAGGTTGTAGTTAATTTGGAAGGACAGATGAATTGTTATGTTAGGGTTCTTATTATAATCATTGAGTCAAATCAGCTATTTTTTACTTAGATTGTGACAGTTATATGACACATGTCTAAAACAATGCCTAAAAATTTTCACCAAAATTAGACACAGCTCCGTTTCTGCAGAATGCCTGCTGCCCGCCCATACCTTAAGTCAGATCAGTTGCTGAGATAAAAACTAAAGTCCACTTTGATGCTTCTCTGCCAGATGGGGATATTTCTTTATACTTCTTCTGGAGTTGATTTTGCAGATGTTTCTAGTGCATTAAGCAACACTGTCGGGACTTTCCACTGATGCTCCGTCAGTGAATAGATGGTCCCTGGTACTCTCGTGCATGTTACGTATGTCATCTTTCAGTTAACGCTCACAATGGGCCTGCAGGACAGGTACTTCTATTAACAGAGGCTCACACTAAAGCTCTGAAGAGGTGAGCACCTGACTCAAAGCTAATCGGTTCAAATTTTGGATTAACAGTATTGATTTAAAAAATATGTTTATGTGCGCAAACCCACGTATTTATTGCAGACATTTTGGAAAAGATAGGAAATTCAAAAAAGAGAAAATTAATTCAAAACACCATTTCCCTGAGATAATGACTATTCATTTTTTTATATATGGACTTTATACACACTTATACATATATATATTTAAATAAATACATCCACATTTAAAACCATAGACATACTGAGCACATTATTTTGCAATTTTCCTTTTAAAAGCATAATTGGCAATGTCTTCCATATAATATGCATTTTTCTGTAGTAGGGATTAACATATTCTTTTTGTACAGGGCTAGATGGTAAATATTTTATGACCTGTGGACAATACTATCTTTGCCCCAACTATCTAACTCTGAGAATGTCACCACATACAACATGTAAACAAATGACTGTGACTGTGTCCTAATAAACCTTTATTTACAAAACAGACGGTGGGTCAAATTTAGCCAGTGAGCTACAGTTTTCTTGTTCTACATATCCTTTATTTAGTGACTTTGTTATTATTTACTTTTTAGTCTTTATTTAGTAACAATATTGTGATGAAAATTCTTATAACTAAAACTCAGTACCCATGCCCCAGACTTTCGCCAAGATAATTTCATGGAAGAAGACCTTCTGAATCAAATGGAAAGACTTTAGAAAGTGTGTGATATATATTGCCCAATTACTGTCCACAATTTGTAATTTCCGTTCTCACCATTGAGGCAAAGGAGGCCCTCTTTATCCATACCCTTGCTAACAAAGCTTACTGTGGAGTTTCCTCAATCTTTGACAATTTGATAGACAAAAACAACAGTTACTCTTTTGAGTTTGCTTTTCTTGATCTCTTTTTTACACGTTTAACACTTAATCATAAATCAGTTATTTCATTCAGGTCAGCCTAATTTCATAAATGATGGGGATATACATATTTAGTTTTAGCAGGTTAGATGACTTATATCCGTGGTTAGAGGAACACATAAGGTGCTAGATTAACACACAGTTCCCTTAAAATAGTCCCTGCAAGTCTCTGTTCATCCACTGCAATGGGAAAATAAACTGTTTCTTTTCTAACATTGCTGCCTTTGACTCTTGTCTATAACACAAGAAAATGTCTGTCTTGAACATTTCTGCTCTTCTATTTCCTCTCACTGAACCCTCCCAATGGAAGGCACAGTTGATCTAATTCACTGGAAGGCAAAATTCAGACGTCCCTTTATCCTGGTTTCTCTCTGTGGTGAGATAAATGTGCTAGAGATCGTAGGCATTGCTGTGGGTTGAATTGTGTCCCCATAAAAGATATGTTGAAGTCATAACTTCCAATACCTGTGAATGTGACCTTATTGGGAAACAGGGTCTTTGCAGCCCTAATCAAGTTAAGATGAGATCATTAGCGTGGGCCCTGCTCCAGTATGACTGGTGCCCTTAAGGGAAGTGAAGATAGAGAGGGTCGATGGGGAACAGCCTTGTGAAGCTGAAGAGAGACTGGAGTTGTTAGCTGTGAACCAAGGAACCCTTGGGCCTCAGAGGTAAGGAGGGATCCTCCCTTGGGGGCTCAGGAGGAAGCATGGCCCTGCCAACACCTGATTTCAGACTTCCAGGCTCCAGAACTGTCAGACAATACATTTGTGTTGATTTCAGCCACCTGATCAGTAGTACTTGGTTACAGCGGCCCTAGGAAACGAACACAGGTGTGAGTGGCCATCGTTTCCGTTGGAAATGCACAGTCCAGAGCCTCCGCCACTCTTCTCTCTTCCTGGTGGAGCTCTCATCAGAGCCAACCCTTTTTGACTCATGGCTGATCTGCCCACGACCAGGGGATTGTTTATTTCAAGAAGGAGGGCGGAGGAAGCTTCTTGGGCCTTGGGCCCAGATCTCCATCTCCCAACTTTAATGGTAGCCATGCCATCGTTAAAATCGATGTTGTGATCTCCTATGCGTTTTCCACCAGAAATCTCCACAGACTGCATGAGTCTGAAAGTCTTGAGAAAGGCATGTGGAGACTGGCATTTTGGTGACCAAATAACACCTGGAGATGTGCAGCTCCTTGCTCTGGCTGTGGTGACCAGTGTCCGAGGAGGTTGATTTCGCAGCAAGTATGGCGTCAGGGCCCTCTGGCTGATACTGATCTAAGAGGGAATGCTACCTGCGGTCATATCTGGTATCACAGTTATTTCACTGTTGGAAAGGGGCATTTTCAATCCCAGTTAAGTCTTAGCTTAAAACAGATAACACATTGTACAAGCGTTTTAGGCCCTAGAAAGGAGATAATTTGTTTTCCTCTATCTGCATATTTTTTTTCAGTCAAGACTTTAAAATGTAAAGGCAGATAAGTTTCCAATGGGCCTTCGGGAATGTGTGTGTGAGGTGTGAGCATTTTAAAAAAGAATTTATTATGAGTAGGTAACACATGATGCCTTGACCTAAACGTAGTCCTTCTTGTCTTATTTTGAACTACTTCGAGGGATGAGGAGGGACATTGTGGCAGGGTTGAGCTCGTGAATTCATGAATATATCAAGAAGAATAAGTCCTTAGTACACACCAGATTAGTAATCTCCTTGAATTGAAAAACAAAACAAAACAAAACAAAAAAACCCAAAAACCACTCTGAGGCTATTATTAGAAACTCAAAAGCTGGAAGGAAATTATAAAGGCTTATGCCTGGAACACTGATTTTAGAAAAGCTTACGCAGAAAAGCTTGGGAAGAAGGAGATTGGTGTATGTAACATCAAAACATGAACTGTGGGAGAGAGAAAGTAAAGTAAGGCATACTGGTTTCAGTGGGGCAGGTGAGGGATTTTCTTATTAGAAACATTGAGATCTTGGTTGATAGGTCAACAGAAGAGCAGACCTAACTGTCTTTATGAAGGTGAGGTCGGGCTCTCTCTTTGATGAGGCTGAAGGACCAAGGATTTCAGGCCAGACGATGGGAAGAGACTTAAAGATGCCTCCAGCATGACTGGGAGGTGAAATGCAGTCAAATCAGCCAGCGCACACAGAAGGCTGTGAGCAATGGGGGAGACAGGCCCTGAGCTCTGCCGTCACAGGCTCGGGCAACAGGCAGATGCCCAAGGATGGGGCCCGGAACACAGCAGCAGGCTCAGGAGGTGCCTGTCAAGGCAGCCATTTGCACTGCCTGGCTGCATGGCCCAGGGAGACACAGAGGGTACCTTGTGGATTCAAGGAGTCTATCCTTGCTGTCATAAGATGCTGTTGGTCATGTCCCCACCTCATGTAGCGAGACACCGTACTAAAGAAGAGGACTTGAGAAATCAAGTATTTGGGTCAAGGAACTATTCAGACTATTGCTTCAAATGAAGTTAATTGATTGGACTGAAGTATAGGGTTTTTTTTGGTTTGTTTGTTTGTTTTTTCTGTTCCTGCTACCCATCAGGTTGGGTGTCATGAATGATCAGATTGTAGATCACATTCCATTTCTCATTTACAGAGAAGTACAGTACCTTTTCTGTTGTTGCCCATTTGGGTAGAGTGAGAGTGAATCGGGTCTTCTGGGATGCAGAGGATTTATTATGCCACAACAGCTTCATGTGCTTATGCTATTTTCAGCAGGCCCCAGGAAGAGGGACACCTTCTCCTTGTAGCTGGTCCCTAGACTGTATCCTAAAGCCACAACCTGGACATGCTCACCCCTTACTTCTGGGCTCTTTCAGATGCTCTTTGTTTACTGGGCTACTCCAGAAATAGGTGGGGAGGACGAGGAGCCAGGGACATTTTAGGCTATCTCCTCCAAGTTGGCCCTTCGTCTGGCTTTGGACAGTCTCCGGGGTTAATGATGCTCCAAGGGTGAGACACAGGACAAGTGTGCGCTGTGTGCTCACAGACTTAACTCTTGTCCCTCGCTGGCCATCTGTCCAGGGCTGCAGTCAATAAATATGTACTGATGGACTGAGTGGGTGTTTTGTAAATGGAAAGGAAATTGTTACACCTATTTTTCTGAAGAAGTTTACAATCTGAGAAGTAAACAAGCTTCAAGAAAGGTGGGGAAGGGATCGTGAATTAATCTGATATTTTTCACAGCAAACCTGTTTTAGATGTTGAACATCGGAGAACAGAGCTTGGCAAAATGCTCTAGAAAATGAAATGATGTATTTGGTAGACTCTCTAGGAGATGGGGACTTGCTGAATGTCTTAAGCTACCAGACACCATGGAAAATCAGAGAAAGAACACTAAAAAACAATGACTTTGTCCAATCGTCTCTATATCTGACTTAATACAAGGGATTCGTATAGAAAGAGCAGCTTTACACAACAGGGAACTCAGAAACCTCTTCCTTCATTTGTGGAAAAGAAGAATTTTTTTCTGCTGCTGGTTTGTGATGTCATCTCTGAATACCAAGGAAAAAACATGTTTATAGACATCAGGGGCATGAAGCTCAAGTCTCTCCAGTATGTACACAGGAAATGAGCACAATATGTAGAACCCAAACTTGCCTTTGTCTTCTTTTCCAGTCATTTGCTATTTTGCCACACTCAGCCACCCAGTCTCATTGGCTTTCAAGACCTACCTAGAGGATCTTGGTGCCAGCAAGAAAAGATGCAATTGCTCACATAAACATGAGAATTTGCGTTAAATGGGCTAAATCACAACTCATGGGATTCTGGACATTTCTCTGTAATGTGCAATGGAATTTATAACAATATGCTTCTGTGAAACTGTGCTGCTAGAACTACTGAGCTTCTCATTTACGAATAAAATATGTGTTAGATATAAAGATACTTAATATGAACAAAGATGATAAATGATACAAAAGAAATGAGGGAGCTGTGGTTTCTGGTCATGTGAATTCCTGGTCTAGAGAACTAGAAAAACGGTAAGCCCCCAGAGTAATCTTGTAGCCTGTGCTACAGTCTCATGGAGTTCTCTTAATAACAGCATTTTTTTTTTTTTTGAGTGCCAGAGAAGTGGTGTGTTGTTTACAGGGATAAATATTTTGTTACTCACTTATAATTGCTTTGCTCAGATATATTACTGCCCCACTTTTCTAATTTTTCAAAAATATTGCCTATTAATACACTTGTTAATGGCAAGGCTAGCTCAGGCGTAATAATTATACCTGTCATCATTTATTTAGCTCTTCATTGACCATACTCTTCTGTTCGTGAAAATTTTAATGTCTATTTGTGCTCTGGTGTGTTTATTAATAGCAGACTTCAGCTCTCAAAAATGTCCTATTTGGATGATAAATTACAAAGTCAACCTAATTTCACAAATATCTATGTCCTTGGCCCTGTGCTCATAAGTGTTTGGCGTATTTTGTCTCATGTGATCCTAAGCAAGCAAGCCAGCAATGAACCCATGTGATTCCTGCCACTGTCTTTAGCTGCTATATCAGACTCATCCTCACACTGAGATTCGATGGGCCAAGATTTCAGGGAGAAAGGAAACATTTCCTCTGTTGCTTTCCTCTTTAGGACATTTGTCCATTTGTTGGCTGTTCAAGGAAAACAGACTAAAAATAATAGTGGTTCATGGTTTTAGCGTATACTCTTTATACAGAAAAGTGTATAAATCATAAGCATATAGTTAAATAAATTTTCACTATGTGAACACATCCCTATAATTACTGTCCTGATCAAGAAACATTCCCAGCGTCCCAGGAGGGGTCCATGTGCCTCTCTTGTGCATTACCCACACCAGAAGCCACCGTTCTGACTTACCTGTATGTAAGTTTTACTTGTGTGTGAACTTCATATAAAAGGAATCATATAATATATACCTTTTGTTTTATTTACTCAAATTTTTTATGACATTTATCCATGTTGTTCTATGAAGTAGTTTGTGTCTTTTCATTGCTGCGTAGTATTTTTTGTTTAACAAGACACAGTTTATTTGTTCATTCTACAGTGATGATTACATTATTGTAGCTGTTTAAAGTTCACTAACTCATTTTAATGCAAAAATGTGATGAGGATAAGGACTATATCTCTTCTGCTGCTGTATCTCTAGTATCCAGCATAGATCCTTACACATGGTGAGTGCTTAAAAATGCACCAAATGAATAAATAAAGGTTACCACTGTCCCAATCCACTCCTGTGTCACACCCCCAAAACCATTCCTGCCTCAGAAGAAACAGTAACGTTTAGTATAAAGTAGTCTTTTTGAAAAATTCTGACCAGATGAAGGAGACATGGCAATGCTGTATGTATCAAAAAAATTCATTTTTGTGCTTGAACTTTGGGATGGGGAATGCTGAAACAAAAATGACCAAGGAGAAAAATCACAATTATTGTTTTATTTCACTAAAAAAATATAAAGAAAGCAATAAAATATGTACACTGTCAACAATGTCTCTAAAGTTGGTTTAAAAATACCAAAATAAAACAAAACTATAATATTAAGCTTGCCCATCGTTTGGATATACAGATTTTTGGACAGTGATTGTCAGAAATATAAAGCAATTTTGCACTCTTTCCATTCTCAAATTATGGTCTAATGTCTTAAATCATAAGAAGTACCTCTAGTGACTAAAGTAAGCATCTCCATTTGGCTTGATGTATGTTTAGTCTATTTCTTCTTGGCAAAAATATTTTAGCGTAAGTGTCCGAGCATAAGGCTGACAAAATGTTTTCTTTCCTACCCATTTGTGTGGTCTTGTTTAATAAAAATTATATAAAAAGACTAAATAGGATTTTTTCAGAGGAATACATATATATATATTAGTTTACTTGACATTTAGAATAATCCATGAAAGTTAGGTGAGTTCTTAGGAGAAAAAGTAAGAGAACATGTCTTTCTACCATCCAGCATTCCAGCCATTTAATGACAACTTTGCCTTATTTCATTAGAAAAAGTGAAAACCACACAATAAAGAGGAAATTCTTTTAATTTCTGAATAATTTAATTTATAATGTATTACCAGTTTTGCCCTCAACATTTAATAATACATAGGTATGAATTTGTTGTTACCTTTTTTTTTTGAAATTTTGGACAGAAAATTCTTTATTGTCGTAACTTTATTCTTACAGTACTTGTATAGAGGTACATGGGGTGAAGACTAATCTTAATTCAGAAAGTATGTGTTGAATTTTCCTCACGCGCATAATATGTGGCTGAAATACTGTAAGGACCTTACAACATAAATGAAAAGACAAAATATATTCATGTGCAATAATTATATGTCCCATAAAGTAGCATGTGACAAGCTACTACTGTGAGCAGTTGGTATTTGTTATAGAAATGTAGATAAGAGGAGTATCTCCGTGGGCTAGGAGAGATTGATTATGCCTTCTAGTTTAAATGCAATATAGATGCTAGGAAAAGTAGATTTAAGTAAAATAAGTGAATGGGGAAGGTCATTTCCTCTTGGGAAAACAACGTGAGGGAAGGTTTTGAGCTGAGAGTGGGCACAGGGCACAAAGCCGAGTGTGCTGAGGTTGGCCGTGAAGGGTAGGGCTAATCTCAGGACAACCTTAAGGGCCAAACTCATGAGGCTGGAGTCTACTATTTAGACTAGTAGGATAAACTTTTTGAAAAGGAGAGGGAAATATTACCATTTATTTAAATTTGGAAGTAACATATAAGATCAATAAGAATACGAAGGGACTAAAAGTAGAAAGACAACATAAGGTGTTCAACCAGTGACAATACAAGGATTAGGAGGTGGCCTTTCTTTTCCTTCATACCTTATGTTCTTAGATGCCTTCAGTTCCTTTTCTTTTTGTAAGGAGCAGCTAGAGTGAACTGCTAGAGAGGCTGAGGTGGGAGACTTCTTTTTCATGCATGGTGAGTTTGGTTTTGGTCACATTGATTTGGGGGTAAAGTCTGGTTGTGCAAAAGTGCCCAAGGCAGCTGAGACCCAGGCTAGGATTACCCAAGAGGAAAGAAAGGAGACTCAGGTGTGAATCACCAGCACACGGGCAATGATTAGAATAATGAAAAACCATAATGATAATGTTCTAATGCTTTAGATAAAGGGTGAACGATAGCTTTGGAGAATTTCCCCAGTTAGTAGCTGGGGGAAGAAAGGAAAAGTGGCCATGAGTGGTGGGAGACAGGAAATAGAAGTGTCAGTTAAGTACAGTGTCAGAAGGAAAAAAGGATGTTCGCTGCTTCATTGGGCTTAAAGGTCAACCCTGAGGATTATGGCATTTTTTTAATCTTCCAAGAAGAGATGAGTTAGTCTTTTTTTTTGGTTGGTTAGGGGGCACAGGTAGGTGGTAGGGAGTGAACAAAAATAAGACTGGATTTCAGGGCACTGGAGAGTTGTAGAAATGAGTCCGTAATTGTATGTTGCTAGTTTAAGAAACTTGGAATGAAAGATAGAATCATGACTGTAATCAGAGAAAGCATGTTCATGGCAACATTACTCACAATAGCTAAGACATGGAAACAACCTAAGTGTCCTTTGATGCATGATTGGATAAAGAAGATGTGGTATATCAATACAACGGAATACCACTCCGCCATAAAAATTTAAAATATGACTCTTTCTGGCAACATGGATTGAGCTTGAGAGTATTATGCTAAGTGAAATAAGGCAGACAGAAAAGGACAAGAACTATGATTTCACTCATATGCAGGATATAAACAAAAAGCAACAAACAAACAAACCTAACTTGACAGCAGAATAGTAGCTAACAGAACGGGAGAGGCGTGGGGGAGGGTAAAGGGAGAGGCGTGGGGGAGGGTAAAGGGGATCAGTACCTGGTAATGGAAGCGGCCTGGGCTTGGGGTGGTGAGTTCACAGCCGGGTTTACTGATGTATTAGAAAGATGCACACTGAAAATTTATATAACGTTATTAGTCAATGTTATCCCAATTTTACTAAGACAAAACAAAGACATTTTCAAAACGGGCAAACATAAAAAATGCAAGATGCAGAGGTTTTGACAGGGAGAAAGAGCGGTAGAAGACGGCTGGGGAGCGAGAGTGTGAGTGTGGGGGCTGTGCAAAGAGAGAAACTGAGGCGGCAGGTGGAGACTTCTTCAGTTGCTTACCTTAAAAAGAGATAGCTTTCTAAAAAATGTCATTGGGAGTGGAGTCTAAAGGAGAGTAGGTGCAAGAACAAAGGGCTGATGGCCTTGTTTTGTCCTCCCCTCCCCCCTTGGAAAACAAGGCAGGAATTTGCTGGCAAGAATAGAGTGGAGGAGAGAGAGGAATAGAAATATTTATATAGTTGAGTCTCATATATCATTCCCACATTTAACTTATGTATTACCAAAAAGGGCAAGGAAAGAAGTGCCTTCAGTTTCATATAGTTAAAATTATTGAATCTGTTCTTCAAATAAAGAATGATTTATTTTTAAGTTTTTCCCTGGCCATGAAGTGAAAATACGAACTGTATCTAGTATGGTGGACACTGCGCTATGCACCCAGAGCCTCTTTCTAGACTGAAGGATTTACTTCCCCAGCTGCTGGGAGTGCCGCCAGACAACGCTCCTTAGCTGTCCTTCCACGTTCAAAATTGCCTTGGCCGAAGAAAAATGCCTCCCCCAAGGTCATGTCCCCTTCCGGAGGGCCCACATCCAGCGACTGATCATTATAGGAGATAAAGACCCCACCCTGTCTCCCCAGCAGAAAACCCAGTTGGAAGGTCCGTCCGAACTCTAGAGCCTTCCACAGGGCCAGCTGAGCTTTTCACTGCCTGTTACACAGCTCCGGCTCTCTTCCAGGCCTGATAACAGGGGCTCGGGAACACTCCCTAAGCATCCTTTACGCTAGTCTGTGCTTCAAAGCCTACTTCTTAGGGAAAAGAAACCGCAACATGGTAAAGACGCATCCCCCCAGCCGCTGTAAACGCTGCTACAATACAGGGGTCGATGATCCTGTCTTTCCTGGTTTGCTGCTGAGAAAACCTTGATCAGGCCATGTCTTTCAGGAATAGTCTAGATTCAATGACTAATTAATGTGGCGACAGACGCTGTCGCTGTCGCTGTCACTCGCACTCCGATCTGGGAGAATTTTGGCAGATCAGTCCAAAACCCCCTGGTATTGGCCGAGGTCTTCACTGCGACGGCGCGGCGTCTCCTGCTTCCCCTTTCCTTCTGCAGGTGCGCGCGGCCAGGGGCACTGCTCTGCGAGCCGAGCTCCAGCTGGGAGCCTGGGAGCCTGCTTCTTTTGAAACCTAACCTACGGCAATTCACTAACCCACGGCAATTCACTAACCCACGTTTTATTTTTTTTTAACACTAATTTGTACCTTACTCCCAATCCATTGTTGCATTTGACGCGCCTGGAAATCATTACAGGTGCACATGATTTTACCCCGCTTTGCGATATTGAGCTTCACAGGTGTTTCTTTTTTTCCCCCTCTTTCTTTTAAGACTTTATTTATTTATTTTCAGAGAGAGGGGGCAGGGACCCCTCGCTGGGCTGGGCTGCCCCACCCCATTACCCACCCCATTACCCTCCCCGTCGTGCACTTGCCCAGCGCAGGAACTGAAGGGCGACGCAGGCACGCGCCCTGACTGCGTCTTGGCCGGGAATCGAACCGGCGATGCCCCCGAGCCACGGGAGGATGCCCAGCCAACTGGACCACACCGCCTAGGGCGGTGTGTGTGTTTTACAAGAGGAAGGCAAAGCTCTTAACTGCAGGAAAGATTACGACTTGCTTTGCGGCAGTGCTAGCTTTACCTTACGTGCTTTGTGGCGGTGGTCTGGAACGGAAGCGGCAGCATCTTGAGGTTATGCCTGTAAGTTGTTAATGTATTTTATTTCTTTTCATGAAGGCAGTTTCCTCTCGTGCCCATGGTTTAAACTTTTTAAAGGCCCACTGGTATGACCAGTTGGTTTCGAAAGTGTGTGTGTAATGTTTTGCTTTGTGGATTTCAATGATCACGCTTACCTGAAACTTTTTGAGCTTCTTTTTATTAAATTACATTTCTATTTGGCTGATACCTCTACAGAATATTAACCAATAGATGTGACTATTTAGCCACACTATCTAGAACATGATTTCTATTACTATTTTGCTGAATTTTGAACAAGTGGTTCCTCAGTGCTGATAAGCTAAATGAGGCATTAATTGCATTTTTCCACCAATGTCCATTTCCCCTTTATGATTTAGTTATAATTTCTTTTTTTAGGACAGCATAAGGCTACCTTGTTAAACGCTGCATCCCATCCTCCCTTGCAGCTAGGCGTGGTCATGTGACTAAGCTCTGGGCATTGGTAGTGTGGATAGAAGTGAGGTATGCAACGTGGAGAGAGGGCACCTGCCTGCTGATGGATGTGAACTCAACGGCAGGAAGTGGAGGAGCGACCTTGGACCAGGCTGAGGATGGCAGAACATGGCAGATGGAGGCTGGCATCCAGGACAGGCCACCCCATCAGCCATGACTTTTACAAAAGAAAGAAACATGTATTTTATTTAAGCCATTATTATTTGGGGTCTATCACAATTCCTTAACTAATCCTCTACAAATATATTCATCTTCGGATGTTTCCTAACGTCATATGAATGTAATGATTTGGCAGTTGCTTGCCACTAGGTTGGAAAACATATTGGTTCTTCTAAAACTATGCTTCCTAATCTGGGCTGTTTATGCCCTCATGGCTAAGTGGTGATGTGCTGGGTTCAAGGAGAAGTAGGAGCAATATAATATGTCTTCTCTAAGTACTGACTTTACTCAAAATTTCATTAAAAAAAAAATCTCAAGAGTGCCTCAAAGATAATTAAATTGTAAAATATAATTAAATTATAAATAATATTCATATATTTACATATTAAAGAGTAACACAAAACCTTCGTGATATTTTAGAACAAACAAAAAGCCTAAAAAAGGCATTTACTGCTTGAGGTGAGCTATTGCTTGCTGTGTCCCCTGGCGGACTGGGTTCACGTTCCCAATCCCTTTGCTTTTATGGTGTTTCCAGGAAAATTCTGGAAAGCACTTTTCTACCAAGATATTCTTTCTCATAGTCAGGAGCTCTCAGGTCGAATTAAAATGATCTTTTCCTTATTTACATCGGCATTTAATTTGTTCCATGTGGGTCATGATTCCACTTCTTAAATTGATGCTTTGGTGTTTTAGAAATTGTAGAACTAAATTTTGTGATTTTTCTCGACTTCAGTCTTTGAATTTTTAAAAAGATATCCTTATTACCGTTTTCAACAGAGTTCTTATTTATTCCAGCTCAGTAGTTATACATGACTGAGTCTGGCTCAGACCACGGAGGCCAATTTATTGTTTTTGGCTGTCCTTTTCCAACTTTGTTATTCAAACCCTTGGGTGGCTGCATGCTCATTTTTGAGTGTCTGATAGAGTTTGAGAGGTTCCTTGCAGATAAAGCAGAATGTTAGAATGCTGCTTGGGTTGTATTCAGTGACGTGAGCTTCGTTATGAAGTTCAAAATTGCAAGTATAAATGGATTTTCTTCCTGATTGCAATTATACTTTAGCCTTATTTTATTCTCTAGAATGTTAAATCTCAGAGCTAACAGTGGGGACAAAGATCAAATAAAGGATTGGACATGTTTAATGTAGTTTTGAAGAGGGACATTTTAGGGTGGCTTTGGAATGTTGAATGGAGCTAATTGAGTTATTTGGTAGCTGAAATTTATGAAATCCAGTTAGGACTCCTTTGCTCTGCGTCCTTATGAAATGGGTGTATTCATAAAGGGGATACAGAGAATGCTCTAGCTCCATACTCACGATCAATAAGGGGTCCTTTCTCCTTAGCATAGTCAGTGGCTACTGAAATTAAAATATTGGATAACAGGAGGCAATTATCCTATATTTGTGGTTTCAGATCAACCTGAGTGCAGACCTTATGCCGAGTAACATGAGGAATATAAAGAATAAGAAACAAACAAACAAACAAACAGGAGAGATGGCACATAAAACAAAGGACAATGCTAGGCTACCACTCATTAACCCCCAAAATGCTGTGGAAGTTGCACGTGGAGCATGGTAGCCAGTCAGTCATGGTACTTGGCCAAGTCAGCTGCAGCTGAAGAAAAGCCTGGAAAAAAACCAAACAAACTGAGGTGTTGTAAAGGGGACCCTTTATATACCCACAGTTAAGTTTGGGCAACTTAGTGACAAAAGCTGTCGCTTGGTCAGGAACATGAAGTGGAGACATGAGTTTAAGGGTGTCTGCCCTGCAAGAAGAAGCTTGAGCAAGTCACCATTCTGCTCTGGGTATTCTGCTCGTTCCTCTACGATGTTTCAGGATGGTTCAGCGAGGGTACCTGGTCTGCAACCACAGGAACCAATTTTGCCTACTCAAGCAGAAAAAGAACTTAGCGGAAAAGTGTGGGGTTCTTTACAGGACTGAGGGGAGTGCTGGAGGAACCAGGCTAACTTGGGGAGTCTATGAAGTTCAAAAGGAAGAGTGTCACCTCTGATATATGTCCATTGTTTCTACCCTTTGCTCTGGGATCAGCTTTCAGGCAGACAGAACCTGATTATCCTAGTTTGGGTCACGTGGAAGAAGAGATTGGGGATGGACAGGCAACTTTGCTTGGCAGACCCACTGTATCCAGTGGAGAAGGTAGAGAGGGGGAAATGCCTCCCATTTTTTTCTGCCTTCCAGTTAATACACAGCATCATTCTGGTTTTTAGTGTTGGTAGTTGTGTTATTTTGGGCAAGTTTATGAAAATTTTCTGAAGCTCAGTTTCCTTATCTGCACTGACAGTATCTAATTCAAAGGGCTGTTAAGAGTATATATTGAGGTAGTGGAAGTTAAATCTTAGGCTTTAAATGAAACATAGTAAATAATAAATATTCTTTTATTTATATTAATTTTTGGAGGAAGGACTAGAGTTTAGTTTAGCATGTGTCTCAAATATATACAAGTATGTTCTTCATGCATGGATGTGTTAATGGCTTTCTTGTGTCTATCTACTCTTGTCTATTTTTGAGTGTGTATGTCATTATCAATGAACGTTTATGAATACTTCTTTGGGAGCACAGGGCTAAAGATACAAAGAAGTATATTATGGCATTTGTCCTTAAGGGAAATTCTAAAATGCTAACTAAATATAAGTTAATAAGTGCATTAAATATTAAATATATATGGGGACATTTCCAAGTGCTAACTAAGAACATCTAAGCAAAGTATAACCACTAGAAGTTAGAGTGGTAATATAATTTTAAAAAAACTTAAAAAATTGAACCTTATCCTATATCAAGATATATAATATACCTGCATATTGTATCATTGCCTCTAGTTCTGTCCAACCAAGAAGTACTGACTGCTCTTTCTATCTTCATTTCCTCTTTTCCCTCCAATTTCATCACGCAAGCTCTGGGCCCGCAGTTACTAGCACCCTTTGGAGCATTACCCTCATTGTGCCTCTGAAATAGTCCCTCACCTGGAGCCAACGCCCCTGGACTAACATCCTGCCCATAAGCCGTAGAGTTCAAGACCGGCACTGGCTTCCCAATGTAGATTAAGAAGCTCTCCTGTGATTGAGAGAGCTGCCTCTTGTCATGGACGCTGTCATCCACAGAGAGTGGAGGGAGGTCCCTGCCATCTTTGTGCAGTGAACCAACTGCAGAAAGGGGCAGCCCTATGCCTGAACTTCTTTCTCTTGAAATTGCCTGATTCTTGGCCTCAAAGGAGTTGCCCTCCACTTTAAAAAAAATCTCCATAATGTTTTATCTCCTGTATATCCAGATCCATGCTTCTTAGCTCTGGCCCCCTCTGCCACCAACTTAACCACAGTGGTGGCTTCAGAAACAAATGGAGCTACTGTAATAGCCACTTATTATTGGTGGGGGCCAACTGGAAATCCCAGAATCATGAAAGGGCAATTTTATTCCTAAGACCTAAAGTACAAAAAATATATGGATCCATTGAAAGATTAGGTCCACATTTGCTATTTCAATACCCACAAGTGACTGAGATTTCATAAAATAATAAAGGAGTTATTGACATTGCTCATAACATTAGATATTTACGCTCAAAATCTAGGTCTTCTAAGTGACCCAAGATACACCATTAAGGCAACCTATCCATTATAACAAGGTCTTGGATTATTAAAAAAAATTATACATTGGAAGTAAATTAAATGCTTTTCATGAAGGAGTGTTTAAATACAGCAGTAAGAGAATGGAAGCATATTAAAAATTGGGTGCCAATAGCTGGTTCTGAAGCTCATTAAAACAAATGAAAGACTTGGAATGTTTTCTGGATTTTTTTTTTTTTTTTGGCAGAAATTACGCATCCACATTGCAAGTTTAATGATTCTATGCTTGTGATTAAAACTTGGGTAATAGTTTTTTTTTTCTTTGAAGAACATAATAAATGCATGTGGCGTTCATACTATTCAGTACTTCTCTGTCATATGGTAGAGTTCCTGGATGCTTAAAAATATTAACTCCTTTGCATAATACCACTCAGGAATAATTTCCATCTTTTGGCTCCCATAATATCAATGTGAATATGAAAAGAGAATAATTGTTTCGGGCCAGTGGCAGGATCCCAATAAAAATTCAATTACTCAGGTAGGCCAAGCCCAGGGTTAGGGTCCCCTGTAGGGAATTGGGAAAACTTTACCGGATTATCTGCCATATGGGCTCATGAAATCAGAGTCACAGCACCTTGCCTCCTCTTCTTTCTACCATATGGACCTTCCATGGGTGGTATTAATTTTTAGGTTCTTGTATGCAATTCCATTTACACGTAATCTACACAGAATTGAAAACATAAATCTCGTTCTCAGGGGGCAACCTAGAATGCTGTTGCTGAACCCCTTGCCTGTTTCCTGCTTTCCTAAACACACCAGTTTATTAATCCACTCCCCCCAAAAGCAAATTCAAATACAGAGGAAGCAAACGGCAGGTCCCTGAATCATAGGGGCAAAATCAATTTGAAACACCTGACGAGAAACCCTAACTTCTGCGGATCAGTGGGCATCGCTCCCCATTCTGGCAGCTCTAGGCCAGCCGAGGAGCTGCTCAGGTGGGCTCAGGGCAGCTGGGTGTTAAAGGGTGACCCTGGTTGTATGTTTGCTGAAGCCAAAGTGTTTATTCTCGGTTTTGCTCAGTTGCCTGGCCAATCAAATAGGATTCTGTTTAAAATAGCATTTTTTTTCAGCCTTCGCCTCTGAAGTCTTCCAGAATATTGGAAACCTGTTAAAGCATAAACGTATGTCATGCGGAGAGAGGAGAGTCAAAGAAATCGGGATGGCGAAGTCAAAGATGCAAATTAAAACCCAGAAAGAATCAATTAAATAGGCACCAAAGGTCTGTTTAAATGATTAAATGAAACAGAAGGGCATCTTGAGATGAATAAATCACATGAAAATGTGTGAGAAAAGAAACGAAGGCATGAGAAACTTGTGAAGGGGAGGATCTGTGAATAGGCATGAGAGAAGAGATTTAATACAGGTGATGTGCACACAGTTTCAGGTTTCAGTTATGAGGTTATTAAATATGCAAAAATGTCACCGTAGCCTCTGGGTAATTGTAGACAACATGAATACAAGCGGTGAACTCCCACCGCGAGAAGAATAACAAGAGGGTAGCGGTGGCATTTCTCACGCAGCTAGTGAGCACGTGTTTCCTGTTACCCACTGTTCCTCCGTGTACAAAAGCAGTGTGTCCTCCAGCTACACCGTGACAGACTGAGTCAGCTGCTCCCTGCCCCCTTCCTCCTGCCCAGCTGAAGAGAGACCTGCTTGGGTTAGGCTGCTCTGTAATTATCTCTGTCATTGTCTGTATATGCTCTTGTGCATGTCACACAACCCTTAAAACACGGTGCGAACGGCTAGCATAGCTACCCTTTAGCTCTCCAGGGGCAGCAATAGGGAGGCAGAGAAACGTAGGTACCCAGGTTCATACAGAACCGGAAGATGCCACAGGGTTGTACGTGTGGTTGGGCAAGCTGTACACGCACAAGATTGCCGGCTGAGAGATCGGACCGGGCTGCCTGCAAACCCCGTCTGCTTCACCGTGCGGAGCAGCATGGCCCAGGCCTGTCTGCCTGGAGGCAGGGGATCGTTTTTTAGTTTGTAAGGGACAGATTTAAAGGCCAGTGGCAGCTCTGAGCTGAACTTGGATCTCTTGGTGTCCTCCCTCTGCTTCGGCCCTGCCCGAAGACCCTCCCCTTCCCTGTCCAGCTCAGGGTCCCCTCCGGCTTCACGTCAGGCTCACTGAAGTACTACCGCTGAGTTACGTAGCTCTTTTAATGTTTCTTGGTTTTTTCCCCACAGAATAATATTAATATTTTATTTTAATATTTTTTTATTTATCATGTTATTTGTTTATGTATGTATTCACTAGCTTATATGGAAGAAATATATAGCCGATGAGTCTGCCTTAAAGAGTTTTCACCAATTCCTAAGTATGACTATCTTTTCTATTGATTCTTCATTTCTGTTCTTTCCCTTTTTCTTTCTCCTTTTTCTTTTTAAATTTATTTATTTATATTTTCAAATACATTTGTTGTTCTTCACTGTTTTCTGAGAGCTTTCCCAGACATTGTCTTAAAAACAACCTTTGTCAAAAATGATTATCTCTACCTCACAGAAACACGCCTCCGAGCAAATTTCTCAAGGACAGAGAGCTGGTTGGAGGCACAGCCTGGATTAGAAGCCACATGCAGATCCCTGGTTCCGGGCCACCAGGCCACATTGCCTCAAGCCCAGCTTCCCCTGGCCAGCTCCATAGCAGTCCCTCCTGGTTTCTCTCCAAGTAACTGTAACCATTTTACCTCTTCCAGGAAGCTATTCATGGCTTAGTCAGATGGGCCAGTAACACCCGGTTTCTTCCCTGCTGAAATTTAATGAAATGTCCACTTAGTCTTGGCCCAGGACGAAGAAGATCCAGACTGGCTGTGGCTTAGTTCCTTTTATTAACCTTCCAAACCAGTGCCGAGCTTCCGCGGGCTGTGTCCCTCCTGTCTTCCCCACCCGAACTCAGGAAGGGGCCAGGTGATCCCATCTCCCTCTTTTTCCCCACTAGACCCTGAACCAATACAGGAATCGCCTCTGGCTTCAGGGGAGAGGGATGAGTTTTATTTATGGATACAAGGAGGGTGTGGCTGGGACCCAACACCATTCCAGCTTTTATGACCAGGGCAGGAATGAACATGTGTGGTGGGGTAATTTGGCTCATGGGAATGGAAAGAGCCTGAAGATGGCTTTTAGGTGATCTCTTCCCAGGGCACCTCTGAGGGTCCCGCGTGCTGCGTCCTCTCCCTGGTGGCTGTACTGAGAAAGACTTTGGGAGTAAAAGGATGTTTATAGGGATAGAGTATGCATCCCCCGCGCCCTCCCCACCCCCCGCCCACCGCCCACCGCCCACTGCCCACCTACTCCTTGTGATGGGAACTCCCATTCTGCAGGGTATTTGCAGGAGATAATGTTTCCAGGGCAGAGGGAAAAACTCTCTTTATCTTGGTAAGCTATTTATTGTTGATGGTGTCAGACTGTCCTCTGAATGGAATTTTATCCTGCGTTTACAGCTGAAGGAGGAACACACCCGTTAGGAAATTATTTTCCTGTCGATATGTTACTGGATAATCTGAAAACCAAGAATGCTGGCTTGAGGTTTAGGGGAAGGACGGTGGTTCTTATGTTGGCACGAACCACCTGCGGGAGGTTGAGTGTGACTGACGTGTCCCTGAACCTCTATGGACGTCAAGTGTTGTATCCGTACAGCAAGGTTATATCTGGTGTATGCTTCCAGGCTCGGTGTCCCTCATGTAAGGACCTAAGATCTTAAGAACAGGAAGAAGGCTCCTGGTTGACTTGGCATTAAACGTAACTTGCTCATCTCCAAAGTTTTTAGAGCAGTGGGAAGAAGTTGAACGTGATAACAAATGCATGGTCTATGTCTAGTTGTCACTGTCTTAACAGGTGACTAGATTTCTTCCTTATCTGGTTTACTAGGGGAAATATTTTATTTAGAAATCTGTCTAGTCAGAAAAGACAAAGTTCACAGCAAGGCAAAGTGATGGTAACAGGTTCAAAAGACAGCTGGGTACTATTTCACTGGCAGATTATCTCTATGAATATAATCCTGTTGCTGCTGGGAATGGATTATTTCTTTTAAGTCTTTAAAGCATAAAGGAAGGTATTGATTCCCAAAGTTATAAATCAGCAGAGAGTGTGAATATACATTTTATAGGAAAATCTATATACCAGGAAATAAGGGAAGAATAAATGGATTTCTTTAGTGGTAGGAATTAGGATGTGAAAGGCTACATTGTTGTAGATGCTCAGTGTTCCTTTCTCCAGGATAGTAAATGAGGGTGGCCCTGTGACAAAGAAGGGACCGTCATGGTCAGACAATGTCCCTTTTTTACAGACATGTTCAGGTGAGAGGAAAAAGTGAGACGGTAATAAGCAGGATTCCAGGAATATATGCGGCAAAGGGTTTTTTTTTTTTTCTTCTTTAAAGTTTAATGCTGGTGTTCTGCCCTTTTATTTTTTTCTTTTAAAGGAAATATTTTGAAAACTGAGACTTGTACTGGGAACTAGTGACCAGTCATAAGTCTTTTCTACCCTGGAAACTTGGTTGAAATCCAGTTTGAATAGATTAGCTAAGTGTTATTCCAGTTACAGGCTAGCTTCGTTTTCTTTTCTGTGATCGGGTAGTTTTATACAATTAACCTTAACTTTAGCTAAGAAAAAATATTACACCATCTGTCCTATTTCCCAATTTTCTTTTATGCTTACAACCTTTTGTAAGTCTTGATTCTAGAATATACCTTGTTTTGCTGTTGAATCCACTGAGGACAGTCTGTATTCTGAACCTACTATGTGGATCATCACTATTAAATTCTCACCCTCTTTAAATTAAATGTGCCATTTAAAAATTGTAGTAAGACTTGGAAGTGGAAGTGACTTTCATAGTAGCTAGTTTCTAAGATCAACAGGACGTTTGCTCTACTGATTCATTAAGAACTTTGTTCATGAATGCCATGGTTTTGAGATAAATCGATGCTTGAGTCTGTCTGTCTGTCTCTCACACACACTCACAAATACACACACATACATATACAGACACCCTTTCCCAAGTCTTATTATTACTTAAATAAAGTTATGAACAAGGCATGCATGTCTGGAAAATTCAGTCATAATTTAAAACTAAAAGTAGAATGATGGTGAGAGGATATGAATGGCTTCAGGGTAGCTTCTATATTACAAATGCATTGGGAAATTCTAAGATGGCAAGTTTACTATCTGTTGCATACAGGAAACATTTCTGAAAGACTAAATCTAGGTTGATATATAATAAATAGATGTAGCTACAGATTTAGATGTAAGATATGTGTACACATACAACATATAAACACACTGCATTATACAAGAATGACATACAAGTATACTGGGCCATTGCATTGTGTGTCTCTGGGGACCACCATTCACATGAAGTACAAGGTGAATGGGAACTCCCCTGCAGTTGTTTGATGTGTAGTATTAGAAATTTATACTAGAGTGTGTCAGACACTAGCCAAGTAGCTCAGTTGGTTAGGGCATTGTCCCAATATGCCAAGCTTGCAGGTTTGATCCCCAGTCAGGGCACAAACAAGAGTCAATCGATGATTGCATAAATAAGTGGAACAACAAATTGATGTTTCTCTCTCTCTCTAAAAATCAATAAATAAAAAAATATAGAATATGCCAGAGCTATCATCATATAAATGTATAACTTCATCAGGCATGTTTTTAAAGATTCTTTTGAAACTTTTAAATCACATGTGAGTTCTTATGTATCATTTTTTATGAGTAAAATAGTTTTGCCAGGAAACCAATTGTATTTAGAAAATACATGTAGTTTGTATGAGGCTGGTGAATTTGATGAGACTTATTTCAGAGGCTGTTACTTTAGTATAAGTGGATTTAGTGTAGACAAAACCCATTCTACTTGTTGGCTATTGGGAAGTCCTCAAATAGAACACAAGTTAGGATAATTCTCCCTTGGCATCTATCACAATGTCTGGAATTCTTCATATTAGTCATTCCTTTGAGTCATGGAGTGGTCTCCAGAAAGGCTCCTACAGGGCCTTGTTAAAATTATGATGTGCCCCACTCAAGTGGGGCAACATGTACCCCATTAGCCATTATTATTAATTCAACCAATAAAACATTTATTAAGGACCTCATATTTTCCAGACAATAAGCTATGGTTCATGTACAAACCCACTTCCTTCCAAAGAGAATGTGAAGCAACCTAAAATAAAAAGCTTAGACAAACAAACTTGCTCTGAAAGTATGATGATAATCATTTGAAAAGGCAGATCAGGAGAAGCGTGTATGCTTTGGCGGGGTGTTTGAGTGTGTTGAATCATTGTGGATGCAGAGTGTTGGTCATGGTTTATTGTTACGTCATTAGCAAAAAGCATGATGCACAGGGGATACATTCACTAAGGTATTTCCCCCCTTCTCCCCACTCCCAGCGCTGATCTCAGAGCCTTTTCACATTTTTCACAAGTGACAGAAAGGTCTTGAGAACAGGGCAGTGCTGATGGGCAAGCACCTTGTCTTGTTCTTTTCTGGTTTTGCATGTATCTCTCCTGTTTAGCTTCAATTTGTTGATAAACCGAAGGGATTCCATTTCTCTCCATTTTTCAATATACATCTGATTGAAGAGTCAGCATTTCATTTCTTCAGAACCCCCACCCCCTCACATCAGTGCACGGGGAGCCGTGTGAAAGAGCAGAAGGCACAACTGAGCTCAGGAGGAGGGATTGGAGACCCAGGGTCTACCTGCAGCACAGAAGGACATGGATTCAAGGCGCTGTGGAGCCACTCATTGAAAGTCAAACACAGATTTTAGAATCAATCATTTATAGACAGGCTTTGGCTCAAAAACTAATGTTACATTTGTATTTTACTGTGTTCCTCATTGATGCTGCTTCACGTGAGATGGGAACGTAAGATTCACGTGTACGCTCTTCCTCAGAAGAAGGAAGATGTGTAAAAGATTTCAGTTTGAAATGGCCTTTCTTTTTGTGCTCTTTCTTTTTGTGTCCTCTTCCACTCTCTGTCTATCTGATTCAGGTACGTGGTCATATCTGACCCCAGGCCTGGAGCCTGTGACCCAAGTGGGGCCATTCAGGGCACCGAAGCCCCTTAGCCACAGTGATTGTTCCAGAGTGGGAACAAGTAAATGTAGAGAATGTGCAGGAGTTCTGTGGAGAAACATTTTCTCTTTTCTACCAGATAAAACGTGGGAGAATAGAAGCCTAGAGTTGAAGTCACCACAGGGAGCCTGAAGATGAAGTCGGCACCATAGAAGGCAGAGTCAAGGGATGGAGAAATTTCCATTCTAATGCCTTCATTTGGGTCCCTGACTCAAACCTTACCTGAAGCCAGGTCTGTTCCCATGAATGTCACACATGCAGACATTGCCAGTGACAAACTTAGACCCTCCAGGAAGGTTCTGGTTAAACGCATCAGCTGCTTCACCTTCTTAAACATCAGCAAAAAAAAAGATATTAAATAATATCTTAGTAAAGATTTGTGAATTGTCATGAATTTGATTTTTATTTTCCTTTTAAAAAAACGCACTGTAAAGATTTTAAATTAAACTATTTTATGGAATTCCTGCAACTAAATAAAACCCATTGTTTCCTTCCAAGCTCCATAGTAATTAGTGTCAGGATTGTGGTAAACTTATTTATCTATCACATTATCATGAATAATTTTAATATTCTTTTGAGGAAGGACAGGCACTGCACGTTTGTAACCAGGTCCCCTCCTACCACACCAGCACACATTTACTGAAGTTCCCCGAAAGCCTGTGTGAGGTCAGGTTGCAGATGTCTGAGATTCAAGGCAGCCAAAAAAAGAGATAAAGAGATTATATGTGAAGCCAAGCTTTACTGATACTTGAAATTAGCCATAATCAATTGCTAACTGTCCACTAATAAAGGGGAAGAGGCATCTGTAGAACCCCCCCACCCCACCGCCCAAACAACAGTTAATCCCACTGTAAGATAGGTCTTGTTTCAAATCCATCCAAACAATTATACAGGGGTGGACAAAGGGAGGTTTACAGTTGTGAGTATACAAAACAATTTATTCTTGTATTATTATTTAATTATTATATAATTTTCCATACAGACAACTCTAAACCTACTTTTGCCCACCCTGTAGGCATGTAGACACTCAGTCATTCTCCCAAAAGACTGATTCAGGATGTCATTTGTTTTCATGTCTAACTCTTGGACTAGACTGGCAGCTCCTAAACTTACATCCATAAGGCTTGATACTCAATATTTATTGAATGAATAATTATACTACAGAATGAAGGAAAGCTTTTCCCCTCTTGTCTTCATTTCTCATTTGAAGCACTTTCTACTAATTTCACCTACTGCCCTCTGAATGTTTTTTGCCTACCATTTGAGTGGCTCATTGTAAGGTGTGTGTGTATGTTGTCAGAGTGAGGAAGTTCACATACTGTGAAGTTTTTGTGTCTTTCTAGAACTCTTTAATGTCAAACAGTTCTGCCTCCTTCCTCAGTTCCTGTGTGATAGGGGCTTTGCATATTTACGTTTTATTTCCAGTCTCAGGTGAGTGTCAGATCACAGATGTCTTTGACAGCGCTTGTTTTGGGCGCATCCTTTGAGAGTGGTGAAAAGCGCGCACTGGAGGTGCCTGGGTGCACTGCGCTGTTGCAGAGCTATCCTTGCTCACGGGGATTCTGGCTTTGTCTGTGTGAAAGGAATAGCCAGACTGTGAAACAGTTTGCTTGTTTTGGCCCCTTACATTTTTGGATCATTCCATAGCCCAATCAATTGTGTAGCAATTGGCTCTAAATTTGCCCAAATGTAGTCAGTTGAATACATATGCACATTTAGGCACTTGTGCCCCACCCCCATTGTGCCGGGCCTGAGCATCTTGTGACTAGCCCAGACTCTCAGTGGCTCAGGTCCTGCATGGACATCTTGGGAGGCGAGAGGGTGTAGGGGTTAACAGTACAAATTCTGGAGTTGTATTGTCTGGGTTCAAGTTCAGAGTCTGTTACTAGTGTGTGGCCTGGCACTTCTGTGCTTCAGTTTCTTTACTTGTTAAACGGGGATAGGTCTTCCCTCATGGAGTTGCTGTGACAATTGAATAAAACAAACCATGAAAAATGCTTACGTAATGCATGCCAAACAGTAACTCTCTGTAGTTGTTGCCCGTGGTCATTGCCGTCATCGTCACCGCCCCTACCATCATCATCTCCCTTATTATCAGCATCAGAGTTGGGATCCTCTGATGCAGGACAGCCATTCTGGTAGTTAGGCCAAAGGAGAGAGTGTTAGAATTGGAGGAAAGGCTAAGAGGAGATTTCACGTTAGTGCAGATGATCTCTAAAAGTTGGGACCACATGCAAAAGAGGTTAGCATCGCCCTCCCTGTGGATGTATTTGCTTCTCCTTGATGGGTGATTTTCTAGATGTGGTCCTAGGGGGCCAGGCCAAAAGCTGGATTATGAATTGATCATTGAAAACCCGTAACTCGTTATGTGTAATTATTTGATGGTGAATTGTAAACATTACCTTTTTGCTTGAAAAGACATTATGCACACAGAAACAGTTGCGAGGCTTTATAAAGGCAAGATGGGGAAAACAAGTTAGGAAAATTAATAATATGCATATGTACAAATATATGTCTGTGTGTGTATATATAAACATCTCTACATACACATAGCTATTCTATAAATATATTCTATAAATTTATATATTCTATATATTCTACACATTTAAAGAATATATTCTATAAATAGCTATACGTATAGAGATATCTATAGATAAAACTGTACATATATCCATATATGTAAATACTCTATGTAAATATATATATGTAGTTTTTCTGTCATGGTTTGTCTTTGCCAATATATATTTTGAGAATCTCTGTTATATCTCTATACATAATTCCTTTCTACTCTAGAAATGACGGCAAAACAACTCTTGGGGAGAAATATATTCTGATGTAAGCTACTGTGAATGCATAATATGGGGTGGCTGCAGAAGGCAGGACTTGAAACAAAATAAAACAACAAAAAAACAAGACAAAAAAAAAACCCCAGCAAACTCTGGGAGAGGTCTGCTTCTCCCGTCCAAAGCCTGACGTGGATGGGGGGAATACATCAAAACAAGTTCTGTGCAGGAACAACAAACTAGAAACCCTTATTGTGTCTTTGCAACTCTATCGTTTTTTTTTTTTTTTTTTTTAACTGTTCATTGTCCCTAAGTGGAAAACATAAATTGCAATGATTTTTGAGGACATTAGCTCCACGGTCCTGTGTCCAAGCTTATGCACATTCTGTCCTACAAACCACAGATTTGCCAAAGCCTGATGCAGCCTGACTGCTTAGAATTCCTGAGATGTTCTCCTACATTCCTCAGCTCAGCAGGTACAAGTCATTTATGGATGTCCCACCTTCTACTCAGCTCCTGAGAAGGAGGGAGATAAAAACATAAAAAGAAAGAAGGAAATGTGAAATAAGGTGACAGAAATCCAGAAACAGCCAAGACACTGGATAGAGGGGAAGCTGATCCACGTGCTCCCCTTTGGGCTTGAAACGAAGTGATTGTTCATAAATCCACTCATGAACTGCCGTTCTGCTGGGTGTTTTTTCACTCCTTTGAAATATTTTCCTTTTTACGGAGCTGAAAAATATTTTGTTTTCCTTTCCTCTAGGCTCCTTTCTTATCCTGGGTCATACTCCCATTTAACAAGTGTTTCTCTTTCTCTTTTTAAAGCTTTGTCTTCCTTTCCATTTGTATTCCATAAGACCTTCCTGGTTTTTCCCTTGCTTTCTTTAAACTGTGTGTATGTAAGTGTTGTGTGTACATTTTCACGTGTCTGTTTGAGGAACAAAAAAGTAAGAGGAAATTTAAACATTGGGGAAACCAGTGGAGTTTGGAAGAAGTTGTGTGCTCTGAGGCACATTCTTTTTGTCATGTGCTGTTTAGAGACATGTCCGTAGTGGTGTGGTGTACTCAAAACCCGCAGTGAATAAACAGTGGAAAAACTCTGTTCCTTTCCTGCTTCCCTTTGGGCTGTGTGGACCTGAGGCCACAGTCTCTGGGCTGGAGTGCTGTCCCTTCTCCTTTCCATTGCACAGCCAGTCCAGAGACAGCACCTGGCGCCCAGTGCCAGAGTCTGCAACAGGATGCAGCAGTTGAGTTATTTTACATGTTGCACAATGAAAGAATGTTGTTTGTGCAAGATCTGATGAGCAGAAGTGCTTATTAGGTGTACCTTGTTAAACCAGCGCCGATTTAATCATAATGGTCGTCTTTTGTGGTGGGGATTAAATTACAGAGCTTTGGCTATGTAAACAGGTAGACAATTGAAGTCCTGCTGAAAAGAAAGGCACCGGTCCTGGCGCTCCTGGAAATAATCTGATTCCTCCAAGGTGGAGAAGAATTTGAAGAATCTGACATTGCAGCAGTCAGGCAGTTGGGGAAAGGAGCTGCAGCCTTCACACCAGGAGATAGAAATGTATTTTCAGTCTAATGTTCACTCCCACAGGATTAAAACCAAACCTAAATACACACTAACTCATAATCGCTTTTCTTATTCTGGAAAACCCTTAAGAACTGGTTTAAAAAGTTATGATTCTTTGGGGTTTGTTTGACTTTTAAGTCTTATGTAGAGACTGCAATCATAATTACTATGCCTCTCCCATCCAAGGCCTGAAAAATGTAATGGGTACCCTAACAGGAAGGTTTAATTTTGTTTTAAAACTGTTATGGTAAAGCTTGGAAATGTTATTACTTATTTTCTTATTTCAAATCAAAGTCATTATTTTAAAAAATATTTTTTTGAAGAGTAAGATTATACCTCAAGGCCATGTCAAAATCTTTACAATCTCAGTTCCCACTGAATTTATGAAACCTAAAATACAAGGGTCATTTTCATTCTTTGAGATTATTTGAAAAGTAACTGAAAGTTTTTTCCACTTTAAAGAAAGAATACACACACATACATTTCGAATGACTAAAGTGATTGATCAGTCTGTTACAATTTATTATCTCTCTTTAGCAGTTGCCCTGATACATCTGAAGCTCCAGGAGATTCTCTTGCATCATTTGATGCCCATGTGGTGAAATGCTATTTGAAAAATTCTCTTGTTAGATACCATGGAAAAGAAAAGAAAAAAGAAAGACGTTAGAAATAAATGCCAAATGGATTCACACTGAAATGGAAATGATACCAAGAAAATAAACATTGACAAAAACTTTTATTTTGAAGTAGTGCCTTCAGTGCTATAAATTCCTGCTTGCAGAGCCCTCCTAGACTGCCTAAGTTGTCTCAAAAAGCCTTTTGTGATTGTTAATGACACACGTGCCTGGATCCGGACCTCAACTTCTACCCAACCCCCAATGTAATGTAAATTTTATAAGTGTGAGATTAAATTAAATGATACATGTCCTATAAAGGTTGTAAGTATGAAACAGCGTGACCTAATTTTCTTATAGTGTGCTATTTTGTTTTTTAATAAACATTTGTTTTTTTTTTCAAACAACCAGAAGAAGGGAGTTCGAGCTGTCTATGACTTTCTAAACACTGTTATTTTACAAGTAGTTTTTGTTTTCTTCCTCAGAAAGTAACTTTGAACCCACTTGAGCTAAACTGTTCCTTCTGAAAAACTTTGCTCTTAAAAGTGATGATATTAAGATCTAAATCAAACACCACCGTATTATTAACAATTCAAAAGTAATGAAAATAAAATATCTCAACTTTTACTATACCTCTAGGTTTGAAGGTCATATTAAAGGTTCAAGCTGCGCCATGAAACGTGAGGACCTCCTTGGACTCTAGGCACATAGACTGCACACCGCAGCCCTTGTATGAGGTAGCCCGTCTCTTGGAGCACCTTTCTCTCTGTCCTTCCAAGTCGCTCATTTTTCAAGGATGAGATCCAGTGCCAGTCTGTGAAGCCTTGTCTGTGCCTCCCGTATGCTTTCTGTACCATGAATAAAAGTAGAGGTTCCGTCTACCATGTTCCCAACATATCTCGGCATACGTCGTTTGTAGTATTCATTGAAATGTAATTATCTGTGTGCATGTATTGTTAGGTAGTAAATTATTTGAGGGAAGTAACCACATATTCAGCTTTGCGTTCTCATAACTGAATCCAATATCAGGAATAGAATAGATATTTAATAAATATTTGTCTCATGGAACAGTATACTCAGCAAGAAATTACAAGTCCTGCCATTGGGTAACCAGTGGCTTTCAAGGTCTCTGTACAGTAGTAACTCTGTAGAAATTTTTTTTTATCACATCACAGAACACACACAAACTCAGCTGGCAGAGAATTTTATGATACAACATTTACCTTAATACACCTGATCAATCAATGTATCAGTATTTTCTATTGCACTTCTATTCTATTCTATTCTATTCTATTCTATTCTATTCTATTCTATTCTATTCTATTCTATTCTATTCTATCCTATCCCATCCCATCCCATCCCATCCCATCCCATCCCATCCCATCCCATCCCATGATGTAGTTCATATTCACTAAATTGATTTCCCAACCTACTTGGTTGTGATGCACAGTTTGAGAAGCACTGTTTCATCTTTGTGGCTTCAGACAATGTATTTCTCTTGTTATGGTTTCAAGGCAATCTATTTTAAAAGGTTAATCTGTTTAAAGGGTTTTAAAGGTCATCAGAGATTCATAGTATTATAGACATGTTCTCAATACTTGTTTTACTGAAGACAATATATAAATTAAATGTTTCAAAATCTTCTTTTAGTACTAAATTTCTTCCCCTGCTTCTCTAATATATTTTGTTAGAGAGATTTAGCAAGTGAGAAGTTATCTAATTCTGGTTTTACTTGGTTTGCTAGTCTTCCATAAGAGGTTCTAAAGAGAAAAGTGTCAAAAAGGTCATGCTTCCTGATAGCTGACTGGTAGTCATGACATGTAGTATATATGAATTCATGTAACAAGGAATTGGTTTCCAAGAAAATTGCAAAAGGATGTTCTTGAAATAACTACATGGAAAACTCTAAGTAAAAGACTTAGGAACTGATTGTAATTCTTGACTCCAAACCCACAAAGGAAAAAATATCGAACAAAGTCATTTCAATGATCTGGAAAGTTAACGCCACAAATCAACTTAAAAAACATTTAAGTACACACCACGGCCATCCGGCTGTACTTCTTCAGTTACAGTGGGCCCATGACTCACCTGGCAGCTTTCTTGGAAAATGTATTATCAGGAGGCAGACCCTTCTTTTGCGAGGTGAGAGAGAACTGGTTGATCTCTTCCTGAC
Organism: Pteronotus mesoamericanus; assembly: GCF_021234165.1. Classification (NCBI taxonomy): domain Eukaryota; kingdom Metazoa; phylum Chordata; class Mammalia; order Chiroptera; family Mormoopidae; genus Pteronotus; species Pteronotus mesoamericanus. The sequence continues at coordinate 3,023,862 of NW_026555277.1, forward strand.
TTCCATGATCTTACATCAACAGGCTATCTGAGTAGACCTGGAGATTTTAAATGGGATCCTTTTTGGAAGTGAAAATATTTTGGAAGTTTTGTTATGTCTGTGCTAACTATAAGCACTCCATCTTATTATTTGTTAACAGAGGTCTTTGGATGTGTTGGTAGACACTGTCTTTGAAATTCAGCAAAGCTGCTGAACTAGAATAAAGTCAATGTTTTCGGAAATGCTTTGAATCTTTTGACTCAGCAAAATTTTACTGCAGAGAGCTGCCCCTGTCCGATATGGTGACACTAGCCACATTGGGCTAATGTGAATTCTCATTCAATTAAGTTAAATTTAAAAATTCAATTCTTTATTCACAGTGGTCACATTTCAAGTGCTCAAAATACATTATTGCTAAGTTTCCATCGGACAAGACCTTTATCAGAAGACATTTTGAGTAACATCTGATTTCATTGGTCATTTCTCTCATTATTGAAAAGGAAGGGCGGCAGGGAGGTTGAAGTGTGACAGTGAAGCCTGTCCACACTGGAAAAATGCTGATTTTAGCCTCCACGGAACCTGTATCATAGTCTTCTATTCTCTCTGTGACCGGGCTATTGACAGGAGCCCGTTCTCACTCCCTACATGCGTCCCTCCCGTCAGCCTTCGTCACTACCTCCAGAGTCACCCTAAATCACAGGTCAGTCTACATCATTTTTTCTAAGAAAACTTTGAATGCTCCTCATTATCCACAGAATAACATCTGTCCTTGGTTTCAAATCCACAGCTCTCCTCCTCGTCCTCCAGGCAGTCTGTGCTCAGGGGACACGTTCACCCGCCTCCCCAGGCATCTGTGGTCCTTTGCTCACACTGGTCCCTGGAGCTCCACGAAAGCTGTCCCTGCCTCTTGGTTCAGTTCACACCCAGGACCTTTGTGAAAACTTCTGTGATCGCATCGAACCAAAATTTACCACCACTTTTTTTTTTTAAGTGCTCAGAGCATTTTCCTTGCACCTCGGTTACAGCATTTTTCCCATTAAATTTTTAAAGACCTGACTCTCCTGCTGAGTTATAAACTCTCTGAAGGCACAGAGACCCGGCTTCTCTGTATCCTCCCTGGTTTTCTACACACAGCTTCTTAACAAGGACTATAGAGAGGGAGTTGAATTTAATTTGGAGTGAGGCATAGAAAAACTGGCTCACAGGAGGCGAGTGAGAATTTGCTTCAAGACAAGCCACCGGGGGTTGTGCAGGGTTATAAAGTCTGCAGACAGGAGGAGGGCTGAGGTTAGGATGAGAAATCTAACCTTGGCAGTGCCGAGGAGCATAACAGAATGGTGAGGCGGTATTGGAGGCTGCCAGCGTTTCATAGGTCACCAAACACCACAAGGCATTCCTCCTGGTGGAGATCAACCTCGGGCCGCGTGAGTCACTCTCTCCCTGAGCTCATGTGGCTCTTGATCCCCGCTCCGCTGTAGTCTGTGTCCTCAGGCTGGGTGCTCCTTGGTGTCGGAGCCCATGTTTGACTCTGTCTCCCTTTCTCACCACATGCTCTGCCCCGTCTGCCCTAGGTCCTAACGTCCTACATCCATCCAGTGAGAAGGGCCTTGGGCTGAGTAGATCCAGCTGTAAGCTAAGGAATGAGTGAAAGGCCACCCCAGGTAGAATCTGAAACATGTAAGATTGTCAAGTACAACAGGAATGTGGATCCTGTCACCAGAGTTACTTATTTTCAAAAAGCACCGGGTCTGCGGGTCATCTCCACCATTTAACCCAGTGATGGCTTGGCATGCCTGGAATTCTGAACACTGTTTGATCAGTCATCACTCTTTCTTTTCCCCTCCTTTTCCACAGAAGGACCTGTTTTTCCTAGAGATAAAACTCTCCTCATTTTCAAAAGGAAGCTCGACATGTTTAAAAATGCCCCCCGCCCTGAGTTCTCTCTCCCAGTGTCTCCTGGGGTCAGTGGGCGGCGAGGGAGAATTTGGAGGCTTGGGGCTGCAAGTGCAAGAAGTGCAGACCGCCTGTTCTGGAGCTGGACGGACGCTCATCAAAGCACATGTGTGCTCAAGGAAGCTTAAAAATAAAGCTGATTTCCAAAGAAAAAAAAACATTCATTAAGCTTTCAATAAGCTGCTTTTTTTTCTTAGGGAATCAGTTGATTTACTTACCAAAAAAAAAAAAAAAAAAAAAAAAATGCTGGCACCAGAGAAAAAGGCAATGCACTCTCCCCAAAGGATCCTTTGAGTAGAAGGAACACGTAAATTCCAAGAAAAGTTAGTTAGAAAGAACAGTTTATTCTCACTGGTTCCTTCTCATCACATCAGTATTTATTCCCCCCAAATGCCCTTTATTTATTCATTTTAAACCATCATAGGTGTCTACATGTTGGTCAGGGCATAAAGAACTTTTCTTACCACAAAGACCCTTTGGGGACACCAAGTGGAGACCTCAGCTATCCTTTCAAATTTCTCAGGCCTCTGAAACCTAATGTCTGCAGAGACAAACAGGAGGGCCATGGCGAGAAGGCAGAAGCCTAAGTAGTTCGGGTGTCGGCCTCTTCCCAAGAAAATCACTGGGCTGTTCCAGCCTGAGCCGGTTTGCCATCAATCCATAAGATGGAGCTGGGGTGTGCCAGCTTCAGCACTGAAACTGTAACACATATTCATTGTAAGCTACAATTATCCACAGTTTAGTCTGTTTATGAAACCGTTTTGTGGTTATTTATTAAAAATAAAATTTATGTGTGCTTATTGAAGCTATATTTTGGCAGGCGAAGGAGGTTGGCAGAAACGTCTGAGTCAACAGCCAGGCTGTAGCCACTCTTTATGTCGTCATATAAAAACTTGTCAAATAATATTTAGTTTTAAATCTTCAGTTGCAAACATAAGGGTAGTCATGAAAATATTCTGTGAGTAGGTCTCCTTGAAACAAGAACCCAGGTGTTTAGATTTTAGTAAAAGTGATAATTAAGTTTCTGGCTCGTTTAGAGATGAGCTGTTACTCCTTTTCTCCCATCAACTTCTATTACCTGTTTTTTGTCCAGGTCTCTTATGTCTTTAAACAGCTGTTTTCCAGTGATTTTTAAAGTATAAATTATCTGTTTATCAATCAATTCTTAAATTCAAAGACAAATATATTTAAGGAGATGTCATACTGCTGGTGTAGTCATGAGAGTCTTCTATTGGAGATCTTTTGAATGCAAGTAGATTATTTCTTTTTCTGGATCTTTTTCACTATTTAAATCAATCTACTTTTTTTTTTAATGCTGTCTAAGGTAGAGTTTCTAAAGGGGGCACAGTTGTTAGATTCAAGAATGTATAGTTCACTTTAATTAACTATGCTCTTTCGACTAAGCAAAAGTGATAGAGTTTGTTATTAGGGATCCTGAATGGAAAGAAAATGTCATTACGTAATGGGCCTTGGAATTAGGGAGAAAGGCTATACTGTGAATAGGCAGTGTATTCTTTGCTTTGGATTCACTCACACAAAGATTTAATGGGAGAAGAAATATGGTCTTAATATGAATCATTCAAGAAGAAAACTTTCCTGAAGGGAGTTTCTGAGATGTGATACACAGGAGTTGAGAAAAGACAGCCCAATGTATTTCTTGCTTCTTCCTTAAATACCTTGTATATGAGTCACTGCTGAGGTTATGCATTAGTTTGCCACAAAAGAATTTCTGATCCCAACTTCGTAAGACAGTCACACATTTTATATACCAATAGTCTCCTGTCTCTCCATCGCCTTTCTCCCCTGGAGTTTGTAGCAGAGCGGAATGAGGGTGCCCTTGTTGATAAAGACTCAGTCCTGCAATCGAGTATTTGTTGTCAAGTCATACAACTCAATTCCAAACACATTTATTGGGATCATCTGTGAGCAAAGTTCTGTGCCAGGTATTAGACTATCAAGTTTTCTAAGACAGAGCCATTTGGTGGAAAAAGCTTATAAAGTGATGAAATGTGTTATTCACAAATGATGTGAATCCCATAGTCCATAGTAATCTGGATGCTCCTAATAGAATGAAACCTTATTTTGGATCCACCAAGGGCAAAAGTCCCAAGGCCTGCAGGAAGCTGGGGTGTTTGAAGGCTGACACTCAGTATGATTGGAGCAGGAGAATGGTAAGAAGGGAATCTGTCTGGATGAGCAGGACCGCAAAATACCATTGCAGGGTTTCAAGCAGGGAAGTAAGACCGCCATAGATTGCATTCCTGAGGATACAATCTGCCACAGGAAGATCGTTTATTAAGGAGTGTTCTTGGGAGTAGTATTTACAGAAGAAGGGGAAGGAAGGAGGATTGGGCTGAGAGAAGGCAGTTTGGGATTTGGGCTCAGGGACAGCCTTGGCACCTTGTGGGGAGCCGTGGTCCTGCAGGGTGCTCTCAGCGATGCTGAGGTGGTTGGCCGTTTAGACCTTCACATTGAACCGCCATTGGATGTGGGCCTCCCAGGATGCAGCGTGACGGGGCAAGGCAGTTCTTTGCGAGCAAGGTAACTCTGAAGGGGCCAGCATCACTCCCAACCTCTGGACAACATGTTCTTCATTGAAGCAGAATCCACATGACGCATCTCCGTGTCCATTGCAATAACTTTGTCTGCATTTAAAAAATGATGCTGGTGGTTTTGGGAGACTGGATTAGAGAGGGAAAAGAGTGGGAGTGGGAAACCAGCCAGGTGCTCTTGAGGTTGTTTAAGGAAGATGATGGCAGTTTGAACTATATGGGGACTGTAGAGTGGCAAAGAAGTGGGAGTGAAAAGGTATTTTGGACATAGGTCCTATGGGAATAGGAGATGGATTGGATGAGGGAAATAAGAGAGGGAAAGATACCAAGGATGAATCTGAGGGCTCTGGCCTGAGCAAGTGGGAGTCTAGAGATACCATGTGCAGAGGAGGGGGTGCTCAAAGAGGAGAATTGTGGGGCAGGACCATAGTGAGATCAGAGTTTTCCTCAGGACATGTTACGCCTGGAATGTGGATGATTCACCCAAGAGGAGACATCCAGCAGAAAGTGGGTACCTGGTCCTGGAGTCTAGAAAAGAGGTCTGCACTGTTGGTATTGTTGATACAGAGCTAATTGCAGTGCCAATTCCTAGGGAGGGGAGGCAGTATAATAGAGAGAAGGGTCAGCAGAGAACCCAAGGAATGGCTCTTCTGGGAGTTCAAAGAATGAAGAAAGGAGGCTGAGGAGCCATGAGAAAGGAAGGGAAGAAAACTAGGACAGTATGTTGCTGTGGAAGTTTAGCAAGGAGATCATTGCAGGAGATGTTGTCTTGTTAGCATAACGTGTATTGTTCATTTATTAACAACTTTAGTGAGACATATTTAATGAATATTATTGAACTGTACAATTCAATGATTTTCTTTTTTTTCTTTTTAGGTAAGTTTATAAAGTTATGCATCCATCACTATAAATTGGTTTTAGAACTTTAGTTCATCACCCAAATAAGTCATTTGTTTTGTTTTTCTTCTGTTACATGGCTTTTAATGTCTATTGCTTTCAATTTTTTTAAATATCAATTTGTATGAACTTTAATAAAAATAGGTATTTTAACTGCTTTGGATATAGACTTAAAATGTTTTTTCATGTTGTTATTTATCTTTCATTTTGATTTGGGAAGATCTTTTCCTATGTAGAAACTATATAATTTTATGGAGATAAATGTATTGATCTTTTACTTTATGGGTTTTTTGAGATTATTAGAAAGTTTTTTCCCCAAGATTATAAAAATATTTTGCTATTTGTTGTCCTAGTATTCTTATGGTTTCTTTTTTATTTTTTATATTTTGTTTTTTGATTCAATTGGAATTACTTTTATTTAAAAAGAAGCAGTGATCTAATTTTACTTGGTTTTCCAAACTACTAGTCCATTTTTGTAAAATCAGTTATTTACTAATCCATTTTATCCCACTGATTTAGTTAAATTACCATATTTTTTCCATTGTTGAATGTTTTTCTGCCTCAGTGACACACTGTTTTATTTACTATCCCTTAGCAATATATTTTAGTGTCTAATAACATGAGACTACAATAGCACTTGGCTAAGTCTCCATGTGACAGACTTGATTCATAAATTCATTTATTATATCCTCTCTCTAGTGTCTTCCCTGGCCTTTTCCCTCCCTTTAGCCATCGTTCAACCCTCATCCCAAGTAGACCCTGACCATCCTCAGGCTTCGAGTCTATTTATTTCAGTCATCAAAATTTCAAAATAAATCTGATTCTCCAGCCAGACTGGCAATTTGGAAGTTGGACGGTTTTGTCTGCATGAATGTCCAAATTGGCTTGGCTGCCTGGTAATCTGAGGGTAGCTCGCCATCACTGCAGCCCATTTGTGGGTAACGTAAGGTAAACAGGCATCTTGAGATGCCTGAAAAGAAGGGTTGACTATTACAATTTCATTGCCAATTGACATATTTAATTGAGTTCTCTGTAAGTAACAGACTTTTTTGTCAGTTTTGTGTTATGTTTCACTCTGTCTTTCTGGTAGTCTTCAAATAAATCTGGAGTTGAGGGCTATTTTTCCACTGGCTGTTGAATGACATTGGCTATCTTTATTCATTTCATCAACTCAGAGTATTGCTCCAATTCTGCAGAGCAGTCTTTTTTGCATGTTCTTTTTTTTAATTCCTTTCTTTCTCTCTTTCTCTCTTTCTTTCTTTCTTTCTTTCTTTCTTTCTTTCTTTCTTTCTTTCTTTCTTTCTTTCTTTCTCTCTTTCTCTCTCTCTCTCTCTCTTTCTCTCTCTCTCTCTCTTTCTCTTTCTTTCTCTCTTTCTCTCTTTCTCTCTTTCTCTCTTTCTCTCTTTCTCTCTTTCTCTCTTTCTCTCTTTCTTTCTTTCTTTCTTTCTTTCTTTCTTTCCTTTCTTTCTTTCTTCTTTTTTTTGCCTACAAGTAGGCTTCTATTAGCGTGAAGACCCTGGGATTTTCATTGACTGTATCCTGTGAAATTAAAAGAACTCAAAATAGGATAGCGAGTACTTTTGCAGGTAGCTTCTATGCTTCTTACTGTTCATGAGTACAGAATGATGTTGGGTGAGATTCATACACAGCGGTCACCCCCTAACTGCATGTTCACTTTGCCTGGTGTCAGTGACCTGGGATCAACCACAGCCCAAAAATATTAAGTAAAAAAATCATACAACTCAACCCTCATAAGTATTAACCTGTGTGTTGTTCTGAGCAGTGTGATGAAATCTCATGCCAGTCAAGAAGTAAGTTATCCCCTTGTCCGGCATGCCCACCCTTTACACACATCTCACCCATTAAGTCAATTAGTAGCTGTCTCAGTTATCAAGTCGACTGTGGTGGTATTGCAGTGCTTGCATTCAAGCACCTTGTTTTCCTTAGTAATGGCCCCAAAGCGCAAGACTAGTGATGCTGGCAATTTGGACATGCCAAAGAGAAGCCCTAAAGTGCTTCCTTTCTGTGAAAACGTGAAAGACACAGACCATGTTCACATAACTTTTATTACAGTGTATTGTGATTGTTCTTTTTTTATTAGTTATTTGTTACTCTCTTCCTGTGACTAATCTATAAATTAAATATTTTCATAAGTTTGTATGTATAGGAGAAAACACAGCATATATAGGGCTCTATACCGTCTCACTTTCAGGCATCCACTGGGAGTCATGGTCTGTATCCTCCTGTGGATGAGGGGGACAATTCCATATGCCTTTTCTCTACGTTGAAGAGTAAGAGGTTGTCAATTACTACCAAATTTCTACAGGTGGTGTTTACCCCTTAGTTAACATGTAGGGCACTAAGACTTTTATGCAGAGCAAAAATGTGGGGTGATCAAAAAGCAGAGCTGGTACCTGATCACATGCATTTGACTCAATTCCTGGTTTCATGGGTTAGTGACCTTGTGCACAACCATTGACTCCTCTTACTCCCTTGTTCCTTATCTGTGAAAGGAACTGATAATAAATACCTATCTCACAAGATTGATGTGAATATGTGTTAGGTAGGATAAGAAGCTACAGAAGTCTTGAGTAGTATCAAAGTTAAGTTTCTAGTCTTTCCTTAGCTTGGAAGTGTTCATGTTAATTGAGAGCAAAGTAAATAATGTGTTCATCTAATCTAATATGCTGTAGATTTTAAGATACAATATTATTTTATGTTACTGGGGAAAAATGCTCCCAATTTTATCATCAAGTATAAGATATAATGTGATTTCTGATATAAAATCTGAAATAATTATGTCTTAGAATGGATGAAACATAGTAAGTAGAGAAAACATTAAAGATTTGGATGGATTGGGGAGTAAGTGAGTCTGAATTAGTGATAATACTGACTTGTAGAATCTTTTAAGAAGGGATTTGGTTAGTAGCTTTTGAGTTATAGAACTGAAATGGATTAATGGGTCCATAGAGCAATTGCCTTAATGAAAAGAAAATTGATTTATAATTGGCATGTTTTATAGGAGTCAGAAGATGATAATTGTTTGGGCCCATTATAAATCTGCACCACCTGGCCCAACTGAGCCCTGAGCTACTCCCCTTATTTAGCTTGTTGGGGACTCTGTTGTATTTTTCATAGGAGACATTTCAAGTGATTTTCATACTCTCCAGGCTCCTGCCCTTATGTCAATTAATGAGTCAACAGTTTCTTCACTTGTACTTGGGTGTGAGCAACTGCAGTTTGCTGATCTTCATTCTGACATGCCTTCTCTTCTATTTTAATTAAAAATGTGTTTTTTCTATTCCAAGATTACCCCGAGTTCCTTTCTCACCTTGTTTTGAGATTTTGCTTTATTGTCTTCTCTCAACTTTCTCCACTAGCTTTTTCTGTTTTGCTTGTTAGTAGGCTAACAGTGTCTAAATTAAAACAAATTCTTGTAACCTATAATTTTTAGAAGCCATATTGTCAATTCGATAAAAGCATGAACCACATTCTACAAGTTCAAATCCCAACTCATCTACTTACCAACTGGATACATTAGGCAAATTACTTCACACATCTGTTCTTCAGTTGTTTTCATCTGAAAATTTAGGCATAATAGTTGTGTTTGTCTCATAGAATTGATGAAGGATTGAGTTAATATATATAACACACTTAGAACATTGCCTGGCACATAGTAAATGATGAACAAATGTTATCTATTAATGTTATCAGCCCTCAATTATCAGTCTGTTTTCTCTTTTTTATTCCTATCTCACCACCACCACCAACAACAAAAGTTATTTTCTGAAAGTGCCACATTGAGCTGACAATGTTTTTCATGTCTGGTTCTGCTATATATATATTTTTTTCATGGAACTTTTTTTTATACCCCTTTTTCTGGATAAACTTAAAGAGATAAAGGTCAATGGGTGTGAAAGTTATCTCTTATTTCCCAAATTTAGTTTAACTCATCTTCATCTCTGATATCCGAGACTATCTTAACTATTTTTTTCTACCCAGGATAGTGATTTTTTTTTTTTTACAACTCTTGTAATGGTTGCGAGTTTGATCTTTGTGTTTCTAACTGCCAAGTCTCAATAATTATATTCACAGAATATTACATAAAGACATGCAAACACATTCCTGAACACTCCACTTTACAAATGCAAAAAAGCCAACTTTTATATGAATAGCGGATATCTATTTGTGTAATTGTACTCATTATATTTTTCTTTAAAAAGCCGTTCAATCGAATTCTCACTGTTCTCTCACTTGCTATGCCTTAATGTTCTCCAGTACTTTCTTTGGGAAGAAAGTTAAATGATTTGAGTACAACTCAGAACTCATAAACTCTGGAACAATATTATTATAATTGTCAATAAATTGCTGTGATTATAAAACATGTAAATGGCTTTATTTACTCAAGAAGCACTGCAAACCCTTAAAACAATTATTAACTGTACAAAGAGGACAGAGAAGGAATTGGCAGACTACAGGCCAGTTGCTCAATCTGGCCCACCACTTGTTTTTGTAAATAAAGTTTTATTGGCATGCAGCCATATTCATTCATTTACATGTTGCCTATGGTTGCTTTTTGTCTTACAGAAGCAGAGTGTAGTAGCTGTGACAGATACCAGTGGCTCACAAAGCCTAAACTATTTATTATCTGGCCTTTTACAAAAAAAGTTTGTAAGATGCCTGACATAGAGCACCAAAGAAAACTTCCTTCTTGTCCTAGTTTTACTCAGCTCTGTGTGTGTGTATCATAAATATATATTCTTGGATTTATGATCCAAATATTTGGTTTTTTTGAAATAGCTTATTTTCTGTGTCTGTCGTGTAATGACAAAGTAGAGATAAAAGAAGTTCAGTTTTAGAAGTTAAAATTTAAAACCTGAAGTTGTCTTGTAAAGGGAAAAGAGACTAATTTTTACCCTAAGGGGAGGTGAGAGCTATCTCAGAGTCAAGACCTGGGGAGGAGGGGTTGAAGATTCGAGAAATTATTACTCTTGTTTATTCTGTCAGTACCCTCCCTACCACTATTGAGGGAAAAGAATTTTGTATTTGCTATGTTAAAAGTGATCTGTTTTGTGCATCTTTGATTGTCCTCTCAAACCTGGGCCACTTCTACAATTTCCATTTTTTTTCACCCATGCCAAAGCAACAACTATTGGTTTCAGTTTGCTTGAAAATACTCTGGAAAAGGCATGCATCATGATGCACACCAGCCTGAGCTTTGATGACCCATTCTGGTCTACAGCAAGCAAGGTGTCTGTCTTAACTGTCCACCTTTGGGGAACTGGCTGTTCCAGTACCCCATTTCACATGATTGAGATGCAACAGCAAAACAAACAAACAAAACAGGTCATTCTACCAGTAGAGAACCCACCATCTTGCAAATGACATAGCATTTGAGAAGTAGATAAGGATTATGAAGAGAAGTAAGGCGAAGGAGGGGACTAGGCACTACTGGAAAAAAGGTGATAAGGCCCACATCACGGAGAAGATGACATTTTTTTCCAAAGACTTGAAGGAAGTGCGACAGGGAGTCATCCACTTCAGGAAGTGCAAAGGCCCTAGAGTAAGGGCGCACCTGGGACACTCTAAGAACCGAGAGGAGAGAAAGAAATGTGGCTGAGGCAGGACTGTTGAAGCGGAGAATAGCAGCCGATGAATTGGTCATGTCGTGGAGGGCAGGCCAGATCACGGAGGGCTGTAAAGACTGGATTTTCAAGTACATGTGATAGGAAGACAGTATGGAGTGCTGAGCAGAGAGGTGTCATGTTCTGATACAGCAGTTCCCCCTTCTTTGTGAGGAATATCAACAAAGACCCCCAGTGGGTGCCTGAAACCGCAGCTAGAACTGAACCTTACATAACTTGTTTTTTTCCTATATGTATGTACATACCTATAATAAATTTTAACATAAATTAAGTACAGAAAGAGATTAATAGCAACTAATAAAATAGAACAACTATAAAAATATACTATAATAAAATTTATGTGAATGTGGTCTCTCTCAAAATATCTTTATTTTAAAGATTTTATTTATTTATTTTTAGACAGGGGAAGGGAGGGAGAAAGAGAGGGAGAGAAACATCAATGTGTGGTCGCCTCTCATACACACCCTACCAGGGACCTGGCCTACAACCCATGCATGAGCCCTGACTGGGAATTGAACTGGTGACCCTTTGGTTCACAAGCTGGTGCCCACTCCATTGAGCCACACCAGCCAGGGCTCAAAATATCTTATTATGCTGTATTCATACCTCTTCTTGTGATAATGTGAGGTGATACAGTGCCTAGGTGATGATATAAAGTGAAGTCCTCAAAATGGCATGCAACTTAAGACTTATGAATTCTTCATTTTGGAATTTTCCATTTAATGTTTTTGGACCATAATTGGCCATGGGTAACTGAAACTGCAGGAAGTGAAATTGTAGATTTGGGGGTGTTACTGTATGTTTTTAAGGAGCTATTCTGACTGGTAGACTAAAAGGTGAAGTGGTGATGTGGAGAAGCTGTTTCCGTAAACCAGGTGAGAGCCGAAGAGGTGTGGCTTTGTGGTATCAGTGAAGAGTGGTCAGACTGCAGGTATATTTTGAGATAGCATCAACCGGATTACTGATGGATTGAATTTGAGATGGGAGAGAAACAAAAGAAGTGAAGGGGGGTTTGGAAGTCTGTGACCTTACCGGAGATAGAAAGACTGTGGCTAGAGCTGTTCGCTGTTAGAGAGGTTCAGTCATGTTGATTTTCCAATGCCTGTGAAACCAGTGGGGATGATGAGTATGCTTTTGAATATACAATACCAGCATGAAGTTTGCTGAATGACCTGGGCCACAAATATAAATGCATTAGAGATGATCAGGATAGAGGGTATTTAAAGCCTTGAGACTGATAACATCAGCAAGGGGATGAGTGAAGAGTGAGAAGAAAACAAGAGTAAGGACTGAGAACTAGGGGATGTCGGTGCTTGCTCAGGCTGATGAGAACGGAGACAGATAAAAAGGGATTGGTCAGGTGGCAGGAACGTGTGAGGGAAGGAAGGGCTGGCAGGGAGGCAAGGGCCTGTCAAGGACAGCTGATAGGTCAAGCGAAGACACCTCAGGTGGTCTTGACAGGAGCACTTTGGTGGAGTGGTGGGCATGAAAGCCTAATGAGTGGATTTAAGAGAAAACGGAGCAGGAGCAATTGTGTTAGATAAGTGTAGGTAACTCTGTGGTGGGATTTTTCTATGAATCGGAAAGATAGAGTGGCCACTGGAGTGGAAAGTCTTAATAACAGCAAGAGGTCTTTTTAATTATGTTTTAGAAGGAATAACTGCATGCTTTATGCAGCTAGAATGACTCAGTAGAGAGGGAAAAACTGATGAAGCAGAAAAGACTGGATAGTTCCTAGAAGAGCGTCCCTGAGGAGGCAGGAGGGGCCGGAGGGGAGGTTGACCTTAGGTAGCAGTGCACCCCATCTGGGGAGAATGGAGGGCAGGCTGAGTGTCAGAGTGCAGACGTGGGAGGTGGCTAGAGGTGGTGGTGGAAGTTCTCATTGTTGTGACTTCTTGTTAGCACAGGAAGCAAAGTCATCAGATGAGAGTGAAGACTGGGGAAGAAGTATGGAATCTCATAGTAGTCACTGCGGTTGGCGGTGGGTAGAGTAGGGAAGTCTACAATGATTGCCTTGCAGTAGGAAGAGGCCCCTGTACCAGTGGCCACAAATTTAAAGTGATATTAGATTGTCTTTAGCCTTATTTAGCTTTTCTGACATGGGTTAGGCATGGGTTGAAGTTTGGTCTTAATGAAGGTTAAGTTTTTTTGACAAATGAGTAAACTGACAGTAATATGAATGTGCGTAATATGAAAAAGCCAGGTGTTTGAGGTATATTCAAGGTAGTGTCAAAGGGCTGTTAGAGCCAGGGCACTGGAGTTAAACCTAGGAGAGGATGTGTAATTCTTGGAGTTGGATTATAAAGGCGCTGTAGTTTTTGGTAAGAGTGAGGTAAGTACCAGAATCCCGCGGAGGGCTGGTTCAGCAGGAACTGCTGGGCTCCGCACAACATTTCCTCCTTCAAAAGGTGTAAAGTGCGATCTGAGATTTCCATTTCTGTGCTCGAATTTTTCTGCCCTAAAAAGAAAATGTTTTGACCTGCTTAAAACTGTGGGGCATTTACCTCCCCCTTGGGGGATGCAATGCAGGAGAAAAACCACAATCACACCCCCTCCTTCTCACACACGCTCCCCCTTCCAAAGGGGAATTAGTTCTTTTGATGTTTAATGTCATTAGAAGTCTCCAAGTTCAAAGAATATCACAAATCCCTCCTGATCAAGATGAAACAAAAACAAAGGTTGCACTTTTTTGATATTTGCTATTTAATCTAAAAAGTCTGCCAATCCTGTGAGGCCAGCGGGTCATCTCATCTTAGAGGCTGAAGATTCAGCAGCTCACAAGGATTAAATCGGCTTCCTCTCTCCATTGCCATCTTTTTTCCCCCCTTTTCCTTCCTTTCCACTCTCCTATTTTTTTAAAAAAAACCTGGTGCACATACCTTTTGGCCAAACATCGTCATCCGTTAAAATGGCTTTATAAAGCTTGGCCTCTCTCCTTTCCAGTACCTTTCTGGTAGACAAGAAAAGTTGGGGGAGCGGATGGGAGGCCGCTGCCGATGCCCTCAGGGAGGCTGCCTGTGTCCTTTGTGGGTCCCAGGAGCCCAGCGAAGCCCCTTGCGAAGCCCCTCCTGTCTGTGGGCGAGGCTTGGGGCGTCGTTTGGGGAAGTTTGTAAGTAGGATTTGATGACAGCCTAGAATTGGCAAATAAAACGGGACTTAGAAATTGTCATAATTTAAAAATCCACCTAGTTTGAGTCTTTATAGAACCCCCACAACCAACACAGCAACTACGAGATGAGTTTCAATTGGCTGAACAAGATGACGGTGACCGCCGAACACAGGGGTAGAGCGTTTGCTCTCAAACTGCCACGAAAATCCGTTCTAATGTGTGCATTTCCGAGATGAGCAGAAATTAAGGAACTTTTCTGAGCATGAAGAAATAGTTATGTTTAAGTTAAGCTTAGAGAAGGTTTTTGTTTTAGAGAATCACTTTCCGCTTAAGTTTGTCTTGTTTTTTGTTAGTTTTTTTTTTCTGGTATCGTATTTTGAGGTCCTTTAAAGAGAAATAATATGTTTTAATATTTTCTCTAAAGTATTTGAGATATCTTAAGTTGGCAGCTTGTTTTTATGAATATGGGAAATATGCTCAACCTGCAAGAACAATGTATAAATAATTGAGAAAATTAAATGTGAATGGTGGTAAAAAGAGTAATTTTCTTTTCATGGCACTTCTCTTAAAACAGTACTTAGGTGTACTTTCATACAATATAATGCGTGGATATGAAATGTTCATAGTGAGGAATTTTGACAATTCTAAGTGGTTGAATAACCATTACTGAAAAAAAACAAGATTTCTATCATCACAAAAAGGCCCATCATGCTCCTGTTTTATGATTTTTACTATTATATAGTAAGTTTGCCTACTCTTGGAAATCAAATAAAAAGAATCACAGATACATATTTTGGGGGTGGGGGAGGTGTGTGTGTATGTGTGTGTGTGAGGGAGAGAGAGGCACTGTGTGTGTTTATCTGGCTTTTTTTCTCTCAACATAATGTTTAGTTAGGATTTATCCATACATAATTATTTTGAGATTCAGCCATGCTGTGTCCTATATTAATAATTTACTTCTTTGTATTATTGAATAATATTCTGTGGTATGAATAGATCACAAGTTTGTTTATCCATTTAGCTAATGGTAGGCATTATGGTTCTTTTCATGTTTGAGCTATTATACTTAAAGCAGCACTTCATATTCATACACAAATCTTTGCATGAACACAGGCCTTAATTTTCTTAGATCTAGAATTTGAGAATGACTAGAGGATAAGTTATTACATTTTTAATCTTTTAAGGCACTGCCAGACTTTTTTCCCAATGGGTCTGACCCATTGTACATTTCCAGTGGCACTGTTTGAGAGTTCCGGTTCGGCCACACCCTTGCCCACACTTGGTATGGTTAGTTTTTTAAATGTTATCTATTCTAATTAATGGGTGGTGATAGCTCATTGTGATTGTAAGTTTTCATTTCCTCAATAAATAATGATGCAATTTTCTTTTCAGGTGCTTATTTGTGAAGTGTCTTCAAATATTTTACTCTTATAATTGAGTTGCTTTTTTTTCTTCTTATTGAGCTTTGAGAGTTCTTTATATAGTCTTAATACAAGTTCTTCTTCATATGTGTAATACACAAAATTTTATTCCTTGTTTGTTCTCTTTACATGCTGTTTGAATAATAGGAATTTTAATTTTGAAGTCTAATTTATCAATTTATGCTTTTATAGGTGGTGCTTGAGTTTTGTTCTAACACATCTTTGCTCAGTCTGAGGGTACATATAATAAGCCACTTGAAGTCCCATAGCTCTCTAATGTTCTGTTCACTTTTTAGACTTAGCTTTGTTCCAAGTGCTGCTTTATTTTGGATAATTTCCATTGCTGTCTTCAAGTTCACTAGTCTCTTCTTCTGTAATTTATTTGTTGTTAATCCCATCCTGTGTATTTTTAATTTTAGACATTATAGTATTATTTCTAGAACTCTGAATATGGGTCTTTCTAAATATCTTCCAGGCTTTTACTTAACTTTTTGAACACATGAAGTATTTTTGTAATAACTGTCTCAACATTTTCATCTGCTAATTTTAACATCTGCATCAGTTCTGGATTGGTTTTGCATGCTTATTTATTATCTCACTATGGGTCATATTTTTTTCCTTCTTTAATTGTCTAGTAATTTTTGATCAGGTGCCAGATATGATTTTGCCTTGTGTTAGTTATTTTTGTATTCCTAT
The DNA here is from genome assembly GCF_021234165.1 of Pteronotus mesoamericanus. NCBI lineage: Eukaryota > Metazoa > Chordata > Mammalia > Chiroptera > Mormoopidae > Pteronotus > Pteronotus mesoamericanus. Next base: position 3,040,114 of record NW_026555277.1, read on the forward strand.
AAATATTCTAAGCTCTGTTTTGGAGATGTAGTTAAGTTACTTGGAAACAGTTTGATACTTTTGGATCCTGGTGTTAACATTTGCTAGAAGAAACTGGAATGGTACTTGGTCCAGACCTAATTTTTCTCCATTACTGAGGCAAGACCCTTAATACACTGTCTGCAATATCCATAAATCATGAAGTTTTCCATTGTGACTGGTGGGAAAATGTACCACTGTCAGTAACCTGTGAGTGTGAAGAACTGTACTCTCTGCTGCGTCTAGGTAGTTCTTTTTCTCTCTTTTTTGCGGGTGTGATGTTGTCAGTACTCACTTGAATTTTTGAGGGAGATCCTCTGAGGACTCCCAGGCTCTTTCTCCGTGAGGCTCTCCCCTTTCCCATGAGCCCATCCAGAGGACTTTAGTTGTGCCAGTCTTTGTAAATTCCCAGATCTTTCTGGACTCAGGGAGACCACTGGACTTTACCAGGAGCTGAGCTTCCATTTTCAGTGCTACAAACTGGAGGCAGTAATCTTGGGGCAGTTGTGGAGCTTACCTCATTTGTTTCCAATCTCTCAGGAACTGTGAACTTTAAATGCATTTATACACTATTTCGTAAACCATTGTTTTATATATTTTGTTAAAAGTAGTGTCTTAGGTGGGAGGGTAAAAACAATCCCTGTTTTGGCCAGAAGCAGAAGTCATCTTTTTCTCTCATCAGCTTTGATTCATACATTTTGAAGTTCTGTGTTTGGTGCTTGTGTATTTAGAGTTGCTATGTCTACTTGATGAATTGATCCTTTTTTCATTATGAAATGTGTCTTTTTATCCCTGATAATATTGCTTGTTTTAAATTCCATTTTGTGTTATATTGGTATAGCCATATTAGACTTCTTATGTTTAGTGTTTGTTTTGTATACCTTGTCCCACTTACTTTTTTTTTTTACCTTCATCTTGCTTGTCTTTGCATTTAAAATGTCTCTCTGGTAGGCCTTGGCTGGGTATTTCTGTTCGATAGAGCATCATCCCAATATGCCAAGGTTGTGGGTTCAGTTCACAGTCAGGGCACATACAGGAGTAAACCAATGCGTGCATAAATAAGTAGATCAACAAATTGATCTCTCTCTCTTCTCTCTCTAAAATCAATAAATAAAAAAATTAAAATGCCTCTCTTGTAAAGAAGGTGCAATAAATCTTGCCGCCTCCCAGTCTGACACTAATAATATTGTATTACCTAGGCTCCAGTCTTGTTTTCTTAATTGTATTTGGTTTTATCTATCTCATTAATTTTTGTCCCTTCTTTTCTCCTTTTAAATTATGTTGAATGAATCATATATTTTAGGTATATATTTTGGGGTGATGTTGTTAATTAGTCTAGATGTTGCAATATATGTCTTTATGTTTTTACAGTTTACTTCCAAATAAAAGTAACAGTGTAGGAACTTTAGCAATAGTATAATTTCAATTGTCCTCTCACATTATTTCTGCTATTATTGTTTTACATTTTACTCCATTACATATGCTGTGTTTCTCCAAATACATAGATACTGTTTTATTTTAAATAGTCAATAGTCTCTTAATTTCAAAACTGTATATACATGTAAAATAATTACAGCGATTATTAATTAATATCTACTTAGATTTATTCCTTTCAGTACTCTTCATTCCATCTACAAGTCTGAGTTACATCTGATATCATTTTCCTTTAAACAATTTTTTTATCATATCTTGAATGTTTCTGTTGGAGATGAATTCTCTATTTTTGCCTGTTTGAAAATATATTCACTTTATTTTAGAAGAATGTTTCATTAGGCATAGAATTTTAAATTTACTATCTTTTTATCTTCAGCACTGTATAAATGTCATTTTATTGTCATTTTTATTCCATTGTTTTTGGTAAGGAGTCTGACATTCTTTATATTATTGCTTCTTTATATGTAATGTGTCTATTTCCTTGGCTTTTTTTAAGATTTATTCTCATTTTTTGATTTTTAGGAGTTTAACTATAATATGTGCAGGTGTAATTTGCTTCATGATTATCTTGCTTGGGGTTTCCTGAGCTTCCAAATATTGGATTACCTTTTTATGAGTTCCAGAAAGGTCACAACCACCATGTCTTTAACTAGATTTTTCTGTTTAATTTCTCTTCTTTCTTTGTAAAACCGTAATTACTATGGTAATGTAGATAATTTAATATTGTCCTATAAATCTTGACCAGTCTTTTTTCTCTTCCTCCTCAATCCCACCCTCTCTTCCTTCTTTCTTTTTTCTTCTTGTGTTTACTTTGTTTCCATTTATGTATTTTTTAAAGCCTGACCTCAGGTTCATTGATTCTCATCTTTGATGAATCCAGTTTGCCTTTAAGCCAATTAAATGCATTCTTCATTTTTTAATTTCTACCATTTCAATTTAATTCCTTTTTTTTACTGTTTCTGTGCAACTGCTCATATTCCCCATCTATACATGCATGTGTTTCAACTTTCCCACTATATTCTTTATAAATTTTATTATAGTTATTTTTAAGTGTGATATTATAACATCTAGGCATCTAGCCTCTGAGGCTGTCTTTATTTTCCTACTTCCTTATGAGTCACATTTCACTGATTCTTGGTATATTTTATACTTTTTGATTTTATACAGAACATTTTGTACATAATAGCAGTGGAGCCTGAAGTAAATTATATTTTTCTCCAGAAAAGAACATGTCCCTTCATGTGTAAATTGGTAGATTTGGGGTCTGAGTCAACCTGGTCTGCAGCTAAGCTGGGCCTGGGATTCATTGTAGCCTCAGTTTGATTCAATTTATTACTTACCTCAAATATTTGGACAGAGAGTCAAAATTTTTCCTTTTGCAGGGAGTTTTGGTCTGAGTACTGGTAAGATTCCTTTTTGTGCTTCACAGCCAACCTGCCAGATTTTAAAACAGTACCTGGGACATATCCTTTCACCTAGGATTTATCCAAGAGAGTCCTCTTAGCTCTCCAGCCTGGCCCCAACCTTTGAGTCCCTGAATACTAGATAATGAAGAATCACAGGAAAGTTTATCATATGGCTGAAGCTTGTTGGGATTCTAATCTTCCATACTAGTCGACACACAGTTGTTCTAAGTTGTTGAAGTTTAGTGGTTTTCTCCTTATTACTGTAAATGGCGGTTTCCTTTATTGCTCATCTACCAGGACTGAGAACATCCATAGTTCTCTTATCTCCTATAAAATATCACCGGACAGAATAGCCATCATAAATAGATCAACCAACAACAGGGGCTGGCGAGGCTGTGGAGAAAAGGGAACCCTAGTTCACTGTTGGTAGGAATGCAGACTGGTGCAGCCACTGTGGAAAACAGTTTGGAGTTTCCTCAATGGAACTGCCTTTTGACCCAGTGATTCTATTACTGAGATTATACCCTAAGAATCCCAAAAGATTCTTAGATCTGAACACCAATTCAAAAGAACCTATGTACCCCAATGTTCATAGCAGCACAATTTATAATAGCCAAGTGTTGGAAGCAACCTAAATGCCCATCAGTAGATGAGTAGATAAAAAACTATGGTACATTTACACAATGGAATACTACACAGCAGAAAGAAAGAAGGAGCTCCTACCCTTCATGACAGCATGGATGGAACTAGAGAGCATTATGCTAAGTGAAATAAGCCAGGGGGCGAAAGACAAATACCATATGATCTCACCTATAAGTGGAACATAACCAACAAAATACACAAGCAAGGAAAATATAATCAGCAACACTGAAAGAAAAAAGAAATCAAGAGAGTCAAGAGGGAAGGGGGGGATGGGAAAAGGGAAGGGATGGGTCAAGTCAAGGAACATGCGTAAAGGACCCATGGACAAAGCCAAAGTGGGGAAGGATTGAGGGAGGGAGGCAGGGGAAAGCGGTAGTGGGAAGGTGGAGACAAATGTGTTTGAACAAAAAATAAAATAAATAAAATATCGACAACTTTCTGGAATTCAGCTCTTCATTATTACTTTGCATCCTCATCACTGGTGGGTTCAGAATACTATGATTTTATAACTGCTATAGCTTGTTTTGGTGGTTAGGATAAGAGCAATGGTTTCCTGCAACTTTCTATGTCCAAACCAAAATCTGCACTCTTCTACCGATCTGTTTCTTAAATTATAAATTTTGAGTGATCTTTTAAAGTATGAGCCCTACATTTACTTATATAGGGCTTCCTTTTATTTTCCTACATTTTAAATAGAATTTTCATTTTTAGCTGTCTAAGCATAATTAGTATAGATGTGATTTTATAAATATTAATACTCTAATAAATTTTACACTACTTTTCTAATGTTATTAATGGTGAAAAAGGAGAGAAGATAATATATGGTATCTATGATCATGCACAAAGCCCTTACTGGAAAGTTTTTTTAAAAAGGATTGTTGTTTTCCCTTCTCTGTTACTAAAAATTGTGAGTAAAAAGTGTATTAACTGAACATTAATAATAATGAAAGAGGAGATAAACAAATTCTTTAGGATGGCATGGGAATATTTTCTAAGTCCTCATACTGAAACCTCATTTCATGATAGAATCTAGAATCATAATTGCCATTTAAAATTTTCATGGGTAGAATTTGTAAATTAATTAAGGTTGCATTTTCTGCAGCCAAAGATAAATTTTATAGAAAAATGCTAAGAATCCTTTCTATGGCAAGTAAATTTCATTTATGCTACAGAGTTTATAGGTACGGAGTTAAGAATGCCAGGATGCAAGGTGATGAATGCTTGCGTATCTGACCATAGATTCTTCATATAGGAGTCAACAAGGCCAGAGCATACTGTCAAAAGGCTTTTTAAAGTCTTAAATAAACACAGTGCTTGTCTTCTAGTATGAGACATCCATTACTGAAAAAAAGATGAAATTATATGCATACAGTTGAATCCCCTTTAAGTTACTTGACTTTTAGCCAAAACCGTTGCAATTTGTTTTATTTGGTTGTGGAACCTATTTTTTGCCCTCTGTAAGAAGCTTGTATATTCCCACCCATTGTTGTAAGAGCCACAGAGCCTCTGTGTGTGGGGAGGACGCATGCTGTCCCACTGAGTCAGTCTTCGTCATGGACTTGTCACTGACTTCCTTAAGCAACTGGAATGTGAGCAGATTCGATTATGTGAGCAGAAACTTCAGGAGCCATTGTATTGTTCTTCTGCTCTTTCTCTTTGCCCAGCATTAGAGTAATGATTACTCTGTGCCCCTGCCCACTAATTACTATTTAGAAATGTAGCATTAGGTATAATGTGAATATTTGAAAACTATGGTTAGCACCATTTTTTAGTAATTTTAATATATATGAGGAAAGTAATAGTTGACAGTTACTTGATGAACTAAGGCTATTTGCTTTAGGGCAAAGTTTAAGATGTTCTATAACGATAACCCCAAAATATAGTGACTTGGAAAAGGAGAAGTTGTTGATTCCTTATGTAATCATCTGTTCAATCCAGCCTGATGGGGAAGCCCTGCTCCCTGAGATCATCAAGGGACTGGGTTTCCATTCATTTTATTCTCCCATCAACCGGTCAGAGTCCTTTTCTGGGTGATAAGAGTTGGGCATTGATCTATCCATACGCACAGCTCACTACTGCTGCTAATAACATGACAGAGAAATGGTCTGGTGCATGGTGTTTCCTCTGAAATAAACAACTTGGGAGTTGTACGCAGATGATTTTCACTCCCAGTCCATTGCAAAGGAGGCTGAAAATGTAGTCTCTAGCAGGTGGTCCATAACTCCAGCCAAAACTAAAGGAAGAAACTCTATTACCCTGTGGAAGAGGCAGAGAGCTGGTAACATGGCCATCCCTTCCTCCTAGCGAAACTGGTCATCAGGGTTATGTAGCTTCCAGGTATATTGCATTTTTCAGAATTCTTGAGTGAAAAGAGACTCTAGAAGCTATTATACTCAGTCCCCTGAGAGAGCTTAGTATATATTTAGCTTTTTTGAGAACAGAGAATTTAGAGCTTCTCTTGTTGTCTACTTTGTTATCCTGAGACACTAAATCATGGAGTTCTTTACAATGCCTGGCACATAGAAAATGCCTGACTAAAACAATATTAAATGAATGTATCATACATTCATTAGGCTTCCAAGATAGAGCTTGTTAGTTAGAAAATATTCAATCAATTTTGTTGAATATGGAATGAATGGCTGATTAAATAAATTCTCAATTATTAAGTATAAACAAGTTTCCCATTGAAAATAGTGAACTCGGCACATAGATTTATTTCTTCTGCCTCCAGAGACTGACTGAAAATGATAGGAAAAGAATAAAAATCAACTATGATCCTAGAAAAAAAAATGTAGCTGGGGCAAACTTAAGCAAATGACATATTTCAAGGAATTCTTAAAAGGTAAAAAAGAGGACATAGCATAACACAACAGCCACAGACCTGAACACACTCGGGGAAGGACAGAGCCAACAAGGAATTCAGGTCTCAAGGCTGCAGGGATGACGAGGCATGCAAATGAGAAGTGGGTTGAAAATTGAGGACCTAATTTAAAGTCTGTATATAGATCAATCAGCTCTACCCAAATCTTTATTTTCCCTCACCTGCCCCCTGCCAGAAAAAAAATGTTTTTTTAATCCAGTTGTGCAACTTACTCCCCCCAAACTGAAGAAACTGAATCAACATCACTGTTACGGCAGATGGTGAGGGGTCAGATTGATGTTCCAGAGCAAAACTTCCACCCCTTGTCATTTGGGCCTCACAATGGAGAGTCACCTCAAACAGGAAAAGAGCCTGCAAGTCCACAGGCCCCACAGCACACACAGAATTCCTGTCACAAGAACATAGCCATTTTCGAAAGTAGGTGGCTCTTATGAACATATTAAATAAAGATAGAGAGGAAACTATTACATTTTGCAATGGAGTAAAATTGTAATAGTGTCTCACCTAAGATCCTTAAGTTGAAACTCCAACCTGCAATATGGCTATATATGGACATAGGGTCTTTAGAAAGTAATTTAAGTTAAACGAGGTTGTAAGCTTGGGGCTTTAATCGGAGAGTCCTGTGGTCTTACAGAAGATGATCTGCCATCCCTTCTCTCTCTCTCTCTCTCTCTCTCTCTCTCTCTCTCTCGGCCATGTGAAGACACAGCAAGAAGGTGGCCATCTACAAACCAGGAAGAAAGTTTTCTCATCAGAAACCAACCATGTTGTCACCTTGATCTTGGACTTCTGGCCTCAAAACCCGTGGGGAAATAAATTCCTGTTGTTTAAGCCACCTATCTATGACATTTTTTAAAATGGCAGCCCAATAGATATTTTCCTAATGGATATACCTTTTAAATATTTTGCGGATGTCTACATTATTTTGAAAAAACTATGACAAAACAATAGCAACAGCATGAAGTCAGGGCTTGCATACACTACAAGGATGAATTAGGCAATTAATTATTTATGATGAGGTGCCTACCACTATTGGCTTTTTGAAGCTGACCTCAGTCCCCCCACTGCTCCGACAAATAGTTTCACACATACCTTTATTCCCTTCCTGCATTTATTGAAGAGGTCCCAGAAAAAATAAACTGAGATTTCTAGAAAATTTTATTAATCCAGCCCTCCTGGTATTTTCTTAATGGCCTCACATGGTATTTGCTCACTCTTGAACTCAATATGGAGTCTTTGTAAAAGAAAGGAAATGGACTTACAGGTATGTAAAAGTTGTGTTTTTCAAGTGTCAGTTTAGGGGAATCATTTTTTCCTCTGTTACATTACAAAAAATCCTTTCATATTAATAAAGCTATTGTAACATTTATATGAAAATATCAAGTAAATAACATTTTGTGTCCAGATGTATATTAGTCACTATTAATGATTTGCCTGTTTAGGGTAACAGCTGTCCAGCCAGATATCGCCAAGTATCACAGGACACGCTCAAAATGTTTTTCCCTTTGTTCTTGCTGCATCTCTTGGGGCATGAAGGAGGAGTTGTTGACATAACAGGGATCACTGGTGTCCCATGCTATCCTAACTTTTTAGGCCCACCAATCCCAGGCAGCTGCTTGATTCATGTTCCCCTTCGTACATCTGTTTCCTTTGAGCAACCGTGCCTTTCAGGGGTGTTTTGTGTGCCGATGTACTAGAGCCAAACAATTTCCTGATTTCAAATCTCATATGATCTATTTCCATATATGCCATTAGGATTGAAGGCGTTTACATGGTTGATCTCATTTCTGAAACTAAGAAAAAGAAAGATTAAAGTTTATAGTAAAGTTAATTACCTCTCTCTGTTCCCATAGTCTTGGCATTCCTCTATTACTTCTTTTTTTTTCTTTTTTAATTTAATCTTTAGTGTATTTTTTCATTACAATTTAGTCCCCTTACACCCTCCTCCCCCAGCCATCACCACACTGTTGTCCATGCCCATGAGCCCTTTCTCCTTTGTGCTCAGTCCCTCCACCCCGCCAAGTCCCCACCCCGCAGCTGTCGGCCTGCTCTCCGTCTGTAAGTCTGGCCCCATTTTCCTTGTGAAATCAGATGGTATTTGTCTTTCTCTGACTGGCTTATTTCACTTAGCATAATGTTCTCCAGATCCAGCCATATTGTCACAAAGGGTAAAACTCTCTCCTTTTTTGTGGCTCAGCAGTATTCCATTGTGTAAATGTCCCATGGTTGTTTTATCCACTCACCTACTGATGGACACTTGGGCTGCTTCCATATCTTAGCAATTGTAAATAATGCTGCAATGAATGTAGGGGTGCGTATGTTCTTTCAAAATAGTGTTTTGGGTTCCTTCAGATATAATCTGAGAGTATGATTGCTGGGTCAAAAGGCAGTTCCAGTTTTAATTTTTTGAGGTGTCTCCACACTGCTTTCCACAGTGGCTGCGCCAGTCTGCATTCCCACCAGTGGTGTAAAGGGGTTCCTCTATCTCCTCGTCCTCGCCAGCACTTGTAGTGTGTTTGTTTATCGATGGCGGGCATTCTGACAGGTGTGAGATGGCATCTCATTGAGGTGTTTTTAATTTGCATTTCTCTGATGATTAGTGACATGAGCATTTTTTTCTATGTTTATTGGCCATCTGTGTGTCCTCTTTGGATAAGTGTCTTTTCAGGTCCTATGTTCATTTTTTAATTGGATTGTTTGAATTTTTGGTGTTGTTTTATAACTTCTTTATAAATTTTGGATTTAAACCCTTATCAGATGTAATGGTGAATATGTTCTCCCAGTCTGTGGGTCATCTTTTTATTTTGTTGATGATTTCCTTTTCTGTGAAAAGCTTTTTAGTTTAATGTAGTCCCATTTGTTTATTTATTTATTTTTTTGTTTCCCTTGCCTGGTAAGGTATATCCAATAAAATATTGCTGTGAACAATGTCTGAGAATTTGCTGCCTATGTTTTCTTCTAGGATTTTTATAATTTTGGATCTAACATTTAAATCTTTGATCCATTTCGAATTTATTCTTGTGTGTCTTATAAAAAAGGTGGTCTAGTTTAATTTTTGCACGTATCTGTCCAATTTTTCCAACACCATTTATTGAATAAACTATCTTTAGCCCATTGTATGTGCTTGCTTCCTCTGTCAAATGTTAATTGACTATAAAGTTGTGGGTTTATTTCTGGACTTTCTATACTGTTCCATTGATCTATGTACCTGTTTTTATGCCAGTATCATGCTGTTTTGATTACTATGGCCTTATAGTGTAGTTTGGTATTAGGTTTTGTGATTCCTCCAACTTTCTTCTTAGGATTGCTATTGCTATGAGGGACCTTTTGTGGTTCTATATACATTTTTGAAATATTTGTTAGTTCTCTGAAGTACATCACTGGAATCTTGATAGGAATTACATTGAATCTATAGATTGCTTTGGGTAGTACGGACATTTTAATGATGTTGATTCTTCCTATCCATGACCACATTGTGTGCTTCCACTTACTGTATTTTGCCATGTATTGTGTGTACTTTTTGGCCAAATTTTTGAGGGAAAAATAAGGATGGGCATTATACATGGGTATAATGATTACATACCATGGGTATAATAATCTTTGTGTAATTTGCACAGAAATGTGGATGCTTATTATACATGGCAAAATATGGTATTTGTATCTACAGTTTCTTTCTTCAGTGTCTTATATTTTTCCAAGTACAGGTCTTTTACATCCTTAGTTTGGTTTATTCCTAGGTAGTTTATTCTTTTTATAGCAATTATGAATAGGATTGCTTTCTTAATTTCCCTTTCTATTAGTTTGTTAATGGCATATAAAAATGAAACTGATTTCTGGACATTAATTTTGTATCCTGCTACTTTGCTGAATTCATCTGTAAGTTCTAATAGTTTCTTTGTGGAATCTTTGGGTTTCTCTATGTATATTATCATGTCATCTGCAAATAATGACAGTTTTACTTCTTCCTTTCCAGTTTGGATGCCTTTTATTTCTTCTTTTTGTCTGATTGCTGAGCTAGGACTTCCAGTATTATGTTGAAAAGGAGAGGTAAAACAGACATCCCTGTCCTTTTTCCTGATCTTAAGGGGGATGCTTGTAGTTTTTGTCCATTGAGTGTGATGCTGGCAGTGGGTTTGTCATATATGGCCTTTATTATGTTTAGGTATGTAACTTCTGTTCCCACTTTCACTGAGTCTTTTTATCATAAATGGGTACTGGATTTTATCAAAAGCTTTTTCTGCATCTATTGATGTGATCATGTGGTTTTTATCCTTCATTTTGTTGATGTGGTGAATTGCACTTATGATTTGTGAATGTTGTACTAAGCTTGCATTCCTGGAATAACTCCTACTTGGTCATGGTGTATGATCTTTTTTATGCATTGCTGTATTTGGTTTGCTAATATTTTGTTGAGGATTTTAGCATTTATGTTCATCAGGGATATTGGCCTATGATTTTTTTCTTTGTAGTGTCTTTATCTGGTTTTGAAATTAGAATAATGCTAGTCTCATAAAATGAGTTTGAGAGCCTTACCTCCTCTTGAATTTCATGAAATAGTTTGAGAAGGAGAGGTGTTAGCTCCTCTCAAATTTTTGGTAATATTCACTTGTGAAGCCATCTGGTCTAGGGCTTTTTTTTGTTGGGATCTTTTTTGATTACTGCTTCAGTTTCACGAAGTGTAAACTCTCTATTCAGATTCTCTGATTCTTCCTGACTTATTTTTGGAAGATTGCATGTTTCCAGGAGTTTATCCTTTTTGTCCAGGTTGTCCAGTTTGTTGGCATATAGTTGTTCATAACATTTTCTTATAATCCTTTGTATTTCTTTGGTGTCAGTTGTTATTCCTCCTCTTTCATTCTGATTTTATTTTTGGGAGTTCTTTCTCTTTTTAGAAAAAAAGATGAGTCCGGTTAAAGCTTTGTCAATCTTTTTTTTTTCTTTTCAAAGAACCAGCTCTTGGATTCATTGATCTTTTGTACCATTTTTTTTTAGACTCTATTTTGTTTGCATCTCCTCTGATATTTAGTAGGTCCCTCCTTCTTACTTTGGGCTTTGTTGTTCTTTTTTAAGTTCCTTTAAATGTGAAGGTAGATTGTTTATTTGAGCTTTTTCTTCTTTTTTGAGATAGACCTGTAATGCTATGAATGTCTCTCTTTCTCAGTGTTCCACAGATTTTGGATTGTAGTGTCCTCATTTTCATTTGTTTCAATGTATCTGTTGATTTCTTCCTTGATTTTGTTGTTGACCCATTCATTGTTTAATAGCATGTTACTTAGCTTCCATGTCTTCGCATGTTTTCCTGTATTCTTCTTGTGATTGATTTCTAGTTTCATAGCATTGTGGTCAGAGAAGATGCTTAATATGATTTCAGTCCTCTTAAATTTATTGAGACTTATTTTGTGTCCTAACATGTAGTTTGTCCTAGAAAACATTCCATGTGCTCTTGAAAAGTATATATATTCTGCTGCTTTGGAGTGAAATGCTCTGATGATATCAATTAAATCCATTTGATCTAGTGTGTCATTTAGGACTCTGTCTCCTTGTTGATTTTTGCCTGGAAGATCCATCCATTGAAGTCAATGAGGTGTTAAAATCCCTGACTATGATTGTATTTCTGTTGGTCACTCCCTTTATGCCCATCAAGATTTGCTTCACATGTTTAGGTGCTCCCAAACATTTATGTCAGGTGCATAAGTGTTTACTAAGTATATATCCTCTTGTTGAATTCTTTTCTTCATCATTATGTAGTGTCCTTCTTTGTCTCTTATTATAGCCTTGGTTTTAAAGTCTATTTTATCAAATATAAGTACTGCTCCCTCAGTTTCTTTTTTCCTTTCCATTTGCATGCAATATCTTTTTCCATCCCTTTACTTTTAGTCTGAGTGTATCTTTTGGTCTACCACATGTCTCTTGGAGACAGCATGTATATGGATCTTATGTTCTTACCCATTCAGCTACCCTCTGTCTTTTGGTTGGAGCATTTAAGCCATTTACATTTAAGGTGATTATTGATACATAGTATGTAGTGCCATTTTATTGTTTGACTGATTTCTTCTGTTGTTTCTTCTCCCCCTCTTCCTCCCCTCATCCTCTTGGTCCTCCTCCTCCTCCTTCTTCTTCTTCCTCTCCTTCATCCTCTCCTCCTCCTCTTTCTCCTCCTTCTTCTTTCTTCTTCCTCCTCCAATCCCTTTAACATTTGTTGCAGTACTGGTTTGATGTTAACAGACCCCTTTAACTTTATCTTGCCTGGGAAACTCCTTATTTCTCCTTTGATTTTAAGTGATAGCCTTGCTGGGTAAAGTAGCCTTTGTTGTAGGTCCTTGCTTTTCATCACCTTGAATATTTTTCACCACTCCCTTATGACTTGAAATGTTTCTGATGTGAAATAAGATGACAGCTTAATTGGTGCTCCCTTGTATATAAGAACCTGCTTTTTCTCTGTAGCTTTTAGGATTCTCTCCTTATCTTTAAGCCTTGTCATTTTCATTATGATGTGTCTCAGTGTAAGCCTCTTTGGGTCCATGTTGTTTGGTACTCGCTGAGCTTCCTAGACTTGTGTGTCTTTTTCTTTCACCAGATTAGGGAAGTTTTCAGTCATTATTTCTTCAAACATGTTTTCAATACCTTGCTCGCTGTCTTTTCCTTCTGGTATTCCCATGATGTGGATGTTGTTATGCTTCATGTTGTCCAAATGTTTCTTAAGCCCTCCCCTTTTTTAAAATTCTTTTTTGTGTCTGCTGCTCTGCTTGGGTGTTTTTTTCTACCTTGTCTTCCAAATCACTGATTCAGTCCTCTGCTTCATCTAACCTCCTATTTTTTTCTTCCAGTATATTATTCAGATATTGTATTCTTTATTTCAGACTGATCCTTTTTTCTGGTTTCCCTGTCTTTTTTCATGCTGTTGAGTTTCCTTATAATCATTACTCTAAACTCTCTATCTTGTAAATTGCTTGTCTCCATTTCATCTAGTTCTTTTTCTGGAGAATTCTCTTGTTCTTTCATTTGGGATCTGTTTCTTTGTCTTCCCATTTTGGCTACTTCTTTGTATTTGTCTCTGTGTATTAGGTAGATCTGCAAAGATTGGCATAGACCTTTGTCAGATGCTGCTTGTGACTGGCCCTGGTTAACCTGTTTGGAGCTATCAGTGATCCACAGAGGTGGCTCCCTCTGCTGGGCCTGTTTGTGTGCAGAAAGAACCAGGATGCACACCAAGGTTGGCTTTTATCAGCACCAGGCCTGGGGGAGGGTCAGCTGAAGTCTCATAGAGCTCCCAGAGATCTGCCTGAGTTGTTAAACTACTTGGTGATATAGTGTCAAGCTGTAATCTTTGGCCTGGCTTAAGCTCCACAGCATGGGACAGATGCTATTGCTGTACTATTGCTTCCCCCCAGGCTGATGCCATTCAAAGAGGAGTGCTCTGCCTGGGAAAGGTGGCTTCTGCAGTATGGGGAATGACTTAGCACATGGATCCTGATACTGTTCCTTCAGTTCTCTCCCCAGAACCACCAACTCCAGACTCTCTTCACACGTTTCTAGTCCACTCTGTCCTTCCTCTGCCAGAGCTCAGGGTAAGTGACTGAAAACGAAATTTTGTATGTTGGCCCTTTAAGAAGCTCTCTCAGTCTCCAATTGTCCTTCCCTGGCAGACAGAAACCATGTTGCTCTTCACAGCTGGATGTTATCTGGGTTCCTTTTTGGCTCTGCTACTGTAGGCTGTGGAGCCCAGCTTGGTGTTTAGACCCCACAATTCTTAGGGGGAACCCTTGGCCACTGAAATATCCCTCCGGAACTTCAGTTGCTGTCCATGGGAGCCCAACCAGCCCTCTCACGCCACCTCCGCAGTCCCCACCAGTCTTGTGTGGTTTAGTGGTTTCTTCTGTCTTTTTGTGGTTATAAGGCTTCTCTCCAGCCAGTATTCAGTTGGTTATTCAGGATGATTTCTCTACAATTTAGTTTTAATTCCGGATTGGCCCTGGTAGGTGGTTAGTGTAGCTTCCATTTACTCCTCTGCCATCTTGGATCTCTCCTCGCCTAATACTTTTTATGGTCATCAAAATATAGAACCTATTAGGCTGGAGCACAGTTTGGTGAAGGATGAGGACTCCACTATTATCTTGGGTATGTAATTCAGTCCCCCAATTATTAAGAAAGCATTAGTTTCCTTATTTGTGAAATTTTAATACTAACATTGTTACTCTATAGGGTAGTTGTGAAGAGAGAAGATATAATGGATTGAGGGTGCTTAGCATTTTACCTGACTCATAGCAAGCAGTCAATAAATGCCAGTAATTATGACCATAGGGCTTGTGCTTAAAAGAATTTCAAAAAACATGTTTTTTTCAAATAAAAATGAGGGCTGTACATAAGAATCCTACTTAACCTTACTTGTGGACTTCCTTAATAAAGTATTCACTGAAATGCTTAATATACTTCTCTGTGGAAACCACTACTAAATTTATTTCAGTTGAGTTCCCAGTGTGTGTAATGCCAGAAATGTATGCACAGATGAAGCCCTTGTTTTCTAGGAGCTCACAGTCTATTGCAAGAGACAGACTCAAAACTAAATGGCAAAGGTTTAAACAATAAATTAATTTAAATTTCAATTACAAAATTCATGTTGGCACTGAACTTGCATACTGAACACTTATTGTATTGCTGGTAAAAGGCAGAAATAGACAAGGCAAAGTCATCAAGGACATAATGCAAATGTAAGTTTGATTTTAGTTTCCAATTGAGTAATCTAATGAATAGGATTGATATCTCAACACATCTGAAATACTCTGTTTGAAGAAGCTCTTGTATTTTTTTAATTAAATTATGTTGCCTTACATGGTTTTGGGGAAGTAAGGCCAAAACACATCTACTGGATATTCTACTAAATGTTGTTTATGTGAGCCAACAGAAAGAATTAGTTTGCACATCCATATCAAATGCCCACACTCTCAATTCCCCAATTCTTTATATAGCTGTCGTGAAACAAAGATATGCCTAATTGGCTTTGCCAGCAGTAAGGGATAAGCTATCTTTTTTTTCCATCTTCATTGGCTGCAACTCTCATTCCTGATTTGATACAGAACACTCAGCTTCCTCTAAAAAAATCCATGTTAAAATGAATTCATTTACAGATGCATTTTTGCATATAGTCTCCAAAAAGTAATGGCATGCTGGAAGCCTTTGGTGTTGTGGAAACTTGTGATGTAGAGCACGTGACTGGCATTTCCTTTTGGGGGGTAAGTGGCTCAAGTGGCTCAAGATAGAATGCCACTCTCTGCCTGGTATTACATTATGCACCGTCAGAAACCCTGACACTGATTTATTATTGTTACTTACGTGTGTTACACCACCTAATATCTTACGTGAAATAGAATCGCAGTTCCAAACATGGTTTCAGTAATAAGTAATTATGTTAAGCATAATTAAATTGTTTCCAACATTTTAGAGAACCACACTGAAATTTTTTCCCTAATTTCTTCTGTTCTTATAGCTTTTTCCATAGAAGGCAGAATTTAGTAATAGGGCAAGATAGCCTGGAGTGTACACCCAAACTTCCATTGCGCTTTATGTAATAAAATTAAATTTTGTTGGCTTTGTAGAGATAATAAATAGTTAAACTGTACATTTGAAAATCTTGTGACTTTTCACCCAGATGGATAATGTTATTGTCATAAGTGAATGGGAACACCTGAGAGTTTGATGATCATAAGTTAATTTTTAAATGTTTTTTAATACAAAGCTTGTTATTGAAGTTTATTTCTAGGCTATATGTTTATTTATGAAAATTTGTATGAGTGGAGGAGAAAGAAAGAAAGCTGAGTGTTCACAAAAGCACTTAATACCACATTATGCCCAGCACTGAATTCACCATTTGCTCTTTAATTACATTTTCAGTCAACTTTTTTTCCCCTTTTTCTCTTAGGATATATTTTTTGAGAGTAGATGTATCTGTTAGGATTAATTTAGTTCCAAGAGATGCATTGTTGAACCCAAGCTCTACTAAGCAAAAAGGGTGATAATTGATTGATTCATGGGATGTACAGGGTGCAGGGCTGGCTTCAGGTGAGGCTTGAGCGAGATGCTCAAAAGACGGTGTCTCCCTTTCATTTTCTAGACTCAGGTTGCAGTTAAGTCTTTTCTCATACAGGTTCTCCCCTCATAGGGTTCAAAATGGCTGCCTAAGTCAATGTTTTATAGTTTCAAGGTCACTTCAATTTAGACAACTAAATAGAAGGGTCTTTTTTTTTTTTTTAGGAAGTTACAGCCCAAGTCCACGCTTCTGTTTAGTTTTGATTGACTTATGTACTCTTCTCTGGCCGTGATTCCCACTTTTGAATGGAAGTAGTAACACACTTGACTAAAAGTGACCAGAAGGTAAATCCTCAAATAATATTCTGGAGCTCGTATTGGAAAAAGGGGAAGTACACACAGAGCCTGAAAACAAGGAAATCAACACAAAAAAATGTCTACTACAGACTGGCCCTTGGCTGTTTCTTCCAGTGACAATCTAGGCTGCGGTATGAATTCCTGTGCTGAAGAATGATAACATGTAGATATCCTTGGAGACTGAAAAATGATTATGCATAGATGTTCTTGGGGACATTCAGACTTGTCCAGTGTTCAGATCTGATAGTCCTAGCATTTAGCTAGGACCAGAGCGACTGCTGCCATGACTGTGGATTATTACACTGGCTTGCTCAGTCCAAAATCATAACCTGCATCATAGCATGCTACATGGAACATCTGCCTTCCTTTCTTCTCTCTTCAGTCACCTCTGCTATTTCCCTTCCTTTCCACTTTAATTTTCCGGAGGAGTGCGCTTTCTCACCCCTTCCTTACCATGTTTGGTACTCAGATAACTAATATTGTGTCTTCTACTACCCTATTGCAAATTTCATATGAGCTTTCAGGATATAACTTTTGAAGCTTAATCTCTATCAGGGAAGGAATTGACAAACTGATTTTAATGACAAGAAGTTTAGTGGCACTTTCTTGTGCAGTACAGAGGTCTCTTTCTATGGTCAGTGAAAATCTTTTGCTGAATATACTTATGAAGACATTTGGAAAGCCAGCCAGAGGGTCTTGGTTGAATGAGGCTGAAAACAGATGACATTTTCAAAAACTCTAGAAAATTTAATTCTGGAGTCACCCCTCTACCTTGGTTTGTGTTTAAAAAGGGTAGTGGAATAATAATGTATTTAAAAAATAAGTTCTGATGTTTTACTCTCTTATAGAGCTAGGAACTAATCAGTCTTGTAAAACAATATTTTAGAGCAGCATTTCACAAATTTGATGTGTATGCAAGTGACTTGGGAATCTTGTTGAAATGCAGATTCTGTTTGTAAATCTATTTCTGTCTGTATTTCTCTTTCTGTTAGCCATGCAGCAGGTGATGCATCCATAGGGATGCCAAAGAAAACTTTGTCCAGCTGATCTCATACCAGTACCATGCTGTCTGATGGAGCAGTCAGTATCCACATGTGCCTATTTCAATGTAAATTAGATGAAGATTAAAAATTCAGCCCTCAGTCTCAGTTGCCACATTAATTAGTGCTCAATAGGCACTCATGACCCATGGCTGCAGTAGTGGGCAGCACAGAATAGAACATTCCCATAACCTCAGAGACATCTGTAGGACAGCCTTGCTCTAGAAGATGGACAGTCCATCTAGACTGAGCACAATGCTCTAAGGAAGACATGGCTGCTTTTTGAAATTTCAAGGTAGTACCATGGCACAGAGAAATAGTCTGTATTTGAAGCAGGTATAGAACCAAATAGCCTAGCATTTACCAAGCTAGGGTGAAATCTAAGCTATGTGAGATTTCTCTTGAGACCTTCTTTTCCGGTTTGTACACAAGATGCTAGTACTCGTGACCACATTGCATCACAGCCATGGATACAATTTAGCTCTTCAGTTCAGCTGTTGGCTGTGGTTCTCATCTTGCTACTCTTAATGTGTATTTTTGATTAAGTAATTTAAAAACTGTAGAGTATCTATCTATCCAGAATTCTTATGTGATATCACATATATTATACTACAGGTAAAAACCAAGAATTGTAAAAGACTGTCAAGAACCAAACAACAAAAAACAAGAAACACAGAGCAATCAAACCACTATGCACACATCTATAAAACATCCTATGCATATAGCAATGTATAGATCCGATGGTAAGGGCATATCCCAGTCTCTGCTCTTGTGGCAGGCTTATGTAGCTTTGACTTTATACACAATTAGCTCTCATTTTATCAGAGCCTATTAATTTCAATATCTTAGAGGAGCAGTTTATAGAAATGTCCCAAGTGATGCTTAGGTGTTTCCAATTTAGCACTGGAGTCTTTTTCCAGAGTGTAAATGTCACTGCCTTATGCATGGCACTTGAGAATACTTCCTGAGCTCAGGGGGACTTGTGTAATTCAGTCAGTCCTAACCTTTGGATTTGCTTCAATATGGACAAAACCTTTTTGGTGATAAGTACATGGCACACTTCTCAGTGCTTCTCTGTGACTGAGACACAGTTTGCATTTTGGCGTCATGCAATTTCCAGGGCCATTCCTCCAGTCACATGAATCTTTAGTATTTCTGCCTTCTGAGAGTTGGCATGACAAGTATGCACTTGGCCTTAGCATGTGGTCATGTGAGATCACTGGTCCGTATGAGGCACGGGGTCAATTCTCTCAAGTTTCTGTAAGGGTAAATGCAGTGCAGATTGGCTACAGGTTAAGGTTAATAAATATCCTCAGTGAGACTCTGCCTCACAATGGCGTAGTTGGTAAAGGGACTTAGAGATCAACCAGTAGTTCCTTGCCACTGACAGGTTGCCCAGCTGTGAGCTGAATGATGGCAGGGATGGCATTGCCTGTTTGAGGGAACCCACTAAATAGCATCCTTCTTCCCTCCCTGAGATTGGAAAAAATGGAGAAATAAGCACTGGAGTCAAACCGATGGAGGTAGAAGTGTTACCTTTATGATCTTGAATAAAGCTGATAGAGATTGGGCCTTAAAGGTTGATGAAGGCAGAATTCTCACTTGACTCCCAGTGCCAGCTACCTTCTGGAATTCACATCCATGTGGAATCCTCTCCCCTTGGGTGAGGGCAAGAATTAGCAAGTTGCTCTAACCAGTAGAATGTAGCAATAGTCCTAATTATATCTATAAGATTGTAATTTCCATCTTACTAGCAGACTCTGTCAACTCTCTCAAGTCCTTATTGGCTTTGATGAAGCAAGCTGGAGACACTCAAGTGGCAAGGAATTGAGGGCAGCCTTAGACAGCAGCCAGTGAAGAACAGAGGCCCCCAGTCCAATATCCTGCAAGAAACTGATCGTGTCACCAACCAGTGAGCTTAGAAGCAGATATTTCTCAAGTTTAGCCTGCAGATGAAATATCAGCTCTGGTTGACACTTTGATTTCAGCCTCAAGAGTCCCTGATGCAGAGGACCCGGCTAAGCTGTGTCAAGATTCCTGTCGCACAGAAACTGTGAGATAATAAATTGTTTTAAGCTGCTAAGTTTTGGGTAATATTTCTCTAAGCAATAGATAACTAATACAGATGTGTTTGCCAAATGGGCTTGCCAATATTCTGCCTGTAAAGTAGACATACCCACTTATTCTCTGGTGGTGCTGAGCAAGTACACACCTCATCATTGGGGCTCTGCCCCATGTAGCTTGTAGAAGTAGAGAAGACAGTATGCTCTTGTTAGGTAGTTCCTTTTACCAAACTTACCTGCTGGTAAGTTAGTTTCCCCTCCAACGGGGAAGAGCGAAGGCTGGGAGAAGCCTGGACTCTTACTGCAAAGACATCTCTCTACATATGCAAATGAAAGTGGACAAGCATCCTTGAGTCACATGGTGTCTGGTGACCCGGTAAATGGGTGGCCAGGTAAGTAACTCCACTTTCGTTGGTAGGAGTGATGTTGGAGTCATAGGCTAGGAGTGCTTAGGGAAAACCTCTTCTCATGGAGGTGGGAGTAATAAAAAAACCAACAAACTTTTACAATGAGAGACTGCCCAGATAAAAGAGACCCTTGCATAGAGAACTCTTCCCGGCTCTATGCAGAAATCACACATGTCACCTCCTTGTCCTGCTTTTGGTGTCTTGTATTGAATGAAAGGCCTGTGCCCTTTCTTAGGTATGTGAGGTGTCAGCAATGCAAAAATGTGTTAAGGCCCACTGCTGCCCCAAGGGACTTGCAGACTCAGAGGCAGATAGAGTTGAAAGCAAACAACTAGAACACGCTATTGCAGGTTGATTTCCCTTGGATGCTGCCTCTGAGGTAGAGTTTAATACAATATATGCAATGTTTATTGGGAAGGGTCCTTGGGATCAATACCTGTCAAAGGGAAAGGGATGATGCAGGATGGGGCAGAGGGAGTGAAGCTAGGAGGGAGGCCTCAGGAGAGCGCAGCTGCCTGATGCGGAAGCTCTGGCACTGAAATGGCCCATGGGAGTTGACATGATAGGCTGACATAGCTTGGCCTCATGTGCTACTCGATCCTTCACTGGACGTGGGCCACTCTGCCAGGGCAGTGATCTAGAGATAGGCTTTTCTCTGCACCTGAGGCAATCCCAGTTGGGGCTAATCAGTTAAAAGCAATACAACACCAACCCTCCTAGTACTGAGGACAAGTCCTTCCTTGATCGGCTAGTTTAGAAGGTAGGACCCCTCACGCATCTCCCAAAAGATAAGAGTAAGACTTGACATGGTAGGAGTCCCTTCCAACACAGATAGTCACAAAATCCCTTACCTTTCTACTTAGGCCCATCGTTATTTACTCCTAGTGGAGGGAGTGGTTTAAGAAGCTCAGGCTGGTGGTTTCCTTTGCCTGTCTCTGCATATGCCACACACTCCCTTTGGCATCTGGTATCTGTGAGAGGGGAGACCTTCCCATTGGAATATCCTGCTGGATATACTTAGGTGCACAATGGTGGTACAGAGGGGGTGCCTGGCTGCAAGACTGAAAGGTTACCTGGGGTCAGGGTGTGAAGGCAGTGTATGTTACAGTAAGGAATTTGAATTTTATTGGACGGTTATTCTCCTGGCACCCGTGGGTTATATCATCCTTGGAACTTAGTAATGGATGATGGTGTAGATCATGGATCGAGGGCAGAAGAGCCGTGGAGACAAACTAAGAGACCAAGAAGCTACTGAAGAAAGTGGTGATAAGGTCCAGAGCAGAGCAGGGGCAGGGAGAACATAGGGCCTTGGAGGGACTTTGGAGGTTAGACTCCTGGGATTCAATGACTGAGTAGACATGGGAGGTGGGAATGATATTAGAGTTAATTAGTTTTCCCACTTGAGCTAATGTGTATGTAAAGGGGAGGAGTGAAGCTCTTTTCTATTGCAAAATATATTTATTCTAAAACAAACATATAAAAACGTTAATAACAACATAATTTATTTTTTCATGCATTCACTTGTTTCATAACTAACAGTTTTTTAGACACAGAAAGATTGGGTAGGCATTAAACCGAGAGCTCCTGGGAGATAATAAGAAGAGCAGCCATGTGCTGGGTGTTTTCTGTGCATTCCCCTCAAATTATTAAGTTTTACAGCAACACCAGGGTCCTGCAGACTATAAAGACAATCTGCAGGTGGGAAAGGAAAACGTTGTATCCAGGACTGGAATGGCCGTAGTTTGACTTCAAAGTTCAGTCTTTATCCTCATAACCAATTCAAAGCCTCACTCAAGATGTTAACATTCTCCTCCTGCCTGTCGCCTGGGTCATCCCATCCCTGCTGATCATGTGTCTTCCCATCCCTGGCAGCCAAAGGGTCAAGGCAAAGGTAGCTGATTCTGCAGGCAGTCCGTGCCAGGAACTCGTGCTATGGAATGTTGACATGCTGGGAAAAAAACAAGATGATCTAGTTGTGAGGATTTCTTCCATGGAAACAAAACTTCCAATCACATCCTGCTGAATTTTCAGGATGTAATTAGATGTGGGATCAAATATTACAGTTTCTTTACTCAACAAGAGCACAGATGAACCCTGGTGAAGGTTGGAAATAGGATTTTCCATCTTTTTTCTTTGTGAGCATTATACATGTATTCAACGTGAAGCTTTGATGTAGACAGCACCTACAGACTAATGTGTTTTCATTTTCTAGTACGATATGCTGCATTCAAATAGCACTTTGTGTTTGACAGGCCGATCCTTCACAGGGACTCCTATTTGATCTTCCAGGAATGTAAGACAGAGGAGTGACTCAGAGAGCTGAGTGAGTTGTCAAATCTCACCCAGTTACTAAGAGTCAGGACTGAGTTTCATCCTTGGTATTTCCAATTTTAGATTCAGTGCTTTTAAACATTTTCACACATTTAGGAATTTTGTTGGCCAAACTAACTGAAAGCACACAATGTCCATTTTATTTTTCCTATTGGTTGTGTATCACTATACAGGAAAATTATTTTAATTATATTACTGTTAAAAGTAGAGTTTGAATGAAGTGGATAAAAGTTTGGGTGCTTTTTTTCTTGACCTAGAAAAACAAAACAAACCAGAAAACAGGAGACAGATTCTTTTTTTTTTGTTTTTTTATAGTGAGATGGGACTGACGACATCCAGTTAACTCAAGGATTTGCATAGAGTTTGCATTGTTTTTGTGAAATGTTGTGGACTGCTATGCTACTGAATTGAGTAATGGCATTAGAATTTGGCCTTTGAAATAAAGACAAACAGATAAGTCTTGGTGCTACACAAAGGCTGGCCTCTTTTGCCTGCGATTCTCAGACAGGGATTTCTGTGTCGCTCAGTGATTAAGGGTGCCAAATGTAGCCAGGAACTGTTTCAGCAATCATAGATGTTGTTTTTCCAATTGGGCCAATCTGCCAGACTGGCAGACAGAAAACTAACAGAAATATTAAATATAGACAGCTTCTATAGTTGAATCGTGTTTTTCTCTCTCTCTGCTGGAAGCCACTATAAAATAGTAGCCTGTGTGTAGGTCATTAAAAACATACACAGATACACACACCATGTTGAGTATTTGCACTGTTAAATTAAGTCTTTGTGAACTCAATACCTGGGTGCCAAAACAGTTGTTGTAGATGTATTAGGTGACTGAATCAGTCCTTCATTTATGATTGTATACCAGGTACTCTCTCCTGGCTCCCCGTCACACTGTGAAGGATTCCATTCTTTGTTGACCCACACACCTTGGGGAATCATTTCGGGGGGAAGCTCCGTTCTTAAGTTTCCAAATTCACACTCTTGAGGTCTCATAAATTTATGTGCTTGGAGAACGTGATAGAATAGTTGGTTTTATTTCCAGGATTTGTTTCCATGCATAATTACATGCAATTCTTCTTCTGGCCACAAATGTAAAAGAAGTGAGCTCAGTTAGCTTCTGTGACCACAATTTATGTAGAGCAAATCCCTCCCCTTGGATTCGGAGAAACGATGACGCAATTACATTGCAACATACATGTGGCTTCCGCAGATGCCCCGGGATACAAAAGGGAATTATGCAGCTTGTGTAGCACCATGATCCTCCTTCTCTGTGAATATTGTTCTACTGTTTTCTCAGCTCTTTCATGGAATATATTTCTCCTCCTTTTACTGTGCATTCCACAGGAAGAAAAATGTTTAATAACATGATGTAAAGAGAATTTTTGTTTGGTAGTGTTGATCAACATTTACATAGAGAAAAATATCTTCCAAACAATTTATCTCATAGGTAGGAGCCCTGTGAGACTAGTGGGCGCCCTCGTAGCTGGTTTGAAATGACTGTTTCCACTTCCTCTTCCCCTTCCCCATCGGTACAACTGGCAAATGAAATGGTGGCCTCTTTACAATAAGATATTTGAGCATGAGAAGTAGTACTCTCTGATATTAAATGCAGCGTGTAATGAGCATGTTTCTATGTAGTTTGGGAATTATGATTTTTTTCCTCTGTTTTGGAAGGTTTGGATTACCTGATTCCTTGACCAAAGCAAATAGTGGATTTAGGGGCAGTAAACAATGTCATTTGCCACGTAGAACTCTTTGCTTCTTCATAGGTTTAGTGGTGTAATTACTGAATTGAAAAAAAAAACTTGGTCCTTTTCCACCCCTTCTTATGTTGGAGAGGTGGAGAACAAGAAGGAAAGGGAAGAAAAGTTGCATTCCTCCAGCAATCCACACCCCAGAATAAAAAGCATGTATAATCATTTCTGGATAATTACGTGTTGGCGATGCTTGTTAACTAGCTTTGTCTGACTTCCCAACCTTGATTCTTCACCAATAAATTGCATAGCAACACACTCCTTAAACCCAAAAGGGTGTTTGTGGCCTAGTCTCCTTACACATGTGGGAAGCCACCAGGTGAGATCTCTTCAATATGGGGACTTCTTTCTGCATAGCAGACCCTCCTGTCCTGCATGTGAACGCTTGGTTGACAGCACAGAACCATTTGGTACCTTTTGGAAGTTACTTGTATTAGTTTTCTATGGAAGCTTAACCAATTAGTGGCTTAAAACAACATAAATTTATAAGTTTTGGAGACCGGAAGTCTGATACGGATCTCACTAGGCTATGAAAACCATGGAACTATGGAAACCAAGGCCTTGGCAGGCCTGTAGGGGAGAATCTGTGTCCTTGCCTTGTCCAGCTTCTAGAGACTGCTGGCATGTCCTGCCATGGCTTCCTTCCATTTTCAAAGCCGGCCACGGGGTCATGGGTCCTCACACGGTACCGTACCAGCCTCTGCTTCCTCCGTCACATCTCTTTCTCTGACTTTATCTCCTCTCCTGCCTCTTTCTTCCACTTCTAAAATTCCCTTGTGATTACAGTGGTTCCTCCCCTCCACCCTGCTACCCCTAATCATCCAGGATAACCTCTCCATCTCAGGATTAGCTCATTAGCAAACTTAATTCCAACTGCAACCTCCATTCTCCCTTGCCAGGTAACATAATATATTTGCAAGTACTGGGGATTAGGGTGTAGGGACCTTTTGGAGGCCATTATTCTATCATACCCTTTCCTCATTTCAGATTTAACTAAAGAGGGACAGAGGTTGAGTTTTTGAACTGGTTTAGCAAAAGTTAGCTGATCTTGGCAGAACTGCAAATGATATTTCTTGGATGAGTGCTTAGCAGCCCCACCCTGAGTCTGCGCATCGTCACGCAGAGCTGCTCTGCATGTCTGCTGGAGCGCAGCTGCAAAACCCGGGCAGAGCCAAACCATCGGCTCTACAGCGCTGCTCTTTTCTAATATGACTATCTTCATCCTAGAAAGGAGAGAATTCACATTTACTGATTATAAACTTTTTGGCCCTGGTTAATAAGTACACTGTTATTGTTATTTATACAAATGATCGTACTGCACGAACACAGGGAACTTTCCAGCATACTTGCTTTTGAGAAGACAACATGATCCCTAACAGGGTGCTCCGGGCCCCTGGGTGTCTCCCTCCGCTCAGGCGTCCACCGAGCCTTGCCCGCCTGTGGAAGGAGCACCTCCCCTTAGTGCTGGCGGAACCATTTCATGGGGTGTTTCCAATCAGGCATCTGTGTTGGTACAACTCTCCAACTCCAGTTGTTGAGAAGTGTTTTCAGGTTTTCTGAAATGTGCAATTTTCCCCTTTCTCATTCGAACCCCAGAATTCTAGCTGTGTACTCAGGTTTTAAATTTGACTTCTACCCTTCTGGACAGCCCAGATTTCTGGGCTTGGGTCTTACACTCAACTCTGTTAGGTTTGCCCATTATCTCTGGTGGGGCCAGTCACCCCAAATTGGATTTTCAATAATTTGTCTTTCTCGCTATTCTTACCCTTCCTTCTACTTTTCCTCATGCATTTGGGACCTCGTAAGGCACGCAGAACTCTCTGCGAGGGTTTATCTCTGTCCTTTCTGATCTTTCCCTTGCTGATTTCCCTTAACTTTGAGCAGACACTTAGAGGAAGGTAAGGCTCATTAATGTAGAATAAGATGCTTTAATAGGAGAAACACGGCAACTTCTGAGAGAGCTCAGTGTACATAATTTCTCAACAACGCTTCGTAAGGAATTGGGAGTAAGGGAGTCACTCCCTCACATTTTCATGTCTGTAGCAGCTAGAACAGAGCTGTGAAAAAGAAGGGAATCTCAAAAGCTGTACCCTGAATAGGGAGGTTGCCATGATTGAAAAAGATTTTGGCTATGAAAGTTTGAGCCACTGTGTAAAAAAAAAAAAAATCTCTCTTTAAACTGACAGGTTATTATTTTTTAATAATTTTTTTTTTTTGTTTTTGGTTTTGGCTTTTAGATGAAAACCTTTCTCAGATTTCTAATTACCTAGAAGTAGTTTTCTCCAGGACTTTTTGGAAGCGAAACAGACAATCCAGAGAGGAGGAAAAAAGTAGCCGAAAGCCAAAAGAAAAACTAAGGGGAAGTGTTGTGTTTCTCCGGGATCTTTTCTAAGCTGTCAACAGTGTGTTAAGGGCAGTTTGGGGACACAGAGGTGGGTACAGTGACTGTGTCTTCCAGAGGGAATGAGGAACTTTGTACCCGTGGGAGTGATGGAAGCTCCATGGCCAGAGTTACTCTGGAGTCAGCCCTTATGGCGGGGACGGGGGCAGGGTGGTGGGTGCTGGGGGACAAGAACGAGGACCAGAAAGGACAGTGGAAACATGGCCTGGGGGCCTCAGAGAGAACATTCTTTAGAGAAACCCTTAATGACACAAAGGAACCTGGTTGAGAGGGTAATAGACTTACTGGAATTTTACAGAGAGGGCGCAACACGGGCTAGACATTCCTCTGCCCGTCCATTCCTGTAAAAACCTTTGAGCTACAGCTCCAGAAGTGACAGAAGGTTGACAGGTAGGTGTTCTTGGAGGGCCAGGCCCGTGTGGAGACAGGTCCTGTGTCTGCAGCGTCCCACTGGCCATTGGCTGCTTGCCAACCAAATAATTTCGCCCCCAAATAAACATTTGGTTGTGGTTTGTGCTCCATGGGGTGGAGAGGCATGAATTTGGATCCTTGATTATCTAATTAGTCTCCAGGTGACCCCCATACAATGTCTTTAGTCTCCATATACTCTCGGTGTGAAGCAGGCATAAAATATACCCTTCATTATTGGGCAGTGTTAAGGCGTGTGTGTGGTGACGTGTGTCCAAGAGTCAGCACACTTCAGGGTGCATGGTAGGGGGCATTAAAATTGAGCTGCGATTCTTGTCCTATCATTCCGGTTAGTTAAGCTCAATAGCTTGAGAGGCGTGCGTATAGCTGTAGCTGGGGTCCTGTTTCCTGATCTTGCCCTACCTAAGGGTTAACTTGCAGATACAAACAAGCCCCCCCCCCCCCCCCCCCCCATCTCCCAGGGCATTGACTTCAAAGTGTCGGCGCTCTGCACCCTACAATTTGAATTTGTACTACTTTTGGTTCAACTGTGAAGTTGTGGTGTGCTAGAGCTTAGCTGGCCGGGCTTGTTTTTTCCTAGCCTCCCTTGTCGCCAGTTTGGCGTTATGTAGATCTTAATGCCGGCTACACACTCCCTTGTATCAAAGGTTAGGGGCCCATTTGAAACAGGGCAGGGTGGACAGCAACGGCTTTTGGCACCCGGATCCCCCTTTTATACAGAGCAAAGCCTTTTAGAAACACTAACCTCAGTGGGGTTCTCAGATTAGTTCTGTTTTGAATTAGTCCCTCCAATCTGGGTGGTAAAATGCAAGCAGGGAGGTTAAATGAACTTATTCAAGTTCAGAAACAGAGAGCTTTTCGAAACTGATATTCATATTTAGGCCGTAAGCCTCCGTTGCCTTCCCCCCACCCCCTTCCTGTTGGCCCTCTCTGGAATCTAGTGCTTTCTCTGCCATATAAATCTTCTCTATCTAGAAGGAAATGACATTCCACTTATTTGTCTAATTTCTTCCTCTTGTCGGTGGATGGAGATTTTGTTACCGGACAGAGGAGGGGAAGAAGGGAAGAATCTCACCATAGGCCTCCTGCTGCCACTCACCCTGATTGTTTATAAGTCACTGGAATACAGGCAGCAGTGGAGGCTTGCTGGGGACCACTCTGCGACACTGGTGGTGGTCCGGCAGCTGGTCCCGGAAGCTGGGTGTTGGAGGGGAAGCCGTGCACAACTGAAGCTGAACGCTCGCCTGTGTTTTCTAAGAGCAGTAGTTTTGGCAGGACTCTCTGCTACCCACTCTCCCCTCAAGATCTCCAGGGCTGCTGTTGCTGGTCCTGACATCTTTCTAAGGTAGAAATGATATAGGAGGACCAGAAGGAGGAGGGGCAAGAGGAGAAAGAGAGGAAGCTGGAGGAGGAGAAGTAAGAAAGGGAAGAAGAGAAAACTACTTTTTCTCCTAAATAATTGCTGAAGGAAAACACATCTGGCAAAATTGAAACTTCACATTTCTTTCTTTTTCACTTATTATTTATTTCATTTATTTTCCCCTCCTAGGATAAGAAAGCACTTAAGCATTGTAAACCTGTGTATTTGCATAACAGGTGAACTACATTTGAATTACAGTTAAACACAGTCATGGGGGCAGCTTGCTTAGACTTGGGAGGCCTCTCCAGTTTCAGTGGACAGATGGCAGGGTCATCTAAGCAAAGGGGACCCTCCTCCCTAATGGGTGACAGTTTTGGAAAGGATACTTCAGACAGTGGAGGCCCCCTAAGCTGCCATTTCTTTTGTCCCTGAGGAGCCGTTTTCCATAGCTGCGTCCATCACCGGGGAGACCCTTGGTGGCTGCCAGCTGGAAGTGCCTCCGGGAGATCTACACCAGGGCATCTCCAGCTGTATATGGTGAAGGACCAGGTTTCGTCCTTTATTTCTAAGGAAAGAAAGACATACTAACACTGATCTACTGATCAGGCAAGTCAGTTCACTAAAGAATTTCTAAATACTTTCCATTTTTGCCCTCATGCACCGTGGAGGAAACAACGTGAAGGCCAGTCCCCAGAGCCAGCTTTGACCAGCACTCACCCAGGTCCCTTGTCAGAAGGTCGTCTAGTGCTGTTCTCTGGACAGCCTGACATCCCGGCTGAGCCACGTGATAGAAACTGATCTTCAGAGTCCTCTGAAGTTGTTTGGTAAAGGAATTTTCTGTAACAATACAGCAGGCCACCTTCCTCCCAGACTCGTCAAATGCCCTGAAGGAAGGGCATGTTTAATTACCTTGCTTTGATGAGCAAGTGCTTTCCTGCTCTGAGGATAGCCTTCCTTCTTTGGTTTTCTGTTTTCTGTTGCTTAAATATTCGAATTCAAGAATTCAGAAAATTTGGCAAAAGTCCCACATTCCTTTTGAATTTCTCCCATGTGACAATGGGGACAGATATGCAACTGAGTGTCAGAAAGAATGGGCCTAAGTAGTTTCCTGGGGAAGATAAGTAAATCGGACATTAATAACAATCCTGGGCTATACTGATTAGCATTCATATATTAACAGCGAACCTTCTGGAGAGTGGAGAGTTGCCTAATTTTAATACAGGAAGCTACCTGTCTCTATCTATGTGGAAACAATATTTATAATGATGACAATAGCAATAAAACCTGATAATAAACTAATTCTTAGAGTTTTATTCTACAAAACTGCTTCCTATAAAGGTGAGTCTTTCCAGTGGTTCTTATTCCTGATATGTCTTAACTGTAAAAATTTTTTTTGTAACTTCCCCTTTCTTTCTCTTCAATTTTTAATTCCTCAATTTTTATTGTGAAACCAAGAACTTAGTGGTGCCCAGCAGGGATTTCATCGGTCTTTGAGGAATCTTTTCTAAGCCATTTTTGGCATTTAGGATAAATCTTATTCTATGATTACTGAAAGTTTGGCAAAATCAAACTCTTGCTCATATATATTTGTAGAATAATAGGGGAAACTGACTGATAGGATTTTCATCACAACTAATTGTAGCTTTGCATAAAAACATGAGCTTCAACTTGGCAGCAAAGCTCATCCTAAGGCAAGATATTTTAGAATTGGAGAACTCAGGAAAATCTGAAGGAAAAAAAATGAAAGCATGCTCATAGACAAAGAGGAAGGGTGGTAATCTCTGATCTTTTATAGAAAAAGAGATTTCAGTTGGCATTTTAAAAAATACCAATTAATTAAGAGTCTCTAATAACAACTGACATTTAGCTACCTCCAAGCACTTTAAGAGGAAAAAAACAGTGTTCAACCTATTAATTTCTAGAAAATATCTGCCTAAAAACAAAACATAAAAAGAAAATCACTCACAGAGTAACATGTCTGTCATGCTATGAAACTTACATGGATGTACCGT
Organism: Pteronotus mesoamericanus; assembly: GCF_021234165.1. Lineage (NCBI taxonomy): Eukaryota > Metazoa > Chordata > Mammalia > Chiroptera > Mormoopidae > Pteronotus > Pteronotus mesoamericanus. The sequence continues at coordinate 3,070,675 of NW_026555277.1, forward strand.
ATTGCAGATAAATCTACAATAGATTTTCAGCATCTGTAGAAGGTATGAATGTAAAATGAAAAATTTTGATACAACTCCAAAATGGTCAGCCTAATGCCTTGTTGTCATTGGCAGAGTTCCAATAAAAGGGGGCTTTTGCGGGTGTTTTTCTCTCCTTTTACTATTAAAGGGGAAAGGGACAGAGCAGGGCTTTTAGCCTGGGAGAGGGGCATGGGGATGGGGCAAGGCAGGGTCTAGAAGAGGCCCTGAGTTAAGATTGACCCCACCCACGGTGAGTCACCTGTGTTCACACCTCTTCATCAATCAGAGCGCCCCGCCTTAAAAGAAATCCGGGTATAGAATTGAAAGGAGAGAAACCTACAAACCTCACCCTGTGCGTTTGGAAGAGTTATAATAAAATGAACAACTTCGTTAGCTAGAGTCACTTATTCAGGCCAGAAGTTTACCCAGAGGGTATTTCTAGCAATTTTAGTCCCAATAGGAAAGAGTGAAAAGAAAAGGGAAGCTTGTGTTCCAAGTTTTTGCGTCATGTTTTAGGGGAGTTCCATAGTGGTCACTTGGATTCACTGATTCCCTGAAAAATTGCAAGTGCTGACTCTTTCAGTAAGTCCTCTGCCCAGTACCCCATCCCGTTTCGTGTGCCAGTATCTGTGTGTGCAAGGACTGGGGACATGAGGGCAGGCCCCTTCCCCTCAGCTGGGGCCAGGGAGAGAAACAACTACATACAGCACGTAAGAAGGAGCAGGGACGTTACTGGCACACCCAGAAGAAGCATATGAGCCTAGATTTAGAAATTCAGAGAAGGCACCTAGGAGGTGCTAATGTTTCCTTTAGGACCAGATCACCAGAATAAAGGTAGGACAAGGTATTGAGTGTCCTGGGAGGAGCACTTTCCAGCTCAGGCCGAGTGTGGGGACAGAGGGCAGGACAGCTGTTCCCAGGAGAAGAGGTGAGAGACGAGCTCTCCAGAGCTGGAGGGGGCGCTCAGGATCCTGTCACCAGGACCTTGTTACATCCGGTAACTGAAGCTGGAGAGGAGGCACTGTCCAAGCTCACAGAGTTGGTTAAAAAGTGATCAGGACTAGAACCTAGACTTTCTGTTTCACAGCCTGTTGCTGGCTTGCACTCTTTTCCTATCAATTCTAATGACTGTGCCCTTTTGCTAGATACTAAGATGCATTGAAAAGAGGAGCTGATCGAAGAAGGAAATACTAAAGGAAAAAAAAAAAGCCAACAGCAAACCAAACAGTACATTTTTTATTATGAAAACTGATAGTTAAAATGCTAACACAACTGAGAAAAGAGTTGATTAAGTTTAGAATTCCTTGTTTAATAAAACAAGAACTATGTCTTATGGTTTGGAAATATTTAATGTAAAAAAATTAAAATGTCGCGCCTGTTTGAAAAAAAGCATTATGAACATCTACTCAGAGTACCACATGTGAGAAGGGGAAGCCTTGGTTTCCTATACCATTACTTTATGGAGGACACCCCCTTCCCTGACAATAACACAGAAGCAGGGTGTAGAAATGTAGATGGAAATCAAAGGAGAAAAATATGCTTTGGGTGCCCGTCACAGTGTGTTGCATTTATAATTATTCTGCAGCTAATTCCTGAAAAATACCTATAATAATACTGCTGTTAGTCTCTCTTTGCACTTGACCCAGGTACAACCAAGCACTCAAAGACAACTTTAAAAACATCAAAAGCATTATATGTGTAGAGGCCAGATGTCTTTAGGGCAGTAGTTAAAGGGGATATATAACTCTGTTTATGGCAAATCAATGATTCACAGAAAAGGGCATTGATGTTTAGCTGGAGAATTCTTTGAAGAGAAAATATATTCTAAGATGGAAGAAATATAATTGAAATATAATTGACCAAAGCTTGACCTCAATGGAAAATCGTAGAGTATCAAGTGTATTTAGAGTATCAGGATATGATGGGAACACTATGGAGGTTGTAAATGATTAATGTGGGAACTTGAAATTCAGTATTACCAAGGGACATCCATGGGACACGCACACAAACACACAAATCCTTTTAGGTCCCATTAAATCTCTAAGAGTAAAGCTCAGGCATAATACTTTTTAAAAGTCATACTGATACTGCTAATATGCAGCTGGGATGGGGAACTGCGTGTGTGCGTGCACATGGAGGAAGGGAGCAGTTGGGAAGGTTCGTACCAGTGCATCTTGAAGGATGACTAGGAATTATCCATATCAAGAATTCGCTTAAACATGCAATGCAGGAACAAATAGATGTTCTGAAGAAGCCATGCTGGGTTCTGGGAACGGAGTGGAGGGAAGTAAGGCGGGAGGGAAGCTGAGTGTGTCCTAAGTCACAGAACTAGAGATGGAACTTGATCCACATGCAATGAGGAACAACTGAAGAGTTTAAGAAGGAGGGAGACACAGGCAGATTGTGGTTTGAATGGATTACATGAATGGCCTGGTGAAAAGGAGATATCTGGCCGATTTTAGTCCGGAGCTCTCATAAACTGTGGATCTCTGATTCCTGTGCCTGTTTTGAGTTCTTTTGGGCCAGTGACTTGTGGCCAAAAACCCTTTCCCGCATTGTGATGACATACTGAGGAGACAGGAAAGGAGAGGAGACAACAGAGAAGGGAGATAGGTAGGCCCTGTCTCTGGGAGAAGGCCCTACTCGGCCAGGTTCTGTGGATCCTCCTGCTCCTCGGGCATCCTGCGTGCAAGGTGTGGGGACAGAGTGTTCCATTTACCATTCCTCTGCGTGTGGCCTGCGTGGCTTTCTCTAGGCTGGTGCTACTCACGCTCTAATCCTTTGGACCAGCGGTAGCAGAATTACGTGGGTGTTTTGAGGGAAATACAAATTGTAATAACATATTCCACATCTACTGAATCAGAAATTACATTTTAACAAGATTCCCAGGTAATTTTTATGTAATAGAGTTTGAAATGCACTACTCTAGGGCAATGTTTTTCAAATTTTTAACCAAGACCCACCCACATAGCAAGAAATTCATTTTACTTCGTGGCCTAGGGGACATACACACATGAGCAGCTGAAGAGAACTTTTTGGGAGGCAAATGTGGCCTGTTTTATGCATGCAATGCTATGCCAGTGTATCCTAAAAAAATATACTGTTTGACACCTACTCCATTTATTTCATAATTCACTCATAGTCTGTGACGTAGTTAGTTTGTGCTTCTAAAGAAACCAAAGCAGCATAACCTGAATATAGAATGTTGAAATTATATTCTCAGTATGCAGGAAAAAGTAATTAAATGGAAAACAATTTGTCAATTGAGAGGTAGTTTCTCCCATACGTTTAAAAAAAATATGGCCTTTACCATTTGATTGCTAGCAACTGTCAGCCAACATAAAAAAAATAGAGGAGACAAATATTCATGAAAAAGAGTTGGAAAGAGTTAATCATTCTTGGTTTAATAATACAATATTAGTGATATGCTTTTGGTTGAAATTTTATGTGTCATCAAATTAATGTTTCTTGCTGTGGAATTTTTCTTGAGATAAAAAAGATTTGGCCATATGATATTATTCCACATATTAATATTTAATACCACTTGATTACAGTTGACAGTCATTACTCTAGAAAAGTATTTCTCAAAGTATTTTTGACCACCGTGTGGATTGGCAGGGCCAAAGACCCCACAGCCCACTTATTCTATCCCTTCCCACTCTGTAGAGGGAAAAAAAATAGAATAATAAGGGGGAACGTGTCACTGTATAAGCAAATTTTTGTGGTTTGCCTTAGCAGAGTGGTAGAGATGACTCGTATTTGAATCACAACATATACATGACTTAAAGTCTAGTGATTGCAAAATTACGGCCCTCAAATACCGTTGATGGAAGCATATATCACTGTACACTCTGGGGTTAACCAAACAATCCACAACAAAGTCCAATGTAAATGAAGAAGCTAAGCCAAAAGTAATTCATAAGTAGAAGGCATTTGGAAACCATGACCAAGTCAAGGCCGCACTGATCACCAAGTGTGCTTCCTGAAAGCTGCTGGCGCTCCGCCAGCTGGGCTCAGTTTGAGTCACACAACAACCTTGCCGCATCACATGGCGACGCAGGACTCCGAATTAGAGTCGTCAGGAAGCACTACTAAAATAATCCTTTAATTTTGTGAATACACTGTTTTAGTCACTTTAACTCATTAGCCGGTGGCCAATAAGTCATCTTTGAGTGTTTGTAAAGATGACAGTATAGGAATTATGCATCATTTAGCTGGAAGAACCAAAGAAAGAATGCATGTTATTGGGAGGTCCAATGTGGATTGTAATCCCTACGTTCAGAACTACTAGTAAAGGATCATTCATTATCAAAGTCTCAGCTGAACTATCTAGCAAGAAGCCTGGCCTTCCATGGCTTTTTAAGGTAATAGTACTTTTGTTTTTAAGTTTTATTTGTTGAGAATACAGGAAAGCCCATTTAACTTTGCCTAGAAACTAAGAGAAGGCTTGAGTAATGCTGCATGTTTCTATACCCTCAGCCCTGTCTAGGCCAGGGATTGCTAAAACATTTCATCTCACAAGCAAAGTCGGATTGGCTTGTAATGGAGGCCTGTGGGGCCCTACTGAAGCCAGAGGGGGTGGCGGTGCCTTGACTGAACAAGGATGTTGGCCGGGAGCCCTGCATGGGGGGAAGGGCAGCTGCCTGCCCTGCTTGGCCTTTCCTGCTAAGGCTCTCTTCTCCTAAACTCTAAAGCAGGACTCTCTGTCTCTTTGTGGAGGTACGTTTCGAGGATGTTACTGATTAATTAATTTTTGACTTCCTCTTCACTATCTCCAGATTCAGCTAAGGTTGCCAGTTGACATACAGGCTACTCAGATAAATCTCAATGACAAGGAAACAACAAATACATTTTGATATAAGTATGTCCCAAATATTGCCAAGGACGTACACATACAAAAGATACTGTGTATCTGAAATTCAGATTTCACTGGACACCGAATATATTTTTTGCTATGCCTGGCACCCTCAATTTAGCATTTAGAACACTTCGTGGTTTGCTCATACCTGGATTGATAGCCACCTACCTCCAGTTTCTTTAGGGTGTGCAGACTCAGCTCTAGAATAGTTTTGTGTATCCCAGAGTGACCCAAGGTAAATCCGCAAACTAATCTCAAATTACAAATGTTTGATAAACCCAAGGACTTGTGGACATGGGGAGTGGGGACGTTTAAAGGATTAGAGGTTCGGTGGAATGGAGGAGTCAGGAATGTTCAATATTGTGGGTTGGGATGAAGTGTCTGGAGGAGGCTGAGGTAGGGGAGGAGGCTGAGGTAGGGGAGCTGGCTGGGTCAGAGGTGACTCTTAGGGAGGGACTTAAAGGGGAAAAGCAGTGCAGCCTGGTGTGTGGTTCTTTCAAACATGCAGCACCCTCTCAATAGGAGCTTCTGGAAGAGTGGGAGGGAGCAAGAACCACAGTGCTCAGGGTTCAGGCTGGCACCCGCCTGGAATGGGGAGTATCACTATGTGTGATCCTGAAACATGGTGGCGCTAATCTTAGGAGCCCTGCCGAAGAATTCCCAAATAATATTCTTATACTTTAGAAAAGGGGCATGGGGACAAAATGCATTTAAACATAGAGTTCCAGGGACTATTCTCTCTGCTTCTCTGTTTCCCTCTCATTCTACAGTGTTTCTGGGAGTAAAATCTAATCGTCAGTGTTTGCTTCAAATGAAATGTGTGTGTGAAAAAATTTAATTTAGAATCATGATCATTTTTGACAATAATTCAGAGTCGTCTTAAGCTTTGTAAGGCAAAACAACAAAAAATCTGGAAACCAGAATTCAGCCAAAGATTACATTTGTGAACAGCCATGAAAAGATTTACAGTTAGGTGCTACTGACTGTAATTATTAGAACCAATCTCCCTAGCGGTTTCACTAATTTCCTGTGTTCTGAAGGGTTACGCTGCAGCGTGGCGGGCCTTTCTCATCTTGATAAGTCAATAAAATCAACAAGGTATTTGATGTCTGTGCGCTGGAGCTGTGATTGAGTTCTGTATTACCCATCCGAATTCGCAGTCAATGTTTGACTTAGGGCTTCTTAGAAAATTCAGCACAGATCTTGCTTTTGCCGTACTGTCATGTTTCATTAAGCACTGAAATGCCTACGGAGTGTCCAAGGACTGCAGTCAGAATGGGATTAAGGGTATTCATTTCATCGCTTTCCCATAAAGTCTAGATATTCAGCAGTTGAGGAGCAAATGTACCCACCAGCTCCCAAAAGAAGCCCCGGGTAAACTGGCTGTTTCACCTGTGCCCTAGGAACTCCCTCTCACCCCACGGTGCTTTCTCCCTCTCATGATCGTTTCTGCGTTACTTACTGCAGGGTCCCCAGGAAGGCGAAGGCAGGGAAACAGGTTATGTGCCAGGCAGCTGGATTTCCTCTACAGCCTTTTCTTTTGAATGAAGCTTCCTCCTTTCGCAGGTTTATCAACAGCTTTTCCTGTGATTCTGCGGCACAGACTGCGGTGAGTGTCCGCCAGCTCCCAGCCCAGCCAGGTGCTAAGCGTCTGCTGCGTTAAGCTCGTGGCTCTGCAAACTGCATGCTTGCCATCCGCGTGTGATCCGCATTGTGTCATCCTCCGGGAGCCTGGGGGGCTGACTGCAACTCGCACGTAAAACCTTCCCCACTTGGGTTTGCAGGTGGCAAGAATATCACATTAGTGTGAAATGCTGATGCTCCCTGCTTTGTTTTCCCTGCTGAGCCTAGCCCAGAGATATCAAGAGAGGCAGGGGGCTCAGCCTGGGCAGGGTGGCGTTGCTTTGTGGCCAGGTAGTCCTGCAGAATCTAGCGGAAATAGTTCCCTTTTCCCTGATGAGCAAGGGACAGTCCCCGATGTCTCCATAGGACGTTTCTTTTTCCTATAACTGTTCAATGTCTGGCAAGGTAGGAAAAATATAGTGATAGGAGCTGTTCTGAATGGAGAAACTTGCTAAGCCTTGCAGGGATATATACCATGAAATGGGTTAGCAGTTGGCCCTGATTTTAGACGTAAAAAAGCAACATTGGGGAAGTCATTTCCTTTGCATGATAACTGAAGAGGCCAGCCATAGGACAGGCAGCATGAGATGCAGATCGGCGAGTAGCTGAGCAAATGTGCTACCTTAATAATTATGGATTTGATTTGTAAATTACAGTAATAGTTCGTAACCAATGGCAGATTTAATGGAATCACAATGAACTCTGCCTTGTATTTCTGCATGGCTGCACCCCAACCTGGTGCATGCCAGGTACACCCCACTTCTTATGCTTTGTAGAGTAGGAGATAGTGCGTACGGTAAATTTCGGTAAATCAAACTGTGTTTTAACCCTACAGTGGCAAAACAGATATATGAAGGTTGATATGTATTTAGTTATTACTATGTGCCAGGCACAGTGATAAGTACTTTGTATATATTTTCTAATTTTAATCCTCACAACAGCCGCATGATTTAGGTACTAGAATAATCTCCAATTGATACATATAGAAATTGGCCCAGAAATTTATGTAACTTACCTTAGGTACTTAGTGATGAAGTTTAGACTTCAACTCTGGCGTTCCTACGCTCCGGTGAAAAGCGATCTGACATAGTTGTCGAATAGGTAAATCTGAGGCTTCCCATGGTTCAGCCTAGATAGCTGTTCCAACGAGATAGTTCCGGATAGATATTTGGGTAGCCCATTCTCCTTCCATGGCCGAATCTCCCTTGTGAGACTAACACTGCGAGGTCAGACTTCGCAGGTAGGTCATCTCTGTAATTTTACCTGCAGTTAACTTGGACATAGAAAGCAAGGCATTCAGCAACTTTGTTGAATAAATGACTAGGGTATTTATAAATGTAGATCAATCTTGTAATATTGTTTTTATAGTTTGCCCTATGTAAGGAGGTTAAAGGACGTCACTATTGTTATAAATATTATTTGACTTGTCTTCAGAATCTACATCTTGACAGAGTAGCAGAAAAACAACCCTCATTCACTTGGGCTTTTCTATGTTTTTTTCTCATACATGGCAGCTAAATTGGAGGGTGAATTGAAGATCCTCGGTAGGTAAAATGGATACTGGGGTGCCATTTCCCAGCTTCCCCTTTCAGGAATCCATTCTCCCAGCTTCCAAGAGAGTTGTCTTGGCTGAAAGGAGGCACCCAAGATAACAGCCCCTCCCTGGGGGTGGTGACCATCTGATGGGGGAAGTGGGGGAACAGAGCCCCTGCCTCCTTGCCTCAATTAGGGATCATCCTGAAGGCCCCTCCAGCCCAGAGCTTGCTAAAAGTCGGTTTAGACCTCCATTGCACTCCAAGTCCTCCCTCTGCACGGGGCTGTTTCATTCACTTCCTTACAAGTGTTCCCAAATACATTCTCCAATAAACTTCTGCACACAGTTCTCTTTCTCAGGGGACTTGCCTAAGGCAGTAGGTCCCAACAGTAGACTTAGGAAGCAGGCTCTAATGGATGTAGGAACCGGGCTACTTGCAATGAGGACTCAGTCATAGCTGGGAGCATTAACTGCCGTGGGCATGCTGTGGCTATGCATGCGTTAACATTGATATTGGGGGTGGGGGTGAAACTGAGATGTGATGTCCATGGAAGCGAGTGTACTGGCTGGTACTGTTTCCCAGGCATTTGAGAAATTACAAGGACTGTGGAATCACATTGCTGCTGCCGGGTGCTACAGGTGCATTGCAGAGAGCTGCTGGGTGTATTGGCTGCTCGCGGCTACCAAACCCGCAGTTATGCCCCTCCACACCCCTAGGGGCAGCCTACCTCCTAAGACTGAATGTTGGAAAGTTTTAAAGGCCTGGCCTTTTTACCTCATTTGGCTGAGACCTCTGTGGTAGTTACAACACATTTCCAATTCTTCCTCTACCAGTTCTGCTTCCCCCATTTTTTCTATTAGAATATTCTCAATGAAGCTCCCACATACATATCCATCTCAGAATTTGTTTGCCAGGGAATCTGACCTTAGATGTGCCAAAATACTTTCAGTGAAGGATGTATTAGGCCTTCGAGTCTTTGGTAATATCTACCCACAGACCCCCCCGCCCCCGACACACACACACTCACACACGCTGGCTGTTCCCAGTTATGGCCCCCCTATGTAACTATGAAAATGCCCTCATGCCCGTCTGCGTGGCTCCTTAGGTTCAGGGATACCCTGTGAGAACACATGGAAATGACTATGCTGTTTCCAGGCCATAGCAGGACACAAGAACACGCAAAGTACTCTCTTGCCCCGTATGCCCAGGTTCACTGTGCAGCCGTTCTTATTCTCTCTGTCTCTTTGATTTCGCTGCCTGCTTTGGTTTTGGTAATACTGGAGGCACTTCTTAGGAGACCAGTTGGCTCCTATGAGAAGGATCAACCCACTTCTCTCTTTCCACTGCTTCCTGTTGGTTCCCCTTTCTCCCCGTGTCCAGGCAGAAGATTTCAACTCTTAGGGGAAGGTTGGTGGTTGAAGAATTCACTTCCCAAACCCTCAGAGTGACAAAGCCAGCCTTTCTACTTACTTAAAGGCACAGTCTTCCAAAATTAAAAAAAAAGGGTGAGTGATCTTCAGCATGTTTGCTTTGGGTTTGGCTGCAGCCCCCCATCCCTGGCCCGAGACAATGAGTGAAGAGGGCTTAGAAGGTTGGATTGAGCAGAGAGTGAAAGATGGATGAGAGAGTAAATATAAATATCCATAAAGTATCAGGTAATATGATATTTCAAGGATGCAACCTCACTACATATAACACTTTATTGTAGTAGATATCTATTCATCCTCCAAAATTCTGTTAAAACAACATTAATTTTTTTAGAGGCTTTCTGTCCTTGGGGTGTTAATAATTATTTGTTGTTATTGTCATATTTGTTATTCAAATCGTTAAATATAGCCAGCACACAGGATAATAAAATGAATAATTTGGCATATAAATATTGACATTAGATTCTTGAAACTCCGTGTTGATCATATCAGCCATACTCATGGGAATTTGTCGTCTTCTACCCATAGCTGACTGACTTAGGATTTCTTTTGTATTTTGAAAGTTACAAACACCTTTCTTAGTATCCACATTTAGTATACTTCAATTCATTAACTGCAGTCCACACTTGTAAGTATTTTCCTTCTTGGTTAGTTAATGAGATTTCATGACTAAAACTAATATGAATGAAAGGTTTATGATGGAGAGGAAGTAAACCAAATCCAGGATTCAAATACATCTTCTTTATTTCCATTTGTCCCTGAGATGAGTAAGAATGTACCAAGGCGATTTGAAATAATGATAGTTTGGCTTTATCACTAGAAGGGACTACTTAATCAATAGAAATCACACTGTTCAATCATGCTAATTATTAAGGAAATGCATGTAAAACTAAAATGACATACCATGTCATGACTCCTAAATTGTCAAATGTAAATACAAAAGTGATTTCTGTGGGTTTAGAAAATGGGAACTTGACACTTAGCTGGTGGGGCTATAAATTGGCTTGCTCTTTCAGAAGGGCAATTTGATAATCTGGGACAAGAGTTTCAAAATATTTGATTTATTAATTTTATATTCAGGGATTTGTCCTAAGGAAATTATTAGAGTTATGCAAAGATTTATGTACAGGGATGCTTACTGAATATTGATAATGTCAGAAAATTAGAAACAACGCAATGCCTGACGATAGAGGGATGGTCAAACAAACAATATCATAATTATACTATGAAATAGTATGCATCAGTTCAAAATTTTGAACATTTAATGACATAGAAGATGCTTATGACATTATATTAAATGAAAAGTACTGTATTTACAAAATAATCTAAATTCTGTAGGCAAGAAATAACCTTCTGGGGCATAAAAAATTCCAGGAGGAGTCAACACCTTGATCTTCAACTTCTAGTCTCCAAAACTATCAGACAATAAATTCCTGCTGTTTAAGAAAAAAAAAAATTCCAAGAATAAAATGTACAAATATGTGAACATTGTTTTTCTTGTGGTAGGAGGGGAGTTTTAATTTTTTCTTTATAATTTCTGTAATTTCAAAATTTTCCAATCAGCTATGTGTTACCTGTAATTATGAAGGAACAATAGATGCACTCTCATACAAGGGATGCCTGTCTGCGGTGTTGACATTAGTGCCTTCGTGTGGGGAAGAGGAAAGTGCCATGGTGCCATGCAGTGATGGACATATTTGAAGTTCATTTCTATGAAATAGCCCACCCCCCTCTGTCCTGCTTTCATAGTCCCACTCCTAGGTGTCTTTGGGATGCATGTGTCGTGGGCAATGTTACAGCTCAGTTGCTCTGTTGACAGGGTATCAATCGGAATTGATATCTCTCATTATTCCTTGATGATTACTTACTAAAATGCTTCATTTGTAACTGTACATAATTTTGAAACTTCCTTCTTTTTTTAGAAATAACAAGAAATAATGTGACACTCGTAAGAATTTTATGACCCATACCCTTCGCAACTACTAGGGCATGAATTTTGACTTAGACCGAGGAGGATATTTGTGATAAAGGAATTTGAGTATCACTGTGTACAGGGAAAAATGTTCACTTCCAGAAAGACTACAATAGCAACTTCCTTGTTTCTGTGTCTACCAGATCAGCAAAGCAACTGTTGGTAACTGTGAACAGCAACTCGTGCAAAGATGAATGCAATGCAAAGTTGCAATGTTTAATATTTCTCCAAGGAATTTGTTTTCTTCATCTGGCAATCTATCCATTCTCATTCTGATTCACTCCTTCCAAGATTTCTCCCAGTGCAGGCTTTACAAAGTGTGATAAAGAAAATGAATGAAAACAAATACAATGCTGTAAAGTTGCCATATGTTTTTTAAGAACACAGAAAAATGTGATTTTTCTTTTCCTTCTTCTCTCTGCCCCTCCATCCCTGCCTTCCCTTTTTGTTTTGCTCTCATTCTTGCTCTTGTTCCCACTGTCTCATTCTTTCTTTGCTTCCTGATTGAGGTTGTTACATCTAGTCTGATCCTACCTGTTTCTTCAGAGATAAGAATATATGAAACCTTCGTTTAAACAGCAGTATTTTTAACATTTGTCAGCCATCACGGCTGCGATGGGAACATGTTCTGGGTAAGATGGCATTTCCATTTGGGATTCAACTTGTGATGTGAGACTGTACTTGCACAAGAATATTCACAAAAAGAGTGCCTTTCCCAATTTTTAGACTCTGAGATGCCTTGTGGCTGTTTTTCAACGATTTACTCACTATGGTCTCAAATCCAGGGAAAGTCTTGTTTCTTGTTTCTTTCAATAATTTTACCAAACATCTGCTAAGAGCTCCCAGGGGTATATTTTGCACAGGACTGAAAAATGCCTTTTGGTAATGTTAAAAGCCTGCTACTTTTGGAATACGTAACACAGCTAATATGCATTACGATTTAATAAATCCATGAATGGATATTATATGGAGATTGCAGGCCAGCTGTTCCCTTCTAAACCAAGCCCAGAGGAACAGGGGCTGCAGCTAGAGGGATTCAGGATTTAATATAAGGAACTGGAAAGAGTTGCTGGGGAGATTTCTGAGTCCCCTGTGAAGTATCTTACTCAGAATGTTGAATGTTGTCAGCCCTGGCCTGTGATTTCCAAGCCTTGTGAGTTAAAACAAACAAACAAACAAAATATCCACTTGGATTTTTAAACATAGCTGAAAATCATTTTATTCACTGGAACAAGTTTCCAAGCAGAACTGAAAATGTGGAGGAGCATTTCCACAGAAAGTTTCTGGAGTTAAAATGGACCCTGTTCACACTCTTCCTTTGCTATCTCAACATCATAAAAATGGAGCCCCCACAGATCGCAGAAGTGACTTCATGCCTTGCACCAAACCTTTACCGTTGTAGCTTCCCCCGGGACGTCTCAGCAATCCCCACCGACCAGAGGCAGCCCTGCAGTGAGACTGTGAAGCAACAATAGGTCCTTCCATTTTCACAGTGATGTGATGTCATATGCTGTCCTGGTTAGTATCTTGTCTGATCTTCCAAAGGTCCTATAAACCAGATATTGTTATTTTCATTTTCTGATAAGAAAAGTGAGAATTGTGAGGTGGTTGATGCAAAATTACCCCTTCCATAGTGGCAAAGCCAGAGAAAACCCAGTTTTTTAAAATCCTAGCTAAAGGTCCTTTGTCCTCTAGCTCACCAATTTTAATGCACTCATCTTTTTTATTTTTCAGGGGGGTTTCACCTTCCAACCATGTGGCTGCTTTATCTGGAATGACCCTGGATAGCCCCCATTCTAAGAGATTATGAGGGAAATGCTTTTGCTGAAGCCTTCCAGAAAGCCCCCTCGAAGAAGAACATTCTTGCTTATCCATTCACTATTGGTGGCCTGGCTTTTCCACTCAACAACTGTGAGGGTGAGTTATTTAACACTTAAATGCCTCAGTTTCCTCATCTGTATAAATGGAAATAATAGTAGTTCCTGCATCAAAGTGCTGTTGTGAGGGAAAATTGAGTTCATGGATGCAAGGGGTTTGGAGCAAAGTGTGCTTGCAAGAAAGTAAATGTAGTGAAATTGCTGGTTACTGTTACAGATTTGCCATCAGTTCATGACTGAAAGCTTGGCTTTTTCATGCGATAATGGGATAATTAATTTTATAAAAATCATCTATAAATATATATCTTTTCAAGGAACTGGAAGCATGAAGGATGAATAAAAGCTAGGGGCTTATCATTCAATGAGAAAGAGGCAATATATGCACATTTCTATAATCCAAGGCATAAAATAAATAATGTAATACCAGAGCATAAAGGAAGGAGACGTTCTTTTTCTTTGAAGTGTGTTCTATTGATGATGCTATTACGGTTGTCCCCGCTTTCCCCCTTTGTCCCCTTCTGCCCAGTACCCACCTTCTCTCCAGCAGCCCTGTTCCCTGCCCCCCACGCCTTAGGTCCTGTCCATGCGTCATGCACGTAAGTCCTTTGGCTTCACCATTTCCTATGCTGTTCTTAACTCCTCTCTTTCTATTTTGTACCTACCAATGATGCTTCTGAATCCTTGCCCCCTTTTCCCCATTCTTCGCCTTCCTTGTCCCAGCTGATAACCCTCCATGTGATCTCCATTTCTATGATTCTGATCCTTTTCTAGTTGTTTGCTTTGTTTGTTTCTTAGATTCCGTTGTTGACAGTTGTGAGTTTGTTGTCATTTTAATGTTCATAATTTTGATCTTTTTCTTAAATAAGTCCCTTTAACATTTCATGTAATAATGGCTTGGTGATGATGAATTCCTTTAGCTTTTCCTCATCTGGGGAGCACTTTATCTACCCTTCCATTCTAAATGAAAGCTTTGCTGGATAGTGTAATCCTGGTTGTAGACCCTTGTTTTTCATCACTTTGAATACCCCTTCTTGCCTGCAGTTTCTTTTGAGAAATCAGCTGACAGTCTTATGGGAACTCCTTTGTAGGTATATCTCTGCTTTTCTCTTACTGCTTTTAAGATTCTCTCTTTATCTGTAACCTTTGGCATTTTAATTATGTTTCTTGGTGTGATCCTTTTTGGATCCAACTTGTTTGGGACTCTCTTTGCTTCTTGGACTTTTATATCTATTTCCTTCAACAAGTTAGGGAAGTTTTCTTTCATTATTTTTCAAATAAGTCTTCAATTTATCATTCTTCCTCCTCTCCTTCTGGCAACCCTATGATTCAGATGTTGGCATATTTGGAGATGTCCCAGAGTCTTATACTCTCCTTGTCTTTTTTATTTCCTTTTTTTTTTTTTTTCATTCTGTTCTGGTTGAATGTTTATTTCTTCCTTACATTTCAAATTGTTGATTTGAATCCTGGCTTCCTTCCCTTCACTCTTGGTTCCCTGCGGATTTTTCTTTATTTAACTTAGTGTAGCCTTCATTTCTTCCCTTATTATTTTGCCATCCTCGGTGAGTTTTCTGAGCATCCTGATCACCAGTGTTTTGAACTGTGCATCTGATAAGTTGGCTCTCTCCATTTTGCTTAGTTCTTTTTCCGGGGTTTTGTTCTGTTCTTTCATTTGAGCCATACTTCTTTGTCTCTTCACTTTGGCTGCATTCCTGTTTGTTTCTGTGTATTAGGTAGAGCTGCTTTGACTCCCTGTCTTAGTGCCCCTGTTAACTTGCAAGGCGTGGAGCCTTAGGTAATTGCCAGGGTGGAGCAACCCACTTCACCACTTTGTGGTGCTGTGTTGGGAGGAAGGATCGGAGTGGGGACAGTGCCACTGCCTAGCTTCTGGAGATTTGCCCAGCACTAGCCCTGCTTCCAGTCATTTCACCCACTTCACAAGCAGTGGGCACCAGAAGGAGATATTCTTAACATCTGGAAGAATCTGGAAAGATTTCCAGAAGTGATGGGGCTTGAATATCTTATTTGCCTTAAGTCTCTGTAGGACCTGTCTCAGAAGCTGCAGTGTGTAAAGTGCTCAGTGGATATGTGTAGGGTGACTTGAGTATGGCAGGTCTCTACCATACTCAAGGTCAAGGGTGCAGGGAAAGCTTCCTGGGAGGGAAAATAGGATAAGCCATACAGAGAGGCATGGCAAGGATTAGTTTAGGAAGCTATGGCTGGTGGATTCGTGGGTTGTAAAGGTAGACTTAGTCCTAGATATTGGATAGTTTTGAGTGGTATTCTACAGGTTAAATTTTAATGTGGAATTTAATGGAGGCAAGCTGAATATCAGATGGGTCAAAGAAAGATCGAGCTTGATTGGTTATAAGCTACAGAATGGTGTGTTTTATGAATTTGAGGAATGTTAGGACTGGTGGTCTGTAGTCCAAATATTAACAAGACTATAATTGTCAAGGGAAATGTCCATGTTGGGGGTCAAAGAAAAGCAAGGCAGTATTTTATTATTAGTTGAACATTCTGCCCTCTACTCCCAAGAACTCTAGTAAGGTGAACTTGGAAAATGGCACGCAGATCAGAAACCTAAGCAGCCTCTTTGCTAGCCCTAGGCCGAGACCCAAATCTGGGCACTGTGTTCCTGATAGCCTCAAGGAAGGGTAGGAACTTTTGAGATTAGTGGACTGAAATACACAGGAGAGAGAACGAATGAGCAAGACAACAAGATGACTCAGTCTCCACCATGGGGTACAAGTCCGGGGCCACTTTTCCATTCCTGGGCCATGAAAGGGGGAAGCAAAAGAGTCGCACTGATGGGTGTGATCATTAATCCACAGTGACTCTGCTCATTAGTAAATGCAACCCAGGCACATGCTTGGGATCTGACCCATTAAATGAGTGTCCCTCTTCCTAGTGAGATGAAAAAGAAGGCACAGGAGAAGTACAATAGATATTTTTCTCTTCAGAGGTCTACCTGAAAGATGGCTTAAAGAGGAGAACCATTAGAGATAGACAAAATTTGAGTAAGTCACTGTCCATTGGACTGAAAAGAAGGCTTGATTTCAAAGACATTGAACAATTTAACCTTATATTAAAATGAGGTAGTTGCATCGAAGCTAATTAGCAGTTTCCCATCTTCAGTGAACGAGAGGATGGGGCTGCTGCCATCAACTGAGATAAGCAATGAAAAGGCCATAGAGATTTCTGTTCTTGTGCAGTTTTTGTGCAGTCTTAAAAAAAATTCCCACATCTGCTGGTATCCTGAGGCTACCTCAAAGCTAAGCAGAGCTCTAAGTTAATTAACAAGTAGTATTATAATATTAATAAAAAGGGAAGGATGAAAATCACCTTTTTTTTTTAGAGAAGTAAAGAACAAGGAGGTAGAATTTTTCAGGAAGGAGGTTTACATGGGGTCTGGAAGAAATGGATGCCTGTTGGCATCCATTTTGTGTCTTAGAGGATCTCAGAAAACATCTAAGAGGTGCTGAAAGCTTTTGGAAAAATTGTGTCAAATAAAGTTTTGAAAGAAGGCAGTCACAAATTACTCTCCAAGCAGCATTTCCAAATTGAGCAGAGAACTTGGGCTCTGGGAATTGTTTAAGCACATGAGAGAAAAGAAGAAGGGAAGGAGGAGCATGGCAATTCCAGGCTCATGAAGGAGGATACATACGTGTGCATCTTAGCATGTGTCCTAGAATCACTGAAGCGAGCTGGCAATGGGTACAGAGGAAACCACTGAGTTAAGTGCTGAAATGTAGTTGATATTTCAGGTTATTATTTTAGGAAGATAAGAAAAGGGACACAAATTCAGTGACTGCTAACAAGTAAGGTAATTTAAGAGAACACTATAGTTAATGAAGTTCAAATCCAGGTCTAGATCAAAGGCCCAAGGGCTCGGTACTCAGGCAGCCACTGGGGACAGGAACAGACAATGGCCAACATCCAAAGTGGTAGTTTTTATCCCATGGGGGAAAAGGTTAAAAAAAGGAGGGACTGGAACTTTGGCTAGTGGCTGGGGAAAAGTGTAATAACCCAACATAAAAGCAGGAAGAAAGACCTTGATAAGTGAGAGAACACAGTGTTTTCATTTGGGTTCTTGTTGAAACAAGAGCCAGTTCTCAGGTTGAGTTACCTTGATCCCTTATAAAAGAATGAGTAAGCTCTTCATGTATGTATATGGAATAATTCCACAGGGTAAAACAAAAGAAATACAGTACACTTGGTATAGTATGTCAGCAATTGTGTAAAATAAAATGTATGTGGTTTTCTCTTTATTTATCTACTTTAGAACTTCTGGAGGCATTGGTTATTGATAATGGTGGTAGAGAGGAACCACACAAAAAGAAATAGAGGGTAGAAAGAAGACTTTAACTTACACTTATCAATTGTTATATGACCTGTGGAAAAATTAGAGATAGACACTGTAAAAAGACTGTGTTGCTTGAAGATTTCATGTGAGAGTAAATGGGATTTTATGTCTTGGAAAGAGTAGCGAGTAAGGTGAGCAGTCATCTCGCATCATGGAAGGAAGCACTTCATTTTAACAAGTTCTTTCAAATATTCATCACCCATAATTTGTGTTTAATGTGTGAGTTAAAAACTTTAACTCAAGTCAAATGTGTGAATGTGAGTCTAGATTAAAGACACATTTCCTTGGAGAATAGAAATCAGTCAAAATCACCCACTTTTGGGGCTGTGTGAATCTTCCACTCTTTCTGGCTATCTTTAGTAGCACAGTGAAAACTGTGGGGCAGACCTAAGGGGTGAACAAAATTCTTGCATTTAAAACCGTAAAGTAAGCTTGTGTCTCAATAGCTTTGCGATAGAGCTCTTCCTACCTGTGGGTGCCTTGTTTGTTTGTTTGCTTGTTTTTCCTGGTTTGTGTCAACAATGTTTTGGCTTAAAAACTCTAAGAAATTGGTCACTAACTCACCTAAACTCAACAAAACAAACCAGAAAAGGGAGACAGATATGATGATGAAAAGAAATATTTGGACTTCACTGTTCTGCTCAGGACAAGTTTTACCTGAAATGTTTTTACATTAAATTATAGCTTGCAATACCATGGTTCGTTATAAACCTTTCTCCTGCCTGTAGCTGTCATCGCAGTCGTTGGGGACAAAACTGGAAGGTGATTTCAGAGTGATGCTGTGCAGGCTCTTCCTATGAATGAAATCGCATTCAGGATGACTGAAGGATTTATTTGTGTAAGTTATAAGTATAACATTGAATATAAATAAGTATTGCGTACAACTTTTGGAAGAATTGCGAACCCTTTGGGGTTAAAGATTTGTAATCAGGTGTTATTGTCAAGGCAGTGCTAAAGTGATGGTCAATGAAAATATTTTAACAGTGTAAAAACATGCCTTAGTTAAGTCATTATAAAGGAAATAGTAAAAACAAAGATTTTTAGATTCAACCCTGATTTTGGAATGTCCTCATTTTATTTTCATGCTCTATAACTTCAGTGCCTCAATTCTTATCTCAGAAATGGGAGACCAGTGCTGTTGTATGATGATACTAAAGGGAACAAAACATGTTATTGCAGTCATTCTTCAAGGATAAAATATTAACGTTTAGAAAATTATTCTGGATTAGATTTATTGATAACTAATATTTTTACCTTTTTTTAAAAAATTATGTTCCTTTCAAACAGTAATAGCTTACTTAGCTGCTCTTTTTGAGACATTCCAATTGAGAATTGAACAAACAATGTTCCTTTATTTATATAAGTCCCTTCAGTTTTTAAACATCTCTTCTTTGATCTAAAGCAATCTTGGAGCGTTTTCCTCTTCTCGACTGTAAAGTAGATTCGTGCAAGATAATTTTCTCCAAGTGCTCCCGCCTTGTTTACAACAGTAAGTTCTTTTAAAATTTCATAAGTTATATTTCCAAGGATCACAATGAAATATTAATACATTGGGGTTGAATTACCAAACACCAATTTCTGGAGGAAAGCTCAAATAGACAACAAACTGACGAGTGGCGAGAGCTATTAAATACTCCAGGATTCTAGCTATTTATCTTTGGTGTTTTGGTAATTGTGATTTATTGGGGAAAGTTACAATGCTCTGAGTTCATCAGGCTTCCACTTCTGTATTGTGGCCCAGGCTTACTGCTTTTGTTTGTAACATAAATCATGTCTGGGAACCAAAGACTCGAGATCTGCGAACCTTTAAGCTGTTTTTTTGCTTTTCTTTGTGTTTCCTTGTTAGGAAATCGTGATGCTATGTTTAAATATATATTATTTGTTTTAAAAGAAATATGATCCAGAAATAAGGGTTGATGTAGGGTTTATTAGAAGACAAATGAGTCTCAAATTTATGACTCTCAAATTATGAGTCTCAAATTTAGTCAAAAATATTTGACTACCCACACCATCCTTTTTTTGAAACTCTTTTGTGTCATTTTGGATCAGAGTCACCTGCCTAACTCAAAGACTGTGAATTTTGAAATGCTGGCAATAAGTAATTTTCTCTTATTCTGTATAATTAAAATGCAAACATACAAAATGTTGCTTTGGGAAGCTGCAAGTTACCACCTCTCCTTTTCAAAATCTGTCCCTAGAATGCCTTACCTTAAGTCTTTACTTGCCAGGACACTTCTGTCATTCACAGTCACATCAAATGTCATTTCCTCAAACAGGTCTTTCCAATGCTTTCTAAAGTGGTCCCCACCATTACTCTCTATCACATTAACTTGTTTCATGTGTATGCGAAATCATTTTACCTGCTTCTTCTTTATTGTGTGTGTCCTCTTAGCAGAAGGAAAGGTCTATGAGGGCAAAGAAATTGCCCACCATGTTTTCAGCTGTGTCATCAGCACAGCCGAGGACTCAGTATGTAATAGACACAGCAAATACTTGAATACATTCAATAAATAAATGAAATGGAAGTTAGAGCTTTTGCCCTGCATCGTTCTGTAGGTACAAATCTTGAGCATATTATTTCATCCCATTCATTTTATTTCTTTCTTTGTAAAATGTTGAGTTGAGCATCATGACTTAAAAGGTTGCTCTAAGGTTGCAAAGTGTTACAGCTTTAACTTCAAAAATTCCACTTAATTAGTATTGTTTATGGCAAGAAAACCCATTGCTTTGGATTGCGTCACTGTACTGGTAGACATCAGTAATTATGTTTTAGCTAAATTATTGTTTACCTTTGATTTTGAGGGAAAATTGTCCTGATTTATACTTTTCCTCTAGTGGATACCTCTTTTCTGTTATAATTTTGACTTGGTACCTTATGATATACAGAGAATGTTCTCTGTAAAAGGACACTTATCTCTGGCTATATACGGTCAGAACCTGAACAAATAGGTTTAGTGCTGCTGAAGTTAAGTTTGAGAGATGTTACCGAATCTGCCATTCACTCTGAGTGATTGATCATCAGTCCTTGAAACACTCATGAATATGTAGTCTTCAGTGTTTCCACAATTCAAATTCAAAGCCTAGGTTTCAAGTGATAAAAATAAGTAGATGTTAACAATTGGCTTTTTCACCACCTGCTTTTTTCAAACTATATATTTATGTGCATATTCTTATGGTGTAAATTATTTCAATAACCATATTTAAAGTAAGATCAAGAATCTAGCCCTTCCTATTCCCATCTCATATTAATTTTCTCGGTACATCATCAGTTTATCACCATCTGACACCACATGCAAATACACACACAATTTATTTATCTCCATTTTTGGTTCTCACTAGTAGATTGTAAGTTTCACATCAGATTTTTTTGGTCTTTTTTTTTGGTCTATTTTGTTCCCTGTATGTCTACTATGTGTCTGTCACATAGTACAAATATAATAAATATTTGTTGAGTAAATAACTGAATATGTTCATATATAATATCTAGGTTTTTTTTTTTTCATTTAATCTATTGCCAGAAAAGCAGGACCAATACTTGCTTCTGACTTTCCATTGTCTGTAGTATTAAGTTGGAAATCTGTCAGCAAAATTGAATTTCAACAAAAATAAATCTTTTAAAAATCAGTCACTGACAGTATGGTGATTACTAGAGGAATAGGAGGGTTGGAGGAGGTAGAAGAGGGTAAACGGGAGATAAATGGTGATGGAATGAGACTTGACTTGGGGTGGTGAACACACAATACAATACACAGATGATGTGTTATAGAATTGTACACCTGAAACCTATATAGTTTTATTAAGCAATCTCACCCCAATGAACTCAATAAAAAAGAAAAATATCAGTCACTGTTTTAGAACTTAATTTTGTCACCATTTAGTGCACACTATGAGTTAGACACCACAATTTTTTCTTTAGAATAAGAATTAAGAATAAAATCCATAATGAGATATTCAAATTAGCTTATATGCCAAAAGTTAACCTTAGGATTCTGATGAACAGGAAAAAAGAACCTTTAAAAAAATGCTTCAATGGGTATACAGTTTAATGATTTCATATAAAAGACCTCCTATTTTTTAAAATCTTTGTTAAGGAAGAGGAAAAAAGTTCTCTCTGTTCTCTTTATCAGCATACTTCTTTGTCTTTTGCCTATGAAATAAGAGGAAAAGGTTTGGTCTTTACATGAGATAAAATTTCCATAAATTTTATTTTTTCAGAATAATAATGAGCTTTTTGAGTGTCAAGCACCCTCTTTTTTATGTTTGTCTGAACTCAGGAGGAAGAATATATTGAGCAGCTTTTCTTCTTTTCCAGTAAATGAAATAAAAAGTTGTTCATATTTCAAGCAGGATGGGGAAGCTCTGTGAAGCGTTTTTTCCCCCCCAGAAGAACAGGGCATCTGCTATTCACAAGACTCTAGAAGTAGAACAACAAAGAGAACTAATGAGCAAATTGCCAAGACTTAATAAAAATCTGAATGACCTTTCCTTTTTAGAGGAAAGGGCCACTGATCCCAAGCATGCCATTGACACCAACAAGAAAGAAAAATGAGTGTATAGCCTTGGAAGAGGGAATTTTTGGTTAGTTAAACTGAAACCACCTGTTAATGTCAATTATTTTATTTTTAGAAAAATAAACCCAAAGTGTTAGAAATCCCAGTTTATAGAAAGCTATTTTTTGGAGTTAAATGAACCATAAGCAATAATTTCCCCCCTGTAAACCCTTCTCATCCATTTATTTTCTCACTTGTCCATTCATTCATTCCAGGGTTCCATCGTACACTAAACAGGCCAACCTGGAAATAATTACAGTGGTATGACAGATGTGCTAATAAAAGTGTAGACAATGAACAGAGAAGGATTGGGTTAACATTGCTTGCAGAATTTAGACAAATCTTTTGTAAGAGAGTGACATTTGAACCGTGTTTTAGAGATTACGGAGGATTTTTTCAGTAGGACAACATGGAAAGAAAATATTGAACAAAAGGAAATGGCTTTCAAAACAACAGAGATGAAAAAAAGCAAATCAAAAAATGTGTAAGCCTTTGCTTGGTTAACGAGAAGGCGTATTAGGCCATTTTCCTGAATGCTAGTATTACATTTTCCCTGAACAATTATATACCTGCTTTTCATGTTTAGCCCAGCTCAATCTCCAGCAACCAAATTGAGATGACTCATACCATAGTGTCAGGGAGAAATATTTTCAATGGGAATCATTTGTTTGAATCACTATGGTGAAGAAATGTGTTCACTCACTGGCCAGTTAAATAGCCTAAACGCTCTGCAAGCATTTCCAGGATAGCTATTCATTTCATAATGATTGGTTCTCTTGTGGGTGAAATGCTGCTGTTTCCCCATTACCGGTGATGGAATGTCTTGATTAATATCTCTCACTTTTCTTCATTCTATCTCCTGGGTGTTTTGGCCATGACTTCATGGGAATTCAAGGGTTGCTTGGTAGAAATATTTGTACAGTTAGGACAGCTCATATATTCTTTAGAAACATATTTGTTTGCTCTCTTCACTCCTTCTGGCCCCTTGCCTCCTGTCTTAGCTGCCTTCACCTTTTCCCATTACCTTCTTCCCATCTCCGTGAAAGGAATTAAGACTTGTTCATACCGTGATCTTGGTATTCATTTTTTAAATAATTTTTTAACTGTTATTCTATTACAGTTGTCCCAGTTTTCCTCCTTTGCCCTCCCCCGCCCACCCTGCCCCTGCTCCCACAGCCAATTCCCACACTGTCGCCCATGTCTGTGGGTCATTATACCTGTTATTGGTGTAGTCCCTTCTCCTTCTTTCACTTTTCTTAATCCTTATTATTTATCCAATATTGCATACACTATAAAAATTAAATGAATATTTTAATTCTGATAATTTTTATTAATATTTTAAGTAAATATATAATCATTTGAGTTTTAAGATTGTAATAGAAGTATTTTATTGTATGAAAGTAATAATAATGCTTTCTATTTTTTATAAGTGTTTTCCATTATTTTATGATAATATATCCCATCTTTATGAATTGATGTAATATCATAAAAAGTTATAATATTTAATGAAATAGAATATTAATCTTTACATATGGCTTTTGAGCATATACTTACATATAGGTGATAAAAACACTATTATACAGAACCTTTTTATTTTTCCATTTATGTTTGTCACATATAAACATAAATTATTGCAGTTATTACTTATTTCCATAAATGGAGCATTTATATTTTCACTTTTCTTGTACAGACCTAAATTATTTCAAGCAGAATACAGCCAACATATTAAATACAGATTTATCCAGGAAATGAAAAATGAAACTTTCTCAAAATATAAACATAAAGGTTTTAAAAGTCTTTATGTTTATAAAACTAGTAGCTATCACTGTGAATGGCGTGGCTCAGTGGGTTGGGCATCCTCCTGCAAATGGACTACGTCCCTGGTTTAATTGCCGGTCAGGGCACAGGCCTGGGTTGCAGGCCAGGTCCCTGGTGGGGGGTGTGCAAGAGGCATCCTATTGCAATTTCTCTCACACATGCATGTTCCTCTCCCCCTCTTTCTTCCTCCAATCCCCTCTCTCTAAAAATAAGTGAAATCTAAAAAAAATAAAACTAGTAGCTATCAGTAAAATTGAAGATGAGGTATTTAAATGATTAATATTTGAACATGATTAAATGAAAGTCTGATTAATTTTGGATGCATAGTTATATTACATGGGATTGTTTAGTTAGAAAAATATTGAATTACTCTGTGAGCAAAATTCTTTGTAGAATGTAACTTAATATTATAGGTCCTCGTTCCCAGAGAATTGTTAATTTTTGATATAACATGACAATTAACATTTGCTTTGTAGAGGCATCATTTTAAATGTTTTTATATGTCAATTTATTTAATAATCAGAATAGCTCTCTGAAGAAGGTACTGTGGATTATCTCTGTTTTTTTGTAGATAAGGAAACTGAGGCACAGAAATGAAGCACAAAGTTAAGGTTCAGGCCTCATAACTAGTAAGGGACTTTCAAGCCTTGCTCTCTGCAGAGCTAGTGCTATTAACTTTTGAACCCTATTGTTTTCAATGATTGGGTATCTAGGTGGACTACTACTTCTACAAAATTAGCTGTGTATTTGAGGAAAACTTATCGTGACAGAAAATTGTATATAGAATCATGATCAATAGGAAAGTGAAGTAGGTAGTCATGAACAGTAACACTTCACAGTTAATAGCTGTGTCACTTTGTGTAAATCTGATTTCTCTGGTCTTGGTTTCTTCACCTACAGAATAAGAATAATGAAATACTCTTCATTGGGTGATTTTTAAAAATTCAGTAAAATAACTTAAGGTTAAGTATTTGTAATCTGCCAGAAACTTTGGCAGAAAGAAGTTATCACAAAATAAGTTATTTGCATCCTGCTTCTGCAACACTTCTAATGTGAGTGTCTTTCAAGTTGCTGTCATTGTTGATAGAAGTCAGTAAAAACTCCTTGTCCAAGTTAAGATGAAATGAATAAAAAAAACTTGAAGAACTGGCAACTCAGGAGTTACCAAATAATTATTGAATTTGTATATTCTAAATGCAAATAGACTATACTAAATATTTTGGCTTCTTGCCCTGCTTTAAGTAATTGTTTCAATCCATTTCTATTTGTTAAATACCTTATTGTTATATATTTGATAACTTCAGAAATATTGAAAGACTTACCACTGATAATATTACCAGAAGGCATTGTGGTAGCAACTCAAAAAAAAAACAAAAAAAAAAACAACAAACCTCATTCAAACATTTATTTAGTTTCCAATATCTGTCTGATCTTTTTTTTCTTTTTGGTAAGTATTGTGACATGATGGAAAAAAACATTTTAACTCCCTGAAGAGTTAAGCATGCTTATAAGCAGACATTTAAGGTTTTTGTAGCATGCAATGGGTAAGTGTGATGATATGTGGTTGTTATTGAAGGAAAGAGGAGTCTTCAAATAAGGCTTCCCAGAGGAAGTGGGTCTTGATCTGAGATTCAGAGAAGACTTAGACTTAGCACACCCATGGTGGTGTGCGAAGGTGTCCTGCTGAAAGACTTAGCATGTACAGTGGTGTGGTGACAAGAGCTGTCATGTTATGTTTAAGGTACTGAGGTATTTGGTATGCTTGGAATGAGGGAATCTTAAGAGGGAATAGTAAGAAACCAGATTAGAGGTATAGGCAGGTCTAGGTCATTAGAGCCTTTGGGCACTCATCTAGACTATTAGAACTTGATCTTACAAAAATGTGGGGAACCATTTATGGCAGTTACATGACCACATGTGCAATTTGAAAATATCACTCTGGCAGTACAGTAAAGGATAGTCACCCATCCTCAGGGTAAGTGTGAAGAGAAGCCTTTTACACTAATCCTGATTTATGATGAGGGGTCGTGGGGCAGAGGAATGGAAGATATGTGAAAGATGGAGTCTTTTTGATTTGGTGACTGCTTCATCACAGATAGTCTTAAATGATATCTTGGTTTCTAGTCTGGACAATTGCGAATGGATGCTGGGATCATTAGTCAGGATAAGGAATATGAGAGAAGTGGATTTGCTCAGAAAGATTTGGATGTTCCTGTCTAGAATACAAGATAGTAGGTTAGGATTTGGATATAGCTTTGAAAGTGTCTTCTAGCATATTCAACTAACCTTTAGTTAGAAAGAAGAGGTCCCCTGAAATATTAGATGCTCCTTTCTTGACCTCCTTTAGCCCCAAGTGGACATTGCCCTTGAGTTACAATTCTGATCATTATCAGTTGAATTCTTCCTTAAGGTAGAATCAAGACAACTACCAATCAAAGCAATTATTCTCTAATTCTAAAAGACTGATCTGGTCCTTGTACGGATATCCTTTGTTGGCCAACCATAGACAGGGTGCCTGGTAAGAGGACTTCAGTCATTGATGTTAGATGGTACCATGAATAGAATTAGAAGGTGTTTAGATGTAACATAATTAATGTGGGTTAGGTATAATAAGTTAGAAGCAGAATTCTGTGTTGACTGTTATCAGAGACAAGAAGAAGAAATGTCATAATTTGGAAAAACCCATGTGGTGGCCATGGTGTTGCACCTCTCATTTTTTCCATCCAGAGAACTGCTACGGGGAACAGAGTTGCCTAATGGCATCCAGCCACCACAACTTTGGGCTCCACTGTGACATTCACACTGAGGCCACCCTTCTCCTAAGCTGGTTAAAACCAGTGACAAAGCATAGCAGTGGTGCTAGATCTAGGCCAATACAGATTTCATGTCAGTTTCCTTATGGACATTCTTTGGTCAGGACCTTTCTTACAGCCTAAAAGACTTTTAAAACTTCACTATGATGTGAGGCTCTTCCTATCCAATTCTTTCCATTCTTCTTGCACAGATGTCTGACCTGCTCTGTGGTCAGAAAGTGCTTCCCATTTAGTCCTGCTTCCTTCATTTTTATTGTTCATTGACATCGCTCCCAATAAATCTCTTATACTTAAAATCCCATCTTGACATCTACTTCTCAGAGGACTGAATGCAGTTATAAGTTAAGTTGACAAGGGTTTATGTATGACACATAAGCATGTTACTTATCATGCCTTAGATGATAGTCCTCATCCTTCATCCTTACTTTTTAGCTAAGTAAGGATCTGTACAGATTTTCTTGGAAAAAAGGCATCCTACTCAGTTTGGCCAGAAGAATTCACTTGCATACATTCATGAAAATAATAGAAAAGATCCATGAGAATAGTTATGGGTGTATTTTCAGCAAAGTCACACAAACTCTTAAAAGTGAAAATTGTCTGAGGCTTCCAAGGCAGAGTCCATTGAATGAGGGAAACAAAAGCTTATAGCTGATCCCTGAGGAACATTAACATAAAGGCAAGTGGAGAAAGAGAAATTCAACAGAGCAACTGTAAAGGAGCAAGTGAAATCATAGGAGTTAAGTGGGAGAGACGACATAGATGCCATTGAACCAGAAAGATTTAAGAAGAAAGGAGTAGTCAGCGGTGCCAACTACCAAAAAGAAAGCAAAAGACATAGGGCAGATTTTTCTAACTGATACAATATGGATGTTATCAGTGGTCTAAGCAGGGGCAGTTTTCTTATGGTGTGGGGGGCAAAATCTAACCGCACGCAGTATGTTAATGAGTAATAGATGTGGTAGTGGAGCACAGGAACATGGGCATTTATTGTAAGAATATTTGTTATTTTATAAAGGAAGGAATAAAAGGAAATGTGAATTTGGAGACAATTTTTCAAAATAGGAGGAATTCTCTATTCTAATGCTATTGGGTGAGTGGTTTTAAAACTTTTATTTAGTTATCTTGTGCCTTAATTTTTTCCCTCTGTAAAGTAGAGATGGTAACTGTGCTTTTTCATAGTGTTATTGTGAAGGTTAAAAGAACTGATACACATGAAGTACTGAGATGAGTGCCTGAAACATCATAAAGGCTATGTATGTGTTTACTTATGAAGCTTTTCTTGTGTGCAAAATTGATTGTATTTAAAAGTAGAGGGGAGATATCCTATAGAAAGGGAGAGTTGGAGTTTTAATATTTCTTTCAGAAACAGAAGGAAATGATAAATGAATTTTCAAATAGAGAGGTAGAATTTTTTTTTTCTTTTGGCTTCATAGCTCCATGTTCTCGGCAAACACTGTGAGTGTGATATCTCTGTATGGACAGTAGATATTAACCTTTCCTGGCTGGCTAGGGTCAGTGCTCCTGTGAATGAGCCATCAGACAATGGGTTGGCAGTTTTGAGGAAAGAAGCGAAGTTTAGAGCATCTGCTGAGGAACAGGGGAAAGGTGAGTGAGCTAAGGATAGATAGAAGGGCTGCTGGGGTTATTAACGTGTAATCTTGGAAATTATTAATTAGTATAGGCTTTCATCATTGAGATCACTGAGAGAGATTCTTCATCAGGGCTTAATTATCTGAGAGAAAGATGGACAAATTCCTTAGAACCTTCTGGATCTAATGGGCTCAGCTATTTGCCCAATAGCTATTAATGCTCATCAGTATTCACATTCTCTTCTTCCTGGTCACACAGCTAGACTGCATTTTTCAGTCTTTCCTAGGCCAAGGTGTGGCCCTATGACTAAGTTCTACCCAGTGGAATTGAGGGAAATGATATACTGTTTATGGGCCTAGCCCACAAAAGCCTCTGAAACCCCTTCTCTAAGGTCCGTCTGAATGGGGAAGTCTCTGAGGACATGGAGGATCATGAAATTGGAGGAACTTAGAGCAGAGTCTCCCTCCTCTATGTCCCCACATTGCAACGGGACATGAAAATAAATCTTTATTATGTTAAACCAGTGAGAATTGGAGGTTATTTATCCCAGGAATGGCCTTACCTCTCTGTACAGTGTCTTTGGAAGTTCTCTTATTGTATGAAGCCTGTGGCAATCTCCATAGAGTTTTGGAGCAAAGCCACATTTTCTCAATAAATATTTTATTTTTTTTAATTGTAAGAAGGAGACCCTCACTTTTGCTAGGACCTCACAGAGACTATACACAGGGTTGCGGTGCATCCAGTGTCTCTCCAGCATCAACTCAGTCATCTGATCGACTGACCCATGAAGCCAAGTGTTCTCACAGGCACGCCCCCCACAGGTAGAAGTGGATTTCACAGAATAGGACCCAAGCATGCCCTGATGGCACGAGGTGGCTAATATCCCCACAATGCCTACTTCTGCCACACCGCCTCTTCTCTCTCCAAATACTAGTGTAGCCTCAAGAGCAGTTTCC
The DNA here is from genome assembly GCF_021234165.1 of Pteronotus mesoamericanus. NCBI lineage: Eukaryota > Metazoa > Chordata > Mammalia > Chiroptera > Mormoopidae > Pteronotus > Pteronotus mesoamericanus. The sequence goes on from NW_026555277.1 coordinate 3,100,078, forward strand.
TATGACCAAATTACAGTGGGGAGAAAAGAGCTTTGTTTAAGATGACAGTCTATAAAAGGAAGGCTCCAGCATCCCAGCCTGCTGCATGGGCTGCCCTAAGGGATGGTGAGGAAGAGCAATCCTTCCAGCAGCAGAATTTGGCATAACACTTAACCAAATGTTGAGTCCACAGGTCAGCCAGCTTCTCCCAAAATATATTCTGCATATTATAAATAGTCTAAATATTGAGTAGATAATATCACTGCTCACTCACATTCTTGCTATCGCTTATTGCTGTATACCATGTTATGGAATACTCTTAACATTGGCCTACTAGGCCCTAACATTCCCTGCTTTACACTAGAACTTCAGTTTGGACCATCCTTTCTTTTGTTGCTCTAGCCACTAGCTGAATTTTAATTCCCAAGCATCAAGCTCTTGACCCCACACAGACATTCACAACACCATCTCCAGCTCTTTGTCATCTTTTAGATTTTAGCATAAATTTGCATTCCTTTGATAGGCTGTTACTAATCTTTCAGCATTAATTAAACTCCTGCAGTTACTCTACCTTTTCCAACTTTTCTTCTGCTCTCTATTCTTTTTCCTTCATAGAAGGTACCATTTTATGTAATGGTTTTTTGGTCATTTTTTCTTAAAAGTTGTCTTCACTGTATTGTAAATTCCGTAAAAGTGAAAACCATTCTGTTTTGTTCGCTTTTGGATATAGAGCACCCAGCACGATGCCTGGCTCATAGTGAGTTGATGAAAAATGTGTTGAACAAAGAATGAATAGATAGCTGTCCTTCTTGGAAAAAAGTTGAGGAGAATGTGGGTCCTTACACCAAGTGTGAGTGTGCAGGTACGGGGAAAGCCATTTGATTTAAAAGCCATGGCAAAGAGAAGTAGTAGGAAGCTGGTAGAACAAAGACAGAAATGCCTGGAGGAACAGGGAAAGGTGGGTAAGATATAGATATGTAGACTGTTGAAACAAGAAAGAGCTTGTGGATATTAGAGATTAGTCAACAGTGGCATTTTTAAAAGAAAGTTTATTTTACCCTGACTGGAAGCATTTTCTTCACTTTTTTTCTCTATCTTTACCTTTCTACATAAAAACAAAACAGAACAGAACAAAGAGCAACAGAATAAACAAATCTAGTCTTAGGTTATTAGATTTCTTTGGGCTAAAGTATCAAGGACAATAAGCGTCACGTATAGTGCGCCGCATTTCTAGAAGCCTCCTAATTCATTCATTAAAGAAAAGTTGTGTATACATTACTATTCATGAACAAAATAAAGATTAATGTCCCTCATGAAATATCTAGATTTTACTACCAAATTATTGTAATGATGTTTTTCTAGGCCTACACATTCTGGAAAATAAAGCTTCTAATAAAAATCTTAAAGGCTTTCAAGAGAGAAAACTCCAGATTTCCAACTGAAGTGCATCCCTGAAGCTGATTAAACACTAATATGAAAGGAACACACACTCATATATAAAAAGCAGACCATTAAAGACCACATTTTTGAAGGTAGAAGATTAAGGAAACAGATATCCCTGAGGGTGGCTGAATGTTACTGCTAACTGCAAAATACTCTCAGGTTCAGTTATTTTTTCAAGATGTCATAAAATCCTGCAGTCATTCCAATCATTTCATGCCTAAAGTTTTCCCCATTGAAATAACATGTTTTTCAGGACAATGTTACAAAAGGAATGAAGGATGTTCCATTAAACATCTGCAGAAGATCTATGAGATTAAAAGACTTGGTTGCTCTGCGGTATGTTCATTCCTTTCTCCTGCTGGAGTTCCCTGTGACACAAGCGTTTTTCTTCGTGGAAAAAACAACAGTGCTCTGAAGTAGATCTAACTTCAGGAATTACACCTGTTAAAATAGTCACTTATGACCCCCAGAAAAACTATTACTTAGACCAATGGTGGGTGCATTGAGCAGTGTAATTAATTTCAAGCAACAGAAATAAATTGATTTAAGTTCTAAAATGTGTTAAGCAATAAGTGGCAGCTCATAGAGTTGGATCCGAGGGCTGGCCTGGGGAATGCAGCCAGGGACAGTACCTTAGATTGAGCCCCACAACTGTGTATGAACTGTCATGACAGGTCATCACCAGAGCCACTGGCACCATCAACATCATTGCTAGGCACTTCTGCCCTGCTAACTGGGTGCAGGGGCTAATTCTGTGGCCTGCCCCCCCCCCCCCCCCACAATAATCGGTTCTATGCAGATGCTGTTTTCTTGCATTCCCATCTCAAGATTGAAAGTTCAGAGACAGTACATCTGATTGGAGGAGACTAGGTCCCACATCAGTGCCCTAGCTTCTAGGGAGGCTGGTATTCTCCAATTCTATGTTGAGAGGTGGACTTTTCTATAAGATAGGCATATATCTTTGACATATAAAAGATAAGTGGTTCATAGATGGCCAAAGGAATAGAAAACATCTGCTATAGTGCATTTGGTTTGACTTAGTATAGGTTTTGTTATAAAAGAGTGTCTAATGTTTTAAGCGGTTATTAAAATCAAAATGTGGAGGAGAAAGACATGGTTCACACCCAGTCTGGAGCATCTAAAGCTCACCAAGTCTTAGAGTTCCCATGCTTGTGTGAATGCGTGTGTGTGTGCGTGTGCATGAGAGAGGGGGAGAAAGAAGGCGCACGGGTGTTTATATACACATTTAAATAAAGTAATATTTGGACTTTTTTCCCTCTCTCATGTTGCTATTGGGAGATTTCAATGAGATTTGGGTGAAAGGAATTTGAAAATATAGAGCAAAGGAATTTAGGGTCAGATAAAACTAGATGAAAATCTGGTCTCTACCTTCTACTAGATGTATAATCTTAGATTTGTTATAACTTATTCAAGTTTCAGGTTCCTAATGTGATAAAAATGGTATTAAAATGGCAACTTTTTAGAGTTCTCAAGAAGTTTAAATGGGACCATGTGGTTAAGAGCTTTTTACACATGAAAAGCATTTAACAAAGGGTTGTGTTTGTGTACACGGGCACACGTACATTGTGCACACACACAAACACAAACTGAAGAAAACATGTTCTTCAGCCAACTAAATCTATTATGTAGTTGACGAGGAAAATACATCTATAATGTTTATGTACTTTTGAATATTTTCTGGTTGTTGCAAATTAATTTTGGTAAGCATTTTATATATATACACACACACACATGTACATACATACACACATATGTTACATGGCAGGGTTTGTTCTGAAAGAATCCAGCCATGTACTATGAAAAATAGAGACACTTATTGAAGAAGATGCAAGATACAAGAAACATCGTACATAGGAAAATGATGCCTCAGTCCCCTTCAGAGTGGACATGTTGGGAGCTCACACTGTTTTCCCAGCATCTCTTCCACTGTTCAAAACACTCTGCAAAATCCTTTGTTGGAATCATCATCAGCTGCCCCAATGTGTTTTTCTGGATCTCATTGACTGTTTGAAATCTCTTCCCTTTCAAAGGTTATTTTAGTTTTGGGAAAAGCCAGAAGTTGCAGGGCATCAAGTCTGTGCTGTAGTGGGGCTGAGTTATTTGGGTGATTTGATGTTTCTCCCAAAATCTATATAAGATGTAATGCATGAACAAGGGCGCATTGTTGTGATAAAGATACCAATGACCAGTTGCCCATAGCTGTGGTTATTTTCATTGTATTGCATCTCTCAACTGATGAAGAACTTTGAGGTAGTACTCCTTATTAATTGTTTGGCTCAGAGGGTATAAACCTTGCATTAGTGATGGATAAATCTTCCCAATTAAAAAACGTAGTTAACATGGTCTTGATCTTGCTGCAACTTTGCTGCGCTTTCTTCAGGCATGGAGAGCCAGGTGACTTCCATTGGGACGACTGGGCCTTGTTTCCAGATCATAGCTGTAAACCCACAATTCATCTCCAGTTATGATCATCTGGAGGAAATCTGGTTCATTGGTAGCGGTTTGAATCGTCATTAGCAACTGCAGCACAATGTTCCTTTTGCTCTGGTAGCAGAAGCCATGGAATGAATTTTGCCATGGCATGTTTCATGCCAAGTTCCTGCGTCAAAATCTCGCAGTAGTTTTGAGATTCCCATATCAGCTTCTAGTTCTTGCACTGTCAGTTGCCAGTCTTTGTTGATTGCAGCCCATGCATGTTCAACATTCTTGGGTATCCTGCTGGTTGCAGGCCTTCCAGAATGTGGATCACTTTCAACAGACTCTTGACCATCTTTGAAGTGTTTGTGTCACACTTTTATTTGCATTGCCCTCACTGCATTGTCCCCCAAAGCCTTCTGAATCATCCAAAGTTTCCATGGAGGAATGTTCAAGCTTAATGCAGAATTTGATGCAGATTCATTGCTCTTCTCACTCAGTCATTTTGAATGTGATGATGACACAGTACACATGCTTATTCAGTGGTGTCTACCCCGCCCCCAACTGATTAGTACAGTGAAGTCATCATTGTTCACACACATGCATTCCAGTCCTCTCTCCTTGGCTGCCAGTTTCCATGATGTTGCACAAACCGTTCTTGTTATATTAACAATGGCTGGACTTTTTGTGTGTGTGTGTATGTATATATATATGTTCTAATATATAGGTCATATGTATAGATTTAATGTTAATTATGTAATTTAATTTTACTACAGTGCTCATTAAAATATTTGTACATTCTTTTTCAGTATCTTCTCCCATCTCTCTCCCAAATATACTCTGTGCTCTCCAAATATGACAAGCATTGTATGGCAATGCCATGCCTTTATTTGTTTGCTTAAATATTTATTCATGTACCAGTTACTATGTTAGTCATTGAATTCTCAGTGGTGAGTTAAAAAGTCATCATCTAATGGAGACAAACCTGAACCAATAAACAGGCACTGGTAAAGGTAAATCAAGTCATGCCAGTCCTCTACTAAAAAGCTTCTAATAGCATCCCACGTAATTAAGCATAAAAGTTAAAGTTCTTATGAAAGCCTACGAGGGCCTATGAAGTCCACTCCTGACCCCTTAACTTTCAGAACTAATTTTCTGTTGGTCTCGCCATCTGTCATTTTGTCTAAACGATACTGGCATCCTTAGGTTCCTTGAACACAAAAGCCACGTTCCCATCTTAGTGCTTTGAACTAGGTATTCCTTCTGCCTGAAACATGCTTCCCAAGACATTCTAGCTAATATATCACCACCTTTAAGTCTCACTTAAATATCACCTTTCTAAGATTACCTGAAGTGACCTATTTAAATGCAACTTTGCCCTTTTCCCCATTTGGTACTCATGACCCCTCCTTAACCTGCTTTGCTTTTTCCTTTGCATTTATAACCTTCTATAATTTTCTATCTATCTATCTATCATCTATCTATCTATGTATCTATCTATCTATCTATCTCTCTCTGCCCTCATCTATCTATCTATCTACCTACCTACCTATTTATCTATCTATTTATCTCTCTCTGCCCTCAGTATTTGTGTTGCACATGTTCAGGGAGCAGTGCCTGGCTTATTCATTGTTTTATCCCAAGTGTTTATCACATGGCCTGAAATACAATAGACATTTAATGAATATTTGTTAACTAAACAAAAGAAAGAAATAAGGTTAGTACACAGAATAAAATTCTTACTTCTTTTCCCTTTGGGAAAGAAAGAAAAAGGTGAATGTGATCAGCTGTTAGGAAGTAGGAGAAAAGCCAGGGAGGAAAGTGCTGTAGGAAAAAGGAAGTGTACTCCAGTGCATCTCAGAATTGTAAAAAGAGGAGGACAGAAAAGTGTTCATTGATCTTGGCAACAAGTAACTCTTTGAGGATGTGAACAGCAGCGGTTTCAGAGGAGCAAAATCAGATTGGAAGGAGGTAAGGAGTACATCTGATGTAAGAATATGGATCTTAAAGGGAGCAGAAGGGAGGTGCATCTGTAGGTATGTTTCAAAAAATATTTTTTTTGTTTCAATAATGAAGTAAGTAAAATATGTTTGTATATATTCTGATGATCCAGAAGGCGAGAGACTCTGGGTGCAGAAAAGGGCAGAGGCAGTCAACGGGCAAAGTCCTTGCTAAAGCAGGGACTGAGTCCTGAGAGAGAGCACTTTGTCTCTTGAGACAGGAGGGAAGACGCAGAAGATGATGGCAGATGCACACTGTGTTCCACTGGGTAGTTTTTCTGCTCTTGACTGGGCTCACTCACCTGTTTGGTGGTTGACGTGCTCTTGAAAGAAGTGGTGGAGACAGCTAGGTTACATGTCTCTCATCTTCCAGTGGGCCAGCTCAGGCATCTCCTCAGAGTGGTGGCACATGTTAGAACCATCACACGAGCATATCACTTGTATAATGTTTGCTAATACATATCCCATTGTCAAAGTCACACAGTCAAAGTTAGAGTCAGTGTGAAGGACAAATAAGATGACTTTGCAAAGAATGTGATGAAGAATTGAGCTGTGCTTGCAATCTAGTAAAGAATTGGTTAGGGGAATAGAAGAGATCCTGTCCAATGTGATGAGGCAAACTCATTAGTTGAATATTATGAGGGGAGTTGAGAAACTTAGAGAAATATTTCTCAATAGAGCAATGAGAAAAATGTCAAGCTATTAAGAGAGGGACAGGTTGCCTTATATAGAAAGTTAGCATTAAGTTGTCTATGTGTGACTGATCGAAATGAATTTGTTTGATACCAGTCTGAATATATGTATGATAGCAATCTACGGAAAATGCAAATATTGGAGAAGGTGAATTATTGAGTTAATTCAAGGTTATGGGTGGGTTCTGCCAATGTGCAGAGGGTGAGAGGGTTATGGGAGTTATAGTATTTATAAGGGAATCATAATGATGAACCATAGAATTTATTTTGAACGAGAAGAGAGAAAAGGCAGAAGTTGGGTGAGGAACAGAGAAAGTGGAAGATTGTTGATTGGGGATTTCAATGAAGTCAGACAATGGCTTCTATGAGTATAACTGAAGAAATAAACTGGAAGATTTAAAGACTGCAGTTGGAGGGGGTAATCTGTGAATGTGAGAAGTTGATGGTGGGTGGTTTTTGGCTTTTGATATGCTGTGCTTTTTCATATCTGTGCTTTGAATCAAGCTGCCCTATGTCTGAGACATTTGCTACCTCCCCAAATGTGGCCAGGTTGAAGCACATGTTCTTTCTCTCATGTCCATGTACTTCCATCAGCAATGATATTATGTCTCATAACTGCTCTCTTACCTATGTGACTTGCCACACTACACTGTGAGTTCTTTGCTTATGTCTGTCTTCTCATTCCCTGGCATGTGCCTGATACGCAACACAGACTTGCTGAAACAAGGAACAGTTGATAGTCACTTTAAGTGGTGGAAGCCATGAGGGCACATGAGATTATTGGTGATACCATCTATTGTTCTGCTGACCAATACAGTAACCCTAACCCTGTGGGGCTGTTTAAAATAAAATTAGTATATACTTAAATTTATATATAATTAAAAATTAAGTTTCTCATTCATACTAACTACATTTTAAGTATTCAGTTGACTCATCACCTTATTGGAAAACACAGAGATATATAATTTCCATCTTAGCAGAAAGTATAATTGGACAGCCCTAGCATGATGGAGCCTGAGGCGGGGGTGAGACAAACTTAGGGATGACGGGTGGGAGTCGCTGACAGAGTTTTGGAAGAGATAGAAGAAAATGAGATAGGAGAAGAGCAATCAGAATTCTAGGAAGTGGTCTAGTAGGTCTAGTAGGTTATAGGGGGAAAAAAACATATATTGCTACAAGGCATTAGATGTGAAGGTAAGATACAGGATGCTCTATCTTTATATGGGGGTGGGCAGGGTTAAGTTTCAGTTGTTCATATGGAAAATACTACAATAATTAATAAATGACAGTACAAGAGTAAACTGTGTTTCACACGGTCACAATTGTAAACCTATTTTTGCCTACATTTAAATATATATAAATGTATATGAATTTATATATGCACATATACATAAATATATATAAATGAAGACAGTAGGAAGAAAGGGAAGAAAAAGTGAGACTACAGCAAAGTGGTAGGACTAAATGAAGGATATTTTTTCTTTCTTTTGGGCTGGGAGAGTGGTACAGTTGTGGATAAAGAGAAGTTCTAGAGGAGAAATAATTGGAGAGGAGATAGCATCGAAGTGATCAATAATGCAAGTTCCACAGGCTGAAAGAAAAACTGGGACCTAGGGCACGAGTATTGGAGTTCCTGCTTTGTTTCCAGCACTGTTCTAGGTGCTAAGAGTTTAGTATGAATAGATAGAATAACTGGTCTAATGAAGCTTATATTCTGGTAGTGGAAAGAGACAATGAACAAGGAAAGTACCGAATGATCAGTTCTGGCAGTGGCACAGGATGAAGGGGACACCGAAGGACTCAAGATGCATGGCTGTCAGATAACCGTGGAGGTGAGGGGACAGAAACTGAAGGAGCTTATTCTTGATACCTGCTGCCTTGGCAAAATCAGGTAGGTTTGAAGTTTGAGTTGTGAGTTTGAAGGAGAGAGAAGCCACTGTAAGGAATGGAAATATTGCTGTCAATAAAATCAATTATATATCTGTGTCTACTCTGCACTAAGGGTCCAGCAATGTGCTTTTAATTTGCGTATTATTTTTGGTCATACTTCACCCAGACACTGTCTGTTGCAGTCACTGAGTGGAAAATATTACTAGGATCATATCAGAGTTTGCCTGTTAAGTTTATGAATTTTGTGAACTTATACCTAACTTAAAATATTTTCATTATTCATGGGGAAAAAAAGTCTCATAACTTGAAAACCAGATGCTAAATTGCTAAAGGACCCAGAAGACTATGAACTTGCGAAATTAAAGAAGTCAAGCAGAGAAGGTATTTCAGTTACAGAACAGAGTCCTAGGTTATGTTCTTACGTAAATTTAAGGAGGGTTAGCAGAATATTTCAAGGCTTCTGTTCAGTTTTCCTTTAGTTAGGAAAAATGTATTTTTTCATCAGCCACTAAGGTGACTCAGAAAGATGAAAAATTTTAAAATTAGAAATATATTTTTCAGTTTAAAGATTATATTAGAAAAATTGGCAACAAAATGAGCCAACTGTTAAATACTGATACTTATTTAATGTTATATGAAAGAGTCATCACTTGATCCTCTTGTTGAAATGAAAGGTAGACAAGTTTTCCTAAACAGCTGAAGTTGTGGGGTGCTGTAAAACTAATCAGATACCATTTTCTCTTAGAAGCAGAGCCAGATTTTATAATTTAGTAAACATGCTGGAAAACTTCACAGAAATGACTGGAGGAAAAAAAAGAAACATCTGGAACATTTGTAGCATATGGCTAGAGAGCAAGATCTGAGAGATCTTTTGACGGAGTAAATGACTACCTGACTGAGAAATTCTATCCCCGGATTTTTGCCCCCAGGCTAGTCTTAAGTCTGTCTTTATTGTGAAGCCCCACCATTAGCAATTCATTTCTTTGTTTAAGCTTTGTGCTTGTGTAGTGTCCAGAACTTACTCCATCTCCCTCTCCCTTCCCAGTCAGTGTTAGTACTGGTTCTCTCTTCTCACTACTACGTATTTTCTTTTGTTGCCACTGTTTTGAGCCACCTGTGCATCCATGATTCTGCAAACCTTATTTACTGCTCTAAACTTACTCCACTAAGTCCACTGCACATAGTAATAACAGTAATAATAATTAGTTATAATAGAGGATGTCATTTATGAATGGCAAACCATATCAGGAACTAGACTTAGAACTTTAAAAGATGATTCCATTGGATTCTCTTATCTCCGTGAGGTTTAGTGAGGAGAAAACGGAGGCCTGTTAAATCTAAATAACTTACCCAAGATTTCATGACTAACAGGAGAAAGATCTGCGACCTCAACGCGGATCTGCCTGATGCCAATGTCCTTGCCTTCATCATTGCCTTATACTAACATCCCACTCACTCGGATGTCACAGTCCATGGGGAACTTCGAAAGCAGCACAGCCAAACAAATCTCATTTTATTCTCCCCACATATTTCCATTCTCCCATGTTCTTGATCCTTATCAAGATTTGAGCCCTCTAGTGAGAACCTAGGAACTGGGCCAACTCCGTGGACGTGTTACCCGCACAGTTGCATGAGCTCCAGTTCAGAAGGGCCCTGTGCTTAGCTGTTGTTCTCTTGCAGTTCTTCATAATTTTTGAACAATTTTATTTTTCACTCAGCTGCACCAATTATGTAGCCTGTCTTGCCTGTGGGGTCATCTTTGATTCTTCCCTTCCTTTTATACATTCTTCTCACTCCTTCTTCATTTCTAGCCAGTCAGTAAGTCCTGCAGGGTCCCCCTAATAACTTCCCCTTGAACCTCTCTCCTCTACAAACCAACTATTGCTCTTTAATTTCAGTCTTTATCATGCTTTTTGTGGATTACGGTAGAGTCTCCCTGTTTCCTGTCTCAATTCCTGTGATCAGTTCTGCACATTGTTTTGGAAAGATTTCTTTAAAAACATGCCTTTTAATGCTACTCCTTTGCTTGCAACCTTTCAGGGACTTCCTACCTCCGGTTGGAATAAAGTTTAAATTTTTTTTTAGCCTACTTTTTGTAGCCTGTAGGGCTCTCAGAACTCTGCCCTTCGCCTGTCTCCTTGGTAGCATCTTTTACCGTCTCTCTGCTCACTCCCTGTGTTCCAGCCCAGGAGAAATGAATGCGGCAGTTTTCCCATTTTATACTTATGTCCTTGACATTCCTCATTCCTGGGGTCACCTGTCCTCCCTCATCTCCCCTGATATAGCCTCAGCTTGTCTTCCAAGAAAAAGGCTTTCCAGGACTGTCTCTGCTTTTCCCCAAACACAACTGATTGTGTCATTCTCTACTACACGCAGGACTTCTAATAATACACCTTCATTAGAGATTTGAAGCAAACGTGTATATTAGGCTAAGCCACAGGAATGGTTGTTGTTGTTGTGAGTCAAAAAATGTTGCATATCTGCACTTTTCTGTGGTTAGATCTCTGTTCTTGACACTTTTATGTGATTGTGAATTAAGGACAGAGACTGAAGTATATTGTGCCTCCATCCTTGAGGATAATTCCTGGTGCAAAGAATGAACTTTATGGGAAAAAAACAACAAAACAGAGCACATTGTGAGGGCGTAGTTAACTCAAATTGCAAATGTTCGTTTGGAATTATACAACCCTTTACTTGAAATATTTATAGGTTCTTGATGGTTTTAAGTGAAGTAGAATCTCAGAATCAAAGGGAGCCAAAGGTTTTCAGTCTGAGAATTCAATCAATTGTAATGTTTCTTACATAGTCACTGTCGGAACTTTGTTCATAAGGCCAGTAATCAGCGTTCAAACTCTCATGAGAAGAAAGTTGTTAGATAGAGGCTTCTGGATATTTGAAGTGACTAGCCCAGCCATGGGCTTTCATGCTAACTGACACAGGCACCCAAACCTGAGGGCCATGAAGAGCCCGGGGCAGGCTGGGGAGGGCGAGGTCCAGCTTTAATAGCCTGTGGGGAAATCCTGATGTCACCTTCCAAAAAGTCTATGAAGTCTGCCAATATTCTAGGGGTAAGCACGTACCCCCCAGAGTGGTGCCTCCTCTCCTGTGCCTCCCCGCCCCTGGCTCCAGGTTTATTCTTATTACCTGTTCCAGGATATCCTGTTCACTTTATCACCTCGGAGGAAATTGGAGCCTAGAAGTGTTTCCAGTCTGAGCGTTCTTGCAGGAAGCCTTCCTCCGCATCAAACCTCTGAGGCGTCCTGATTTTGAACTGGACTCTCCTGCGGGTGGTGTGACCTTGCCCGGCAGAGCCTGAAGAAGCGAGATGAAGCCGACTTGCCTAGGACCGAGGAAAGCATTCTAAGACAGTGTTTCGTTCTCCCGCCCACCTGATTTTCGATTGCTTTTCCTTTTCACTGGATAGTCTCTTCATCCCACAGAGATGTTGTGGCCATTATAAAGAATGGAAACTAAATGATACGACACATCAAGAAATGTCTAATCTAACTGAGACGCCACATTCAGCTCTCCAGCCTCTCAATTAGAGAGTGATTACAGGCGTGCTTTTGTGGTGCCCACTATCCATGCAGGAATTAAGGTTTGCCTAGATGGCCTGCAGGCGGGATTGCCTGGGTGGAAGTGTCGGGAAGGCAGGGGGAGGGGCCGAGCCCCCAGGGGACGCCCCGGGAGCCGGACCCAGCAGCGGCTGTGGCTCACGGCGCCCCTGTTGGGCTTGGAGAGGTGAGGAACGCTCGCGAGGAGAGGGCAAGGCGAGTCCAGGGAGTCTTTTGATAAAAGGGAAAAAACGTAAGTATGAAAATATGAAATATCACGATAATATAAATGAAATATACAATAAAGTAGAAATATTAAAATAATTTTATCTCAGGAAAAAGTAAGCCTTGTGAAAGCTTGACTATAGGAGATAAACGAAGTGAAAGTCAGGGCCTCCCCCAAAGCCTGGAAGAGTGGTTGTCCTGCTGGAATTACTCAGGAAAGGTAATGGATTGTATTTTATTGTTGGGGGGAGGGGTGGGAGAAGGTGGGGGGAATGCCGATGCCTAACTGCGAGGAGCTAACGTCCGATGGAGAGCAGTGTTTCCCAGCACGTGACCCGAGGAACACAAACGCTGCCGGGATGTTAGTAAGTGCTACCTAAAAACAAAAGAAGGAGGGAAAGAGGAGAGGGAAGAGGGAGGAAGGCTAATTGGTTGTTTAATTCAAAAATAAATAAATAGAGACACGGGGTTCAATATATCAGGTTAAACCAAGTGAATCCAGACTTTCTATTGCGGGACCATTCAGGTCCTCTCCTATAAGCACGTCCAACGTTCAGCAGTCTCTCTGGCTACTCGGTGGCCGTCCAGTGGAGTGCTCTATGATGCTGCAGTTTTGTGGAAGACATTCTATGAAAGACCATGGAGTGCCAGCGGATACATTGAGCTGGACAGTGGGGGAGGTAAGAGGAGAAGGTGCAGGAGACATGGATAATCATCACTGTGAAAATGATGTGAGAAAAAAAAATATTTCTTGTGTCCTACATGGTAAATGAATAATTGGTGTGAAGAAAATTTGGGAATATACAAAGAGGCTTGTGGCTTCTTTAGTATATCCAAAGGTGTGTCCAGTGAAGACTCCAAGAGTGCCAGATGTGTTGCTGAAGGTGAGAAAGCTAATGATAGCCAGATAAACAAGCAATGTTTATAGCTGGGTGCATATCCAGTTTTATTAGCTATCAGTTATCATTTCTGAAAGCGAATGAGAAAGACACTTGTAACCAAAGTGATTTGATGTGCACTTTGGGTTAATCACTGCTATGTTAGATTTCAGAGCCAGATTCTATTTTGGTCAGACAAATTTGGCAATTGCCTTGCTTGTCTGTCAAAATGAGCTCCATGTATATAAGAAACATGAGCTCTATTAAAATTGGTCAACATGCTGTTTTTTACTTTGAAATATACACACACACACACACACACACACACACAAAGAAAGCTTTACTCTTTTAGGATCTATGTAGTGTTTGGATTTAGGGCTGAATATGTGGAAGCAACCCTTTTGTAAACTCATAACCCTGTGCAACGTGAACCTGGAATAAGTGAGGTGGTTATAAGTCCCAGAGGATTAATTTTAACTACCCTATAACTTTTTTTCTAATTTGACTCTTTGGAATCAAATCATACTTTGAATTTTCCATTTATTTACTGATAGGTTATTTTTTTCTCTCCTTGATACCACCCTGACATTTGTTTCAAAGGGCAGATAACTGCTGATGTATACTCAGTGTCTTTCTTCTAGGGAAGGTTTGGAAATGTCTTTGAAACTATTTCTCTGTGTGCCTGATACAATTTGGTCATAGATGCACTTTTCTCGCTGTGAATCATAACATATATTTTACCTATCATTGTGCAAACACACACCTCCATGCATCTCCCCAGCTCATGGAGATAAGGTGTGATTTCACTGAAGTGAAATGGATCTTACAAATTATACAAGACCTTTTTTAAAATTAGATCTTATCCCTTTATTGTTGTTAAAAGTAGCAAGATAATTATTAATTATATTAAAAACCTATTCAAGTATCTAAAACATTTATGAGTAAATATATGTTTAAATGTTAGTGAAATAAAGCATTATAAATCTGGGATTGTCTTTTTACTTCTTGCTTCCCATCCTATGGTCTTGAGTGTTTCACTAAATTTAGCAAATCAGTGTTACACTGGGTGTGTGCAATAAAGTACACTTCGAATCTTAGGAAGTAGAGATGACTGAACATAGTCACGGACTTGTGGTGAGCAAGTAGGGGGTGTATGCGTATGCCCCAGCTACACAGCCTGTTTTGGCTGTCCTCATGGGGGGCTTTGGACAACAGGAGAGAGAGGAGAGGGCGCTCTCTCTAAACAGGTGGTGGGTTTTGCAGATGAAGGGGAGGGTTGTGAAAGGCTCAGTCAGTGAACCAATTCCACCTACCTGCTGAGACAGCAAGGACATTTCCCCAAAGTTTCTTCAATAGGAAGTAACATGACATAGTGACAAGTCCAGATTTTAGACTGCTTTTGAGATAAGCCTCTCCCTTGCGATACCTATTTCCCTTGAGCAAATATTTAACATTTCTGAACCTCTGTTTCATCTCCCATAAAATGGAAAAACTAATATCTTCCAAATTTGAAAATTAAATGAAAAACTCATACTTATCATTAGTTGAGTCATTTCTGTGTGCCAAGTACTGTTGATAGCACTTTAAACAGTTTAACTCATTTAATACTCACAAATGCCTTATTACTCACGATCATTAGGCACTATTTCATAGGTGAAAAATGGAGGCCAACAAAGGTTAAGTAAAGTTTCCAAAGTCACACAACTAGTAGGAGATGTAACTAAAATTTGAACGTTGAGGACAATGTATATTAAGTTTTAATAGTCTCTGAAAACATTAGTAGATCTTAGATTTCAGTAAACAATGACATTGGTTGCTGCTACTGGCTTTCTCTTTCTATGTTCTAAGACATCCTCCCTTCCCCCCAATGGAATTCCTTCAAATACCATCTTGATCATTTTACTTCTGAAGTTTTCCTTTTGATTTCCATTAATTAAATCCAAAGTATTTAGCCTGGTATTAAATGTTCTCCGTAGCTTGGATTCTTTCTTACTCTCAAATATTACCCATTAATTACTATTCCTCTAAAGGTCTCTTTGATGAATTGGTTTATATGTGGGGTCACCTATTAACACTGTGCCTATAGGATCATCTGGGAAATGAAAATGAGTTCCCTGGCTATAGTGGGATGACAGAGAGGTGCAGACTGTGGTAAACGCGAGCAGGTCTAAGGATTTCTGCTAATCTCCAGCCAGTTGTACTCGCAGGAAATTATTTGCTAACTGTGGCTGGATGTTGGACATTTGGATTTTTTTTGCAAATTTACCCATTTTTAAATGTTGTCAACTGATTTAAAAAGGGTAACATGGAGGATAATAAGCAAACTGTGTGTGAGCTGGATCTAGTGCATGACTTGTCATCTTGAGACTTCTTGTAATCAAAGTATCTGGGCTCCTGAATGTGACTTGTGCTCCTCAGCTTTGTGACTTTACTTACACTCTTTTTTTTTTTTTTGCTTAGAATGCTCAGTTGCCATTTCTTTCTATCAGAAAATCTACCCCCTTGTTCAGTGTTCAGTGCTAGGGCCACCATTGAGTCTCCCTTGTTCCAATCTATCAGTCTCCTCTGAGTACCTGTAACGTGTATTATCTGTGCCTCTTCTTTGAGTCTTGCAAAGTTTTTCTTATCATTATTCCTGGATATGGCTCATATTTACTCTTTGACTATAAAATTTTTGAGAAACATGACTGCATATAGTAGACTGTATATTTTAGCCATAATTGCAATTTCTCATGGGATATTATACATAACTTTTGTACAAAATTGAGTAGTTGAATGAATGAAACATTGTATCTCAAAGCATTTTGGCAAAAATCATTTTTGCGTATATGTGAGAAAATAGCTAAAATTTTAGTTCATAAATCATGTGAGAGATATTTACTTTTAGAAATAAAGCATTAATAAGGTTAGGAGAATGGATGACCATTCAGTGTCACTTATTATAAAAATCACATGTGATCTATTTGATATATTTTATTCTTAAAACTTTTTCCTTCAGGGTTTTTACATAATACACACTCAAGGAGCTTAGGGATACTTTTAGGTATAATTGCTTTGAATGTGTTGAAGAGAAAAATTTTCTTAAAACACTCTGGAACTTCAGTGGGATGTTTATTCCTCTCTGTTTCAGATTGATTAGGCAAGTGTTTTAAGATCTTAAGCTTACCTTATAAAGATTCTAACTTCTCAAATTACCTAGGGTAAATGAAAATTTAAAAGTATTTTCAGAGCAATTATTTAAAAGGTCTCACATTTGACCCTAGGTTATGAGTGTGGACAGACAAAAAACAAACAAAGCAGGGAGCTATAGGAGGGTCAACATACCAGATCATTTTATTGTTCAATAATAATTTTTGTGTGCAAGACAGCATATGTATATATCTAGATATTCCTTGGGGAAGATATATACATACATAATATATTTAGAAAGTTTAAAACATCAACATCTTTTTATTTTAAGGACCAACTAAATGCATTCATCTAAATCACATTATAAAGAGAGGAAAGGTTCCTGACATCTGTTGGAAATATAAAGACATTTGAGTTGGGCAGCCCTATAATATTTCCTTTGTACTGCATGTGATATCATGCATGTGGCCGTTTGTCTGTGTGCTATAACAAGCTCCCTTTCTGAATGGGATTTGCAAATGTTTCCGGGGGGTGGGGGCTGATCACACTTGTTAAAACAAGGGGAAATTCCTATCAGATGAAAGAGTATATTACCTTTAGGACTAAAGGGATTATGCACTAAGCCCTTAGAAGTGAACTGCTAGAAATGACTATGGCTTTGAGAGGGTAACTGAATGATGACATCTATTGTCCAACATCAATTTTGTGTTCAAATAAATTTGGGTCCAGCAATCTTGCAATATTTTTCTTATCTGGGAAAAATGCCATCACTTTTCATGCTACAATGCTGCAAAGTTGGAGATAAAAGAAAATGAGTCTCCCCTTTGTTCAACAGCATTTATTAAACTACTGTATTTTGGTCATTGTTGGATCTAGGAAAATATAGAAATTAAATTAAAAGCTGCATCCTTTTCCATTCCAGTGGAAGGAAATGAATGTCTTAACAATTATAATAAAGATGATGATTGTTATAAGTGAGGAGGATGCATCAGGGAAAGAAATCCACCCTCCCTTGGGGAAGCCAGAGGAAATCACAGGAGCTAGGACTTCAAAGATACATCAAGATGTTCTTGGGAAAGTAGGCATGGGAGGACAGTCCTGGCAGAGGACACTTAGGTGCGAAAGGCCGGGGGCTTGGAGTCAACAAAGGTCTGGTTCACAGAAAGGCCAGTAGTCTGGTATGGCCATGTGACTGGTGACGGGTGGGAGATGATGTGGAATCAGAATACGATGGACATTATAGGACGGCTACAAATTGCTAAATTTTATCCTGGATGGGTATAGTCTCATTGCCTTTGAGCGGCTTGTTTAAATCAATGATTTAACACTATGCTGGTTAATGAAAGAAGGGGATTTTAGTGTGAAATTGTGATGACTGTCTTATTGGGTTATGTATTGATTTGAAATTTAATACTTACAAACCCCTTTTCTGGGTAAGTATCAGAGTGTCATCATTGTCTCTTATTGGAAGACTCGAAGGCTTAGAGAGGGTAAGCACCTGTCCCAGAGTCACCTGTCCAGTGAGCAGCTATGCCAGATTCAAGCCCAGGAGGTCTGGATCCAAGGGCCATTCACTTGAACTCCCGGCATTCTGCTTCTCCAGACAGGTCTTCTACTGCATTGCATCCTTATTGAATATAGTAGACTGTATTGTTTAATGATAAGTCACTGATATTTGCTTATGAATCCAGACCTTTTAAAGGTTAAATGGACACAGTGGTTAAATACCACATGTTAAGACAGAAAGCTGTCTTCTTAGTGCTCTTCAAATATAACACTTGAGATGAGAGAATATTCAGACCAATCCACATCCTTTCCCCAGATACTAAAAACTGAAGCTGAAAAGAGAGAGCCATCTTTACTCTTTGGCCAAAGTCTATAAGGATGTGTGACTTTAGAGCTGTCAGGGGCTGTGTCCCCAGCAGGCAAAGACGCATGACAACAGAGACTCAAACTGCAGTGAGCAGAGCTGAGATTTGAAGAGAGAAGGGACTGACTGTATGTTTCAGACCTGAGTCCTTACCATGCCCAGTTTAGAGGACTCTGCCTTTCCACTCTCTGACCTTGTTAAATCATCGAACACCCCTTTTCTGTCTGAGCTGCTTAGAGAGCTAGAGTCTTAGCAGCAGCAATTCTGAATATATGACAACATACGTTCCTCATTCTTAGGATAGTTCAGTTCTGAAAATGTAAATTTTCATGGCATGAATTGATATAATACTACTAATACTTAAATGAAATAGCAAATGACTCCACTACACACTATTTTCTTTCTTTGATCTCGTGCATTTAGATGTTTTATGTTACTGGCATTTAACCTTACAACAGTCAGTTTTTTTTGTTTTATTGTTTTCATTTTTATTTTTTTGTGATCCATAACAAGTAACAGTGTGAAAGATAGTTAATGGATATATGATTCAGAAAAAATAAAGAAAATAGTCCCTATACAATGATTTATGAATTCTTTTTAAATTAGGAGTCTTTTTTTTGAGACTCTCTAGAAAATTTAAATTGGTAGGCGAATTAGGCTTTAGAGTGCTGAGAAATTTTAGGAGACCCTTACTTGGATATGGTATTAAAAATCTGTAATGACTACTGTGCATCAATATCAATCAGAATGGGTACTGGCCTTGAACAGCTTGAATATGGCCCTACAGGTGTGAATGGTATTTGCTAACACAGGCTAGGCCTCATTCCCGGTTCTAACCCTCCTCTGAAGCATTATCTTACTCCTTTGTTCATCCCTGTCTTCTCCCATTACCCTGAAAACAGCCCCCAGACATCCCCCCTACCCACCCAACACACACACATGCTTCGTGGACCTATGCAGGGATTCTGGATTTTTACTGAAAGCAGAATTGGGCCCATGGGCTTAACAAACATGTTTTTCCTATTAAGGTGAAGGAGGCTTGTTTGAAAATTCAACAGTGTCTCTGTTTTGTATGACTATCATTTGACTATTTTCTGGCATTTTAACAACCTTTATTTATGGAATTCTTTTCATATTACAACTTCTCCTATGTCTTTCAAGAAAACATAATTTCTGTGGTTCAAAAGAAAATCCATTTGACCTCAGAGACACTTCTTCCCACAGGGAGTTTGAAGTCCTTCGGCCTGTGTGTTTCATGTTTGAAAGTGCTGCTGTGTTGATTTCAGGCTCTGTCCTTGGCCTGCTTGCTGGCAGGAAGAGTTACACATGGATTGTCAAACGTAAGGGTGACTCGGATGTCTCAACTCTGACCTTGCAACCAAGCAGCTCCCACACTGAGGGCCGGTTTAGTGAGTAATTAGTGACTAATGGATTCTCTTCAGCTATTACAACAAGATGTAGCTCAGACCCTCATGTTCTTCCTCATAAATCCTGGGCCAGCCTTGACTGTTAATCATTATAGAGAATTTTAACATATGCATAATTATGATAAAGAGGTCGAAGTACAGCCAGGATTTTGAGGGAAGACAAAGAGGAGGGGTGCTCATTTTTGGTGCAAAATGAGGCAACTACTCATAAGAACTGGGTAATGTGGGGCAAAAAAACAGGGAGGTGAAGAAGGTAGTGTCTGCAAGAAAAGAATAAAAGGACAAAAATACATAGACTAACAGTGGTGGTAGAGAGTAAACAGGACAATATTATATGAAGAGGAAAAAGTTTTTGGGTTTAAAGACATAGGAATTTTGTACTTCCTTACTAACAAGTCTCTGCAAGGTTAAGACCTGGGTTATTTCAGCTGATGGACTTAGTGACCAAGTCATCGGAGGCTTTAATAAAAACTCAGCCATTGACTTATACTGACTCCCAGACTCTCCCTAAAGAAGGAAGGACATGAAGGTTTGCTGACTCCAAGGTGGTCCAGCAGAGATCCAGAATTTATTTTTCTATTATAACCTAGTAACAAGAACTTACTGAAATCTAGAATCCATGCCAGCCACTTTGAGAGAAAAGAAATTCAGATTGTTCCATAAATCCAGCATCATAGGAAAATACTATTAGAAAGACAACAAAACAAGGCTTTCATTGACACAAATTCTGCTCCGATTAGTCAACCAACACTAATGTGCTACAATGAATGCTCAAACCTTGCAATTTTCTCTACATATGTTTGTATTTTCAAATGGCTCCAGGGATAAAAATCGTTTGCATTACTTTTTCCATCATTAGAGACATTAAACTTTGTAGAAATAGGAAAATATGAATTATAAATAGATATGTATATGTTTTTTTTCCCTATGAGTCTGGACTTAGGAGCTACCCTGTATAATTTATAGTTAACTGTCATTGAGAAACCAGGGACCTCAGGTGTGTACATGGCGTGAGAGGTCAAAAATATAAAATTAAAACTTTTAATGAATCAGACAGTTTGAACTTCACATGCTTACATACTGGAAGGATACTAAGGTAAATTAGAGCAGCAAACTATGGCCTGTGGGCCAGATCCAGCCTCCTGTCTGTTTTTGTCAATAAAGTTTTATTGGACAAAGCCACACTCCTTGGTTTACATATTATCCGTCTAAGGCGGTTTCCCACTACAGTGGCAGAGTTGAGGAATTTCAATAGAGTCCACGGGGCCTGCAAGTCAAAACTATTTACCATCTGTCCATTTGCAGAAGCATTTTGCCAACACTTGCTTTAGAGACTGCAGTTCTTATGGGTATTCCTAAAGATTTGCAGGCATAGGGACACTGGCAGGAGGAGTTTCCCCATGCTCTTCAGGAGATATTCCAGTTGCGATGAACTTCAAGGGTAGATTGGAAAGCAAAAGAAGGAAAGGTATCCTAATGATACCTATGGAGGGGGCGCTAGGATGCACTGATGGGCATGCACCAGGCTCAGATCGGTTTCCAACCAGCTGGCAACTCTTACCCTTCATTCCTGTCATGTGAAACTTTAGCCACCTGGTCCCAGCAGCAGTTGAGGGCCCCCCAAAGTGAGGGGCTCAAGCTGATTAGCACAATTTGTTATACTCTAGGATTTGGTTGTGAGAAGTCCTATAGGATTGTGACATTGTGAAAAACAGGCACTTACTGAACAGGGCGTTATGTGATAAAATACTTATCATGTGATGTGTACAAAAGACAAAGTCTGTAACTTGAGGGATTAAGAGTCACCAGCTGGTGTCATGAACCGAGAATTCCCAAGGATGTAGGCTTTGAGGTGAGCTCTGAGGAATGGGTCAAATGCTGATAGATGGGGAAGGGTGAGAAATGCTCCCCCATGGAATCAGTGGAGATTTTCTCTTCTCCGCCCAGAGCGGAGCTGAGCGACAGCTGGTCGACTTCCCACAGAGAATGGCCTTTGTACACAGGAATTGAAGACATGGTCCAGGGCTTTAGGCTCTGGATTAAACTACCTCAGACCTTACATAGTATCTCTCAGCACAATTCTCACTATTGTTCCTTCAGGAATTTTTATTTGTCTTATCAAATTTCTCCCCAGTGCTATCACAATGGCAAGCAACAGGAAATATTTTGCAATTTACACATTGAAAAAGAAAGAAATGCTTATCCATAAATCCATTCAAATGGAATTCACATGGAATGAATTAAGGAGAAACAGCAATAAACTTACTTTCAAAGTAGAGGAAATTGAGGTATGAGAACAATTTCCCAGAGTGACAATTAGTGTCAGATTAGTGACTGAATTCAAATCTGTTAACTTTGAGTGCATAGGGCGGATATGTAGTCAATAGGCAAGGATAAGGTTTTACTATATTAACGTAATCTTAAATTGTTTTTCTTTTTAGTTGTTAAATAGTCACTGCCTTGAGTTCCAAAAGCCTGAGGTGACTCTTATTCCTGCTTTGCTAGGACATTCCTGAGTTCCATCTGTTACCAAGTGTGATTAATACAGTGTCCTCTGACATTCTTTGAACCGTTCCAGTTGGGTGATAGATTACATGATCACCCCTGCACTGTCCCCTCCCTAGAACTTCTTGGGTTTCCCTACAAACCAGCAACCAGTGGGTTAACGGCAGTGCAGCCCGGGCCTGCAGAAGAAAGCATGGCCCAGCACTAAGGCTGGTGTCCCTGCCTAATCTCTTAGTAAATATTTTGACTATGACCTCTGTGTGTTTGGCTTTTGCCCGAATCTCAGATTCTATAGATGGCTGAGAGAGATTCTCCCTCAGCCTGTGGCTCTAAATTGGCTCCCACAGAGAACAGGTCTCAAGACCTCTTGTGGCCTAAGTGGCCTCCATGGCCCTGGATGCAGTGGCCCAGGCTCTCTATCCACACCGTTCCCAACTCTCACCTCATTTTCTGTCCCCGTGCTATGTGGGTTGTCTATTCCGTGAGGCCACTTTTGCTCTTCACTCTTATCCTGCCTACCATGCTCCTTCTCCTTCCTCATCTTGCAAAGCCACTTTGTAGGTCCCAGTTCCATGAGGACTGCCTCAGGCAAGCTTCCCCTGACCCACCATGGTAGTAGAATTCTAAGATGACCCCTAAGACTCTTGCCCCAGAATATATGTACCTGTTTCCAGTTATTCGGTGAAACACTAATCTAGGTGCTGCTCTGAAGGGATTTTGCAAACATAATGCAGGTTGCACATAGGTGGTGGACATGCAGATGCGGAACCTCACCCTGGTGAGCCTAACCCGATCTGGGAAACCTCAAACGGAGACAGCTTTTATGGAGGAAATATACTTCAATTGTGGAGTCAACACAGAGGAGATTTTCTTTTGCTGGCTTTAAAGAGGGAGGGGATGATCTGTGACAAGTAATGTGGGTCGTCACTAAGAGTTGAACCCAGCAGTCAGCCAACAGAGGATCACGGGCCTCAGTCCTACAATCACAAGGAACTGATTTCTTCCAACCATCGGACTGGAGCTTAGAAGTCACTGTTTCTCAGGGACTCTGATCCAGAACTCATTCTGGCTGACCCCTGAATTTCAGCTTCTGAGACCCTGGGGAGAGAATCCAGCCACACCATGCGTGCAATTCTGACCTACAGAAGTTTGAGATATTAAGTGGATACTCTTTTAAGTTTCTCAGTTTGTGTCGTTTGTTACATAGCATGAGAAAATTACTATTTTCATAGCCTAGCTTGGACTCCTTTCTTATCCACCCATAAGATCCTATTCTTTCCTGTCCCTGGTCTCATTTAGTTTCTAATTACATATTAAGTTGTGTGTGTGTGTGTGTGTGTGTGTGTGTGTGTGGTGGGGGTGTTAAATAGTATATCCCAAATATTCACGTCCACTGGGATCTTCAGAATGTGACCTTATCTGGAAATAGGACCTTTGCAGATGTAATTAGCTAAGGCTCTTGAGGTGAAATCATCCTGGATTTAGGGTGGGCTCTAAGTACAATATTTTCTGTCCTTGTAAGAAGAGAAGAGGACACAGACACACACACAGAAGACAAGACTATGTAAAGATGGAGGTAGAGGTCGAGGGGAGTGTCTCCAGGCCAAGGAATGCTAGAAGCCGGAAGAGGCAGGAAGGGCCCTCTCTCAGAGCCTTCAGAGGGAGAGCTGCCTGCCAGCACCTTGACTTTAGACTTCTGGCCTCTGAACTGTGAAAGTATGAATTTCTGTTGTTTTGAGCCACCTGGTATATGTTACTTTATTATGACAGCATTAGGAATCTAACACAAGGTCTCTGCTTTTTTAAGTTTTGGACTCCCCCTGTCAAGCCCCTTGAGTTAAGAGACATGTCTATATTTGCTCAGCATGGTGTCTTCCATGCCACTTATAATGCTTGGCATAGAGTAGGTGCTCAATAAGTAAGTCATCATCTAATTAATGAGTATATGATTATATGAATGGAAAAATGACTGAGAGCTTTGCCCTACCTCTGACTAGTTAATTTCAGCACACTCTGGAATAAATATCCGAGAAGGAATATGCAATATAAACCCAGGTTTAGTTAGTGTATTTGCAGACCACAGCCTCTCACAGCCCTACTTCTACAACAGAAACAGCAAAGTTTTGGGATGATTTTTATTCAGGGCCAGACATGGATTTTGACAAAAGTTTAGCTCCAGTTCTGAATACTTAAGGTACTGTGGACTATTATGAGCGTGTTTGAACTAGACCTGTTGTAGTCAGACTCTGGGGCTGAACTCCACAGAAACTGGCCTTAAGTAATGTAAACAGTGAAAGAAAACTACTGAATAGACCACAGAATTGAAGGGAGAATTGAGTGGCTAGCCATCCAAAAGGGCAGGATCCAAGGCCTCCAAGAAACCTTGGATGTCTTAGAAACAGGCTGTGTGGGCTATCTCATTAGGGCTTTGCCATTGGATGATTCAGCTCCAACTACTTTTTGGATCTCTAAATTAAAAGTTACATTTCCCAGGATAGTGAATCTGATTGGCCAACATCCCTCTGCTTGGCAGTTCTACAAAAGACAGAGATGAGATGCTGGGCAACCAGAAGAACAGCCTCTAAACTCACCATGTCAGCCCATCCTCATGCCGCAGCGACCTGAACCAAAGTTGGTGCTATTATTTTTGCCTTTTTGAATCCACCTTCCCTTGTGGTATCAGTGTTCTCTTTTCATTGGAGAACCCTCTCTGCATCCATTTGGGTGTGAGTGGAGCTCCAGGTATGTGTAGGAGACTCTAGGCAAGAAGTTTCAAGTCTATGTTTTCCCTTGAGTATATTGGAGAAAAAAATAATGTTTTTCTCTGGAGGTTGCTAAGAATATAAACTATAACTCCTGAGAGTCTTACTTCCGTGCACAGGAAAGAGCCTGGCAGAGCATGGACCCCACACAGAGGAAATAAGAACTGAGAAGGGAGGAGAGCAAGGCTGAACCATCATGATGTCATTAGTGTCCTGAACCTGACCCAGATTCTGGACTTTTCAGTTGAATGAACCACCCTGTCCTCCCTCCTTCTCCTCTGCCCTTCCTACTCCTCCTTTGTTTGGGCTGAGCAAGTTTAAATTGTAGCTTCTGTTATGTGCAACCAAAAGGATCCTGAAAGTTGGAGGGAGCGAGAGACAATTCCGTCCATGAACAGCAAGGACAGCAGAGTCACCTGACTGGTTTCTGCGAATGCGAGCCTCGTGGCAGTGCCTGCAGAACACTATCTTCTGCCTTCTGTCTGGAAGGCACACGGCGTGTCTGGTGTTGATGTTGTCCATGCCCTCTCCCCAGCTCGGGCTGGCTGTGCCAGATCACTGGTGTCCTCTGACATGGCCTCTTGCACTGTCTTCCTCACCCTTTTGTGTCTGCTTTGACAGTTGCTCTCATCATCTCCGAAGTTATAAATGCTTCTCACTGCTGTTCTGAAAAGTGGAACTCATGCAGATAGAGGTGATATCTGTCAGCACACAAAGCAGTGTTGTGAGGCTCGCTTGCCAAGTTGGTGAGACCCTTCCAGTGGTTTCTGTTGGGGTGCAGAGAATGCCCGCAGGCACGTGGGACAGCCCTGCGAGCCAACAGCACCTGCTGAAGCAGCCTGGGCCATATGGATGGCCTTCCTGAAGAAGGAGCACCATCCATTATTTTTGCTGCAGCTTCCGGCCTCTGTTTGGAGAAATGTGACTTGCCAAGCTCAGCCAGGGATCTGAGCCATGGCTGAACTAGGAAAGAAAAAGTAAAGAGAGTGCTTCTCAGAGCTTCCCTGTTTACCCTGGAGCTGAGCTGTTGGCATGGATGTCATTTCTCTCTGTCCACACCCATGGCTGCCGAGTCACTGTTAGAATGATTGGTGACTAAATGGAGTGGAGCTGTTTGAGGATGATGTAGAACATCACCTTTATGGACTTCACTATATCATCTCAACAGACAAGTGGCTCGCCAAATCCATTCCCATAAGTGGGGGATGCAGTCCTTTATAGATCCCTGGAAATGGGTATCTGTCACCGCTGTGTCCTGTTCATGGGTTTTATTGTTATCAGTCCCTTGTCTGAACTGAGAAGGATTTTGTTTGTTAGCCCAAATGACAACAGCGGCTTTTCTGCTTAAGAGAAAGGTCTTCATTTCTCTTCAGTTGCTGAATCTCTCATGAAGAAATGCTGCAGTTCTAAACAGAAGGCATTCTGTTTATCCATAAGGGAATGAAGGCTCCCCAACATTCCCTTATTTATAACTTATAAACTTACTCTTGCAAAAGGCCTTCTGGTAGGGCTTCCAGGAATAGTGTGCAGGGTGCTTGGAGAACACAGTAGAAAGTTCAGAGGTGATTTCTGGGAAGGGGGGTCTTTGGAGGAGAATGGTTTGGGGAAAGGCAGTGAAGGTTAGCCAAGTGAAAAAATACAGCAGAAGCCTTACAGATTAAGGGAATGACAAAAATTAATGTGGTCTTTCCAGATATTCCTATAACATTCATAAGAATTCAAATTGCAACAGAAAATTGCTTGATACATTTTCTCATACAATGATCTTAGATATGGGGATGAAATTTTGTATAAAAGGTTGCTATCACCTGGGCACTTTAAAGCAAATAAAGTAGAAAACATTGCCCTATGTAGAACAGACAAGTTACCCTCCGCCTGAAGAGAGGACAGGGTTCCCCCACATCTGGGGATATGCTCCCAGGTTTGTGCTCCCAGGTAAGGAAGCGCTCACGGTCCTTCAACCTTGTGTCATATGGCGAGGCCAAGCCCAGATTTCACCACCTACCAGCTCAAAGTTTGGAAGTTGTTTACCTTATTTGGGTCTATTTCCTCATTTGTAAAATGGAACTAATCTATGATATTTACTGAATTTTTGCAAGAGTGAATGAGAAATTACATTTGAAGTGCTACTATATAAAGAATGGAGAAAAACCACTTAATCCTTAAATAACAACAAAAAAAAAATGAATAGGATATGGTATAATGCAGACAAAAGCAAAATTTATGAGCTAAACAGAAAAAATTGACTTAATAAACTCAACATTTTTATTTTAGAGAAAAAGGTTAATATTCAAGTGTAACAAAAACTAGAAAAAAGACAGAACACAGTATTATATAATAACAGAAGTTCATAAAGATCCACAAATATTTATTTTTGGAAAGTAATAGAAACAACATCTATTAGTAAGTAACTGAATAGATAAATTACTTATGTCATTAGAGAAATTATGGTAGAGCCAAATACTCAAAATGTATGAAGAATATTTATGGATATAGGAAAATACTCATAAGAACGTCTATAAACTAGGCTAAAAAACTATATGCTTAGATACTAATTTGACTTTTTGAAATGTATATGAATTCATAGGCCTAGGGAATGGGCGAGGGCTAATGATAACAGACCATGATACTTAGATATAGTGGAGTGAGAGAACTGTAGAGTGAATTTGATTTTCTTCTGTATATATAGTTTTTAATTTTCTAATGTTGTACAATAAGCATGTATTGCTTTGGTATCAGGGGGAAATATAAGTACTAGAAGCTCATAATTTCTTTTTCAAGTCATGCCTTAACATGGAAATAACTGAAAATCTCCCTCCCTCCCTCTCTTCCTCCTGTAAGACACTTTGTTGAACTGAGTCAAGTACAAGGATTATTGGGCAAACTCATGTTGGCATGAAGAAACTTTTACAGAGAAATAGGATTGTTTTTAAAACTCATAGGCGCTACATCGGGGGGCCGAAAGTGAGAGTTGAAATTGTCCACCATTCTCACCTGATCCTCTTCTCACATTCTTGTCTTCCCTTTACACACCTTGACCAGGTGGGCCGTCCGCCGCGACAAGAGCCCTTTCAGCTCTCTGCCCTCCTAGACTCACCTTAATCACATCCTCTCTTTCCTGGCCTGGCAGAGTAAAGTCATATTAGTATAAATTTAAATAAAACTTGCATGCATAACTGGTTATTTTTTTAACGTCAACTGCATATTTTAGTTCTCTATTCTTCTAGGGAATTTGAATGGAAAATTAAGTCCATTGAGCAGTACGTACTTTGTGAGTTTCCTGAAGCTGTCAGAAGAAAAGATCCAGTTTCTGAAGTTGCATGACCTTTATACAATGGGTTCATTTCCCTATATGTAGTCTTATTTCTTCAATGGGTTCTCATTTAAGACTTTTAAGGGTATTTTTTTTATTCCTTATCAATTTAGTATTGCTCTGTACCTAATTGCAGGTGAGCCTTGATGAGCAATCAACCTATGTCAGAAGCTGAGTTCTTGGGTCTGGTCTCAAAGAAAACACTTGATCTTCCTTTAGGGCTGTAATCTCTTCCACAAAAGGAGTTTATTTGCATAAACTCTTTCCTGCTTGTTCTGGAAGGATTAATTAGGTAATGTCTGGAAGCAATGTGTTGATTCTGAAAATGAGGCTCTTGTAATCTGTGATTTTCTGTCTCAGAAGGATTTATTACTTCAGCATTGGAGCTTTTGTATGTTTTGTGTACAGAACAGGGAGTCATGTTCCTGGTTCAAAAAAGGAACTTATTTCTTTAACAAACACATATGTACTGCTTCATATATGCCAAGCACCATTCTAAGCTCTTTACAAATTTTAACTCATTTAATCCTTGCAATAACTCTATGAAATAGGCACTATTACTATTATTTTTGTTTTAAAAGGGATCCATTTCAAAATCTTGTACTTACTGAATGATAAAGCCAGATTGTAAATTCAGGCTACCTGTCTTTAACTGTTTTTTTGCTGCTTCCAAGAAATGCTTGAGGAATAAAGGTCATGGCCTTTGAATGTTGTTGAGGTCAGTTTGTTGTATATCTCATCTTACTAATGTTGCCTAT
Source organism: Pteronotus mesoamericanus (assembly GCF_021234165.1). NCBI lineage: Eukaryota > Metazoa > Chordata > Mammalia > Chiroptera > Mormoopidae > Pteronotus > Pteronotus mesoamericanus. The sequence continues at coordinate 3,128,939 of NW_026555277.1, forward strand.
TTCCTGGTTGCTAGTCAATGTTTATCTCACTTGGGGAAGTGATTCTTAAACTTAACTTTTCAAGGGTGATTATTTCTTTTAAATGGCTTTCACGAGCTAACAGAACTTTTGTCATCCCATGGACTTGAATGTATTTGAAGACAGAAGAACTGCCAAAGAGAGGAGAGGGAATGTCCTCTCCTGGGTCCATGGATGAGGAATCTCAGTTTGAATTTGTGCATCAGGAGGCTCAGAGCACTTAGGAGAATCTCTAAGGAGATAATTTGTTTTGAGGATTTTAAATCCACGAGCCCAGCAGATTCCCCACCGTGCTGACGGACAAGACTTGCTTGGCTAGTCCCATCTAAATGTAACACCATCGTCTTGAGCCTCAGTGGAATTAGCTTGGCTGTTGATGACATTTGGCATTTGATCAAAATTAATGTAATGCAGCTGAACTTTTAGATCACATTCGTTAATTTTCAAAATGTTGCTGTTTTACCTAACATAAAACTCAGACCAATCCTGATGGGTTTTTTTCTTTTCTTTTTTGCTTCAAATAAGTAATTCAAGTCGAAGTACCTGCTTTTCCAATCTAATAAAAGAAAAACCAAGAAAGATATGCCACCGTCAAGCCATCTCATTTCTTTCTGAATGCATGCATAAAATTAAATGCCAAAGACCTCAAAATTGACTTTGGGGATCAGAATAAAGCAATCTCCTTGAAATAACTGCTATCTGTAAGAGCTATTATAAAACTTGTGAACATCATATCTGTCCTCCATAAGTGACTTAATATGATATTCTGAGAGTCTAGGTGGCCCTTTACAATTGGTATTGTTCTTTAATGAACTCTTTTCTAACAACTTAACAACCCTCATTCAATAATTAATTCCACTATCCATTTAAGGGCCAAATGTATCTTATTACTTTTATAATACAAAGGAAACATTGCAAATCACTACTTTTGAAAAGTGGTTGTTAGAGTTAAAGCAAAATTATATTTATAACATTAACATTATATTGATAATGTTAAAGACAGTATTAAAAAATCAAACATAGAAGAGACAATGGAACAAAGAGATATTTATGTAACTCTTACAAACAATGGGCAGTGCTTACTATTTTTATTTTTCAATACTTAGATAATTATAGGATAGCTCTATCCAAAGTCCTCTGTTTCTTTTATTTTTTGATGCAAGAGTTGGTTTGTGTAGTAGGCTCCTTACAAAGACTAATCAAGAGATTTCAGGTTACTTGACAAGAGTGGTGTACACTTCTCATATGGAACTCCCTCAGTTAGCGGTGTCTGTACAGGTTAGATCCAAAGGGCCGTTCGGCCCCTCTCTTGCCTGCTATACCTGCTCTCTGGAGCCTGACAGCACCTCCAACATCTCAACAGCCAATGGAGGCTGTGAAGTCTAACCCAGGGGCCACGGCTGGTTGCTTCTGCTCAGTGGGTATCAGCCCTGTTTCCTTTTTGCCTCTCTATTTCCTCCTTCATTGCATATTTGCTCAACATCTCTTTAAACAATTCATTTCTTGTATCAATGCACATCTTTTTAAAGTACTTAAAATAATTCAGTTTTTCTGAATGATTCCTGAGCTTAATTTCAGCAGACTCCTAGAACATGAATGACTTTTTTTTTTTTTTATGATGGCACTTAGAAACAATTCTCCCATTGATGAGTACTTTTAGAAGGGACTTTTAGATCTAGAGGCAAGTTAAAAGTCATTACCAAGCAATAATTAATCAATTCCATTTATTCATTAAGCATTTATTGCTCTGTGCAGTGTTGTATTATTATTATATACATATAATACATATTCTTAGCTTTTATAGAATTTTCTTCTCTTACTGTTTTTTACTTAGGCTTAACTAGATTATAAAACAAGAATTTGATCATAAGCAGACATAAATGGTAGTTTTAATTAAAATCCCTGGTTAACAAGGAATAATGCAACTCTGCTCACTCTCAGCAAAACAATAAGGCAATTAAAATTTTTGGAACTATCAAAGGAGCTTGAAACACAGCTAGAAAATTGTGAAACATCTGTAACCTTCTGAAATACATATTGAAACATCATGGAAGAAAAACTTTAAGCCTAAAGTGGGCTCTTGCAGTTTGCTTTTAATTTCTGCAAGGCTAGTAGAAACCTCAGTGAATGGTGAAACTGCTTAACATCAACATGGCACATAAGAGAGCCAGCCTCAGGTGCCTAAAGCAGGCGGTCCCATGGTGCGGAGCCCACTCACCTGAGTCAGGACCCCGGCCCTGCCACCATTCACAATGAGCTACGGAGTGCAGATCTCTTCTGTCTGAGGCGATGACTACGATTATAATAATAGAAATGTTCTCATGAAATTGTGATGAGGATTGCATCGAAAGTGCTTAGAATAGTATCTGGGAGATAGTAAACATTCACTGAATGTTATTATTAACAATTATTATTATGGCTGGTGTAGTCACAGGGACGAGCCGCCTGGATGCTAATGAATAATTTACCTCTGATTAGTGCAGTCACCTCAAACCTCTTCCTTCCTTGCCTCCACCCTTCCTCCCGCCTTCTCTCACCTTCTTCCTCCTCTTTTGAGGTGTCATTCTGTCTCTTTCTGTTTGCTCTCATCTCTTTCTCTCCATTATCTACTCTCCTCATTTGTTGACTTTCAATGTGCCCATCTAATTTTTCCCCACTGTCTTTCTTCCATTCCCACTAATCTCCTTAATGTCTTCCTCAGCCTGTTGTGGTCTGCTTAAAAGGCATGTTTCATTACCTACTCTTTTAAAATAATCTGAAATTTGTATATCTCTAAAGCAAGAAATAAGCACGGGAAATGTGTGTGACTTCTTTAAAAACAAAGTCCTCAAAACTAACAAATTATTTTATTCATGTCATTGTGCTGGTTGACTTTTTTTTTTCCCCCCTGGGGAAATAACAAACAGTTTTATTTTTCTTCCACCATAGTTCAACATCAATGACTTCCTTACCCTGAAATGAGAGGGAGAGAGAGAAAGAGAGGGAGAGGGAGAGAAGCTTAGACTTCTACGGAGCCTAATAGTTTAGCATCTACAGTTTGAACTTCACTCAAACACAGAATCAGGAGGTTGGGCAATGCACAAGGGTCTGTGACCAGTTGCCTGAGGCAGCTCCAAACCAAGCAGGGCCAGCCAAGCGGAGGTTGGGCGGCACCCATGACCAGGCATGTGGCAGGAAAATTTCCTGTCCTGCGAGGAGAAGGACGAGAGGCCTTCCCGTGGCCCTTCCTCTGGGTTATTATGATAGTAGGATTCTTGTGTCTTTTAGGTCAGCATATTTGGAGCGACACTGTTCTCTCTTCTTGCCTGTATTTCAGAGGAACTAACGAGATCTTAAACATGATTCAGAATGAGATGACAAAAGGAAGTTTCAGTGTATTCTAAGTATTCGTGCTTTCCCCAGTGCTTGGGAAAGCATATATCTGTGTGATTTTTCTCATTTACATATTTAGTAAGATTCACTATGGGAGAAAGATTCACTTGATAGGAAACTTTTTATTAAGGAGTAAGGGCTATTTTTCTATAAAATATTCTATCATGGTTTACATAGGTTTTAATCCTCCCTATTATAGTATAAACAAAAGTGAAATTAAAACACAATTCCTCTTTTCTACCCCATTGAAAAGCCTTCTATCGGTACCTACTTCATTTAGAGACAACACAAGAGGATACATACAGGTCACTATTGTCCCATGGCATGCTGAACAGAATTAAGATGAAAGTAGACAAGGATCAGAGCTGAAATCATTAGCAGAATAACTTCACAGCATAAGCAAGTGTCTCCACTTTCTCACATGCATTTTCATCAGAATTCTTAAAGGAATAGCAGCTGAAGGTGGGGGCTGCAAACACACTTGCCTGCCTGGGATTCTGTGATGTATCTGACATGCATGACCTTGCTCAGAACACACTTCCATCCATTCCACTAGCTTGCATTTGTAGAATCTATTTATCTATCTTCATAAACATCTTGTACACGCATCATGGTATTTTGCATTTGTGGAGTATTTTAGCATTTATGAAGTGCATTCACCTACACAGTAACATTTGTTTCCCAACGATTTTGGTGTATTAAAGTAGGGACCCACTGAAGATCAGTGACAATAAACAATCCTCAGGTCACACAGGTAAGAGGTGACTTGCTCTTCTCATGAGGCTCCATTAGAATGTAGGCCTTCTCACACTTTTTCTCAGGGGAAACTGCCAACTGGTATAAAAACTTGCAGGTTTACGCAGAGGGGATAGTGTACAAAAGTGACGGCATATGTTACTCACGTTCTGTGAGTAAGTCCGCATAGGTGCCCTTTTCCATATGAATTCATTCCTACCCTATAAAATGTATCAGGATGACACCAGTAGGGCACTGACTTGATTTAGAACGGAGTCACACACCTGTTCTTCTAAATATAAACAAACTTGCAACCTGAGCCATTGGCAGTCACTGGAGGGTAAGCGAGTGGAAGCTGGGGTTGGCGCCTGCCTGGAGCTTGGCTCTGGAATTGCAAATGCCCAAGGGCCAGGGGAGCATCATGCCAGGCAGCAGATATTTGGCATTGGGTTCTGATGGTCACAGTGACCTTTTACATCACCAGAGAGATTATCATTATTAGCCTTATCCGTATTGTTATTTTTAAATGTGCCTACTTTGCTCTTGTGGCTCAGGTTGTATCCAGCTTGTTGATCATTCCAGGTCCTGTTGGTTTGTATATAAGAAATTGCCTCAGTAGCCATGTTTGGAGAGCGCTTATCCTCTTATCCCAAGGGAAGCAGTTTGCTGAGCCCCAGAACACTAAATTAAACATATAAATTATTTTCATGATCTGTGTGAAGGCAATATTTTTCTGGATTCTAGCATTCCTGGCTATTCGAAGTATGTGACTACTCTTGATACTATGCTGTCTCTTTCCATCCTTGCTCAGGTGGAAGAAGGTCACATTGGGGTCCCTGGGAATGTTCCACGTTATCCTTATCTGATGAGATACTACAGAGCTGAGGCAGATGCGCAGACCTGGGAGATCTGATTGATTTGACTGGCCAAAACTCTTAAGATTATCTGGGTTATAATCATGAGCAGGTTCTGAAAGCATTATTTCTAGATGCCAAGGATCAACAGAGAAGTCTCTTAATTCTTTTTCAAAATAACTGTTAAATCTTTTTCATGCACTTAAAAAAAAATGTGCCTATAGACATTTTTGAATATGTAGAAAAGCACCAAACAATGCTAAAACTATTACTATCTTTTGATTTGCTCATATATTTCCCCACCTGCAACCTCGCAATTTGTTGAATTCTTCTAAAATGTCTTCTAATGTGAATAAGTATCTTTTGATGCTTGGAATAAATCCTACTTGTGTATGATGGAATGTTACATATTTGGCTATGACTAGAGATATAGAGGTTGATCTAGCTGTGATCCATTGAGGAGAACTTCAGTCCTTTTCTCGAGAGAACCTTCTGCAAAGAGTAGCTGGCAGGCAGCCTCAGCTGCTGCTACCCTGCAGTCCACCTCTGCATTCATCTGCGGCCACCCTCTCCCTGATCTGTTCTCAGCCAACGGCTGAGATCACAGCTGAGGATGAGGAGGATTTTAAATAGAGGGCGTAAGAGGGGAGAATGAACATCAGGCATGGCCCCAACACTAGTTGCAGAGATGCAGCTGCAGTGTATCCCGCTGACTTCTTTCTGTTTGTCCTTTGGAGGACTGGCTCTAGAAACTATGCATAGCACCATGTGAATGTGTAGAGAAGTGAATGTGTGTGATGTGAGGAGTGGATGCTGGTGGCCATCAAGTTGTAGCACTTGGATCTTTAAGAGGATCTGGTGGGTCCCATGTGGTTAACAGACAGTCCCCAGTTGCTGCCATTCTGGATGCACCACAGTGTTCAGGCTTTGGCCACCATCTCTCCCGGCTTCTCCCAGCCAATGGCTGGGCAGAGCAGGTGGACGAGAGTGGAACCATTCTGCCTCTTATGGGATTCCTTGGATTTCATCACTCTAGGGCTTCTCATCAGCTTGGCCAGGAGGATTTTTCTGAGCTGCTCTGCCACCTGGTCTCTTCCTAATTCTCTTTGTTTCCCTCCCTGTGTTCAAGTGTCAGACCAGCAGTGCAGACCAAAGGCTCTTCCTGCACTATCCAGCTTCATACCCATTTCCCCTGCACGGGCTGTTCCATGAAGACAAGTCTTCATGTCTATCGTACCTCGGCATTTCCTTTGCAGAGACCTGAAGTGACACACTGGATTTAAGGCTTAAACCCCAGCTTCAAGAGTTTCTCTTGCTCTCCCATTGCCCCTCCCTTAGGTGTGCTTTCCTTCTGGAAGATTTTCATCCTCAGATCATCTCTCCCCACCTGGTGGTGTGGGCACCTGCAGGCAGGGCTGGCCTCATGGTGTCATGGCAGAGACATGCTTAGAAGGGCCCAGTGCTTGGTTAAATGCTCTCTTATCATTGCATTAGTTTGCCATTACAAAGTACCACAAACTGGGTGGCTTCAACAACGACAATTGATTTTCTCACAGTTCTGGAAGCTAGAACTGAACTCTTGTCCAAGATCAAGATGTTGGCAGGGTTGGTTCCTTCTGAGGCTGTCACGGAGAATCTGTTCCATGCCTCCTCCCTAGCTTCTGCTGGTTTGCTGGCAATCCTTGGTGTTCCTTGGCTTGTAGACACATCACCATGATCTCTGTTTTTATGTTCACATGGTGTTCTGTGGTTCCGTGTCCAAGTTTCCCCTTTTTGTGAGGACACTAGTCATACTGAACCAGGGTCCACCCAAATGACGTCATCTTAACTAATTATATCTGCGATGACCCTATTTCCATGTAAGATCCCATTCGGACACCCTAGGGGTTAGGACTTAAATGTATTAATTTGGGGGGCACAATTCAACTCATAACAGTCATGATGAAATTCCTCGTAATTTTTATTTTGCACTGGATACCACAAATTACGTCCTAGCTCTGGACAGCTAAGATGAGGCTTTAATCTGCCTTAACATCTTGGATGTCAGGACAGAGCACCTTTATTTTTTTCTCTAAAATTATAGCAAAAGGCCCCCCTGGTCCCCTTCCCCGGAAGCCTTGATTGGCCTTGAATGGATCATCTAAACTTTTCTAACCAACCCCCATGACCATAAAGACCCTATACTCTGAAGGGCCAGGCCTGGGGCTTGTGATTCCCGAATCACACGGCCTGCCCATGGGGAGGGGCAGGGCAGCGCAGGCTGGCCCATTAGTGCATTCTTGTCGGCGTCAGGGACCAGGCTTCTGCTCGGTGCACTGAATGGGGTGTGTAGCTTTCCTATTAATTCTGTAACCTGGAATGGTTTCTGTTAGGTAAGAATTATCTGTGACTTGGAAGTCTAAAAATAAAAAGCGCCAATAAAGTCCTCTGTTTTTCATTTTAAAACATTTTTGATTACCTGATTCATGTTTACATTATTATTAACTTCCTGGAGTTTCCTATTTTTTTTTTTGAGTCAAATGTTAAAATGCAGATCACCTTAAAAAACTTGTTCATTGCTCAACTGGCAGTCTTAAACTTTTCTACTGCGTATAGTTGTTTATGCTTGTTATGGGCTGAATCATGCCCTAAATTCATATGTTGAAATCCTAACTCCCCATTCCCAGCAACTCCAAATGTAACTGTATTTGGAGATAAGGTCTTTAGAGAGGTAATTAGGTTAAAGTGAGGTCATTGGGGTGGGCTCTAATCCAATATGACTGGGACATTTAAAAGAAGAGGAGATTAGCACACAGAAATGCACAGAGGGAAGACCAAGTGCGGACACAGAGATAACACAGCCATCTATAAGATAAGGACAGAGAGGTTTCAGAAGAAACCAGCCCCGCCAACATTTCAGTCTTGGACTCATAGCCTCCAGAACTGTGTGAAAATAAACTTGTGTTGTTTCAATCAGAAAGTCTATGGCAGCCCTAACAAATTAGCACAATGCCTAAGGTTTTGTATTTGTGTTTTCTTTTATTATCTAAGTTTATAATTTTTTTTTCCCAGAATATGCATCTATGGTTAAAATACCTTCTGAGACTTCCCATGTTTCATAATATCTTTCTGTTTCTCTTCTCTCATCTTGCTATAAATTTCTTGTTTCACGGCCATTTTTCTTCTGAACTCTGTGGACATTGTTTCATTGCCTTCTGTCATTTTTGTGTTATGAAAAGAATTTTAATACAAAATGAATAATTGGTCCATTTTAGAAAACCTCTTTATTATCCTGTCTGTGTTTGTGCAGGATGTTGTTTTCTTTATTGTTGAAATAAAAATATATCCTAAGAATATAAAGCTTTTTCCATTTGTTTTGTCTGGCAATCGAGGAGGGTCCCTTTGACCCAAAACCTCAAACCTGTCTTCAGTTCAGGAAAAGTTTTCTTATGTGATTTTGAGTATTACCTCTCATTTTGCTCCTTATGAAACTGTTGTGGCACACGTGTTGTGGTCCCTCCATACCTTTCCCATGTCTCCTGTCTTTTCTGTCATCATTTTCACGTCTTGTTTCTTAACTCCTGGTTGTTGAATAATCGCTGAAGCACGTCTTCTGCTTTAATGGACTAAGGTTTCACTACCTACATTGCAATTTTAAACCTGGAGGTAGTCATTCTTTCCAGATCTCAGATTGCTGTTGCTTAGTGCTTCGCAAATATAAATTCACAAACTTAATATTCTCTTTAAATTTTCTCCCAACTCTTTCTCTTTTTATTGCAGTAAGTCTGCTGACATTGAGAGAGATTCCGTTGACTCCTTGGATAGGCTAATTTCCATTGTATTGAAATCTCTTTATGTGTTTGGTTATTTTTCTCTGTTCATCCATATAGTTACACAGTTGTTTAATGTCAAAAATTCTGGCATGTCTGGCATCTAACAGATATTATGTGGTCCCTTCATGGATCTTCCAGGCTCAGAAGAGGAAAAAGAAAGACTTTATGTTTATAATATTTGTGTTCCCTGGGTACTGATATGTAGTGTGAGGGACAGAATGGTAGTAAGAACTGAGCATGAGATAATTTGCCATTATGCCAAGGAGTTCATTTTGTTTCCTTTTTCTTTTTTTCTAGCTTTAGTAAGGTATAATTGACAAAATTAAAATGTATCTAAAGTGTACAACCTGATGATATAATATACATATATATTATGAAAGGATTCCCCTTGTTAACATCCATTATTTCACATATTTACCCGTGTGTGTGTATTATGTGTGTGTGTGTGTGAGTGTGTGTGTGTGTGTGTGTAAGAGAGAGAGAGAGAGAGAGAGAACATTTAATTTCTCTTAGGAAATTTCAGTTGCACAATACAGTATTATCTACCATTATTACCATATTATATGTTCAATCTGCAGAGCTTATTCATCTCATACCTACAGCCATACTGCTTTTCTACTCATTGTTTTTATGAGGGTGACTTTTTTTTTTTGATTTCACATATAAATGATACAATACAGTATTTGTCTTTCTCTGTCTGGCTTATTTCGCTTAACACAATGATTTCCAGAAAATATCACATTTTCTTTATTTATTAATCCATTGACAGACAAATTATTTCTATACGTTGGCTACATAATGCTGCAATAAATATAAAAATGTAAACATCTCAAGATTATGATTTTGTTTCTTTTGGATGATAACCCATAGGTGCAATTGCTGGATCATATGCTAGTTCTCTTTTGAATTTCATGTGGAACCTCCACACTGTTTTCCATATCAGCTGTACCAGTTTGTATTTCCACCAACATCCTCACCAGCGTTTGTTATCTCTTGTGTTTCTGATAATAAACCTCTTACCTGGTGGAGGTGATGCTGCATTGCGGTTTTGATTTGCATTTCCCTGATGATCAGGGATGTTGAGCACCTTTTTATGTACCTGTTGGCCATCTATAGGTTTCTTTGGAAAAACATCTACTTCATTTCTCTGTATACTTTATAGTTGGGTTATTTGAGGTTATGTTGTTTGTTTTTTGCTATTGAGTTGAATGAGTTCCTTGTATATTTTGGATATTAAGCCCTTGCTGGATTTGTGGTTTCAAGGTTTTTTTCCCCCCATACTATAGATTGCCTTTTCATTTTGTTGATCATTTCTTTTGCTCTGCAGAAACATTTTAGTTTGATGTAGTCCCACTTCTTTATTTTTCTTTTTGTTGCCCATGATTTTGGTATCTTATCCAAGAGATTTTTTTGCCAAAACCAATGTCAAGAAGATTATTCCTATGTATTCTTCTTGGAGTTTTAAAGTATTAAGACTTATGCTTATGTCTTTAATCCATTTTGAGTTTATTTTCATCTATAGCATAAAATAGGGGTTCAATTTCATTCTTTTGCATGTGACTATCAAGCTTTTCCAACAGTATTTATGAAAGAGACTTTCCCTTCCCTCTTGTGCATTCTTGGCTACTTTGTTATAAATCGATTGACCTTATATATGTGGGTTTATTTCTGGAATCTTTACTGTGTTCCATTGACCCATGTGTCTGTTTTTATGTCAATATCATACTATTATGATTTTAAAAAACTTTGTAGTATAGTTTGAAAGCAAGCAGTGTAATTAATGCCTCCTGCTTGTTTCTTCCCCAAATTCCTCTGTCTATTCAAGGTCTCTTATGGTTTCACATGAATTTTAGAATTACTTTTTCTATTTTTGTGAATAATGCCATTAAAATTTTGACAGGGATGTATTAAATAGGTAGATTGCTTTGGGTAGTATGTATATTGTAACAATATTAATTCTTCCAATCTATGGGCATGGGATGGCTTTCCATTTATTTGTGTCTTCTTCAATCTCTTTCATTACTGTTTTATTTTTTTCAGTATACAGATCTTTCACCTTCTTGGTGAAATGTATTCCTACATATTTTATTCTTTTTGATACAATTGTAAATGGATTGTTTTGAAATTTCTTTTCCTGATAGTTTGTTGTTGGTATATAGAAAGACAACTGCTTTTTGTACTTTGATTTTATATCCTGCAACTTTGCTAAATTTGCTTATTAGTTCTAACAGCTTTTTTTGTAGAGTCTTTAGGGCTGTGTGTGTGTGTGTGTGTGTGTGTGTGTATTCATCTGCAAATAGAATGCCTATTTGATGTGAATGACTTTTACTTTTTTTGCCTTATTGCTCTTGCCAGGACTTCCCCTGTTATGCTGAATAAAAGTCTTGAGAGTGCATATCCTCGTCTTGTTCCTGATCTTAGAGAAAAAGCTTTCAGTGTTTCATTATTAAGTATGATGTTAGCTGTGTGCTTGTCATATATTGTCTTTATTATGTTGAGACGGTTCACTCTCTATCAAACTTGTTGAGAATTTTTGTAATGAAAGGATGTTGAATTTCATAAAGTGCTTTTTCTGCTTGAGACGATCATGTGATTTTCATTGTTCCTTTTTTTTTAAAAAAAATGCGGTATACACTTTTACTGCTTTTCAGATGTTAAATCATTTTTGCACTTCGGGAATAAATTGTACTAGGTTACGTTGTATGATCCTATGTATTGTTTAATAAAGTTTGCTAATATATTGTTGAGGATAATGTTTCTATATTTATCAGGGATATTGGCCTTTAATTTTCTTTTCTTGTAGGGTCCTCGTCTGCCTTGGTATGAGGGTAATGCTGGCCTCATAAAATGAGTTTGGGAGCATTTACTTCGTTTAAATTTTTTGCAAGAGTTTGGAAAGTATTGGTATTAATTCATCTTTAAATGCTTGGCATTTGCCAGTGAAGCCATTTGGTCCTGGACTTTTTTTTTTTTTTTTTGAGATGTTTTTGATTATGGATTCAACCCTTTTACTAGTAATTGGTCTGTTCACGTATTTTACTTCTTCATCACTTAGTCTTGGTGGGTTTGATGTTCCTAGGAACTTATTCATTTTTTCCCGGTTGTCCAGTTGCGTAGAGCAGCTAAGTCACTTGCCTCTGGTCTCACAGCTGTTAAATGGCAGAGCTGGAAGTTGAACCCCAGTAGACTGCTTCCAGAGTCTGCTTGGTTAAACATTACTGTATTCAGCTTCTTCTCTGCCAGCTAAAAACTACCAAAGGAGCACAAACCTGCAAACACTGCACGAATACCAGTGGCAGACACATGACCTTCTCTGAAAGTTCTGATAGTATAGCAAATACATTTTTGGGAGCAATTTTTTTCAGCATTAGGTTTCAGACTATTTATCTGCTTACGCTCTTCAGATTAAAGATTGAGAGACTGTATTAAAACCACATGCAAGATAAAAATACATGTAAGTGAGGAAATGATTAATTAAAAGTGAGGTGAACTAAGGGTTCAGTTAGCTGCATGCTGCATGATGCAAAGCCCTGTGGGGCCAGGGTTAGAGGGAGGCAGGTGGGGCATCCTGAGGGATTCCTTGGTTCCCATGCTCCAGGTGCCTCAGTACCTCACCCTATCGTGGACCCAGGGCAAGTGCTGAGGATGTGGACTATGGACCTGTCTGGACTAGGTTTTATAGCAGTAAATACCAGAAGGGAAACATGATCAGTTCCACAACTCACAACATTAATAAGATAAGAGGAAAGCTAGTAACATATAAGAAACACAAGTCTTTTTGGAACCTAAAATGGGGAAAAAGTTTCTCCAGTGATTCCTCACAGAGAAGCCTTTGTGCAGTATCATGAAAAATGTTGTCAACGATGTCAGAGTGGTAAAATTGAGAAGTGTCCCTGGAAGGAGCCCGTGGCTTGACATCAGATGTTAATTCAGTGGAAGTGGTAACCTCATACAAAGCTCAAGGGAAGACATTCCCATGGTCCAAGCTTATCCTTTATTGTATTATTTATTTCTGAATTCCATCCAGACAGATAAGAGACTTAAGTTTTATTGACCCAGCTCACTTATTTTATTTAATGTCGTGCATAATTATCATCTTTGTGTGTGCTTATCTGTGTTTGAGTGTGTGTGTTTGGGGGGAAGCAAGCCAGGGCTCAATTATCAGTTCAAATTTATCTGCAGTTTGCACAATGTGAGGCCCTTCTGAATGACCTTAAATGTCTTTAATTGTAGTTCAGGATGCATGACTGATACACAATATGAGATCTAACAAGATAAGGGGATATGTAGTTATCAAGAATGTAGTAGCAAGGAGAACAATGGGAAGTGAGAGATTGTGGCACACTAACATTCGCTTGGCTTGGCTCTTGCAGTGTGGGAAGCCCAGAAAGAATTAATTGGATGAGTTCCTCAATCATTTCTTTATCTAATGATCAGTCATATTTGGTGTCATGACAGATGGCAGAGCCCTGTTGAAATCCAGACGGCATTGAATAAGGCAATGTGTGAAAACTCATTAGCTCCTCCTACAATAACTTCATTAATATTCAGTAATTAGGTTTAACTTGTAGTTAGATGTGTTGGAGGTTAGGGCTTGGGGCTTGTTAGAGGTGGGAACACTTCTCTAAACAGCACCAGATTAAGCTGCAATGAAGAAATCTAAATGCTCACGCTATTGGGTATGGGACTAGGAAAATATTCTCTTTAAAAATTGGCTTTCCCATCATTAAAATTATATTTTCAATTGGAGTTTGTGCATTTTGGGGCAATCTAATTCTTTCTATTATTTTATAATTCAAATTATAGACTTAAAATATATTTCTTAAAGAGTTACCAGCCTGTATTTCTTTGGGGCAAAGCTACTAGCTTTTGCTTCTCCAAATCCTTGCTTTCCGTTTTAACCCCTACTCTTAAAGGGCAATGTTGTGGTTTTGGAAATAGAAGACATCATGTTTCAGATGAGCACAGAGAGTGAATATTTTGAATGAGAATGAGGTAACAGGGTCCCAGGGGGTCTGTGGCTCTGTAAGAGAGAGGTGGCTGATCTTTGCTCAGTGTTTCTCTTTTTAAGGTGAGAGATCAAGACAAACTCATGAATGGTTTAGCAACAATTTGGTTACCCTGCCTCCTATTCCTTAGGAAAGATAAAAAGTCGAAGATTCTACTCTATACATTAAATTTAACATCTTTCAATTATAAGGATTTTCTTCCTGCTAGTCTTTATGTCACATTTGGTTTGAAGGATGGGGAAAGGGGAGTATGGACTGTGTAATAGATTTATTCTACTACCCAGATCTTATTCTTTGGACTACGAGCCTTGAGGGGTTGCAATCCTTTACCATAGCAATCATCAGCACCATAAAATTCTGGGTTGTGGATCACATTTTGATTTTCTGGACATACCTGACTCACTTATTTTTGGTTGATTTTAAATTTCTTCTCAGATTCAACTGAAGTTCTATCCCCTTCACATATTCACTCTTCTTTCTCCTGGAGCAAATATTTTAATCTTCCATTCTTACAAGTGTTTCTCACTTTTTTACCCTGGATTACAGTTAACAGTGCCCAGATTTTACTGTTCTTACTGGACTGAGTTCCTTTTAAAGACAAGATAAATATCCGGTTCAACACTGGAACCTTTAAAGAGCTAGCTAAATTTTCTTTAAAGAGTTAGTATGCAAAGTATATTTGTTGAATGGATATGTATAAGGTACTATTTGGCCAATGCAAAGACAATGGTAGTTATTAATGGGCCTTTACATATCTTTTGGAAAACAAGCTTAATACTGTACACAGGCTATGGCTGAAACTATTGAAATAAATGATAGGTGACCCAGGTGCCAGTCTTCTCTTGAAACCATTTGCCCATGTCCTCCCCGTTCTGATGAGATAAATTCAAGTATTAGTGTAGAATCCACTGCAGATGTGCTAGGAAAAGCAGAGGGGTGGGTTCCCACATAATCAATTTAGAATTTAGAGAATTTTATGGATTAGATTTTTCTTTTTTATTCTGCCAATTTCCTCTTGTCCCTTTTCATCTTCTTTTCACAAAGCATCCAGTTCCTCTTATATACAATCTCTTGCTCTCAAATATTTCTGGCGGTGTCCAAATCTTAGCTATGGATGTGGCCCAGCACAAGAATTGTAAATTTGCTTAAAACATTATGAGATTTTGTGTGTCTGTAAGATTATGTGTCACAATGTATTTAATGTATGACCCAAGAAAACTCTTCTTCCAGTGTGGCCCACAGATGCCAAAAGGTTGGACACACCTGATTCTACATGTTGGCCAACATATAAATATTGTTTAATATGCAGTTTTAAAGTTTACACAGATAACTACGTGATATGGACTGTACACACTGAAACTTGATTATTTTTCATTCAGCATTTTGTTTTTGGCATCTATGTTGATAAATACAGCGTGATTCTTTTAACTGTGACAAAGTATTCCATGATATAATTATACCAAAATTTTATCTATCCATTCCTCCACTGCAAGCATTTAGATTGTTTCCAAATTTTTGTTACTATCAGGTTTACAGTATAAACAATATTCTAATGAACGACCATGTCCATGTTTCTTGGCAAGCTTATGCTAGATTTTCTCTTGGATAAATAGCAAATATTGAAATTTCTGAGGCTTGAGGAACATATGCATTTTTAAATTTGTTTTTCAAAGTGGCTGTATCAACTTCTTTTTGCCATCTAAAGCCCAGAAAAACTCCCAAATAAATGTATATACAACAACAGTCATTTAAAAGAAAACAGAACCTGCCAAGGATGTGGTTATGGCTTTATCCAAGGCTATGTAAGTTGAAGTTCTTGACAAGGCCTTTCCATAGCATTGCTCTGTGGTCACAGGGGAGGCATTTCCAGGCAACCATGTCAAAGCCAGGACAGAAACAACCATAGAATCAGCCTCCAGTGAGTTCTTTATTTGTTGCTTGAGTGTTGTTTTTTAATAATGATGGAATTCAGCTGCTCACATCCTACATGAATTCCCAACAACCTTCAGGCGTTCTGACTCACCTGTGTATCTTACAGGTCATATACTTATGACTAGCCCCCCATTTAACCTGCTGGAGGCAGCACATGATACGTTGGGATCCGCAACCTGCTGTGGCATCAACCCCCTATGCTAGCAGGTCTGCATTAAGCAGCCACCTAGAAAAGAGCTGTGAAAGATTCATCGATCACAGGAGGTCTAGTATTGGAGTTAAAACACCTTCTTACCATGGAATAGATTTGCATTGATTGCTACAGACTGCGAGGAGCATGCTGCCTTCCCTCCTGCCCTGCGCTGCCTCTCTGTTTGGACTGGCAGCTGAGATGTGTGGGCTGATTTGCTTTCTTCCTTGGAGCCTCATTCTGCACGGCAGAGACAACAGGGTATTAAATGGAATACAGATATGTTAGGTGACTTGACTTGGTGTGCGGTCATTAAACTTAATATTATGGCCAACAATTAGTATTGGAGTATATGATCTGATAAAGATGGTTTATGCAAATTTGGTGACAGAGGCAAGCTGGGCGATGCTGTCTGACACTAAGCTATGGTATATGGAAACAAGCAGAGAGAAGGCCTGAAATCATGGGGTGATGGCCATATTTACAGTGTCTTAACATTTGTCTCTCACATTACTTTCTACAGTGGTGGTATCTAACCTATGTCCTTACACAGCCAAACAAGCAAAGGTACTTTATATTAAGGACAGTCATTTTTTTTTTTAAAGAAACGTCTTAGAATTAGGAGTTTGTTTTGTCTATGCAGTATGTTTTGTACGTCTTTTTTGGCCATCTTGAGACGCTTCAAATTTCACAAGTAATAATTATTACTGATAACAGCCACCATTTATTGAACATGTACCAGACACAGTGCTAATGATTTAAATAATTTGATCTTCATAATAACTTAAAACCAGGTATTATTACCTGTATTTCCAAAATATAAAAGTTACATTTAGATCAAACAACTTAAATTAATTTCTTTATGTAAACATGATCAGTATTAAAATACCTTTGAGAAGCATGAATAATTACTAATAATTTGTGAGACACACCAAAGGAAGCAAATATACCCAAGCAAGGAGCATAGAATCACCTGCCATTATTAAAAATAACATTCTCTCCAACATTGTGTGCAGCTTCTATACAACTTCTTTTTGTGTAATCTCTACATTTTTAGATTTTACACGGATGCCTAAGATCACTTTCCATAGGTCAAATTCAGACCAATGAACCGTTTTAACTGTAATTAGTGGTGCCAAATATATACCTAATGTTTCAATTTCAGAAACATCTTCATTTTTGTGCATAGAGCAGTGTTTACTTGTGTAACAAATTTTTTTTACATTTTAATTTATTTTATAAAAATAGCAATTGGAAAAACATGCCCATTCCATTGTTAATATAATAATAAAAGTAATCATAATGAAGAATTTACTGTCATGGTAACTGAGACAAGTATGGATGTCATTAACCTCGCAACTGGGTGCTCCGTGGACAAATGCAGTTTACAAGTACTACACATACTGCATTTTAAAATATAACACCTAAATTATTGTTTTACTTGGAAACACTTTGCAGAAAATAGCCTTTGTGCTTGCTGGGGCTTTCCTTCCTAGGAAATGAACAATATTGCATAGTAAGACCTCCTTGCGGCGCAGAGGCCTGCTCTTTGCGGAAGGTCGGTTCCAGCCCACGGTGGCGGTGCTGGAGGAGGGGGCCGAGCGGGTTAATGATAGGACGGAGAGCACCAGCCCCGAGGGAGCCCAGAGGCCAGCTGATGCAGGAAGTCAGCCACGCGGTGGGACAGGGCAGGAAATGCAATGGCCTGCGAGTGGTCAATGGGCTTCAACACTATGGATTCA
Source organism: Pteronotus mesoamericanus (assembly GCF_021234165.1). Lineage (NCBI taxonomy): Eukaryota > Metazoa > Chordata > Mammalia > Chiroptera > Mormoopidae > Pteronotus > Pteronotus mesoamericanus. The sequence continues at coordinate 3,146,603 of NW_026555277.1, forward strand.
CAAAATAGGACAAGTCCCAAAACCTTCTTTGGTGTAAGTTAAGGTAGAAACACATAACACAAAGTGTAACAAATTTCTAGAATTCATCTGGATTCCTCCCTTCCCATTACCTCTCATCTATTCCGCTAGAAAACCAGGTTGTCTGTTTTCAGAGTTTCCTCAGAGCCTAACTGCTTCTCGTCACCTCCACCATTAAACCTGCCGCATCCACCGTCGGTCTCACCTGAATTATGGCAGCAGCCTGCTGTTTCATACCTGCCTCTCAAAGTCACATCAGCCAGAGCCACTCCTTAAGAGGAAGAAGACACGTGATGTTCCAAACCCTCCAATGGTCTCTCATCTTAGAGCAAAACGCAAAGACTTTATTACAGTGGCCCATACACCGGTGTATCTTACAGGTCGTGTATGGAGGCTAGCCCCCCTTCCCCACCCTCGGTCCTCTCTGACCTCCTCTCTCACTACTGCTCCAGCCCTCCCCACCTCTGACCACTCCTGGTCTCTCTGCTCTTCCTTGAGCTTGCAAGGCTGCTCCATTTACATAGCCAGGTGTCAAGATGTCCATGTGACACCCTCCCTTACTCTCTAGGTCTTTGTTGAATAGGAATGCATAAACGAGGCTGACCCTGACTCCCCTTTTTCAACAAAATGGCCATTTTATTTTGGAATAGTTTTACATTTACAGGAAAGTTGCAAGGATAGTGTCCCCACATACCTCATACCCAATGTCCTCTATTGTTAACACCTTTTATTAATTAGTGTGGCACATGTATCACAACTAACTGATCCTGATACATAGTTATTCACTGAAGCCCATACTTCATGCAGATTTTGGGTTTTTTACTGAAGGCTCTTTTTCTGCTCCATAACCCCCTCCTGGATGCCACGTGGCATTTAATCGTCATGTCTCCTTAGGCTCCTCTTGGCTATGAGAACTTCTCACTTTCCTTATTTTTTGATGATCTTGACAGTTTGGAGGCATGCTGACTGGTCAGGGATTTTGTAGAATCTCTCAATTGGTATCTGTCTGCTGTTTTTCTCATAATTAGGCTGGAGGAATGTGTTTTGGGGATGAAAACCACAGAGGTGAAGTTCCATTTTCATCACATCATACCAACGATACATGTTATCAACATGATTTATAATGTCTCATGTTGACCTTGATCACATTGTTGAGGTGGTGTTTGCCAGGTTTCTGAAATGTAAAATTACTCTTTTTTTTTTTCTTCCTGCTTTTCAAACTGGATTCTTCAGAAAGAAGTCACTATTCTCAGCTCACACTAAAGGGGAGTTAGGCCCCATCTCCTTAGGGACAGAGTTTTGGCATAAATTATTTGGAATTCTGCGTGGGAGTCTCTCTCTATGTATCTATCAATCAACCTACCTATTATTTATTAATTTATTCAATCATATGTTTACATCAGCTTGGGCTCCTCAATATGTGTTTTATACTATGGCTTATAACCCAGTACTGTGTTACATATTTGTTGCTCAAATTGTTCCAGCTTTGCAGGTTGAGAGTTCCTTCAGTTGGCTACTGTATCGCTTCACCATTGCGCCTGTGTGTGTATGTGTGTGTGTGTTGGAATGTTTAACACTTCCTTAGTTTCTGGCACAACAAAACGATGCTCCAGACTTACCTTGTACATTCCCTACCCCAGCCCTAAAATCAGCCATTTCTCTAAGTTTTTATTAGAGACTGGGATAAGAAACCAAGACCTGGGCTCTTGATATGCTTGTTGCTACCACGGTCTTTTTTTGTGTGTTTAGGCCCCCTCGGCTTCAAAACAAGGGATTAGATCAACCAGTCTTTTTTAAAATAATGCCCTTATGTGTTCCTGAGTCCCCACAGCCTTTACTGTCTTTTATTTCCCATATTACGCATCACCTTATTATATCCTATCTACTCTACTTACTTACTTACACATATAGTTAAGAAAATGCGAATGAATATAAGTAGAATAACAGCACCCATGGTGATTTTCCTTCCCTGGGGTTGATCTTTGCGGGGGGTGGTCAGCAGTATGACTGTCAAATGGAAAACACAACCTTGTCATTAGCAGCCGAGCAACAAATAAAAGCAGTGAGAAATGGCGGCCCTGCCGAGCTCCCACCTGCGTATGCCCTCTGCACCCCTGCCCTTCTGGCTGCTGAGCCTGGGCCGCTGTGACGGCGGCGTGCCAGCCTCCTGCCACTGGGTGTGCCAGCAGACCCCCGTCCAGAGGCAACTGCCAGCTTGGCTCCTTGGAGCCTTCATTGGAAAACAAACTGAACCCACAACAGGCAATCTTTAAATTTCACTCCAAATAATTATATTTACACAGTAGAGATAAAGCACTCAACAGGGTGGGGCTGAAGGGCCCTGAATTAGCCACATCGATCTGGGCCAGTGATGGATATGTTCCCCACCGCAGGGGAAAGCCTCACAGAGTGAAGAGCTTTATCTTCTATTTAAAAACTCTATGGATAAATCCATCTGGCTCTTTGACAGGTAAATTAAGCAGGGGTCCAGCTCCCAAGAAGCTCAACTCATATTCCTACCAAGCAGCAAGGATCACAGCCCTTTCCATCCACGGGGCTTCCTCTTCAGGAGCTTGACTGGCCCTGAGACCAGCCTCAGAGCCGCTGCCTCCGTCCTCCTGACTGTCCAAGCCAGATCACCAAGAGCCACCCACCGCTGCTGCTGCTGCTCCTAGAGATGGCTATTCCTGGAACAGGCAGGCTCTTCTTCTTGCACAGCCCACGCGAAGTGCAATTCACTCCCTCACTGTGCTGGGGGAAAGCCGTGACCCTTATGAGGCACATTTTGGTCACCGATGAACCACGATATTGAAGCGAGTGAATTCCATTTGGGGACAGACACACCCAGTGCTTTCCACTTACTTCAGACACTGCCCGGCCAAAAAAAAAAAGAAAAGAAAGAAAAAAGAAAAAAAAAAAGCCTGTCAAGGTCACCTTTCTGAGGACTGAAAAGAGACAGTCTGAGGTTGCAGGAAGGAACTAAATAAACAAGTTATGTGTCAAGTGTTTGCTGAGCGTGCACTGTTGTGCCTGAGGCACAATGGCAAATGGTGAATGGCACACCGAAGGCCCTGTCCACGGGACTAAAATCCTCACAACCCATGTGTATGTCTTGAAAGCGCTACTGTCTAATCAGATTGCTGACTGAGGGAAACATGCTAGTCACTGTAGAGAAAGACCTATGAATGACATAGACAGTTGACAGGAGCCTCTGCCTCTTCCTCATAGTGGCTACTGTCTCTTTTCTGCTTCCCATGAGCCTAACTTGGCCTAGTGCAGCCCTACCAGTTATTCATTATTAGTTTGATTTCACAGGTGAGGGGCTTGATGCTCTGAATACTTCATCCAGTTCTCTTTTCCTTCAACTGATACTGAGTATCAGCTACGTACCAGAGAGTGTTCTGGGTTTTTTTCCTAGAGATCTAGGGGCTTCCAGAATTTCTCAGCCACCAGGCTGTGCCTCTCTGGGTGGCACCTCCTCCTGGTAGGTGTGCCCCATTTCATGCTAGAGGTGCAGGCCTAGACTGCTCCTTAATTAGGGGCTCTTGGAAGTACTTAGTGGGTCAGGATGCACGACCAAACTGAACACAGTATCTATTGTGTCAAATTCTGCTGCGATTTTGGATTCTCACTTGAACAGAAATTTAATTTGATTCCTTTGGGCCCTCACTTTGTGCCCACACCTGTGCTTAACTCTGAGGGACCTGATGTGGCATCTTGATAAGCCACCTGTTATTCTGATGGTGCTTAAATTGAGATGCTATCTGGCTGCTCTTGTCAGTCATGGCAGGGATGTGATTGCTGCACTCAGCCCTGCCCCCAGCTCTGTATTAGGAGTACATCCACCTCCTCTCCCCCTCAGAGCTCAAGGTCATGTGTGTGGAGTGTACTGAGATTCTGAGTCATATGACAGATGTACAGAAACCTAAGGGTCTTCCTTGACCTCTTCCTCTCACCTCCATATGCAATCCACCCTAGATTCCCATCTCATCCACCATCAAAATAGCCCCAAATCTACCTATGTCTCTATATCTCCTGGTCCAAGGTAGCATCATCTCTTCCTGACCTAACGAGAAAGACATTCTGATCCAACTGCAGTCACTTGGACGCCCCTCCAGTTGTCCCCTATCTGTGGCCAGAGTCACCTAGTCAGATCTGATGACGCCCCTCCTCCTTGCCGCCCCACCATGCTCAAACGTCTCCAATAGCTCTCTGTTCTTCTTAGGGGGAATACAACACTTTTTAATTTGTAGGGAAGTTGCAAAGATAGTACAACTAATTCCTGTATACCCTTCACCCAGATGTTAACTTAATGTTAACTTCACTTAATGTTAACGCCTTCCACTACTGTGGTGCATTTGTCAAAATTGCTAGCATCGATGCCTTACTTTTAGCTAAACTCTAGACTTTATTAAGATTTCATCAGTTTTTCCCCTAATGTTCTTTTTCTGTCCCAACAGCCAGAGCAGGATATCCCATTGCCGTTAGCCTAATTTGGTTTTTGGCCACAAGGGCTGTAGAATGTAACGTCCACTCTGGGATATTTTTGAGAAAGAGGACACTGTTGACGGTGACCTGTGGGAAGCAGGTGTGGAATGGGCTTGTCCCAGGTCACCCTTCTAGAATGAGCAGGTGAGTGCCCCTCCTACCTCCCATCTTCCCTCATGCTCTCACCCACCCCCCAACCCCCGTGCTCAGTGCCAGAGAAGTGCCGGCCTGCTTTCGCCCCTGCTGCACCTTTTCTCCTTCTATGTGCTCTTACCGCTCATCGTCACCTAGTCGTCGGCAACAACCCTTCCCTGGCCTCTTATACAAGAGCACGTCTCCATTCTCACCTTTTTATAGCATAACACATTTTTTTTTCTTTCTAGCTTGTCAGTGGCATTGTTCTTATACTTGAGAGATTGCTTGATTGATGTCTCTCTTCCTTATTAGACAGAAAGGCCCGTGAGGGAAGGAGCAATGTCTCATGTTGCCTCTCATTATCTCCTCTTGCCAACACCACAGAGTAGGTATTGAGAACTACTTGCTGAATAAGGGAATGAATAAGCCCCTTTGACACAAAGTGCCATTCAGCACATGTCATATTCTCTGATAGCGTGCACCAGCTGCCTGGAAGGCATCCCGCCCTCTGGGTCCTTCCCAAAGCCTCATTGGTGGACAGGTCTAGTTTTCAGGCTTTAAGCATTGGATACATAGTTGTTCAGTGAATGAATGTCTGTATTCATACACTTGTCTTTGTACTCCATATCAGTCAAGATTCTTTCAGTTGTAAGTGACAAGTGCCTGTATGTTTATAAAAAATAATATGGAAGGAGGAGTGGTGACTCACATACACAGGAAGTAAAAGGGCTGGCTAGTTTCTATCTTGATTGAATTCAGGCACTTAAATGAAGCCACAAGGATGCTATCATCTGTTTCCTTCTCTTTCTACTCTGCTTGTCTTTGCATTGACCCCATTCTCTATAGGTTTTTGTCACATGGTGCAAATGGCCATTTTATTTTATTTATTTTCCTATCATTTTTCCAAATTTTTATTGTAATAAAATACACACAAGTTATATGCAATTTGCTACCCTAACCATTTTTAAATGTATAGTTCAGTGGTATTAAACACAAGGTCCGGCAGAAGTGACACCATTGATTGTGGTTGGTCGGGTACATCAATGTCTCACACAAGATGGACAGCAATTTGAACATTTCACCTGAAATGTCATATGGTGTGCATGCGTGTGATATTGTTATGCTATAGAATTACATGCTTATGATTTTGTAATAAAAGGTTTTTGTGTAATATGTAATTTGCACCAGACGTTATTTGCACCAGTACCCCTTCATATTCATAATGTTGTACAGCCATCAGCACTGTCCCTCACCAGAAATGTTTTCATTTGGTAAAGCTGAAAGTCTACCCAGTGACTGTTTTAAACTTACAAAGGCCCTAAGAGTCAAAGCTCAGAAGATGACAAACATCCATCCTACCAAAGTCAATATCCATTCCTCACAAAAGACTTTCTGATTTGACTTTGCTTAGGTAGCAGGCCCACCCAGAAATCCATCCCTATGGCTGGAGAAGACAGGTGGTCTCACTGGCCATTGGGAGTGATGCACCCTCCCCGCCTCTGGTGGGGGAGGCCAGGCCGTGAGATCAAAGGTTCTGCTGAGCGAGACTGGGAAGGAGGAAGTAGAGCTTCACTGTAATCCTTGGCTTCCTCAGGTCTCACAATAAGAAATAGACTTCTAACTCCTCTATGTTACCTATTTTCACTAATTTTAAAGTTTTAATAATAGTGCTCTTTGAAAGAAAACATGAATAAAAATAATGTTAATTTGCATGTAGCAATAAACCATGTGTTTTTTTTTTGTTTTTTTTTTTCCCCTAATAGTACACTTAAATATATTTATGGAATAAAATAATTGAGCCAGTTTGTATTAGTGGCTTATCTGAAAAATATCCTCCAGGTCAGTTTTCCCTGAATGACTGTGAAACCATCAGCATTTAATTTAGGAAGTTCTGGTGTTTGGGCTCAGTGTCCCATATTTTATCTGGTGTGTTTTCTGCAGTAGAAAAATAATTAAAATGCTTCTCTTTCTAGATTCCCCTTGGAATCAATTTACTTTCAGACCATCATTTAACAGAAAAATTTTAAAGGAATAATCTACTAGCTAAGATGTGCTTCTGTTTTCTAGAGTAATCATGGATTATCAGGTTATGATTAATTTAATATTCTGGTTAATTTAGAGTTATTCCAAAAACCATTCATAGAGTCTCATTCTTATTTATAAAAACAAGGCCTCAAATGATTGAATCCTTCATATGTGATTTGGGAGGGACTTTAGACACACACACACACATATATAAAAAAAATATATATATATATTTTAACTTGTGCATCACAATTCACACAGCTGTGAAAAAATGTTGGACTTTCTTAATTTTTAGACCAAGGGCTTGCAAACATTTTCCATAAAGGGCCAGATAGTTAATATTTTAAGCTTAGCAGCTCATATGGTCTCTGTCTTAACTGCTTAAAAGGACATCAAAAGCTACCATAGATAATAAGTAAATGAGTGGGCGTGGCTGTGTTCCAATAAAACTCTTTACAAAACATTAGGCGGGCTGGCCCATGGGCCACTGTTTGTAGCTACTGGTTTAGATTTTGTGTGAACACCATCTATGGTTGTTATTTTGGGGTCATGGTGAAAAGTTGCTTAGCATGTTTTTTACAGTTTTTTAAAGTTGTTTACAGTTTTCCTTGATAGCATGGTTTAGGAGAGAGTACCCCAGAGAGCAAATCATAAGCTCAAGGGGTCCTGGGTACATATGTTGACTTTAGACTAACTACTTGGTCCCTCCAAGACTCAGTTTTCTAAAATGTAGACTGGAGCTAGTGACAACTGTTCTATTGATCTTAAGGAGCTATTTTGAGAATTAAATAAGGGAATGTCAAGGAAAGGAAACTGAAAATATAAAGTTTCCTGCCATTGTAAAATAGTATTTTTTAACTTTGTTGTTGCACTTGTCAAACTATTTGAAGAATAGAAAAGCACATATCTGAAAATCCTAATATGTGCATCAGTTGGGAATCTGGCAATTTTGATACCACGGCCCAGGATAAGCCTCTGCTCATCTCTGTCAGCTATGCCTTTAAGTCAATGCCAGAGTTCAGCTTTGGGGTAGAGGAAGAAATTGTAACTTGGAAGGCATCTTGGAATCTAGCGATATTATTAAACCCATACACACTGGAAATGATGATGCTGGACATTATGGGATCCTGATTAAACAGAACACAGTTCATCTTGATTGACTATATGTAACCAGGGAAGAAAAGAGGGCTATTATATTTCCACAAAAAAAAAAAAAAAAAAAAAAAAAAGGCAGAAACAAAAATTGCTTCTTGGACAGCTCTCAATTTTTAGGATATTGGAATAACCAGATTCTATTTAAACTTAGAGGACATTTTGATGAAAGACAACTCCTTACACACATGCCTTCTCCTTAGAATGAAGTAATGCTATTACTTCAGAAAGGGTTCCTTGACCTTTCTAATGGAAGTCAGGTTTTCATAGGCATAGGTAATATAGAATAGGTTGATCCCTGTTGGTTTTATTTTAAAGAGTAATTATTATTAGTTGGGTTTCTTTTTTACTTTTTTTTTTTTGGTGTGTCTCCCCACTCGGCTGTAAATGTGTGGTTTGTTCCCCATTGGATCTCTTACGGTTAGCACAGTGCATGACAGTGAGAGCTCAATAGATATGCGTTTGAATGAATGAATATTTCATCCACAGGTAAAGGGACAGTCAGCTCAGCAGTCTAGGGAACACATGCAAGGGCCGAGTGGTTGTTAGACTTGCCTGAATGTCTGTTCTAATGTAGTTTGGAAAGATGCTGGGCTTTCTGTACTACTGACGTGCTTTCTTCATTATCACAGACAGTGGAGGCTGCTGTGAAAAGCAGCTTGTGAAAAGAATGCATATGTCAAGTTCTAAAATATGCAGTGCCACACATCATTAGGATTGACACACAGACAGATTCTATGTAAATGAATCACTGATCAAAGATAAACTTGTTAGAGAAGCAGACTTTCCGTGACACCAATCTATACATTTTTGAGATTTTCACTACATTATTCATTGACAGAAAGTGTTCATGGGTCTTGGCATTTACTTTTAAAAGTGTATAATACATGTCTTTTGAATTGTCCTTTCAAACATACTTTTTTCTAAGGGCAGGATTTAGATCATTTTGGGAATAAAATAATTTAATATACATTATTTAAACAAATTCATTCTGGAATCAAACTGCAGGGTTTCAAATTCAGAAGCTGTGTATTACGTAACCACACAAAGCCTCAGTTTTCTCAAAAATAAAATTGGGAGGATAATATAATAGTATTTATCTGATTTGTGTGTGTGTGTGTTAGAGAGAGAGAGAGAGAAACAGAGAGACAGAGAGAAATAGAGGGAGGAGGAGGGAAAAATGAGAAAATCTACATAAAAATACTTGCACAGTGTTTGGCACATTACTTATTCTCAGTTAAAACACTTTTATTTAGATTTAATTATGTAAAATGGTTTTCTAAAGTTTGTGAAAACAAATCTATTTGTGTGGACATATTTTCCTTTCATTTATATCTTACCTTTCTTCCCTCTTTTTCTAATTTACTCCAAAGTGCAGCCATTACTTTCCCTGTTTGGGGACAAGTCAGGTCACTGTGTTGGAAAAGTTGAAGACAAAGCATGTAGCTTTAGGGGCCTGTGTGTGTGCTAGGGGTGGGGTGAGTATCAGCGATCCAGTTTAAGAAATGATACCATCCAAAGAAATCACTGTCATCTTTTAGATTAGTTGTCTTCTTGGGAAGCATGGAATCTTGTGCCCAGTAGGGATTGTATATTTGATTGATTAATGGTCATGATTCTTCGGTCATCCCCATAACCGTTCTTTTGCCATGTGACTTGTAGTGACTCTCATAAAGCAGGTGGAGTCTTGTTTGCCCATCCTATTTATTCTGATTGGCCTTATGTCTTGCTTTGGACACAAGAACATTGGCATATAGGACTCTTGCAGAGACTTGAAAAAGCTCTTACACATTTCTGCTTCTTTTGTTTTTCCCACCTTCCTGTAAGAACATGCCTGGACACAGTTGAGACAAGTTAGAGAGAGCTGAGTTGCCCTAGTCGCCCTAGCCAGAGCCACCCTGCACCAGCTAAGTCATGGCCCAGTGATCCCCTGGCATGTCAGATTGTCCAGCTGAGGCCAGAAAAATGTACAGCCTAGCCTAGTCTAAATGACCCACCTGAAGGCTCAGGCATCAACAAAACAGTCATTGTTTCAAGACACTGAGACTTTGGGTTGGCTTGTCATTCTGCATTATTGTAGAAATACATAATTGATATTGAGTATGAGCTGAATAGTGTCATGGAATCTGTCTAACATACACCTGATTATATTATGTCATACCTACATGCATATATATTAGTTAAGCCCTGCTTATTTTATCAACTGTATCCCTTTCCCTCTTGTACCCCAAATGTATCTCTCAAACCTGTACTTACATTTCTGAGTATAACATATCATCTGTCTTCGGCCTTAGGCTGCCCCAAAAGGCTCCTTCTACTACCAGAGAATTATGTTTCTACTTGTCTCTTGGTCTTCATTTTAGAATCAATTTCCTTTGGAAAAATGTATGTAGGCCTGCGAAGAGAAGGTTTGGTGTCTATCCTCTAGGTTCCCACAGCACCCTGTGGTTTCACTTTCCTGGTATGTAGCATATGTTGGTGTCATTATCTGTTTTTTGCCTTTGCTCACTGGAATTCATGTTCTTATAGGGCCAAGAGCATGTGTTCTGTGAGCCATCGTATCTCTAGTATGATGCTCAGTGCCTGGCACACTGTATGGCTTAATTAATAGATGTTAAAGGAATGAATAAATAAGCATTGAATTCATGAGCAAATGGGAAAAGGATGATATTGTGAGGATCTTACGCCTCACAAAGATACTTGGACTTAACAAGGAGAATGTTAGATCCATCTACAACTTGGTAATGTTAAAAACACACAGAATATTCTTCCATTCTGTGGACTGCCTGTATAGGTTCAAGTAAAGATCAAACACCGTCCAGGCGGCTAAAATAAAATAAGAACTCTTGGTTTATAAGTAAGCCACCTGAAAGGGACAGTCTGAGTGACATCTGCAAACTAGGCTGCATGGGCTGGACTTCAGTTTCTTCTCTAAGTAAGTTAAAGAAAATTAAAAAAAAAAAAAGACTCTGGAATTTCTTTTACAAAGAGCCACTTCCAAATTTAGAATATTATTTTAGGCATTGAATGTATGGATAAAAAAATTGTGGGACACAAGCTTTTTTCAGTAAAGACCTATTCCTATGTTACCAGGAGAACTCATGAGTCGGAAATGTGTGCACAATCATCTGGCCAGAGGATTTTAGATAAGGAGAACATCTTTAGATTCTCTACCCCTGTGTATTTTGAAAACTAGTGAACGTATATTAGATGCCCTACATCTACTCTGACTCGCTTCTGCTATAGCAATTGGGATTTAGCTCCTTCGAGTCTTTCCTTTGGACTCCCACACTTCTGTTTTCTGAAGGATTTAGACCTTTACATTTGAATTTCAACCCATTGGTTGAGTTGACTTTCTCACTTTACAAATAAAGAAGCTGTGACTGCCTGAGTTAATCCGAATGGTAACGAGAAAGGTAAAATCCAGTTCTCCAAACCTGCAGCCCCTTCAGTTCTTTTTCACCACGATGCACTGTCTTTGACCCCTTTCCTCACACATTCCACTGGGTTGTGCAGAATCTGCATGGCTGGAATGAGTACAAGTTGAAGGGGAAGTTAAATCCATCTTAACTTTAAAATCTAGGGGAGATTTAACATCCTTATGTCGTTTGGAATGCTATGGTGCATTCATGGTTCATGTAGTCAGTGAACTAAAGGTCGGGTTTAGTGCTGGCATTCAGCATAAAGTGTGTCGTAATACTGACAGGCTATATTTATACAACGGTGCTGAAAGATTCAAATAAATATATACCAATGTTGATCCTACCAAATGTATGCACTGCAGCTGATAGAGTTAACATCAGTTTTTGAGTTTGTAATTGTTTACCCATATGTTGCAAATAGCAGTTTTTCCAAAATATAATAATTTGGCACTTCATTCTGTAGATTTTTTGGGGGGAGGAAGAGAAAATAATATGTTTAATATTGGTAGGCCTTGATTTATAGACTATATTAATGAGGGAAAAAATTAGAGGCCTGGCTTTCGATCAGCTCTTCAATCACTTTTATGGGAATTCCATCTCTACAAGTCTTTTTAGGCAGCGATTCTTGCTTCCCCAAGTGCTAACGGAATACATACGTTGTGCTCGCTGATTTCTCACAAGAAAAGACGTCAGGGATCTATGGCCTTTGGCTCTGTAGGATAATGGAGTAATTGTGCTCCCGATCTGTGCCCACATTTCTCTTGTCCCTCTTGCCCCAGGGACCCCAGTCTCCTGCCAACAGGGATTAATTCCTGGACTGCTTTCTGCTCCCATCTCTAAAGCTAATGACACAGTTGCTATACTTGTACTGAGAAAAACTGCTCCCATTGGAAAAAATGATTTCTCTCAAATGGTAGCTTTTTAGTTCAGCTGGTAGGACCCTCCCAGCACTAGAAAGGTTGCTGCATTATGTGCAGTTTAGAGCTCTTTCAGACAATGTTGTTGACAAAGAGCACATCTGATAGCTGTTCGGTACCACTCCACATGCTCCGGCGCCCATTACACACCCCATGTCTCACAGCTGTGCACATCCTCCCTGTCCTCCGCACGGTCCTGCCTCTCTGGGGGACCTTCCGTGGAGCTGCCTGCCTTCAGCTCCTCTCCTTTGCATTGAAGCTTAAACTTAAAGATCAGGGAGCATTCCTCTTTCCAAGCAGCCAAGTGTATTTGATGCACATTGTATGTTTGGTGCCCTTCGTTGACATCCAAGAGCTCCTGGAGCCTTCTCTAGTCTTCTGTGCTGGTGGCTATTTTCCAAGGTGAAGTACTCACATTGAAATTCTAATACTGGGCTGGAGACAATGTTATGTTAGGTATGTATGAGTATATGGGAGGGCTATGTAGGCCAGCATAAGGGTACTATGCCACTTAATAGGTCCCCTATCCTTAGAATTACTAAGAGATATAATTCTTATTATATCTCTTATATTCAGATTATATTCAGATTATTATATCTCTTTATTCATATTCTTTAAAAATCTTTTTCTGGACTCTTTTTTCTATTTAATATCTTATACTTTTTTCTCTCTTATAATTTTTTTTTGGGGGGGGGAGGTTAATTCTCTATCCATACTTACTACTCTCTATATTCAATTGGAGTAGACATTTTGTTTGCCTTTATTTACAGTGCTCCCATGCTGAAAGGCCTTCCCTCGATTTTTTACTTATTAAAATTTATTTGCATGACAAAGCCCAGGGCAGATGTTTGAGGAAATATGAACACTATTTTATTTCTCAATCGGAAGTAATGGTTTCTTCCTCCATACTCCCACTGCACATTGCTCACATTGCTAAGAGTTCATTTATCCCATCAAGTACTGCTATTCAGGTTGGATATATATTTCTAATACACATGAGTATGTTGATCTTTAATATTATATGTATATATAAATATTATCATGGACTCACACAGGGCCTTAAAAATAGAGAATTCTCAATAACTATTTATTAAATAAATGGATATCTTGAGGTGAGTAGTTGGACAGATGAGTTTTTCCAAACCAATTAGACTGGATAATTTTATTGAAGAAACATTAAAATGAGCAGACATGACTGTTCTGTTTACAGCCAATTGCTGTTGACCATGATTCTCATGAAAGTGATCTATGTCTTCTAGAAGTTTAGATTCATTTTGAATTATTTAAAATTTTAACAAAGCACGTAATCCTGGACCAGCATTTTTTGCAGAAAAATGTAAAATAGCAAGACTCCTGGTTATCAAGTTTCAAGGTGAATCTATGAGTGCTCATGGGAACTTTTTTTCCCTCTTACTAAAGGTACTATCCCAATTTGACCAAATATTTGTGCCAACACTGAAGTCATGCAGCGCCATAGTAGAAAAAGCCAACAAGTGGATCACTGAACAGAGATGAAAATTTTGAATTTCACTCAGCAGTATGGCTTCTCTCTTTAATAATAAAAAAATAGCAAATACACAAATAAATAAAAGAAGACTTTTCAAAAAGAGACAAGAAAGATGCTACCTACAGATGGTGATAATTTTTGTGCTTCCAAGTTAGACAGAAGGAAAATCACTGAGAACCTCCTGGCTTTCATGAGTTGAACATGCACCACAGGCACTAAGAAGCTTAGGAAGGCACTTCCGTCAGCAAAGATTTCAGGCTCCTATAGCTACTTGGCACCTTATTGAAACTTTTGTGACCTCTGTCAGTTGCTTCAGGGGACCCAGGACAAGATAGATAAAGATCTTCAAGGAGGCAAAGTTATGGCATAATCACCCATGATCATCATCTATTAAATTGTTTTCATCATAATCTGAACTATAAAAACATACTATAAGACAGTAATATACTATTACAGGATCCAGGTGGATCTTGATGGATTGGTGTTGAGTTGTGAAAAATATTTGTCTACAAGCAATGTCAGAGTAAAGAAGTATATTTATTTAGAGTTTAGGGCCTGCCAGTTATTTAACTTATTAGAGTCTCAGTTATCCTGATCTATAGAATGGGACAATACTTACATTGTAAATTTGCTGTGACAGTTAAATAACACATTGTGTTGTGCCTGGGGCATTAAGTATCTCAGCACATTAGTTCTCCAAATGATAATGATAACATTCATTCACCTCTTACTATCACAGGTGCTGTTCTAAGGACTTCATGTGGCTTCACTCCTCTCAGCAAACCCTATCAGGTCCTCAAAATGCTACATTCCACACAGGAAGTTTAGTTTAAGTTTTGCCAGCTGATTGTTTAAGTGGTGTATATAAAATGTCTTTTCATATTTAGTACTCAAAGATTAGTTCATAGGGTCAAAGGAATGTTTTCTGCTAATGTGGCAAGAACATATTATACCTATTGTTAGCAATATTATGATAGCGTAACAATTCCTTGCTATTGCTTTACAGTTGTAAACACCATTGTATACATATCTCATTCAATTTTCTGAATACTTCTACTAAATAGGAAAAGTAGTTGTATGATCACTGTTTAGGTTGAAAGGAACTGACACAGCAAAAGAGTAAGCAACTTATATCATCATATAGTAGAAATGAAGAGACAGATCTCTGACTTCTAGTCTAACATTTCAAGTCTTATTTGCAGTCCAAATCATAGCACCTCACATCATTTATTTGATAGCGAATACCTTACATAGGACTTATTAATCATGTATCACTCCCAAGGACCTCTGATAAGTATAGTGAGGGTCCTCTGAGATACCTTACTATGGGAATTCACAATTGGATGGGACACCAAGTCTAGTCAGAAAAATCCAGACTACTTTTGTAGCCAATTGTGCCATTACAACTTACTTTAATAGCCATTATTTTTTCCATTAACTTAAAATGCTTTTCAAAATAAACTAAATTTTATGTAGTTAACTGTATTAATATTTTATAGTTTCAATTTAAAAATTATTTTATTTACTAATTTTATGGATCTATATTTTATCTTGTTATCTACCTAGAATTATTTGTGATAAAAAGCATGAGAAAAAATTAATTTTTTGCAACATTATCCAGTTATTTCAGCACTATTTATCTATTCTTCTCCCACTGGTTTCCAATGTTACCATTTTATACAATTGGATTTGCTTCTATTCTTACTCTTTTGTCTATTTCTGTGCCATTTTTACACCTTTAAAATAAATACGGATTCATTATAGATTTTGATATCTGATTATGTTACTCATAAATAGCTGGTAAAGCCCTTCTCATTATACTTCTTTTTCTAAATGCTCTTGGATATTTTCATATTTATTTTTAGATAAAATTTAGAATGCTTTGACAACCTAAGTGCATACAAGTATATACACAAGGGTAATATGTGTTATTGTATGTAGAGACTTTAATGTCTTATTAAACTTTCTGAGATTATTAGAAAGTTCTTATAAAAATAGAAACTTTTAGAGGTAAACTCCCTTGCTTTAGATCAATAATCTGTCTGAAGAAGAGTGAAGAGCACATAACTTTTTAGTTTTGGTATGTTTGGGGACTTTTTAAGAAGATGCTACCTTCTAATTTTATATATCTCCTAAAGTTTTACTATTGTCATCACAAAATTAATACATATTTGTGGAGCTAATGACTGGGTAACTCTCTGTAGAAGTATTAATGAATGGATGAATTTTTAAAGAGGGACTTAAAATCAGTCCTTCTTTAAGCCTATGGCAGTTGGACTCCTAGGAGAAGTGTACATTAAATTCAGCATAACAACATGATTTGGTTTCAAAGACTTTGTGCTTATGTGTCACAGAATAATAGAATATTATTAACATTCAGTTTGCATTATGACAACAATCCTTCTGCTTTCTCTTCCTGTACAGAGCACCAATTAAAAGTTGTTCTTGTAGTTTTCTTTGAGCTCAGCTGCTCTTTCTGATGACAACCAGCTTAAGTAGAAAAGAAAAAATGAGTGAGAAGTTTCATGTCACTCCAATAAAACCCAGGGTGCCACATGGCCCAGTATTAGCAATGTGCTGCACTAAAGGAATCACTGTCTAACAACCAGTATTATTCAAATTAATTCGAACTTTCACTTATTTTTCAAAGAAATTTAAAATGAATTGAAACAATAATGCAAAACACGACTTCTTAAAATCCTTTTCCTCTGTTCTTCTATTCTCTAAGCCCAGAGGCTTCTCCAGGGTCTCACTCATCATAATCTTCTTTCTCCATCAGTGATTTTTTTTTTCATTGATAATATTGCATGCATGCTATCTATCTTCTCTTTTCTTACTCCTTCATTTTCATTTAAAGTTCCAGTTCTTTTTATACTTCCAAGTATGCATCATATGATTTTACAAACTAACCAGATTGAAGCCTTTTTTAAAGAGGAAAGATTGGGGATGGGAGGAAGGCATTTGATGGGCAAGTACAGGACTTTCTTTGGCAGATGAGTTGGGTAGGGCAGAGGTCATTCAAGACTTAGAATATTTACATATTAAATGATTCTGTCCCCGATACATTTGTACAGATTAATAGAATACTGTCTAAAGCATATCACGTTGTGGAATTAGGACTGACACCTGTCAGAGGAGGAAGGCATTAGTAATTATTTCCATCTTTTATTTACAGAAATAATTGCAGTTTTCTAAAGCATAGCTTGGGAAGAAGTAAGACAAAAAAAACATAGGTAGAGATAGTAATAGGTATTATTTTAAGTGATTACACTCTTCTATCCAGTGGGCTAAGCACTTTACATCCTAAAACAATGAAACTCTGTGTCAGTATTTGTTCTTAACCCAGTTCTTCAAGGAGGAAACAAGTAGTCACAACCTGAATCAATTTGTCGCAAAACGCGTAACTAGTGAGTGGTGAATTTATCTTCCATTGTATGATCTCTGACACCATATTTATTATGTAATATACAACAAGATAGGCAGAATATAGTAAATTTGAGAACAGGAAGAGGAAAAGCAAGTCTTGCAAAATATTCACAGAAAGTTCAGTGAAGAATAAATGTGTACTCTTTCTATTACAGAGCAAGTGTTTGATACTTTGCAGTGAAATGATGCAATGCATGAAATGGCAGGTTTCCTTAATGATTACTACTGTCAGTCTATCATATTTTATATTTTTATTTTATTTTATGTTCTAGCTGATTTTGACTTTAGTTTTATCTTGCTATACTTTATGAACCATTGAAAGCTACCTTAAATTATCTTTGTGATGATGAAGAGGTCATAAAAATTATACACAGTCTTGGCAAATCATGTGAGTCAATTTACGGAGCATAATTTAGGAATGTTTACTGTTGTATACTTTCTAATTTTTATATTTCCTTGAAACCCTTGTTGGAGATGTATTGTGAATCAAATGACTCGGGAGAAAGCTCCTTAAGACACTTGCTCAGAATTTCTGAGAAAAATCCACAGGAGGTTATTCCCTGTTGGTATAGAAGCTCATGTTATTCATAATCACATATTTGGATATAATCAGGTCAATTTGTAAGTGACTTTGAATGTGATCCATTGTGTCCTTACTTTCCTTCAAAGGTTCAGCAAAGCCTGTTTCCTCTGGAGACAATCTAGTCAATATCTGTGACTTGCACAAGCTGGAAATGTGACACTTAGGGAGCCCGGTGCCATGGAAGGCTGAACTCCTGTCTCATTTACACACTGCCCAAAGATTAGCCATCGCAGGGAGGATGACGTGGGCCTGGAGAGCCGTCCCCCCCATTGTAAGCTGGACTCGCTCTTCCGTCAGCTCAATACAAATTATTTCTGAGCAATTCCCCCTGCAATTACCTGATTAGCAATCCCAATTGCTTCTCCCTGTTTCAGAGACCTTGATTAAATGATATCCCCTCCTGATTACTTTATCAAGTCCAGCTACTATGAATTATTGACAGCTCTGTGTTAACTGACTGCCTTGTTCCTTTGGCGACCTGCCAGGCAAATGGGAAAGCAGCTGTTTCTTTAGATGGGGACAAGAGAAATGCCAAACAATGCAGTCCTTAAGGCTTCTGCAAGCTGGCACACCATTAGTTGACCTTGAAATTGTTTTGGTGGTGGTTAGTGTGTTTGACATCCCTTTGGGTTACCGAAGGTTGACAGCTAGATGGTGGAGGTAGTTGATCCTCTGATCCAAAATCCTGTCACTTTACAGCTTGTAGGCAGGTGGGTTGTGGGTTGTTGCAGAGGTTTGCTGATGGAGGAAATGAAGTGCTTTAGCCCACTCACAGAGTTCTGACTGCATGGACTGTTCAGAGCCACGAGGCTTAAACTTGAGTTTTGTCTTATTTTCTTGTTGATCTGAAATTGTGTGTAAAGCCTGCTGAATGTGCTGATTTTCATTAAATGGCTCTGCACAGCAGGGATAGTTTCTTTTTGTAGATCTTATAAAGTCAAGGATGCTTTGATACATGCCCAAAGAGGACTTAAACATATTCATAATCACGCTCCCACCATGATCTTTAAATATACATTATTTTATTTTTAGTTGTTTTCCTTCCTTTTAGTTGTAAAGTCCCCTGTATGTCCCTCTCTGTCCCCTAGTCCAATATGATCCTCCCACCTAAAGATGCATAGGCAAAGTGTTGGGAAAGGAGTCTTAAGATACGAATGAATATTATTTAAAAACATCATTAATGTTTGCTTTTTCCTCATGCTTATTCCAACTGTACTTTTCCTTTTGTTATAAACTCTATTTTAGAACAGTTTTGGATTTACAGAATTCTTTTGAAGGTAGAACGAAGAGTTGCTATATACTCCCTACCCCATTTCTCCTACTATAATAGCCTACGTTCCTATGAGATATATGTCACAATTAATTAACCAAAATTGATAAATTATTACTAATTGAAGTGCATAGTTTGTCCAGATTTCCTTGTTTTTTACCTACTGCCCTCTTTCTGTCCCAAGCTCTCAATTAAAAAACTATGTAACATTTAGTCATCATGTCTCCTTAGGTTCCTCTTGGCTGTGAGAATTTCTTACACTTATTTTCTTTTTGATGATCTTGACAGTTGGAGGCATACATACCATTTAGATGTCTAGTACAATGTCCCTACAAACAAAGAAAAACTGTACAGTGGGGAAACTTGATGCACACTACCTCACGCCAGATGACCGAGGTCAGCATCAACGGTTATAAATCATGCCGGTAGTATGTACTCTTGATATGATGTAATGAGAATGCTACTTCAAATATATGATTTTTCTTCCTGAAAACCTATTACCACAATGTAATTATGAAAAAAAGGGGAAAAAAAAAAGCCCAGACAAGTCCCAGTTACAAGACCTTCTATAAAATACATGCCATTGCTTCTTGGCCTTTTGGCTAAGATTAAGCATAGTATCTGTTCTTATCAGTTTAATGTTTGTTACGTCATCTATCCAAAGAAAATACACTAAATGGATTTTTGGAGCAGGGAGGTGGAATAGAAGCTTGCTCTGTTCATTCCATGCATTGGCCCAGTATTGCTGTACTTCTGGGAACAGTGCAAAAAGATAAAATAAAACACCTGACCAGTGCACCTCAAAACTGTGAAGTTTGCCAAAAACTCACTCACTCACTAAGAATAAACAAATCCGTGCATAAAAATTTCAAATAATTCGTGTAATTATTCCATCCTCACTATGGTCTTATACATGTGTATTGGTGGCTTAGAGTCCAGTAATACTTTATTTATTTTGTTACTCAAAAGGTTTCAGTTTGGGCTCTTTCAGATGACTCTTCTGTCTCTTTGACATATCCCCATCATTTTGGGTGGTTTTTTCTTTTTGGGAGGGGAAATACTTTAACTTCAAAGACTTTTTTTTTCTGGGGATTGGTTGCACAACAATGTGAATATATTTCACGCTACAAAATGGTTCATTTAATAGATGGTTAAGATAGCATATTTTATGTTATATGTATTTTACTGCAATCCTTTCCTTCTCTTCAGCCCCTGGAAGCCACCATTCAAGTTCCTGTTTGTGACTGATTTCTTTCGCTTAGCATAATATCCTCAAGGTTCATCTATGGTGTAACATGGGTCAGAATTTTTTTCCCTGTTAGGGCATAATATTCCATTGTATGTATGTAACACATTTTGTTTATTATCTGCTGAGGCACAATTGGGTTACTTCTATCTTTTGGCTATTGTGAATAATGTTGCTATAAACATAAGTGTACAAATTTTTCTTCAAGACATGGTTTCAGTTATTATGACTATATGCCCACAGGTGGAATTGCTGTATAATGTGGTGATTCTATTTTTAAATTTTTGAGGACTGCCATGCTGTTTTTCATAGTGACTACACCATTTTACATTCTCATCAGTAGTACACACAGGTCTCAGTCTCTCCATATCCTTGCCAAACTTATTTTCTTGGTCTTTTTTTGGTTGTTTCATTTTTTGGGGGTAGTAGTCATATTAATGAGAGTGAGGTAATATCTCTTTGTGGTTTTGATTTGCATTTTGATAATGATAAATGGTGAATGTCTTTACATATGCTTGTTAAACATTTGTACATCTTTTTTGGGAAAATATCTATTTAAGTCCTTTTCCCATTTTAAAATCAAGTTATTCATTTTTTGTTGTTCAATATCTTTATAACTATAAGGACCTGTAGAAGTTCTTTATAAACTCTGGATATTAATCACTTATCACATATATAACTTAGAAATATTTTCTCTCATTCCATAGGTTACCTTTTCACTATGTTGGTTGTATCCTTTTTATGCACAGTAGTTTTCAATTTTGATGTAGTTCAGTTACCTATTTTTATTTTTGTTGCCTATGTTTTTGGTATCACATCCAAGAAATTGTTCAGTACAATATTGTGAAGCTTTTATTATACCTTTTCTTCTAAGAGTTCTCTAGTTTTAGCATTTACATTTAGCTCTTTGAGTTGATTCTTGTATATAGTTTATGGTAATGGTCCAACTCCATTCTTTTGCATGTGAACATTCAGTTTGACAACATCACACCATTTGTTAAAAAACTTTCATTTCCCCATTGAATGGCTTTGGCATCCTTTTCAAAAAATGTTTAACTTGACTATAAGTATATGTGAGGGTTTATTTCTGGGCTCTCTTTTCTATTCTTTTTGACTATGTGTATGTCTTTATGCCAGTAACACACTGTTTTGATTAACTGCAGCTTTATAATGAGTTTTGAAATTAGGAAGCGTGAGACCTTCAGCTCTGCTCTTTTTCAAGATTGTTTTGTCTATTTGTGTTTCCTTGATGTATCATATGTGTGGTAGGATGGATTTTTCTATTTCTGCAAAAACAAAAAACAAAACAAAACAAAAAACAAACCACCACTGGTATTTTGATAAGTATTGCAATAAATTTATAAATCACTTTGGATAGAATTGATATCTTAACAATATTAAGTATTCTGATTCATGAACATGGGATGTCTTTTCATTTATTTGTGTCCCTTTAATTTCTTTCAGCAAGGTTTTGTAGTTTTCAGTGTAGATAGTTTTTCCCCTTGGTTAAGCTTATTCCTGTGTATTTTACTCTTTTTGATCTTATTATAAATTGAATTGTTTTCTTAATTTCTTTTTGGGTTGTTGTTAGTGTAGGAACATGCTGATTTTTGTGTCCAATGACTTTTAATTATAATTTAACTCTCAGCTTCAGAAAACCAGTATTGAATTTTAGGTCCATTTTGGAAACTAAAGCAAAATCTTTGGGATCTAAAGAAAAGTCTACAGTGGCAGCATTTTGACTTCAGGTGCTTTCACTTAGGTATGTGACTCACCGTCTAATTTAAGTTGATTCTTGACTTAAGGGTTTTCTCCTCTTACCGTCTTGCTCTCACTCCCAGGAGAGTGAACATGGTTGTCTTTCTTACAATGGAAGAGAGAGAAAATTAGTTTCATCTTATGGGGTGGATGCCCTTATATAGTGGTAGTGCCATTGCTACTGGTAGGAAATCTTGTTTCTCATGAGCCAATTAGATTTTCCCATAGATGTTAGGAACATGGCCTTGGGGTTAGAAAAATCCAGTTTACCCCGCTCCAAAATTTAGTGGCTACAGAAACATTCTGATTTCCTTGCTATCATTAAATCTCGATTTTTGTGTTTTTTAAAATGTGAAAATACTAATACCTACATCCTTAAGTTCTTCTGTGCATGAATTTGAGAACGCATGTGAAGTGCTTAGCCTAAGGACAAGCATGCAGAGTATAACACATGGTATAAATTGCTATCCTGTTTGTCTCCTGATGAATTGTCAGATACCACAATAAATTTAGTGCCTAGCACTAGAGTTTTTCAACTTCACTCTGACTGAATTCAATAGAAAGAAATTCTCATTTCAACTGGCAACTATAGCAGCATAATGATGTTCTTGGGGAGGGGGATGTGGAGGAAAGGACTTACCCAGAAGGTATGACCAGATAGCCATAGTTCCTAGTCTTAACGTTCTATTTGAAAGTTGGTTGAGAAAGCTTAGTGTGTGGCTAGGGCACTCAGCAAAGATAGCAGATGTATATCAGAGGACCATGTGCTTGTGGTGGTGCAGAATTTATAATCAACAATGATTAGAAATTCAGATACCAAATTTCACACGCTGGCTCCATTCCAACTCTCCTGCCTGTGTGCCTGAATCCAAATAGTATCATTAAAGAGAAAAGAACAGCAAAACTGTGAAATGTGCAGTTTAATGAACTTCCCAAATATAGGGCCTCGGAAAAAAAATCAACTCTAAATGAAATAGATAAACGTGTGCAAAATGAAATTCTATCTTCCAGCACTCTGACAGCCACTTGTCCAGAAGTCCTCCTACACCAAATATGCTTGGAATTTTCTTAGCAAATGTGTATCATTTCAGATGAAAATAGTTGAAATGGAAACAAGTGGGTAAAACAGAATTAGAGAAGTGAACAGATGGTATGTAAGTGTAATGATGATCCAATTGCACCATGTTATAAATGAGCTATCACAGAATCTCAGGGGAGCTTCTGGCCAAACACTTGAACATACTGGGGAGAAGTCCTGCTTGTACCTCTCCTCCTTTTTTTTTCACAATTGAACACAATTGCAAGCAAGTGAAGCGACTCCCCAGAACGTGTGACACAGCGTACCTACTCCCACAACACACACCCTTCCTACTGTCTCCACTGGAAGTTAAAAAGGCCAGGTTGCACGTGGTCAGACACTGTTTCTGTGGAACTTACATCATGGAGGCCTGATAATGGAAAGAGCCTTCAGAGCAGCAAGAGACCCCAGCACTTCACCTTTCCTGGTCGCACAGGAAAACCATGCATTTTATCTCCTTCTGTTGCAGTATGGCTTTCTGGCTTCTTTTCTAATTTTCTCAAATTGTTGGTGGAAATCGCTTCCAACCACTGTATTATCTCTCTCAGATGTTCTCACTGCAACTGAAATAGATGTGTCACGTGCAATCATTTAACAGTTTTTAAAAGCACTTGGGTTAGAACTGCACGGCCTAATTTTGCATTCAGTGCAGCCCCTTTCAACAAGGTTGAACCACTAGCGGAGATATTTGCAAGGGCCCAAGGATTATTATATTAGTCTGAACATCAAGTTAGTTTCAATTCTGTTCAGCAAACAGTACCGGAACATCTACAGTCAGGTTAGAGCTGAATTTCACAGAGGCCCCCACATTCGTGGGGGGCCCTGAAATGTCTGTGCGTAGAGAAATCTGTCGAACCTGAACAAGTCACACTAACAAAGTGTTAAAAGGAGACATTAGTGGCTATTCACAACTAAATCCTTTCTTATAAGAATTGGCACAATTCAAATGCTTAGAATATTAAATGGTGAATTTTGAGGATTACTGTGAGAGAAGGTTCCTGAAGCCCTGAGCCCTGCGGATTTGGCGGTTCAGACAGTTTGTTGGTAAATGTGAAGGGAGCTATCTAGTGTGTTACAGGATATTCCTCAGCATTCTTGGTGCCTACACACTAGCTGTCAATAGCAATTCCCTAACCTCAGTTTTTACAACCACAAATTTCTCCAGACTTTTCTGAGGGGCAGAATCACTCCTGGTTGATTTGCTGCTGGAAGAGATATATCTTTGTCCCCAGAAGTTTTCTATTCAGTGAGAAAAGAAATAATACACATATTAAGTGCTTAAGTCAATAACAGTGCTAAGAGGAAAATGTTTTAGAGAAAAGTGAGAAAGACAAAACATACCATGAAACTTGAGAAGAGATCCTTAAGTCCATTAATATGGTTACTTACTTGGAGGACTTCTGATAGCACCAGCAACAGAACTATCCCTCATGGGTGCTGCAAACCCACTAACAATGACCTCTTCAATGGCAATGAGCGTTTAGAAAAATAACGGTACAAATGCTTCTCCTCATCAAATTTTCTGTTCGTTGTATGATGTATCTTGTCTTACATTATTCTCAATTCTCTGCCTGTACTATTTTTTCCCCCAGAAATTCTAAGTTGAAAATGCAAGTAAAGGAAATTGAAAGTAGTACATCTGATGCTACCTCTTCCTTGAATGGAAATTATAGTCAAATGTCTGATGTTAAAGGAGACATCTTGTGGGGGTATGAAGTTCATTTTAAGAAAATAAGGAGTGATCTTTGACATCACTGATTTTCCAGCAACGTGCTTATGTGTCACTCACCCATTGAACATTTATTGAGGATTTATTGTGGAAGACATTGTCCTCCCCACCCTCCTTGCACTTTGAGAGCAGTCTCTCACTTTTGAGAAAGATGAAAACTGAAAGACACTCAATTTCTTGTTCTCCTTCAAAGTAGGTCATATAGTAAAATTCTGAGTCCCTGAAAAGAAGACTGCCAGAGTTGGTGGATTTAAATTTTCTGGTAAAGGTTTGACTCCATGGTGAAAAAGATACTATTAGAAGTCATTCTCCTTCTTCTCTTTGAACATGGTTGTATGAGGATACAATATCTGGGGCTGTGGCAGCCCTGTTGGGGTGATGAGGGTACAGCCAGAGAATGACAGTGACACTTAATGAATGACAAACTTGAGACATATACAGTATATGGTCCTTGGTGGCTTAACCGTGTTGCTAAACTTGGAAGTCCTATATCTGCCTGCTTTAATACTTCTTGTTAGAGAAGATTATAAATGCCCTCATGGGGGAAAAAAAAAACTTGTAGCAGAATTTTCTGTGCATTACAGCCTAAAATTTTCCATTTATATATGTTCTACTATATTCAAGATACTATACTAAGAAGTGTGTCAAATTAAAAATGAGCCATTCAAACAAACAAACAGAATAACAATCCTGTCCTCAAGAAATGAATTTGACAATGTGGACATTCTGTTTTGAGAATTAATATGTCTTCAGAATAACCCTAAGCCTAGAAGAGACACAGGCAACATAGCATTTTGTCAACTCTGTCTTCCCTTTGTCTTTTGTAGGTTGACTTGTGTCCCCTTTCCACATTCATTTGTTGAAGTCCTAACCCCCAGTCCCTGAGAATGTGACCTTATTTGGAGATAAGGACTACACAGGAAATCAAGTTAAAGCGAAGTCACTAGGATGCACCATAGTCCAAAGTGACAGATGTCTTTATAAAAGGATAAATTTGAACACAAATATATGCAAGAAGGGAAGACAATGTGAGGAGACATAGAGAAAAGACAGGTATCTGCAAGCCAGGTTAATTTACCTCACATTGCTGAGAAGGAAGCAACCTTCCTGGCACCTTGACTTTGGATGTTGGGCCTCCAGAGCTGTGGGACAATGAAGTTATGCTGTTTAAGCCACCCTGTTGATGATTATGTGTTGTAGCAACCCAAGCAAACTAATGCAGCATCCAAAACTGAATTCTTCCTGTTCGCAATACACCTGCTCCTGCAGTATCTTCCCCATCCTAGTTAATTCTGCCCACTCCGTCTTTCCAAAGCTCTGGCAGAAAACACTGGCATCATCCTTGACTACTCTCCTAATCTACATACAATCATGTGACACATTCTTTGGGCTTTTCTTTCAAAGCTATGAGAATCTTTGTCTTTTACCATCTCTACAGCTACTATCCTAGTCAACGTTACTATTGCCTTCCAATTGGATTAAAGCAAAAACAGTAGAGTTGATCTCTTTTGACCCCATTGTAGTCTCTTCCTGTCAGGGTTCGTAGATTGATCCTGTTAAAATATAGGATGGGCCATGTCATGACCCTGTTCAAAACCTCTAATGGTTTTCATCTGACTCAACTGAAAATCAAAGTTATGGACAGTGCCCTACACGATCTTGTCCCGTTATTTCTCTTAGTATGCTTGAACTTGTCTAAAACCATAATGGCATGCTAGTTGTTCTCTGAGATTTCCAGGCATTTTCTTTTGGACTTACAATTCTTTTGCTTGAGTAATTATTTCATTAAGATACTTAGCTCACTTTTTCACCTCCTTTGCATATTTTATTTGAGATATAATTTTCCTAATGGCATCTTCCCTGACTACCTACTTAAATATGTAATTTTTCTACTCTTCCAAACCCAGATGTAACCTCCTCTTTCTCCACATTATTCTATCACAATAGGATTTGTTGCAATTCATTATAAATATATATTATTTTTTGCCATTTATTATATTACATGTATTTTTAAATTCATTTTGGTTGGTGATTTTTTTCCCTTACTATAATGCAATCTTTATGAAGGCAAGGATTTTTGTCTACTTTGCTTACTGATCCATTTCTAGTGCCTACAAAGGTGCCTAAGAAGTATAGATATTCACAAAATATTTGTGCAATAAACACACAAATGAATAAGACCTCACTTTACTATAATATATTATAAAACTAGGAGTTCCAGGTTTGGAATTATCCAAAAGTTTTCATCCTTTGTAGCATACTACTACTAGTTTTGCAAATTAAGATTCTTTGTAGTATATGAATAATGTTTTAATAAACTAAGTAAATAAATAAATGCTTACTATGTGTAAATCTCTGCAATATAAGCTCACAGCATGAAATTTAATATTGTGCACACATTAAGGGGTTAGTAAAAATTTAAGAGAGGGAAACCAAACGCACTGTGCTTTATTTCTTTAAATAGGACACTGCAGGACTATTTGTATAAATTAGATAAATGAAAGTTATTGTTCATGTTTTTCCTCTTTATTCAGCGCTTGTTCCTAGTACCACGGGGTCGAAAGTTATCTGAAGAGAGGGCTGCATTACTAAATAGTTTCTGATCTTTCTTGCTGCACGTAGCAGTCCTAATTTCTACTGCTACGGAGTTGTAGTTTATGTCACTAGCAGAGTGGGGGAGGTAAAATAAAATAAAATAGTTTATATATTTAGATTACTACAAGCATGAATAAAATGTCCATCTTCTATTACTTTCTCGCAAAAACATTATATAGAAACATTTAATATATCAACTGAAACATTTTGCATGAAAGCACCATAAGTACCCTCTTCTTCTATCTTTATGCTTGATATGAATTTAAGCTCTGCAGTTTTAAGCCCTGTCAATTACCTGGAATCAGCCATCAGAGGGGATTTCCTGGGGAATTCTGACCATGGTCATGAACTCAGGTTAATTTACACCTAAACCATCAAACGCAGGTGGTTTTTCAGTCTTTTTTTTTTTTTTTTTTTTTTAAGGATTTCCAGGGTCAGAAAATCTACAAGAGTCTACCTTCACTGCTGACCTTAAATCATGCTTTTAAAAGAAACAAACAAAAATCCATATCTAGCTTAAGTCATTTTTACTAAAGGTAAATTTATTTCCTTTTGTTTAATCCTTACTGGATATCAGTAGGCAATGCTACAAGGAGAAAGAAAAAAGGGGACTTCAAGGTTATACGCACACAAAAGCAAACTTTTACACTAGAGACTTGTGGCAAAAAAATAGCGATAGAGATTCTTGTAAGAGATTTTGTAATGGAAACTATTACAACACTTTTTTGAGCTCATCTATATAGTCATAAAGAAGGGATCCTGAGTGTCTCTCTTCTCTCTGTCCTTCTCTAATATACAGTATATAATATAATATACAGGGTCCAGCAGAAATAAGGCCTGCTTGAGTGTGGTTGGTAGGGAAATAATATGAGTGTAATAATTTATAGTTTTAATTTGAACATTTTACCTAAAATATGAGGTATGGATTCTCATGCAAGTAATGGATAAACGAACCTGGAGAAATTCTTAGCAGACACCTGTCAGGAAGAGAATTCGGAAGCAGGAGAGGGCAAAAGAAGAATCTGAGCAAAGATGGGGTTTCCATTGATGTTAGCTTTAACCTGATCCCATGGGGAGCTCTGACATCTGAATGGAACCAATGAAGTTTTTCCATCTGAGGCAAGGAGACCACGTTTTGTACCCTGGTTTCAGGGGCTGGTCTCGAGTATCTCCGGCTATGTGAGCTTTCTTCAGCTCTGGGTGCTTTTCCAGAGGATAGTATGGCCATGAACCTTTATCATGGACACTCATGGCAGAAGGTGGATAAGGGCACCATGCTCATAAAGGAAATCTGGGGGGGTCATTAAGAGGACCTGGCTTTGTTCTTATATATATATCCCTCTCCCTTTATTTTTCCTTCTGCTGCTTCCTGTAAACATTTATTTCTCCTTTTAAAATGATAAGATTTAAGGATCTTCCTCTACTTTAACCTCCTCTTCAGGGACCTAAAATAGGGTTGACTCTAAGATTTTCTAGACGACTGGTAAACCAGTATGTTTATTAAACTGTGTATGCATCCGGGTAAGATCCTCTTGACTGTGTACCAATAACCATTGCTCCACCTCTCTTCTTCCTTGTGGACAAGACCCCGGCACCATTACCGAGGCTGAAAATGCTGGATACCCACTTTTCCAGCCTCCCCTCTTGCCATAGCATGGGTATGCGGCACAACCTTGGCCAGGGGATTTAGAAAGTCTTCTGACGGCTTATAGGAGGAGAGACTCTCACCTCTGCCTGGCTTCTTCTGGATGACTTTATACAAGGAAAAGATGCTTGAAAATGGTCCTGACACTACAATTCCCAAAACAAAGCCCAAAGAATCTCAGCAAAGTCTATTTGCAACCCTGCTGTCATTGGGTCTCTGAATTAAACCTGGGGACGGCCATAGATGGTTTTTGCACATGAGTAAAATAAATCCCTGTTGTTGAAATGATTTTTTTGTTGTTGGGTATTTTGTTCTTTGCAGCTCAAAGTACCCTACAGTCTTCTCTTTATTATAGAACTTTCCGGTAAAAGCTGGATTTGAGATTGTGGCTAAAACCTAAGAGAAATGTGGATCTTCCTTCTCCCTCCTCTCTGAACTGACAGCAACTGGACTCGGCCCGCTGCATGGAGGTGGACTATGGGCCTATTTCACATAGAATAGAAATGTACTGATGGTCCAGCTTCCGTGCCTGGAAGAAATAGGAAGCTGAAGTGTACTGTCTGTGAGGCATCCAAGCAGCTGGTCTTCCATTCCTGGACCAGGCAAGGCAGAAGGGAACTGGCAGTAGAAGGTCCTCCTTTAAGCACAGTAACACTGCCCACTCAGGCAACACTCTCTGATAAAGGCTATGCTCTACCTCATCAAGCAAGTTACTCTTACTCATGGGGAGAAGTAAGTAGGGGTGGGAAGAAAGAGACTACAATGGGTGTCTGTAACGCTCTCTAAGAGGGAAGGGTACTTTTAGTTTCTTCTCTTTGGCCAGAAAATAGAAAGAAAGGGATTCTCCTCTTACAATTAATAATGGTAATAATAGTTGTAAGTCCATCCTGCACAGGATGCGTTTTACGAAGAGCTTTACTTGCACTATTTCTGCTAAAATTCAAAGTAAAACTGGAATTCTTCTTTTTTTCCTCTCTGACTTTCCTTTGTGCTCTCTGAAAGTTTCCTTTCATTTGTTTGGGCCTGTGTTCCAGCAATATTCAGCTCACATGCCTTTTCCACAGACTCACAACGAACAAAGTTCCGCACCCTCCTCCCCCTGAGTTTGTGTGCACGGAAGGGAAAGGTGGGGAGTTAGAACGTGAGTGACGACTGAAATATCTATTGATGGGAAAACAGCCTATCCTTTTCTCTTCCAAGTCCTTTAAGTTGGAAATATTTTCATTTCTTTTACATATGTATGCTGGTCACTTAAAACATATTATACAGACCACACTGGCACATGGCATGTGTAATAGGAAATGTTTACTATTTTTAGGAGAGCCTGAAATTGGAAGTATAACTGAGTCTAAAAAGAAATTTACATGAGATTACTCTTGTGGAACAATTCCCATATAAAACTAGTTTTATGAGATATTATTAGACTTTTAACATATTAGTCTTCACTGCAACTTTACAAAAACAAGAATTTAGCCTGAAGAGTTTCTCAAAGTTATCCAAGCATGAATTCCATGTGATGGAAAGCACCTTTTAACATTTCTGGAAGAATGGTCTGTGATACTTTGGGAAATGCTTCTCTAGCAGACATGAATAATTTTCCTTATGAAAATTGTTACCTTATATAAATAATCTCATTACTAATGGAACAATGTACATTTTTATCAGCAAAGGTTCTGCTGTAATCACATTGACATAGTTCTCAAATATGGAAATATTACTTAATTTTAATATTTTATATCATTACTACCATTTATACTGAGCTTTCTTTTTTCCTAAGTTACTACCTTGCTTTCATACCTCAAGCTTAACCAATCAGGGGCATCAAAATATGTCAAAAAGATACTGCAATGAAGATGAAAATAAGATATCTTTTTAATGTAAAATAGGCTCTAATATAATGCAGAAAAAAATAAATCAGCAATTAGAAATATTTATATCACTCTATCTCTGACAGCAAAGAATTAATTTTTCTCTGATTCTCTTTAGAAGTCCTTGTTCTTTGTCAGTTGTTTAGGACTGAATAGTTCCAATAGTAATAGTATATTAGATATATGTTAGGATTGAGTAATTGTGTGATAATTAACATAATTAATTAATCCATAATCATTCATAAGATAAGGACGGATTGAGTATTTATAGTTTTAATTTTTAAGCAGATAGGCACAAGCTTAGAATACAGAAAAGCTTATAGCAATGTTGATATGAATTTCACTTCCAAGAAGATGAGGAACTAGGACTAAAAGAAGCTTAAAAAATAGATAACAAATTGCAAAATACATAGTGTTAGGGGTATAAAAGTTGTGTTTTTTGGAGTGGGAATGACTTGATAAATATCCTCAGTACATTTTATACTGATGTGTCCACTTTATAGTAAACACTGAAAGAGCTATACCTTGAAACAATTACATGAAAAGTTACATGAAAATATCCACAAAAATGTGACAATCAATACCAGAAGGCTGAGTTAGGAAGTGGGAGAAGCACTGGCCTTAGAGTCAAATGAAAGGGGTCCTAGGTGGCCCTTACTTTGTTGTACAGAGAGGATGTGCCCTTGGAGGAAGGTTGTGAGTTACTGAATTATCATTATGCCCATTTCTGTTTCTCAATGTCTGACATTACGTTAAAGATATTTGAAAGAAATGTACTAGGTGCCAAATGTTTTTGGTAGAGGTAACTTTACCATGTGTGTGTTTGTATGGCCAGCCTGGGGAACGGCATAATTATGTATTACACATAATTCACTGCATATCTCAGGAGATATATGAAAGAAAAGCAACTACTCCAGAGGGCAGTTAAAAGGTGGGATAAGGGCATGGTTCCATGGCTCCTGACCTTTTTGTGTCACCTTAGAAAAAGGTGCTCCCGTTCAACATGCCTTGAAATTGTCTTTACAAAGCCCTGCTTCCTGCAGAACTTGGGGAGGTGTGGGCCTTGAGGGGAGGTGTGTCTCGTGCCTTGTGTTCCATCTGATTTGGCCAACACAGCCTACCTCAGTACTGGCTCTGGAGATGTATCCATGTACCAGGCAGGATTATCTGACATCAACTCATTATCTGCATTCTTGCCTTCCCCTAAATCCCTTCAGAGGGGGTATCTGGAAGATGGACCCAGGGGTTGTTTTCCTCTCAAATATACAATTCTTAATGTTTTATTTATAATCACTGTGAAAATCTCATTTTCGGATACCTAACACCTGCCTTGTGTCTGTATGAATGACAGATGACCACAAACGTAGCAGCTTGGCATCCATTGACAATCTCCCAGTTTCTGTGAGTCACCAGTACAGGCACAGGTGGCTCCGCTGGTTCCCTGCTGAGGGCTTCTGACCACAGTTGTTTCCCTTTCCAGCAGCTGTGGGGCAAACTAATTTCTGGGTTTAGTCAGGTGGTTTACTGAATTCACTGTCTTGGGGTTGGTTGTAGGTCTACAGTCCCTGTTTCCTCTCTGGCTGTCAACCGAAGGTTGTTCTCTGTGTCTGAAAGCCATCTCCATGAAGGGAGATAGTTCTTTGGTTTTTAGAAGAAAAGGAATCAAGGAAAAAGTTACTAGGAGGAAGTGGCACTTGAGTTGAGGTTTGTGATGGGTAGAATATGGAATACATTATATGGCAAGGCTGTCCATACGTCAGAATAAATGTGGTTAGTCCAAACTGCACAGAATGCATGAAAGCTGTGGGAGGTATATCTTGAAAAGTCCTTTTGGTTACAATTCAGAGACAGTATGCACTACTTTAATCCTTTGAATGGAATAAATGCATTATGAGGCTGTTGGCAGGTTTCAGAGACATATAATTAGGAATAACCTAGTGTATGGAATAAGTGTAGTGATGCTGGAAGTCTACATCTTTCCCTTTTCCTAACACGGTTTATGTGGATAGATGTTAATTATAATCTTTACTCTCTTTCAGCTGTTGTTTTAACTTAAGTCATAAGCTCTCCTTTCAAAAATGAGAGAACTCAGAATTTCATAGCTAAAGCTAAGATTTAATCCTTGTCATATCTTCTACAATTCTCCTTCCTTCCTAGTTACTACAATTTTAACTTCACTCTAAACTACCCTGAACTCTGAGCTTTCCCCATCCCTGTAAATTTAATGTAGTTATTTTTTTTTCATTTTTCTATAGTACCTATAACCTTCTAACACAAAATGTGTTTTATTTATTTATTACCTCTTTTGTTTGTCTCCTTCATTAAAATCTAAGTTCCACAAGGTGTATATAGTATGAACTCAACATAGATGTGTTGAATATATACATGGATAAATGAATGAATCTATTAGTTGCAAAGCTGGAACTAGATTGAGACACTTGGTATTTTTAGAACACGCTTCGCTGACATTCTCTTTTTAAATATTGAATACAGTGATAAACAGTTAACTTAGCGGGTATTCTATTGATAGTTGCCAATTACAAAAACATTATTTTATGGAATGTACTTATATCAGAATTTGAGGCATTCACCTCCATTAGACTCTTCAGCAATATAAGAACAAAGTTTAATTAAATTGTGCAGTATACAGATACTTCAGTGCCCATCAGCCGCCTGTGACATATTGACAAGGGGAAACCTGGGAGGGTCACTCAAAACAGATGATGTTCCAGACTTCAGGCCCCACCTAAGAAAGCTTGCTCTTCACATGCGTAGCTGTGTGATTGTGTCTCAGCAAGCAAAGAGGCAATGTGGGACCAGATTTTGGCTTACTCAAAGGCAACAAGGGAGCATAGCCATGTGGTGTTATTTAGAGGATGTCAGGAAAAACTGTGTGCGCTCCCAAATGCCTTTCATACCTACTTGTGGTTGGTTTTACTCAGAGACAAAAAAAAAAAAAAAAAAAGAAAAAAGAAAGAAAAAAGAAATTTCCTTCTACCAATACATATATGACTTAAAATACAAAGTCCTTTGGGAAAAAGTTGAACTTTGACTTGGAAGTCCATTAAGACAGGAATGACAGTGACCTTTTGTTTCCCTGAGAGGATACATTGCTGTGGGCAGAGCAGTGCAGAGGTCCTGTGAGCCTGGTGACGTGGAAGGGGAATGTGTCAGGACAGGCTGAAATGCAAAGAAAGAACCAAGCACATCAATGAAGCATCTATCTCCAGTGACATGTTAGTGAGTTCAGGCCTTCCTTGTGTGTAGGATTCACCACGCAACGTTCCTGTCTTTGGTCATCCACAAAATTGGTGGGTAGACCCTTGGTCTTACATTGCTTATAGAATAAAATGTTTTGACTTTCAGTTTAGGTAGATAAATCCCATATGAACAAAGCACATTTCCCAAGGTCCATTAGACTTAGAATGAGACGGGATTTTACCCACTCCAGATGAATGACAGAATAAGGGTAAGAGAGCATCAACTCCCATTATTAATTAGTTAACTAATTACATAGCCTTAAGGAAATAGTTTCTTGTGCCTGAAATTATCAATGTCTTCATCTATTAATCAGTGGGATAAGCTGGTTGGTCTCTAATTGGCCTTCCATCTCTGAGGCACTAACAGCTCTTAAATTTTGTCAGCATGTGAGTAAAACAGATAAAGCCTGAGATTAGTGCATAAGGCCTCGGATGGAGCTACGATGGGACAGTTTTGTTTAAATGCATCCAAGTTTGAAGTTGTGCCATATTGTGTAACAATTATCTGCCTTGGGTCTCAGCTTTCTCTTCTTTAAAGTGAAGCTACTGAGTTGTAGATTGTTTCTTTCCAATGGACTATTCCATTTTTCCATAGTTCTGATAGCAACATCAGGTTTTAGAATTGAGCCAAGTAATGCAGCAATTTGGTACAATGTAGTAATAAGGCTGACATTAATTAACATAGTCTTTTCATTTGGTAAAAAGACAGCTATTTAAGATCCCTTCTTCTATTCCTTATAACCTGCTCAAGTTGGTAGGAAAATGTCTCCAAAAATTGCAAATTTAAAACCAACAGGAAACTCATACATAAGAGAAGCAGGCTAAAGTGTTGCTTTTATGTCAAAGTCATCCTGTACACCTTGACCTTCATATGTAAGAATATTTTTTTTCATCTAGAAATGTGGGAAGATTTGAATTGCATAGATTTTAGAAATCATTTTATGGTAGTAAATTTAAGGAAGACATGTTTATCTTAGCCGATTCATTTCTTTGTGCATTCTTACAAATATTTTCCTAATACACTTTATTCTAAAAAGACTAAAGAGACACATTTTTATCCTTTCCCTCTCTGTTTCACTTTCACTAGAATTTACAATTCTTAAATTATTGAGGTTACTATTAAACAAAGACAGCTCTGCCATTGTATTTGCCAACATTTTGAGTTTGAATTATTGTGGGTTCTACTTGTAAAGGTTACATTTCAACTCTGTCATGTTCAACCTCAATTTATTAACTAGCAAATTCTTTTCTGCTGGCCACGCTCCTGGTTGCCAATTCCTTTATCCTTTATTCCAGTATTTCCATTCATTTGGTTTTGTTCATCTGCCTACTGTAGAAGAAATACCCACCAGTCAGCAGATTTTCTCAGAATCTGTGAAAAGTGGGTTGATGGTCCAAGTGTTTGCTGGCCATGACAAGGGTGGTGGGGGGCAGTGGCAGGGGTGGGGTCTTCAGAATAGGAATTCATCTTGTCACCCAAAGACAGGATGCAAAAATGTATGAAATAGCAATACCTGACTTCCAGGGCAGGTAGAAAAATGAAAGAAAAGATATGAGAGTCCCAGAAAAACATGGGTTACTGCAGATGTGCCCATAATTGCCATGCTGTGCAGCACAGCCCACGGCAAACTTTATTGCTCTGCGTCCCTCCAACTCCCATTTGCATCCGCTTGCTGGATGAAAGTGCTGGCAGTAATCAGATGTGAACAGATCTTGGCTGGCTCACACTTTGCTGAAGGTCCTCTGTGGCAACGTGCTTTGTTGTTTATCTAGGTGTGTTTTTCTGCTTTCTGAAAGGAGACATTTTGAGAGAAAAGGAGCAAAGGGGCAAAGTGCCATTTAGAAGTGTGCTTAAACTAGGCAAATCCTTTGCCAAATGCTGAGAAGTCACAGGTGTGTTCCACCTGAGACCGTGGAATTATAAGCTTGTAGTATAAGTAGGTATCTGGGGTTAAATGTATTTATCATGAAGACTCATATGCATTGGCTTCACTGCAATGGTATTTTAAAAATATCAATCAGGTTAGTAAGTACCACTTTTAATTTTATAAAACGTTCAAAAGACTGGGCAAGTTGATTCAATTGGAATTGGGGTAGCCTCTATAATCTTCATGAACTCCAATAATATAAAGGTACTGTCTATCTAAGAGGCAGTCATTTCTGGCTATTACTTGTTTTCATTGCATTTTCTCTTCCATCTCTTCTCTGGAAGTTAGCTGATCTCACTTTGCTTGGTTCTGCCTTTCAAGAGAAGAGAGGCCAGGCCATTTGTTAAATTCATACTAACTTCACACTAATTGGGTATTCATGCTCGAATTGTTTTTATTGCTTCATGATAGGAAGCCCAGTTTCACATGTTCTCTCATGTAAGCTACACAGCACTCTTAAGAATTTTAACTATTAAATGCATTTTATAAGGTCATTAATTTTTGTTATTATTTTATTTTATATATTTTCTGTAAATCACTTCAAAACTTTGAAAGAATGAAATGGAAATATTAAAAAAACATATTGTCTAGATAGTTGTACTAAAATAATCATGATTAAGACCCAAATTCCAAATTCTTTGGTGATTAATTTAGCCACTGTGCCCATTTGGAAGATAATCAGAATCAGTCTCTCTCCCTGATTTTCATTTCATGACTTGTTATTTTCCACAATAGTTGTTGGGATAAATGATGACATTTCTTTTGGAGTCCAACATTTTAGTGACTACTGGGGACATTAGGTGGGGAAGCTGACTGGCTCACTTGGACACAAGAGAACGGGCAGCTTTTCAAGGTGTACATACCTCGTTGGTCATGGATTCCTCCCCTAATTCAATAGGGATCAACTGTGACCTGTTTACAAGGTAGTAAGTTTTACTGTGCTTAGGATCTAGAGGGAAAAAGAATCATTGTTTCTGCTCTCTGTTGACTAATAATACTAACATTAATTGTCATAAACTGCTGTATTTATACATGACAGGTAGTCCATTGATGGTAGTGAAAACTTTATGGTAGATGAGGAACTTTAGAGAAATCATGTAACATGAGAAGGATAAAGGGTGGAAAGTCAGATTTTGGTGAATAGCAACATTTAAATATTAAATGAAGGAATAAGAGAAAAAAGTCCGAAAAGAAGTAGGAAGTATCAGAAAATAGTATAATAGTGCCATGAGCATTAAAGTAGATGAGAGTGTTAGTTTCCCAGGGCTGCCATAACAAAGCACGTACTATAAACTGGATGGCTAAGAACAAGAGAAAGGTTTTCTCTCACAGTTTGGAGGCTAGGAGTACAAAGTCATGGTGTCTGAAGAGCCATCCTTTCTTTGAAAACCCTAGGGGAGGATCCTTCCATGGCTTTTCCAGGTATTCTTAGGCTTGTGGCTGCATCACTCCCATCTCTGCTTCCGTCTTCCTATGGCCTCTGCCCTTTGCATCTGCATCTTCATGTGATGCTCTCCTCTCTGTGCATGTGCCTGTGAATTCCAGATTTCCCTCTGTCATAAGGATTCCAGTCATATCAGGTGAGGATATACCCTAAAGGCTTTATCTTAACTTAGATCTGCAAAGACCCCCCCAACCCCTTTTTTTAAATCAGATATGCACAAGTACTGGGAAAAAGGACTTCATTCTCTCTTTTGAGGGGTGAGGGCATAATTCAATTCATAACAGTGAGTGTTTCAGAGAGAAAGGAGAGACAAACATCATAAAGCAGAAAATAAATAATGTAAAGACTAAATGGGTCTACAGGATATCATAATTAGAAGTTTGTTAATAACCCTTTTTTCATCAGACTCATTAAGATGTTGAGAACAGTGACAGATAACATAGGGCTGAGATGTTGAGAACTGGACACTGTAAGAAAATTCTACAAGGAGGGACAAGTCCAGAATGAGATCTAGAAATGAAGAGAGATTGTGTATGTGAGTGGGAGTGTGTGTGTTGTATCCACACAAACACACAAGCACTTGTACATGCAGGCACACTAGGACAGATTATCTTGCTTCCTTTAGCGTCCTTATTCCTTTCTATCGGGCTTCATTCCTAGGCAGTAAAGAGTCTTTTGACATAATGATGCCTAAGTGGTGCTCTGAGAGATCAATATGTGTGAGCAAAAGGTCTGTAGAGACTGTAAGTCTGTATCAAATGAAACCAAGACCATCATTCCAGAATGACTTGACATGGACAACAAGAAAAACAATAAAATGCTCTGCCCTACTTGCTTTTGTGGATTGTGGTGCATTGTATCTCAGTAGAGCTTCCAGGATGAATAAAGGATGTTCAGTAAAATTTTAATTTTAGATTAAAAACAAATAGGTTTTGTATAAATATATCCTGTTAAGTATGTTTGTGACATCTTTAATATTAAATGTTTTGATTGTTTATCTGACATTTAATTGGGTGTCCTGCATTTTTATTAACTTAATCTGGCAACCTAATAGCTGAGTGAATATGTATACATAGGAAAAGAGAGAAAGAAATAGAGGAAATAGAGGGAGGGTGGGGGAGAAAAAGGAGGGAGAGAGGATGAATATAAGAGGAATTCTAGAAATAACAGTAAGACAGTAAGAAGGGATAATATCTAGATTGAATATACTGGAATTAACTTGAAATGAAGGTACAATTCTTTCCCTGAGGCAGGAAGAAAAGAGTTGGATTAGATATAAATATATCCAACTTGGGGAATAGGAATTTGTGAAAATTTATTTCTAATCATCTCTAGTTTTATCTGATTTAGAAGGATGATCTGTCTTCTGGGATTGAAAAAGTAGGTGTAAAACTAAGGAGGGGATCTTGGGGAGAACAGTATCTATCCGTAATAACCCACAGGGAGATGATACCATAGGAAAATGGAAGGGATGAATCACTAATTGAGCCTCCCTTTTGTGCAATATGAGTAGTGAGAAGAGTGACCCAACTTCTCAAGAGAACTGCAGAGGAAATACTTTCAGATGTGGAGTAAATAGAATTGCAAAGCCATCAGATCTGCTAGTCTGAAAAATGAATTGGTGAGGATGGAAAGGGGAAAGAAGACTGAAAAGAGAAAATCTCTCTCCAGTGTTTTTCTATATGTTTGTTTACTTGTTACGCAGGCTCTTATGTCACTGTGGCAAGATGTCAACAGAAGCTTCAGGCCTAGTTCAGTCCCCAGCAGAAAGAGAATTTCTTATTCCTATTTACATTAGCAGAAGTTCCAGAACTGATGCTCCTTGGCTCTGATTGGCTCTGGTTGGCTCTGGTTGACAATTCCTAAGTTTGACATGTAGATTAGGTTGATAGAAACCTTTGATTGGCTAATCCTTGGGCTGAATTACATGGACTGGCATTAATAAGAAAAACTACGGTGCCATATGATTTTATGAACAGATGAAAGCCTAGGAAAGGCAGATAGTGACATGAGAAGGACAAAAAAAGCCAAACACAGGTTTCATACTTTGGTTTCGAATTTACCTTTCTTATATAGCTTTCTATGTCCATTTCGCATCCAGCTTACTCACATGTAGGACTCAAAGTTTACAAAGGTGAATTCTGATGGACATCAGTGGTACCTTCCTCTTTACAGGTGAAACTGAGTTTAAGCATTTTAAGTTATTAGATCTGTCTCATTCTTCTGTATTCAGAATTGCATGGTAGTTAATAGTTATCAAAAATTCCAGAGTAATATGTGATTATCTGAGTAATAATGGCATATTTAATTCAACAATTCAATTTAACAAGAGTAGACTGAATGTTTACCATACAAAAGCTACTGTCTTTGAAATTAGGGCATATGGTATGCTCTGCTCAAAGGAGTTCTCAGAAAATATTTTTGAATGAATATGACAGACAGAATTCATAAATGATATGGGATTATTGTAGATAGAGTTCAATACTAGTAAGAATTTATGTGGGTGTTATTGGGTGAATAGTTGTCATGAATATTTACCTTTGAAATCTCTTCTTGTGTCAGATTTATTGAAGTTATGAGTATGCTGCACTAAGGGAAAAAAACTCCAAGTTTCATGGGCAGAAAACAACACATTTGTTTTTTGTTCATGCTACATGTCTATCTTTCATTGACAGGGTACTCTATTTCCTTTGGTCCTTGCTGAGGGCACTGAGCTGATGTACACTGTAATCATCCAGAATACCAGTCAACAGGTTAGAAGAAAGACAGGATAAAGGATTGTGTTGTAGCTCTTAACATGATTCCACCTAGAAATGACACACATCACTTCTGCTTATATATCAACGACCAAAGAATGTCCCATGGTTAAACCTAACTTCATGGGGGCAGGGAAATGACCTCTCCCTGTGCGAGGAGGTCAAGGGAAGCCAAATGGTTGTCAATTACAGTCCATCTCAGTTTCTCAAAAAGGGACTAAAAATTGAGTCATTAGCTGCTGTCACAATGAGGACATAAGAAATTTTAATGATACCGACCAACATTTAGGAGCATCTATTACATTCCAGGTATTATACTTGCAACACTTGATGGCTAATATTGCCTTTCCCTTTTTATGCCTGAGGAAAGTGAGTTGTAGAAGTTATGTAGGTTCTCCAATGTCACAAGAGTGTGACGCTGACACTCTCAAATACCCCAGGTCTTGTGCCTAATAAACCTATGTTGATTAACATAGAAGTTAGTAAACACCAACCACTGATGTAAATACTTCCCATGTATTTCCCACTTAAGGAATAAACATCTACCCCAATTGCCCCAATTCTGCATATTGCCCTTTCATTGATGAATAAGTAATGAATTATTTTGTTGTGGTAATCTAATACTTAGAAATATTTAAGTAGGTCAAAAAGAACACTCAAGGTAAAGAACAGCACATGGAAAGAACCTTGGATTTGATTGGCATGAGGATTTCCCTCTTCATTTTATTTCCATCTCTCTGAACAAATCACTCAGCCTTCTTTGACCCCAGTTTCCCTTTCTAAAAATTGAGTGGGTTAAATCAGTAGCCTCTCTATACCTTGCCCACACTATTTGTGATTATTTTTCTATTAGCCCCTCTATATCCATTCAGATTAATACTACAAGGCAGAGTTTGAAGCCTTTATCCACTCTATGAAAGCGGTCTCTAGAGCAAAGAGTAAGATTGACTAAAATGATAAGAATCAGGCAAGGATCCCTTCAGTTTTCAGCAGAAGCCACAGCTTCAACAGGGCACTCTTGGTTTGTGTCAGGTTTTGGGGGACTAGCTTGCAGGGGAATCACCGTAACTAATTAAAGCAAATAGCACTGAAGTTTTCTTTGGGTATAAGAGCGTAGATGTACAGACCTGCCCACTTATAAGCTTGTTGCAGCTTCTCCTGCAGCCTGAAACTCTTTTGCTCAGTCTCAGAATTAATACTATGCAACGAAACTTAATCAAATGAGAGAGGAAGCCAAAGGACTTCACATAAAAGGTAAAAAAAATATCCAGCCATTCCCCTTCGTTTTCAGCTCTTTGGTTCCTTAAACACTTCTCTGATATCCTTTGAGCTCATGATCCTTAAATGGTGACTGAAAATGCCTTTTTCATGCTCCTACAATATTAAAATACCACATTTCTAAAATAAAATGCTCTACCAATGATAGGAAAAGTAGGCTATTTTTTTAGAGTCAAATAACAATTTTCCCTCCAGATAATAAGTTCGCCACACCAGTTTTTTTCAAGTGACAGTAAACATACCAAAGAATGATTTCCTTTTCAAAATTTTAAAGTTAAGTGCGTTTACTAAAGAATAAGTTATATGATATGAAAAATGCATGCTACACAGAAAATAAAATTATTATTATTTTAGTTCATCATGACATTATGTAGAAATGATGGAAGCTATTATATAATTCAGCTACAATGTCCAACTAAGTCTCCAAACTCAGAGACTGGAGAAACACAGGACTACTTGGGAGTGTAAGTAAACTATTTCTGGT
The DNA here is from genome assembly GCF_021234165.1 of Pteronotus mesoamericanus. Taxonomy (NCBI): domain Eukaryota; kingdom Metazoa; phylum Chordata; class Mammalia; order Chiroptera; family Mormoopidae; genus Pteronotus; species Pteronotus mesoamericanus. Next base: position 3,188,615 of record NW_026555277.1, read on the forward strand.
GTATAGAGATTTAGTACCAGATTACATCCAAGGAGTACAAACATCTTAATACAGTTTGGAGTCTCCAATCAGCAGCTTACTACTTCAGATAAATTATCTAGATTTTTGTTAAACAGAAATAACCAATCTTTCCATGACATTTTACTAACTATACATTCTTCACATAAATTATTTGGTACTTGTAATAACTCTAAAAATGAGGGTATTATTTTAATTCTCATTTTACATTAGAGGAAGCTACAGCTCAGGTTGTAACTGTGAGGTCATGATACAAAACCAGGTCTCTAGCCTTCAAAGTCTACCCTGTATCTCACGGTCACACAGGGGCCCTACACACTGTTTGCCTAAAAAAATTGAGGCAACTGAAGAAGATGCTTTTGTTATGATCCAGATAGAGTGACCAAAAAAAAAAATTAATTCAAGTAATAGCTTTTGAGTGCCTACTGTGTGCCTGGCTCACAAACACAGCAATGAACAAGACAGGTGAGACTGCCTGCCTCGTAGATCTTAATGGAAATGGGCAGGGTAGGGACAGCAAGGCAATTGGGTAAGATAAGCACACTTCATGGGCTCTTCCATAATTATCAGTGTGAGAGAAAAACAAAGCAGAGTGGGAAGCAGCGGTGGGTGCTGCCATTTTCAATGGCTCTGCCAGGGAAAATGTGCCTGAGTACACGGCCTTTTAGCAGTACTCTGACACAGGGCAAGGGGATGAAAAGGCAGGCGAATTGTTAACTTAAAGGATTCTCAGGAACAAAACGGGGAATACAACTCTATCACAGCTTCCCAGGACTCCTAAGTCATCTACATCTAAGGTGACCTTATGAGGTCGGAAGAGGAACCATGCTGTGTATTTGATGGTAGTTTAACAAGTTCTGGGGAGGAAGCAAGCTCTGGGCTGGCTCCCAATGGGGTCAGCGGTGACTGAAACACTAGCAGTAAAAAACAGAGAACATCATGCTGACAAAATGTCCTGCTTCCTTGAAGGAAATGATGCCACTCCATTTCCGTGTTGGGAGAGAGCTCCTGGACTAGGTTCCAAGTTCATTTCTCTTTCTTCTTTCTCCAAACAGCTTGTCCTCTTTCCTTCTCTTGCCCCTATCATTTTTTCCTTCTAATTTGCATATAATAGAAAAAAGGAAAAGGTGAGAGAAATGGGAAATAGTTGGTTAGGAAAGTCAAATCAGAGTTGGAGGTTAAAATCAATTCCTCTTTTTCTCCTTTCATGTCTCCTACCCCTAATAATTTTACTAAATGCTCACCTTAGAAGTTGCATTTCTCTTGACAATATCTAATCAATGTTGCCTAATCCTTTTTGAAAATTAAAAAAAAAGGTAGGTTTTTTTTATCGATGAGTTTAATCTTTGAGTGATTAACTCAAAACAATTTTAACTTTTTGTATGCTTTTATTTTATGAATCATACCATTTGACTAAACTATTTTAGCTAGAATGATCATTTTGGGCATGGCCAGTATAGATACATCCTACAAAGAGAAATAAAGTAGAAGCAACCATCCAGCTTCAATTGATCTGGACTATATAGATAGAAGCTGCCAAGTATTTTTACTGTGATATTTCTGGATGATATGGGAATATAAAAATTCTCCCACTTCCTCCTTCCCCTTTTTACCTCCAACAGCGGTATTCAGTGTTGGAGGGGACTGCCTTCCATGATGCTGTCCCTGTGAATGATTCACTTAAGTTGCCTTTAAACTTTTTAAATCGCAATGCATGCCCGATTAAAAGTTTTTACAGATGGAGCTCCCTTTTACTTGGCCGTACTTTAAAAGAAAATTTGTGTTTTATCTGGGGGGGGGGGGGGGCGGGAAACAGCTCATCATCTGACAGATTTCCTAAGTCTTTTCAACATTTGAAATACTTGCTACTGTAGAAGTAAGTGGAATGTCCTGGCCTGATTTATAAATGCCAGCAGGGTTTAATTCTGGGCTTAAATTATGGATAGAATTGGAAATGAAATTTTGAAAATTTTAACTTTGTATAAGTTTAGAAGTGCAGAGACTTGGAGAAAGTCTACTTGCAAAGGTTATTAGTAGTCATCAATCCCTTCTCTCATGTGATATTGAAATTCACTAGAAAGCAGCTTAATAGACAGTCGTGCAGTTCATGCTTGAACATTCGTAGTATACCTTTCAAACTATATGTGAACCTCATGCTGCGTTTGGTTAAAAAACAAAACAAAACAGAAGAATTAATTAGCAGTATGATACCCTCTACTGTCTCCATGGAGGTGAATACATTTGTCCTTATATTTAAACTATACAGTCTTCAGAACAAACCTAAATTTCTTTATGTATTTTCAAACATTTTAAAATAATCTTGGGTTTGTATTATGATAGTGACTGTTTTCAAATAATAATAACCAAGAAATCTAATTAGTGCAAAATTGTAATATGGCCTATTTTTCTAATGCAAATACTTCTCTGAAAAGGATGCTAAGATTGACATCTATCTTGAACATCTTCTCCCTAATTATAATGAGAACATGAATGTGTTTTTAATGAAATTTTATTGTCAAAATTATTATGACTGATGCCTGATCTATTTCATTCCCTTTGTCTCTGTTTTAAGCACATGAAATTCTTTATATTCCTTTTATATATTGCTTTACAAATGTATTGATCACATTTATTTAAACATGGATTTCTCAGTGTCAGAAACTGTCTTCAGAATGTCCAGTTCCATCTTATTCTGCATATGGCATCTCTGTACTTTAATTTATTAACAGTTTGAGATGAGAATTAGGTCAGGGAAAATGGTACACACTTTGTATTCTTAAGCTTACTTTTGATGTTTTCTATAGTTTTCAAATGAATCCAAAGGTTTAGTGTATATTTACATTGTGGATAAAAGCTCAAACCCAGAAACCAGACATCCGGTGTTTGAATGTTGGACCATCCACTTGCTCATAACGTGACCTTGAACTAGTTACTAAATCTCATCCTTAATGTGTGATTAATAATAATAATTCCTATTCATTATTCCTCCCTCAGTTTCCTGCCTCTTTTTCTTTTTTCTATAAGCATTCAGAATTATCTTTACAAACACAAATTTTTATGTCACTCCTCATCTAATATCTACCAATGGCTTGTCATTGTTCCTAGAAGAGCCTCTAAAATCTTTAACATGGACTACAGGGTCTTGAAAGGATATCACTCTCATTGTCCTCTCAGCCTCATATCTTACCATTCCCCAATATACCTCTGTGATTCAGTCACCTTGACCTCCTTTCAGTTTTTCAGTTACCTTATGCTCCTTTACTCTAGAGTCTTCATCAACATCTAGGCAGCTTTCGACCTGCCCTTGCACCTAGCTTATTCACCCTTCAATTCTCAGTCTATGAGTCTTTTCCTGTCAATCTGATTAGTTTCCATTGTATTTCTCTTTCTTAATATTTATAACAATCATCATGTGTATAATTATTTGCATAATTATTTGTTTACAGAGTTATTGCTGGCAAGATCATAAGCTCCATGAGGCCAGACATTATTTGTCTTACAGCTGTATCATTAGTTATCGATTGAATGAACAAAGATAGCCCAATTGAATTTCTTCTTGGGATAACTTCTTGATTAATTTTATTACAAACAAATCACTCTGAAAGCTAATACAATTAAAACTACTGCTTTTAAAATCTTCCCAGGTGGCAGATTAAGGTATTTCCAGAACTCTCCTCAAACGTTTGTAAACAGTTTTATGTTTGTATGTATTTGTTTTCTTGCCTGCTTACTTACAATATTGTAAATATTGCTACCAGTACAAAAACCTTATGTGATTTTCAAAGTATTATAAATAAACAACATAATCAAAGAGTTTAGCTGAAAAGATCCTAAATTACAGAGGGATGAACAGGGGTAAGGAAACCGGTAAGAGATGGTGAGATATCCAGATACTAGCAACAGAGTGAAGCCATGATGATCCCTAGGATTGACGGGGAAAGGGGAGGAGAGAGTGTTACTGAGACCTGGTGTGAGTTATATGCATGGAAGAGGGACCTCTCACCTGAAGCTGAGATTCTGCTGAAATGCAGCAAGACTGGAAGGGATAAGCTGCAGGGTGTGTAGAGTGATAATTGCTTCACCATCTTGCACATTACTGTCCTTCAGTCTCTTCCTGATGTCTTTCATTTTGGCCTAACCCAACCCAAAACCAGGGGACAAGGAGGAGAACAGAGCAGTGAAGAGTAGATACTTTGCTGGATAGAGTTTGGGTAGGGGAGGGAGCTTCAGAGAATACCCAGAATACCTCCTTTTGTTTCATAATATTTTATGAAGATGGTTCCTAACTTATAACTCTCCCCCTTTAAAAAAATAATCTGTAGTTTTGTCTCTTCCAGATAGCCTAACAGTAATAATTTAGTCCCTTCTTTTCAACCATGACTGTTAATAATTTTTCCTTAGATGCTTTCCATACCACACTAAATGAGAAAGGTAAGGTGACTAAATAAGGACATTTCGTTAAAAGTATGATGCATAAAATGTAATTTTCCCTATGGAAAAATTTTTCAGACCACATATGAAAAAGACACAGAAAGAAGTTTGAATGAAGACATGATCAGCTGGAAACTGGTATGAATATGACTAATATGTCAATTCAATGTGGTAAAACATGGTATCACATGGATACCTGTAAATGCCTTCAGTCAGAAGTGAAATTGATTTGGATAGGTCAGTAGAGGCAAGAAACCAACAGAGAGATAAGAGCTAATAAAGGAATTTTTAACCAGAGCATATGATTTAATTTACCTTGGAACCCATTTAAATATTTTAGTTTAAGCTTCCTATTACTTTGCAGTTTGGATAGCTGAGCTTGCCCTATGTCATCCAGGTTACTTGAACAATTAATTATGAGTGGTGTTACCCGATAATAGACATTCTATTATGTTGAACCATATGAATTGCTGATAATTGCACATTTCGACCTAATATGTAAATACACATTAACTTTGTGAGTTTGAAAATAAATTACCAGAAAAATACATGCATCTCTGCTTTCTGATATTTATTAGTTTCTTAAAAAATACTTTACCCCTTTAAAATGGCATTAATTTATTTGGTTGAACACTAGCAGTTTTGAAGGACATATGTAATACTTCTATTACAACCGATGTCAGCAAGTACATCTGTGCCAGAATTAATCTCTCTTGGAAAGTAATTTGTTTATCTCTTCCACAGTACATGCTTGTACAAAATTCTTTTGTAAATATAACACATAAACTTATCTTTTTCAGTAAGCACTTTGAATGTAGCCAGATGTGGTGGTGATGGGGAATAACAAATCCCTCTAATATATTTTTTAAAAATCAAAAATAGCAAAGCTATTATTTCTTCTTTGGCACTTTTTCTATTTATAAGAATGCTCTACGGATATATATTCTTACTCAATTTTCACATTTTCACTCCTGTAGAATTTAGCAGGAGCTGAGAGTATAAATAAGAGCATCCTTTGGTACAATAGTAATTTCCTAACTTTCATTTCCTAAGAGCTCTAACTACTTATTTGTCATTGGAAACAAACATTAATTTTGATGTGTTAAATACCTAATAAAAACATGTATAATAGCTATTTTTAATACAAACTTTCTCCCACTGGTATTATATATTGTATTTTTGTACAAGGGAGCATATAAATATCATTTAGAGAGATTTTTATATTTAGGTTTGTGGCAGTTTATGATGTAAATAATTAGCTTTTAAATCAATGTTTAAAATTTTATGATAAAATTCAATCTAAAAAACTTTCAATACAAAAAAGTTGTGGGGTTGGTTTTTTTTTTGCATGTTTTTGGGTCTTCAATAAATAGATTGAAAGTGAATGTAATATCCTTAATTTCATAAACTATTAATTAGCACACCTCAAAATCTGTTTCACTAAAACTGAATTTCATTGTAAAAAAATAAAGAATAAAGAAAAGAAACAAACAGAAAAAAAGAAGAGAGGAAGAAAGGGAGAAAGAGAAAGGGAGGAAGGAAGGAAGGAAAGAAGGGAGGAAAGACGGGGAAGTAAAAAAAGACCAAAGTAAACTCAAAATCAGTAAAAAAAAAAAACAATCCAAAAACACAGGCAGGAATTATCTCCCAGTGTGTTGGAGAGTTTACATGTTTCCTAAATTGGCTGCACTCCTCAGTTGACTAGAGATGGCAAGAGACGCAGACCTGGGTCATGTGTGGTGAGGGATGATAAAGGACAGGAGCAGAGCTCTCCCTCATTGTCTTGGCAGACGTTTCCCCCTGCATCGCCATGGCTCCAGCTTTTGTTTTTAGAAGAGAATTTGAGGTGAAAGCAGCCAGTCTGAGGTTACGGCCGAACATGAATCAGGGGGATTTACTATAGCAATGACTACCTCTGCTCAGGTTTATTTCTCAGATGTCATCTTGACATTTGCTCAGGGCAGGTGGTCTCAAAGACTTGGCTCACAGTATATTTTTTCATGGAATTGGAGAAGCTGCCAAAAATAAGACCAGAGCAAGAAGTGGCCTCCCTAGACAGCTGAACGATGACTCTATGGGCTAAAAAATAAATCATTTCATGCCCCAAGCCTTCTTTTTCTCACATGTAAATGGGTATCTGTCCTGCTGGTCTCAGGGAAGTGTTATGCGCTTAGACGGGAGACTACATGCAAAAGTTCTTTAGCAACTACTAAGTATTATGCAAGTAGAAGGTGTAGGGTTACAAATGTATTTGAAGGGTGATTTCAAGACATTGATTTGGAAAACTTCTCTGAAAAAGCCAGAGAGCATAAATTCACAGAAAGTGAATGACCCCACTTGAACTTTTGGACAGTCTCTACTCCCAGGGGTGGTTTTGTGCATCAGATTGTTAAGTCTAAAGAAACCCAAACTTAAAGTGCTCGGAAAGCAACTTAAAGGTGACTTGCAGTGGATGTGAGGAAAGGGTGAGAAAATAGAGTATGAAATTGGGAATGTAGACAGGGTTGTGCTGATGCAGTCAGTAGGTTAATAGCACAATTCTGAAAGGTGAGTTAAGCTAAAAGAGGGTCTTCTATACCCCCCATCTCTAGAGAAGGGAAACAAAGGGAAGGAGGGCCAATTGCTTTCCTAAATGGTGGTACTATCTGTTCCAGCATTATCACAACCATAGCACTTTAGGCACCATCTTTAGAATTTTTGTTGAAATCCACGTGTCATCTGGACCATTATTTCTTTACTTAATTTTTCTCAAACTCATTTAAACTTTACTGTAATTTTTATAATTCTTCCTTGCAATCCCCAATCTGGAAAGTTTAATATGCTTGGTTATATTTTAATATTTACTCATTAAATGTGTAATCAAATTTTTAACAAGTTAGAAAGAAAACCAGTAAAGTCTTTCTGCTTACCACTTAAAATAATCTCCCACTGGTGGAATTTCTCACACTTTGGGAAGCCCTGCTTTGCTCTGCTCATGCCTTTGCAGGTCCCTACAGTCTAATTTCAGCATAAGCAACTCATCTCTAGGGCTCTGAGACTTTGAGTTTCGATGGCCTTTAGCAATTCTCAGGGAGACTTTTTCGGAGGAATTTCAACTACTATTTTTAAACCTCCCCAAGCTGTTTTCCCTCACCTTTGCGGGTGAGTCCTGAGAAAGTTCCCTTTATTCTTTTCTCAAGAAGTTGGGTGTCTCCATCCTTCACCTCTGCTCACAGCCAGCCCTGGTGTTCCTGACTCAGCGTCTGCAATGAATACTTATCCACTGAAGTTTGGTTGATGCGTCAACCGGGACAGTTGCCTTTTACAGATTAATAAAATCCCCTAATGTGCTGCTTGTGCTAAATCTCCTGACACATTTATTGCATATTAGATTTCAGGTCTTCAATTTGCATCTTTCTGGCAAATAAATAGTGTCAAAAGGTTGTGTCTTAGCATGTGTCTGGAGTTGAAGGTACATAAAACAGGCAAATTCCAATGGCAAAGCTCAGAGAAAAAAAAACAAAGGACACACCATAATTGCTGAACTTGAATTGTTTTGCCCTTCCTGCTGCAAAAAGTGTCCAACTCTAAAGCAGCGTCATTTCAAAATACTGTTTCTGAAGTTGCTTGTTGATTGTTTGTTTTGTTTATGTACAGCTGGATTGAAAGCAATTTTTGACTTTTGTAAAATATTTTTTATTGACAAATATGCAGTACATACCAAAAAGAAGTTTTCTTTAATTTGTGTCCTTTTTCAGATGATGTCATGATGAATGAAGTCAGAAAAATATGAACCAATTTATTCCAATGGGGCCTTCATTAAAACCATTCACAAAAGCAGGAGCTCTCTGCTGTTTTTCTGTTAAGAAATACTATTTAGGCAATAACTGTCATATAATAGAATTTCCATTTTGTTTGAAATTTCTCATTTGGAATCCACATAATAAGCTTAGATGACTAGATTCTGGCCGACCTTTGTCTCTTAGGTCAACACTGCTAAGCAACCTGAGCAGGAACAACCTCTTAGATTCTCAGTTTCAACTAGAAAATAAGCATAATAATTGAGACTTATAGACTTGTGGAGGAAATTAAATAAGAAAATTTATATGAAACTGGGTTTATAAATTCTCTGGTACTATAAAAGGTACAACAATATTATAACACATATTATATAAACATATATAAATTATATTATGTACATAATATCAGTTGGCACATATTGCAATTATGTAATGATAGTTAAAAGTTAAAGAGTGTCCAGAATTAATGAAAATGCTTTCAATTTCAAATATTATGATCTATATATATCTAAAAGCTCACTATCATAAAGTCCTACTGTTTTGCTCCTCAAGAATATTTCTAGCTCATTTGTGAACATGGGTTTTAATACAAAATTAATTGCTATAGTTGCTTAACATTTAACTTTTAATTTTGTATTTTTTTAAATGGCTTTTGCCAGAGTAGCCTTGTTAAATTGGGCTATATAAACACATAATTATTTATCCCAACTCACATTAGGTCCATGGTTTCAGGACTGCCAATTTTCCACCGTTGTAATTATAGCCATAGTGGGTCTTAAGTTGTTTGAACCAAAGAGTTTACTGTTTTGGAACCATATTTTTTGAATTTTGCTAGCAAGTTATGCATTCATTAGATTTTTAAAGGTGAAATTACTTTATATACATACATATATTATATATACAGAAATTTAAACTGTGTATGAGATGTATTCACAATCCTTGAAAAGTTGGTAATTCTGACCTCCAATATATGTTTCAGCAACAGTAAACAAAACTTTCACTGAAAAAGATGTTCTTCATACTTCAAAATAACTTTAATTTCCTTGGATATAAGTACTATGTAATTAAGAAATCCCTGTTATACATAAAAAAAGTGTTAGATGTAAAAACATAATTCTGCTGCCTCAGCTAACAGAAATGTTATCATTAAGTGCTTTCTACATTTTTGAGATAAGTCATAAATATCCCTGGATCTAACTTTTTTTTTTTTTCAAGAAGCATTAATCATATTGACTCTCTAGTTTTAGTTGGGAAAAAGAAAAACACAGAAGACATAGTATCAAACACTGTTGTGGGCAAACCTTCTGTTTGCCAGCCTTGGCTACCATGAATGGCATTATTAACTAAGATTTGCTGTCATAAAGCATCTGTGGTAGCTCTCACAGGTCTTAATTCTCTAAGTTCAAATAGTAACTCTTTTCCATATTGTAATTTCAAGATTGACCTCTGGTTTGATAGATAATTTTATTTTTTAATGGATAATTTCCACTAATTCATTACTAAATGGGGCACAATAAGTTTACTGTGTCCTGACTTCGTACGAAGTTTGATCTCTTGCCTACATCTGAATCATTACAATTCACATAATTGTGTTTAGGTAAACTCAGTCTCCCCCTGAATTTTGAATTATGTTTTTACCAATTTTCGTATAGCAATGAAGGATGTTGGCATAAGTAGACTTTTTCAGGGTAGATCAAAAAGGTTTGAGTCTCAGAAAGGAAGGGTTGATGGTTACATTTCAGAGCCAAATATGTACATTAGGTCCATTTTCAGCAAACCCAATCCTGTGCATCAGGATGTGTCTGATTTGGATCAAATTGTCGTTTTTTTTCTTCTCTGGAGTTTGGCTTTATTTATCTGTCTCAACTTTTTCTTAGAATAAATGAGCTAAGAAATTCCTAAACAAAAGTGGTGAAACTCCATATCACCCACTAAACAAATTTAATTGACCAGTTTGAAAACTATTGATCAAAAGAGAAAGAAACACACCAGAAAAAATACTTGTGGGTCAATGTACTTTTCCAGCATCTTTTAAATTAATTTACTCTCTTGTGTATGCTGAATCATTTGGAGGGACACATAAGAAATTTTGACATACACGAAAGTGATTTGTAGGCAGAGACAATGTTTGTGCTCAAATCTGAGATTTCTTTTTGCTTTGCATTCATAAAAGATTACATTTAATTCATTTAATTCAGATGATTTCAGACATTGTCCCTGTAAGTAATATTAATTGTATTTGAATTGCAAATGACCATATAATCTTATTTTTAATTTTAAGCCCAGGGACTCAAAGATTCTACTAAAATCCTAACAGATGTTCAACATGAAGAATGTTTACAGACTTACTGAACCAAATGTTTTTAGTTACTAAAAGAAACGCATTTTTGAGTGTGGCCTCCCTTACACAGCAATTGCGTGTGCAATATATTGTTAAAGTTCCATAGTTTCTACATAATAGAGTTCGGAGAAAGTTGCACAAAGAAGGGATGAGCTCCAGAGACCTGCTAAGAGTTTCCTTCTTCAAGTCTTTAGATGAATACTGATTAGTGCATACATGTGAGCAAACTGCCAAGCCTGGGAAAGAACCACCTGTAAAAATCAGAAAAATCCTGGGTCTATGTCGAAACTCTAAGAGTTGATGTTCTTGACAGGATGGGAAAACCTTAAAAAACACAGGTCATCAAGCATTGTTATAAAATGCCATTGCCTTGGCAGTAGAGAAAAATTAGTCCTGGACTAAAGGATGTTTTTAGTTCTACCTAGAAAAACTCAGAAATAATCTTCAAAAAAAGATCAAACTATTTCCACATGACTTGAAAGTCCCAGTGCGGGTGGAGGGAGGGAAGATTCAAGAGTATTTTTAAGACTACAAGACTATTTAATCAGCAAAATTTTCATAAATAAAAAAGAAGAGGATCAATGGACCAGGAGAATGAAAATTACAATAACTACATGGAACATCATAATCAAATTGATTAATACCAGTGACAAAGAAAAAAATCATAAAAGCAGCAGAAGATAAAAAGAGTTGGAATTGAGGAAAAGATTAGGATGACTAACCCTAATTTCCTAAGAAAGCCACATGATTTCTCTTAGGAAATAATGCAGAACTGAAGATAGTGGAGTAGTATCTTTAATGTACTAAAAGAAAATAGAAATTGCCAACCTAAAAGTTTATATCCAGTATTAAATCTTTTAAAAACTAAAGCAAAATAACATGTTTTTCCAGGATACAAAAGATGAAAAAAATCAATTACTATTAGACTTGCAACATAAGAATATAGTACGAAGTTCTTTAAGCAGAAGAAAAATTATACCTCTTAGGTATCTAGATCTACATAAAAGAATGAAGAACACTAGAGTTAGTAGCATATAGATACATTAAATTACTTTTTATTTTAAAATTAATTTTAAAAAATAATTATTTTAGCAAAAATAATTACAGTAGAGGGCTTATACCAAAAAACAAAAGCAAAATTTAAAACAACAATATTAAAAATGCTGGGACAGATAAAATGAAAATAGTTCCATGCAAAATGATATAATATTTGAAGATAGACCACAGTAAGTTGAAGATATATACCACCAGAAACCCTGAAAGCAAATGCTAAACAAAGACACACAGGGCATTAGAACTAATAAACCAACATGGAGATGAAATGAAATCATAAAAGATAATTAATCCCAAATAAGGCAGAAAAAGAGAAAAAAAAGAACAGATGGAACAAAGGAAAAAAAACAAAATAGTATGGTAGATTTAAACCTAACCATGTAAATATTCACATCATATACAAATTATCTAAACATCTCTATTAAAAGGTGAAGATTTTCAATTTTCAGATTGTATAAAAAAATAAGACTCTATTATTGGCTACCTATGAGAAACTGAAGTTAAACTAATGCCACAAAGAACCGGAATATAAAAGGATAAAAAAAGATATAACATCCTAACACTAATGAAAGTTGGAATGCATATATAATATTAGGCAATGTAGATTATAAAGCAAAAGGTTTACTAGTGATAAAGAAGGTTATTTCATAAGGATAAAGTGCCAATTAATCATGAGGACCTAAAAATTATTAATGCTTAAGTATTTAATAACAAACTTCCAAATACATGAAGTAAAAGCTGTCATAATTGAAAGGATAAATAAACCAATTCACAATCCTAGTCAATTATATCAATACTACTCTCTCAATAATCAATAAAGAATGCACAGTGAAAATTGGGTCCATGAAGATACCAAAGACTTGAATAATACCTACTTCACATAGTGAACATTTAGAGATTATCTCTTCACCCAGCAAGAACAGGATATACATTTTTTAAGAGCCTACAGAAATGATCAAAGCAGACCATATTCTGCCATAAAACACCTCCATAAATTAAAAAAAACTCAAATAATATAAAATATGACCATAATGAAATTAAATTAATAATCAACAATAGGATATCTTTACAAAGTCTTTAAAAGTTGGAAACTATTTTTTTTTGGCATGTAGCTGTCCAGATCCCCCAGCACCATTTGTTGAAGAGGCTATTTTTAACGCCATTTTATGCTTCTACCCCCTTTGTCAACTACTAATTGACCATAAAGACATGGGTTTATTTCTGGGCTCTCTATTCTGTTTCATTGATCTATGTGTCTGTTCTTATGCCATTACCAGACTGTTTTGATTATAGTGGCTTTGTAATAAGTTTGATGTCAGGTATAGTGATCCCTCCTACTTTGTTGTTCTTTCTAAAAATTGCTGCATCTGTTCAGGGTTGTTTATGGTTCCATATAAATTTTTGAAATGTTTGTTCTATATCTGTTAAACACATTGGTATTTTAATAGGGATTGTATTGAATCTATAAAATGCTTTGGGTAATACAGACATTTTGATTATGTTAATTCTTACAATTCATGAACACAGTATACGCTTCCATTTATTTGTGTCTTCCTTAATTTCTTCCTTCAGTGTCATATAGTTTTCTGAATACAGGTCTTTTACTTCCTTGGTTAGGTTTATTCCTAAGTTTTTATTTTTCTTGTTGCTGTAGCAAATGGGACTTTTTTCCCCTGATTTCTGATTCAGAGATTTCATTGTTGGGGTACAAAACTGCCTTCAATGGTTTACTGAATATTTCTAGCCCACTGCTGAGACTTACTGCTCAGAAAAAAAGATTCCTTTCAAAATATTACTGCTATTGGCAATGTACCTAGACAGCCAAGAGCTCTGATAGAGTATACAATTAGATCATTGTTGTGTTCATGCCTGTGAACACAACATCCATTCTGCAGGGAGTAATTTTGACCTGCGCAAAATAAATTGAAAACCTTCAGGAAAGGATTTACCATTTTAGATTCCATTAAGAACATTTGTGACTCATGGGAAGAGGTCAAAATATCAACATTGCAGCAGTTTGGAAGAAGTGGATTCCAACTCTCATGGATGACTTTGAGGGATTTCAAGATGTCAGTGGAGGAAGTAACTGCTAATGTGGTGGGAAAAGCAAGAAAACTAGAATTAGAAGTGGAGCCTGAAGATGTGACTGAATTACTGTAATCTTATGGTAAAACTTGAACAGATGAGGTGTTACTTCTCCTGGATGAGCAAAGAAAGTGGTTTCTGGAGATGGAATCAACTTTTTTTTTAATCACATTTCATTTTCAATTACAGTTGACATACATTATTATATTAGTTTCAGCTGTACACCCCAGTGATTTGACATTACATAACTAAGTGAACAATCTGATAAATCTTGTAACTTTCTCACACCAAAAAAAAAAGGGGGGTTGGAAACTAAATGTAATAGTAATGCTAAAGAGTAAATCAAAAGAAAGATTAGGAAGTATTCTGAGCTGAGTGAAAATGAAAATAATATATCAAAAATTGTTTTGTACAGCTACAGCATTTCTTAGAAGGAAATTTATAGGACTAAATAAAGGTCATAAAATTTATAGCATCTTTAAAAGCTAACACATTAAAAGCTAATTAAACCCAAAGTAAGAAGAACAAAAGAAATAATAAATATAAGAACAGAAACCAATGAGACCTAAAGCAGTAAGTAGCAATAGAGTAAACCAATGACATCAAAAGCTGGTTCTCTGAGAGAATTATTAAAATGTGTGGATTGTTAGTCAGACTGATGGGGACAAAAATATAAGACACAAATTGACATTTTTCTCCCTAACATTTAAGAAGAAATAATGCCAATTTTACAAACTTTTCCAAAAAGTTACAGAGGAGAGAACACTTCCCAACATATTTTATGAAACAAGCATTGGCCTAATATCAAAATCAAATAAAAACATTAAAAGAAAACTATAGACCAATATTTAACATGAACAAAAATGCCAACATTTTTAAATTTAACAAATCAAGATCAGGGATGACTGAGGGAATATCATAGCAGAATTTCCAGAGAAGGGGAAGAACAATAAGGAAATGTTATAAACAAATTTATGTCACTTGATTCAATGATTTAGGTGAAATGGAAGAGTTCTTTGGACGACACAAGCTACTAGAGCTCCCCAAGAAGATAGAGATATAGACAGAAATAATAGATAAATATGGATAATAGGCAGAGCCTATATCTATCAGAGACTGAATCTGTAGTTACAAACTCTCACAGAGGAAACTGTAGACACAGATGGCATTACTCTTGAATTCTCCCTAACATTTAAGAAGAAATAATGCCAATTTTACAAACTTTCCCAAAAGTTACAGAGGAGAAAACACATCCCAATGTATTTTATGAAACCAACATTGGCCTGATATCAAAACCAAATAAAAACTCTAAAAGAAAGCTATAAACCAATATTTAATGTGAACAAAGATGCCAAAATTTTTAAATTTAACAAATTGAGAAATGATGTGAAAACCATTGAATGCTTATATACAAAACTAACAAAACCCCCTAACAAAAAAAGTCAAAAAGAACTTTGGCTCATACCTTGCATATTAAAAATTAAACTACAAATGGATTATACACCTAAAGATAGAGCTACAAATTATAAAACTTCTGCAAGAAACACATGAGAAAATCTTTGTGACCTTAAGTTAGGCAAAAATTTCTTAGATTCAAAATTGAAAGCATGATCTGAAAAGAAAAACCAATAAATTGAAATTTATTAACTTCTATAAACCTCTATTCTTTTGGAAGACATAGTTAAGAAAATGAAAAGACATGCCACAGACAGGGAGAAAATATTTGCAAGTAAAAAATCTTGTAATGGACTTATACTTAAGAACATATAAAGAACTTCCCAAATTTAAAAATAACAAAGAAACCAGTCAAATACAGAAATATGCATGAGATTTAAACAAACCTTCACCAAAGAAAATACAGAGATGGCAAGTAGTACCTGAAAAGATAAGCAAAATTATTAATAATTACAGGAGAGCAAATTAAAACCACAATGGGATGCCCCTCTATACCTATAAGAGAGTAAAAAACAAAGCTCAAGAAAATGATAACGCCAATTCTAGTGAAGCTCCAGAGCAAGTAAAATGTTCATATAGAGCTGGTAGGAAAGTAAAATGGGCAAGCTTCTTTAGTCAGTAGTTTGGCAATTTCTCGTCTTCTTCAATAGACACTTACCACATGACCCAGCAATGCTACTCCTAGTTGTTTAAGTGAAATGAAAATTTATGTTCACATAAACATCCAAATTCAAATGTTTATAGTGGTTTCTTTTTTCAATTTTGATAAGACTTTTTAATTTTTATTTTTTGTACTTTTAAAAAATTTAATTTTCATTATATTTTTTTCCTGTTATCAATTAATCCCCTTATACCCTCTCCCCTCAGCAATCACCACACTGTTGTCCATGTTCATGAATCCTTTTTCCTTTTTTCTCAATCCCTCCACTCCCTACCTCCCCCACCCACCCCACTAGCTGTCATAGGCTCTCCATCTATGAATTTGTCTCTTTTTTGGTTGTTAGTTCAGTTTGTTCATTAGTTTCCACATATGAGTGAAATCCCATGATATTTGCCTTTCTCTGACTGGCTTATTTCACTTATCCTAATGTTCTCCAGGTCTATCCATACTGTTGCAAAGGGTAAAGTTTTCTTCTTTTTTAAGGCCGGTAGAATTCCAATGTGTAAATGTCCCATAGTTGTTTTATCCACTCACCTACTGATGGACACTTGGGCTGCTTCCATATCTTGGCAATTGTAAATAACGCTGCAATGAACATAAGGGTGCTTATCTTCTTTTGAATTAGTGCTTTGGGTTCCTTCAGATATAATCCCAGAAGTAGGACTGCTGAGTCAAAAGGCAGCTCAATTTTTAATTTTTTTGTGGTATCTCTATACTGCGTTCCACACAAGTCTGCATTCCCACCAACAGTGCAGGAGGGCTCCCCTTTCTCTACATCCTTGCCAGCACTTGTTTTTTGTTGATTTATTGATGGTAGCCATTTTGACATGTGTGAGATAGTATCTGATTGTGGTTTTAATTTACATTTTTCATAAATCTATTGGCCATCTGTATCTCCTATTTGGAGAAGTGTCTAGTCAGGCAGGTCCTTTGTGCATCTCTTGGTTTTTTTTTGTTGTTTTTTTTTTTTTCAGTGTTGAGTTTGGTAAGTACGTTACAAATCTTATCAGATGTATTGGCAAATATGTTCTCCCATTCTGTGAGTTATCTTTATTTTATTGATGATTTCCCTTGCTGTGCAAAATATTTTTGGTTTGATGTCATCCCATTTGTTCATTTTTTCTTTTGCTACCCTTGCCTGGGGATATATATATATGATCATGGTGTATGATTTTTTTGATGCATTGCTGTATTTGGTTTGTTAACATTTTGTTGAGGGTTTTAGCATCTTTGTTCATCAGGGATATTGGCCTATGGTTTTTTTCTTTGTAGTGTCTTTATCTGGTTTTAGAATTAGGATAATGCTGGCCTCGTAAAATGAGTCTGGTAGCCTTCCCTCCTCATGAATTTATGAAATAGTTTGAGAAGGAGAGGTGTTACTTCTTCTTGGAATGTTTGGTAAAATTCACCTGCAAAGCCATCTGGTCCAGGGCTTTTTTATTACTACTTCAATTTCATTAAGTGTAATCTGTCTATTCAAATTCTCTGATTCTTCCTGATTTATATTTGGAAGATTGTATATCTCTAGGAATTTACTCATTTTGTCCAGGTTGTCCAGTCTGTTAATATCCAGGGTGTCCAATTTGTTAACATGGGCATATAATTGCTCATAATATTTTCTTACAATCCTTTGTATTTGCTGTCAGTTGTTATTTCTCCTCCTTCATTTCTGATTTTACTTATTTGGATCCTTTCTCTTTTTTCCTTGATGAATCTGGATAAAGGTTTGTCAGTCTTGTTTATATTTTCAAAGAACCAGCTCTCTTGGATTCATTGATCTTTTTGTTCCATTTTTTAGACTATTTCATTTATTTCTGCTTCGATCTTAATTATTTCCTTCCTTCTACTCACTTTGGGCCTTGTTTTTTGCTCCTTTTCAAGTGCCTTTAAGTGTGAAGTTAAATTGTTTATTTGAGCTTCCTCGTTTTTTTCCTGTTTTTTGTTTGTTTGTTTTGTTTTTGAGTTAGGCCTCTAATGCTATGCATTTTCCTCTTAGGATAGCTTTCCCAGTGCCCCACAGATTTTGGATTGCTGTATCATCATTTCCATTTTTCTCAAGATATCTTTTGATTTCTTCTGTGACCTCATTGGTAACCCACTCATTGTTTAATAACATGTTATTTAGCTCCCATGTTTTTGCATCTTTTTCAGTGTTCTTCTTGAGGTTGATTTCTAGTTTCATAGCACTGTGGTCAGAGAAGATGCTTGATATGATTTCAGTCTTCTTAAGTTGTTTGAGACTTGTTTTGTGTCCTAACATGTGGTCTGTCCTAGAAAATGTTCCATGTGCACTTGAAAAGTGTATGTTCTGCTGCTTTGGGGTGAAATGCTCTAAAGATATCAGTTAAATCCATTTGACGTAGTGTGTTATTTAAGGCTGCTGTGTCCTTGTTCGTTTTCCGCCTGGAAGATCTGTCCATTGAAGTCAATGGGGTGTTGAAATCCCCAACTATGACTGTATTTCTGTCAGTCTCTCCCTTTATGTTCATTCATCAAGATATTCAGGTGCTCCTACGTTGGGTGAATAAAGGTTTACTAGAGTTATATCTTCTTATTGGATTGTTTCCTTTATCACTATGTTGTGTCCTTCATTGTCTCTTACTATGGCCTTGTTTTTAAAGTCTATTTTGGTGGATATAGGTACTATGACCCCAACTTTTTTCTTTTCCATTTGCATGTAATATATTTTTCGAACCCTTTACTTTTAGTGTGTGTGTATCTTTCAATCTGAGATGTGTCTCTTGGAGGCAGCAAATATATATATGGGTCTTTTTTTCTTATCCATTCCCTTTTCCTATCCCTCTGCCTTTTGGTTGGAACATTTAAGTCCTTTACATTTAAGGTGATTATTCATAGATACATACATAGTGCCATTTTATTGTTAGACTGTTTTCCTCATTTTTTTTCTTTCTTTTTCTTTTTCTTCTTCTTTTCCTTACAGGAAGCCCTTTAACATTTGTTGCAGTACTGGTTTGGTGTTAACAAACTCCTTTAGCTTTTTCTTGTCTGGGAAGCTCCTTATTTCTCCTTCGATTTCAAATGATAGCCTTGGGTGTAGGTCCTTGCTTTTCATCACCTTGAATATTTCATGCCACTCCCTTCTGACCTGAAATGTTTTAGTTGAGTAATCAGATGCCAACCTAATTGGTGCTCCCTTGTAGGTAAACTCCCTGCTTGCTCTTGCAGCTTTTAGGATTTTTCTCCTTGTCTTTAACCCTTGTCATTTTAATTATGATGTGTCTCAGTGTAGGCCTCTTTGGGTCCAACTTGTTTTGGACTCTATACTTCTTGGACTTGTGTGGCTTTTTCCTTCACTGAAAACTAAGGAAGTTTTCAGTCATTATTTCTTCAAATATATTCTCGATACCTTGCTCACTCTTTTCTCCTGGTATTCTAATGATATGGATATTGTTATACACCTTGTTATCCAAAACGTTTCTTAAGCTCTCTGCATTTTTTAAAATTCTTTTTTTCCTTTTGCTGCTCTGCCTATGTTTTTTCTTCTACCTTGTCTTCCAAAACACTGATTTGATCCTCTGCTTCATCTAACCCTTTGTTGATTTCTTCCAGTGTATTATTTGTTTCAGATATTGCATTGTTTATTTCTGGCAGGTCCTTTTTTATGGCTTCTATGTCTTTTTCCATGCTGCCGAGTATCCTTATAATCATTATTCTAAACTCTCTATACGATAAATTGCTTGCCTCCATTTCATCTAGTTCTTTTCCTGGAAAATTCTCTTGTTCTTTCATTTGGGGTCTGTTTCGTTGTCTATTCATTTTGGCTGCTCTGTATTTTCAGTCTTAGTTGTTAAACTAATCAACCACTAAACTGATCACCTGTTAACCTAATCGAGCTGTAATCAGCAGCTTGGCTTAACTACCACATGGTGGGGCAGAGTAATTCCTGCAGACAGGGATATTGCTTCCCCTCAGGCTGATGCCATTCAGAGAGGAGCATTCTGCCTGAGAGTAATGGCTCCTGCAGTATGGAGAATGACAGCACAGGGATACTGGCAGCTGGTCCTTCAGTTCTCCCCTCAGAACCACCAGCCACAGACTCCCCTCAATCATCTCTACTCCACTTTGCTCTCCCTCTGCTGGATCCCAGGGTAAGTGGCTGCAAATGAAATTTTGTGCTTTGGCTCTTTAAAAGTCTCTCTCTGTCTCCAGCCATCTCTCCTTGGCAGACAAAACCCTGCTGCTTTTCACAGCTGGATGTTATCTGTGTTCCTTTCCAGCTCTGATGCTGTAGGCTGGGGAGCCCAGCTTGGGGTTTAGACCACATTTCCCAGGGGGAACCCTCTGGCCGCTGAAATATCCCCACCCCCCAGCACTTCAGCTGCTGCCTGTCGGAGCCCAGGCAGCCATTTCACATCTCCACTGCACTCCCTACCAGTCTTGTTGTGGTGAAGTGGTTTCTTCTGTCTGTCTGTGGTTATAAGGCTTCTTTCCAGCTAGTGTTCGGTTGGTTTTTCTGGATGATTTCTCTACAATTTAGTTGTAATTCCAGATTTGCCCTAGAAGGAAGTTAGTGTAGCTCCCACTTACTCCTCTACCATCTTCTATAGCAGTTTCATTTGTAATCACCGAAAATTGGAGATAACCCAAACGTCCTTCAATTGAAGAATGGATGAAAAATGTGCAGCACAGCCATACACCAGAATAAAACTCAACCGTAAAAAGGAACAAACTATGGATACATGCAATGACATGTAAGAATCTTGTATCAGTTTGCTAGTGCTGTCATATCAAAGTACCACAAATTGTGTGATTTAAACAACAAAAATATATTTTCTCACATTTCCAGGGGCTGGAAGTCTGAGATCAAGATGTCAGTAGAGTGGGTTTTCTCTGAGGGTTATGAGGAAGAATCTGTTCAATGACTCTGTCCTACCTTCTTCTGGTTTGCTCATAATCTTTGGTATTCCCTGGCTTATAGAAGCATCACCTTGATCTGTGTTCATCTTCATATGGACTTATTCCTATGTGCCTACCCGTTTCTACATTTCCTCTTTTTATAAGGATACCATTCTTATTGGACTAGAAGGTCCATCCTAGTCCAGTATGACCTCATGTGAACTTTAATTATATCTATAATGACCCTATTTTCAAATAAGGTCACATACTGAGGTACTGGGGATTAGACTGCAACAAGGAATTTGTAGGGACACAATTCAACTCACAACAAATCTCACATGAATTATGTTAAGAGAAATAATATAGACTTAAAATGCTACCTACTGTGTTATTCCATTTATGTGACTTTCTGGGAAAGTCAAAGCTGTAAGCACAAAAATAATATCAGTGGTTGCCAGGAGCTGGAGTAAGAAGGGGCTGCTGACAATGGGCTCTGGGGGAATTTTATGGAGTGACAGAACTGTTTTTATCTGATTGTGGTGTTGATTACATAACTGCATTCACTAATTAAACTTGTTAAACTGTACCCAAAAGGGGTGGATTTTAATTCTACGTTAGTTGTACTTTAATAAAAGAATGTGGACAAAATAAATGGTTACCACTTATGGATCTTTTTCACTTAAAATCTTGCATTTCCATGGGTGGAATTTATACACAGGCGAGACTGGCAAAATAAGAAGTTTCATTCATTAAACTAAGCAAAAAATTGATGAAAATGTTTTGAAAAGTAATTGAGTAAAAAGAAAAATATATATGCACACCCTTTGAACCACTGATAAGAATTATTCCTAAGGAAATAATGTTGTGCTTACAAAGATGTTCAAACATTCTAAATACCTTATGAAGGGAGAATAAAGGAAGTCAAGTAATGTTTGTATAAAGAGGTCATGACGAAGTCTCTAAATTGATGATATAGACCTATATTTATCTACACAAAAGATGTCCACAGTATAGTGAACTAACATGGTATTTACTAAGCCACATGTTCCTTTTGTCAAAAATGGCAGCATGCTCTACTCAACTGCTAATATGCAGGGAGTCAAGATTCTCTCTTCCAAAAATTTGGAATTGAATTTAAGAGGTGCTAGTTTTCAGATGGTTCCAAGAACTGAACATTTAAACTTCAGAACGGTGAGGAAGCCAAGGAAGTGAGACAAATAAAAAAAGCAGATGTTCAGAAAGAAGCAGATAAGAGACTAAAGGGCCCCAGAGGAAAAGATAAAAGACTAGAGGGGACAGTGAGCTTCTGATAATCTCTTCTTGTTTCTAGCGTGTCTGTGTACCCAGCTGTTCTTTTACCCCAGAGTTTTCTGGAATATACTTGATTTCTTATTTCACATTTCCTTTTCTCCTTAAGTGAGTAGTTTATTTGTAATTGAAAGATTCCTTTAAAAATAAAACTAATAATTTACAACCAAAAATAGTATGTGAGTGAGAAGAAAGAATGAGTAAGTCAGCTGAAGAAGATATACAAAACAGTTACTTGTGATTATCTGCAGAAGCAATGACCATGGAGATTTTACTTCTTGAAATATACTTTACATTTAGAAAATTATTATTTTTTGCAAACAAAGAAATACACCGCTCCCTACCAATTCTATCCACTACAGGTGAAAATTGTTCCTGGTTTGATATTCAATCTTTAATTGTAGTAGTTAAATCTTTTATTCCCCACTGTTTAAATGGATTTGCTTGCAATAAGGATGTGTTTATTTTATAATAAAAGAAAAATAGCACATGTAAAATAATTCAGAATGAATTATTTTCAATGAATTACATAGCCTATTTTCAGATATGATACTCTATAGATTTTTTTAAATTTCCTTAGAATATGGAAAATTTTTCTTGTTTCCTTGCCATTTCCCCTTAGTGATACTTTTCCTTTAAATTAGTGCTTCTCTTAGCTCAGTGGTCCTTGCCCAAGCTAAAGGAAAAAAAACTGCTTATTGACATCTTTCATTAAGTAAACTCCCTTTTAGTAAAGAATTTCTCAAATAAGCTTCAATATTTTTTATAGGAATTTATCATATTTAATATCGCTCTATAAAATGATAGGTATTATGAATAATTAAATTCTTTAAAAAGAATAAACTAAATCTCTCACTTTTCTAATGACAAGTCTAAGACCTAGAAATGTTGTTACATATAAATGTTAAGAACAACTTCAAGCTGGCGTCTGTTTTCTAGAAGAAAATAATTTTGTACACTGTGACTTATCTTAAGATATTATACATTTCTGCTCTCAATAACATTATTTTGACAGCTGTGATTTATGCCTTTTTTCTTACTCATTTTACTTTCTAATTTGTAATAAGATATATCCAAATGCCTTGTACCTCATTGATACACTTCTTCCTTCTTTTCCTGTCCTCTCATCCTGTTCCTCCTCTTTCTCCCCTTCCTCTACTTTCTCCTCCCCTTTTAAATAAGATTTGAAATACAAGAATGTTCTAAGATTTTGTCTTCACTCCTTTTTGATCTGGTAACAAGTGAGAGAAATGACAAACAGTCTTGACAAAGAGTTGGCATTTGTTTTTTGCCCCTGCTTAGGTTTACAAATTTGAGAAATCAGTAACACGCATTTACCAACTATGCACTATAAGCACCAAACTAAGTGGTTTATGTGGATTATTTTATTTAAGCCTCCAACAAACCTAATAAAATGCTCTTAGAGTCTCCTGTGGAAATTGAGGACCAAACAACTTGTTCAAAGTCAAACAGATAGGAAGAGGTGAACTTCTGATTCATTGGGGGTTCGTTTCAGAGACCAGATTTGAAACTTGGACGTGACAAAAGGTGAAGGTCACTGAGGCTCAAGAGTCGCAGGTGGGGAACCAGTATTTCTGGATCACCACAATGACCGTTGGCTGAGCTTCTCCCCTGGGAGAGGCTTGTGTAGTTTCCAGCCAAGACTGAGGTTCTCCACCTCGATCAAATTTATTTGTTTGTTTAATCCCCTTGCTGTGGTTTCAGGGTCATCTTTTGGGAAAATTCCTTACCTGTCCTGAAGCTCAAGATGTACTATGCTGAGAACTGAGTGACTGTATTCAAAACAGAATACTTCCTTGAGTCTATTTATTCAGCCCTGTGAGCAACATTAACGGTTTCTTTGCTTGCACTGATTGTTTATAGCAGCCATGGAAATTCACACAGACTGACAGAGGTTTGCCCTGGCCTTTGATGACCTCAGAGTATGTAAAAATACAATTTCTTAAAATGATGTAATACTTGATATTAATCTCTCTATGGAGGCTGATGCACAGTCAAAGGATGCATTTTTTTTTCTGTGATCATAATGTAAAATAGGTTTGGGCATAGCAAATATATTTAGTAGCTATTATACTTTCACTCTGATTACATCACTAGATGTTATTTAATCTTAAATCCTAAATTAGAATGTTACTTTTACTTTAAAAAGCCAAAGCAACCAGCATGTCTAGCAATATGGGACTGGTTAAGAAAATTTTGTGCATAACATGGAGTGGAGTACTAATTACAATATATGTAAATAACCATGTTAAAAATATTATACATCTGATTAAATGAAAATATTAATAACCATCACAAATCAGGATATGGGATATGAGTTCATTTTTGTAAAACAATCAACAAAAATATTTACCTATTATGAGAGATATTAATGTTTTTCTTTTGGCTTATTTCCAACTTCATTAAATATATATTGTCTGTATAAGGAAAAATAATGTAAGCAAAATGCTATTTTAGTACAATGTTTAAGGAGGCAATCTATTTATGAAAGACACAATCTAGGGGTGTGGATGAAAGACAAATATAAAAGGCATCGCATTGAAAATGCTTTCTTAAGATTTTAGTCATGCAGATGTTAGGGACCATATGCGAAACCTTACAGTTTGGCATGCGAGTCAGTCATATTGTAACTGCCTGGGGGAGCGTGCCCAGGTTTGGGAGATTATTTAATGTTATTCCAAATAACTAAATCTATAGGCTTTTGAACCAAGTAGAGTAAAAAAAAAAAAAAAAAAAAAGGAAAAATAAAAAGTAGAAATATGTCAGCTACCTTATAAAAAACATGTAGTTTTGTAATATTATTAATTTTCCTTAGGGCCAATTATGTCCGTATGCATTTGTATTACCTCAAGAATGAAATTCATATTGGCCTAGAGCAAAAATCTTATTCCTTCTAAGGTCCATCTAGCCATTTGAAGTTTTGTTCTTTGGAAGGTTTCCAAAATGATGCTCTAAAATACATCTTCCCTTATATTTAGGATTGCATGTAACTTTAAATAAGTTGTCAATGCGCATATGTTTAAACTTCTTACGAAGCTGCCCATTGCTCTTTGAGTAAAACCTAAAGTTTAAAATATGATTTATAAAGCCCTCGGTGACCTGGGCCTTGCTTGACTGCTTGTCCTGTCTGTCAGGAATCTCCATCCATGCAGCATGCTGGGATTTAACTGGAATTATTTTAGTTATGTGGGCTGTGTCACACTCTCTCGTTTCTGTGCCTTTGTTCATGCTGTTCCCTGTGCCTGGAACATACTGCATATTATTTTCTTAGCCAACTTCTACTCACATTTGAAGTCCAGGCTGACATATTCCATTTCTTCTGGGAGCCACATTGTAGCGGTTGTCACAGTGATGCCAGTACAATCGCCTGTCTACCCGTACAGAATGTGTGCCATGACTGCAGAGGGATAGATACCATGCAGTTTCTTTTTGAATATTATGATGTTCTCAGAGGATGAATTTGATTCTTTCCTCAGTATGGTATGTAGGAAAAACCAAGAGATTTGGAGTCAAAAGGTGCTGGTCCTTGGATCGTGTGTTGGCTCTGAATGTGATCTGTAAAGCATTAGTCAACCTCCCCAACCCTCAGTGTATTCGGTTGTAAAGAGGGCTAATAAAAATACCTTCTTCACTAGTATAACTGTGGAAACAATTATGTCATGTCTGTGAAAGCATTTTTTTTTTGAAATGATGAAGTTTCATACATATCTCAGTTACTGTCTACATTCTGGTGGTGGTTGAGTTGTCATTTCTTCTAAAGTTCATCAGCATACAGCAACAGCAAAACCAAATGAATGTTGTACAAACTAAGTAAAAGCAGTGTACTTGCTATGCAAATACATTGTCATACACCCTGATCCACTAATTTCAAATATATTTCTGTGCCTCTAGTAAAGCGATTCCAGAGGTGCCACTATATTAACCTGCAAAACTCTTACGGCTCTAAGCATATAGGAATCAAAATCTATTCCAACTAGATTCACTTAAAATTAAATTGGCCAGATTTAACAGGGAGGTTTTTTTTTTAGTCACCTTATTCTATTATTGGGTATCATTGAAAAGAAGTTTTGAATGATGAGAAAAGCATAACTTGGCATAAAATTAGCACCAAGATCAGTAGAAGGAAACTGGTTTTTAATGGATTTTCAAAAAGGGTTATCTATAGAAGAGCCTCTAGTTAGGCAACAGTGTCATTTGACTAATTAAAACCTGAGATATCTCCAAAGGCACAGCTTCAACACCACCTCCTCTTTCGACTGTCAAGCACTCCTCTTTAAATAAGGTGTGTTGGGTTCATTGATTTGCATGAATTCTTCTGGTTTCTGCCATCTAAAAGTCGTGTCTTACAATTTTGAGTGTTTATGAGCTTTGACAGATCCCATCTGCTGTAGGGATGTCTAAGTGCCCCAAGCCTAGTTGGCAAAACTCAGTTAAATCTTTGTTTTTACTTGATGGAATTTAAATTATTTATAGTGGTTGTGTCTCATTGATTATTAGAGAGATTTCCCTTTATTACACAAGGACTTCCTGTCACCATTTTCCAAATTATGAATAAATGCAAAGCCAAATGATACACACTACTTATTAACATAAACTTGCTGATATTGTGATCATAATTAGTTGGACTGTAGTCCCTTCATTAGTTATTTATTTATTCACCTTCATTTTCCACTTCATTTTGGAAAGGATTTGTGGTGTTGTCATTTCATTAGGAAAAGTGCAAGGGCAATCGTATCAGAAGTGTCAAGTATTCAGAAATTGGAGACCTTGAAAAAAATCACCCCTATAACTCCACAGAGCTGGAATTTAACCATGGCAGGGTGGCTTTCTACAGGTAAGAACTAGGGTAGAGGTCATCTGGGAATGCCATATGTGTCAAGATGGCTGACACACATCCCACAGTTGCCAACAATTTATGCCTAATTTATGGACATTCATGCTCTCTGTATCACTTAATAAATATTTATAGGGGTACCTACTGTGTGCCAGTCATTGTTCTTAGCACGGTGGGAAAATAAAACAGAAAAGGTAACTGTCCTCATGGAGCTTACATACTAATGAGACAAGCAATAAATAAGCAAAAAAAATTTTTTTTTTGAAGAGTTCAGTGGAGGAAATACAGAGAACTGTGTCTGGGAACAACAGATATGAAGAGGTCAAGCAGGGAGACACTCTCTGTGTAAATCCCCAGCGGCTCTGTTCATGTGTTTGTTGTAAAATATCCTTTCACATTAGAATGTTAGGTTGTGATATTATATAAACAATGGATATTGTGCTGCTAATGTTTTGGGTTTAGGTCCAATTTTTCTGATGCTGTAAAATAATCATTCTTCTCAAAGGTAATATTGCCTGCTTGGCTGTATGTAATATTTCAATTCCAATTACTGGTTTTTATAATAAAATCATACTATATAATTGTATAAAACTTTTATGGTAAGTATGAGTTATGCCATTCAATCTTCCCAGACTGTGAGATCAGCACATATTATTGTTGTTATTATTTTTTTAACATTTAAGTTCTCTCAGCAAATTGCAGTTATATAATACAGTGCTATTAACTAGTCACCATATTATACATTAGATCCTCATGTAGTAATAATGCAATTTGCCCTCAATGATCAGGATCAATTGT
The DNA here is from genome assembly GCF_021234165.1 of Pteronotus mesoamericanus. Lineage (NCBI taxonomy): Eukaryota > Metazoa > Chordata > Mammalia > Chiroptera > Mormoopidae > Pteronotus > Pteronotus mesoamericanus. The sequence goes on from NW_026555277.1 coordinate 3,216,256, forward strand.
CTCACAGAGTGCGGTAACTACTGAATCATTGTCATGGCCCGCTATCAATTTAATCTTCCAATATAGCGGAACCATTACTGCATCCCCTGATGGGAACATTCATCTTCTGAGAACTCTAGACCTTGTGATATACATTAGCCCAATATTATAGTCACTAGTCACATGTTATTTACATTGAATTCAAATTACCTAAATTTTAACAAACTAAAAATGTATTACCATGGTTGCAGTAGCCACATTTCAAGGGTTGAATAACCACATGTGGCCAGTGAATAGTATATTGAACTACACAGATGTAAAATAGTACTAATTAGTCTAGAGATCATCAGAGTCCAAAATTCTATTGACAGAAGCAAAACTTTTGCTACAGGAATAACAGCTAATAGTGAGAAGAGTTCCTTCCCTTTCTACCCATTGATTCCTGGACTAACGGATTTTAGCTAAGAGAAACAGCAATATGTATAGTTTGCTAATTTAGAACATATACTGCATCCTGTAGGACATTATCTCAGCCCCATAAGGTGTGGTATTCTTACACAATAGATGCCCTAATTGTTTTCAAACAGCTATTTTATTATCATTCTATCAGTATAGCTGCTTCAGGATGATAGGGAAGATGGTAAGACCAGTGAATTGCATAAGAATGAGACTGTATCCCTTTATTAGAAGCAAAGCTGTGTGGAATATCATGATGGTGAACAGGCTTTTTATGAGCCCTTGAATCATGGTTTTGGCAGAAGCATTATGGGCAAAATGTTCAATCCATATTCAAAGTGTCTACGCCAGAAAGAACAAAGTGCTGTTTCTTCCATTATAGAATGGTCCAATGTAATTGACCTGCACCAGGTGGCTGAATAATCTCCCCAGGGAATCGTGTAAGTTGGGGGCTGAGCATTGGCTTCTACCGGTGGCAGTTTAGGCATCCGGCAGTGGCTTTAACCGGAATGACTTTGGTGAGTGGTGATTTATGTTTTTGAGCTGTGCATAAACTCTATCCCTAAAACCATAGCCACCTTGTTCATGGACCCATTGGACAAGGATAGCAGTGTCTGAGGAGAGTCTGACTGATTCACTTCCATAGAATTGCTCATCTTGCCCACATTCTCATTAAAGTCCTCTCATCTGAGGTTCCTTTTTGCTAAATGTTAACAAAAAGAAAGAGCAAATATCTTCACAGTCTGTGCCCATTAACAGAACCAGTTCTCTAATTATGTTGCTTCCCAGTCCTCAACCATTCACCAAATCATTTGCCACTGTCCATTAAATAGTATAGATGCATAGCCCCAGTCATCTGTTTCTCCTTTCAGAGAAAGCAACCAGTTGCGTGGCTCAAAATTTTGTCCACTGTAGGATTACACTTCTCTACTCTCTGCACAGCCAGCCCCAGAGTGGGCCCGTACAGGTGCTCCCATCATTGAGAGACCATTTTTCCCAGTCAACTAATTATAGATCTCTATATGGCCATGAGGGAAGGTTGAGAAATGGGTCAATGCTGTAGGAATATGGCCTGCAGGCATGTGGGCCATTTGCTCATGAAACTTAAATTTGCCTTTAGGATACAATTGAACTCAGTCTTGTACCTGTCACTTCCATGTGACAATGAAGTGCTGCCGTGCTGTCCAACTTTATGGGTTGATAGTCAAACAACACCCACTTAATGATGAACAGTTAAGTTCTCACAGATTTGGTGACTTATAATCAAGCATTTGTTCTTTGCCTGGCCCCAGAGGTAAATTTATAACTATTTCTCAAGATGATTATTGTTATTTTCAAAGGATGGCCTAGTTTTAATTCCAAATCCTAAATGTCTGCATTGTGATCTACTTATAGAGTCACCAGAGTATCTTTAAATCGTTCCTTTCTTCCATAGACATGCTAAGCATTATCACAGCATGGCGTGGGGTGAGTCATATTTTCCAAGTGGTAAGACAGTTGAATTTTTTTTTTTCTGAGAACACTTGAATTTGGCAGATTATTAGTATATTTGATAAATTGATCAGAATAACATACCCAAACTGGGTTTATAGTACTGCAAAATCTAAGCATTTTACTTCTTTTTTAATGATAGAAGAAAACAGATGCAATTAATCTTTTACTTTGGAAAGAATATCTCAATCTTAATATGCCTCAGACAGGTGTACCCCTAGACATTCCATTGGGGTGACAGGTTCCTGAATCTTGTGGGATTTCTTTCCCTTCTTCTGTCAGGCATATATCCTACCAACAAGTCTAGGGGAGTTGCTGCTTCCTGCTCATCTGGTGTAACCAGCATCATATCATAAATTATTTGTGATGGGCTTTACTCATAGGTGTGTTCAGGCAGGAGAGAGAGAGAAAGAGAGAAGGAGAGAGAGAAAAGAGAAGGGAGAGAGGGCGGAGGTGGGGGAGGCATTTGCCAAATGCCAGGGGATGTGTTGATTTGTTCCAGTAATGACACCACATCTGGACCAGCAGCTGCAATTGGATTTCACCACCTGATTAAGTTTACAATAATGCACTGTCACTTTCTAAGTCCCATCTGTTTTCTGCACAGGCCAAAGAGGCAAGCTGAATGAGAATGTGGTAGGATGACCACACTACATTTTTCAAAATCTCGTTGATAGAATTTATCTCTGAAATCCCTCCAGGGACATATTATTTACTTTGGTTTATTATTTTGGTAGGTAGAGGCAGCTTTACAGGCTTCCCTCTGGACTTTTCTATCATATTTGCTATGGTTCTACTCATGTACTTGGTTCATGTCTCTAAGAAGCTGATGGAGAGCTGGTGTGAGCAGGAGGAACTAAGGGTCTGATCACAGACACATGCTGACTAGGTCAAGTGGAAGATAAGTGACAGTATACACGAACTGTCCCAGCGTCTGGTGTCCTGGGCTGGCTTGAATATAAAAACATGATTATCACTTTTCATAATCATGAAGATAATTTTGTACTTTATCTTACAGAATATTGTTGTTTGTTGAGCTTTAGGCCTGCAATCTAGCTGGAATAGACTTTTACATGTGGCTTAAGATAGTCACTGAGGTTCATAGTTTTCCATATTGATGAATACTTATTTCAGCATAATTTATTATGGAGGAGTCTCCTTTCCTGCAGTATGTTGCTGTGGCCCCTTTGTGGTAAAGCAGGCGACAGTACATGGAAAGGAATAGCATATAATGATTGTACTTCAATAAGAAGGCTTTATATCTAGGACTGCAAGTTGTCCAAAAATTTTGTCTTCACTCTTTTGGTCTTTTGCCTTTCTATATATATAGGGATGGGCAAAAGTAGGTTTACAGTTGTGAGTACATGAAACACAGTTTATTCTTGCATTTTTATTGACTAATTATTGTATTATTTTCTATATGAAGTAGCTGTAAACCTACTCTTGCCACACCCTGAATTTTAGAATTCACTTGTCAATTGCCACAAAAATTTCTGTCAAGATTTTGGTTGGAATGTATTGAATGTATAAAACAATTTTTTGAGAATCGACATTTCTCTATTTATCTCTCTCACTTAATTTCTTTCAATAGTTTTGTATTTTTCTGTTCAGGAGTTCTTTGCAGCATGTAAGTTAGATTTTTTCTTTAGGTATTTGATGTTTTCGATGCTATAGTAAATGGTACCTTTTTAAAAATTTGTAATTGTTTTGCTACTATATAGAAACTGCTTTAAATGATCTTTTATCTTATAATTTTCTACACTTAATTATTAATTGAATTTGTTGAATCTTCTATGTATCCAATTATACCATATGAAGACAATGACCTTTTAATTTCTTTTCCAATGCTTATAACTTTTATATTTTTTAAAATTTCTCTTTTGAACTGTCTAAAACTTCCAGAACAATTTACCCATAGTGCTAGCTTTTTTTTTTTTTTTTTTTTTTTTATAGATTCTTTTTCTCAGATTAGGAAAACTTCTGTCTTCCTCTTCCTTTTTTGATAAGGTTTTTTTTAAGTTAATGGTAATGGGTATTGATTGATTTTTCTGCCAATGGAGATGACTATATGGATTTTCTTTACTTTTTGTGATGATGTAGTAAATCATTTTGATTGATTTTAGAATATTAGCTAATGTTGCATTTTCTAAATAAATGTTAGTTTTCTAAGACATTTTGAATTTTCTCTCATTTAGTTTGTTATATATATGTGTATATTTATATTTATGAAATTTATTTTTACATTTCACTTATGTAGGATTCCGTTATGATCCCTACACTATAGATTTGGAAACTGAGATATAAAGCACTTAAGTAAATTAACAAAGACAAACAGTAAGTGATTCAAAGTGAAAAAAGTCTGATTCAAGAATAAGTTTCCACAAAGTTAAATTAAATAGTAGTTGCTGATTATCATGTTTTCAGAAATGGTTCAAAAAATAATACTGTCATTTCATGAAGTCCTATATATTAAGAGTTATAAATTTGTGCTTTTCTAGAATTTAAACCAATTTGACAAGCATGATGTTTAATTTTCTGTGTCAACTTGACTGGTCTAAAAGATGTGGAGACAGCTGGTAGAACATCATTTCCGAGGGTGTCTTTGAAGGTGTTCCCAGGATAGACTAACATTTGAATGGTTAGACTGAGAAAGGGGACCACCCTCACCAGTGCCAGTGGACCCCCTTTAACATGTTGAGGGCCACGATCAAAAAAAAAAAAAAAGAAGAAGATGAATTGGCTTTCTTTGAGCTGACAGAGGCATCTTCTCCTGCCCTCCACCATGGGCGATAGTTCTCAGGTCTTCAGACTCAAACTGAATGATGCTACTGGTTCTCCGGCCTGCAGAGAGCAGATTGTGGGACTTGTCAGACTTTATGACCATGTGAGCCTATTCTATAATAAATCTCGTCACTATATACATAGGTACATATATAACTATATATTAGTTCTGTGTCTCAGAGAACCCTAATACAGTAAGCTTTGGTTTTCCCTACAGTAATAATACATTTTTTTCTGCAGCATGCAAGAAACTAAAAAAGAAAAAAAAAATCTATCTCTTCCTTCTTTTTTTTTTTTTTTTACTTCTCCTACATGCACACATACTCACTATTCTTCTGCTCTACTCTGAACACTTGATGTTTTCTGAACACACCAAAGCCCAAGCACACCCGGTGTTAATGTCATCACATGTGTTATTCCCACTTCCTAGAAGTGTTTCCCTCTAGACACCTACCAGCTCAGTCCCTGCTTTCTTCGCTTCCCTACAGAAAGGCTATCTTACTCGAGAGGACTTCCCTGACTCATGCTGCCCCCACGTAAACCTTTCACAGAGACTGAGAACTACGCTCCTCCCCCTGCTTGCCCATAAGCTCATTCCCTTCACCAGTTCCTTTGACCTGTTTCCAGCCTCCAAAGTCTGCATTGCCATCTGCCATTTTAAATCCATTTCTCTAACTTCGCCAAAAGAATATGAACACCATTAAAAGACAGGGCTGCTTTCCATTTCTAGGCCCAGATGAATATCTGGCATCTTACAAACCTCTCTCTCTCTCTTTTTTTTTTTTTTTTACAAAATATATATTATATGAATGAACTGATAAATGAATGAATGAGTTTCCAAGTGTCAAAATTTACTTCATTTCTCAGAAATCTTGTTATTTTTTTCTGTGAATCTAGCTTTTTTTTTCCTTTCCTGTGAATCAAACCCTGGAGAAAGAGTAGCTTGGTGCCTTTATCATTATCTTCTTTTTATAGCAATCACCACAGAAGGTGTTGATAGATATTTAACACATCTTCGAGATGCATCCTGACTATGCCCAAGGTAACTTGGAGGAGGGAGCATTGATCATTTGCCGTATGATAAGCTTCTGCTGTTTGCTTCTGGTGCAGCAAGTTCATAATGCCCACTTTATATGCAATATGCTTGCAAAATGAAAGATTATTGTTGATATGGAAGTAAGATATGCAATATCATATGTAATTTGTTTCCCTCAGTGGATGCCCTTTAGCTATATTCAACCCTGTCCTTCACACCTAGTCCCGAGATAAATGTAAAAGTGGGGTCCTGTGTATAAATGGTGCATCTACCTACCAAATTGATTTCTGGGGCCAGAGAAATAATTGTAATTTATGAGATACACTTGTGACAGTCATGAATGTTAAGCAGAGTAGATAGTCTGGGTGGCATGACTTTGATTTTTAATTATAGGTCAACTCAGCTTAATTCCATAGTGTGACACTTCACCCTTCCTTCTTTCTCTAAACTGAATGCTAGAAGAGAAGATGAACTAACCTTTGAATGTCAACTGGATATGCAACTCTGAGCAAGTGACGTGACTTCCTTGGTTTTCTTAGCTTGACCTTTATGATTTCTAATATTCTTAAGTGCATAAAATGCAATGATTCTGTAGCAATTATTTATTAAGGGAAGCAGTTTGTATTAGAACTTAGATGAGAAGTGATAAAGAAGGAGGTAGAGAAAAGGGGAAGAAAAGAAAGAGACCTAAATCATAAATCTGTTTTTGTTTTTTGTTTTTTTTAAATACAACCCCACTTCTAAAACAATGCAAACCCAACTTGCCAGGTTTTGCATACCTAGAGGTACAGATGGAGGTCAGAGTCAAAGACTCCAGTTTTATAGGTGCTTTCCTTTAACAGCTTGCCCAGAATTTCACTGTGTTCTTGACCATCATCCCTCCTCTGTTTGAAGGTGTTTCTGAGAATCCCTAGGGAGTGTGTTTCAAGGTAAGGGAGAGTTGGAGAAGGCTCCAGGAAAAAGGTTTTGCTTATCTCAACAGCAAGAGTCAAGTTTCTATTATTTCTGTTATCTGATAGAGCATGAAGCATCTCAGAAATGATAGATTTGAGCCTAATGTATGGGAGTTTAGGGGGTGGTACATAAGACCAGAAGTCTAGGTAGAGCTGAGTTAAGAGGGAGATTCAAGTGACAAACCTCATGCTGCATTTAAGATGGGTCCTTCTCCCACTGCCAGGTTCCTGCTGGATGGTTGTTTTTTAGCTAAGCTAAGAGGCTTCCCAGGAAGTCCTAGATCTTTCATGGATTTCTTGGAGATCAGCTGCGATGACTCACTAGTCATGTCAGAATCACATTTTAGGTAGATGGTGGAAGAGCCTTGTACTCGAGGCTGCATCATAGGATATCATGATCAAACTTCAGTCTAAAAACTTCCATGCAAAGTATACTCTGACGTCTAATTACAGATTAAAGCTGTTTTAGATTAGGTTATTGCTTTCATCTGTCATTAAAAAAAAATGGGTTTTTCATTAGCTCCTTTGCTGTCTACTTCCCGAACTACTAATCCCAGCCAATACCGCTGTTCTACCACCAAGCTGAAGCCACACCTCTCTTGAAATCGATCCTCTTATTAGTAGAAAAGGCTGGTACAAACTCTCACAAAATACAGCCAAGCCATCTCGTAAGGGCATACAGAGAAATAGCTGGCCTAATTGGACATTGTTATTTCAAAAAATGACATAGAATCTTTTGCACACCTTTAAAGATTGACTGATATCATACAAATGTGTTAAGGACACACTGCTTTCTCATTAGGAAATATGATAAAATATATTCTCATCTATATGTGGCAAGACTAGTTAGCAAGGACTGGCAAAATATTTGTTCAAGCCCAGTGATACAAACAAATGCCTGCATTTGTGAAACTCCCACTAGTGAAACAGTCGTATTAGTGGAAGTAACACATTGTACTGCTAAAGTTGCGCTCCAGCATAAAATGCTTATTTGTGGAAATGATGCTTTATTTAGTACTACTTACAAAGCTTGATGAAGAAGTAAAAGGGCCAACAAATGGAAGTGTTGTATTAATTTCTTTGTAAAATATTTTATATGGCTTAACTATTTTGTGGGTTGACTTAAGGAATTTTGGTTTTGCTTTTAAAGAGGAAGAATTTGCTGATTCTATTATCCTTATTGGACTGCTTCAATGATTTCAGAAATATTATTTCAGGTGCTTTATTGATAAGCTCCTATTGGGTTAATATTGCATTTATTTGTTTGTAAGGTTTGATTCTGTGAATATTTGAGATGAACTTGTTAACACCTAGGTTTTTGAGAAAATTACAAGCTTTAATCACAGATTTGTTAGTAAGAAGCATAAAGTTTCTGGTATCTGCTTTGCTAACCCCATTATTTTGCAGGGAAGCCAATAAGGACCCTTCAACTCCTACCACACACCAGCCTAACATATTTATGAACAGAAAGATGTATGTTAAATAATTATGTAGGACCTCTCAGCTCAGATTAACTAGAGATTTAAATGGAGGACTTCCTAGCCCTGATGATAGTATGAAGAATTACATGCTAAAAGTCTCAATAATTTCTTTGACTCTATGGAAGAACTAGTTTTAAGAAATTGCTTTTATTAGTTAATTGTGTTGATTCATTTGCTCAGAGTAGAAGAATAATGTTAAGGTTATGTATGGCTAATAAGACTGTGTTGAAATTAAAATTTTCTTAAACGTGGAGGTACAATCTACAGCCTGAAATTCAAAGGAAAATATAACATTATTTTCAGTGCCCTTGACTCTTGAAAATCTGGTGTGAATAGTTGGGAGTCAACAATATCCAGACAAAATTGCTGCAGTAGGGGAGGATTTGCTAACTTGTACTAAGGGCTTCCTGTGTGCCATACATCATGGATGTGAGCTCAAAGAATTCTCACAGTAATTCTCTTGGGGAAGGTTTCTTATGTTATTGCCCCTTTGAAGATAATAAAATTGAGATGCAGAGATTGGGTATGAGTATGTGTCCACAGCTAGACAAAGGGAGAGCTGAAGAGGGAGGATCTGCACCTAGGACCTCCAGCTCCAGAGTCTGTTCTTCAGCATGGGTCAGACCTCTCATCCTTTGGGTCCTGTCTTGGTCACAGGTGGTGGCAATCGGGTTAGTTTTATGAAATTTGTGAAAAGGGAGCACAAGGGGAGTCAACACTGAGTTTTGTTCAAAAGTTAAGCATAAGGAAAAGAAGGTAACATAGTCAAGATTTTTCAAATAATAAATAGAGAGGGAAAAGTGAAAAATCTTATACATTTTCCATAGCCTAGGATAATGGCCCTTCATGAGAAGTGCATGTACCATCTAAACCAGCATTTTTTAACATCAACCCTGCTGACATTTTGGAATAGATGTTTTTTTTTGTGGCAGAAGGCCGCCCTGTGTCTTGTAGAAGGTCGACCAGTATTCTTGGCCTCTATTCACTAGATGCCAGTAGCACCTCCAGTGTGACAACCCAAACTCCAGACATTGTCTAATGTCTCTGGAGACAGCATTGCCCCTGAGTGAGAACTATATATATACACATATACACACATGGCATATATATTATATATACATGCATAATGTATATGCTATATATGTATATATACATATATAATATGTAATACATGTATATTATGTATAATATACACATATATACACATAAATAATGCATATGTTATATATATGTAGATATAGCTGTGATCTAAGTAGGATGAAAGTTTTTTATAAATTTATTAATAGAATTCCTATATTTTTTGAAAAATGGCTATTTCTATGTGGATTAGAATTATTATTTATCTGTTATTTAATTGCTTCTTGATGGAGCACTTAGTGGCAGGTAAGATAGCAAAGGAAATTTTTCTTTGGGGTATGAAATATTGCAGGCTAAACAACCTAGAATGCTAAGATACTGACTGATTGAGAAATTCCAGAAATAATTCCACAGAGATGTATCTAATCCAAGCAGAATGGAAGTTTTCATATAAAAATGTAGTTAGAGCTCAAACTGTCATATCAAGAAATACTGACAATGGTGACTTTTATCAGCTTTCTTGAAAGATTAGTATAATGGCATGTCAGAGTCAGCAGCCCCTTAAATGGGGTCATCTTATCCAATCCTCTCATTCTACCAGGCAGGGTGCAGGGAGCTTCAACGTGGGAGTAGATGGTGGACCTCCTGAGTCCCATGTCTACTGAGCACAGCTTCCCTGGAGGATGCATGGCATTTAGGTGAGCTGTCAGGGGGAGCCCATAATCCCCATCTGTAGACCTGAGGGCTCTCCTTTTCTCTTCTCATGTAACTGTTTTTTCTTCTTTAAAATTTCCATTATACTGCTGTCACCCTGTGTTTCTCTTCCACTGCTTTTTTTTTTTTATTTTTAGAGAAGAGACTATGTATCATCTGAATGCTTAGAATAGTTATTCAAGTGTTTACTAAACAGTGTTCTGCACACCTTAAGAATCATAAATTCCAAGCATTGTGGACCGATACAGAGGCTACTGCTAACTACCCTGGCAACACCCATGCTTTTTCAACATGGGGCAATCTATTGTTAGACACGACTGTTTTATATGATTGATTTGCCTGTCCTCTCCTTGGAATGCTCTGATGACCACAGGGCTCTTGTCTCTCTTGCTCAATGTTGGTGCCGCAGCGCCTCATGTTGTCATTGGCAAATAGGAAGCTCTTCATATATGTATTTGTTGAACAATGAAATAAGGTAATGACTTTGCCATGGTGGACGCAGTGGACATTGTTAAAATGAATCCACATGCGACACAGTAACTTTGACAACCATTTGCCAAATAGGGTATGTATCGTAATGTTTACGAACAGCAGATACAGTCAGCCAGACTTGGACGAGAATTCTAGCTTGGATCATTTTTAGCTGTGACCTTAGTGAAGTTGCTTAACTTCCCTAAGCCTCATCTGCTGCATCTAAAATGGTCATAACAGTAGCATTTATCTCTTAGGGCTCTTGCGACAGATGAAATAATGCAGGTAAGTTGATTAAAACAATGTTTGGCACTTAGTATGCATTTAATAATTAGGAGCTGGGTGGGAAGGAATCTTCTCTCATGTCCCATCTGGCCATTGTGCCCAGGATAAACTTTTTTTGGACAAACCCCAGATTTTTCGAAGGATTACCATGATGTAAATTCAGGAGTATGCCAGGCAATCCTGTTGGGGCTTCCAGCATCCGAACAGTAGGTGCCCTTGCTTCCCTTCCTCCTGCCATACGTGCCCAGGGGCAAGGCTTGAGCCCCAGGCCAGGCTGCCATCTTTGCAGAGTGACTAGCTGAGTTAATGGACTGAAAGCCTCACCCACAGGCTAGTTGTTCTGGATTCATAGAAAAGATGAAAGAAACAGCCCTTTGAAATTCATCCCAAGTCTCTTGACACAGCCAGGCTTTCCAGGGAGGTCCTAGCTGAGTAGAGATTTGAGGGCTCAGCAACTATCAATAACATGGACTTCATTTGCCATGTGGCTATTTTTCCTTTGTGTGAGGGAGCTCTAGAAAGCTCCAAGGAGGAAGGACCAAGGCCCAGCCCTTTCAATTATTATTTAAAGAAATATAAGCCATAGCATTCTATCCCTTATCTAAGTGAGAAAATAAAATGTTGATAGTAACAACTAGAAGAGGGATGGAATCTATATAGCCGTGATGCAAACTAAACAAATTATACTTAAATGCTGAAAAGATGTACTGAGAAATGCTGCTGTGTTGCAGCTCATCCCCACCCCCATCCATACTTCCATTGCCCTTATGCTAAATGCTACGGACATCTATTTCATTCTGAGTCATGAAGGCGCATCCTTCCATGGTTGTGTGCGCTTGGGGTTGCACAGAGAGACTCTGAGAGACTCAAGATGGGACAGAGAATGAGGACTCTGAGGCTGTAAGATGAACAAGCGGATGTCTGAGCTGAAGAGCATCCCTTGAGGGAGATGAAGAAAAGGGCAGAGGCGACAACCCAGCTGGAGGAGGGCGAGAGTGGGGATGTGACAGACAGGGCATGTGTGGTCACTGAGAATGGCTCTGCTGGACTGGCAGTGCTGAATGGAGGTGATTATTGGTAAAATAAAATTGAAATTAAAAAATTTACTTTGTTTTTTTTCTCAAGCATGGGAATTTGTGGGTCACTCTGAGCTCGAAAAAAGAAGTCAACAATTTAGAGACTTAAACAGGCCTTGACCATTGAAGAGAGTATTCATTTATTCAGGCTGTTCTTTTACTCAAGTTGGGTCATTTATTCAGTTATACACTTATTTATTCCTTTAATGAATATATAGTATGTTTCTTCTATGTTTCAGACAAGAAAAAAATTGAGATACACATCTCAGTTATAGCAAAGCTCTTAATGAAAATTCTGGAGATAAAAAATTTACAAACAGTCTAGGAATCCAGGGATAGTAAGTTAGAAATAACTAAGAAGTAGCCATTATTATAAATGAAGCATGTGAGGAATATCAATGTTTTTTCATTATTTATTTAATAAATACTTATAAATGTCTGTATAAGTTTATTGGTGTCTTTTATAGGCTTTAGGTCTCTCACAATTCTTTTTTAAGATAATGGTTTTACAGAATTAATGCTACAAATTTAGTATAATACTCTATCCTATAAAAGAATAATAAAAATACATGTAAAACTTTCTTTAGATTAAATCATCTATCACCCAGTTTAGTTCATATCTGTGATCATCTATTTACGATAATTGCTTTTTGATTGGTTTTTGCAAAGTGGAACTTGAAATTTCAAGGTGAGATTTATAATACCAGGAAGATTTTTATTAAGTCCTGAACAAAAAAAAATGTTTATAAAGTGTATTTTAATTACATTCTTTTGCAAAAAGAAACAAGTTCATATTTCACAATTAAATAAAAACCACTTATTATTAAGAAATACCTAATGAAATATTCTGAGTTCCTTGAAAAAGATAAGCTCTAAGATAATAGAGAATGGATTTCTCATTTTCTGACTATAATAATCAATCTTACTCTAAAAATCACACATAAACTCAATAATTATAATAATAATGATAGCTTGCATTTATAGCTTGCGCATCATATGCATAAATGTATGGTGTGTCAAGTTTAGTGCCAAGTATGTCATTCACTTAATTCTAACCCATCGATATGAGACAAGAATCATAATTTCCACTTTACAGGTGAGATGTTGTGGCACAGAGATGTTGAGTGAGTTTTCCAAAGTCACACAGCTGATAAAAAGTGGCATTTGGATTCTCTAGTTCTGTCTGGTTCCTGAGTCCACTGATTTAACTATGCTAGATGCCATGATATAGAAATTACTTTCTTCAACACCCTCAGCTGACATTTGCATTCAACAAATCAAAAACAAAGTCATCCTGCAATCTTTGTTTGACTCCAGAACATGGAGAGAATGGAAAGGAGAGTGGATCTTGTCTCTTGATGAATCATAACTTCTGTCTCAAAGGGATTCACCCTTTGTTAAGTTTCCGTGCATTCTGAAACACAGCTTGCCACATGGCACTAAGAATCGAATTTGTTCTAAAAACATCACATCCAAAACATACAGCCAACTGGGAAAATTCCTCAAGTGTGCTTTAGACGGCTAAAATCCCAACTGGATCCCAAACTGAAATGAGGTGGAAAAAAATGAAAAAAAGTTTTTGCTCAGTTTTCCCATATTGCCCAGCACCCTATTCTCTCATAGCCATTTAGAGACACTTTCTCAACCTTCTCATGGTTTGAGCACATATTTAACATTTTGAGAAACTGCTATTTGTCCTAGGCTAGAATGTCCTTTGTAAACATTCTCTGCCTGCTTTCTTAGAAGAGCTCCTCTTTCTTCTCATACTCTCTTCTTCCAAGTTCATTATTGTGGTAGCAATCTTCAAAATGTAATAATTAACACTTAGTAATAATAGGAATATATGGATATTTATTCCTGGTTCCTCTTAAACACCCAAATTACATTGCTTTTTCTTTGAAATCTCCCAGGAAAATTAGGTAGCATGGCAGTTACTGAATTTGCAAATCTCATTCTTAAAGAATTCACTGAACAGAGATCGACCAGTTAGCATTGTGTGGAGGGTTGAGATTCTCCCCAAAAGTTCTTTAATGAAGACTGCTGCCAAAAATGACATTTATTTGGAGATCGCAAACTGGATTGACATGTATGTATGTATGTACATATGTATGTATGTATATACATTTGCAATTACAAGGCAGACAAATATCTGGTTGATCAAATAAAGAGGAAAATAGAAAATGGAGTTGGAAAACAGGTTGGGAATTAAAATGAATGCTATAGGAATGTGCTGTGGTTTTAAATGAAACATCAAATTTATTTGTAGTACAAAGCCAAATATTAATTTATGAGTAGCATACTATTTGGGTAATAATTATAATTGGAAATATTTAGATTTCTTAATTTTATTTTTTATACTTTATGATAATTTCATTCTCAGCTTCATCCTGATTCTTTCTTGTAATCATTTAGCTGGATTGCTAATCAACTTTTTCCAAAAACTGATATTCAGGAGCCTTTGCAAACTCCTCACAGCCCTATTTAAGTGGTGCAAACCTCTTAAAATTCCCTGCCCTTGTGGGAGTTTGAGTTTACTATCTCTTTGCCAGCATTGCCTTCCTCATTCCACATTTTGTGTGGGTTAATAGTTTCTTTTTTAAAAAGGATTTTATTTATTTTTAGAGAGGGGGGGAAAGGAGGAAGAAGAAGAGGGAGAGGAACATCAGTGTGTGGTTGCATCATCCGTGCTGGTTAACAGTTTCTGATACTCTCTAGTTGTAGGAACTTTTGCTTCCACATTTGTTGGGGAGGAAAACAGATTGACTATGTTTTCCTTTTAAAGCTGGAATACCTTGATTATATAATTTCAAGACATCACTTTTTGTTATGTCTTCCAATTTTTCAAGGATGGTAAAATTGTCAAGATGGTTGAAAAGTATAATTGTCCTTCATGAAAATACAAAGGAGAAAGGGTAAGAACTACTTGCTCCTCTTTCCTTGTGAAGTAAAGCAGTGAAAGTGAGTTAGATTTTGCCTTCCAGTCCCGCCTCAGCCATGGGTGCCTAGGGCCTTTGGGAGTGTCAGTCACTAGCCATGATGCTTCTACCTACACATGAAAAAAATTCCTATCACTTTTGATGTTTTACCTTGAAATATGATTGTTATTTTGTTCTTGAAAAACTTATATCTTTATGGTACTCATAAAGACGAAAAGAAAATAAACAAAACTACAGACCCAAACTCTTGAATATAGGTTGGTAAAGTCATCAACCTGTGATGGGCTTTGAAGGATTCTAAAAGGATCTGATTACTGGCCCCTTCCCTAAACTCTTTCCACGTCTCCCTACTCAGAACCATGTCTACAAGCTGGGTTAACCCTCTGTTTCCTTGACTTGAGTTACGTCTTTCTAATTTATGGTTTTAGGTCCTATTAAAATGCAAGAGCATCTTTTTGTTATTTTGCAAGAAAACAATGTCTTTACTTCGCAGAGGCAGCACTGAGGTTGCTGCAGAATATGAACGAGGTTACTGTCTCCTTAACATGGTACCTGGCCCAGCTTTGCTTCCATGGGATGTAGCCTCATTAAGATGGAATCTCACCTTTGCTTTCCGCAATGTCGGGGAGAAGGTCTGATAAGGCAGTAAGAGGTTGGGCGGGGGGGGGGGTGGATTTAACCACCTGCAGTGCAAGCGGCGATGCCAATGAAGAGGTAAGAGGGTAAAGAGGGGGATAAACACAGAACAGACAAGCACTGTGCTTTATAATTTTGCTTAAAGCAGCTTTGGCAGAAGCCCTCACTTATTTTCACATAATTTGTTTACAGTTTTCTACCTGCAGTTTAACCTCACCTTAGCCTTCAGATTGCAGCTAAGACACATAATTATATAAATAAGAACACCTAACACCCAATAGCATACTGTTGGGTCCCAAGGAGCTAGGGTGACAAATGACAGTCCCTGATTGATATAATTGTGATAGTTTCTATTCGAAACTGCATCTCTCATTTAAAGTCTGTTCATTCTGACTTTGCAGGTGAGGCTGCCACAGTAGTATCATGGTGTCAATAGTTAATGATCCTATTAAACGAGCTTTTTAGATGAGGCTGAGTTGTTATTTATTCCTCACCCACACCATTAGCATATCAAAAGCTGGGCATTTTAAACACAAGTAAATAAAGTGTCTTTGTACCCAATGATTAATATATTGTATTATATTATACATACATATAAACCACACAGGCACACATATATAATGGGAAACAACCTTCTGTTTTCCTTATTAGCTTTAATAACTGGTAACACTTGATTTCTTGTGAGGCTAAGGTTGTTAATAATGATTCTTGTTTGACAGAGAAGTTACCTTGGATAACCTATCCCCACACAGAGTTTTATGGCTTGCTTTTCGAATTATACAAATTACTCTGTAGTGAAAACCACAATGGAAATATTCCAGAATCACATTCCTGGCTCTGGAACACAATGCCTTGGTTGTTTGCCAGTTTCCTTCATCATTCAGAATAGTTTATAAAAATGTTTTTCTGTGCCAATATTGAGTACTGGCACCAGTGTGTTCTCTTTTGAATGTATTGCTGGCAGCTACAAAGATAATTTCGAAGAAACATATCATTATCAATTGACTAGTACATCTCAATCCAGGAGATTTCTCATTATCCTGAAGAGATCATTAATTTGTGTCATGGACACTCCATCTGAAATGTATGGTCAGAGGATCAAGGAATGGACCAGGACTCACGGGAACCTGCTGATAGAACCACACACTACTGCCAATTTAGGGTCTTGCCAGAGTGCACTTTTCAATGCCTCAATAGTTTTATTACCAGTGTCATCAAAAAATCATTTAAGTATTCTGTGTATTGTCTTGGTGGTGTAGTAAGAAAACAATGCAAAAAAACACCATATTGTATGATGAATATCGATAGCAATTATAATACAATATTACATTAAAAAGATAAATCATGACTGTAAAGTTCATTCAAGAACGTAAAAATGTTTAATATTAGGATAGCTGCTTATCTACTTCTATAACTCATCGTATTAATAGGTTAAAGAAGAAAAACCATGTAACTCAATAGATATTAAAGGCGTTTGATGCAACTTCATATGATTCTCATTGAAAAATGTTTGTGAAGTGGTAACGTATATTTTTTAATAGGACTTGTGTAGTCAAATTCAACCAATGACTTGCATCACAGTAGAAGTCCCATTAAAGAAATGAAATGAATGAAACTATCACCATCACTATTTTAACATTATTCTTCAAGAATGTACTCATCAATTAGAAGAGGACAACAGAAATGATGAGAAAAATAGAGGCTAAATGGACAATAATTGTGTGTGTGTTTTTTTTATTATATATCTATAGATCCCAAGATAACCAACTGGGTGAAAGTCAGGGTGTTAGAACTACCCAGAGTTCAGCACGGGAGCTGTTTAAAAATTAATTTATAAAACAGTTTGTTTGATTTTGAAAGTTGTCAATTAAAATATGGTAGAAGCAAGATATCCAAGAATAGCAGAAATATGTGGTACCTCCAGATTTACTGGTCTTTCCCCTGTGCCTGCCATGCTCAGCAGGGCCTTCCACTTTCCTACATGGACTTATACTTTTTTTTGTAAACTGGTGATTTTATGTTCATGTGTAAATCTTTAATTAATTTGGATTAATTATGATGTAAAATATGAGAAGGGAATATAACTTTATTAGTTATTGGCTTCCCTTCTATTATGAAATATCATTATGTGATATAAATCAATATAATTTAATATCTGATATCTTATATACTTTCTATATTACATGTAATTTGATATATTAATCTATAATAATTTGATACATATTGCTCTACACACATGAGCTAAACTCTGCAATGTCTTTATTTCTTCCCTCTTAATGACCACAGTAGACAGAATGCTGCTGCTGATGTCGGGTGAGAGAAAGCAGGTTCCCAGGGGACCTAGAGACTCAGCTTGGGGAATATAGACGTGTTGCATTTCAAAAACAAGTGACCAGCATTTTGAAGGGCATATTGGAGCATAAAAAGACTTTCTAAATAAAGAATATGTAGAGCTGAGTAACAATATTTGGTGCAAATGAACAAACAAACTGTAATTTACCTTCATAGGAGGGTTCACTTAGTGTTATAGTCTAAAAATAAGTGCAAAGAGACATTACCTAGAGGAAGGCATTCAGATTAATGTGTAAGTGTAAAGCCCTGGAGGAAGCCACCATCAGCGACATCTGACACCTATTATGACCAAAGCACACGACTGATAGACCATAAATTTCCTAAAGCCTCCATTTCAAATTGAACTTGTAGAAACATTGAGAGTAGACCTAGAGAACTTCGGTTCCCTAATATCTTCCAATTTCTTTAAGCCCCCTTTAATCCTACAACTACCTTCATCACCATCATTGGCAGCAAGCTATTCCTATTATTCCATGAAGAAACCTCAGGTATCAATGATGAATGGATATACATGAAGTGGTGTCCTTCATTACTATTTTAATATATGTAAAAATCTCATTGATTTTTCTTCAGTTAAGGTACTACCTACACTGAAGAGCTTTATGTGAACATAAACACATTTGCACCTCTCTGTGTTCAACAGACATCTCAGAAGATAAGAGAGTGGCTTTGAGAAATATTTTGCATAAAACATTCTTTAAGAAATAAGAGGAAGCCTCTCTTGCTTATATCAGTGAACTGTTGTTAAGCAAGGGACAAAACTCAGCACTGATGTTGGGTTGGCAAGAATGGATGCTTGGCAGATGACCAGCTGAGCTACTAACTGCAGCCGCAGGGTTCTCATTTGGAGCTTATTGATTTAGAGTCAGCAAAATCCAACACTCCACTTCCAAATACTAATAAGACACACTGAAGATCCCCATTATTCTTTCTAACATGGAGACTGTTTGATAAAAGAGGACTTGTTATGTTAACAATTAAGTAAGGAAAGCACATATAAACTTAATAAATGAACATATAAGGGGGACACAAGTTTTTTAAATATATATTTACATCATTTTTTAAAGAGTAAAAGTGACTGAGTACCCCCCATTTTCTGAAGACTTTCAGGGATAACCACATTAAAGGTATTTTCTTCCTTTTTTACATTACACTGCTAGATCTGGCCTCCTTGGTATCACCAGGTATTTGTTAGTGATACCCTCTTTTCCACGGATGCGCTGCTATTTGAATGAATAGGTATGTATGTGTATCTGTCACATTACACTGCTAGATCTGGCCTCCTTGGTATCACCAGGTATTTGTTAGTGATACCCTCTTTTCCACGGATGCGCTGCTATTTGAATGAATAGGTATGTATGTGTATCTGTGTGCACAGTCATAATAAAAAGTTTCCTGTCTGTGCGACCAGTGTTTTAGGTGACTTTCAGAGCAGCATTATAAATTACTATCAT
Organism: Pteronotus mesoamericanus; assembly: GCF_021234165.1. Taxonomy (NCBI): domain Eukaryota; kingdom Metazoa; phylum Chordata; class Mammalia; order Chiroptera; family Mormoopidae; genus Pteronotus; species Pteronotus mesoamericanus. Next base: position 3,235,434 of record NW_026555277.1, read on the forward strand.
GCCCACCTCTAAATCTTGTCTTTAATGTAGTGAGTGAGTAGAACCATTGGTATTTTAGATTCCTAAGGATCTGGGCGCAACTTTTTTTTCAAAAGGATGAAGACATTTCTAGAATCCATGACAATGGACTGATACTGAAATTTCTCAAATAAAGATGGTGCTATTGTTTGATGTAAACATATCAAAGTCAGGTGAATACATCCTCCTACCTGGTGTATAGTGAATTGTGTTGAATGTTCTATTCTTTATTTTATTGCACACACTCAGAGTATCTAAAGTTTTTAATTGTTTTGATCAATATAAAATGGTTCCCAATCCTTGTGACATATTAGAATCATTTGGGGAGATATCTATATCTATATCATCTATCTCTATCTCTGTCTCTATCTATATCTATATAAATACCATCTATATCTATTCCTATATCTATATCTCCATATCCCATGGCTGAGTTCTCAAAAAAAAGTGAATTAATAGGTTAAAGACTCTTCCTGAGTTCTAAAATATAATCAGAGATAAACATGAGATGCATTAGCTGGCAAAGGCCTTTTAAAAATCGACTTGTTTATCTGTCTTGTTGACTGCTCAAACAACTGTTAACTTGTGAAAACTTTTCTGACTGAGTGGATGTGGTATACTCAGTTGCGTGGAAACACTGAAGCTGCTTTGATGGCAGGGAAAGGAAATATTGACAATTCAGCTAAGAGGATGCAAAGCTTTCAATGAGTTTAGCCCAAATGTGAGGTTAGCAAGCACAAGACCATAATATTCATTCTGAATATACTTGTTTATTAACACAGCACTTAAAATGTACTATATTCTACACAAGGCATTTAGGGTTAAAAGTTCAACAAGGCTCGTTCTCTGCCTTATGGAATACATAACCCAGTGATACAGGGAGAGGCAAAGACAGGATAGATACCTTGGAACTAAAACCTGTGACAACAGAAAAATGCAGTGTAGGAAAAAGAAATAGGATATTTGGGGACAAATAGGAAAGAGTATTATTCTCCTTGAAATGTTAGATTTTTTTAAGGTGTCTTTTTTTAAAATTTTAACCTGGCAAACTCCATGTAATTCTTCCTTTTACTGTACTATCCCTAGTCCTTGTAATTTTTTCTTTGTTTACTTTTGCTTGCTAAATAATAGAACACTATGATCTGGGGCTCTAACTTTATTTGAATAAAAATGTTTATTTATGAGAACCGAAAAACCAAATGGGTTAGTTTCAGTTGATCCCTGAGAGGCCTCAGCAATAGTTCAGTGTTTCTGTCCTAAGGCAATCATAACCAGTGTTTCCCACGACTGTGACTTGGAATTCCTCCAGGGGTGGCTGAGGGACCTAACTCCAACAAAACTTTCCAAGTCAAACGAATTTGGGAAGTTCTGGATTAAACAAAGTAAAATACGCTGCTTTACCTCAGGGTTACTTAGAATCTTTAATATACTAGCATACAATATGACTCACCAAAAAGAGAGGATTTCGTTTGGGGTCTAGTAAACATAGGGGGCCATGGGCCCCTTTTCTTCCTCATATTTGACAGCAGTGCCATGACATCTTCTAAGAATATCGGCATCAGTGTCACCCTATCACAGAGACTTTTGCCAACTGTCCTATCTAAATTCGTGTTAAGCTCGCATCAATGTCTACCTCCCTATCTTGTCATCACTTCGTTCTTCACAGAACTCTTAGTACCTGACATCCTTACTGCCTACTTCTTGCTTCCTCTTAGAATTCCCTGCAGAACAGAGCCCTGCTTCTCCTCAGTGCCTGCCACACAGGAGATATTCAACTATACCTGATGACTGAGTTTTTCCTGCGTCCCCATCATAACGCATGGCTTTTGTGTCCTTGGCCACAGAATCGCTGCTCTATTTCAGGTCATGACCATATTCTAGAAAGAAAGAGAAGCAAACAATAAAAGTTACATGCCTCTTGGGATTGTCTTTCCTCTTTGGAAAAACCACAGTTTTCTAAGTGGTCCCACCCTTCTGTTTCCATCTTATTGCTACAATTGTACCATGTGACCACAAGTTGCAAAGGGTCTTACACAAAGGGGTGTATTCACGGGGCATTCCATTCTGAATAAAATAGGATTTCTGTTAATAAGTAACAAGGCTACCCTGGGTATTAGGAGTGCTACTAACATGCATCCCCACTAGCCCTAGGAGGCTGTGATTGTCACGCAGTTGGCTTCCCTCATGTCACTTGTTTGGCTCCTGTAGTCATTTGAGTTTGCAACCTTGAACTAGTGATTTTTAAAGTCATTCCAAGTCTTTAAATGTTATGATTTTTATGATCTATACATCTCTAGAAAACGACCTTGACATATCTATAAACATGAGATTTTCATGCATTAGGTTTAAACTAGAAACTTAATGATTATTTAAGGGGAAAAAATTTTTTTTCCTGTTAAAAAACCCTGTAGTTTCAGGTAATGGTCAGCTCAGTTCTGAAGTCATTCTTGGTCATGTTCACTGAAGTAAAACAAATGCTCTGGAACAAGTTAGCATCCCTCCCCTGGGAAGGCTTGTCATGCAACCGTCACGAGCCCTAACCACAGTCTCAGGAACAATGATGACGCTGTCACTAGGAGGTCAGGAGAGGAAGGGAGGTTCTCAAATCTAAGCCAGAACAAGACTGAGAGAGGACACAGGGAAAAAAAAGGAAAGCTCAGACTCTCAACAGAAAAAATAAAGACACACAGAAAACACTTGGTGAAATGTGTTGAAAATTGGAACATTTGGTTCTGTAAAATATCCTGTCACCTTCTAACAATTTTCCATTTTGCTGTTTGATAAGTGACAAGTTTCACATTGCAGGTGGCCAATTCCACTAAAAATAGTTTCTTGAGCCTTATCACTGTCATTTATCAGAGGCACCCGGGATTGTTGTCTTGCACTAGAGACATTCCTTCCAAGCCCATCTTTGCTCCTGACAGGCCAGGGGCCTTCGGGGTGTACGGAGATGAGAGGTTCACATGCGTATTTTGAGTGCCCACTGAACAGTAGGCATCAGAGCAGACATGTTCACATTGATCCTATTACTTTTTGTAATAACCCTGCTAATCTGTTACAAAGGAGGAAATTGCAGCACTTAGACAAATTACTTAAACCTGCCAATTGTTTCATTTTCTTTCTCAAATCTTATTGGCATTGGATGGGGTGGCCTCCTGTTTCATTCATTTAATGTAATTGTCAGCAAATTCCTTAACTTCCTTACAATTTAGTTTCATCCTTTATAGGGCAGACATAATAATATCTACCATGTGTACCTCACTGGGTTTTCATAAAAATCAAATGAAGTAATAATATGTGAAAGTGTTTTAATACTGTCAACTCTGTATAAAATTAATTTTAGGACTTCTGATTTATGCTGTCATGCTTTCACAAAAAATCTATTTTAATTTTTATTTATGTACAAGGTACAGGGCAAAGAATTATTTATTTTTTCCATCAGGGATATTTAATTAATCCATCGCCATTTCTCAATCAATACTGATGACCCTCCTCCCCACAGTTCCGTGGTGCCAACTTTATAATAAGTCAAGTGACTTACGTCTACAAGCCTGTCTTGGAATCCCTTCTGTCCCATATAGTTTGTCTACCCCTTCACCCATGACACATCACCTTGATTACTACTGCTTTAAAGGAACATTTGACACCTAATAGTGGTAGCCTCCTGGATTTGTTTTTTTTCTAGATTACCTTAACTGTATTTTGCCCTTTGTAGTATTCAGTTTACCAATCCAAGAACATGGGATTTAACTCCATATATATAGGTCTTCTGTAATTACTCACAATAATATTTCGTAGTTTCCAGGAAGATCTTACATATTTTCCCTTAGATTTATTCTTGTGTATTATTCTGTTTAAGTGCTTTGGTAAATATGATTTTTATTTTAAAATTATATATATTTTCTTTTTTGCTGCTGGTGTACAGAGAGAGATACATTGAGTTTTGTTTGTTTATTTGTTTGTTTTAAATTGACCTTGCATAATCCAGCACCTTGGTAAATTACCTTATTAATTCTGCAGTCTTTTTGGAGATTTACTTGGGGTTGTAAATGTACATATTTGTATCATATATGAACAATCAAAGTTTTATTTCTTTATATCTATCCTATGATTTTTGTTTCTAATCCCTGCTTTTTCATACTGGCTAAGACCTGCAGTACATTTTGAATAGAAGTAGTAACAATGGATGTCCTTATCTCACCCATCAAATCAAATATCAAAAGAAATGTTTGCAATATTTTATTAATACAGGTAATGTTTGCATAAGTTTTTAATATATATTGTTTATCATATATCATATTTAAGAAGTTCCATTATGTTCCTAGTATGCTGAAATTCCTTTTTAAACCATTTAATGAGGTTTTTAGAAATCTCTCTCAAATATTTCTGAGTAAGCAAAGATCATGAGACAGATATGGGGTGAGTTTGCAATGTAAAAGATTGAAAGAGGCAAATAGAAACCATAATTGAAGAACATGCATTTCCAGATTGAAAAGATCCACTGACTTGACTGACTTGAACAGTGAATAAAAAAAAAAAAAATTCACCCTAATGCATATCATTGTGAAGTTTCAGAATACCAGTGGCAGAGTCTAAATATTTATAAGAAAAGAAATTTTTTTTAAAAGCAAGGGCATATATAAGCTCTGAATCAGACTGTTTTTTCATTTCTTATGAGAATGGCAGGAAATAAAAAAAAAAGTAATAAATAAATAAATCATTTCAAAATCCTGCAGGGTAGTTATTTCCTCCTAGAATTCTATACCTAGACACACTGCCAAGAAGGCGTAAGGGTAGAATAGAAATATTGTCAGACATACAAGGCCTCCAAAATTTGACTCCGTTCCACATGACCCTTTGTACACTCTCACTCTATCCTTCCAGTGTAGCTCTGCACTCTTCTCCTTTCCTTCAAAGTCATTACAGCTGTGCTTCCCATGCAACGTGCCTTTGTGCACTACAACTAAAAAATGAATGACATTAAATTACATCTTAATAAATATAATCTGAACAAACCTAAGGGTAAAAGAATTGCAAAATCTGTACATGTTTGTCATGAAAAGTGCATGTAGAGATGATTAAAATTAAAGATGGATGCACCATCATGGATCACAATTAGCTATCATTTTAAAGTATCAGCCTCAGTATATACTTGTAAGTGAACTGGCATGAACTCTTTAGGTCTTCATTTCTTTGGAATCCCTTCCCTCTCAACTGTGGCACTCAGTAAACTGATGGCTCTTCTCGACAGAAAAGTCCAGTAGAGCTATTTCACCATCAGTATTTAGGATTGACAATGCATAATACAAATTATGCCACCCTTATTGAAAGGATAGGCTACATTTAGAAAAGTTTATTTAAATTATTGTAAATTAACTTAAAATTAATGCTCACTCTTTAATATTTTTACACACTTTTGGATTACTACTGACCTTAAAATAACACCCAATGTGACATGGCCCTGTGCGCCTGCCTGTTCAATGATGCCTGAACTGGCCTATAGCTGGTTCACATATGTGGACAAAGTGGCAATACTGAACTACAAGACATGCTTTTAAATGCTTACTGTTGAGCTCGGTTCTTGTCTCATCACAGATGAGGGCAGCCTGTGGATTAGGAGTGGCTTGTGGACCCCACTCCATGTGCCATTGCGTTAGAGGATGTTCTCCACCAACACAGAGAAGTAAAGCATGAAAGAGAAAGACATCTGACCTATGAGGGTCCAGAAACAAATGAACTTGCAGGACAGTAACTGAGGAGTAGAGGAGCAGGTATAGAGCACAACTTCCAGATTGGACAAGGGCAGCGGAGTCAAGCAAGAAGCTGCAAGGAAAACAAAAACAAAAACCTTAACTGCTCTCTCAAGTGCTTGATTATGTGACAAAGAGCATTCAAGAGTCTTCTTAATTTATGTGAAGAGCTTGGAAAACATTAATGATAATGACAGAAACTCATGAAGGCAAAAAGAAAAAAAGAATTATTAGCTGCAGGAAAAACAAAGTAAATCATGCTTAAATTGTGCGTAATAAAAGTCTGATGTAACTACAATGGAGGATGTAGACAAAGAGATGTAGCGCATGGGGATACAGTTTCTCAATAGAAAGTTAATCAATGATGCCTAAGAATTATATCTCAAGAGGTCATCCAAAACTTTATTTAGAATTGTGGAGGTGGATACCAGAATAAACTGCTCAAAGAACGGTCAGTAGTTACTCTGGTCTGCAGAATAGAAATGAAATAGAAAATCTGGTTCAGGGTAAGGTTTGTAAAACAGTGTGACCTGTAAAACTCTGCACGCATATAAAATAATTCAGTAAAGATACTAGTCGGATTTAGTATTTGTATTCTTAAATTTATCACATTTTGATCTAATAAAATATCTGTTTCATACAGATTTTGCTAAATATTTTCATCTTTATAAACTGTTCGAAATTACTCAGTTATCGTGACTGTATCTAATATTCCACGTTTCAGCCATTCTTAAAACGTTTAAATTTTTACCTGAAAAATAAATTGATCTTTATTCCATGGGTCTTTGTGTTTAAAGTTAAAACATTCTGACATTTTAAAAGTTCAGTAGGGGTTATAGCTTTTTGTGCTTATGACTGAGAAGCGGCTCAGAAGCCTTCCTATTATCTTTCTAGAATGTCACCTCACCTCTGAGCAGAGAAACCCTTCCCCCTTAGAGAAAAAGCATTTGTACAAATTTCAACCCAGAAGAAATGAGGTGAGAGTGGAAAGTATTTGGTAATGATACATTTTAGCCCGTGCCAGAATTACAGTGACCGTGCTTTAAGTTTGTAAAATTTCCTATCATCATGCTTAATATAAAATATAACTATGTTGTGTGGATACACACGTTAACTTTTGTATTAATGCAGGTAAAGCCCAGATGAACGTGGCTTCATCAACTTGCTAACAAATTCTGACAATATCTTTTGTCAAGATTTATTTTCCTATTATTTTTTAAAATTACAAATGTAATAAGAGCACAAGGCAAAGAGCTTAAACCTGGAATGAATTCCATTCTATTTATTGGCCTGCACTATTTTCCTGGGAAATTCTTTCTTTAGCCACACGGTCCTTGCTTGCTCTCCAGTCCTCCATAACCCAAAACCTTTCAGGGATTCCCATCCTTCTAAATGAAAAATTACTCCTTGGCTGCAATTTAGAGCCTCTGAAATTCCCACTGGAAATGCTATTCAGGGTTGTCGAGAGAGGGGTGCCTGGAAAAAAATACATGAGAAATTGCCTTGAGTTATTCTGGGGCAAAATGACACTGTGGTTAAAATGGAGAAGAGATTGCTTTCTTGCACAATACCTATGTTCCAAGTAAATCATACCCTGCCTGAAGATTCACTTTAGGGTTTACATTGACCTAGAAGCAATTCGATCTGCAGAGATCAAGGCCAGGAGGAAAGAGAGAGATGGCATAAACGCCAATTTATGACACTAGTCGTCCATTCCCAAAATGAGTGTGCAGTTGCCATCAAGTTAACATGAATATTAGGGTCACAAAGTAGCACAAGCTGGCCATGTGGCACTGCGAGGGTCAGAACGACCTTCTTTGCCTGGGCCATATCATGGAAGGTAGATTTTAATCTCAGGCTTTAGGCTGCTGTGTTGGTTTTTACTGGCCACCTCCCCAACCCACTGCCTAACCCTCTTTTTTATGTCGTTCCCAAAGGCTGTGGGTTCAGGTCCACCCATTCAGTTTCTGTACCTTCACTGTGAGTAGCCATCCACAGAGAGCAGAGCAAGAGAGCTTTTAAGGGTCCATCAGATCTATCAATTCTCAGCCTCCGATTTACTCCAAACCACAGTTGATTGAATTCAATCCCAACCCCCGCTGGAGGCTTAACTACCAGCACCAGTTCTATCCTAAAGAGGGATAATTTGAACTAACAAAGTGTGTGAAGGTTAATTAAGAACTGCCATCGTTTTTCTCTGGGAATCTCCTCAGTGCAGTGAATTTCATCTCTGACTCTCCATGATCCCCGGTTCTGCTTGATCTTGGGCTCTGAATTTCCATGCTATGTCTAACACTCCAGGCATGTTAGGTCCAGGAACTTGCCTGGCTTTCTTTTTCTTGGGAACATTAAGAGCAATCTCAAATGCAAAAACGTTCCAAACTATAATCATTATTTTTTCTCCCTCCTGATACAACCTGCCTTTCCATTCATTTCCCTAACTTGTGGTGTTGCCCTCCCCCCGAACTGATGAAACCAGAAACAATGGTCTTTTCTTCCATTTCTACTTCTTCTGAGCTTCATTCTCCACATACACTTCATCACCAATTCTTGATCATTCTTACTCTATCCCATTTCTGCTATGAATTTATACTGTCCTCTCTCTCCTATACTACTTAAAAACTCTCCTTCCTGATTTGCTCACCCTTCCTCCAGCCTTTTCCCACCCCTCATTCTGCTAGCATAAATTACCACTAGGATGATGAAAATCTGTCAATGGCTCCCTGTTACCTCCAGATAAAGTTCCTTTTGTTTATTGAGGCCTGAAAGGCTCCCTGATCTCACTCCTATGTCCCACCTCACATCTTTGGCTCTACCTAGACATTCCATTCCCTTAAATGCTTTGATGATGCCAAACATCTTATGTTTTCTAAGCAAACAAAGTTGGTTCATGCCTGTGCTTTGCATGTGTTCTTTCCTGTGAAGTCCGCTCTGCAATTCAGCTGGCAGATGCCTAGTCTTCCCTATGAGGCAAATAGGCTTCATGTCTTGTTTGTCTCTCCCATCCACAAAATACCCAAGATGGTCTAATCTTATTGTCCCACTATGTCATTTTCTTATATCTTATTTCCTTCTCGGCCCATTGCAGTCTGGCTTCTACTTTCTCTATTCCTCTGAAAGTGCTCTTACTAAAACCCAAAGTGACTGTTACTTTTATTTTTAAATCCAGTCCATGTTTTTTGGAGCTTAGCTTATCTGGACCAATTGCTGTGTTACAAACTGTGGATTATGTCTTTGTCTTGGAGTTATTGCTATGCTGTTGGGTTGTGGGATCCCCACACTGTCCTGATTTTCCTCCTCCTCTCAGACTAGTTCTGGGCCTAATCTTCTTCTATCTACTCTCTTTACATTCTTAGCCTGCCTGCTTACTTACCTGTTTGGTCTTATTCATTCCATAAATCTTGGGCTCATCCAATAGTCCATTAAACTCCTCCATCCCAGATCAGACAAAAATCCACAATCCAACATGTTCAAAACTGAACTCATTTTTCCCTTCTAATATCTGTTTTACTCATCTATTTCTTTACTGAGTGGAATCAATTTCTGTCCAATCATCCAAAATAGAAACTTGAGATTTTCCTCAATTCCTTTATTGCATGCTCACCATCAAAAGTCTAGTGTCCATCTCTTATCATGTATCAAATATCTTAAAATATCTTTCCTTGATCCTACCTGCATCTTTTTTTTTCCTTTTTATTCTTTGTTATCATCACATGTATTGGAAGAGGAGGCTACTTTTAGCCACTTGAATTCTCTCACCTTCTACTTAAGTGGGAAGTAGGTGAGTGAGATGATTCCAGGCCGCATATAATATAAAAATTAAAGATATTCAATCTAGTGATTACTCAGAATATAAAAGGAAGAATACTGACTAGCATGAAGCTGGTAGGGTAAGAAGACCCAAGATAATGAAGGTACTTGTGCACCAACACAAGTACTTTGGACCTTATACAATAAGCAGTTGGAAGTCTCTTTTAAGCAAGAGGGTGATAGAATTGTATCTGTATTAAGAAGAACCATTCTGCCTGCACTGTGAAAGCTAAAATAGAAAGAAAAGGCCAGAGTACATGGAGTGTTTTTGTCAAAATTCTTGGGAATAGTTACCTTGGTCTTACCAGATTCTTTGTTAATGACCAGAGAAAGGTGTATTGGCTATAAGCACAAATTCATTTTGGTGGCTCTGTATTGGAATCCCAAGTAGCCTAGGAAAGGCAGTGGCAGCAAAGTCTCCACTCAGGTGTGATTATCTTGGACTTCCTGCCCGTAGCTGGATGTCCCAAGCCCCACACTCTTCTAGGGACAAAACTAACTGCCACATCCTTCTTGAAACTTCATTCATTTTCAAGAAGTAGATCAAATATTACTTCCTCCTAAAGATATCCTTGCTTCACAAGAGAAGTATTGCTCTTCTTCTGTGTTTTCAGAGGATTTTTTTATATCAATTCAAAAACTGTTTAAAAGGTTCTGCCTCATAAACTAGTTATTTCCATAGGTCTGTCTTCCCCTCTTGGGACACTGTCTTATTAATCTTCATACCCTAGATTTTGCCTAGTAAGTTGAGGTATTTAATCCTTGAAATGTGTATATACCATTGTTTGTCTGATTATGACACATTATTATTAAAAGCCAGACTTATTATTCAAGAGGGAGAACTACATTTTTATAGAGAGTAATGTACGACAGTTGAAATCACTTTGCTCCTTCCTTTTGCTTATAGGACTGTTGCCTTTTGTTATAGCTCTGAGTCAGGTAGACAGCTATTCTTTGTGTCTGAGAAAGGCTTAGCTAATACTTCCTTGAATGCAGAGGAGAGAGATAGGACTCAATAAATAATATTTTGTGACTATAGTCTGTGAACAGCATTCTGAAAAGTGCTCAGTAATCTTGGATCTGCCTATAAACTGGATTTACTTTGGATAAGCAGCTTACGTCATATGACAGATAAGAAAATTGCTACAAAGAGTGATGGTCTAATTTACAATCTTTATCTTCAAGAACTTATTGGAACTGAATTATGCTCCTACGTAAAGAAATTCTAAGCTAGTGACTAAATGAGATTTATGTTTCCTGCCAATCTTTTGCCTTTAAAAGATATAATTTTATTTACATGTTCTCAGACCTAGAAGAATTATGTGTAGCCCTTTAAGCTGATTATTGCCAATGTAATGTTGGGTTTGTGACATGGTTTCTCTGCAGTAGGGCAACATTGGACATAGGTATTAATTTTCAAGGATCAAATGAATTCTTAATGTGCATGAGTATCATGAAACCTGGATGTCCACTAAAAATGTATAACTTTATAATGTAACAAATAGCCTTAAAGAAGTTGTGAGTTTCTATGTCTTTTTCTTTTTATCCAAAACATTACCTTTCCGTGAGCAAATTAATACTTGACTGAAGACTTACTGAAAATAAGTAATGTTTGAAAGCACTAAGAATCCCTGATACGTGCCCAGACTTTAATTGCTATTTGGCCCCATTGCTTTTTCCACCAGTCGGAGCATAGAACACATGATATGATGGATGTCAAATGCAGATTCATAATTCACCACAGTTAGAAAGACTTAGAATGGTGCATTTTTGAACTCAATGTAAATGCCTAAGCAGGTCAACATCTTATTCAGTAGAGTCACCACCCATATAATGGAGTGTTTTCTTCAGTAGATTCAGTGAAGCAGAGGAAGAGTTGGGATCTAATTATCTCTTATTGTAATGGAACGGGGGTGTGCTCACAGAAGCGAAAAGGGCATAAATCAAATATGTGTCCTCTTCTATAGAATGTGAGTGCTTGAGCATGCACATGCACATTTGTGTGTGTGTGTGTGTGTGTAAGAGAGAGAGGAGGGAGAAAGACAGAAAGAAAGGTGAGTCTATAGAAAAATGTATTGTTAGGTGTTAAAAATAGTTAAAATTTTCTCAAGTGTTACACCAGGAGAAGAGTGTTATTGGAAAAATAAATACAGCTTTGGGTTAAGGTTATGATAATGTATTTTAATGAATGAGTTTCTTATCATTAATGCTTTAAATAGAATATTAAGCAAAAGTTTAATAAAGTCAAATCATTTCTTCAAACTAGCAGTGAAGATTTGCTTATATTTGTTCACAATAGAAAAAGGCAGTAGGTATTTTAGGCTTTTTAAAAAACAGTCCATTGAGAGTTTTCCATGAATAAATGATCCTCCCCCCCCCTCACCCCCGTGTCTAAATTCACTGCCAAAATATTTGGGACTGGACACCTGGGGCACTTGCTTCCTCCTTGGGCACAGGCCTCCTTCTCATTTCCCATACTGTTGGCCCAATCAATTCCATCTGTTACTGTCAGAACCCACATATGGCCAAATTCAAAGAGAAAAACTTGGCCTTGATGTCCACAGCTTCACTTCCTGTTCCGCTGAACCCGCCGCACGGTGCCCCTCTGAAGCTCCGCTCTTTCGCAGAGTGGGGGCTTTTATTCCTGATCTCCGTCCGCCACTTCACTAAGCCTCTAGTAGTTTTCAGACATTTGGGGCTCATTATGAATTTTATTTTACTGGTACTTTACCAAGGTCATTGCATTTTATCCAGGTTCAGATCGGGGCATGAATGGCTCTGCCTCCCATCATAGGCTTTCCAGGCCGCCGGTGTGCAGGGAGAAAGCAAAGGTTCCTTCCCCGGCCTCAGGAGTCCGACCGCGCAGGCCTGTCCGGACTCGCAGGCACTCTATGGATTTTCAGGGCCATGTGACCTAGGACCACATGAAGCTCTTTTTCCTTTAACTTTTCACCCTTCTGTATTTATTGGGATAACCTTGATAGCCTCTTTGTGATCTGAACATTACATGAAAAATTTCATATATATAGATAGATAGAGATATATAGATATTTGGACTCTTGTAAGCTTTTCTTAGAAAGAGCCTCTCCTTTGATTCTATGTGGTCCCATTATTGAAACTTAGCTCTGTTCTATGTGGCAAAACCAATCATTAGATCCAATATGAACCTCATTCCAAGGTTTTTTTCTCTTGTTTTTAAAAAATGTGCACACAATTTTTATGGGTTTCACCTCTGTTACTATTGGGCACACAATTCTGCTGAAGCCACAGTTATTTTGCAAGTCAGCGAGGACTTCTCCAGCACTGGGTTGGAGTTACGTTGGTAACTTTGCTCTAAATTCCCCTTTTAATGGAAAAAAACATGGATGGAAGGCAAAAGAGCATAAATCTTGCGAGTTGCTTTTCCGGGACTGGCCAGAACTAGCCGTAAATGAAGACGCTGTGCGCTGCTGGCATCCGTATTCTCCTCACTCAGCTTTCAACAAGTAGTAGCCGGCCAGAGAGCATTAGAAGGTAAAGGGATCAACCAGTTGTTAATCCAGTTGTGACTTTGGTTTGGGGTTCATTTCTTCAAACGGCCAAGTTGCGCGTTGTTCTGTGATTGAGTGCCTTTGTCCTGACAGGGCTTTTCATTTTGTACCTTTCACCATTGTTTTTGGCCCCGGACCAAGCCTCACATCTTCTCGCCCTAGAATTCCTTTCTGCAGGCTCCGCGGCAGGCGAAGGCCGCCGGGTAACTTGAGACGCCTCCGCTTCCCAGCAGACAGCACATTAAAGCGAGGCCTGTTGGCCAGCTGCAGAGACAGGTGTTCTTCTCCTTCACTTTGCACCCACCCCCCATTTACTGGTCCTAAGAATTCCTCTTCCAGGGTTGTTCACTAATGCTGAAGGAATCGGGCAGGTTTTATCCACGATAGAGTCTGGGGTTAAAATGCCTCACCTGCTCGGTAGCTTAGCATTGTGAACAGTGTTTCCAGATGGAGCGCGCCATCGTGTCGTCGTTTTCGCTTGTTCCTAGTGAATGAGCCAGAGGCGACGGTGCCGCTCGCAGGTCCACCACATAACGTGTTTACCGACTCGGGTTCTGTCTGGGCTCTTTGCAGAAGGCTGACGCATGCTGCTTTCTGAGAAACTGGAGAAGTCCCGTAAATGCTGTGATTATTGTCCTTTTTTTCCTCTGTAGAGAGCAGCCCTGAAAACCTGAACGGGGTTAGGCCAATCAAATTTAATGTTCGTAGGGCTAATCCGGATCCATTTTTTCACAGCTCTATTATATAGATGAAAAGGGTCAAATATCGTAGTGTTTACTTCAGACTCTGCTGTGGCTTAAAACATGCCTTTGGAGAGTGTGATGGTTTTCACCAAAGAATAGGCTGAGCGAGGTGTCGAGATGTGGTCTGTTGAGTATACATCTCCATAAGCCGTTATTCCCTCTTCCTGATCTAAAATTTAGGTATAAAAATCCCTCTTTGAGCCGTCCAAATTGTTTTCACAAGCCACACCCCCAGGGCAACCCTCTGGGACTTCGCATACAGGCTCAGGTCCCTCTGCTTTTCCTCTTCTTTGCAGGATCTGGGATGAATAAGAATATTTTTTCAGAATTAAAGTAAAGGCTGGTTAATACAAATTAATATTATAAATCATTAGCATCAGATATTACTTTTTTTGATTTAGGTGATACTATATGACAAGTAAATGTCATACATCGGTGGAACTGTGAGTTAATAGCATTGCTTATTAACATTCAGAATTGTCTCTTCGAAGATATTTGGATGGAACATGGGCCACAGGGAAGAGAGTGTCCTGCCTTCCATCTCCCAGTCTTCCAGGATTCCTGGAAGCTGGTCCTTAACGAAAATGGCACAGCCCTCAATCACTGCCCTATGGCTGCCAGCATCTTTAGACTCTTCCTCCTTTCCTTCAGACAGGAAATCAGAGAAGCCAGAATGGTAGCAAGACTTTGTGAGTGGCCTCACCATACTGTCACTCACGGCTTTCTGAAAACACCTGGATATTTATTACGTCCGTAAACCCTATGGCTGGCCCAACGTGCCCTGCATTCCAGCCACATGCATTACTGGTTACGCTCTGGGCACACTGAGTTCTGCTAGCCTTGGTGGCATACACATGACATTTCCTCTGCAGGCGTTGGGTCTTCATGCCCTCTTTCTCTTTCTTCACCTGGTAATTCCTACTTTTTTTGCAGTCATAAAATCAGACCTCTTTTCCTTTGAGAACAATTCCCAACCTTTCCTAAGCAGAACTAGGTATTTCCTCCTCTCTTGATTGCTTTCAGTTGGGCATGCATCACATAATTTTTGTTCTGATCTTTGTTTGCTCTGCATGATTTGTTAAGTGTCTCACTAGATTATTGGTTCCTTGAGGATAAGGACAGTATGTTATTCATCTTTCTTCACGCCCTTTGACCTGTCTCCCATGCTGCTGCCTGGCAGACATGCAATAGTTGCTCAATTAATACTGGCTTAATGAATGAGTAAAGATGTGAGTGAATAAAGCCATACTTATAGTGTGTCTTAGAAGGTCAGGGATGACGAAGGCAGCCTCTACATCTGTGAGGGGGACAGTGCATGAGGGATGTGGAGAAGGGACACTCCTAACTTCAGTTGCTTGTTTTCTGGAACTTAGCACCAACTAGCTAGAATTAACTAGTCATACCTTTCGCCTAACTTTTTCCTTTCCATCTATTTATTGGTACTCTGTTCATGAAGGTCACATGATAAGGAAGGCACTGTGGCAAATTCCTAGTGTGGCATTGTACTGCCCCAACAACTGGTGATCGTGATCTGTTTTATATAGTGTTTCAAATTTACAAGTAAAAGAGTCACCTTCGCTTCAGAATACAATGAGGATTATTACAATTTTTATTTTATTTTTAAAGTTAGATATTATCTTTGGCATTTTTCTGACTGTGTAGGAAGTAGTTATTTTAGAATCCCAAGTCCTCTCGTGCTGGCCTATTACTTTCTTCTTCTCCCTCTGCTCATTTTACAGAGTATGGGCAAACAGTTTCAGGCAAGGTTCTGAGCCCTTTTAAAAAACAGCCATCTGGCCCTGATGTGTGTGGCTCCACTGGCTGGGCATCATCCTGCAAAGCAAAAGGGCTCTGGTTTGATTCCAGATCAGGGCACATGCCTGGGTTGCAGGCTGATCCCCAGTCAGTGCATGTGAGAGGCAACAATCGATGTTTCTCTTGCACGTCGACATTTCTTTCCCTCTCTTTCTCCCTCACTTCCCCTCTCTCTAAGAATAAATTTTTTAAAAATCTTAAAAAAACAACCATCTGGGGGTGGGGATTGTTATAAAATCCCAGTTTCTCAGGGGAGAAGCAGAGGCTCAGAGAGCTCAGGTGGCCTGCCCAAAGGGTCTGCAGCAAAGCAGGGATTCGAGCCCATTCAAGTCTAAATCTATGCTCTTTGCCGCCATGAAAAACTCTTCTTCAGAAGTCAATACTACCATAGGAAGGAAAAATTATTTATAGGGAACAACACTGAGCAGCTAATTTAAAGAATCCCTTAGTAATACCTCACAAAAGAGAAGAAAAAATAGTAATTTCACTTCTAGCTTCAGCCCCCAGTAAACTTTTGAATGCTCATGCAATTTGTAGTTCAAACCAGATAACTTAAATATTTCCTGAAGTAAGTAACTAGTTCTGTAACTTGGTAATAATTTCTGACCCACTTAACCCATGCAGAGGGTCATGGTGCATGGCGTAAATGCCTGAGAAGTTTAAGTCAAGAAATACACAGTAAAACTATTTCGGTTTTTTTGTTGTTGTTTTACCCTTTCATCCTGCTTGAAAAATATTTAAAGTTCAAAGCTATCCACGAATTATATTTTCTCCCTAGAAATCAGAGATGACAAACAGACGTTAGCTGTCAGAAAAGCCAGGAAAAATTCTCAACAAAATATTGGCAAACCACAGCCAGCAATACATTAAAAAGATTTATCCACCATGATCAAGTGGGATTCATCCCAGGGATGCAGGGATGGTTCAATATATGCAAGTCAATACACGTAATACATCACATAAATAAAAGACAAGACAAAAACCACATGATCATCTTGATAGATGCAGAAAGCATTCAATAAGGTACAGCACCCATTTATGATAAAAAACACTCAGCAAAATGGGAATAAATGGGGCATTCCTAAATGTAATAAAGGCCATATATGAAAAACCTACAGCCAACATCATACTCAATGGGCAAAAACTAAAAGCTTTCCCACTAAGATCGGGAACACGACAAGGATGTCCGCTTTCACCACTTCTTTTCAACATCGTACTGGAAGTCCTAGCCACAGTGGTCAGACAAGAAAAAGAAATAAAAGGCATCCAAATAGGAAAGGAGGAAGTAAAGCTATGATTGTTTGCAGATGACATGATAGTGTACATAGAAAACCCTGTAGAGTCTACCAAAAAATTCTTCATCCTAGTAAGTGAACTTGGCAAAACAGCGGGATCCAAAGTCAATATTCAGAAATCAAAAGCATTTTTGTACACCAGCAATGAAATAGGAGAAGAAATCAGAAGAAAATACCATTCCATATAGCAACAAGAAAAATAAAGTACCTAGGAATAAATTTAACCAGAGAGGTAAAAGACTTGTACGCAGAAAACTATACAACATTGAAGAAAGAAATTAAGGAAGACACAAATAAATGGAAGCATATACCGTGCTCATGGATTGGAAGAATTAATATCATCAAAATGTCCATACTACCCAAAGCAATTTATAGATTCAACGCAATCCCTATTAAGATACCAAAGACATATTTCACAGAAATAGAAGAGACATTTCAAAAATTTATATGGAACCATAAATGACCCCAAGTAGCCGCAGCAATTTTGGCAAAGAAAAACAAAGTAGGAGGGATCACAATACCGGACATCAAACTATACTACAAAGCTGCTATACTCAAAACAATCTGGTACTGGCACAAGAACAGACCCATAGACCAGTGGAACAGAATAGAAAGCCCAGAAAGAAGCCCAGGTCTATATGGGCATCTAATATTTGACAAAGGTGGCAGAAGCATAAAATGGAGCAATAATAGACTCTTCAACAAATGGTGTTGGGAGAGCTGGACGGCTACATGCAAAAAATTGAACTTGGATCATCAGCTGACACCGTACACAAAAATAAACTCAAGATGGATAAAAGACTTAAATATAAGTCGCAACACCATCAAAGTCCTAGAGGAGAACATTGGCAGGAAACTCTCAGATATCCCACGCAGCAATTTTTTCACTGATATGTCTCCTAAAGCAAGGGACATAAAGGAAAGAATAAACAAGTAAGACCTCATCCAAATAAGAAGCTTCTGCACAGCTAAAGAAAACATCAGCAAAATGAAAAGGGAGCCAACCGTATGGGAAAATATATTTGCTCATGATACATCAGATAGAGGTTTGATCTCCAAGATCTATAAAGAACTCACTCGACTCCACTCCAAGAAGACAAATGATCCAACCAAAAAATGGGCAAAGGTCCTGGGCAGACGCTTTTCCAAGGAAGAGATAC
The DNA here is from genome assembly GCF_021234165.1 of Pteronotus mesoamericanus. Taxonomy (NCBI): domain Eukaryota; kingdom Metazoa; phylum Chordata; class Mammalia; order Chiroptera; family Mormoopidae; genus Pteronotus; species Pteronotus mesoamericanus. The sequence continues at coordinate 3,253,555 of NW_026555277.1, forward strand.
AGAGGGCCCAGAGACATTTGAAAGGATGCTCGGCATCACTAGCCATCAGAGAAATGCAGATCAAAACCACCATGAGGGACCACCTCACACCGGTCAGAATGGCCATCATAAACAGATCCACAAACAACAGGTGCTGGCAAGGCTGTGGAGAAAAGGGAACCCTAGTACACTGTTGGTAGGAATGCAGACTGGTGCAGCCACTGTGGAAAGTAGTGTGGAATTTCCTCAAAAAGCTGAAAATGGAACTGCCTTTTGATCCAGTGATTCCCCTGCTGGGACTATACCCTAAGAATCCCAAAATGCCAATTTAAAAGAACCTATGCACCCCAATATTCATAGCAGCACAATTTACAATAGCCAAGTGTTGGAAGCAACCTAAATGCCCATCAGTAGGTGATTGGATCAAAAAACTATGGTACATTTACACAATGGAATACTATGCAGCAGAAAGAAAAAAAGAACTAGTAAACTTCGCGACAGCATGGATGGAACTGGAGAGCATCATGCTAAGTGAAATAAGCCAGGGGGCAAAAGACAAATACCATATGATCTCACCTATAAGCGGAACCTAACCAAAAATGCAAGGAAGCAAGGAAAATAAGACCAGCAACACTGAAAGGAAAAGAAGCCAATAGAGACAAGAGGGAAGGAGGGAGGGGAGTGGGAGAAAAGGAAGGGAAGGGGAAAGTCAAGGAACATATAGCAAGGACTCCTGGACAAAACCAAAGGGGAAGAGCTGAGGGAGGGAGGGAGGGGGGCAAGGGAAAGTGGTGGGGGGCGGCAGAGACCAATGTATTTCAAAAAAAATAAAATAAAGAAATAAACAAACAAACAAACAAATAAATAAGAAAAGCCAGAAATAAAGGTGATAGTTTTTTTTTAAATAGGTTCTGAGAAGAAAGTCTACCAGGGTGAATGAAATCTAGTAATCCCACATCTCTAATTCCATGTCTACTGAAATGTCCGGTCTTGAGTGTGGCCCTTGGTACAGTACACATCATAAAGTATGCTTTGTAGAGGCTCTGGAATAAGATCTAGTAGAAGTTTCCATTTAAGTTGAATGGAAGGCATAAAAGAGAGGAGCTCAGAAATCTGGCAACGATGGATTTACTCCATGTGTGAAAGAGTGGTATGAGTGCCCTTTCCACAGTTGATTCATTAATTGGTTTATTACGAAAGTCCCACAAGTTATATTTCACTGCTTGTTTGAATATAGTTATAAATGCCTAAGTAGTGAGCCCACAAATTAAACATGGACCCCCAATACCCATCAAATGATGTTTTAACATCTATCCATGTCTCTAATAATTTTCTAAGTAATAATAGTGTGCCTAATTTGAGTAGAATACTGTTTTAATTTTATTTTTAAATTTAGATCTTTCTAAAGTTGATCAAGTATTAATTTATAGGGAAATTATTATTCTCCTCTTGGAATATGCCTCTCTCAATCTATGGTGTGAAATGCACCAATGTCTGACAGAATTCCTTTAGTAATAAGCTCTCATTGTATGAGATTCCATGGCACCATTGTTTGAATGAATCAATTACCATCACACATAGAGCCTACTTTCTCTTAGTCATGTTTTTTGAAGATTTCTCAGATGTTTTTCAGGAGTAGTTTTGTAAAAACTATCAAATTCATTATTTTACTGGTGGACATAATTATACCTGAACTGTCTTAAAAGTGCCTTTTTTCATTAAAAAAAAAAGTCAACAGCAGCTAAAAGGCATCTATTATATAACTCCCTGGCATGGATCCCTCCCCTGTTAACTAACTCAAATTTTCAGGAAGCTTGAATTCCTCCAATTACATTTTAATGCCATTATTTCTTACTCTGTTTCAGTGGCAACAAAGAACAGCTGGCCACCTCCGTGATAATAACCTTCATATAGTTGAAACTTGAATGGTTTTGGACATGGTACTTACAAAAACATCTCCTTGCAAATGATGTAGCCTATTTGGTATTTCCCCCTGTAAATAGCTAGATTTCTTATAGCCAGCCCTTCCAGCAACTATCAAATTTTAGCTCTATTTAGTATAATGCAAGCATTTTCTGCCTCATCTATTCAGGAATGTCTTCCGAGGAGGTTTCACAATAAAATTTATTGTGTTTAATTTATGACATACAATGTAAGAAGAATGGAATGCTTTTCTGTTAGGATTTGCATTGATAATGAAAGGTTACCATAGTGCCAGTCTGCCTTTACCAAATTCGCCAAATTCTGAAGGGAATGCCAATTAGAAGGCAGTAGAGCTTTTCCCTGCAAGAGATTGAGACCCATACCTTGTGTTGGGGTCCCGACCAGCTCCCCTTCTAACTGGGGGAGAAGGCAGATGCTGGGTGAAACAGAGTGCTTATGAAGTGATATCGATCATTCTGGGTAATAGCCACACCCCAAGGAAGCTGAGGAAATGATTCAGTCTTTCTGAGGTCATCTTTTCTGTTAGGATCTGTAGAGCCAAGAAGTCTGAAAACGCTCCCATTTTGCTCTCTTTAGGAAAAAACAACATTGATTTTAGAGGCTTTTGTTATGGAGGCCAGGGGGATTTTCCGACTGTAGCACAGGGGAAGCTGAGTTCAGATTGGGAAGCCAGACATTTCTTGGCCTGAGTTTCTCACTTGAATGGGATTCGAGTGTGCCCCCTCCTCACCTCTCCAACCCCCAAGCAGCTAGAAGCCCCACCTCCTCCCTTGACCATATGGGGAAGCTGGCTCCGTGGCTGTTATTCTACTAACTCCAAGTTCACGCAGCTGTTCATTCCCTGCTTAATGTACTGGTAATTACAGCAATGTGTTTTTCTCTTTTCCAATCATGTAACTTTTTTCTGATGGAAAATGATTTGTTTTTAACAACTTCCATGCATTTTGTTCTTTAATAATAAAAAAATAAATAAAAAAGAAAATAAAAAGGCATGCCTTGTAGCACTGAGGGGTTGAATTCTCTATAAAAAGCCAAAGTCCCTATATCATTTCCCATCTCCATAGGAGGGCTCCCTGGTCTAGCCAAAAGTGGGGGTGGGGGGGTGGAGACTTAAGTGGGTGTAACTAACTTGATATGAATAGGTCATTTGGGAAACAAAGCAAGCTCACTGCCTTCTGCACATGGAGGTGGTGAAAACATTTTTTTAAAAGTAAAACTGGGAAAAATCAAAAGTACAAATTGAGCTTTGCTTTCATAATCCAAGTTCATTGTTCTCTCAAGGGATTTTAAAAACAAATATCTGAAGAGATTTTTGATTATCTCAGTCCTGTCTTTTGGAGCATGTAAATTTTCCGCTTTGATGGTTGGGTTTGGGTGGGGACTCAAAAGATAGCAAGGGACGCATCCTTTCCCTTCAGCCTGCCAAGCTCCAGGGTGCAGATCAAACGTGTTTGCTTACAGTATCAGTTCATTCGTGGGTAAAATACATCAGCCTTAGACTCTTTGCCCTTGTAGCTCCCTAAAAGGCATGGGGAGTCACCACAGGAAGATTTTTAAATGAAAAAAAAAAAAAAACAACCACACTGTTTAAAGCATTTTTAAAAGCAACTTTTTCAGCTCCTTGGACTATTATATTTCGGAAATTTGGTTTTTTTTTAAAAAAAAAGTTAAGCAGCAGTTGTAGGAAAGAACACCAAGTCAAATCCGTGTGTCTGGATGGAAACGCTAGTTCTATGGGGCACATGTAGCTAATTTGATCAGAAGGATTGTTACAGAACAATAAAAGTTCTGTAACTTTTAAAAGTTCGGCTGCCTGCCACCGCAAAAGCCAAACTCGTGCGGTAGATGCTGGTGAAAAAGGAAAGAGGTTTTAGTCAGATGCTGCATGATCTGGGAGGATCATGCCTCAAAGCCCACCTCCTCAGCAAGACTAAGACAAAAGACAGTATCCAGAGTTCCTGCTTCCATTTAAGTACAGTCTTTTGAAGGCCACAGGTGGCTGCTAAGTGGTCATCCAGGTAGCTTCGCTTGTTCCTGGCTGCTGTCCATTTCAGGCTCCCTTCTGGACACTGCATGTGGAGCCCACATGGCCATGGGCCATGCAGCTGCTAGGGCCTCGAGGTCACATGCTTCTGGGGGAGAGCACATGAATGCGCAGGTGACTACAGCACTAGGTGGGTAAGATAGAGAGACTCCCTGCTGGAGGCCATGGGACACGTGGCTGCTGAGGCAATGTGGACCATGGAAAGAACAGGCCAGTGCAGGTTACAAGCCAGCAGGCCATGAGCCAGAAAGCAAGAATTTCTTTGTTCTCCTGGAATTATATTGGCTTGGGTGTGGAATGGAACAGGGGCTTTCTCAGAATGACCAGTCTACTTCCTTAACTTCAGTGCACATCAGGTTGGTTCACCTCCCAACCAGTCCCCACCTTCCCCAGGCCTCTTTGGTCTAGGTCCTCCCTCTGTGCCATTCAGACTTCTGTGGCACATGTACCTGCCTTCTCCTGGTCCCATCGCAATCTGGTACCGGAAAGGGGGGAGGAGGGCTTTTTCCTCTATCCAATTATCTTGGTAGCCTTGCGTGCACTCATTATGAGAACCTCCCTCTGCCATCATTTTGGCCAATGAGCAGAGATTCCCGTGGTGCTCTGCACAGCTGCCCACCAGTAGCAGGATGATAGGAAAATTTTTTATATGAAATTTCAAACTTTGATGAAGTCGAGAGGATGACAGACGAGTACAAATTAGATGGGCCTCATTTGCTATTTGAAAGACTCATATGATTTAACATTTAGATAAAGTTATGAAGTATGTATTCTGAGCCCAGAATCCTTTGGTGCTAAAATGTATCTTTATCTTCTAAGGACAGTAACTGGGTTGCTTGTGTATTACCTTTATGCAAATTATGGTTGGCAACAGCATGATCACCAGAAATCACTTCTCTTTTCCTCTGTCCCTCTTGTCTTGCCTTCCATCCAAAAGACTTCCATTTCTTTCTTTGGAAATTTTATTACACCAACGTGAGAAAATTTTAAATATCCAAATTGAAACTTGGAACTGAATAATTTCTAAATTTTTAATAACGTGGATAAAACCAATTGCTTTGCTCAAGAACCACAGCAGTCACAGTGACAGTGGAGAGGCACTGTTGTCCTGTGACGTATTTTGTTAGAAGCTCTACATGTGACAAACTTCATTGAGAGGTGGCTGTGCTTTGCTCCTCACACATGCAGTACATGGGTCTAGATCTGATTTCACCCTTTAGAAAATCATCATTGCCTGTATATGAAAAGCAAAAAGTGGTGTTTAGTATATTTAAGAATTAGGATTTTCAGAATTAGTAACATGTCTGCAATCCAGGTGTCTTTGACACCTCATATTCTATTTCTTTGGATGAGTGTATCAGTAGCTTGGAGAAAATTTTATTTTTAAAGCTTTAAGCCATTCTGTCATTCATTAGATCATCAGAACCTTTGCCCATTTTCAAGTTGTATTATTTGTTTTTGGTATTGAGTTGTATGAGTTTCTTATATATTTTGAATATTACCCCCATATCAGATATGTGGTTTGTAAATATTTTCTCCCATTCTGTAGGTTGTATTTTTTGTTGTTGTTGATTATTCCTTTGCTTACTGAACATGTTGTATGTGCTAGGCATTTTCTAGGAACCAAGAATTCAACAGTGAATAAAACAGATAAAATCTCCTCCTCATGTATTTAAAATTTAGTAAGAGAAGGTATACAAACAAAATATATCAGTAAAAAATTAGGTTAAATAGCAATAAGAGCTAAAGAGAAAAAATAAAACACTAAAGAGACTGAAAGTGATGGAAGAGTAACAGTTTTACATGAGGTGGCAGATAAGACCTCACTAAAAGTAACTTTCGAGCACACATTTGAAGGAAGTGAGCTATGACTCTGTGACTCTCTGAGAGGAAAACTGTCCAGCCAAAGTGAACAGCAAGTGAAAAGGCCCTGAGGAGGTATAGACCTTGTGTGTCCAAAGAACATCAAGAAGGCCATTGTCCCTGGAATGTGGAGCATGATGGGGCCGATGTTAAGACGTAAGGTCAGAGAAGTAGGAAGGAGCCAGATCATGCAAAGTCATGGTTTATTAGAAGGGCTTTGATTTCTACTTTGAGTTATGGAAAGCCACTAGAGATTATTCAATAGAAAAATGATAGACTCTGATATAACCTTTAACAAGATCACTCTGGCTTTTACATCAAGAGTTGATTCAGGGCTGCAAGGGAAGAAGCACAGACCAGGTAGGAAGCAAGTATAAAACGCTGGGCAAGAGGTGGAAGTGGAAAAGTAGAGATAATAGATGTTAATGGAGGTTCTACTAATAGGTATCCCAGGCACTGTTTTAGGCTTTGTGCCTGGGGAGAACAGAGGCTCTGTTTCCATGGGATTTACAGTTTACAGACAGGGATTAGACAGTCAACAAATAAGTCATCATATGTATGAAGGTGATATTTCTATTTAGGGAAACCTAAAGGAATCTCTAGAACTGAAGGTGGCCAAGCACAGAACCAGGGAGAGGTAGGAGAACGTTGCTGGGTCCACCTGAGACAATGGCTGTGAAGAAGGTGAAGTGCTTGGCATCTCCTTCTTTCCCCTCTTTTCTTTTTTTTAAAATTTATTTTAAACATTTTAATAATATGTATTTTATTTTTCTTATTATTGAGGTATAATTGACAGATAAAATTGTAAAATATTTAAAGTGTACACTATGGTGATACATGTCCATGGTAAAAGAATGCCTTCCACCCAGTTACTTAACACATCCATCACCACCCATATTATTTATCTTTCTTTTTCCTTTCATGGTGAAAGTGTTTCACTCTCTTAGCAAATTTCAATTATACAATACAGTGTTATAGTGTGTATTGAATATACAGTGTATATTGTATAATTGAAATTTGTCTAGTCACCATGTATAATTGTTCTTGTCTAGTCGCCATGTTATATGCTAGAGTCTCAGACCTTATTTATCTTACAGCTCCCCCTCCTTTTCTAAACACACACTTTCATTGTGTGGGTCTATGTGCATGCATCTGGAATCTCTACAGTTTGAGGGTACATTAAAATCTTCAAAGATGTGAATGTCAAATATTAATTCACACTCAGAACAATTATTTTCTAGGCTTTGTAGAACAGGGTATTTTTGAGAATGAAACGATCCATGAGCCTGTCCTTTAAGGACTAGTTCTAAACCATACACTTCTTTCCCGTTGGTTTTGTTAAGCGTGATAGCTCACAGGTGCAAAGGTGAGTTCCTGAAGCCCTGAACCGAGGACCTCCTATTTATATGCCTTAGCATTTGGTCAGTCTCAAGATAGTCTGACTGACAGTCCTTGAAACACAGAGCACTGTGTTTAAAGAAAATATCACAGGCACACCACTCATCCATGTAATGCTCGCTTCTAAGGGCAGGTTTCTCTCGGAAGGTACAAGAGGCCGTGACTGAGATCATTAAAGAATCAGCCTTGTACTCCACACATGATAGAGTGTGGAGTCAGATGGGAATTTTGTTCTGAGCAAGAGCAAAAAGACAGTGTCCTTGACATCAGTCATGCAAGAATTAAGGAGCAGAGTTGGCAGCACTAACCTTGAGTGCTTTCCCCTGAGGACTCTGCTGTGTTTTCACAAAGGCCTCCGAGGGCCGGGATGAAAGGTGGAAATGTAAACACAGCACAGCCAGTCTTGGCCTTTGGTCCAAGAGTGAGCCCCACGGGTTTCTAAGGAAACAGTTTCTAGGATTCCAGGGTGGTACTGGGCAATGGCTTTATAGGAGAGACAATCATCCAAGTCAGAAAATACAACACGAATGAAGCAAATACAGCACCCTTCCTAAAGGGGATTAAATCCTTCAGAAGCCAGGGGGTCTCCATCAACTGCTGCTGGGGTCTTAGCTCATGCCCATTATTGCTGGTTTCCCAGATGACATTCCCTGCCAGGCCTGATGTGCTAAGGTAGCCCTGCCTTTAAAGAGGAGGCTGTGGTGCCCATGAGGGAGAGGGGATGGAGGAGAGGTTGTTTGTAGTTGCAGAGCTTGACTGTTCATCCCTGATATTCACACCTGAGGTCAGAATCCCCCACCATGGTTGTCTTCTCTAGCATACCAAAGAGAGGCTGTGTCAGCTCACCTGGAGAAGTAATTGGAGGGGCATAGGTGATAAAAATAAGGTGAGGGAAAGGAATTATAATAATATTAATAAATGTTATTGCCATGGGCCAGAGAGTAGTTCTATGTGACAAACGGACTTGAGCACAGTTCATGACATGATCAAAATGCAGTTTTACTTTATTTATCTTATCTAGTTAGTTGCTCACTTGTATTTTAAAAATTTAATCACTATAGTAATCTAATTTTGCTTTAAATAAAAACTCTTAAGAGTTCCATGAATTTACTATTCACTTTTGGTCCTATAGTCACTTTATGTCACACAGTCTCAATTTAGAAAATAAAATGTCCTGTTCAAGATAGTAATCAAAACTGTAGCTTGTTATGAAATCAGATATCAAGTCTCCCTTCCAAGCTTGTACCTACTTCTTACTGGAAATTTACAAAGGAAGAGGGGCAGTAAGTCAAGATTTCAAGTACTCTGAATTCCTCTCTATTTTTTTATCCTCACCTGATGACATGCTTATTGATTTTAGAGAGAGGGGAAGGGAGGGAGAGATAGAGAGAGAGGAAAACATCAATGCGAGAGAGAAATATCAGTCAGTTACCTTGGGTATGTGCCCTGACCGAGATGGAACCCTCAACCTAGTCAGGTGCCCTGATTTGGAATTGAACCTGCAACCTTTTGGTCTGTGGGATGATGCCCAAACAACTGAACCACACCAGCCAGGCCTTCTTCTCTATTTTTTATCATATACCCTTCCTCCTCCTCCAGCAACTCACCAGACTGTGCCTAACTTTCAAGTCACAGCAGCCAGAGAGACAGAAGAAAAGTCTTACTTGAGCTGAGCCTGTCCTTAACAGGCTTTAAGTTTTCTGGGTTTAACGGATGATTAAGGCTGACATTTTGCATCAAGAGTTCCTTTGGATGTGCAGAAGACCCAACTCCCGCAGTCCCCTTGACCTGGGCAGATTTACGATGATAGACTGCAAAGCTTCGTAGCATCTGGGAACATGGCATCCATTTCTAGATGGGGTTCCTGGCCATCTAGTTGACCTTGTTGTAAAGACTTGGCTCTGTCTCTCACATGGCATACATAAGAGAGACACACATACATCCTTACTCCAGAACTCTGGAATCCAATCAGGTCCACCCCAGGCAACTGACTCTACTCTCTTGCCTCAGAAGAGTCACTATGTGGTCATCCCTCACTCAGCTTGGAACAGACGGGATACCACCATTCTCTCTCCCAAGACTGTTCTGCAACGTTCTCTTGCCACCCCTCTTAAGGTGAATAAAGAGATTCAAAAATCATGCAACAGATTCTTATCTATTTTCTTTGTAAGTATTTTTAAGGCACACTGTTTCACACAGACTGTTATCTGATGTTAACTTGGGGAGGCATCATCCAAGCTAAGTCAGGAAGAACCCCCATTTTGATCTCCTATTGAATTTGTACAAGAAATTGTGCATGATTAAAATTGGGAAGAAAAATGTAGATTTTCTGTATTATTCCATCCTTGACCTTTTCATATGCTCATCACCCTTTCTACCTACCCATCTTATTTTTATAAGTTCTTTTCATCAGGAAATATGAAGCCTATGGTGCCTAATGTAGGACAATGCTACAACCACTACCACCACCACCATCTCAAGCAATAGGCTCTTTAAATCTTTCATCTCCATTAACATTCTCTATCATAAGACACACTGAGGACGCAGCATTGTAAAAACCAAGAGATTTTTCTTGAGTCTCTCTCAAGTACTATGTAGAGTTCTAGTTGAAGAAGGTGGCAAACACAATTTCTTGACCTAGAAGAGTTCAAGGCTCATTTTAGTTATTTTCACTGGAATCTCAAACAATACCTAATTTTGTCAATACATATTCATCACCATGAAAATTCTTTTTTGCAACATAGTATATATTGTGAGGTCTGTCAGAAAAACTGAGTCTGAAGATTGAGGTGGAGAATGTGGGGTGGGATTGGGTAGAATGGTCTCCTCTAGATCAGAGGTAAGTCGATGCCACAGAAAGGATCCCTTTTTACTACAACCCTGAACATTTTTTACTTTTTTGTGCTGGTACTTTATCTCCTAAGACAAAGTCAGGAAAATAAGCTTTTTTACTCAAACCACCAAATTGTACTGAACGACTACCAAGTAAATAGGGTTATATTGGAAAGTATTAAACATTGCTGTTAAAATAATTGGCTTTCACCTTTTAATCCCTTCAATGTCACCCCAAATTCCAGTATTAGTAACTCAGAAAACTTAACCACCACTGGTTCATTCATTATTAAAGAAAACATTATAAACTCATTTGAACTGAGCTGTTAATTGTTTTTTTAAGGTTAATGGTTGACATTAGCTTTTCTTAACCTTCCAGGATAACATTTGCATTTTGTTTTAAAAAAAACTCAAATGTCCTTAAACCTAAAGGACTTGGTTAGATAAACATTTGAGGAACCATGGAAAGCCAGCTATGGAGATTTTTTTTTGGTGGGGTGCCTATGAGTACCAGCCAATACCCCCACTAAAGAAACACACCTAAGTCTAGTGTTGGTACTTGGGAACAAAAGAGAAAGTATCCTTGGAAAGATGAAAACAAAGGTTATCTGAAGGACAGTTTTTGACTGTTCCATCTCTTTAAAGAGTATTATATTTCAGTCAATAAAAATCAGTTACTGAGGATTTAAATATTTAACCATTCTTTCTTGAAAAGATATGGCATTGCATGCTTAAGATATGATCTTCTAGCTTTGAGTCTGTTTTCCATTTTAAGAAATTATTCTGTGATGTGTTGCTGACTTGGAGACAAAATGTTTAAACTAATGGTCAAGAATGGCCAAGACCTGATAAAACTTCATCACATCCAGTACTTATGATGTGCCCCATCCTAGAGAAATCCCCAAGAAGAACTCTCCCCTCCTCACACTGCTCACCTGCCACAAGCTGCTGAAATGTGGGATGAGTAAGGATTGTGTTATTTAGTGCCATGCAGAATCACACTGGAGCCCACGACAAAAGGAAAATATTCTACCTTCAATATCTTTAACACAATAGCCTTCCATATTTGAGCCAAATGGGAAAAGGTAATAGAAGTTCCACAATCAGAGAGTGTCTGTAAATAAATCTCTGCGTTGCCCAATCTGTGTGTTCACCATTGTCAACATTCATTAACCAGCCCCACGGTGGCAGCGAGGGCCCTGCAATCAGGGGCTGATTGGAAATAACTGTTTTCATTCCCTAATATCTCAGGGTCATAAAACAAACAAAAACGGCTTGTCTTGATTTAAAATGCTGAACTTCCGTCAACACTAATTTTCAGAAATATTGCAATAGAGTATTATTTATTTTGATTACTGAATATTTTGAAGACTCCTTGTTTTGTGTCTGAAGAAAGTACACCACTTTCTTCATCTTAGTTCTGGATTTGGGTTTGTTGCAATCTGAGCATACTAGATCTGAGTTTAAAAAAACATCAAAACCTGCCCACAGAGCCAAAGGGTGACCTTTAATGGAAATCTCATGGTAAGACTATGGAGGATGATTCTTTCTTTGTCCTTGTCAACTAGAAATATACATCTTGTAATGAATAAGAACTTTGAATCCTCCTTAGCCAAATTCAGTGATCAGAAAATGATCTAAGTAACTGAAAACAAATGGTAAGATTGTCTTTAAAGACTTGAAAGGCAATTTAGAAGATTTTAAAATATTTATATATGTATTTTAAACATAATTTTTTGTGTGGCAGAGCATAATTTCAGAGATGAATCAAGAGTCAGGGCAGGTTCCCTATCTCTGACCCTTGTTTTGGACTTTCCAATTTTTTTTCCTTAGTTTCTGAGGTCAAGTTGCCTGATAAATACTTTATCCTGAACACAGGCCAGATTTTCTAAGCTTTGCAGAAAGTTACTTTGCATATGAAAAAAAGACAGCAAAATTATATAATGAATAGAACATTAAATTGGCTGAGAAAACCCTCTCTGAATATTTACTATGAAATGATTCTCAGAATTGAGATTCATAACACTAAAAATTTAGATTTCATTGATGGTACCAAGAAATATCTTTGAGCAGCCATGGCTGTTTTGTAGCATGACAATATAAAAAAATGAAGATGGTACCACAAAATCTACTTATGTTGTTATACTCATATTTTATAAATTTATTATCCATAGAGTAATTTAAACTTTTATTATAACTATTTCTCTTTTCAATACTCATTTAAATACATTTATAGTCTCCTATTTGATGTTTTAAAGTTTTGAATGTAGTTGATTTTTTTTAAGTTATGGTAAAAAACCACATAAAATTTATCAACTTAGCCATTGCTAAGTATACAGTGCAGTAGTGTTAAGTATATTTACATTACTGTGTAACCAGTATAGAAGTTTTTCATCTTACATAGATGAAGAAGTGCTGTATCCATTAAACAGCCCCTGACAATCACCATGTAATTTCCGTTACTTTGAATTTGAATACTCTAGATATGTCATAGAAGTGGAATCATACAGTGTTTACCCTTTTAAGATTGGCTCACAATGTGTAATTTTTTTGTCCCCCAAATTTCAAAAGTGCCAAGAGCAAAGATTTCTCCTCTGGCCCCATGGACTGACTTATCCTCCAAGGCTTCCATGAGACTGTCATGGGACTTACCTTGGACATCTTTAGGAATAACCACTAGATAGAACCACAGAAGCAGCCTTCTAATCATCTGTAGTTCTAGGAGAGAGTTTCACCTTCGAATGTCACTGAAAACCCAGATTCAAATCCCACCCCCATATGACTGGTATTTCTTTCAAACTCCCAGCCGTGACATTTTCATGGGAATATACTGTTCTGAGAGACCCGTGAAGTATACAAGGTTGGTTTGGAAAAAGTCCAGCCATGGTTGATATAAAAAGAATGGTTTGCAGGACATCGATATAACCTCACAACCAAGGAGAGTGGGCTGGAATGCATATGTGTGAACAATGACAACTTCACTGTACTAGTCAGTGGGGGAAGTAGACACCACTGAGTGAGCATGTGCACTGTGTGGCCATCACATTCAAAATGACTGGGCGAATAGAGCAACAAATCTACATCAAATTCCTCTGGAAATTCAGATGATTCAGAAGGTTGCAGCTATGGGTAACCAGTGATTGACAGCTTCATCACAACAACACACCCCCACTCACATGCAGTGTATTTTGGCAAAACATCAAATCACCCTCTACAGCCCAGATTTGATGCCCAGCAATTTCTGGCTTTTCCTAAAACTAAAATCACCTTTAAAATAGAAAAGATTTCAGACCGTCAATGAGATTCAGGAAAATATGACTGGGGAGCTGATGGTGATTGGGAAAATTGTGTGAGGTCTCAAGGTACCTACTTTGAAGGTGACTGAGAAGTCATTGTGCTATGTACAATGTTTCTTCTATCTTCTATCTTCTTCAGTAAATGTCTCTATTTTTCATTGTATGTGGCTGGATACTTTCTGGACAGACATTGTATGTCATTTTATTTTGTCTAATGATATGATTTCTCGAGACAATGTTTTCCTTCGTTTTCTTGACAGAGCACTTTTATGAAAATTATTGGCTATTCCTTGTTAGAGAAAAGGACAGCAATAACCAAAAGACCATGTTGCAAGTAGGTACAGCCATGATGTCTTTTATATGTATCTCCTGTAATTCTTTTATGATAATGCTTTACATTTATTTCTAATGGTGTCTTTTATATTGAGGATTTAAGTGACTTACTTACTTTAGGTGTGGCCTATCTCATAACTAGAATCTGTCTTAAATAAGTGTGCAGCTCACCATCTCTATTGCCACAGCCACACTACAAAGCACGCCATTGCTTGCCTGGGCCAAGGCAATAGCCTTCATACCCCATCTCCACGCTTTCCCCAGCGGATTCATTCCCCACATGGAGCATCTTGTTCTAATCACCTGCAGCCCTTGTTTGAAACCCTTCAAACACCCTTAATTTTCCCTAGGATAAAATCCAGATTTAAAACTATGACTTACACACGTTTTCAAGACCTGCTCCATCTCCAGCTTCATATTGCATTGCTCCCTCGTGTATTCCCCACCACTCCCTCACACTTGGCTCAGCCCCACTGGTCACCTCTTGATTCTTTCAGTTCTTCTAAAGGCCTTTGCATGTGCTCTCTGCTCTCCACCTAGCACACGCTGCTCTCTGCTCTTTGGTTTACTCACAGCAATCTTTTATGTTATAACTTACATGCAACTTCTTGCGAGAGGTTTTCTTTGACCAGCTGATCTGTGTAACATTATTATCTTCAAAATAGTCTGATATTCCCTTAAATCTCACTTCTAATTATAAATTAAATTTTAAAAAATTGTTCAGATTCTAATCTTCCTACTAGAGAATCCACTCTGGCGGTAACTATTCTATTCAATTTATGTCTGTATTCTGAGTGCTTTCTCAGTGCCTGGTGCATTATAAATGCTCAGTGAATATCTGTTAAATAAGTGAAAAATATGGTCAAATTAACAAATATATAACATACTTATTTTCAATAATGCTGAGGTGGATCTAATGCATTCTAGTACCAGCAATACAGTAATATATATGTTTTAAATGAAATGATTTTTAACCCAAAGATTCATAAAATGATCATTCTAATCAGTTGGGTGATTTGTCTATTCAAAGCCTGACTCCCTTGTATTTGAGACCTTGGTGTCTCTTTGGATGGAAGAGGATGAGGGGTCATGGGGGAAGTTTATGATACTCCAATGAGCCATATAGGGTCTCCATGAGGCTGGTTGGAAGCTGAATCTAAGAGAACAGTGTATTTTGAGCAGATCTAGTTGGACACATACATATACACCTAAAGGCAGTTTTAGCCAGAAAATATGCTGCCTTAAGAATTAAATATAAATATTGTGGCAGGGAACACCAATGTTGAATAAACAAAAGCAAATGCTAGGCAGCACTTATCAGGTCACTTGGAACAGCATTTGCTTGGATGGATCAGCAGGAGGATGGGTCCTCTACTACAATCTTGCACCCAGAAGAACCAGCATCAGACTCCAGAAGAGGGATACTGCACTCTGGGCTTATGGGGTTGTTATGCACCAGCCTCTCTCCCGATATGATCAGAAGTTGGACCCAACATCAGTATCAGGAGGCAGAATTTTGTTTTCAGGCTAATCCCACTGGCTCAGCATGAATGGTTGGAGTAGCCCCGGGTTCTATCATGGTATAATCAGTGGACTGGAAACCAGCCCTGTCGATGTAATTCATGTAATGTAATGAATGGATGCCCTAATTCCCACCTCAGAACCCTTTCAGGATTGAGTGTTTTAAGTACACAGCCATGATGGTACCCATGGCACTTTGTGAGTGGCTAATCTGCAAGGAATCACTCTGGGATGATTTACTCCTTGCCTTTCATCTATTGTCCATTGATAGATACATGTTTCCTCTTCTTTCTGGAAAAATAATCGGGCTTTATTTCCCAGGATCCACCAGGTTAATTGCGACTGTATTACTGAGTTTTGGCTAATAGAATGTGGATGGAGGTGCTATACATTACTTCTAAGTCTGATTTACAAAGTCTTGGCTATTATTCCATCTTTCCTCATGGTTTTGTGATTGTATAGGACCTCATGGAGAATTGTAAAGCCTTTAAAAGGGAAGTAGACATAAAATTGAAGGATCCTAGTCTTAGAATGACTATCCAAAGCTCAGTCACATTGGACTGGATAGGAGCAAGAGATAAAACTGGAATTTATGTAACTATTGAGATTGAAGAAGTGGTATATCACAGACGCTAACATTTCATACTTTGATGAAAAAGCATATGAAGTAAGAACCAGGTAGTCAAACCTAGTAGAGATCTAAATAGATCACAAAACACATGATCATGTCCAGTAGATACACAGCCTCTACTGGACAAAAAAGTACTATGTTAGTGCCCATTTTTTTTAACTTTGTTCTCTAAATTATAAAATTAAGGATATACATTTTGACATTGAAACTATTTAATATAGTTTTATATATTTAATGGAATTGCAGAGGGAAAGTGAAATTTCCCCTCCCTCCGTTCTCGGTATCTCACATAATATCTTACCCAATCCAAAGCCAGTCAACACTATCATTCCAAATGCTCCTGTGTGAGTGTATTCAACTAACGTGGCTGAACCTGCTAAGTGCTAAGGCTGCAAAACTCAACAAGATTTGTTCTCTGCCTTCAAGGCATTGAGAACTAGTGTGAGATACAGATGTTTAATTAAACAACTCTAATAGTATGTGCCACAATGGAGATACATACAAGGCAAAAACTAAAAAAGAATCTAAGCAGGTTCCCTGAGGAACTGGCACTGGCAGGGTTCTGAGAAGGCTGCAGAGAATAGGGGATGTTTGAACAAGGTAAGGAAGAATATTCATGTGGCCCTGGAACGGGATTTTTAAAAAACAGAACTGCATGGACAAAGGGACAGAAGTATGGAATGTGATGGCATTTTTCAAGAAATGGAAAACTGGTTTGGCTGGAGTTTAAGGTGAAAACAATGATGAGAAAGCAGCAGGCAGCTTTTAGTCTCTCGGTCCATTTATATCCTTACTTTCAATGAGCTTATGCTTCACCTTAGCTTAACTAAGCATTTCCATGGTTATCTCTCAAACTTGTCATAACAAGCAATATGACATTTCTGGACCCTCAACTGGAAGCCATTCACCCTCTGATTACCACCTCCTCAAACGCTTTGATACAATACCACAATTCTTCAACTTCATTAAGACCATAATTCCAGTGTTCCCTTTTCTCATTATCAACCACTTTCCTCATACTCTCAGTTCCTTATTAACCCAGATGGGATCTTTTCACCTATTATTGGACTTATCAGTAGGTTCCTTTCTGTATTTCTTGGCCTTTCTAAGACGGTTTGATTTATTCCTTTGGTTTTGAATGACATCTAAATACTCATTAGTCCACATTCCATAAGTACCTCTCCAACTCTTCCAAATCTGGATGTTTTGCTAAATTTTCCTCATTTTCTCTGCTCCTGTATATACTCCATTAACACTATTTGTCTACTTTATCTTAAAAAATACTTCAAATCCAACCAAGTCTCTCCATCTCAGTGACTACTACCATACACATCTAACTCATTTTCCTGCTACTATATTCTACCAGAGTCACCAAAAAGATCTTTCCAGAGTATAAATTATGTCATGTTCTACTAGAAACTTCTCAGTTTCCTATTTGGTTTAAAAATAAAACCCAAGTACCTTAACAAGCTTTATAAAGCCCCATGATCTGCTACCTCCTTACCTCTCTGACCCAGTAGTCTTTGACTCAGTGTGCACACTCTAGCCTCATTGCCTTTCTCTCTGTTCCTCCACCGTACAAATTTGTTTCAGCCAGAGAACCTTTGCAATGCTGTTCCCACCACAAAAAGAAAAAAGCAATGCTCTTTTCAAGACTTTCGGGTCCCTCCATTTATTTGAGCATCAAATTAAAAGTCGCCTTCTATTCGATGCCTTCCCTGACTCCTAACCATATTAGAGCATCCATTTACTTAATCTCAATTATATCACTTTAATATTTCACATAGAATTTACCACTTTGTGTGGTGCACCTTTATTTGTTTGCTCCCTCACCTAGACTGCAAACTTCATTAGTGTTAGAAGCTTTCCTGTCTCTTCCTTTTATTATCCCCCTTACCTAGAATATTGCCTGGTGATACTTAATAAATATTTGTCAAATAAATAAACAAAACTGAACTTTGTTTCTCCTAAGCTGACAGTGGAGATCCAACATCAGACTGAGGAATTTGGACTTTATCCTGTCGATGACGGGAGTTCAAAAGAGTTGTAATCTGTGAAGTGACATGATAAAAACTGCATTTTAAAAATTTACTCTGGAAGCTGAAAGGAAGATAGATTGCAGAACGCAGAGCTGGAGGCATGGTAATTAGTTAGGAGAGGATAATAATAGACTAGACAGAGGACTAAACAACGATAGTATCAGTGACAAGACAAAGGAGTGAAAAGTGATGAGAGTGACTGAGAAGGAGAAATGACAGGACTAGAGGACTTACCGGATTTGGTGAATAATAAGGAGGAAAGACGATAACATGACCCAGGTTTTTGGCTTGCATAATTATGTATACAGGAGTGCTGGATGACGAGTAGTTTTCAGAGAACGGAATAGTGAATTCCACTTGAAGAGTCTGAGTTAAAAGTGCTGGTATAATATGTAGTTGAGGTGGCAAAAGGCAATCAAATACATGGAATAGGAACTGAGAAAATTGGTAAAGACTGGAGGTCAAAATTTTGAGCCACCTACACAGAGGTGATAGTGAAGGATTGCACTGGGATGAGGTCAGCCAGAAAGAGTAACAGCCTTGATTAGAGAAGGACAACATGTCAGAATCACCCAAGGTGCTCTTTAAAGTTAGACATGATTTCCCTTCTCCAGTTTGGTTTTATAATGTAATGTTGTGTTGTATATCCGGGTCCTCAGAGTAATGAGCTTGAAACATGCTTGAGAACATAGGTGCTTGGAATGATACATGATGGCCAAGGAAAGAACTCTGGAAAAGGAAACAATTTTAAGAGTTGACCCACAAAGAGGGACTTGGAAAGAAGACTGAGTCACATCACTGCAAGACGTAGAAGAATAAACACAAGGAAAACAAACAAACAAAAAAACCCCAAAGAAATGTCCCTAAAACTGTGGGTCTTAAAATGTTCAAGAAGCAAGAAAGCTAAATGCTGATAAATCAGGCAACACAGGCACAAGGGGGTCACTTTTGAATATGACAACTGGCTTCTTTATGATCCTGGTGAGAAAACCAGGTGAACGTATCAGTGAGTAGAATGTGAGGAACTGGAGAAAATGAATTATAGTTTTAACTCTTTTAAAAAGCCGGGCTGTGAAATGTGTGAGTGACAAGGCAGTGCAGATCCAGGTATGAAGAAAACTTACCGAGTACTGTTTTTCAGACAAGACTGAAAGGCATAAAGCACAGCGGAGAAGGAGAGTTTGAAGATCCCTGGGAGAGGGACGAGACAGCGGAGTCTGGCTGCAGCATCACAGCCCCATACACACCAAGTCTCAACTAAAAGTCTGGGCATACAACTGAGGGTTTTAAACCAGATGTTCAAGGGATCACATTTTTAAGATTTAAAACAAAACACCAGGGAGCATCACGGCGATTAGATTAGCTAAGGGGAAATGCCTGACAGAAAATGTGCTAGAAGACTTTTGTAGTAATATAAGTGAGAAGCTGTAAACTAGGTCAGTGGTATGACAGAAGAAGGTTGGAGGTTGACATGAAAGAAATATTTGGGAATGAAAATCAATACCAACATTTGAGGGCTTGGGGACAGAGACTGATAAGGAGAAAGGTACTTGGAGAGCTTCCAGGTTATACCTGAGTGATGAGGTTGCATATGTTACCATTAGTCAGAGTAAGAAATAATAAAAGAGCTAAACTGGAAGAAAATTAAGTCAGGTTGAGGTATGTTGAAATCGTGGTTCAAGAGAAATTTGTAGGTGGATGTTCAAGGAAATATGGGGAAGGAGCTCAGTAGAAAGACCTGGAGCACTTGTGTATATTGAAGATAGCTTGGTAAATGGTCTTGTAATAAAGCATGGTCTTAGATAAGTCATCAGAAGTGAAAAGAGAAGCAGATATTGGATTGCAAATATGGGAAATTTATTTGAAAAGCAATCAGATAAAGAGGGCTTTAGGAAGAATACTGGACTGCTATGATCAGAGACATAGGAAGGAAACAAGGAGAGATTTCTATTCTTGAGACCCAGTGTAACTGAGGGAGTCAATGGTCAATGAGTATTTGTTAAGTTCAATTGACTTGATGGCGTTCAGTGGGACCAAAAAGGACAAGAAGACCAAGCTAATCAAGTAAAATAGGAGTTTAGAGATGTCTGTTTAGCACATTGGGGATCACCAGGTATCTTACTGGCCAATTTTTAAAAACTATGATCCAGATGGAACCAGAATTTCAGTGGGTTGGAGACAGAATTGTGTGGAAAATTTTAGACAAAATGTCTCAGTCTTTTCGGGGCTTTGTCTATTACCTTATACTGTACTTCTGAAAAATTTTATAGGCTCTTTACAAAATATTCATGGCTTATATAATTCATGAAACATGACTTCAATGTTTTTTTTCCCCTAAAAAAATGTTTCATAAACAGATCAGTGTAACGTAGAACAGGATTCCAATGTAAGTCTACTGCGGTGAACTCATGTAAGTGTGTCTTATCAGACACTGAGCATTTCCAGATCCCTTTGGGGCTATTCTTCAATTTATTTTTCAAATAGTTATTTGATACAAATATTAAATAAGCTGTTGTTTATTGAAGACTAACTTCTTGCCAGGCATTGTAGCCAATGTTTTATAGAGATGACCTCATTTAATTCTCACATCACTTAACCAGTGAGTACTGATATTGTTCTTATAACCTTATAAGTGATAAAATGAAGGCACAGAAAAGCAAAGTGATCTGCCCACCGTGACCTAACTGCTAAATCATAAAATAGGTTTTCCCAGGAGCCTGGCAATTGCACCTGTGGTCTAACCCTCTGAACCTCAGCTTCTCCTGCAATTTAACATATTCCCCATGGGCTTTGGTTAAAATCACACACATACACACACACACACACACACAGAACTTTGTAAAAGATGCAGTTTTAAAATTTAGTACCAAAGAAAGTGTTTCAGAGTAATAATTTTCAAGGAAATAAATTAATGAAGTAAGTTAGGAAGAGACATAAAATATGCAGTTTCTACACTTTAAACTTCAACACCCCATACAAGACAACCAAAATTTTAACTAAGCAGTTCATTTTGCCAAAACTGGGTAAGCTTTTGAAAATCTCTTGCACTGGGGCCAGCAGATTTGTTTGTGCTTTTGTTGTGAACACTGCTATGTCAGAATCTTTCAAGCAGATAATTTTATGTGCTAGGACTGGTCTTTGCATGTTCAGATCAGTTATTTTTCCAGAATTGAATTCTAACAATTTATGCAGACAACTACAGCTTATTTGAAATATTAAATTGTCTTTAGCACCTTCAGTTTACATTCCAAAATCCCATTCTTATAGTACCCTAATGACAGTGCTCAATATTTCAGAATGCTCACTCTCCAGTAAGGGCTTATCAATAAACCATGCCTCTCAGTATTTACTGAGAAACTCTTAACCAGCCTTTTGTAAATATTTATCACTGAGATGCAGTGAAATCAGTAAAACAGACAAAAGTAGGGTAATCATTGATACACATTTCATAATTTCATGTAGCTACATCCAAGTATTTTATAAAATTTCATTGCTCATTTGATCTCTAATCCTGATACATTCTTCACAGGGGAAAAAAAAAGAAGGCACTGAAAATATCCTTGGAAGATGTAGGATGTTTCCCCAGTTGGTATTTCACTACATCATTTGCTTTATTTTTCTATGTATATATGTATGTATGTATGTATCAATCTATCATCTACCAACCTATCGTTTATCTATCAAATGCTTCCAAATATGTCCTATACATGGTACAGGCAGAAGCAGAAACACCAGAAGTTGAGCATGATTACACCTGCATCTATCTGTCCACAAACGAAACTGATGCAGAATCAGTATAGCTTCCACCGCGTGGGAGAATCGACTAGCTGCAGATGGTCTACGACAGAATCATGTGATTTGGCACTCAGTTTCCCGCAATCACTGCTGCTGTGAGCTCTAGCTGGAAGGAACCACGGCAGGTCCGGGAAAGGGGCTGTTTGTGATTGCTCACACTTCTGATGATGTAGCCACACCATCCTCTCACATCTTAGAGCTGATATCAGGAGAACACCAGACATTCTTGTTCCCGAAAGTGCTACCAGAATTCCAAAGCCAGAGGTGATGTGCTTAGGTAACCTTTGCAGGCCTGATTGATTTCTATCTCTTCCAGAGAACCTCCCCTATCCCTATAGCAGACATGATGTCAAATGGCTTTCAAACACTGTTTCATTTTCTTTCTGGGCACACAGAAAGAAAGCATTTTTCAGCCTGACTCCCTTAGAGCAATTGAATTCTGGACACCAGGGTGCCCAACACACAAGGTTAAGCAATTATTTTAAATCACAGAGTATTAAGTGTTCCTTTTTCTCTTGAGAAAAATAATCAAATCCTTTTTATGATAAGAAAGTACTACTTTTTAAAGGTAATTGGCCAAGTGTATGAGTCAAGGTATTTGTAATCTTTTATAAAATAGTGGGGGATGGGTGAGACAGTTGCAAGGGAATATCGTCAATAATACCGTAAATTTGCATGGTGACAGATTATTACAATTATGAGGTGATCACACTAGAAAATATGAAAGTATCAAATTGTGACATTGTACACCTAAAACTAACATAATTAATATGATAGTTCTACTAAAATGATATTTCAAGTTTAAATATACACACTGCATTCTGAAAGGTTTTTTTTTCCTTTTCCTTCAATGGATGCCCCTGTCTGGGATCCCACCTCGGCTTAGGGGACTTGTACAGACACAGCACTGAGTTGGGGCAGGAGACCAGAGCACGGGTGTTACTTAAGGCCAAAGAAAATAAAAGATTTTGTTTTGTGTTGTTTAACAGGTTGAACTCTAGGCGAAAAGGACCACGGAGACTGAAGAGGCCTCAGAGAGCAGCCGGCAGTGAGCTTCACGGGTGAGTGTGCCATCTGGGTCTGGGCTGGTCCCAGGTGCCGTCAGCGCTTCCCCAGGATGCAGCCTCTCGCAGGTGAGTCCCCAGCAGCCACTTCCTCCGCCTGGACGGCAGATGGGAAAACGCAGTAAAAAGATGAACGTCGCTTGTTCTCCGTGGGCTGCCCCTGGGTTTGGAGCGGCTAAGCGGTAGGCCTGCGTGGAACGGAGCCACGCACCGCCACTAGGCTCCTCTTACTTTGTTCTCTTTTCTCAGTCCCACGCAACATTCAACACTGGAAAGCTTTTTTTTCGTTGGAAAATATGAAAATGTCCTATACAATATACCTGAAAATTCTAAATGTGGTTAACAATCAGTTTATTCTAATGGTCCATTTTACTGGGCTTATGTTACTTTTCCCCTCTTCTGATGAAAAACAAACAAACAAAACACTCAACTGTTTTCGGGGGACCCATTGTTTCCATTTCTTAGAGCCAGTGGTTGGCTGAGGTGCAAATGCTGACTAGGGTCAGGCATGGCACCTAGGCTAGGCCGAGCCAAGCTCCAGATCCTCCTTGGTCACATTCAACATTTCCTATGTCCAGTCATAGTGAATCTGTGCTCTTGTGCTGTGGAGACTGGAAATAGGTGTTCTCTTATCCTGTTGGAATTAAACTGGGGGGCACATATGCAGAGAGTCACTGCTGGCTGCTTCCCACCACCTGTAGTCTGAGGGTGAAGGCAGGGCTTGCAGGCGAGCAGAGAGAAGCTAAGCCAAGAAAAGAGAGAAGTATTGTCCCAATTAACATCATTTTAACCCCTCGATTTTTCTAGCCAATAAGTTAGCTTTTTTTTTTTTTAAGTTTTAGTTTATTTTCTTACAGTTGATTAAATGTTTAATAGTTTAGGTCTCTTGTTTTGAAAAAAATTATAATATGGCACCACAGTGAAGCTCTTCTTGAAATTCCAACAGCACGCATTTGGGAAATTTTTCAGAAACTTGTTTATGAGGCCTTTTTTGAAGGGAGAAATTAAGTGAAATAAAGACTAAAACTTCTCTGGAATGCAAGTTTAGGTATGTTTTAAATTTTGATATGTATCATGTCAGGCTTTAGTGTATATTCTGAGCAAAATATGTATCAGTGGATATCTCAGTATACAGATTATCTATGGTGAGTTTGCTTTACCATACTGAAGGATATTTTCGTAGTTTTGCCTATCTCTTTTAAAAAATAAATGTGGTTGGTCAAAGGGATACTAAATAAAGGAATTAGGAGAAATCACTATCTAGTGTGTGAGAGCTGCTAAAGTCATTATTTTTATAAGAATAAATAGGCAATATTTCAAAATTTTGATCTATGGCAATCATGCTTAATCACAACCTAATGACCCATAGGCTGTGTGCTGTGTGGCATCAGTGGAAATGTTCCAGAAAGCAGAACCAATCTTAAACTTTTCTGGTAAAAGACCATATAGAAAATATCTTAGGCTTCACTCGCCACAAAGTCTCTATTGCAACTGTTCAACTCCGCTGCTGTGAGAGGAACACCGCCATGGACAGTATGTAAATAAATGAACATAGACAATATGGAAATATAAAAAATATGAAAATGACTGAGCAGGGACGTGTCCAAAAAACTTTATGTATGGACACTACGAGTTTAATTTTATACATTTCTTGTATTTCACGAAATGGAATTTTTCTTTTGATGTTTTTCAACCATATAAAAATGTAGACAGTATCCTTAACTCCACTACAAAAACAGGTGGTGGGCGTATTTAGCCTGTGGGCTGTAGTTTGCCCAGCCCATGACCTTAAAGCCATGTCCAGTCTTTGGATAATTCTTAGTCTCCTAGTAAACCAAAAAGTCATGGTTATTTTCACATGTCTGATTTTTATTCCTTTGATAGTCAGTGAATCATTTGAAAATAGTTTATTAATAGAATTAAATATCAGGTTTAGCTTTCAATTCTATTAGTTTTGCTGACTCAAATATAGGTGGCTGTTGCTTTTTTCATGTTTAATTTCGCCACAACAGAACAAGAAAGATTTATAAATTGATAAATTTAATAAATTGGAAGGGACATCAGGTATAGTTAGAGATATAATATTAGAATCAACCTACATGGCAAATGCCAGGAATCCTCCGATGTTTTTCAATGCTTTAGAGCTATGACTCAGAAGAGAATTAACCTAAATATTGAAAGATATGTTGAAAATGTACAAAAATGGGGGGAATGTCAGGAGGATAGTGATTATTAGTGTTCATTGGGAAGCATTTGAGAAAGGTACAAAACCATGGAAATTTTTTGTGAGAGTGCAACAATGAAACATTGTTTTGGTAGATGTTTGAACAAAAGGCAAAGGAATATTTTCCTGGTGGCAACTACTTTTATTACGACATCAAGAACATACACATTAGTGGCATGTTTTGAAAAGCACAATCTTCCTCAAACAGCATCATTAGGACTAATTTTACCAACAGTATTTTCATAGGGTCTTTTCTGTTTCCTGTTTTTCAGGGATAGAGAGTGGGCTATGTTACAAACCTCTAACCTCTAAAGCAAAAACTACAGTGGTAAACAAGGAGAGAGTTCAAATTTCAAAAGATTCACTGGTTAAAAATAAAAGAACAAAACAAAACACTTTTGAAACTGACAAACAGAACTATCTCTTCCCCAAGTTAAATTTACCTTTGGATTTAAAAACAGAAAATACCAGTCAAAGCACAAGTGAACATCCAATCAAAGAAGTTATTGTTTTACAAGCTGGGAAGCCCACATTCTTGACATTCTCCTCTAAAATACACAAGACCCTTGAGGCATCTTTATGCTGCCTCCAACCTTTCATGTATTTTAAATAAAACCCAGAGATCTCTTAAAGCACACTCCTAGAATATTTACATATAGACAGATAATATTCTCATATTTATATTCTATGTATACAGATATGATTGGGAATAAGTTTTTTTTTATTTTATTTATTTTTATTTATTTATTTATTTATTTATTTTTTCAAATACATTTGTCTCTGCCTACCCCCCACCATGGAATAAGTTTTCATTTGCATTCATACTTGAAATGATAAGAAATGGTCTTCCAGATGTCCTAAGACCAGACTTGCTTGACAATTTCAAAAAAAGAATTCAAGAGTAACACTATTTAGTATTTACTTTAGGAAAAGATTGAAAACAATTCTGTAAGTATTGAAAGACAAATATATAAAGAAGAAAAAAGCTTTGTGTATTAAAATTTTTTAAGCAAATAATAATTGCTTTATAGAATGGCACTCATATATAAGGTTATCTGTGGAACACATTAAGATTAAATTATGTAGCTAATATATATATAGCTCAGGGACATATGTCTTCATGGTAGCCCTCAGTTCATTGATAAACACAGATATAAAGGTGTGAAATTATGTAAAAATAGAATATGGTAATGATAAGTTAAATAAATGTACTGTAGAGGATGATAGGAGTTTGGAGGAAACAATGCGGGCTGTGCAGTTAAACAAAGTGTTACCGAAGCACTGGATTTGAGCCAGACCACCTGGGCAGGTGAGGGTTAAGGTACACTGGAATGGAATGAAAAGGCTTTCCAGGCAAGAACAATCTAAAAGGCAGGGCTTGACTTTGGGGTCTGTTACTAAAGCAAAATTGGTTGGGGTAGATATTTTATGATTTTAAGGATAGAGACAATGATCAGCATAAACTTTATACTGAACATACAGACTCATGGGATATAACCATAACACCATTTAATTTTACATTCTGTTTTCCCTTCAAAATTCGATAGAGAATTTCTTTCTCTTCCCGAGCTATTTCTTGGACTGTGAGATGACTAAACTAAGAAGTCCTATGGTTCCTTAAGTCACCAAATAGAATCTTGGTTCAGAAACTAGAGTGTCCAAGTGCATTTAATATGCAAAACTCCAAACTTGATTTAAAGTTGAATTTTGTCACCACCCCCAGCTGGGTGGCAGACAGGAAGCCAAGAAAGGTGATGTGGTCTTCATTACCCTCAGCCCTCCTTCCCCGCCTAAGAGTGGCTTCTGATTCCAAAGCTCCTCAAGCATCAGGGGTGGGGTGGCCACCAGGGAGGGGAATAATGGTAAGAAGGCAGGCAGGTCTCACCTGGCTCACAATGTGGCAAGATGGCTTTGTGCTCAGCTCAACCTGCCTGGTGTTGTGAGGTACATCTTAGCTCATAGGTGTCTATCTGGTGACTGTCCACCCCTCACAGACTCTCTCTGGTTGGTCTCATCACTCCTCCCGTCGTTCGTGGCTCAGGATCCTGGTTTGTAGAGAGTCACCAGTAACTCAGGGGTTATTGTGAAGGAAATAAAATCCTGTTCCTAACCTTTCTCCCACAAGCCAGCGATTCTACAGCCCACGGGGGCCTGAGGGAGACTCTTAGGTTTAAGTTAAGGCTCCATCCTTGAGTAGATTATACATTTGGCATATGTTATAATATTTGACATATTTAAAAATATATCTGATAGACCTTGTGTCATTGTTTATACATGGCATCGTCATATCTAGACCTTTGAAAGTGGAAAACGATTCTTGGAAATTGACTTGGTTCATTGCAGTGACCTGAGTTGGTCTATGGCTGTGTATTCACATCTCTCTCTCTCTCTCTCTCTCTCACACACACACACACACACACACACACACACACACTCGATGAACACTGTGAGTGACTTTGCCTAATTGATTCAAAGCTGCATAAGAAAAAAGTCCTTAAGTCTTTCCTTGTCAATGACTGCAATATGGTGAAGTCTATAGACCTCATCTCAGAAGACTGTTTTTAAATGCACACAATAAAACACGAAGGATTCCAAAGAAAATCAATCTTATTGAAACACAGTTATCCAATTATTAAAAAGTGATATAACGATGTGTGGATTTTTCATTATATAACAAAAACTAGTGGTAGGTCCAAGAATATTTGTGAAATAGTGGTGGGTGTAGGCAGTACTTCGTAATACCTCTACAACTGAAACGTGATATGTGATATTTGTGATTTCTGTTGTATCCACAGTCAGAGGTATTGCACATAGTGCTGTGGTTGGTTTCATAAATTCCTAGTTAAGTGTAGTGCTAAATTTCAGTTAAAGAACAGGGAAAATAAAGATTTCTGAATTTCATCCCTAATCAAAAGCAATCTATTTGCATATTGTCACTGCCTCCTTCAGTGACATATTGCCAGTGGCTCTGCTGAGGAGGCTTTGCCTGTAGAATTCAATGATTTACCTTTTCCTTGAGTCACTCCTTCTATTGATTTCTCCCATCCACGCTTTCCCCCCCGGGGATTGTAACAGGCTGTTTACAGTACTCAGTGGGGCCTGGCTCCCCCGTCAAATGGCTTGGTCCCCTGCTCCTGAAAATATTACCATTCTCAGAACAGCAGTTTATTTTTTTTTCTTAGAATTATTTCTGCATTGGGGCATTCATCCACACTGGATATGACTTTTGAAACGGCATGAAGGGGACTATCAGGACCGACTGTTTTCCTTTTGCTTAATAAGATGATTTGGCATCACAAATAAAACGCCTCCCTTCCTCTGCACACACAGCCTCCTGATGGGATCACTACTTTGCCTCTTCAGCAGTGTGAAATGACCCAGGGAAAGACTTAATCAGTAGATGTCAGCCATGGCGTAAGCAAAAAAAAAAAAGAAAAGAAAAGAAAAAAGATAAATGCAACCCTGGGCAACCCTATCACGGCATAGTTTGGCTACACTCTTTGCATTTGATTCTATAGTTTTGCTGTGTTAAATATGGTCAGGGATTCCCAAGTAGTTTCAGCCTGAGGCTATTACTTCTAATAATTGAGACTGATGAAAGGTCATGGTATTTTTACAGCTTAGCTGTGACATGCAATATATCACTTTGCTTCTGTCAAAGAAAATATTATACACTTCATTGGCAAAAGGTTTGATCCTGACTTTTTCTCCCTCACTGTCAACAATGTATTTGCTTGGGTTTACTGATAAATTTCACATTTAAAATGTTCCAGAAAATTGCCTGGTGCTAGAATAAGATCATTCAGGTATAAAGCAAATGTTTCAGGATCATTAGGAAATTAATTATGGGAAATGATTGACAGGTTGCCACCACAGAGGAAGTTTTACATAAAAGCAGTCTTGGTTGAATACAATGCTACAGATCCCTGGTGAAAAAACAGCTTATTGTATTACAATGGGAGAAGTCATTCTGATAAAAATCAAGTGTTTAGAAAACCGCATTTTTAGAATTTCAACTCTGTGGTGATTTTCTTTTCCTATTTCTTCTTAAAAGAATGGTAGTTTCTGAGTTTTTATGTGAGAATTGGAACCCCAGCCATCAGTACTTCAATTTTTTTTTTTAATTAGCAAGATATATTTTTTAAAATTTTTTGGAAGAGTGAAGGAAATCAGCAATAATAATAAGTTATTTATGATAAAGGAGTTGGAACATATTAAAAGCTAGGAAATATGTCCAAAGAGTTATTTAGAGGAAAATTCATTATGTCGAATTCAGTATAACTTGTACTACCCATACAGAATAATAGAAAATATGTATACTAAGCCTGTAATCTACAAATTCTCCCAAATTCTCAAAGATGATAGGAAAAACTAACATGAAAGATGAAAGTGAAAATAAGGATTTTAAAAAGGAAATACTGAATTGAATAAGTTAGAGTTGTTTGTTTATAAAATTTTAGACAAATACCTTACATCTTAATTTAAAGAAATGATAAGCACAATATAATAACCTATAAAACCAGACATGGAACGCTCAGCAGCCCCCTGTCCCCTGTCCGCAGCCCGCCCCCAGCGGTCCAGACAAGCTGTCTGCTGGTGTCTCAGTGTTAAGCATGTGTCAGCGCAGGTTTGTCAGCTCTGGGGGGGAAGCCGATAATGGGGAGGCTGTGCTTGGGTGACAACAGAAGGACATATGGGGTCTCTGCACTTTTGGCTCCGTTTTGTTGTGAACCTTAAATGCCCTGAGAAAATATAGTTCATTCATTTAGAAAAGGAAACTGCTCCATATCTTTTAAAAATCACAAAGGTTTTCACATAGACCTTCACGTTTGGTTCATGTCTTTGATTCCAACCTGTTACAGGGTCCACCAAAAAAGGTAAGAGAGTTCACTCTGCCCTATTCATCTAGGACTCCCCCTCCCCCTGTAATATGTTATGATGGAAATTTATAAACACATAGGAAAGTTGAAAGAATTTCAGGATGAATATCTGTATGCCCACCAACAAAATTCTGTAATTAACATTTTACTATGCTGTACTTGTTTTTAATCACGTATATTTATTTGTGCTTCTTATATTTAAAAATACATTTCAAAGTAAGTTGCAGAGTTTAGTACATATTATTTTATATATCATTATTATACATATCAAGAACTAGAGATCAGTGTTTATTTATGATATTTTTCTTCTTTTCCAATAATATCTACAAAGAAATACACAAGTTTCAAGTGGTCATCTGATGACTTGAGCAAACCAGCCTCCTAGTAATAAACAGAACATGACTGTCCAGAGGGTTTATGTTCCTCCCCAGCCAATCCTCAACCCCATGCCCACCAAAAATTATTCTTGCTTGATACGGAACGTTATATAGATGGAACACTAGAGTATGTACTTTTTTGTGTAAGACTTCTTTCACTCAGCACAACAGTTTTTGAGATTCACACATGTTAATGTGTATGCGTGTGTTTCAGTAATTCATTCTTTTTTATTGCCAAGTCAAAGTCTACTGTAGAACTATAGCATAGCTTATCCATTTTCCCCTTGCCTGATGTGTCAAACTATTTTCCTTTTCTAAGTTATTATAAATAAAGCAGCAGTGAATGATTTCATGTAATTTTTTTGAGCATGCATTTGTTTAGAATCACTGGGTCATAGGTAAGGTGTTGGTCTACTTTTTCTTAAGAAAGTAGGAGAGACTTTTTAAAAATCATAGCAGTTTACTGCTACTCATAGTATAGTAGAAGTTCCAGTCGCTCACATTTTTACAAATATTTAAAAGTATCTTTTTTTTTTATTTTAGTGGATATATAATGATATCTCATTGTAATTTAAATTGCAGTTTTCTTGATTTGTGATACTGTGTTTTCATTTTTGTTTTTAAATATATTGTAGTTACTAATCCTAGAGTAGATATATGAGTTGTAAATATGGACCACTTCTAGATAATAATTTCCAGGATGATTTTATTATCTACTTTATGCTGTTCTATCTTTTACAATGGATTCTTATTATTACAATTAATCCAGATAAACCTTCTTTAAAAGTTTTATTGCTTTAGGAAGTAACAGGGTACTATGAGAACATGCATCCTCACATCCTCTGAGCATCTCTGAAAAACAGAACAAGTCATTACTTACTGATGAAGGAATTGGGGTGCATAACAAATAGAAATTCCAGCACATAAGGTCTTGCCTTTTCAGGCTCCTCTGTTATTCATACTGCATCTTTGGATCATTTTCAAATGACCAACCATTCAACCAACAGCCGTTCAAATTCTCACCTCTTCTTTTGAAAAGAAGAGCAGAATCTAATGATACTTTGTACCTACAAATTTGTTTCATCCTAATGTAATAATTTTATTCTGCTTAGGACCTTGTTGCAGTATAGTCTGAATGTGTATGTTTTTCAAAATTTTATTTATTTATTTTTAAAGAGAGGAGGAGGGAGGGAGAAAGAGAGGAAGAGAAACATTGATGTAAGAGAGAAACATTGAACAATTGCCTCTCATATCCACCCCTGCCAGGGACCAAACTGACAACCCAGGCATGTGCCCTGACTGGGAATCGAACCAGCGATCTTTCGCTCTGTGGGATGATGCCCAATCAAGTGAGCCACATGGGTCAGGGCTGAATGTGTATGTTTTTATTGACTCTTGTGTATAAGCCATTATGTGAGATCCTTGGAGGTTCATAGATGAAGTCAGCATGTGTAGAACCAGCACCCATTACAGCTGCTTCTAGAAATGACCAAGGTGAGGTGCTCCAGCAGCCCCTGGAGGTCTATCCATTGTGCCCTGCCTGCCTTAGGAGGATCAGGCCACTGGTTGACCCTTGTGCTGACAAGAGTAATATAATACATGCCATTGGAGAGTTTAAGAAACATTTAATTAAGTGTAAATTGTTTCAGCGGTAAGCATTCACTTATAATGCCCTATAATCAAAGCAAACATTTCTTTTTTTCTCATCCCTGATTTGTTTTGAATCCATTGACAGAGCGCCTTGGTCGATGACTCATATTTTGTTGTTAATGACCTGCATGTATGGGGGGAAGAATAGAAAATACATAAATAAATATATCAGTCTTTTTTGGAAGTGGCTGTTTTCTACCAGATGGATGTTTTTGTGTTTTAAAAATCCAATTGGTATGCCTCTTTTATAAGCATAAACATGTTCATTATAGCTATAAAAATGAGTGAATATCCTGGGAGTAGTGCCCAGGAGTAGCAGCTTTCATGGGAAAGGTAAACAAGATCTAGTTTGCCTGACCTCCTGTCACCCCATGGAAGGTACTAAACCACTATAAGACGAGACTATCAGGACAAACCTGATTTGATTCTTCTAATTCAAAAAGAAGAAAACCAATTTGATCTTACCTTTAGATTGGACGAAAATGAGAACATCACAAACAACATCTAGTATATAAAACTAGTCAAGTCTCATTCATACTTTGACACACACCTCCGATAAAAACATTACTTCTTTTTATTCTCTAATGCAGAATGGAATACATTGGGCAACATGTCCTTGAGTGACTGTGTTTATCAAATTATCACATGCAAATTTTCAGGCATTATACCCAGTATTAAATCCCAGTGATCTGCATAGTCAGGCTGCACTAACCATGTGGAGAATGTGGAGATATTGCCTTTCTTGGAATGTTCACATGTTCACTTGGTGCTGAGATCTTGGCAAAATCAAAAGGAGTGATCTTCAACCTGATATTCTTTTATGTTTTCATCTTGTTTTCATGCTGAGGTGGACTTGTTCATTCTCTTTCATCCCCGGCTAGAGCAAAGCTTCCTGATTTTGTAGAGTCTCTCTCCCACTTGATCATACCATCAGTCTCCAAATGACAGCTTACTCTGCATGAGTACCAGATAGCAGGCATGGTTTTGCCCAATAGTAGGTACTGTGGAAAGCCTTTCACAGGCTCCTCACAATCTGTGAACATACGATCAGTCTATAATAACACGTTAGACTAAAAATATACCAGAGAAATGTTCATGTGGACAAAAACAGGGAACCTGAGTGGAGGGCAAACTGTACCATGTGCTATGAGCTTCTGAAATGTACGCTTCTGTGTGTACTAGAATAATGGCTGTCTGTCAATGGGAGATGGCAGGGTCAGCTGTTGGCTTCTTCATTGCAAGTGGTAATGTACATTTAACAGTGCGGGGATAGTGTGTTTGGCCTAAAACCCAAACTGTGAGTTAAATGAGTAGAAATCTAAAAGTGTTTGTCATGAGGTGGTTGGTTTGATAAACAGAAATCTGTATAATTTCCATGATAACTTCTGAAATGCACATCAGCATTAGAAGGAACATCTCAGTAGGTCTTGAACTTGACATTATTCCCAAATGTTACCTGTATATAGTATAGAGGCTTTCTGCAGAGTGATTTCCAGTTTATTCAGAAAAGATTTGTGATGATTTTAAAACAATATCTCATTTTATTGCTGATTTTTAGAAACTGATTTTTTTTTTAACTTAGAATTTTTAACTTGCATGACTTCTGGTCAAGATGGAGGCATAGGTAAAATACACTTCACCTCCTGTGCAACCACAGAAAGAATTACAACTAGACCTCAAAATAAATAACACCCAAAACCATTAGAAAATCGAGCTGAATGGAAACCGCATTCAGCCAGACAGGTAGGAGGAGTGAGGAGGCACGGAGAGGCAGTGTGGTGTGGAGAGGCAACAGCAGTGGAACGGGCAGTCCCACGTTCATGAGTGGTAGATGAAAATCAAGAGGGATAATTTGAGGGTACCAGGTGGAGGGGAGCAAAGAGGGAAAACTGGGACAACTGTAATAGCATAATCAATAAAATATATTTTAAAAAAGAACTTGTAACTTGCTTTAGTTCATCTGACAGTCAATACCCACATTTATTTAATCAGCTAAGATGAGCACAACCTCATGGCATACCTCTTCTTTCCATTTCTATTTTCTGGAGGAGGATAAGGCTGGGAAGTTTGCTGTTTCCTTAGATTGATCACATGACTGTGTCTTGGTCTGAATTGTATAATACAGACCTGGATTCAGATTCTGGATCTGCAATTGGTTCCACCGTTTTCAGTTCTCATGCTAGTCATAAAGGTTCTGAACCCCAGAGGGTGTCTGGTCACCAGGCACAGGGGAGCCGTGGGCTGTAGTGAGGGTCATGGCTGGCGTTCCCACTCGGCCTTCTCCTCTGTGAGTGTGTGGCTCTGAACCACTGATTTGAACTCTTTCTCTCCTGTAAGATTTGGAATATAATATGTATTTAATTGGGTTACTATGAATGGAAGTGTCTGATTTATAAACTTTCTTATTTGAATCTGTATAATCAGTTGGCTTACAATCAACACACCCGCTGCTGACCTCTAAGACATTGTTTTAAGTGGAGAGCTAAGGCAATGTGCGGTTTCGTGGCTGCAGAGCACAGTGGCCAAGAGTGAGGCAGGCGTCTTGTTGATTCTGGTCCCCTCACTGGATGATGAGAACAAGGCACTTGAACTGAGCCTGCCATTGGGTTGAGTGCAATATTTTCCTCATGGCTGTGGGCTGTTGGGAGGGCCTAACGCATAATAAGAGTTCCATAATGATAGCTGGTATCAACATATATGGATGCATACTTGAAATACTGCTTCCATAGAATTGGACACTCTGTTTATTTTGGTCCCTCTCAAATATTACCAAGGTAAAAGGAAACTTTGCTCTAGCTCCTTCAGATGGAGATGTAAATCCTTTGCTTCTCTACCAGCTACTCATGCATCCACTGCATCGCATTTTATCGTGAATATCAGTTGTCAGGTATATCATCTCCACTGAACAGTCAGCTACTCAATAACAAGGGCCTGTGTACTCTTTTAGGTCTCATAGCATTGGGCCCAGGTTTTACTGGGAAAGAAGTACAAAATAAATGCTGACTTGATATAGTTATTATTGAATAGAAGCAAGGGATTTATTCTTTGAATATTTCCTTATAAAAATGTGCTCCTAAATTGTGATGTGCCTGAAATGGTGGATGTCTAAGAAATTATTATGTTTGTTGACTTTTCCAGAAAATGGTCCAAAGTTCTAGCAACTTCCCAGGGCAACCTGTTGCTCTAAATAATTTGAGAACCGTTAATATAGAATTTCCTTTCATTTTGTCTATGAACCATTAATATGGAAGTTCCTTACATTTCTAAAAATCATTACATTTTTAACCTGATAATTGCCCCAGATTACTTGTACTTTAGACTTTTGCCTTCTTTTTTCTTGCTTCTTCAGTTTTGTGTAGTACCTGCTGCCTAAAGAATATAAGCAACTTCCATGAACATGACAGATGCAATATCTGCCCATGAGACTAAAATATGGTTAGATTCCATTAACACATTATTTGTTTCCATGTCAGCATGTAATCATTCTTGCCAATTGAGAAATAATCTTCATCATTACCATAGCTAAAAAAAAATCAAATTGACTATAACCTAGGTTGTTATGATAAAGAGACCCATTATTTGCCTGACGTAGGAAGTAGATGTTACCTGAGGTTTCCCCTCTTCTTCACCCCACTTCATAAGAAAGGAGTGGCTTAGTCAAAAGACAGTTCCATTATGCTAAGTGAAATAAGCCTGTCAGAGAAAGATAAATACCATGTGATTTCACTCATATGTGGAATCTAATGAACAAACTAAACTAACAAGCAAAACAGAGACAGACTCATGGAGAGCAGGGTGACAGCTAAGGCGGGGGAGGATGGGGGTGGAGAGATTGGGCAAAAAGGAAAAAGGGCTCATGGACATGGGCAACAGTGTGGTGACTGCAGGAGAGGGGGTGTAGAAGGGGACTAAATGGTAATAGAAAAAATACAAAAATTAACTTTGGAAAAAAAAAAGTGGCAAAGTGAAGCAAGTAGCAAAATGAAAGTTTAAGTGGTTTCTAGCATACGTGGTATTTTAATTATTTTTCTATTTAAATTCACTTGGTTTTTAATCAGCCCTTTAAACTTGTAGAAGAATGAAAAAAGTGATCTTTTTTTCAATGATCAATATATGATCTTTATTTACTATGTTGTATTCGTTAGAGTGAAGCCTAGGTTGTTATGATAAAGAGACCCAAAAGACAATGGGACAATAAAACAAAAATTTATTTTGTGTCTCCTAATGGCATAAAGCAGGAAGGATTTTCTGTTTATGGATGTCATGCCCTGGAGAGTAGGGCAGCTCTGACATCTTCAATTTGTAACTTCCACGGGTGTCTGTCTTCTCATTCTCATTTTCAGCTAGCAGAGAGAAAAGTGAGAAGCAATTCTGGAAGACATAGTGTACCTGAGCCCACTGTCCATCCAGATACACCCCATTACTCTCAAAGAAGCAGAGCAGATTTAGTAGACATATAACAGTCTCTGTTGGACATGTGGAATTAGGATGTAGACACATGCATCAAAATTGGGCAAAACCAACTGTTTTGGGGACCAGATGAATAGATTCTTTGTCTTCCTTTCTTCTGTAGGCATTCAATAATCTTGAGTACTGTAAACTCAAAATAGTCTTGTTACCCAAGAAGAATGTGAAAGCCAGAAGAAGAATCTGAAACCCAAAACATAGGTTTGGGTTTCAGCAGGAGAGACAAAAGAAGGTGCTCTTTACCCAGCAATAGATCTGCACATTTGAACAAGACAGATGATCATGAAAGACCCAGGCACAAGGTAATAGAAAGGATAAGAGCGGGGTCTGACAGCAAGAAGTAGGCATGGAGTTGAGGGCTGAGGTGCACATCTCTGAGGCTCCTGCAAACTCTGGTAAGGTCAGGCAGGAGGCTAGAGCTGAGAGTCTGAACAACAGGCAGAAACTTTACTCAGGAAAATAAACCATGGCTGTTAGAACCCTGAAGTATGACCACAAACAATAAAACAAGAGTCCATTTACTGCAATCAGGATAAAAAGAGAGACCTAGATCAACTATAAAGAATGTTAATACAGTGTGGCCCAGCTAAACACAGAGGTTGTTGTTAGTTATTATTCCTTGGGGCTTGATAAAGACCCACAGTGTAAGGTGAGTTAAACCTGCAGGTGTCATGAAAATAAGCCCAGCTGCAGATTGGAGGAGTTGTAAAGGCCCAAGAAAATAAGGCTTCTTAACTTCTTGAATAAAACTATACCTTTTAGGTGATTTTGAAGAATGAATGGTTGCTTTTAAAGATAGGAGTATAAATTAGGAAAAGAATCAAAGTTAAAAAAGATTTCTAAGTAACACATGGTGCTGCAACAACTAGACATTCACATTCATAAGAAGTGAATCTAGAAACAGCTTTATACCCTTCACAAAAAGTAACTCAGAATGGGTAACAGACCCAGATTTGAAATATAAAACTGTAAAACTTCTAGAAGATAACATAGGAGAAAATATTGATGACCTTGGGTCTGCAGATAACTTTTTAGATACAATACCCAAGGCATGATCCATAAAAAGAGATAGTTGTTAAACTGGGCTTCCTTAAAATTAAAATCTCTGCTGTGCACAAAGCAGCCCCAAGATAACAAGAAGACAAGCCACAGATTCAGGGAAAATATGTCTGGTAAAGGACTATTTTCAAAAATATACAAAGTAGTCTTAAAACTAAATAAAAAAAAAGTTAAAAACCTGATTAAAATATGGGCCTAAGGCCTTCACAGACACCTCACCAGACAAGACATATGGACGGAAAATAAGCATATGGAAAGATGCTCCGCATCATATATCATCCGGGAAATGCAAATTAAAACATCAGTGGGACACCACTAAACACCTAGTGGAACACCCCAAATCTAAAACACTGACAACACGACATGCTGGTCAGGATGTAGAGGACAGGAACTCCCATTGATTGCTGTGGGGAATGCAAAATGGTAAGGCTACTTCAGAACTCAGTTTATCAAAGTAGATTTAGGAAACTAAACATACTTTTCCCATATGATCCAGCAATTGTTCTCCTTGGTATTGACCCAGATGAACTCAAATCTTATGTCTACCCAAAAATCTGCCACTAAGACTTGGGAAATTTGTCTTCCCAGCAGTAATAACCTGGATGGTGCATATTAGTGATTCTCAAGTAGGGACCAAGGAGAAGCTTATCAAAAAGGCACTGAGGCAAAGGCGGCTGGGGGCGCTCAAATCTATGACCTTGGGAGAGGACTGTTGCTAGAAGCAGTTATGACTCCAGACACTGCAGCTACGGCCCCACCTCTGCCCCTCACATGTATGCGGGGCCACGTGACTAGTGCTCACCACGGGAACATGTGTGGGAGCTTGTGGACACAGACGTGCCGTCTCTGCCCTCTCTGCCAGGCTGGATCCCTGGATGAGTATGAAGAACGGGGCTGACTTGCTCCCAGAGAACAGAAACATTTGTTCTCGATTATTATGAGAGAACATCTGTTCTGGACATGAAATAAACTTTTAATGAGTTAAGCCACTAACATATTAGGGTTTGCAGTTTTGCGTTTTAGCAGCTAGCATTACTCTAAATAGTACAGGGATACAGGAGCCTCGCTTGAAAAACTGAAATGAGGCACAGCCCGCATGGACAGTGGCCCACATAGAGCAATGTCTAAAGGCCAAAATCAAAGACATTCATATTTCAGAGCAATACCCTGGTTCTCCTGAGGAGGTGTGGCCTCAAGGGCAAGGCAAAGAGAGAGAACAATGAGACATGGATTAGAGTTGGAGAATCTCACCAAGTCCAGCATCACCACATGGTTAGGAGGGAGAGGGGAAAGGAAGTGTGAAGTTCCTGTTTTTGTCTCTATTTTCTTGCTACAAAAACCTTGTGAAGTATAGAATGTGGGTGGACAGTTTGGGTAAACGTTGCTCTATTTTAACAAGATTCGCCATTTCTTAAACTGTTGCTGGAGAGCCTTAAAACTGAGATTTTTAACTTAGCATTCAAAAAGTAGCTTCAGAGATATTTAATTGTTTAATCTTTCCCACAAAATTTCAATGTTTACACCCATACATGCTTTCCTGGAGTTGATGACCCCTTAAAAGTTGAAGAACTAATTCTCTGAAGTTACTTTGGTCATATTACTGGGGCATTTTGATTTAATTTTGTCCTTGCCAATTTGCCTCCTTAAAAGTCTTCCTTAACAGTTGTTACCAAAGGGAAATTTTATAAAAGCCAGATGAAGAATCTGTTTTTAAAAGAGTGTTTGAACAATGTGTTTGAACAGGGCTCATTCTGTCTGTCTCCGTGTTGCTTTCTTAGATTATAAACTTGATTTAAACAGAAACCATGTCTTTCTTGGGAACCTTCTTTTTATCGGAATACTCAAAACCAGGTCCTAGGCAGGAGGGAGCATAAAAAATGTGATTGTTTCCTGCTGATGAAATGTCTAATCAAGTTCACCCATGAGTCAATAGAAATACTAAAAATAAAATTGCATTTACTATTCTCCTACCTAGTTAATAAATTTTGACGGACAGATATAATTATTTTAGATACAGGAGACAAAATGGCACATGAGAAAAAGAACTGATACAGTGTTATGTATTGACTTAAATAAGGATGTGATGGATGGATTGCATGTAAAAGGGGGAGGTGAATATGATGACTCTTTCATCCCCATGTCCGGTGGCCTATTTAAAGGGAGGGTCAAATATTATAATTTAAGTGTTCTTCCCATGTTGTGGATAAATGATGCTGTTCTTATCCTAGATTTGCTCCACTGCCCTGAACATCTTCCTCTTGGCCCAAATTGGCCCAAGGAAGCCCAGAATAAACAGGTCCATGGCTATGACTTTACTACCAGATTAATTCAAGTCTCCTTTCTCCTCTAGTGACTAAATGACAGATCGGTAGATGATTATCAGATGAACAATATAAAAATTAACCAATATTATTACTTTGGGGATCCCTTTTTGACAAGTTCATTATTTTTTTATTATTTATTCTATTACAGTTGTCCCAGTTTTTCCCCCTTTGCAAGTAGTTCAAGGATTCTTAAAGGGAAGATAATAAAAATGGAAGTACAA
Organism: Pteronotus mesoamericanus; assembly: GCF_021234165.1. NCBI lineage: Eukaryota > Metazoa > Chordata > Mammalia > Chiroptera > Mormoopidae > Pteronotus > Pteronotus mesoamericanus. The sequence goes on from NW_026555277.1 coordinate 3,293,496, forward strand.
CCTGGGATGGGAATTTTTACTAAAATCTATGAAAACAAATTTGTTACTAATCCCTTTTTATTAGCGGATTACTTAAAAGGCAGTTGTTTTATAAATGAAACGATTCAGCTACTTACTGTTTTGGGAGAATGCATTTTATCAACTTGATTGGCTTGGAGATGAGACAACCTTAGAGAGGTCGCGAAGAGCTGGATTTGAGCTCTGATCTCTCTATACCCAGTGTGTGATTCCAGACGTCAGTGACAAGAATCTAGGTTGAACATGTCGCCAGTGGCTCTCTAGGAATTTACTTGTAACGCTTGACATGCAGGAGGCAGAGATGGAGAAATAGAGAAACCAAGATGATTTTTTTTTAATCTGCCTCATGTCAGTGACTATGTTTGACAAAGAAAAGAATCACAGTACAGAGAGTGATCATGATTGCCAAGAGGCTTCACAGAGCACAGGGCACCAGCAGCTCCGCTCTGCAGTGTGGGTACCACGTGCAAGACGGCCAGAGAGAAATGCGTTTCCTCACTTCTAACATGAATTCACCATGACTCAGGTGGTGCAGAGAGGACTGAACAGGAGGCAGGGCCTCTTGGCATCTTGCATTTTTGCAGTTTGGGGATAGGAGACAGGATCCCTACCTGGGGATAGCGTGCTCAGTGAAGTCACCTCCAGCCACATCACATTCCTCAGGTGACTCGTACACAGTAGACGTCTCAGAAAATGGCCAGCTCATAAGAGCAGGAGAGGGCATCTCCAAAGCATATGCAAAACACCCCACAGAGCAGGAGAAGCCAGGGCAGTGTCTCCGACAAAGACCCTCACAGAGCGCTCCTGATGCCTTGGAACATGTGCTGCCTTGAGGCTCGGAAACTGAGCTGAGATGGCCTCCCTGATCTGTGAAGTCAGTCATGGTCAGGGGCCTCCTGGTATTTGGTACGTGGGCAGAGCAGCTCAGCCAGGCCAAGGGCAGTCCTCTGAAGGCGTGAGAGCTCTAGGCCCTCAGCAGGTGGGGGAGGGCACGCAGCAATGGTAAAAGAGATTTGAGGGGATCCCAGGATTTGGTGAGGAGCCCCACCAGCATTTGTTATACCGTCTTCCTCAGAAATATCTAGGGCTGACTTTGGAGGAGATAATATAAATCTACAGGGCCTACAGATAGCCTATGTACATGATTGCTCAGCTGGTCTGAATAGACCTCATTCGTAATGGCAGAGTGGTGATTGGTCATGTATAGATCAAAGTGTTTCAGAGCTGGAAGGACTTCCTGGATCACCTTGGGAGAATGTCTCCTACCCCATTTCATAGCAATGATACCAAAGGACCAGGAGTGGTAAATGATTTGCCAAAGGTCAAACAGCTGCCAGGTGCCCATTTGTTTCAATTATACAAGATACATTATTAACCAAAACACATTATGACTGCAGAAAAAGCTTGTAACTTAAAGATTTACAACTCTTGCCGTGAACACGTGTCAAGGATGCCGCCCTCTCCTTCCTGCGGTATGCTGGAGCTTTGGCAGCATGGACTAATGAAGTTTATTCTTGCTTATGTTACTATATTATTTAATATTATCTTGAATGTAAACTATTTTAATATCCATCTACATTTACTTATGTCTATCACCCCCATTGTGCAGCACCAGCAATTTGAACTTTGCATTTTCCTCTTGTCAGAAGAGAGCCTGCTTTGTCCCCTTGTCCCCTTAGGGCCAGCTTTCCTGAAATAAATTCCTGTTTCTCCTTTTTGGAAAATTCAGCCACCCATCTCTGACTGTCTGGCCCATTGCTTTCCCGAACTCTCATAGAAATTGTTACATAGCTCATCAAGCCTTATTTCTCTCCAAAGCAGAAGGTGGCACAGTGATGCCTTCTGTCGTAGTAGCCTTATGTGGAAGAGACGCGGGGGCGGTGGGGGGGCGGGGGACGATGGCTTTCAAACCGCAGGTTGACCATGGATGATCCTACGCGGCAGCCGTGGCTCCAGGTATCGCGGTCAGTGGGCTGCTCCGCGAGCGAGCTGCTCTGTGCAGTGCGGCGCGGTGACAGAGCTCGGCGCGGTGACAGAGCTCGGCGCGGTGAGAGAGCTCGGCGTGGTGACAGAGCCCAGCGTGCTCTGGGCCAGCGTCAGGGAGGAAAGGATGGTGCAACAGCAAAAATAATTCTGCTGAGTGACCCTGACTGCCTGGTGTGGAGCCACATTCCTCCCAAGGTGAGCCTGGCTTTTCCCTGGCTCCGTTTCCACATGGGCAGAGAGGGTGTTCTCCGCGGCATCCAGACTATTCTTAGGCCTGATTCAAAGGGAACATGTGAGGTCACAGAAAGTAGGTTTGGATGCAGGATGCTCACTGGAATTTTAAATCTATCACCGGCTCTAGGATATTATCATTAAGATATGCCAGGTCTCAACTTGCCCACTTTACAGTATAGTTTATATTCTTCTATGGCAGTAGCTATCCTAGAACATTCCACATATTACAGCACACATGTCTATGTAGGGACATACATGTGTGGCCTGCTGGAGACGGGGAATAATTCGAGTAGCAGAAACGAGAAACCCTAGCTCCCTGTGGTGTCATTGCCAGTCCTCTAAATTTCCTTCCGTCACTTTTTGTCCTTCACTCCGTTTCCTTCCTCCCTGAGCCACAATGGTTTTGTCCTGAGTGCTGCGTTCATTTTCATTTTCTTAGTTTAGTTTAGTTTCATTTGTTTGTGTTTTAGGTATAAGATATCTGAGATCTATTCCCTGTTAAGTACTGAGAAAGGAATTATCTCCCTCAAAATCATTTCAGTCATCAGTAAGAGTTTAGATCCTCAGCACATACTATTAGGACAGGTAGTTTTAAAATAAAATTCAGGACATGTTTAATAGAAGTGAATACAATTAAATAGAGTGTTGGGACTTGGAGTAGTCACATTCAGTTATCTTGAAATTCTAATTTGGTAGCACACTTTAATTCTATGCCATGACAGATAGATGAGACAGTGCTGTATTAGAATTAAAATGTCTACTGTTGATTTAGAAATAATGGAATTTTTGAAAATACTAGCATTAGAAGAAAATAGAGATATGTATTCAAGTAAAAGTCTGGGGAAGATTAAGAGGGTATATTGAAGGAAGCCACATCTTACTTCAGAGAAACAGACAACCAGACCTTAGTTTGTAAATTTCGGAGGTATGGCAGGTGGGCATTCTCTGTAGCTCTTTGGCGAGAACACCTTGGGCAGCGAACATCAGTCCTTCATTATCAGCAAGGCAGCCAGCTGGAGGGATTGCAGCAAAATCCTGGGAAACTTGGGATAGTTCGTGATAACCTTCAAAGAAATGGAGAAGGTCCCACTTAGTTGATATTTTAGGCTAGCCTGAGATATAAGCTATAATTTCATTTACAGGTGACCTTTCTAAACAAATAAACAAAAATGGACAAAAATGAATCCCTGTATACTTTTCATTTTGATAAGGCTCTAGGAACTAACTTGATTACTGTCTTTGATGGCTATATGTAGTTAGAGTTTTTCTTGAAGTTAATATTCACTTACCATGTAATACTTGTAAATGTAATATGGAAATTCCGATAAACTGTAGCTATTAAAAATAATTTACTAAACATTCAGCAGATGCAACTTGCCTATGCCAACATCATTTTTCTCCTTTCCCCAATCACAGTTCAATTTGGGCAGCCACTCTTTCTTCATTTTATTCAGAGCCAAGCTGAAAAGGAGATCGTGACTGGTCTAAGACAGTGCAATTCCAGCTGTGGATCACATCCATTCATAGATCTTAAAACCAAAGTGCTGGGTTACATATCCTTTTCAAATAATACAGAACAGAAAATTTCAGGGTATTTTTTTATAGATCAAGGATAAGAAAAAACTTTATTAACAATTATGACCCTGGCTTGTATGGCTCAGTGGATTGAGCGCTGGACTGTGAAGCAAAGGGTTGCCTGTTCGATTCCCAGTCAGGGCACATGCCTGCGTTGTGGGCCAGGTCCCTAGCAGGGGAAACATGAGAGGCAACCACACATTGATCTCTCTCTCTCTCTCTTTCTCCTTCCCTTCTCCTCTCTCTAAAAATAAATAATACAACTTTTTTAAAAGACTGAGAGTTAATAAAATTATTTTTTTTAAAAGCAACAATTATGTATACTCGTATACTGTACCTTGATGTACAAATGTATTTTTATTGTGGGCCATGACTGTTTGTAAAGGTTTGTAAAACCATTGTTGTATGCCCGTCATCAGGGTCCTATTTTCTTTGTGGTTGCTTTATTCATGGATCTTTTAATGGAATTTTGAGCAAGGAGCTTTGAGGGGAAGTTTCCTAAGTGTTGTCCAGAAAGGTTTGTTCTTGAATCATAGCAATCATAAAGCAGGAGACAATCCCATTTTTTCCTGGACATGATAACCCAGAACTTCTGCAGCATCTTGCAAACATGAGGCGACCTGGCCCATGGACGTGCCAACCTCCTGACTATAACAAAGCTGAAAGATAACATAAACCTGGCCTATTAATGATGATGTTAAGCTGCCAAGTAACCTCCGGTGCTTCCTATCCTCTAAACTTCATGATATAAGATAATATCGTTTAGTGATTAAGCCATGGGCTTTCAGATTTTAATTTTTAGCAGCTGAGTGAATCCTGAGTGATTTGACATATTGGTGCAAACATGGAGACTATGACTAGCTTATTCAATAAATTATGTAACAAGTGACTATTATGTACGAGGTTCTAAGTGCTGAGCATATAGCTATGAAGAAGATAAATCAGGCCTGTGCCCTTGATAGTTTATATACCAGTGAGGTAGACAAGTAATAAATAATGAAACAAAAAAGTGCATTTAGATTATGATTAATCCTCCGAAGAGAATAAACAGAATGACATGGTAGAGTGATTTATTTGGTTACATGCTTCTTTGAACAGAATGATAACCTTTTTGAAGAGGAAGAAGCATTGGAACTTAAAAGAGAAGTCAGTCATGGAAGAGTGAGGGAAAGGTCATTCCAGAAGAGGGACAATGCAAATTATAGATTGTGTTTGGAGGAGAGTGGACTCACATACTTTTTCTATTTTTAAACATTCAATTCTGGGAAGTTTGAAACCATGGTAAACCTTTTTTCTTGATTCCTTGGTAAGAGCTCTAATGAATGTCCACTTCCAGATACTAGCGTTTACTGGGTTATCCCTCACTAGACTGAGTATCCTTAACTTTACTAGATCATCCCTTATTAGGACTGAGTTCTGATCTGTGAGTAGCCAGCTGAGCACCTTGAAAGAGCTCATTATTGGTAGAGTAAATTAATTAAGGAATAAAAACTCTATGAGTTGTATCCATATGCTAATGGAAAACTCAAAGTCCCTAAAAAAAAGTTCATTTATGTCACTATAGTTCACAGCTGGTAAGGGTGTCATTTAACCACAGGAAAGAACCCAAAGGTATGGCTATGTTATTTCCCCTCAATGGTTACTACTGAAGGGACATCATTGCCTGAAAACACTTTAGCTTTTTGTTTTCCCATACAAGATGTTAATTGATAGATATCACTGGGTAAGGAGATGTTTTTAGGTGATTTGTATTAATTTAATTTTATCTCCATTTCTGATTTTATGTAATTATAATGTACTGTATACGAGGTCTGTCCAGAAAGTATCCAGCTGTGTACTATGAAAAATAGAGACATTTATTGAAGAAGATACAAGGTACGAGAACCATTGAACATAGAACAATGATGCCTCAGTCCCCTTCAAAGTAGGCACCTTGGGACCTCACACAGTTCCAATCACCATCAGCTACCCGGTCATATTTTCCTGAATCTTATCGATGGTCTGAAATCTCTTCCATTTCAAAGATGACTTTAGTTTTGGGAAAAGCCAGAAGTCACAAATTGCCAGATATGGGCTGTAAGGAGGCTGAGTCACCTGGGTGATTTGATGTTTTACCAAAAAATCTCTGCACGAGACATGACCCATGAACAGGCACATTGTGGGTGATGATGCTGCCAATCACCAGTTAGTTGCCCATAGCTATGACCATTTACATTGTCTTGCATCTCTGAACTGACAAAGAACATTGATCCTTGACACAGATCCTTGTTAATTGTTTGGTCTGTACTTGGGATGGACAACATCTTCCCAATCAAAAAACGCAGTCAGCATGGTCTTGATCTTGTTGCAACTTTGCTTTGCCTTCTACAAGCATGGAGAACCGGGCAACTTCCATTGGGATGACTGAGCCTTTGTTTCTAGATCATTGACATAGACCCACCATTCATCTCCAATTATGACCATCTTGAGGAAATATGGTTCATTCGTAGCAGTTGGAATCAAGTCATTAGCAACTGCAGCACGATGTTTCTTCTGCTCTGGTAGCAGAAGCACAGGATGAATTTTACCACTTGTTTCATGCCAAGACCCTGAGTCAAAATCTTGGATAGTAATTTTTGGAATGCTCAGATCAACTTCTAGTTCTCACATTGTCAGTCCTCAATCTTTGTTGATTGCAGATCATACACATTTAACATCCTCAGGTGGTCTGCTTGTTGCAGGCCTTCCAGAACATTGATCACTTTGAACAGACTCTTAACCATCTTTGAAGCATTTGTGCCACATTTTTAGTTGCACTGCACTCACTGCATCATCCCTGAAAGCCTTCTGAATCATCTGAATAGTTTCTACAGAGGAATGTTCAAGCTTAACAGAAAATTTAATGCAGAATCATTGCTCTACTCACTCAGTCATTTTGAATGCAATGGCCACACTCTACACATGCTCACGCAACAACTTCTCCTACCCCCACTGACTAGTATAGTGAAGTCACCATTGTTTACACATGCATTCCAGTCTACTCTCCTTGGCTGCCAGGTTACATCAATGTCACACAAACCATTCTCGTTATAATAATAATGCCTGGACTTTTTCAATTCTGTGCTAGAGAAGGACCTTGATACCTAATACCTGATAACTACTTCTGAAAAAACTTCTGATTCCTACTTCTCTCCCATGTCTGAGTAATCAGTCACTCTCAGGAATCTCCATTGTATGTGCCATATATGTAGTGTGCAATTCTGGATGACAATAACCAAGTTTATAGCCTTATATTGGCTTGTATCCCTTAATTACAAAAACAAAATTTTTAATACAAGATGTATGTTTTATTGTATTTTTCCTCTAGTGTACTTCATTGGTCCAAGACATGCTGATGTCTCAATAAATCAAAATCATAAAAGAGGAAAATCAAATTCCATATAGAATCAAATTGTTTTATATTTATGTTATTTGCTAAACCTCACTAAATGCTCTGTTCTTTCTCATGTCCATTATTGCAGCAAGTTTCTACATTCCTAACTATCCTTCCTTCAGCATAACCACTGTTCATCACTTCGTAGAATTACTGTACGGTATAATTGGACTTTAGAGATGGAAGTTTGAATTTTAGCTGTAACATTTATTGACCACATAATCTTAAGTGAATTTATTTAAGCTCTCAGTCATAAGACTATGACTTTAGAGAGAATTTTAAAACCTAAATACTTATCAAAGTGAAAGACAATATTAGCTATATGATCATATTATTCCATTTCTTTTTATATTTTATCATTCTCATTGTTACCTTTTCCCCTACCATTCTCCATTTCCTTTGTTAAAACTCATGATAAAACTTCTAACAACCTCCATATCTTAAGTCTCACCTAAGTGAGACTCTTACACATAGGAAGCTCTGTCCTTCAGCTCTGCCTGAAACCAAATGGCTAAATCTGATAATTTGGGGATTTAACTGGCAGGCTCACATGGGTAAAAGACCAAAGCTGTGTTTTCTAATTTGATCTTTATTAATAATGAATGTTATATTTTAGTTCCTTTTAAATTTTTTTTCAAACGTTTTGATGTAGGTAGTATTAGTATTATCAAAGACTTTTTGAAGACCTTAACAGGAGCTGTCATTTATTGAGCGTTTACTATTTACCTGGTGTGTTGATGCATGTTTTAGGTGCATTATTTTTCCACAATAATAATTATCTATAGCACTGCTTAAAAAATGATAAGATTCCCATGCACCAATTCAGACCTGTGAATCAGATTTTCTAGGAGAAACCCAATAGTCTGTCATTTAACATGTTCTCTAGGGGATTTTTATTTTCAGGGAAGGTTTGGGAAACACTGAATTATCCTATATAATATGCATACCAGAATCAGTTAAAGAAAGTTTCTTATAGGGAAAAGGAATGGAAACAGGTCCAGAACTATAAAGGGTCTCAGATTTTATCCTTCTTGCAAGCTGACAAGTTAACCTCCCCCGGATTCATGGGTCTGGGAAGAAAACACAAGACTTCTGGATCAGAGACAAAGGGCCGTTTATTACTCACAAAAGTAGAACAGCAAAAGTTTCTGAATTTTCTTTTGCCACTTCTTTAAGCTCCCATTTGCACAAAGCGATACAAAGAGAGCTACGAGATACCTGAACAGCTAGTGGGTTAGGCGACAGAAGAACCCTGAGCTGGCTCTAGGACACATGATCTCCGTCTTCCTAGGCTGTTTGCTGTACACACATCCTTGAAGATAGCCTGGAACCAAAGCAGTCAGTGCCTATTCTCTTCAGATGTGTAGAAACACAAGACACCCATAAATAACTGTCTCTGACATATCAAGCAAGATGAAGAACTTGAATGCAAGTTCAGAGAGTGGGAATTATAAAAACAATAGCATTAAGTATTTGAGTTTTGCAGGAAGCTGGACCAGATATGAATCATGTTTACATTCAGTAAATTGAATAATTCATAATTGTATTATTGACAGTTGAATTTGGTTCCTACTGCTATGGCTTCCAACAAAGCTAAAGCTACCGGAGAAGTAAGGCCAAGCCTAACTGCCTTGAAAGCCCATGACTGAAAATGAGGATCTCTGCCCTCAGGCTTGAAAAACGTGCAGGTCTTCAATTGCCTGACCGTTCAGTACCCCATACGCAACATGCCTGAAGATAAATCATGTCATACAAATCTGAGAAATAAAACAATACATGGTGTAACAGAATCAGAAAATGAATAAGGCCAACAATAATAGAAACATCGCATTGCCATGGTTACCAAATGAAATTTATTAACTATTAGAAAGTAATAACCTTTAAACAACTCTACTATAAAAAGCAGAGTCTGGGTCTTCTAATATTTCATTTTGTTTTTTAGCTGTGGGACAATAAAATAAATTACCTGAAATAAAAATCAATATTTTTTTGTATCTAATTCTCTGAAGTCTCCTACTTAGAAACCTAAATGCTTCCAGTTTTATTTCACTAGTAACTTTCTTTTTATCCTCTCTGTTTACTTCACATTTTCTTATCTTACAGCTACCCTGTGCCAAAAGTATTGCAAATACACATTAATACATACCATCTGGAGCATCCTTCTTAAGAAGAGAATGGAAAATGTGAGGGCTGATTGATTCAATGCAGGGCCGTCCGGCGTCTGTAACACCCTCTCCCTCCAGCGAGGCTTATGGCACATAGCAGGTCTCTCTAGATTTAATCTGAGCATCGTTCACTCCCTGCCTTTCCACAGGGTAAGGGTTACTCAGACTCAGAGGAGTTTCCTGGATATTTCAGGAAGTAGTGAGATTTCCAACAGACCTTTGAAGTCAAGCAGTTTCAGACTTGAGGGAAAGCTTTGTCACAATTTATGAAATGGAAAGGGAGCTGTAGTCACGGCAGAGGGACACCGCTCAGTCACAAAGAGGTAACGTGGACTGCATTTTTCTAGCATTAGCAAAGGCTTGACTATAGTTGGAAGTATCCCATGAAGCCAATTAGGGATGCAAACTCCTCATCTTACTTATCTTCAAAAAATATAGTTCTCGCAAGGTCTATTATAAATGTAATTTTGTTCCAAAGTACAGCTTAAGATTCAAATATAAGTCAGTATTTTCCTGATAATGGCAAAGTGGTAGTATTAAGAGAGGGGTGATCTACATTAAACTTAGTAGCTGAGAAAACATTATGTCAACAAAGGAATTGGCATCATAGATATGAAAATGTTTTTCCAACTTGCAGAGAGATGACTAAAATGCATGTTTCATTCCTCAGAGAAACCTGTACTTCAATTTACAGTTGTATAATTTTCCTTTATAACAATTTAGCAAATGACTAAATATATTATCTTCTGTGAGTAATCTTCAGAATAAGATAAAATGTGATAATTTTCCGGTAAAAAAAAAAAACCTCTATTTTTTTTCTACATATTTACTGGAGTGTAGTTTTATAAAATATTTGAATGCTTATACCATTAAAACAATATTAGGCTGGAAAAAATCCCACTTCTGAAGTCTGAACATATGCTGCTGAACAATGGCTGACACATGGGGAGGGATATTTTACCATCTGAAAATCTGGGCTCATTCTGTACAACCTGGTCTCTCTTCATTTTACCTGTCTTGGACTAGGATTTAACTTTTGGCAGGAAGATCCCCCTCTTCATATGTCAAAATTGTCCAAAAGCACTAAAGAATTTCATGAGGGAGGCAGTCAAGAAAGAAATTGCTGTTCTCATTGGGAAAAACTTAATTCCAAGCCACAGAGAGTCCCTTTTCCCTTCTTGAAAGGTTTGAGAAGAAATGGTTGTGTCAACAGAACGAGTCAAGGTGCAAAAGGAAGCTCATACCAAGGCAAAAGAATATTTACAGAATAGGATGAGAATAATGTGCCCAATCAATTGATTTCTTGCTCTCATAACTCTGTATAATTCATCTATGTAGCAGCTGGCACTATTTAAAATGCCATAAACAAGCATCATGAAGCTTTTTTCATTTTAATTTTATTGCTTGGCTGGCTCATCCCTGAGAAACAAAGACTGTTCACATGAGTTACCATTACACTGATATTTGATTGTGAGAGGGAAGAGCCAAACAAGTGCCTCTCTAGAGCAGCTGAAGCTATAAGTGTCGTCCATCTAATGCATGATTGAGGTGGATGTGTTTATTTAGATAAAGGGGTCATTTCTCTCTGCCGGCGCATCCTCTCTTTCCTCCCGCTCCTCCTTCTTCTCCTCTTTATTTTCCTCTTCTTCATTCCTCTAACTCTTATTTCTTTTCTTTGTGCAGAAACTAGCTGGGAAGATAGGTATTCCAAATAATAGTGTTTGAGTCAGGAAATATCCGTCTGACTTACCAATACTGAGAAGCTGCACACAGATGGTAATAAACATCATATGATGCAAACTTTCTCTCCTCCTCCTCTTCCCCCTCCTCTTCCTTCTCATTTTCTTCTACCTTTTCCCCTTCTTATTTTTTCTTTTGCAGCAGCATTGAGGTATAATATTTGCAGAGATTCCTCAAAGAAGAAGGGAAAAATGTGATTTTAGGAATCCAATTGTTTTGATTTAATTCTGATGCAATTACTTACAATTGTGTGATCTTGGGCCAGTTACTTAAAATCTGTAACCTGCAGGGACAGAGAAAACTTATCTCCTCATATTATGGAAGGTTTAAATGATAAAGCACAAGTAAAACTCTTAATGTGCTCTTAGCCATAGAAACGTGGATTCCACATTAACTATCCTCATAGTTTTAACATTTGCTTCTGTTCTCTTGTTTTTATTGTCCCTTGTTTTCTTTGTCTTCATAACATCAACTTGGACTATTTGATTGGTTTCTGTCATTTCACAAATGGGTAAATGTATTATGAAGGGAAATTAACTTTACAAATATTGTCATAACTTTTAAAGTATTAGGGAAGATATATTTTGAAGTTGGCATGATCTAGTCCCATTTCCTCCCTGATTTAAAATTTTCTGTTATATATAAATCCCAAATCTCTCTTGTTGTCTACTAACTACTACAATATGATAGACTGGACTATGTATCAGGAAACAGACATACCATAAATATGTTCAATGTTCTCCAAGATGACAATTTTAAACGTGAAAACTGTGGAAGACATAAAAATGAAGGAAATATGAAGCTATTAAGACGGAAGAAAGCAGGAAACATTTGGATTTAATTCCATCTTGGATTCATTCCACCAAAGTTCAACATAATGCAAAACCTGAGCAAATGCGACTGCTCAGCTATGCCCTTATTCTTTTAGTCTGCTTTCTACTTTTGCACCGTGGAATTATGTGAATGCATGTATTTTGAAAGGATTATATCTCAGGCCCATTATTAATATTACTTATTCATTTAGAGGTTTAAAAAAAGAAGGGAGGAAAAACAAATACTATTAGACTCTTGATGCATCTGGGAGAGGTCACTTAAACCCTCAAAACGCAAGGAGCATTAAAGGGCATAGTGCTGGCAGGATGCGTTTTGATGAAATTCCTCTAAACAGGAAAAATGAATTTGTAAAACACTTAAGAAGGGTTCCTCTATGAAATGTCCTTTGATCCAGAATCACAAATGTGCCCACTAGGAAGCTGGTGAAGCTAATAGCGGGATCTACTTGATAATTGTTACAGGTAACATGTGTTGACTTATGCTTTACTTTTAACTGTTGTTTTGCTTATGAAAAAGGGAAGTAGAGAAAATCAATTTGACAATGATAGAGCAATGCTACTCATCCTTACCTATCAATAGATCCTATAGGTTTGTGTATGCAAAATGAAAATCACTTTCAACCTAAAACTAATTTGTTGAAGGATTTTAGGGAGATTAAAACCACAGGGAGAAAGAATATTCTGGAAGGTGAATAGATACTGTACTTTCTAACTTTTTAAAATATGTTTATTGACTTTAGAGATAGAGGAAGGGAAAGACAAAGAGAGAAACATCAGTGTGAGAGAGAAATATTGATTAATTGCCTTCCATACGCACCCTATCTGGGGATCAAAACGGCGACCTAGGTATGTGTCCTGACTGAGAATCAAACCCCCAACCTTTTGGTGTATGGGACGATGCTCCCAACCAACTGAGCCACACTGGCCATGGCTGCTTTCTAAAATTGTTTTAATTCCCAAATTCACAAATGTTCAGGAAAAGATTTCTTCCAAAAATTGGAATATTTTCCAAATACTGTTATTTTCGAATAAGTTTAAAATATATATCATTTTGACTTGAAAAACAACTAATTATTTGCTTATTTAAAAATTATCTACAGATTATAATTACAAGAAAAGCAATTATGGACTAATTTTATAGCATATAAAATTATATCAGCTCACTTCTAAATGAGATCTAACAGTTGGGAACAAATCACATTTAATGATTTTGAAATCACCCAAGTAAGACCTTTTGTAATAAATCAATTTATATTTCACAATGTCGGAATGATAATAAACCATATGACAATTTCACACAAAAAACTATTAATGTTATAAGACAAGCATTTATCAAATATGGTAAAGATCAGTATAAAAAAGGTTTCCAAACATTTCCAAAAACATAGATGATCCATTATACTTTGAGTACATGTTGATTTGTATTTGGGTGGTACAGATATGCTTGTGTGTGCATGTGTGTGTGCATTAACTCCACATAAGATAAAAATGGTTACATGCAAGTATAAGCTTTGAATGTTTAATTAGCTTTGCTTTGTTGGCTCTACGTTTTTAAGATTGATGAGAGAAAACTAGACAAACTGATGATTTTTGCTCATAATAATGTGGCATAAATATAATTTATTTTTCAAGTTTTATGAAAAGATTTTTCACGCGTTTTAAAAGTAGCTTTCAGGACAAACATCTAATCTTTTAACTAAAGGCAAAACAACTGTATTTGGCCATCAGCATAAGGTATGATGTGCACTTAACTGTGCATATTGAGCTGTAATCTTGTTTTCCTATCTGAGCACAGAGCTACCCCAGACTTTCCTATGAGCCTCCAAATTCCCACTGCCATCACATACCATCATTTTTTCATAAGAATGTGAAATAACCTAGTGATTTTTCCAGAGAAGATCAGATGGGAACAAAACAGAAGAAGCCACGCAATGATCTTTAAAACTTTTTTTTGGTGTAACTAACATTGCCCTATTTTATATTGTTTCTTTATCACTTGAAGGAAGAAAAGTTGACTCCCAATCAAGGGAATCTTTAGGACTTTTTCAGTCAAACACTTGTAAGAAAATGTCAATTAGTTGCCTTAATAATTGGCATGCATCTGCTATTATCACAGGTCCCCTATCAAAGGATTAGTATGGACGTAACATAACATTGAATCTATGAGTGTTTGAGTATTAGCAAAGCACGATGTTTTGCAATGGTTTTCTCCACCTATTTGTCAACTATATCTAATGCATTATCCTCCCGTAACATTTTATTCTGTTTGTGAAACCTTGTCCTTAGCTACCTTCCTCTTCCAAGCACTTATCATGAATTATGAAATCAATGGCATAGCTTGTCTGACACACATAAAATTTATAGCTTCCTTTTCTTATATTAGCATAATCTGCCAATTTATTATGAAAGAGTGAATGACATGCTTGCAATTAGAACTGGTCATGATAGGTCACTTGAAAACTTACTGATAGTGTGTGAGGCAAGCTTTTTAATTAAAATATAGGACTAGATTGGCTGGCCAAACACCCTCTTCTCCCTGCTCAACCCATTTATTAAGTCATATATTTGCTTATTTATATTATTTTAAATTAACAAAGATGAGTCAGGATAGCGTACAGAAGGCATGTCCCAGAGGGGGAAAAACCCAAGCTAGCATGATTTTTTTTTTTTCAGGACAAGCAACAGCAAACTTCATGGAAAAATACTGTAAGAAGATATAAATATTAAAAAGGGTAACTTGGAGGAGATCAATTCTTACCAAGATTACTAGCCACTGCTAAACTCATTCCTGTCCTCTGCAAGCCAACTCAATTGTTTTAAGCAAGATCAGTTCCCCCCACTTTCACCCGCTTTTTTTTTTCTTTTTCCTTCACAAAGTTCTAACTTAGGCAAGCGATTCCCAGCCCCAATTGCACAATATCCTCGGGGTTATTGTGATCTCAAAGGATATTGTGAAATTCTCAAGGCAAAATTAATTGCGATATGACTTCTTTTTTTTTCCCCCCCCAAATGAAGTGTGTCCAATTCAGCCGCCCTAAGAGGACGACGAGGGAGGTTATGAATGTAACAGACGATTACAGGGTGTCAGAACTGCAGGACACGGGTGGCTGGCAGGGACTCGGACTTTTCATCCCCCAGACATCTGCGGGTGAGGGCACCCGATGAAAAGCTCTGTATCTTCTCTGTAATTTATATTGCCACAACATTCCACCGTGGCCGCACCACTCAACCCCAGAGAGCTCACACGTACTTTTGTTTGCTCAGAAGACTTTCCAAAAGACTTAAGTATGCATTCTTTTTTTTTTTTTTTTCCTGTGAAAGAGGGTCTTGCTGTTTTTTGGCAAAATTGTGAGTTAGGGTCCGTCTTTTTTGTTTGATTTGGCTTGTTTGTTTCAGAATGCACGTCTGATTTCTAGGTACCTTCTTTTGTTTTTAGACTTGACAGACCCTGATTTAAATTTGTTTTTCCAAAGATGCCTTCGACATATTAAGGCAGCGGTCCCCAACCTTTTGGCACTAGGGACCAGTTTCGTGGAAGACAGTTTTTCCTCAGACGGTGGAGGGGGGATGGTTTCCGGATGGTTCAAGGGCATTCCATTCAAGCTCACCTCTTGCTGTGCGGTCTGGTTCCTAACAGGCCCTCACTGGAACTGATCCATGGCCCAGAGGTTGGGGACCTGTATGTTAAGGAATGCTCTCCTCCTGTGTGAAATCCGCCAGCACTTACCTCCTAGGTGTGTTGTGAGAAAAGAGTTTTGAACACTTGGGCAAAATGCATCCGGATAGAAGTTCCAGAAGGGTCAGTCCTTGATGGTTTCCTTATTAGAATGTCTCAATTACAGCTGCCATTTTCACTTGCCTTTGCTTCCCTGAGTCTGTTTATCTTCTCTCAGCCTTTTATTACAGGTTCTGGGTCATTTGCAAATGGAGTCAATCTTCCATTTATCAGCCCTAACCACAGACTTCACGTGCTTGCTTTATTTTTATGGGAGGCAAAACCTGGAAAATGTCCTTTAGGGTCATCTCGTTGAACCTCCCCATTTTTATAGCTGAAAGACCAGAAATTTTAGTTACATTTTACAGGCTTCCAATTAATTTTCAGGAACAACGAGTGAAACAGGTGAGACTAAAATGCCATTCCCTAAGCCAGACCCCGTCTCAGGCCTTCCGCTGTCTCACCCATCACCTCTCTATGTAACCATGTTTCTATTTCGGAGACCTAACAGAGCACTTATGAGTAAATGAGGGTGAGCTTGATGGAACCGTAGAAACCCTTGGCCAATTGCTCTCACTGAATTTGAAATTTGCCTTCTTGCCATTCAGTTATGTGAAGAGTTGATTTTGTGTAGCAATAACACAAAATGTATTTTTATACCATAGTCAGTGAGCTGTAAATGCACAGCTTTTAAATGGAAGCTAAGCAGACACAGAAAGTCACCAGACAAAATGTAGATCCAGTTAAAAATAAGACGAAGATTTTTGTTTTGTTCCTGGTACTGTCTCTGGCTTGTTTTAGGTTTTAAAGAGTGATTGTCCCCTGAAAAGAATTTCGGGTGATGTTTTTATGCAGAGGGGAATGCATTCAGCCTCCAGATGCGATCAGCTGAATATAAATTATTTGCTTGGAGATATTTTATGGAATGATAGGGATTAGATCAGAGCTTCCCTGGCCGGTGTGGCTCACTTGGTTGGGTGTCTTTCTGCAAATTGAAAGGTCCCAGATTCAATTCCTGGTCAGGGTACAGGCCTGGGTTGCGGGTTTGGTCCCCAGTCAGGGCATGTGTAAGAGGCAATGGATGATGTTTCTCTCTCACATCGATGATTCTCCCCCTCTCTTTGCTTCTCCCTCCCCCTCAATCTAGGATTAATAAAAGAAAAAAAATTAATAAAGGTTAAATGAGTGCTATTTAATGAGGTGATACTATGGCTCAGGTGGTAGTCATAGCTTAGTACAATGTTCTTTCTCAAAATCCTTCTGTGTCTATGTCCTGGGCCTCAGTTAGAAATAAGAGCAGCTTTCTTATGCTTTTTAGAAGAAATACTTTGATTATGTTGCATCGTATTTATTACTGCCCACAGTTCTTTATGTCCTACTACAATCTCATTGCAAGACATTACAGTACATGAAATGTAACAGTACACAGGCTCAGTTCATGAGAACAGACAAGACGTGCTCATGCAAGTCAATGCCATCCTTCCTGAAATTTTGTACAGTGAACTCAGAGGGTTCCTTTGGTAGTTCTGCATCATTTCCAACAATTGTCCAGGCTCTTCTGCTCATTCTCCCTTTCCAAATTTATAAATCTGAGCATATATGGCTTATAAATTGTGATTTATACATCATGGTTTCTGACTAAGGATGCAATGATTTTTTATTTGGTTTTATTCCATTTGTGTTTCATTAAATTAAAGTGGTTTTCTCTTCAATTTCTCATTGGGAAACTATCTTGTATGCACTTTTTGTTAATTCTGAACTTTATAAATAATAATAATTATTTGCTTAAGTATATATTACTTAATTTACAGATGATTTCAGACTGAGACTCTAGTTTTGCAATTAATTGACATCAGGAAAAGATGTCAGCAAGTAATGTGAAATATTGCTAAAATTATCGGGCCTGATGTTTGCTTAGGAGGCAACATAGGACATGAGATATGACTTGAAAAATAAATTCTTATATTGAATGCTAGAATTTTGATTTTCTTATGCCAATGTAAGTTTCCTTTGTGAATTTCAGTTTTCCCTACCTGACGTCACCAAGCAATCCATTGATATAAAACTGTATAGTGTGGAAAAAATATAGACTTTAGCATCAAAATGACCTGAATTTGGTCATAGGCTCAGCTCTAACTATTTCTGTGATTTGGGGTAAGTTTCTTAACCTGTTGAAACCTCAGTTGCCTAATCTGTGTGCTGCAGATTTGATTCTTACATGTTAAGGATTCTGCAATGTCAAATGAAGTGATGTTTGCACAGCACCAAGGGAGGTCCATTAAATCAGCAGTAGCACTAGCCCTATGATACTGCTGAAGACTCTATAGCACTAAAATGTATGATATTAAATAGACCTTTATTATATTTTTTGGCCTCAAAACTTTCGTCTGTTTATTCATTAAATAATAATTTATTGTACGACTCACCGTGCAACCATGGCTATGGGAGAGAATATGAGCAGTCAGTAAAGAAGTTGTGTTTCCTCTTCCTGTTACTAGTAGAAGAGGAATACTTCATTTTTATTCACTTTGTAAGTAGTGACTTAATCCTTGTTATATGCCAAGCACTGTTCTAAGCACTTTATAAATACTAACTCATCTAGGTCTCAAAACTCTATGGTAAGGTGTTCATCTTCCAATACTACACACCAGAAATTGACCAGAGGAGTCGGGTAATGCGTCCGAGGCTACACTGCTAGTTAGTAGTGGAAGCAGGATGTAAGCTTTAATAGACTAGTTTCTGAGTCCCTGTTGTCAACTACTTAACCATGGTCAATTAAGGAAAATATGTTTTGAAGTAACTGAATGTGATTAATTCTAATTTTGCTAGTGATATGGAGGAAATACACAGGTACCAATAAAATGTGAATAGCAAAACCTGTCAAAAAAATGGTTTGAAGATCTATTATACTCTGTGCTCTATGGGGTCCATGATTCTTTGAATCTCCTTAATTGAGCCCTACTCACCCTTGACAATTCATTAGGAACTAGAAATTGAGCAGCTGCTGTTCTGGCAACTTACCTGCTAGATGTGCAAACAAAGAGTAAGTGGCTTAACTAATTTTACAGTGTAAATATTACATTAATTTAGGGAAAAATGGCCCATTCTATTGCCATTCTTCCAACTCAAAATCTCTTTGAATAAAAACATTCTCTTTGTAACTGAATGGCCCCCATATTTAAGCATAGTTACCAAAAAAGGTAATCAGGGATGCTGTGACAGTCACTGACATATGTGGTAGCAAGTCCTTATGCCACTCTGACAGAGCCAATGCCAAGAGAGGAATGTCATTCTAGATTAAAGCACAAAACAGGTAGCCAGGGCTGTCTTTTTCATTGCTGTAGGTGTTTAAGCAATTATTTTATGATCTATATAAGTGATTTTTAGCAGAAAGGAAAGTTGATCTTTGCCAGAAAATAAACTCTCCTTTACAACAAAAACTTGTGTGTGTGGTTCACTACTTTATATGGTTCCCTCAGACTGTGCCAGGTGTATAGTAAATGCTCAATAAATAACAGTGAAATGTTGAATTTTGAAGAGATGTCTTTTTGGTTGCATCAAAACCAAAAAAGTCTGAATGGAATGCAGCATGATGTGGTTAAACATTAGATACTCTATTTGAATTGTAGTCCAAGCTCTGCCACGTGCTTGGTTTGTGATCTGGGATGAAGAGCAATTCATCTCCCTGTTTCTCTCTTTCCCAAGCTGTAAAATATCAATTTTACCTCTAAAAGTGGAGGAGGCAGACATTGCTTTGATGGCCTTGTTTTCAACTTTAACTTGCCGGAAGCTTTTAAGTTCATTTTTGAGACAATTAATATCTTATCTGGTGATAGAAGAAAAACCTAGCAATATACGAGCAAAACCAAAAATACCCCCAAATGCTAGTGTATTCCCTTCTGGAAAGAGAACTTGAAGGTTTGGACATGGTGAGTGAAGAACCCCAATTTACTGACTCTGCCTCCGACTAGAACACTGACTCATCATATAACTAAACACACATGAGATGTGTGTTTTAGGTCAACCCTAGTTGATTCATACTCGGTGGTTTAAGATCTGAGTTACCTTTGACCTTCTTGGAAGAATTTCAAAGAAGATAAAACCCTCTGTGCCGGGAGAGCCAACTTGACTGCCTCAGAGGACATACCCAACTCTCATTGTTCTGATTCCCTGGAGAAGAGGTTGCAACAATAGCAACGGGGTTTGAAACATCTCTTTCACACCTGGGGTTACAGAAGCTGATAGAAGTTACACTCTGTTGTATAGCTTTCAAGAAATAAGCCTCTGAAACCATGATGTAGACTTGAAATAAAATAATCTATATCCCAGTAACATTAGACAAAGAAAACCGAACATCAAGAGAAATGACTTTGTTTTCCATTTTAGAACCATTTTCCACTCCTGATTTTTTACTGTTACAGGCTGTAATGTTGAGAAGCTGACACTGAGCAGAGTTTGGGGTAAAGGATATTGATCAGGCATTGACACCCAAGAAAGGGAGGGGCTAAGAGGAGGATTGGGCCAAGAGAGAAATCAAACTGTGAGGCGAGCCCAGCAAAGCTTTGGCCAAATGCAGGGACAGCTCTAGAGTACAGGTGGTCGGTTAGAATTGTCCCTCAGTGAGTCAAAATGACTGGCCTTTGGCACCCCCCAGAGGTCAGTTCCCAGATATGGGACAGGGGCTACCCCAAGAGCAGCACAACCTCAGGCAGAGGCTCTCCTGCTGCCAAGGGGGACCCCGAAGGTACTGACTGCTGATTATGGTCGACACCACCAGCTACAGGCAACGGTCCTTCCCTGAAGCAAATATAGACAGGAATCTTCCTGTCTCCTATGTATACCAAATAGTGAATACCTCTTAAGGAGAACAAGAGAAAATATGGCCAAATATTTTAAGGGACAAACAGGTTAGCTTTAAGAATAAAAATCCTACCAAATGATTACGTGTGAATGTCTACCTGGAAAGCTAAGATGAGACTTAATTTCTGTAACCTGCAAATTTCTTGAGAGCAAGGACTGTGTCTGTGAACTCTGTGTTTTATTCCAAACTGTATTAAGGAATCATTAAATATTAATCTAGTAATAGGCTGCCTCCTCTAATTCACTATTTTCCAGGATAAGGATGTGATTGTATGCCTCAGCTGCCTGGAATTTACTGTGAATGAAAGGTTTACTTATCTTTATTGCATGTGTGTGTATAATATGTGTACATATGAATATAATATGTATATAGGTACATGTATATGTATGAATTCACACACACATACATCTCTCAAATTATAAATTATAATTCATTAATGACATAACAGCAGTATCCCTGGAAATCTTAACATATAGCAATATGCATCATAATACATAAATTTCCTTTCTGCAGTTTACTATTTAATTCTTACATGTAATAAACTTTGATTTTTTTAGAAATGTCAATCTACAGAAGCTTTCAGATCTTATAAGACATATATATGGCAGCTATTAGCTATAGAGGGTTTTTTTTTTAACTTGTGAATTCCTGCGTATGATCAAAGTTCTCTCTAAATTACTGATGTGTTTTCACAGAATTCCTCCATGGCACAGGACAAGGCAAGAATAATAAGATTACACAACTGACTGAGAATTTTCATTGGTTGAATTCCTTTAGAGAAGCTAGGCTGCTCCAAACATACTTCTTCCATTAGCTCCTCCTCTCCATTCGCATCACTGACTTTCTCTTTCCTTTAGGCCTGCATCACATCTTGCACGAGCTGTTGTCATGTTTTCCTAATTCATTTCCCCATCTTCAGTCTTATACATTCCTACCACTTTTCACACCACTAACAATCATCTTTCTAAAAGGCAAAGGTGACCATATGTATATAACCTTTTGCCTTTCTGTAGTCCCCTTTGCTATAGAAGTCATCTCCAAACTTGGAGGAACAACCTTTTTCATTAAAAAAGCAAACAAACAAAAAATGTTTAGAGCAGACCCTACTCAAAAGCACATACATACAAGCATGGGCACACAGGTAGTATCTTATATACATTATGAAAAATAAATAAAATCAGAAGTAAACCAGGAGAGGAAACACAATGTAATTGGGAGTTCTGCTATGTCTTACATGTTCTTCTCATACATTTTATTTTGGTGCTGAAACACAGGGACAATTTGTTCCGATAATTTGCAATTACTAGATAAGACTCATGTAAGTCTCCAGCCACATTCTTAGAAGTTGGGCCATGTAAAAACTAGCTTAAAGAGGTTTTAAACTGTGAGTGCAGCCCAGGTTACTGGAAGAGTCAAATATATTTACATCTCTCTAAAAGAATCCTCTTCATCTCAAGCTTCAAAGAATTCTCACAGATAATGTTCAAAAGAAAAGGAGCAGGTCACATTCAAGAAGCATTAAACAAGCAAGAAAACATGGCATCATAAAAAGAGCCAGAAAAAACTAACACTCAGCTAACATATATCTGTAACATTTTTTGTTTTAAAATATTCATACACAGATTGCAAACTAACAGTATTTGATGTCTTAAAGAGAAAAAATAAGAGTTAAAATATAAAAGTTCAAAAATTATATATCTAGTTAACAAAAAGAACTTCTACAAGGGACGATTATAATATTTAAAATTAAAAACTCAATACATGTGACAAAGTTGAAGAGAAAATTAGTAAACAGAAATAAATACATAAACTATCTAAAAATAGAGCAATTCCAGCTTTAGACATAGATTCATAGATATAGCACCTAGAATAAATAATAGGTTATTTGACAAACAGAAGGCATATATTGTAAACATCTAATTAGAATTTCAGAGGACAAGGAGAGAAAGGGACACACAAAATATTTGAAGTGTTAATGGCTTAGAATTGTCTTTAGTTGATAGTAGACACAGATTCATATATCAACGATGCCTAACAAGCAAGAAGCAGGATAAAGAAAAAGACTTTACCCTAGAAACTTGAAAAACTTCATAACATCAAAGGCACAGAAATCTTTAAAAGCATCCAGGCACTTACAAAAAATGGTAATTACGCTGATATTCAACTTCCCATAGGTAATATGTAAAGTTGGAAGAAAGTTTTCATAATTGAAAAGAAACTTCTAGTTTGAATATTATCCTCCCCCATAACTTTCAAAAGCAAAAACAAAATAAGATGTTTTCAGAAAAAAAAAAGAGTTTGTAACTAGCAGAATGACACCAAAGGAAATTCTGAGGCATCACACTTAGACCAGGGGAAATTAATCATAGATTAATGGGAGAATCAATGAAGAGAAATAAAGAATAAGATATATGGGTAAATGTAAATAAACTTTGATATTATAAAGTAATGATAATATACATAATAATTAGCATACATATGCAAATTTTTTAAAGATGATATTAAAATATGTTACAGCCATAGCATATATTGTGAATTGCTTGAATGTATGAAATTGTTCTAAGTTCTTACCATTGTTTTGAGGAAGGGTAAGGCTATTGATTTACCACAAACATTGATAAATTTAAGTGTCGAATTTTGTCAGGTAGTTGTTAAGGTCAGAGCACATATTTTACAAGATAGTGGACAAAAATGTGAAATAATAAAAGTACTCACATCCAAAAGAAGTAAAAAAGCAAAGTATAATTTATACAGTAAGTGAGAAAAGTAGCAAAAAATAACATGTTGAAAATAGACACATGTATCTATGCATATATGAGGGGGGACCTCCAAAAAACAAAATTATCTTCTGGAGGGCAGGCCCCTTGTAGTACAGGCTTCTCCCACTGGGTGAGTGTTCTAGGAACTCATTTGTATCAGTGTATGAACTGGCATTGCTGTGAGAGGCTGCATTCATCTTCAGTGAATATTTTTGAAGGCTCTTTCAATGCATTTGCCCATTTCATGATGGGTGATTTGCGAGTGCACCTGGCCACAATGCACTGAATGTTCAGTAGTTTTTGACCAAAAACAGCGTGACCCCCATATCCCATCCTCCCTAGTCACCTGGTCTTGCCCTGAACGAATTTTTTGGTTTCCCTGAACGAAAAAAGTCCTCAAAGGGAAAAGCTTTGCTGATGTGGAAGAGGTGAAACAAAAAATAGCAGAAGCACTAAAAGGTATCAAAATGGAAGAGTTCAAGTTCAAACACTGTTTTGAGCAGTGGAAAAAAGTCTCATAGGTGTATTGCATCAAATGGAGAGTCCTTTGAAGGGGACTTGAAGTTTCATGTAAGAATAAATACACAATTTTTTATAAATTCTATTTTGGGGGTTCCCCCTCATGAATATATGGTAAATAAATGTATTTATTATAAATATATGTTTTTAAAAAGTTAAATGGGCTGAATGATTCCACTTAACATTTTTAGACTATTTGAATAATGATAATCCTTCCCCAAAAAATCGGGTCAGAGCTGTTTATAAGGCATTTATCTTAAATATAAAGTTGTTCAAAAAGTACAAAGTAACAGAATGAGAAAAATATATAGAAGTAAAATCCTAAACAAAAGAAACTTGATAACATACTAAAAAGGAATCACCTTACAAAGATGGTATTTGCTAGATGAAAACTGTATGACAATTTTTAACTTAAGTGAAATTTTTTTTTAAAAATCAAAATACTTAAAGTAAAATTCACAGAACTCTAATGATGAATGTACAATCATTGGAGCCATCCAATGATTGATACTGAAAGATACCACCTTCAGTATCTAATCAACAGGAGGAAAAAAAAGACTAAGGGTTCAAGACGGGTATGCAATATGTAATATTTGAATACAATTAACAATCTTTATCTAATACATATATATGTATATATATAGAATGCTTTTCCAACATTTGCAGAATTTACACATGTTTTTTAATCACACACAATATATTAATGGATATTGATCATATGCTAGGCCAGAAAGCACATTTCAATAAAGCTGAAAAGACAGCTATCACACTGAATGTATGCTCGACACTTTCAAACATACATCAACTACCTACCTCCCCACATACAGTGAAAACCTATAGCATCCTGTGCTGCTCATTTTGCCATTACAATTAGTCTTGGTTTTCATTATTTATTTCTGCATTTCTCTCATCGCCATCGTTCCATACTTGTCCTCCCTCATATATTGGGTTGTGTGCTTTCTGTTGTCAGGCTCTGTGATTTTCCCATGTTGGCATTCTGTTCATTCCTAATACAGTGCCTAGTATTTAGTCAAGACAGTGCATAATGTGTATTTGTCTAATTTAACTTAAGCGTTGTAGGGTGGACAACCACAGCCAGATCTACGTCTGTAAAGCCCTGAATGTTTAGTTATTCTCAGCATTTGTATAAGAGGGGAGACATTTGGGCACAAGAAGACTGATATATAATAACATGAGCTTTGAGATTTCTCACTGTACTGTTACCTAAATACATCTTGTCAGGCCATGTCGGCTTTGTTCTAGTCTCCATTAGTTATCTAAAATGTAACATATAAAACATCCTTACAGAAATATTTATTTGTATAATTCTAGTGTTTGGGAGGGCATTGCAATCACTGAAAGAACTGAATTAATATTACAAGACATTCAAGAAAACCTCCCAGAATGAAGGAAACATATATTTGATATTTGAATATAGTAGATGGTGTCTAAGATCTAATCCAGAGCAAATTTTATGGGTAAATTACAAATTTTTCTAAATAAGATTGCTAAATAAAATATTTTAAGCATACAGAAAAGCATAGAGGGTTATATTAAACCAGTTTGTCAAATCTTAGCATTTTTCAATATTTAGTCACCGTTTTTAAGCCAACAGATATCACAGATGTAGTAGAAGACCATGATTTGTCCTCCCCCATCAAATGAGATTTCTTTAATAGAAACTCTGACTCTATTTTAACTATGTAGATATAAACAATAATACCATAGTGTACTCTCCAAGTATCAGACATTACTAAAAGTGACGATAGGAAAAGAAATCATCATTAGGCTAAGAAAAGAGATATCTATTTAATATACTTAGAAAGCCTATTGTTTGATTGTGACCATGGATATTTTTAAGAATGATCAGCATGTATTTAAACACCCAACTATTCATTTTTGGAAAATATGCCTATAATGTGAGCTAGAATTATAAGAATATAAAAATCAAGAAAATGCTTTGCGAGATGGTCACAAACACACCACTCAATGTTGTATAATTGGAGATAACAGATAGCGAGCCTCCATGAATAGTATGCTCTCTGTATTGTCAAGTTGTGTATGAGAAAGAGGCAGAGTTATGCCAAGAGGGGTGACGTAATTACTGAAAGTGGAATAGGCTTGCACTAATCTTATTTTCAACAACTGAGTCATTTGCTTTCAGCACATCTCGTCATACATCATCACAGGCACTCCACTCTTTGAAACACCAACAGAAGATCTCATTAATTCTTGGGAATAAAGAAGTTTAAAAAGTTAATGCAGCACATCAATATTAAGGCTGTTTGGTTAGCAAGTCTCTGAAAATAAAAAGAAAAATGGCTAAGATTCCAAATCAATTCCTGCAGAATGGATAAAATTTTTCTATGTATCAAAAACACATTATATGCAAATATGTCCAAAATTCAGAAATAAATAATCATCACTCATTCCTATAAATATTAAAAGCATTTGCATTTCTTTATATGGATTTTTTTTTTATTTTCAGCATTTGACAAACAAAAAAAAATGGAGTAAAATGTTTAAATTGAAGAGAATCGAAGTGACTTTCTCCTCAACCCGAGAATTAAGCTTATGTATCTACCCTGTCACTGAACCCAGACAGGTAAGGGTACAGGGCTGCCCAGACGAAGAGGAAGGGAAATGAAGGTCTCCTGCAGGTCTCTTGTGCCCAAAACAACAAGATGTCTTGTCTCTACTTGTCCAGTTACTCTCTCAAACATATTTATCAGGTAACTCAACTGGTTTTCTTTAAGATATCTTTAAACATAATTTAAAACTAGATTATTCAAATGAATAAAATGAACTAAATATAAGTAATTTTCTAGATCAGTCCTGTATAATAAAAATACAATGGAGCCAGACATGTAATTTTAAATTTTTGGTAACCAAATTTAAAAAAATGAAAAGTAACAGAAGAAATCAATGTAATGATAAATTTTATTTAATCTGATGTATCGAAATATCTTTTACATATATGTCCAAATATATCTAAAATATCTATTTCAATTAATATGAAAAACTTATTAATGGTTTACTTTACATTCTTTCTTTTCATATTAAGTTTTCAAATATGGGCATACAGTTTATATCTATAGGACATCTCAGTTTGGATGAGCCACACTTCTGGTTGCCCAATAGCCACATGTGCCTAGTGGCTACTTTACTGGACAGCACAGAAATAGATTATGAAGTCAAGGAGGTCTTTTTTTCTTCCTTTTTTTCCTTTCCTTTCCTTTCTAGCCTCAATTAGAAGAAGAATGAATTTGCAAAGACAGTAATAGCTCATTAGAAACGATAAGTAGTCAAATTTTAAGTATTCTTAGAGTTCAATACAATTTGTGTAAATCAGTCCGCAACTATTTATTGACCACTTTAATTACCCTCTTTTTAGATACTTTGTGAATCATGGTACACTGTTTTCGTCAGAAGAGCAGGAACACCTAGCAGAGTATAGCTGTATTCCAACACTTTCAACTTTGGAATGCTCACAACATACCTCCGTCATTACAAACATGCTACCCACAAGAGCTTTAATTTCTTTTTAAAATTACTCTGTGTGTGTGTGTATGTGTGCAATAGAGAGAAATAGAAAAAGAGAAATATAAAAATCTACTTTGGAATAAAACCAAGAATTTTCCAGTTTAAGTCAAAATCAGGAAATAACTCTTCATGCCAAATTTTGATGCTACTTTGCTTACTGTTAAATGAATCTCTTATCTACTGGGTTGTGTTCATAGAGTTTAACTTCAGAGTAAAACAAAAATTAACTCTCCTTGATTTTTTTGTTGTTAAATTGAAATAAATCATTACTCTTTAATATATTCCATAAAATTTCTAGAATAACTCTATTACTTTCATGTTTCTTCAGCTATCGTGTGGTCTGCAAAATGTTCCTGGATCCCTTGTGATCCTTTTAAAAGTTAAGCCAGATCTGGCTGGTGTGGCTCAGTGGATTGAGGGCCAGTCTGCAAACCAAAGGGTCACAGCTTCGATTCCCAGTCAGGGCACATGCCTGGGTTGTAGGCCAGGTCCCCAGTATGGGGAGCAGGAGAGGCAACCACACATCGATATTTCTTTCCCTCTCTTTCTCCCTCCCTTCCCATCACTAAAAATAAATATATAAAATATTCTTTAAAAAGTTAATTAAGCCAAATTAAAGAAATAAAAAGTACCATTTATACAGAATTATTGTTAAGAGATAAAACTAAAAATGTATCACTTTTCTTCAATGCTTTAAGACAGAAGAATGTGACTGTAGAGTCAAAATTCCAGTGTAAATTCTTATTTAGGATATGCGTAAACTGGAGACCTCATGCACTACCATTTGTGAGATACATTAGAACATTTCATGTCAAACACAAATTTATTATCATTGTAGTTCTGGCATCATTTACCTATGATTAAATTATGAGATGTTCGCACACACATTTGAACACTTCTGGACTCTTTTTTAGGTGTTTCATTATAAGTGTGTTGTTCTCGTAGGGGATTTTCCCTTGAGGACATCGCACTGATAGGAGGTTTCAGCACTACGAATTCTGCATTCTCGCACTGGTGAGCCTCCCCCTAAATCTGTCATTCCACTGTAAATACTGAAAGACAGATGACCTTTCCTCATATGGAACTGGGAAGCCGTGTAAGTCTGGCTCATGTTCTATTGAAATAAACATCATGCCCGCTTTTCTCCTTGGTTATGAAATTCAGGAATTGGTGGCGTCGCCCGGCAGCAGTTCATTCTCACCCACTCATGTCCCCTTTGACATCCTCTCTCCACTTTCCAAATCATAACTGGCAGCGGATCGATGAAAACGGCATTGTTTACGTAGCAACGCTCCTTTCGGCATAATCAGCATTTAGTTACTAGTTCAGGTGCACTAATGGGCGCAGGAAGGAACTGACGTAGGGACTCCACCATGCAGCAATAAAGGCAGAGTCATCTGAGAGACGTGAGAAGGGACAGAGCCTGTGACCGTGGTGGAGAGGAAACACAGCACACATTGAAATCAGAGGGTGCCTGGTTTTCAAGACGATCAGATTTTATTAACTATGGTCCAACAGGCCATGGTCAGGGCCCTTCCTAAGTCTTCAGACCTGTCTCCTCCCACTCATGCTGACCTGCATTCAGTTTGTCAGAAGAGCCACGCTCTTCCTGCTGCAGGACCTTCATGCATGCTTCTCCTCATACATGGGATTCTTCCCTCACCACCCTTCCCTCGGGGACTCGCTCCTATTGTTCCTGTCTTCCTACCTCAACTGAAATGCCACTTCTTCAAGATATCTTGTCTCAATGCCCAGCCTAAAGTAGTGCCAGCCAATATTAACTCTCATAGTACCTTTTTATTTTCATTTATTGTTATTACCACATTTGTAATCACATATGAACTTGCTTATTTAATTTCATAATAAATGAAACCACCCGCATCACTCTATGTTTGGTTTTATCTACCACCTCTGTCGTCTCTACTTTTCTTGACCACATAGTGATGTGCTCCATTTTGTTTTATTGACTGTTTTACAATTCATAGGGAATGTTTAAAAAGAAAACATTCTCTCACACACTTACCATTCTGGCATAAGTAAATATTTTATGACATGGTTAAGAAGAAGAAAAGATCATCTCAATTTATCAGTAGATAAATATCAGTAGATAAAAACAATTGTGATATATGCATATAAAATACAATTAAGATTGAATATATAACTATTATTGCCCTAGGTATAAATAATTCTTAAAAAAATTTTGTCTCCCTGTATTTTTGCTAACATTAAGTTAGCATTTTTAACTTTTGTCAATTTAGTACATCACAAATGGTATCTAATTTTTAAATTTGTGTTATGCTGAGGTTGGCTATTTTTTTAATGAGGCTTCTTCTATAAAGTATTTTTTACATATTTATATATTTTCTTAGTTTTATTCATTGGTTGGCTTCCATTACATTTTTTTTATTATTAATCTTTTAATCAGTTTTACTTAGCAAGTATTGTTCCCTTCTAATGGGTACACATTAAACTTTTCAGCTCCCAATTTTTTTCAGTGTGATATGGAACATATATTCTCTTTAATGATGAACAGAAGGTGAGGTCTGATTCAGACCAAGATTTTTATGAACAGACAGGATATATCAGTCACCCTTGTCTCTACTCTCTTCTACTTGGAAGATGAACACATTTCCTCCCAAGTCTTTGACTACCTCAGGGCTTCATGCAGGACACAGCCCGGTTGCTTGTTTCCAGTCTAGTTTCATGGAATGTAACTTTGTGCTTCTGGGGTGGCTTCCTTTTTTCACGTCTATTCCTTTTGCTCATCTCTCTGGAACTCTGGACAGAGGAAATACATGCAAAATGGATATAACGTATCTTTTGTATATTAAATGATTATACCTGTTCTTTTTATTCTTGAGTTCTTTATATGACATCCAGCCTCTAATGTGCTTTCTGGTAGGAAGGAAAATCTGTGATAATATTGCATCATTATCCATACTTCTCAATTCACTGACCCACTGTTTTCAAAGGCTCAAATTTCATTCTAGCTAAATCTTTAAGTGGGGCGATGGAACATAAGAAAATTGAGCTGTGACTGTAGAGTCAAAAATAATCAAGAGGGAATAGAGAATATCTGCTCAGGTTTCTGTTTGCCATTAAACACTTGGACTCTGAGTAGGGGACAGAGAGAAAAAAGTTAAAAAATAAGTCCCTTTTTCCTTTTTCGTGGTATTTTTAGATTAAATATAACCCATTGTCATATTGTTCTAAAGACTCTCTGAGGCAAGTTCTATCTACCTTATAATTGGCATCAATTCTTTTCAAATTATAGTTGTAGATAGTCTTAATGGCACTTTCTCTTTTTATGATTCTTTTGGCATTTTAGAGAGATTAGAAGAGGCTACCAATCGGACCTGCCATTCACATGTCATCTTTTCCCCTAAGTAGTCTACATCTTGATGACAATTCTATGTTGCTTGTAGCCTTTATATGTGATACCCAAGGCAAAATATATATATATATATACATATATATATATATATGACTTGGGTAATAAAATATAATTTCTTTCTCTCCTTTTTTCTCTTTATTTTAATGGTTCACTAAATAAGGCAGGAGTTGCCAACCCACAATGTAGCTAGTTATCTTCATAAAATTCATGTGAATATTAATATAAATGAAACATTGAGATTTCTGATTCACTTAGGTGTTTTCCTGCCCATATTATCTGATGGGCTTCTGCCTTCGGCAGTGCGCAAGTGCTGATGTACGGAAGAATTGCAGGGCTGACTAGGAAGTAAAAATCAACCTATCTATAGAGGGCAGCATGGAGTCCAAGATGTAGAAACACTGGAAAGAGGTTGCTCACCTGGGGCTGCGGTACTTGGAAAGGGCTTCATCAAACTGTTAGGCATCAAAGGAAAAGTCTACTGCATGAAAAGAGAGTAAAAAGAGGAAGTTCAAGGACCCTGAACCTGTCAGGAAACATGGAAGAACCACATAACTATCCATGCAACTATTGCAAACAAAAAAGCACAATATAAATAAAATATTATATAAATAAAATAAAACATTACTCCCCAAGAAAAATGAGTTGCAGTTGGTATAAATGCTTCCTTTGTAACCTGATTTTACTCTTGGAACATCACGAACATCTCAAATGATTTTCTGCAACAGGAACTTAATGCAGCATTAAATAATGCAGCATTATTTAGTAAAGCAATAAATTATTGAATATTTTATATCTTAGCAATTTTTGGCGATTATAAAAATACTTTACTGAGTATGCATATAGATGAGTCTTTTGTGTGGGTCAGTGTGTTAGGAGAGTTCTGGAATTTCTATTTTGTTCTATTGATCTATTCACTTCACTTTCAGAAATCTGTCTTTGGGAATATGGTTGCTTTTTTGATCCTTGTTTATAACTAAGAAAATCTGAATAGACAAAATGAGGAAATAAACAATGACAGATTTATATAGTAAAATACCATGAAAATATAAACGTAATGGTACACATGTATATCTTTGGCATATTGATTATAAAAGTAGATTTCAAGTGAATATGGCATAATCTTATTTGCAAATAAGAGGTTTATGTATATAAATTTTAGAGAACTATTTGGAAAGTTACACAATGGTATGTTAAGATAGATTGTTGGCAGCCTGTAGGACTTCAGGTGAAATTTTAAATACTGTTTGTCTTACTTTGCCTTTATCTATATCCAATCAGCCTACTGTATACTTGTGTTATATATATGAGGATACAAAGCATTGGGAAAGCACCATCTTTTTGCTTTTTAATGAATTGAATTTGTGTGTATGAAAGGGGAAGTTTAAACAGAAATTTATTGTTTCACAGCTCTGGAGGTTAGAAGTTTAAGATCCAGGTGTAGGTAGGGCCCTCCTCCTAAGGAGGCTCTCAGGAAGAATCTTTTCTAGCCTCTCTCTTAATTTCCCTTTGCTCAGTGGCTTACAGCAACATAACTCCAATTTTCACATGGTGTTGTCTCCATGTACATGTCTTTGTGTCCAAATTTTCCCTTTTTATGGGGTCCACCCTAATGACCTCATTTTAACTCAATTATTTCTGTAAGATCTGATCCGCAAATAAGGTCATATTCTGAGCTGCCAGAAACAAACTTTTTTTTCTTTTTTGGAGGAAAACAGTTCAACCCATTACATTTATTTCCCGTTTTAGAAAAATAGCATTTTGTATTACATGAAATGTTATTTTAAAACTATAAACCACTAATATGAGTAATTTTTCAAATAACAGGGGGTATCTTGGGTTCTGCAAAACTTTTCTGAGTCAAGTACCGTGAACTTCGTCCAACTTTTCTACCCAAATTTCTTGCCACGTGAACTTGTGTCCCCTTGGTAGGCAGTGGCATTGAAGAGCATGAATGGATTCTCTCTTATCTGATACTCAACTCTCAGTCAGTGAAAACTGTTCCTAGCCTAGAATTTCAAAATATACTTAAGCTTTTGTATGTGTTCAGCAGTGACTTTATTGTGTATGTTAAAAATTGCCCTCTCTCGTGTTTGGTGGCTAGGATGACAGTCTGCTTCAACAGTGTTTTCTTCAGGTGCATACATTTTCTGTTAACTTTTTTCCTTGTTAGTTATGTAGTGAATACAGCCCCTGCTTCTGAGTTGACAGCTGTCTCTCACATGCCATTACTTCCCTTCCAAAAGTACCACTTTTGGCACACAGTAAGAGCCGTGTTAATGTTTGTTGAAGGAACACAAGGAAGAAATAAATACATGGATAAGGGTAAGAAGCCACAGGTTTTATCTGATAATCTACACTTTAGTTTACAGAGCAGGCTTTAATTTCAGTGGGTCAATCTTATTAATTGAATAAAAAAACTGTTAGTATCAATTATTTATTATTTTGTTTTGTAACCATTAAGACTGGATGTCTCCTCTGAGGCAGGCAGTATTCTAAGAGTGGGGGACACGGTAAAGAACATGATGAACTGAGTCCCTGGATCGGGCAGCCGACGTTCTAGTGCGGAGGGTCAGATAATAAATATTCAGACATACGAGGCATTTGCAGGTGATGTTAAATATGACACAAAAAATTGAATGTATACTAGGAAGGAGTGTCATTTGGTTGGAAACACAGGCTACTTTAGCTGAGGACTCAGGGACAGCTTCTTTGAATGTAATTTGGAGCTGGAACTTCAATAGTCAGTACAAGTTCCTGCAACCTTCCCATAAGCAATACTTAAGTCGTTGTAGTCAATTCCTTTGAATACACATACACTCAGCTGTATTTCTGTTTCTTCTCTCAGTGCCTGTTATGGCCCCTTTCCCCTTCCATCCAGCACACAGCACCCCTAGACAGACCCACACACGCCTTCCGGAGCATACTCCTATTTTAATCTTATTTAGTAATACAATGCCTCTAGCCCAACACAAGGAGTATCCCTTCTTTGTGCTGTGGCAGCATCCTTCTTAGAGAAATGCATGGGAGTTGCTATCAGCCATGCTATTTATAATTACAGAGAACAGTTAAAGCCAGTTGGAAGATGAAAAGAGAGGAGGAAGGTGTTTAAAGTCAACTTTATATATTTTCCTGCACTTGGCTCTTGAGAAAACAGTCCTTCATACCTTATAGCCTCATGTGATGTAACACTATATGTCTTTGACTGAGTTTCCAGATGGTTTTGTATATTATTAGTACTTTGTAAAACAAATGACAGATAACAGTGCAAGAAATTTCATGAAGGCACACTTCCAATCACATAAATGCCATGGAAGCATCAACACCTGCCTACAGTGTTTGTGGGTGATTGCCCCTCCCCCACTCCTAACAGAGATTATACTGTGGTCAGTGAAATACAATGAGGTGAGAGCAGCAAGCATGAATGAAGAAGAAGACGGATGTCTACACATGCTTTTCTTGGGAACCTACTAAATGCACTGCCATGCTGCCCAGTTTTAAGGCTCCCTCCTATAAATGAAAGTACACTAATACACCTCTCTGGATACTGCCATCATGAGATCACCCGGCTCGAGAAGACGCAGTCTCCAACATGTCCTCAGTTTCCTGGCCAGTTAACTCAGGGCATAATATGGATATGGATGGCTTTTTTTCTTTTTCAGACCCATTAGTCAGATTAGGGTTTGGACCTCCAGAGCATATAATGAATTTACTTTTAACTACAGGGGTCTTGGTCCAACTCCCTTTTTGAGAAAGGCATAAAAACCTCTCCATCTTCTTGTTTATAATTATGTTAATCCCCTTTCCAAAGTGAGTCTTTCTCCTCAATGGCTCCTGATGAAGACATGTTGTATTTGGGTAACAGTGAGTCATTATATTTGGCCCATTTTCCTTGGCTGTCCCTTCTGTAGTAGAACTTTGCTGGAAAGAGCCTGAAAACCTTGGGTTTTAAATACACTCAGATTCTGCTCAGTCTTTTCATCTGCACAGAATAGAAATAATTCTCTCTTTTATTGAATTGTAACGATCAAAAATATGATTTCACATCTTAGAGCAGCCATTATCATTCTTAACAATATGCTAGGCCCTGTTCAAATCTCTTTACATATACCATCTTATTCAAATCCCCTAATATCCCTAAGAAATAGACACTATTATTATCCTAATTTTCAGATGAAGGGACTTGGCCACAATTATTATGAAAGGAGTCAGAATAAGAAGAACCCAGGCAGTCTGGTACCAGAGCCAATGGTCTAGGTCTTCCTGGAAAATGCAGTAGGTGGCAATCAGCTGGCAGGGAAATCCAGATCAGTTTAGAGAAGGCAGCAGGTCTGAATAGGCAGACACAAGCAAGCTAATAAAGGAAGCAGAACAAGCTGTGCCTAAAAAGTGTGGCAGTTAAGCGACCACGTGGCAAGAATGCTACCATGTTCTTGATCAGCATGACCAGACGCACACACAACTTATGAATTCAGGACTTCACTGAGAGATCAGAATAGGGGTGTCAGAACGTACCTGAGGGAAGAGGCTAGAAGTGGAGACCTTACTTTGGCAGAAAGGAATGAAGATCACTAGTCTGATATAAACTGAGACCAAAGGGAATGGGCAAATAATTGAATCTGGGCAGGGAAAGGAACAGGATTCAACTACTGCCAGAGGGAAGCCAAGTGCAGATTATTTCAGGACCTGGAAGACTGGGCTTATGCTTTGGCTTAAGTACACATCTTCATGTGTGTCAATGATCCCAGAGGCCTCGGTATTTAATTCTGATTATTGCTACAATGGTCAAAAGCTTAGGTTCTAGAAGGACACCTTCCCAGTTCAACAGAAGAAAACACTAGGCTCTAACCTGTAGTTAACAGTTGTAATGATTTATAAACGGTGAAGAGCAAACATGTTTATAAGTAGATTAGTGGGCTAGAGCTGCCAAAACATGGTACCACATACAGGTTGGCTTAAAAAAATAGTTATTTTCTGACAATTCCAGATGCTTAACGTCCGAGATCAAGGTGTTGGCATGGTTGGTTTCTTCTAAAGCCTCTTCCCTTGGCTTATAGATGGCCATCTTCTCCCTGTGTCTCACACGGTTCTTTTTCTGTGAGTGTATCATGATCTCCTCTTCCTATGAAGACACCAGTCATCTTGGGTTAGGGTTCACCCTAGTGACCTCATTATAAGTTAACTACCTCTTTAAAGGCCCTATCCTACCTCTGAATACAGTCACATTCTGTGGCTCTGCAGTTTAGAACTATAATATGAATCTGAGACGAACACAATTCAGCTCATAACAATATCAAATACAAGTTTGTTGGTGAGTGGCTAAGAGGGACACTCCGTACCATTGTTCCACAAACCCCAGAGACCCTGAAAGGATTAGGCTCAGCAAGTAGCATTAATCATGTAATCATCTCTTCTATGGATAAGAATTTATACTCCTAATTTTTTAGTATCATAACATCTATCATTATGGTTCCCAGTACAGTTTTAAATATCACCGAGGATAGAGGACAACGTGTTTCTGCAATTATTCACTTTAAACAAAACAGTTTTAGAGCTATTGTGGAGTCAGCTTTATGGGATACAAAGCTAGATATAGCCAGGCATGCACGTTTTAGCAAAACTTTCAACACAAGATTTCATTACCTATATTCTTGTTCTTAGGTACTTCTTTTTCTGAGGTCAGGGAAATGACACAAAAAGAAACAAGGCAGATAAAATTATTGAAAACAAAAATGTATTCATGTCAGTGGCCCTGAGTGCTTCTTCCCTTTTTCTGATAGGTAAATGTGTGTGAATATATCACTTTGAAAACTGCTTATTAAAACTTAACTCTTTCCCATTAAAGAACAAGTAACTTCACCTTTCAAAAAAGATTTTCTAAAAAGAGAGCATAAACCACCTCCTGTGTTTGGGCTGGTAGATGGGACATAAGGTATCTTAAAATAAGTTTTGAAAAATTTACTAAATTTTGGTTTTCATCAATTCCAAGTATAACTTACCAAGGCATTCTCTTCAGCTTATGTTTAAACCCATGTGTATCTCAATGAAAATCCAATCCATATGTTTCTGATTCATTTACACTTAGCTCATCAAAATATTGTTTTGCAAGAGCTATTTGAAGTCCAAAAAAGCTTTGAAAGCTTTTTTTTCTTAGAAACAGGAAATAGGTTTTTGCCAAGTGTAAACAAACACATTCCCCTACTCCCCATGCTCATATTTTAATTGGAAATTCAGAAGACAGAAGGTTAGAGAACTCTCTAAACCTGTCCAAAAACAAATTCATCTACTATATGGCATGATACTGAAGTATGTTCTATCTTATTTATCTTTATCTTTTTAAGTGCCGCATGCATGTGTATGTGCGTGTGTGTGTGTCTGTAAATTTCTCCATAACTGGTCTACACATTTAAATTGTTTTTCTAATTTACTTTCATTTTCATTGAATTGTTTTCTTATCTCAATTTTCTTAAGTAATTTCTGCTAGGAGGATATTGTGCTCAAGCGATTGCCTAATAGACTTTCAAATACAATGGTACCCACTTAGATTTTTCTCATAAACCATGAGTTCGGTCAGAAAAATGACCCTTCTTTGGCTGTTTGACTTAAATAAATGGCCACATTGATGCCACACTTCATTATATATCATTGTTACTTATATTCTCTAGAGATCCAATAGTCAAAGCGTGGTGAAGGTCTCGAATAGAACCCCGGAAATTGAACTCAAATAAAAGGCACCCAGAAAGGTCAGCCTATTGTAAGAATCCCTATTATGCACATGTGACCTATTATTATTTGGCATTTAGAAACACCATCTCTGAGCGTCACGAATAGTAATTTGGAAAAAGACCTCTTACCTGTTCATCTCCATGAATATTTAAGGTAGGCCTAGAAATCGATCCACCTGAATGCCAGTACCAGGGATGGGTCAAATGGAACGGTGACTCAAACTAGGTAATGATCAAGTAGATGAGTAACCCAGAGGGCCAGAGCAAGAGCACCAGAGGCCAGTTACAGACTCCAACCCTGAAAAATATCTGTAGTCCAAACCAAAGAGCAAGGGACAATCTTGAATCCCTGCGTGACACTAAGAGTAAGTAATCCTCTGAGAGCAGGATAGAATGTGAGAAAGTGAGAATGCAAGTTGAAATGAAGGAAGAAGATTTAAGATCTTTTTCTATGAATAATATAGGGTAGCAAAAGAGAAATGTTCCCTTACTGAGGGCAGCATGTGGCTCTGGATAGGTTGCCTTCATTTAAAATCTAGGCAGGTAATCCATATATATCATATGCTTACATTAGCCTCCTTCCAAAGTAAACCAAATACTTCTTCCTCTCCCAGCCTCCAAAGAGCCTCCTATGCTGCATGGAGCAGGGGGTACAGGGAGGGGAGATTGTGGACTGGAGTGCAACTCAACATCTACAGGGGTGGCCAACCTTTTGGCGTCTCCGGACCACACTGGAAGAAGAAGAGTTGTCTTGGGCCACACATTAAATACATTGCGACATGTAATCACAAAAGAAATCTCATAATGTTTTAAGTAAATTTATGATTTTGTGTTGGGCCACATCCATAGCCATCCTAATGCTAAGCTGCATGCAGCCTGCGGGCAGCGGGTTGGACACCCCTGAATTAGGCCAATGGCTCAAATCAAAACCATGTAACCAGCTATTCTGATGATTCTTTAGTGATTTAAATAGAAACATAATCATGAAATTAAAGTCCCCTGCCATTCATAAAATCCAAATTCTACATTTTATTAAGCTGACATAACATTTGATAAAAATAGCTGATGAATGAAGTTGTACCTACCTATTGCTTGTTGAGATTCCTATAAAGACTTATATCTAAAAGAAAAGGTCAACTTGTGAGTAGCGATAGCATTACTTGTTTTTTAGTAAATATACTAATCAAGTGAAAGCTGTATTTCATTTCCTTTGCCAAAGTATCTGGAGAAAATAATGGTTTGTGGAACTGTGACACATCAAGCAGGCATGGCCTCATGATTGGGTTCAGGGTGTGCCCAGATGCTCAGACCAAGCCAGGTCATTTACTGACTCAAAGGGTTGGAAAGACTTAAAAAGTCATGAAATTCAACGCTTGATTACTCCCTCCCTAGACTATCTAGCTTTGCTTCATTATTCTCACTGAGACTAGTAACTACTGATGTTGTTTCTCCTGAGGTAGGCCATTTCAGGGGAACCAAGTGGTTCTTCCTTGTTTGGACTAAATCCTATCTCTCTCTAATTACCCGACATCAATCCTGGCACTGTCCTTTTTACATCTGACCAGAATGAGTCTCCAAAAAGAGAACATTAGTTTTGTGTTTTGTCTTATTTCCCTTTGCTTATGTAAGGCTTTCAAATATTTGTGGATGCTGTCACGGTGTCTTTAATCTGTCCCCAGATCCATCAGTATTTCCTCATGTTCCCTAATTGCCTCTAATCTTCTTCTCATCTGGCCGCGCTCCTATAGCTAGACATGCTCCATTTGCTCATGTCTCTGCCCAACTCTTTATGGCACTCCCATATTTTATATAACTTCCAAGAATTTCTCCCACATAAGGGATGTCTTTGGACGGAGCCAGATTCTCTTCTAATCTCATAATCCAAGTTCTTTGTCATGGAATTCCAGTTCTGACTCAATCTCTACTGATTTCTAAGCAGAAGCAATATGTCAAGTTGTCACCACCAAAGTTTGCTTGCCCTATCACATGTCCAGTTTTAAAGTGCTGTGACTCATGATTCACAATTAGCAAAATCAGATAAAGAACCCTCCAAACAACTTTCGAGACTCACGATACTGCTAGCAACATGTTACCTAGATAGCAGAGACCAAGTTTAATTTTAAATCCATTAGACAGTAGCCTTAAATTGAACTCAGGCTAAAATGAATGGTGATGCAATATTTATACCATTAAATTACTGTATGTCCAGATGTGTTCCTCCTCTGTTCAGTGTGTTTTGGATGAGCTACGAATGGGTCAGAACTATTTTCTCTTTATCACCTTGTCAAACTAATCATGTCATACTCTTACTTTCTTAATTATGCAAAAATGGCAGATTGAAGTACAGTACAGTAACATATACAAGGCAGGGCTTTATTAGGCCTCTTATAATCTAATGAAGGCCATCTGTGGATGCTCACAAATAATTTTTCAGTTGGTTGTAGTGCTTGTTTATTTTCTTCTCTTATTTTCAGACTGTGCTCAGAGACTATTTTTCATGGAGGTCTGGTGAAATGCCAACTTCAGAAGTTATTGTACAGCATTTTTGGTCACTGTTGAAGGAAGGAACTTTATAATACTTTAATTTTATCCTTTAAAAATATAATCAAAACCTTTCCACAGCTCTTCTGTAACTTTTTTCTCTTCATTTTTCCTATCTGCTTTATTTTTTATGGTCAAGTTATTGACTCTCCCTTGCATGCAAATAGTTAGGTTCGTCATGAAAATTTTTCCTTGGAAAGTGTCACATTTCTTGTAACAATGACCTATCATCAATTACTCCAAGGACTGTTGGCTTAAATGGCAGAATGACCTTAAGAGTAACTTAGGACTGGCCTCACTGCAAATTCTGTTTTCTGTGAAATTTACAGTTTATGATGGAAGGCTCCTATGAAACACACTTTTTTTTTTAAAGTGTGCTTTCTTAAAAGAATTCTGGAAATGGATTAACGGTGACTTCATAACACTCATGACTGGGACCAAAATAAAGATAAATGTCTTACATGAATAAAATTTGAATTGATCTTTAAAAATTATAGAAAGAACCAAGACCCGATCTGGAAAGGATTTCAGAAGACTTAGTTTACATTTAAGAAAAAAGATCATAACTGGTACCTCCTCTCTCCCTCTCTCTCTCTGTTTTTGCACTTGGTTTTCTCCACCCTACCCCAAGAAGCCAACAAAACCATGAGGACACAGAGAAAAATATTAAAGTACACCACAAGATGTTAAAAAAGAAACCATGCATTGCATTTTATACTCAATTCTATTCAAGTCCTTTGAAAACATGCATTTTAAGTCTGGCCCTTCTCCAAAAAGTAAGGGAAGATTAAAGTTATATACATGCTGGATGCAAAATGGGGAGCTAAGGAAAGGGTGACACTCAACTATAATCAAATATTGGGTTTTGATATGTGACTTTAAATTTCCTGCTTAAAACTGAAAACCTATGTGCTCTTTACAGAATAAGGGGGATTTCCTTTATTTAAATTAAAAACTTGTGTTCTGTTAAATGTCTCTTGGGGTTACAACCTCTCTGGGGGAATACAGGTTTGGGATTCTTTATGTTTTAAATATATACTATTTTTAATATTGTATTTTACATAAATCTTCAATTTGTGACACAGTCATTTGATCTCAAAATTATATTCTATAAAATATTTCTTGATTCTGCTAAGCTTTACACAACGAGAACATTATTCAAATCTGCCGATGCTGAAGGGAGCAAATAGGCAGGCACTCATTTTTTTTTTTCCAAGAGCTTGAAAAAGAAAGAAAATTGAAGAGGGAAGGTCTTTGTCTGAATATGTCAGGTTAGGCATATACATTTATTTAAACTGCCTCCTCAAACCTCCTAAAATGTTACTAAAGGTGTATTTACAGCAATAGGCACATGCTTGCAAACATAAAAGGAGAAAAGGAGATAATGTATCAGATTATTTGGATGCTTAAAAACAGATGGACAAGTGGTTAAAAGGCCAGGGAAGAGGAATCCAGAGTCAGCAGGGAGGAAAAACTCTGAAATGTCCCCTCAAAAGATCAGGTAACTCTGGAAGTAGGAAGGAAAATGTGGTTAAGATAAAAAATAGACACACACACACACAAAACAGCATGGTGGTCACCAGGAACAGGGATGTGCGGGTAGAAAAGAGTAGAAAGGGGTCAAATATATGGTGATGGATGGAGAATTGACTTTGGATGGTAAATGCACAATGCAATATACAGATGACATATGATAGAATTGTACATTTGAAACCTATCTAATTTTATTAGCCAATGTCACCCTAAGAGATTTAATATAATAATTTAAGAAATAATGGGGTCAAATCCTACTTAAAAGGCAGGATCCCCATTTTCTCCCTGATCCCCTTCCCTACTCTGAACAGTGAGTGACACGTGTCCTTTCATTACTGACAGAACATTTCTGGAAAATGTTCTCAGCTTTTAAAGATTTATACAATTTGTTTGGGCCCACCTGGATAATCAAAGGTATTCTCCCCCAATTTGGAGTCCTTAAACTTAACCATATCTAAAAAGTCCCTTTTGCCACTGAGGTAATGCATTTACAGGTACCAAGGATTAGGACAGGGACATCTTTGGAGAGCTGTTATTCTGTCTCCCAAAAGGATTTTAAAGAGGGATTATCTTTAGAAGGATGTTTCAGTAATCCAGAAAAGGAATCCTATTTGCCTAAAATAAGCAGTACAGAGAGGGGACAAATGTACTAACTCTGGAAATATTTTGAATATTACACTAAGTGAAATAAGCCAGTCAGTGAAAGACAAACACGATGTGATCTCACCTATAAGTAGAATCTAGTCAACAAAATAAACTAATGGACAAAACAGAACCAGAGGCGTAGAAACGTGTAACAGGCTGACAGTGACCAGAGGGGAGGAGGGAGGGGGACAATGGTGGAAAGAAGAGGAAGGGACTAGACAAAGAACATGAATGACCCACGGACATGGACAACAGTGTGGGAATTGACTATGTGAGCAGGGAAGAGGGGATAGGCAGAGGAGGGCAAAGGGGGAAAAAATTAAGACAGTTGTAATAGAATCAAAAATTTTTTAAATGATAAAAAAATTAAAATATTAAAATATAAAGAAAATAGTGCAATCACTGGGTAATTGGTTGGCTATGGAGATTGTGGGAGAAGAACATTGAAAAATAAAGTGCAGATTTCCACACTGAGTCCCTGAATGGTGGAGCTATTCCTTAAGAATCAGAATTATAGAAAAAGATCAAGTTTAAGGAAAAACAAATATAACTTAGAGCATAAAATGAGGCAGGTGCCAAGAAAACTTTTAGGTGGAAGTCTCAAGATAAATCTCAGTGGAATCTGTAGATTTTGGAATTATTAGCCATTGTAAATGTAGTTATCACATTATATAACATCACCAATGGAACATGTGTAGAGAAAGAATGGAAGAATTTAGAGCAGAACTCAGGTATATTTGTGTTTATGTCATAGGGAAAAGGAGAGTGCAAAAGGCTGAAGAGTGGATAAAGGTTAGATGAGAAACAAGGAAGCCAGGAAGACACGGGGCAGTAGGATCCTGAGTATATGTTGTTGGAGGGCTCATGTGGTCCCACAGTGCTGGGCTTGTTATTTATGGAAGGAGAACTTAAATTTGATCAAGTTAATAATGGCAGTGTAAGTAATTACCACAGAATGCCCCATATCCAGGAAGCATGCATTTATTAATTAGCCTTGGAAGTCCCAAATTTTAAAAGCCCCTTTTTTTTCTGTCCTAAGTAGGAAGAGACTTTTCTATTCTTCCTATGCATTTTCTAAATAGTTTTATAAAAAGTTGTTCTCTCTCATACCCTTCTCCCATATTTAAAACAGACATGGGAATAGATTTGTGCTGAGAACATGAAAAAATGTGTAAAGTGTATAAGAAATTTGTAAGAATTCAAATGTATAGACTTGGAAACATAGTGTAAAATTCCTGTCTACTGGCTTGCATAATTTTCACTTTTATCTCTTCGAATTTTATCTGAGCCAAATTTAAAATTTTTCTTTCAAAATTATATGCCAAATCACATTAGGATGTACCTGTTTTCTTCCCCTGTTTTTCCAAGGTCAATTGGAGCATTATTCCAGGTACTGAGCACTCACTGGGACCAACGTTGTATTGAGAACCATGTTGCCTATCTCACTGAACTAGGTCTACGGCTTTGCCCAAGGCTGCTGCTAAC
This sequence comes from Pteronotus mesoamericanus, assembly GCF_021234165.1. NCBI lineage: Eukaryota > Metazoa > Chordata > Mammalia > Chiroptera > Mormoopidae > Pteronotus > Pteronotus mesoamericanus. The sequence goes on from NW_026555277.1 coordinate 3,337,176, forward strand.
TGTCAGGCTAACCTGGACACAACAGTTGTTGTTGTTTTTTCCCAAATGACTTACATACACGATTTAATATAAATATGGAAGTAAATATATTGCAATCAAAAGCCAGCTAGCATCTAATCATATTTTGACATATAACAGTAAAAATTTGAATTAAAAGAATAGAGTAAAATTCTGAAAGGGCCCAGTTTGAAACATTTCAAACAATTATTTATTTCCCAAATTATAAACAACATTATTTCTAAAGATATCCTAATGCAGAAGCCTACCCTAGTAATAAATTGATGTGTGATTCCTTATTCTAGTAATTCAACTATTTTAAGTGTCAGACATAGTGTGTTGAGTTTTGTGAAAAGACTGTTTCTTTCCAAAATAGAATTTGACTTTTATTTTTCAATGAACAAAATTCTGCTTAGCTGAAACTCATTTTATTATAAAACAACTTATATTGATCCTCCAGAAAATTACTAATCCCTATATTTAGAAGTTGAAAATTTTCTTTGAATTTCAGTCCTTTAACAGAACTACTACTTTAAGCAATAACAGATAATAACTATCATTATTACTATGAAGAATGGCATGAAAACTGATTTCATGTATGAATATGAACATAAAGATCAATCATTCAACTTCGAAAAGAGGTGGGTGGGTAGAAGCTGAGGTGGGTGGAATTTTGTATACAGAATATACACATAATAGCATTTTCCATTTGGAAAACCACCGCCTCTTCCCTTTGGCTGACTTCTTGAGTCATTGCCTTTCTCCTTGTGGTATGGTCTCCTTCAACTATGAATGCCAGGTCATTATTCTCATTTGCCAGATTTTGTAAGGGATGTTAAGATTCCAGGTTATGGCAGGTCTGTACAAATATATATACTTAAGATATATATTTTTTACATATACAAAATATGTTTTATGTATTAATACATATGTGTATATATAATAACATATAATCATATAGTCATATATTCCTTTTATATATTTGTATTATTATATATTAATTTATAATATATTAATGTATTACTGCTGTATATATATTTTGTATTATATATTCATTATATATATTCTATAACATACGCTCTAAGTAGAGAGCTTTCCACATCTTAATTCTTTTGAATTATGCTTAGAAAATGATTCACTGGCTGGAATTTAAAATTCTTCGGTATGTTCAAGTGGTGTACCCTCTCTCTCCTCTTTTTCAACCCACTGAATCACAGCTTGAATTATTTTTAAAGGGAGACTAAGGGAGGGTCCGGAATCCTGACAGGCGTCACCTTGAAGGAGGTTGCAATGGTGCAAAGGAATCAGGGTCTCAGTTCACAAGGGACGGAAGAGAAAGGCTCTGGGGCAGAGGGGTTGGGGTAAGTTTAGTTCAGTTGCAAGTGTTAGGCATTTGAGACTCAAGGGCAGGAAGGACCAGCCCGAGGCCGATCTTGTGATCCCTCTGCTTCTGGGCAGAGCCACAGCAGGTAATTCCAGACTTCTGAGATGATACTTCCTTTCGGACGGCTCCTTAGCGGAGGGCTGCCGGAAGAGTGCGCCGGCTGAATTCCCAATGACTCATACTTCAGAGTCCTCACGTCGTTGTCATTTACAGATTAATTAACACCTTTTAAACCACATGATGTTTTATTACATTGCTCATTGTCAGTTATAACTAATGGGAAAAGTCGAAGCCATAAATAATTTCATTATTTAAAGTATTAAAAGGAATACAGCAGACACATTATCCTGGCTTTAAAAATTGTAATAGTAGGATTTGTTTTAGAGACAAACTATGTAAAAATGCTTAAATATTAAACCTAGTGCAAACTATTTAAAAAGAAGAGAAAAATGAATCAGTTACATTTTTATTAGTAAAAAACCAGAAGACCCTAATAAACGGATTTATTTTTAAAACAGGTGTACATGAAAAATATTATAACAAAGAAAAGCAAGGGTTTCAGTATTATGCTAAAATATTTAAAAGAGAAAAATAGGATAACCAAGCTTCTATCTACCTACCCTCTTTATATCTATCTACATTTATGTGTTTTTTTTTTAATTTCAGGATTACCATTGCTTTTTTTGTGCACCCTCACCAGCATTTGATCTTATTTATTAATTAATCTATGTAAATGAATAGAGTTCTTTTTATAAGCAGTTTTAGCTTTACAGAAAAATTGAATGGGAGATAAAAGATTTCTCAAATACCTACTCGCTCATTTTGATACTGTTGGCGTTTGGGATTTTAACCATTCTAAAAGGTTCACAGTGATTATCTCATTGTTGTTTTAGTTTGTAATTTCCTGGTGACACACGATGTTTAATATCCTCTTACGATTTTTGCTATCTGTGCATCTTCTTTGGTGAAGTGTCTATTCAGGTCTTTCGGCCATTTTTGAATGGCTGGTTGTCTTCACGTTGCGCCTGTATATACAGGCCTTCAGTGATGTGCTGATATGGTGTGTGTTGGGCAGGGACATGCTCCCATCCTGCGATTAGGTCAGTCTTCAGTGGGCCAGCCTGTGCCCAGCGCTGTTACCTCCACCCATGCTCCTCATCCCCCTCCTTTACAGGTTCCTGGGTGGAGCAGGCTGGTTAGAGCGGGCGGGAGTTGAGTGTGCCCACCCCGGTCCCCCCCGCCCCCCGCCCCTCGCCTGCGCCCGCCAGCCTGCCCGCCCCAGGTACGTTAGGCTCTGCTAAATCCCCAGGAGGTCAAGCTCCGGGAAAATAGTTCTTCTGGAGGACGGACTTCGTTAAAAACAGAATGTTCTGGGCATATTTCAAACCGCTGACTTTTCCCTACCCCTGCCGGGAAGCACAAGGGGATTTCTGTCTGGTCTGCACTCTTAGAGCCTGGTAGGGCCCCTGTAAAGCTGGCTCTTTGTAGAGTTTTGAACTCTGACTTGTCCACACAGAGCCGCCAGCGATGTACCAGGTAGAGAGTTTCAGTCGTCCTCTGCCAACACGGGTTTCCTGCCTCTGGGTTTTGATTTCAGGTACATTGAAATTCTCTGTATCTTCTTATCTTTCTAATTTGGGAAGAGCGACTTCCTGTGTGACCCTAATTATCTGACAGAGTAAGAAAAATTGTGGATTTTCAGGGGTTTTTTCTTGGGAGGATTGAAAGGGCAACCTCCAAGTGTCTTCTTACGTGCTGGGCCAGAACCCAAATATCACCCCAAAATTTGTTTATATTAGTCAGTCTTCAAAACTGAACCTGGTCTTGCATTGGCCTTGTTAATCGTCTCCCATTCATACGTGCTGTTTTCATTCCTTCACGGATATTTTTAAATTATGGTTTTTCCTTGTCAGCAGTAATTATTTTGTTCTCTAATTACTATAAAGTAAGAATTTTGTAACGAAAATCCTATTGTGATTGGCATGCATTTTTGTCAACCAACATCATTCAAACGTTTTATTAATATCAAAATCTCAGGGTATGTCAAGACAATGCATATTTTCTATGAGTGAGTTTTAAGATTTCCTGGTTTTTCTGAAATATATCTGTGCTATAAATCTATCAAAGACATAGAAACTCTCAGATAACACGTAAAACTAAGTCTGAAACTATTAACTAGCCTAAATTAATGAACTTGTAAGTTTACATTCAGATCATTATCGTGGTGTAGTAAAAAATGAGACTGCAAAAATGCATTCACTTCATGTATTCAATTATATTTGTATAATTGATCACTATGTTGTGATCACTAACGAATTATATTTTAAAATATATACTCATTCTCTGGAATAGCAAGAACTGTGAACTACGTAGACGATGACATAATTACACATCTAGTTTTCTTATAAATAAGTTTTAAACTTCAGCAAGCATATTTTTTTGTCCAATTGTAGTCTCTATGTCAGCACTTCCTCTTCAAACAGCATGTTTTTCTCAGCTGGAATTTCACACCCCTATACTCACTCACTGACTTCACCAGTGAGGATAATAAACATGGTATAGAGCTGAAGGTTATTTGCTCGCCTGGTTTGACTTTCCATTTGTAATAAAAAAGAAATGATAATTTTACCTAAAATTTACAAAGTTTAAAAAGCCTACTAATTAGTTGACAATGAAGAAGGCAAAAATGTTGCAGTTTTTCTCTGTTCTTTGCCCCCTACTTATGCCATTAATTTACTTTTAAATATTTGATGAGAAAAATACCTCTTGCCCAAATGACTTCTTTAGGAAGGCTTTTTTAGAGTGCTTGCAAAATGCCATGTATACATGTGTAGTCACTACCATTTTTAAAAGTCACTATGTGTAAGGCCAGAGCATAAGACATTACAGAGGTACCTCAAATGGATTTCCAAGTTGGTAGAAAATTATTTAAAATACAGATTTTAATAGTTGATGACACCATCTTTGAACTTGTCTTAGCTGTCATGTGGAATAAATTAACCAAAAGCTGAATATATGGAGTAATTACAATTACAAAAATATAGATATGATTCTGCCTTCCCATTCAAAAGTCATTGAGAACAATCAGTACAACATCAGTTAATGTCTTAGAATTCATATGGGTATACATTTTTTACAACTTAATAAAGAGTGGCTAATATTTATGAGTTTATTATTGGCAAAAGTGAGGCTACCCTTGTGTGGGGAGGGTGTGGGGGGGGGGGAGAGAGAGAGTAATATCAACACTTATGGGGCAGATAGCCAGTAAAGAAACTTAGTGATGTTGGAGATTTATAGTTTGTACTACAAAGTTTCACCATGGAAGGCAGTGGCATGACTGAACTATTGATTGCTGAATATAACCCTAGCACACAGGTCACTTTGGTCAGTGGGAGCTCACTTTAAATGAAAACTTTATCCTTGGAGCAAACAAATCGGTCTTTCTATTAAGACATTCAGCCCTGCTAACCTTAAGTCATTTGGTTCAGCACTGAATAAATTGTAGTCCCATACACCACAGGAATCCTGCTTTGGAGTTTTGAGAAAACAAAACAAAATTACTCTCTCCACCTTGCTGATGGCACTTTTTGCCAGCTTAACACAGGCACATGCCAGGCACCCAAGGGTCCTTAATTGCGAATACAAAGTCCCCTCTGTTCCTCTGTTCCCATATCAGTGACCTGGTTCCCTTGGCCAGGCCACACTCATGTCTGAACTGCTCCTGGGCCAACCTCATGTCTGATTCTTGGATAATAATAACAATCCAAGGGAACATTGACTCAGCACTCACAATATGCCAGTCTCCTAAGTGCTTTATATGTGTCTAACTCTTTCACTCTTCACAGCAGCCCTGTGAGGAAGACACTATTATTTTTACTCTTTTAAAAAAGTTGAGCAGTTAGCCAAGGTTCTGTTATTATCCCATTATACAGATGTGGGTACTATTATTTTCTTTTTTTTATTCTTTATGCTATTACAGTCCTTCCCACTTTTTCTCCCTCTTCATACCTCTACCCAGCTCCACCCTCTCCCCTCCCTCAGTCAATCCCCCATACTGGTCCCTGTCCATGGGTCATGATTAATGTTCTTTGGTTAATCTCTTCGCCACCTTTCAGCCAGTCACCCTCTCCTCTCTGGCAGCTGTCAGTCTGTTCCATATATCTATGCTTCAGTTTCTATTTTGTTCATTTGTTTATTATGTTCTTTGGAGTCCATACAAGTGAGATCATGTGGCATTTACCTTTCACTGGCTGGCTTATTTCACTTAGCGTAATTTCTCCAGGTCAATCCATGTTGTCCAAAAGGTAAGCATTTTTCTTTTTTACTGCTGCATAGGATTCCATTGTGTACATGTACCACAACCTTTTTATCCACTCATATATTGAGGGGCACTTAGTCTGTTTCCAGATCTTGGCTATTATAAATAGCACTGCTTTGAACATAGAGGTGTGCATATATATTCTTTGTATTGGTGTTTCTGGATCCTTAGGATATAGTCCCAAAAGTGGAAGCACTGGGTCAAAAGGGAGTTCCATGTTTAATTTTTCAAGGAAACTCCATGCTGCTTTCCATAATGGCTGTATCAGTCTACATTCCCACCAACAGTGCATAAGGGTTCCGTTTTCTCCACATGCTCACCAAGCTTGTTGTTTGTTGATTTATTGAGAGTAGCCATTTTGACAGATATGAGATGATATCTCATTGTGGTTTTCAATTTGTATCTCTCTAATTATTAGTGATGTTGAGCATCTTTTCATATGTCTATGGGCCATCTGTATGTCCTCCTTGGAGAGGTATCTATTCAGGTCCTTTGCCCATTACTGTTCATCATCTCCAGGGGTATAAACGTTAGCTTTTCCAATGGACTTGATTTGGGTCTTTGTGTTCTTTTCCTATTGGATGTCCATTAAAAACCATCCTTTTAAAAATTACCAGTCTGTTTTTTCTTCATTGCTACAATCAATATCGGTGGGTATTAACATGTGTAATTGTGTGTTTGTGTGTGTGGTAGGTATATGTACATGAATGTGTGCATGAGTCAAGTTGAAAGGGGTACAGGCTTTTGGAAAACTGCCTCTTAAAAAACACCAAGAACTCTAATAAACCATCTAATAAACGGCAGTTTAAGAGTATTGCCAAAGTTTATCTAATCTGTCACAGTCCATATTCAGGCACAAGCCCTTAAATATTGTCTTGATATTTCCCTCTCAAAACAAGAAAAGCTGCTGATTTCTCCCTGGCACATGCACTGGCCACCTGAACTGTCTGCAGTTGAGGATTAAACATAAATTTAGGGAAAGCTCTGTCCCAATGGGAAAATTATTTATGGTTCTATGAGCAGTTCAATAACAGTGTGTAAATAGAGAATTTGGATACCATTATCCAACTTTAAAATTTGCATTGTTTTATATGGTTTTAATTTTCAGTTTTACTCACAATTCATCACCTAGTCAGAGGTCTGCAAATTTGAATCATGATAAGCACAATCGCAGAAAGAAAAATCTGTACCCACTAGCATAGTGCACTGTCTCTATCAGACTGATTTCCTTCCACATGCTTACATGAAAATAAAGTAAAAGAAGCCAGGTGGGGATGTGTGAGGTACTCTAAAATAATAAAACTGTGATGGTTGGCTAGCATTTATAAAATATTTTAACAATTCAGTGCTGGAATGAACACATACAGAGAAATATAGCTTAGCATTTGAATAAGATAACTGCATCATAATAAACCCATACTGAGCACTTAATACCTTCTAGGCACCATTCAAAGTGCTTTATCTTTCTTGAGTAAGTTAGTCTTTATATATACCAAGCCTATGTGAGAGACGTGATGAACCCCAATGCTAAAGAGCAGACAAGGTGCTCTGCTAGACAGTGGGAAGTCGGGAGTGAAACTCAAGCCCCAGAGCCCAAAGTCCATGATCCTAACTATTGGAGCTCCAATTTTCTCTTCTAAAATCTTCAAACATTGATGAGCACGGAAGGACCTGCTCTCCACACTCTGTGTTACCATAAAGGGGAGGGAATATGAAAGTTTGAGGGAAGCACCTCCAGCCTGTCTGTACCTTTGCTCACCCCTGGCCGGGATGGGAGGAATGCCTTGCTTATTGGGGAGTCAGGCAACAGCACCTCTGCATGGAGCTCAGCCCCTCCAGGCCCAATCCTTTTCTGAACTAGCCTCTCTATGTGGTATATTCCTTCTCCGCCCCTCCCAGGGTCAGCGTGGCCACTATGCAGGAAGCCCTAGCTGTCCAGTGTTCTTGCTGCTGACTGATGGGGGATTAAAAAAAATACACTCATCTGAAGCCATATTCTCCAACCAGCATGCTTACAACATTGTGATTTTCATGTGCTTAAAACCCATTTCCACTTCTCAACTGTTTCCAAACTTGGGAGCAAAAGAGAGGGTACTAAAATGTAGTACACTTTGCCATGGTTCTCATGTCCTTGATCATGCTCATTCTTCTGGACCAGACCTTCCTGGCATTGGAGTAGAAAAATCAACTAGCGTGTATGTGTTGAGAGGTAAGGTGCAAGGAAGTTCATTGGGCCCCTGTTTTCTAGTTCAGGTAGGAGTCCTGGGTGATTCAGCTTGGCTCAACAGAGCTCTCTATTGCACCCCAATGGTAGTTAGGTGATTGTTTTCCAGGTGAGTTTTGTGTCTTTGATGGACTCAGGGACCCCAAGTGTAGGGCAGGATGGAGGATGCCATATCATGTTTGTTCCTCAGAGACAGAGAGCAAAAGGTGAGTGCAACCAGCGTCAAGAACAAGCAAGGTTCACAATGCAAATTCCAACCTCTCTCTCGGCCTTTAAGTCTGTCTGGTAGGAACAAGATATTCCTCTGTTCCCACTGACACCAAGGGATGGCATCTCAGGCAGGTTCATGGCCTTTGTTCTCACTCTTAGGTATTAAAAGTTCCTACAGTCACAGTAAGTTGCAAGCAAGTCTCTATTAGTTAAAATTGTTTAATGTGATGCATTCATTTACACACCAATATTTATGTAAAGTAAAGGTTTTCTCTTCATCCAGCTGGGCTGGCAGCATGCAGCCCCTGCCTTTTCAGAAAGCGAAGCACTGTCTCTCTCATTGCTCACCTCCCCCCGACTCCCTGGCTGTTCTTTTGTCCCCACTCCATAGTTAGCACAAAGAAAGACGGTAGAGGACAAAGACAAGACACAAGGAAGGTTCGTATCTATGTAGTCATGTGAACATAGCTTCCTCCTGTGTGGCCTTGGTTGGTGTTCAAACCCATCTCTGCCTATCCTGGGTGCCCTCCAGAGTCTAAGCATCCTCACTGGAATATTTAACTGTACTTTCCAGCATATGGGCAACACATTATTCTGTAGTCGTCTGAACCCCCATCAGCCTCTGATTTCTGATAGTCCTTTTATACCAACTCTTGTTAGTCTTATCATCCTTTTAGATGTCCTTTTTAGGGAGCGTCAGGTGATTCTTTGTCTGCATGGTCCACTTGTATACTGCGAGAAAGAGTCAAGCATTATTGTATAATTATATAGCCAACACATCCCAGGCTCTCTTTTCCTGTCCTATTGTTTCTAACTGATGGCTATATATTCTTGTCCTTAGAGTCCCTAAGCATTTGTTGGATACTTGTCCATTATACTCCTCCCAGCTCCCAGAATCCATCTCAAGCCTGTGAGTGGCTCCATTGAATGCTATGTTTTGTGATGAGAGACAAAGAGTTTGGATGGACGATGGGTTCACATCATTCAACCAGCTTGCAAAGAATTTGAAAAGGAAAAAAAAATTTCTTCTGATTATCACAACCTTGGCTATCTTATATATTTGATGTAAATGATATACATTTGATATTCTCACTGTTTCTCAAACATTTACTTTGAACTACTTGTAAGGATGCTTGTCTTATCCCTCCCTTTGGTGCCTTGATGAAAACATTCAAATTAACATCCAGTTTCATGAGCTTGTTCCAACTGAGGGCAGAAAAATAAAAGAGAAAGAAAGGAGGGATGTTTCATTCTTTAGAAGCACCCACAGGCAATGCAAACAAATACAATTCCCTTTTTCTTATCTCATATGGAAGAGGGTAGAGGAGAAGAAAGAGGATGGAGCTTCCTTATCAGTGTATCTGGGCTGAAATCCCTCCTACAATTAAAAAAAAAAAAGCAAAGAGAAAATGATATCAAGCAGCTTGGCAGACTAATGGTTTCCTACCTAAGAGATATTTTCCCCCTTTCCAACTAATAAACCTGCTTTTGATGGAGGCAGCAATAGCCTGGTTATGAAAAATAAAATAAACTCTGCTTTTGTTAGACTTAACTTGAATATGGGGTGGTCGATGGAATCTAAGTGGTGTCTCTTGACTGAGTTCCTGGGAAAGCTTCTTGAAAGAGGAGCCTACTCAACCATTGGCCGGCCCTTCCTTCCTTCCTTCCTTCCTTCCTTCCTTCCTTCCTTCCTTCCTTCCTTCCTCCCTCCCTTCCTTCCTTCCTTCCTTCCTTCCTTCCTTTTCTTTCTTCCTTCCTTCCTGGTATAAGATTTTACATTTTATATCATCTTGGAGTTAAAAGCATTTTAGAGATACAGTTCAGCAGAACTCCCTTCCTAAATTCTGTCTGTGGCATTGGCCTGGCATCTTAACTAGGTGACTGTTTTCTATAGTCGGAAAAGTTTAAGAGTGAAAAAGGTCACACATCACCACCAAGAACTTGAAAAGTTCCCATATGACGTTTTTCACTTTCAGGCCTACAAATAGGTATGTATGTGGATGTTTGAGTCTTCCCTAACACACAGAAAATTAAAAGATTATAACTCAGTTATTAAACCTTTTTTAAGGTAACACTTAAGTTCTATTATAATGGAAATTTGAATTTTTCGTTGGCACTGGAGGTACCATATAAAGGATCATGTGGTCTGTCTCCCTGTATTAAGTTTGGTTCATGTGCTGCTGTCATTGTTTTGAAATTCTTAATCATTTTTGAACAAGGGGCTCAGCATTTTCATTTTGCAGGAGGCCCTGCAAATTATGTGGCTGGTCTGGGCTCAGTCTTTGACTACTTCCATTCAGCTGAAACTGTAATTCCTGGTATAAGTTGATTTTCCAGAGGCTAAGTCTTTTGGCAGCAGTGGTTCCCAATGGAATTCTCTCTTGATTTCAGGAATCCAATATTACATTAGCAAAGAAGTTTCTAGGAGGTTGGATTTATACCAAAGGTTTATAATTGCCTTTTACAGTGAAAATAAAGTGTGTGCATTGTCATATTACTTTAAACTACTATGTATGTGCAAAGATGTTATTTAATTCATACACTTTCTTAATCTATATAAATGACACTTCTCTTCCCTTTTCTACACATTTAAGAGCCATGATTATTTGCAACTCAAAAGTCAACATATAGCAAATTAATCAGTGTTTCAAAAAAGATAATGATGGGAAGTTTTTATATGATTTCATTAAATCTCTTTGATTCAGACTCTAAATTCATTGTGTAAACTGAGAATGGATTTAAATCTTATAAGTTTATGTATTCATGAGTTACTTTATTGGGACATAATATTTGAAAGATAGGAATGGCTGAAATGCTGTACATGAGTTTTTTTCAATATCCAGAGAGCAAATAGGTGATTGTTAAATATTGAGATCAATTGCAAGCTTTTATGTTCTCCCAGCTGGTTCCAGAGTGAGGTAGATTCGTTTCTTGGAAAATATAGTGTGGATCAATATCACAAATAGGTCCACAGTGACTTTGAGTCTTTGATATTCTAACGAATACTAAGGTACTGATTATTTTCTAGGAGTTATAATATTTTTAAAGTTTTAGTAAGTAGTGATTAATATGAAAAAGCAGTTAAGGTAATGTCAGATATTTAAAATGACTACATTTACTTATAAATCTCTTTTAGTGAAACACATTCTAAGCTAATATGTAAGAGCAGTAATGCTTTATAAGTATATAATATATCATACTTGTAAGAGCCAGTGTTTTTATTTTATTCCAAGCGCAAGGGGTTCATGCGCTTTTTGTTTGGTTGCTTTTTATGGAAGACATTGTTAACACCGCCTTTTCAGCTCTTTCTGTTTCCTGTGCTCTATCAACTGCAGTTAGTTTCTCACATCCAAAGACAAATTTTCATTTTTGCTCTTGCCCCCTCCCTCCCACTTTCTAATCTGCTTCCAATGAGCTTCACGTTTTTGGCTAATTCATCTCCTGACAACTTTCCATACATAAAAGTTAATAATTTGTGTTCTCCCAGAAGGGAGGTAAAAGGCAGATGTTTTTCATCCTTCAGACCATAATTCCCTTTGTTTTCCACTTAGGAGCTTCATATTATTTATCACAGTTTATGTTCAATATCCCAACAACACCCACACATTAAGCAAGTCTTACCTTATTCCCTGTGATCTCTCATTGACCTTTCTGATATGCTCATTCTCTACAACGTATTTCTTTTCTGAGTCACAAATCCCCCTGAGAATCTGATGAAAGCCATGGCTTCTATATCATTTACAAACACTACATGCAATTTCAGGAGGTTCCCAGGCCCCTGAGTCCCATTCATGAACCAAAGATTACAAACACCTGCTCTAGTTTATCAATTTTATTTTATGGCTATTGCATCATGTATAGTTTTTCTGGAATTATCCACTTCTTGTTACCAACGTTCATACTCTCTGCTCTGCCGCCTTCTTTACCATACCCGTCTTTTAAGAATGACCCTGTCATTTTCAAGTTCCATTTCTGTTGTATCACCCAAAAGCCCTTTTAGTTCTGGGTATTCTCTTGTCTCACTGACTTCTTGTAAATAAAACACAAAATAGATACACTCTCATCCAGCCCATATGAATTGAGTGCCTTGTATATTTTAGGCACCATGGGGAAGATAAAATTGTACCTGAAAGAGTTTACTTCTAGTCGTTATATTAATGTTAATTGATAAAGATTGGTATTGTTAATGACTATTATTAACTGAATATATTTTATTTCCCAAGGTCTATGCTAAATATGTTATTACCATCCTTCGTCCTTTTTTTCTGTTTCTTAACTTTCTTTCTCCTCCTCCTCTTCCTCCTTCTTTCTCAACAGATAAAATAAAATAAGTTGAAAGAGGTTAAGTAGATCTTACTCAAGATTACAGCTAGGATACATAGAGGACCTGACTTTATACAGATTTCTCTGTCTTTAGAGGCACTTCTAACGTCTTCTCACATCTCAGATAATATCTACCTTTCACTTAGCGTAGCTGTAGAAGTATCTTTGAATGCATAAGTTTACCCAATCACCCATCCACCTATAATACACAAAAAATTAACACAGATGAGGAAGACAGAAAATTCATTAGATGCATATGACATTTGGTGTGAATTAGGGGAAGCCAGGAAATACTTGAACTTTTCTTCATGGAAGAAGTGCCATTTGAAACATGCTGTGAATGATACCTGAGACTAAATAAGAAATAGTATGAAAGAGCTGTGAAGCCTGAGGAACTTGCAGAAATGTATGCAAAGGCAATGATTGGCAGTTTAACTTGGCTACAGTAGAAAGTGAGGAAAGTAGAATTAAGAGGGAGTATAAATGCTGGAAAGAGTTGTAGGTCAGATACCAGCAAACTGTGAATCCCAGGAATAAGGATAGGAGCTCGGGTTAGCAATGGTGAATGATGGAAGATTTTCAACAGAAAAGGAACGAAATCAGAACTATGATTTTAGAAGATGACTCTGGCTGATTTGGAACAGAAAGACTTGCAATTTGTAGAGACTGGAGATATGTGCTCATTCTCTTGGCTGTATTTATAAAATTAAGACATAAGTAATTACCTTCTTTCTGGGAAGGGCCTGGTAGAGAATTACATAAGTAATACTAAGGATAATTGAAACCTGAAATGGCCCCAGCTGCTCAGAGAGTTCTCCTCTTTTGTCTAATGGTAGTTTACACATTTATCTCTGTTCAGTTTTTTTTTCTTTCTCCTTTGTTTTGTGTTCTCTCTTGCAGGAATTGCATTCTAGGGCTTTTTTAAAAGTAGGGTCCTCTTCTACTGGTGCATGTCTGATGCTGTCTCTCTTCCCTTCACTTTACTCACTGCTTTCCTCTGATTCTCATAGCCCTAGGGTTAGGATTGTTAATATATGCTTTAACTTATCTTGGAAACAGTATTATGTGTATCCATTGATTATTATCATTGTTATATCGTGAGTACTGTCTGAGATCAGTCCAACCTCTAACATAATTTTTCACCACCATATGAGGTCTGTCGGGAACAAGTCCAACCATTTTTAGTATAGTGAGAACAGTTTGCATGACACTGGTGTAACCTGGCAGCCAAGGAGAGTGACTGGAATGTACATGCATGAACAACGATGGCTTCACTGTACTAGTCAGTGGGAGTGGTAGATGCCATTGAGTGAGCATGTGTACTGTGTGGCTGTCACATTCAAAACGCCTGAGTGAGTAGAGCACCCGTCTGCATCAAATTTTGCAGTAAGTTTGAGCATTCCTCTGCAGAAACTACTCAGACGATTTAGAAGGCCACAGCGATGGGCAATTGGTGATTGGCAGTCTCATCACAACAAGCTGCCTGCTCATGCATCACATCTGGTGCAGAGTGTTCTGGCAAAATATTAAATCACCCAGGTGACTCATGCCCCCTAGGGCCCAGATTTGGCGCCCTGCGACTTCTGGCTTTTTCCCAAACTAAAATCACCTTTGAAAGGGAAGACATTTCAGATCATTGATGAGATTCAGGAAAATACGATGGCGACTGGGAGGACTATGTGAGGTCCCAAGGTGTCAACTTTAAAGAGAACTGAGGTGTTATTGTCCTGAGTACAATGTTTCTTGTATCTGTACCTTCTTCCCGAAATGTCTCTATTTTTCATATTACAAGACCAGATACCTTCTGGAGAGACATCCCTCGTATTTCATTTCTCCTGTAAGTGTTTCAGATTTCCTTATGACCTGGTGCACAGCACGGTGTCCTCTGTGTGAACCTTCCTGTTAGAGGACTAGACTCTTGAGACAAAGACTGTGCATGTAGGTGCAGGAGTTTGGCCCTACTGACAACTGTGCTGGGATAAAGGCAGTCCCTGTCCCAGCCAGGAATGGAAAGAATTGCGGGGTGCAAAGGCAGGTGCAAAAGCAGGCGCTCTGATTCTGGCAGGGATCAGACAGATTTGAGACAGAGAGGGAACAGGAACTTAGTGAGTATGTGTATGCCTGGGTACTGATAAAAAAGAAATATAATTTAAAAAATATATATATATATATATATACACACACACAACAAAAACAAAGACACATAAATAGAATGATTTCCCAAGAGAGCTATGATTTATAGAGGTTTTCTTGTTTGTTGATGGGTCATAGTTGCTTAAAGTTACCAGACTTACTCATTTTGCTCTATTTTGCCATCTTATTCTTCTCTTGGACTTGGGCGTGCTGCTCATCATTTAGATAAAACATCACACTTGCAATATTTGAAGATCTTGTCATGTATTCTAAAGCTTCATAGGGAATACATCTCCTTGGAAGATCCAGAAGAAAACATCGTGACTTCTCTAATCTAGATTTTTCTTAGCCAATTGCAACATAGTTATTGCCATGATTTCTAGAACGATATGTTTGTTACCTTCCTGATCAAACATCATTTTCTTGGAAAACATTATTACATCATTTTCGTTCATTATTCCTTCTTACTTAGCCTTCCCCATTCTAATTATTTTTTGGCCTTTTGAACAATAGTCTGGAAATGCCTCTCCTTCATGCAGTGAGAATTCATTAAAGGGTTTTAAGCAGTAAACTGCCCTGAAATTGCACAATATAATAAGTGGACACAGAATTCTATGTTTCATGCCTTACTTGTTTACTCTGTCCCCATATATTCATTCCCACATCAGGTGGGAAAAGGCAGATATACCAGGAAGAACTGGAGGTCTATATGGTAGGAAATGTGTTAAATGAAAACCATGATCTTTTCTCAGAGTGAAATGATAAGAAGTCTTCAGAAATTGGGTGACTCAGACATTTTCCTTGCAAGGAATCCATAAAGTTGTTACATGCATCAATGAAGGGTTAAAGTGTTTGCACTTCATTAACCAATAGCTTTCCAGTAAAATCCAGACAATTCTGTCTCCAAACATGTACCCTGTTTGCCTGCCTTCCTGGAGACAGCATTCTTACTAGCTCAGCAGCCTGCGCATGACATTAATAAAAATAATAGATGAGATACCAAAGTCTACATATCCAAAAGCTACATAGATAATGTGGAGGGGACACTCTCTGCCATCTTTCGTGTCTGAACAGAAGCCACATTCTTTGTGATCACAGGTCGACTGGGCCTAAAGATATAAAACAGGAAGTTGAGGATTACAGTTTATATAGAGTGTCCACATATTCCATTTTCTGTGAGTCTATAGTTACAATATTATGCTATTTATGTATTCTGATAACATAGATAATTTAGCATATAAATATTTTATTAATAATATGAAAAAAGTTTAACTGAACATTCACATTCCCCTTTGAATAGTTTAAAGATGTAGAGAAATTTACTGTTATTAAGAATTATTATGATTGATAATATTAGTAGTAATCAAATTTATAGAATGCACAAGTGTTGTGAGCTTGTAAGTACCCTTAAATAATCACATATAAATATTTTAAACTCAAGTAATTTGAGCCAAATTACTTCCAAACTCCCTTACATCAAGATTTAAGAGAATTCTTTAATATTGTTGATTGTCAAATATCAGCTATTCAGTACAGATTGAGAAGTCTTTTTCAATTTAATTAATTAAACACTTTTAAATAAATTGATTATCCAGTGATTGCCAAAGAGTATTGGTCTTGGATGAAGGAATTAAAAGTTGTATGTTTGAATGGTATGCTTATTAGTTTACTCCAGCTCCACAGTATTTCTGAATGCTAATAATTTTAAAAAAAGCGTAATCTAGCCTGTCTGGTGTGGTCAGGGGGTTGGCCATCATTCTATAAACCAAAAGGTCATCAGTTTGATTCCAGGTCAGGACCTCCATTACGTGCCTGGATTAAGGGCCAGATCCCCAGTTGGGGGAATGCAAGGCACAACCAATCGATCGATCGACGTTTCTCTCCCTCTCTTTCTCCCACCCTTCTCCTCTCTCTAAAAATAAATAGATAAAATCTTTAGAAAAAAGAACAGCATAATCTATATTGACATAATCTATATGTAATATGCATAGATTGCATATTCCTAGGATTACATTTTAAGGAATAATTCCCATTGAGAGGAATTTTCACAGATGCTATGTCACTGATACTTTTGAAGATTTTAAATTAGAAGACATTATTCTGTTTCTTTTACATCTTTGTCCTCTTACAATTACTGTTCTTACAGTTATTACTATCATTATTAGTTATTGTAATTTTTATTTTATTTAGTACTCGCCAAATAACTAAACTTCTTAGTAGCTGTGTTTCTTCTTATACACTTCAAAAGTTTTAATGACTGCAATATCCCTATACTTTCCCATCCCAACCTTTCTAACTGCATAATTTTCTCAGCTAATCAAATGAGATGATTGCTCTGAATTATTTACTTTGACTTACATTAGATAAAATTGGCCCAATAACATTTTCTTAAACCGTTATTTTATTTTGGACACACATGATTTAAGGGCTGTTAGCTGTTTTCTGTCATTTTAGACAATGTAGTTTTATACAACTCCTTGGATTTTGGACTTTCCCCTTCACTAAGTATATTTGATGGGGACTTCCAAAGGTTACTTAACTTTTTATTTGTTTTGTGTGTTTGTTATTTTTCCAACAAGTCACCTCTAAATAGTGCCAATGTAACTCTTTTATGAAGTAAACCCTCAAGAAAATCAAGGTGGAGTTAGTGCACGGCTGGCCCTCCCCCAAACCCCCGCATCCTGGGCTGCTAGAAGGGGTCAGAAGGCCACGCATCACTGAGTTTAATTTGCTCCAGTCCACCTAGTTAGTTGAAATATTTCCTTAAGGAAGTTTTCATTCAGTTGATGCCCTGAAGGGTTAAGAAAACAGAAACCCATAGTGTTACAGAGCTGTTGTTATGGATGTTTCCATGGAAACCATACCAGGAATGTTTAAGTGTCTTGTTTCTCCCCAAACCCACAGGAGTGTAGCTTGTTTGAGGTTTTGATGTTCTCTTAATTCTTGCCATGGCTGCCGTGTGGCGGGGGTTCCAGCCAAGCGCGAGTCCCGTGACTGCCCGAAGCTCTGGCTCCTGGTCCACGTGCCCGCTGGCTGAGTGCGGCTTTGCATCTCCTTCCTGGAAGGGTACAAGGGTGAATCAGAGTCAAAGAGAGGTTAACTTTATTTTTTTTTTACGTTTTTATATCATTTTTCTAAATGTCCAGTATAGATTATTTTTCTCCTACATACACATTAGCAGACCATCTGAGTATTTCATACTCAATAAATAATGAATGAACTTGAGTTGTAGGGATCATTAGAAAACTGAATATATGTGATAGATCAGATCATGCTGTTTTACGAGATATTTTAAGGGATTTGGGACATGGGAGGAACTGGGAGTCCTGCGATTTCCTCTGCTTTATGTGGCAATAAACAATTTTAAGGTCATTTCATAATTTTTAATTTCATCTATCCAAATAAAAATGAAATAATGAAGAATCTGAAAATAGTATCAAAGAGTAGTAATTTGATTAAACTTGACTTAAAATATTTTCATAATTAGATTCTGCAAGATAATTAGCACATTCTTTAAAAATGCTTACCCAAATGACATTAAGCCATAGCAAACTCTAGTGCATTTTACTCAAAGTGTTTAGGGACAGAAAAATCCCTTCCTCTCTCTCTCTGTCTCTCTCCCTCTCTTGGAAAGCATGGATGTGTATATGTGTATGACGGTGTTTTGCTACCTTGAGTTTATGGCAAAGCTCAGTTTCAAAATTCTCTAACATGGTTTCACTTCTCTGATATTTCCTGTAAGTACAATAAATTAAAGTTGGGTTATATATGATTGTTGCCTCTTACCATTTAATGTCTAGTAAGTGTAACTTTATTAAACCCATTTAAGAGAAACTCGTATACTTTTAAATAAACAATAATATTTATATTGTAGATTTTTAATTACATTTTGAAATTTAAGAAGCATTTAACACAAAACCCCTATGCTTATCATGTCTAGCTATCTGTATCTATATCTATAGCTACCTATCATATTTATATATTATATATGTGACATATACAGCATGAGTACATATATATTTAATAAGACTTTTAAGAAGTTTAATATGGATTTCTATAATTGAATTCTGCTTTTAAATGTTACCCGCATATAAAAGCAGTTAGCCTCCTACCTAGGGAATTGTGAAGTTTTTAACATCTAATCGCAGAGAGCCAAGCCCTTCTGGACATGGACCCAGAACTGGGCTGGTCAGCCACAACATAAAGCATGTTGGTTCCACCGTGGGTGTAAGTTTAGGGAGTGATGGTGATCTACATTTTGAGTTAGTTGCATGCAGTGCCTTTAAACATAACTGTTTCTTAAAGTAATCAGGTTCTTTTATACCAGAAGTCATGATGCTGCCAACTAGAAGCTCAGTGAACTTATCTAACAAGGAACTCTGTGGGATTAGGTATCCAAAGTAA
Organism: Pteronotus mesoamericanus; assembly: GCF_021234165.1. Classification (NCBI taxonomy): domain Eukaryota; kingdom Metazoa; phylum Chordata; class Mammalia; order Chiroptera; family Mormoopidae; genus Pteronotus; species Pteronotus mesoamericanus. The sequence continues at coordinate 3,356,169 of NW_026555277.1, forward strand.
ACATCCTTAGAAACATTGTCACGCTGGAGGCTTTCCACAGAGCCCACCTTTACTCACTGTGTTTTGTCCTCATGGCTAACTGTTTTCTTTGCAACCCAAACGGAAAACTTAAATTCAATCATTGTCACCCTGCGCATCCCAAGCCAGCAAATGTTATCTTAAAGGACCCACACTGTGGCCTCCGTGTCAGCCAGGCCCAAACCGGAGTTTTGCTTCCTTCGGCTGCTGGCAGGCTCTTCAGACAGGAAAGGCGAATGGCAGGCGAATCGAACTGTGAGGCACAGGAGAGGTTGGTACCATTCTCACAGCTTTTGTATCCTTGGCTGTAAAAGGGTCTTACAGTCAGATTTGGGGTTGTCACTAAACATTACTAAATTTATTACGTTTTGCAGATTGTTAATAAAGTGGTCAATAGAAATAACAGGTATTTAAAAAGTCAGAATGACGAAAATTAATAGATTTTAATAAGTAGCTTATATATGAAGTTAGGTAGTTCATAGCTTACCAAGCTTCAGCACAACACATCATTTTCTATTTTAATATTTATTATGCATTCACCCTTTTAGCAAATATTTACTATAGATTTATTAACTATCTACTATGTGCCAGGTGCTGTTCGCTAAGGATACAAAATGGATATAAATGGCAAAGGTCTGCTTCTCAAGAGCTTACCTTCTGGCGAATTCAGATAGGTAAGGACTAAGCGCGCAAACAACCAGGTCTTTATAGTTTTTGATAAGGGCAGTGATAACAATAATAGGGTAATTATAAGAGGTATGATGGAAATCTTCCAGAAAATGGGATATTTGAGGGGAGACTTGACTGCAAAGGCTGCGAGGTAAGTGCATCCTCACCATTGTTCGTAAAAAGGCCTTAGGCCACAATCATTGGGACAGAGAGAACGCAGTGCGAGGGTATGAGATGAGGTTGGCTCTGCTCTCGGGATCCAGATAAGCTGGACTTGCATGTCCTCATCAGGGATTTTTATCTTATTCTAGTTGCAATGGAAAACCCTTGGGGATTTCTTAGTTGGGGGCAGAGAGGTAGGGGTACCAAGATCTAACTGAGATTGTAGTGTGAGACTAGATAACAACTTAGGGGAGAAATCACTGAAGCAGGGAGACGAGAGAGATCACAGAGGAAAGAATAGTGTAAAGGGAGAAAGAGACAGGGATGTTGGAGGTGTGTCGTGATTTGCTGAAACATGGTCTTAGAGGGGGAGGAGAAAAAGAAGGCTTCATGTCGCCTTCTTGGCTCACGCGTGGTGGTACTAGTCACTGGCGTGAGGAACGTACTCGGTGATTGAAAAAATTTCAAGAGTCATCTGACTATAGCAAAGGTAAAATCCTCATGAGGACATAAAATATGAGTTTTAAATTTTTTTATTGTTGTTAAATTACAGTTGTCTCCATTTCTCCCCCATTGCTCTCCCCTGCCCTGCCCACTGCCCCTTCCAAATCCAGTCCTCCCCTCCCCCATTGTCCTGTTGTGCCTCTCCTTGGGTCCTTTATACATGTTCCTTGACCTGACCCTTTCCTTTGCCCTTCTTTCCTCTGTTATCCCCTCCCCGCTCTCCTCTGGTCACTGTCAGATTGTTTTTTATTTCTATGTCTCTGGTTCTGTTTTGCTCGCTTGTTTGTTTTGTTGATGAGGTTCCACTTATAGGTGAGATCATGTGGTGTATGTGAAGTAAGCCAGGAGGTGATATTTTACAAACACTCTCTATAAGCATTTCTTTGGTCAGGTTTGTTTTCTTATTTAAGGAAAAGAAGGAAAAAGAGTGCTCTGAAAAAAAAATGCCCAAAGAATGCCTTGAGGTAGCAATGGTTCTGATATACTCTTCAAGTTGTTTAAATAAAGCAAAATTTACAGTATGCTTGTATTAGTTTCTTAGGGCTGCTGTAATAAATTACCGCAAACCTGGTGGCTTAAAACAACAGAAATTTATTTTCTCATGGTTCTGGAGGCCAGAAGAATGAAATATAACTTTTTGCCAAACAGATCCTGCCTTTGTACTTTGGCTCTGCTCCAAGGGGAGAAAAAAGGAAGGTCATGCACTTGATCCTACAAACTACATTTAAGCATCTCTCTAACTTTCTCATGCACTCTTGCATTTATGTATATGCTCATGGGGGACTCAGCTGTGAAAAGGAGTGGGCTCCTTGGTTTTATATGAAATGCATCTAGCCTTCCTCTTGGAAGCCCTCTGATAGATAGGAGGGTGGCGGGGGGGGAATAAATGTAATTCCCTGGGGCGATCAGTTCTGTGTGTCAGTTTAGCTACAGTACCAGTTATTCAATCCAATTCTAATCGAGGTATTGCTGTGAAGGCATTTTGTAGAGGTGATTAAAGTACATAATCAGTTGACTTAAGTGAGAATGATTATCCCAAATAATTGACCTCAGACTTGCCTAGCCAGCCCTACGACTGTGTAAGCCAATTCCTTGTGATACATATCTTGCTGTATGTACACCGACTGGTTCTGCTTCTCTGATTAAACCCTAACTTATATATCCCCCATCTGGAATTCACAGTACAATCCAGTAACTTAAGCTGGCTTTTTAGGATAGTAAGCTTCCATTGGGGTTACTCAGAATCAGTCTGGAGGCTTCTTGTCCCATCTCCTGAACCTCAAGCAGAAAAAGTTTTCTGTTTGTTTGTTTGTTTGTTTGTTTGGTGTTTTTCAATCTGCAGTGTGTTTTAGAGTTCTGGAAGCATTAATTAGGCTTTCTCTATCCAGGTCTATGTATCCACTACACAGTTGCTATCCATTTACTCCGTAATATGGTGGAAGTTGCCATAGGCAACCTAGCCAGACTCTGAGCTATTTGGGGACCCTGTCCCTGCCAAAGAGGAACTGGGGGCAACTGAGGCTTGCTACACACCAAGGCTGCCTTCTTCCAACCCTGCTGTCCTGACAGGGTTCCTCGGATATAGCAATGCCCCAAAGGGGTATGGAGCTATCCCCCGAGATAATTTTCTCCCAGAGCCAAACCATGAAAAGGGAGAGATTCCTAGTGGACTTGGAATCCCAACTTCTCCCTTTCCCACCTGATCCCCGCCTGTTTTTTTTTCTGAAGCCACTCTGTTCTTTGGGATTGGTCTTATCAAGCAACTGGGGAGGCAAGGCAGAAAAGAGAACCTTCTGGCACATAATTTTCCTTCTTTCTCCCAGTCCCTAGGGGCCGGAAGGAATGTTCTTGTTCTTCCTGTCTGGAACTCATTTAAGTACATTCCCTAGTTTAGTTAGCATAATTGATATTTTATCTCATTCAAAAACCTGCCTGTGAGCCTATTTTCTTGCTAAGTCTGTTAGACTGTTGGGTGATAGTCCATCAGGGCTCCTCTGGGAAGCAGAAGAATGTAAGTGATAGAAGATCAGTGATTCAAAGAAGAAATAAAAACCCGTCTGTGTAGGACTACGGCAACACCACCCCATTGCACACTGCAGTTCTCATCGATGCTGCTGTCTGCGGCCAGTGCTTTAGCCCCTCTTCCTGGTGGAGGAAAGCTCAGCCTCCCCAACAGTCATGTCAGAACATGGGCACCCACACAAGTGACAGCATCTGAGGGAAGAAAGATGAGGAAAATCTTCAGACATGATGTATTTTTCATGAGGCGAGGAGGTGATAAATGGCTTCCAACTAGGCTTTTGATGTAGTCTTTAAGTAAAGTTGTACATAGAATCCCAAACATATAGGGACTGGATTGAAACACATTGATCAGCACCTTTAAACTTTGGTCCTGTGAATCAAATACGTACGACAAATGCAACGTGCTCTAAGTTGATATTTTTGTAGTCCTGAAATTTATTCAGACTGGATATACATATTGTATTATATGTGCTGAAAGTGTTAAAGTATATTTTAGATGTACTACAGTTCCACAACTCTTTTGTCACTTGGAACCTCAAAAATGGGAGGGACCCTGGTCTTTCTGGATCCCTGAGAGGCCCTGTCTTCAGGAACCCTCAGACCATAAGGGTGGATCAGTCACTTTGTCTTTAAACCCAGGCCTCTAAAACTTGACTTTGTAAAATGTTTTAAACTATAAATCATCAGGACTATTACAGTTAAGTTACCTTTCTATTCTGATAGAGTGATAAGCACCTAGCAGATTATTAAAAAATGCATACTGGGTGAATAAAATATTAGGTCCATTTTCCTCTGGTGAGGGTTCAACTGAAATAACAGAGTGAATTTTAAATACATAGTAAGGCACTTTTTCTTTCTAATCATGCAAACCTGAATTGAAAATTAGAATAGTGTTAAAATAAACTACGTTATCCAGTTAGTCTAATAGATTATAACAAATATCAATTTTTATTTTTAAAAAAGTATTAAAGATTGCCTTAAAATCTTACTGTTTCCATTAAATCCAAGAAAACCATTTGCAAATACGGAGGAGTAAAGAGGAGTGAAGAGGAGTAAAAATGAGCACATTTCCTAAAGTTGAAGAAAAGCTCATTCTCCCTCAACCTGATGAAAGGTCTAAAAGATCTAGCGCATTTTTGTCCTGTACCTGAACAATTCATCTATCAACATACTTACCGCTGACTAAAGAAATGTGTGTTGTCCTCATCAAGGTAGTATTTGGAGCTTGAAACTTCAAATTCATTTTTCTGTACTAAGTTCTTGCTTGATCTGAAGAATCTATAAATGTTCTAAATCTCGGATACTTCTTTCCTGGAAGGGAATTAATAAAATACAATTCACCCTTTAAAAACATGGATTTGAACTGCAGGGTTTCACTTATGTGCAATTTTTTTTTTCTATAAATATACAGTCATCCCTCCATATCCTTGGGATTCACAACAGCAGATTTAACCAACTGAACCAGTCTTCAACAGTATTTTGGATCCACTATGGGGAATCTGTGGATGTGGAGGGCCAACTGTATGCATTGCTCCATGCCATTTTACATAAGGGACTGATCGTCCTCAGATTTTGGTATTCACAGGGGCCCCAGAGCCGATCCCTGCCCCGACTCCCTAAGGGTACCAAGGGATGACTAGTTCAGTTCTGGGAGGCAAAAGTTATGTGAAGATTTTCAACTGCATGGGGTTGTTGACACCCCTAGCCCCCCACACTGTTTCAGGGGCAGCTGTAGTTTAAACCTGTAAGGAGGCTGGGCATGAAAACAATAGCACATGTAATGAATAAAAAACAATTGATATTTAATTAAATTTTTTTAAAAAACTGATTCAAAAGACACTATCAAGAAAGTGATGAGACACACACAGACTGGGAGGAATATTCTCAAATCATATTTCCAATAAGGAACTTGTATCCAATATAAAAATAACTATTATAAGTCAATAATAAAAAGCAAAAAACCCAACTGGAAAGTAGACAAAGGATCTGAATAGACATTTCTGTTAAAAAATGTCTACAAATGGCGGGTAAGTAGAAGTAAAAATGCACATCTCTGGTAATTAGGAAACCATGATGAGATATCATTTCTCACCCACCAGAATGGCTATAATAAAAAAAATTATACAATAACAAGAGGTGGTGAAGAGCAACTGAAACCCTCATAAATTGTTAGTAGGAATGTAAAATGGTACTGCCACTTTGGAAAACAGTTTGGCAATTTCTTTAAAAAATTAAACATAGACATTCTACATGACCCAGCAATTCCATTCTTAGGTATCTACCAAAAAATAAATTTAAAAATTTAGGTCCACATAAGGACATGCATAGGAGTATTTATAGTGGCATTACTCACAGTAGCCCAAGATTGGAAACAACTGAAAAGCCCACTCCATCAACGAACGGATAAACAAAATGTGATATATCAGTACAATGGAATACTATTCATCGATTAGAAGGAACAGCATTGATGGACCTCAAAAATATCATGTTCGGTGCAAACAGCCCCCCACCTCCCACCCCCCACACAGGGTGACAAAACCCCGGGAGAAACTAGGTTACTAGGTTAGTGTTAGCTAAGGTCTAAGGTAGGAATTAATAGTCACTGTAAATGATTGCAATGTTACTTTTTAGAGTGATACAGATGTTTTTAAAACAGAACTGTAGTAATGGTGTACAACTCTGTAAATATACTAAGTACTATTGAATTGAACACTAAAAGAATTTTATGATATGTACATTATATATCAATAGAACTCTTAAACTCCTTTTAAACAACTATGTAAGTGGGTTGTTTGTAAGAACAGACAAGAATGTTTATATTTCAAATGTTTAATGACTAACTCACAATGTATCATTTCCTCAATCAACTATCAGCATTAGCTTGCCATTCAGACATAGCTTAATAATTGTTCTGAATGAATATTGCTTCCTAAGTAAAATGTTCAAGTCCTGAGATCCATCATAGCATTGCATTTGCATTGATTATAGCACAGCATTGCCTTTTACTTGATTAAAATAATCAAGTAAACTAGAAATGCAAGGAAATACTTGGGTGAGACAAGGTATGCTGATTTATGCTTTGGGTTTGTCAGTAGGTGGGAGTTTGACCACATAAATTAGGTCATCTATAAGTTTTAATTAAAATATCTTAAACATGGCAAAGAGTTTTCATAACGAATTTTCAATGTTTCACAACAGTCGTTTAATTCTCATACTGTTAAGGACAGGAACTGACTTTTAGACGTGCCATCCAACACACACACACAGCGATAAAAGCCAAGTGAGTTTTCTTTGCCTTGCCATTATGTTGTAGGTCCGGTAGAGACAAGATCAGCATAGCAAATGAAAATCATTTGAACTACATTGTGTTTGTGTAGAACATTCCATGCCTGGCATGTTTTTGCCCCCTTTCTTTCTGATAGAAGCTTTGTAAAATAGAAATCATGGCTTCTGCTTAGGCTCTGTTTTTCTCCCCCAGGACTTGGTAGATGACATAAAATGGTGATTCTAGTGGTAGCTAGGGAGAAAACCTTCACACTTCCTCTGAACTGTGTTCCCTCTTACCCCTGCACCTTTTGCTCCCTCCTGGTGATGCCATTGAAGCTGTTCTTGAAGAAATCCTGCTAACTTCTTATGGAGGCCACCCCAACCTAGTAAAACCTGACGGACTCCCCTTAACGGTTGGGGATCTTTCAAGAGAGATGCAGCCTAACCTGAGAATCCTCTGCTATCTAATAAACAAAGGTGCCACCATCACTTCAGCATTCAGGATGCAAAGCAAATAATCCCGAAGCACACACACAGGTCTGCATCACATACACACTTCTACATGTTTCTCGACCACAGCCAGCGCCTAAAATATCATTTCTCTCTGTTCTGGAGACGTGGGGACCAGAGGGGGAGAGCTGAGATTTCAGCCTCTCACGGAACGTGTGCTCCGCGTTGTTATTCAAGCACAGGCACTGTAAAGAATGTGGTATGTTGGCTAAAACTATTTGTTTTCTTAATTTATCAGAGTTCAGTGAGGTCATTTTGTCATCTTCCCTGTGTTTTCTGTATTTTCCAAAGAATTGCCAGCTTCCAACAACACCCTCTTTCTTCCCATTGGAAATGGAAACACGTCCTCGGCAGGAATTTTCCACTTAGCCGATCCAGCTTCCCTAGCTGGGGCCTCAGCACACCAGCCTGCAATGCTGTATTTCTTTCCACTGCAGTTTGACATTTTTGAGCCAGCACAATGAGTTGTATTCAGTCATTTTAAGCCCTCCCCCTTCTACATCATCCTTTTTTTTTTTCAATAATGCATACTTTCGAGCAATTTCAGGGAGAGAGCAAAGGCTTTTAAGCAGCATTATGTTTAATTAGTTCTGTCACTGTCACAGAATCAGGATCCTTTGGAGTCTTGGCCATCCCTCCCCCCCCCCATCATTTCCCCGTCTCCCAGCCCCCTTCCCTATCTTCCTGGTAAACACATTAAAGACAAACCTCACGGTCCCTATACTCTACTTGTAATTGTTTGCCTTTGCAAATTATTTCCTTTGAATAATATTTACAAACTATACATCACTGCCTGACATGATGATAAGAAGGGACACAGATTGCTCAGAATCTCGGCTGTAAACAAGAAACGCGAACACGCACTGGAAAACGTGTTCAAAGCCCTGTCTGGAAGCAGCCGCCTTTGCAATTGCGCACAGCCGAGCAGGAGCTGGGGGGCAGTCTCCACCAGCGCCAAGCTCGAGACCTAAACGCGAGCTGGAGGAATCCGCGGGGCCATTCCAAGTCCCCGGCGGGGGAAGGGAAAGGGAAGAATTGCGGGGGGGGGCGGTCAGAGAAAGGCTACACCCGGAGGAAAACACGGCGTGCATTCTGGAAAGCACACCGCAGTGCACGCAAACGCAGAGGCCGGCAGGATCCTGCTCCAGCGAGGAGGAGGGGAGAGTGGGGGAGGGGTGGGGCGGAGCCTCCCCCCCCGTCTGGCCGGGTGGTAGAGTCTCAGACGGCGAGGGACTAGGGGGTCACACGGCACAGCGGAGGGTGTCTCCGAAGGAACTGGGATTCTGCGGAGAGGGGAGGGGGAGGAAGAAAGGGATTTGTTCAAGCTGGGAGGGTGGGCGTCGAGGGAAAAAAGAAGAAATAGATTGATGCTTTGCAGGACACCTAGGGTATTTCTTTCAGGGGGTATTACTTCCACTTTTAGGCAAGAACAAGAGCTGGGAGGAAAACAGCGGCGCGGCTGACAGCTCAGAGGTGATCAAAGGCTAGCGTGTGAAAGGCTGGCTGCCAGCCATTTATTAGAAAGAGGGGCGCTCCCGGGCCACTCAGGCGGGAGAAGGGATTAGGATCAAATATACAGAGATCGGCCTCCTCTTTTTTTTTTAAATGAGGAAAAAATGTGCATATTTATATACATCTGTACTTAAATATTTTTGAAGAATGCTACTCACTGGAAGACCCACTCCTTCCCGTAGACAAAATAGACCGCACGCACACATGCACACCCGTGAAGAAAGGAAATTCCACCTTTTCTTTCCAACTGTTGCCACCTCTGTCTCGTGATGCCTCAGGATGGATTGTCCACTGGAGGACATTTTTATGCAGAGACATCCCACTTTGGGGAAGGTAGCTAACTTTGAATCTCATTAATATCGGGAATAAAGTTTAAAGCACTCCTGGGATTTGGGTAGAAGTTCCCTTTCCATGAATAACAGGGCAAGTCCTGAAAATGCACTTCACTGCAGCACGTGATCTGTGGTAAAACGAGGATTCCCGGCAGTTAAGGGAAGGACAGTTGAGCGTGTCTACCTGTGGAAAGATCACACGGCCCTTATTAGCATCAATGCTCTATTGATCTCACAACAAAGACCTGAGTGTGGTAGGTGTCCGCCCAGTGTATAAAGGGCACCTCCTTCAGTTAAAGGAATATGATCTTTGTACCTAGAGATGCAACGAAGCTGTTAAGGGAATTGAATGGAATGGGAAATACATTCTCATGTGGTCATGATTTTATTTTGCCTGAGAAGTTACACACACACACACACACACACACACACACACACACACACAACTGCCAATTTTTATCAGCTCAAGCTTTAGGAGGGAAATAAAAACAAACAAGCAAACTAATTTTTACCCAGACTCCGACTTTGAAATATCCACCACGCCCTCTTTTATTTTATCATACAGTGGTAACGTTTAATGTATTCCGTTCTGTCAAGTCTAAGCATAGCAGAGCAGTTCAGGGTTTTGTTTTTTGTTTTTGTTTTCCTTTTCTTACTATTAGAACAGTGATATTTAAGGTGTGCCTTGCTTTAAGAGATTTTTAACTTTGCAGTTTTTCTACAGTATTAGGAAAAATATAATGTATATGTCATTTATTTTTTCAATCACACAAGAATATGCTTTCCTTGTAAAAAACTTTTACATAATGCTGTGTATACATATTAAACAATGAAAAATTCCCATAAACTCCCCTTTCTCAAGTTATTTCCTTCTCCAGAAGTAGCCAATGTTATGCTATATCCATCAAGACCTTGAAAAATATTTTCGCATGCATATATTTATACATCTAACTATATAAATTTAAAATAATACTAAATGTAATTATCCTACATGTATTATTCTGTGAATTGATCTTTTTTTCACTTAATAAGCCCAAGAGATCTTTCTTTATCAGAACTTACTATTGTGCCTCATTCTTTGAACTACTGGATAACATTTCATGTTTTTTTCCCTTACTTTATTAATAAATAATTATTTCCAACTTTTCATTATTATAAGTAATGTTGAAACTACCTCACTCTTTAAACTGGATTACATTTTATGTTTATTTTTTATAACTTTATTGATAAATAATTATATCCAATTTTTATTATTATCAGTAATGCTGAAACTGCCTGGATTTTGAAATATTGGATAACATTTCATGTTTATTTTATTATTACTCCATTAATAAATAATTATTCCCAAATTTTATTGTTATAAATAATGTTGAAACTGACATTCTTAGAAATCTTTGCCCATAAGTGCTAGTGTTTTTGTAGGCTATACTGCATTGGAATTGCCAGACCAAAGAATATGTGAGTTTTTAATTTATAGATACTTCCAAATTATTCTCAAAAAGCACAAAAACAATTTTTATTCCCACAAGTTGTATACAACTAGACTACCATTTTTAAACACTCTCAATTACTATTTCTTACCATCAAAAAAGTTTTGTCAAGATCCTAAACAAAAATGTCACACTGATTTCTCATTTGCACTTTTTGAATACTACTGAGATAGAACAAATCTTACATATGTTAGCCACTTGTATTTTTTTCCTTAAATTGCCTGTTCAGAGTCTTTGCCCCATTTCTCTTAGGATCTTTTCCTTTTTGATTCCTAGACATTCTTTATAATGAGAGCCTTTGTTTCTTTTCTGTAGTATAAATGTTTCTCTCAGACTGTTGTTTATTTTTTAACTTTGATTATGGAGACATCATCATAAAGACATTTGAAATTTTTATATAGCCAAATCTGTAAGCAATTTCTCTTATGAACTCCAGGCTGTGTCCTGATTAAAAGTGAATATAAATCATATAGCTGTAGCTTGTACTCCAGATGGCAGATTAATTCTCTGAAATTGTTTCTATTACTTTAAGAACAGTTTCCATTGTACTTAAACTAGCATCTTGCCTATATGGACCCACAAAGTTCTGTGTCTTGAATTGAGGGCAAGAAAAAGTAGCAGAATAATGGCTGATTAAATAAAGCCATCAGGCCTCATTGGTTTCTTGGAAACGTTAATAAATGCAAACTTTTTTTGTATAGAATTCTATGAATCAGCCATTTGCATCCCTTACAATAGTGACACCATCTTCCTCTCTCCTCACATAGTAGATACACATACTGGGCATAAACGGGAGACAAAGGTGTCATCTGATTGAATAGATAAGTCAGTGTTAATAACGTGGCTTGCCCCTTACCAGGCTTTGCAAGAGATCCCCTGGAAAATACTAGGTGGTAAAGTTCCTGAAAATGAAGATTTCTGGCATCATGCCGCGCACCCTGACTCACAAGCCCCAGAAGTGGGACTCTGGAATTTATATTTTAGGGATTCTGAGTAGCACTGGCAGTCAGCTTCTCCCTCACATCCAGAGCATGTAGGATCTTTGTTTCTCTCTTCTGTAATAGTCTCCCAGCTGATTCAATGAGAAAATATAACTTAGGGATAACGCAGAAACAGGGAGAGCAATCAGGAAGTTAAAGAACTACCCTGGTGAGAAACGTCGGGGATGGGGCTGGAGTGGTAGGGGCGCAAGGGATGGGAAGCGGCCGGATCAAGATACACAGCTGAGGGCAGAACCACAAAGACTGGCCAGTAGTTGTCTTTCTCCAGGATTAGATTGTTCAGTCCATGAGGGCACAGATGTCTGTTTTGCTCACTGCTCAATTCAGGGCACCTAGACTGGTGCCTGGCATATAGTAGTAGATCAGCAATTTACAACCACCAATGTGCTACAATAACTTAAAACATGCAATGCCTGACTATTTAGTCAGGGGCATTGGTATCTTTTCCCTTAGACTGTCAAATAAAAAAATGACAACAGCCAACACAACAATAGCTGTCTGCTGTGAATGCCCTATCTTGAACCATAAATATAGAGACTATATAATAGAGTTGCATCTCATTGGCCATGTCATAAAAACAATAAGGTTTTATCTGATTGGTTAGTCTTTGTACAAGAAATCCTTGCATGCAAGTATAGGCACCTGTTTTTTTAAAAAGTCACTTTGGAGCAGAAAGGGTAGGTAATTGCTATTATATTTTTTTGTAAATCAACCAAAATTATACATTTTTTTTGCCAGATTGGCCAAAAATGTATTTTTTGGTGTGCCACAGAGTTTTAGAAATTAGTTTATGTGTGCTATGAGATGAAAAAAGTTGCAGATGTTCAATAAATACCTTAAATATAAGAAACTGAATCAATGATAGGTATGAGTGATATGAATTATTTTTATTAATTCCTATAGTCAGAAAAATCATTCAGCTCTTAGTCTATAAATGAAAGCCAGCTTACCTTATTTATAACCTTATCTTATCATTAAAATAACTTCACAGATTCTTTCACTTGAGTACTTAGCAATAAAAATAAAGGAGAATCAACATTATGATATAAACCATATAGATAGAATTCTTAACTATATATATTTATATATCTGTACATAAATAATTTTTTCTAACAACTGATATACAAGTATAATTTATACTTGTAAATCAGTATTAATGATAATAGTCTCTAGCTAATAGCTATCAGGACAGTTTTCTGTTCTTCATTCTGAATTGATTTCCCTGCTACTGCTTCTTCTGCTGTTTTTGTATATCTGGGTGCAGGTCGCAGATTGTACTGAATGGTGCAAAGAATATCTGTTATCTCTACAGTTACTTAAATGTCATTCAAATGAATAGAGATATTTTTCTATTCAAACTCTAAGGCCTCATTAATTGTGTTTATGTTTTGTTTTGACCATGGCTTGGCATTTTAAACGATATTTATTATTTTTACAATATAGTAAGGAATAAATTTATTCATTCGAAGGCACTTGGCTTGTGACTGCCTATCTGTGAGTATCTGGGAATATATTTTGGCTTTCCTCTTAATTCACAGATAAGAGCGGTTTTAAGGCATGTCATATTTTAGCTGAAGAAATACATCGAGAATTACCTGAAACTCTAGTTTCCTGTTTCTCTGAAGCCTCTGGTTTATAGCTTGTCTTGATTTCTAATATCTAGTTTCCTCTTCAGCTGCCTCACCGTTAAAAGCTATTTGCTTATGGTTCTGCTGGGCTATTCTTCAGGACTTTGTTTCATACCTGCAGTACATCCTGAAAGATTTCTTTTTCTATTTTGACTAGCAGCCTAATGTTTCAGAAAACAATAAGATCCTTCCCTTTTCTCCAAATGAAGATAGAAACTACTAAACTGTGCTGCCCTAGCAGGGACGCAGACAGACCCTACGTAGATGAATGGTGACACTGTGTTCCCACAGGAGGGACCAGATTTGGCCCATAAGCTATAATTTGCTGACGCAGGAGTTACAGTTAGGTTAGCAAGTAAATAATTTTGGCACAAGTATTTGAATTTATTTTAATTATGTTTTAGATTGTGAGATATGATTTTATAATCCATGCCAGTGTTTTAACAAAGAACTTCCCTGTGTATAGCTACAGAGGAAATTATTTTCTGTTTGGTTCAGTTAGTCTCATATTACAGGTGGAGAACCTTTTGGATCTGGAAGTCATAAGCAAGTTACAATTGCACCCATGGTGGCAGGTGATACCCTAACAGAGACGGGACACTCAGGCGAAATCACTCATCCCTGGGGTATTGACCCTTGCAAGTCCACAGAGCAAAAACCATCAGGCATCTTAAGAGGTACCCACGACCCGAGCTGCTGTTTCAGCGAGAGCTCCTCTTGTGTTAGAGTTTTCCTCGTCAGTGATTTGGAACATCTCAGGAAGGGCATACTAACCCTGAAAACAGTGCCTACCATTCTTTGGACTTTTGTTTGTGTGGTTGTATTTCTTCCCGTTTCCTAGGAGATCAGTTGCCCCATAGATCTCTTCTTTCAAAGTCGCCTTCCTTGATACTTGGAAATATGTTATTGAAAAAAAAAATCACCAGTGGATTAGAATTAATTAGTGTGTGTTGTAGCTTCTCTAATGCTGAAAACATCCAAAATTGTATTATTGATATAACATAGAAACCCTCTCTTGACTTTAACCAAAGCAGAGTTAGACAAGAAAAAAAGAATAAAGAATAAGTTATTAAGGATATGGTATAGATGTAATAAGACACCGTCCTCGAATTTCCAAGACCTGATGAGACTTGGAAGGATGTGGATGGGCAGCCATGAAGAAATTAAAGATCCAGTACTTACACGTCTCCTGCATACGTCGAAAGTGTCTTTCAGCCCCTTCCGACTCATATTTTCTGGTACAATGACTGCTACTAGTTTTGTAAGTGCTGCTGCTAATTGAAACCACATTGTGGTCAGATCAGAAAATAAGCTAGTCGGGCATCCTTGTTGAAAATGTCCACAGCAGGGCAACCCCTTTGTTCTCCTTAAAAGTGAACTAATTCAGAGAAGGCAGTGCCTCTAGATCATTATTCATTAATGTAGGCAACATTCCCTCTGCCCCATTCCTTCTTCTTTCGTTCTTTACCTTTCTCTGTAATTTTCTTGTGGAAAAATAAAGGAGCTCCAATTCACTTGTAAACTGCATAATTGAGTTTAATATGGAGACTTGCCATTTCGAGGCATGTACGTTTTCTGCATTAATAGTCGTTCTGCATGGAGCATTTAGAGATCACCTGTGGATAGGCTTGTTAATTAATGGAGTTAGAGCCCTATTTCATTCCATTTAAACCAGAGTAATTGAAATCAGGGTAATCAGCGCTGCAGTATTCAGTACTTTCACCCCTTTTCAAGGTTATTTTAGCAATTATGTTCTTGGATGAGCATGTTAGTAAATGCTGAGGTTACTTTCTGTACCTCCTGACTGTTCTCAATCCTGTACCGTATCACATGTCTTTTATCATTATCACATTAATTGAAAAAACTAGAAATGATCTGTGCCATCCTTTAGTCTTTCAAAACAACTATTATACCTAATCCAATCAACTAGTCTTTCAGAGAAAAAAAGTCAGAAAATTAGGCTAAGCTTAATTCCATTTTTATGAATCATATGCCACCTTGTTAAGGACTAAAAGAAAATTTAAATACTATCAAATTCACTATTAGTTGGATGTTAGTACATTTTCTGGATTTCCTAGACATCGCTATTTATGTATGATAAAGTTTTTTCTCACTCTTTTGGTAGTGAAGATAGTTACAGAGATTCCCTGAAAATGACCAATTTTATCAGACATAAGGAACTAAACTACTTCCACCTAACCAATACAAAGGCTTCCTAAAATTACTTTTTAGAAGATGGTTAAATTTTTATTATCTTCTATGTAAGAAAGACTCTCATTGCTTTTTTTTTGTATCATTCTAAAATTAGAATGTGAAAATCAAACAGTGATAAGTATTCTGTTCCACTGATTTAGTAATAAATATTTTATTTTCTCCAAAGTGGCATTACATATTGGCCCAATGATGTTTTCCCCCATTTACCGATTTCCCTGCGTAAACTTAAGACCAATATAACATTTCCTTCCAAGGACTGATGAACATTAGAAGGTTTTGCGCTGTGTGTGGGGTAATTTACCTTTGCACATTTAGCCTATTCCCATTAATGATATTTTTATTTGCACATCTATATAGACCTTTTCTCTGAAGACTGGTTTCATTAGCAATACATGTGTTTAGAAAACAAATATGCCCCCTGACATATTTGTAGTCTTAGGTTTCATCATAAAATAGGTACTTGCCTTGTGTTGCCGAGTATGTTTAAGGGATAAGAGGATATTGTGTTTTTAGCTTGTTTAGTTGGCTTAGGGGATTGTGTGCATATTTCATTCAGTGTTGTTGTTTGAACCAGCTTTTTGTGAGAAGCATTTGAAAGACATTAGAAATATAATCACCTCAGAACTTCATATATCCTGGCCAATGATATTTGCAGGAAATGTTGACAATTATATATAGTCATGTGCCGCTTACTGGCAGGAATACAGTCTAAAAAATGCTTCGTTAGGCAATTTTGTCAATGTGGAAATATAATAGAATGCATTTACACAAACCTAATTTTATAGCGTACTATACGCCTAAGGCTATATTGCATAGCTTATTGCTCCCAGGTTACAGACCAGTATAGCATGTTACTGTACAAAATAACATGGGATATAATGAAGCACAAGAGAAAATGGTGTGATCAAGAGATGTGTACATATGAAATCTATGAGGTTGTTGCCAGTGTAACATAATGTTTTATAGCAAACTTTTTTTATAAGTAGAAAGAGCACACTGTAAAATAATGATAAAAGGTATAGTAAATTCATGAAGCCGCAACTTAGTTGTTTATTATCATTTTCACGTATTATATACTATACATAATTGTATGTGTTATACTTTTATACTACTGCCAGTGCTGTAGGTTTATTTATATCAACATCACTGCACATGCGTGAGTAATGCGTTACAACACTGTGACAAAGCAATCAAAATATTTGAGCTCTAATATAATCTATGGGACCACCTTCTTCTTCTTCTTTTTAATTTTTTTTATCCTCACCTGAGGACATTTTTTTCATTGCTTTTTAAAAAATTGTTGTTCAATTACAGTTCCCCCCTTCCCCCCCCATTACTCTCCCCTGCCCTACCCACACTTCACCTCCCACATTCAGTACTCTCCCCCCGTTTTCTTTGTCCATGGATCTCTTATACATGTTCCTCGACTTGACCTTCCCTTTTTTCATTCTTTTTAGAGAGAGAGAGAGAAGGAGACAGGAAGGGGGAGAGAGAGAGAAAGAGAGAGAGAGAGATTGCTATGACAGAAAACCATCAACTTGTTGCCTCCTGAACATGCCTGGACTGGGGATCATAGGCGCCCAGACCAGGGATTGAACCTGCAACCTAGACATATACGCTGACTGGGAATCGAACCTGCAATACTTTGGCTAAGGAATGATGCTCCAACAAACTGAACCACACCAGCCAAGGTGGGCCCATCTTTTTATATGTGGTCCATTGTGGACCAAAATGCTGTTATGCAGTGCATGACTATACTTATTGGAATGTTTTCTAATGGGTTAGTAAGTCCCATTACTATTTCTACATGCATTTTCTATCTATATTTAAACATATGTTCCTATGGGAATCTCTGTAACTATCTGTTTTCCAGTTAACACTGTCTTTATCAAAATTTGAGAACATTCTTAGAATCTTTTCATGTCTATGAAGAACTTTAATATCTCAGCGAGAGAGAGAGGGGTACGTTGGTATTAGTGATAATTTAAATTTACTGCATTTACTAGTATAAATAAATTAAAATTAACAACCAGAAGTGAGACATCGTTGGTATCTTCTGTGCTATTCTACCCAGGGGGATGCAGCAATAAGCTACTTTAGAAATTCTAGCTCATCCTTGAAAATTTATCGAACATATTTCTGTTTCACGGTCTATCCTGATTTGGTAATATGCAATTAGAGAAAATGACCATTTTAATATAGAACAATTTTCTTGTAAATTATACAGTAAAATATTTGAAACATATTAAAATTAAATGCATTTAAAATGATTATAGTTATGAATTACTGTAATTTGGTCTTACACAGCTAATTGTAAAAGACTGTACAGCCATTTAGCAATTTTCATTCTCTAAATTTCTCATAATGGGATTTAAGGAAAAAGTTAAAACTGTCCTCTTTCCTCCAACCTCCTCCCTTCTCTTGTACATTCTGTTTCAACAGAGTCATCACCCTTCCAGTCACCCCAGTCAGGGAACCCCAGAAATCAGTCTCGCCTCTTTCCTCTACTCATTACTTCAGTACTCAGGACCATAGAATCCTGTCTCTGATAGATGTCTAGGTGAATCAGGCCAGTCTCGCCCATCTCCCCTGCCACCTGAACTTCACCGAGTGCCCCTCTACTCACAAGCCTCTGAGTCTACTAGCCAAGCGTGTAGCCCACCAAACGGGCACCCCTCCATTCATGCTCCCCATAGCATCTACAATGGTCTTTCGAAAATGCAAATCCAAATGTCATATTTCTGCTTAAAAATCGATCAGTGGATAAAATAAAAACATTACTTAATATAAATACAGACTCCTGGGCAAGGTTCTTCCTGGTGAGCATTTTGTGGCCAAAGTCTCTAGCCTCATCTCACATAGCTATGTCACATGCATCTTATTCTCCAGCCACATAAAATCCATGCTACTTCAAGGTTATCTCAAGATTATCTGCCTTTGGAAATGTCTTTCTTCTGCCTGTGAAGAAAAGAATAAAGAATGTTTCTCACTGTTTTATTTCCCCTCTGTTTTCCCTTGTCCTTCATGACTTGGGTTTATTATAACCACAGCGAGGAAGACTTCAGTTAAAGAAAAAAAATTACTCTGGCACTTATTAAAATGGCAAGGAAGACTTTATTCAATGTATTGCAATAGGGGAGGGAGATCAGGCTCTACTCTGAATACAATAAAGACAAGTGGGGATTTATAGCAAATGGGCAAAGTGAGGGAGAATGGAGAGTTGCTAACATGAGACCTCATGGTTATGAATATTCTTGCTAAACTGACCTAAGAGGAACCTTGCTAAAGGCAGGCCAAGGACTTATATACATCAAAATTTGGGGATGAATAACTTGATCAGATATCAAGGGTGATCAGATATCATGGGTGAGGGAATGACTCATTAGAATTATTTTCTAAGACTAGGTGAGGCCAGGCAATGATAGGATGGTATAGGGACCAAACTGAATCCTAGTTGAGAAGAGGGCTCAGTGGAAGCAAACTGAAGTGTGGTCAGAGAAGGAGTCTTTGTCGCATCCTTAAGCCTCAGACAGAGTTAGTTTTCCTGACATTCCTGAAATTTCCTGGGCTCCTATTGCACCCTAAGTAACTCCCCTTGACATATTGTTTCGTAGTATGAGTATTTGTCTGCCTTTCCTCTAGCATGAGAGTTTTCTGAAAGAAAGAATTTTTGACTCATTGTTAGGCAGATGACATTGCCTGTAACCTAGATGTTTAATAATGTTTATTAACTAAGAACTCTATGTGGATTGAAAGGAAAATTTTAATTATCATCTGTCTACACTTCTATTTTGCTTTCTCCCTTTCCTCCAGGAATCCCTTTGCTCTTACTAACGTATCTTTTGTTAAAGAACAAAAATTCAGCTGAGTAAATTGAAAGCTCTAATTGGCTTTAATGAAAAATTCATGAATAGCAAATAAAAGTGAGCTCTGAGGAGTTATACAAAATAGGAGGTTTAAATAGGCAGAAAGAGGGTGGGACAAGGAAGTTAATTGAGTTGATTATTTCAGGCAAGGTGGCTTTCGTTAGGGGAAGCCAGGGGGTTTGTCAGACAGATCACCTCACTAGTGCTGACCAGGAAATTCCAGTCTGATTGGTTTAAACTTCTATTCATAGGAGAGGCTGAAACTGCAACCACACTCAGCATAAAGTCTTGGTGGAGCTTAGTATGAGTGTCTCCATTTTGGATCTGATGTTTCTTTTTCACATTTTGGTATAAAGGATAGGTTTTTGTTGACATAGGTCTCATCAAACTGATGAGACTCAGTGTTGTTATCAGAATAAAAGGGTCTGTTGCCTTTGTGCATTAAGCCCAATAAGACAAAAAAAAGAGTTTGCAGCCAAGAAAGTAAGAGTGTATTTTTAAGAGTGGCCCATGCCTGGAGTCACAGATGAGCTAATTTTGTTCAAAGACCTGGCTCCTTGGTGGCTTTCAGGGATGGGTTATATAGGGGAAAAATCATTTATCATGGTGACTGAGGGAGTTAACATCTGATCAGGGTTGTGGTCACTATGGATTGGTTGGTGCTAGGGGCGGGGGTAGTTGATCAGGGCACTTGGTCCTGATGTCAGCCAAACTCTGTCTCTATGACCATTAGATCTGAGTCTTTTTTCCTAAGATTGTTTGATGGTGACCAATTCCTCATTCTCCTAAAGGCTTAATGATTAAGGAAGTACATGGACAAGGGAGAAGGAGGCAGGTAAATCAGGGTGCTGAGTGAGGTCAGTTTGAATCAAAAAGAAAAAAAATGAGAAAAGGTTACATTAAAGAATTAAATTTTCTGTGCAATTACCATATTAGTTGTTCTCTATAATCTGTTTTTATTTCTCTCTGAGTTTGTTTTGTAGAGGGATCTATATAGGCTAAATCTCATTACAATGAATACTATTAAAATGAAATCCCTACATATGTAAGCCACTTTCAGTGGCTGTTTACTGTAACTTTTTATGTAATTCCAAAAATAAATTTTCAGTTTCTTAGAGATCTATAGGAGTGAGTAATGAGTTATATCCTGAATAATAGGTTCATGACAGTTCTTCTGTTCTTTACTCTTATCACTTCATTATACTATTAAAAATTAAGAAATAATCTTAAGGCAGAGCCTGTGACACAATACAACTCTGCAGAACCTAAGTAATTATTCTTAATCATCTCTTTCTGTGTGTAAAAGATGAGTTAAGTGCCCTTTCCACCTCCCCATTTTTTAAAAACATTTAATCTTAAAGTCCATGTGTTAAATTATTTACTCCTTAGCTTGCAAAACTTATCTCTGGGGCAGTGGCAAATTGACTTTATATATCTCTGCACTCATAGGAAGTGTATTTCTTTATCTGAACTCATAGGAAGTGTATTTCTTTAGGAAAATGCAAACAGAAAGGAACTGACTTTATTTAAGAAAACACCCAAATAGGGGCCACTTAGAATGAGAAAGGGGAGACCCAGAAGAAATGATCTCAGGAAAGGAGACAAAAAGACTAAACAGCTCTCCATGAATTAGTGCAGGAAGGTACATAAAATTAAGTCCATGGAGAGCAGAAACTCAAACAACAAGCCCCAAGACTATTAGATTCTAGAAATAAGCAGAAATATCCAGGAAGCAAACTGAACTTCCCAGAGTTTAAACAAAGGGACTTAAGCCAAATTTATTTAAACATTCTAGGCTAAAGTAAATTGAATCAAGGCAGAAATCTAGCATAATGCTCAAGAGACTGGGCTCTGGAATAAAATTTCAGGGGAACATAGAAGTTTCAGCCTCTTTCTCTGCTTGTCTCCAACTCAGCCAGCAACACAGGAACTCTTAGGTGAGAAAACCAAAGGAGCTGAATATTGTTTATAGTGGTGATAGAAGGACTGAAAGACCAAACTGGAGACAAGATGACAACCAGATGAAGTCATCCCTAGTGTCAGGCATAAAGTCAGGACGAGGTGTTAGGAGGGCCCAAGGGTGTGCGTTTTGTATCAGAAGCTGGAATCATGCTACAGGAAACTGGGATTGTGCTGGATGTGTCTGTTGGGAAGTGGGACCACAGGGGAGGCACAACAGCTATGGGAAGCCACCGGGGAAAACCAGCAGAAACTTTACCTGAACAAAACGCGTTGGCCAAACACATCCATAAAACAGATGAAATAGGAAGAAAACATTTCTGACCTGTAAGGAAAAATGAAGAAAGAATCCAAAAGCATAGAGGCTCAGGGCTGGCCTGATGCATGTGTTTATATATGTGCATGTGTGTATGTTGTCAAATATGGATATATGTTGATATGCACACACAAGCATAAATATGCATCATACAACCAAGTGAAAACATCATACACATGTTTTGTGATCTGACTTAGTACTTAATATGACATGGCTATTCTCCCATGATATGAAACATAAATATAAATTTATATATAGAGTTTCATGGCTGCATAGTGATCTGTTAGCTACAAAATTTATATAATTTCATATTGTTCTTTTACATTGTTTTCAGTAGTTTTTATTTTAATTGAGAACAATGGAACATGAAAATACGTCTAAATTTCTCAGTGCTTGAGTGTCAGACAGTTTGAAATAAGTCTGGAAATGTGGTTTTTTTTCCCCAATTGAAACCTTATTTCTGTATTGCCTTTTCATGAAAACCTTTAAAAACTGATTGTATAACATGTGTCATTAACTTCAAAACAAATAATTAGCAACAAAGTCAGGATTTCATCACTTAGCATTCATCACAGGCCTCCTGAACCCTGATTTCTTTGAATTTTCCTGATGAAAATGATATATGTCATCATGAGAAGTCAGGACTAGTTAGTAATCAGAGCATGACCAAGGTCGCTTGAAGGTTTCTTTGATGCAGACATTCCTCAATTTAGAGTTAAAACGATCCTGACCTTCTTAAGTGTGCTTTACCTTTTCTGACAAATGGAGGAAACTGCATAATTGACTTATTCAAGTTCACAGAACATTCTGAACATATACAAAACCGAGACACTCAGCCAAATGCAAGTGGAACATCACAATGTGTTGGATGTCATCGCCCCACAGGTAAAATTGTTTTTCTTTCTCTTTTTTTCTTCGTAGTCTTTACTTCTAAATTTTTAATGATTTTCTTTCAACAAGAAAAAAAAACCAGTTCAAAATGGACACATATTCCTACTTTTCATACTCTCAATTTTAAAGGTATGGAACGAGGGCTTTGGTTTCAGGCATGACAATCCAAGGAGCTCATCTCACAAATGGATATCATCTCTCTCAGCGGAACTTAACTCACATACTTTTAATGGGAGGAGGAGGAAGTATAGTGTGCTATTTTTAAACGAAGGCTATTATTTTAGAGCAGTTTTAGGTTCAGAGCAAACTGAGAGGAAGGCATCAAGATTTCCCATATATCTCTTGTCCCCACACATGTATGGCTTCCTTCATAATCATCACTTACCAGAGTGGTACATTTGTTGCAACTGATGAACCTACATTATTTGTACATTGAACAAATGTATAATGACATGTATTTATCATTATCACATCATATGGAATACTTTCACCTCTGCTTACTTATTTCATTTATTCCTTCCCTCCAACCTCAGCCCCACAATCAACTGACTTTTTTACTGTTTCCATTGTTTTGCCTTTTCCGGGATGTCATATAGTTGGAATGATACAGTATTGTATTTCCAGACTGGCTTCTTTCAATTAGGAATATACATTTAAAGTTTTTACCTTTCTTTTTAGTGTCAAATAATATGACATTATCTCAATGTACCAGAGCTTATCTATCCACTCACCTAGTGAAGGACATCTTTGTCACTTCCATTTTTGACCATTATGAAAAACCTGCTATAAACCTCCATGTACAGGTTTTGGTGCGGTGATAAGTTTCTAACTGTTTTAGGTAAGTGCCAAGGAGGATTGCTGGATTGTATGGTAAGAGTATGTCTAGTTTTTTTAGAAACCATCACCCTCTCTTCTCAAGTTCCTGTGCCATTTTGGGTTCCCACCAGCAATGAATGAGAGTTCCTGTTGCTCCACATCCTCATCAGCATTTGGTATTGGCAGTTTTCCACATTTTGGCCATTATAAGGGGTATGTAGTGGTACCTCCTTGTTTTACTTCGCATTGTCCCGGTGACATAAAATATGGCATATCTATCCATGTGCTTATTTGCCATCTGTGTGTCTTCTTTGGTGAGATGTCTGTTAAGTTCTTTGGTCCATTTTTTTATTGGGTTGTTGCTTTGTTATTGTTGAATTTTGAGAGATATTTACATACATTGCCTAGTAATCAATTATCTGATATGTCTTTTGCAAATAAGTTTTTCCTGGCTGTGGCTTTTCTTCTCATTCTCTTGATATTATCTTTCTCAGAGCAGAAGTTTTTCATTTTAATGAAGTCCAACTCATCGTTTTTTTTAATGGATCATGCCTTTGGTGTTGTATCTAAAACTCATCACCCAAACCCAAGGCCATTGGGTTTTATCCTATGTTATCTTTTAGCAATTTAATAATTTTGTGTTTTGCATTTAGTTCTATAATTCATTTTGAGTTAATTTTCTTAAGGTGCAGGATCTGTGTCTAGACTTCTTTTTTTTTAACTTTTGTAGCGAGTGTCTAGTTGTTCCAGCACTATTTGTTGAGACTATCTTTGTTTCAGTGTATTGTCTTTGCCCTTGTCTCGAAGATGAGTTGACTATTTTTTATGGGTCTATTTCTGGGCTCTATTCTATTTCATTGATCTATTTGTCTGTTCTTTTGACCATACTACATTGTCTTGATTATTGTAACTGTATAGTATAAGCTCAGTATTTTTCTTACAAATATACACACACATACACATGTACACACAACAGACACTGTGTTGGTAGTTTGGGCTATATAACAAAAATTACATTGACTGGTAGATTAAATAACAAACACTTATTTCCACAGTTCTAAAGGGTGAGAAATCTAAGATCAAGGAGTCCTCGGATTCAATGTCTGGTGAGAACCTTCTTCCTGCTTTGCAGACAGCTACCTCCTTGGCAGTGTCTTTACACTGGGCTGAGAGAGAGAGAGATCATCTCCATGTTGTCTGTTCATTTAAGGGCACTAATCCCATTATGAGGGCCCTACTTTCATGACCTGATTATCTCCTGAGTGCCCTACCTTCAAATTCATTAAGGATTAACATTTCAACATATGAATTTGTGGGGAACAAAAACATTCAGTCCATACCATACACTTAAATAAAGATGCAATTCCCAAGGACATGACATAGGTACCTTTTATATCTAGTACCTAAGAAAAATGTCTGGAAAACTTTGCCCCTCTTCCACATTTATTATTTTTTTTAATTAGAGAGAAATGACTCAGGAGGTAAATTCTCCAGTCATCTCGTAGATCCTATATATCAACAGAGACCTGTCCTTACCGATACCTCTTATCCCATCCCAGGTCCTCTCTTCTGAGAATAGATAGCCACCTTCTCTTTACCTTGAGGCAGGTAAGTAGTTGCTCATGAGTATTCATGACAAAACTGTGAAAATGCACATACCAGAAAGTTAATATTGGTTAACTTAGGAGATAAGAGTAGTGGAGGAAAATAATATAATTAGGTTTTCCTTTTTTATATCTATGCACTATTTTATTTGCTAAAAAGGCACATATTGCTTTGGTAAATTAAAAACAATTAAATACAGTAAATTTGAAATAAATAAAACAGCTCAATGTAAAATGTTGTGGATACAAATATGAGCAAACTCATGTGAAGAAGTATCACAGAGGTCTTCATAGGTAGCAATGTACATTTATGGAAACTTTAACTTAATTGGCTTTAGTGAACATTCTTAGTTGTATACTTTTATTTTTTTTAATTTTTGAAAAGATTTTATTTATTTTTAGAGAGAGGAAGGGGAGAAGAAAGAGAGGGAGGGAAACATCAATGTGCAGGAGATACATCAATGGGTTGCTCTCACAAGCCCCCATTTGGGGACCTGGCCCACAACCAACGCGTGTACCCAGGAATCAAACTGGTGACCTTTCAGTTCACAGGCTGGCACTCAATCCACTGAGCCACACCAGCCAGGGCTTAGTTGTGTACTTTTAAAGACGAACAAAAAAATATAGGTATGCACACACCTCTCTTAGAATGTGATATATTGTAGAAAAATATAATTTTGTAAAAATATAGATCTTTGTCTGAAAAAGAGATTTGTTCTTAAGAGATATATATTTTTGAAACATCCACAAGTATTACAAAAAATGGCCAAAGTTCTAGACTACAAAAAAATTCAAGTAATTCTCTAAATTACACATGGAAAATTATAAATGGAAAGCTAAAAAATACACTCTCTGTCAGGTATGAGATGATATCTCATTGTGGTTTTAATTTGCATCTCTTGGATGGCTAGTGATGTTGAGCATTTTTTCTATCTGTATGTCCTCCTTAGAGAAGTGCCTATTCTGGTCCTTTGCCCATTTTTTAATTGGGTTGTTTGTCTTCCTGGTGTTGAGTCATATGAGTTCTTTATATATTTTAAAAATTAAACCGTTGTCTGATATGTCATTGGAAAATATGTTCTCCTATACAATATGTTCCCTTTTCATTTTGATGATGGCTTCTTTTGCTATACAGAAACGTTTTGATTCGATGTAGCCCCATTTGTTTATTTTTTCCTTTTATTTCCCTTGCCCTAGGAAATAAATTGGCAAACATATTGCTACATGAGATGTCTGAAATTTTACTGCTGATGCCTTTTGCTACAACTTTTATGGTATCCTGACTTATATTTAACTCCTTTATCCATTTTGAGTGTATTCTGGTATGTGATATTACCCTGCACCTGTCAGAATGGCTGTCATTAATAAGTCAATGCACAACTGCTGGTGAGAATATGGAAAAAAGGGAACCCCAGTACACTGTCGGTGGGAATGCAGACCTGGTGCAGCCACTGTGGGAAACAGTATGGAGTTTCCTCAAAATATTAAAAGTAGAACTGCCTTTATGACCCAGTGATTCTACTGCTGGGAATATATCTTATGAATCCCGAAACACCAGTTCAGAAGGACTTATGCACCCCTATGTTCATAGCAGTGCTGTTTACAATAGCCAAGTGTTGGAAACAGCCCAAGTGCTCATCTGTAGATGAATGGATTAAAGAACTGTACATTTATACAATGGAATACTATGCAGCTAAGTGAAATCAAGTCAGTCAATGAAAGGTAAATACCATATGACCTCATTTATAACTAGCATCTAATGAACAAAATAAAGTAATGAGAAAAATAGAACCAGAGACATGGAAACATGGAAACATGGAACAGACTGATAGCTGTAGGAGGGGAGAAGGGAATTGGAGAATGGAGGAAGAAAGGGGAAGGGATTGATCAAAGAACATGTATGTATGACTCATGAACATGGACAACAGAGAGAGGATTGACTGTGGGAGAGAGGGGTGGGATGGGTGGAGTGGAGCAAAAGGAAAAAAATTAGGACAACTGTAATAGAATAAACAATAAAAAATACATTCATGTAACTTTTACTTAGAGCACAAATCAAAACCCAAATTAGAGATTATTTATAAACAAATGATGATGAAAATGTAATACTATGAAACCAATAGAATATGAACAAAATGGTACAAAGTTAAACACTTATAGCTTTAAATACATTTGCTTTAAAAATAAATAAAAGAGAAAAAGTAAACAAATGAAACCAAAGAGTAAACAATAAAGTAAATTTCAGGTTGGTAGAAGAAAAGAAATAGTAAAGGTGGAAGCAGAAATTAATCAATACAAGTATGAATATAAGAACTTATTAATCCAAAAAGAGTTTTTTGAAAATTCAATGAACTGGATGCATCTTTGAAAAGTCTGATTAAACAATAGAGGGGAAAACAAGATAAACACCATTATGAATGAGAAAGAATTCTTAGCTAAAGTTATTGAGAAGACATAAAAACTGCAAGAGATCAATTCTATATTATTTTGATCCATTGAGATATCTAAGGTTAAGTTGATAGTTGTAGGGAAATATAAATTATACTAATTGGCTTAAGAAGATACTTAAAAGGAAGAAATGAACACACTGCCTTAAATCAATCCATCTCAAAGAGGCACTGGACATGATGAAAGATATTAATGATGGGACACACTGAATATAGAGGCATTTTTAGAAAAGTTTGGAAGAGGAGACAAATGGAATGGTAGCCATGGGGCAACTGGAAGTCTCTAGAGTGGGTATAGTGTGTGTGGGTGAGTGTATGTGTAGGTGTATGTGTATGTGTGTGTGTTTCATTAAAGAGATGAGAGCATGTTCTGCGCTGATGAGAAGCGAATGGTAGAAAGACAAAGGTACCTGAAAGGGAGGTCAGTGACAGCTAGTAGTATAAGATCTCTGAAACATGAGGGTAGTGATCTAAAACATGGCTTTTGGATTGGTCTTAAGTAGGGGGTGCTTTCATTTTCTCAATATAATAAAAGGAAAGAAAGACAGGATTCATGCAAATCCAGGTAGACTAGTGTGCATTCTGCTAGAGAAATGATGACATTCCCTCTGGATGCATTCCATGTCCCCGTAGAGAGAAAGCAAGAGGAGATGGGGGACTAGAGATCTGACCTCATTTGGGAAGATTTGAAAAAGTCACAGTAGAATTTTGAAGACTGAGTGCAATAGGAAAACATAATGTTTTCTAAATAGTATCGAGGGTCTACCTGAAGTTAGCAATCATAAATGTAGCAAATATTTTGAGACATCCCTCTCCAAAATTCAACAGTTTGAGTGCAAAAATAGAAATGTAGTAATGGTTCATTTGGAGTTGTGGTTTTATCATATGAATAAGAAGAAAAGAGAGAAAAACAAAGGAGTTTAGAATGTTGGCAAATGGAAAGCCAACATTCTGGAATAATTCATGAAAACTCAATTGGATGAAGAGCAAACTAAAGGAAGGAAAAGACAGAGGGATTCCAGTGAAGTCAAAGTATGGGGTTATGGTATTATTGTTGTCCAAACCAGCACATTCCCTTCTGTGCTGGAAGCCAAACTATAATCAGAAGATTGTTTCGTAAGCACAATCAGAATCATAGGACATAACTGAATGGCTCAAAATGATAAGCTTCCCAAAAGGACAGTGTTCAGACACACTGTTGCCTGTGGGGCTTTCTTTTTCCTCTATGCTAAGTTGTCTTCTCCCTGAGAGTGTTTCGCATCGTAGTTTTCTTAGATGCTCTGCAGAAAAGGATTTTCTTGAAATTACTGTGGCAGAAACCACATACTGTACCCTTTCCTGACAGTCTATTTCTCATTTTTCCTTCAAGTATAATGCAGCAGTGAATGTGTGGTGGGTTAAAGGCAAGAGTTTGTCATTTGGGGACAAACTGTTGATTGTTTACTTTTTCCTCTAGGACTTTTATGGTGTCATGACTTACACAATAAAGTACAGCCAACATTGCACTCAATGGGCAAAAACTAAAAGCTTTCCCCTTAAGATCAGGAAAAAGACAAGGGTGCCCACTTTCACCACTCTTATTCAATATAATGCCAGAAGTTCTAGCCATAGGGATCAGACAAGAAAAAGATATAAAAGGCATCCAAATTGGAAAGGAGGGAGTAAAACCATATTGTCCACAGATGACACGTTAGTGTACATAGAAAACCCAATAATCTCCACCAAAAAAAAAAAAATGCTCAACCTAATAAGTGAATTTGGCAAAATAGTGAGATACAAAGTCAATATTCAGGAATCAACAGCATTTTTGTGCACCAACAATGAAATATTAGAAAGAGAAACTAGGGGGGGAAATCACATTTAGTATAGCAACAAGAAAAATAAAGTACCTAGGAATAAATTTAACCAAAGAGGTAAAAGACCTATACTCAGAAATTTATAGAACACTGAAGAAAGAAATTAAGGAAGATACAAATAAATGGAAACATATATCATGTTCATGGATCGGAAGAATTAACATCATTAAAATGTTCGTACTACTCAAAGCAATCTATAAATTCAGCACAATTCCTATTAATACACCAATGGCATATTTCACAGATCTAGAGAAAATATTTCAAAAATTTATACGGAACAAAGACCCCCTATGGCCCCAAATAGCATCAGCAATCTTGAGAAAGAACAAAGGAGGAGAATCACAATATCCAATATCAAACTATACTACAAGGCCACTGTAATCAAAGTAGCCTGGTACTGGCATAAGAATAGACACATAGATCAATGGAACAGAACAGAGAATGCAGATAAACCCAAGTCTCAGTGGTCAATTAATATTTGACAAAGGAGTCATGCACATACAATGGAATAAAGATAGCTTCTTCAATAAATGATATTAGGAGAACTGGATTGGTACATGCAAAAAAGTTAAACTAGACCATCAACTTACACCATACACCAGAATACACTAAAAAATGGATAAAAAAGCAAAAGGTTTTTAACTGATTTTCATCATACTTGTTAGTTTCTGATAGAGGTGTGAGGCAGGTTTGTGACTCTCCAAAGAACTGGCTAGAGGGTGATTGAATCTGTTTTTCAGATGAGACTCTCCTTGCAGCTTTTGCCAAAGTTTCAGAAGTAAAGGTTTACTCTAAGACATTTTGTCACACCAAACTTAATAAATGAGACACATAACTTCTTATATGGACAACTGCCTGATCTACTCAGTAAGTTGGTGTCTCGCTCTCTGTGTCTCTGTCCGATAAGTTAGTACTCTGATGTGGAGAACAGGCATATGGTTGGCATCACAAATCTCAGTAGAACCATTTTATTACATAACCTTACCCATAACTGATTTTTCAGTCACACATTTGCAGACAACTCCTTGAATTACTTCCACAGGTGGATAATGACATATTATATCAAATGACAAGAAATATGCTAATTAATTTGAGAATTTCTGTGAGGGAGTATTTCACCTTTGAACTAAAAAGGCAAAAAAGACTCACATCATTTTATTCTATAGTCAAGAAAAATTTTTTTTTACAAAAGCTTACCAATATCACATTTTTAAACAAATATCCTTATAGGAATCCCTCTGGTGACTCATAGATTATACCACACTTCATGAAATATCTCTTCTGAAATTTGTATGTTTTCCAAAATTTTCAAGCATTTTAACATTCTCTCGTCCAGCCTTTAGATGAGGGGAAAGATTTTCAAACTAAATCCCCAATTTTGACCAAAATATCTATTTACCATGATTAAAATAAGAAAACAACAATAACATTTATAATATTTATCTTGAATAAAATTAAGGGACAAATAAAATGCAATATAGAAACATATATGCTTTCTATGTGTGTACATATATATTTTACATATACATGGCTGTATACATGTTGGGAAACGCCCTGTCTGGTTTCAGGTACTGTAGCCCCGCCAACAGGTGAGAGGGCTGGAGCCAAGCTAGGAGGCCTTGGGAAAACAGGCCACTGAGGAGACAAAACCTGTCCCCTGGCAGGGCCGTAGCCACTGCCCACCCTCCTCCACCCCCCACCTCACATCACCCCGCTTTGCCCTGGAGGATGGCTGGTTAGTCAAAGACCCCTTGATGGAAGGAGCAACCTAAGACAAGAACAGCCATAATGGGCATCAAGGAAAAACTTGGGGTACACTGAGAAAGGGCAAAGACCCTCACCCCTTGGCTTTGATATGGCTAAGGTCCTCATTCTATCTGAAAGAAGTTTCTTTACTCCCTGGCTGCTTGCCCTCCCCCAACGTGGCTCAAGTTTGAAACAATACTGGAGACAGCCCTAAACTGGATCTGGTGGTTCCCAGGGAAAATCAGGCCTAGAAGTAAATTCTTCAAAGCATGCTTTTTTTTTCTCTCAAAAGCTATGATAACCAGCTCATGCTGGGAAGGAAGTGTACATTATTCACAGACCCTGACCCTAAACTCTTTGGCACGCTTATGTTTACGCCCTCATGTTTATCCATCCTGTCTTGGACCCATATAAATTGGTGTGTTCCTGCCATTTGTTTTCCTAAACATCATCTATTCTCTGTGAATATTAACATACTGATGTAATGAGATCACCCGTACATTTCTATTACCTAGCCCCATTGATAACTTTTTCAATAAAAGCATTTGGAAAAAGGGGCTTGAGCTGGCTTCTCCACTAGAGGAAAGAGCCCTTTCCCCTCTCCTGGCAAACAGAGAAGTCTTCTGGGACGACTCATTTTGTTTGTCCCAATCTGTGACAATCCCGGGACAGGCTCTGTGAAATCAGAGCCTACAGCCCCACCTCATATAAACACATTTTTCAATTTCTTAAAGCTTCAGTTCTAAGCAGAACAGTTGGATTTAAAACATAGAAGAGTATTTTCTTCAAATGATTATTTCTACAGACGACATTTCAGTACTCTTCTTAAAATGCACACATTTAGAAATACATACAGGACATGTAGAAATGACCCCACAAAATGAGTTTGTGAGCAAAGTGTTGATGCAAAACACAACAGGTTCCCAAGTCACTCACTTCACCAAGAAGCCTATTCTCTGACATGTCACCCGTCTGGTTTCTGAAAGTCAAACTGCTTAGAGCAACATTGGCCATGGCTGAGGAAACAAACAAATCGACAGCTAAATAGAATAGATTTCTAAAGTATGTCCCTATGCATCCAGGGAGGCTCTACGGAGCATTATGTCCCAGAAACTATGGTGAAAGCGCAGCCGAGAAGGCCAGTGAGGCTTTTTGGAATATTTCATAAGGGGTCCTAGATAGCCAAACATGCTTTACTGAAAGAGGAGAAAAAAGAAACAAAGAATCTTTGGCTTTCCTGTTGGTGGTGGTGGTGGTTGTTTTTTTTCCCAATGAACAAACCTATATGTAGCCTGATCAATCACTTAATTCCCAAATATTCTTTCCCTGGTTATTAGTCAAGATGAGTACCACGTGGAATGACAAAACCTGTAATTATTTTTATCCCATTTTTGACTCTCTCCTACTATTGTTTCACATTACTGCCAGGTATTAAAGCTCTTATGTGAACCTATCCATGAAGGCTCACCTGTGGTGGTAGCATCCTCCATGGAAACACCACATCTGCTAATAGGACTAGTGAAGCAAGTAACCAACCAAAATGAGCTGAGTTGTTTTCAGTGATAATTTAATGTAAAAGCATGCCTGCATAATATTTGTAGTTTTACAGAGTGCCTTAGCTCAAGGAAGCAGCCAGTTCGATGTTTTCCAGCACCATCTCAGGGACAAGGATGAATACATCTGTGTTCTTTTCTCTTTTTTCTGCCTTTTATTCATTCTTTCTTTTTTAGTTCAGACTCATACCCAGTAGTCTGGGGCAACAGTTTGCTTTCATATATATATTGTCACCAAATGCAACTGCAATCTCTTTGATGGAAAGTCTTGCCTCTTAGGCCTCTTTGGAGTTCTTTATGATCCCTTGAACATTCGTTAACAAGGGTTTGTGTGGTGGGAGTGGTTTGGAGCAAGAACCTTACCAACATCAATGACACGCCCAGCAATCTACCTGCCCAAGTTTGTTGTTTTGTTGATATTTTCTTTCTTACCAACAGCTCTGCAGGAATAGCATAGTAGGTGATTAAATGTCTGGATTCCCGAGCCAGGGCATTTTAATCTGAAAAGCATTACTGCCTTTTTTTAGTAGGTGTAGGATCATGAGCAAGTGGCTGAACATCTCTGTTCCTTAGTTTTATAATCTGTGAAGTATGGATAACAACAGTACCTTCCTCAAAGATGTCTTGTGAGGATTAAATGTATTAAATGAGTTAATAGATTTAAAGTGCTTAGAACAGGATGGACACATTAAATGCTAAGCGATGTTAGTTCTAAATAGTATTGTCACTTATTTATTCTTGTCTGTGAGATCTATGGTGCTTTTAGACCATTGCATTCTGATGTTCTAGAAACACATCTTCTTGATGCAACTTATGTATTAGTGTTCAAAATTAGATTTGAATCGTAGATACTTTGAAAACTTTTTTGGCTGTTTTTTGCTTATTCTAGCCAAGTTGAAGATACCAAAGTTGGATATTAATCTTATCTAGTGTATGGAAGGTCTTCATGTCCACAGCCTCTTCCAAGCTCTGTGCCTAGGTTTAGGGACGACATATGTCGTCCCTATGTCATATGCAGGGGAGTTAGAATTACTGGTGCATTTGTTGCTTTCCTTATTCTTTGGTAGAAGTCTGACCCTAGTTTTCTGTTGCAAGAGAAATACAGGACTATCTCAGAGACAGTGTGACAGCTCCATGTCTGTCACTGTCACATCTGGAAGTGAAAATATGACATTGTATTTGCAAGAAGAATTATTGCCCAGGCTTCAAAGCTTGTACATGTGATGAGACCAGAAATATACATAATACATTGCTACTATTTTGAAACACATAAAAACCATAGACTTTATAGATATAAGGAACTGAAATATGAGCTAGTTCACTGACTCACCTTCTAGTCCAAGAAGGCCCGGAAGCTAAGTAGTTTGTGAATGTTTATGTAGCCAGTGTATGGCAGAACCAGGTCTGGAATGGAACTGGCTGCCGGCTCGGTCACTGTCATTTCTATTATCCCATACTTTGCATCAGCACCAAAGAGAGTCTCAATGCTATAAATATTTGTAAATAATTTGCATTCAATAAAATATATTAGCAATTCAAGAAACCTATGATATCAGAACTAATCATCTGGTAAACCAAATATTAATGGTTAGACATTACTTAGGACTTAACATGTTAAGATAGTATGCCTTCAGATTGGAGAGAGATGTGTGTGTGTGTTTGTGTGTGTGTGTGTGTGTGTGTGTATGTATCACCCTTATATAAAAGCACTAGCAAATATGGATTTAGTGGCAATATTTAGCACAGTATCTTTTGCATTATGAGTTCTCAATAAATGCTCATAAAAAATAATTGAAGCTTGTACATTATCCAGTGCCATAACATCAAATAATATAAGATAAATTTAGAACTAATCAACAAAATTAAAGATAGGTTTTTGTCCTATTGATACACTTTATTGTAATTTGAAAGAGCTACTTAAAGTATATTACAGGGAACATAACATGTTATATTACAGTCGTTTCAAATGTACTAAATATTTTATTTTTCTTGAACTATGTGAATCTTCACATATACTCAGCGATAGAGTTCCAATTATTGCTCAGATCCTTTGAATCTTGTTATTTAATATATAATTATTAACAAGGCTCATGTGTACCACTTTTATATTTTGCTTTTAACTAATGTCTTATTTTATAATTCTAAACTCTTGGCCTTTACCTATCAGATTCTACTCCCTTTAAGATGCTTATCAAATAGTATTCTCTCTGACTTTTTCTTGGAGGTAATTTTGATTACTAATTACTTATTAAAGTATCTATATATTTTAGGTTTGCCTAGATTGCTGGCCTTTTGAAGAGAGAAGGCTTATTTTGCACTTCATTACCTTGTGCAATCCGTGGTCAAAAAAGAACAACGTAGTTATTGTGAAATTTGCAAAGATTTTTACGTCCCCTTGGGTTATAAGTAACATGCTATGTCTTAAAACATTAATGTCTGTTTAAATGTCTTTATTTCCTGCACACGCAGTTACCAGCTCTGTCACTCGGGTCTCTCTCCAGGGGGGCACATCATCAATATTGAGCTTAGCATAAAATCATGGATGTGTTTACAAGAGCATCATTCTCTCTGGAGGTGATACTGCCTCTTAAGGAAAATGATCCTGACTGCTGGCCAGGCTTCGTTTACTTTATAAAAAGAAACATCAGCTCAAAGCTTTCACATTTCACAAGCCTGAGGAAGTACCTAATGTAAGTTATTTGTTGTTACATTGCATCACGCCCACTCTTGCTTTGAGGCGACTCTGAAAATTCTTTAGTTATTACTTGATGTTAAAACAGGAGGGGGCATATTTCACTGTAAGAGGGCTTTAAAAGTCAACAAATTAATTTGCTTTTCCCTTCCAGCTGTGCGATTCCCCCCCTACTCCAGCTTTGAGCTGTAATTAAGTACACGCTTTTATAATAAAAGTAATCTTTTCCTGGTGCTTCCCCAGCTGCAAATTCTGACCCAGATTCCCATTATGAGTCATGACTGTCACATGTGCTTGAAATAGGTTTCATTTCCCCCTGCCCTCTCCCGGTCGCTGGAGCGTCTCACCATTAGATTTAGCTCCAACCGTACTGCCGAACTGGAGAGAGGATTTATCTTATATGAGCTATTCTTTGAAATCCCTGTTCTTTTTGTTTCCAAAAGGGGACATTACCCAATCATCCGGTAACAACAGCTGGGGAAGAAGCCACACTCTCCTGATGTTGTTTAATAAAAATTAAAGCTGACCCCTGAGGTTAGTTTGGTGCAGAATTAATAAAACATTTTTACAGTGAAGGCACACAACTTGGGTGAGCGAAGGAGAAGGGGCAGGTTGGAAGGAGTGTGGAGAAGATCTGTACAGTGTTCATGAATTGGGCCCCATCCTTCTTCCAGTTTGCGCCTGTCTTTGGAAGAGCTTCAGTATCATCCTGGATGTGTTTCTCTCTCTCTCCATCGCCACTGGAATTACAAAGTATACTCTAGTCCCAATCACCATTAAGTCTTCTCATCTCTCATTCTAGTCTCTCTTGTGTTTTCAAGGCGGGGAGTTGAGGGCAGCCATGTGATTGAGCCACAGAATCTCAGCAAAAGTGCTGCATGTGGCTCTCAGGCCATGAATGCAAGCACCTCCAAGGGACCGTCTGTCCTCCATGTCCTTTTCCTTCATGCCACCCAGAGCCAGCTTGGAAGGCAAGTGTGGAATGTGGCCAAGTTAGCCTCAGCCTATGTCTCTGAATGACATCATGGGGGACATTTCTCTGTATTGCAGCCCCATTGGTTCACGATGTGAATGTGAAGCCGCTACAATTTGCGCATTTGTGAATGTCCGTATCAGTCTTTAGAACTATCCTACCTGATACAACTCTCCATGTAATGTAGCCACCCAGCCAGTCTCTGCCACACCATCATATTTGATTTCTCTGTATAGCATTCATCGTTCTCATGTTTCCTGTTTACTTAAAGTGTCTGTTTGCTTATTTTTGCCTCTCCCCAACTAGAATGGAAGTTCCAGGACAACAGGGGTTTGACTGTTCCCAGCTGTGTCCGCAGAAAACAAGGACAGTGCTTGACACGTGGTAGGAGTCTTTTAGTAAATGTTTTCTGAATGAATGAATACCATATAGCTTTCATAGAAAAAAGATCTTGTTTTAGATAATAGCCCTAAATATTCATAAATTCACTTTTCTCTGCTTACTCTTTTTCTATTTTTTTAAAACATGGGCTTTAAACATTACCTTTTGTTTCCATGAAGTAAACATAAGCATGTGTTGTTACTTTTTCCCAGGTTTACTAAAATTGTCTGACATACATAAAGGAATCAGTAAAGGCCAGACCCATCATTTAAATAACTAATCAAGAGACTTAATTCAAATTAAAATCAAGTATCAAGCCTGGCATGTTCTTTTCCTTTTCTTTTATTGTTTTAGTTTTTATTGTTTATTGTTTATGCTGTTACAGCTGTGCCCACTTTTGCTTCCTCTCCCTTTCCCCACCTCCACCCAGCCCCTCCCTCTGCCCACCACAAGCCGGTCCCCATGTTGCTATCTGTGGCCATGGTGGTGTGCTCTATTCCTCTGTTTCTCCTAGGGTATCAGCTAATGCCAGTACAAGGTAAATCCTCACTTCTCTCCGCACTTGTTCTGACCACATTTTCTTTCTCTCTTATCAGACAACTGTCTCTTGCCAGAGATTTATTCTTGTAGCCAAAACCCGCTGCTTCATCTTCGAAGGGAATAATCTCACAGCCTTCTCTTTTCCTTAGGATATTTTGTCATACTTGTTTTTTTTTACTACCTCTGTACTTAGAGTTCTTTATCTGTTCTGGATAGTAGACCATTTTAAGATACATGGTTTGGAAATATTTTCTCCCCCGTTGTGATTTATGTCTATAATTTTGTGATAAAGCCCTCTGATGCACAAATCATTTTACTTTTGGTGAAGTCCGATTCATTTATCTTCCCTTCCTTGCTTCAGCTTTTGGTAACATATTTAGGAGCGTTGTCTTATCCAGGTCATGGAAATTTATACCTATGTTTTCTTGTAAGTTTTAGATCATACATTTAAGTATTTGATCAATTTTGAGTTAACGGAATATGGAGTGAGATATTCATCTACATTTATTTTTTTAGCATCTAGATATCTAGTTGTCCTGCAGCTGAGCAAACCAGGGCCTGTGCACATGCTGCCTTGCTGCATAACCCAATAATTAGTGTTGATGGAAACAGGTTTTTATCTACAGGATTCTAACCTTGGGGGTCTGGGAGCATTTCTGCTCAGAGTTCCTGTTCTCTCATGAGATCCAGTACTTTCCTTGCTCCCCACCAGGCTATAAGTCAAAAACATGCCTAAAATGTCCCCATGTCCTTATCTGTGCTTAGGCTGGCTGCACAAACAGTTCTCCGTCCCTTCTGGAAGGCACACTCGTGGGTTTCCGAGTCTCCATCCTCTCGCAGCAGCTGTCTCCTTCAGGGTCTGGAGCGCCTTGTCCTCAGGCTCCATGTAGTACTCCAGGAAAACATGCGCTGCGTTCTCCATGCAGGTTTCCCAGCGGGTCTCCTCTTTCTCACTCCAGCTCTTAATCCAAAACTGCATGGCATCTCCTTACCCATGAAACCTCATGGCCAAATCCCTCCCTTCATGGCTGCCTTCCTCATGGCTGCCACTCCCTACTGACCTAGTGGCTGACGGGGTGGCCCTTCTACACCCTTTCAAACTGCATGGCTGCTACCTTCCTCTCTCTCAGCCCGCCCTGATTTTAAATGCTGACCCAGAGCTTCCTATGTGGCCTCATATCTGGCCCGTCCTACAATGTGTTACTTTTTCCAGTCCCCCCTTATCTTTTACCTTCTTTCAGCTGCTATCGTTAGTCATGGCAAGAGTGCCCTGTGACACATGGGCCTTTGATGCTGTATAACCTCCCCCAGCTATGTCACAAGTCCCTGAATGCTTCCAAAGTCACACATGCCTTTGCCTGGGGCAAAAGGAATAGCTATCAACTTGTCATTGTTATGGAAAATATCTTAACTGCTGTATCATCTTCTTCCCCCATCCACAACCATGAAATGTGGGGAATATTTTGGGGGACCCCTGCTTTGCACTCTGTTTCAGTCCTGGCATCATTTGTTGAAAAGACTACTCTTTCTCTGTTGAATTGTCTTGGTACATGTTAAAGGTTGAATCGTGTCTCTTCCAAAACATGTATGTGTTGAAATCCCAACTCCCAGTACCTCAGAATGTGATCTTACTTTGACATAAGATTGTTGCAGATGTAATTAATTAAGATGAGGCTATAATAAATTATACTGGGCCCCTAATTCAATATGATAGGTGTCCTTATTTTAAAAAAAAAAAGGCCATGTGAAGAAAGAGTCACATGGGGAAAATGCCATGTGATGATGAAATCAGAGTTTGAAGTTATGAAGCTGCAAGCCAGAAAACACCAAAAATGTCCAGAAAAACCACCAGAAGCTAGGAAGAGGTGAGAAATGGCATCACTGGAGATTTCAGAAGGATCATGGCCCTGATAATACTTTGTTTTCAGACTTCTAGCCCCTAGAATTGTGAAACATTAACTTTCTACTATTTTTAGCCACCCAATTTTTGGTAGTTTGTTGTGGAAGCTCCATGAAACTGGTGTAGCACACTTGCAAAAACCAACTGATCATAGGTATAGGGGTTTATTTCTGAAGTTTCAGTTCTATGACATTGATTCACAAGCCTGTCCTTGTGTTAGTATTACACTGTACTGATTACTATGGATTTGTAGTAGGTTTTAAAATCAGGAGGTATGATTCCTCTGAGTTTGTATATCTTTTAAAGACTATTTTAGCTATTTTTATCCTTTGCTGTTCCATTACATTTTTTAATTAAATTTATTGGGGTGACATTGATTAAAAGGATCATATAGGTTTCAAGTGTATAATTCTATGATATATCATCTACACATTGCATTGCATGTCACCAGCCACAGTCGAATCATCTCTCATAATCAAATATTTGGCCCCTTTATCTCCTACTCACCCCCTTCCCTGCGGTGACCACCATACTGCTGTCTGCGTCTATGAATTTTAGTTTTATATCACCCATATAAGTGAAATCATGTGGTTCTTATTTTATGATAAGCCAATCTATTTCTTTTGAAAAGGCAGTTGCCATTTAGAGGTGTTTTTTTTCCTCTCTGTATCTGTAGGTCAGTTGGAGGAGCATTGCCACTTTAATAATTGTGCCTTCTAATCCATGAAAACCAATGTCTTTTCTGTTATTTCATTTTTATTTTGATGTCCTTTGATTACTTTGAACGATGTCCTATAGTTTTTGATGTACAAGTCTTGTACATCTTGGTTAAATTTATTCCTGAATATTTTACTTTTATTGACACAGTTGCAAACAGAATCACTTTGATTTTTAGATCTTTCATTGGTATAGAAAGATCTAATACCAATGAAACTGACTTTTACATGTTGATCTTATATATCTTGAAATTTGTTGACCTCATTTACCAATTCCAATAACTTTTTGTGTGGATTTTTAAGGGATTTTTATTTATAATATTATGCCATCTTTAAATAAAAATAGTTTTACTTCTTCCTATCCAATACGTGTACTTTTCACTTCTCTTTTTACCTAAGAAGTCTAGCCCTGGCTAAACCTCCAGTATAACATTGACTAGAAGTGGTGAGAGTGGACATCTTGTCTTGTTTCAGAACTCTGGGGAAGAGCTTTTAATAATTAATCATTAGGTAAGGTGTTTGTTAGCATTTAAAGAGCATTTTTCATAGATGCTCTTTATCAGATTAAGACTATTTCCTTCTATCCCAAGTTTATGGAGTGTTTTTACCATGAAAGGGTATTATATTTCTGTGAAATACTTTTTATGTATCTATTGAAATGATCATGTGGATTTTCCTTTTATCTTATTAAAATGGTATATGATACATATAGATTTTTCATGCATACCTGGAATAGATGCCATTGGGGTATGGTGTATAATCCTTTTCCTACCTTGCTGGATTTAGTTTGCTAGAATTTTGTTGCAGTCTTTGCATTTACATTCAAAGGAGATATTGGTCTGCAGTTTCCCTTTCTTGTGATGTGTTTGCTATGTTAGGTTTTGGCATCAGGATGATACTGGCCTCATAGGAAAAGTAAAGAAAGTTTTCCTTTTCTTCTATTATTTTTGGGTGCAAGAAGTGTTTGTGAAGAACTCACATTACTTTTTTTTAACATTTAATATAATTTACTGGTGAAGCCAAAGCCAGTATTTTCTTGAATTATTTTTTTTGAGAAAAGTTATTATCATCTTTCTTTACTACTACTAACTCAATTTCTTGTTATAAGTTTACTCAAGTTTTCTACTTTTTTCACAAAACAGTTTTAATTGCTTGTGTTTCTAAGAATTTGTCCAATCCAGCTAGGGTTCTAGTTCATTAGTTGTGTTACTATTTGTAGTGTTCCTTTAAATTATTTTTGTTTGTATAATATCAGTAATAATGCCTTCAATAACATTTTTTTATGTTAGTAACTGGAGTCTTCACTCTTTTTTTCTTCATCAATCTAGGTAAAGGTTTGTCAATTTTCTTGATCTCACAGAAACAGCATTTGGTTTCATTGATTCTCTCAATTGTTTTTTATTCCCAATATCTTTATTTACACTGTAATCTTAATTGTCTTCTTTCTGCTTGCTTTGGGATTATTTTATTCTTTTTCTAGTGTTGTAAGGTGAAAGTTCAAGTTATTGATTTGAGATTTTTATCTCTTTCCAATGTATATCTTTAGAAATAACAAATTTTCCTCTGAGCAGCATTTGCTGCATCCCAAAATTTTAAGTTTTATTTTTATTTTCATTTATTTCAAAGCATTTTTTAATTTCTTTTTTGATTTCTTCTTGGGCTTATTAATTATTTAGCAGGATGTTATTCTGTTCCTACTGTTTGTGATTTCTAATTTCATTTTATTATGGTTGTAGAACATGCTTTGTATGATATCAATACTTTTAAATGTATCTAACTTATTAATATTTGATGGCCTAACATAAGGTCTATCCTGGAGAATGTTCCTGGTGCACATGAAAACAATAGGTGAAAATTTGGCGATTGCTGCATGTTCTATAAATACCTGTTAAGATGAATTGTTATGTAGTGTTATTTAAGTTTTCTATTTTTTGAAATTGATCTTTATGTAGTTGTTCTATTCATTATTGAAATTAGAGCATTAAAGTCAACTGTTATTGTTGAATTGCCTATTTCTCTCTTTAGTTAAGTCAGCTTTTTCTTCATGTATTTTTTAGGGCTTCACTGCTATGTGAATATATGTTAGAAGTAGTTAAATCTTCTTGGTGCATTGGTGTTCTAGCACTATAAAATGCCTTCCTTTGTCCCAGTAACAATTTGTGTCTTAAAATCTATTTTGTATGGTATCATTATATCCACTCCATCTCTCTTTTGGTTACCATTTACATGTTATTGAATATATCTCTCAAGTCCTTTTACTTTCAACCCCTTTGTGTATTTGTGTCTAATGTGTGTCTCTTGTATACAGCATATAGCTGGATCCTGCTTTTGTATCCAGTCTGCCAACCCCTGCCTTTTAATTCGAGAGTTTATTCACTTACTTTTAATATAATTATTGACAAGGTATAATTTACATCTGACATTTTATTATTGTTTTTTTTATATTTTAAGGTTTTTTGTTTCTCATTCCCTTCATTACTGCCTTATTTTGTGTTAAATAGATAACTTTTAATTCTCTTGCATATTTTTACTATATATTTTTGAGTCATTAATGGTTGCCCTAAGTATTACCATTAACATCTAGACATATATCAATCAACTTTCAATAGTATACAAAAGCTTTGGTCCTGTAGAGCTCTATCTCCCTCATTTATGCTACAAATTATCACAAATTACCTTTTTATATCTTTGTGCCCATGAACTTAGATTTATAATTATTGTGTTATTATATTAGGATCATTTAAATCACATAGAGGAATAAAAGGAGATACAAATAAAAATATGCTTATACTGCCTTTAACTTTTACCTGTATAGTTGCATTAACTAGTACTTTTTATTATTCCTTTGCATGAATTTGTGTTACTGCCCAGTTTCCTTTTATTTGATCCTCAGGGTCAGTCAGGGTGAGGCCTTGTGGCCTCTCATGCCTTTTGTGAGCATGTACACAGCAGCATACAGCCCCTGCGTGTGCTTTGCCCTGTGGATTTCCAGGCAAGTGTTGGAGCTTTTCAAATGCCATATGAGCATATCATTCTGCATATTTTCATTTTTAACTTTTTGACAACCTATTATTTGCCTCAACTTCTCTGCCATGCTCAGACAGCTGTGATGTTTAAGCATGAGACAGGTGCCTCCCCTCCCCCTAAGGCATTTAGGGTGAGTTAAATTCAAATGAAGTCAAGGTTTTTCCCTGAAGTTTACCAGGAAAACCCCTAGCAGGGCCAAATAATGACAATTGTTTGGAAATGAGGTCCCTTCTCTATCAAGTACCAGGAATATGGGCTGTTATTTTTTTCAAGGCTACCCCTGAACTGTTTATAATGCGTGAGGCTAAAGTAAGTTAAACTGTCACAGAGCTTGCCATTGCTACAGGGACTCAGCAGTTTTTCTTAGCAAAATGCTCCCCTGTTGTTGCAAGCCTTTGGTTAATTCCTAGAGTTCTGAAGAAATTGATTCTGTCAATTTTTCCTAGTTTTTGTTGTTCTTGTTGATTTTATGGAGAGGTGAGCTTTCTGATATTTTTCCTACATTTCCACTAACATCTGATGACATTCTATGTGTTATGGAACATATTTCTTATTATATTGAATTGACTGTAATCATCACTTTAATAATTTGAGTCATTAATGTAAAAATTGGTATTCAAATTAAATGTATAAAGTTATCTGGCCCAAATTATTGTATTTGTTTAGAAGTTAGGTGCACTCCAGTTTCTGATTGCTGAAGTTCAGTGTTCATTGGTAACTGTAATTTTTGGCACAAATACTGATAATTGTCTAACACTGCTCACTAGTTTATAAACTGTGACATAAATTAGGGCACCTACTTGGAAATATTTTGTAAATATCAGAAGAGCATTACTATAGGAAAACTCTGAGGACCAAGTAATTTGGACTCCAAAGCTAATATTATGACAGTTATTGAAAATCTCCAAGATTTTAACCACAATTAAGCCCTTTTTCCCCCTTTCAAACCAACTTACACTGTCAACAAAACTTCACAGTAAAATAGAAACTACTGCTGATACATTATTTAGGGACAGCTAAGTTCAGCAATAACTATGGAATGATGAGGAAGAGAACATAAACCTAAAATTACATACGACTATTTTACTTATCTCTGCCTACTCTTTTAATTTAGTAATTTTATAATAGATCGAATTTCCAACAGCTCTTGATTTTTCTCCAGAGCAGAGAATCCTGAATAGCTAGTCACTAAACAAATTGCCTGCTTTAAGTGGATATAATAACAGTTGAGCTGCTCAAGGAGAGTTATGCTTGGATATTAGACACAAATGGAAATTGATAACGCTGACAGCAGAAGCTAAAACATATATTCTGTCTTTCAACTCCATTGTCCTAGGATTCCTTAAGGCTTCATGGTCTTTGGCCAAAGCATCATATACATTTCTTCTCTACCTAAACATCCACTGGAAAAATCAATATATCCTTTATCTTATAATAAAGGAAAATAACAGCATTGTTTGAGAGAAAAGCAGAGAATTGCAATT
The DNA here is from genome assembly GCF_021234165.1 of Pteronotus mesoamericanus. Lineage (NCBI taxonomy): Eukaryota > Metazoa > Chordata > Mammalia > Chiroptera > Mormoopidae > Pteronotus > Pteronotus mesoamericanus. Next base: position 3,400,265 of record NW_026555277.1, read on the forward strand.
TTAAAATAATTCTTTCAAAAATCAAAATATATCTCTGACATAAATTCAGAGTCACTCTGCAACTAAACTGTCGGTGATGCTGTGGGGTTTTTCCTTCCCATCCCACTAATGGCCAAATTAATACTTTCTCTCACTGTTTTGTCCCAGGATCACTTAAATACCTCTATTACAGCATGTTTTACATTGCATTGCAGTGACATGCATGTCTATCTTCTCAGTTAAATGTTAAATTCCTAGAGTGCAGGAATGGAATCTTAAATCTGTTGTTCCTAACTTTGAGTGAATTTTCATAAATGATACATAAGAAATAACTTGTTAAGAGAAAGTACTACAGGCATTTATGCACAACTGTGTAGTAGAGAAAGAACATGTAACTGACTTCTGAAGAATTGGATGAAACTAGGCAGATAATACTGAAGTAAGGGAGTAGGTCCTGGGGAAGAAGTCCCAGGCTGAGGAAACAGACTATGTCATAGATTGAAAGGAGACAAATGAGATACATGGAATAGCAAGGAGGCCAATGTGAGTGTCACTTGGTTTGCGCACAAAAAGAGTGAGAGGTTGTATAGTTCCAGCAACTTAATTATGTACAACTCTGGAGCCATGATAAGGAGTTTGATTCCAAATGCTTTATTCAACATGCAACAAATTACAATAGATTGTTTCAAGCAAGAGAATGCAATCATCCAATTTTCACTTTGAATAGATCATTCAGAATGTAAAATCAGAAGGTATTAGAAAGGGTTACATACCTCACAAATAAGGAGAGCAGTTAGGAGAGTCAGGCTGAAGCCCCAGTGTTGGATGGGTGAGCATTTGAACTAGGAGGGGCAATGGACTTGAACGAAGTGGAAGGATATGAAACATGCTTCCCTATTAGAATAAGCAGTATTTGTCTACAATGATCAGATGTGACAGTAAAGGGAGTAGATATATTAAAAAGTGATTCCTGGATCTTGGGCTTCAACAGCTGGGGGAGAACTACGCCACATACTGAGATGAGGACGGACAGGCAAGGAGCAAAAAGAGAGAAACAGATAACCATTCATTTTAGAAAATATTAAATATGGGATGGAAAGGAAATAGGAAGCATTCAGATTTAGACGTCTGGAAATCAGAAGAGAGGAGTACCTTTGGGAGTCATTAGAATATGGATGTTATTAAAAACTATGGAGATGGGGAGAATTTAAAGTAAGAATAGAAGAAGTTTCATTTGCAAGACTTAGGGCACTCTGACATTTAGAAGTTAGGTAGAGGACAGGCCAATAATGTAAAAGAAATCCCACAGGAGGATAATGTTATAGATGCCAAAAGAAGAGAGATTTTTCAAGACATCATTTTATTTACCACAGTCATTAATTCTTAGTGTAGAACTAAGCTTTGAATCTGGTGCCACACATATACCTGGGGTCACCTTCCAGCTCCACTCTTCACCTCTTTGAGCCTCAGTGCCTTCCCTGTATGTTTTGGCAAGATTGACTTCAGAGCACCGGGGATGCTTTGAGAATTCATGGGAGCACTCTCCCTGTCCCCTCTCCCACCATGACCACCGGATGTTTAGTGCTCCTGGTAAATATCTTCTTCTAATATTTTTTTCTTTTAGGTTAATATCTATAACATTTTTTTGGTTCTCAACTTTTTTAAAAAGTGTCTCCAGAATTTTTCCACCTATGTGCATATTTCTTTGTTAATTTTGCCAGATACTTCAGGAAGCCTTCAAATAGTCACAAAATATTTGTGTACATTAACAAAAAAAAATTTTGTAATATATATTTTTTGTTTTCTTTGTTTTGTTCTGTTTTATGATCTATACATTAATGTATGACCAGTAGATCATTTACCAAAACAAACCCACAAAAAACAAAGAATACAAAATATTTTCAGAAAATCTCTACTAAGAGATTATAGTTGTGTATTTATTGGTTCAGTATGGTAGTAAAGAGCATGGTCTCTGCGATAAGACAGGTTCTCCTGGTTTATGACTCAAACAGCACTCGGCTCATCAAAATCTTCACTAGTCACCATACCTTACATCACAACCAACACCCCTCCAGTTCCTTATTTCTCTTCCTACTTTGTCTTTTGCTTTGTACTTATCACCTCACCAGCTAACAAATGACATATTTTGTTATCTGTTCCTCCCAAGACCAACTCAATGGTTGACAGGGATTATGATCTCTTTTGTTTATGACTATTTCTATCGCTTCTACAAGAAGTCATGGCACATACTAGAGATTTTATTTGTTGAATTATGAGTCCTGCCTACCCTACTTACTAGCTCTGTCATCTTGGGAAAGTTACTGAACCTTCACAAACCTCGGTTCCTGCTGTTCAAGAATGAGGATATTGATAGTAACAATTACATTCTGTTTTATTGAAAATGACATGAAATTATTCATCTAAATAATTTTGTGCAGGGCATACTACCTGGTTCAATTAAATATGTATATAAAATTCGATGAAAAATTGGTTTATAGCAGCATTGTTCATAATAGCTTGGAACTAAAAATCAACCCAGATGTCCAACTAGAGGAGAACGAATAAACATGTATTGGTATATTCATATATTAATTCATTGTAATATCATTACATAAATGAGAATGAAAGATTGCAATATCACACAACAGGGATAAAAATTGAAAACATTTAAATCATCATTTAATTACAGTTTGTAAAATAGGCATATGTTGTTTATGGTTCCAGAAATGAATAGAATGTTTACCTTTCCAAAGGCAGAAGTGACTTGTGGGCTATAAGAGACCTTTATGGGTGCTGCCAATATTCTGTTTTTTCATCTGGGTTTTGGCTACATGGTTGGATTTAATTTATAACAATTCATTGAACTCTATACTTACGATTTATGTAGTATTTTGTAAGTATGCTATATTTAAATGCAAACTTTATTTGAAAAAAATAGAATACAAACTGAAATGGCTGGATTGTTCTCTCACCTAAGTGACCTCTCACATGGGCATAAATTCCAGTTGTTATTTGATTCAGGTTTGCTTAAGAATATAATATAGACAGTTTATGTTCTTGTAGAATAAGTAATTTCTCTTTCATTGTCACATTGTTATCAATTATTTTTCCATGTGTTTTTCATTATACTTAAATAATAATTCACTCATTTTTTAATAGACTGTCAAGATAGTTTCTAGTAACAAAACAAAGTGAAAAGACAGATGGAAAACAATAAAATTTCTAAACAAGAAACAGATGAGGAAAGAGAATGGCTTCCTTAGAAAAAGTTTCTCAAATATTTAAATTCCATTTTAATGTGTTAATAGATAGGGTTTCTACATATAAATCAACAGTCCATTAAATATCGACACAGCTAAATCATTAATTATTTTATGCTACACATTAAGAGTGTCTCTGTCATATAATGGTTCTTCACTTACTCTTTTATATGGTTAAACATGAATTTTTGCCTTTCAAACCCAGTTACATTATAAAGTTCATTAGGGCAGATATTGTGTTTTTAACTTCTCTTTAGATTGCTCAGAACTTAGCACTGTGTTATTCAACAACAACAACAACAAATAGTGGAATGAGTCTTAGGTGCAGTAGTGTTGATTTATTTCACCTTCAACTAGATTTATAGGCCTAATTTTATGTATTTCAAGAATGAAATAGGATTCAGTAGTTTGCAAAATAGGAAACATGAGTATCTGGAATCCATTTTCATGATTTTTTTTCTTTCTGTAAAAACTGCTCTTAATATGTGAGCCTATATATCTCTAATAGCTACCAATGTACAATAGCTGCACAGGTGAACAGACAGACAGTAACTGAAGAGACAGTGGAGAGAGAATTCCTAGTTCACTGACTCCCAAGAGAAGGAGAATAAATTACAGATCGATCAATCAATTATTTGTATTGGCATTCCTAAAGATCTGTCACTCTGGGTATGGTGTGTTTATCAGAGGCTCTCCAGGAGCCGTGTTCTTTGTCTCTGTCCCTGCTGTTCTCCTGTAGTTTGTGCACACATGTCCTCACATGTGGGTTAGAGCTGGCCTTTGTGACAGCAGTTCCTTTTCTCTGGATTTCATGGGACAGGTGTCCACTCAAATAACTTTCCATAAATGTTTTCATCATGCCACTTCTGAGTTTAAAATCTGCTAAATATCCCTGGTATCTAGCAAGTCATCCTATTTTCATTTGTTTCTGATTCAAATGTTTTTTCTTAAAAATTTTTCTGACAGGCATGATTTTAGAAACTTTTGAAAGATGTCATGAAAGCAGAATGTTATCCTACTATTAAATATCTAAGAAATAAAGTGGAAAAACCTGAACTTTAGTGACATCGATATTTTTTTTCATATACCTAATAAAAATTACTCCAAACCGCCCATCTCAATCTTTTTGGGGCTTATCTCAGTGCTTCTCAAATACTCAGTATTCTGTTCTTGAAGCCCATGTTGTTCTGTCACCTTAAATGACTTCCTACCCACCACCCACCTCTTACTCCAATCCAAGTCTTACCCGTCTTTCAAAGTCCCAGCTCATTGGAAGCCATTCCTGGAATATGATGTCACTCACGAGCATCTCTTCTCCATGGTAGTAATGGTGACTGTATTAATTATATATAGCTGGCTAACAAATTACATGAAAACCTAATGACTCAAAACAACAAATATTTGTTACATCACTGTTCCTGTGGACCAGGAATGCAATCAGTTTGAAATCAAAGGATCAGCCAAGGTTGCATCCTCATCTGAGGGCTTGATTGGGAAGGATCTTCTTCCAAGCTTACTCACATACTTCTTCCTCATTGGCTGTTAGTCAGGCATTCCATCAGTTCCTTGCCACCTGGACCTCTCCACAGAGCATCTTAAAGGCTGGGGACTGTTTTCCTCAGAACAACCAAGAGGGCCAAATAAAGTAACACAAAGATAGAAAGTGCTAGCAAGAATGGAGTCTTGGTCTTCTGTATCCCATCATATTACATTACTTTTCCTGTATTCTGTTTATTAGAAGCAAGCCCTAGGTACATCCAACACTCAACAGAACAGAATTATACAAAGGCATGAAAACAGACATGTGGGAATCATTGGGAGCCATGTCACAAGGTGCTTATTACAATGATGATGATAATAATGACAGTAGCAGCAGCAACAACAATTGTAATGCTAGTCTGTATTCACTGAGCAATTTATTTGTTAGCTTTGTGCCATTTGTTTTATAACTATTGTTCATTTAACCTTTGAGCTATTTTACAAGATAGATGTTATCATATTTTCCATTTTATTAATTAAAAAACTGAATAATGGAAATTTATGGAACTGTCAAAAGTTTTACTTATATGAGTACTTAAGATCCTGTTTCTAATGGACTATTGCATGTATGAATAACCACAAAACCAATTATAAACTACCAATTCAATAATTATTTACATACTACATTATCATATCATTTGTTATTTTATGAAAGCTAACAATATATTTTCTGAATGTACTACAATATTTCAGAAAGAACAAATTACATATATTTTCTATCTACCGCACACAAACCTGTCTTGTATTAATCAGGTCTCCTTCAGTCTCCAGTAACAAAAATTCTATTCAAAATGACAAGTTAAAAAGAAATTTAATGACTCATATAACATACTTTCCTCCACACCCTGAATCACTCTTCTTTTTTAGTTTTTGATTCATTCTCAAAAATATCTCTCTCTACACTATGGCCTTTGAAGATTCTAAGTTTCCATCTCCCTAGTTCAGCAACCGTAGAGGAAAGAGATCACAGATATAGTGACTGTCCTGGAACTGAGTCATTTTTTGTGTGCTGGGGCTACTGTGCCCATCAATGAAAGAATGAATCACTGCCATATGACTGGCCAGATTCCCTTATTGGTCAGATATCCATAGGTACCGTGTTTGACTCTGAAGCGAACCATGAGATCGAGATGAAATGCTCTTGAACCAAATGTTTTTAGAATGGGTTTTTTCCCTCTCAAATAAGGTTTCATTACTAAAAACTGGGGAGATTTTCTGGGCATACAGAAAATAAATGTTCATAGAAAGTATATTCAATCTTTGGCCAAAAAAGCAATTCCTCATATTGAAATGAAAGATGTGTTCAAGGTACTCTGACCTACTTTTAAACACATACATAGTTGCTGAGATCCCATCGATATTTAAAGATTATTTAATTCTTATTACTACCTACTATTTTCTTGGCTAAAGTGTCATGTTTCCTTCAATGGCTTCTCAAGTTCCAGACTCCAGCTTCCATATCATTCTACCCGCTTTATTTTGGATGTTCTCTCCTATACCTGTATCTCAGTGAAAACTGTGTCTATGGTATCAGGAATGGACTATTCCCTGAAAAGTTAAACAAATAAGAAATATAGCAGAATTATTTGCTCACAGAGTTGAGGTAATCTACTTTTCTCCTTACAGATGGAGGGCAGTCAAATGAACGGATGTGGCATGCCAGGGGCTCTGCCATTGGGGCAGTAAGAACCCAGGGGAATCTGGGATTCTAGTTTTCATATTGGTGAACTGACTCAGCTGTAGATTTGCCAGAACAAGGTCATGGACATAAATTCATACTATGTTGCTAAATAGACATGAATACATATGGCATATTTCCAGTTGATGTTGGTGGTCGGAAAAAAGGTAGTAGAGTTACAACAATTTCAACATGTTAACCTCCAGCATGATGGTGGGTCCTGATGGATTTTCAAGTTGAAACTAGAATTCCAAACACTGTCTAATAGAAACAGGAGGCTGGATCCAGCCTTGTGGTCAAGAAGGATAACCAACAATTACTAATCATTTTGAAGGCCTCCATCACTTGCAAATCTCAAGGCCCACTATCCTGTATCTGAACTACTACAATTCCTTCTCAACTCTCCCTTTGGCTTTTATTTTTGCCTATTTTTCCTAGAGTTATCTTTTAAAATGTAAATCAAATCATGTAAATGTCATGCAAACATTTAACATTCTCCCATACTTTTCTACTTTTTACTAAGTTAAAAACTCAGACCTTGGTCTATGAGGTCCCCCAGAATGTGGACGCCATCTACTTTTTCATCCTTATCCCATTTTTTTTGTCCATTCCAGTCCCTATAGCCTCTTTTTGTCTTTTGATCGTGCAAAGCTCATGTACATACAGGAAAAATTTCCTTTGCTATACAGTCTACCTCTGCATTCTCATGTGTCTGGCTATTTATCATCATTGAACTATCAACCAAAAATGTTGCTTCACCAAAGAGGGCTTTCTGGATCACCTTACTTGAAGTACATTATCTCACTCACCACCCATCACTCTTTGTTCTATTATGTTATTCCATTTACCTCTTCAAGATTAAAGGAAAATTATCTTCTCTATTGTCTCCTGGTTTTTGGTAGTAAGACTGTGAGGATATGGATCTTAGCTGGGTGGGGTGTTTAATGGCTGTGTACTGGCTCCAGAACCATACCTACGCACAGTAGAGTCTTAACATACGTTTGGTATATAAATAAACAGTAATTTAAATGCATTATAGTAAATTCTAACCATATTAAAATCATTTAATCAAACTATAATAACTCTGTGAGGTTCAGTGAATAATGATCTTCAACCACTGTTTTGCATCTCAGTTTCTATCTGTAAAACGGGTAATTATTGTACTTGCCTCACAGAGCTGTTATATTAAATAACTTGATATATGTCTAACTCTTAAACCTGTGCACATAATAAGATGTTATGTGACCTCCCTAAGGAAGATCTTAAAACCTAAAAAGATGCTACAATCATGCCTGAACTCATACAGTACATGGAGATCTCTCTCCCATTTTCGGGGTATCTTTTCTAAATTATTATTTGTAAATTAGCTAACTGAGATGCTAATTTGTGCTCTGAAATTATATATACTGAGTTGGCAATTTTCAGTTACTGTTTCTAAGTACTGTTTTTGGGCCTGTGATGTAATCCTGCAGCTGAAAGGTCACGTAAATAGACACTAACGGGAAAGGCTACATTTTATTTTATTATTTTTAGGCCACATTATAAACACTGTACCAAATGAACCAAGGGAAATAAGCCAAGTTTTATCTCTGTTAAGATTGGATGCTTTTATTGTCACTTGGGTTGAAATGTCTTAACAGTAGTCATGCTACCAATTTTCCGGTATTAATCTTGACCTTTCATAGTATTTGCACTCACTTGTATTAGGATGTCTAGGTTACATGTAGTTGGGGCTTTTGCACTTGTTGCCTCACTTGGAATGTGAGACAAGATAAATTTATGGGCTGCACCTGCTATGAGATATTTAGTCACCACTGACTGCTAATTTGGTTTCAGTTTCACAGCTACATTTCTATTCATAAATGTGTAAATACTAAAACTCAACTAGGCTTTTGACAAGACTTATATAAGATAAACCACATATGACTTTTGACTTAGTACCTAGATTATTACACTTCCCTGATCTCTGTGTCCTACTCTATATAATAAAATGAGTAACACTTGAACCTTAGATCCTTCCATCTGAGATTCTCTGGATCTATTAAGAGATGTGGGGAAACTTTGGGTACGAGCACCATTGGCAGATTTCTGACAGTAATGTTACTTAAAAGAGTGCGCTCACATTTTTAAAAACTCTGATATATATATATATGTATATATATATAAATTATTACCACAGTAGGATTAGTTAACACTTCCCTCACTTCACATTATTACCATTTCTTTTTGTGGTGAGAACATTCCAAATTTAATCTGTTAGCAATTTTCGAGTATGTAATAAAGTATAGCTAACTGTAGTCACTGTGTTGTGCATTAGACACCCAAAAGTATTCATCTCATAACTGAAAATTTGTACCTTTGACCAACATCTGCCCATTTCCCCTAACCCCAACTGCTTGGCTACCATCATTCTACTCTGTTTCTCTGAGTTTGGCTTTTTTAGATTCCACATATATTTGTTTTTCTCTATCTGACTGGTTCCACTTAACATAATGTTCTTAAGTTTATCTGTTGTTGCAAATGTCCATTCCATACTATGTTGCTAAACATAGCACAAACACACAACACCCATAGGTTGTTTCAATATCTTGGCAATTGTGCAATAAATATGGAAATGCAGATATCTCTCTGAAATACTGACTGCATTTCCTTTGGATATATACCTACAGTGGGATTGCTGGGTCGGTCACATGGTAGTTCGATTTTAAATTTCTGAAACAGCTTTATACTGTTACTCATAGTAGCTGTGCCAATTTACTACCCCACCAACAGTACACGAGTTTCCTTTCTTCATTTCCTTGCCAACACATTTCTCATCTTTTTGATGAGCGATATTCTAACAGGTGTGAGGTGAGATCTGATTGTAGTTTTGATTTGTATTTTCCTGTTCCTCTGCTTATCTTTAATAATAGTGTTTGTTCTTATGATGTTGAGGTGCATGTGTTCTTCATATATTTTGGATATTAATCCTTTTTGAGATATATGATTTACAAATGTTTTCTCCAATTTTTAATGTCACCTTTCCACTTGGTTGTTTCTTTTCCTGTGCAAAAGATTTTTAGCTTGATGTTGTCTTTATTGATATTAACTTTCATTGCTTGTGCTTTTGGGGTCATATCCAAAATCCTTTGCAAAAACCAATGTCGAGATTTTTCCTTTGTTTCCTTTTAGGATTTTTATAGTTTCAGGTCTTATGTTTAACTCTATAATTCACTTTGAGTTAATATGATGGTGTACGATAGGGAACCGATTTCATTTGCCTGTTAGTGCAATTTTACTGAATTCATTGATTTTAGCAGTCTTTTGGTGAAATCGTCAGAATTTCTATATATAAGACCATCTAACCTGCAAACATAGATTATTTTACTTCTTTTTGATTTGGATGCATTTTTCTTCCTTTTAAATTTTTTTGTCTTTTGCCCAATTGCTCTGGCTGGGGATTCCTGGTATTACATTGACTAGGAGTGGTCAGAATGGGTGTCCTTCACTTGTTCCTGACCTTAGAGGAAAGGTTTCCTGCCTTTCTCTGTTGTGCAAGATGTTCACTCTGGGTGTGGCATATTTTGTCTTTATTACATTGAGATAAGTTTTTTTCTATACACAATTTGTTGAGAGTTTTTATCCTGAATGGATGTTTTATTTCGTCAAGTGCTTTTTCTGCATCTATTGAAATAATCCTTTGACTTTTATGTCTTTCTATAAATGTGGTGTATAGTATATATTAATTTGTGTATGTTGAATCATACTTCCAGGAATGAATATCACTTGATCTCAGTGTATGATCCTTTTAATATAATACTGAACTCAGACTGCTAATATTTGGTTCAGAATCTTTTTCATCTATATTTATCATGTACATTGATCTATAGTTTTCTCTAGTGTCCTTATCTGGATTTGGTATCAGGATAATGCTAGCCTTGAAAATATGGGTTTGGAAGTGTTTCCTCCTCTTCAATTTTTTCATCAGTAAAACCATCTGATGCTAGCATTTTCTTTGGTGGAAGGTTTTTGATTACTGATCCAATTTCCATGCCCATTATTGGTCTGCTCACATCTTCTATTTGTTTTCGACTTAGTCTTGGTAGAACTTTTTAGAAATGTATCCCTTCTTCTAGCAACAAATTTGTTGCTGTTTAAATTGTTTGTAGTTGTCTCTGATAAGCCTGTGTATTTCTGTGGTATCAGTTGTAATGTCTCCCTTTTCATTTCTGATTTTGTTTATTGAATCTTCTCTCTTTCTTTTTTTTCCACCTAGCTAAAGGTTTGTCCATTTTATTGCTCTTTTGTCAAAAACAAGCTCTTAGTTTTGTTGCTCTTTCCTATGGTTTTTCTGATCTTTGTTTTATTCAGTTCTGCTCTGATTTTTATTTTTTAATTTTTTCCTGCTAACTTTAGGCTAAGTTTTTTCCTAGTTTCTAGAGGTATAAAGTTAGCTTGTTTGAGATCTTTCTTTCTTTCTTTTTCTTTCTTTCTTTCATTTTTTACTGTAAGCTATGAACATCCCTCTTAGAATTGCTTTTACTGCACCCCATAACTTTTGAAATGTTGTGTTTCCATTTGAATTTATTTCATAATATTTTTTATTTCTCCTTTTATTTCTTCTTTGACCCATTGGTTTTTCAGGAATGTGTTGTTTAATTTCCACATATTTGTTGATTTTCCTGTTTTCCTCTCATTTCTAATTTCTAGATTCATACCATTATGGTCAGAAAATGATCATTGGTATGAACTCATTCTTCTTAAACTTGCTAGCATGTGTTCTGTGATTGTTCACATGATGTATCTAAAAGGATATTTCTTGTGTGCTTGAGAAGAATGTGTATTCTGCTGCTGTTGGATAGAATTATCTGTGTCTATTAAGTCCATTGGTCTAAAGCATAGTTTAATCCAATCCTTTTTATTGATTTTGCGTTGCATGACCTTTCTATTGTTGAAATTGTGGTATTGAAGTCCTCTACTGTTATTATATCTTTTTCTTCCTTCAGATACATCAGTGTTTTCTTGACACATTTAGATGCTGTAATGTGAGGTTTATACATATATTTAATATTGTTATATCATGTTGATAAATTGACCACTTTATCATTGTATAATAACTATCTTTGTCTCTTGTTAGTCTGGTATGTCTGATCTAAGCATAACTACTCCTGCTCTCTTTTGGTTTACACATGGATACTATTTGTCACCCCTGTACTTTGAGCCTGTGGTAACTTTAAAGCAAGTCTCCTGTAGACAGCATATAGGTGAATCTGTTTTTTAAATCCAGCCAATATGTCCTTTGATTAGAACATTTAATCCATTTATATTTAGACTAGTTAGTGATAAATAAGAATTTACCAATGCCATCTTATTAGTTGTTTGCTGACTGCTTTGTAGTTCCCTGGTTCCATTTTCTCTCTCTTGTTGCTTTGCTTTGTGAACTGATGATTTTCCACAAGGGTATGCTGTGATTCCCTTATCTTTATTTTTTTGTTTCTATTGTAGGTTTTGGTTTGTCGTTACCATGAGACCTATAGAAACATCTTATAGATAAAACAATTGTTTTTACATTGATAACAACATAATTTTTATTATATACAAAATCTCTAATTTTTATTTCCCTCCTCTAAGTGCTTGATGCCACAATTTGCCTATTTTATCTTGTGTGTCCATTAAGAAATCGTTGTTGTTATAATTATATTTAATACCTTTGATTTTCAGCCTTTTCATACTCTAAGCTATTGCAGTGTTAAATATTCTGGTTTTTACTATACATATACCTTCACCAGTGTATTGTATATTTTCATACATTTTCATATTATGAATTAGCATCCTCTTAATTTCATCTTGAAGAACTCTTTTTACCATTTCTTTCAAGTCACTTCTAATAGTGATGAACTCCCTCAGTTTTTGTTTTTCTAGGAATGTGTTTATCTGCCTTTCATTTCTGAAGAACAACTGTGCTGAATAGGGTATTCTTGATTGGCACTTTTTTCTTTAAGCCCTTGAAATATATCAGCTCGCTCTTTCCTGACCTGTAACATTTCTTCTGAGAAATACGCTTAGAGACTTTTGGGGGTTTCTTCAGAAGTTACAAGCTTATTTTCTCTTGTTGATTTTATTGTCTTGATCTTTGATTTTTGACAGTGTTACTATAGTGTATCTTGGAGAATATCCCTTTGAGTTTGTTGGTGACTTAAGAACTTCATGAACTTCGGCATCAAAATATCTCCTCATATTTAGGAAGATTTCACTCATTCCTTTTTTAAATAATTTTCCTGCCTCTTCTTCATATTTTCTTCTGGAACACCAATATTTTTTTAGATTTTTGTTTTCTTTTGTTTTGTTTGTTTTTTATGGTATTCTATAGATCACATAGGATTTCTGCACTCTTCTAATTCTTGTTTCTTTGTTCTCTTCTGAATGGATCATTTCAAAGGCCCTGTCTTCTAATTCACAGATTTATTTTCTTCTGCCAGATCCATTCTGTTATTGATGCTTTCTATTGCATTTCCCCCTCACCCCCATTACATTTATTGTATTCTTCAGCTCCAGGATTTCTGTTTGTTTCTTTTAATGGTTCTACCTGTCTTGTAAAGTTCTCCTTTTATTCATGTATTGTTTTTCTATTTCACCAAGTTGTCTTTCTATGTTTTCTTGTACTTACTGAGATTTTTTAAAACAGCTATTTTGAATTCTTTATCAGGTTAATCACACATCTTAATGTCTTTGAAGATGGTTACTGGGTGATAACTTTAATCCCATAGTGGTATCATTTTGTCTACATTTTCCATGTTTTCTCAAGTCTTGCACTGCCATTTTCACATTTCAAGTACCAGTTACCTCTCCTAGAATTTACTAAATGACTTCAGGAAACAAACACCTTCCACCAGTTTTGCTAAGAATTTTGGGGCTTTTTCATTCTTTGTATGTATATGCCTGCCCCATGCTTCTTTCTCCCTCCTGTGGTAAACACTTAAGCTTGTATGCCTTCCTTTGATCCCATATCATAACAACACAGGTGTTGAAAGCCTCCTTTTTGCTTGTCTGAGGTGAAGTAATGCTCAAATACGGTCTCTCCCAGGGTGGCTTTCTGTGCATACTCATTAGGTGTCTGCAAAGCTCACTCTCACTGCTACTGGGAGCACACACAGTGATCCAGCCACAGGTCAGGGCGGAGATGTGTAGGTGAGATGCATAGAGGACTGGGAGTGCCCACGGGCCAGTTGGTGTATTTGCATCACCATTTGTCCCTGGTGGTTTATGGCTAGTCTTCTTGATTAATTCTGTAATGAAGTTAATAGGATCCTTGTCCCTTTAATTCCCTCCAAGAGTCCTATCAGCCACTCTCCCAGTATCTTCCTGTCTCCCCTACTCCCCACCATGCAGCTCCTTACTCAGTACACTGAATAGAGTAAGAGAAAAGTGGGCCTCTTTGACAGCATCCTGCACATCTGGGAAAACCAGCCACTTACTCACATGCTCTCACATTCCCCCTCAGGAGAAATCACACGCTGAGACAGTCTCTTGGCACTTAGCTGTGCACCTTGTGGGAGGAGTGACGCAGGTAAAGTCAAGCTGTTTCTCTTACACTTCTTCTATATCTAAACTCATCTTTATCCTCCAACATTGGGCCAAAACCTTGCCACTGGAATCTTGGGCTTCCACAATGGCTCTCTCAGCTGTGAGTGGTTGTCTAAGCAGTGTTTTCCAGGGGATCCCACACTGTGGCCAAGGAGGCTTACAGCTGGTTCACAGGTCACTGAGTGGTCCAGAGTTAGGACTGATGTATGCCTATTGCCCAGTGCATGGGTGGGAGAGACTCCTGAGTGCATTAGCATACGTGCTGGATCTCAACTTCCAAATAGGTACATTCATTCCAAGGTGGATGCCAAATTGTTATTGAAGATGGAATATGAGCAAGTGCATCTTATGTAGCCATGTTGTGATGTCCCCTTAATTTTTAAGTCATTACTAATTATCTGTCATTAAATTAGCTGAATAAATATGTCATGCAAATATGACTAGAATCCATATGTGCTAAAAACAGTACTATAGTATCATTTTCCAAATTTACAAAATTTATGAAACTTACTACAAATTATAGTATTAAAAATTGACATGCTCATCCACTACTGATTCTGGCATAGGTACTTTTGTAAAGAAATACTGAGGACTTCAGAATATTTTAAATTTAAGGAAAAGAAAAAGCAAGTTTCAACTGGCATAAAAAAAGGGAAAGATTGCTGGAGTCATCATGCTCCTCATCATATCTGTGTTGGATTATTGCACAGGATGGTCTCTTCATAGGCCTTACTGTTTTTGATTTGTATTTTCTTTCCATAGTGTCACTTATTTACTATTAGTATATACCACTTATTTGATATAGGTCTCATGGCCATTCTCAAACATTACTCTGGGCAGGAGATATAATATGTAGGCTGTGTCATAAGCTTACATTTGTGTATTTGTGATAAAACAATTTATTTACTCTTTGTCCCTTCAAAAATTTATTTAGCAAATATTTATTGTAAACCAACAATGTGTCAGGTGCTATCCTGGGTGCCGAACTATAACAATACACAAATCAATGTTTCTTGTCAAGTAACGCACATGTCAGTGGTTCAAGATGAAATAAACAAACATAAATAAAATGTGTTGGGTGGTAAAAAGTACTATGGAAAGAACAAAAAGATTAATGGGGTAGAGAGGGCTTTTCCTATTTTTTTTTGTTTGTTTTAGATAGACTGTTTGATACAGTATTCCCTGAAAAGGAGGCATTTGAACAAAGATGTCTGTTATGTGAGAAAATAAGCCATGTGCCTATAGGGAGGAGAGCGTCCCAGAAAGAAAGAACAGGAAGTACAAAGGGTCTAAGGCGGGAGTGCGCTTGGTGTGTTTGAGGAACTTCAAGGGAGGCCGGTGTGGCTGGCACAGAGGGAGGTGGTCAGAGGGAGGAGACAGGAGGGCAGAGAGTTACTCAGGCAAGATTTTGAACATCATGTAGGTTATTTAAGAGTTTTAAATTTTATTCATAGTAAAATGGCATATTTTAGGACAGGGACTATTGCAGCTTAATGTTTTAGACTGAAATTAGAACAAAAGTAGCATCCCAAATAAGAATTTAAGTACTAGACATAGAGGAGTAAATGTGAGGAAGAGAGAGAAAACCATAAAACACAACTTCTGATCCACTAATACATGTAAATTTATTCTTAATGACATGTGACACACACACAAAAATGGGAATTCCAACCTCATTTAATAAATCCACTTAAAAATGACACCTCACAAATAGATTAGTTAAATTCGTTATGCAGGCTATACTTACATTTCCTATTTGTTAAAATTGAACTGTTTTTCTAGAATCTTCTGATAATGGGCCACAGCTCCGTAGCTCTGGACTTTATAAGGGCTTCTCCCCAGAATTGTGTTTGAAGGGTCTATGTAAATGAGACTGTAACAAGTATAATTTTAGTCTGCTTAGAATTCTTTTCTACCACCCTTTGGGACTGCTTCCTCCTTTTAATAGAGGTGTTTTAGAGATCACAGTCAAGGTTCTGTAGCGTCACCTCCCATCTCTTCCACATGTAACAGTCAGGAGGGTTTGTATCATTTAGACTGTGTCACACACAGTGCCATTATCTTCCTGGAATTTGTAAGGGCTACGCATAAGCCCAAGGGAGGTTTTATGTCTATAGAACATTGTCTTGGAATTATTATAATGCAGAAACCCAGTCTGTGTCATAGGGAGCATGTATGAGGCCAATATATAAAGGATGCAGGATTAAGAAATTAAGAGGGGAAAAACTAGAAAGCAGGAAACATAATGATGTCCTGGATGCTCTGTATCTGACTGAACATGAAAATAATCTTCCTGTGAACTACTAGTTATTTGAGGCACACTTCTTTCTTATGACCTGAGATGTTTGAGTTCTGATTTCTCACTTTCCACAGCAAGTTTTGATGAATACAGGACAATAGAAAACAAATTAAAGAATTTATTGGAGGTAGTTGACAAAGTTGGAGCAGAATATAGTATTTGTTACAAAGAGAAGTGGCTAAAGAGTGAAAGTATATATTTCTCAACCAGTGTCCATGTTTATTAATTATTGAGAAATAGCCAAAATTATACCCAGGTCAACTCTGGAGACTTTAAGAATCAGGACTCAACAGGCTCTGAGGGGTTGGAACAAGACTCCTTGCAGAAGTGGAATGGGACTAATAGATTATCCCATTTCAGTACCAATTATCAAGGCCTGATGATGGCTTGGAAACAATAAACAATGGTGACATCTGAAGGTGAAAGGAAGGCGATTGAGAACTGAACAGTCAAGAATGAACAGGATAACCCATCAGACTCTCATCAAGGTTTTTCAGGACTTTAACAAGAAGGAAAAAAATAGCTCATTCTCTGTCACTAGTAGGTTTTCTGTGGGGGCTCAGACTAGAAATATGAGTAAATAAAAACAAAGATTAAAATGAGAGGGAGAGTGATGGAAAAGAAAATGAGAGAAGGGGACATTTGAAATAAGAGGGTTTAAAAAGAATATGTGACAGAAGAAAAATACAAAACAATATGTATAAAACAAAGAGCAATAGAACAGCTAAAATAAGAGGAATGGTGGGATGAGGAGGAAAAAAGAGAGAAGAGAAGGGGAATAAAACAAAAAGTAATTCTGATAAAACCAATTTTACATTTTTTAACAATTCTTGAACTCTGAATATTTGGATAACTCAAAGATATTCTCTCTTCTTATGTGTCATATAGGTGTAATTGTGGCTTGCTCTACGAGCAGTTAAAATGAAAACAACAAGAAGAAATTTTATATCAGAATTTTTCAAAACAAATTTTCTCTTTGTTTTAGAATTTATCTCATAAACTAGAAATTCCATGCAAAATCTCTAGAGTTCTCTCTAAAAGGTGGTTTGATAGTCCTACTCATAAGACATTAATTTTAAAAAATCTATTTTAGATCATTATTTTTGCAACTCTGAACCTTGACCTACTGAAAGTATTTTGATTTTTTATGTTAAATTTCATTATGAAATCTTTATTGGCTGTTCTTTTAAAGACTGACAGTGGCCAGAGGGGAGAGGGAAGGGGAAATGGTAGAAAGAAAGGAAAGCAACTAGTCAAAGAACATGCATGAATGACCCATGGACATGGACAACAGGGTGGGGAATGACTGTGGGAGCAGGGGGTGGGCTGGGCAGAGCAGGGCAAAGGGGGAAAATTGGGACAACTGTAATAGAATAACAGTAATAAAAATAAATAGTAAAATATTCTTTTAAAATAAGTTTTGAAAAGCTTTATCATAAAAACTTTAATTTTGAAATCCTAGAGAGCCAATATTTTTAGGTACAGTGTATATACTTGCCAATTTGAAACTGCCCTAATATTATGTTGTAATGATTCATAGCATATAGATGATTTAGGAAGGGCCATAAGATGATAAAGTCTGTTCATTTTCTCTATTTATTCATGCATTCTCATGGCCTATACAAAAGACTATAGAAGATTCTTGAATTTTTTCCTTTAATAGCTGGCTAAATCCAGCCCATGCTCATGGAAACGGAGGCCCAGGAAGTAGAGTACTTAGTTGAATGTAACACTCTTCAGTGACAATGTAATGATGAGATTTCAAATTTTTTGATTCTCAGTCTAATTCCCCTTTCATAGCTATCTGTTCTCACCTGGCTTAATACGAAAAAAAAAAATCTGCAAGTATCTGAGTTCCCACTTCTTTAATATCAAAATGCTTATTTTAATTATGAAATACTCTGAGACTATTTTTATCTTTCATCCATGGTATACCAAATATCTGGATATTTTTAAATGCTAATTGAATAGATAAACATTGAAGGGAATCAGGATTACTGTTTAATCATCTCTTCTGATCTATTTCAGTTAGTTATTTTAGCAATGAACATAGTCTCAAAAGACTAGTTAACTAAAATTTTATACTAAATCCTATTCATCATTGCATACTTCCTTGCCACAGTTTTGATACTTTTCCTAAACTTTTTCAACAGTCTTGATATTCTAATAAGGTTTTGAAACTGAAGCAAATATTTTTGCCTTGTTTAATTTTCTTTTCCACCAGGTTTTTAAGTGTCTTGGAAAGAGTCTATCTTCATGGTCCTTCCTAAGCATGTGGGGTTCACTGCAATGGCCTCTGTAAAAAGTTCCCATCTTCAGTTAGACAAATGTTACTGTGCCACAAAATAAATTTTTAAAATGTGCATGTCTTTTTTACAAGTGTTCGTCATACTTGGAAATGTTGAAGGACCCATAAGCCTTGATGACTGAGGCTGTTATTCTTAACACAGGGTTAGAATGTTGTAAACATGAAATTTTATACAATAATGGAGTTGAAATTGGAACCAAGTGATGGCGGAAGCTTGCAGATTGGATCACTTGAATAACTTGCTTAAGCAGGATGCAGAAGTAGCGATTCCAAGAATTATATAAAAAGGAAGAAAGGAAAATATATCTGAAAATAAATATAAACAGCCATAAACCAGAACCTACAAATCAAGCAGCATAACATCAAAGTGGAATCTGATTGGATTGGCAAATTTACAATCTGCCTCAGTATTAAATAACATTCTCAGCTTGTAACCCAGTCCAACTTCAGCTTGACCTTTTAAGATCCTGGCTTGTTATGATTTATCCTTCAACCATAGACTTGTGAGCTAAGAAGGACTTCATAAGAGAATCTAGTTCATTTTTCTTTACCAGTGAAATTGCACCTGAGCAAACCTGAGCATAGAGGACAGCTAGCTTCTTCGACTTCTTTCAAGAATTAGATTCCACTTCCCAAACCATTTTGGAGAATCAGACTCATTTCCAATAAAATTTGCATGTGCTTTCATTCAAGTTGTTTATAGTTTTTTGTTTTACTGATATTTGTTGGTTGAAATAATGAACAGTTGATTACTGTACTCAGTGCTTTCTTAACAATGTAAGGAACAGCAGTTTTTAGGGCTATTAATTACTTTTCTATTGCATTTGTGGGAGATTACAGCAAAGGTACCAACTTAAAACACAAATTTATTATCCTACAGTTATGTGAGAAATTATCAGGGGTCTCACTATACTAAAATCATGTGTTAGCAGGGCTGCATTCTTTTCTGGAGCCTCTCACAGTAACTCTATTTCATTGCATTTTTTTTCAGCTTCTGAAACCCATTTGCATTGCTTGGCGTATGGCCCCTTTCTTTCATCTTGAAAGCCATCAGTTGCAGGTGGAGTTTTTCTCACATCATAGCAGTCTGACAGTAACTCTTTTCTGTCCTCCCTGTCTACAATTAAGAACCTTTGTGAATTCCTTAGGGCCATCCAGAGAATCCAGTAGAATCTCCCCTATTTTAAGGTCAGTAAGAGACCTTAATTCCACTTGGCCATGTAAGAGAATATAGTCACAGCTTCTAAGGTTTAGGACATAGACACCTTTAAGAGTGTTATTGTGCCTACCTCAACAGATAATTTTAAAAATGTTTCTCTTCTCTAAGCATGTAGTACCACAGCTACACCTACATATGAACATGAAAAAAGTAACCTTAAAAAAATGTAAAACCAGGTAAAAAATATTCCCCATGTTTTTAGTTAGTCAATTTCAGAATGTCCGTGTTCCCACCCGCCACAGCTGATGAAAGGGAGGACCCCCAGACCACGGACATAGGCAGTGAGGACACTGATGTGATCCTAGTGAGAAGGGCCGGTTGTGTCCTCGCCTCGGGACGTTCTGAAAAACCAGTTTTCAAAGATATTAAGAAAGTCAACCAAATATGTTTCGAATACCAAGCAAGTTTGGTTTTCAAAATTCAGATCTCTCATAGCTTTTGAAACTTCCCAAATTTCCCTGTCATTCTCACAAATGTAAATGCTTCCAAATGAAGACAAATTCCACAAAAACTCCATTCTGAAAAATATTTCATTCTTAGGAAAGGAAAACTGATTTTTCAGAAATAACTATTTTAAATGCACTAAAAAGTAATAATACCATTATTATTATTATTATTTAAAAAAAATGAGTTTCACTACAGTCCCCAGGGATGGCTGGCATGGGGTGAGTTTCCCTTGGCTGTACCTGTCACTTCCTGCACTCCAGAAATGACACCCGCCATAACCCTCAGGGTTTCTCTTCCTATCTCTCTGCCAACTATAATACCCTGTAAATCAGAGATGCTGGCTGCTATGGGTTATTGACATAATAAAACACACTCCTCACAAAAGTCCTGCTTTGGTGAGTAGGAGATTCTTTTCTAAGAGAAAGATAACTGCCAACATGATATTTGAAGCACTGGCTGGCACTGTCCTTTTATAGTCCAAGCTGTGGCATCAAGACAAGACTTCTCTTTTGACTAATTTTGGTCACGTTGTTCACTCTTACTCTTTAGTTTTACCTCAGCTTCTAATGAGCTTTGGGAAATTCAACTTAATAGCGCTTCAAAACACAAATACTTTTATATTAGACTCTACATGGAAATACCATGAAGCGAAAAGGGCCGTGTAAAATTGGATTTTTGTTAACAACATTCTAGATTGTGCTGAAATAGCGACTGAAAAATCTCAGTGACTTAAAACTACAGAGATTTATTTTGTGCTCATGCTAAATTCCCCCATGCATCCAGGTAACTCTCTCAGACAACTGTCTGCCAATTAGTGATTTGTTGATCCATGATTCTTCAAATTGTGTTTTCACCATTAGAATATGAGTCTTCTTTTCCATGACATTATAGAAGAGGGAAAGAATGCTGGAGCAATTCATATGAGCAATAAGTGACCCATGAGACTTCCGGTCACAACTTTTTGACCAGAACCAGTTGCATAATGATGCCTAGTGGCAACATAACAAAGACTAATCCTTCCAGAAACTTGCAAAGAATGTAGAAATGTATATGTGTAAGCACTAGAATACTACAGTTGTCAAAGGATAAATGAAAATTATTTATCTATGTTTAGGTTCTTTAAAATTTATCTTTGTTTACATGTAAAAGTATTGTTATGTTGAAGACAAATTTTCAGTAAGCCTGTGGAATATTTTTTTCTCAAAAAATTGCAAACTACTCTTACATGCTTTGCAGATGTGTAGCTCAATGTCATTTATAACTGATAAAAAAAAGGTTTTGATTTAATGAGGTAAAATCTTGTATATTCAATTTCCATTTATCAAAATAACAATTGGTAGTGACAAATAATATATATTATATATACAATAATTCTTACAAAATTATGACTCAAAATTATGGACAAGCAAGAATAATCTTTTGCTGAATCCTTTCTTTCACAAGGGCTATAAAGAATTTGAATTTTTCAGAGAGGGTTTATGTTAAAATTCAAATCTGTGTATCTGTGCCTTGGAAGTTATTTATATTAAAACATTTTGTATAAAACATCTCTTACATTAGGCTCTGCGTAGAGGACCTCAAACACCATCATTCTTTTATAATGCCAGTGAGTTTTTTTCTAATATTAGACAAATATCTCATAGAAGAAGGTTAATTAAGCTAAGTTATTTCATTTTGGTTCAGGAACAATTTCAGTCTACTCTGTATCCACTGATCCTAACTGCTGAGTATGGAGTATACATTTTTAGCAAGTCTTCACTTTACATCATCAATAGGTTCTTGAACTCCAGCAAAACATTATGTAATTAACTCAGTTTTACCATAGGCTAATTGGCATAAACAGCGTTAACTTCCTACAACATTTCATCCATGCTGTAATGAAACAGCATTGAGCAAAACAGTGTTGAGGCCTGGCTGTGTATGTCCTACATGCAGTATTGCTCAGGACCACAGGTCATTTATGCCCTGAGCTCTTCTGAGTTGAAAATATCCTAGACGGTATGTTCTTCTCCCTCTTGACATATATTTTCCCACAACTTTATTTTTTTTCAAGATCATTTCCTGCACCGGCCAAGTGTCTCAGTTGGTTGGAGTGTCATCCTTACACCAAAAAGTTGAGGGTTTAATCCCCAGCTGGGGTGCATAGGGGAGATGTTTCTCTCTTTCTCCCCCCACCCCCATTCCTCTTTCTCTAAAATAAATGTTAAAAAAATTATTTCCTTGGTTCTGTCTCTTGAGACTGTATGCAATTTGTATAATATTGAGCTTAGTTCCCCTGTCTTTGTTTTCACCTGCTCTAGGAAAGTTTGTGAAATAAATCTGTGCATCAGAGAGTATCTTCTAGAGAGCAGGAGAAACCCCTATTGAGACTGTATTCTAGTATGATTTTCTTTTCACCCCATTTGGTGTCTGTCTTCTCCAGCTCAGCTCATGTGTACAGAGGAAGAAGGTTATATCCATGCCCTCTAACTATTCTCCATTGACATCTAATTCTCATCTTGCTGATTATCACCTCTCCTGAGTTATATTTATTACATTTTTACTAATACCAGGCAAAGATTGGGGTTCAGAGAAACACTGTCAGAGTTGTGCTCCTTGATTATACTTCTCTATCTGATTAAAATCACCATAGAAAGTAAGTTATACCTAACTATTATTATACTACCACAGAAGCCTTGTTCCTGGTACCATGCATGTTTTGTAAACATTTTCAATCATTCTCACCATAAAAAAATCAGAAGTTATGGTAACAAAACACTTATTTGTCTCCTTAAGTGCTTGTCTGTAATTTAGTTTAATGATGCTACACTTTCTTGTGGTCTCTCTAGGCCTCGAGGGCCATTTGTATTGATTTAACCATTCTGTTTGTCTTAGTAACAAACAGCCACATAAAACACAGACTAGAAAAGGGAACTTTTCTGAAGTGGAAAATCACATTTATCAGTGTAATAGAACTTTTGATTCTGGGTTACATCTAGGAAAGTATTCTAATTCTTTAAATCTCAAATATGCTAAAGAAAAAGCAAGCAACTTTTATGGTTGCTAATTTTACATTTTTAGGATCACCAAAACTAATTAATTGATTATAAAGATTATTGAGTTATTTTGCTCTAACAATCTAGGTTTGTTCAAAATATATTATTTTTGGTTAATACATAAGAGAATAAGTAAAAAGTTGAATCAACAAAAAACAATGCAAATAAGCTAATAAGCAGAGGTAAGAAATCAGCTAATAGAAGGAAGCTGTAGATTGTACCTCCTCAATTCTAGTGTACAATTCTTGATAAAATACTTTAGTATTTTAACATAAAACAAAGTGATGGTTTAGTTGTTCATGTTGATTATGATATTTATTAAGATTATTACTTTTTTTTAACATGCACCACCTTTAGCTTAGTTAACTGTATACCTCAAATCCAGAAGAACTGGAATTTGAAATCACAGAGAGCCTGTCATTTAAGGTGTTCAAGCACTTCATTGCAACTTATTACCCATGATAAGTTTTTCATTACATTTTTAAGGGGGTAAAATATTAAAGCATTCATTTGGATCCAGGTGCTTAGTTGGAAAATGAATCCAACTATCAATCATGAATAATCCCCATAAGGCTAATGCACTGCAAGGAGAGGATGGAGTCAGAAAATAGTCTTCTGCCAAAAGTTATAGTACATTCTGCATACATATTATATATGGAGATGGCATGCATTCATTAGAAAAAATATATACATATTTGCAAATAGCCAAAGAACCACTTTTGGGTCATTTCAAATCATTAAGACCATCAACTATGACTTTAATTAAGAGCATGGAATTCAACAATCATTCATGGTAATTCTACTCTATACCAAGAAATGCTCCAGGACCACTGAAACGTATAAACCTTGGGACCTTCACTTTGTGAGCCAAAAGCCTGTTGTGACAGACTCACAATCAGTACTCAACCCTCCCTTGTCCATGTGAGAGCAGACCAAGCTTACCTTTGGTTATCAAATCCGTGTTTTGTGGGTTTCACCAACAGTCAGCTGGTTTCTCTTGCCATCATCAGGAGTCCTTAAAAGAGCATGCTGCAGATTCTGAACACCCTCCCAAAAATAAGTTTCCAGGAGGTTTTTCACATTAGCATCAAACTTAGGTATACAGACAAACATGACTGTTTTGTAGTTATTATAGTTCATTTTGATGTGTATATTCCATTAAGTTAATTTTTTAAAAAATTACCAGTACTACTTTTAGACTCATTGCCGTACATAAAATAAAATAAAAAATGTGATAAGTAGATCTGAGTCATATTTTTACTCTGAGTAATGGTTTCCTGTGCAATACTAAGAATATTTCTTAATATTTTCCCTCTTTTTATAGCCTATTGTCACTATCTACATAACTGAACTTAAACTTTAATAATATCTCTTCAAAAAAAAAATCTCAACCAAGTTGTATTAAGTTACTTTACTCTCACCTGCCTACACAGAAACATGGTCTATATCAGGTCACATTGAGTATTTAGGGATTAACTGAGAAGTAATATTAAACTTCTAAGTATTTTGCCTGATTTGTATTAAGCTATGAAAACAATTTTGTAGCATTCACAAAACTACAAGATTGTACCAACTACTGTCCTCTCACCTTTTCTTTTCCATGAATCGGGTTTGTGCGGCCTTTCTTTGGACTCCAAGCTGCATGACGGAAGGCCTTGTGTTGGCTCATTCCCTGTGCCTTTGAAGTGGCTTGCACTGAGTAAGCACACTGAATGTCTGAGAGGCGTTGAATAGCTAGCTGTTGACATGATAAAAGTGCGTCCTTTGGAAACTGTTATCAACAAGTTTCAGTATGTAAAATCAAGTTGGGGTAGAGATTAGAGAAAAATTGAACATTAACAACAATTTTTAAGATGCTATCCATGTGCTCCCTGATCTATTTTCTTTTCTTTTCTATAGACCATTTACTGGAGTTTAGCTCATTGTAGGAAAATAAACACAGTGATATCAGGTTAATATGATTAAAAGAGTGGATCCAGTTTCACAACTGATCATTATAAATATCATTCGATTTGCCAGTTTTATACAGTTATTATGGTCTGTGTTTCATAGGTTTGCATTTGTTTCATAGATTTGTATAGGTTTCTATGCATTTCATGAGAGGTAGTTTGATAAAAACAGCCATAAAAGCATGAGCAAGAAGCGGGGACATCCTTTACCCAAAGAGATATAGCTAGCTTCAGAGGAATATAAAATGAAGTTTGCCTTAGGCATGTTTTGTTCTTAAAAAGTGCAGATAACTGTTTTTATTGTTTATATATGTTTATGTATTTTTAGATAAGCAAATACCATTGTGTTAGAATTGTTTAAGATATTCAGTACGGGAACATGTTGTAGAGGTTTGTAGCCTATGAGTGATGAGCTACCATATCACCTAGGTATATAATAGGCTCTCTCATTTGGGTTTATGTAAGTACACTCTTTGAAGACTGCACAATGATGAAATCGTCACATTTCTGATGACATATTTCTCAGAGCTCATCCCTGTCTTTAAATATGCATGTATAGAAAAACTTTATGAATGAATTTTATGGGGTATGTAAAGCAGTGGGCCCAAAACAGTACAATCAAGATGCCAGGATTTAATTCTCATGGTCATTCTGCTTTTGGCTCCATGAATAGTACATGTTCACATACATAATAAACAGTTCAACAACTTTGACCAGCTTAACGGTCAACAACTCCTTTGTTTGGGACTTTCTTTGGACTAGTTCAACTATTTAAGTGGACAAATCTCTTTAGTCAATCCAACTTATTCAGCCATCTATTCATTTTAACCTAGATACAATTCCCCAATTAAATATTTAACAAGACTTGCATAATTAGTAATATAGCTTCTATGGAGGATATACTTAAAATTTGAAAGAACTATGCATTTAGTCTTCAAAAGTATCCTATATCATTTATTTGAATTCACAATCTCCCCACATGATGGACCTTAGTATGACTAGAAATCAATGGTGCATGTTTCTCTCAAATCAAATTATAGAGTAAATACCTCTTCTAGAATTTTATGTAGAAGGGCTATACCTTGTAGTGTAAGTGAACTCCACCTACAGCTCATGGCATTGCTTGAAATTGGGAGGGGCGATTTAGGAGCCAGCTAAAAGAGAAAAGGATCATTGATTTGCCTGAATAAACACATACTCATTTAGTGTGTTTGTGCATAGACGGCATCTACCCCCACCTCCAAAGAGGAGATCAAACACAACAGATTGCATGTTGTACAAAAACCACACACATCTAAATCCATTTTTTACTAGTGGTAGGTTAAATTTACTTTGCCTTAATGTGTAACGCATTATCTGATTCATTGCAGTGACTGATCCATCCAAACAGTCTCCATATCAGATTTATAGGAACATAGAGGAAATACTTAGAATGAATCAATTTAAATGCAATGTTGAAGGAAAAGCAACCTTTGTGCAAAATCCAGATTTTATGAATGTGTTTTGTTTTGTGGGAGCAGAAATACCAGCGATAAATATAACATTAGCATAAGGAGTCACACAGAGCATTAAAAGCTGTAACAGGAAGAATGCTTGAAGTAAGTTAGTGTTGATAAACAGCACTGCAGGCAACTTTTTTTGGCAATTTGTGATAAACCACACATTCTAAAAGACTCACAGCAATCCTTCTAAACGTGCATCATGCTGGAGTCACAGTGAGTTCATGGGGGTTCTCAGAAGAGTATTTTCAAAGCTGGACATTTTGCCATGGTTAACAAGAAAGTTGTTTCAGCAACAGTGGGAAGTCTGCACACTTGAACTGTGTTTTGATTCTGGATGGTGGCATACCAAGGTAGGTAGTGGCAGCTCAGTCAAGCAAGGTTCTGATTCTTGATCGTGGCAAACTATCACAGGGAGTAATACTTTTTAGAAACCAAAAAAGGGGGGAAGGTGAATTTTAGTAATAAATAAATAAATATTCTTAAGTGCTGGGTATAATTAAGTTGGTTATTTTTTCTCATCATTCTTGTTCTCCCGTACTCTTACCTTCTTACCCTAAGCATATGTAAGACCTTTTGATTACATGTCTGTTGATATGAAAAAATAATTCTTAAAATAACCCACTCCTCTAGAAAAATTAAATATCTAGAGATTCAGATATAAATATGTAGATACTCCAGAAAACATTCCCCAACTGATGAAAATTGCTGAAATTTATATAAGGAAGTCCCCCTAGAAAGCTGAATATAATATTTGAGCCTGTGGTTTTATGGGATCAAAAATAACCCTTTTAAAATTCAATGACATAGTAAAGCTTTTAAAATATATAGAAGTTTAATTTCATCTAGGGCAACACAGGAGAGAACAATTTGTGGATCCTAGAAAGAATTGCTGAAGGTATACTAATTTTGGATTTGTGTGTGTGGTGAGGGGGGTGGGGAGGTAAGATGAAATTAATCACACTGGATACATGTTTGACAGTAAGGAAAATATGCAATTTGCTGGAATTCTGGGAAAGCTGGGGAAAAATCCACTGATACTCCTCTTCATAGGAGAGAAAAGGGAACATTAAAGAGAATCCACATGACCACTCTTTCCAGGGGATGATATAAAACATTGAGGTATATCTACCTCCATTAGAGCTCTGGGAAGGCAGGTGATCCTGAGGACAAACCTAGGAGGCCAGCGCAGGAGTTCAAAAGAGAGGAAGCATCTCCAGTCATCAGAGGGATGTTGGAATAAACTGAAATGTCTAATGGAGACTTTGTTCAGTGTTTTGCTGATTTGGCTGCCTGCACTTTGATCACCTCTTCATAAGACAGATTTGAAATATCATTTTCTAAAAAGAAAATAGAAAGAAAATCCAGAAATGTTCATGGATGGTCAAATTTTGCTTTTATTTTGAGTTATTAATGTCATGCAATTCTAAAATTGTTGTTATATTTTGACGAACCTCTGTCGAGTTTCTGTCATTTCTGTGGGTGTTCAGAGATTTGCAAGTTCCCCTGTGCAGGGTCCAATGTTAATTGTTTTTGTGCTTGTTATAGTATCCTTTATTCATGGCAGAAAATTTTTTAAAATCAGCAAGAACTTTAAATTCTTCGCCCATTATTTATACATGAATCACTTCTTTTCATTAATTAGGTTATCAAAAATCAGAAGAAACTATTAACTAATTCTATGAACATTTATCTCTTCCTTTTAATGAATTGCTCTTTTGGTATAATATGTATATGTTTTAGCTATAATTTGGTTCCAATATAAGAATCATTTCTGTTGATTTGTTTATCTTTATCTCATTTTCCCTACTTTATTAATTTTTATCCAAAGTTTATTTCAACTTTTTAAACTTTAAATTTAAATTCGACCAAAAAGAGACATATTTGAGCCAAATGTCTGTAATTTCTCCATTAAGTTTTATTAAACATCTTTCCCAATTGGAAATTAAATGGTGTTGAAGCTTTATTAACTATTTCATTTCTATTAAAATTATATTGTGGCTTTTTAAGTGAATGTATTGCCTTACCAAGAATATTCTTAAAAGTAGAAACCTGTTCTCTCAACTAGGCTTTGGTGACAAATTCTCCTCTTGTAATTCTACAATTCTAATTTTGTGGCATGTTTTCCACACTTTAGCTTCCAGCTCCATACCTTTTGAAAATACTTTTCTCCCTTGTCTTCTCATATATTTCCAGTAATGGATTCCATTCATAATGTAACACAGCCCTGACTACATACCCTTGTGTTACGTCAACAGGTGTGTGGGGAGGTGAGGAGTAGAGCTCTCCCAGAAGCTATTCCAAGCTAGTACGCAGCAGTGACTGGGCACCACACAAATATGCCCGACTTGCTGAAATTAAAAGTAGCTTTAATTCATCTTCTCTTTAGCTGGATCTTCAAAACGTCATGATGAAACAAGAACAGAGACTTTAAAGTGGAAAGTGAAAGTTGCTTTAATTTAAAGTGGACAAAAATAATATTGCTTTTACAAAGTATTATTAAACATAATTAACATGCCATTGTGTAAGTGCAAACCATGCGAACACACAGTGAAGCTTCTCCTAAAGCTCTGGAAAAATCTATGCAAACAAGGGACCTTGAAGCTTATTCATTTCACTGTAATCTTGTTTGTGGGGGGCAGGAATCTAAGATGGCCCTTCCAAGATTCCTCTCCAGGAATGTACACACCCTCTCTCATTTAATTAGTTCCTAGCCCAGGTACCAGAGTGAGAGGGTTTTTGCCGATATAAATAAGGCCTTCAACCAGTAGGCCTTGAGATAGGTGGGTTATCTGGGTCCACCTGACATCATTACGTAGGCCTTTTAAAAGCCTCAACTTTTCTCTGGGAGGTCACAGAAGAGAAAGTCACGGAGATATGTATTGTCTGACCTGGCAGAAAGCAAACACAGGTTATAAACCATCTATGGGGGCCATGTGGCAGGGAACTGCAGGTAGCCTCCTGTTGCTGGGGACTGTCACTTGCTACCAGAATGAAAGAACATGGAACCTCCAATCTGGAGCTTCAGAGAAATAAATTCTGTGAACATCAATAATCTGGGAATGGGACCCTGAGCCTGGGTGAGCTGCGGTCTTAACTGACCCCTTCAGTTTATCTGAGTGGGATCCTGAGCAGAGCATCCAGCCGTGCCATGCCCAAATTTCAGACCTACTGAAATGGCAGGATAGTAAATTTGTGTTAGTTTAAGCTGCCATGTTTGTGGCAATTTGTCCTGCAGCAATAAAAACTAAAAATACCTCTCCTTGTAGGAGGTAGGTGTGCAGTTTATTCTAAGTTTGAGATATCCAGAGTCATACAAGCAAAACCAGGTGTGAGGGAGAGATTGAAAAGGAAAATGGGTGAGAGAGGGTTTCATTCACCGCAATGACGCTTGGTCTAGACAATACTCAAGGGTCTGGAAGGAGGATCAGTGTAGGGAGAGGACTGGACGCACCTTCTCAGGGAAGTGGGAGCCGCTGAAGGGTCAGGAATGATGTCTTTCAGAAGGCAGAGCATTGTGAGGACTGCATCCCATCAGAAGGTATAAAGACGTCAAGGCATCTTTGGACACAGCAAAAGTAGAGGCTGGAGAGGTACAAAAATAAGGAACAAGTCAAAAGTATGTGGTTTTTCTGGGTGGTTTGCATGCAGACTTTCCCGCCTCCATGCAGGAGATTTTGCTAAACTCTATATTGCTTGAAGGTGACTTTGCTGTAAGCGGCTCCTTCATGGTACTAGTGGAAAGGACTGACTTTGGATTCACACTTGAGATGGGGCCAGTTCAGAGAGACGCAAGGAGCCAGTCACACTGGGAAGACCTGTTCTTGGTCAAGTATGCTCTCAGCGTCTGCTAACTTCAATCACAACCTCATAGTGAGTGTAAAAGAGCTGTGAGTAAAATATTCATGACAATCACATGTAACTGTAGATGTCTGAGAAAGAAGGACATGCTGTGCGATCAGAGATGTCATCAGGGAAACAAGGTGGCATTTGCTTTGATTAATTTTCCAAGGTCCAGGGTCTGACACACTGCTTTCACCTAAGAAGCCTGATATATTCAGCAGACAAAGAAGGGATGCATCTCTGGGAAGGAGCAGGGGAGGGGCATGCACAGTAATCCAATTCCCTGGGAATAAACTTACACAAGAATGCAAATTTACCATGAGAAATATAATGTCAAGGGCACTGGGAAATTTCCATTGGTAAGGCCAGCACCATTGTTTTCCCGTAAACAGATCTACACAAGGAAGGTGCACTGATAAGCATGGAATTATGGGGAAAAAAAAAGTCGATGTGATGTTTCCAATGTTCAATAGCGTCAGGCTTGGACAACCACACACGACCCTACATAAGGGTGCACATGCCACTCTGCTTGGAGTTGCACATCTCCGTCCTTACTAGTGTGCATACTGCATTTTTTGGCTAACTAGATATCTACTGGCATTGAACATATCCCTTCAATATGATATCCTTCCTCTCTGTAATCATGCAGTTAGGATAGTATTTATCACATTATATTATTAAATAATATGCTTACTCAGACCGTAAAGTCTTTGAGGTAGGGGTCAACCGTTAATAGTTTTCATAACCTCAGCAGCCAATATAATCTCTAACATAGTTATAAAATCCTCAGTAAAAGATTATGAATTAGCTAGCCAATAATGAATGAATGAATGAATAAATGAATAAAGTGTAGGATGATATTTTATACATATCATAATCTTTTTTTCTTTTCCTCATTTTCTGTAGTCCTACTAGGTCTAGGTGTACTTCATTCTTCCCTGCCCCCAATAAAACACTGATAAAATTAGTATCAGTTCTATGAAGATTCTGATCATTACTTCTCTTTCAAAGTTGGATGCAGACATCTGTTCAATGTCAGCCATGTTCTTTCCTTTTTAAACATAGATCTACTCCAACCTACCTTGTCTTTGATTGTACACAATCTGTTTTTGAAACATATTTATAGAGGCACAGTACAATCAAGACTTCATTTTTTGGATGAATAAAAGAAATATCAGTATTGATAGAGGTCTTTGTAAATTTTAAAGTAGCTCAAATTGAAAAAGTTCTAAAAAAATCAGTTATATTGACCATTCCTCGTGGTTTCTTTGCAGAATATTCATTATTTACAACTTAAAAACAAATCTCAAGAACAATGGTTCATTTCTGTGTTGTAAATTACTACTATATGTCTGATGCAATTAGCTTCACAGAAAATATTTTATATAATAACAACTCAATAAGATTCCAGGGAAGAGAAAAGATTGAGGGCCACACAGAAGCTAACAGCATTACTTCTGTAGAGTCCACCTAAGCTGTTTAAGAGGAGGAAGACTAGACCCAACCTCTTGATAAAGAAACACTGATAACATATTTTAGAAAGAGCCTTCTTTTAAAAATACAATCTACCATACTCACAACTCATTGGCTACAACTGATCACATGGCCACATTCATTCACAGAGAGACAAAAAAGGAGAAAACCCAGCAATAGCTGGTGAGTCACACTAATACTGAGCATAGGAACCTCCCCACCCTGCAGCCTTCTTTAATCTGTATTGAAGTGGTAGCCACCTAATGAATCTTTTTGGTTGGCTTTATGGAGCTAAACTTCATTAATTTGCTTTTGGCCTTGTAACTAACTGATAGTCACAATGCAAAGTAGCCAGTTAAGTAAATCAATGTTTGCATTTGCTACAGAAATATTGCCAAGAATGTTGTTCATTGCATCAACATGGTATATGCAAAACTTCTCCTGAGTTATTTATTTTAGAACAGCTCTCCGCATTTAAGAACTGGCAGGCTCCCTCCTCTCCAATAATGACAGTTATGCCATTTATCACATTCTGTTTTTTAACCTGGATGCCAGAAATTTCCAAGCCAGTTCTGGAATGTCACCATAGTGACTATGCTGTCGTTCACCAAGCTTAGTTTACCATGCCTTTCTAATTTCATTACTCCCACTTTTGTATTTGTGTTTTCTTAGCTTCATTATTACATAACTTGATATAAGCCACCTCACAGCCTTCTAGGAAGGAATCGCATATAAATGAGTTTAATACACAAAGAAGCTGAGATTGAAATGCTAGTCAGCAATAAAAGAGAACAAACACACAACAACTTGGATGAATCTTCAGGGCATTACGTTGAATGATAAAAGGCAGTCTCAAAAGGTGACATTGCTTAAGGTTCCATTTATAGAACATTCAGGAAATCACAAAACTCTAGAGATAAATAAGAGATCTGTGATTTTCTGGGGCTAAGGTGGTCGAAGTAAGGGACTGGCTATGACCATTAAGGGGTAGCATGGGTGAAACCTATGCAGGAATAGAAGAGTTCTATATATTGATCATGACGGTTCTTACATAAATCTCTGTAACCTCATAATCTCATAATTATGTGATAAAATGGCATAGAGCTATACATGCACTTCATACTAACATCAATTTTCTGGTCTTGGTATTACACTTTAATTCCGTAAGATGTAACTCTTGAGGGAACCAGGATGAATGGTATATGGGATGCTCTGTACTGTCTTTGCAACATTCTGTGTGTCTATACCTATTTTAAGAAGAGTTTAAAAAGTTTGCCAACCTGTACATTTGACATGGAAATTTTATTGCATGTAAATTATATACAGAATAAAGTTGATTATAAAACACAAGCATCATTGTCACTAAATCCTAAATAATGAATTGGTTGGTGACCCTGAGTGGCTTATTGGAGTGATCCTAGGTTTGAGTTTCTTAAGAAAGTAACAGACTCCTGAGAATGAATAACATGCAATTTGGTTGGTCAAACTATCTTGGAAAAAGACCTAAGAATATTTACACTCATGCCACTTGTATGAATGAATACAGTGCTGAGGACAGAGAGGGGAGGCCTGAGACAGACGGCGCTTGCCATCAGGTTACAGAAGGATAGAAGTGCAAAGGAGCAGAAAGGAGAGCTCTCAGTGTGAAAACAAAGTTCTCTG
Source organism: Pteronotus mesoamericanus (assembly GCF_021234165.1). Lineage (NCBI taxonomy): Eukaryota > Metazoa > Chordata > Mammalia > Chiroptera > Mormoopidae > Pteronotus > Pteronotus mesoamericanus. Next base: position 3,434,018 of record NW_026555277.1, read on the forward strand.
CCCAACCAGCAACACCGACGCCTGGAGGCAAGCGGACATGTGGGTGGGCACAGGTTATGGGGGCCCCCAGACCGTGTTCACATGCACAGACATCTCAGAAATGCAAGTGGCGCTGTGGGAACTCCTGCACCCCCACCCCATCACCTAGGGTTGTTGAGAGATGTGAAGGCACGGCACGAGAAAGATTGACCCAGGTCTGTCAACTTGCCGCAGCCCCAGGGTGGGGGGTGGAGAATCCTCATAAGCGAGGTTTCATCTGCATTGCAGCCATTAGGCAGCCAAATGAAGAGACAATGTTAACATTTGATTTTTAAGGTAGCCCTAACAACCCTCTTTAGAACACTACTTGTGAATGGGCATTTAGAGAGATTACCTAAAACTACTGAGGGCCTGGGTTGTCCCTGCTTCTCTGATGAGAGTGAATCCCTGGCTTCTGAAGAGAGCGAAACGGTTCTTCTAGAAACTGTTCAGCTAGCATAGACGAAAATGCGTTGGCTTGATCTGACTTCATTTTTTTATTTTTTTAATTGAATTTATTGGGGTGATAATGATTAATAACATTATGTAAGTTTCAGGTGTACAAGTCTATAATATGTCATTTATATTTTGTGTTGTGCGTTTGCCACACCATGTCCACTATCTTTCCATCACCATTTGTCCCCTCTTTAGCCTCTTCAACTCTCCCCTTTCCCCCCTGCTTTCCTATGAGTTGTTTTTTGGGTTTTTGGTTTTTGGTGATTTTTGCTCCATCCAGTTACCTTTTTTACTCAGCCCCTTCCCCTCTGACAGCTGTCAGTCTGTTCTCTGTATCTATGATGTTTCTATTTTATTTGTTACTTTACTTTGTTTATTAGATTCCACATATAAATGAAATTGTACATTATGTCTCTCTGACTGGCTTATTTCACTTAGCACAATACTCTCCAGATCCAATATCTAAAGATCAGGCTCCAACACAGAACATGTAGTAAGTAGTGTGTTTCTCAAAACTGTAACCCTGAACGAGATAGCCCTCAGACTGCAGGGATTCCCAGTAGAAACTACCAGACTCAGGTCCCACTCTGCTGGGTGTCAGGAGGTGGGGTCTGGGACGCTACATTTAACAGGCACCAGGTTGCTGGGATCACTGGTAGGGTATAGTTGAAAGCAGCAGATAGATCAAAAACCTTCTTTTCACCAAGCGTATTTTATTTCCTGTTTAATACAATTGTAGATGCCTGGTAGAACAAACCAGACAGAGATTTATTCTCCCCCCATCCCGTGGCAGGAGCCAAAAACCATGAAATAAGCAAGAGAGAAGGGGCCCAGCATGGGGCCTGGTGTGGACACCCACCGAGTAATCGGTCTCTGTGGAACATGGCATTACTAGTTTCTGAAAAATCTTTGAAGTGCACAGGGCTCAAAAGAAACTAATAATGTAATTCTAGAAGTCCACATTGGTTTCCCTAGATACATAACACTGCACAAACAATTTGGTTGCAATTTCGAGGCAGTGGTTTCACAGTTACTTGATTAAACTAGGGTGCCTTTTCATAAGTAGATGGACTGATAGCATTTCAACGTTTTTGCATGTGCCAAAATTTAAAATTATAACTTAGCCTGTTGGTAATGATATTTTTAGCTGACTCCTCCTGCTTATAAATATATTTCCATGTATTATTCCCATAATGTTGCCCTCATGGTCACAGAGACTCCTTTTTCTACTAAGTTAACACACAGCTTTTCTGAGACAAAAAAAAAAAAAAAAAAGGAAAGAAAAAGGAAAAACAAGTATAACATTTAGTTCTCTTAAGAAAAGTATGTCTTCAGCAAAGGCAGTGCTTCTAACTTCTTGACAAGAAATACTTCCACAAACCATGGACTTTCCTTAAATTTCACTGTCCTTCCCAAAGCCCCAGCACCTTCAATTAGGCGACCTAACCTTGGGGGCAAAAGTGGAAAGGGCAGAGCTGCGAGATTGAAAGCAAGCCGCGGAGAAAGCTGGGAAACGCTGATGAGTCACTGTGTATTCTGAAAGAGTGAGCTCATGCGTTTTTTCCCATGAATAGTTATCTCCTTTTTACTATGAGCTACATCATCCATTATATTTGGGATTATTTTGTTTTGGTGTCAGGGATATTTGTCTCTGTGACCGCCCTCCCCCCATAGAAACCAACATTTTATCTATAAACACAAGACAGTGTATCCTTCGAAGCAGGTAGCCCCGCTGCTGCTCAGCTGTTGCCCTTGACCTTAAGAGAACTTTTATTTTTCTTCCACTTCTCAGCCTGCGTTCTATTTTCATGCCAATATGATATTGTGGCCCTTCTCCTGAAATGTTTGCCGGTTGTGCTGGATTCATCAAGTTGAAGCAAAATATTGGATATATATTTAATATATATTAGGTTGAACTGCAAGAAATCCCTTTTGTCAAATATATTGCCCTTTCTACGGGAGGCAGCTTGATCTAAACCAGATTATGTATAACAGTGTATGTGCATGTGTTGATATTAAGAAACATGAATAAACTAGAAAGCTCTTTCAAGTCCTTTTAGTTTAAGCTTCGGATTTAAATAGAAGCAAAGAAAGACATAGTGATTGATTCACTATAAATGAGTTGTTACCCTGTATTACCAGCAAGGGTGTTACTTTTTAAAAATTGCAGAACACTTAGAATTTTTCTCCATTTTAATTTGGAGATGACAAAGGTACAAACAGAAACAAAATTTTAGAAATAACATTCTAATAATCATATGTTCCTGAAAAGAAATCCATGCCACAGATTCTGCTAATATTCATTAGATGTTAGTATTATGAAGACCATATAGTAACACTATGTATAGTTTTGTTTTATTTTAGTTTTGGGGGGAGTGCACTTTTAGTATTATAAAAATCAAAGTGTCCTTATTTCTCTGACTAAAAATGAGCCAGATCAAAATACTCATGATGATGATTGTACAGGAATATACTTTTTCTTCCTTCATGCTTTTATTCAGTTTTAAAGTGCTTAGTCTATGCCATTCGGCAATGCAAAGCTTGAGAAACACCTCCTTTCTATTAAATAATTCTCAAGGTGAAGTTTTTCACTCAAATTTGAGAAAACACTATCATTCCTGTGATGTATTAAAAATGTCTGGAAAGATGGGCTTAGATATTTTCATGTTCTACAGGAATAAGTGATTACAATAATGTGAATTTTGAAAATTGCTTTCAAACTAAAATCAATATTAATGATCTTTTCCATTATGATGGTTGTTTTTTTTATGTTAAACTGAAAAATAATGATCCAGACAAAATTGTAGTAAGTCCTAATGACCACACTGCCAGATGCAGTCCGTGCTCTGGTCCAGGGTTGACCCCTGTGGGTGACATCATTGAGTTGCTGTGACCTCTGGTTCCCAGGGCTTCGGGCCAATGGAAAGCCCTGGGACTAGATTAGATTGGAGGGAGCAAGCATGGCCCAAGTGTCTATTTCACAGCAACTCTCCTTGCTGGTGGCCACAACTTGGTTGTGTCGCTCAATCAAAGGCCATCACGTTTCTCAAGCAGTCCTATCTGTACACCTACCTTCCCCAACATCTTGGGAACCCATTTCTCTACTTTAGGTGAAGGGGTCGTAACAACAGATCCCCAGGCCTGCAAGTCCCATTATGCTGACCTGTCCCTTGTTGGTGTCTCTAAGCCCTGCCTGCACCACTTGTAAAGACAAGAGTATCTTTATTAAAAGCTCTTCAGCTACATCATTTGAAAGACCATCTACTTCTGTCACAGCACACTTCTAACATGGCACATGTATGACTATTAGAATTAAGTTTAAGCTATTTTCTTATGGAGTTCTAAAAACAAATAATAAACTTTGCATCAGCTTCAATGGATTTTTCTACATTCTGAACAACCTGCCTAAATTTATCAAAACTTATCTGCATTTACAAATGAAATACATTAATCTAATGAAAATATATTTGCTATTGTTAACATCATTATAATGGTTTTAGAAAGCAGATTTTATTGCTTTGGTTAAAAAAAGACAAATGGCTGTATTCATATAATTATTGTAAAAACAGTGACACCCAACTATCTCCAAAATACATAATTTAATTAGACCAACTAGCCTGTCAGTCTGTTCAAGTGTGAAGACAAATATCTTCTTCATTGCTGTAATCCAAACTCCAAGCAGAGGTCAGAGGTTGGCTGATGGTAGATTTTTTAAATAAATATCTGTGTGTTGAATTTATAAAGAAGTTTCAAGCCCAATAACTACTTTAAATGCTGTAATATTTCTTTTAAAATTAAATCATATATGTGATATATAAATATGTATATCTATAATTATTATTACATTAGTAACAGACAAAAATTTAATTGAGCTGTTATGATTAGGGGATTAGATTTAAATACCCCTACTCTAATTTCCAGAATAAAATAATAGAATCTTATACTTGGAACAGTTCTACAAGAATAGTTGCCCTTTAGAATTTGAAAATTGAGACTAAAGTAGTCTAAGAGAGTCATCTACCAGTAATACACAATTGATCTGAAAATTAAACACCTCCCGGTTTTATAGCCTCCTGGTTTTATAGCACAAGCTTCTGGATTTTGAAGCAAGACTTCTTCAGGAATTCCCACTGAAAATTTGGTGCCACTCAGGTAAAAAGTAACTTTGAAGCTAACTAGAATGTCACTAGGACAAGGGAAGAGACCAGGGACCAGCGAGTTGCCTTATCTGCCTCCCTTCTCAGAGCCTAGAGCACTGGCTCCCTGCTGGATTTCTAGAGACTAAGAGCTGATTGATTCCCTGGCAACTTCTATCAAGTAAGACGGGGGGTTCAAGATGAGGTGGAGCTAAGAGAGAAGATCCCTCCAAATGATACCATTCTGGGGTAAAAGAGAGGCTCATTTTTCTTGCTGCTCATTCTATTTCTCATTTTCCCATTTCTCCTTTTCTATCTCTGTACATTCTTTGTCTTTTCTCAAAGACAAAAGTCTTAATCCCCAATAGTAACTTATCAGAGCCATAACATCCTTTCGTCCAGGGGTAATTTTGAGCATATCAATTTATTTAACTGGTAAATTGACCAGTAGAATTCAACTTATTTCAACCAACTTTTGTTGAAGCTCAAGCAATGTTCTTAAGAATAAATTACAATTTGTTGAGAAATCTGAACAGAGGCTTCTGTTGAAGAAAGGCACTGAGACTCTGTCACGACTGGTCCCACACAACTGGAGGCTCCTTGGAAGGTACATCCCAACTACTATGCCTGGGATAGCAGCCGCTTCAAGGAAGCGGCCTTGAGAGAGCAGGGTGCTGTTGAGATTGTATCAACTTAATATGTGGCTGAACTCAGTTAAAACCTCTATATAAAGGTTTAAGATTCTTTCAGGGGGTGGAGAGCTACTTGATTGTGGATACCCAAGACTAGCCACGTATGTAAGAGTCCTTTCTTGTTAGGCCTGCCTCTGTTTTCCTTCTCTCCTTGCACCTGTATGAGGGGCAGGGGGGTGGGGGGCAGCTTCAAATTTCACCAGGGGAAGCCCTGAGGTTGCAAACCAACAGCTTGAGGCAAATAAATAATTTCTGTAAATAGGGTCCCATTTGACCACATCTATCTTAGTGAACCAGAATAGGCATCATGAATTAAGTGATGTTTGAACTGAACAATTTACAACAATAGGTAAATATGGGAGGAGACCTTGTTGCTTTACAACTGCTGGAAGAAGAGAAGGTTGGATAAGCAGATGGAGCGAGGCTGGGGAGAGAGCCTCGCAGGCCATGCCCAAAACTCCATAGACAATTAGATAGTTTGTGACAAGCCTTTGAAAATACTTTTCAGTGTGGAAGTGACATATTTTAAGATGTAACTTAAATAACCCAAACTGACCTAAATCAACTGAAAAAAAAAAAGTTAGTTTATGAAAATGATACAGAAGCGAATGGAACATAGGGCACACTGGAATTTTTTTCTTCTGGGGGGATCCGACCAAAGCAAATAGTTATGCCAAGTATTTTGAGACCCATACATTTTGCTAGCATTATTGGTGTCCAATTTGAACAAAAATCCACAGGGTTGGCAGAAGTTCTAAACTTTTTTTAGATTTGCAGAGCCAAAAATAACATAAAACAAACAGGAGAAACTTAAGACACAGGAAATAAAGTATAGTACAATGAAAATCTGCAAAGGAAAGAAAACATTTCTTTAGTAAATAAGCAAGAAAATAATTGAATCGTACTCAACTTTCACTGATTTTTTTAACAAAAAATTATTGATTTTTTTTTTTTTTTGCTTTCGTCAGCCTATTTTAGGTACGGGAAGAATATCCCCCTTTCTATCTCTCTTTAGAGTAATCTAGATTTTGTGGTAGAAGCTCTGTATATCTAAACCCACTCTAGTCACTATGTTCTATTGTACTTTTGAGTAGTTTGAGTAGCATCTGAAATGGAGTATTATTTCTAAACCGTTTCAGATTATCTGTCTTTTTCATTCCCTTTATCTACTAAATATTATAATAGTATTTGTATATATAGTACATATTAATCAATAAAAAATATAGTACTTGGAAACATTTTTACTCACAGAAATATTTGTAAGAGAATTATTTCTTATTTTTGTTCAAAAATCTTAATAAGCTCTTTTTTTGACCATTGCCAAAATGTACCTCATTCTCTTTGGAAGTGAAACTGTTATTTTGCTTCTGTTTTAACTCGTATCATCAGTTTTCCTAGGCTAAGATCATCATTATTTTTCTGTAAATTGTATCTTAATTCCATACCTCACCTACTGGGATTTACATGGTATGAATTATTTTGAAGTGGAAAAAAAAGCTGTTAAGACGGGCTGATGACCATTGTCTTAAATATCATTTTCCTCACATCGAGGGTTACACCTGGAAACTGTTCATCACAGCCAAAAAGGCAGGGCCTCCTTGAGATGTAGCTCATCAGAATGACTAATACAAAGCTATTTTTCTCATAAATCTGCGTATTCTCCCACCATCTGGTATGTGCATTTTTCCAGAAAGTTAAAAAAATACTGATGGAATGTTTTGACCCAACTGCAGTTCAGTTCACATGGTTTGCTCTTTCAGTTCCCAAGATGACTTGTCAGCCAAGCCTATAGTGTGGTATTGCATCAGAATATCTTCTGCAATGGGAATTCCAGGTGAGACATCTAGAGGCAAAAGGGGGAACTGCTTATGCATCAAACCATCATTAGTATTTTGCTTCAAATCAATGTTGAGTTAAAAAAAAAAAACCCTAACAGTCTGTGTACCCATCACTAAATATCAACTCATAAATCCTCACAGGCATTGATTTTGAGCATGCCAGCCCTGTGAGTTTAACAGTTTTCTTGGATTTTCAATGATTTGCTAGAATGATTTATAAAGCTTTTATACTGTCAACACCAAAGAAGATGCATATTGCTGATTCAATGAAAATATGTACTTATAGAAGAGATGTTATGCATTACGTCTGGACATACATGTAAACACTTGTCTCAGACAAATACAAAATAACGTCTGCTTAAAGCTGTTAATCTAGGTAATGTTTTATTCAAACCAAAAGGCACACATGACATTTGTAAAAAACAAGTAACAACAGCATGTATCCTAGAATGTATAATATGAAGTCCTCTAGCAGACCGTGGGTGTACAGTGGGGAAAACAGCAGAGATACTGCCGGCCCTCATGCAGCTTATAGTCCAGTGTAGAGATAAAGACTTTAAAAAGCAACAATAAAAAGATGTGCAATTACAAATTATAGTAAGTACAATGGAGGGAAGAAGTGTATGAACTCATAAAATGATAGATATTGACAGAGGCAACTTTGGAAGTCACCTAGTGATCAAACACAATATTTCAGAGTTACAGAATATAAGGCTGATTTAATTAGATAAAGAGACTTGTCCAAGGTCACCAAACTAGCATGTGGCCAATTTCAGAATAGATATAGAGAAAATGTAAATCAGTTAATTTTTCCAAAAGAAAGTAATATTACAGCAGATTAAAAGTGACTTGCATAGCTTTGCTACAGAGCAATGAGGTTAGAAAAAGCAGGAGGGAAGATTTCTTGACTTACAAATGCCACATGAAAAGTGAAGTGGGTCAGTCTTTTGAGGAGATTATGTCTGTCAGTCTCAGTTAACTTATATTGTGGTAACAAACAATTCTAAAATTGTAGAACATTGCAACAAGATCTATTTTCCTCATGCCCTGTGTCTTCTGTGCTTTGTCTATGGCTCTGAGCCGATTTATCTGCACTTGTGGGCACCAGCTAACAAGGAAGACTTTGGCCTAAAGCACCTCTGAAGGTGAGGACAGAAGGAAGAGCAAATTTGTTGACCATGTGTTGGCTCTTGTTGCTTCTGCTTAGAAGTGTAGCCACATTGTATCTGCTCCCAAGGTGAGTCCAAGATTTTATTTGAGTATAGTCTTCTTGTTGGTAGAAGTTAAGGGTGAATAATAAATATAACCTATCACATACATGGATTATATGTCTTTCATATGAAGACTAAAAGAGATGCAATATTTTAGTGAAAGATCCTGGAAGCATATCTGGATTAATTATTGTTTTACCAGTTGTTTACTTCCTCAGCTGGTATTGAATAGTCCTCTTTGTGTGGGGAGCTCTAAATCCCCATTCTCAGCCTGTAGCATCTGGGTTCCCACCTCCATCTTTAGCAATGAAATACCCATTATACATCTGATCTAAGTTAGTGATTATTTCCTACTCTTCTGGCCACAATGATTGGATGACACGCAGGGACTTAACCCAGAGTTGATCTAATTAAAGCAATACTTCATGCTTCTGTGGGAACCACAGGTGGTTGGTAATAAGGAAGAATAATTTAATATTTCCTGTTAGACTTGGACCTCAAAGGATATGAAGCAGGAGCTGCCGTAGGTCACCCCGTTCCTACCTAGAGCTTGAGAATGAAACCCATCATGGGGAGGGGGAGAGTGCTCATCTAAGTTGGGAATCAAGTCCTTTGAGAAAACGTTTGAGCTCCTGAGTGCAAGTGTTCATGAAGACAAGCCTCCCCCTGGGCTTTTCAGTTATTGAGATAATTTTGTTGTTGTAATTAAGATTTTTTGGGTCTTTCAACATTTGCAACTTGAAATATGTGATATTGTGAGCAACTTACTCTGAATCAATGCTTATTTCTCTGTTTAAAAAAGAAAAAGAAAAAAAATAGGAGGCGTGATTGAATTCGATGGTACCCAGATACAGCGTTCTAGGACTACATAATCTGATAGGTTAAGGCTCTAGTTAAGAGCATTATTGTTTATATCTATTGGGGATTATATTTTAAATGTGTGTCTCAGTGTTAGTACCCAGCTCAGAACTGCTCCTTTCTATGGCATTGCAACTTTTTTCGATGACAAAAACACTCTACAATAACCGCTTTGGGGCTCACAAGTTAAGTCCATTGATATCGTTTCAATGTCTTTGAACTACTATTTTAAAAGTTCTTGGAGCCTAGGCCTTCAAAGGCTGCTGCCTCCCCCTGGAGGTCCCTATGCCGTTCACAGACTGTCACCTGTCAACAGCGTTTCTGCTGCAGCTTGGGTCATTCTTTAGTTTTCCATTTTGCAGTTTCAATCAGCAATTGTTTAGACGCTTTTCAGTATCTTCACCATGGCCGGTCATCTAAGGAGTGATCTACTTGAGTTCTAGTTTTCCTTGAAATGTATTTTTCCTACTTGGCCTAATTCTGGAAAGCCTGAGCACATGGGAGAGGTATAAGGGATTTCTTACCAATTTTCACTCCAAATTGGGAATCAGGTTTAGTCCAGATGGGTCCCCCAGATCATGCTCAAATCTTTAGAGCTGCTGTATCTTCATGAAGTCATGTCAAGGTGCCCTGAGACCTTGAGAATGTAGGATCATGAACAAAGAAACAAACAAGGCTCCCAGGGCCTCCTTCGTCATGCTAACAACCCAACGGGTACCTGAGGTATCAGATACTGGGCCAATCAAAGACATTATTTTTTATTTTGCTCATAGGATGCTTTAAAAGTTACTTGGTGATGTCTCTCAATGTATATTTTTAGCAATATCATTACACTTTATAATAAAATGATTTGTAATTGAAAGAAAAAAGTTTTTGTAGCTCTCTATGGGAAAAATAGAATTGGGGATTTTTAGATTATGTAGGGGAAAGCTCTCTCATCCCTTTTTTAAAAAAAATGTCTAAGTCATAATGACCCCTTTAAGGGTCCATAAACAAAGTTTTGAATCTGTAAAGACTTCAAATTACAAGTACTGACTGGTTTGGTAACTACATAAGTCATAACACATTACACCCAAACCTGGTAGCATTTCAACTCCACAACCAGTACTCAAATCTTAGTATATATGATGCCTCATGCTATTTATGATAGGGGCATGTAGACCATTGAAATTCAATATTTACACCCAGTGAGTGGGCACTGTCTCAGAAGATAAGGCAAGCAGAGTACATATGGATGGGCTTTAGGATGGAATAGGTCCCACATGGTAAGGGAAGGAAATCAGAAAATACATCCTGCAAGAAATAAAAAATGAAGCATGTTTTGTAAAGTTTGAAGCCACAAAATTAAAAACAACAATGATGAGGACAATGATGCATAGAACAGAAACTGAAACAGTGAAAACAAGGAATGTGTACTAAGGTATTACTCACAAGTTACAATAATCATCTTAGGAAGATCAAGTAATTTAATACAGTGGTATTAAGAAAAAGTATAGTTTCTTCATTTTAGGGCAAATGCAGCGGCAGCCTGGAGTACTTAAGTCATTTGCCTATAGCCACACAGCCAGGGGTAGAAGAATCAGGATTTGAATGCAGGTTTACACAGCTCCAGGGCTTGAGCTGGGTCATGCCATGCATCTCGTCTCCTTGTCTTGATCTCATACTTCTTCCCCTTTGTATTTCCCACACTCACCCTGTTCAGGGTTCTGGGGTCGCTAAAGGATGGAACCCAGCCTTGCTGGCTCTGTTCTAGGACTATCACTGCAACAATCATAAGAGTTACATTAACGATGACAGTGTTTATGAAGCAGAGGTCACCCAACGAGGAATAAGGTGGTACCACTGTCTGATCCTGTCACAGAGCCGGAAGGGTCCCAGGGCTCTTTGAAGTCCATTTTAGGTGGGAGATTTCCTCCATCTGTGACAGACCCTCTTGCCTATAGCTGCTAAGCATATCTTTTAACCCAAGCCAGGTATATTGGGTGTCAACTAGGGGTGAATATCCCATCTAATAATGATGAGTCCATTAGTGTCAAAAACCTAAGTAAGGGGAAGAACTAGACAAAAGTCACCATATTCTCTGAAGTGATACATTAGAACATGAATTCCACTGAAAATATGCTGTCTTGCAGTTCTGCGCAGAATTTTGACGGGCTTACCATAATATCCTTAAACAGCAGAGGTTACAAACTGTGACTATAATAATTTAGATAATCTGAGAAATTTTATTTAAAAAAATATCTTTGAAAGAATTGTGCTGTACTGTAGTCCTCAGGTTGGAATTTTAAAAGAACAATGGATTGATTAGCCTTAGCCTTTTGTCAAAATAAAATCTGGAGGGTGCCATGGAAAAAGCACAGTCTTTGATTTTGTTCGATGAAGATGCTGAAGGTAAAGGGATCTCCATTTCTCTTTTGGTGGACACTTGCCCTTGGGGACTCACCTTATTTATTGATTGTTGAAACTTGAAGGTCTGCTGGTGTTTCATGTTATTTTTATGTGCTTCTGTTTCTTTATCATTTCATTGTTTCAGGTCAAAATTTGCCTGTGGGCCCTTTGAGTTGTGACAAAACAGTTGGTACATGACAAGTTGCCAGAGTGAGCAGCCGCCTGTCACACTCCATGGCCAGCCCTGACACCAATGAAAAAGGCGGTCCCAGTTTTAAATGGACCCATTTCTATAACCTCAGAAAATTGTTTTCATGCCTTTGAGCTGTCAGGAGGAAAAGAACACATCCACAATGACCTGCACCTAATTTATCATCTCTTTAATGCCTGCCCCATATCGCCTTTTGGCAACCACCGAAAGGTCATGTAAATTAAAAATACAGGTCTGGGAAGCAATAAAGCACATTCTTAAGGAACCACATGAAAAACAAGGCAAGTGTTCGGGGAAAAAAGATGAATGTCTCATCTACTAATTTTTAGGACAACAAAAAATTGTAATAGATTGGAAAAACACTCTTTTTGTGCATTATACAAGAGACAATGTGGAAGAAGCTATAAACGACAGCGGAAACATGTTAATGGGAATTTATATTTTACAGGCACACGTTTTATTGTGCTTCACTTTATTATGCTTCACAGATGTTGCAGGTTTTTTACAAATAAAAGCCAACCAACAAATTATGACTCACTCTATTCTGTCATAATTCCAACCAGAGGTGTCTGGAACTGAACCCGCAACATCCCTGTGGCATGACTGCATTCATCTTCATATGTAAGTCAAAGGTTGCCACGTCTGAAATTTTTAAAGTAACCAAATTAATAATATGAATTCTTTAAGATTAAAGTTCAAAACTTCTATTATTTTACATTGAGTATTTGGTAATTAAATATCTAAGCATATTCTGTTCCTTTTAAGTAGGAAATACAACTGCTACAAGGCTCCAACAGAAAAATAACCTATTTCCTGCAAAAATATCATACTATCCTCACTACACTAAGGACAGAAATATAAATTAAATTTGATTAACACGGTAATAAAGCAAAAGTTAGAATTTGAGTGATGTAAAAATAGAAAAAGAGGAAAGAACAATAAGTAAATAACAAGAAAACAAAAACTGAATGAGATGAAACTATAGGTTTATATATCATTGCTTTTAAATAGCCTTACTATTTTGATTTAAAATTCATAGTAAAAGTTTAAAAGAGTCCAATTCAATCACAAAGCAAAACTCCCAGTTAATTATTTATAAGAAGTAGAGCCAATCCAAAATGATCCCAATATAATGATGAAATAAATAAGACCCACAGTCAAAGAAAAACAGGAAAAAATGTTTTTAAAAAGCCTGATAAAAAAATTAGAGAGCAAAAACCTCCAATCACAAAACGTGTTTGCCTATAGTAGTCAAAGACACAATCCACAATGAAGATATAACAGCTTTGCACATTAAATGCTGAATGATATAAAATCAAAATTAGAGGTTTCTATGACTTTACCTGGATCCCAGATTGTATAAATTATAGAATAAGAAAGAAAACCACATTTCCTATAGCTAACATCCAGTGTTCTTTCCATGCTGCTCAAATTTTCAAAATAGGACGAGGACTGCGCCCCTGAAAATTAAATGCCATTTACAAATCCATGTATGCACCCCTTTAAGGCTTCATATATAGCAGATCCGGCAACCTGTGGTAATTTTCAGAGATTGAAATGACTGCTGTCCCTAGTGCGCTCTCGTGCGAAGTAGGAAAATCAAGCTTTTGAGATCTTTTCGCTTTTCTCCCCACTAGTTCTCCTCCAACACCCTCTCCAAATGCCCTCCCCTCCTCAGTCCTTGTTGCCAGACACTCCTGTGCCTCTGGCAAAGCGCACTTTTTCGCATTGTCTTTGCCTTGTCTTTGCCTTTCCTTATTCCGTGAAGAAACTTTCTGCCTTTCTTCTCTACTGGGGCACATCGAGTCATGGAGGGACTCAGAGCTACGCTAACTGGCGCTACCGCCCTGATTTTGGTCCTCTGCAAATCCAAGACTCTGTATCTTAGTCAGCAAGTGCCCAAGAAAGCCTGGAAAGCTCTGACGGAGGGACCCCAGGAAGGATACGACCTTTCCTGTGCTCAGTATTACGAAACCAAAACAAAAATCAAAGTGCCCTGCACTTCATCCGCAGAAGGTCCCAACTGATAACTTTTTCAGAATCTAAAGCAACAGCCCCTACCATCCAAGCCCCCTTAGCTGTTTGTGTTTTCAACATTATAGTATATACTGACAGTTTTCAGTTGTCTGTCTTCCTCGATAGACAATATACTACACGAGAGAGGAGGGATTGTTTCTGCTTTGTTCACCTTTTCCCCAGCACCCTGGCACACAGTAGAGGATCAAAAAATATTTGAGGAAGAAAGGAAGGAAGGGGGAAGGAAGAAAGGAAAGAAAGAAGGAAGGAAGAAAGATGAACTAAAAATAAAAGGGAATGATGAATCTTGTTTTTAGAATGTATTTCTGGAACAAGAGAAAATTTTGTTTCCACAGAAAACTAATGATCTTTATTTTTTGTAACAATTTACCATACCTTTATTTTATAATTAATTTTTTTTACATGTGAATATCTTTCTGAATACTCACCTAAAAGGAAATCAAAATTAAAATTACTTCTCTGGTTGAGAGTTAGCTATCATTACTAAGCAATAGCTGAGATACAGCTACCCTTACTAAGCAATCAGTTTCTTTCTACATCATGCCAAAGAACATTTCAAAAAAGTAAATTATCTTGAAACACCATAATTATTGGTATTTTTCTGCCAGATGTTAAGCAACCACTAAGACATCCTTTCTTATAGACACTCTTATTCTCATACACTTCAATTAGCTGTGCTCATGGCATAGAAGTTTACATAAAAACACATCGCCTCTGTGTAAATAATCTGTGAAGCGTATGTCATTTGGTACATAGCCCTCAATTCAGTTTTTTTAGCTATCTGTAAATATAATAAACTTGAATATTTGCATAGAGAGGTTAAATTGTTAATATTTATGTATCAGAATTACTTCCAGATAACACTAAAGATATTAACATAGCTAACCCTTTTAGTCAATACCAAGAAAATTTCATATACTTTATAAAATGATCCCATTATTTTTTCAGTATCTTTATTAAATGCCCAATGAAATTAAGTAACGTAATTCATTTTTATTGGAATATATCTTATGGCATTGTTCATTAATGGATGCTATTTACCTGGACTAGTTGGCTGACTAAGAGAGCTTCTGTTGTAATCATATAAAATTCTTTCTATCTATGCTCTTAACTAAAGGACTTCTTTAAGTTAATACCTACTTAAATAAATAAAATATAAAAAGTTACTAGGATAGTAATCATATAAAGGTTCATGGAAAATGGAAGGGAAAGCTGAATTCCAGAAGAGGAATTCAGATCCCTCAATATCTTGAGTTCAGCCTCTGAGACCTTGAGCAGAGAATCCCGTAGGCTGTGCATTGGCTTCTAATCTACAGGAAAAAATGAGATAATAAATGGGTGCTAGATTAAGCCACTAAGTGTTTTAATTTATTATGCAAAGACCAATAACTAATACAGATCGCCACTCATATTATTGAGAATGCACTGAATGTATAGGTTGTGCCATGTGAAGTTTCAGATGGTTGACACATAAAATAATGGCAATCTCATAGTTGAAAGAATCCTCATGCAACTCAGTTAACTCTTTGTGGTTAAAGGGCTGAGAGTCTCAGCATTCAGGGACACCTGCAGTTGCCTGCCCCGTGACTCTCTCCACAGGGGTTTATATGATTGTTTGCTTCTGAAACACCAGCAGGAGAATTTCTGACTCTGTCCAGATTCAACCTGGAAATCTTTCAAAGGACGTGTCTGATTAAGTCAGGCTCACCCAGGATAATCTTCCTTTTGATCAACTAAGTCTACTGAGCAGGAACCTTAATTAAATCTGCAAAATGTCTTCACTTTAGTCATGTTTTATTGGTTAGAAAAAAGTTACAGGTCTTGCCAACACTCAAGGGGATGAGATTAAACAAGAGTGTGTGTCATAATTTTAAATAACTCTCCTTTACGAACTGGTGTGGCTAAGAGAATGATCTGTAAGCTATTATCCAGAAAAGCAAAGTCAGTCTCTCTCTCTTTCATTGTCCAGCTGTTTTTTATTTTAGCCTGTATGTTACAAGCAGCACATTTACCCTGTTTTGTTAACTGTAATCTCATTCTTTACCTATTCATAATCACTGTCACAAAGTCTGTATCAATTTTATTGTCGAGATGTATTGCTTCCATCAATATACCTTCTGCAAAATGCCTGAGACTACTTACTTATGGTCAATGATGGTTTGTCTATTTACAAGGTTATGGGCCTTTGCATTTTATTCAAATTGCTTGGTTTCTTGCCTTCTTAATTCACTTATTTACTTAAGAATATTTTTCAAGAACTTACTATGTTTCAGGGGAGGAGATGGATAAATGTGTACAGATTCAAGAGTGGAGCTTATCAACTAGTTGGGGAGTTAGATATTAATCAAATAATCACACACAAAAAGATAAATTGCGACAGTGACAATAGCTACAAGTAAAGGAAAAAGTATAAGGTTTTATATTTGAATAGCTTGACCAAGTCAAGTAAATCTACCATATTACCCTGAGTTAGTAAAGTGGTTAACTAGAAATAAAATAGATTAACTAGAAAAAAAACTAGAAGAGGACATTCTTTTTACAAAATCAGTGGCCTGAAGTAAAGGAAGTTCATCCAAAGACATGAATGAAGGACATCACGGGGGTGAAGATGGAGGACATTCTAATTACGTTAACTCTAGCAAACAAACGCGGTCTCAGGAATCAGTGGGGTAGCAGAGGTGCCCAAGGCAGGTATGAAGGGAGAGCTGTGGGAAGAAAACGGGAAGAAACACAGAGATGTTTAAAATTCCACAGAAGAAATCACTGAAAATGATGACACTGAGCCTCCAGAATGGCTTCACTTTGGAAGTCTGCCTGATCTGTGTTTGTTGGAATTGTCTGAACACAATGACCTTTCTCCATGAGTGTCAGGTGCCGGTGGCATTTCTTCCAGCTGAGCGCTATATCCGGATTTGATAATTACCATGTTCTTATCTGTCACCATTCTGGGACAGTGAGTCCTACTAGGCCTTGGCGACTTGTTAGCTTTTTAGACGGGATTTCCAAACACCGTGGAAGAATTCCCCTGCAGCTCTACATGTAGCACACTGTGATGGAGGCAGTTTATTTATCATCTCTCTACCCATGAAGAATCTGACAAGGAGCTTTTCAGAAAATCGAAATGGAAGGACCACGGAAGCGCGATGGCAGGGGATGCTCGGACAGGCGTCCACAATGTGCACTTCCCTAGTTTGTTTAAAGAAAATCAAACTGTCTGCCTCTAGTACGCCTGAGACTGGTAGAAACGGTGGCTTCAGAGAACAGCAGTCACAGCCCCACAGCAAGCACGAGGCAGGAACTGGCAAGCCTTTAAAGGAAGCAACTACCTTTCTGCAAGGGAAAAAAAAAAAAAGACTCTGGCGATGAAGTGGGTTAACACTGGAACTGCATTCCTAATGACATGGCATAATTTGTTCCAATGGAAGTTTTTAGAAACAGAAAAGATTTTCGTATGTCCAAGAGAGCAGAGGTATGGCTCTGCATGAGGTAGACCATAAATTAGTTGACTATTATAAGTTTTTCCATGGCATATTTAGATTTAATTATAAATAATGTAAAAAACAAATTAATGTATATTATAAGCCACTTTTGATCATTGCATTGACCTTGTTTATGGTTCCCAGTTGCCTACAATTTATGATGATGTTTCCTCAGCATTTCCTCACATCCTAATTCACTTTTCTAAGCTTCTAAAAGACCCCAGCTGCATCTATCCACTCTATCCTAGCATCCCTGCTTACTTATGACTAGCTCTTCATGTCTGTATTTTATATTTGTATCTTGGTATCATTTGCAGGTTTTAGTCTGTGATATTTTCTCATCTTCTTTCTTCTTCTCTATTTATACTTCAAGTCTCAAATATCAGGCTATCTCCTTGGAGAAGGTCCCTAATTCACCACAAATAGGTTTATATAATCCTCCTCTGTATCACCTATTTTCATTCATTTTGTATTTTAACTATTTGCATACCTCTTGGGCAGTGAACTGTACAAAGTCAAAGACTATATTTTACTCATATTCTAATTATTGCCAATAAGCATATTACATGTACAAAAGCATATAATATCATGAGTGTTTTGAAATAGGTGCTTAATTAGAAATGCACATCCAACCAATATGCTTACTGCAAACTTTCAGACCTATACCTGGATGGCCCACATGAATTCACTGGTGAGTCATGGATTCTACCGTGGAACGCCTCTTCTTTTTGTGAGCATAAAAACATTTTATTTACATGACCCAATCTCACATATTATAAGCAGTCTGCATATTTTCAATAACAGTCTTGTAAGTGTGCTATTACAAGTACAGAAGCTTACTTTTAAAAAATTTTTCTAATCTCACTTTCTAAGTCAAGACCCTCATGATATTTACCTACATTTTTGGGACCCTTCTAACTAGTTTCCATGACTTCCAAGAATCCTCTTTTAACATTGTTTATAATGTAAGCATAGTTATTATTTTTTAATTATATAAATATATTACTTTCTTGCCCCAACAACAACCACAATAGTAACAACAAATGGCTTTGATGAGCCCTCAGCAGATACTCAACCAAGAATGAAGAATGTTGGTGACCAGGGACCAAATTAACTGAAAAGTGAAAATCAGCCCTGTTGACAACTGTCAAGAAAAAGGACAGGACTTGCTGATGACCAGATTGCAATACTGCCATCGAAACACAGTGTTCAGTCCCCAACACAGACAAAACCATGCCTGCACCACAGACGCGACTAACCATTTCCCTTCTCCTGGCCAACACTGAGGATTACTGCTTCTTTTCCAGGACCTCTCTAGCCCTACTTTAATCTTCACAGTTCAAGGACACCTTAATAAGATACCTGGTCACAAACTAGCCCCTGACACTTGACAGTGTCCCAATCAGATCCTACTCTGGCTTCCCCAATTCCTACTTAAACTCACCACACATGATGCCAAGTCTCCTTAACCTCTCTACACAATGACTATGTAGAGACTAGTGGCAACTTGCCAATGGGATGTGTTCTCTATTGCTGTAGTACAATTCACAAACCTAACTTTGTTTGGTTCTAGGAGTGCTCCTGGTGGACTTCACTGAACCTTGACAGGACATAATAAGTTTTCAATTACCAGTTATAGTTAATGCCCTTCCTCCATTCCAATATACTTCCCATTCCCAAAGTGAAAGCTATTGTTGACAGTGAGAGATAATACCAATGGGAGAAGGTTACTCCAGGGTTGTTTGTTTGTTTGTTTGTTTTTGGAGGCAGAAGTGATAGATCAGTAGATCTACAGAAATAGTAAGAATGTATTTAATATGTTTTTATTCTATTCAAAAATCCATGTTTCTCTTTTCTAGTCATAAGTCTTAAGACATCTTCATACCAAAAATATGCCCTCCCCACAAACACATCCTATATTTCCTTATTATGTGATATTGTTGTGTACATTCTCAAATTTACCAATTCTGTCACCAGTCCTCTTTGTGTTAAATCTCTGTTTAAAGCCCAGTTCCACTTTCATTTCTTCTGGGATATTATCTTCATTTCCAATATTCAGAATGGGTCACTTTCTCTTCTAGACTCATATAATCCTTTGAACTTGTAAGTAAACTTAGTTGTGTCTATACAATATTAATCTCCTCTGGTTTATAAATCCTTTGGGTTTTACAAATCCACATTTTTAACCGTAATGCCCAACACAGTTCCTTGAAAACAGGGCTGCACAATGTATAATTGATCAGCTTCAAAGGCATTGACCCATTTAACCAGTTTCTCAAGAAACTTGTTATTAATCCAGGATTCTAAATTACATTTTAACACAATATTATTCAATTCTGACTTAAAAATCAGAAGTGGTGGTAGCTTCTCAAGCTATTGTGGATGGGCAAGTTCCCTTAAGATGCCAAACTATAGATTCAAGTGTTACCACCAAGGACCAAGTTGCAAAGGAGATGGAATTTTCTGGAAGAACAGTTCTGATAGTTTGTAACATGTCCTAATGTATAGTCTTTTTACATTTATGCATATTGTTAGAGAAGTAGCTGCTGTAATCAGCAAAAACCAGAGTATCTGCCTTCTTAAGAAAATTAATAGTTAACTTTCTTGCTCTTCTGCCTCCTACCACTTTGGAAGTATGAATACATTAGATTGAACCATACAAAGTTTCTGGGGTTTTTTTGTCAAAAATTCTTAAATATCATCAATGCCATATAATCCAAACCAATCCATACTTTCTAACTCTAAACTGTGCTGTGACAATTCAGTTAATTAGGTTGCATCTTACTTTGGTTTCGTGTTCCTTTAATGATGTGCTCTCATCATGAAAACTAAACTTGGTTGTTCCCCATGTCTTGGCATCCAAAAAAAAAAGTGTAGAGAGATAGATAGATACAGATATAGATAAAATCTTACTGTGGACAGTGAATTGTAACCACTTACTATTGATTTTTTACTGTTTTCTGAGAATGATGCTGTCTTGACCTTGGCCTTCATTGCCTTAAGAAGACTCAAACAACCAGGCTGACTAAAGTACAGTTATCATCTTCAGAGACTTTTATCATATTGCTTCTGATCTATGAATACATCCTTAAAGTTATAAATTGAATCTAACCATGATGCAAAACATACTTTGTTGCAGTAAAATAGTCTTTTTCTAAACTACGAAGTCAGGGCTGTTAAGATTAAGAACCATTTCACAGATATGGTGGTCTCACAGCCTGGATACTGAGCACAGAGGTAAAGACAGCTTTTAGTGTGCTAAACTAACATGATTGATTCTTAAATCCCTTTTCTAAGAATATTTATAACATTAAATAGTAAATTTGAACCACTGAAGATTTTATTTCCAAACTTACCACCTGGGAGATATTATTGCCTCAGAAATTAATTTATCCTCTAAGGAGTTGATTATACTTCGGTATCTTAACATTTACACATTTCCCTTTTTTCCTATTTCTCTTTCCTTTCCTCCTAGAAATCCTTGGCCCAGGCACTTCTCTTTACCTTTACATTAGTAATAACTAGAAGTTGAAGGTGACAGCAAGGTTTGCATAAGCCAGTGAGTTGCTAAAAAGAACAGCGAGTTCTAAGTCACATGTTGATGGAAAAAATATGAATATACAATGCAAAGATAGATGAGATTCTTAATTGTTGTGTAACCACATGTGCAGTTAATAATATCCCAGCTGTTCAGAAGACATAGCAACCCCTTTTAGCCTCATACAGCTAAGGTTTTGGGAAAAGGATATTAATTTTTTTTAAATAAAATATTTAAGGACTAGTTTCAGATTTCCAAAAAAAAAAAAAATGCAAATAGAGTACTGAGTTCCCACATACCCCCACCCAGTTGTCCCTGTTGTTAACACATCACATTAGTGTTACACATTGGTCACTACATGATTATTCACTTACTCAGATTTCCCTCGTGTTGACCTTTGTTTTTGTTTTTATTACAGAATCCCACCCAAGATACCACATTACATTTTGTCATCATGATCAAGTCTCCTTATGTTATTTTTTTCATTGCAGCAGTTGTTTTTGATGACCTGACAGTTTGGGGAATACTGATCAGATACTTTTTAGAATGTCCCTCAACTGGGATTTGCCTGCTGTTGTTCTCATAATTATGCTGCAATGTTTTGGGGGATAAGATCACAACTACAAGGTGTCATTCTCAACATATCACACCAAGGGTACACACTATCAACTTGATTTATCACTGTTGAGTTAACTGTGACCTCATGACTGAGTAGAGTTTGTCAGAATTTCTCCACTGTAAAATTACGCTTTTATTTCCTTTCCAAAATATAGTCTTTGGAAGGAGGGTACTACGTGAAGCCCACACTTAAGGAATAGGCATTAAGTAAGGGGGGCCTCCTTTAAGGCAGAGTATCTACATAAATTGTTTAGAAAAATTCTGCATAGGAGACTTATTTATTTTTTCCATTAATTATCCTCACCCTATAATTAAATAATCAGACTACACTCATGGCTATTTATTTTTACATTGATTATAATCCAACAGTGCATTATTCATTTTGTTGCTAAAATTGTTCCAGCTTTGGTCACTGGAAACCCTTCCCATTAGCTTCTCTATCTCTTTGACATAGCCTAGCTGAATGTTTTTTTTTTCTTTTCTTTTCTTTTTTTTTTTTTTTAGCACTTCACACCTTTGGTGCTGCAACATGCTGCAAAGTCATTCGTAGGTTCTTGACTTGGCCCTTGAATCAGCCCTTTCTCAAAGGGTCTCTGGTTCCTTTTTTTGGAGAATAATATTAGAAACAAAGATATGGCCACTAAGTGTGCCCATAGCTACAGGTATATAGTTTCTTCTAGACCCTTTTAGCTGAAAGAATAAGGAAATATATGTGTATATACTAATATATGTATTTAAACATATATAAATATCTCTAATATGTATATATCTGTCTTTATACTAAGCTAAACATGTATTTATGCTAATACCTCCAGCTCTAATCCATAACCGCATGGCTCATTCTAGTTTCTTTCTCCCTTTGTTAATCTATAACCTAACAATCCAATGTGAGAAACTTGATTCCTACTCTCCATGTCCATTTAGTTAATTGTTCAATTCTGATGTACACATAAGGTGGCTTCAAAATTATTAACTGATACCATCATGGGAAACAATTTACCAAACAGAGATGAATACTTACATACAGTTCCTTTTGTTACTGTTTTACAGTTTATATTTATTTCCAAAACTTCTTAGCACCTTTCCCCTAACTTCTTCAGAGCATTTAATACATTTGTAATATATTTCCATACTTTTGTCACAGTCTTGAGTTCCGTCCTGGAATGTCCCAACTTGCTAAATGATGTTTTAAACATATATATATTTACCTCAGGATTTCTGTTCTTGGAGCAGAATGGAAGACATTTTGGAGAATTATGAAGCCTAACACCAAGATAAACACCTTGAAAGCCATTTCAATAGCCCCATCTAGAAATGGTAATTGCTGGAAATAAAGAATTATTAGAGAAGAAAAGGAGTGGATGCAGTTTGGATGGAGTGCAATTGAAGAGGGAATTGTGGGGAGAGAATAAGGAGATTAAGAATGTTTGTATTTAGTAGGAGGATGAGAGAATGAACTTCTAGGCAGCTACAAGTGGATAAAAGATTATCCCATGATAACGATAGGTCATTGACTAAGGAAAAAATAGTAAAACTTGAAGAGCAGGTAGTGATCATGGGAAAAGCCCAATGCAAACTCAGTTTGAACACATCAAGTTTGACGTACTCAAACATGAGTTTTGAACTAGAAATATAGAAATAAAAAGATCAATTTTATGTTTCAGTGTGTTATACAAGATCAACACTGGTAGATGCCAACACGAGTTTTTTCAGTAACTGTTGACCTTTGGGGTCCTGGGATAAGTTAAATTGCAAGAGTTCAGTGTGACAGTGACAAAGTTAGTTTTTACTGTTTTTATTTTGCATAGCTGGGCTTCATGGGAAGCAGATCATGGAAATAACCTTCTAGAAATTGCTTAGGAGAAGGAGAGAGAGGAGGAGGAGGAGAAGGAGGGGAAGAGAGAAAGAGGAGGAGGATGTGAGAAGGAGGAAGAAGAAGAGGGGGAGGAAGAAGAAGAAGAAGAAGAAGGTGAAGGAGGAGAAGGAAAGGGAGAATAAAAAGAAGAGAAAGAGGAAGAGGATGAAGAAGGAGAAGGAAAAGGAGAAGAAGGAGGAGAAGAGGGAGAAGGAGAAGCAGCTTACATATGAAGAAATCAAGTCTCTTCTCCATTGCAATATATTTTTGGTGCCATACCAATATCAGCCCACACCCCAGTGAAAGGATTTTTGTCCTTTAATTATCATTTGCTATATCTCCAGATATTGACCAAATCTTGACAGGCAGGGGCTGGGGTCTCAACTCCATGTCTATTGTCAATAAAGCCAGCAGATAAGTATCATAGATTAGAATGATCTTCTCTGCCAGCGTTGGGAAGATGGCATATACAAAGCAAAAGAAGCCCATATTGTTACCAAGAGCTCTGTTGAGATGATATGGATAGATCTTGTAGCATTGTTAAGTTACAGAGCAGCTCTACTGTGACTTTCTGGAGCCAATATCAATTCTAGAATAGGCTCTTAAATCCCAATTACAGTCCCCCTTCACAGATACTCTTTAAATTCATTAATAAATGAATAAACTCACCATTTAATTTCTTTACAACATGTTGATGATGTCTAGTAGAAATAAGCACACACACATATATTAGAATGGACACACATATATTAGAATGGAGATTGTATATGTGCTAAAAATGACTCAAACATGACAGTGTAGTACAACTGGTGATAACAAATGATAATGGGAATAATCTATCCCCAAAGGCAAAAACTTAGAAGTTATCATCAGTGGCAACACTGAGACTTGCTTCACAAGCATACTGTTGGTGACCTCCCCCCACCCCTTGAATATGGTCATGTACTAATTCTACACAACATCACATGATAAACTTATATGTGTTCTAGAGCATGAACATTGCCCGAAGTCATGTAGGAATGCAAAAGCAATAACAAAAAAACCAAACATGGACATTTTATAGAGCTGAGTATAAAAATATCTATTAAGTTTTAAAATAAAGTACTAGACCAGGTTACTTTCGCACTTAGAAAGATTTGCTTAGATTTTGTCCCCCAGACCTCTTAAGAATATATTTTTCTTTTTTTTTTGTTTGTTTGTTTGTTTTTTGGTAGCTCAGAATTTTTATATTTGAACAGATTGCCATGTGAAGTTTAAGCCTTTGAAAGCACACAGAAATTTAGAATCAATTCTACACCAGAAAAAAATGAATGTATTAGATAGATGATAGATAGATAGCAAGTATGACAAATAGGAAATAGGTCATACATTTCCTCTGTCTCTCTCTCACTGGCAATTTGGTCACAGAGTCTAAGAAAAGAGTCACTTTGAACAACAGCCAGATGTTATACTGTTATACCACTTGGACACCTTTTTTAAAAATTTAAATCATGCGGTAGTATCTTCAATTAAGAACAAAGCCCTTCTAATCATGTCACCTAGAGATCACTTCACCCACTGCTATTTGGCTACCAGGCCCTCTTTATTCATCAATTGTGAGGTGGAAGCCTTTTTCTAGGGGAATAAAATGCCATGATTTGTTGCCTTTGCCACTAAAAAAAAAAAAAAGTTGAAGAGCTGGGTGCAACACTGTGTCTCTTTCCCTCTTTCACAAGAACCACATCAAAAGAACCAAAATGTCTCTCTGTTGGTGATCACACCAATTTTTCCCAGGTTAGCACCACCAGTCACCATACACAGGTTGCCAGGACCAAACTTGATGACTTCAGCAATCTTGTCAGTCTCCAGAGCAATCTGCTCAATCTTAATGAACCACTGAATACAGATCTTAATTTCCTCTCTTGGCAGGGCATACTTAAGTCTGTTCCTTGGGACAGCGATGAGGGGAGACATTCTCGCAGATCGTGGGGACTAGCAGATGGATGAGGAATAAATACACTGGTCAGTTTAGCCAGCATCTAAGGCTTTGGAGGTACTACAGGTATCAGATGCATCTTGGGACCACAAGCCTTGGCTATGCTAGGCATGAAAATAGCCAAAGATGTTTGCATTTTGAA
Source organism: Pteronotus mesoamericanus (assembly GCF_021234165.1). NCBI lineage: Eukaryota > Metazoa > Chordata > Mammalia > Chiroptera > Mormoopidae > Pteronotus > Pteronotus mesoamericanus. The sequence continues at coordinate 3,459,470 of NW_026555277.1, forward strand.
AAAGAAAATCAACTCTCTTTCACTTTATTTCCTGAATGACCAAATTGACTTATACACTGTAACAATTTAATCTCCACCTGCTACTGAGGCTAAAGATACAATTAAAAATACCCTGGTAATATATGTGATATTTATTATTTTTTTAAACTTGAACACACAGAAACTCTAGCTAAATTTTTCAAAAACAAGAAACTTATTAAAAAGATATGAGGAAGGCTCACAGAATCAAAGGAATAGCAAAAAATCAATTGGGCCTCAGAGAGGACAAGAGCTGAAATCTCACCCAAGATCAAGTAGCAGAAATTAATGGATAATCTGCTAAGATCTTCAATTTTGAGAAGAATCAATTTTATCCATTTATCTTCATCCTTGAATTGCTTAGATCAAGATTCAAACCGTCAGAGAAGATACTATGTCCAGCTGAGGTCTTCACAGCCCATTGGCTAGTTGGGTTCATGGCCACCTTTACTGGTAGCCCTTCAGGTGTGCGTGCAATGGAAAAAGGATTGTATGCAGCTCTGGATACATGACAGACATCTTATAATTAAATCAACTTGCCATTTCATTGCCTTCTTGTCAGTCAGTTTAGACTTGCCAAATAGAGTCCATTATCTAACCAAGATTGTTTTGACTACTTAGCCTTATCACACAGTTAGTTTTTGCCATATCTGGATACTGGAAACCTACAAGAATTGAGCGAATTGCCAAATAAAATTAAAGTTTAATTTGAAAACTTTTCAATCAAACTACTTATTAGGCATTCATCACATGCAAACTAGATATTACATTTGGAAGCATAGATTTTAATTCAGCATATAAATACAGAATATAAATGACTTATTCAGGAAATAAATTAAGCTACTCACAAACTGATAGTAATAAATAGATGCTAGTCCATCATAGGCTCAAGTTGAAGCTTACTAAACCTTACTTACTTTAGCACTAAAGTAGAATACATACTTGTTCTATGATAGAGACTGACTAGCTATTTACCTAGTCTACTAGTTTTGCATTCCTTTCGAGCATGGAGTTGGGTGACATTTCCCAACCTCCTTTGCAGTAGCATGTGAGTATGTGACAGTTTTGCAATGTATGTCATTTTCAAGCCTGGCCAATAAAATCATTCCCAGAGATCCTCCACCATTCTTGCATTCCATTTTATTGGTGGACTGTGTTGCCCATGTGGTCATTGGAAGTCACATGTTTTGTGTATGGCAGAGCCTCCCTTAGCCTGGGTCCCTGAATGACTGTGGAGAAGACACCTTCCCTGGCTCTGCACTAAAACTAATTGAACTTAATGAGTGACAATAAACCAAATCTCAGTTTTTTTTTAATAAAGAGGCTGAAATTGTGAGGTTTTTCTGTTAAAGTAGTCCGCTTTCTTTTAATTAATACAGTTATACACTACACAGAGGTTTTCTGAGGCTTAAATTAGTGCATACAAAGAACTCAGTAGGATTTCTAACACACTGAAACTTGAAGTAAATGCTCATTATTATAACTAGGTGATCTATGTTTAGCTGAACAAGAAGGAATTAAATCAGATCCATTTATTTCCCAAATGATTATTAAATGTATTTGTCCACATAATTTTTTCTATATTTTTAAATTATGCATTTAAGGTCAGTACTTATGTTAACAGGTAAGCTCCACAAGTGAAAAAGTTGAAATATCAAACTGAACAAAGTATCCTTTTTTCCCAAATATTATATTTGTATATAAAGTATTACATTTTATCCTTAAGAATTAGTGGTTTCAGAACTGCTTTCAGTCCTCTCTTATTCTTATTTCTAATTCTGTATCTAACTAAAAGATCCCGATAGAGATTGGTAAGGCAACTATTCAGGTAAATGAGTGTAAAAATTAAAAATAAACCATGTTGGTTTTTGTTATTTAAATTTATACCATGGGTACTGAATTTTCAAAAAGATGAAACGAAAATAATTAAATAGATCTCAAGTCAACTAAAAGAGGGGAAAATGTTATTGAGTGGTATGGTCAAAGACAATTGGGGGAGAATTGAGTATGGGAGGTAGAGGAGGGTAGGGCAGGTAGATAATTGGGAGAAAATGGGGACAACTATAATTGAACAAAAATATCAATCAGTCTATCAATTGGTCAATCAGTATCAAATCAAACCATGACAGTTTTACTTCCTCCTTTCCAATTCGAATGTCTTTTATTTCTTTTTCTTGTCTGATCATAGTATTGGCTAGAACTTCCAATACTATGTTGAATAGAAGTAATGGACATAAATGAGAGAATAAACAAATGGAACTTTATCAAATTAAAAAGCTTCTTCAGAGCTAAAGAAAACATGAGTAAAATGAAAAGAGAACCAACCATATGGGAGAATATATTTGCCAATGATACCTCAGACAAGGGTTTGATCTCCAAACTGTACAAAGAACTCACATGACTCCACACCAGGCAGACATACAGTCCAATTTAAAAATGGGCAAAGGACCTGAACAGACACTTCTCCAAGGAGGACATACACAGGGCCCAGAGACATATGGAAGGATGTTCAGCATTACTAGCCATCAAAGAGATACGAATTAATACCACAATGAGATACCACCTCACACCATTAGAATGACTATCATTAAACAAATCAACAAGCAACAAGTGCTGGTGAGGTTCTGGAGAAAAGGGAACCCTAGTCCACTGTTGGTGGGAATGAAGACTGGTGCAGCCACTATGGAAAACAGTATGGAATTTCCTCAGAAAACTAAAAATGGAACTGCCTTTTGACCCAGTAATTCCACTGCTGGGAGTGTACCCTAAGAATCCTGAAGCACCATTTCAAAAGAACCTATGCACCCTGACGTTCATAGCAGCACAATTTACAATAGCCTAGTGCTGGAAGAAACTTAAGTGCCCATCAGTAAATGAGTGGATCAAAAACTATGGTACATTTACACAATGGAACACTGAGCAGCAGAAAGAAAGAAGGAAGTCTTACCCTTGACAACAGCATGGATGGAACTGAAGAGCATTACGCTAAGTGAAATAAGCCAGGCAGTGAAAGACAAGTACCATATAATCTCACCTGTAAGCGGAACCTAATCAACAAAACAAACAAGTGAGGAAAACAGAACCAGAGACATGGAAATAAGAACAAACTGACAGTGACCAGAGGGGAGGGACAGGGATAACTGGGGGAGAAAAGGGGAAGGGTCATAAAGGAACGTGTAGAGAAGACCCAAGGACGAAGACAATGAAGGGGAGGCTTGAATGTGGGATGTAGGGGTGGGTAAGGCAGGGGGAGAGTGACGGGGGGAAATGGGGAGAAATGTAATTGAAAACAAAAAAAAAATAGATCTCAAATCAGAAACTTCAATATTTTCATGAGTATCTTGGCACAATATCTTCTTTACATTGTGCCTAAATTAAAATAATTATTTAAAAATAACTGAACAGTTCCTCTTTATTTCTAAGTTGCAGATGCTATAAATCTAGTGACTTTGATACAAGTACTAGAGTTCCCGTATTCTAAAGTGTACTTTAATCCAGATTACCAAAAAACACTAAATTACTGAAACTATCTTTTTAGTAAATTCTCAGTCTTTTGCATGGGGTTGAATTATAACCTTAATGTACTTTATGGGGTTCATCTAGAGCATGATTTTTAAAGTCTCTAAGGACACTGTGTTCTCTGCATGGTCACAGTGACATGAACAAAGCAGCCTGAATGACTAATGGAGAAATCTGTTGCCCTTGTGCAGATTCCTCAATGAAAAATGCTGGATTTGACATTGGAATTCAAAATAAAATCTGTTTCTGATTAGATACAATTAAAATGTTCACTTTGTGTCAGGTATAAACCATCACCCTCAGCCTTCACCCTGCTGTGCTTTCTTAGAACTTGCAGAGGCTTCACTTTCAAGTTTATAAAGTTTAGAGTAAAAATTGAAGTCATTGATGTCACACTTTTCTGGATAACTAAACAAATGAGCAAACCAACCTGGGAAATAATTAAGTCAAAGTTACTGGACTTTCTATTAATCATTTAATTATGCTCATTCTAAAAAAAAATGATACTTTAAAAGTTAACCTTTATTCTGAATACTAATTTGTCTTGAAATAATGGGTGGTTATATGTACATTCATATTGTACTAAATTAGTCAGTTCTCTGAACTAACAATTTAAGCAAATGACAAGATTCTCCAGTAGAGTAAATTTTGGATTGTAGGGATTGTAGGGATTGCGTGTAGGAATTTGGATTGTAGGATTTATTGACTTTCTTTCAAGCCTGAATTTTAGCCCATCCTTTCAAACAGGATTTCAGATACATCCATCATCACACAATACAGAGTTCTGAACACTAGATCCCACATTTTTAGCTTGAGAGCAACACATTTTAAAATTTGTGTTTGTCTTTTAAATGTTAAAAATTAAGTTTATATTTCCATACATATATATGAATATATGTATGGTTATCAAATCATACAATCATTTTAAATACGGTACTTAAAATTATTTTGTCCATCTTCTTTATATCTTCTTCTCCTCCCTCTTCTCAACCCTCTCCCAGTTCCTCAGAGCCCATGTCAACCTATTAAGTCAACTACCATCTTTGTTTTTCATGCTCAGGTAATTGTTTTAATAATACGCATGACTATGTATGTATTTTATGCATTGTATGTAATATATCTATATGTGACATATAGGCTCACATTAATATGCATATAGATATAGGGGTCTGATCTTTTAAAAAAAGGAATTATATGATATACCCATTTTGCATTTTCCTTTTGCCACTCCACTAATTAAGTTGGAATGATCTCCAACTTATTTCCTATTTTACTAAGGAATGATCTCCAACTTTACTGCGCAGTGTAATACCAAGATCAGGACACAGTGGTGACAGGGATCTTGACTGGTGGGGAACAGTGTATTATCAATGATACTGTTACAATTACGGGCATATAAAGATTCTAAAAAGCACAGTGTCTGCTCATTGGGTGTATTCATTACAGACGATGAACCCCTTACTGTTTTCATCCAGGTGAGTCGCCCTTCTCTCCCTGCATCTACTTAGTACACTGCAGTGTGTCTATAGCTCTAATTAATTATCTTCAATAGCTGCCTAACATTCCAGGCTATGTATGTCTCATACAAAGCTATTTTCCTGTCGAAGACCTTTTTTACCACAGCTATATTTCTACTCAGCTTTCCTATGTTCCTATTGTCTGGTGTGTTTTATCTATCAAACAAAATCCCAAGATAGAATTACTTGTCCAAAAGAGTATGTACTTTTAATTCTAAATATATTGCAGAATATTTTGAGGGAACCTCTAATGGTTCAAATTTTTACCAGCAATATAGTTTTTACTCATTTTATACTGGGCTCAGTATAAAAATTACATTTACAAGTCCCTTATGCACACACACTCAGGTGTGTTTTCTTTGTATTTATGTTGCTTTAAATTTGCTATTTTTTTCTTTGTATTTCTGAGTTGATGTCTTTCATCGGTTTTGGAAATTTTTAGTCATTTTTTTCAATGTATCGCTCCCTTTTTCTGGGTCCCCATTATAAAAACATATTAAGTTATTTAGTGTTATTTCATAGGCTTCAGTCACTCTACTTCTGTTCCAGGTGCCAGGTGTGTATCAAAAAATTCCAAACTTAGTGGAGTGAAAAATAAACCTTTAGTGTTATTATCTCTCGTGGACTTGGCATGGACAGCTAGTTGGTTCTCAGTTTCTCACTGAATTTAAATCAGCTAGACTTATCTCAAAGGCTTTCTAATGTACCTTCTGGAGGAGCTGATTGTCAGCCAGGACTTCAGCGTGTGCTGGCACCAGAATAGCCATGAGTGTCCTCTCCAGGTGGCCGGAGCCTCCTCACGACTCAGTGGCTGGATCCCTTGGGGGAGTGTTCTTGGAGAGAGTAGCAGAAGGGCCATGCCTTTTGTACTCTACTTCCACAGGTCACAAAAGGGTCACCTTCACCACATTATGTTTGTCAAGGAAATCACAAGGGCTCCTCTTGATGGTGGAGTATCACACAATTTGTAGACGTGTTCTGAAATTATAGTTGGATGTTTTCTATTAATCAATCTCCAAGTTTGCTTACGCTTTCCTGTGTCATGCCCAATGTGTTGTCATGCCTATCTAATATATATATATATTTATTCTGTATCTTATATTTTCCATTTGATTTTCTTATCTTTTCACCAAGGCTATCTATCTTTTCCACTATATCATTTAATAATTTCATGATATTTATGTTATAGTTCCTGTCTGAAAATTCCAACATGTTAGTAATCTTGGGGCCTGCTTCTGTTGACTGCTTTCTTTCATGACCATGTTTCACATTTTCTTGCTTCTTTTAACATTTGACCGTATGTCAAATCATTTAGTTCCATAAAAGGTTATACTTTATCTTAAATCAGGCTACTGGACCAAGAGGGTAATTATTTGAGTTGGGTGAGGAATTTGTTGTAGCTTTAGTTAGACTCATTTCATCACCAGATTCATCAAATATTTGTGGGAAGGATCAGGATCTCCTTTTAGCAAAACTTGGTGTATGAGCACTGACAAGATCCCAGAGAGTTCTGTGTGCTTTACAGCTAAGAAATCTGCTTTTTTGTTGTTTTTGAAGAGTTCTCTTTCCTCTTCAGCTTAGCATCCTAAATATTTTGCCCCAGGCCTTAATGAGAAGGTGGCCTCACAGTTCTTGAATGTTCACAGTTCCTCAGAGGTGGTCTTCTCAGGTCTGCTGTTTCATTTTTCTAGCCTTGTCAGATGAAAGCTGGAACGCCTCAGATTGGTTTCTCTCAATAAACTTACCATGCTTCTAAGCCCTCAGTAGTTGGGTGCTTCAGATGGCTTCTTTTCGGCTCTCTTGCTCTCTCCTTTATCCCCTTTGAGGGAGCAGTTGCCCTGCACTTGGGGGAGGCCTCATGTACTGAAGGAGTATTTGTTTCGTTCGTCCTGCCTCACCCCCAATGTCTGGAGTACGGTCCTGTAACCCTTGCACAAGATTCTTGGAAAGGAATTGGACCATCAGTGAGTGGTGGGCTCTTCAAATTCTAATCTGTCACACCAGTCCATGAGCAGCTGTTACAAATTTGTTAACTATTAATTTGGCTATTTTATGCTTCCTAATTGTCTAGGATGAGTTCTTCCCCTGAGGATGGCAATGAATCTCTTCTCTCCTATGAGGAGCTTATCATATTTTTAGAAGTTTCATTTACTAAGGTTTTTTAAAAGGATTTTATTTATTTATTTTTAGAGAGAGGGAAAGAGAGGGAGAGAAATATCAATGTGTGGTTGCCTCTTGGGCACCCCCTACTGGGGGCATGGCCTGCAACCCAGGCATGTGCCCTGACCTGGAATCGAACTGGTGACCCTTTGGTTCACAGGCTGGCACTCAATCCACTCAGCCATACCAGCCGGGGCTAATTTACTAAGGTTTCATTGCATTCTTTGCTCTGTCACAGGTTTGTAAAAATTTGTCTTTGAAGCCTTCTCCACATTGTTATGGCTTTTCAGATGGGAGTGGATGTCTCTTGCAATTTTCTGTATGTAAGTGGACCCCCACCCCTGTAAAGGGAAGTAATTATTTCCATTTTTGTAGGTTTTCATGATATGCTTGAAGATTACATTATCCCAGTTTGTTTTTTTTGCTTTAATTTTTTTTTATTAACTTTTACATACCACCTTCCCTACACCAGACAGGTTTCCAGCCTCATATGAGTGCTGTGTGTTGCTTTGCTGGTCTGATGAGATTTTGCAAGGAAGCCTCTCTTGAATACTTGTGGATCAGGCATCTTCTTTTGACTGTTGATCTCTCCCCCCTGATTTTGAGGAAAACTAGTTTTATTGTTTTTGTCTTTCTTTGAATTTTGAAAACATTAAGATATACAGAACTTTATACATAATTAGACACTACAGAGAACTAAACTCTAGTGAAAATAACACTCTTTTGTGACTTGCCTCTGAGTCGGTAATCTTAGAGATCAGTAGCACACAGAGACTTGTGCTGATGCTTTCTGGTAGGGAACGCAGGCCCGGTGGGAACGATACACTAGAAAAGTGAATTTAAAAACACACAGAAGTACATTTTCTATATTGTCTAGCCAGAGTCATCCTTAGCCCTGGCAGAAAATAAGCAAACCAAATGACCATTTTTCAATCAATGTAACTTTTTGTTTTATAGTTTTCATTTTGTTTTGTTTTTACAAAAGAATGTCATTTTAGAGGAGGTAGTAGTTACGAACCCCAGCTCCCAATGGACATTTCTGAATACAAATTTGTAGAAAAAGTAAAAGGTAGAATTATGTTGACCTGTTTTATGTTTTATTAAAATTTAAAATTAAATTTTTTTCAGTTACAATTGACATTCAATATTACATTACTTTCAGATTACAGCATAGTGGTTAGACATTGACATAGCTTATGGAGTGGTCTTCTTGATAAGACAAGTGCCCGCCTGCACCACACATGGTTATTACAATATTATTAATGACTATTTTCCATATACCATGCCTTACATTCCCTTGACTATTCTGCAAATGCTAATTGATACTTCTTAATCCCTTCACCTTACACGCCAAGCCCTCCCATCTGCCTCCCATTTGGCAACCTGATTTATGCTTTGAGATAATTATGCAATATTAAACAATCTGTATCAGTTCTTGGAATTTTAGTTTCCTCAAAGTTTAAATTTACACACACACATGCACACACACTCACACACACACACATATATACAGGGCTTTAAACTGAGATTAGTGGACTCAGCTTAGAGAATTTGGAAGACTAGGTTGCCAAGTTTGTATTTTTTTAGGAACAGAGGATTGATAGCTTTCAACAAGTTTTCAAATACACTTATGGACAGAAAGATATTTCAGAAATGCTCTCAGTATATTTGAAACAGTTTGTTAGATCGTCTTACATTGGGATTCTTGGTTTATTTTAATTAACTTTAATAGAGAACACAATCTGTGCTATGATCATGTAAGACTTAATGTTTATTGGGGTATGCCATGTTTTAGGCACTCTACTAAACACTCTGCATGGGTTGTCTCATGCAGTCTTCAAGCAAGATGATGTGGAAGTTAAGACCATCTTCATTTAATAAATGAGGTATTCGAAGCTCAGGGAACTCACACCACTTTTTATGACCATGTGGTTTTTATGTCATGGCATCAGAATCTGAGGCTCAGTCTTGAGCCAAGCGAAAGCTCTTATGATCCTGGTGCCTGATGTGTTTGTGGGGGTGATGCTACCACAGTAATGCCTTCGTGAACTGGAGGGGCTGGAAAATCATGAGTAATCATGGATATTAAAATAATGTATTGAAATAAAGACTAGATTGGCTACTAACATCCTCGGGAGACCAGAAACACTCGGTTACTTTAACAAATACTTGGTGTCACTGATTCTGCCTTAATCCATTATTCTTCCCTAAAGAATAATGAACAATAGTGAAGTCTTTTAAAAAATTTTTCCTCAATGAGACAAAAGGTCCAATTATCCACTGCTTGCAGTAAGAAAAAGTCTAGATGTCAATGATTCTGCAGGGTGCTATAAGTGGAAACAGGGGTTCTTTCGTTGTATTAAAGCAACAAAAGAAGACATGATTATCTTTGAGAGAATAGAGATGAAATAATAATAATGCACATGATCCACAGCTTGGATACTCATAGAAGATTCTGCAATGGATAGTATGGGATAGAAAGTAAGTGGAAATACATGTATTATTATCAGGAGAGGCACCTGGGGTATTATAAATTGATGTAGTAAAATCCTTTCGGAAAGCAATTTGGCAACCTGTCTGAAAAGCTATAAAAACCTTTATACCTTTTGACCCAGTAATATCTCTCCTGAGAATTTATCCTAAGGAAATAATTCAAAGGTGGAACACAACTGTATGCATAAAATTATTAATGAACACATTAACTCTATCAGTGGAAAAAAAATGGAAGCAACCTAAATATCCCACAATAGAAGGGTAGTAAATTATGGGACATTAAATAAAAAAAATCAGATATCGATTACAATTGTAATTACGAACACTGAAGCAACTTGAAAAATATATGAAGTGCAGTTAGTGAAAATGAAGACTACAAAATGCAGACACTTAATGATTAGACTTTTTTAAAAAAGAGATTTACAGACAGATAAAGACTTTAAGGAAAATAGAGGAAAGTGAAAACAAGTAGTATTCAAGTGGAATCAGTTCCTTATTGATGTACTGTCTTAATGCTTTTAGCAAACAGTTTGCTATAACTAAAAATCGGAAAAGAACAATTTGTGGTATTAAAGCCTCATGTGTTCATCCTGTTTGCACAGTATTTGTCAGAGATCTGAGACAACAGTCCAGTGCTCATTGTCCTGCTAATTGTAAAGTTACCCTCTATAATTTAGGCATTTTGAATACTGTGATTTATTAGGATAAGACCATTGACTATGGCCTTTTCAACTTCCTATACATTCAGCACTTTTAGGGGTTTCTTGTTTCCTATTGGATTATTAACTAAACTTCTAACTGGGTCCTTACTTTAGTATATACACTTTCAAAATACACTTTGTGAAAACACAGATACAAGTACACACATAATCTTTCATGTTGAATTATTTATTTTGTATCTAATATGTACCTGGTACTATAACTCTTCTATGCTCACAGAAGAAAATGCCCTGACGCTGTAATCAAGGAACCCCCAAACCATGCCCATGTTCCTTGAATCTCCCATAAAACCTTGGCCAAGGAGCAGCACTTGAACTCCACAACTGAGTACACTCTATTTGCATTTTATGTGTGTGCCTTTGTGAGCCTAAAATCTTTACAAAGGCCTAGAAATGTTTCTTTCTGTGACCACTAGGTATTTAGGCCCTCTCTCTATGTCAAGGGACAATTAAAGCCCATTCTTCTACCAAAAAGTCTTTCCAGAAACCTCTGCCATAATTGACTTCTTCTTCCTAGGAAATCCTATGTTACTGCACTTGACATTAATTATGTTATTGGTTGGTATTACTATTTCACTCTCAGTGCTGTATTTTTACTGTTTGTAAGCCTTTATTTCAACAGTCAGACTATTAGGACTATGAAGAAAGGGAACAAAAGCCCAGTCCTTATGTAAGTGAGTGTAAGTAAGCAACCGATGCAGAACTGTCAGGAAATGACATCCGTAATATGCTTAAGATACATTTAACATTAGCTTTGAAACTCACTGAGTTTGTTTCAGGTTCTGGGCTGTCAGGTACTAGTTCCATTATAACACTTTAGTCATGAGTGGAAAAGTTGTAACACCATGTTGGCCCCTGTCTTCCTCCAAGACGTGAGGTTCCCGGGCACGGAGACATGGTCCATGCAGTCTCCTTCCAGGAATACCCTTAACATGAATATTGTCTCTGCCACAGAAAAGTTCACTATTTGTTGAATGTATGCACAAATTAACCAGCATCTTCTCACTTAAGAGTCTTATTTTTATGTACTGAAATTTAAAAAATAATTAAAAGCATAACTTTCTCTTGGAAGTAGAGTTTAAAAACAAACAAAACAACAAAAAAACTTTATCAAAAAAATTCAAGAAAAGAATAAACAAACATTTCTCAATGGCTTACTTGATACCAGGGAAGGAGCCTTAATATACATTCTTTATTTTGGCATTAACAATAATGCCAAAATTTATATCTGTTTAATATGTGCTAAGCACTTTTCCGAATAGTTTTACACATAGAATGCTATTTAATTCTCACAGTGCCATGAGACAGGTACAACTATTTTCCATTTCAGAGAGGATTAAACTAAGGTATCAAAAAAATCGGTAATTTGAGGGCCTGGTGTCCACAAACAAGTAGTCAACATAAAGGCTAAAGAAATTAAATTTTTCCAGAAGATGACAAATAACAGAGAAATAGTAAATTTTAAAATCAATTTAATTCACTTATAAAGATGAATCTGGAGACTTGAATTTTCCCCTGAAAAACATATGTTCACACATCTTTTAAATGCTGCCATTAAACTTGTTATGGTTTTATTGAGGCCAGCACATAAATAGGTTTTATAAAACAATTTAATATAAAACTTCAAATAATTTTATTTAGAGTGGTTACTTTACTCTATTGAGGTTTTATAACTTTAAAAGAGTAAAATAAAATATATACAGCCTGAGTTACCTTTCTAATTCTTGAATATTTAGTATTATTTGATAAAACATCAACCTGTTTATTGTCGATGGAACATTTTTACAGCTTGATTTAAATTGCACTCAAAGAATAGTATGAATCAGACTATATACAAAGAATTAATCATAAGATTTATTTGTTCTCTGGTATGTTGATAAGCAAATACTTTTTCTAAATCTAGAAAATAGCATTTTTAGACTTCAAGGAGATACTGTCTAAGTTGATTTATCTATTTTATTACAGGTTATAAATAACTAAGCAGATACAACTGATTATTTTATTTGACAGTTCCCATGTGTAGTTGAAAAAATAAGACTATTTTCCATCAGAATTTCTGTAAGCAAACATATAATTGTGCCCTATATTGTAAAATAAGTCTAGATATATCCCAAATCATCACAGTGACATTTATTTTGTTCTTGATGGGTAGAAATTTTGTATTTATTTAAATACACTTATAATAAAATAAATAACCACGAGTTTATTCAAGTGTTGTTGAAAAGATGCTAAATAATTCAACTTCTACCCAGCAGTAATACCTTGATTAATACATCCTCTGGGAAGGAAAGTCAGGATTATTTATACAAGCTCAAGTGTTTTATCTAAAACCTCATTTTGAGGATGAAAGAAATCTTCTCCCTCTATGAAATGCCATGCATTAAAAAAAACCAGTGGAGAGGATTTTACTGTTTGTTTTTTCCTTTCGTGAAAGCTCGGGAGTAACAATAAGTTTGAGCTGCCTTGAAAACAATCTCAATTTGGTCCATTTTTGGAAACCGCAGGGAGGCCATAATGACAGAATGGAGAATTTATGTTTTCTTACTTCTCCTCTAGCCCTGACTCTCTTCTTCTGAACTCAGAGTGCTGCAGCTGATGGGATGGAGAAGGAAAGATGAACGAACATAGCACATGTAGCTACACCCCAGGGTCCACCGGGGACAGTGTAAAGTCGGCAGGTTATGGAGTCAGACAGAATGGGTACTCATAATTTTAAGTTATTTTATTTAGCAAATACATGTAGGTCTAGTTATGTGCTAGGCACAGTTCCAAACTCTTGGCTAACATTAACTAATCTAATTGTTACAGTCTCTCAAATGAGGGAGGTACTCTTCATGTAACGATTTTACAGATAAAGAAACAAGGCACACAGAGCTTAAGCAACATGCCTAAATTCACAAAGTCCGTAAGTGGCAGAGGCTGGACCTAAGCACTACGGTTGGAGTAAGTACTCTTCACCACCATGAACATGAGGCCTTCTCTCCAGATCTTAGGGCCCTGAGGGTGTCTACCCTTTTGGCATCTCTGCGCCACATTGGGAGAAGAGTTGTCTTGGGCCACACATTAAATATATTGTAACATGTAATCACAAAAAAAAGCCTCATAAGGTTTTAAGTAAATTTACGATATTGCATTGGGCCACATTCATCATCATCCTGGGCTGCACGGGGCCTGCGGGCTGCAGGCTGGATGTCCCTGTTAAGCAAACCACTTAGTGGGCAGATCTCCTGGGCTACTACTCTCTGAGCTTCAGCGTCTTCAGTTGAAAACCTGGAACTGCAGATACTGACCTACAGTCAATGACTGTTGCTAGGATGCATATAACAATTTCTGGTGGTCCTATACCTTATTAATACATTTCCAGCACACATGTACTTAGCAACTTATTCTTCAGCTCCTGTCACACCCAGTGTTCAGCTAGACCCAGTGACCATATTTTCAATTTCAAATCACTTATGTATCTGGGTAGATTAGCACATTTGTCATTATCAGAGCTAGTATTTGGTGATATTTGCATTCAATAAGAGATTGTGTTCTGAAACATATCCCGATATTTCTTATTTATTTTATATTTCTTTCATTAGACTGGTAGTTGCATCAGGGCCCACAGAGGGCCTGCCACATGGGAGGAATTCGGAAAGTTTACTTTTATGAAAGAGTGAGTAAATAGTTTCCCTATATCTATAAAATTTCTATCAACAACATGTGATAGTAAATGCGCCTTCATTAATAGGCACACTATATAATAATGATAGCATCCTCTCGGAATAATAGCAACATAAGTGAGCCAGAAGAAATGTGCAAATAGAATCAAATTTGTGCAAATGGGAAAACAAAATGAAAGCTCAAAGGCATTTGACAAATCCTGAAGTTATCAATGTACTAAACTTGTTTCTTTTTCCTTGGAGATGAAAATGTGAATTACAGGAATTGCACACCTAAGAATGTGTTTAAAATGAAACCAGCCGTCAATAAAAGTTAACGAATAAAAATAAACTAAAAAATAAGAGCAACGACAACAACAAAGGGCAAGTAAAATCACAGAGCAAGGTGTTTAAATGACACCCTTCCAGCAGCTTTGATTCTGTCAGGCGGCCATGAGAACCAACTCCCAGAACCACATGCTGTGGGGGCTGACCCCACTGTGAAGCTGAAAGTGAAAGAGATCTCCTCAAGTAATTGCCAAGCATCTTAAACACCCAAGTCTCACTGTGAATAGCATTTAGGAGTCAAAGGGGTCCCGGTGCAACGACTTCTCACAAACGGGCCCCATGCGGCCATGTCTGGAAGCCACTTGCTTCTTGCCTGTGACTCCAACTTTCACAATTTGAATTCAGGACTCAATTAAATTAAATCTTAAAGGCAAAATAGATATGTACCTTATAGTTTTATGGGAACCTATTTTATAAGAGGAAGGCTTTTATTTTCTTAGTTTGAAGACTTGCATTCCTACGCAGCCATACCCTAACAAGCTGGGTATATAAAACAGATCACTAAGCTGAGTGATTGACCATATACTGACTGACCCTTGAAAAAGAAAATACATGAAGATGTTCTATAATGAGCAGTAAACCTACATAATAAAATGGAAATGCTTTTACAAAACGATCTTGAAGGTAAAAGCAAAAAATAAATATGTCATTTAAAATTACTTGCGGTCAAAGCTCTCGCCTTAAGTATTTGAAGTATTTAAGCCTCTAGGCACCTGTTCAAGTTGGTGCTGAGTCCCCCAGGCAGCTGCTCCCTTGCCTCTGCCTCAGGCTGGTCCTGACCTCGGTCCAGGATGGATGGCTGATGAGCAAGTTCAGCTGGTGCTAAACGACAGGTGTTGGTTCCTGATTGCCTTCATTGGGGGATAATTCACGAAGACAGAAAGAAAGGAGATGTCAAACACTGGCTCCTCAAATCTAGCTTTTTACTGTTGGTGCTCAAAATGAAAGCATCCCTGAGGAAAATTAACAGGCCAATATCAGGCCTACACACTCATTTTCATAAGGAATTTAGTATTCTAGATAGACAATGGTGGCACAACAAAGAGGTGACGTTGCCAGTGGGATCTGGGCATGATACAAAGTCCAGCAGTCCACAGGACACCCCCCATGGAGCCATACTGCCTGGAATCCAGGTTGCAGGGTTGACCCCATGGCCCAGCATCATGAAGAAATGCAAGACGCCACTGTGTCAGCCTCCAGACCCCAGACCGTGGGCCGCTTACACTGAGGGCACAGAGTGCACTTCCCATCAGAGCGGGAGGATCACAGGGGCACCGCCATGCCCAGATGGACGTGGAAATTCTCCCAGTTCCATTCTACCGCCCGGTGAGACTTTCCGGGGTGGCGATACAGCGTATCCCAGGAACCAGCGCACTGTGACCCACGGGCCAAACCCAGCCTAACTCCTGTTTTAATAAGCTTATGAGCTAAGAATGGCTTATGCTTGTGTGATGTGGGTAAAAAATGACCAAAAAAGAAATATTTAATAACACATGAAAATTACATGAAATTCAAATTGTGGTGGCTGTCTATGAAGTCTTATTGGAACTCAGCCATGTGTCTATTTGTTTACATGTCACATATGGCTGCTTTTGTGACAGTATTTGTGACAAGGACTGTGCCATCCACAGAGCCAAAAATATTCACTGTCTGGCCCTTTACAGAATACGCTTACCTGGTATAGCCCCTTACTGAGGGTGGTACCAGGTAGTTTACTAAGACCCTCGAGGCTCAGCTCCAAATCTGTTGGGGGATATTAATATTGACTGCAGAGATGTTGCGAATGTTACATTGGATACGATGTCATAAAGAACCTAGCATAATGGCAGTAAACAATTGTCATTTCTCTTCCTAATGGAATGGGAGGGAGAAAAGTATTTCCTGGTGACTGTGTTGTGATTCTAAACTATGTGAGTGGCCACTCGTCTCCCTGGGGTTTCGGGCTGCTTGAGAATGCACTGGATGTTGTCTTAGTCATCTCGGGCTGCAGTAACAAAATACCACAGTGTGGCTTTCACAACAGAAGTGTGTCTCTCACAGTTCTGGAGGCTGGGCAGTCCCAGGTGCCTCGGGGGTCAGGTCCTCGTGAAAGCTCTCTTCCTGGCTAGCAGATGTTCACCTTCCCATTATATCGTCACTAGGTAGGCAGAGAAAGACAGTTCCAGTGTTTCTTTTTTTGGCCCCCCCCCATGTTTAATTTAATTTAACTTAATTCAATTTTTTTAAACTTTATTTTTCACCCTGGCTCAAGGTGTGGCTCAGTTGGTTGGAGCATCATCCTGTACACCAAAAGGTTACGGGTTCTATCCCCTGCTGGTGCACATACCTAGGTTGCAGGGTAGGTCCCCAGTTAGGGCACCTATCAGAGGCACCCAATCAATGTTTCTCACTCGCATCATTCTCTCTCTCTCTCTCCCCCTCCCTCTCTCTCTCTCCCTCGCTTTCTCTTCCTTCCTCTCCTTTTAAAAAAAAAGCAATGAAGAAAAAGTCCTTAGTGAAGAAAAAAACAAACCTTTATTTTTCAATGACAGTTTACAGTCAATATTATTTTGTATTAGTTTCCAGTGTATAGCATAGTGGTTAGAGAGTCATATACTTTACAAAGTGGTCCCCCTAATATTTTGAGTACCCACCTGACACAGTATAGGCATTACAATATTATTGACAACATCCCCTCTGCTGTACTTTACATCCCCAGGACTATTTTGTTTCTTTTTCTTCTTATAAAGGCACTTACCTAGGCACAGGGCCCCACCCTCAGGACCTCATCTAAACCTAATTACCTACAAAGGTCCCAGCTCCGAACACCATCACACGGGGGATTGAGATTTCAAGGCATGAATTCGGCAGGGGTGGGAGGTGAACTTTCAGTTTATTAACAGATGTAGTGACTGAATCTCAACATTCCCACTATTTCTTCCTTGGCTAATGGCATTGGATTCCACATCAGCTTTAGAAAGGGCCCTCATTAGTTTTACTACTGAGGCCCCCCTCTAGAGTCAATAAGAGGGGGGCATTTTCAATTATCACAATGAATAGAGAGTGCCACTGACACTGAGTGGTAGCAAGAAAAAATATACATGTTTCCACACAATAAAAAAAACTCTTCACACCCCAAAAGTCAACAACACCCATTATGAGTATCACCAGGGTAATGTAGCCCATCTTACCACATTTCCGGGTAACTTTGACCTTAGCCAAACCCTAAGTGTCCACTCAGCACTGACATAAGGACATTTTCTGCGAATTTTGGGACACAAACTTTCTCTCTCTTACATGGTGAGGTGAACACAGGTGAGGCCTAAAACTGCTGCAGCATTTTGTGAACATCATCTCATGGCCATGGAACCCAGTTCAAGATAAAAGAGGTCACAGACAGTAGAGCCCAGCCACGAGAACCAGAGGAGAATCAGCAGTACCTGATCAATACCATTTCCTGCCTGTGAGCATCTCAGTCTTTTAGATTATAAGTCACTTTGAGTCCAATTTAAAAAATTGGCCAACAAAATCAATTAACGACTACAATCAGGACCTGTCTGTAGATTCAAGTTGAAGGTGGACCTACCTGTATTGCTCAGATCATCCTATTATAAGCCAGCAGTGAGAGAATCAGGACACAGTGACCCAGTCATGTGTTAATTTGTATATGTTGGGATCCACTTATAAGTTACAAAATATATACACTGCTTAGCGAACCTAAATTTTATTTAGGTTTACTATGTGCAAAACTCTGTACTCAACTGGGAAAGAGGCAAAGATGAATCAGGCACATTACTAGTCCTCAAGAACTTAATGACCTTGTAGAGAAGAAGAACGTGTAGACTACGTGAGAAATTAAAATAGAAGGCAGAATGAAGTGAGGTGCAGGACCAACACAGCATTAGGCCCAGGGAGAGTCATTGCCCCTAGTAGATATTCACAACAGCCCTGTGTGGGAGATAGAAAAGATATGTTTATCTTCGTGGTTACAGATTAGGAGATCCAGAATGGGCCAGCATGACAGGGTAATTAGAGACACATTAATTGTGCTCAGAGATTCTGGCTCAAAACCCGTTATTCTTTCCATTCCTCCATAAAAATTATTCTTAACAGTAATAACATTACAGGGAAAAAAGCTATTTTGTATTAAACCCTATATGCATACATACATGACATACAGAATCCTGGTACATATTGTCAAGGGATAAAATAAGAACCATATAAAATAATAGACAGCAATGGGGAGCAAAAGAGGCTACCTGTTCAAATTAAGGTGAAAAAAGCACACAGCTCATTATTGGCCAATATTGTCAGAACTTACCATTTTTTAAGAGGTTCATAAATCTACATTGAATATCAAATTTAATAAAGCATTTTAACATTTTACCAAGTCCTATTAATTCTACCTCCAAGATATATCGTGAACCTGTCCACTCCTCCAGCTTCTTGCAATACCCACTAATTGGTCACCTAGTTGTGGTTGTATTCCTTTTTTATACATCCTTTACAAGTGGAGAGATCCATTTAATAGAGGTTACACATGGACCAGTGTAACAGAATAGAGAGCCCTGGATTAAACCCTGATATTCACAGTTAATATTTACAAGGGAGCCAAGAATACCCAATGGGGGAAGGATAGTCTTACAGTCTTTTCAACAAGTGGTCCTGAGAAAACTGGAGAAATTCATGCAGAATAATGAAATTGAACTCCTATCTCACACCATTCACAAAAATCAATTCAAAGCAGATCAAAGACTCAAACATGAGACCTGGTACCATTAAACCCCTAGAGGACACATAAAACACATAAGTAAGAAACTCACTGATATTGTTCTTAACAATGATTTTTTTGGACATGACACCAGAAGCACAAACGACAAAAATAAAAATCAACAAACAGGATTACATCAAATTCAAAAGTTTCTGCATAGCAGAAAGAAAGAAAAGGAAAAAAAAGAAAAGAAAGAAGGAAGGAAAAAATAAAGGAAGGAAGGAAACAGGAGTCCACAGAACTGGAGAAAAATTTTGCAAACTACATAGTATGTAAAGGGTTAATATCAAAAATATATAAATAATTACCACAACTTAGTAACAAAAAACACAATCTGAATAAAAATGATCAGAAGAACTAAACAGACAATGTTTCCAAAGAGAACATTCAGAAATGGCCAGCAGGCACATGAGAAGATGCTCAATATCACTAATAATTGGAGAAATGAAAATCCAAACCACAGCGAGATATCCCCTCTCATCTGTTAGAATGGCTGTCATCCAGAGGCCACACTGGTGAGCATGTGGTGAAAAGGAACGCTTCTACACTGTTGGTGACAATGTACATTAGTACAACCGCTATGAAAAATGATACGGAGTTTCCCTGAAAAATTAAAAACAGCTCAACTATATGATACAGCAATTTCACCTTAGGGTCTATACCCAAAGGGAATGAAAACAGGCTTTTGATAAGACATATGCACACGTATGTTAATTGCAGCATTATTTACAATAGCGAAGATATGGAAACAACACAAATGCCCACCAATGTATGTAAGCTTTTCTACCTATTTTTCTACACTACACACTCACACACACACTTATGTATATAATCACATCTCCTTTATTCAGTTATTTATCAATGGACTTATCCTGGCTATTGTAAATAGTGCTGCAGTGAATATAGGAGTGCATATATTTTTTTGAATTAATATCCTCATTTTCTTTGGGTAAATACCCAGAAGTGAACTTGCTGGTTGTATGTTATATCTACTTTTAGTTTTTGTAGTATCTCCTTACTCTTTTCTATAGGGGTTGCACCAGTTTGGTTCCTTTTTTCTCCACATCCTCGCCAATACATGTTACTTATTGACTTTTTGATAACAGCCATTCTGAATGTGTGAGGTGGTATCTCTTCTGGTTTTGATTTATGTTTCCCTGATGATTAGTGATATTGAGCACCTTTTCATGTGTCTGTTGCCCATCTATGTGTCTTCTTTGGAGAAATGTCTTTTCATGCCTTCTGCACATTTTTACAATCAAATTGTTTGTTTATTTTTCTTATTGAGTTGTGTAAGTTTCTTGCACATTTTGGATACCAACCCCTTATCAGATACATCATTTGCAAATATATTCTCCAAGTCAGTAGATTGCCTTTTTATTTTGTTGATTTCCTTTGCTTTGTAGAAGCTCTTTAGTTTGATGTAGTACCATTTGTTTATTTTTTCCTTTTGTTTCCTTTGCTTGAGGGGGGCATGTCTAAAAAGGTATTACTCAGACTGATGTCAGATAGTTTACTTCAAAAGCTTTTCAGGAGTTTTATGGTTTCAGGCTTTACATTGACATTGTTAACCATTTTAAGTTTATTTTTTAATATGGTGTAAGAGAGTGGCCCAGTTTCAATTTTTTTTATGTATCTGTCCAGTTTTCCCAACACCACTCATTAAAGAGACTGCTGTTACAATACTTCAGTGTATATTTTTACCTCGTTTGTCAGAGACTAATTAGCCATATAAGTGAGGGTCTAGCCATATAGATTTTCTGGGCTCTACATTTTGTTCTATTGAATTATTTGTCTGTTTTTCTAGTACCATACTGTTTAGATTATTGTAGCTTTGTTGTATAATGTGAAACCATGGATCAAGATATCTATAGGGCAGCTTATGGAACAGATTGCTTTGATGGAGTGCAACATTGCTCCAGGGGATCTTAGAAATCTCATTCCTTTTGCAGTCATTCTCATGGTGCCTAATACAAAGCATGTGTGTAGAAGATATTTGTTGAGTAAATGACTGGATGGAATAAATGGAAAAAAAACCCAGTACTACTATGGATATGGAATTCTCTAGAATTTGGATCTTTACTTTCTGATGTGACCAAGCAATAATAGAATTTAGCACCAAGGCACTTCCCAATTTTAATTCCATGTACAGTGCTCCTCCAGGAAGCAGGTTCAGATTGCTAGCACTGACCTGGATAGAGCATCAAGTGTGTGTTAAGCACAGACACACTCGCCCTTCTGTTCACACAAATAGCATATATGGGGCTGGGCCATCCTCTTTTTACAAGCCCTAATTCTTCACATACTAGACACTTGCTCTTAGGTATTAAACTCTTTATAACCAACACAGCCATTGTCAAGCCTAGTGACTCTCAACGAGATCTGTTTTCATATGTGTTCTTGGGCACTCCATGTTGGGTGTTCTTAATCTAATACTCTGTCCACTAAATCAAACATGAAAGACACAATGAGATAACAGGCGAGACTTCGGGCAAAGTTATTTCTTCTTAATATTTATCCACAAAGAAATTTAAGAAAGAAGAACAAAGGTTGACACCTTTCAGGTGGGTGAGAACTAAATTAAATCCCCATCTTGCCCCTATCACCAGTACAAGTAGAAAACATATCCAAGAGCTGTAATGTCTTTGGACATTAAATTACATGCATGTCAAATTTTATAACTGATTATAACTCAGTTCAAAACAACACAAGAATTTCTCCACAAATGCATAATTGGCGTTATACATTGTGAATGCCAAGTGTAAAGATGAAAAAATGAAAATCTTACAGATAATGTGGGTAGCAGAGCAAAACCTGTTTATGCCTGTCAAGCTGTATAACTGCTTCCTTTTTTTTATTTGAAACACATTTGAAATTAAGTCAACATAAGAACATGCTAGGAAAATCTGTTTCCAGGGGTTACTAAGGTATAAATAAAAAAAATACAGGAGATTGTAATCTTTTTTATTTATCCTATAAGACCAACTGCCCGTACCTGTCTCCATAAGGATTTCTGGATGAACTTGGCTATAAAACCTCAGTGGAGCAGAATAAACATTTCCTATTTCTTCATCAGTTTTCTCTTCCAGATTATATACAGTTTTTATGTATCTGAAAGATACTCATTATATCTCTAAGGTTTTTAGGGTATTCTGTAACATGCCAACAAGTTCTACCATTTTTGTTTTTGGTCTTAATGGTTTCTTCTAAATCATTCCAGTCTTCAATTTTATCTTTTAAGCAGCCGTACTACTCTTCACTTCTTCGTATTGCTTTTGTGTAAATTGTTCCTCCTCTTCTATTTTTTCTTCTTCCCCAGCTCCTTTCTCCCTATTTTCCCTCCTTCCTTTCTCTCCTTTTCTCACATTCACCTTAATGCTTTCTCATGGTCTATAAGATTCTGCATGATTGGCTCTTGTCTTTCCTTTTTAACTCCCCCCCACCCATTTTTCTCACACATATTAGCCTCCAGCTCTAAACTTAGGATTTTCCAACTCAGAACCTTTATTTTTACTATTTTTTTGCCTAGAATGCTTCTTCCCAAATCTTTCTCTTTCTCATCAAGGCTATCATATACAGCTATGCGCACGTGCAGCACACCTCCAAGGGTGACACTCAGGTAGACATACAACACGGTGGCCTAATTCCCCACTACAAGGAACTCAGTGTATGTATTATCTCTTTAAAGAGATCTTTTCTCACAACCATTTCTAAAACTCTTCTACAGGTCCTACCTTATCCAGGAACATAACTCTATTGGTTTCTTTCATAACACTTATGGGAATCGGTGATGGTCCTATAAATTTTGTTGTTACATTGTTAATCATATGTCTTCTTTAGGCCAAAGTTTCTTGAGTTTTGTGACCTCTCTCGCCTTATTCTAAGGTGCATTTTGCAACATCTGTGTAATCTTAAACCATGCCTGTCACATACAAAGCCCTCTATAAATCAGTATTGAGTAAATAAAAACATAAATGAATAAATTAATGAATACTTTTTCCTTAGATATATTCATTTTTATTTGTTAATGCTAGGGACACCGTTGAAATTAGGCAGAATAAAAACCTGCCTCAAAATAGTAGCCTCATCATTGATGTACTGTGTAAAACTTCATTTCCTCGGTTCCATAAATCCTTTCCATCTCTGAAGGCTTTCATACATTTAATTGTGCCTGTGAAATGTAGCTTATCAAGTAACATCCCTTTATTATTTTTGCTAATGTATATAGAGTGTCTGATGACAGCAAGATTCAAAAAGGCCTCTATGGAAATGGGGGAGGGGAGGAAGAAGAGAATTTATCGGTGGAGAGAGAGGAGAGCCCCGCAGCGTTCATTCGTCCAGTGTATCATTCTAACCAAGGCCTGGCTGTTTACTGCTTAATGAATAATAAGACTGATGCTGTGATGCCCCAAACTCTATCCCTTCTGCCCCATCATTTCAGTACAGCAGTGCTCACTGGTTCTCTGCAGTTTACAGCTGTCTGCTAAGGGGTTCTCTGTTTTGCTCTCTGATGCCTAGAAAGGCCACTCAGCCAAGAACAACACATACATGGAGGTCGACATGGGAGAATTAAAACTCCTGGGAGCAATTTCAACCTGTACAGTTATGGGAGCTTGTGGCAAAATGTCTTGGAATCTCTCCATTTTTTGTGGGACACTTCTGAAGTTTCTACATTGTTACCCAAAAGGGTCAACTAAAGTGTCAAGTCACAGTTACTCAGAAGCCTTTGATGCATTCACTACTGGGCTTGTGCTTTTTCCATCTCACTTTCCCCACTTCCTCCCTAGTGAGTTTTGGAATCTCCTTCCAAATAACTACCTGGATTTCAATATTTGCTTTAGTTCTTACTTTTGGGGAAACAAAAGGATCTTTACCTTGCGTCCCTTCTTGTTTAATTTGTACCCCATCGGTCCTCTTCACAAGAACCTCTGTCACAGTCTGTACAGAGTAGGGCCAAAGCAGGTGTAGCTAGTAGCTGTAGATAAACAACCCAACCTGAATGAGGTTCCTAGAAACTCACTTTTATGTTCTGTGTAGCTTCTAACAGCACTTTTGCAGGGTTATTGCTATGTTTGGAAATGGTGGTATTATGGTCATGTGTTCACTCAGAGCTGGAGAGATGAGTAGGTTTTCTGGAAGCATCTTAAAAAATTTTTAAGTGTTATTACCACTTTCATCCATACTTACTCTCATGAAAACTTCTGGAAAAACAGATTGTATTTTTTAAGTACTTTGAAATTAGTATTATTCTGAAGGTGATGGTTGTGATTAGAAACTGCTCCAGCCTGCAACCACTCATGTTTATTTAGATAAGACTCAGCTTTCTATTCAGATTCCTGGCTAGATTAATAATCCTGTTTATCATCACTGCCCCTCTCTTTTTAACATACCTAACTTCTACTCTGGAAAACAATATCAAATTTTAATATACATTGAATCGGTGTCACGATGTTTTTTGAAAACTACTGTGAACATCCATCATCAGAAATCTCTCTGGAATCACCTACCATTTGAGTAATGCTCTCAGAGTTATGAGATAGTGAATCATAGAAACCAGATTTGAATCCAGGCCACCTTATTCCAGAGCCAGGAAATATTAGGTAATATTTAAGTAGATATTTTTCAGATCAGGTAAAGCTTTAAATATTCAGTGATAATCAAATGGCTGTTCTAGAGGTGACTGGTCTTGTTTGATGTTTGAGGTACAGTTAATTCTATGGCTAATGGTGGCACTGATGCGACAGATGCCACAAACATAGTTTTGAAAATAGAGAAAACTGGTTGCCAATTAAGAAGTGGACCCCTATGGAATATTATACTTAATATTTATCACCTTTTTCCAGATGATGAAATTCAGATTTGGGAAAGTGGAATAAATTGTCCACATTCACACACCTTGTAAGTGATAGAGCCACAGTTTGAACCCAAGCAGCCTTCACTATCCTTCCAATCATATTAATTGTGCCTCTGTCATATTAAATTATGGTGCCAGGAATAATGGATATGGGTTAACCTTAGCATCTCTTGCAAAAACTTACTCACTCTCTTAACTTTACTAACAAACATGAATTTGAAATGATTATCATAATCAAGTTAAATAACATATCCATTACCTCGTTAGTTATCATTGTTGTGTATGCATGTGATGAGAATACTTGAGATCTACTCTCTTAGTAAGTTCCAAGTACACCTACAGAATATATTTTTATTAATTATAGTCACAATACAGTACAGTAGATCTCCAGGAATTATGCATCTTATAACTGAAAATTTGTATCCTTTAATCAATAGTTCCTCTTTTTTTCCCCACTCCCAGCATCTAGTAGCCACCATTGCATACTGTTACTGTGAGTTTGACCCTTTTTTAAGATTTCATGTGTAAGCAAGATCTTGCGATATGTCTTTCTGTACTTTATTTCCCATAATGTTCTTCAAATTCATTCATGTTGTTGCAAAAATCGGGATTTCATTTTCTTAAGGCAAATTGTATTCCAGTGTATGTGTCTGTACTTTCGGCTCCTTATATGTATATTTCTCAACTTAGTATTTTCCCATAGCTTGGCTACTGTGAAAAATGCCACAATGCTGCAGTAAGAACACAGGATCAGATATCATCTCAAGGTAGTGTTTTTTTTTCCCTTGGCTATACCAAGAAGTAGGATTTCTGGATCACATGACAGTTAACATTTTTAATTTCTTGAGGACTGTTTATACTGTCCATAATGGCTATACCAATTTACATTCCCTCCAAGAGTGTAATAATGTTCTCTTCTTCACATCCTTGCCCAACCTTATTCTCTCTGATCTTTTGTATGATAGCCATTCTAACAGGTGTGAAATGATATTTTTGTGCTTTGGATTTGCATTTCCCTGGCGATCAGTAATGTTGCACATCTTTTAATATAACTATGGAACCACAAATACCCCAGGTATCTAAAACAGTTTTGAGTAAAAAGGACAGAGATAGAGGCATCCCATTTCCAGATTTTGAATCCTATTACAAAACTATAGTAATCAAAACAGTGTTGTACTTGCATAAAAACAGACATATGGACCAATAGAACAGACTCAAGAGCCCATAAATAAACTTGTGCTTATGAAGTCAACAAATTTTTGACAATGACATGAAGAATGCACAGTGGGGACAGGATAGTCTTTTCAATAAACAGTGTTAAGAGAACTGGACATCCGCATGAAAAAGAATGAAACTGGATCCTTTACTTACACCATAGAGAAAAGTCAGCTCAAATGGATTACAGACTTAAATGTAAAACCTGAAACCATAAAACTAAAAGAAAACAGAGGGAAAGCTTCTTGACATTAACAACAATATTTTGGATTTGACACCAAAAGTAAAGGCAACAAAAGCAAAAATAAACTAGTGAGACCACATCAAACTGAAAAGCTTCTGCACAGCAAAGGAAACCACCAAGAGAATGAAAAGACAGCCTACTCGATGGGAGAAAATATTTGCATGTTACATATTTGATAAGGGGTTAATATCCAAAATATATAAAGAATTCATACAACTCATGATCAAAAATACAATCCAATTAAATATTGAGCAGAGGACCTGAGTACATGATTTGGCCAAGAACACAGTCAGAACGGCTCCCACCTGCCTTAGAAAAACATGTTCTGAGCTTTCACTCATGTGAGTCAAAAGGGAGGAGGGGCCAACAGTCACCCATCCAACCTGCCCATGAGACAGGCCACTCCAGAGAAAGAAAAAGAGGTTGACTCAGTCTTGCCTGGGAGGTAGCCATGAATAAGCCAAACTATCCCCTCTGGGAGGGTAAAGGTGAAGGGTTTTTCTCCAGAGTTTGTGAGAAAGTTGGCATCGTGAGAGAATAGTTCTCTTTTATGGGCTGATCCTGAAATATGAAGAGAATGGGGAAAGAGTCTCCTCTTGTACAGGGGAGAAACAAATTCAGCTCCGGATCTTAGAAAGAGTGGAAAAAGATAGTTATCTTAAATGGAAATGTAGGGGCAAGTGAGAAGGTAACTGAAATTACCCTGGAAAAAGCCAACATTGAAAGGTTAGGATGAGTCAATATGTTAGTGAAAGGGGAAAAAAGAAAAATATTGACCATGACCATACTGAACTGTATTGTTCCAATTAAACTTTTTTTCAAATTAAATAAATCAGTATAAAAGAAGATAGATATGGATATGAATGGCATTGGTAAAAATTACTACTTAAGAGAATAAAATTATATTTTTAGATCAAATTCTGTTTTTAGAATGTGCAGAGATATGTTTGCTGAGAGAGTTTGGGCTGAAAGCTGCTGTTCTTGCTAAGTATAGTACATGTTGTTACTAAATAAAGCAAACAGGTGCTAAACACCCAGTTGTTCCTGCTGCCTCAGGAAATCTCATACCCACCACTGAAAATGTCAAACTCAATTTTGAGCCTATAACTCATATTCACAAAGTTATTATTTGGATTTCTTTGGCCCTCTGTTAGTAGTGCTTCAGAAAAATAATTACTAGGTGCCTGAATAAATACAGAGATATTAATGAACCATTAAATAGTATGCTGGAAAATAATGGGACAAATCTTATTTTTTAAATAGTCAATTATGCAGGCAAATCAATCTTTTCGTGTCAATGGACTCCCAAATAATGCTACTCTCTTCAAACATCCTTTGTCAGATAATTGACACTGTTTTCTAAATATATAACACATGAGAATTCTTAGCTTGCTATGTTATTTCGAATAGAGTTGTGGCTGCTATAAGTGAGTTCCCAACTTACAATGACTTAAGCAAGATAGATTACTTCTCTCCCACAGGAATCTGGGGCTTGTACAGTGGCTTTATGAGGTCTAGAACAAACCCTCCTTCCATGCAGTTACTTTTCAGGCATTGGGTATTGCCTCCATGCTCATGGTCCGAAGTAAACTCACAAGCCTCCCAGCAGGTATGGAGGGAGAAAGTGAGGAGGAGGCCACATACATACCTCTTCTAAAACCATGACTGCATCCTGCTTACATTCTGTGTAACAGGGTTGAATAATATGGCTACATAGAAACTTGTCAAGTGAACCCTCATCTGGAAAGTCGTTGGCACAACAGAAATCTAGAAGGTTTATTACCATGAAAAAGAAGCACAGAGAGAATTTTAAAGACAAGTAGCAGTGTCCACACATTGGCTCTAAGAAACAGAGGAATTAACTGCTCCCAGGGAAGGTTTTCTCAACCAAAATCATCAACACAGAACCTATAAAAAGATCACTTATACTTGATTATTTACAATTATAAAATTTTGTGTAACAAGTGAATTAGCAAAAGATAGACTTTGAGAAAAATCTTAAAATGCAGAAGCTAATAAAGATGAGAGATACTTACAATCCCAAAGGTTCATGTGAATTGATAGGGAAAAGGTATATATCACAACAGAAAATAATTCCAAATGCCCAAAAGGGATGAAAATATGATCAAACCCACCAACGAGGAAATGTAAACTAAAGAAGTAAAATATTGCTTTAAAAACCTAATATTAGAAGATTTATAAAGTCTCAATACCTATTCCAGCAGAGGTGCAAGGAAAGGCTATGTTTCTTTATTGTTGTGGGGGAAAAGGAAAAGTATGTCAACAATGAAGATAAAGAAAATTGTAAAAAATAAAAACCAAGTCATCTTACATAAATGTGCCTAGGTATAAATATTTTAAATTAAGAACTTAGTTAAGAAATTAAGAATTGTTAAACTTACATTTAACAATTACCAAATATACTATTATTAAAGTAATACACCATATATATTGCAGATTTCAGGAGATCAAAGTATTTTCTAATTAATTTTCATAACTTCCCTTTAGTGTAGAGAAGAAGGAGGCAGTCACTTCATTGCACAGTGGTGACTTTTTAATAACTGGTTCAGTGAATATGTGCGGAACAGAGATTTGCTACTTACAGTTACTTCGTTTTTGTGGTGCAGAGTCATTTTCCAAGCAGATTCTCCACTTCAACATGGAAATGCAAAGAGACACTAGAAAATCACAATGTAGTGATACAGCATATGGAAAGCACTCCTATTACCACAGGAAGTTGTCAACATAGCTGAGCCATCAAGCCTGCTATTTCTGTTACTCTATCAGCTGGTTGTTGAGACGATAGCCCATGAATTTCACTAGCGCATTTTATTGTGAACATCTCTCACGGCAAGGCAAATTTGATTCTTAGTCTGGCAGGAAAAATTTCCATCAGATACGTGTTGAATTCCTTAAACATTGGACAAATTAGCAGAGAGGAGTGATAACCTTTGAAAGTAAAAGACATAGATGATCTGACAGCTGTAGCAAGATGCAGGGTAATCAAGATGCCCCTACAGTGAAGTAAAATATTTTAATGGAAGTACAATAATTGATCAAAGAGACATTCGGGCCTCCTGGGTCTGAAGTGAGGCTATTCCAAGTCCTTAAATCTGCCATAAAGCTCTAATAGACACCCAGGGGGACACTTCTGACAATTTATTTTAGTTTAAGTGAATTCCAGGACCTTAAATTACCAGAGAACCTAGTCACTTGCTAGATTTGCTTGCATTTTCTGTTTCTGATTGTTTAATGGATTTAATTGAAATTTCTCATCATTACTAATTTCACGATAAGCAGCAAACAGCTAAAAGACATGTCATTGAATAGCTCCACCCATCAGTAAAACTCATTTTCTGGAAGCATCTGATTTTTATCTTCTATACACATTGATGATCCTTGGTCCAAGTTATTAAAATACTCTCTCATGTTTTGCTCAAATACTAGCTCAAAAAACCATCTGTTATGTTTGTATATGTTTCATTTCTTTTTTAAAAACATTGATATTACTTATGGCCCTGGCCAAATAGCTCAGTCAGTTAGGGCATCACCCCAATACCCCAAGGGTGAAATTCAATCCCCTGTCAGAGCACATACAAATAAATAGCAACCAAATGAATAAGTGGAACAAAAAATCAATGTTTCTCTTTCTCTCTTTCTTCATCTCAAATCAATCAACAATTTTTTTTAAATTGATATTACTTGTATAATAGTGATGCTAACACACCATATTAACTAACCACAAATTTATGGTTACTAATATTAGAATAGAATCTGGTGATTATGAGAGATCTTTCTGAAATTACTTTCCTCTCAGACAACCACAAAATGACTATAGAAGGAGAAAGTCATTGCCTTGTATAATATGGAGAAGCCTCTTTGAAATAGCTTCTTCAAGTAGGCAATATTTTTGAATCTCACTGGGACCACTTTCTGGAATAGAGCTGCCATTGGTTTTCTTCTGTCAGCTGAACAGGTGAAGAAAACACCTGTGCTATAGTGACTGGACCCTCTTCCACCACAAATATGCCTTCTTTGGGTATTCAGATTATTCAGAATAATTTACTGAATACCTATATAACCTGAATACTTTGATAATTCTTTCCTCCTCTGCAAAATTCATGACTAAATATAAAAATCTGAAAACCAAAAAAAGAAAACTTAGAGAAATAAAGGCCCCTTGAAAACCATTCCTCATTTCCAAAAACAAATGCTTATAAACTCTTTTTAATTCATCTTTTAAAATTATAAATAGATCTGATAAAATTTCCCATGTTAAGTGCTCCATTTGATGAGTTTTAACAGGTGAATAATTTTGGAATCACTCCCACAATCAAGATATGAAAGATTTACCTCACACAGAAAAGTTCCTTAAAACTCAATTGAAATCAATTTTCTTCCATCATCCTCAGCCCCTGGGGAACACTGCTGTTTTCTGTCACTAAAATGTTGTCATTTATGTAACTTCATACAAATTAAATCATACCCCTCACCAGCTAGATCAGTTGGTTAGAGCATCGTCTCCATATGACAAAGTTATGGGCTTGATTCCCAGTCAGTGCACATACAAGAAACAACCAATGAATACATAAATAAGTGGAACAACAAAGCAATCTCTCTCTCTCCCCGCCCCCCCTAAAAATCAGTAAAATTAAATCATAGATTATATAATATTTTGTGTCTAGCATCTTTCAGTTAGCATAAAATTTGATCTTACTACTTTACTCAATGTGAACAACCTCTGCCCTTTTATTGTAGTATTTAGACTATTTACATTTATTGTTCTTACTAATGTAATATCTGTTTTCTATTTGTTCCATTTATTCCTTATTATTTTCCCTCTGCCTCTGCCTTTTATCCCAATTATTTGTGACTTTAGCTTTATTAGCACTACCTCTTTATTTTGTTTTTCTATAGTTGCTCTAGGTTTACAATATACATCTTTAACTTATTCCAGTCTATGCTTAAATAATATAAGCCCTCTTAATGTATAGTATAACACCGCACTAGAGTATACCCCCATTTTCTCCCTCCCTTTAACATATTTTATAAAACCCATAACACATTATTATACTTGCTTTAAACAGTCAACTATCTTTGCAAGAGATGAAAAGCAAAATCTGTTCTATTTATCCACATATTTACCAGTATCGCTATTCTTTTTAAAATATTTTTTAATTTTAATTAAAATATTTTTAATATTTTTAAATAGTTTTAATTTTTAATTACAGTTGACACAGAATATTATATTAGTTTCAAGTATACAACCCAGTGACTAGACATTTACTTACATGATCACCCTGATAAACTAGTACTCTTTTGACACCACATGTGGTTATTACAATATTATCGACTATATTCACTATGGGGTACTTTATATCCCCATGACTATTCTGTAACTACCAGTTTGTACACATTCACCTTTTTCACCCATCTCCCCAGCCTCCCTCACATCTGGCAACCATCAAAATGTTCTCTGTATCTATGAGTCTTTTTATTCTGCTTGCTCATTTATTTTGTTTGTTTTTTTAGATTCCACATATAAGTGAAATCATAGGGCATTTTTCTTTCTCTAACTTATTTCACTCAACACAATACCCTTTAGGATCATCTGTGCTGTGGCAAATGGCAAGACTTCATTCTTTCGTACAGATAAGTTATATTCCATTATATATGTGCACCACTTCTTTATCCATTCATTTATTGATGGAAACTTAAGTTGCTCCCATATCTTGGCTATTGTAAATAATGCTGCAATAAACCTATCTTTTTTTCAATTCAGTGTTTTGGGTTTCTTCAGATAAATTCTCAGAAGTAGAATTGCTGGGTCCTTCTTTGTCTCTTGTTATAGCTTTTGATTTAAAGTCTATTTTGTCTGATACAAGTATTGCTTCCCCAGCTTTTTGTGTGTTTGTTTCCCTTTTTATAAAATATTTTTTCCATATCTTTACTTTTAGTCTGTGTGTGTCTTTCAATCTGAAGTGAATGTTTTGTACACAGCATATACAAGGGTCATGTTTTCTTATCCATTGTGTCACCCTATATCTTTTGATTTGAGCATTTAATCTGTTTGCATCGAAAGTAATTGTTATAGATATGTATTTATTGCCATGTTTTTATTTAAATTTCTTCTTTTTTTTCTCCTCCTCCTCCTCCTTCTAGAAGACACTTTTTTTTTAATTTATTTACTTTTTAAATACATTTGTCTCTGCCTCCCCCCCACCTCTTTCCCTTGCTCCCTCCCTTTAACACTTCTGGTAGTACTGGTTTGGTGGTAATGAACTCCTTTTGCTTTATATTGTCTGGGAAGCTTCTTATCTGTCCTTTCATTCTAAATGACAGTTTTTTCAGGGTAGAGTAATCCTGGAGAGTACAATCAGTGGAAACTGTAACACAAACTGAGTATTTGACAGAGACACAGAGACAGAAAAACTAGCAGAGCAAGGTTGTAAGTCACATCTGTATGCCCTTGTCTACTACTGCGGCGAAGGCTTTAGTTCCTTCTCGTCATTTACTACAATAGCCCACCTACCGGAATGCCAGATCGGTGACAAGCACTTTTGTATAGAACATGGTCAAGAAGTAAAAATATTCTTATATTCCTACAAGTCTTTGAAGAGCAGAATACTTGTAGCGGAAGTCACACTATTCACATGTGATTGTCCGTGCATTTGGCCCTTAATGAGATATTTTAGTTCCCCACTCATGTTTAGTTTTTGGTTTTCCAAGCTCATGACAATTTAAAGAATGGGATTTTCATGGAGGTATTTGTGGAAAAAAACCCTAAGTATAAAGAAAGAAACAGAAAACTATAAAGGCTGAGAAAAACTGAAAAGATGTATTAGTTTTAATAATTCCTAATTCCAGAATTAAAAACAATTTTTATCTTTTATTTAGGGACTATAAAACGTTAAGCACTTTTAGGCATCTTCTAATTTATATTTTATTAATAAAGGTAGTACCAAATTAATTTAATTAAAAATCACTGTAACACTAAATTGTAATATCCCTTTTAACAAATGAAAAAATAGACTCAGGGAAATTAAGCAACTGGACCTAACTGGTATACCTCATAAATGGCAGATCACAGTAAAAAGCTACATTCCTCTGAGTCCATAGGTTAGGTTTTCGAGTCCTGTGTCAGTTGATATTTGCCACTCAGAACGTTTAGGTAGAGTGCTCATTGTCATCTAGTATTTGGCAGAGCAAGAATGTGAAATTTTGCCTACTTGATTAAAAATTCTGTTGCTAGTACCCATTAAATGTATACTAACCTCTCATGAGCTATAAAGACATCTGTTCATTTATCTATAATAGAAGACAATTAATAAAATTATGCATTATAGCTCTGGCTACATTTCCCATATAACCTCAAAGGAAATTATTTCAATAAATTCTTTTAATTTTATGTCAGCTAGAAACAATTATAATTCTGATTTTACCCCAAATATCCATGGAAACATATTAAGAACTAATTATAAGAAGCCCAAATACCATGAGAGAAATTAAAATGAACATAAAACAGAGTAAATTTGAATTTTAAAAGATCAAAGGGGTCTTTCTGCATTTATAAATGTATTATAATAAGCAAAATAATTCTTACCTGATTTTTGGCCACAATCGCTTTTACCTAGGTGTTAGATGTATTTTAGAAAGTTAAAAATGCTATTAGTTTAAATATTGCTAAGTTGTTTTAAAATCTAAAAATTTCTCTAAAAACTAAATAAAAAAACACTATGTTATCTATAAGAAATCCAATCCAATTATCAAGATACATATAGGTTGAAAATAAAAGGATAAAGAAAAATACATCATGGTAAACCCAATAAAAAGAGAGCTGAAATAGGATGTTAAATTTAGAAAAGAAAAATTCCTATATAAAGAAGATTATCAGGGATAAAGAGAGATATTACATAATGATAAAAGATTTAATTTCCCAATAAGACATATAATCCTAAATGGATATGTATCAAACAAAAGAGGATCAGTATATATGAGGTAGACACTGGCCAAACCTTTAATATCAAAACTAAAGACATTATAAGCAATGAAAACAATAGACTGATAGCTCTCATGAATATACATGAAAAAATCTTTAACAAAATATTAGCAAACATAGTAAAAAGAATTATATCTCATGAATAAGTGAAATTTCTTCTAGGTATGCATGTCGAGTTCAACACTCAATCACTTACCAATATAATCCATCACATCAACATGCTAAAGAATAAAAATCATACTGCCATATCTATAAGTGCAGAAAAAGGGTTTGACAAAAACTAATACCCATTTATGACAAATAAAGGATACCAACAAAAACCCTCTTAGCAAACTTAGGAATAGAGGAGAACTTTCTCAAGTGATAAAGAACATTTACAAAAAGCCTACAGCTGCCATTATACTTAAATAGTTAGAGATTGACCACTTTCTTCCTAAAATGGCATGACAGAGCAAAAACATCCAGTTACACCAGACCAAGTTACCATTGCACTGGAAGGCCTCGGCAGTGGAGGAGACAAGAAAAGTGAGGTGGCTAATCACACTTTTTTGTGTGTCATCATGACGGGGCCATGGAATGCCCGATATTTGATCAAGTGTTATTCTGCTTGTTTCTCCGAGGGTGTGTTTGGACAAAATTAACATTTAAATTGATAGCCTAAATTCAACAGATTATGCTTCCTAACAGCAGTGGGTGTAATCCAAGCAGTTGAAAACCTGACTAGAACTAAAATGTTGACCCTCCCCTGAGGACAAGAGAATTCTTCCTGTCTGAGGACTTCAACTGGGACATTGACATCTCCCGCCTTCAGATTCTAAATGAAACATAGGCTATTCCTGGGTCTTGAATCTTCTGCCTCTCAGATAGGAAGTACACCATTGGCTCTTCCAATCCTCAGGTCAGAGTCAAACTGGAACTAGAACATTGACTTGCCTGAGTCTCCAGCTTGCGACTCACCCTGCGTAGATCTTGGGACTTGCCAGTCTCCATAATTACGTGGCACAATTCCATAAATTCTCTCTCCTAAGATTTACTAAACCTACTTCAAGAGGCATGGTATTGGTAACAAAATAGAAACATAGATCAATGACACATAGAATAGAGAACCCAGAAATAAACTCACTTATATAAACCACTGATTTGACAAAGGTGTGAAGGCAATTTAATTGAGAAAGGATAATCTTCAACAAACTGTGCTATCTGGAATGTCTATATATCAAAAAAATAAAAAATACAAATAAAAAATAAAAAAGAAGAACCTAGACAGAGCTCTTATATAAAACTGAACTTAAAATGGATCATAGATCTAAACTACTAAACTTCCAGAAGAATTCAAATGAGAAAATATATGTGATCTTGATTTTGGTCATCAGAACAAGAAAAATCTAGAAGTTGTCACAGCCAAGGGCAGTAATATATCCTCGCTGGAATCCTAGAACAGAAAAATAGATGAAAACTAAGAAAATTTGAATAAATGATGAACTTTAGTTAATAATGATATATTAATACTGGTTCATTAGTTTTGATGAATGTCTCATAATAATCTAAGATGTTAATAATGGGGGAACTGAATGTCAGGTATATGGGAACTCCCTATGCTATCCTCTCTGCTTTCCTATACATCTAAAACCGTTCTGAAGTTAAAACTGTTTTTTTTTAAATTGAGAATGAAATTTTAGAGGAAATGATTGCATTTACTTCACTAGCTATAGAAGTAGTATTAAAGGCCCTCTACCCCTACAAGGAAGACTGGACCCAGGTAGATGGTCTGCAGCTGCTTAAGCAGACAAATCATAGGAAGTGCATTTTCTGTTCAAACTGCTGTTGATGAATGTTTATGCTTCTTTGGCAGCTCTTTCCTCTATGACATAAATATATGATATTTTGACTTTGATGGTTTAACATCTACTAACCTCTATTTTAGGAAAAGTGCTAAGTTCAAGGACAACAACAGATGGGGAAAATGGAGTGGTTTAGGAACTGCTTTGATGGAGAGAGGGGCAATCAAACTCTTAATAGTCTGTCTAAATAAAATATTCAATAATCAAACCATAAAAGCCTATGCTCACAAACTCTGTAATCCATATGAAGCCTCTGCCTATTTCATTAGAAATTTCACTTATTTAAAGCTTAAAGATTTTAAGGAAAAAAAATATAAATTGATTTATAAAGCAATGATTAAATCCAGATCTTTATTTTATAAAAGTACAACAGGGTCTTTTAATTAATGGTCCTTAGATACATATGAAAGGAATTTGGATTTTAAAAATGTAATCCTATTTCCTGAAACACATCCAATTGCTGTAATTACTAACAAGATAGATATTAATATGAGACTCTTTAAGCTATAAAATAGAATTCACTTTCACTGTTATGGGCCTTGGAGGTTTACAGCTAAGTCCAAAGTTTCAGACCATACACAATGTGCATCTGTCTGGTTTGGCTTCATCATTCCATTTCAAAGAGAAAGAAAAAATTCATACACAAAGCTGAATATTTGCATATCATAGAATATATGCAGTGTCTTTTGTCTCAAAGCACTAGCTGGTTTTATGCTAGTAAGAAAGTATGTGCCTCAGAATAGCTACTTAAAGTGAACCATTGTAAACTGTTCACACTGGGGGCATTTAAAATACTTTTTTCCACTGCCAGGAAAAGCAGAAAAAAATCATTTTATATTTTTGGCAAATTAGGAGGTACTCAACTAGTTCCAGAGGTTAAAACAACATATTGTGAAAAATTCAAAGAATACTTTCCTTACTCCATTTTAATGAAAATAAAATCCTTTCTGAAGATCAACAATGGTAAGAGAAAGTCCAATAATAATTTTAATAAACATACTTAAAAACGGTTACAGCAACTGCAGATCTTACTTAAGTTCTGGGATTTGACACTACTCTGAGGCAATTCAGTTTCTATGGTAAAAATTGAGCAAAATCAGATCCAAAAATTAGAAGTGTTCTTTTTAGATAATGATGAATGAATTCTAAACTTTAATGTGAAAAATAAAACTGGATCTTCCCCTGCTTGTTTTCCTAGCAGACTTTCTTTTTCATTTCAGTTGGTATCTTTTTACTCCTCTGAATCCAAGAAATCACTGGCATCCTCCCTTCCTGTTATGTTAGAAATAGTTCCTTGTTCGTTAACTGTGGACTTTCACATTCCACCTAAGCAAAGTACTTACAGATCTTTGTGTTTCTGAGGAGACATAATGTGTGTGTGGTGGGAGATTCACAAAGGCACACTTTGATCTTTGGATAGGATAATGCATTTCATAGTGAAACTAACCTGAGTATAATACCTGTGTATCATAATCATTATAAGTATACTGTTCTAATACTGCCCTGGGCAACATGGCTTTGTTATGTCTTTAAAAGCCCTCTCATTAAAATGCATGTATCTCTTCATTACTATACTTGTATTATACATATGTGTGTATGCATGTGTGTGTGTGTGTGTGTGTGTGTGTGTGTGTGTGTGTTCTGCATGACCAGGAATTCATCCTACCACTCCAATTATCTAAAGACATTTCAATTCTTTGGGATTTGATTTAGTGACCAATGTATATAATCTAGTAATGAAGTACTTTGTGATATATTTATCCTTAATATTAGTCAGTGAGCTCATGAAGTAACACTTCAGCTAAATATAAGGGATATGCCACCAGACAATGGATAACATAGTTTGTTAAAAACTAGGCTCTAAATGCTACTTAAGAAAACCGAATGACACCACTGATTATGATATCAGCTTTGGTTTAAATAAAACCAACACCCTTGCTTAATTCATAAGAATGGTAAGTTAGTCAACTGTACCAAGTACTAGGAAAGACAATTTTTGCCCTATGCTTTCTTGTGGTTAAAGACAAGAGATGGCTTTATAATGGTAATAGAACTTCCTTCCTGTAAGCATTATGTTACTTATAGATGCATATCATGGGAGCCGTAGAGAAAAGCACCAGCGATGAAAACACCTCATATACAGATGTCATTTGGTGTCCATAGAGCAAGTTATGTGGCGATCCCAAATGTGGATGCATATATCATTGATTAATGACGTGATCATGACTAAAATCTTATGCCTCGGTGTTATGAGTGTCATAGACTCTAGTCATATTTGGGAAGGGAAGGCTATTTTTAGCTGTGTCAGAGTGTGGCCTACTGTTGCCTCTTCTAACATTTCCACAAGCTTCTGAATATCTGATTTGTACACTTAATCTTTACATTATTGAGTTCAAACTTAAGTACATAAAGCTCAATAAAACATATCTTCAGCCCATTTTTGCTTCTGAATCTGTCCTTTTTTAAACACCTGCATGGACTAAGATCACTTACGTATTTACCATGTTGTTCTTTATTGTGCATAATCCTCTAGGAAAAATTCTTTTGCTGTCGTGTAAATAAAAATGCTTCTTTGCATATGAATTTATTTTTTGTCATTACAGAAAATTAAGAGCATAAGGCCTGGTTATCCTAAATAGAGTAGGAATGCTAGAAGGTGAGCAGAGTAGGCATCACTTATTCATTGTCCCTTGAGGAAGGAAGGGAGGGAGGGAAGAGCAAAGGGCAGCAAGAAGGATCACATGACAGAGAATGTTAATCCTCAGGAAGCACTCGGTGATACTCAGAAGGAAGAAGCCCTTTGATATGACTGTATATAACAAATTTCTCTGGGAGAATAAGCCGCTGGGTGGTCCTAGAATTGCAGATTACTTAGCCCCAGGACAGGGGCTGGCTGTGCCCAAGCCAGGGGTGATCCCACTTCTCTTAGCAAGGGTGACCTTTGTGGTAGCCCACTCCCACCACTCATAGGCAGCTAATTACATTCACAAGATTCCTTTTCCTTCTTATTTTTTTCAATATGCCCTTAGCTTTAAAAAGCTTCAGGGTATAAACACAATAGAGTCATTCGTTAAAATATTTAGTTGGACGGAGAGCAACTCAATACAGTATATTTCATAGTGCCTCTTCCTTTTGGCAGGGCAATTAATAAGGCAAGTTTGTTTTATGTCCTAAAGATGAATAAGCCAGGGCTACAGCAACGTACTACTCAGAGGTGCTTTGCATTAGAAATTGTTTTGCTTCTGTTTCCCAAAAAGCGTGTGTCAGCTGCCTCAAATCTATTTCAAAAAGTAGGCAGCAGAGACGTGAACCAATAAACAAAATCAACAGCATAAACTTATAAACAGCATAAACCAGGGGGTGATTTGTAGGGATATAAGTAAGTCAACTCTCTTGAAAGAGCAAAGGGAATGAAAGTCTCTTCTGGAATCTAAGAATTAAACCAAGTGGAGCCTTTGTAGCATCTTTCTTTTAAGGGCATCTGTGGGTATGTGGAAAGTAAGCAATTAGAGGTAGAGGTAAGAGATACAGTGTGATATGGAGGATGGTATCAGCCCCTAGTATGTGAGCCTGGTTTTGCTCCTTGTACCCTGGCTGATGGCAGTCTGCATTACCGAGAGACAGAGAGTATGTTGTTGCTAGGATCTGCTTTCCCCAATGGCTTATCCGGCCCCATTCAAGACCACACTCTGCTGTAAGACAAAGTTATACTCAGAGACAGGATTTTATTAATCAGAGTGATCTTTGGGATATGAAGAGA
The DNA here is from genome assembly GCF_021234165.1 of Pteronotus mesoamericanus. Taxonomy (NCBI): domain Eukaryota; kingdom Metazoa; phylum Chordata; class Mammalia; order Chiroptera; family Mormoopidae; genus Pteronotus; species Pteronotus mesoamericanus. Next base: position 3,499,551 of record NW_026555277.1, read on the forward strand.
AATGGCTGACATTTCTTTGTTTTAATTGTTTTTCACTTATACTATCTAAAAAGCTGCATGTGTCATTATTGCCATCCTATAAATTAGGATCTGAGGCTCAGAGAGCTGAAGGGACATGTCCACGACCACAGAGACAGCTGTTGAGAGAGTCAGACCTGAAATGTGGGCTTCCTCACTTCAAATTTTATGTTTTCTTCAACTCCCCAAATATGTTTGTCCAAAATATGAGGTAATAACACAACACTGTTACTGAAGCCATGGTCCCTTGGGGACTCCAATGCCCTGTCCCTAAATCACTTTATCACTTCAATATCTTTGCTCCGTGATACACAGGAACATGTTGCTCTGTAAACACACCAGCTTCCTTGATCCAAAGGGAAGGAGTGTGTTCCCTAGAAGAAGGGAAATAAATTGTCCAAAGTGAAAAGTCATGAAGAATAACCAGGAACTAATGAAAGTTCGGAAGCTTGCCTAGTTATGGGGATTTAGGCAATAAGAACTCTCAAGTGTAACATGTAACTTAGATGCTGGGTCACTGTTTTTAAACTACATCCCTTATTCTGACTTTGTGCTCTGAATAGATGGACTTGCTGATTTCCAGGTAGAAGCACCATCACTATGGCAAACATCCACTCGTTCACACAACAAATTTGCTGTTCCAGCTTATAACACTAAATACTTTCAGGTCTGTGACAGATACTGATGCTACAGAAATGACAGAAGACAAGGAATTCGTGGTCTTGGAGGACAAGGAATACTTTCACAGACAGCAATATCACATACTGTAGAATGCAAACCTTCAGTACCTTCATCCGGAATTAATCTATTACCACATTCCCATTTCACATCTAAATCCATCAAGGATAGCAGTCATATTTTATTTATTTTCACTCACCAAACCTAGCATGGAATTGTTGTAAAACTAAACAGGAAAGTTGATCTAATTATTACTCACATAGTATTGCAATTTGAGGACTTGACTCCAGCAAACCAGGAGTCACCCCAATGCTACGTACGCTGTGTACATACATTCAGTTAAAACAAACTCTCCTTCCAGTTTTTTAGCACAAATCCCAAGCTTGTGAAGGAGACATTTGTAATGGCAGTAGCCTCACAAGGCAAACTTCCCCAGAGGAGTTTTCCTCTGGGTGATCTTGTCACTTTTTGGTATAGTAGATTGAATGGTGACCCCAAAAAAGATTAGGTCCACCTATTAATTCTTGGAGCCTGTGAATGTAATTTGAGTTGGAAGAAAGGCTTCTGCGAGTATAATCAGTTTAAGGATCTTGAGATGAGAGCTTGTTCTGGGTTATCTGTGTGGTCCTAAGTCAAATTACAAGTGACCTTAAGAGAAAAAGGCAGAGGGAGCTTTGAGTCAGACACAAAGGGAGAAGACACAGACAGAAGGGGAGGAGGCACTGTGACCACAGAGGGGGAGATCAGAGTGACACGGCCACAAGTCAAGGAGGGCCAACAACTCCCAGAAACTGGACGAGGCAAAGCGTGGATTCTCCCCGAGAGACTCCAGAGGGAGGGCAGCCCCGCCAACACCGAAGCCGGGCTTCTGGCCTCCAGAACTGTGAGAATAAATGTCTCTTGTTTGAAGCCACCCAATTTGTGGTCACTTGTTAGAACAGCCACAAGAAATTAATACACTTGGTTTTGTTCTCTGGTTTCACCTCCTGGCAATGCCAATGCATTTCTATCCTTTCAGAGCAACAGTTTTCTCAGAGTCCAGGCACTGAGTCTTAGTTTGCTAGGGCTGCCATTAAAAAATACCATAGACTGAGTCACTTAAACAACAGACATTTCTTTCTCACAGTTCTAGGGTCTGGGAAGTCCCAAATATAGGTGCTGGCCAATTAGGGTCACAGTGGGAGCCTTCTCGTTGGCTTGGAGACGGCTGCCTGTTCACTATATCCTCACATCACGATAGTGGACGCTCTAGTGTCTCTTCCTGTTCTTATAAGGACACTAACCCCATCATAGAAGCTCCACCTTCATGACCTTGCTTATACCTAGTTACCTACTGAAGACCCCACCTCCGAATACCATCTTACTGGAGGTCAGGGTTTCAGCATATGAAATTGGGGGTGGGAGACACAAGCATACAGTCTGTAAGAGGTCCCATGTTCCAACACACATATATGCGAACTGCATTCACCAAGATCTTTCATTCTTAGAGCGCTCCGAGTTGTCATGGTTTCTCTCTTTGGGGAGTGCATGCTTATCTTACAAGAACCTTGCATACTGCCCAGCAGATAGCTACTCTGGGACACCAAGTCCTTGCTTTTTGCTGATTTGAAGGCTACTCTCATAATTCCTTGTTGACACTCATATCCAACAAGGCATGCAGTTGCAAGACACCATTATACACTTTCACTTGAATAAATGTTAGGCAGTTTTCATTTGTGTCTTTTAGTGAAAGGACATGCATTCTGGAAGCCTCTATAGTCATATAAGATATTCAGTCCATTATTGACAGAATCATATAATAAAATGAGTGAATATTTATATGAGTAGTGCCTACTCCATGGAGAACTTACCAAAAGGCAAATGTGCTTAGGTGCTGAGGATGGTTTCCAAGCAGCAAGATTAAATATCTGCTTTACCACCAACCCTCTCTGCAATCTTGCATGTCGCTTAAACTCCCCTTACTCCAGTTTCCCCTTCAAGAAAATGAGGGTCCCAATAAGAATATCTGCAGCCTTGGCTGGTGTGGCTCAGTGGATTGAGTGCCAGCCTGCGAACCAAGTTCGATTTCCAGTTGGAGCATGTGCCTGGGTTGCGGACCAGGTCCCAAGTAGGGGGCACGCGACAGGCAACCACACACTGATATTTCTCTCCCTCTTTCTCCTCTTCCCCTCTGTCTAAAAATAAAATAAATAAAATCTTTTTTTAAAAAAAAGAAAGAATATCTATAATAAGCCCAGCAGCACTATCAGGGTTACATGCGTTAATCAACATGAAGAGTTTAGAAAAGGATTTGGCCCACAGGATGCTATATGTCAGAATCAGCAGCTGTTATTGTGGACATTTTATTTCCATAAAATCTGAGATTTTAAAAAGACAACCTCTACTGAATCAGTATCATAGACACGGGATCATGTGGGGTCGCACCCCCCAAGAACGGACGCCTCAGTACTGAGTCATCACTTACCACAGTGCCCTCCTTGGCCCTCATGCTACTTTGAGCAACTGAAGATTCTTTGAGGAAAAAGATCACCTTTTTGTCATTTTGCACCCCCTTTTCACGTATAGGACCCTGTCCCCAATTGCTTTTTAAGGGCAGACCTTGAAATGAATGCATCGATTAGGTTAATTCTTCTTGAACGCTATTTGTAGTAATCACTTAGAGATCTGGCAGCCGCTCCCTGGGCTTTTGAAAATGTCGAGCAGAGAATGGTAATGATGGCCGCCTTTGACAGGCCCGGCCGTTGCCTGTGCTCCAAAAATGTGACTTGGGGCTAGTGTGGAAGTACTTTGAAGTGAGACAGAATAGCTTGAAAGCTATGATTAAAGAAGACTTGTTTACAAAATAAACTTCAAGATTATAGGAAAACTTCCTCAGTGACTTTTTTAGGTCTTTGATTCAACGAACCGGATCCTGCTTTTCTCCCATGGGGTGAAGCTGACCTAGACCACAATAGAGAAAGGCTCGCAGATAAGCTTGCCAACTCCATGCCAGGGACAATTAGTGGGTAACAAACTACAGCCTTTAAAGAGCAGGTGGAGGAATGACAAACAAAAACAAAATCAGTCTCTGGCTCTATCTCCTTTTACACTGACCATTCATAATTTTTGCAAACATCTAATTAAAGAGAAGACTTTTTATTTTTTATCCTGGATCTATAAATATGACACTATCAATCATAGAGGTTGTTCGGGCAGGTGATGAAACTGAAATGTCTAACCAAAAAGGAAGGCCTTTGAGTGTCATATAATTTTAAGGCCTCTCCTCTCTCACTTTTGTTATTTTTGTGTTTTTTCTTTTTAACTTCTGCCTTTTTATAAGATGGTACTCATCACTGAACCACACTCTCCATTCCTAAGGGCCAACGATCCTCAAAGGCTGCTCTCAGAGGTAACTGAGAAGGATGTTTTGCTTAGAATTGGGTATCCAGCCTCTAGCCCACAGCATAAAGTATTATAAGCACTTACTAAATAGTTGTTGAATAAATAAAATAAACATCATTAAGCTTTAATCTTCAAGTGTGACCTATTTTATGTGTTTGTTAACGCTTCTACCGCTAGACTAATGACATCTGAGTAAAGCTGTGAACAGACATACTGTAAAATCAACACATGTAAAATTCACTCCAAGGATTTCTTATACTAGCTCCCTCCATCCTGAAATCTTGTCCATCAATAAGAAGATTTCTCTGACTCCTCTGTTCGCATTCAGCCAACTTGTTCTCAACTGTGTTAATTATTTTCTTGTCTGTATCACACTTATTACTGTTGAATATACATGGTTACAGTCATTTTTCCTCTTTTAGAACACAAGTCGCGAGGTCCAGGAGGCAGGGACCTGGCTTCCCTCATTCAAGGCTCTACTCCCAATACCTACCATAGTGCCAAGGCTATATGGAAGCCTACTAAATATTTGTTTAACGTAAATTGCTAAATATTAGAAAAAAATGAGCATGTTAAAACTCAATATAATTTAGAATTTATTTTTTAGCTTTAGGACAACTTTTTACAAATAATTTTTAGTTACAGGCACGTGATATCAATCATGACATTTAAGGCATAGGGATTACTACAGGACATAAAAGAAACATTGTAATTTCATCTCAACTGATCTATTTAATTTTGAATCTAGATTTGTTTCAATTAATAAAACTTTGCTTCGTTATTACTTGCATTATATTTGTATTGTCAGCTAAAATATTACCATAGGAATTCACATTAGGATAGAAATATCTGGGATAAACTGTCAATCACATTTTGCCTTAATACTTATTGACCACAAAATTCCTCTAAGTAGGAGTCATTATAAGTTTTGGTGTGGTGAAAATGAAATAAGAAAAGATAAATCGTCAGAAGTTACACACAAAATCAGAAAAGGAGATAGGAATCACCTTTTTTGAATTTTCTCCTTTTTGAAAATTTTGTGTATTTTGATATATCAAAATAGACTGTTAGCCTCATATAATATGATTTTTTAATACAATGATTTTATATAAGTGAAAAGATGATTTCTCTAAATCATCAAGTTTTAGCATTTTGTAACCTTATATTTTTCTTAAATTTAAACAATGTACAAATTTATAAATCTTGGGACTAGATATTTATAGAATCTATAGGAAGAAGGGAGAGAAAGACTTCTTAGTATGAATCATGGTAGTGATTATAGCAAAATCTTCTTTTCTTGCTATACGAGTCCAATTTTTTCACCTACCAAAGAGTTTACTTTTCTGAAATTACCATGCCATTAGCCACACGTCATGTTATTCTCTTTTTCCAGTAAACATGTTAGAGTCACACTGAACATAACGTACATTTTATTACACATTCTAATTGCAGCTACTAAAGATCAATGCTATCTAAGGAACATTCTGAAATAGAATGCTTTATTTTTATTATCTCCAATAAAAATGCTTTATTTCTTTAAATTCTTCTTTGTCCAATATGGTAGCCAACAGCCACATGTGGCTGTTGATCACTTGAAGTGTGGCTAGTGCAAATGACAAAATTATCTTTCAATTTTTTAAACATAAATTTAAATAGATACCTATGGCTAGTGGCTACCATATAGGACAGTAAAGCAATAGATTATACATTTGAAATACCTTGTTACCTGTTTTCCTTTCCCAAATCCACAAAGGGTGAGTTTCAAAAGAGCCAAATAAAGTGGCAGTTCTCAGCTTTTCTGGAGTCCACCTGGTATAAAGACTGATGTGTCTAAAATAACAAACCAAATGATATTTCCCACCTAAGGTTACCCAGTCGTTTCTTTTCTCTTTACTTTTCACTCTAAGTTTTGGCTGAATTTAAAGTCCAGAGGTTGATTCCTCAGTATTCCCAGCCGGGAGTGCAAATGATCCAGTGAGCGCCAGATAGCTCACGAAGTAGCCAGCACTCTTGAGAGCCACTGCCAAATTCACCAGATGACAAGGGAGACAAAGACAGAGGAAGAGACCCAGACAGAATAATACTAATAAAAATCTTGTGTAACAATCTCTGAAAATTTGCTTTTTTTTTTAAAAAGAACTGATCTGAGGTTTAAACTGGCCAGTAATCTCACTGTACAGCTGACATTTTTGGAGTTTGAGAGTAGAGAAATTTATATGCAGGCAAAAAAAAAATAGGATGAGAAGGTCAAAGATTTTCAGATCTGGAAAAAGATTTTTTTTTAATTCCAGCAGACATAACTGTTATTTTAGTTTCCCGTAAATCATAAGACTTGGACTATAACACATTATATTCCAAATTGAACTCCATGAATTTCAAATTGCTTATTTTCTTTAGTATCATTACCCATTTATTTTACCCCTGAAACAGAAACAAATTAAATTTGTGATTTTTCATCATTATAAAACATGTGTATTTCTAATAAGCTTCAACTCACCAAAGGAGTATGAAATCTCTACCCCTTTGGACCTTTTGTACCTATTAATCTCTTTCGTGTTTTAGCAGACACACAGCTGTGAACTATGCTTAACAGGTTTATTATGAAACAAAGAAGCATGTATTGCAAGAAAGAAACATCTTTTGAATCAACTTTCAACTTTTTCTAATGAACAGCTCTTTCATCAAGCTTATTTTTGGAGTTTGGAACTCGAAATGATAGAACTAGATCTGTCTGGGGTTATGTGGTGCCACGAATCCATTGGGGGAAACAGTGAAATCAGATCCACAAAAACTAGCTTCCTGAGCTCTATCATCTTCTGTAGGAAACATTATATATAATGTATGCAATGAAGTCTTGTAGGCCAGAGACAAATGGCTTGTGCTGAACGTTCCATTCTCACTCAAAAAGTTGTATTAGAAATGCCACAAAATGAGCAAACATTTTAAATGCCTAAAACAGAAACCAAGGAAATGCAGGCATCTTCAAAGATAGAGCTCTCCAGTAGTAGCATTAATGAGATGTTCATTGAAAGGGATTATAGAAAAGTCCTCCAAAAGTCAGTGACCACCTTGTTTATCATCCAAACTGAAATGCTTTGGCAGGTGAAATTTGGTGCTATTAATAATTACGTTCTATTTCCAGAACAACAAAGACCTGTGGCTGCCCTGGTGTGAGTCTCTTTTGTTAGCCCATCATTCACCCTCTGGATACCCTTCCATTACCCAGCACCCTCCCATATTTTAAGACATTGTTTTATTCTGTTGCAGTAATACTTGCATGACCTCTTTAGCCCTCTTAGATTTCCCCGTTCCTACACTTCACAGCACTTGTAATCCGTGTCATATGTTAGATTTATCATTCACTAATATTTCTCAGGAGTTTTCTCTCAAAGACCAAAACAGGCCCCTGGAATTAGTTGTTCAAAAAAATAGTCTAATAACTTGGAATTCTCACCTTGTTCACTATTATTTTCAAAAGCAGGCTCAGGTCTTTCCTCTACCATGAGTTCTTCCTAAGTCAAAGCAGAGGGAGTGAACACCTCTCCTCTGATTGACTGCCGGTGTTGCTGACCACAATCCTCGGCCTCATCACAATGTTCCCTCTTCTCGATACAGATTGTATACATAATATACTATCTCCCAGCAAGATTGCAAGGCTCTGGGAGGTAGGCATCACCTTGCTTCTTTTTACATCTCCAGTGTTTGGCATGGCACTTAGAGCATTGTTAGTAAAACATCCAGTACTAGACAATGGACAGCATCACAGTGTCTTCTCCATTCATTACAGGACACAGTGTTTAACAGTACCTAGCAAGGCCAGATTAAGTACAAATTGCCCAGGTATCAAAGAAACAAATTCATCTTGAATCATCCTTCTAGCTCCTACCGTGAAGGAGAAGCTCTGGCCTGAGCTGTGCTGGGATATGCAGACAGTAGGGACAGAGGAAGCTAGAAGCAGTTCTGGCTAGAAGTGCAGTTCTTCCTTTGTATCTCCTGAGCTTGCTTCAGCACAGGGCTGAGAGAAAGCCATACATCTGTCTAGTCTGATCCTGGAGAGGGGATCCAGGGCAAGATGAAGCATGGCTCAGGCAAGTGCAGTACAAAGTGGTCCTAGTTGGTGAACAAGGTGAGACACCATGAGGGATGAAGGGATGAAGAGGTAGGCCTTGCATATACTGAAGAAGGTAGAAGGTACTCCTTGCAAGTTTCTGGTTCTGGCTTCCCAGGAAGGAGACAGAGATGAACTAGGCTGTGGGTCAGGGAAGCAATAGAGCAAAGTGAGGTTTCAGGGTGAACAGTGGAACAGGTGCTCTGCACTGGGATCAATGCAGAACCCCAGACCCCTGAGACAACACTGTGGCAGAGGGGAGAGAGGGACATCAAGGAACAGACTCACTCCTCCTACATCAGATCTCAAGGAGGGTTTACAATGTTGTGTGAGTCTGGGTTCTCTTACAGTTGGAGCTTCTGGGGCCTTCAGAAACAGTAATAATTGACGTAGGAACTGGGATGGGCCTAGACCCAGAGAAGCAGCCTGTCCAGATGCCCAGACATTGAGTGACAAAATGAAACAGGAGTGGAGAAGGCCATGGACAGACGTGGAGCACAGGGCCGCCTTTTGCTACATGCATTCTTTAGGACATTTCTATGTGAAAGAATGAAATAATATGGCAAGTCCCAGAGTTGTGTTAAACAAAGGTAGCGAGATTCTTTAGCAAACACTAGTGTGCACATTATCTCTCTCCAGAATGACTGTCTCACGCAGGGAGATATTCAAACTATTTCCCCCCAAGAGTCTATGTAGAAGTGCCTCCTCAGGCAGGATGGAGCTATGCAAAGGGCAGAGCAGTGTCACGTGTGCAGCAGGCCCTAGTGCCCGGGCTCAAGGCTGTCCGTCTCAGAATGCTGCCTCCACAACTTAGCCGATGGGATCTTTAGCCATGCATACGTAAACACCGATAGTTCATTTGCCTTAGACTCAGAGTATGGCACAGATAACTAAGACTTTGTTTTGGGAAAAATAAAATAGGAAAACATAAGCCGAGACTTACACAATTATTTAATTCTCCCATTCATCACAGCAGCTTTTCTTATGGTTCTTCCATTCTATCTCTGCATCTCTAGGGAACACAGTCTAAGGGCAAATCTCCATCCAAAACAAAGGAGAAAAGATAAATAATGCCAAATGACGACATAAGTTCTGCCAATTTCCTTTGCCTTTCGTTACATTCTAGGAGGGTTGTTTCATGAGGGTTCCCTCCAGTGCCATTCTGGGGTTACTTTTCAACAGCCTTCTTCCACAGGTTGTAGGAGAGATTTCCTACTACAGCACAAAGAGGAAGTAGACAAGCCAAGCCGTAAGGATCTGACTTACACTCAGCTCTCTCGCTTATGACTTTGGGAACCTGTGCTGGTGCGTTGGGTGCAGTTTTGTGATGCCAGATACAACCCCAACTACTGGTTCTCCAACCGGCTGAAAGAGAGGGCTGCTGTGGGCTCTCAGAGGAGGGCTCTCTGGAAACCACCCTCCACCAGAGAGGGCTGCCTCGCCCTGTATTATGCCTGTTACTGCAGCTTCTCTCATCCCATGACTGGTCGAAACACAGGTACAAAGGCATGGAGACAGCCTGAAAGGGCCATCCCAGCTCGGAGCTCCCTGTAACATCAGCGGAGACTTTGGTAGAAATGCATGTGCATTACAGATAAACTCCCTCCATTCAAGCTGCCCTCCTCACTACTCGCTCTGCCACAGGTGTTGTAACCAATATACCAATATACTCTCTGCACCCAAATGTCTGCCTCAGTCCGTTTCCAAGAGAACTAGAACGAGACCACAGCAGCTCCTTCCTTGACTTATCCAGCCTCAGAGCCTCGTCTGTAGTGTAAAAGGGATATTATGACTCAGTTGCATTGAGTGGTTACTATGTGCTGAGCTCTGTCCTAAGCACTTTTCAAGGAATAACTATTTTAGTTCCTAAAACTCTTATGATACAAATATTATTATTTCCCACATTATACAAATGAGAAAACTGAGGCCAAAAAATCATATAATCTGGAGAAGGTCACTAGTAAGTGGAGGTCCTGGGTACTTCTTTTATGTTTTATTATGTTCCTCCACAGAATAATGATTAAAATTAAATGAAAATATATGATATGTCTATCACAGGACTGTATCAGTAAGTGTTTATTTTCCTCGATCTGCATATGCATCTCAGGGCTGCAGGGGTCATGAGCAGGGCAGGCGGCCGGCTATGGGATGACATGCTGTGTGTGTGACGTTTGGCCTCTGGTGACTAACTGACCGGCACTGAGGTGCCAAGGCTGGCACGTGGCCTAGAGGGAGGAACCGATGCTCTAGCGTCAGGTCACCTCTGTCGGGGATCTCAGTCCTCTGCCTGCTGGTTGAATCTCCTGAGCTTCCGTTTTCTCATCTATTAAAAAAGAATTAAAAAGAATTATCTAGCTTATTAGGTTGCTGTGAAGATCAATTTAATTAATGTAAATTAACACATTGACACAGTGAAAATAAACGTTAGTTATTATAATTATCATTACTTCTAATTATAGGTATATGCGGTGTTTTTAAAGTTAGGATTAGGTTTGTGTTCATACCATTTAAAAGAAAAGAAAATGACTACACTAAATAAGATGAACTTTATTTCACTTTCTTGTAAAAGAAGCAAGTAATCCAATGTCAGCATAGCCTGCGCATCTTCCAACAGGGTAGATGACCAGCTTGTCTCGTCATCCAAGGTGTCTGTCAGAGCTCTAGCCATCATATTTGCATTCCAAGCCATAGGATGAAAGGAAGAACAAAGAAGGGGACTGTTTCTCCCTTTGGAAAGTGTGTATATATATATAACCTCTATATCTTATGGCCATAAATTGGCCAGAGGCCACATCTAGTATGTATAGGAAGCTGAGATATGGGGACTTTGGTTACAGGCAGTGACTTTTCATCTAAAATTAAAAGCTAGAAAGCATTGAGGAGTCTTCACCACGAGGGACCAACCCTTCAGGCATCCGTCCACTTAAAAAGTTATAACACTTTTCTGGTTGCATTTACAAAAAAGGCAAATTGGTGCTTTGATTATTGCAAATATTTAATGTCAGTTCATTTAAAGGCTGAGCCTTTTTATTCTAAATCTATACATTTTAACATATTTTTTGGTTCTTCTGTTACTGATAATTCTAATTTGTACAACAAAGTCTTCTGTAAGAAATATTTTATATAATAATAAAGTAGAAAACAGTCACCCATGCTAATTCATACAGGTGTGTCATAAATAAAACATGAAGTAAAGGGAAATAAGTGTTGGTGAAAGTAATCCAAAGCTTCAGATATTTATGTTTGTTATGTATATTCATTGCCATAAAGTTCATTGAAAACCAATCACATGGACAACAGATAAATAGGACCTTTGAATGTTCAAGACTAACCCATACAGCAGCCAGCATTAAGAGATGGCCAGTAACATTCTCATTATGTAATGTGGACAAGAAATAATAACCCTGAAATCATTTAGGAAATTTGCAATTTAAAAAAAATCCCTACTCAGCTTACTCAATTTACTTTTTCCCTCTCCTAAATACACATAACATTTGAAAGCACAAAAATCTTGAGCAATAGAAAAACAATGTGCAAAGTTCAAATCAAACCCTGGATTTATAGCAAGAAAAAAATGACCACATGAAAAAGAACTTGTCACTGTACTGAGAGGAAGTGAATGCTTCCGCCCACTCTGAGAATGTGTTAGAGAGAAACCACCCATGGTTTTCCACTGCGTTTTTTTTTTTAACTTGACTTCATCATGAAGCCAGCCAGTCAAAATATAAAATTATGGAAATGTGATTTCCAGCTACATCCCAAACCTGGAGAAATAAATGTTATTCTAAATGCATTGTCTCTTTAAGGATAAAGATAACCTAAGAGAACCAGCCAAACGTCCGCTCTATGGTTTTGGAGGCTCTACTGTTAACAGTGATGTTGTTTACCCACTCTGTAGTCAGGGAAGTGTGTGTGTGGGCGCTGGTTCACTCCACTGCAATCTAAAGGACACAGTTAGAGCAAAGAAATCACCCTAAACCACAGCCACTGATTATTTAAAAACAAAAAACAAAACAAACAAAAAAAACTTGTGTAGAACAAATGTGACCATTTAATTTTCTGATGAGCTGTAGGTAAATGAAAACAGTAAAATGAAAACACATAGCTGATCATTTAAACTTCCAGTTAAGATGCCCAAATAATTAGCTATGGTGCACTTTCCCGGATTCCTTTAGCTGTTTTGCATTTGATTTGTTAAGAGCGGCTGGCAGTGGGTATGCAACCTTACCTTGGTTTGCACAGTTCTTTAACATTGACTACATGTACATCATGTACATTTTCTATTCCTTTTAACTCCAGTAAAAACTTAATTGATAGGGAAGCTAGAATAATATCCTAATGACTCTTCCAACTAAAGAAAGCGATAAGAATACTAAATGTTATTTAAAAATTTCAAACCAAAAAGATGCCAATATTCTCTTTTCTTCTTTTCCTCTTCATCCCCCTTCTTCTCCTCCTACTTTTCTCTCTCTCTCTCTCTCTCTCTCTCACACACACACACACACACACACACACACACACACACACCATAGTCAAAGGTAAAAATGAATATGAAGACCACACATTTTGGACTATTTGTAATATAAAAAAAAAGCCCCAGGTTAAAAATCAGACACTCACTAATGTTATCTATATGCCCGGACTGCTGGCTTCCTTAATTGATAAGTGATGATATTAACACCTATTTCAAACTGATGTTGAAATATAAAGAGCACAAGCTTTTTGGCCAGAAAGGCTGTGTTGATCCCTGGTGCTAGACTCTCCGAGCTTCATCCTCCCCTCTGCTTTCTAAGGTGGAGATAAGATAATACTAACGCATCTAACACAAGGTCTGGAGCGCACAGGGCTTCCCCTCACCTTCACTCTAATCTCTTGCTGCCACATTGACATTTCTAGTGCCAAATCATTGCTCAGGGACCTCATGAAAAGTATTCTCATTAAGATCCAGTATTCTCAGGTTTAGAAGATGAACACCCCACAATCAGCATGACAGTTTCTCAATTTCCTTAGTCATAGAGCTTTCCACCTGTGTGCTTCTGCTGAAACTCCCAATGTGATGCCCACACTGCTTTGCTCTTTCCTAATGGTGACTTCCGGTTGAACACCCTGGCACTGTTGATATTGGTGGTAACCCCACATGTTATTGTAAGAAGGTGCTCAGGAACAGCAATCTCATTCCAGGAAAAGATTTGTATTGCAGCTGTATCTGTCGCTCAGTTGTTCAAAAACAGTTCTTCCTTGTTCTGTACTGTCCTGCACCCTGTACTTAACATTCCTGGTCTCTGCTTCCCAGATGCCCCGAGCTGCACCCTCCCGTAAGTCTGGGGACAACTGACAATGCCTACCCTTCCCCACTCCTAAGTGCCTGCAAAGTGCATGAAGTAACCTTCACCCCAAGTTAAGAAACACAGATCAATTGTGGCTGAAATCCTTAGTGCCTTGAGGGATGTTGCTATATTGGAATTTAAATGAGGAAGAGCAACCCTGAGGCCCAGGATCAACAAACGCTGAAGCTTGCCAATTTTTTTAAGCATTCTCTTCTCCAATTAGCCCTCAATACTGCCCCTTGAATTTATAAAGTATTCCATAAGTGCTATCAGAGAGAACATGTGTAAAATCATGTTTGCCTTCGTGCTGTCCCTCGGAGTGTGGTCCAACAACACAGGCCTCAGAGTCACCTGGCACGTTCAATAAGAACTGATCCCCAGTCAACTTTTTTCTTGCATTGTTTATGCATTCTGTGTCTTATTCAAGAAATCCTTCTCTATACAGTTAAAAGGTAAACTGAACCCCATTAGAATTTTCAAGACTTTATTTGAGCACACACTGATTCGAGTAGGGCAGTGCCCAACTAGAGGTAGTTAGGAAGCCTGTACTGACAGGAGCTAGGAGAGGGGGTTCTGCAGAGAAGACTCACAAACAAAGCAAGAAAATTATTTATTGGCTGCAGCTTAAGCAGTTGCCTCATTTGAGAAAGCCTAGGTGGCTGTATGTGAATGGTTGTTCTTAGGTTTTATTTTCTCAGATTTGGGGAGGTTGACTCTGGCGCAGGTTCCAGTTTGCCTGTAGGTTATGAAGGTGCTTAGAACCACCTCAGCCTAGTGACCTCCTTGTTAAGTCACTCTAACAATCACTATATTAAAAATAGTCTCCATATTTTCCTCTATAATTTAAAATTTCTGCATTTCATACTTAGACCTTTAATCCAACTGGAATTTATGTGTTAGTAGGAATCACATTTTACTTCCAATGGAAACATAGAGTTGACAGGTGCTATAGACTGAATGTTGGTGACCCCCCAAAATGTATATGTTGAAATCTGTTTTCCAAGGTGAGGGTATTTGGAGGTATAATCCATAAAATACCTACAATGTCCATTGCAGATCCTAACATGCAGTTTTGCACCTTCAGAATTCCATGGGCTTCTAGTATAATGCATTCTCCTTGATTCCCTAAACATTTACAATCTGTCCAAAAGTTCCTTATTCTAAATCCCAAAAGGAAATTTTATCTTTACTGCTCTGCACTATACTAAAAATTAATTCAAGGAATTGACCGCTGTGCTCTGAAGTGTTGAGTAATAAACCCTCTTGTGTCCATTAAGGCTCCTTAAGAATGAGAGTTCCCCCAAAGCACCAAGGGGCAATTATTGTAAATCTGCCCAGACAGAGCTCCCAGCACAGAGAAAATCCAATTCTCAGAACCTACTCAGAGATAGAAATAGCCTTACTCCAAAGGACCCCCTTTCTGAGAGTGCTGGCCAGGGTTACAGCGCCCTTCATCTGACCACTGAGCAGTGTTTGAAACCAACCACCCCTCTCCCCAAAAATGTGTTGTGTATGCTTCCCATTCAGTGGTGCTTAACATACAACAGGTTCTACAAAAATATTTATGGCCTGGATGAAAACATGAATAATTGGGGGAATTCAAGAATCATCTAGTTCAACAGCTCATGAACTAGATTTAAAGATGAAGAAACTGAGGTTGAGCAAAGCAAATGGCTGTTATTAGACTCAACTTTACCCCCGCCTGTTCCAAATGAAGGGCAAAGATTTCCATGATGAAGCAACGTTGAGTTCTAAGTTCATGTTTAGAACTTAGCTCATTTCATCCTCAACTACAAAGGGTCAAAGAATCACTGGGCAGGCTGCCGAAAGTTCACATTCACTGTTTAACACCCAGAGGTTCTGATTCAGTGAAGCTTGTTAGTCCAGGGGTCCATTTTTATTGCATGTGACCCTGATGCCTCTGGTCCTGGACCCCAGTCTGAGGACCTGCATCAGAGACACACACACTGAGCCAGACCAGTTACTGTTCTATATATTCACAATGTAAAGTTTCACCCACGTGCCACTAGAGAAGCCCAGGTGTGGCAATCTTCATTCTCACGACAGGTGTACTTGCTTGCCATCAGTCACTGCATATGAGCCCTCTTGCTGAGCTAGCTGATTCTTGAAACAGTTTTTGTAGCTCATTCAGGTATCAAATGGTAGCTTTGTATTAATCAGTGGTTCTAAATGCTTTTCCGGCTCCCATGTACCTAAAGCCTGTAAACACTCTCACACTACAAGCATGGACTCTGTCCTGCAGTAGAGCTTGAACAGGGGTTGTCAAGCTTAGGAGAATCTTGGGTGACTAAGAAGAGGGGTAGATGGCATTTGAAAGAACCTCGCAGTTTATTATAACACCCATTACAATTTTACCTGGACTATTGTTCTGAACTAAGAGTTAGAACATGCTTCTAATATTTACGTGAATTCTCTTCTTTTTTAGTTTTCCTGATCTCTCTTCAATGCCCTGCTTAAATTATGCCTCCTCTTTGAAGTCATTTCTGATTTTTATCTCTGAAATTATTCTCTTCATTTACGCTCTGCAAAACTTTGACTAAAACTCTGTATAACATAATCTCTATTAGAAGTTTTGTTTACGTGTCGCTACAGACTGAATGTATGTGTATCTCCAAAATCCATATGTGAAAACCTAAAGCTGGTGCAATGGTAGGCATTTAAAGGTGTTGCCTTTGGGAGGTGATCAGGTCATAAGGGCTCCTCCCTCATAAGAGACCCCAGGGAAATTCTTTGCCCCTTTCTCCATTTGAGGACACAGTGAGAAGATGCTGTCTATGAAGCAGGAAGCAGGACATTAATAGACACTGAATCTGTCAGTGCCTTGAACTTGGACTTCTTAGTCTTGAGAAGTGTGAGAAACACATTCTGTTGTTTATAAGCACCTCAGTCTATGAGATTCTTTTATAGCTGGCCGCACTCAAACACATGCACGCTTCCTTTCAGGCTCCAACAGAAGCCTCGTCTTTTGTATCTTTATATCATCAGCTTTTAGCAAATTGCCTGTCTAGAACAAACTCCCAATAAATATCTATAGAAGAAAGGAAAAAAGGCAAGTAGGCATGCACAGATGTCCTGGTCCTGATGTTAAGAAATCTCTGCCCATGTGTTTTGGTCAGCCGACCTAGACAAGGATGCCTGAGAGGAAGATTCCTCTTAATATAGTCATCAAGAATTTTGTATTTTGATAATCCTATACATTTGCGTGCCTTTTGCAAGATTTAATTTACAATATTACATTTTGTAAAAGTAAGACAACATTGAGTTACAATAATGATCAATGTAATTTGGATAACTTACGGAGTTATCTGGTAAAGAACTATAGTTTCAAAGTTTTACGTCAGAGTTTTTAAGATCTGAGAACATTTTTAAAATGATATCTCAGAACAACAAAAAGGCTTCTCCAGCTCATACTTTTATTGGTACTTATCTCCCCACCATGTGAGAACTCTGCAAATGTTTTTGTATTGAGTAAAGTCTGTAAAGAAAACACATTTTTTTAGATTGATTCACGAAACGGGCAGCAGTCGTAGAATACAGTGCTGCTTGTTTCAGTATCAGGCCCTGGAAATCCATCATGGGGCACGGAGGCCCTCATTTCCTTCTTGTGAACAGAGGTTCTCTAATTTCCAGCACTTCTCCCCTGTGTTAGAGATGATGGATCAAGGCATTGCATTGAAGAGGGTATGCCCGCATTTGTCCATTTGGATTGACTGAAAGCCACAAAATTAACATCGGCTCACTCTGAATTTTCCAGTTGTCCCCAAATCAATACATTATTTTTGGAGGAAAACAAAGCAAGTCTTATGTTTCCAATGGCACTAACTTGCATGCCAGCTGTTAAAATAAGGCTTTCACTAAAATCTTTTCAGAAAAAACCTAAATTCTATGAAGTATCTTAGTCTAAATGGTTTAGAACTAGAAAGGCGTCTCTCCGTGGTATGTCACTTGGCTACAATTAGAGAATGCTATGGGCTTGTGGAATTTCCAGTTTTAGCCACTTAGAGTCTGACCAACCTGCCATCACACAGGTTTCAGTAGTACTTACTAGATTCTTTCAAAACAGAGTTTTTCTTTTTCTGGAAAGATCACTTACAATTATATCCAAGAAACAATGCTTAGAGTTTATTTTTAAAAGGAAGAGGAAGTTTAGGTCAAGATTAAAGTATACACCACCATGAAATCTCTACCCAAAAGAGCCTCTTAAATCAAAGTTCTAGGCTTTTAAATTATATCTCCTCAGAGGGTGATTTGGAGTCCTTGTTTTTTTCCTCTACAAAGAATGGAAGGAACTTCATGGCAAAATTAGGCTGAAAACCCAAACATTAACTCTTCACAATCTTCAGGTCCATACACCATGTAAAATTCTGATCTTTAATGAAACAACTGAATCAATACAAACAAACAAACAAGCAGAACAGAAACAGAATCATAGATATAGAGAACGTTCTGTTGGTTGCCAGATGGGAAGGAGGTTGGGGGGATGGCCAGAAAAGGCGAAGGGATTAAGAAGTACAAATTGGTGGTTACAGAATAGTCACGGGACTGTAAAGTACAGCATAGGGAATAGAGTAGCCAAAGAATATACATGCATGACTCATGGACATGGATAATGTTGTGGGATTGCCTGAGGAAGGGAGGGCCTGGGTGGAGGAGGACAAAGGGGGAAAAACTGGGAACACCGTAATAGCATAAACACTAAAACATAAATAAAAAAACAAGAATTCAAAATCTGGAAAGAAATTTCAAAAATCAATCACATATTTGGAGAAAGAGCTATCAGTAAGGAGCAGTGCCTCTGCATATTGCAGTTAACTCCAAAGGGAGTTGACCATTGGTAATGAGAGGATAACTTTACGGAGAATGCCCTTCCTGGCCCAATGGAGTAAATAACCACACGGAAAGGAACTACTGGTAGCCTCCAGGAATTCTGGCCTCTGGGGCCTGAAGGTGACCTTCAGCCAACAGCCCTCACCGCGAGGACCCTCAGTCCTACAATCACAAGGAAATGAATTCCGCCAACGACCCAAGTAGCCAAGGATTCAGATTCTCCCTGACAGGAGCCTCTCTATGAGAGCATAACCCAACCAAACTTCACTGTATCCTTGAGACCCTGAGTAAAATTCCTAACTGAGCAGTGACTGGACTCTCAAGCCACAGAAACTGTGAGATAATAAAGGTTTATTGCTGTAAGTTACTGCGATCGTGTTACATAACATAGAAAACTAATACAGAGGCCTATCATATTTATCCTACTACATGCATTGTCTTCAACTCATATGTCATATAGAATTTTAAAATTTTACTATTGATGGATATTGGTTGTGTGTGTCTTTTTACATACAGATACAAATATTTTGTAGGATTACTTGTCAATAATATAATTCTACATTAGATACATGCTTGTTAATATTTTCATTGATATTGTCAATATACTTCTATACAAAAAGTATATCATTTTATGCTTTCTCCAGCAATATGCAAAAGTTCCATTCCCTTCAACTGTATTTTATTGCTATTGTTTCAATTTCCCAAAATACTGAGAAAACATTTGCTCCTCTTTACAATACTAATATTGTAATGCATTTTAAAAATAAAATTAGATGGCTAATTAACACACAATATAACAGTAAAATGTTTTTTTCCAAATTATCTGTAAAACTACAGTTGCACCCAATCAAAAGCTCTAAAACTTAGCAAAATGACTTGATTCATATAATTGTTCTGTTCTTATGAGATGCTGCTAAATCTATATGGTCTAATGAGCTACAAAGGCTCCAAGAAGAGCCATAGTGTTTTATTAAACTATTGCCATCTTCTACAACGTTGTGGGTAGAAATGCCAAACAATACCGATACATATAACTCAAGACCACAGTTTCATGGAACAGTTTCCCTGAAGATGTACAAAAACCCGGTATGTTTTCAATGAACTTGTCTTTTAACCTTCCAGAGCAACAGAAGGCAAAAGAGTTTTGGATAAATGCCCAGAATCATTAAGATTACAAGAGCCATGAATGTCAAGATAACACTTAATGCAATAGGCCAATGTGCATGAAGAATTTATTACTCATTTTAGTGCAATTTTTTCTTTGAAACCTAGCAGAAGTTTACTGCATGTTCAAAGGAATTTATTCAGAAAATGATTATGGAGGTGAAGAAGAAAAGATGGTAATTATATATAAAATTACATATATGTGCATATAGGCTTACACGTGTCATATATAATTACATCTTCCCTTTCTTAGAAAAAAGTCATGTATTTTCCTGAAATATTACCTTGGAATATATATGTATTCCACTAAGAATGCCTTTCAAATATTTTTCAGTGTACTCTGAGAAGACGGTCAAATAAAATAAACAATTTCAGATCTCAGTGAGCCCTATTATTAGCAAGCATCCTTGAACAGGAGGGACCACCTTTGGGAAGCACTGATTCTTTTATGCAAAAATACTACCAAAATACCACATATAAACCTCAAAAAATGAAGATGGCGTTCATTCTCTAATGTCAATTGATATTGATCAAACCACAAAAAATTATTTGAAAAGACAGTAAAAGTAAAAATTAAAACCTAAATTCTATTAATTTAATTACATTAATCATCAAGCTTTATAGAACTTAAAATGGTATAAAGGATTGAGCATAAAACTGCTATGACTTAACTGTTCAAAATTAACACCTCCAGATCCTTTCAAAGTCATTAACTAGCAAGCTAAAAAGCATTCAAGAATTGGAACAAACTAAATATTTTTAAAACGTATTATCAAGTGTAACCAAAATATATAGAAAAATATATTAAGTATGCAAAAATATTAAATATACAAATATTAACAGATAAAATATATTTTAAAAGCCATGACAAACTTCCAGAAGAGCAGCAGAATGAACGGTTGTGGGACGTTCCGTGCATATATAGGAACATAAACATAACCGTGGGGAGATTGCCAAGAGGTCAAAGAAGTGGGCTCAAGAAGCAAATAAAAAAGGCCTTGTAGTCAAAATTATAAACAAAATTATAGACCTTTTTGTCTGTAATACATTAGGCATTTTGTTCCTAGTAACATTACAGAGAAATATCATAAAGTTTGTTAACACTGGAGAGTTTCTGCAGAAGTGATTGTGACATTGTTCTTTTGTCTTCTCTCTACTTCTAAAACTTTTCATAATCCAAAACATTTTGGAAAGGACATAAGAAGAAAACTGGTCATTATTATACCAAACTACTATATTTATATGAAGCATACATATCACATTTATATAAATTAAATGTGCACTGTGCAAATATAAGGATGGTAATAGTCTAAAATACAAGAGGAGCGAGTTAGACTTTCCATTTCAAATCCTTTAACCAATTATCTGCCTCATTTACTTAATGCAAATGTAATTTCAGATTGATGCGACGGTAAAGCTCTTGTTAAATGGGATTTTTCTTCAGAAAAATTATTTTTTTCCATCTGCAAGTTTAAACTAAGTAATGATTTTTAACCTATTTTTAAGGCATGTAAATTTTATTTTTACCAAAGGGTTAAAGAAAAAAACCATGCAGGTAGCAGTTTGTGCATTCAGCAGGTTCCATACTTCTCCTCCATCCTTTCCAAGTTCCAGCTGCTATGGTTTTGGAAAAAGGTAAGAGGGTAAATTCCTTGTTGACATTACTTGCTGTATGTGCTGGGGAACAAGAAGAAAATCAATAACCACGTGGACGTAGGCTGTGGATAAATTCTGTGTCCTGGTAATAGACTGTAGTCCTGGGCCGCTCACTGATGCTGTCTGATGTCTCAATTATACTTGGCCCCATATACAGACTTGAGGGCAGGATTAAGCTCCTTTTGAACATCAGTGAATTGATGAATTTTTGGTTGATGATCTCTGAAAGATGGGAATAGATAGGATTCTGTTTGGTAATGATTCCAAAAGTCTAGCGTTCAAAAGAATAATATAAGAAGCTCAGAAAAGGCAGATCCCTAGGCTCTAACCAAAGATACGTCAAGCCAGCAGGCTTGGGCCAGGACAGGGCATCTGCATGTTGAGAGTCCCAGGTGATCTTTAAACAAACAGCTTGAAGATCACAGCATAGGACATTGTGAGCAGGTCATGAGTGGGAAGATGTGAGGTGCTGTTCTCTTTGTTTTTTCCTAAAAATTTCCCAACTCCTTCTAGACTATCAGTCTATAGAATGGTAAAACTCTAATTCTCACTTTGGCCAAAAAAAATCTAGAAGCAAGCTGTATACTTTTCTAGGGTAACTGTAACACAGTACAAGGAACCGAGTAGCTTTAAAAGGCAGAAATGTATTGCCTGAGAGTTCTGGAGGCTACGTTAAAAATCAAGGTGTTGGCAGGGCCATGCTCCCTCCTAATCCTCTTGGGGGGGATCCTTCATTGCTTCGTCCAGCTTCTGGTAACCCCAGGCTTTCTTGGACTTGTGGCTGCATAACTCCAATGTCTGCTTCAGTCTTCACATGGATTTCTTTCCTCTGTGTCTCTGTGTCCCTTCTCTGCCCCTTACACAGACACTAGTCATACTGGATTAAGAACCTGTCCTACTCCAGTATGACCTTACCTTAACCAATTATGTCTGCAATAACCTTATTTCCAAATGAGGTCATCTATTGAGGCTCCAGGAAGGCCATGAATTTTTGCTGGGGACACCATCAGCCCCACACACATCTTAAATGATTTAATTAGATTATCCTGAAATAATATGTTCTTTATAAGCAACTGGGAAAATTCCCTCCCTCTCCTAATTTTATTTCACTTTATTAGATTCTCTTTAATTCTGCTGGCAGTTCTTTTTCAAGCTTTTTCTCATTTGTAAAAGGACACAACTATCATTCACTTTAGAATGACTTCATTGCTAATCTGGCAAGATTTGGCACATCCTTAGGAAGCAGGGATCCCTTCAATTGTATTTCTGTGTGTGCATGCATGTTGGGAGAACACAGTAATGATCTCCTGGGAAATTAATGCTCCATTTTCCTTCGGTTGCCAAAAGAAAGAACATTTGCAACAAGTTGACTGAAATGACCTGCAAAGGGATGAGGAATATGCCTCTCTAACTGTTTTTGAACCATTCAGATCTGATGCCTATCACCAATTAACTTTCAAAGAGTAAAAAAAAAAAAATCCTTAAAAGGATTTTTGTGAAGGGGCAGACAAGAGAGACTCTAGAAATTCCAGGTGACATTTTGATTTCCTGAGTCCACGAGGTTATAATAGTCAGGGTCAGTGTCAGACCCAAAGGGCTCAATTCTCAATGATAGCCTTTTTAGGGTGGTGATAGGTTGTAATATTTAAGAACATCAGTGAAAATTACTCATAGTTCAGGGTGCCCTTAATTTTGTCTCATCATCACATAACCTCATTCTTTTTAAAGAATATAATACAAGTTTAATTTAACTCAGAAAAACACCCTCAAATGCTATTTTGGTTTCTGTAAGCCAAATTCAATCCTTTGTTCTCAGGCAAGCACATTTCTTGCAAAAGTCTCCATGAAGTCTTCAGGGTCCTCAGCTGTCTTGTAAGGACACAGTTGCATTATGATCCAACATCACCATAATCTATTAAATTACAGAATTAAAAACCTGCCCCAGGAACTCACTTTTTAAAAAAATGCACTGACATATATATACAATGTAATACTAATTAGCCTTCAAAAAGACAAAATATTGCCATTGGAGACTCTATGGATGGATCTTGAAAGTATTGTGCTAAGTGAGGTAAGTCAGACAGAAAAAGACAACAATCATTCGATTTCACTAACATGTGGAATATTAAAAAAGGATGAACAAATGAACTAACAAATCAAAAAAATTCATAGGCACAGACAACACTATGGTGGTTAGCAGAGGGGAAGGGGGCATCAGGAAAGGATGAAGTGGGTAAAGGGGGTCAAATATATAGTAACGGAAGCAAACTAGACTTTAGCCGGTGAGCACCCAATAGGATATACAGATGTCACATTAGAATCTTCTACACCAAGTAATTATATATTATTAACCAATATTACCCCAATACATTTAATTTTTAAAATGCTACAGAAATTATGCTTAGTGAAATAGCTTTATCTTGCTTTGATTCCTCATTAGTAAATTCAGTAAATCTTTGGCACCTATTTATTCTCAAAAATGCACTGATAATACTCTATTTCATTGTGATGTTGAAGTTTCCAAGATATTTCTGATCCTATTGCTTATAAGTGTTGCTTTTTAACAATTAGAGAAGCAGTGATTAACTGTCACAACCAAGCATTTGTGAAAGAAATGGCTGTGCTTTTGTAAATTGTTTTTAATAATAATTTATAGACTTGGATACGGAACCACTCTTATAATACTTTCCAAGTGATAAGAAATATGTACAGCTTAGGCAGTGTAATAATCATGGGTCCTAAAACTACTCTCTTTTTATGGATAAGAATTTTCCATTTATGGGGAAGAGAAAATTATTTCAGATATGAGTAATTTCTTGTTCATAAAAGAAAATCGTCCACCAACATTTGCAGACCTTATCAGCAATGGGGACAGTGGGATGTGTGTGATGGTAAGTCCTGATGCCTTTGAAAAATACGTACATTTTTTACATAATATCAAGTAGAAAATAATTGTTTAGCAGATAAAACCCAGAGTTTCCACGGACATCAGTGTGGCATAGAGTACAGCTGCTAGTAATTCTAATTTCTTCCACATATATCATGTTAAATCAAGTACAAGTATGGTAACTGAGGCATGAGAAAGCACTTAGAAAAATATAAGATAATATCACATTGCAGGTCCTCTGGGGTAGTGGTTCTCAACCCTTGCTATGCTTTACAAGCAACTGGGGAGCTTTTAAAAATTTTAACTGGCCCCATCAACTAATGAATGGAGAAAAGACTTGTGGTGTAACCATCCTATAGAATACTGCTCAGTATTCTTCATGCTGTAAACAGGAATAAACTACTGTAACTCCTAACAATATAATGAATCTCAAAAAAAATTATGCTCTATGAAAGAAGCCAGGCACAAAAGACTAAAAAATATTTTATTATATTTACATGACATTCTGGAAAAAGTACAACTATAGGGGAAGAAATTACTTTTAAATAGATTAATTTTATTGTATGTTAATTGGAACTTGACAAAGCTTGGGAAAAATTCAGATACCGAAGACTCACCCCCAGAGGTTCTAGTTCAGTTGTGTTTGAACTCAAGCAAGGGCAATTTTTAAACTCTTCCAGGAGAGTCTAACAAAAGGTTCAAAAACCACCACTCTTCTGTGTTCATGTTGGAAGCTTCAACTATCCTGGACTTCGACATCACAATACTATGCAATTAGAGGTTGCTGCCTAAAATATTAGTGGTACAAACATCCCCTCTTTTCTACAAATGGAAATGTAATGCAATTTCCCCTTTCAATGAACATCTATCCATTGACTTGTAATGCATTTAATGACTCAATATTTTTTTTTCTCTATGAAGAGCTCATTGATGCATTTAACTTCCTTCATGAGCATTGGTAAATACCTTAATAAGCCCATTTACCTTATTATAACACATAATTTCAGTTAAGATCAGACTAAGACCTCTAAGTGAGTTCAGATTATGATGTAAATATTCGAATAGCTAAGGCAAACCCAGTTTAATGAGAAACATGTATAAAGCATTTACTGTTTAAAATGTACTCCCACTTCTAAGGGCCTTTCCCTCCAGTGTGAGAAAGAAAGCATGTGCACTCAGAGCTAGGACACAGGGTAGGTATCAACGGGTACCGTGAATTCTACAGCCAGAGGAAGGATGTACAAATCCCCCGACCTGTGCTCATACACACTTTCCTACTTCCTAGTTCTCTTACATTAAATCTACCCATCACCTTGGCAACAGATTGAGTTTGCTAATCTACAAATCTGTTTCTATGACATCTGCTTGAAATCATTCAAAGGTGCTTCTCCACTCATAGCGCTCATCTGGCCCCAGCTTCTAACCGCTTTCCGCTCTCCCCCTCCCCCAATTATTTTGTGTTCCAAGTACAATGAATAGTAAATTTGGGGAGAAAAGACAGAAAGCCTGAATGCTGTTGGCAGTACACACATCATTCTGTAATGAGAACTGTGTTAATGAAGAGCTAATTACATGGACATGAAACCTGTCCAGTATCCCAGGGTCCTCCACTAAGACCCTACACTTGGTTTAAGGATCTCATGTTGCTATCTTGAAATTCTTAATAATTTTATTATTGACCTCATGGTTTGGACTTGATGTCCCGCAGGACAAGGTAGCATGTGTGCGAGTAGAGGCAATGACCAGGGCAGCCGTGTGAGCACGTCGTTGTGGCCCAGCGGCCGCGGGCACACATGCAGGCACCAGGAGTCTTCGAATCTGTGTGTTCCTAAACCTTGGGGAAGTCCTGGGCATCCGTGTTTGTTTGTTTGTTTGTTTTTGCTTGTTTGTTTTGCCAATGATTTTTTTTTCTGTCTGGGATACATATCTGTAACTCCCTCCACACTTGCTAACTCACCTTCCATTTCCTAAATATTGGATAAACTCCTATGCATACTTCAAGACTCAACTGAATTATTAGTTCTTGCAGGAACCTCTCCCAAGCCCTACAAGAGATCATGACTTCCTCCTGGAGCTATCACTAGCCTTATACTAACCTCTGTGCCAGCATATATCCCAAATCTCCCACAACTATTTACGAGTATTTCAAGCATCACTAAATTATAGATTCCTAGAGGAAATAAAATTCATTTTCTTAATCTTCATATTCCTGAGGCTCACCCAGCTCCTCAGGGGCTCTCAGTAAGCGCTTAACTGAAATAAGATCCTGGTATTTAGCAAATGAATGGGCTTCCTGCTGATGGAAAGCAAGTGTGGTCAAATCCCATTCTCTTTATAAATTGGGAAGGCTGTGGGGAGAAGAGAAACTCCATGCTTTGGGGGTGTTCTAAGCTTCTTATAACCCATCAACACCTACACTGGTGAGATGGGGTTGCTTCCGCAATCGTGAGTTTCTCCTTTTCGTCTGCTTGGCCCTCTTTGCTTGCCACTTATTCTCAGTCTCCTTTTATGTGAAATTAAATCCTCTCTGAAACACACTTAGGGTAGGTTTTTCCCAGTTTAATTTAATTTGATTGAGTTTAATATAGCAGGGTTTACTTTCTGGCTTTTTGTTGAGTATTTCAATCAGGTGTTTACAATATGGGGTTCTTCCATAATTTTTGTTTTTTTCCAATCGATTATTCTGAATAAGCTGGTGGCATAGAACTAAATAAAATCAAAATATTTGTTTAAATTTTCCTAGGGTTTAGCATCTACTGGTTGTAATGACAGAAGATGTTTATTTTACAGTTGATTTTTAATGACATAATTGAAATTGTATTGCCTGGAAACCTTAAAACCATTGAAGTGGAATTTACAAAACTGCATTTAGTATTAGGTATATTGGTATAAAACATGAAATAATTACTGGTGTAGAGGTTAAATAAAGCTTAAAAAAGACATCGATATTGATATATGTGGTATATTTTATTGAGCATCTATTATGAATTAGATGCTAAGTTCAAACAAAGAAAATACGCATTTCGAGGGTCTGGAAAAGCAGACACATATTTGGGGTCAAATCGTAAATTTGTCATTTATTTAGATCACCTGGTATATTCCTACTTGATCTTAAATGATACCTTCTCATCATAACTGATATTCTTAAAATGTACTGATGAAATTCTCTTTTAAGAGAGAATTTTTTGTGTAGGAGAAAGAATGGGTAGCACCCAAAGACACAGGAAAAGGGTATGTGTCGGCAGAGAGTGGGCATGAGCGGCACTCCTTGGACATGAATTCAATATAACCATTAACTTAGTGATGTGTCAGGCACAGTGCTGGCCCCTAGCGTGCAGTGCAGAATGAAGCAGACAGGGTTCTTGTCTGTGAGTGTCTAGAATGGTAATAAACAACCACATAGTTCTGTGTAACATTGCAGCTGCAGAATTGCAATGATGAGATGAAAGCCTGTGCTAGGAGAAGTGGATGCAGTTAGGAAATCAGGGTGAGGAAACCAGATAAAGGGAACGGCACATACAAAGAGTAGGTGTACAGATTAGCGTTAGACGGTGAGGGAACTCCATGTGCAGGGAGGCAGGGGCCAGCAGGACAGAGAATTTTGGTCTTTATGTGAAAAGTCATGAGACGCCCCTGCATTTTAGCAGCAAAGTAAGCTGACCAGACTTGGTCAAGCCCATCTGGCTGCAGAGGAGGAAAGAGATTGGAGAAGGGGGAAAGAGAAGCCTCTCTCTACTGTTCTTACTAGCTCTCCTCTGAACCCAGAGCCCAAATTTAATAGATAGTAAATGTCATGAGCAAATGTCATAGTAGATAGTAAATGTGATATAGTCTTTCCTATAATTCAGCTGGGCAAGTGCTCAGCTAGCTGCCTGCTGCTAGGCAGCTAGCACCCAGGAAGAGACAAGAGGCACACACAGTAACTACACTATTCACTCAGCTTTTATTGAATACAGGTTCACTCAAAGTAGAACATCAACATACATTAATATCCTACTCAAGCTCTAACAACCTAAGAGGGAATATAATGCACACACACACACACATACAGCAATCAATGGGGAAAAATGAACCCAAGTCCCAGAGTCTGAGTCTGCAGGTCCAGGAGAGAGCACAGTGGACAAGGAAGTTGTCAGCATCTTGCAGTGAAGGATCTCCGGAGCCAAGTGGGCAGCAGGGCAGACCTAGTCCTCAGTCCAGCAGGGCAGAGCCTCCGGCGGTTGATGCCAAGCGAGAGCTGTGTGGTGTGGAGCAGCGCTCTGGGGTGTGGAGCTCGGCTTTCTCCCCAGTGACCTGGAGTTTGCCTCAGCTATACCTTGAAAGTGGTGCACCCCACCCTTCTGGGTCTTTTTGATAATGTCTTGGCACCCCTGATGCCAAATAGAGAATTTTCCCAGGAGCCTATGGGTGGTACATGGCTGTTTTGCTTGACACTCCAGCTGACAAGTGTAGAATTTCCCCCAGAGCTTATCGATAGGTAGTCCCACTCTGCAGACATGGCTAATCTACAGATACCTTAGGTGTGTCTCCTTGCCAGATGTGTCTCCTCTGACTCAGGTAGTTTCCCTCTGGAACCAAAGTGTCATGGCTGACTGACAGCCATTTTGGTCGACATAAGTGACTCCACTTTGTTTTATATACTTTATGCTATCTTAATCGGACCAATGCCATTTTATTGGTCCTGCTCTCCACAGTAAAAAGATGAGAATTGAATACTATAATACATATAAGATTGTTAGATGAATAAGTGAATAGACACATATGTTATTATCATTATTAATTATTCAGCCTTCTCTTCTACAGATCCACAATCATTTGTCAGTGGTAAAAAAAAAAAAAATCATATCTACTATCTTTTTTTTTAAGACTTTATTTATTTATTTATTTATTTATTTATTTATAGAGAGGGGAAAGGAAGGAGAAAGAGAGGGAGAGAAACACCAATGTGTGGTTGCCTTTCACACACCCCCTACTGGGGACCTGGCCTGCAACCCAGGCATGTGCCCTAGACTGGGAATCAAACTGGCCACCCTTTGGTTCACAGGCCAGCACTCAATCCACTGAGCCACACCAGCAAGGGCAATACCAACTATCGTAAAGCAAATCTAGAAAAAGGTGGGGCAGGACTTTGTAAGGTCACACAGCTGCTCAGTGGAATTGTTCTATCCTATAGTGGCCCCAGTTCAAGAAACAAGATGTCTTTGGGTGTTCCTAAGTTAGCTTTGTGGAGTTTGGCAGCAATGCACAAGGCTAGGCCAGCCAGGTTCAAGACGCATCTGCATGTTTTAAGGAATGTATAGAAATGGAAGCCAGCTGAGCACTTGATTAGCCTTTGTAGGTTCTGACTGAGGGAGCACATTTCTGTGTGACTGCATATTTTGCCTCAAGCTAATCAAAGGCACTTGAGTGGGAGAAACACAGAAGTCATTTCCTAATTGAAAACAGTTTGAGAATCTAAACACTGGAGTTGATCCACCCCACCCTCCCTAATGAAGTACTTGGAGCTTTCCCAGCATGCAGAATAAAGAGCGGCTGTATGATAACCTTACGCTGGGTGAAATGTCAAACATCACACTAGGCAGGAAGGATACAACTCATTCCTTGCCCTTGATTGCATGGACTGAAGTCTTTCTGGAATGAATTACTAAAGATGCTGATAATGTTAACATGAGAAATATTACTACAGTATGATTGATCTTTGGGACATTTTAGTTCAATACCTAAAAAATTATTACCAGATTTATCTGTTGAGTTCCTTCATTCAGCCAACATTTCTTGTATACCATATCGAAAGCCAGACTATATGCTAGGTTCTGGAGACAAAAAGACAAGTGACACAGAGACTTTGACCTTATGGAGCTTCAAAACTACTGGTGGAGAGAGACCAGTAAACAAGTAGGAAATGTGATAAAAGAAAATGGTTGTGTTAAGTAGAATGAGGCACAAGTGAGGGAACTGTACACTCTCTCTGAGCCTGCTGTTTACACCATCTCCTGTTCTCACTATGTCCTTGTGCCTTATTGCAGATACCTGCCCCTTCATTTCATCAGGGTTCTGTTTGCTAGGCAGATCAATGCACAGAAGCCTAAGGTGAGAAGACCCCTTTCCATCAATCTTATAAGAAAGCCCAAGATACAACTCCAGTTACTCTCTAAACCTTCTCATCCTGTATCTCCCCAACTCCAAAGATGACATGCATTACTTAAAAAGGAAGCAAACTCATGCCAACAGAAAGTAAATTTAAAGCTTCTTTCTCATGTTATATGGGTTGCAAAATTTACGGCTGGCCAAAATCTGAAGACTTAATCCCAACTTTCTATTTTAATTGCTTATATAATTTCATACCCATACTGAGTCTTTTTTTATTCATCGTTGTATGTGCAGGACCTAAAAAAGGCAAATGGAATGATAGACTCATTAATATATAATCACATTAATAATAATATCAAACATTACTGCTAATGAATACTGACTTAAAATCATGACGAAGTAGAAT
Organism: Pteronotus mesoamericanus; assembly: GCF_021234165.1. Lineage (NCBI taxonomy): Eukaryota > Metazoa > Chordata > Mammalia > Chiroptera > Mormoopidae > Pteronotus > Pteronotus mesoamericanus. Next base: position 3,530,114 of record NW_026555277.1, read on the forward strand.
GGTACCCTGTAACCATTCCTTGGAAATAAAATATGAAAATATTAATATCATTGATGTAGAAGAATTAACAATCATGTATATTTATGTGTGTGTTGTATGCTCTATTTTTAATTACTTCTTCAACTCTCTTGGCCTTTGGTTTTTATGCAGACATTTCAATTCTTCAGGCCCTTGTCTTTACTCCTACATCTTAAAAACAAGGATGCAAGAGTAAATGGCATTGTTTGTGCAGTTTGGTGCTGATATATCATGTTTTCCAGTTCTACTTGAGTTGGCAACGACATTTGCCAATCTTTTGTCTTGTTGCAATGACCAATCCCTCTTATATGAGCCTCAAATACCCTGCCAAATCCTTTCTCATCTCACTGTGAGCCAGTACACCAACCTAAATAAACAAATGGAGCATTTCAGGTGAAAACCATCCCATCTTATAACACTTCTGTCTCTGAGCCAACCCTTTCTTTTTTAATTTTTCCTTGCTTTCTTAAATCAATTCTCTTCCTCTTTCTTCATCTTCAAAATTAGTGATGTGCAGAGTTCTGTTTTCCTCTCTCTTCTTCTCAATTGTCACTGGGTGGCTTCCCTGGAAAGCCAACTGTGAAATGGAGATGAGTATCCAGCGACTTCATTAAGGCATGATCTTGGATTCAACATTTGTGGAAGGGGAGTGAACGTGAGTGGGCAAAGGGACCTTTTGAAACTTTCCTAAAGGGAGTGGGAGGGACAAGCTTTTATATCCTTTCATCTTGTCAGTCTCCGTGAGATGCTGGTGCTGGATGTCCTGGAAGGGAATGTGATCTTGGGAGAGGTGACCTCTGCTGTAAAGGTAATCTTCAAAAGAGGGCGCAATAGAAGGTGCCAACAACACTCCCAGAAGCTGGACCATGAGCATTTCATACATGGAGAAGAACCTGGGTCATGTGTTATATTGCCATGTCACAATAGATTGTCTCCTGGACACACATAGGCATGCTCCCCAACTCACACACCAGGCCTTTGTGACTTTACTTCCTGCCTGTATCTCATATCTGACCTGCACCACTGTGCCTTTATCCTGTGGGACCCTGTAGGTAGAAGAATAAGATTTAGGGGCTGACTCTCCTGCTGTCCTCCTCAAGGAAGGCTCATCCATGACAGTGGACACTGTGTACAGGGACAAGCAGAGACCAGTGTCTGATAGTGTTTGTGCTGTCTTGTTCAAGGTAGGTGTCCCTCAAGTCTAGCTCCCTTCCCAAAGTGACAGGAAACTTCCAATGTATTTTTTGTTTTTTAGGTTTGTTTGGGTTTTTTTTTTTTTTTTTCGCTAATTCAAGTAGTGCTTCTAATACTTAGGATATGAGGAGCTCTGACTAATACAACAGATGACCAATGACTGAACTAAGCCAGATCCTGATGGGTCATTGTGTCCTTCAAGTTGGGCAGCACCTGCCCTGAAATTTATCTTGGTCTCTGTTATGTCTGGCTCAGTCATGCCAATATGATTAATCCCTACCATATTTTATCTGCCTCCACACTTTCTTTTTTTTCTTTTATTTTAATATGCTAAGTTTAAATAGGGAACTGTCTGCATTTCTCATGCAGATGACAGGGTGATTCATTTCCCAGAGATGTTTGTACCTCTTTTAGCAGAACGAAGAGAAAACTTTTGGAATTACTTGCAGAAACCCACCCCCTTCTCCGCTCCCAACAGTCAATTACTCACAACACCCTTAAAAAACTATCCTCCATCAATACATATCTTGCACCCCGCACAGCTAAAAGAAGAGCACATCTGACTCATCTTTTCCAAGGTGAGAATTAAGGGGAATGGTGCACGTGCCTACCTGTGCATGTGGGTCTGTACATATACATAGGAGCTTTTCAGGGTGAGGAGGCTCTGAAGTGGACTTGTCCTAACGAGCCTTCTCCACCCAAGAAAACCACACATTCACTTGTTAGGGATCCATTGACCTGATGGGACCTGGGTAACCACGGTCTTTAGAATCAGGCTAACATTAATGTAGCTACTAATGCCTCCGTGATGTTGGCTTTTGAAACAACAAAGCAGAAAGATGTAGGGAAGGCACAACTTTAACTCACACATATTTCACTTGCATTTATTTTTAACCCAGCTTTTCCCCAGCCACTGAGGGAAACATCTTTTCCCAAACAGAGGGCTGATGAGAGCCCCTCATTGTCACTGCTTCTGTCATTCAACTCTGAATCCCAGTTTATAACCGGTTTCTAGGAACAATAAATGCTAGTAAAACCGTTTACACTACATTTTTCACATGTTATTCCCTTTTCCAGTGCTATGTGATATTTTACAAAGTAATTATCAAGTTTCCCAGGTTATAAATTTAGGGTCAAGGGACTTCCAAGTAAGTGCTTAAGGTAACATTACTAGGAAAGGAAAGAGTTTATATAACTTGAGCTTCCTAAAATACATCTAATAAAAAATGGAGAGTAAGTGAAAAAGAGATGAGTTTATCTAGAATAATATATACCTACCAGGCTGGTGTGGCTCAGAGGGTTCAGTGCCGACCTACAAACAAAAGGGTCGCCAGTTCAACCCCCAATCAAGGCACATGCCTGGGTTGCAGGCCAAGTCCCCAGTGGGGGCACTTGAGAGGCAACAACACATTATTGTTTCTCTCCCTCCCTTCCCCTCTCTAAAGGTAAATGGATAAAAATCTTTTAAAAAAGTGACTCTATTGTTTAAATATGTATATATATGTATCTGTATATCTATACACACCTAAATAAGCCCATCAGCAATCCACTCATAATAAAAGCAAAGAGAAGTTTCTCTGTTTCTAGGAAAGAACTGGGGATAAGTCAAGCAACAAACATTTACTGAGCCTTTACCACATGCCCAGCCATTGTGCCATTGCCCGGCAAACTGGAGCTGACAACTTTTTTTTGTAAAGCTGAGTCCACAGACCCTTACTCAGAAAGAGAACCTGTGAAAAATGCCTGTTTCATCACAATCCATGGGGATAAGTGGGGGCATATGCACTTTTTAACATGTATTGTGGGTGTTTTTATGGATGGTAAAGATTGAAAGTCCTAGTTTACAAAGCTTAGCTCAGATTCCCAAATAGTCTGAACGCATCCTATTCTTATTTCCAGTGTACAAGGTAAACATCGCCAGAGATGTGAGTGTCACTTTCTCTGTGTACATTTCCTCACAAATGATCTTCCCTGAAACCATGAAATGGTAGGTGCAGATAATTCTGAACCACGGAGTCAAATCGCTGAGCGCAGGAGCATTTGACCTGGTTGGCTGGAGACGCCTGGGAGGGTGGCCCCACTGTGGGAGTTTTTCTTTGGCTGCAGGCCCATCAATTTGCGTGACTAAAGTTTGTGCCTCTATGTGAATGACTCATGCTCTCCTTCTGCTCTGTCCTGTGAATTGTCTGGAAGAATCGCTGCTAAAGTACAACAGCACATGGCAAGGGCCAGGTGTTAGATTGGGAGCATGTATATTTCAAGGTGAGCAGATGCCAACCTCTGAACTACTGGCTCTTTTACAGACCTCTCAGGATGACCCAATTTTCCCACTATCTTAAACTGAAAATCGTAACTTAGACTTCATATTCTTTAATATCAACTTTAACCTTTAAACCTTCTTCCAAAGAACTAAATGATGTAGTAACAAGCATCGACAGGGAATCCAGTTGACAAAATTATGTGTACCTCAAGAAAGAAAAACTTGCTTACAAAAAAGGCTTTTACTGTTTAACTAGCAACCATTGCTACTAGTTAATCTGACCTATGAACTCTGCCCTCCAGGGGTCGGTTGCCCTGGGGTATGAGTCACTGTAGGGTCAAGGCTCAGGTAGGGAAGACAGGGCAAGAAGGACTTGGATCAAGAACTCTTACATTACGTGTACAAAAAGGCCAAATTCTTACTATCATTATGAGAGAGAAGTAGCAGCGTATTGAACAATTTTTATTTGTATTCCTAATCCTCTGATCCTTTTTCTGTGATTGAAATGTTGACTCTTCCCCGTGTCAAAATCCTACCAGCCTCATCACTATTTGAGGGGGGAGGCCAAGGTGAAAAGGAGGGCTGGGTGAGAAAAATACAAGAGGCTTTTCCCAAACGACCGGAGGCAGAATCTATTAGGGCATGGAGAAGGGACACTTTCTAAAGTTTTATGTTAAACACCAGTAATTATATTGTATCCCGTGTATTTCAAATGGTAATGTCTCACCTGGGGCTTCTTACCCTTAGCACCATTGCCATTGGAGCCAGACGATTCTTTTTTCAGGGGCCGTCCTGTGGATTGCAGGGTGTTTAGCAGCATCTCTGGTCTCTACATGTTAGGTGCCAGTGTACCCCTCCTCATTGCATCGTGACAGCCAACTATGTCTTCAGACATGGCCAAGTGTCCCCTGGGAGGAAATCGAAGCCCTGAGGAGAACCACTGGGCTAACTGGACTGGATCCGCCACCTGGGCCGCGCCACCCCCACCGCCCCGTGGGAGATGGCAGCCAGTCTCCATTGTCCGCTGCTACCTGTCACTGCCAAGTCCCATTTTCACCGCTGTTGCGCTCCAGCGGGTATCTTGTTCACGCTGTGGTCTGGGCTCCTCCTGTTTCCTGATCATCTTTCTCTGGTTCACTCGTCTCTCCGGAAGCAGTTAAAAAGTTGCCCCCAATTTTACTTGCTACTGTAACAACTGCAAGGACCAGTTTAGCCCTGCACCTCTAGCCTCTGGCCCTGCCTTTGCAGAGTCAGGCTCTCAGACCTCAGTAAGGTCCTCACCCCTTTGCCTTCTTCGTACCACGTTCCAAGGCAAACTTTCCTCCCGTGGAGCCACCGCTTCGGATGAGACCGGGAAAATGCCTCACGCACCACATGCAGGACCATCCTAGAGGAGAAAGAGGCCGGGGAGAAAGAGGGAGGCGTGAAGAAGAGAGAACCCCTGCTCATCACAGAGTCACTGCAAGCAGTTTTCCTGGGATCAAATGCTCAGACCACAGGCCGGGAGAAGGAAAACTATAAAAATGAATAGAATAGAAAAAAATACATACAATAGAAAAAAATACATACAAATAGGGGTTGGAATATTGCTTAAACTTACATATGGCACTAATTAGTCTCCAAATTTTACCTGCAACACCATTTTTGAGCAATAAGAAACGCAACCTTCCATACCTAGGGGGTTATTTCTAGAATCACATCATCAACTTTATGTTATAACTAGAATGTCCCAGGCTACTGTGCACATTTTCGTGCCATATTGAGCTATGCAAGAACTGGGATGTTAATGGCAGTCCCTGTACCACAGATGAATAATTAAGCTAAGAATGAAGGAATTTTGATCATTTTAAGTGACACCTGTGATAAATCCAGAATGCGACACCCTTTTTAGCTATGTCTAATGGCCTTGGTTTAGATTGTATTTTTATTTTATATATTTTTTCATTTGAAATTCTGCAAGTACATTTTCTATTCAAAATAATATAATGTATAGAATAATTGGAAGGGATGTGTTTTAGGCAAAGGAGACAGAATTATGTCAAGGGATGTGAATTAGCTTTTCAGGTTTATGTCAGAAGTACACTTATATCTTATGGTTATTTTTCCTTCTTGTTAAGGAGAATATAGTTATTATTCTTAGAGTCTACACAGTCCCACATTTCCCTCACTGGTGCCAAAGAGGAACCCACATGGTATATTTGGAAGAATATCACAAGTAAGGTTTATCTCAGGCTAATTCACAGGTCATGGTTTTACACTAGTCGTGCCTCAATAAATACATATTTTGTAATGTATGTACATTATAATTGCAAGTAGATGTCTTTATCCCATCCACTAAGTTGTGAGTTGCACAAATAACTGCATCCTATTCATCTTTCAGGCCTCTCTAGCACCCAATGGATATTCAATAAATATTTATAAAAGAAAAAGACTAGCTATTGCATTTTGGCTTTTTCTTACTATAAGTTAATGAAAGTTTAAGTGTGATTTTATGGTGCTATGGCAGGGAAAGCTGCTCCAGCGCCCCTAAATCCCACCATGATACAGATCTTTTGATGAGGAGAAAAATTCTGGTAACTTGAAAGACTCTTCAAGTGACACGAATTCTCTACCTGAGGCCAGGCCATCCATCCTCAGATGCTCATGTTCCCTTTGGAAATCTTCCAAAGCACACCTGAAACTGGATTTTTGCCACACCTGCCTCACCTGGTTTCTGGGACATGATTTAAATCTTTCAATGTACCAAGAGTCAAATGAAAGTGACATTATGAAATGTGTATCTGGGTGACTTCAAGGAAACATTTGTTCCCAAAGCATCTGCAGACAACATCTCTGTTCTGACAATGTACAAATCTCAGCACGACCCAGTTATTTATGTAAAAAATTAAACTTCCATTGTCTAGTGATAGTGATTTTTATTTGTCCCTTTACAGAAGAAGAAATGTATCTTTGAACTCTCTTAAAACTTAGTCCTGACACTAAAAATGTTTTTTTCCTCATTTATATCATGAGCTCATGCCCAATTATCAGATACCCACTGAAATATTAAATATCAAATATATTGAACTATGTTTGTTGTACATCTGGTAAAGCTCACCTGTTATATTAAAGTGACTTAGTCTGATCCTATGAAAAATGATCAACAGCTTTATTGCAGGATGAATATTTTTCTGGATGAGTCATGCGTCTGTGATCAGAACAAAATATCTATATATTTCATCCTCACATAATCTGCATTGTTATACACAAAGAAATGTGAAACATTGGAAGAGAGGCCAAGGTGAGAATCCCTGAGTGAAATTCAGTGGCGCTTTAGGGTAAAAGGAAAGACAAAGCCATTCATCCACTCTGCATTGATTTTCAAATGCCAGCTTTGAGGATTTTTCCGGAAAGCCTCAACATCATAATGATTTACGTATGATCCATTTGTTCACACCACTTGCCCTGTTACTGCATGTCAGATCATTTCCCAGGTCCTGAGAATATAGCCATAAACAAGACAGACAAGGTTCCTGCTCCCATGTGGTTTGAATTCTAATATGGAGAGTCAGAGAATAATGCAGAGGAATATTTCTGACAAGAGCATTCAAGATAATAAACGCAGTGATATATCGAGTGTTTCTTGGAGCAGAAGGAAAGGACCACATACCAGATGAGATTCTCAGAAAAACCATGAAGGTGACTTCTGAGCTCTGATCAGAAGGATGACAACAGAGGACATTTGTTAAGAGGCATCTGAAGAGGAAACAGCAAGTACTAATGCACTGAGGAAGAAATAAATTTGGCAGCAATAGCATCACTGAGACTGGATCTTAGTGATCAGGAACACATGGGCAATGGCCAGGGCACAAAGGGACTTATGGAACTTACAGATTAAAAATAGGAAAGTGGATTTAATGCCAAAGGCAAGAGGTCATTGATGAGTTTAAGCCATAGAATGACATGATCTTACCAATATTTTGGAAACATCTCTCTTTTTGCCAATGTTAAGGTCCAAGCAGAAAGTCTAGGGCATTAATAGTCTTTGCTCTGGCTGGCTAACTGTCTAAGCCATAGCATGTTAAGTGTAATCAGCAACTTTAACTGTGGCCTAGTTTTTAAGGCTATCTGTGTACTTTATTTTTATTTTCAGTCATCATCATAATCATTAATGCCATCTGTAATTATTAGGGTATTCCTTTTATCCTGGTAAAAACTGGATTCTAAATAAATGGAGTTTTACTGGACTTTTTTCCCTAAGAATATGGACCTTAATATCCTTAATATTTTAATTTGATACATGACATTTTCTTTTTGCCTGTCATTGGACATCAATATCTTATACAAATAAAAAGCTGTATTCAAGTTAATATTCATCAATATCTTATACAAATACAAAGATGTATTCAAGCTAATATAAAACATTTAAGTTTTTACAGAATATTTTAATAATGATCAACCACTGATAATCTAGTGCTAACTTCACAAATCTCCAAAGGTCATAAAAAGCAATAAGTTTGGTTCAACATAAAATAATGGCAGGGAAATAGGTTATATACTGATATGAAGAAATATTGTTAAATATTGAGCTTTTGTTGACAAATATTTAAATTCCAGAAATGAAAGACACTGTTGTTTCTCTACAGTTGTCTGTTTTTAATTTAAAATTTCTTCTTTTTCATGGCTAAGTAGTATTCCATTGTATATGTACCACATCTTCTTTATCCCATTATCTATTAATAGACACAGAGGTTGTTTCTGTGTTTTGGCTATTGTAAATAATGCTGCAATGAACAGAAGGGAACATACAGCTTTATGAATAACTATTTTCATGTGATACAGGTATGGAATGGAAAAGCAAATAACACTGGTAAATCAAAGATGTTTATCTTAAAACTCAGTCACCTAGATCACTATATACTATAACAGAAAAGAATGTGTCAGGAGACTTAGAAAGTCAGAGAGAAAAGAGATTCCAGGTTATTTTGTTTTGACAAATAATTGATAGGTATATTAATAAGCATTGTCCAAACAAACAGAACCAGTAGGATATACATAGACAGACAGAGAGAGAGAGAGAGAGAGAGAGAGAGAGAGAACGCTATAACACGTGATTATGAAGCCTTACAAGTTTCAAGATCTGCCGTTGATAAACTGGAGTGAGACCAAGGAAAGCCAATGGTTTTTTAAATCTGAAGCTAGAAAAAAATTGATGTCTCAGCTCAAAGTCAGTGAGACAGAAGGAATTCTTTCTTACTTGAGGGAGCATCTGCCCTTTTGTTCTATTCAGGACATCAACTGATTGGAAAAGGCCCACCCTCTAGAGAGGGTAATCTGCTTTACTTAGTCTACCAATTTAAATATTAAGTTTATTTAAAAACACCCTCAGAGAAACACTCAGAATAACATTTAAGCAAATATCTGGATATCCCATGATCCAGTTAGGTTGACATATAAAATTAACCATCACAAGTAATAATATACTTTTTATAGCTCAGGCCAAAATTTATTTACCCATCGATTCTACCAATGCCATGGGCCCACTGGCTGTGCATTAAGTCTACTCTAGATGCAGAGATTCAATGAGACGTAAGAAATAATCTCTGACCCCAGGGGCATCATGGCCCTTGGAAAAGGAGAAATGCTTACATCAACTAAGTGCCGTGAGACAGTTACCAAGGGAGAGGAGTTAGAAGAGGAGTGAGGGCACAAGCACTGAGTGGGTATTCAAGAGTTTTATTAACACTAATATTTAGAGAATGGTGATGGGAGTTTCTGCAAAGAGGAGATAAACATTCTAGAGAGAGAATTGTCCTGTCTGGAGAAACACAGAGTATAGCATTAGAAAGGACACCATGGGAAACATATGTGGGCTGGGGAACCAAGAGGAGCCTGAGTGGTTGGAAGAAGCCCGAGTGACAATGGGGAGGTCTGTCATAAAAGGCTCCAGATGCACTGAGCGTCACTCCCTGTTACCTTGAGCCAAGCACAGCTTTCACCAGATGAAAGGCAACTCAACAAGTCTCAAAGAACCATATTCCATTTCTGGGAAACTTCAAGTGTTTTTTGCTTGAGTTGAGACAAAATCTTTTTTATTTTGCAGTCACCAGCTATAAAACTTGTTCTGTCCTCTAATGACTTATTTAGCCTTCACAGTCACCTCATCACTCTTTTGTTGGACGACCATTATTTAAGCACCAATCGCATCAGGCACCGTGCAACAAGCTGGTAGATCACAGAGGAGAGAAAGGAAGCAGCCCTTTCTTCATGAACCTGAAAGTCTCCTAGGGAGGAAAAAAATAGAGAATCATATAAAATACATGTTTTTAATGGGATTACTGCAAAGATTATGAAGTATAGACAACTTGGTTGTCAACGCTAGTCATAATCATCCCTAGACTAAAGCATCACAGAGAGACATATGGAAAACTTAGGCTATTTTTATCTTGGATAACCAATGACACCATCAGTAAGGTCCAAACCAACACAAAGTCTCACTGTAAAGTACATATAAACCCACGGGCTCACCCAGATGCATACCTATTATTGTCATCTCCACCTGGAAATGAGAAATACATTTTAACTTCTCCCTTAACCTCAGGATCTGACTCATTCAGATATTGCTTCCACCACTGACTAATTTAACCTCTCCCTTTTGGCATTGTTGTTTCTTTGACTTAGAAGTCATATCCTGAGCCTCTGCTGTCAAAATCCCACAAATGACATAAAGAATAAAAATAAAGCTTGTCACAGTTTTCTGTTTATCAGCCATTAGATTTTTATAGCATCTTCTTGTAACTTAACGCACAACATCAATCCTGTAATTGGAATGAGATGAACTCATTTGCTCACCTGAAGACCAAGCTGTTTTTTGTCATGCCGACTCCACCCAGAGGCTCCCAACATCCTCAACCTCAAAGTGAAAGCAACAGATGTGTGTCTCCTGTTTTTGGTGAATCACAACCAAAATCGTTATAATATTGAAAGGGTGAGAATGAATTTTTAAAAACCCAGAAGAGTGATGAAAGCAGGTTCGTATCCACCCAATTCTGGCCCAGCAGTGCTGGCCCAATTCTCCTGGTTGGCCCTTGTATTATAGACATTTGCAAGCTGCAGTAATTGCAACCCAGTTTAATGAGGGTTCTCCTGATCTGCCTCATACACAGAGTCAGGTCTTCCCACCGAGTGTCTCTCCTCATCCTCCGATTGGTTGGATCCCAGCTGTGACCACTCCGCATCCTGTGTTCATCACACACCTGCTTCCAACTGCCTGGACCACCATCCACTCTGCTTTCCAAAGACCTGCCTTCATAGCATCCATGCTGACCGCTGATGTGACGAAGGCCCTCTACAACTTTCGGCCAGTTGGGATCCTCTGTATCATTACTGTAGCAAGAACAAATAAAGGCTGAAAAGGAAACTAGTGTTTGGCAGTGAAAGCTTTTAATAAAGAAAAAGAGTCTACACAATGAATTATAATAGATAAAACATTGAATAGCCAAGTTTTGGCTCTAGTTTTGCATTTACATATCACCTATTTTAAGAATACCTAGACATTTATACTATGGATTAAAGAATTAAAGTATTTTAATTCTAAAATGAGAAAGCCCAAATACAGCCAGCAGTTAAATTCAACTAACTGTGTTTAATAGGAGTTCATTGGCTTAGAATGAACACATATTAATTCATTCATCTGTTTAGCCACTCATGTATTAACACACTCAACGGTTACGTGTATAGAATCAACTGTTGGTAATACTCTGTTCTAATCAGAACTCCTAAGAAGCGGGAAAAAAATTGGGTTTTATTTTCTTGTCATATTGGATTTATATGGCACTGAAGCAGATTGTCTAATGTACTTGTTGAGGTCTTTAGGAGTAGAATAAATACTATCTATTTCTGGAATCAAACAAACAACAGGGTTATTATGGTTATATAATCTCATTTATTCATTTAATTTTTTATTCATTCGTTTATTTGAAAAACATGGGTTGAAATTCTACTGTCTATATTGGATGATGCTAAGTTCCTACAGAGAGAAATAATTATCTCAATAGATTATTTTGGTAAGAACAACAGTTTAGCAGCCTAGCTCAGGAAATGCTAATAGGGGGACAGAATAGATTGGTCGCTTTGCCAAGAAATGGAACCTTTCTCCTCAGGCAACTGGGAAGCACTGAAGTTTTTATGGATGAAAAGGAAGTCACCCATTCAGAAGAGATTTTATGTCTCCATCAGCACATAGATTAAAAGCCTAAATATAGCCTATATGTAGATTTGAGTCACCATTATGTAAGCAAATATACATCTGTCAAGGCAAAGAACTGGGCAGTAAAACCCAATATTCACATAGCACTTCCTCAGTACACAGATCGGTTTTCAGAGATTACACCCACAGATTAAATCCTTGCAATGATCCAGAAAAGGAAGTTACAATTTATCCTCCATTTTACAGACAAAGAAACTAAGACAGGAGAGGTTAAAGAAAATTTTCCAAGCTTCTGAGTCTCTAAACACTAAGTACTAGATTTACAATCCAGGTACACTAACCTCCATGGATTTAACCACTACACCAAAAGCCACTATTGTTACAATCATTGAACTTTTACTGGAGTAATTCTTGCTCCCAGTAATATTAAATTGTACAGATATAATAATGAAGTTCTGAAATTCTTTCTTTTTTAATCCCATGCTCTACGGATATCTTTTAATTTAGATTTTTAGATTTTTATCGTGGTTACCTTCATAATGTTTGATAACATGCTAATTAATATTTTAAAATAAAAACAGTATCATTTTCTTGTCACTATAACAGGAGGATTTAGCTTAAACGCACTTTGACCCACAGTCTCCATCCCTAATCTCCACGTATATCCGTGTAAATTCCATAAATCCCTACATGCCCCAGCCATTGCCCACATGTTCCTGATCACTAAGATTCAGCCTTAATGCTGCTATCGCTGCCAAGTTTATTTCTTCCTCAGTGCATCAGTGCTTGCTGTTTCCTCTTCAGATGCCTCTTAACAAATGTCCATGGATAGTCGTATCATTGCTCTTAGTTTTTATATTGCCCTTTACAGCATTAGTAAAATACTAGTAAGATATTAGTAAGATAAATTCCTATTTTTTTCCATAGGATTTTTATGGTATCAGTGGGCCCTTCCCCACTTTTAAGATGAAGTTGTTACTACCCTTATTGGTCATTTACACATGTTCTTCACAGAGCCCTCCCTCTTCCTTCTTTCACTTTGCCAGTGATTTTTTTTTTTCCTTTTCAAGGAATTGACTTCATCAACTTTGTCCACAGACCAGCTGCAGAGATTCTGGCCTCTGTATGGCTACATTACTATGATGGTGCCAGCAGTTCTTCTGCTCAAACACTGCCATCTCAGAAATTCCACGTTGAGACCACTGTGAAAGCTGAAAGAGATTGGTTGTTATTGGTATCAAGGTTAAATTGATTTTATTTTATGATACTAAATCATACTGCAATTTAATTTGCTACTTTGTGGACTATGGCTTTTTGTGGATTTTAGTTTTATCATTTCCCATTGTCTATTTTTTTCCTTTCCCTCCCCCCCCCTTCCATTTCTTATTTTGTCCCTCTTTTTCTTTTTCCCTTTCTCTCCCCCTCCTTCCTCCAATCTTGCCCCTGGTCTTCAAACTATGCACCTTGATACTACCCCTCGAGCTTCCAAACCCCTCATGCAGACAAGTAGCAGCTACTTCGGGGTGTGTGGGGGCAACTTGGTTTCCCCTCTCCCTCCCTAGCCAAGCGACCGCTAACCATCTGGGGTCTCCAGGATGCTCAAAGCGTGGGAGGGAGAAAGTACGGGAGGCTGCGCGTCAGCTGAGATGACACGGCCCTAGCTGGTCCTCCCCTCGGGGCATCAGCGGCGGTCTCCCCTCGGGCGTTTCGGCGACGTGCGGCACTTCTGCGGCCCTCTGAGGTCAGGAAAACTCGACCGACGTCTGGCTCGAATATCTTCACACCCCCATCACGCTCTTCTATTCCTGGATCATGCACGAGGAACACTGTGAAGACAGACACTAAGATTTTAGAGAGAATGCTGTAAAAACGTCTTCTCCTTTGGAGTTCCTCACGCTCTGCGGGAAATCTATCTTTGCTCCACCCCCGCCCCATCCACACAAACCCGGCCGCGCTCCGGAATTCGGCTTTAGGGAGGCGTGCAGGGCGTGGGCGCCTTTTTCAGACCTGTGCCCAGTATTTGCTGTCCGCCTTTTTTGTCCTGAACTTTCCACCTTTCTTCCCAACTCAGAGCGTCATCTCCTCTATAGCCAGAAAGACCCATATGCCACAATTTTTTCGCAGTCTACCATTTGGACCAGGACTTCAATGATTAGCTTCTTTTACTAACCCTGCCTGTTTCCTTTCACTCCTACCCGCGTGCAGAACATCCTTTGGACCAAACCTCTTGGGAAACCGATCCCTCCAGCGAATCCCTGGTGATCACGCCGCACTCCAGGATCGTCTGAATCTCTGTTCAGACTCCAGCTCGAAAATAATTATACGGCCTGGCTTTTACCGTCAAATGAGTTTTACCAAACACTAAATCTACCCATCTCTTAAAGTAAAACTAGCCAATAAAAAAAATATTTTCAAAATTGAACTTGACCCAAACTGATCCATCATCCTGGTTCCATTCCAGAAATAAAATTGTTTCGAATTTCAACCTCATCTCAAGATGTTTAGCGAGGAAACTGGTTAAAGACACCCCTCTGTATTAGCTCTAACTTCAGGCCTCTGGCAGGTTCTGGGCGCTGGGGACCCTGTTGTGTTTAGGCCTTGACTTTCACCTTTGCCCTGCAGGGATCACTGAAGAAAACCGGCTTTTAGTGTGTAACTGAGGTCCCAGCATTTCTGTCACCTGGAAAGTGGGATTCCCAACAGCTGCTAACTTCTGTGACCTGGGGGTTCTCGAAGGCCCTTGGGAGCAGCGGCCACTCCTCAGGGACCTGCAAATATCAGACTTTTTTTTTTCTTTTGTTTGCTCTCTTCACTCATTGGAAAAACATTTACGTGGGATACATAGGAGCTGTGGTCATATTTAAATTGATGTTCTAACAGTTTTCATTAAAGTTTAAAGACTCTTCTCCAAATAAGAAAGTGCTCATTAGCAGGTGCTATATAAATTTTTGAAGTGAAGAGAAAGATGAATCTTTAAAGTGACTCAGTTTTATGCTTAAAATTACAAAGTGTGTATTTTATTATTGTATGGCTACAGATTGCCATACAATAGCCCTTTTGTAATACATCCTTAGGGAATCCTGAGGAATTTTAAAGTAGAATAGAATCTTACAACCTGGAATCATTAAGATCAAAATACAGGAAGAGTGCTGGCCAGGTAATCTTGCAAAACCCTCTAATCTTTTAACACTTTGATTGATGAGTCTGGGAAGACTTTGCTTCAAGCTTCATGGGTCCATTGGCTACTAATCAGGTTTAATAAATATAATTCCACTTGAAAATATTAAGTACCATAAATTATTACCTTGATGATTTTTAACTAAGTGCAACCATAAAAATTTCTGACAGTTTTCATGAGCAGTGGTCATTGAACAAAAGTGTTTTCTGGATGTAATATACCACAGCCAATTTACTTAAAATTGTATTCTGAGAGGTTTCTCCAGTTCATCTGTAATACAGGTTGAAAAGTTAACTAGGCAATGAGGAGTTTCTTAGTATGCCCTATAATGTAGAAGCTAACAAAGAAAAATCAATAATGGCCATTTATTTTCTAAAAATGAAAATAGAGTTTTAAAAGTAATAGGACAGATCTGTTCATGATAAATATACATTTGATAACTTGATAGCCTATGGATAAAAATAGCCTGACAAATGAAAATTTAAGGACTCAATTAACATCCTTAGTGCTTAATGCCACCCAGAGGAATTAAAAAAAAAGAAGATTTTTGAAGTTTTTCACAATTTATTTAAGAATCAGGTTAATCACTGTAAGATAAATGAAATTCAGCACAGAGTTTTGCCATAACGTAAAAATATAGCTCCTGAAAAATACACCTATAGTACATTTTGAGAAGATAAGAATAGTGGTTTATTATACAGTTATAAAATCTAATTTTTGGAAAGTGAACATCCAGAGAAACTGGGATTTCCAGAAGCAAGTTTGTTGTGCTGTGAGACCTCTATGAGTTATGACGGTTAATTTTTTTGTGTCAAATTGATGGGACCATGGGGTGCTCAGATATTTGATCAAATATTTTTCTGGGTGTTTGCAGGAGGTAAAAAAATTTGGGTAAAAAAAAAATTGAATCGGTAGATCGAGTAAAACAGATTGCTCTCCCTAATATGGGTGGGCCTCACTCAATCAGGTGAAGGCCTGAGTGACACAAAAAGGCCGACCCTCCTGCTAGAAAGAGAGAATTTCTCTTGTCTGAAAACGCTTGCACTGGGACATCAGCTTTTTGCCTGCTTCCAGACTCGAATTAAAACATCAGCTCTTCCTGGGCCTCAAGCCCACCAGCCTTCCAACAGTAACACAGTCAGCTCTCCTTTTTTTCTGGCTTGGGACTTGAACTAGAACTACGCCATCAGCTCTCCAGCTAGACAATTCAACCTGCAGATCCTGGGACTTGTCGGCCTCCACAATCACATGAGCTAATTCCTTATAATAAATATATATTTAATATATATGATAAATATATTTCATATAATTTATAATAAGTATATACACACATACATTCTCTGGAGAACCCCAACTAATACAGTTCCCATTCATAAGTGTTCACCCTGTGAAAATTTACATTCTTACGGTTTTTAAAGTGATGTCCAGTGCCATTTGACATTGACTTAATATTCACTACGGGCAAAGCAAGGTGGTAGAAAGTGCGTTTGTTTAAAGCCAGATTTAAATTTCAATCTTTGCTCAGCCACTAACTACATGAGTGGTTCTGGGAAGATTATTCTACCACCCTGAAAAATGTGTTTCTTTGTTTATGAAATAAACATTAAAAATTTTATATTAAAATAAAAACCCTCCGGGGTTTGTGTGGCTTAAATGGGCAATATAGGTACCTATGATAGAACTTTGTATACAGCCCCCAAAAGTAGGGCAGCTCCCTGCTTCTTGCCCCTGAGCAGCACCTGATGGTCTGGCCTTAGTCCGTAGAAAAGAGTGAGGGCAAAGAGTTGTGGAAATTAATTCGGCCCCAAATTTTACTGCCTTGCTACACTTGTTACTCTGTTGAGACGCCACAGGAACCTGCATTGGAGGCAGATGAGACAACATCAGAGGGTCAGGGTTAGCAAGCATATCCTTTTAGGGCTCTGTATGTTTTTTTCTGGTGCAAGCAGGCCAGCAGACCACGTTGATATACCAGGGGTGTTTAATCACATATCCTGTTCTCAGCAGCGTGTATCATTCTCTTCAGAACCTTCCCAATGTACAAAGAAAAGTTCACATTCACCAGGAAATCAACATGTCCATACGGGTGATTTCTGGCTCCCCCGTGTCCGATCCCAGGGGAGTGGGGGGGGGCGGTGGGCGGGACCCCCTCCCCCGGCTGGGCGGGTCTGTGGTCCTGTGATCATTCCTCTGTAGCACGTGGTCACTCCTGGCCTCGGAGCCGGTT
This sequence comes from Pteronotus mesoamericanus, assembly GCF_021234165.1. Lineage (NCBI taxonomy): Eukaryota > Metazoa > Chordata > Mammalia > Chiroptera > Mormoopidae > Pteronotus > Pteronotus mesoamericanus. The sequence continues at coordinate 3,547,179 of NW_026555277.1, forward strand.
CCTTTCAGCCAGTCGACTACTCACGGTCCTCACATCACGGGAACATCACATCCTGTGGTCCTTGAGGTCTGAGTGGGGGGGTTAACTGGGCGCCGCCAGCGTCCACGTATCGTGATCACATCCGCTACGTAAACTCTAAGAGGAATAGCGTCGTCATCGTGTCTTTGATTCGTCACCCCATCCCCCTCCCCGAAAATAGTGACATATAAGAAGCGCTCAAGAAACACTTATTCCAGTGAAACTAATCAAGTATTTTCATATACTAGCTTTATATTTCAAATATACAAATGTGCTTAACTGTTACAGTAAAAAGCTATGTTCGTCTTTTCTGTGTGACTGTCATGAGTAAGACCTTTCAAGGACCCTAGGAGGAAACGCGGCTGGAGGATGGAGTAAGGCGTAAGTGCCTCCTGGGTAGGGACATTTTACCTTCACACCAGGTACTTCTTTCTCTCTCTCTCCCTTCATTATAAATATATTTTCCTGTGTTTTCCTGGAAAAAAAAAACTAACAAAATTCGGATTGACACATTCCCTAAAACAAAATACCTCCTTTAGCTAATACCTCTTTTGTTTAAAGGAGCCGAGAGGGCATTTTTGAAATATATCAAGAAACTTAACACAGTGCAGCAGCAATAACAGTTGTTATCCTCAAGGAAATGTACCAGCAGAATCCATTTAAAACCCAATTTACCACTTGACCTTAACAAACTCATTTGACCTTCTTTGCAACCAGTTAGAAGATTGATAAGAAATTATCAATACTTTCAAAACTTTCTGAAAACCTATTGTCCCCTATACTAAGTTGTAACTTGGAAGTTTTTTTCTGTTGTAAGGAAAATGCTGCCTTTGTGGTGTTAAATAAGTAAATCTAAGTTAGATGAGTTCATTCTATTGATGCTACATGAATATAGTGTTTGCAAAAGGTTCAAAATATCTTTGAATCTCTGTATGTGGTGAATAGCAAACTGACAAACATTACTTTAAAGGAGACGCTGTGTTGCATTGGTTTTGTTCTAAAATCACATAAATTTGCATGAGTTTCCAGGGTCTCTAACTACCATCTGTATAAGTTTGGTCAGGCCTTGTAAATTTCACTATTTTTTTCTAGAAAATAAAGATAACCACAGAGTCGAAGTAGGAAACAAGTAAAATTTATCAAAAGTGGTACAGTATCTGGCATAGAATAAGCAGCAAATCATAGCAGTCATTATTATCGTTATTGGTGGTATTATGATAAATTATAAACTTACAGTTAATAATTATGTAGTATAACATTGTTTACATTTTGTGAACTAAAATCATTTAGGCTGACTTTATCTCATGCCCTAATCTTTTGGCCTCTTCTTAGAGTTCTCACGCATTTCTAACACGTTATCTTTCTGTACTTTACGCATTGATATAAAGTGCTTTAATTTATTTTATAGCACATTGGACTTTCAATAAATGTGTAAATGGACAGATATAAATAGATAACTGTATAAATAATATGTGTATACACAGTAATCTCGGGCTATAAATTACAAAATGTCACAACATCTCACACAATTTTCGTCTTACGGAATCAGAGAGAGGAAGTTAGGAGATGCAACCTGAAAGAAATACATAAATCAACTGGAATTTAAACTTTACAAGTGCACAAACTTTGTCCTGTTACTGTCTAGAACAGTTTGGGACATAGGAGGACGTCAATGAGTATTTGTTGAATAAATACAAAAAATAAACTCAATGCTTATTATTTAGTATTTTCATGTAGCAGAGCAATGGGCCAGTCACTCTGGGGAATAAAATATTTACAGCAAGCAAACCTGATTCTTCTCTCTGGAACTTACCATATCGTATTAGAAGACAAACTCCCAAGAAGTAACTATTATAAGAGACACTCACAGCACAGTACAGTGTGTGTGTGTGTGTGTGTGTGTGTGTGTGTGTGTGTGTGTGTGTGTGTGGGGGTGGAGATGGTGCTTGTGGGTGTGAATAAATACATCCTGGGAGAAAATCTGACAGACATTACTTTAAATGAGAGGCTGTGTTGCGTTGGTTTTGTTCTAAAATCAGATCAATGTTGCAAGAGTTTCCATGGTCTCTACCTACCATCTGTGTAAGTTTGGCCACGCCTTGTAAACTTCAGCTACTTCATCTAGAAAACAATCCTAATGTTTGTCACAGATGCACTGTATTAGAAGCCTGCTGAACTCCAGAGCCTTATATTATATATTTCAGGTGCTCGATAACATTATAGTTGTTGATACCCCCGTAACATTGAACATACTGACTTACTCCCTATTTCAAGTATAGAAATATAACTGAATAAATCAGCATGCTAAGTTTCCTTCCAATAAATATAGTATCTGCATACATAGGTCTAGGATTGGTAGAAATCTTTCTTTAATGCCTCCAGCACTCTTTCGACACATGCTGAGTCATTAAATGGGAATTAGGTGTATACTGAAGAACAGGGAATGTCAAGGTCCCTCTTACTTAGTGGATCACCTATTCGGTGGCGATTGAGGACAATTGTGGGTCACATAACTACATTAAGGACCAGGCCCTTGCTCCCCACCCACACCAATCTCCCAAGCTACACACGATCTCATGAACAACATTAGAAATTAAAAATGTGTGCACTTTTCTTTGAGAAAGTTCTTACTAATCTTTTTTCTCGATGAATAAATACGAGCAACAACAAAGTCAACTAATTTAAACTATTGCTTTTATTATAATTACACGGGAGCACAAATAAATAAGCACAAAAGTATTGTAAAATATTGTCAATGCACTAAAGAAAACAATTTATTTTCAAACAACATCTGGTTACTTCAGTAGTATCAAAGTACATTTATAATTACATGTTACCTAAAAAATCAATACAAAAATTAAGAGAAATTAAAACATCAGTGTTTATATTATTATGTATATAGAAATGGCTAACAACACATGAGTAGAGAAACCTGTTACCTAATGCTTATTAGCACAATTTTTCAGGCACATACCTGACATTTTTAATGCGTTATGAAAAATGCAATATGACATTCAGATTTTTAGATACGGTAAACATGTTATGTTGGAGTGGATGTTAAATGGTTTCTTTAAAAAACCCTGTCTTTTAAAAATGTAGTGCCATTATCCACTAAAAAACATATTATTTTATATAATTTTCTCAATAGCTATTTGTTTCAATTTCTTGAAAAGAGCAATAAAGTAAACATACAATTGCTAAATACGTAAACACATTTTTAGTGCAAGATAACAAGACCTGTGACTTTACTGTGCTTTGATTTGTATAATCACAGTGCACTTTACACAAATTGCTACACTACAAATGTTAACTTAAGGAGTTCCAAACAAAAGAAGTGCATACTAAACATTTTCCTATATATTATATACAGTATGTATACTGTACGTGGGTGTATACATGTGTAAATGTAGATATTTTTAGGGTGGGCAAACCCAGTCACATTTGGAAACAACTGAACACTTAAAAAAGATTTTTGTATATGCTTGGTTGAGATAAATCAATCCAACAATATCTCTGTAGAGATGTTTCCCCCTAAATATCAAACTACAGAATATTTAAATGGAAACATACAGACATTATTTTCCAGATTACATACATTTTGCTACGATGTAATTGACCCAAGTATCACAAGGCTTTAAATTAATCCAAACCCCAAGCAACAGTGTTCAAGTCCAACATAGCAAAACAGGTATCCTTTTACTGATTTACTAATAGACAGCAGTACATATCCTATGTGCACATGTAAAGACTTACAGATAAATGTATTTTGTACTTAGACATTGATTATATGTTTTAGTATTTTATTTTGACTGTACATTTGATCTTTAAAAAAAAACCATATATAAACATAAAAGAGATGTCAAGCACATGTGATATTGTATATCTTCTTGAAAACAACTGGCTTTGTTTTGAAAATATTCATGATTGCATAACTGAGTTTTTGAAAGGCGGGGCCACATCTTTTTGAATGTTTAATGCCAAGTGCTTCAAAATGTTTTTTAAATAACTGATACATAAGTTGCTCAATAGTGAACTGTTACATAAAGAGTGGATTAGTAACAAATTGTTCACTTTCTACAGTTAGCTATCAATTCTTCCATATGGGGAAGGTGTAGTGAGTTATCTTAAGTACTATGGAGTACTGTTTTTCATTCACTCCCACTGAAATTTGGGACATAATGAGCTCTGAATGGCTGTTCTGTTCTACTCCTATTCCTTTGCCGAGGTGAATTCTCTCTCATTTCATAGGACTCTTTTCTTGATTTCACAGGCAGCCATAATTAGCTTACAGGTGCTTTTCTATTTTAGTCAAGTGACTCACCTTAGCATATAAGTAACATGAAAACTGCATTGTATACGCATCATGCAGATGTCTTATTTAATTAGTTAAAACAATATCCTGATAGGTTTGTTCAGTGTTTTTTGACTTGATCATTAATCTCACTCAAGAGGGTCGACCCAAAAGCTGTGTGAGGATGAGGCTAAAGCCAAAATGTAGTAAGAAAATTGTTTCTCTCCTCTCAAGAAGCCTTCAAAGAAAACCATTCGGAACCTCGGTGTCTCTGAAGTCCGGGTGTCAGTGTTTTGAAAAGTGAACTAGTATTCTAGCTAGTTGTAGCCACACGGGTGTTGTGTATTTAAAAGTGTCTCTTCTGTAAAACTACAAAATGCAACCTCCTGATGTTTCGTTTCACTTTCCCTGCAATTTCACATGGGTGGACCTTAGCCTTCATTGGCACAAATCAATCGCTTTTCACTCCAAACCTGCTTCAAGAGCATAAATGTGGGGAAACGGGTGGCCAAGTTTACTTAAAGAACACGCGGCCACTGGGATCGGGCAGACGTGCAGGATTTGATTTGTCTCTTCCCTGCTGGGAAGTTTCTCACATAGCAAAGCATCTCGCTGACAGACAATAAAATTCTCTTTCTCTAAACTTTGCTGCAAAAGGGCCATTTTTCATAGGTATGAGCACTTTCAACCTGATAACCACACCACGGGAAGATTTGTTCTTTGGCACCGCTGAAAAATATGGGCGTGTCATTCAGTCGTGTTCGGGCTGTAGGTGGATTTAAAAAAAAAAAAATCATCCGACCACATTTACAAATTGAAGTGTCCCGATTGACTGCCACTAGAGAGTAAGTTTTTTTTGTTGTTGTTGTCCTAACCACCTTTTTTCCTCCACATAAAGAAACACTATACTAAGAGGAATTCATTACAAAACGGCTGTTACCACATAGGCTAAGCCACAGCAAACAGGTACATGTAGGCACATAATAACGGTTCTTGAGTCAACATCAGTGAAGCCACCTTTCCAAACCGTTCAAGCACTTGCCATTGAAAGCAAGATTTGGAGAAATTAAATGGAAACTGTTGCCTAAGATCAGATTTTCAAACGAGTTCCCTTTCTAGAAAAAAAACTTACTTTAAAAAGAAGTACCTGAAACCTGTCACCAGCTTGAGTTTGGTCGAACAAATGGGAATGGCTGAATCCAGCCCAAATCATTTCAGTGCCTCGATTTCCTTCCTGACAAAGTGCCAGCATTAAAAAATATATATCTCCTGCTCAATTCAGAGAGACATGGAAAAGATCAGCATCTGAAAAACACACTTGCACATACTGCCTAAACATAAATGTCAAAGAACTATCCAATCATTACCCTACAGAGCCTGGATATAGACATAGACCAAGATCATCATAAAGATGCTGAGAATTGCTGTTATACATCTGATTGATTGGCTTCAGTATACGTGGTCATAATAGCTTAAATCAGCATAACAACTTGGGTCATAAACATGTTTTATTTTCATTCTGATTTCATCTTAACACATTTTTATCACTCCGATTTGTGTGCCATGGATTTTTGGGTTTCAGAACTGGTAAAACATGGCAACAGGGTCTCCTTGAGCTCCTCTGCGCTTTCCTGTATTTGTGATTCTGCATTTTTTACCACCTCAGTTATACAAGCAAAACCTAAAACCCTACAAAGCATTTTATGGCTACAGTTCTCCCACTGAGTCCCCATTCACGCGTGCACACAGCAGACACACATGGTCCCGCTGACCTCTTTTCCTTATTTTTTTTTCAGAATTCTAATTGGACATCAAAATATACATTAATTATAAAATATTAAAAAATTATCTTATAAGATTTCAAAGGCTTGAAAGGAATTATTATTGATAAAGCATTACTAGGTTTTTAGCAATATAGGTTACAAAAATTCCCTACCTCCTGTTATATTTGGTTTTTATTGAGCAACGCTGCACTATTGCTGTCAAAACCCTTACAAGGAAAACCACTATGACAGTCACTACAAACACATACCTTTTCTCTCAGAAATATAATACTCGATTGATTGTTAAAGAAGAACCACATACTGTCAATTTTAGGAAGCATAAATAGTAATTTAAATATACAAAATATATGTGATAGTTTCCTTTTTATTCCTTTGTGTCAATATTTATATTCAACTAACAGCTATTCTTAAAAGATATATATGATTTGTTTAATGTAAATTTCACCACCACGTAAAATTGAATCCACCCCTTCCCTGATCCCCTGCACTTCCTGTTTCTTCCGTGAAACAAAATGAAATAAACAAGTGGCCATACTTCTTTGGTCATGGTGTCATAATCAGTGAGAACGGGTGTGAATCATGCACAGAAGATTACGACCCACAAAGGTGGTAATAACTAGTTTGAAAAAAATGAACAAAAAAATACGGTTTCATTAATAGAGCTAAAATTTGAGGAAGATTGGCATTTAGTGTACTGAAAGATGTAAGCACATCTGGTTGGATGTTTGTTTCGCATTTTCCGGGGGAAACAGACGTACACGTGGAAAGGTACTTAGAGGCAGTGACTGCAGTGGCGGTAATGCCACAGGTCCCCCTTCTCGAAAGTAGTCGTGCTACTTAGCTTTTGACTCCTTGTTCCTTCCCCTGTCACAGTGAACCCTGGTCTCCTCCAATCAGATCAGCGATGCAAGGATACGCATCCTAAAGTCATTTCTGAAGGCAATGTTTTCTGCTGGGATGTCCCAATATATCCTAATGACTTTCTCTGGAGTCTGACTAACCATTTGCTGAGTATCAAGACTGTATAAAAGAGAAATTCTTATAAAGCCAAAGTAGCAAAAATGTTGGTGTTGATGGAATGTGGACACCCAAATTAAGCGTCACACTTGCATTCATTTCCTGTTAAACTCTTAAAAACTTACAAAGCAACAGGTGTGCTTAATGAATATGATATTCAACTCGTACTTGACTAGCACCAGATCATATATTTTGTGATTGAACATGACTTATAGCTGTGAGCTGTTATACAGATGACAAATGTGGGCAGAAAAAGTATTTAACTGCAAAAATTAATAATAAAAGGCATCAAGGGATTACATATATAAAAGAGATAACAAACCAGTTAATACCGAAATTATATCATATACTAAAACTCTTGATATTTCTGTCATTTATATACGTATAATGTGCATTATTTCAGGTGTCACCCATAAACTAGTAAAATATTTACATCTCAATCTCTTCTGGATTCAAAATAATCCGTGATAAATAAGTGTGCCTTAATTGCAAGGAAATATACATTTTTATCTTGAACTTGCCACGAGTAGACACAGCCCCCCACGGGTTTTCCAGGGAAGTGTCAGCATTCCATTCCAACAGAGAATATATGTAGCAGTTGCTTCGCACACGGCCGAGTCGACCTCCCTCTTTGTGTGAAGTCACGTGGAACTCACGCCATCTTGTACACAGTCATATGGCAGTATCCCAGAATACCGTGTGCTGTTTAGAATAGGGTGGAGGGCTGTACTTCTTGGCACCTGCATTCTTCTTCCAGCTGGGGAGGATGGGCATGCTATCCTGTTTGCAAAGGCCCTTTTCCGTTTTCTGTCTAGCCTTTATTTCTTTGCATAAGCAACGCTTTTTCTCAATCATCTCAAGCATTGTATGGTCTCCATGAAACCACTGCATGCATGCCACCTAGCAAAAAAGAAAGAGTGAATACAGAAGGAAAGAATCGAATGAAAGCAGGTTTCTGTTTTTGTTATTGTTTTTTGCACTCTGCTAGTAGTTGTTTCAAAAACTGTCAGCTGTTTGAAGTTCTTACAATGCAAAATTGAAGTATGGAGACTATAAACAAAATTTCTACTTAAATTAGTAAATATTGGGTTATTTAACAATAATTTAAGCATGAATATCTTTGCAGTATGTGGTCCAAGTCCGCAATATGGAAATAAAGCCTTTTTTTACCCTTCAAAGCACTCTGCCAAATATTTCCCTATTATTTTTATATTGACTCCACTGTCTTATAGAACCCAGTATGTCGAAGTTCAATTATTAGAATTACCTTTGTAGTGACATCTAATATCAATATGGTATGTTTGGAAGATTTAATGAACATTTTCATTCTTGAAATAAAACTTGGGCTTTTTTCCTTTTTGTTAACTTCATTTTTACTGTTGACACTGTTACGTAAGGCCCCATCTCCCACCTCCCTCTGGCTTATAAATAGCATGTAGAATTCAGACTTTTAGTCCTTTTTACCAAAGTGACTGTCAGTGCGCATCTAATGCCTGCGATTGAAATGCTGCAATAGCTCCTGTGTGGAGCAGTCCACGCTGTACTTTCTGATGCCCCGCAAATGTCTAAGTCGCAATCACCGGCCTCTGCAGTCACACGGAGACGGACCCTGGTTAGTTCGAGAACTTTAGAGAAACAGGTTCATCAGGTCAGTTGGGGACCAGGAGGAGATTCAGTGCTGACTATAGAGTGATGCACATACATGTATCTTCGCTTTTGAAAGATTTTATTTATTTATTTTTAGAGAGAGGGAACTGGAGGGAGAAAAAGAGGGAGAGCAACATCAATGCATGAGAGAGACATCGACTGGCCGCCTCTCACGCGCCTCCAGCCAGGGACCTGGCCCACAACACAAGCAGGGGCCCCAACCCAGCGACACTCCGCTCTGCGGGGACGGTGCCCGACCTACTGCGCCACACCAGTCGGAGCCGCATGTGTTTTTAGACAGAGGGACACTGTTCCTGAGGACATGTGGCCACGTCCACCAATCACTAATCTTTAGAACAAAGCTGGCTGTCCTGGCACTCAGGGTCAGCGATGCCACTGAGCCACAGACCCAGGGAAAGTTTCTCCTTATTTGTCTAAGCACACCTACTTGGTAACTATAAAGAGTAACATAGCTCACTTGCAATTTTTAGCACAATAATCAAAGCAAATACTTATCTAATGTTTATTCTATACCAGATCCCAAACTAAGTACTTCGCACAGCTTAATGTGTGTATTCCTAACAGTGATCATGCTCTGAAGAAAGTATTATTTAGAAACGCACCATAATGAGTAAAATGAGACAGAGAGATTTGGCAGCTTGGCTAAGGTTATAGAGCCAATGGATGGCAGAGTTAGGATTTGAACCTAAGAGTTCACCTGCAACACCCATGCCTTTGACAAATACACTGTACTGACTCTCAATGTACACAGAATGAAAAGGTTTCGGAAGATGAATTAGTACAATGCCCTCAGGTACAGATGAGGACATTAAAATTTCAGGAAGTGGTATCTTTACCAAAACCAAGCACAAAGGTTTTGGTGTGGTCGAGGCTGACTCAAGCTCACAGTTCATCGGAAGGCAAGGCCTAGCGCTCCAAGACAAGGACCTGCTCCTGGACGCATCGAGTTTCCCCTGGTTAGTCCACTTAATGGCCTCTCCGTCGAAATGACTGAATTTATAACATCTCAATTGCCGTAAGGATTAAATTGGATAATGAAAGTGAAGTCATTTTTAAAAACAGTAAGGAATTGCCAAAGAATTATTATTCTAACACTGACAAATACATAGTAGTTTTCCCCACCTGTTTTCTGCCAAGCATGAGCAAAGAGCTTTATATGCGCTACAGTAAACCCTTCCAGATGCCCTGAAAGTTAGGATTCATCTACATGCTACAGGTGAAAAAACTGACTCCCTGAAAATTTAAGGCACTAGATCAAGGTCACAGCTTATTAACTGTGATATAAACATATCAAACTCAGACATATTTGACTGGAAAATGAATATTCTTTCTACTACAGCATGCTCCATCTCATGAATATTATTTAGAAATTATAACAAAAGCTATTGTACACACTACCGTTTCCAGATGCTACTCAAAAATGCAAATATATTTATGGCTTTATGAGTCAATAAAAAGTGCTTACAAAATAAAACAAAACCAAAGAACTTGGAGTCCCAAAAATGATACTCAAGTTCTTGTATGTGCCTAACTTCATATAAAATTGCTTGAAAGGATGAGCTGCATTTTATGCCTTTGGAGTCCCCGGCCCCTAGCTCTGGGCCTTCACCATGAGTGTTCACTTTAAATGCAATGCTAGGTGTTTGTGAGTTATATTATATTATATTATATTATATTATATTATATCCAACAAGTTTTTGTCCCAATAGGAGATTGCCAAAGCAGCTTGGAGATTTTTCAAAAGATTTGTAATATTTCATAAATTAATCATCTATGCAATAAAAATACAGTAGCTCTAATTTGGTGGAAATACAAGCAAAATTTATTGTGACTATAAATTGTTATAAATGGAATTGATAACACCCAATCCTCAGAGGGTAGGCCCCAAATCTCTTCCACGCTGAACAGTCATTAAGCTCTTGATAAAGATTTTATCCACGAATAGAAGCTACCATCGTTAACAGTTTTTTGCCTCTTAGAAAGCTCTCCAGATAACATATTTACAGCTTTGTATCAATATTTGCAAAGCATTTACTGGTCCACACAAACATTAAATCTTTTATTACTTAATTTATATCAATATTTTAGGTTGTGAATCATTATACGTGCCTGCAAAATAATTTTGCAGCAGCATCAATATATCTCATAGTTGTCATTACATTTTATCTATGCATAACTATCACATTATCTATAATAAGAATGTATTTACTGTCCATTAGAAATTGATGCTATGTATGTCAATTTGTTATGAATAGTCCATTCTTTAAAAACCTAAAGAATAGAAACTTAAGAATAAAGTTATAAAGTATGTTTTTTCATATTATCTGTATTTTTATTTTAGAATACTTAGATGTCCATATGATTGATATAACAGTTTAAAATATTAATAGATGAAAAGCAACCCATTTTTTTCAGGCTGGCCCTGTAATATTAACCTAACTGTCTTCTGCTGGTAGTCAGGTGTCACAACAAATTCCATGAAGAAGCATAGCCCCAAACACAAAAGAGCACTAGATATTGTAAGACATTTCAAATACAGGTTGTTAGAAAATAGCCGATTACCTTTTATACATTTTAAATCTTTTACAAATCTGTCAAATGTGATATAGAATCTTCTCATGTTAAATCTGCTATCAAACTTTTTTCTCATTTAAAATACCCATGCCAATTATTATTACTACGTTACAATGAGATGAATGAATGAATAATGTGACTAGTTTGAGGGAAGATAAACCTGCCTCCCACAGTTACTTTCAAATAGCACATGTTTTTAAATATTACTTTCTGGAAGGCACATTCTCTTTAATTCCTCTACATTGAACTCCAGTGTTCCTACTATGCCATTTATATGGCTAAATCCCTCTACTCTACAATGTGTCCAAAAAGTATATTTCATTCTGATAGTGCAATGTTATTCTTGAATTCATTAGTTTTGACAAAATAAATAGCATGTTTAGCTATTTTATGAAGTGTATGAAGAAGGCTACCCATGAAAGATTTCATACTTTACTATTTTCTTCAATTATCAAATTCTTCACATCCAATTTAAATTTATCTGTAAAACACTATGCCATTCCATCCTGGAGTTAAAAGAAGTCTGGGTTTAGATTTACAACTGATTTAAAACTAAACCCAGTAAATAAACTCTTCTAGTTTAGTGATTTAATCAAGTGGCCTTGTTTCTTGTCTTTAATCCAAATGTGTTTATTATAGACACCATGAAGGAACGAAAAAAAACACTCAGGCAAGTAAGCACATCTTGAGAGCAAACTGTAAACAATTACTCAGTTGATATGAACACACGTCTCTTGGACAAGATTTTCACATTAACACGATTCAGCAGAGGCAATATTCTTGACTAGTAAGCCCCTCACATCATGTGAAGCTTCTCTTCAAGGAGGTCAAAAATAAATCGATACCCCTTAAGAATAGACTACGCACACTGACTTCTTTCCAAAGGGTGGAGCGTGGAAAGGGGGAGCAAAGTACCTGCAGAGCAGAGAAGCCAGAGAGGCACTACCTACCCCACAGCCGGTGAGTCACAGTGACAAGGGACATTGAGAGCATGCACCCTTAGCACAATGTGATGCGAAAGGCCGTTTGCCTCTGTAGACGTCCTTCCCCAAACCAAAACTCCCATCTAACTATGAGAAAAACGCCAAGCAAACCCAAATGTAAAAACAGTCTACGAAATATCAGTCCACTAAACCTCAAAATCGCGGCAGTCACGCTAAATATGCAAAGCTGGGTAAGCTGTCATAGTCTAGAGAAAGGAAGGAGATATGATGACTAAAATTAATTAATGTGGTCTCCTGAGAAAGATTAAAATCTAAGGAAATCCGAATGAAGTTCTACGGGCTTCGATAACGATGCATCAATATTGATGCCTTGGTTGTGACAAATGCATTGTGGTTAATGTAACATGTTAACAACAGTGAAAGGTGGGCATGGGGTACACAGGAAGCCTCTGTACATGCTTTGAGATCTTTTTGTAAATTTAAAACTATTTTGAGTCAAAAAATGTATTTTTAAAAATCACATGACAAGACTCAATCCTTTCCAAAGAATATGTAACTATATCTTTAATTCTTTAGATGGAAATAACATGATGTCATGGACAGTGAGTTAAATGACATTGAGATCTTGATTGTTTTGTGACATAATTTTTGTGACTTATTTTTCTTTTCTTTTCCAACTATATTTTGGAAAGAAGAGGTCAGCTGTACATAACATAGGCAACAAGACAGGCCCTCAAAAATCCTTTTGAAACTGAAATAACATAGAGACAGAAGGGATATAATTAGCTGGTCAGCAAATTCACAAATAAAATTGCTTTATTAGTTAGCTGCCAAATAAAAAGTGATCAGATCCATATTATTTGATCATTACACAGGAAAAAAAAAGTCTTTTGGTTTGAATGAACAAGCTTGCTCCTGTATCAGTTATACAATATTTGAAATTTTAAAACCACATAGAGGTGACCCAATATCATAGTGTTGCATGTGGCAAACATTGAAAAACTGCAAACAATCCATGTGACTTTGTAATTACTATAAACACCACTTACTGAACTTTTGAAAGTATAAATTCAAGGGTAGGAAGATGGTTAGACACAAAGATTTTTTTCCCCTTTTCTCTCAAGGTCAGAATTAAGCTGTCTGAACAGATAACATAAGTGTCAGTGCATTTGATCCTGGCTTTCAATTTCACTTTTGTGATGTTGTACAAGTTATTTACCTTTTCTTCATGCCTGAGACATTATGAGAATTAAAAATTATGTATGAAATGCTCCTAACTTTTAGATGTTTATGATATTGTTCGAAATAATAGCACCTTTGGTATAGCTTTTGCTTTTACCATAGTTTTCTCCTGTATTTTTTTTCTTCTTTAAGTCTTGATCTATTGATTGGGTGTTTTATTTTTTTAACTTAATCTCTTATAATCCTTTCTCATTTATCAGCAACATTGACTCCGAACCTATGTTTTATGAAAGAACTACTAGACAAGTTTACACCTGAGGCATGTACTGAAATTGCATTGTTGATTTCATGCATTTAAATTTAACTTTGGGAGGTAGATATATTGATAACATGAGAACCACGTTTTGACTGCAGAATTGCGTCTGAATGCAGCACTGTGAATACCCATTAACTCCCTTCTTTTTCTACATCTGAAGATCCCCTTCAGTGTACCACCTCTGATCAATTACTAGACATGGAATGAAAAACATGATGTGATGCTATTTTAAGCCATAGATGTTATTTTTTATACACATCTGTGCTTGCTTGCATGATCAATTATGTAAAACTCACTCAAAAAAGTTTAAAAATAAGTTTGTCTTAAAATTGCATGGATATATAGACAAAATAGAGTGTTGTGTTAACATAGCTTGCTCATTTTTGCTGTCTGCAAAAGGAGGAAAACACCTAACTCTTCAGTTTCATAGCAAGTCCTTTATCCAAGCCCTGGGACACAAGTCACTTTCAAGGGCAGAGGTTGGTTTTAACTTCTGTGCTCAACAGTCACAATTATAGCTGATCCCAAGCTCCGCCGGTACACTGTGCATTCCTCTTATATAACAAGAAGCCTATTTCTGTGTGCATGTTTTATTTTCTTCTTTCTTAGGAAACAGTAGAAGTGGATACAACGGGTAACATGAACTGGTTTTACCACTTATTAGTGGTGAGATCTGGGGCAAGTCACTTAACCTTCCTGACACCTTGTTTCTTTATCTGTAAAATGAAAATAACAAGACCTTATGTCTGTTGAAAGGATAGTAATAATTTAGCATTAACTACAAAGTAGACACAAAAAAATGCAATCCCTCTACCCCTTGTAGATTGCACGCTTTTTAAAGATGGGACCCTGTTATTGATCCTCCCTTCCTCAGCCTTCAGCACAGTGGAAGTATGTAATAGATGTTCATGAAATGAATGGAGAGATAAACAAATGGAAGATTGGAAGTGTAATGCTCTCTGAGGGTTTCAGGAAATGAGCTTTTGAATTTTTTTTTCATCTAATGAATGCTTGGTTTCTCTTTGGCTTCCTTGAATCTAACAATTCTCCTAAATTGAACAAGGTTAAAAAACGTGTATTTCCTGGGATTTTTGAACCCAGGAGGCTTCTACCCTCCCCCCCAGGCCTCCCGTCCACATGAGCCATAACCTAGGTGTTCTACAGCTGAAAACATCTCCCTCCCACCTGCGGGTCTCTGAGTCCTTGGGTGTCTCAAGGATTCAACTCATTAGAATTCTAGGGTCTTAGAATCCTTAGCCCTTTGACTCAGGTTACATGGCAAACTGATGCTCCCCAATCCTTAATACACATTCAGCCTCCCTTGGGCATTTGCTAAAATGCAAATTCTTGGGCATTATGTTTGTATATGTGTTCATGTGTGCATGTGTATGTGCATATGGTAGGCTACCAGACAGCCCTCAAAAGAGATTTTAATCTTTGTTTAATGAAACATCAATACAATGGTTCCGCAGTTTCATGCAGTGAGCAGCGCAGTGATCCCCACATATACGTGCTTCTCCATGCATATCCACAGGTATGGTGAGACTTTAGCGTCTCTTGACTGGGTCGCATAGAAGTGTTAGCTGATTTAACAGGCTGCATTAGAAGCCCAAAAGACAGGTCTAGAAGGCAGAAAGGCCCTGCGTGCCTTTCCCACCACCATGAAAGACAGAAGGTGTGAGTTACGTCAAACCATCATTTTACAAATTCCTGGTGATCTTAGAATTTTAGAGAAGAATAGAAGTTCATCTAGAAAAATGAAGGTTTTAAACATTCAAAATGCATCACATTTGCATATTACAAGATGATGACTAAATGCAGAAGCAAATTGTCAAAATAGCATGTTAACTTTGTATCAACAAATGCAAATGGGCAATTGTATGTGATTTAGCACATGTTCTCTGGTGGAAGACTAGGATCGAACCTCTCTACCTATTGACACATCATCCATCCAGGAGTGAGACACTTGGTGTTTGCATCTTTCTACATGTATTCAGGGCATACAGTGGCTGCTTCCGTGGAAAGATACCGAAAAATGCAATGATAACATTGCATGAGAAATAGTTGATTTGTGATATAATTCTCAAGTGTCTGAAATTACCTGAAAGTATAGCTGCTTTAAAATTTGTATAAAGTTGAGAAGGACATCTGATATAAGCATAAATGATATAGGAGATGGTATATGACATCCATATATCAAAATGCAGCATGAGGCTTTTCGGAGAAAAGCTGTCCAAATATTAAAAATATTATGTCTATGTCCATAGTCAGAACCATGTATAATCTTAAAAAATAATTGCACGTTAGTATACAGGTATATATGTACACATTCTCGATTTGGCTTTTACTGATTTATTGTTATGAAGGATTTGCCCTTGGAAAATAAAAAGGCTATAGAAAAACTGGGATACATTTTTCCCAATAAAGAAGACACGACATATTTCTCAGCAATTAAACCTAATGACTACAGATACAATTTCAGCTGTTAATTGATTAAGCTAATTGTTTGTAATAAAGAAAGATAAAAAACCTCTGAGCAGGTTTCAGAATTAATTTATGTTTTTAAATGAGCAAGGAGTTTATAAGTAGAATGTCTTAAAGAGACATCCCCTGAAGGAGCAAACAGTATTACATGATAAAATTCAATTACAACACATGTATTGATGTTTTCCACCAAGTATATTCTGTTAATCACTTACATTAGCATTAACTTGATTTCAAGTGTAATTTTGTTACAAAATATTGGTTTTTAACAGTGCATCTGAACTTGACCACAGAAAAATTAGGGAGAGACACATTTCAGTAAATAGTTGTTTCATCCACCAAAAGAGAAGGTGGTTTATAGGTACGCAGAACATTCTAATTCTCAAGAAACAAACTTGAATAATAGTCTCTGGAATAGCTACCGATCTTCAGTTCTTACATCTTTGAATAGAGCCAGGAAAGTAGATCAAATACATTTTTTTCCTCCACTAGAATGCATGGCCCTATATGAATATAACTTTGTTACAAAAGAGAAACGCACTGGCAGTCACAGTAATTGAGCTCTAAACAGCTCTGCTTTTTACTATTTCTTGACACATCATTTTACTTGTTGGACCTCACAATGGAAAAGACCAGAAGGCACAAACCGTGAGATGCAGGGCTGCGTCAGGTAACAGTTGTATTTGGTATAAAGTGCACAATATTTAAAATTTTGAACCAATGTGAAATAAATCACTAAGTTATACATTGAGAGAAAGAGAGAGTAAAGAAAGAAAGAGAGAGAAAGAAAGAGAGAGAGAGAGGAAGGAGTAAGAGGGGCACCTAGATTTTGGCTTTTCTTGAAAAAGTAGCGAAACATGGGCCAACCCCTGCCTGGGGCTGAGTGTCTTTGACTTCGTGAGGCAGGCCTCTCTTTCCAGTACAGCCTCACCCCTGTGGTCATGCATCACCGAGGCAAAGTGTCACTTGCATTTTTCATTTCACTGGTAATGCAACTTTTCAGATAATAGAAAAATACTCTCTGTGCAGTGGATCCTATCAAAGCGAGAAAGGACTCGTTTGCAATGCTCCCCCTAGGCAGCCCCCCCGTGACTGCACCATCGGTATAAAGGTGCCCCCATTCTGGGATTCCGAGTTGAGCCGCGTTTCCCTGCAGCTCGAGGCCTTCCGTCCTAACTCAGATGCAGCCCTTACCCTCAGGAATCAAAACGATCCTTGGAAGGTTGATCATAAATCAGTTGGACTCCTGTTATAACTGAATTTCCTCAAGAGAAGTAGGACTTTTTTCTTCAGCCAAATGTATTCAAATCTTCATGGGGTCCGTATGGAAAGGCAGGAAAAAATGAACACTTGGAAAAACCCCAAATTAACTTGCCATCACCCAAGTCAAGAGTTCGACACGTAGCCCCTTTCCTTGATGCCTTTGACCCCTCCTTCTTCCCTCCCACCTCCCACTTACTGCCGAAGGAGACACCCCTCCTAGCACCAAAACAGAAGGGCCGCAGGTTCATCCAGCTGTTGCTGGGAGGAGCAGGTCCTACCTTCGATGTCTTGTGCTCAACAGAGAAAGCAAAAGCTTCCATTCTGTTTGGCTGGCTAGAGCGCCATTTTCTAATGATTCACATCCTATTCTTTAACAAGACCTTTATGGAGGTATACATATCTAATTATGGAAATGACATACAGAGAGATGAGCTCTCTGTATCATTTTTAAATGAATGTGTGGGTTCAGAGCTACATGACACCTTCAGCTTGTCACAATCAAAACAGTCCATTTGCAGTTTTCAGGGAACAGAACTACCTTGGGGAGGGAATTGGGGAAGTTATGAACTGTTTCAGTTTTTCACTTTATAAAATTAAAATACTAGTCTCTATAAATATATGATTATGTGGGGACCAATGAAATATATCATATACTTACAGTAAAGTTAGAGAAATAAAAGACAGCACCTCAGTTATTTAAAGACTTATGTTGACTATAAAATTCCCTGAATTAAGAAAAAAAATTGAAGCTCTTGAGAAAAATGAGCACAAGAACTCTAGAAAAAAGCAAATTATTGTTGGAAGAATAATGCAGGGAGCAATGGCGGAGCTGGCAGAGATATTAACACAGACTCTCAGAATGAGCTGCAAACCCTCCTTGCTGGTGTGATAAAGCCCCAGAATCAACTCCACACTCTTGACTCTCCAAGGCGGCACCTTGAGAGACCTAGAGTCTTTTCATAATTCTAAGCTTGAGCAACATTTTGTTCTCTGCCCAAAATATCTAGTTAATAAGGAAGACACCTCTTTTGTCAGACTTCATGATAGTAACTTTTAGAGGTTTCCATTAACATTCTGACTGGAATCACCACAGCTCACGGGTGGCTGTGCTGTGGGACCCCAACACTCAGCTAGTGTGGGAGGGTCTTACACAACAAGGGAAAGAGCCAACAGGCCACATGAACATCACAGTATTTTAAATACTGTGCTAACTGCCTTATAGAGCATCTCATCTTATGTCTCCATTCATCTTTACTAAAAACAGTTGTGAACGGGCTTATATCACAGGTGAGGGGGCGGAGGTTCCAAAGCTGGGTGGTAAAGAACAGGAAGTTCAAAGCCAAGGCTGATTGATTCTATGACCTGCCATCTTTCTACACACCAAAGGATTCTCTCAAACTAGAAGGAAGAAAAAAGTCAATAACAAAATAGATTTGAAAAAGAAATTAAAACCATTAGAAACTCCACTCCGAAAATGAGAATGTATTATCAATGCTTTGTAATAATTAAATATTGGTTTAAGTTACATTATATGGCAACTAGAATTCCTTTAATTTGATACAATAATCAAATGTTCTAATGAACATTGTAGACAAAATTGCAAAAAACACCAAGGCACTTTCTGTATCATATAATTAGTGCAAAACATCTCACTTACTAGTTACTTTTAGTTTTTCTAAGACATGATTTCAAAATATACAGTGTTTTTCATATTTTCTTTTCCACCTTTTTTCCCAAAATAAAGTACTTGCTTTTTTAAGCATTCCTTAAAAATGAGAACATGCCTCCAAAAGCAATTTGTAATTATGTCCATACTTGTTAAGCTACATTTTTCCCTGAACATACTTGCCAAGTTTCTCATACAATATATTAAATATCTTTCTCTTGGCTGGAAGAGAAATAAAATCATTTATTCATTGTCCTTGGAGAATTGAAAAATGATAACAAAACCAATGATGGTGTCAAATCCATTTGATCATAAATTACCGTTATCCTATACACTTCAAGCCTATAATTACAGCTCACCTTAATTACTGCCATTTTTCAGATAAGACACCTGAATCAGAGAGGTCAAATAATGTGTCCGTGGAGCTCAGCAGGAGGAGGCTTGAGCCAGGATTGAACCCAGAGGGTCTGCACATCTGCACATTAATCCCCAGCCTCAGCCCAGCCGTGAGCAATGCATTTTGCAAATTTCTGTATTCTTGCTGGGATTGCTGTGGGCCTCCCACGCTTATATCTCACGCCTTATCATGCAAGCCAAAGTATTCTGAAAAGAACTAAATGGTCTTTATTTTTATTTCTACTCACTTTAATGAAGTCTTACAAATGGAAGGAAAGGTTGCTTCTTTCCCATGAAATCTTACAAAAAGTTCTGAAAGAACTTGACCTCTGAAGATAGAGGCCATGGATTTGTTCTAAGTTTTCAGACAAGCAATTGGAACCATTTCATCATTAGTAAACAATGAGTGACGAAATCATTAACGTGATCTATGAGGGTCGTGAAAAAAAATTATATCTTGTCAAATGTTTTGAGAAGCTAGTAATAGAGAATCATTCATTTTCCTGTAGAAATTAAGAATCCCATCATTCTCTGCTTTTAACACGTAAGACTAGAGTTTTGTTCTTCCCTTTACTAAAACATGATCTCTAAAATCAACCTTCGATTAGGAGTATAACCTCTGGATTACACCTCTTGTTCAAGTTCTCTGAACGCCAGGGACCCCCCTGCCCTTGGCACACATGAGCAAATCTTCAGGACACTCCCCCTGGGACCACGTGTAACCTCTCGTTCCCTCTCCCAGTCTACTGCTTCTGGGGGGACCTGCAAGGAGGTCAGGTTTGGGATAGGACTTGTCCCACCGGTCCATTGACGAATGGCAAATATGGAGAGTGTCTGGTCTCGAACAAAGAAAGGGGAAAATTCAACCGAGCGATCACTGGTCACGGGTTGTGGTGACAGGACACCGCGTCTGGACGAGGCAGCCTTCCAGCCGGTCCCTGCTGGGCCACGCGACTCGCCCGCCGAGCCTCCAGGACTCGCTACGGCCCTGCGCTCCCGGCTGCCCTGCGCATGCTCAGCAGTTATGGCCCCGTGACTGTTCCTTATCAATTGTCCCAAAAGAACGAGCCTTCCCTCCTCCGCACTGGAGCTTGTAGACAAAGGAATAATGACCTCTTCTGAGAGGGACTAATAAGCTCTCAGACTATTTTTTGTCTTAATTTCTCAAAGCATTTCATTTGCAAACACCAGAAAAATACAGCCCTCTTTAACACAGGTGTGTCAGGATGTTTTTTAAGCCACCAAATCCATACACCACAAGCAGGTATGTTTTCAGAGCCCTGAACTCTCTGTGGGTTACACGCTTTTCAAGGCACTGATCTCCTCGTGAAAGTCGTGGTAGGAAAAACGGAAGTGTTTCCTTGACTTTTGCTGCTTCCCTGTACCTGGCAGCTCCCAGGGCAGAGAGCTTGTGGCCGAAACCCTTGCTGGACCCAACTCTGGAAAACTGAGACCCTCCGCTTTGTGGCTTCAGCGGACGTCCCCGGCTCACCACACAGTCCATGCGGGAGCCCTGGGTCAGTTCAGCTCAGCGGCAGAGCGCCGGCCTTGTCATTGCGTCCAAGACCAAGGTCGACGGAGAAATGTGGGTAGTGAGTACAGAGATAGCTGAGGATTCCTCCCGCATTTCCACCCTCCCTGCCAAAGAGGAGGAGGAGGAGGGTCTGCGGCTGGCGTCGCACACTGTCCCCGTTTCATCAGGTGTCATTTCTCAAAGGAGACTGACCTTTCTGACTAATCACTCAGAAATACCAGAATTCTGTTCTCAAAATGGTCCCATGACCATACAATAAGAGATTAATTTGATACACATATCTCCCATTACTGCCTGGGAAAAAAGTGTAATTGCTATTGATCCAAGTAACAATTAATCCAAGGTTCATGTCTAATTTTCTTTTAAAAATGGTTATGAAGAGTGCAAATAAACTTTAGGAAAATTGATTTTAATCCAGGTCACTGTCATTCCCAAACTTACACAAAAATTTTTGAATTATTTCGTGTTCCCAAAATAATTGCCTAAAAGCCTAGAGTAAGACTTTTAGGGAAAATACTGAAAGCATTTTCCGAGGAAGGGATAACTAAGTCAATAGCACCCCTTTGTGGTAACAGGAGGAAATGCACCGTAATTAAGACCATTATTTTAGAAGGGTCTTTTTTGAAAATCCCTATTGTATTCATACAGGCCTACAGACGTCCTACCCTTTGGCTTCAAGCAGAGCTACACTGGCGTCACCTCCCCAATTTGGGAACCTGCTGCGGTTTTAAAAGTCTCCGAAGCGAAGACAGCATGACGTCGCCCGGACCCCGTGCCAGGATTTCCCTCTCAGGCCTAATGAAAATACTTCCCACACCGGCGCGCACCCGTTTCCTCCAGCTAAACCTGCGTCTTCGGCTGAGACGAGAGCCGGACGGTCTCGCTCCTGTATTCCTCAGCGTCTGTGCACAGCGTTACGGCCGCGGAGAGGGCGAGGGAACCGTAGCGAGACCCCAGGAAATGGATCCGGTCAGGGGGGCTCATCGCGGCCTGTCCATAAATCTTTCCGAAGCCGGACCCGCAGACGCTGGGCCGGCTGTTCAGAGCAGAGGGTGTGTTTTAATGCTCCGGAGTGTGCAAAGCAAAGATCCTCACTTGCAGAGTGTTTCAGTTCCCCTGGTAAAGTACTGCACCCTGTGACCTCCGGCCCTCTCACACCTGCCCCACCCACCTCCCAGCTGGTGTTCAAACTGGTCTGAACAAGAGATATTTGAATCATAGTATCTATTCATTAAACCTTTGCACGACATCAGACTACTGAACTAAGATTTAAATTTTTATTTTTCTCTTAGGAAAAATCTAGCATAATTATTCCTTTTCTAATACTGAAATGAAGGTTACTTCACATTGTCCCCATTTAACACTTCACAGGTTAATGAAGTTTTATTTTTTTAATGTTATTCACTTTAGCACTTCCCAACACTTCTTTTTTTTAAGTATAGAAATGAAGTCTGCCTAGTACCTCCTGGATTCCAGTTTTCATAAGGTTTATAAGAGAGGACTATGTTTCTTTATTCTGCTTCCCCCTCCCCCACTAAATATAGTATTTTCACTAAATAAACAGTATAAAAAATAATCATGCTTTTTTATTAATATTGTTACTCTAGGCAATTAAAAAGGAAGGAGTCTACTTCTGGCTCTAGAGAGGGTTTGTTTTTGTAATTCAGTCAGTGTGAAAGTTACCTTTGGTTCGTATATTTCTATTGGAGTGCGTTTTAAAAGATGAATTAAGCATAATGATGCTTTATTTGTAGTAGATAAATATGTGACATGCACAGATTTATTTGGGAGTTTTAATTACAAAACAACACATTATAAGGAAGGGCAAATTCACATTCCATCATGACTTTTGATCTTTTCTCTAAAAAACAAAGACATTTTCATGAAAAGCTCCCATACTGTAAGTGCATGTACTATGTTTTATGCTTTCAGGTAAATAATATATAGTAAACAAAAAACCAACTGCATTTCCTTACCTATGTTCTTGCATAGTCTATTTTTATTTTAATCTAAAATTAGCAAACAAAAAGGGGGCACACAGTAGCTTCCCCCCCCCATAAGTCAACATTGCCCAACTTGAAACTTGGTAAATGTGAAAGGATTTGTAGTCCTCTTCCCCCCTCTAGTGGTTATGAGTGGTACAAGCATTTGTAGTAGGTGGTGACACTTGATGCATACAGGAAAGATCATTAACTCTAGTTAGGGGTTCAAGTCCCAGATCCACCATTTCTAACTATGTGCACTTGAGGCTTCACTTGACCTTTATTTTTCAGTTTTCTCATCAAGCATATAATAACGATTATGCTTTGCAGGATTATTGTAACTGGTCCCAAGGGAAAATGTTAAGTCAAATCTATTTAGAAACTGATAAAAACAAAAGTAGTTTTCTTTTTAAACTGTTTTCTCTTTTTCAAAAGATTCTATGTATTTATTTATTTATTTTTGGAGAGGGGAATGCACGGAGAAAGAAAGGGAGAGAAACATCCATGTGTGGTTGCATCTCACATGACCCCTACCAGGGACCTGGCCTGCACCCCAGGCCTGTGCCCCGCACCAGAAATCAGACCGGCCACCCTTTGGTCCACAGGCCGGCACTCAACCCACTGAGCCACGCCAGCCAGAGCTAGTTTTTTTTTTCCTTTCTTTTCTTTTTTCTTTTTTTTAAGAAAATACAAGAGGCATACTAAATCTACTGAACTGATTTACTCTTGTGGTGGACAGACTCTAGCCTCCACTGGCCCTCCCTCTGGGTACACAGAATGTTTAGAGTGGAGAAACAGCCTTTATCAAGTGATGAAATATCAGGTGCCACATGAGAGAGTTCCACACTTAGTTTTCTTGCTCAAAATGTTTAATTCTAATCTAACCACAAAGGAACCATCAAACAAATCAAAACTAAGGATTAATCTGAAAAAAGAAAAAACTTCTGGACTCTATTTTTAAAAAAATCAATGAAGCTGAGAAATAGTCACAAGGAAAGGAGATTAAAACAAAAACTAAGAACTAAATGTAATATGCGATCTTAGATTGGATCTCAGATGGGGAAGAGACAGAGCCCTGGGCACTGGTAGAGATTTAAAAATGGGCTTTCTATGAGACCATAGTAGTGAATCATTATGATGTGCTTGCTATTTTAGTGTGATTTGCTTAGAATAATACCCTGAGTCTTAGAAGACACATCTTTAAATAGTTAGAGATAAAGCGCCATGATTGCAATCTATTTGCATGCTGGCGCGTGCACGTGTGTGTGTGTGTGTGTGTGTGTGTGTGTGTATGTGAAGTATACAGGTATGCTAACACGTTGCATCATTAAAAATTTTTCAAAATAAAAAAATGTAAAACAAACAAATGAAAGCTCTTGGACATCCTATCAACTGAAAATTCCTTTCAGTTTACTATTTCTATTCTGTAATGCTAATTGGCCAGGAAAGCAAGCTCATCTAGAGTAATCCCCCACCTTCATCTGAGGCTAAAATGAGATGATACCAGGTAATTAGTGATTGTCTTATACAGAAACAGCTCCTCAGCAAATCTCTGCCTGATATATTACATGCATCACTTTCCCTATTTGCAAAATGGGAGTAATAATAATCATGTTTCCAGTGCCTCCTTCTCCATGGACTTTACCGTTTGCTTTTCACCCAGTTTTTCCCACCTCAACGTTTGTTATAACTACTGCAATGATAAATTGTTTGTATTTCTGTCTAAATTGTGTTGTTCCAGACTCCCCACTCCTTTGCAATTCTTCTTTCCTCTGTAATGGACTTTCACTTTCTTTTATTAAAATATTGGTCAATTGTCACTTCCTCATCTATAAAATCATGCTTGCCCCCCTTCAGTGGTAGACATCAAGACTCAGTGAGTTAAGACTCTCCGTCTTCTGTGCACTCTCCTCTAATTCACTCATTGCAAGGGTGTGTGTATGTGTGTGGCCGCTACTAGGCTGAAATTCCTTGGAACTGGAGGAGGTTTGTATCAAAAACACTGAGCATCTGTTAGAACCCCTGGCGTTCAGCAGATGGACAATGAGAGTTTGCTGAATGAATGTATGAAAGCAACTTGCAAATTCTAAAGTGCTAATGCTGATTGCTGCAAAGTGTTGATGACAGTCACACCTCTTCCTTATGAGTAGTGACAGTCACACAATAGTTGTTAGCATTTGGTTGGTGGGGCAAGAGACAGTGGACTACCTAGGGGCATGGGACACGAAGGCTGGGTAATTCTGGGTAAGGAAGGTAATTTAAGAGCATGGAGACTTTGGAAAAAGGATAAGGTAAGATGGCCAAAAATTAATTTAATCTACACTACCTTTCTGCCCAGACCGCAGAGGGCCGTTTGCAGGAGGGTGACATGTAAGAGTCTCAAGTCACTATTAGAAAGTTTGCCCTAGCCATATCCTCCCATGAGATCTTGCTTTCTCGGGTCCAGCCACAACTCCCGAAGCCCCTGAGAGCATCTGGGAGGCAGGGAAAAGATGATGGACAGGAAGAAGAGGAAAGAAAAGACGTGCTGCATTTTACTCCACACCAGGTGATTGATACACGTCGGCCTCATCTGTCTGGGACCTGTACTATCCATCCCTGCTTTTACAGGCGGTAGGGAAAAAGGAAATGCTGCCCTCTGCTGGCCGTTTTGGCAAATCTGCACACACAGCTCATTCACTGCGCAGTTGTAGACCAACACTCCCATTCTGCGGCTCGTTTCGAGACGACAGTATAGCATGGAGATAGACTTTCTTTTCATAACAATATACCATAGTAGCAAATAGCTCTTTGTCACTGAGAGTTTTCACACCTTTTTTTAACTTTAACTTTTGCTTTGCATTTAAATTTGACTGCAGGAGTAGTTTTAGAAATTCTGTGGGAGTAACACAAATTCTGTGTGCTGAATCAGCCAAGAGACAAGTTCTCATGTGTTCAGGGAGCTTGCTCAGCAAATCTGGGGCAAAACAATAGACAAAAAAAGAGAGGGGGGGGAGAGAAAAAAGAAATGAAGATTTTGGCTTCAATAACTGTATGCAAAATTTTGTAATAAGAAAATCTAAATGAAGTTAAGTAGAATATGCAGATATAGGCTGTGATATTATGATTTATAATAGGAAATATATACTTGGTTCTCTCATATTTCTTGTACAGAGCTCCTAAAACCCCCGGAATTTTCTAAAATGAGAGCAATAAAGGTCTTTTGTTATGTTAATGAGGTCACTTTTGGAAAATGCGTAAGGATGGGGCTTATCTATGGAGCCAACCCTGGGATTCCAGGGCTGGAACTTTGGGTCTAACCCGCCCTGACCTCAGGGAGAGTGAGTTCAATCACTAAGGCCACAGGCTTATTCAATGAAGCCTCACTGAATTAATCAATCAACCCTCATTGATTAATCTATCAGGCTTATTGAGTGAAGCCTCCAACCCAAAAGGACAGGGGTCCCAGAGCGCCCCTCTTGGTGACCCTGTGGCTCTCTAGGAGAGTGGAGCCCTCTGAGGGCATGGGAGCTTCCTGTCCGTTCCCCACGCCTCCCCTCGGCATCTCTTCCATCTGGCTGGTCTTCAGTGAAGTCCTTCTTTTACAGTAAACCTGTGATGTAGAAGGTAAAATGTTTCTGAGTTCTGTAGCAAATTAATTGAACCCCAGGAGGGAGTCCTGGGAAGCGCTGGTTTACAGCCATTTGGTGATGACCCAGACTTTTGATTGGCGCCTGACATGGAGGGTGGTCTTGGGGGCCCAGCCCTTAGCCTGCGGGCCCTGGTGCCACCCCCGGGTACAGAGTGTCAGAACCGAGCTCAGTTATCAGACGCCCCAACAGGAGAATCGCTCGGTGGTGTGGAGACACCCGACACGCATCAGAACCTGAACTGATGAGTACTCATTGTGGTTAGCGTCAGACTATAGATATCAGTTAAGTTTTTGTATTATCTTAAAAGGTAACATTTTCTTTTGAAGTATTTTTGGATAGAAGGCTTCCTAATCATTTCCTTTAGGGACTCTAAAGGTCTTTAATTTGCTCCAGTCCTGGTTTATGGTCTGTCCTAAGTATAAACCTACATTGATATAGTTTATATTTCTAAAGTGGTCCCCACGATACACCATTTCTCCTCCTGTTCATAAAGCTGCTTTTATTTAAAAATCAATTTTTAGGAATGAGTTTAATAGAGATTCCCTTTCAGCATGACTTGCAGTCACCATGTTACCTGTTGCAGAGGCACTTGCATGTCAGTTTTCTTCTCTGACATTTGTCTCTTGTCCTCCATCAGGCGGTAAAACTAGTTAATTAACTAGCTGAGGTGGGCATTCCTGAAGACTAAGGACAGAGCCTCCTGTCAGAAGCCCAAACGCTTCTACAAATCAGTATAACAGCTTTACCACAAAACGTGTATCTGTTTCCTCCTTTAGCATCAGTGGATCAATTATTCATTCCATAGGCACCAAAACAACCAGAAATTTCCTCAGTAAAAGGATACATCCCAGCCCTCAAAGACACTGCAATCTAATGAAAACATTTATAGTTTGCACCTTTGGTGTCAAAAGAAATGCTCTTTGGAAGAGCGAGGGAGGGGTTTGGTTTTCATATATATTTGAGAAGTATGGATGGGAAAAGAGCCATATACTAAACCGGACAAGTTCAGGGGAGGCCTGCATTGTGGGCCCCACAAACTCAGAGACCCAAAGTGACCACCTAGGATGGTCTGAAATTAAAACTTCTGAACTAGAAGCGAGTCACGGAAGATGGTCCTGTCCTGGGCTGGTATCTTCCCTGACAAAGGTCAACCTACCTTAGCTGAGTCTTTGTCTTTTGGCTACTGTGATAACAAACCTTAGGAATGTCAGGGCCATTTGGGGGATTTTCCAGACCCCCCAGGGCACAATCACTGCACCAGAGCACAAGGCCCTTCATTGCTATTGTTATCATCTCAGTTGGTAACTGTTCACTAGTCTATGTTCACCAATGTAAAAGAAGTACGTGTCTATTCATTGTACTTTTTATCCAGTCCCAGGGATTTCCTCCGTTTGCTTTTCCCACTTCCCTAATCTATCTCCAATGGATTTCATGTAACTCTCTCTTATGTCTTACTCTTTGACTCTAATGTATAAAATAAAGTGAAAAGCTGCCACTTTCTGGAGCATTTTCTCAGTTTCTTGAGATTTTGCTTCCCAGCAACTGCCATCAGTTTGGGTCAAATAACATAGAAATTCTCTAGAGATTTGGCTGTTTCTTCCATCAACAGAAGCATGACCTGTTAGAGACTCTTCTTTGCAGTTTCCAATGAATATCTGTGAATTAAAAACTCTGGTAATAAAGGAATTGACCTAACATGACCTTTCCCCTCAACCACTTTTCTGGGTAAAAGAACAGAAGATAACACCCCTGCGACAATGTTCTACTTCAATACAAAAATAAGATTATTTACTATTATGTGTGTAGGTACAAAACACAGTAAAAGAGGCGGAAGGGGGTTTGATCCCAGGCTTGAAGGGTAAGCAATAATTTCCAGGACACCAGGACTAGGCAGGGTGATTCAAGAAGATGTGTTAGGCAAATGTCCATGGTATCATTGAGGCCTTTAAAAATGAGAAAGAACCATAAAGGGTATGAGGATACACATGAGGTGCTGAGGGTGGAAGCTGAACTGAAAGGCCAGGACCAAGTCACAGAGGCCTGGAATCCAAGCACAGCCGTTCATCTTCCGCCCTGTAGGCCGTGGGTAGATTCGGCGAGTTTGGCATGGAGAAGTCAACACTGATCTCTCTTGTTGGGATGGAGGACACCTGAGGATGTAGGTGGGGCCTGTGGACTGGAGTTTGGGAGAAGGGTGAGGGTTGTTGAACGTGGTCATCTTACAAGCTACAGTTGGATCCAAGAGAAGTCATACAATTGAGCAGCTAGAGTAGCTGCAGCCGCCCTCTCTTCTGCTCCCCTGCCTCCATTTGCCTTGTGTCCCCCCAGTCACCAGGACTCTTAGAGGTAAGACAGAGCGCCTCATACTTCATTACTCAAAAAAAAAAACAAAAAACAAAAAACAACAACAAAAAAACTCTTAAAATAGTCTGCGTGTTGAATGAATAAATGACAATTGGTGTTTCAACATTCTATTTAAAATGTGCTTTCATATTCATTGTCCTATTTCACATGGATGTGGAAATCAAAATACTTGGGAATTCCATGAGGCCTGCGGAAAGGTGCCATGGATCTAAATGATTCCAACAGAAGTCGTCTCTCAAGGGTCCTTGTTCATGATTTTGGTTTATACCAGGCTAGTAACAGCCTGGGGGTCCTTTCCAGATTGTATCCTGAATAATAAGTGACTTTGGCTCTTTTGGCTTCTCCAGAAAAAAGCCTCTACCCCTTTTCATATAAAAAGTTGACTGGCCCTGGCTGTTGTAGCTCAGCAGATTGAGTACCGGCCTGCAAACCAAAGGGTCGTTGGTTCAATTCCCAATGAGGGCACATGCCTGGGTTGTGAGCCAGGCCCCCAGTAGGAGGTGTGCAAGAGGCAACTACACATTGATGTTTTCTCTCCCTCTCTACCTCCCTTCTCCTCTCCCTCAAAATAAATACATAAAATCTTTTAAAGAAAAAAAGTTGACTGGGCTAGGTAACATTACTCTCAACACCTTTTGGTCCTTCACATAACTTTCTTATTTTCTGGGAAGGAAGTCATTAAATGCAGCATTCCAGATACAATCCCTGTCAAGATAGCTGACAACCAGGGATTATTAACTCATTCTAATGCAGCATTTACTTTAGAAAACAAAGGCTTTGAAGTGACACTCTGGTATTCTTTTCCCTTGTACAGTGTCTGTTCGTAGGATTGCTGTGGAAACCCAGAAGCTAGATAAGGCATGGTGAATACGTTATTTGCCGTATGTGCACTGTTGGTTAAATCTACACCAGCACTGTAGAGGCTGGTATTAACAGGTGTGTGTGTGAGGGGTTTATTTTCTTTTCAGAACATGGAAATGTTACTGTAGGTAGTTAACTAGTTACACACAAAAAGGGAAGCAAGGGAATTAGACATTGGATTTAATAAACTGGGGAGCATGAGCCTGTTTGCTTCACCAGGAAGCTAGAGCGTCACACCCCAGGGGATCACAGCGTTGCTCCTCCCTTTCTTGCTCAGGGGCCAGATCGCTGGGAGGCACAGCAGGAGAGGCTTGACCAGAGAGGCCTGTCAGTCTAGCCTGTGGACAAAGGATTGATTGGGAGATGGACCCATCCAACAGCCCACGAAAACTTGGGAAGTTGATTGGTCTTTTTGAAAAAGCTCCTGAATATAATCCCAGGGGAACAAAGACACTTGCACGTGCTCTCTCTCTCTCCCCCCACTCCCTCCCCCCCCCCCAGTAACTCATGCTCACCCCATGGTTTTGTGTGCTCTCTCTCTTTTGCCACCTGGTAATACACTCAGCTCTCTCACCTGGGAGCACGTGACCATGTGAACCTAGAGGCTACAGGGGCCCACGGCTGATGGCATGGGCTTCCAAAATACTCAGCATTAATGTGAAACAAAAACTCTAAACGCTGGCTTTTGCTTTGGCCTTGCTGAAGACACAGTCGGACTTCTTCCCTGGCGGGACAGACAGAGAGAAGACACAGGGCAGCCTTCCACACTAATAAACCAGCTTGCCACACCACACACTGTCCTGGGTAGGTCCTCGAAATGCTTTCCTTGTGATCCGTGACAGAGCCTGATATCTACCAACAACAGAAAGTTAGATGTGCTCAAAGGTTCGTGTTCTCACATGGGAACACACACACACACACACGCATGCGCGCACACAAGGCTGACTTCTCACAACACCAGCCCAGGGTCCGCAGGAGAATGATTCGGCCAATGGGTGACATCTATCTCCCTTCCAGGAGTTACACTCCCCGCTCCAGCTCACCCTCAGAGACTCCGATCTTAGGTGGTGCCTTGCTCAGCTGAAGCCTTAGCCGAATTTGACCCTCTGCTATGTAGGTTTTAATCTAAAAAACTTAAAATGCAAGGCCTGGAAAATCAAAGGGTAATAAAAGAAATGGATGAATGTGAGTGAAGGAAGGCGAGTTTTATAATGAAAGCAACTTCAGAGAGGCAGCTATTTCTGGTAGAAAATAAAACAGTGTTTTGGTAGACAGAACCACCTGGGCTTACACGTCATGTCCACAGAGCTACGCATTAGCTATTAGGTAAAAACTCTCTGATATCAGTTTTCTTATCAATGAAATGGGGGAAATATTACCTACTCCATATGTAGGCTGTGAAAACAACATTAGATAATGTAACACTATAAACACGGCAGCATCAAGCACACACAAGATGTGGCAAAAGTAGATCTACAGATGTGGATATGTGAAGTAAAGAATTTATTCTTCTATTATTATTTATTAATTATTACATTATTTCCCATATGAACTGTAAGCCTACTTTAGCCCCACTAATAAATACTCAACACAAGCCATTGTGGGAACCCACTCCATCCTGAAGGATAACGTTTACTTGCAGCACAAAGTTTGTCCAGCAGGTGAGCTGGGTGGGGAAACCAGAGGTCCCCAGCACTTCCTGCGTGAGGCACTCACAGTGAGGATGAGCTTTTTGTTCTGAGTTGAGTGTAGAACCACCCTGAGCCAATGCTGGTATCGCGTAAGCATGTCTTCCTAATCCACATGGAACTTGAGTTGGGATTAAAGTTACCCTCTGGTTAAGGAGACGGCTCTTTTCAGGAAAGAATCTTAAGCAACATGTTGCAAACATGTTAACAGCAAGCAAAAGCAATCACGAAGGAATTTCTCTGTCAGCAAGTCAGGCTTTCTGTTAGTCTTCTATTCAGTCTGTGAAATCGGGATAATGAGCGCCCTTCCTGGAGGATTTAGGCAGTCCCAAGGCACAGAAGATGCCATAAGTCCTAATGGGAATAGCTGCATCTAATAAAAAATGATACCAACCTCTCAGAGATCACTGGCTCTGATTTGTTATTCCACCCCGCCCCCATCCCCAAAAGTATAGAAAGGTATATGCAGAAGTTAGACAACCTAAAACTGCAGGAATAAAGTAATGAAAAACACAAAACAAATATCACCAAGAACACCTGTCATGGGTTTCTATAAGCATTATGCTTATTATCCCAAGCCTTGTATCTTTTCTGTCAAAAAGCAGTTTTATTAGATTAAGTTATTTTTGAAATCCACGTACAGACTGCAAAGTGCACCTCAGACACTAGGTGGCGGTATGTGTCCACCTAAAGTTACGCTACTTTCCCTGAGCTGGGCTGGCCATCATAGGCTGACATTGCTTTCAAAAGTGAGAGCCCCTGGTTGTGGCAAGTTTCTAAGATGTGGACTCCTGCTAATAACTGGCAGCCGACCACAGCCGTCTCAGTAAATTCTCAACTGGAATTACCAGTCTTCAACAGCTACCTATGTACAACTCAAGCAAGACCTACAACAGGAAATTGGTAACTTGACCTCTAGACTTAGAGACAAAGCTTCACTTTCAACTATACTGGCATTTGGAATAAATCTAGCAGCTAAATATTTCCAACAACCTCCCAGCGTCTCTATTTTCTAATTGTTGATAGCAACTGACATGGAATTGGAAACTTTAAAGACCTGCTTGAAACCACGTGGAATAAACAGTAAATGAGGTTGAAATCTTCAGCTTCCTTTTCCCAGGCATATTGACATTGTTGTTAGTTTCGTAAACTAGACCACACTTGGCATTTGCCGAGGAATAAATGAGGGCCCAAGTGATTTCTTTACATATATATTCCACCGACTCTGACTTTGCTTAAGAAGAAAATACAAAGTAGTGTTGGCTGATAACCATATATTCGCACGCACTCACTTGGCAAGACTGAATGTTGTTCAAATTCAGGCCTCGCGTTTACATAATAATTTAGAATGCATTATCCTCAATACCTTCTTCTTTAAGAGGAAAAATAAAAATGAAAGACAAAAACAGAAAAGTGAAATCAATGTAATCGGATATAAAATTATACTGAACGCACTTCTGGGTAAACACATGTGCATATCAGAAAACAAGGCATTTTAAACAGGGGTCTGGGGACGCTCTAAGGAAATGCTGATGTCGACAAACTTATCCTGTGTCTCTGCATCTTTGGCCCTGGCCCTGGCACATAACAGCTGCCCATGCAGCCCTGACGTGCTCACGCTGCTCCTCTGCACTGTAACTCAAACAGGAGAGCAAGCTGCACTAGAGAGCAGGAGGCATTTCTGAAAAGATACGCTTAGTCGGTGTCTACTCACTTTGCTTCAAAGCTGCACGTGAGATCTACAAGGTGAGAAGACATGCCGATAGATTCCCTGTGAGACAGTAAATACCTGAGTGTCTAATTTTTCTATTTGGAGAGGAATTAATGAAGTGATCGTATCAAGTGTGCCCAGAATGGGGTGGAGAAGCCGTTCTGTCTCAAATAATGGAACAGGAAGATGCACTGTCTAGAGAATTTAAAGTCACGACTAAAACAGACTAAAAGTGTGTCTTTTTCTGATTACCACGAGCGAGCCATTCCATACAAGGTCAGTGATACCAGGTAGACGGAACCAGCCCTCTGTTACCAGGTAGACGGAACCAGCCCTCTGTGTCCACTGCCTTTGGGATACCGCTGAATGGAAGGACCCTCCCACTCTGGATTTTTTCAGCAAGAGGAAAGTAAAATTTTTGGAAGAAGGGAAAGTGAAAAGGGAAAAGAGAAAGAACTATTATTTTTCTAGTAGGTAAAGTCTGTCCAGGACATTACGTACATATGTCTTTAATCCTCAACAACAAGGATGCAAGACAGATAAAACTGCCCTAATTTGACAGGTAGGAAAACAGACTTTGAAAAGCTGAAGGATGTGTTCAGGGTCACACAGCTAATGGCTAGTGGAGCAAGGATTCTAATAGAAGTCTTACTTCTTCTAAATCTCCAATATTTATCCAGCAAAGTAGTTAAGAGTGCAGACTTTCGCATTTAATAGGTACGAAGCATGGACAAGGCAGGTAATGTCCCCTTGGTATCCTCAGCTGTGACGTGGGATGATACCTGTACCCATGGGGTAGGACAGAACAGTGGAGCACACCTCCGATGAGGTGGGGAGGCCCTCAGCAGGTCCTGGCACAGAGATGACAACAAGTGGCGCGTGGCTGTCATCATGCAGACTTCATCTAAGAACCCTACAGAGCTGTGCATCCCTTCCATGTGTTAAAGGATGCTGGAGTCTATACCTAAGCTACCTCACACTTTTACCTGTGGCCCTGGCGGGTTAAGCTGATGACTGGCATGCAGAGGAGAGGGACACATGCAGGTGTGGAGAGGACAGCAAAGTTAGATGGAGCTCCCCTTCACGGTCCGTCTGCCCCCAATCCCACCCCTATTTGTTGATGGCTTTAAGACTTCTTAGAGAACATCCTCTTTTTTATTATACTCTATTTCCTACTCCTAGGAAATAAATGGCAAGATTTTTGGATGGGGGGTTGCAATGAGGGCAAAGGGATGGCCTGTTTAATTTCATTCTGCTCCGTATCGGAGTTATGGAGAAGCCGGTCATTAGACTACTGGCCTTTAAATGGTGACCCAACTATTCTGCCACTTGAAATATACAAAAGTTAACAAGCACACAATGCCTAAATAATATTTCAGAATTTTTCAGCCTATGCTGTAATGAGTTGTGAAAAGTCATCTGAGAGTTTCTGAATTCTTGGCATGAAAGTGCAAATCAAATAATTTCCACATTTCCTTACACATATTACTGGATTTGGCTTTTATTTAAAGGTAGTAACAAAATCTTGTTTCTTCTTTAAATACGGCACTAATTATAGAGAGCTCCACCATGTACTTAAACCTCACATTTTATAAGCCAACCAGACAGGACTGTTAAGAGCCCACCTAAGGTAACGACTTTTTGTTGGTTGGTTGGTTGGTTCGGCACTTGCTTTATTTTAATGCGACTCCGCCATCACACATGACAATAAATGAACATCACCACTGACATTCCCATTTGTAACTTGAATTTATTCCGCATTACACAGGGAGAGCTAGATCCAATCTCTTTGGTAAATATCATTCTTATGACAAATAACTATAATTTCTTTGTAACATAATCTTTGTGAACATACCAGTTTATTTTGCAATTTGAAGGTAGTGCAAATGAACCTTTCTCCACCGTGTCGTTGACATTACACTGTAAATTTAGTGGCATTTTCCACGTCCCCCGATTGGGGATTTTCATACTTGGAAATACTTGTCAGGTTAACTTCCATGCAGAATGAAAATAAAGGGAGTCATTTAAAAATCTATTGCATAGCCCGTGTGGTGGAAAGCTATGTGTTAACAAAGTGAGTTCAGCTTTTGCCAATTGGCTGTGTGTCCTGTTTCTGCTTTTTTCTCCCCATTCCCATCATATAATATAACCCTGAGCATATGATCAAATCAGCTGTATAAAGGTGCAAACCCAATGCAGACCATTCTCTCACTTTAGGCCTGAGATGAGGACCTGGAATATCACAGTCTCAACAACAAAAAAATTTGCTCAACACTTGAACAAGGGATGGTAGAAAAGGGGCCTCTTCCTCACGTTAAGATGGGTGGTACCCCCCCCACACACACACAGAACATATACCTCCCTCCCTCTTCTTCCTGGAACTGTTTTCTCCTCCCATCACCAAACCTTAACTTCTGGATGGAAGCATTTGGAAATGTACATACAACTGATCAGATGAAACCTTGTAATCCACATGTTCTAGGTCTACTGGGTTTAGGGCTGGAATATGGCATGCATAATCTTAGCAAAACTAGTCACGTCTGTAATAACAGTAGCACGGGAATGCTAAAGAGAACATACAGTTGAAGTTTCTCTATTCTTTTTTTAA
Organism: Pteronotus mesoamericanus; assembly: GCF_021234165.1. Lineage (NCBI taxonomy): Eukaryota > Metazoa > Chordata > Mammalia > Chiroptera > Mormoopidae > Pteronotus > Pteronotus mesoamericanus. The sequence continues at coordinate 3,583,162 of NW_026555277.1, forward strand.
ATCTTCACCCAAGAATACATTTTTATTGATTTTAGAGACAGACAAAGGGAGGGGGGAGAGAAAGAGAGAAAAAGAGAGAGAGAGAGATTGATCAGTTGCTTTTCATATGTGCCCTGATTGCGGTATGTGCCTGACTGGGGATCAAGCCCTCAACCTTTTGGTGTATGGGACGATGTTCTAACCAACCAAGTCACCCGGCCAGGGCAGAAGCATCTCTATTCTTAATATTTGGTTTTGTGTTTCTCCTGGAGGTATCATCCATAGTTTTATAATTCACTATTTCATAAGGGTTTTACAAATACAAAGATTAAAGCTAAGAGGCAGAGAGATCCCACTTCAGGATGATATTGTCCCATTTCACACCAGTAACAATTAAGGGTCAAAAAATTAAGTCAAGGTACTGAATTTCTATGGGGTGAGTTACAGAGAGTAACATAGTAATTTTTCCCCATAATAAATTCCCCATACACAACCATGTACCCAAATGAACATCAGAGCAGCATATTGTACTGTGAAGGATTAAATGATATTTTAGCTTATGCCTTTATTTTTGTCTTTTTTCTTCAGATGATAATAGAGATCTCATTTACCATGCATGAGTACTTACATCCCCTTTCGAGAACATTTCTGGTATTACTGGTATGACAGGCAAATGCCATTTATTTAAAGATTGCCTTATTAATCCACAGTTTTTGGTAAATATCTAGATTATCTCGTACGTCAATTTGTCTTTATGGCCTAAGAAAGAAGACTAGCTGCCGTGTTCAATCCAAATCAGTTGGTATATGAATATTTATAAGGACATCAATATTCACAGTGTCTTACAAACATGCTCCGAGCTAAATAAAAATAAAAGTAAAATGGCCACAAATATTACAGTATAATAGGATAAGAGCTAAAAGATATGTACAAATTCATTGACAACAGTCATGTGTCATAGACAAAACATTAAAAAGGAAATCTACATGAAACAAAGTAGATAAATTTATCAAATGTTGATAAATTTTCAGAGACAGTATAAAAGTACACAAAACATGGAAGAGAGAAAGGATTTTTAAAAATAACCACTAAGCCAATACATATAGTACAGGTTTACTACATTTATGTTACAGAAGGATGGAAACCAGAGACACAAACGGCTTGGTAACAGCAGAGAAAGTTTCACCCAATCGCAGGGGAGAAAGACCCTCCTTTTTGGATGAGAACACAGACTGCCACACTCCTCCCCCGCAGCCCATACACACAGAGAAAAAGAAAGCAATGCAAACGTCGTCTACAGCAACACAGAACAGACAGAGGTGGAAGCGTTTGGCATGTTGCATCACAGGAAGTCAATCACGATTGGCTAACGATGATGGTACCTGGCTCTGGTGCAGGTCACTGGCTTGCCTGAGAGGAGTAACGGACGGAGGGGGCACACCTGATGTGGACGCAGACCGGCCTAGTTTGCAGCTTACTTTCGGTTCTGTGGACAAGGGGCAAAGAGAGACCGGCCGTTAGTGGAGCAAAGTCGTTAGGGATGACGTCGTTAGCAGACTTCCGCTTTGTCTGGCTGAGTGCGCTTTCGACACACCGGACAGGGCCGCTGACTACTGATCGCGGGCAGGTGACAAAACAGCGCCCTAGGAGTTGGCTCTGAAACAGGCTCTTTATTTGAAGATGAGCTTCTGGGAATGAAGAACAAATCACAGAGGCCGAGGCCTTGTTCCCTTGTACATTTACCCAAATTTGGATTAGTTTCTATAGAGTGACTACTGGGGTGACAACACCCCATTAGGGGAAGAAGCAAGTGACAATTTTTGGTGCTTTATGTTCAGCTTTGGTCCATAGGGTTCATAACTTCTAAAATGTCTTCTTCACCATAGCCAAATTTTACTCTTCTTCCCCCCCTCCCTTCCTTCCTCTCTTCCTCCTCTTTCGTCTTATTTTTTAAAAAATATTTTATTTATTTTTAGAGACAGGGAAAAGGAGGGAGGGAGCAAAACATTAATATGTGGTTGCCTCTCGCGCGCCCTCTGCTGGCGACCTGGTTCTCAACTCAGCCACGTGCCCTTCACTGGAAATTGAAACAGTGACCCCTCTGGTTTGCAGGTCGGCACTCAATCCACTGAGCCACACCAGCCAAGGCTATCTTTCTTATTTTGAAGTCTATATCATTGTACTTGTGCTGACTGCTTTCACTACGTTTTCAGTGTAACTTTTCTCTCATCTCAGCTTGTTTTAAATTTTATAACCACCTTCTAAGACTTTTGCACTTTTTCATAATGGTAGTATTTTCCAAAATTAAAAGCATTGTCCTAAACTCTTCCTTTGTGTATGGAGCCCAAATAGCTGCCCAAGCCATTGCCAAGATACTTCGAAAATTAGAATTTGGAGATGGAAAGAGGTCACTTTATACATAGAATTTAGAGTACACAGAGAATATTGATTCTCAGATATACTTCGTTATTTGATAGAGAGGAAAAGAAGGCATAAAAAAAAGCTTTGCTTTTATTACAATCTTTTAAGTGTTAGTTTGGAGTTCCTGGTACATTCCAGCTTCTGTGTGAACTATGCTTAAATTGTCTCTAATCCCAAAGACACTCTTTGGAATTACAGAGTTGGCTATAAATGCTCCCAATTCACAAATCAGAAACGTTACTGTTTTCTCCGGTGGTCGGCAGACTTGCGACACTCACTGCAGCGGGGATGGGATCTAATGTGGGGAGACCACCTGGGAAGTGCTGGGCCTGAGCCCCTCCCTGGGCAGGCCCACCATCCATTCGCCTTCAGCCCTGAGCATCCCGAGCCCCTCTGTGAGGCAGGAGCCCCCTGTCTGCAGAGGCGGGGAGTGCAGAGCCATTGTCACAGGGAGCCAGGGGAAGGAACTTCAGGCTTTAGCTTTTAACGAGAACCATCATTTTCTGGAAAAAAATGAGAGCCTATTGCTTTAAGGAGGACAATTGACAATCTTTGTTGACAATGATAAATTTGAGCTTTCAAGCGAAAATTAAAATTTTGACAAAATTGCACCCACCATTGTAAGCTCGACAGCATCCTAACACTAAAAAGGACTTTTCTTATGAGATCAGTGTGATATTAATGAGTGTGCTGTATTGGTTTTTATAAAACAATGTGTCAACATATGGAAGATTTGCATGACTTAGTGAGCCAATATTTTCTAAAAGCATGATGTTATAAATCATGCATGGGTAAAAGAGCCACTTAAAGTTCAAGATAGACTGATGTATTTTAATGTAACGGAGCATGATGAGTTTATTGATATGTAACTTTTATGAAACTGTTACTTGTTGATTTTAGAAGGGTATTAAAGAATGATATCTACAATTATATGACAGAGCTATTAAAATATTCCTTCCTTTTCAACTACACATATGCATGAAGCCAGACTTTCTCCACATATTTTAACTAAAGCAATATATCACAACGGATTGAATCTAAAGTAGATATGGGGACCTATGTTCCATCAAATCAGACATTAAATGTGCAAAAATGTAAAGTGATGTCAATCTGCTTACCATTTTTTGTACTTTTGGAAAATATAGAGTTTTCTGTAAATAAAAGATGTTATTTATGTTAATATATAATGGCTTTACTTTTAATGAATAATTTTTAATTCTCAACTTTAATTTCTAATATGATAAATATTATTATTCTTAACCTGCATAAAGGAAAGCTTTTGGGGTTCTCTATAATTTTTAAGAACATAAGAGATTCCTAAGACTGAAGAATTTGAGGACTGCTTATTTATAAACTCGGAGTTCCCAACAGTTCTCTGAAAAAGGTAATGTTTTACACAGTTAATTTGCCAGCAGAATACTTTAAAAAAAACTGAAACAGGAAAATACCATGTTGAAAACTCCAAGGAACTGGGGAACCACCAGTTAGGGAATTTTTCCCTAAAACAACTACAGCAATGTCCAAGAAAGGCTACTACCTACTTGTGAGACCTGAGGAAAGCCATCCAAATTCTCAAGGCACCTTTTCAACATTTATAATAAGAAGCAAGCACCAAAGTTCACTTGCTGATTTTTTAATGTTCATAAAGGATACCTGGTGGAATAGTTGAATTCACCTCAAAAACATTCCTGGTTGGTCATGAGCTAGTGCACTGAGGTTACTGCTTTTACTCTTCCTTTCTGGTCTGCTTTTTGTGCTTTAATTTTGTTACAATGTCAATAGGCTCTTGTATAACTCAAGTTTGCTATTTGCTAAAACTCTGGGTAAAGTTTTGCTTGTAAGCAGTTAAAAGTCACAAAGATTTATTTTAAAAGTAAAATTCAGGAGGGGTAATGACCATCTTTCATTTTTGCCTGTCCAGAATCCACTTATTCTTATTCTGGAATAGTAGTTTGAATTTCCTTTAGAGAAAAGTATCACTAATAATCTCAGTTCTTATGTTTCCATAGTAGGGGCTGCCTCCAACTCCAGCTCCAGAAGTGGCCATGTGACTAGGATCTGTCCAATCACTCTATCCCATTGGTCCCATTGATTGGTTCGGGACTGAACATGTGACCCAGGTCAGTCAATGAGAACTGCCTTCATACTTTTTATTTTTTGGAGGTTTTCACAAGAGCTGTTAAATTCCCATCACTTACTAGTTGAACGACAACAAGCAATTTGCTTGATCTCGCTAAGGTTCAGGTTGTACCTCATGTTATAAGTGACTTGCAAGGTCTCTAGAAAGGTTAGCTGATTTTATTATTTAAAGGCAACATCCATCTTTCAGCTCCACTACTTGTAATATAACAAAGTCTAAACTGCTTTCTCTCAGTGGCGTGCAGGGCTCAGCCAACACAACCAGCCTCATCAGCAGCCTCGCCCCTGTCGTGCAGTGTTAAATCCTCGGAAAGCTCCACGCCTTCTCTTACTCTGGGGTTTTCACGGGACACTATACTTTGCGTGGTGTATTTGTCTCTTCCCCCATCCTTCTCCTCCCTCCTTTACTAAACTGTATTCTGCGAGGACAGAATCGCGCCTATCTCCTTCCCTTCTGTATTTTCTGAGTAACTTGATTTCTGAAAAGGACTTAAAAGTGTTTATTGAATGAATTATTTTAAGCCATAGTTTAAAGACTATAAATCCATTATAACAGATAAATTATTTGTACATTATTATTAATATAAATAACTTTCCCCCATTTCTTTAACTTTTTCAAGTTTCCAATACATTGGAAAAATACACTGACTAGGCTTCAATTGAATTTAACACTATAAAAAATATAGAGGGGAAATTGCAGTGCCTTTTTTGGACAGTAGATGGCAGTACAAATATTATTTGACTTGTATCCTGGTCAGTTTACAAAGCTTCTGGAACTAGTCTTTGTAAAAGCCCAGCCTAAGTCAGAAAGAATCTCTCCTTTTTATTCTTTTCTTTGCTTTTTGGTAATGTCTTCAACGGCTTTTCATAGAAACAGAATGGGCATTCATTGTGAACACAGTTAGTGCGGGGTACCCACAAGGCCTTTCCAAAGAAAGCCAACTACCGCCGACTAGGAGCATTGTCAGGGTGAATTCGGCTGAGAGAGGGCAGAGTGTGGGGCGCCTTCCCTGCAGTGAAAGACGGGAAGCTGGCAGGACGGTCAAAACTCATGCCAACATATTGTTATCATGTTTTCAAACCTGGCTGATTTGTGGACAGGTGAGTAAAGTGAAAACACACACCTTCCACATGATCTAAATTTTATGCCTGGCCAATTATTTTTTTCCCCAGTAGAATCAGAGAATAGTTGGAAATTGGAATTTCCCTACTATGAATGAAATTAGTTACTGTCAAGTTGTATTTTTTCCCAGTAGTTTTCAGGGTATCTGTATAATATACAATGTAATGGTCTATGCATATGTTTAATAGAAATCAAATTTAACTTAGCTAACTTTGGAAATCTGATCACATAAGATCTTAACTTAAAACCCATCGATAGTTTCACACACACACACACACACACACACACACACACACACACGTTAATATCACCAAATTCTTTGACTCCAGACATCCCTCATAACTGTAAAATATCATCTTGCTAAGGAAAAAAAAAAAAAAAACGGAATAAGAATATACGTGGTTTAGAGAAAAGCCTACAAACTACTGGATAACCAAGTCCAATCCTGTCTTACTGAATCAGAGGCAAAAATGTGCTCCAGAGGGGGGATCAGGTACCACCATAGGCAGGTAGGCTTATCTGGGCAAAGGTCATCTGTCATCTCACAGTGAGCTGTTTAATCAAGTGTTCTTATAGGTTTGCTGAATGAGCAACTAACTGAACCAAAGAACAAGTCTGTATTGTGTCGCTATGTTTTAGGGGGAAAAAAACAACCGCATGTAACACGGTTGCTCTCAGGTGCTTGAGGATTAATGTTTACATCTATCAGAAACTCAGCTGTACACATCTCTCAGTGACAGGAACAGAGAAATTTCACGGCTAAAGAGTGGAGAAAACATCTCTTCTTTGGGTTTACGAGGCAGTTGTTTGGGTCAGCATATTATCTTTTTAATTGTTTCCTTGGGTTTAGGACGGTAGTACATTAACTGACCTTGTAAATTCAATTCCTGAATTTAAAATCCCAGGAGTTCGAATTCCTTAAGTGGTTCCTGTCATTTTCAGGTGAGACCCACATCACCGATGTGGCTGGCTCAGCCTGTCCCTTGTCGGGCTCTCGGCCTCCTCCCTGGCCAAAGCCCCTGCCCTCTGCCCTCCCGCCAGCCACTCGCCCGGGCACCCCGGTGTCACAGGCCATGGCCCCCTGGGTCCCCTCCCTTCGTTCTTATTTCTCTAATTTACCTAAATCGAAGCTCCTGTGTCATCAAGACGTCCTGTAACAGGCTCGAGAGGGAGTGAGGGGCCATTTTCCCTGCGGGTTTTTGTGACTAAGGAAACGTACTTTTTCTTTTTTTCGGATTAAATTAAAATATCAATTTTATTTATTTATTTTTTTGGTATATGAGTGTTCATTTTATTATAATTTTTTGAATTATACATAGGTATCATGTTCAATTTTTGTTTGCATATTTCACACTGGAAAGTTGTAAGTATAGATTTCTAGGCCCTGCCCAGAACTCCTGAACCTGAATTATTAATAGAGATGTCTTTGTATCTACATTATTTTTGTTTTTTTTTAATTAATTTATTTATTTTTTCAAATACATTTGTCTCTGCCTACCCCCCACCACTTTCCCTTGCCCCCTCCCTCCCTCCTTCCCTCAGCTCTTCCCCTTTGGTTTTTGTCCATGAGTCCTTGCTATATGTTCCTTGACTTTAAACGTACATTTTTAACTTTTGTGATTAATAGCAATCTCCCTCATTGGCACAGAGTCGATGCTTGATAACTTTATAGTGGAAAAAAAATAGGTGAATAAATGAATGGACAAATAAATGAATCAATTTGTGCACACGGAGGTGGAAATAGGGAAACCCAGCCTAGTGAAAGTTTGGGCAGAAACCCCGCACTCACTCCTTGATGTGTCTACTGCTCACCACCAAGTCTGGGCGATTTGCTGGCGTCCTCAGAGGCTTCATTTTAGTCGCTAAATAATCAGATTATAACATCAGCTCAGAGATATACTGTTGTTTGTGAAGATGCAATGAGATAGCTTTTAAATATATTTTTAAAGTGAACACATGGTATGTAAATTTAAGAAATTATTTTAAATGGGTCATAGATGATCCACAAAAGTGAAAAACTTATATTCCATAATTCAGATTAAATATAATTTGCCTATATCTCAGAGCAGCTTTTGTAATTATATTAGGTTCTGTTTTGTTTAAACTTGTATATTTAACTGTTAAATTGGACACAGTAGACCTTAGATACGATCGGAAAACAATGTGATTCTTTTCTTCCCACAGATCAGTCCCAATGTCTCAAAGTCTCTCTGATACCTGGTCTCTAGACTCTGAGCCTCTAACCACTTTCCAAGGCTAGAGAGGGAGAGTTCAGTTAAGGACAACACAATTCATTGTTGTCTCTTCCTTTGCAAGTTCTGCTTTTGTGGTCTGGCCTTTTGCTTTGGAATGTGAGAGTAATTACCTTCTATTATTTTGTAATGAGCCTTTACAAAGACACACTTTGGTTATTTAAAATGGTTAACTCTCTCCCAGTGCTCCTTTTCTGGTTGTTTCTTAAAGGCCTACCACTGGTATCAGGAGAAATGCAAACAATTTCTCTGGCAAAAAAAATCCTAGCAGGCAGACGTCACAATTTTCCACAGAGAAATTAAAGTGGGACTGTGGGGAATACGGCTCACATTACTCTCCAAAGACTCTCCAAATGAGAATGCTGTCGTGTGTTTACTCCTAGAATTCAGAAAGGGAGAGGTAAACTCTGGAGTGTGAAAATAGTGAGCAGAACCTAGCAACGGGATGTGGCCAAGGTTCCCCGAGGAAATAACCAAGCACCTGTTATAACTGGGGAGGAGGCAGATGCGGAGAACGTCCTGCTGGGGCCTGAGCCACTGTCCTGAGCGACAGCCTTCGGCCGCGGCTGCTGAGTCCACGGCTGCCTCGGGCCACTGGGGAGCCAAGTGGGAAGTCAGTCAATCTCCTACAGTGAAGCCCAAATTACAGTGGGAGCCTGAGGTCTGCCCCATTGGTTTCTTGTTCCTGTTGCTTCATAAAAATGAAGAGAACAGAGAACTCGGTCCCTATCAAGTACACAGGTCCTTAGTGGTGGAACGAGGGCAGCTGAAAATGATGCGTTGGAAAGTGCGATGGTGACGTCAGGATGGGAGAATGGCTTTTCACTTTTATTTTCACTTTTTGTTTTTCAGTGAGCATGCTCTACCCATATGATCATCATAATAAAGCATTTCCACTTCAGGAAAAAGCCAGCAAAGTTCCAAAAGACCATGGTATCTATATCAGTGAATTATTTTATACTACACCCTAACCCAGGGACTTGAAAATGACACTCATTTAGCTTTGTTCGTGGGTCGGTTAGGTGGTTCTCCTGGTCTTGGCTGGGCTCACTCATGAGCCCTGGGCAGCAGTGGGTCAAGGCAATGTTTCTGGTGATTTGCGCTTCCTCACATGTTTGGCAGGGGCCAAGATGAAGACTGGCGACTCTTGGCTTTGTTCCATGTGAACGTCATTCCCCAACGGCTACCTCAAGCTTGTTGACATGGTGGTGGAAGGGTTGGAGACGACCAAGGGGAAGCCTTCAGAGTCCCCTGAGGCTCCGAACTGACACACACTCACTTCCATCTTGTTCTACTGGTCAGTGCAAAACACAAGGCCAACCCAGATTCCAGGGGTGGAAAGCACATTGCAAAGGGTGTGAATGCCGGGAGAGGGGAGCAACTGGGGCCGTTACTGCAACCCCAGCATCCAAAGAAGCCAGGCCATGAGGAAAAATGGAGGAAGGAGCTGAGAGATATGAGGGAATTGTGTAGCTATACCAAAGCATTTAATACTCAGCCGGTTCTATAAGTCAATCTTCCTCATCCCTACATCTGTGAGTGAGCTGTAAGGAACACTCTCCCCGCTCATTTGCCTGTCTCACAGTCATCATGTTAGTATCAAATTTAGTATTATTTCCTCCAGGAAGCCTGTTGAATTCTCTTCCTTTTTGCCAGACAATATATCATGTGATTGCGCCAAACGTTTTTCCATGATATGATTTATGAAAACCTGTTGTTTCATTTTCTGCCTTCACTAGCAGACTGTGAGCTCTGGGAGCGCAGGGGCTACTGTACCGTATTTCACCTTGCACTCCCTGCCGCCCCTCCACATCTAGCCCCTGTATAGAACAAGGTAGGATCAGAATAAATTTTTGTTAGAAAATAAACATAAAAGGGAATGAATGACTGAATTAATAAATGAATGAATGCCAACTGGGGTATTTACTAAAGAAGATGTGTGCATTTGCAGATATCAATATTTTCTTATGAGTCTTGCCAACATGATTTTCAATTCCAAGTAGCACATAAATACTGTGAGAGATTAAGACTACTTTTTGATAACTGTGTATAATGTAGCAACCAAGTCTTAACACTTGCACCTTATTCTTTCTTCAGATTTCATAAATGCACACTCAAGACAATTCCAAAAATGGGTGTCACATTGGCCTACAATCTTTGTTGCACAAATAAATGAAGCAAAGGCAGGTTTATGCATATTATGTGTAGCAGAGAAAACCTTATACCGTACCTACAATGAACTGAGCTTTCGAAGAAAACGTTCAGTCGTGGTCCTAGAAAAAGAATCAGAGACCTTTCCAGTAAAGTTAAATGGGAACAGAATAAACTTTGTTATAAGCCAGCTTTGTACTAAGTGTTTCTATGCATTTTAAAATGTAATCCTCATAAAGACATCCACAGTGAGATTTCTTTCATCTTCTCTGATAAGATAGGGAAACTGGGGTACAGTGGTGGTATGTAATTTCAGGTCATAACCATCAAAGTATAATTTATTAACATTATTGTAAGGTTTGGTTTACTTGCAGTAAAAAACAAACAAACAAAAACAAACAAAAAACCACATAGATGTATAATGGTTTGCCAGAATTACCGTCCTGAATGCCCTCCTACAGTTCCCAGCCTCGCTGTCTGATTCTCTGCTGCTCTCTTACTTTTCACTCCTCTAAACCTGTGCATTTGGATTTCTTCTCAGATATGAAGGGCCGACTCATACATTTTGAGTTATGGCTGCCAGGAGTTTATCAGCAAAGTTTGCCCATCATTCCAGCATCACCAGGTAAAGTACAATACATTTTTAGAATTTTCCTGAGGAATATATCATTTTTATAACTCATCTGATAAAAGTTCAAAGTCTACACTCTCAGACGCCATTGCAATTTCCTCTCCTGAATTTTGGTTTTCAGTGGCTCCTTTTAAGTGGTTCCCATTCTGCTAGATCTCCTTCCCAGGTATCCCCGCTTAGGCCTGTGTTAGCACCCTAACATCTCTGATTTTCCAATCTTCAAAGACATGATCAGAATATGAATTAGAGCTGCAAATGTCTTAAGAACCATAGTTTGGGGCACAGGTGTGCTAAGTTCCATGTTGAAGCAGAGCTGTTACCGTCCCCAGAAACACATACCATGACGTTTTGCTGCATTCCTCTTGTTACCTTTTCCGTCTCAGTTCTGCTCAGTTTAAGGCCCAGCTCAAATGCTTCCACTTACGGCAAACTTTCTGTTTTACCCCAGGCCAGTGATCCTCTCAGCTCTGCTGCAAGGGGATCTGCAAGTAGATCTGGAATCCTGGTGATGACTAGTGTCTACTTACTATTGTGTTCCACACACCATGCTAAGTGTGTCAATATGTCATCTCATTTAATTCTCACTTTTTTTTATGAATTAGGTACTATCAACATCTATCTTTTATAGATTAAGGTCAGAGAGACTAAGAGACATGTCCAATGTCATCACTAATTAATAAATCAGAATTCAGATTTAAATACGTATCTGTTGGCCACTCAAACCTCTGTACTCAACTACTATATTACACTTCTCATTGGTACAAGATGTCTGCATTTATCATTGGTATAAAATTTACAAATGTGATGTGCAAGAAATGGCATATTTCTGTGTGTTTTTAAAATGAAATTAAATGCATATCTGTTGTTCACTTCTCTGAATTTGTGAGCGCAAGACTCCCCTTGGATATGAAGGGCTGACTCATGAAAGGTCATGAGTCCTTTCTGAAATGGGTCATGAAAAAGCCCAGAACTTCTGAGAGCAGAATATCGAAGATGAGCCTTCTAATGCTAATCCCACACTGGTTAGCACAGGGCCCCTTGAAGTACAGAACTCTGTATTTTGGAGGTTGGAACCATAAAGCATAAAGTCCCAAATCCAGTTTCACTGGAAGACCCATGCAAATTCTATTCCACCTGTTCTCCCTCCCTCCGGTTTGCCAGCATCTGCAAAGGTACTTGCTATGAAGATCTTTACTATCAATCATGGAATGCCAAGCCTCTGTTCCTCTTTCAGAGTTAAGAAATTCCCCCTTCTCTCTTGACTATCAAAGGTTATGTGCCTCACTCTAGTCTCCACTTCTACCCTTAGCATAGCCTTCTCAAGGAGCTGCAGTTTCTGGAAAACAAAAGCAGGGTGGGCAAGAAATCTACTGGCACCTACTGGTTCTGCTATCAGTCAAATTCTCTGTGCTTTAAGGTCAAATTCATGCCTCCCCGGCCATCACTTCATTTCACAAACCAAAACGTGTGCATTGGCAGCCTTTAGGTCTTATATGGCCAGAGGAAGCAAGTTCTTCGATTCAATGTTTTTGTTTTTCTTCTTGTTTTTTAATGAGCTCTATTGAGAAATGGAGAGATTTCACATAATAGAAATTAAATCTGGGAATTCTGAGCATTTCTCATGGTGAGCTCAGCTGGCACTGAGCAGCTCCTGTCCCCTAGAGATGTCCTCGGCTTTCCGGGTCACCTGCACTTCCATCACTCAGTCCTGACAGTGCGCCAGTTTCCGGTAGATTTTCCTTGCAGCAGAGAAATTTCTCCACACCTATGCTTCTAGCAAATGCAAAAATATATCACATAGACCAAAAGGGCTTCAGGTTTCCAGAAAAATGGGGAAAATCACTGTCTTTGTGAGAGCAAGGGACATTCCTACATATGGAATGTGCAAGCACAGTATGTCTGGGTTGAAGGAGGTATGTCTCCTAATATTCCTGCTCATATCCCCCGCCTGCCCTGCAGGTGCCTCAGTTACCACCCCATGGCGGACCTGCTCAGAACGACAGGAGCACACGAGGTTGTGCACCCAGAAGCTGAGGTCTGTGTGCGATCACCCCATACAGGATGAAGCCAAGGTCTTCTGAGTTTGCTTCCCAAAATGCTTCTTCAGTCTGGTTGGGCAGGCAGGACAAAGTCAGCGGAGGTTGTTCTCAGCTTTTGTTTCCTTTCTTCGTCCCATGTACAAAGTTCTCTCTACATATTTTTACTCGGTTGATAATAGTAATAATAATGAGTTTTTTAAAGACCTGTTATAATCTTGGATTAAGACTCAATGTCTCCTCCTAGAAAGCCCTCCGTCTTTTTTCAAGCCCACACTAATCTTATTTGCATGATATTAAATCTATAGTAAACAGGATAGTGATAATACAGTACATAATAACACATTTAATGATAATCTAACTAATTTTTATTCAAGAGTTTTGTTTCATAAAGGAACATAATAAGGTCTTTGAGTGAGAGAGACCAGGTTTTATATAGTCTATGGGGGGTGGGGTGGGGTGTGTGTGTGTGTGTGTGTGTGTTTGTGTGTGTGTGTGTGTGTCCTGCCAACACCATTACAGAGCTGGGTACAAGCTGCTTGGAAGCTATCTGTTGATAGATTCAGTGGCTGAATTCTGAATTTTCGTCAATATCATACTTACTCATATAATTCCCACTTTCCCTCATTCTTTTCATGAGCATTTGGGTCCCAGCCCTCCACTGCCTTCAAGAATCACCCTCCAGGGAATCCCTGATTTACTAAACAACTGTGACTCTAATAAAGGACCACAGCAACCAGCAGCAATGTTAATTAGAATTGAGATCTGACACATTCATTTGTTTTACTTCAGCAATTGCTCCATCCCTCAAAAGAGCTGTTAAAAAAAAAAAAAACCCTTTTCCAAGTAGCTAAACCACTTTTGGTTTTGGTTTTGTGTGTGTGTGTGCATGTGTGTGTGAGAGAGACAGAGAGAGAGAGTGTGAGAGAATGCGAGCGAGCGCACCAGAGCCAAAGTTGACAGAGGGGGGTGGGGTGTTCAGGTGGAATCTCCTTTCCCTCCACAGTAGGGTTTGGAGTTGAGTATCTCTGTTGTTTTGGGAGGAGGCCTATCCTTTGCAGCACTAGTGACTCCTGTTGGGAGATTAGTAGTCAGTGGGTCAGTGGCAAGGAGACAATAATGAATAGGAAATGTTAAAAGAAGGAGAAAGAGTAAATACGACTCATTCTCTTGCATCCCAAAAGAACAAATCCAAAACTTTTTCTTCGTGTAGTTATTTGTCTGTTTTGGACACAGACCCTCATTTGTTTAAAACATCAAAGGTGAGTGAACTTCAGATATTCTATTTCATACATTTTGCTAGTGAAGTATGGCATTTTTAGAATAGTATCAGCACACATTAATTTCTTTCAAAGAAACAACTGCCAACTTAGACATTTTTCATTTTCTCCCTTTTTTTAACCTTCAAAACTGGTATAAGGGTAGACTTGATAGGAGTAAGTGCAGTGCTATATTTGGGAGGCACTGACACCTAAAAGTTCAGGTAATTGTAACGCCCTTTTGAGTGATCACGTCGATAGTTCCGCTTTCATATAAGAAACCCTGACTTGCACTGACATTTGAAGTGACTATACATTTGTCCCTACCTTTCACATTTCTTATAATGTGGCTGCAAAAATGTCTTTACAAAAAATGTGACCAACATCTTTCCTTCTGCCTCCTTTATTTCCCACCTCCCTAATCTACGGCGGAGAATATGAGGGGGTACAGGTATTAATGACAGTCCCCGCGGTCAGGAGACAGTCTGCTGCTTGGCGAACAGCCGAATGGCTCGGGCGAGCAGATTTCCGGGCCAGAAAGCCAAAGAGACGCTTCAGGAGTTTGCAGTGGAAGGATGTCAAAGTTTGTTACAAATTCTGTTTACACTCAGAATTTCTTGGAAGAGTCATATCACCATATCAGAGACAGATTACCCATTTTTATGCCACTTACTAAATGTGCGGTAAAAGTGAACTGGGGAACACCTCGTCATTTCGTTTCCATTTATTTCATAGGTTCTTTGTCCTTTGCCCACCTTTGGAAATGTCTGGATTCCCCAAGGTCTAATGTCAGTTTCCTTCCCCTCTGTTCCCTGTTGTCCTGTTTAGAATCCTCTAGTCTTCGGGTTTTAACCATTCCAAAGGTCTCTAGTCTCAATCTCTCATTCCACTAAATCTCTTCTTCTGTAGACTTGGAATTTCAACTGTCTGCTTTCTTCTCAATTAGAAGTACCAGAACACTCTCCACGTAACACAGTCACACCTTAGGCCCTGGCTTTCCCACCTAAACCCTGCTCTACGTCTCATACTGACCACCTGTATCTCAGCACGTACCCCGCTGCCCCCTCCGCCCCCTACCAATTTCACCCGTACTTGGAGCTATGGAGTCATCACTGGATCTTGCATCATGAAAACTGAGTTACATTATATCTATGTTAAGAAACATTTAAATGACCACAAACTATCCACCACATAATGTTCAAAATCAAAACATGATGTGGCACATATTGTCTATTGCTTATGCATTATCACCTCCCCCGACCTTTCCATACAAATAGACTATTGATTTCATTTCTAGGTACAAAGCAGAGGTGCCGTGGTTTAAGGGAAAGAAGGGCTTTCTATGAGCCCATAGAGATGAAATTTCCTTTCACACAGTGATCGGTTCAGAGACCATGTTTCTAAGTTCTGACCAACTAAATGAAAGGAAGAGTCTACAGGGGCATGATGCCCAGAGCTGCCATAGACAGCTCGCTATTGTGAAAAAAAAAATCAAGGGTAGCAGGACAGGAGAATTAGAAGAATAGAAAGTTCCCAGGTCTTCAATGACTTATTGAATAGGGACAAAACACCCGAAGCTCCTTACCTCCAGATTGGGTGCTATGGGAGCCAACAAAGGTCATTATTACCTAAGCCACTGCTAGTTGGTACTAATATGCAAGGCCCTTCAGGATTCTTACTATCTGGTCCCAACTGACTTTGCAGTTTCTTTAGTCAACCTTCCCTACCCTTCACAGCAAACATGCCAAGTTCCACCCATAGCACTTTAGGTTTTCCTCCAGTGGCCTACTTCTTTCCTCTGTCCTCTTGAAGCAGTTCTTGATGTTTCAAGCTTTAGTTCAAATGTTACATCCTTAAGCAATTATCATTTAATCTAGCAAAAGCCCTGATTGTTCCTGCCAAAAGCATACCTCCCAAGGAAATTAATCTCTCTTCTGTTCTCATATTGTTTATATGTAATATTGTACATTATGTTGCAGTGATCCACCTGTCTGTCTTGTACTTGACTTTGAGCACCTAAGTCTGCTCATTGCCTATTAAGATCCTAGAACAGTGGTGGTTACATAATAAACACTCAAATTATGCTTTGTTTTTTATAAAATATATCGTTGGCAACAATAGAGGTAGTGTGCATGGTTTTTGGTTAGAAGTGGTACAAATTTAGGTAATTTTAAAAACACTAATAA
Organism: Pteronotus mesoamericanus; assembly: GCF_021234165.1. Taxonomy (NCBI): domain Eukaryota; kingdom Metazoa; phylum Chordata; class Mammalia; order Chiroptera; family Mormoopidae; genus Pteronotus; species Pteronotus mesoamericanus. Next base: position 3,599,339 of record NW_026555277.1, read on the forward strand.
TAAACCTAAACTAAATATAGTTCCCAAATGAATAACCTTTTTGGGAGTAGCATTTTCTTCCAACTGTTTCTTATGTTTCTTTTTTTTTTTAAGAAAATGCATAAACATCTTTTTCTCATATACCTATATATAGCTATTTATACTTTACTGCCAAAAATATTTTTAAAAATTTTTGCTACATTCACATAATGTTCCCTCCCCCAGGTTTGCACTCAGGTTAAGTTAGTTACCTACACGATACCTGACCTAACTGCATCACCAAAGCTGTAAGTTACATGTCAAGTCTGGAGAAGCTTTGGCTCTGCTTTTGCCTGAGTACTGTTCTAGAAATATCCCTTCCCAAATACAAGGATTATTCATCCTGTTTCACTTTTAACTTGTGCATGACTGGCAGGGAGACCACAGGGTAAATTAATATAAGTTGCTTTCCATGATGAGTACCATAGCTGAAAATACCATTAAAGGATTGGCCTTTTCTTCAGAGCCCTAAAGCTCTTAAGGAATAGAAACCTGAAAACTACAGGAGGCTGCTTGATTATTTGTTGTTTATTTCAATCGACAGCTCTCCGTAAGTCCATCATGTAGATGAATCAGTTCAAAGCTTTTTAAGAAGTGACGTTTAATAACATTTATCTATTAACAATGCAAATTGCACTACAGATTTTAATTTCAACTTGTGAAATTTAAAGGTGTAGTAGATTACAATGTCCTCTTTTGGCCTAGGTGTAGAAATGCAGTCCTATGCGTAATCCCACTTGGATTCAGCTCACCACTTCCGATGCCTCATCACATCTACTCCCTATACTGTCTTCAGATCATCTTTGTTACATTTTTATCCTCAGTTTTACTTTCTGTTAATTTTTTTCTAGTTGCCTAAATTTGTTTTGAAACAAAAGAGGCATAAACTTTAAAGTATTTAAACTTTATAAATGAAACCTGCTGTAGATGTGGACTGTAGACGTTTTAGCTGACATTCAGTACGAGACATTACAAGCTGTCAAGGCTGCCGCATCGCGCAGCTCCAGGGAGCATTATTCACCACTCTACTGCCATGTGAACAACGGTCCCTGGCGTGGCCTGACCTACTGTCACTTTCCACCGTGTGAAGGGCTACTTATGCTGCTTCTATGCATAGAAAGAGATTATCTGCAGCTATCGTTCTCCAAGTGATAATTGCATAAAAGCAGTTTCTAGAGACAGGAGAAGTTACCATGTGGGAGAGCATGATCTTTCTTACCTGAGCTGTGGTTTCCCGCTAACAAGGTAGGGCTCACTGAGCATCTCCCCAGTCTGCTGGTGACCACAGGTGGCCCTGGTGTTCCATCCCATTCCTGAGCTTTGACAGGCTCTCGGGAAGATGCGCCATGGTGTCCTTTCTCTTTGCTGTCCAGCTTTGGTAACGGCTCTGTGCTGTGGCTTCGCACTTTTAGTTCTTCCGTTGATTCTGTGGATTAACCAGAATTACATCCTGTTAAACAAAAGTCAAATCCTTCCCAGATTCCTTTAAAAAACTGAAGGACAATTTTCTAAGATGCTTTCAGTATCTACTTTAGAAACTTAGATGGGCATTAGAGATTACGACATTTAAATATTAACAGATGAACATCGCGCAGGGCCTTTCTATCCTGAGGAGTACAAGTTAGTATCGCTGGTAACTTTCTCTTGGGAAAAGGAGAAGTTCAGTGAACTTTGAGGTTCCTTTAGTAACTCTTTCTGTGCTTACTTTCAATGAAACTTCTTGAAGTGCACCCTGCACTCACTGTCTTTACTTTTTTCACTCCACTACCCACTGTGACATAACTCATTCCAGCCACTCTACTGAAACTGCCTTTGCTATGAGCACCTTGGCCTTTGAGTACGCAATTTTAGGAGACATTGTTAAACCATTTGACAACTCCTTGATACTCTCTTATTCACATCTTCAATTTGCTTAGCATCCCTGATGGCCCATCTTCCCTCGTGGTGTTCTACGCCTCACACCAATTCCGTGTCATCCGTAACTTCTCCTCCTCCATGCATCCCTTGCATGACAGTTGTCCCCACGGTACTGGCTTAGCCACTGTTCCTCTCATTCCTGCGTTCTGTCATTGTATCTTCTAGGATTCAACTAGCAATTGTCTGGTTGTTAGTGATTTCTAAATTTTTTAACATAAGCCTGGACCATTCTCTGGAGATTTAGACTAACAAAAAAAGTATCCAACTTCCTGCTGGACGAGACCCCATGGAAAACAGCAATTCAACACTTCAGAAACTGAACTGACACCATTTTTACTAAACTTAATGGTTCTTCCTGTCCAGCCAGCTATCCAGCTGGAAGCTCGCTTTCCCTTTCTTTAACTGCCACTCCCCAAATTCACCAGTCAGCAGATTCCGCAGACTTTTTTTCTAAATATGTTGCTCTCTTTTATATGTTGTCCACTTTATATCATGTCTACCTCAACTGCTGTGATTCAAACCTGAATTATTGCCCTTAAATTATTGCAACTGGTCTCCTTGAGTCCTCCAAGTACAAGCTCTAAATACTGCCAACATGATTTGTTTAAAATGAAAATATGATCAAATGTTATTTTAGGGAATGGATGTGATAGGCATTCTATAATACATGTACAGAAGTATTTAAAAATGCATGTGGTAAGAATGGGTTTAAGAGGGCTACCCCTTGCTACCATGAGAATAGTGTTCTTTCAGGAAATAGCCATTCTGCAATGTGCACACACAAAAACAGACAAAATATGCACATATCCTCATAATGTACCCTTGACTAAAATCCTCCCAGAAGCTTCAAAAGATTCTCCATCATTCCACTCTTCCTTTCCTCTCTAACTTTGTCACTTTACCCCAAACAGTGTATTCAGAAAAACATCACTAAGTTGGTTGTAACTTTTCCCATCCCACCTCTAGCAAAAACAATGCAGTTTTCTGCTGTTACTACCTCCTACCTCTCTTGCTTTGAATACCCTTATGTCCTATCTTTCTTCAGCTAACTGTCCACAACCCTGGTTACTCAATTTACGCATCCTCTGAAGCCTTCCCCACCTATACCCCACCCCGTGCTGGAGTATGTGGTCATCTCTGCCCTGACGTTGTCTTATATCAACTCCCTATGAATTTACTCTTATTAAGAGACCACACTTTCTTTAAAGGCAGGGTCTGAGTTTTATTTTTTTTGCTTTATTTTCATTTGGTGCCTCCAGCACCCCTAGCATATGGCTCCACAGGTATTTAATTGATTAATTAATTTAGTAGACTTCTCAACTCCTCCGGCATCTTTCTGATCCATGTAGGAAACACAACATTCCTAATGGAACGAGAGAATCAAATGAGTGTTGAAAGTCTATTTAAGGTGGCACAGAGCTAGTTGTATTTTCAAAAATCTTATTACATAACAGTAGCAAGTTATAAATTCCGCCAGATTGGAAGTTAAATTCAAATAAGGAATCTTTGAGAAAATCTGTAGTGAAAAGAAATCTCAGAAATGATTTGGAGAATCTGTATTCTGTTTTCTTTGTGTGTAGGTTCAAACACCCATCAACTTTCCACCGTATGCTAGAAATGTCACACTCTGTTTCCCCATTGCCTGAATCTGGGATCAGAGCCAGAACAGGTTGTAAAACCGCAAGTGGCCCTGGGTAAGGAGCACAGCAGCCCAGCTTTGCAGCCTTGGCCATGATCGCAGGCTAGTGAGCCACGTCACCGAACGTGTGGTTTCTTCTCTTGGAGTCTTATTTTTCTTGACCTCAAAATGGATATAACACCAGCTCTGCCTAACTTCCCCATTTTGATTAGAAATATCTAATGATATTCTACATTTTAAGATATTTTGAAAACTAAAAACTGCCATACACATTAAAAGTAATATTAGCTTAAATAAATTATAGCCATTTGTCCTTCATGACTTTACTTTTAACCTTTGTACGTTTGGACTAGATGATCACTGAGAGACTGAACATACACATGGAAAACTGCCAGCCACATAGACAAATAGAACTCAATGCCATTATCTCCATTATCTAGAGTAACCAGCCCAGGAAGCCAACCTACTGTCAACCTAAGTCAGACTTGAGGGAGTCAGACCACTCTCTCCTGCAACCAAGCCAGGAAGCCAAACGTGTAGCAATTGGCCCAAAACGATCAGGACTTTTGGCCCGATCTCCAACATAGGACCAACCAGAGAAAGTCAAAAATATACCCAAAGTTAATCACATGGGAAGCCCTGCTTTTAGTCAGCCTGCCCACAGCTTCCCCAGACCAACCGCCTCCAACTGGGGCATATCCAAAGCTCTCCCTTTTTCCCCACTATAAAACTTCCCAACTATTTTCCCTGCCTTTGAGTCTCTGCCAAGTATAAGTGCTGGTGGCTGACTGCCTTGAATAAATAGCCTTTGCCTATTCTCATTTGTTTGGTCTTCGTTTACTTCCATAGTGCTCTAGTCCCTTTCCGCTCCAAGGTGCTATGCAGCTATGTAAATATATGTCATGAGTATCAATATATGAGTTCAAACTTGAACCAGGAGGGTAATCTCATACCAACCACCTCACAAAAAGTCCTGGTCTTTATTTTATTTTTTTATCTTTTAAAGGAAGGTCTTTTTTTTTATTTTTTATTTTTTATTTTTTTTTTTTTTTTTTTTAGAGAAGGGAAAGGAGATAGAAAGAGAGGGAGAGAAACATCAGTGTCTGGTTGCATCTCACACAGCCCCTACTGAGGACCTGGCCTGCAACCTAGGCATGTGCCCTACATTGGGAATCATACCAGCGACCCTTTGGTTCACAGGCCGGCGCTCAATCCACTGAGCCATACCAGCCAGAGCAGTCCTGGTGTTTAAATGAGCCTGTATATAAGTTTAAGTCCCAGTTACACTGAAATCAAATACAAGACAAAATATTTTTAAAGTAATGCATGCTGGCATTACCATTACAGTAAAACAATTTAACCAACAGTTGCTTTTTGGTGCCCTGAGTCAAGTGAAATATAACAAGTATCAAGTCAAATCAAACAGGCTTAGAATATTTCCAAACTATTTATTCACAGTTTCAAAGAAAAGAAAATGTATGCTGGCTTCCAAATGTCACAGCCTCAGATCCTAATGACCCATCTGTTTCACCTTACCTTCTCTTCCAGATTTTAAACAAACCTTTGGGGTGCTCACTTTTTTACCGACTTCCATATTTGTTTCCATGATCACCATTAAACATTTACCACTTGTTTTACACACACACACACACACACACACAGAGTCTTCCATCACTGGAACAGAATGTAACCAAACAAAAAAAATGCTCAAAGTTACCATTGGGTCCAATACTGTTCTTGCAGATTAGAACATTTTAAATATGAAAGGCTGAGGATGTGTGTCAAGGTACCTTCATCAACATCGCTTTTTGTTCTCGTTCAAATTACTCTCATACACATACCAGGGAAATGAACTTAGGTCTCAAACCTCAACTACATAAAAGCCCAATACAGCTATGGAAACAAAAACGTCTTTTTTTTTCCTTCTTTTATTCCTTCTTTGTCTTCAAGTCCCAGAGGTTAGTCTTTGGTGAATTTTGGCAGCTCTATTTAGGAAAATAGGAACAAAAGGATGGAAGAAATCATGCTACTCAGACTTACACCTTAACATCTGCCTCCCAGATAGAAGGCAGAACTGAAGAATCTGTAACAAATCATTAATGAATGCATTGAGCATTTTATTTGAAAGTAAATCTGGTTTCCCAAATATTCATGCACAGCTTCCTACATTACGCATTTTCTAATTAAAATAAATGTGCCCATCTTTAATATTAACTGTTGAAAAAAGACAAATGGAAAGTGGATAATCAGACTAACAAATATGTACAATAAAATGTACTGAAAGCTCAAAGACATCTATTCAGAGGAATAAGGACATATTTATCCATGTTTATCTATTTCAATGCTTTCTTAAAGTCTGTTGAAAAAAAATCATTTCAGTAACATAATCTTTCCTGAACAAGGTAAATCTTAGGTACTGTGGTAGAGTTTTATGTGAAATCTAAGTTCTCTTCACAGTTTCAGCCCCAACGTGTTGCACAAAGCCAAAGCCATAGAATGCGCTCCTCTGTTCATCAGTGAATGACTGAAAGTTGACCATTCATCTACAATCTGATTCTCACATTGAAATCGGATCTTGGATTGAAATCTTGCTGTGAAAAGTGCACGTATGTTGCATTACATTTGTCATTAAGCTTGTGTGTTTTGCATGTATTTTCTTAAACTTCTTACAGTGTTTAAGAATGGTAAGTAAGAGTAAGAGGCCAGGAGCAGTCTTTTCATGACCAAAATACTCTCTCTAGGACGCCAATCTATCACACATCATGCTGCTAACTCTGAAGTGCATTTGAAAGTCTTGCCATTATATGCCCCTTTATGCTGTCTATCTCTATGCCTACATTTGTCCCCCTGGCTTCTGATGCGTCTCTCTCACACTCCTTTTCTGCCCTGGACCCTGGGCCACCACGTCCTGATGGCTTTCATCATCTGGTCTGACCCACACCTGATACTGAGCTTTCCTGGAATCTTTGATCCAGTCTTCCTTATCAACATTCACTCTCTCAATAATGAAATGGTAGTAAGCAGTCTTACAAATCTCCACAACCTAAAAACCCCTCCCAAGCTCTAGGGACAAAGAAAATATAGCTCTGATGGATCTTCACCCATGGCTCTCTAGGGAACTTCAATGTGTTAAAACTGACAGTATGATCCTTTCTCTAAACTTTTTTCTTTTTCTGGCTGGGAACATCATGTGATCGGTGATTTATGTGTCTGGTACCACCATCAGACTGTAAGCTTCTTAGGACTGACAACTCAATGTCTAATAGAGTCCACAGTGAGAACACACAGGATGAGTGAACTCATGAATGCTTCATCCAGGAAAGTTAGCTCATTATCTTTCAGTCCTTGATCTAACTGCATCTTAGGCCCTGACTCAAAGACTCTCTTCCTATCTCTCCAATCTCACGGCACAGGGGCCATGGCATGAACCAATGACTCTCACTGACAAACATGGATTAGTTACTATACCCAACATTATTTCCTTTGTTAACCAATTCATGCTTTTATTTGACGTGCTAATGATAGAACAGAAAACAAGATATTTCCCTGGGCATTTTATCTGAAAATAAGTAAATTGGAAATATGACCAGTACCACCATTTTCATACGGGAACATAAGATTCCATTTTCTCTTCTTCCTTTTTCTTGCAATATTTAAAAGGATTAATTTGTCATATCATTTTACTGTTTCTATGAACATCTAGCTGATTCAGATAATTTAGACAAAAGGCTTTTATATCTGTAGTTTGTGACTGCTGATTTTCTTGAGATTTCACACTGTCACATAGGCATCCCTTGGTTACAAAATATGGCCTTTAATTGTGCCTGACAATACAGATACCAAAGTTCATGTTGCTGATGAGTGTTCAAGCTTCCTGTGGACACAATGAATTCCCCAGAATTGTCCCTTCTTCTTGGCATAATCAGCAGGATAAAAGCCTCTCCGTCCTATTCCAACTGCTGAATAATGAAAATAATGAAAGGTGATCAAGGAGGATTAATTAGGCAGAAAAGACAATACATTTGGAGGGAGGTGCTGAGCTAAATTGTCTCATCAGATGAGTATTAGATTCAGTCATCACATTCTACAGCTGAAAGCTCAGAAACCACAACTGCAACACAGAAAGCAAGGTGCATGTACATGTCTTTGTGGAGATGGTGTCCTGCCTTTGAGAGGATAGCTCTAGGGTGGGAAGAGTTCCCATCTCATGGGAAAGCTTGGCTCAACTATAGACATCTTTAATTGCTAGAAAGCTCTTTTGCAGAGCTCAAGTAGGCCTCTCTCCCAGAATCACCATTTGTTGGTGGTTGGTAGTCCTGTTTCTGGAGCAACTCAGAACTAGTCTTTGGGTTTTTAAGGAAACACACTTTAGCATCCAGGGGTGGGGAACCTGTCTCCCCTTAGTCGCATCTTCCGCATAATACAGCTCTAGAACTCTCACTCTCCTGGTTCCCTGGCCTGGACACTAACTGCATGTCATGGTGTCTTTTATAACCTGGTGTCTGGCGCTGATCAGAGCCAGACAACCTGACTTGGCTGCCCTACGAATCCAGGTGAGCACTGGGGTCCCCTCCTGCACGCCTCCCGAGTCTCCAAGGAAAATAGCATAAAGACTCCATGTTTCCACAATAAAAGGGCACCAGGGAGTGGGGGAATATTTTTATTATTACTTCTCTCTCATGTGAACTCTGTCATCTGGGTCAGTTATGTCAATTCCAACATTTAAAGTATGCTGTCTCTATATATAGAGAAAGAACAATAGCTCAGGTGTCTGGAGATTTCATGATTTTAAATAAAATGGGAAAGACAGTCCAGGTTTGTGTTCAGAAGGCACATGGGGTGAAACCCTAGTCTTAATAAATTAGATGAGGCATATTACTTAATAAGGTAATAAAATGTACAAGGTGCATTGAAATAGGATAAAATATGCAAAAAATCCTAAAAATTTTATAGGTGTAAAAGCAGCTCAGGTCTTTTACACAACTTGCTCAAGGTCGCACAAATGGCAAGCAGCAAAAACCTGATAATGAAACAAGTTTCCTGGCCTCGCATAGCATACACCTCTTGCCGTAAGTCACTGGAACTTACTATTTATTTTTGACAGTTCTTTTTTGTGGTTGCAAGAAATAACACTTATTCATAGTCATGGAATAATACACTAGCATTTCAAAGACCATGTTTGGTCTATAAAAACTCTCAACTAAATGTTCATTTGATTTAATTATGCCCCCATTTTTAAATGAAGGTGTGTGAGGATTGTAGAGATATGCCAAATTATCTCTACCCAAAAAACCTTCCTTAAGTCATCAGGCATAGCTCATGTGTTGACCGATTTTAATAACACTGTCTTTAAGAAAGTCTAGTATTTCAGGGCAAAGAGACAATGTGCTCAGAGAATGATATTTTATATTTTCATTTGTTCTTGTAACTCAGAAGCCAAGAGAGCTGTGGGCAGAGACTAGCCAGAGGCTGACCAAATCTGTTCATCCTCTCTCGGCGTCTTGTTAAACTATACTTCCCAGAATTCCTTGAAGTTAGAGAGACTGATATAACTGATGTCTGGCTGTGAGAAGGTGGGGTCTGGTCATACAACCTCCCACAAAATTCTCACCCTCTTGCATCCCTTTCCCGTTCACTGGGGGATTTTTGAGGTCCTAGGTGCTGGAAGAGTCCTTGGATGGAAACTTCCTAATGACTGTGGGTGAACTGCCCTTCTTTCACTGAACCCCCAGTTGACTGTCACATGATCATAACAAAAGTCATGACCTACAACATGAAATAGAGATAAGTCAATATTGTACTATAATACAATGAAGTTTGGGAGTTTTTTGCTCTAGCAGTTGGACTCTCCTAATACAGATTTTTGACAGATATTATCTCTCATTTTTTTTCTCCTGGAAAATATAGTCTAAATATAAAATCCTTAATTTTCTAATGAGGACAATATTTTTGCTGGCATATGAACAGAAAAACAAAGAACAGAGAGATCAGTTAAATTGCCAAATACAGTGTAAGAATTCAGCAAGCAATGCTTCTCTCTTAACTTTAGTTGTAGTAAAAATACTTTAAAAACTGCCACCAGTATTACAGGAAGATTCTTCCAGGAGAAATGTGCAAAAAGGACTGGGACAAGGATGTGTGAGGAGCTGTGCCAGGCAGAGGTACATTCCCAGCACCATCTTGAAATACACCGGAGTCCAGATAGCACCGTCTCAGCATTACCATGTTACCGACTTCTTAAACACCTGTTTCAGCGGGGTGTACTGACATATATGCAAAGATGAAGAAGTACAAAATATTTTGTAGTGTATCTTTTTATCAATGACTTCTAGAGTTTGCATCCAACACAGAAGAACTTGTGACTATTTTTACCAGATGAAGATCTCTTTTTGAAATTTAAAATCTATCCTCATCTCAATGAGGTAATCACTTTTTTTTTAACTAACCTCATTATCTTGTCTTAATCTGATGTCAAGATTTAGAGAAATACTAGATAAGGATATACTGAGTAGCAATTAAATAACTACCCTGAACCCACAGTCAGTGCTTTACTTATTTAAAATGGAACATAATTATGGAAAGTGTCCTTATTGTTCAACAATCTTTTTACTTTAAAATAGTGCATAAAAAAAGCCAATGTATCCCTATAGTTTACCACATTAAATGTTCATGCCCACAGCTCTCCTCGGTCTCCACAATGCCAATGGCTACCTTTCATTTTTCTTTCCCATTTGGGACCTGACAGTCCTGAAGCTTCTCTTATTCCCTCTACATCAAACTGCCCACCTAACTGATAGAGAAACTGCTGAGAAAAATCTCTGAGAGAAACAAATAGAATTCTTAAGTACTTGACGCACAGAGTTTAAAGATTATAAAACCTTTATAACCTGGGCCAGGCACACATTTTGACTTAAGATGTTTTAAGATATCTGTATCTTTTGACATACTCCCAAGTTCTATGCCAACAGTTACAGGAGACCTGACAACAGAGTCGTTAAGGAGGACACAGGCAGAAAATTAACATAAAGCCAACAATCTAAAGCATGTATCTCCTTACAGGAGGCCACAGGGACTCAACCATGTGTGATTTTTACATTTTCCTCCCCCCTACGACTCCATTATAGCAATTCTGAATACCTGTGTAGCACAAAGATCTCTGGATTTAATTGTTGGGGAAAGTGGACCCTGGAATGGTTCGGCCATCATCTGGGTGATATTGAGTATATTTTCTTGCTTTCTGTGGTTCTTTGTACTCATCTCTCTAATAAGGGATTTAGATCACAACATCTCTAAGATGCTTTCTACCATATATATTATATATAATATATACCATATATATAACACATATGTTATATATAACATGCTATATATGTTATTATATAGATTATATATTATTTATCTATATATAATTATATATTATATATCTAATAAGGTATATCTAATAACATAACATATAAAATATGTTATAAATATTACATATATTATATATAGCATGTTACATATATGGTATATATAATACATTATATATTATATATATCTAATAAGGGATTTAGACCACATCTCTAAGATGTCTTCTACCATATATAATATATAATATATATTGTATCTATAGTACATTATATTATATATGGTGTGTATGTGTATATATATATAAAAGGAGAGGCCAAATCTTAAAATCATATACTTTGTCTCCTCAGTTTAAAGTGAAATGGGATTCATGAGCACATAAATACATTATAAAAATGATATTTGGTCAAAATATCCAAACCCAAAAGCCTGATATTCCTAAAACTACAACCTTGGCCTGTTTTAAGATTTTCAAATTAAGTATTGATACCATGGGACAGAAGAGGGGTGGTTTTACATACAAAATAGCCTTAGATGCAGCCAACAGCATGAACAAGCACACAGCCAAAATGCTGAAGAAAAGATGCCAAGTTCAAGGAGAAGTAACAATGGCACAAAGAGAATATAAGAAACAAATCATGACTATAATTTGAGCTGCCCTTTTGTGAGCCATTCAAGAGGGCCTGGCTTTAGGAGTAGAATCACTGCCTACTAAGGCCACTGGGAGAAAGTAACTAATTATCTATCAGGTGCACGAAATTAAAATGAACTTTTTCTTCTATAGGAAAAAATGCAGAATTCTATCAATGCCTCTCCAGAGTTTCTGTTTGCATCTATTTTTTAAAGTGGTGATGTCAGAATAACCCTTTGAACAACAAAAGAGAGTGACTAGAAAGATCAAAGCAATACTCTGTTACTAGACAATTTATAAATTGAGAAGATTTTATCATGTAGGAGATTTTTACATTTCCTCAAGACTGAGTTAATGTGCATAGGAAATGACTATTAGGCATTTGGGATCAAAATTGAAGTTCCTGTTGCATGGCGCGTCGCCACAGTTTTGTAGAAATGGCTCAGATGCTGTTGGAGGATATAAAACTGTGCTAATAATGCAGTGCACAGATTCATACCAGCGACTTAGCAGCCAAGTGCTGAGGGTCCATACCTCTGAATGCTGTGATCTGGGGAGTCCCAACCACAGCATTGTGCAGTGTAAACAGAGCTGTCTTAGAGGGAGTGAGACCCTGGGTACCAGTTCAGACCTAACCCCTAATTAGCTTTGAGGCCTTGAGCAAATTGTTTTCCCCTTCTGAGGCTTCATTTGCTTATCTTTAAATGTAGCATCTGGGCTCAAGGATCCTCAAGTTTTCGATTTTACTGATAAATGCCTGAGTATATTCTATACTAGAATTTCTCAAACCTAAATGCTTATTAGAAAAATTGGGAAGTCTTCAAACAGTACCCATGCCTGGGCCACAATTAAATTAGATTACTGAGGGCCGGGCCTTGACATCGGTGATTTTAAAAAGCTCCCAGGAGTTAAAAATAAAGCCAGGGTTCAGATCTACTCTTCTATAGTTAATGAAACATTTTTTTTAAACATTTACTGCACTTTTCATTGTCCTTTTTGTAGACTGGCTGGGTCCTTTATTTCCATGGTGTGTTTTTTTCCTCTATTTTAGCTGAAAGCAGGCTAATGATCTTTTCTCACTCAAGAGAAAGGAAAATGAGTAGAAGAAAAAAGGAGCTAATCTCTTTTTTATTAGAATTCCTCGAAAAAAATGTTACTGCTAGAGAAGAAAAACATTTGACCACACCAAATTTTAAGGTGACCTCCATCACTTATTTATTTATTTATTTGTGTTATGATTATCCCCTATCTTCATAAATAAGGAAAGATTAAATTGTCAAAGCTAGCAGCACTCCACACACAAACAACCAGTGAGTGGGTAGATGAAAATTTGTTGTTGAATTTTGATCCTTTTACTTGGCTTCATTAGCTAGCGTGCCTTAGAAATGATAAGGAAACCAGCACTTTAAAGAAGATAACCAACTTTTTAGTAATAATTAGAAGATAAGATGCCATTCATCTAAGATAACCAAAAACTCATACTTCTTGGTATTATCTGTTTTCTATGCCTATGAGTTTTTTTTAAAGGTCATAGTTCCCTCTCTTAATTTTTGAGGGAAAGACAAGCTTTCCGCTGGTAGGTGGGAGGTGTGTGGGTAGTCGAATATATGCACAGGTGCAATCAACTTTAATTAAGACTCAAATCATTTTAACAGGCAGATGGAAAAATGCTTTAATCTTCTGTAAAAGAAACAGAGGCATTCAGGCACTAAAAATATTAATGCATGGGAAGAAAAATATCATTTCCATTTTTCCTGAAAGATGTAATTCTGAAAATATATTCATAAATGTTTCTGAAGCAAACACTAAATGCTAAGAATAATTTCTCCATCACAAAGGGTAGTAAGAATATTTCATTTCTATCAAAGTAAATGAAAAAACTTAGATTGTTGTAATCACAGTTATTAATAGGTGTATTGGGGGGATATTAAAGAAGTCAGAGCTATTATGGTTTTATAGGAAAAACAAGGCAGGAATATTAAACCTTCTAAGGGAAATTTACCGATGGCTACAGAACTGAATATATACAGTACTACGTTTCTTGATGATTTTAATTCACCAGTTCTCTAGATAAATGTGGTTAGAGAAATAAATGGTATTTGGGAATTGTTGTTGACCAATCTGAAATTTTTTTATAGTATTCTGGGGGAAAATAATCATTTAAATTTGAAAGAAAAACAACACCTGTTTGGGAAGTCTCCAAGGAGACTTTTGATTCCCCCTCCAAAATGGTATTTTATTAATTTTAGAAAAGATTTTATTTATTTGTAGAGAGAGGGGAGTGGAGGAAGAAAGCGAGGGAGAGAAACATCAATCGGTTGCCTCTTACACACCTCCAACTAGGGACATAGCCTGCAACCCAGGCATGTGCTCTGACGAGGAATCTAACCAGCGACCTTTCACTTCTTAGGCCAATGATCAATACACTGAGCCACACCAGCTAGGGCTAAAATGTTATTTTAAGTGGCTAGTCAAGAAGATCAAGTAAAAATATAGGCAAAACCAACAGAAATTATTTAAATGTTGATATCAATATTTAGAAGGGACTTAGAAAGGCTAGAACTCGTTTCAGATTGTGCTTCTACACAACATTATACTTTCAAGTAATTGAAGCTCTTTGGATTTCAGTTTGTAAATATGAAGGAGTTAAACAGGACTATTTCTAAGATCTAGTAAATATTTATTAAGCTTCTACTATGAAAATCATGGTCAAAGAACAAAAAGCAGGGAGTCAATGGTGTTATTCTTCACTATTTTCTTTGGAACCAAGGAAGGTAAGAAATGAGTTTTTCTCATGGAGGTTTTATGTAGCAGTATCATTCATTTATCCCTCCCTCCCTCCTTATCTTTTGTTGTCATTTTTTTTCAGCTTCCTTTTACATCAGGTGCATGGCACCTGTTCCCTTCTTTCAACTCCTGTCATTCTTTTTTTCTTCATTGTCTTTCAAATGTACACACATACATGTATGAGCAGTTTAATCACAACATGGCTCAGGAATAAAGTTGTTTTTCTTTTTTTTTTCTTTTTTGTAAATTAAATGAAAAACACAACCAGGACTTGAATTAAATGTTATTTCTCATTTCTGACATCTGCGAGACTTTTTATTACTGTGGTATCTTGCTTCATAAGTTATTTGGTAGCACACTTCTTTGTGACGAAATCAATCTGGATGATGAATAAGACCAGAGAGAATTATAATATCCATTGTTTTGGATTAGGCTGATGGGTTAAAGAATAGGAAGAAAGGCACAAAAAAAGAAAAAAAATAGGAGGAAGAGAGAGCGCTACTGTAATACAAGTTGTTGTAGATGAAAATTATGTCTCAAACAAAAACAGTCCTCTCCTAAGCGTCTCCCAACCCAAGCCGCTGGGGTGAGTCCTGGATTCCCAGGCTTTGTGGACTTCAGACCCTAAGACAGTGTTGTGACACAGGCCGGGAGGGCCAGAAAGGAACAACATAGAAGCAAGGGAGAAAGAGGAACAGAACACCTGCCTAAAATGCTCAGTTCTCAATCTGCCCATCTTCTTTACTATGTACATTTTTGTAATCATATTTTTGGCTGCCAAATCTTGCCTCAGAAGGTGCTCTATTAATAAATGTATCTCTCATCTTCATTTGAATCCTTGACTGACGTTTCAAATTAAACATTCTAGCACCAGGAATAGTACCTGGTACACAGTAGGCATTTTATCAATGCTCACTGAATGAATAAAAGATTGAATGCATGCATATACACTGCTGAAATATTTATGTATTTATGTATTCATAGCATCAAAAAGAATAAAATAATTGGAAATAAACTTAACCAAGGAAGTAAAAGACATGTACACTGAACAGTACTTCCTCCATTAGTTTAACAGGCTCACCCCACTGTAGCTAGTATTCCAGAACTTAGCATAAGGCTGACCCTCCCCCTCCACCAGGTCTCACACGGACCCCTTTACGTGACTGCATATTACCACCCGAAGGGAACTC
Organism: Pteronotus mesoamericanus; assembly: GCF_021234165.1. Taxonomy (NCBI): domain Eukaryota; kingdom Metazoa; phylum Chordata; class Mammalia; order Chiroptera; family Mormoopidae; genus Pteronotus; species Pteronotus mesoamericanus. The sequence continues at coordinate 3,614,868 of NW_026555277.1, forward strand.
ACTTGCTCCTTAGCAGGAACCCCTTCCCAGATGGAGGCCCAGCGTGCTCGCTGCCCTGACAACTCCCCTGTCCAGCTGGTTTTGTTTTTGTTCCTATTTCACATCCTACAATTCAGCTCTCTGACATATGAGCCTCCACAAAGGTTTGCCATACACTCTATGTTTTCACTGTCAAAGCCTGGGAATACAGGTATCTGAAAACCTTCCTCTGATAGGTTCCGTTTTGCTTCTTAGTAGATTATATCTGAATGTGAGTGGGTGCCGTTTAGGCCTTTCTTTTCCTTCCTCAACTCTGGACCCGGAGGTTGCTGTTAACTGGAAGCTCTACAAATGGGGCAGCTCCGTGGGCTCCCAAACCCCCTAGGGACACAACACTCAGGCATGGCCCCCTCATCGGGCTCCATGGCCTCCACAGACTTCTCTATTCCTAGACGAACTTTTAAAATTCATAAAGAATTGTGAAGTGCAGCAAAACACGTTTTGCGCCCACACAGATTAGGAGCTGGCCTGAAATGTCAGCTTCTTGTGAGTCTGTGTGAGTTTCCCATTGATTTCGCAGGGAAGTGGGTCAGGCCTGCTTTTACCTAGGAAGCCTGCAGGTTTCATTGAACTCTGAGGGGTGAATATTAAGCATTGGATGTGCAAAGCAAACCTCTGCCTAATTAGCATCTGGATAAAGACTTTACTAGGGAAGCCATGCAAGTTAATACAAAATGAGAAAATTGACAATGAAGTATTTCAACAGCTATTTCTGAGTCTGTAACCTTTGATTTATGAGAAATCTCACCGATGGTCACTTCGTGCCTTGCCTCTGGTACTAGTTAATCATTAGGTAGGAGGTTCGCATCCCTTCTGTATGTCTAGTTGTACACGTTTTCATACAAAATTTCAGTGTTTGTTGTTGTTTTCTATGCTGTATTTTTCAAGTGTTAACTTTAATTTTTTTCTCATGATGACTAACCGCTTTAGAAGGAAAAGAGATTCCTTTTGAATCTGCTTAGAAGCAATCCCTCACAAATGACCCTTTAAATCACCCTCCATCAACAATACTATTTTTTTTATAGTAGGTACGTTGGTTCTCATTGGTTTCCACTTTATTCATTGGTTAATGCCTATACCTTTCTGGAAGCAAAGCTCTTATTTAAAAGATAAAGCATCTGTAATCAAATGATTAAAATATTCATTACATTTGAAAAACGTATCAAATGTTTTTCATTTGTAAAGCTATATTGAACTTTCTCTTTTGCTGATAAATCATCTTTCACAATCACCTGGTAACGCTGCCCACCCTTCTGTACAATGAAGAAGGCCTCTTTGTCCTCGGAGCTGTTTTTTGTATGGAAAGGGCAACTGTACTTCATCGGGCGTTCTGTCCCTCCTCCCTCAATGCTCAGATATCATCCAGAAACCGTCAAACAGCCTGCCTCCTGAGGGAACGGAGAGTGGCTTACATTCTCACCAACGCTTCATGCTCCTCACATCGGCTCTTGGATGATCCACTTAAGATGTCAGTTCCTTTATCCAAGCCTAACTGAAGAGAGTTGTGCAGACAATATGGAATGTCTAAAAATGTAATTCCTTTTGACCTTACTTCATTTTTAATAAAATACTTACTTTCTCCACAAATATCTAAAAGTCAGTCATCTCTCAGAATTGCACAGCAATTTATTTTTTACAAGGTCTCTTCCTATATACTATATTCTTTAATTTTTTACCACAATCCTGTGAGGAAAGTAGGAAACAAAACAACTGAGACTTGGAGAGTTTGCCTTGCCCTGAAAACACAGCTCTTCAGAGGCAAGTGCATCTTTGGACCCAAGGACATTTGCCTCCTGAGTTTCTTTCCATACGCAAACCTCCAGTGACTCCCTGATCTGTCTTCCATTACAATGAAATTGTTTTTTAAGATGGTCAAAAAAAGAAATTTTTCAAAACAAAGGTAATGATATGACAATACATTTTTAGCTTCCTTATTATCTCCTGGAAATTAAATAGTGAAAGGGCCATACCCAACACCATGTACAACCTAGCCAATAAGGTTCTCTCTACAATGTGGTATCTTAACAGCACCATCAAGTGAAAATCTATGCCATGTTATTTTCATGGATGCTACCTTAATTCTTTTATAAACTATTTAGATTATGAATTCTTGCTTTCATTTTTCTTGCTGAGTGCAGTCTGCTTTCCTCAATCAGTAACAGGATTGATTTCCCTTCTGACAACTTTATATAAAAGTCATCTAAACATGGGTTCTCCACTGAAATTCCTAGAGTATTTATTTCTGAAACATCTTAACTAGGGTTGATCTTGGTATCCTGTACAAAACTCAGGTTATTTTCAGTATTTGGAAATCATGATAGTCCTATTAGACTTTGCTACTAATAAAATGTTAGCTTTGGTAAAATCAATAAATCTACAAATATAAATTAATTATGCAAAACACAGTCATAGAGACTATAAGCGCTTAATAAATATATAGTTTTTGCTCCCCAAAACTTGCCATTTAATTGTGGAGGTTAGATACACACTTACCCATGTTAATCAAAAGGCTGTTGATCATTCAAGGAACACATGTGAAGTGGACTTTGTGCCAGAAAATGTGCTAGAAGCTGCAATAAAGGACTCAGCATTGTGTGCTGACAATTTAGTTGGGGAGGCGAACATTTACATACTATTCACAGCCCTGTGTTAGCGTTGTTGTTCAAAGAGCTTTCCTTATGTACTTAGATGAAGGAGCAGAGCTTCTCAAAAGGAAGCTGGCAGAGCCCAAAAGAGACTACTAATGAGTGTGTCATACTGCGTGAAACCAAGAGAAATGTCTTCAGATAGAGCAACCAACAACCTCAGCCATTCTGTGAAGTTAAGACAATGAAGAGTGAGAAGAGACCAAGGCCAAAGACCAATAAGGGAGCTCTGAGTGACTCTGGAGTGAGCAGAAGAGGAAACTGAATTGTAGGAAATCAAGGATGAAATGAGGGACAAGAAATGGAGGCAGCAAATCCAAAATTTTCATGTCAGTGGTTTGGCCATGAGAGGAAAATGGGAGAATCATGGCTGGATGTAGAATCAAGCTGTTTTTTGCTGATACATCAATGGACAATTTTACTATAGTTTACATTAAATGATAATTTACATAACTTGGTTTAGAAACCAAAGTGCATTCTGCAGGCTTAAAGTGACATCATCAATCAACCAAGAAGGACCACTGTGAGGCAATCTGTTTTCAATTTTTAGGTTTGAAATTTCTCTTTGGTGGAATTGACAAACAGCTCACTTTGACTTGTATCTCTTGCCATTAATCACTGGTAAGGGGCTAATAACCAATCAATGAAAGTGTGAAACTAGATTGTAAATATAGAGGCAACTTTGATATTCATAATGTGATAACTTAAAGAGAGAAATGCTTCACTTCAGCTCTGGTCATTTTGTTAGAAGCTGCTGACATCTCAATGCTTCCCCAGTCTTCTAGTTCCTGGGAACCTAGATTTCTTATTTGTGTCATAGGAACAAGGCTACATTAAAATTACTGCCCATAGCATTATGGTTGGACCTAGGACTCAACAATACGCAAATGCCCCCATTCTCTACCTGCTGACTCTTTCTACCTTTTGTTTTCTATCTGTTTTTTTTTTAACTTGACTTAATTTTATCATTTAAGTTTATAACAAAAGAATTGATGCAACAATAAAAAATAAAATTAAAAAGTGCTCTTTTATTGAATGCAACTGAAAGTTTACCAGAAGAAAATGTAGGAGGAAGTTTACCCTCCATCATCAATTGTCAGATAATGTTATAGACTTCTGGATATAAAATATCTCCTCTAAGTTCTCAGCTCTGGGTACACATAGCTAGAAAAGATGTCCTGTTTTAAAATTCGCTGTACTATCACTCCCTCCTCCCCTCTCGGATTCTCCTTAGTATTTTGACTCCTTCCATTTGAGAATACGAATAGCACAACTTCTCCAGTTGATTGGTTAGTCCACCAGGAGTGAAGCATTTAATTAACCTAGCTACCATCAGCTCACAGCAATAATGCGTTTGCTTCAACCGAGAAATGCCATACACCACTCTAGACACTCATTAAATTTGGAATTGCCACCCATTTACTGAGTTCTGAAAAATAAGTTTTTTGAGAGTTAAGACAATCTCTTCAAATGTTTTATAACTTAAACCTATTTTTACCTGGGCGCCCAAGCATTTAAGACCACCAGTCACATCATGATCGCTCCCTGGATTCATGCACTGCCTTCCCACCCAAGGAGTCAAACGACTTAGTGAAGTGGGTTTCTCTCACTCTTTACTAACTGAGTTCAGTAATGAATAATGTGAATCAGGTTGGAATCCCTTCTTTAACATGTTGGTTTCTATTATTTTCTTTTAAAAATCCATCTTTTTACCTTCAAATATTGAGAAATGATCCTTTTCATAGCTCAGTCTCTTATACAGAAACTGATGATAATTTGACATCTACAAAATGGTCTATATTTAAATGCTTTATGGCTATATTCTTTATATCTATTCCCTAATAAATCTGCCTACAATGGAATGGGCATTTTTAAAAATAGGATACAAGAGCATAAGCAATGAATTTAGCATTCAGCATAGTTCCTTTTTGGATGAATAACTTTGTTGATTTCAGTGTGGAATTTTCTAAGTCATAGGACCTAATTTCTTTTCTTCTTTTAATCTTTTTTTTTTTTCACTTAATGGTCAAACATTTCTCATGTGGCTTTTGTGTCCTCAATTTCACTAGCCCTCTCAAGCCACCATGCCTATGAATTCGCAACAAGTTCCATAAATACTTATCATGTATCAATTTTATGAAATCTTGCATTGGGTCAGGTGTTACATGAAATAAAATACTAATAAAAAGGTATGGCCTCTATCTTCCCTGGCCATTGGTCTTAATGATGAAAAAGACAAAAATAAACTTTGTAAGGCACATACTATGACACAATATTCTCAGAATTTGAAGGAGAGATTACTTACAGACAATAGCATTAAAAAAATCTCTACAAAACAGCAAACAGACTCTTAGCAGGGATACAAGAATTAGATTTTGTTTTATAGTGTTACTGAGGAAGTCCTTTCAACAAAAGAGAACATCAGTCAAGAGGCCTGAGAGGAAGGAAGAGGCTCATTTATTTGGGAATCTATAGGCCATCCAGTAATCCACAGAAGCATCAAACACAGCCAGGAGAGACTCACACTTTTAATATCTAATATTTTCATTTGAAAAGTGAAAACACTGAGGCATGAAGAGATGAGCTGACTAATCCAAAGTCTCAAAGCTTTTCAGTGTTTGAGCCAAGATGGAAGCCACATCTTGTGACCTTCAGCCCCTGTCCTAGCCTCCTAGATCATATTTAGTCAGAATATAGGGCAAACGGGGGAGTATGACATGTCCAATAGGCACCCCTACTTATACCTAGCATTATTATTACTTACAGATGTCAAAGAGTGGAATACATATAATAGTGAACACAAATCAGAAATCATATTTTCTGTTTGAGGTATTCCACAAGAGGGAAAGAAATCTGTCTTAGTACATTTCATGTGTGTAAAATTAAATACAACTGAGGGAATCTCGATTGGAAAAAAAAAAGTCTGTTGTAGCTTTATTTCTGAATTGAAAATGTTTCCGCATTTTATAAATCTAAGAGAGGCTTCTTTCTTAATGGAGAGAATTGCTGATTAAATTGCTGACAAGCAATTGCACTTAAAGGTTCAGCAGCCAGAGAATATAAACACAAGGGATAAACACGTCTGCCTACATCAATCAAAGACAGCTGCAGTTTAGTCTCAGAAAGGTGAGTAATTATTTATGAAATTATGTCTCCTTCAGTGATTCCATATTTCAATCCTAGGAGAAACTGAACGAGGAAAAAAGACAATGTCATGGTCCCAATTAACCAAGAAGTCATATGCATTTTCAAAATCAAGGGATTTGGCTTATACTTTAGTGAACCGCACTGTCCTGAAAGAAAATTGTTTAGCTTTAAAAATAATAATAATTATATAGGCCAGGGTGCTCTTGCAGACCTGCATTTATTCTTTAACTTTATTTTTATTGTTGACACTATAACGATGTCCCCATTGTCCTCTGTTTATGCCACCACCACCCAGCCCCCACCCCACTTCCTTCTGGCCATCACTGTATTTATTTTTAATTTTAAAGACAAGTGTCTGATTCTGCCCACGAGCCATGAACACAAGTCTGAAGGCGAACGAGGCAATGCTCAAAAGCATTTTGCACAGGGCTTTTTCAGAGTTTCTGTTTGTTTTACTACAACAGTTTCTAGGTTAGTGATGCTAGAGCCCTCATTGCCATTGGCTGGGGTTTTTTGATCCATGGAATGTTTTTTTCCCCTGGGGTAGCCACAAGCCATCAAGCTACTGCATTTGTGGACAAGATGCCAGCAGCTAAAGATAAAAGCCCTACACTCCTGAGGTAGAACCACCTAGTTGGTAGGTCACTACTGAAATCTCGCAGGCCACGGAAACGTACACGTGCGTCCTTAAGGTAGGCCCAGAGGCAGGGGGGTGAGCACTCCATTTCTTTGCCAGGTCATTTAGGAGATCCCAAGGCCCACCAGGCAGACCATATGTCATCAGGAGCAGCTCAGAACCCGGGGCTTACAGAAGAGCCCAGGGGAGTGGCTAGGATGTTCCAGAGTGAATTTGGGAGGATGCTGAAATGTTTTCCACCCCCTTCCTAAATTGCTGACAATCACTCAGTGGTCCAGGCCACTTAGGCACAAATTCAGCTTTCTCTTATTAAACAGATAGTCCTGGGAATGATAAGCCCATGAGTCATTAGAGCCTTGATGGATACTACTACACGTAAATGGCATCAGGGAAGAGGAAAAAGTTGGGGAGATCAGCCAAGTGTAGATAGAGTATCATTAAGACGAAAAACTCTGGAGCTAAATAAACTGGGTGCAAGTTCCAGATTTACAGCCTATGTGACCCTGGGTAAGTTGTGCCTCTGTTTCTTCCGTTTTTAAAATGACGATGTTAAGCCACTTGCCTTGGAGTAGTGCAATGAGGACTGGATACATGTAAGATGCTCAGGACAGCTTCTGATACGGAGTAAATGGCACTAAAGGGTGTGCTACTGTTGTTATGGACGCATTTGCAAGGGGAAGGTTGGATACTGCACTCGCCCCCCGGGTTCTCAGTGCTTGCTTCTTTGGTGCATCCCGCCCTGGGCTTAGTTTGTCTTGATAACGTTCCTGAGACAAATACCATTTTTTAAGAAACCTTGTCGCTTCATCTCCCCATTAGCAGTGTCAGCTCAAACTCCCAAGACCACTGGCCCAGTCCCAACAGCAAGAGCTCCTCATTACTCTCAGAACACCCCTCCCCACCCACCGCCCCACCGCCGTCTTCCAGGGTCCCACCATGCGGACTTCCATTCTCCTGCCTGGCCCTTGAGTCACAGTGTTCTGTCTCCTCTCCTTCACTGACTAGATCCTGTGCCTGGGTGTCCTCTCTAGATAACACACCCTTGTTCTGAGTCAAGACCCCGTTATGTGCTGGCTAGTCTTGCCCCTTAAATGGTCTGGGCCCATCTAAACAGATCTGTGGGGTAAGAACGGTTGCCACCCTGGCCCCCACGGGTCTCTCTACCTGTCTGACCAGACGTGTCAGCCCCTGCCTGAAACGGCCCTCACCAGTGATTCCCAAACTTAACTGGTGAGGGATACTGAGACAGGACACGGAGCAGGCCTGGCGTGCCTGCAACGGAGGTCCTAACGAAGAACAAGAACGGACGTTACTCACAGATGACCCACCATATGCTCCGCTGTTAAACGCTCAATGTCCCTGGGAGACTCTTTAGGGAGAGAAATTGTTTTCCCCGTTGATCCACTCAAATGCCCCGGTCTTCTCTGCCAGACGCCCCCCAATCAGCACTTAAGGAAAACACTCATCATTTCGACCCGTCTGTAGGTTACTTTCTTCCCTCTCTCTTACTATTACATAAATTCTAGTTTTGACTTTGTTAGATAAAAACAAAGTTATAGATTTCTCTTGCATACAGGTAAATGGTATTGCTCATAATTAGCCATATGTCCCTCAGTTAGTGGTGATAAGAAGCATAAATATTCCTGGGGTTGTAATTATTATATAGTCTACAACTCAGGCCTACTGCCCAGATTTTCTCACAGAATTGTCTGTGGTAAAGCTCAGGAATCTGTATTTTTACCAATATTCAAATGAATATGATGCAGGAAATGCATGGATCATTAAGCTTTCAATGTCTTTTATCTGTGCTGCTTTGAATAACCTGAGAACTTTCTCTGGAGCCTGACCCCATGGCCCCCATGGTCTGGCCCGAGGGCATCATCTTAACCCAGACGTGGCTCCATTTTCCTTCTGAGTATTGGACGGAGCCTTCTTAAGGCAGAAACCAGTCTGAGAGCACAGTGTCGGACCCTGAGCAGGGAGGCAACCAGCAAACATAAGGAGGGGGCCAACAAAGGGGACGCTTAACAGAGCCTACAGGCCTGGGTCTTGTCAGCTCTTTCTGGAATCCTCCTCATGATACCCTCTGAGGTATATTCAGGCATCATGGGTCTAGCTCAGGCTCCACATGCCATTAAAGAATTCCAGTGTTCCAGGGGTTGGGGATCCAGCCCCCATCCCTGGCCAGGTGGCTCCAAGTCACCATGGACATAGAAGTTCTGCCCCAAGTCATCACACTTGCCAGTGGGCAGTCACAGGCTGGGGGCTCACCCAGTCTCCACAGCAAATGAGAGACCTACAGCTGTGGACTCTATTCTCCACCCTTCCTTTGGTTTCTCTGTACATTTCTCCCTCTGTGTCCATGGGTTCCCCAGCCACGTATTCAAAGATGTTGCTGATGTTTACTTCACAATTAGGTCTATGATGCTGGTGTCTGTACTGAAAATGTACGGCCTTTTTTCTTGTCTTTATTCACTAAACTGTATAGTATAACAACTATTTACATAGCATTTACATTGTACAGGGTGGGCAAAAGTAGTTTACAGTTGTGAGTATGCAAAACAGAATTTATTCTTGTATTATTATTTATTACTGTATTTTCCCTATGAACAACCGTAAACTCACTTTTGCCCCACCCTGTATTAGGTATTGCAAGTGATCTAGAGATGACTTAAAATATATGGAAGAATATTCAAAGGTTACATGTAAATCCTATACCATTACCATAGAAGGCACTTGAAAGTCCTCAGACTTTGATATTGAGGGAGGACTATACCTACTTTTGTCCTACCCACTCTTTGTCAGCCCCTACTTTCACCAGAATGAAAAAGAATGAAAATAAGTTCTTTACTTATTTTGTTTGCTGAATTTTACTGAAAAAGAGTATTTTTCACAATAGCTACACAATAGGTGTGGGTTCCCTTAAAAGAAAATAACATTCATTCCATGTTTTCCAGGACAGCTCAATTTTTGGAAAGTTGACATTTCTGACCATCTTAGATATGAACCCAAGGATGTCATTCAAGACTTAGTAAAGGGGCGAAAGTGGCTTTTGAAAGTAAAGGTCACAAAAATCCCTCCACTGAAGGTCAAGCACTTACATTAGATGACGGGGTCTTCAGACAAGTGTGGGTGTCTGGTTTCTTGGCCCACAACTGGTTCATGGTGTGATAATGCAATAAGGAAAAGACTGTAAGAAGACTGGTAGAGGCAGGGAGGGGAGGACTGGCCATATGCATCAATAGGGTGACTGGAAAAAAGGGGGGAGGTGGGAAAACCACAAGGAACAGATATAACAATTTAAGTGAACTGAAATGATATAGCAGTAGAGGGCTAGTCAGCTCGACAACTTCTTATAGCCCCTGAAGACATCTTAGTATCATAATAATCAAGCTATCAATACTGTGTCACTATTATCACGGACCAGGGACAGTCACGACTACATGAGGCCTTCCTGTTCAGATCGCCTTGCTAAACACTTTATGTGCATTAGCTCATAGTGGGCACTAAATAAGGATCACAACAATGACTTTGAATCATGAAGAAGGTTATATTATGTTAGTATACTCTTCTTTTTTGTTCCCTAAAAATGGGATAATAAATATATTTTTAAAATTCCTTCCAAAATCAATCCTTTTAAATTAAAATTCTTTTAATATTTCAATTAGTAAAAGTAAGTTGGATCAGTTGCTTCACCGGCAGTGCCTAATGTTTTAGGCATCATTGCAACTTAAGTGACTTTTCCTCCTTAAAAAGGAGACAAGTGCGTGTGTTTGTGTGTGTGTATATATATGGTGGGGAGTGTGGGGGTAGATTTTTAGTTTTGTTTGGTTTGCATGTCTTCGGGGAGATGTTGTTGCTGTATTCTTTAACAAAGTGAATGGAAAGGCAAAGGTTACCTCTGATTCCCAACCTTATTTCATCACACCTATAAAACCCATTTATCTCTATAATCGTAAAAATATAACATCTAAAAGTCTTAAATGGGAGTATTTTTAAACGGAGGAAAATGAAACTGAACAGCAGAAAACTCGACATCTCCGTTAACGTGGACTGCTGTTGAGGACGGTGAAGCCCTTTGCCGATGCCCGCCCACCCTGTTTGCTCTTTTTTTCGTGACAATACCAGACGAATGCGCCTGCGTCACTTCTTCCCTTTGCTCCTTCTTTAGCCCCAGTCATGACCTAGGTGTTCTAAATGTTCTAATCAAAGGGTATATAAAATAAAACCGCGTAAAAGAAAGATAAAATTAAAGGCAGAAAATTATCTCCAAATTCACTGTAAAACATGTTTGCACTTAACCTATTTCTCACATACACGCAAAAATTTACAACAGTAAAACACAAGTTAATCACTTCTGATATGCCTCATATCCTCCACCTCTCTGCACAAATTTTAAAAATATTAATAAGCAATTCAAATCAAAATTACCATCATTAGAGAGACTATCAAATGACCTCATGTATAGTTAAGCAACATTACAATGTGCCATCAAACTCTGGAAAAAATGCTTCCTAGAACAGTTAATGGGATGATCATATTTAAAAAATGTAAAGTGTAAGAAAACCGATCCACAGTTTACCCCTATTATCTCATTTTCTCTCTTCCTGTTGCCCTATCCCCATCAAGAATTGTAAACTTCGAAGATACAAAATTATTATTAAATTAGGTGTGCCTTCTATAGACTATTAAAATAAGAGTTGAAGGCATAAATTTTGACATTGATTTTTCTTTAATTAAAATAGGAGTAAATGTACTTTAAACTGAATACCAGAAAATTATCAAAATTGAGATTACCAGTAAAGCCAGAGAGATATGGAGAACAGAAATACCAGTCTTAATTTTATTCCTGAAATGTAAAAAAAAACACCACGTGAGACTCAGGAGTCACGAATGTTATACTACTTCCCATCACTTACTCTGTCCCTACGGTCTCAGCAGGCGTCTACAAATCCTATCTGGCAAGCGTAACAAGAGTGTATCTTCATTCTGCAATAGTAATTGTAGGTTAACTCTCAATTATTATCAATTTTGGGTCTACTTTTTGATTAGAGAAAGATTCTGAGAGCCCCTATGATTTTGTTAGCATCTGATAGTGTCGATTTTCTTCCAGAGTCAAAAGTAAAAAGCATGAGGTGACTTATCTGTGCTATCCGCATTTTCCCTCCCTTCTATTTATGTAAAATAATATATTGAAGTTAGAATAACTGAGGGCATGCCCTTTGTCTGAAAAGTTGGTACACGGGAAGAAATTCAGTCCTCGGATCCCTAAAAGCTATAAAGAACCTGGATCACTTTTCCACATACAAGCTTTGTTTTAGAAGCACACAAAGCTCATTTTGGAGTCAAATGGAGAAGTCTGTGACATACAGCACATAGACTGATTCTAACAGATGGATTTTTCTTGAAATAACTTCATTAGTTAATCATTTCTTCTGCATATACTTTTTCTAGCTAATTGATGTAGCCGCCAGCTGGAGCTGGGAAGTATCATCCAAAGAAACGCGTAGGTAAGGAAAAAAAATCCAATCATTTCACCAAGTCTAGGGTGAAACATCTATGAATTTTACCATGACATCCTTGAAAGTAAAATTTTTTCTTTAAAAAGATTTTTCTTTACCTTACTCCAAAACCTCACCTGATCCGTGTTTAAACTGAATTATTTGTAAAAAAACAAAAAACAAAAAACAAAAAAACCCAAAACTTAAAACTTTAATAAATATAGATCAGGTTTTCCCAAACTCAACATTATTGACTGGTGCCATTGTGGGCCAGATAATCATGTGTGCGCGTGTGGGGTGGGTTGTCCCATGCACTGTGGGCTGTTAAGCAGCATCTCTGGCCTCACCTCACAGGATTTCAGTAGCATTCCCTGTTCTGACAACCAAAAATGTCTCCAGACATTGCCAAACGTCCCTGGGGACAAAACTGTCCCACCTGAAAATCACTGTTCTAGAAGTAGGTTGTTCCTACTTTTTAATTCAATTTTGAAAATAATTAGATATAGGCACATATGGATATATTTAACTTCAGACATGTCTAACATATTACAAATTGTTGCCTTTTAGTCAGATAAATGACATTGTTTCTTTTTTGAGGGGGTATTGTTTAAACAGCTAATGCTTTCATAAATCTCTCTGTGTAAACAAAATTAAAAAAAGAAAAGAAAACATAGACAAGTGGTTTATTACTACCAGTGAATATTAATTATCTAAGGAGTGTCATCATCTTCATCATCAAAATTATTAAGGATTTCTGTTCCTTTAGGGAAGGTCTTTACGTGGCTGCATGAATAGATAAATAACAAAATCCTGTGTTGGGATCACTTGAGATATAAATGATAAATTATCAGTCTAGTTGCCTAAGGCATTTTTAAATAAGGGAAAGCAGTATAATTTAATGAAATGGACATTGAGAAAACTAGATCTGTTTTGACTTTACTATATATTTAGGGGGCTCACAAAAAGATTAGGCACTAGTCTTTGAAATTCAGCAGTAAATATAATGTTCACTTCTTATTTATCACTTAGTCATTTTCCCCTAGTTTATATGTGGATGGATCTGGGTCAAGTATGATAGGAATAAGATGCTAATTACCATGTCTTTAGAAGGGAAACAATGAGCCTATTCTACTCTAGAGTGAAGGTCAGAATATAACAACATAAAGTATACAGTCATTCATATGTTAAAAAAAAAAGTACTAAATTCCATCCAAATTGCTATCTTTCCAGCAAAAGTTTTCTAACACAGATTAGCTCAAGCAGGCTTTTAATATAAGATAAATTTAACATTGATCAATTCCATGTTTGAATGTATAATTTCTCCCTCTGAATCAAGATAGTTACCTAAAAACTTTAGTGTCTGTTTTCCTAGACTTTTCACTGAAAGAATTTAGACTTTCCATTTTATTTTTTTTTTAATTCCTCATTTTAAATGGAGAGGTTAGGCCGTGCAGGTGTTCACTTTTGGTTTTAGATCACACTTTCCTTTAGCACGGCAGACGAAAAATAACACCTTTTGAGATTTCACCTACATGGCCGAACCGTCCCGCACTACCTACTCGCCTTACGGGTGCATTAGAGCTTCGCGTCATTGGAAGTCCCCCCGGCCCGGCGGGGCCAGCGACGCCTGCCCACTTACTCTCTGCGGGTTCCTTAGACCTGCGGCCGCTGGACGACTTCCTCAGCAGGCTTCGGCCCGAGGTAAAGAGGCTGGTTAGTTCTTCCAAAGGACTCGTGGGCGTCCGGGACCGGGAGCCGCTGGGAGCCGCCCCGTAGGTGTTGACCGAGGCGTTGACCATCTTGCTCCCATCCTGCGACACGGGCCTGGTGGTCGAATGAGGCACCGAGGGAGAGCTCCTTGAGAGGCTGCCAGAGTGCACGGCGTCGTAGGGGGGAGGCCTTTTGAGGCTCAAGGGGGTGAGGGACCGCCCCATGCTCACCGGAGACGGGGAGGCCGAGTGGCTCTTCGGGAAGCCGTGGGGGGACTGCGTTCGGTACAGAGTGGCTGGCGGGGGCGGGGACGAGGAGAGCGCGGAGGCGGCGGCGGCGGGCCCCAGGGCCCCGCCCTGGTCCTTGTCCAGCTTAGGGTGGCCGGCGCTGTGCGGGGGCGGCGCGGACGGAGACGCCCCGGCCTGCTTCAGGTAGGACACGTGCTCCAGCACGGGAAGCTTGGTGACCTCCAGTGGCGTGAGCGGGGACTCGTCGGAATTCGGGGAGCACTGCGCGGGGGCCGGAGGGAAGGCCAGCAGCGGCGGTCTGTGCGGAAGCAGGTTCGGGAAGGGCGGGGGGATGTCGCAGAGCGAACCCTTGGGGGCGCATGGCACTGAGGGCTTGGCGAAGTCCAAGTCAGGCACCGTGGGCGTAGCACACTGCGAAGAGCAACTGTGATGGTCAAGGTCGCATTTGGAGTCCTGGCCCAAGTCGTCAAAGATGGGGTATTTCATTTCCTCGTAGACGGCCTCCCCCTGGTCGTCGTCCTCTCTCCTGAAGTCTCGGAGGATGTTGCCCACCATCTCGATGTACACTGGCTCCTCCTCCTCGGGGTCCCCCGCGGGGCTGCCGACCTGGGACATGGACGGGTCGCGAGGGAGCGACGTCCTCCGGGGCCCGTGCTTTTTCATGTACGTTTCATCGAAAGACGTGCTGAGCTGAGTGTTTGGGTTCCGCTTCGGTTTGGGAGGAGGAATCTTCTTAGAATATTCGTCACTGTTGGGTCTTGGTTTGGCTGAAACTAAAAAAAGAGAGAAAAGGAAAGGAAAGTTGATGAATACGCCAGTAAAGTTTTAGAACACGATTTGCACCTAGATTTACTCTTGTACACTTTTGGTGGGAGGGATAGCCTAACTCGAGGCTTAGGCTAAAATTCAAACAGAAGTCGATTATTTCCTATAGTTAGAAAAACCTGATGACAGAAAAATAGTCATACTTATCCCAAACTAATGTTACTAATCCAACACTGGTAGATGCATTAAAAACCAGGACTATTTGTCCCTTTGTCTCAGGATTTCTAAATAGCAACCTTCAGATGCAGCACGTTGGATAAAAATAATTACAAACTTCATAAAGACTAATTTCCATGAATTTGCAGAGAAACTCAAGGGAAAAAAATCTAGAGTTTCTGTTAGCACAAATGGTCACAAAAATACCATGGGGACTGAGTTCTTTGAATGATGTAGCTATTGTCCGTAATCGCATCTTGCTTTCATTTCGGATAAAAATGTCTCAGCCTGCTAGACTTAATCTCTGCTTTGGTACAGATAAGTAACTTCTACAGGGTTGGGCCTGCAACTTCAGGGGAAACTGACATGAAAATCTTATGGGTCCAGACAGGTTAATCTCCAAATCTTCAGGTGTTGTTGATTAGGGTGTATTCGTTTTTATTTGTAAGATTTCTTATGATATCCCAAATGCGATCTCGGAATAAATTTATTAGATATATTGTCCTGACACATAAGAATGACATCGAGAATTTTGCCAGGGAAGAATCCACAGGATGACATGTAAGCTTCAGAAATAATTCCTGGAAACTCACAGATACGTGGACCAGCGTATCCCACAGCCTGCTGGAAGCCGCCCCCCCACCCCAAGTCCTTGGGAGGGAACACCAGCTTCTGACACCTACAGTGCAGTGGAACAAGCTCCCAACATGTCTGTGACTGAAATTAATTGTTTAGCACGCAGGGAAGGTACCAGAGTCTTGTTATTATCTCATTATCTCATTGTGTTGATATATGATTACAGTGATTACCATTATTATGCAATGTGGCAGAATGTAGTTGCTTGTGGTAAATGGTAGCATATAATGAAAGTTGACAATATAGCTTCTAGGTGTAAAACTAAGAGAAAATAACAGGCTTCTCTATAATTTGCAGCCTCAAGGAGGAGGGTGTCAAGGCACAAATCAGGAAACACCTGAAATTGCCTTTGTTTTTACCAACTAGCACACTTAAGACACAGGAACTTACTAAAGGAGAAGCAAAGAGTAGTTAGGCAGCTGCTGTACACACATCAATCATGCCTTTAGAGAAAGGGAACCAATCAAATATTCTAGAAGTGGCCATGCTGCTCATTTTTCTAGGTCATATCTGCTTTCCGATATTCCATTCTGTTGTGCCCAAGATGTTGATTTTACTCACAACAAAGAAACAGCTTTTTGAACTGAAGATAATGTATCTAGACCTTTCCTTTAACTCAGAAAAAACTAGATGTCATTTTCCAGGGAGTAGAGCAGTGGATGCTTTTAGTTCCAAGAGCAAAAAGTCTGGAGACATAATGGGGTGAAAAATACCCAGAGAATTCTTTAGGAGGGACCCCAAGCGACCAACAGCTCTTCTCTGTATCTTCGGCTAGTTTAAGTATTTTTGGTATTGAAATCTATTGTACATATTAATTTTCACAATTTAAATGTCATCAGATTATATACACAAATCTGAGCCCAAATAGAGTAAGATTTTACATCCTTGAACAAGGCTGACTTAGTTCTGGAGGGACTTCGAAAGATTCAGGACCAAGAACAGATGCACTCCCAGACGAGTCCCCTGAAGCTCATTTCCTGATCCTCCGTCTCAGTGCATCATTCTAAACTGAGTAAACTAACTTATGCTCTGGAAAAATAGTTGCCACTGACTCTTGAGTTCTAGGGATTGCGTGGTGTAGGGGTGGAGGTGTCCACAGAGGAAGGGAGTCTGAATAGTGAAGTGCTCTGTGAATGGAGGGTTCACCTAAAGCCAGGAATTAATGTGTGTCCATGTGATGGGTAACTCCATTGTATGGAAACAGTCATACTCAGAATTAAGATTTTGGTTTGTCTCTCTCCTAAATTATAATTCACTTTTGTTTTCTTTGACCCTTCACTAAAGTCAGACATTCCAAAGTAGGCATGGGTAACGGCATGGAGAGCAATAGGACAGGCAAAATTCAAGCATCTACTGAACCCAAGCCCAGGTAACAACGGCTTGGGCTCAGTAGAATGTGATAGTCCAGATTCACAGGAAGTGAGGGGGTCAGTGGTAGAGCTGGGAGTGACATGATACTCAGTAAAACAGCAGCTTCGTGAGCAACCCTGGACCCAATAGCCTTCTTTTCATGTAGATTACAAGGCTGCCTTGGGAATGAGCAAGACCAATGCTTGGGTTGCATTCAAAATGTCAGCAAATTATATTCATTTTGTTTGCCATAAGAAACAGGAAAAAATGGAATAAAGACTCTTGTTATTTATAAAATGATTGAAGAAAGAGAAGGTTCTGTTCTAGAACACAATACAGTTGGAATTAAGGTGAAACGCTCAGAAGGAATTTAGAGAATCCGTTTGTACTGTGAGAGTAAATTTAATGCCAAACCAAGTACCAATATTGTTTGACAAAGGGCGAATAAAATATCATAGGTATCTCTTATGGTGACCCTGAGATACTCAAAACTGACTGTTGCAATGGACTGAATCATGTTTGCCCAAGTTCATGTTGAAGTCCTAACCCTCAGTGATAGGGTACTTGGAGCTGGGGTCTTTGGGAGATAATTAGGCTTAGGTGGGATCATAGAGGTGGAGCCCTCCTCGTAGATGGGATTAGGGCCCTTGTAAGAAGAGGCACGAGAGGGTGTGCTTGTCCTCTCATTCTCTCCCCGACGCGCCGGCACAGCAAGAAGGAGGCCCTCTACAAGCCAGGAAGAGAGCTCTCGCCAGAAACCAACCATGCTGTCACCTTGGTCTTGGACTTCTGGTCTAAAAAACTGTAAAATAAATTTCTGTTGTTTAAGCCACCTAGTCTCGGATAGTTTGTTATGGCAAAGATTAATTTAGATTAACTGTGTATTTATTAAGCCCTACATGAGGCCCCTCTTCTGCCAAGTGGTGAGCACTTGTTTTAACTTCTTCCTTGGAATTGGAGTGCTTTAACTAGCTCTGTTATTTTAAGAATTAATACAACTCTATCCCAGTCTTTTAAATACAATTGTCCCCCACTCCAGCCCCACACTTCCTCACCCCTGAAACCGTGTCACAGAGAGCACATTACAGGTGAAAGAGAGGTGCTCTTCCCAGGTAGCCACCCAGGAGCACCCTCCCAACCACATGACCTATTGTTACGGTTCTTCTCAGTCTGACTCGGCAACCTCTGACTTGGGCCAAGACATTTGCCATTCGATTCCAACCCATGGTCTGGATGTGTTTTTGTTTGCCATTGTCATTTGCTTTGGTCTTTTGATTCCTCACCCCTCTCTGCTCTGCTGCCCACCAGCTGAAGCGATTCTCCAGCCATCCTTGCCCAGGAAATGCTTTGTTACACAGGCAAGCTTCTCCCCCCTCCCCTTCCCTGTGTGCTGAAGCAGCGAATGCAAGCGGACTCATACAATTCAAGCAAGCACATTTTGTTTCCTGGTCTCTTCCTGTGTATTAATCCCAATTTAAAATGAGAGTCCTGAGGCTTATGTAGAGAGTAAAGTATTAAGGAAATTACAGATGATCAGATTGAATAAACAGATTCGTTCCTTCAGTATTGGGACGGTTTTTCTCCCCACTCCCAGCATTACCTGCTTTTCATTCCATACCCCCTTGGAGTCTCATGCCTGTCTCTGGAAAATCAGAGGAGGATACAGTTTCTTTTCTAATGAACTCTTTTTTCTCTCCACTTACCACTTATAATGTGGCTTACCTTAGTCCAAGTACTGAGTAAATAACTCAGGGATCCATAAAAATTTGTTTCAACTGTCATATGTTTTTTTCTTTTAAATTTTACCCATATAAGGTGAAGTCTGAAATTTTAAGTAACATTGTCACATAATTAATTGTACTTTTACCTCACTCTAGGGAATTAAGAACTGAAGAAAAATTCATGCTTAAAAAGTCACTTCTTTAAAAGGTACTTACAAATAGTCTTGAGATATATATATATATATATATATATATATATATATATATATATATATAGATGCTGAAATACTACTAATGTAAGACAAGAAAAATTGCATTGCGAATTTTAACAGCCAACCATAATATAAAGGTGATTTTTATTGCTATTAAATGAATTTTAAATTATTTCTAATAGGTCCAAAGATAGAAGCAATAATTTCTGTTCCGCTCCAGGACACAAATTCTAATGCTTAAAATAGTGTATGACAGTAGCATTGAATAAGCAGAAAATGACATTTTTGAAATGAGATACCTGAGAACTAAGGTCAGGCACAGCTTTCAGTCAGGCCCAGATGATCTGGCTTTCACACTTAATTTTGGAAATCCACCATCTCTCTTGTCAACCTAGCTTTCTGGAATAAATGTTTCCTTTTCCAAAACCAGGCTATTGTGTTTGTGGGTGTTCTTGACTGAAGACATGTTAAAAGAGCCACAACACAGGTCAGTATTTCCTCTCTTAGAAAGTCTCTGGTCACAGAATCTCAGAATTTCAAGGGCTTTCACAGATTAGCCAGTCCAAACACCATATGTGACTAAGGAAGAAATATAAATTCCTTATTGGCTACTGTTAAGAAATTTTTTAATCTCATACTTTATTTATTGTGTGTGTTTTTATTTTTATTTATTTTTATTGAATTTATTGGGGCAACATTGGTTAATAAATTTATAGTATATTATATAGAATTGTATATAGTACAATTCCGTAACACATCACCTGTATCGTGTATTACGTTTTCACCACCCCGAGTTAAGTCTCTTTCCAGCACCGTTCTCTCTCCCACCCCCCCACCCTTTACCCTTTTCTACTTCCTTTTCCCTCTGGTAATCACCTTACTGTTGTCTGTCTGTGAGTCTCTTTTGTTTTGCTTTCTTTCATTTTGTTTAATCCCTTCACCTTTTTCACCCCGCCCCCAACCCCGCCCCCAATCTGTTATGCCTTTTCAAACAAAGGGAAAAGCTGCGATTGCATTATTTTGATCTCATTATATTGTATACTGCATGAAGTATTATTTTAGGTCTTCTCTGCCTATGCTATGATGATGGAACCGTAACTTTTATTTTAGCTCCAGTTATACAAGTACATTTAAAGAGGTGATTCAAATCAGGAAATAAGAGTCCAGCGGAGGGAAGTAAGGTCCACACTGAGTGATACTAGTGCTGATTCTAGAAGGTGAGAGACACATTTCTCACTTTCAGCAGAATTGTGCTTACAATAACTCTCTTCTCACAACTCACGATTCTAAGCGTTTGAGGGATATTTTTATTTTCACAGTCACAAGCCCCACAATACCATCTGTGAATAGTTCCTTTTTTCTTTTCTTTTTCCTTTTAAGAAGGTGATTGTAAAGGGACGGAAGTTGCAGATGCCTTCGGTCTAGTACAGGAGAACCAAGAACGTGTGATCATTGAATTTTCAGTTGTAGGACCTGTGTTCCTCCTCCTGGACATGGTGACAATATAAACAAAGAACTCACATCAAAGCTCAGATGGAAACAAGATATGGAACAGGGTCACCAATGTGGCTTTCAAGCCAGTGGGACTGAACAAGTCTTGGCTTAAGCTAGGAGACACGAGTATCTCTTCTTTGCCTCAACCAAGCTGCATAACTTTCGACAAATTATTTGGAATACAATTTTATTGATATTCACTTTTGTCATATAGTCAGTACGGGACCTTAATCAGAACCATTGGTTGTTTTTTAACTACTCATCTCATTAGTTATAAAATAAAATTGGAGTTTTGTAACCAATATTTTGGGGAAAAAAGAATAGATTAGAAAATCTGAGTGTGATATGGGTAAAATTTTGCTTCTTGAAATAATATCCATTTATAAATATATAAATATTTCCTAGGTCTCACATATCTCTTATTATAGGTTTTGATGAAGAATGTTTGAACAACCCTGAAGCAGAAGCTCTGTGGCTCACAGCTTTCAGCCAGGGCTCCATCCATTCTTCCCCTCACTGTCTGCGCATACTGGTCCATCCCTCAGGAGGCAGAGCCTGTTTCTTCTCCCCTTCAGTATGAAAGCTTTCTCCTTCTCCTGAAGAAAGTCAGGCACCATGAAAGAAAGTCTGACTACTTTGAGGTCACTGTGCTGTGAGGAAACCCCACATAACTACGGGAAAAGAACCTCCCCAAAATGAACCTCAATCAATAATAAAGATGAAACTGCAGCCATGTGAAGCTGAAACAGTCAATCCCCAGCTGTCTCAGTCATCTCAGGTGACAGGACAGACACGTGACCAGTGATATGTCATCCCCATCATACCCTACCAACCTCCTAACCCACAGACTTAGGAACAAATATGATCCTTGCTTCTGTGTCTCTAAATTGGAGGTAGTTTGTTATGCATGTATACACATCTGAAACTGGTGGCAGCAGGTCGGTGCTACTGCAACAAAAACCTAAAACTTGTGCACTGGCTTTGGGACTGAAGGATGGTGAGGAGACTGTTGGGAGGTTGAACAGTGGGAAGAAATCATTATGATTGGAGGCTGAAAAAAGGAGAGCTATGTTATACTTGGAAACAAAATGGCAAGACTACTGTATAAGGTACATACTGTAAAATGTACCAAATGAAATTGTGGCCCTGACTCAGTAGAGTTCTGGAAGAATGGGAACGTATCCATTGGCTTGTTTTACTCATGTACGACAAGGATTGCAAGAGAGAGGGAAGGATCAAGGGAGGAACTAACTATTCAGTTCTCAAGCAAAACAGAAAGGAAATAGTCCCACACAGGACTTGCCATGACACCTTCTCTGAGTAGCTAAAGGTTTACAAAGTGAAAAATGGCCATAGGGCAAAGGTCAAGTCCAGAGCTTTGCCAGTCAAATGTAATCTTGGAGTAATAATCAAACTAAGGGTGTGGATACAAGGGACTTTGTTGAGAACTCTGGCTTTTAATACCTGATATATGTTCCACAACACCCTGATCATAATCCTAAGGAGAGATAGGCCTGCCTCCAATCAATCTGTGTTTCTGTATTTTGTCTAAAGAAAACAGAGTATAAGTTGATTCACAAGAAAATCACAAAAATTATAAAGGAGTTTTGCCAACTTAGACTAAAATGGGCAGAGAGAGATCAAATTTACATTTAAAAAATCTTTGGGCCCCAAACTTTGAAAGGCTGGAAAAGAGCTGACAAAACTACTCAGCTCCAGCTCAGATACAGGTCATTTCTTACAGACAAGAAAGGATGACTTGACAGCAGATCTAAGAGCTCACAGAGCAAAGCCAAGAGCCACAGAGAACCAAAGCTGGGGGCAGAAACTAAGCCTTAATCAGTAACTACTTTCTGCCCTTGGAATAGGGAGAACTAGCTACATGTAGGCAAATGACCCATGACCTCTATGTGCCTCTCTCCCTCCCAGCCCCCACTTTTTTTGAAAATCCTCACCCAAGGATATGCTTATTGATTTTAGAGAGAGAGAGAGAGAGATCACTGTGAGAGAGAAACATCAATGGATTGCTTACTGTACGTGCCTTGACCAGGGATTGAACCCACAACCTAGGTATGTGCCTTGACCAGGAATCAAATCTGAAACCTTTTTCTGTGTGAGATGACACTCAGACCAACTCAGACACCCAACCAGGGAAGCCGCCACTTGTCTGCATGGAACTGTATATTGCAGTTTTTCTCTTCCAGACCCTCCAGTCTATGCCAGGCTCTGCAGCGCAGATAAACTGTACTTTCAGTTCAAACATTCTTTGTACGTGAGAGGTTGCACCCAAGGAGCCTCCTAGCACATGGGCATGATTTAAATCATGAAATACTGAATTTTAAGCTGATGTTGTAATGCAAGGAAACATTTCCCCAACAGGGTGACAGTATTTTGCCTATTGGAAACATTGGGGCCAGGAAGCAAATGGTGATCGATTCTTCAAACGCAGCCACCCTCTGATCCTTCCCTCCTTCTATCAACAGGCAGAGTCCATCTTTCTCTCCTAAATCAGGATTGACCTTGACCAATAGAATGTGGCATTAGTGATACTGAGTCTTGGACTTAGAACCAACAGCTTTCACTTCCTCTATCTTGAAAGCCAGTGGGCATGCAAGACCTCCTAGACCAACATCCTCTGAAGAAGCTCAGCCTAGTTGTGTGAAGAAGCCATGGGGGAAAGAAAGACAGACCAGACATGTGAGTGAAGAAGTCTCCGACCTTCCAACTACTCCCAACTGCCAGCTGAATTCAGCCAAATAAGTGACCCCAACCAATATCACACAAAGTAGGAGAACCACCCATATAAGCCAAGTCAACTCACAGAATAATAAGAAATAATAAATTGCTGCTGTTTTAAACCATAGCATTTTGGGTTGGTTTATTACACAGCAATAGATAACTTAGAAAAAAATGCCAAAATTAATTTCCTGTTTTGTGGATCTGTCATAGAAAATGTCACTGTTATTTTCATAGAAGTGCAGTGTGCACCCTGAGGAAACAAGACATCCTTCCAGACTAGAGAAATTAAGGAAGGAAGGCTACCTTCTGAGTATTACAAAATCACCGCAGTGTGATTCAGAGAAGAGAGAGAAAAAAAGACTGGATTGAAATCAGAGCAAAGGTGCTAACAAACATAAAGGAAGACAAACCCAAGGGCAGCTCCCAGCTAACAAACCAGGAGACCCAGAGCAAAACACGGTCCCCACCCCCAGCAGCACCCAGGGGCCACGGTCCTCCGCTATATCCCTGCTGTGTGGAAGGCCTCAGCGTGCTAGTAAAACTCGAAGCCTCCACATAGATGATTCTTATCAGTTCTTCCTATTCTAACTTCAGATTCACTAAGAAACCTTTGAATAATTTTCCAAAAATATTATACGTATCTTCTCTCTGCCTATTTTCATTAGAAACAAGCAAAGTGGAATTCAGTTTTTATAGACTACTATGAGCTGAACGTTTGCATTCCCCCCAAATTTACATGTTGAACTCCTAACAGCCAGTATGATTGTGGGAGATTTGGGCCCTGGAGAAGTGATGAGGTCATGAGGGTGTGGCCCTCATGAATGGAATTGTTGCTCTTACAAAAAAGAGACCCCAAGAGCTCCCTGGCCCCCCCCACCACAGGAGGACACAGTGAGGTGTCAACAACTGGGAACCTGGAAGTGACCTCTCAGCAGAGCCCAGCTGTGCTGGTACCCCAATCTTGTGCTCCCAGCTTCCAGAATTATAAGAAAGAAATTGCTGCTGCTATTAAGTTGCCCAGTATGTAGTATTCTGTTGTAGCAGCCCAAACAGTCCAAGATCTATGCTCACCTCTTTTGAGCTGGTTATGGTGACACCTTAGTTACTCTAGATATCTGATGAGAGGGAGTTTCTAAGCTTACAGATTGAAGGCCAGTCCTGTTGCAAGGCAAATTCACCACAGGAACACCCTCTCATGGGGTTCGGTCCAGGGAAGTAGCCAGCATTCCCAAGGAGACACAGCCCGCTGTTCACAAGGTTTATCACGGTGTCTAATTTCACATTTCCCTGCCAGGGCAGTATTTTGTTTCCAACTCCCACCCCTCCTGCCCTGGGCACGGGATGCTCTTTAGACACTGTAAAGGAAAGACATGTGGCCGTGCTGTAGGCGTTTCCTTGGCCACAATACTGACGTCACTCGGCTTCCACCTGCCGTTACATATTTTATGTAAGTCTAAAGGGGTGGGGAAAAGATCTGGAGGTAAGTGTCTATCGAACAGAGGAACTATTGTGCAGGGATGATCCCAGCCGGTCAGTGTGTGAAAATTTTAGGTCCCATAACTGACAAAAAATATTTGTTTGATAAACTTTAGTTAGGGTTCTGAACTTTCCTGCAGGCCCATCAGTTGACTTTTTTGTAAAATCCAATCTTACAACAACCTGGCCAACTCAGTTTACTAGATGCCCCCACCGTCTATACCCGATCGCTTAGGTACTTGATCAGGGTCTTCATGCTCCACCCACCACGGGTGATGTCTGATCTCACTGGCCTGTCTTCGGCAACAATCCAGCCAGAACCCCTATGCTCCTGTTGGTTCTTCTTAGTAATTTTCTATCTACTGACCCCTAGCCTGTCGCTTGGTTAGAAATCCCCACTTGCTTGTGTTGTGTTTAAAACTGAGTCATTTTCTATACTGAGATGCCTTTTCCTCTACTGCAACTGTCATAAATAAAATTTGTTTGTGCTACTTTATTCTGCAGCTCTGTTCTTTGTTTGACATCTGTCCACGATGCATGACTGGCTTCTTTGTGGTTCTCACATGTTAGCATAAAACTCAGTGATCTGGAGACGTCTTTCATGACCACCCAGTCTACCCTTCTTACCCTGGGTATTTCTCTTGTTTGTTTCTCAGTTGCTTAGGTAACGTTCTAGGTGTCTGTGTATGTATTTTCCCAACTGAGAGCAATGGTTCCCTATTTGTTTTGATCTTTGCTAAATTATCTGTGTAAAGTGACTAGAAATTCACAGGTTATTGATAAATAAATGTTCACTGTCCATTGAATTGGTCGACCTCTGCATTCTCTGAGTCAGCATTGAGTATTTCGGGTATTCTCCAGGGACCAGAACAAGTCTTGAACCCTATAATCTGCCATTTCCTTCGGCATTATTTGAATTCAGAGGCAGGGAAGTGATAGGCATATGCGGCACAGTTACAAAAGAAATGAAGGCGAAGGTGAGAGAGTGGTCAAAGGAAGAATACTGAACTGAACATTACATAGGAGTAGAAATTGACACAGGTTAAATAGTTTACCTGCCAAAATAGAGGCCCAGAAAAATTAACTGAGTAATTAAATGGTCCCCTTTTAGTTCCCTTACACTAAGGAAAGGCCCAAAGGGGACATGAAGGAACACAGGGCAGACAGAGTTCACAAGTTAGATCCTGCAAGTTAGAACACTTAAGGGCTAATGATTTTGTCAGCATTATACATGACCATGAATTTTAGGATTATAACAATTATTTCCTGAAAAAAAAACCTTCTTTGTTGATACAAAAATGTCACAATGTAAGAAATAGGAAACAAAAGCACCTTAAAACTCCTTTATGCCCCCATCCTTGGTATGTATGAAAGAGACACCATCAGCATACTGGGACGTCTCTGTGGTAGTAAAGAACTATTATAATAGTGTGCCAGATGTCCAACTGTAGCCAAACATAATTTCTACCTTTTTTTCCCTTGCCATTCTTCATATTGCCTTTCTTCTGGTTACCAAACTACCACTGTTCCCTCTACTTCTCAGGTATGTATGTGTTCAGACTTTGCTCTGGCATTTTTCTCTGCTTTTCTACCATGTGACCTGAACACACACCTTCCTATCCTTACAAGCCCAATTAAAGTATCTCCCTTACTCCCTGACCTCTTAGTCTTTTTTTCATTTGTACTTCATCTTTTTCTTTTTTGTGACTATCCTCATTTCCTATATTGTCCTTGGATATCATCTTCTCTTTTTGCTAAAGACTATATGCTTTCCTTCTCTCTTTACTAAAACTATAAGGCAGAATCAACTCATCCCTCTGAAACCCAAACAAACTTAATAGAATTGTTATCAAAAGGCATTTTTTTCTGTAACTACTGTATGTAATTGTTTACGGAATACTACACTACTAATGCATAATGATTTAAATTTTTCAAAACTTTCTCATATATTCCTTCAGATTTTCTTCCTTCTCTGTATTCTCAATGATTTTTAATAAAAGTTTATCTCCTGAGAGTCTTTAGGAGTATTTAATCTTTAAGACTAACTTTACTTAGAAAAAGAACTTAAATAACACTATATGTCTACAGTACTACAGGTTCCCTAAACCTAGAATGCTCTTGGTTTTATCTCTGTGTACCAACTGCCTCCACCCAGTGGGCAATCGAACGATACTCAGGAAGCTCAAGCTGGAGAAACAACATGCACATTTAAAACTTAGAGATATCTGCATTATTAAACCACTGGCTATATCCCTTTATCCCTTTGCACAAATAATTTGAAGCCATCAGTTTTACAGGTTCACAGCCACTATCGCTCATAGCATTACTACCTGCAGAGAAAGAAGTTACCAAACAAGCTCATTTTCTGAGTCTGGAGGGAAAAAAAGAAACGTGATAACAAAAAGTAGCCATGGAAAATGCATGATACGGAGCACCCAACAGCAGCTCAGTTATTTCTGATTTAACCCTGGAGGATATTATGTTAAGTGAAAGCACGTTGGGATAAAAATCCGATTAACGACTGGAATGTTTCCCGGTCCCTGGGGCGGTCAGGTCTATGGATGTGAATCCCTGCAGTGCCTTAGAGCTGGTCTACCAGGGATTCTCCTCTGCAAGTCTGTCCTGATGGAGATATAAAGATAGAAATGTGTGGTCTTTTCAAGTATTTGCGAACACAGAGCAAGCAGCATGGGCTTACAGAGCCAGAAAACATTGCATTCGACTTCACTGAAGTTGTTTTGATGGAGGCTAACATCTATCTAATGGAAAGACAGTGATAATAACAGGCATAATAGTAGTAGTAACAATAATGATTGTAATAATAATAGCTACCATGTATCAAATGCAGTTTTGGCATCAAGAAATGTGCTTTTGGGAAATTATTTAATCCCCACAATAGCCCTATGAATTAATACTACTATAAACCCCATTCCATAGGCACTATAATTACATGATAGAGAAACTGAATTACTTGTCCATGTGGTGGATTCACACTGTGAACCCAAGTGATCTGATTCTAGTGACCGTACTATCAAAGGATAATTTGTCTTTATAGTTGATGGTGCATATATGTTTTACAAATATATAACAAAGTTGTTTTAACTATTAAAAAAAAAAAAGCATTACCACTATTCTTCCGTGAGTCAGGTTAGCCTAAATTGCAATCCCAATTTATTAGTTGTGTAACCATGGAAAGGTGAATACTAACCCCTTTAAGTCTCCTTGAACTCAACTGTTTAATGGGTGTAACAATGCTTATTCACAAAGGGTGCCATGAGGATTTAAAGGACACTATACTTGAAGTATCCGAGTACTGCCTGGGCCATTGGAAGAGCTTAAAATGTAAAGCCAGTATCACTATCAATTATTATCAGTATTCATAAAAAATCTGTCTACGTTGGAAGACAGGCAATGAGAGCATATGCTTTCACACATACTTCCCATTTCTTTAACACTGAGCTATAAAAATTAATGGCGCCAATGCCAGAGACCCTACCAGTTCTGGGAAACTGTACAATGAGTGATTCCCTAAATATATAGATTTTATGTTCACTGAACTAGGGGATCAATATTTCAATTTCCTTCTCCATTAGGTTTATAGCCTATGTATATCCACATAATAGAATTTATCTGGAACAATGTAATTTTCTCTTTAAAATTATGTAGGCTTCAGAATTTTCTGAATATTGCCATTTCAGTGTTGGCTTTCTCAGTTTCTTATCAGCTTAAGCAGAAAAAAAAAAAAAAGAGAGATTTACCTTGGATGAGTTTTAATTTAAAAATGCAATTAAAATCAAAGCAAAAGAGAAAATGAAGGATGTAGATCACAGCTTGTGTGGCAAGGCAGAAAATTCAACAGATTAACACCTTTTATTCGAACTCTCTTTCTTCCGAACCACGGATATACCCTTTAGGTTTTGCCAGATGACATTTGGGGGTTGTCTTCTGTGCTTCTCAAATTTAGGAAAAGTATGACTAGTTTCTAAAAAAAGAGAGAGAAAGAAAGAGAGAGAGAATATTTCCAGAACACGAGGTGGCTCATCTCAAAGACATCCTAAAGTTTTATGCGACATGCATGTAACAAACATGTAAATTTATAATTTATGTTTCTGTGACTGGATGTCATAGCAGTCCCATTATGCCTGTATAATATAACCCCCCCCCCCGGTTTTGCAGTGTGCTTGGAAAGGGAAAGGATTTTCTTTTGTTTGTGCACAATTTGTACTTAACCCCAATGGTTCTATATTTCTTCTTTAAGTAGGCTATGTAAGTTCCATTTATCTTTCTCTAAATTCAGACGAGGAAAATGGTCCCATCCAAGCCAGGGCGGTGTAACACAGGTCAGAACCTCACTGACCAGGAGGAATAGACAGCGGCCAATTTTGGTTCTCAGTTCTTTGAAAACACAACACAAACGAAACAGCATTGGACCCCCAGAGCGCATAGCTTGACTTTTAAACCTAAGGCCTTAGATCAGTTTTGCTCTTTCTTCCTCAAATCATTTGTCAATTCTGTTTAATCTGCGGTAATTTCAGAAGAGGGGGCTCTAAGAAAGCAGGCTCATGGTGGGCTCTGTCACACAGTCCTAGAGCCTGCCTACCTCGGGAGAATTCAGGAGCTAGCTGAAATGGGTAGGACAGCTGCAGGCGTTATTATTTGGCTGTTTATAATAAAAGGCATTAAGATGACATCCATTCTAAACCAAAAATGTAAAAAAGAGAGGTCATTCAGTCTGTATTTTCCCAAATTAATCCCTGTGAGCATTTTCCCACTCATACCTTAAACATCTACCTCAACATCAGCTTGGGATCTTAGCCTAAAAGTTCAACTTGTAGACATTTTAAGCAAATGCTCTCAACCAAATTTCAAGGTATGTTTTCAAATTTAAATTTGTATTTCTATGATGTATACATACATGCGTGTGCGTGTGTATACACACAGATGATGGTATATGCACCTATGTATATGCAAATACACACAAAAAATGTAACATATGTATTATAGATACATTTATATGTCTATCTATTTCTTACACACCCAGAAATGCTCAGCTTTGTGATAATAAAAATGGTTAGTATGCTTGATCAAGCCCTTTACACAGAAAGTTGTAATTACTATAATCAGTTAGCTCTGACCAGATCATGAACTCACTCCCCCACCTCTGCTCAAAACCTGGTGCTGCTTCCTCATCATCACTAGAAAAAAATAAGGTCTTCCATTATGTCGCTCAAATCTCTTTTCTTCAGCCACATCTCACAATGCTCATCCTTTAGATAACCCCCTGCATCCAGAAGCTTCTCTTTTCATTGATTCCGACTCTCCTGCCTCTACTCCTTATGCCTGGAATGCCCTTTCCGGCCCCGTTCCTCCCCTCGCCCCCTCCTTCTCACCCTTAGGACTTGGTTGAATTTTCACTCAGGGACAACTTTCCTGGAAATTCAGTCGAAAACTGTTCACCCCTGGAATCCGCCCTGTTTGTGGGCCACTGTTTCTAGGGGCATGTTTAGTTGTATGACCAATGGTTTAATGCCCTTCTCTCCCACCCCCAGACTGGAAAATCACGTTTGTCTTCCTCACTTCCGAAGCCCGGCTCCAAGCACAGTGTGTGTTTTAGAATACACTTAGAATTTTGTAGTTACAAATAGAAAGATGTAAACTTTCATACTGCATTCATTCTGAACACCTTTTATTAATTTCGTTTCAGAAATATTTTGCAATAAAGTTGCTAAATGGGCTGAGCCTGTCTCATCATCAGACATCTCATCTGTGATCTATGTAGTAAAAAACTCAGCAGAGTGGGAGAGGCAGGAAAAGCTTGTCACAATTAAAATAAGAGATTAAGATGCAGTCCTAGTTCTCCCAAACTAAGCTGGTGGTTTAGGCAGAGAAAGCAACTGCAAAGGATCTTGGTGCTGGACGCATACAAGCAGGGAGGCCACAGGGGAGGATGTTCATCTAAACAGGTTTGGAGTGGTGCCCTGGTTGCTCTGCAGGTACAAACTATGCAGCACACGCACCCAAGGTAATTGGGGACAAGGCTGCCTCTTCCATTCCCTCAACTCCGAATGTTCTCAAGTAAATTTGCTCCCACAATGCTTTTCAAATAGCAAAAAGACCCAAACAGGGCAGACAAAATGTTCTCTGCCAACAGGAATGTCCACGTTACCTTGGAGATGAGGACACTTTGCAATCAAACCCATGTCCTAAAAACATCAGATAATCACCCTCAAGTACACAGCACTTAGACCAGAAAATAAGAGCTTTCCAATGGGCTATGCCAGCAAGCCGCTCGAAACAAAACCCCAAATTCCTGAGTCACAGAAGTAATTGAGACTTTGGATGCATATGGTAAACACCCTTAGAATGAGCAGGAAGCCACAGGCCCCGGATTTCTCTCTCTTTTTTTTTTTTTTTTTTTGGTATGCATTTCTGTGCACAGATTCCAATGGGAAGAATTGTTTTCTTCATTCATGTATCATTTGTTTTACACCCACACAAAGCGGGCAGAGACTGTTCTTTCCCCCAGTGAATTTACCATTGAAAGGGGAAACAAAACACATATAATTTCTAACTATTTACCAGCAAGTGAGACTCACAACTGACAAAACAAGTAGGAGAAAGCACCAGTAACCCACATCACCGCCCCCGCTCCTTCCCCACCCCATCTTCCACACTTCTCGCGAGCTTTCCATAGCACTCTAATTCTTTAACTACGGTCCAGTTAGGTCCAGAACTTTTCCAAGACAGAAAGCCAGGTCTCAATTAACTTATTTCCTTGACATTGTAAGTTCATTGCCATGAATTTGGTGAAAGCTTGCTCCTGACACAGGGCTTAACTGAAGGAAGCTGATGCAAAAATACGGCCCCTCGTGGCAAGACCCAGTCCACTGGGGTGAGCCGATGACTTACCATTTAATTTCAAATAACGTAACACCTGTCACGAAAGAGTGACACAGGCAGGGTACTAAAGGAAAAATATGGTTTTATTTAAAAATCCTGATTTTTATATGGCAGCTATCTAGGTGAACTGTCACTTCGCCCCAGCTAATGGCCTCTGCGTCACCCATGAAGAGCCAATCACAGCAGAGCCTGATTGTCCCTGCGCTCGTCTGCGTTCTCCCTGGAACACTCGCTCCTTGAGGGCGCTGCCTATCTTCACCCTCTCACGTACCTAGCGTCTCGCCAGGGTTCTGGGACATGCTAGGAGCTTTAGGACATTTGTTTAATGGATAGTTGCAGGGACTCAAAATTGGAGGTGTTAGGGAGTCCTCATGTGTTTACAGTGTTGTCCACTAACTCACTCTTGTCTACCTTTCCAAGGTCTTCACTTACCCGTGTCCTCCTCGCTCACTCTGCTTCAGCCACATGGGCCCCCTCGTGTCCTAATTGCCAAACAGGCTCCAATCCCAGGGCCTTTATACTCGCCCGCTCTGTGTCCAGAATGTTCTTCCTCCAGATATATGCATGACTTGCTTCCGCACTTTATTTCATTTCAATTCTGCTCAGAGGGTCCCTTTGCCGCTTTATCTAAAGGAGTCAACCCTCGGCCTCTGCACCTCCACCCCTCAACCACTCAATCCCTTATCTCCACAGTACTCACCGCTAACTGCCATCCTATTATGTAGTTGTGTCTACTCGGCTTCTTACCTGTCTCCCCGCTCTGGAACACATGCTTCACAATGGAAGGGACTTGTTTTTAGCCACTGTTATATATGCGCTAGGCTTGTCCCGCTGCCTGCCATCTAGTAGTTGCTCAGTCAATACATATTTCGTCATTTTATTTCGAGAAGCCATAAAACAACAATTTGGGGAAAGTATTTCTTTTGTTGCCTGCATCTCTGTCATCACAGACTTCTAGAACAAATCCATTCATAGGAGCTGGGATGAAATATATGGTCATTTTTAAAATAATAAAAAGAAAGGAAGAGAATTAGAATGGATTGAACAAAAACTACTTGGACGATAACCATTTTTCCGGTCCCTCTGCAAACACCCCTATCGTTTTGCTGAGCCAAGTTATACACATAAAATTCTGAACACATCACAATTCTCTTTCCAGTTTCCTGCTTGCACCAGGGAGTTTCTGTTCCAATTGAACAATTACACCCTCTAAAAATATGCCCGATCATCTGGATGCAAATGCAATATTTTATTGGTAGGAGAGATACCACTCAATTACTCAGATCTTATTCAGATTTTGCTATGATCATGGCTTTTTGAAAGGAATCATGCTGCTTGGGTGGCAATTCAGCATCATGTCCCAAATGCCTTGAAAAATGCATCTCCCTTGCCTGGAAGATTGCACTTCTAGGCACGCATCCCAGGGAAGGAGTCAGTCATGTATGAAAAGACACACACAAGAATCTGTATCACAGCGTGTTTCTCTCAAAATAAGTCAGAAACAACATCAATATCTGCCAAAGTATGTGTACCTAAATTATGAGACATTATAACTATATAATGAAGTACTCTGCAAATATAAGGATAATGGTATAATAACACACTTATTGACATAGAGGGGTGGTAATGTTTACAAAATTATACAGTTTTGAGTATGTGAAACACATAGTTTATTCTTGTATTATTATTCATTAATTATTGTATTATTTTCCACATAAACCATGGTAAATCTACTTTTTTGCCCCACCCTGTATTTTTGTGTATATTGCATATTACATATGACTTGGGGTAGTATAATGTCCTCTATCATTGCTTTTGCATATATATATATTATGATGTTCATATCATAATCAGTTTTCATTTTCAAAATATGTAATTTTAATATTATGAAAATGCTAAGAGGATAAAATAAAGTGTATTCCTTTAATTTACATCATGCATTCACAATAGAACAGCATCTTCCTCAAGGGGGTACTGATATGTTGGAGAAGAGGCAAAATATCTTACTCTTTTTGTGTATAAAGCACAGATATCTGTAGAGCAAAGCAACAGATATACAGTATATCAGTCATATTAAAATATCATAGGAGGGTGATTAGGAAAAAATATTTTAAAAGATTCCTTATAGAGGAAATGATGAAAAAATGGTTGAGAAATGATGCTTCATTCCAAGTCAGCTATTTTAATATTATGCTTATGTATCTTTTTAGAGATATTATAGTTTATTCCATTTATTTTGCACATAATTATTCTCTCTCCCTCCCAGCAAGTGGAGGTTTAGAGCCAACCATCAGTGCTGAGAGAGGGCCTTATGGGAATTGATGAGGAGTTTCTGAAAGAAAGCAAAGGAATGAGGTTACTGGACCACTAATGGCAAAGAGCTTCAGTATAGGAGTTAACTACAACATCCAGCAAGCCACTTCAGGCATCTCAGAAGCAATCCTTAGAAATATTTCTGCTTTTTCTAATTGAGGTCAGACAATGGGAAGCTTTCACTAATCCCTAGACATAGCACTTTTTTTCTTTTTTGGCATTTGTACAATGCCTTCATTTAAGACCTTCCTTAAAAGCATCCTCTCGGTGATAAATGAGGACTGGAGTTGGCAAGCCTTTTCTCTACTGACATTCATATTTCAGAAGTCAGGATTATGATTAGAGAAGCACAATACCAAAGACAAGGCCCCAATCAGTCCCCAGAGCATGAGCCACTGAAATTAGAATTATCACCAGTTTCCTTCCAGGAACAATTTGTAATCCATCAAAAGGACAGAAGGGGATGATGCTAGAACATAAACAATAAGGAAGAGAAACTACAGCCTCTAACTTCCCAATATAATAAAAATTTTTTCTACAGGTTGTCATAAAGCAACTTGAAGAGGTGACTCAAATTCCAGTTAAAAAAATGAATAGGCTGGAGTAGTCCAGGAACATGTCACAAAGAGTACTCAGTCCTCAGGTGTACCAAATTCTTGGTCAGAAGCTGAGTGGTGTCCCAGTATTAAGAAAACATTCTTGCTCTCGTTACTCATTCCCAGAAGTGGCTCTGTGTGGCGATACTTCCCCCATTCTTGGAAGTCACAGTCATCAATTTAAAGAGAAGCCGTGGGAGGGAGAACCCTGCCAGACCCAAAGAGGTCGATGCCCTAACCTAGAACCTGTGACTACAGGACCTTCCATGGTAAAGGGACCTTTGCAGATGGCATTGAGTCTAAGGACTATGAGATGGAGAGATCAGCCTGGATTCCAGATGAGTCTAATCTCACCTCATCAATCTTTAAAACAGGGGACATGTCCCCTGGCTGTAGTCATAGGTAGAGATGCGACCACAGAATCAGGGTCAGAGGGATGTGGCCTGATGACTCAATCAATTATTGCTGGCTTTGGAGTTTACAGAAAAGGGCCATAACCAAAAACTTTACGTGACCTTTAGAAGCTTGGCAAATCAAGGAAAGGGAATGTCCCCTACAGCCTCCAGAAAGGAATGCAGCCTTGGCTGCCACCGTGATTTTGGCTCAGGCAGACAGGTGTCAGACAGAATTATCAGATAACACATTTGTGTGGTTTTAACCACTAACTCAGTGGGACTTTGTCAGTTGGAAGCTGTTGTAAAATATAAAGCCAACAGCGGACATCTCAAATCCACATTTTATTTATTTATCCACATCAACAGTTCTTACTCATAATTCAAAATACCCTGACTTAGGGTATTTTGGTGTGGTGTGGTGAAGTTAGTCTTCCCTCCTTGGACCACCCCCTTGGAGAGTACCACCAGGGGATCAAACCAGTCAGTTCCCAAATCAATGCAGAGGTACAGAAGTAAAATAAAGATAAGGAAGCCATGTTTGCAAGGACTCTTGTTCAATTTTCTCGGGATCTTTTAAATTAACACCATAAAGCATCAGGCAACATTATTCCTTCATATTTGCTCAATTGGGTCTTTGTTAGAAAAATAAAGGCCCTCAAAACAAAGTAATTCCACCTAATCTTAACATGAACAAATTGTAGACCCTGGCAATCAGCCTAGCCTGTTCTACTTGGCCCTTTTTGTATTCATCCAACAACTTAAACATGATAAATGGATTCAGGAAAAGAAAAAGGGAAAGCTTTACAAGTTCTTTTGTTACAGAGACTCTGGTTAGAAATATATGTTTGATTATAGCTATATGGGATGTTTTGTTTTCATCATTTTGTTCTCAGATCAAACACTGAGAAAGTCATCCCTGACCACTCATTTTATGCTCATTCCCCTCACATCGGCATATTTCCCTGTTTTCGTTTGTTCACAGTATTAGCACTATCTGAAATCCTATTTACATTTTGACTCATATATCTATGTTCTCTGCTAAAACATAAATTCCACAAAATTGGAGAGGTTCTTTACCTTAGTCATGGTACCTCCCCATTTTGTGAAAGAATTGTTGACCTATACTAGGCAATTATTAAATAGTGTTGAAAGGAGGGATGGATGGGTAGATGAATGGATGGATAGATCAGAGAAGAATCAATGCCCAGAAGGTACAGAAACTCTCAAAGAAATGGTGAAAGCTCATAAGCTCATCTCAAGAGGGTGGCTATTAATTAGAGAAACAGAGAGAAGCAAGGATTCCATATGACATTCCCCACACAGGTCATAACACTAACCAAAATGCAGGGAGGAGAACAACTTTGTGTATGAAGAGTACAGGAACTAGCCTAGGGAGATAGGAGCAAAAAGGTCATGTCAGACAGAAGAACGTTGGGACTGTTGAATATGAAGGGATCAAGCAGCTTTGTCCAGTAAGTGGGAACAAACTAAAGAGAAGAAAATAAAAAGATGGCTCTGGTGACTAGTATTTGAAAATAACCTCTCTTGACCTGTGAACTCTGAGTATTGAGCATCCCTCACTTCAGTGGCTCCTCTATTCTCAGATGAAACCATGTGAAATACCATACTGAATCCAGCTGTATGTTTGAATCTGTTCCACATAAGCCTGTAGGGGATGGAAATTGTCAAGATATTCACTCCCCCATCACACCACATACATGTTGAGGGGAGAATAGTCTTCCACACTTTGTTGAGCTTAGCCAAGTGACTTGCATTGGCCAATGAAATAGTGTAGACCTCATCTCTTCTATATCCAAGAATTGAATGTAAGTATGTATGGTTTGAGTTGGCCTTTTTCAGTCATGCTCAAGAGAAAAGCCTGCCTCATTAACACAACCTGTAAATAAATGGGAAAGCATGTTACAGCAGAGCTTGGTCATAAAGTGTGACAGATACAATAAACAATTCATCAAAATGCCCCACTATAGTATAGAGCCGTCCCTAGGAAGTAGCTGTTCAACCAGAGATTGCATATTGCATTGCACCCAGGTGGAGCCATGTGACAGTTCTGATCGAAGAAATGGACTCTGTGGAAGTCATGTGTGTCTCCTAGAGACCAAGGTGATTAAGAAGCTATCTCTTTCCTATTCGGCCAGTGAGACAGTGATGACTGAGTAGCCCCACAAATAAACGAGAGCCATCATGAAGTTTGTGTGCCTGAATTATCACATGGGGGAAGGCCACTCCAGACCACAAACACCCACATTTGGACAGTTATGTGAGCAAGAACAAAATTTCTGTTTTGTTAAGCCACTAAAATGTAGTTTGCAGTAGCTGGTATTATACTATGTAATATGTTTGCATGCAATAAGATTATATATACTATAATTATTAAAGTATATTCATAGGATTATTTTGGAATCAGAAAAATTTTATGTTCACTTAAGAGAATATTCCTCAAAAGAGAATGCTCACTTTTTTGAAAGCTACATTTCTAATATGGTAACATTTTAAATTTATTCCAATAGGGAATCAACAAATCTTTCAGGGTTCCAACTGCTAAGGAAAAGATCGGGGAAAAGATCCCTGTTTTCAAAGTTTATATACTGGTAGGAGTCAGACAGTAAATAATCACAATAAATGAGCAAATTATATGCTATGTTAGGAGGGAATGCTGTTGATAGAAACAAAGAGCAGGATCAGGACTGCTGGGGTGTGTTTTCAGGATGTGCATGTGTGAGCGCATACGTGTATATGTGCATGTATGTGTGGGGGGTAGGGGAGAGACCTGTTAAATAATATTTAGGTGGTCCCTGGCTAAGATGAATGGAAATAGAGGGAGAGAAGGACACCCCCAACTGATCTCTTCCATCTGTGTTCCTCACCAACTCCCAGGGTGATTCCAGAAACTCTAGGGCTCCAACGGTCCTCCTATCAGCTCTAAATGATTTTGACTGATGTGATTAGTAGGCAAAGGAAGAAGATGGAACTCATGAGGCTTAGACTGGTTTGTATGACAGGGGTCCCCTGTGGATAGAATGAGGGGACACTTTCATGCTCTGGAAGCCTGTGGTGGCCTCCATTGTTACCACTTACCAGACTCGTAAGTTACACCATTTACCATTGACAATGAAATGGATGGACCTTAAGTCTGGAAGTTTTAAGGACCTTTAGAGATCAAATTTGTTCGTATTAACCTAAGACTTCAACAACAAAGAATTTTTGGTTGTGATGGCAACAGTAAAAAAAACAAAAATCAGGAATAGGAAAGGAAAACAAAGAAGGGGGTTGTCTGCTGCGTAGTCCAAATTTGACCCTACTTTATTCTACATTTATTCCAAAAGGGGAAGGAAAAGACAATAAAATAACAATCCAACTCAGGTGCACAAAATGTATTTTTAAAGCATAAGGAACAAATGCTTGTTTTCCCCTCCCACCCTGGCCTGCATCTATTTTGGCTGCTCACACCTCCTTCCAAATGGCTGGTCAAAACATGCATCCTTCTGGAATAAAGCGTGAACATGATTATTTCAGTCTACATATTATCCTCTAAAAATTACTCCAAAAGCATTAACATATTTTGTATAGAAAATAAATAGAGACAAAAAATTTATGAAGGAAAACTGGAAAATGCTCACAGTTTCTGGAAGTTGCTATAACATTGCATTTAGAAAGCTGGGATTATTTCACAAATGCTGCTTAAAATTCCCATGATCTGTATATTAGCTGTTTTCAAGATAAATATTTTTGGTCACAGTTTTATAGGTGTTTTTGTATTGAAAATTTTTTTGTACTGCAAATAGTTTATATTAAAGCCATGAGAAAGAAAAACCTTGGGCTACTTTAGAGTATGTCTTGCTTAGCTTATTGTTTTTATTGCCCCTGGAAAATGAAAAATTTGGTACAAAAAAGGATTAGCAATGGAGGCTAAGGCACAAGATTATTACAGGGTAATTAAATGCCTGCCTTTTTTCATGTTCAGAAATTTTTTTTTATCTTTTTAAATCCTTAATAAAATTTGATAGATTTTTCACCTTATTACAAAGGCCAAAGTGGGAGACATGCACACTTTTTTTGATTCTGTAATCTTTAAAACAATGGTTACATTCGTGAACAAGAAAAGTGAGAACTTGTCCATCCCTTCTTTGGAGCCAATGGAACAACATTTCCAGTGCAAAGGATTAAGACATAGAAAGCCACCTTCCTGTTTAGAATCCTTCCTCCAAGCTTCTGGGGTATAACCCCCTCTGCCCTTTGCTCCCAAAGGGTGTTGGTGGTTGCTGACGATTGCTACTCCTGGGCTACACCTGTGTCCTCTGTTGGCCTTTCCAGTGCATCCGGATCTGTGGACTCTGTTCCTTACATGAACTTCTCTGGGTTTAAATAGCAAGTGTAATTTCTAAATTTGTATCTGGGCACTGACTAATACAACAGCAGGTTTGAGAATATAAAGGGATTTTGGAGAATTTTCCATTGAAAAGGGAAAATGAGGGGAAATTGTGTGAGAAGTGAATGAAAAGTAGAAAAGCAACAAATGCCTATGTAATAGAAGGTAGGGTTCCAACTTTTTAATAAATTTCTCAACCATTAAAATAAACTTGTTGATGCCCAGGACAGTGTCTAATACCTTTGGTTTTTTAACCTCCAAGGGTTTAATATATCTTGCCTTGCATTTATTGGGAGGGACTGATTAGTTCTTAGGGGAAAAGAGCACGAAAGTCTATAAAAGACAAAATAACAGATACTACATACAGTGTCACTTTTCTGCTGCCTACCCACTTTCTCCCACACAGAGTTAGACATTTGTAAATGACCTTGCCAATCTGCCTCCTGCATGCACTGAAGAGGTGCTGAAGAAAATCACATGAAATCATCATAATAGGAGATTTTTGTTATTTTCTATTATGTTCACTAATACAGCTCACACAGGTTCTCAACACTGCCTCAAAATATTACTGTCTTTCCAATTCTCATAATGACAGTATTACCTCTTGTATTTTCCCCAACTTTAAAGAGATAACACTGCTTAGTTTAAGAAAATAAAAGCAACCTATGATACTTACTGTAGTGCTCCCCTGCCCCAACCCCATAAACTTCACCTCTTGGCATGCATGACTTTGTATATAGCCTCTCTCACATTAACTCTGGTTTTTACCATGTGAGTTGCTTGGCCAATAGGGATATTAGCAATGATGACACAAGCATTTGATTAATAGGCACTTGGCTATCAGCTTTATCAGCTGTGTTTTCTTAGGAAATGCATGCTCTCTTGGAAGCCAGCTGCCATGGTGTAGAGAGAGACTACTGAACCATGAGCACTCACATGAACATAGACCCTGAAGGTTGAAGGACCGTCTTCCAGCCGAGCTCCCAGTTGAATACAGTAGCACAAGGGACCTCAGCTACACTACGTGGAGCAGAACTACCCAGCTGAGTCCTGTCAAACCCCACAATAGTGAGAAATAAAAAATCATTGTTAAACCCACAAAGTTATCAGAGGGCTTGTTACATAGCCACAGATAACTGGGACACCACTAGAGAGAAGTTTCTTCTTATTCTCATGACCAAATTAAGATAGAAACCAGAATTTATACCCATTTCTTCATTTACTCTTTCAGGAGCTCAGAAGTAAAAGCCCTAATCCCATCCAAGGCCAAGATGAGCTTTAAATCTCTTCTTTTGTTGATTTGTCAGGGACTTCCCTCCTTTGGTCATCTCTTATCTCAATATCACCAGTCTTTCTCTTCTAGATCTTTCTCACTGTAATATTATGATGCTTTTGTTCCTCTCATAATTCATACAAGTATGTGCATATACATTTTACCCTGGTGCCTCATCTCCTTCCAGTTACCATCCAATTTGTTTCCTTTTTAGCCAAACTTCTCAAAATATTACATTTGCCATTTCTCTATTTCCGTATAGTCCATTTTCTCTTCAATCCCTCCTCAATTTGGCTCCTGCCTCTACCAGTCTCCAGATTACTGTCCTGATCACTATGACTTCTGTTTTGCCAGATCAAATAGACACATTTCTGCCCTCAAGCTAATTAGACTCTCCATGACTTTTCATCATTCACCATTATATATATTTCTCTTGGGTTCAGAAGTATCATGTTTTCCTCCTAACTTACTGGCTACTTTTTCTCGGTTTCCTATTTTCACTTCTTCACTCACACTTGACTAAATTGGAGTTCCTCTTTCTGCAATAAGTGTATACTTTGTCAAGGGCAATTACTGGGTTGTCTATAGACCCTCTGATCTTCTGCTTTCTCCCCAAAGGCAATTCTAAATATCTAATTTAGTGGCTAAATATCACCTGTATTCTAATGACAACCAAATCTATACCACTAACTCATTCTCCAGGGGACTATATACCATTGTTTACCTTTTATCTCCATTTAAATATCTGCCACACATCTCAAGGATAGCAATCTGAAACTCAATTCTTTTCTAATCTTTCCCACCACATGACTCCATCAGATATTCAC
Organism: Pteronotus mesoamericanus; assembly: GCF_021234165.1. NCBI lineage: Eukaryota > Metazoa > Chordata > Mammalia > Chiroptera > Mormoopidae > Pteronotus > Pteronotus mesoamericanus. Next base: position 3,656,095 of record NW_026555277.1, read on the forward strand.
TTGCTAAATTGAGAATCATAGGATTTATGCTTGATTTTCTTATTTGTTCTTTAAATAAACATTTAATTGATTACTTCCCAGCACCAAACATACATTACCATTATTCTTGTCCTACGTGAATTCACTGCTTATAAATAAAATAGACATATGAATGTCAATTCATTAAATTACAACTGGAAAAATGTTAATTACAATATGACTGGAAAAATGTTATAGAGAGACCAGATAAAACATGCGCATTAAAAAAAAAGATAAGGTTTAAGTACCATTCAAAGAAATGGAAAAAAATTTTTTTCAAATGGCAATGTTCTGAGAAATTTTGCTTTAATTACAAGACACATTTAGAATCTCATTTGCCGTACTACTTGAAGGTAGCCAAACAAGTTAACTCACAATTATCCTTCAGGAAGAAGAGTTCTCAGGTTTTAAATAAATGTTTTCAAGGCATTTCCTAGTGTATAAACCTTGTTGAGCTGTGCATTTGGATTTTTCTCTTCCTCATCAGATGTCTCCAACTTATTTTCCCCTCAGTATTTCCACAGAACATGGTTATAAAGCCCAATTTATTTTTCTCTCTCCACAATCTTGTTTTGCTTCTCTTCAGGGTAATTTTAGAATTCCAAGGAACCTGACGTCCCTGGTAAACTCCCTACTCTCCAGAGACACGCAAGCGTGATGTAATTGAGTAGCGAGGTACATTGCTTAATGCACAGACATTTTTATGTTAAGCACTTACATTTGGTGACAACCTGAATATTAACAAGGTATATGCATCTTTCACATATCATATTTCACTGAGGAAATTCTAGGAAAAAGGTTAAGAATCATAGTCAGTTTCACCTATGTAGTGTGACAGTCTCTGGATGTGCAAGAGTTAAGGGAAAATAATTATGCTTCATTTAAAGAAGTATTAAGAAGTGTTACTAAAGTGTGTCTTTTTATTGTACCTGTTGGGGTTGGAAATGCCACAGAGAGTATTGATATTGCAAAGAATTTCTCCCCGATTCAACAAACATTCCAGTAGAATAAATCATTACTGGTAACAGGCTTAAGTTGGTATACAATAGTGAAAAACAGTCTGTAAGAATGATCTCAGTTCTTTTCTAATCTTTCTAACAATTATTAGATAATGTATCTCTGATGAATAACTGTAATATTAATCTCTGCAACTTTACTTCCAAATAAATAAAGGTCAACTTCAATATATATTTATTAAATATAGCATGCTTCAGGAAATTAGTAAGTTATAAAGATACAAAGAAGAATAAGACCTTTAAGAATACACAGCTTAAAGGAGAAGATAGTCTTACCAAAAAGAAAGAAAGAAAAGGAAAGGAAAAGAAGAAAATAAAACAGCAATGCCAAGTATGACAATCTGCTATAGAAGAAGGCTCATAGGGAAAAAAAATGCTTCATTCTGGAAAAACAATCTTGAGAGAAGTTAGATAAATCTTCACTCAAAGAGGTTTGGGGCAGGAACATGAAGAATGTGAGAAATTTTCCAAGAGAAGCATTTCAACACAGGTAAGGCCATGAGCAATGTGCAAAGGGCAAAGAGGGATGATGAATTTATAGAGTTAGAGAGGACGCTGAGCTCCCAACTGAGGACAGAGCCTGGGCTGATAGGGAGATCAGGGCTGGGCAGGTCCAGGTCTACAGGGCAAGCTGGGTGCTTTGGGTGCTTTGGAGGGGGACCTTGATTTCATATATATTCTTTACTGGATTTGAGTTTTGGCAACATGACAGTTAACTATATTTAACATGTAGTTAAATATACCCTTTTGCACTTACTTACGTGATGAAATAGCTGTGGCTGCTATGTTTATAATTTAAGGATCTATAGATCCTTTACTGAAACTCAATCTTGCCTTACAACCTTCCAGATTGCAATAAAAAATGTAAATGTAATCAACAGCACACATTTAATGAGTTTTAACCTATAAAGAGTGCTAGGATCCTTTCCTCACAGAGAAGTTTTCACAGATAGGATGTGTATATTCTAAATTTATCTACATCTATATGTATGTCTCGGTCCCTACCTATATATCTGTATCACTATAGCTGTATCTCGAGTAAGAAAGGAATAAAAGTGCAATTATGAGCAACTGTTCCAACTGCAAAGGTAACCCTTTTCTATTTCTCGCCAAGTAGCCCTGCTGTAGGCACTCACCACCTCTCACCTGTGCCACCGCCATCGCCCTCAAATGGTCTCCCTGACTTTACATCTGAGGCCCACCCCCTCACCCCCCACCGCCGGGTCTGTCCTCAGCACAGGGGTTCTTCTTTAATATATGATGGTGCCACTCCTCTTTCTTCCCCACTCCCTCAATGGCCCCCTAGGATGCAAGGCCCCAGGGTGGATTCCAAGGAAGGTCTTACATGGTCTCACCTTCTCTGTCCTCTCCGACCTCACTTCCTGCTCCTGTCTTATTTACCCACAATGCTTCCCCCCGCCCTGACCTTCTTGCTATGCACCTCCTGCCTGTGGGACTCTGAAGCAACTATTTTCTCCATGTGGAACACTCCACATCAAGATATCCAGCTAAGTCACACACTCACCTCCTTACTGTCTGTGCAAGTTGTCAGTTGACTATGTCTCACTTCTGAATTTATCCTCTTATTCTGCTAATGACAAGAGATCTAGGCCCTTTAAGTATTTTCTCCTGTGCCAGCTGGCACAACAGTAAGCTTTGTCAGTAGAGGACACTGAAGGGGCACTGCGGTGGAAAAGGGTCTTCCTTCCTGGCTCCAGCGGCTCACGGGCCAAGCTCCCACATAGCAGGTGGCTTCCGCACAGCCAGCTCCTGCCAAGAACAGAGCTTCTCTGGTGCCTGGCTCCTAACACACCCCAACCAAGGTCATCAGCTGCCTGAAGCACCCCGCCCCCTGCCCCATGGCCTTGTAGTAGAGCACCTCTGATGGGAACCTACTGTCAACAGTTTTCCCTAGCCCCTAGAGGATGGTTTTCCAGCAAGTTAAAAGAAAAAATCCTGCCATTGACAGTCTGTTAAATTCACTGAGCCTCCAGACAAGAAGGATTTTGGTTCCCCTAAGCTCTTTTTGATTCTTCTTAGTTTTCAGCTGTTCTCATTAGATGAAGTTGTCAGAAAGCAGAGATTTCCAAAGGGTGATGTGTTCCCATGTTCTGCTCCATATAATCAACTTAGTTTAATACATATTAGTAGCAAAAAAAAAACCCTTAAGAAGCACTTGCCTTAAATCCCTGCCTTCGCACTTAACAAGAAAGATCACAGAAAGCAATACGTATTGTACAAACCCTCAGCACAGACATAGGGCCATCAAAGAAAAGCACTTTTTCTGCAACAAGTGTATGTGTTGTTGAGGTCAACTAAAGGCAAGATTTATGTACTTATGCAGTCACTCTGCTTGAAGAAGTGGCTTTACACAGTCTCCTCGAAGGGAGAATGACAAACTGCTCAGAAGCTGGATGCCTGCAGTTTGGCAAAACAGCACTAATCTGGGCGAATATGCCCGGCTTGTAGGACCACAAGAGGCATGGCTCAGGGAACCCCTGACATGCAGAAGAGTAAGAAGGATGAAAACTAACTTCCGAAAGTCAATCAAGGGAAAAAAATCAATTATGTCTCAATTGAGAACCTTGGTTTTTCAAACCTTACCTAAATGGCATAGGCTGAACATTCTTTGATTTATGAAATGAGGATAAACTAAAATTGACATGGTATCAACAGTATTTGCCACCACACATGATTAATTTGTGTGCATACTAAGATTTGGAAATGTAAAACAATGTAAGAAATACAGTTTAAGGTTTTACACACCTCAGAGCAAGCAGACAACACTCTCATCTTTTAAACCATCCAGAGTGGTTGCTGTGTCCTAAGCAAAGCTGAGGCCGAGGCGGTGCATGGACCGTGGCCAACGCTCTAGTTCTCTGTGGACAGTGAATCACTGTGCTTTTCCTCTCAACTCTCCAAATGTCTGTACTTCTTTCTACATGGAACATGCTTGAAAGTGCATTAACTCTTTTTATTAGTTAGTCCCCTGGATGACTCATTTGTAAAATAGCACACTTAGGGGCCAGGCAGAAATAAAAAGATACAGAGGAAAAGGCAAGGGTTTTGTAGAGAAGTAAATGAGGAAGAGGATGTGTAAGAAAGGCAAGCTATCAACTCATTTCCTCCATTTTCCTTACAGAACCTCACTCATTTAATGATTTACTACATTACTCCATAGTGATTTAGTATAATTGCATGGATAAAACGCTATCCAGGATTGAGGGCAGCCAAAAACAGAGAGCACAGAAAAGTTGCAATGAGGGTTACATTAGTAATCTCCACTTCATTCGAGGACACACGCTTTCTGATGTCCATTTACCCATAATTGGAAATTGATGCAGTGTTGCAATTGACAAGCTGCATAGCTTTAGAACATATAGCCTCATCTTTGTATTAAAATGCTACTCAATAGGCAGGCAGAGGTGCTTAGTATAAATTATCATCACCCATCCTTACAATCTTGGGGTTCTGGAGAAATCCACAAGCCAAAGAACCAAGGAGCACAATAGTGGTATCAAGGTCACCGGGCATTATCTAGGCCACATCCATTCAGTGTGTTAAGGGACAATGACTATGCTGGGTCAGTCTAGCCCACTATGCCCACAGGAGACTCACAAACTAGGCAAATTGGCAGTGAGGAGCAAATAGAGAGACATTTATGTACACTATACTTTTTAAATATTTACACTATTTTTTTTGTCAATATTTTACTTGGCTCTTCTAGAAGTTCTTGGGTGTGGGGGCTGCTGGATTAAGGATTGTATTTTCTCATGTCTCCCAAAAAAGACTAAAGCTAAAAAAAATAGAAGAGAAAGATTTCCCTTCTTTTAACTCAATAAAGTAACACAGGCCATTTGCAGTGCGGATGACTCCCATTAGATGGGAAAAAGAAAAGTCAGAGAGAGAAATGCGGAGGGGAGTTATGGTTTGCCCTATTTATTTATCAACTATTTAGATTGTCTTGGGATATTTATATTACTCTATTAAATTATAGTTTACTGCTTGCATTGCTAACTAACTTCCCACAAGCTGACTTCTGAAGTATCTGACCACATAGTTGAATCATTTCTAGGAAAGCAATACATACATCTTCTTTGCATCTGAGTAGGCAGATTTCTAGGCTGGTCCCTGAGTGTCCTGCCCTCTGGGACTTTTATAATTTTCCCTCCTTGAGTGCAAAGGGGACTGTGAATATGAAGGTGTTTTTCTCCTGTGATTAAGTTACAGTATATGGAAAAAAAAATGAAGGGAGTTTCCAGTTATAATTAAGTTTCTGAATTTGCTGGCTCTGAGTTCATCACAAGGCAAGTTATCTTGATCGAGCTGTTTAAAAGGTCCAGGACTTCCATGGAGGGAGAGAATCCAGTGAGAGGGTCTCTCTCTTTCCATCCTGAAGAAGGAAGCTATCATGCATTCCACAACCTCAGGGACAAGAGTTCTGCCAACAACTCGAGGAGCGTAGCAAGAACCCTGACCTAGCTCCAGGGGCACCCGGATTCCAGCCTTGGGCAGCCCTGGGAAGACTCTGCACTCACAGAAACTCTGAGACAATAAAGGTGTGGTATTGTAAGGGACTAAATGTGTGTCAATTTTTTGCACAGCAATGAAACACCCTCCGAATCAATGCCCCGATCACAACAGACACTCAAGAAACTTGAGTTTATTGGTTTCTCATGGAAGAGTCCATCAGAGCTAACAACATGGACCAAAATCCTTGTATGAATCTAAGAATCCTTGTATGAAACGAGTGAGGTCAAATCCAGCCGCTTAAGAGAAGTATGATGGGTGAGGCCATGAATGAGGTGGGGTAGTTTTTGAACTAGAATCAACAGTTATGGCAAGGCCTGAGAGATGCGTGGCATGGTGATCTGACTTACAAACTGTTTCATTCATGGGCCTCAGGGTACATTTAGAAAAAGATCATACACTGTAGATGTACAACTCTGTCTCCATCTGAGCAGTGCCTGATTTGGCAGATGGCTTTGACACTAGGAAACCTCACAGCTTCTGATTCCGTCAACCTGGAATGAGAAATCCAAGAATGTGGGCCGTCGATGATAATCTCCTCCATCACTCCCATAAAACAAACAAGAATATGCGCTAGAATACCACCAAATGAGGATGTGAAGAGCCTGTTTTTCACTTCCTTTGTGTTTTATTAGTGCAGTGCTAAATGGGGCTTTGAGCACTCCTTGGGCACACCTCAGGAAGTACAAGTGCCACTTGGGATATGGAAAAGGGCCCAAAGAAGACCTGTCGCAGTAATCTATGTGAGCCATTCAAAAGCCACTTGAAAAGCCAGTTCTGAGCCCTTGGAAAGAACAAAAAACGTTGCTGAGAGAGGAGGGACACTCTCAGGAAAAGATCCAAACAAACTGAGAAAGAGCTAAGCAGGTACACAAAAGGCCTAATTGTCAGCATTTTCCAAATTTCCATCATCCCACTCACTTTGAAGGTCTGGTTGGGGAAGTTTGGAAAGCCACGGGGACTGTCCTAACTACTCTCCGCTACCTGAGGCCATAGTCCAGTGCTGACAGTGAGGACAGCAGGGTACTGAGAATCTATGTTAAGCTACGTACTTTGCTTATGTCTTTTACCCCACGTATTCTGCTTAACAACTTGGTAAGATGGATTACTTTTTCACTGCTACATAACAAGTTATCACAAACACTTCAACTTAAACATCAATACCCCTCACTGGCTCACAGTTCTATAGATCAGAAGTCTAAGCACAATCAGAACTGAGTCAGGGTGCCTCAGGCTGAGGTCAAAGTGGCATCCAGGCTGAATCCTTGTCTGGAAGTTCGGGGGGAAAGAATCCACTTCCAAGGTCATTACTGTTGTTGGCAGATTTCAGTTCCTTGCAATTATAGGACTGAGGTCCCTGTTTTCCTTCTGGCTTTTAGTTGGGTTATTATCAGTTCTTAAAGGCCAGCCACATTCCTTGCCACATACTCCCCTTTATCTTCAAGCCACGGATGGCATGTCAGTTGCAGGGAATATATACAGGGTGGGTACCCCAGGGAACGGGAAATCTTGGATAGCATCTTGAATTCCACCTACCACATAAGATCAGTATTTCCATTCCACTTTATGGGTGAGGAAACTGAGACTGAGTGAGAGGAAAGAGTTTTACATGCTGGTAGTGTTGACATCAAAACAAAGTCTGTCTGCCTGTAAAGCCATGCTTTTCTAATATGTCATGCTGAGTTGTAAAAGGAATAATCTCTTAAAACAATTATGACCACTTGATAAAATATTAGAGATCTGGGTTAGTAACTGAGAAAGCAATATCAACATATGGTGCTAATTTAGGTTCCCAAACTGGAATTATGACCTGGGAAACCTGCAAGAGCCCAGGGTCATAGGCACACTCCACTTGTCTACCTACTGTCCCCTCAGACATCCGCAGGTTGATTTTGAAGCTTTACATTAGTAGAAAATCAGAGTCAGGCACCTTTAAACTGTCAACACCAAACAGCAAAAGAGCAACACATATGCTTTGTAGGAAAAGTCACATTATTAAGATGTGTTCAACTATCTTTTCCAAAGCTAAACAACTAATTACAGGGAGGAAGCTTTCATGATTGTCATGCCAGATTTTCTGGTTTCTAGAAATAATTTCTTTGAATCAGAGCTTGCCTCATGCTATGGAGAGAGATATGCAGGCTGAGTTGGAGGGTTGGGAACCAAACTGGTAATAAGATGAGGGAAAGGGCTGATTCTGTTCCCTTTGCCACTGGTTCCCCAGCCCTACGAGGCAGGTGCTCCAAGTATTGGCTGAATAAATGGAGGCCTGAAAAGCAACATTCCTAGAGGCTGTAATTTACCATTCTGGCCACCTTGAAGTAGGAGTTTGAGTTTTTAAAGAAGCAACCATATAGTGAACTTCGCTTCCTCCTTTGGTTCTGGCTCGACCACACATTTCACGTTTCTAAGGACCATCATGACGGCAAATAGTCCTGCAGGTGTTCCAATTTTTGACTCATACATATGATTCAACTAAACATTTCTAGAAGCTAAAAATCAGAAACCAGGTACACTATCCCAATTCAAAAATAGTTTCTCTTTACTTGCCAAGAGATGATCATGAACTGAAACCACAAATTAAAGGCTGGAAATGACTTGATGGAAAGTTTCATAACAGATGAAAGTTAAAACATTCAGTGTTTTGCCAACTAATATTATAAGCTTTTAATAAGAGCAAAAGAAAACCTTGACAAAAAATACTGATTTTTTAAGGATGTTGAGAATTGCATAGGTGTTTGAAATTTAATAAAAATTTGCTTTCCCCATTATACTTAATATTAAATTAATGTCATCGTATTATGAAAACATTATTCACCTGGAGGATACTTCCTTGCATATTTGAGTGATTGCATAAAATGTTTAAGCCTTTAACATGTAGAGTGTGTGTATTATGGCCTTTCTTTTCCTCTCCTATTTGTTTTTAATATATGTGGTTCACCAAACCAAAATGTCATGGTATTCAGGTCTATTGTACCCATTAGCCTAGGTGATGATTCCACATTTAAAATAATATTAACTTATATTTGTGTAGCAATTTCTTTCAACTGTGCACTGTTGCAGACCTTAGCGCACGGGGTTGTCATGAGGCTGTGAGGAAGGCAGGGCGCAATCGATTTTCCGTTCTTTATAATCACTATAAAGGTAAACAAACTGTCTCCATGGGTCATTTGCCCAGAGTTGATGCTTGCACTTCGGTTCTAAGTACAGTGTCTTTTTCTTGTACCACAGGTTGTCTCTACCAATGATGTTCTTGAGGAATGGGATATGGATTTTCCTGAGCAATGAGAATGGCGGACGTGAGGTTTCACGGTTCTGCTTTTTCTGGATCGCACATGAGGCACAGCTTGAAGGGACTCTCAGCCTTTGTAGTTATCTTCTTTTACTTTATCTAATATTTCCTCAAACTAAGTCGCTGCTATATGGAAGCAGTAAAAAATGACAATAATTGCCAGTTTATCTTCTCTACTCTATATATTTTAAAGATATTATTGTAGAAATTTCTAAAATAGCATAGTAGATGTATGTTTTTAATGAGGCGAGATAAATTTTTTAAACTAAATTTTACCTTTCTTGGTATGTGATTTTTATTTTGTTTGTGTTCATCATTATGCCATTTCTTTTCCTACTCTGGAAAACTGTTTTGCTACAAGTCCATTTCTTTTTAACTTTTATCCACAGGGAAGTCATAATCCCTTACTAAAATAGAAGCTGGTTACCATGGAAATCATTCTAATGCCACTGAATCAATATTTTGATTTTGCTGACATTTAATGTAAAAAGAAAAGGCAGACTAAGATTTATAAAAGTCGGTTTTCATTTTTGTTATAATTTTGATAGTAGAAAAATTGTAAAGAAAACACATGCTCCATAATGAACTCCAGCTAAGTCACAATTATAAATAACTGAGAATTTATAAAAGAACAATCTACATATTTATATCATTTTGGCTTTGAGTACACACATATGAATGCATTCCCTGAGACTTTCCCCCATCTCTGAAATGAGTCCTGATTCCTGTGGTTATGGAAGTCTTAACTTGAAAGAAAAGATTTGAATGTACCCAGTTTTACAAGTGCCTTTTCATTAAGTGTTCTGAGTAGAAGGTGAAATTTGCATTGAGAATCACTCTTCAACAGAAGCTGACCATTTCTGCACCAGATCCTAACAGTCCCTCTGATCCACTGACCATCCTCAAAGACACACTACAGCCGAAGGCTCCTTAGCCCATCTCCAGAGCTCCTTTTGATGTCGAAGCTGGACCTAGCCTTTAATAAACCTCACCGCCCGTCAAGTAGTCTTCCAAGTCTACCGTAAGTATTTGCTGCTGCTACAGGTGTGTCCTCAGGAGAAATAAAGACAATAGGTCCTCTATGGTTTGATAATTCGCTATTCGGAATCCTAGATCTTCAGATGCTGAAGGGATCTGAAAGAATTAGGAGCTTTTCTATCTCAGGAATTAGCGACCTAAAGCATCTCAAACAAATGGCAATCAGTTCTATTTTTAAGATAATTGAATTGCCACACAAGTGTTTCCTTTAGGGAAAAATCATTCTGATTTTCAGCTTGTGTCCACTGTGAACACCTTGGGGCAGATTCCTATGGCCCAAGGGGGGCTGCTCTGAAGTGTGTATTTGACACTGCTTCCAGGAATGTTTCTAGAAGCATTATATTGCTTGATAACCCCTTCTTACTGGCTGCTTTCCTTGTCTCTTTCATCTCTCCCCTCCCCTTTGGCTGGCTTTTTTTATTCTCGTCCATTCTTGAATCATTCTAAACTACATTCAGGCCCACCTCATTCAGAGACTACTCTTCTAAATCAGTAAACTTTTTTTTTGCAAACAATCTAATGTAATTAATTATATAGTTTTCTGGCAGCAAACGCAGAAGAGAGGTAACCTCTGGAAACAAGATCATAGAAAACAAAGGGAAATGAAAGGCACCATGTGTCAGTATCAAAGGAAATCTGAGAACAATATTTAAAATGTTCAAAAGGACATGTGACTCCTTAGTGTATTAACAAGTGAACCAAACACCTAAATTGTTTCTAAAAACATATATGTGTTACAAGTTAAAAAACATACTGATGACCTTGAATCATAAGGAAAAAAATTCAAACAGTCTAAGGCAGCAGGGAAAAAAAGTTACATATATAGACACAGATGTACACACACAATCTTTGTTGTGCTATTCATCACAGCAAACCAAACTGGAACCAATGTAAGTATTCATTAAGGAGGCAATGATTAAAGTACTCTCAAGTATATGTCCCTCCTTAAAAATGGTGTTTCCTAACAAATTGACTGCCATGGAAAACAGTCCCAAGAGACTAGGTGAAAATACAAAGCATACAACTCTATGCACAATGATTTCAATTTTGTAAATAAGTGTACACATATATGTTATTCACATTTGTACTCTCACACACATATACACACTCATGTTGTATTTTTGCATGAATGGGTAGTAAGAAAAACTGAGCCTAAGTGGATGTTTTTCCATATAGAATGGCTGGATTAGCTTCATCTCCAGGCATTTATTTATATTTGTTAGTATGCACTGAAGTTCTTGGGTTTTTTGTTGTTGTTGTTGTTGTTAAATAGGTACTTGGACACCAATACGGAGAAAAAATGAGAGATGAGGGTAATGGAAAATAAGGGCTATGCCTCATGGCCACCTCATCTTATGGACTAGGTCTGAGCTTCTGTGGGAAGATGAGACCAGGAAAAGAGGGAGGTTCCATGCAGGGTACGGGGGGCTAGGGAGCCCAGCTGACAAAGAAACCTACCCAGCTGAAGAAAGGACCATATGGCTTCTACTCTAAGGCAAACCACTGTGATACTTGCTCTCTTGGAGGCTGCTGTGGGGAACGCAGGGGACAGACAGAGTGGGAGAAAGGCCAGGGGACCTGGTACAGCCATGCCCTCACGCTGCCCACTGGCAGGCAGCACTGGGAACCCTCAAGTGTTTTCCACAACCAATATTCAAACGTCTCAATGGCTTCTATCAAAACACACAAGGCTACTCTCCCACCAAGAGACTCTAAGGAAAGCTGAGACTTACTGACTCAGGTAAGGACTAAAGAGCTATGAGATCTGGGGTTAGCCTGACCTAATTTATAGTCATAGCCCAGCTAGGAGGCTGGGATATATTTGATGTATGTATTTCACAGCTGAGGAAAATTACACACACACACACACACACACACACACACACACACATACATGCGCTGGAAGTACACCAAAATCAAAAAAAGAATGATTATTTTAAGAAATGAATACAACTTTTATCTTCTCTATATTTTCGTGCATTAGGTTCCCCCTTAAAATCACATAATGCTTCTTTAGTTACATAAATGATACTTATAAAAGCAAGACAACATAAATGTCTAGGCAAAATAATTTCCTAATAATCTGAAGCTTTAAGGGGTAAGAAACCCATATTGCCTTCCAGACCCGATAAGCCAAATACATTTTCCTCTGTGTCTTTTGACAGCACTCAAAAATTAGCTCCCCGCACCACCCCTGCTCCCCATCCCCCACTAAATCCTGCCTTTGTGGGGCCTCAGGAAGACAGAGGACTCTGTGGCCTGGGGAGGAAGGCAGATGCTCGTTAGCAATGTGTCACCTGGAACCTTCTGGGTGAAGTGGGCAGGAGGGGTTTACCTTCCGAGCGCTCGGGGGCTTTGCCGCCCTTCCCGGGGGCTGTGCTGTTGACCGTCTCCGACGAGGTGCTCAGCTTGGTGCTGGGGTCCCGCTTGGGCTTGGGGGGTGGTTGTTTCCGGATGCCACAGCTGCGGTCGTCATCTGTGCCCCCGACCGAGTGCAGGGACTGTGACCTCACGGAAAAGCCACTGGAGCAAGGATGGGGAAGTCGGTCCTGAGGAGCGGGCATCGTCATGAATCCCATGCGGAAGTGCTTGCCCACGTAACTGGCGTCGTGGCCGCGCCCTCCTTCTCCATCTATGCTGTAAGAGAAAGCAGAGCGCAATCCATGGAGAGAGGCCGAGCCAGGGGTGCAGGGTCGGGGGTGCGGCCGCCTTTGTCAGAGGTGCTAGGTCAAATCTGAGCTCTACACCGGTGCTGCGACATGGCCATTAGCAACAAACAGTCCATACTTTTGCGCTAAGCATGACAGCACAGCAAACGTCACTTGCTTGTGATCAGAAACCCTAACACATTTCATGGTATCCTAGTATCCGGATACTCTCACTATTGTATTCCAAAGAAAAAAGATAGCACAAAGCACATTTCACCTTGGGTTGTTCTTCTTTACTTTGAGGTAAATTGTGTCGGTGGCTCAATGAGTACACAAACATTTCATGACAAGGAGTTGTAGACTGTCTTTCGACACAAGATTGAGGTCAAGAGGGCAGCACTTGAGACTCTTCTTCACTTCATCAGAATCACCCCAATTTTTCCCTGGCTAATATAGTGGGAAAGATGCAACAAACAGCAACAAAACTGGGGGGTTTCTGTTGCCAGGCACAAGGGGGAGAAAGAGAGAGAGAAAAGGAGACAAGCAGGGAGGAAGAGGAGGGAAGTATTTGCTGGGGAAGTAAAGGGGAAGGAAGGGAGGAAAGGAGAGATGTAATACTTGTTTACGTCACTGAAGGAATTGCCAGCCTCTCTTAGTTCTCCAGAAACCTCAGTTGCACCAGAACTTTAGTTTTACTGTAAGCAAGCATCACAGGGTAAAAATAACAACATCTAATAAAGAGGTGTAGTTAAAATAGCTTCTGATCCTCGGATAGTTCTAAATACCTAATAAGTAATCAGAGTATGCAAAGTTTCCAAATGTAAAGTTCTTAAGTTATACATAGAAAAGTTTGAACAAAAATGTATAAATATAAACCTCTCAGTTTGAATCACATGGGAAATGATTCTTGGGCCTTTGTCTATGGCACTAAATTATAGTGACTCTTTTATGAAGAAAAAGGACATGAATGTCAATGTGAATTTTTAAAAGAGATTTCTTTCTTGCATTTCCTCCACATATTCATTTGTCATTAGAGGAAGCAAAAAGAAATGTTATTAAAATATTTGACTGATTTTCTTAGACATGCATATGAGTAGTAAAAAGTATCTTTGAATATATGAATTTTGGAGTCCTGTTAAGTCTACCTTTTTAGAAGTTTACTTAGATCTTTTTTAAACCTTAATGTTAGTTGACTCCTCCTTTATAATTGAAGGAATTCAAATTAAGATTTTGCATTTCTCTTTATTTGTGTCTTTTCATATCATTATTGTGTTTATCATAAATTTATCACGTGAGTAAAAACAATAATGGTAAATGAGGTTTTCCCCCCTTCACTTGGGACTTACGACAATGAGATGACAATTGTGGGCTCAGCCATAACGGATTCAACAGGAGCATGAGACTGATTCTGCCATGTAATTCTGATGACAATTTGTCCCTCAATCAAAAATAGTTTTTATTTCTTTTTTTTTCCTGAATGTTTTGCGTTGATATTCAGATTCTAGGTATACCATCTTTGCAAAACAAAATAGATGTGGCTGGAAACTCAGTGCACTGAGTAGAGCAATGGATGTCCCCAAGCACGAATGCAATCAAAGGACAGCTAAGTGGAAGTTGTCACATCACGGTGGTGAGCATCCGAGGCGGGTGTGGTGTTTTTATGCATATTATTTTCTGTGCTTTCAAGAACATCAATCAAAAAAGAATGAGAAGCTTTCTCAAATGTAATGATTTGCACAAAATCATTGAGAATTGCAGGCAGGAGGGGTGGTGGAGGGGATGGGCGTGGCAGAGTGGGAGGGTCTACCTTTGATCTGTGATGGTTGTGGCCTTGAGTTTTTTCATAGAAGGTGAGATATTTGATTTCATATAACTTTGACTTCAATCATTTTACACTCTCATGTGCTTTCCTTATTTTTGTTGCCCTGTCACTCAGCACAGGTGCCAGGTACTTTAAGGATTTATTTAGAGTCATCTTGTTCCCTGTAACAGCCCCACGTGGGGATGAACACATGTTACTAATGCACACAGGCATTTATGAGGCAGTTACGAGGAATAATTGCATCAGCAATTTCTCTGTTACTTCTGACCTAAATAGGGCCTGTACCTTTTCCCAAATAGATAATTAGTTCTGCTGCTTCATTTCAAAATTACATTTCTTTCAGCATAAAACACTTTCATCAACTATCTGTGCTTTAGTTCATATACGTACACGTACACGCACACACACAAACACTAACACTTCTTCCAAAGAGTAACTCAGTATATGCTTCAAACAATAGCAGCTCTCAGATGCAAGTTTAACTTGACGAGGCTGTAAATGCAGAATGAAGAAAAGTGGATAAGATAAGTTGGATAAAAAGACCATTGTCCATGCCAAAGCTAAGGGTAAGCAATAAAGGTTATGGTACATTAGGCTCAAGAGGCCATTAAAGACAATTAGTTTAAAGCAAATTGAAGATTGCAGAACATACCATACAATGAATTCCTGATTTTACTATAGAAATACACAGAGATTCTAAAATACGCAGATTCCTGGACCTATACTAAGGACAACTATTGAATCATATCTCTTGAATCAGAATCTCTATAGGTGTAGCCAATGGGTTTGTATTTTTAAAAACTATATCCAGATGTTTCTGATGTAGTAAATTCAGATATCCTCCAGAAACATTAAGAACAATAGTAAGGTTCATTGATGAGCAGACATCTGTTAGTTAGAAACAGCCAGAAGACACAATCATTTAAAAGTGGGACAAAGGAGACTTGTCACAGATGTGGCAAAATACATAGGTAAGGAAAAAATAAAAAATAAAATAAATAAAAGGTACAATGTATGAGATTTTGTTAGGTTATACTGCAATAACAAACAATCACCGATTTTTAGTGATTTACAACAACAAAGGTTTATTCCTTGCTTGTGACAACTGAGTTGGCGTGTAACAGCTGTAGCTTTGCTCCCCATGTCTTTGTTCTAGGATCTAGCCCCTGCAGGATATGTTCCCGGGGCAGAGGGAGGAAAGCACTCACTGAACTACAGTGTCTCCTAAAGCTTCTGCTCAGATGAGTCATTTAACTTTTCACTCACATTTCATTGGCTAAAACCAGTCTTACAGCCAATCTTGATGTGAATGGGGTGGGGGTGTATTCTTCAACAGCAAAGCCCTTCAGGTTACATGACAATATTTGGGGATGCATAATCTTACAAGGAGGGGACCAAGTACTGGTACAGCAGTTGTGGTATATACTGCTGAGATGTCCCTCCTTTCAAGAGAGAAGTTGTCATGAATGAAGTTAGCTTATAATGAATGACTCATTGGGGGGACTTTGTACTTCTCGCCACCATAATTCTGAGCTTTACAGGGTTAGAGGTCTTTGACTACAAATGAGACACACTCTTTCTAGAAGACACAGCAAGAGTTCCATTGAACAAGGAGCTCCAGCTGTCTCCTGGGCAATTTGAACTTCCTTCACATAGTGGCCAGCAGGCGACAAAATGAGTCTCCACTGAAGGAAAAATCATGGACTCCCAGCAGCAGGAAGAGCTCTCACAAGACGAGGATGAGAGAAATATGTGTGGGACCTGTCCTGATACTGTCTCGCCCAGTTGTGATTTTGAAACATCACATGCAGCAACCTTGGTCTGTGGAGGTTTTTGGTGACTAAGGGTTCCAACCTGTCATGAAAGAGGGATTAGTCTCGCCACCCAGGAGGCCATGGAGACCAGCAGAGGTGTTAGCTGGGGGTGAGAGTGAGTAGCATCCACAACCCCCATACAAATTGCAGTGATGAGAACTGAGATTCATCACACTAACTGCCCCCTTATGAAGTGCCCCTCAGGAAGAGTCTCTTGAAAACTATGAAACGATGACCCCCAACTCTGTAACAGAGGAGCATCTGCTGAACTTAAGAGACAAACTGTGGTCACCCATCAAGTAGGTGGCTCAGGTCTCCATCAGGAGAGAAACTTCTCTAACGACAGAAGTTAGTTGGCAGCCACCAGCTACAGCCTCAGAATCTGGGGCAATGGTTTAGTCAAGACACTGTTCCTAGAAAGCTGCTAGCCAATAGCTGAGTAGGTTATGGTGTGGGACCTGGCTATTTCTGCCCAGTGTGGGAGTCCTTTATGGGGCAATCTCTGCGTCTGAGTTCCTCTGTTGGGCTGCTGAGACTTGCCCATGGGTATACCACAGGCTGGTTAAAGGCTCTTCCTGTCCAATCATTTTCCCATCTCCTTCTCCTGTCAAAGCTGACAAGCTAGCATCTTGGCCTTGGGCTTGCCTTGCCTATTCCTGCTTCCTCCCCATCCCAGACATCCCCCTCAATAAACCTCTCACAGTTTTAACCCTATCTAGCTTGGTGTCTGTGTTCTAGAGGGCATGAACCGACAACATACTTGGGAATAATCATACAACCTATGACATTGAGAAACCAAAGAAGAGGTAAGTGAAAGCTTAAAAACAAACCCAAGACCCTAGAAATAAGAAATTCATGTGAAAATAGGACATTTCTCTGGCTTCTGAGTGAGCATTTAAATGGTGGTTTGGGGGGTGGGGGGACGAACCAACTCCCCTGCAGGAATACTTGGCTTGAAATTAAATTTATGGGGGCTGAAGAAAGCAGTCTTTTTGCAATAAGACTCTAACACTCAAGATAGATTAAGCCTGACACATCTCATGTTATAAAAATAAAAATAAGTTTCATAATCCTGAATTTAAACAAGTGTACTTTTTCTCATACCATGTAGGGAACATTGCAAGATCTAATTGTGCTGGTTAGTTTTTCCCTGATAAAACACGCAAAAAAAAATAATGAATTGCTTAAGTTGAGGGAAGTTGTTTTCCCAGAGGTAACAGAAAATTTTTGTAAACTTCTCACCCAAACAACTTAATTGCCTAATGGACAGACCTGGATAACTGTGTTCTGGAATCACTGAGTTGTGGGCTACACCCCCCGTTTCCTCATTAAGCAGCTACACAACATTAGCTACTGCCCATTTCCTTATCTGTTACATAGTAGAACTGGCCTCACTGAATTATTGTCAAATTTACCTGAGATACTATATATGAAGCACTTAACACAGAGTCTGACATACAATACACAATCAGTAATTTTACCTTTAAAATTCCTACTTTTAAATCTTGTCCTGAATCTCATTTATGGAATTGCCATTTGCATTGTAAGGCCATGTCCCTCAAGTGTGGTATATGGTACCACGTAACCTCCAAAAAACTAAGAGTCAAAACAGAATCCTACGTTCAACTCCAAGCATCAAGATTATCTAGGCAACTATATTTTTCATGCTCTTAACTTCCTCCAACACTTGCTTCAGTTTTTCAAAGCACCTTTTCATCAGGACTGACAAGGAAAGCTACAAAACAAGAATTTCAAAACTGCTTTGACATTGCTATTCGACAGAAGTTGTTATTTGTCTGGCTGTCATCTTGAGAATCTATCAGCATTAATGTTGTGTATCTCTTCATGAGAACTATTTTCTTTCAGAGAAGAAAACACAACCCCTGAGAAAGGTGAGCTCTCAAGGTGAGATGTCATCTCTGAAAGTGACAGCGTTGTACCTTCTGTGTGGACCTTTGAAGCAAACATGGCAATGTTCCCTAGTAGAGTCTTCCTTGAGAACCACTGGAGAACAACCAGAATCCCAGCCCATGTGTGTTTTCTCCCTGAGGCACAGCTGGGAAGTCGGGGGACACACAGAAGGGTTACGGAGGAGCTTGTGAGCTTGAATATTTTCTTTTTCTAGATCAATTCTGTGAAGCTGAGTTCAAAAACCCATCTGTGATACCAATGTGCAATTTAGGCTATTTCTACTTGTGCAATATTTTATGTTGATTATTCAAGGAAAAGTATTTATCTGGTGTCAGCGACAAGGCACATTTCATTGTAGAATAAATTGGGGAAAATGCGAAAGGACAATAGAGACTGTAACTGTAAAGGAGATAATGAAATTTGCCTGTGGGCAAGTTGATGACTCTCATCCACTAACTATTCAAATCTTTCCTGTCAGGCATTTTATTGTAAGTGAATAAAGGAATTCAATATTTAGAATTTATTCATTAAAATTGATACTTAGAAGTTTATATTTGCTGTTATCTCCCTCTTGCCTTTTCTTCGGACACATGAGGCCAAATGTCTGTGACCCTGCTCTGCCCAGTGAGTTCCCTGCAGGCCACCTTCTCTAGAACTTGCCCTTTTCTCCTTCAATTGCAGCCTCTTCTAGGTATCATTTCCAGCTAAAGCAACCTGTGCTCTTGAAAAATTGTGCATAGTAAAAGCCAAGAGATTAATGTGTTGTACCTTTCCCTATTTGACAGGCAATATGCCTCAACCCAAAGTTAGATTTTTAAGAGAGTCATAATTGATTACACTGCAACAATTTTTGGCAGATGGAACTCATCGTACAATTCATCATATTTACACTCATCCCAGCCCCACGGGGCCTTTATGAGTACAAGTGGCTGTTCATCCACTCACCTCAACCTTCTTGAGGGCAGGTATCCTGTCTTCTTGCTCAGCAGAATAACCGCTAGCACATACACCTGCTCAGACATATTTGTTTTATAAAGGAAAAAAAAAATAAAAAAATTAAAAAATAAAGGAAAAGTCTACCTTGGAGATAGCTAGAGAGAGGGCTCAGCTACAGAATTTCCTGGACATTAGTCATCTGAGCTTCTTAAAAATTCATTCTCCCTACTCCTGGTAATTGAAACTCCTGGGTTGAGACCAACCTTCTTCCTCTCAGTCGGGCACATAACTCAGGCCCAGCCAATCAACCACTAGACCCCCCTGACCACCATGACTATAGCAGGGACTGGCAAATGCCTCCGGCTTGTCCAACCACAGTACACGCCATGATCCACCTCATTCTTCTTGCCACCAGGAAGGGACACTAGTGGGACCAGGTCTGCGTCATGGTAGAAGACCCGGATGTAGTTATGCCTGAAGCTAGGACAATCCTAGAACCCCTCAGTATGTCAACCCCTAAATTCCATTTTGTTGAAGCCAAATGTAGTTGCTTTTTCTGATGCTTGCTTTGGAAAAAGTCTTGAAGAAGCCAATACAATGCAGCAGTTACTAAAGAAACACTTGGACTAATTTATGTCAGAACATGCAGTTGAGGCCAGGTAAGGACTAGGAATGGTACTGAGCAGGAAGCGAATGCCTCATGCTAATTATTGCCTGAAAATATGTTTCCTATTTAACTCTATAAATTAAAACAATTAACCACATTGTATACTTGCCCCACATATATAATTTTAATCATGCAGAATACTTTGATGTGGAAACTTGGCTCCAGTAAAATTAAAGCCTGTTCATATTTTCTTCCCAATTGTTCACTCACCATTACCCTTAAAAGCTTTCCTGAGCCCCAATTGCTCGTTCAAAGCCATGATATGTGGATGTTTTTGCCTTAGGCTCAAACATTTATTTTCACCACTTCATATCCTCAGTGATATCTATTTCCTATTTTTTGTGCTCCCAATATCTTAATATTCCTAGATTTTTTTCAGACATGAATTTCCTGTGTCTGGCTGTTTGTCAATGTTTCTGGTATATTAAGGTCAAGTGTTAAAAATGGAATCTTTATACATCTTTTTTATTAACTGTTGCGATAAACTATTATTGAAAAACTAAAGAAAACAAAACAACAATAAAATAACTGCCCCAAATACAGGAAACCCAGGTACCATTAGCTCTGCATGTTATACTTAAAATTGATGCTCTCAAACATCAACTATGTGATTTCTCCTCGTTAGGATATTTTAACTCTGCCCAAAATTGGATGTCTCAGAAATAATCTGAGATTTGTAATCAAACATTCACTAGCTATCTAATTTTAGGGAAAAGTCACATAATTTCTGAGCCTCAACTACTTTTATAATGGGGCAAACTTTTCAGGATAGTTATAAGAAATTAAAATAAGATTAGAAAATTTCAAGAGCACCTGGCTAAGTGGCTGGAAAAAGTAAAAGCTATACATACACACATTAATTTACCTTCCCTGCCTTCTGAGTTTGCAGGGATCTCTGTATCAATTTTCATCTTTCTGTTCCTTGCTATAAAAGGGGCATTTTAATAATCTTCCACCCTACAGCACTATAAAGGAAAATAGTCTAACAATATAAGTGCATTTTATTTATTTCTGTAAGGTGGCTTTGACTGTAATTATCGGGTAATATCCTTCCAAATCCAAATTAGAGGGGAAAAAATATCTTGATGAAAAGTGAAGGGAAAAGAACAAAAATAAATAATTTCTTTTTTTCTGCCATAATTATTAGGTGGATATTGTCTAGAGATAGGCAAATGGCTTGAATAAATTTTATGGTTATTTCTGTCAAAATCTCACAATAATTCAAGATTCTTATGAATGTGAGGGCTCAAGGTAATCATGGCTGGGGAGTTATGCTTGAAAAACAAATATGCCATTATTTATTGCAAAGTACTTATCACCTAGAGTCTGAGGTGGATGTTGCTGCCCATCAATTTGATGCTTAGTCATAACAATAAAATGAGGATGTTAGATTGAGGAGTTGAGAGATATTTCTTTAACCTTTATCAAAAGACCTTGTATTCACTTCTAAGATACTAAAGAGGCAGGACTGAAATATAATGCTTATTAAGCTCAGAACAAATTTTATGGAGTATTTTTAAGAGACTTAGTTTTACTTGAAGCATGACAAGAGTTTTTAAGATTAACATATGTTATTATGTATGGCACTTGGGAATCTAAAATTAAAACATTTTTATTTCTATACATAAATAAGATAAGACTCCTCTACCCCTTGGAGTGTCATGGCTTAAAGAAGAGAGGATATATGAAAAATTCAAATCAAATCATAATATTCAGATTCAACTTAGAATATAGTTTACAGAAGTTAACATCGTGGGAGATCTTTTCCAAAAATTCAAGCAAAGAAGGGGAGGTTCTGGAAAATATATTTTATTTGTGTCTTTAAAACTGACATAAGCTTTGAATATGTTTTGAGAACATGCCAACTTTTTAGAAATGAGTTTGGTTAACCATATGTGGCTCCTTTTTTCAACCTAGGAGTAGGAACTAGAAATTCAGAACATTAACATATAATGGCCTTGAACTTCCTCAACAGGAGGGGCTATGTTAGCTTCAATTTAAAGTATAATAATTGGTTTGCCTTTCAGAAGGTATAATGTTTATGGAGGAAGAAACAATTCTCTGTGTTGAGTCATTTAATTCATTTGCTATTTATTCACAAATATCCAAGTGCTCATCCTTTGTCTGTTAGTGACCAAAGCAGTGTAGTCTATGCCCTTGGGATCACAGGCTACTGAACCAGCATGACTTCAGCACCATGTGGTCAGATGTTCACTCAGAGGAAGTATTGGGCAGGTGCAAGGGGCCCTAACCAGACTGAAGGTCTGGGAAGTTCCCACAGGAGGAAGTAGCTTTTCCAACTGATGCAGAACATGAGTAAGACTTAATCACATAAAGGAGAGAAGAGAGAAGGTAATTTGTGTGCTGACAGTTGAGATCTACAGCAGCTGAGAAATTATAGAGACATTTGGGCAAAACTTGATGGGAGCTTGTTTGCCTTGGATTTACCATGGAGGGAACAATGCTTGGTTCACAGAGGCACCCAATAAGTGCATATTAATCCAATAAATGAAGAAATATATGATTGGAAATAGTTCAGAAATAACTCCCATGTTTCTTAAGTATCAGATGAATGACTGTGGTATTTAAAAACGTTGTGCTCCATTTTCCCCTTCCCTTCAGTTGCCAATTTCTTAATTTATGGTGGAGAAAGGAAAATTGTGTGAATACTCATAGATTCTTAATTCCCACCCTTGTTATAAGAGTGCGTAACCTGAATGCAAGGATCAGCTTAATCTCCTCCTCTCAATTTCCACTGGCCTGCTTCAGTTTAGGTGCTCATCATGTCTTAACTAAATTAATGCAATTGCCTCTTAGCCGATCTGTTCCTACAGCATTGCCAGATTTATCCTTGTAAATGCAGATTTGCTCATGTCACTCTCTAAATGAAAACCCTTTGATAGCTTTTCCAGTTCTTCAGACTAAAAATCCAAAATTTTATGTGACACTCAAGGTTTTTGAAAGTTTGAGTTCTATACCAAGTCTCAACTGCAACATGTCTCCCCCCTGACTTTAAGATTTCTCTAATGTAGCACGCTCCCACCTTAACCATGTTCAAGATTGTTGGTTCTAAAAGAGAGTTCAAAACTGACCCTATGCCAAGTGTGGTGATGAGTCTCGAGGACACAGGAAGGATAAATCATGACCTCAGCCTCAAGTCATGCTGCTCCCTCTGCCTCAACTAATCATTCCTTCAGCTAAATCATGTTTTAGGTCTTAATCCAGGTGCGATTTCTTTGAGGAAGACTTTCATGATCAGCAAGGCTTTCTCAAGGCTGAATCCAATGTCTCTCCTCCAGGCTCTTGGAGGATTCTATGCTTCACCGTGTCAGACCACAATTCTACAATTGTCACCTGTGAATTGATCTCCTCTACTAGTCAGGTCCCAGCCATATGTTGCAGTTTAAAACGTCAGGAAGGTGAATGAAAAAACCCACAGGAAAGTCAGAAAATTCTACAAATTTATAAATCATTGTAAAAATGAGCTGCCAATGAATTAAGATACATTGCGGTTTCATCTTCTCTATCAAACCAAAAATCATTCAATGTCTTTCTAAGTAACATGTTAAAGTTATCTGGAGGCACGTTAAGGTTACCCTTCTTAAAAGTTAACATAATACTGTATTTACAAATAGTACACACCTCATTATGCCTGTTTCAAAGCTGTAAGGCACCTCAGCCATAGTAAATCCGAGTTCTTTGGCAGAGCACCTCAAGGTTTTTTTCACTGAGAATATTGTTGCATTCCAAGGGGAGGTCCCTTTGTTTTTTTACTCCTCTACAGCTTTGAATTTTTACACATCATAACCTACCTAAACTTTCTCCGGTCTTCTCAGTCTTTCAAACCAGGACTTTTGCACACATATTTATTGTCCCCCTGTATTGTCTGTTGGCTTATTTTTTTTTATCAGCAATCAGACACATTGCAAAACATTCCAGACTCCTTTTTCTTTAGAAACACTTTCTCTCAAACACCCGTGAGTTCCTGCCCCACCTCTCTCATTCTTTCTCTCTTCCTTCCTTCCATTCTCCCTGTCTTCCTTCTTCCCTTTTATTCTTCCTTCTTTCCTTCTCGCTCATTCATTTATTAAATCATTTGTTCATCTTTCATTCAAAAATATTTATCAAGTACATGTTTTGTGGCCAAAACATTGTTAGCTGCTTGAGATTCACCTTTAAACAAGGCATCAGATTTTCAAAAGCCTTTTCTCCTTGTGACTAGTCCACAAATCACACCCTCTCTGTATTTTGTGTTCTGATTTCAACCTCTAAAGAGTGGACTAAAATGTTTTCTCTCTTAAGTCACTTTTCCTTGCTAATTCCCTAATCTATGATGTTTGTTTCTCTGTCTAGGTTCTTCTTGGTCTCCTTGGAGCTGTTTTCTCCAGTCTAGACAGCTTCTTTCTGAGATGTCCCATCTTCCCCATCTTCCCTGACATTGCCCTTTTCTATTCCTCATCTTCCTGATTGTTCCTACGTGGTATCTGCACTGACTTATCTTCTGGTCCTTCATGGTTCAGCATAGGCCAAAGTTCTGTTTCCATTATTCTTTTTTCTCTGTACTTGTCCTAGATAAATATCAAATTTTAAGACTTCAAAGATTTATCTTATTTATATGATGCCTCAAGCTGAGATTTGACTGTTTCTGCATTCTGAGACATATATTTGCCCTCCCAACAAAGTGCTGGATATTTTCAAATGGATATTCCTTTGATACTCAAGGTCACTATGTTTCAAAACAAACTCAGCATCATCTCCCTGTTTCCTCTAATGAAACTTTGTCTTCCAGAGCATCATCACTATCTCAGCCATAGAGACCAAAACTTCCAAGTAATTTCACATTTATACCCTTTCTATGTGCACGTATTCAATTGGTCAGCAAATCCACCCTATTCTCCCTGGATTTCACGTCTGTCTTCTATTTTTCCAAGCCATATACAAGGCTTCTATTAACTTTTTGTTCTTGGCTACTAAGTGATACCTTACTTAGATTCTCTATCTCAATTGTCCCTTGCACTAATCATTAACCTGAAAAAATAGTCCTAAAAAGGAAATAGGATTACCTCATTTTCCTTCTTTAGAGTCTTCAAGATTACCCAAAAATAGAGTCAAGTTCCTCTGCAAGGCAATTGAGGTTTTGCATGATGTGACCAACTTCCTTTCCAGTCTTGTCATATTACCCACTCACATAATTCTGTCCCACTGGGACAAACTTCCTCTTCAAAAAAAAAAATTCAAATTCACCAGGGCCTAAATTGAATGCTACTTCCTCCCTGAATCTTTCATCAATACAACCTCTCTTCTCTAGCTTGAACTTCTTTTGCATTATGTTTTCCTTTCTGCCTCATATTATAGCTATTCTATACAAACATAAGATTTAGAATTCTTGAAAATATGTATTAAATTTTGTACATTTCTTTACCTTCAATGCTTCTGGTATATTTCTTCAAGCATGAAAAGTAACGTATGAATGTTTAGGAATTTAAATTAAATTTAGACATTAATTAAAAAGAATATATAGTTAATTATTCTAACATTATTTCCAGGCATATTCAATGAAAGGGTTATAACTGCCTAGAAAATTTTGTTTCACTAAAATAAATCTGACAGATGAAACTTTTTTTGAAATAGAAGTTTGGTTTGGAAGGAAGTGAAGAAATAAAGTAAAATATAAAGAATAAGTACATATGTCATCCAGAACTCCCCAACATCTAAAGAGAACTGAGCTCAAGATCCACAATTAAATAGTCATGCCATGTTTTGGGGGGTTTTTTTGTTTGTTTTTTTCCAGGAAGCACCTGCAAAGTGGAAAAAAATATATAGTCTGTGCATCTCCATGAAAAGACACTGTAAATCATAAACATACACACACACACACTCTGCACCCACTCTTTTTATCCACCTTGTTTAGGAGATTTTGTTTCTAGCTCTGCTCCTAAATCATTATGTGACCACTACAGAATTCATTTCCAAATATTCACTTATGTATCAAACGGAGTGGTAATACATAACCCAATGATCCCTAAGGATATTTGTGGGTTAAATTAAGAATGTAAAACAAGGTTGTATCTGTGAAGCAATTATTCTGTTTAGCAAAACAAAAAAAAATTCATAAATTTTTCTATTGAACACACTCCCTTGGAAAACTGGTAAAGCTGAGAACTGCACTCTTTGGCATTTTTAAAATCTATTTTAAAAAGAAAACAATAAACCATGTCCGCAGTTCTAAAAACTAACCTTCCATCCCTCATCCATACAATCAGAGTGACATGTAAATGTGAATCGGTAGAGATACTACTTAAGAACCAAATACTCATTCATAGATGCATTAGTTACTCTAAATGGAGAGGCCAATGTGCCATCTTTATGCACAACAGGTTGCACATCAGCTTAATGCACCCAAATGTAATAACATGATAGATTGAATTACAGATGCCATTGACTGCATACGCAAAGGCCAGAAGCCTGACTCCCTGTTTTTCTACAATGACTTTCCTGGAACAACTCACTTTCCCTGATTGGTTTCCTTCAGACAAAATAATTGAATCTAATGCTCTGTGTCAATGCAAGCACTTGGATTATTTGCTTTATGGTTTCATGGTGCAGCCCTTAGGGGCTTCAGAGTCCGGTGTTAAAATTTGCCTTTGATCAAACCTCACCCTCTCCTGTGCATCTTTATTCATAACAAATTAGAAGCTATTATCACAACAGATTAGCAACAGTTTTAATGCCCGCAGTGCATCTTAAAATAAAAAGAAATAATTTCACTATTATAATGAATGCAGCATCTTCATTGGCCTCATTATAATATTTATCACCTGTTATTTGTTGCTTGTGACAGCACAGTGAGCACATGTAGTACAATAGTGAAAGATACACACCCCTCAGGGTTTACAGTTTATGGAGAACACATTTCAGTTCAAGATCCATCCTATTGAAATAAACCATTCTGTATATACACATGTAAGGGGACCAGGAAAATGTGACTTCATGGCTGCCTCACTGACAAGGGAGCTTCTTATCTACTGAAAAATGGTTCAACTTAAGGAGGACAACTAACTCAATGTTTCTTAGGCAAAAGTTGGGTTTCTTCCCATTTATAACTGTCATTTGTGGGGATCTGTTTCAATTTTCTCTTAAAGAGTTGGCAAGCCTTGAAAAGGATTTGAATCCAGATTGGCGTCACCAAAAGAGATTTAATTACAACTCATGTAGTTTAAAAAGTGGAACACGAAAAACTAAGTTTTAGGTTAATTTAAGAATACTACGCAAGTCACAGTGTTAAATATACACACATTTCCTAACCACTCCCTTCCTTGAAATCTCAAAAAGATCTTCTTTCTTCCTATCTCAGCCACCACTCTCATGGTCAGAACTTGGACCTGTTGATTACCAATAACTTTACCCCCTCCATAACCTAATCTTAAGCATTTGTATCATTGATTACTAGCATTTATCTTTCCAGCTTTACTACCTCTGTTTGCTTAACCTTAGGTCTCCTCTGACACTTTTTTGGAACATCTTGTCCTTTGGTCTTGCAATGTTCACTGTGTTCCTCCTCCATTAGTGTAAATCTTGTCTTTTTGTGTGTAGCTTAAGTTTTATGATCAACCTTTGTCATCACTCCTGTCAAATACCATCAACACCCTGTTCTTGTATGCTGTGTTCATGTGATGAGCATAGCTGTGTCAAATGCAAGGTCAGGATCAGGAAATTCAGGGTAATAGCAGGAAAGGCTCTCATCATCACATGCACAGATGACCTTAGCAACAAACCAGATTCAGTCTGCAGTCTTCACCTCTCGTCTTTCTGCCATGGTGTCACTGGGTGAGTCTACTGAGGATCCACTTAATGGAGTGCTCCCTTGCTCAAATGCCCACAAGAGCATTTGATTTTTAAATATTTGATAATGTGACAATACCATACATATTTAATCATATTTCCTGCCACTAAATTCACGCATATCCATTCTCTGCTGATGATCTCCATCAAAAGTGCAAATATCGATTAATTAATATGTATCCAACCAGTTAGTTAAATCTGTAATTATTAGAGACCTATCTGTGCTAGATAAGTGCTAAACCCAGTCATTCAAGAGAGAACAAGATATTTATCTTCTCAAAACTTAGAGTTGAGGAGTGGAGACATGTGTTAGACTGTTAACAATGAAGAAAATTAGGTTAAGAGAAAGAGAGAAATAGGTTGGGCCCCCTTCAGATGAGGAAATGAGTGAATGATTCATTCTTCTGTAGAAGTTATGCTTTTCATTTCTTTAAATTGTACCTGTACTTTAAAATCCAGCATGAATTCACCCTCCAAGAGAAATCAATCTACTCTCATTGATGGTTGATTTCTCTAAACGTTTCTACTTCCTAAACTCACAGAAGGGCAAACAGAACAGA
The DNA here is from genome assembly GCF_021234165.1 of Pteronotus mesoamericanus. Classification (NCBI taxonomy): domain Eukaryota; kingdom Metazoa; phylum Chordata; class Mammalia; order Chiroptera; family Mormoopidae; genus Pteronotus; species Pteronotus mesoamericanus. The sequence continues at coordinate 3,684,189 of NW_026555277.1, forward strand.
TTTTTTTCTCATTTATTTCAGGATTTTAATTTTTTGTTCCCAAATAAAGTCAAAGTTTCTGAACTAGGGAGGGAATATTGTTTCTTATTTGTTTTTAACTACCACAGACTGTAGTTTAGTCCTAAACATTTAGAATACTGTTTTAACAACAACAATAAAATTGAACTATTAATATTTCTTTATAAAAATATCAAAAGAAGCCCATGTGTAAATTATATGCAATGAAGGAGTTACATGAGCATTATTAATTTCATTCTACGTGATATGCAAATAAAGTATTTTGAGTTGTTCTGGCCAAATTTAAAAAATTTAGATAAAATTAAGGCATTGCTTTTGGTGGGTATTATTAGTTTTTACTAATACTAGTATGAAAAACATGAACATAAACAAGTCCCATGGTTTTCTTTTGTGTTACATTGAACATATTTTTGACATCCAGGCAGACAAGACCCTCCCATAAAGATGGGGGTAAAAACTGCAATTGCAATTGCACAAACTTTATGAGCAGATCTCAGTCTGGTCCACCTCTTTTTCCCACTTCACGTCAGTCCCTAAAGCCTCACTAACAGGATTAGTAAATAACATTCCCCTGGACAATAACACGAAGTTCAGTAAAAATACACAAAAGAACAAAGCATACCTTGACAAATACATGTGGAACACTTATTTGCACATCCTTTCTTCCTGACCTCTTTTACCCTCTGTAGGATCCAGTTTTCCAGAAGGAATGGAATTTAGTATCTTGGTATCTGGTATCTTCTTTCAAAAGCCATAAGCAGGCTATGGAGCAAAGATTAATGGCTCCTTAGGACAAGAAGGTGAATCTAGCAGAACTGGTCACCTCAGAGTAAAGCATTAGTGATGGAACCTACACACTGGACAGGGTTTGATGTGACTAAATGCATCATGGCAACTGATTCATTCTTGCCTTTTAAAGTCATCCTCAAATTCAAGCCAATACTTCCCATTTCCCTGCATAGACACAGAGACTGCTCACAGTAAGTCAGGTGACAGAAACTTTGGTTCACATTCAGTTCTGTGGTGAGACAGAGTCATTGAGTAATTTGTCTAGCTCAGTGAAATTCAGTGATCTACATGTCACATTCCCTCGCATTGGGGAACTGCCAGTGTTCCCACCACTTGCAGTAATGAAATATTTTTCTTCTTAAGAGTGCTGAATGCTGTCACACATTTCATATGATGTGTTGCTACAAACACATCCATATTTTACAAATTAAGTAACTGAGTAATAAAAGAATGACTCTACCAAGGAGAGAACAGAGTTGAAAATGAGCTTTAAGAGGTAACATGAAATATGGGCTTGGGTCCGGGTCTTTGCAAGGATTTTATTTTGAGCGGTTGGAGAAGTCACTGGAGAGTTTTCTAGCTCTGTGCTGGAGCCAGGGCACACTGGCTTGGAAGAGCCGCAGGTACACGTGTCTTTCCACCTTCAACATGTCTTCTCATGACTAGCTTGAACTTGGCCACAGTGGACATATTTACATGGGGGAATCAGCAAATGCCACAAATCAGGGCTTCTCCATTTTTCCTGTGAAGGTGATTGTCAAACTTTCTGTCTGCTCTTTTGAACAAAAGAGTGACTTGGTATGAGCTAAGTTTCCAGTTAATAATGGGATCTGGGAGGTGAACACATAGAGGGAAGGATCAATTAGAAGGCTACCGCACTGTCCCAGATGAGAGCCCAGTGGTAACCATGGAGAGTGAGGACAATTTCTTTGCCAATCTGTTGTCAGGGAAAGCAAAGCAACTCTACCAGTTGTTTTGGGAAAGTATAAAAATCCACACATTAGTGTAAAATCTCCCATCAGTTTTATGTTTACCACATAGCACGTGGTAAGTAAACATGGCTGTAAGCAGATCTCATGTCGCAGCTGCCAGCGCGTGGCCCACACCAGCCCAAGCTTCATTCTGAAACGTGGTGTGGTGATGTCACTCTTTACAAATATATGTTTGGAGAATTCATTTTAAACATACTGTTTCAAAAATATAAAAGTTGCTGTAAAATTATTCTTACTTCAGCAGACTGTACTTTGCTATGCACCAAACAAACTATCAGGGTAAATCATGGAACATCAAAATTATCAGTCTTTTTCATTCATACACAATACATTTATTCCTCAAATAATGTGTTTGTCACAATGTCCTTGTGAATATGCACTATAGTCTGATTATACCCATTTTAGGAATGAAGAAACACAATCTGATTGGTAAATTGACTGGTAGAGTCAATTCCAAATGATTCACTTCTACAACAACCTGACAGTTTGCACTGTGCTTACATTTGAACGGAGGATCAATGACCTTGGATACTACCTTTAATGAGTAGGCACAAAGCATGGATTGAATTACTCATAATAATAAAGACAGTGATAATAAAATTATGCATACCTTGGGGATATGCAGGTTCAGTTCCAGATCACCACACTAAAGCAAATATCGAAATAAAGTGAGTCAAGCCAATTTTTGGTTTCCTAGTACATATAAAACTTATGTTTGCACTGCACTGTAGTTTATTAAGTGTGCAATCACATTATGTCAAAAATATACATACTTTAATTAAAAAATACTTTAGTGCTAAAAAAATGCTAAACATAATCTGAGCTTTCAGTGAGTCACACTTTTTTAATTTTTTGCTGCTGAAAGGTCTTGCCTTGATGTTGATGGTTGCTAACTGATCACAGATCATAATAAAAATATAATATCAACAAAATTTTGAAATATTATGACATTACCAAAATATAACAAAGAGACACAGAGTAATCAAATGCTGTTGGGAAAACAGCACTGATAGACAATGCCACATACCTTCAATTTGTAAGAAAGAAAAGCACTGTCTATGAAGCACAGTAAAGCAAAAACCAATAAAATAAGGATATGCTTTTAATCATCTGTGTTTAAGGCACTATCTTATAAGTGAATCATCTCCCAACAGTTCTATGAATTAGGGGTTATCATTGTCCCTGTTTTGCAGAAGGAAAAATCAATGTAAGAACCCTAAATAACTTGCCCATGGTCTCATTTCACAGGTTAAGACTAAGTTGGTTTTGAGCCAGGCCTGCCTATCCCCTAAGAGCCTGTGTATAATCTTATGACTCATGGAATACAGGACTTTTTTAAAGAAAAAAATTCTAAGCATAGAGTTTTAGCATATAAATATAACACTTTACAAGATGGCTTGGTTAAAACAGTGTTGCTCCTGATGTCTTTGACAGAGATGCTTCTATCAATCAACAGACAAAAGGATAGTCTCTGTGACTTGTGGACACAGAAGTACTTTACTCTTCTTAACATTCACCAGTCCCATGGGCCATGGAGTTGCCACCATGTGAGGGAGCACATGAACCTTCTCCTGGCCTTTGTTACTCAAGGACACATCTTTGCCCTTGACCTGTTCTACACAGACCCTGGATTCAACACACATCCATTGATTCATACCATCACCTCCTACTCTATTTCTGTTCCTCATCTCCTGTTCCACACCAGGGAGAATATAGGCTTCCAATCTTACTACCTAAGAATGTACAGCCAATGAATAACAGAAATAAAGTAAATGGTTAAATCGTGAGCTCTCACAGGCTAGAAAGGTTTTATTGCTTTTAAGGGTCATAGAATCAATAACTTTTCTAGAGAAGATAAGGCTTTCTGAGATCACACCCAATCTGATAATGTTCCCTACCAAAATCGACAGCTATACTCATGTGTTACAGCTGAAATGCCACCAACTTCGGACAGAGTAAAAACCCCCTACCCCCAGGCCAACGCATTGGAGAGAGGTTATCTGTAGTAGATAGCTTTGCAGAACACATATTGAGGACAAGGAAACATACTATGCTTTTCCCAAAGACAAATAATCATAATAAAAACCACAGAAATACATGTGATGAAGATTCTCTAGTCAGGCCTGAATTTCAAGAAGTCGTTAAAAGTTTGCAAATTCACAGACATTTAGACTCTGATCTAAAGTCCATAATGAAAGAAAGAAAACATTCCAACAGATGGGTGGTATGATAGTCTTCATCACAAAATGTGATTTGTGTGGAATGAAGAATGGTAGGACTGAGATGTCTACAGAAGCAGATGTGGTTTTAACCATCAATGAGACATTTCCTTTTACCACAACCTGTCTGAGGAATTCACTCACTCTTCAGAGAGCAAGTTGATCAGAATTTGGTGCTTACATTGTATTACAGAGCATGTGTTTTTCTTATACAATCATGCTATAAGTAATGAACTATATGTCATATACCTCCTATAATGAGGCAATTTTATTTAAAAAACCTTTTTGCCTTTTAAACGTCCTCTGTTAAGAACTCCAAGCACCATTAGCAAAGGATGCTGAGTGGGCTAGACTACCTTCAGGAGGCTCTGAGATTTGTCAATCCTGATCCTCATTCTGTCCCCAGAATCTAGTGCATTCTATAGAACATAAACACCTTCAAGAAGTACTGGTTATAACAAGTCATTTCACAAAAGCAGGCAAGAGCGTAATGCTCCAGGGGGACAAATCTGAAAATCAACACAACTCCAAAGTAACTAGTCATGCTGCTCATTGCACAGGTGTCCCTACGTACTCGTGACTATCTTGGCTAACAGCGAACTTTAGGAAAAAGTTGGCAAGTCCACATTTGAGAAAAGACAAAAGTATATTGAATATTTAATTTACATAGTTTGTTAAATCTGTGTTATCAGGGCCCATACAGTCCTCTTGGAGTCAGCCCTGGCTAAACTCCCCCTTGAGCCTCTGGACTGCCAACTCTGGTCTGGGGTTACCAAATCCTCTGAAGCAATATGCCTTCCTCAGTCTCCTTGACATCCCTGTCACCTCAGAGGCTTTGCTGGTGAACAGTAGGTTCTACTTGTAAAATTTAATTTACAAAGGGAGTCATGGAGCCTTCCCTTCTTCCTCAAAACTAGTCTCCCCCTTCATTTAGCAGCAAGCATCCTAGATCACTACTCCAAAGCATTGTTCATGGAAATGACTTGAAAATTTCTCTTCAAAGGATAACGATTATGGGTCTCATGTGTTGCTGAGAGTCTTTCTGTTGTAAGTAATCAAAGGAATACCTTTGGGACAACATTGCATGTTGAATGGTATAGAACAGAACAGAATAAAATGGAAATTGAATCTCAGAGCTAGAAGCTGCTCTAAGTCCCTGGAGTATTTAGTTCAGTGTTTCCTAAAGTGTACCGACAAATAGAAGCTACCCTAATGGGTGGAATGTGAATTTAGAAAGTTTCATGGTCAAGCTATTACTAACAGCCACATTAAAGACAGTTCAGCAGGTTTCCTGACTTCGGGTCACAAGGATGAATGTGATGCAAATGTGCACTGTGGCTACCCAAGAAGCTTTCACAGTTTGCAATGTTCCCCAAGTGTTTTGCTGGGAATCTCACAAAGCTGTGAGCATCCTTTGGGGAATGGACTTGTAGTTAGTGGTTTTCAACCCTGCTGCACATTAGATCCACCTGGGGAGCTTTAAAAAATGTTGGTGTTGGATCTGTCCCCAGAAAGATCTATTATTTGGTCCGGGTCAGGGTCCCAGGCACTGGTGTTTGAGAAGCTCCCCAGGGTCTCCTAGCAGACAGCCAGGGCTGAGAAGTCTTATACTGTGTGTGAGCTCAACAACAATGCTCTGGACATGAGAAAACCCTGAGCACTTACACACCCAGATTCTGGCAGCATGACCCCATATTGCTTTCATGACCTCCCAGAAAGCTGGAGATTTCAGACATGGCAAACACCACTACTTGTTTTATTTCTAAAGAAGGCAAGAAATTATTTATTATATTTTTAATAAGGAAGCGAACCAGAAATGCCTTGTTTTGTGATCAATCTCCAGCTTCTGGTAAATGGGGCAACTCATGTTTGGAAAAAACCCCCCAAAACCAGGGAATCTCTAGTCTCTGAGGAAGACAACTACAAAAACATAACTGTGATGTTGACTTTGGAGTAAGCATGCAGCTGAATGAGTGAAACAATCTATTTCAATGGATGTCACTAGCCATAGGAGAGTTTTTTAGATGAAGCAGGACTGCTCTTCCCCCTGGATTCTTAGCAAAGCTTTACAAGGCAGCATTCATTTCCTTGCCTAGGTGGCCCACTTCCCCCTTTACTAGGGTTTTCAGCGGGCTTGTTTTAAGGGAAGTCCCTGTTTCAACACTACTGATAAACTCATCCTCAGCCACCATCAGAGCCAAATTCATTTCATGACAAATGTCTGCCAGGGCTCTGTAGGTCCTCATGAAAACTGCCTAAAATCTGCTCTGAAAGAGTGTCCCTTATGAGAGGATCAAGGGGACAATGGCGTACTTTTTAAGTTTGGAAAATAAAAGTCATTATCAAAGAGACACAATAGAAATTCCATTAAGTTCACATGACTGGCTTACAAAATGAGTGGCCCAAATTTTCTCTTACACTAAATAAACAAAATCTGTTTATTATATTTTTAAAGGCCAAGGATTATCATTCTTTTCCCGGCACTTATGACTTCACTAGGCTGACACTGCCAGGCACATTTGTTCTCCTTCAAGCTCTGTGGGAGAACAATTAGGATTTTTCTTTGTCATTCCTGCTTCTAAGCAGCAGTGCGATTATGGAATGTAACGCATAAATTTTGATTGAAATCCTACGATGGTCAATCGATACGGATCAGAAGGAACTTCTTAAGAGACAAAGAGAGTTTTGTGAGTGTTGAGTCCAAATATTCATTTTTTTTCCAGCAAGATTTTCACCTCCCTTCTTATCCCAGGTACCCTGGGACTGTCAGGACACCAGTGCTTCCAACAGGTGTGCCACAATTCGCAGAAAATGACAGTGAAAGATTTATTGGAAATACTGCCTGGGCAGCTGTCCCTGTCGGTGTGGCCCTCAGCTGGAGCAGGGGACGTGTGTCATGGGAGGGGGATGGACAATAACAGAAAATGATTGTTAGCATACCTGTCAATACCTGTGAGTAAACAGCACCCCCAGAAATACTGTAGGTGACGTTGAAGGGGGGGTTTTGTTCGTCTAGTAAAGCTAATTCAGAATTTGTATCCTGTCAAGTAACCTATGGGAAACAAACAAACAAACAAACAAACAGAAAAGAGGCTCTAGCATAAAGCAGAGGTCAAGGTGAGCTGCAAGGACCACAGTGGACCCAGAGGCCAGCACCTCTGAGGGGGCCCATGTTTGTGTGCTGCCCCTTCCCATCACGTCTTGCCCAGATGCACCTTTGTGGCCAGGGCCAAGACAATGCTTTTTGTGGCAGAGAATATGCCAAAAATCTTCCTGAGAAAAGTTGAGCCAGACAAAGGCCACTCAGCCCCCAGAGAGTAGCCAAGAAGACAGAAACCAGAGGAGACACAAGCGAGACGCTGGCCTTCACTACCAGATAATAATAGGGGACTTTTATCTACGTGTGATTTCAGGAGTGCTGGTCGTATATTTCTGACTCTAGTGTTATTTGTCTCCCACACTGTTGGCTAACATTTCATTAACTGGTAAGGCTCTTCTTATCTAAAATTTTTAAGTGTACGGGACTTACACTTAAAACTCTGGGCAAGAGCTGGAACTCAGATGTGCATGGAAGAAGAGAGACTGGCTGGTCAGGGAACTTCCCAAAGGGAAGGGCTGTGAAGAGCAGAAACAAGAAAGGGCAAGAATAGCAAGGTCTCCAGCCAACTCCCATCCAAGGTGAGCCCTGATGGTCTTTCTCCTTCTGTATTTTAGAGCAGCCACAACTGTTTACACTGAGGACAATGAGTTTACATGGGGAGTGCCCGGAAATAAACCCAGAGGCTTTTGTCAAAGGTTACTTATGAGAAGCAAATGTCTCTGTGGAGGAAATCAGCGGCATTTGGAAACAGAAGTCACATCTACCTAATACCATAAGCCCTGCTCAGCAGCAGGAAAGGCTCAGGGCCTGCGCCTGCGCGCTCCTAGGGCTTAGGCGCCGCACTGCATGCGCAGGCCTCCGGAGAGTTCTCTATAGCATCAGAGCTTGGAACATTTACCTCCCACAGAAATGCTAATAGTTGGCAGTTTTCTTTTCAGCTCATCTCCTTCTACAGCTCCCACCCTTGGCTGTTCTGTCCGAGTCTGCTGGTGCTGCGAGCCTAAGAGCCGTGAATGCCTGCTTGGCTGCGCCGTCTACCTCTCACTGCTGATTTATTTTCCATGCACAGCAACAAAGTTTTTCAAGGTTCTGAGTCTCCTCTTTTGACCTTGGTCCTGAAATAATAGCCAGAAGAAGGAAGGCTCAGGGGATGATGGTTATTTTAACCCAGGTACTATGCACTTTGCTCAAAGTTGGCCTCAGGCTCTAGTTCTTAAAGTGGGGGCAGTGTTGCTCCCCAGGGGGCATTTAACAGTGTCTGGAGACACTGTTGCCTGCCATTGCTTGGCAGCGAGGGCTTCTGGCTTCTAGTGAGACCAGATATGCTTCTTGACATCCTACAGCACACAGGACAGCTGCCTCAGCAGAAAGGCACCTGCTCCAAAATGGCAATGGTGCCGTCGCTGGAAAATCTGGACCTAGAGGCTTCTGAAACTTTGCGAGGGGATGACTTGTCACTCTCTGCTTAGGCTCACCACTTCCTCATTTCAGCAATTTGCAAAATACTCACCCTCTTTCCAGCGTTGCCCTGAGCGTGGGGTTGTGGGATTCAACTGCTTGAAGCTAGGTTTGAATGTCACTCTATGTATTTTTCCTGGCCAAACAAATACCCCATAAGCAGGCACACCACTTCTCTCCAACACCTTGTCTCTTTTTTAAACAATCCTCTGGAAACTGTAAATCCAGAGGTGAAAGAAAGTAAGTGTATCTTAGAGACATCTCACCCTGCTTTCCTCTCCACTAACCTTTCCCAAAAAAGCTGCTGTGTCAATGCAAAGACAAAGCTACTGCAGGAGGGACATTACTGGAACAGTCTGAGGTCAGTGACCTGTGGCTGAAAGCACATCAGTGCGTCTCTGAGTAGACCTCTGCTGACCCTCACCTTCAGAGGGCCTCAAATCCACCTGAAGGGCGTGTTAAAACGCAAACTAATGGGACCTGCCTTTAGGGCTTCTGATTTGGCCTGCCTGGCATGAGGCTTCAGAGCCTCCATTTCTAGCAAGTTTCCAGCTGATGCTAATGTTGCTGGTTGGGAACCTCACACTGAAAACTACTGACCAAGTTTGATTCCACAGCTCATGTTTAAGCAGCAAGATTCACAAATAGCATTTAGAGCAGGAATTAACCTTAGAGATAACTCTACCCTCTCCTCCTACAATAAGGAAATTCAACATTAATCTAGTCAACATTAAGCAGGAGCCTCATGGTTGAGTAGAAGGACTAAAGGATGTTGTATCAGAACACCTGGATTCTAGGCATAAGGCCCCTTAACCTATAGGCAAATTGAATTAAGAAGTTTTTAGGAAATCTTTTAATCTCTGATCCTTATTCCCTCATTGGTAGTATGAAGTACTGGCCTTACCTACTTCACAGTGTCTTGGAGAGAAATAAGTGAGATTTTATAAAGTGATAACTGATATTAACATTAGATGCAAATGGATGTAAGCATTCTTATTGCTCAGCAACTTGTCTGAAGCCACAGAAGCAAATGGTGACGCCCTGGTGAGAGACTCTGCCGCTAGCCCAGGGCTGTTGCTCATTTAGAATGTATAAACTAGAAAAATACATGCTGGAACAGCATTCTTTCTGTAATTCTATAGTATGTGTCCTTTCTTCACAGCTGAGATAAAAGAACAATGTGGACAACAACGTAGTGTCGCTGTTCGTTTCTTACAAACTGTGACCGAGCTTCTTGGAAAACATGGGCTCCTGTGCCTCCCATAGCAAAGTGCAGCACCTGCACATGGAAAGCACCATGCTGAAAAGCCGATGGCCGCGAGTGTTTAGGGAACAACCACTACGGGGATGGGAGGAACATCATTCCTTCTGAGGCGGGACATTCCCAAGACCCTCACGTTTTCCCTTCCAACTGCAACCCCAAAACACACTTTGGCAGGTGTGAGTCCTTTCATTGCAAAAACTGCCTTTATTTAAAAATTGCAAACTAAATTTCCTACATGTGTTTATAGTTTATTTGATACTTTATGCAAAAAAAAAAGAATTTACTTCTTAACAGCATTTGAAATAATTTAAAGTATGCTGTTCAAGACACTTATTTTCCTGGGCCTGAAATAGAAAAATGGTGGTAACATTTTTCATCACTCAGCATTTATGTTATCATATTATTTCCATATAAACCATTTAAGGACTCAAATATAAAGAAAATCATTTTTATTCTCCATGTAAACTTAAAATTAACAAATATTTGGAGCACTAAGTTAAGCATTTATTTAGAGACAATTTTCTTGATAGGTATACTATTACTCATTATTTTAAATAGCGTGTGTATATGTCTGTGATTTATGTCCACTTTATATACTTTCTATGAGTTGCTCTTCTCAAAATTACAAACATTTACAAAAGAGGTATTTTGACCAGTGTTTTCCCCCAGCGCTTACCAGTTTCATGATCAGCTCTGGAACTAACCAGAAAACCAGCAGTTCTGAGTCTCTGCTCAAGCCAGAGCAGGGATTTTGGGTCATGGTGGATTCCCTTACTTTTTAAACAACTAAAAATAAATGACAAATTTTCCCATTAGTCATCATCTGCTTATGGATTACCAATGTTGCAAACTCACGCAGGCGCACCAGAGCAACGCATTTGTTAGGAAAATATAAGCCAGTCTCTTCTCAACAAAAAGATGAGATATTTACCAGCTGTCAGAAGAAGTCCTGAACAGTCCATCGAATCCCTGAAATAATGAGTCCACAGGCTCCTTCCCGCCTCTCCGCACCATTTCATCCATTTCTCTTGCCCTATTGTTCTTCCCATTTGCAGTAAGATTGCACGTTTGTTTACCTAAGTCTTTTGCTCTCTGGGTAGGGCCTGCTGGGGAAAAGAGCCACCTTAGGGATTTGGCTTACAGACCTGGAGGAGGGAACTTCAGTTTCAAAGAACTGATGATCCCAGAAGGAGAGGAGGAATGTGGCAATAAGGACAACAGGCGCGGTGATAGTGAATGCAACCACAAGAACATAAAATAACGTTCCGGATTCCGGATGTTTGGTTTTCTGCTGCTGCTGAGTAAAGAGGGAGTGAGTGAATGAGAAAAAAAAACAACAAACCAGCAAGGAAACAGACACAGACTACTGATGCATGCTGCAATGTGGATGAACCTCAAAATCATTTTGCCACTTGTCAGACACAAGACTATATAGCTTTGGATTCCGTTTACTTGAAACAGAAAAGGCAAGCACAGATTGACAGCACACACAAAGAAGAGATATTTTCCAAGTATTGGAAGAATTCTAAAAAATGTATGTTTAAATTTGCTGATGGTTGCACAACTCCATAAATTTATTAAAATCATCACATTGTACGCTTAAAATAGATGCTACTTTTAACATGTAAATTATATCATGATAAAGTTTTTTGTTTTTTGTTGTTTTTTTTTTAAGGAATGAGGAAGGGGTATATGGGTGCATTCTCCACAGCTGCTTTTTTTTGAAATGACTGATTTATCTATCACTAGGGGCTCAATGTGTCCTTTAATATCCCCGTAAACTATTGCAGACAAAGTGAAGCAAGAGAAAAGATTTTAAGTAGTCTCATAGTTGATATGATACCTCATGACAGAAGCAAAGGCCAGGATGGGGAAAGCACTGTGGAAGAGCCAGCAATGATCAGCAGACAACTGTGTACTGAGCTACCTGACAGCCTTCTCTGTGTCAACCTCTTCTTTCTCGGACCAGTCACGGCGCCATACTTACAAATTATGTAAGGGCATCCCAGCAAACTGCCCAAAACTTTTATATGCAAAAACAGATAGAAATGTTTTTAAAATGAAAAAATCTTTAATAGATCTTTGTCAAATCACAGGCAGTGACACTTAGAAGTTTTATGATCAATGTAGAAGGTCACTTCCAGAATTACCTTCTAAAGAGACAGAACACAACGGAATAGGAATTATCACTGTGCTTCCTGTGTCAGGGTGAGAAATTTGTGTATACTGTTCCTTTATTTAGTTTTATTCTCATTACGCTGCCTCATACTTCTATGAATCATGGCTTTTTATCAGTTACTACAGTTGTCATTATGTTTGTGTATCTCTGTATTTGTTGTTCTGATTTTGATGTCTCTCTGATGAGTAAATTGCAGACGGCGGGGGCTCTGTGATCGCTTCATTTTCTCTAGCACTTAGCAAGCACACTGTTTGGCCAAACCAGGAATCAGAAATATTTATTGAGGAAATAATAAATAAATGCTAAAGAGAACGGGTCCTCACCTCCCAAAGACCCGTTCTGAACCACGTCACACACTTTATCTATTTTTTATATTTGACTTTATATGTAATATTTGGTGATTTTTTGAATTTTGAGAACTATTGTTTCATACCATTGCTGAAGGGAGATGGCTTACAATTGGAGTAATTGTGATTAATGGATTAACTTAAATCCATCAGTTGAGGTTGAAAATAAATAAATTAGAAACTGGCCCCAAACTTTGTTCTCCATGTTCTTATTCTTAAATGATTCAATTCCTTTTTAGGACATCACACAACTTTACATTCAAAAATTAGTACTGAAGTTTAGAACAAAAAATGTAATTGCAGCAAAATGTATTAATTTCACTAAGATTAAGACTGAATTTCATTCTAAAGCATTTATTAATGAATAGTGGTCATTGGATAAATTCACAATAAATTAGAGAAAAGTAATAATCATAATTCACCAATTTAGTGAAGAGACTTTGACCATTGATAAAAACAAAGTAACAAGAGGTACGTGGATAACCTAGTTGTTTCCTGAGAGAATATTAATTGTATAAGGCAATACTTTTCACTGACAATTATTTTTTAAGTAAAAATGTTCTTAAAGAAAGAAAAACTAGAGATCGATAACCATCATCCAATTTTCCTGTGATTTCCTCCTTTGATTTCATGGTACATGAATTTAGAATAACTCTCATCTTAATATAAATTTCAAAGAGATGTCAACCGAAGGAAGAAATATAAAGAAAAAGATAAATTATTGTTTGGGAGTCTCTTGTTGAATTCTAAGTTCTTACATTGAAGAAGTTGTAAATAAGCAAGAGTGTTGTTTGTTCTAAATTTAAAATAGCTAGTGCTGAAACTTAATACCTGGACCATGTTACTGATCTGCATTATATAGTAACACTTTTTAAAATTTTTCAAATAAAAAAATCAATTAATTATAGAAGTAAGAAAATCATATTGTCTTTTCATTGTTCTAACCATACCAAACAAGTTTGAAGTCATCTCAAACACATTACTGTATATGTGATTCTCTTGTTTAAATATCTTCAGTGGGTCCCTTTCGTCATTCTTTGTAGCTTTGCATTCAAGAAGCTCCTTGACATTTTCTCTGCCATCTTTGCCATGCATAGCCTCACAACACATCCTACAGAGCAGTCATACAAACTGCTTTCCCTTCTGCAAAACCTGCGTTCTTATACTTCATATTCCTTTGCACTATTTTATTTCTTTGCAAGTCTACCTTGATTGATGTGTACCTAACCTACTGGAAATATACACTTCTTTAAGCGGTAGTTCTTATGCCCTTTAATCTGAGAAATATTCTTAAATTCACCCAGTTGACAACTATTTTCTATCCTTTACATGTTCTCACTACCACCCCAATTTTTAACAGCCCATTTTGTTTTGTATCTAAATATATAAATATATATACATATACAACATTTATGCATCTTAGAGGGAAGATACCATATATTCTTAATTTCTAGAATTTCTCTACACTCATTCTTCCCAAAAGCTACCGTAATTGTTTTACATAGGAGACAGTCAATAATGTCTGTTGAATTAAAATAGTTTTAACAAGAATTTATCTTTCAGAAAACAATTTTCTAAAATTAAAAAAAATATCTCTGGCTCTCATAAATGATTGTCTAAGTTAGGAATTTATATCTTTATAGCAACATGGATTTCCTGAGAAAGTAATACATATTTTCATTGCTTTAACATTTACCAAGGTTGTATGGCTGGTGAAGTTTAGTAGACAGGTAAAGAACTAGAATTTCTTAATATAGATTCCCCTTTGGGATTGGCTGGAAAGCAGAGAGAAATATGGAAATGGAATAATGTTTTGCATTAAGAAGTTATTTGTAGAAAACAAGACTGAGGCAAGGAAATCACTTTGGGGAAATTTAATGAAAGTCAATAACATATTCTGAAAATTGAATATGCTTTCATATCCTAACAACCTAGCTAAATTTAACCCTTGAATCTCCTGGTTTACCCTTATGGAAATGCTGGTCATACTACAATACATAAAGTGACTGCATAAGAAAATAAGCATTGGTCATTGTAGCTGGATTTAAAAAAAAAAAAAAGAATGGCTCTTAGAAATTCTAAACATTTTCCTAATGGATTGTAACAGATCCAAAAAAGCTGTTAGAGATTGTTATCTGGGCTGGACAACCGGAATCCACAGAAAGTTGAAACTTTGGCATGCCATGTTGTTTTATTAAGAGACTTTTGCTATGCATATGGAACTGTGCCTTTTAACTGTCACTGTGGATCATTAAGGGTGGTTCAAGTTGTCTGGGTTTTTTCATTAAGTATTCTCTCTGAGATTCACTTAATAAGTAGATCGAGTTGGTATACACTAATGCTCTGAAGTAGAGTATTAATTTAGGACAACTTGTATTTTAAATTAAGAATAAATGACCTGATTTTTCAAGAATTAGAAATCCCCATGCAAACTATTCTGCATTCAAAGGGATGGGTTTGATGACAGTGGCTTTATTTAACTGAATTTATTTATTTAACTTCTGGCGGGAGGGTGGAGAGAAGCTCCCCTGCTAGAAGCCTTATTCCGTCCCCAACATCTCTCTCATTAATTCTTCCTTCTTTTCTGTGTTTTCTCCTTTGGCTCCTGCTCATAGACTGTTCCCCGAATTACCTATTGAAGACATTTCTCTCCCTCAATAGTTCGTCAGATCTGTTATCATAATGTTAAAACATATTGGCACCCTAATGCCAATATGGCATTACGATATTGCCAACACCTCAAATTTCTTTACACTGATTGGATTCTCTAGTAGAATCTTAAATTCAATAAGAAGTCCTTCCCTCTTTTCTTTCACTATTTAAACACTTTTTCTGTGAACTGTCCATGAAAAATCATCTTCCCTCCATCCACTATTTGCACACACTTTTTCTGTAATAATAAGTGGCAAAATAGATATTTTGAAATTTTCTGTAATATTGTTTTAAAAATATTTTCTGTATTAGGATTTAAAATATCCTTTTTTTTTCTCTACCCTCCAATACAGTCCTTGGTTGTCTTTTCCTGAATTACTCTAATCTCTAGTCTCTAGTCTCATCTTCCTCAACCTAGCTTTCAGACCCACTGCTTTCATGAAAATTTATTATCATCTATTTTTATACCGAGACTACTCCTAAAAAAAAACCCTTAAGGTTAGACTGCTAAGAATAAAAATAATAAAAATAATATAAACAATGAAATGATTAGAAATAAACATTTCCCACCTCCAGGATAAAGTTGTAATCATTGTTGAGTTTGGCTCTAGCAAATTTGTCTTGTGTATATATTCTAAGGACATTAATCTTGGGCTTTGTTATTTGAAGTACAGTTCATGGACCAGAAGCACCAGTAATATCTTAGAAACACAGACTAAGGAGATCTTCAAATGATTTACATGCACATTAAAGTTGGAGAACCACTATTTTAGAGGTACACTTCCAAAAGCACACACATGATATATATTCCTCACACAGGCTATGATGGATACATGTTACACATAATGCATTGTGTACTCTTTTCATGACTTTATTTCCTCAAAAAACATAGACAGTGATGACTAAAGCTGTATCATACATGAGAGCAAAACCTAAATTTTAACTACAGGAAGTTTCTGGGACAGTCGTTAAATATAACCATTTTAAACATTAAATTATATAAATGCATAAGTCATATTAGGAATAAAAGTAAGATACTAAAAACTCATTACTTCCACATTATCTTACCATTGTTTATAATTTGAAGTTACTTAGGTCTCATATCTAGTAGTGTAATGTTTTATCATAATGTTTATACATCTCTTTTCACGTCTGAATTGAGTGACCTGTGGTTGGTAGCTAGAAATCAGTCATGATGGGAGTATGTACACCATGGAAATCCACAAGTGCTACAAATCAGGGCTTGACTTATTGTTTTGATTGACTGGATTTAAGGAAGCAATGGAGAAAATAATAATATGGGTTAAACTTAAAAGTGTAAGAAATATACATAGTTGTATACATTTTCTTTTTCTAAAGAGCCTGTCAAGCATTCACCAGCGCATCACTGGGCAAACACATATTTTTTAAGTAAAAATATTTTCAACATCTATTGAAACTAAGGTAACCTACCCTTTGGGTTTTCTTCTTTTAGGCTCTACTCAAAATTTTCTCTGATTCTGTGTTGAACTCTCTTTCACCACCAAATCATAAATTATCCCATTACACAGGTTCTGACCTCACATAGTAATTGGAAAATCACCTAACCTCTCCATGCTTCCTTTGCTTTCACTATAAAATGAATTTATATTCCAGAAGGGACTCTTTAATTTTGAAGGCCTCTTGCCTATGTACTGGATGCTCTCCAACTGCAATGCATGCATGCCTATCCCTCACAATTTGCCAATAACTGCTACAGTCGGTGGGACCCCACACCATTACTCCCCTACTACCCTTTCCTTATCACCCCCTCTAATTGTCTACTCCATATTTGTTGTCATTTGAAAATGCATAGTCAAATATGTGATGACAATCTCCAAACAAAATTAAAGAGTAACCAAGTAAGAGTCTGAACAACTGAGTAGACTATGTGATTCTCAGAAGCGTGCCATCAAATTTGGTTAGTTCTGACCAGATTTCTTCTTCTTGGGAGGCACTGTGATTCATGAGTCAGTCTCTCCAGGTTTAAATCCTGGCTCTATTAGACATGTAACTTTAGGCAAGCCATTTCACCTCCTTAATCCTTAGTTAATTCATTCGTAAAATGAGTATGATATTAGTATGGACCTCGAGGGGGTGGTGGGGAGATTTGATCAGGTAATATTCACCCAGTAGAGAAAAGAATAAACACTTGTTAAATGGCATTTCTTGTCACGGTTTTTGATCTCTTGGTTAAGTTCTGTATGTTAAAATTAGCAACTGAGTGATGCCTGGGTGCCTGCTGCATCTCAGTGGGTTTCATGAAACATCTTTCTCATCACAGGGGGCTCGTTGAGTCTGGCTTGGAAGGCAAACAGAGCCAGATGCTTCCCTGGCCTTGCCGTTTGCCAGCCATGACCATGAGCAACTACCTTCTCTCGGTTTGTGTTCTCCCGTCAAACGGGACAACATGTTCCACAGGGCTGGCTTGATGATTAAATAAGATCGTTAATGCTTATGTAACCCTTCCACCCAAAAGCTGGAACCTCAGAAAAACTGGCTACACGTGTTCACCAAAATCAGCTGGAGCCATGCAGGTATTTTGATGCAGTGGCTGACAGAAATATTTCTATTAATGTGTTACTCTATCAGTTCAGAGATCCACTCCAAATTAGAGTAAGCTAAATCATTAAAAAATATATTTAAATGCAACTATGCTTAATGCTTTCTTGTCCATAGAGGATGAAAAAGCTATTTGGAAGAAGCTATGGAGAGGTTGGTCCGGGGATTGAGGGATCGTGGAAAAAGATAAAAAGGACTCGTGGACATGGACAAGAGTGCTGTGACTTCAGGGCATGAAGGGGTATAGGGGGATAAATAGTAATGGAAGAAATACAATTAAAAAAATCTCAGTTTCCTTTCTCTTAATCTATCACCGCAGCAATATTCAAGAATCAAGGTCACAGAAGCAGGTTTTCTAAGCAGCCAAAAAATTGCAACTCATCTCCACTGCTCTGCTTCCCATTCATTCACACACATGAGTACACACACACACACACACACACCAGGGCATGAAGAGCTAGTCAGGCCTGGTTTTTAAGCTGACAGCTGCATCGTTTGGGGACATCCATGTTTGTAGCACATGCAAAAAGACGGATGTGCTTTCTGGCAGACATTTTCTGCAGACTGGCTGGAATCTGTTGAATTTCCATGAACAATGGAGGTTCGTTGAATTCCCTTTAGAGTAAATTAATGGTTGATCTTCAGCATTGTTTTAATATATATTGTGGGCAAATTTTCAAGTATATGGATACATAGTAATAAGATTCAGCATCTTGTCATCTAAAAATAAGTCATGCTTTGTGCAAGATGCATGTTAGAGTATACACATATGTATGTGTATGTGTGCATACATGTATATATAAATATGAATGTAAAGTCTTGCATAATATAAACTATTTTTTATAGTTCTTGTAGACCAATGCTATCACATGTGCTAAGGTTTTGCTTTTGTTTTCTCTTTAAGTTCCAGTCAGGAAGAGTCGGCTTTTAATATTTTAGAGCATAAGTGGGACAGACACGCAACGCCCTGTATTCTGCGGAAAAGAGAACTTCTCAGCAGGCCCCCCACCACCCATGAGATGCTTCTATTCAAATTGTTTCGTACCTACCAGAAATGCTGAATAAACCTTTCCTCAACCATAACATCACTTCTAGCAAGACTCAACAGAAACACAGAAGAGCTTGTACCATATATGCCAGGTTGCTCTTCTATCCTGAAAGTTGGGACTTCAAATTGTGCTAATGCAGAGGTCGAAGTGAAACCTAATGGGATTTTACTTTTACATCCAGTAATTGGGGGAATGGATGTACCTATGTTTGCATGTTATATAGCAATAAGAAAATATGGAGAAAAAGGGGAACTGCAAACATGTTCTATAGTAATATTTCAGGGCAAAAATGTTACCAGATTTATTACTTCAACCACAAAAAACTGGGTCACATGTAACATTAGGAAAACATACTAATTTTTAAAACTGTGTGAGTTCTAAAAGGGAAATGTACAATGCAATCACGTGCGATTTATACGGAACCTGTGCCTAATAGAGAAAAAAGCTGCACTATATTTCATTGTGAAATCTTCAGTTTATTAGCTGTTAATTAGTGATTTTCCCCCTTATTTTGGTCAACTGAAGCCACTTTTGCAATTCCACCTGTCCAGGTGACAAAGAAATTTTTAATATCAAAGCTAAAATTCAAATGTACAGTAAAAATTGTTAAATGTACAGGTTGCATGGGATCATTCATTATCACAATTAGGAGGAACCTCTTCATCTTTTTTTATCCTCTTCGTGTTCTCAATGGCTTGCTCTTCTCCCTGTCATTAGGCTGGCAGATGCTGTCACAGGAGTTTGCCACAATGACTGGATTACTGAAGTCAATCAGCTGGTGTATTGCTGCTAGATTGTTTCTTTATCATGCCTTTTTTTCCTCAATGATTTTCTATTGTTCAGGTCTAAGTTTCTCCATGTCTTATTCAATCACTTCCTTAATCTAAATGCCAATAATTTGGAGAATATACTGCCCACTTGAATTGAACCTGGGGTTTGAATGAATTTATTTCTTTTCCCACCTGCTGTTTCTGTGTCTTTGTCTAGTCTTCTTTTCTCACTCTCCTATCTGTGTTTCTTACATTAGTGTCCCAGGGCTGCCATAACAAAACATCACAAACTAGGTACCTAAAATAACAGAAATGTAACTTCTCAGTTCTGGAGGCTGAAATCAAGGCATTGGCATGCTCTCTCTGAGGCTCTAGAGCAGAACATGTTGCATGCCTTTCTCTTTGCTTCTGGCGTGTCTGGCAGTCCTCGGCAGTCCTTGGCTTGTAGACACATCACTCCAGTCTTTGCCTATGTCATCACATGGCTCTTTCCTCTATGTCCATCTGTGTTTCTTCTCCTCTTTTTATATGAAGATGAGTCCTATTTGATTTGAACCCACCTTATTCAGTGTGACCTTATCTTAACTTGATTACATCTGCAAAGACCCTGTTCCAATAGGGCCACATTCACAGGTGCCAAGGATTTAAGCTTCAGTATATCTTTTCGGGGGGATACAATTCAACCCATAACAACATACTCATTCTTCAATGCTCAACATATGCCCCAGCTTCATGAAGAAGGCTCTTCTCATTTCTTCAGCTTATGCTTTTCCAAACTTTCATGAAGTGAATGAAAGGCACTAATTATGGCCCAATGAATCAATGGTTCATTGAGGCACTAATTATGGCTGCTTTGTTCATTCCTGTATTTCAGGGGCCTGGCATAGCAGCTGATACATAGTAAGAACTCAGTCAGTATTTGTTGAGTGAATTACTGTATTCAACAAGTAAATGAATTTATATCGTGTAATTCAGTTATTTTTATGTGCAATGGCACTGTGTTATTTGCTTGCTTTAAATTAATTGTTCCTCTAAAAGAGTGTGAACAAAACTATTTCATCCCTGAACTGTATCCCAGAGTAACAGACTTCAGCATGAAATCCTACATGGATGATAATCTGATAAATGCTTTGCTAATTAATTGGTCGAAAAAATTCTGATTGAAAGGCAGTGAGACATCAATAGTCTGTTAGGAGGCGTTTAAAAAAAAAAGCGAAGGCTATTTCAGGCAGGAAAAAGGCTACTGAGATTAAAGCAAAGCCAAATAGATTGGTGAATAATGTTTTGCTTATACCAAAAACAAATTTTCTGAATATTATAAAAGATTCCATCTACCTAGCTGATCAAAAGTAGTTAAGACATCACTTGGACATATCTTTCAGGCTTCAAGTTTTGGTATTTTGGTCATATGTGTCTCTCTCCATATGTATGTTTTATTAGAGAAATGACATATATCTGTGTATAAACCCACTTTACTGCTAAATAACATTTTAAATTGGAAAATCGTAAGAGCAACCCCTGCAACCCCAACTGTTAACTTTGCATAACTCCTAATCAGTTTCACAACAGGAAGCAGAGCTCAGCTCACACCTGGGGTCTTAGATACCACAAAGAATACTTGCAATAAGAGAATTAAAATAATTTTTATCTTTCTATTAATGTCTTTACTTATGTAGTCCAGTTATTCCCAAAGGCAGCCCAAATGCTCACTTATCACCCTGAAGATAAAATATCTGCCAAAATTTAACAGGCAGCCATGCCACCCACAGTGAATAAGCAAAATAGAAGAAACTGAACAAATTCCCATAAATCACAGATGGAGAGAGGGAAAACAGGGTTTGTCAAGAGGTCGTAAATCTTCTGCAAATGCCCAAAGGAGAAATGCTTTGGGGAAATGCTATATTCCAAAAACATGGTGTATGTGTTATTTTGTTTAGTTCCATGTTATGTGATAGCGCACAAATAGAGCAGGCTCCTCCACGCATCCTCGTGTCACAGGCACTCATGCTATTAAAGTGGCTGGTTAAGGCCACCAGCTTCTATTTGCAATGCAAATGAACAAACAACATGGTGCTTTCAATTGTAGGTGAGCCTTAATGAGCCTGCTGATTGCTTCTGGAGAGCACAGTTATTTTTTTGCTGAAGAAATAACCAAATAGTTGGGGAACTGAGCATTTATTTCACAAAAAAAAAACAAAACCCTACAATGGGCAGAAGTGGTTGAGTATAAGAAGAGTAAGTTATAGTGATTGTTGTTGAGGAAAGAGTTCAGATTTTTGCCCACTGAAATGTATTCATGGAACATCAGACATGTTTTCAACAAAGCCCTCAAAGACCCAGAATGTAGTTTTAGAATGTATATTCGTCTAGGAAACACCCAATAATATATAAATTCCTTCATGAGTCTGAGCCAGAGATATAATTCCAGCACACATGTAGTGGCCCAGAGGTTGACATTGTACAAATAGACCTATCTGCACAAGAACCAGGTTCATGCACATTTAGGAATCTACTCTTCAGTAGCAATGGTGGAGTTCAAGGATAGGAGACCCCTTTTCTCCCACTACTGAAGAAAATAAGGCCCAAAAGGTCAGTCCACTCTTCAAGTTCTCATTCCTTTGCTCTTGATTTTATGGGGAATCTAAGAAAATTTGTTATTTCCCATTGGAGCAGCTCTTTATGTACTTAAAATGGCACGTGTCGTCGCTTCTACATATTGGATTCCTAAATTTGTACCCTATCCAATGGCAAGATAGAAATGAAAACTCATAAATTTTGCCAGAAACTGGATTAAAAGTCTTTAAATAGCTCATCTCATGCTGAGTTTACTGTACAAATAGCATCCCAAAATAAGCCAGAGCATTTCTGACAGCAAGCAGCAAAGAAGGAAAGAGGGGTACGTTGCAGACGCAAATCAGGCTGAATGTCTTCTGGTACATGCTCACCTCTTCCCCTTCGCGGAATCAGGGCACAACTGTGCCTCCCTGCAACAGCTCTCACTGTTCCCCACAAACTGTCTGCAGGGTGGGAGAACGCTAGGAGACTAAAACCGGTCCCTTTCTCATAAGCTGTATATGTAAAAGAATTAGAACATTTCTTATTAATGAAATTTTGGCTTCTCCTTAATATCGAAGATCTGGCGACAATGGATCCTATGGTTTATGGGCTGTGTCTGGACCTGGGCAGACCCCTTTTGGGGGCTTGTGTCCCACCACTTGCCTGCAGACAGCTTCCTTCCCTATTGGATTAGAATTAGAATGTGTCTGTCATTCATGTGACTTTCCTGAACGCTCAAGGTGTTTTCTGTTTTGTTTTGTGTTGTTTTGTACATGGGAAATGCTTCCCTATTTCCCTGCACCTTCTTCTTCCAGCCCAGCACCTTGTGGAAGAGAAATGCAAGGGGGTGAGAGCCACAGGATGGGGCAGAGAGAGAGGACTGGCCGCATGGAGGCCTGAAGATGGCCTTGACCTTAGGGAAAGCTCTGGAGGTCAAGTGGCTGTCGGGTTTGTCAGGAGTTTGGGTTTTGCTCCCCTGCCTCTACCAGGTGCTGGAAGTGGGCTGCCCCATCCTGATTGCACCCCCAACAGCTGGGAAAACAAGATTTCCTTGAAAGGGCTCTGAGATGCAGGTCAAGTCTGTGTCCATCACACCTCAGAAGCCACTTCATGGCCTCCTTGTCAGCCCCAGCCCTCCCATCTGAACTAGCACTTAGAGTAACTGACAGGGCTTTGTCACACACTAGCTGTGATAGGAAAGCCATTCAGAGGGCTCAAGCTTCCTTAGCTTGGAAAGCCATCAGAATGGCTTGTTGAGCTGCCCCTCCGGATAAGAAGAGTCCTCCAGGATCCCTGCAGGGCACGTTGCTGGTAACCCAGAGCCAGATAAAATGCTGGGCTGACCCCGCAGCTGCCTGCCACTCCATCACCTGAGTGCTTTCAGAGTCTCCTGCAAGACACCAGCAGAGGGGTTTTCTACACAGGTGTAAAGGAAAGGACAAAGTGAAACATGAAGAAACTACTCTAAATTATATGACTGAAAACAATTTGTCCAAATGGCATGATTTGTCCAAATGGCACAATTAAACATTGGTTTAATTACTTGCTGGTAACTTTAGAATACACTGGAGGCGAGTTCTCCTGCCCTGAATTGTTAACTATTACAAATAAAACCATATATTGTAAAAAGAAACACGATCGATTGATGATGTATGCAATTTGACAAAATTATTTCTGCAAATTTGTTCACCACTCCATAATCTATCACAAAATGATTCCAGAGCCTGAGATGGAACCAGGTCTGTCTTTGTCCCATACCCCAGCATTGACAGCTGGGGTTGTTCAAGGTTTTGGCCTTGTGATGGCAGCTAAACTCAAGTTCATGGTTGGTAAGGTATAGTTTCAAAACTGCCCTTAGCAATGCTTGAGTGGAATTTATGGTGCTAAAATGTATTATATACAGCTAGGGTTGAGAGAGAGATGACAGACATAAATAGGTCATCCTCTCTACATGACCAGTCTTTTACTCATTTCCTTCCTGATCTGCTTTAGGAGGTAAGTTACATATCTGGTCCCAGTAGGTTATTCAAGTTTGAATCTTCTGCTGGAGATCACTAGTAAATAGGTATCAGTTGATCACAATCATATAAACATATATAAATCACTAAAATTGCCTGGATTAAAATTTAAATCAACATTTTTAAATGCTCTTGGTGTACACAATCACATGTCAATGGAACATGAAATGGGTTTGCTGTTTTTTTTTAATACACCAACAGAAGCTACTAGGGGAGGTTCTACACAATATTCTGAGCGGACGACAACTCAGCATTGTTCAAAATACATCTATTGTCTCACATTTTGATTCAGGTCAGCCACATTTACAAAGTCAGGGATTTCAGGATGGTTTAGGGGAATCACATTTCTCCGGTTCCGGCCTGGAAATATATGATCTAATAAGATCAAGAAGATAAATAGCAGGCATGTTTCTCCTCTGACCCATATATAACATCATCAAAATTATAAAGCCATTCATTGGGAAGGGAGAATTGGAAACTGGAGTTTTCTAGTCTGGGTGGGTACATTTGATCAGGAAAACAGGTTAAAACTTACCAAGCTATAAAAGAAAGGTGAAGTCAGGTCTTGATGGAATGATCAGAGGAACAATGGGAAGAAAAGACAGGGAGAGACCTCATGGTAAGAGAACAGTTATTTAAAAAAAGTAGAGAAATGCATTTTTCCTTTCATTCTTTAAATCCAAATTTTAGTAGTGTTTATAACTTAAAACTTCACAGCTTGGTAATAATCACTGCTATGCACATTTATTTAGAAATCTCTGGAGAAATCTTTGTATATATACAATAGCAAATATAACGAACTAAAGCTACATAGTAAATAAATCTATGCAAATATACAGCATATACACACAATGCACATTTATATGGTCACGTTTATTTTTACATGACATACATGCAGACATCAAGGGGAAAAATCACTTTTCTAATTAGGATCAAGCATTTTGGATATTTACATTCTAACTAATCAGTGTTGATGTTGAGACACCCACGTTTAATTATACTGCAATCTGTGGCAGAAGATACATGTTTTGACTTAAATGAATAATACAACAAAGATACATAAATTATTATCTTTCCTAAATTATAGTGACATGTTTAAGCTTAAAATTTTTATAAAGTCTATAATATTATCACCAATAATTCAGAACCTTGTCAATTATCCCTAACATATCTACTTGTTATTACTTATCAACAGGTAGCGATGACTTGTTTGCTTTTATCAGTGAACCTTCTCCCATATTTAGTCCACGTAGAATAAAGGAACATTAGAAGTATCATCAGTAAATAGAAGAATCCTTGGATTACCTTCCTATGCTATGGTGTTCTCCTAAATAAAAACATGGTAAAAGCTAAAAGCAAAAAGCAGGACAAAAACATCTGGTGACCAATGATGAAAGATGAAAAGGACTTCCATCTCTATAAGCACAGAAGGAGACTAGCTTATTTCTCCATTTCACTCAGCCTTCCACTCACCAAAGTTTATTCAAGGAACAGATTTTTTCTCTCCTGGCCCATTCTTGCCATATTTGAGATGAGGTTTTTGAAAAATTTTCATCAAAGTAAATCACCAATGAAAATAATTCACCAATAGTAGATGCTAGTAGATGCTAGCACCTAAAATATATCAAATTGATTAGTAAGACATTGCTGTCTTATCTGTACGGGAGATTGGTATCCTTTTGGAATCTATTAAAAGCTAATATTATGGGTGATATATGGTGTCTATACAAAAGTATTGTCAAATGACTGGTTAATTCATTGATTGATTAGCATCCACTCCACAAGTGAAGAGGTTTGACAGAGTGATAACACCATCCTGGGTCTTTTCGTCCACTTCAATTGTTAATGCTGTCTAATTATAATCACCTACCTCAGAATGAGTTTCCAGAGCACCAAAGTACAGACTTGGAAAGATTTTCCCCTAATCCATTAATTAATTAGAGCATGTGCTTTTCACTTTCAAATGCATATGTACTTAGTTATTCCATTTAAATTTCACTCTATTAAAATAGTAAATGAGAGTTTATGTTAGCCAGCAGACATAGTTCACCCATTGAGAGAAAGAGACACTTCTTTTAGCTAAAGAGATATTTAATGTGCCTTTTTTTAAAAAGTACTGTGTGGGCATCTGTTGGTGGGGAGCAGGTACATGAGTCACTGGGGAAGACAAAGATGGACAGCACAGTCCATCTCTACCTTAGCCCGAACCCTAATCTTGACGCTATGTTGTACACAAACTTTGGTGAGGAAAGTAACAAATAACAATAGCACAATAGAAAATTCAAAGCAATATTAAAATACACAAAATTTACAGTCCTTTCTACTAACAAGTTAAATTGTTCAGCTACAGAGATGAATCTTCCTTTTGTAGTGGGTATGACACAGTAGAACAGAAAGTAGCCAAAGGTATTTCTCACTCCTTTCTTGCTCAACTCACTTTCTGAAAATTTGAATGAATATGGATCTTCCTGTCTCTAAAAGGATAAAGAGAAACTACAAAGAGACTAAATGTGAGGTTATGAAACTGGACATATAGATGGCCGATGGGAAATTTTAGAGTGGAATTCAAATGAAGTGTGTTAATGTATATCTAAGAAAGGAACTGTTAGTCACCATTTCCATATGGGTCTGCAGAGAAATTAACCAAAGAAAAAATAGTTAGACTTGGCTTGTAGCTTCTTGACTAACTGGCAAGAAGAAATTAAACATTTATATTTCAAAAAACCTAATATTTGCACATTTAAACTACAGTTACTAAAGGTAGGGCATATTCAGTCAAAGCATTTAACTGAGCAGCAACTTAGTGGAGCTTTGGCATAGATGTATGAAAAAGTGTGAAATAAAGCAGAGGCTTCTGCTCTGGGGGAACATAAAATCTAGAATTTTCTTCTTTAGTATGAATCAAAGGTCAGTGTTCTGCTTCCCCAGCACAAAGCAACATTACTTTGTTCAAACCTAAAATAAATCTAAGCCTTTGTTATAGTCTATTAAAAGAAAAAAAATTAAAATGACCTTCCTAAATGAAAGGATTAAAATTATACTAACATTGAACTTGATTAAAAATGACAATCAAATTTCATCTAGAGCCTCTAACTTGTAGGTTGAAATCTTAAATACAGCTGAAAAGAATACATTCATCTAGGTACATTTTCCAAAATGATCCCATAGGTGAACGCCCTTTGTATTCTGCATATTGTTTTTCTTAAATGGCAATGAAAATTAGTCAGTTTAACACTTAATCAAATAACTAAAGAAAAAGGAAAGAGGATGAAAACCCAACAAATTAGTTGCCAGGAAAACATTTACAAGTGATTCCACATTATCTCTGCCTGATCAAACACTTTCATTCTAGCCAGATATCATGTATGAGCGCTGTTGTTTCCACTGCCGACTCATTTAGGCATTAAGGCTTCTTGCACGACGTTACTACAGAAAAGCAAATGTTTCCTTAGGCACAATCTTTTTCCTACCTGCCTTCCCCATGACCTTTGGTCTTGATTAACATAATAATGAATTACACTTATCTCTGTGTATTCACAAGACACTCTTGGGGACAATAAAGTGGCATAGGGTATAATTGAGTCACCTGTTCAATCATAATTATGAATAGCTAAATACATTCAGCCTGGTGGAAGCTAATGAGTCTATGTTGTTCTTCAGACCCAAGGGTTAAAATGTTGCTCTTAAACTTGTTTTAAGTTTAATTACATTACTTTTAGTTTTTCCTATTTTTCTTACAGCAGTTAGAGTTTTTGTTCCCTTATTTGATACTCAAAGATAACCATAATAAGAATGAAAGTGGAATTAGTTCAAAGTTAATTTCTTTACTTTATCAATACAGGACTGTGTTATTGAAGAATTGGCACATTAGTATAGTATAGAAGAGTACACTCTTCTATACTAATAAATATTAGTATGCCTTCTAGCAATACATAGGGGATCCTGCTTAAAAGAATGTTAAGAATTGGCACTAAATCTGTGTAATGAAATACTGTCTTGCGTTAGTTTTGGAAGTGAGTAGAGACCAGCACAAGGCATGTGACAGCGATTGGAAGAACAGGAAAAGCAAAGGATGTACACTGCGTTCATTCTGGAACAGTGTGGGACCAGTATCTGCCACAGAATACTGTCTCAAAAAAGGAAGAAAGAAAGGATGGAAGGCAATGGCAGAGGCAGAACTCCAAGCCAGATTCATGCTGTCAGTCTAAAAGCAGATGTCCGTATGAAAATCAGGTAAATATCAGATTCTGTGCTGTGAGCTGGAGCCCAAATGAGGAACGATCAGTGTAGTGACAAATGGTTCACCAGGAGATGTGCTATCCTGAAGAAAGTCTTCAAGATGGGCAAGAGTCATATCTAATTGACTTAGTGTTTGTGTATTTTTAAAGGAAAAGGCCAAGTCCTTTGCTAATTAAACGGTAGGTTTTTATGCAAATGTAATGCGTGGCAAATGCCTTTCACCTGAGAACTCCACCAACAGAGTAATTAACCTGGCTGCTTTTTGTATGTTTGGACTTCAGGAAACCAACCTGCCTGGTAAAGGGATACATCGATTCTCACATGGAGTGCTCTTCTGCAAATCTCAGAGCATGATTCCTGATTAAGAGAGTAAACGTATCACAAGACTCTTTAAAAATTATTTTCTAATAATAAATCTATGTATCACTTCATCAACTCTGAAATTTCAAGGGCCTGTTGATAATCTTAAACAAGTTTAGTGAGCCTGTAACCAAAGTGTAGAGGAGGAAAAAAGTTTTCCTTGACCTTCCTAGCATTCCTGACTGCTTCTGAAAATGTAATTAACAGAGACAGATTTATAGGGGAAAAGCATACAGATTGATTTAACATAAGTGTTACGTGACATGGGAGCCCTCATAAGGAAACGAAGACCTAAAGAAATAAGAAAACCGACTTGCTTTTACATTAGGTTAAAAAAAGAGAGGCGTAGGAAAGTGACTAAAACAAGATTAAAATTATTTACAAAGCCTGTTTGTATAAAATCTTTTTGGTCTCAATTTCTTATCCTTGATGATAAGAATGTCATTTTTCTTCCCAGTACTGAAGGGTACCTTGCATGTGGAAGTTGCATCTACTGATTTTAGAAAGGAAAAGAAGGGCAGAGTGCCCTTCGTGTACCTGATGTTCCTTAAGTGCCCTAAACTGAAAATATCCAGTATGTCAAAGGGGTATTTTGGGATGACATGTTCTGTACTCCTTCAAAAGCAACAAACTTCTCAAATGTTTCCACTAAGTAACTGTAAAACTGGAAAAGTGTGCAAGTATAATCCTGGGGGAAGGAAGAGGTGTGTGAGAAGACCCCAAGACCTACCAATGTTTTCTTTGTTTCTCCTTAAAATCTATGGAAATATTTTATCTTCTTCATGACATATCCACTTAAAAGAGAAAAATAATAAGATGCTCGGGAAGCGATGCTATGCTTCCTCTCACCTTGCCAACACCAGCCATTGGCCATTTCCTACCTGGCCCGTTCCTGATAAAATCATATGATTAACTACAAAGAAAGCTTCATTGGACTATACACTGAAGGGGGGGGGTGCAGGTCATTATTTCTCAGGCACGAAATGTTGTCCTGCACAGACAATGTATAGCTGAGAATATCAATGTGGACGTGGAGATAAGTCCCTGTTTTGGGATGTGTGCTGCATGGCCAAGTGTTAAAATACTCATTCAGCCACACGCAAGTTTGCAAGTCTCCCATTGCTGCTGCGACAAATGACCACAGATCTCAGTGGCTAAAACCATCCAGCTTTATTTTCTTACACTTCTGGAGTAACGAAGTCTGAAAGGGGCCTCACTGGTTAAAACGTGTCTGCAGGTGTTTTTGGAGGTCTTCGGGGAGAACCCGTTTTCCTACCTTTTCCGACGTTAGAGGCGGCCCGTAGTCTGGGGCGTGGGGACCCATCCTCAATCTGCAAAGCCTGCAATGGGCAGGCGGACCCTTTCTCAATCCCATCGCTCTGACTCCTCTGCCTCCTTCTTCTCCATGGAAGGATCGTTGCGATTGCATCGTGCCCACTCATATCATACAAAATAGTCTCCTTATTTTGTCATCAGCTCTTAGCAACCCTGTTTCCTCTCTAACCTCAATTCCACTTTCTTATATAATATAACGTATTCACAGGTTCCAGACATGAGAATGCAGATGTCCCTGGGGAGTCATTATTCTGCCCACCAACTTAAAGCTCAAGCCAACATCACCTTCCAAACAGAACCCCTGGGACACTAAAATAAATCTGTCATTTTATCAAAAATAATTCTTACTGAGAATTGTTGCAGAAAATGTATTAGTCAAATTTTAAAAGTCTTCCATTGCAAAACAAAAACACTAATGTCTTTGTTTAAAATGTTAATAGACTGGCACTTTTTCTAGAGTGTCCTATGTGGTCTTTAAAATGCTATTTTATTGAGAGTAATGTTAAAATAATTCTCTTAGAATTATGATAACTCATTCTGTTTTTCTGGTTTTTTATATATATATTTATCATATATATATATATAGGCACTAACTGTTACAAGCAAAGTTTATTATTCTTCAATGTAGGAATCACCAGGAAGCTTGTTAGGAAAAGCCAGAAACTTAAGGAAACCCCACAGAATCAGAATCTGAATTTTTAGAAGACCCCTGGCTGATTGGTGAGCAGATTGAGCTATGAGAAACACTGATACAGCAGGGCCTCTTACTTAATATAAACATTTATATTAGCTGTCAATATGTTTCCCTGTTTATGTAACTGCTTAAAAGGCCTTCATTAATGTTCTGTGCATAAAATTAAAAGCCTTCATCATCACGGTTTTATTTGTACAATAGTAAATAAACAGTTATACTTCACATCACTGATAGAATTTTTAACCTATGAAGAAAAATAACACTCCGAGTTATACCTAGAATGCTCACCTATATTTGAAAGTGGATAGTAAAAGGTCATTTCACTGGAAAGCTGAGTGACCTGCTTTCTTTTATTACTGAGATGTATATGCTGACTGGGTTTGAAAGTATCCTAAATAGCCTCAAAATAGTTGATTACACAAATTTAGAAATTCTGAGAATTACATTGAAATACGTATTTTGGTTAATCACCTTCCAAAGACCAAGTATAAAGCCAAAGCTAAAAAGTAGGTTGTATCATAACACTGCGGTCGACAATGAACCGTTCGTGCCCTGGCCAGCACCGCCCAGTTGGTTGAGCATTGTTCCACAAAGCCAAATGTTGCCAGTTTGATTCCCAGTCAGGGCACATGCCTGGGTTGCAGGCCTGGTCCCCATTGGGACATATGGGAGAGGCAACTGATTGGTGTTTCTCTCACACAGAGATGTTTCTCTCCCTTTCTTTCTCCCTACCTCCCCTCTCTCTAAAATTAATAGGTACCATTGTTTAAAAACCCTGAACTCCATGTGTGTCTATTAGTAGATTTTATTGTCCATTCGCACGGTCTTGGAAAGAAAACAAATAAAGACAAACTCCAACCAGAAGCATAGAAATATGAATCAGACTGACAGCTGTAAGAGCAGAGGGGCTGGTGGGGACTGGTTGAAAGAAGGTGAAGGAATTAGTCAAAAAACACATACGCATGACCCATGGATGTGGACAATGGTGGGAGATGGCCTGCAGGAGCGGGGGCAGGCTGGGTAGAGGGGGCCAAAGTGGGAAAAAATGGGACAACTGCAATAGCAGAGACAATAACATATTTAAGTCAAAAATGTAAAATAATCTATAACCAAAGACTAATCAACATGATACCCCAGGCACTCTTTAGCTGCATATCTTAGAACAAATCAAATTCATTAGGAAACTTTGAAGTTGTCTTTACATATTTGAGAGGCTGTCAGATGAAAGAGAAATGAGAAATATTACAATGAAGTCCTAAGGGGTACAACTGAGACCAAATGTGAAGAAATTACAGGAAGGAGGATTTTATTCCTCATAAGAAATAATTTTCCAGCCATCTAAAACAGCTGTCCAAAGATTAAATGGGTTGCCTCAGGTGTGAATACATTGTTTTCTGACTTAGGTGGTTAGCTTTAGATAGAGTGGCCATTTGAAATGAGCACTGCAGAGAAGATTCAAGTTTCATCTGCAGGGTTAACAATAATAGGTAACATTTATGGAACACTTCCTAAGAATCTGCTGCAGTTGGGCAGGTTTATATAACCTAGAACCTTAATCCGTTTACTCATGACACTTCTATAAGATGATGCCACTGGTTTCTACATTTTAAACAGAGGTGTGAAGAAGTTAAAGAACATAATCTAAGTTGTGCAAGTAGTGAGTCACAGTGGCACAATTTGAATCCAAATCAATCAGATTATAGAGTTACATGACACTTCAAATAAAGCAGGGTAGATTTGGACCCTCATCACCTCCTTAACTGAATCAATGATTCCTGGTAATTAGTACTAAGAAGCATAGGATTACTCTAACTTTTAAAAATGACCCTTCACATTTTACTGCTTTCAATGTATTTGACATGGGTAAATCATTTAATATTTCTCAATAAATTAATGTTTGTGTGTCTGTAAAGAAAGAGATCTACAGAGATAGACAAAAGAAAAGAAAGTGAAGTTTGCCTTTCTACTACAGTTACTGAGAGAATTAAGTTATTGTGAAGCAACTCAAGAACATGTGGTTTAGGAGGAATTCAGGAAATGTTTGTTGAATGAATGTACAAATGAGTGAGCTTTCCATTCTTATTAACACAACTTATTACAGAGTTTTGAAGCTTAAGAAAAGATTATTTGACCCAATATTTTTCTCTTGCATTTATTAAATGCCACAGAAATTTGTGCCTGAGTAAAATGAGAAATGTGGGCTGAGTGAGGTTTTGTGATCAATTTAAGTTAGAATTAGCCAGCAGTTTTTATCAGTGCTAAAGTGGTCCTCGCAATGGTTTCCGTGAAGTATACATCCTCTGTTACGTCTAGCCAAATAATAATATCCAGCCTCTAAATTACATTTACAGATAATGATGGAGTTTTGCCAAATCGAATCATCTTAGTATAACACAACTCCTCCTTGGTTGCATTGAAATAATTCTCTGTATAAAAACAGGCACATTTTGTGTTTCTGTGTACATAATTATTAAAACAAGGAGATAGTTAGCTATCCCTCATGTAGCCATGGTGCCCTGTTTTGCTTTTTTGGATACCTCTCCGCTTCTCCTCTATGTGTTGTTTTATCACTTATTTCAAAGATACTCCATGCAGAGCATTTAGACTTGGTCAGAACATGGGAGGATTCTGGTTGTAGTGACTGGGTTTAGGATGACTTATAAGATCCATGACATGAAGGAAAATATACTCTTTTCACTGGTCCTCACCTGGGAGGTGTGAGGTACCCCATGGATCTTGAGAGATGGGGTGAGATGGTAGAGATCTAGAGAGACTGGATCCTAGCAATTACAATATTAACACTGGCGAAGCGTTGACTATGTGATATTAGGCACTGTTGTAGGCACTATATATGTGAAAATACATTTTTTAATTGCAACAATCCTATTCCTGTTTTGAAGTTGAGAACACTGAGGCACAAATTTTTTAAGACGCGACAAAGGACCCACAGTTATCAGAGGGCAGTATGGGGAGTTGAACCTGAGACGTATAGCTCCAGGAGGTATGACCTTAATCACTATCTTCTCTGTCCCTTCCAATGCCATCTTTTGAAATGAAGCCAGTGGTATTGCTGTAAATTTCATTGGATTGAACTAAAAAATCCCACTAAGACTTTATGAGTTGGGTTCTCCATCACTGCTAAAAACCAGACCAGTCCTTCAGAAACAAAAGCATTTAGGGATCTGTTCTCTCCCATTGAGTGTTTGCTACTGAAGTCATATCGCCAGCCTGAAGCCTTCCTCACCTGCTGCTGTCTCCAGTACTGTCCTCAACTCTACAGATACCAAACCTGCACTGAAGGAGGCCAGGGTACTTTGACACTTAGCACTGTACTTTGACAGTGGTGATTTCTTTGTTATTTCTAATATCTGTCATCTTTTTCTCAAATAAAATATATGTTCTTAAGGAGGTAAAGGCCGAGACCCTGTATTATCTTTCTCTGATTCCTCAGGTTACATCCTGTAAAATGACTACCTAATAAATATGTTTTAGGTATCAGATTATCAGAACTAGTTATGGTACATAGAAAAATTTGGGATGTGGCTTAAGTGCTATGTACTGAGAGCTATCTTTTTCCTTTGGATACAAGGTTGGAAAAGGTACTTCAAAATAAAAATGAATTTTATAAAAAATAGTCTAGGTTTATTTTGCATTTGTACTACTTACACACGTTAATTATCTTGTAATATTTTCATGACTGCATAGATTTCACTGCATCAAGAAACAATTCTCATGTTCTCAAACACATAATAAAGCTTTCCTTCTGCTGCACCCTTCCTCGTCTCTGCAGCACTGTAAGATTTCTCCATATGGCATAGCATTTTAGAGTTTACACTCTATAGAATGTGTATGGTTTCATTTGACCCTCACAACAAACTTGTGAGGTCAGTACCATTGCTTCTCTTATATAGATGAGGAAAATTAGATTTAGGTATAAATGACCGCTAACAAGTGAACGAGGCAAACCTTTGATACCTACACCTAAACTCATTCCATTCTTCTATTGTATTATTTTATGGCCAATAGAGTTTTGTCACATAGCAGATGCTCAATATATATGTAT
This sequence comes from Pteronotus mesoamericanus, assembly GCF_021234165.1. Lineage (NCBI taxonomy): Eukaryota > Metazoa > Chordata > Mammalia > Chiroptera > Mormoopidae > Pteronotus > Pteronotus mesoamericanus. Next base: position 3,718,871 of record NW_026555277.1, read on the forward strand.
TTATTTGACTGACTCTTGCCTTTATCATTAAAAATCTATTCACCTATGTTTATCAGAAATATTGACCTATAATGTTCTTTTTTATGTACAATGAAATATTACTCAGCCATTTAAATGAATGAAATATTGCCATTTGCAACAACATGGATGGGCTTAGAGAGTATTATGCTAATGGAAATAATTCTGACAGAGCAAGATAAATGCCATAGAATTTCACTTATATGTGGAATCTAAAAAACAAAATAAACGAACAAACAAAACAGAAACAAATTCATAGATACAAAGAACAAATTGATGGTTGCCAGATAGGAGAACATTTGGGAGAATGGATGAAAAAAAATGAAAGGGATTAAGAAGTACAAATTGCTAGTTATAAAAATAGTTACAAGAATGTAAAGTACAGCATAAAGAGTTTAGTTAATAATATTGTAAGAAATACATATGATGTCGGGTACTAGATGTAACAGGGTGACAACTTTGTAAGGTACTTAAATGTCAAATCACTTGTAACTGGAAACTGATATAATACTGTATTGTTACTGTAGGTATTTAGCTAGATATTAAGTAAGGGGAGCAAAGGGAATTAGGCATTGAGCTTAATAAAATGGGAAACATGAGCCTGTTTGCTTCACCAGGAAGCTGCAGCTTCACGCCTCAGGGGATCATAACGCTGCTCTGCCAAGGGGATTCACACTCCTCCCTTTCCCCCTCCAGTACCAGATTGCTGGGGGCACAGGGAGGGGTGCTGGACCATAGAGGGCTGTCACTCTGAACAAGGGGTGGGTCCATCAAAAAGCCCGTGAAAACTTGGAAAGTTGATTGGTTCTTTTGAAAAAGCACCTGGTCCATCCTGAACCCAAGCTAATATAATCCCAGGAGAACAAAGAAGCACTCTCTCTCCCCTCCCCCCAACTCAGTAACACACTTGCCCCCTGCATTCACACATTCTCTCTCACGCAGGAGCACATGATCACATTGGTCTAGCAGCTAATGGGGCCCGCGGCAGACTGTGTGGGATCCAAAAGGACTAAGTTTTAATGTGAAGCAGAAATTCTGAACACTGGCTTTTGTTATGGCCTTCCTGAGCACACAGGTGGGCTTTTCCTATGGCAGGATGAATACAGATGGGACATTAGAAACCCAGGGTGACGCTTCTATTTCCACTCATAAAATTTGCCACCTCACAACCTCACACGCGTGGGTCCTTGGAATGCTTTCTTTGCGATCTTGTGAAATAGCCTAATTTCCATTGACAACAGTATGTCAACAGTAACTGAAAAATAATTTTTTTTCTGGGGATATATCTGAAGGAACCCAAAACACTAATTTGAAAGAATATATGCATTTCTATGTTCATTGCAGCATTATTTACAATCACCAAGATATGGAAGCAGCCCAAGTCTCTATCTGTAGATGAGTGGGTAAAACAACTATGGGACGTTTATGCAACAAAATACTACTCTGCCATAAAAAAGAACATTCCGCCTTTTGTGACAGTATGGTTGGACCTGGAGAACATTATGTTAAGTGAAATAAGCCAGTCAGAGAAAGACAAGTACCATATGATTTCACTCATATGTGGCATCTAAAGAACAAACTAAACGAATTAGCAAAATAGAGACAGACTCACAGAGAATAGGATGACAGCTAAGGAGGGGGCGGTGGAGGTGAGGGGGTGGAGCGATTGAGCAAAACGGGAAAAGGGACTCATGGGCATGGATAACAGTGTGGTGACTGTGGGGGGAAGAGAGTATTAAGGGGACTCAATGGTGATGGAAAAAATAAGATAATAAAAATAAAAAAGGAAAACAAAATGGCAGAAACATGTGAAAGTCTATTATAACAACTAGATGAGGCAATGCTGGTTTAGACCCACTGGCAGTGGACAAAAAGAGTGTATCTGGATTGATCTTTGTTGGACAAAAAAAAATTGTTTCTTTGACTCCTTCAGAGCAGAAGTTATTCTTGACTATATAAATATAAACCATATAAATAGGAGTAGAAGATTTTTTAAAAATGACATTTGAGGCCCTTTTTAACAGTGACTTATTTGTTGGATGGCAGATACCACCTGCAATAAGAAGGGGTGAGCTAGCAAAAGCAAGGGCACACCGGCACAAGTTCTCTACTGTTGGCTGACCTCTTTAAGAAGTGTGGATGGTTTTGTGCAAATGTTTATTTATGTAAATGAATGGACATTCAGTTTAAACATCAGTTTACACTGAAACCATTTTAAACTATAATGTATGTGTATATGTGTATGTATATATGAATATATATACATACACATGTGTGTGTGTGTGTATATATTCAATGTGTTATACTGCATACTACAAGATACAATGAGGTATTGTAATGAACAGGCATTTCTATGTCCCCAAGGGATTCATGGTGCAGGCTGTACAGAAATGCTCTATCGTAAGCACACATGTGTCCTTCCCACTCACCAGAATTGATTCAGACCTGAATGTATACCAACCAGGAGGGCAATGAACAGAAACAAAGCTCACAGTTTGCAAACCAATTTGAAAATTAACAACCAGTTCAACTTAGAATTTGCTCATTGAATCCCTGCTGGCTCAATTTGATTCTGGAGCATGACAAAGACAATGGCTTGTCACCATTCAGTGCTTTCAAATAGCGATAACGATTTGAAAGTTTGGAGAGTGTAGCTTAAAGGGGGAGCTTTCTGGGAGGAGAGGAGGAGCAGCACTTCTTGGCTTGTGCAGGGCTGGCTGCATCTGTACACATCCACAGAGATGAAAACACGTATATTATTTGAGTTCTAGGAATCAACAATTCAGAAGCATCCGTAATGTCAGGATAAGAAGTTTAAGAATTAATTTTTTTCACTTATTTCTTTTAAAATTAATAAGTAAAGAATAAGCACATTGATGGAGGTATTTCATTAAAAGAGAGGTGTCTACTTAAACAATCCAGTATCCTTCACTCACCCTTTCCCCTGAATATCTTGATTTCAATAAATCTCCCTGTTTCCTATAATTCTTCTGGACTCTTGCAGCATGAACCCCCACAATCACAGCCATGCACCTGCTCCTGATCTTTAGCATTTATTGATGACTGTCCCTGGACTATAGCCTATGTCCTCAAAACCAGGAGGTGGTGTATTAATTGGCTGAAAAGATTCCAACTCTCCCACTTGGCTGGGTTTTTTTTCTCCCACCAAAATGCTTTCTTTACTCTGCTTTCATAGACCTGGATCTCTCTCCAACCAGCCATGGATGTGCACTTGTATTTTGCCAGCAAAGCTGAAAAAGACAATCTCAGGTGACCACAAACTGGGACAGCTTCCCAGGTTCATTTGCTTTTCCATCGCACATTCAATTTTCCTAAATTCTACTTCAAATGGAATCCCCACCTGAGTTCCTTTCAAACTAAAGATCAGACCCAAGAACATCAAGAACAGTCACAGAAGTTACATTTGTTTGAACAGCTGTTTGGAACTGCTCTCACTGTATTGAGAATCTTCTTTTAAAATGTGTTGATCAGGGAGTTCCAAGTTCAAGTCACTTATATTGAATTAAGCAAAACGGATGCAGTGGGATGTCAAAGACATCGATTTTACCATTCCCTGGCCACTTCCAAGTGCCTCCTAGATTAGTGCTCTATAGATTTATTGTATTTGATCTTTGAGCCTCTTTTATCTAATCATTTCGTCTGATTCTTTCATCCATTCTACATTAATTTAAAGAATTGACAGTAGAGTTGAGAGTCTAACCTTCAAGTTTGGGATGTACGCAGCATTATTCTTATTTGTATTTTTCTTATTTGCAGTTACTTTTTAGTGCTAACATTCTACAGCAGGTTTAGGGTTTGCAACTCAAATTACATTATTCTAAGACAATGTAGATTGTCTTAATACTGGACTTCTCTAGGTCTAGTAATGGAGCTGGCATTTAATTGATAGGAGTATTAAATAATTAAGATATTTTAAGATTAACAAGTTCAATATGTAAACAATTTTATAAGTAATAAAAAGAAAAACATGTTTTTAACAAAACTAGAGGGAGGTTAAGTTTTCTGTTATGAAATTCAAAGGACAGTGGGGTCGAATTTAAGGATGAAAGGGACCGGGTTTAACAGGTGCCCTGAGGACCTTGCACATCTCCATGTGGGGTACGTGGCCAGGCCAGACCACAGTCTCACTGGCGTCTTGGCATAACACCCTGCGACTCCTGCTGCAGCCAGTGGGGTGCACAGTCTGGTGAGGAGCTACCAGCATCAATCTTGTACCCTTCTCACCCCACTTTAGCTTGTAGCTGCAGGATTTCCTGTTAGTCTACAAATATGCTTGGCTGTAGCGTGGTGTTGGCTTCACAGTGGAGGAGACTATTTGCACTCTCTCTCCCAGGGCCTCTCTGGTTGCCAGCCTCCCTTGTGGGACTTGGGGCGTGGGGAGCAGACACCCTGCTGATCCTGCCCTTGCTGTCTGTGTAGCAATACGCTTGCTGATTCCATGCAGGCTCCTTGTCTCCTTACAAGCCAAATGTAACAGCTGCAGTCGGAATCCTTGTGGCCCTGCTAATCCCCTGCTGCTGCGTACAGACCGCTCTACGCTTAAACAGGGCAATGTCGATTGCCTTGAAGTATACGCTGTTTTTAATGAGTCAACATTGCATAACTGGATCTTCCAATGAATTTCTAACCACTAAATATAGTTGATATTTGTAGGTGCTATTAAATTAAGCCTCTTCATTCCAGCCCTTCTTCTGCTACTACATCCTTCCCTTCTGCTTCACATTCTCTCATTTTAAATTTAATCAGTAATGTCATTGTTTCTTTACATTTTACTCCACCCAGTGAAATTAGTTACTGACACTGGAGAGAATTATTTATTTTTCTATCCCAGATTCAGCGGGAGATAATTCATTCAAAGAATGAATGAAGGAATAAATGAATAACAGTAGTGGCTAATACTCTTTTAATGTTTCCTAAGTTCCATAAACTTTCTAAGTCACTTAACTACTTAATTATCACAATAATGCCATAAATTTGGTACCAGTTTTATAGATTAAGATAGTTAGATAAAGAAAGGTTACATAATCCAAGGTAAGACTGAAAATTATTTTATTAAAAAAAAACTAAGAAAAAAGTATTTGACTTGCACTCATATATCTACATACCTCTTTAATTAAAACTCTTTATCCTTAATATCTTCTTTGTAACACTTTATAGTATACTCTTACTCCAATTCATTTTTATTTTAGGCCAGTACCAATTTAGGCTGTCTGGATTTTGTTTTTAGTCATATATAAGTTCCATTTTAAAAGGTAACACAGGTCACATAAATCACATGTTGGTCATTCATAGAATTCAGTAAATGAAAATCCCAACATGACTCAATAAACTGTATAAATATATACACACCCAGTGTCAAAAGTGGAATAAGACAGAAGCATTGTCTTTTCCAGGTGGTACCCTAAAAACTTTGTTACTCTCTAGTTCCAAGAGCTGTTTCCTGTCCTCAAAAAAAATTCAGGCTCAAATTAAGCTTCATAAATATTAGTGAATGAAAGTAACTTTTATATCCAATTGCATAATTTTTATATTCTTTAAAATACTGAAATACCAGATTTTGATACTTTTTAGCAATTGGTGAAGGTAGTATTTTGGCAAAATTGGTATGAAAGATAAGTTAACATTTATAATTGGAGTTATAGAAACATCTTCAGATATTATGAGTAACTCAGACATGTTTTTAATGTTTTGCTGCAGAAAATGTCAGTGATATACCTCTATAACAGTGGTCCCCAACCTTTGTTGTCACCAGGAACTGGTTTCGTGGAAGACAATTTCTCCAGGGACTGGGGGTGGAAAGGATGGCTTTATAGCCTGCCTCCTGCTTAATTGTCACTTGACAGTCACTGATAGGGTTTTGATGTGAGTCTAGAAGCAACTGGTTTATTATGGTCTCTGTGCAGTCAAACCTCTCTGCTAATGATAGTCTGCATTCGCAGCCCTTCCTGAGCACTGGCATCAGCTCCATCTTAGATCCTCAGGCATTAGATTCTCATAAGGAGCACGCAACCTAGATCCCTCGCATGCACAGTTTGCAGTAGGGTTCATGCTCCGATGAGATTCTAATGCTGTTGCTGATCTGGCAGGAGGTGGAGCTCAGGTGGTAATGTGAGTGATGGGGAGGGGCTGTAAATGCACAGGAAGCCCCCCGCTCAATTGCCAGCCATTCACCTCCTGTTGAGAAGCCAGGTTCCTAACAGACCACAGACCAATATCAGTTTGTGGCTGAGGGGGGTGGGGACCCCTGCTCTCTAATATTTTTAGCAAAATATACTTTCTATGGATTAAGTTACATGAACATAATTTAAGTTCAGTGTAACATAGTTCATGGTGAGGTCAAAAACATAGAACAGGAAGACTTTTTTCATTCCATATGTTTTATGTTAAGGAGAAGAGAAAAATGGCCCCTATTTTCAGTATTTCTTTCTGCAATTTTATGGCAGAAGCTGATGAAGAACACAAATAAGTGGTATTGGTTTTTAACATGCCATTGCAGGTATTATTGGCATTACTCTCTAGATTGGAGAAATACCTGCATTTTTAAAGCTTATGTCATTTACCATGACATTGTAAGTCAGCAAACAAATGGTGGGCAGGCGGCATTTTTCCACTCACACCAGACCAATGAAGTCTGGATTAAACACAGAAATCCACTTTCCTTTCCTTACCACAATATACATTATAGCGATCCTTTATTATCCAAATAAAGAATCACATCCTTAAGAGGTTTAGATTAATTGAACATATATTATTCTCTTAATTTTGGTTCCTATGTTTTATATTACCATATCACTTCTGTGTTTGTATTAAACAAGTGAATGACATAATTCAGGTGTGTATAGATTTCTCTGCAAAACTCTGTGGAAAGATATTACCTCTTAGATGCACTTCAGTCTACATCACAACTTGATGTTCATGTATGCTCACAAATCACTTTAAAATACCATAGATGGTATGGAACCTAGACAGTATGTGTGCTAAGAGAAAGAAACAGTGAACTCAGGATGAGTATAGTTGCCGATACACATAGTTTAACTCATTGATTCTGCCCATGTTGGTATAGAGCACATTAGACCACACACAACACGTTTCCATAGGAAGTGTCAATGCCATAATGAAGAGAGGAAACAAATCTCTCAGGGAATCAATAGCCTGCACAGTAGTTCTAAGTGGTTGGCTGCCATTTGAATGTATATATAGTTTCAGCCTTTTAAAATTAGTCCAAAAAAAGGTTATCAAAAAAAATGACATAAACAGATGATTACCACTAAGTGTTTAACTCATTCAGTATGAAACTACCCACTGAAATAATTTAACTCCATCTAGCAGGTACCTTCTTGGCTTGACATGACACTATGCCAAAGAATATGTCGAAGTCCTTGGGGGCTGGCAGATCACACAAGGCTGAGGATGTGACTGCAAAAGTTTGTTCATTCACTTGGCCAGTGACCATTGCTTTCAAGTCTGAGCAGACATCTTGTAAAGGTACTTCCCCAGTCCAAAGGGAAGGGAGTGAAAATTCTGTAGAGCAATTATGATGCAACTGTACCTCAAAAGAAAGCTCGAAACTTTGTGTGGGATGTTTGTGTATAATTCTAAGAAAATATAGTTGGTCTAGTGATTAACAGAGCCTTCTTATTATTTTACAGGAAGTTTCTTGTAGATGTAGTTCTATTTTTAACATGAATATACATTCCCTTTTTTTCTTCCTTTTTTTTTTTTTTTTTTGGCCATGGAATCGTTTATGTATCAAAGCTATCACTTCGTACCAGACCTGGGATTGGCTCTGCTCTGGCAGGAAATATGGGCGTGTGAAGGAATCTCTGTCTGAATGAACATCAGAGCAGCCCCTCACCTGACACCTTATGTCTACACCCTGCTCTCTGTTCATGCACAGGGACTGGATCTGTCTCCCAAGGATGGCATCAGGTTAACCAAATCCGCATCTACTGATGCATAAAACAATGGAATATGGGAATCCCATTGTTTTATATATCAAGGGTCTCCCATTCGTCACAAGTACAATTCCCCCAGGCTGAGCAAGATTCTTAAAATTCTGGACAAACCTGCCTTCATCAGGAAGACCAAGCTTTTTGGCAAATAGGAGATCAAATAAATTTGCTTCAGCCTGCCTCACAGCTCAGCTGTCTCAGACACTGTCCCGGATGGAATACTCCCCTCCACAACCATCTGTTGTTTTCTGTTTCCCCAACTTTTGGTCTTTCCTCAACTCTGCACCTCACATCATGCACCTCAATCTATTCCACATTCTCCTTGACTTTGTTCTAACTTCATATCATGCCTGGTTCTTAAATCATTCTATCCTGTTGTTTGTAAAACATGTTCCAATAATAAAAATCTCTATGTATTCAGAAGTCTTTACTAAGCATTTGTTCTTGCTCCGTAGAGGACAAGAACCACAGCTCTTTTTGTAGGAAGCTGTTTTTGGTTTCCTTTCCTTGGTTTTGTATTGTTTAGTTTCTGCTGAGATTTGAATCTAAACCATTGTATTCCAGTGTCCTCATGCTTACCTCTCCATCACTTGGTCAAAACTGCATTTTGAAGCGCTGCATGAAATTATTTGCTAAGATTTCCATGGTGTCATTCTCTCATTAATGTAGGGTCAAATGGAGCTTCTTCATGTCCTCTCCCCAATAGGACCCATGACCTCAATGTGACACTATTCTCCCCTTGCTTGCACAAAGCTGCTGCCAGGAATTTAGCCTGCTAGTCTCATGTAAAAAAAAAAAATTGGCTGGTCTCTTGATTTTCATGGCATTTTCTTTTTGTTTTATTTTTCACAATTCCTCATTGATGATGTGGCACTTGGGTCACTGTGTCCCTGTCCACTCCACGTCTTGCCATTATTCCAGGCATCTTCTGTTCAGTGAAAACTAGCTCATTCTTATCTCTTTTCTAGGTGTCCTCATTTGAAACAACTTTTAATTCTATTTAACTTCAGTGACTCAACTCCATGGTTACAGTCTGAAATCAGTAATAACCTAGCACTTTTCACCATTGAAATAATAAACTGAATTACTATTCTGTGATAACATTCTATCCCTATAGCTCTAATTTCTCTCTCTCTTACTCATGTTCTACTACCTTCTACTTTAACGTCAATAAAACCCCAAACTTTAGACTTTCTACTTTCTCTTTACTTCAGAGGCCATTTCTGGCTTAATGCTGTTCTTTATTTGGCTTGGATCCCATGATCTATCTCTTTAAATATAGGCTTTCTTATATCTTCAACTTCTTCCTCAAGTACAGCCTTTAAATATAACCTCCAAAAACATAACTCATATAAATCTGAAGCATGTAAAGCATAATTTATATGAGGATAAATTTGCCTTATTTAAATAGTCTAGTCCAAGATTCTGGGAATTACTAGAAAACCCATTCCCACTGGGGTAATTCATATATTCGTGGTCTCCAACCTGCACTCAGCCCCAGTGGTGCTTGCCCTCCCTTGGTTTCCTCATTTGGCTCTCTCTCCCCATCAGCACATCAGCAATGCCAAACTCTCTCCACAACCCTCAAGCCTTCAACTATCAACTCCCACCCCTCAAACATTTCTTATCGACTCACTCAGGTTCACACACAAACACTCAGATGGTCTGGCCCCTGCTTTCTCCTCTGGCACAACTCACTCAGCTGGTACATTTTTGTTCTGAACTTCTTTGAGTTTCATAAACCTGTTGTGCTTGGAGCCTCTGAGCATGTGTGTCCCTTTGTCCTAGAACAGTCATTTCCTGGATAACTTCTACTCATCACATTGGTCTTAATTTGCATATTACTTTCCCCAGGAAGACTTACTTGACATTGTAATTTTGGTTTGGGTTCCCTACCTAGTTCCTTTCAAGGCATGTACATCATGTATTATAAATCCTAGTGCCAAAAAGAAATGGTCAGTGTTAAATATGTATTAATTGAATGAGTACATAGATGAACAAATATTTAGATTGTCTTCCTATTTTATCCTCGGACATATGACATTTTTTAAAAGATACCTACCATCCTTAATTCTTAATTCCTTTATTTAGAAATAGGGAAAGATGTTATGTGAGATATGAGTTATCTATTGAAACATCTTAATATGTTTATTTCTAGAAATTAAGTCAATGCAAAGGTCAATGTAAAAGCATTGTACATTTGTCAATGATTTTGCGATACTTGCCAAACAAGGTCTCTGAAATCCCAGTCCAGAGCTTGGTGGCTGAGCCTGTTACAGTAGCACCATAGCAGAGGCAGTGCGCTGTGAAGAATGGGCTTTATCTTTGATAAAGCTAAGGCACTTGCCAGAATCTTTTATTCTGTGGCAGATTCTTAAAACCACTGCAATGGCACTGTAAATATCCCCAAATGTATCCATGGCATTACTTAACGTGTTACTCAACTTCACATTCATTCATCTGTATCCAAATTTCACATTAGCTTCTCTGTACCCAATAAAACTCACCTATATCTAGAAAAGTTAAATATTCAGAACCAGCTAATAAAGTTTTGACACACTTAGTAGGTATTCGATACCGGGCTAGGAAAATTAAAGGGTCCAGGAGACATAAACTAAGATACAAGATAGAATTGCCATTAGGAACATACTCATGATCTAAATAGGTACACATGAAAGAGCAAAGACAGACTGTGTTCTAAGCTGCTGTTTTTCAACCATATGTATGTTCTATGTCAGTTCAGAAAGAGAGAAAAAATCAATATCATCATTTCATCTGTGACTATTTGAATTAATATCCTCATCCATAAATTATTACAAAAAGAGTGCTGATGATGTAATGGTTAAAAGCAAATTTTGGGAGTAAGACAGGTCTAGATTTGGTGCGATTTCTGAAATATATTAGCTCATTGGTATTAGGTGCCTTACTTAACCTCTCTAAGACCTATCTGAAAGGTGATTAAATCCGACAATGTGTATGAAGCACAAAGTCCAGTGAAAAAGACTCATGACCATATTTAGACTTGCAAATATGTTGATTTGCACTTACTTAGCATGGTGGAAAAGCTCCCTTCTTTTCTGAGAGAAATCCGAAGAACTGCCATGCAGTATCACTTTTATCTCTTTAGTAAAATGATGAAAAAAACAAGTGTGACCTATGTGCAGTGTGTTCTCAGAGTAGAAAGCCAAACATCACCAGGTATTGGGGCCAGATGTGATGGTTTTCTCTAGTAGACAGGGATGACCTGGCTGCTATTTAGCTCATAACCCCCCCCTCAAAATACAGTCATACTGATGTTTCATACCAGCTCTGCCTTCAGATGATTAGAACATGAAGAAGAAAGTTCCTTTCACATCTATTATATACGGAGTCCTCCATAAACAAATATTTTTATTACTGCCATTAAGCTGTTTCAAGTGGCTTTGGAGGAGGACATGGGAAGCACCCAGGCTCCAGCTCAGTCTACACCTTTCCAAAAGTCACAGATGTTTTGTTTTAGAAGCTGGACCCCTAATAACAGGAATATTCCAATTTATATCCATGGGATGCCATATAGTTTGCTAAATTATATTTTCCATTTCATTGTTCAGCCCTTCTTTTCCTTTGTGCGGCCCACTCTAATTCTTTGGGGTAGTTTCTGTGGTTACTCAAGCCATCCGTTGCCCCCTGGGTCTCAACTCTTTCAGCCCTACCACCAGACCCCAGCTGAGGGAATGAGGCTCTGATATGGCAGAAGGTCAGAGAAGGAGAGGCTTTTAAGCAGGGATAAGTTGGGGGAAGACCATGGGAGTGAAGGAAAGGACAAAGAATATATACGAAGTAGGCAGATTGTGGTCTGAGAACTGAAAACTGGGGAAGGGAACTCAGATATTTTTTATTCTTCTAAAAGGCAGGGAGTCAGGCAAGAGTGGTGTGCACGGAGGCCAATAAACTTTTGTAAGCACTTTTTTTTTCTGAGGGATACAATCAAAATTAATTTAGAAAGTTGAGTTTGGGCCAAGTTATGACATGTTTTGTGCCATGAGTTAAATTGTCTCCCCACCCACCAACAAAAAATAAAAATTTGTATGTTGTAGTTTTAACTCCCAGTGCTTCAGAATATGACCTTATTTGGAAATAAAGTCATTGTAGATGTAACTAGTCAAGATGAGGTCACACTGGAATAGGGCGGGCCCTAATCCAATATGACTGGAGTCCCTATAAAAAGAGGGGATTTGGACACAGGAGCACACAAGGAAGGCACCATGTGAACATGAAGGAAAAGATTGGGGTGAAACCTCTACAAGTGCAGAGAGGACAAAGATGGCCAGCAAGCCCCAGGTTCTTCCTCACTGTCCTCACCGAGAACCAGCCCTACCGGTACCTTGATTTTAGACTTCTAGACTCTAGAACTGTGAGAAAAGAAATTTCCGTGTTTAAGCTGTCCTCAGTTTGCTGTACTCTATTACAGCAGCTCTAACACACTAATATGTTTTGAATATTGGACTAAGAACTGTTTGTTCTTTACTTTACAAGCTAGAAGAGCACAGAAAATGTCAAGGGATAGACCTGATCTGACGAATTAATTCGGCCACAGCATGTTAAATTGACTAACTGTGAGGTGCAGGAGCTGGAGACAAGGTCACGAATAAGAAGTCCACCACAGAATTTCAAGGCACAGTGGCTGGTACCTAGCTGGTGATCAATAAATAATTATATCTTACATTTATTAGTACTTAATATCTGGCACATTACACGCATCCCCTCACTGAGTTCTTGTAACCATTCCCTGAAGGAAATAATGTTGCTCTCTCTCTTCTACAATGAGCAAACTGATGGTCGAACAGAGTGAGTTGTGAGACCAAAAATTAAATCCAGATCTGTTTCTAGGGTCCAAGCACTTTATCACTATGGCATATGGCCCTATAATAAATATATGTTTAATAACTAAATGAGTGTTTGTGTATCCTTGTGTTTGCATGTACCTAAGTATAACTGAGAAATAAAACCAAGAAGGGTAACTGCTATAATACCAATTCATCCCTTTAAGTTACTGAAGTGGATACTTTACAAGGAAATTAATTGGTAGAAGGAATATCAATGTGCAGAAAATTCATAAGCATTTTTATTAGTAGTAATGATGTACAACTTACTCTGCTAAAAAGGAAACTAAATCAGGAAGCAGCTCATAGCTATGGGCATAAGGAGATTTGAGATTTGAGTATTTGAACACTCAAGTCAAATTAAAAAAACTAAGCCCATTTAACCTCCATATTTTTGAAGACTTTAACTAACATGTAACATAGGGTTTGACTTTCAGGAGTTCTCCATTTGAATTCACCCTCATTTGTATTTATAATACAAATACAGTTGAGTCTCAGTAGACTACTATTTTTTATCTCTTTACATAGGTCACCTTTCCTTTCTGACCTCATCCTTTACGGCTGTACAGATTGACTAGAATAAAAAGATACATTCATTCAGTTATGCCTTTGCTTAGTTTACTTCAATGCTTATTTGATTACTGAAGATCTTTGATGGTGAACAACTCTCTGGGCTGTCAATTCAGAGGAGAAATATCACCAGAAAGTACAAAACAAAGAAAAAATATCTTATATACACAAGGCTCATAAAGAAGTCACCCACATGGGCACGAGATGCAGAAAGAGCAATATCATGAGCTAAACTAACCTTTTCATATCCCAGGACACTTTTCAGGCTTGTCTCAGAGAGCTCTCATAGTCAGTTTTACAATAGCTTGTGAGAACAATAGGGTTCTGCCCAATGAAGGAATCGATTCAGTGTTGATGTCTGGCGCAGATAAGCAAGTCTGAACATATCTGAAGGGTCTCAAGCTGCTCTTCAAGCATACCAGTGTCAGTTTTCTATATGTGTATGTTGCACACACATAAAAGTGTTCTGATTTATTTAAAGAAACACATCAGATAAACTATAATACATAACCTTGTTTTCTCTACAACAATGGCACTGTTCTTATAGTTCTCTCTTATAAAATAACATGGTGTACTCAGAGCAGAAAGTTTACAGAGAAGATTGATTTTATTAAAAGGGGAATACCGCTTGGTTTAACAGAGCACCTCAAAGTTCATGTTACACAAGTGATACCTATTACTAATGGAGACACCAAAAAGACAATCAATCAGTATCAGTTGAATGCATGAACATTTCCAAAATAAAGAAATTTGCTTCTCCCATCATGGCAACATAAAGCACTTTTTTTTTTTTCAAATTTCTCCTTTTAACTGCTGAAGTATCACACTTTCTTACTCAAAGAACGGCCCCCTTGCTCCCAAATGCTCAAAGTTCTGCCAGAATTCTGAGAAAGAAATCGGTTTATTTCAATAATTTTTGCCTAGAAAGACTGGTGCTACGGTGGCTGTTGGCTGATAGAAATTCCTAAGCAGATTTCAGGCCCCCTTGGACACTGTTGTAGCAGAGGGTGGGGTGGCAGCTGTCCCTGAGGCCACTCAAGCCGCATCCCCACTAGGTACACAGTTGTCTTTGTGCAGCATCCTTTACAGCACGGAAGGAAGCCCTTGCTTGTGCTTCCTAATTCTTCGAAAGGGAACACAAAGAGCGCTCCGCTCCCGTCAGCATTCACACAAACCCGCCCCTCCCCCCAGCTGCAGAAACTCAGGCATTGGGATGACAGTCATCTTTTTATTAAAATACATGGGCCCATGTTTGATAATTATAAGGATACATGTTATTCCCATTCATAGTCAGTTCTACATCCCACAAATACTGATCTTAGCAAAGTACAGCTTAATGAAACAGCTGACATTTTATCACTTAAACTGCTTGATTATAAAATTTATTTAAATCTTTTATTCAGGACCACTTGGAAAAAAAAAACACTTAAAGACTATTAGATCACTCAGTTACAGGATCTCCTTACTTGACTTTGTGAAATAAACTAGAATGTATGCATATAATGTCATTTAAGGTAATATTTGCTGTGACTTTTAAAAATATTTTAAAATTTGCCCTTTAAGAATATTTAGCTATATACTTCTTATTTAATTTATGATGGATTATCATTTTTCAGCAAATTTGCATGTTCTAAAATTTCTGGCAATGAAAGGAAAGCCAATGTAAATATTGTTTTCAAAAGAAATGGCTTTTAATGAAATGGATGAATTTGGTCAAATAATACGTAGATATGTTATTAGAGACTCAGTAAATTATATTTTGTATTTTAGTGTTTTGGAGCCTAAGCACTAGGTATATAATGTCTTCTCTAGGAAATGGCAGTGGCACAGACATCAAAATACCCAATCAAAATCCATTTTCCTGCCCACCTCAAAAGTACATTTTCCAATGTCTCTTGCAGCTAGGTGTGGTCATGTGACTAGGCCACAGCTCCTGATTTATGAGTAAAAAGGAAGTGTGTGATTTTGGGTCATGCCTTGAAATAAAGAAGCCTGGCTCCCCTTTTCCTTCCCTGGGAGCCAAAATACAAATATGGCAAGAGGAACCGGAGCAGAGATGTATCTTAGATCACAAGAGGAAATGTTCATGGAAAAGAGAGATGAGAAAAAAACACAAAACCACTAAGGCGTCTGGATCCAAACTGTGAGGGAGACGACCTATCAGCCCTGGACCATTTCTGCTTGGTATGTCACAGAGGGAGTCAGCAAGGGAAAGAGTCTATAATCTCACTTAAATCAAGGTTATTTTGTCCTAGTAACAAAAGTTGAACTTGTATCCTAAAGTAGAATTTTTTAAGATGTAGAGGTATTTTAACAGAGGTACCAAGATGGCTGTGTCAACTTTTTTCCTAATGACCAAATCCAAACATAAGTGTCTATGTGCAGCACATACAAATGGGTATGCAAGATTGATGGTCAGCCCCTGCAGTGAAGACCTTTAAAATTATCATTATTATAAGTTCGATGGTCTCACATATACATTTACAATATGTCTTAGAAACATTATTTATTATTGTCTCACATTTGATTCTATTTTTTTATAAACATCAGACTCCATTCACTGTGGGAACTCTTGGTCAACCCTTCCTATGTTCAACTCCTCAACCTTCCTGTTTTTCACAGTAGATATTGATACTACACAGTCCTGCTTGTCTTATATGTGGGTTCCTTAATGCATAAATGCATTTGCAAATGAGTTCCCGGAACATGCTAATGATATTTTGTTCTGGATCATTTCCAAAATGGTTGCAAGCAAACAAGCTCATTTAAAGGGGGAGGGGCTGGGGGAGAGAGAGACAGAGAGAGAGTTAGAGTTTAGAGGTAGGCAATTATCCAATGGCTGTTAATTAAAAACATTTGCACATAAACATGATTACTCGGGAAAGAGTATTGGAGTCTGATTGACTGGCATTGGAAATTGAAAATAGAATCCCTTCAAATTCAAAAGCTTTACCACAAATCACAAGATTCATTAATTACTGTACTTAGGGTCTTGGGAATTGCCTGTTTGTAAAATCTCAAGAGGCAGAGTCAAGAGACCACCGTTTGTTGATGTGGTTTAATTCTTTTATGGCCAGTAGCATATGGAAAACATTTAACTACAATATGTTGAATCCAAGTGGATTGAACACTATTCTAGGATTTGAAATAACTTTTGAAAAAGATGGAGCCATTGTATTTTTCATCACTGTTTTTAAGAGAGAGAATTGATATACATAAAATGGTCTAAAATTTTTGTTTTGTTTTGTTTACTTTGTTTTCTTATTTGTGCCTGTATTTATCTTTGTTTCTGGTTTAGTCAAATGGATAAACTACTTTTTTACTTGCTAGATAACTTTGATCCTATTAAAATAATGATTAAGCAAATAATTAAATTGAGGAAGGGGAACTACTAATAATTTGTGCAAATTTCAATCATTTATGCTATAGGCATTTATGATTTTTTGTTAGTCTTTAGCTGCATGTTACTCATATTCTAAGACACTGAAAGGGAAGTTAATAAAATAGTGAATATTGCCAAACATTTTTTGATGGTCATGGAGATTTTCATAGGAAGTATTATTTTGAGACAATCTAAGATGATAAATAAATCTTTAACTATTTAGAAAATGGAAAGGCGGGAGGGAGAGAAAGAGAGAGAAAAGACGAGTAGTACATCTGAAGAAAGCAGAGAATCACAGGAATCAGAGTAACATGGAGTTTATCAGTTTACGCTGACACATTTCCTTGGCAAAGGCTGCCGACTGTAGGCAAAGTCACATGGCTGGGCGGCTGGTGTGTGTCTGCTTACAAGCCCGTGAAGCTCTTTGCCTCCAGACTAGCATGTGCACCATGTGATGCTGGGGTTGCCATGGTAAGTACATAGTGTGCAACTGAGGGGTTTTTTTTCCCCATATATGCTGCTCTAGCATAGATGCACCAGAATTCAAATTAATACTATAAGAAAATCATTGGAGAGAGAAGCTTTCTGGGCTTTGGTTAAACATTCAGCATTTATGTTGGATGCTATAAGCAAATGTGCTACATCCATTTATTGTTTTTTTCTCAAACATAGAATTTGTCTTAAAATAGTCAATGGATTACCAGCATACAATTTAAAAATATGTTAACCAAAATTTCATTGCTTTGTCATTCACCAACTTAAGGTTATGTTATAGAGGCGTTTTTAGTTACTTAAATTGTTTTTATTTTAAAAAAAGATTTTGTTATTCTTGAAATTGTCACAGACATTGCAAGAAATTCCAAGTGTGTTGAAACATTGTGAAAATTTGCATACATCATTATGGATTTAATGTAAAAGCTGCCCCGAGAACTAGATCGTGGGTTTGTAAACCTAAGGTCACTTTCCGGGCACTCAGAATGTCCTGTGGGTCCCTGCAGCATCACTATGTGAAAGGCAAGCTTAGCATTTGGATTATTAATTTAAAGCTTGAAGCTGCCCAAGCGACCTGCCAGATCTTCTTCACTCAGATAGAATCAATTGATGGGCAGGCCACTTTTGGTCCCCAAATCCCACCCCCAAAGTTGGGTGACGTTTCTCTCTCCTTACTCTCTTGTTTCAGAATTGTCCTTTGGAGTCACATACACCTGAGCTCTGACACAAGTCTGCCACTCAATAGGTCATCTTGGAAAACTTCTTCAAGTCTTTAAGGCTCTAGTTCTCCATCTGTGAAATGGAGCCAGTGGTGGAATCGACCTCATGGAAACATCATCTGGATTAAATAGGCATAGCAGTGAAAACCATATCATATCTGGTATGAAATAAGCACTAAATCAATGATAGCTGCTCTGGTGATCTCTGTATGATTATTTGTGTCTTTTTTCTTACATTATGCACATTCTTGAAAACTATCCCAGGACTTCAAAAAATCCCCTAAAGTTCTTTGAAGTTTTATTTTACACCTGGATCAATAATCCAGCTAGAGAACTCAACAGTAAATACAGTTCTAAAGCTCAACTTCCTAATGTTTTCCCAAATTACACCTTTAGGGAGGACAGATTACCAGTAAAATTCCCCATAGAGGAGTTGGCCTGGGTGGTGACAATTAGGTTAACAAAACGAATAGATTGGCTAACAGGGTATGGACAACTGTGGCCTGCTGGCCAAATCGGGTCCTCCCCCAGTTTCTGTAAATAAAGTTTATTGGAACATTGTCATGCTCCTTGGTTCAGGTATTGTCCGGGGTGATTTCTCACTGCAACAACAGGGGCAAGTAGTTGACACAGACACTTTTTGGTCTGAGAGCCTCAAATAATCACTATCTGAAAATGTTTGCTGACCCATGGACTAAAGTGTACCCGAACAGGTAAATTCAGGTAGAGGGAAATGATTCTTTAAAAGCAGAGTTGTGAAATAATGTTCTGAGTGCCAATTTCAGTCATTTTTCCAAACTCCAGTTTTGTACTTGCATTGAGAAGGAACTCAATTCAACAGGGAAGAAGGAGGAATAGTCAACTATGATTGGGACAGAAATGAAGGTTTTAAACAATTAATGATTATGAATTTCACTCTCCACTTCCTGAGGAAGAAGAATGCTATGTTGCTAAGCCAGCCCAGGGAGCTGCTCTCTTGTGCAGAGTTCAAGCTTTGCACAAATACCAAAAAAGGGAAAAATCAACCTATCTTGTGTGTCCATGTACTTCCCAAATCAAGAGAGAGACTGAGTTACTGGGTATAGGACTATTACAAGTTTATAAATGGGAAAGAGAGTCATTGTGTTGGGTTTTCTAATTAAAATGAAATGACCCCTTGGTTATCCTTTGAAAAATTCCAGCAAAGATCTAAATCACTACAAAAATTCCAAGATGTTAATTCTCACTCTTTTGAATTGGATTCTGTGCTGGGGTGTGGCCATTATTTGGTTCAGTTTTAATTTTACATGTGGAGATCATTACAGAAGATGCATTAATGCTAGAATAGAATTATAAAGAATAGTATGGAAATAAAAAATGACAATCAATAATGTCTGTGCAGACCAGAGAAGGTTTCACACAGACACTGCTTGAGCTGGGTCCTGAAGGAACCATGGGGACTTGTCCAAGACACAAGATCACGAGTGGTGGGAAGTAAACAAGCATGAATAGATGCTGAACTTATGGGGAAGCTACAAATCTCTGGCTGGAGCGTAGTGGCTCATCTAGTGACATTAATATCCCATTTAACCCTTACTACCATCTGGCAAAGTAGGCATGTGTTTGTGCTTTTCATAAGTAAGGAACTGCGATACTTTGAAGATAAATAAATTTTATTAAGAATACACAGTTTAATGAAGTGTCATTATTTGTAGCTCACCTATTATTGTACCAAAAAAAATGACCTGTTTTTGACAATTCCATAGGTATTAAGTAAGAAAAGGTGATTATTGTGTAACACTGAAAATTTAGTCAATCTGAATGTTCCTTAAAACTCGCCCATCTATTTGCAGTTTTGCAGAGGCAATTTTTCTCTTCAGAGATCTTTAGTAGGTTTTTAAGCTTTCCATTTCTTTTATGTAAAGATTCCCTATTTTATTGCCCAACTGTTAGCTATGTCCAACAAAAATCTAAACAAAACGAGATAATTTAGGTCAGCTAAACCAGGAAACTAGCCTTGCTTCTTTTTCTAAATCCAGCAATAATTTGCTATATGACTTCTGAGAATTCATTTTCCTATTGGCTGAGATTACATCTTAATCTAAAGCTAAGAAAAATTATAAAATGAGAGTTGTCACCAGCTCTTTGCCACTCTTCTCAATTCACAATCTCTTTGCCGCTGATATATACCCTAAAAAAAATAGTGCTCTCCAACCTATAATCAGGAATGGGTTTAATAAGTCATTTACAGTAAGGCAAAAGGCAAAACTGACTAATACTAATTGTTAACTCTTCATATGCCTTCTAAGGAGCAAAGCAATATGCCAGCCAGGAGAATAATTTTACACATTTGAGATTTATGACATTCGTTATATCAAAGGAGATATTCTCACAGGGTGAGGGTTAAATTATTATCCCCTATAATTACATTAATTACTAACTGCCTACTAATTCATAAATAAGGCCTCATAATATCAGTCAGCTATTCAATACATCAAGCAAATATACTTATTATTTTAGGTGCTTAGATACATCAGTGAACAAAGCAAAGCTCCTTCCTTCCTTTTTGGCATAGTTAAGTGAATATAAGTTAGTGCTCACTTAGCACTTGCTAGGAGTTCTGTGTTAAGCCCTCATCAATTTCTTATAACATCCATCATAAGCTATAGGTGCTATTATTATCGCCACCACTTTATCATGGAGAAAAACACAGAGTTGGAAGTATTTGTTCATGGTTACACAGCCAGAAAGAGTTAGGGACAAAATAGGTCCTGGAAGGAAGTCTGATGCTGTAGATCACACTTGCTATACTCTACTGCAGGTCCGGATGGAAATACTGACTATATAGAAATAAAATAAAATAAAAAAACAAGAGAAAAGTTTTTTCCTAAATAGAGGAAACTAATTTTTCCAGAGAATATTACCATTTTCTTTTGATTTCAGTAATAAGACTTTATTCCTAATACCCTATCTTTACCTTTTATTTTTTCTTTATCTGAACGTTAACTGCTGGAATGAATTTATACGAGTTTAGACTTCAATATTTCTCTTTCACACACACACACACACATGCACACAATAATTATTCCACTTTCTCATCAAACTGAAAATTAAGCATTTATATAACCTGCATATTGAACTAGCCCAATTCCATTATTAAAAAAAGATTCTCCACAAAATTATCTTCATTGAAATGTCTGCTAAAATCTATTATAGTTCAACTCTTGTTCTATAAAATCAAAAATAAAACAAGCATAAAAACCCAAACATTTGTTTGTGCTTGGGTTATTCTTTACACAACTGGTAGTTTCCATCCACTATAGGGCAGAAGATATAAATTCTTCAGTTAGATAGACTTCAGTTCCAAAGTCCTTTTTCAAACAGAAACTCAACAATGGGAAGCCCTCTTTAATTTTCCCCTTAACATTAAGTTTCCCATTCCAAGTGTGTGTCAAGAATTTAACTGCAGCATGAAATTAACCAGTTATAAAATATTGTACTTGCAGCCTTGCCTTCTAAAGCAGAATGCACTAAATAATTTGCTTAATGGCCTCTAACATGAGACCTCCATTTAATAACCAAAGTGCCCTTACGTGTTGGATAAATTCCTGGTGAGAAATGCTCTGTGTGTGATCTATTGATGGGACACACACACACACACACACACACACACACACACACATTCTCTCTCTCTCACACACTCACCCAGAAAAAGGGCGGCTGGTTGTACCTTTCATATGAATGCACACGCTCCCTTATCCTGTAGCTGTGTTAGAGCTAGTCCTCCTTGACTCCATAGGGGAGAAGACATGAATTTGCCAGGTGCCTGCCTACTTTGGCTCACTTGGTCAAATGGCAAGGGTTCTTTCATGATTACTCCTAACAAGCATTTGCCAACTAACTTTCAAATTTAGGGACTGGATAACAAGGGAACAAAGGTTGGTAATTTAGTGACCTGGTTAAAATTTTTTTGATCTCTACTCTCCCTTTCCACTTTTCTCCTTACTTTATATCTAATTTATTGTCACTTAATGCATGGGTTTTAACAGGAATATGTCCTGACCACACTTAAACATGTCATAGAGATAACATAAATGTGTAACTTATATTTACTGGTCTAAACCACAGAAGTCAAGGCTAAGGGCTTTAGAATTCCTTCAAATTATAATTTCCTCTTTTTTGATCTTATTTTATATTTATTCTATGACACCAACAAAATAATGGCAAAGCGTAACTCTGAAGCTCTAGATCTCAAAAGACATTATTAACATTTGTACGTTAATTTATAAGCCATGTACGATGAAAGACTTTCTCTACAGTATATGTAAGGTGGGATATATTATTCATGTGACTATATGCTTTATTCATAGGTAATAATCAGAATTTGAAGAATACAAACTGAGGCTGGAGAACATTTACAGAAATGGTGCAAATGGGATGTTTGATTAAAATAAAGTACTTATACCTGTGAAAAAATAATCTAATGAAAACTTTAATTCATTGCCCCACTATCATTTTTGTTACAAAATAGCATTTTCTATGTTCATTTTTTCCCAATCTATCTTAACAAATTTGAAAGAAGTGAGGGAAGCTCCCCTTTTCTCTTATGTTCATACATAAATGTAAACAAGAATGAAACAAAAAGTTGACTGCGAGACATATCATGTCTGATCTGAAATGCATGACATTGCACTTCATCATGTACCTTAGAAACGTGTTTCCCAGTGTTCACCTGACACAATTGTATGAAAAGATCATTCATTTCCATCATTGGTAATATCTTCATGATTCATGTAGTAAAAGGATGAGGTTTTTAGTAATTAACCTGACTACTCATAGAATTGAAAGAAGCAGGGGTTTCCATACACACTCTTCCTTGTTTGCCAGAATATGTTGCATACTTATCAGGAACCCACAAGACCTCCTAGTTTGCAAGTGGCAACAGTTTTATTGCATAAGATTGATTGTTCAGAGCCTGTCCATTAAAACAGAGTTTTATCTGTGTGGCCGAGGTAACGTAACCTGCATAAAATCAGTAAAGCACGTCTTTGAAAAATAAACATGCACTAGGGGAAGATCAGGTCATGATATAGAGGATCTGTCCATTTGCCCACAAGTTCACTGAGACCATTTCATTCTGTTCCCAGGTTATTGTTCCTACAATAGTTCATACATGCCATACAGCCTGAACTGAGCTCTCATTCAGCTCTGGGGTGACAGAGGTCATTCTGTTTTCATGTTAACTAAATCACAGTCTGTCTCACACCAAGATTGCCAATTGCGCTAAATTAAAGATAGAGGTTATAGCTGAAGGCAACTTACACTGGGGACTGTGTTGACACCTTTAAGCTGACTTTTTTTTTCTTTAGAATTCTAAGTCACATTGAAACGGAAAGCCTTGGGCATATAGGGTCACTGCATTAATGATAAATCCACAAGCGGTATTTTTTCTTAAAACCCAATACCATCCTAATCTTCCATTCCTCCACTTCAATGCAACCATAGAACAGCACAGGCTTAGTGTCTCCACCTCATTTCAAAATGCTCTCTTACATGCACAATATCTCCTTGGAGACTTAATCTTGAAATAAGTAATAGGGCACTTTCCCTTTTACTATACCCTCAAAGTAGGTGCTTTTATTTTAAGGTCATATGTGAAACCGATGGACTTCTTTAGAAAAATCACTTGATGTTGACTCAAACCCAAGAGTTTCACAAGGGCATATTTTTGGCGACTTTGAAAAGTATCTGTTTATAATAATGAATGTTCCTGATGGCTAATCATGGGGAAGAATATTAGTCATGATATCCATTGCTAAACAGAATTGTTCACGGGTAGAAACCA
The DNA here is from genome assembly GCF_021234165.1 of Pteronotus mesoamericanus. Taxonomy (NCBI): domain Eukaryota; kingdom Metazoa; phylum Chordata; class Mammalia; order Chiroptera; family Mormoopidae; genus Pteronotus; species Pteronotus mesoamericanus. Next base: position 3,742,711 of record NW_026555277.1, read on the forward strand.
AATTGAAATGCTGTCATTAAAACATTCACGGAAGTATTTAGTTACTCTGTTTCCCACTCCCTTGTATCTTCCTTGTCCTGTGCCCCTTCTCCTGGGATGGATATTGCTACTCGAAAGCCCTCATCTTTGCAAGCTCTGTGTGAACTACCTTTTCCGGATGTATTTTTAGCCGACGCTTTAGGCAGTGATCTTAGTTGGATTACTCCCCACCGGTGTATTTTTGGTCGATTGCTTCACAGCGTCCTTGCCTATTGCTTCTCTCTCCGATGATCTACGCTTTTTTGTTGTGGGGGTAGTTTTCATTCAGACAGACCGCATTCCTTCCCTTCACCTGTTTAGTCCAGTCTAACCCTGTGAACAAGAATTCGTCGCGAGTCGAGGGAAATTCAGCGCGGCATGTGTTATTGGTATTGTGATTTGAGTGGCAGCCGACCAACACTTAGGGAACCATTTATCTACCGGAATTAGAGTAGACATCACTAATGCACATGGCAGATTGATGGTGCAGCTTTAGCGGACGTATTCTTTATTAATGAGATTCAGTATGATTTGCTAAAAAGGCTTTTACGGGGCAGTCCTTTTCTGCTCCCCTCCCCCATCTCTCTTTATCTCATTTAGTCTGTTGAACCACATACCATGTTTCCAAAACGTGTTTCTGTCCTCTGTTTTTATTTGAAATACTGAAGCTTTTTAAATAATTGCACACATGCTGACGGCACACGCATAAAACATACACACACATCAGACTGGAACTGAAGGGTATCGTAAAAGACAGGAACTAAAAAATTAAAATCCTAAATTATTAAGAAGAAGTAAAAATAAAATCATATGAAAAAGAAGAAACTAAGGATAAATTTGGTGTTTGAAAGAAGTAATTTCTAGAAATGAATGACTGTGTCTTAATAGGGATTCTAAAGCCCATGGGATTTCTTTTTTAAATGAGGCATATTATTTGTATTGATCTGCTGGGAGCTGGGAGTTGTTGAGGTCTGGGGGCTTCAAAGAGGGATCAGTAAAAATCCAGAGAAAAGTCACAAGCTACCCATCTTTTAACCCTTTGTTTCATTATCCACAGGCCCATAGGCAGAAGAGAATGATTTACATTAATTACAATGAGTTTTTTCTAAAACACTTTAAAAGTAACAACCATAAGGGTAAGTTATTTCAGATTCAAGTCTCACCCTGAACAAACATCACCTACTGTTTAATTTCATATCTGGTAAAGGAGGGGGATAAAAGGAAGTCACCCCCTTCTCCCGATCACTGTAAAGCTATCTCTTAACTATCTTGGGTTTTTAAAAAGATTTTATTTATTTGTTTTTTAGAGGGAGGGGAAGAGAGGGAGAAAGAGAGAGCGGGAAACATTAATGTGTGGTTGCCTCTCACGTGCTGCCAACTGGGGACCTGGCCCGCAACCCAGGCCTGTATCCTAACTGGGAATCGAACCAGCAGCCGTTTGGTTCACAGACCGGCACTCAGTCCACTCTGCCACACCAGCCAGGGCTGACTATCTTGTTTTTTAATTTCTCCATCACTCTTAATTTTACTGTAAATCACAAAATATCATCTCTCTCCCTAATCAAATAAAATACTAGCTTCTGAAAAGATGGTTTCTTTAAAATGATCTCTACAGTAACGTGTTTGACAAGTGATTCCCAGTCCTGTTTTGTCATTTATCTCCAAAACAAATTCTACTTCAATGATATGTTATGAAAGGCATTCAAGCAATTTTTAAACTTTATGTGACAATCTAACATCAAGCCTCCTAGGAAATTAAGGATCACTCTAGGAAAATTCTTAAAGGCTCATGTTTCTCCATGTAATTCTGGTTCCCTTTGAAAAAAAAGAGCTGGAAAGGTCAGAGTTACAATTACCCCATCAAGGAGTGAGTAAGAAAGAAGCACTCTTTCCTGTGCAAAAGGCAGCTAGAGGCTCTCGTGGGCCCAGCCTCCCCCAGGATCCTCGCACCAAAACAACGCGGAAACTTAAGTAGCATTTATACTGCCCCGTGGAAAACATACTGCTCTCCAGAAGAAAAGTCAAACCACACACTATCTTTCTTTTAAAAGTCATTTTAGATCATTAGCTCTTACAGATCTGCGGTAGTCATTGTATCTCTGTGATTCATTATTTCTTTCTCTGTTTAGTTTTAGCTTAAATGTTATAACACATTCACAGGAGGTATGCATTTTCATGAAAAGAGTAAAAATTTAGCAGCTCATATGCCAACAGGGAAAACTTTCAGGGTATTTCCCTGAAACTATCCGGAAATTCATTAGTGAGTTGCATTTGAAATATCACACACGATGCCATCTGATTTTCTTCTCCCTTGGGAAACCCAGCATCAGTGAGCCGAGTGGGTTGATGCAATCTGATCTGACAAATGTTTCAAAACCTACTATGCACTGGAGATAGTTTCTCTGCTCTTGGAAGCCAGTTTAATAATTAAGACAAAAACGACCAATTATTGCATCTTTTGAATCAATTCATATGCCAAAATTCTCTCAGCTCTCATGCAATTTTAACTCTTTTAGCAGAAAGAACAAAAAATATGTGTACATGGAGAAAAATGAAACAAGATGATAAAGTAAGAAATACACCCTTGGGGGCTGGCTACACATGTCATTAGCAAATGTTCCAAGCAAATAATCCCATTTCTTTCCCTGTGGTGGTTTCTACCCTGAATGAAGGTAGAATCTTTTTGGACACAGCACTCTATGTTGTTATTAATGTAACCACACTATGCGATGAAGAAGAATGTAATAACGATGACAGTAAAAGCAATAATAGTAATAATAATAATAATAGCGGCTATGAATTTTAAACAGCAACAACGTGTTGGCTATTCCACTGGTTGCTCCACCTGTGTTACACCGTTTTTTCCTTAATGCGACAAAATGAACATTATTTCTAATGGGCAAATTAGTAAACTTAATGTGAAGCATTAAGAGACATTTTATGTTTCTCACTAAAGCTACGAAGTGAGAGAAACTGGTCCAGTCTTTTGCTCAGTCACTAGTATCTGCCATCCCCTCAGTTACACCGCCCTGCACAACCCCCCATAGACGCTGCCGTCCTCAATTTCCATCCTATAATTGGGTAATAATCTATGGGTTTATTGGAATACCCAAGAATGGAAGAGGTGTCCAATGAGCATCAATTAGGAAACATTGACTCCGTCACTGCAAAAAGGCCGTAAGTGAACTTTACCAACTGAATCTACCCATTGTCAGAGCGTTTTTTTCAAAGCGTCAGGTGTTTGCAGGCCTACGCCTGCCTTTTATCTTGCTCCTTAGGCCACCAGGACGAAGGCGGTTATCGCACCTCCCACTGGAAAGGGATTGCGAGCAGGGATTGTGTAGCTCTCAGGCTCAAGGTCACCGACTACACTAGCACAAAGGAGAGACCTCCGGGCAGTTGTTTATCAGCTCTGGTTAATCTACATACTTGCCCTCCTCTGGATAAACATTTATATAAAAGAAAGAATCTGTCTTCAATCTTAAATGTGTGTATGTGTAACTCTTAAGGTCTTATAAAAGTGTTTCACACGTCTATAAAATTATTCAATCTCATGCTACAAATTATCAAATACAAAGCACAAAATTCTTGCAAATAACAAAGCATGGGAAGACTAACAGTCATAGACTTGAGACGTGCAAAACCTTTCTCCGCAAAGCCCTCCTCTGCTGTCTTTCCCGTCCGCTACTGGGAACGCCGTGCTTTTACCTTGCTTTCGCTCCTCACATCCAACCTACCACCAAATTCAGTCACCTCTACCCTCTTAACATGTCTCCAGCGGCCCCGCACGCCTCTCCATCCAGTGCAGCTGCTTCGATCCATGCCAGCGTCCTCCTTCCTCATGATTGTTTCTTTCACCTCTAAACGCTGTCCCTGCTTCTTCCCTTGCTGCTGCGCATAATGACCACAACGACCCTCCTTTTCCTTACAGAAGTCACATTGTGGCGTTCTTCCTCGCCCAACGGTACAGTGACTTATCTCATCTCAGTGGACTGAAAGCCAGTGACCTCCATGACCTGACAAGATCCCCGTTACCTCTGACCTGACCTCCCAACCCACTCCCTCCGCCTTTCCATCTCCTGCCACCTGGCCTCCTTGCAGTCCCTACAACATGCCAGGAATACTGTGACCTGGAAGCTCTTCCACGGGTGTTCCTTCTTCCTGGAAATCTGTCACCTGTGGAAATGTGGGGTTCTTCCCTCATTTACTTCTGGTCTTTACTCAAATGTCACAGCCTTCTTGAGCCTATTCTTCACCAGCCTATATGAAATGACATTCTTCCCACTCAGCTTAATTTTCTTCATAGAACTCATCACATTTTTAACTTATTTTATATTTTACTTCTTTGTTTATTGTCTCTCTCCCTCACCCCATCCTCACCACATAGTAAACCCTATAAAAGCAAGCAAACACTCTTTACTCCTTTGTTCACTGCTTTTTCCCAACCACCTACAACAACGCCTGATGTATAATAGGTGGTCAATAAATGCTTAATGAAAAACTTTACAAAGAAACAAAATAACTTTGCAACACATATAAACCTCAGCCTAATAGAAGATTAAGAAGTCTCCTTGAAATATTTGTCTTCATGGCTGAACCACTTAATTTCTTATTCAAACATCAGGATATGCTGAGTGGTACACTTAGCCCCAAATCAAAGACTAAAATGCAATTTACTAATTAAAGTAATGGATTTTAAATGCCGGCCTTTTTATTTTTTTAAAGCATCTCCCTTGTACATCTTATTGAAAGTGCTTTTCAAAAAATAGTTATTTTTTTCCCTTTGCTTCCTGGCAGGCTGGTTATATTCATATTCTAGCAAGAGCATGAATATTCCATCACACATTCCAAATATGAATGTTATTGAGAATAACTTTTAACTAGAGGCATGTGTTTTGAGCAGAGATTCATTTTGGGAGGGGGCTTGATTTTCCTTTTATCAATTCACAATTAAAATTAATTTCAAGGTGACCCATAAATTTATAATGAAGATGTTTTCTTCAGGCTGCCTCAAACTTGGACAGAAACCTTGGAGCTAGTTCATTGGCATGCTCAGTCTCCACTCCAGCAGCTTCATTTGTTACATTAGACATGTTCTCTAAGCCATACTGCATTTTTAGTAGTTTAAAAAAAAATCCCCTGACTCATAGCCTTGCTCCATAATAATTCCTTTCCCTTGTCTTGGTTTTTGAACATTCTACACAGGCCATATTTAGTTAAAGATTGAGAATATCCTCTCATAGCCTGAAGAGTATAAGAAACAGCCCTCGACTGAAAAATTTTGCTCAATTAATTTATAACCATCTGTAAATATTTAACGTGACTTCTAAAAGAAACATTACCTTAAATTTTCCGATGGGCTTCTTGTCAATCATTCATGTTCTCATAGGTTTGGATGTTTGGAAGGTCCACTCTGCACTGCAATTTCCTCAGCATAAAAAGAGCTTAATTCTCATGCGGGCTGATGGCCCATATGGGGCTATGTTCTGAAAAGCCCCTCCTTTTGCCAACATCTGTCTGTTTCGGCTGTAGAGCAGACACTGAGCTTCTTAAAATGGAAAGTCAATGCTAGGTCTGGGATGCAATCAAAGTTGAAACAACCAAAAGTAGAAACAGCTCTCAAAAAGCTACATGAAAAGAAGGAGTCTTGACTTAACATGAGTTATTAAGGGTCCCTGTATAGGTGGCCTTTAATCCGTCCTGGCAGGTGACTAAATGAAAAACCCAAAACCCTCCCTATGACAAAGACAGATGCAATGGGAATTGCAAATAGATGAATGTTAAAGTTTGGGTTAGTTTCCTTAAGACTAGGGTTCCCCTTACTGAACACAGTTGGCAAGAGGACACACTTCATTTTGACTTATAAAGTGAAATGGCACAACAACCAAAATGGACAAATGTCATGTCCTTAAGCTAAGCGGAGAAAGTTAATATTTATGAGCGTAAGTGTGGTCCTCAGATATATTCTCATTAATATTAACTTTCCCCACTAGCACTGAAAAAAAATTAGAACACTTTTAATAAATCGATTCATTTAGGACCAGCCTTGTAAATTTGGCTTCTGGCTTAATAAAGTGCAGTCAGTGAGGGATGGGCAAGATGAGTTATTGAATTTTCTCCCCTAATCATATGGTTCCATGAACAAAAATTTCCCCATGCATTTGGTATTGCAACCACTATTACCTATCCAGATATCTTGTTTCGTTTTGAAAAAAAGACAATTCAGATGAACAATTTTAGCATAAAAACAAGCAAAGCAGCTTGTGGTCCTCTGAAAAGACTAATAGAAAAGTGATTGGAATTAATCACAAACACAAGAGGAAGCTGAAATTAGAGAGGGTTATTAAGATACTGTCTGCTGTTTAATCTCACCCCCTTATCAACACATTAGCCTTGTTTTCTCTGCCTGAACACTGAGTCCTCCAGCAAAATTAGGTCAGAAATTCGCGTCAGATCAGATCAGCTGATTCATTCCAGTAAGACACTGACGTGCGGCAGGTTTGAGTTTAATTCTAGATGGATGCATGGCTGAGGGCTTTTGAGGTTCATTTCCTATGCTCTAAACACAGGAGCTAGAGTTCACTGGCTTTTCTTCGCTAGCTGTAGAGTATTTCTAAACATTCTCAGGCTAGCTGTAGGGTATTTCTAAAAGTTGGCACAGTTACGTTTCTGGATGCTGGTTCATTTACCGGTAACTGTCCCCACATGACCTGAGCAATGGTGCTTCACCATTTCTTTTGATATGCAAATAGGGTATTTCATTTTCCCACAGGCCTCCAATTAAAATGAACCCAATAATATTATCTATTTGTGACCTAAATAGCTATTCATGCTGCAATGAATGGATACATCATTCACTGAAATGCATATATCCTTCACTGAGATACACTTGAATAAATGTTCTTTCTTTCCATGAAGTCTCTGCCACAAATCACGAGTAGGGTTCCAGAAGCATCGCTATCTAAAGGGGATTTATGTTACTGCTCACACGTCTCTGATAAGAGCTCTCTGTGTCATTATGTCTTTGGGTAGTCATTTAAAATATTAACCAATTCAAAACTTCGCTATCATAACCATTTACTTTTTAGGTAGCAATGTTTTATTAAAGGAAAAGTAAATATTTGTTTTTATTTTTACTTCTTTCTCTCTAATGAATATGGTCTAATGAATGGACTTTAGTCATCCTTTGGCTCTCTGTGAATAAAGGAAATTCTGAAATCTTCAAATAGAAATAGCTTCAAAGTATCCATACTAGTATACAGTTGCATGTATATTTAAGGAGCTGTAAGTAATCTAATTCCATTTCTGACTGTCACTTTTAAAGAGGAAATATAACCTCATATAGATCCCTCAAGGGCATCAAAAGGGAATAGAGACATTCCTAATCAGCCTAAGTAGTCCTTTGTGTCAGAACCACTTTGCTAAAGTCGAGAGCTGTCTTCCAGACTTGCAATGTTTGGGAGAATTTCACTAATGTAACATTTGTTTCATTAAAAAAAAATTCAGCCCTTCCCTAGAATAAAAACATGCTCAGAAACACATGTACTAGGAACAAATTTTCTTGTTGCTATTTATTTAAGGAATATTTCCTGTATTTTTAAAGTTTTATATTGGAGTGATATTGATTAATAAAATTATATACATTTCAACAGTACAACTCTGTAATACACCATCTGTTGATTGCATCACGTGTTTACATACAAAGTCAAGTCTTCTTTTGTCACCATATTTTGACCACCTTTACCCTTTTCTACCTCCCTCCACCCCTCTTTCCTTCTGGCAGCCACCCCGTAATTTCTAAAGTACTGTGGTAAATGGTAAAATGAGATAGTGCAGGGACTTGTTCCAGAATTTAGAAAGGAAAGTGTAACTTGAAAGGAAGCGTCAAACTTAAGCATGCTTTTGGTATACCAGATGATCTTTTGATTGCCCACCCTCCTCAGTGAATATCCTTACTTGGTATTCTAAACAAGGTGCTACCTATAACTAGTAAAGCTCCCCATCAGACCTTATGCTAACAGGTACACACAGGTAATGTCTTACAGGTTGTTTGCATTCAGACTCTGCTCTCGTTGTCCAGTTGTCTCCTTTTTAATGGCTGGTGCCTGTGCTGAGCCAACGTTTCAATATACCCCTCATCCCTCTTCCTTAAATGTCCCTCTTCACTTACACACATATGGCAAACCAGGGTTTTGTAATGCATCTCAAGGGAGCGCACTTATTTGAAGCTGTAGGTTTTGTGTGTTTGTTTTCTTCTAGGCTTCTTAATAAAAAGTAAATCTCATTTAACAGTGCCTGCACAAAACCATTAGGGTTTAAAATAGCAGAAATGACGAGCTACTGAAATAAGTTTTTATTCTCCATTAACTTTTCTGTCTTGTCTTTCTCTTTCTCACTAAATATTATTTGGGGCAGTTAAGAAAACCACAAACAGCATCTTCTTATAGTTAAAATTTTCCACCCCAAAGTCTTTTTGGTAAAGTCCCATTCAAGAAATGGAAGTGAAGGAATGAGAAAGTTCACAGTGACATGTGGCTCAAGTTAGTTTAAAAATAAGGAATTGGGCTCAGAAAGCCTAAGTGACTTAGGACACTGAGAAAGTGATGAGGATATGTTTTTTTTCTAAGAGCTCAGTGTTTTAAGCTTCTCAGCTTCAGCACAAAAGGCATTTCAGCACATATGTGATCCAGAAGGTCAATCATATGAAATCCTATTTCCATTTTTTAAGCAATCCTTGCCAGTCTGCACATTTCTGAAATTGCAACTGGCATATTTCACAGAGAATTATTATCAATGCCTTTTCAAGGTCGAACATGCCCATCCTTAGATTTTCAACATTTGCATCCTGTATATTAAATCATACTACATATTAAAGAAAACATCCTGTGGACACGATAAAACATTTTAATTAATTAGACTGTGTTCATTAACATCACAATGAATTTTCTCTGCAACTTGACATAAATTGTGTGTTAAAAAATGTAAAATATGTGTGGAATTGAGATGAGGGTATTCTGCTTTTGTTGCCATCCTCGAACCCCCAAAATGCCCGTGGGACCAGAACATTGTGATGGAGTTTTTAAAAATACTAAAAATGCATTTCTTATTAGGAATGTTGAAGCAATTCTAAAAATAACTATGAGGATTTCTATAATATAGAAGATTATTATATTTTCTTAACTGCCAGAACCCCAGGATACTGGTCACCTTATAGACAAAATAAAATTGAATTTGGACATTACAATGGATATTGAGATGGGATAACGTGAGATACGCACAGCTGGTCCCATCACAAAGTCATGCACTTCAGTCTGTGCCTCGTCCAATCATCAGCCCTTTGGCTCCTTTGATCTTTCTCCTTCCAACTCCTCCCCTAACAACTCCAGAGTCTGCTATGTCTACCTGTCCTTACGCTGCACATGGGTTCTGCTTTTGCAAAATGAAAGACATTTGAGAAGTGTCAATAATTTAGGAGGCTTTACTAGTATTTTCTCCCTTCCAAAGATACTTGCATTTTAAATTAAGGTTCCAGAAAAATATTTGGGGGAAGGGTGTAGGAAACTGTGGGAAGAGGTTGAGAGCAAGACACTTAATGCATCTTTCTATTCCTAGGGCATGTAATAATCATGAGTACCATGATAAAATGGTGTTTAATGTATGATGAGCCAGATCTGGGGCCTTTTTATGCAGGGTCATTCATTTGTTTATTCAGCATTCAGTCATCCATATACTGTGGCTGCCCTTCTCCCACGATGGCTGAGCAACTGTGTTCCCATCCAAGATACTTTAGATCCCACCCTTCCCCACCTACTCAAGGGCATAATCACAGTAATTTTCTTTCCTTCTCCAAAGTCATTAGCATCTCCCTTTCTATCACCATATTAGTATTTTAAATAAGCTGGTTTTTGCTCTTCTTCAAGGAAAAACAATGGAAAAACAAACTTTCACCAAAAAAAACCTACTTCCCCCTTCAATTACCCTTCATATTTTTGAAATATTTTGAATCTGTCTTTAAAGTGCTTCTCATATTTTGTTTCAATTCCTTTCTTTCCACTTTTCATGAATCCCTTCCAGTAGGTTTTGTTTTGTTTTGTTTTGTTTTGTTTTGTTTTGTTTTGTTTTCAGGCATCCACAGAAAGTGGTCTTGTCAACTATACCAAAGTGGTAAAAGGCATTGGTCAATTCCCAAGCTTCAACCTAGTAGTCTATCTGTTCAGTCACACATACTCTTTAATCGCTCTGTCACCTTACTCAGAGGTGGCACCCTTTTTGTGGTTCTTTCCCTCTCTCACTGGCTGTTCTTGCTGGATTATTCTACTGCTTCTTTCAAGTAAGCAATCAGGTGGCCCAAGAAACAGTCTTGATTGTTGTCATCATCTCTATCTAATTTTTGGTCCTCATATTCTCAACGAGTCCCAGGACTGTAAAATCTATAGACTCAAATGCTTATACCACACCTTTGATCTCGACCATGAGTTCTGGATCCAACAGCTTATCCAGAATTCTCCACTTGGATATCTTGAAAGGCGTACAAAATTGCCTTGCCAAAGCTGAGCTCCTATTTCCCAATCATTTAATCTAAACTTACTCCTCTTCTAGTTTAGATCATTTCATTGAGTGCAAACATCATTATTCTAGTTGCTCAGAAAAAAAAAAAGCAATCTAGCAACATCAAAAACAAAAACCCTTGAAAACCATCTTTAATTCTTTTCTCTTCCTCAACTTCTATATCTCATCAATTTCTATTTTCTCATCAATGAGAAAATTCTGATGTCCACAATTTGATCATTCTATATCACCTTTATTGCTACCATCCTAGTCTAAACCACCATCATTCCTCATGCAAATTATTGTAAAAGCTTTCTCTTTGGATTTTTTGCAACCAGGTATTCCCCATCTATCTATTTAATACAGAAAAAACAGCAATCCTTGTAAAATATTCAGTTAGGGCATGCCACACCCTTGCTCAAAAATCTATGAATGTTTTTCTGAATAAAACATAAATGTTTATAAGGCTCTACATCACCTGGTGGCCCACTACTGGTCTGAACTTATATCTTTCCAATCTTTGGCTTATTTACTACATGATGCTTCTTCATGAAATATATTGAACTTGCTGTTGTCTCTGCTTAAAATTTTCTTGCAACAGGTAGCTAGATGGCTCACACCTCTGGCAGTGCACTTCTCATATAAAGTTATTTGTAATTAAATGATCAAAGCAGTGCATCCTTACCTAGCTTCTCTATAACCACGAATAGTTCATCTTAATTTTTCCTTAATAGCATAATAGTCACAAAGAGTAAGCAAAAGTATTAATGCCAGATTTGGATGAAAAATCCACCACCTAATTATCAAAATAGCTTAACTATTACTATTCAATTATCCAGCTAACAGATATGAATTAATTTTCTAAATTCTGTATCTTTGCATATAGTAAGTAAACTCCATTGAAAAAATATGACTTCATCAAACACGTGTCTATACCTACACCCTTAAAACACACACACACACATACGCACTGGGAACGCTGTAATATTCTTTTGAAAAATATAAAGATGTGCATCTTCCTTTTAGTCTCAGGACCCTAGGAAACTTAGCCTCAGTTTGGAAGCTGCAATCTGGGGCTCTCTGACTTGTAGCTGGTAGGTTTTGCAGCACAAACCTGCATCATGTGAACAAAGCTGGAACACCTGGTCCCAGACAAGAGTTCTAATGCTCATAAAATTCTGTACAGAACACACACACTGATGGGTCTCACTTGTTGTCACATAATTCTAATTAACAATGAGTCTTTTTATCATCTAGGGAGAGCACAAACTCTGTCATAAGGTAAGAAATACAAACAAAGACCATGAAAGGTGGAAATTTTCATCAGGCACTGTCTATAAAAGTGTGGATTCCCTTGGGCTTTTATCAAGAAACTGTTCAGTGTGAACTTTTCTTTAGAGGACACTGGATTCTTTCTCTATCCCATTGGCATCTCCACAGCACAACACCCTACTTAATAATTTTGGGTAACTAAGGTGAGGATCCTGTCAGTAGGATGGTGTATATTTTTGTTACAGTTGAGGTGCTATTTTCATTTTGTCTCATCAAGCTTCCCTTTGACAGTCCCTTTCTCAACCAGGTGACAACATCACAACCTTGGCACAACTCACACACTTTCTCACATGTGCAATACTTGAAACACTTTTACTTATATTTACCGTTTTATTGCTTCTTCTTGTCTTCGGCGTTTTTCATTCTTCTCCTTCAAGTAGGCTAGGTTGGTTTCATTCCTCAAGCGATCATTCTCACGAGCAATATCTGAGGCATTCTGAATAACCAAGCCATCGTAGGCCTTCATGCCCATATCCTCAATATACTGGAGAAATGTGTCCAAAGGGTCTTCCTCAGGATTGGCATTCATCATCTTGGAGGATCTCAGGTAAAAAGGAACACTTTCTGCAGGATGAGAACAAATGGAGATAAAAGGGTTCTGTATATTCTTCCTAGTGTCTTGTCAACCCCAAATGCCAATGATTATAGTAGAATCAATTTGGAGACAAGGCCTCATTAGAAATTATAAACAATCAAAATATTTGAAATGAATATTAAATGAATGTCACTTGAGTAGCAGTCCCTCAAAGTAACCAATTACCAGGAAAAGAAGACAAAGTTTTCACATGAAAAGATAACATCGGGTTGCAAATATAATGTACATGAAGAATATATAGTACAGGAAGAAAAGCATTTGGTTTATTTGGAGTCATGATTTTGTTTCTCAAAGATGTGTTCTTCTACCAACAAGAATATATGATCCAGGCTTAATTTATTTCTGATCACCATAAGAACTTTTCTTCATGACTTTTAAGTAAAATTTTAAATAAAATAAAAATAAATTTTAAGTTCAATTTTAAGTAAAATTTTAAATAAAAATAAAAATAAAATTTTAAGTTCAATTGTAAATAAAATGATACAAAAATTATTTGAAAGAAACATTCTTATCATGTGTATTTTCTTTAAATTTTAAATTAAATGTATGAATCTGAACCATCCATGCAAAATATAGCAGTCATCAAGGAAATACACATTTCTAATATAATTTGTCTTGGCAGTAATCCCTTTTGACCCTCCATTATTTTTCACAATGGTTATCTACAATGGCCTGGCACTTTAACTCAAATATCATAGATCACCAAGACCACGTTAAGCCTGACCAGTCTCGTAATTCAAGCAGTGACAACTGTGAGTATCATTGCTACATGAAGGTTTCTAAACCTCAGCCACAGAAAGGATTGCTGAAAACCAAAATCAGATCTAAACAACAACAACATAGGGCTTTGAATAATACATTATACACTCAGTTATAAAATGATGGACATAATTTCTCCTACCACTCACTAATGTGAATACTGAGAGAGGTGATGACTGAAAAGGATTTATCATAGAGTTCAACAATAGTAAGCATATAATAACATTAGCTAATATTATCTTAATAAAAGTGTTAGAGGAAGATTGGCAGCAATAGCAGTTTCAAATATATTTATGGGTGTAGGGGAATGGGTGGATGGAAGCCCAGGATGCTATGAAAGTTAGTATGTCTGGAAATAAAGGTGTCCAGTGAACACATAAATCAGTAGAACCAGGGAATAGGGAAATTATGCTTCAGTCATTCAAAAATATAACTGAAGTTTAATTAACTACACACAAGGTAAGTATTTTACCTCTTTATCTTAATATATCTTACTGTCCTCAACTGCATATTCACTATATTATAGGAAACTGGTATAATTGAGTAAGATTGAAAAATCTAAAGCAAACTCAACAAGGGGGAGAGTTGGCCATTTAAAAATATATATTACCTTAACATCTCTTTTATTTTCTTCAAAAGGTTCCAAAATATTTTTAAAATATCAGCCCAACTATTTATTGTTGAAGTCCTAGACTTTCGTTTCTGTCATTGCAAATCATTTTTATTCTGATTTTTTTACAAGTATAATCGTGTTCTATAACCTGGATTGTAGCTATGGAAACTTCACTTCCTACCACACTTTATTAGCATTTTAGCTGCCAGTCAATCCATATGTTATTTGAAACTCACACAGAATTTAAGGATATATTCCCCAATTTGTATGAAATTGTTGATTCCAGAGGAGAGAGGAGCTATTTGTTGACTCATGATTTTTTTGTTATGTTAAGTTTTATTATGTTTGATTTGTCTTTAAGCCACAATGGGCTGGCAAATGAAATGGTCTTTTAATTTTAACTATCTAACATAATTGAATTGTATTTTAATATCAGTCCATCAGATTAGATGCTTAAGTGGTGGATATACAGAGAAATAGAAAATTACTGCTACAAATGATTGCAATTTGGGGGAAAAATGCAAGAACATGATTCTCAGGGAGCTAAAGCCTTGCCATTATTGAAAATTCACTTCTACCAAGGCCTTCAGCACTAGGTAAGCCTGGATAAAAAAAGATCCGCATAACTTTATGGCAATTAATTCTACCACAGTTAAGCAAGCCAAGTCAGTATTACAAGGATTCTAGAGGTAATGCCTCAGGGTGAAAGATTATCACTCCCACTTTGCCCTCCAGCAAAACTGTATATTTTCTATTGTGTAAGGCACTACTCACAGGTTTTTATTTCTTCCCTTAAATTTTCCTCCCCATCCAAATGACACGTGCAATTCTTTATACAGTTTATATATTCCTAACGTTGACAAGGCTAATTGTGTAGCTCTGAAAATTAATTATCTGCTCAAGTAGTCTTTCAAATTGGCTGGAGTTTAAAGTATGTTTATTCTGAGAAAATATTACATAGTGTCATAAAATATTTATAGATGGAAAGTTGTATGATAAGATTTTTTTAATTGAGATGAAAATTTGGGGCTGAAAATCAACCATAAAATTTAGTAAAACTTTGGAGTAATGAAAATTGAATCAGTGTTTGGGAACATGCTTATGTCACCTAGTTCTACTGAAGTATTTGACTCCATAATCATTCATTTGTTCAAGTATGTCTTGAGCACCTGTTATAAACCAGGCACTGGTAAAGGCAGAATTCCTCTAGACCATCACACTGCAGTATAAGAACACAATGAGTACACAATTTCAATTCAGTATGACAACAGCACTGATTCAGGTGACAGTGTGGGCACGTACTTGTTTGTCATGGTTTATGGTCATTATTTTTGAGAATGAACTAAGAAAAACTGGAACAATTATATCTAGTTTTCAAAAATTAAAATTAAAAGTGTACTTGGATCTTACTAACATTTAAGCGCCACTCTTTTCTGCTTCCTTGTCTACAGATAAAATCTGGTTGTGATGCAAGGACAGGTGGGCAGCAAGGCTGCCCTGTGAAGGGCAGAGCTGAAAAGTTGAGCAGCATGCCCTGAAAATCCCACCCATACCACCTCCAGACCTCTGACTTTGTGCATGTTAATTAACCTCTTTAAGCTTTAGTTTCCCCATGTCTAAAATAGTGGTTGGAATAGTGCTTGCCTTTTTCCATTGTGAGGAAAGCCATGGAAGTGTTCAATAAATGACCATCGTTATCAGATACTTTTCACAATTCTTAACCAAAATTGAGATGCTTAGTTATAACTTTTCAATAAACACATTTTTACTTTGAAACATAAATCAATAAAATGTTTATTGCAGTTCAACTTTCTTAGTTACAGATATGAAAATGAAGGCCCATGAAAGAGTTAACTGACTTGTGTTAACCAAAGATATGTAGACAGGCCATTTATCCATTGTGTCCCATGGTCCACATCAAGAAAAGAAGGGTTTGCGGGCATATGAACCACGAATTCCATCACATCTCTCAAAGTGTTCAGACTCCATCTTTCCAAATCAAAAGGCATTTCTCAGGCCACTGAACTCTGAATGAGTAGATTCACTGCCTCACTAAAGAAAAGTAAACCATATGTTATGTGTCTACCCCACTACAATTGCTACCATTTTTCTGCAGTGAGAACCCACAACCAAGTAGGATCATAAATCTATTTATCTTTCAAAAGATTATATTTATGGCAAAGATAGATATTAAATAAAGTGGGGTGGGTTTTTTTAACCACTAAAATCTTGGCTGCATTTTGAATGTTGAATATTAAATCAAGTTCATTTCTGGTCCTTGAATGAAAATCCTATATACAAGCATTTTATGAAGACTTGAGTTGGGCATCTAATCCCTCAAGTTGCATTTTAAAAGACCATAGTTAAGGAGCAAATTATCTCTTTTCTTCAGGTAGCATTTTTAGATATGTATCAATTGATCAATCGATCTATCTACCATACTAAACCTCAAATTATTTCATGGGATATTCGTGACAACAGAATGGGCGAGATTGAAGGAAATATCTCACATTTCTACATTTAGTCCTTTTATTTGTACTAGTATATGTCTGTAGCCAATTTTGCTCACCACAAATTAGACATTTTAGCCCTGCCTAGAGCACTCGTTGAAAGATGGCCCCTACAAGGCAGATAGGTTTTCTTTGGAATGCACAGCATCAGTTCACACAGGGTAAGGCTTTTGTGGCTGTGTTCTTTTCCTTGGAAATCATGGCCAATATTTAAAATTTGTGTCAGGGACTCTCCTGGGAAAGCACCTAAAATTACCAAGATCAGAATTCCCATACAAATTGTTCTACTCTTTTTTTTTTTCATTGCTATATTCTCCATTTGTAAGACATTCCTTTTCTTTAATTCCTGGATCACTGTATTTAGAATCATTGCAAGTCTTATAAGAGCTACAGCTCTATTTTATTTTATTTTTTCACTTTTTTATTATACTTCCTATTGACCACACCCTTCCTAAACAAAACTTTGTATAATACTGTGACACTTCCCAAAATTTGAAGTGTCACTCTACTCAGCTAAGATACTTCAATTGACACTGGTAGGATTAGGGTTATATTAAAAACCTAAACATTTAACTTTTTATTAAATTAACCATTTTTAATTTTCTTTTGTTTAAAAGCATCACTATGCCATCCAATGTTAAGTCTAGAGCTGAAAGTAGCATTCCATTCCTTTAAGATGTTTCCACTGAAATCAAACTGTCTAGAACATGTACATGTAGAACTTAAAATATACATAAGGACATCCAAGTGGAACCCATGGAAACCTAAAAGAATTCACTCATTTTATTCTTGTTTCTGTGCCCACTACTTGCATCCAAGGAACTCAAGAAGCTGAGATACTATGTGATTTGAGTGTTAAATCCCCTCCCAAAAAAAATTGGGGCACATTTTTGAGAAATCAGTGCTTCTGAAGACTTAAAGATCATACATTTTACATGGGTTATTTCCTTTGTAAATGAAAGAGTCAGTTTTGTGTGGCCTCAATTTATAAAAGCATATTTAATGTGGCACTAACTGATACCAAGGTTGGCTTCCCTACAGTATAGGTTTTTTTTATTATTATTAAGTACAGGCATTGTTGAAGATGTGAAAAAAAAAGGGGTCAGATAAATACTAAGATGGATTTTAAAGTACTTCTCTTTTTTCTTCTAAAATTTGGAACAAATTCCTTCTTCAGTGTATTTCATGCACTGTGACATTAACCACTCTGGCTCCGTAAGGACAGGCTCGGTCAGAGAGCGGTGTGCACACACTTCTCAGGCAGGGCTTCCCTATGGACCCTTCACCACCATTTACCCAAAGCAGCCTCACATACACCGGTATCATCTGTGAATTGGTCCACTGGCCCCCTGGGTGCTGGGTCTTTTTTTTTTTTTTAATTCTTCAAGTGTTTACTCAGAATTTCTGAAATGAAACTCTTCCCTATCTAAAACTTTGATTTTATAAGATGATAAGTTATAAAATCTCCATTAATCCAGTTATTTCTCACATCCACTGAGTGGTAGAAGAAGAAAAACCACTTGTTTGGGGGGAGAACTCTGCCCCCGTTCCTTGAAAAGCTTCTTAAATTTTAGGTCACAGTTAATCCTATAAGTTAATGGGACAGCTAAAGTGTATTTTGTGCTGTTATTGTAATGCTATTTGCATTATCTGGGAAAAACAAAATATACACAAGGAATACATTGGCTTGTGGAAAACCTAGACATTTACCTTTGCTTCACATTTATGTATTATATTTTATTTGTATAAGGTAAAGTTTTCTGGTCTCCATCTCTAAGTTTTTTCTGAAGTTTTTAAACTATACCTGTCTCAATGCTGTGAGGAAGTTATTACAATTTGAGTTATTAAAATTTGATTTACCTCCCATTCTAGTCACTGCATTTTCTTTGAGATAAAGAATTGTATTTTACCCAATAGTACAAATTCATCCAAATAAAAGTTTTCCAAGGCAATTGTTGAGTATATTTTTTTCAAGCAGGAGATAAAGATCTTTTACATTTTTTGCATGTACTCAGACTGATTTAAAACACATTGTGAAAAATATAAGTGTTTAAATAATCAAGATTCATATACATATGTAAAATATATATGCAAATTAATTTCTAAAATTTGCTTACTTCACATAGGACCAAATCAACAGACTAGATTGCCTGCTTATAATCTATAACCCATGTAATCCATGTCAAAACTGTTTTTCTGATAAAAATCTGGGAAAATCTCATAATCTGTCAAAATCAAGTCCTGTCATTTCACTTGGAGTGTGCTTGAAATCCTACCCTCAAACCCCACACACTGCCATGCTCATTTTCTCATTCTCACTGTCATCAAAATGCAGCTGTTCTGCCCAAAATGTGAAATGTTAGCATTAAAACCAAGAGAGCCTGTGGAAGTGACTACAAAGACACTGATTGCTTTTTTCTCAGAAACCATATTACTTCTCAGTGAGTTTTTCTCTACTCTTTCCTTTCCCGAAAATGAGTAAAACGGGCATCAATCATGTTAACATTGTGGCACGATAAATCGGAAATTCCTCCACAACTTCCATGTTGTCACGGTGCTATCTGCCCATGACCTAAAGAGGTTGCACATTTCCACTAATATTAGGGATTCATGCAAAATGTCAACAGCCCAGACACTTTTTCGAGCCTTCAGCCAAATGTTTTCAGATGCTTGCAAGGCAGTATTTGCAGAGTAGATATAGTCGGTGTAATAAATTGCTGACTGAAGCTACAATGCACACGATCTAATTCAATCAGGGATCTATGACTTATTTGTTGTTTCAAACAATAGCCAGTCTTCTGGTGTATAGGATTTCTACACTTCTCCCTCTAAACTTTGCAGGCGCTTTAAGTCCTTGAGCTTCTCAAGAGTTCCTTGGGAAGCTGTAATATTTTTCTCATCTCTGTTTTCATTAATTCTCTAAAGTGTCGATTTCCTTCTCAGAGTTCTCTTCTTTGCTGAGTTGGCAAACATATGTTGCACTTTTCACAGAAAAAATAATTTTGGTATATGTGGCTCACATTTTCTCATGTTAATTTGTTAAACCACTTGACAATATAGAGAACAAGTTGGACATTGTTTAAAATGTGAGGAGTTAGGAGAGGAGTTAATTTTCATTCTTGTTCTACAGTTATTATGCCACATACTTGATTATAAATTCTGCATGTTAAAGTGACCAAAACTACATCATGTAAACTCTTCATTTGGATTTCCTTATTTTTGAACTATATTTAGAAAAAAATCCAGTCCTATGATATAAAAACAACTTTAAGATTTTCTGATGAAAATGGATCACATTATTTCATGTAATATTTCTTCCAGGTAGGGAATACCTACATTTCTTATATTTAAAGTATTTCTGGCAGTTGGTAAAATTAGCATAAAGACACCCCAACAAAATAAGTGTGTGTCCAAAGTAGAACAAATCTACCTAAAGTTCTATAGAAAATATTCACTGTGATGAGACTAATGAAATCTTCCTGATATAAGTGATATTAAAATATGTTTTTCTTAAAGATGTTTATGTCTAATGAGTTAGAAAAAAAGAGGAGTTTCAGCTTTAGTGTATGCTTAATAGTTTGTATAATTTTGGGAGTGTACAGTATCTTTTTGTTTAGAATGTAAAATATTTGTGGTATGGAATAGCAGATAAATAGCTAGCATGCACAATGAGAATGCCAATTAATACCCCGGGAAGTATTTATTATGATTTTAATAATTCAACATGGCTTATTTTACCAAGGAAAATCTGGTTTAACCATTTCTGCAGCAATGCAACTAAGTGGGCAAGACGCTAGCACACCGCCTGAGGCTCATTGAAGCCCTGGATGCCTTCACTGTGGCTTTATTTCTGCTCCACGTAATAAGACATGCAAACTTCAGCATTAAGTATCCCCAGCTAAAATCCATCCCATTTCATAAGCAGAACTGCTTGCTGTATTTAGTGCTGGATTCAATTAGCATGCTTAGAGAATCTGGAAAATGAGATACATACCAAAATTTAAGTCCCCAGGGAGAGCAAAGTGCAATAATCAGGAGGTGACTTGTGTCTGGCAGAGCCCTCTCTCGCGGTGGATCCCAGGGCAGCTCTGTAGGAGTAATCCAGCACCATAAGAAATAGACTTGTAGTTCAGCTCAGTTTTTCTTCAATTAAAGTGCATTGTATCTGGATGGGAAAAGTATCCACTCCCAGATTCTTCATCACTAGAGATCAGAGCATTCTTGATGTTCTTCCTACCAGATAAAATGGCCTTTAAAGTTTTCTAGGAGGATACGGTGGCAGAAGACAGGTGTTTGCTTCCTTAAATCGACATTCAGAGAAAAGAGGGCATAGCTAATGGGTGGGGATGAACACACAGCCCCTCTCCTTCCAGGTCCAGCTGGGAAGAAATTCAATGATTTTACCCACTTTGCTACACAGATGATTACAAGACTCAAAGCAATCACCCAGGCTGGCTAAGGTGCCTCATTTGATTATATTCTGTAAAGACAAAAATAAATGAAAACAAAAAATCAGCCACATTCTCTCTAAATGTCTCCTTTCAGCCAAAAAGATGCTCTTTCACATTGCCACTTACATACAGAAGGTTTGGAGCAGCCTAGCTTGTGGCATGGTCCCTCCCCCGTGACAACCAGCTCCCTCTCTCTTCTCATTCTCTCTCTCTCTCCCCTCCCTCCCTCCCTGCCCTGACTCCCTCCCTTCCTGCTTCTCCCTCTCTCCTCTCCAGCTGCCTTAGTCTGTTGATGCTGCTGCTGATTAATCAGGGATTCTGAAACAAAGAACCTACCTTCTGAAATAAGCAGTAATCTTTCTTCTCTGTTTCTGCAATCCGTCTGCATTGAACGGCAAAGCTGCCAGCATTCTAGCACCTTGGATAGTTCCTGCTCACTAGGCCCATTGGAAAAGGAAGAAGCGACTGAAGAAATGACAAGAAACCTGCAAGCAGCATCTTTCTACTTCGGATTTCGGCTCCCCAGGGCCTCACTTCCTCATTAAAGGCCTCACATCGAGGCAACAGAACCTCTCTCTTTTATCTATCTGAGCTGAAGTCTGATTAGTAAATAATAACATGAAAAGAGGATAAAAAACCCTCTTCATTTATATCCACTGCAACGCTAATTCAGGCTTTATGCAGAAGAAAAATACAAATCGATCAAAAATAAATGTTTATACTACAGAACATGTTTATAAGCTTTTCACCACTGGCATGTCTCATAAAAATGGGTAACAACTTAAATGGAACATCCAGACCTCAGTTTGATACCCTTATTTGATATCAATTTTGCCTCCACCCTCCCTGCGCAGCCGAGCCAGGCACACAATTACTGCTGACGTACTTCAGGCTGCTGCTTGGGGAAAGAGGGGAGGAGCCTTTTAACCTCATCAAAACAGCTTCATGCCACCTGCTCCCATGGCATGAGAACAAAACTAGCCTACTTGGAAAGAACATGCACAGTGCACACGTATGGTGAATAAAGGTCTCACTTGGAGAGTGTGATTTTTTAAAACAAAAATGAGATGTGATTTAACTATGACATGTGGGTCATTAACTCCTATAGACTCACTATGGAAATTATTTAAAGTCACATCCAATTTCCTACATCTCCTGCGGACTCTCCTCATTTTGTCCTTAATATCCTACTGAATATATACATATGTATCATATTATAAAATGCAACCTATATATGTGTGTGTATATATATATATATAAAAATAAGTGTGTGTATATGCACACACACATATCAAATCCTAACCTGCTTTTGCTCAAAGTAAAAAGTATAATAAAGCAAAATGTAGATATTTTAGTGTGTAGGTTCGTAAAAGTAACAATGAGCAATTAATGTCTTCTTAATATAGATTAAAGTATCAATTTTGAAAGAAAAAATAAGTTTATTACTCAACAGTGACCTGTAGATATTTTTCTGTCATATTTTCCCCAACTAGTCTTGTTGTAAATTACTTTCACTTGCAAGCTGATTTTCCCAAGGGTTACCTTAAACATCTAAATTCATAACTAATTTCCTAGAAAAAAAAATGTTCTAAATATAAAGTAATTTTTTATGCATCAACAGAACATTTTTAAAAACCCATAAACTTAAGCTTACCTTCCTGGATTCTTAAATGCCATCTGAGACTGTTGTATGATTTTGCAAAATTTGTGTTTTGAACTTGTCAGTCTCTGGAGGAAAATAAAATCAATAACTGACATTACTCTAATACTTTCAGTTTCCACATGTCTTAAAGTTCATTCCTAAAGTAAGTCACATATGCCACTTAATTCCTTGGTCTTGTGCATCTACTTTTGGTAGGAACAGGACATATGACTAATGCACTCAGGAAGATTAGATAGATGAGAAGAAGAAAGGGAAGTATAATTGGGAAAGACCAGAGGCGCGCTCTCTCTCTCTCTCTCTCTCTCTCTCTCTCTCTCCATTTCTCCCTTCTTACTTCCCTGCTTCCCTCTCTCATCCCCTTCCTCTTTCCTGCCCCTCACACTTTTGCTCTCTCCTTCTCTATCTTATAATGACTTTAAAAACTTGGCACATTGTAGAAAAGCAAAGCGCCTCAAGTACCACTTACAAACTCATAGGAGCCTGCACACTGGTAACAAGAGGTTGAATAATGTATCATTATTTCTGGTAGTGAAGTGTTCTCATAGAAGTTGTCTTTTAGCACATGACCAAAAGCAGGGAAGATTCTTTACAAGGAAATTCCATGACAGACCCTTTAGGAAGTAGAAATCCTTTATCATGACTGATAACTCTATCCCGCTTTGGGGCGGGGGGGTGCGGGCAGGATATATTTTTGAACTATCAAGCACTCGGTAGTTATTTAGTTATGAATTAGTTATGAATTTAGACATTATGGTAAAACCTATTTCTACATATAATAAAATGGATACCGAGATAAGTATACTGACTTGCCTCAGGGCACACACTCATTGGCTCATTAGCATTAGAAGCCAAGGTCGTCTCGTCGGTTGTGCATTCGTCATCTTTGGCCAAGACTGGCTCTCAGTAACCTTGATTTCACGCATCATGATAATTACAAATACTAAAGTGAGAAGAGATTGACATTTCATTGCTAACTATACAATGAAACTGCGCTTTTACCACAAAAAAAAAATGCCCAAAATAAGGATTTTATCCTAAAAGAGTAGAGAGATTATATTTATAACAACATGTGGTCCTTTAAATTTATTATTTTCAGGTTTAGGATAATTAATGATTAGAGTGGTTTTTTTTTTTTTCTTTTTACAAAATAAGGCTCAGGAACCATCAATTTATTTCAACCCCATTTTCTCAAACCCACTCTCTTCTCATTCTGGGCCATAATATCTATTGATCAGGCAATTTCTTCTCCAGGGACACATCAGTGTGCAAGCATTTATGACACTTTTGAGAGCTGGTGTCAAGAAGGTCCCTAGAACTACATTTTTAGGTCTTACTGAGTGAAACGGAAAAGGATGTATACTTTTAAATAATCATAGAACCAAATTTAAAATTCCTTTCTCCTTTTTTTTCAATAATATCCAGAGAAAAACGCATCGGACAAAAATAAGTTGAAAATTCTTATATTAAGAATAAAGGTATAGAGAGACTGACAAAGCTCAAATTATAGTTATGTGTTGATATATTTATGTTCATAAAATACAGAGATGTTTCTTACGTCAAGAGAAAACCAATCATTGAAATGTTTCATGACTTAATTCTTTTGAAGCCCTTACATAAGGAGAGAGTTGGCTCTTCTTGTTTTACTGTGCTGACTAACAGAGCTGATGCTATTGGGGTTAAATATGTCACTTCCATGAACTCAGACAGACAAAGGAAGTCAGAAGCCTGAATGTGCTTTTTAGTCTATAAATCAGCCAGATGGTGGGGAGGGCTTTTTGTATAAAAGTGATGCAAATGAGAAAAGTGAGAATTAAACCTGATCAATCTAGTTACCTAAATTTCAGGGATTTATTTAAATATATCATGATGTGCCCTCTAAGTCATGTCGTAATTTCGTATAATGTCTTTCAGGGTTTTTTTTCCCCATGATCTGCAATCTTTCTATTATTCTTTCCACATTTAGCTTAAGGAGATGACACCTCTGTTATAATGAAATTATTCCACTAGGGAGAAAGCTAATCTCCTTTTCATCTAATCAGGACTTCTAAGCATTCTGGTAACAGCATGAAATGAAAGTCTTGGTAGACTGAGAACCATATGTTCCTCACGATCTTTGCCCATACAACAGTAGCAAAGTCAAGAGAAGTCGCACATATGATTTAGTGATCATAGAGCAGCAAATAATGATATGGTGCTCCAGGATCCAGGACACTGGGTAAGTGGGAAAAAAAATGTATTGTCCAGCAACGTACACAAAAACTACATTTACACTGTCAAGGAAGCAAACTGGTAATAAATAGAATATTCCCATGACAAAGAATGTGTGAACTGACCCAGGGATTCTCCTTTTGTTTTATCAGCTGATATTTTTCCAGTAGAGATTTCAGAAGATATTACATTTATAATAAGTGTATTTATTGGTATACTCAAAAATAATTTTAAAAATTGTTTAAAAAGAGTCTACATGATCTCACAAATCAGACACTCTCACTCCAAGCCAACATCCCTCCTTTGAATGGACATATGCTACTCAAATTTCAAAAATAAGGTTTATCTTGCCTCGGTAGTCTCATTTACTACGGTCCAGACTTACTACAATCAAACTTAAAGCTTTTCTCTGTTATGAAATATCCTATCAATAAAACATAAAGTTAGGTGATTTTTTCATACTCTGCCAAATATGCCATTTACGTTCCCTAAGGGTGCTAGTCGCGTTTCCTGAAAGAGCGGGACCCTCTCTGTCCGTTCCCAGGGCGCCGGCACGCTGACCGCACCTGGCGGCCGCAGGGGTTCGCTGAATGAATGCCCGACTCCAGATCTGAATGTATGGCCTGGCCCGCACGAGCAGAAAAGTCCAAAGTACCCATACATGGAACATGAAATTCTCTTTTTTAAAAATAAACTAAAAAAAAATTAAAATGAAAAAAAAATAGACATAGCCTTATTAAAATTCAAATATTTGGGGAGGGAAAATCTTTTCAAAGGGATTTCATATTTTTCTACCTGAAAAAAATGCATAATAATCACTCTAAGATTGACTAGAAAGGAGGCGGAACCATAGAAAGGCCAATTGAATATTAAAATATGAGGATTTTATTTAGAAGAAACCATTGTTTTTCTGACAGGCTGTCTTTGTCAACTCAGGCTCCTAGAACGAAATACCACAGTCTGGGGACTTAACCAATAGACATTTATTTCTCACAGTTCTAGAAGATGAGAAGTCCAAGTTCAAGGTTGCTGGTAGATTCAGTTCCAGGTGAGGGTCCTTTCTCTGGCTTGAAGTCATCCACCGTCTTGTTGTCTTCTCGCAGGGCAGAGGGAGTAAGAACTCCTCCCCTTATAAGGACCTTACTCCCACCATGGGGGCTCCATCCTCATGGCCTCATCTAAATGGAATTACCTCCCAAAGGCCTCACCTCCAAATACCATCACATTAGAGGTTAGAGTCTCAACATATGAATTTGGGGTGGGGGTTGCAAAACATTCAGTTTATAAGAGAGACATCAAAAAAGATATGGGAAATAGAGAAATCCCTTCTTGAATAGTAAGAATCAATTTTGTAAATAATTATTTCTTACTAAATTGATTTCAAAGTGAATGCAATCTTACTTTAAACAATATATGATGTTTGGTGAAACTTGAAAAACTATGGCTAGGTATTAAAACATTCTGCACAAGTGCATTGATTTTATTGCAGTTTACAACAGAGTTGACTATGAATCGATAGCGGAGGTCAGGAAGTCCAGGAAAAGCGTATATGGGTATTTAGCACATGATAAATGTGCCACTGCATATCAATAAGTAATACAATTAAATAAACAGAGAAATGGATGCATACGCATATAAGGAATTTTAATAACCCCTTGCATAATAATAAATCTAGATACTTGTCCCTTTAAGGCTGGTCCAAGAATCTTCAGAGCCAGCATCACCTGGGGCTTCTTTTATATATATGAAGCTCAGGTCTCTCCCCAGACCATGGAAGCCAGGAGCAGAATTTTAACTTGTATCAAGTAGAGCGGTGTCCATATTGATGTCTGAGAAGCACTGTCTAATAAAAATGCCTATGATGATGGAAATGGTCTACAGCTGCCCCATTGAAAGGCTCTCCACAGCTCCACATGACTCTTGGGCACTTGCACTATGGTGAGTGCAACTGAGGGATTAAGTTTTAAATTTCACTTTATCTTCATTAATTTTTAGTTTAAAACCTCCATGTGGATAGCGGCTACCATATTGGACAATGCAGCTCTAGCTCCCCCTTTGAAAGAGACATATAAAAAACACTGATTTACTGAAAGAAACTTTGATATGAACTTGGGGTGCAGATGGCCCAGCTAAAGAGAACATCAAAGTTGTAAACAAGTGACAACCAAGAGAACTGAATACATAAAAAATGCAAACTGTTTCAATGGGAAGTGATTAAAGTTATCATTTAGGTACAAAATTGGAAAATTATTTACAACATATGAGCACTAAGCAGTTAGAAATTTCTCCCATATTAGTAAAAAATAAAGAAAAACTTGTAAATAAGCAAGAAATAAACACTGTAGTACTAAACAAGAACAAAGGATAGGAATGAGCCAGTCACAAAATAAGAATTTGAAATGACACATCAATACAGAAAGAGATGGATAATAATGAAATGCAAATTAAATCACAAATTGGGTTTTATTTTTTATAATGTCCCATGCTGGTACACATGTGAAGAAACAGATATTTATATAAATGTATGCAACCAAAATGAAGAAAATCTGAGAGGTGATTAATTTTTCTAATGAACACAATCTTTGAAATAACAATTCTACTTTAAAGAGTGGATAATTGTGCACAAGTATATGTTTGAGGCAATTCGTGGTTTATAACAGCAGAAATTTGAAAACTTTTTACATATTCAACAGTAAGAGATTGAAAAATAAATTATCGTGAAAGTATTAACATTATGATCTAGATTTGTATTCATTTACGTGAAGGTGAGTATTGTAAGAAGGGCAAGGGTGCTGGCCTTGAGCAGGGGTGGCCAGGCTGCTGTACTGCAGAACCCTGAGTCCTGACTGTGTGACAATGGGCAAAGTTTCTGCCTCAGTTTATTGATCTGAAAGACGACAATAATATTAGTTCAAGTTACAAGTTTTAATGACTATTAAATTAATCTATGTAAAAGTTTATGTAAAAAAGTATTTAACATTTAATGTGACCAATAAGGGCTAGCTGCTCTTAATACGTGAAATCATGGTAATCGTAAACAGTACTCGGAAAGAGAACCCATACTATGCCCAGAACCCCTTAGTTTATGTTTTGAAATCCAATGACCACTTCTCTTCCTTTATTATCCCACTTGAAGTCCGTTTCATCTTACCTACCATGACACTGTAGTCGTCGGTTTTCCCTCAGATTCCAGTAACTTCTTCCCCATCTTCTACGTCAGCTTTCTCTTCTGCTTGAGTTCTGAATGTCTGAATGCCCCAGACCTCAGGCCCAGCCCCCAGCTCATCCTGCTCACTTCCTTCCTGATTCCCCAATCTTAAAGAGAAAACCACCTGGTTACTCAATGTGACATCAACCAGATGGCTTTTTCTGCAAATACTTATCACCATTTGATATTATCTTTACGCAACACACACACACAGATCCACACATATACATCACATATATTTTTTTCTACTGTTTTTATTTTATCAGATTATTCCTAGGATATAAGCTTCATGAAAACAGGTATTTTCATTGGTTTGTTCATCTCTGCATCCCAGTAAACAGAGCAGTGGCTTATATAAAGAAGGAATTGAACTAAAATATATTGAATAACTATGTTACATAGGAAATAACATAATATAATATGATAAATGCATGCATAAAAATGTTTATTATGTGCTTTACTTAAATTAACTCAATCATTCTATCGCCACACAAATCTTATGAGATAGGTACTCTAATTCTCCTCATTTTACAAATTTACAAGTTAGAATATTCGGGCAGAACTTAAGCAATTCGTCAAAGTTTTCACGACTGCTATATGCAGAGGGACATTTCTAGCAGAAGAAAAAATAGCATAACTGTGTTTATACCTGGGCAGTGGTATTTTTTTTTTTACTTAAAAAAATGTATGTGTGTGCTGTTTAGTTTTCTCAAATAAACATATACTATTTTTATAATAATTTTTATGGTAATATTGGGGAAAATGTAAAATTCTATGTTCATAAAGTCCCCCTCCCCCCCAGGAGAGGAAGCCTGTGGGTTTCCATTTATTTTTAAAATGAGAAGTCTGGGGCAGGAGGATTTGTGAAATGGAAATGTCGCCAGTGCATTACCGAGCTGGCAATATCTGCAACAAGGAGATAAAAATTCAAAAGTCAGTATGAGTAATGCAATGGCCAGATATGGTTTGGGGAAAAGTTACATGGAGGGAAGGGGTTGCAGGTGGAAACACAACTTGCCTGATGAAAATATTTAAAACGGTGTTTGGGAGATAGCATCCTCCAGGACCGGGGCAGGTTGGTGGCCTGCGTGTGCCTGAAATGATACTGAGCCCACTCTTGCCTCGCCTGTCTGATCCTGCCGCATTAAATGCCACGACCTATCTTGCCTGAATGCAGATACTATTGTCTTATTGAAGCTTACACAGTGTTAGTAAGTATTTGAAAATACCTATCAGTAATTGGAGAGAACAAGTGGAAGAAGCAAAGGAAAGCAGCAGCCTACAGGAGGCTGCTCCTCCAGGCCTGTTTCCTTACCTCGTTTAGTTAACCCAGATACAGTTATTTAAGGGAATGTTAAGGAAGATGAAGGAGGCTATAGGAAATTCATCACTAAAGTAACGCCTGAGGTGCCTTACTTTACACCAAAACATGTTTGTATCGAAACATGTTACTCAAAGCAATACATTCAAGATTATCGTTCCTAAACATCTGATTTTCTAACTCTAGCTTGACTCTCAACTAAATTTAAGTTGCTTGTGGATCAAATTTCAACTTAATGATGCTGTAGATCTCTCTCTGGGGAGCTGGCCATTTACTTTGAGGTCAAATTTAAATACAGAAACAGGACCTTAAAGATAATCCAGGATAACCCCATTGTGAAGCAGATCAGAAGATTGAAGACAGGACATGAAACAGCTCGCCTGAGGACACAGCTTATTTTTGGGTGTCCCAGACTATTCAGAACTCTTTCTAGTCTATAACACTTTATTTTTGCGCATGATTTTTTAAATCTCTTTCCCCAGGATGTTTGTAAAAATAAAGTATAATATTTCTAATGTCATCCGGGAATAAATTGGTCTTTGTACAAAGGCGAAGTAGACAATGAAATACACATTGAGCTCTGAGAAGTATTAGCCAGGCCTTGGGTAAAATGGTAAAACTGTTTCCTGGCAATTTCAGGCACCCTTTTTGGTTTTTCTCACCATGAGTCCGCTCTACAGCTTTGGCCAACTGTCTACTGCTCTCATCCTGACTCCTAGACAGCACATTCAAGAGAGAAGCTCCTACCTCTAATTTGTGCTCATGCATCCTCCTGTTTTGGAAAAGCTCTTTCCCTGCATATCTGTGTGGCCATTCCTGACACTCCCTCCAACCTGTCTCTTGAATGTCCACACTCAGTTACTGCCATACTACCTAGTTGGCCTTGGAGCTACAGTCACCTGGTTTGTAATCTTGCACAATTATTTAACTTCTCTGTCATTCAACTTTCTCATTAGAAAAAATTATAATAGGACATACCTCATAAAGCTGTGATAATTAAATAGATTATTATTTGCAAAATACAAAACAGTAATTGCTAGTACCCTATTTTATTCTATTTTATATATTTTATTATGTTATTATCTTAATATACTTATATATTTATTCATTTATTTATCGCTTGTCTCTACTGTTGTAATGAAATTCTAAGAGAGTAAGGAAATTGATTTTCCTTTTAATCTTATACCACAAGTATCAAGAAAATTTTTTGGCAAAGAAAAGCCCCTTGAGAAATATGTATTAAGTAACTGGTAGTTGTTCACATTTCCGGGAACTTCAGTATGTTCTCGGGTCCCTTCTGCCTCACTCTCACTTCTAACCACTGATTGAATCTCTGTTCTGATTGAAGGCGATTCAGGTCTTAGTAAAGACAGTGGTGAAGGACACGGTAGACTTATGTGGACAGGTGGCCCCAATTATGTGTCCACGTGAGCCAACAGTGAGCACTGAGAAGAATCCTTTCACAAATAATTTTCCCAAATGGAGCACAGTAGTTTCTGAAATTCTATTCATGACTTCACTTGAGCTCTGACTTTACAAGAGGGTTATGTAATTTTTGACTTTTGAGGCATCAACTACTTTAATATTTTTTCTCATTATAGATAAGCCTGTAACAACAAAAGCAGAATTTGTGTTCATTGTCCTCTAAGTACATTGGCCAATGGCTATGCATATACCCAGACAGCCATACCGATAACATCATAGAAATGAAACATGGAGCCAGCTCAGTTCATCTCTCTCTCTCTCTCTCTGGTTCTCTCTCCCTCTCTGCTGCATCTTGGCTTGGGTTTTTTCCACTCTAGACTTGCTTTTTCCACATAGCTGCCAATATCTCCCACCACTCATAGTTCACAGTCCTCATCACTGAGAGAAACTATCCATTTTTAAAGCTTGAGTCTGAAGGGGTGGGGGACAGAGGCAACATATCTATCCCCTTTAAGATCATGACCGGAGGGATGCACAAATCCCTTCTGCTCACATCCTATAAGTCAGAAGTTAGATTCACAGTCAGACTTAGCTGCAAGAAAGACTGGAAAACATGTCTTAACCAGGGTAGCTAAGTGTCCACATGTATTTCTTTTAAATCTACTAAAAGAAGAAGAGTTGTATGAATATTAGAGGACAGCTCACATTGAAAAAGGCAAGCAAGACACAATATGAACAACCCAGCAATGTTGGATCAATATAACTGGAGGAGAAACAGAGATTGACCAAAAGTGGGTCCCCAAAAAGAGAGGGGGTCTTCGACAATATAAAAAAAAAATCACTTTGCTACTGCAAATAAGGCTTTTACTTTCAAGTTATTTTTTAAGGCACATTTAGCAAGCTAATTAAAATTAAGGCCAACCTGGTTTAGTTTTGGTTTCCTTCACTGTGTTATGGTAGCTTTATTTTTAATAAAAAATAAATAAGTAAAAGATTAATAGGAACATTTGCCAGAAAACCCAACAACTTGCTTGTTTTCAGAGAAATTAGTGTGTTTTTTTTTTTTTTTATATTAGCACCTGATTTTCTAAAAGCTTCTTATTAAGGGATTAAAAGAATGTGCTGTGTCCTCCCAGGTGAGTAATTACTCACTGGGTGAAAAGGGGGGCATTAGAAATACAGAGTAATTTTTTCCAACAAGCGGTAAATGACAGACACTCTGGTGAAGCCACTCGGCTTGCACTAAGCACCTGTTTCAGACCCGGAAGCAGGAGTGACTCAGTAGAACCTGACCCCATGCACTTTTAATTGCTCCCCTCATTCCATTCAAAAAGCAGAAATGCTCAAACGTCCTTCAGGCATCTAAATGAGATACAGCCCAAAATATCTGTCAGCATATGAGCATCCCTGACGTGGCGCCCAGCATGTGCTCTACAGAGATGTCTCTATTGCGTCCACCTAAATATCTTTCGTTTTTTTAATCTGATGCGTAATCCTCTGTATCACCTCCTGCCAAAATAGCTATTGTATGTTTTAACTAGGAGAGGATGGCTGCCACGCTGCTAAATTGGAAGCATGGATATTTTTAGTGCTTGGTGAAAGGACTTACATAAAGAGCTCTTCTATTCACCCTTTTGGGATCCTCTTATGTAAAAGGCCTGGCACGAGTGTAAGGTATTATTATGACTATAAAAGCTCCTCACTCTGTAATCATAGGAAAGGCAGTATTATGGAGAAATACCATGCAGTTGCGTGGCAACTGAATCCTAGCGGAGTGTGTTACCACGCAGAGGAGATATTACGTGCGTGTGCTTCAAAGCAGCCCAGCCAAGACGGCACCCAGACCACAAGCAGGTAAACACCCACCTGTTGCCTCAGGATGTTTCTCCATCTGGGTAATTGCCTGGAATTCAAGGTGAAAAAAGCGATGTTGCTTCCCTGTGCTGAGTGAGCCAGAACACCAGCAAGGGTGTCTTGTTTTAACAAATACCTGGCACTTTTTTTCATTGTGAGAGAATGAAAAAAGCACAGGGTCATAAAGTGTCAGCAACAATGTGAAACCCACAGAGCAGCTTGTGCCGTGTCCTGGTGATTCCAGAAATGTAAATAGATATTCCCATCCTCTAATACAGGTATACTAGTTCAAGGTTTTCTCTTGTTACAAAAATAAAAATACAGGCACTTTCTATTGGGTCGCTATCATGGTTTGCCTGCCAGCATCTTTTCTATCTTTTTGCAATCGATAAAATTTGATCTTCAGAGAAACGACTCCATCCTTCCTCTCAATCCTTGTGGTTCAGTTGGGGCTGAATTCCACCTGCTGCCGAGAACAGGAAAGTTACACGGAACTAGCCAACTGGCCCCCTCAGTTTCTCTGAGGTTGACTCAGGATTTAGCATATGACAAAGCCGGGGCAATGAGACTCATTCCTGGGCTTCTTTTGAAACTTCTGAGGAAGAGGAGCTCTCTTTCTGCGGGGCTGTCCTAGCCTGCTGGCCAGTCTGCTGGTTGGTGGCTGTCTTGCCTCCTGCAGACTTAGACTTCTCAGGGTGGAGCCAGCACAGGGAATGCAGAGTCACAAAATGGAGGACACAGCGTACCAACTGCATCATTTGACCAAATGGGTCTGGTTGGAACAAATGTGCTATCCCCACATTTTCTCAATAGACACTTTTTTGTGTGTTTTAAATGTAAACTTGTTTAAACTGGGTTCCTGCCTCTTGGAATGAGAAGCTTCCTTATCAATACTGGTCACAAGCACCAGCTTTGGAATTACACCTGCCGTCTGCCATTAACTAGCTGTGTGACCTGGGGCAAGTTGTATACTTTCTCTGAGCTCCAGTTTCTTTGCTTTTAAAATAAGCATAATAATGGTACGGCTAGTCCTAGTTTTGTTAGCATTATGTGAGACAGTGCATGTCATACCCAAGTGCCTGGAAAAAAAGATGTGTTCAAGACATCGTGTTTATTGAAGATCTGCAGCGGTCTCTGTCCGAAATGAGTGAAGTATTCAAGTATGCAGGGAGCAAGACTCTTTCAAGGATAATTTGGTCACTCAATCTACTCTCCTGGGCCAATGGTCCCTGAGTTTCAGTTAACCTGAGAAACACTAGGTGGCCTTTAATAGGTTCAGAGATATTTCTCATGTACCGACCTCCCTGGAGCTATGCAAGAAGGCAGCGTAGCCATTACTATTCAAGGGACCTGTAGGTTTCCATCTTTGTTCTATGGCTGGGGTGGTCCTCCCCTGTCTAGTGCCCTCAAAGCACATCTCTCTGTGACGAGACTGGGGTAATAAGTGTGGGCCTTCAGAGCCATGCAGAGAAACCTGGGCATAAAAGCCTTATGTTCCGCTCTACAGTTCCCCTGGAGTACGAAAGCAGCACGTACTGGAATATGTTCTTGGGAATTACATAAAATGAAAATATATAGAAATTACCAAACACAAATTAATATTTCAATATATTGTCCCTACAAAACACAAATATTCACAATAACCACTGTGCTAAGCAGAGGTCCACATACTTTCTCAGTTCCTGGAATTCTTCAGTATTTTCCTCTTGTCACTTATTGGCCAGAACTAGTGCCTATTGTTTCCACTTTATGGTGAGGACTAAACATCTAAATAACTATTTATATTGTAAAACTTAGTAGCTCTTTGAAAAAATGATAGACATACACTGAGCAAAATCTTTTTATTTCATTACAAACTATCCAGGATTATTTTCTAAAAGGTCCTGTGCAAACATTGGGCGTCACACAATTTCTCAAAATGTAAAACCCCTGTGGGCACTGCCACCTTCTTTTTTGTCCCCTGACGGTGTTTGCCTGAGACTTGCCTTCAGTGAAAACCACTGTCAAAACCCAGCTCCACAAAGACATGGCACCATCAAAAGTAATGTGCTACAATATGATGGGGAAGCAATGTGGCCAAAAATGTGTTGTCTGTTTTCCCTTGAAAACTCAAAAAAAAATTTCTCCTATGAGTTTGTGACAGTTTCCAGGGGCAACTTGGTGTACAGTTTGGGGAACCAGGGTACTATCCCATTTCCAAGTGTTTTTTCATTTTTTTCATACAATAATTGTAGAAGGATACAGACTTTACTTACTTGGTTTTTAAAAATGAGGACACCAGATTTTTAGGTTTAGTTACTAGTTTAAAGTTTTGGCTAGAAGAGGGGAAAACAGGGATTTGAGACAAGGATCCTGAGTCCCTGTCGTAAACCTGTATTTTCCAATGAATAAATTAAGGGGAGAAAAAGTATTTATAGCTTACATCATTTTGTTAACTTCATTCCTTGATTTTACCCTCACATATAAACTATTCAATATACACTAACATTGTGCTTACTGCTGAGCTTGGGGAGGGAAACCCAGAGTGAGGCTGACCTCAAAAAGCTGAGCAGGCCACAAAGGAACAATAAAGTGAATAAAGGTGCTGTTGTTAGTGTAGGCAATTACCTAATTACTAATAAGAAAGAGGAGCAAAGGAAATTAGACAATGAGTTTCATAAACTGGGGAGCATGGCCTGTTTGCTTCGCCAGGGTGCTACAGCTAGACCTACTGCAGGGGGCCACAGCGTTGCTCCACCTCAGGGACTAATGCTCCTCCCTTCCACCCTTGGGTTCCAGACTGGTGGGCGTGAGGGAGCGGGGGAGGCAGGCGCATGAGCAATGAAAGTCAAAATGGCACAGGGGAGGTGCTTGACCATAGAGGCTTGTCAGTCTAACTGAGAAGTGGACCCCATCAAAAAGACCATGAAAGCTTGGGAAGTTCATTGATTTTTAAAAATACCTGGTCCATCCCAAACCCAAATAGGGGAACAAAGAAGCGTGCGCGCTCTCTCTCTTTTTCTCCCTCTGGCTCATGACCTGCACTCACCCCATGCACTCAAGCATGCTCTCTTCATCGTCATGTGGCCTTGGAAGCTGTGTGGATGATGGTCATGCAAAGTCAATACCCAGGCACCAGATAGGAGCCTGAATACCTCAGCACAACAATGGATTGCAGCTGGGAACACAAGCTAAACTAGCCGGATGCTAGACTGAACTGAGTTTTAATATGGCAGAAGATCCCTGGACATTTGCTCTATTTCTGGCTCTAATTTTCCGTGATGAGACAGAGGGAGTTGGGACATTGGAACTCAGGGGCAGCTCCTATATCCACCTGAATAAATCATCTTGCCACACCTCAATCTCCAATGTCCTTGGAATGGTCCTTGGAAAGCTTTCTTCACAATCCCATGGAAGAGCCTGATCTCTTGCAACAACACTGTCATGGAATTATGTTAGGGTACACAAGGGAGAAACATGACCATATGAGCAGAAAAACCTCACAGAGGATCTAAAGCCTGAGGGGAAGTTATGTACTAAAGAGCTTTCAAAGTACCATCATGCTGACCGTCCCTAAAATTCCATCTCCAGCAGAGGCAGTAGGGAACGCAAAGGAGCAAAACAGAGAGATCCTAGTCTGTCTGGGAAAGGAAAGCACAGAGAGTTAGGGAGGCAAGAAGAGTAGGATAGTACCTAGATATGAATGTGAGGAGGGAGGGAGGGGTCAGATTACCAGCATTTTCTGGGAATATACCCAGTAATTTAGTGTTTCCCAAAGACTGACATTTGATGCTGAAAATATGCCTCTTAATAAAGGGATCCTGTGATCCCCTCTTGAAATTTCAAAATGAAGTAAGCATTACAAAAGCTTTCAGGATGTCTGCTGATTAAAAGAACAAACCAACAAAAGAAGGCTTTTGGTTAATCCAGCATTTATTCACTTAGATATACTGCTCTCTAACGCCTGCTGCTGTAGGCAAAAAGGAACTTCCAATTCTTGCTTGCCTCTAGTGATAAACTTTCCTTAAACCATTTCCGATCAATCAAGTTTTCTTTAATAGACAATGCATCTATGCTGATTTTTCTCGTTAATTCAATTTGACCATTAGATTCCACATAGAAGTGAAGTCATATGATATGTGTCTTTCCCTGACTGGCTTATTTCACTTAGCATAATGTTCTCCAGGTCCATCGATACTCACAGATGGAGAGCAGGATGACAGCTAGTTGCGGGGAGGGGGAGCAGTTAGGGGGTGGAGAGATTAAGAAAAAAAGGAAGCAGGGATCAGGGACATGGACAACAGTGTGGTGATTGCCAAGGGGCACAGGTATAAGGGGACTAAAAGGTAATGGAAAACAAATACAATAAAGAGTTTTTAAAAAGACAATGCATGTACCTATGCTTCCTATTCCTCCTTTTTGGGAACCTGGGGAGAGATGTTGGGTAGCTATAAGGACTATATGTTTAATCAGGTGGCCCATGTCCTTGCCTTATAGACCAAGGATGCAAGTAGGTGCCAGAAACTTCCAGTGCAACAAGGAGTTTGCAGCCTGAGCAGCTTTGATTTAGTGTACTGAACAAAGGCCTGTGTGACTTCTGTTACATCTTCTGTTAAAGAAGCAGAGCCCTGTAGACTGGGCGGAACTTAAATAAATATGCATGCCAAAAATTGCCTTCAAGGGGAAAGCAAGGTTGTCTCTACTCAAGGGTAGAGTTGGCTCTGTTACAATTCAAACATACCATAAAAATGCTTAATGATACATTTTCATAAGCCTTGCCCATCAAAAGCCCCACGTGCCTGATCTTAAAATTGCAATGCTAATGGATCAGAGTTTGGAGAGAGATTTATTAGCAAATTAATGGGGGATATGTTCATCTACCAGCCATGGTTAAAATATATCGAGCATTTATAATGTGCCAAAACCTGTGTGGAATATATGTGCGTCTTCTGAAGTCTCAAACAGCTCTGAAGAGCTGCTGCTACAAGCTGTCCCAGTTTTGGAGACAAAGGACTTAACTGTAACGCATCACACCATTACGTGCATGGCGAGAGCAGGATGGAAATCCAGGTATAAATAAGCCTAGGTCCACGGTCCTACCCACTTATTTTTTAAACAAACATTTAACAAATAAATTATTTCTAAACAATTTGTGCTTTGATTTGTAACATGATACCAAAAGATTTTAATTTTTACACCCCCAAAAACTCACTTTGGAAGCTACGTTCCAAGCAGCCCGGATGCCTGCCCCGGCCGCCAGCCCAGGTGGAGAGGGGAGAGACAGACCAATCCTTCTCATATTGCTTTCTGACCACCTCTGGGCTCTACTCCAGCCAAAGTGGGTGTGGTGGGGAACTCCGCAGGCTTCGGACCCCGTCATCAGAGGTTTCAGACATCTGGCTTTACTGACACGTAAGTAACGGTGCATATGAGAGAGCTCTGACCTGCCCTGAGTGGGGAAGCGCAGTTAGCAAGCGGGTCTAAGCTGAATGTCTCTGCCGGTCAAATTCGTCTGATTAGGAGCACACCAACGTGTTTCAGACTAAAAAGGAAAAGAAATATTACCTTCAAATGGATCCTATAATTTTTAATGTGTTGGTTACCATTTTGGGGATAGCATTAGGAAATACAGTAAATTTTAAAATCACTTCTGACATTATTTGTGAATCAATACAATTCTAAAACTGTCACAAGCCATGGCAAAGATTTGCAATACTGACTTTTAAAATTTAACGGCAATAATTGAAGGCTTGGGTGGAAAGAAAGCGGCAACTGATTAGAAATGAGAGGTTTCAACAAAAACTCGTGATAACGTTACCTCAGGATAGACCATCATGCAGTCAGTGGCTGGAGCCCCGCCTCTGTTAATTGCATAATTCTTAAGTGTGTAAACTTCAAGAAAATTTGAATCATCTGCATTAAACAATATTATAGTGCTAAGAAAAAAATTAAGCTCCTTTGCTATGCTATTCATCAGCAGTTCTATAGTTAACCGCCTACCAGCATTTTCATCAGCTTTCTCCCTAGCACCCGCTGACAGTTCTGTTTCTGCTCAGATAAAACAACACTCCCGTGAACTTGTACTGTACAACAAACCAGCCCTCTTTCCCAAAGAGCTGAAAATAGAGAAGTACCAAACTACGAAGTAAACCAAGTCATAGTAAATTCTTCTAAGTATCAAGATGAAAGACATAAAAGCCAGTCGCAAATAAATATATTTGTATTTAATACCTAGATATGGGTTTCTTGATTCTCAGTGGTTTCCCTCATAGATTAGATGATTGTTTATCAATTATTTATTCTGCACACTTCTTTTGTGGTGGAGCCCTTCCCTCCATTAGTGACTTTGGGTTTGACTGGGCAACCTACTCTGAACTTTGGAGCGTGAAACCTTAAAGGTGCATGTGTGGTCTGGCTCACCTTTGTGCGCTCTTAGGATACATTTGAGAAAAGCATACTCAGGTAGTCACTGCTCCTTCTCACGTGAGGCAGAACCAATGCAGACAAGCCCGGCTGAAGCTGAACCTGTCCAGGTGACCCAGGTGACCCGCAGACCCATGGGTGAGAAAAATGGATGCATTTTGTTGCATTTGGGTGCGGTTTGTTAGACAGAGTCATTGTAGCTTAGCATGTCACCTCACTCCACCTCCACACATGTCTAATGACAATTCACGCTAGCCCCCTCTGACAAACTCTACAACTGAGTAGGTTTAAGGGTCAACTTAAGTTATTTTTCTTTGTCTCTAGCAAATACAAAATTGCCACTTCAGTGTTTCCTCTCTACTGGCAAAAATTTTCTCTTCCCATTCCTCTGGTCCAGCTTCTAATTTCGTGTAACTTGAAACAGGACCTTCACCCAGCAGGTTAAGAAAGGACCAGACCACCTGCTTGCATGGTTGTCTGCATCTCTGGGTGGACAGCGTTCCTATTTGAGTCCATAAAGCTACATTTTGCCTGTGTCCATTACCAGAGTGACGGCTCTGGTGTCTGATGTTGGACAGTCTAGTTACTCCTGTCTTGAGTGGCTCTCTCATGATCTCTGATATTTTTTATCTCTGTATGTTCACAGGCAAAATGGTCTTGGGTGTTCAAAGAGGCTTCTGCACAGCATTCTTAGGTGGCTGAGACGGGGGACGTCCACCCCTTTACCCTAAGTCTAGCTCACAGCCTCATCAGCCTCTTTGCAGAGATAACAAAACATAAAATACTCCCCAATAACATCTATGGTCCATCTCCAAGCCAGCGGGGAGCCTGAGAACACCTGCAGAAACTGGAGCGTGGTCTTTATCATCTCCTGCCTAAGCACACGGCTTGGTTGTCCTTCGCTCACTGCACAGCAGAGCCCTTTGGAGAGCCTCAACCTCAGCTCTGCCGAGTTCCCGGGTCTGCCGCAAGTTATGTGTTGCTCTTTGCCATTAAAGGCAGGACATTTATTTAAACAAGAAGGAATCCAACTGGGTTAATGAAGGAGAGAGTAATTTCCTCACTGAGGAGAACATAGGCAGGAAACTCTCAGATATCCCACACAGCGATGTTTTCACTGATATGTCCCCTAGAGAAAGGGACATAAAGGAAAGAATAAACAAATGGGACTTCATCAAAATAAGAAGCTTCTGCATGACTAAAGAAAACATCAGCAAAATGAAAGGGAACCAACTGTATGGGAAAATATATTTGTCAATGATATCTCAGACAAGGGTTTGATCTCCAAAATATATAAAGAACTCACACAACTCTACTCCAGGAAGATAAACAATCCAATTTAAAAATGGGAAAAGAACTTAAAAGGACACTTCTCCAAGGAGGACATACACAGGGCTCAGAGAGATATGAAAGGATGCTCATCAACACTAGCCATCAGAAAAATGCAAATTAAAACCACAGTGAGATACCACTTCACACAGGTCAGAATGGCCATCATAAACAAATCAACAAACAACAAGTTCTGGCAATGCTGTGGAGAAAAGGGAACCTAGTCCACTGTTGGTGGGATGCAGACTGGTGCAGCCACTGTGGAAAACAGTTTGAAATTTCCTCAAAAAGCTAAAAATGGAACTGCCTTTTGACCCAGTGATTCCACTGCTGGGATTATACCTTAAGAATCCCGAAACATCAATTTAAAAGAACCTATGTACCCCAATGTTCATAGCATCACAATTTACAATAGCCAAGTGCTGGAAGCAACCTAAGTGCCCATCAATAAATGAGTGGATCAAAAAACTATGGTACCTTTACACAATGGAATACTATGCAGCAGAAAGAAACAAAGAGCTCCTACCCTTCCCCACAGCATGGATGGAACTGGAACTGGAGAGCGTTATGCTAAGTGAAATAAGCCAGGGCGTGACAGACAAATACCATATGATCTCACCTATAAGTGGAACCTAATCAACAAAACAAACAAGCATGCGAAATATAACCAGGAACATTGAAAGAAAAAAGAAACCAACAGTAAGGAGAAGGAAGGAGGGAGGGGAAGAATGGGAAAAGAAGGGGAAGGGCCCAATCAAGGAACACATGTAAAGGACCCACGGACAAAGCCAAAGTGGGGAAGGATTGAGGGTGGGAGGTGGGGGTGGGTGGGGCAGGGAACAGTGGTCATGGAAACTGGAGACAAATGTATTTGAACAATTAAAAAAATTAAAAAGAAAAAAAATTTTTAAAAATCAAGTATTTGCAACTTGATGTGAATCTGGGAAGTCAGGTAAGAGACTCTAAATTTGGGGGTGCAGAAAAGAAGATTGGAAGTTACTCATTAGACAATAGAAAGTTTACATGTTTCAGCTGTTTTTTATATAAGTAGTTAAAAAAATCAAGGAAAGAAAATTAACGTATATCTTATTTCAAGTTATTGTCACCATGTTTCACGTACAAGTTACCAAGGTCAGTTTTCTTTTAGGTGAGTACATCAAAAGAATAAATTTGATTGACAGTTTGGATTTGAATGGTTGGATATTTATCTACAGAATGTTAAGTTTCATGAGAGCAGGTATTTCATTGTTTGGTTCACTGCAGAAAACTAAGGGATGTCAGTTGCTTTAAAAATAAACAAAAGTGTACGAGGGGGAGTGAATTGATACAAGCAAGCCTAAAGCTTTTTCTCCCTATTTACCTTTGACTTAGAAATAGCTGACAAATTTGGGATCAAATTAAAGAGTGTGACTTGGATGTTACTTTTATTTTCCCCATTTCAATTATTTAGCTAACCAAGCACAAGCTCTTCTCCTTCCTAAAGACATGTAAAATCATCACACAGGTTATGTCTGGCTCTTTGTTCTTCAAATCCCAACATTCTTTTCCATAAACATAGGTGTGAGCATCTTGAAAAATTAACGTGTTCATCATATTTAACAGTTTTTTATCTATTAAAAGGAAATAACCCATTATTTGTAATAAAATCTATAAGGTCATCTTTTTCTTAACCAAGGAAAAAACAAGAAGTATTTTGAACACTGTAGCTGGATTTTTATAACATGTTTCCCCAGGATAATAGTTTGATCTTGATTCCTAGCTACAATCCCCTGACTACCTGGGTAGCAATGTAATGTTTACACAGGAAGTTTACAAAGGAATTAGACTGTTTAAAGCTTTGGTTAGTTTCCTATGGAAAATGTAAGCTCAACTCCAAGGAAAAACAGTTTGAAAAGGCAACTTCATGGATATACACACCCACTATTGACTACAGACACTCTAGGAG
This sequence comes from Pteronotus mesoamericanus, assembly GCF_021234165.1. Taxonomy (NCBI): domain Eukaryota; kingdom Metazoa; phylum Chordata; class Mammalia; order Chiroptera; family Mormoopidae; genus Pteronotus; species Pteronotus mesoamericanus. The sequence continues at coordinate 3,784,892 of NW_026555277.1, forward strand.
GCAAACATCCATTTTAGCAACTAAATTGAAAACACAGGGTCTACTTTTGTACTCTTACAACATATTCATTTCCAACTCCACCCCTTCAGCTCAGAGGATCACAGGGACACCCTGGAGGAGAGAAAGAAATCAGCCCCCGTTACATTTCTTTCTTCATCCTTTTCTCCCATATTATCCTAAGATCAGATTTGAGAAGAGAAATGCTGAATTTCAGCCAGCAGTCAATGTCGTATGAATAGATAAGGACAAGAAAAGGTCTCCTTTCCACTCTTAGAGAAGAAGGCACATGGTTCTCACTCACACAGCACCCAGTGCCTTGGAGCAGGCACCCCGTGATACTGTGTTGTGTACTGGTATGGAATAGTAAAGATGACTTTGGTAACTAGCCTGGAACAGAAAATCTCAACCCAAGTCGGCTTAAGCAATACTGAGACTCAGATCTCTGGGAGCTCATTCTTGATGGATCTCTTCTGTTTCTGCACATCCTGTGAGCAGAGGCACTGCCTGTCCTCCTTCCAGTCTATCTTTTGAACCATGTTTATATGGTTAGTAGTTTTGGAAGACAGAGACATTGTGTCCCTTCAAAGTCAACAGCAGGGTTATTTATAATATAAATAGAATAAAAGTATAATAAAAAATAATGTCTCACCCTGACTGGTGTGACTCAGTGGGTTGGGAGTTGTCCCACAAACTTAGAGGTTGCTGGTTTGGTTCCGGTTCAGGGCGCATGCCTGAGCTGCAGGCCAGGTCCCTGGATGGGGGTAGGTGAGGGTCAGCCAATCAACATTTCTCTCATACATCAATGTTTCTCTCCCTCTTTTCCCTCTTTCTAAAAATAAACAAAGAAAATCTTTAAAAATAATAATGTCTCCTTTATGGGCAAAGAACAAGCATGCTTACTGCACATTATGACAATTCCTAAGCACAAGTTCCCTAAGTTCAGGGTTTCTCTCTTTCAGTACAACCTTCTGTGAGAGCAGGTATCGCCTGGCCCTCTTCACATCATCCTATGAGAATGCGGGGCCCAGGGAACCAGTGTACCTGCTGATACCCTGGCTGCCACTACTGCTTGTAGAAGTAACCCATCCTTGGTTACTCATTCTGGAGTTTCAGGCCTTCTATCAGCAGCCACCGCACTCTGTCAGGCTACCTTGCTGACTTGCAATAAAGGTACGTTTTCAGGTGCTTCACAGACCTTGACCATCTCATCCCAAGAAGCCTAGAGAGGCAGCAGACCCCCAGCATGCCTCCGGGATCCACTGCAGCTTCTCCGCGATTCTTTTTGTTCTGCTCACTCCTGTGCATTATTTAAATCTCAGGCGGGTAGTGGGATAGATGGCTGCAGACGTGCTGGTTTGCAAACAGGCCTTGGACATGGAAGACAAGGAGAGATCCACTGCAGAAGCAGGAGGACCCATCCGCGTTGGTAGGAGGCGGGCGGAATAGCCAAGAGAACTTACATACAAGGAGTATCTTGGGGGGGCCGCAAAATGAGATCGCTGCATCTGCCCTCCAGAATCTTCAAAGTTTATACAGGGGCCTTCACTGTGTTCATGTATTCAGTCCAGATGGTCTCCGTAATATCTCAAAGATCACGTCCAAAAATCTCAAAGATTTACTCTCTCAGAGATTATGTCCTTGAACACAGCTCTTAGAAGGGGCATGGTGGGCGAAACATACATCCCAAGGCCAGGGAAGGCGATGAGGAACCCCTCAGCTTGCAGGTCGGCCTCCAGCCATGGCCTCTAAGTGACCTTCTCCAACACTCCACCCCTTCTGAGTGGCTCTTACAGTCCTATATGCCCCTTTCTCTACCACGTGCCTTGAGCACTCCGCGAGGGGTTTCACCAGCTTGGAGGCAGCTCCTTAGGCAGCCCTGGAGGTCACAGGCTCGCTCCTATAAACCATGTCAACGGCAGGGAGGGAAAACGAAGGAATATGAACTGAGTTTGTCCAGAGAGGGCCTGGGCAGGAGTTTGGGAGTGGGGAAGACAGAGAATTTTTATGAGGAGCAACTGTATTTCATGTGGGTATTGAAAGTCATAGAGATGAAGATCATGGGTTTTTAAGATAGTTTACCGTGAATTAGGAATGAATCTCTCACCCTGGCCAATGTGGCTCTGTTGGTTAGGGCGAGGTCCTGTTAGGTAGCAGTCAGAAATGACTGGCCAGAGGGGAAATAACAGCAAGGCCCTTGTAATGTAACAAATGACAAAGAACTTAATACAGGAGGCTGGAAGCAAAAGAAAGACATATCTCACCAATTAACCCAGCAGTCCTGAGCTCTGCTTGATAAAACTGCCAGTGTCCTGGGCATTGCAAGCAAAGCAGCAAGAGGAGGGGCGAGGCTTTGAGCCTGAGCTCAGAAAAGGCGCTTCTGTAACAGTGTTACTCTCTGAGAGTCACAAGCAGGAATTACACAGCAGGAAGACATGTGCTGGGAAGGGGGGCCTCTGTAACAACGTCATGAACTAGGACAAAAAACCTTTACTGGGAAAGAAAGCCTTTTAGCTGCATATTGTTCCCAAGATTTAGAAGGGGGAGAAGGAGGGGACCTCTGGAAGCTAACTAAGGTATATAACCCCTGAACCCCAATAGTCGACGTACCTAAATTAGTTAAGTACCCACTTGTACCTTCGGCTCAAGTGTAGAGGACAAACTTACTAACAAACTCACTGACAACTTTATGGGCGCCTGCCTGCAGCTTTGTGCTTGTGTGTTTCACAGACAGCTATTCTTTCCGCTACATGTTTGTCTCTCACTTGAATACGCGTCTTGCAGGCTAGAAAAGAACTGAGGCAGGGAGGGAGCCTCTTGACTCGGATCTCTCTCCCCTCACCTGTAACAATCCCCTAGACCAACAAGTCGCAGGTTCAGTTCCCAGTAAGGACAAGTACCCAGGTTGCAAGTTTGATCCCTGTTGGGGCACATATGAGAAGGCAACCAACGGATGTCTCCCTCTGTCTCTCTCCGTTCATTGCTTCAATCTACAAGCAATGAAAAAATGTCCTCAGGTAAGGATAAAGAAAAAAAAAAGAATGAATCTCTCTCTCCCTCTCCTCACACTTAGTAGTGTTGAGACATTAAATACAAATTGTTGTGTTCAATTACTAGTATAGAGTTTTTTGAACTACTGTTTTCCATGCAGAGGTAGGGCTGTGTGGAATATTATGTGTGTGATGTTTAACTGATGCTTTGTTGAAATGGGAAAGTGGGTAAAAATAAATCTCCAGAAAATCACATAATTGTGAGTAATAAAATCCCTGGGATAATATGTTGTTTCCAAATGGGGCAAATGTGTAAGTGCTGAGCTAATTTTCCACAAAAACAAAATAGAGGGTGGGTGAGGGGTTAAGGGAAAAAAAGAGTTGAAAAGACCAGAAAACTGGGATTATTAGAAAGCATAGCTGGCCTACACATAGTTTCCCATCCTCCTTTCTATTAACAGGCCCAGGAACTTGCAAAAAGATTTTATCTTACTGTCTTGACTGTTGTCCCAGTTTCCCAAGGAAATTTGTCTCTGTAAGATTCCAGTAGAAATACTCAAGGGTGGATAATTTTACACATCCACTTGATTGGGCTGCCAGGTGCCCTGACATTTGGTCAAACATTACCCTGGGTGTGTCTCTGACAGCCGGGTTTTTTTTTCTTTCTTTTTTTAGATGAAATTAACATTTGAATCAATGGAATGAGTAAAGCAAGTTTCCCTCCCTAATGTGGGTGGGCCTCCTTCAATCAGTTGAAAAGAGGACTGAAACAAAAACACTCAACAATGCCTTCTGCCTACCCAGTTCAACTGAAATGAAGGTCTTTTCTAGGTTTCAGATGCTCCGCCCCCCGCCCCCCGTCCCCGCCCCTAAGCACTAAGCATCAGCTCTTGGGACTCCAGCCTCTGGCTCTCAGACTGGAATTCACACCATCAGCTCTCAGGCCCTTGGACTCCCACTGGAGTTGTGCACATCAGCTCTTTCTGATGCTCTAGTTTGCTGCCTGCAGACCTTGGGACTTCTCAGCCTCCATAATCCTGTGCGCCGATTCCTTACAATAAACCTGTGTGTGCGCGCGTGTGTGTTTGCACACACGTCCTAGTGGTTCTGTTTCTCTGGAGAATCCTGACTTGGTAACATCATAAAAGATAATGACATACAAAACCCATTTTTCTAAACCAGATAATAAGAATTAAGCAAATAATAAAGAGTCAGTTAGTTACATATCCTGTTCCTTCCTGGGATTTCAGTAATATTCCTGTTCCACTAAGAAGAAGGACAATGGCACTTGAACCCAAGGGCAGAAGTGTTCACGCCACAAATGAAGCCTGTCCTTTGAGTGTGAGAACATGGAGATGAGCTTCAAATTGGTCACAGAAAATAGAGTGCATAACAAAAGTTCCCTGCAAAGGTACTCTCTCTAAAAAACATGAAAACATATTCATTTTCTGCATTGCCCCTAATTACCCTAGTAACTTAAAGAAGTTAAAGACTGGTTACATAGAAGTAGAAAAAAGTGGATTGAAAATAAAGAGAAACAATATCTCTCCCAGTTGGGGGAGCATTGATTATAAGCAAATCTAGTCTTTCAAACATTAGCTGAAACAAGTACATCATTTCCTATTGCTTCATTGTAGGTTTTAACATCTATTTCAGTTTTAGGTGCAATATTACAAAGTTTAAGTATCCAGGCAACTCTTGTGGAATTAATACATTTTAGAATGCACAGTGTTTAAACATGAATTTTTCAGTATAAAATTACTTTGAAATGGCGCAAAACATAGGCTATATATTGAATCTACATATTGAAAAGACAAAGTATATATTTTCCATGAAATATATAAGGCTATAATAGTAATTCTATAAATAATAGTAACATTTGAAGAAAAAGGATAGTATCAAATTTCCCTTGGATTTGGGGCATTTAATATAAAGTGAAAATAGCATTCTTAGTGTAAATTTATTAAAAGCACTTCTTGTAAATCTCTGTGAGTTATAGCTGCATCCCAGTAAAAGTCACATAAATCTGATGTTGTTAAAAATATACTCAAATATTGACAATTTTAAAAAAGCTTTGTGAAAATAAATTAAAAATAATGAATGAAGAAATAAAGCAGATATGCAAAGAGTAGTGTGTGAGGAGAAATAAGTACTGGTTCTTTGCAAGGGAGGAGAGAACTAATAAATATACATAATGGAATTTTTTAAAAACATGGCAAGTCTAATAAATTTGCAAAGAAATATATATATGCAATATTTTTATAAAATAGGAGGAATTTTTTTAAGTCATCAGCATTTTTAAGTCAGCAAATAATAATTACCATTATATATAAAGTACACTAGTGTCGGGGAATTTTAAATTATAAAGTTGACATGTTATCAAGTGGTAAGAAAAACATGAAGAGATCTACAATCGCCAACTCAGTTTTTGTTGTTGTTACAGAGAATTGCTCTTGACTGAGAATCTGAGAGTAGATGTATTTACAGATAAAATTTCTTAAGCTCTTAATGAAAAATATAATTTCTATATTATATAGCCTCTATTAGAACACAATATAAAATTCAAAATGTCCCAAGTTCTACAACTATGATAACAGAGACCTAATAACTTCATAATGATACTATGAAAATGGCATTAGCGCACTCCTACCAATGCAATTAGGTGCCTAAATACTAAAGTGAATATATATAAATGAAATATATATATGAGAAAATTGCACTGGGTGGAGTTCAACAGACAAGGAAGACTTCATTCAAGTCTACTGTAGTAAGGGACAGAGATCAAATTCAACTCTATTGAAACAAAAAATGAGAGAGTTCTTAAGCACTGGGAGCTAGTGAAAAAAAGTGCTGGAGGACATCTGAGGCAGGGGCAGGGCATTGGCCGATGTGAAGGTCAATGTGGACACTGAAGGTTATCTGTGTTTGCTAATTAGTGCTTTCGAAAGTTAGGCTCCTGCTCTCCCACAGAGGAGACAGGGCACTATCATTCTTGACTGTAACATTTCTAAGAGATGGCTCCCAGATCCTGACTATGCCATCAGGTTATGCTCCCCATTTTATTAAGCTCAATGTTCAATTTCTTTTTGCTCCCCTTTCCCATCAATAATTAGCTAAATACTGATGGTGACAAAATCAAATATTTATAAAATGTTATAATGAAAGTTGAAGGAAATAAGACTGACATTGAATTTTCCCTTTGAGACCTGTATTCAGAAACCACTTTTTTATTTTTATTTTCTTGTCAAACATTTCCAGATAGAAGACAGAGTTTCAATCTAGTATTTTTGGGAGTGAATAGAAGACAAGGATAATTCTAAAGGTCATGAGGAAAGACAAAACCAGCAGTCTTAATTTGTCCTTGGAGAATCAACTCAACAATCTAAATTGGTTTCTTAGGAGACTGGTATCAAGTTGTTTAATAAGAAAGTCCATGTTTCCAGGAGTCTATTCTCTTCTCATCTAAAAATATCTTGGAATGTGATAGTCTTGAAACCCCTTTGAAACTTGGCTTTACTAAATGGCATCTCAAAATAAATATATTGCTTTATTATGGAAGATTTGGTTAGGCTTTTATTTCACACATTATTTTAGACAATGAATCCAGAAATTCAAAACATAAGCAAATAATTCAAAATTACCCTTGCAGAGCTAAAAATGGGTCGGTGCTTGTTGTGAAAAGAATATTGAACTGAAACACAATGAGCGATATTTCTGGACTTGTCACCAGTGTCTGTGGCAATTCATGTTGATTCATTAGGGCTCAGTGCTCTGATATGAAAATTGAAGCTGCTGAATGACATGTTTTTGAAATTCCTCTTCGAATTTAAGGAGAAGTCTGTAAAATTCTATGAATTAAATGGTCTTGATATTCTTGGGATATATGAATTTTGTGAACATCAAGGTCATATTTCAATTATCTTTTAGTAAGAAGACATATAATCAAACTGTTTGGTTCAACTTAAAATTCTTATTATAAAGCAATTTATTAGTGCAGCAATTATGAAAGCAAAACTTTGAATCCCAGGAAAATCAAACAGCATGTTTTCCTGAATTATTTTAGCCAACTCCCAATAACAAGAATGGCCATACATTCAAAAAAAGTGGCGCGCTTTAATTCATTGGTTGACAATGAAAGGCAGAATAAAAATCTACTAATACAGATTCTCTTATAAGGGCCTGTTCCTCAAGCTAGACCAATTTTAGTCCTTGATATTGTCTGGATAATAGGTTCAATGTCTTTCTCTCTGCCTCTGACTCTTTCTCACTCACATCTAATGAAGAAAAGTCTTTTTTTTTTTTTTAATCGTCTTAGCTCTGCCTAAACATTGATAAAATCTTTAATAAAATCTACTTGGACATTGGAGAAATGGTGATTCTGTCTTCCTAAAATATCTAAGGTCTAAAAATCTAGGATAAACGGTTACTGACAACTCACCAGACAAAATACCAGACAAAATAATGTCTGGAGAGCCTAAATGTAAAAACAAAAACAAAAACAAAACAATTATGGGTGTACGTATATTATTGTTGAATACTTGTAATACTGTTCTTAACACATTGCATAATATTGTTTGCACAATGGCATCTTCCTCTGGATTGTTAGCTCTGTTGGTGCCAGAAGCCTGTCTCTCTGTAAATCCCCAGGACTCTGGACTTGGTGGATGCTCTGTGAATGTCTGCACAATTAATGGTGAATGAATGAAGATGCAGGAATAGTTCCTTGATTTAAAGCATATTGATTTGGGTTTTGTGTTTGTTTCTTTTTATTTAAATAATTATTTTCAGCCCTGGCTGGTGTAGCTCAGCTGGTTGGGCATCGTCTGCAAGGTGGAAGGTTGGCAGTTCCACTCTGGTCAGGGCACATGCCTGGGTTGCAGGTTCAGTCCTCGGGACACTTGCGAGAGACAACTAATCGATGTTTCTCTGTCACATCTATGTTTCTCTCCCTCTCTTTCTCTTTCCCTTTCCCCCTTCTAAAATCACATTTTAAAAAATATTAAATAATTATCTTCACTTACGCTTTAGTTTTTGATAAGCCAGGTAATTATAATATCACAGGGTATTTTGATGATGAAATATTTGTGAAGTTATTTTATTACCTCAGAAGTATTTGTGAAGTATACAGATCAGGTAAAATATTACAATTACCATATGGCATAATATTTAAAGATTTAAAAATTGTTTCCATTACAGTGTTATTCAATATTATATTAGTTTCAAGTGTACAGCAGAGTGGTTAGACACCTACATTCCTTACAAAGGGATCCCCTGATAAATCTAGTACCCATCTGACACCATATTACAATATTATTGACTATGTCCTCCACGCTGAACTTTACATCCCCTGACTGTTTTGTAATTACCACATAGCATAATATTAAGAGTGAAAGAAGCCCTCAAACTCAGCCAGATAGATAATCTACTGGGTCCAGTGTCACCTGGAGTTTCTCTGAAACAGGCAAAATCTTTTAGTCTCCCTTAAAGACAAGACTAAAACATAAATATCCATGCGAGGACGACCAGAGCGACATGGATATGTACAAATTGTTAACATCAGATTCTTTCAGAGCTGGACAGCGGAAAGAATACGTGGAATAGGTCACGTAAGGGGCGTGAGACTCCTGTAAGGAGGGTTAGGAGTCAGGTGTCCCAAATGAGCCCTCACAAGGCCAGGCCTTGAATTTTCTGCTCAGTGGAGTTTTTAAGAGTACCTTTTTAATATTTAAATTTTTAACTAACATAATTTGCAAGATTTTCCTCACTCTAGACTAAAAATGACAGCTAACTTAGCAGAGAGACTATATTGTGGGGTTAAAAACTGGCTGGTTGCAGTCTTGACTCTAGGGTTTCATGGCTGAGGGCCCTGAACAAGTCATCACTCTGAACTTGAGCCATCCTTTGTAAAACCAGCACAGTATTACAGAGCATACGGTCATTATTTAGTGTTCTTTTTCTATCCACCATACCCACCTTCCTTGTGTAGAAGAATTACCTGAGCCTCATGGTTTTATTTTAAACCACCCACATGACAGTATGAATAAACACTAAGCACCGTGGAGGAAATAATGGAAACTCCTAACGTGCGGTGCGCACAGTGGGGTGCATTGCTTCAGAAGCACTCGCTGTTTAACACAGCTTCCTGTGGGATGTCAGCTTATACCACATTCACATGAAAGAACTTTTCCTTCTGCAGTATTTGGAAGGAAGTACCACAGGCACAGATAAGTTATTATCCTTATATTATGCAAACCCTCTTTTTGTTTAATAGAAAAACATTGCTTCCAAATCTCTACCCCACAGAAGGAGGTGTCTGTGTGTGAGTCTGTACAGAGATTCAAAGAATTAACGTGCTCAAGGGTATTGTTATAATGGTTGGCAAGGCATATAAAAAGGGAATTTGGTTTGATGCTATTGCAAAATCTCTTATTTTATTAATGAAGTGTTCACCTCTTTTAAATCTATACTGTATTACTTGTTAATAGTACTCCTGTAAATAACTATTATACATAAATCATCACACTGTTAGGAAGTAAAGGAGCAAACTTAATTTTTTTTAAAAAAAGGCATTTGAAAAGATTTTGGTAATATTAAAAGCATAAAGTACAGGGACTAAGTAGTCTCCTTAAGTAATTCGTCGTGGTATATGTGCATCTCTATTAGGCTAAATCGTCTGCATAATATGTTAGCTAGGCATATTATCAACTATCTTTGCATCAGAAATTGGGACAAATTGGAACTCACTCATCATTTACTAGCTATGCTATAAAGTCACAGCTATCTTAGCAGTACCCAGCATCTCATACCACTTCCCCATGAGCAAATGGGTTCTAATCACACTGGTTCTTTCTGTGTTTTGCACCACATTCTTCTCTTGGCCTTGTGTGATCCATCCATTTAGAATGCCCTGACCACACATCTTGAAGTGATGGTCTAACTTTACATATCACCTCTTCAGGGTGCCCATACTTTAGAGGCTTTCCTTTCATCCTGAAACTCTGTTTTATCCTGGCAATGCAAACTCATTGTCTCCCCAATGTCTGGAACAGTGCCTGGAACTTAGAAAATGACAGATGTTAAATGAATGAATGGTTAAATCATCTTAATTTAACCCCATGTTGTGGATGGATTCAAAACCAATACAAGACAAATGTGCTCACAACCAATACATGGTTGAGCAAAAGTAGGCTTACAGTCGTTCTCAGGGAAAACACTGCAATTGTAAATAAATCATTGTACAAGAAGAAACTGTGTTTTGTGTACTCACAGCTGTAAACCTACTTTTGCCCCATCTTGTATTTTAAAAGAGTTAGGAATTTTATGGTTTCCTCCTTAAAAATAAGACATACTCCTGGGAAAAAGGCAAGAAATAATGTGATCAAGTGGAGCGATCTCTCCTGCCCCGGGCGTGCCAGGGTGGGCTGGCCGTCACGGCTGCGGTGACAGCTCCCGGGCTGGGGGCCGGCTGGCAGGAAGCAAACCAGCGGGCGGGGCGGGAGGGTGCGTGTGGAAGGCATCGCGGGGAGGTTTTCTCAAGCGCTGCCTGCTGCCCCGCCACGTACAGGCAGTGGGAGTTTCATAATATTCCCTAACACAATTGGCAGCTCCGAGGAGCACCTGGAATCTCATTTCATTCTGCCTCAGAATCCAGCCTTGGCATCATCAATCAAGCTGCCCGCATGTTTTCGGGAAGTAAAAGAATTAAAAATTATGGAAATAGAAATACATCTTTCAGCTACTTAACAATTCTTGCATATTAAAAAAGGATATTATCATTCAGAGGTAGAGTAAGAGAGCGAGAGAATAAAACTGAACCATTTGGAGACTTGCTTACAGGGGCAACAAGGTTTTTTTCACCCTAGTATTCTACACATTCAGAAGAGGAACAAAAACATTCGATTTCACATATTCCTAAGTGTAAAATCTAATGATATATATAATATTTACTCACTAATTCTTTCAATATGTAGATCGAGTATTTAGCACAAACCAGCTCTGTTCTGCAGTGGTGGACCGAATGGCTAAGCCCTCTGCTTTTGTAGGAATTACATGCTACTGTAATCGGGAAAGGCAAAAATAAATGACAGACTTTGGTAAGTACTATGAAGAAAATAAGCACCAAGAAAAGCATAATAAAAATAATGAGAGAACGGTAGGGTGTTAGAACTTGTGAGATCAGGAACAATCAAAGCACAGAGAGTGCTTTCCTTGTGGAAATTACGCTAACTCCGCAGTGTCACGGAGAGAACTGTGCTCTTCTCTCCCCACCAGGCCGCGGCTGCTCCGCCTCCCCAAGGGCTGTGGGCGGAGCTTTCTGCAAGGCGCCGCCCTCTCTGCCTCGTTCGATCCCCATCTGTTCTCTCTGCTTTGATGACCCCACAGTCTATCGATCCTCTGCCGCTTCCTCTGGAGGAAGAATCCTGTTCTTCCCACTTTCCAATCTCAGGGTATGCTCTTGGCCGAGCTCGTGCCTCCTCCTCTCTGGCTTAGTTTGTTAATGGGCTGTTCCCTGGTGTCCCTCGGCTTGACCCAGACCCTGCGAGGCATGTCTCATAATGTCTTCACCCAGTGATGCCAGTCATACACGGGGGTGTGGGGGGGGGAGGGGGAGTATGTGTGTTAACTCAGGCGCATGTTCCTCATTACGTATTTTCCATGGGATGTTAGCATTCTCGGATAGTCCGAAGGCCTTAAATACCACGAGCTGACAGGGCGCTGTTCCTGCATAAGGAATAACCAGCACTGTTTCCCAACAAGGCCCAACGTGATATATCCTCATGTGTCAATACCTCTCAGACTCAGCATTGCTTTCAAATCCTTTGTCTTCTAGTCTGTGTGAAATAGATTGCCAGTTTAGTAATGTCCAGCAACCAGTTGGAAGAGTAAGGTTGAGCTGTAGTGATTAGGTTTTAGAAAAGATATCGCTATTACCTGAGTAGAGTTTTAGTAAACAGAACAAGTAAACTAGGCAAATGTGTAATTGCAATTAGTGGATATATTTAAACACAATCTTAGTAATTATCTGTTAAGAATAGAAGTCAATAGCTCTTCCAGGAACCTTGAACAAATTGAATAGTTCTTTAAGCTAAAAGTTTTCCCAGTCTGTAAACCAGGGTTAATTCCATTTCTCATTTACTGATCTCAGAAAATATGTCCTACTATATATTATGTAGTCTCACATCTGCCTGTAAAAATTTCTACATTAATAGAAAAAAATCATTACTTTGTTAATAATTAATAATGTCTTGGCATTTACATAGCACCTCTAAGAGTTAGAAATTGATACTCAATTTTAATCCGCACAGAAAAGCTGAGTTTTGGCTTAATTTCTCCCCACAAGTACACAGATATTAGTTTTCATGTTTCCAATATGAGGCTGTATTTGTTTTTCCTGGCCATATGTCTAACCTCTTTGGATTAGCTTTATGTTATCTTTTTACCCTCATTTGTGAACCCAAACCACCCAATGTAGAATCATTAACAAGTTTAATTAACATACTTCTTTCAGGCAATTCGTAATGATGTTAACCAAAAACCTTGTGCGTTACTCATGACACCAAACTCAGACCTCTCTTGGAAACAACTGGTGATACAAAAGAGCAGGTGCGGCTTTCTCTGCTACAAAAGGTACAACAGAGAATGTAACAAATTGGGGGAAAATGGGATACAACGTCTTTGCTCTTATATCCAAGTAATGACCAAGAAATTTAGTCAGAATATCAGAAGCAATAGGGTAGTTAAATACAATAATTTTGTTGGTTCATTTCCTGAGGTGACTATTAGGAATGTGATGCTGTATTAGTTGAGGAAAACTCTTGAGTCCCTCCCTTTTGGAATGACTAGATGGTATTAGAGTAACTATTATAATATCTAGCATGGGCTGAACAAATAATGGGCATTGTGCTTGGCACTGGAGTGCTTAAAAAGTATCTAAGACATGAATCCCAATTTTAGGAAGTTCACATTCTGTTGGAGACACAGAAGCATAATTAATTTTAAACCAAAATGAGAAGTGTAAAATGAGTCATGCAGCACAGAGAAGAGAATAAACTGGGTGACGTGGGAGAAACTCAAAGGAGTGACATTTTCTTTGAGTTGTTAAAAAAGAATTTGATCAATGGAGAATGGGAAGTTTGTCATGAGGACACATGCATGTGTGCCAAGGTAACTGAGAGAGAGAGAGAGAGAGACAGTTTATTGTGCTGGGCAATGACAAATAGGCTCGAGTGGTTGGAATAAAATAGGCTGGCGGTTGGGGCAGGTGGAAATGTGGAAGATAAAGCTTAAAAACAGAAGATCTTAAATGTCTTGTAAATGGTTTTACATTTACCCTGTAGGCTAGTGGGTAAAGTTGGAAGGAGCATAGAAATTTCAAGTTGGGAGTTAAAATGATTAATTTAGATCAATATTGATAATTGGAAACATCACTCTAGATCCAATATTTATGTCCTTCAAACCTTTCCAATAGAAGTTATTTCCTTAAGTTGTAATAGGTAGATATGCAAACAGAAATTCCACAAAATAGGGATGGATAGTGGAGTTTTGTTATTACTCTTTTGCTCTCTCCATGAGACAGAATTGATTGTCATTAAAATATAGTTCACTCTTCTTTAAAATAAGATCACATAAAATGTTTGGGTGAAAACAGCCTAAAATTCTCAGGATACTACAATTTTTTTTCTTATTTTCTAGTTATGTCATATTAATTAACAAGACTTTTTTAAGCCTTGCTGTTGAAACAGGTCAAATTATATATTTATATTTATCTAATATATTTACTCAATATTTGTAGTTATTTGAGAAACACCTAAGATTTGCTATTAAGAAATATTTCTAAATCACCTCAATACATGTCCCTGCCTTAAAAAATGTAATTAACATAACATTAGTGCTGATGACACATGATTTTGCAGTGAATTAGGGTTAAAATCTGAATAACAATTCTTTTTTTATGTCATCTGAATGCAAATGACATAAAAATAAAGTTATAAAATAGAAATTATAAATAACTATAAAATATTTTAAGTTAATATGTGTGAAAACCATATTTGGCTGCTTTACTGCTAAACAGAATGTCAAAAAGTTAGTTAGTAAGGCTTTAAACTAATAATGCTGAGCATGAAACCATCCATACAGTAAATTCAGAGGTGTGTTTGCTCAATGAATGAATGGAAAGTCAGTTAAACCACTTGGAATGCAAATTGATTAAATATATGACCATTATCCATTTTACTGGCAGCTGTTCACTATTCCCCTGAGGCTTGTAACCTGCTGTTGTCAATATTTATTGAGCATTCACAAAGATTTAGGCACTGAACACACCCATCTCATTACTGCCTCCTTGCCTTAAAGAGGTTACCTTCTGGTCGGACAACACCTTGCCTTTATATACCTTAAACATATCATAGCAAAATACAAGGGCAGTTCCACTTACATATTCATTCAACCCACATTCTTTGATGTTTTCTGTGTGCCCAGCACTATGCTAGATGCTTAAGATATGTATACAGACTTCTTGTGAAGATGGAAGCATAGCTAAACATGCCTCACCTCTCTGTACAACTACAGCAAAAATTACAACTAGACTACAAAAAAAAAAATCACCCAGAATTGACAGAAAATTGAGCTGTATGGAAGTCCGACAACCAAAGATTTAAGGAAGACACATTCATCAAGATGAGTAGGAAGAGCAGAGACACAGAGATGGGCTGAGAGGCACGGAGAGGCAGAGAGGTGGAGAGGCATGGAGATGCGGATCGGGCAGTTCCACATCCACATCCAGTGGATAAAAATTGGGAAGAATACTTCAGGAGCAAGGGATCCCAGCTCCAGAACAGACCACCCAGCCCAGAGTTGAGTGCCAGGAAGATAAGTCTCCATAAACCCTGGCTGTGAAAACCAGTGGGGGTTGGGGTGGCAAAACAAACTGCAGGATTTTCAAGGGACTCTTTCACAACCAGCTTAGGACTTACGCAGCCCATCCACTCTGGGATTCAGCATCAGAGCACAGCTGGAAGTGGACCAGTGGCCTAGGGGGAGAAATTGAAGTGGCTGTAACAGGGCGAGTGCTGGGAGACAGTACCCTCCCAGGCAAAACTGCAGAGGTCAGGCAGCAGCATTGTCCCCTCTTGGAGCTCTTCCCGGCACAGAGCCACAGAGCGGTGAAGCAGGTTGCCCTACCCTGACAATTACCTAAGGCGCCGCTCCATGCAGTTTACAGGTGCGCTTTTCTACAATAGCCCATGCTACTAAGGGAGTCAAAGCAGCTCTCCCTAATACACAGAAACAAACACAGGGAGGCTGCCAAAATGAGAAGACAAAGAAATATGGCCCAAATGAAAGGACACAACAAAACTCCAGAAAAAGAACTAAATGAAATGGAGATAAGCAACCTATCAGATGCAGAGTTCAAAACACTGGTTATCAGGATGCTCCAGGAACTCATTGGGTACTCCAACAGCGTAAAAAAGACCCAGGCAAAAATGAAGGTTGCATTAAGTGAAATAAAGAAAAATCTACAGAAAACCGACAGTAGAGGGGATGAAGCTGAGAATCAAATCAACAATTTGGAACATAAGGAAGAAAAAAGCATTCAATCAGAACAGTGGGAAGAATAAAGAATTCAAAAAATAAGGATTTTATAAGGACCCTCCGTCCTTATAAACTTATAAAAGGTTAAGAGGTATTTTTAAACATATATGTTAAGAGTTATCTTTAAACATACCAACATTTGAATCATAGGGGTGCCAGAAGGAGAAAAAGAAGAACAAGAAGTTGAAACCTCTTTAAAAAAATTCCCTAATTTGGTGAAGGAAATAGACATGTAAGTCCAGGAAGCACAGATAGTCCCAAACAAGATGGACCCCAAGGGGACCACACCAAGACACATCATAATTAAAATGCCAAAGGTTAAAGATCTTAAAAGCAGAAGGAGAAAAGCAGAGAGTCACCTAAAAAGAGTTCCTAAAAGACTGTCAGCTGATTCCTCAAAAGAAATTTTGCAGGCTAGACGGGACTGGCAAGAAGTATTCAAAGTGATGAAAAGCAAGGACCTACAACCTACATTACTCTATCCAGCAAAGATATCATTTAAAATGGAAAGACAGATAAAGGTGCTTCCCAGACAAGGTAAAACTAATGGAGCTCATCATCACCAAGCCATTATTATATGAAATGCTAAAGGGAATTACATAAGAAAAATATCAAAATGATGAACACTGAAAAGGCAATAAATTCACAGCTATCAATAATTGAATCTAAATTCACAAACTAAGCAAGCAAGCAGAACAGGAACATACTCATAGATATGGAGATCACGTGGCGGGTTATTAGTTGCGAGGGGGCAGGGGGAACATGGGGGAAAGGTGAAGGGATTAAGAAGCACAAATTATTAGGTACAAAATAGACAGGGGTACAATAAGAACAGTATAGGAAATGAAGTAGACAAATAACTTATATGCGTGACCCATAGACATGAGCTAAGGGGAGGATTGCTAGAGGGAATGGGGGCATTGGGTGGAAGGGCCAAAGGGGGAAATTGCAACAACTGTAATAGCATAATCATTAAAATATATTAAAAAAGAAATGTAGACAAAGAACAGATAAATAAGATATGCATATGTTCTCTACCTTCATGGAATATATAGTCTATCATATTCTATCAGCCAAGAGAGGCATTAACAGGTAATTACAAATGTCATAACTGTTGAGAAAATTAGAAAAATAAAAGTGTCATGAAATTCTGTAATTCAGGCGCTAGATTAATTTGGGAAGTAAAAATCTCATTACTTGTAGTTTATTTAGTTTTGCCCCAGTTACCTATTTGCTTTTATTTTTTAGTGTTGAGATTGGTGCACTTATTTGTTCCTTCCATCAAAGTTAATCAGTTTTACAGTCAAGTCTATCAGAGTGAAACTTCAAATGCTCATTCAAGTAATTTGGAAATATTCCATTTATGATAGGCTGTGGGATGGGACAGATTTAAGTAAGGAGTTTGTATGCTGCCACCCTCTAGAAATACTTTATAATTATGAATTATAAATTTCAAGCTTTAAAGTGCAGTAAAGATTACAGTAATGAGAGACAGGAGTCTAGTTCAAGAATATTAGAGCTGATAAAATTAAGAGTAAAATACATGAGAAATGAAAGGAGCATTGCAAAGTGACATCAGATTTTTAAGCAAACATTCTAAATTATTTTTTAAATTGGCATTGCTATTAACATAATCATAGAAATAATGGGTGATGTAGCATTTTAAATTAAACCTATAATCAAGAATTAATACAAAAGGCTTATTTCTAAAAGAAAGGAGCCAAAACATTGGAAATCTGAATGATTATCTTTTTATTATATTTTCCAGGTGTTAATCACATGAACTTTTCCACACCCAGATTTATATTCAGTATTTCAGCAATCAAACCAGTTTAGAAATGCAATGTATTTTGTTTCACTAGTTTTAAATAAATCTAAGGAAAAAAGTTCATGTGGCTCTTTTATCAGTCAGAATTTTGATCGCCATTACAATGCAGAGAGGCTGTGAATGAGAGATGAAGTGAATTTCCTGTCCAGGCAAAACAGTAATAAAAAAATGAAGGTGACGTGACTGCTTCTTATCTGCCACGTGTCATTGTTCATCTGCTTTATGTCATTGTCCAACCACATTACCAGTTCCAATTTTCCTTGTGTGTTTCTCAAACTTAATAATGGTTTAATTCTAGTTACCCAGAATAAGATGGAGAACCAAATGATTACACACTACAGAGGATATTTCATTTCCCAATGTTGGCCACAACAGTTTCATCTAAATGCCCCTCTTAATGATGACTAGGAGTCTAGTCCGGGATCCACACTAACGGATGGTAGTGTTTTCCAGTTCATTGTCACTTTCCATTGATTTAATCTGGTAGATAAAACATTTGACCAAAATGCAGTCGTGAGGAATATATAGTTTCCCTCTTTCTCATTACATGTAACTCTCTTCTTTCCCATTTGTATTGTGATCCATGATTAATTTATTGCAGCTGGAAGCTGACCTCAAAGAAAAAACTTCCTTTCCGCTATTCTTTGATCACTGTGGCAGCCACAGACTAAAACTCTGCAGATCTCAGTCTGGGCATCCAAGGATAGGCAGACTGTCAGTCAGGCGGTAACCTTGATTGAGCTCCATGCGTGTGCAGGGCGTGGCTTTGGTAGCTCTGGGATATCACAAAGGTACTGAAGTTTCTGCAGAAGCCCCAACCATCAAGGGCTCTTAGAGTAAAAGACAGTAATCAATTCCAGGATGAATCTATGACAATAAAAATAGGATCTATTCCTACTAAAAAGTTTTCAGTGAACTGGACTCTTCGACCTCTGAGCTTGCACTGAGACACGGATGGGATTGCCTATGACATAATTGTGATTCAGCTTCCCAGGTTCAGTCCTGCCCAAAGAAGACAAAATTCTAGGGAGAGAATACTGCAAACAAATCCTCTTCGAACAAAAAATATCACCATATACTCAAGAGAAATAGTATAGCCTTGGCTGCTGTGGCTCAGTGGATTGTGTGTCAGCCTGCAAACCAGAGAGTCACTGGTTCTATTCCCAGTCAGGGTACATGCACGGGTTGTGGGTCAGGTCCCCAGGAGGGGGCGCATGAGAGGCAACCACACACTGATGTTTCTCTCCCTCTCTTCTTCCCTCCCTTCCCTGATCTCAAAAAATAAATAAAACCTTTCCCCCAAAAGAAAGAAATAGTATAGTATTCTTTTGATACTGGCAACTACATTTCGGCTAACAATATTGTATACTCAAGACCTGTTTTGTCTTTTAGCAATTAATTCCATTGCATGGTTTGGACAGCTTTGTAGGAGAAACGTTTGTTGTTCGTATGTATGGCATTCCCACGTGGGAAGAGAAGGACATGGATTAGGAGGGATCAGGACTAAGAGCATGGGATTTCCTTCTGGAGTGATGGAAATGTTCTAAGATTGATTGTGGTGATACAACTCTGTACTATACTAAAAGCCATCAAATTATACCCTTTAAATGGATAAATTATATCTCAATAAAGCTGATTAAAAAATATTTTCTAACTGTATCCAAGGGCTTCTTGTCAAATAATAACTATGACCAGCATTCTAACTCCTTTCTTGATTGATTGTACTTGACTGTTTACAAGATTCAGTTACTTATTTCCCTTAGTCAACATATTGTAAATTGGCTTTAAAGCTGAGCTTTTAAGAGTCTGAGTTCTGAGTCTGATATTACCTAACACACGCTTTAATGCGACACAACCTTTTTAATTATCCAGCTGCATTCAATTAGCCAACATGCAGACAAAACATACAGTTGTTCCCATCATTGTCCCCTTGGAGGGGTTCCCCTTGCAATGCTTTCGCTCTAGTCTGTGCACGTGGGCTAGTGCGGTTTCTCTCTTTTCCCAAAACAGTTGTTAAATAGACCATACTGTTCCTCAAGCATTAGGTTTGGAGAGAGCCACTGAATTTTCAAAGAATTACTTTTCCACAGTTCCTTTTTCTTTTTAGTCCATTATAAGTACATAAAAGATGCTTTAAAATGGGTTATATTATTCCTAAGTCATAGAAAATGCATGCGTTTTATGATTTGCTTGCTTTCATCCTTTCCCAAATGGTGAAGAAAAATATTAGGTTGTCAAAGCAGCATATGTAAAACTAAAAGAAAGCAAAAACACACCAAAATAACCTCAAAATGTATAACAGTTCTAGAGAAGACAATGAGGGACTAGAGCAGGAAGTAATGCCGATACAAGATGCCAGGCACACGTGGCGGTTGGCTCTTGCAGCTGCAGGACCCAACTTCATGAAAGCTGAATCGCAGCCTCCATTTCCCCAGCCCAGCTTCCTGTCCCAGAGTTTCTTCTGCCATTGGTTTGGATCTAACGTAAACCCCCAGAGAGAAAAGAAAATAGGAAACTGGTTCTTTAAGTTCATTGTAAAGTTCCAGTTATTCCTAGCTTGAAAGAAATTCTGAAATGAAGGTCAACTTCCAGGCCAATTTGAGGCTCTACATTTAATCCAGGTTGTACTTAAAAGGGTTCAACAAAGAACACAAGGCCCTCCAAAGAGTACCGATGCAGGCCTTTGTGTTTGAAACTAGTGCCCGTGGGTCTTGGTAACCTAGTCGTTCATGCTTAGGACTAACCTTTGTCTGATATCAGCAGGGAATTTTTTAATTGAGGTATGGTTAACACATAACATAAGTTTCAAGTGTACAATGTGATTCGATATTTATATGTGTATATAGTAAAATGGTCACCATAATAAGTCTAAATAACATCTATCACCATACAGATATATTTTTTTCTTTTGATAAGAATGTTTAAGACCTACTTTCTTAACAACTTTCAAACATGCAATACAATATTGTTAACTATAGTTAGCAGGGACCAGTAAGAATTTTTAAAAATTTACTCATCATTTATGCCTAGCAATTGGTAATATATTGGTGCATCAATGGTAGCTACTGGAATCATCAAGTCTCTCATTTCTTTTCTAGTTCCTCTTTCTCCTCCACCCTCTAAACATGGGTATTCTTTAACACTTAGTAGCCTCTGCTAACTTCTGAATTTTCCTCATTGAGACAGATTCCTTCCTCATGGAATCACCTAACACAATTATGCATACCAAATCCTTATCTCCAATCCAGTCTTCTTACTCAAATGGCAGGATCAAAATGCCAGACGCTCCTTGGATTTCTTGAAAGTATCAAGTCTACAACTGAAGACTCCACACTTGCTCACCCTCCCAAAGACCCTCCCATCCTAACCACTCTGTTTGCCAGAGGCTGCGACAATTTTCTCAGCTTCCTGAGCTGTAAGTGCTGGGTGTCGTTTTGAGTCATCATTTCTCTTCATTTCATCCAGACACGAAGGCTTGTTGATTTTTAAAAAAATGGTTGCGTAGTCACAAAATTCTTCATATTTACATCGTCTCTTTCGAAGGATAACACCTTAGTAGACTTTCCCCTGGATTCCTGTATCAGCCTCCTGGCCGGCCCCCCCCTTTCCTTCCCAGTTTCAGGTAATCTCCCTTGTGCATGTTAGTCCTGGGTTCAAAAGCCTTGCTGTTGGCAATCATTCATCTTATCAAAACTTATGGGGGGGGTGGTCCTTTACAAAGCTCAATTTCTCCATATTAGTTCTCTGACTAATTAAAACTTTCCCAAACTCCCCTTTCTCAGAATTACAACAGAAACATAGTTTATATAATGTAAATTAACCATTAATTATGTAAAGCTTGGCTTTATGAATATTTCTTCCTGAGTGTCCGTTGAGGTTCTTGGGTGTCGGGATTAAGCCCTTTGTGGTTTAAAGAAAATTTTAATGGTGGTTTAAGGATGCCGATGCTGATTTTCACAAGCCACTCACAGGAATAGGGCACAGCTATGTTGGAACAGGAGATGATCCTCCTGGCAGGGAAGGAGAGTGGGCCAAGGCTGACTGGCTTGCAGGGGGTGGGAGGGGTTAGGGAAAAATGTCTCCCAAAGAGATGACAGGAGTTAAATCTGTGAAGATAAGAGATACTGCTAATGTGAGGTTGGGAGAAGCAGTGCAAGGCAGAAAAGGGGCTTCTAGGAAGTATGTTCTATCTAACGCAAAGGTCAAGGAAGTTCCTTCAGTCAATTTGGCAGCTTCTAGAAGCAGAATAAAGACTTGAGAAAAAGAAGTAGTAGTGATTTCATAGGGAAGCTGAAGATCCACAGCCTATCACTATGAGACTGGAGTTTGGGATTTGGGCTTAGTAGGCCAGGGAGGAGGAACAAGGGACAAGAAGTGGGGATTCATGGGAGGCTGTGGTGGCCTGGAGGAGAAACAAGGGTGTGACAGTTTGGTGAACTAAATCCTTCCTATTCAGACAACAGCCTTTATGGGAAAGCTGCTAAGAAGGTTGATTTTTTCTATATACAGGGTGAGGCAAAAGTGGGTTTACAGTTGTTTGAGTGGAAAATAATACGATAATTAAAAATAATAATGCAAAAATAAATTCTGTGTTCCATGTACTCATACCTATAAACCTTCTTTTGCTCACCCTGTATTCCTAGAGTCTTTCCTCCTCTTTCCTCTAGGGCAAGCATGAATTGAGAAATTCTGATTGTGGGGCTTAACCCACTGTCCCATGTGTTCCATGTTTTTCAATTAAGAAAGCTAACCTAAAATAAATTCATACAAGTCAGATATATGGTACCTATTTTCTTTCTTTTACTTCCTGGATCAGTACAGGGCAATACGGCGAATGTCCAATCTGAAGACTGTGTCTGTGGATCAAATCTGAATCAGACTGGGAGGGTAAGAGGAAGGGGAGACAGAGAGATAGCAGTTCATTTCACTTTGTACTAAATGAATTTCTTCAACATCAGCAATGAAAGCGGAACATACTGCCTAGGTAAAAAGAATCTGTAATCTGTTCAGAGCTAATTTTTCTGTCCTTGGCTAAAGATAGGATACAATGTCTCAAGTCAGTTTATTATTTCAAATCACAGAGGGCTGAAGATGCTACCATGACTTAAGTGGAGATGGTCTTTAATAGAAACCAGAGAACTGGACATATTTCCGAGATGAGTTTCCTATACCGATACCAAATCTGTCTGAAGTAGTTGAAGTGAACAAAATAATGGGAGAATGAAGTCTATGATATCGGAACACAGAGAGTAGCAGAGATGATAGATAAGGAAAGCTCCAAGAAGGATCCAGTTCCTTTGTCAGTTTTCTAATAGCTGGGACCTGAGGTTGGTTCACCATTAGATTCTCACTGCTTTGACGAGTGGCTGGCCAAACATGATTTTATAGGGCATTTTGGTTTCTTTCAAGTCATCAAGCTTTTTAAGACATTTACTAAGCAATTTAGTGTATAATTTTTCTATATTTTAATAATTTTTTTCCCTGTTCTTCTCACAGTGGTCTTGCCCATGTCTAAATTCTCAATATATATTTTCAGTGACTTTCATTTAGGGATCTTTCCAAAGTTTTTAACTTTGTTTTCATGAAACAATAATTCTTTTTTATCACACTTATTTATAAACACTTTGTATAACACCATGAAATGTGAAAATTGCTATAACAATAATACTTGGTACAAGAGGGTTGGTAAAAAACACAATTAACCCTTCATGTGTGAATGTTAAATGGAGAGAACTGTATGTGGGAAACAACATTCAAGGAGCAATTCATGTACCTTTATATTTTATAGGAAGTATGGTTAACATAGATGAACTAGGTGCATCAGTTAGGTGGCAAATAGTTGAAAAAACTACTTTATATCTGTTTTTAGCCATTTGTTTTATGTAAATAAAATTATCCGATATATATTTATAAGCAACTTGCTTTTCTCACTTAATGACAGAACTATTATTTTTCCAGAACAACAGCTTAAATCTAACTCATTCTTTTCAATCACTGAATGATATTTTATAAAGTGAATGTGTTAAAAATCCAATCAACCTTCCCTTATTGATAAACGTTCAGCTTATTTCCAGGTTTGGCCATTTCAAACACATATCTCTTTAATAGAGATCTTTATAAATACATTCTATAGGATAAATTCTTTGAAGTTTGTTTCTCTTGACCTTTAATTTCTACTTTTAATATCTTTGAGTTTCAAGTATATTTATGCAATGTTTTCAAACAAGGTCAGGGGCTCAAAATGGATCGTTGTAATTTATGTTTATGCCTGGCAAGCTTTTAACCAGTTTAAAAAATTCAACCAGTATGTGGAGAAACTGCTGATAATTTTGAATCCACTGGGGTTCAGAAAGTTATCATCCATATATTGGCTTGAATAGCTTTGTAAGTACATTTCCCTGGTCCCTGTACTTCTTAGATGAAGAGTACCATGTCTAGAACAGCTTGTATTTATTCCTGTGATTATTTTTTTACTGGAAAATTTGTCATGGAGTCCAAAAAAAGAACAAGTAAAACTTTGCTTTGAGAGAATAGGGGGAAATATGAAGCATTTAAACACATAAAATGTTAATATAAAATACTAAATGGTTTCAATTTCTTTCAAATCAGAGCAATGTTATCACATAAAATTTAGGTCTGTTTTTAGTTTCCCATCATAATGTGAATTATTTTGAGTTTTATAGTTATTATGGGCCTGTGGGCTATAACATACCAGCATGTAATGCATTTTCCTTAAATAGTGACCAGCATTTACAAGTTATTTTAGCAGATTTGGGGCTTATAAATATCCCTGGAAAGTATCAAGGCCACCACATCGCATGACTCTTTAACAACTCTAATCACATACCGCACCTTCTAAATCAGTCGCCATGTATGAATGTCTAACACCATCTGATTGTTGATTCTTCAAGATGCACTTCTATGTGCTTCAGCATGAAGGAGACCTGATTTATTAACATAATGGTTGTTCTCTTGATTATCAGTATCTAATGGTACAAGTTTTATAAGAATCAGAAATATGGGAGTTGGGCTTTGTTCTCATTTTTTTCTCTCTCATTTTTGACATCTTAATATATATAAGCCAGAGATGCTGATACAATGATGCTAAGTTATAAAAACATATTTTGCATTCTCCCATTTATTGTAGGAAGAAGTATTTCTTTCCTGTCTGATTCTCCCAAATTAGAGAAAGTCATATTTTTTAAGGAAATTGTAGAATTCTATTTAATGAAGTAAATCTCTACAGTAACCTTTCAGAAAAAGTATGAAAATTTAATATAGGTTAATAAAGGTTAATATAGCTCAATAATAGCGTTGCTTCCTGCTCTTACAAGCCTGTTTTAGGCGAGTACGATGATGAAGTCTGTCTTAAGATTTTCATTAATGCTTGGCAGACACAGTTAGTTACTTCGGGCTTATGTCAGTCATGTAGTTATATACACAAAAAGTGGCTGCATAGATAAAAAATAAGTAGGTATAGTTGATAGAGTGTCCTTGTCTGCTATATGATGCTAAAATCTTGACCATGAAAGTCAACATAAACTTTCAGCACCTCAATTCCTGGATTTTTGATGAAATTGTGTATTTCCATTTATCAAACTACTTGTTAAGAGAGACCAAGCTGTAATTTTGATGACTCAATATTTCCTGACTGTTGTCTTTACAATTTTTTTTCCACTCAGGATCTCTGCTAAAACCACTGCATGCCTAACCCTTGGTGGAGAGAGTAGAGAAGGCTGTTGTTTGTAGAAAGGGCCTCTCTGCATCTTCAAAGTCAGTGATGCACTAGTAGTGTTTACCAAACAGAGCTCATGAGTGTAGCCATTCTGATTTGTAGCCTTTTCTGTTTCCCGTGATGCAAATACTGCCAGTGGGGATGATTCCCAATGTGATGTCACTAAATGAAGATTTCGGAGGATGTGCTAACGACTGGCTCTCGTGAGACATTATAGGCTTCAACACACCAATTTCAAATGTTTTACCCTCTATCATCTTGTTATGTCTAACCAAGTGGAATTGAGTGAGGGATAGATGGTGGACCATAGAGGGTAAGGGAGGAGTTGTATTTATGACTCACAGCTGTAAGAGAAAGTGGCTAAAGAGAATCAGAAAAGAAGTTAAATTTCAGGTATGATTTCTATAAGACTGTTTTTCCGAGACGGAATCACTCTTTTTTTCCAGTATGTTTGAGAAAATACATTAATCTATTGTTCCTAGGTGGTCTAGGGCTAACTGGTGGAGCATGACTCATTGTAGGTACCCAAAGGTTTTCTCCTCGGGGAGGTTGGGAGGTTCATGACCAGCATTTGAAAGAAGTTACCATGGGCATATCAATGCCAGACATTTTGGATAAATCTGAAACTGTTCAGCATGATGGTGTTGTTCCCATATACCTGACACAAGATATTTATGTATCTTGTACTGATGTGTCTAAATGCTTATCCCACCCCTTCAGCTTCTGTGAGGCTTTGTAGGAACTCACTCAGCCATTTAGCACCTCACAGTTTACTTCTCAAGCAGGGATATTATTTTACTCTTTTTTTCAGATGATTATAACTGAGAAACGTGCGCAGTATGGATGCTTTGCATTGTGAGTGCACACCAGTACCACCCCAAACCATAAAATAACAGTTAGACAGAACTTTTTACACTCATCGAAATGTTCTACATCTGCACTGTCTGACCGAAAATTCAGTTTCTCAGTTGAACTAGCCAACTTTCCAACACTTAATTGTCACTTAAATAAATTACATTAAGCCTAAATTTAAATGGTCATAGTGGTTCCCACATCGGAAGTGCAGCTCCAGCAAAATTAATAGTTGGCCAACAATTCTGTGCCATATAGGAACAAACATGGCATTTTGTGGGGAGGAAAAAACTGTTCGTGAATTTTAAAAACTGTTTTTCACTATTAGTGGCAAAAATAGAAAGAAATTATATATACATGTGCTGTCACAAGAAGCTGATCTGTTCACAGTTTCAGGAGCCATCATCCATCCCATTTAAAACATGTTCAGTCCTACAACTCCCCTAATCCAAAATTTTCAATGACATTTTCATAGAAAATATTTTTAGGAAAGTCTATTCTAGAAACCTCAGTTAATGTTTAGGAAGAAAATATATTGAAGGGTCAAATGAAATTGTTTGAATCCACAAAGTGTGTATTAATAGCCTGTGTGATTTTATAGTGTTTATTAAAATTCAATATTTCAAAATGTTCACTGTACCTTTTAATGAGGGAAGCATATCTTTTTCAGCAGAGACTCTCACTGTTTTTCACAAGAATTTCAAATATAGATGAATCCTTAGCTAGAGGAAGAGAGAATAAATAGTAGAAACAAGTACAGTTAAGGCAATAAATCAATAAATATTTGAAAGAAATCTCACCTGTTCAAGATTTATTAAAATAACCAATGTAGCTACTTATTTTTTTATTATTAATTTAAAAATATATATTTCTGGCAACATAAACATGTAAAAAGTTACTTAATGTTTAGAAATGTACCTAAAAATCATCTTAAAAAGCTAGGTGAATATTTATTTGAGAACTAATATACAATAATATTCTAAAATTTAATTTCATTAAAAAAAGTCTGTAAACCTGTGTCAAAACAACTTCTCCAACTATTTCTTAAAATACTTTTGGAATTAACTTAATACAAAACAAAATAAATCAGCAACAAAAATATCTATAATTAAAATGAACAAGTTTATAGAAATATACATTTTTTATTATCTGATCTTCCATTATATAACATTGATCTTTTGGCAAAAATGTTTGAATTATCTAAATCATATACCCAGGAAATAATATGCATTTTGCTTACCTATGAGCTTTGAAAAAAGCCCTTCTAGTTCCTCCAATTAAAATGTCAAAGGCGTGCACAAAACAGTTTGGCTGGTACAGTCGGTGATAAGGAAACACAGGCTTAGTTTAATTCATTCTTCTAAAATGCCAACTGACAAGCTTATGTTGAATTCAGTCCAAGCTCAAAAGTATAATTGATGTCAGCCCAAATTCTCAGCCAAAGACAAACACTGAATCTGTTGCTCTTGGCTTTGTTTGGGTTTCAGGAGCAGGGCCCCTGCCATATGGTATCCTTGGGGCAGGGTTTTTGTTATGTATGGTAGGGTGTGTATGTATGTGTGCATGCTTTTTAATATTGCAAGCATCCTTCAGTTGCAAAGTAAACAAAGAAAAGGCAATCCACTCATTGCTTGAACCGCTATAGACCACCAGCTGCTGAGTACTATTGAAGTTACATAGAGCACTGGCAAATAGAAGTTCTTGTTCAAGGTAGTGTTTCACCAATGAATTCTTTATTTGCCCTTGACATCTTGTTTTCTTTTTACCAACAAATGGCTGTGCATTTATAATTAATGAATTAACACTATATCATTAATATAAAATTCAAGGTATTTTGCAGCAGACCAGTGAACTTCTTCCAAGTTTTCTACCCAAAGTGTTTATTTAATCATCATTGCCCACGATAGTAGAATACTCTTTATGTATATAAAAAATGCTTGGTTTCAAAATAACAAATCATTTGGACTGAATGATAAATGAATAGTTTGTAGAAGCTATTAAATAATTAAATATATATATATATATATCACAGCATGATCAATATATTTAGCATTACATTCAATAGATTTGAACAATTTTAGTACTTTTCCTTGTTTACATTACAACCCTAATTATTCAATCAAGTTATGATCCGGGACATATAAAGTTTAGGCATTGCGCAAGGCCTTATGGGGAAGACAGACATAAAACAAAGCAAAATCCCTACCCTCAAGAAACAAAGACCTTTCATGCCTAAGAGCAATACATATGAAACAACAATCTTATAAGCAGACCATAATCAGTAAATATACATGCTATAGGATTAAAACCCTGGGGATACAAATAAATCCCAGGAGGTTCCATAAAGAGGTGGGACTTAATGCAACTTTAAGGAATAAATAGATCTTACATAAAGGGACTTGGATATGGAATATTATTTCAGGTAAGAGTAATACCATGAAGAAAACATACATGTGAGAAAGAGCATGCTGGGTAATTATGGACACCAGCATGACTAGACAGGAGGAGAACAGGGAATAAAGTAGGGTAAACTGAACTATTTATCTACCGAATTGGCAGGATTTATTGGAAGCTGATTGCAAGGCATTTAGACTTGATGCAGCAGGAAAGTGTTTTCAGCAGGTTTGGGATTATAAATCAAAGGCCTGAAGGTGTCTGGGTGGACAAGGAAGGTAGGTTCTCTAGGAAAGCTCCATACTGGTCTGCTTTATATATGGGAAGAGTTTGTAAGATTTTGATGAATGGATTATATTTATTATTAAAGTTTTGAGAGACAACAGCAAACTTTTAATTCTTTAAAGCCATTATAGGATGAACTTAACTCCATGGGATGTCACTGTACTTTCTGTTGCTGAAAATGATAAAAGCCTCAACATGAACTAAAGAAGTAAAACAGCGAACTTACTCAGGCATGTGACTGAAATATTCTGGAGTTAAGTCTAGGTCAAGGGCTGGCTTGATGAGGTCACCAGAACTTGGTTCTCCCCATCACTTGGCTCTGTCTTCTGTTGTGTTGGCTTCATTCTCAGGTCCTATATTTTCAGCCCCTTTCAATTCCAGGATAACATTATCCCAAGTACACGTTACAAAGCAGAACAAAACTCTTTAGACAGGTCATGTTTAATCTCTGGTAATTATTTTAGTTAACTAACTTGGATCTGATATTCCTAAATCCACCCCTGAACCAATTATGAGAGATAGGGGTATATATATATGGTTCAAAATTAGGCCAGTTTCATGATCCCTTTCTGGAGTTCGGAATGAAGCTCTATCTAAAACGTACTACCAGATATTGGAAGCAGGTAGTTTCTACCAACTGTCGTTCCTACTTACACAGAGGGTATCAATACAAGGCTTCCAAAGAATATATAGACAAATGTCCACTATAGGATGACTGACCCACTGCAGTAAAGGCAAACTTCTATCATGGATGAGTGAATGATAAATATAGGACAGTCCTTAGTACACCTTAGCCATGTCTGGCTTTTTATTATCCTTAGGGCAGAAACGGTCTTTTGTAATGATTTAGGGATATAGGATATTTTAGGAAAAGCAGGAATCAATACAGAATTAGTCAATACCAGCACACCTTGCTTAATGAAATGTAGATTATAAAACCACATGTTTAAGACAAAGGAGGGACAAAATGTCATTTTAGAAAGCAAAGTAAAAGATAAGTAGGAGGATCTTAAAGGTTTGTTGTTGTTTTTTTTTTTAATTTGGCCTATTACTTAAAAAAAAAATTCACAAGAATAAGAATCATGTTTTCTTCAGGTGCAAATCAAGATGGCAGAGGAGTGAATGGAAGTCACACTGACCTCCTCCCAGGACCAATCTAGAATTACAACTAAAATGTGGAGAAATCACCTGGAACAAACGACTGAACAATAGCAAGAGAGGAGCCTTATAACCTCAGACAGACAGAAGAATCAGCTTTAGCACAACCTAACTGGTAAGGAGTGTGGTAGAGACTAGAGAAGGAAGCCAGGGCACCTACAGGCGGCAGCACCAGAAGGATATCGAAACAGCCAGCTGGATGCCACTGAGAAGAGCAGGGCCTAAACCATAAGCGTGGATCTCCAGCCTGCAGCACCAGAGCCCAAAAAGTACACAGATAACAACCAGCTGCGAAAAGCGGCAGGGTTGCTCTCTGCCAGCAATGGGCACCTGGAGATGCAAGAGCTTTTTAAAGGGCCAATGCATAAATGTTTATTTGCAACCACTTACCGTGGTCTCCAGCAAAGGCGGGGGCAGAGTGGGCTAGAGACGCCTGAGGAGAGACTGGGGAAAGAGGCTTTGAGAAGATAACTAAGAGAGTTATCCAGGATCCGAGTGCTGACTCATCCCCCATACGGCAGCAGCCATCCTGCTCAGACAGACCACTCCACTGAGTGGGAGCAGCAGGAGAGGATGAGATAGTCCCACCCCCGGGGAGGGACTCTGCCTTGGCCCAGTCGTGCTAAATGCTGACAGCTGAGTGCAGAGTGGCAGCCACAGATAGTAGATTCCTGGCTAAAGGGGACACAGAGTGGTCTAGAGGCACTTGAGGAGAGACTGGAGATGGAGGCTTTGGAGAGAGAACTGAGAGTAGCCAGCAGGATCTGGCTGCTGACTTCTCCCCCATATGGCAGCAGCAATCTAGCTCAGGCAGACCACTCCCCTGAGCAGCAGAAGCCTGAGAGGACGCAATAACCCTGCCCCCAGGAAGGAGTCTGCCCTGCCCTGAGCTGGCCTGCTGAGTGCAGAGTGACTATATTAACAGCTGAAGGAGACAGCCACAGACAGTAGATTCCTGGAAGTCTCAAACAGATTGCCTAAGGTCAGACAGAGTCAACTTCTGACATCATCAGAGGCAGTTCCAGAAAGAAAAAGAAAAAAAGCAGTCTCCTACCATAGAAGGTCACATCACAAAGTCAGGAAATCAAGACAGATCAATTTAAGAGACAGAAGCAAAAAAGAAGAATCGCACAAATAATGGGAAGACAAAGAAACACCCCCCAGTCGAAGGGAAAGGAGGAATCCCCAGAAAGAGAACTAAATGAAATAGAGGCAAGTAAACTATCATATATTAAGTTCAAAACAATGGTTCTAAGGAAGCTCAATGAGCTCAGTGAGCTCAGAGAGAATTACCCAAAACTACAGGGAAACTACGAGGAACTTACTACAAACTACATCAGCATGTAAAAGAACACAAAAACTATCAATAAGAGATAAGAGAACATGAAGAATACAATTTCTGAATTGAAGAACACAATAGAAGGAATCAAAAGCAAGCTAGATGAAGCTGAGGAATGAATCAGCCAGCTGGAGGATAAGGTAGAAAAAATCTCCCAGAAAGAGCAAAAAAATGAAAAAAGACTCAAAAAGAATGAAGAGACATTCAGGAAAATGCAGCACAACCTGAAACGTAATAATATCCGTATAATAGGGACACCAGAAGGAGAAGAAGAGGAAGGGATAGAGAACCTGTTTGAAAAAGTAATGATGGAAAACTTCCCTAATTTGAGGAGAGAAAAAGCCACACAAATCCAGGAAGCACATGGGGTCCCATTCAAGAAGAACCCAAAGAGGCCCACTCCAAGACACATCATCATTAAAATGGCAAATATCAAAGACAAAGAGAGAATCCTATAGGCAGCAAGGGAGAAAGAGGTAGTAAAATATAAGGGAGCCCCAGTATGGCGAGCAGCTCACTTCTCAACAGAAACACTACAAGCCAAAGAGAATGGCAAGAAATATTCTAAGGAATGAAGAACAAAGTCCTGCAGCCCAGACTGCTCTACCCAGCAAGGCTCTCAATTAAAATGGAAGGTGAAATAAGGAGTTTCCCAGACAAAAGAAGGCTAAAAGAATACACTTCCACCAAACCAGCATTGCAAGATGTGCTAAAGGGACTGCTTTATGAAGAAAAAGAGTTTATGAATACCCAGTTCCTTTTACAGTCACCAATACTTGATATTACTAATATTTTTAATACTTACTAATCTGTTTGTGACAATGAGGTGTTATTTGAATTATTTATTCTTTGTTGAAATCAAACCCACTTTTATATATTTCTTGCCTTCTATTATTTTTTTAAAAGCTTTAAATGACTTTTTGGTATTCTTTATCCATTTTTTGACTAAATGTTTGTAGAATTTTTTCCCTAAAAAAAAAGCTATTAATCTTTTTTAAAGTGCATTGCAAATACTTTCCTATTCTATTACCTGTCTTTTAACTTTTTTTGTATGTATATTACTGTATAGTCTTAAATGTTTAATATAGTCATATTGTCAATATTTTACTTATAGCTTCTTGGTTGGAGTATTTTACTTCAGGGTAAGAAAAACATTATTTTGCATTTTCTCCTAAAACTCCTTAGATTTTACATATTGATTTTTAACTCACCTGAATATTTTTTGTATAATGTGTGAAATAGGGCTCTGTATTTGTTTTATTTCACGAAATAGTGATCCATGCACCTTATTTGTTGAATAAACCTTATTTTCCCCATTGTTTAGAAATATCAATATAATCATATATTACGTTGTTAGATATATACTTTTGTTTCTAAAATGTTCATTTTATTTCATTGATCTACTTGATTATTTCTGTGCTAGTGTCATGTTGTTTTAATTGCTGAGATTTTATAATGGATTTAAATTTTTTAATATTTTATAATGGATTTTGACATTTAAAAAATAAACAAATAAAATCAATATATATTAAAAAAAGAAAGGAACTCCTACCTTTTGCAATAACGTGGATGGAACGGGAGAATATTATGCTAAGTGAAATAAGCCAGTCGGTGAAAAACAAATACCATATGATCTCACCTATAAGTGGAATCTATTCTACAAAATTAACGAACAAAATAAACCACAGGCATGGAAACATGGAGCAGACTGAAAGTGACCAGAGGGGATGGAGAAGGAGGACAATGGTGGAAAGAAGGAGAAGGAACTAGACAAAGAACATGTATGAATGACCCATGGACATGGACAACAGAGTGGGAATTGACTGTGGGAGCAGGGGTAGGGGTGGGTTGGGTGGAAGAGGGCAAAGGGGAGAAAATTGAGACAACTGTAATAGAATAAACATGATTTAAAAATAAAAATTAAAAAGAAAGAATCATGCTTTCTTCAGTTTTCATAGGACAGCCTACTATTACTGGATGAGATGATTTTATAGCCATAAAAAATTATAATGATAAAATATCTTTGCCAACGTCATGAAGAAGTTACAGTCTAGAGATTGCATAGGTTCTAGAAGCAGTTGTTTATAGTTAACTTTGAATTCTGTGTGAACTTTGAAGAGAATTTTCACTTCTCTAAGTCTCAACTGCCTTATGGCTACAGATAATAATAATTTTTACATTGTGAAGTGAGATGATCCAATGAAGCACAAAAACAATGTTTGGCATAAGTTAAAATGTCAATAAATATTATATATCTCCTCTTCTTCCTCCTCTCTTCTTTCTCATCAAGATTGTTAACATGGTACTTAAGGTTATTTAATCACTAAAATACTCTGATTTCTCCTTAAGTCTATTGATTTGATTCATATATTTTGATATTACATTTCTATTTTAGAAGTAATAACAGTTATTATGAGAACAAAAATCATAAAAAGAGTGAAAAATTGTCATCTATATTCTGTCATTCAAATTTAAGCTACTATTTCATATTTTGCTCTTTTCTTCTCTTTATTTTCTTCTGTTTAATTTTATGCACTTATTTTTGTTGGTTTTTTTAAAGAATAAAATATTATTTATTTGTTCAATTTGCCTCCACTTTTTTTTACATTTGTATATACAGAGGGTATAGTAGCTCTCATAATTTTCAAAAAGTTAGCCATATTTTTATATTTAGGTTAATTCTCCATTTAGTTCACTAACTGGGTAGTTAGACCTTTGTCAGAGTATCCTTTCTGATTTTTTATATTTGAGAATCAGGAAACATTTTTAAATTGCTGCAGACTAAAGTAGCATTGAATATCTCAGTCTAGGCAAAAAGTATCAGAAAACATTATAATCACATGCAGATTTCACTATATAAACCAACAAAAAAAGACTCTAAGAGGAGTAAATTATTTAGGTATTCTCAAAATGAAACATGTTTAAAGTGTATTTATAAGTTATCTTGAACTCTAAATTAACTTTAAGACCAGGCTAAGCTAACACATAAAATAAGCAACTGGTCCACTTATAAACCCATTGGAAATTACCTTTTTCTAAAATTTCAAGACAGAAATATTAAGTAAATGGAAAAATCATAGACACAGTTCTTCTTTTTGAAAGAACTAACTCTTCAAAATCTCTGACACATTCCAGAGACAATCAAAGAATTGTTTCCTCTCTGTTGCAAATAGATAACTACTACACCATCAGTAGTCGGTAGCCCCTGAAGACAGCATCCTTTCACTGTGGAAGCTCAGCCTCTCCCACACCTGACCTCAGGCAGCGGGGAAATCAGTAAGCAGGCAGGGCAGGGGCCAGAAAAAGGAAATGGAACATCCTTAGCCCCTTTCAGTCCTGAACTCTCTTTCCCCTCCCCCCAGTTCCATCCACAAGAGAACTGCAGGCCTAGGAAAAGGCCAACAAGAGCCCTGACTGTGCTTCTAAATGTCGTGAAAAATACTTCGGAATGAAACCTCAATTCAACAGAACTTTTGAAAACAACATATAAAAAGAAGGTTTTGGCTTTACCACCAACCCAACCCTTCACCATGACTACCAAGCACCCCCCTATCCCTATTGTCACCTGATCACAACCCTGTCAATTTACCCATCACACAAGGTTTCCACATCTCCTCTCATTTCTTCCCTTTTCCCCTGCTACTGCCTTGTTAACTGATTCCCATTTTCACTGTCCTAAATTTGTGCATAAGCCTTCAGTTTCTCTCCCTGGTTTCACCCTCCCGGGTTCTATTTATTCTCTACGCTGCTGTCAGGATGATTTTTCTAAGTTTTTAAATCGGACTATTTAGTTGTTCTGCTTTATAAAATAGACAAAAAGACAAGATCTCCATTGATCCCATGTACCATTGGGATAAATGCAAACTCCTTACTGTGGCATAGAAGCCTTTGTGTGACTTGTTTCTAGCCCACAGTAAAGATGCCGTCCCTGTCATCCTCACTCATTCCTCAGCACCTCCTACCACACCTACCTTGTCCACTAGTCCAGACCATCCCACCATATGCTGAACACGTTTCTTCTCTTGCCCACATAAGTTTGCATATGACATTTTTTTTATGCACAGGAGAAGATATCAAAGTTACCATTTATTGAGCCCACTTAATTTTCCAGCCATGTGATCTGCACAGAATTGCGAGGATTTAAGAAATTATTGCTTCTCTTTTGTAGGCAAAAAAATAAAAGACGGAAATTATCAAAGCTCATGATCACAGTTGATGATGTTGAGGCTTAAAGTCTTTGCCTAAAAATCTTCATGTGGCCTTCAAATCTCATTTTAAGTTTAACTCTTCCCCACAAAGAATGGACTAACCATCTATACCAAACCTACCAGGGTGATCCCAAAATTTCTGTATGGGAAGCTAGGGGAGCAACCCATCTGAAAGGAAAGGACAGTAGGCGCAGGCAAGATTTATCCTGAAGCATTGTGTGTATGAGTAGGCCACTCTATTAGATGTTTTATGCCAATGAAAGTGATGGGATGTTAATGTCCCCAGCCAACCCGTGTGTTGGCATTGCAGTATATACTCTCTTACGATACAAGCTGTATTCTAATTTTTCACTAGTATACTCACCTGCCAGACTAAAAAAGTGAGTTCCTGAGAGTTTTGCACACCTTATTCAACTTTCTATCTCATGTCCTTGTTAAGGACCCTGCTTCACATAGGTGCTCAGTAAATGTGGGGTGAATGGGAGTAGGACTGAATGAAACGGTGTTTTCCTGCCATAATAACAATTTAGGATATCTTCATTGAACTTCATCAGAAACTGGTTTGGAAGTTCGGTGTTTTCAATTATCAAGAACAAAGGCTCTAACTCTCTGCTAATGCCATACGTAGTTGTTTTAGTAATTAGGTTTTAATACATTTAAACAAATATGTCAATTTAATACCTAAAGTCAGTGATCTGTTCATCCAAATAAGTGCAATAATTTGCTTCTGAAAAGATAGCTTTGCAGTTATTTCACATCAACCACAGTGATGGCTATATTTCTATTATTCTCATTCAATAAATTAAGCAACTTTTAATAAATTTAAGCCTGGAACTTGGCTAGTTTGGAAGAAAAGAGCAATTGCAAATTATGAGAGCTCTAAGAAAACAGGTTTTTTATTTTTATCAACTCAAAGTGGGAACTCATCAAGGCCAGAGCTGTAAGTCTAAAGGGAAAACTAAGAGCCAACGGTCTGCTATAGTGTCAGATTTTGAGGGGGGAAGTTGACAAAGACCACATGCAGATCAATGCTTCTTCCCACACTCTGTGAAATAAAATAGGAGGCAGTCATAATATTTTAATCCTCTTGCTAATGTTATGATGATCACAGTGACTGTTATTTTAGTCTTGATCATGGAAACTACTAGAATCTTGGCATGAACTATCCCATCTAATTCTCACAGATGTACTCTAAGTTAGATAGTGCTCATGCTCTTCCCTTTCTACAGAAGATGCTGGGACTTAAAGAGGTTACATAATTGCCCAGAATAAGCAAAGGGATTGAGACTGAGACCATGGTTTGACATGCATTTTTCATAACTTATCTAATATCACCTTGCTCTTATAACTTATAAATTCTGTCTGGTTACTTCAGACATATGTAATTCTTTGTTAAGAGTATAATTCAGAATCATAGGCATTTATAGAGCTTGAATTAATCTTTCAAATGACTTCATATAATTATTTTGAGGATTAAGTGATAGAATCAAAGTAAAGCACTCAACCTGGTTCAAGGATTGTAACAAGCACTCAATAAACCTTGATGATGAAGATGATATGATGACAATAATGATTTATTTATTCTAACCTGCTCTTGTCAATGATCCCATAAGAAATTGGCTCAGAGAAATCAAATACTCAGGGCCCTCAGTGAAAAAGGTGGCAGAGCCTGATTCTCATTTCTCTATAGGACACTGCTTCCTTAGACATGCCTTGTTAATTTACTACAGAAATATCACTATGTGTATTCTGGCCTGAAGGTAAAAAACAGGCAAAGAGGAAAATCTCTTGGTTCAGGGTGATAATGCCTTGCTATTGAAGGTGTGCTTCACAAAACCGCAGCAGCAACATCAGCTGGAAGCTGGTTAGAAATGCAGACTCTCAGCCTCTTCCCCCAACTCACAGAATCAGAATCTGTATTTTCACAAGATCCCAAGTGATTCATAAACCCAGTAGAATTAGAGAAATGCTGCTATAACACAACTCAACATGGAAGGAAAATACAGGTTAGGAAAATGGCTTTTGTAGTGAGAGGGAACTGGGTTCCAGCCCAGTCTCTACCAATTGCTAGCGATGAGACCTGGGACAAGTTCTCAGAGGCTTAAATACTACAATGCATTTAAAGCACCTAGTGCAGTATGGTGATTCCAACTATTATAATAATTAAGACAAACCAAGCTAGACTCAGATAACAATATTTTTAAAATACTTTAAAAGGCAAACAATGAGAGTATGTGGGCATGGGTCCAAAATTTACATCTTCTTAATGAGTAAAACAAAATTACAGAAAGAAAATTTTAATGGTAATGATGAAACATCTAAGTTTAGTTACAAAGACTATATATGTTCCTATATGTGTGAGTGTGTGTGTATGTGTGTGTATATTTATAATTTCTCAATTGTATACAAAATATTTACTATCATTTCCAAACACAGTTTATAATGATACAGAATAAACGAACCTGATACAAGAATATATTTGAATTCTGTCTACTAGCTATGGCTAGGTTCTTATTTAACCATGATATTATAACACAAATACGATTGTGTGGAAATGAACTTTTTTATTTGTTAAATAGAGAATTAAGTTAGTGTTAATGCATATCTTATTTTATTAGTTTTCATTGTATTTTAAAACTAGAATATTGATGAGATGACCTCTTTCTTCGTGTTTTGAAACAGCCTGGCCAAGTAAAAATAAAGTGAGGTGGGAGGTATGGCCCATCCCACAGCAGAAGACCATGTTAACCAGAAAAGGTGATGCTGTGCTCATGAGCTTTAGGAGAGATTAATGTCTCTTAGGCTAAAAACTGAGGTTATTTTACTAACAGAACTTTGTAAATGCCCTAAGTTCCCAGAACTTCATAATTTTCTGTATTTGTAAAATAATGATATTATTATAGCCAGTCATACAATGGCATTTTAAAACAACTTTTTGTATTTTGGAACATATTCTGCCACTCCTACTGTCACATGATTAATCTACGTCCGGACCAAGTGTGAGCCCCTCTGTAGAGAACTGTGAAGTAGCTACTTTGTAAATGAAGATGGACACGTCTTCCTCGACCAGCAACGCCTGCTAATACTAGTAAATCCATTCTCTATCACAGCAAGAAAAGGGCTCTTTACATTTGTTTTGGTCAGTGTTATATATGAAACAGTGGTCCTAAACCCATGTGATCACCAAATGCCCTTGGCATAGACTGGGTAAGGAGATAATAATATTATAACTTTTCCATGGTACATTCTTTTCCTTAAATGGATAATTATATCTTCTTCACCTAATTGCTTTTCTGAGAATAATAAGCAAACTATAAGTTGGTAGCTGTCCTTGTCAGATTTCAGCCTATATTTTTCATGGCCTAATGTTGGTGTTCAAGTATTCCACATACGATGGGGCCACTAAGGTTAATTCCTAGTGTGGGACACCTAATCCTAGGTTCTATGATGAAGGAAAGCTAAAGCCAAATAAGACAGATTGATTTCGGTGGCTTAAAATTAATTTGACCTTTCTTAAGTTACGAAAAAGCTTGGGTTGTGACAAAGATCTACTGACCTATTTCTCAACAAATTGTTCATCAATAGAGCTTAGGACTTAATTTTTAGCCATTGCAGTAACCTCTTCTTCCATTTATTATCAGTTCACACTGCGGACCTCCAGGGAATTGCTTGTCAGCGCTGATTTTTTGTCACTGTAGAGATCCTTGAAATATTATTTTTGATAACCATCCTATGACCCGATTAAATTGCCTCAGATAAGAACCTTTTTTCTTGCAACTCAGCCAGATAGATAAGTCCACTATAGCAGTTGTGAGCAAGTCAGAATGACTTCCATCATCCTTCTATAATCAGGGACGGGATAAATCTCCCCTTCCTGAATCTTGAGGTTAATATGCATCTCGTTTCTCCCTCTCATAATGGTCATGTCACGTAGTTGTCTGGAAACAATTCTTTCACTCCTTTATAATATTATAGTCTCCTTTCTGTAGAGGCTTTTAATGTAAGCTATTCTTAAAAATATTTGAAAAGGTCACTGCTGTTTAAGTTGAGATCTACAGGATGACTAGCAGTTAAGTCCGCAAGGAGCAGGAGAGCCTCCCAGATGAAGGGTACAGACTTACACGGCTCCTGCAGAGGAGGCAGCAGGGAAGGAGCGTGTCCCGGTGCCAGAGCCTGAGGGGGCGGTGCCCTGGGGAGGCTGGAGGGGCTAGCAGAGAACTGTGTGTGCAGGACCTTATGACCCATAAGAGAGAAGAAGAGAACTTCTGTCTTCCACTCAAGAGCAGTGGGAACTCAAGTGGGGATGGGGGATGATTTTAAAACTTCCCTCTGGCTTCATGTGGATGGCAGGTGGAGGTTCGAGCATGTCCAGGTAAATAAGTGAGGAGACAAAGTAATAAGAGACATGTAATAGTTGCTGGGACTATGAGAGAGAGGTGGAGATGGAGAAAAGAATGAGTGGATTTGTGAGGTTTTTAAAAAAGATTAAATGGTGATTATCTTAAACATCACTGTCCTATTAGTCTTCCCCAATGTTTCTTTGAGCTCGTTTTCAGTTGTTCTGAGAATGAGCATCATTGCCACTGAAAACATGCATTTACTGAGCCCCAAACCTACTCAAACACCATGGTACTTGCCAGGAAATTTGGGGGCCAAAGTCAGACTCGGTAAACCAGTCTGCAAACCTCTCAGTATGACCCTCACCCTTTAGTCTCTTATTTTCTGTTCTTCTCAAGGAACTAAAATATGGAAAAACTATCTAAAACAGTGTCTGCCATAAATATGAGCTGAATGTCTCCCCTCTTTCTTCATCCACCCCTTTCAAGAAAGAAATTTCTGTTTTCCTTACAAAATAGTTTCAACTTTGACTGCTTTGTTGACATCAATCTTCTTCCCTCTGCCCTCCCCTCCACCCCAAGGAGAAAGGGTTTCTTTCTTTTTCTGATTTTTGTCTAAGTCTTGTACTTTCCTTAAGGCCCTCCCATAGTAAAAACCCCAGCTTCTTCGTCGTGCTCTCCATAGGACATTTAGCCTTCTTGCTTAGCATCCTTTGATTTCAAATTCCCCCATTTGTCAGTTACTTGATATGCACATCACAATATTTTCACTTATCTTTTTGTGTAAATAGATTACCTTTTAAAGTAAACTGTAAATCCCTGAGAAACAATATTCCTATCTTATAGCTTCTGTATTTCCAGAGAGTAGCGTGGGGCGAAGGAAGCCCCTGTCACATTGTCATACCTGTGACTAAAAGGCAGTTTCAGTCTCATTTAAACCACAAGCAAAGGGGTCTCCAAAGAAAAGAAACATTGCATTATTGAAAAATGAAGGAAAGACTCTGGCTGGTGTGGCTCAGCGGATTGAGCGCCGACCTGTGAACCAAAGGGTCACAGGTTCGATTTCCAGTCAGGGCACATGCCTGGTTGTGACCTTCTCAGGTCCCCAGCTGGGGGCATGGGAGAGGCAACCACACATTGAGATGTCCCTCTGTTTCTCCCTCCCTTTCCCTTGATCTAAAATAAATAAATAAAATCTTTAAAAAGAGAAATACAACTGATTTTTTTTTTAAATGAAAGAAAGTAAAAAGGATAGAATTGAGCAAAATAGGATAAGACAGATGGTCTCTATACCTAATAATTTACCTATTCATTAGAAATCCTTTGTGGCAGAGCTACCATATAATCCTGCTTATCATTCTAACAAATTAAATTGCTCTATTGTGTAAAAAGACAATTGAAAAATAAAACACGAAGAATGTGCTTCTGGCAAGTCATTAACAATTAAACTTAATCCTGAATTTGAATTTGAGAAATTAGGTTAATAAAAACAAGAATGCTTATTTGCCTGGTAAACATTTACTTTGGGTATTTACAAACCATTTAAAGGTAAATGGCAGAAAAATAAGGGCATAGAATTGACTCCCAACTAAAAGATCAGTTAAATGATGAAGGTGACTTCTAACCCCTTCCTCCTCAGACCAAAGTAAAGGGCTAGGCTATCATGTCTTTTCAAGACTTACCTTCTATCTTGTGTCTTCCCCAGGACTGGCTACAGGCTTCTCACATTTGTGGTTAGCCAGTCCTTTCATCTCCTTGTACCATGACCTTGAACCCCCATGTCCCCTCAGGAACTTTGCTCCCTCCACTGCCAAACTTCCAGGAAGCAGCACCTTCCATGATGAGTAAGACAACACTGAATAGACAATGGTGACCCAAAAAGGCAGCAGAATCCTTCGACTGTATCCCAACCTTCCTCTAAGTAAAAAAGACTGCGTGCACCTGGAGTACCTCCTACCAACCCTCCGGGCACCCCTGCCTGCCTTAGTCTCTCCCTGTTTCCCTCACAGGTCTTTCCAGGGGCTCCTCTTCCTTTCACCCCACCCAGCATTTACACTCATAACGGTATCCATTGTTACCCATTCGTATGCCTTACCACTCCATAACCAGCACGCATCTTCCTTGCTCTTTTTTTCTTAATTTTAATTATGCATCAAGTTCACTTTTTAATACACCCACAGCCTGTTTCCTTTTGCTATCTATTTATGTATTTTCAATTTTTATCTGATATGTGTTTCTTATTTCTAACTCCAAAGTCATACTGCATTTTAGTTATTTTCTTCATTCTTTTTGTTTTCCTCCTTTAATATTTCTTTTCACTTTGGTTTCTTTAGTGACATTTTAAGTTATGCAAGATAATAATGACATTAAGGGACAGAGATAAATAAAAGGTAGGTTACTCATGGCTCTTGTACAAAAGTGCTTATTTGAAACATTGTGAGACATTCTATATTTATTCTTCTCCTGAAACCTTCCTCTTTTTACCTCTCCATCTCCCAAGCCAAGGAGAAGCAGCTAGTAAGACTGAAATCCTGGAAGCCCCTGGCAGCTGTTCAAGTGGTCCCCATAACATGAAGATCTGGCAGGGCGGAGGAAAGGATGGAACAGGTAGGTCTCACTGCAGAGGAGGTTCCCGCCCCAGGAAGGAAACTGAGGTGGGACTCTGGGCAGGTCCATCAGCTGGACGCAACCCTGGTGAAAACCGTGTGGTGCTTGGGAGCCAAGGCTGCAAAGGTGTGCCATGGCAATGAGGCTGACTCGGCCCCTGCTCTCCTTTCCCCCATGGGGTGAGAAGCCCTTCCATGAGATCCCTCTTAAAGCCAAACTGCTATGGTCTAGGGGATAGGGTGAGACTGGAAAAATGCTTCCTAAACTTTTCTAGGCAGCTATTCTGGGGTTTTGAGCTCCCCAGAGTTTCTGCTACTTCTGTGCAGTCTAGAGCTTTTCCAGACATATTTTCATTGGTTTGTAGTTTTATTTTTTGTTTGTTTGTTTGTTTGTTTTCAGGGAGACAAACATTGGGAACTTTCTGCCTTCTTGCTGATGTCATCCTTCAAAACATTATACTTAATGGTATAATATATCACCATTTAATAACTAGCTGTTTAGACAAATGATAAATAAAATAAGAGTGGTAGAGAATGGCAGCTAAGACCCAGAACTCTGGAGTCAACCAGCCATGT
This sequence comes from Pteronotus mesoamericanus, assembly GCF_021234165.1. Lineage (NCBI taxonomy): Eukaryota > Metazoa > Chordata > Mammalia > Chiroptera > Mormoopidae > Pteronotus > Pteronotus mesoamericanus. Next base: position 3,827,788 of record NW_026555277.1, read on the forward strand.
TTAAGCGCCGCCTGTGTTGGTGATTAGCTGTGGAACCCCTGGGCGAGTTAACTTCAGCTTTCTCTTCCTCCACTTCCTCATCTGTAAGATGGGAATGAGGTAAGTGTTCATCTCTAGGCTTGCATCAATGACTATATTACATAATTAACATTGAATACCAAGCAAAGAGTAAGTAAATGCTAATGTTTAGCTATTGTTATTACAAGTAAACACTAATGTCAAATAACATATACTAAAATTATGTATTGTAAAGCTTAAATTGAAGTTTTGTCATTTCAAGTTAGACAGCATTTACACATTTTAATAACCTTATAACATCATCACTATGAGCATAACATTTTGATGTCCCTCTTCTCCTTCTTAGTTTGTCAGACATTTTCCAAATCCAATAGTTCTGCCTTTTATCTGGTTTGCTGTAATGAGTTCTCACAAAGTCCTTTGCCACGCTCCTCCCTTGGCAATCCATCAAATGATTTTGTTTGGACCTTCTTCACAAAGTCCTGTTTAACATCCTTGTTGCCTCGGTGTAAGGTTGTAACTCCTTAGTAAAGTCCCCGCTGTTTGGGCAAACACATCCTTTGAAGTTACTTTCCTCTGCTGCCCTTTCCACACTGTAGTTATTGTCCAGACTCTGCCCCTTATTTCTTTTTCTCTTATGGAAAATCCTTCCCCTCGTTTAGCATCTCAGGGAGGATGCTATCTTCTACCTGGGTACACACTACCTAGGTTTCTCTTCTATAGCATGCTCCCTTTGGGTTCTCGTCTTCTTCCTCTATGTGTATTGCAGTTCTATTTCTGCATAGCTGAGTTTTCATATCATTCATGGAGGGGTTGTAATATTCAGACACCACACATCATTGAGCACAAAAGTGTTAATGACAAACCAAATGAATATAGACCAGACTGGAAGTAAAGAAGGGTATGGGGTGGGCAGAAATAAAATGAATGGACCAGTAAGGTTCACAATCCAAATGAGAGTGACTAAGTACTACTTGATTGCATAAAAGAGCAAAGCAAATTTTCCATTATTTTTTTCCTCCCCCTAAGTGTGTTGGAATGACTTTTCGTAAGAAAATATGCTAAATGCTAGAAATCACGTGGAAAAAGTTTTATCTTTCTAAAATTGGAAGTCCTGGACCATTTGCCCTGCTTTTTAGATTCTGAGAGTATCTCCAACTCCAGTCTTGATGCACAAAATTAATCCTGACATGCTCTTTTAACATGGTTTTAACATTGTTTTTCAATCTTTCTGAATTGCTCTTTCAATATCAATATGCTCCTTCAATATTTGACATGGTTCAGGTAGTGTTTGGAATTTTCTTAAATCCATTCTATTATGGGGACATTACTTTATCTTTGAGTAGTCAGCAACAGTGATTGCTTACAAGTCCAACAAAACTGTGAACAGCTAAATGTTCATTAGATAAACTAACACAAAGTTATAAGGCAGGGATTATTTTTTAGAAAGTACATCCATATATTCTTAATGTCTGCCAAGATAAATTAGTGAGATAAAAGGTGCAAAAAAGAAAATACATAGCGTGATCTTTGTTGTTCTATATAAACATATTTGCAGACATGCATTTACATATGCATGATTTATAGCTAATTGTCTAACTTGACATAAAGCTTTATTAAGTGTTTCTTTTGACATAAAGGAATCATTTCTCTCTCTTCGGTCAAGAGAAGAAAGAAAAGGTGAGATGAGAGGATAACATTTCCAAGCAATGAAGGCAGGTGTTCTTAGAAACCTGAAACAAAATGGAGAAACCTGTATACGCTTTATTCTGCTCCAACGAAATTTCTTTACATGTGCACAGGTTTTGTTTTTCTCTGCTCTCGGAAGCTGCCACTGACTGGATTTGGAAAAGCCACCTAAGTTTCATATTTATAAACATCTTATTTAGCCAGCTGTGTTCGTTTCCTATTGCTGCTGTAACAACTTACTACACACCAGGGGGCTCAAAACAACGCAACTTTATTCTCTTCCAGTGCCAGAAGCCAGAGGTCAAAGATCGGTTTCATGGAGTTAAAGTCAATGTGTCAGCAGGGTTGATTCCTCCCAGAGGCTTCAGGAGGGAATCCTCATCTCTTTTAGCTGCCAGTGGCCGCCTGCATCCCTTCCTGGGATCATTACTCCAACCTCTTGTTTCCGTTGATACACCTCCCCCATCCAACCTCCTCCTCCGAAGTCAAATCTTCCCCTCCCTCTCTCTCATAAGAACACTTGTGATTATATTGAAGACCCACCAGGATAATCCAGAACAATTCCCCATCTCAAAAATCCGTAACTTTATCACATCTGCAAAGGCCATTTTCCATATTAATTAACCTTCACAGTTCCAGGGAATAGGGCATATATATCTTTTTGAAACATTATTCAGCCAGCCACTCTAGTTTTGTGTTATAAAGGGTAATTCTTATTATTTTATCGTATCCATTCATTTAAAAATTATTGAATACATATTATAAACCTATTTCAGGTAAAGTGCTCTATGGTGGAATGATAGCTTAGTAATGGTTGGTTGACAACCTCAGGGATTTCCCAGTGAACTTAGAAACCGGCCTGTGTACACAGAGGGCAAGAAGAAACCAGAGAAAAATGCAGACTGCCCCAGGTTGGTAGGCCACAGGTGTGATAAGCAAGAGAACTTAGGGGTGAGGTTGTCTTGCATAGCTGCAAGGCAAGCAGATCTCTATACCCACCCACCAGAATCTTAAGTTTATATGAAGGCTTTATCTGGGTTCCGAGCCATCCAGGTGATCTCAACAGCGCCTTCTTAATCAGGGTTCCATCCTTGAAACTGCTGCTAGTACAGCAGTCACATCCTCTTGCTGGCCTCCACGAACAATAATGAAATGAGCTTTTGGGGGACACAGGGGACAATAACACATGGGAATACTCTTTAGATTTCTTCAGATTTTTCTGAGTTTCTAATAAATGTTGCACGGTGCCAGATTCACGTGGTAGCTTTACCGGAATGTTGCCCACCTGCCTCACCTCTGAATCTTCCCTAAATGAACGGGCCCCTCCACACTATTTACCTACCTTTTATACTGCACACAGGTCTGGTTCTCTAGTGCCAGGCCCAGACTCCACCTTTACACGGTTTTCTGGCCCTTCTCCAATACCTTGTCTTACGCCCCTAGCCTAGCCCAGGCTAGTGTGCATGAATAAGGATCTTACTTTTAGCCATTTGTAAATGCAGCCTTTGAACAGCCCCACTGAGATCAATGGTTTACATCAAAATTGAGACAAAGATGATGACTTTGCTGGGTTGACCCCTGTCATTGTTATGCCTGAATTAAGTGTACTTCAGTATCACATCTTTTTTTATGTATTCATAGCATTTGGGCACTTATATCACTTATGATAAAAGATAAAAATTAAAATCCTAGCTGTTTATTATCCAAAGTCATCATTATTATTATTAACAACAACAAGGCAATTTAATATACGTGGTATAAAATATGGTTATTAATCTGCGATGCCAAATATAACTTTATGATGTTGAACCATTACCTCCTTGTCTCTACACACACAATTCTCTCACTCCTCATAAGCTCCCATGATGTTGACTAATTTCCCATGGGCACAATAACTAATCTTATAAAATGAAGAGCAGTAGTTGGAGGAAGAGGTAGAAAGGGAAGAGCTCTGGTTCTTGGTCCTAGACTGGTGAAGATAAAATTATTTTAGGGGTTTCTTTTAAGTAAGGTGGTCTGAAAATAATAATAAACAAGATAGTGGGACAAATAGAGAGTGCTAGGGAGGTAGAAAACTGTTATCTTATGTCCCAAATGCTTCCTTAAAATCTTTGAGCAAGACAATAAACATTAACTAGTTAATAGTTAAATAATTAAGTAACTTGTTTACTGTTGGGCAGAAAATTTGAGAAAAATCATGTTTGAATCTGTTGCATCTCTGTCATGTCTTATTATCAGTTCAGACATAAATATATCCTTTCAGCTTCCCTTTAATAACATTTCTTCTGGTGTTCTACTCATTGAACATTTCTTCTTGGTATTTTTTCCTTTGACGGTATTATTCATTGAACTTCGTTATTTTAAGTTAAATACAATGTTCCAGGTGTGGATAGACCAGAATCAAGCAGGTAAGCAAGGACAATTTAATCTTCACCATATGACACAATTTTCCCTATTATAATAGTTCAAAACAGTGTTTACAATTTTTCATACTTTATAAGCCTTAACTAGAAAGTGTTGGCATGTTTTGTCCTTCTATTATTCTATTACTCATAGGTATCTTACATCATTGGATCACATTTGATAACTTTTTTAGTTTTTCATGGAGGGATGTGCATTCAGTGTGAACAACTTGGAGGGCAGGGGACGCTGCTAGTGATGCAAAGGCCAGATGGGGAGAGCAGACTAGGTATCGGCCTGTGACATGCTTCACAGGGGGACACCAGGCCAACCCGGCTGGAAGCTTCACACTCAGTGATTCATTTCATATACTAAGTTCATTAATAAAAGATCGCTTCTTTATATTGAAAAGAAGGAAAAATGTAAATTTTATTTAGAAAGAATTGGAATGTAACATGATGTTCTTGTCAAAATAAAATAAATTTAATGAAAATAATAGCAAAACGGGAGAATCTGAGAAACTGACTCATCTCTATTGTTACCTGATCAGTTATAGAAAACCAACATGGATGCAACCCTGAAATGCATGATAATAGTAAGCTGAGGTCCCTCCCTATGGAGAAACAAAGAGCTGTGACATCTTGTACCAGGGGGTACAGCCCCTTTCTTTGGCTTGCTTGATTTTCCAGTGAGGTCCAGGCCTTATGTATGAATGGAGGATGTGCAAACAAAGAGACATGCCACACAGCATGCAGTGCAAGTGTAATCGCCCTTTACTGAATTTTACCAACGCTCTGTACAGTCTCTGACACATGCTGTCAGTCACTTTGATACCACATACATCCTATACAACACATAAGGTCTCAGCTGCAGTTGTCACCAGGATATTCAACCGTCTACTTCTCAGTCCCTGCAGAAACCTCGTTAGCACAAGTACCACGAGAGACCACCTCTCCTCCCACTCATACCCTGTCCCCCTTGTCTGTTGCTCTCAGTCTTTTTCAGATGACACATGAGATTTGTGGGACCAACCCAACTGTATTCTACATACTGTAGGGCGAACCACTGATCAGTGAGGTAAAGGAACCAGCAGATACATGTTCTTTCCCCTCCTTGAGATGCAGGTATTCCTGGGACTTCTCTATGATATCAAGTAATCGGCTGTGCTTGCTACCAAGCAGTGGCCAGAGGCCTAAAGCATTAACTATCCCGTATTTATTCTTCTACCTGTCTGGACTTACTTTCCTTGTCCCTCAGTCCTGACCCCCTGGGACTGTTCTAATCAATTAAGTATCATCACATAAGCCTTTGCCTCATGTTATGTCTTCTAGGGAAATAAAAATTGAGAAACTATAAAATATTTATGTGCTGATTCATTTAAAATAATAATAAACATTTTATGTTAAGGTAATATACTTATAGGAAAAAATACTTCCAAAACAAAAAATACTGTTTAACATTTGTTAAAATATATTTAATATTTTGCTTAGTAAAGACAGCTGGATTCTTAAAACTTTTCTCCATTAAATTTATTGTTTAAAAAAAGAGAAATATTGACTATTTATATTTGGTACTACACTCAAACTTGACAAGAGTGTTCCTTAAAGTTTTTGTTTTGTGATGGTGAATCTACAATCATATCAATGATTTATTTGTATTTTGCTATATTGAAATCCATTTGGTCTTTTTTGTAATTTGAATGGTCCTTTAGCAATAGATGATTTTGCAACAACATACATAGGTCAATCGGAAAATCTTGATTCACTGAGTAATGAAGATCTTCCAAATGTTGACATATTTTAAAATACAATATCAGAAATATCACAATTGTTAATATCATCACCAATCTGATTTCAAAAATTATTGAGAAATAGTCAAGTTCACAGTGGCAGAAACAAGTCTTCCAAAAATTCAAATTATTGCTAGAAAATTCATATTTTATCACTGACAAGAAATGTCATTTAGTTGCTGTGAATTGACAGGCTCAGTTCATTCATTTTTGAGAAAATCTCTGCCAAACACCCAAATATGATAACCACAGTTTGTCTGTCAGTTTTTTGAGTAAAATTGAAAAAAAAGAGGGAGGGGAGGCTAGTTCAGCTCCCAACTAATGCAATCACTAGTCTCTTTTCTTGAGACAGTACCAAACTTCATACGCAGCAAAAGTGCTTTATGTACTTGCCATTTCATCACATAAATAGAATATTAAAATAACACATATTAAAACAAGATAATAAAATTATAGAATCAATACCTTATATTGCTTTATCAAGAACATTCTTAAATGCCATTGGCTGCTTTCTTATTTTTCCTCACCAGAGTGTGATGATTAAGGAAATTCAAGTATTACTAGAGTTTGGTACCATTAACTTGATTCATACAAAGGTACTGGCAATTTTGCCCATCTGTACAAATATTAATGCAATGGAAAAGGCAAATAATATTTTATTGTTATAAAAATAGCTTTGATCTCTTGGAGCCTCCCAAAGTATCTTGTCATCTACCAGGAGTCCACAGACTGCACATTAAGAACTTCTGCCCTAGAGTATACGTGGATGGGAGAGGTTCCAGGAAAATGCTCCCAGGAGTCTGAGGTCCTGGGAAAGGAGAGAGGGAGTGCCTCAGTGCCAGCCTTGAAGGGCACTGGAATCAGACGTACGCAATAATCAAGGAATAACCCTGGGCAGATAACTCTGCTGGTTATAGCGTTGTTCAGATATGCCAAGGTTGTGGGTTCGATCCCAGCCAGGATACATACAAGAAGCAATCACTGAATTCATAAATAAGTGGATTAACAGATTAATGTCTCTCTTTCTCTCAAATCAATAAATAAAAATTTTAAAATACACTTATTTTAAAAAATCAAGGAACAAAGTGAGTCCTCCTCGTAAGGGTGCTTGAATGTGATATCAAATTGAAGATGGAGATTAAGAAATTGTAAACCGTAGTAGCAAGGTTAGATAAGAAGGAAAGTATTGGTTAAAATGTTGGTGAGAGAAAGGCCTAAGTGAATCTAGGAAAAAACAGTACCCTAAAGCTGTTTGTGCTGAGATCTCTGTAAAGAGCCAACATTTCTCCTCAGAGAACTACAGGACACGGTACCACAGGTCCCAGGATTTTCCTGGATCAAACGTTGTCTTTCTTCCTCAAGTATTATGTATATTGGTCTAAGAGAGGTGGATCTTCCTGAACATTTTATTTTAAAGAATTATGATATCCAGTATTTTTCCATGAGAGACATAGACAGACTTGGTATACAGAAGGTCATGGAACAGACATTTGATCTGTTGATTGGCAAAAGACAAAGGCCAATCCATCTGAGTTCTGATATTGATGCATTTGACCCTAGGCTGGCTCCAGCCACAGGAACCCCTGTTGTAGGGGGTCTGACTTATTGAGAAGGCATGTCTATTACTGAGGAAATACACAATACAGGGCTGCTGTCAGCCCTGGGTCTTGTTGAAGTCAGTCCTCGGTTGGCCACTTCAGAGGGAGAAGCCAAGGCGACAGTCGGCCTGGCAGTGGATGTGACTGCTTCAAGTTTTGGTCAGACAACGGAGGGAGGGCACAATGTCTATGACCAACTGCCTACCCCCAGCTTACCACATGAATCAGAAAATGAAGAATGTGTGAGAATTTAGAAAACACTGTATGCTGACACACGTTTGTCACAATGGCCATTCCAGAGTTGTTTGAGGGGACAGACACTTTGAGGTCATCTGGGTCAACACTGCCTTCATGAGAACATTTGCATATTCTCACAATTGTAAAGCTTCCTTCTCCATTTTGGTGACCAATAATTATACTGTAAATGTATTTGATTTTTTGTAGTTCACAGGGTATTAATATGTTGAAGTATTATGTAAATTTAAAGAAGTCATAAACAGCATTTATTACCTTGTTATATCACAAAAAAAAAGGCCAATGACCACGTGGTGTTATGGGGCCCTACAACTTGACTGCTGGATACATCGATGAATATCCAGGTATACCCTGCTTTAAGAAAATAATACTATGCAAAAATTCAAAATAGATAAGCCAAGGGACAATGCTGTACATCACAAAATTGATATCAACATTAAAAAAGATCCAATACAATGTTTCTTCGGCACTACGGTAAGTACTCCATCAATGCCTGTAAAACAGGAGGTGATTCACACAACATCAGCTTAGGGAGAAAATCACTTACGTGAGGAGGTTTCCTCTGGGAAAAGAGAGAAGTGAAAACATCTCTGATCAACACAGCTTCTTAAATGACATCCAGTGACATTAATTAGGCTTCCTAAAAGCAGAAAACCTTCAAGAAAACCAAACAATCGAATTCAATAGTTTAGCAATTGTGGAAAAATAGAAACCACGAACCCCAAGGGAAAAAGCTATAAATAATGCATCTTGAAAATCTCAACAGTAAATATATCTTGAACAAAAGGATAGTGTTACTCTTTCTTACTATACAGCACACGCTAAACCACCTTTATGCAATTTTTTAAACTCAAGTGTATTTATACTAAAATCTACATAGAATAAAATTTATCTTTTCTAGGGTGACATATACTTTGATAAATATATACAACCATGTAATCATCAGCACCACACCAAAACACAGAAAGCCTCCATTCTGTTCATGGATTTTCCCATGTCCCTTGGCTTTCAGTTCCTGCTTTTCCACTCCAGTGGAATCAGCCTGTTATTTTATTTCTGTCTTCATAGTTTTTATTTTTTAGAACTTCATATAAGTGGCATCTTATAGATGAGCCTTTATATAAGTGGCATCTTATAGTTTGAGCCTTTTGTGTCTGGCTTCTTTCACCTGTCATTATGCTATGGAGAATTATTCACATTGGTTCATATAGCAGCAGTTCCTTGCTTTCTATTAGTCTGTAGTACTCTGTTGCTTATTTATTCCACAGCTGATGGACATTCCATGGGCATCCACATGCAAAAAAAGTAAATCAGATAATTTAGTCACAGACCTTGCACCCCTCACCAAAATTAACTCAAAAAATTATGGGCCTAAATGTAAAAATGTAAACTATAAAACTCCTAGAAGGTAACAGAAGAAACTACAGATGACCTTGGTTTTAGTGATGCCCTTTTAGATAAAACACCCAAGGCATAATCCATGCAAGAAAGAATTGATAAACTGAGCTTCATTAGAATTAAAAACTTTTGTTCTGTGAAAGGTAATATAAAGAGAGAGAAGACGATCCACATACTGGGAGAAAATATTTGGCAAAGACACAGCTGATAAAATACTATTAATCAAAATATATTAAAAAACTCTTAACAGTAAATAATAAGGAAACAAAAAACCCAAATAAAAAATGGGTCAAAGACCTGAAAAAGACCCCACCAAAGAAGATATACATGAGGAATAAGCATATGAAAATATACTTCATGTCATAGCATATGTCATCAAGGAGGTATCTATTAAAACAATAGATACCACTATACAGCTATTAGAATGGCAAACATCCAAAATATTAACACCACCAAACGCTGGTGAGGATCTAGAGCAACAGGCACTCTCATTCATTGCTGGTGGGAACACAAAATGGTTCAGCAGCTTTAAAAGACAGTTTGGCAGTTTCTTACAAAATGAACATATTCTCATGATATGACTCAGCAACTGGTGTGCACCCGAAAACTTGAACGTAGATGTTAACAGCAGCTTTACTCAAAATTGCCAAAACTTGGAACCAACCAAGATGTTGTTCAGTAGGGGAATGGATACATAAATTGTGGTACAATCCAACAATGAACTATTATTCGACACTAAAGGATGAGCTATCACACCATGAAAAGACATAGAGGAATCTTAAATATATATCACTGAGTGAAAGAAGCTAATCTGATAAGGTTGCATGCTGTCTGATTCCAACTACATGACATTCTGGAAAAGACAAAACCACAAAGACACAGAAAGACTTACGGTCGACAGAGGCGGCCTGGGGCAGGAAAAAGATGAACGGGCAGAACGCAGAGGGATTTTAAGGCAGTGAAAATGCTGTGTGTGAGGTTATAATGGTGGAAATGAGGTCACTCTGTTTCTGTCCAAACCCACAGAATGGTCAACAGCAAGAGTGAACCCTAAGGTAAACTACAGACTTTGGAAGATTATGATATGTTAACATAGGCTCATCTTTGGTAAAAGTTGTACCATTCTGGTGAGTGATGCTGATCATGGGGGAGGCTTTGTCTGTGTAAGAAAAGGAGGTTTACGGGGAATCTCCACACCTGCCTCTCAATTTTGCTGTAAACCTAAAACCGATCTAAAACACTAAAATCTTCAAGAAACCAATAATCACATTAAATTTAAAAATATACATACCCCAAACTTCTCAAAACATGACAGCTTAAAATGACCACGTTATTCTGTTCGTGATTTTTATAGGTCATGCATCAGGGGTGCGTGTGGCTGCGCCTTCTTCGGGGGTCTCTCGCGAGGTTGCAGCTGGGCTTGGGCGGGCGCTTCATTCATTCAGACGCTCTCCGGGGCAGGTGCCAAGGCGTCCCCTTCTCGGGGCGGGCAGTTAGTATTGGCTATTGCTTGTGAGTTCAGCAGAAACTTTGATCGGAGCCACCCCCCTGTGGCAACTCCGGCAGGACAGTCTCATGAAATCCGAACTCTTCCGAGACTGCTGAAGAATCAGATGGAAGCCGTGTGGACAAGCCTGACCAAGCCTTGAATGTCGCACGGTGTCCTGGCTGTTGCATTCTTTGAGTTAAACGCTGAGGTCAGCCCCCAGTGAAGGTTCAGCACATAAACCTTGTTGCTCAATGGGAAGAATGTCAAGAATTTGTGTATGTTTTAAAATTGCCACCGCCAATGCGACGCTGCGTTCAGTGCCAGAGCCAGAATTAGAACATTGATCTCACTCCCAAACTAGTTTACTGTATACTATGCCCACCTCCTTCATGAATATTAATGTGTATATATTATTATGCCTTTTCAAATTCGAAGTTGGAAAGTTCGAAGGATTTTGAGAATGTTATTTCAACTCATTACCACCCCTTCCTAATTCCTTGATTTTGGCAACACTATGTCTACACGTGTTCAAAGGAAAACAATGCAACATCGACCAATATCATCGCAAGGAAAATACTGTAAAATCTTTACTTTTTATACTAATGTAATCTTGCAGAGATTACACAAAAATTTTCATAATTATTACCTGTAATGAGATGCCTATATTTTCTCTACCAGCTCTTGCATTAAAAGTTAAGGTTTCATTTAAAAGCTATTTGCATACTTTTTAGAGGTCTGATGTGCTTAGCCTGGTCACTAGCAAACACTTCTGATCAGTTTTAATAAAGGGGGCACGGGCCTACCCTAACATGAAGACTGTAAACATTCTCACCTGATAATTGCTGACTGAATTAAAAAATGAATGGTGAATGTTTGAACCTAAAAATAAACCTCTGCTTTCTTTGAGAAAGATAAATTCTGATGGGATGTTTTGTTGATCCTGACAAAAAGAAAAGAAAAAGAATCCTTGCAAAACACTGCTGTAAAAAGTTGAACAAAACAAAAGATAAAGTCACTTATGTGTCATTAAGAGGGATTATATGGTCTCTGTACAGCAAAGAAGTTGGACTCGACATAATTTGCTTTAGAAATCTAAGCGATTAAAATATCCATTACCTCTCAAATTACCAGTTACTTTTCCATCTAATGAACTTAGAGCTGCTCTTGTCTTCGTATCCAATGATCTGAAGAATAAAAAAATTTCATAGCTGAATGGGATATTGTGCAACTCATCCTACCTCTGCTAACCGATTAGACAAAGGAACATGGGGGACTATTTTTGGATCCCTAAGAATGATGAAAATACATCCATTGTCCGGAGTCGCTGCATTTCCCTGTCGCACCACACTGAGCCGCAGGCCTCTCCTGTTTTCTGTTCCAGAGCTGATACCATTTATAATGAAGTCAGAGCCATTTGAGATCAAGGAGGAAATATAGCAAAATACAAAACTGACCAAGAGGAAGTCTGGACTTGAAATCTAGATAAAAATTGTACCCCAAAAATATGTTTGGAATAAAAATACATTCATTTTCTTTTCTAATAGTAATTGTATGGCCACCTCTAAGAATAAGTTCAGTTTCCTTTTGACAGAAGGGTATTAATAAGTGGATCTTTCCATCTACAGGATAAAAAATGAAAACCTAGATAGGACATAAACATTGGCTGATTTATTAATGTTTCTTATGTCCGTATGGCTTTCATTCCATCTTAAATTCTTTTCAAAGTGATTGCATATACAATTTTACCAAAAAATGAAGAAAGGAAGGAATGAACAAAGGGCGGGAGGGAGGAAGGAAGGGGATTATGAATACATATTTTAGAAAATAATGTTGATTCATGAATATTTGTCATTGTTTATTTTTGCTTTATTTTTCCTGTTTTCTTTCATTTTGTTATATTTGTGGGTCTGTTTCCTGTGTTGTCTTTCCCTGTTTTGTGGTGGAATTCAGTAGGCAACTCTCTGATGTTAGTAAATCTTTTTCTTTAGTTATTTAAATCTCTGAGCAGTAGGTCAGTGTGAGCCAGAGAAGAAGCTGAGAGAAGAGGCAGCATGAGGATGTTAATTCACGTGTCCAAACATTTCCCAAGCCCAGTATGGTCAGCTTGCAAGTGTAAAGAAGTTTCTGTGTAAAAATCATTCATGCCTCAGAATTCAGAACAAATCCCCCAAATATGTAAACTCTAAACTCTAAACTTTATCAAGAGTAAAATCGTTTCCAACTGTCTTAAACAGAGGACTTAACCCTAGAAAACAAATATGAGATGGCAGACAAGAAAAATCTTCTTCACAACTGGATTACTCCAAGGATTAGAGAAACAACAGCAGCCCCATGGTTGAAGTTATTTTTAAATCATCTCTCTGCACCTAATGGAGTGGTTTAGGATGTCACGCTTCTAACTTGGCTTGGTTCTGTGAACATATGTGCAGGGTGAGCAACAGGGTGATAAGGAGCAACGTAGAGATTTTAATCTCTTTCAAGAGAAATAACAAACACACTTGTCTTTAAAATTCCTGACTCAGAGAGCTTCCATCTTTTTGCTCAACAAAATGAAATCATGTGGCTTTGTGAGACTGAGCCCTAAGCAATGTATAAATTGTTGCAGAATTCTAGTTTGCATAAAATAACACGTGGTTCTCTCTTCCTAAAACTCTGATAAACTCTGATTTATGCATAATAAGTCACCTCTTTTAATTGACGTTTAGTTTTACTCACTCAGCCAGCTTCTAAATTTTAACTCTCTAGGAGCAGCTTTCTGAGTTCCATCACACAGAGAGTTAAATTCTGTGTGTCAGGGTGGTGCCATAAATTGCATTTTTAACAGGTAATGTTGGATGCTGACTGAGGTCAAAGCCTCATGTCCAATGTGCTCTGAGGTTTTACATCATCCAAAGAAAACCTTCGGTTTTCAGTAAAGACAACTGAGTCATACTATATCCTGCGTATAATGTTAGTATAATAACAGGCAGTCATTACCCATTTCATTAAAAAAAATGCATGTATTCATTTTAATATGTTTTGCATAACAAATTAAAAAGAAAAAAACATGAATGAGACTCTTACTCATGCCTTACCTACTCAAATACAAATTTGCATAGAAACTTTCTGAACTACCAGCTTGATTTACATTTTGTCTGTAGATCGAGATAGAGGAACTCACACATAACCATGTAAATTAACTCTACCTTTAGGAAAACTGAATACACTTGCTCCACTGGCAATAGAATGTTAAAAAAATACCCAACAATTCTGGGTCTACATTGATGTTGACTAATAAAATACAGAAAACTAGCTGGATTCATAATTTTACAGCTCATGTCTTCAGATATTTGCTCTAGGCTTAACCATGTCTCACAGAAAATGTTGTGTTTCTTTGTCTTTTTTTTTTAATTTAAAAATCTTCATAAAGCTCTTACTACATGCTGGATACTCTGTAGGTTTTATGGAAACTACAAAACATGATAAATTCTGATAGGTGTCAGTCCACTCAGGACAATATAGCACCTTTATGCATAACTACATCACAAGGCAGAGAAAAGTGCAGAGTATGACATGGAATTTCAATAAGATGTGTTATTTCAATCGAGAAGAGTAAATTACCATGTTGGAGCTCTTGGAAGTTAACTTGGAATCCAGGAGATATTCATTAAGCCATCATTGAATAAAAATGTCATATGACTTGGGTTTTGGGGACAAATACAGAATGTGGACATGAAGAGCTAGAGAAGTTAACATTCCAGGAATAAGTACGAGAATGGTGGAAGAAGAGGAGTAATTCACAAAGTTACATGGCAGAGTTAAGTTAGTTTTATGGCAGTACCATACGCACGAACTAAAAACAAAGCTAAAAATTAGTTGTTATTAGATTGAGGGGGAATTTCCATTCCACGCTCAGAATATTGGTCTTTATTTGGTAGAAAATTGGGAACTCTTGGCTGTTATGAATGAGAGCAATATTCATAAAGATTAGTCTAGGAGCATGTATAGGATGCTTTAGCAGGGAGAAAGAATTGAATTTGTAAACCAATTAAGGGGTTGCGTTAACAGAGTTCATGATAGGGTAGTGGGTATAGAAAGGAAGAGATGATTTGAGAAACACAGTATGTGTGGCATGCATGATACACAAACTGATACTTATGTGTGACAAGAGAATAACCTAATAATAACTACCTGGCTTCATGCCCCTGTCACAAGAGTTTTGAGTCTGGTGTAATGATAATGAGTTAATTCGGGGACATAGATAATTTGAAAAACAGTTTAGTAGTCACGTTTCTTTTCAATTTTTCACATGATTGAGAAATTCTCCTATAATGTATTTTTCTATATCTGCCCCAAATCAGATTTCAAAAAAATTATATATTTATAACCCACAGCTTTCTTTGACTGAGACAGAATGAAAGCAGTTATGCTCATCACTGTTCAAATTTGCTGGCTATAAAAATTGCTAAAATAATTCTTTTGGCAAGCGAGGGCATTTTTAGGAATAAACAAGCGCACTGTTCTTGATCCTCACTGGGACACTGTGGTGAGCTTCAGTGACCTGCTAGTCGAATTGCAGCTCTGACAATCTGTTCATTTTGGTGCTCTCCAGAATCAGTGGAGTGGAATCATTCATATGGTGCTTGTCACTGAACATGAGAATGACAGAAGTCAGCACATTGGCAAAGCCATCATCCATTCATTTTCCTTCTAGAAAAGTACCCGATTTGGCTTCTGTACCCAGTTTTTTTCTGTTGATTTATTTTTTCTAGTTTATTATTCAAATCAAGGAAACAGTTCAAGTACATCTAAAAGCAATAAGCACATTTATTTGATCATTGTGTAATTTTTAACTTGGACAAGTGACATGACCCAGACTTTCTTAAGGATCCATAACTTGGTTGGTAGTAAAGTGTGGCATTTGTGTTTTCTGTGGCTCTAGCTAATTTAAGACAAATAATTTGTAGCTACTCAGAGGTACTCTTTAAGGCTTCAAAATTTCTATTGTGAAAGCCAGACAATAAATTTTTATTAAAATTTATGATTTCCATGCATGGGAGGAAAACCACTGTATGTAAGGATTATAAGCCAATTGAAGATTCCATTGTCTCCAGGGAAGGAGTCTCACACCTTCACCTCTAGCATGGCACAGACACCAAGAGAAGGAAGGGGACACAGTGAGTTTGAAAACACTGTCAATACCAGGAAGTTGTCACTGATTATACCTTTTGTCTGTTGATCATAAAGCACTGTACATAACTGTATTCTTTCTCAGTCCTCATGAGGTGGAAATGTATTACCTGTATTTTACAGTTGGATAAGCAGGAACTCAATCAAGTTTAAAATCACACGGTGGGAGAGCTGGGAAAAGAGCCCAGAAGATCAGATTCCCGGTTAGTGGCCAGAATCATTAGTGTTGCTCTAAATACACTCTTCTCCTTGGCATGTCACTCAACTGTGACCCTGGAAAATAGGGAGAGAAAAAAGAAAGGAAGGAATGAAGAGAAGAGAGGGGAAGGAGGGAAAGAGAGATACGAACTTGTTTTAGACCCACCTCATTTTTGTAAAAGTGCTCAGTGCGGAAACAATAGGCATGGACCTTTCAGGTAATGTCCAGAGACAACAAGAACCATCAGCATCACACGTGCATACATACACACATATATACAAAAACACGCATTCATGCATATGCACAAACAGACACGCACAAATAAAAAAGATGGCATAGTGGAGTCATGCCTTCTTTGTTGTCTTATTTTTACACCTCAGGTGGTGGGATCTTGGGACAAATTAGTTGAACTCTTTGGGCTTCAGTTCACTTATCTGTAAATACAAGGTGATAATTCCTATATCATATCACTGTTGTGCAGGTTAAATAGAATCATTCGCAGGTACAGGACGCGAGCTTTACCATGGTCCAGTCCTATCCCAGCATGCACGCCCGGGGTTTCCTGGCCCTGGCAGCAGTGTCTTTCCAGATTCCGGAGTCGCCAACTCTCCATTTCAGTACCGGAGATGAGATGTGTTTAAATGGGCACATCCTTGGGTGATATGCACACGACACAATATACAGATGATGTATTACAGAACCATTCACTTGAAACTGATATAATTTGATTAACCAATGCCACCCCAATACATTTAATAAACAAAGCAAAAATACAAATAATGGGCATGTCCTTCCTGAAAAGTTTAGATGAGAGCGTTGGAAAAGCCCAGGTCACAGCTCGGGATGACTTCCACGAAGGACCTATAGGAGATATGTATAAGGCTGCTGATGAGAGGTCTTCATCAGGATGCAAGAATAAAGCAAATATGGGCACAGGCACAGCGAAGAGCTCACCTGAGGCCTAAGGGGATGTTCCAGCCAGGGAGATGCAGTGCTGGGGCCCTGATGGGGAGGACTGGGGCTGGACAGGCTGCCGGTGTGACCGGAGCCTCCTTCTGTGGGTCCCCTCAGATTCCAGCTCATTGGCCTCCCCCAAGGTCATACCCCTTTTTGCCCTCCCCACCAGCTTCTGCCCCAGCCCAGTTAGTGCTCATCTTGTCTTTCTGACAGTGAACGAGACTGGGCTTTCTTATAGCCTCTTTCTGTTCCATTATGACATAAACTCAATGTCCTGCTTCCTTTGGGCTCTCTCAAAAGCTTTTTCTTCCCCTAAAAAAGTCATTTTCTTTCTAATGTAAGACTTTCAGGATGTCATTCCTGCTACGGCACCTGAGAGCCTATTTCGGATATTTTAACAACCAAATGTGGTTTCTTTCCTCATTTTTCTCTTTTGTAATGATTCTCGATCTCCTCAGGGAAAAATGGATACCACTGACCCAACTAAGGGGAGCATCGAGTATAAGAAATGCTGAAAAGAAAACTACAAAGATTAATATTTCAGAGCATTATTTTGCTTCATATGTGAAGCACCTAATGCAATGTCAGCCACATATTAAAAATTTAATAGACACTTGGCCCTATTTTTTTAGGTCTGTTACTGCCTGATGTGAGTCTCAATAAGCTTTTTGCACATTTTTATGGTTCCTTACACCATCTACAAACATTTGGATGGCCCTGTGTGCCAGATACTATGCTGGTTGCAAGGGAAATTTAAGATAAGTGTCGTGGCCCCATCTTTCAAGAAAGTCACAAGTTAATGTCAAAGGCAATCAGCTTGGCAGGTTGCTTAAAAGAACATAAGAAAGAGAAGTGATAAAAGTTTTTAGGGAGTCCAGGAAAGGAAGTGATGATGGATGGAAGATGTCAGATGTGTCACGGGAGGTGGTGCTTGAACGCGCTTCGGGGGAAATACATTTTTCAAGTGGAGACTGATAAGCAGATATCATCAGGCAAAGGGATCCACATGGGCAGAGTAGGGAGGTATTAAGGTCCTGAAACTATCAGAAAATTAGTGAGTCCATTAGGGATATAACAGAGTGAGAGGCAGAGTAGCAGGAGCCAAGAAGTTCAGAGAACTTAGGTCCAGGTCATGAAGGCCATGACATTAGGCAGAGGGTGGGTTACTTTTTCCCATGAGCAAATGGGAACCAATACAAATGATACTTTCACTCACCAATTGCTGCACTCAGCCCCCCTGGCTGGTATTTCACCAGAAGAAGGTCAATGTCAAACGCTGATAATTATTTCCCAGTGTTCCAAAGAATGTTAACACAGATCCCAAGAGTAATATAAAAAATAATTTTGTGTTAAATGTTAAAAAAAACTTTGCCAATAAAACTCAAACTTATATGTCATACATTTTATAAAGTTTTATTAGAGGAGAGTCCATCCCATGTGAACATAGGCATGTTACATCAACAGTTTTGACCTTCTTGTCAGTAGGAAAATGAATAACGAGCAGGGGTTTTCCCAGTGGTGAATCATAGTAACTACAAGTCAAACTTCATAACTTTCAATCCTAGGTTGGCCTCGGGCACGTCACTGTAGAGATTTTCAAGATCGTAGGAGGCTCTTTCTGTCTTCACATTTTTGTGATGCCTGACCCAGAAGCTCCATCCCTGTGGTCAGCATGATTAGCTTGGACCACAATTAATCTCAGCATTGATTCTGTTGGTTGCATGATACCTCTGCTTCCAAATAGCTGTCAGAAATAGGGTTCTTGGATTTTGAAAACACACACACACACACACACACACACAAAAAGGCAGAGTAAAGGTTAAATGATGTTGTCAGCTCTGGGATGATGAGTGAGGATGACACTTAGGCTCTGCCAGTTTGCCATGTCTTTTGTTGGAATAATTTTTTTAAAAAAACCCTATTCATGTGTGTGACTATACTAAGTCTTGACAACTGACAAAATTCCATTTGGCTAACCTACTTGGAATTATACACATTTTTCTTTTCTTATAATGGGTGTGAAAACATTACAAAAAGGATTCTGTATTAGCTATCAGTAGGTATAATGGTATTTTTTTTCCTTTTTCTCATTGTTGCCTCTGGCTATTTATGAGCTAACTAGATTAATTAGTATGTTCATGTAATGGAAAAAATCAACATAATCTGTTAGACTTTCATGCAAAGCTTTATCTCACTTGATCGCTGAGTATGGTCACTGTGGTGGAGGCTGCCCATGCGCTCTGAGACCCTCACTTTCATATCTGAAGACTACTTCCTTCAAATGCCTTGAAGAGACAAAGCAGGGCAACAGCTGGAAGCAGCATTGATTCTGCCTAAGGACATGTTTTTTTTTTGTTTTGTTTTGTTTTGTTTTGTTTTCAGATTCTCCAATAAGGACATGTTTTTTTGACCAAGGAAGTGCAACCATTTAGTATACAAGATGGTTTTCTACTACAAATTATAGATCCAGATTCAGATATGAGTGTGAGATAAAGAATAAGACAAATTCAGAGTTATAGATATAGATAAAGATACAGATATGGATTAGAGATGGCATAAGATACAATAGAATACAATATAAGACAGTATATATGAGATATAGAATATTAGAGATAAGATGATATTAGATATAAGATGATATTAAGTATACATATATAGGTTTATTGTTGTATTTTAACCAAAATATCTATGTGGTAGAGCAGGTGACGTTTAATGTACCAACTGAGTATGTCATATTATGAGAGATACCTGCCACTCCATCTTTATATTCCTCTTTATCCCTGATATAATAAGAGAACTTTATGTTATGCTTTTATTGTTCGTTTTGGAGCTATTGATTCATATTTTCCAACTAGGCAATAATTTCACAGAATTTAGCTTTTTATTGCTATCAGATCTCAAAATAGGATATTGACTTCTCCTATTTCTTCCTGAGAAAATTTAGAAATATACTCAGTAACTTCTAAATGGCATGGTATAAAATAAAGCTATCTGCTTCTTCGGGAGATACTAAAAAATGAATGAGTTGGCACATCGTACCTGGAGAGCTCAGGCCACGTCCAGCACATGGTGAGAACTAGGTGGGCGTGTGTGGTGGTGATATCCTGGGGGCTGTTACCAGAGGAATGGAAGGCAGGATAGAGGAAAAACTCCTGCAAGTCACAAATAATACACCTAATTACTGTAATTATTTTTCATCATTAATATTTGGCCTTGTAATGCTGCATGGAGTCCTGTGTTAAGACGAATCTCAGGATGCACTCAGCTCAGTGAAAAGAGCCCCACTCTTGGACTCCAAAACACAATGGGGAAAAAGAAGAAAAACATTACCTTCTGACACAATGACTCAGTCATATCAGGAATCTGAATCCAGTGCTGTCAGACTCCACAGCCCCAGAGTTTCATGGCTACATGGTTCCCCTTGATTTGCAAAGAGAAATAGGCCCTTTGATATCAGATCTCACTGTGATCAGTTTCAGTATTTCTCGGATCCCAAGCCAGCCTCTTTGGGTAACTGGCCACTGTAAAATCAGTACTTCACTCTGGAAGGAAACTGCAGCAACAGCTGTGTGACTGCTGCATCATTCAGATTTGTCTGAAATCTCTACCCTTCTGTCTTTTCCTTGCACGGTGTATAAAATTTAAATATGCTAAGTTAGCTAAGGCAAAGCAGAAGAATTGTTACCTGGATTTAAAGTTGGCTTGGTTGCTATCTTTCCCACTGTCTTTTTCTTCCAGTAACAAGCATAGAAGGAAATCCAGACTATATATCTCAAGGAGTGAGTTTAATTTACTTTACTAAAATATGCTATGGTAATGAATATTCCCTAATTGAAAGTAATTAAAATGGTAAACCTTAGTTTAAAAATTCCCAGAGACTCAATTGACTTTTGAAAAAGACACATTTACACTCAATTAAGAATTTCAACAATATGCACCTTATTTCTTTTTTATGTTAGATTTACAACTTGTGCTTACATGACCTCATTAATAGACATTCTAGTTTCTCAAAGCTGTAAATAAATACTGTAGCTTCAGGCAGTATACATTGAGGTAAATGTAAAGATGGTTAAGCACCAAATGGATGGACTTATGTATAGAAATAAAAATTAAAACTAAAATACCTTACAAATAGAAATAAGAGTAGGATTCAAAATTGTAAGTAAATACGCAAAGGGACAATCTCAGAAATGGTGTGAAATGCTGTTAGAGGATCCAAGAGCTACACATGAGTGCAAGAATCAAATTGTGTTAAAAATACAAGCATTTGAAACATTTGGGATTAACCAGATATCAAAAGAGGACATTCATAAGAATTTGAAGTGCAAGAAAGTCAACAACTATCTTATTTGAGGTCAAAAAAAATTCCCCTTAACGGAGATTGAAACAAAAATCCAACATCAATTTCCTAAAACAGTTTTGAAGTTTTCCTATTTGACTACACCTCAGTATCAGCCATTTTCCAGTTTGGAACTTAAGAGGGACTCATCTCTCCATCTTCTGCTCCTACCTCAAAACTGGGGTGGAAATTATATACTTGTGTCAGGAGATTAGAACCATACCTCCATTCCACCAGCACATAGTACTCATGTAAGCCCTACAAGCAAGACAGCCCGCATGCAATTTACACTCAGCTCTGTCCCAGCCCTGCTATCTCATCTACTGGGATCATTTTTCATTACCGGTGCATATCTGCATGGATGTTTTTTTCCACTAATTTGTCCTTTGAGAACAAGGAGGACCTCATTCATTCACCATGACATCTTCCACATTTCCTCTCAATACTATTGACTACCATGTACTGGATAACTACTATATGGTGTGTTGCCTCTTTGCATGTGTTATTTCAAGTGTGTGCATCTCTTCAAGTCTTTTATCGCCCTGTTTGTCAGTGACATTCAGTAAGCACTCTGATAATAAAACAGATACTCCTGATGACATATGACACATTTCCAAGAGGTCTCCCTTGGATTTCCAAGTGGTCTTTCTTGGTTCGAGGCCATTCTGTCCTCTAAAAGGACTGTTAGAAAGGTGTGCAGCTGATCCCTGTGATAACCGCAGCGTGCTCTTGGTATTTATTTAGTGGGTGGGGAAAGGAGATGCTAACTGCCCAGGAATACAAGACACAGCCTCTCTCAGCAAAGAATAGTCTTACCCAAGATGCCAGTGGCAATAGGCCTCATTGAAAAACACCTTTGTTCATTTCCCTTAAGTGACCCTCTCTCCTTTTCTGTGAGAAAGCACCTTAAAAGAATGGCATCCAACTTCATCTAGGCTGCACAGGAAAGCACCACCATCATCAAGCAAAACAAAACAAAAAAAAGCATTTAGGAGAATCTAAGGAAATCAGAAAGATTGCTTTCATCTTGATTTTTGTTTCTTGTCTTCTGCATCATATCTTCACAGTAAGACTATTTCCAATCATTTAATTCAAGTGACTTTCTCCACCACCAACCCTATTAGTTAACTGATAATGCAAAAGATGTTATATGTAATATGACTTCCCCTTGACACTTCTCACATACTGTGAGCAAATGAATTCTCTTTATACCATTGTTTACTGTGAGAATAATAAGCTTAGGAGCTCAAAATGCATTTTTGTATGCTTTATGGAATAAATTATTTGTAAGTGATAGTAAGCCCAGATCTGTCTCCTCTGACAACAGTTTTTTGCAGTGCTGCAGACTGGAAATGACAGTAAAAGCATGCGGCGATAGATACAAGGGCCGGCGTGACTCATGTACTAACAATGGCAGAATTGACAAGAGAGGATGGGAGAATAGATGAAAGAGACCTTGGAATATTTTCTTCTTCCTATTGTCCTATCAAGATCAGTCAGAAAAGGTTTTAAAACAAACTTGGTGCATCCACTCATCTTTGACTTTGTAATGAGCTTAATGCACAGTTAACTCATGGGTCTTTAGCCTTCTCATTGAAACCCTTTTTTTTTTTTTTTTTTTTTTTTTTTTGACAGCAGCAAAATTGCCTCAAACCGCAGTGGACACATGATGGTGAGATAGTAAACAATGGCAGTCCTTAACAGAAAAGCCTCTAGAGATACCTGGTTTGGAGAGGTGGTTGTGAAAGGAAACAACTGTTTTATTGTGAGTTGATGAAAAGCTACCAACAAAAGCCTGTGCTCTCTTCCTCCCTCTGCTGGCTGATGGGAGAAACAGCATGGGATCTTGGTCCATGCTTCATTGTGATCAGTAGCAAAGAGTCACTGGCAGGGGCGTCCAACCTGCAGCCCAGGATGGCTCTGAATACAGCCCAACACAAAATCGTAAATTTACTTAAAACCTTTTCTTTTTTCCTCATCAGTTTTCACTAGCGTTTGTGTATTTAATGTGTGGCCCAAGACAAACTTCTTCCAGCGTGGCCCAGAGACACCAAAAGGTTGCCCCCCGGGAGCATTCGGTACCCACAGGGAAGGTCTAAGAACAACCTTGAGGAAAACGGTGTCATTTAGTCATCAATGTCTTTCTCTCATCTTTTCAATTACTTTTACCCCTATTTTGACCCTCACACCACTAGAATTTCTAGCTTAAGGAGAAAATCAATTAGAAATCTCATTGCTGCTCCTTCCTGCCTTCTTTTATTTCTTTTTGATGTATTAGAAGCCTTGGGAATAATGATGGCACTCATCACACTTATTAACTGTGCAACAGTCATCAAGCATTCCAAGCTGGTGCTAGAGAGAGGGTTTAGTGATATGGGGCACATTTCAATAGCTTGTTGTGAGGTACAGTCAACATTTACTGAGTGCAAACCGTGCCAAAGTCTGTGTTAGACATGCTTCATTATTAGCATAGCACCTACCTGACTATGAAAGCCTTTCATTCTGTAAGTCAGATTGGCAAGTACGAGATTTCGGAACAGTGGAAGGAGTTGCGTGATAGCGACAGGCTCACAGTACAGAGGAAGCCCCGTGAGCCCGCTGGGAAAGGCTTTCTGGGTAAGCTTTCTGCTTGAATTTTGGCAAGAAGCAATTAACCAAATCCTTAAGAGATAAGAGACTCCAGGTAAAGGGGAAAGTTTGCACAAATGTAGAAATGGCATATCATGGGAATGGGGCCTTGCATAAAGTTCGAGTTTGCTAGCACACTCTCTTTGAAGGGGAGGTGTGGGCAGCGGAGAAGAAACAGACCAGGTCTGGGTGAGTCTTTGTGATCTGACCAAAGCTCATACTCCCTTTTGCAGGCCATGCAGAACCACAAAGGTTTAGGGCTTCGTGATGGATTGGGCAGGGGAATACTGAAGGGGAGAAGCTCAGAGGCAACGTCCAGGCCTCTTTTCTGAATGGACAGTGGCTCCACCAAGTGTAGCAGGTAATACTGGAAGGCAGATGGGTTTGGGGAGAGAGAAGATGGATTCAGTTTTGATCGCTTAGAGCGGTGATTTTCAACCAGAGTGCCAGTGTGCCAAAGAAACTTTTAAAACATGCAGTAACTGACTACTTAGTCAGGGGCACTGACCTCTTTTCCTTAGATTGTCAAAATAAAAAAAAAACAAAAAACGACAACAGCCAACACAACAATAGCTGTCTTGTGTGAATGCTCTGTCTTGAACCATAAGTGAATAGGTCATACAATAGAGTTGAATCTTCTTGGTCACATTACATAATAAGATTGTGTCTAATTGATTAATTCTTTGTACCAGAAATCCTTACATATAAGTATAGGCACCTGATTTTTTTTTAAAAACCACTTTAGGGCAGAAAGACTAGGTAATTATTATTTTTATATTGTCATAAATCAATCAAAATCATACCATTTTTTAAGATCAGCAAAAATATATATTTTTGGTATGCTACAGAATTTTAGTAATTTGTTTATGTGTGTCATGAGATGAAAAAAATTTTTTAATTGCTGCTATAAAAGTTCTGTAGTATTCACATAAAAAATGGAGTAGATGAGGTGGAGTTAGGTACTTGTGCATCAATTCTCATTAAAAAATGTATAAAGGACCCATGGACAAAGCCAAAGGGGGGTAGGACTGAGGATGGGAGGAGAGGGTGGGGGGGCAGGGGTAAGCAGTGGCGGGAAAACGGAGACAATTGTACTTGAACAATAATAATACAAAAGAGAAAAAAACTTGAAAAAAATAGTTAAAACCATATCAGTGGGTAATATTGCCCAGAACAGTAGTACGATGAAGATAGAGTTATTTGCTGATATACCAATCTTTAAAGAATGATAAATAGATAAAGGAAAAACCACAAGAGGAAAGAAAGGAAAATGACAAATACTTCATGGAAATCAAACAAATTGAACATTTTGAGGAGGAAGGAAGGAATGATTATATGAGGCAGATTACACGCGCACTGTAAATGTTGGATTTGATATACCATTGGTTGTTTGAGTGAGAACAATCAATATGAGTGTGTGAACGGTGAAGGGAGAGGTGAGTGGAAAATGATGAGAGGCAGAAAGCCAAATGAGCCAAAAGGGGAAAGGCTCTGCTGCATATAGATGACTCTCTCTAGAATCCTACATGAGCAAAACACATGCCAACAGCAAAAGAAGATACCAAATTAAAAGAGTTTGGGGTTTTTTGTTTTTCGGTTGTTTTTTTTTTTTTTTTTCCAGAACTGAAAGGGACCAGAAAACTTTAGCACTTAAAGAAGAGATTTAGTCTGGAAGGAGCAGTTACATCTGCAGAGAGAATTCTACTGATAAAAGAAGTTCCCCAAGAGACGGAAGTCCCATGGAGATGAGCAAAAGGGAAGAAGTTGGCTTCAAACAGGATGAAAAATACCCCCTGCATTTGGAGGTTAAGTATTCAAAGGAAGGTGAATGAAGAAGAAATTTGGGGAGTTCAGAATATAAGATTGATTTCCCCTAAGGTTTACTTGTCAACACCCAGTCAAGGTTTTCAGCACATGTGACGGTAGTGGCACAGGATAGCCGGCTTGAGGAGAACTCAAGTTTCCAGTGGCCATTAAATGAAGGGCCAAGAGACTGCAGCCAGAGGGTGGATCAGCAGCACTGAGGGCTCAACAGCAAGGAGAATCTATCCACTTCTACAGACCCCAATCCAGCCAGCTGAGTGCTACTCCACACAGGTCTCAGAAAGCCAGATTCGAGACCAAGGGTAGATAGAGGATTGTATTCGTTGGAGGTTTGCAGTATCTTTGGGTGGGAAGGAGAGTAAGGTTGGTGATAGAGTTTCTAAGAGAGTAAATATCTGTCATCATGCAGAAGATCTAGACAAGAAGATAGAAAAGAAAGGCCAGAAAGAGCCTTTTTCAGAGAGAGAAAGTGGAGAAATTAGCACAGGGGTGGGCTAGAACCCAGAAGACTAGCAAGAATGAATGGGGTCCCTCTCTCTTCAATGACCCCATGTTGGCAGCTTGAAAAAAGCTTCAGTGGCAGTAGTTATTGGCAGAAATTGGCAAGTATTACAAGTTGGGAGCCAGTTGGCCAGCACACACCTGGATGGAAGGTTAGCAATTTAGAAGGACTCAGAAGGACAGGGTCAGAGGGTAAATTACTGACAGTTAATATTTGTGATGCAGAAGGTAAGGAAAGTGCCAAGCTGTTTTTGTTTTGTTTTTTTGTTTATATTTTAAAAGCTGAAGAGAAGGCAAAGAAGGGAAAAAAAACCCAGAAACGGAGTTCAAGGCCATTGTAGTCGATGGTTCATGAGCATGATTGTTACTATTTCCCAGGTAGTAGACAGGAGATTATTCAGGCATCCAAGTCTACAATTAATTTCATGAGACAACCAGGAATTAGGTAAGTACCATCTATGAGAATAAAGGACAGAAAGTGACATTATGAACCACAGGAACTTGTTTTTATGTAAGATATTTTATTGCTGCTCTAGCAGATCACCACCAACTTAATGGCTTAAGACAACACAAATTTATTATCTTACAGTTCTAGTGGCCAGAAATCCAAAATAGATCTCATGGGGCTAAAACCAGGGCTGTGTTTCTCTCTGGAGGTTTTAGAGGACAATCTGTTGCCTTGTATTTTTTAGTTTCGGCAGACTGCCTGAATTCCTTGGCTCATGCGCCCCTTTCATGTCGAAAGCCAGCAATGTCTGGCTGAATCGTTCTCATGGTGCCAGCTCTCTACCCCTCCTGTTCCCCGCTTCAGGGCTCACCTGAATAATCCAGGGGACTCTCCCAATCTCAAGGTCTGCTGAGGAGCAACCTTCATCCTATCAGCAACCAGAATCCCCTCTTCCCTGGAAGATAATTTACCTCACAGGTCCCAGGGATTAGGACATGGATGTGTTTGGGCAGTGAGGTGGGGAGGAGAATTATTCTGCCTATCACACAAGAGAAAAAGAGCATTGTTTCTCCTAGATCTTCCCAGACTTATTATATTTAATGAGATTCAAGTCAACATATATTTACTTTCATATTATACTAGTTTACGATGGGAAGAAGTACTTGATAAGGAATAATTTAAACCTTTGTGGAAATATTAATTTATTTCTCTTAGGAAACATTTTAAATGAAAGGTTTTGTGACAAAAGGATGAAGCTTTTTCTTAAAATTCAGTTTTGTGGACTCTAATGGTGAAAGCTTGTTCATTTGAAGGTTGCTAGGGAGTTGCTAAGGGATACTGTATAGAGAAATTTAAGTTTTGCATTACCTGTAATGATCAATGATCAAAGGAAAAAGACATTTATTTATTCAAGCAGGGTTTAAAAAAAATCACAGATTATTTCCAGCTGAGTGCTTGGTACCTACAAGATATCTAATAACATTTGCTGAATTAATTTGAATGCCATTGATTTTCCTTCTCATTGGAAGATTTTTATTAATTAGCCTTTATTAATTTTTATTAATTAGATTGAATTTTTACTTTATTGTAATGCAGTTACCTTGGCTTTTAACATTCTCCTCTCATTTCTTTTCTGTTTGTAGACAGGCAAGACAACTCTGGAAAAGGAAGATGGAAAAAAAAATAGCTTCTCTTGGTCAGGCAGAAAATTTTAAATACCTCCTCAAATGCAGGCCATTGTCTTATTATATCTAGCCAGAGAGCTGCTCTGAGACCAGAGGTTCTTAATCTGTTTTGGAATGTGCATCTCTTTAGTTGTACAATGTTTGTTCAACTCCCAGCAGAAAGGAAGAAAGGAAGAAAGGAAGAAAGGAAGAAAGAAAGAAAGAAAGAAAGAAAGAAAGAAAGAAAGAAAGAAAGAAAGAAAGAAAGAAAGAAAGAAAGAGGAAGGAGGGGGGAGGGAGGAATTACCCAGGTTAAAGCATAGAAAACACTTCTTCCCTTGATCAGTTACCCTTACTGTCACTCACCCTGCCCTTGTCGATTTGGCACTTTGTTAACTCACACATGCAGGTCCATGCCATCCCACTCCTAAGCCACTGCTGCTGTCTTTGTTGTCTTCTGTGACACACGGGTCTCCACATCACAAATTCTGTCCCTCACAGCTGCAGGCCTTCTAGGCGCTAATTCACAGGAGTCCCCACTGCCAAGATGTCATCTGGGTATTGGACTTCAGAGACTCCTCTACCCTCGCTCAGTCACATGCCATCACTAAGAACCAAAGCATATCTGGCTGTGAGCCATTGTCTCACAGGGTTACCCCATGAAACAGTTCCTCAGTCTCTACCTTCACCGCTCCTCTGCAAAGCATCAACAACCAAACTCTAGGAGAAATGTTATTCTATCTTCCACCTCATCTTTTATCAAGGTGCATCCCAAGACACTTCTACATCTTATCTTTAGAGTCAAAAGATCCCATGTATTATGAAATTGAAGACAAAAATTTTATACAAAAATATGACATAAAAAGATCCAAAGATAACTCCATATACATTAGAAGAAAGTTGTACCTACATCTTACGAATGTTTCTGTGCAGATGAAAAGAATGAATACTGAAAAAAAAAATGGAGTCCCTCCTAAATTATCTTGAAATGCTAATATTACAGTGAACAATGCTAAGTGAAATGTCGATAATACTTTATATTTACAAAATCCTTATCAATGGCACCTAGAACTTTAGGTGCTAATAGAAAACAACAATTGGGGGAAAGAGTTATGATGAGAGAAGATATACTCTACTATATGTGTAAAATTATAAAATGTAAAAGCTAAAAATTATCTCAAAACTATGTGAAATTAATGTTATTATGAAATCGTTTAGCTAGGGTTGTCTAAGTATTTTGAAAATAAACAAGAGATGATCACACCTGCACCCAATGAATTCTAGATGAACCGCGGATGAGGAAAAAATTAAACCGTCATAATAGACCCTTTGGTGCCTTATACCATCCTCTCAACCAACCCAGTTTGAGTGAAATTTGAACAACTTCCAAATGCCAGCGCCTACATCAAGGGCTCTCTCTGCTCCACCTGGTGATGGATGAAAATTCCAGAGAATAACATTTACCTCCATCAGGAGCTCCCAGCCCAGGGGTAACAGGAGCATGGAATTTTCCTAGCTCTAATCCTGAGGTTGAGCTAACTCCCAGTTTCTCAGTTCCATAATGGGGCTGAGCTACACTTACCTGTGCTGATAACCCACTTGCAAATCCCCTCCTTGGAGGCTTTCTCCCCTCCCCAACTCGCTGCCACGTACTACTGCCCGTGTTTTCCAGGACCGCCAACAAAGTCACTTATTCTCATATTCTGTTGTCATTGCAACTTCTGAGGAACCCACATTAAGATACACATTCCCTCTCCCTGCAAGAGGGTATGAAGACACAAATCATAAAGGAAGAAAAGCTATCAGCTTGAAATTATTTGCCTCATAGTGATCAAAGATGTGAGCATTAGAGGAAGAACAATTTATCAGACTCTCCAAGATTAAACTAAAATAACCCTCAGTGTAATAAAAGCTACATTCAGGAATCTTTCTATACTCTGCTGTGAGAATACAAATTGATAAAACCATGTAAGAAAAAGATTTGGCAAAATATATAATTTTAAAAGATTCATGCCTTTTTGCTCACTGGGTGTCCTATCATCATTTCTCTATTCATTTATTCACCATATTCAATTAAGTTAATTAAAATGTAACTGATTTATAGCATACTTTACGTGACGTTAAAATCAAAGGGAAGAGGAACCCAAGCGCAGGTTCTCAGAGTTTGCTGTGTTACAGGAAGCTGCTAAAAGGGAAGATGGCGCGGTTAAGGAAGGAATATACCAAGGTCTGCTGCATTCGCTTGCTTTTCTCCTTTGTCCCCTTCTCTTGGCTCTGATGCTGCCCTGGCCTCCGGGCCCTGGTCACATGGTCGTCATTGCCTAAGGCTTGACAAAGCCTTCCCTTAGCCTATTTCTGGATCCTGACTCTTCCATATTGCGTTTCTGGCATTAACCTACCTATTTCTGGAATTAGCCTACTTACTCTTTCCCAGTTGGATCTCGCCCAATTTTCAATGACACTCTTCCCACTCTGTAACGGTAACACACTCTGTTTTGTGACTCACACTCACCCAGACTACAGCCCCATTTGCTAGGACACACTGTCAGGTACCAAGTCTAAAAACCAGGTGCCACTTGCACTAATTTACAATTTGCATCCTCCGTGGGGATTGAAGAAAAGTAAAACTAGAGGACTTGACACATATATGTTTCAGAATTAGCTTTTCTGAAATGCCAGGCATCAGTTTCATTTTTCTGCAAAAATTTATTCTAAACCATGAAAATCACCACTAAATAGTAACGACCCACAGCTTCTTTGTTTTCAATTGGAAACTTTTTATTTTCATAATGACACCTTTTCTGTTTGGGTTTTATACACACAAATGATATCAACAAATAAAAGTCAAATGCTTTTTGTCATCCTCAAGACATTAATTATGAAGATTTTCACAGATATTTCAAAATATTCCCAGGATGTTACATAGAAAAATGAAATTTTGCTGAGTCTCAGGTTCGGAAAGATGGGATCATGAATGGCAGCCACATACCCCAGAGATTCGCTAGTGCTTGATTGGCTGGCCACCTGCCAAGATGTTCTAGCATCTGCAGGGAGGTGCACAAGTGTCACTGAACCAAATTTACAGATGTCAGCCCAGGTGACAATCAGAGCTGCCACTGCAGCTCTGTGCAAGGAAATGCCAGGGAGTGAGGCCCTGAGCTTGAACTCTCGTCATCGTGAACAGAAATGTACACGTCAGCCTCAGAGGGTATCAATTTCAAGAAAGTAAAAGAGAACATACATCCCTTGTGAGAATAAACAGGTTTGGAAATTTATGACCAGCTAATTAAAAATTAAAGTTACTTTTCATTATATGTAAAAGAATCTGTCACATGTAATCCTACATAAACTTTGCAGTAATGTAAATTGATCTTCCTCATACACACATATTTAAGTGATGTCTTTGGATTAGTGACAAGTTTGTGGGACCAAACTTTAGGCAATTTCCATTCTACAAGTGTGTCACACTGACTTGAGCAAAGATCTCAATGTGTCTAAAGACTGTTTGACTTCTTGTTTCAATATATGATGCTCTATGCATGTACATTTAAATATTTTCCTTTATACCTATGATAGAAGTATATTATTTAAGTAGCTTGTACAGACTGACAATATTTTGAGAGGTATTTAATGTAATATGTAAAAAAAAGTGTTTTCTGACAACTAGAACTAATGACGAATGAGTGTCTTATATTCACATAGATTTTGTGCTTTCCAGGTATTTTCATCAAGCTATTTGTACTTTATGCCTGCAATATGCTTATAAAGCAACAGAAGTCAGAAAAATACAAAATTCCACTTTTCAAATGGGAAAGGGGAAAGTCAGGAATTGCTGAAGGCAAAAAACTTTGTGGTTTAACAGGAGCCTGAATAAGTGGACCCACACTGCTTCTCCTTTGTGCTTTTCAATACAGGTGACCTTGAAAGAGATAATCTTCCACTGACAGAATTTGGTGTTTAATATGAATAATGAATATTTATTGGTTTTCCACATAGTATTTTAGCAAATCAGCTCTGAGTGAGACAGTTATTTACTCTACAGTGCAGATAACCTCTGCGTGTGATTTATCATGCCTTATAATTACAGTCTGCACGTAATGTGTTCATTTCAGCCACGTGCCATGAGTTGTTTATTAGTAATAGTGTTCTAGCTCAGCAATTCAATTAACTATACATATCACTGGTGATTTCTAATGATCCCTCACTTTTAAAAATGAAAACAGTGGTTCTTTGTGCATTTTAATGTACCAGATGAAACAAAAAGCTTTACTAAATGATATTAATCGATTTTGTGCATGAGAACAAAAAGGGCACCAAAAGCATTTGTAATTAGCTGAATAAAAGTAAGTGAAGCTCTGTCCTATGTCCAGCGTTATGGGAAGTTGCACAACCTCTTTCTAGAGAATAGAATCACCACATTAGACTCTGTAATATATAAAATATAATGGTGAAACATACATTGATGTGCTGATCCATAATTTGCAGAACATTTTTGTGTGCCTAATGTCCCAAATCCTCACAGTAAAGACACAGTAACCAAAGAAGTCTGAGGAACCTTCTGCCCTGGTATAGGTGATAACGGCCCTTAACATTTATTGGTGATTGTCATGGTTTAGAATGAATAGCTGCAGAAACGTGAAGCCAATACTTCAGTGTTTAAAAATACCTTCTGACATTCTAGAAAATACATGCATAAAGTCTTTTTCACTTATACTCATCCACCTGCCTCCCACCCCAATATCAATTACAGCATTCATTGTAAACACTACAATTGTACCTGATGTTTAGACATGACAGTGCATTCTGACCAATGGAGTAAGAAGTCTGGGTGATAATGAGTCACAATATGGAATGTGTTACCATTGAATTGTAGGAGGAGTGACATTGAAAATAGCATGGAGTGAGGTCAGACCTTTGGGAAAGAGTAGGTAGGCCAATGCCAGAGATGCAAAATCATAGCTCAGGAAGAGTAAGGATCCAGAAACAGGCCTTCAGTAGAAGATGTCAGCCTTGAGCAATGGTGAGCATCACAGCCAGGACTGTGAGGCCAATGTGGCATCAGAGATGAGAGGAATAGATGCAAAAGAAACGTTAAGCAGATCTTAGAAACCTTGGCCTAACCTTCTGTCAAATCCACCTCCTTTGCCCTTACCAGCTTCCCATCACATAACTGACACTCCGAGAGCCTGTACTTCGGTTTTCCTCCTCTCACCTTATACAAAGTAACGGAAGCAATTTATCAAGAGATTGTCTAATTTACTAGATGCAATTTTTTAGTAAATCAATAAGAATAAATATAAGTGGATTTCTTGAATCAAACAGCATAAACATTTTTGAAAATTTATATGTATGCATATTTTGTCAAATCTCCTTTTTTGATGATTGTATTGAATTGTATTTCTTCCTTCTCCTCCTTTTATTTCTTCTTCTTCTTATGACCCAGGGCAAGGAAAAGCATAGCCAAGGAGGAGTCTCTGCCCAGAGCACAGCCAGCCTCCTAAGGCTTGAACCAGGGCAGTGACATGACCAGTATTTGCTATTTACATGCATCCCTGACAGCTGAGTAAGGGATGAACTTGAGACCAGTAGGAATACTGAGACCAGCTGCTAACATGTTAGAGACAACACTAACAAAGAATCAAGCCAGAGGGGCACTCAAAAAAATGTTATATCCTGCAAGAGCAAAACCAGGCTCTGGAGCACAGGAAGGGGAAGGTGGGGTTTGTGATTTGTTTACTCATTTTTTTAACTTATTAATGAGGTGTGTCTTTGGTTCTCATCAGATCTTCTCCTGAAAGTGGTATTTGAGTGGAGGCAGGGGGTTTGGTTGGTAATCTGGGGACCTGTGGTCTGGGAGAAGGAAAGTGAGACAGAGGAGTCAAGGGAGCTGATAAAGGGTCGGCTTTCCATTAGTTCCTTACTCTCGATTATCCCACCCACGGACTAGGAATTTAGGGTATTTCCCAACTACTCCTGCCATTCTGTGCGAGAGATGGAAGGAGAGTGAGGATGAACTCCTGGCATTTCTGACCTGTCCTGGGTGCAACTCCTGTGTAAGGAGAGGCAGGTATGGCTTCATTCCCATGGTATCAGACAAGTAGGCAGAGCGAGGCATCAACAGTGCATGCCGAAAAGTGATTTGTGGTTTTTAAGGTTGTATAAACATCTTTTAATTTTGAAGAATATTAACTCTTCATCATTTTTCCTGGCAACCATTTTTCCTAATTTATAAATACATATATAATTTTATGGATTTTTTCATGTGCAATTTAAAAATAATGTTATCCTTTTTCAATTTTGTCCATTGCTCATACTTAATTCTCATCTTATTGAGATCCAATAAATACTCACTAATATTTTAAGTTAGCTTTTAAAAATATATTTAGTATTAAAATACCATAAGACAACACAAAATAACTGGAATGTATAATATTGTAGCTATAAACATTAACATATTTAATTATATACTAATATGTTAAGCATTTACTAGTTGCATAATCTCTAAATACTGCTCCTCCTTTCCATTCCTAACAGCAATGAGAGATTTTATTTGGTTAGTTATTTTGGTAAAGCAATGCTGTCTCCACCAGGATAGGAATAGAAAATCATTAGCTATTTTATTTTATTTTGGGGAGATAAGGGAAGGGATGGAGACAGAGAGGGAGAGAAACATCAATGTGAGAGGAAAAACATCAATCCACTGCTTCCTGCATGTGTTCTGACCCTCGACCAAACCCACAACCCAGCCATGTGCCCTGACCACCAGGAATTGAACTGGTGACCTTGCACTTTGCCGACTGGTTAGAACGCCATTAACTAGTCTTACTGTTTGTACCCATCTTGCAGTTATGATGAAGCAGCAGGAAGACTGAGCCAACACAACAAAAAGGACCACACCAAGAGAACTGCAGGTGAACAGACCTGGAGTCTTAAATGGGATGCGACTGTAACATTTTTTTCAATGGCATCCAACAATTCCCCTTCTTTGTTTGGAGCCATTTGTAATTGTGATATAATTGACACATAACATTATTAGTTTCAGGTGTACAGCACAATGATTCTGTTTGGAGCACTCTTTATTTGGCTTTCTTTTACTTATAACACAGAGTCCTGATTAAAATGAACATACGTCCAGTGTGGTGACTACCAGGGGAAGGGGTGGGGAAAGCGGAGGAGGGTGTAGCAGGGATAAATGATGACGGAGAGAGACTTGACTTGGGATGGTGAACACACAATACAGTGTACTTAGACCTGTATAATTTTGTTAACCAGTGTCACCCCAATAAATTCAATGAACAGGAAAAAAAAACAAAAAAACCCTGAACATATGCACTTTTTGTTAAAATTATATTAGATCCATTTTTAGTTAGAAAGGAAAAATCCTAGCGCTAGTTCTTTTTCTTTGCATGCTAGCTGGCTTACAGATATTCCGCAGGAATTATGTAAAGGCAAGCTCGAAAAAGAGCAAATGTGGAAACACAGGGTTTGAAAAGCCTGTAACACGACACTTTGGTCTGGCAAAGAGTTTAACTTAATGTACCACTGCACAACCAAATATATTCCATATCACTCCATTTTTCAGTGGTCAGTTCCTGTGTTCACCTGAGGCTGAGTGCTCATCCGCAATCTATGGAGAGAAATGTGTGCCCCGGGCCATTCAAGCTGTTGGTGGAACCCATTCCTGCAGCTATGGACCCAAGTCTCCTGTGTTCTTGCCGGCTGCCCATGAGGGGTCTCTCTCAGGTGGAGACCACGCACCCTTCTTGCCAGCCCTCCTTCTTCAAGCCAGAAACAGTGCATCAAACCCTCTCGTGTTTTAAGCTCTGTGATGTTCTCTGTTTATAAGGGTTCTCACAGCTCTGTAAGGAATAAGCCCACCTACCCAGCATCCTTCATAAACCCACACGGATAATCTTCCAGCACCGCAGTCACAGGCTGCGGGGAGGCAAGCAGCATGCGGGTACTCCCAGTGGATACGCAGGAAGTGTTGGGCTCACCTGCACCCTTTTGGAGAGATCCTTTTCAATGTTTATTATCACCCGTGCACCCATAGCGAGTTCTGCTCTTGCCCCACGATCTCAGTGCTGCAGTGTCCTCCTCTTACTTTGCACTTGACCGCTGCTCAGAGCTCTTGGCCACAGTGTCCCCCGTGGCTGTCGCTCTGTCTCCCACCGCAACAAGGGAGAGTTGAGTGTGAGCAAAACCACACTTCTCTGGACCCCATGTTTCTTTATTCTTCCCAAACATCCCACAGGTTTCATGGGTATGCCAGACTTGACTGAAGGATGTGAGCACCTAAGAATGACAGCTAAGAAGGGAGCCCTCTCAGGTTAGGATTTTCAAATACAGGCCTGGACTTGGTGGAGACAAAGGAGGTACCGCAGGTGCAGACCTGAAGATTCTTACCCCTAGATCCATGTCAGCTCCGTAAGAGTGCTTTCCTAAACGTTCCGTCCTTTGGCGTCTCGCTCTCCAAGAAATGGGTTCTAGTTCATACAGGTGCGGGGCCCTAATCCCAGTGCTGGTCAAATCCATACACTGAGGAAAATGAATATATTGGAATATGGTTATTAACATAAAAATCGGCCACATTGTAATAATATATGTGTTTGAGTGCAGCAAATAAAAATATCTTCGAGAGAGTCCAATAATTATGAAATACTGATGAAATAAATGATATTTCAAAATATTTGAAAAACCTATAATCTGACAATATCTGTCATTTTTATTAGTGGCAAATGTTTAGGAATATCGCTAACTTTACTATACTTTTCAGGTGCTGCCTTTCTTCATAATAGACAAAATGCTAACTTATCATTAAAGATTAGTCATTAAAAAGATGTAATGTTTTCCACCTAGGTTCACAGATCCCTGGATTTCTAGCCATTGACCCCAGTTCAGAACCCCCGTTGCTTTTCTAATTCAATGTTTTTAATATTTAGAGGAGTAGAGAGGGATAAAAGAAGAAAAGGTCATTCTGCCTCTCCAGTAAAGAACAGATTTAAATTCAATTTGTAGATGGCTTCTGAGTACCTATTATGTGCAGGACATTTGTCAAGAAATGTGGTCAAAGAAAAGGAGACATTTTACCTAAGGAAATATTAAACCACAGAACACTTTTCTACCCAGTCTCATTGCTGGTTTTCCAACAGGATTTCAACTGCTCCCAGGGGAGCCCAGTTTCAATTATTTAGACTTATGTTTTATCTAATTTAACTAACCTACTTTCAGTGGACCTGGGGTTGGAAAGAAGCAAAAGATGCAAAGGATAAAATGATTCTATAGGGTGCTTCTGTGATAATTCAAAACACATAACTGATTTATCAAAGATTACCAAAATGCAAGATTCCTAAACAGCAGTAAATATTTAAAGCGCTGATGGAAACGAAATTAGAAGCAGGAATTAAGACCTCTAATCTTTTCACCTGCTCTGATGCAATAGGAAAGCTTAATGAGAGAAAGCCTTGGATATTTGCTGATGGTGCACTTGTGGGCTTCCCCTCCATTACTGAGCACATGGAAAGAGTAATTTTTCAAATTGACATTCACTTTTGAAAATGCTTTAATGTGTTAAAATAAATCCAACAAATGTAAAGAAGCCATTATTTAAAGGAGATGCACAGCAATAAGCTGATTCATGCCATGAAAATAATTTTATCTTAGCAAATGTCTTCCGCATATCATCTGCAAAGCTTTTGCTAAAAATAAGACCTGGAGGAACGAATCCAAACTGCTTTTCTAAACAGGTAGAAATTCTCAAAATACTAGAGTTAAAAAGGGAATTTGTCCAGAGTACTGGTCACTATGTTTTTCACAAGTTATCATTAATTTGACTTTTTTCCCCCAAAAACAAGTCATGTATTCATAGAAATAGGATGTGGGGTGGATGCGTTAATCCTAGCAATTCAGAATTAATAACTTACTAATGGGGCTCATCTTTGGTGTCTTCATCGCACAGAAGATGGTAAGATGCTGGCCCGTCAGCCCTAATTCGGACGCTGGCCGCCAGGATACATTTCAGCCATGGCACCAGGCAGTGGTGAGGGGCAGGATCTGAAGAACTGAATCCAACTCTTCCTTTTACCAGCTGGATGGCCTTGAGCAAGGGTCTCATCCTCATTAAGACTCAGTTTATGCATCTGTAAAGTGGTGCTTACTTCAAGACCTATCAATGAACATCAAATGAAATATGTTTGAAAGAGCTTATAAATTGTAAACTGTAAAATAAAGACACTCCTTGGTGTTTATCAAGTTATTTTAACTCTCATTTCATTTTCCTCCAACTTTTAAAATAGATGATTCATCAAAACCAAAATCTAGCAGCCTAAAAAGAACAGACATCGCTCAAGCATCATTTATCTTGCAGCAGAATCTGTAAAGCTCTATATGTGTGTTTCTGAGAACAAAAGAACTCATCTTTAAAGAATTGAGACAGTAAGCTAATGACAAGGGGTTTGTTCATCCTGGTAGGGGTCGTAAATTTCAGGAGTATGTAGAGTTATGGAATGAAGAAATGCCCATTAAAACAATCCAGCTACAAACACATGTGTCTGACAAAAGACTAGCATCTTGGATAAATAAAGAACTCCTAGAACTCAATAAGAAGACACACATCAAATTTTAAAAAGGACAAGAGGTTTGAACAGACTCATCACCAAAGAAGGTATACAACTAAAAATAAACAAGAAAGAGTATTCCATGTCATTAGTCATCATGGACATGAAAACAAAAATAAATACGTGAAATAACACTACACATTCATCTAAATGGCTAAAATGTAAGAATTACCTACAACACCAAACTGACAAGAATGTGAAGCAGCAACCACTGCTTTCAGACATTGCTGGCATGGACATGAAATTATAGGACCATTATGAAGCATTTCTAAAACTTGTAACAGCCCTGGAGTATCAATAGAAGACTGGGTAAAATTCAGGATAATCATGCAATAATAAAATGAAACCAACTACTGAGTATGCAATGAAAGAGATGAATCTCAAACACAACATGCTGAACAATAGAAGCCTCACCCTCCCCACAAAAAACAAACAAAAAACCCCATACATATCATATGACTCCATTTATATGATGACCAGAAACTAATCTAAAGTCTAAAGTAATCAGAACAGTAGTTTTGGGCAGGTGTCTGGTGGAGACTGAAGGAAGAAAGCAGGAGGGAACTTTCTGAGATGATGAAGGAGTATGAGCTATGCAGATGGAGAAATTTGTCAAAATGCAGCCAGTGTGCACTTAAGACCAGTGCATTTCATTATATCTACGTTTTACACCCTGATAGAACTCTAAACAAAAATTAAACTGATTAGCATCAGTACACTAAGATATTTGGCTAAAAGCATATTGATA
Organism: Pteronotus mesoamericanus; assembly: GCF_021234165.1. Lineage (NCBI taxonomy): Eukaryota > Metazoa > Chordata > Mammalia > Chiroptera > Mormoopidae > Pteronotus > Pteronotus mesoamericanus. The sequence continues at coordinate 3,867,016 of NW_026555277.1, forward strand.
TCGGAAATTTATGAAATGCATAAAAAATAAGATGACGTTGATGGGTGGCTAGACGGATAGAGATGTGACAAGATAAGAGTGGTAAAATGCAGAATCTAGGAGTCGGGTATATCAAGGTCCACTGTAATTTTCTTTTCAGTTTCACTATCTATATATTAGAAAATTTTCACAGTAAAATTATGAACTAAAACATAAAACATACCCAGCTATACTTCCATGTGTGAATACTCATCTAAGACATCTGAGGTCCTGCCTTGCAGGACGTGATTTATCCTCTGCTTCTATAGCCTGAAACACAGCCAAACACAGAGACAGGAGGGGGACAGTGCCCCTGACACTTAATTATGACCCAATTCAATTTTTTAACGGCCCTCTAACTCTGAATGTTCTTGCTTAGAGAAGTTAGGCATCATGGGAGGGTGCTTCAGTAGGAGCTGTGATACCATTCCCGTTAAATTGAAAGCTGAGACTTCCACCAATAATTCCCGGGTCAAGTGGAGAAGTGGGGTGATGTTGATTGAGCAAGGTCAGTCCCTCCCACCCCTCACTGGGATATAGGTGCCATTGCAGAGTGGAGCCCTTGGGGACTCCACAGCACATTTTGTGTCCAGTGGTGAAAGATAACAAAAAACAACATTCCTAAATAGACAAGGCAGCCCATCAGTGAACAGACCCTCAGGAATAAAAGCGTAGGTGAATCCAGGGCTTAGAAGTTGGGCCAACACTGAAAGAATGGGGAATGGATAGCAGAGGAAGGCAATTGCAGACACCTTCTCTGGTCTTATAATCACTTGGAGAAATGATGTCATAAATTCCCCTGTATTTTCACTTTCTTTTCCTGATTTCCTCTAGACATTCGATATAGTGTTTCAGAATGAGAACCAGTGGGTTGAATCCAGCAAAAGATCATTACACAGTGTCTGGTCTGATTTAAAAAAATTTTTTTAAAGATTTTTATTTATTTATTTTTAGAGAGAGGAAAAGGGAAGGAGAGAGGGAGAGAAATATCAGTGTGTAGTTGCCTCTTGCAGCCCCCACTAGGGACCTGGCCTGCAACCCAGGCGTGTGCCCTGACTGGGAATCGAACCTGCAACCCCTTGGTTCTCAGGCCAGAACTCAATCCACTGAACCACACCAGCAAGGGCTGATTTTAAAATTTTAATTTCATTGTCTTTCACTAGGATACCCACTTTATTGTTCAGACAGGCTATTTTTCTCACATTTGCCTCACCCCTGTCCAGATTTCCACATTTATATTACCTCTGTAACCTCTGTACAAAATTGAATTCACTATTGCTTCTTTGAGAGATAATTCCTTGCATTTTAAAATTATTTTTTGTCCCCATTTTACAATATCAGTTGATCTAGTTACTGTCACCTGAAAATTACCTTTTGTTGTTGTTCCATCATTGGTAGGTGTAGACGTGTTGTTATTTCAAGCACTGGAGGACCCACGGATTGTGAGCACTGAGGTCAGTTTAGGGTCAGGCTGCCAGGCCTGCTCCAGCTGTAACACCTGCGCTGTTATATGGGTGATGCTCTGCCAAGGTGGAGCGAGCACGCTTGTGGTCAAACACATGCTTCTTGCAATATTCAGGTCAGGTATTTCTGGAGCTTGATAAACAGGGTGAACCCCTAAGAGGATGACACAAAGTTCCCAAGCCCCGAGGAGATTCCTTAGCCCCCAAATATGTTCAATACTTGTGCTCTGTCTTAGATGGTGATAAACCAACCCAATGAGAACTTCTCCCTTAGAAAATATGAATAAGTGACCCAAGAGAATGTGGCTCTTCAGAGCACTGATTTTATCCTTAAAACTGCTGGGCTTCATGTTTTCTAAAAGACTTATGACATATTTCAGTGTTAGAAAAATTGGGACCAAGAATGACTATTGAGTCATATATATCTTCTAGTTTCTTAATGTGTCCATGCACTAGAACACCATCAACAAAGATAATCTGCATGTGCCTCTTTTTTGACATTTGAACAATACACACACACACACACACACACACACACACACACACACACATGCACTAATTTAGTATTCTATTAAATGTGTGTCACTGTATAGTGGGAGCCAGCCAAGTGCCCAGCAAGTTGTAGGTGGCCTTGAACTCAGTAAATGTTTATGGGGGGAGAATCTGCTGTGGCATGACCCTGGCCTAGGTAATGAGGACACTGATGCCTCCAATGAATAGTAAATAAATGAATGAATTACTTCCCATCAGCACATCTTGGGCCCCCTGTAGATGTTACCCTGGACTTTAGATTTTACTTCGTAGAGAGCTCAAAAAGGCCAGGGGTAAATACTTAGAATTCAGAAACTGCCTACTTTTATGAGAGATGTAGCTGTACACATGGAGATCAGTCACCCCAAACTCCAGAATGTACAGATGGAATTAGTCCTTAAGGCAAAATATCCTGGAAAGAATATTTAATAACTTTACAAAGTTAAGTCACCAACTCTGGCAGACTAAAACCCCCTTTCAGGTGTAGAAAGTAATTCACGTTTCTTTCATTCAGACAGAAAAAGAAATCTGTTATAAAAGAAATATCTGTTTTCTCAAAATCAAATGTCACGTGGATGTTATGGGTGTTATGTTCCTTATTACCGAGCAGGAAAAGGTTGCTGTTTAACAATTTAGTTCAAAATAATTAGCCTCCGAGAGGCTGTGATTTACAAATGCCGCCCCTAACTCCCATTAAGTTTAATTGGATTTATAGAAGGGAGAGCATAGTCCTGTCTTTCAAAATTAAATTTAGGCTGAATTCAAGAATGAGAGCCTCTGGTTGACCTGGTCATTTTCCTTCTGAAATCATTCCCACAATTTGTTTATGACCCTTTCACATCATTAACTTTTATAATTTCACTTATTTATTTACCACAGCTTGCTTATCTTTTCAAGGCTCCTCATTTCTAGACTTTTGAAATTGTTTTTGAATGGCTAATTATTTCCCAGTCGCCCTATTCCTTCCTAAGCCAGGCTTTGTCGTTATCACCAAGTAGCTGTTTCTGCAGGTCCATTCTCCTTCTCCTAGAGCATCACTCTGGGGGGCCGTGCTTCCTGACTCTTTCTCGAGGGAGACACTTGCCAGTTATTAATATCTGAGTCTAATTATCTATTACCTCATCCTAGCTGTGCCAAAGAGAGACTTGCATTTTTTTCACATGAAATATATGTTGTATGAAGCACCATGGAAGAAATTCTAGATGGAAACCTGGCTCTTAGCTTGTGGTGATTAGCAAGTGAAACAATGCTGGGAAGAGAAGACACTAACATAAAATGGAGGCAGAATAGGCAAGGAGGGGAGGATCTATTGCCACTTGTCATAGCATATATCCTTTCTTTACCCAAAATCCTTTGGTCCTCTTGGGTTTCCTACAAATGTAATGAGTAGACGCATCTCCTCAATGTTATAATCTCCACTTTCTTAAAATCATTTTTTAAAATGTCCAGCACATAGAGAAGTCTAGGAAAAAAATTATTTCCATTTCCAAGATTATTAAATTTTAACTTTTTTTATTGATGCTTTTATTCATGCTTTTATTCATGTCCTACTGCCATGTAATAAATTACCACAAACTTAATGGCTTAAAACAAAAATGCATTATTTTATGATTTCTCTAGGTTAGAAGTTTGGTGCAGTGTGACTATGTTCTCTGCTGAGGGGTCCCAAGGCTGAAATCAAGGTGTGCACTGGACTGAGTCCTCATCTGGAGATTCTGGGAATATAATGATCTCTCTCCAAGTTCAATTTTCTTCTCAGCACTTCAGTTCTTTGTGGTAGTAGGACTGAGGTCCCCATTCCCTTGCTGGCTGTGAGCCAGGGGCTGTTCTCAGTGCCAAGGGCTTGTCTGCACATCCTGCTATGGAACCCCCTCTTCCTCAAGGCGCAATGACACAGAGCACCCTTCTTGTGCTTTCAACCTCTGGTTTCCTCCATCTCTGACCTCAGATTGAAAGGGCATGTGTGATTAGGTCAGCCAGCCCACCCAGATAATCTCCCTTCTTAAAAGTCAACCTGAGCCATTTAAATTATTCAAATCAGGGTCAGAAAAAACCATCATATCTATAGCCCTGGGATTATGCAGGACATGTACACGGGTCAGGGATCTTGGGGATCATGTTGTAATTCTTCTTACCACATACCTTCAGCAATGTCTTGGTGTAAAGCAACCTTGGGAGCTTCTGGAGTAAAATCTGATACTAGCCTCCATACATGGAGGGCAAGGAGAGACTGGAGAAAGACATAGAATACTCTAGATTGGTAGGAGACAGGTGTAATGATCTGTCATTACAAGGAAACATACACACAAAGCTTGTCTTGGACAGCGGCAAGAGCAGTGGATCTTCGCACCAGTGGCCAGAATCTTTAAAGTTCACACAGAAGTCTTACCTGGGTCCAGTCATGTATACCATCCAGATGGTCTCAACACCACCTCACTCTCTGAATGCTCTGTCCATGAAAATGGCTTCCACTGCGGGAACACTGGACAGAATACATATCCCAATGACAGGACAGGGAGGGTGGACTCTCTGATTCCTCAGTTCCAGCGTGCAGGTCAACCTGCAAGTCATCATAGGAGCTGTCTCATCCTCTTGATGACCTCCTCCAACATTTCTTAATACACTCTAAACATAGAACAGCATACTATATTGCAGTCAAAATAAAGAAAGAACTCCTATACAGATCAACATGGATAAATCATTAAAAAAAATTTAAGTGGAAAGACAAGTTGAAGAAGATATGGATACTACAACCATTCATGCAAATTTTGTAAATTAGTACATATATACGCGTTGAAAACATGCATGAGAGATAAATAGAGCAAGTTCAGGATATTGGAAAACTCTGGTAAGAGAGGCAGAGGAAGCAGGGGCTCAGTACACTTGGTATTTCATTGATGCTGAACACACAACTTCTCTATCACTGCACAGTGCCCAGAGCTCTCATTGGCTGCTGACAGCCTCAAGTGTAGTGCGTGGACGTTTGGAGAACAATGGTTGCATTAATGGAAGATCTGAGTTCCTCAGGCATTTTCCACCAGCCTCCTGTACTATCCCTTTTCCCTTGGCCATGAAAATGGCCTTAGTCCTTAGGTTCTGCCTTTTCTGTAACATACTCTGAGCAATCTGATGTCTGAGCTACATATGGTTTGAAATTTATTGAAATATTTGGTGTCCCTAAATGCTTATCACATATTAGAATTTCAATAAATTAGAGACTGGCATTGCCTACAGCTTCTTAAGACTTCAACTCCAGACTGATTTTACCCATATAACATTAGCTATACTGCCATTCATTTTTTCAGTTGAGTTAAAATAATAATAGTGTAACTAACACTTATGTGTCCTTTCAATGAAAACAAAAACAAAAAAACTTTGGCAATGATCTTTAGATGCTGTTGGTAATTGAAAAGCAGAATGATTCTGGAGACCAACCACTTAGGAAAACCTGAATTATTTTGTATTTCACTTACCTTGCTTAGATTGTTTATTAAAACATAAAATGCCACACACATTTTGAATCATCATTTTACATTTAAAATATTATAGTTGCACATTCATTTGTTAAATCCAAATTACTCACCACTGTTCCTGGCACCTAGGTAGGCTGCTGGCATAGTGCAGGCACTTAACAAATTGGTGGAATTAATTTATAAAGAGATAAAAATATCATTTTTCGGTGGTTTACTCGAATTTGCATTTTTGAAGGTAAGATAAGTATCATCAAATGTTCTTTCCATCAAACAAGTAATAAAAATCATTTTCTAACTATGAGATAAGGCATTATATGTGGATTCTATACATGAAATAACATAGATAAGTATGCAATAAAGTGCTTGACATTTAATATTAGTTCTCTCCTTTTTTCCTAATTGGAAATGTTTAATATCTCAAAAAGAATTTTTCTCACTTTACATTTTTCTTCATTTTTCTTTAATTAATTTCCTCTATGGGTTATAATTTGCCTATTTTCTATTCTTTTTGAATTCCTCTTATGCTTTCCAAAGCTAAGTCATCAAACTATAATAACACATTTGCAAAACTGGGTAATTAACTTGGTCCATGTTTTCAAAATGATTTCTGGTATTCAAGTCTATTTGCTTGCCTTATTTAAAGTGAATTGAACTTCCATTCACAAAGTATATAGAATATTAGATTAAAGCTTTCATTACTTAGTAATAGTAGATGTAGCCAAAACAGCTATGATTAAAGAACATAGTAAAATGAAAAATATTGAATACATAATTTTGTGATTGAAGAGTATTGTGCAGTTATTGGTGCCTTCCACTGACAATTGGGGAACAAATCATGTTCACATAACTCAGCAGGAATATCTGACCTAAAACTGAGGATTTCTATACTGTATAAAAATATGGTATTTATGCAAAATCTTGTTTTTCTGTGCACTTGTACAACTGATCAATCTAATAAGCATCAAATTAGAAGAATTTGTAATTTGTAACTATTAAATTAGAAGAATCTTGTAATTCTTGGTTACAACACGGTGCTGCAGTCACATTTATGTTGAGGCATCCTTATGATTCATGTTCCTTTTTCCTAGCATTCAGCATTTCCATTTTAAAATCAGGCACTAATACTCCATTACAAAGGATCCTATTGGTTAAAATTGGTATTTATGCAAGGAATATGCTTAGCAGCATATTTTCTAAGTGATGATCAAATTTAGTCTTTTGGAATAATACCCTTTGATGGCTCTGTTCTGCCTATTTTGCTATGAATTCTTTCTGTTAGGCATGATTACGTCAGCAAGCAAATGCAAACGCTACTTCATGTCTCTTAATAAATGCACTTATTAATGCAATTGCTGCAATGGTTCTGCTAGCAAACCTACGCCTTTCTTTCTCATGCACCTCAACTCACTGTCCTTTTGTCATCTCTCAGTATGACATTTCTTTTCTTATAAAGAAATCATCTGAAATATTAAGAAGCAGTTATCTGATATTAAAAATGACTCTCTCAAAATGTAAATTTTCAATAACACCAAATAGCTTAAAATAAACTTCTGCCTGTTACTAGAATGTGATTGAGGAGATGAAGATAAAATAGAAAAAAAGATAACAAAAGCACAGTAAGTCACCTTTATCAATTGTCTGTGGCTTAACTATACCTCTGTGTCAATCACAGTATGGGGTAAAAGGGATCCAGAAACACTGCCCTTGTTATTTTCTACAAGATTTGAGGTTAGTAAGGGAAATATGTAGGAAGGAAGGAAGGAAGGAAGGAAGGAAGGAAGGAAGGAAGGAAGGAAGGAAGGAAGGAAGGAAGGAAGGAAGGAAAAGAAAAAGAAAGAAAAGAAAGAAAGAGGGAGGGAAAAAGAAAAGAAGGAAGGCAGAAAAGGAAGGAAGGGAGGAAGGAAGGGAGGGAGGGAGGGAGGGAGGAAAGAAGAAAGCAAGAAAGAAATTTTATTTGAGAAAATAATTGAAGTGAAATTGACCTGTACTAACTTAGTAATCAGCTACTAAACTTCTGTTCATGTTTTTGGAGCTTGAAACTAAAGCATTGTAGGTGATTCATGGGACAGATATTTCCTAGCAACTACTATGTCTAGGAATTGTATGAAACACCAGAGATAAAATTATGAATGACCACCACTACCATAATAAAAATAAATTTATAATAACAATTTGATGTCATTTATTAGATGCTCCATAATTGTCAAGTACTTTGCCCCATCCTTCCAAAACCCTCAAACATCTAAGAAGGATGCGAGACCTAAGTGCATTTTGTCTAAGAGAGCACTGGGTTCTAGCTGTGTGATGCTATCAGTCACTCAATTTGCTCATCCATGAAATAAGAGCAATGATATTACCAAACTCATAAGGCTTTCATAGTGATTAAATAAACAAACAACTAAATAAGGAAAGTGTTGAGAACAGTGCCCAGAATGTAATAAGTCCTATGTGAGGGTTTAAGTTTTCCAATGACATTGTATATGCTGAATAAGTGATCAAACCATGACCAAAATGTGAACATAATTTATTTCACTTACATAAGCACTCAGAGCAAAAAGCTTATGCCCTAAAGTGTTAATAGTTTCCAGATGGGTAGGTGGGAATAGAGACAGTTAGAGCCAGTTTCTTCTTAATGTTTTCAGCATTTTCAAAATGTTATAAAATTACCATGAACCTTTCATTAATTAAAAGAGGAAAATTTCAACAAAATAAACTGGAATTAACAGTAGCTTGTGCTCTCTCTTGAATCTGGAAATAGTTACCTTAAAAGATTATTCTTAAACATAAGCAGTTTAATAACAAGTTTCTTCAAATCACCTGCTCCCTCATTTGCCTGAGTTTATTAGTCTAACATGATATGTGATATGACATTTTTCACATTATCAGGTACATTGTGCAATGAAATAACATACATTGCCAAAAATAAAAGTTTTTCTTTTAAAATTAATTTTGTAAATAAATATACACTATTTATTACAATTCATTTCCCCTCAGGTAATACAAAGATGAAGAACGTTCTATTATTTTCATGCCTGAAAGATTAATATCTCAGTAGCTACGGATATTCCAAGAATAACTGTAATAAACCAAAAATGAAAAAGTGGGGTCGATAGCATCTTTAGTTCATCTCTGAAGTATATGCCAAGCCAAGAAGAGTTCATATCCAAGGTATCTTCTCTACCAAATGCATTGAAGCACCCAAGAGAAAAAATGAATCTAAATTCAATAAATATGTAGTAACTGTTTTACCAAAGGAAGGGATTAATTTTCTCAATCCATACCACAATACAAGGCATTGTTTCAGACTCTGTGGGGCATTCAAAGAGGTAGACAACCCAGATTTCATTTCCATAAAACCTTCAATTGGTTTAGGAAATCTGGAGTAAAGTAGTTAATAACAGACTTAGCAATAAAAAGCAGTGACCCTTCTGTTCGTAGGCTGGGGCTCAGCCCACTGCTGAGACTTTATAATGGTTTTAAATTTTTTTTAAATATTTTATAATGAACTTTGACATTAAAAATAAAATCAATCTGCATTTAAGAAAAAAAGAAAGAGAGAGAGATGGAACTCCTCCCTTTTGCAACAACAACAATGAAGTGGAGAATATTAAGCTAAGTGAAATAAGCCAGTTGATGAAAGACAATTACCATATGATCTCACCTATAAGTAGACTTTATTCAACAAAATAAACTAATGAACAAAATAAACCACAGGCACGGAAACATGGAGCAGACTGAAAGTGACCAGAGGGGAGGGGGAGAGAGGACAGTGGTGGAAAGAAGGGGAAGGGACTAGAAAAAGAATATGTATGAATGACCCATGGACATGGACAACAGAGTGGGGATTGACTGTGGGAGTGGGGGGTGGGGGTGGGATGGGTGGAGGGGGGTAAAGGCGGAAAAACTGAGACAACTGTAATAGAATAAACATTATTTATAAATTAAAAAAATAAAAACACATATGCAAAAAAATAAAAAGCAGTGAGTACATGGCCCTTTTTCATGGAAAAAGTTTTTTTGAAAATCTATCCAATTCCATGACACCAGATGGAACTTCTTGTCGATACTTTATTCTTTCATATGTGTTGCATGTATATAGCTATTACATTGTTCCGCCTCCTTCTAGAATTGGGACACAATTTTTCTATAAAATATAGGATTTATGGCTAGAGTCATTGTGTGGAAAGCCAGTGGATGACAGCTTACTTGGACAATTTATCTTTTATGGCACTACTTTAGGAGATTAATTTTGGGTATGCAGGTTCAATTCTCTCAGCCCCAAAAGATGGGCAGGGTAAATTTTTTCACATAAAAGACTTTTATTGGAGCTGGCAGTACATAATGTGGGCAGACAGTTTAGAGCATTTTCATTTGGCAACACCCTCCGAATTTGTACTAATATAGCATGCTTTGTTTAGGAATTTAGGAAGCATGTGCTTCTCTCCACATGAACTCATCTGATACCCACACTAGCTGTAGGATGCATGCTGTCTTCTTACCCTCTCTATCTTCCCCACCCAGTTTACAGATGGAAGAAGTGGTTCTGGAAGGTCACCGGACTTGCTCTTGCTCACAGGCTGAGACACAATGCCAATCAATGCATTAGGAACCTTGCCATGATCACTAGGTTAGAATATAAAGGGTTACATTTATTGACATAATAACTTCACATTTTTAAATTAAAAAATACAAGTCACCGATTACGTTAAATATGTTTTAACGCACAGGTTGTAATTGCTCGGCTGTTAAATATTTTTACAACTTTCCAAGTTTTGTCCTCAAGTTAATTTTCCCCACTTTATTTTTTTAGTTAAAATTTTTTTCTTAATCCCTTTCACTTTTTTCACCCTCCCCATTTCCCATCTTCCACCTGGCAACCAAAAATTTGCTCACCGTACCTATGAATTTTTTCTGTTTTGTTTATTTTCTTTCCAGATTCCGTGTATAAGTGAAATCAAAGGGCATTTTTCTTTCTGTCTGACTTACTCCACTGAACATAATACCCTTCAGGTCAATTCATGTTATCACAAAGGACAAGATTTAATTCTTTTTTATGGCTGAGTAATATTCCATTGTATATACATACAACATCTTCTTTATCCATTCATCTGTTGGTGGAAATTTAAGTTACATTCATGTCTTGGCAATTATAAATAATGCTGCAATGAATATATAGGTGCATATACCATATTGAAATTCTTTAGATGACTATCTGGGTCATATGTTATTCTACAAAAATAATTATTCAAAAAGCACAGTAAAACTTCAGGAGTTAAAGAAATCCCTAACTCAAGATGTTTTTCTTGATATACTCCTTAATGTGAACAAACTGCAGGCAATACTGCTACAATGAGGTTCAGCGATTGATAATCTTTAGATGGCGCACATAGCAAAGATCCTGCCCTCCTTATAAATAGTAAGCATCTAAGTGTTGGCTGTGATTATGGCCAATACATGAATACCTAATGCACAGTGCTCTTGGGGTCTCTATGATGTCTTTAAATGTGCCCTTAGATGTTTCAGCATCAGCAGAATTGGAACTATCACCCTAGAGTCCGTTGAACAGGCCTTGCTATCTCTGTCCTTTGTTCAAGCTGCTTCATCTACCTGTATACGCACATCCCTATTGTGAACAATAAACTCTGCATCCATAAAACTTCAGTTCATATGTTATCTTCCTCACACCAAACACTCACTATTGTACCCAGGATTACTGCTGCCCTTGAATGTTCCTGCACAGCCCTCTATTTTTCTCTTCACTCATCATGACTTCATTCCTTTATTTGTTTATCTATTCAACATTTACCTAATGTCGAAGCCAGTCACTCTTCTATGAATACAGAAGATACAGCAGAAAACAAAACAGGGAGGGTTGTTGTCTTCATATAACATATAGTCTAGTGGAAAGAAACACTGAATATATGAGAAAAATAATTAATAAAATTATTAAAATTATAATAAAACATAAATAGAAGATGATGGGACTTGTGGTAGAATACAAGTAGATGAGAAATGATATGAATGATGTTATTAGAAAAGACTATTAGATAATAAATTGGAACAAAGAGATGTGAAGGATGGGATCTATCCAGGCATTTCAACTGTTGGGCAAAGATCAGTCCACACAGGGTCAGCAGGCACACAGGTTTTTGGGCAAGAGCGGGGCTGGAATGGCTGAGGACCCAGAAAGCACCTGGATGGCTAAAGCTTAGTGAGCAAGCGAGACATGGTACAAAATGGGTCTGGGGTGCAGGTGGTAGCTGGAATGCGCAAGACTTCTTGAAATTTTAATTTTATTCTAAAAAATAAGAGGATATTGAATAGCTTTCAAGAAGGAATGAAATCATCATGTATTTAAAAATATTATTTCAAGAGGCCTCAGTTCAATTTTCCACACAAACATGTCAGATTATCAATCAGTCCCTTTCCCTGAGAACCTCCTTCTCAGAGTACCTCACTTTCCAGCTCCACTCTCAGTTTGCTGCCCCTGATCTAATGTACAGCTCTCACCCTGGGAATATCTCCTCATTACTGGCTTGGCAATCTACTTGCCTCCCTCCTATACTACATATGGCTATCAAATTTTCATTTTCAGAGCCTGTTTCCTGGATCCCTTGGCTGCTGTCCTTGTAAAATGTATAATTAGTCTACAGCTACTTATTCCCTCCTCACCTTTGTTATACTTCACTTCATTTCACCTCACTCCACTGACTTTGGGATTATTTTGTCCAGTGAAATGTGAACAGGCATTATACCTGGTCCAAACAGAAATTTTAATGTACTTACATGATTTGGCTTACCTCAGTTCTAGAAATTTTTCTTGTATGATTCCTTTGCTAGTTTCCTCTCCTCCTTTTTTTATTCTTCTCTTCTGCAGCTCCTCTTGGAGGGATTATGGTTTTTTTGCATTGATTTTCTAGTTTTCTTAACTCTTTTATTTTTCAACCCATTGCCCCATTTTTTCTACCTATGAGAATTTACTTAGTTTTGTGTTGCTACTTTTTATTCACTTAAAATTTTCATGTGAACAACTGGGTAGAATTCAGCAGAGATTCCTAGGACTGGTAGAGGAACAGCATTGTAGGGGAGAGGGATAAGGATTCTATTCATGCCCTGACTGGTGTACCTCAGTGGATTGGTCATCATACAGCAAACCAAAAGGTCAGCAGTTCAATTCTGGGTCAGAGCACATGCCTGGGTTGCAGGCTGGGCCTCCAGTTGGGGGTGCATGAGAGGCAACTGATCAATGTTTCTCTTGTATATTGATGTTTTTCTCCCTCTCTTTCTCCCTTCTTCTCGCTCTAAAAAATTAAAAAAATGTTTTAAAACAAGAATTCTATTCAAATATTAAATTTGGCAACTCTCGGAGAGAGTGGTGGATACAAAAGTCTGGACTCAAATTCAAGGTCTTAGTGAAAAATATACAAAGTTGGCTATGAGCATATATGTTGTAGTTAAATCCAAGGGAATGTGTGAGATCACTGAAGCATAAAACATGACTGGAGAGAAATTCTACAGCCAAGTCACATGAGCTCCCACAATTAGAGTTTGGACAGAAGATTATGAGATAACAAGAAACTGTAGAGTTACAAGCGAGATTTGAGTGAGTGTTGCAGAAGCCAAGAGGTGTGCATATGAATAACAACAAATCAGACACTAGTCTACCACATTTGACTAATGGATGTCAGCGATGCCCTGGACAAGCAGTGACAGAGGAGTAGTGGATAAAAAAGTGAGATGTAATCAGGTTGAAGAGCAGAATACAACTCCGTAGGGACAGTTTTTTGAGTGAACAAAAAAGGTTGTGGCTCCCACAGACTTCAGTGCCAATGGAAATTCTTGGCCCTACCCTCAGTGACTAGTGTCTTTATAAGTAAAGGAGGTGACACAAGGAGACAGAGAGAAGGCCATACGAAGAGAGGCAATTAGAGTCACGCAGCCCAAGGCCAAGGAGTGTTGGGAGCCACTAGTGGCTGGAAGAGGCAAGCAAGGATTCTCCATTTGGACCTTCAAAGGGAGTGCGGCCCAGTGCACCTGAGTTGGATGTGTGGCCCCCAGTCTGCAAGAGGATGTATTTTTTTCTACTATTTTAAGGTACCCAGTTAATGGTATTGATTCTGGCATCTCCAGTAAAGTAATACTTTGACTTACACTAAATATGAAACTTTGGACAAAGTAGGAACTGCTGAGTTATGTTTAAAATTTGTTTTCCTGCAGCACTTCCTAAAATTACTCAAGCATAACTTTTAAATACATTTTAATATGATGTCTTCTGAATGTATACCTCCTACGTTGACTACGCCCTCATTTTGTTCTTGTTTTTTTTTTCCCATTTTGGGATTCATTTTTTTCTGGCTTGGTATTGCAGCACCTCTCCTGTCTTCAGCCTCTCCATGTATCCCCACTGCAAGCAGGGCTTTTTCGTTTTTGATTGCACATAATCATACTGCCCTTCCCTCAGTAGCTGAGAAGCGGAGCCTAGTGTATCTGAAGGCTAAGGTGGTAGAATAATGTGTTGTATTCTAGAATGCTAAATTATCATGACAGAATACAAAGGCTACCTATCAACCAGTTTCCCTAAATTTAGATTCTACAATATATAAAGGGGGATCCCCCCAAAATGGAATTAGGTTCTGAAGGGCAGGCCCTATGTAGGAAAGGCTTCCCCTGCTAAGTGGATGTTCTCGGGACCCATATGTATCAGTGCACCAGCTGGTGTTGCTGTGAGAGGCTGTATTTGGCTTCAGTGAGGCTTTTTGGAGACTCTTTCCAGTGTTTGCCCACTTCACGATGAGTGACTTATGAGCACCTTGCCCATACTGTGCTGAGTGTTGAGCTATTTTTGACCAAAAACAGCATGACTCCGGTGCCTCACCCTCCCTATTCACCCAGTCTCATCTTGAGCAACTTTTCTTCGGTTCCCCAGATGAGAAAAGCCTCAGAGGGGACCATTTTGCCCATATGGAAGAGATGAAACCAAAAAAATGGGAGAAGCACTAATAGGCATCAAAATCAATGAGTTCAAAAACCATTTTGAGCTCTGGGGAAAAGTCTCTATAGGTGCATTGCATCAAGTGGAGAGTGCTTTGAAGATGACTGAAGTTTAAACTTGTAGAATAAATACACAATGCTTTATAAGTAAATTCTGGCTGGTTGGTTGGTTTTGGTCCCCCCTCATACATAGCCTGTCCTCTTCTTTTGTCAGGACTTCCAAGTGGGAGGCTATATCTTGCATCAGGTACTTTAGGGATTTGCAGAGATTGAGTGTGAGGCACAAATACGCTTTGAGCTAAAAAACCAACAAACTAGACACCTAGGGAGGAAAAGGCAAGGATTTAGTGCCCCCAAAACATAGAAAACTGGATCCAAAGGAACATCAATAGTCTGAAAAGCTGCATGGTTACTTATGTGGATTGTATTTCATTTTCTCAAAAACATCTGATGATCTCTCTGCTCAAGAAAATTTTCTCTGAACTTATACACATGGAAGGACTTATTTTTATAAAAATCAATATAATGCATAGTGTGTCTTTCCATAAAACATTAACAAGAGAAGTTTTGGTGAATAGTAGTATTTTGATTATAGATTTAAAGGATTATTATTTATTTATCTACAAACTAAAAAAGATGGGAGACAAAAATAAATGTTCCTAATGTTAATAAATGCCAATCAAATCATATTTCTTAGTTATTAAGTGAAGGAATATAAGCTTATTATCTCATACATCAAAAATAAAAATTATATAAATCTCTCCTTGCTGCTTTCCTTAATCCTTATAATTTCATTTTGAATTATGTATTTAGAAGGGGACAATCAGCTTCTGTTTATTCATGAACTAGTATCTTCTTTCACCGAGTTTTAAACTTTTATCACCATAACACTTGGCAGGAAGGCCTGAGAATATTCCCTTTGTTAAGCCCCTACTTCTAAAGGCAAGACTAAGGTTCCCAATACTATTCGGCACCAGCTGAGTCACCTCCAAGTACCTTCAGGCAGTTGATTCCAGAGGCTTCTATTTATGAAAGCCTCTGAAGCCATCACCCAGCTGTATCCTGAGAGGTTGCCATAGCAACTCATGAGCGTGACCCCAGAGACACAGATGCAAGTTTGGTCACATCCGCACAGTCAACAGTAAGCACGCAGCACCCAGCTGCCAGGGTATAGAATCATTACCATGTGAGCCCACGAGGGACATCAAAGGTGAGCAATATATACACCTCACCAACTGTGGGTTCCAGTAGCCTAGGATTATCTTTAATCCTTTCTGTTCTCACCTCAATATCTAATTATCTCAATGTCCAAATGTTAGCAATTTTTGTATGTAATTGCATATCTTGTTATGTACTAATATATGTCCTCTTACCTCCGTCTCTCTAATCTCATGGCTTTGGACCAGGCCATTATGACCTTTAACCCAAGTGACTTGCAACAGTCTCTGGTGAACCACCTCCCATCCTGCAACATTCTACATTCCTCACATAGCTGCAAGGATGAGCTCCTTTACCTAGATGTTCATTTCAAAACACCACTTTCCGCTGAAAGCACCAGGTTCTGGATGAAAAAACAATAATGAACCTGGAATATGTGTATCAAAAAGGAAGGAGGGATTCAAAAACTCATGGGCACATGTTGAAAGGACAAATGTGCCAGTTTGAGTTTCAAAATGAATAACAGCATAGATCATGACCCACTGGCAAAAATCAGGCTCCATGAGTTCATTCTAAACATACATGAGTAAATACCTAAATATTTCAGCAGTAAAAAATACGTAATGGAGAATGACAACTAATATAAAAGGTATGAAGGAGTTATAAAAATCAACCATCATAATAATGATTTAAGTAAGTTATCATTAATGCTAAATACTATTGAGTAAAAGTTTAATAGAAAACAGGAGATTTATAGATTTATAAAGATACATTAGGAAAGAGAACAATAAAAACTTTCTGGTGGAGAAATCTAGAAAATATAAAATCTTAACCAAACAGTCAAAGATAGCATAACCAATTATCAAGAAAAAGTAAAATCATAGCTCTACAGATGTGTTGCAGTGAGAAGGTCGTAGTTTCTGTATCGGTCCTAAAAAAGGACATCATGTCCATGGTATTTGTGCCAACGTGCATTACCTCAATCTAACCATGATGAAATGCCAGGCAATCCCCAATTGAAGAGCTTTGTTTTCGCACCCCAACTAGTCTGCACTCTTCAAAACATTAATGCCATGAAGACAAAGGCTGAGAGACACATTCTTGAACAAAGAAAATGAAGGTTATGTGACACCTAAATTCAGGTCCTGGAATAGATCCTGAATCCAAAAATATGATTAATTTTTGTAAAGAGCATTAGAAAAACAGTTGGGGAGACTTAAATGCACTCTAAATATGAAATAATAGTAGCTTATCAATACAACATTGATCAAATTTTGTGAGTATATTGGGGTTATCTAAGAGAAAATGTTTTCTTCCCCTTTTTGGAGATACTTAGGGGTAAAGTATCATGCAGTTTATGACTAACATTCAGATAATTCAATACTACTACTAGTAGTAATAATAATAATTATATATATATAAAGAGAGAAGAAATATGATAAATCACAAATATAGGTCAAGTGTAAAGAAATTCATTCTTGCAAATCTTTTGTTTGACTTTCTTATCAGAATAAAATGTGAATAATTTAAAACCTAATTTTGTTAGACATAACTTTTTCTAGTTCTTTCTCTTAAAATCCTACAATACTTTCCATTTCCATTAGAATAAAAATTAATTTCTTAAAAGTTCCTGACTACCACCACAGACTCACCCAAAGCAAATCTTGTAATCATAGCAGTTTTCTTTCATTTTCAAGAAAACACCTCATAGATGCTCTTCTTTTCTCATTTGCCTAGCTGATTTCCTGTCTGTCCTTACATCATCTGTCTACCTATCTATCTATATGTCTATCTATCTATCATCTCTTGTCTTCTTTCCCTTTCTTTGTTTTCATCTTTTTTAGCAATCTCCCAAGTTAACGAATGGCAGCTCCTTAGAGAATTTTTCTCTATCAGAATCCTTAAGTATTTCCTTCATAGCATTTTCAAAAATGACAATTATTCATCATCTCTTTACTGGTTTGTCAATAATGTCCATCTGAATGCATCTTTATGCTTCAAAAGGTCAGGAACGATGACCAACTTGTTCTATTCTGTTTCCCACTTCAGTACTTTCAACAGAGTCAGACCACATAAAAGAGTAGGTGCATTTAGATATCTGCTTGCCAACCACTGGAGCAAGAATGGGCAAGGCAAATAAATGTGTGGTCGCCCACCTGTTCCTTTCTATTCCATCTCTTTAAGAGTCCAGTAGTTACAAGGGGGTTCCTGTCTCCCTACATTCCTCTTGGACTCATACTCTAATGGTCTCTACAAAGTCATTCAGAGAGTTTTTAGCTCTGCATGATAGGTTTGAGTTTGAAAAATATGGATCTAATGAGGTCTGCCTTTAATGCTTGCATTCTCTGTAACACAAAGGCATTTTACAGGCTCCACGATTTGAAATTAGCCCATCCTGCCATGGCCCATTCTGCCTTTGATTGGCTCTCAGGTTTAGCAAGATATTTTCTCCTGTTTCCCTCCCATTTGTTTTTGTACAACCCTAGTCCATGGTCCACTTCAAACAAATGGGTCTCTCTTCCATGTGACAATGTTTCTAATATTTTCAGGCAACTTTCCCATGTTTGTGAGGTTTTCTTTTCTCTGAGAGTTTCTCCTTTGGCCTTTCCTCCCTTACTCTAATAAAAAACATATCTCTTTCTTTTTAAGAAAATTAAATGCGGGTTTCTTCTATACTGGAATACTGTTTCAGATGTATAAATGGGGGCAAGAAACAACATTTTCTCTGTTGCCCTTCTCTAAATTAAAGCAAATATAAATAGAATATGATATCTAATCCTTTATTCCTAAATTCATCAATTATGTTTTCTCCAAAAGAGCTAAGACTGCTATTCCCTTTCTGAGTTTTTTTAATATTCTGTTCAACTAAATTCCCTCTCAAAGTTAAGTTTCATCTTACTGTAATTTAGTGTAGATAAAGTAAATAACAGGCCACATTTACAAATGGGGACAAAAAGATAAAAAAAAATATTGTGAATAAATTTGTTAGATGCTGGCACTAAAAAGTACAAAATAAGTTGCAAACCACTAAAAAAGATTACTAAGTGTAATATAGCAAGAAAGATCTGGAAGTTGTGTTTGATCACAGGGGAAATATTAGCACAAACTTTTTTAGCGGTTGGGGCGGGGTTGATGTTTATGGATAGGATAGGAGAAAAGAAGGTGGGATACTATTTCTAGTGGTAGCAAAACATTCAAATGAAAGACTTAGCAATTAATACTTTGGTCAAATCAGATTCGTATTATAATAGTGTGTCTATTATTGGTCATCAGCCTTTTAAAATTCTAGAACAACTGGAGAGTGTCCAAGAAATACAAACAGAAGTAATGAAATTGACAAAAATATCTGGTATAATGAGGCACTAAAATTACTTTGGAAATGAATACACAAATTAATGAATGAAATTGGCTCTTTATACTAGAACAAAAAATATTATAGGGTGACCTGATTACAATCTTTAGGGATCGAATGGAGTTGTTCTCTGTATCTGTGGGGATTTTAAGAGGTCCTAATAAAGGGATCTTGTCATTTGGTTTAGTTATATTTTTTAACCATCAAAATAACACACTAGTGAAATGTATGGTGCTAAAAGTGGTGGACATTTATGAACAATTAAAAAAAATTGAAAATTATTTGTAACAAATGATCTGGGCTTTATTGGAGTCAGAATGCATGGGAGAGACTACAACTCCCACTGTGACCCCATTCACCTTTACAGCTCTCTAATTCCTGGCAGAACAGCTAAACCTGACTTGTAATTGCAAGGCTGGAAAGAATGTTAAAAGAACATTTTCCCAGGGCATTTACAAGTCTTTCCATTTTGGTGATTCTCTGATTTGGGATTTTCTCTCTTCTCTTGTATTTCTTAAAAGAGATTAACATTTTGTTGCTTACTTACTAAAGATAAATAGGACTAAAATGAGAAGAAAGTAAGAAGCAGCAGAAAAATGTGGTGAAAAGGGTTCAAGCTTAGTCTAAAAGGGAAAAGGAATATAACCAAGAAGAAAGAAAGGAAGGCATACAATGAACAGAGCTCATATTCCTCTAACCACTTTTTGAGTCATGTCTACCTATTCTTAGGACCACCTTACTTAAGAATACTGTGGTTTAATACACTCAAATGTCTTTTTAAAAATTCCTCTATCACTAAAGATCTCTACAGAATTCACAAGCAATGTATTCCTAAATTCAACCGTTACTGCCAGTAGAAATAACATAGTAATAGCAATGATAGTACCAAGTAGCTTCTCTGTTAATGGAAGTTCACTGAAAAGCAGAGGTCAAGATTGAATTCCATGCGCAAGGAAAAACACCTGTGATGAAAATGGGGACAAAATTGGGAGACGTCAGAGGAGTGTCAGATCACAATGCACTTCTGATAACAGGTGAAGAAAAGAAGGAAGAAGGATAACTGGGTGGAAATTTCTCAGCAGTGCAGGTTTTTTTTCTTAATTTTTAAAATTATTTCAATTACAATTTACATGCAATATTAGTTTTTTACTGTTTTCAGGTGTATACCATAGTGGCAAGAAAATCACGTACTTTACAAAGTGTCCACCCCGACAGCTGCGATACCCACCTGGCAGTACACACAGCCATTACTACACCACGGACTGCATTTCTTATGCTGTGCTTGACATGCCCTCCCCATGACTAATCGGTGATACCAATCTGTACTTCTCAATCTCTTCACTTTTTTCACCCAGGACCGCAACCTCCCTCCCCTCTGGCAACCATCAGTCTGTTTTTGTGTCCATAAGTCTGCTTTTATTTTGTTTCTTTGTTTATATTGTTCTTTAGATTCCATGTGTAAGTGAAATCATACGGTATTTGTCTTTCTCTTGACTGACTTATTTCTCTTAGCATAATATCCTCTAGGTCCATCTATGTTGCCACAAATGGTAAGATTTCATTCCTTTTTATGGCTGAGTAATAGTCCCTTGTATATGCGTACCATAACTTTTTTTATCCACTTGCCTATTAATTGGCTCTTGGGTTGCTTCCATGGCTTAGCTCTTGTAAACAATACTGCAATACTAATTCAAAAGAATATATGTACCCCTATGTTCACTGCAATGCAGTTTGAAGGAAAATTCAGCAAGGCTGTTGACAAGTCCTTGAGCCAAAGTCACCTGTCAGAGGGAGTCACACTACACTCTTACCCATCTCTTGGGAATGGTCCCACCTAATTATATCCTTGCCATTTTCAGTCATTGACACAAACAGGGCAATAGGCTTCAGAGCCACCAGCCAAGGCCCTAAATCACTTTTATCCCTGCAGTCTACTACCTGAGAGGCACATCCCCACATCCACCAAGGCCACAATTTCTTGTGTCCTAACTCTTTGCCGTTCACTGTGCTAGATCTCATTGGCTCTGCAGACAGAATTTGTCCAGTGTCCATGGTGACTAAATGGCAAAGAATGATAGCGATCTACATCTGACTCATCTGCCCATGATTTTAATGCCCACTGTCTACCTCCCACCAGACTATTCTGCCTCTCTCCATGCCATTCCTCCCTGACTACACTTTTAAAATATCCAAAGTGATTAATCTAGGCTATAATTTAGAGCTATTTTTGCTTGATTTTTAATATGATGGAGAGGGAAAGAACTGTTCAGTCTAACCCTTCAAATGCTTAAAAAGTATGCTTGGCCATCTGTTCTCTTATGAACAGCACACATTCTCCTAAGAGGTTTGCACAGAATATGTGGTCCCATGTTTGCATCGTCATCATTAACCAGAAACTATGTATTCAAGAGCACCTCCCAGTCTCTAGTACACTCACAATGCTGACTCATTATTGTTTTAGATTAACCTTACTTTTTGAAGTCTTGACCACAACCGTCATCTGCTCCTATATACACTTTCCTACATTGTCCTAAGACTATTTGACTCTCGCATTTTTACAATATTATTTCAATTTCTTGTTTTATATTTTTAGCGCTTGCTGTTGCTTCCAACACTTGCACGTCATCTTGATTTCATTTGAAAGTTTATGAATATACATTGTGTTCATTTCCTCTGAGATTTTCAGATACAAACAGTAGATTCAAGCACAAAATTGGCCAACAAAATCTTTACCAATTATGTTCTTTTCTCAAACATTCCTCTGATTGTATTCTAAAGTGAGACTTCATCAACTGCCTAATAAACAGCAACTAGGTATTTTCCTTTGTTTATTTTTTAAAATGATTTTTCTTAAAAATAATTGATACACAATAAATCAATCTTTTTAAAGTACAACTCTGTGAGATTTGGTACACAAATAAAATCATATAAACACCATCACAATGGAAATGTGAAACAGTTGTATCATTCTGCAAAATTGTCCCTCTCCTACTGTCAGCTCCTGGTAAATATTTACCTATCTTTTTCTGTATAGCTTTGGCTTTTCCAGAATAGTACATAAATGGAATCATATCTAACTTTTGTGTCTGGATCCCTCCAATTAGTATCACAAGACTCATCTATGTGGACATCTAAGGATAGTTAAAGAAAAATTTAGATATATCACATAAAGATTAATTTTGGTAAATTTACTTCATTTACTATAGAATCCTTATGAGTTATTATAAGCTTGCTGTTTTCCATATATCTTCTCATTTCATCCATACTATAGTCCAACAATAACAATATTGTTATACCAATTTTACAGAAATAAGTGAGGTTAAGAAAATTTAAGCCATGTGTCTGGTATCACGGTTACTAAGTAAGTGATATACAGTTCAGATCCAGCAGTGCCTGAATTCACAGTCTATTCACTTTTATTACATTATTAGTTCAATCTCACTTCAGTTTAGAATGTGATCCAAAATAACTCAATATTGCTATTCAGGTTGACTCTCATGTTTAAAGCCAAACAGCATATATTCACTCTGTAATATACATATAAAAGCTGTTTTTCCACCATGGCAGTTACTGTAAAATCTGGCAGGTAATAAAATACTTTTACTATGTTCTATACCATTTTTTTCTCTACATTAAATCGCCTACATTTTTTATATTTCAGTCTAAACATATTCTTGTCATTATTAATAGATCTTCCACCTATTTACAATATAAATTAAAAATTGGCCAGAGTTTATTTATTTGCTTGGTCCCTATTTTAATGATATCTGCATGAGAATAACACACTAATATATTGCATGTATATATCAAAAGGGTCCAAGACCCACCATTTCAATAACACAATATTGTTTTGAATTGTGAAGTATCATTTTTGAATCACATAAAGAAAACTTGTAAGCACATAGCCAATCTAGAAGATTTTTTAATAAATGCTTTGCCTAAAGTAAATATTGATAATAAAATTCAACATGACTTTTGCATAATAAATACCCTTAAATTCAGTAAAATGAGAGCAAAAAAACCTTTGTAACTTTACAGCAAAACACCTTAGGAATTCTCACATATCCTTCTTTTTTTCCCTCTATCTCACCTCATAATCTCTTTTACAGAAAGAATTTTAAACAAACCACATCAGCAATCCTCACATACTATCCACTGGACTTTGAAGCTAGGCATCATGAGTTTAAATCCTAGTACTGCCTTTATTTTGTGTCTTTATTTTTTCATAACATACTCTACTTTTTTATATCCCATCCCTTGCCTCAACTTAATTTGCTTTCCTCATTTTTATTACTTAAAAAATAATAAACTCTCTCATTGGTAATTTTATAACCCACCATTTTACAACAACATAAAGAATAAAAATATACACATATAAATGCATATATGTAGCCTGGGTTTTCCTCTGCCTTGTAAGCTTCTGGGTATGTGATCTAAAATGAAGAGTTAAAAGCAAATTTCATCAATTCGTGGTCCATTGGTATCTCCTAGAACTCTGGTTCCCAGGACCTCATGCTTCATGGCCTTCTCCAACAGTTCTGTGAAGTCTCCAAGGCAGTCTTACCCAACACTCAAATAAATGTGGCCTGTGAAATCCCCAGACCCACTACATAACCCATATAGACTTTTCAGCTTTGTGTTCTTATGACTTTTCCTTTTTTTCTTTTTCTTTTCTTTTCTTTTCTTTGTTTTCTTTTCCTTTCCTTTCCTTTCCTTCCTTCCTTCCTTCCTTCCTTCCTTCCTTCCTTCCTTCCTTCCTTCCTTCCTTTCTTTCCTTCTTTCTTTCCTTCTTTCTTTCTTTCTTTCTTTCTTTCTTTCTTTCTTTCTTTCTTTCTTTCTTTCTTTCTTTCTTTCTTTCTGCTTTATAATGGTGCAAAACCTATAGTAGAAACTCGACTTCAAATTTTGATGTTTGATCATTTCTTGGGCTATACTCTGCAAGAAGCTGGGTAGTGACAGTGAGCAGCAGCTCCCAGTCAGATGCTCTATCACAATGGTCAAAAACTGACCCTTCACAGTGTATTCATGTGTTAGATGATTCTGCCCAACTATAGGCCAATGGAAGTGTTCTGAGCACGTGTATGGTAGGCTAGGCTAAGCTATGATGTTCAGTATGTTAGTTGTACAGTATTAAATGCATTTTCAGCTTAATGATATTTTCAACTTGCGATGGGTTTGTCAGGATTTAACCCATCATAAGTCAAGGAAAATTGATCATGTAGCTAAAATGCTGGTCATTATAGCTAAAATTTAGAGCATAGTCAATACGTCTGATTTTCTTTTCTTTGTTTCGAGAAAGCTGCTTCAAAACATAAGGCACCCTTTCTGATTTTGACAGTTCCTTTAGTGATGTTTATCACATTGCCATTCTCAAAGATAGCCAATGTCGAGTGAACAACAAAAGTGACTTCAGGAAGAAAAGTAAAATGTTTAAGAGAAGAATAAATAAAATCATATCTACCTGAAAATCTCATCATTTAACTCTTATGTGTCTCATTTCCTGAGATGTACAATAAAAACATCAAGGTAGGTGATATACTTCTTTTTTTAATTTAATCTGTGTTGTATTTTTTCCCATTACCATTTAGTCCCTTTCTATGCCCTTCCCCCTAGTAATCACCACATGGTTGTCCATGTCCATGAGGGATTGAGCAAAAAGGAAAAAGGACTCATGGACAAGATAAGTGATGTATTTCTAAGATTTTGTTTTTCTCTGATATATTTGGTCATAGATAAATATGGGGAAAGCCTCAAAGCTGTATCTTAAGCAATGACTTCCAAACCCCAGGCAAAACTTAGAAGAAAAGATTAAAAGTACATTTTGTAAACAATCACTGACTGTAATTAAAAAGGAAGAAAAATTGTCAATTATATTTAAAAAGTCTCTACACAATATAATAAGACTAAAAAACCTGTAAGTTCTATTTGACTTTTAAAAATGAATTGAATTTATCTCCCTCCACCAAATGAAACATTATATTTGCTTTGAAATAACATATTTTTTCATTTTAAATTATTCAGAAAAGCAAGATATCTCTTTGGCATATTTTCATTATGAGTCTAAATAACTTTATCTCATAAGAAATGCCATTTTCAAATTAACATTTATAAAAGATGAAGCATTTTAATAATTCCATCTCGAAACTGGTTTAAATATGCTGGTTTTTTATGAAGACTGATAATATTATATCAAGTTTCTTATGTCATCATGATCTCTTCATATAGGTTAATTACATTCCCACAATCACAGTAAATTTCATCAATCTTCTAGAGAAGGAAGAATTTAATAAATATATGACAGCAAGAAAATGTCAATATTCTTAGTTAGCAGACTCAGGCTGACATTGTGTTACTTTGGGTTTCAGGTCTTCTTTCTGGCCTATCGTAGCAAACGCAATTGATCTGACTCATTCTGTCATTAATGTTCAGATAAATCTATATAGTTTATCATCCAAATTGCATCATTAGGTTTGCTATTGTAAAGTAGAGTTATACAAAGAAACAAAATTATTGTGTTTAAAGAACATTTGTGTTTACTAACAACCGCTGGTGGTTTCAGATGTTCCACCTCAGCATATCTGTTATTCAAATGAAGTCAAATATTTCTTAAAACAAATTTCCTATTGATTTCTTCTGTAACGCTTCAGGAAACTCCAGTGTTATGAAAGTATTTTAGTCTTTTTAAGCTGTCTAAAAATTACACAATTAGTTATATTCAACATCAAATGCTATTAGTAATTGATGCAAGTTAGCATGATTTCTGGTGTCAGAATTACTAAAAGATAGCAGTGAGTTACTAATTAGTCCCTATTGAATAAGTAGTTCCTGGTGTGAGCCAAGAAACACAAACATTTTTTTACTAAAGATCGTGGATAACCTCTTTCTACAATCTTGTATCCTGGAATAAATAAAAAATTGGATGCCAAGATCCCTACTTAGATACTGGCCCTGGAATAATCTTAGTTACTTTTTAAAAAATATTTTTAAGACACTGAATAATGATAGTCTAGATTTTTCTTCTCCTTTTTCTTTTGTCTGATGGCCTCTTCTGCCAGGCGCCTTTTTCATAGAACAGAGCCCCTATTTCTAAGTGATTTATATACTTGCCCTGAAAAGAGACACTTAAACCTCACTGGTTTCTATATAGAAGGCAGAAGGGCTGTTTGTTTTCTTATTATCTACCTGGTGTTCAATATCCAATAACCATGAGAAGTAGATAAGCAAATGAGATTAAGTATTACACGTCACTAATTTTAAGCAGGGAACATGTTTTCAAATATGGAAAAAAAAGGGCAATAAAAGTCAATGAAGCAGTGTCATGATGTAAATTACATTACCAGAAATAATAAATTATTTTCAAATTTGAAAAAATGACTATTGTAAGCCTTAGAAATAAGTTTTATATACCTATAAAAGTATTTTCTTCAAAGTAGGAATTTCCATTTATTCTCCATAAAACTTGAGTTATTTTTAAAGAATACCTGACATAGGGCAGTTTAAAAAAATTCAATGTCTATACTAAAATTATTTTTGTAGAAAAATATCTAGAAAAAGATTATTTGCTATTAATTACTTTAAGCCTTTCAAAATTATACTTCATAAACAAGTGATATTTGTATGTAAGTAAATATTTGCAATATGCATTTACTTTTAAAATATTTGAAGACATTTTAAATATTATAACCCTTGACTAAGAAATAAATTTAGGAGCTAAGATGGCTCTGTCTTTTGAGCTATAAATTCCTCATGCTTTGCTGTCATACCTTATCCCTAATCCATTAGCAAAAAAGGAATAACCAAAAACAAGGAACTTCATTTGTGTGAGATTTATCCATGAGGCCCAGTACACAGGAGAACACAAGGGCAGGACAAGAAGACATTTTGCTTAGAATTTATTCCGCATTCATTCATTTATTCATTCATTCACTTTATATTGAAATGTCTACCACATCAGACAATATGCTAGATGCTGAAGATTTAAGGGTGAATAACAGGTTGAACTTTGAGGCACACAATTATGCTTTAAAAAATCAAAATATAACATGACTAATGATGTAAAGACTTATGCTTAAAATGATACAGAAACAGAGTGGATAAAGCCATACATACTTTTAAGGAAAGGCTTCACAGAAAAGGAAGACCTTCAGCTGACACTTTAAGGAAATTGTGAGGGTTTTCCAATTCCTTGAAATAATAAAAGGTCATTCCAAAATTGAAAAATCTATAAATGTACAAAGACATAAGAAAATAAAATCTTGGTTAACAGTTTAATGTATTTCATGCTATGTTTTCAATGCAAAAGGGCTTTATATTTTATATAGCAAAATTTATAATGACTACAGAATGTTTTAAAATAAATGAGGCCTTAATTTTTCATTTTATAATGTTTTATAAGCATTATATATTTTTAAAAACCTCTTTATCAAAGAACAATTCATATATTCCATGTAAAATACCAAAGAACATTCTGAAAAAAATAAATCATCCAGCATTAACATGATCTGGTTTTCCTTCTTTTTGTTTTCTACATATATTATGGCACGTTGTACCATAATTTATATAAAATCGCTCCATAATTTGTTGATTTCCCAATAGTTGGCTATTTTAAATAATTCAGAGGAGAGCATATGTGTTCGGAAATATTTTTCATATTTGGGATTATTTCCTGGGAATATATTCTAAAATATAGAATTACTGGGCCACAGGGAAACTGGGTGATGCAAAATAAACAGAATTTGAGTGGCACAAGGATGAGAAGGGAAATGTATGAATTCCAGGGAGAGAAAAGAACACAACCAGCTTACAATACATAGATATTGTTCTATGGCTTCCAAAGAAGCTTGGTTGAGCTGGTGCACAGCTCAATCTTTAAAAGAAGCTCTGCGAATGAGCTCCTCCAGCATCAAAAGTTGTTTCGTGTGGTACAAGTGTATTAAATCATATTGCAAGTGCTGAGAACTGCTGCATCTTGTAGAGACAATGGCACTGTGATTACTGATAGTAATGAGTAGCCCAAGCTACTGAAAATGACCTAGAAGACCAGCTGCAGTAATAGGGACACATTAAAGACTTGCACTGATTACAGAAAGCTTTTTCTCCACAGCCTGAAATAATGATGAATAGTTAAATTGCCTAGTTAAGGTCACATAAAATGATATCATCTCTAAGGTCTCACCAACTCTAAAATCCTGTGTGGTAATAACATCATCTAACTCTTCCCACCTATCACTATAATTTTACAGGACACCTGGACAGTATCCTCACCTCCACCTCAAATTCTGTCGTAAAATGAGGTTTTGGATAGATAGATAGGTAGGTAGATAGATAGACAATAGATTAGATAGATAGATACATACATACATAGATAAGCAAGACAATCAGAAAATACAGGTTTAAAAATACTCCTCATAAGATATATTTTTTCTAAAGAAAAGGGAAATTATTTGTTATAAAAACCAACCTAGAGAACCACTGTAAAAGTTCTGAAATCATGCTGTTTTATTTTTCTTTGACTTTTATGTGAGTTGGTATCTTCCAAGAAGCTTGAAGCTATTATATAAAACTTATTCAATTTTTTTTTTTTACGAAGTTCACACTTTATTTGCTAAATGGCAAACTGGGGAATAATGACTATATTGAAGCAAATAGAGCTTGTCCTGCCCTGTAGACCATTCTTTCAATTACCTTAGCACAGATTTGTATTAAGGAGTTTAATGAACAGAAGCTACTATATATAGCATGCTGTTGTCTCAAAGAACAGACTGCATATGGACGCTGAATTACCAGGCAGCTTTAATCCCTAAATGCCCTCAAAGGAACCCTGTTGTTTAAGTCTCTTCATTTCCAAGATTTTCTGCAATTCCAGTTGAATGGACCAATTAAGGCTTCCTCTGAAACATATTCTATTAGACTGTTCTGATAAATTCATTTCCATCGAAATGGGGTGACCATTTAACCTGGTCAACCCAGTTCTGTTGTCCCAGAATAACTACTAACAGTGCACAGGTTCACTAAAAATTTGGATGATAAATTATATGCTCACCCCACATAGAAATGATCCTCACAAATGGTAGACTGAGAAATGTGGAAGCCACTCCGTCCACTCCATACATGGCAAAATGCTTCATGAAACATAGTTGAAGAATTAAAATGCAGAGCTAAGTGAAATATCCAAAAGAGAAAAGAAAGCCCACAGCCTTAAAAGTGAGTGAGAATTCAAACCCCATGGCTGACCACCAAGGTCCTGGAGCCAGATGGAAACCTAAGACCTGGGGTTTGGGAACCTACAGTAGGATGGGATCCAAAAACTTCACAAGGAAAAATAACTGTTCTGGAACTCCAGTTGAGTGGGTCTGCATAGCCTGCCCAATTACCTTTATGACGGTGGCCTTCATGACAGTTTGTAGTTGACTGTTTCTAGCCAGTGGCGTGCTGGTGCTGAAAGGAGCAGCAGAGAAGCTGGCTGCTGAGACCAAGGTAGACGCTCATATCTACCCGCTGGCACCCTGTCCATTCTGCTGATCTGACTCTTCATGTGACACGAGGGTTTTCCAGAGCAACCTGGGACAGCTTTTCAACCTTGCCCCTGGTAGTCTATTTTAACCACAGGTGCCTGAACATGTTGAGTTTACATGGACACGTGCTGGACCTTTCTGAGTATACTAGCAAGTTCTCTGCCTGGGATCAGGATATCTCCATTATTAAAAAAATGGACTGACCTTCACTATCACTGAGGAGTTAAAAAAATCCCATAATGCAGTGGTGGAGATGGCTCCTTACATGTGTGCTCTAAGAACCTATGGCATAGTTCATTAGTTAGGATAGAAAAAAATTATTAATAATAGAATGCTGATGGCTTGGTTCAACTTACTACTCTCTGGCATCTTTCAGCCCAAGTTCTCTCCTTAAACAACTTTCTGCAATTTGACTTGGAATAGCTGACTATTTGAGGACTCTTTCAGATTGCTACGAATCCCTCTCCAATACATCTGTGTGCCAGGTAGTGACAAGTCATAGGGAAAAAATTAAATGATAAAGAGAGGAAAATATTTCTACCCAGGTGCTGTCCTCAGGCCAGCTCCTACCTGCTTGCGAGAACTGATTGTCAAATTTTCAAGACCTTTGCAAACCAGATGTTAAAACAACCATTATGGATAATGAAATCATATATTTAAAATCAAATAAGTTATACTAAAAGCAAAGGTAATAAATATTCCAAAACCATCCTTAACTAATTATTTTACTACATTTACTAATATTTATGTTCTATGTTACAACCACTGGTTCTCAAACTTTAATGTGCATTCAAAGTGCCTGAAGGGTTGTTTGTTTGTTTGTTTGTTTACACACAGACTTTTGGCATCACAAGAGTTTCTGAGAAAAATTGAGAATTTGCACTTTTAACAAGTTCCCAGTTGCTCCTAAGAGGACCTTTTGAAACTGCTAGTCTATTATTATGTCAATTTAAAGATGAGGAAGCATTTAGAGAATTCAGGCATCACATTCATTTCCACGTAATAAATATGTTTTTAATTATTATTACAGTTTCAGACACATATTTTCATACCACAGCTGATTGTTGATCACAATAATACTCTGACACAGAAAGCTGGAGTTAGAGTGTCTAGTGAATCACCCAGACCATAGTCAGTGTGACATTTTAATAACACAGGTAAACAATTTACTGCCTTATCCATAAATTAACTTCTTAGCTATTAATTTGTCCCATATTGTATAATCCCTCTATGCTTAATGTTTTACATTTATTGTAAGAGCACTGAAACTCTGCTATTTCTCTCCTTTACAAATGAGGAAATCAATGCTCATTGATATTCATGAGTGTCCATAGCATTAGTTACATGATTACTACCACAAGATTCGGAATTATTTTACATAGACCTGCCACAGAGTCTACTTTATTTTATCACAAAATACTTTAATTCCAAATATAAAATAATATGCATAATCAATAATTCAGAAGGTCTTCCATTTTCTTGTGCTACTGTTAGCCCTAAAGTGGATGTTACTGGCCTTGTTATCTTCTTCCGTAGAATCATGTTAATTTGTTATTTATCAGCTTTTTTCTAACTTGTCTATGCTGCTTTTCTTGCAATCATAGACTGACAGTGAATAATTTTATAGCAGAGCTCAACAATGAAGCCTCAGTACAATCAAGCATTATTTCAATTCCTGTGGAGGGTGGGGCGGGTGGCACAAAATTCAAGTTCTTCTTCACCACTCAGGCTAATAATATCTCAACCTTCAATCAGATCCAGACGTTAGAGACCAAAAGTACATGTGGGTGGTTTTATTTTTAAAGGAACAGGCTAAACAGACAAGCCACAGAGAGAAAAACAAGGATTAACACAGATGCTAAAATGCAGGTTGGCTGTCTCATATATTACTATTCAAATTGTTAGTGTAGGCAGCTAGTTAGTAGTTAATGAAAGGAAGGGAGCCAGCTTATCTGATTAAGCTGGATTAACTAGAAAGGGGCAGCTTGGCAGACTCTCCAGGGAATGGCATAATTACTGTGCCAAACAGATTGAAGTCCGAGTGGGCAGGAAGGCCCAGCAACAACTGGCCAGTTTCCTGAATTAATGGGGAAGAGAGAAACGGCTACAGCAGAAGTCTTTTACTAGGTGCTTCGGCAGGAGAAGCCAAAATGGCGACTATAACGGGGAGGAGGGAAACCTGGGTAAACCAGGAAAGGGATTGGTTAGGGGACGGCACCAGCATAGCTCCGGGAAGATGCAGGAAAGAGATTGGATAGTTTGAAAGAAAATCTCTTCTCTCCTAAGGCCAAGGAAATATAGGGAAGCTTAACAAAGGCCTCTCTCCCTTTCTTCAGCAGCCGCATGAGAAGCACAGCGTCAGTAGCAGCCCGGGAACCATTGTGCCTTGGTGGTGGGTGTGCAGAGAGGAAATGAACCGCGGGAGAGTTAAGTAACTCGCCCAAGGTCAGCTTCAGGTGCTGGGGTGATTCAGCTCCGAGTCCTGTTGACCTTCCTTGCCTGGTGAGCTCAAGTGCAAGCCTGCAGGCCTGGAAACCTGACTTCTTCCACAGCCAGACAGAGCTGAACCATGTGGTTGTGGGTGAGGCATGAAGTGGGCATGGTGTACCTGGGGTCATTGAACGCGAACTACCCACTGAGTGCCAAGGAATTGCCACATTGAGTGCGGGCAGGCTTTTTAAGGGCTCTCCAATAAATCTTGTCGCTATCACTTAAAATCCTTCCACGTGTGTGTCCCTGGCCTCTGAAATTCCATTCCCGTGACACAGTGGAAGAACCTATTTCCAGAGATGGGTCTTTCTCCAGTAACAAAATCAAGACAATATTAAATTGAGAGGCTGCCATGTATTCAGGGCCACTGCAGGCACCGAGCAGACAATGGTGAGCAAGTGCTAACACTGACCCATAAGAAGTCACAATCTCACAAGACTGGCAAAACAACTTTCTAACTGAATATCCCACAAATCAGACTCAGATAGGTGAAGGTGTACAAAAATTAGCATAGTTTTTCCAAGAGAGTAAGAATGGGTAAGGACTTGTACTTTTTAAATTCTTATTGTTCACTTTTCTTTCATTGAAAATAAGAAAGTTGTAATATTGTGATTTATGTAACAAATATTTATGTCTGGTCTTCCTCCTTCTTTCTAGCAGGGAGCTCCTGCTATAACCACTGTAAATCACTGAGTGTTGATTGAGAACACTAAGCCTGTCTTTTGCTCTGTTAGTAAGAAGACTTTTGAAAAGCACTTAAGTAACCAAAGGATTGGGGGAGGGATGTTTAATGGTGGCAAGAAGGGACCCAACCATATGATCGAATGGTTGGAACTTTCAGTCCCGCCCTCCCTGCTACCTTCGAAGAGAGGAGAGGGACCGGAAGTTAAGTAAATTGCTGATGTCAATGATTTAACCACTCATAACCCTATAATGAAGCCTCCTTAAAAAACAAAGGAACGGTGCTCAGAGAGCTTCTTGGGTCAATGAATACTTGGAGGTGGCGGGAGAGCCGTGAACTGGGAGATGGCGTGGGACCCTGCGCCTCTCCCCCGTCTTTGCCCTAACGCATGCTTCTAGCTGACTGTTCCTGAGTCACATTCTTTTATAATAAACCAGTAATCTAGTAGGTAAAACGTTGCTCTGAGTTATGTGAGCTGCTCTAGAAAAATTAATCAAAGCCAAGGAGTAGGTCATGAGAATGAATCAGAATTAGAAATCTCCGAAAATGAACCTGAAAATGACATAGGACCAAACTGCCCACAACCTTTGATTTCTTGTTAAAGAGAAAACTATCATGTGTTCCTTTATAATAGCCTCAATTAATATCCACTTTATATATAATATGTACTATACATTTTTACCATTGATTCTTTTACTCTTTCTCCTGGTTTGAAAATATAGAGGCATGAATATCGGGCATTTTTGAAAAACACTAATATATTTTTCATGTTTAATTTTTAAGAAAAATTCTTTTATTTGTTTGTTCCAAATTTAAATCTAAATTCATGTTAATGTACCTCATTGAATCCTTAGATATTCCCTAGTCTCAGCCTTTATTGTAACACAGACAAAAATAATAAGTACAGAGAATAAGCAAGTATCTATAAGCACCTATTGTATGAAAAGATATTTCAATGTTTTATCTTTTGATGTGAGCACTGAATTGTTATTCTGTAAATGATGGGACTGATCTGATCACCTTTTTTTACTAATCTTTGAGAAAAACTGCCATCTACCAAAAGAATATTTATAAACTGATGTGACCGATTAACGTTTGGCACATGAAAATATGCCCCCATTCTGTCCAAGAAAAGAACACCTCAGACTCCTTGCATCAATTTCCAAGAATTTCCCTTATCTCCACATCTAGCATTTATAAATGAGATACAAAAGTATGAAAGAAGTGGTAGATCTAAGTTTTCTTGTCATCAAGATTTGTTAGATTTTCTTTAACGTCAGCTATTAAATAATGCAGTAATAGCACAGTATAAGAAATTTCTTTTAAGAGGTATAATCAACTGTGTGTTTGCCCATGAACTTTAGAGTTGACTACCCTCTACAGTCCATACCATTTCAAATCTTCCATTTTATTCAAATTTCCTACAGAGTGTTTAAGTGATGGATGTGTCTGGGACATTTCGCCAATCTTCCAGGCCATCTGGAGTTTTACGTGCATAGAGAACTACTTGGTGAATGATTACAGACTATGACTTAAGGAAAAGAAAGAAAAAGAAAAAAGTGAATTGTAACATAAGCACAAGGGGAACTAAACTCATTTTTCTCTGGTCTTTTATAAAAGTAAAAAGTTGCCAAGAAGGGAAGAGAAATGCATTTTCACGTTTGTTATTTTTCCCCATCAGTCACATGTATTTTGATAAGTGCCTGACCTTTTTTCATAAGATGTTTAAATGGCAGCTGTTATGGCTACAGTATAGCATTTGATCCAAAGCTCTTGAGGACAATAGTTTGTTTTGCAAAGGTCATGTTCCTTATATGCCTATGAATGTGTTCAAAAGGCTTACCAACTAAATATACAAGACTTTCACTGAGAATAAATTATTTAACAACTTTAAAATTAAATGGAAGCCAAGAAATCTATAGAGACTACTTTAACAGAACTTTGAAAATTCATCTTATGGTTTGGAAAAAATATTCTTTTAAAACAAGTTAACGAGTTGATAGGAAATAAAGGGGATTGTATTAAATGACATTAAAATTACCTAGAAACAAGATACTGATTAAATCTTAAATCATACCTAACATAAAAAGTAGAAGTATTTGAATATAAAAATATCTACTTCTGGCAAAAAAAAAAATGGGGAGGAGAAAAGTTATATGTTCTCACCATGTTTTCAATAGCAGGGCCCTTTTAACTTATATTAACATGAAAACCCTAACACTTGAAGTTTTACCATTAGAATAATAAAGTCTAAAATAACTTGTAAAGCTAGGTAATTGGCCTTTCTAAAAACCAGTTTTGTTTTATTTTATCAGGTATATGGAGGTATAATTTTTATACAATAAAATCCTTCTGAAGTATATATACAATTTGGGAAGTTTTGATAAATACATAGTCATATAATAATCACAACAATCAACATACATCATTATCATCAATCTGTAAAGTCCCCTTCTGCCCTTTTGCAGTCAATTGTCTCCTACCATGCCAGTTATTTGACTTTATACTCATGTTTACCACAGTTTTTTCTTTCTAGAATGTCACATAAATGAAAATACGTGATATGTAACCCCTTGTGTCTAGCTTCTTTTAATTATCATAATGCTTTGAGGATTCATACATGCTGTTGTATGTAGTCGTAGTTTGTTCCTTGTTATTGCTGAGTACCATTCCCCAAATCAGATGCACCACAAATTGTGACCAGCTCACCACTTGATGGGCATTCAGATAGTTTCTAGTTTGGGGTAATTAATTGCCATAAATGTTGACATACAAGTCTTTGGTCATAATTACCAAGGAGGAAGATTGTGACATCATATGGTGAGCCTTTATTTAACATTATAGAAGACTGACAAATTCTTTCTGGATGTTGCTACACCATTTTGTATTTTCACCTGCAGATTATGAAGTTTTAGTCTCTCTCATACCCTCATCAGCACTTAGTAGTCTTACTATTTTTCAATTATAACCATTCTGCCAGATGTATAATTCTAATCAAGAGCCAGACTTTCTTTTTTTAGTTATTCACAAATTTGTTCTGAGTGTTATAGACATGTAAAACACTAGAACTGACAGAACAATTTTGGGGAAAAAAAGAACAAAGGTAGAGGAGTTACATTTCCTGATTTCAAGATTATAGAAATCACTATTTTAAGGGTTTGGCATAAGAACAACCATACAGATTGGTAGAACATAATAGGGAGTCAAGAAACAGACCTACAAATCTATGTCCAATTGTTTATTAACAAAAATTCCAGGAGAAGTCAATGGGTAAGGACAGATTTTTCATCATATGATCCTGAAGTAATTCTTCAAGAAACACACTCATTATCTCAAACCATATATTAATTAAGTTAATAGGGTCATAGATCTAAATGTAAGAACTAAAATTATAAGAACTTTTAAAAGAAAATATACTATAAAAACTTTGTGTCTTTGACTTAGGCAAAGGTTTCTTATATGTAACACAAAAAGTGTGAAACATACAATTAAAAAATGATAGCTTGAATTTTGTCAACAATTAAACTTTTCTGCCCTTTTAAATACACCATAAACAAAATGTGAACACAGGAACAAACCAGAAGGAAATGTTTCTAAAACACGTGTACGGTAAGATCTTGGGCAGAATTTAAAAAGAGCTCTTACAACTCAATAATAAGACAAATGAACTCATAAAATATTGGCAAAATATTTGCACAAACTCTTCAGCAAAGAAAATAAATGGATTTCAAATAAGTATAGGAAAAAATGTTCAACATCATAGTAATCAGAAAACTGCAGGTTGAAACCACAAAGAAGTACTATCAAAATATTTTTTTAGAGAATAAAGTAAAAGATTTGGGGAAGAATTTAGATCAGGATATGATTTTTAGTATGATATAAATAAAACAGTTTAGAAAACAATTTAGAAAGAAAAACAGATTTTTGTCCTTAATATGTGGCATAATTGACTGTAAACACAACTAAGACACTTCCAGAACAGTGTTAATATAGATTTTAAAGGACACCTTTAATAGTTCCTATTTCTTTTCTTTGATAGATTTTATTTATTTTTTATTTGATGGATTTTAAATTAGACTTAGTATCTGTACTTCAAAAATGATAAATTCTAGATTCAGTTTCAAATTTGGTGCTTAATTTTTATAGAAGAAAAGTATTGGTTATACTTATTTAAAATAAACAAAATTTATGTTGTAAAGAGTGTAAAAGAAATAAAGTGAAAATTATTCAACAATAAGTTAAATATCAACTAACAAAGGAAAAAATGTTGGATTTGCAGTTTTAGTTTGCATTTTTCAATAATGAAGTTACATTTTTTTCACAATGTATTTATTTGTATAACTTTTTCTACAAAGTGCCAGTCTTTCTTCTATTGTAATTTTAAAAATATTTTTACTGGCTTTCTCTTTGCTACAGTTTCCTTTGACAGATTATTCTAAAGCAAAGGCGTCCTTATGTTCACCATTATAGAACAATAAATCTTCATAATTTTAATCAGGCTGGAGCTTTGGCTGCATGATACCAAAACATCTGGCTGAGAAGCAAAAACTAAAACCAAGCTTAATGTATTGTTTCAAGCACATTTGAATACAGACAGTTGAATTAAAAATTTTCAATGTATTGTTTAAATTTGTTGAAGGTAAATCAATTTTATACTTTTCATTCAAGAATCTGGTTGCCAGATATATACAAAATTTATTGATATTGTTTATGTTATGTGTAAAGTTTTGTGTTCAAATTTATAGGAGGTTTTAATTTTCAAAGTTGTAATCATTGTACCAAAAACATAGTGCAGGTATATTATGTGTGATCAAATAGAGCATGACACAGATTTTATAAAGCTATAAGTTTCCTATTTTATTAATTATATTTAATCACAAATGTGACTTTTGCACTTTCACTCCTACTTAAAATGAAATAATAAGGACCATATTTCCCCTTCTGCTTTTGAAACAACTACATATTGTTTCATGATACTATGGGAAATATCTAGAATAGGCAAATCCATAGAGATAGACTGTGTATGAATTACTGCCAGGAGCTGGAGGGATGGGGGAATTAGGAGTGATGTCCATTGATACAGGTTTTCTTTAGGGGCTGATAAAAAACGTTTTAAAAATTAGATAGTGGTGATGGTCACCCATCTCTTTCAATAATTAAAAACTACTGGAATATCCATTTTAAAATTGAATTTTATGTATGTGAATAATATCTCAATAAAATGTTATAAAAGTACATGAAGAAACTAAGACATGCAGAGAGAAACACACATATCCAAAATTTTGCTCAGGGATTTCAAAACCCTTCTATCATTAAATAATAGAAAACTTAAAGGGAAAATAACAAGGATGTAGTAGAATTAAATAACACTATCAATAACTTGACCTAATTGACTTTGATGAAATACTCCTCATGTTGAAAAAGTACATTTTTTTTGAGACTACATCGTACATTTGCCAAAATAGGCCATATTCTGAGCAATAAAGTAAATCTTAAAAATTTTAATATGGTTCTAGTCATAAAAAGTATGTTGTATGACCACCAAAGTTCTAAAATACAAATCGTTTTCACAAAAATAGGTAGTAATCCCAGAATGTGTGCAGACTAAACCACGTATTTCTTATTATCTCAAGGGTCAAGATATCAAAATAGAAATTCTGTTGGTTAAATGAATTGAATTATTTTACATTGAAAATAAAAATACAAATACAATATATCAAAATGTACAGGATGCAACTACTGCAGTACTTAGCAGGAAGTTTATAGTTCCAAATGCATACATAAAAAAGAACAGTCTGAGCAATGAACTCAATTTCCACTTAAAAAAAGACAACTGGAATATGAAGAGCTAATTAGACTTAGAGTAAGTAGAATAACTAAAGTAATAAAAATTATTTAGTTTTATTATTTTAGTCAGAAAGAATAACAATAAAAACAGAATTGTCATGGAAACCAAAATTGTTCCATTGAGATCAATGGAACAGATATATTTCTTGCCTGATTGTATACGAAAAAAAGAAGTAACCCAATATTAACAATGAGAGATCATACCATTATAGCTCCTGTACACAGCACAAAAATAAAGGAATGTTACAGACAAATCTATGACACTAAATTCAACAACTTGAATGTAAATGGACAAATTACTTGAAAGACACAAGCTAGCAGATCTCACCTAAGCAGGATTAGATTACCTAAATAGCCCTATATCAACTAAAGAAATTGTTATTTTCATTAAAACCCTTTCCCCCTTTGGCCTACATACTTTTATTGAATTATACCAGACAATTTAAAAAGATAAATAATACCAACTCTACACATAATCTTTTTTTAATTTTATTTTAATTTATTTTTTCAAATACATTTGTCTCTGCCTCCCCCCCTCTACACATAATCTGATAGAAAATTAAGAAGGAAAAGTTTTCCATTGGTTTTCAATGAGGTCAGAATTATAATGATACCTAAACAAAACAAAACAAAACAAAAACAAAAACAATCAAGTAAAGAAATCCTTCAAGTACCCTAATGCAAAAAATTTTAACAAATGTTTAGAAAATTAAATCCAAAAAAATATTTTAAACAAATTATTAACTCTGACCTAGTGGGTTTTATTCCAGAAATGCAAGATTGGCTTAACTTTTAAAATATCAACCAATACAATTCGTTATAATAACAAAATAAAAGAGAAAAAAATGACTATTTCAAAATACATAGAAAAAACAATTTACAAATTTCAGCAAGTAAACATATAACTCAATTAAGTCTGGGATAATAAAAAACAGTTTTCCCCCTGGTTGAATATGAACAACAACAATGAATCAACAGGAATAAGAGCTCCTTTCTGGTCTTCAAATATCATCACATGAATGTGAAACTGGACTGCTTTTCTTGGAGAGATGAGGACTGCATCAGTATGTGAAGAATGGCAAATTAGAAACTGCAAAATAACTAGATTTCAGGAAAAACACTGAACTGCTATATTATCCAACCATCAAAGTTTCCTTCCTCCATAGACCTTAATATAAAAGGAAATAATTTTAATATCAATGAGTTGACTTGGGTTTTTAATTACACTAAATACAAATACCAAATGCCACGGTAAAAAAGTTAATATAATTTGAAAACTACTTTATCACTAATATTAGTGCACTATGCTTCACATTTTATTTGGCATCTTGGTAATACTTTCTTAAGTGTCTTCTTACAAGGAAGCAGCCATGCCTCAACCTTATGGATGAACAAAGTGTGATTATTAATACAAACCCAAGTGTGTATTCCTCACTGATTGGGCAAGAAAGAAGACATAGCATAACCAATTATGTGATGGCATGTTCCACGGCTCTCCAGGACTTTTTTCCTTCTCTTCTCCCATTGCTGCCTTCCCTCCTCACATACATGCAAAGAGATGCACAACTTCTTTTGTAGCCATGGTATTTTACTTCTGAAGGATACAAGTACGGGGGCTGGCATAAACATATAGTATCCCCAAAGAATTGGAATTCTTTTTTTCTTTTAATCTAAGCAAGCTCTTTTTGTCAAGACAGTGTTTAAGGTGGTTTACTTGTTTGCCCTGGCTTTGTCACTGGGATGATGGTGTCTATCCTTTAGCCATCTATCAGCCTCAACCAGCTTGTCTCTTGGCCCTAATACCGGTGTGTTGTGCATATGCTGATCTGGGGTTGGGACGCAAGAAAATGTTTTTCTATGTTCATTGTAAGAAAGGAGCATATGACTCAATCCAAATGCAAGATCTGTGGAATTATTTAATATTTACAAATAAGCAGATCATATCATGGAAAAGAAATTACAGAGTTCTGAACGAGTAGAAGCCAATGGTCTATTCAGTTTTGATGATTGGAGGTGAGTGGCAGAAGCTGGGTGGAATTTCATCATTGAAACTATTACAAATTCAATGTGTCAATTTTTAAACCTCACAGAAAATTAATGAAATTTTGTAAACATGACTGTTAGCTGTTTCTAATTTATTAAAAAGGAACAGGCAGGAGAAAATCATTTGGAAGTGAGTCTAATAATTGTCAGCAGGAACAATTAAAGTCCATTTGTGACATTACCATAATAACTAGCTCCATCATACTTCCTGATAGACTGGTTTGGGTTCAGCTATTAGATTAGCAATTTGGAAAAAATTCCCCTAAAGATACTATGAACTGTTGAGAGATAGCCCCAGGAACTGAGAAATATACGTAGAGATTAGTTTCCAGTAATGCCTGATCTCTGTTGTATTTTTACTGAAGCGGGATTACCCGAACAGCTCTTGAAACTACCCATGGCATTTGGAAAATGATTGTGTCTACATTGTGCACAAAGTAAGTCAATCAAATTGAGTGTTTTCCCCTATAATAATATCCAAAAATTTGAGATTAGACTTTGACATCAGCCTGGCTAGAGCATAATATTTAGCTGCACTCTCCTTTGGTGACTTCAACTAAAACAAATCTTAGACATACTGGAAGTTTATATTCCGTTTGCAGAGAACAACGCCAAAATGAAAGGTATGTAATAACATAAAAAAGTACTTAATAAAATAATTTAAATATCCTTAATGAAATGTAATTATTTATTATCTTCAACACCTTGAGTCATTTTATCTATTTTCTCTGTTGTTTTAAAAGGGATTATTAGCCATAATCCCTTTTAAAACAATACCAGTAAAATACAGAAACAGATTTAGTTACCAGTATGCAAGTGATTTTTATCCAGTGCATCTTCACTCATTGGGAGTAACTAAAAAAATGACTAAAGTGTAAACAGCAGATAAAGGGAAAAAACATGCTTTTGCAAGATGTCCAGGTGAATGGAAGACAAACTTGGTCTTCATTTGCCACCTTCAGAGAAGATAAAACACAGACCAGCTCTAGTTGGAATTTCCTCTGTGTAATTTTTCCAAGTTCATATATATCCTTTCCTATAGAATTCCTAAATTCCTAAGTTGAAATATAATTATCTTCTTGCCCCCCAACTCTGTGCAGATGCGACATAATTACATGAAATGAAAGCTACAGTAGACTGTTCCCAAATTCAGCAACATGGATTAACAATCGTACAACGTATGTGCATTATCACAAACTAAGCACTATGTTACAGCAGTAAACCGAAGTCTCAGCACAGTTGCTTAGCTCTTTCTAGCCTTTACAAGTCCCATATCCACAGGGAGGATCCA
Organism: Pteronotus mesoamericanus; assembly: GCF_021234165.1. Lineage (NCBI taxonomy): Eukaryota > Metazoa > Chordata > Mammalia > Chiroptera > Mormoopidae > Pteronotus > Pteronotus mesoamericanus. The sequence goes on from NW_026555277.1 coordinate 3,908,869, forward strand.
AAACCCATGCCCTACAAGGGATGTAGATGTGATTCTAATAAGGTGACTGGTCTGGGAAGCCTTACAAACATGCACCCAACATCTGCCTGAGAGACACTCACCAAGTTTCCCTGTCGAAAGATCAAACCTCTGTGTAGTTGACCCATTTTGTCTGCCTCTCTAGCGTCCATTTCTACTTCTTCCCAAAACTGCCTCCAGTTTCTAATTCTCTTTTCATGTGGTCTCTCTGGGGCTCCCTGAGCCCCAGGGCAGAATACAAGCATACTCAGAGGCAATCGGTGGTTTCTATCTCTATAACAGCTAGACACTCAATAGAGACAGATGGCACACTCCAATCAGGACAAATTGAGGAGGGCTCATTTACAAGCAGACTAGTTACAAAGGGTGAGTCGGGTATAGGGACCCATTAGGGATAATGTGGAAATCCAAGTTTATTGAAGCTGCTACCACCAATAGACTCAAAGTAGTCAATATTCGGAGAGGAAGGAACCTGAAAGCAAAGAGAATTATGTAGCACACAAAGAAGTCCAAAATGACCCCACAGAGGAAACAAAAAGGATAATTACCCTGACTCACTTTCCTCCATGCCTGTGAGTGCCTACTGGGACTCCCCGTTGGCTAAGCTCAAACTAAAATAGGAAGGATGGAGGCTTATTGATGTAATCCACAGAGATCGGCCCCACAGATCGGCATCCTGCAGCTGAGAAAGGAGATCTAAGGGAAACAAGAAGAGATCTAAGGAGAAAGAGCAATGCAATCTTCCTAATCACAGGGGCTGACAAGGAGAGCAGGAATCCATGGCTCTACTAGACACTGTGATGTAGTGAGCATGACGCTGTGGGCCCGCCATGTAGACTCAGAGAACAAAGCCAGCCCACAGGAGGCAGAGCCCATCCATTGATCCCAGTAAAATTATGAGAGTCCAGATCACATCACACCTGCGGACAGAAACTTTCTACTTAAAAGTTGCCCTTTTATTCCTTAAGCTGATGGGAATTTTATGTTGTTACTCTCAACTGAAAGAGCCCTAATGGATGCATTTTTGGACATCATTGAGAGCCAGACTTAAATGTGAGATCACTGTGAGGATTCAGACTTCTACAGGACCCGTCTTCATGCCAGTTACTTAACCCAGCCCTGCCCCAAGCCGAGCCATCTCCCTAGAAGCCCACTTTTCCAGGAGCTCACCTCCAAATCTGAGGCTCCTCTCAAAGTCAAACTTGTGCATGTTTTGACCAACGAAGCTATTTCAAAAATATTTTCACAAAGACTTTATAGGATACTTTTTCGTAATCCAGAATATTTGCTTTCAGTACTCCCTAAACCCTCAAAAAATGGCTGACCCACAACTGACAGCACTATTTAACACTTTTCCTCATAGTATGACAACATACCAACTTACCAGTTGTACGATGCTCCACAAGAAATGTGTTCTAATTAACAACAGTACCAAACATTTGTTAATTATTGTCTTTATTTCAAGGAGGAGCTTTAATATTAACCCTGTCGTAATGCTGCCTTCACTCCTTTGCACTCAGAGCTGACCCAAGGGAACCAGGGAAGGCAGGGCCATCAAAATGGGAAGCTCATATACCTGCTCCTTCTGGAAGTTTCTGAATGGCAATGTCAGCCTTCCAGTCCCAGATCTCTTAATTTTTCAAAACAAGTTAGAAATTTGAAATTCCTCAGTGAAGTGCTTAATTCTGAATGTTATTAACAAAGTCAGTTTAAAAAAAAAGCAATAGGCTCAATAAACATGTGAAAGGCCATGAGCAGACAGGGGACTACCATTTTGTAACACCTTACTCACAGCAAGGCAGAGTAAGGTACTAGAGAGTAAAACAGAAGAAATTCTTGTCATTTGGACACACAAGCTCACCTAAAGAATAACTGCAGCTAGACCCAATGTTATTTTTTTTCCTTTTAATATTATAGAACCATAGCCTGTAATCAATGTCTTCCTATATATGTTTGTATTTCTTTTTCCTTAAGAAATATTTGCAGGTTCAGAGCATAATTTAAAAAGAAACAAATCTAAAGTATATAGTTTTACTGATATTTTATTTTTTCTAAATTCTGATTTCTTAGATTTATTTAGTTTTAACTATTTTTTAAAGAGTCACTTTTTTAAGTCTTTTAAAAATTAGACAGAGGAAGATTTGGCTTTGGGTGGTAATCACACAATGCAATATACACATAATATATTATAGAATTGTACACTTGACACATAATTTTATCAACCAATATCATACCAATAAATTTAATAAAAAAGTAAATTGTTCTTTATTTAAAAAAATAGACTTATATTTCAAGTTGAAGTGGGAAATATAAACATTTTAATAAGTGGCCAATGAAAGTACTTAATTGCATGTATATTTATAAAATGTATTTATTGATTGGTGATTGATTTTCTGTGTTAAAGAAATAAACTGTGACTTTTTACATTATTTTATGAAGAAAAGAAACCAACAAGTCTCTCTTCTCCAAAATGTCACAGCTTTCCATAGCTTACTTTTAATAAACATAGTCAAATGCTGCCGTTCAAAGGAAGGACAAGGAGCCCACTGAGATTTACCACCATGTAGGGTTTTTTGAGCCCTAATTTACTTCCTTTGAAGTGGAACTTAATTCCATGCATATACCCAATTTGCATCTCTAACAGAAATATTAACTACATGTAGGATGAAGATGCTTCTCTTAATCATTCAAAACAGCTAAATGTTTCTTATAATTATTTGTAAGGGTACAATAAAATTACAATTTTCATATATTTGACTTCTAAATATTTTACATTGTTCTACATTATATTAGCTCATGAGATATACATAAGCTAATTAGATCTTCCAAATTTTAACAACTTTATTATACATTATTAATTTTAGTAGTATATTCCATAATATCATTATCAGACTCATCAAAAAATGTTCATGATACCAGTACAAGTTTTCAAAATTCTTACATAAAATCTGGAATTTTAACATTAGCACTGTGTGGTCAATTATTTTGGTTATAGGGAGAGCTGATATTGTTTACTTCTGAGAAAATATCTACCAAATATTTAAGTCTGAATATGCATAGTTTGTCTGCTAGTCATTGTTTTAAGTAAAAATGGTGTTCCATTAAAAAAGAAAAAGTCTAATAGGACTGACATAATCACACTTGTCTTTTCTTGATAAAAACATGATTTTGGTTTGCAGCAGAAGTACTTTATGTTTACTTCCTAGTTTGTCACACAGAACATTAAAAAAGTAAAATTAAGAATAGAGATTCTTTATATCATTTTTAATTGTTATAATATTACAGTTGACCCAGTTTTCCCCCTTTGATCTCTGCCCATCCCACCAAGAGTAGAGATTTAATAAAAATTATAATTTTATTGCTTCATTAAGGACATTGTTATTTTAAATTTTTATTTATTGATTTTAGAGAGAAAGGGGGAAAGAATTAGAGAGAGATTTGTTGCTCTATTTATTTATGCATTCATTGGTTTATTCTTGCATTCATTCATTGTTGAGTCTTATATGTGCCCTGACCAAGGAGTGAATCTGCAATCTTAGTGTATCAGGGTGATGCACTAACCAACTGTGCTACCCAGCCAGGACCCATTAGGGACATTTTTAAATGGAACATCTTTTTTCCCTACCATACAAGTACTACCTTGCTTTGTATAAGTTGCCAGAGATTTTTATACCATTGATTTTGTATCATCTAAAATGTCAGCACAGCGAAAAAAGCAAATAAAGTCTTAGTATTTGTATTAAAAAATAATATTTCCTGGATGGATCTCCTAAGTGAGTTTCAAAAGCCCCCAGAGCTTCATAGACCAGGTTTTGAGAATTATTAGTGTGTAGAATAATTTTATTTGATATTATTAATTTGATAAGAATGACCTGAGCATACTGAATTTATGCAAAGGTGGTGCATTATGTTATCTTAATTCTTGTTATTCCCCATTAAAAATATATCTAAGATTTGATTCATCATTCAATTCAAACTATAGAGCAGACTTTATTGTAGTCTACATTAGTTTTCACTATGTAGTTAACATTATGAGAAATCTACATTTATCCAAAAGATAGGTCCCATTCTACTGGGAAGTCAGTGATATAATTAAAATTAAACACACAGTTAACACAAAATCATACCTGCTCATTTAGGAGAAATGCTTGGAGCTGCCCAAGCAAGCATCATTCTAAAGCCAGCAGCAGGAATAGTGTGTAACTAAGATTATTGGCTTAAGAGTCCTATATATGTGATTTTCCACGGTAATATAGAAACTATTTCATTGTGTTGCAAATAAAAAAAGGATTTTCTTTAAAAATGTTTAGAATCAGTTACAATTAAATATGCCTGCCAAAATCGTCAAAGAAAACATCAGATGTAACATAAAGATCAAGGATGGAACAAAATGACCTGCAGTCAAATCCTACCACTTGCTATAATACTTATGAGAATTCTGGCATCTATGAAATGGGGAAAGCAATGATGTTTCTTAATGCTATCAGTAGTGACTATTGTAATTAATAATAGAAGAGTTCTTGAAAGACAAAATGAATAAATACATATAGAGTTCTCAGAACAGTGCCTGGAATAGTAAGTACAATTGAATCTTGAACAACACAGGGGTTAAGGATGCCGACCCCTGCACAGTCAAAAATTTGCATATAACTTTTTACTCTCCCCAAATACCCAAATCCACAGACGCTCAAGTTCCTTACATGAAATGGCATAGAACAATGCATACATTCAGCCCTCTGCATCTGCAGATTCCCAGCTGAGGATAAACAATATTGTTGACAATCCATCAATTGTTCAATCGGTGGATGAAAAACCTGAGGCTGTGGAGGTCCAACAATATATTTATTTTAAAAAGTTTCCATATAAGTATATTCATGCAGTTTAAATACATGTTGTTCAAGGGTCAGCTGTAACAAATATGTTTCATTTCATTTATCAGGAAAAATTGGGAAAGACTTTGAAATGGGACAAAAGAAAATTACTCTGTCTTATCCAGTCCACCACTTTGGATTATTCAAACTTTCATTGCCCTTGAGTTTTTTAAATAACTTTAGAATTGTAAAATACTAAGAGTAATGCGAAACATTTTTGTGAGGTGGCAAACAACTGGTTATTGCCCTCTGGATACTGACTGATGTTGAAGTTCTATATAAATTCATTTTAACATTTTTGACTGCATTCTTTGAAGCTTCCTATGAGCAGGTTGGAATGTCTTTCTGGTTCTCTCATTAATTAATGAATTATAAAATCTTTGATGAGTGTTCATTTTATATTTGTATGAGCGTCATGATTTTAGCATTTCAAAAATTATTTTAATGCATTATTATGGCAATGAAATCTGACATTAATTAAAGGGGAAAACACATTATGAGGAGATTTAATATAATTTTGGAATGTGGCAGGACCAGGTGGTACAGCTTATTGGAGACAGCTGGGGATCCTTAGAGAGCATCATGTTAACCACACTGAGCTGTTAACTCAAAGACAATCAGGTTAGACTTCTCACTATTGAAAAAATGTAGAAAAGTTGTAACAGGGAATGAATATATTAAACTTATATAAAGCTATCCATATTAATCTTAGTAAATATTAAGCCCAGCTTGTAAGTCTAACCTGATTTATCTCTCAGAGCTAGAGTTTACATGTTAAAAGTTTCTTTTCTAAGTATACTTTACTAGAGTTAATGGATTTGGTTCCTCTATAAACCTAAGGAACAGCCTGATCTCAGCTCAAGGACACAGACCAGGAAGATCTAAACCAGCAAGGACACTGCCTGCATGTCCACAGCCCCTCTCCCTGATCTCTTTGTTCTGCTTTCCTTCTCCTCCCTCCTTATAAAAACCTCTGCCTGCACTAAGATGTTAAATTGCAACCATAATTTAGTATCTCTCAGCTAGAATGTATTCTGTAAAAACTCAAAGCCTTTAACCCACCGTGTGCCTCCATTCTCATTAAAGTTGTGAAATATACTGGTGCTGGCCATAAACCACAGGTGTCCAGGGAAGGGGCCATGCTAATGTAAACAGAGAGAGAACACTGGAATGAAGGGAGGTAGCTTGGGAGGAAGCTTGGAAAGAAGCTGAGTGACTCTCCTTTCAGTTCTCCTTCCCCTTACTCCCAAAAGGAATAGCTCATCTGCACTCTCCCTAGGAATTTTCCTCCTCCCAGATTCCTACTAGCTCCCCATTAGGTCCAATAGGTTGACCAGAGATACTAAGATGGGTTTTCGAGGACAGGAATCCACCCATCTTTTCGAGACACGAGCCCTCGAATAAATCCCTTTCCTTCTCACCAACACCTGTCTCATGAGTTTGGTTTTTATTGCAACAGGAAGCCAAGCCAGGGTTCAGTTACAAAGTGAATACATTTTATTTTAGGCTTAGTTTTCTACAATATTTGCTTAGGTAGAATACCTCATTTCTTGATAAGACAAGTAATATAAAATGCAATCTACGGAACTCTAAAAGCTTTCCTGTCTCTTGCTCTGTCTGTATAATTGAAGTTCATTCCCTGGGCGTTCTGTCCAATGTTATAATTCTGAAAATGAAAGCAGCAATAGCTGCTGGTTTACATCCCACTCCTCCTCCACAGGTGCCCTGAAGACTCACTGAACTACCATAAAATGAACTTCTGATCCATTATATGATGACACCTCATTTTAGCATGCAAAAATGACATTTATTTATATACATATTATAACTAAATTTTTAAAACTGTTTAAGTATATCTTCTTTAAAGAGAGCTCAATATTTTTTTCTTTTCATGTGGCCCTATATATAAAAATACTAATATAATAAACCCAGAAAGTTAGGGCTCAGTAATTTGGACGGCTTAATAATTTAGGTAGGAAAGGACCTAATTGACATTTGCTTTAAGTATGTATTTATTTCAGGAAATGATTTATCATCAAATAATTCAAAATATCTATTGTATTTATTAAAGAGAGAAATATTTAAAGGGTTTTAAGCATCCATTCTCACCTAATCCTTGTGATAATAACAGTTAATTATTATCTACCAATGTAAGATATCTACATTTAAGATTAACATAGTCTGAGTTCCTGGTATACACAAAATGTAGGTCAGCTGCTTTTTGTAAAAATATCCTATAATTCAAAGTAATCTTCCTGATAAGCAAAAACCTTGGGTGTTTATTTGCATGTATAGAATATAAAAATATTTTTATCCTAAAATATCCAAATGCTACTTTATTTGTGCACATTTATTAAAGACATTGATTTTCTTTTCTTATAGCAAGGACTTAGTGACTGACTTTTTTCTGCCATTATTTTATCCCAAGAAGCAATTTAATAATGGCCTCCCAGCCACATGAAAAGTGAAACCTTATCCATCAACATGGCAGAAGCAGGCTGCACAGCAAGGTGAGAAGTTTTGCTGATACATTCCTCCAGCTACCACAGAACATGAAAGCTTTACTGCAGAATTGCACTCCCATGCCAAGTTTCTGATGTACAATTATGTAGGTAGAAGTAAAACTAAAACCTTCTGGAAAACTAATGTTTACCCATCATAAAATTCAGGATTTTCCAAATGACCGGTAATTGCTTGCAGTGCTTCCAAAAAGTAGATTAACTCCTTGCATTCTGGTGTGAGTGTTCTCAAATGATCCCAATTCTTAGGCTGCTTGGACTGGTCAGAGGACTCTATGGATCAATCACACTCAACCACTCCTACTTACTAACTGCCCATAAAACAGCGCAGAGAGTCATACAGAGAAGAACAGAAAGAAATTCCTGTTTCTGATGAGACACTAATGAGATAATGTGGACTTTTCATCGAATTATAAAACCATCCCCAAAACAAAGGCTTAGTTTATCGCCCTCTAATCATAAATTATCCAAGCTTGCTGCCAGTTAAGCATTCTTAACCACGTGGGGAACTCGAACAGGCAATAGTGATGTATTTGGAGAAATACTGTATGAGACAGGAGGGCTTCCCCAGGCAGCCCCGGACCCTGGAGGCCCTGAACCTGGGAGCTGGGAGTTAGAGAAAAGGAGAAAAGCCTGTGCAGCCTCCACAGCCCCTCTGTGGCTTTGGGCCACTGGCCTCACTTGGACATTTCTTCTTTCATGTCACCTTTTCTTTAACAATGTTTTAGGCACTGGATTTGTGGGGGTCTGTGTGTGTGTCTATAAGTAAGCCCAATAATGCTCGCTTCTTTTCAAAGTTATAGGAAAAGATGATAGCTTTTAACTGTACAAATAACATTTGGAACCATTACAGAAGATCAAGTATTTCAAAAGCTAAATGAAAGACCACTTAAGACTAGGGCAAAGATCATTTTAGGGGGTTCTGTGTACTTATTACTTTCAGAATAACCTTTCACTAATTTATGACTCAAACAAACCTCCTAAGCATAATGTTACTCAGTAAAATAATGTCTGCCCTGAATTCTCCTTGTGTTGTGATGAGAATAAAATAGATTTTGGTTAAATTTCATACATTTGTAGTTAAACTGTAACTTAGTTTTATAAATTCAAATAATAGCATTAATGATCGTACTTGGTTCTACATGAAATTTATATTTTAATATAAATATATGCTTTACGTTTTTGTTTAAACCACACAGGTATTCAGTGAGTGAAATAAGATATTTTAAGAAGTTTTGAGTTTTGATTATTCTAAACTATGAAGAACGTTTTCATTAATGCTGTGAGTTCTGTTTCACTTCCTTTCACCTCAATTGCTACAGCCATGATAATAGGAAATGCAAATAGTAGTAAGGAGATTTTAAAATGTGATGTTAATTCAGGTATGCTGTCTTCTGGCCTATCACAGGTCAAGTCTGGAAAGTATAAATCTCATTCTGCTCCAGCAAAATGCTTTATTCATGACTTTGAAAATGCCAAGATCAAAAGGGGTGGATTCAATTCCATTCAATTTGCTCAAGCAGACAGAAAAGATGCTTTTATTCAAATGACAAGGACATTTGATCCAGAAAAGCTGTACTACTTTCTTCTGGAATAAGGACACACACCTTGCTTTATGAATTCTGTTTTGAAATTACCATTGTTGAACAGCTTATTAATAGTCTGGTCCAAGTAACAGTCTAAAGATGAGGCAATTAGCAAGCCTTTTGTCCTAAAAGGAAAAAAAATGTGTTTCATTATAAACTGCCAAGGAGCACAAAGAACCACCTAAGGGATTCCATTCCCCCGAAAACCTGTAGCGTGGACTTGGGGGACTGCCACTTAGCTTTGTGAAGTGAGAGAAAAAGATCATTCATGTGGTGCCAATAAATCTACCTGGTTTGCTTATCAAAGGCCAGAGGACTATCTTCGTTAATATATTGGGGACCAAATAAAAGAGATTGTAATTTTTTCTATAAGAGGCTTTCTAAAATAGTTATTCACTTACTCTTCTGTTGGAGGTATAAATGTCAGTTTGATTTCACTCCATTTTTAACTGTAAGATGAATATTTATTATTTATTTATTTATTTATGCTTATTTAAACAAAAACAAATGCTCCAGGGACAGTGAACAATAACAAGACTTTATCTCAGTAGTAGGTATGTTTGGTAAAATAAAAATTAAAAGCATCAGACCTCAGATCATTGGAAAGGTCCTTAAGGATAATGGAAATTATGCAATGGCCTTACAAAGAAATGTGCTCCACAAGAATGATTTGAGAATAGTCTAAAAAGTCAAAACTAGCTAATCAGCTATTTTTCCCTAGGTAGTAGAAGTAATAATACAATTTCTTTCCTGTCATAGTATCAGGAGAATAGAATAAATGTGTTTCAAGCATCACCTGAAGGAGGAAATAAGAACAATTTTAAAACATTCTCATTAAGTTTAACATGATTTCATTGTCCTTCAGCAAAACACATTTCCTATTGGGGAACTCGATTTCACTATTCTCTTGAAAGTAACTTGGGGAGGGAGGCATGAACTGCTTGAATAATTTCCTGCCAGCTCTATGCTATTTTCTTACTATTGCTTTTCATGTTATTCCATAAAAGTTAGAGTTGGCTTTACCTAAAATGTAGAGTGCAGACATTATGTTTATAAATTAAACCACAATCACCAATGAACAGTTTTTAAAAGAACCCTGTTAAATTTTCTTATACAGAAAGATTCTTTTGTAATACAAATAAGCGGCACTTGATGTATGTACTTTGGACTTGGGGAAAGAGAGAGAGACTCATGCCATAGTGAGAACTGATTAAGAACTACAAAGAATGAGAATGACAACAAGGGAACGGGACTATGACCAAAGGAGCTACAGGAGCAGCGTTTGAAGTAGAGTTTGCTGTAAACTCCCAGTCCCCACCTCCCCAGCTTCCACTAAACCCTGGGACCTTGCATATTGGCTCTCACTCAAATCATGGCACGTGGAACCCAAACAAGTCATTTTCACCTGGATACTGGCGAGATGAGTCACAGACGGCATCTCGCCAGTATCCAGGGACAAACTTTCCTATCAGTTCCAAGGGAAAGAAGATAAAGAAGCTAAAGAAAGAAGTTCCATGGGAAGGAAGTTTTAAAATATTGGCATAAACAGTTATGTAATTTTGGCTTCATGAAATTTCATGTAACAAACTGCTTTTTGGCCACCCAATGGCCCCAGCACTCATTACCACCAGGGGCAATCAGGGGCCCTTCCCATCAAAAGGCAGCATTGTCCAGGATGGCAACGTGAGGTTGGCCACCTCGCAATAACGGAGCAGTGCCTTTGCCTAACCTCTGTGCCGCTGATGGGGGAAAAACAAAACGGTGCCTGGAAAAGCAGGCAAGATTTGATTGTCCGTCAGTATATGTTGACAGCACATATATTGATTAGAAACCAATGAATGGTTAAAAAGTAATCAAATGTATATCAGAGGGCAGTTGATGTAGATCTAGTCATCTAACATCCATTTTTTCAACTGACAGCAGCATGATTTGGGGGGGATTATACCCCCACATTGTGTGCTGTGTTGTTTATGTGGTAAATCACGGTGCCCCCCAACTATGAAAACCAAAAGGAAACCTAGGAACTTTGACAGGTCACACCTCTTTCTGCCCAGTGAAGACCACGAGCAAAAACATGACCAAAGTGACCAGGAACTGGCCCCTCTTCCCAGACACTTTGAAATGTGAGCATGAGTTAAGCTATGGTATCGGATAATTTCTATATGGAGATTCCTTAAATTTACTCTTACTCATTTCTATTACTTCCAAACAATATTCTGCTTTTTCTTCATTCTTGTGAGTTCTTCTATATCCACCAAAAAATTATGCTTGAGAGAGTTTATTCTGCTTCCAATAAAATATGCAAACGGCATATTTTAGAATTTCAAAGTAAAATAATGATTATAATTGTCATATCTTCAGAAAACCTTACATAGTGTATCCATTCAAGCAGCCACCTCTTTGGGCCTTATATTTTTCCCTGTATCATTTGAATAGCAATTCTGGCACTTCTTTCTCACTTAGCGGAAGCCTTGATTTTCTCCAAGTTTCCAAGTACCATTGTAAGAGCACATCTGCCTTATTTTCCAGGGTCCTTGCCAGGATGTGAAATTCTGTGTCAAAAAGAATGCTCCCATTTTAATAAACATTTTCTTGCCCAACTTTGTATTCAGTCTCTTACTGACCATGATGGTCCAGCCCCGTCAGGACCCAGACCGACACATATGTTCCTGGCTCCTGCAGTTACATTCTGAAGCTGTTTCAGGAAATTGCTCTTCTCCTCCTTAAGCTGAATACACTAGAATACAATGGCCATGTTATCTTGCCATAGCTCCAGTTATTAGTTTGGCATCCATAGTCTGGCACCCAGGGGGAGAGAGGAAGGTAGATTCTGACTTACAAAGCAGATTGAGGAGACTTTAATTGGCAGAAATGAACCATTTCTGTAGACCCAGTGAATATAGGAGCATCTTTGGGTTTTAAGGTTCTGGTGTCATCATTTTAGGGGTCCCCATCTCATTTCTCATAATCCAGACCTTCCCAGAAAAAACCCTGGCCTTAACAATAGCAGACTTGCTAATGATGAGAATGCAACCTTTTCTGAAGCTCTGTTCCTCTTATAATTATATCCAGGTCTGACATTCAGCCTTTTTTTTTTTTTTTGGACTCCACCTCCAAAACATGGGACTCTTTTTTATATGCTACAAAATAGACCCTTTGATTTTTACATTTTACCTTAAATGATTGATTAATCACCATCAGCCTTTCATTGTCTTTGTCCGATGCATCAATAGTACTCTGATTCCATTGTCTTTATAATTGCTACATCCCCAAACCTCTCAACCTTATGAGCTGTTTTGGCAGCCAGTGCATTACCTTCCCAAGCAACCCATTGCAGCTCATCACCAGAGAACATTTTAACAACTGTTCTGTGGCAGCATGTCAGGGACCATCAGTCCCTACCTGCCAGAGAAGCAATCGTGTTGCCAGCTGGTCAGGAGTGATCCAGGCCCAAATTACTGTTATGGAATCTGCTTTCCAGGCCCATTCTTAGCATCAAATACATAAGGTCGGGTTCCTCAGGGCATAAACTCTGAGATAAAGATTTTCATGCAGGAAGTTTATATGGGAGTGTGAGAAACTGCACCTATCAAGTAGAAGAATTGGGTAGAGGATGAAGTTGAATGCAATCCATTTGCAAAGAGGCCTCAGTTCTTCCCAACGCGGGGAGGTTCTCCAGTTAGAACGATCCTGCAAAGTTGTCCAATACTGAGGTGAGAGGCCAGGTCTCTGCACTGCTACATAACCTGATCATGGATGCAGGCAGCCCCTGGAGAAGATGTATAACCTTTGTGAAGTAGCCACTCAGGCCAACACTGCTCACGGCTAGTGATTTGGGAGCAATTATAGCTTCCATCGCATTGTCTGCATCATACTAGGGGACAGCTGCAGATACGGAGTGTGAAAAAAAGTCTTGATTTACATCTTGGCCCTATCAGTAACAAGACAAATGACTGGGCAAGACATTTAACTTATCTTGGTCTTGGTTGTCTCTCTTGCGTACAAAATAATCTATTTGTCTTCTTTGTCACCACTCTCTTGGTTATTGTCATGTAACTATTCTTTCAGGGTTATTGTAGATTTACCTTGTTAAAGCCCCATTAGCATTAAAATTCCTTTAGTCTTTTAAATGAAATTAAAATAAATATGTGGATTCTAACATTTAAGTCTTTAGTCCGTTTTGAGTTTATTCTTGTGTATGGTGGAAGAAGGTCGAGTTTCATACTCTTGCACTTATCTGTCCAGTATTCCCCACATCATTTATTGACTAGACTGTATTTACCCCATTGTACGTTTAACTATGTCTTCCCTATTCTGGCTTACTGAATTTCTCTTTCTCTACTCTTGTCTTTCTGTCTCCCCCATGAGCTGTCATCCTTGCTCTTTCTCACTCTTTCAGCTAGTGTCCTTGTCTGTTCAGGTTTCTGTAACCAACCACCATAGATTGGGTGGCTTATAAACAACAAAGAGTTATTTTTCACAGCTCTGGGGGCTGGACATCTGAGAACAGGGTACCAGCATGGTCAGGTTCTCGTGGTCCAAGAGCCATTCTGGGTTGCAGGCCACTCATTTCTCCTTGCGTCCTCACGTGGTGGAAAGAGGCTGAGACAGCTCTCTAGGGCCCATTTCATAAGGGCACAAATCCCATTAAGGGGGCTAGACTCTCCTGACCTAGTTATTTCTGAAAGGCTTCACATCCTAGTTCCTTCATATTGCGGATTATTTCAACATGAGTTTGGGTTGGGACACAAACATTTGGCCCATTGCACGCAGCCTGAAGTTACGTTTGGTACTCTGCATAGAGATTTCTAGAGATTTCTTTTCACTAGTCTAGGGGTACGTACCCTCTTTTAAAATTTAATTCTTAATTTGCCAAAACTTGTATTTTTGGATGAGATGAGGCATTTGTTCACATGTCTTAGGAAGAAAATTTATTTCATTTATGATATCTCATCTTTTTTAATTTATCAGCACTGATTTCAAGATATTTTATTACATTTAAAAACCTCATCTATATTTATATTTAAATCTTAAATTCTAATTATATTTCACTTGATGTTTTTCTCTTATTAGACTACAAGTTTAAATGACTTTTTTAAAAATTTATTTCAATAACAAGCTCTTCATTCATTTATAAATTTAATTTTTTTAATTTTATAATTCCTGATTTTGTATTATATTTATGATTCATTTGTCTTTTCAATCTCATAAATTAAAATTTTAATTTATTTACATTGATTTTCTTCTTGTTTAATGAAGAAAACCACTATTTTTTCCCAAATTTAGCCCAATCTTTTATTTTGATAGATGATACTGTCATTTTTATTACTTATTTACCCCCTCCAAGAAACCATTTTATTTAAATATTCTATTTCTATATGGCTTGGGACTTTTAATGTGTTTTTTAACGATTCCATTAATTTGAGTTTTAGCACATTTTGTTAAAGGATTTATAAAATTCCTGGACTTTGAAATATGCTGAGATATCTTATGATTGAATATGATCTATTTTTAAAATACACATCCATTAAACAAAATACATGAATTTTGTTATCAAATTTCTCTATATCTAGTTTATCTTATAAAACGTTGGGGTCTAAACTACTCCTGTTTTCTATATTATGATGCCTATTTATCACATACACACACAATTATAACAATTGACTTTCTACTGAGGTTTGTATCTTTTTGTCTTTATAGGATGCAACCTCTTTGTCCTGCTTAAACAATTGTTTTTAACCTTGTCACCCACTGGCTACATGCTTTTCATTTGTGGTTGGTAGATATTCATGACCTGTTCTTTTAGCAATGTTGATGTTTTAGAATTATAAATGGCAAGGAATTTGTTTCTTTGCTGTGTTTAACACAAATTAACATTTTTATACTGGAGACCTTACTCATATTTATTATGATAACTTATATGTTTATTATTACTACTGCCAATTTGTTAACTCTTTCCAGGTTTTTTAAAACTCTGCATTTCCTAATATTCCCCTTTATATAGTAATTTTCTAGTATCACATATAGAGCAAAAGGCATAGCTCTATTTGATCTATCACTTTTACAGAGAATTGTAAGTAATACTACATTATTTTTAATTAATTATATATTTAGATTTTTTTCTAATTAGACCTTGTGAGCAACAAGAAAGGTGAACCCTGATTTACTGACTCTCCCCAATAAAAAATACAAACAGTTTTGCATGTTTTAAATTTCCCTTCCTTTACCTCTTCATTTCAAAAAAAAATTTCCTGGGACCCCAAAGACAGTTGGGAAGGTTAAACACTAAAAAAAAAAAAAAAAAAAAAAAAAGGAATAACATTTATGTTGAAGACAGCATAGATTTTTATGTCATATTGGAAAGTTTCCAGCAGGTAGCAGTGTTATGCCAGCAGCTAAATCTGTACATTATTCCAAAGGGTGAAAAGATGGAGTAACAGTGACCCAGGCTGTCTTTTAAAATTTAAAAAACTGACAGAACAACAGTACTGTTCAGAACTCTTTTCAGACAAGTATTGTTGTTTCTGAGCAACGAGCAGACGTGGCTGGTGATTCCTAGGGAACAGAGGAAGCAAACACAGGAGTCCTCTAAGTGCCCAAGTTACTGCCTAGAGTGTTTATACACTGAAGGGAACGAAAGGGAAATCAAAACAGCGTCTGATGGTCTCTGATGCGAGCTAAGCAGCTTGAGAATAAAGCAATACCAGGGCAGCTGGAATGTGTGGGGCAGATGCCAAAATGGAGACGGCAGCCTGGAGAGAGGCTGGCTGCACAGAGAACTCCGGAGACCTGCAGAAGGTCTCCTGTGGTGTTCAGCACAGTATCGATCAGCACGTGCGTGTGAGAGAACTATGAGGAAGAGCCAGGGTAAGAACTACAAGGCATGCGAAAGCTGGTGCAATTCATGAGCGGCTGACCTGCACTGCACAGACAGATTAAGGGAGTACCTCGGGCTGGAAAGAAAAGCGATACTCGTGCTCGAGTCTTGGTTTCTACACCCCATTCTCCCATTAAAGGAAAAAAGGCTCCTTAGAAAAATGGCCAATTCTAGGATTAGGACACAGAATGCACACAAAGAATCTTGAACATCTTGTAGTACTAGAAAGTGAGCAAATACTCAAAAAACAAAAGGCTAGAGGTGCTTCAGAAGGACAGAGGAGGCCATTTGAAAGAGCTTCCAACGGTCAATATTGGAATAATTTGTGCAACAAAATAATGTACTGCTGGGGTACAAGCCAAAGTATAAAAATAACTGTACCTATGTCCACACTGATATAAATCAATGAGTAAATAAATATATTGGGGAAAGAGGTAACTCTTCCTCTTTGACAGAATTACAATAATAAAAAAGGTATATAGTTTGGTAGTTATTCTAGGAGCTTCCATATACTATGTGAGAAACTTTAGATCACTCAGTACCCCCTAGATAAAGTAAATCATGCCTCATGCCCGTGGGATTTGCCAGGCTCCACCATTACTTACTCTAAATAAAACCAGGAGGAAAAGAAAAATTGTCAATTTAGCCCCTGGGAAGCACCACTGAGGAGAATGAGAGCTCACCTGTGCCAGCTTGCCCTAGGACATGAACAAAAAAAGCAGAGAGAACAGCAGTTTTATACAGAAATATATGATATTCTACAGTTTACTTCCCTCACTTAAACTTGAGCGCTCGGCTTTCCAGCGCTCAGCGAGGCTCCCTGCGGTTGCCCCGCGTAGGTGACTGAGGCAGGGACAACACCAGGGTAACAGTCGGGCATTATGCAAAATCTCTCCTGTGAAAGAGAAATAATTGGGAATCTACAGAACCACTGTCAAGACTTGCTGACCATCTAGCATTCCATGGAGGTTCTCGGGAGCCACTGCTTTTAGAAAATATTGCAAAGAGAAGCTTCCATGGCCCTGAGGAGTTGACACTGGACATGGAAGCAATCGCGGGCACTATTGCCATCCCTGGTGGCTGCACGGGGCACCCTTGCAGGCCCTGCCAACGCACCGAGTGTGGCTGAGTGTGTTGTCTGATCAATGTCCCCGAACAGCACCTCAAAGGCACCTCAGCTTCAGCATGTCCTAAGTCAAAGCCATAGCTACTGCCAAGCCAGCCCCCCTGCCACAAACTGGCTGTGTTCTAGTATTCCCCACCTTAAAGAATGAGAAACCAATAGCTACCAGTCTGATCATCTACATCTCTCAAACTCGATCTACCACCAGCTCCAGTGCTCTTTTGTTCTAGATAACTCCAAACCCTATCCTCTTATCTATACCTTTACTACCCACCCCCCCCCAAAAAAATGCCCATCAGCTTTTTTTCTGGACAAAAGCTATACTTTTGCCTTATTGGTTTTCTTGCTGTCGGAAACTCTGCACTATAGTCAAGGATTAGAAAATACAAGAATGATCATATCATGCCCTTCTTAAAACCTGTCAGTGTCTTCCCATTGCTCTTGAAGTAAAAACAAGCTCAGAGAGGTTCAGGAGGAGGAACAGGGAGAGATAGTGAAAGCTTGACAATCAAGGACATTAGTAAAAATAATAGCATGCCACAGTGCCAAGTTGAAATTCTTCAGTCATAGCCACTATTCTTTTAATGCTAACAAAGATCAAACGCTACAATGTATTAAAATCATTCCCACCAGTATACCCTTCCAACTGCAAACTCAACATAAGTACTTGTCACTAGACCCAAACAAGAGCACTCTCTAAAAACTCATTAAACTGATTAAACTAGAATAATCAAATAATTTTTGTAATGCACAATCCAAACTGGGACTGTATGCAGTTTGTTTGCCGCTATCCAGATTGCTGATGGGATCGCTGAACAGTCACCCAGAAAACATTGCAAAACGCCTGGCCACGGGCATGCCAACCCCGGAGGAATTTCCATTGCTCTGTACTTGGTCTTGGACTTATTTCAGACCCCAGTATGTCAGCTGCTAAATCTTCACAAAAAATATGATCATGGCTCACAGTTTTATAAAAGGTCTAATCAAATGGACCACATGACTATGGTACAGATTTTACCTGTGGCAAATAATCTCCTATGACATAAACTAAGTACTTGAAATATATGACTTTAGGTGGAAACACCCAGAAAAAATTTTTTTTTCCTAAGGTAATTCTATTTTTAGGTTGAATATTCTCTTTATTCTCTTCAGTTATACACAAGATAGCCATCTTCTCAGAGATACAGGTCAAACTAGACATTATCCAAACAACTTGGCAGGTAATCCAGCGGTGGAAGGCAGGCTTTGCAGACGCCAGTGGCCTCACGTGCTATTTGGAAATTAGTAGAGCATTGGTTGCTGGTGCAGCTGTGGTTGCTATAGGGATGGACTCCTGTGAGTATTCCATCTGCTGCAAGAGGGACAGCTTGGAAACCCCTCACAGGTCTTAGGAAGAAATGAAGCAAACAAATGACTCATCTGGTTAGGAAGGCTGGTTTGACAAAGTAGCTCTTTCAGCAGAATTAGCTACAAATCTTTGGTCAAACCAGAAAACCCTAGAGCTTCAAAGTAAGTTGGAGAAAGTATCCAAATTTCAGTCAATTACCCTGAACACATGCCTGTTACCTAAGCAAAATGGGCTGCAACATTTCCATGTTAGATTTAGCAAATGCAGTTTTAAGTGTTTAGTCCACATTTTCCCAAATAATTAATATTAGCTTCTAAGCAAAATTAAGGGCTCATTTAACAGGCTCATTTTGGAGAACACAGCATCAACAGAATCGAGGGATAAGTCCATATAGAACGCCAGGAAATGACCCATGCTGGGAAAAATTCACTCAAAGTTGTTTACACCTACATTTTTAGCATTGTCTCTCACTAGTAAATAGAAAGATGGATGGAAAATCTGGACATGTGCTAATATTACTTTTCAATCTCTGTATCCGACCAAACTTACAGAATTAAATAAGATCCCAATGCAGTGCATTTTGAAACTTAGAAAAGTCTCTGTTTATTAAATTCTCAAAAAGAAACCAAATTTCCTAAAGGGAAATTGGGCTACTAGGCAGTGACATTTGAAGATAAGATAAAATAATTATATGATATATTTAATGCATCAGAATCGTTTTTAGATAAGCTGGATTCTCAGAGTTTCTTATGTAAAGGCATAATAGAGCAAAACAATCGTTTAGACATTGTCCTCTAAACAGCCTAACTATTCTAATATATCGTTACAGAAATTAAATATTACTGTAGAGTTCAGTACTCAGAATGGTAGCTCCATAGTCTACCCTCTCACGCTGTCCCTAAACAAAACACGTGGCTGCCCAGGTTCTCTAGACGGGCAGAAAACCAATCTTCAGAGACTCACAATGGAGGCTGGTAAGATAAATCCATGGCCCAACATTTTAGCTGAATCAAATAAAAAAAAAAAAAAGAGCTAGAAGACAGCTAAGTCCAATAAAATTAATGACACGCTCCAACACAACCTTACCAACCCTGAACTGAGGTGGCCCCGTTTCCTTTACCTCTGTTGAAGCTCTCCTTCTGCGCCCCGTCTCTGCCATTGCATCCCTGGGCATACCTTCCCCAGCTCTACCATCACCACATCTCGCCACCGTTGACCTCACTTTCTCATGGTCCTCCCGTGTTACCTAACGCCTGCTAGGTCGTTAATGACCGATCATGAATTCGTATGGCATCTCCTACATGATGTACTTGAAGTGTGTAGCAGAAGCTTTGTTTTTTATATGCTAATAAATTAGAATTATATATATTTAAGGCATTACGTGGAAAGGGCTGAGCGCTACTTTGGAGCAAGGCAAGGGAGCCAGGGAGGTTTCCAGCCCTGCTCATCTTGCTGCGTGCCAGCTGCTCTCATCCACTTCCATGCAGGACTGGACCTTAGTTTACCCCACCTGCAGTGTATTATAAAAATATCAAATACAATAATGTATATACTGAGGTAATTTAGAAATCATTAAAGGAATATCTCTAAACACTATTATATATACATTTCACATAAATAGGATATGCACTTCTTTGTATTCATTCCCTAAAAATACACCATCCACTCATGACTGAATGCAGCTTAATCTGTTTAATGGGGAAGAAACTCAGAAAGACAAGTCTGAGGATAACTAGGGATGACTCAAAGATGTCAAACTTGTTGGATTGGCAGTTTCACAAATATGGGAGATATTAAAGAGAGACAAGGCTAACTAGGAAGCAAGCAGTGAAAAAAACAATTTTATAGGATTTTAGTTTAAATGTTATGTTTGACCTCCTTTAAACAATCAAAACAACTATAAAACAGCTTAGCAGGGATTTGACCAAAATCACACCAAAGCTGAGTGAACAAAAATTTAGATATCTCAAGATGCTAGAATCAGGGTCAAAGTTAGGTACTAAAGGATTGTGAAATCTTCCTCCTTTCCTTCCCTCCTCCCCTGCTTCTGCTGCTTCTGATGATGCTCCTTTTTTCTTCTCCTCTGTCCCTCTTCTTCTTCCTCTTCTACCCTCCCTCTCCCATCCCATCCCCCATTCCTTTTCTTTCTTCCTTCTTTCATTCAACATATATATCCCTAATGTAGACAGTTCTAGACACTAAGGATACAACAGTGAACAAAACAAAGTTCCTGTTCTCCAACATTGTATTGTAGTTGGCGAAGACAGAGGAAGCTACGGAGTTAATACTCCCATTTCACAGAGGAGTAAACAGAGTCCTTGAGAAGTGTGCCACTTGTTTGGTGATGGAGAGATAAAGGCAGAACTCAGCCAGGCATGCAGAGCTCCTCATTCTTGCCTTGTTTCCTTTTCCAAAGCATATGCTGAATATATAAATCGGTGAGCATAAAGCAGATACAAATTAATCCTGAAAGCCAAATGAAACAATGTTGTTGAAGGTGATCCATCAACAAGGACCTTAAGGAATTCTGTTAGAACTCAGACATCATATAAAGGATTGTTTTGTTTGTTTTCAATGGAATCAATCAATGAAAGCTTATGAATTAAACTATTTTAAACTGTAAGCTTATGAATTAAACTATTTTTAAAGTATCAAGTAGAGAAGATATTCAAGAATCTCTTCGTGGAATTTCACTATTGGCTAATAGTGAAATGCATGCGAGAGTTTCCCAAGGACCATGTTAAAATTAAAAGAAAAAAATTAAAAAGAGAAAGCAACAACGAAGCATGATATTTGAATTACTATATTGATCTTAAAAATAAGAACAAATTTATTGAAATGGCATTTTTATTTGCATTACATTTAAAATAAAAATATTGACTATATTGATAGGCTTTATTTATTTATTTTATAAGCAATATTTGAAAACCCATTTAAGAGGTCAAAATTTAGAGCACTTTCTTTAAAATCAAATGTTGACAAATCACCAACTAAATCATAGGGAATAAGCATGATTTTGTAAGGTTTTTAATAAGGCTAAATGAAAATTGTGGATAATAGATCGATTGTTGCAACAAGCTATAATTTACTACCCAAAATGCCTTCTCAGCTTCTCAGCATGAAACAGCATAAAGAGCATCCAGTTGTGGACATCAGCCAAAAATTCAAAAGTACATTCAAGATTGTATTTGTACTTATGATTTGATGACAAGGAATCCACTGGCTTCAAGATATTGAAGTTGGTCTTACAAATATTTAGAAACAAATAATTTTCCCAGGACATGGATTTAAAGAAAGGTCATGAAAATTTGTAAAATATATTAAGCTTATAATAATGCAGGGAGTTTACTTTTTCTGACTGTTCATCTATTATTTTTATTCATTGTAAAAATGAAAATAGATCCAGTGTTTGCAGATGAAAGACTTACTCAACTATAATCTTGTATTTTGCAGATGAAGTATCAAGCATTCTAGATTTTCTAGTAAAATATTAGTGTAACTCCAAAATTACATGGCATGATCATTTAGTAAGTTTCAGATATGTAGTCTTTTATTAATTATTTTAATGTGAATAGACTACATATATGGGTAGAGAAAGAAAATGATTTACAGGGCGATCTTCATAAGAAAGGAGAATAGAATGCCCTTTTGTAAAATTAAGGTTTAGATCTCATGTTCTTGGCTTCAATTTATTGTATTTATCTTACTGTTATTACACTACTGTTATATTAAACTTGTATAGCTTTTTACAGGACTTAACACACTTTCATATATCCTTGTCCTAATTTGTAAAACATAACTTTGGAGTGGATATTATCACCTCCATTTTACACACAAGGTTACTGAAGTCAGGTAATTGGTACAATCAGGATTCAAAATGAGATTCATACAATGTACTTCTCTGGCTGTTTAATGGGAATTTTAAGTGCAGATATATAATCCACAGCATCTATATTTAAATAATTTATAATAATAGTTGGGAAGGATTCACAGGAAATCCATCTGACAGTTCAAGTATGCTCAACTAACTTATCCACTTAAAACCTTTGATAATAAATGATTATAACAAGTTTGCAGGGTAAAAGTTTAATATATAAAAGTCAATTGCTTGCCTATCTGCCAATAAGAAGCTATTAGAATGTGACATTCTGGAAAGCACAAAACTACAGAGACAGTAAAATGATCAGCCATGAAGAAGGTGGAGAGAAAGGCCGAAGGATGGATAGGTGAAGCAAAGGGGATTTTTAAGATAAAAAATTATTTTGGATGGCACTAATTATGGATATAAGAACTTGTGCATTTATCAAAAACCCGTAAAGTCTACAGCACAGAGATGTTAGTTAAAAAATATTTAGCAATTGAGGAAAATCAAGATGGTGGAGGAGTGAGTAAAAGTCACACTGACCTCCTCCCAGGACCAACCTGGAATTACAATTAAATTGTGGAGAAATCACCTGGAACAAACAACTGAACAATAGCGAGAGAGGAGCCTTATAACTTCAGACAGACAGAAGACTCAGCATTAACACAACCTAACTGGTAAGGAGTATGGTAGAGACTCAAGAAGGTGGGTGGGTTCCCACAGGCAGCAGCACCATAAGGATATTGAAATGGCCAGTTGGATCCCCCTGAGAAGAGGGGGTCTAAACCATAAGCAGGGGTCCCCAACCTACAGCACCAGAGCCCAAAAAGTGCACAGATAACAGACAGCTGCGAAAAGTGGCAGGGTTCCTCCCTGCCAGACACAGGCGGCTGGAGACACAAAAAGCCTTTTAAAGGGCTAATGCATAAATTTTTATTTGCAGACACTTACCCTGGTCTCTGGCAAAGGCGGGAGCAGAGTGAGATAGAGATGCCTGAGGAGAGACAGGAGAAGAGGATTTGGGGAGAGAACTCAGAGAGTAGCCAGCAAAATCCGGGTGCTGACTCATCCCCCATATGGCAGCAGACATCCGGCTCAGGCGCTCAGGCAAACCACACCCCTGAGCAGCAGCAGCATGAGGGGACCCAATAACCCAGGCATCAGGAGGGACTCTGCCCCAATCTGTGGTGCCTAAGCCTGACTCCTAAGTGCAGAGTGACTAGATTAACAACTGAACAAGACAGCCGCAGATAGTAGATTCCTGGAAGTTGCAAACAGACTGCCTAAGGTCAGATGGAGTCAACATCTGATATCATCAGAGGCAGATCCAGAAAGAAAAAACAGCAGTCTCCTACCATAGAAGTTCACACCACAAAGTCAGGAAATCAAGAAAAATCAATTTAAGAAGCAGAAGCAA
Source organism: Pteronotus mesoamericanus (assembly GCF_021234165.1). Classification (NCBI taxonomy): domain Eukaryota; kingdom Metazoa; phylum Chordata; class Mammalia; order Chiroptera; family Mormoopidae; genus Pteronotus; species Pteronotus mesoamericanus. The sequence goes on from NW_026555277.1 coordinate 3,932,490, forward strand.
AAAAAAAAAAAAAAAAAAAAGTCGACTGGAGAGAAGACAAAGAAACACCCTACAGTCGAAGGGAAAGGAGGAATCCCCAGAAAGAGAACTAAGTGAAATAATGGCAAGCAACTATCGAACATGAGTTCAAAACAACAGTTCTAAGAAAGCTCAATTAGCTCAGTGAGCTCAGAGAGGATTACAAAAAACTACAGGGAAACTATGAGGAACTTACTGCAAACTATATCAGCATGAAAAAGGACATAGAAACTATCAAGAAGAGAAAAGAGGAAATGAAGAATACAATATCTGAATTGAAGAACACAGCAGAAGGAATCAAGAGCAGGTTAGATGAAGCAGAGGATAGAGCCAGCGAGCTGGAGGATAAGGTAGAACAAAGCTCACAGAAAGAGCAAGAAAATGAAAAAAGACTGAAAAAGTATGAAGAGGCATTGAGGGAAATGCAGGACAACCTGAAATGTAATAATATCCATACAATAGGGAAACCAGGAGGAGGAGAAGAAGAGGAGGAAGGGATAGAGATCCTGTTTGAAAAAGTGATGATGGGAAACTTCCCTGATTTGAGGAGAGAAAAAGCCACACAAGTCCAGGAAGCACAGAGGGTCCCATTCAAGAGGAACCCAGGGAGGCCCACTCCAAGACACATCGGAATTAAAATGGCCAATATCAAAGGCTAACAGAGAATCCTGAAGGAAGCAAGGGAGAAACAAGTAGTAACATATAAGGGAACCCCAACATGGCTAGCAGTGGACTTCTCAACAGAAACACTCCAAGCCAGAAGGGAATGGCAAGAAATAGTCCAAGTCATGAAAAGCAAAGCCTGCAACCAAGACTGCTGTACCCAGCAAGGCTCTCAATTAAAATGGAAGGTGAAATAAGGAGTTTCCCAGACAAAAGCAGGCTAGAAGAATACACCTCCACCAAATCAGCATTGCAAGATATGCTAAAGGGACTGCTTTAAGAAGATGAAGAAAAAGAGTCTATGAACACCCAGTTCCTTTCACAGTCACCAATACTTGATATTACCAATATTTTTAATACTTATTAACCTAATTGTGACAATAATGTGTTACTTTAATTGTTCCTTTACTATTCATTGAAACTAAACCTGTTTTTGTATATTCTTGCCTATTTCTATTATTTTTAAAAAGCTTTAAATGACTTTTTGGTATTCTTTATCCATTTTTTGACTAAATGTTTGTAGAATTTTTTCCCTAAAAAAACCCACAAAAAACTATTAACCCTTTTTTAGATGTGTTGCAAATACTCTCCTATTCTATTACTTGTCCTTTAACTTTTTTTATATGTATATTACTGTATAGTCTTAAATGTTTAATATAGTCATATTGTCAATATTTTACTTTATAGCTTCTGGGTTTGAATATTTTACTTCAGGGTAAGAAAAATATTATTTTGTATTTTCTCTTTAAACTTCTTAGATTTTACATATTGATTTTTAAGTCAAAAATATTGAATATTTTTTGTATAATGTGTGAAATAGGGCTCTATATTTGTTTTATTTCAAGTAATAGTGGTTCATGCACCTTATTTGTTGAGTAAGCCTTATTTTCCCCATTGATTTGAAATATCAGTTTAATCATACATTACATCATTAAACAGATATATACATTTGTTTCTAGAATGCTCATTTTATTTCATTGTTCTCCTTGATTATTTCTGTGCTGGTGTCATGTTGTTTCAATTGCTGACTCACTATAATGGATTTAAATTTTTTAATATTTTATAATGGATCTTGACATTTACAAAAATAAACAAATAAAGTTGATCTGCATTTTAAAAAAAGAAAGAAAGAAAGAAGGAACACCTACTTTTTGCAACAACATGGATGGAACTAGAGGATATTATGCTAAGTGAAATAAGCCAGTCATTGAAAGACAAATACCATAAGATCTCACTTATAAGCAGAATCTATTGAACAAAATAAACTAACAAACAAAATAAACCACAGGCATGAAAACATAGATTAGACTGCAATTGACCAGAGGGGATGGGAGAGGAGAACAATGGTGGAAAGAAGGAGAAGGCACTAGACAAAGAACACATATGAATGACCCATGGACATGGACAACAGTGTGGGAATTGACTGTGGGAGCAGGGGGTAGGGGTGGGATGGGTGGAAGGGAGCAAAGGGGGAAAAACTGAGACAACTGTAATAGAATGAACATGATTTGAAAAAATATTTAGCAGTTGAATATCTCATTCAGGAATAAAGACTATGATAAGAGAATCTAACTGTATTGCAAATTTGCAAAACCACCCCAACTGAAGGGGATCTTGAGAGAAGTTACTGACATTAAGTATATTTGGAAATGACTGAAGTCTTTTACACTAAAGGCAAAAATAATCACAAGAAATGAGAGTTCTAAGTGTTCAAAAGAGCAAACACTTGGGGATCCTTTGTTCAATGACATTTTCTAGACCCAAAGCCTCACTCTCTTAAAGTTACTCCTGCTGGTTTTTGTGAAAATATAAAGTATGAAAAAAGATCATTTCTTTGGTGTTGGTGTTTGGGAGTAAGAGAAGAAGAATGGACATACCTTTCTTAAGACACAGAAGAAGGAGACACCGTGACACCACGAATAGTGCAGGACTTAGTTTCCTTGTTCTAGCTGCACCTCACCTCACCCTTTGGTGTGGGAAGGAAAGCCCAAAGACAAGCTCTCGGTATTGCCCTGAGTGTCCCTAGCACAGGGCACAGGCAGAAGTGAAATTGCACAGTCACCTGTTGAGGGCTTCTGGGATATCTCTTCACTCTCTGATGTCTAGAGTGATATCAGACAAGATGACATGGGAGACAACTGCCTGATTTATTATTCACACCAGATTGATCAAAGTGAATGTGAAAAGCAACAGGTGTGAGGTCTAGGTGTTCTCTTGACCATACTTCTTTTGTACACATGACTTAGTCTTTCTTTTATAGGCTCATGGGCTCACCCTTTACCTGTAACCAAATCTCTTGTCAAAAATAAACAAATAAATAAGCAAATAAATAAATAAAACCCTTAGTGCCTGATGATGACACAGAAACCTAAGCTGACTCAAAAGATTTAGCTACTAAGGAAGAGCAGGTTAAAGTTCACTGGAATGCAGTGGTTACATCTTAGCGGTGAGGGTTTTGTATGATGATCTCGATGAATTTTTAAACCGTCTGGGATGATACCAGACTTTGGGTGGAGAAAATGTGATAACCATTTAAAGCCTCTAATCAATGAGAAAAAGCACTTGATAATTTCATAGTTGTTAGTAACAAGATGCAAATAGAATATGGTATAACTAGAATGGCCTCCTCAGTCACAAAGGGAGAGACATGAGAGAGGGAAAATAATTGCCTGGACATAAAGATAACCAACCACGTTTCCAGGTCTGTGACAGATGCTACCGATTTAGGACAGTGTTTCTCAGCTCTGGCTGCACATTTGAATCAGCTCAGGAGGTTAAGAAGAGACTAATTATGACCTCAGGGGGTGATATCTGGACAGTGACGTAGTTCCATCTATTTAACAAATTAATTAATATTTATTCATACATTTCTATTCATTTTACAAATATTTATTGAGGATGCTCTTTTTAAAGCAGTATTACAGGTGCTAAGGAGTCAGTGCTGAATAGAAACACATAGAAAATGATATTAAATACTATACTATTGAAAAATAGCATTTTTCCTCTTAGAAAATGATGGTAGAAGTGAATTGAAGTAACTTGACAAACCAGTAGTTGTGTCCTTACTAAAAATAATATTTTTTAAAGACAGAAGAAATTCACAGAAAAAAAAGGACTAACCATCAGTTACACTTTCTAAAATATGAATTCCTTTATGATTCTATGGCAAATTCTGGCAATGGTAGTTTATTTCTACTCAGCAATTTTTTTTATTTCCCTTTGGTTTTCTTTGGAAAGTTATTTCTTTCCCCATCCCATGTGATTCTATTAATACCATGAAATAGAATGCCCACTCACACCCCAAAGGAAGAGGAGGGTACGCTACCCAAGCCCTGGCAACCGTGGCACTCGATCCCCTTGTCACCAGTAATTGGTTCAAGGGGTGACTGTATTACACAACCAGCACCAACCAAAGGATCTCTGTTTATTAACCCTGAGGGGAAAAAAAAGAATTTCTCTTTGTTTCAGACGTCACATTGTAAAAGCTAGAGTCTTAGGGCTCCCTGCGACTCTCTTTCCTGCAGCGGGAGATAAGGTCAGCCTGGAAAAAGCAAACCTGAGGATGGCAAGGCGAAGACCCATGGTTATGTTATTCTGAGCGAGCCCCCGCGGCAGCCATGCTTAGGCTTTCTGGCTCTGTGGGCAGTGTCTACACATATGTTTCTTTCTCGTGGGGTTTTTTTTGTCCCTTAACTAGTTTGGGTTGAGTTTCTGTCACTTCCACCAAAAATTGTCTTGATCGAGACATGTTTTTTTCCTTGAAAGTGTGACTTTTTAATGAATAGTAATAAGGCAGGTAATAATAGAGTACTTAAAAAGATAATTACAGAAAAAGCTTAGGACTGGTTCTATGTAGTAGAACCAACATCTATGTTGGTGGATTGATAACCATGCCCAATCAATTATTTAAATATTTTGGATAGCATCTCTGAATATAAACTTGAAAAAAGACAGGCCAGAAAGACCAGGTATATAAATGAGAAAATGCTTTGAAAAATATAAAATGCCATTAAAAATTATTGAAAATTTCCTTCAGATAATACACGGGACCTTGCATCTGTTTACTCACTGAGAGTTTGATAAGGAACAGCACCTCCCAGAGGAATTAAATTGTCCTCCAAAGTTCTACCTGTTGCAGAGCATCAGCCAGAAGCATCGGTTCCTCCAGTGCTGGTGCAAGTCAGCGAGGCCAAGCAGGGAGGCTCATTAGGCCAAGGGAGGGCATCGCCAGCCTGTGGCCAAAGACTCCAAAAAATTCTCCTATGTTCCATTCTTTAAAACATACCCCAACAATTGACCACTGGCCAACTCACATCAGGGAAATTAACACTTCCCATGAAGTCAGATATTTTGATCGTTTTTATCTTGCACGATTCATTACAATCTGGTGTTGTATATCAGTTTGTATCAAGGTCGAATTGCAGGCTTCATATCAAAAATTAGGAAAATATGCAAGTAGGATCAAAGTGCCATGTTAAAAAACACACGCAACTTTTAATAAACTACTCCTGAGGTCAGGACTACTTTCTCCTTCTAGATTAAGTATCCTGTCTTGGTAATATCACCGAATTTCTATAATGATACTTTCTCTATCTCTATATGTAAGTTTTATACATCTACATATAAATGTGTGATCTTTATATTGTAAAACTCTAAAGTAAAACCAACTCCTCTTTTTCCTCAATCTAGTAAATATACTACCTCCACATCCCATATAAATAATCATTTTAAACTGAAACTTTTGTATTCACCTGTATTTATTTGTGTCACCTTTATATATGAAACCTTTTAGGCGTTTTGCATTTTGGAAGTTTTTACATGGACTTTGACCCTCTTTCTACATTTTCCTAACTTCTGATATAAAATCTGCAGCTTAAACTTTATACAAATTGATATATGAACCCAGGCTGTAGTGGTTTGTACAATATAAAAAATGATTTAAAGCCTTCTCATGGAGTTACCATTATGCTTTCTCACATTTTCTCCTCTTTCTAAATGACAGAGAGCTATGATATAATTCCCTAATCCTTTGTTCCTAAAGATAAATGCCATCTTTAAGAAATTCAATGCATTTTTCTCACAACCCTTATACAACTGTAAGTATATTTCTAATGTCTGCCCCATTGGGGGTTCTTCTGCTCAACCTGAACACTGACAGCGACACCACCTGAGCCCGGCCTCGTCAATGGCCAATACTCAGCTGGGTTCTGAAGCTTAAAGAAACTGAAAATCAAACCTATGGCCTTCAATGTTGTGTCCAGGACACCTGAAGCTGAGATACTGAAAAAAAGCCCACAACATCGCACGAAAAAGCCAAATCAAAAGATATGAATAAAGGAGTTTTCAAAGAATTTATAAAAGCCAAGACAACATAATGATCCCAAATCTCAGGCACTCTGGCAGGAGTTCAGGTTGCTGCGAAGACAAGGGAAAAAGTGCAGGGTGGCCTTTTGCGTATGAATTTACGTTTCACCGACACTTGGACGCAGTGGAGTCAGGTTCTCTTCTCACTGCAACCCCTGCTGATTCTTTCTGCAGAGACAGAAGGCAAAAATTGGATGGCGCGTGATTTATGTCCCTAGACCTTCCAGTCGAAGGCACCCCAGGCTACCTTTAAGTCAAACAGCAGCAAAAAAGAGGTTTCTGCTGTTAGACATACTGAAGTTAGTCTACACAATATGGTTAAAACAGTTAATTGATAAAACAAAAAAACTTGCTCGAATTAGTCATTTGGTATAGAAAACTACAGAAGAGCATTGGTATAGGGACCTCTTTTACACAGCTATGTTTTCATGTCAACTCTCACCATTAAACTCTGCTTTTTCAAGAAAAATATGGCAGTGTATTGCCCAGATGCCTTGCACGGAGGTTGGTTGATAGTTAATACTAGATAATTAGCTATTTGGATGAATGGAAGGAAGGAAGGAGGGAGGGAGAGAGGAAGGAAGGAAAGAAAGAAGGAAAGAAGGGAGGGAGAGAGGAAGGAAGGAAAGAAGGAAGGAAGGAAGGAAGGAAGGAAGGAAGGAAGGAAGGAAGGAAGGAAGGAAGGAAGGAAGGAAGGAAGGAAGGGAGGAAAGAAGAGAAGGAGGGAGGGAGGGAGGAAGGAAGGAAGGAAGAAAGGAGGGAGGGAGGGAGGGAGGGAGGAAGAAATGTTGCTCACTTGTCCTGACACTTAGTCTAAACTAAATTTCATCCATATTTTTCTACCCAGTGTGGCTCAAAAATTTTTGTAACAGGGCAATATGCCCAGAGACCAGTATTCTAATGAGTAGAGGTAACCATTTTTAAGTAATTCAGAATGTGAATGTCATTATAAAGAAAAAAAATTAAACATGTCAAGCGTCAAATATATACTTTTTTTTTCATTAGCCATGAAAGGAAAGGGAGACAAAATGTTAAAAGGTTCATCTCTAAACAAATCAAATATGAGATGTTCGCAAGCAATCTATTTAAAAAGGGAATTGTCTTCTCTGACCTTTGCAACGTTCATGAAAGATAATATGCTCAAGTTATCAAAAAGATTAAAGGTGTGTTTACGAAGAATTAAGATTAGCAGCAAAGCACAATTTTCCTTTCAGACTTCATTGGTAAAAAGACCATTTCACTCCGACTTAGGGAACATTGAATTACAGAATACCATCTCCATTTTTAACCAGCATAGAGGTCACACAATGCAAAGGATAACACCATATCAATATGGCATATTTTAGAGAGAAGAGAATATTTAAACATTCATCAGCAAGCCTGACCTTTTGAAACATCCATTTATATTTTTTACAGTTTTAAAGTGCTGATGTATACTTCTCTTTCACTCAACTTAGAATATGCCCAGGAACTAAAAGAGAGGAGAGAACTCCGTATCCCTTCCCATAGGGATAGGCCTTGTCCTGCACGTCTGCACATTGACACACACACACATAGGAACTAGCAAGGAACAAAACATTTTAATTCTCTAAACACAAAATCATAGCAAGATTACTCTCCTCTTCAAATCAAAGCTGCTTGAACACTTGTTATCTCACTCCTCATGTTTTCCATAATTCATTCATTTAATAAATAGCCATTTTGGACCTAACCTGTGCCAGAAATTCTTGTATGTGCTGGGAAATCAACAATAAGCAGACTAAAATCCTTAGACGTATGTATCTTACACTCTACAGTGAAGAGTTAACAGAGAAACATCCTTAGATGAATGTATCCTACATTCTACTGTAAAGAGTTAGACAATACCATTAATAAGTAAAGCATAGGTAGTACATCACTTCCCTGGATGAAAAAATAAATCACAGTAAGTCTATCGAAGCTCCAAAGAAGCAACTTTGAATGAAACAGTTAGAATATCAGCAGGTGCTTGATGAAGGTGAGAGCTTCAGCCGAAGGAATAGCTGATAGATGCACCGCTTGGAGACCCAAGACCAGCTGCAGTTGGGAGAAAAAGGGTCTCGTTCATCCCACTGATATGCCTTTTTAAGATTCTTCTCTGAAAGAGCCTACTAGGATCCTGGAGGAGCTGCTTCTCAAACCTGCATGGAACACGGCACCTGTGCAGACAAGCTCTCAATAGGGGCAGCCCTGGGGGACCCAGCAGGGGCATCCCTTAAAAAAATAACAACGTTCAGCTATAAGGAATGATGTTAGCTGACGGCCTCCAGCTTTAGAGCCTGTAAGACCAGCCTCAGCTTTCCAGCCCTCCCCAGACAGCCACAGCCAACGACCAAGCCTAGTGAGCAGCCTGTCCTGAGGCCTGCCCGTTCCAGGCCAGTGCAGCCCAGTCTGGGGCGGGACTCTCCGGCCAGGAGAGCTTTGCTTCAAGGTTTTCTGTTGGGTGGGCTGAGACTGCCAGGGTTACTTCACAGTCTGAGAATTTCTACCCAAGTTTGCTTCCTCCCCACTTTTCTCTCACAGATAATAGATTTGCGCTGCTTTCAGAAGGCCTTACGTCTGCAGTTCTGCTCCCTGCTCTGATATTTGTCATGGCGTCGCTCCACAGTCAACCTCTTGTATTCCTAGACCTGTCCCAGCTTCTGCTTCCAGAACAGCCAAATTGATACAATATCCCAGCAACAGAACACCCAGACATATACAAAAACAATTTTAAGAAATCATCTGCAATACTTTGCTAACTTTTAGCTATAAAAACATACCTTTAAGTTGAAAATACATCCTTGCTATAAAGTTTATCTGACAATGTATAAGGATAGAAAATAATATATTTCATTGTATTTTAGTTTGATTTATTTATTTTAAATATTTAGATAAATAGTATATATGTATCTCTATTTGTACTCTTATTCTTAGCCCCACAAGTATTAGAGGTGAGTTTGGGTAGGAGAGAGCAGGGGTGGCAATATTAACAAATATTACATTACAAAAAGAACTTAAGCATTCCCCACTCAAATGTCCATGATCGTATTTTCTAGATGGTTTACAATTTATTACCCATACTCCATCCATAGAAACTACCTGGGCCAGCAGTCACATCAGAAATAACTTTCTGTAAGGCTCCAGACAAAGAAAAATCCATCAGAGATTGATTAGGGTATTCCTCGTTCTTGTAATGAATCTGCATTTAGAGGGAAATTACTGTGTGCCTCATGTCATGGTAGGTCGTTGAGCATCTGGAAGATATATGAATCACAGCATTTAGACAAAAAAAAAAGTTTACAATCTGGCGGGAAAGAGAAGTTGCAGAGAAGTCAACCAAGTCGTGAAAGACAGAGGAGAGAGGTGGGGCTCCAGCCCTGAGAGTCAAAATTCACATTCTCAGTTTAAGTCATTTCTGTGCATCAATCAGCCTGGTGCACAGATGTGATGTCTGCATTCCCTCTGTCTCTTTGGGGAACACAGCCCTCACCCAGTCACCGGGACAAGCTTGGGTAACCCTCCAAACGATGCCCTCGCCTTTTCCAGATCCGACTTGTGGTGCCACCGTCACCTTAGGAAACACAGGCTCCAGCAACAGGTCTGAAATCTCCCTCAGTCTCCTTGACATTAGTTTCCTTATTAATCACTTCAGGAGAGAAAAGGAATCTGTCTCCACAGATGACTCAAGACCTTTACAGGAAAGGTTGTAAGTGATGGCATGAGTTGCTGACGACAGTAGTGCTTTCCTGCGATATGAGCGGTCACTTATCTCACTGTAAGTGAATTAAGATTTGAAAGCCCTTTTATGAAGGGAACCAAATAGGCTTTGGTGGCCAGTCAGCACCCAGCTCTGCTTTGAGCAGCTTCTTCAGCAATGGCCCAACACCGCCTTCCAGAAACATGAGCAGAAGGCACTTACCCGGATTTCCTTTTATCCCTTTTGTCCCTACTCCGCTGGCTCCATCCTAAAAGATGCATCCAAATCTAATATTATAAGACCATCTCTTTTGGTTTACAAAATATCCAATGACTACTTCTCTCATAATACGCAGTATAGTGACTGATGCAAACCTAATCTGCTACAATTACCCAGCAGGTCACTGGTCTCCATGATCTTTTGGATTCATAGAGGGGACAGAAACCATCATAGCATTTTCAGAAGGGGTGGCTGCACTTCCTGGGTAGAACACTCCCTCTCTCTAATCCTGTGTCTATACATAGTCATTCAAGAAGGGGAGGGAACAGTGAGGCTTTAAATCCTTACGCTACTGACAATTGATGCTAAACTATATTCCATTAAGCTGTAACTCTCTATACCAGTGTGAAGTTTAGAGTCTTTTAGGCTAAAATTTAAATCATGTTCATATGGTGTACTTGAAAGATCCCAGCTCCTGAATCCAGGCAGATGTGCACATTTCAAACTTTCTGACCCATGTTTATCTCGTTGTATATTGGATCTGTTAACTCTAATCCAGAAGAGTTATGAAGTTGAATGTTAAGATGTAATAACACTCAATACAATACCTAATATTAAAGGGCAGTAGCATTTAGAAATAGTAATAACTGGCATGTACTAAGTGATAGACATCATGTTAAATGCATTTCACACATCATCACATTGAACCAAATAAGAACCTTATAAGGTAGGTATACACCAGTTATCTTAGGGTTGTCAGTTCAATTCCAGGACGCCCTTTTAAATTTGAATTTAGCATGTCATGCAGTATCTGGAATAGACTTAGACTAAAATATTCATTATTTATCTTAATTCCATTTAAGCAAAGTATTCCTTATTTATATTTGCTAAATCAAACAACCCTCTATTATTCCTATGAAATGACTAGGCACCGAGGGCTGAGGACACTTGCCCAGGGTCACAGAGCTAGCAGGTTGTAGGAAAGAAATTAGACTCCACCATTGTCTTCAGAGACAGGGCACTAAAACCTTACACTCCATCCTTACTATTCCCATTGCTTAACACCCAGCAGGTGCCTGGGCTACTCTGCACTCTTTCTTAGGCTGCTGGAAGAGTGAGTCTCTGGTCTTCCCAGTCTGGGATTTCTGGATGTACAGGTTCCCAATAAGAATCTAGGCAATGATACCAATAAGCAGAACAGCAGAGATCATATGAGTAAGCTCGTATAGCATTTATTACTTATACTGACTTCACCAAGGTCAATGGGAAGGCAGGAAACTTTATGAAAACTCTTCATCCCTGACCTGCTGTTCCAATTTCCTGTTACATACTCCAACTTTATGAGAACTATCAAACATGTTCAACACCACTATCAGCTAAGTCACTAAATAATAATGCCAGGTCCCAAACAGGTCTGTAAACTCATCAGTGAATATTGACCTGAGGTATCCTTCTTTTGTTTTAAGAAACACAGCAAGAGCCAAGAACACTTAGCAACTATTTTTCTAATTTACGAAAGTGGGTTCCATCCTAATCTTTGGCCAATGCTCATGACTATATAATAGATGTATCTGGAAATCTTTCTCAGTAGCTAAACTGGGTCGACTGACAGTTGCAATGTACCTTCTTTGGGTTCAGTCTTTCTGGTATATCTCAAACAATCAATCTTTGAGGAGAAGGAGAATAAAAGAATGGTATTGTACTAAAGGTGAGCCTTACTTCAATTGGTGGGGCTGCAGTAAATTGCTCTATCACCCTTCCTTGCATTTCACTTTGCTGCGTTGCCCAGCCTGAGGGAGCAGCCCCTCCGCCCCCATGGCTGGTGCAAACACTCTGTAGTTGTAGGCGTCCCCCATGAAAGGCCAGTGATTTACACTGTGGTGTCCCTGACCGTGAGGGAAATATGAAACCACTAGTATAAAGAAACTCCACAAAACTTTCAAATGCAGGCCTGACAGTTCTGCTTGTTTTAACTACAAACTGAGAAATTGGCAAATTGGCCAAACCACATGCTAAAGCCAGCACAGATATTTCTGTTTCTCCTTTTCTATCATAGTTAATGGGACTTTGTCTAAAGAACTGGCTTATCTTGACACAGTGGTTTAGCCTCATAAAGAATTTTATAAGCATTGAGTATTTACTACCTGAAAACATATATTTATGTAATATACATCACATGTATATTATATAATTATATACTATCTAATGTTAAATATTACCTCTCATTGATTTTACAAATTTGGAAAACATACAATATTTAAACATTAGTAACACATAGTTACATAGACTATAAGACAATATTTTATATTATGTACATAATATAATATTTGAAAGATATGTGTGTCCATATATGCACATGTTACAATGGAAAGACAGGGAGGGAAATGTAATGAACCTAATCATGCACTCCGCTTTTGAGAGGGCATTGATGATAGATCACCAATTAGTTTCAACAAAGGTTTTGAAGGGACACTACTGAGCTCAATGCTGTTCCAAATTGAATACACTTTTGTCTTCAACTCTCTATCTGCGGTTCAAAAGCTTCTAACATCACAGAGGTTTCTCCACTCACCTTTACATCATAAAATGAAGTAAAACTTTTAACAAATACTTTAGAGAAGTACTATCACTAGGATTTTAAAAGAAGAGGAACAATCCATAGATAAAATGATACTTATTTTTATCTATTCAATAAGCATATTTTTTTTCTAAGCACAATGGACATTTTATGACTAGTTTCCACAATCCATCTGATCAGCTGTAATTGTATCATCATAGGGAAGATGGTCTAAATCTCATGATACGATCTAGCCTTTATTTATGCCCTTATATGGCTCATATTTTTTTCCAATTATTCTCCTCATTTAGAGGTTATAATATTAATGACATGCAAGGAAAGGCTTAATATTAATTATAAATTGGTTGAAAGTTCAAGAAACTGTGTCTGCTTCATTGCTGATATTTGCATAATGGCTTTCTTTTGTTCCTTTTATTACCAGATAATTGAGTTAGAATATCTCTGTTAAACAAACAACCTTTCGGAAAGACCCTTGGATCTAATGATAACCCTTGGTAGAATAAGGCTACCTGCAACAAAGTGAAGGAATGTCTCATTTCCCTTATCTGGAACATAAATTCTAAAATTTAAGGTTTTGAATCATGGCATGGGGATTTGAAAAAATGAACACTATTGCGGCCTAATTGGAAAATAGATGGACAAGGGACAAAAGGGACAGTTGTCAAGCTGAGTGTGCTAATATAATTCAGATAGTTCCCTTACCTCACAGCAGATGCAGGTGAGAGAGTGCTGGGGTAGGATGTGGGCCGTTTTCATTGGCGAAACTCTTGATTGTTCTAAAATTCAAGTCAATCATTCACAGAGACCCCAGAGTGTTAGAAAGCACAGCTACTTAAAAACACTTTGGTTCCTGAGTCGTCAGCGATATTAACACAACTTTTATTATTTAATTAAATAATAATAACCTCATTCTTAAAATGCTAAAAAAGTGTTTCTGGAAAAACTGGAAAAGTGTTCTTGGAATAAATCTATGTCATTGGATTATCATTCCAATTTATCAGTTCACTTTTTCCGTAGTTTTTAGATTACATTTGCCCTTTTTGTTTTTGTCATGTTGATTTTTTCAGGAAAAAAGCACAATACCTTTTACTTTCACATTTGTATGCTTTACGCACTTTGGATTATTCTGAGTTTAAAGTTCATTCTTTCTTAGTGTTAATCATTTGTATTACTCATTTCCTATATCAATCTATTATTCTCATTCAGACTTCTCAAGTATTTTTAACAAAACATTGTGAGGTCTCTTTTCCTATTCCACTTTGTTATAACTGAGTTGCTGTTTTGATTTTCTTTTCATTTGTTTTTCTCCTTCCAGCATTTCTTTCCAAGATTATAAATCTGGCTAATTTTTACACTTCAGCATTTCCTACAGACTCCTTTACCAGGATAACTCTTGCACCCATATTCTGTTGAATTACCTCATTATTTTATATTAATTTTAGGTATATATTACCTGAAGTAATCAATCCCTGGTAATGTTATGCTATTCTTACCCTTTTTTTCTATTAACAAAGATATTAAAAACGAACATTTGCTATGAAATCTCCAAATTATTATTTCTTCATCAGTATTTAGTCAGCTCCAATTCACCTTAGCATAGAGTGTATAAATATACTTTCTAATAAAAAATGGCACTATAAAATCTAAAACTGATCTCAGATATGAGTTTTAGAATACTAAAAAGAGAGAAAACTATAAAGGTGAAAAAATCACCTTTATCACAAAATCAATGAATTGGGTTAAAATATGCTATTTTATAGCAAAATGTGATTTTGTTGTATACTCTTAAAACCCATATGTTCCAACAAGACTTCAAAAGACCAAGTCCTAACCTATACATGCCCATGTTACTCAAAATACACGGTCTCTCTTTTTATGAGCATTACAGGCCATACTTTTGTGGGTTTGTCATACAAAAGATAAACCGTTTTCCATAGAATTCAAAATACTACCATTCAAATAAAGTTGCTCTATCTAGTATTACCACTTACCACAATGATTGTTCTATACAATAAATTAACGGGCAATATTACGTAAGGTTTTATTTCATGTTTAATTTTAGTTTCCCCCGTTTAATTAGAAATAAAAGACACCAATCAAACCTCTCTCTAAATCACTGTCTGAGACCAGTGAATTTCCTATCCGTCACAGAGGGAAGCCATCCCTAATCTATTCCCCCACCTCTAGACCAGGTTTAATGAATGCCTTTCTTACAAGTCCTCATAACACAGTGTTCTTCTCTTTCATGATGTCTACCACAACAGTCATTATTTTAAGATGAACATTGTTATCAGCGGGAATCTGCCTCCCCTCCTGCCCTGTTCTCAGCCCCTGGTCCTGCCCTGGTGAGTGCCTGCTAGGGACAGCTCAATAAACATTTGTTGACTGAATAAGGAATGAGCTATGGTGTTAGATATCCCAAGGCTATTGCTACAAAACTTCTACTTCAGAACACTTTTGAGCAGCTGAAGAATGGCACTTTGTGAATTAAGTTATAAGTTTAAATCACTTCCCAGTTAACAGTCAACACTCAACTTCAAATACTGTAGCAAAAAGTCAGGACCCATGTACAACACTTCCCAAGTGAGCATCTCTTGGGAGGCTTTCCGTAAATGCTTTCATGCAGATGGAAAGAGTGAGTGAATTAAAAAGACTACAATATTTGGCTTAGGAGTCTGTTTTCGTTCACCACAGTGACCAGTAGTGTACAACTAAAGATATTAATGCCTCACAGGTGAACCAGGGTTATACCTTGAAATAATCATTGTTTTGAATGGTGATTCCATTTTGGAATATAAATCAGGTCTTACAGCCGGTCGCTCTACAGAACCATGCAGAGAGAGACTCATTAGTTCTTTTGTATGGTTTTGCAATAGACTAAGCACTATTCTCAATACTTTTCCCTTTCTTTTATGTTCTGTGTGTATGAAATCTCAATATAGATGCTTCTATAGTTTACTCTATGAAGCACAGCTGTGAGATTATTGCTAACTTGTACGTTCAAGAAAGAAACACAATCGAGAGGCCTGGATACAGTGAATAACTGATGAGAGCTATGATTGAAATGTCTTTTCTCACTTCCACATTTCCAAATGCAGTAGCAAAAAGGAGGTCATTTGCATATGCTGTGGGAGCGGAATACAATCTTAATAACTTGTGTATTTCAAACCAAATCTGGGTTTCGCTATTATTATCTGTGTTAATCAAACTGTAAGTTCCTAATTTTCTGTTATTATTACTCTAGCCTTTATCTTACTATTTAAAAAAATTAGAAAGTGGGTATCATTGACATTAATTAAAATCAAATATTGACATATAATTTTATTCCTGAGCTAGTTCCTCCACTTACAAAATACTGCTGGGTGTCATGCTGAAGTTGTAAGAAGAATGAAATGAGAAAGGAGGGAGAGAGGGAAGAAAGAAAGAGAGGAAGAAGAAAAGAAAGGGGAGGGGAGAGAGAGAAGTAGAATGAGAAGGGGGAAGGGAGGAAGGGGGGGCGAGACAGAGAGAGAGAGAGAGAGAGAGAGAGAGAAACAGGATCTTAACTCACTTTAACATGCTAATTTGAAACTAAAACTAGCCCTCTGCTGCAACCTGCCGCCAGACTGCAGAACTGCAAGTGAGAAAACGTTTACTATTGGCAACAACATACTATAAATGTTTTATTTAAAATTATGCAGTCTTCATAATTGTATTATAATAATACAATAGGGTAAGCCTAAAACAAAGCATCCATGTTGTTTCTCAATTAAAAAACAGGGTAATGAACTCAGCACAATAGAATGTTTAAATATTGTAATATACCTCCTAATGTAGGATATAGATGGATATTCCAAATTAGAAAGTAATAGCCTGGCTCCTAGCCAACCTGGTTAGTTGAAGACCCACTTTAAAGAAGCTCATTTTTCAACCAAATAAAACTATAATGAGGACAGAGCAGAGATGAAAATCACTATATATAAGGGGGCTGTCATTTTGAGGATCTGTTTTTGACCAGAGGGAAGCTCTGAGAATACATCTGAATATTTAAAGTATCGGACAAGTTTGTAAAAAAGACAAGACATCTATGGTAAAAACAACCGGAGATTTGTTTAGTGGAACTCCTAGTGGAAGCAGACGCAAAGCTTTGGGGTAAACTGCCCCTCTGTTTAGGCAAAGGTCGCTGGTGAATTCTTTTAGTCAAAACACACTTGACCACTCACTGGACACTGGTGAGGAAACCATGGGATGTTAAATATGTGTTTAATAACTAAAAGACTTTTTAATTGATTGATGGAGCGGGCTTTCTGTCAGATACACAGACACAATTATCTTATGAGATTTTATGATTTTTCTGGTAAGCTAAAGGATAAGGCTTTTGAGCTTCTCGAATAGGCAGAAATAAACATTAAAGAAGAGAGGCTGCTTTGGGTTGAAAAAGTTTCCCACAAAGATGGTGGTGCTTGAGACCCCAGAGAACAAAAGCAACTAATAGGTCCAGTCAACGGCCCCGGGAGCAGGGACATGACACTGAGTTTTGTTTTTTGTGTTTTAAGTCTCTTATGATATCTTCCAATTGTTAGTTCAACTTTAATCAATACAGTTAATTGAAGTCTCCATTTCCAGAATAAAAAACAAATCTGTCAGAACAAAAATTTAGAAGAAAAGTTTTAATGTAATGGGTTGAAGACAACTTCTACATTTTAATTAAATTCCCTTAAACTGTAAAGTATGTGGGAACCTTAGAAATGAATGAGGAAATCATGGATTAGGAGTTGGGTACAGAATTACTTCATTTTAAAGAAAAAAAAAAGAAAGAGAATAATTTTTGGTATATGATTCAATAAAGATCTTAGCAACAAAGGAAGAGTTCTTGGTGGCTTTGGAGACTGAGAATTTGAGTAAGATTTCAAAATCCTCTTGTGCCGAACTATAATAAAATACTACAGATAATATCATTTAATGACTAAGTAGTATGTCCATTCCTAACCATCCTCACAAAATTCCTATGAGGTGCCTTTATTAGCCCTTTCTATAGATAAGAAAGCAGAACCTTGCATGGGCTACACTCCTATCTTAACCTCAGTACCAGCTCAATAGTATTTCTTTCAGTATGGGCCATACTGGCTGGTTTTCTACAAAAGAACATGGAGTCATTCTGGATTTTCCAAAAGACATTATCATCTAAGGCTCTTAAAAAAAGGAAGGAGACATATATATATATTTAACTATATATATATATAACTATACATTTTATATATATATATAACTATACATATGTTATTATAGTCAAATACCAGTGGTAGAGTAAATTAGAATTAAATGATAAAAAGAATTC
Organism: Pteronotus mesoamericanus; assembly: GCF_021234165.1. Lineage (NCBI taxonomy): Eukaryota > Metazoa > Chordata > Mammalia > Chiroptera > Mormoopidae > Pteronotus > Pteronotus mesoamericanus. Next base: position 3,950,346 of record NW_026555277.1, read on the forward strand.
AAAACTATTTTTAGACAATGATTAATAATTAGTAAAATATCATCATTAGACCCCTGGAAAAGTAGTGGAAGGGAACAGACTGATAGTTTTATAGTTTTCTCCCTTTTCTCAAAGTGTTGCTTTATGCCATAATGTTCATGTAATGGATAAATATATGCATAGGCATCAGTTCAGAGTCTATGAGAAACAGGCGCCAAGACCATATTCCACACACGAGAGGTTTGCTGGGACACCCCTGTACAGAACGGAGCTGAGGGCCAGGGGTGGCCGCTGTCTTCAGACAGGAACGCAAGTCTGCCGCCTGCAGAAGGAGAGGGAAAGGAAGGAGAATGGGGTGGAAGAGTCTCCAGCTGCCGTGTCATTCTAAGAAAGTTGGGACTGTGCTACTAGGTCTCAAGTCGCTCGTTAGAGGAGTCCTACACTTGGCAGGAACGAGCCTGGCCGTTTGTTGGCCGTCACTGGCAGGGGAATGGCCCGGAGCAGCGTGGCTTCAGCATGACCACGCTGTGGGTCCTGAAGGGCGGCTAGGGCTCTCGCTCACTACGTTCGCCAGCAGGTCTGGGCCGTGCAGTCATGGCTGCCGCCACGTCCGTGTGTTACAAAATTTGTGCTGCTTCTTCTAGTGTCATTTTACTTTTTACATCTTAGATCCACTTCTAGCACCATTATGCTCTGCCCTAACTTTGGTGAGTTTATCTTCTGTTTTTCCACAGTTTAATTACCTAGGGTAACACAATCGTCAATCCATAGATTGTACTATATTGATGATTGGGGTTGATTATGCTGAGGTGAGGAGGAATTGGTAGACCATCAACAACGTGATGAGAAAATCGTATAGCGGGACAGTCCTGTGGGACTATACACACATAACACAGACCCCGAGGAACTCACAGAAATTCTATTTGACAAAGTGAAAAGGGCTAAGATTTATAGAACTCATGTGTAACCTCCATTATCATGATTGGAATATTACTGGACATAGGATCTTATCTGTAGCCATGATACCTAGAAATATGATTTACATAATAATGATTGTTTGCAGTTTATAATCTCTGGGATTCTATAAATCATGGAGAAAAAGGAATACAGAAGCTAAATGTGAACACCTATAAAGCCCACAGCAATATTCAATTTACTCGCTAAAGTATAATCCACTAGTGACAGTGGTCTTCAGAGCTTGCTTGGCTTCTCAGAGATCAAATATTAAATTTGGCTTACCTAAAGGTCATGGTAGAAAATTAAATTAAATTATTAAATTTAACCATTTCAGGTGACATCCTGTTGGGTTTACCACTGAAGAAAGAGATAATCTTGAGGGCCATGAGGCTTCTGTTTTACCACTTTTTAAATGAGGCAATAAAGCCCATGGGGCTGTCAGCTGTATCTGACATATAAACCAGTGATAAGTAGAAAAAAGGAAAACAGCGATTCTTCCCCCTAATAAAAAGCAAACTCCTTGCCTCGTCTTCCCAATCATAAAACAATCCCATTTACATGGAAAATAAATAAAGAAGAAACTGTAACAGAATTTTCTGGTAATATCTTTGTCATAGCCTTAAAACAATGTCTCCAGTTATTTTCTCTTTTCCTACTTCTCAATATATCAGCTGACAGCTAAAATTGGCCTACAACCCCCTTCTCATTTGACTCCTGTTTGACCCAATTCAAGTTCCCGAGTGAGGGAAGCATAGAGCAAAGCCAGCCTTTGGGATTTGTTTACTTCTTTGTGTCTTAGCACAAACGATGATACCACTAGAAAGAGTCTGGGGAATAATGTTTCTTTGTTATGGTGGAAGCTGCACACCTGCGGGGTCAGTGCCTGCATTGTTTTGTGGTTTTCCCAAATGCCAGGCCAGATGAGAAGGCTATTCTTGTTACTGCTTTGTGATTCAATATAACCACAAAATGTGGGTAGAAATGTGTATGCCACTAAGGGTACATGTCAGAACTCTAGGCAGTTATTAATTATTTTTTTTGTTTTACTTTCTGTAGCAAATGTTAATTAGGAAAATTCTAGACTGAAACATTATCACGTTGCCCTGGGACCCTACCAGTAATTACTGGTTTCACCATTATGCTATGAAAAGTTCCTTCTATGAGAAAATCATTCAGAGAATTTAATGAATTTTCCACCATTTTGGAGAATTAGTTTCCCTCATTTCTCTATTTGTGGTTAACCAGACCAGCGGTGGGGGGAGGTGGAAGGAGGTGGAGGGTGGGGTAGTCAGGGGGGTCGGGGGGTGGGGAGGAACAAATTGAAAAAGTTAATTTACTCCTCTATATATTTTGGACAGAGCACTGGCACACGTGAGCACAGAATTTATTACCCAAACTACTGTAATTTATATTGGCGTGCACTGAACAAGAATCATGTACAGTAAATACACTGAAAACATTAGTGGAAGATTAGAATCCAGCACTGTTGTGTTTCTGTGGGTTATGACATAGTGGTCTACAAGGCTTCTGTGACTCTGATTCAGCGCACAGTTCACAGTTCCAGATGAAATATACAAACAGCCCTCCCAGTCTTATCCGCACTCCAGAACTACATTTGGCTTACCTACCAGACTGGAGACATAGTCTTATCCACTTCTAGATTCTGAACATTGCCTTCTTGGGTTTGATTTCTGTGTTATAAATTGCTTGCCTCTCAGGGGGCAGCGAGAATTAACAGTTGTCATATTTTTGGCAGTTTGGGAGAGGCACCAGGAAATAGAGTCTCTCATAATCTAGCACTGACTGCCAACATTTATACCGAGCATTTCATAAACAATGAAACATCTATTTCATTTGTACCACTGTTGGATAATCTCAGGCCTTAGGGACTTCTGGATCGCAGATGTGACAGAAATCAGATTTCAACAGCTTTGAAACCAAAATGCTCCTTTATACAAGTAGAAATTCCTACTGTGCACTCCTAAAAATTTTGTGAACATTTTTTAAAGATTTTATTTATTTATTTGTAGAGAGATGGTAAGGAAGAGAGAAAGAAAGGGAGAGAAACATCAATGTATGGTTGCCTCTTGTGCGTCCCCAATGGGGGACCTGGTCTGACTGGGAATCGAACTGGCAACCTTTTGTTTCACAGGCTGGCACTCAGTCCACTGAGCCGCACCAGCCAGGGCAATTTTATGAACACTTTAAAACAGAAGTAGCCATTATTTGAAAGCAATGACTTGATTTAATGATGTTCACTACCTGTGACACTCTGCTTTGTTGGGAGTTCCTTGCCCTCTGTGACAGTCTGAAGGAAAACTCCGCTGTAAGATACAGCCTGTTGTCTCTGAGGGAAAGGGGCTCAGCACCAGGCAGAGGAAAGTTTAATTCTGGGCTCTCACATGGAAGAGTTTTTTTTAATTCTTAAGCAACATATTTAAACTTTCAGAACTTTTTAAACCTTTTAGTGTTTTAACCTATTTTTTAATGCATAACAGGTTTAAGAGGATGGTTTAATAACAGTGTGTTATTGTGTACTGAAAGCATAAAGTCCACACAATGCAAAGAGTGACATGAACCTCAGTGGCATGTGTGCATGTGAGTAAGAACAGCCTGCCGGCTACCAATTTTGCATTTGGAGGAAAGGACTGAGCCAGGAACAGGTGCTGTGGTTAGGAAAGGCGGGACCTGGGGCATAATCTGGAAGGCAGAGGTGGAAACAGAGGGGGATCTCAAAGGCTCTGTGCAATTAAGCTGAAAGAGAGGGGAAGGGCGTCCTTTTGGTAACAGGTTGTAGTGAGGCCCCCCCAAAGGGGATTTGTAATGGGGTCCAGAAATTGGGGTGTCCAAGAAAAATATAGGATATTCTTACTCCCCGCCAAGGCGGGCTGCCATGGGGGATGGGGGACAGGGAGCAGGGCCACTGAAAGTCATTTTGCAGTCAGTAACAGGCTGAGGACCATTGTGAGTGGTAACTCAACGATGTTGTTAAATATCAGCAACAGTTCGGGTTCTTACTAGACAGGGAGGGAGGGCCATTGAGAGTTACTTGGAATATCAATAACAGGCGTTCTTCAAATGGGACGGGGAGCAGGTCCTTAGAGAGTCATTTCGCATATCAATAACAGGAGGATAGCTTCCTACCGCATATACAAAGACGGTTATTTTGCATATCAACAAGGCTCACCAGGAAGGTTTGCATAACTTTAACCTTGATGTAACTGGGAAGGCAGCTCCCCAGCAGTGCAGTAGTCAGAGATGGGGTTGCTGGGGAGGATTCCCTCTGGGGTTGGGACCCAGCGGGCAGCCAGGCTAGAGGCTTTTGTCCACATGGTTTTGGGAGCAGAGTGGGGGGGTCCCTTGACCACACAGCTTAGGAAGCAGGAAGGCAAGATATAGCAGCCATGCAGGCAGCTTCCTCCCCCAGCCCAGTTACAGCACGTATGCATGAGAGCTTGGAGGTGGTTTGCTGCTAGCCGAGAGGGAACAATGCGAAGACCTTGCGGGAAGGAAAGGGGAGAAAGGGCTCTTGCTAGTGGGTCATAGGAGGTGCCACGTGGTTCTGGATTAAGAACTGGAGATCGCGTCAATGCGGTGGATGGTGCTGGGAACCGCCAGAGACCTGTCCAGCAGAATGAATGATCAAGTTCAGCTTTTGGGATTTAGAAACATTGTTTTTGAATATACCATGTTAATGATTTATCTTCTCACGGTATAATGTAATACCCTGCCACTTACCATCCGCTGGTATTCAGTAAAGGCTTATCAACCACTGATTTCACGCTGGTCTCGCATTAAAGCAACCTTAAGGATTAAAGAGAAGGGCGGTGACTATGTTGGGACAGGGAGTGGGGTCCAGAGAACTGGATCACCAGAGAAGGAAATGGCCAGGTCCTGTCTGGGAGTTCAAGAGCAACTGGTATTACAAGTTTCGTGTCACAGAACGCAAACCAGATGTGAAAGCAACCTCGGAAACTGTCTAGCAATAGTTACAAAAAGATCGAATTTCTTACATTGACACCAGGGTGAGACTCATCATTTTGTACATTAAGAAAAAAGATAACCCCAATTTCAGGAGAACTCGAGAACATTTCAGCCATATAAAGTGCTCATAAATCAAATTTATAAAAATAGCATGAGGTAGTTCAGGAGGAAACTACAAAAAAACCTCTGTAATTAAGTTGGTTTAATAGGCCCTCTTTGGTGCTACTTAAATTTTTTTTCAAGGGTTAATGACACACCTATGAGGCAATGACATAGAAGGGAAAAGAAGGAAGAAACCAAATTACATCGAGCCCCTCCTATGTGCCAGGGATCTTAGGTTATCTCATTTTGTTCTTAAATTATTCCTACCAGGGGCATATTGTTTCCATTTTAGAAAGGAGACAACTGACACTGAAAGAGGTTATGCAACAGGCCTCAATGGGTCATTCAGTGGTGGCTTATATGGGATGAAGACCCGGGCCCTTTGACTCTCTCCTCAGGCATGTTCTAGGTCTTCTCCACTACCTAGCCCTTCCCACGTCAGGAGCGTGTCTGGTGCCTCATCCTCCCACGTGCACGTGGATACTTTTAATCTTTTATAATTGTTGCCAGAGAACAAGAGTCTAACTTCCTTCATGCAGCCTTAATCCTCTGGGACCTTCTAATATTGTTGCTTTACAAAATGTAATACATTTTCTCATTTAAAACCAGTGCTTCATCATTAGCAAATGCATTAGAAAACACTTATTAATAGCTGAATGGCACAGAATAATGATAGTGTTTGTAGAATATTTACCAAATGCTAGACACTCTACAAAGTGCTTCCCATAGTTTACATCTCTAAATGCTCACAAAATGCATAAGGTTGGTAATATTATTTTCCCTATTTTACTTTTGAGGACATTGAGACTTAGAGAGTTAAGTAGTTTGTTGAAGGTCGTGCGGTTAGTAAGAATCACAATGAGATTCAGGCTGTACAAATGAAGGGCTCACCCTTTTACTCAATATGTCATAGCACCTCTCACATAAAACTACTGGGTGCCAGGCACAGACCCTAGACTCAGCCTTTCTTCTGTGTAGCAAAATCCAAATAAAAGAAAAATGATACTTTATAGACATTCACAGAAACATAGGGAACAGAAGAAAAAAGAATGTCAAGGTCTGAGTAGTAACTGAGTTCTCCATATCATTCACACCTGCCAGCTCCCGGCCACCGTGGTTTTGCAAGACTAGAGATGATTAAATTGCTTGTCCAAGGTCACCTACCATTAAAAAAAAAAGAGAGGGACACAAGAAAATTTTTGGAGGCAAAAAATATGTTTATTACCTGGTTGTGATGGCTATGTGAGTGTATACATTTCTGTGGACTCGCCAATATATGTGCATTAATTACATGCAGTTTTTGTCTACCACTTACATCCCAATAAGCCTGGGGGTGGGGGAGGAAAGGACGTCACAGGAAAAGTAAACCTCCCACAAATATTGAGTTAAAGCACATGAGTTCTTAGAACAGTGTATGGCATGTGATAGGTTAATATTGTCATTTTTATTGGATTTAAAAATTGTCTCCTTTATTTTTATTTAATTTCTTTAAATATCCAATTAAGTCTTTGGACTACACTCTATTCGTTCTGTAAAACTTTTTTTTCTTTTATTCTTACTCTTTGTAATACACAGTGACCACAACTCCAAAACTTCCCCGGACTCTGGGTGACAAATATACTTGCTTCTCATTAGTTCTCCCTCCATTATGGGGTTTGGCTGTTAATTGATACTGCATTTGACTTTTACTAGGCTTCTATTTTTTTTTCTTCATATGTGTCAACATGTCTAGAAATATCTCTTAGGTTCACTGAAAAAATAAAGTATGTACTTGTATGTCCTATTATCCTTTTACTTTGGGTGACTTCTGGAAAGCAAGGAAGTGGACACCTTCATTGACTTTAAAAATATTTTGTTCAGTCATTGAACTACCAGAAAAGGGAGGATTAGAAATCATCCCCAATTCTACCATTCCTACCATGAATGCATAAGACATTCATACTTAACAATAACGGTGTAGATAGAGTTTTACTGAAGTGGGCTTTTTTGTGACTTATCACTGCATCGTAAATGCACCACTGATTTTGAAGAGCCACTCAACAAATCAACAAGGGCCCGATTTGCACTTCTCAGACATGAATAATGCAAGTCCTCCTACCCACATCACTCTGATAATGAGAAGATGGAGTTTCTGACTATGGTTCCAAGCTATTTATTATTCTAATTATTTTTATAATGCAAAAATGAATATATTCCGTAAGTCCCTTTTGATCATTATTCTCAATTCCAATTCCTTTTCCCTGTCTTCAGACTCACCCTGCTACGATTTTGTGTGTATTTTAATGTCTATCCTTTGCAGTCTCTCAGTTAGAGATGATATACTCATATATAATATCTATATGATACATAGCACTGCATTGAGAATTATAATTCCTCCTTTCTGTACATGCTTCTGCAACCTGCTTTTCTCACTCAACAATATGTATTTTCAATATATTAATTTGTCTGCATATTTGTCATCAGTAAACTGTAACATGGGGACTGAGTGGATGGGTAAAAAAATCAGGCATCCACTGTATTTGATCTTCACCATTAAATTTTAGCAACAAATTGATGTATTTGAAAAACTTAGCCTATGTTCATTGAAACGCTATTTTCTAGGGCAAAAAGGTGGTATGAAAGGATAAACCAAACCAAAATAAATAAATTGTCGCCTCTAAATGGAAGGAGGTAAAAAAGGAAGGAGAGGACAGGGATGGAAAGTTGACCTCTATCAATACCTCTTGTTTTATAGTTTCACTTGGTAACAAAGAAAAGATGTCTCATAAATTTTAAAAAAAGAGTAAAAATGTAAAACAAGCAAAGTTAATGGAATATCAAATCGGGACATGGCCATGTAGAGAAAAACTTTTTCAAATGACTCTGAAGCACATACTTTGACTATTCATTCCTTTTTAGACATATCCTGGGGCAGAAAGGGCTAAGCAAAGACATTTCGATAGCTTTAGGGAATAACTGATATTATTATTTTGGAATTATTGTACATATTGTACAGGATTGGACCATTGTGAAGTAATTTTAGACTGAGTTCCTAGAAAGATTAAGGCAAAATATTTTGGGTAAAAATTGTACGCAGGAGTGCAATCTTAGAAAGCAAGAATGAAGGGACAAAGGAGTAAAGTTAGAAAGGAGAAAAAAAATCAATATAAGAGAAAGTATTGCCAAGCTGGCCAAAGGTTTAGAATATGCTGTTTACCTTGTCTTGCAGTGCATCTTTAAGAGGGTATTGGAAAGCAAAAATAAATGAAGCAAAAATAAACCAGTGGGACTACCTCAAACTAAAATCCTCTGCACAACAGAAGAAACAATCAACAAAAGGCAACCTATGGAATGGGAGAAAATATCTGTAAACCATTTACTTATCTGATAATGGGCTAATATCTGAAATATGTAAGGAACTCATACCACTCAATAGCAAAAAAAAAATCAATCTGATTTAAAAATGAGCAAAGGTCTTAAATAGACATCGTTCCAAAGACATAAAAATGGCCAAGAAGTATATGAAAATGTGCTCCATATCACTAATCATCAAGGAAAAGAAAATCAAAACCACACTGAAACATTACCTCACACCTATTAGAATGGCTATTATAACAAGACAAAAGACAACAATTCCTGGTGAGGATGTGGATAACTGTTGGTGGGAATAGAAACTGGTATAGCCACCACTGGAAACATTATGGAGATTCCTCAAGATATTAAAGATAGAACTACTATATCACCTAGCAATACAACTTACAGTTATATGCCCAAGAGAAATGAAATCACACTCTTGAAGATAGCTGTACCTCCACATTCATTACAGCATTATTCACAATAGCCCAGATATGGGAACAAACTAAATGTCCATTGATGAGTAAAGGGAAAAAGTAAACAAGAGAGACCAATACTCCTTCCACAATGCCATGCTGGCCTTTATCTTGGCAGAAGAGGGATGATCCCAACAAGAGTCTCTAAATAGGTAGCATTTGTTTCTTCCCTATGTCCCTCCACACTCCCCAGAGTATCTCTTGAGTGTAACAGCTCCCATTTATATCTTTCATAACATTTATCTGAATATGTAATCATATAAATAATTATGCATTTATTTAATGCCCTATCCCCCCAAAATATAATCCAATAGGACAGAAACACACCTTGTATCTTTTGTTATTATATATGCAGCTTCCAATGCAATAGTTGGTATAAGGTAGGTGCTCAAAATAAAAATAGTTGTCTGACTGAATGAAGTATATCTTTTTCTAAATATGTTGTTGTTAACATTGCTTATGCAAATAGAGATTACTATAAGTAATCTACACGTAGGTTTATCTAAAATGATTAACTAGCATCTTGTTAATATTAACAATGGAGATTCAGACGGATGAAAGTTTCTAAGATCTGCAAACCATAGTTTTAGCCCCATGATTACCATTAATCATAAATCAAGTATAAAATTATAAATTATAATAAAAATTAAAGTGATAAAGTGGCCAAATAGTTTGGATTCCATCCCAGCTGTGGTGTTTGCTATATGATGTAAGGGAAATTATTTAATTTCATTGAGTCTCATTTTTCTGTATCTATACATTGAAGATAATATTTGTACATATCTTTCAGAGTTACAATGAGAATTAAATGATAAAAGTATGTAAAATCAGTGACTATAGGGGTAGGGTAACCTTGTTAGTTCACTGCTCCTTGACTATTCTTGACATACTATTAGGTGGGTGAATGAAGGGTTGAACTAATTAAATTGAGAGTAGGTACCAGGTAGCTATTGCAATCTCAACTTACATCCAGAGGCACTGAAAATCCAGCCTCAAGCAATCTTAAGGAACTACAGCTTTCACTGTACCTGTAGTTAGTGTAGGGATTCGGCAAAGCAATCTATCCCATTGAAACACTTCCCAGGAGGTTAAGATTTTCAAAAGCAGTGAAATACCAATGCCATTATTTCTCCAAGATCTGAAAGGAAAAAGACAGTTAATATCTTCAGCAAAGTTGACCAGCATTTTAAAGTTGTTAATAATCATCAAGAATTATTTTTCAGAGAAAAGATTGTCAGGGAAGTGCCCTGATACCTAACTGCTTGCTTCCTGATTAGAAGGCTTTTATGAATAAGGAACACTTAAAAATTGGCATTTCAATTTTATTTAAAAGGAAAGTATCATTTTTAGGTGGCAGATTGAAAAATAAGTGTGTGGGACTGCTCTTAATTGGGACACCTCTAAAATAACAGTAACATTCCAGTTCTAAAATGGGGAGAGTTAAGAAACCAATCACCAGTGCCTCCTCCCCAGCAGACACTGAAACAGGGAATGAAAATCAGAAATGCATGTTCTATCGAAAGGGACACCCAGCCTGTAACTCCAAACCACAACATAATATAATGGAGAATCACAGACAAATTCAGCAGAGGAAAAAGTAGGATGGGGGAAGACATCAAAAAAGACAAGACAACAGTGGTGCAGATCTCAGACAAAGCTGACAGCAAAATTGCCTGAAGTGTTACCTATAGCCCTTGAGTGGCAAATGCTCCAGGTGGGCTCACTTAGCAACCATGCAAACCGCTTTACCAGCCTCTAAAAGAAAGAACAGAAAGCAGAGTGCTCAGGCTCTCACCTTCAGAATAAATATATAACTGTAAAAAGACGGGGGTAGGCGTATCAATCAATAAGGCTATCGCGGTCAGAAATCTGAAAGTATATTGAAGTGATTGATGGTTGAAAAGAGAGGAATCTATACCCACGAGAGGCCTGCAACCCAGGCAGTGGTTGTTCTGCACTGAATAAGGAGATAAAACTTACCAGAGGGTAAAAGGGCAAACACAGGGCCTAAACATCTTGCTAGCCATTCGCTGAGGTCGGCCTTCTGAGCAGCTTTGCCTGTTGACCCACCTCCACTTCCCCCACAGGCAGGAAACAAAGGCTGTCACTGTGGGTTTGGGCCCCAGAATGAAGCCCTTAGCTGATGTCCTCTTGCTCACACAGGGGTTTTCAGGAAGCTCCAACCTTATTTACAGTTCAAAATCAGCCAACAGAACACAGATCTAGATACACAAAAGAAAAAAGGTGGCCCCGACTGGCCACTTAGACATTCAACCAGGTCTTCGCTTTTAAATACAGAAAGACAATGATTACAATAGGTGTAAAAGGAAAACCAGACATGTGAAAGGAAAAGCCCAAGATTAATAAATAAACCACTGAACCTAAATATAAAATAGATAAATTAAGGAATAGAATAAATTAATTAGAAAATTATAAAAATAAACCGCAGCTACTATAATGTGAAATTAACTATACATTATATATGTGTTTTAGTATACTTAACATATACTTAACATACTTCACTGTATTTACTGTAATACATAGAAAGTATATATAGAGATATACCTTTTTCTCATGAAAGTTTAAGAACATGGACTCTGTAACTAGAGGGCCTAAGTTTTAAATATAAGCTGTACTACTAAGTATTTATAAAAACAATACGATGATTTAAGAGACTAATCTCATATGATTGTTGCAAGGCTTAATGAGTTCTGCTATGTAGGAATCTATGTCTTCACATCTTAAGCTCTATGTAAGTCTGGTCTATTATAATATTTATGACACCTCCCAGGGCTGAAACAAATGACGAAGGGTGTTGAAGGGGTGGGGAAAGGTGAGAGAACAGGTAAATAGCATAAATGATTGTAGTTGAAGATCCAACCTCCAGTTCACAGGAGAACTTAGTTGTGAAATATTTTTAATATCACTCCCAAGCATAGCTGGTTGAGTTTGGGAGACAGAAGACAGAGCAAAGTTGGAAGGAATGTTAAGAGAGCTGATAGCATCAGCTTACCTGGTTAGATGTCAAAGGTCAGGAGAAAAAGAGGTCTAGGTTATCTTTTTTCTCTTTTTAAATAAACAGGTAACCAACAGAAAGCCTGCAAATGATGCAACTACCAAAAATTGGGAAAAAGAAAAGTAGACTGTTTGGGGGTGAAGCCTCGTCTTTCATTTGGAGAAATCGAGAGACCAAGAAGTTGGAGTGTAAGCACAATGAGGGTAAAGTAAGTAACCCCCCAAAAGAACTAAAATAGAAATGGTTACAATGAGTTGCCTCTGGTTAGTGGGGTGAGGGAGGGGAAAATGGGGTGGGAAACTGGCTTCTTGTTATTTGCTCCTCTATATTCTGTAATTGTTTTTCCTTGTGTGTCTATTATTTGATGCGTTATAAAAGAGAAAATGACTATTTACTATAAACTTTGATGCTAAGTAAGTGTGGGTCTTTTTTTTTTTCTACCATAATTATTTTCCTCCTAATCTTGAAAATGCATATTTAAATGACCATTTTCTAGTTTTTCTCCCAGTATTATCACTGAAATACTAAGCAATTCTGCGGGTTAAGAATAAATCATGCAGTGGTTGAGATGCTGGAATGGAATGATTAAGTTGCCGGGGGGAAATTGGGGTTCTAGTTTAGGTGCTATGTATGCAAAACCATCCAAACTTGAAAAGTCATATGCATTTTTAAAAGTTATTTCTAAATTTTGCTGAATTAATTACAAAGTCTTGCTCTTGATTAGTAATTTTAAGTTCTTTTTATGCTATTTTTCAGCTGCATTTTAAATGTAAATGAAGGATTAATATTTGAGCAGATAAAAATAAAAATTTTCAAAACTACAAAGGAATATGTTTATGTTAAAATAACACTTAGAGGCCCTTTCTACTTACCATACAACTTCCTGAAAACTCTAATCTCTCTATTCTTGCCACTATTTCTTCTCCAAATACCACCCTCCCCCTCAGTGTGCTTCAATCCTGAAAGTTCCAGTGGGCTATTCTTTGTTTGCTTCTTTACACTACCACAGTTGTCAGTCAACATGGACCACAACTGCCCATCCCCCGCTGCTTCATCCTTCTCCTCTTAAGGCATCCAGGGGATTCAATTCTTCGGACGGAGGACTCACAGGGCACAGCCACAGTGACTCCCCTCTATCTTTAATGTCCAGATCACTGCTGGACCACACTGCCACCAACACCTCCAGATCTTTCCAGATTTTAAAGTACTCAAATATTCAACTTTGCTTTCTTCCCACCTACTGACTAGTACTGACTAGTACATTACTGGGTAAGTAGTGGTTGCAAAAGATAGGAATTTTTGTTTTACAATACTTTAATGTTAAATTCTCCAGAGTCCTGACATCCATGCAGTTGATCAGGATCACAAGTCTTGCCCAATCCACCAAGCAAATGTGATAACCTCTATATTTGTGTAACTGCTTTCTTTTCTTTCAACTTATTTTATTTTATTTTACTTTATTTTGTAAATTTTCTCAGTAATCTAATATTTTCCAAAACATGGTATTTTGTGGTATACATAATATATATTCATTATTTTGCAAAACATCAGATAAACCAATATGCAAATGTGAGTCCAAAACACCAAAATATAAACTATTTTATAATAATCCAAACATTTTTATTTATAATGTATATCCTTATCAGATTTTCTAAAGTATATGAGTTGACTTGCAATAAAAGACATGCATCAAATAATGTTATTTAAAATAAAATAGGTTTTAGAAAGCCTTACATCTCAAACCAAATATCTATTTTGTATTCTTGTGGCAAGGACAAGCTTTGGTTTTTCTTTTTTTAGCTTGGAAATAATGATTAAATGCTCCATTTAGAAAAATTGGTCTTTTTGGTGTTAAAATACCACCAAATTAATGTTAAAATTGGTCTTTTCTGTGTTTCTCTAGTAAATAAGGGAGTCTCAGCTTGGAATCTAAACATGAAAAGATTTTACAGTAACCATTCGGTAATTGTTATACTCATCTTGCACTTCCTACTGTGTACTTTAATGATAACTTGGCAAGATTTAGTAATTTTCCACTCAATTTCACTTATCTGAAAAGTCTCATTTTCAGGAATACAGAGTCAGGACTCTAGCAGCTATGGATAGGGCTGGTCAAGGAGCTGCTGGGAGAGAGGTGTTGCAAGTCAGAAGGAAGAAAATGCTTTTGACTTGCCTCTATCTCTCTGCCCTCTTCCAGACATGAGTTGGAGCTAGTCTATTGTGTTGGGGTGCAGAGGAGGAAATGGATGAGTAGGAGCAGTCTTTTTCTTCATCAGCTGACATTCTACTCTGCCAAGGTCCTTCAAGTCACTGGTTTCCAAATGTTGCCACTATTACATAATGGGCCCCTTCTGTAACCTTTTATACTAAAAGAGGTTGTTCTGGTTCTAGGTAGCCCTCTTCCATGAACATAGCTTACCCCCACCATAAGGAGTCTACCCACTGCCTCTGAATGGTAGGCTTTCCTTACCGGATACTTGACGTGTTGCAAGGGATAATGGAGTAAGTACTTAAGTTCAGCTATCTGTGCAGCATCCACTGGACTTGGAATGAACTTATGTATTCTTGGCATGTCTCTCCCAAGTTTCTACTTTGCAAACTAACTGACTCTTTTACTCTGCTCAGAGGACACAAAGAAAACTCAAGTCCTCTTGCTAAGCAACCAGGACCGCCCCTAAATCCAAGTAACTGATGGCTTCATAATGGAATAGAGGGAAGAAGACAGGTTATTGACACTATTGGATATGTTTCCAAATTTTTACTCTAGCTGGAGTGTGGAGAAAAGTTAATGGGCAGGGATAGGCAAGAGAGAAAGTGAGAGATGGAAGGCAGGTAGCTTGACCTAAAGTGGCAAGGCTTCACAAAAAGAGTTCAGTCAAAGTATCAAGAAGTAACCGTTATGGGATATGAGGAAGATAATCATCAAATGGAATATTAGGAGCAAATGATTAACTAGACAAGACAACAGTCACGGTGAGGAGAGCCAAGATTACAGCAGAACATGAAAGAATGAGCTGTTGCTATGAACTCAAACCAGAAATGTGAGTGATTTAAAGCTCAGGATATAAGGGTTCCTTCCTTCTGGAAACATAACTGAGGAGTGTGTCCGAGCTGGTGGAAAATTCAAAATACAATGTCAATAGAAGGAATGCCTTTAGGAAATCAAAACATGTCTGTAACACAAAGGCCATAATACTGTGCAATGAGGCTACCTCAGTTAGGAGTCTCTTACACTATTTTATCTGGGAAAAAAACCATATCCGAGATGTGGCTCATCCAGGAAGCACAGTGACAACCTGCCATACCTGAGAGGTCCTGACAGCTTGCGTGACATCGCCTGTTTCCAGGGTCATTAACAGAAACAAGATAAAAATAGGACTCTGCAGAGGGCACCATTATCATTCATAATTACACATTTTAGATGCTTTGAACCATCAATGCATTACAGCAAGGAAATTATGAGGCTGAATTAAGGGTTTCTCTTGAGGGGAATGAACATAATGAAGTCTATGTTGAATATAAACCAAAACCAATTAGCTCTCCAATCCTGCTGCACAGATTATAAATTCTACCAATGCTGTTTGTACCAGAAAAAATAAATAAATAAAAGAGTATGAACTTATGTATTAACACACAAAAAAAGCCATTCATAGAACAAACAAGCTATATTAACATTTAATGGCATGTCAAATAATAAATCTTATTTTACATTTGTGTTCTGTTGATGCAAGAAGCAAACCACTAATAACGAGATCTCCAGTAACCACTCCAAAGCTTCTTAATGATCTCTCTTCCCCCAGTATAAACCCATCACAAAAAGGAACTAGCAGTCTCTAAATTATTGTAAGGGATAATTGTTGAGTTGCTGCCAAATTTTGGAGTGCTTCCTGCTTTGGTACAATGACTTCCCTTAACTCTTGGTTTCCAAGGTTTCTGTGGGGCCCCACTGGCTGAAAATAAGGGCAAAGCCTGTAAACTTGGGTCTGGCCAGTCAGCATAGTCCTTGTCAGTGGTTGGCTCAGGGATGGGAATGTGACCTGGTATAGCCAGAGAAGGAGTGAATACTTGGACTTCCATGGGAGCTACCCAAAAAAAAACTACTCAGCTAGACTTCCAATTAGAGGGGTGAAATTATGGCAACTGTAGCCTCCCTGTGACCCCAAGTGCAGAACCCTACAGCTAATGGAGCCAATATAGAAAAAGTAGAGGTGAAGATGGAGAGAAACGAGTTCTGAAGGCAAACCCACTCCTGGACTTCTCGGTTACATGCGTCAAGGCATTTTCCTTTCTGCTTTGTTCAGTTTGAATTTCTTTTTTCTGTCATTTGTATGTGAAAATATCTTAATTGATAACAGTGTTCAATATAAGATGCCTGGTAGACAGTACCCTCACTTATATCATTTACATCGTATCTGTTCTATGTTGATGGGGTCCTTGGTCATAGGGTCTCAAAGCCCAGTTACAGAAAGAGGACCTGCCATATGGAATGTGCAGTAAATGTCAAATGAAAAATGGCAGCCGTGTAGTAAGAGCAGGTACAAGAACATACGAGGTGGTGCCTGCAATCATCACGGTCAGAGATGCTGAGGTTAACAAGCCTGACTGTAATGTTTATTTCTTCAATCCATGGGGTTTTTGTGTTTGTTCAACTTGGGGTATAAATAGATCAACTATTAACTCCCACACTATAAATGAATAAAAATCTGACAGTATCACAAGTTATCATCGAAATCCTTTCAACTCATCTAAAACTTCTAAAAATAACCTAAAGCAAAAAGAAAGCAAAAGAAAATGACATGTAGTAAGGACATGTGTTCCACTTCCCTGAATTCCACTGAAATTTTACCTGTTGCAAGTGGGAAAATGATTTCTCATAACTTTGTATTCTGGAATAGGCACAGATTCAGAGGAAGCTGCACACACACACACACACACACGCAAAGGTTGTATAGTGAGATCCCATGTATCCCAACCTCCCACAGTGACAATGACCTCTACAACTAGAGTACAATGTGTAAATGTAAACCAAGGAATTGACATCAGCATCATCTACAGAGCTCATTCAGATTTCATCAACATTGCATGTACACACTTGTGTGTATGCGTGTGTGTACATATGTAGCTCTATGCAACTTCATGATTTGTGTACAGAAAAGGCACAGAATTGTTTCATTCCCACTGTGTCCTTGGTGATGGTCCTCTATAGCCACAGCCATGTCTCCCCCCATCTGGAAACCCTGGCAACCAACAATCTGTTCCCCATCTCCACAATTTTGTCATGTCAATAATTCCATACAAATGGAATCAGATGGCATAAAACCCTCTGAGAGGGACTATTTTCATTAGACATAGTTCCAAGAGATTCACCCAAGCTGTCACATGTACCTTTGGTTCCATTGTCTGTACTGAGCCATTGAAGGACATTTGGGTTGCTTTCAGTTTGGAGCCATGAAGAATAAAGCTGCTATAATAAACTTGTGTACATATTATGTTCATATTTTTCAAACAAATTTTAAAAAATTTATTAATGCCATCTATTAATAATAAATAAGGTCAAAAAATTAGTTGGGCAAAGATTCATGACATAAAATAAAGTTTCCCTCTTGAAACTTCCTTTCTTATTCTTTCTTTTAATCATGATTATTCTGTTACAGTTATCTCAATATTTCCTCCTTTGCCCTCATCCATCCATCCCCACCCCCTGCTCCCATAGTCTATTCTCACACTGTTGTCCACGTCCGTGGGTCATTCATATGTGTTCTTTGTCTAGTCCCTTCTCCTTCTTCCACCATTGTCCTCCTTCCCTACCCCTCTGGTCACTTTCAGTCTGCTCCATGTTTCCATGCCTGTGGTTTATTTTGTTTGTTAGTTTATTTTGTCGAATAGATTCCACTTATAGGTGAGATCATATGGTATTTGTCTTTCAAAGACTGGCTTATTTCACTTAGCGTAATATTCTCTAGTTCTATCCATGTTGTTGCAAAAGGTAGGCGTTCCTTCTTTCTTTTTTTTTAAATGCAGATCAACTTTATTTATTTTTGTAAATGTCACAATTCATTATAAAATATTAAAAAATGTAAATCCATTGTAAAGTACCAGCAATGAAAATGACATGATGCCAGTACAGAAATAATCAAGTAGAACAATGAAATAAAATGAGCATTCTAGAAACAAATGTATATATCTGTTTAATGATGTAATGTATGATTAAACTGATATTTCAAATCAATGGGGAAAACAAGGCTTACTCAACAAATAAGGTGCATGAACCATTATTACTTGAAATAAAACAAATATAGAGCCTTATTTCACACATTATACAAAACATATTCAGGTGACTTAAATATCAATATGTAAAATCTAAGGAATTTTAGGAGAAAATATAAAATAGTATTTTTTTACCCTGAAGTAAAATATTCAAATCCAGAAGCTATAAAGTAAAATATTGACAATATGACTATATTAAACATCTAAGACTATACAGTAATATATATATATAAAACAATTAAAGGACAAGTAACAGAATAGGAAAGTATTTGCAACACATATAAAAAAGGGTTAATAGTTTTGTTTTGTTTTCTTTTTTAAGGGAAAAGTTTCTACAAATATTTAATCAAAAAATGGATAAGGAATACTAAGGTGTCATTTAAAGCTTTTTTAAAAATAATAGAACTAGATGAGAAATATACAAAAACAGGTTTAGTTTCAACAGATAATAAAGTAACAAAGTAACAATCATTGTCACAATCAGATTAATACGTATAAAAAATATTGGTAATATCAAGTATTGGTGACTGTGAAAGGAACTGGGTATTCATAGACTCTTTTTCTTCATCTTCTTAAAGCAGTCCCTTTAGCATATCTTGCAATGCTGGTTTGGTGGAGGTGTATTCTTCTAGCCTGCTTTTGTCTGGGAAACTCCTTATTTCGCCTTCCATTTTAATTGAGAGCCTTGCTGGGTACAGCAGTCTTGGTTGCAGGCTTTGCTTTTCATGACTTGGACTATTTCTTGCCATTCCCTTCTGGCTTGGAGTGTTTCTGTTGAGAAGTCCACTGCTAGCCATGTTGGGGTTCCCTTATATGTTACTACTTGTTTCTCCCTTGCTTCCTTTAGGATTCTCTGTTAGCCTTTGATATTGGCCATTTTAATTCCGATGTGTCTTGGAGTGGGCCTCCCTGGGTTCCTCTTGAATGGGACCCTCTGTGCTTCCTGGACTTGTGTGGCTTTTTCTCTCCTCAAATCAGGGAAGTTTTCCATCATCACTTTTTCAAACAGGATCTCTATCCCTTCCTCCTCTTCTCCTCCTCCTGGTTTCCCTATTGTATGGATATTATTACATTTCAGGTTGTCCTGCATTTCCCTCAATGCCTCTTCATTCTTTTTGAGTCTTTTTTCATTTTCTTGCTCTTTCTGGGAGCTTTCTTCTACCTTATCCTCCAGCTCGCTGGTTCTATCCTCTGCTTCATCTAACCTGCTCTTGATTCCTTCTGCTGTGTTCTTCAATTCAGAAATCGTATTCTTCATTTCCTCTTTTCTTTTATTGATAGTTTCTATGTCCTTTTTCATTCTGATACAGTTTGCAGTAAGTTCCTCATAGTTTCCCTGTAGTTTTTTGTAATTCTCTCTGAGCTCACTGAGCTGATTGAGCTTCCTTAGAACCATTGTTTTGAACTTAATATCTGATAGTTTACTTGCCTCTCTATCATCTATTTCTCTTTCTGGGGATTCCTCCTTTCCCTTTGATTGCGGGGTTTTCCTTTGTTTTCCCATCATTTGTGAGACTCTTCTTTTTGGCTTCTGCTTCTTAAATTGATCTTTCTTGATTTCCTGACTGTAGTGTGAACTCCTATGGTTGGAGGACTGCTGTTTTTTCTTTCTGGATCTGCCTCTGATGATGTCAGATGTTGACCCCATCTGACCTTAGGCAGTCTGTTTGAGACTTGCAGAAATCTACTGTCTGTGGTTGTCTCTTTCGATTGTTAATCTAGTTACTCTGCACTCAGCAGTCAGGCTTAGGCACCATGGGGGGTGAGGCAGAGTCTCTCCTGGAGCAGGGTTATTGGGTCCTCTCAGGCTTCTACTGCTCAGAGGAGTAGTCTGCCTGAGCTAGATGGCTGCAAACGTTTGGGGGAGGAGTCAGCACCAGGATCCCATGGCTACTCTCTCTCCATTCTCTCCCTAAAGCCTCCATCTCCAGTCCCTCCTCAAGCATCTCTTGACCACTTTGCATTCCCTTTAGCCAGGGATCTACTATCTGTGGCTGCCACTCTGTACTCAGCCGTCAGGCTTTTACATTACCAAGCCAGGACCAATTCCTCCCGGGGGCAGGGCTATTGCATCCTCCCATGCTGCTGCCACTCAGGAGAGCGGGCTGCCTGAGCAAGATGGCTGCTGCCATATGGGGGATGAGTCAGCACCAGGATCCTGCTGGCAACTCTCTCAGTTCTCTCCCCAAAGCCACCCTCCTCGGTCTCTCCTTCAGCATCTCTAGCCCACTCTGCCCCCGCCTTTGCCAGAGCCCAGGGTAAGTGGCTGCAAGTAATTTATGCGTTTGCTCTTTAAACCACTCTTTGAGCCTCCAGCCTCCTGTCTGTAGCAGAGAGGAACCCTGCCGCTTTTCGCAGCTGGCTGCTATCTGTGTACATTTTTGGGCTCTGGTGCTATAGGCTGGAGATCCCTGCTTATGATTTAGACCCCACTCTTCTCAGGGGGATCCAACTGGCTGTTTCAATATCCTTCTGGTGCTGCCACCCATGGGCACCCCACCCACCTTCTCGTGTCTCCACTGTACTCCTTACCAGTTAGGTTGTGTTAAAGTTGATTCTTCTGTCTGTCCAAGGTTATGAGGCTCCTCTCTTGCTATTGTTCCATTGTTTGTTCCAGCTGATTGCTCAACAATTTAATTGTAATTCCAGATTGGTCCTAGGAAGAGGTCAGTGTGACTTCCATTCATTTTTCCACCATCTTTATTCCAAGATGCAGATTCTTGAGAGAGATTCTGATTGGCTAGATGGGGTCATGGACTGAACCCTACAGTGAGGGACACAGGTGTAGTGATTGGCCACCTCCTTCATGCACATTTTTGTAAGAAAATAAATTTTTATTTTTCTGATATTAAGGATGAGTACAATGAATGACTTTTAAAAGATTAAACATTCAATCAACTCCCACATCCCAAAGGCCTCACGTTCTCTGCCTCTGACATTCTTGCATTCCAAAAGGCAATGCCATTGCTGTCTAAGTCCTGCCAGGTGCAACACCTAAGTCTTGGCTGAGTAGGGCAGTCCGATTCTCTGAGTTTGAACTCAGTGTATTGAACATTTTCTGAACTGCTGCCTGGAAGTAAGCAGCTGAGAATGGAATGATCAGATCTTTTCTTTTTCTCACAAAGAAGCACTTTAGGTTTCAGCCTAGCCCACTTCAGTGACTGGAGACAGCCAACAAGCTGTGCTTCATGCTTCATGGGCTAGTAAATGGTCCATAGCATTGCAGGCAGTATGTTTCAGGTCTTTTTTCCAAATTCTAATATTTAAATTCCCAACATAATATAAGGAGATACCTAGGAACCTCAGCTTCTCTTTGTCTTGTGTTACAATAGCCCCAAAAATCATGTTTATGAGTAGAGAGGCAAGCCATTGGCATGTGAATCAGTTGTTGAACCACCAACGAATTTCCTTTCTTTGTTGGATCAATCCTGTTTGTTGCACTGAAAGACAAAGAATTTCATTCGCATCCCAGTGGAAACACATTCAATAGACCAAACGAGGGGGAAAAAAGTTCATTTTTTGAGGTGCACACAGTTTCTACCGACTTTATTAACAAGACAGACTGTCTCTCTCAATCCTTGTTTTCTATGCTTGTGTCTGAACATAAACATATTCACAGCGGGGTCTTGGGTACGGGACCAGGCGGTGACCCCTGCAAATTCAGTTGCAGCTGCCCAAAGGCCCAAGTCATGCAATACAGTAGGCAGAAACGGAGAAAACACAGGTTCCATCATTTCTTCCACAAGAAACGACTGGAGGCATACGGTGCTCAGGCCCTGGGAGGAATGTGGGTGACTCACCCTGCTGACGGGGACTGACGAGCACTGTCCCGCTGCAGAATAGACAGGGCCGATGTGGCGTGTTCAGATACACCGGCAGAGGAGTACGCGGTGCTTTCGCAGCCTGGCGAAAACGCAAATACGAGTATGGCAGCTGCTTGCTTCCTGGAGGCTGCGAAATGGGAGGTGAGTAGGAAATGCCCAGGGGAAGGGAGAAAACAGTGGGAGTGGGTGGGGGACGTGTTTCAGGCAGAGGACGGAGAAGGTACAACGTCTCAAAGAAGGATGGTTTTAAGGACTTGCAAAAACACAGTCCGGAGCAGCTGCTGCACAGAGTGTGGGAGGACTTCGGGGAAGGCGAGGAGAAAGCACGCGCAGCCTGGGAGGCCGCTGAGAAGGGGGCGCCTTCATTAAAGGAGGGGGTTGGGGTTGCTTGTTTGTGTTTTACCATTCTTCTTAAATTTATCATTAGTGTTTTTTAAAAAATGAGACATATTTACTGAAAAAAATCCAAACAAGATAAAATATTGTTAGATTGTCCATTCAGATTAAGAAACCAAAGATTTCAAGGATGGGAGAAAATTCACTGGTCAAATTCATCCCAGGCCAAGTCTCTCGGGACTCTGTGCTCGCCCTGAACCCCGCGTGCACTTCCGCCGCCCCCGGTGCCCTTCCTTACCACTCCGCATCACGGCTCCGCCGCGACCCCCACGCCACGTCCTGCAGCACCGGTCCCTCCAGCCTTCAGGACTAATTGCTCCTTTCTGGGCACACCCAAAGCATTTTACACATTGTTAATACTTAATGAAAATATAATAGTAACAACAATAATTATTATGACACTAGTGCTTATTAATATTATTGTAATATTATAATAATTAAATCAGTTAATAAATCAACAATTTGAATATAAGTATTACACACAATATCAGGCAGTTTTATACAGACTCATCTTGCTACGTCTGCCTTCACAGGTAGACTGAGCTCTTAAAAAAAGACTTTGTATGTATCAGTTCTAGATCTCCGTTCAAGTATTCGTTCATTTATTCATTTAATGAATGTTCCTTGAGAGCCTATCACGCGCTCAGCGATGGGCTCAGTTCAGGGGCTGCATCAGTGAACATGGAGTCAACACTCCCTGTCCTCCTGGAGTCTCCATTCCGAGAGGCACGCAGTTGATAGCTGGGAGTCTCAAAAGGCATCTCTGTTTTAGGGAAGGGAGTCAAGAGGGACTTCCACTTGCCACCACTGCTGAAGGGACTTTTTGGGGAAGTTTGAGTCTATACACAAGTATTCTGTTCAGTCTAGACAAAGGTATTTAACAGCTGATGGGTGCCCTTATAAGGGAATAGCTCTCCAGTGCCCACTGGAAACCCTGTCCTGCCCTGCCCTGCCTCCTCTTCCCGGTGAGAAATGAGGTCATCATCTCTAAGGCACAGGTAGAGTGCGCTGGGTCCGGGGCTAGGCTAGGCAGTGGGAGAGAGGAACACACATTTTTCCTCAGCTCCAAAGTGGCCTCTCCCCAAAGGAACAATGAACCTATGCCCCTGCTTAGGTCTTGAACCAAGTTCTTTGGATCCTCTTGAGCCACCCTTTTGCTTGTGAGCAAGTCTACTTCTTTGGGAGGCCTAGAACAAGAAGAGTTTCAGTGTTTATTAATTTAGGATCTTAACATTCTTTCCCACTTTAGCCTTCAGTGCATTGCATGCAACAGCCCACCGATCTCCCTTTTTACCCATGTGATAATTTCACTTTATAGGCCTCATTGCCTTTCTCTGCCACTGGGCCTTGTGAAGGACCCACAGAATTATCTCATTCAGCTTATCTAAATTTTAGAGTCTTCCATTGGAGAGTTTGGGAGCCAATCCCTTTACTCTGGGCTTCTGAATCCTTAAGCAATTTCACCTGACCCCTCTCTAGAGCTCCATACTGTACTAGGAAGAGCAGTCTTTGCTGGGACCTAAAGCAATGGTTGCCAGCTTCCCTATCCTTACTGAACAGGATGGGTCATCCAAAATATTCCTATGCCAAATAAGTATTCTCCAACATGAATTGCCTCCTGGGTCTTCAGACACAGAAGTGGATAAAATAATTGTTTTCTTCTTTAAAATCCACGTCATCATACACACTACTACAATTTCCAACGAGTATTTTCTAAACATGTTTTAGGATAAGAGTCACCTGGAGCGCATTAATACAGATTCCCAGGCCCCTCCCTATTTCGGGTGTGGCTTACTAACTCCGCCCGAGACCAGAAAACCCCAAGTGATTGTTACCATCGTGTCAGCTTTGAGTAACCCTGCCTTAGCCAATCATGTGTTGGGTATTGATTTAAAATTTCTAATGAAGATGAAAATGAAGAATGTTTATATATAGTGCATGGGTGTTTAAAATACTTAAGAGCATTCTCTTCAAGACGTTGATTTCATTCCCCTTAGATGTATACCCAGAGGTAGGGTTACTGAATCATATAGTAGTTCTATTTTTAATTTTTTGAGGAAACTCCACACTGGTCTCCGTAATAGCTGTGCACTGTACATTCCCACCAACAGTGTACAAGGATTCTCTTTTCTCCACGTCTTCACCAATACTTGTCCTTTGTCTTTTTGATAATAGTCATTCTTACAGGAGTGCAGCATATCCCTCTGTGGTTTTAATTTGCGTCTCTCTGATGATTAGTGATATTGAACATTTTTATATTTATACTTGTTGGCTATTTGTAGGTATTCTTTTGAGACATGTCTGTTGAGGTCCTTTGCCCATTTTTAAATCAGGTTGTTTGTTTTCTGTTATTCAGTCCCTTCTGTGTTTTGGATATAACCACTTATCAGCTGTGTGGCTTGCGAATTTTTTCTAACTCTTTAGGTTGTCTTATCACTCTGACTGTTTCCTTTGCTGCGCAGAAGCTTTTTAGTTTAATGCAATCCCATTTGCCTGTTGAAGAAAAGTTTTATGAAATGTTTACCATTTCTTCAGTGTTTGAAGTAGCAGTGCAATAGAAAGTGCAGGAGATATATTTAGGAAAACGTTGACTGTGCTCGTATGACCTTGGCCAAATGTAAACATTTCTCCCACATTTCTGGACAGGACTCTGTGCCAAATGTTAACCTCCAAGAGTTCATGGTGCAGCAGAAGAGGCAGAAAGTAAACAACTATCACTGTAAAGTGTTCTAAGTGTTGGAATGGGAAGCCAGCAATGTGGTGAGGATGCTCACAGGTGGAAATCAAGGAAGGCTTTCAGGAAGAAGTGATATCTTGACTGATTTATTAGATCTCCTGAGCCTCATTTCCCTCATTCTGTAAAATGAGATCTCAAAGACGTACTGCACAGGGTTATTGTGCCAAGTATTAAACAACCCCCTCACTTTTTTTGGTTAAGGGATGCAAAAAAACCATGAAGGAAAAGAAATAACAGAGAACATAACACGAAGAGCAGCTTTTCCAAGCATAGTGAGGTAAAAAGCAATAATAATGTATGCACCTTAACCTTTTGTACTAAATATAAAATGAAATCTCTCCAGGTGCTGCCTTCTCCATTTGGTTTTCATTGAATTGTACTTTATTTCAGAGCCTCCCTTGTGTTCTGCGCAGTGCTTTGCCCTGTATCCAACATACATTTGGATGGGGCTAAGTAAATTTTTAAATATTAAATTGACACACGCGCAATGTCTATTTTGCAAGTCATGTATGTATAACCATTAGTCCAATCAAGATCCCTGTGAAGAGGTTATATTCCTCCCATTTAATTATCCTGGGTTTATAATCCCCATTCAAGGAAATCTGGAGATGGAAGCTCTCATGTTGACCTAATCAGCAGCTAATGAAGATTTAAATGAAGGGTTCATTTTCTGGTTTCCTTTCCTTTAACAGACACACCAGGCCATTCTTTCATTAATGGCTAATTTATTAAGAAAAATAATGTAAAGGTCTTCAGAATTTCCATAGTCCTCTGATAGACATGTGTTACATTTCAGAAGTAGAACTTCAATTGCTTAAAATAATAACAATAGATTCATCTTAAAAATTAGCATCCTAAGTAACAAGATTAATTTTTTAAAATTACACCAAAAAATCACTTTAGTAAAATAAATAAAAGCGAGTTTCTGTATATAATTCAGTCGGTTATTTTCACGCTTTTGAAGTAGATGAAAATTTAGCTAGTTGGGTATTTTTGGTTTTGTCCAGATTTTTGTTTGGTGTTTCTAGCTTTTATGCTATGACCATATTTGTACACTATTCCACTGGGGACAAAAGAAGCATGTTTTGTTATGTACTTAAATCAAAACTTTGCTGAGTTCATTATAAAGCAAATACACCTAGAATAAGGTGGCATACACAGTATAGACTTGCAGTGCTTTGAGTACTAATGATTACTGAACATTAGAGCTGAGAGTGACCTATATACACACTGTAATCCAGACATTGCTAAGGATGACCCTGTGATACATACCCTGCCATTTCAGTGCTACAAAAACTTTATTTAATTTCAAAACTTAAATTTTCAAAATTCCACATTTTCAAATCTAGATTTATAGCTTGTATGGAAAAATAGGTAGACTTGGCAACACAACTTCTGTATCTTCCTGAACAATCCCTATTGGCTGGAGCTGAGTGGCAGCTACCATTTTTAAAAGGAGTATGTGATGTGGCATCAAACTCCACCTTCTTTCCCTCATTTACTTTTCCTTCCTGCCTTGAAGGCAGTCTGGATTAGGGACACCCGCCCTATCCTAACATCCTCATGTTGTAGAGAAGGGGATGCACCCAGAGTAAACAGAGCAGATTAGTTCTATGGCCCTGCTTATGCCGCACCGTACAGAGCCTCTGAAGCTCGGCGCATACAACAATGAGCATTTGTTCTGCTCACATGTCCGGGGGTCAGCTGCGTCCAACTAGTCTAGGCTGGGATCTCCTGGGGTGGCTTGGTTCTGCTCCGCATTTCCCTCCTTCTTCTCCACTGTGGCAGATTGGCTGGACAGCTTCTCCTCACAGCAATGACAGGAATGGAAAGGGCAAAGGAATGCACAAGCCCTCGTGGCATCTAGGTGCATAATTAGCGTGTCTTGATGTCTGTCTCTTTAAAGTAGAAAGAGCAAGTCACGTGGCTGAACCAAAATCAAGGAATGGAGAAAGACACACTGCCCCTTTAATGGGGGGAACTTCAAAGTTACAAAATTACAGCGTGGATTAAACACCCAAAACCTGTGACCACTGAAGAGCTATTCAATCACCCATGACACACAGTCTCCATCAAGCCCAACTTTGTTCGTTCACCTTCCCTTTCTGCCCAGGGCTGTCTTGGAGACAGCTGGACTAATCTTACAATACAGACCAGGAAACTTGCTCAGAGCCTCAAGAAGAACCCAACTCCCAGCCCAGTGTTCTTCACTTTTTAGTTTGATGATGAAGCGCTATTATCTTACCTGTGTGAAATAAAATAATCACTCACAGTTTTTGCCAATAGAGTTTCAGATTTTCAAAGAGCTTTATTAAATCTTGGAAGGCAATACAGAACAGAACTACAAATCACTGATTAAAATCAGTCCTAAGTTCTCAAAGCAATCTATCACTTAGTAATTCTCAGAGTCTAATTGCACTTTTTATAATAATATAGAAATAGGGCACTGGAGACCTCCGTAAGGGAAGCAAGAACATTCCACAATTTAGGCAGCAACAGTGTTTACTTTACGTTGAAACGTCTCAGCAGGTTTCCATTTATTTTCAGAATTGTATTTTTTTCTTCTTCTCTGTTCCTCAGACTTGATACTTAGGAAAAAAATGCAAAAAGCTAAAAAAAAAAATTAAAACATTAATGAATAGAGCAAAGAAAAACAAAGCTTAGTAAATAAATTTCAAGAGTCTCATCGACGAACGACCATTGGGATTCCTTCATTGCTTACAACGGAAGCCAGGTCCAGTCAAACAAATAGAAGCCCACGTTGGTCTGTGCCCAGAGCGCCCTCCCCAGAGCACTGCTTCCTTCCGCACCCTGCATAGCTGCTGAGCAGGGCACCGAAGGCAGCCGTCCGAAGGCCCCTGAAGTCCTGCTTCCTGAGCCTAGGGCCAGCCCCAAATGCCCACCTCCTAGTGTCTTTGAAAGACCCAACCTTTGTCATCCAGGCCACATCTACTTCCCACCTCCTAAAATGAAGAAGCACCCATGTAAAAATCAGAAACCTTCAAGGCGTTAGCAGTTCAAAACATCCAAAAGCTCCCAAAAGCCACCCCTAGTCTAAAAGTTCACAGTATCAGCACCCCTCCTTCCTCCGCACCCTTAGCCCCCACGCACCACAGCGTTCAACCCCTTTCACTCTTTCAACCTTTGATTCCTCCCCAGGCTACATTGTTTTCTTGGAGTCAGACAGGCTGTGGAGCAGAATAGACAAATGAGAGTTTCTATGTCTTTCCTCCTTCCAAGTCCAGAGTAAACTAATTTTTTTCTCTACAAATGTCCTATCTGTGTTAGTGTTATAAGTATTTTGTTGACAGCTTTGCTGGTTCATGTCTTTGAGTTGGCCAACCAGCTGGGTGAGGCCACGCTGCCCCTTTGGCCCTGCGCGTATCTTCATCTGCTGTGAGTACCTCCTGCTCATTATGACGCCTTCCCAAAGAGACTGAAGTGAATGAAGATGCAGAGTTCACCTAACCCTGGGATATTAAAGAATTCTGTCAAGAGTGTGTGCCTCCAGCAATTTCTGCATATCCGGCAGGGAGGAGAAAGAGGATTTATGGATCAAGCACTTTCTTTTGTACACTCATGGATTTAATATCCCTAAACCTCACAACCATACTTAAAGTTCTCATTTTTGTTGGGAAGGGGATGTTGCCTAGAGTTGAAAGAGATGAAGTTACCTTTTCAAGTTCACGCATTTAGTAAGTAGTGGAACTTTGGAGGGTGGCAAGGGGGTAAGGGAAGCACGTGGGCCTCCGCATGCCCCTTTGTCTGTGATGAAATACTGTAATCATAACTCCTTTCAAGTTTGCTTTCCAGTGCCTGTGCGTATATATATGAAATAAAATTAAAGTCATCTTCTCCACAAAATGGTTGATTTTGCTATTCCAAACTTACGCGTTTGTTTCTCTGCAATGGTTTGCAAGCATATTTTATAGATATTTGGGAAAAGATTAATGCTGCCAGGCTGTATTTTTCTTCAAGAATTCTTTAGGAAAAATTGGCTTGTGCCAAGAAGCATAGAATCCAAGAGCAGGATATGTTTCCAGTGTCTTGGTTTGTATAATTCCAGATTTTTTGCCAATGAGTATAAAGGCTACTTTCCTCATCCAGCTGTGAGGAAGGTAAACAGAGGGAGGTACTGAGAAGGTGTGCATGCAGGGCACAGACAGTCCTGTCTCATGGCACGTGCAGAGCTTTCGGCCTCCAGCTGTTCTTCAGCCACCAGGTGACCGGAAACCCACAGCCAAGCTCTCCTGGGCATAGTGGCAGTAAAACTTGCACATGGCTGTCTCTTAATTCTTTAAATTAAGAATTTAAAATAGACTTTTTTTTCTTTTAGGGGGTTTATTTTCAGTGAAGGAATGAATTGCCCTTGTTCTCCATCTAATGGAAAATCTACTCTAAAATCTAACCGTAGCTCTTGTGTCTCTTACAGTTAGTCGGTATGCTTTGCAAAAGTCTTTGCAATATGTGAACTCAATAAACAGGTTGGTTAATGAACACGGAAACACCACCATAGCCATGCTCTTGTGTAATCCCCTCTCCCTGAGTGTGGGCTGGCTTAGGGACCTGCTTGTAAAATCATGGAACGTCACTTTCATGATTACATAACGCACAATAATTGACTTCTACATTGCTTGCAGATTCTTTCCACTTTTAGCTTTGATGAAGCAAGAAGTCATATTGGAAAGGCTTGTGTAGCCAGGAATCAATAACTATCAAGGAACTGAGGACTTCATTCCAACCTCCTTTAAGAACCTCAGCCCTGCCAACGGCCATGTGAGCCTGGAAGTAGGTCTCACCATAGCATAGCTTTGCAATGAAGCCCTGATCCTCACAACATCTTAATTGCATCATGATAAGAGATTCTGAATCTAAGGCACCCAGTGAAGCTAAGAGTGGATCCCTGACTCACAGAAACTATAAGATAATAAATGTGTGCTGCTTTAATACATTAAATTTGGGGGTGACTTTTTACACAGCAGTAAATAACTAACCCACCTAACCTTAAACACAAAAGACATGTCAGCTACCCCTTGGACCATTACATAGTTTATCTTTCTATAATACTCCTGAGAGAAATGATAGAGTTGGTGTATTTCAGTAATGAATAGAAAAATGAAGCAACCTGGGTAAAGCATAAATGATTTAAAGTCTGTCAGTATTTTAAAAATGGATTCTAACAGCAGCAACAAATGGCGTCAAAGCTTTGCTATAAATCCACTCAGGATAGTGAGAGGTACTTGGGCAACACAATGTGAATTTTAGCCCCAACTGTTGATCTCTGATGTAATTTTTTTCTGTCCATGATGTATGCAAAATAAAGCTAAACTAGTCACTCCTTAAAAAAAGAGATTAAGAAATTTCCCTCAGTTCCATTCTATCACAATCTCTAATTTCTGCTCCTTCTTAAATTTAAAATAAGAACATAGATAAAAATCACATGATTGATGACCTATATAAATCAGGTGAACAAACCCAAAGATGCTTGAATTCTTAACCTGTGGATTCAACAGATGGTGTGCTGTGCTGGCTTTATAGCAGCTCTGAGAGACAACTCCATGTACCTATTCTCAGTATTAGTGTCCTTTTGGTAGCTTGAATTTGTCCATAAAAGGAAGATGATATGGAAAGAAAAACAAAGAAGCAGGAAGAGACTAGATATTATATAATATCATTAAATCAAACCTGGAACTCATTCTACAGTGAAATCTTTATCTAGTTACTGAAACAAACAAAAAAATCCTTTTTATTATTTTCGCAAATTTGAGTTCGATATCCTGTGTCTTAAACTGAACATATCTCAACTGATACATATTTAGAGGAAAAAGTTGAAGATCCATTCAGCTCTTTTATGTTTTAAACCACTGTCTACTCTGCGCAGCTTCCCTTACTAATTACCTATCCTGGGACAATAGTTTCATTCTAGTTCAGAGTTTTAATTGGTAGTACCAACAATAAATATAAAACAATAGAATCAAAGTTGTTTCCCAAGAGATAGATGTAGTTCTTTAGAATTGGAAAGTAGTATAATAGTGGTTTGGCATGGACATTCTAACAAATGTTCCTTCATTCTTGATACAGTTATTTCAGTAGTCTCAAGCAAGTGGATAAAGAAAACATTCACCTCTGGACAAAAGGATCAAGGCTTCCCCAGTGAGAAAGGAAACTAGGGAGCTCATCCTTGAGACAGCAGGAGTTTAGGGAGACTATACCTGCCAATCCCAATGTATAAATGGCAATAGGATCAGTGGCTTCCACTGTCGTGTAACTGGCAAAAGAGCGAACAAGCTGTTAACCTTCCTCCAAGTGGAGACAAGGGAAAGAAACTCCCTATTAGGGAGTTCATTAAAACCAAAGAAAATCTGAAAACAATTTAAGACTATATTATCTAATCAAAAAATAAAACACACATTTGGGCTGCTCACAGAGCTCTAAGAATAATCCATGGGAGTCCGCACACCATAGGTGCCTGCGTTCTAATCCTTTGGACCCGTGAATTTTTACCTTATACAACAAAAAGGGTCTTTAAATTAGGGATTCTTGAAATGGGAAGGTTATCCTGAGTTCCTTGGATGGTCCCTAAATGCTATCACAGTGTTCTCATAAGAGAGAGGCAGAAGGATTTCAAATAGAACGGAAGAGAAGAAAGTGATGGGAAGATAAAGCAGATTTTGATGATTTATACTGCTGGCTTTGAAGATGGAAGGAGAGGGGCATACACAGAGGAAAGACAGAAATGCAGCTCTAGAAACTGGACAAGGCAAGAGAGTGTAGCCCTGCCCACACCTTGATTTCAACAGAGTGAAACTGACTTTGAATGTTTAAACTCCCAAACTGAAAAAGATAAATGTGTGTTGTTTTTAGCTAGAACTGAAAACCACATTAAGTCTGTGGTAAAACAGCTACAGGAAACCAATAGAGTTATAAAAATAAAAGTTTCCAAATAAGTTTTTTTCTAAAGGCATACTTTTACTACACTTGAAGATTGACAGCACATTACTCTCTAGGATTCCGTGAAATGACTTATGCTTTAACAGAAACGATCTTTCATTCCATGGTTGGCAGACATGCAAATAATTCCTTCAAAACAAATGTTGTACTCTGTAATTTTTTTCTGTTGTAAAATTGTAAAATTAAACTATCAGTGAGCAAAAATCAACCATAAGGGAGAATAATAAAAAGTTTGGAGTATATTGTTCTAAAATCTTGAAAATAATGTCTCCATGTGATTACAATATCTGCCTCAACTGGAGTCCAATCAACAATGGCTCGGAACAGATGATTTCTCCAAAACACTCATTCCACGATTCATTCTTGAATTTTGGTACTTGACAAGGAGATACATGAACTATCAATTTTAGAGTATTGTTAACTTTTACTTCTAAAACACATAAATTGTCTTCAACTATTCATTTACTTTTCACAGGTCATTGTACAGCTATCATTCTTAAAATTATTGAATTTTGAAAATCAAGAATATGTTTTCCCATGTTTCTGCTTTTGCATTGGATAGCAGCTTCTTTACTTACTCCAAAGGTGATGATGCCCAACTCTGATTTCTGACTCCCAAAAAGACAGAATAAAAGGTACAGGCCATCCCCAACTCTATAGGAGAACAATCCAGGTATCATAACGCTTAGTAATTCTCCTTGCCACTTGCCAAAACTGGAGCTAATAATCAATTGTGTAATTTCTCATATGATGTCTTATCCCTCCACTAGGATGGGTTCCAGGAGAGGAGGACATCTATGTATCTAATGTACATTCTGTTTCTAGAGCCTAGCAGTGCCTGGCTCATATTACATGATTGTTGAATGAATGGATACAGTAAATGTATGAGGTTATTGTTGCTAATTAAGCTAAGTCATATATGCCTATTATTTCTGATGTTAATCATTGCATAAATAAAATGGGGAATCTGAATTTGGTGCAAGCCCAATTTGAATATGCCAATCTTAATAATACCTTTTAATACTTTATTTTTATCCCTTGAGTATTATAAGAAGAAAAAAATTAGAAGTACTTGGAGTAGGTATTAAATACATTATCAACAAAACATTACATGATATAGAGAATATAGCATTAATATCCAGCACCATTAATATTACATTACACTAACAATGTACATACCAAATAGGAGTTTTACTCTCAAAGAACTTACAACCCTATTATATCATGATACATGAGAATGATATGACCTTTTCCTCATATATATTAAGAGAAGATACCGTTTTATCTGACCCTAAGATAGTAAAATAAGCTCCCAAAATAAAATCTTTTCAGATTGTTGTATTCAAGTTTCAGTCATGACAATGTATATTTCATTAATAACTTCTCCATAAGTGTACATTGGGTGGAAATGATACATAAAGATGCTGCAAAGAGATATGCCATCCTTCCTGCCACAAGAGAAATGAAAATTGTTCAAGGTGGAAGTGGTTCAAAAAGATGCCCCTAGGGGCATTATCCACCTCCCCCACACTCCCTCCCCATCTCTCCACACATGTCCCACCAACCTCCCCCTGCTGCTAAACGAGCAGGGTCTGTTGGTCTGGTCAAAGAAGGCATCAAAGAAAAAGATGATTTGAGCTGTGATTTGAATAATAGTTGGAAGTGAGATAAGCAGAGAGGAAATTCCAAGCCCAGGAAATGACTTTGAAGCAAGCTGCAGAAATAGGAAAAAAATATATATAACACATAGTGCGGATAAGGAATGGGTGTATTAAATCATATGTCTTACAATGTGCAACGTCAGCTATTAAGATAATAACTTCTGTCCTCTCCTAGCTGCTGAAAGACCTCTTTCCTCTTCCTGTTCCTAGGGAGTCCATAGATTCTTTTAAGCTTTCAGGGCTGGCCTAAATGAACCACCCCACTCATGCTCTTGAGGGATTAACCTAAAATCCCTCCACATTGAAAACAGGAGAGGTCTGACCCAGGAAGGGAGTGCTTACTCTAAACTGCAAAAATGCCTTGACCTTTGTCAAGGAGCTCTATTAGGTAAGGAGCACAATGGCCCACTCCCATGCTTCAGCTGTAGCCTGGACTCTCTCACCTCCTTCTCAACCCTGCCATGTACTGGTTAAACCATCTTTGGAAGATCTTGGATAATTTTGTAATTATTTCTTCTTTGAATGGTAGAACTGCCCAGTGAGGTCAATTGGACCTGAATATTCTTTCAATAATTAACTCAATGAACTCGCCTTAATAATCATAGGACTATTATGATTTTCTATTGCTTATTAAGTTTCAATAAGCTATAATTTTCCAGAAATTTTTCCATTTTATCTAAAGTTGCCAGTTTTACTACCAGTTTGCTTATTAAATTTTTAATTTCTGCTAGGTCATTAGCTATTTTCTGTTTATTATATCTTCTAATAATCTACTACAGCTTTTTATTTTAATGTTGTGCTTTCTACTCTATTTAGTTGATCAATTTCACCAGAGGTTTATCAATTTCTTTTTTCTTTTTTCTTTAAAGAACTATTTTTGGTGGAAAGCAGTGTAGAATTTCCTCAAAAAGCTCAAAATGGAACTGCCTTTTGATCCAGTGATTCCCCTGCTGGGACTATACCCTAAGAATACCAAAACGCCAATACAAAAGAACCTATGCACCCCAATGTTCATAGCAGCACAATTTACAATAGCCAAGTGTTGGAAGCAACCTAAATGCCCATCAGTAGATGATTGGATCAAAAAGTTATCGTACATATATACAATGGAATACTACGCAGCAGAAAGAAAAAAAGAACTACTAAACTTTGTGACAGCATGGATGGAACTGGAGAGCATCATGCTAAGCGAAATAAACCAGGGGGCGAAAGACAAATACCATATGATCTCAC
The DNA here is from genome assembly GCF_021234165.1 of Pteronotus mesoamericanus. Taxonomy (NCBI): domain Eukaryota; kingdom Metazoa; phylum Chordata; class Mammalia; order Chiroptera; family Mormoopidae; genus Pteronotus; species Pteronotus mesoamericanus. Next base: position 3,985,262 of record NW_026555277.1, read on the forward strand.
CTATAAGTGGAACCTAACCAACAATACAAAGATGCAAGGAAAATAAGACCAGCAACACTGAAAGGAAAAGAAATCAACAGAGACAAGAGGGAAGGGGGGCGCAGGGGAAAAGGAAGGGAAGGGGAAAGTCAAGGAACATATAGCAAGGACTCATGGACAAAACCAAAGGGGAAGAGCTGAGGGAGGGAAGGAGGGAGGGGGCAAGGGAAAGTGGTGGGGGGTAGGCAGAGACAAATGTATTTGAAAAAATAAATTAAAATAAAATTTAAAAAAAAGAAAAAAATAAAGAACTATTTTTGGCTTTATTAGACCACTCTATTGCATGTTTGTATTCTATTTCATTAATTTGTGCTGTCATTTTTATTATTGTTTACTTTCTAGATTCCTTAGGTTTATTTTGCTATTATTTTTCTAATTTCTATAATTTTTAATTTCTATAATTTTTAAATTTTGTAAACTAATATAAGTATCTAAGAATATAAATTTTCGTCAAAGTGCTGAGTTAGTCACATCTCACAACATTTTATATATATTGTGTTATAAGTCAGTTCAACTTATTTTCTAATTCCCATTATGTTTTTTTAAACATTATGTTTGTTTTAAAAACATTTGGGTTATTTAAAAGTGTATTTTTAATTCCAAGACATATGTCAACTTTAAAATTGTATCTTTGTTATCGATTTGTATAATTTTCATATTATGAATGATAATAAATATTGTAGGATTTGAGTCTTTTCATATAGTTTGTGTATTCCTTTTTGTTCAAGTATCTGTTATTTTTTATATACGTTCCATGGGTATTTTAAAAAATACATTAGATGAAAATATAATTTATCAAAATGTATGGGGTGCAACAAAAGCAGTGCTTAGAAGGAAGTTTATAGCATTGGATGCACAGATTAGAAGAGAAGAAAGATCTCAAATCAGTAACTTAAGCTCCCACCTTAGAAAAATAGAAAATGAAGAGCAAATTATATCAAAAATAGACAAAATAAAAGCTATAATAATAATTAGAGGAAAGAAATCATGGAATTAAAAACAAGAAATCAACAGAGAAAATCAATGAAACCACAAGCTGTTTCTTTGAAATGATCAATAAAATTGATAAGCCTTTAACCAAGATAACTAAAAAAAAAAGAGAGAAGACACAAATTACTAATTCAGGAATGGAAAAAGAGACATTATTACTTATCACAATTCTCTACCCACAAATTTGATAACCTAGATGAAACAGACAAATTTCCTGAAGGACACAATTTGCCAAAGTAGATGATTTTTCATACGGCCTATTGACATATGAAAAGATGCTCAATGTCACTAATCAGCAGAGAAATACAAATAAAAACCACAATGAGACACTACCTCACACCTGTCAGAATGGCTATCATTAGTAAATCAACAAAAAACAAGTGCTGGTGAGGTTGTGGAGAAAGGGGAACCCTTCAGCACTGTTGGTAGGAATGCAGATTGATGCACCCTCTGTGGAAAGTGGTATGGAGATACCTCAAAGAGTTGAAAATGGATCTGCCTTTTTACCCAAAACCCAAAACACTAATTCAAATGAACATAAGTACCCCTATGTTCATTGCAACATTATTTACAATCGTCAAGATATGGAAGCAGCCCAAGTGTCCATCGGTAGATGAGCAGATAAAACAACAATGGGACATTTACACAATGAATTCTACTCAGCCATAACAAAGAAGAAATTTTTACCCTTTACAACAGTATGGATAGACCTGGAGAACATTATGTTAAGTGAAATAAGCCCATCAAATAAGCCAGAAGAGAAAAATACCATATGATTTCACACATACGTGGAATCTAATGAACAAACTAACGAGGAAAATAGAGACCGACTCAGAGAGAGAGAGCAGGATGACAGCTACGAGGGCGGGGAGGTCAGAGGATGGAAGGACTGAGCAAAAAGGAAAAAGGACTCATGGACAGGGACAACAGTGTGGCGATTGCGGGGGAGGGGTATGAGGAGACTAAATGGTAATGAAAAAAATACAGTAAACAAAATTTAGAAAATAAATCGTTGTTTTAGACCACAAAGTTTTGAAGCTTGTTATATAGAAATAGATACAGAGAATAACCACTATAACCCTCTGGGTATTTGAAGCCAAAAGAAATGTAATTAGGAATTCAGTTTTACAAAATCAATTGGAAGGAAGGGCAAATGGAGCCCCAGTTCAGGGGACCCTCCTGGACTGTTGTTCGAGATTCCAGATTCACCTTACAACGGTGACCCAGAGGTTAGGAAGCTTCTGTGGCTGCTACCACAGTCTTTGCACGATGCCTCTTCAGCCTGAAGGCTAGGACCAGAACTGGGTCCTTGAGTCTGGCCTCCTGAACTGTCTCTGTACCCTCCCATCCCCACTGCCTCACTCCCCAGCTGCCACACCAGCTGGAGGGTGGCTGGCACCTTACTTCTGCTTTCCATATCTTACACAAGTGCTTCTTCCTGGCACACTTTGTGCCATTCCCAGAGTCCCAGACTCGAGAGAGCATGAAAAATGTAGATTTAGCTTTCCAGTCCCAGAAGCCAGAAGTAAAGTGGAGTGAACGATAAGAGAAGTCCAGTATCCATGACCACAGTCTTCGGACTCTGAATTGAGTCAGTATGACACATAAAAAGGACATAAGATTGGGAATGTGACAGATACGGTTTTTCATGGTGGCTCTGTGGCTCATTAGGTGCATGAGCTTGGTCAAACTACTTAACCTGTCTGAACCTCAGTTTCCCCATCAATAAAATTAGGAATATTCACACTTAATTTGGAAGGGTTTTCCAAGAACTCAATACTGCTTTCATAAACTTTCTGGTGAAATGTCTGGCACATAGTAGATACTCAATAATTGATGACAATTATTATTAGCGGAAGAGAGAACAAGCGGAAAAAAAATACAATATAGAGACAATGTCATTTGATCTTATGGAAGGACATCTAACAGACTGAGACAGAGAAGAGACATCCTAAAAAAAGTGATTTCTGGTCCAAATCTTGAAATAAGGGAAGAGCCAGGCAAAAACAATGGTAAGAAGAGGAATATGGATGTCTCTCTCTGGCCCCGCCCATGACACTATAGGTAGGACCATGACTTCATTGGTCCTGTGCTACATGCAGTTCATAAAATGGTATTTAATTTAATGTCATTAGCCTCTGATTTTTTTTTGTTTCACGTTTCTGGCTGCAGGGTATATTGGAATAAACACTGGACTAGGAGTATATCTGGGTAGCAGTTCTATTCTTGCACAAAATAGTTTTGTCACTCACTAGCTGATCTGATTTATAACACTTAACTTCTGGGTGTTCACTCCCTTTTCTGTAAACAACAATACCAAAAATAAAAAATGCGAAAACAAAAAAAGCAAACATGATTTAGATAATTTCCATGACTCCTTCCAGCTTTCAGTCTCTGAAATGTCTTGATCCACTATACCTAGTAGTTTTTACCAGCTCACTCAGCATCCATACATCAGTTACTCTATTCCTACCCAAAATATGAATCAAACCAGAAAACACATATCCAACAACTGAACTAATGCGTATTATGCAGATTTACATACTAGCCACCAGGTTTGGCCTTTATGGATAAACTTCACCAAAATAATCAAATTGGCTGAACACATTTTGTAGCCAATGAAAGCAGAAAAGGGTAGTAAAAGACTTGTGTCTTTATAAAATATTTTTATTGAGCTTCAAGAATTGTGCTCACGTGCTTTTAAGTAGCTCCATCCAATCGCTTCTTCAACAGAAGTGAGACTCCATGGCAGGTATAAAAAAGGCTTCTTGTTAATGTGAGCTAAGAGCTTTGTGCACGTGGTGACGCTAATGGTGCCCCTTAAAAATATACCAAAAATACTTTGACTTTATTAGGATTTTTTATAATAGTTGCATAATAACTCTCCTATTACTTTTACTACTTCTACAAAATAGCTATTTTGCATCTTTTTGTCCCTCTAGCAAGTAAACAAGGGAAAAGGGGACAATATTCAAGATTAGCTTAGAACAGAAACATTTTAAAGCCTAAAAAATGAGAAATTGCTAGAAGATACAGCTATAAAAATCCAAATCTAGTTGTATTAATAAATTCAAATGATCATGTAGGGAAGAACAAAAGCCCACAGGCCCTCATTTGAATAGACATCTTCAAGACTTGTCCATCTGCCCTTCTTGTTTGTGGGTTTAAGAAAGGCATACACAGTTAGCAGTGCTTTTCTCCCTCTCTGTCTTATCCCTTTTCAAAAACTGAGCTCTGGGAAATGCTATTATGTTTCTATTTAAGTTCCTTTTACTGCAGCGAAGAAGCAAGTGTAGGCACAGGAAGTGGGTTAGTGCAAATTCAAGTGCACACCAAAACCACATGCCTGAGAAGGGCCTGTGACAATGTAGATAAAGTTTCTAAAAGAAAAATTTCCTGGAAATAAAATACTTTCTTTACATCAATTCGATCCACCCAAAACATGTTTTCTGCCCACCTAACCAGGGTATGGAATGAATGCTTTGAAACACTTTACAAGCATAGACTAAGTATTAATATGTTTCTTTGTCAGATGGTCTATTAGGAAAAAAACACATCCCCTATTTTTTATGGAAAATAATCACTCAATACTTGTTAAATAGATACTTGGTGTAACATTCTCATACCTAGATGAACAAAATGACAGTTATTCCATGACTCCTGGTCACTGTGAGCAATGTGCAATAGTAAAAACAAATTATGTATCCATAACATTTGACAAAAGACTCATGCAGAATATATTAATTAGATTTTAAAATCAATAAGAAAAAGACTGACAAGCCCAATTTAAAATAGGCAAAAAATTTGAGTGGATTTTCTTTTCCTTTTCTTTCATTCAGTTTCTCTTTCAAGAAATTGCCCATCTGCGGTATTTTTCTTTATATATTAGAGATATTAACCTTTCTTGTTTATTTTTATTATAAATATTTACCCAGTTATATAATTTTCCTGTTGGCTTTTTTATTATTTTTTGCCAAAATGACAATTTAAGTTTTATGTATTTAAATATTACATTTTATTCTATAATATATGGTGGGATTCTTGTCTTGACCAAGAGAGTATCAAACCCTATTAATAAAAATAATGAACAATAAGACACAAACTAATTAAACTCAAAACCAGTTCTTTGAAGCAACTAATGTAATAGATAATCCCCCTTGAGGACCCAATTAAGGAAAAAAAGGAAGAAGCACAAAATTCAAGATTAAAAATGAGAAAAGCCTTTAGATAAAAGGGAACAAATTAAATGTCAGTAAGAAGAAACAAAACTTGTGGTACGACTGACTTAGTCTCCTGAACAAATCCATGTCATCATCAAAAATGGGGGAGGGAAATGGTCTTAAAGATAGGGAGACATGAAGAGCAAATCCATGTGTCTTCTGTGGTTAAGTTCTGGATAGATCAAATCAGCTACAGAAGAAAAATCATTTTGTAAATAATTGGAAAAATTTGAATACAAACTGGGTAATAAGAGTTATTCAGAGATTGTTGTTAATTGAGTTTAGTGTGGTAACGATATTGCAGTTATGTAAGAAAATTTTCTTACATTTTGGAAAGAAATGCTGCATTATTTAAGAGATGAAAGGTCATGATTTCTCTAATTTAAAGTTATTAAATATAGCTGGGGGTTATATGGGTGTTGATTATATTTTTTGATTCTTTTAAAGGCACATTTAAAATCTCTATGATAAAATTTATCAGCATCACTAGCCATCAGAAAACTGCAAATTAAAACCACAATGAGATACCACTTCATACCCATCAGAATGGCCATCATAAACAGATCAACAAACAACGGGTGCTGGTGAGGCTCTGGAGAAAAAGGAACCCTAGTTCACCGTAGGTGGGAATGCAGACTGGTGCAGCCACTGTGGAAAACAGTTTGGAATTTCCTCAAAAAGCTAAAAATGCAACTGCCTTTTGACCCAGCGATTCCACTGCTGGGATTATATGTTAAGAATCCCAAAACACCAATTCAAAAGAACCTATGCACCCCAATGTTCATATCAGCACAACTTACAATAGCCAAGGGCTGGAAGCAACCTAAGTGCCCATCAGTAAATCAGGGGATCAAAAGACTATGGTACATTTACACAATGGAACACTATGCAGCAGAAAGAAAGAAAGAGCTACTACCCTTCGCTACAGTATGGATGGAACTGGAGAGCATTATGCTAAGTGAAATAAGCCAGCGGGCGAAAGACAAATACCATCTGATCTCACCTATAAGTGGAACCTAATCAACAAAACAAACAAGCGAGGAGAATATAACCAGCAACACTGAAAGAAAAAACAAAACCAACAGAATCAAGAGGGAGGGAGTGGGGTGGCGGGGAAAGGGAAGGAAGGGGAAGGGTCAAGTCAAGGAACATGTATAAAGGACCCATGGACAAAGCCAAAGTGGGGAAGGATTGAGGGAGGGAAGGGTAGGGGGGCAGGGGAAGGTGGTGGCAGGAAAATGGAGACAAATGTATTTGAACAATAAAAAAAATTGATTAAATACAAAAGTTAAAGATAAAAAAACAAAAATAGAAATATTTAGAAATAAAATCTCTATGATAAAATTTAAAAGAATATACAACAAAGAGAAATATGTATGTTCATGCTGTGTGCAATTCTAAGACAAACATTTCTAAAACCTGAAAAAAATCAATCATACTCTTAGCAAAATATAAATTACTAAGGATTAAAAGATGTATAAATCTTTTTTTATTGTTGTTCAGTTACAGTTGTCCCACTTTCTACCCCATGGTTCTCCCCTGCCCTGTCGCCCATCCTCAACCCCCACCCCATTCTCCAGGCCCGCAAGTCCTCTATTCATGTTCCTTGACTTGCCCCTTCCCCTTCTTTCCCCTGTTATCCCTCTCCCCCATCCCTTCTGATCACTGTCAGTTTGGTCTTTATTTCCATGTGTCTGGTTCTATTTTGCTCATTTGCTCGTTTTACTGATTAGTTTCCTCTTATAGGTGAAACCATAGGATTAAAAGAAGATGTGTAAATCTTGAATAGACCAATTTCTATGGAAGAGATTTGAAAGTGATTATAGATCTCACATTAAAAAATGCACCAGAGACAGATGGTTCCACAGCTGGAGTCTATTCAACCTTTGGAGAACAAATAATCTCAATGTTCATTAAATTATTGTAGGCCATGGGAAGGGACAAAAATATCTCCAGTCCACTTTAGAAAGCAAGAAAAATCTTCCCGGCAACATATGATAAAGTTAATTCCAAAAAGAAAACTTAAACAATCTTTCCTGCGTATAGATGCAAAATTCTCAACAAAATATTAGAAAATCAGTTTTGTTTTTATGTTGCTTTCTTTAAAAAATAATTATGTTATGATTTTGTTATATGTCAAGGTAGATTTCTGTGAGAATAGTGGATGTCTGAAGTCATCAGCACACTGCAAAAGAGGAGGAGAAAATGGAAATGCCTAGAAGAGTAAAGTAAGTACAAGGGTTTAATTATGCATGTAAGAAATTGAAACGTTCCCATTCTATATTTACTAATCATTTCCTTTTTCATGTCAAGCTAAGGTCTGTCTCCGAGTCATTTTTACAGATGGAGAAATAAGGGTCCCAGACATTAATTCCCTAAGGCCAGACTTCAAATTAAATCCAAAGTGGGACAGAGAACTCAGATACTGGTTTCCAGTGGGGACTCTTCTTGTCACTTACCCCCATGCCTCTCTTTGAGGTATGTCCCCCACTGGGGTTCCTGTAGACTAACAGTAATAGATCCACTGCATCTGGATTGTGGACAAAATATACAGCCTGGCAAAGTTACCCATTCAAATCATATTACCTTAAGTGTAATCTTCTTCCAAGGAGTGATCTGTCTTCTAATCATAGTAACAAATTCAAATCATAAACAACACAAAGAACTCAGTGCTGTCAAACAGCTCTGGCGCTGGCAAGGACTAATGGATTTCCATAAATATCACCACTTTCAAACCATATTTTTCTTGTTTCTCTTTAATACTCCCTTGGCAAGGTGAAGAAAAATCTATCCAATGAAATAGTATTCAGCCACCAAGCCACTGGATGGAAATTCAGTTGTTTATATTTTTTCCTAATATTAGGAAACAAAGAAATGTTTATAGCAGAGTATTTTCCTAATATTCAACATTTTAATTTACAATTTTGATATTTTATTTTCTTTTTGATGAATAAGATGAGTTGTATATTTTTAATTGTTAAATAAAATGATTTTAATTTGCTCACCCCACTTAGAGTTATTATAGTGTCAAAGCAAGTCACCTGCTTCTGTGGACCTCTTTTCCTATGCCTTCCTTTATTTATTAGTAGCAAAATAGTCCTCCTTTTAATTTCCATGTTATTAAATGCTTTCTTAGCTTTCTCATATGTACAGTGGAGCAATATTACATTTCCACCTGTCTTTTAGTACAAGTGATATAAGAATCAAATACTACAATAAGTGTACTTTGTAAAGTGTGTAACACTAGACACACTTGAAATAGTCAAAACTGGAGACACGCTCATGCCCAGGATGAAACCCAGAGTGCACTGGACTTAGACCACTTAGGAATGGTGGCTAAACGCCATGGAGTTAGTGTGAGGGGTATTTGTCCGAGTTTCTACGATCTCCGAGTATCAAGACCTGAACTCACATCAGACTCCTGGGTTAACGACTAAATTTGCACACCATTACACCTTTAGGTCTTTTGGAAAAGATACTACAGTTTACACTTTTATACTTACTACTGTTATGAAAAATTTCCTGAAGCCTTTTCTTACTTAAAAGACCAGTATAATCAGCCCTGGGCAAAGCCATGGAGAAAGCTGACAGGAGAGTTCTACTGACAGTTTCATATTTCTGGTTGTATAGAGCTTTGAACTTTACTAGGGCAAGTAACCATTGCTTACTGCATCTTAAGAGAGCCACTCATGCTTTGAATAAGGAGGATGAGTACTTGAGCTTTAAAGAAGGGAAAGAAGAAAGGAAGGAAGAGAGGGAGGGAGAGAGGGAGGGAGGGACTAGAAAATTTCATGTTGAGACCAATTTTTTTTAATCTTAAAGGCATAAGAATAACCCCTTATCCACTAATGTTTTATTAGTCAGTTTCCCTATTTGAAATGCTCTGGAAGCAGAGAACATTTGCTTAGTTGATGCCTCCATGGCTGAGGGTGATATTCTGCCTGCAGCTGATGTTCCATAAATGCCATTGAACAGTGTCATTTCTTTCTGATTGAATGGCTTGGTCCATGCCAACTCAATAAAAGAAGCTAATTAGAACTTGATAAAACTTAATTGCAGGCTATGCATTCTAAATACTAGAAAATATAGAACAGTAAAAGCTTGACTTTGAGGTCATGGAACAAAATTTGATAACACTGATTGATTCTAAAATTCCTCTTCTGCAGATTTGGGGAGCTTCTTTTATGAGCCATCTAAAATTATAGAGTGAGGCATAGAATAAATGGGCTGAAATGAGCCCAAATCCCTCTCAGAAGCTCAGTCTCACAGCTACCTATTATTATTCTAATTTTTCAGATAAGAACACTGATGCTCAGAGATGTTAAATAACTTGCTAAAGGAAGAAGTAATACTGGGATTTGAACCCAGGCATTTGGAGTCCATAGCATGTATTTTCAGCCACTAGTCTACAATATTAGAGACTATGGAAGATTCATTCATTTTATTAATTACCTGATCCCTGAGAAATGGGAACCAAGATGGACATGTTTCTGTAATGGTACCTCTGAAAATGGTACCTCTAAAAAAAATGGTGCATTTTTTAATTTTTTTTTGTGAGTGGGTTATTATACAAGTGATACAAAATTCGATAAGCCCACAATGTATAGTAAAAATATGTATACAATATACAACATATATAGATACTCCTATTCCTCAGCTGTCAAGTTCCCCTTCCCAAAAGCAGTAACTGTAATCTGTTTCTTGTGCAACCTCTACTGCAATTAGTTTAAGAAAACTTTCATCATTCAAAAAAAACCAAAAACAAAAACCCTGTTTCCATTTGCTGTTATTCCCCATTTTCCTTAACCCCTTAACCCCTAGGCAACCACTAATTTACTTTCTATTTTGAGATCTGTCTATTGCAGGCATTTCATAGAAAAGGTATCATAAATTTGTGGCCTTTTGTGACTAGTTTCTTTCACGTAGCAAAGTGTTTTCAATGTTTATCCATGTTGTAGCACATATAAATATGTTTTTATTTCCAAAAATATTCCATTGTATGGATATGCCATATTTTGCTTATCCATTTATAAAGTGATGGAGATTTAAGTTGTTTCCACTTTTAGCTATTTTGAATAATGTTGCTGCACACATTCTTATATAACCTTTTACTTGTATAACTTTTTGTGTGACTATTATTTCTGTAGGAGTGGAATTGCTGGGTCATGTAGTGACTTGTTTAATGTTTTGAGGAGATGCCAAATCTTTTCCCAAAAGGACTGTCATTTTACATTCTTAACCACCAATGTACCAAGCTTCCAGTTCCTCAACACTTCAACACTTGTTATTTTCCGTGCGTGTTACTATGGCCACCCTAATGGGTTTGGTATCTCATCGTAGCGTCTCACAGTGACTTTGATTGCACGCTGAGCATTGGCTCAACTGATGAATAATGATGTAGAGCATCGGCCATTTGTGTATCTCTTGGGAGAAATGTTATGTTCCCACCCTTTACCCATTCTTCTGTTGGGCAATTGATCTTTTCATGGTTGTGTTACATTGTTTTTCTTTTCTTAAAAGAAAACTTTATTTTAGAACAGTTTACATTCAGAGCTAAATAAAGAGGAAAATACAGGCATTTTTCCTCCCCTTAGACATACATAACCCCCCTCATTATCAACATCTCCAACCAGAGTGGTACATTTGTTACAACTGATGAACCTACAATGGCACACCGTAATCACCCAAAGTCCATAGTTCATAGTAGGGTCTTCATGATATATTCAGTTAGATTTGTCTTTACAAGGTATCTCAGCCAAGTCTCTCTAGAGAACTGACAGATGTGGCCAGCAGAGAGTCAGGGAGTGCCAAGTTAGCAGACCTGAAATCATGTCTCCACAGCTAAGAATGCCTGCCTAGGCTGCAGTGGGGTGGGGCGTTGTGTCTGATGAAAGCGTCCTTGACACCCAGGAGAGGGCATAACTGAATCCTCCATGGCTGTCAAGGGCGGAGGAGAGTCCCAGTGGGCACCTCATTGAAATGCATTGGCTATAGAGATCGCATACCTCCCACCTTCTTCTCCCTGTGACCCATGGAATGATCATCACACAAGGCTTGGGTATGGCAAATGGGCATTTGTTCATCAAATGCTCTTACACCAGTGTTCTGGTGACCCCCTGAAGCCAGAGGAAGTTGGCACTATAGAGTGCCTGCTCTGTGCCAGGTGCTGTTCTGGAACCAGGGACAAGGACTCGACTACCTCCTCTTCAAAAGCTCAAGTTCATTCAAAAGTGCTTAACCAATTATTTCTCGAAAGAGAATGTACATTTAAAGGGCACACTTGTTAGAGGACAGCGTGGTTGGAAGGAGTTTTTTTTCCCCCAGAGATCTTCAAATGTCACCACAGGGCAACCGCCTACTTAGTTTACCCTTAAAGGTGACATTGTTCTGGTCTTGTGCAGCAACGTGAAGGCATATGGTGCAAGGCACCATCCTTTGTTATGAAGGTTGTTATGATGGGTATTGCAGAAACAACTGATATTTGCATGGCACCTCCCAAATCTTCCAGAGCCTCTGTTCAACATTACTTCTAGAATGTGCTGAAATAACGCCCCAATCGTATCTCTGGTTAACTGAATCCTAGATGGTAGAGAGCTGACTCGAGTATAATTATCAGCCACTTAAGAATTCTTTATATCCCAGTGTGACCGCGTGTTAAAACTATATACTGCTTTGGAAAAATGCCAGGGTCACAGATCTATAAAAAGGTGGGAAGGAAAACCTAGAATACATGGGAGGCCCCCAGACCTCTCCAGACTGGTATTTTGGGGCGTCAGGATGTTTCTGCTCTTCCACCTACTTAGCCGGACACTGAGTCTGAGAACCACCCTGGGTGTGACTCGGAAGGAGGATTCTTAGAAGGCTTTCATCAGGTAGCTAAGACACCGTGCAGGACAGATGGATGTGTGGCAAAGTGGGAGCAGAAGAAACATCAATGTAAGTCCACCTCTGTCCCTGACCCACGTGTCCTAGTAACCCCCCAGGTCAGTTCTAGCCTCCTCCCCCCGCCTAATATCAACCCCCACCCCAGCCTCTTTACCCGGATGTATTGATTTCCAGCCTCTATTACCTAAACTCCCGTGTCCATGTACTAGTATACTTTTGTTAACTTTGTTATTGGCTGCTTCCCACCACGACCACCAAAACATGTGAGCCCCACACAGCCTGAAGGTGGGGTTGGCAAGCCCCGCTTTCCTCTCCCCAGTTTTCAGAACAGTGTGAACTGACAGGTAGCAGGCGCTTCATGAATGGTGATGGAAGACTCATATGCGTTTGGAACCTTGTTCCAAGGCCCTGAGTGAGGACTGTAGGCAAAGGAGCCTTCGAAGGGCTGGTTTGGGCCAAATCAGCAAATGCGGCTAGCCCTGTGAGGAGCCTTCAAATGGGGACTAGGACCGAGGGCAGGCCCCGCCCGGAGCCCCGTCGTCTGCTGTCCCTGGTGTGGCAGGGACAGCCCCGGCCAGCCAGCTGAGCACGGGGGTGGCGCGGGCTAGAACCACCCCACGCGCATCTTGCGCCCCCAGCTCCAGAGGCACGGCCGCAGGGCCGGGGCCGCTCGCCGAGTTGGCCGCGTGCGCCGGGAGGAGCGCAGAGTTTGGAAAGTCGTCGAGAAGCTTCTGCGAGAGAAGGGGGTGGGGAAGTGGGGTTTCAGGAGAGAAAAACCCGCCTCTAGTGAGTAGAGCGAGGAAGAGGGGGGGAAAGGCTCCGAGTTCCGCTTCCTGAAAGGCTGTGGGTAGAGAAGGTTGGCGCTGGGAAGGCCAGAGGGACGCGCGCTCCAGGTCCGCGGTGGGATCTGCACGACCCGCGATGGCTGTCGAGCGGACACGCAGGTTCACCCGGAGCCTGCTGAGACCCGGGCAGGCAGCCGAGCTCCGGCACAGCGCCGCGTCCGCCGCCGCGGTGGCCGTCAGCAGTCGGCAGCAGCAGCGGGTGAGTGCAGCGCGTCCTACGCGCCTCCTCGCGCGCGCCCCGGGTGGCCAGGGACCCTGAGCCCGGCCTCTCCGCGAGCCCAAGGCGCCCCTGCCCCCGCCACTACGCCCCCATCCCGCATTCCTCCCTGCGGCGCCTCTGCTCGTGCCCCTGGCGCCACCTCCGCGAGGCAGTGCCGCTGGCGCGTGAGAACCGGGGCGCGTTTGGGGACCTGGAACACTCGGAGAAACAGCTGCGCGGGCAGCAGAAGCGCAGCACGGGAAACGATGTGTATGGGTTTGAGGTGGTGGAGAGGTGGCGAGAATGCCTCGTGGGGCGGTAGGTTGAGAGGCGCCAAGGACCCAGAGGGCGGGGATATCCACGGAAACGAGCCCCTCGGTCTGCAGGTCTGCGGGTCTCCCTCAGCCCGGCAACTAGTGCGCAGTGAAGGGAGGTTGTGGTCCGAGGTCCTCGCGGGATCTAAAGCTGGGAGCCCCACGTTAACGTTATCCGAGAAATCAATGTACTTCGCATCACCCTCCGTCCACGGGGGGGAAATCCACAGAACACTTTATACTACTCCAGAAAGGGCACAGGGAGCAGACTGAGGGAGACATGGATCGCTAAGTACTCAGTGGTTTCTGGTGTTTTACTAAGATGTTCGCGGGGCTCTCCCGCCAAGATCACTTTACTGGTTACTTCCTCATTACAATGCCTTCTAAGTCTTGGGTGATTTCCGCGGGAAATCCTGGAGCAGAAGCCAGCAGTTCTCGCCTGATGCCCAAATCATATCCATCCCCTCTTCAGCTGTTCATAAATTCCAGTAGGTGTCACACTCCCGGCTGGAAGTGTCAGGAGAAAAAAAAAATCAATTCTGGTGGGAAAGGGAAGCCAAAGGAAGCAGCCTTACAACAAGACCAGGGCTCAGCAGCCGCGCTGCCCCCTTGGCCAGCCTTTGTTGGACCGGAATCCCACGTTGTGGGTTTCAATTTCCTTTTTGCCAGGAAATATCATTAGGAATTAAACAGCTTCTTTTAAGAGTGTCACAGAAAGTGTTACTCGTGCCAGTCACCCATCAGGAGGGAGCCAAGAGCTACCCAGAGCCAGTTCCCACAGCCAGGACTTTTCTCCAAAGCCAGAGGTCAGAAAGTGGAGCATAACGGAAGCTCATTGCCTGGCAGAGGGAGGAGGCATCAGATGCCTGTGCGAGTGGGGGCCGTGGCAGTGTGAACCGACTTGGGGGCCAGGATGCCTTCTCTTTCACTTACCGCTGGGTGCAGCCTGCAGTTATACACAGGTGATTCAGCTGCTAGCCAACCCTCTGGTTCTGATGTCAGCATGCACACTTTCAGGGCAGGAATGATAAACTGCCAAAAAACCAAAAAACCAAACACCCCCAGCATTTGAATAAAAGGTTCAATTAGAGCAAAGGTAGAAATAATAAGGAAATCTCTAGGCATGCATGGAAAAATGATCTTTACTTTTGAATTATTATTCAGGATTGTGGCTATGTCATTCTCTGCCATTTGTTTTACAATGGCTTTATTTTGCAGTTGGTTCTCTTTTGCAAATGTCAGTAATGATCTGCTAGAGAAGAGCTGAGGCATAAGTAGCGTTCAATTGGAATACATGACTCTACATATGTTTTGTTTTTTAGTGGGTTCTTCTAGAGTTTTTGTCATACTGGAATTTCTATCAAGAATACGCATCCTGCATACCTTTCTACACAAACACACACATACATGCACACATTACTTTCTCCAAATTTATCTCAGGTGTGAGATCCTAGGGTATCTTGTCAAAATGAATAAGCCCAATGTCTTAAAATGAATTGGTGGGGGGTGATTCACCACAAGGGTATTCCTGCCCTCGCGCCCCTCACTTCAGCACCTTGGCCAACACTCCTGAACTAGCTTTTGCCAAGACATTTCATGGATCTTACACGTCTAGTCAGGCAGTACTGGCAGTGATTTTGGCCACAAGAAGACATGTGCTGTGCACTCCATGTCATCAGTGATAAATTCTCTGAGTTGGCACCCAAGCTCAGTGGGACTCTATATGGCAGAGCATCTCTTTTGAACCTAAAACTTTGTCACTGGACTGTGTGGGGGAGGCTGATATTAGTTTAAATTGATCCAATCCCTTAAAACTCATCATGTTTGTTACTTCGGGTCCTCAAATCCTGGTTGACAAGGGATAAAATGAATAGGGTGGGAGAAGAATATGGTTAGCCCACTTCCGTAGAGGCAAGTAGAATTGCTTGATTGGGGCACGCTGTAATCTATTGAAAATTATTTGAGGGGTGCTAGGAGGTTCTGCTGAGAAAAACTCTCCCCGCTAGATTCATACAGTGTCCTTTCCAAAATTCCTGTTTGGGGACCAAAATGCTCCAAAATGTTGCAGAGAAATTGTCGCGGGTTTAGAACTCTGCTTTATCCAATATGAATGGTTGAGATTGTCAGGTTAATAAGGTAGTTTTGGACTCTGAGAATGGGATGTATCTCTCTCTATGTCTGTATCTGTATATCTATATAATCATCACACACACATGCACACAGGACAGGAAAGCTCCAACATGTGTTTGGATTATGGAGAGCAGAGAGCAGAGAATGCTGAGTGAGGCCGCTGACCAGGGAACCCACGTTAGGGCAGTTGCTGAGGAAAGTAGAAGGAAGTGCCGAAGCAAACTTGATCTCAGATTTAGCTGAAGACACTGCAGTAGGCTTCCGTGCAGGCGGACTGCTGGTTGGGACCCACCTAATTTTACATCCTTCTTAATAATGATTGCAAAGAGATGCCTGCACTGTCATGTGCATTGCAGCATCCTTCACATTAGTCAAGATATAGAAACAACCTTAATGTTGTGGAATGATGAATGAATAAAGGAAATATGTGTGTGGGGGGGTGTATACCAGTATATAGATACACTCGTATATACACTGTGTGTACCAGTATACACACATACACATATGAACTCATATATACTCATATCACATGTACACATATATACACATGAATGCATATATGCATATGTATCACATATATGTGTTGTATATACACGACATGCATGTGTGTATGTGTTTATAAAATGATTCAACCTTTTAAAAAGGAAATCCTGCCAATTACAACAGTGTGGATGAACTTGGAGGACGTATAAGTGAAATAAGTCAAACACAGAAAGACGAATACTGCATGACCACACTTTTATGTTGAATGTACAATGTTAAAACTCTGGGAAGCAAAAGTAGAAAGGTGACTTCTGAGATGGGATGGGGGGCAGGTGGTGAGGGAGAAATGAGGAAATGAAGTCTGGCCAAGACATACAGACTTCCAGCTATGCAAGACGACTGACTTCTGGAGGCCCGATGCATAGTGTGGACCACAGTTGACCATAGCTGACAGCGCTCTATTGTGTATTTGAAATCTTCTAAGAGGATCTGTGTTTAATTAAATCTTCTCACTATACAATGGTAACTATGTACAGGGGATGGGTAAGTTATTTAGCTTGACTATGGTGGTCTTTTCACAATGTATATGTAGATGAAATCATCAGGTTGCACGCTTAAATATATACAATTTTTATATGTCAAAGATATCTTAATGAAGTTGTTAGAAAGAAAAAAGAAGCAATAATAATAATAAAGAACAATTATGAAAAAAGCTATACATTTTGAAAAGAAAACTATCTGCTCCTTAGTTATCTGAAACTTTTTTATAGAAAAATAAATGAATCATAACTCATGCAAAGGCCAGTGGCAAGACCAAGTGAAGTTTATGTAATTTGCTGCCACGCCATTCATGGCAGTCCCACAAAGCAAGCTTCTCTAGAGTAGAATCACAGTTTGAAAATAATTAGAAACATCTTTCCCATGTTAGGACTTGAGTGTTTTGTTACTTTGGTTGAATGTACATACTATGTTGCCCTCAAAGTTGTAATGCTACTAATTAGAGATTTTTTATTTGTAAGAAGCCTTTCTCTGAAAATGTATTAGGTATGTTTGTACTTTTGCAGTAATTCATTCATTTAGATAACTTTCTACATTTCACTAAACTGTAAACCTAGGACTTGTAGACTTGGGTCCAGCAGAAGTAAGGCCTGCTTGAGTGTAGTTGGTAGGGTAATAGTATGGGTGCAATAATTTATAGTTCTAATTTGTACATTTCACCTAAAACATCATATGGTGTGTTTGGGTGTGATATTGTTCTATTCCAGAATTATATGCTTATGATTTTGTAATAAAAAAGGGGCATTATTTGTGCCAGACACTGTGTATTTGATAGAATTTCAAAAGAAAATACTTTAAAAAGTATAGATTAGCTTTGGCTAACCCATCAGATCTGTCATTTAAGAGAACTGGAGTTTTATTTACAGAATGTGATTGGGTGAGTTGGAGTAATGGAAGATTTTGAGTCACAGGATGGGAGCTAAAGGGGGTCAGATGAAGGAAAGGAAGTGCAAAGACAGGTAGGGGTTGACCAAAGACCTAATAATCATTTGGTCAGTTTCTACCTTAACTTACGCATTTCCTGAGTCAGAACATACCGCCTCATTTCCATGCACTCTTTAACATACGCATGATATTTACCCTGCTGTGATAACCAAAATTACTCTGCAATTCATTGTGAATTATATCTAACTTTATAAACTTCTTTTAAAGTTAGATATAATTTAGAAGTGGTTGTGCTTAACCATCATGTTTTGTCCCTTCCCACCCACCCAGAAAGGGTTAGCAGTAAAGAGAGGACAGTATTGACTTGTGTAAGCACAAAAATATCCTCTCTTTGAGGTACCCAAACTTCCTCTCTTCACCAGTGATACAATTTTTGATATTTTAGGGAGCTTCGAATGCGCAGCAGAACATTTGGCAGACCAAAGCTCTTTGAGAAGCAATGAATACATATACATGTTTATAGGAGCAGGAGGAATTCCTAGAAGAATTTTTTTCCCTCTGAACTTTGTAATATTTGAATAGTTTAGAGTGGGAAGGGTTTTGAAAAAATGAGTGGGAAATTCTAGATGTTACAAAAAGTCATGTGCTGGTGGTAAGAGTGAGGAAAAGATGCAAAAAGTGAACTGAATGAAAATGAAACTCTTGTTTTACTGTCAGTGTCGAGAATGAAAAACAATGTGCAAAGTAAAAGGCTGTTTGTTTGGCATTCACAGTACAGTCTTTTGTTGTTGTTTCGTCTCAAGTCGGGCTTTTCATAACAAGGGTATTTACACGTTAGCAGAAATCATACATTTTAGCAGAAATCACACATTTATGTTTTCATATGAGGGAAGTCCCTTGCCTGGTGAAGAAGTCAACACAAATATAGCTTACCACATTAAGGCTGAATGTTACTGATTGTGTGAACTCATGTTTTTGACTTCTAAAGGGCATGGCAGAAACAACTGTAAAAATAAATGGTAACGACAGTGGGATCCGGAAAACTAGATGGGTTGAAAAACAGAAAAACAGAGTATTTCAAAAACATGTGTATGGTCTTTGGCTGTCTTTTTCTTCACCTTTATCTCTGAGGCCTGGCACAAGAAAAGAGCAGTAATTAATGTACTATGATAAACCACTTGTTGAGGTTTTGCGAAGTGCCTGGCATAGTGTTGAAGTGACTGGTTTGTAATCTTTTCTATAACCTGACAATGACTAGCAAAGGGTTAACCTTTCATTGTTGTAGCGGCTTCCAGCTGCATCTCTGAATTGGAAGACACAAGGAGTTGATTTTCAATGATGTAGCCTTCCGATTGGTAGCTCTGCCTAAGGAGCAAGAGCTGTGTCCTTCCCATAGGTATTTTAGAGCACCTGTCAGCATTCACATCAGTGTTCTTCCGTGCTCAGCAGAGACTATTCCAATCCCCTGTAATAACAGTAGACATTCTCAAGGGAACTGGGAGCACCGTTGTTCAGTCCTTGAAGTTTAAGCTTATTTAGCCTTCCCCATGCCATCTGTCTGGCAAAACCATAAGCCAACCCCGAAAGAGAGTGGGGTTCAGTCTTCTCAAGCCCACTTCTCTTCTAAGACTGGCTCCCCTCTTCATGCTCCATCAATTAACCCTGCTCCAACAAGTGCCTGAAAATTGTCAGTGCATTCTGTGTCTTTGAGCGCATGTTTCCATTCAACTGGGTTACGTTGGCATCCTTTACTCCCATAACTCTCATATTCGAAGGGGTGATTCTAAGTGTTTTACAAAGATAGATGGAAGACAAAAACAACAAAAATATAGTAACTAAAGGGGTAAAAACCATTAGGAGCAACAAAAACAGGAAGTCATATGTAGCCAGGAGTAGGTCAGTGGAGTAGGATCAGTAGATGAAAAGCATAAGCATTAAGCCCTATTGTCCTGCTAAAGGTGCTTTCTAGTGGCCAAGTCAAAGAGGAAAACTGGATTATCCATGAGATTAAGAGGTCCATGAGACAGAAGAACATAATTTGCTCTAGACTTGTTTAGTTTTAATGTGTACTGAGACTTGAGAGACAAGAGAAATTATTTCTGTGACTTTTCATAAAGGGCAGCATGAGGCAGTGACAGACCCTCACCACCCTGAGTGCCCCATGGGCCAGCGGCAAGAGCATCATGCGGAGGCTTGTTAGACATGCAGGATCCTAGTAGCATCTCGTGGACCTGCTGGATCAGAGGTGCATTTTAACAAGATCCTCTGGTGATTCATAAGCGCATTAAAATTTGAGAAACATGGAACTAAGCTATGTTGGTCTAGTTTTGCAGTATATTGTCAGGAAAGGCGATTGTCTGAGGATACACTGCAATGTGGTTTATTCTGCAATTCTTTGAAAGAGTCCCCCGAGGCAAAGGTAAGGTTTAGACCATCTGAGAATGAAAGTAGGGTTGATTCATGGAGAAGTATCTTTAAGGAAGTCCCTTTTATTTTTTGTTATATGTTCTCCTCCATCTAGCACCTTCATTGTAGTGTGAAGTTAAATTAAGCTTCTCGGTTAAGAAAAAGTTTCCATAACGTACATGAAATGGTTGTACTCTGAATCTGCTGAAGGTCTCGCTGTGGGTTGCAGCCCGAAAGATACGTTGCGTGTGCAGCAGGTGTTGACCCGCTTCCCACAGAATGTTAAAGCAGAATCTCTCCAACTCATGAAGGACATGCAAAGGTGATTTCTTATTGCTTGATAAGATTTATGTTGCTATCATATTGAAAATAATTGATTATATCAGAAAATCTGATTTCTGGGATCATAAAATGATACAAGTGTTTTTTTTTTTTCTCTTCTACTTATTGAGTCTCAGCAGAAATGAATGGTTGCTCTTGCCTACACTTGAATGTCCTAAGGGTGGGATTCCATGGAGTTAAAGAATTTGATTTGCTCATATGCTGTCATGTGATCCAGGGCACTTTGATTGGCTATCCTCTGCCCCTGTCTTGGGATGCTCTGTCCTCTTCTTGCCTACCCAAGGTGAGGTGTTCTCATGCACTTTGAACAATTTGGCCGTATGGACATTCAATGAATAGGAGCTGGCATAGGAAGTGTCAGAGCCTGGAGTGAGTCAGGAGAATAGAATTCCAATCTTGGCCTGTGATGCTTTTGGAAGTCACTTCCCTTTTTGGAGGCTCAGCTTCTGGGCTGTACAATTAGGGGATTAGATGATGGGGTTCTTGCATTAATCCTTTCTCCACCCAAGTTCTCCTGGCCTCTCCCCGTCATCCTTCATGTTCTCTAATGTCACTTCCTCCAATGTCACCTCCTCCAGAAGATCGGCCTGAGTCACCAAACTGAAGGATTTTCCCCAGCGTCTCTCTGTGGCCGCCTGATCTTTCCCATTCTTCTGCTTCATTTTTCTTAGGCCTCTTATCGCTACCTCCACTGATCTTTCTACTCAGTTAATTTCTTGTTTCTGTCTGCCAACCCTACTGCCTTCCATATGAGTGCCGCTGGGAAGCAGGGAATTTGTCTCTTTTACTACATTGATACTTTATTTACAACATGAAAATGAGGTTGAGGAGGTCTCCCTTCTCACTGCAAAAGAAGTATGTGCTCAAGAAAAATCAGGAGAGTGGGCTGGATGCACTGACCCAGTGAGAGACAGACAGGAATTATGCCAAAAATTCCCAGGCTATCGGTGTCTGCTAATGATGCTCCTTGCGTCATCCTCACTGGCCACTTGGCGAGTGGTGGAAATGCAATTATATAGAGAGATATTGAGCACGCCCTATGTGCCGGGTACTTGTACAATATTTTTTGTGCCTCCTGACAACCCTCTGGCAAAGGATTTTTATTCTTGTTTTTGAGATGAGGAAGAGATACTTAGAGATCGGAACGTACCCCAGATCAGATGACGAGTCACTGACACATCGGGGAGTCACACACAGGCGGCCTGCGTTCCCCAGGACCGCTCTGCCCTGCTGACCAGTTCCACCAGGCAGGCAGGCGGGTCTCATTAAACATGCAGTCAGCATCCATGTGAGAGAGCAAGGAGAGAAAAGGAAACCTCAGAGCAGTAGCCACAGGAAGAGGTTTGTAAAAGCAGTTTCTTCATGAGAGAGTAGTGTGGCTACCTTTGCTCTGCCTAACAAGTTTTCTTTTTTGACCTCTCAGCAGCTCGGGATATGGAGAGTGGCATCGGCTTTGGATGCGATGTCAGCGCACAGTCACTTATCAGGGACAGGCCTGGCACAGAGCAGGTTACGCTTTGCAAGCAAGGACTCCTTTAACCCTGAAAGGGCCGCCTTTGGCTATTCTCGTGCTATACAAATACGTTTCTGGCACTGTGGACATGGAGTAGTTGCATTGCCCCATGCAATAGTTTTGATTTCAGTGTCCATGTATACAAATGGGAGAGATTTTTTTTTCCCCACGAAGTGAGATTTGTGTGCCTATTACCTTTCACAGAAGTGTCAGTGGGCTGGAAGGAAATGCTGGTGGTTGCTGGACTCCACGTGGTGACCTACATTAAATGGTGTAGAAATAATAACATGTAATGACCGTGAGTGAGTGAGCAGAAATGGAGAAAAACGCTTGCTCTTGAAAACGTTAATATTTTGCAATTAAAGTGGAAATGTCTGCCTCTGAGACTAGAAGAATTAATGGACCCAAATCATCAAAAGTTCCTATAATTGTGCTGCTAAATGTGAAAATTGTTTCTGCAATTCAATTTCAGCAAGCCTCCTTTCCTGACATGTAGAATGTGGAAGCTTGGCAGCTTTTTAATTTAAGTGAAATGCCAAAATGGCAGAGTTTGAGAATAGGATCTAGGGAGGGGGTCTATTTTAAAAGAGGACACCATTTATGATCAGTACAATGAGCTTTTCTTCATATAATTATTTTAGTAATTACCAATTTAAGTGACTAATTCTGACTGTCAAAATGACCAAGCACTTTGGCCTTTCAAATCACACATTCTATAAAAAGATCGTGGGCATGAACATTTGACTTGGCAAACAAACAAACAAACAAACAAACAAAAAACTTAACAAGATTTACTATTCAATGAAATATGATAATGAACTCTTTTTGGACATGCATTGTTTATTTGCTTAGTTCTTAAGTGACCCTTTGTCATAGTTCTTTCAAATGAGAAAATGAAATTTGACTTTAGCTGAAGAACCTTCACAAAAAATGAAAGTGATATTGGAACTCAATAAATTTTTTGAAGAGGAAAATTCAAATATGGAGAATGAACATTTAAAGTTATTTATTTTTTATATTTTTATATTTATTTAAAAATCAGACATTTATTCAAAAGAGGATTTTGTCTTCAAAGGATAAGTGTTTTAGTCTGCTTTAAAGCATATCTGTATACCTGGCTATAATTTTTTTGTATGTGTCACTGATAATAAAATTTATTGGCATACCAAAATGCACAAATAAATTTCTTTCAGGACCATTCTGAGTGTTAACAGGGAAGTTTCATTTATTACCTTCAATTTTTTGAAGTCATGGCCATTCTGTGGCTGCTAGCCATCAATTAGAAAAATGTATCTTTTTATCATTAGGAAGCAGTGTTTTCCAGGTTGTGTAACCTTGGCCAAGTCTTTTTCTGGTGGGGCGGGGGTGTTGGGGGATTAGTTTCCTCGTCTTTAAAACAAGAATGTTGGACACTATGACCTTCAAAGATACTCTCATCCTAAAAATCTAGGTGGTCTTATTCTAAGAGGTTTCCATAGGAGATTAATTTTCTTTTCATTTTAATAACAGCATTATTGATTAAGAAATCTAATTTTAGCAACTGAAAGAACTGGTGTAGATGATCTTCAACCATATTTGTATTCCAGTGATGAAAATGGTAACATAACATAGTTATCTGAGGATGTAGTGAAGGGCATGGCTGTTTATACACCTAAGGATGGGGCTGGTTGCATGAGAACTGGCCAAAAGACAGCCAACGGGGACAAAGGTGGGCAAGGCAGGTTCTTCCGACTTGGCACCGGCTCCAAGGCACGCCTGCAGTCTCACTTCCCTCTCTCTCTTCCTGGAGAGAACAGTAAGACCCATCTGCTTTAGAAAGCGAGCTTCCCAGTTCCCCTGCGCAACCTTTGTCATCACAGCTCTCTGGCGTAATGTCTGTGCCAAGGGCCTATCTGCAGCCACATGGCTGGAACAGAGACGAGCGCAGGGAGAGGATGAACTGTCCTGCAAGCTCCATGCCTCCCCCCGCCATCAAAGAGTAACAAGAATGCCTCATTTTCTAGTTCTGTGTCCTGGCTCTGTTTTTGGTGTCTGCTTCTATCACCTCCTTCTCGCTCCTGAGAAAGGCAGTATGATCATTCCCTGTCATGGTGAGATTTCTGGGGTGTTGGGAAGACAACAGAGCCTTCCTTCCCAGATTCTTTCAATCAGGGCTTAGACATTGACCTTCAATGTACAAGATGGTCATTGATTTAAGTTCACAACAAAGTGAATTCCCCAGCAGTGTGCCTTGGAAGGAGCACTGGTCCGGTAGGATAAAAGGAAATATTGTAGAAATGGGAGGCTAGTGGTACTGAGGATAACTTTTCATGGCTTTGCTGGTAGCTAGTCTGATCTCTGGCAATACTTCACCACAATTTGCATGACACTTGTCCCCAGTGCGGTGCCTCTCTGGGACCAGGGGGCTGAAGTATGGTTTTGCTCTCACATTTCCAATACCCTGAGAGACCTTCTAAGAGAGGCACTGTGGCTATTGTTTCCATATCCCCAAGGCAGAAAAATGTCAGGCACATAGCAGGTGTTTTCTAAATGCTTATTAGACATAAGAAAGAGTGTCATACTTGGAGATGACAGAAGTACAGTTTAGGCAAAAGGAAATCTAAGCCCCTGGTTTGCAGTAAACAAATTGAATTGAAGTAAACGGAATGGAACTGAGTCCAAAGGGCCATTCGAAGAGTTTTAAAAAATGAAATGTTCATTGGCATGAATGCCTACTCTTGAATAAGTAATATTGGGCCAACTAGGTCTTTTCATGGTTCCAACACCAGCTCCTTACCTTGGGGGCTCCTCAGTGGCACACACAGACCTCACTGTTTGGCCAGGGATGTCATTGTCCTTCTCCCAGTGCTGTTAGCAGTCACGAGGCTGCAGCAGAATAAAGCTCTGAGCAGGGCGCAGAAAATGATTGATTAAAATTCAGGAAGTGTGGGCAACGGAGTTGTGACAACAACAGTCCGTTCCTAGTCCCATGATGGAGAGTGGTTACATTTTGAAGGAAACCCTTAATAAATCAGCACAACTATATGATTTTATCAGTGAATGTGAGGGCTACTTTAGTTCTTAAAAACCCAGCGTCTCTCCTGAAGGTCAGGGAGATTTCCTGACACTGTTTTAAAGCATTGCGATAGCCATGCTCTGTGTATTGTTGTTCTTTTTGTTAATTTTGATTTTCATTTAATAGTTTCTTTTTTAAATGTGTACTTTTTAAAGTTCTGTTCCTTTTATTAAACTAATAACTCATATAGAAAATAACGAAGAAAAACACCAATGATCACCCATAACCTTACCACCCACTGGTAACAGCTTTTGGTATGTTTATTTGAAACATTTGTCTGTTCACAAAAATATTCTTTCACACATTTAAGCTAGAATTGAATATTTAACTTCCTAATGTGTGTTAAGTGACTCAAACTAAATTTCGTCCAAGAATTCTTTCTTCTGGCACTTCTGTATACCAGCTCTCCATGAAATACATGTTGTGAATAAGAAAAAAGAAATTGTGCTGCATTTCTTGGTGTCCAATCATCATTAACATTTAGACATGAAGGAAAATTTGGTCTAAAGGAGATGAGGAAACTGAGTCATGAGAAGATTTAAGTGGACATGATCAGGGTCCCCAGAGCAAGGCCATGAGTGATCTCGGGCTCAGTACTTTTTCCCCCTTGGCCCAGTGCACCATTTCGGTCATAATGCAATTTCGTATCAGAAAATTAAAGTCTAGAATTGACTTATGTTTATATGAGGCTCTCCGGTAAAAGGGAGTAAGACTTAGACTCAATAGATGCACATATACTTATAAATCTGGGTGTATATGTGTGGTTTAACTCTTCAGCAGGTGAGGTTAGTGCTACCTGTCGCTTACTGCCACTGTGACCTGTGTTTGGCAGACAGTGGGAATGTGTGCCTCTGGCCTGGGAGTGCAGGAAAGGGGGCAGCTGTGCCCTTGGGCTATGTCAGTTTTGTCAGCTGACATCATACCTTTGTCACCGCCTCTCCTGATCGGCATACTGGCATGTGATCTGTCAGTGCCCCAAAGAGTGATCACAACTTGATGAAGTCTGGGCCTCTGTGACTTTGTGGACATACAAACACAGTCACTAGATTTTTACTGCTGCCATCAAACATTATGACAAATTTAGTGGCTTAAGCAACACAGTTCTATTATCTTACCTTAGTCGTGGGCGAGAAGTTGGGTAGGGGTCCCACCAGGCTACAGTCAGGGTGTTGCAGGGATGTGTCCCTCTCTGCAGGCCCCTGGGGAAAACCTGTTTTCTGCTCATTTGCATTGTTGGCGAGGGTTTGTTTCTTGTGACTAGGACCGAGTTTCCTGTTTCCTTGCTGGGTGTGAACTGAGGGCCATTCCTGCTTCTAGAGGGCCCCACAGTCCTAAGCCATGGCCCCCTTTCTCCATCCGCAGCATCAGCAATGGTGAGTCAAGTCTGTCGTGTGGTGCATCTCCCTGACTCATTATTCTGCCTTCTTCCCCTGCTAAGGACTCATGGAATGACTTGAGCCACCCGGATAATCTAGGAAAATCTCTGCAACTCAAAGTCTTGGTCACATTTGCAAAGTCCCCTTTTCCATGACAGTTAACATATTCCCAGGTTCTGCGATTAGGGACTGGACATCTTTGGGAAACCTACCAAAAACACACTTAGAAAGATTACTAGAAGGAACAAACCTTCCCTGTTTTCTGATCCTAATAGAAAGTGGAGGAAAGTCTTCACAGAAGACCAGAATTCAGTCCAGAACCTGACCCTTTGTATTTGTGTGGCATTCATCCAAGTTAACAAACCTTAGCTTTTCTTTTAGTAAAATAAGGAGATACAAAATTCGCGTGAGGCTCAAAGGATAAGATACCTAAGAGTTTTTTAAATTCTGTTCATTTTCATTGTTATTGTTGTCATCCAGCCAAGGAAAAAGTTGTGCATTTGTTTCTGTGCCATGTGCCTAGGAACAGCCATTTAGAATGAGCAGCACTCAGGAGGCCGTGTCATCAAAGGTGATGGTAGTGGGACCTGCCCTGGGCTTTCGAGGCTTTTGAGAGAATGTGAATGCTATGTGAGGTCTGTTTAGGGCCTTGTCTCTGACCAGGCCTCATCATTTTTTAAAAATGAGAATAGCTTTGACCATGGTAGATCTTATAAGTGCCACCTGGAACTTCTCTCTCCATATTCCCTAGTGTCGTGTATTGAGGAGCCTGGTGAGCAGGACCAAACACTTTGTGTGTCAAGAGCAGACAAGTTGACTACAATTCATGTATATAGATTCAGTGACCATTACTCTGAAAGAGAGGCTGGAACTTTTATCTTCTCCCGTGGAACCTGATAGTTCAATGAACCATTTAATTAACACAGGCAGTTTCATTCCAAATGGCATTCACATATATCAGTCAGCAGAGACTTAGGACATTTTGGTCATAGAAGAGGGAACCAAGTATTCCTCAATATATTTTCAGTTCATGTGACACCTTGATGGAAAAATGAACCACTTCCTGGTGGGGTTCACTGGAAATCTAGCCTTAGAGTTTCTTCTCTCTGCCTTCCTCATGTAATCCATCCTCCCACACAGGTTCAGCTCCCACTAAGCACTGATGCTTCCAACTCTGTCTCGACTTTGTGCACTGCATCGAGCTCGGCCCGTGGATGTCTCTATCCTGGAGTCCCTCAGTCACTGTAAACTCCACAGGATCCATATCTAACATGTTTACCACATTTTCTTGCCCCGCACAATCTCATTTTCTTTTTTCCTGAGTTTTCTATCTGAGTCGATCCAGTTAATCTCAAACTGAAACCATGCTTAATTTTTTCCCCTCCCTGCCAACCCACATTGGATCATACTCCAAGGGCTGGCAGTTCTACCTTCTAAATATTTCAAACATCTCCCTGACCTACATGGTCTAGTTAAATCATTAACTCAGGATTTCTTCTCTAGATTGTCTTGTACAATGTCCATGAAGTTCTTCCCAGCCTTGTAACCAGTCACTTTTCTGTCTTTGGTTTCCTCACACAGTAATCCACTTTCCACACTCAACCTCCATTATGTCATGAGCACAGGTTAGATCAAGGTGTATCTCTAATTGAGTTCTGCTAGTACCCTGATTACTGCTCCAAGAGGTGAAATCTTACCTGGCACAATGTGCCTGTCCATCCTCTCTTTCTAGTAGGTGCTTCTTCAGCTTTCTCCACACGACAGCCACACAAAGTTTCCCATGTATTTCATGCACTTGAATTCTACCAGCTGCTTGGACTACCCTTTCTTTTCTTTCTCTTCTTGTTTAATTCCTACTTGCCTTTCGAGACTATGCACTTTTTCCTTCACCTGTTACCCTATAGGCAAACACTCTCTTCCACTTTTGCTTTCCATAGCACTTCTTTAATATGTTTATTACTTTTTGCTGTAATTATTTACTTGTTCTCTTATCCTATCAGACAGTCAGAGAGTTTTATTATAACCTAAAAAATGATTCTTGGTTAAATGGATGGAGAGATGTATGGGCATATTTAAAGTTCTTTTAAATGTTCTAACCAGTCCCCGTCATTTTGAAAGGGAAACGCACTGTAAATATCATAGTATAAGAGGAACAATATGGCATTAACTTTCTCTTCCTTACTTAGGTGCTTTAAATATTACCTAAATTTGGAAATAATAGCCCAGTTTTCAGGTTCAATGCTTTAAAAAAAATTAAACACATTCAGAGATTTCTTTAAACCACCCATTTTATTTATTGCCTTTCAGTGAGATAATGTGACTATGAGAAAAAAGTGCATTTTAGGTCTATGATTTTTTTTATTTTTCAAAGTACACACCCTGTCATTGCTCATTGGAGTTTTTAGCTCCTGAACATTTCTACCATCTCTAAATGTTTTTGTGGTTTCAGTGAGTTACAATAAATTATGCATTAAATGTTTTATGAGTTACCAGTTTGCTGGGGAAAATATGAAGACATTAAATTTCCCCATTGCTCATGTTAAAGATCTTTGATCTAATAGTTCCAAACCCCAACTTCACCTTGCTGCCTGGTTCTAAGGCCTAGCGGCCACCTTTGCGCACCTGGCATGCAACATGCACCTGTAAACCATCGGCTTTTTGTTTGGTCTTCCCGGACCAGAAAGCTCCTTTCCCCTTTCCTCCTCAGATATTTCTCACTCACCATTTCCTCAAGGAACTCTTCCCTAATCTCTTCATCCAAAGCCCAGTAAGCTTGAATTACACTGCTACCTACAACCTGTGGTGAATATTGGTTTTTAAATTACAAAATATTTTATATATAGAAAGATGACCTATAATATGTATTTATTCCTTAAAGAATACAAGTGGAACTTTTGTTCATGACATGCTCATGAGCAGTACTTCTGCAGACCGTGGCCTGCCTCTCTTCGTCCCAAGTGCTTCCCTTCCTAGAGAGAAGCACTGAACAAAATATCTTGTCCTTTGCCTGGTTTTCTTTTTTTAAATATATTTTTTATTTTGAAGAACATTCAGATGTACAAAAAAAGTTGTAAAAATACTCTAAATAATCTCATATACCCTTCCCCGAGAATTCCCCAGTATTAGCATTTTATCACACGTAAAATGGATTATTCTTTCTCTCCCCCAGTCTCCTTCTGTCTCTCTAAAACATGCATGCACACACGCAAGATTGTTTTCTGAAACATTTAAGAATAAATTGCGTACATGATGTCCTTTTACCTAAAATACTTTAGGTATATATTCTAAAAAGCAATTCTCTTACATATCTGTAATACAATGATTAAAAATCAAGAAATTAATATGGATAATAAGAGTATCTCATCAATCCATAGACCTCAAGGTTTTGCCAATTGGCCCCTATTTTTTTTTTTCTTGTTCTGGATCCAAGGATTACATTGCATTTAGATGTCACTTCTCTTTAGTTTTCTTTAATCTAAAAGAGTTTCACAGTTTTTCTGTGTCTGTCCTGACCTTGACATTTTGGAAAAAGCCATCACCTTGCAGACAGGTCCTCCGTCATGTTTTGGACTGACGCACCCCCATGATTAGATGCACACTATGCTGTTCGGGCAGGCATGCCAGTGTGTCCCGTTACTGGACATTTAATTGTGTTGCTGTCTACTGGTTTATTGTCCGTAAAGTTACTAGATTCCTGCCTCGGAACCTTGTTGGTATGTAGGAACAGTGCCCTTCCATCATCAACTTTATGGACCACATTACTTACTACATACATGTCCTGTATCAAATTCCCATAATGACATTCACAACAATAAATGCAAGCAGGTGTCTCCATTTAAGAAAATTCCAAGTATTTAAACTTTTGACCAAATGTAGGAACAAAAAGGGCCACTTGGGCCACAGAGCTTCCTGGCTCAAACATTTCTAATGCAAATAATTTCATTTAAATCAAACTGAATTATACACTATAAAAATATCTCAGGCATTCTATTTGGCTTATAGTACATACCCAGCCTGAAAGGCACATAGTGATTTCAAAGTCTCAAATATTTCCAGGGACAAATTTTGATGGTGATATATAGTTTTTATATTAGAACCTTCTTTTTGACTTTTTGACAAGTGAAATTCTACACTTGTATGAAAATATGTGGCTGTGCAAGTAAGTTTGATAGAGAAGCCTCGTCTTAATGTCACAGGATTGCTATCAATCAAGATTGTGACTTGGGGCTTGGTGTGGGGACCCACTGTATGGACTCTGGCAGCCAAAATTAAACCTTTGAGGAACAGCTAAAAGGACCCCTATAGGGGTGTCCGAGCAGCTTGGTTAGACCCAACAAGAGAAAGAAGCATAGAAGGGTTAAGTAAACTGCTCAAAATTATACAACTTTAAGTGGTAGAAATAACATTCAAGCTCCAGAGCTCAACAACCTTAGCTACTCTCTTGTAAAATACTCTGTGTATGTGTGTGTATGTGTGTATGTGTGTGTGTGTGTGTGTGTGCATTATAACATTATGAATTTTAGGGTATAATGGAAAAAAATTCATAATTAGGAAAATGCAATTCAATGTTATTGAGTATAGAATCCAACTTGATATATGTTCTTTTGTTACTTACTAAATGGAAAATCAATTTCTAGAAAATTTTATCATAAATAACCTTATAATAAGTTTTAAATTTATGTATAACTTTATAGAACAGCCTAAATGATTTAATGTCTGGGTCCCATTTCATGTTATGTGGTGAACTTCCAATGGACTCAAGTGTCTCGAAGGAACTGTGCCAGCTTTGCTACACCGACAGGACTACTGATCTCTGGAAGTCTTACTGAGGATCCCAGACACCCAAATGTGTATGTCTTGGTAAAGATCTGGGAGAGGAATAAACAAAACAGCAATGATGACGACAAACCCATATGACTCTTTATTCTACCTTCTGTCCCAACTGAATTAGGAACGCAAACTGCAAATTCAACAAAGTGGATATCTAGCAATGTATGTGACTGTTACAGGAACCTGCTGCAAGTATTTGATGGGTGGCTTCACCACAAAGTGGAATGAAGCTCCACCCTAAAGGATGCAGGGTCTTCACGCACAAGTCCTTCCCTTAGTTTATCTTTTTCTCACATTTCTCCACTTTCTTAACAGCATGTTTTAAACAAACACAATTGATTGAAATAAACCATGGGGGCAGTTTTGAATGAGGAAATAATTATAAATGAGCATCCCAGGGTCGCTAGGCCGGCCTGTAGGTTGGGATGAGAAGGCATTAGTATCCGCTTAGCTTTAGTAGAAACAGAAGATTGATGAAAAAGGGTTTATTCACTGTTTAACCAACTGCCTAGCACTACTGTCAGGTTCTCTCATGGACACAGGATATCGCTGAACAAGACACTTATGGTCTCTGCCACATTCGTTGCTCAGCCTAAGGCAAAAATCTGCAAATCCCTTTGCCTCCAGCAGACTCCCTTGATTTTTACCCAGCTCCTCACCCCAAAGTGTAGTTCCAGAAACACAATGCGCATTGTTTTCTCTTTGCAGATGCATTTTAAATCAATGAATATAAACCATATATTTCTATGTCGTTTATGCATTCCGTCACATTTATGGAGTTGTTCTCATAGGCATTCAAGAGGGGGGTGTGTGTGTCTGAAACCCAAGATTCTTGGGAATCTACACCAGTTTCATTTTCCTTATTAGGGAGGAAATTCTCTAGTGTATGTTGGAAATTAGATTTCTGAATGTGGAGATTATCCTAAATGGTAGCAAGGATTGCTTCACTCATCTCATGTTGAGATACCATACAATTTTATGAAATTATATCATCTCATGATTGCCATTAAGTTGACAAACTCTCCCTTAGAATCCTCTCTTTTTTATAGAATTTATTGAGGTGACATTGGTTCATAAAACCATACAGGTTTCAAGTGTATGACTCAAGCAGACATCACGTGCACACTGCATTGTGTGCCCATTGGCCCAAATAAAGTCTCTTCCTGCCCTGTTCCTCCCCATTTGCCCACCTGCATCTGTCCCCTACCCCGCTCCCTTAGAACCTTAAAATAGCTACCTCTACTCAGAGGACAGAACTCCCCAGCATACATCACAGCAGTCATTGTAACTTTTGTTCATCCAACTAATGTAATAAAGTATGATTTTTGGAGAACAATCATAATGAACAAAATATAGGAAAAGTTGCTTTTAAAGTATTGTATATTGCTGGGTTAAGTTGTTTGGCAGAAAATTCATCTTTTGCTCCCTGATTAGCTCATTAGTCCTCTAGTGCTTCACCAACGTGTTCACCATATTTATGTTGGTCTTTGCAATGACTCATCTATTATGTTCTTTAGAGTACATTGACAACAGATGACCATAAATTTGTGTCTTATTCTCAAGAAAATGCCTAGGCCATATAGTTACAACTGTTATGGCTGCCCTTTTAAAACTGTTATATACTTTGATATTGATTTCAAGACTATTTACTAGAAATCATTATCAATATGAGTGTTCCAGAATGGGAGAGAAAAATAACATTAAACTCTTGGAAGTCTCAGCCCTGGCTGGTGTGGCTCAGTGGATTGAGCACCAGCCTGCAAACCAAAGGGTTGCAGGTTCAATTCCCAGTCTAGGGTCCATGCCTGGATTGCAGGCCAGGTTGCCAGTAGGGGGCATGCGAGAGGCAGCCACACACTGATGTTTCTCTCCCTCTCTCCCTCCCTCCCTTCCCCTCTATAAGAAAAATAAATAAAATCTTTTAAAAAATAAAAAATGAAATGAAGATCTCTTATTTAAAAATAAAAACTAAACTCATGGGTTTCAAATATGAAAAGCCTTGGAGGTAAGTGCTCTGTCTACTTAGACAGGCAGTTATGGATACATTGAGAATGTCTGACTCTGAGCTAGCTTCATAAGAAATTAAGGCACAAGCACAACATATGGTCCACAGATATGCTTGTAATTGACACCCGTGTCTTCAGGGCCCCAGCTTGTTGGTTTAGCTTTGTCAATTGGTCACATAGCTCCACAGAAAGCATGGGAACTTGCCTTAATTACAGTCAGATTTTGGCTTCTGAGTCAGGGCTTAATAATCATGAAATCGGTAGACCATGCTTTGCAGAATGAGAACTGAACATTAAAAACTTTCCGTCTTTTTGTTCACCCTGACATTCCAGCCTGGTCCTTAAGCCAGAGCTCAGGGCTGTATTTGCTGGAGGAGCTTCCAGCAATGAGAGAACAAACCCTCTGGTTCCAAATGGAAGATCTGGTGTCAGAGAAATGTGAGGCAGGCCACTGTGTTTGACAGAAAATTGTAGGCGTCGAACAGCTGGAACCGGACGGAAGAAGCCAAGAGGGAGTAGATGCCAAGAGTATCAAAAAAGGGCCTGAAGAAGAAAACCAGGCAAGGGCACGGGACACTGAAGTGGGATTGGCTTGAGGGTTTGTATCTTAGCCAGGAAAAAAAAAATGAAACCATGCTCTCTTGAGCTTTGAAGTTGCCAACCCCCAAATTCACAGTTGTATTCTTTTTAGTTAACCATGAGAGTCTGTTTCAGATCTTGGAAACCCAGCGTCTGTATTAGTCGGGGAGTGTGGTATTTCTCCATATCTGTTCAGGAAACGATCCCAACGTGTGGTCAAGTTGACAGCTTTTCCTCATTCAAAGTCCCACACGTAATAGCAGGGGTCCTGGGGCGTGGAGCACTGCCCGGCAGAGAACCTGACAGACACAACGGTAGAGCGTTGGTCTCTAGGAGGCCCAAACCATAAGGCTGTTTTCTCTCTTACATAGTCACCGAAGTGTTCTTAAACAATTTAAAGAGGAGTTAGAAAACTTATAGCCATTCAAAGATAGATTATTGCTCATTCCTAACAGAGCTTTATATACATTTACATGACTGCTTGGAAGGGCCTAGAACCACCCCCCCCCCAACTTCTGTGAAACCAACTGAATGCTCCATCAAAGGGGAGAGTGAAGGTTAAGAACAGTGCACTTTGCTTGTTTCACTCAGCCCCCCAATTCAGTCCTGCAAGGAATGGTAGCCTTTCCCCATACCAATCTCTGTGGTCACTGTTTTTGTACTTTCCAGCTGTTCAGAAACAGATGAAAAAATGAGTTCCCATGATTGATGGAATATGCAGGATAAATAGAGGAGACCGCATACTTTATTAAAAATAATGGTTATAAAAATTATTTTTCATGCTTGGTGTTTTCCTTTGAAAGTGTTTGAGTAGTGTATTTGGAAAACAAGTTGACATGTTGGTATAATATTCCTTGAAACTCCCTTTTTGTTGTAGAAAATCAAATATGAGTTGTGGGATGGCTCTAACCCAGTGCACCAGCCTATCAGGACTGTGAATTCGCATTATTCCGGCTGAGAAACTGGCTGGAAAGGCAGGGAATGGGGGTTGGTGACCAGAAGGTGGCCTCTGCTCTCTGTTGGCAGGAATTAGGAAGAACAGATGCAATTATAAATAGAATTATAGCTCAAACCAGGATTACTTGGATAACTCAGTCAACACGAGGTTTTGTTGATTCAGTTTTCTCGATGATGTCATCAGTGATTAACCTAACTTTGTTAGCGGAGATCTGAAAGGAGAGAGCCAGCTTAAACACGTTCAGCAAGGCCAGCGTTTCCTCTTTGCTATTGTTTTTTTTTTTTTTTACTAGTTGGCGTATCTCCAATTATTGACTTCTTTGGCTAGACAGTGTTATTTACATTTTTTTTTTGACAAAGCAGCAATAAAATCACTAAGAGGCTGTTTAGAAGTCTAAAAGAAAATGGACAAGCTATAGAAGTGTTCCTGCTGAATAATTATTTTAGATGTTTTCCCCAAATCGCATAGCATATCAAACGGCTGAATCATTCTCTCCCCGTCTCTCTCTTTCACTGCAATATAATTTTATTTCTATTTCTCTCCATATAATGTTTGATTCTTTGAATGAATAGTGAGATTTGTTCCTGTGGCTATGTTATCTTTTAAAAAAAAGTTGGATGGTTAATTTCATCCTAAACTGATCTCCTTGACATTTAACACACAACCTTTGGAAATGCGTATGAAAGGCCCAAAGCTGGGCTGAATCACCCACTCACTCTTGCCATTCCCTAAAAATGAAATTATTGAATAATAGATTTGATTAGGAAATCCTTTCAAAAGCTTTTCATGGTTTTGTTTTAGTTGTTCTAATCTGGGCCTGAGCTTGGAAAATGAAAAATATACATAAGAGGATTTGTTATCTGGGAAAGAATGTACATTTATATAGCCCCACCTACTAGATTTTAAGTAAGGTATTTGCCTTCCTACCCATAGCAAAACATCAAAATTTCTATTTTTTGTTTAACAGATTCTAGACAAGTACAAGTGATATTATTAAAAATGACCCTTGTCATGAGCATAAAACCGAAGTTTTATATATGTCATGGAAGTCCAGATAAAAACAGAAAATCTTGACATGTCGACCAACTATTTTATTTTTTATTTTTACTTGTACATTTTATATAGAAAAGGTCATAAGAAGACACTTAAAAAACAAATTATGTGGTATGACAAGCTTCTGACAAGGCCGGTCAGAGCCCCTGATGTGCACCGCAGCAGCCGCGGGGCTAGACCAGCTGTATATAAACAGCAGCAGGGCCTAATATTTTATGCTTTTAGAGTTTGGAAGAATTTGAAGATAGGATTCTTTTAAAATAATCCCATCTAACTTTAGCCTCACCCAAACTCTATGGTGAGGAAATGGAAGCTAAAGAGTTTAAGTAAAATTTTTGGCCAAAATGTTAGCGACACTTGATTTTATTGAGTTGACGTTTCAAGGCTCCCCGCCACCTCTCCTGTCCTTACAAGTATAGACATAAAAATAATCTTTTAAATAAAAATAGACGTGAAACAGAAACACAACAGAGTGAGGGCCATTGAAAACAGGAAATAGTTAGATGGCAGAACCAGCGTAGAGCAGGGCGCTGCCTATGAGTGATGAGTATCGAACGGACTCCACTGAAGGCAGGCGTCTGAAAGCTGGGCACCGGGCACTGGAATGGGCTCCGTTGCCCTCGAAGAGGCCTGGAAAGAGCTGCCGCCGCTGTCTCATTCCTTGTCTCATTCCCAAGAGCCGCATTCCTAAAATACAGCCTCTCCCTTGGCCGAGTTACCCGCTGGCCTGGATCTCGGATCTCTAAAGTCACCATGTGACAGAGTCACCAGGCTGTGGGGAAAGCAGCCCCATACTCTGACTCAAGATTAGTCTGCAGATTAACATTTCGGAACATCTGAGGGACACGAATGCTAAGAAAAGCGTCCCCTTCAGTCAACAATTGAAGGATGGATTTGGTCCCGATGACATGGAAATAATGGTACAATCTGAAAAAGACTTTAAAAGCATTACAATAAAATGCTCCTATCATGACCAAATCACATGCACTGCAAGGTTGCATTCTTCTGGGAAGAAGGAAGTCTATTTTGGCTGTCTTACAGCTTCTGCGAGAAAAATAAAAGAAAAAAATTTTTCTTTTAGCTTTTATAGTCATATTCATTAGGAATGTTTAGTAAGTTTAATAAAACATACCACTGGAATAAATTTTGTATCATATGCTAAATTGAGAAAATCCTAAATAATCATTAAGTGGTCACTTTTAAACTACTGCCCCACCCCACCCAGACTCCCTCTCCTCAGGAGTAGGTAAGACTTTTATTTAACCTTCAGAGAAAAGGCAGATGATAGAGATCAATTGTCAATTACATAAGAGCCACATTAAGGTATTTTTTATCCCCTTATTCTGAAGGAGTTTGTTTTTAATTTAGAATCTTCAAGAGGTAAAGGAAAAATTAGCATCTATATAAAGAATTTTAAAAAACAGGAACATATGGATTTTTTAAAAATGAACCAATTGAAAATCATGGAAATAAAAATTATATCCCCTAAAATTAAGGAATAAACTTCACACTAGACTCAGTTCAGAGAGAACATATTAAAAAATAGTACTAAATTCACAGACAACAAAATTCAGAGAAATTAGAAGGCTAAAAGAAGAAAGAGAAAAAAATGATAAATTCAGCTATAGTTAATTAAGAGGAAAAGTAAAATGTTGAGCTTTTTGGACCAGCAGAGGAGACAAAGATTTTAACACATATAATTCCAACCAAACACATAATAGGTAAAAAAAACAAACAAACAAAAAAAAAACAACAAAAAAAAGTTTGCAAAAGACAAAAAAGCCATGACTGATAAACATCTCAAAAATAAGATTTTAGACTTTAACCTGAATATATATCAGTAATTAACCACAATAAATGTGAGCTGATTAATTTCACCCATTAGAAAACAGAAAATATACTTATTATAGTAATTATGCTAGTACTATAGTATAATACTGTAATAGTAATATTATAGCATTTCTTATTTTTAAAAATCTGTTTTTGTAAGGAAATTTATCTTTACTTAATTAGAATTTTTCAACAACTAAGCATTTTCTCAATACAGAAACACCCAAAATATCATCTCAAATTTTTTTCATTGTGTCCAAAATATATATAAGAAAACCATTTAATCTATCGTGATACCTAGTTACCTTAGAAAGGAGATGATATTTTAAAATTCCCAGAGACAAAATGTCGGTTTAAAATCCACATTTTTATTTGAGAATTTTGTTCTGCATTTTGTTTCCAATGAGTTTATAAGCTGTATTTCTTTTTTTAAAAAAAAACCTTTATATTCTGACTTCTGGGAATTTTTTAATGACATCACCTACTTCTTAGACTTATAAAATGATTTTGTCATATGTCCTTTGGAGACACTGAGACATTTTTGAAATGATATTTTGGGTGTTTCTGTGTTGAAAACATTACTTGCTAAAAAATTCCAAGTAAGCAAAAGGAAATTCTGTTACAAAAAAAATAGAAAAGGATTTTATCATAAATGCTGTAATCTAATAACATGAAGAGATGATGATTTCTTAAAGTTTAGTCTTGCAATTTGATACAATATAAATTTAAGGAGGAAAGAATCCCAAGGACAACCAAAATTCTGTAAGGATGATTTCTCCATAGCAAACATCTTTAAAATCCCATCGTCACACAGAGTAACCCCTCTAACAGAAATACTTTTCTGTCAGGATCTGGGAAGTCCTGAAAGAGAAAGAGGGGGCATTTGTTGCCATCGGGAAATCAAGCTGTTATTTAATTTCTGTGCACTCTGATGAAACTTTGGCAGGGACCCTGTCCTGCCAAGTGGGCCCCTTCCCCGGCTGAGCTGAGCCAAACTCTCCTGAAGGGTGGATGCGGTTCTTTTGTTGGGTGTCGTCCATCTCTCATCACGGAGAGCGAATCACATCCTGGACTTGCACAACCCGCAGATGAGCAAGGGAGGAGGAGAGTTCAGCTGGCATGAGGGATGAGTCTAATGGGAAGGGGAAAAAGAAAATTCTTGCACAACGTCCTCACAAGAGGAACTAGAGAGAGATTTTTCCTAAAGATTTAAAAAAGCTGGTTGTTGTCTAAGAGGCGGGGTGCTAAAGTATACAGAAAGGAGAAAACAGAAAATTACATAAGTCTCTCTCTCTCTCTCTCTCTCTCTCACACACACACACACACACACACACACACACACGCACAGCTCTGCAGCACGTACTAGATTTTCTCTCTCAACTCTGATGTCACTAATGGTCCTGAGAGCTGGTCGTTGAACTGATAGCAACTAACAGTACCTTCCTAAGCTAGAGTTTTCTCTTCTCCACAAATGGGGACCTGCCATACAGAGTTTTTTGTGAGGATTACATTTCTTAAAGAACAAGTAATTTAACATTGTATCTGTTATGCAGTCTATGTTCATAATGACTAACCATTATTATTGATTGTTATTGGGAGCATCATACGAGATAAATGCTTTGTAAACTGAAGTGCCTTGTCTACTCTATAAGTTTTAGTTATATTGTGAGTATCTCTTTTTGATTATCTGTTGAAAAAGCCAACTTCTTTTGGCACTGTAATTATTTGAAAGCTGAGTCTGAAACTGAGAAAACAGATGTTGTTACACAAGCAGATTAAAGGATTTGGGAATTTTCTCCCTCTTTCTTATTTTGAAAATAAAGTGGAAGCAGATGGAATTTAGTATGAAATTATTACTGAAATAAAATGAACCTAATAGTAGATTTTGGATGATTTCTATATTCTTCCTAGTTGTTATGCATGCCTCCAAATACTTTCCAAAGCTCCTTGTTTAACCAAGGGATCATTCAAGATACCTTAGCCTTTGGTTCCTGTGAAGGGATCATATCTGATTACTGTCCCTTACGGTCTAGTCCAGAGCAGAGTCAAGAAAACCAATGGAGAGGCTTAAGCTTTTACTATAGCCTGTGGCAAGTTGAGGAAGTATCTGCACTTCGTGGGGGCGGGGGACAGGTGGTGTGTGTGTGTGCGCGCCTTGAGAAAGAAGACACTGCTAAGGACTCCTGGCAGCTACCTGGGATCAAATTTGAAAAAACAGCCTAGCATCCGTTTCAGTACAGGGACCTCTCATGCAAACTACGCTTCAGGGAGAGGCCTGCATTGACCTGTCTGCCATCTGAACCAGCCCCTACAAAGGAGCTCCTGGAATCCTTTTTCAACCAGTTGGACTAAAGCTTCCCTCATCCAACTGGAGCTGCCCAGCTACATCCCCATCAGCTTCTTCACTGACTGATCCATTCTGACCAGTCAGGACAATGCCTTTTGGGCCAATCGCATTGCAAGAATTTGGAGTCCTCATTTGCATGTGGATGAATCAACCGGGGAACAGAGGTGGGGGATTCTTCTGTGTAAGACAGCTCCTCTCTGGCTCTGAGACCACACTTTCCCTTTTCACCAAAAACTGGAGACTGTATTTCTTCGGCTGGCAATGAAACGCCAAAACACTGGAGCAGAGTGCCGCGGACCAATCAGAGCACAGCTGCTTATCGGGAGGGACTGCCTGGCCGCAGAGCCACCTAACAGCAGTGCTGTGTCACAACTGAGCTGTTTGCACCAAATAAGGTTCCCTTCCCCATCCCCCAGACTGGGGATTCCCATCGGTAATGAATTGATGCCAGTGACCTTTGGTTAACATGGGATCGTTTCACTCTGCCTATTGTGCATTTCAAATTCACCTCATTTTCAGAAATCTGGAGACATATTATGTTCAACCGCACTGCTTAATGACCAGGATACCTTCCGGGAACTCTGCCATTAAGCGCTTTTGTCTGTGTGCGAACACCATAGAGTGCACTTACACACGCCTAGATGGCATAGCCAACTACTGTAATTACATGTGCTATATTTTATAAGACTAGCTGCACAGTAGGTTTGTACACCAGCATCCCCACAAACACATAATTGCAGTGTAAACCCTAATAATTGGCTTTATTTTTTTGTAATGCAAGTGGCTGACTTGAACTTTGATTGCTTCCACTTCAAAGAGGCCTCCACTTCAGGGAAGGCTGTGTAGAATGAACACATTGCCAGCCCCCTGATTAGATGGCCAGCCAGTCCCTTCCCCTACCCTTTGTCTTAGAGATCTTGGCTGATTTTGGTAACTGAAAATTTGGGCTAGTTTCTTCCAGCTCTAAAGTTCTCTTTTGTGTCATAAATACATCAATAAAGAGTGAACCCAGAAACCGTAGGCTCCACCCTAGACCTCATTGAAAGCAGAACCACAGGCCCACGCCCTCTGTGTTGCTCTCTCCACCTAAGGCCTCGCTCTGTGCCTCTGGAGCACCTAGTAAGCTCCAAGGCCTATAAGTAATAAACCCTTTTTTTCTTCAAACTTTCCCAATGATTGTTGCTGGAGGGAGTTCTGCAGTCCTATTAAAAACCACCAATGGGTGGAGTCACATTGGCTTAGAAAGGGGAGATGTCTGTGGGAAGCTCACAGGCCCAGGTGAGTGGCCCCAGGCATTTCTAACC
Source organism: Pteronotus mesoamericanus (assembly GCF_021234165.1). Taxonomy (NCBI): domain Eukaryota; kingdom Metazoa; phylum Chordata; class Mammalia; order Chiroptera; family Mormoopidae; genus Pteronotus; species Pteronotus mesoamericanus. The sequence continues at coordinate 4,026,409 of NW_026555277.1, forward strand.
GATCGCATCATTATTGATACTGAGACCACACAAAACAGTGATTGATGCATTGCACTGCCACCTTATCGTGGCTGCCACATCACAAGGCCAAAGGACTTTTTCAGCTTCGTTATAATCTTATGGGACCACCGTCATATATGGGGTCTGGCGTTGACTGAAATGTTATTATGTGGCATATGGCTGTCTAATACTGTATTTTTAGTGATAGGAAAAATACCACATAAAGCCATGTTCAAATCCTCTTTCCTCCTCCCAGGTGACACAGAGGAGCTAGTTTTCGTTCAGATGCACATCTGCATGGAGCTTGCTCCTCTAGCTGTTCCCAGTGGGGCTCAGCTCCAAGAAGGGGAGGCCATGTTGGTTCTGGGGACTTAAGTTAATGCTGGAGCTGAGGACAGCTGGCCTTTTCTTTCAGAGCCTAACGCTGTGGTGCTTTTCTATAGTAAGGTGGCCTCTCTCCCAACAGGGAATTAGAGAAAATGCCCTGGCAAGGCCCAAGTCTTCTTTTACTCAACTCCACCCAAGCCAGCTCTGGACCTGACTCGGCTAAGTTCCTTCGCTGAAGGACAGAGACTCTTCTGTTTTGTTTACTCTTTAAAGATGAGGACTAAATTAATGCATTTCATTTTGAAAACTGTATCATAAACATTTTATTACATAGGAAATTTATGCATATGACCTGAAGGCATAGCTGCAGACCTCGGTTCCTCTTCCCATTGGCTGGTGACATTGATCTCAGTATTCAATACCCTTTAAGGGCCAGTAAGTTCATTCGATTTTCATTTGTTCTCTAAGCAAAGGTGATTTTCCAACTTTTTCCTTCTCTGGCTAATCAAAGGGAATAATCTTAAGAAGCTGAAGCTTCTGGTGTAAATGGGTTTGTTTGTGTGTCAGAAATGATGCCTTTATTTAATTTTCCTCCCTGAAACAAAGAAAGAAAATGTTACCTGTGACTTCTCTATTCTCCTATAAAACCATAAGTTTTTTCTGTCAACTACTAACTAGAATCTTTTTTCTTTTTTGTAATAGTCTTCATTGACATGAAGACCTCTTTGAGCCTGATCTTTTGGAAAGACTTCCCTGCTGTGAAAGAACTTTGACTATACAAATATGCTGTTATAGCTATTATATCAGTATTTTCCATCACTACTTACCATCATCAGAAAAGAACCTGTCCTTCTGTTGGGAAGAATAAGTCACAAGCAAGCTTGCTTCTGAAAGTTGAAATATTTCACTACATTTTCCTTCTAAGTATTTGACTTGTCAGCTGAGAACATAGCAGGCCTCTTGTTTTTGACTTGTAAGGACCAGTAAGGATGATGGGGTCTCTATGCCATTAAGGTGCTCTGTTACGTGTTAGCTGGTCTGTTTAATACAAGCTAAATCCTTCATTGGAAGAAAGGTTTTGCGCGATTGAGTGCTATGAAAGCTGTTTCTAGTCCTGGATTAGTTGATGTCTTTCATATAAAAACAATTCTGTTTTCTTATCTTGTATCCATTTTTCAAGGTTGAATTAATATTTCCAACTCTTTCATTTTTTCAAAAGTGTTGACCCCTAAAATTGTATGAATTATCTGAATTGAACCAAAAGGTCAAGTGCCTGAATGACTCTTGGAACAAATAAGTACCTGAAGTTTCTTCTTGGGCCCCACCTGGGGTTTCCATAGCAGTGGTTCTCCAAGTGTGTGCCCCTCTCCTCCTTCCCCAAGGTAGCGTCACCTGTCAGCATCACCTGGGGAATGTGTTAGAAGTGCAAGGCAGCAGGCCCCACCAATTACCTTCCAGTTTGGAAAGTCAGAACCAGGGACCGCCAAGCTGTTAGTGCCTCAGCAAGCCCTCCAGGCGACCCTGATGTAAAGTCAGGTTGATTATACCCTGCCTGTCTCCCCGCTCTCACTCTTCCTTTCTTTTGCTTTGCTGGTCTTCTTCCCCTTTCCCAAATTCCACTCTTCACCAGAAACTGAAGCCAGTCACGTGTACCAGTGATTGCTTCCCTTGTCTGACATAAGTGTCTTTATCTGTCTGTCTTCTAGTTGGACCTTCTAAGATCTGTCCCTTGTCCTGGCAGATTGATGACATTAACCTCCCCAGTGCTTTACTTCGCCCTCTCTCCAGGCCCCAGGTGTGCCCTCCCACACTGACTCTGGCTTTGTGTTATGACTCACTTCAGCCAATGAGTCAGTAATAAACTTAATACACATACAGAGTCTTACCAAGGCCTTGAGCGCCTCTGCATCCTCCTTGTTCCTCTTCCTTCAACAGGAGAAAATGCCTGGGCTGGCTGCTGGAGGGTGACGCTTATGAGAAGGGCAGGCCTGTCAACGCCCCAGAAATGTGTGGGGCTGCCTGGCTGGCCTGTAACTGACTGCGGACACAGGAGTGAATCCCCAGCCAGGACCAGAAGAACTGCCCAGCCAACCCGTAGGCTCCTTAGCAGCCAAATCGGTTGCTTCTTCCCTAAGCCACTGAGCTTTGACAGAGTTAGCAGCAGCTAACTACTACACCTGTTAAAGGAATTGAGTGTCTCAGCTAAGAGGAGGAGGGCTATACAAGGCCCTTCTCAGTCTATCAAAAGTCACATCCATAGCAGCTTGAGGAAATTGACCGCATCGCTAAGTGTGGGTAGAACCCAAGAATACTGTTGAGTCAAAACAAAAATCGGTAGGCAGGCCTTTGAAGTGGTCAGGTTGAATTAGTTGTTACTGGAGAATTGTCATTTTTAAGCAAACTCTGAATATAGTTTTCTAGTCCTTTAAAAGCACATACAGAAAAAAAAAAAAAAACACACCTTTGGGGTTGCCTTTGTCCTTCACATGCTTTGTCTACATTTCTTTCCTGCAGACCATCTGCTAACCGGGCCAGGAGCCACCCCGGTGAGATGAGATTTGCAGGGGTTCCCTGGGGCAGAGGAGAGAGTCTTTACAGGAAGGCTGGTACAAAAGTCATCTCTTATTTGGTTGAAGCAAATAAATGGATACGGTGGATATTTTGTACTCTTATTTTTGAGATCACTAAGAGGGGAATTCCTTAAGTATTCTTCCTAACTTAGAGTTCAGTAGAGAGTATTTTATTCAGATAGCTTCCCTGTCTAGGTTTTACTCTTACAGAGTTTAATATCAGCTTTTTAAATATTTTGATTCATTGGTTAGTATTTTACTTTTGATAGACTATTATATCTTAACTAAAAATCTAATACTTGTTTTACTTGAAAAGTTTCTGTGGGGACATGAAATTTTCACAACTGAACTGTTTAAACTCAGCCATCCCGTGACCCCCTTTAGGAACACACACGGTTTTTCAAGTAGTTCTCCCTAGAGGGCACCATATCCTCACTTCAAGACTCCATCTTTCCAACGTGGGCTTCTGGCCCCTTAATATTATCTGAGGCTGAAGTCGTTTAGATGACATTGGAATCTTTTAGTAAATCTAACATCTGTGGAGACTTCATTTTAACATGACAAATGCATAACTTCCTGGATGTACTTTGTTTATGCATTACCGCAAAGGAGATGCAGATTATGAGAGGAGGTGCTAGTGTGTGTTTGGTACCGTTGTGGTTTGGTGCTAATCCATCCCAGTGTCAGCCCCTTGCAATATCAGGGACAGCTAGTGGAACCATGGATAGGATACTAAGGATGGATTCAGTGGACCTGTACTCTCAGACGGTACTTACCCCATTTACACTTTCATTTCCTCATTTTGTAAGGTTAGAGAGTTGGTCATGATATATTTCTTTTTATGATCCACTATCTCTGTAATATGATCTTTGCTACATAACAATAGTTCTGTACAGTTTGGTAGAGGAAGTGATACTAGTGTTCCTAACTGCTAATTCTAAGTAAATTTAGGGAGTTGCCCAATGAAATTTTGGTCAGCCTGTCCAAAATATCTTCAGTTTTGAAAAAAGTATTACATCTTATTATGGAAAGCCATAAATGTGAATAGATATGTTTTTGTGTATTTTCTTAAAACACGAACATTTTCATAAAATCATCATAAGGTTTTGGTTTAACATCAGCTCAGAAGAAAAAGTGTCAACTAAAGATCTACCATGCATAACAGTTGTTGCTCAAGAAATAGTTGTTGAATGAATAGCAAATGGCTTATTCCATTTTGGGTACAGCTTTTATTTCTAGAATATTCTTGATCACATTGAGTCAGAATTGATCTTTATGAATGGTTCTAAATCTCCTTTGGGTTATATTGAGCACATTATATTTGCTCTATGTGGAGAGTTACTCTGATTTTTCCTACCCCACTGCTAAAATAGTTAGATGGAAATAGATTTTCTCAAAGCATGGAATGAATATCACTGACCGTGCTGGTAATTAAGCATAATTCTTTTTACACGGCCATTTTAAAGTTTTTGATAAAAATTCTCACACCTGATACAATCTTATTTTTTCAAAGTTGGTCATCATTCCTCAGGGCTGCTTTATACATGTTTTTCAATGTCTTCATTACTCTCTTCTAAATGGATTCTGACTTGTCTACTTCTTTCCTACTCTGTCACTAAGAACTGAACAAAGTTTTCAACACTTTTTATCAATTCCAACAAAACCAGGATTACCATGGCCTTTAGTTTAAATACTGTTTTTCTGCTGACACAATTAAACATTACGTTCTTCATCACATATTGATCTATATATACTAATACCTAAGTGTCTTTCATGAATGCACTGCTAAATCATATCTTAATATCATCATGATTTTTTAAATCGAGATCTTTTAATCATCCCTGAAGTGCATCTTCTTAGACTCAGCCTGCATGTAGGAACATTCTGGATTTGCCAACCTACAAATTACTTCTGCTTTTAATTTCATGTCACCTATAGCAGTGCTGGCTCTGTGACCTCATCACGTGTTTCGTTCATACCTATGTCTAATTTAACAGTCAAAAGAGAGCAGTGACACTTATTACTAGAAACTACCCTCCAGGTTGTCTATGGAAACATCCCAGAGGTCTTGTGATGTGCTGTTATAGTTCATACAATCATCCTGTCTCAGTCCAAGGTCAAACGACACAAGATGGCTGACCCTTGATTTGATGTGAGGGTATTACCGGCTCTTCATAACCACCTTTCCTTTTCTGAGAACCAGCAAACAATCCTTTAATGTCCACTCAGAAATTTGCTGGAAATAAACATAAAGCAATATGATAGATTGCAGAATTCACCTCAAATCCCTTTCTTAAATTTTGTGATGCCTTTGTGCATCTCAGACCTTCCGGCCTGTCTGCAGTGAGTTCTTTCAGGATCCCACAGTGTAATTTCATGGCCTTGAAGCTCAAGTCCTCAGGACTACTAGTACTCTGCTAAAATGGGGGCTTCACTGCTCCCTTTCCAAGATTCTCCTTACCCTTTTTAGCACAGATCATTTATGTTGAGAAGGTTCAATCAATGTGAGAAATCAATTTTGATATCCATCAACATTTTTCTTCAGTGCTAAGCAGCAGGCCTATCCCTTCCTTGTTGCTTTTCTCCAAACATAAATTAAAGTATCAATACAAATAAGAAATACAATCAAATAACTCCTGTTGGACAGTGTTTGATGAGTAGGCGGGAAAACAGGAGTGGAAACTGGAGGGAATGAAGAAGAGAGAAACCACTTTAGTCACAGGGCCTTGATAAGTGTGCTTTTTGAACTATTCTTTCAAAAATGAGTGAGGTTTCGACTGGGATCATTGAGAGGGAGTAAGTGCAAAAAGTGGTAGAAGGGAGAGCAGAAATGGGAGAATGCTTCTGTGTTTAAAACATGGAAAGGAAACTATCAGCTCACTTGGCAGATATGAGCTGGATTAACAACAGCCTTTCTGGTTGCTCCTCATTTGAATCATTTGATGAACTTAAGATTTTAAAGGTTTTCAACTAAAGCCGTGACATGAGTGCATTTGTAACTCCACCTAAAAGAGAGAAAGACTAAAGTTAGAAAAACCATTAGGGGATTTTATAGTAGCCCATGCCACTCAAACTAAGACTGTGCCTGAAATGGAAGGTGTAGAAACCTCTCATAAAGATGGGGAGAAAAATGAAGTTCCCAAATTAATTAAATATTTAAAGGATACATATATTGTATTTGATCTCTTTTAGAAAATTACTTTACCTATCCTCCTCCCAGATATTGGCACCGTTTCCCAAAGTCAGAAGAAGTGCAAACCAGTGATCTCACTCAACATTATTTTCAATAGTTTCACACACAATTTTAGATAACATGGACTCATACTGGGAAAAGGTATTTTCTTCTAAACTTTCTTTTGATATTCTTGGTAAAGTCTCAGTTCAGCATTAGTTTTTCTGTATGACCTGGCTAGCATTTTGCTATGCTTCTGTTCTGACAAAGAGAGAGTGGGTTTGGGCTTGAACTTTGGTAGGCAACTGTATTGAGCTATAGTTAAATGGCAACATTTATTTAATTTTGTCTTTGTCTTTTAACATTACCTTCAACTCTTCTAATTTTGGCTGGTGATAATCTATGCTGTATATGGTCAAAGTATACAGTTTTAACTTAAAATAAAATTTTATGGCAAAACATTTAAGTTGTTGATGCAAAGACATAGGTTAAGTATATTAGCAGGTAATACAGCAATTTGGCCTCAATCAAGATGGTAGTATGGGAATGCCTAGCATTCAATGAACGCTGTCCTACTTAAGGTCCAACTGGAATTGCCAAAACATTATGTGTTTTAAAGATGTTTTTTCCCCTTCACTGAATTTGCTCAATTCACCAATTATTGAAACCATGGCCCTGTGTTGCTTAGAGCTCAGCGGGTGGCCAAGAGAGAATAGAACACTGTTTGCCGCTCTCCACCAGTGGGGGGTAGCAGTGGTCGCCTATTCCCCTTGGAGCAGAAAGTCACTGTTTTGACTACTAGAGACTTGTAGTTTGGGGGGTGTGTGTGTGTGTGTGTGTGTGTGTGTGTGTGTGTGTGTGAGAGACAGCTGCACTCCTCTGATGTAAGATAATAAAAATCCTATCTCACAACAAAAAGGCTTTTTCTAAAAAGAACATGAGGTCCTATTTCTCAATTCACTTCTAAATTGACTCTAATATATCTAATGACCTCTTTTCTAAAATTAGTTTCATGAAGGGCTTGATTGATTTCAGGCTCTTTATGGATTTAATTTAATGTTCACTCTCCCTTGTATCATTGCCCAGCACGGGTAAAGGCGATCATACATACGATTAGAGAAATTAAGGAAGGCCAGGACTGCTCCTTTGGGGGCCGACGGTAGAACTACCTTGTCCCTGAGCTGGGAAGTTGGGCCACATGTGAACTAATTGCTGATGGACAGGCAATAATGGTTCTTTAACTGCAATTGATTCTGGAGGCAGGAAGCTGCTGGAAGAGGCTGCTCTGAAACTTTGCATCAGCACACCCTTGACGTTCTTTTTTTTCCCCCTTAGGAAATCAAATGCTCTCTAAACTGTGAAACTAGGTTCCTGGTTTTATGCTCAGAGTGCAAGTTCTTGAGTCTGAAAGATAAGTTCCAGCTTTGCAGCCTTTAGAAGGTATTTAAACTTTCTGAGCTTCAGGTTTCTCAGCTTTAAAATAGGGGTGCATGAGCTTCCTAGGGTTACTATAACAAATTTCCATAAACTGGGCAGCTTACAGCTATGGGAATTTATATTCTTTTCATAGGCCAGGAATCTTAAATCATGTAGTGAGTGGGTCTGCCCTCCCTTTGAAGAGTCTATGGGCGAATGCTTCCTGCCTTTTCCAGTCTCTGGCAGCTCAGGCATCTCTGGGCTCACTGCTTCGTCACCCCAACTTCTAATCCAGCTTCGCATTGTCCTCTCCTCCTCTCGTATCTTCCCTTCCCTTGTCTTATAAAAGACAAGGGTCTTTTTATAAAGACACTTGTCATTGGTTTTAGAGCCCACCCAGATAATCCAAAATGATTTCATCTTAAATCCTTAGCTTAATCACTTCTGCAAAGACCCTTTCCCCAAATAAGGCCACATTCGCCAGTTCCAGGGCTTAGAATGTAGACATGTCTTTTTGAGGGACACCATTCTACCCACTGCAGAGCGTAATCATGCATTTACATCGCAGATTAAATGAGAGAATACTGAGCACATAGGACATGCTCAAGAAAGGTCAGTTATCATAATTTTTAATGATTATTAAATAGCTCTTGGTTTTGTCATTATATTTACTCTTAATAGTCCTAACTGAACTTAACACTGAATTCTGTTACCATTAGGCCTCAGGAGCAAACATAAGACTCCAGTTGCCTTTGAATATTTTATGTGAGAAAACACATCTTCTCTCCCCAAAGTGCCTTGGGAGCCATTGGCCTTATATTATCAGAATAAATGCACCTTATGGAAATGGAAAAAGACAATATTTCTTGTAGTTTTAGCAGACAAGGAAGGCCATTAGAAATCAAGGATGATAATGAAATACCAACAACTCCACTCTATAAAGTTTCTAACAAGGACCATTATTAGAGAAAATCTTTCATTTTCAACCAAAATAAATGAAGTACCGCTCAATGCTTTGGATGTGCTTTCTTTAAACAAAAGGTTCATTTGACTGAACATGAACTCAGTGAAAGCAGTAAAGGATGACTTCAGGATTGTGCGTCTTTTCTCTGATCCTAACTGAGAACAATGCAGTGCCCCTGAGTCCCAGCTTCTGGTGGAATGGCGGGAAAAGGGCCCCCTCCCACAGTCAGAGAGCTCCAACCCTTCTTTTGAGGTCGACCCCAAACTCTTAACCCAAAACTGTAACCTTCTGAAATCCCGTCCCATTCTTAAATATAGATGGCATTGGTCACTTATGCATATTGTTCTCTCGTCATTTGTAGGTTCTTACCTGTCCACCCCAGGGCAGGCCATGTTGACATGGTTGATACCAACTCTTCAGTGAGTCCTGAGCATCGGCCAAAATTCCAGACCTTTTCTGGAATCTGTGGGTGATGAGATGCCATCTTTTGGTTTCCTTCTGCGTGTGTGGATGTAGGTCTGCCTGAGCATATACACAATGCCCTATGATAAGCAGTCACCAAAACGCATTCTGTGTCTCAGTGTACTGTCAGTTAAAGACAGCTGAATGGTTGACTGGTCTCAGCCTCTAAAGCCAAACAAACCAATGGGAGTCATTCTCTTTCTTGTTTGTCAATAAAGGGTTTACTTTTGCGTAAACTCATTGAAAAACACTTGTGGTGGTGGTAGTGGTGGTATTACTGTTACCATTCTTGGTCTGTGCCTGCTTTTATTCACCATGCCATTTAGCAACCAAAACCTGGAGAAATGATACCACGATGAGATGATACTGAGGATGGCGGTTGGTCATTCTAACAAGGTGGTACGAGGAAGAGGAGGAATGTTTACATTTGAGGCCCCTTCTCACAGTGGACACCAGGGGGCAGCACTTGTATTGAGGGATTTCAGCAGCCAGTAGAGAAGTGGCATCTGCCTTCAACAGTAGGATGCCTTCCTGAGGGACATAGCCTTTCAGGTTTGAGACGCATTCCTCACTTTACTTCCCAAATGTCATCCATTGCTTTTTCATGGTGCAGCTCAAATATCTTAGACTCTCAGAAGCCATAGCTAACTCTCTGCAAATTAACTGCCCTTCTCTGTCCTTCCACCACACTTTGAACAAAACTCTATTGTAGATGACAGCCTTTCTGACAGTTTGAGGTGGTGCCTTACTGTGGTTTTGACTTGCATTTCTCTGATGATTAGTGACGTTGAACATTTTTCATACATCTATTGGCCATTTGTATGTGCTCTTTGGAGAAATGTCTGTTTGGGTCTTCTGCCAACTTTTTAATTGAGTTGTTTGTTTTTCTGGTGTTGAGATGTCTGAGTTCTTTATAAATTGTGGATATTAACCCCCTATCAGATGTCTCATTGGGAAATATCTTTTTCTATTCAGTATGTTGTCTTTGCATTTTGTTGATGGTTTCTCTTGCTGTGCAAAAAGTTTTCAGTTTTATATACTTTATTTTCTAACCAGTTCCATCTGAAACTAAAGCAGAATAATGTTGAATATAAACTATAATTTAAAAAGAAAACTCTGTTGTGTAAACTCTGTTGTATACTGTTGCATAGCTCTGGTACACCTCACTGAAGGCTTAACCAAAGTCCCCAGCAGCTACAGTTGGCTCCTATGTAGTTGTTGGTAGATACACATACCCTGAAAGACGTTCAAGACTAGTATTCTCATCAGCTAACCAACAACTTTGGAGCAAATAACTTTAAAATACTAACAAGATACCACTACCCATAATAACCCTTGGCCGCCCGCGGTTCTCACAAAGCAACACTGAACCATTTTAGCAGGTTAACTCCTTTGATGCCAAATTAACGAAACAATTTCTAGTGGTTAATTTTTTTTTCAAGTAATAACTAGAGCACTGTTTGGGGCATCCTTTCTCTGAAGGAAAGTCACAGACGCCATGGCTTATGGACTCGCCATTCTCAGTCCCTTCGGTCTGCCCTGCTGTTGGCAAAGGCACCCTTAAGACACTGTGGATGTGTGAAAAATTCAGGGGGCTTCTAACAAGATTGGCACTATTATTCTTCATGAGCTCTGGATAGGACGTGCTCAAAACAGTACAATCTAAATGTGAGCTGGGTTGCTCTAAAAATAAAACCTGGTTTTAAAAGCGAGCTGGGAGAGGACAAGGTGGGAGTGGCTAGTCAATGGATGTAAAGTTTCACCTCTGCAAGATAAGTTCTAGAGACCAGCCGTAAAACATAGTGCCAATAGATGACAATACTGTATTGTGCACTGTAACATCTATTGAAAGGTGAAATCTCAAGTTTGTGTTCTTACCACAGTAAAGAAAACCAAAAAGAAGAGGAAGAGGGAAACACAGGTTGTTTTATCCACTATTAAAGCACTCACCTGGAAAGCACTTCCACATGGAAAGCACAATTCCAGTCATGGTTGTAATAACCAGGAGACAGATGCTCCTCAACTTAAAATGGGGTTATGTTCTCATAAACCCTTGATAAGTTGAAAATATTGTGAGTCAAAAATGTATTTAGTACACCTAATGTAGTGACCATCACAGCTTAGCCTAGCCTACATCGAACATGCTCAGAACACTCCCATTAGCCTGTAGTTAGGCAGCATCGTCTAACAGGATGAACTATTGGTTGTTTACCCTCGTGACTGCGTGGCTGACTGGGAGCTGCCCAGGCTCACAAGAGAGCATGTATGGTACCACATATCACTAGGTCAAACTTCAGAATCCTAAATATGGCTCCTATGTATCACTTTTGCACCATCATAAGGTCAAAAAATCAGAGTCAAAACATTGTCAGTTTATCTGTACTTATTTCCAGGCACTAGGAGTTCCCTGAAGTCACGATCCTTTCCTTCCATTTTAGAAACCAGCCATGCAAACCCTTAGAAACTACAGCCATGAGGCTGAAAGATATAATTGTGCGTGTTGTGTGTGTGCACCTGAGCATGCATATGTATGTCTTAAATGATAGCTTTGCTTTTTTTATAAATGATAGGACATAAATTGTGTGATTTCAGAAAGCTCATCATGAATCTCTTCCTTGGGACCAGCTGCATGTTTGCCTAAACAGTATGTGAAATGAAAGGTCACGTTCTCTTATCCTTTGTTATGCCACAACTTTTGAACTTCAGGTCACGTGTCAATTTAACAGTGACCGCTTTAGTGCTGCATGACGTCAAGCAGAATGTATTTAGCAGAACAATCAGAAGGAACCTGTTACTTTACATCTCACGCAATAAAGCTTTCATGCCATCACTGAGCTTTCTAGGCACTTGGTATGCAATAATATAAGTTCTAATACTTACTGTGGGGTACCAGTAAGTGTCAGGTTGGGGTCCTGGAAAAAGTTGCTTCTTTGGTCTTACCTCTTCTTAGTGGAAATTATAAACATTAATCTAAATGACTAAAGAATCCACCAAAAAAACACCATTATAGTGTTTGTGGACAATATTTTCTCAAGGGAATCATTTTATGTGAGATTTACACCAGAAGGTAAGCCCCGAGGGGTCAGAGCTCTTGTTTTCGTGTTCACTGCTCTCTCCCCAGGGCCTGGGACGGTGCCTGGCATGGAAGGGTTTGCATTAATGCATTAATCAGAGAAATATTCATTCAATGGAAACAACTTCCTCCTTCCTTTTCCTTCCCTCCCATTTCTACCTCTCAGCTCCTCCCTCCCTCTCTTCCTCCCTTCCTTTCTCCCCTCTTTTTGTGGCCAGTGGAAGTGAGCCTCTTTCATGGGGTTGCGAGGAGGGTGTGGCATGGACCCAGGCATGGCAGACTATGGTGCGGCGAGATTTATTCGGGTGGAAACAGAATAAATCTGTTTCCCTGTCTCCCATCGCCATCCATCTCTCCAAGGAAAAGTCCACCCGTGTCTTCAGCAAGGCCAAAACAAAGGCCAGTGTCCAGAGTTTCTATTTCATAGTAAAACTGGGTCCTTTGGAGCCCACAGGAGGCTGCTAAGCGATCTCAGCCCCCGTCCAGGTAGCTTAGCACCATTCCTGGCTGCGCTGCTGTACCCAGGCTCCCGCCTGCAGCTTGTGTTTGGAGTCCGCACAGCTGCCGGCTGCACAGCTGCAGACCTGCATGGTTAGTATGGAGAGAATGCGCAAACAAATGGGGTGAGTGCATGTTCCCAGGTGAGAGACAGAGAGAGCTTCTTTGTTAAGCTGGGTTCTGTTATCTTGGGCTTGGGACAGATGAGATGGTTTTTCAAAATTATGCATCAGCTTTTCAATCATGGGCTCTGATGGGTCCACCCCCTAGCCAGCTGAGCCCTTTCCCGGGTTAGACTGACAGGCCTCGGTGGCCACGCACCTCCCGCTACACCATTTTGATTTGTGCTGCACGTGTGCTTACCACCCCCGCTTCCCCACTTCCCCCGACAATTCAGTACCAGAGGGCAGAAGAGGGGGGCGGGTGTTAATCCTTGGCGGAGCAATGCTGTGATCCCCTGCAGTGTGTAAAGCTACAGCTTTCTGGCTAAGCAAGCAGGGTTATACTCCCTGGTTGATTATGCTCAACAATGCCTGATTTCCTTTGATTCCTTCCTTTATTAATAACTAGCTAACTGCCGATGGTAACATTTCCCCCTGGAGACTTTGGGCCTTGTAATCTTACAAGGGTAAATGGATGAAAGCCTCGTCTTCTGTAGCTGCTTCTTGCTGTCAAAGGTCATAATCCTGCCTGTCCTCAGGCCCAGCATTGCTTCTTATCTGCCAAAGGAAGAAAGGAGCAAAAGGGGAGAAGGATTTTGCAGAGGCCTGTCAATCTTCTGTCCCTAGGAGGCAGCCTATCCAACGCCTAGAGGGTGACGATGTTGGACAAGCTGGCATTCTGTGGTGGACTCATAAGCCACCAGGCAGCTTCTAGACGGGAAGCTTTCTCGACTTAAAGAGAAACTTAAGAAACTTCACGCCCTTGAGGGGCTGGCAGTCATAGGCGTGCTTGTGGACTCCCTCTTCAGGACTCCCCTGGGAATGCACAGAAGAAAAAGTTTGCATTTTGGATAAGCGGACCCAGGTAAAAGTTCCCTGGAGTTTCACAGCCGTAGGAGTGGTTAAGAGAAGCTGAGAGGAGCCTGTCTGCTTGGAAAGAAGATAAGTTGACATAGTAACACCTCATTTAAGCAACCCTGAGGAAGGTATTTACGAAAGCAAACCTTTCCTAAGGGAGAAAAGCACATCACAAGACTTCAGCCATCTTTTTTTCCATAGAAAAATCATGTTTCAGGGTTGATGGGAGACCCTTGGATGGAGGGAGCCCAGTGAAGTAAGTGAAGCAGTGGATGCCAGGGTTAAGCGTGAAAGGGAGAAGACAGAAGAAAATAACATCTTTAGTTGATCCTTTCCAGTTGCTTGTCAGCGAGGGGAAGGCTAGAGAGTGCTGTAGCCATAGAAATTTCAGGGGTGAAAGAGGTTTTATCTTAATATGTGGGAGAAGCTTTGATGTTGCAGAGGGGAAGACAGTAGTAGGCGGCACAGAAGGACAGATGGGAAAGACCATGGGAGAGGTGACTGTGCAGAGATGCCTGCAAAAGGAGCACAGCCCTGGCTCTGACACAGGAGAATGTAGGGAGGTCGTGAGTAAGTATTTAGAAAGAACAATAATACAAGCAACAGCAAGATACTGAGCTAAGAAAAACCGGATGCTTCTGAATCATTTTTGTAAGTTTGTTTGCTACTGATTCATTCATTTTTATTCATCTGCTCATGCTGAGTCATACACAAGCAGTCAAAGAGGCAAAAGGTTAAGAAAATACACAGAAAAAAAACTTGTCATTGACACTAGCCTAATTGGAAAGTGGAACTGGGGTGCCAGTTTTCAAGTCGTCTTTGCCTGGTTCTTGAATGACCATGAGATTGAAAGTGACAAGAACCCTAACCTGGGCAGGGAGTGCGGGGCAGCACAAGACGCTGAAATAGGGGACTGTGTCCGCGGTCACTGGGAGGTCTGAGAGGACAGAACTTGGCAGCGTTTGGAATCTACATTGGGGGAAACACAGACAAGAGACAACTGGGGCGACGTGTGTTTGTTTGATAGAGTGTTGTCCCCTATTCCCATGCCCACACTCCCACAACTTGCTCACTCTTCTGGAGACCCCATGGGTCCTTCACTCTCTTTGGACATCAGTCTTAACCTCTGAGACTCTGTCTTCAGATACAAAATCTTCTCTGTGGCTTTGGTCCACATAGCATGTCTGGTAAATGACTCTGAATTCTACTCTGGCCCTCCTTAGCTTGCTAGTAGCTGTGGACTTCAATTCTAATGCTCACCATTCCTGAGAGTAGCCCGTGGTATCAAGCGCTGGGTTTCACCTAACTCATTCCCAGCACAGGCTGCTCCGTGACGCTTGTCCTCCATCAGTAGGGGCATATGAGCATTGCTTGTTACCATGGCACATGGAAGGCAATAGGAAGGCAGGCAGCAAAAATTACCCCAATGTTTGAGGAAAAAATGGTGCTGCTATTAAAAGCAACAGGACAGTTGCATGGCAGAGCTGATTCAGAAGCAATGCCCAAAGACAATGCTGAATTTGGCGGGGAGCAAAGTATCTACATAGAAATATGGAAATAGGTGTTGGGAAGTTGGAGTAGATTTTGAATTGAGAGGTGAGGATTTGGGGATCCCAGGTAGAGAGCAAGCCAGGTCCTTGGGAGGTCACATGAACACCATGGAGGAACTCTTCTTACCTTCCCTTCTCCTGGCCCTAATCTGAAGTCAGCACGGTTAATGGAGCTTCAAATCAGTCCCCATCCCTCACTCCAGCTTCTCTGCAGGGCTGCAGCCTCACCTGGAGCTTCTTCTGCCTGCTGCACACCGTCCATGCTGGAAATCCACCTCCATGCGTCCCTCGACGTCTGGGGCCTACATTCCCTCCCACCTAGAAAGGTGATCTCCCTGCAAGCCAACCGAGCTCCATGCACAGCCACCTTCAAAAGCTGCTGCTTCCTGTGTGGTTCAAGTTGGACCCCTTGACTATTAAGCCCCACCCATGTTGCTGAATTATGAGCACTATTATCCCAGATGCCTGGCTAAATGATTTCACATGGATGGCCTTACTTGATTTTTCACAGCAACCATGAGAGTTAGAAATTACTGAGGTGAGCATGCATGGATTTTTCTGTGCATAGCCCATCTTTATGCCTCTTGTCTTAGCATAATTATTAATGGCACCCAAGGATGAGTTGTATGGTCATCCTTTTACTGCACTTACTTTCCTCAGTTTACAGATGAGACAGAGAAATTAAGTCCCTCCTCCATTATCACATAGCCATTGGTGGTTGAGCCAGGACTTGGACCCTGGTGCCCCACCCCGTGTGCCAGCAGGTGAACCACTATGCTTGGATCCCTGTTTAGGAGTCCCCTTCAAGTCTGAATGGAATCCTGACCTGTTAAGATTGACTTCTGCCGCTAATTTGGTTCTGATATTTTGTGCCACACCCTGTAGCTTCTCGTTGTTCACCCCTGGCCCCACTACTGTGTCTGATCGGAAACACCAGATGCAGAGTGAACTCTGATCACACATGCAGAGGAGAGAGGTGGGGTGTTCGCTCAAATGGGTAGGAAACATAAGAGAAATTTATTTTCAGGGATGGAACACGTGAGCAGTTTGGTACAAAAGACCTGAGCAAGGATTTTATTGAAGAAGAAATAGTTAAGCCAATTAATGGTCTGGCCATTTATTTTGGACAGTGTACCAGTTGATTCAAACTGCCCCATTGTCGATTCCAATGAGGCAAATAGTATTAATTATGTAAGTGACTGAGATGCCTGAGAACAACCATGCCACGTACAAGTTCACCTTATGTAAACAAACTTGGTTTTTGCAGAAAGTAAATTTTGAAAATCAATAGGGTCCTTTTCAATCGAAGGCAAGTTTATGGCCAAAAATGTGAGCAATGAATATTTAAAAACCTTCAAGCTAATGCAGCACTTTTCTCTCAATAAATAAATAAATAAATAAATAAAAGTAAAATAGTTAAAATGAAGCAATGGTCACTTTCCGTATCCTGAAAACAGTGAATGTCCTGAGATTCACACAGGGAACCACGCTTTCATTACTGAAGCACTGATGTTCACTGCCGTTCCTAAATACAAGTAGCAGGCCCACATTCCCGCACAGTTCCACACCATCTCGCCCACAGGATGGCGCCAGTGTGCAGATCAGCCTGCCCGTGGAAATGGAAATCTGAAGCCATAGCTGTGCCTCCATACTAGGTGTCATCTTGCCTTGTACCAGTGCTCCCAAGTACCTGGGGACATATCTCATGTGTATTTTTACATGTCTTATCATTTTTCATTCTCACAACATTTCTCCGTGGTGGGCTTGAAAGGGGAGAAGAGCTGAGTGACTTGCTGAAGATTATCAAGCTGGCTAAGGGACTTACTTCCAAAGCCAGGCTGGAGTTTGGCAGGGTCTTCCCTAAACAACACTTGTGCTGCCTCTGGTTAAGTTTGATTCTCAAGCTAATATTTCCATTAGCCCCTACAGAAGTAGTCTTAATATAAACCCATAGATTGTTCTTTTAAAAATAAATGTTATATAGGAAATGAATTAAGAGCATCTGAATTGTCAAGTCTCTTCATTCATAAATGTGTAGTAATAGACTGTGCTTTCGGAGCCAAAGTATGATCATAGGAAATTTCTTTTCTTCATCCTTCTGTAGTCTGGGGATTAGGCCTTTACTGAGATTGCATTAGGCTATTTTCAGTTCTCTTTGAGGAATACAATAGCATCATATCACATCCTGATCACACAAGTATTTCTAAAGACCTAAAGGAACATGCAGTCAGATTTGGGAAATTTTGAGTAAGGCCAGGTTTAAGGGTTTTCTGAAGTAGAAGCAGCGTCAGCACAGCGGCTGGGATCTCAGCCCCACAGTGTCTGGCCAGGGCAGGATCTTCACTTGGACTCAGCTTTGCCCTCTGGTATCTGGGCTGCCTGTGCTGGACTGCTGCTTGCTTCCTGCTCCAACAAGGAATGCGTAGTCTAGGCTCACTAGAGGGAAGAAGGCCACAAGGCTGGGCATTTGTAGCCTGTCCCTCAGTGCAGGGTAGCGTCCCTGCATCCTTGCATCCCTGCCATGGGGGGGTCAGGATAGATGAAGGGGAAGGAGGAGGCCACTTTCTACAATCAAAATCCACTTCACTTCTGTGATGAAATATGAGTCCTCCTTTTGCTCAGCTTTCTTAGAAAACAGGATGACAATACTTGGCCTGAAGGGTAAACATGAACATCCTGTATTCAGTGTTACATTCTTCTGTTCTAAAATGCTGGGAGCCCAGACATTTCTCCTACTACAGCAGACCTTCTGTTTTGCCATGACTGAGTGCCTGCCACGCAGCAGTGAAAGGTGCACTTGACTCAGCTGGTGTGTGGCTGTCAACTGCGGAGATTCCCGAGTTGAGTTCATTAACCACAGATCTTTGATTATTGGGTTCTTCCTAATTCCAAGGCATGGTTCGAGTGCTTTACCTGTATTATCTTACTCATCGCATGAGGTCGGATTATGTTCTTATGATCTCCATTTCACTGAAATGGAAACAAAGCTCAAAGGTCATGTGCTGAAGGTCACAAGTTCTGGTAATGACAAACTTCAGTCTGTGGCAAAGAAAATGATCACACTTCCAAATGAGACCAGCTGAGTCTTATTGTTACCATCTCATCAACCTGTGTCTGCCCCCTAGGACATTGCTGGTGAAGAGGGGGCAGAGTTTGCCATCCAAAAATATCAAATTTTAAACTGGTTACTTTTAAGGAAAGAAAAACTCAGGGAAAAACTTTGACCTTTACCTTCAGTGCCTAAAAGCTTAGATGAAAGACCTGCTCCAGGGAGTTATCATCATAGATAACTATAGTTTAATATCAACTAGTGTGTGCTAGACAGAGGGAACCCTAGCAAGACCCCTTTGATCAAAGTCCTTTCTGGTCTCATTGTTAAAGATGGCCCAGCAAACATTTACTTACCAAACATTTGCTCTTCCATCTCTGTATGAATTGCCTTCCTCCCCTTTGAAGTCCCAAACCACAACCCCACTATGTCCTTAGTTTAAGATGGCAAATAACCCTTAACTGCCAGATTTGTCCATATTCTTACAGAAGCCCAGCATGTACATACACAATAGATTATGTTATTTTTCTTTCTTTAATCTGTCTCATGTCAATTTGACTACTAGATCAGCCAGAAGAACTTAGAAGGGAGGAAGGAAGGCTACTTTTCTTCCCCAACAGTGTATACTGAGGACTCGTTGGGATGATTATTCTGCCTCTTCAGTTGGATCAGGGAAGGAAGCAAGCAGGAGACAATCCTCCTGGTTTCTGACTTAGCAATGACTTGATGTCCAAGAAAAAGAAATGGATTTTGTTAGACCTCCTTCTGCCACCTTATTTCCAACTACCTCCTCTTCCCCTTAATTCTTCAGAGTGTCTCTACCTTTTTTCAGAACTGCTTGTAACGTCCACCACAGCCTATAAAAAGCATTGGTGAGGGAAACCTAGCATATACCAGCAACAACGTTTTCTATGTCATCCCCCCCAGACATTGTTCATTGGTCTTCCTCTGAATCTTGTTTAGATACAGTGAGACCTGGAAGGAACCTGGGATCATCTGTTCTAACTCTCTGATTTTATGGACAAGCAAATGTTACTGAACAGAAATGGGGTTCTAGTGCCCTCTGCCTACAGGCAAAATCCGGAGGCAGAGGTTTGGTGAAAAAGGAAAAAGGTCATTTATTCAAAAGCTAAACGATGTTGGAAGAATGGAGACGTCCGCCTCCGAGCCCATTCCCTCTAACACACCCGAAGAAAAACCCACCACCATTTGCCAGATCAGTTCAAGGTGGTGCCTGGAGTTTATTCTCCCATTTCAAACACTGCCCTTTGGGAATGCAGGCAGCTGCAGCACGATCATTGAGGCGCTTAGCTTGTCCCCAGCCACGGCTTCAGGCATTTTTCTGGAGTCTGCATGTGCACGGCCTGTGCAGCCACACATCTGCTGCCACTTTCTGCATCTGAGGCCAGGGTGCTGCCAGACCACATGGTTTCCAGGGCGCCCCCCACCCCCGTCCATGAGCACTCTGGCCCCCAACAGAGCAAGCGAAGGGAAGGAGAAGGGCAGAGTCTCTGCCTTCCCTCTGCTTAAAAAATTCGGGCCCAACATTCCATGCACTCCAGAGCACCCAGCTTCCCATCTAATCCATCCGTTTTCCAGGCCAGACTGGAGAGTCTGCACCCCCTCCTGCCACCATGATCCAGAGGGGGTTGGGGGAGTTTTTCCTCCATCAACCCTCCTTGCCAACCTAGTGCAATCTCCGGGCTGTTCTCATGCCCTGTGCTACGTTGGCTGTCGGAGCTGTTGAGCTGTTTCGTCTACCCTTTACCTGGGGGTCGGGGAAATCTATTACACACCTCACTGCAGTTTCAGTCCTGCAGCATTTCCTGCAACCTCACCAGTATCACAAGCTTAGATCCAGAGAGAGATGATAAGACCTGTCTGGAGTTATAATTAGTGTCAGAGCCTCTGTCCACTGCTTTTCCCACCACATCCTGCTGGAGTACAGATTGCACAAGTCCTCTTGAAGAACTGCTGTGGCTTCACCTGTCAGTAGCAGAAGCTGGAGATAACACTATCTTTAAGAATCCGCATCCTACAGTTTAGGGATTAAAGAAAAACTGAACATTATCTTACCAAGTTCATCTTTTGTATATAGCTCTGCCCCTCCTGCTGCTGCTGGCTTTTTACCTTGCTTTATTCTCCTTTTCTTCCCAAAGCCTGAGCCTGGGACTTTGCGTCAACCCTAAGTTGATATGTTGGGCTACTCCTTAGTCCTGTCAAAGAATGGAAACTTGACATTTGCTCATGTTGACACCATCTTTTTCATCTTTCAAATTGATTTGGAAAGTACATTTTAAAATTACTTAAAAGACTGCTGTTTTCATGTTTGGAAACCAGTTCATGATTATTGTAAACTAGATTTAACTTGGAATCTTTAGGATTTGGGTGGCTAATTCCTGCCACAATTCAGAGGAGACAAAAAAATGTGAACATAGAAAATAAAATAAAACAAGTACTGAATGTACAGTTAAGAGTGCATTTATCCAGCCTCAGCTGAGAATATTTTTTACATAGCTAACTTTTGAAGATAACCTAATGTATCCCATTTAAATAAACTTAAAAAGTGAAATATTGATGGATATTTATTTAGAATATTTCAGAGGTTTCTCTTTCTTCTGAAACTATGGCCACTGGACATAATTGGACTTTTCCTGAAGCCTGAGCATCATTATTGTGACCTCTTTTTATTGTGCTGGCCTAGAACACTGTGCACTCTATGTCCTTTATGGTGTTTAGGGCCCCCACCATGAATTAATCCCAGATACTCTGGATATTGATTCCTTCTCTTTATTCTTGCCAGAATCTATCATTTGTCCCTTCCTTTTGGGGCAGTGGCACATGGGGGTGAACAGGGGGCGGGAGGGGAGTACCTTGAAGTTACCCTGACCAACCATGCACTCTGGACTCACTGGGGGTTGAAGAGGACCCCACAGCACTTCCTGCCTCACCTCCCTCTTGGCCTTGCTCTTTTGTTTGTTACTGTTCACATGAGACTGTATTGGCTTTGAACCTTCTCTTGCAGGACTCTTACCTCTTTTGGCAATTATTTAGAATAACAATGATAATAAATATAATAGCTGTATTAATAATAATGGTAAAAAAATGATGAAATCTACCATTTAGGCCAATGTTTCATACATAGTGTAACCATGCAGAAACCTTATTTGCCTTAATCTGGCCTTTTATTTTGACTTTTTCCCTTTGACTCAAACCAGCCTCACTTGGCACCCTGACTCACCCACCTCCATCTCCCTTGCTGAATCATTAAGCCCCCAGGGCAGTGGGGTTCTGGTCAGCATCCAGCGGCCTTAGAAACAAGGTCCTGGGTCTATTGACTATTGAGACAGAGATTTCAACCAAATTAAATGTAGTATCTTGGCCTCAGTTATGTTTTAGCTCTGGACCCAAGAAAATGAAACAATCTCAAAGAACAAATCTTTGTGAGATTTGACAAAACAACTCCATAACTGACATCAGGACCAAATGTGATGACCAATAACCCCCTACCTTAGCACCCACCAATCAGGAGAGACTATGACCCTGAGTCTTTTAGTCATCATGATTAATGACGTTTTCCCTATGTAATCCATCCTCTGTAAGTCACGGGGAAGCCAGGTCTCTGAGCACGAGCTACCTGTGACTCTGGGCGTGGCACCATGGCCTTCATAAATCCTTGTTTTCTTGGCTGCAAACTCCTGTTTGTTGGTGTCTTACTGGGCTTTGATGCACACAGGCAGACAGACCCCTTCAGTCCAGTAACAGTAGCATCTTCTGTTCACGTAACTCGGCAAAAGAGGTCATGTTTGACCCCTTAGTTCCATTGTATGGAACTAAGGCTCAGAGAATTCAGATGTAGGTATCTTCAAGGATGTAGGTATGTTTGTGGAAAATAAGGCTCAGAGAATTCAGACATAGGTATCTTCAACTCCAAAGATCATGTTCATTGCTCTGAATCACTTACTAGGAACTAGGCTAGAATAATGTAGCCTTATTTCTGCCCCAGACACACAGCCCCAAAGCTTAGCGAGTGGCTGAGTCTTGGTGGGTTGGCTTAATGCCTGGGGCCCACGACAATCTTTTGCAGAAGTTTGACAGGTATCAACACTCCTCTATGCAGCAGGGACATTATTCTAATTGCCTGCTCCCCTATTCCCACTGGGCCAGGGCAGGTAAGAATGTATTGCTTCTGGTCAAAGGCCATTGCAAGCTCAGTTTAACAAGTTCTTTAGATTCATGCCTACAGTGGCTGTAAATGGTGGAGGTATGAGCATCTCTTCACCAAGCAAGTCCTGTAAGCTTCATAGCTCAATGAATCCGGTGCTGTCTCCTTCTGGCTCTGCAGAAGTTAGTTCTGTTGCTTTCCAGGACTTGGCTGTCATGAGAATATTAAGGTTGCAAATGAGTGACCTCCAGTTAAATGAGGAATTATTGTATTATTTCAAATTTGTTTACTCATGGAAATGGACTGGGGAGCAGCTAGGGATCTTGTCTCACATTATCAGGGGAGTTGACCTTGAGGCATGGAAGAGGCACACCCAACACTCCCATTCTTCCATCACCCAGGGCACATTGTAGATTCCTAAACAAACAAACAAAAAACAAGAGACAGAAAACAAGTCAAAACAATAACAAAAACATGTGTGGAGAGGGAGTGGAAAAAGCAAACAATGTCTGAAAGTCCTGTGATCTACTCTTTTCTAGTAATAACTAAAAACATGTACAGAGTACGTACTATGTGTCTAGTAGTATGCCAAGCAGTGACATGGTTTTTAGATATTCATGAGTGCTCATCCATTTAACAGGTAAGGGAACCAAGGCTTTAAAAGTTTGCTTAATAGTAAGTGTCTCAACAGGGATTTAATCTTGGCAATCTGCTTCCTGAGCCTTTGCCCAACCACTGCAACTAAGAGCAAGGCAGATTCATTCTGACCTGAGAAGAGTGCAATCAAACTAGAAGCTATGATACTAATGGAACATATAAGTTATCCATGCACCCTGCAGGAAGCTGCTGATAAGAGAGCTGCCTTCGAGAGAAATGAAGGAGAGTTTTTCTGATGCATCTAAATGTACCAAAAAAACAGTGATCTGCTTTTGAACTGCACCAGTGCTAAAGGAAGGAAAATGAGGAAAAAGAAGGGCTTGGTAGCAGCACCTGGGCTTTTCAAATGAAAGAACAGGGTGCTGGTTTCCAAAGTGATTAATTGTGCAATGCAATAACTGTCAGCAAGTGGGAAGGATACTTGTAAACAGGAGGCTTATAGTAGACTGAAATGAAAAGAAAGACTGAAAGAAGAGAATGTGGCAAATCATAGATGTGGAACAAAGAGGTCATGGGTTACAATCAAAATAGACTAAAGTCCCAAGGTCTTTAGTAAGAGTTGTACCAGAAGAGGCAGAGATGCAAGTTGACTAAGAACAACTGGGACTCATGGAAAATTATTTTACTGGCTTATGTTGCCCATGTTTTAGCCAAGAAAGCACTGATTAACCCCTCCTAGCCATTTAATTGGGTTTATACCTGAGGGGATTTACCCATCTCAAACTAGACAAGGAAAAAGATTCTCACTAATCTCTCCCCTGGAAAATGGCCAAATCCATGACCTGTTTTTACTCAACTTGGGGCTAAATCCTGAGTTGTCTTTAGGGGCAGGAGGCAGGGGTCTCTTCCTCTGAGGTCTCTTTCACTTGGAAACAATTGCTGAGCCTCTGGAAAATTCACAAAGATGATCAACGGGATTTCAAACTTTGATGATGACAATGGTGATAATGATGATGAAAGGGAGCAGGAGGAGAAAGAGGAAAAGGAAGAGGAGAAGGAGGAGGAGTTGATTTTTATGCCTGATTGATTGATCGCTTCATTCCACAAATCACAAAGGTCCCACGTGAAGGTCTTCCTGCAGCTCAAATGACTGGATGGAGGTTTCTTCCCTCTGCTTGGTCTCCAGGTCCTTCCCATTGCACTACCGCACAGAAGACGCCGGCGGTGGAGGCAGGGGCAGCAGAGACTGTGAGGCAGCTATACTCCCCCCACCTGCTTGTCAGCCCACATTCTCACGCTCGCCCAGAAAGGCAGGCGGCCGCAACATGGCCAGGCCATCAGCCTTCATGGATTCAATGCCAAGTGGCAGCAGACTGTCCACTCCGAGCCTGGACAGCCATGTCCAGGCTGAAAGGGTGTCCTAGGACAATGGCCTCATCTTGTTGGACCCAAAGTAACCTCTCCTCTGTGGACATTTTGGTGTTAACCAATATCTCCTGTGATGTAAGGACAGATGTTGCATCAAAGAGTTATAGAGGGAGCCATTCATGTTTCCATATTTCACTTTATGTGCAATTTAGATAGGTGAACACTCCACACAGGAAACACAACACATTTTTTTTTAAATCCTCTTATCATCAGATTCATTACATTTTAAAATGTTTTGCAGTCCTGTCAAAATGCAATTTATAGTATCACCTGAGACAGTCTGCTGAGAGTGCATGCTGCCTTCTGAAGCTGTCACCCAAGGAAACTGCAGATTTGCCTGTGAGAGACACCTCAGCTCTCAGAGGGGATTTTCCTGGACTGCTCTGCTACACCCACCCATGCGCCAAAATTTTTTTGGTGTAAACCCACCTTTGGAACATGCAGGGTTTACTTGGCACAGACTTGCCATTCAGAATTGGTTATAAGCTCAGACTCTGACTGGCTACACTCAAATCCTGGCTCTGCCACTTACTAGCCGTGGGTCTTTGAGCAAGTCCCTTCACTTCTCTGCACCTCAGTTATCTCATCTGTAACATGGGGGTGATCAGAGAACTACCTTGAGGAGTGCGGTGTAAATGAGTCAGTACCTAGGCCTGTGTGCCTGGCACACAGTGAGTGCTAGGGAAGGGCTTGCTTTATTATTAGTGTCATTATTATTGTTCATTGAGCACCTCCTACACTGTGGGCACTGGACATAGAGTGAACCAAGTAAAGACAATCTAAGCTCTGTAGAGAGAGGAAGACATCACTAAAAAATGAAATCTGCCAAAAGGTAATTAAAGCTTGTAACTCAGAAAGGAAACCCACAGGATGTAGTGATAACACTGAGGTTCGGGGCTGTGAGGCGAGGCCTCTCAGGGTAGGCTACTCTTGGGTGGTGTCCTTTTGAAACTGAGCCCAGAGGCTGAGAAGAAGGAGACCGAGCCTCTTGTTATTATTATTAGCAGACATATCACATGTATCCCCCTTGATGATTTTATAGGCCACATTCTGTATTGGTCTTATTTTTCTCCCACTAATATCTTAACAAATATCAAGGATCATCTTCATTTTACAGCAGATACTATCAAGGCTCAGAGAGATTAAGCAACTTGCTCACAGTCACGCAGCCTCTACATGGCCCAGCCATGACAGCAGCATGTGTCCTTCTGAGTCCAGAGCTCACTGTGAGCCTTTCTGCTGCCCTCTGCTGCCTGCCTTCCCACAGGCTGCCTTTGGGGACAAGGATCCATTTAGACGTGGGCTATGTTGCTCAGTACGTACACTGTCAGTTTCTTTACAAATTAATTTGACTCCAAGGACACAAACATGCATACATACATATGTATATATACTTATATACATATTTCACTTAATAACTCAGAATGAAATCTAGTTCCCACCACTTGGAAAATTTAGTCTTCCAAGTGATAGTGACATTATTTCCTCACCTATGACTATAAATTAAAAACCTTACTTCTAGCATTTTATATTTACTAAATATCCTAGTGAATTGTGAAATAAGACCCAGTTAGGGGAAGAGGCAAATGAGAACAAAGGCAATTCTCCAAAAGTTATTAATTAGTAAGGACATGCACATTTGATGTGTGAAGGCCAAATCAATGACTCATTATTAATACTGCAGATGAAAATAGCAGACACTTGGGAAGAACTTATTCCTCTTTTTAAAAAATTTCCTCTACCTAAAAAAATGTATCTACCTGTATGCTAAATATGAGGGGGGAAAAGGGCCTTATGTCAGGGTTGAGTTCTACCTCTTTCCCCCCCATCATACCCCACCCACCTGGCTTAATTTACTATGGAAAACTTACAGCTCAGAACACATTCTCTTTCTTGCAACCTGGCTGCATATTTGAAGTTTTTCTTCAGAAAATATTGGCCTATATGTCCAACTGTTAGTCGCTGTTTTTCATCCTTTTGGTCCCTTATCCACTAGGTAACTGTGGTGTGTATTGAGTTCCTAAGAAAGTAATTCATGGAGGTCCCTTTCCTTGATGATAGAAGTTGAAAGAGAGAGAGAGAGAATACTGAGAACCCCCCCCACCCCCGCCGCAGTCCATCAGTAATAACGATTAATTCCCCAGAGGCAGAAAGGGCATCAGTGGTAATACGACTCCAATAGCTAGAAAGCATCTTATTTGTTTCCCCAAAGACTTTGGCACCTGCCAAAACATCTGACTCCAAAAGCCACCCCAGAGGCTAGCCAGATTTAGGGAGGGGAAGCTGAAAAGGAGTCTGGGAAGTGAAGTGCATCTTCTCTGCCAAGCCATGGTGCATGAGGGAGGGATCCGGCTTCCAGCTCAGTCCTGTTGCCTACTGGAGCTGGTGGACTGCTTAAGCACCTTTGGCAGCGCCTTGCGGCACGTGAGTTGCTCAGCCATGAGCAGAGGACCAGGGCCTAAGGAGACGACTGGAGAGGGCTGTCTCGCGGGCACGGGAGTGGGTGGGTGAGGGTGGGCACTGACGTACAGGCCCTCTGAAGGAGCAATCATATTTGGAAAGACACATTTATAATCATGGAAGTCCACTCTGTGCTTTGTCCCTGGTGGACACCATTTATATAGACAGTCAATACACACAGGCCAGACAGGCTAAATTGTGGCCTCTGTTCAGTAAATGCCCTAGTTGTTTGGAGTAAAAATGGTTTAGATTAGCACCCGGGCACTCTGACAAAGGTCCACAGGGAGTGAGGGGACTTGCCAGCACCATTAGCATTTTTTTCTTCTTTTTCCAAGCAACACTAAAATATGTTTGCTCAAAACAGAGGGAGATGAGAAACTATTGGCAGCCAGTACCCCTTGAAAGAAAAAAAAAATGTTTTACT
Source organism: Pteronotus mesoamericanus (assembly GCF_021234165.1). Classification (NCBI taxonomy): domain Eukaryota; kingdom Metazoa; phylum Chordata; class Mammalia; order Chiroptera; family Mormoopidae; genus Pteronotus; species Pteronotus mesoamericanus. Next base: position 4,053,583 of record NW_026555277.1, read on the forward strand.
TCTCTAGCAAACGTACTAATTAAAACGGTGTTGTATTGTGGCAGATTACTGAGCCATTAATGCCTAATTGGGCATTATGCTAGATGCTTCTGTGAAACCAAGTTTACTGGGGTGGGAGTGGCCGAGCCTTACAGCAAAACAAACCTTCTCCAAACTTCCTGCAGCACGCTCCGCACGGAGGAGCCCAGAAACCAAAGAAAATATTTTTACTTTGACTCTCAGAGTTACCCTAGGGGGACTGGCTTGACAGAAAGATCCGACATTGAAAACCCTATTGGGGATTTCATACTTCCCTCATTTATAAGCAAAATCCATTTTCCGCGAGATATTTTTAGTGCAAGCACCGCCGGCCGCCCTCTTCTGTTACAGTAGACCATTAGACCTTGAAGCCAGTCCAGGCAGGTCACGTGACTTCTAAGCATCTCTCCGGCTGCCTCCTCAGTAACTGGTCTTGCAGGAGTCAGGGAATACTAGACTCTTAACCACCAAAGTCCTTCCTGAAGACTTGAATTCCTATTGACAGGATGTGAAAATGCTTGACAGCTGCTTTTTCTAAGAGGTCAGCCTGAGTGGCTCAGTCAGCTGAGTGACCTCGGTAATAGATGTTTTTAGCCCTGCAAGCTGCCTATATGAATATAAAAATGCATTAGGCTGCAGATCCACATGTGTGGGAACAGAACAACCACACCATTGAAAGGAAATCACAGGCATGCATGGGTTTGGTTAATGTGTGCATACTTTTGATAATTCATTTTGATTCAGTGGGTGCCACATTTCAGATGAGCCGACTTCATTTCTGGAACTTAGGAGCTATGGAAAGTAAAAGCCCAATCACTTAGTGAGGTGTCTAGCAAAATTCCCTTCCGGAAGTGTTTCCATGAAAAAATAAATCATTTAAACTCTTTGCATGACACTCATTTGCCTTGGGGGAAAAAAAATGTCAGTGTGAAGTCAGATTTCCACTTGTTTAGTTTAAAAAAGTGATTTATTTTAATGTCTGAATGGGAAAGATATATTTATTCAGACCTCTAAAAGGAGAATCGAACAGAATCATTGTAATGAACAGGAAACATGCTCTCAAAATGAACTGAGAAATGCTCTCTGGCTGAAGGGCTGTAATATTCCTGAGTGTGTTCAGTTTCAGTGGATCCAATCTTTCCCATCTCTGCATCCAAGCTATTTGGCGCTGATCAGATGATCCAAACTCAAGGAAGTGATTGGAGCCTGAGCTGGCTGCAGCTGCAATGTAGGCTGTTTTCAGGGACAAGGAGCCACTGTTTTGCAAACATAGCATCAACATAGAAGTTATTTTGTAAGCTCCAGGATGCAGCAATGGGCTGTGCTGCCAGCATTGTTCTGCTGCAAGCTTTTCGTTCCGTGGTCCAGAGGAGCTGTCCACACATTTGTAGCCGACGCCAGGAGGAGGAACCATCCCATGAAATTTTGCCTCTGGAAAGTGACGATGAAATGAGCAGACCCAGAACCCTCGTTGTCATGGTATGGTATCTGTGGCAAAGCAGCCTCACTTGATTGAACTGTTATTATAGAAAGAGGTTACCATGTAGGGCGTTGGCGTGCTTAGCTTCAGATCAAGAAATATGTGACCTCGAGTTTACTACTGCGTTTCATTATTGGGGGAAAACCTTTCATAACTCTTCCTGTCATTCAAAGAGCTGATTTTCTTTCTCTTAGATCTGTCACGGAAATGTGCAGTTTATCAGTCTATTACAAATTCTTTACTGCCTCACATTTTATATGCTATGACTAACTTTTGTGCAGGAAAAAAAGTGAAAATTTTGGAGTTGGTTTCATTAAGTTGATTTTACTTTATAATTCTAGTTTGAAAGAAGAGCACCAGGCAGAGATTTGTATATCACAAATAACCCATCAAGTTGGACAGATGTTGGTAGTTATATCTCTAACTTCAAGGTAGTTGGAGCTTTTATTTCTGACTCTGAAGCAGAAATGCCTCTCCAAAATGCTTCACTTAGGCACACAATCAGCATAAAGTTTTTGAGAATTTTGTGGAATGCATGGTGTTCTAGTGAGAAAGCTGTTTCTTGCCACTTGTCTAATTACATTTTTATTTATGCTTTAATTGTAACAGACAGTGTTACTCCTAGTTTGTGCATCTGTTTTGATGAGCAAGAATAAAGTAGACGATAAAGATTTTCTTTACTTTAGGTTCAGGGAGATATCTGCTTAGTCACTGAAATTCCATGTTAGGATGGAGATAGTGTGCGAAAGTTTCCAAAATTGGGGAGGCACTGAAGTCGGCGTGGTTTCAGTGCAATCGACTTTTATTTTATCTTAGATTTCAGTGTTCAGATATCAAGGATGTACTAAATAATGAATGAAGAATACCTGTTACACTAAAAGTTTTTAAATGAAAGTCACTTGGCTCGGACTATGCCTCTGAGTGACAAAATACTAAGCTATATTATTTTATGCTTACTTCTTTAACAGATCAATATTTGGTTTTTGAAAAGTGATACTGTTCTTAGACTATTTAGCTGTGATTATCTCCAAGAAGAAACACTGAGTAGGAATAATTTCTTACTCATTCCCCTGACAAGTTTTCACAAATTAAATTGGAAAAGATTTGAGAGCTCTGTTTTCAGGTTGGACTCTTGTTAGCATTAACACACTCTATACCTCTGTGTAGGAATCACACCATCTCAATCATTAAGTCATCTTTTTCCTAATTTTACTAATTAGACTATAAAATTTTGCAGCTAGAAGTTTACAAAAAGAGGTTGTATTTCAGAGTAGCTGAAAAATAAAAAATAATAATTCGCTTAATAGCAATGCCTTGTTTTTTCAAAGCTTTTAATATTCTTACACTACCTTATGGACATCACATGAAGTGATGATGAATTTACTAATGAAGAAAACAGGGGTTTAGAAAGACTGAGTATCTTGTTGAAAACACACAGGGTTTAAATGCCAGAGCCTCAAGCCATACTTAAATCCTTGAGATGGCAGTAATGGTTCCATCAGCCCAGAGGTGTTGTGGGGGTTTAATGAAGTAGAATATGTTGAGTGTCTATATTAGTAAGATGTTCCATAAGGGGGATTAGGAACACCCTAACTGAAAGTGACATTTTTGGAAAGTATTTGGAAAGTATCCCAAATGCCAGGATACTTTCAACTCTGTTCACACCTATTAGGAAATAATGATAAAACTGAGTTTTTGTGAGAAGTTTTATGGGAATCTTGGACCATTCAGAGTCATGTGCTCATACAAAGTTATTGTACATCTTGAGAGTTTCCTCTGGGCCACTCCAACATTCACATATTCAACACCTATTTATTGCTGACCCACTGGGAGCCAACCACTGTTCTAAGTACTTGGAATCCACCGATAAACAAACTTATCAAAGATCGTGCCCTTAGCTGCAGAATTTTATGGGGATAATATATTTTGCAAACCCTGTTGTTATGGAAATGCTATCTTAGGGCTGTGAGGCTTACTGCATGAATTTAAGACAGTAAAGCTATTTTATAATTTCCAAGTCAGTGGTTTGAGAACTTGAGTTCACTTAGGAGTTCTTCTTAATACAAATCCTCAGGCCCCCAGAAGCTGTTTCAGGGTCTGGAGTGGAGCCCAAGAGCCTGTGTTTTTAGCAAGCACCTCTGGGTGGTTCTGATGGTCTGGGAAGCCTGGCTTTGGAAACTGATAATCCACACTCCACCTCTTATCCTCCTTTAATCTGATATGCTAATATTCTTCTCACTCTGGCTCTAAACTCCTGAACAAGCTAATTTTTTCCTCACTTTCTCTTCACCCGTCGTGAGTCTCTGAACTGTGTGTGTGCATGTGTGTAAGATCACAGTCACCAGAGTCAGAGACTCAAATTAGAGTCCTGACTCCATCACTTATCAGTTGTGTGACCTTCCACGTGGTATTTGACATCTGTGCCTCTTGTTCTCATCTGTGAGATGGAAGTAATGGTTCCATCAGCCCAGAGGTGTTCTTGGGGTTTAATGAAGTAGAATATGTTGAGTGTCTATATTAGTAAGATGTTCAATAAGGGGGATTAGGAACACCCTAACTGAAAAGTGACATTTTTGGAAAGACCTGAAGGAGGTGAGGGAATGACCGTGTCCTGCTGGGTGGGGAAATGTCTCAGGCTGAAGAACCAGCCAGGGTGAAAGTCTCTACTATGAGAAGGAGCCTGGGGTGAGTGACAAACATTGAGGAGGCCACTGTGATTGAGAGCCAAGGAGAAGGTAGTAGAAGCTAAGGTCCTTGAGGGATTGAGGGAAGATCATGCCGGGCCTGGCACGCCATCAGCAAGACTTGGCTTTTTTCCAATGGTGAGAAGAGAAGCCATTGGAGGAGCAGGCACAGAAGTTAAGAGAATGGGCTATAGAGCCAGACTGTCAGGGTTCAGGTCCCATCTCTGCCACTCATTAAGTGTGTGATCTTGACAAATGACTTGACACTCCTGTGCCTTCATTTCTTCAATGAGAAAACAGACTAATGGTGCCTACTGTGTAAGGTTATTTTGAGAATTCAGTATGTTAATACTTGCAAAGAACTTAGACCAGTGCCTAGTGGATAGTAAGTGCTAAATTAACTCCAAGTTCATTAATTTAGAGGGCCTTGAGAAGGGGCATAACAGGATATATGGCTGCATAGGTTCAAGGATTGAAGCAGGGAGACCATTAACCAGGAAACTATTTCAATGATTTCAGCAAAAGACCCGGGTAGTGGTTCTAAGAAGTGGTGAGATTTGGATATATTTCAACAGCAGGACCAGTAGAGTTTTCTTACAAATTGAACATATGTGTGAAAGAAAGAGAAGAATCAGGGATGATGATACAGGTGTTTTGTTTTATGTATTTGTTCAGTTTTGGGCCCAAATGCCAGAAGACTGAGTTGCCATTCAGATGGGAAAGACTACGGGAGAAAATTTAGTGAGAAAATCTAAGTTCATATGCTATGTTTGGAATGCCTGTTAGGTCTATATATGGACATGTCAAATAAGAAATTAGATGTGCAAGTCCAAGTTCTGAGGAATGAGATATAATGCCCAGCTCAACATAAATATCACTTAAATTATTGATGAATAAATAGACAATCTTTTTTTTCTAGTTTTGTATAATATTTACATTGTATAGATCCCTTTGCAGTTAATCATACTTTGAGCTATTTCATATTTGTGAAACATACATTGTTTACGTATGTGTCCTATGAAGACCAGAGAGGATTAGACTATGGGAACTACTTCAAGGGATATAATGATCTCTCTTCTTACTCTATAATAAATATTATAATTTAATAAAACTTTATAACCATAGAGATATTAACATGTTTTGCCCAATTCCATCTTTTTGAATGGTTGCTTAAGGACAAAACAGCTTCTAAGAATTCTAATCTTGAGTTCATGTTCCTATTTTGCTTTAGTGAGGTTGGATCTTGAATATACTAGTATAAGATTCCCTTGGGAAGAGAAGCATGTGTAATGGAGTGATTTTTAAATGATTTGTCATAGATGGGCGTAATGTGGGGATAATAGCACAAAGAATCTTTGGCAGTCATTTTCTCTTTTTCTTTTTTTTATTGTTGTTCTATTACAGTTGTCTCAATTTACCCCTGTTGCTCTCCCCTGCCCCACTCCCTCCTGCTCCCAACCCCACAATCAATCCCCACCCTTTTCTCGATGTCCATGGGTCATTTATACCTGTTCCATGACTATAACCTTCCCCTTCTTCCCACCCTTACCTCCCTCTGCTCCCCTCTGGTCCCTGTCAATTTGTTCTTTATTTCCATGTCTCTGGTTCTGTTTTGCTTTTTTGTTTGTTTTGTTCATTAGTTTTCTCTTAGAGATGAGATTATATGGTATTTGTCCTTTGCCACCTGGCTTATTTCACTTAACATAATACTCTCCAGTTCCATCCATGCTGTTGCAAAAGGTAGGAGTGCCTTCTTTCTTTCTGCTGCATAGTATTCCATTGTGTAAATGTACCACAGTTTTTTGGTCCACTCATTTACTGATGGGCACTTAGGCTGTTTCCAGCACTTGGCTATTATAAATAACACTGCTATGAACATAGGGGTGTATAAGTTGTTTTGAATTGGTGTTTCAGAATTCTTAGGGAAATAAAGGAAAGAATAAACAAATGAGACTACATCAAATTAAAAAGCTTCCACACGGCTAAAGAAAACATGAGCAAAACGAAAATGGAACCAACCGTATGGGTAAACATATTTGCCAATGACACATCAGGGGTTTGATCTCCAATATATAAAGAACTCATGCAACTCAACACCAGGAAAACAAATAATCCAATTAAGAAATAGGCAAAGAACCTGAACAGACATTTCTCCAAGGGGGACATACAGAGGACCCATAGACATATGAAATGATGCTCAACATCACTAGTCATAAAAGAGATGAAAATTAAAACCACAATGAGATACCACCTCACACCTGTCAGAATGGCCATCATTAACAAATCAACAAGCAAGTGCTGGCAAAGATGTGAAGAAAAGGGAACGCTAGTACACTGTTGGTGGGAATGCAGGCTGGCAGTCATTTTTTCTTGTGAACTAATTTTGAACTGAATCTCAAAACCACAGAAAATGGTGAAATGAATTGAACCTTCTCCTTCAGTATAAGAATTAATTGAATGTGATCAGAGGCTTAGTAATTAGCATCATAAATCTTTGACACAAGGCTTACTAAATTTAAATTATACCCAGTAGCATCTCATTTATACCACCTTTCATCTTTCTAGCTCTCCAGATGATACAAATTTAGAAACAATAAGGAACAAAGAAAATGTATACAAAATCTGAAGGAAAAATGTATAGAATTTAAAATCACTACAATAATAAAGAAAAGCAGGAAACTTGGGTGTGTATAGGGGATATGCAGAAACTTACACTAAAAACAATGAGGAAATTCAACCATATATAGATACAGAGAGATATAAATATTTATTAAAAAATATGTAGAACAACTCTGGCCAGTGTGGTTCAATTGGTTGGAGCATTGTCCCACAATCGAAAGATTGCAGGTTCTCTTTCCTTGTAGATATGTTTGAGTGGGAGGGCATAATGTGAAGATTAAAAAGATTTTATTACCAAGGAGAAATATGTACTTATATGGCTAGAAAAAGAATAGGCTCAATAAATCAATGGTAATAAAAAAATCCCTTAACTTTCAAAAATAATCAAATCTAAAAAAAAAACCAAACCATTGTTGTGCTTGTTTCTATTTTCTGGAAGCGTGGATTATAAGGCTTATCCCCAAGTACCAGGATTGAATCAATATAATGAAATCTTGTGAAATCTGAGTAACACAATTGAAGATAAATGAATCTTTTAGCAAACTAAATATGTAGACAGTATTTTTGTCATGCTTCAACAGATTTCTCTAGATAGTTGTTTTATTGTCTCAGATTTTATTTCCAGGGAACTTATTTATTCAGGGGCTAAAGTTTAAGATTTTTAAAATCTATTTCCCATAATCTACTGTACTCTGCTGAAATGTATTTTATTTTTTAAGACCATGTCCAACAAATTCAATATCCATCAAATGAGTTTGTCACAGGCAGATGGTCTAAACATCAGAAGTTCAGAAGACCACTCAGTGATGATTACACCTTGCATTTGATAGGCACCGATGGCAATAGATAGGCAGCTGCTGCCCTGCTCTCAGGGAGCTTACAGTTTTGTGGTAGAGACAGAAAGAACTCAAACACCTGTAAAATTGTAATCATGATAAATGCTTCAAATGAGAGTTGCATTCTATCTTAAGACTGTGTCCCAACACCCAACCTCATCATTGCGGTCAAGGAAGGCTTCTTGAGAAAATGTCCATGGAGCTGAGACCTGGAGAATGAAAAAGAGAAAACATGCCCTGTGCCATTCTGTTGGGGAAGGTCATCAAGAAGACATGACTGCAGGTTTGACCCAAGAGCTGGACCCAGGCAACTGCAGGCTCCCCATTCCTCCTCTGTGCTTGGAATGTGCCCTCTGCATCCTTTCCTTGTACTAGAAGCTGCCCAAGGACACAGCCTTGAGAGAGTAATGTGATGATCAGAGACTGTCTGGACTGGACACTTGACTAAACCCAGTTAAGGCCTGCTGTGGACATGACTAACCCAGTTAAAGCCTCTATAAAAACTTTTAATATTTGATCAGCAGGTGCACAGAATGACTTGTGGCCACCCACGACAGGTCTCCGAAGCTCCATCACTTATTAAACCTGCCACAAACTAATCTGGAGTGGTTCACCTTTCTCCTTGGCCTCTGCCTGCCTCCATGTATGGGGCCACTTTCAAATTACACCTTGGAAGCCCTCAAGCAAGTTTGACCTAACACAGCTGTGTGTTATTTTGTCGCCATGGGTTAAGAGCCAGAATGCATGGGTCTGAATCCTTTGCAGAGACATTTGCTTGCTGTGCAATTGCTGGCTCAATTACTTAATTTCTCTGTGTCTTGGCTTTCCTGCATGTAAAACAGGAATCCTAAGGGTACCCATCTCTGTTCGTTTCCTATTTCTGCTACAACAAATTATCACATACTTAGGAGCCTAAAACAACACAGGTTTATTATCTTGCGGTTCTGGAGGTCAGAAATCCAAAACGGGTCTCACTGGACCAAAATTGGCCGGGCTGTCTGTATTCCTTTCTGGAGGCTACAGGAGAGAATTTGTTTCGGTTTTGTTTGTTGTTTTTTGCTGCTTCTTGTTTGTTTTCTTTTTGCCTCTTCCAGCTTCTGGAGGCTGCCCACATTCTTTGGTGCTTGGCCCTAGTCCATCTTCAAAGCCAGTGGTGGGGTATCTGCAAACATGTCTCCGCCTCTGACCCCTGACCCTCCCTCCCTCTTCCACTTACAAAGGGTCCTTGTGATTTCATGGCACCCACCTGGACAATCCAGCGTACACTCCCCAGCTCAAGGTCAGCTGATTGGCACCCTTAATTTTATCTGCAGACTTAGTTGCCATGTGAATAACATAGTTACAGGTTCTAGGGCTCTGAACATGGCTATTGTTCTGCTTACCATAGTGTCTCATAGGGTTACTTGAAGACTTCAAAGAGTGAATACAAGAACTCACTAAGTTTTAGCTATTGTGATTCCTTCTATTGTTTTGTTGAAACTAAGAAATTTTTACAAACTTAATATATTTTAAAGAGTTTTTTTGGGAAAAGACTTGAACTGCCAGAAGGAAACAAACTATGCTTCATGGAATGTAAGAAAATGGAAACTCAAGGTTAGCTTATCTACTGGAACGCTGTAGTACTTACTGAATAGATTATTACTCAGCTAGATGGTTCAAAGAACATTTAGGTTTGAGACTCTCTTCTGTGTTATCCACTAAATGGTACTCTTCTGAAATTTATCTGTTAGTTTCTTCTCTTTTTTCTTTCATTATTTATAAAGGGATATTGCACCTTTCCAGTTCTTCAAATTATGCCTAATTTAGAAATGATAAAGAATAAAGAAAAAATGTATAACATTCTAAAAGAAATGCTTGGAATTTAAAACCACCACAATAATAAAGAAAAACAGAAAATCAAATGAGAGAGAGAAAAAAATACGTTTTAAATCTAGTAAGAGACAATTGGAGTTATCAATTTAGAGATGAAAAATAGTCTTTAGCTTAATATTTCTCATTTTACATTTATTTCAATGTTTTCTGATATGGTATGTTTTTATTACAAATTTATACCAAGTAAGAAATGCTTAAATTCAAAATTATGGAATCTAGGTTTTTCTATAAGTAGATACCCAGTAAACGGTTTGCTGGATGGATGGGTGGACGGACGGATGAATGAATGAATGCCGTATTTGATGGGCCATAAAAGTTACAAAGTTGGAATCCATGAGGTGAAAAGAAGATGTGGATTCATTTGGGAAATTATCAGAATTTCTGCTACTGGTACTTCTGTGTTATCAATGCTCTTCTTTGCTGTCATGTACTTTATGAAAACAGATTTAATATCCCACAGAACATATTCAAATTCTGCTTTATATGTCAGAGAAACTGGCAGTGGAAATAATGTTCACAAAATAATAGCTATTTAGTGAGCACACCCAGCTATTTGTCAGGTACTTTGTTAAGAACTTTGCAGCGATCTTTTCTTGTTGCCACAACAACCACTGGAGGAAATTATTTTTATTCCCATGTTATTGAGGGAGATACTAAAGCATATAGAGTAGCTCTTTCTAACTGAAATACAATGTAAGTCATAGAATTTTTAATTTTCTAGCAGCCACATTTTAAAAAATTTAAAAAGACATGAATTTAACAGTACATTTTCTTCAACCCAGTATATTTAAGCAATTATTATTTTAGTAGGTAATCAATATAAAGTTATTGAGATATTGTTCACTTTTTCACACTAAACCTTCAAGACCCAGTGTGTATTTATACTTATAACACATTTCAATTTGGATAGTAAATATTTATCACAAATACTGTTCAGTATTTAAGTTTCATAAAATTTACAATTGTAGGAGTAAAGAAGCTTTGCAACCCTGCATTGGTTTTAAACATTCAGCCTCCTTCTATCCACATGAGCACAGTTAATATGTACAAGTATGCATGCCATGTAGCTATGTAGTTAGATGTGGGCACAACTGTGATAAGATATTCATTAGCTTGGTAACCAGAATTTTAAATGGAGCCCTGTGTGGATGGAAGAAGTAACCTACTATCTTTTTTAGCCATTTAGGATAGAATCTGTTATTTTGGAACCTTGTCAGAATAAAACCAGTGAGGACAAAGTTTTTTAGATAGAATTTATACCTCTTAACAGATGTTATCTCATGAAATCTTCTTACTTTTAGCAATAAATGTCAGTGTGTCAGCATTTTATAAAGATTACTAAATGCTCAATACCAAATGGATTTCTCAATGCCAAAGGGATTAAAAGAAGAATTGTGCTGAAGATCACATCGGAAGCAGGAAATTGAGAATAGTGGCTGGGTAGGTGGCAGGAGGGGAGGCCATTGGATGGAGACAAGACCCAGGGCCTTACAATTCCCTTCTTTTCTTTTTCCTCCCCTCCCCTCCCCTCCCCTCCCCTCCCCTCCCCTCTCTCTTTCTTTCTTTCGAGAGAAACATGGATTTGTTATTCTACTTATTTATGCATTTAGTGACTATAATAGTTTTTTTTTTAAGCAGAAAAGCAAACATTTCTCTTTTGTTGCTCTGGGAATTACATTCTGGAACTTACAGTTGCAAAAAAGTAGAAATTCAGTTTATATAAATTAACAGGCCACGTGGCCGTTACTTTGTATATCCAAAGCAGTGTGTGTCACATGTCATGCTAATATGAAGAAGTTTTTTATCAGATGGAGTTATTTTCCATAATGAACATAAGGCAGGCAGCGGGGGCCGATGGTGGGGCAGCACCCTTTCATGGTTGCCCGGCACCCACATACTTTTTAGGTATCAGCAAAAGGCAGCCCCTACAAAAATGTTTTTCAAAAGAATTTGGAGGGAAAGAGAGGACAGAGAATGGATGGTATATGCTGAGCACTTTATGTTTGGCCAAATATCTGAAGGCGTCAGACAGTCTGTTGTACCCACTTGTGTTTTTACAGGGTAATGTTAATCAATTAGCTGAGCTCTACTATAAATAGTAAGTAATTACATTCACTGGAAGCCACAGTGATGTGATTAATAATACATTTCAGTTTCCAAAGTAGCATTTCACTTGGCACTTAAACATGGCCATTTGAACAATACATTTGTTTTTGTATACAAGAAAAAGGATTGAAATTTATTTCTCTGAAAATAGTGCTGTGAGAAAGATAATGTTAAAACGTTTTACATAATGTCGCTGGCCCTTCCTGCATGCAGGAGTACAAGTCAAGTTTCTTGTTTAAGTATTTTCAAGTGAATTCTTAAGAAATAGTGCCTTAGACTTCAGATTGTATGAACTGTATGGGAGTTTTAGGGAAGGCAGTTAAATCTTTATAGTTACAGAGCACCTGCTATATTGAGTTCTGAAGCTGAGCTCTCTAAGGGATAGAAAGGTAATTAAACAATTAGGTGTATGTTTAAGAAGATACCACTGCAATAGGGCAGGTGGTCTGTACTAAGTGAATACAATCAAAAGAGAAATTATTGCCGTGGGAGAAGTGTGCAGAAAGTGCCATGAAGTTCAACAGAGGGACATAGAAGACAAGACTTCACCCAAGAAAGGCTGCATGCAGGCTAGTCACAGTATCACACGGGGAGACAAGAGCAGAAAGGTGAGGAGCAGGCAGTCATGTGTCTGAACACTGACCTTGCCTCACAACGCCTACCATTGGACATGCAATCAGCAAACATGCACTCAGCATTTCCCACAAGCCAGGTTCTGCCCCACCTCCCGCACGCCATGAAATGTGGGCCTTTTCAAGATTCTCACCAGACCTCCTTAATTTTGCACACACTGTGCCATTAAAACACTTGTTGAATAGGCCGTTTAGTCCGCACACTTAAAAGGTCGAATGATTATGTCTTTGGAAAAATGCACGTCATCAGATCCAGAATAGAATTGTTTTTCAAAATCAACCCAACAGTTACTAATACTTTTTCAAGCAGTTAAAAAGTTGCTTCATAAGCATTCTTGTCTTCTACTAAAAGTTTCTGTTTCATCTGATGTAGTGATAATGAGATAAACCATCAGGAAGAAGCACTTTTGCTGTGGACACCATGCTAGAAATAACGGCATAAAAGTGGGCCGGCTGCCCTGGGCCTCTCCCCTTACCCGTTCCGCATCACGCCTTCTCCTGGCCTTGCAGCCATGAGTCTGCCTTCTTGTATTATGCTATTTTTACCTTCCAAAATAGAAGGAAAAAAAATGAGAAGAGTTCTGCTTTTCTGACGGTGTGTTGCTACAAAGGAAAATTTAAACTTTATTGATGATATTCGAGACTAGTAATCACCTTGTCTTAGAAATATTTAAAAGCCAAGATTTAAACCCATGGAAGAGTCATGGTTTTATTCCTGGTGCCTTGGTTCCTGTGCTGCTTTATGCTCTCAGGAGGAATGATGGATGAATCAGGTGGCCTCCACAGGTTTTGTTTCAAAGTCAAGCTGTGTTAAAGAATTGTTTGTGTTTAGAAAATGGATGATATTAAATTTTGCTGGTAGGAGCTTATCATTTAAAGGCTTCTAATTCACTCTAAATTTTATGGTATATTTTTTTTTTATTCCATCCATCTAAACACAGACAGCCTTCTAAATTTTACCAAGGAAAACACCCACAAGAAACTTAACATGTTCAAGTCTTGTTCATTCTGCATTAAAATCTTCCTTTCAAATATAAAATTTGAAATAGATATTTGAAAATGTAATGTGCATAAAATGGCTCTTTGGATATTAGACCAATACGTAAAAGCATGATGATTCTGGCCCAAACAATCTTTATGTCTCTGAGAGTCATTTAGTTGGATGTCACACTAACACACACACAACCCAAGGACATCCTTGCCTCTTTGGACTTCTCTGTCCTGTATTTATATTATCTTCCTCAATTATTTACATAATAAATGTTGTTTCCCAGGTGTTATGAAACACACAGACCTGGAATAAGGAACATTAGCTAGAAACCTTCCAAAGCCAAATATTTCTTTCCTGAATTGAACCATAGAGGAGTGAGTTGTGCTTCTGGTGGGTAAAGCTAACCTTACTAAATTCTGTAGTAAGAGGATTAAGTCCAAGCCTGGGCAGTTGTTAATTATTCATTGTTAATAACATATCAAAATAATTTGGGGAAAACAGACTTGAATCTACATTGAAGAATTTCAGAAATCTTTGTATCACTTTGATTTTTCCCCCATCTCAATCCCTCATATCATTATTTCTGTTGTTTTTGAAATAAAAATTTCCCATCCTATAGTTACCCTAAGCAAATTTTTCCTTGTCTTTCACAGTTTAAGAAAAGCCTGGGGAATGCTCGGTTCTTATAGAGTTTCTTTGTCTCTTTAATGATCGTCTATATTTTTCATGCTTCTTTTTTCTTATGGAGGGAAGGATTTGATGTGCAGTCCACCTTCCTACTGAGACAGCGAGAGTAAGCTGTAAGCATTTGTCATTTGCTACAAAAAGATGTCAGCAGAGAAGGTCTTGACATCATGTTAGATTAGCCTGCGAGGACAATTGAAAGTTGTGTGGTTTAGTGTTGAGACAGAGAGGCCAAGAGGTGTTTGTCTGGGAGACGGTAGGTGCCATGAGGGGTGATTCACTGCCTGACCTCAGCCACCCAGCAGGAAGCCATGACCGTGGACATGGGGGACTCGCCAAGAAAATGGCATTGGCGCTCTGGAAGGGAGATTTCTGGGATGAATCCATTACTAAATCATCTCCTCTGGCATTAGTAGGAGAAATGTCGATACAACTGTGGAGTCACTAGGGACTTGAGGTATGGCAGGATCCTCTCTTGGCCATCTTTCAAAGTATAAGGAAAAATGCAACTATAGCATATCTGGAAATAGTATCATGAACTTATTAAATTATTAAAAAGACTGTTACAGTTTTTCATCATGATTTACATGATTACCAATACAAGGAATCAACGAGTATATGAAGAAGGAAGAATAGTATTCTCTTGGTTTTCCAAGGACAAAGGTAGAGAAGAAATATAGACATTTGTTAATCTTTCATAGCTATATTCTCATAATATGGTAGGATTTTAGAAATATCAAATGTCTTCAAGATTATTTATAATCTGTCATTCTTATTTTATTAAATGAAGAAAATGATCAACTCAAGTGCTTAGCTCCTTATCCTGATATGTTATATGGTCTAAAATATATGGGGTGAGAATCAGTTTAAATTTGTAGATAAGTAACATAGTAATATCATGATCACCTTTAATATTAAAGCTCTTTTTTCTTTGTTAATATAAAATTACTACTTGACAAAATGTTTACTTTCTCTTTAAAACAAGTATCACTTCTTCGTGGTTTTGCTTAGCATCAAGGTCACATCATTTACATGAAGAGGTATTGAACCATGCCATTTATGGCTATACCTATATTTCACATGAGTTCACTTGGCATCAAAATAGTTTTTATTTTGAAAAAGTGAAAAAAATTAATGCATTGTGATGCTTTCCATGGCTTTAGAAATACATGAAATCTCTTGGCCCATGCATTTAAGGAGGGGGCCTTCTGGTAGGAGCGTTAGACCAGAAACACAATTTTATTACTATAGTCAAGATATTGGTGTATTATTCAAATTTGGGGAATCATCAAGAGTAAATTATTGATCTGATATATACCTTGATCTACTGCAAATATATCAGCATGAGAAGGCTTTATGCTTGTTGTCTACTGTAGAGGGATCAGGTAAGGCTTAGAGTGGATTCCCAGTTACAATTGTCTTACCAAGTCAAAAGTTCCACATTCAGATGCCTACAGACCAAGAAGGTAGACCAGGAGATACATAGGAGTGGTGGGGAGCACAGCAAACGAGGGAAGGCATGGACTGTTGAGGCTGCTCAGGCTGCTG
Source organism: Pteronotus mesoamericanus (assembly GCF_021234165.1). Taxonomy (NCBI): domain Eukaryota; kingdom Metazoa; phylum Chordata; class Mammalia; order Chiroptera; family Mormoopidae; genus Pteronotus; species Pteronotus mesoamericanus. Next base: position 4,069,053 of record NW_026555277.1, read on the forward strand.
CTCCACTTGGGCAACTCTTTTCATATCAGAAGGAAGGATCAGCATGATCAGATCTTGAATTTTCCAAGAGATTCTAGTAACCAAGGATTTTATATAAAATCTCAGTTTTTAAATGCTGGCATGTAATTCAAATATTTTTGAAAACTGTTGGCAGAAGAACAAAATTATGAGACCAACTTGAGTTATAGGCAGCCTGGTTGTCATTCTTTCAGACATTTTTATTAGAGTTTCACTTTGATTCAGGGTTCCAACTTCAAGGAGCCAGTGAGAATGTTGCCTAGAATGTGTAGGATATGTTTGAGACCGATGTGAATAGAAAATGATTTTGATGTTATATAAGTAAATGTAAGGCTAAAGATTATATTTTGACTTTGAGAAATGTGCCCTCCAGTTCCTGATGCAGAAAGATTCATACAGGTGTAATTGATTAGTAACAAGTGGGACTATCATTTCTTGACCTAAAAACAATGAAAGTAGAATGTGGTAATAAACATCTGACAATTTAATTATCAATGTAATTGCCAATAGAAGACATGGATACTAATACATCAGAAGCTGCAAATCCTTTTCAAAATCTGTTTACAAACCAGACTAGAGCTATCACCAGAGGCGGAGGTAGGACGGAAGGAGGATTCAGATGTCCCATATTTTCACCTTAATTGGGCCATGAATTATTTTCCACGCTGACTACAGTGCTTATTCAGTGCTTACTACAAAACCCTGAGAATCTTTTCCTACCATATCCTATGAGGCTGAGATTTCACAGAGGACAAATCAACCCCAACCCACATACTTAAGTAGATGTTAATTTTTGTCCAGTTTAAGGACCTGTTTTAAGCACTTATCCAAGTTATGTATTTGCTTAACTGATGTGCACAGTGTTTTGGTTACACTATTTTGAAAAGTCGGTCACTCCTGGGAGAGATGACAAGAGCAATGTCATCGAGTGATGTGGCTGGTGCTCACTCAGGAGAAGGAACAGGGCAAAAATCGGGGGAAAACCTGCCACCTCACATAAGCTCCTGCAAGCCCTGTCTATCCTGGAGAAGAGGACACTGTCATCTTTGTCTAAATCATTTTAAATTCTGTCTGAGCACACACGCACCAGTGCCCAGCCCCTGTGACCCAGGGTAGTAAGAGCTCTCTAAGGGAATGCTGCTGTGCGAGCATCAGGGTGGGAAATACCGCCCAGGACACCCTCCGAAGACACCTGCATTGCCCACTGGCAGTTTAAAGCCCTGAGGGGTTCTTCAGGGAGAAAGGAGGCCTGTTCTGCTTCTTTCAATCCACTGCTTCTCCAGGTGATTTGAGGTTGAATACCCTTTGTCTGGAACACTGACTCACCCCTCGGGAAGCCCTAGAGCACAGCTGGGAAAACACTAATGTAGACAAGGCTCCCGAGCTGGAGAAGGACATAGGCAAACCTGGATTTAGACAGGGAGATCGGAGCAATGAGAAGGAGGATTAAGAGAAACTGTCTAATGATGAGAATTTAGTGATGGGCTAGTCATGCAGATGAGGGATAAGGAAAGTTGAAAATGACTATCAGGCCCTTGATTTTATCCCCTGGTGGATGATAATTTATTAACACAACGATAAAATTACATGGAATAGTATTTGGAAGGAAAAGCAATGAGCTTTAGTTGATTTGTTTCTTTTTTAGGGCTTAGAAAGAAATTTGGGGGGAAACGAGCTTTTTATTCGTTTAATGTTTGGCACCATCTGATGCCAGCCTCTCATGAAAGCATTCGCCAAACCACCTCCTCTAAACTCTAAGAGGCAAAGAAACTACTTCGTGTTCTGACTGTCGTAAATGCATAGCACAATAATCAAGGCGAATAAAGAGCGAAGGTGCAGGTAGCACATCAGACAGAAAGGAGAACTAAGCAGCAAGTTTTCACAAGCACAGAAGAGTGCGGGACCCTTGAACTAAAATGTGCAGGGTTCAGGCCAGTCTTTGGTATAAATCAAGGTGTTCTCTCCCCTTATGTCTTTTGTCTCAGGGTTCAAGTCAGAGAAGAGTCTTTCAGTCCAGGTGCAGTCAGGGCACGTGTCTGATGTTCTCTGGAAGGTGTGGAGTTAGAGGGCACAGTTACAACAACAAGAGAAAAGAGTTTAAGTACCATGCCCCTGTTAACTCTGCTTTTCCCCCCCAACAGATTAGAAGCTCAGGCTTTTCTACAAAGACTCAGCCTTAGCAAGTGGGCACATGAAACCAGTCCAAAGAGCAGAGGGGCACAAAATCAAACATGGGACATTTTTTAAAGGACTCGTTTCCCGGGGTTGACTTCTGTTTTTGCAACTCCACTCAAGGCAAAAGTAACTATATATTTAAAAATACTCTGAATACTCATATTAAACCAAGATCATATCAGTCAAATGAGTGGATGTGAAACAGTGACAAGTTCTTTTTAATGCTTTGTTTACAAACCATGTGAAGGGCAATGTCATCTTGTGAGAAGGCGCAGCTGTCTACTGAAAAGAACTCTAGCTGGGAATGGCGAGCAGGAAACAGGTAGCAACTTTTCGGACGAGGTGTGGAGAAAGAGGTGCTCTGATTGAAGATTTTCTTTCTTTTTCAATGAGCACTTGAGGTTAAAAGAAAAAAGGAAGAGCTTGTTTTCTCAGCCAAGTCCTGGGTCTATCTGAAAATGGATAATACAAGTTGTGGTCCTTAAAAACATAGAGACTGAGGGATGGGCCAGAGGTTACCATTTTGCCCAAGGTAGCTCAGGCCGCCAGGGAGAGGACTGATTGCCGGATCCAGGCCACCGGGCTGCGGTGCGATGCTGTTCTCCCTCGGAACACAGATGCCCTCCGCATAGAAGAAGAAAAGACAAGACTTATCAATGGCAGCCTCCACTCAGCACTTCTGGGCACAAAGAGATAAGCAGTAAGCACAAACTCCAAACTGGTTTCTCAAAATATAACCCTGAATGCCAACCAAAGCAAGAGGGGTGCCAACTGTGAATGCTGCCAAAGGTCTTTGGTACAATCAAGTAACAGATCTCCTTCCCAATCTATGACACCCTTGCAAAAGGGAGCAAAGGCTGATTAAATGTCTCCTTGTCGGTGTCCTTGAATACCTCGCAGCAGTCTGGGAAAGTTGTAGGAAGGGAGAAGGAGAAGACAGAGAAAAAGAAAGTGTGATGCCCCTTCCTCCTGTTTGCAACATCCAATTGCTAATTATCATGTAGGTATTTGCCACATGCCGGCAGGAAACCCCAGCACTGTTTACACGTAAAGATGATACTGTTTCTTACTCGGGGAATTTACAGTCCTGCTTAGACAGAAAAGTAACCATAAAAGTTTTTTTTTAAAAGCATATGATATTGGTTAAATCTTGGCTTTCTGAACTTCCTTGGCATTTGGGTCTTTTGTGTGGGATGAAGGGAGAGGCCAGGAATGGGGTAATTGGAAGCTTTTGTAGCTGTGCGCAGTGGGGATTTAAAAATGAAACGGCCAGTGTTGCAAGACACAGTGAGCACAAAGAGGTCAGTTGTGGAAGGACCGGCAGTGCATGGGAGGAGGAGTCATTAAACCTCATTATCCACATCCAAGCCAAGAGGGTCTTCTGGACACTCCCTTCATTTTTAGAACATCCCTCTCCTTTCACTGCCACTTGCAAAGCAGCTGGTGAGCTTCTTGTGCCCTCACTGCCCCCACCCCGATGCTCAGAACACACAGCTGGGACCATCTGCACCCCGCCACGCACGCCGTTGCAGCCCAGCTCCAGATCACCTCCTGGGCACAACTGGACTTAGAGCTGCCATCCGTTGAGTGGTTTATTATACAGTGTTTGGCAGAAGGAAAGCCTGCTTGAATGTGGTGGGTAGGGTAATAATATGGGTGTGATAATTTACAGTTTTAATTTAAACATGTCACCTAAACTGTCACATGGTGTGCTTGAGAGTGATATCATTATGTTACAGAATTCCATGCTTATGATATTGTAATAAAAGATTTTGCAATAAAAAGGGGGTGTTCTGTGTGCCAGACCCTGTATTCAGGCACTGTGCTAAGCACTATACAAATATCCTCTTACGAAGCCTCACAGTGCTCAGTGGAGTGGGGAGTATGATCACCCGTATTTTACAGATAAGGAAACTCAAGTGCAGCAAGGTTGGGCAACTTGTCCAAAGGCCCCCAGCAAGTGGGAAGGCCAAGGATCGAACAAAGCACAGTGATTGTACCACAGTGGCAAACACCCCACGCCCACCTTGACCCTTCACACCATCACCGTCCTGTCCTCCTCTCCAGTTCCTTGGGGCTTTGCCTAGGTGATCCGCGTGCCTCTTGTGACATGCCAAGTGACTGGAGATTGTAATGGCTTTGGGTCTTTTCCAAGCAACCAATAGCTGCTTTTTACCAGGAACAGCTCAGAATAGAAACAGAAACCCGGACTCATAAGACTAATTCCAATAGTGGGATTTTGAGGCAGATGGAGAAGTGAGAGAGGACTGACTTGAAGGCCCCTAGCCCTAAGGTTCTCGCAGGCAAGGGGTTATCAACTTGGTTTTCCAGAGGAGCCAGCCCTGTGCTAAAGAGAACCTGCATCATCTCCTGGGCCTGAAAGCTGTCATCGAAGAAATATTGAGGTGCAATAAATTGCATTAGAATTTGAATCAGAGATTTTCAAGCAGGAGTGATTTTTTTCCCTCCTCCCATGCCCTGCAGAGGACTTTGGCAACCTCTCAAGACTTTGTTGGGTGTCACAGCAGGGCATGTGAGGATGGAGGAGGGTTACTGGCACCCAGTGAGTACAGGGCAGGGATGCCGCTGAACAACCTGGAATGCACAGGACAAACCCCTGCAAAGAGAATGATATGGCCCACAATGTCAATAGTGCCATGTTTGAGAATAATTTCAATTTCAATAACTGAAATCAGAATAATTCTGATTTCAATAACAGCTGAGAAACAAGTATGACCAGGGTTACAAAGGCCCAAGCTGAGAAGTGGCCAGTGAAGGGAAAATGATGTGAAATTGAAGACTGGTGGGACACGTTGGAAGCCCAGTTTTCGATATCTTGTTTCATCGCAGGTCCCCCAAACATTCGGGTGTTGTGGTTAGTTAAGTTAATGCGGCCTGATTGTATATCCATAAGGGAAAGAGAGTGTTTGGGTTTATAAAGAAGGCTTCGGTCTAATATGCTAAACAGTTTGCATTGGGAGGTGGTATATGAGTCTGCCTAAGAAAACTGTCGTGTGGACTAGCTTCTGGGTCATTCCTTAAGTGTGGTCCACGCAGCATCTTCAGGTGAGTCACATGGCTGTTTGCTATAAAGGCAGATTACTAGACCCCCATCAGACCTCCTGGTGTCTTGGAACGGGCCTAGGAGTCCATCTTTTTAGCAGTTTCCCCATGTGATTCTTGCACACATGTCTGCCCTGGGGGTTCTTACAAAGGTGACTTTTAAATTCCAACCATGTTCAGGCCCTGACAGATCTCTGTGCCTGTGTGAAGTCCTCCTTGACCTAGGCCTCATGTTTTTGACTCATATTCTTCTCTTTACCCTTAGCTTCTGCTTTCTGGTATTTCTGTGGATTGATTTGTGTGCACCATCTCCCCACAGGGACTCTGGGTGGGTGCTCTGCCCTTGCCCTCTGTGATACCTAGCACTGGACCAGGACCAAGAAATGTCTGGCAAAGAATCAGAGTCTCTCTGCATTTGCTTCCATTCTCATAAACCAGATTAACTAGATCCTTTTTGGAGCTATCCTGTCCTCATTTCCTGTTGTTTCAGCCCTTCTTGTCCACTGGTGAGGTGCAGAACGGATAGCAAGAGGTTCATTTGTCCTTTAAATGGGGACCCGAGGCTACCACACATCCTAAGGTCAAGAATTTACTTCAGTGTACACAGCTAAGTAAAGAAAAATCCAACAATTCTCTGCAAAACACAAAGAAGCTCTTGACTGAAAAGCCAAGACACTTCCATTATGTTCTCATTTCTACAATGCAAGGCATTAAACACTTAAATCAAACATATTAGCTTTGTCTCCTCTGTCATCTGAAAAGATAGGAATACATTATGATGTCATCAAAGAAATGGTGTAGGGATGGACTGGCTGCACAGGTTTCACCTAGTCTAACAGATCCACTAGCCAGGAGTTCTTGGTCTGAATAGTTGGTTGTACTGTGCTCAGGATTTGGCATTTTCATGACAATTTGTTCCCTCATCAAAATTGTTTAGGTAAAAATGCTTTCTTGCCCTTCCCTTATAAAGACACATCTTTCTGCAGCAAAAAACAACCACCAGAAAAATAAAACCACCCTGGCTGGGTGGCTCAGTTGATTGGAGAGTCAGCCCATACACCAAAATGTTTTGGGCTCAATCCCTAGTCAGGGCATGTGCCTAGGTTGCGGGTTTGATCCCCAGTCAGGACCCATATGGAAAGCAATTGATCGATATTTCTCTCTCACACCAATGTTTCTCTCTCTTCCTTCCTTTCTCTCTAAAATCAATAAACACATACTTGGGTGAGGATTTAATTAAAAAGAATAAAATCTATGTCATGCCAGTGTTATATAAGTTACTAATTTTTTCCTTCAGAGCTTTACAGATATGAAAGACCTTGGCCACTCCATAAAACTTGTGCACAATGTGATTTTCAGGGTAATTATTAAACATTGGGTAACATTCGCATTGAATGCAAGGTAATTAACAATGGAAATGAATACAGGAGGGCAATTTTGGGCACTTCTTTTATTTTAAAAGAAGTAACTCTCCTCTGGAGTTAACTTTGCCAGCAGTGGGAAGCTGGTGTGGAATCCAAGCCTGCCAACAGAGAGAAGGCATGTCCCTAGGGGGAAATGACTACTGGGCAATTGTCCCTCAGTGATCAAAGTTGATAGCATTGATTCGCAGTCTCTCAACTCCTTCCTTCTGGGAAGCTGTATTTGTGTGTCTTCATCTGATTGTTCGTGAACTTACCTACTTAACCTAGAATGTCTTTCAGTCTTCTTTAAAAGATAGGGCAGCGATTTTTAATCTTTCCCATCTCATGGCACCCACAAACTAATTAAATTTTGCAGCACACCAAAACATATATTTTTTTGCTGATCTCACAAAAGGAAAAGTCAGCATAGTTTTGATTCATTCACACCACATGGCTATTGTTGTGTTGGTTGTTGTCTTTCTTTTTTTTTTTATTTGACAATCTAAAGGGAAAGAGGTCAGTACCCCTTGCTAAATAGTCAGGTACTGCATGTTTTAAAAATTCTTGTGGCACAGCAGTTGAAAATTGCTAAGATAGAAGAATAATAGTCCAGTGAAAAATATATTGCTTTCATGTTGATTATTTGTAATGAGAAAAGAACACTATATTTTAGATGAAAAATTGGCTCTGTGACTCTTTAAAAAGCATTAACAATCTAGGCTGTGATTATTGATATTTGTAGGAAACATAAGTTTAGACTATTATATGAGAGGTGGTATTTTTGTTGTCGCTATCTTGTTGTTAGTCTCTGGCTTGTGCATGGAGACAGGGGGATGGAGTTTGAGGGTGGTCTCCATTAGAATGCGTGCTTGCCTCTCCTGGGGATTTGCCTGCTGTGCACCAGACCATGCTTAAGCTGGCTTCATGAAGATGATCAGATGCTTTTGCTAGAAGTAGCAAGAACTTCAAAGAAGTAGCAAGAACTTCAAATGGGTGATAAATTCCTAAATACTCGTTAGGAAATTGAGAGAAAAGAAAACACTATAATCAGTGATCCTCGTTTACTAAATACTGCATTAAGATATTTACTGACCATATATATGTGTCTCCAGGGTAGAGCTTTCCCCAGTAGAAGTCCGTGACCAATGATAATGTCCACAGTAGAAAAGAAAAAAGTTTATTTCCCTTAGCATAATGCTCTCGAGTTCCATCCATGCTGTTGCGAAGTTTAGTAGTTCTTTTTTTCTTTCTGCTGCGTAGTATTCCATTGTGTAAATCGAGAGCATTATGCTAAGCGAAATAGGCCAGGGGGTGAAAGACAAATACCTTATGATCTCACCTATAAGTGGAACCTAACCAACAATACAATGATGCAAGGAAAATAAGACCAGCAACACTGAAAGGAAAAGAAACCAACAGAGACAAAAGAGAAGGAGGGATGGGGGATGGGGAAAAGGAAGGGAAGGGAAAAGTCTAGGAATATATAGCAAGGACTCCTGGACAAAACCAAAGGGGAAGAGCTGAGGGAGGGAAGGAGGGAGGGGGCAAGGGAAAGTGGTAGGGGGGAGGCAGAGACAAATGTATTTGAAAAAATAAATAAATTTAATTTAAAAAAAAGAAATTCAAAATATTTTCATTGAAATAGAAAACTAAACTCCATTAAAACAAAAAAAAAAAAAAAGAAAGAAAGAAAAAAAAGAAAAAAGTTTACCCCTTCATGAATGCTATTAGATTCTAAGAAAGGTTCGCCAAATTCTGTAAGAAATGATCAAACCTTGATTAAGTGGGAGTTCTTACCTCCTGAGACCTATTGAAAGTCAATAATGTAAATAAATATGATTACAGCTTGATACATATTTGAAGGGCTATGAATGGAACACTATAAATTGTTTATTTTACTTCTCCTGTATTTTCCATTCCCATTTAGCCCCCTTATACCCTCCTCCCCCGACAATCACCACACTGTTGTCCCTGTCCATGAGTCCTTTGACCTTTTTGCTCAGTCCTTCTACATTATTTTAGTGCAATAAAAATCACTTGTGCCTATCCCATACGTACATAGACAACAAGAACAAAACAAACACAGTCACGCACCCAGGATGCAACATATACACACGCACACAGCTGCAGTCTCTTTCTATTTCTGGCCTTGTCTCCACTCTCTCTCAGTGCGATTCAGACTGCACGGCACTTCCTTGTCCATGAAATTTAAGAACATTGTATGCTAAAAGTCATGCTGTTCGAATTTGCGGTTAGTGAACAGGAAAAAAACGGTGTATTTTACAGACTTTGTCCACTGAGAGCGCAACACTTAGACACAGGGCGGAGGCGGGGGATGGGGTTGGTAGTGTTCATTTCAGCTCCCTCAGAGAGGCCTGAGGCTCTGTCGTCAGCAAGTCTGAGCTGTTCGGTCCTGGCCTTTGTGGCAGACGAAGCAGTGAGACTCAGTGCCGCTGGCTTGAAGGGCACCTCTGCCCGGGCCAGGTCCAGGGGAGACCGCAGTGGAGGAGGAAGTGGCCACTTGGGCTTCATTTCCTTGAAACAAGGTGGACAGTGAGCGTTGAGCCTGGGAGCGCACCAAGGACCCACCCGTTTTCCCTGGGAGGGAAAGGCTGGCCAACACACACCCCCACTGGCAAAGAGGAACGCTTTGAAGATGGAAGAGAGAAAAATAAAATAAAATGAATTACCGAGGAGAATGGAGAAATAGCCCAAGTAAGCGCTCAAAGGTCAACAGGTAAAATAAATTGGAATAAAGAGAAGATGGAGCCAAGAGGTAGTCAAGACAGCGGTGGAAATGAACAGGAAGCACTTTACCAGCGCCTCAAATTAGGCCTCGTGGATGCAAGTGTGACCTCATGTGTAGCTGTTTTAAGTCTTAACCACCAAGACTTCGCTTACTTTGTGTCCCTAATGGTACTTTCAGGGTAATTTTTATAAAGTAAATTTAGATGCATTATCAACAAAATGCAGGTTTCTGTCCTCTGGTTTCTTAGATTCAGGAAGGATGTCATTTGCTGACTTGGCAGCCTATGCATACATTGCTTGAATGTATTTAAACATTTTAAAGATGATCTTCTCATGACTAGTTGGTTTAGCTTATATCCTTGGTTTTCTATGTTTCTATATTTGATTACTTTTCTACCATTCTTCACCTTCCAGATTTGTCTGTTTGGTTCTACTGTCCCTCCCCACAACTACCATTCCCTTTCTGTCACCTTTATATCACTGCTCATTTTTTTTCCAGGTTGCCATCTGTAAGCCACATTTCTGTCCTCTCTTAGTCATTTCTTACCCCTGCTGACACCTACACCCCACCCTTGTGCTTGGAGAAACGACCCTCAAAGGCCAAGATTGTCTTCTCCTACACCGTCTTCTCAGCACACTCTTGATGTTAACATTGTTTTTAAGAGATAGCACCAAAACCAAGCTGTAGTGCAGAGCAAGACTGTGAGGGAGACAGCTTTCTAGAGATGCATCCCACGCCCCACCCTTCCCCAAGACTCTCCAGCGGTTTAGTCAAACACTAATCCTAACACAGCTGTGGAAGAGCTTTGCAGATGTGAATTAAGGTTACTTATCAACTGGCTTTAAGATACAGAAATTATCCTGGATTATCTAGGTAGAACCAGTCGAATCACAGGAGGCCTTAACAGCCCAGCCTTTCCTCTGGCTGGGCTGAGAGAGATGCAGCAGAAGACAGGCTTTGGGGAGATGAGGCAGAAAGAAAGGCCAGAGAGATTTTGAGTGTGAGAAGGATTCAACCTGTTGTTTCTGGCTTAGTAAAGAACCACAAGCCACACAGTGCAGGCGGCCCCTAGATGCTGACAATGGCCCCTGGCTGACAGGCAGCAGTGAGGCGGGGAGCTCAGTCCAGCAACGGCAAGGAATTGAATTCTATCAAAAACACACTTGGAGTTCAGCCTCTGAGGCTCCAAGCAGGCAATTGGCTGAGCCGTGCTGCGCCCAGATTTCTGAATCTCATGGAGACTATGAGATGATAAATGGGTGTTGATCTAAGCCAGTAAGTGTGTGGTAATCTGTTAGAGCAGCAATAAAAAAGTCATACAGACTGCCAGAACCTTTTCTCAAAGTGGTGACATCTTTGCACTCAAATGCCTATTTCTTTTAAAACATGGTTAAAATATCACATTTTTAATTAACTTCCAAACAGCCAACTCTTGTCTCTGGAAAATTGAATATTGCAAAATTACTTTCCCTGTCTGGACACCATGGGGACAATACCTAACTCATGTGTGTGTGTGTATATATTATATATACACACACACACACACACATATATATATGAATATGTGTGTTTGTGTATTTTGTATGTACATGCACATGCATATAAAGGTGTGTCTGTCCATTAATACTTACCTGCATAAGCCTGGTAAATACCAATTTCATCCAATAGATCATAGTTTACATATATGCACATATAGGAATCTTAGATACACATATCTATATACACACATATATAAACATATATACACACATACGTATAATCTTATGTTCACACACACACACACACACACACATTTTTCCTCAGTGCCAGGGACTAACATGTATTATTTTCACAACAGCCTCATATGTTGAATACTAATCGCTTCATAGCGTATATAAGAAAAATGCAGGCAGGGGTCAAGTAACTTGCTGGAAGTCATTTAAGAGATGGCTGAAGAAGATTCAAATACAGATCTGTCTGGATCCAACACTGCAAGGCCCTTTGTTTTCATCTTGCTTATCTCTCATGCTGAATCTTTTTGGACATTCTCAGGTACAGCCACCTCTGTCCAGATGCCTTGTATACCACCCACCCCTTGTCAATGGCCCCCAGACCCGGGCATCTGGATGGGGCACTGCCCTGCTAGCTTTCCCCTCATCTCTGTGCCTTTTCAATTTCATAAATTCCCTTCCATCTACTATATGTAAAAGAACTTCAGGACGGTGTTCAAGGAGACTTGCTTTGGGGTGGTGAACACACAGTACAATATACAGATGATGTATTATAGAACTGTACACCTGAAATCTATATAATTTTATTAACCAATATCACCCCAATAAATTCATATAAAAAGTGTTTCTAAATTTTTTTTTTAAAAAACTGTGTTTCCGATTTCGTGCTACTCTATTCTCCAGAAATTCCATTTATTTTTAGACTTTCCATTTTAACTGTTCTGATGATTTTCCAGCTTCGTGTCTCCAGGCCTGATTTTTCCCTGAGCTCCAGGCCCACGTATGACAGCAGTGCTGAACGTGCTCATTCGTCTATCTTCCTGACCTGACATCCACTACATCTTAATCAGCGTTTGTAGGAAAAGAAGTCCTCTTTTCTTACCACGCTGTGTCTCTCAGTCATATTGTTCATTGCCTGGACAGCCACATTTAGAAACCTGCTGGCTTCTCTGACCCTCTCTTCTGGTTAAGAGCATGTGAACCTGGATTGCCTAGGTTTAGATCCCAGGTGTGCTACTTACTTGCTTTGGGACTTTGGGCCAATTGTGTAACTACTCAGGGCCCAAGTAACTTCCTCTGCAAACCCGGGGTGGTGATCACAATAATAATAGCAATACCTAACTCATGGGGTTGTTGCATGGCTTAAATAAGGTACTATAAATGTTTAGAGCAGCAGCTGGTACCTGCTTAGTAAAATTCAGCTATTATTTTCCATGTAATTGCCAGCTCTTCATGTGTGATCTCCCTGAAGTCTGTGGTTCTGCTTGCTTTGCCAAATTCTCTGCCTTTCACCACTCTATGTTAATACCTGGATTAATGCAAACTGTCTCTGGATCATATTCTCCCAAATTCAGCTTGCAGGTGGCTACCAAATGAATCTTCTGAAAGCACTATTTTAATTGTGATTCAAAAAACCCTTCAGTGATTTCCCATTGCGTTCAGGATACAGTGAAAACTCTCATTATCTTGGCATTCAAAGTCATCCATGAACTGGCCCCTGGCTTCCATTTTCTAATTGTTTCTACCTCATCTCCGTTACTCAACCTTTGTTTCTAGACAGGCTGGTCTTCTAACATTTTCTTAAACATTTTGTTTTGGCCTACCTGTTAGCTTTTGTAACAATTAAGTTATGCTTATAGGTACCAGGAAATGTGCTGAAATTTTGAAGGGTGTCATTTTATTTGTCTCCACAATAACCCTGCAAGGTAGTTACCATGCTAGCCCTATTTTACAGATGAGAAAACTGATGCTTGGAGAGAGTGAGTGATTGTCTGAAAGACACAGTTAGGAAGCAGTGGACCTAAGATTTGAATCCAAACTGACTGCAGAGCCCATGATTTTAACCATTATATCTTATGCCTTTTCTTTGCTTCATTCCCCTTTCCTAGAATATCCTTTACCCTTCTCTCTATTCCCTTCATCTATTCCACTCCCATCTAGTATTGAAAGCCTCTCTGAGGTTCTAACTTTAGTTTGAAGCTTTCCCAGACTCCTTCAAACTCTAGTGAACCCCTCTGTATCTTGAGACTCGGAAGTCTGTTGCGTATTTCTCATGAAACTCAGCAACATCTTGAGTATAGTACTTAATAAACTCTGAATACTTATTGGTATCAGATTTCTTTTCTAATGAACTTCTTGTGGTCAAGCTATTAAACTCTGATTTCTCTCTAATATCCATTCTTGCCCATTGTCTTAGTTAGTTGTTTTTGTTTGTTTGTTTGGTTGCCAACATGTTTCTGAACTTAAGCAGAAAGAATTATTGGAATGTTGTGGGTTATCACAGAAGGCTGGAGAAATACACTTAGTCTGATATCAAGTGAGGCAAAGGGCCGTAGAGGTTCCCTAACAGGCCCATTCTAGGGAACACCACTACATGCTACTGGATTTCCCTTTCCTTTACATCACCCCAAATTGTGTCTATCTGGCGTTGCCATATGTTGCCTGGGAATGCCTCCTTTTGCCAGTATTTTAGGCAGTATTTAATAGCTAAGCACAGGGAGAAATGAGTCATTCTCATATTGCAGAAGTCAAGTAGTGGGAGGGATTCTGGGATAAAGAAATGTGGCACCTAAAGAGGAATAGAGGAGAGACAAGATGCAAATATTAGAATAAGAGGAAGTCGCTTAAGAGTTGCGCAAGATTCTAAAATTCCCTGTTGTAAGATAGTATTCCTCTTAAAAGTCTTGAATCTTCTAAAACTCTGAGTTAGGGATTCACAGTACCTTGGGTAAGAGGGCCCACAGATGGACTTCAGAGATTTGTGAGCCTTGATCATATATATACAGTTTCTGATATGTACTCTTTTCTGGTGAGTCCATAGTTTTTATTAGATTCTCAGGGTCCACAGTCCAAAAAGGGTTGTAAAATACTATTTTCAGAAATTAAAATAGAAACACATTCTTACCCCCAGGAAATTAGGTGACTAGAAGCAGATTCTCATGATTTTCTCATGAAAAAAATTAGATACGAAAGTTAGGCATGTACAATAATACACCCACTCATCTAACAGATGCCAAAGAGCTCTTTAGAAGATGAGATCTGTTTAGGACTAAAGACATACAATGGAACTTCTAAATATTCAATGACCATGGGTCAGAAGGGCTTCTGCTCTTTGGAATCCTTGGTTGCCTACTTAAGCCAATGACAGATTAATGGTGTAGTTTACCTTCCCAGTTGTTATTTTAATAGTATCTTGCTATTTCTTGCTCATAGTATTAGAAAGAGGCCTTCTCGGTCCCCATACTTGGACAAGGAAGGACCAATATCTCTTCATACTTGTCTTGCACAAATTGCTGCACCACAAGATGGAAGTGTGTGAGCACCTCGCATCTGAGGTATATGTATGTGCTTCAGCTAAATGTAGTTATTATTGGGGAAAAGGGAATGGCCTGCATCAGTAAAAAGTAATTGAACTAAAAGTCATGGTTGTTGAAACTAGCTAGTTAAGTGAGAGCTCCCCAAAGAATCACCATCTTAAATACAGAATCAGACCTGTGTTTTCACACGTGGTTTCTAAGGGTAAAATAAGAATGTCATTCCATTTCCTAATGGCCAAAAATAAAGCAAGAGAGGGTTCTCAGAATTTTTTAGGGTAAGAGGCCACAGTTTTAAACTGATTGTCAGGGGAGGCTTTGTGAGGAAGAGATGTCTGAGTAAAGACCTGAAGGAAATTAGTAACAAGTCATGGAATCTCTGCGACCATTCACTTCTGGGTTAAGTTTGCATCATCTGTGGCTTCCAACCTGCACCTCCACCATTAACCATGGTGAGCACTAGCAAGACAAGACTCTGGAACAAAAGCGTCCACGCAAACCACATTGTGCTTACTCATTGCTGCCTCCCATCTTGGGGGCCTCCCCCTTTCCATCTGTAGCCTGAATTCTCCTTCCAGCCAGCACATGAACAAAGCTTGTGAGCTAGGTAGCAGCCTTGCTATTTTTCTTTCTTAAAGTTCAAAACTTCCAGAATGTCGAGAACCTTTCACACAGAAATTGTTCTCTTGGTTAAGCTTCTTTTATCCACAGTACACATCATACAGCTCTGTTTGCAAAGATGCCCTCAACTGACCTTCCCTGATGTAAGAGTGGGAGTGAGTTGGTGGGCGTTTCTTGAACCTTGGCAATCATGGAGATAAGTCCTCAGTGGAGATACTCCTTCAACCATCTTTATAACCCACATTGTGCTTCATGGACAAGGAACAGTTCCTCTGGCACTTATATCACACTGATGGGCACCGCTATTGAGTAGACCCATCTGCAGATGAAGAAACTAAATCTTAAAGAAACTAAATAGCTGTGTTACACAGCAGTGGTTTTTAGAACCAACCTTTTAATCTTGAATAAATTATCTCTTAGTCCTGTGGCCTCCAAATATTTCATATCATATGCATCTAGTAGAAAAAATTGACTACACTCCCATATCCTCTGTTTATAAATTACATAGTTCTTATCAATAACTAATATTTCAAAACACAATCAACATATGGGACAAGGTTCATTGTTGAGCACAATAAATGTAAGCTCCTCATTTATTTTTTCATTACACTTAAACTGAGAACCTTCGGAATGCCAGACACTGTTCTAGGCACCGACAACACATGAATAAAGGAGATAAAATTCCCACTCTCCACTCTCACTAGAGCATAGAGTCTAGTAGAAGACTGTAATTTAAATAAATAAGTAAAATTTAGAACAGTGTAACATGCTGGTAAGTGCTATGAAGAAAAATGAAATGGGAAGGAGCATTCAAGTGGGTGTGAGAGAAGAGTTGCACTTTTACACAGCCAAAGAGAAAGTGAGCAAAAATCTAAAGATTAGAGAATTGAGTCTTTGACTCTTCGTAACCAAGGAGAACCAAGGTGTCCATGTCAATTTCCTTTATTTAGATAACCGATATAAACAGAATTCGAATATTTTCTTCTTGCACCCGAAGTGATCGTCTTGGACACCCCTCTAGGAAGACCACTAACTTACTCTACATTTTCAAGAGCAACTGATTTAAACAAACTCCTTGGGCCTCAGGTATATTATTATAGTTTACCTTTGGGATCTTGCCAGACTGATAAACTTTGGATGCTTCTTTAGGTGGCAGGCGTAGAACCTTGCAATAAATTAGCTCTTTGATTCAAGGAGTGAATTCTATGGCTGACTGTACATCACCTGGTTTATTTTGCCAGGAACAATTCTTTAAGACATCCAAAGTCATTTTGTGTTTCTTTCTTGCTTTAAATCAGGTGATTAGGAAGAAGACACACAAAAGCCCATCTGAACAGCTGGTAGTCAGTGACTTACAGGAAGCAGTTACCCGTTGGTTGTTTTTTTTTTCCCCCCTTTCTGGTTATGTTAGTATAGCTTGAGCATTTCCCTTTTTACAAGCAGAGAAAGATCGTGAGGCCCGGTGAAGCTTCAGAAGGAAAAGGTTTGACAAAACTGATATTTTCAAATATTTTGTGAATCAAATGACAGCAATAAAATGAGCTTCCGAGGAAAAGTTTTCAGACGGGAGCCCTGCGAATTTTGGAAGAAGAGACGAACAGTGAGAAGAGTAAATCAAGAAGAAATCCACAGACTTAGTTCTGTAGGTATCTAAATTTCATTGTTTGTTTTCCAGCTTTATTTCAATACTTTAAAAAAATTAATAAGATTAGCTCTGGGATGGTATTCTAACATAGGCTATGGGTTAAGTTCTAGACACAACAGAATTTTCAATTTGGATCATAAATATCCCCTTTTACTTATATGATTATTTTAAACATTGATAGAGAATTTAAGTAACTAAGACATTACTAGACTACCTGGAATATTGGAATTACTACCGTTATTTTAAAACATTGACAGAGAATATAAATAGTTAAAATATTACTAGAATACTGTCTTTTAAAAACAAAGGCCTACAATTGCCTCAGTTAAGAGCCCAATCAATGACTTGTATACAGTTGTGTTTTTTTTAAAAAAATATTGCTGCTGTTTCTTATCATGCACCATTCATTATTTGTTTTATAATTCTTAAGATAACCCAAAAGATGAAAGAAAATATAAATAAACATTGGATTAAATGAGCCAAGGAAGAGAGTAGAAAGTATTGTTTTAAAGGTTAAAAAAAGATGGCTTGTCTACTGTTTAAGTGTTTCTGGCTTATTGTTTGTAAATAAAATGAGAGCTCTGGAAATGTATACTTATTACAAAGTTCTAGATTTCTATTTGTTAGAACTATTGGCAGCTAAATATAAGAGTCTATTGCTAGAGCCCTTCAGTGAACCACATGTAATGTGGAAGGCTCATTTTACATGAAAAATGGCTGCAATGACATTATTGAGCAGTTCTTTTTACAGAAATGTTCATTCTACAGGCTGGTCAAGTTTTGCTTACTTCCCTCAGGGTAGGTGTTCTTAACCTCAGCACTACTGTTATTTGGGGGTCTGAGATTTTTTTTGTTGTGCCAGACTATCTATGCATTGTATGATGTTTTGTAACATCTCTACCCACTAGATGCTAGTGGCAAACTCTCCCCAACTGTGACAAAAATGTCTCTAATATTGCCAAATGTCCCTTGGGAGGGGAGGGTGATGTCCCCAGTTGAGAGAACCACTAGGGGTAAGTGATTTTTTTGTTTTGTTTTGTTTATATGAACATCGAGAAATAGGGCAGCTTTTTAAAAAATTGTGTACCAGAAAATGAGTCTTTATGAATAGTCATTTAATGAATATGGATAATCCAATTAATGAATAGTTAACCCTTGATAGGCCAAAATAACCAAAATAACCTTCTATATGGTAGTAACGTAATGTGGATAGAATTTACCAGACATCTGGCTCATAGGATCAGTGCCGTGTTGTTGTTTGGTTGGTTCTTGGTCATTATCTCAGTAGTGCATGTCTTCCATTGGGAAACACAGGCAAGTGAGCCCTTGATCTTGTCCCCACAGTGTATACCTGGGCCTTTCCCTGCAGCATTTCCCAGCTGGAATATTCAGAGTCCTGGATCTAACCTCTTGATCTCCATTGACCCCAAAATGAAGGTCCAGTTGCGCCTTCTCTCCTGGCTCCATAAACACCTCATCAGTTGTCTATCACGGACTTCTTAAAGAGAACAAGAGTGTGGAAAACTTTGGTCTGAGATTATTTTGACCAGCCCAGAAGACATAATTTCCCTGCTGCTTTTCTCCCAGGGGAATTTAGAAGTTCTGTGGCTTATGTCACCATGAGATTTACTTCTTCTTACATTCGCTAAAAGAGACAACACAGGAAAGAAGAACAGGTCTATCTCACAAAGACCATACATACAATTTGGCAGCAGGACAGTCCCTGGTGTCTCCCCCTATAATGAAGCTAATTACGCTATGAATTATCTTAATTGAATTTGAAGGTATTGCTACTGAGCACTATGGGAAAAGCAGCCAGTAAGGACAGAGTGTTTTTCCCACAGCATTCAGTAGCAATGCATTCACATTTAATTAAGATCATTTATACAGTGATTAGCTTTCTTCTGTGGAAGGCACTGGGGACTTTTCTGCTACTGTTGCCTGCTTACAGCCTTCATGAGATAGGCCTATCTCCTTTCACAGGTTGTCTCTTCTGTGGACTAGGGGGTTGCTCAATCCATCCTTAAGTATTATCTTGAGATGTGGGTTTCACTTTGGAAAAACAAAAAGAGAGAGAGAGAATCTAAGATAGTGAAATGCATAATTAGAGCGCTAGGGGGTCATTCTATCTCACTTTCTTGCCAACATCTGCATGATCTTGTGCAGATTACTTATATTATTCTGAGCCTCAGTTTCCTCCTCCATAAAATGTTCATAACAGTACCTACCCAGTCATAAGATTACTTACCGGAATTCAAGTTGGCCTTGTACATTCTGAACACGATTGGAACACAGTAAAAGTTATGGGTTACAAGTGTTATGTAGTATTAATAAAACCAAGTAAAAAATTTATGTTTCCATGACAAGGGAAAAAGGATATAATTGTAGTGAGATTGTCTTTTCAATGACTGCAACAAATGAAGTCAGTGGAAGGTGACACTTTCTTCCTGGGAGCCTTTCCTGGTGACAGGGCTGCTTACTCAGTAGACACAATTCTGAATGACCTCAGGCTGAGTGCTCAGGGGTCCTAAATTGGTCTATGTTTATGTGGTTTGCTTTAGAAATGTCATGTTTTTTCTTTTTCTTAGAAAAAGCCAGTTGTACCTTCCACAGCACAACCACCTAAGCTTTCTAAAAGCTAAATCAACATCCCTAGACTGGCTTCAGATATGACTTGATACGTAATGGGGAAAAAGCAATTCAAGTGACAGAATGACCAACAAATGAAGATGAGACTTAAAGATAGTTTAGAGAATAAAATAATGAATTTTTTTGAATTTTTAAATATATTTCTATATTGTAGGGAAAGGAGAAATAATGATCCTTAGAGATGATTGTTATAGATTATTTGTTTTTATAATGATTATGTGGATTCAAAGTCAATAATGTACTTTTTTCGGCAAGGCAAATACAAAAACAGCTTAGTGTCCTAGTAATCTAGAATGTCTAGCCAGATGTCTGTGACTTCCTGAAAGGTATACAACCCAAACTTTATACTCTCATGACACAGATTGAGAATTTTGTCTATTCTGTTTTCTTCAAATGTTGTTTGAAGCTGTTTATTTAACTCTGGTGTAAATTTTAATTATTTTGGAAGTTTCCCTTATGAATCCAATTTTCAAGTGTATTGTGTAAGAAATGCCTTTTTATACTTTAATTCACTTATCAAAGTACAAGGAAAATGAAATACATTAGATCAAGTAGAACAACTTCCCTTAATTTTTGAAATGTGTATGCTGTTCTGTAGTTGAAGATTTTCTTTTTAACTGTCTTTTTTTTTTAACCCAAATCATTCAGAATGATCTCTAGTGCATAGGAAGTCAATAAAAAAGTTTCCTTCCTAAGTTGCATGTCTTAATTTGTAAAGATTAAGTACACAATTAAGTTGAATTATTGTTATCAATCATCTGTGCAATTATAAAAATAAAAAATTTATTTAAATAAATGTGAGTTGATATTTTCAAGTTCTTACTGGCCAGTAGGTCTTAAATTGCCGGATTTCAGAATATTTGGAAAACTCAGTATGCATGAAAATGCTTGCTCTCTTCTTTAGTAGTAGCCTATTAACACTTTTATAGAAAACTGAAAACTATAGACAGAGGATCTAATCTGAATGTCTTTAACAGACCTCCCACACACATCATTTCATAATATGCATTGTGTTGTTACCTTTCAAGTCTATTTTTATACTTTATTCTTCTGTGTTAATGTAAACAACCTCCCTCCCTGGTCATCTGGGCTTTCTTGCTCTTACTGTTTGTCTTCTACAAACATTCTCAGAAACTATTTAGGCTCTTTTATAAGGAGTCAGTTAGGTGAATGGAAGCACAGGAAGGGGTCCCAGGATGATGGCTGCAAGCACACAATGAAATGAGACTGAATCAGGTTGGAAACACAGTGGAAGGTAGGGATGGATGCTGCAAATGGACAGGTTGGAGGAAGCAAAGAAGCAGGAGCAGTGGAATTCAAGCCAGATTCAATCCAGTCTATGGAAATGGAGAGGTGTAAATCGAAACTTGATCTGGCCTAGGAATGGAGGCCCCATAAGAGGGCTCTGGGTGTGGCCACAGCAAGAGCGAGGAGTCAGCTCAGGTGCCACATGGCTGCAGAGAGGAAGCTCTCCAGGTGGACTCAGGAGAGACTTCTGCAACTTAACCAAGAGTGACCTCACTTTCCTCAGGACTGACTGCTCAGAGAGGGAGAAGAGGTAAACCAGGAGAAAAGAAGGTAGAGGACAACCTGCACAGTGGGTAGAATCCACTCCATGACAATGCCCTTTACCTATCTGAGCAGGGGGTAGACCATTTGTCACAGCAGGGGAATGCCACCGTGGGCAGGAAGGAACACCACGATCCCAGCTGCTCTTTATTTTCCAGATGGTGGCAGTGATACAAAATCTTCTGAATTTACAGATTCCCTTAATTAGTGGCCTTTTCCATTATGGTTTTTGACACAGACGTTATCTAACATTCACTATCTGATTCCTTAGTACACCTATTCATTTTCTTTTCTTGATCCTCTTTACCCTCTTATAAAATTTGTTTTCTGTCCTTAGCACTTCCTTCCCTAAAGTGACTAGGAACATCATACCAGCCCCTAGATTTCTCATGTCTTTCCCTGGAGAACTGACAAAGGGAACAGGAATAGCCCTCAAAACTACATCTCTGTTTCAGAATCTACCCAGCAGGAAACAAAGAATTTTTTTTTAATTTTTTTAAAAGATTTTATTTATTTATTTTTAGAGAGGAAGAAATAAAGGGACAGAAAATCAACATGTGGTTAAATTTTGTGTGCCCCCTGCTGGGGATCTAGCCTGCAACCTAGGCACATGCCCTATACTGAGAATTGAACCAGTGACCCTTTGGTTTGCAGGCCAGTGCTCAATCCACTGAGCCACACCATCACCTAGAGCACAAAGAAGTTTTTATGTTATCTATTCCTGAAAGGCCATGACTTTTGCTGGAGAAGCAGAGTGAGTGGGATGGGGTGGGGTGGGGTGGGGTGGAGTGGAGTGGAGTGGACCATAGGCTTCCTGCTGAACCTGATTGAAATGTTGGGTCTTCCATCACCTTGCTCAGCAAAGTCTCATAACTCAAGTGTCTGCACGTGTAAAACAAAGCAATGATGATCTCTTCTTGACTTGATATGATACTCAAGGAAAGTACTAACTATTTATCATTATCCTTGCCATTGGCTCATGATAGTAGTAGTAGAAAAATAACAACGTTAATATGTAAGGGGTGAATCATAAAAATGGCAGTTTTTATTGTTACTATTAGTAAATTATCTTGTGTAACTATGTTATTTCTTTAAGTGAACATTTTTAAAAGATGAGTTAGTTTCAATATAACAAAAATAGCAAATGTGACCATTACCATGAAAATGGCAGAATAAAGGAAAAGGATGTGGGGCCAACAGTGGCTTAGAGATGCCTAGCTTGTCATCTACTCTAGGTGGCTGCCAATGCTTCCAATACAACCTGGCACTTCCTGGGAGAGAACCTTGTAGTATGTGGAATGTCAGCACTGAAAACAAATGTGGAAATAATCTTGTTTTTTGGCTCCAGTTATTCTGGTGTCATAGAAAAGGGATGAATTAGGCTTAGAGGAATATTAGATGATGTATGTTTTATAGAATGCGATGACATTGGAATTCATTAGTGGTACATGAGTTTACTGAATGACTTGAAGGAGTCATTGGCTATGAGAGGTTCTCCTTTAAAACCATTCAAATCCAAATAAAGACGAGAAGAGGAGATAATAGTCCTTTATAATAGGTGCTATTCCTTGTCTTACATCTTCTTAGAGTTCTGTAGTTGCAAGCAGAAGAAACCTACTCAAGTAAATAAGTACAGTCCAGAGGAGGGAACAGAAGGGAAAATGGAGAGACTGGCTGGGAAGGAATAGGGACAGACGTAAAGCATCTCAGAGCAGTGGGAAACAAGGGGTGCTCTTGGTGTTTGAACATAACGGACAGTTGTGTAGGATTTGGGCATCTCTCTGCTCAAGATCCAGAGCTCTCGGGGGAGGTGTTGAATGGGCCTTGCTTGGGTCACAGGCCCTTGATGACAGGAAGCAGGGCACTTTTCACTGCCAGACACATCAAGACTGCTTCATATGGGGGTGGGGGGAGAGTTAGGTCACCAGAAGAGAATTAAAATGCTAGTACTAAAAAAACAAACAAATAAATAACAGGACAGGTGTTACCTAGGCCAAAAAACAACAAATGTCCACTATATATATTCAGTGCCAAGTAGCCAAAACTAAGAAAGGAAATAAAGGAATGAGCTATCATTAGGGATGATTTAATGAAAACATAAGTACATGTTCTTGATAGAACTGTTTACACTGATGTGTATGACTTGTATGCTTCTGTGTATACACACACACACACATCCCCACACACATTTAACCTGTTAGTGAAAGCTTATTTGTGTGACTGTTGATACTAAAATAGTATCAGAGTTTAAACCAGTGGCAGCTTTCATCATGGATTTCATACAAATTAATCTAAAATTCCCAGCAGTTTGCTCTAAGGCATTAATTTCCCTGGTGTCAGGCAGACTTGTAATTGGGTTGTGATGTATTTATAATGATATCTATTATCTTTCAAGTGTTTCTAGAAAACCAAATGAGACATGTAATTTCATTTGATTTAGATCTTCTTGGATATTTTCTGCTTCTTTCGGTATTAGATGGAAAAGTAGCCATTTTTATTTGTTTTTTTATTACTGCTTGCTAAACAAAAGCACATGCTCCTAAGAGATATACATCGTCAAACCTACTTAAAAAGAAAATAAGACTCCAAAAGTCAGAATTTAATTTGAAAGTACATCTTATTTTATAGGCCCTGTGGAACTTATTGGTGTCTTTGGTTTTCCTAATGGAATTAAGGGTTAACAAAATAGAATATGCTGATTTTTCCATCTATCATGGTTATGTTGAATGTAATGATTAATTTTTTTTTATATTTGCAAAGGGCTTTAAAATTTACCAAATTTAACCAGGTTCATTTCACTGAAATGGACTAACACATTTAAAAAGTTACTACTGGTTGATTTCTTCTGAGATCTATGTCCTTTTTTGTTACCAAGGAAACCATTTCCAAATTCAGCTTAGTCTGAACTTCCCAGCTGTACAGTGCCTAACTTTGATGTAGCGAATGTTTTTCCATTCTCATGAAACTCTGTGGTTCAAAACACTGAAAAGGTTATAGGGTCAGCATAAGATGGCTTATTCTTTACTTAATCATTTCCTTTTTGGTAAGAAAAGCTAGTCTTGTCTTCTGAAACTCCAACATTTGAGAAGTTGTCCAGTGGAACTCCCTTTGATGAAAGGCTGAATTAAATCTGTCACACGACCACAGGCTGACAGCTGTGACCGTGCATCCAGCTGCACAGTCTCTCTCCAATTTTCTCATTTGTTTTAAACACAAATAGTGTGGAAGTTGGTTCCATTCCAGTTGCATTAAGGCCAAAGGAGCCTGGATTAAATTAAGGTCTAAAGAATCCATGTGTCATTTAGATTTTTTATTTCCTCTAAGAAAATTAATCATTTTTCTTCAAAATGAAGAAATTAGTTAACAGTTGTGTTGTTTCTGATTAGTTTTGAAGATCTTGAGATGAGAATTCTTTTCAGGGTCTCTCTGAAGACCCCTGGATCCTCACTCTTACTTTTCTGCTTGTCTGTGTGGGAAGCACGATGGGAAAAAGATGTTTATGAATTGCCATGATAGAGCCTACTGTATTGCTCCTAAAGTAAATATCTATCTCTGTTGGTTTGTTTTTCTGGGTCATTAGCCAGAATGCAAGGTTACATAAGATGAAGAAGGCATTCAGATACAAGACTAACTGTGTTATGTGTCTCTAATTAGAATAAAGTTTCCGATTACTGGAAATGACAAGGGTAATCAAAGAAGTTCAAATTAGCATCACAGTCTATACTGCATGTGACAGAAAAAAATATATAAAACTTCTCAAAAGTAAGGGAAAAAGTCCCTTTTCATCATGTGTTTCTTGAAAAGATCAGATTGTCTGAAAAAGGAGAACCAGAGCAACCAGTTCACATTGACAAACTAGAATGAATTTAATGGTGAGTAACTAGGTTCAGCTCCCTAATTACACTTAAAATGTAGAACACAAACACTTGGGCCCCAAACATTATTTTTTATTCCTGTCACATCAACCCGTTCCCCTGATTAGCCCTTGGTGATCCTCTTAATTCCCCAGTGCTGACAAGCTTGGCCTGCTTGTGAGTAGATGAAAACTACAGAAACCGATTCTAAGTATCTACAACTTGATTGTACTCAAAACATTTATATATTAATATTTGAGTAATAGTAAACCAATGCTAAATGTAATCTTTTTTTAATCTGCAGGTATAAGTATGTAAAAATATTTTCTAGGCTGTTTCTTAAGGAAAAATAAAGATAGAATTTCAAAATCACTTCCATTTGCTGATATACACAATTGGGTAGATCACCTTCCTTCTACCTATGGGGGACAGAGCAGCCCAACTTGATTCAGGAGATACATGGAGGAAACACTGCCCTTTTTTAAAAATTTCAGTGTTTTTCCTTATGTTATTACCTCTCTTGTCTCCACAGAATCATTAATTGTTAAAGTTTGTTTGTTTGTGTTTTAAAAGGAAATTTAGATAATAGCTATAGAAGCCCATAGCTATAGAAGCCCAGTTCTTGGTACATGAAAAATTTAGTGTAATTAGTTCAGTTGGTTGATTGACTTGACTTGTTTTATGGTAAAACATGTAGAGCAATTTCAGTCATTTTCAAATACAGACAAATCTGTATTTGTCCAGCATTGGGTGGTTCACGTGACATCCTCACATTCTGCATCTCCTTGATCTTTGTGATGGCACTACGACAAGCAGGTCACTGGCTTTTGACTCATTTGAGTCAGCCTCACTAAGTCCCAGTTTAAATGACTTATCCAAATGATGCAGCTGGTAGGAAGAAGGCCCGGAACTACCAAATACAGATTCTGACTTGTAGTCCTTTGTGACAGTGACGAGTGCGCAGAGGTGTTAAAGTAATTTTCCAGATTTTCAGGGTACCCTACAGAACTCAAGACACTTTAGTAAATACATTGCTGACTGTTCTTCCCTTTTATGCTGACATTTTCCCCAGTCTCCTTTCCTAAGTGTTTATGTATCTTCTTTTTAATTACTTGAAGATATTAGTGCTTGAACTTCCATGTGAAGTCCCCACTGTGATTTTTCAAGGTTCCCTCTCTGGTGGATTTTCAGAGGATAAACAGTCTTAAAGTCAAATGACTCCCCCATCTTTCCATGGAGGCACAATTATTTGAAAGACCAAGTTCATTTTTTCATCATGATGAAAGCAATCCATGTTCTTCATAGAAAATTTAGAGAAGGTGAAAATTGAAAGTAACAAAACCCTAAATGTCATAGAGTCATCTGAATATAATAAGTGATAATATTTGGGTCTATATTTCTAATTATTTTTCTTTTAAAATTTTAAGTATCATGCAGTTATTCTGGTATGCAATATTTATTCCCACTTTTACTTAACAATAATACATGAGTAATTTTGCTTGTTATTGCAAACTTCAAAGACTCAATTTTAATGGCAATGTATCATAATTGTTTAATCATTCCTTATCCTTGATAATTTATTGTTTCCCATCTTTAGCTGACCACATTCTTCAAGTCTTACTACCTCTTATAAATCTAGGATTCTAGATTCAACTCTAATGTCACAACATGTGTGAATCTAGAAAACCAGTGTCTAGATGATCTGGACCTTCTTTCCTTCTGAGGTGGTGCCCCTTTTTTATCTTTTCCTTTGTAGCAACAGTTGGCATCTTGATCACATACCCCAACCTCTTTGTGTTCTCCCACAAAAGCCACTCACATGCAAAATGTTGTGGGTCAACTAACAGCAATGAAGGATTGAAGAGTTACAAGGAGGAATCATCACATGCACTACGTAATTATTTATTGATTTGTTCCAGCCTCTATCCTATTTCCAAAGCCCTCCCATTGGAAATAGGGATTATATTTATAGTGCCCATTATAGTACTAAGCCTCTCTCCACAATGTGCAATTCTTTGAAAAATATAAACCACACTTTTTGAGCAGCAGCTCTAGTGCCTTTCATTTTTGGACATAGCATCTACCAGCTTGCCTGCCTTTCTTATCTCTCTTGAGGTAAATATATATTTCTCCATCTTGTTACCAAGACATCTTTTTATAAATCTTGGGTTACAGGTGTGATTGTTTTTAAAATAGAGTCCCAGAAAATGAATTTCTGGATGGAATGACATAAACTTATTTACTCACCAAATATTTATTGAATGCCTACTATTTGTTCTTTGTGCACATTAATTTTATAATGCAAGTGCTTTATAGCCAGGGCTAGTGAAAATTTAAAACTTAGTACTTATGTGATGAGCACTATGGATGTGGTACTGTTCTAAGAGCATAGCAAATAATACCTCATAACATGCATTCTCAAGTGTGTGTTACACTCTTGGTTGCACCTCAACATAGGAAACCCATTATCACACTTCCGCTTTCATTCTGGACTTCCCTAAAACAAAGTTGCGTAGTCTCAGTCATTTCCAAGTTGGATTGTATTTCTATTCTCGAGATAGGTCTAGGTTGATAATTTAGTCATTTAATTTTTCAGTGTGACATACTTCAAATGCTTAGTTCTTCAGTGTCATTTCTTCTCCCATTTGATTTTTAATTACAAATATGAAAATAATTCAGATATTTGTGATGGAACACTACATTTCTGAAGTTAGAATCTTTAGCTAAGGCATAGACAGTCAGCTTGCTGCAAACCAATTAAATGGCTCTTGGCAGCCCTGGCTATTACCAAGATGGCAGGTTGACCATCTCTAGGACTTGGACGTTTTGCTGGCATTCCATGAGACACTGCAGGCAGAAGTAGAAGGGAAAGGAGCATTTGTTTTGTGACAGGATCCCATTCTTCTGCTGTGAAGTTCAATTGGAGGAGAGCTGTGGATCTGGGGAAGTGGAGCAAGCAAATCCCTTAATACTATGTAAGAAGAATAGGGCGTATTACCCAGTGGTGCAACACCAACCCTGCTGCATAATAACAGGGACTGGTGGGTGCCTTTTCCCAGGCCTGGAGTGGTTTTAGAATAGCTAATGACATTCATTACTCATTGGAGAGAAAGAGTGTGAGAGTATAAAGCACTATAAAAATCCAGTGCAAATCAGGGCAATCTTGGCACATGCCTCATCCCAGTTGGTGCATTTCCAAAAGGAAGGAGGCACATTAAATTCAGGAGGGACAAACTCAACCGTTGCAAAGCAGTAAATCAATGCTGCTCAGTTCCCAGTCACACTCAATGTCTCTGCAAGCAGCAGTAGTGAGAAATTAACTTATCCCACCATCCTTGTATATGTCTGTCTTTTTCACCAAAACACTAAACAGATGGCTCTCCTGTTCCAGAGAGGACTATGGGCTCCTTAGCCTGGATTCGTCCATCGCTGATCATAACACATTCATGGCCAACACCACCAAATTCCAGGCTCTGGAGGGTATGAAATATATTATTGTTATTTTTATTTTTAAACCTCATGTTCATATAAAGCGTTGAATATCTTGACAGTTACACATTGACTAACAAATTCCATGGAAAGATTGAACTTAACTAATATGTCTCCCCCCAGAAGTCGACTGAATGAAATATATAAAGCAGATCTGCTAGGTTTTGCAGGCCCATGTCACCTTAAACAGGAAAGGCTTAGTAAGTGTTGTTAATTGATGGGCTGGTATGTCATAGCCTGAAATGAATAAATAAAAATCCATCCTCCATCAGATACTGACATCTGTTGTAAACTGTGCCTTTTATTGGACATATCAAAGGGAGTTTAAAATTTAGTTTTTCCCTGGCTTTATTGATAACTTGTGCCTTGTGATCTCTGATTTTCCTATTGTAATAATTTATGTGGCATTAACTTTGGATGGAAGGTGGACCCTCGTAAAATGTCTTCTTTGAAGGTGTTCTTGTCTCCAGCTTATTTATTCACGCTGTAGTTTGTAACTAATGGGAATTGAAATTAAGATAGTGCAAACAAGATTGGAGGAGGTCTCTTAAAACATCTTGATGTCATTTGCCTTTAAATCAATTAATTGGTGCGCGTGCGCGTGCACACACACACACACACAAACAGAGCCACATTCTCACATGGTGGTGTGAAGAAAAGAAAGAAGTAGGAAAGTGCTAGCGGCTCTGCCATTAGCTGTTGGCATGTGAGACCAAAAGGCATAAAACCTTTAAACTGAAAATTCACAGCAAGGGGAAGGGACATAACCAACCAAATCTGTGGCTGAGATAACTTTCTGATGGTTTTACAATGCATTCTGTATGATTTGCTACATTTAATATACAAACACTATATTGGGGTGGCGGGAGGGGTTCCAGAATAAGTCACGTGTTCTGGACGTGAAGGGCTTTTGGAGCAATTGGTAAAATAAATGTGTGATTTTGCAGAGTAATAGGTAATAGAAAAAGACTACTGAGGTCTGTAGCTGAACTGAAATGAAATGCCATCACTTAAAGACTCCTTTCAAGCCAAAAAATAAAATGAAATAAATATTTGAGCCAAACCAAACATCTGGAGCCTGCACGCCACTTGAACTATCATTTTGTGATCCTTGGAATTAATCTTTTTGCCTGGGGAAATAGGGAATTGTAACATAAAATAAGTCTAATAAAATATATCAAAAGACATGGATTTTAGAAGGATTTTGTCTTTAATTACTTGCATCATGCCATAGTGTCTCTGTAGCTTCTACTTCAAAATGTTGAAGATTTCACAGCTCTTTCACTTAATAGATTATGCTGGGCAACTAAATTTCTTTTTTTCTTCAAATATTGTATGGAGTTCTATATTTTCACTTGCTAAACCTAACAATCTTACTTGAAGGGCCCTTCCAGGGAAAATAGTCACTTTACATTATGCTCAATTTATGTAACCTTTTGTAAAATGAGTTTGTTTTTCTTTTACTCTGTTCTAATGCAGAAAATACACGAAAATCATTGTTCCTGGTTCATTGTGTTCCATTTCGTTGTTTCATTTTTTTATATTTGGAAAATCATCAAAATAAACATTGTTACTTTGAGGAGCCCACTAGAAATTATTAAACTGTCAATAAAAATTTCTGGAGATTTACCAGCAGAGGTCTTCCAAAGAAGGCCTTAGAAATGGAAGCTGATTCGGTGTTTTGCAGACTGGAGAGGGGCGAGGCTGGTGAGAAACTGTTGATATCACTGATGTGAAAAAGAAAAAAACAAACTTTTTTTTCCTTTATGAGATCGTTCCAGCATACGAATTTCATGATGACCACTCCGGCTTCCAGGGGCCTTAAAGTAATCCAAACGACCATTTCTTGTCACTTTGGCTGGCATACATACCTCATCAAAGTGCCAAGGAACTCAGCTTGTGTCCTTGGTTTTCCGTTCTATAATGTTTAAGTCTTTCTTCTGTACTCCATCGTTGAGAGTAAACATAACAACCCTATAATGAAACAATCGCTCCTTCTCCCACTAGCATTTATATTTTTGGTGCTGTGGGCAGTTTCTTTGAGGGAAGTGCCTTTCTTCTTGGCTTCAGGACTTTAATGCAGTCAATTACCTATTTTTCAGACTCTTCTCCATTTTCACCATATGTGTTCATAATAGTTATGTTGTTCAGTTATGTTGGAATTACCCAACTTCTCTCTACTGTGGCGAAGAGGCTCAGAGCCAAGCAGTTAATCCTGACACAGGATCCATGCTCCAGTGACATCTAAGACAGCTTGTGATACTTTGATTGCTAGTAGGGAGCCGGCATTTTAAAATAGACTCAAGTAGACCTCACCAGGAAGTATCTAATTCAGCAAAAGTGACAATCATCATCATAAGACTATAACAAGTAACAGAAGGCGCCTCTTCCCATTGACAAAGGTAAAGTTTATGTAAACCTGCAGTCTATGGCTGTGATAGGGCTAAAGACCATGACCTTTCAAGGCTCAGTGCGGACAGCTTGAATTACTGAGAGGGAGGTCAAGTAGTTCAGGATCTTCTCCTATTATTTCAGATCTGGAAGTAATAGTTATGTGCTTTGCCCTACATGCCTGGAGTCTCTGTGAGTCTGTTGGAAGGGTTGCACACTGTCAGAGCAAGCCCAGCGATATGAAGGGATGGAACCTAAGCAGGCAATAAGAAGGTTGTATTTGCCCATGGTTAATATCACTTTCTCTTTTCCCACAGCAAGAAAAACCCAAGCTTCTCGAGCCTTTGGATTATGAGACTGTCATTGAAGAACTTGAAAAGACACATTGGAATGATCCCCTTCGAGACCTCCTCTTCTTTCCCGCTGATGACTTCTCAGTAAGTGTGTTCTTTTCAAGCCATTGAAGTTCAGGAGGGCCCTGCCGGTGACCCTCCCAAAGGTGTCTTCTTCTCTTGTTGATCAAGGGGAGTCCAGCCCTTCCTGTGGTTACCCTTGTTCACAGTCACTGCAGTGGGAGTCAACATCCAGCAATTTCAAGGGCCCAAGCACCTCATAAATGTGGGAGATAAGGGCTCAGTGACATGGTGGCCCCTAGGGAGGGGAGCGGCATGGGGTGCCGCCTGGGTCCAGTTAGTACTGTGGCCCTGCCAATGTTTCTAACCACTGTCCTCCCTGGCCTCATGGCCTCCCTCAGGCCTGTTCTAACCAAAAGCTTCCAAGCCAGTGTAACAAACCAATGGCAAAGGCTGGACTCCCTTGGCAGAAAAGATGTAGTTCTTAAAAATCACCCTGAATCTTGGGTGTCCTTTAGTAAGGAAATGGTGAGGACTATAAGCAAAGAAAGATAGGCCAGCACATTTTCCTAGACGGTTTGTGATCTTGGACAATTCTCCCTGACACACAGACTGCTCTTGGGGCGGCGAAGAGAATGAATGGAAAGGGAATTTGTTTTGGAAACACAGTAAAATTATGGATGCTGAGCACCCACGCGTCCCAACCATTCCATTTGTGCCCATTTTAAAAATTTAAAAATGGTTAGTAAATATCCAACTATGAAAACAGAGATCTCAATGGGCAGGTGGTAAATTTTCCTAAAAGAAAGGCACTCTCAGACATCACAAACAGGAGCGTTTGAAAGCAGAGGAAAAGCAGCTTCAGGCTCATGCTGGGAAATGGCTACTAACATGGGAACCTTTGCAGAGTTCTGTGCCCTCAGAGCTCACACTTCCCCAAATGGCCCGGACCCTATTCTTTCCCTTAACCTGGGGGTAGATCTACCTCCTGGTTTCTCAAGCTTCACTGTTTTCACCTTCTTCCATGGATTAATAAGAAAGAAGGTATATGAAAGTTAACTTTCTGTTCCAAGTGCAAAGAAGAATGAAGAAAGGAGACAGATTTATAGTTGGGGGTGGGGGGAAAACCTCTTCCAATCCTTTTCAGAATTTTAAGTGGTGCCCACTTTAGTGTTTGACACATTTGAAGAAAGGCTTATCTCATGTAGAAATCTCATTTCTGTGGTTGGACTAGGCCACCAGGTCTTGAACTGCAAACACAAAGTTGAACCATGTTTTATTTTTTTAATTCCACATCCTCATTTTCTCTCAGACTGAAGGCAAACTTCACAAACAGCTTTTTCCTGTCAAACATCAACACACACACACACACACACACACACCCCTCAAAACTTTGGAGAACCTTTTCTTCTAGCTCTGTTGTTCAGAAACATGTCAAAAGCTACTCTGTTTACCCAACTCAAGAAGAAAGTGGAGGCATGTAGACGGGATGAAACATTTGCACTGAATTTAACTTCATTTGAGGGCATCTTTCCACACTCATTGAAGTTAAGGAAGGTCTGGTTATGGAATGATCTTTGCCATCCTTAATGGTTTATACAATAACATACTTTCATTTTCCCAATGTGAACATTTCAGTAAATACACTAAATTATTTTATCCTTTGCCTGCTCACAGGCCTTCTGTGGCCACCTCCAGTACCATCAAAACAAAGGGCAAAAACATTAGCATTGCCCGAGGGCTTCTCTGACATCTGATCCTTACTTATTCTTCAAGACCATTGTCTTCCTCTTCTACCCAACCCTCACCCCATCGCACACAGTTATCCTCATTCCCAACTGGGGTAATATACTAGCACAGTTCTTAGTAGAATAGTCTGTCACCCCTCAGACTATGTCCTTCCTTTATTCATTCAAAGAAAGTATAATACTTCATGTGAGGCATGAATCTCAAAATGGGGAAACAGCAGTGATGAGACAGAAATTACCTTATTTTAATGGGGCTTACCTTCTGGTGGGAGGAATCAGGCCAAAAAAAAAAAACCAACTAAGCAAATGAATTAACAGCAATTGGGGTAAAGAGCAGTTCTGTGAAGAAAATGAGACAGGGCCATGCAATAGGGACCGACTAGAAGAACTGGGTTGGATTGGATGGTCAAGGACAACCCGTCTATCAAAGTGACATTTGAGCTTAATTTTGAGTTCTGGAGGAGGGCCTACCATGCTAAAACCTGGGGAGGAAAGGAAGAAGTGTTTTGGGCCGAAAGAAGCTGCTGCAAAGGCCCCAAAGAGCTCTGAGATGGAAGAGCAGTGTAGGTAGGCAGAGGGAACAGTTAGACAGGAGGTCAGGCAAGGACAGGGTAAGATTTTGCACCTTATTCAAAAGGCAACTGGCAAGTCATTGAGGTGTTTCAAGGGAGACAGATGACCTGGTATATGTTATTAGAACATCTAAGAGGGTGAGGAAGACCCTGGGAGACTCGTCGGGAGAATGGCTTCCAACTAGCAGGTACTCAAGGGACATATGATGCCACCGAGTCCCTATTATCAGAAAATGTCATCTCAAACAGCTGAATTATTATTTGCATTAAGCACCGGCTAAATCAAAGGATAATGTCGAATATTATTACTACATAACATTGCCAGTTTTTGAACAAAATTCAGATGGACAGGTTTTCCTCTTTCTTGCTCTACAAAGAAAGAGTTGACAAACTGTGGCGCGTGGGTAGCCTGCTGCCTATTTTTGTGTGTCCTGTGAACTAAGGATGATTTTTATGTATATTTTTAACACAACCTTGTTGTATTTTCTTCACCAAACTGGTTAAATAGTGGAAGAAAACAAGAGCCTATTTTGAAACTCATAAAAATTATGTGAAATTCAGATTTTGGTATCCATAAATGAGGTTTTACTTGAATACAGCATTGCCCTTTTCTTCACCTATTGCACAGGGCTGTTTTCATGATACACGTGCAGAGTTCAGCAGAGGGGCAGTAAGTGCAGCAGAGAGAGAGGATCCTAAAATATTTATCTGACCCTTTACTTTTGGGGAGCTCTGCTATGCAGATCCCTGCTAACATGAGTTGTGTTCACATTTTGGGTTTTTCCTCCTCCTTCATGTGGAATAAAGAGCCTTCCTTAAAAGCTCTCTGTCCCTTGTCTGCTCTATCCACAGCCCATGTCACATGTCACAGGGCACCTCCTAGTCACCAGGCTGGATGATCATTTCCCAGGCTCATCCGTGGGCGATGGTGAGGATTCTGTGGCATGTGTGTGGACAGTCTCCACTCATCCCATGGGAAGTGGAAGTAGATGACCACCCCGGCCCTCAAGTATCACCAGGTGGAAGGGAGCAGGGAAGCTCCCCAGGGTCCTTAGCCCAGACTTCAGCTCACTTCAGTGTTTCTACATTTCCCAGCACCCACACTTGGAGCAGACATGCTTCATTACTTGGTTTGTTTAATCAATATTTATTCAGCACCCACAAGGCACTGAATATAGAACAGCACTTCCTCGACGAGTGAGACTGACAGGAAAAACAAAAACCCTGTGATTAAGAAGTGTGTGCCCTAATATGGATGAAAAAGAAAGTTGATTAAGAATGCTTATAGTTAAAGAAGATCAAGAAGCTCTGTGTTGCTTCTCTCTATCCGTCCTCCTGACCTAAGTCGTCGTCATCATTTTTGGCCTGAATCCCCAGAAGTTGCCTTTGAGGGGTCGTCCTGCTTCTTTCCTACTTCCACTCAATTCATTTAGAGAAAGCTGTTAGAAATGCAAGTCACATCATGCCAGGCATCTGGTTAAAACTTTCCAGTGGTTTCTCATTGTCTCAAGTGTCCCGTCAAGCTCTTTCTTGCCATTGTCCCAGTCATCCGGTTCCTGGTGACCTCTGAGCCCTCATCTCCTAGCCTGGTTTCCTTTGCTCACTGCAAGGATGCCTAGCATTCTCTCCATTCCCTGAACTTACCACGTTCATCGGGCCTTTTCCCTCTCTGCATGCTGGTTCCTGTTTTTCATTCATGGTTTGGTTCTAACGCTGCCTCTCCAAAGACACGTCCCTGACTTCAGCCAACCCCACTCCCACACTGTGCTGCGCTGCCCAAGCAGCCCACTGGCTTCTCTTCGTAGCACTTATCACTACCTAGAAAGCGCTCGAGTTGCTTTTCCCCTCCTCGTCTTCCTCACTGTTAACCTGCAGCCTCTGGTAGGACAGGGATGTCTTTTGTCATGATCATTGCAAGACCCCCAGCAACTAGGGTGGCCCTTGCCACAACACAAGTGCAAAGTGAGTATTTATTTCAGAACTATGTCGGTTATTAGTTTAGAATATAACTCCAATCCTTTTAGGAACCAAATGGCCATTCTGAAATGAAATTTGAGAATAAAGAGAATGAAGTAATCGGCCTATCTGGTTAATGAGAAAAATGGTCATTACTGTGTTTTCCTTTTTGACACCGCTCAACATATCACCTTGAAGAAGCAGCACCAAGAACATGACCCCCTTCCCCAGAGGCTCATTTGACCTAGTACAGAGCCTGGCTCACTTCCTCCCTCTAACACATAATGAACTTATTCACATGCTTTTTGTTATCAGGCAAGGGAGAAATCAGTTTAGAACTGTATTTCGAGTACTCAACACAATGTCTGGCTCATGGGCATTCAGTAAAGATCACTGAACATTGAATTAAAATCGTCTTCTTCCAAGTAAAGAGACTGAAGTAGAAGCATCTTCTTTATCTTGGCACAGCAGGTAGAAAAGGTTTCTCCTGGTGCGTGGGTTCTGAGAGCTGGTGTGATGATCTCGTGGGTGACTTAACTATGTTTCCCGAGAAAGAGGCTGTTTAGATGCGTTCACTAACCCAGTTCAAAAACATGTACAACTTCGATAATTACTTTATAATTATATTTGCAATTCTTGTTTTTCTCATTTTTCTTTTTGAAGCTGGTAGCAATAGAAACTTAAGACCAACAAATGAAGAACTTAGCCACCAACTAGTGGCTTAACAAAACAGGCAAGGAGAGTAAGAAGGAAAGGAAAAGCTAAAGGACAGTTTCAGGAACACATTGAATCACATCAGGGAGTGATTCCATTTAAGGAGAGGCAGAAAATGCAGGACAAAAGGTGAGAAAGCCAGAAATGAGTTTCTTATTGAGAGAAAGATGCAGAGAGCCTGAGGTGCAATCATTTCTGGAAGGTGTGGAACTTAAATAAGAAAGTGTAGAGCCTGGGAACTAGCAATATCCCACATGGTGAGAAAGTCTTATCACCTTTATTTCGGTCCTGCCCACACCAGGAAAACTGCTCTTTCGCCCCTCAGCCTTATGGGCCCCCTTCTGTGAGCTAAGGTGTGAACATCACCAATATAAACAAGGAGCAGTGCTTACTCCTTAGGTTATACTTTCAACACGGGGCAGTGCTGTGGTCAAAGTCCAAGGTCTGTGCTGCGCACCTGAAAGAGGCTGTTTAGAGAGTTACGATCTTCTC
Source organism: Pteronotus mesoamericanus (assembly GCF_021234165.1). Classification (NCBI taxonomy): domain Eukaryota; kingdom Metazoa; phylum Chordata; class Mammalia; order Chiroptera; family Mormoopidae; genus Pteronotus; species Pteronotus mesoamericanus. The sequence goes on from NW_026555277.1 coordinate 4,105,537, forward strand.
ACAGTTTTCTTTATATCAAATCCCTGATGCATATTAGAATTGTATCTCCCAGCTCTTCAGTACATCCTGCAGTTTTCATTGGCTCGCTATTATTACTGAGTGAATTATGATTTTTTTAGTATACCAGAGGCTTGTTCTTTTCATAGTATGTTTTTAGCTATAAAAAGACACTGGTATGTGGGGATTTCCAGACTCAGCAGCCACGTGGGTCATTTGGTGAGAGGAAGCAGAAAGGCCTTAATATTTTTTTTAATTGCAAAGCAAAAAGGTCGTAAGTTCTTTGCTTCTTGTTGTTTCTCTTACTGAGACACAACATTTTACAGGAATCTCAACTTCTTTTTAATCCTTGGCTTCTGAGGCTTTAAATGGCTCACAGTGTTCACGCAAGCATACTGTAATTGCCACTTAAAAGCTAAGTAATAGTCTTTGTCAAACTAGGTTATTTCTAAGTTATAATATTACTCTCAATTACAAGCTAATGAAGCTGAGATTTGAAAGGGCTCTTGTTCAAGGATGGAGAGTAATTGTGAGGATGGAAATCAAACATAAGCACCTTGACTTTGCTATTAGAGTTTCTATCTAAATAACCTACTTTTGGTCAGCTGCGTCTTAGAAAAATAGGGTGCACAACTGGAGAGAAGTATTCACTCCCCAAATCCCACAGTGAGTGGTGTCATTAGTTAATTGGTACACTAGTGAAACGACCGTAGAGTGTTTTTTTCAGTTCAGTAAGACTATGTGGAGACTGCTCTGGGCTCCATCGTAGTAGAAACATGTGTCCAAATAAAAACCTGCACACTTCTGTCATAGCCAGCATAACTCATGATAACCCCCAAGTGGAAACAGCCCACCTGTCCACCAAATGATGAATAGATAAACAATCCCACCTAAAAAGCAATGAGGCACTTATATATGTGACAACATGGATGAAACTTGAAACTGTTACACTAAGTGAAGGAAAAGAGAAACCAGTCACAAAAGGCCCCGTATGGTATAATTCCATTTACATGAAGTGTCCAGAATAGGCAAATTCACAGAGACAGAAAGCAGATTAGTAATGGTCAAGGGTTGAGGGGGAAGGAGATTAGGAAATAACTGCTAATGGATATTAAGTTTCTTTTGGGGTAATGAAAATGTTCCAAAATTAAATAGTGATGATGGTTGCACAACCCTGCAAATATACTTAGACCAGTGAATTCTAAACATCAGAGGGTGAGTTTTATGGCATGTCAATTTTGTCTCAATGGCATTGTTATTTAAAAAAAGACAAATGTATTTGAAAAAACAAATTAAAAAAAAGAGATTGTTCTAGACATGTCTGTGTTCAAGTACTTCATTCTTTAAGAGAATTAAAATATAACAAACAGTGAAGAACGTGGCAAAACATTTCATTTATTGTTATAATTTATTTCCAAAGCAGACTTAATGTGGCTTGCACATATACAAAAACCAAAACACACACACACACACACACACACACACACAGAAAAAGACTGACTTCACTGATCACTAGCAGAGCTTTTGGTTCTAAAAGAATCTCTAGTTAAGCTGCAGACTTCATATATGATACAGAGAGTAAATCTTATAGTTGAAAAGAGAAAATACATGTTGCATGAATTAGAGAAGATTTTTTCAAAAGCAGCTGACACCTGTACTAAAGCTGAGATGAGGAAAGAAAGGAGTCTTCCGAGAGGCAGGGGAGCGTGAGTAAGGCTTAGGCAGCACGGAGCCTGCATCAAAAAAGAGACGTGAGCAGCCCCGTGGGAAGGTGCTGTAGTGGGGTGGCCGCGGCAGGTCAGCTCACACGTGAGGCCCATTGCTCCTCACGGGACCGTGTCTGTTGGCCTCACAGCCAGCGGCCTTCTTCACTGTGCCCTTCCTTGGACAGTGAGATCAGAAGACAGCCTCGATTCCTTGCCAAGGGAAAGACTTGGTGCATAAGTATCTGAATACTGAAGCACGGACTTTATTCATGCTCATGTTTTTCCATATGCAGAATATTTTGTCCTCACCTCCTTAGAAGGGATGAGACATATTTTAAAGACTGGAAAATGAATCACAAAAAAAGAGGTGAAATGACTTGCTCACTGGTTTGCTAGTCCAAGAGTAAAACTTGAACCAGGTCTGCAAACCTCGGTACTTAGACACTTAAATATTGCCATGGAGACGTCCCCATGCGCGACTTGGCTGGATGAGGACAGCTGTCCAGTTATGGGTGACTGCTCACTATCTGTGCCTTCCCCATATGGGTTGACTTCAGCAAAACAAGGACCTCCCCTTTAAAGCACACTGAAGGAATTAAAGTGGTATTCTCATGTATTTAAAAAAATAAAATCAAAACGACACTGTTCCGAATGTAAGGGAAAAAATTGGTTTTCAAGCAACTAATGTATAAGTGCCTGCTCTACTAAACTGAAAGAAAGGCACTGTCAGTGTTAGTCTGAGAAATTCAGGTGAAGATCACTTTTGAACATGTGCTTAGGTTGGACTTGATCACGAAGTGTTACTTACTAGTCCCTGCTGTGAACCTTGCTGACTTCTTAAGCTGGGACTGGCTGATGCATACAAACCCCATCATTTGTGTCCTCTTTTTGGAACAGCTGGGATCTACAATGCTGTCACAGGAAGCTGTGCTCAGCCCCAGGTTAAGAAAAGCAGCCTCTTTCTTAGACTTTGAGAGTGGCCTTTGGTCAACTGAGAAGTGGCCCCAATGTGCTTGGAATGAAGTCATCTGTGGTCATTTTAGTCTGAGGAATGGTGACTGGTGAGGCCACCAAGACTACACACTGAAGAGCAGAAGGAACAGGAAGGTGACAGAGCTGTAGCCTCAGATGTCTGAGTATTATGGACCTGAAAACCCAAAGACAGGCCTGCATGCATTGTTTCATAAATTAAACTGATAGTTTCCATTTCCAAATGCTTTGTCTCTGGACAACAGCCCCTTGGAAAATGCTACCACCGAAAGAGGAGCTCGGCTGCCTTCCTGGGCAGCCTCAGCTCCATTTCATGCTGTTGAGCTCTACTGATTGTCGACCAGAGGGTTCATAAAAGAGAACAGGAAGTCTGTTGTGGCCAAGGCAATTTGCAGTGGTCTGAAAGCATCCAATTCTCAGAAAAGAAATTCTCTGTAACCTTAACAAATGTGACTCTGTATACTTTTCTTTTTATTTGATAATTTATTTTTGCTTCAAAGGAGACTCATTAAAGAAGTCACAAATGAGCAGAAGTACCACAGTTTTACAGTTGAAACTCTTCAGAAGCGTTCTGCTTTTTCATGCGAACTCTCCAGTATTACCAGAAAACAGAACTGAGATCAATAGTATGTTATGTGACGTGTATTCCTTTTCTTGTATCTTCTGTATTCTGTTCCAGGTGGTAGATGTGCAGTAATTGCATGCATATTGTAAAATAATGTTTTAGATTTATCTCACGGTTACATGGGCGTGATTCAACCCCTGTTGTCACTCCATAACTAGAGGTCATCAGGAGTCACTCAGAGCTGTTGTGCACATGATCAGTTTTTATGGCCCTGACCTGAATGAATTTCCAATCTCATACATTGCATGTGAGTGTTAGCTTATGTATTGAGGCTCTATCTTTACTATATGACATCATGAATCAAGCAGCCATGTAATTATTATTACTGAAAACCTGAGTTCACGTTCCAAAAACGTACCATTAAGGGGAAAAAAAACTTGGTCAAGTAGCTCAGTATTCACTCTGTCGTATTATACCACTGGGTGGTGGTCTTAGTGGGACAGTCGGTGTATGGCGTTGCTGAACTATTACTGAACAGGAAGCTTACAGTGGGTCCATGTTGCTCTGCTCTCCACCAGACTGAGAGCATTTAGAATAGCTACAATTTTTTTTCAAGAGGCAAGAAATGAATGGGCGTCTGTAGTGCATAATGAAAAAGAGGAATTGTGTGCTTTTTATATAAAAATTTTATTAGAAAATAGTGGCTGAAGTATAGAAAGGCTTTTGAATGAGAGGGGAAAAAAAATCCCTAATCTTGACAATGGATTATACTATGTAATGTTCCCTGGAAACCAAGCAAGTGACACTGTGTATGTGAAAATTATTTGTCCAAACAAGAAATAAGTTATCCCCAAATAATCAAAGTCCAGCAATAATCCCCAAAGCTCAATTTAGGTTTGGATTTTAATCTTCTACTTCAAACTTTGAATTCATTCACTGTTTATCTAACAGAGTGAATAACAAAAAAGAAACAAGGTGAAAGACGAAATTCAAAAGAAATGAAAAAAGATAAATTCTAGATAATAATAAATTTTAAATTCTCCCTATCATACTTCCCACAGGAGGCGATGGCTCCCTGTGTGTGTGTCCACACAGCTCAGTCCACAGCTGTGGTTCAGGATGAGCATTGATTTTTACTGTATGATGAATCTTCAACATAGTGTTCTCATTATTTCTTAGTCTCTGTTCTTGTTAGATTCACATGACATTCTTCCTCTTTCACCAGGTCCAAGCCTCATGCTCCGCAGGCACTCAGATACTCACACACCCATTCACACAGATACACTCACACATGCACACACATCTGCTCACACACCACACACACTCACACCATGCATATTTACACACACTCGAGTACTGCGCATTCTCATGCATACTCACACACCACACACACATAAACACTCACAGAACCTACTTATCAGGTACACACGTACTCAGACACATAGGCACACTCATATACCATACGCAATCACATGAGTTCACACAGATGCTTACACACCACATGCATACTCATGCGTGTTCACACAGAACACAGATATGTATGCTCACACAGACCCAACACCTTCAACAAGTAAGTATTTAATCAGGGGAGTCCAACCTTTTGGCATCTCTGGGCCACACTGGAAAAAGAAGAGTTGTCTTGGACCACACATTAAATATATTGTGACATGTAAGCACAAAAAAACCCCTCATAATGCTTTAGGTAAATTTATGATTTTGTACTGGGCTGCATTCACAGCCATCCTGGGCCACAGGCAGCCCACGGGCCACAGGTAGGACACTCCTGACGCCATTAAGCCTCCAAATGAGGCACTGACATTACAGACCCAATTTCTTGCCCTCACGGAGCTCACATCAGGAGTGAAAGAAAGAGGGAACCTGAAGAAAACAGGAGCCCAGAACTGGAAGAAAAGCAATGATGCCATTGGCTACAGCAGCTGTGAACTCAGAAGACCGAATTCCCCAGATCCCACTGGATCGCTCTCCTTCCCATCTTTCCTTCAAATAAGAAGGGGTTTGAGACTTTCATTGGTTCCAAAAATTGGTCTTGAAAAAACATCCCTTATCTCAAACAGTTCAAATGAGCTTCATTTTGTGCTTTAGAAACCTTGATGAATCACTTGTGGGTTTGGGAATGTAGAAAATAGAAGACCCCAACTGTTGGCACCATGTATGTGGACAGGGTCATCGCCCCAGCATCCCTGTAACCAAAAGAAGCAGGGAGCTGGTGCCTGGTGAAGGAAAGTTACCGCTTTACAACATCCACGCTCCCCACCTTGATAGAGCTGAAGGTATATAAAGAGGCAACAACCCATGAATTCTGTATTAGATGTTTTGTTTTACAAGATACTTTATGCTTTTTGATTATGTATATTCCATTAATAGAATCGTTTCATCAACAACAACAACAAGACACCAAAAACATGACTTGTTTTCTTCGAGGTACCGATTCACTGAACAAGGTACCTTCTTCCCTCCCATCCCTAATTGTGGTCGTACACAGGCACACCCAAACAGCTTCTAACAAGGGCTAAATTTACCCTGTTGATATTCAAAAGATTATTTACAGTAGGATTAAAATAATGCTGATTTTATCAATTTTCTTCTTTATTTCAAATTTAGGTTAGCATGAACAAAATATACCAATAGAATTAAACCATATATATTTATATATTGTCCAATATATAAATGTCCAAATTTTCATTTCTTGTAGGGAAGGGAACAATTTAAAATTATGAACATCAGTGATAAAACAGTAATCGTAATAATGCTAGTAAGTGGTCATCAAAGGAAGGTTTGGATCTCCTCTCTTAGAGAATAAATTTCTAGGAACCATGGAAATTTCTCTGTCTTCTCTCCTCTTCAAATGATAAGATGGAAATAGCTTCCCCATTGTGTTTTTGATACAATGGTCTGCACAGTCCTTTTATGGTGAAGGGCCTAATTTCTTCTTGTTCCTCTCAGGCCGCCACGGTTTCTTGGGATGTCCGAACATTGTACTCAACAGTACCTGAAGACGCAGAGCACAAAGCAGAAAGTTTACTGGTGAAAGAGGTAAATGTGATGCTTCCAGTCATTTATTTTACAAAGATTTTCTTTCCCTCAAGTTCTTATTACAACTTTATTATTATTATTGTCTTTCCTGCCTTTTCAATAGAGAATTTTAAATGCTCTGACTAGTTGATGTCTTCCAGCCTTTGTTGCCTGGAGATGCTTTTCATTTTCCTGGTAATCATTTCTCATTATCTGCTGACTATTCAAATATTGGAATTTTGTTTGTTTTTATTTAACTTAAAACCCCCACACTGAGGGATATTTGAGTATTCATAATAGGCAGATTAAATTTTATTTTACTTACTTGAATTGAGTTGGAGGCAAGGCCTTGCTATGTGAGAATTTTTGGATAATAGCATTTCTATTTTAAGAGATATACTTATATATTTCTTTTTTGATTGTTGTTCAATTACAGTTGTCCCCATTTTTCCCCCCTTACTCTCTCTTGCCCTACCCACCCCCCCTCCCACATTTAATCCTCCCCACCCCCATCTTTGTCCTTGTCCATGGGTCCTTTATATACATGTTCTTTAAGAGACACATCTCTTTCGGTTAGTAATTCTGTAGCTAGTTAATGGTAGAACCTGTGGCCAGCTTGAAGGGACTGATAACCTGTTGGTGTGTCATCCGCTTGCATTTGATGGGTGTAGGAAAGGTCCACAAAACTGCTGCTTCTCCAAACCCAACTGCAGGCCACTTTAAGGAAGGGCTCGGGTGGGCATATAACAGCTACTTAGCAGGTGTTTACTGAATAAATAACTGAAGCCATCCTTCCTTTACAGAAAACACAATGATAAAATTTAGCCCCAGAAAGGTCAAACTGAAAGTAGTCTTTAATCCTGAGAAAGTAATGTATCCTTTTTAGAATTGATGTAAAGCTACACACAAGAGCAAAACCCTTTCTCAGCTCTTAAACATCTTTGTATGAATATAAGCCTATTTGTGTACATGTTGATACCAATGTGATTAATCATATTTTATGTTGTACTAGTCTTTTTACATAAATTTGTATGTAAGTAAATACCTTTATGTTATACTATGCAATCCAGGCCGTTTTTTTTTGCCATAAATTTACCTGTGTATTTTTTTCCAGTTTCATGATTTCAATTTCCCAAACTTCACATTAAATTAGACTATTTTAAGGAGGTAGGAAAAAAGAAAATAATTGCAAAGTTAGATAACATCAGAATATCTCAGCATATTGTTTTCATACGTACTAATAAAAATAACAAGTGTGACATCAGTACCATAATACTTTGTTTATAGTCACCATAGAGGAAGTTTGAAAATCTACCAGGGCACCACTGTTTAAAAGAAAAAACTAAAAAGAGCTGGAATATTATTTTCTACTCAGGAAAATCAGACTCATTGAGACTAGGTCTACAAAAGTCTTGCAGGACATACATGTGTATTAAATTAGGTAGGATTTGAAATGTATATGACATTGAATTCCTAGTGGAATGTTTAACCAGATCTTCTTGCATGTCTTCACCAAAATATTGCATGTTATTTGTAAAGATCTTTAAATTTGTTGTTAAATTCACTTCAGTGTATTTTATAGTTTTGCTGCAAATGTGAGTAGAATGTTGAAAATCCATTTTCTTTTCTTAGTATTCATTACTGCTATCTTTTATAAGATACTAATTTTCAAATATGCATAACTAGCTTACTAAACTCTCTTATCCCAATAGTTCTTATTCAATTTTTAGGTGTGTGCTCATATCATAATATTTGTCTTATTTTATTATCTAACATCTTTAAAACAGAGTTGAATAATAATACTAGTATTGGGCATCTTTTCTTATTTTTAAGTTGGTGTTTTATGACACTTTCAGGCATAAAAGAAATGTCTAAAAATGTCCAAGAATGTTTCTTGGTCTCTACAGTGCTTATGAAGACTGACTACTTATGTTTTGTAATGCATATTCAGTCTATTGACCTGACAGCTTTTCTGTTTGAATTTATAAAGTGCTGTAATAGAATTAGTAAGTTACTGCCCTGTGGATCCATACTTGTGTTTCTGGTATAAACTTTTGTGTTCAAGTCATATTTTTTCCTTCATACTCTATTGCATTGGAATTGCTAATATTTTACTTCAAATTTTTACATAAATATTTATGAGTGAAACTTGGCTATAGTATCTTCCCCTCACCCCTACCCCCACCCTACTTGGTATTAGAGAAATGTTAGCTTTAAAAAATAAATTGAGACAATTTCCAATTTTTTTGTATTGTAGAATAACAAATATCCAGTGAAATGAAATGGAATATATAGAAAAAGATCCAAGTACATGTGGTTTTTTAATAAAGGGTAAACATGGCACTTGAAATTCTTTGGGTAAGGGTGAGCAATTCAGCAAATATAATTGGGTTATCCATTTTAGATGAATATAAAGCTAGGGTCTCTCTCTCTCTCACATTACATCCAAACATTAACTCCAGATAAATACCACAAATCTGAATAATTAATTCCAGATATGGATGAAAAAACAAAAATTGTAGAAATGGATAGACCGAAGCAAATAAAAAATTTTATTTTTTATATGATAAATGGTACCAGGAAGCCAGAAGGAAATACTTAACCACAGAAATTATTTGCAACTCATATATCTTTTGTTCCACACACAGACACCCATGCTCCTAATACTCAAAACTCTACAAATAATAAGAAAAAGATAAGTAACCCAGGAAAATAAAAACAAAAATGTGAACAAGCTCTTCAAGAAGAAGAATATTGGCCAAGATGCATACAAAGTTGCCAACCCTCCCTTTTATCATGGAAATACAAACTAAAACAAAAATGATGTATAATATCTAAGGAAAAAAGTTTTAGGATGAATATAATTTAGAGACTGTGGGAATACAGGGCAATAAACACTGTCGCATTGTCAGTAATACATGTCTATAACCTTATGAGATGTAATTCAAATGTTTCTTTTAAGTAGTACACATTAATACACAACATGAATATTATAAAAACAAACACTAGGGCATAAAAACATAATTATAAGCATAAGTATTACTGTGTTGGACAGTTTGTAATATCAATTGACAAGAGTTGGGGTAAAGTAATGTTGGCACATTTATGTTTTATAATATTGTACTATACAGCTAATAAAATTTACATATATTTAAATGTATTATCTTGGATGCCCATGATATGTTGTTAAGAGAAAAAAGTAGGTTACAGAATATATGGTATGATATTAGTGAGGTCGTAAAGCCTTCATGTGTATATGTAGATATGTTTATATAAGCCTGGAAAAAGTATTTTTAAAATGCACACTAAACTCATAGCATTGGTTACCTCATAAGTTTGAGATTATAGGGTATAGAAAGAGATTGATTTTCAATATATGTTCACTATCGTTCTGGTGTTACAAATGAATTTTTATAATTAAAAAACATTTCATAAAAAAATTAATTGGAATGTATCTTCAAATACTGCCAGAATGAGAAGCAACCAAGTCTATTTCCTAAACTTAGCCTCTGAAAGTTAAAATCTACCTTTCTTCTTCAAGGCATTAGATAGTTACCTTAGAGACTAGAGATTACATCAGATTCCTTTATTATCATTATCTTAGTTAGGTAATAAAAATATCATATGAAGCGATCACAATCCCTTATGTGTTTACTTTTTCTACCCGCTCAGCTTGTCTGTCACAGGGACCATTAAGTTCATCTGACATAATTCATTCTTAATCATTTGTCATAAAACTACTATGGATTTATAAAGGTTTCCACGATTTAGGGACTTTTCGTTTCATGGTCCTTTCGCCGCTTCTGAGGCGTTCGCGTGTTTCCAGGCTTCCAGCAGTCTCCTGTAGGCTGTGGGGATGGCTCTCACCCAGGCTAGGGGTTCTTAGCTTAGCTTTCTGCTGTGGGCCTTGAGCAGCTGAACTTTGAAGCCCTAGCTTTGGTGGCTGGCTGGCTCCAGCTGTTGCCTCTTAATACCTGCTCGTTTTATTGCCTGATATGCCTTGGAAGTAGGGCAAGTCAGTTCAGATCCTGAATCCCAGGACTGGCTCAGAAACCCCATCCCCAGTCTCTGGATCCAAACAAGGTCCCAGAACTGAAGAGACAGGATGGCCTGAGATGCAGATTAATACAGCACTGGAGACTTCTAAGGCTATTGTAGGGTTCTTGGAGGCCTTTGGTTTTGTTCGTGCATCCATGAGTTTCTGTACCACAATTTCAAATGGCCAGGCTGATCTCTTTATCTTTATTTCTCTGAGAATGTCAGCTTGAGCTGAGAACCGGTTGGCCACACTTGCCTTTGTCCTGCTACGCATGTGTCCTGGCGAGAAATGTCTCACCCTTCACCTTTGTTCCTAGTTTAATTCCCTTTCCACTACTTGCTTCCTGGAGTTATTCCTCTTCTCCTCACTTGCACCCTCAGCTCCTCGTTTCTCCTAAACACTGCTCTGAGGAAAAAATCAAGGTCTCTGCCAAACTTCTATGTTGCACATCTCAGAACAGAGCTTTCAGCTCAGCTACAAGTGAATCTTTTTATCATCTTTTGCCCAATTGCATGGATCTAAAGTAGAAAAAGGAGAAATAAGAGGAGGAAGGCTAGGAAGAAACTTTTTTATGCCCTGCTAATATTTCGGCATCACTGGCACTGAGAACCTTGTAAAAACTCCCAAGGTTTTGCTTGGTTCTAAGATGGAGATAGAGTGGAACCTGTGTGCTCCAGGCTAGGAAGATGAGATGCCCATGACAAACATCCCGTGATGATAATAGAACATCGATGGTCAAACCTGGAGACCATAGATAAAATAAAATGAAAATGAAAATGACATGACAGAGAGCTGGGTTAAGACTGAGAGAGGAACCCAGAGAATTATGTTGGCAAGAACACTTGACCCAATAGCTAATAGCAGCTACTTGTTATTGATGACTTACTTTGGGCCAGACATGCTCTGAAGCCCTTTTCTTGCAGTAATTACAAAGCATATGTTTCATCCTTATCATCATCACCACCTTTTAATGAAGAGGAAACTGTCATGGAAAGACGAAGGAGTGTGTTGAGCATCATCATACAGCTTGGAATAGACAGACCCAGCATCCTGACCCACAATGTTAACAGTCATATGCTGCTTTTCCATAGCTCTCCTCTGGTACGGCACTTCTCTCATCCTTTGCTCTAACAGCCCCATGGTAGGTACATCCAGGTGGCTCGGATGCACACGGTTAGTGATCCACACTTTGAGAAACATTGGCCAGATATTTGAAACCAGATTAAGCCCACACTAAAGTGAGTTCACTGATGTCTGAAGGGTTTGGCAGAAACATGTGTTTCTCTTACAGCAGCTGCTGCACTGCACTCAGCAACCTTTTTGGTCCACCCTGTGGCTCCCCACAGCGTGGCAAGGAGAAATGCCATGGTTGTTCGGCAGTGAACTGGCATAACTCAAGCTTAAACACATCCAGCTTAATACTGATTTTGAACTATCTCTCCCTCTGCTCTCCTTTGACAACTCTCAGCCTCTTGTGAAAGGCAGTGGGCAATGTTTTCTTTTTCTAACATTGAATGACTTCATATTTTTAATGGGAGTTTAAATAAAATGAACTTCCTTTTTATCTGTTATTAATTCTCTTCCCTGTATTTTAAATGTAGGGTTAAATATTCTCCACACAAGAGTATAAGTTTATTTCATGTCGACTACAACACTTCGCCATATGTTAAATTAACACTTAGCCATAGTTGACCAACTTGTACGTAATGTATTTTTGAGCACTTTGTGACATAGGTATTATTACCTCATTTTCTAACTAGGAGGCTGGTTCTGAATGATGTGCTAACTGGCCCAAGTTCACACAGAGCCAAAGTTAAGGCCCTGACTCTCTGACCCAATGCTTGCGCCGTGCCCTTACCCACTCTGCAACCTCTGACTCTTTGAGGAATGTATTTAAACTATACACTTTATATCCTGACTTGATGAGGATATTTCCCCATCCTCACAAGGGAGTATGTCCTTCATTTTGGCAAATGTGGGAACTTTCTGCCTCAGTTTCTCCATCCTTAAATAGGGATATTAATATAATAATCCTAACACTATGTTTCTAAAAATAAATAGAACAATAACATGAAAAAACTAGGGAAGTAGCAACTGGGGAACAACATCTTTATGTGATCTCCGTAAGTGACCTAAAATCAACATCTAGCCTTGGCTGGGATGGCTCAGTGGATCGAGGGCTGGCCTGTGAACTAAAAGGTCACTGGTTCAATTCCCAGTCAGGACACATGCTTAGGTTGTGGGCCAGCCCAACCTGTTGGGGCCTTGAAAGGCAATCTATCAATGTTCCCTTCCCAAATCAATGTTACTCTACCTCTCTTTCTTTCTCCCTTCCATCCTCTCTGTAAATAAACAAACAAATAAATAAATAAATCAACATCTGTAACCATAAAAAAAATCAGACACTTCCATGATAAACAAGCACCACTCCTTCCCACTTAGGGTTGGGGGAGCAATTAAAGGATCTATAAATAGGATGAAGACTTCCTAAGCCAAACTTCTCAAGCGAAGTTTTCCTTTTAATATGCACAAAAGGATACTATAAAGCCAGCAGCACAGAATACTAATTAAAACTAAGCTCTTGGTTAGGTCTCTCTTAATAAAGAATATGAGAGAGCCGAGAACTGAGGGTGATACAGTGGCCCAACAGGGAGCAAGGGTCCAGGGACCATTTCAGCTGAATGGCTGAGAGAAATACTGACAAAGTACAAAGGTAGCAAGTTATTCTGCCAACAAAGCCCTCTGCAATTTCTGGAAATCAGCCTGCTACAGGAGTAGAGTAATGACGAAGGAGCAGTTAGTCATGAATCCAAGAATCCAAATCAAGGGATAAAGTACTCAAGGACTTAAGAGTTATACAAACATAATAGAAGTTACATCTGTATCTATAGATGTACACACACACACACACACACACACACACACACACACGATTATGTACTGCCCTAATCCGGACAGTACTAGGTTACTGGGGAAGGAAAAGTTCAGATTTTAAGCAGAGGTTCTAAACCAGAAATAACAGAATTCTCCAGGGGGGGAAAAAATGAAAACAGTACCCAAGACTGAATGGGATTTACAAATTAGATTCAAAGCAGACACAATAAACGAGAACATCTCTGAGCTTCCAAAGAAAATTCACACTAAAACCCAGCAGAACTAATGGCTGAGATCAGAGCAGATACCCATTTCACTGAAGCACAAAAAGTCCTGCAGAAAGCCATGTCTGTAGGGCATCCATCGGTCTCTCTCTCTCTTTCTCTCTCTCTATCTCTCTCTCTCTCTCTCTCTCACACACACACATACACACACACTCTCTCAAAGCCTTTAACTTTCTAACATCCATTGACATCATCCTAAAAGGGAACAAAGCCTAAAATATTTCCCAAATATATTTGACTGTGGAGAAATTCTGTCCATTTGCCCCCAAGTATCTTGAGAAACATCCTTGAGAACTGCTCAGTAAAATCGCATGAAAAGAGATCCCCAAGATCCAGGGGCCCCCAAACAGCTCAAATAAAGCAGACTCAACTGTTAGGTGAACCTTAACATGCACTTCATCAAAGGCAGGTGTGATGAAGAGAAAGGGGATAGTAAAGACCCCAAAAGATCAAAGAAATTGTTTCTTTCTTTTTGTGGCCACACCTTAATTGTCACTTCTTATCATTGGTATCAAAGATGTCTGCCTTTGTCCCTGTGGTAAACCTCTAGTAATCCTATGACACAATCTCAAATACACACCAGCGATGATAAATGTTCTGTGGATTTATCCTCATGCAGCCAATTATAATTATGAACTAAGTTAATTCCAAAGTTTGAGGTAAGTAATAATGATCATGAAGGTCAGAGCAACACCTTTCCAGCCTTGAAATTTCTCCCCTCAACCCCCTACCTATGAGATTGTTTTTTTTTTATCTTGTTCCAGAGGTAAATACAAATTCAGTGGCTTAAACAAGTGCCTTTGGGCATCCACAGAAACTACTACTCCTGATTTGGTTGGGTGGAGTTAATTACCTTATCTTTACAAAGGGTGAAATTCTTCACACAAAAAGTTTCTCTCCCACTGATTTAAACTACTACTATGAATCACATATAAAGTGTATGTAACAGAGGACCTTGTCCACTTCATGCGAGATTGGACTGGGTTCATTACTCAACCATAGTCATCACTTAGTAACCTGGGGGGACCACAGGGATATAAGCACGACCTTTGCTTGCAAGGAGCTCACCACCAGGAAGGAGATAACAGGCCTGTGATCATATTTTTAGTAATACAATCTGAAAAGCACTCCTGGAAATGACAGTAAAGATAGAGAAACAAGGTCAGGTTCACATGTTAGAAAAAAATAACTAAAGGCAGACCAGAGAATGGGTTGGTAGGCTTGGGGGGAATGAGTATAACTGAAAAGAAGTTGGACAGAGTTGGGTTAAAGACCTATACTGCCATATGGCATATGATCGTGGTGACAGTAAGGAGCTATTAACAAGATAGAATTGACAGGATTTGGTGACTCAGAAGAAAGTAAAGGAGCGGAATATGTTGGTGATGGTCCCCACATTTCTGGCTTGGGCTATCAGCTAGGCAGCTGGGCCAGTGATTTAAGTATTGTGCAGAGAAGAAAATGAAGATTGCTTGAGCAGGGGTGGATGAAGCAAATAAGGTAATATCACTGGCTGACATCAGAGAGACGTCCAAGAAGGACATCAATACAGAAGGAGGGGGTGGGCCCTTGCTCTGGATTTGAAAGGTGAAGCTTGAACTTAGGAGAGCTTGCCCAGGAATGCCATGAGGGCCGGGCTGGAGTTGACAGGCAAGCACCTGAGCTCTGGACAGGAAGTGGAGGTGGAGTGGACAAGGGGGCGGGTGGGAAACAAGGAAAACCTTATTTCTCAGAATCAAAGAAGAGTCAATAGCAAGAGTGAGTCCATGGTATAAAATGCCAAAAAAGGTCAAGATAAGGTCTCACTGGTTAGTACGTCAGTCATTGGTGTGTCTTGGGCAGAGCATCTTCAGAAGCTGTGAACACAGCCTGATTACAGCGGGTTAAACCCTGAAAAGATATGGGACGTGATCTTGTCAAACAAGGTGTTAGTACACTGTTACCCCTTTACCTACAAGGCACTTCGAGAATGAGCCCCCACATAACATTGGAACTCTTCAGGCAGAATACGTTGTGCATTCCAAAGTTAAAAATAGTTCACTAGGCCGTTAAATGGTACATAAAAATATTGCTTAATCTATTAAGAAGCAAAATTGTGTAAACGTTAAAAAGAACAGTACAATCAGATGAAGCAATCAGATGAGTATAATATTGAAAATGAAATTGTCCTCGTCTTCCTCTTCCGCCATTTGTGCCCAGGCAAATGACATTCAACTAATTCAAGGGAAAATTATATGTAGTCAAGGTAGAATCTGCATCATGTTGAGGAGTAAAAAAAGGTATTAAACAATTTGAGTCCTAGAGATAGCAAAAAAGAAATTATGGGGACAGAGGGATTGGCCATGATTTTAAATGTATTTTGTGCTGCCCATTTTTGTTGAAAGAAAGATATCTAATTAGAATGAGATACATCTTGACTCAAAAAAAAAAAAAAACAACGAAGTATCATTTCTTACTTCTACAATTAAAATGTCGTGTCCTTTTTGTTTAATTTTGGATGGCATATTATGTGCATTGATAAATCCTCTTTTAACCAAAATGCCTTTGTAATTTATCCAAAAAAATTTGAATCTAATATGTAAAATAATGTGCATTCAAACTTTCCCCAAAATAAGAATCTTTCTCAAAAAGTGATTCTGGATTTTTTGCATGTATAAATAAATTAAGTCAAAATGAATGCTCTTTTCTGATTCTGAATCATTGGGAAGCAAAAGAATGATGCTAATGTATTCATTAACTTAACCAGAGTGCAGTAAGTGTGGTTTTCCTCACTGCAGAACTAGCAACTTTCATATGACCCCAGGGCCACACGCACAAATTCAGTCACTGGGGAAAATGCAACTAAAAATCTCTCCAAAATTTAAAAAAATAATTATAGTCTTATCTTAATAAAATTAGTGAGAATAAAAAGATTTTGACTTTTGAAGAATGGAGCTCTTTCTTAATTCACTGATTAGGGTCTTACTGGAGGCTAAAGGACTTTTCGTTTTGTGTGTACTTCTTCAAAGTAAATTTGTAAGTAAAGTCATTTATATTTTGTGACTTCAAGAATGTAATGGAAAATGTTATTGGCATTTGTTATTCTCTATTTGACCTCATCATTCATTTACACATATATACACACATATGCATGTAAGTATATGTATATATAACATATATGTGTATATATGTATATAAAATGATTTTATTTCTGTTACAGCCAGAACAAAATGAATCACCAGATTTTCTTTACACTGAATGTGCAACATGAAAGATAATAAACATACAAAATTTGGTTAAGGTAAATGCAAATGCATTACATTCAGAAGCGTTAGGATAAAATATACAGGAAAACACCGAGGAAGACAAAATGGTTTTGTGTTTCACATTAACAACCCTGAAGAAATTTATTTTCTAGTCACCAAAATCCCTGAAATAATAAGCCTCCTTTCTAAATATGCAAGACTGTTCCAATTCTAAATCGACTTCCTCTTCTCCACAATAAAAGTGATCCTGTAATGTTTGGTGGTAAGTGAATGAAAACACAGAAATATGAGGCAGAGACTCTGGAGAGCAAGAATAATAAAGACCCCATTTTAAGTTTGAACCTGATATTTCAATTGCACTGAATTACAACCCAGATTTTATGCCTTACATGAAAAGAATGATTAGATCATAACATTACCAAGGTTTTTAGTACCATCCGTTATTCACATCCTGACAAATTACTCATGAAATCTAGCTGGGAAATTAGAGTGTATGGTCCCAGGTCAGACCCAGGCATGATTTATGTAAGTCTAACTTTACAGTTTGTTCAACTGCCTCAATACAACCCATTCTGAAGTAACAAACCAAATGTTTTGATTCATTTTCAATTTAGAATCCACAAAGAAGACAAGTTGGGCAACTCTATAATTCAAAGTAACAAAATAGTTTTAAAAATGATTTTTTTCTTATAGTTGGCATTTGATATGACATGCCATTTTGTATTGAATGTGCATTATTTATACACATACTAACGCTATCTAATACTAAGTTATATTTTTAAAAATCAAACCCAAATCCATGAAATAACATTGTAGCATGATTTCCAAAACTGAGTCATATCTATATTTATATCATTTCATCCAAACCCATTATTTTTACTTCTCTTCCAAGAGTATAGTGTAAATTTTTAAAAATCGTTTTATTTTTATATTATAGAAATTAATTTTAAATGAATACATAATATAATCCAATGAAAGAAAAAAATTTCAGTGCTTTTCTCCTTTTTCTCTAAAATATCAGCGTATTGAGTGCCCATGTGCCCTGGTTTGCAGGAATACACTCATATTGTACCTGTTGGCCTGGTTACTAGCCTTTCCTTTCAATTTGAAGTGTCTCAATGTGGATGATAAATCATCCAGCAACCCTTTCGATACACAATTTGCCTAAATTCATCCAATTTCATAATGGTACATTTTCAACAGTCGTACAATAGCCACAATTACTCCTGAATTTTGTAAAGAATAGCACAAATATGAAAATTGCCACAATCATTTTACAAATGCAGAATTAATCCCTGTGGCGACAAAGCGCCAAAAGGAACACCTTTTGTGGTTGCACAAATCTTTCTGGCAAGAAAGTAGCCATGTAATTAAATAAACCTGTAGAGCTAGAAAGAAAAACAATTTTGCATCTAAAAAGCCATTTATTACCTACTTATTACTATGCAGCCAGAATCTAATAATCAGACCTTTTCAGAGATGGACAAATTACATTGCCAAACCCAGATTGCTCTCTGAGGTAGGTAACATGATTTGAATCGATTCTGATTATTCTCTAAAAGGAGGGAGAAAAATGAAATATTTTCTTTACAGTATTCTACTGGTCTTTATACTTGCCCAATCTTTTCTAAAATAGTTAGATTTTTAGAGGTTCTACAGTGTCTTATTTAGTAATTCCTAAAGAAAATGGGATATAGAAGGTTCATTCACTCAACAAATATACATTGAATATCCACTATATATAAATGCCATGCTAGAGTTACATTCCCTGCTTTTCTGAAAAGTTGTGTCTACCTAAGAGAAAGCTGGAGGGTGAGGTTGGTTCCTTGAGTTCACTGTAGGAAGCAGGGACCCTAATACTTTCAGTTCACAGGCAAACAGCCTGGAAAGGGCCAAGGGACTTCTCCTCTACAGATTCTGAGTCAGGAGATTCATGGGGGACCCTGGAACCTACATTTTAATGAACAACCTCAAAAAATTCATGAACACAACAGAGGTTAGGGAACGCTATCCTAATGGCATACAGGCCTTGAACCATGTTGACTGGGCTCAGCTTTCTCGTGCTGACACGAATCACAGGCAGAGCTGGCCAGTGTAAAGGCTGAACAAGCAAACATTATAAATAAATAAAACGTGAAGTGGGCCATTACTACTTGGAAAAATTAACTAGCTCAGCATACTTCACCTTTGAAGTAGCCTGTTGGAGACTCCATTTTAAAAGGTAAAAAGGAGTTGGTATTTTGAAAAAAGGAGTTGGTATTTTGATTGATAGTAAGAGGAAACTAGAGCTGTTGCATTGTGGTAACAAGCAGAATTGTGGCCTGTGACTTTGAATTTGCAACAGGTCATTGCAGCTTAGTTTTTGGACAAAGAGGAGTTGTAGTCATAATTATAATAGTTCTTAATGATCTTCTTAGAGTGCTGTGTGGGCTGGAACAAAGAATAGAGAATAATTTTCCATGCATAACATTTCCAAAATGCCATAACTATGTAAGAGAAACATTTATGTTTTTGTAAAATGCACTGGCTTTCTCAGAATCAGAGAAATCACAGATTTAGAAGGATTCTTAAGGGTCATCTAGTCTAACCCAAATTCTCATCTACCCACCACCAGATACATGAAATATAGCACATAAATTCATAAAGGATTTGACTAAAACAGGACTCTTTGATAATCAAAGCTAGTATATCTTTTCAGAATTATGCTTTTATAATTGAAGAAAAACAAGTTATTATCAACCATTGTGAATGTGAATTACAGATTGAGTCACACTATGGTAAAACTGATTTTTTTTAAAGCAAGTATTTGTTAAGTACTTATGCTCTGCTAAGTGCTTTTTATGAATTATTTGATCCTATTAAAATTGGTATTATTTAAACAGAAAAACAAATTTAGAGATATCAAGTTACTTAGTTGAGATCACATAGCTAATTTATAGCCAAAATTCAAAAACAAATTTGTGTAATTCCAAGACAGAAACAGAAATGCCATAAAAACATCTGAAATGATGGTCTGGATGTGCTAAAAATAAAAAATAAAAAAAGTCTGCAATCATCATACAACTACTAAATAAGCCAAATGGACTTTTAGAGTCAGACAAATCCATTTGAAATCTTCTATCACATGTAGCATCTTGGGCAAAGATCTGTGACTCTCTTTGCCTTTGTGACCTATAAAATGGGAATAATAAAATCTCACTGAGTGCTCATTAAGATTATATGTAAAACACCTCGTAGTCCAGTATCTGACAAGTACTTGCCACTCCAAAACAAAATAGGTAGTTCTTTAATATGGTACACTAATGTAAGAAAGTACCACATACCACATTCATGTTTGGTCATTGGAATTCAGGATTAGCACATCTCAGGTTCACTCAGTTAAGCCTGTAGCGTGTTGTGGATATCGTGGGTAATACACACAAGTATGTACGTTTATCATGGTGATACACAGGTACTATCCACAGCAAGAAAAGACAATGAGTAAGTCAATGCAATGCATCTTTGTTTCATTTAAACCTCCAGATCAGAAAATGCAGAAATAGGTATTACAGGGCAGAAATTTCTAAACCATTCCAATATTCTAAATGTTCAATAGCTACTATATCTGAGATCCAAATAAATAAATTGATTTGACCAAAACCATGTCAGAAGTGAGTACTAATTCTAGAACAAGAATCTAGCTCCTGGCTCAACAAGGTAGCTTCCATTTGCATTTTGCTTATAAAGAGTAAATATAGTTTTGGCAACTTTTTAATCAAGGATTTTTGAAATACTTTAAGAATTCTATCCTAAGGAAATAATCCAAAATAGGTGGGACTTGGGGGAGCACTCGAGGACCATATGCATGAAGAAACACTCTAAAGTATTTTTTTCGACCATGGACAAATTTCAAGTAGCCATGATAACCACTCATTCTGTTCTCTTCTTTGAGTCTTTGTTCAAGTGGCAAATGCAATACTCTGACCATTCTATTTAAATTAACCTTCTCTCCCCAGCTCAATGCCTCCCAACTCTGCTTCATTTTTCATGGCACCATTTGCTAACATATTGCACAATTTACTCATTTTTTGGTATTTATTAATATTAACCATCTCTTCACAAAGGCATAAATTTCAAGCAGGAATACATTTTAGTCTCTTGTTCACTGATGGAGTCTCATCACTTAGAACAACCCCAGGCACACAGGAAATGCTTAATAATGTTTTTTCAGTGAATTAACAAATGAATGATCTCCAAAACTAGGAGACTGGGTTAGTAAATTAGGGTATGGTGTTTTATTCTACTTTAAAGTGGTCATAATATAGAAAGCACCTGTAAAATCTCTAGAATATGCCAGTTAACTATTTAAATTAAAACATATACTTAGAGGGGAACAAGGTAACACTATGTACCAGGGGGGAAAAAAAGATTGAAGGGAATGCAAAAAGGGAGTGGGCTTATGCTTTTTGTTTTCTATTTTTAAATGTATTTGGTTTCATTAGAGAACTGCAGCAAGGCATGGGGAAAGGAAAGGAAGTGAGAGAAGGTGAGAGAGAATTATAATCACGAACGTTCCGTCCACAAGGCTTGGAATGCTGGGGGCCTACATGCTCCTCGCCTGACGCCCTCGCATCTTTGTATAAAACGAAGATGGAACTTTTTAGCCAAGGAGCACATCAGGGCTCAGTCTTCCTCTTATTTCCAGAAACATGTAATCTGCAGAATCAGCTCAGGATTTGGCAAAGTTAAGAAATTTAGTATTAGCTGAATATTTAGTCTTGTTCACGTTCCTTCCACCGTCATTACAGATCTTCCGAATTTCCCTTTTCATGTTATCCACGTCTGTTGGTCTTCTTGCTGTTTTGTTTTTCAGCTCTTCTCCTGCAGTCTCTGCCGTCATCCTCCTACTCTTGTCTTTGTCCCAGCCGCATGTATTGTTTTGCCCTCAGTCCCTGGTTTGTGTGTGGGTGTTTCCCTGAACAAATACAGCTATGGCTCTGAGAAAGTTCCAGGCCAGAGAACAGCTCAGGCCTCCTAGTCCTGCTCCCCTCTCCTTGCCTTTTCTGTGCTTCTTGAGCCAGGTGTCTGCACCCTGTGTTTCCCATTAGCCTTTCTACACCAGCCCTGGGCCATTCCCTGCCACTTTCTCTTTCTGCAAAGGCAGTGCCAGGGCTCTCTGCTCTACAGCCCTTCTGCACCTTGAGCGATCACTGCCACAAAGAAATCCTGCCTGTCCCCTTCTTGGTCACAAAGACAATCACAGATCTTTATTCTTCACATTTGTGTTAAGTTTGTTGCTCCTTATACTTCCACTAATACTAACAGCTGTTTAATCCCAAGAATCATGTAATTTTGGAATCAAGAGGAATCTTAAAAACCATCTAGTGAAATTCCTATTGCCAACCCACAGGTAACCATGATACACAATACATGATACTTAGCATAGTCCTTACGGTGCTAAGTGTATCGTAGGTGTTTGAGAAATATCTGCCATCAGTAAATGTTGTAAAAACATACGCTATGGTCCACTGTAAGATAATTATTTTGTGCTGTTAACCTGTATTCTTTACAGAAAATTTTTTGTCCTCTCTTTTTCACATAATTTTATAAAATCCATGAACAATGATGGAGAAGGCTGGGCCTTTTGTGGTAGTCAGGGAAATGGAAAAATGGTGTCTGTTTTCTTTATATCAAGCAAGCTTGATCAAAGAGAAAAAGGAAATTTACTGATGCAAAAACAAGAAAAAATGATGATGAAAGTATTACATATAACTAATAACATCTTTCACTACTAAAAACTATTAAATAATGGAAGGGGTTGCCAAGGAAAGCTGAGAAATGATGGCACTTGAGGTTAACAACATGCCCTTGGTATGATTCAGGGAGTGATTAAATTAGGCCTCTCTTGATGGAGCAAAATAGAATAAATATGTTAAATATTTCATCCTCCAAGAGTCTGGGAAAGGTTAGATTTTCATTGCACTGGAAAATGTGAAATGATTATAATGAGCAAGCCCCTCCCCTACCTTAACATCGCTAACGTTGCTACTTTAACATGACCTCAGAGATTATGAGAACTGTATTCATGGTGCCTTTGCCAGCTGAATTTTTAAATGGTAATTGTTTATTGTTGTTTTTCTTTTTTTAAGGCTTGTAAATTTTATAGTTCCCAGTGGTATGTGGTAAACTACAAATATGAACAATATTCTGGAGACATTCGACAGTTACCTCGGTAAGAACCTATTATGGGTATAGCTTGGGTTTTCCAATATATAAAATACGTCTTTGTTTGAGTTCTGCCGTTGTTAATGAACATATGTATGTTAATTTAGTATCAAGGAGAATTTTACAAAATTTAAAAATAAGAGTCACAATACAGTATTTTATTGCACACTGTAATGTGTACATAGTGACAAAATTGGGGCCGAGATATAAGTATATTCTTATTTAATTGTTGAACAGAGTTCTAAAGTACCCTTATATCACACTTTTGTGAGCTGTCTTCTCAATAGCAGATGCAGAGGATTAGAAAAGTTTAGTCTGGATCAAAATTTTTTTTCTGACAATATTCTGTATAGAGTGTTCAGATTTGCCATTGGTTCCATGTATCTCCATGCTGGGATCACTAAAATAAACAACCTCCACAGAATTGATATGTGCTTAAGAAAAGCACATATTATCCGACTACAAGGATTCAAATAATCCAGAAAAAAAATCAAAAAATGCGTTTTAATTAACACTTTCCTCAGGTGAAATAGTGAGATGATACACATTGCACTTAACTTTTTAACAGACACATTGTCCAGATTCAGGCACCACTTCCTCTGCGCCCCACCCCAAACCATCTTTTCCAGACTCAGACCCTTGGAAGTGCTGCTCTGAGCTTCCGAATGCAGAATTGGAAGGAAGGGTTATGGAATGCCTCTGAGAAGGTGGCATTTGAGCTCAGATCTGAAGTAACAATTGCTACCAGCACTATGATCTTTGGAATAGGCTCCAAAAGGGAACAGCATGGACAGAGGTCCTGAGGTGGGAACCGGCATAGTCACCTGAGCAGACTGACAATCAGGGAGGCTAGAGCTCAGGGCAGGAAAGAGAGCAGATGAAATGAAACTACGGAAACCGAGGCAAGAGACCTGTGGGCCCTGGGAAGGAACTTGGAGTTTACTCTCCTTGCACAGAAGCCTGTGGAACTTATAACCAGGAGTGTGACAGGGCATGGTTCACTACTTTGCAAGATTACTTAGCCTACTCCATAGAAAAAGGGGATTGCCGGGGTGAGAAGGGACGGGGGAGGGGAGAGAGAGCAAGAGAGAAGGCCATGTCTTTTAGAGTCACATCCTTATGAAGAGCCAGTGTTCTCCAAAACAGCAGACCTTTTTCAAACAATGAACATTAACTTTTACCAAATCTCTGAACATGCCATTAGGTTAGGTCACTCTTAACAGAGTCTTCCGTGACTTCATGTTGGGAAGGTACCATCTCACACTAGGCTTTCATGAGCAGTTGCTGTACTCGGAATGTCTGGGTGTTAGCACACTTTTTATAGGTGCGATTGTAAAGCAAATTTTTCACATCAAGACTTCCTCTTTCTCAAAATAGTTCAGAGAAGTGGTTACAACTTGGAAGCTGTGTCCAAGCAGTTGGAACACTGCATATGAAGTAAGAGTGTAGAAAGCAGTATTTAGCTGGCCTTTCACATAAAAGCCTCCCACTCTATGTAGGTCTATTGAAATTCCTATTGGCTTCATCCCAAACACTGTTTTTCTTTTCTTATATTCATGATGCCATAAAGACAGCTGTCAGAGGGGAAGAAGCTGGGGGATGGGTGGAAAAGGGCAAGGGATTAAGCAAAGGAAAAAAAAAACCTCATGGACACAGACAACAATACGGTGATTACCAGAGGGAAAGCGGAGTGGGGGAAGGTAAAGGAGGTATAAATGGAGGTGGAAGGAGACTTGACTTAGGGTGGTAAATACACAATACAATATATAAGTGATTTTTAACCAGTATGCTGCAAGAATTTTTAAAGCATGCAATACCTGACTCTTTAGTCAAGGGCATTGACCTCTTTTTTCTTAGGTGGTCAAATGACAAAGATGACACCAGTGTGAATCAGAATTATACCTATTTGTTGTCAGATTGACAAAAATATGTTTTTGGTGTGCTGCAGAATTTAATAAGTAGTGTATGTGTGCCAAGAGATGAAAAAGGTTGAAATTTGCTGCACTATACAGATAATGTACTATAGAATTGTACACTCGAAACCTATACAATTTTATTAATCAATGTCATCCTAATAAATTCAATAAAAATAAAAAGGAAAAAGGAAAATATATAAAAGATTTGTAGCATTTTTCTTTTATTAAAACAGTAATGAAAGCATCTCTAGTATGTACAGGGTCTTGTTGATTGGAATTGTCATAGAACATAAGCAAAATATTCTCATGAGAAGAAATGCAATAGTAACCAAAATGTTGTTGAGAGGTTTTCCTGTTTTAACTAAAGGAAGTGGAAGTTGATACCAAGAAGGGGAAGATTAAGACCACCACAAAATAAGAAACTAATGAACTATATATATAGCTCATTAGACTATAGAAACTAGGCTACTGTCTTGCACAATACACAAAAATTAACTCAGAATATATTAAAGCCTTGAATGTAAGACCTGAAACCATAAAACTCCTAGAAGAAAACATAGGCCATGTTTTTTCTCTGTATTTGACACCAAAAACAAAGGCAAAAAAGCAAAAATAAACAAGTAGGACTGTGTCAGACTAAAAAGTTTCTGCACAACAAAGAAAACTATCAACAAAATGAGGAAGTAATCTATTAAATGGAAAAAATATTTGTAAATCATATATCTGATGAGGGGTTAACAGCCAAAATATACAAAGAACTCATGCAAATCAACAGAAAAATAAAACTCAACAACAAGCAATCTAATTAAAAACTAGACAGAAACTCTAAATAGACATTTCTCCAAAGAACACATACAGATGGCCAACAGGTACACAAAACGATGCTCAACATCACTAATCAATAGGAAAAGTAAAATAAAACCACAATGACCTATCAACTTTTTGATGATGTTAGAATGGCTATCATCGAAAAGACAAGAAATAACAAGTGTTGGTAAGGATGTGGAGAAAATGGAACCTTCTTATACTGTTGGTAGGAATGTCAATTGGTGCGGTGACTATGGAAACAAGTATGGCAGTTCCTCAAAAAATTAAAAATAGAACTACCATATCATACAGAATTTTCACTTCTGGGTATTTATCCAAAAAAAATGAAAACACCAGTTCCAAAAGGTATATACATCCTGTGTTCACTGCAGCAATATTTATAATAGTCAGGATATAAAAACAATCTAACTATTGATGGGTGAATGGAATACTGTTCCTTTATGAAAAAGAAAGAAGGAAAGAAAAAGAGTAAAATCTTACCATTTGCGACAAGATGGCTCTCAAGGACATTATGCTATGCGAAATAAGTCCGAGGAAGACAAATACCCTATGGTCTCACTTATATGTAGAAATTAAAAACAAACAAAAACAAGCTCATATATACAGAGGACATACTAATGATTCTCAGAGACAGGAGGTAAGGGAAAGGCAAAATGAGCAAAGAGGATTAAAAGGCACAAACTTCCAGTTATAAAATAAGTGTCATGGGGATGTACTGTACAGCATGGTTGACTGTAGCTGATAATACAGTATCGCATGTCTGAAAGTTACTAAGAGAGTAGACCTTAAAAATCCTCATCGAAAGAGAAAAATAATCACAACAAAATGTGTGGTGACAGATGTTAACTAGATTACTGTGAAGACCATTTTGTACTATATACAAATTTAGAATCATTATGCTGTATACCTGAAACTGATATATTATCTATCAATTATACCTCCACTTAGAAAATATATATGAAACAAAAAATATGTATGATGCCACTGATTTCATTAATCCATGGGGTAAAATACAAAGATATGACATATTTAAATGTTTTACTACAGCTGGTTTGATATAAAGAAGAAAATTTTATATATTTTGTGACTGAAGATTAAATAAAATGTAGCCAGTATGAGTGGGTTGAATTAGAACAGAATTTGTTTTAAATAAAAGGACATTTTTCAGGTGTCGACAGTGAGCCAGGGTGTGCTAGGTGCCGTAGGATAACATCTCCTTTAACACATATAATCCCACAAGGTAGGAACTGTTATCCTTGTTGTGTAAAGGGAACCCAGGCCCTGAGAGGGTCAGTAACTTCCCCCTGACCTCCCAACTGTAATTGATGGGGCACTCAAGCATCCCCATGCCCCTTATATGGGTGATGGAAGTAATTTGTGTGTAGAAATGAGACTGCCTAGAAATCACAACTAACGTTGGGTTCGAACACCAGAGATTAAGGTCCCTACCAAGCCCTTTATTTCAGGGCCCCGAGGACTCAGAGACCACACAGTGCTGCTGGGGGGAGAATGTTAAAGTCAGTAACAGAGGTGCTTATGTTGCAATTGTCTGTGAAAGAATGAACAGTCATTGCTCAGTGGCCCCGCAGATGTGAAACTGAGTGGTGATAAGGGCAACTTGAAGGCAAGGAAGTTGTGCCATGTGGGTCAGTGGGGTTAGTGCTGACTGGGAAATAAGAGTCCTCTCCAGTGCCCATGGCTCAGTGATGGTCTACACACTGTCCACCGTCTTGAGCCTTTTCTTACATGACTGACCTCACCTCCTGTCACCCTCCCTCCCTGACTGTGCTCCAGCTGCCAGCCTTCTGTTCCTGGACACTCCAACCTGGTCCCTCCCCAAGAGCATAACTGTTGCCATTCGCTGTGCCCAGAATGATCTTCCCTCAAATCATCACATGGCTAGCGTCTTCTGACTCTCTAGATGGCCATCTGTGACCACCTTTTCTAAATCTGGCCTTTGCCATCCCAACCCGGATCACTCTTTGCTCCTCCCCTCTTTAATTTTCTTCACAACCATTTTCACCCAGGGAAATTATCTTGTTTATTTATGGTTAGTTATTTACTCTCTACATCCTTATAATGTAAGCATCTTCAGTTTTTTGGGGATTCATTTTCTGGTACATGGCTGGTATTAATGCCGGTCTTCAGTGTAGCAGGTACTATCTGGGCACTCGATCATTTAGTGTCAAAAGGAATGACCTCCAAGAATTAAGACAGTTCTCAACTTGCATTGAATTTGATCAAGCAAACTCAGAGTCAAGAAAAGCCAGCAATGAAAAGGCATGGCCACATTCACTCACCACCCCCCAACTCTATGAAATAATCTAAATTTCATAGACACTCACTGGTCTGCGCTTCTTTTATGAATATAAGATCAGCAAGAACATGGTGAGGGACTAACGGAGTTGGCCAAGTGTTGCTCTCTGGAATACCTTCAACATAGGGGACTGTTTGCAATGGGAACACTGATTGTGATGGCAATAGTGAATGTGCCACTGGGCTTTTTGATCTCGATAGTCAGATTCTGAGATTGCTTCTACACATTATACATCATCTTTAAAAAGAATTTGCCATGCAAATTCTACATGTGAAAATTTCTAGCTAGATATCAAGGAAGGCATGATATGGAATTGTCCAGCTGCCGTTCAACTGTGGGGTATGAGACAGAATCAAGCCTAGGAAAGTTTATTTGCCTTATTTACTATTTACAGAGACAGGTGTATGCTCTTGCTCCTCTGTGCTGGTCAGTGATGTTATAACATAGAGACATTTCTGAGCTACCATGGAAATGCACAAAGTAAACACAATTGCCAATGAGTTACATTGATGCAGCCTTTTGGGGAGACCATGTCAAGAAAGCAGCGCAGCCTAGTGGCCAGAGCACAGGCTTGTTTTTGGAACTGGGTTCTTTAAATGACCTCTCTGTGCTCTTGGGCATGTCATATAAAGGTGAAACAGTAAGTTAATGAAAACATCACTACTTCATGTTCTACTTCAGCATGTGGAAGAAGGGAAATATAAACCACCAAGCCTAAAAATTGTCCTGCTCACCTTCATCTCATTCAGTGTGTAAATCTGAATAAATAATAACCCCACGGATTAAAATAGAGATTGATTTCCTAGAATAAGATGTCACAGTGCAAGGGAAGGGCAATACCTCCAAAGCAAATAAGACCTTCGCAAGATTACGTTATTTTATGAAAAAAAACACAATAGTTGTTACCCAGGGCACAGCTGCAAATGAAAACCATGTCTCAAATGACAACTCAGAACCTCTTTCTTTTGTTTGTTTTAATATCAGAACAGAATACAAACCAGAGAAACTTCCTTCACATTCCTTTGAGGTTGACCATGAAGACGCTGATAAGGATGAAGTAAGTAAACTATTGAAAGTGAAATGTTTAAAACATGAGGATAATGAGCTCCTGTCTTTTACTCGAGTGTTTCACGTTGTGAACAGTTTTTCATCAAGCGGCAATAACTGTTTGTGTGAGGGCTTTTAGTCACAATGAGTCACGTTTGTTTTGAAATTGAACATGATTATTTGAGATGAGTCAAAGAAAAAGGGAGCTCGTTTTTAAGTGCCGTGAAGCTGTGGGATTCAAAAAAGATTGCAGCCCCACTAAATGATGACTTTTGTACAGGATACCACCTCCCACTCATCTTCCAAGGGCGGTGGGGGAGCAGGAGGCACTGGAGTTTTCAAGTCTGGCTGGCTCTACAAGGGGAATTTCAACAGCACCGTGAACAATACTATTACTGTTCGGGTAAGGGGACCTCAGGACGCATCTTGGTTTCTGTCACCTTTCCTGACACCCCCTCCTTCGGTCAGAGCACAGGGGAGAGCCATTTGCATTGAGTTTGTGCTCGGTGTCATATTTTATTTATGGAAAAGGAGTGTGCTCTTCTCACAAACAGTGCCCTACAGAAGTCGCACTCCTGAAGGAATTAAAAAAAAGTGCTCATTTCCGTGAGTAATAGCAGACTGCACCCTGAACTACCTCCTTGTATCTTTTCCTTTATTTAGTCATTCAAAAAGCGCTACTTTCAGCTGACTCAGTTGCCCGATAGCTCCTACATCATGAATTTTTACAAAGATGAAAAAATATCCAAAGAACCCAAAGGCTGCATCTTTTTGGATTCCTGTACAGGTGTGGTGCAGGTGAGTAGGCATCCCTTTTTCCCCTTGGGTTTTTTCTTTTTAATCAAAGAATATGTTTATCCAGTTGTCAGTTATTTATTCCAGAAATATTTATGGAGCACCTGAGATGAGCCAAGAATTATTCTAGCCCCTAGGGATTCAGTGAGGAACAAGGCAACCTTGATCCCTGCTTTCACAAAACATACTTTCAGTAAAGGAAGAAAAACAGAAAATAGGCAAAGGAAGAAATAAACAGAACAGAATCAGTTGCTGAAATCTGAAATAAAGAAAATAAACAGGGTTACTAAAGGGACAAATGGTAAGACTGGAAAAGAATATTAATTCTCCAGAGTGAGAGAAGCATATTTGGAGAGAAAGTGTTTGACCTGCAGACTAAAGAATGAGCAAGGTCAGCAAGTGTGAAGGTCCTGATACATTCAAGTCTGATATGTTCAAGAAGAAGAGGAGGATAACATGTAAATCATATAGCTCAAAGAACACGCTTCATAAATGTTGCCTTTGTTATTAGGTATGAGATAGTAAATTCACAATGTGCATATACATCCCCTTCCTTCTAAGAGGAGGTTTCCTTCAAACACAAGGATTACATTGACTTCCAAGAGTTTAATTTCAGAAACAGACACAGTGCTTTTAACAGACAATCCTGTTCTGCGTCCCTCAGTCTTCAAACTATTGTCCTTAGTGCTCAATTTGTTGGACCACTGTGGCAAAGGGAAGCAGGTTAACTCCATAGACCTCGTTTGGACATCTTACTTTCAAAACATTTATCCTTTCTACTCTGATGAAATAGCTATTCCTACTCTCTCCATATGAAAATTGAAGAAACCAAGTGTTTTACCATTTTCCCTCAAATTTCACATTAGGATACTGACTTATTGAGATGCTGAGGACTCTGTTTCTAGTCACAGGCCACAAGGAGCAGCAACTTCTCTTCCCACAGGCATTCACAGAGCTCACTATGTAGCTGCGATTACACCTCGGATTAATATGAGGGACACCTGATAATATGGATGCAAAATGGAGTTTGCTCTAGTCACTCAGGTCTAGCCTATTTCTTGATGGTTCATCTCTTAAAATCTGGACTTCCCTCAGAAATAATGCTAAACTTTAAAAGAAAAAAATTAATCATGTTGCTGAGCACGCCACTAAAAGTGAAAGATAATTCCATGTAAACACAGATGACAACTTTCTCTAGGAAAGAGCAATAAGGATTTAATGGAGGGTGGAGGTAGTTTTTTTGCTAGTTACAAGGAGTCTGTTTGGCTTTAGAAATATTTCTTTAGCAATAGGTTAAAGATCAACAGCTACATTTTATAGACATTGACCAAAAAACTTACTTTCCATTTGAACTTCCAAGCTTGCTCCAGTAAATGAGTCATCATCTTTGAGGAAGTATCATTGCAGCCCTTGTTCTACATTAAATTTGCAGAGCTATAGATAATATGTAACTTCTTCTATCAAATATCATATAACTCTGTGTTGTTCACACACCTCTGCGCTCTAATTTGACCTTCCACTATAGGAACCTCTTAGAGGGTGTTTCATTCTCTGATTAAGCAGGTCTTGGAAAGAGAGTGTCTTCTAGGGGGACAGGTCAGTGTTGAAATTCTAGTTTACCATTTACCATCTGAGGGCTTTGAGTGAATTACTTAAAATCTCTAATCTCAGGTTCCTCATGTGCAAAATTAGAATAAATGTGCTAACAACATATGAAAAGGATCTGGGAGATAGTATGTATTTAGCCTTTCTTCCCTAGTCTTTCCATTAATTACGAAGGCCACATCTTTGGAAGATAGACATTCCATTGCAGAAAAGCCTTTCTAGAAAATCTTAATTTACGTTCCTGAAACTTCTACCTAAATGTGCTCATTCATTCATTCATTCAATATGTGTAGTGACCATGACATGCTAGGCACTGTGCTTAAGAATTGGGAATCCCCTAGTGAAGTCATAACCACAGAGGGATTCAGTCTCCTATCTATTACACAGTGTCTAAGAGCTATTATGGAGGTTTAAATAGTACTCTATATGGAATGTTCTAGTTGCACAGAACAGCAGTGAATTCTTCTGGGGCAGCTGGAATGCTGCACCGAAAATATGGGCAGGTAGGTAGGATTTCCCAAGGTAGATATTGCATGTTCAAACATAATTACATAGTCCTACTTCATTTTCTCAGAGGTAGCCATTCAGATATTTGGGAACATTTATTACATCTTTGAGTTCAGCTCTATGTTCCTCTTCATCAAGAACTTGTTACCTTTTTGAGGGAGGGACTTCCAATTTCTTCAGATCAGTCTGGGTCTCTTGTCACCTGGTGTCTAGGTCCCAGTTCTCGACATACTCACTTATAACTCTTTCTAACTTAACAAATTGTTGCATCTGGAAAGAATATTCTGAATGAGGTAGTACAAGTTTAGTCATTGCTAAAGCAAGCCCTCAGGCACAAAATGTGCCTAAAGATGAAACACTACACCCAAAAGCACAGAGCAAATGAATAATAGGATGAGTCAGACCTATTTTGTCAAGAATCATTGTCAGCTTCCCTTGAATAAAATGGCAAAGAGGAACAAAGACTTTGGCTCAGAGAGTGCTTCCTACTATCCGGCATCTTTAGAGAGTTCAAGCTCATACTCTTTAGTGAGGAAGCCATTCAGACCTACCCTATATCATTGTGTTTTCCTAAGAATAACCCTTAGAATTCTTAGAAATACATTTCGAGTTACCTCAAGTAGAGAGAAACTCTTACCCAAGTTCTCTGGATCTTGAAAAAATAAAGACTAACAGTTTTCCACTTTTTTGTAATACCATCTGACAATACTAGATCTGTTTTATAACCCCCATTCTGCTGCAGAACTTTTGGTTTTTGCTTCCTCAGCTTTCATCTGGTACTAAGGGCCATTTAAGCTTGTTATTCTACCTTGTTTAGTCAGTATTCTCATTTATTCATTCATTTACTCTTCCATCCATCTATCCATCCACCCACCTACTCCAGGTCCTGCCGCTGTGAAGAGAATGAATAGCCAAGGAATCCCATCTGCCTAGGGTCCATACCTCAACCGTGATAATGACAGATGTCACTTTATACAGGCCTAAATGGGGTTTGGTGCTGTATCTGGAACCTGCTGGATACAGAATCCAAAACAATGGGCTCATGTGCTCAACTGCAGGCTAGAAGCTCAGATGCCTCTTGCAGTTCAGGTATCCACTTCCTAAGGGAAGTAGGGTCAGGTGCAAGAGTGAGCGAGCAGCTTGGACTGCATGGAACTGGAGTGTACGTGCCCACATAAGGGCAGTCAAGTGAAGAGAAAAAAGTGTACCTTCCCAGGAAAAAAACCTAGAAGCCAGTTATGAGCTATGAACCCCCCACTGGCAAATTCTGGCTCCCAAGAATCTCACTTTCCATGACAACAATAAAAACCAGAATGACACGTGTCATTTTCTTCATTTAATATTACTTGACAGTAACTGATGGAATGTGCATTATTGTTGCCCCCGTTTATTAATATAAAACTCAGAGAGATAAAGTAGCTTTCTCAAGTCACAGAGCTAATAAAGCAAAATTAGACCTGAGGTGCCGGCATATCCAAATTTACAGAAAATGCTCGAGGAAATACTTTGGTTATTATACATCAAGTGGGCATACCTGCATACAAACAGACCTGCATTTATCCTACATAAGCCACATGGGCACAAGAAACACTACAAAAATGTGTGCAGTTTTTTTGACACAGGATTTATTTCAGCAAATGTATATTGAAAATTTTTTATACACAAAGCATTGTGGGAAAGCCAAGTAAGAATTAGAAGGGGCTCCTGTTTTCAGGGAGCTTCCAGCCTGTGGGAGGATGTGCAGAAAAAATATATATACATATATATGTATCACATGCAAATAACCATGAGTGACTCCTCTCGAACATTAGATTCTAATAATACATGCAAGAATGAAATTACATTTATCCCTGCATGATGGAGTATTATAGTACATTATACATATTATATGTGTTCTATAGTTCCTCTTATTTGTTTATTGACACTCCATTACACTAGAATGTAAGTTCAGTGAGGACAAACACTTTACATGTTTCTTTTTTTAATGCCGTGTACCTGACATTAAAAAGGTACCCGATAAACATCTTTGAATGAGTGAACAAATAAACATACCAAGACAGGGAAGAATTGCATGGATAGTACCCACCAATGCCAGTAACCTGGATTGGATGTTGTGTGTTTTCTTTTAAAACTCTCCTTTTGTTTCTGCAAAATTCTGTAGAAGATGCTAGCACCATAACTGGTGCGAAGGAATATTTTGTTTGGGTAACTTCCTTGTTCAACCTTTACTCCTCCATTGGCTTTAGCAGCTTCCTTGGAGTTTCTCTTTCAGAAGTTTTCCAGATGAACATTGTGAAACAGACCAGTGTGCTACAACTTGTTAAACACATCAGACAGCATTAGGACATATTCACAGTTTCCTATTACTTATGAAGCCATGTAGATGGGCTGAAGTGAGCTTGAATGAGCAGAGCTGTTGCATTGGACACAAAGGACCCTGATTTCAGGGAAATGGGAGAAAATTGGGGAAGTGAAAAGAATATGATTCCTTTTTGATTACCATTTTTATGACTTAACCATTGGGTTTCAAGATTATTAAAATGTCCCATTGATTTTCTATTCCTGTCCTTTCTTTTGCACTAGTTTATACATCATTATTTTGGAGAGTAAGATAAAAAACCTCTTAGGCATCTTACTCTTCCCCAACATAAGCTTCTCTGCACTGCAGATATTTCTATTTCACTTCAGATAGAAAAAGGTAATTTGGTTTCTGAGCCATTGTCAGTAGAATATTCATTTCATTTATGAATACCTCTTCGTGAGAAACAAAGGCATATTACACTTTGCTCAAATTTTGAAAAACATTGTAACAATATTGTTGACATTGGCAAAAATATTCAATTTATTTGACGTACAGAATGCAATTTAGAAAACCAAGATTTTTGTATTTTGTAATGTTTTCTTTCTAAAATTTTTTTTAGTTGCCTTGTGAGAGAAAGCAGGCTGCAGCTTGATCCCCTTTTAACATGGACCCAGTATCAACATCTTACACAGCTGTGCATCCCCCAGTTCACATGAGCTACAACATCAAATTAGTGGAGAAGAGTCTCTGATTTGTTTGTTTTCAAGACAATGCTAAGATTGGCTTGGCTTGCTATTATTCTCAAATACTTAATAAGATCCCAGCCAAAGCGAGGCCCTGCACTCTGGGCATTTCTGGTTCCTTCCTTCCTGTCTCTTTCTCTTCCTATGTTTTGTTGTTGTTGTTGTTGTTGTTGTTGTTTTTTAAATAAACCTGTCTCTCTTTTTTACACTTGCTATCAGCCATCTTGTCTTTGTCTGTATACACTCTGGGCCAGCGAGGCCACAGGCAGTTCACGGGACCTCTTTGGCCGAAGCCCAGGAAGCCTGCGTCAGGGTGCAGGGAGGGAGTCTGCCCACTCTTCTTGGGGAGAGCATGGCTTCCAAGAATTTGCATTCTTTAAGTTGCCTCGGTGTTTGCTTTGCACACACAAAAGTGTGGGGCCACTGCTTTT
The DNA here is from genome assembly GCF_021234165.1 of Pteronotus mesoamericanus. Classification (NCBI taxonomy): domain Eukaryota; kingdom Metazoa; phylum Chordata; class Mammalia; order Chiroptera; family Mormoopidae; genus Pteronotus; species Pteronotus mesoamericanus. The sequence continues at coordinate 4,140,965 of NW_026555277.1, forward strand.
CTGGCGACTCCTCACCCTGTTTACACTACAGCCAAAATGATTTTTCAAATTGCGGCTCTAGCCTTTTATTAGTCAAAGCCATCCTGTTCTGGGCTCTCTTGGGTTCAACAGCTGTATTCTCATATCACCATAACAATTCTGTTCTCAAAAAGAACTTTTAATACCTTGATTGTATGCCTCTTTAATATAATCACACAAAATTTAAGTACATTTATCTTCCAATGTCATTTCTGTGTGATTAGTTGGTCACTGCCTCTCTGCCCTCTCTTGCCAGGCCAGAGACTGTGTCTTTGTTTGCCTGGTACAAAATACAAATACAATAGGAAGCTCTTTATGAGTGGATGTTATCACTGCACTGAGCACTGGGGAGAGCTAAGCAGCTTCTGCTTTTATCAGGCTCAGAGACTAATAAAAGAACCAGCTTGTGAATGAGTCATTATAAGGCAAGGAAATCATAATACTTGGCAATATTACAAAAGTATGGATAGGAACAAAGAGCTTGTCCTTGGAAGAGTCTAGAAAGTGGCATTTGAGCTCTGACGTCTTACAGGGAGAATCATAGATAGCATTTTAGCTCATTCTTCTTTCTCCTTAATTTCCAAATTTTACTTTTTCTTGAGGTAAGTATGCTGCCCACTGTCTATTCTAAGCACTTAGAAAATTTATTAACTCCCAAGCCAGGGATACCCCAGTGGTATGTGATTGTGCCAGGGAGGTAGCAAGAAAAGAGAATGGCATTTGCTGAGCATCTCTTTGTACCCAGGTCATCTCAGTGAGTATTAAAACCTAAAAAGGTTATTTTCCTTCTCTGTCACTTGCCACCCATGTAATCCATAGCACATTTTCATTTATCTCCCCTAGCCTCAACGTCATCATATGTTAAATGGAATACTATGATTTGTCTCATAATGTTGTTGTGAGATTTAAATAAAAATAATGACTGTAAAATGTTCAGCACAGTGCCTGGTATACAGATGGCAAGTGTTTAGTAAGTGTTGTATTTGTCGTTGTAATCATGTTGTTGCGGAAGTTGAAAGGAACAAGTTATTTTGGGAAAGTCTCTGAAGGGATCCCAAAGAAAGAAGATATTAAACATTACTTTTTCTTGCCACCTAGAATAGCAACCCTATCTCAAAAAAAAAATTATACTTTGATGTTTAACCACCATCTCACATGATAGTTACCACTCTCATCTTCTGGTTCCCCTATTTGTATTTTACTTATACAAAGATGAATTATCTTAAGTATATAGGCTTTGCTTTATGACAGTGTGGGGGCTCTATAGACTTTTACCACAGTTAAGAGTTGAATACCTGTATAAGAATTACAAAATGATTCATAACCATCTGAATTTGTGTCCTGTTTTGGAAGATTTATTTATGTTGCTCACCTATATGGAAAAACTTTAGAACCACCAGGACCCCATAAAATATGTCTCTTACTCTATAAGACTTATCTGGTGTTGTTTTTTTCCTTTCTTTTTGTACCCAAGAATAACAGATTAAGAAAATATGCCTTTGAATTGAAAATGAATGACCTGACCTATTTTGTGCTGGCTGCTGAAACAGAGTCTGATATGGATGAATGGATCCACACCCTCAACCGCATTCTGCAGATCAGCCCTGAGGGGTCCCTTCAGGGTCGACGGAGCACAGAGCTCACTGATCTGGGGCTGGGTGAGGCCCCATATCCCTTCCTTTGCCAAGTGTGACACGTGCCTCTCGTTCACTTAAGCTGTCAGGTCTAGCTCATCCACCCCTGAGCTAATTGCTTCAGGAAATCACCATAAATCTTTACTTGTACAGAAGAGTGAATGTCCACTTGTAGGTACCATATTGAGTTGACTGACAATGAATGGAGGTTGACACCCAGGAATGATTTGGGGAATCATTTGTCAGCAGTATCAAAGACATACCCAGATCTGATGGGCTGTAACCATAGAGGGGATATTTTGTGTTTTAGAGCCTTTCATTAAATTTAATAATTAACATTATACTCAGTAAAGGCAAATAAGCGTTACTTCTTTTTAATTGAAAAGAATGTCATGAATGTTTTTTTGACCATATTGAGATCAGCTTACATATATGTGAAAGTTCCATAAATTTTACATAGCATTAAAGATTTTTATAAGAAAAAAATTTTTTCAGACCATCCAGATTCCCTCAGATGGTTCTAATTCACCCTAGGCAAGAGAAGGGAGCAAGAGAGAGGAAAGAAGGGGTGAAAAGAAAGGTAGGAAAACAAGTCTATAACTATGTGGAAAACACATTCACCTTCAGAGTAAGTCAGTCCTCCCAAAGGAAACCTATTTTCAGACACCTAGCATAGAATCATGGCACGTTAGACCCAAAGTGTCTTTAAGTTCTAGTAGTCTAAGTAGCATATGCTTTAAAGTGAATAAGTCATGGGATAATGAGGAAGAAAACCATTGTACCATACTTGGTATTTTACATTCATGATTTACTTAATAATATTCAACTAGAATATTAATGTTTACGAGGTCTTACAGAGTTCAAGTAATGGAAGCTAGAATGTGCATTTTAAATTGAAGGCCTTAGAGCCAGAATTATCAAAAATATATACAGAAAATATAAAGAAAACTTTAATATGCATTGATAAAAATAAGTCAAAACAGCCCCATGTATAAATGTAGTATTGCAAGGGTTTAGAGTTCTTATGGGCACAGGATGGTGCATGGAAAGAATCCCAAAAAGATCGTCAGGAGGTCTGATTTCCCAGCCAATCCCTTGTAGCAATATGGGGTCCTGAAAGCAGGATACAATAAAGGCATCCGCTCACCAACATCCATCTTCCCTGGCTCTCCGGCCTAACCCAGTTTTGATATGTGACAGGCTAAAGAAATGTGTGATTCATGAGAATTATTTCGTAACCTGTCTTCGTGTATCTTTTCAAGATTCGCTGGATAATTCTGTCACAGGAGAATGCACACCAGAGGAAACAGATTCTTCAGAGAACAGCCTACATCCAGACTTCACAAAAGTAATAAAGCTGACACAATTTATGCGAACAAATTTGCATTGCTTATTCATTAATGCTTTCATGGAAAATATTGCTTATTAATTAATTAATACTTTCATGGAAAAAAACGCTTTTTCAAGATTTAGATGAAGAAACATCAAACTCAAAAATTAAAAGCTTTTTTTTTATGATTTGCCAAGTGTTAACGGATGATATTAAAACTGTGATAATTCTAAGGGACTACTTCTTGCTCTGTGGATGGGGCTTGGTTGTAAATATCTGGATATTTAGACACCAAGAGCTAACACAGTGTTCTCTGTAGTACCTCACAGAAACAGAAGAGACAGTCAAAGCAACTCGAAACATGGAGAGGCTAAATCTGTTCTCTATGGATCCAGATATAGACGTAAGTTGGAATTCTTTCTCAGCCAACATGAAAGTGATCCATACAACTGTGGTTTATAATTTAGATTTTCTTTTTTTGTGATGGATATTTTTTGAGTAAAACTGTCGAAATTTTTCTAGACCTTGAAACTTCAGAAAAAGGATCTTTTGGAACCTGAGTCTCTAATCAAACCATTTGAAGAAAAAGCTGCCAAGAGAATCATGATCACTTGTAAAGCTCTCAACTTCAATCTTCAGGGATGTGTTACGGAGAATGAAAATGATCCTATAACAAATGTAAGTTGCTCTTCTGTTACTTCTGTACCAATCAGAAAACAGCACATAACTTTTGTCAAAATCTTTTGTTTCTGATAATTCCAAACTCAGAGTTAACACCGTCTAGTGAACCAGGGATCAAGACTATCAGCATTTTTTCCACATTACAAATGTGTGCAAGTTCTGAAATGGAATTGTCAATATACTGCCATAAAAATTTTCTGTTAACTTAAAGAAGCATCCAAGAGACTGTGTTCTAGGATTCTTTCCATTAAATCAGCAGAATGGTTCAGAGTTTCCTAAGATGCTGTTTGTATCTTCTTGGGAGTACTAGAGGTGGCTTTTAAATTGACATTTTAATTTTAATATTTAAATATTAATTTTAATTTGGATAGAAAATAATTAAGCCCTGGCCAGTGTGGCTCAGTTGGTTGGAGCATCATCCAGTAGACCGAAGGGTCACAGGTTTGATTCCTGGTCAGGGCGTGTGTGTGTGTGTGTGTGTGAAAGCAATTAAAAAAAGAAAAGAATTAAAATGAACAAGTCTGTCCTGTGATTTCACATTACTCATTAAGATAAGGCTAAATAGTGAATCAAGAAAATAATATCAGATAAGTATTAAGTAATAATATAGATGGTACATGTAAATAGCAGGAGAAAAAGGGTTCACTGATATTTGGAAAATACCACACTGTTCATTAAGTCAATACAAGATTCCTTTTCCTACTAAGCAGACCCTCTTTAGAGTTCTCCATTTTCTAGGGGACAGTCTATACTAATTGTAAGTATATGTGTGTGAAGGGTGTATTTTTTAGCATAAACATTATTAAATGTTTGTTCTGTTCTATAAAGAACACTCATAATCCTACCACCACTTAAAAAGTCACTTTATTGGCCTGTTCCTTTTCATTATTTCTTAATACATTCTAATTCCTAATAAATCATCTCTCAGTTGTCATTTTTCACCTCAAAGTCAAAAGCTTATTTCCAGATCCATGATACAAGCCACATTCGCTTTTAGAAGGCAGACACAGCATTGTGTTTTCTCTCCAAACTGTGCACACACCAGTTCACACAGATGCACCTCGTTTTAGATGGAGCCTTGTTAGTTGTGACAGTGAGTGGTTGGCAGAAAGGATGAAGTCTTTCAGAAGACCTAACCCCTATTGCCCTTGAGTCTTTAGATTCCCAGAGCCTCCTTCTCTCTGGTGTAGAACCAGGGAAATGGTACATGCTATAGACTTCAGGTTCAGTGAGGAGCATCAATTATGCATCTCTCCTGGATCAGAGTGCCTGACTTTTCCCCTTATGAGTCCTGCCACACTCGACAACTGATTTACCTGCAGTCTGCTCTTCCATAAATGGGGATAATAATAACAGTAACAATTTCAAATTGTCATTGTGAAGACCAAATGAGGTAATATATGGGAAGTATTCAGATAGTGCTTGGTGCATAGTAAGCATTCATTAAAAAGTAACTGTTATTCTAGTATTTCTAATATGGAAATTGCTTTGCAATTCGTAAATACTGTGATGCAAATTATTGATATTTTCAATGTGACATGTGAGATTCTTGTTGACAAGCTAAAGTTGAAATATGTCACTGGTAAGAATTTTCCTCCAAATGAAGCTTCCTCATATTTTGTAACTGTAACTGCGTACTGGGTATGTGAGTAAGAGAGAAAGTAGTTGAAGTTGAGTTTACTCATCCCCCAGCAAACATCTACTCAATGCGTTACTGGGAATCAGATTTATTGTCGATACTGTGGAAACAGCAGGAAACAATATAGGCAAGCTCCTTGGCCTCTATAAAATTAGATTTAGAAAAAGAAAAAACAGAATAACTTAAATTAACAAGATAATTGCATACTGTGCAAAGTTCTTTAAAATAAATCAGTAGAGAGAGATGCAATGCAGATGAACTGGGGAATGGGTTACTCTAGATAAGGTGGTCATGGGGGGCCTCCCAGGAGATGACTTTTAAGCAGAGACCTGAAAGTTGAGAAAGATAAAGTCGGGTCAAGGGAAAACATTCTAGGCAGAAGGAAGAGCAAGGGTGAATGCGCTGAGACAAGAAAGTCTTGGCAAGCTCTAGGACCTGAAAGAGATAGTGAGGGGAAGGGCAGACTAAGATGAGGAGGGAGAAGCAGTAAAAAATTAAGAATAGGTGGGACCTTATAAGCTGTGGTGAAGACTCTGGATTCATCGCAAGTGTGAGTGGAGGCTATTCAAAGGTTTAAAGTACTTTAAAATGATGCAGTCTAATTTGTGTTTTTAAAACATCTATCGGAAGAATAGATTGGAGGAAACAAGAGTCGATCAGGGAGAGGAGTTAGGAGGCTACTTCTGTAGTTCATTGCCTAGCTTGGACTAGAGGTGGCAAGGAAGGAGAAGAGTGGATGGATTTGACTGATGTGTTGTAAATTGACCCAACAGGTTTTTCTGATACATTGCATATACAGAGAAGGGGAAAGAAAATCTCAAGGATGAGTCCCTGGTTTTTTCTCTGAGCAGGTCTCTGAATAATGGTGCCATGTATTAAGAGGACAAGATTACAGTAAGAACAGATTTGGGGGGATATAGGTCAAAATTCCCACTGTGGACACGTTAAGCCCGATAGGCCTGTTAGACAGCCAGATGGAGATGTCCATTGACCAGATGCAAATACAAGTTTGGGTCTCTCGGAACTCGCCATGGACAGAGATAGAAACTTGGAAGTCTGGTCAAGGGGGTGACCTGGAGGGAATCATCTAGGAATCTCGACATAGAGAAGGGTCCAAGAATCTAACATTGAAACTGTGACTAAATAGAGACAGACCAAAGACTAAGAAAGAATGACCATTGAAGTAGAGATAAACCACGAAAGAGAGAAAGGGTCTGCTCTGTGGAGTGATGCTGAGAGGCTGAGTGACGAGGAGCCAAGGAGGAGCCCGGTGGCTGCAGGAACATAAAGAATGTCAACGACGACAGCAGGAGAAACCTACGTGGAGTAGAAGTGTTAGGAGGAGCAATCAGATCATACTTTTTATTTTAAAAAAAATACTAGAAACTTGTTTTTGAAACTATTATTTGGAAATATCAAGAAAACTCAACCAAAATTGTAATGTCACTTAATCATCTAATTGAAGTAATGTTGGGTTGTTTTTTTTTTTTCCTGACCAGACACATCCTTTAACTGCAATCAAAAAGTTAAATTTAGAAACTGAAATGTAAAGATAATGGGTTTTTCTTTCCAATGCCAGGAGTATATGACTCGTTTCACGTAGATTCCTTTCTTTGTACAAAAATCCATATTCAGAAGCTAAATGTTTGGGTTTGGGCCAATCTCCCAAGCAAGAGAACAGGCAGAAGTTCAGAAGGTCTGGCTTCACTGTCTCTCTCATATCTGTCAGCCAGAGAAGTTGAAATGCTTTTTATGTCTATATAGGTTTAATTTATTTTCCTGTAGATACAAATGTTAAAAAAACAAAGAAACTGCTTTTTAAAATATAATTTCATTGTGCTTATAAACAATGAGATAAGAAATGAATAAAACGGGTTCACCTTAACTAAACAGCAATTCGTTATGTAGTGGCATTATTTTTTAAAATCTGTGCATATTTTTCAGTGACATTAATGTAGCTACTTCTAAACTTACTGTTTTTAACTCGATGAACATGTTTTTAAATTAACTGAAATATTTCTTAAGTTGCTAAAGAGCCAACTACGTATTTAATGAATGAGTTTCTACAAAAAAAAAACAAAACACACCATAAAAGGACTTTTTAAGAGGAGACAACTATTTAACAGCATGTAATTTTTCAGTCCATCATTGGAAACCAAATGCAGGTTGATGGCTTTATAGTATAAAATATTTCTTTGACAATAGGAATTGGTTCCAAAAACCTGAACTAATAAAGCTGCTTCACAGCAGAACAACATTTAAAATGTCATGTTCTTGAACTTTTTTAAGAAAAGAACAAAATTCTAAACATAAGAAACCTATGACTTAGTTTGCTAGGCTTTCAAGGTGCTTTATTAAACAAATCCTTATTGAAAAGCTGGCGATTCAAAGGGTAAGATTTGACCTTTAAGTTGGAAAAAATGGGTTGGAAGAAATGACTGAATCACTGTATGAGATTTAATTTCTGATGTATTATCAATGTAGGTCACTTATCTCCAGCCACTAAGCAGAAATGAAAATCAAAATGCAGCAATTTATGAAAAATAATAAGGATTTTTTCCTTTGACCTTCAATGTGTTTTTGAGCTTCTGCCTGAATTATTTTCATGTAATTTTTTAGTTTTTCAGCTTGGCAATCTATCACTACCACAAACCAGGAGTTCTTATGAAATAAATTATATTGGTAAAATATAAAACTTTGACTTTTTAGTTGTCTTATTTTAAGAAATAAATTATTTTATTTTATATGTATCATTCTATTTTAACAGAAAATCATCTGGTAAGAATTGTTAATGTTAAGAGATTAAACTGAAACCCCTGTTATAAGCTAGCCATATTACTACATTTGAAAGAACATGAAGTATCTATTAAATATTCAGCAAAATCCACAGCATGAGTGAGTCTGTACAATGATGAACTGTGTCATAATTTAGTTTTTGCGTATAACCTGCTAGACCACAGAATATTGGCAGATGGCAGCTACCGATTCAAAATTAAGTAGCATAAACAAAAGTAAAGATATTTTTGTAGGCATATTCTGGTCTTAGAAACCTGTAGTTAACGATGTATATAATTATTCTTATACATGTATGTAATATGTAAGTAATTACACATACATAGATTTGTTTATTTCCATCCTTGTCTTAGTTAATCTGTTGGGTTTGATGTTTTTCTAGTTGAAAAGCCATTCTTTCCTGAATCTTTCTTTATTTTTACTTTCTATGATACTCTGGCAGCATATTTTAAAAATTTTAGCAGTTTTTGGTTTTGAGGGGATTTTTTTGTTCGGTTGGTTTTTGTCAAAACCGTGAGTTTTCTCTGTTTCCCGCAGATTGAGCCTTTTTTTGTGAGCGTGGCACTGTACGACCTCAGAGGCAGCAGGAAGGTTTCTGCCGATTTTCACGTGGACCTGAACCACGCAGCCGTCAGGCAGATGCTCTCAGGGCCTCCCGTGGCGCTGGAAAACGGGAACGTCGCCGCGGTCACTCCGCGGCCATTAGAAGAGCCTCATGTCCAGGGATTTCCAGAGGAATGGCTGAAATTTCCAAAGCAGGTGGCACTTTTCTTCACTCGTGATGGGACGGAAAATGCTGTCCCAGTGTTCTTACCTGCATCATACATAAGATGAGCAGTTGCCCAAATAAAAATTTCCTTCAAGCTCTTCTTTTTTATATTGTTATTCTATTGCAGTTGTCCCAGTATTTCCCCTCTGCCCTTCTCCACCCATCCCACCCCCGCCCCCACAGTCAATTCCCTCACTGTTGTCCATGTCCGTGGGTCATTCAGACGTGTTCTTTGACTAGTCCCTTCCCCTTCGTTCCACCATTGTCCACCCTTCTCCCCTCTGGCCCCTGGCAGTCTGGTCCATGTTCCCATGCCTATGGTTCTATTTTGTTCATTAGTTTATTAAAGCTGTTTAAAAAAAAAAACTGGAATGTTATAAATGTCTTCAGTGTAGTTTCCTAGATGCTTACTAGCTTATTAATTCTAACTTATTTTTTACACATAGGCTGTATTCTCTGTAAGCAATCCACATTCTGAAATTGTTTTGGTGGCCAAAATCGAGAAAGTACTCATGGGAAATATTGCAAGTGGTGCTGAACCTTATATTAAGAATCCAGACTCCAATAAGGTAATGCATAATTCTTTTCACACAGAATTTCAATTGATTTCAAGAAATAAAATCATGTTGCCTGATGAATTATCAAGTTTGATAAATGTAACTCTTGAAATTTTCACTTATTAGTAAAATTAAGATTCATCAAGAAAATTTAAAGGTATATATCCTTGGTTTATGCTTTGTGACCCAGCAGTTTTTGGCTTTTGATAATCTATTAATAGATATAAATTTAAGTGCAGATAAAGTTTTAACTCAAAAGATCAAAGTGTTAATAGTAATGAAAAGTTAGGATTAATCTGACTAAACAACAAGTTAATATAGTTTACTAAGACATCAGTAATGCTGATCGGACAAAATAAATGGAAAAGGAGGATAGGTAATTGCATATCAAATTATAAAGCACTAAAGGGAAGAAAGACAAAATAGAGGAAATAATGAAAGTTCTTTGAATGGTGGGACTATGGGACATTTTTTTCTTTAACAATTGAATGTTGCTGTTTACTAGAAAATAAATATAAAGTCTATATTTTCCACACAAAGGGAATACACTGAGAAAATAATTTGTTAAGAATTGAATTTGTGCATATGTAATAGTTTAAGGCAGAGCTTGACATTTATGAGATTTAAGGTTTGGCAAACTGTGATGTGTGGGCAAATCCAGCATGCAACCTGTTTTTGTAAATAAAGTTTTATTAAAACACAGTCATACTTAATCATTTATGGATTGCTCTGGCTGCTTTCTTGCTCCAGTGACAGAGTTGAGAAGTTGTGACAGAGACTGTATTTATGGTGTAACCCTTTCACAGATTAATTTTGCAGAACTCTGCCATAATAAATAACAGAAAACAGGACGGGCTGTGGATTTGCTAACGCTTTCCATTTAATATTTTAAGGTTTTTGAAGTCAGAAAAAAGGGGAAAAGTTGATATTCCAGGACAAAGTTATTTTCTTTATTTGAAAATTCCAAATGAAAAAGAAAGAAAAGTGTTATACAGTAGCTTGAACACAGAGGCTATAAGTTGGCTCTGTAAGGGGTGCATCTGTGGGCCGGTAAGGCAGAATTGCACTAAGTTTCAACATAAGGCAACACGGAAAAATGTTATTAGTATTTTACATGGGAAATTTTTTAAGTGATGTTCTAAACAATATATTATTTTTTTCCTCAGTGTGCACAAAAGATACTCAAATCCAACAGGCAGTTCTGCAGCAAGTTGGGGAAATATCGCATGCCATTTGCTTGGGCAGTGAGGTACGTTGACAATTGCAACCAACAGAATAGTATACATTTATAGTCAGCATTAAAAGCTTCAGTTCTAAACATCTTTGTGGTACCTGTTCTTTTTAATATACCAACACACAGAATAATGCTAATATGTTCATCTTTATAAGCATCTTGAGCTCTCCAGGAATATGTTTTACACATTAAGCAAGACAACTCATACTAGACTGGAACTATGACATAAATATAGTGTGGGCATGACCAGATATGCTATAGGTTCTTGGTAAGATCAAAGCAAAGTCATAAAGTGTTTATTATATATATTTGATGTATCAAACACTTGACCTTGTCTCATCACTGAGAGTGTGGTGTGCATAAAATTCAGATGAATGCACTGTGATTTCTTAGACATCTGCATGTTTTTATCTATGTGCAGAGCACAGGTATATATATGGATGCCTAGATGAAACCATGAGATCCATCATTTAAACTCTCCTTGATTTGCGTGCGGATTAACACCCAAATTTATCAGTACCAATCAGAAATGCTGAGTCCCACGGACACCAATGGCAGACTCATCTTCCTGGAAATATAACCTCAGCATAAAGAACAAAAGTTGCCTTTTGGATCTGCTCAAATATCCCTTATTATTGTCCTCAAATCTCTTTGCATCCTTATTAGTATAAGAATTTCTTAAAGGAGGAAGAGCCTGGCATAGACATAAGGAAAGAGTGGTCCTCAGTGCACCAACTGAATGAACTAAAAGTGCTGCAGAATGAGACAGCCTATCAAGGATTCATCTGAACATTAATCACCTTGTCCCAATGGAAGTAACTCTAAAATTCAGAAAGAAGAGAGAACCTGTTACTTAGGCCATGTTTGGGTCTCAGAGTTCCCAGTGAGGAGCATAACCAGAGTAAACTCACCAACATTCGTTACAGTGTTGAGGGAGCTACTTAAAGTTGGGACAGGTGAGTGCAGGGTAGAGAAATGTGGAAGTCTGGGCCGCAGTGAACCAATAGACACTCACTAGTCTCCAGGAATTAGTTTGCTCTAAGGCAGCCTTGTAGTAACGGAGGAGACCAGGCCCAGAACTCTGACAAAGAGGTTCTAGATCAGGCCATTATGTGTAGATTGTAACTTTGGGCAAGGCTTCCTTTCCAGTTCTCAGGGTCCCCATCTACAGAAGGAAGCTGACAATACCTGCCTCATGGGCAGTGAGTACAATCTCAGGTGCAAAAGCATGTGGCATAAATAGATCATAAATATCTCTTTCTCTCCCTTTTATCTCTCTCCCTACAGGGACAATTATGCCAGAATATTTTGCATGAAAAAGATGTTAGTGACATTTACTCAGCCTTCTATGATAAAGTTAATGGGTTTTATTTCTTATAGTCTTCAAAAGAAAGGGTAATTTGTAATCAGCTGGTCAAAGTTTTTTGTATTGATAAGTACTCTCAGCAGTTCCAACAAGAAAACCTACTGGGACAAATAAAAGCAAGATATCCCTTGACAAAAGTGAAATATTCCAATATAGCAAAATTATGGTGGTGACCATATTTTCTCTTTAAGGATCCAGCATTGTTCTGAGGTTTTAGAAGCAAGCATTTTAGAACCAGGCTGGGTGTGAAATCTCAACTCTGTTTACCAAACAAGTGAACTTAGGCAAGTACTTATTGTCAGTCTTTACCTCACATTTTTTAAACATACAACAGAGGTATGATAGAAACTAATTTCCTATTTAATAGCTCATGTGTATCAGTAATCAGGGATTAATGAGCACTGATGTGTACCCAATAAAAGATAGCCACTATTAGGAGTCATTATTTCCATATGATTATTATGAAATCTCTTGTGAGATCATATTCACCTGAACAAGTCCTCTTTTCTAGTAAATTATGGGCAGAAAAAAATATTGTGAGAGAATTAAGTAAAAGAATTAGCCATCTTAGAGCAGTAAATCCTATTGTGAGAGAAATAAGTAAAAGAATTAACCATCCTAGAGCAGTAAATCCTATTTTGAAAGTTGTCTAGTGAAATATATTGGATGAAAGACAGATGAAGTTTCTAAGGAGGCTGTCAGTATTACCAACGATGAAAGTAATTATGTCTAGGACAGGAAAGCCAACAAAACCACAAGCTCCTGCTACACAAATGCCTGATTAGTGGTTTGGTTGTAGATTAGGAAACAGCAGACACCACCAATTTGTGTATATAAATTTATGCTCTCGATTTACATAAACATCTCTAGCAACGGAGAAAAATGGTTGGTAGTACAGTTCTAAAGATTTTATGTTCGACCACTTGCATTATCTAACCACAAAAATTAGTAAAAGATAAAATCAAAGAAATTTTAATTTTCCCTTTATTATGTGGAAACTGCTTCAAATAAATGTGACCGAATCAGAGGAGGGCTTGTTGTTACTCATCTCGTTTTGACATACACTAGCTTCCTGGCACATTTCAATACACTGTTGATGTTGCTAATTCTCTGGCTCCTTCTCCTTTCTATTATAGTTTCTAGATGGCCATTTGTTTTCACAGCATAGCTTCGAGTGTACCCTAAAACACTGTGGCCCTTAAAATCAACTGCCGCCTAAAAAGCATCGAAGTGACAGTTTAGCTTGTGACCGTATTCTTACCGGTATTGAATCATCGCGCTCACCGCAACCCACAGATGCTCATCGCTATGAACATTTTATCTGAAATTAATCTGGTGCATGTTCTTGTCTTTGACACTGGCCATGGTGCCATTTTACAGCAAGAACACTTACCCTTGGGCTAAGTAAAGAGAATGCATTCAGATGGCTACCTAGGGTGTTTTCCACTCATTGATTCTGGAGAAAAATCAGCCCTTACAAACAGATCATGTTGTTAAATGGAACCCTCCCCACGCATCTCACTCCCAGAATCACGTGCGCCTAAATCCATGCCAAGACTCTTTCTTATTTTGTTACTCTGTTTCATGCAGCATTCTAAATGGACCAATGCGCAACACTGGATCTTCTTTAAAATTAAATGAAACAAGAATAGACATTTTATTCTTATATCTATACACTTAAGAAGGTACGCAGGGCAACAACATCCCCAACAAATGATTATACAACCCCTGTTTGAATCTCTCCAGTGACAAAAGTCAAGTGCATCCCACTGTGGTCCCTCCTGTCTCTCTGTAGCTCTCATGATTAGAAAAGTCATTTTGTAAAAGATCTTTTTAAACTGCCGTATAATCACTTTTATATTTTGTCTTCCATAGCCACAAAAAATAGGCACAATTCTTTCTTTACATCGTGGCTGTTCACGCTGCTTATGACTGAAGCTTTCAGGACCACCTAAGCTTCTATCCCTTTAGGTTAAACGTTGCAGTCCCTTCCATCATATCCCAAATGTCATGGTTCGAGACCCTCACCGTACACTGATTATTGCTCAACTGTGACAACTGGAACTAGGCAGCATCCCAAGCATCTTCAAACCATCTGTGTAAATGAGTCAGTTCTGTGTTCTCTCGCCAGTTAGCATATTTATGGAGCAAGGACGGGGTGCCTGGCCCTGGGAGCAGTACTTCCTGGGGCTGTGCTCCTCATTCCCTTTACAATGCGTCCAGTGTAAGTGAGCTGTTCCTAGGGCAGAGCTGTGTTAGGAGGAAGAATGAGTTATACAGCTCATGCGTATCAGTATATTTGCAGTGGCTGGTTAATTTTTAAAAAACCCTATTCAAGCCCAGTTAATTTCCTCCCATGTTGGGAAATTTATCATATTTGTTTCAACATGTCATGCACTCAAATTAAAGCCCTGTATTATACTTAAATTAAAAAAAAATCTTCTAGTTAAATATTTTCATTCTGCTTCCTCAGTGTTATCTGATAGAGGACCTTTTTTCCCTTACTTAGAGCTTAACAGAGAAGAATGAGAAGAAAGATTGAAGGAGTCTAAAAATATCATTCTGATAAATCCCTGGCACATTTGCTATATTATTTGACATTAAAGCTCTCTGATAAGATACCCATTTAAATGGCCATTTTGGCCTGAGCACTAAAATCTTTGGTTAATTTAAAGAGTGATAAAATAATCTAGTTAAGTTCTTTAAGTTAGGAGAAATAAAAATTCAGCATTTCTCTAACAGGGAAAAATTAATTACACATGCATCTACTTTTCTTTGGTGAATTATGAGGAAGAAAATCTGACATTAGCTATGCTGTGAATACTAGTTTGACAGAAATTGTTGCCTTACATTACTGTATTATTTGGACAAAAACAATTTACGTATTTTAACTGAATGTATGTCGTTGCAATGAAATGGATCAAGGAAGGAAATAAATGGCTTAGATTCATGGCAGTGTCATTATTTAATACAGCGCTCTGACTCAAGTATTCTTCATTTCATATGTCTCTATCCTAATATTTAGGACTTGGCACATTTATCTCCATGAAAATGTCTTGAGAATCAGGCCCTCTGTGCCCACATCCCAGTCTTACTTCTTTTCTGTGCTTGTGAAACATAATGGTGCCACTCAGCTGAAGTGGCCCTGGCTTGCCCAGGAAATAATGGCAAAGGAATAACATGTTCCTTCTTTTTCAGCTTCGCCAACACTGCAAGGTTTTGATATGTTACTTAATCATAGATGAATGCAGTTGTAATATGGGCTGCTGTCACTTTAAACACTGAGTTGAAAATAAAAACTAAAGTATAAATATGGTGTGTAAATGAAATTTCTGTCTAAGAAATTTTCTTGTATTTTCAGTTGACAAGTATTTTATAATGGAAGTTCTTTCCATTATAAATGGGAGACTTAATCATGTTAATCACCTTAAAAATACAACTCTGTAAACAATATCCAAATACCAGCCTAAATAAGTATCCTTTTCTTTCAGATCAGTATTTAAGGACAACCAGGGAAATGTGGACAGAGACTCAAGATTTTCACCATTATATAGACAAGAAAGTAACAAGATTTCAACCGAAGACCTGCTTAAACTAGTGTCAGATTATAGAAGGTAGGATTTGGGGTACTCTTGAAATTAACATAAATCAACCTCCTTGCTACTATTGATTTGTACCTGCATAAACAATACTTGATTACCTTATTCTCAAATGTCCAAGTTCCTCCAGAAGGCAGATGCTTTGCAGATGACTTCGCATGTGCCTACATGACACTCCCAGAGTATATTGGCCAGAATTATATGGAAGCAGTCTGAGACATTAAACTGTGTCAGTTATCTATTGCCATGTAACACATCCCCCCAAAACTTAGCATCTTATGATAACCTCACTTATTTTACTCCTGAGTCCGTACTGTGAGCAGAGCTAGACGAAGGGCATCAGCTGGATGAGGTTTGTTAGATCCAGAGGGTCCACTTTTAAGGTGGCTCACTGAGTCACTGCCAGCTTGGTGCTGGGGCTGGCTGAGAGCTCACTGGAGCTGAGGGCTGGAGGCTTGGGTCTCATCCATGGACCTTCTCCAAGAGCTACTGTGGTTTTCTCATGGCTGGGCTCTAAGAGTAAGGGTCCCAATGGAGAGAAAGCCATTACTGCCAGTTTCTTAAGACTGGGCCTGAGAAAACGCCCCAGTGCTGTTTCTGCCATAACATACTATCAGGTTGTCACAGAGCCTAGATTCAAGCGAAGGGGCCATAGGCACCGCTAAATAGGAGGAGAGTTAAGGAATTTTAGAACTATGTTTTGAAACTTCACCGAGTAAGTAATTGCTGTGGATACAATAATTTATAACAGTTCTCTCTCACTCCAATGCTTTTGGAGAAAATGATGGAAGTTAGTGCCAAAAAAGGAAAAATACAAAAGCCACATTTTTTAAATGAATCAACATACATTTACTAGCTAATGATGATAAGCTCTTTCATGACAAGCACCTTATCTTAAATTGCTAGTCCCCTAACACACACAGGATTCTTGTACCCTCTGCCCCTTCCCCAAATGTTCACTCTCTGCCTCTCCCATCTAACAGTCAACAGCCTGCTACCAGTTCATTTTGTTTATCCAAAACAAAAATAATATATTACTATGAAACAAGCATGATTAATATTTTCTGTATCTTCAATAGAGGATGTGTTTCTATTTTACTAGAAGAGAAGTTTTCCTAATGATTTTCTTGTTCTGGAAAGTAATTAAACCTTACTTAGAAAGCAAAATAGAGGTGAGAAGTAAAATTCTGGAGCAGGTCCTGAACCAGTATCATTTCACTGTGATACTCCTGACACAGCGAGACCCTGCAGCCTTGACTCCAGGACAAAAAGACAAAAAAGACCCCTACATTGGCCTTCCTGCAGCTACTGAGTGGAAATGAAGAGACCTTTATCTCTTTGTTTTCTTGCCAGTGTGCTAAAGTATGAAAAGCTGTAATGCTGAGAAGGGAATGGGCACATGCTATCAGTAGGTAGCAAAGACACTTTTCGCTATGGCAGTTAGAGGGCATCTGGAATACCCAAAGCCATTCTGGTGGGGCAGTCAATTATTTCATAGATCCCTTACATCTATGGCATTTATTCTCAGTATTGTGCAGATAAATGTTTACCACTGACCCTCTAAGAGGAAAAGCTGATTTATACCGATGGCCAATTGCTATGGTGTAAATTCTCCTACCATTGCTGATTTCAAGCTACCACTAGGGCTCCACAAAATACGGGGTTGGGAAGAAATGTGCACACCATGATGTAACATTTCCACCATATAGACAGATGTAAATAACCTCAAGATTATGGATAATCTTATCATACAGTAAAATCTTTAGTAAGTGATGACTTTTGAGTAGAACTTATTACCTTGGGGTTTAATATAATTTGTTTTATGGTAAGTTTATATAATTTTATTTTTACTAATGACTGTGTTTAACAATTAGCAGGCAAAATAAGTGAAAATTTAACAACCAGCTCTCAAAAGCTGGGAAGAGCTGGCTCTCACCTACCACTATAATTATTCTACCTGTCAAAGTAGGCTTCCCAAAAGAGAGAGCAGTGGAAGCGATTAACAGCCACTTCCACTTTATTGCAGAGGGAGACAGGTGAAGGTTTTCGTAGAGAGAGAGAAAAAAATGCAAGGACTCCAAAGTCAGGAGTCAGGATTCAGAGTGAGTGGAGAGCAGTGATCAGCAGGAACAGAATGTCGGCACCCAGGCACGGGGGGGAGGAGGCAGAAGACGAGCCAAGGTCAGGGAGAGGCTCTTGTCCTCCTGGGCTGTCAGTGAAGAGGAAGGCAGCAGACCCGTGGTCCTCTTAGCACTTGTGCGAAGACCAGCACTGCTCTCCAGACTTCTTCAGACTCCTTGTGAAAGTGAGTCACTGACACCAGTTCAAACACTAGGCCTTTCTGTTAATGAGAGTTACATATTCACTATTATGCTTTTTTGGCCATTTGTGTAAATGTTATTAGGAGTAGGTACAAATAAATGTAAAACATTCTTCAGAATATCTATAACTTGACCCCTGCCTGATTTTTATTTTTATTGGCAATACCACATAAATTTTAGTTTCCAAATTCAAACTAGCTAATTAAAGTCCTTCACAAGATTGGGTAGGGTCCTCCTGTTTAATGTTATCAAAGCTCAGAATTACAGTTGACTATTTTCTTCCTTGACAACTAGAATAATTCAGTGTTTATGTGTGCCTGTGTGTCTGTGCATCTTTGTGCATGTGTGTGTTTCTGTGTCTTCGTGCATGTGTGCGTTTCTGTGCTGGCATACTTTCACAGGGCTGACAGAACAAGCAAAATGCAGACCATCCCTGGAAGCCTGGAGATTGCTGTTGACAACGTTCCTTTGGAGCATCCAAGTATGATGATGATGTCATAGTTTGCTTATAGAGGTTTGAATAGTTAGT
Organism: Pteronotus mesoamericanus; assembly: GCF_021234165.1. Taxonomy (NCBI): domain Eukaryota; kingdom Metazoa; phylum Chordata; class Mammalia; order Chiroptera; family Mormoopidae; genus Pteronotus; species Pteronotus mesoamericanus. Next base: position 4,159,435 of record NW_026555277.1, read on the forward strand.
GTTATTTTAGTTAGTTGGTTGGTTACAAAGTTTTGTTTGGATATTTTTTCTCAAAACTTGGGTACATAGAATTCATTACCTTATAAAACTTCGGGCTTCTTACTTCTTTATTAAGATTCTAAGTGTAGTAGGACAAGAACTATATTCATGGTAACCTAATAATTCTCTGGTATGTGCCATGCACCCAGCAAGGTATTAAATTATATTATTTAATCCCCAAAACTCTGAAGGGTTGGAAGTGTGGAAAGTTGGATTCAGAGAGGCTGATAACCATATAACCCACAATGGATCTACACTCTTTCCAGTTTCTCTGACTCAAAATACATAGCCGGCTCTGCCAGAGTTACTGGGAACACCAGGCACAGCCCCCTAGTCACTGGGCGGGATTAGAGCTAGAACACCTTTCGACTCTGTTATCACACAGAAAACTCCCGTCTTTTTCAGACTATGCTCAAAAGTCCTATCTATGTCAGTGAAAAGTTGAATTTCAGATAGAGCTTTGAATACCTCATAACTAAGAGTTTCAGAATGTACTTCTTGAGTGGTGAGATCGGTTTTCGTTCTGTTATTTCTGACTAGGACTTTTAGTGACTTTCTCAGAGATGCAGAGGATGAATACAAGCATCCTGAAATTAATGACAAACAGCGTAGGTCGACTGCCCCCCGAGATCTGAAGCACCATTAGCACTGCCAAGCTTTTTATTCTCATCATTTTCCCACAAATCACTTTAATATGAAGTAAAATGAGGATTCTGACTTAAGCCGTGTTCCAAATCACTTTTGTATTGATTGGTGTGGAAAAACTAGAGGACAAACTGAGCCATTTCCTCTTCCTGATATGTGCGATGTGGCTTTTATTACCTCTGAAAAAGCAAAATAACAAAAGAAGAAACTAAAGTATTCTGTTTGTAAGGACTATAGGGCATTAGAGAAATTCAAACAAATAATAAAAATGTTATAATTGATTTTTGAACAAAAAAACCTGTCATCTGATTCTCAAACATACTTAGTTAATCATTTTGTTATTTTGAACACAGGAAGATTCCAGATGGGACAAAGGAAGGTTGAAGGCCTTGCTATCTGTCAGCACCACAACTTCAACCTCCAAATTACTTAGTGACAGGAGTTTTGATTTATAAATCCCTCATAGCCGTTTTTTTTCTTAAGCTGTTCCTGCAAGGTTATATTTTGAAAAGATTGTAAAAACTAAAGAGAAAAATATATTTTATTTAATAATGCAGAGGGATTTCAGATCTATGTTGTAAAATCACTCTGTAGAGAAAAATACTATTAACCCATTTGGCACTATGAATAATAGACCCATTTAACAAAGTTTTGTTCTGACATACATCCATATCTGTATTACTTTTATAGTGTTATGCTAAAGGTCAATAAGGGTTAATCCTTATAATACCTGGTGAGTGTGTTCAAAGGATCAGTAGCTAAAATTTACTTTTTATACCAAGCTTAATACAAAAAGAAAATAATTATAAATCCATCAGTAAGATTTGCCAGTTTTTAAGACATCAATTTTGTTACTAAATATATAGTTTGATTGTCTATCCTGTCTACTTCCTACAAATTTTTCATGCTAGCCTAATTTAACATAAATTGGTATAAAAGAATGAAATTTCTATTTTGAGTGAATTAATTTTAAAATATGCTAAGTATTTTACTTAAAAAATCATATTAAATAACAAACTCTTATTTTCTGATTCTTAAAGACTGTGTAACATCGTCCTTTATCCCTGTCAAGCCTTTTGATGTGACAGCTCAGCCAGAACCCACAGTGGAAGTGGAAGAATTTGTTTATGACTCAACAAAGTATTGCCGCCCTTATAGAGTATATAAAAATCAAATTTACATTTATCCCAAGCACCTCAAGTATGATAGCCAGAAATGTTTCAACAAGGTATAATATGTTTCTGAAATATCATCCCCTCTCTCCACTATTTTTAGACCATGTTAAGATGCTTTCTTGAAAGTTCAAGTACAAATTATTATAGTTCATCACTTTGGAAATGAAAATTTATTTGAAGAAAATGCTTAATAAAGGGCAATGATGAGTTTCTCCTTAAAAGTGCTAAGGATGCATATTAATAACCTTCTTAAGTCAGCCCTAAATAATGTTGTTCTACACTTCTCTTTAGTTTCTTAAGATCCTCTGAAAATAGCATTTTTCACCTTTGGATATGAGGGTTTTTCTCCCTTTTTAAATAATCTCTCCAAATCTTTCTGCTATTTCTGAGCACTATAGATGTCACGAGAAAGTACTGGGTATTCTAAATTTGGGGGGTTTAATTAGAAACTACTTATTTTAGGCACTTAGATTGTTTTTTGGTGTTATATTACAGGCCATTACAATTCCCATTTTCCCTCGCTATAATTTCAGGCACGAAATATAACTGTGTGCATTGAATTCAAAAATTCCGATGAGGAAGGTGCCAAGCCCATGAAGGTAGGCCAGGACCACCAGGGGACACAGCATTAAAGGTGGGGGGCAGATGCCTAAGTTCTCTCTGCCACTGAGGGGCTTTCTATTTGAGTGTGGTTGAAAAGGGAGCAATTCAACACATTTGTTTTAAATTTCCTAAAATGTACCTGATTTAATAGCCATCGTTAACTAGATCTATTAGAAATACCAGGCGCATGGCTCTGCTTAGCTGTTTGTGATCTGGAAAAAAAGATAACCATTCTAGTGTGAAATAACTGCAGAGATTACCCTCTGGAAGTCTTTGTCACTTTCAAAGATGAGCTGGCCTCTCAATTCAGCATGCTTGATTTACAATGCCACATCCCAGCTGGCCTTCGCGCGGCCGTGTGGGAAGGGTGTTGGAGGCTGGCCTGATGGCTAATGCGGCGGCCTGGACACGCTCACATTTAAGGAAACTGGCCTGAGGGCCTGCGACATGGCTCTGGGAAGTCGGTCCCATGTGTTGGTCACATGATTTAATAAGATCAATAAAACTATGAGGTTTGTATGATCTGTGCTGTTTTAACCTACAAAGCTGCAACAGGGTGGCATTTTTCTGAGTTCATATCTGATATATACTGTTTTCATTTTAGGGGCTTCGAACATAAAATAACCTATAAAGATAAGAATGAACTTTATTTCTTCCCAGTTTCAGCGGATCAGAGGAAAGAGATAGTAAAGGACAAAACAAATTGCTAACTAATCCCCACAATTATCTGAGATCATCTCTTAAAACCTTCTGTCAGATACCAGTTGTGTTCTCTATGGTAAGAAGGTTTGCAGCATTATTCAGAAGAACAATAATCAGTCTGAGCGATTGAGTGAATCGCGCCGTGGAGAGACTTCTTTAAAGTAGCCTCAGGCCACTCTCCGCATCCACAGGTTCCAAAGGCCACAATAACATCAGCATCAGGAGAGAAAAAAATAAAGTGAAATGGAGTTGCCGAGCAAATGAACGCAGTGACCAGATGGCAGACACGCCAGGCCTGTTAGAGCAGAGTTCATGTGGAAAATTCTAGGAGAGAGGCGCAGTCGCAGGTGTGTGGGTGCCCTGTGTCACTGCTTTGGAGAGCATCGTGCAGATACAGCAGATCCCAGAAGCAGCCCCCTGAGCATCAGGCTAAGGGAGCTTGTAAAACTACACGACTGGGAAGTGCCATGTCGCATACCTGGGGCCTGACTAGGGTCATTCCATGTGGTGGAGCCTGGACCCGGCTCTATCCTTCCTGCTCAGCATCCTTGGATGGGAGCTGGCAAGTCAAGGGCTGGGGTCCAGCCAAGCCTTCCGGTCACCCAACTCATTGCCTCGAACTCTAGGCCAGTGCTGGATGCCAGGGGCCACTTGAAGAGGCCACCCTGCAGGAATCAGAGTGGAACAAAGGAGATCTTATCTCGTAGTAATCAAAAGTTACCTAATGAGCCGATTTTGATGTTCAGTGTCAATGTAATAGCTGCACAATGAATTAAAGTTTTCGAGTCTTTCTTCAGCAGCACCCCATTGTATAATAATACAGGGTAGCATATCAAAGGAGTTCAATGTTACATAGATGTCCGCTGAGCCTGGCAAGTTATCACAAAATTGATTTTCATCCCAGGATTGGTAACTGAAGGGTAGCGGCCTTTTCTGTGCTCAAGGTTAATTTCATACACTCATAATTATTTGACTCATAACTTTTGAAACAGTGTATTTATGGAAAACCTGGAGGGCCCCTCTTCACCTCAGCCGCCTACACAGCAGTCCTGCACCATTCCCAGAATCCGGATTTCTCAGACGAGGTAAGGGCCAGGCCTCCACGGCCCCCGGCAGCTCCTAAAAAGATGGGTGAGTGGGCCAGAAAACGCACAGTGACAAACACCTGCTGTGGACCACACCTCAGACCGAGGACCTGCCTTGGTGGGCATTTTACTTAACCAAGATTTAGAAATTACGCTAATTGACTGTTGCTCCAAAAGTATATTGCAAATTCCATTAGTTTAGCCCAAAATTGCCTCTAAACTGTGCGGCATTTTTTTTTTTTTTTGATTCTTTTCAAATGGAACTCATTTAGTTTCTTTTATTTCTCCGGTCAGTATAGTAAAAATTGTGCCAGATAGCTTTTACCAATCAATTTCACATCATAATGAAAAGAACAAAGGAATAGATAGGCATGAGTCGTATGAGCCCACACTATTGTTTATAACCTATGTGAACCTGAGTGACCTTGGATACCGTCCCCGCCCCAGCTCTAAACGTGCCATGGAACAAGACCTGCCCTGACCAGCTCTCAAGACTCTCTTATTACATGAGTAAAAATAGAAATTTCATTCTATTGCATTGTTAATCATTGTACATTTTGAACTGTATTTTGGCTTTTTTAACCAGGTTAACATGTTGGTATACAAAACATATGTAAGCTTGCAAACCATGACTATTCAGGACTTCTCAAACTTCATCATGGGTCAGAATCACCTGGAAGGCTTGTTAATACACAGGTTATTGGAAACCACCCCAGATATTTGGATTCCCTATGTCTGGAATGGACCTGAGAATTTGCATCTCTAACAAGTTTAGAGGTTGATGCTTCTAGCAGTTCCCAAGACAATGCTTTGATAATAGGTGTATTAAATTCTTTCCTGAACAATGTGAAATTAGATAAATAGGTAGGTAGGTAGGTAGGTAGGTAGGTAGGATGGATTGATGGATGGAGAGAGAGAGAGATAGAGAGATAGATACAGGCACCCAGAGTCTAATAAATAAGCTGGTAGATACTTCACATGGCTCTTACTTTATTGCTTGATTTGACTGTCCTGGAAACTACTTGCTTATATTGAATGGAGTGCAGCTTACTTGCACAGGATCCTGGGATTCCAGTGTGAGTTGGTGATCAGAAAGTCCTTGTCCTGGAAGATCCTATTACTGATGAGGCCCTAATCTCGGTGGCTCAAAGCTTGCTGACAAGTCTTGCCTTGGTTCCTACCTCTCTATCACCCCACTTACAAGGTTGTTGGGGGGTTTGAATGTAGAGGGTTTCAAAGTACTTCTTTCCAAGAACATGGAGCATGCTCCTCATTAAATATATTCTTAACCCACATCATTTTTGTTTTTTTTATTCAGAAGCATTATACCTACAGCATGACCTCTTCATAAAATGGCCCATTACTTAGTTACCACGATATATAATTTTATACAATATACTACATATATTTTTGTTATTTTTCAAAATGTTTAAGTTATATTATTTATTACTGCCATGTTTCTCAGCATTGTGCCTAGCATTGCCTGGGGATCTTATTAAAATTCATATTCTGATTCCATATGTCTGGAGTGGTGTCTAAGACTCTGTATTTCTAATGAACACCTGAGCGATGCTCATACAACTGGTTCCTGCGCACCCTCTGGGGGGCAAAGAATTACTGTTCTCTCATTTTGTGCCCCTGGGTGGTAGGTCCTCAGTCTGTGCCTTCTTTACATTCTACAGTTATGCCCGTGTGTGTGCATGTGCCTGTCTTTAATCCAGACACTATGGTAGCATATATTATCTAACAGGACATACTACATGTTCTAAGTATCATCATCCACCACAGTAAAGAAGTAAAAATACCAACGTCTTAACCCATTACTGCTAGCAGGATAGGTATTTATTGAGAGTTAAGTCAGTGCTTCTAACACTATTAAACGTAGATCTAGATTTCAGTTATAGAATTTTTAAAAGAATTTGGTCTTGCCCTGACCCTGGGCAAATGATTTGAATCTCAATCCAGCTCTTACCATTTTCATTGCAGGTGAAAATCGAGCTGCCAACCCAACTCCATGAGAAACACCACATTTTATTTTCTTTTTATCATGTCACATGTGACATAAACGCAAAAGCTAACGCCAAAAAGAAGGAAGCTCTGGAAACATCAGGTACTGACAGGAAGCAATCTGACATAACTTTACATGTCATCTGTTGGACTTGCATCGAGGAGTATTTGAAAAGCTCTGATTAATTCAGGGTTTTTTAGTGAAGTTTTGTATTCATAAATGATAAATAACTTTATTTTCCCTCCAGTCCTTGGAGGCTTGTACTCAAGGTTTTCTCTTTGTTGTTCTTCTGCACAGTTGGATACGCATGGCTTCCTCTGATGAAACATGATCGGATAGCTTCTCAAGAGCACAATATCCCAGTAGCTACAAGCCTGCCTCCTAATTACTTAAGCTTTCAAGATCCTGCAAGTGGAAAGGTATTGAATGATGTATAATTTAAGAGGAAAAAAGTGAACTAAACAGCATGAGGTTATCTTTTCTCTGCTATTTAAATTAACCATGTAGCTTTGTGTCTATTGTAATTATGAATCAAATGGACCTACAGTATTTCGAATATCTTATTGACTTTATGGACAGTAGAAATGACCTACTAACAGTGATACCACATGGGTCTCATTCACTAATCTTGCCAAGTGTATTTGCATCTATTATTTTCTATCTGTGTAGTAAGGTAAATTAATGGATCAAGATGTCAAATTAACAGTCACTAAATAGCCAGTTTATCTGTTTTCTCTCAAGTTGCCACAGTGACAGTAACAAACTCTTTTCTTGCAGCATGGTGGGAGTGACGTGAAGTGGGTTGATGGTGGCAAGCCTCTTTTCAGAGTATCGACGTTTGTTGTGTCAACAGTGAACACTCAGGTGAGCATGATGTCTGAAGTGTCAGCATCTTCTCCAACACGTGGAATCATAAGTTTTCTCCTATATTTTTAGGAGGAGACTCACCATTTTACAAGTTGTCAGAAGAGCTGGTAATTGAAAAGGGAGAATGTTTGTGGCATAATTATATGCCTCCCCTGGGGGAGATACTGTCCTAATCCATAAAAATCTAAGCACCCAAGATACCAGAAGTGTTTTAATCAAGATGATACTTCCCTTGGAAGATGGTTTGCTTCCACCGATAACAACCAAGTGTTACAAATGTGAAATGTTAAAAACAAAGACTGTGGACTTTTACCTCAAAAATTAAGTCTAATTATCAATGCCCAGCCAAGGTCCCCAACCCTATACCCCTAACTCTTTAAACCCATATTTCCTCTGATGCCATCAGCTCTGGTAAGTCCCACAGAAGGACCATTCTCCACCAAATCCTGTTTTTATGTATCTCAGGGTGCCCAGAGTTCTTTTTCCCATTTCCAGCTGCCTTCCCAGGCCCCTCTGGAACTCACCACAACTCACCCTTCTCTACATCCACTTCCTCTACCCATACACTCCTTGTTAACCTGTGTGTTAAGGAATATGTAAGAAAAATTGGTAGAAGTCTGTGGAAGAAGCAGGAGCAAGAAGAAAGGAGGAATTTTTTTTAAGGGAAGTAATTCTCCAACCATCTTCATATGGCTGAGGAGGAAAACAAATCTATGAGAATGTAATAGGGAAGAGAGTGGCCTTTGCTGTTTATTTCACTTCAAGCCTTCCGTATGCCAGCATATGCAGCAAAAATGAAAGCTCTGTCACCGGCCCCTTCATAAGGCTCTTGCTCATTGCGGCATCGATCTAACAGAAGTGCTCACTTCGGTTTACGTGTCATCAGAAATATGAGCAAAACGGAAAGAGGACTCACGGACATGCACAACCGTGGGATGCTTGCAGGGGAAAGGAGGGTTATAGGGAACTGAATGATAATGTAAAAAATTACAATAAAAAAAGAAATAAACACTTTTCTTTTTGCTGTTTCAGGATCCATATGTGAACGCATTTTTCCGACAGTGCCAAAAAAGAGACAAAGATATGTCTCAATCACCTACCTCGAATTTTGTGCGCTCCTGTAAGGTAACATGACATGCACATAGTTTCAGTGGTCTTCAGGGGAGACCTGGGCAAAAGAGACCTTTGTAATTTTAGTTGAATAGTAAACTATCAAAGGTAATTATCATTGAAGATTTTTAAATGCCTTATCAATTCAGAGAGTAAGCTACTTTATTTCACAATTCCTTCATAGTTTCTGTCTGTTGATTACCAAACAAGCAAAGGCCAATGTTTTAGAATAAAAATGATTGAAAATTAAGTTTAAAATAATTTTTTAAATTATCACCCTTGCCATATTGTCCCCATGTCTATATACCACGCTAAATGCAATGGAGACTAAAGCCAGATTTAGGGGACCTACAGTGTCATGTTCAAGTTCTGGAAAACCTCAGCAGGCTAACCTTTAAGTTTAATCGGTGCCCTTTTGTTTCTTGTCAATTTACTACAGAACTTATTGAATGTGGAAAAGATTCATGCAATCATGAGTTTTCTGCCTATAATCTTGAATCAGCTCTTCAAGGTTTTGGTACAGAATGAGGAAGATGAAATAAGTACAACTGTGACCAGGTATCCATAACATGCCCTTAGGAGAAGAGGTTTTCTCATCTGTGGTTACACAAAACTTTGATTATAACTGAACAACCACCTAATTGTATATGCTTGCATTTCATTGGAACACCTATCTCAAATTTAAATATTTCCCACTCTTGACTTTTTCCCTTCTGATCATCTATTGCTATCATTTAAGTAAAATATTAGACCTCTCTTTTAACTTTTTCTTTGTGATTTTTGAAGTTTTTATTTTGAGATAATTATAGAGTCACATGTGGTTATAAGAAATAATGCAGAGAGAGCCCATGTTCCTTTTATCCAATTTACCCCAAAGGCAACATCTTGCAAAAGAGTAGTGCAGTAGCACCACCAGAATATTGGCCGTGATAGAATCCAGATGTAGAATGTTCCATCAGCACAGGAGTCCCTCGTGTTGCCCTTGTATGGTCACAATTACTTCCCTCCTATCCCAACCCCTACTCCTTCTCCCTGGTAACTACTAATCCGTCTCCATCTCTAAAATTTTATTTTAACAATTATGTATACACACAATGCTTCATTTATATATCTATAGATATCTCTATCTATATATATCTATATAAGTAGGTCTAGATATATAGAGTCATACAGTATGATAGCATGTAACCTTTTGCAGTTGGTTTCCTTCACTCTGCACAGTTCTCTGGAGATTGCCGCAGCTGTCCATAGTTCCTTTCTTTTTATTTATGAGTTGTAGTCCATACCACAGTTCACCTGTTTAACAATTCACCTGTTGAATGAATCTGCGTTGCGTCCAGTTCAGGGTAGATTTTGGGTTAACCCAAGTTCTCATTTATCTGAGAGGAATGCTCAGTGTAATTGCTGGGTTATTATGAGAGTCACATGTATAGTTTTTAAGAAAATGTTGGATTCTTTTCCATAATGGCCATACCATTTCACATTCCTAACAGATCTTTTTCCTTTTTTAAAAAAATATTCAATTTTTCTTCAACTCTTCTCACTTTAGGTTTGTCTGTGTTACACATTCTTCCAACATTACTAATCTCTCTGGTGACTTTGAAAATCACAATTTCCTCTTTATAGAGATCATGTCTTGAATTAATTATTGAATCATATATTCCTAATGTTCATTTAAAAAAATTAGTCATGGCATTCCAGAAAAAAAAAATTACTCTTGGCATCCAAATATTTCCAGTACCTTCTGAACTCACATGCATGTAATTAGCCTTTTTCAGAATGAGGTCTTTAGCCTTGTTTTTAAAGAAGAGCCCTGAAGCTCTGGACCATGAAGGTAGCTCTAACAGTCCCACAACTAGCCATTTCTAGACCCAGATTAAACGTCCCCAATTGTGTCTTCAATGGATACTCCTTTCGGCACGAGTGTGTTGGTTTGTGGTGACAAGATTCCTAAATATTTTATCTGGTGGACCTGTTGAAATTCTGAGATACTCCTAAACACTAGCCATGGAGTAACTGGAAGCGTTCATGTGAGAGTATCTACCCATGCCACCACTTCTACAGAAACCCTGTCCCAGCTAAAGAAGAAAAAAAAGATCCTGCCTCTTAACTTAATTGCTTTTTCCAAAAGCATATACATATAGTGCCACTAGCTTGGAAGGGAAGCCCTGTTTAAAAAGGAATATGATAATCAATTCTAGGTTAAAGACCTTATATTTTAATCAGGATCTAAAAATGATCACCTTTCCAAGAAGACAATGTCAGCAAATACGCAGACTACAATAACACATTCAACTCAGGCACAAAAAAAAAAAAAAAAAAAAAAAAAAGTCTCCCACATAAGATACTGCAGCCACAAGACATTACTTATATCTAGTGTTTAGAGATTTCAAGGTTGGAATGGCCAACAGGTAATATAGATATGAAATACTCAGTATTGGGAGATAGGAGGGATGGGGGAGAGCCTGAAATTGGTTCATTCATTTATTCAGTAACTATTGAGTACCCAGTGTTCAGGCACTCTAGTGACAAACCAAATGGTATTTTTCCACCTTCTCCCAGAGAGGCCACTGAACAGCTTTGTTTTTTCAGGGTTCTGACCGACATCGTGGCCAAGTGCCACGAAGAGCAGCTGGACCACTCCGTCCAGTCTTACATTAAGGTATGAAATCACTGGTTGGGCACTGCTTATTTGCCCTTTTGCTGTGTGACTTGTCTCATTTCCTGTCTACAATAAGTGGGAAGATTTTCCTCTTTAGCTAGATGGTGCCACCCACAGTAGTATTGAGCGTTCCTCTTAGCTGCTTAGAATTCCTTCTCTTTGCATTGCTGGACTCAACGTATTGTTTGAATATGTAAATATAAAATAAATAACAGGTACATGTGCAAATGAATGTTTATATGGGGAAAGAAAACAAGGAGCTAGAGGAGAAAATTAAAGTATCATCCTTTAGAAGTCAACATTACAATGAATGAAATTCCTTTGTAAATCTAAGGCAGATTTTTTCCTGTTGGTTTGTTGAATGCTCTATGTATCTTCTGTAATGTTTTCTTAGCTTTTCTTATTGTTTTCTCAGGCATTATTTCATTTTCCCAGTTACTGTATATTTGTACCTGCTTCTGGTATGTTAAGCCCTTTATCCTCCGGCATGAACCACTAGCCCATTCCATCAACTGTGCACTGCTTCTTCCAGTGTCCTTCGTCAAGTACATAGTCTCATTTCCAGTTGGCCTGTGAATTAATGCCCGTGAACTTGCGATGATGTTTGCACATTGTAGTTCCTGCATCTTCCTGAATAAAAAGAAAGAACCCATGCACCGATACATAAGAGTAACTTAGTTCACTTTACTTATGATGCATAGAGACCTAAATTTCTATTTTTACTATGCATAGATGAAATTTTTTGAGACAAACTTTTTTAATTAAAAGAACATATTACACTAATACCTATGGATAGACAGGTATCCATATATTTTACATGTCTAGAAAGGTGACTAGAAATAAATTTTGGGTCTTTTGTGCTAGAAATTTGTTTTTTTAAACAATTTTATTGAGAAATTCTTTTATTATAGTTTTATATCTACGTATTTTCTACCTGCCAGAAATGTTAGATACTTTTCCAAATACCTAAATATAGGTGTGTGCCCTTACTTGAAATAGCCCATATGCAAAATCATTTCAAAATCATTTCCTTCTGGTCTAATTTTATCCAATAAGATCTACATTTCATTCGCAGAAAGCCAGATTTACCTATAAATGCTGTTTTAGTTTGCTCTCTGTTTAAGATAGAATCATTGCTTACTTTTATAGGGTATTGATAAATTTACATTCAACAAAACCATCTGTACAACTTTTACCTTCTCAATGCTTACTTCAATTTTCCATTTCACTATCCAAAGAGACTGAGACAAAAAAAAAATTCTCCAGTTCACATTACACAAAGTCTTCTCCATTTCAACACAATTATTATGTACCTTTTTCTAATGGAATCACTGAAAATTACATTTAGAACCCATGGGTGCTGTGACATTCTTGTGACAGTCAAGTCTACATCTAATGAGAACCTTAAAATCAGCTCTCAGATTCAAAATGCATATTGGGATGGTCTTTATTTTTAACCAGGATGTTTGAAATATCCTGAGGAGATCCTTGGATTTTGCTCTATAGCAGACTGCTTATTTAATTTGCTCTGAAGAGGTTCAAATCCAAACGTACACTTAGGTGGAATTTCAAGCTGATATCAGTGTTTTATAACACATTTTCCTAAATCTAAAACAAGTACAACCTAACAAATATAACCAACTGGAATCTTACTCTGGAAAGAGCACTAAACTAGCAAGTGGGAAACTAGACTCTAGTCAAGGTTGGATGGTTAACGTGAGCAGCCAGTCTTTGAACCTCTCTTTTCTCCTCTGTGACGTGAAATGGGCCAGGTGAACATCCAGCTCCATGAGTCTGTGATGGGACTCCTGCTGTAGTAGTGTACATGGCTGACAGCCTGACCTTGACCAAGGAATTTGATTTTTGTACCCTTGGTAGGAAAAGTTATTATTTAACATAGAGACAGATATTAAGCCCCACAACTAGAAGTATAATGGAAACTGATGGGCTAGTACCTATACATGCTTTGATGTCCTTGAGAGATGATAGTCAATGCAGTTAATATTTATTGAGAAACAAACTAAACACCATTTCAAGTTCAATGGTGCTAAATGCTGCTAATTCACCCATCTACAATATCCAAAACATGCGCGCACACACACAGCGTCTTTTTCTAAAATGTATGTCTAAAGTTAATCTGATGAAATGCCATGATTTACAGAAATTCATGGCACTGACATGTTATAGCCAAAATTTTAAAGTCAGACTATTCCAGAGCTAATTGTAATACCCTTGGGGGTAAAGAGCTGTGCATGGTATTCAGTAGTTATGACATTACCCTCACAAGAGTCTTAATCCGTGAGGGGATAAAATTGTATTACTCTGGATTTTACCTAGTTTCACGCATCTCTTAGCTTTGTCTTTCTCCTCTGGGATGAACTTGGAGAAGTCAGGCCCCATCAGGATGACTTAACTCTCGATGAGCTATAAAGTTCAAACAGATCATTACAGATCCAAATGTGAATGTGCCTTTGCTTTGAGTTTCTTGCGTGCCTTCACTCTTGATTATAATGAAGTCTGAATTGCGAATATCCTGAAGAAATGAACTCCCTTGAGGCAAACCCAACTCCTAAGGAAAATATTATAATTCAGTAATCAGCAAATCGATGCTGATATCCTTAAAATAGATGAAGAAATACTGAAAACGAAAGCCATTACATGCACTCAGTGGTGCATGCTCTAGCCAATCTTCTGAGATAAAAAAGTGAGCAGCATGTATTATCTTACTGATGGCCAGTGTTCATGACCCTCTGATAGCTGTGTCTAAGCATGAGACGGTAGACCCTGGGCATGTGGGGAGCTCACCTACTGGCCTCTGGAAGGCACCTGCTTCCCCACTTGGCTATTTGAGTGGGTGCTCTACCCTTTCAGGATGAAGAAATGCTACCATGCCACCTGTTACCAGTGGAAGGAAGGAGAAGGGGAAATGTGTCCTAAGTAGGTGGGTCAAAGCCCTCCATGTTTCCTTCAACTTGCTGAGTTGCTCTCTGACTCTTTCTTTTGATTTCTACAAAAAGAGTTTCAAGGAGAGCATAGGTGAGCCAGGCCCTACCTGTGCAAAGCCCTAAATAGGAGCAGGTGTGTACTACTCTTATCATTGGGCCTTCATTTATTTCATGATGAAATCTGGCATGAACAGATAATTTTGAGTTATGAATTATTCATGGAACATTATTTTTGAAGCTTTGTTTTCTTAAAGCATTTGACTTATCTCTCTCTTTTTGGATTTTCTTCAGTTCGTGTTCAGGACCTGGACATGCAAGGAGAGAACAATACATGAGGAACTGGCTAAAAATGTGACTGGTCTTTTGAAAACAAATGACTCAACAACAGTTAAACATGTCCTGAAAGTAAGGAATTTAAAGATAATTCTTTCATTTTTACTATGAAGTTCACTCTTACTCCCAGAAGGTGATAGGATTCATTGATTTTCACAGATCGTTTCTCCTACAGATTCTAGCATAAGATTCATATTGGAACTGTAGCATATAAAAGTATTATGCAAAAGAGATCTATGTCAACAGAACAGATTACCTTCAGAAGTAGAATGGACCCAAGTCCTTTGGCCTAAAGACAGAATAAATATCTAGGAAGAGTTATCTAAAACACTAAAAAAATTCTAACTCTAGCAAAAATAAAGTTTGTTGGGTTTATTAGGCACAGTAAGAGGAAATAAACCAACAAAAGGATTGATGATATGTGGATGAATATATGAACAACAGAGAAAAAGCCAAGGCATGGCCACTCTTTGACCCCAAAAAAGCTGAAACACATAAAGAAGAGATGGCAAAAGTTTATGAAAAGACAACCCTACATTATTATATATAGAAGAGCAAACTTAGTCCCCAGCTTAATTAATTATCTATCATGACTTGACAGATGGATAATTGATTAGTAAGTAGCTAGAAAGAGAAGGCAGGATCAATAAGTATCAACATGAGTTCACTAAAATCAAATTATCCTGAGCCAAGCAATTTGTTTAAATTAGCCTTCTGAGTATATTCATTTAGTTAATTCAACAAACATGTTTTTAGTGCCTCCCATGCAACAGGAGCCATCCTTGGCACTTGGTACGCAACGGAGAATAAAACAGAGATCTCTGCTTGCGTTCTACTGGGAAATAAAAACAATGAACTGCAGATACAATAACAAAGTTAATTAAATTGTATGTTAGAAGGTGAGCCGTAGTGAGGGAAAAGAACACATTAAGCAGAGAAGCAGAATTGGAAGCGCTGAGTGTGCAGGGCGAGGTTTGCAGTTTTCAACAGAATGGGCAGGATGGAGCTCACAGAGATGGTAGTACTTGAACAAAAGAAGAAAAATGTGAAAGAGCTGAGAGAGTTTATGTGGATGCTTAGAGTAGAACATTAACGGTAGAAGGGGAGGCCTGTGCGAAGTCGTAAGGCAGAAGCATGCCTGGAAGTCCCCGAGGGGTAACAGGAAGGGCAGGGCGGCTGGAGGCGGGCCAGCGAAGGAGGGACGAGGCCACATGAAGCCAGAGAAGCAGCAGGAGGTTAGGCGGGTGGCAGAAGGCCACGTGGGCCCTGGGCTTTGGCTGCCACTCAGAGTGAAACAGGGGCCCATTTAGAGGGAACTGAGTGAGGAGAGCCGTGAGCTGACCTTGGTTTAAAAGGATCACTGACAGCAGTGCAGAGAATAGACATAGTGGGCCAAGGGGGGACACAGGGCCATTGGAGAAGCAGCCTGCAGGGTCTTCTGGGGAGAGTCAGCATCCAGTTAAAAGACGAGGAGAATTGTTTGGAGGAGAATTGCATCTTCAGCAAATTTTGCTGATGATGGGCCACGTGTTCCAAAACGTATGGCGGGTGGGTCTCAGGAGGTGGAAGCCAAGGGATATGAGGATACAAAAGGGAATAGACAAATATGCAGAGAGTAGAAGGCAGGACAGGAGGCGGGGCTTCTTCTGTTATCAGATATGGACAGAGACAACAGGCTGCCTTTGATTAGTTCCGGTGGACGCAAGGTAAAGAGTAGAAGCAGCCAGAGGGCCGAGGGTGGAGGGTGCATTGGTTGAATTAAGAGGCAAATGTTAGAACATATGCTTGATGGTTAATAAACGGATTTTGGACAAGATAGGGGAAAGGGCATTTTAAGTGGTCCTTGTATTAATTAAATATGTCCACCAACATGAATTTGATTTCTAATATCGTTTATTAAGTAATGACCCTTTTATTAAGTAAGAACTGCCCCTTTGGAGCTTAAGCCTCATCTCAGTCAGCTTTCTAGAGTTAGGACTTTGTATTCAAAAGTTCCTGGCAACATAATTTGTATCAGCCTAAAATTGAATATAATTCAAATGCCTATCGATGGTAGAGCAGTGAAGTAAACTGATTAGATACGTGATGTAGTAGCAAAACGGGACCCTCAGCTTCAGGGTTCAACATAAAAGAACCTCAAAACAGACTTTTGAATGAAAAAGGCAATCACAGAGGAATACATACAGGATTTCATTTATATGAAATTCAGTGGCAAACAAAACTAAATATATTGCTTCCATGTATGATATTTGTAAGAAAATTATGAGGTTAAGCAAGAGAATAACTGACCCAAAATTGAGACTTGTTTGTGGCAGAGGGGAGGAGAAGGAGAGAAGATAGGGGCGGGAGGTGTTCTTTAAACCATATATGTACAAAGTCCAGTTTTTATATCTGGGGTAAGTACCACCCTTTCATCCCTAGACCCAAGAAACAGGGGCCTCCACCGTGGCACCTTCTGTGGTCTTCTCCACCTGTACCCCTTCCCGCAGGAAAAGGTATGAGAGCAGCCAGGAGCAGTGCTCCCTGGGAGCCTCTCCCACCCCTCCTGAGTATTCCCAGAGCTCCCACTTCTTGGCCCTACAGACTTAGCCTTGGACCAACTTAGACCTAATTCCTGAGTCCAGACTTCACAGGGACAATCTTGGTGCCAAAGTGCAGCCCTAGAGCCCAGGGGGGAGCCGTTGGCAGTGGAAAGAGGGGGACTAGTGTGTGGACAACACTTGGATGTGCAGGCTGGACCGTCCCACGTGTACCAGGCCCCTCAAGGTGCAGGACAGAGCCTTGGGGAACGAGAGGGAGTGGGCCAGGGAGCTCCCCTCCCCAGGTCCCCACATTCCGGTACAAGATGCCAAGTTACCATGGAGTTACACTTGTCAAGGTAGGATGATCAAACATATCTTATTTAACACTTTGTTAGCATGACTTCGAATTCAGATATTTAGACATGAGGCAACCATTTGTAATCTTGCCTCTAACCCTGGAAATGTTAGGGGTGGGCTTGCTATGATATATTATAATACAGAAAGTTTTGAGTTTTGTTTAGAAAGTGAAACAAATAGAACCGCATGAATAAAGATTTCATAAGACTGCTCTTTAATTAGCCATGTCAAGTGCACTGGCATCTTGTTTTAGTGTAAACATTCTTTGAGATTACAGAAAAACTGGAAAGCCACTTACTTTTACCATTAGAACTTTAATAAAGATCATCCTAACACAATGGAGAAAATACTATTGCTCTGATGCATTCACTTTCTAAGAATACATTTTAAGGTAAAGATTTTATAATATTACAAGTTGTAAAGAACAGAGTTACATTATTTCACCATAGGATAGCAAATTTCTTACTGTCTTTTTTTTTCCTAACAGCATTCCTGGTTCTTCTTTGCAATTATCCTAAAATCAATGGCACAGCATTTGATTGACACAAATAAAATTCAGGTAAGATCACAGGCAATACAATACTATCCAATTATGCTAATGAATATGCTGTGAGCAGTTCCATTTTTATTTACTTTGTAAACCTTAGCAATATATGTTCATTGCTTTTTCCGTGGGAGAAATGATTGTACGTGTCCTTTATCCCCCGTGGTTTTTATTCCTGCAGCACACAAGGCTGGGTACTCAGAATTTTAGAAATGTGTGGCTCGGTCTAATGGTGATTTTTTTTATTTCTATCTACAATAAAAATGCAAGTCTAATTTTAAAGCCAGCTTGTGGAGATGATTGAATATTACCTTTCTCATGCAAAGAGGCTGTGTGAGTTCACAAAGCAGAGGCTAAGGTGGGAAATCGCAGCTGCGTGGAATTCTCCCCTCGTGTACACGAGTTCAGACAGGATTCCTGGACCTGAGGGTGGTTTTTAGGGACCCGTGGGGTTTTAGTCCATGAGCCAAAAACAACCTCACAGCCAAGCCCTTTTGCATCTGGTGGCAAAATCTCTTGACTCTGAGGTCCCATGGGCACTCGCTGCAGCAAGCGCTGGGGCCAAGGAGTTAAGACTAGCTGGTGCAAACTTTCAGCTGTGAGGAAGGTCAGAGGATTTAACATGAAATGGGCTGATTATAGTTGATAATGAAATTTGCTAAGAGAGAGTAACAAATGTTCTTGCAAAAGAAAAACTATGTGAGGTGATGGATGTGTTAAGTAACTAGATGAGGAAAGTTCGTTCACATTACACATATATATCAAAATATCAAGGTGTATACTTTAAATACCTTCCAATTTCATGTCAATTAGACCTCAATAAAGCTGAAATAAAATTTTTCAAAAGACTAGCTGGAACTCACTACTTATTAGAGGACATTTCAAACCAATATTTGTTCCATTCAGTTATTCACTCATTGATTTCTTATAGTTGTTTACTGGGGGCTTTCTAGTTTAAAAAATCAAAGTAGTTGAATTTTAACTAGAGAACTATGGATCATAGAAAATCTAGAGTAACATTCATTAAATGTTCCTGAAAGGGAAGTAAGCAGAATTAAGATGTGAGAGGTAATATAGTCAATAATATTATAATGACTATGTATGGTCCCACGGCACTAGACTTATGGGGGGATTACCTAGTAAGTAATATAAATGTCTGACCACTATAGTGGACACCTGAAACTAATGTAATATTATATGTAAACTGAAATTGAAAATGTTATATTGTGTCAATAGTTTGCAATTAATATGTAATAATTTACTTGTTTAATGAAAACATGAAAATTTTACTGAACAAAATAGAAGGAAACATTAAAAAAAATTATGGAAATCATGACCTTGAAATTAAAAGGGCTTCTATTTTATTATCACATTCAAGCTTTCAAAAGGACTTTTTGTTTGACAATATATAAAATGAAATAAGCCTTCCAGTTTTTTTTTCCAAGCTTAGTATTTCTCCATGCCATGTTATAAAGAAATGATTCATTCTTTCCTTAGCTTCCTCGTGCTCAGAGATTTCCTGAATCTTACCAAAATGAACTGGACAATCTTGTCATGATTCTGTCTGATCATGTGATTTGGAAATACAAAGATGCCCTTGAAGAAACAAGAAGGGCCAACAACAGTGTTGCCAGGTTTCTTAAGGTACAGTGATAGGAGATCACAGTTCCCTTCAAGCCCCCATGCTAATGGACACGAGGTGTTCTGAGCGTTAATTGGTTCACATGTGCATTTATCGTGAGGCACCTGGAAGGATCTGACAGCCTGTGGAGAGCCTGTATCGTGCAGAAGACTCAGGAGCCCCTCTTCTCCCCCCACCTCCCCTTAAGCCTCTACATCACCTGAGCCTGAGGTTACCCGCTTGTATCCACCTCTCCCTCTGTTCTTCTGGGACATGGGAGGAGTCACTGAAAAGAAGTTAGATTTGTCTTAAAAAGGAAGATATACATGAGGCAATATACTATTATGGAATGAATACAGACTTGAAAAACACTCCAAAAGATAAAGACAAAAATAGAAAGGAAAAACAAAACAAAAATACAAATGACCCAACAAATGGAAGAATGTTATTTGAGAAAATAGCTCTTGCGTATGCATAGGTATAGTTCAATGGGTGACATTCCACTCAGTAGACTGTGCGTGGCAGAATTTTATGACCAGTGCTCTCTGAGCTAAGAGATTTGTGAGTGAAATTGAGGAGAGATCCAAGAAATGCAAAACCATTTCACTGAACCATCATAGACTCTTTTGGACAAGAAAGAAGCATCCCATACTGAGTGGTGCAGCAGTGGGAAAAGTTCCCAAGTAGTTTTACACACATGTGAATGGAGAGAACGGAGCACGCGGTGACGACCCCCGTGGGGTGATCTGCTATAATGCCTGAAGACACCAGGCAAACACAGGGTGGGGCAGAAGTAGTCTTTATAGTCTTGAGTATGCAAAACACAGAGTTTATTCTTACATTATTATTCATTCATTATTGCATATTTTCCATATCAACAACTGTAAACCTACCTTTTCCCCACCCTGTATGGTCCATGCCTCCTACTTCATACTTTCCCACTGCAGTCCTTGGCCACTGCTGCTTGCTTACTGGTTGCATGGGCCTTGGTGTTTTGGAGAAAGAGTGGGTGCTGTGCCAACTTGGAATGCTGGCCTGTCCCCTCCAACACTACCTACTGTTTAACATGTTCATTATTAAGAGATTTTGACAACAGAATAAGAGAAACAGGGAGCAGGTTCTTGATAGAAAATCTCAAGATCTCTTACTTTCACTCTTTAAATGCAAGCTGCCTTTGCTAAAAAAAGGCTACTGTGTTGTAGGAGGCCAGCGTGAGTTTAAAAGGTTTTCCTGGCCCCTCTCTGCCACCCCTGTTCCTTCGAGCAGTGACGCACAGGAATCAAATTGCTAGAAAATGCTAATAAAATGTATCTCTTTAAAAATAAATAGGCAAAACTTTCTATACAAAAAGGAAGAGGCTCTAATATTTAACTGCAGAATTCCAAGTGATGTTGTGTAAAATTGATTAGTATGGGTTTGTAACTTTCTGATGTGTGTACGATGCCTAACATTTTAACTAGTTGTCATATGTGGACAAATGCTTAAACATACTTCAGGTATTTAAAACATGATACAACACATTTAGTTTAATGTTATTTTATTTTAATAAGTTTCATTATCTTTTCTAAAATCTTTAATGATCCTTAAAGTAAAAATGTCTGAATTGAAAATTTTATCTTTTTTAGCGCTGCTTTACATTTATGGACCGGGGCTTTGTGTTTAAGATGGTGAACAATTACATCAGCATGTTCTCCTCTGGTGACCTCAAGGTGAGACCCGAGCGCAGAGCGATTGCTTTCTCAGCAGTGGCATTATAAATAAATAAGTTGGTCTCTATAGCTGCCTAGAACATTAACTTATCCATCTGCATCAAAAAAATTTGTCTATACCAGTGAGAAGCAGTCTTTTAAATGGTTCATCATTTATAAATCTCAGTAGTTTAAATTATGGACTCAAGTTGCCACAAAACATAATTCTAAAATATCTAAGCAAACAGAATATATTTTTATGTTGTTAGTTGATATTAGCAAATATGATGAACACCATCTGAGTCTTAAAAATTGTTTCCTTATCTTGCATATGAATGAAAATAGAACAGTTATAAACATGCTAATTGTTCCTACTTATGTGGTTATTCTTAGCTCACGTATTACAGTTGTCGTAGACCATGTCTGGACTCCATTTATCACTGTGATTCAAAATATCATTGAAAAGACAGGGAGCAGGGGAGAGGTTGAATTAATAATGCATCCTGAGAACAAATGGCACACGGAGAGCGATTCACTTTCATTTCTGACTGTCTGCATCATTGTCTTCCTTAGATGCTTGGGTCATAGGAGTTGACGATAGTGATCTGTTTTATGATCTGAGTGTAGTGTTAGGGCTCTGTGCATTTGGTGAGGCCCTATTTTCTCTAAATAAATGTGTTGTGATATAAGCTAAGAGAGGCAAAAAAAGAGAGAGAGAGAGAGAGAGAGAGAGAGAGTCAGTAAGGTAGGTTAATGAGATTACTTCCTGCAAAGGCCTTGACTAATCCCTTGACACAGGGAGGCTGGCTGCATTTGTCACTCGAGAGGGGACAAAATTCTTTAAACTTAACAATTAGCTGGTGGTCACACAAAAGGAACTACATCTTCTTTTTAGGTATAAGATTCAAGTACAGATCTTTTGTTGTATTCACTTTCTTGGTATGTAAATAATAGTCATTCAACTTGTCTCTTTTTCAGACCTTAAGCCAGTATAAATTTGATTTTCTTCAAGAAGTATGTCAGCATGAGCACTTTATCCCTTTGTGTCTCCCCATAAGATCAGCAAACATTCCAGGTAATAATTCCGACCATTTTCAGCTCCTACAAAGTGAACACTTTTGTTTGTTTGTTCATTACTTTCCTGTTTCCTCAGTCTGGGCTTTGTCTCAAAGCAACATCACATGGGCATTAGACCCAGATAATCAGATTTTAAAACGCAAAAGAAATTGTCGGCTTGTGGTAATAAATGCAGCTCTATAATTCTCTATTTTTGTTTGTGTTTCCCTTTTCATTAAAGAGAAGGCCAAGAACATTATAAAAATTAGTGATTATAGATCAAAGAATGTTAACCTGGAGCCATATTGCCTTACACCATCCTGGCTCCAAAAGACAGTTTTCCTTTGATTTTAAGAGATAAAAGTACATGGAGGGAAAGCTATATTTTGTGAGTATAAATTCATTTAAAATTATCAGTTAATGCATCTAATTATGTTAGAATGCAATTCTTCAAAATGAGTTTGAGACAAAGAAGCTGCGACCTCGGAAGGAAGGCAGGCAGACAGGTGGGCAGACAACATTGTAGATGTTGGTATCTTCGCATCAAATGGTCACGGAGATTGGTGTACGGGTGAGAATTGGGCTCTACACTTTGTTTACTATGCTTATTATAGCATAAATGGTCTACATAAAACATTTTCATTGATTACATTTAGTACATATACATTGTTCATTCTCTACCATAATCATATACTAACATGACCATGGTAGAGAATGATTATCCTCCCCCTAAATATCAGACACTCATCAAACATCAAGATGCAAAGAAAACACTAAAATAACTTAGGAACTTTTCTTCAATTTTAATTTTATTGAACTTATTGGGGTGACATTGGTGAATAAAATTAACCTATTTTATTTGTATAATCCTATACTACATCATCTGTATATTACCTTGTGTGTTTACCACCCAAAGTCAAATCTCCCTCCATCACCATACGGGGTGGGGGCAAAAGTAGGTTTGCAGTTGTGAGCACATGAAACACAGTTTATTCTTGCATTATTATTTATTAATTATTGTATTATTTTCCATATGGACATCTGTAAACTTACTTTTGCCCCACCCTGTATAATTGTCCTCCCTTACTCATAAAATACTTTACTTCTAAGTGGTGAGTAAATTATTCACAGGGTGCAGTTTTGATGTTCATAGAAAGCACAAGCCAGGATGATAAAGAGCCTCCTTATGTGTATCACAGCGTGCACTGATGATTGGGGGAGGGGAGAGAGTAAAGTACATTATCCAGCCTCTGAACGTTTTGTCATTTTCATCTTAACTATAAGCTACATACATTATTCCATTCTTTTTCTAATTTATTAAGCACATTTAATCTAAATGCCTTCATAGAAAAAAAGGATGGAAATGTTATTTTGGATAATAAAATGTTTATACTATTGTATTTGTTTTTGTTTTATAAACTAGTGCCAGGCCATTGTTGGGTTAGCCAAGCTGGTTAAGAGCCTCAAGAGAACCCCACCTGCACAGGGTCATTTTGGTTCCAGTGGTTTACTATTGGTCAGTAGCCCAGAAAAAAAGGCCTGATTGTCTCTTTACAGACCCGATATTATCAACAGTGAACTTAAGAATATAAGTTTCATAGCAAGCGTGTTTCTGATGGAAAAGTACTTGCTCAGACAGAAGGCTAAGAATTAAAATAGTTCTGTTCATGACATTCTTTGTAACAAAACAAACAACCTAAAGCATTTGTCTTGAAAAACAAAGTTTTACTGCAGGGGCTTACATTTTAGAACAATCAATTTTAATTTTTCAGTATACATTGCACATAGTTAATGAACACAGTATGTCTCTAAGTATAGATGTATCTGAACTTTTTGTTTATTTATATTAAATCCAGATCCTTTGACACCTTCAGAATCAACTCAAGAGTTACATGCATCAGGTAAATAATGGAATTTTATGTGATATTTCCTAAGTATCAATAACCATATCATAGTCCAGTAACATTGATGAGTATAGATACAACAAATTTCTAGTTTCCAGTTGCTAAAAAATAGCCGTATATTTAATACCACATAGTCAAAATAAGCAAAAAATTGTCTGAACTTTTCTCTAGTCACAGGTAATTACATGGTTCCTCAACTTGAATTCCCGTATGTTTTATTCTGAGTTTAATTATTTTTAATTTCCTAAAGTACTTGAAATTTCTTTAGAGTGTATCATAAATAAAATTCCCAGCTATATAGAATAGCATGCTTGTTCCATGCAGCTAGCTTTATATCTTTCTTTCAATAAATCACACCCTGGCTTGGGTTGTTTTTTCAATATTGAGATTATTAACACCATATAAGTTTATAAATTAAATATAACTGGAATGTTCCATTGGCACATTATACTAATCATAGCTACCTTACCAGTCGCCCTAGAATTAAATAAGGTAATGCTTAAAAATTGCTTAACCTGGTGTTGGCATGCAGAACATGTTCTGTGAGTGAGTGCTAGTTCTAATAATTAATCGTTACATTTAGGAGACACATTGGACAGTTCTTCATAAATGCATTATTTCTGGAAATTTTAACACTCCTTCTTGGTTATTTCAGGCTCAACATTTTGCAGCCGCCCTTGGTTTTCCTCTCTCCTTGCTCCCTCACATCCTCCAGACAACTTGTCCTGCTGATGTTACTTCTGCTACTTCAGTCGCACTAACCCAGGCCCTCTCATAGCTTCCTCCCTCCACTCCTGCTACAGCCTCTTGTATCATATGCCTCACCCCATGTCTCCCTACGGTCTAATTCATTTACACCCAGCCACCAGCCACTGTATGAGTAAATCAACAAAACACAGGTCTGATTGGGCCACTGACCTCAAAGCCCTTAGTGACTTATTATCCCCTACAGAAATGCAAATGGAATTTCTACAGATGCACAAATAGCAGAGAAACCAAAATGCCAGCTAAGGACCTTATACTTAAGTTTCTCCTCATCTGCCCCCAATCTGTGGCTCAAATCTGAATTCTCCTCACTCCTCTTTTGGGTGTTGTGCTTACTGTGCCCCACACCTGTGTTCCACACATACCCGCCATTGAAACCCTATACTGCCTCCTCTTCTCCCCGCCACCCACCCCCGCCCACCTCCAGCCATTCCCACAACTCTGCACCTCTAATTCTTAAGCATCCTCAACGGCCCATTTCAACATACTACACTTCCCATTGAACATTTCCCGATTCCCTCAGACAGAAAGCAGGTTATTCTCTTCTCAACTCTAATCCTGCAGATATCCCCCTTTCAGAGAACTTGATATTTGACATCATGCACTGTTTGCATTAGCAGGCACACAGTGGCTCCCTCTCTTACTGAATGTTCCTCTCTCATCTTTCTCATCTCTAGGGCAAGACTGTTTCACCAAATCCTCCTGGTAGTGAGAGCTGTTGAAAATTGTTTGATAAATCTCTCCTGATAATACAGTGATCATTTGGTTTTCAATAACATGCTCTGTTTACTTGTTTCACAAAGATATGCCTGAATACTCAGTCACAAATGAATTTTGCCGCAAGCACTTCTTAATCGGGATTCTGCTCCGAGAAGTCGGTTTTGCTCTGCAGGAAGACCAAGATATCAGGCACTTAGCTTTAGCTGTCCTAAAAAATCTAATGGCTAAGCATTCATTTGATGATCGATACAGAGAACCAGTAAGTGGTCTTCCTTTCTTCCTTCCCCAAACACCACTTAATGGCACACTGCATTAAATGTGTAATCAAACCTAGGAGTCTATTGATTTTCATGTGAATCATTTCTTTTGGCTCCCTTTTCACCTAGAGAAAGCAGGCCCAGATAGCGAATTTGTACATGCCCCTTTACGGCATGCTCCTGGACAACATGCCGAGGATTTACCTGAAGGACCTGTTTCCTTTTACTGCCAATACATCCAACCAGGCAAGTTTCCTATGTCTATTTGAATGAAAAGTTGGCCTTTTGTATATTTTTGTCCCAAATACCACTTCCATCCAAATGGCAGCAACTAAGGATTAAACCGCACTTCTTGTAAGATATCTCTGAGACATTCATATCAGTGTTACTGGATTGGCCACCGATGTGTCAGGAGATGGGTCACTGAGGCCTCCGACCTGGCCCATCTCTCCAGCGTTTTGTTTTCATTCTCCTCTGTCCTCTGCCTCATTTTCCAGTTCTCTCCAGCTTTTCCCAGGTTCCTCGGTTCCTCCACGGGCCCATCCTCAGCAGACACCTTTCTCACCATCTTTCTGTATCAGCTTTATGACCACCTGCTTGTCATATAGCCAAGTGACTTGATTATAGGCACAGCCCAGGAGTGGTCTGTTTGTCACCCTTTCTTCACGGAACTATCATAGTGACTGTGGAACAGCCCTCTTGGGATCTGTTACCTGTATTCAAATCCCAGATGAATTGACTCATTGCTGAAACCAGCAACTATACAAGATACTACAGTCTAGAAGTTAGGTGCTGTGCCTTACGAATTTTGGGGGGACCTTGTTTAAATCCTAGCAGTATCAGTTACTAACTATGTGATATTAGGTAAATTATCCAACCTCTTTAAGCACCTAATTTCTTATTTATAAAATGGGATAAAAATACCTGCATCACAGGTTTCCTGTGAAGATTAAATTGTGTTAAAAAAAAAAAAACACTTATCATAGAAACTAGTACATAATAAGTATCTAGAATCCAGTTTTTAGTAATAGTAATATACGTAAGATAACCTGCAATAATAATATATATAATCTTTAATATGATCCATGAATATAACCATTTCAGTCATTTAGTCTATAGCTAAGATAGTTTACACTACATTGGAAGAATCTTTTAAATCACATATGAAATCAAACTGTGACCAAAAGTTTGGTTTTGACTATATTCATTTTCACTGCATGCTTTGGCAGAAGACCTTTGCTGGAATATAAAAGAGCAAATCAAATATCATCTAATTGAAAACACAGTGAAGAAGGCATTTGTGGGCTTACAAGGTTGGAATATGCCGATTCCTCTTCATTTCTTCTGTGCTTTGAATACAGGGGTCTAGAGATGACCTCAGCCCCAGTGGAGGACTTCATAGCCAGTCAGCTATGAAACATGCAAACTCTGTGGATACATCATTTTCTAAAGATGTTTTGAATTCCATAGCAGGTACGTGAGATCTTCTGAGGACACTTGTGTTTAACAGTCATCCATGTTTACATCGAATATCATTGTGCTTTTCACCCACTCCATAATTGGTTACACATAATTTATATGGCAAGGCGTACTATATTTATATCGCTGAGGAGTCTTTTTACATATTGGAATGCCAACCAATGACTCCCTCTTCTACTTAGCTTTCATTTTTACTTGGCTCGAGTAGTCTAGTCAGATATTATCAAATTGTGCTTCATTCTGGAAACAATATTTAAGTTTTCTTTGTGTATAGCTTTCTAAGATAAAATAACCCTTCAACTTCAAAGAATATTTGAAGAACCATTTTGACAATGTCATCTTGATTTCTTATAAGCTATCAAAAACTGAAATCTTCTTCCCCAAAAGTATCCTTGTGAACTTTTATTAAAGTATTATGAAAACTTTTTTTAAAAAGCTTTTTAAGACATCAAGGGAATATGCTTTACTCTATTTTCATTTATTGTGTTCTAAATTTTCCTGAATCATTAATACTAGTATGGCCATTGAAATGACACTTAAAATATTGCCTATCTCTCATGCCAACCTCAGACTCTGTTATGTCAAGTTTTCACAACATTGCTCAATGATCAATATCTCTTTGGTTCATCATTTTAGCTTTTTTTGGTCTGTGCCCATACATCTCATTATCATCTGTGTGCTGTGGCTTGTGTTTACAGCATTTTCATCAATAGCTATTTCTACAGTAAACCATGCTGACTCCCGAGCATCCTTAGCAAGCCTGGACTCCAACCCAAGTACCAATGATAAGAGCAGTGAGAAAACTGACAACTGTGAAAAGGTAGGACTTCCCTCCCAGTCTTACTCAGCACATTAGGACTCAGAAATCTCTTACTTTTACTCAATCCTTATTGGTTCTTTGATTCCTAGATCCCAAGACCCTTGTCTTTGATAGGCTCAACACTTCGATTTGACAAGTTAGATCAAGCAGAAACCAGGAGCCTTCTTATGTGCTTTCTTCACATTATAAAGAATATTTCAGAGGGTAAAGAGAGCTCTTTAAAATTAAGATTTAGAAAAAACCACTCTTTAAATTTCAGAGTCTTATACTACGTGGTGTTTCCTTTCAGAGACTCTCATCGCGTACTGGCAAAGAGCACCCAGTCCAGAGGTGTCTGACTTCTTCAGCATCTTGGAGTAAGTTATAATGTTGATTAGTTAACAATTTTTTTTCTGGAACCTTCTAAATAGTTCATTATACCAATCTGCATTTTAAGTACCCATATGCTGAACTATCAGTAATAATGCATAAAATATTTAAAGAAAACTTAATATTCTTTTAATGTGTTTAAATGAGCACTTTGCATAAATAAAAATGCAAGCAATTTAAATTTCACTTTTTTTTTCCTTTGTAGAGTTTGTCTTCAAAGTTTCAGGTACCTTGGAAAACGCAATATAATAAGGTAATAATTTTAAGTTCCAATAGGTTAACCTGGTTTTTCAGATAGAATTATGATATATATTAATGCACCAAGTTAGACTTACAAACATAGGTTAGAAATCTTAAAATGCAAATAAGCATTACAAGGTTGACCTCACATTAGGAGTTTGACGGTTGCCCTGTTCCCTAGCACGAAGTTGTAGAGGTAGAAAAACACAAAACGGAAGTTTCTAAAAGGAAACCACCTTTCATGTATCTTTGAGCAAATCTATCCACCTGTATTGGGATAAAACTTGGCGTCCTGGCTGGTGTGGATTGAGCACCGCCTGCAAACCAAAGGGTCGCCATTTCGATTCCCACTCAGGGCACATGCCTGGGTTGTGGGCCAGGCCACCACGAGGGGCGTGCGAGAGACAACCACACGTTGATGTTTCTCTCCCTCTCTTTCTCCCTCCCTTCGCCTCTCTAAAAATAAATAAATAAAATCTTTTTAAAAAATTGAAAGATACTTATTTAATAAAATATTTCAAGTAAACTAAAAAGAAAACACAATCGAGAATAACTTTGTGCTGCCATTGGTTTCCCATGCACCACAGCTAAGCCCCCCAGCACCTTCACTGAACCTCTCATTCTCCATTTCCAGAAGGAAATGTGATGCTGTTTTTCACAGCACATGAATTTGTCCATTGCCATTCTATATTTATATGTAAGTTACAAATCTTGAGCTATGATAGAAACATCCATTTTTCTTGCAGAAAAATTGCTGCTGCATTTAAATTTGTGCAGTCCACCCAGAACAACGGAACTCTCAAAGTATCAAATCCTTCCTACCAGACATCAGGCCTCTTGCCACAATGGTAATGTCACAGTTGCTTGCTATTTAAACTTACATTGTGCATGTATGTTTGTGTATGTCTCCTCATGTATCTGTGGGGTGTGGATACATATGCATGTGCGCACAGACATCTGTGTGTGCGTATATATATTTCAAACCAAATGCAGGATTTGACTGTGTTTCTCTGAAAGTGCCTTCCTATTGCTGCACCAGCTATAAAAACTTAAGAGGCAAAGACTATCACTTATTTACATGTACCTAGAGCACAATGCCTTGCACAAAAGAAGGATTAATGACTATCTTAATTTAAGTGAACCTGAAAAGGCATAATTCCAATAAATGCCTCATTTAATGTTTGCTAATCTCCTAGTGACAGAGTAACATGTGGAGTCATATCTCCCCCCGTTTTTAGTAATTTTCGTGTTTCAGCAGTGTTCTTAGAGTTGAAATTGTTTTCTAAAGACTAACAGGCAATGAGGAAGTACAGATGGCCCCATAAGCTCGCTTTAGTTTCCGCATCGTTAGACAGATCCCCCTAGCATGTAGGACATGGAGCCCTCCTTCGTCAGCCTCTCCAGTGGAAAACATTTGGCCTGAAATCCTACCTTAAGCTCCTCGAGGTCTATTAAATAAGAAGCCTTTGCTAAAATTTTTTTCCAGTTTGATTTATTCTTCCCAGAGGTGTAATAATATATAATATTTTAAAACATCTATATTTTATAAAGAGTTTTAGAATGAAATATGAAAGTGGTATAAAGCCAACAAATTTTGCCTGTCTGTCTATGAGGATCCCTTGAAATTGCCCCTCTGTGAGAAACTAAATGAAAAAGTGTAATGGTGGTGTTTTGAGAATAGTAATGCAATAGAGGACTATAAACAATTAGTTTTTGCATTTGATGACAATAATAACCCACCTGAGGTCACTGCTGTTTTGTAGCACTCAGTGGGTCCTTTCTGAACCATCTGGAGAGATCCTGGCCATTTCTGCCACTCCCCTCCTAGAAACCAAGGCTTGTTCTCCAGGAGCTCAAGACTAAAGTAGACTCAAAATCTGTAAATAATCCAGTCTCAGAAGTCCAGGCCCTGCATCCCAGATCCCATGACTCCTTGTAGCTTCAGGAATGACCCAGACTCCCCTGGCCACTGAAAGCCAAAGTCAGATCTCCTGGGACCCCGGTTCATCTAAAGTATTTGAGGAGTATGACAAAGAGAAAACCATGGCTTCTTTTTCAGGTGTGACCCTTTAGAGTACCTCCTATTGTCTGCTCTCCTCAACAGAGTATTCTATTACCTCGGCCAAAGGATAGACTAAACGCCAGTAGAGAACAGGAAGTAGCCCTCCTACCACAGTAACACTGGCTCATTCCCCGAGCCGGAAGTGCCATGGAGGCGTTAAATGAGAGCCATTGCAGGTTACAGTCATTGCCTGGGGAAAGGAGCCACCCAGAGGCCCTCTCAGCTCTCTCTCTGCCCCACCAGGCTCATGTGTCCGGCCCCTGTAGACATGACACAAATAGAAAGACAGAACGTGAAGAATTTCCAAAAATGAACACCTAGGAAGGCAAGAGTTGTTTTAGACTAGATTCTACTTTTTAACATTTTGCCTCCTAAAAATAACTTCACACAATTGAGCTATGCAGCAATGTAATACATTTTTAATGTCTGCCACTGTGCCTTCCTGATCTACCAATAGCCAACTTCACATCCATAGAATCCCATGAGTCATTAAGGGTTAATGAATATGCTCATGCAGATTTAAATTCAGTATTACTCTTCTAGTATCTTTCAGTATCTCTTATCTTTCTGAACCTTTCTTGTGGCTTAAATGAAACTTCTTCAAAAGGATATTTGAAGTCCCTTTTAGCATGTCCATTTTAATTAGTATTTTTAATAAAAGGTCTCAATTCAGAAAACGATTTTATGTTTGACTCAATTTAGAATATTTGAATGCACATTTGGATATCACATCCCTATTACTTCAACCATTTTCTCATTTAATTTTCAGGATGAACACCAATTCCAGTCATGAAGGACATAAGCAGCACAGATCACAAACTTTACCTATAATTCGAGGCAAAAATGCACTTTCTAACCCCAAACTCTTGCAGATGTTAGACAACACCATGACCAGTAAGTAAATCAGAAATAATAGGAACAGATGATTATCAGTTTTTCTCTAGGCATCTGTAGGACATGAAATGCATTACAATGTTTCAGAAATAAAAAGATCACTACTGTTCAACTGAGGCCACTGTTTTTCAGGCCCACTGCAGCCTGGAGGATGTTCTTAGAGAGGGACTCACCATGGCATGCTTAAAAACTTTTAGTGTTTTTATGAGGAACAAAAGGGAAAAGCAAAACTCTCAGCATCACATGCTCAGTGAGGCTCCTCTGAAATCATGGCCTTTGGTATTATGAGGGTTTGCAGTCATCTCTTCATCTGATTATTTATTGTCTGTGCTGTGGGAGGAGGAAAAAGTTGTCCATGGACTAGAAACGGTAAGCATGACATCAACAACCCAGCGATGCGCACTCTTCAGCTTCTGAGTGAGAAAAAGGAGCCAGTGTTTTATATTGTGAAAATGTTAGTGATTGTGGACACATGACCACAGTGAGTTGTAGGAAGGTATATGCTGTATTGTATAAATATATTTCATGCTTTTCTGAGGAGGCCACAAGTGCAGACAGTCCCCTGTACATTTGGTCTCTTGGCCCGAGAGCCTAAAACTTGACCCAGACTAATTACGGAATAGGAATCTGTCAATGACTGAATTAGTGGGAAAGATGTAGGAAGTAATGGAACTAGACCACTCTGATCTTTGGACTCTCTACACCTGAGCATAGTGAAAGGGAGCACACACTGTCTTAGTTCAAGCTGCTACAAGACATCATAGATGGAGTGGCTTAAACATTTATTTCTCGCAGTTCTGGAGGCTTGGAGGTCCCAGGTCAAGGTGCCTGTAGATTTAATGTCTGGTGAAGACCTGCCTCCTGGTTTGCAACTGGCTGGGCTGACTTCTTGCTGTGCCCTTACATCACGGAGAAAGAGGGACCATCTTCCTGGTGTCTCTTCTAATAAGGGACTAATCCTATTCATGGGGGCTTCACTCTTATGACCTAATCAGCTCCCAAAGACCCCACCTCCAATACCATCACACTGGAATTCACACCAACGTGTGACTGTGGGGAGACACAAACATTTAATCTATAGAATCCACTGAAGACTGTCTAGTGGTTTTGATTCAGCCCATAAGGAAGTTGAATAAACAAAGACACTTTACTAAATTATTCGTTAAAACACCAGTAAACAATGAATATGTAATAACAGAAGGAAGTCCTTTATAGGGTACAAAGAGTTGCCTTGGATGTCTCCATGCATGTTCTACTTTGTATTTTTAGGCAACTCTAATGAAATAGACATCGTGCACCATGTGGACACAGAGGCCAATATAGCTACAGAGGTTTGCCTGACTATTCTGGACCTGCTCTCTCTCTTCACTCAGATTCACCAGGTGGGTATGATCACAGCCTCTTCTGCAACATGATAAAATGCAAGGTATAAAAGTCATGTGATGTCAAGAACGTGCATTAAAATATTTTATGGAATCATTTAACCTTATGTGAATCAACCTAAGTGTTAGTGGAAAACATGTTAAAGATGAGATGCAGATTTTATCAGAAGCTGACTATTGCTCAGTACATATATCTTTAGTGAAATCATACCACGGTACACTATTAGAATAGCTAAAGGTAAAAAGACTGACCATACCAAGTTTTGGCAAAGATATTGGGAAATTGGAACTCTCATTCACTAATAGAAGGAAGAATGCAAAATGGTACAAACACTTTGAAACACAGTATAAAAAGCTAAACATATCAGTCATGTGACCCACCACTCCTATACTAAGAATTTACCCAGAAGAAATAAAAATGTTTGTCCACACAAACCTTTGTGCACAAATATTCATGGGAGTTTTATTTCTTTCTATAATGAAATGCTGGAAATAACCGAAATGTACATCAACAGGTGAATGGCTTTTAAAAATGGTGTTATATTCATATAATCAATAAAGTTCAGTTATACTCAGTGAAAGAAACTAAACAAAAAAAGTATATGCTGTATAATCCCACTTATATAAAATTTTGTAAAATGCCAACTAGAAATTGCATGTTAATTTAATCTCAGTAAAACTACTAAAGACATTAGCTGCATCTAATGAGTTCACAGATATTAAGGTTTGAACTGTGAGAAGTTGGATGTGTTGAATAAAATCCACCCCAAACAGAAGGAGTGCACCAAGGAAGTCCTGCAGGTGAAAGGTCAGCATGGTGGTAGAAAAAGCAGTCACCAGATTTTAATTGTTGATTGCTCAGTGATCACTGAAACCTCACACATCTTACAGGCTACACAAACACCCACGATGACTTGCCTGTCTGTGACCTTATCTCCTACCTCTCTTGCGACCCCAGTCCAAGCACCATGCTCAGGCTACTCTGATCTTATCAACCTTGAAGTCACAAGCTCCTTTCCAACTGCTGTCGCTGACTCAAGTCTTCCTCCTTGGACAGCCCTCCTTGGACTGCCCATGGAACACTCTTGAGTTCCCACTGCAATTCATCCATTAGAGAGGTCTTACTGAACCACCCTACCTAAAGTATAACCCTACCCCCAAAGCAATTACTTTCTATCATAACACATCAGTCTACTCTATTTTTCTCATTTAGTACTTTTCTTGAATCACTGCTATGTCAGTTTCACCAGGAACATAGAGCTTTTATTCTTATTCAGCACTTCATTCCAGCACCCAGAATTGTACCCATCACCATGTAGAGTCACAATATAGATATCTTCTGAAAGAATTCAGGTGTCCTTTCGCTCCCCCTAAATATCTTCTGTGTTAACTTTCTAGAGACAACTCCAACAATCTGAATGTCAAAATTCCCTGATGAAACGAGTCTTCGACACCTACATGCTCTTTTTCCAAGTCAACCAGTCAGCTGCAGCGCTGAAGCATGTGTTTGCCTCCTTGAGACTATTTGTATGCAAGGTAAGGGAGCCCCAGCTCCAAAGAAAGGATGATAACCAAGGCATGTTAATCCTTGCGTCTTCTGGTATAGAGGGAAGGTATGTTTTCTTTCATTTTGGTATATTTGGTTTTAGTAGAGTATTTACTTGGTTTTATTTAACTCCTTGATTTATGGTCTCAGCATAACCTCCCAGTCTTGAGAGCTTATCTGCTTGGATATCAAAAGGGAATGAACTTAACATCCAGCCACCAATTCTTTGAGTTCTCAGTGTTTGTTGGCAGAATTAGGGGAAATGCACATCATGATCTGTGATGTCCGCTCATGCCAAGTTAAAGGCTCCACATGAAAGTAGCGATAGACATGACGTTGGAGGGCCTCTGTGGCTTCACAATGTTGGGCAAATAGAAAATATTTTGAATCTCTCACTCACTCCTTTTGGGTTATCATTAGTTATTTATGCAAGGGATACTTACAACATGTGATTATTTCTAGGAAAAAGAGGAATACTAACATAGATTTTAATAAATAATAGTACATCCTCTCCCACTTG
This sequence comes from Pteronotus mesoamericanus, assembly GCF_021234165.1. Taxonomy (NCBI): domain Eukaryota; kingdom Metazoa; phylum Chordata; class Mammalia; order Chiroptera; family Mormoopidae; genus Pteronotus; species Pteronotus mesoamericanus. Next base: position 4,194,355 of record NW_026555277.1, read on the forward strand.
CAAATAGAAGAAAAGACTGGGTTAAAAGGAAAGAAAGAAGGGCTTCATCCTAAGGAATTTTACAATTCCGGAGTGAACAGAGCACAGCGCACGAATGGGGCTGCTTCACCGGCGTTTCCCTCTCCACAGTTTCCTTCGGCGTTCTTCCAAGGGCCTGCCGACCTGTGTGGGTCGTTCTGCTACGAAGTCCTAAAATGCTGCAACCACAGATCACGGTCAACTCAGACAGAAGCATCAGCGCTTCTCTACTTCTTCATGAGGAAGAATTTTGAATTTAACAAGCAGAAGTCAATTGTCCGATCCCACCTACAAGTAAGTGCCGCTAGTTTTCATTAATGCTCTTGGTTGCGCAAGCCGCCCCTTTGTTTCAGCGTTGGTAAGAGCCTGCTGCTCTCAGGACAACCAGTCACCAACTCTTCAGCCAGATCCCACCCTTAGAGATGCCCATCACACCCAGTTCTGATTCGTGGGCAGAGGGCAGCTGGGCAGAAATGAGCAAAGCCCATCACTCCACCTGGACTTCTCCTTTCTTCTGCCAGGGAATAGAATATACAGAATACACAACTTAGGAAACCATAGCTATCTCTCGGACACCAAATCCCACCCAATCCTCAATGCATAAATTTCTTTTTTCAAGGCATCCTTAGATTCTTGCAACCTTCCTTGAGTTTTTATGTTTATAAGAAAAGCCCAGGATTACGTGGCCTTCTGAAGATTTAATATACAAGGATGTCATTCATCGGGCCTACAGGGAGAAGTTAATGCTATATGCGTCTAATCCAATGGATTTCTTTATAATTCCTATTTCTGAGATACTTACCCTTGCAGTCCATTTTTTTTTTCTCTTTCAGCTCATCAAGGCTGTAAGTCAGTTGATAGCTGATGCTGGGATCGGAGGCTCTCGGTTTCAACATTCCCTTGCGATCACCAATAATTTTGCTAATGGAGACAAACAAATGAAAGTAAGAAATGCTTTGTGGGCTTTTTAAATGATTGGGAATAAACTAAACTGGGATATTTTTGTGAGACATCTAAATCATTAAAAACATACAAATTTTGTATATTGAGATTTCAAGTCCTTACATTAAGTTTGCGTGTTTGAACTGCTAATCAGCTCTTACTCTTTCAGAATATAATTTGTTAAGTGGAATTTCCAAGATGTGTGGTTAAATAGTGTGTAATGAAGAAACCACATATCCAGAAATCCTGTGATTCTCTCATAATTCCATTCTTGGCCAAATTTATCTTATCTTTGTTATCTTAACTTTCTGAAAAGTTCTCCTTCAGTCAGGATACTGAAAAGCCCAGCGGTGGAGCCTGGCTTCAGGCATGGCTAAACTCAGGGGACAAAATAATGTTTTCAGATGCCCTCCTCCTACTGTCCTTATTTTTGCCCATCTCCCTACCTCTCAGTTCAACTTTCCTCTTTGCTTATCCCACTTACAGGTGGACTCTCCCCATGAGTTCATTCTCTCAAAAATTCTAAGGACACTGGTAGTATTCCTTGAGTGAAAAAAGCACCTTGTTCCATAGTACCAGTTGAAGGCCCAGCACTGAACCTCTTTCATCCAACCTTGTGTCATATGCCCATCCCTAAACCAATCCCCGTGGCCTGGAGGGATTAAAGAATATGATTGGCCACGCTAGTATCATGTGCCCCACCCCTTGCCTGGGAATGAAGTAGGCCCCTTCAAATCACATGAACATGAGCCAGAGGGGAGACCATCTCAAAGGACAATCAGGATGCTATTGCTAGAAGAAGGGGGACTAGAAGACCAAAAAATGGAACCTGCTGCAGTTCTTATCTTGAATGTGTATAACCGCAGTCACAATGCATAGAGTGCATGTATGAAGCATGTACATATCTATGAACAATATATAGGATGCACCAAACTGTGATGCCAAGCCATAATTAACAGCCTGACTTTGGCACACTCAGCAGATAATGACTCGGGCTCTCTCTGTCCCAAAGAACAGCAATTTCCCAGCGGAGGTGAAAGATCTGACTAAACGTATAAGGACCGTTTTGATGGCCACAGCGCAGATGAAGGAGCATGAGAAGGACCCCGAGATGCTGGTGGATCTCCAGTACAGCTTGGCAAACTCCTACGCGAGCACCCCCGAGCTGCGGAGGACCTGGCTGGAGAGCATGGCCAAGATTCACGCGAGAAATGGAGACTTATCCGAGGTGATAAGCAAAGGCTGTCCTTCTCCGTCCGCGTTGTCCTTTCCATTAGGGCAGGTGGATTTTCATTTGTAGTAGGAAACATTATCATACTTTCCCACTAACCTAGCTATGTCCTAATTATATGTTACATGCATTCAATTTGCTGCCTGACCCCATGTAGATGAAATCAAACAAAGGCAAGTCTACAGGGACAATTTGGGCTGCGCAATACAGAGCTGAATTCTACAAGCCTGGGGCTAAGGAGGGTGGCCATGAGGGTGTCTGGAAATTCTTATATGAGTTAGTGGTCTGTTTTCAAAATTCTTCCCTATAATTGGAGTTAGATGGGAAAGTCCTCTGCCTCGGTGAGCAAACCCAGGCTGGGGCGACCTGTCCTCGTTGGCAGCCAGTCTGCACTAGCGATGGAGAAATTAACACACCTGAGAGCCACGTGAGTGAAGAGAGTCCACTGCATGAAGGTTACACATCGGTAGCTAGCATTTATGTCACTTTAAATGCTGGGGGGATTTATAAGCAGCAATTCACAGATGGCCTCCAGACACCAAATAGGAAGGTTCTGCTTTGTTCTCAGAAATATGCACCCCTTGGGGAGAAATTAACTCGTCTCGGGGAGTCCTAAAGCTCTTCTGAACACTCATGAGGGGCCCTGAGATGGAAACAAGGCCTCGCTTGGTGGCCCTTTGATGAGGACAAGAACGCAAAACTCCATTTCCCTTGGACTGCCCTACAAGTGGGAGAATTCCTCCATAAAACTTCAAAGGGAAAAGCAGAGGTCATTTGGACTCTTCAACAGGTCAAGTTCTAGCCCTGGCTAGTGTGGCTCAGTGGATTGAGCGCTGGCCTGTGAAGCAAAAAGTTGCTGGTTTGATTCCCGGTGTAGAGCACATGCCTGGGTTGCAGGCCAGGTCCCCAGCAGGGGGCGTGCGAGATGCAACCACACAGGGAGGTTTCTCTCCCTCTCTTTCTCCCTCCCTTCCTCTTTCTTAAAATAAATAAACAAATAAGTAAAATCTTTAAAAAAAAAAAAGGTCAAGTTCTAGGATGTGTTCAGCTGTGTTTAAGGCTTTACAGGAGATATCAGAGAACAGTAAAACCTTGCCCGTGTCATCTGGTTGAGAGGAGCGCACACAGTGCATTCAGTCATATTATTTAACCACGGGCCACCTTGTAGGGCAACCGTTTTAAAGACAATGCCTATTTGAGTAAGAACCGTTACTGGAGGCGGAAAAAGTAAGAAGGCTGGTTTTGTTATTTCCAGTTTAGATCCAGATGCTCTAATTTATAGTCTTCACAAAAAAAGAGAACTGTGAATTTTAAGTATATAAATATATATATTTACATATATGGTATGGGTGGGCAGAAGTAGGTTAACAGTTGTGAGTATGTAAAACACAGTTTATTCAGTTATTGTCATAATCATAACCCACACATCTTTTTCCACATGAACAACTGCAAACCTGCTTTTGCCCACCACTGTATAAAGTTAGAGAAAGAGAGAGAGGGAAGGGAAGATAATTCTCTGGGAAAACTCTTCAGACCAGCTTAATTCATCCACCTGAAAACTACATCCAGAAAAACAAACTCCCCCCCAAAAAAAATCCCAGACATGCATTTTATTCTTGATTGTGAATCTTTTTTGAAAATCTAATTGATTCTTATTTTTAAAGCTGTTATTAAAAGGGCCCTTCCCCAGGTGCTGCTGCGGGATACTACTCACCTGAGATTAGCCCTAATGAGGCAAAAAGCTAAGCGTGGGGTGCGCCTTCCTCTGAGGCTGCTTCTGTGTCGTTACAGGCTGCCATGTGCTACATCCACATCGCCGCCCTCATCGCAGAGTACCTGAAAAGGAAGGGTAAGGGGACCGGGTGCGGGAGACAAAGTCCGGAGAGCCACGTGTTGCAGCCGAAATTGAAATTCATTTATTAATTTTTAGACTTGATTCATCTTCGTTATGTTTCATTAAGCAACATTAATTTTCACAAATATTTCTAATTATATTGCACTCTGAAGTTTTAACTCTCCCTTTCATGCCATTATCATGTTTGTTTTATGTCCAGCAAGGCTAACGGGTCAGCTTCTTGGTTCGAATGAGAGTGCTTCGTCAGTTAACGTTGTGTAGTTGTATAAGCTTGAATTAACACAAACATGTAGCAATGTCTTAACCTCATCTTGCACTACCATAGGTTACTGGAAGGCAGAAAAGAGTTGCACACCGTCCCTGCCCTCGGAGGATGTCCACCCCTGTGGTAGCAACCCATTACTAACAAGTCCCGGTGGCGGAAGTGAGTGGTCTAACTGAGCGCCTTTACCCGACGGAACAGTGCAGAGAACATTATGCTACAGCTTAAATTGTACTGCAGAGACACTCTTAACTGCATTCCTGGGAGCAAAAACTGTGTCAGACCTACACAACTTCCTCTGTAAAATCCTGAAGTTCCTAGCATTCAGAAATCCCATCCATTCAAATTTTAGGAGGTTTAGATTCCTGAAAAGTTTTCAGCAAATAGAACTTCATCTTACCCTATGTGATTATGAGTTATGGCCATATTTTGCTACCAATTCGCCTGCTAGTCTGCCTTTGGGATTTCATTCTGAAATTGAGGAATTATTTAAAATTGCAAGGGAAATCCATTTTAATTTTGAAAAGTAATAAAACTATTCAAAAAGGGATGCAAAAATGAAAACATACAAATACAGTGCATTTACAGGATTATACTTACAATTGACAGGTTCCACTTCCCTTTTTAAAAACATAACTGATTCTGACAATTTATAACATATAATAATTTATAATATTGATTTCCATTAATTAGAAATATTCTATCTTTGATGTCTGATAAAAAAGATTTTATAATGATAACTAAATAATTACTGCTTGTAAAAAGATTTGGCAACATAGTTAACACATTTAATGTTTTCTTTTGCAAAAATTTGTTCAAATCCACAGTGTATGAACTGCAAGCTATTTCATAACTTAAACTTCAGAAAGCTGTGGAAAACGCAGTGTATAAAAAAATAGAAACAAATCTTCAAATGTAAAGATCAAAATACCTAAACAAAAGGTAAATGGTCTTTAGTTAGAGCATTTTGGAAATATAATTGATCCCTTATTCCTTTAAATATATATGTATTTTCTAAAGAATCTCAGTGGATTTTGCAAAGAAGACATTTGAACCAAATGACCAAAGTGAACTGTGGGACAGTGAGGACATTTGTTTGGGGACCTTGGAGAAGAGACCAGGCCTGCCATCATAGCTCTCACCCACGCGAAACCTCAGGGCCCCCTTCTTCAGTCCAAACTTCCTGCTGGTCCTTACCTTTATATGCAAGTCACCAAAGTCATCATTGTTTTCTTTAACATGCCTTCTTCCCCATCTATTTATGATCATTACCAGATACAATACAGTTCCATAGAGACTATTTCAAATTCTAGCTGAAAAACAAAATTGGAGAAGCCTGATAAAACTAAGTGTCAGTTTGAGAAGTTGTGGAAACTTAAATCACAAAATGTTGTGTGAACCATTAATATTCAAAAAATTTTGAATACCCACTGTGAGACCTGAAATAATAGTGGACTATATCATACCCATAAGAGAGAGGAATGTAGTTGTTCAGTAAAATTTAAATTAAGGAATGTGATCATTTATGAGGCAGTAGCATATATACATATCCGTATATATTTGAAGTCCTCAATATACTTTTTGATACAATGTTTCTAAGAGGAGTAAACTACCCCTTCACAGAATGTGTGAATAACAATAACATAGGTAAACACGGGCGACTCCAGAAAACGCAGCTCTAATACTGATCATCATCCTGTGAGAAGTATGTCGTGACATTTCTTTCCACAATCAATTCTCATGTATTTTAGTGTGTGTTTAATTACAGCAGAACTATTATTGTAGAAACGTAGGAATGTAGAATTTTGAATGCAAGGATTAGATTGCAATAATTATCATCATTGCCGTCTGTAGCACGCTTGGAGGTGATGATTCAGTTACAAAGCCAACAAGCTGCTTATTAAAAATGAAGACCCACAGAAGCTGTAGCTGCAGCGTTAGAAACACAGGCCCATGCCAGGCGCTGGACCGGGCTCTGTGCTAGCAGTATCTCAGTCAGCGACCAATAACAAGCCTCGGTGTCGGGTGCAGTTGTCATCTCCTGATTACAAACGAGAACACCAAGAGAAGATAAGCAGCCTGCCCGGGGCTCGGAGTCAGTTTGTGGTGGCCAAGGTTCAAGCCGGTGTGTGACTCCAGGCTGTGTTCCTAACCACTCACAGTCGCGACCATTCGGCTCCAGTCCCTCCTCTGGGAACATACCCGTCAACTGTTTTCATATACATCTGCAGAGCCAGACCTTTTTTTAATCTTGGTAGCAAAGATGCTTAAAAAAAATTAAGAAGTATTCTAGATAATGGCAAGGAGTAAAAGTGAGTGAGTACTGGGCATTGTCTTTATAATGCACAGACCATATGAGGTGTTGTCTCAAATATTAACCTTTCAACCACCCTTTGAGATAGATACTAATGTCTCCAGTTTAATAAGTGGGAGAAACGGGCTCAAAGAAGTTAACTAAACCAAAGCCCTGGAGCTAGATCAATCTACAGGTCATGTTGTCTGCCTATCATCCAACACCAACTTCTTATAGAAAATATGTCACCTGAAAATAGCACAAAATTACATAAGGGTGGCAGTGATTGCCTGGCAGAGAGTATTTACCAGCAGTCACAGTCTAACCATCTCCTCGATTGTGTGAGCTCCATACTGCCACCTGTGAGGCCATGAAGGAGGGCACTGTCTAATCCTAGCAATTTGCTTATTCCTCTCAAGGTATGTTCTCTATGGGCTGGCCGGCTTTTCTGAGCATTACTCCAAATATTAAAGAAGAAGGAGCAATGAAAGAAGATTCAGGAATGCAAGACACACCATACAATGAGGTGAGACCACAATAATCGAGTGTACAGTAATTTAGTAGATGCTTTGAATTGTAACATTAAAATAAAGAGGGAGGAGAAAATCTTATTCAGAAGTCAAAGTTACTGTATAGTACACTGAGGCAAAATGAAATGCAGACTAAAATTAAGCTAAGATTAATCAATATCAGGTTTCATTGATAAAGCATAATTTTCAATGAAAATATAAAGCATAATTTCCAATGAAAATTTAAGCTGAACTTTACTTCTCTGAGATAAACCCAAATATATATGACCAGCTCTTCTATAATCTACATCTCTCGTCCTTTTGTGAATGTAGTAGGGATGCTGAAATTTTTGTGAGCTGGTCATAACTTTTTTTAATACATTAGAAAGTTTATTTACAAAAACATTTGAACAGAGGGATTCACTAGTTTCAGCAGAAAACCTCCTGGGGTGCAAACCTTGGTTATTTTTCACTGATAAAATTCAGCTTTCTACTTGGAATAACCCAGCAATAGCTCTAAGGAAGAAAACAGTGCCCCCTCATCAAGTAAGTAAAAGATGATGTAAATTAATTTTTTTAATCATAATACTGTACAGATTGAAAAGAAGAATACAGAAAGCAAACTTGGGGTGGATTTTAAGGAAATTTTACATACTGGTCTACATTAGTTTAATGGACTTAAATTTAAACAGCTGTATTCTATTTATTGCGAATTGGAAATGCAACAGTGAATGCAACTACATATTTATGTTAACTAATTCAAATAATGTTTAAGAATGTTTTCTTAAAAGACATTATTGGAAACATTCCAACAATGTTATTCACTTGCTTTAGAGAGTATACAATTTGATTCCGTTGAACATTTATGAAACCACTCATGTATATGAGGCATGAAGTTAAAGGTGGGAGACACAGATGAATCAGATATAATTCTGACTCTCAAAGAGTTCAGAATCTTAAGATGACAAACTCCTTTCAGGGTAGGTAGTACCCAATCTGAGACCCATTGACTGTACATCTAAGCATCATCTATGGCTACAATTAGAAGGGAACAATTTTTTTTTATGTGAAAGGGGTTGGGATAGAGATGGATGAGACATAAATAAAAGTTCTCCAGACTTTGGCACTGGGTCTTGACTTTTAATAGGACTTGAAAGTGTCAATGGGAAAATAAACAAACAAATCATGCGAACGTGTGAAGGTGAGAAAGTGTCCTAAGAGTGGCATGGATGGCCTGATATGGCCAAAGTGCAAAGCCGATGGCGGGGTGCTGAGCGAGAGGCTCTGCGAGGAAGGCTGGCACCTGATTCTGGAGCTCCTTGAATGCCAAGCTGGAGAGTGGACCGTTCAGTGAGTGGAGTTCCCACGAAGGTTTAGAGCAGGGGAGCTCTCAGGATGAGATCGACGTTCAGAAAGCAGGGCTACTGGAGAGCATCCCATAAGACCAGTTGCCGTGAGAGGATAGATTCGGAGTCTTCCGACTCCTGCAGGAGTGTAGAAGTGAGCGGGGGTTTGATGTAAGTCGGTGACCGTGAGAATGGAAAGAACTAGACGAACTCAATGCATTAGCAAGTTTGAGGGACTAATCAGAGGCTGGTAGTGAGGGAAGGAGCATAATCCAGACAACATCACAAACTCTTGCTGAGATTAGGGAACACAGAAATCCCAGGATGAAAAAAAATTGACAATGCAGCAGTTTTGAAATTAAGTTTCAGGGATGAGCTAACAGTGTTACTCATGTAAGCTCTTGCCTTGGTTGGGGAACTGCAGAATATCCTGGTGGACCAGCTGTACATGTGTGTAGAGTTTCTCTGGAAGTCTGAGAGATACGAACTCATTGCTGATGTCAACAAACCCATCATCGCCGTCTTCGAGAAGCAGAGAGACTTCAAGGTATGTTTCCAAAACCTCAGTTACAATATCCTACTTTCAATCGGTTGATGGCTTCCTATTTGCAAAAGTAGAAGCTCCCTATTTTTTATTTTGGCATGAAACTCTTTGATTTACGGTTTCAGAAATTATCGGACCTTTACTACGACATCCACCGGTCGTACCTGAAAGTCGCAGAGGTGGTGAATTCAGAGAAGCGGCTATTTGGCCGGTACTACCGTGTGGCATTTTATGGACAGGTGAGTTCACTAGAAGCAGCATGACCTGTGAATTCCGTTGGTCATTTGAACGCTGTCTTTAATTCTTTATGCAGATATCTAACTCCACGTGCCAAAGAATTGAGGGGGTGTTGGTGTGTCTGGGTGTATTTGAGTTGTTCTCTGGGTGCGAGTCTATGTTTGTCCACAGGAAGGTACTAAGCAGAAAACCCCATGGGTCTTAACAGAGATCAAATTAAAACAGTGATTCCTAACCTCGGAGAAGAAAGTCAGTTATTGTTTTTGGCACCTTCTTCTTCTCATTTCACCCCAAAGATCTAATTATAGGTTTGTGTCATATATCAAAGTGAAATTAAATTTAACATGTTTTAAGAACCGAAATCCATAGCATTCTAAAAAATTAAGAATTTGTAGGGGCTCCACCATATCCAAGCCACAAACTTTGGAGTTTATAATGATGTATTTTCTTCTCTCCTACTTTCAAACTACTATTGCTTCTAGGCAGAACACCATATGGTGGTTTTGTTTCCTGTATTGCAGGTCAATATACTTTTAAAGTTGCCATTCTCAGTTTACTACATACACAATGAACAAGGATTGAAAATGTTAGCTAGCCCCACAGTGGCCTGGAAGTAAAGTGAATGTATTACGTATTAATTATGAATGTCTCCACTAGTGTTGTAAGTGGGATGGATGCTGGCACCCTCCTGTTCTTTTCAGGGAGTTTTAGAGCTATTGCATCTCAGCAAACATATTTCAGACTGTAACTCTTATGGATAAACATTCCATTCTTGCTTTTGCTTTTTCACAGCTGGAATGACTCAGCCTTCTCATTTCCTTTTTATTCTCCCCCATCCCCCTACGTAAGGCGCTATTGCACATAGCTCTTGTTCCCCTCAGAATGTTATAAGGGGTCAAATGCAACGTGGTCATTGTAGATCATTTCCCATTGAAGTTTTTGAAAAATAGATATTTCCCTCTAATCACCGAAAGCAGCTTATAAACTAACTTCTCATTAATCAAGATTGCTGCTTTCTACCTGGAAAGGAAATGTCACGGAGTAGCGACTCACCATAAACACACAGATCCCACCCAGGTATCCCAGGACACAGCAGCATCAGAAAAGCTGAGGGGGTGAGGAACAGATGCGGGAGATGGTCTCTGGAAGGACACTAAATGTAGACATTGTTGCGGGGCACGGGGGGGGGGGGGTCCCAGAAAAAGAATCTGAACTTTCTGAAGTGCTAGAGTGTGTTGGGGACAGAGAAAAATAGAAGTCTGCAGGAAAAGAGGAAAGAGAAATGGAAGGGATATCTTGAAAGTCCACAAGAAACAAAAAATAAACATTTTTTGACCTTGCTGAAGCGTTAGGGGAAAAAATCCCCATCAAGACGAGGATGTGGGAGTTGAGGGGACTATAGGGCAAAGAGGGTCCCCCGGGGATGGCAGCACAGCAGTGACACACAGGCGTGCGCTCAGCCAGCCTGCATTTGAGGTGACGACCGTTCGGGCGACCTTCCCAATGACAGAGTGATGAACTGCCATGAATGCTGTGGTTGTGCAGACCACCCTGCCTACCCAGTGGCTTCTCCAACCAACACCTAAGATACTGGCTACTGAAAAGGTGGCAACGAATCAGTCTGCTTTCCCACCAGATTTTAATGCAAATGTTTGCTGTTTTCTTCTTTTGGTCTTGATTGTTCCAGGCTGTGGTAAGTTCTCTCTCTCTCTCTGTCTTCATTTGCATGCTCTAAAAATTCTCACACTTCCCACTTTATGGTTTCACTGAACCTTAACTTTCTTTGTGCCAATCGACGTTTGGTCCAGAGGTGAGATAATCCTGCTCACATTCATTTGGGAGTCATCCTGCATTTCTTGAACTAAACCGTGTTTACTCCAGCTATCTGAATTACAAAAATGTATCCTTTATGCTTCATGTATCATCTCTTTCTGCACAACAACTGTAGGTGTAGTCCGAAAACCTACATACATGCACGCTGACACTCACACAGATAAACATGGGCACCACGTATTTGAAGCCTGTGGATTGGAGACTCGGCATTGGCGGTTGCCGGCCCCGTTCAGGCCCTGTGTTGTGGCTGAGGAGGGAGAGCGTGAGGTGCTCAGAATTTCAAAAGTTGAAGTGGCGGCCATTGATGGGCACCTCCCCAGCTTCCTCCAAGGACCCGGCCCTTTTCCGTATGAGTATTGTGGAGAAACAGGGTTCTCTATTGTAGTGGCTCTGAGCATTCTCAAAGGTGATGGTAATAATTCCCAATCCACAAGCTGAACAATGGACTAAATCTTCACCCAGGAGGTCAGGTTAAGTCTCCTGAGATGCAGAAAGAAACCAAGTAAGAAATCTGGAGGACAAGCAGAGGACAAGCAGTATCTGGAGCTCTGGGGCACAGAATTTTTCTTTTTGAGCCATGTGCAAGTGCCCATAGTCAACCATTATTTTACTGGCAAAAATGGCAACCTCAGGTGGTTCAACATAATTGTTGATTAAAGCAGAAGGACAAATTCTGTTGATATCCACATGTTGTCCACATTCAACTCTGCTTGTCTGTCCAGTACATACTTTTTTGTAATTCTTCAAGTCCCTTCCCACATCCATACCACATCGGTATTTTCTACCTTCACTTATAAATTTGATGTCGTGGGTCCTTAACTCACCTACTAAAAGGATACTTGAAAATCCCTGTACTAAATAGACTGAGGGGGTAATGGGGAAGGATTGGGGAGAGCTACTTTCAAATGTTCTAACTTTGTTCTTTTTGCAGAGTCTTCAATAAAGTGTGCTGATTGTGCACCTAATATTTTTTTGTTTTGTTTTTAATGTTACAAGTATTCGTGATCATCTTTTATTGATTCCAATTTGAGCTTAAAAGCCAAAGACGTCTGTTAAACCTGCAGACCTGAATCCATGGCTGAGCGTGTTCCTTTACGAGGTCACACCCCAGCTGCCCCTGACCAAGGAGACATACAGAGGTCATCCGGATAAACAGCAGCTTAGAGCCTTGGTCATCATTGTCCAGTGAGATTCAGATACCTGCCCCAGACACCAGATGGAGATGGGAACTATGATATTGAACAGGAGCAGACAGTGCACTGCACTTCACGTGTGATGATAAAGAAATATGAAACAGCTCTGGCTGCTGTGGCTCCGTAGATTGAGTGCCAGCCTGTGAACCAAAAGGTCGCCAGTTCGATTCCCAGTCAAGGCACATGCCTGGATTGTGGGCCAGGTCCCCGGTAGGGGTACATGAGAGGCAACCACACGTTGCTGTTTCTCTCCCTCTCTTTCTCTCTCCCTTCCCTTCTGTCTAAAAATAAATTTTAATATCCAGATCAGCATGTCTTGCAATCATGTTTCAAAGGTAATGCAAGCAGCATATTCAATAGGCTCTTTGCCTCCACAAAGGCCTTTGGGTAAATCTCTCCGGGTCCCAGGTGGACCAGTGCTTTCATTCTGCAGTATTGGCTAGAGTAATTCATATGTCTGCAATGAGCCAGAAACTAGAAAACAAGTTGCTCCTTTAAAAATGCAGATCTTGAATAGCATGAATTTTCTAATGCAATACCTTGTACCATTGTCTACGGAAATTTTACGTAGAGCAACCTATATAAAGCGTCCCCAAAGTGTCCCTGACATATTTATTTTCAGGGTAACGAGCAGCAGTAGTGATCAAACATCAACTGTAATCAATAAAATCCTTAGGCTCTGATATTTAGCCTGAAAGCAAGCATGTGTGCATTGCATAACTTAAAATATCAGATGCCCCTGGAATGCGTTATGTGAAAGGCCTGGGGGAATTTTGTTCCATTCACCAAAGGATGTAGATTCTCTGGTTCTCAACCATGCCTACATGGGTGTAGGTGCATCTCAGAATCTTGACAGAAAGGGGATTGGGTGAGGAGGGATGGTGCCTGTATAGTTTGTAAAACCACCATCTCCATTTGGGGATGTGATACAACCTTCTGCCGCTCCACCTATATGAAAGTCGCTAATATAGACAATACATATGTATAATTGAGTTTATATTTATATGGAACCACATCTCTGCCTTCTTGTAACTTTTCTTCCCTTACCATTTAGCCTATTATTAATATTTTCTGGCCCATCTTTTATTCACTAGATTCCTCTTTCAATGTATTCCCTTATTTGTGACCTTGGAATCAATTGAATATAACAGCAGTAGCATTTATATGTGGCATCCCAATAACAACTTAGGGATATTGCAAAATTCTGCAGTACCTGAACAATATAGAAGGAGTCAGTGATTTTAGTTGTCATTTATTGAAATAACATCTTTATTACAATCTATTGGAATTTCATAGTGCAGAAATGTTATCTCCACTGACCCAAAGTCTTTGCTTAACTAGAATATATGGTGTTTCTTAACTAAGATCAGGGTGTCTATTGCACAGTGAAATGACATTTTAGAAAATCAGCCTGGAGAGAGAAATGCAGAGATCACAATCCCCGTTGCCTTGATACACTGTCTACTCATGACCTGGCGGCTAACACAAAGGAGAAGCTGCTCCTGGGTTTTCATCACCTTGTGTCCCTATTTGTAAATCATTTATTTCATGGGCAGAGCTGAAATTGAAACCTTCTTTAAGATAGTGTCCTGTCGGCTCAGCGGCCTTGGCTTTGATGGTTTCCTTGGGTAAAAGGTAAGCACACATTGCCCACACCAGCAGAGCTGCTATTTCTCTGGCTCTCAAAGCTCTTTACACTGTCCCTGGCAAAGAGCAGGTTAAAACCTTTCTTCTGTTACTCCAGCTCCATTCTACTAGTTTTATAAAATAGTCTCAACAAGTTAGTATAGCCATGATTGATTGATTGATTGATAGCAGATGGGTGGATAGATTTTAATCACCATTTCTTTCTGATGAGTCACATACCAAAATATTGAAAGGCACCTCAGTAGACTTCTTTAATAAGAAAAGTATAGTTTCTATGCGAGAGAAGCTGACGGTGTATATTTTAAGCGCTCAAAACTCAGGTAAGCTATTTCCTGCATATGAGCTGGAACTCAGATGGCTTCACTGACACAGACTTGTTTTCTTTGTTCTTGTCTTCATCCTCATCCTCTTCATCCTACCTAACACTGAGGCACTATCCTTAGAACCTCCCTCTATCGTGGATGGGAATCCACTATCTCCCATCCTCCAGGCCAAGGAGTGGGGATGAAAGGAAGTCCCAGGTCATGCCCAAGGCCACAAAGGTTATAGTAACAGCCGTAAATTCTTGCTTCTCTTTTCTGCTAACTCTGGATTCACGCTCCTTTACTTCTAACTCTGGATTCAAAAATGTGTGAGGGGCAAGAATCCACAGTGAAAATGTCCTTCTGTGTTGGTTTTCACACCGCGATGAGAAAATCTTTTCCTGGGACTTGAAGACATTTTTCTCACTGAAATGGAAGTGGTAAATGTTGCTCCAGCTATTGCCCTGGGGGGAGTCTGGTTGACGGCCTCAGAAGTCTTGTTTCTTTATGTGTCAGTCTGTCAGTTTTAGCCACTAACTTCTGACCCCGAATCAGACAAAACCCCACAAAGACAGAGAAAATATAGTGGGCTGGAAGTCCTGAGGGAATGGGGCCAGGCCTCGCTACCCACACAAAGTCTAGAGGAGAAGCAGGGAGCTGTTTTTCTTGCTTTCAACATCGTGTCTCACTTTTTTCTGGCAGTTGAGGGTCAAGGCACTCGTAATCATCCATGTTGGGTCTTAAACATTTCTCAAAAAAAATTGTTCAACTGAAAACTATTATTAAAAGCAACAAAAATTTTTTCCATTTATACCTGGTGCAAATTGTGAAGAAGTGCGCCCACTAGAACTATTTCATTTCTCTGTTTATTCATTGCATAAATGTAGAGTGACGTTCCCCTACAGACCAGACATGGTGCTCAACACCAAACATATCATACTGAACAACACCTTTCCCTGACATTAAAAAGCCCAAAGTCATTTCAGGAAATACACAAGGAAAGACGCACTTAATTTTGTGCTTGACAAGAACTGTGCTTGGCTTCTGCAAATATACAATAACACCCTACCTCTGACACCAAGTACACTCTTCGCGAGGGTCCAGTATACACGGGCGAAAGTGTGTTCAAGCACAGAGGCACCATACACATGGGAGTTTACTTATTATTCTCAGACCACCTCACCTTAGCTGTGAGAAACCCAGCATGGGAACATTTGATCCATGTTGTTTACATATAACGAATATTTTTTGAAGAGTCAAAAATAGGCATTTTTTTTTAAGTATAGCTAAGGTTCTTTCTGACCTCCGATGCCTCTACCGGGCGCTCAGGAGCCCCTGCCTTAAGGTAAATGTGAGTCGGAAGAAAGCAGACGGCTTGGGTTCTTAATCCAAACTTACTCTAGTACTCGAAGGCCACAGGTCCCACAGGAAGAATGCTGCACTTCTCCAAAGAGGAGGAATTATAAAGACTGCCTCACTTAGTCATTCACAGGAGATAGAATCTTCTCTTCCCCCTGTTTCAAACCAGACAAATTAATAGAGGCTAAGACCTACTTGCTCCTACAATACAAAATGAAGATATGGCTACATTACTATGTTCAACCCTATAAGGTCTAGCTTTGCAAAAAATGTAAAAGATGTAATAGGAGAGTAAATTGAGTGATAAAATTGTGTGTAGCCAGGTTGCATCAGACTCCGAAATGTAATAATGTAAAGTTCATTTTAAAATAACAGTACTTGGGCACACACCACATGTAATTTCTGTGATAACATAGGTATTGAGGCTCTTTATCTAAGATGATGCAGGGTGCATATCCACCCATTTTGATCTTTATGTGCCAGCTTTGAAGACTTTGAGACGATCTTGTTAAAAATGGTACTGCTCTTTGAAAAATGCCCAAAATTATTCCAGACGCTGTGTTCTGTCCCAGGCTGCCACATGAGGGCGCCCTTCCTCCAAAATATACGCAAGCAGGTAATACCCGTGATTTCTACAGAGAAAATAACGTGTGAGATATCCCATGAGGTTCTTCGGCCTGGCTAGGGAGTGTTTCCATTAGTGACTGATTCTTGCAGGATATTTTGTTTTCTTCACTTGATTTTCCTCTGATTTTGATTTTATAGGGTGCTAGTTTGTGGCTTGGATGACAACCAAAAGACTGGATATATTGTCCAAGTAAATGGCTTTTTTCTCACTTGTGATGTGCATTGGAGCTTTCTATTAAAATTGGTGGTTCATTATGTGTCTCCCGTAGGGTTTTTTTGAAGAAGAAGAAGGTAAAGAGTATATTTATAAAGAGCCTAAGCTGACAGGCCTATCCGAGATTTCCCAAAGACTGCTCAAGCTGTATGCAGATAAATTCGGAGCAGACAATGTGAAGATAATCCAGGATTCCAACAAGGTAGAGAAAAATCAATATTTGTGCAAATGTGAAAGGTTGACTGAATTTTAATTTTTTAATTTTTTTTATTTTTTAACTGCATTTACTAAAATTTTAATTTTTGACTTGACTATGCCAAGTAAACTATCTAAAATATTTTGGGTGTTCTGCCCGATTGTTTATTGGCTGGTCACTTGGTGATTATTTTTGACAAAAGCATCATATGTGTTTATTTGAGTAACCTCTAAATTCCCTACTTTTCCCAGAGGACTTGTATATTTGCACTTGTATAGCAACCAAGGAGTTCAAGTGATTGGGCCCAGGGGTGGACTTGGAGGAAAAGCAAAAAATGTATATTTCTTATGTCAGAGAGGTCTTCCTGGGTCACACCAATTTTGATGTGTATTCTCTGTGATGGAAGCAGGCTTGCCAGTTACATTGTATCACCCTGTGAATATCTAATTAACTTCTCACAGCTCCAGAAAGTAAATGCTTATATCGTCCAATGAGGTCATTCAGAATCTTCTCATAAGCTTCCATTTCTTTGGCAATCTCTGTTAAGCACCCACTGCCTGCCACCCCCAGAACCAGGAGCTGGGGCACAGAGACTTTCTCCCAGAGCCCCCAGCTCATGTGGGGCTAAGAGGAGAAAGACCTGTGCAAACTGCTGAAGAAGTAGAGTGCAATGAAGTGCCATAGGAGACCCAGTGCAAGTCAAACAGGGAAAGCTCCGGGCAGGGTTTCCTGACCAGCACACTCTCGGCTGGGCGGTGCTTCCCAGAGGAGGTGATGAGTGAGCTGGAAATTACAAGGTGATAAGGGATTTGCTGGAAGCACAGGGCATTCTGAGCAGCCCAGCACATGGAATTACATGGGGGAATGAAAAGGAGAGATGTGTTTACAGAATGGTGAGTCTTCGAAACACAGGTGGGACAGAAGAGTGTTTCAGCAGGTGGGGCTCGGTCACAAAATAGAGAGCTAGAGAGCTTTTTTCCCTGTCCTCTTTGAACAAAACTGGTATTTAGGTGAGTCTAGGCATGAGATTGCTTGTTCTGGGCAAAAGTTGTTACAAATGTTCTTCATTCTCATCCTTCTCTTGAAAGGTACAATCCCCTCCCCAATCAGGGTGAGCAGAGCCACAGTGATTGTGGAGGTGGTGCTCCTCACGAGGAAGTACAGGCAGAGTTTCTAATGGGATGAGAAAAACACCAGATTTGGGGTCAGAGCAACAAGAGTCTTTGTTGCCCCACGCCACCATGCCACCATTTGTCAGCTTGGTGGTCCATCTCAGAGAAATTAGGTGGCCACGTCGGCCCTCCAGTCTTCTGTCTGTAAAATGGTTGTGATTGCACTCATCTTAGAGAGTAACTATTAGCAGTATTACAAATAAGTTCATGAGCTTCCTCAAATCTCTGGAATTGATTAAGCAGTAGACGAATAGATAGATGGAAAAAATGAAGTAAGTTTGAAAATTCTTCAAGGAACCACTAGAAAAGAGACTGAGAATCATCTCTTTCAGCCACAAAGGAAAGAAAGAGTCATTCCCTGGCTTTTCTTGGGACCCTCGCCCTGCCTTCCTTGATATTTGTCCAGCCTTGCGACCAAAGCAGAGGTAGTAAAGAAATTATACAGGAAATGTCTCGCAGATGAGAGAAAGAATTAGATAAATTGAAAACAAAAATGTTTGCAGCCATGTGACAGGATAACAAGTTAATCTGCTGAACAAATAAGGAACCGCCATCCACATTACAAGCCCAGCACAGTGGCCCCAGTCCAGGTACGTGGCTGAAAAGCAGAGGGACAAAGAGAGATGCTTCTGCTCTCAAGGAGCCTGTATTCCGGACAAAAGTGAGGATATTCATTACAGGCAAACAAGAAAATAAAAGAATAAGTAATAGGCCCCAGGCAAGCACGTGTTTCGAAGAGCCTCGGCTCTTGGCCAGCTGGCCCCTGTCCTACCTCCACCACCGTCTGGCGGTCTGACCACACAGTCCAGGCAATTGCTTTTTCTCCAGCGATAGGATTGCCCGTTTGTCTCCAAGGGGTCAGAGACAGCCCCGGACCCGGGAGGCCGGCTGGGGAGCCCAGGGCTTCCTGCCTTCCGTTCAGGAGTCCCTTAGGACTCACCGCTCTTTCACTACAATGTGTTCACACAGGTAAACCCCAAGGATTTGGACCCCAAATATGCCTACATCCAGGTGACCTACGTCACGCCATTCTTTGAGGAAAAGGAGGTAGAGGAGCGAAAGACGGATTTCGAAATGCACCACAACATCAACCGCTTCGTGTTTGAGACGCCCTTCACGCTGTCGGGCAAGAAGCACGGGGGCGTGGAGGAGCAGTGCAAGCGGAGGACCGTGCTGACGAGTAGGTGCCAGCCTGCAGCGCAGCCCGGGCCCCACGCAGGCCCCGGCCCTGGGCTCCGTTAGCTAAAATCCACACAGACGGGTCTTGCAGACCAGGACCCCGAATGTGCCGACAAAGAGGTGTTTGCCCCGAAGAGCAGATTCTCCCTTTATAATCTGTAAGAGGGACGCCGCTGAGAAGCCAAGCAGAGGGAAGTTGTTGGTGGAGTTACTTTACGCAACACCTCCGCCCTTTAGATCGTACAGTCTTGAAGGCCATGGTGTCAGTGTCTTGGGAAGGGCATTCTCAACTCACCCCGAATCTACCCTCAGTTATCTCAGGATTAGCAGCTCTCAGAATGTGCTTTGGGGCAAGATCGTAAATCACTTTGGAACTCGGGTTCCTCATCTGTAAAATGAATGCACACGATGGTCAACAGCCCTTCCAGCACCATCTAAGTCTGTTCTCTGAGCTAGCCTCCTTTCATGTAGTCAGCAAACATTTAACAAGTACCTGCTAAGTGTTGGGCATTGTTGTAGCAACTCAGAAAACAATTCTTGCCCTTGTGGTGCTCACTGTCTGGTAGGAGAGGGAGCTGAGTGAAGCGAGAATTCCAGGTGAGCACAGGTGAGCACAGCGTGAGGAAGGAAATGGGAACAGAGCAGAGGGGCTCCTGAGGTGGGCCAAGGGGGAAAGTAGGCAAATGATGCCTCTGCTGTTTGAGAGATGACAGACCTGGACTGTGCAATAGATAGGTAAATAGCAGTGAAATCCACACTAGGGCAAATGCTCACCCTCAATAAAGTCTTCCAGACCTATTGTAATTTAAAAAAAAACCCTAAACCAAAGTGATTATAACATGTGCTATCCAGTATATATTTAAGCGTTCTTTATTGTGGTTTAGTGTGGTCTTTATTTGAATTACAAGTTGCAGTGGAAGCTATAATCTTTTCAGTGTGGAGTGACTCCAAATCAAAGTCTTGCTCCAGCCCTCCGAGCGAGGACGTGGCTAGCAAGGCGCGGGAGAGGGTGGTGGGCGAAGGAGGCTGGGGCAGAAGCTGAGAGGAGAGAGGGCCTGTGCGCACAGGACAGACGGTAACTCAGGGACGCAGCAACGAGCAGGACAGGACGTGCCGTGCGCCAAGGGGACAGGCAGGGGAGCCTGGGCTTGCCCCTTGCCCTCAGCCTTTCAGTTCTCTCCTGTTGCCCCTCCGCAGCCAGTCACATGTTTCCCTACGTGAAGAAGAGGATCCAAGTCGTAAGCCAGGCGAGCACAGAGCTGAATCCTATTGAAGTGGCGATTGATGAGATGTCCAAGAAAGTCTCCGAGCTTAACCAGCTCTGCACCATGGAAGAGGTGGACATGATCCGGCTGCAGCTCAAACTGCAGGGCAGCGTCAGCGTGAAGGTTAGTGAGCCGGGCTGAGACGCACGTGGCCGTGGACCCTGGGATAACACGCCCTTGACATTTTTTTTTTTTTTACAAAAGGCTTATGAGATATTTTTCTGTTTGTGAAGCCATCCAACACCTTTATCTAAGTCTTTCAAATTTTGTTTCATCGTAAATACACATGGATGGTGCCAAAAGTCTGGACATACGTCTCTCTTAAGTTTAGTTAAAATGAAGTTTCTTCTTCCTCACCTTCCTTTCTCACCACCTCTGGATAAACTACTGTATTTTGCCATGTATAATGCGCTCCTATGCATAATACACACCCACGTTTTCAGTACTGCCCATGTACAAGGCACAGCCTTATTTCTCCCTCAAAAACTTGGACAAAAATGTGCTCATTATACACAGCAAAGTATGTTCTATATGTTTATATATGTATATGTGTTTATATACATGGTAAAATATGTTCTATAGTCTAAATTCTAATGTGCCTTGTAAATATCTGTCCCTAGGAACTTTTCAAAAACAAGTATCTTGAGAATGTATATTTGTTCATAAAATGCACATCAATATTTATTGGACTGCCAAGGTCTTGATAGGAAGCAGATGGCCTGCTCACAGTAGGCGATTAAAGAAAATGTAACAAATAGACTATGTGCAAAATACAAACAGCATGTAGGAACACCAGCAGGGGCGGGCACAGGGGCTAGCGGGATGGAGACGCTGCCACCCTTCCTAGACCTGAAAACTGAAGAGAAAGAAGACTGTCGGAAGCAGAGAGAGAGCTGGCAGAGCCCGCCGATGGCAGCAGACAGGCAGGCAGACAGGCAGGCAGACAGACAGACGTAGTCTCTGCTAGAGGACTGCAAGGAGGAAGCCCTGCGGCTCCCATAATGCCCTGCCCAGCCCAAGGCTTGGGCGAGGGGTGTGAGGAACTCTCCTTGGGCAGAAAATATAAGGGGGGGCATCAAAAAACTCAGTGACCGTGATAAGATAATATTGTAATGCACTATTTTAAAAAATTAAAAATAATGTCAGAAATTCGTGATGAGCAAAATACTAACATTTTAAATAAAGGCAGGCCAGTAACAGTATGAGCTGGAGCTATATTGGAGCTAGAGGCAAAAGGAAAAATCAGTAACGTTGATCCTGATACTCCCCGGCTGCCTTCTTCCCTGCCAACCCCTTGTCGGTGTTTCTCATGGCCGACTCAATAATTATAATAATACATTTTCAAAAGCCAGAGGCAGGGGAACCATTGCCTCCGTCAGAGACAGCTTCTCTCTGCACACAGCTGAGCAGAGGACGGTTTGCTCGTCTCCCACACTGGCAACGCCTGGAGGTGACAGGCACCTGCAGGTGGCTCACACACAGCTCTGGCTCCCTTCTCCATTCCCTCCCTCCTCCCCAGCTCCACTGTCACGTTACAAGGCCATGAGCACTAAGGAATATGGGTGCCATCAACAGTGTGAGCCTACTCTTGTGAGTCAGCGTGAACAGGCCCTGGCCCTGAGCATTCATCCAGCAAATCTGATAAATGCCACCATGGGCCAGGGCCTAAGCCAGCCTGTCAAGTGGAATATAGTAGAGCAGACATTCCCGGCGCGGTGTGTCTGCCACGACCGCCGTGGTGTGTCTTTTATTAACAGTTTTGTGTTTATTGTAATGCTAATAGAGAAAATACTGGCGCTTCAAATATTGGATTTCACAGATGTTTGACTTACATTTACTTGTTTAAATAAACAAAGGGAATCTAGTTTTCAAAGATATTAAGAAAATAATAGTTCAAGAGAATAAAAAGGGGGATAAATGGTAATAGAAAGAGGCTTGACTTGGGGTGGTGAACACACAATACAATATACAAATGATGTATTATAAGATTGTACCCCTGAAACTTATATTAACCAACATCACCCCCAATAAATTCAATTTAAAAAAAAAGAAACTAGTTCAAGCTGTATTTGATAAGGCAAAGATGTGAAATAGTGGGCAAGTGACTAAAGTTTGGGAAGATGGCAGGGAAGTATTAAAGTCAAGATGTGTCCTGTAGTGGCTCATGGACCAGTTGGGGGACAGCTGATGAGACAGATAACAAATTAGTGGATCTCACAACAGTGTCAGAGAATTTGGGTCCCATACGATCAGTGCACAAGTGGCTACTCCTTCCATCCATGGAGAGGGCTCCTCCGCAGAGGAAGTGGGGTCACCCTAAGCAAATCCTCTTCTCCCCATAGGTTAATGCTGGGCCAATGGCCTATGCACGAGCTTTTCTTGAAGAAACCAATGCAAAGAAATACCCTGACAACCAAGTAAAGCTTTTGAAGGAAATCTTCAGGTAAGCTTTACTTTGTGGGCATGTTCTTCCTTGGGCTCCTTTAGTGGGGAGTCCTGAATTCCCCCAGGAAGCCACCTGACCAACCCCTTCAGGGTGGCAGAGTATGTCAGCAGCCTGCCTTTGAGTTGCCTCCTTCTGTGGCTGGTTGTTAATTTGCTTGTTGTTGTCGCTAAAGGCAATTTGCAGACGCGTGTGGGCAGGCCCTCGACGTGAATGAGCGCCTCATCAAGGAAGACCAGCTGGAGTACCAGGAAGAACTGAGGTCCCATTATAAGGACATGCTCAGCGAACTCTCTGCAGTCATGAACGAACAGGTGAGGCTTGCCTTAGAATGGCCCAAGCTGTCCCTTCATAGAAAGTGCCCA
This sequence comes from Pteronotus mesoamericanus, assembly GCF_021234165.1. Lineage (NCBI taxonomy): Eukaryota > Metazoa > Chordata > Mammalia > Chiroptera > Mormoopidae > Pteronotus > Pteronotus mesoamericanus. Next base: position 4,217,387 of record NW_026555277.1, read on the forward strand.
TCTTATCCTCGGTGCCAGAAGAACCAGAAAGAACCTCTTATCTTGCTGCCGAAATCACTGCACCTTCTGTGAACGCCATGCTGCTGACTTGACTTCTCCCCCGTGTGCAACACCTCTTGCCTCAAAGCAAAGATCAGGTTAGAGAAAAGGCTGGAGATAAAAAGATGAGGACCCAGGCACTTTCCAGAGTTTTCAGAGATGTTTATCTAGACTATACGAGCTGTTGGTTTTTTAGGATATATGGGCCCTATTAGACACCAAGAAACATTGGGTGCATTCCCAGTAGGGTTCGCTACCACTCCCTTCACCCCTCATTTAGGTCCTCACACCCCAGGCGGTGAGGTGGCGTTCCATCGTTCTGCCACTAGGGGTCTCTGCACCATACTCCAGAAGAACATCCGGACTAAGGAAGGCATGGCTTTTGGAGGTCAGGATTGCCTCTACAAAGGCTGAGCTTCCTAAAAATGTACAGAATTGGGATTAAGTTCAATCCCCCACCCTTCACACAAGTCACTCATGACTTCTGCCATGTGTCCAGCATGATCTATAAGGCCGTGCACAAAATGTGGACACTCGATAATCATAGTCCTTTTCGAGGTGCTGAGAATCAAGTGGATGAAAGGCAAATTCTGCTCTTTGGGCTTCCCAGCAGCCATAGGCCTCTCACTCTCCCTGCTATCTCATCACCCTTGGTCCTTCCAGGAGTTAGATGTGTTCTTTACCAAATAATTAAGGGGGAGGACTTACCTACAAATAGTGCCTCATACATAGTAGCCACTCATTAAACATTAGTCCTCTTCCTTTCCTTAAATGGCCTAGCACTATCAAAACTATTCAGGAAACATGAAATGTATCCTATGAATCTTTTATTCTAATTGCTTTTTCTATATAGGCTTCTTTTCCATCTCTTTCTACCAACATTTTAAACCATCCATTGAAGCTGGAGAAAGAAATGTTTAATTGACATACGTTAGAGAGAATTAATCTCTCTGGATAGGATTCCTAGAGAAGGAGTGTTGGTTTGGGACTATTAAGAAGCTGATGGGAATTAAATGCTCAAGAGAGATGCCTTGATAGCACGGGGAACTCATAAATCTAAGAGTGAAACAGAAAGAACAGTAGGTCCGAAAGTTGACAAAGGTGGTGAAGAAATGCTTGTTTCCAACTGTAAATTGCATATGACCTTGAAACTTTGGGCAAAAATGCTTTTCTCTTTTTTTTCCTGGCAGCTCTGTTGCAGTCCATGCTTATACAACTTCTGTTCCTCTGTGTCTAGTATTTCCCTCAGTACTGTAAGCAAAAGTGGTATGTTTTTCTTTCCTTATGTCTACGCTGTCTTTTGTGGCTTCTGGTCTACCTATCTTTTCCTGTCATTTTACCCAGATACCTCCATGGTGGCTAGTGTTCTTTAAGATTTTATTTAAGTAGAACAATTTTATTTCCATTTCAAGCTAGGTCAATATTGGGGGAAAAGCCTAGTTGATTCAAGCTAAAGTTAACAACTTAGCTTTTAAAGAGAAAATTCATACTTTACCAACTTTTAAAATTATTTGACCTCATTGTATCCATAACAAAAACTCACTACACCCGAAAGTGGTCAAACAAAAAAACAAAGACAAGGACCAGGTGATTAAGGGGAGAAAAGATCATTGATTTTCTGCAAAACTTTTGCTAAGAGAAGCAAAATTTGACTCTGTACTTTCTGCAAACTGATACAAAGAAAAACTAATGGACTGAATAGGCCTTGTTATTCAGTTATTGAAATAGATCTGTTAGCAGGAAAGATAAACTTTCTCTTGGTCCTGAACTTTGATGGGGATTTGTCCATTGGTCTTCCTCTATGGGACAATCACCACAACACACATGAGATCTTCAAAAAAAAAATGTTCCTTAAAAAATTATTTACTCTATTAAGTGGCTATTTCACATTTCCACCTTAGATTAAAATGAAGACAAAATATTATCTTCTAACTCCATAGAGGAGATTCTAGAGGAGAGACCATTTAATTGATTATCAATCACAAGTATAAGTTATCTATAGCAAAACTGTTATTTCTAACAAAATGAGCAATTTTTCATGACAATCATGTGCTTTGAGTTGGTTATAATGAACAATTTCTTGAAATCAGAAAGAACTTACAAAATACAGGGGTTGGTAAAGTCTGTAGCATTAAAAATGGATATTTATTTTACTTTATACTTATAACAAAAAAAAATTGTTTGATGGTTTTCTCAACTTGTTTTCAATGAAAACACATCAGGCCAAAACATTTGGGTTTGATGCACTGGACTCTAATGGAGGGAAGGGTTGGCAAATCTTAACGTAATCCTGTAATGTAAGATGAACCATGGTCTATAATGCATGAGTGCCTTCCTGCACCTATATATTTATGCAGATATTCTGGAAACAGATACATATCTCATTACAGTAAAGAGAGAAATTCTACCATTGAACTTGAAAAGTAGAAACATAGACTGGATAGACAGACATAGAAATAGAGAAATAGAAATAAAATTAATTAAGCCATTCACTCCAAGCGTGTCCAGCAAAGTGTTAGCTCTGGAGCCATCGGCTTAGTGAAAGAACCTTTAGTGTAAGGAAAGAGATGGAACAGGGTAAAGTGGATGCTAGTGCACAAAATGGCCATGTTGAGGTGAAGTAGTTCAAGTTATTAAAGTGATAGGCAGGACTTTCACTTTATAGGCAGCGAAAATGCCATGCTATTTTACAAATAGCCAGAAAACATAAAAACCTCTTTGATGGAAGCCAAAGTAATACATATATGTATCCGAACGAAACATGAATATAAGATGCTCATCTGGAGTCTGTTTCAACATTTGGATGGAGGTGTTGTGAAGTCAACCTTGGTAATGGGTGTCAAACATAAAATACAGAGACAGGAACAGGCCTACTCTCTTATGGCTCCAGGCAGGCAGGATGAAAAGGCATATTGCTCTTGGGGTTTTACATACTCTTTGGAAACATCATTTGGCAAATTATTTAAGCAGAACTTGTGACATTGATAAGGAGCATGAATGGGTCATAAAGGATGCTGGGTGCTCTGTGGGGAGAGCAGTGGCTGTTCTATCTTGGAAGAGCAGAACTAAAAGCAATAACGTGTGGAGTTAGTGGGACAATCTCCATAATTAGAAATTTAAAACACTCATTGTCTTTTCTGTAGAGATACATTTTAGAGGTGCTTGGGTGTTTTATATCATTGTTTATTGTGTTTACATATCATTTGAACAGATCAAACAGGAAAGTATTAATAAGCATATTAACATAATTTTCAAAAGTATATTTTATTCTCTTATGTCCATTAATGCAAATATTTAAATGAGGTTTCAGTTGTCTTCTCCTCTTGGCAGATGTCAACAAGATATATTATAAACTTACAGAATAAAATAAAATTCTAGAGTTTCTCAGATATATTCATAAGGTTTACTCAAACATTTATAAATTTATATCCGATAGTTGAAGAGTGTTGTGACAATACTTTAAATCTTGCCAAAATGGCTATGACATGGGCTTAGAAAAAAAGGTCTTCCAGGCTACTTTAATAAGTGCATCAAAATTTGCAGATTTCCTGTGAGAAATTTTATAAAATCACTTTTATGGGTTTTAATTTTGTGTTTGGAGATACTAACATGAGCCTATCCATTGTATTCTTTTTGTCGTCTTGTGTTTTGTCCTGTCTTCAGATTACGTGCTGGGACGAACCGTCAAAGCGAGGACTGGAGCGAACTTCCTCCCGAATAATTAGCAGGGGGACCCTCGCGCTGCCCACGGTCTCCATCTCACCCAGCGCGGAAGTCTGAGCAAAGGGCTGCGGCTTCGGACACACCTCTAAGAGAACTTTCTGAACCTGCAGCTAATCTCGGGGAAGAGAAAACAGAGTTAATTTATTTGAAGTTTTTAATGTTAATATTTTTTTTTTACCTCGCTCGCTTGAGAATTTTGCCAGTCTCTGGATTTGCACATTTCTTAAGATTTTTTTTTCTTTGAGCAGCGTTCAACAAGCCAAGCTGAATATTTGCCATGAAATCCCAATGAACATGCAGCTCGAAAGCAAACCTTAGTTTGCTGTCAGATACAATATGTTCAATTCCAAGTCCTTATACACATATTTTAAAGGTCAAAGTGAATGTTTTTGTAACATTTAAGCATATTTCAAATGTAAATAGGAGATTGTAAAATATATGGTTTTTACCAAATTTAAAAGAAACTTTTTAGTTGATACTTTAGGACGTGCTAAAATTATAAGAATAACATTTCAGATATCATAATATTAAAATATTTGTGTATGTGTACAAAAGTGTTGATAAATACTAATCTTTAAAATTTTGTGGAGTTCCTTTATTTGTAATATATGTGCTCTTAAAAGCAATGGGTTGTGAAATTATGGAAGTATTTTGTTGTTAATAGAAATAAAAAATACAGTTACTTTGCATTTAGTTCCCTCTTGAAGAGATGGTGAGTGGCTGCTGCCTGCAGTTCATTGGAACGGACGTGTGCTGAATACAGTCCTACAGCCACTGCTTATGATGCCAAACCAAAAAGTCAGGAAGAAGACTCGAACTTCAGCTGGGCAGTTCTTCCGAAGAGATCAATTAGACAAGCCAGGGGTTTCCAAACCCAGGAGGTTAGCAGACCAATGTGGAGATGATCAGTGTCTTGAGAATTATGGTCATTATTAAGGCTATTCACAAATATTCCCTCTCTCCATTCTGTAAACTTGTGGTAGGCTTGCACTTCCTGCCTCTTTTACAGTTACACTTGTCCACGTGACTTGCTTCAGCCACTGAAATGTGAGCACAAATGGTGTGTGTCTCTTTCACGCAGAGACTTCAAAACCAGGCAGTGGTTCTGCCCAGTCTATTCCCTGAGGCGGTCATTGTTGAAGCGCATGGAGGCGGAGCCTCAGTGAACAGGTGCACATGCACACACTCGCAACGGTCCCTGCTGACCTTTCTGAACAGGGTATCTGAGTGAGAAATACGTTTTGTTGTGTTAAGGTGCCTGAGATTCAGGGATTGTTTGTTGTTGCAGCATTATGAGCTTATCCTGGCTGATCTATACTTTCCTCAAAACTGTGACTGATGTTCAGCCAGGTTTGGGAACAACTAACACGTTCCACATCCCTTTCCCAGCCACCTGCTTCTCGCAGTCAACACCAGCAAACAAAGCTGCCTCCAGATGCAGAAGGTAAGCTTGGGAGTACCTTTTTTATTATATTCACCCCAGCAGCCATTGCGAAGGCCCAGCTTCAAATTAGGACACTTTAGCTGAGTTCATCTTTCTGCTCCCTAAGTTTGGAAGATAGCGCCTAGAAGACATTTAAATATTGTTTACCCTAAAGTGATTACAGATATAATTTAGATGAGAATTCTGATCCTGCAAGACTCACGTATCTGTGATTGGCTGACCTCTGGATCAAAGCGTCACTTCAGGCTTCATTTGAGCTCCAGCTCTTTCAGTTTCTTAGACGTGGGGTCAGCATCTTGGCTCCTCTCTACCTGTTTCCCCATTTGGGTTTTTAGGGTGCCCTAGGCATGAGTACTGTCCCATGCACCCAGGAAGACTCTGCTTCTGCTCTTTTCTCTCACCCAATTCCCACCTCTCGGCCCCAGTCCTCATGCACATCCCAATCTGCCCATGCCCCATGCCCCATGAACTCTCAGCAGCAGGCTGCCTGCCCACATCTGAAAATAAAAACAGATGTGTGTGTACTTTGCAGAATGATGTACGTATATGGAATGTGTCAGTTTAGCAACATGAGCAATTCATTGTATCTTCCCATATCAATCCAAAACAACCAGGAGCTGATTCTCAGACAGCACTCAAAGTCCAATGGTTACTGAGAGAGTCATATATATAAGGCCAATAAAAGAAGTTTGAAAATACAAGAAAGTTTACATGGGATCCTTAATTGTTTAAGAGGGTGAAAGGGAGTTCAAGGAATGGTAAGACTTGACATCAGAGAGCCCCCTTGGCATATGCTCTGTAGCGCCACCCTGGTTATGTATTAAGGCTTAACAGGAAGATCTATGTTCTAGTTAGAGAACACAGTCCCATCCTGACCAGGAGTCCATTTGCCTGAGATGAAACATGGTAAGTATTTACTTACCTATATGCACACGAGAGGAGCTGCTATGCATAGAGGATAATAAGAAGAAGAGCATGTTTGGATTCAGAACATGGATAATTAAAAAGTTCCAAGTGAATTCCGGAGATTGGGAGATGTCAGCAAAAGAAATAAATTCCCATGAAAGCTCTAACTTCCTTTGCCTTCCCCTTGCCTCTTGAAATTCCTGTAGTGAATGCATGTGGTTGGAGACAGAAGGTAAGAGAAGGCTAATTTGATGGAGAGATTGTAAATCATAAGTCTCTTGAGAGACACCACAGTAAGCACTTATATAAGGCTGATCTTAGAGGAATGCAGAGCGAGAGATAGATCAAAACATGCTCAACGGGTTCGTGAAGGTCATTTGAAGAAAGTAATGGTGATTGAGCCTGAGTAACTGAACAAATGTTTACAAAGAATAGCTTTAAATAACACAAATGCCAAGGGTTCTCCAGAGGAATCTCCTTGCAATTTTCTTACATCATTAATATTAATACCTCACTATAGAGTCATTGTTTCTTGGATGTATTCCTAATGTATGAAGGCTATTTACTTTCAAAGCTGATGACTTTCCTTGTATTTCATCAACAGCAAAATAACTATAACTTCTAAATCCAAGGTAGGTGGACTTTTTTAAGTCATAAATAAGATCATAGTACTTGAGGGATATTTTATTGAACAGAATGGCCCATTGATTGAGAAACTTTGTTTCATGATACTTGCAGGGAGCTTAGTGAGTTCCTTTGGATTTCTCGGGGACTTCTGCAATATCATATTTCCCTTTGGGTGAACAATATTTTTGTAAAAGAAATAAGGAATAATAGGAGAGTTCTAGAAACCAGTTTAACCCAAAACTGGAATGTTTGCTTCATAACAAAAGTAAAAAGGAAATCTGGCCTGGAGAGTTCTGAGTATTCTACAAAAATATTTACAAGCAGCCACCCAAGGCCAGAGTAGAGGCCTTGCACCACCTTAGCTCAAAAACACTCCCCTGGACTCCTGAAGCCCATCACGTTCTATCAAGCGCTTTCCAGTTTTCAGTCCCTCCCTCCTGGACAGCTGGGCAAAATAGACATTGACTCGCCTGGGTTTTTTGAGTTGGTTATTCCTTCCTAAGCTGAGGGCTTTGGGATGCATATGGCGCCTTCCTTTCCCTGTCACACTTGAAAGTGTTTAAAATAGGAGTCCTTTCCAGAACCAAATGGTTCTCATTAGGATGTGAAGCCCAAAAATTGCAAGTGATGATGAAAATCCATCTTTACTCTTCCTTTAGGGGATCCGGGTTCAGATACTATGGATATTTATAGTGACTACTGGGAAAACTGAGGAGAAACAATAACAGCATCTTTAAAACCAATGTTCACTGCCTTCTGTAGTGTAACATGGGTGTGTACCAGTCAGAGACTCTGTTAAAAGGAGAGCTTCCTTGCCTATGTGACTGTTGGTCCTGCTTGAAATTAGTCAGAGCCCCAAGAGGGGATGGAGAGCTGCCACACCAAGAAGTGGGGGTTTCCAAACATCATACATTTGGCAAGAATGGAACGGGATGTTGAAAAAATTCATGAAACACAAATGAATCTAGCCCCACAAAGTAAGCCAAGAGTTGCCTGACTCCCAGGCACATCACCGGCCCTGGGGAGTCTGAGGTTTCCCTTTTGCAAAAGCTCCCATACAATGAGGCATCTGTTTGTTTCTGGAGGATGGTGTGGCAACATTATTTTACACATCTCCAAACCACTTCCAGTTGGCTCTATTTATGCATACATCATTAACGGTTGGATTTTCAATTCAGGCTGTCAATAAGATAACAAGATGCCTTAAACTTGAAAAACAGGTTTTAAATATTTGAGCCAGAGTCAATTTTTTTCATTCATCAAACATGCAGCATTTCTAATACTACTTCCAACAGCAATTGGAAGAGAGATACTTCATTGGAATTAGCAATTTCTTGGGTTATCTATTTACCAAATTGGATGATATGCCCTTTGAAGTTTAAATGTTAGCCTATTCTCTTTCTAAAAATTAGGCAGTAACATTTTCCTTGTCAGAATTCCCTGCTTACATTTTCTGTACTGTGATATCTTCACATTTGAATATGCAATTAAGTCAGGCCTGAAAGACTTCTACAGCAGTTCATTGCCAAGGGTCGGCAACAAATACCTTCTCCTGGTCTCACACAGCTAAGATGTGACATGGTTCAAGAATATGAAATGAGAAATTCATAGAGGCAGACAGAAAATAAACAGCTGAATATAAACATGTAATTCCTCCAAGTGTGCCCCTGTATTCCAGAGGTTTAGCAATCTGCTGCGTATAGAAGGTTCCCTATCCCTGGATATATGGGTAAACGAACAAATAAAAACCAAAGAAGCTATTGAGGCTAGGCTTCCTTGATCAGTTTCATGCTAAACTAATGACTCTTTAATTTTCCTACTCGTGTCATTAAAGGTGGAAAGTATCAAACGAGAGTAGCCTTGTGGCCTTCAGCAGGGGCCCTGGGGCAGATTTAGGAGGCCAGCTCCTCCACGAACTACCCGTGTGATGTTGAGTATCTTCACTGAGTTTCATCATCTGTAAAATGGCAATAATGAATACATTGATTCATGGGGGCTGTTAAAAGGATTAAATGAAATAAAGAACAGAAAGTATTTAGTACACAGCCTGGCAAAAAGAAGCATTCAGTATCTGTGAGCTGTAACTGCCAATGGCATAGCAAACAAATAGAACTCAAGTGAGAAGCTGGGTTTAGGACTTTCAGTTATTTTTAATATTATTTATTAAAATAATGATGAAAGTCAATGAAAATCAACGAATACATAAATTCAGCAATAGGTAATTATTCCATGGTCACTAATGAACAGAGGACCCCTGGAAGGCCTGGGCCTTTGCCTCCCTCAAAGTTTGCTGGTATAGTGCACGCTCTCCAGTAGGTGCTCAGAAAGTGCTGTTAAAAGTACACAAATACTACTTATCATGTGCATGTCTCCATAAAAAAGGTGCTACTCATTGGCTTGGCTTTGGATAAATCCTCTGAAGTTACCTGTAAAAGAGGAAAGTGAAATTAATCAGCGATGGAGAAAAGGAATACAGAAAAGGCATACTTTCTGAAGTCCTGCTGAATGAAACAGTTATTTTCTCAAAGACGTTTCTTTTTTAATTAGTGCTGTCAAAATAACAGTATAGAATTTGCCTTCTTGTTATAGAACTTGATCTTCCTTAGCGATAGGAAAACAGCAAGAAGATGTGAGGTTTGATAGTACTAAGAATGCCTAGAAGCTATGGAAAAACAAGAAGGCTGATGTGGAACCCTGACCTTCCAGGTGTCTCAGAAATTGAGACTGGTGATTCATTGAATTGATTGATGTTCTCAGGAATCATTTACTGTCATTAACACCAAAAAACTTACTCAAATTATGGCAATTAATTAAATTGATAGCTTTTCAGAGCAACGCTGTGAAATAATTAAATAGACATGCATATAAGTAGACATATTATTGCAAAAGAAATGTAAAAGACAATTCAAATGGAGAATTCAGGACACACAGCAGGAAGAGTCAGGGAAATCTAAAGCAAACTGAGCACTTTCTAGTTCATTCTGAAAGCCAACTCGTGTGTGCCCACGCGGGCACACACAAGGAATTTTGACTAGAAAACAAGAACTTAGGCAAATAACAATGAGTGAAAAATAGAAAAAAGAAATGAGTATTAAAATGACAAACTGCTCAAATGTAACTCATATTCCATACTTTGGATTTTAGATTAAACAAATTGGAGTAAATAAATTGATGCACCTGCACAGCCTATTCAAAATGATGGCAGAACTTCCAGCCAGGCCTTCTACCATACTGCACTGAAAGTCAGGAACCTCCCCTGAGAACTCAGTGGGCTGCATGGAATCTACTCAGTCACAAGGCTGAAGTTTAAGCGGTGCCTCACTGCGGTGATTTGGGAGATTTTGATGTCATTTGGAGAAGACTGGAGTGAGAAAGGAAAAGAAGAAAAGGTGAAAGGCAAAGCAGAGGACAGGCATGGGGCTTGAATCCATTGAGTGTCCACTACTTGTACCTCACTTAGCAACTTTACCTGCATGGTCACCTTAATCCTCTCAGCACCACTGGGAATAGGTATCCTTATCATAATTTCATAGATGATGAAATGCAAGTCCAGGGGAGTACAGAAACTGGTTCAACATCATCATATACTATGATAAGAAACAGAACTAAGTTGTGATCAGAACTGTCTACCTGCCCATTTACGTTTTACTTGAATTTGGTTGGACCTAGTCCAGCTGGACCTGGTCAGCTGGAGGCCACCTGCACTGGCCATGGTTAGCTATTTATGGCCATAGTTAGAACATGTCATCAGATGCCATTTCTGAGGGTATCCCCATCCTGGAGTACGAGAGTCCTTGATACCGTATGACGTTGCCTACACCTCTCATTCTAGGGGAATTTCCATAATGATGCTTTTCAATCCAAAGGTTGCAGGTTTTTACAATAAGAAATATCTTCTGCAAAAACTCTAATGTTCACATTGAGGAAGTCTACAAATTTATCACCCAGTGAATGTGGAGGCAAGTATACCAGAAATGGATATTTTCGAAGATATTTAATTTAAGCTGAGTCTGACAAACCCTGTTGAAAAACCAATTTGACTTGTTTTAATTTTAAAAGTTTTCCCTCTCAGTAGCGTACCTTTCTATGAACTGAACCATTCACATTTACTTCTGTAAATGTAAAAGAACTGTGTGCATTAAACCCCAAGAAAAGATACTTTTTACCACCGCTCATTTTCCTGGAGTTCTAATGACCATCCTGAGTTCTATTTCCAACCCATCTCTACTTGCATGTCATGTTCCCATTCTCCTTTGAGATAGGTTCCCATTCAATTTCTGTAGCCACTGCAGTGTCTCCCATTGACCTTTGATTTTGTTTAATTCCATCAAAGATGCTTCATTCTTGTTTACTTCTGAAATTTGCATTTCTGGCAACCATAATCAGCAGCCTTCCCAAGTTCTGTCCTTCTTTCTTAGTGACACAACCATGATTTTAGGCAGATGAAAGTTCTGAGCCAAAAGATTCTATTTCTCAGCCACCCTTCTTGTGCCTCTGTGACTAAGGTCTGGCTGCTGAGACATAAGTGGGAGTTGTCGGGTGACACATCTAGGAAAACTCCTTTAAAAAGCCACAGACAGCTGGCCTGGACCCTTTTGGCTCTTCCTCACTTTCTCCCTGCTGCCTGGGGCATAAGCCTGAGTTCTGGTAGCAATTCTGAACCCTGGGGAGGGGTAGGTAGCCACACATTAGAAATAGCAGAGAAAAAACTTAGAAAGATGCTGGGCCCAAAAGGACGGTGGAGTGCCATGCCAGCCTTAGACTGCCTACTTCTGGAGAAAGAAAAAAACTTAAAAATTCATCTTATTTAAGCCAGCATTGTTGTACTAGCATCATTAAGCTATCCTTATTTAACAAATATATCCTACTGAAGATAAGGAATCCTCTTTTGGTCTCTTATGGCACTTAATTTTTGTCTAACCTAACTTTTACATAACATTTTGAAGCATGACTAAGTACACTGTTACAGGATATTGAAAGTCTTTGATTAAAGACAAATTTTATTGCAGTAAATTTGACTTGGAATCCATCATTGCACTAAAAAAAAGTGGCAAATAAATATTTCCATACAATGTAAATATAGTATTTATTGAAATCCCCATTGTCTCAAATATTGATGAAAACTTATAAACAGAGAGATAACTAAGGTCTTAAGGACTTTGGGTTGCAAAAAATTGCTTAAGCAAAACAGGAATACTGATTTACCTAGAAGTCCCATGGCAGATCCGGTTCCTAACGGCTGCATCTTCAGGATTCACTCTATCTTCAGTTTTCAGCTCTTGACTTTCTTTTTTATTTTTATTTTTTGGCCTTATTTTGAGGCAATCTTTTCCAATATGGCTGCAAAGTCAGCAACTAATAGATTCAAGACTGCAGTTTACCAACTTAAAAATCCAGCTGGAAAGAAAGCACTTTTTCCAAGGCATTGTAGATTATATTACCATTCAATTAATATTCGTTACCTCCCCTTCAACTGTCATGGGAACTTTTGATATTGGCATTGGTTATATGATTTGCTTTGGCTAATGGAGGAAGGAGTATTAGTAGGTATAACTGACGTGGATTAGAGCTGTAATACGCTTGCACAGCGGGACCTGCTCTCTTGCACTTTGCCTTTCATTATTGAAATTCTATGCTCTGAGTTGTGTAGCCATCGGACCAGGAGGAATGAAAGACACATGAAGCAGAGCCAGACTGAACCTGCAGCTTGGCGCCAAGGCCAGGCACACCCAAACCCAATCAAATACCCACTAGTCATCACATATCTAAAAAAGAAATAAAAGTTTATTGTTCTATGCAAGTTAAGATTTGGAGTAGTTTTTCACACAGCATATATGAGGCATCACCTAACTGATGCATGTGGCATTCCCACAAAATTTCCCGGCTTCAATCTCAGCTCAGATGGGTGGTTCTCAATGTGTGGTTCATCAACATCTCTTTCCCAGGAGCACATCGGCATCCCCTGGGAACTTGTTACGAATGCTTAGTTAATGATGTTAATTCTTCCTATCAATGAACATGGTATGTGCTTCACTTAGTTGAATCTTCATCAATTTTTTTCTTCAGTATCTTATAATTTTCCAAGTATAGGTCTTTTACATCCTCGGTTAGGTTCTTTCCTAGGTATATTATTCTTTTTGAAGCAATTGTGAATGGGGTTGTTTTCTTAATTTCTCTTTCTGTTAGTTTGTTATCAGCATATAAAAATGCAACTGATTTCTAGACACTAACTTTGTATCCTGCTACTTCGCTGAATTCGTTTATCAGTTCTAGTAGTTTCTTGGTGAAATCTTTGGGGTTCTCTATGTACAGTATCATGTCATCTGCAAATAAAGACAGTTTTTCTTCTTCTTTTCCAATTTGGATACTTTTTATTTCTTCTTCCTGTCTGACTGATGTGGCTAGGACTCCGGTACTGTGTTGAATAAGAGAGGTGACAGCGGACATCCCTGATTTGTTTCCATCTTAAGGAGAATATTTGTAGTTTTTGCCTTTTGAGGAAAAAAAATAGAATGCTTAGTTAGGTCCTACCCCAGACTTAGAGAATCATGAACTCTGAAGGACGGGGCTAGCACATTGCGTTTTTACAAGCCATCCTAGTGATTCAGGGTCACCATAAAGTTTGAAAACCACTGACCTAGACCATATGTCCCTTTTCAAACCCATCACAGCAAATAACCAATCTGGCCTGGAGCTGCTGGATAGGGCAGCAACGCTAGAATTATCTAAACCGGTGGGATAGGGCCTGAGGATGTCCATTCTTAACAAGGTGCCAGATGATGATGATGCTGGTCTGAGGAATCCACTTTGAGAATCACTGATCTAGGTTAGGAGTGCAACAAGGGGGGGGCTAATTGGAAAATCAATATTCTATTGACAAAGAAAAAGGAAACAAAAGAAGAAGGAGCATATGTCAATCTCAGCTGCTTAGAAGAGATCAGACAGCCACCAATATTCTCCAGCAATTCTGTAGAAACAGGAGAATCTGGAGCCAAAGAGAATTCTCATCTGTCTTTTAGTTTATGAAATTGATTGAGACATGAACTGATTTTTCTGTCCCTTCATTTTGCTGAAATTCAATACAGATCTGAGGAATCCAATCAAAAACAATAGTTTTTTTCTTGCCATAGAGAGCCATATATCATTTCAAATGTGATCTGAGTTGTCACACAAATCCTTCTTAGGACAATTCACTGAAGATAAATACAGTACTTAAGCAGACAGTGTCTATCTATCAAACAGTTGAGTCATTTTGATCCATTCTAGTGAAACCAAGACAACAGGCTCTAGTTTTGAGTGACAATAGAATCAGAGACTCTGGTTATTGCTATTGTTTTTAATCTGCTCTTGCAATCTGGAAATCAAAGAATTTTAGGCATCGAGGAACCTGAGAGCTCATCCAGCCCACATAGTGCACACCATCATCAATGCCCCACATTCCCCCCAAAATGTGTCCTCTTTCTCCTGTACCACAGTGTTTTTCTTTCCATTAAAGTGATTGGCATGTTTAGAATTGTCCGCTTTGCCTGACAAGTTTGAAGATCTAGCCACACACTACATGGACAGAAGTCTAGGCTCTCTGGTGGCACCATAAGTCAGAGCTGAGGGCCAGCTTCCTGCTCTTGACGGACTGTGTCATCTGGCTCCTGTTTGTTTCACAAGCTGCCCACGTCACTCATTTCCAGGGAGCGCTGGGTCCTGCAGGTCCATAGGTTGGCTACCTCTCATGTCAGCAAACTCCTTTGTGTTAGTGAGGAGAACACTGAGGTTCACGGTGCTGACCAGCTTGAATTCTCACTATCTCTTTAGTGTAAGACCAAGTTTGCATTGTCAGTTTTTCACGATTTTAGGAAGTAGTTTCTCTTAGAGGCGTGTATTCACCATGGAAAATAGGGTTACAAAAGTTCACCATCCAAGTTCTGCTCAGTCCATACTGAGGTAGGTGGCTCATGTGCATATATGGCTACTTCCAGAACTCTAAAGAAAGACAAGTCCCATGAGCAGCATAAGAAATAATAGGCCACAATAAGCTTAATGTGAAATAAATCTTATTTGGATCTTGTACCCTCAATATTTTAAACTCCTTTGGTGAGAAAGTTATTTTTTCATTTAAAAAGTTTATTTCATGCTTAACACCCATTGGAATAACTACTATTAAAAAATAATAACCAGTGCTAGTAAACATGTGGAAAAAATAGAATCCTTATACGCGGTTGGTGGGCATATAAAATGGTGCGGCAATTATAAAGAAAGCAGCATGGCAGTTCCCCAGAAAATTAAAAGGCAAATTACTATATGATCGCACCATTTCACTTTTGAGTACGTATCTGAAAGAAATAAAAGTAGGGTTGCAGAGCGATATTGGCACACTCACGTTCATAACAGCATTTTTCAAAATATCCAAGACATAGATCAACCCAACTGTCCCTTGACAGATAAATGGATTTTTTTTAGAAAAGGTATATACATATACTGGAATATTACTCAGTCTTAAAAAATTCTGTTACAATGTGAGGGAACCTTGAGGACGCAATGCTAAGTGAACTAGCCAGTCGCAAAAGGACGATACTGAATGATTCCACTTATATAATATCTAAAGTAGTCACATCACGGCAAAAGAAAGGAGAAAGGTGGTTGCCAGGGACTGAGGGAGGGAGAGATGCAGAGTTGTTGTTTAATGGGTACAAAGTTTCAGATTTGTGGGATGGAAGAGTTCTGAAGTCCAGTGGTGCAGCATTGTGAATATACTTAACGCTATTGAAATGTACTCTTTAAAAATGGTTAAGATGGTAAGCTTCATGTTATGTGTTTTTTATCACAATAAAAATAAATTTGAAAAAGGAATTTTCTTAGTCAAGTCTGCTAGGTGTGTGGGGATCTGGTATAATTATTTCAAAGCTCAGAGAGGCAGGATCCAAAGATGAAATACAAAGACGATGTGTCTCGTCCTGTAGAGCTGCCTGAGACCTCTGCACACCTGGTAGGGAGGAGACCTCCATTCATATCAGCGCAGCTGAGCAAGTCCAAAGACAAAGTCAGGCTCTAAAAGAGGTCGTTTGAATACTGAATAAACAAATGCTCTCTGGGGCTGAAACGGATAAATTTTCAGGTTATAATTTTATCACATTCTCAAAACTATAACAAAAATGTTTGCACTTAATGTTTCAAATTTACTCCAAAAAATGTGTCAAAAGTGAGAAATGTATAATTAATAAAAATATAAAGAGAGAGTGGATAATACATTTTATGATATTTAGCCCATTGGGATTAGTCATCTGCTTTGGGTTTGTAATACTCCTCTTGGTATAGATTAATTACTCTTATTCACTAATCCTAGAGATCATTGTTCTTGGAACTGACAGCAAAGGCTCTTATAAGCTACTCATAGTATAATAATTCTGTCTCCTTTGGGTCATCAGTCACGGAGGAAAGGCAAGGTCAGTTTCAGTGTCCCAAAAGGCAGTCCTGAAGCAAACCACCCACTGATAATTTTGTGATTGTCGGTCTATTTTTGTCTGCTGAATAAGGGTATCTGTAACCTGCTGGTGTGCATATCGTTTTGCTTCCCCCGCCCTTTTCGCTGTGCCTGGGTGTCTCTAAGGACTGCCAAGGAAAGACCACTCTGCCAAGTGCCCCGAATGTAACTCAGTGGGCTGAGTTTGGTTCCCCGGTGATATTTCATTTGGCTCCTCTCTTACAGCCTCTTCTCCATGCATGCTATTGAGCTGTAAATAGTAAATGTTCAGGCCTGTGAAATGGAAACTGGAAGCTCTCCAGGAAACAGATTAGTCTAGTTCTGCAGGGCTAGGCCATCCTTAAAGTGCAAACTACACATGCCTCCAGAAACCACAGAGGAGTCGCAGTTGTTCAAGGGGTCTTAAAGCTTAGCTACTTCAACAAACACTCTCATGATGTGACAGTACTCTTGTGAATTCTGTGACTGTTGAGGAAGGGACATTGGGGAAAAGAAACAAAAAACAATGAGACTAGTCTTTCCTCTCAAGAAGTTTATATCGTAGTCAAGAAGATAAATGCTATTTATACGATTCCAGAAAATGCATGACAGTGCATAGTCAGGTGTCAGAAAACTGTGGTCTGCTGCATTTATTAAAAGAATTCAGAGAAAGAAAAAAAAAAAAACCAAGGTGATAGAGGATAGTGAGAAGGGTTTTATTAACTTGATAGGGTTCCAAGCAGACCTTGAAAGAAAAATGGATTTGACGTGCAACAATATTTTGAGAGCAGACTACCCATATGCTTTCACTTTGACTCTACAATAAACATTTCCTATATTTATCACTCACTTATCCATCTATTCATTCCTATAACGATCCATTGCTCCATCTCACTTTTTAAAAATATATTTTAGGGTAAACTGCTAACATCAGCAAATCTCACCCCAAAAGACATCAGCATGCATAGCCTTACTAGAGTTTCATAATTGCTGATAGTTTGGGGGGTAAAATTTACATGGAGTGAAATGTACAGACCTTGTGTGCTCTTCGATCTTTTTTGACAGACGTTTGCTCCCGAGTACTACAACCCGCCTTTGAAGACACATAAGGTCACCACCACTCCAGAAAGTGCCTTCATGCCCCGTCCCTGTCTAACTCTTTTGAGACGCTGTTTGAAATGTTTTTAATCCACAAATTAGTGTTGCATATAATAAAACATCATATAAATGGAATTACATATAGTCTTTCAGATAAGACTTCTTTTCAGCATAATCTTTTTGAGATTCATTAAAGTTTATGCATGAATCAGCAGTTCATTCTTTTTAGTGCTTTGTAGTATTCCACTGTATAAACATACCATAATTTGTCTTTCTATTTTTCTCTTGATAATCACCTGAGCAAAGTACATTTTGGGGCTTATTATAAATAAAACTGCTATAAACACTTGTGTACAAATCTTTTCATTTTCTTTATGTAAGCACCTAGGAGTGAAGTTGCTGGGCAAGATGGCAAATGTACATTTAGTTTTATTTTAAAAACTAGCAGATCTATATCCTAGTTAATGTTATACCCCCACTAACAATATCTGACAGCTTTGTCTGTTCTTCTTCCTCACCAACTGGGGTTATTAGTCCTTTTAAGTTTTGTACTATGGTGGATTATCTTTGGCTTTTCTTTTTAATGATGATATTAGACCCGAGGGCCAAAAATATGAAGGTAAAAATAACTTCACAGCTTATACCAAGATATAATTTATAATAGCAGACTAAGAATAAAACTGGATAACAGACTATAGCAAGTCTTGGTGGTGTATTTTCAGGTTAAATTTTGCTCTATTACACTCCATGGGTACCTATTAAAATTATATTTGTTTCTGAGAAAACGCTGGGAGGGAGTGTCATAGAAATATTCAGTCCCATAACTTACATTTCCATGCTTCCAAATAAAAGCCCCTACAGAAACCTTTGCAAAGGACTGTTAAAAAATTGCATCTCACGGGGGAGTAATAAAAAAAATGAGAACAAGGTTCAGTCAGGAGAGATTACTTTTTGTTTATTTGTCCCTATTTTATGCAGTCTCAAAGTTTTAAAAATTCAGCAAAATAAAGAAACATGCAGCTTAAATAATTTTCATTCTATCTTTCTATGGAAATAGAAAAAAATGAGAAGGTGCCATGATCATTACTGTGTTCTGTGTAAGTAAGTCATTTTCTCATCCTAGGTAAATGCAGGTAAGAGTCCTCCTCATAACATTGAGATAACCTGGAAGAAAAGATCCATTTGCCATGTTTACTGGTGATTTCTCTAAGAACATTTTTTTTTTCACTGAGGTGTTTTTTTCAAATTATAGTATGATGTCTCTAATTTTATAGAGGCCCAGATTCTGGGAAGACCCAGACTACCCCATCCTGATAATTTGGGACTTCTGACGTTAGCTTCCATGAGAAAAGATTCGCAGGGTTACTAAAATGCAGATTCCCAGGTATTTTCCCTAAAGATTGTGATTCAGAAGGGATGAGATGAGGCCCGAGAATCCATCTGTTTTGTTTTCATTCTTATCCTTGAGCAAGTTTTGTATAGACAGTATCTCCCCTGGGACTGTAGACAACACACCTGGGCTTCACCAGCCCATTGCACCCACCCCCCCCGGCTCCCCCACCCTGGGCTGAGCAGGGGACTGTGGGTTTTGTTCTCTTCTTTGTTGTTTTTAAAAAGCATTGGTACCTAGAAATGCAGTCAGACCTTGCCACTCCCGCCAAAGCCCTCCAGTAGCTGCGTGTAGACGTAGCATAGAACTAGAAGCTTTACCACCGTCGGCAAGGTCAGTGTCATGGGGCCCATGACTCCCTCTGTGTCCTCCCCTCCCGCCATTTCCCCCAGGTTCACCCTGCTGCAGCCACACCAGCCTTCTGGTCCTCACACACGGCCAACTCATTGCTAACTCAAGGTTTCGCATGTGCCGTCCCTACTGCCGGGAATGACTTTCCCCAGGCAGGTGCCTGTCTTGCTCCCTCACTCCATTCACATCCGTGTTCACATGTTATCTCCTCGAGGGGACTTCTCAGAACTGCATGGCCAGAATTGAATTCAAAGCAGCATTCCGCCCCTTCCTTCCAGTCATGCCCTACTTTCCATCTTGCTTCTGTTTCCCCCTGGTATTCGCCTCTACTTGGTATTATACAGTAAAGGAGTTATTTATTGCTATGTTATTTATTTACATGTTAATTAGTTTACTAGATTTTACGCTCCATGAGGGTCAGTGTGTCCATGCATTTGGAAATACCATAATATTAATGCTATAAATTGGGTACCTTATGAACAACAAACATTTCTTTTTCACAGTTCTGGAGGCTGTGAAGGCCAAGATCATGGTGGCAGCAGGTTTAGTGCCTAGTGAGAGCCTGCTTCCTCATCAAGGATGCTTTTTTGCTGTGCGCCCACATGATGGAAGCTTCTCTCAGGTCTCCTTTTCAAGGGCACTGGACCCAATCATGAGGGCTCCACCCTCATGAACTAATCATCTTCAAAAGGCCACACCTCCTAAGATCGTCCCTTGGGGTTAGGACTTCAACACATGAAATCTAGGGGAACATAGACAGTGAGCCATAGCAGCTAGGAATGCTCAACTATTTTATTTAATTTGCCTTGCAGACCGCAAACAGTATCTGGCCTAAGGGCAGCCCTTAATAAATTTTTCATTATTAATATCAGCATTCAGGGTCTGGAGAAGATCAATATAAGTACATATAAAATCACTTTGTAAGTGAAAAAAATGGTCTGTTTAGGCATTTTATTACTATTATGCCTCTATTAGAAAATATATAACTTCACTCACATACTATGTCTATGTAAAGATATAGTTATTTTTACATAGGATGTGTTTGATGTCAATAGTAATAGTAATTTTCTTCCAAAATATATTACATTTATTAAATAAATAAAATAATGCATTACTATTACATGCAATAAGCTTCTTATAGAGAAAAATTAGAAGTTTAGATGATCAGTTAATAAATGTTGGAAAAATCTGCAAATAGTTAAAACTTTCATGCGATTGTCTTCATAATTTTAATATTGGATAAAAGCAATCCATCTTCCAATCTGAAGGAGAATTTGAAATTTTATGCCTCTTTATTAAGTTGCTACTGCTTTTATGCATTTCAAAAATTCTGTTTATTAATGACAGTAATCTGAATATCAAGTTCTTTCCAACTTCTTTACTGACTCTTTAACACAAATAATACTTGGTAGAAAAAGAAAGCTGAGTTGAATTGTGTTTATTTTCATTCAATGACTTCAGCTTGTTCAAGGTCTATGTTTCCATTATGTTCTTGATAAATCACATGGTCACAGAGATCCAGGGATAAAAAGCCCAAACCTAACCTCCGTAGCCATATAGGCAGAATTCTAATGTATAAGTCTGGGAATGAATAGAGACCCTTCTCTGTCTTTGAATATTTATAATCATTATTGCCATACTTCTTGTTCCATAAGCACACACAACTGGGCACTATCTGGTATAAACATTAGGATCAATAAGAGTAATAGCTATTTCCATCATTGGAAAACTTCCTATGCACCCTGCACTGTTCTGAGCACTGACTGAAACCTCACCATCACCCTTGGGAAGGAGTTGTCATTGTGTCTGTTATGGCAGGAGAAGCCAAGCCAGGAAAGGCAAACATCACACTTTGTACCAAAGATGCAAACTCCAGCATTCAACCCTGAGCGGGCATGCTTGTCCACAGCTTACTCTGCCTCAGGATGGTTTTAATGTAGTTTTCTGTAGAAGCAAAGATGAATAGGATGTGATCAAAAGGAAGACATGGCATGAGTGATGTGATAGAAACTAATGTTGATATAGTAGAAAAGTTATTTCAAATCCAGTTTTAATATTTGGGGGCAGGGGGAGGCAAAGGAATTCATGAAGTAGTGGGTACGTAGGACTCTAGAAATATAAGTTTGCAAATCGGTTTTAAATAAATGTTTTCATATAGTTGGTGCTCTCTTGTTTAAATGACAAAGTCTTCTTGATTTATTTAACTAAATTCTATGATTTTATGCACATGTTTATTGAGATAGAATTCTCATGAGATAAAATTCACCAAGGATGAATCTTGAAAGCACAAGGCTAAGTGAAACAAAAGACCACCACCATTTATATAAGATGTACAGAATACAAAAATTCAGAGACAATGAATAGATTAATAAGGGCCACAGGGAGGGAGAGAGGAGGGCATGTGGAAGGACTGCTAAGGGGTAAAGTGTTTCTTTTTAGAATGAGGAAAATTTCTAGAATTACATAATGATGTTGGCTGCACACCCTTACAAATGGCAAAGTTTTGAACACATCTGAGATGGGACCCAAAGGATCACTGGCTGTCCTTTGTTGAGGAGTAACACTACCCATCTTATCTTAAGCCTTGTATGGAAAACGTATACACATACAACAGTTGCATAAACAGAAGAACATGTAGGAAAGAGAGTGATAGGAAACCATGAAAGTGCCTTTTCAATAATGAAGTACTGCAGAGAAAATCTTAATGGTAGAAAATAACACATTTCTAAATACTCATATCTGTGAACTATTTGTATTTGCAATTACAGCTAAATGTGCCTCAATGTTTAATCGCTGTCTGCATTTAATTTTAAAAGAAAACCTGAAGAAATAACAAAGGGCCCAACAAGATTCCCTATTTCTAGGTCACTTTATCACCAGCCAATAACTGCACAGGATTGCCTATTAGAGTAATCATTTTACTTGAGTTACATAAAAGAAGCAAGACTAAAAACTCAGGATAATACTTTCCTGCCAAGGATTTTTTTTTAATAAAAGAATAGAGGACCCAAAAGGTCAACTCCAAAAAATAGTTTGATTGACTATTTTGTTGAAAATAAATAGTCAGGGAAAAAAATTCATGATAGCAACACAGACACAGAATCTTTAATGGACATAAATAAACATCTATAAGTATTCTTTAGTTCTTCTGACATTTTTTAAGCCCACTTTATGATACATTGCTATTTTCTACTTAGCAGCATATCAAAAATCACAGATGAGGCCCACGTCTCTGAACAAAGTGACATATTTTCCTGCTTCAATCACAAAAGCATAGAGCTGGAGACCTCCTCAGTACCGCTTCAGTAGATGAATGGCTCTCTAAGAAAACAGATGGCATTTGTTTCATTTATAAGCATCTCCAGAGACCAATAACTTAAATTGAACAAAAAGCAAGAACACGTTTAAATATTTTATAGAAAAAAATTTTTAGCAAAATCACAAATGCAACCAAAGACGGTATACTTTGATTGTTTAGTAAATTCAAATCAGATATTACTACATGTATTATATTAACATGTATCTCATATAAAAAGTAGACTAGAAGTGATTCACAACCCAACCACATTTTCATTGAGTTGTAATCCTGGCAAGGTCAGAAAGAGATGTCAGCCCCTCCACATCATTGTATGTAACAGCCTCATGGTCAAATGACTCTCCTGTCCTGTGAACCCATTTCCATGATCTGATCTGTTGTTATGAATAGTGCACAGTAATTGCAGTGAAGTCGGGAAATGGAGGAGGTCATGGGAGGCCTATTTTAAGACCCCCAACCCAGCCAGCCCACATAAAACCACATGCTAATGACTTCTTAGAGATTCCCTCCAGAGTCAACTAGTCCCATCATTTGCATTTTTCATGCCTACAGAAGAACCAACCACAGGGCAAATTTGTAAGGACACTAGTCATTCTTGGAAGAACTAACTGAACAGACATTCTTAGTTCTTCTACTGGCAGAGTACCTTCTATTTATTTTTTAAATATATTCACAGAAAATTACTATTCATTCCTTCTTTTGCCAAACTCGCCCTATTAGTATAAGGAACAAAGAAGGTTCTTTGTTCTAATACAATGGCACTAGTCAAAATAGCACAGTTTATTTTGAACAGTCTCTAGCATAAAGTAATAAGAGAACAAAAAGTAATAGTTCATTTATTCTCCTCTTTGGAATAAGACTTTCCCGTCACCACACAAATCACAGACTTCACTGAAACATTTCATCCTCAGATAAATCCAAGAATGTCTTGCCAGTTAAAATAACAGGCACAGTAAAAATCTGTCTTGAAAATAAATTTGTTTTTGCTACCATAAGCAATGCAGTCACCTAGAAAGCACCATTTCAGACAGGTTGTCAAGCTTGGGATTGAAACTATTTACTAAAATATCACCAGTAGGAGATCTTCCTTATATGGCGTTATGCAGTAATGGATTACAAAAATATTTTCTCATAAATTATCCTATATCCTCACATTCATTACCGATTACTTACTATCTTTTCTAATCCATTCTCTACCCAAAACCCAAGATTTTTTTAAACTTAAAGATTTAAAGTATAAGGCAAAGTTCTCTGTGTGGTCTGCAAACCTTTCATGATCTAGCTGAGTTTTTGTGGGGCCCTGACTTTCTTATCCTTTATGGGTTTATTTGCTTGTCTCTCTATTAAAGCATGAAACCTGCCTGTCTCCAGTGCTCAGTACAGTGTATCAGACAGATAGATGCTTAAAAAGCAATTTGCTGAACATATAAATGAATGAACAAATGAATGAATTACCTCAGTCTCTCAAAAAGGATAACACAAACACATACACACAGAGGATTTCAGCTTATGGCAAGAGGACTTTTCAAGCTATGGAGCCACTGAGTTGAGAACTTCAAATATGGGGTTCACTTCATGCAAAGCTACTAGATATCCCATGGCCCTGGATTTAAAAACATGGAATGAGCAGGGTAAATGATGTCACACTTTCGGAAAGAAAACAGACTCGACAGCAGCAGCATAAGCGTTGGTAGTGTTTCCTGGCACTCGTGACATGTCTTCACTGAATCCCTCCATTTGACCAGGCAGTGAGAGAAGATGGGGAGAGGGGCTGAGGGGAGAACGGGGAAGGGTGAGGACGACAGGGATATTGCCTCTTCATGGATGGCACCATCAGCTGGTAATACTTATAGATCTTTCTGATTGGGCTGGTACATGCTTCATAAACCAGAGAAAATTAATGAAGAATTCTAAGACCGTCTTGCCAATAAATGGTTCTAACCTTGTCCCCATTCTGTGGGTAGATGCTTACTTAGTCCTCTGTTTTCAGTGTGACATTCACACTTTGAACTCAATGTGCCCAGATTTGAGTCTTTTTGGTTTGTCTTCTCCAGAAAATATATCTTCTCCACTATTCTATTAATAGTTGAGTAGTCAGCTGGATGTATGAGGTGTGAATGGCCTGAGGGGGTAAGGTGTGACAAGACAGGTTTCTTGGACAGTGAGGGGCTCTCTAAGGGGTTGACAACTGAACAGAGCACTGAACAAAGTAAAGGGGGCTCTGTGGCCTGGGGGTCCTGAGCTCCACGGCACAGATATGGCTCAGATGTTCAATAATGGTCCCAGGATGCTTGTCTTAGTCAGCGTGGGCCATGATAACAAATACCCGGGTTTGTGGCTTGAATAACAGAAATTTATTTTCTCACACTTCTGGAGGCTGGGAATTCATAATCAAGAGACCAGCAAATTTGGTGTCTGGTGAAAGCTCATTTTCTTATTGTGTCCTCAAATAGCTTATCCTCTGTGTGTGCATTAAGGCACAGAGAGAGAAAGCAATCTTTCTAGTGTCTCTTCTTATAAGGACATTACTCCTATCAGATTAAGGCCTGCCCCTATGACTTAATTAACATTAATTACTTCCTTAGGGCCCTATCTCCCAACACAGCCATGCTGGGAGTTAGAGCTTCAATATATAAATTTCAAAGAAACGCAAACATTCCATCTAGACATAACAGTTCTACATCTAGAAAGTGTCAGAGATCAAATTGTAAGCCAGGGCCCCTTAGCTGCACGGGACATGCCTGCTCTTTGGGCAGAGGAGGGCAATGAATGGGAAAATGCTTGGCATGTATTAATGACATGCTACTACTACCTACTACATGTTATTACTACCTGCGAGAATATTGCTCTTTCTTACCAGACAGACACCATTTAAGGCCCTAGAGTTCCGTTTCAATGTGACCAATTGGTGTGGTAAAGAAGTGTCAAGAAATAAGAGCTGAAGAATCAAAATAATAACTATATACAACCCTGGGAATATGAAGGGTCCAAACCCAGAAACTCTGATATAATACATTATATTTTTTTAAATTTCAGAATGCTACACTGACCAGTGTGGCTTAGTTGATTGGGCATCATTCAGCAAACTTGGTGTGGTTCCTGGTCAGGGCACATGCTTGGGGTGCAGATTTGGTCCCTGGTTGGGGCATGTAAGAGAGGCAACTGATTAATGTTTCTCTCTCACATAAATGTTTTTCTCCTTCTCTAAAAACAAATAAATAAATTTATTTATAATAAAATTTTATTTTAAATTACAATAATTTTTTAATAATTTTTTAAAAATTCAGAATGCTGACTGGCAACCAGAATTCATTGCAATGTTGGTTCCTTCTTTCCCCGTTTGGCTTTTCACCTTCATTTCAAACATAACTCTCTGTATTCTTAATCAGGGTGCAGGCCAAGGACAAGGAAAGTGATGATACTCAAAGAGGCTACAGATCAACTGAGCAGCCTCCATCACTTATCAAAGGAAGTGCTGACATGCCCAAGGTGGCAGCTCTAAGGCTATGGAAGCCATTACCTCCAGGACACACACGTGTCCTGGCGGTAATAGCAGCAGACACACACGGCTGAGGTGACACTAGCTTCCTTAGGGCTTCTACTGGCAGAAGCTGATCCTGGAGGAACACTTAGTATTATTGTGCAACATAAGCCAATGGAAGGTAACCCTCTTTGGGGAAGAAGAAACATCTTTTCAAAAGTAAAGAGGCCCTCAGAGGCATTTGAAAGGATACTCAGCATCACTAGCCATCAGAGAAATGCAGATCAAAACCACCATGAGGTACCACCTCACACCGGTCAGAATGGCCATCATAAACAGATCCACAAACAACAGGTGCTGGCGAGGCTGTGGAGAAAAGGGAACCCTAGTCCACTGTTGGTGGGAATGCAGACTGGTGCAGCCACTATGGAAAGCAGTGTGGAATTTCCTCAGAAAGCTAAAAATGGAACTGCCTTTTGATCCAGCGATTCCCCTGCTGGGACTATACCCTGAGAACACCAAAACGTCAATACAAAAGAACCTATGCACCCCAATGTTCATAGCAGCACAATTTACAATAGCCAAGTGTTGGAAGCAACCTAAATGCCCATCAGTAGATGACTGGATCAAAAAATTATGGTACATATACACAATGGAATACTACGCAGCAGAAAGAAAAAAGAAGTACTAAACTTTGCAACAGCATGGATGGAACTGGAGAGCATCATGCTAAGCGAAATAAGCCAGGGGGCGAAAGACAAATACCATATGATCTCACCTATAAGCGGAACCTAACCAACAATGCAAAGAAGCAAGGAAAATATGACCAGCAACACTGAAAGGAAAAGAAATCAACAGAGACAAGAGGGAAGGGGGGGCAGGGAAAGGGAAGGGAAGGGGAAAGTCAAGGAACATATAGCAAGGACTCATGGACAAAACCAAAGGGGAAGAGCTGAGGGAGGGAAGGTGGGAGGGGGCAAGGGAAAGAGGTGGGGGGAAAGCAGAGACAAATGTATTTAAAAAGTAAATAAATTAATAAAAAAAAAAAGTAAAGAGGCCCTGATGCAGACATAGTAGTCGGTCTGATGCTGTTATAATAAATGAGGCCAAAGCAGAAACCTCATGCTGCAAAAGACTACATGAAATTGGAAAGTGTTCATGTCTCATTTTATTAATGATTAATAGTAACCAAAGTTGGGCAAAGCCACAATACACAAATTTCTTTTTGTCTGTAAAACAGGATAGGCAATATAAAACCAGACATACTTCTGACCATATGTGTTTTTAAACGGGCCACCATTTTTGCTATTTTTGTAACGGTGTGACTCTCAGGAACAGAACGTATGAGGAATGGCCTCTTGAGAGACAAAGCATTTGAGTGACTCTGTGAATAACCCTCACAGACTTGTGCACAAGGAGGGAGGACCCTAAAGTCATCATCACATGATCATAAGGACGTTTTTAGGTTTTATCTGACCCAACACATCTGAGAGATCAAACAGTAGAGTCCTCATTGGTCACAGTGGCTGTGTCCTTGAAATAGCTCCCAGCAAGAGAAGAGTGGGCAGAACACTCATTCCAAAGGTAGCAGGGAGGGGGAGGAGCTCTCAATGGCCAAGGTCCAGCTCTTGGGTCACTCATTGATCACATCTTCTCAATGACCTTCTCCAACAGCTTAAAAACACAAGTGCACCAACACACACAGACAGCCTAAGTTGAGAATCACTATTCAGAGAGATAATGTTTTCTTTAAAAAAAATTTCAAAATATGGGATCAATTAGGAAATGCAAGAGTCAATGGAAGACACTTAAATTGTCTACTCCCCTTTCAGGATTTTGAGGAAGCTGAGGAGGTAAGAGAAGAGGGAGAAAGCTGTATAGTCAGGAACAAGAAACAGCTGGCCTTAGGGCCCAGACTGACCAGCACTGAGGACCGCTACTAAATGGAATAGCTTTGTATCCTTCAGATATTCTTTCAATAAGATTTCAGTTGCCTGAGAGTGTGTACTCCTACACACACACACACACTGTCATGTTGTCTAATGTAAATAACATACTGGAGAACAACATTGTTCAAAAGCCCTCCTAGAATGACGGGTGTGTTCTGTGTTTGCACTGCCGAGTACAGCAGCCGCTAGCTTCATTCAGCTATTGATCTCATCTCACGATTCCCAATTATATCAGCTAAGACCCTTTTCTAAACAAGCTCACATTCACAGAGTCCAGGGATTGAAACATAAGGCATTTTGGGAGACACCATTTAACCCATTCCAATTAGCATACTGACCTGCTGGCCATGAAAGGCCCACACGAGATCTCCCCTAAGAGAACCTGCAGGGGAAACATAGTTGCCTGACAGCCTAGCTGAGCTTCCACACCCCCAGATCTGCTGCAAACATGCCCAACCCCACTTCCCTGAACCGTCTGCCAGTGCTAAGCCAGAGGGGTTGCTAGCACAGGAGATCCCTGCCCATTGTAGGATTTCTCTAAGGAGCAACTTCTGCTGGGGACGCCACACCAGCCTGCCATGTTGCCTGCAGTCTGATGCTCTTTCTTATCCAACCCTAACCCTTCCCTCACTCCCTGCATCTCTCTACTGTAGCATTCAGAACCATTTCACAGTCTTGTAATTGATAGATTTTTCTTTTAAAAGAAAAATCAATGACGTACAATGATGGTTGGGAATTTTTAGGAGCCCTTATAGATATTATGGAATTTTATATCTAGCTAAACCCTCAGTCACAAAGGAGGACAAAATAAAAGCTTATCTAGATATACGAGCATAGTTTTTTTTTAATTTTTTTATTGTTCAAATACATTCGTCTCCATTTTCCTACCACCCTTTACCCCGACCCCACCCTCAATCCTTCCCCACTTTGGCTTTGTCCGTCGGTCCTATCACATGTTCCTTGACTTGACCCTTCTCCTTCTTCTTCTTACACAAGCGTAGTTTAAATTCCCACCAACCCTCATTAAAAGAACTGGTTTAAAAAATGCACTAAAAGAAGAAGAAGAAACCAGGGGAAAAGCAGGGTAACTACAGAAGCAGTCAAAGATTATTGTTAAATTCAATAATCTGATGAGTGCAAAAAGGGAATCCTGTTTTTCAAAACCAAATTCTCAATAACAACAACAAATAGGAAATATTTAAAGGAAACTTAAATCATATTGGGTTTTGCAGCGGTCAAGAGGAGAAAAAGATATTGAATAACTGCACATTATTGAAAAATATGCACATTTAAAAATTAACAGTATAGTTAGAATAGAAATAAAACCACTATGTTGATTCTAAACCAGCAGAATAGCAGCAAACAAGTTTTGAATACTGCTTAAGGGCTTGGCGACGTCCCCGCAGGAGAAACGCTCCGGGCGTCTGCAGACAGCAGCCTAGGGCACAAGGACGTGAAGGAGCGGGCCCGCGGGCATGTTGCTGGGAAGTGGTGGAGCCCGAACCCAAATGCAGTGAGGGCTTTCGCACGCTGTGTCCTTTAACGTCAGTGTTGCATAAACGGAATTGTAGTAAGCCTTCAGATGACAAGGGCGGAGGACAAAAAGAAAGCAAAGACAAAGGAATTGCAAATAGAGAACAAAAAGAGAAATAAATTCAAATCTATCAATAATAACAATAAATATAAGTGGATTTGAAAAGTATATTACTTGGAAAAACACCAGCAACCTGACCTCTACCATACCTACTGATACCCTAAAAATACATAAATACTTTAAAAATCCTGTGAACACATGCATGAAGGTACCGTAACACTATGCTAGAGGGAAGAAATGGTCTGAAGAGCTGTAAGTACCCACCCTGTTTCAGGACTCAAAATCTGAATGTTAATTTTCCTTAAATCAACAAGTTCAATAAAAACCATATTAAAAACAAAAAAAAAGAAAGGAAAATAAGCCAAAATTTGCATGGCAGCCTACAAGAGCCCACAGTGTCTGGCTCCTCCTTACCTTGCTGTCTCTTTCTTTTGTTTTCTCTATGTCACATTTCATTCAGGAAACTCATTCATTTCATTAGACTCCTTGATGTCTGCAAATGTAACTAGAGCACACACAGTTCCACCAGTGCCTTTGTTCTTTCTGTCACAATGCCTGAAACATTGTCTTCCCTTCAGTTTTCTCCTCTCTTCCCTCAGGTCGCTTCTGCAATGACATCTTTCCAATTGCTGTACTTAAAAATGAATTTAAAATTGAACCGCCTCTGCCCTCACTTGGCATTCCCTGGTCCTTTTCCCCGCTTTGTATTTCTCTGTACCCTTATCCCCTCTAACAGGCTTTACATTTTGTCTATTTATTGTGTTTCTTCTTCTGACTATAATGTATATTTCATAAAGATAAGAATTTCTGCCTTTGGATCACTAGTAAATGTCTAGTGCTTTCAACAGAACGTGGCAGATGGTAAGAAGTAAATAAATATCGAATAGATGAATGAGATGATAACAATAGAAATTTTTTAATATTTAAAGCTAAAGGATAATGAAAGTATCACATAATAAAATAAGTGGAAGGTTTCTGTGGATAAAACTACAGAACATTATTGAAGTTATTAAAAGTAGATCTGAATAATTTTTGTCAAAATAAAGACTCAATGTCAAGGAACATATAGCAAGGACTCATGGACAAAACCAAAGGGGAAGAGCTGAGGGAGGGAAGGAGGGAGGGGGCAAGGGAATGTGGTGGGGGGGAGGCAGAGACAAATGTATTTAAAAAGTAAATAAATTTAAAAAAAATAAAAAAATAAAAAAAAAGACTCAATGGAGTAAATTTGTGACTGCTTCCCAACAGGTCCATATAGTCCAAGGTGGATTTTCATGAAACTGAAAATGTTGCGGCTCAGCAGAGAGGAGTAACTTGCTTATAGTCACACAGCTATTAGGTGCTGATACTTGAATCAGACAACACACCAGCTCTGTTCCCCTACCATCTATGCTTCTCCGCCCTTCCACTCTCTCCACTTCCAAAACCTTCTCCTCGCATCATGAATTCTAGATAACAAATAAAACAATCAGCCAACAATCTTTAATTCTAAAACTTTATGTTATTCAATGAACATGTCTTGAAACCAAAGAAGAATGATTTGTTCTTACACCTGGAAGTTCACAGAGCCAGATCCTTACAGGCTATCTTGCCTGGAGGCCTAAACTTGGCCCTCAGCAAACGTCCAAGAGAACAAGCTGATTTTGGAAAGCTGTTACTGTTCTTGTCCTTAGCTTCTCGTGGGCGGGGGGGGGGGGCCGGAGGGGGGACCTCCACCACCAAGGGAATTAATCCACTTTCTCTAACTTGTTTTGTCAGATCTACACAGTATATTTGAGAGTTTCGACTAGTTACCATCTATAAAAATGTAGAGAGCTCATAAAATCTGGATTCTCAATGTCTTTTGGAAAGTCTAAAGAACTGGAAACACTGGCGCTGCATTCCTTCATATCAAGTGGCTGGAGCTCAGTAATTGCTCAACTAAGCATCTTCATTCATTATTTTTTTTAAGCTGCTCTGTGTCAGACATTTAGTTTCTAATACTTGCAATGCCCATATTTTTATGAGTAAGGTATAATGAATTAGTGACAGAGCAGAAGTTAGAACTTTAGGACCCAGGACCTTCCTGCCCATTATATCAGTTCAAACCTTTTGCGCACATGCCCAGTCTCAAGGAGTCCTTGAAATTCTTATTCTCATTGGAAACTCACCTCAGGGCAGTGGTGGTCTTTCAGAAGATGGACACTCCTTTCCAAACACATCTCCATGGAAGTCTTTTCTTGTAGACAAAGCTAGCCATGCCAAGACCATCTCACAGGTGGCTGTATAGGGAAATAAGTAATTTCTTTCATGTGAGCTGGCCCAGGGCACCTTTCAATATCCCCGTCACAGGCTTATCAGCACTTCATGGATGCTGTTCCCATCAAAAACTTCTCCTCTCCTCCTTCCTTTCCACATGATTGCTCTGCCACTGTGTGGTACTCAAATGTCAAAACAATGGCAAGATGACAGACTGTCAAATCTGCTCCTGAGTCTGGGCTCATTGCAACACCAGATGCTTCTGGTCACCTGGGAAATAACTCTGACCATAGCTACATATTAAGTTCAAGGTCCAAGTAAATTCTCAGCAAGTGTTGCCAAAATAGACATTTTCAGCAGTTGTTTAAATAATTTATAATAGCAGGATGTGTGCCTACTTGAAAAGTGAGATATAAGATTTCATGTAAGTGACATTTTTCTATTATGTCTTAGAGGGTAAGGAATTGGATATCTCCACCCAGAAAGACACATGGTTGAGTGATGAGGCGGTCAAAGTTTCTGAGTTCTAACCTCACCTTGCTCATCCTCTGTCATGGACCAAAACTGAAAGTTCTGACAGATAAGGAAGCCACATTCGATCCTATACATCATATTCCAGCAAGACATGATTTTCTGTGCAGAAAAGAGACATGCTGTGTCATTATTTAGTTGAGGAGGATTGAAGGAAGGCATTAGGTGCCAACTCTCTGCTGTCTGAGAACCAGACATGCTAATGGCAATCTCTTGTTTCAAAACTTTGCCCTCTGATTTGGGAAGAGCCAAATACCTACTCTGTCCCCATGGTGCCAACTTCTGCTGGAGGCTGGAGGCATGGGGTTTACTAGCTAGCTGATGTAGATGATGAGGCAATTAGCAATGTGGACATCAGGAGCAAACACCCTCAATCACAGGGAGATGCGGAACAAGAGTCCTAAAGCAAGAACATGCCTCGAGTGTGTACAGAATCGAGGAGACCAGTGTGACTGAGGCAGAGCCTGGTGGTAGGGCAAGGGGAGAGGTAGCAGATGAAGTCAGAGCAGAGCCAAAGGCGTGATCACAGAGAGCTTGTCAACCTCTCTGCCCACAGCCCTTTGTCCCCATTGATCTGGAGGGTCACTGTAGGCTGCTGTGCCAAGGATTGACTAATATCCAAGCTCATTTAAGTATGTCTGCAGCCACTGGGTGCGCAAGCCCACTCTTTCAGCTGTCTATTTCATGAAACCTAAATACAGATCAAGTATTTCCAATGAAAACCGAGTGTCTGAATTGTGATGGGCTCTTAAGTGTGAAGTGCACACTGGATTGTAAACACTTAGCATGAGAAAAACTATGTAAAATATCTCATTTGCAATTTTTATATTTACTTGGATGTTGAAATGGCAGCACTGTGGATATAATGTATTAAATAAAACACATTAAAATTAATTTAATATGTTTCTTTTTTTTTAATGTGACTACTAGAAAATTTGTAATTGCATATGTGGTTTACAATATACTTCTGCTGGACAGAACTACTCTAGAGTAATTGTTGTAAAACTTTAATATGTAAGAATAACATAGGGAGCTTCTTACTGTGTGACTTACCAATTTAGTACAGGAGAGTCCACAATAGGTCTAGGGTTGTGCCCAAAACCTGCATTTTAAGCAAGCACTCCCAGGTGACGCGGAAGGGTCTAAAGACGCTTGCTCTAGAGAAAGAGCCCACAGTCTTGATTTTACAAATTCAAGATAAAGGCCCAAAGCTCCATCATAGAGTCATGGTGACAATGGCCACAGCTCTTTTACAAGCCAACAACTACCTGTTCTATCATCCTTCAGACTACGTCCCCCAGTTTCTTGCCTGAATTATTACCCGTCAGGTATTGCCATGAACTTCAAACTTTGTAACTGCTTGCCAGACTGGACTTCCAAGAGTACGCCACTGGAATTGTTCTCCATGAACCCCACTCACCACTTCTCCCTCTTTCCCATCCCACCCAATACGTTGTCCACTCCACTGAACAAGTCAGTTGCCAAAACAGGGCTCTCTGAGTCCAGCCTATTCCATTGCATAAGACATTTACATCCTTTAAAATATATTACAGATAATTATAGGACTATCAATCCTGACATTTATATAAAAATTTACTAATTCTAAACAATTTTCACTCATAAATCAAGTTTTAAAATTATTATGACAACTATTAAAGACTAAAACTAGTTTGGTATTAAATTCCAGTCCTCACTAGCCATTTCACTTCACCAAAAGTCAGAAAGTATCTTTAGCCCATTGTTCATTCAATAAATGATGTTGGGAAAATTGGACAGATATATGCAGAAAAATGAAACCACTTTCTTACACCACACACAGGAATAAATTCAAAATGGATTATAGACTTAAATGTTAGACCTGAAATCATAAAAACCATAAAAGAAAACAAAGGCAGCAAAATCTCAGACATTGCTTGTGGTGATTCTTATCAGATATAACTCCCCAAGCAAGAAAAACAAGAGGAAAAAATAAACAAATGGGATTACATCAAACTAAAATAGTTTTTGCACAGCAAAGGAAAACATCAACAAAATAAAAAGACAGCCTACAGAATGGGAGAACATATTCACTGATACATCTGATAAGGGATTAATATCCAAAATTTATAAAGAACTTACAAAACTCAACACCAAAAAAACAAACAACCCGATTAAAAAATGGGCAAAGGACCGGAATAGACATTTCTCCAAAGAGGACATACAGATGGCCAATACACATGAAAAGATGCACAATGTCACTAATCATCAGAGAAATGCAAATTAAAACCATGATGAGATATCATCTCACACACATCAGAATGGATATCATCAATAAATCAATAAACAATAAATGCTGGTGAGAATGTAGTGAAAGGGGAACCCTTCTGTACTGTTGGTGGGAATGCAGACTGGTGCAACCACTGTGGAGAGCAGTGTGGAGATACCTCAAAAAATTAAAAATGGATCTGCCTTTTGACCCAATGGTCCCACTTCTGAAAATATGTATGAAGGAACCCAAAACACAAAGTCAGAAAAACATAAACACTCCTATGTTCATCGCAGCATTATTTATAATTGCCAAGATTTGGAAGCAGCCCAAGTGTCCATCAATAGATGAGTTGAAAAAACAACTATGAGACATTTACACACTGAAATTCTAGTTAGCCATAAAAAAAGAAGAAAATTTTGCCCTTTTTGACAATATGGATGGACATGGAGAATACTATGCTAAGTGAAATAAGCCAGTCAGAGAAAGACAAATACCATATGATTCCACTCATATGTGAAATCTAATGAGCAAACTAACTCAACCAACTAACAAGCAAAATAGAGACAAATTCATAGATGGAGAGCAGATGACAGCTAGTGGGGCAGAGGGTAGGGGTGGAGGGATTGAGCAAAAAGAAAAAAGGGTTCATTTGACTCCCCCAAAACAATGTGGTGATTGCTGGGGAGTGGGGTGGGGTATGAGGACTAAATGGTAATGAAAAAAATACAATAAAAATTATTAAATAAAAACATAAAATAAAAAAACAAAAGTCAAAAAAAGTCCCAAGAAAATATAATGTTGGTTCATACTAATAAATTTCTTTTACATCAACATTATTTTCATTTTTTAACTTTTCCATTATGGAAGACTTTTGTGTAACTATAGAATTTTTAAAATTCAGATACCATACAGAAGTAAATAAAAATTTCCCAAAATCTTATCACACAGTGGCAGAACTTGTTTTCTTTTAGAGGTATTTCTTTCTAATTCTTTTCACATGGTTTTTATTTTATTCTATATGTAGTTGGACATACTAATTTTTCACTCAATATTTGTAGGTTTATAAAACTATCCTATTTCTTTAAAATAGACAGTTCTCAGGAGCACAGTTTTTCTTTTCTTAAGTTTTCTATCTTAGTAAAATGCTAGATTGTCTTCACTAAAGCCTTCAAAACTTAAAGAAAATAATTCCTGAGTTTACTTCTCTATGGGGGCCTATTAGCAGTAGAATATTTTTCAGTTTTTTTTTTTCTATAGTGTTATTGGTAGCATTTTGGAAAACTACTGGTTTTTAAATGTTTATTTTTTTAACATAAAGTAGATTACAAAATAGCATTTTTGATTCATTTCCTTGGGCTTTCTAGATATATAATCAAATTGTCTATAAATAATGATATCTTGCTATTTCCAAGTTATACAAGCTATTTTTATTTCTTTCTTTGTTGACTGAATACAATTCCAAGAGTGATCTCTACTACCCACTTTCGGGGGATATTTCCCACAAAACACTTTACCAAAGATATGGCAGTATACTCTGGGCTAGTTGGATACCTTCAAGAGAATGCATTTGGACCTGGATATCTTAATTCAAGAGACCTATTGACAAATGGAAACATGTTCAAATGAGAGTGGCCATGATGAACTCAAAGTCCTTGAACCCACATTTGATCATGAGCAGTTGAATTGGGGATGTTTATTCTGGAGAGTAGACACTCATTAGAACATGATCAAATAAAAATTTTCATCAAAACAGGAATTAGAGGTGTGCTTCTCTTCTCCAAAGAGATGCACTAGGAATAAACTACATAGAGGCCAATTTTTGGCCAATGTAAATAATTTTAATTAAAAAGCAAGTACAATACCTTGGTAGGAAGGACACCCTCCTACAGGAGAAATGTTCAAATACAGGGTAAATAGTCCATTACAGAGATGTTGTGAAAAATACTTGAACATCTGATAAGTGGTTAGACTGGATAGCCTATAAGATTCATCTTATTCCATATTTCATATTTCCATAACCACTTTGTTTACTGAAATTCATTTAAACACAAAGAGAAGTAGTACAGTTGATCCTTGAACAATGGGGACATTAAGGGCATCAACCCACACACAGTTGAAAATCCATGCATAATATTTGACTCCCCCAAGACTTAAGCTGTCCCTCAGTATCCATGAGAGATTGGCTCCAAGAGCCTCTGTGGACACCAAAATCTGTGGGAACTCAAGTAAAATGGGCTAGACCAATGGATATAGTTGGCCCTTACACCCATGGGCTCCAAACTGTGGTTAGAGAACAATACAGGCATTCATGAGGAAAAATCCATGTATAAGTGGACCCATACAATTCAAACCAGTGTTGTTCAAAGGTCAACTGTATATCAAAACAACCTCTTTATTTTTAGACTAACTTTTTGGCAAGCACATCCTAAAATTTAAATATGTAAAATAAATCTGTATGACTAAAAATGGAGTAATACTTTCTCCAATCATTCCTACTACCTGCAGCCTTCCTTAATGAAGCAACAAATATTTATTGAGATAGGCAAAATCATCAAAATACCTAGAAAACAGCAAGAAATGAGTGTGCAGTTTAAAGTATCACCATGAAAAAATTTCTAATCATCTTACCCTCTTGCAAAAGAGTATTTATTAGATAAAGATTACTTGAATTTCCAAACAGATACTGCTATCAGAGCATATACTATTCAATATTTGTAGTTCCCTTTCCCAAGTAAAGAAACCTCTTCAGGAAATAGATAATGAAAGCTGTTAACTATTTCATATCTTTGTCTTTCAAGATTAAACCTGTATCTTCTTACATTCTCAAAGTATCCCTGGGCAGCTTGTGTTGAAGCAAACACTTTTTAAAAAAATTTTTTTATTCTTGACATTATTATAGATGTCCCCCATTTTCCCCCCTTCTTCGCTTCCACCCAGCCCCACCCTGGCCTTCCCCACATTGTTGCCTGCGTCCAAGGGCTGTGCCTATATGCACATATGTTCTTTGGTTAATCTCTTCCAGTCCCCCAAATAATAGCAAAACTGCTTATAAGATAGAAACCTGCTGAAAAGTAATTACATGATCTTTAATCTTATCTTGAGGGGTTTAAGTATAATTATAATAATATATTATTATAATTATGTATTATATATAAATAATATATTTAATAAATATAATAAATAATAATATATTATATATAAATAATATCTAATATATTTAAATAATCTCACTGCAATTTTTAGGAACCCCCTCCCATGATTACTGTTACCCTTAGCCAAGAAGTGTCAACATTAATAATTTACCCAAAAAGTACAAAATTATGACATGTTACAAAGAAGGCAAGGCGTAATTCTTATGTGCCAGTTTTGATGGACTTGTGTACTTGTGACGGTTGGTGATTCTATGAAACATTCGATCCCAGAAAGAACAACAGAGAAAAACACTGAGTGGCGGTTAGGATGTGAGTTCATGACAGAAACCAGAAACTGCTTCTCACTGGACACTTTGGAGCATTCTTTTCTCTTCAGACACAGAGCAATATTCTAGAACTGTGGATTGACATGAAATGTAAAATACAAAGAAAAGCTCTGTTCTGAAAAACAAAACCTAGAATGAATAAGTCATGGAAATCCTTTACCTCCCTTGACAGCCTAACTCCCCAGGTGCTGAAAGATGGCACAGGGAGGAATGACATCTATTGTTCAGGAAGGTGTGTGGACGGATGAACCAGTCCCACTGAGGAGACTGTGAATGGAGCTTATGAGCACAAGTAGACCCGTCTCCCCAGAACTGCACACCAGAGCAGCTAGAGAAGAGGCGATGGACGCTAACGTCCAGCTCATGAGGGTCATCCAGGAAATGCGGGCCAAGATCAACAAGCTGGAGAAGGAGAATCAGGCCCTCCGGATGAAGCTGACGTCAAGCAATCAGAGAACCCCAGGCTCAGAGGTACAATCAGGAGATGAAGGGGAAGAGGAAGTCACAGACCTTGGCAACCTAGGAAAAGCACCCAGACAATCTCCAGCAACTCTTCATGGTGATATTTCCACTGATGCTGCACCAGATATGCATGAAAACCAAGGTAAAGAAAGTCTATAGACCTTTTAGGCTGTGCCCATGTTTGCAAATATCTCCTAAACGTTAGGTTTATTGTGCCTCTCATGTAACTGCATCCTTTGGTGTTAACAGTAGCAAGTTTCTTTCTTTTTCTATTGTTAGATGAACTTTAAACCCTAAGGCAAACATTTCTTTCGCATAGCTAAACAACATATTTTGGCAACATTAAAACTATTTCCATATATTTCGGGAAAGAAGAAAGACAGGTTTGTGAAGATCAGTCACATTACCAACAATGTGTTTTTGGACTTCAAACATTTAAATGATATATAATTGAACACCAGATGGGTATATGTCAAGCGGCATGCTCACTTATGAAGCTCAAATGACACTGCACAATAATTAAGTGTATGAACATCAGAGTCACAGAAATACAGATGCCAATGATTGGTCACTCATTTGCCTCTTGACTCATCTTTAACCTTTATTTCCTTCATTTGTCAACTATAACATTTCATTTGAAAATGTTATAGTACGAATAAATCAACAAACATGTATTGGTGAGAATGTGGAGGAAAGGGAAGCCTGTGTACTGTTGCTAGAAAGTCAGTATGGAGGTTCCTCAGAAATTTTTTTAAAAAGTGACCTTATATCCCAGCAATTCCACTTCTGGGTATCGTGTATCTTAAAAACCCCAAAATACTAATTCAGAAACATATATGCACCCTTATGGTCATCGCAGTGATATTTACAATAGTCAAGATATGAAAGCAACCAAGTGCTCATCAATAGACCAGTGGATAAAAAAGTTGTGGTACATATATACAACGCAATATTACTTGGCCAATTAAAAAGAATGAAATCTTACAATTTGCAACAACATGGGTGGACCTAGAGGGTACTACTCTGAGTGAAATAAACCAGACAGAGAAGACAAATATCATATGATTCTACTTATATGTGGAATCTACAGAACAAAATAAATGAACCAACAAAACAGAAACAGACTCATAAATACAGAGAACAGACTGATGGTGGCCAGAAGGGAATGGCATTGGGGGGCTGCATGAAAAAGCTGAGGGGATTAAAAAACACAAATTTGTAGTTAGAAAATAGCCACAGGGATGTAAAGTACAACTCTGGGAATATATTCAATAATATTGTAATCACTATATATGGTGCCAGGTAAGTACTTGAATTATTAGGGGAATCACCTCATAAATTATATAACTATCTAATCACTACACTGTATACTTGAAACTAACATAAAATAATATTGACTGTGAATTGTAATTTAAAAATAAAATATAAAAAAAGTTATAGTACCCATCCCATGTGGTTGTGAGGATTAGCTACAATAATAGACCAAGTGCTTAGTATAGCACCTGACAAATACACAACAAAAGGCAGATATTGTAGCTTATCCATGTTTCACAAAGAACTTTACTGTCCTGAATGGATGTACGGTATACATAATTCAACCTACTATACAAGTTAAAGACTTCAAGATGCAGAGTCCACGTTAACATACTCTAAAAATCCAATCTCTCACCTTTTACTGGGAATAATTTTGACTGTGAAGACTGTACATGAGGTCAGGAATCAGCTGAGCAAAAAAATACATCCTGTATTGA
Source organism: Pteronotus mesoamericanus (assembly GCF_021234165.1). NCBI lineage: Eukaryota > Metazoa > Chordata > Mammalia > Chiroptera > Mormoopidae > Pteronotus > Pteronotus mesoamericanus. Next base: position 4,257,467 of record NW_026555277.1, read on the forward strand.
AATTGTCAGTGCTTGCCTACACACAGCATATTCAAATAAAATTGATATACGTAATTAAATACTCAAAGCTCTCTTAATATCATCTGCCAAAGGCTTCAGGCGATACCGTTTAGAGGTTCTGAACAACTTGGCAATGAAACATGTCATACTCACCAGCTGCTCCTCTTTGTTAGAGAAGCCTCTCTCTTGGATGAGACCCTATGTTTCAAAGCTGGAAACAGATCTAAATCAGGGTCTTTTCCCTTTTTTGTCAAGTACAGGTTTGGATCTGAGTAGTTCTGTCTGCTGGTTATTTAATAAAATTGAAAGCATAACCCATGAGGAGGTTTGAACTTCTCCTGGTGGGGGGGGTGGGGAATGGACATTTATAATATCTCCCTACTCCAGGGCTTCATAACCTCTGAATTCTTGACTTTTGGCTGAGTAATTCTGTATCATAGGGGTCTGTCTTGGACATGGTAGGATGTTTAGCCATTTTCCTGGCTTGCAAGCACTAGATGCCAGTAGTACTTGCCTCCCCTCTCCAATGATGACCATCCAAAGTGCCTTCAGACATTCTGAATGCCACCTGGAGGACAAAATGTCCAACTGGAAACCGCTGCCTTACTCCAAAGGTAAACAGCACTCCTTCACACCTGTTTTCTATGATGTTTATCCTGGGTCTTCATGTATCTTGTGTTATTCTAAAATAAGTAGTATACTGTTCAAAGAACAGAGCATGGCATGAAGCTGAGAGGAGGTTAGGATATTAATAAGGCAATTAATATAACATTTCTTCAGCATTTGGATGATATCTTCCAATAAGAACAGTAGCATTATGTTTGAAAGGGACAGGCAAAAAGCATTTGGTAAATTTTGGGGATGCTTACCTGTTGGCATGGATCAAACACAGAAAGAAATATGATTGAAGTCTGTGCTTGGAAGCCCAGTTTAGTTACTTTAAATGATGTTTACCTGTGTCTTATATGGGATGGGTTATGGGCAACCTTACTTTGGGACTATTAAGGAAAGAGGAAATTAGGTGACACAGTAGAAAACAACGCTGGCCTAAGCATGACGACCATATAGAATTCCTGATTGTAGCATCCTCACACAAAAATCAATGAGTTGGAATAGATGCTCTCCAAGGCCCATTCCAACTAAAATTCTGTGATTCTATTAATGTAACATGCTTTTATGATCACTCTCCTCACTGTAAAATAGAGACAGTAATGGAATCTATCCATAGAGCTGTTCGCAGTAGTAAATGAAATAGCAAGAGACTCAACATCAGTTCCTTGATAGCAGTTGTCTTAATACCATTAACTATGTCAGAAAAGTATTGTTTGACTCGAGTATAAGTTTTTTATTGCAGTTTTAATAAGATATTTACAACGTTAATCAAAATTCATACTTGCAACTGAATCACAAAAATCCGATACTGGAAAAGAACTTCAGAGATCATCCCCTTGTTTTACAATTGAGGATGTAGACCCAGAGGGATCATACAGCATGTCCAATTCTCTTTTGAAACAGGAAAATATAAACCTATTCCTTGAGAAGGAACGATGTGAGATCATAAGTGTAAGTCTCACTTTAAGAAAGGGAACAATTAAAGAGGACCTGGAAGCAAGTCATTTGGAACCAAAAAGGTCTTCTCTTGGTCTGTGATGTGTGTAGTGAGAAAAAATGAGCTTTAATGAGTGGAGAATCCTGCTTCCCCATCATTCAGCTGAGGGCACAGGTCTGTGCCACAGCCCAGGGACACAACTGTTTGGTGTCTTTATAAATATATAAAATATATATAGATATATGTTTGAGAATACAGATATATATCTGTATATCTATATAGCATCACATGTATTGGTATATCTATGATCTATATCACTACGTGTGTGTGTGTGTGTGTGTGTGTGTGTGTGTGTATTTGAGAATACATTGGCCCTGCTCAGAATGAATCTCTGTTGGATAAATTATCATGGAAACATCTGCAATTGTGTTTCAGCATTTGGTAGGTATGAAATTCAACCAGGACCTTCAGAGATGTTTCTCTCACCCCTCCTGCTCTGGGCAACCTTACTTTGGGTCTATTAGTAAAGAGGTAATTTGCTACAAGGAAGATAAAAGAAAGTCACTTTACGGGGAACCCCTAGCATTGCTGGACCTCTGAATCTCTTCAATATACTCCTATCTTTTGTTGCAAATAAACTGCACTTGGCAATGAATTTTAAAACTGTGCTAATGACCCCATGATGATGTGTTCAATATATTTTCCCTTTTATTTATTAGAAACTAAAGGACACAGACTATTGTGACCCAGGGAGGTAAGCAAAGAGCCTATTTGCTGAACAATCAAGCTGGAGTCTAAGTCTCAAATAAGAATAAACATAACTTTACTATCATTGGCATAATTTCCTCTGCTGTGCCTTTTTACCACTTGGTATAAAGAGATTGTTTTATAATCCTTTTAAACAGAAACATTTACATTTGTCAACAGTCATAAGCCTATTTTTAGATAATTTTAGGAGCTATATATCATAGCTAAAGGAAGTATTTCAAGAGAGTTTATGCACAGTATTTGCAGTAAATCACTTCAGATAGATTTCAACTTAAACTTTCCCCAGACTCCTTCCTAAAATGCTACCTTCTGCTCTTCCAAACTGTAAAAAGCCAGGGCATCCTCTGCTTTTTCAAAGGCCATAATAACTAGCTGTCTGTGTTCTGCAGACATGGACATCAAACAGAAATAAAATATAGCTGTGCTTTTGGTACCCTCAAAACCTAAACACAGGGCAGGGCTTCCATATACTTCTATGTTAGTTAATGGCAAAGCTATGACGAGAGATGATCAAGACTTGAAAACATTTATTGTGTTGACCAAAAAGTCCATTCAATTTTTTTCTGAAAGATAAACGCCCCATTTTTTTCATTTTCACCAAAAACTCTATTGATTTGAACACTTTGAGTATGTTGGCTACCTCCCACATGATATAATGTTTGTTGTTCTCAAATGTCTCTATTTGATCATTATCAGCTTCAGCTGGTCTACCCAACCATGGAGCACCGTCCAGCAAAAAATCTCCAGCATGAAACTTCACAAACCACTTTTGATACATTCTGTCAGTCACAGGGCCTTCTCCATACACTGCACAATTTTTTTTTTTTTTTTGCATTTCAGTTGCATTTTATCTTTCTTTAAATAATAAAGCATAATACACTAGAAATGTGACTTATTTTCTTCCATCTTCAATATTAAAATGACTGCACAACCATTTACCAATTTTTATATTTTTTTTAAGTGCACACTGACCTGACAGCTGTCACAATACAATCTAACAAAGTTGTTTTGAATGAAGTTAAAGACAACTAAGCATTACTAAAGCCATCTCACAGGGGAGGAAAAAAACAGGGTAAGAAAACCAAAATATGAGGTCAGTGTGATTAGCCTCGGGGGTAATAACTACATGTCTAAGTAGGTGTTGAATGGCAGGCCATGAGGTCATTGAGTGCAGTATTAGAGCTGAGACCCAGACAAACCAAGGCTCCCTGAAATGAAGCTCTTTTAATCAGTGTGCTGTAGTTACAAGGAACCGTTCTAAAAGATGTGATTTACCTCAAGAAAAGAGCTTACTGGAAGACCCTATGGACAGAAATTGAATTGGAAACCTCCAGAAAGTAAGACCACAAATCTCCCCTTCTCTCCAGCAACACTCCAGTTTTTCACAGAAGACATTTTTGCTTCCTTCCATGTGTCTATTTTGCTTGCATCTCTCATTCAGCAGGGTTCCCTACAATGACTCTCCCAACTAAAGCCAAGGCACACAATTACTGGGCAGCTAGTAGCAGCCAGACCAATGATCTGCAGCCACTCAGGTGCTGAGGGACGGTGGATGGGCGGGATCTTGAGACTCAGGAGTGAGAAAGCCATCGGAATTAGCATCGGTGTTCAAGTGCTGTGTTCCCAGAAAGTTCTTTCCTGACCACACATTTAAAGAGCCTTCAGACCCACTCCCTCCTCTGTCTCTATCTCCTTGCTGTTGTCAGCCTCATTTGTCTTTCTAGAATCTATCACAATGTGAATTTTATTGTTTGTCAATTGTCTGCTTGCCGCACAAGATGGAAAACCCTATGCAGGCAAGAATTTTGTGTTGTTCACTACTACGTCCCCAGCTCTTAAAAAGCTGAGTCAATTATTTGTAAAATAAGCCAATGAAGTCTTTTATTCAAAAAAAATTAAAATAATAATTTTGTGTAGTTAGTTGCAATAAAGTACTATCAATACAATTTTCCATTTCTGGGTATCATTAAATATAGGATTTTTAAACTTAAACTTTTGTGTCTCCTATACAGGCAATGTCATGATTGTTAGACGCTATTCCATTTCCTCACCAATCCATTCAATTGCTGCAAATGATCCCTGGAAAACTGGGAAAATACATCCAAGTAGTAGAAATATAAAAGCTCAGGCTACAGTTCAATCAGTGGCATGTTCATCAATCGAGAAGAAAGACAATGACGAAAACATATTTGCAGAAGATTCTTTTACCAGCAAGAGTTGCAGCCGCAGAGCCTTTTCTGAGTCCGTTCTTGGTTTCAGGTAAGGTCCAGTCTGCTCTAAGCTAGCTTACAGCTCCATATGCTGTGACGGCTACAGAGGCATTGTCCTCGATGGGCAAGATCATATCTACCGGAGGAAACACAACCAGTGAGCTATTGGGCCAAAATAACTTCCATCTCACTTATATCCATTTCAGGAATAGAAAGGAACACATCTATTTGAAGTCAAATGGCACTCTCAAAATGGCTCTAGTAAGCGGAAAACCGTCTTCACTTACTCATCAGATCGTTCTCTGAGCTAGGAACTAGTGATACGAGAGTCAGCAAAAATAAAACGTGCTTGAAACTTTCACGGGCTGACAGGGACACACATAAACTGACTCTACAATAACGTGTGTCTGGGGGAGAAGACAGTAACTCTAGGAGCTGAACAGGGGAGTCCTCCTGGAGAGAGAACTGTTCTTTTGGAGGAAAGTGCCTCAAGGGGCTTTGCGGGGAATAAAAAGGGCCCTTTCGGCATAACCCAAAATGGCCAAGAGTCAAAGAGAAAACTAAATGCAATAAAAAACATGTGAGTTGGCATTTAGAGAGTTAGGAGTGGCCTGAGAGCAGGAGAGATTGAGAAAACACTGGCGAGGCAGGCTTGGAGTGAGAGACGGACGCTGGCCGGCCCGTGGCCCCTGTAGTGGGTAGAGCCAAGGGCTCTTTTGGAACAAGAGTGTTACCATCAAGCCAGATTTATCTGCTCTAAACTACTCGATCTTGACATCCCTCCCCCAGACTCCGTATTCTTATTTTACAACCCCTACTTTGGCCCTGAGTCCTTATCAAGAGTCTGTACACATTTGTCTCCTGAGAGGAGGAGGATGAGAATAAAGAAAAATGGGCCTGAATTTCATGATTAGCTTATCAACAGGAGGAGAAAATGGAATAAATATGGTTGAAGGGAGAATAAGGGAGTCATCTAATCTAACAATGACAGAAAGGCAAATCAATAAATAATCATTAGTAATAGGCCTGTGGGAATTCTCATAAGTGTTGAAAACAGCATGGGACTTCCCGCAGGATATGTGGTACAGAGGCGGAGCAAGCTTTATTTGAATTTTACAAGGCAGGATGAAAATTGCATTTCACTTATGGGAAGTTCCATTACGGGAGCAAAGAGAGTAACTGGAGCCATGCAGACAGGTGGATTTAGCCAGGCAAAGAAAAATGGAAAGGTCATCCCAGGTAGAGAAAAAATAACAGGAAGATAGAGGAAATTATAACTGTGGGGAATGAAGTGAATGAGGATAGAAGGGTGACCAAGATCCAACATAAAAGACCTTTCATGAGCTCAGAGTGTGTGCTTTATCAAGTAACTATGGGAAATCTAATAAAGCTGCTTTTATGAAAAATTTCAAAATACAGAAATATTCAGAAACTGATGTCACAAATACCAATGCATTCGTCTGTAAGAATTTTGTCATATTTCCTTCAGACATTTTTATATACAAAAGAAAAAAATGTTACTAATAAAGAGAGAGGGTCTATACCTTTCTTCCCCAGTTCTCCTGAGGAGCAAGTGTTATTATGAGTTTTGTTTCTATTCTTTGCGTTTATTTTTTATGCATTCATTACATGCATTCATTCATTCAGCAAATGCATCCTGAAGACACACCGTGTGCTGGGCAGGATTCTAAGCATGGAAGATACCGTAGGACACAAAACTGTCAAAAATCCCTACCTATATGGGGCCTTTTCCTTTGTAACAAGACAATAAACATGAAAATGCATGAAGTGTCTATTAGGTTATAAGGAAAACACATTGTTGAAATTTTTATATCATGGCCAGAAAATACCTCTTCATTTGAGTAAAGAAGAGAGGGGATTCTGAGGATTTTGGGTGGAGGACAGGAGAGGCACATTCTAGGCCTTGAGAACAAAGAATGCAAGATAGCTGGGCAGGCTCCTGACTGGTGTTTGAGGAAGGGCGAGGAGACAGGTGTGAATGCAGTGGAGTGAGAAAGAGAGAAAGGAGAGAGAAACGAAGGAAAGTGCCCAGGTGGACTTCCACTTCCCTCCAATGATTCTGTATTTATTCCAAGTGAATTGGAATGAGAAACATACTTCTATCATTAAAAAAATCATATCAGTAGTCCTAATTTTAAAAAGACTATATAAAAACAATACAGAAAACAAGGAGACCAGGGTGAAGGCTAAAAAAAGTAATATGGGCAAGAGGTGATCATATCTTGGCCAAGGGCTGATACAGTGGATGTACTTTCTGAATAGTTTTGGAAGGTGGAGCCAACAGGATTTGTTGATGGAGCAGCTGTGGGATATAGAAACAAGAAATATGCACCCAACTATTATGCTCCAGTGGCTTTGTGTTTTCAAAGAGAGAAGGAAAGCAGAAATGTGCCCTTGTCTAAAAAAATTTATACATACAAACATAGATACATATATAATTATAGTTACATAAAAGCACAAAATGTAATTTTTGTTAAAAAGTTATAAAATATAAATGCAATATTCAAATTAAAATGTATACAAACGAAAAGTATGCAAAGAAAAATTTTCCTGCACAGGAACAACCATCATTTAGATTTTAATGGACATCTTTCCAGGCTTGTGTCTACACAGTTTGAAGTTGTACAGTGCCTATTTTACAATGTTATATTTTTGCACACTTAAACCATTACTTTCTCACAGACCTACAATGCTAATTGAGAAATATAGTAGTATCCATTTTCCCATTTTGGTGTATATATTTTCTATAATAGTTTGGGAACCTACCCAATGTTTATGATGCATTATTTCTCTGAAGCAAAACATTTTCCAACTTCCAAGCTGCCAACAAATACACTATTGGAACACAATCCATTTCTAATTTGGAATCTACTTTAATTTGAACGATTGAGCCAATTTTAGGATTATGTTAAAACAAGAAAGTAAGTAATGAATGAAAATCAACAGCAGGGTTGGCATAAAATCTGGTAGATAGAGGACTGTTGAGTAGGAATTACACATTTCTTAAAGATTTTTTTTGTCTTTTAGTTTCTCAAGGTTTAACTAGTAAAATGACATGTCATTACATTATTCTTTGAAATTTTTGGTAGATTGATTCACTTTCTAATAGCTTTCAAAGAATTTACAAAGGTTTGTGGAGACCAGTTTGTTTGAACTGGCTTTGTTGAACAATCATACCTAATTTGCTTGTGAACTCCACTATTATATCAAGGAAGTATTTTCTAGAATAATTCCAATGTCAATATTTCTAAGAACTAGTGCTCTCCTGAAACTAGAGGTAGGGTTTTATTTTTTTCTCAGTTTTGACATAGGAACGCAACCTCTTTTCCTCCTACCTTTAAGAAAAATATAACCTCAGGCTGCCAAAAAGATTCGGAGAAAGAGTTCACAGAGACCCTTAAAATTACAAGTGCTATTTTATTTATTTCACTGATTATTTTACTCGTAGGAGAAACCAGACACATTAAAATAAATTCACTCTCTTTGTTCCGATAACAAAGCAGTTATGAAGGTGGCTCATGGACTCGCGTGGCTAAAACTCCAGTTCCATCGTTCACCAACAACAGGGCCTTGGAAAAGTCACGGCCTGTCCTGAGCCAGTTCACTCTTCTGTAAAGAGGGAACCGCAATAGCAGTTACCTTATTGCTTTTGTGAAGATAAATGAGGCAGCCAAGTGAGTGCTAAGTACAAGCAGGTATTATTTTATTGATCCCAGTAAGTGGAACCACTGGCCTCCCTGCCAAGGGAGGGAGCAGGTGTGTACCCCTAGACGCAGGCTACTAGACACCATTCACTGAAATTATGTCCTCATCTAATGAAAGAGAGAGAGAGGACAAAATTGGAGAAGGGGCAATAAGTTTAAACACTATTCTTTAGGCTTATTCCTGCGAGCAGTTTATCCTGGTTTATGTCAAAATTCTACATAACACTGCTAGAGGGAAAAGGGAAAATGGGCAAAATGAAAAGATAATTTTCACATAACTGGGTTATTACTGTTGATGTTCTCTCCCTTTTATTGTTCAGTTGTGATGGATATTCAGTTGCTTCCAAGTCCATAACTGCAGATTGATCTGGATTATAAAATAATTGCCTCAAATTCATGCTTCTTTTCAACCAAAGAGCTTGGATGGAAAAAGACCTTTTGCCTGAGACAGCATGATATTCTTCAGCTTTAAATATCAAGTTAATAATTCTCAGGCATACAGAGCCTTTCTCAATATTTTCAAATTTTAGTTTTATCAACGCTCTTTGTTGGACTTAGTTAAAAGGCCAATTTCAACATATAGTCTAGAATTGTCATTGAGCAAATAAACAAAAAGAAAATATTATGATATATTTAAAATGAAGTTTTAACATTTTAAGCAGTGGTTGGTGATGTGGAAAAAACTAAACATTTTATATAAAAGCTACTAACAAGTTTTATATTTCTTCCCCTTATTCTGCTTTCTTTAGGGACAAGGTAAAGACAGTCAGTTTCCTGTTACCCATGGACATAGCTTCATATTCCAAAAAGTCAAGTTCTTTGAAATATTCACCAGATCAGACCACAAATCAGCTAAGTACCATTGCAGAATAGAATGAATGAGGTGGTAAAATTTAAGAAATAGTTGATGCCCAAGAGATAGGGACACCAAGGCCTCAGTGGGTCAGTGTCCTCTCCTGCAAAGAACTCTGGCACGATGTCTGGTAAGACACACAAAATACCTGATGTAAGGTCACTGGACTTGTCAGTGGACCTGGCTAAGACCTGGAAGCGATTACTTTGTGTTGTTGTTGAATGCTAATGCTGATGTGTGTACGGCCGCTATTGCGTTCGCTCCATGCAACATGTGAGTCAGTAAGTGTGAACAAATTAAATTGTGTGCTAAGTGTTCGGTGTCTGTGTTATGTCACCAGAAAATGCTGCTGTTCACATTGTAAGTTTCACTTTCCAGATCAAACTAACAAATCTAGAGCAACAGCGATGTCCTTAGTTAATTGTGCATTGATATTTCACTGACACTATCTCATTTGGTCTTTTAATATCGTATGTCACTGGTATAAGAGCACAAACAAACAGAGCCATCTCCAATGACACAAGTGTGGTCTGACTAATGACAAAGACACTAAACCAGGTTAGGAGGAGGGAAAGTTCAGAATCATTCCTTACAGGTTGGAAATTGCAGAATTCCCTCAAGAACTTCTAGTCAAAAGAATATTTCCACTTCCTGATTTGCAACAATCATGTTTTAATACCAATACCCTTTTTAAACAAATATATTAAAATTTCTAAGAGTGTTAAAATGCAGATTCCAGGGTCCTGCCCCAGACCAACTACATTGGAGAGGTTGGGAAGCAGTCAAAGAGAAGACTAGAAATTCACATTTTAAACAAGCCTTCCCAGGTGATTTCTGCAATACAGCTATGCTTGCGGACCCTGCTGTAAATACTAAGAATCGTAGTCCAGGGCTCCCCGAACCTGGTGCCAAGTTACAGTGGAAGCAGTTGAAACAGAAAGGTAGGAGTGATCCTAGCCATTTCTAAGAAAGGATTTTAATGGTCACAAACAGACTCCTAAAAGAAAGATGGATGAATCAACAAATACCCTGAGGTAAAAGCTACATAATGGGTCAAATGCTTCATTTACTCTCAACATTGTAACAGGTACACAACAAGGCAAGGTTATAGCCAGAAGGGAAAGATGCAGATGAGATGTAAGAAAAACATTTATCTGGGAACAAAGATACACACCAAGTAGATAATTAACCTTCAAGACTACTGGCATTTTTAGTTTGTGCACAATTATCTGTATATTTACAAAATGGAGAATTTTGTGTTAACATCAGTTTAAAGAAACATTTTCCAAGCGGGAAAACAATAAATGACAACCACTCAAATTACATTGCCGTAACTGGTAAAGCTATAATAATGAGTTACAGTCTAAGCCAAGCTCCACAACTGGTCTGTGATTGGCAGTTCATACATGTTCTGGGAACTGAACTGAATTAATAGCTGCATGAGTCTGAGAGTCCTATAGGAGTTCCATGCTGCCCCCAGAACTTGCCACACTAAGCCAGTCATTAAATTTAAACTCTCTGTACTAGGAGGCATTCTCAATTAAGTGAAGATGATCTCTCTACATTCTCAATGTCCAGGGTATCTAAGAATCGAACGAGGGCAGGTATATGGATATATTGCTTAAAGCAGGAAACAAATACAAGACACTGTTATTGTTTTTTTCCATTCAAAACATAGATTCCCAACATTTGCCTAATTTTAAATAAAGTTGTTAAATTAATAACACATTATATGTAAAATCGCTAGCTCTTATTTTTTCTAGCTTTTGATTTTTCTTTTGGTTAAATTGATGAGTCATCAGGTAATCATAGATGGAGGGCAAAATACTTCCCTCGCGTCACCATGCACTTTACCTGTAAGGAAGAGAACAAAGAAGTAGGAAGAGGAAACCACCCCATGCTGAATTCTTAATGGTCATCAATACTACCGACTACAACAAATTAATAACTCTGTGGGTGATGAAAATCCAAAGGTTAACAACTACATCAATTATCAACATACACCAATCTCTGCCAGAACTATTTGCTTTCATAAATACGATCTTCTGCAAATTTGCTTTAACAAATAGGCATACGGCAACAAAAGATTTAAATGACAAGCCAGGACAATTTTTCCAGCATCCCCATTCTGCCTGCTCCCATTGTCTTGTGATCCTTCTACTCTCTAAGCTGTGAATCTCAAACTTAACCAAAAAGACAGCTGTGTACAGAGACAATGTGAAACATTATGGCATTCACCGGATTGCTTGGTCCAAATTCCAGTTTATCCTCTAGAAAACAGATCTTGGGACCCTCTGTGAATCCTGGCAGGCACAAACATTGAGCTTAACAGTTTTTGCACCAAAATAAAAAGCAGAGTACAGTAATACCTTTTGATTATGGAAATCACCATCAAGCTGTATTTGAAAAAGCACGTAATCAGAGAATACTCTTTCTTATACAGGAATGAATAAAAGACCTGCTATGCCTTTAATTCTTTTTTTATTTCTGTCTTAGTGCCACAAAACAGTCAAAATATTTCATGACTACAATAACCTTCTCACAATTAGTTTTCTAAAAGGTGAGGAAAGACTTAATTTATCCAATCTCATACATACATACTTAATAGTTTGACATTATTAAAAGTTCCTTGAAGAGTTGAACTTGAAACACAATTCACCTGAACCCAGAGAGAGATTAAACTTGTTCCTATCCAGGTTTTACTAAAAGTTAATTCCCTGTGGCTCTTGGATTTACGGTCAAGAAATATCTCTTTTATTTTTTACTAGAATTTCTCCTTCTGAAGTCACCTCAAAATTCTTCACTTGAGATGTCTGAATCTGAGGACCATTTAAAAGTCTATTCTTAAAAAAGATAAGAAAATTCATTCTGCTATCTGCTCAATACCATTTTATGATAATCACGTTTTTACCCATCTTCGTTAAGACCATTCCGAGAAACACAGCCCCCCTTTTCTTTAGGGAACACTTTACCAGTCATAATTTTAGTCATTCATGAAAAATTGCTCCTAATTTCATCCAGTATTAATTTACAAAGCATACCCTTTCTCCTTCTTTTTCCTCTAACCTTAAGGATTTTTAATTTATTCAGGATTACTTCAGATCAGGAACTCACTTCTGATGGAAAGATAGGTAAACAACCAAGACTCTAAATATGAGAACATCTATAGAACATCCATAAGATTGTTGATTTTTTAAAATACTATTTTGCCCAACAAATCCTATTCTTTAATACAAGAAAAGCATTCAGCATTGAGAAGCAGCAGAGAAAATGGATAGCTCAGAAGCAAATAACTCTTTGCACCAGTGGCTATACCACTTATTGTACTAGAAAAAGTAATTTGCTAAGTGACCCAGGGTCACATGCAACAGTTAAATGGGCATCTAAGTAGTGAGTCAATTATTCTCTTCCTATTCATCAAATCTGCTATGAGGATGATTTTATATCGTCCACCCAAACTGTGGCCATTTTCCTCTCTGCCATTGCCTTTAGTCATAGTCTTGTCGGATCAGATGTGTGGAACTTGGCCATCACATTATTAAACACAGATAGATACTCCTTCTGTTGACAGTGGAAATCAGGCTTTTCCAGGAGATCATGAGAAAGCATTTCACAGACCCACCATGCACAGGAGGTTGTGGTGTGGTGAGATTGATTAGGTGGAAATCCACCCCTGGGTTTCCAATGTCCCATCTCCATCTGTCCTGCCGTGGAAGAAGTCCGACTATATCTTCATAGCAAGGCCACACAAAGGCTAGTGTTCAGGGTTTCTGTTTCACACGAAAGTGTAGTTCTTTGGAGCCATGCAGTCTGCTGTGGACCTTTATGGCTGCTGGATCCACATGGTTGCAGTGTTCCTGGGCGAGAGAGAGAGAGAACATACAAATGAGCAGGGTGAGTATGTGTCACCGAGACAGAGAGAGGAAGAGACAGAGACAGAGAGCGTGTGTGTGTGCGTGCGTGCGTGCGTGTGTGTGTGTGCGCGCGTGTGTGTGTGTGTGTGTGTGTTCAGCTGGGATTATATTAGCTCAGCTTGGGGAGGACCAGGTGTTTTTTCAAAATAACCAATCAACTTGCCAAGCTTTTGTGGGCGTCTGATAGATCCACCCTCTAGTTAGACTGACAGACCTCCCCCAGGGTGGTCTGGGAGCCAGAGAGCAGACAGTGGCCCTGGAGAGATTTCCTGTGCTCCTGGGATTAAGTCTCCACAGTTGCAGTCCCCTGCTGTGTGTGAATATGTCTGTAAGTGCTCTAGCTTCCTGGCTAGGCAAGCAGGCTTATGCTTTCCAGTTGATTAGACTCAATGTCCAATTCCCTTTGCTCTCTTTATTAATACCTAGCTATCCACAATCACATTTCTCTCTTAAAGCAGAAAATCCCAACATCAAATCTGTCCTGAACCAACTCAGTCAACCATTCCTCCCAAATATTTGTTTTTTCCCTTCTCAAGTGCTTTACATTTCCAGAGCTGCATGCAAGCTCTGTTCCAGCCTCAGGAATCTAGCATTTAATGGATCTCCTTACATACCATTCCAAAAAAAAAGACAGCTCCCTGAAAGCCAGAGCTCCAAGACTGGAAAATACCCGAGTCTTCCCAGCCCTCTCTCCCCAGTCCCTGAAACTTGATATAAAGCAGTGGTTCTCAATCCTGGCTGCAAAACAGAATAAACTGAGGAGCATTAAAATTCCCATTGCCCAGACTGCACCCTGCACAAATTATGTCACCGTCCCTGAAGATGGACCTCAGCATTCATATTCCTTAGAGTAAGGCAACCCTAGTGATTCCGACGTACAAGCAAGGTTGAGCATCACTGTCGTGAAGGGGAGGGGTTGCTAAGATCAACCCTTCTTGTCATAGATCTTGAAGAAGTGCACAGCCTTGAAAAATGACAGTCCTGGGCCCTAACTCCTGCAGGCCCATGTGATCCAAGGCAAGGTCACTGGGCCTCCTTAAGCTTCAGTTCCCTCATCAGTAAAATTGAGATATACTGACATCCTTTAGCACGTGGAGACTTCATGAGTTAGTAAGCTGCCTACGACAATACCTAGCACCCAGTAAGCACACAAGAGAAAAAAACAAAATAGGAACTGTAGTAGCAGCAGTATGTACGAGACATGGTCTTTGCCCTCAAGGAAAAGTTAAGCAGAGATCCATTCCCACTCCCAACCCTACACAGAACGTTAGTGGCGTCCCACACCTGGATGTCTCCTGACTCACGGTGCAGTACCCTGTCCACGGCACCACACACAGCTCTACCCTTGATGAACTCAGCCCTCCGGCTGCTGTTCGGTAGCAACAGAGAATGTATATAGTAAGACAGAACATGGCCCCAAAGTGCTTTCCCATAGAAAAAAATATGTGTTAGAAATACACTTTTTGAATATACACTGAAAGAGTTCATTTCTTTGTTGAAGACTGGGACAACTTTTAAAGGTTCCAATGAACTCTGAGCCATTTCTCATCAGTTTCATTCAAAGGACCCCAAAGGACCTCCTCCCCACCAGGAGTCAGTCCCTGGGCCGCTGGGCTGCAGCGGGCACCTCGATGAAGTTGCAGCTGTTCTTGAGAAAAATTCTAGCCACATTTCTGCACCGACTACCTTATGCCAGTGAACCATGACATCATTCTGCTCATCAGGACCTCAGAATAAAATGGGGTGTAATTACCTGAAAAAGCTAAGAAATGGAATAAGTCAATTAAATCTATTTATGGAGCAAAAATCACTTTGAAAAAGTATTTGTTACAGGCAAATAAGTACATTTTAGTCATTTTAAAAAGCAATCTGCATTTAGAGCTTTCAGAAGAAGATTATGAGCCTTTAAGTTAATGGCCATTTCCACAGCTACTCACTGATAAGCACTTGGGCTGAATTAAATTTTGTTTGGGATCCTATAACACTCTGTGCAAGATGCTTTATTAACTGTGTCTCCAAACATTTAATAAATGCACATCTTCTCAACAAACACTTCAGCTGGGAATGACTGCCCTGAATGTCAACTCTCATCCTTATGAAACATGACAAGAACATTCAGGGGCTCAGAGGCCAATGTCATTCCCAACTTCCACACAACTCTTTGCATTTTTTTCATTGCGCTATCCAGACTTTCAGGTCCATACAAGGAGTGATGGACATGCAGGTCAAAAAGTATTCTGCTGTTACGAGAAACTGTTCTTTACTCCTAGGATTAAGTCTCTTCGGTGGCAGTCCCCTGCAGTGTGTGAATGAGTCTGTAAATGTTATAGCTTCCTGGCTAAGTAAGTAATCCTTCTTTCTTCCCATCTGAATAATGTGGTATGAGATGTGATGCTTGGAACCAAAGCAGCAATCTTGTCACCATGAGTAGAATAGCCTGAGAACAAAAGCAAAAACCACACTGAGGATGTCAAAGAAAAATTTTATAACAAACCTAGGATACTGAATATGTCACTAAGTGGTTGAATTCACCAGTCCCTGAATCCACCCTACCTCCTACCATCACTCTGATGTCCTTTGGGAAATTTTTATTAGTTTTCTACTGTTTCCATAACAAAGTAGAACACACATGTATTATCTTGCAGTTCTAGAGATCAGATGTCCTAAATTCAAGGTGTCAGCAGGGCTACGTTTATTCTGGAGGTTTCAAGGGAGAATCCATTTCCTTTCCTTTCCCCGCTTTGGCTGCATTCCTTGGCTCATGGCCCCTGACTCTCTTCGTGGCCAGCAGAGTAACACCTTTGAATTTCAATCTCTCTCTCTCTCCCTGACTTTCTCCAACTCTTACTCTCCTGCCTGTCAAAGGAGAACAGCCTCAAAAACATAGGTTCTCCCTTAAAATAATCAAACAGTTTTTGCATACACTGTTACCATTTTTTCATCAACATATCATCTTCAGTCTTTAAAAAAAATATATGATGTTTCAAATTCAATGAAAAAGAAAGATTTTTAACCATAGGTAATCCCCCTCCCCCCCAGGAAAATGGCTAGCAGCTATTCTATCAAAACAGAGTACTGGGCTCTACCCCAGGAGTCCATTCAGAGCCTCTCAGGGGGTGGTTACCACCACAAGGAGGTGACCCCGTTCCCCTCCAGCGATCTCATCAAAAGGCCTTGCCACTGCAGTGGGTGCTGCTAACCCTGGGCTAACGCGAGGAAAGTCCCCCAGGCCCCTTACCCCAGTAACTCCACGTCTAGGAATTTATCCTGAGGAAACCGCCAGAGTTATGCCAAAACCATTCCAAGCTACTCATTATAATGATTCTTTAAGGGGCAAAACAAGAGCTTCTATGTCCAAAAATTGGGGAGTACTTTAGCAAATTTGGAAGCATGATGATTTTATAGTCTTTGGAATATATACATGATATATTAACCTTAAGTGGTAATAGAAAATAGAGCATATAATCCCTTTTTGTTATATATATTTAAAAAACTCCACAATACCTGTGAGTACATACACACAAACGGTAAAATATATCCAAATACCAAATACTCATCTTTTAGTGATAGAGTTATTAGTAAATGATTTTCTTCTTCACCCTTTTATTTCCCAAAATGTCTGTAATAGCTTTCGATCAGAGGAAATGTTATTGATCACACAGAAAAGAAGTACAGAGCGTGTGTCACGCTGGCAGGGTGAGCTGGTGGCGTCGCCTCCATGCGTGAATAACAACATCATTCAGACACTCCAGGACCTCGCGTTCCTGGCGTGGTCGCGTCTCCCCAGACTGTGCATCATCCTTCTCTCAGTACAAAAAATTACATATAACACATTATATACATATATAGACCTATATACTAAAAATGACATATAAGAAAAATAAATGCATTGGCTATTAATAAACACCTATTCGGATGAGATACTTTTCATTTGAGATATTGAAAATTACTTCAGGATCGACAATATAAAATTAATGGTCAAATCAAATGTCTGTCTTCTGAAGATCAGGAACAGCCTTTCGGGGGTCCCGCCGGTGTCCTTCACGCCGAACAGGCGAAGACAGACTTGGTTCCATGGCCAGGAAGCCAGGATGCCGGGCGTCCCCCAAATGTTGTTTTAGCACAACCTTTTCTAATAACCCCTCAGAACGCAGAGCGGCCCTTCACACGAGGCAGGGTGAGCAGGCAGTCACCTAGTCACAGAATCTCTCCGCAGGATGACACTACCAGTCGGATCCTGCGCTTGCAATCACAGCGTTCTAAATTATCGGACAAACGGATGTTTTTATTTATGGTTATGGCCCGCAGATACATGATGCTGATAATCCAGAATTTATTCGTTCTGTACTGACCGTTTAACATAAATCTCATATATTGCTATTATGGTCACCTCCTCTCCTCAGGCCTGTTCGTATTTATTAAATAAGAGGCAGTGACAGGAATGTTAGTGCAGACCGCGGCAATCCCTTGACCCTGCAGGACCTCAAAGACGGAGCTGCCCTGACGCCTCCGAGGGTCTTGCCACCACTGGCGTCCTGGGATCCCACGCCATGGGATCCTGGGCACGAGTCCTGGGCACTGCCATGGCTCGTCACCTACTTTACGTGGGAGAAACAGACACGAGCAAATGCGAAGCCACATGCTCTGAATCTGTAGGAGGTCCAAATGGGCTTTTATGAATTTGGCTATGAACCTAAAGAAGTCCCTTCGGTGAGTCAGTAAGAATGCTGTTTCCTCTTGTTTCTAGGTTACGTTGATGTGTGTTATCACTGAGAATTTCTCAAGGATACTGGTGGCCTTGAGGATCTGTGACCTATACACAGTGCATTCTCATTATTCATGGTGCTGCAACCTCACCACGAACTAACTTAGAAAATACTGAACAGCTGCTCTTAAGGGAAATAAGGTTAGGGTCCTATGAGCCTGTGATCACAAAATTTTCATCATCCAATCTATACATTATCTTGTTTTATGTGTATTTCTGTCTAAAAGACACTTTGTTTAATATATATTATGATTCAATAAGGAACTCACAGCCAACAGCACTATGACTCGTGCCAGAAGTGAGTTTATCTAACACATATTCTTCATCATGTACATTATCATTTTCTTGCACCGAGAAGCACTAGACAGTACTTCAGCACTGCTAGCTTGGGGGACATTTTAAACATCAAAATCACCAACAAAAAGTACATCAATGTGGAAACTGTGGCACTAATAGGCCATGGAAAGGACACATGTTTGCCGCCTGCGAGCTGCAACAAGAAGACAAAGCATTAACTTGTTCACTGTCAGCTGGGAACATACGCCTGGGGACTCAAATGTTTCTGTCACTCTGTGCATATCTGCAAATGACCACAACTGGGCAGCGAGCATTGCTTGGGGGGTTACAAATAACTTTCAGTGAGGAGGTGAACTCACAAACACAGAGCCTGTGAATAACGAGGATCGACCGTATCTGTCATCTCATCGCCAATTAAAATGTAGATGAGAAGAATGATGGAAGTCTGGGGAACAAGGGTATTTGTGAACTTTAAGAATTTTGAGAAACAGATGCATAATGATCCTCCATCTTCTCATGTCTCCAGCAGCTGGTGCTTACGGTTCTGTCGCCCCCCCCCCCCCACCAAACCTGGGGGCGGGGTGTCTCCATACTCATTTCATCTGTGTTCTGCAATAAATGGCGATATCCCACACCCGAGGCCCTCGGTCTTTTTTCTCATCTTCCTTTTGTCGTTCTTACATCTGCCATCAATATTTTTCCAAATAGTGATTGACACGTATTAATGCTGGTTAGGTTTCATCCTATCTACTTGAGATTCTGACAAGTCCCTTGGACAGAGGTGAGCATCTGAGATGTCAGTGAAAGTCCAAAGCACAGAGTTCCAGCCACGCGCTCACGTAGCTCTTTCCTCTCTTCCAAACAACCTGGGAATGAGGTCTGTGCAATGCGGTGCCACAAAAAACATCTTGTCCGTGAATAACTATGACAACAGGCAGCCCACTACAGAATTTTTTATGTCCCTCCTGAGAGAGTTTCTGCAGCCTGATCCAAATCTTTGCAAAAGTATTCTGCAGTCGTACAGTCACTTGGGGGAACTACTGGCAATTTGTATTAGAGTTAAATATGCACCTATCTAGGATGCAGCAATCCTGCTTTTCAGATAGCTCCAAAAGAAATGAGCTCATATGTCCATTAAAAGCCTTATTATTAATAGACAAAATCTAGAAACAAAGGAAAAAGTTGTGATGTATCCATCAATGGAAACCTACATGGCAATAAAAATAAATAGCCTCGATAAATGACCTTCAGACATATTATGTTGAAAGACAGAAGCCAGACACAAAAGAGCGTGGGGCATGATTTCATTTATAGGAAGGTCAGAAACAGGCAAAACTAATTTATGAAGATCGAAGTCAGAATAGTGGCTCTTATAACGGGTGATTTTGACTGGGAAAGGGCACGAGGGAACTTCCTAGGGTGTTGGAAATGTTCTATGTCCAGTTGTGGGTAGTTGTTATACAGAATAGATTTATACACATATAAAAAGTCATTTTGCTGTCATTTTGGCTTTCTATTGGTGCCATAACAAACTGTCACACATTTAGTGGCTTAAAATGCACCAATTTATTCTCTTGTGATTTTGTGAGCCAGTATCTTGCAAAGGTCTCACTGAGCTAAAATCAAAGTATTGCCAGGGTCATGTTCCTTTCTGAAGGCTTTGGTGGAGAATATGCTTTTTGCCAATGCCACCCACATTCCTGGGTTCCTGGTCCCTTCCCTCCATCTTCAAAGCCAGTGATGGGGGTTGGTGGAGTCTTTTTCATATCACATCACTCTGACTTGTGTTCCTGCCTCCCTTTTCTGCTTTTAAGAATTCTCCAGATTTCATTAGGCCCACATGGATAATCCAGAATAATTTTTCCATCTCAAGAACCTTAATTTAAGCAGCTCTGTAAAGTCACAATTTTCAGGGATGAGGATGTGAACCTCTTTGGCCATACATTATTCTGTCTACCACACACTTAAGGTTTGTGTATTTGCTTGGGTATAAATTACACTTCAATTTTAAAAACCAAAGTTTCCTAGGACTAGAAAAAACTGAGGTCAGAAATCTTCATAAAAACCCTGAGACTCTCAAGTTTGTGAAACAGTTCATCAGGACTTAGGACAGAAGCCAACAGAATTCAAACTACTAAAAGTGAATTCATAGCTCACTAGTCAATCTAAATCAGACAAATAGTCTGATTTAGGAGTTAATCAAATGCAAGGGCTTATGTTTTTATTTAGTGAAAGAGCATATGCAAAATCTACATAATGTATAATACAGTATGTAGAAGTGCCGCACAGTCTACGCACCAATTTGTCTTTGTTTATCTCGTGCCCCTTGTACTATCTCACCCAAGAGACTGTTAACTGTGAATTGGTGATAGGAAGCATTTAATTTATAGTTAACTTTGACTTTTAACTAGATAAACAAGCCAAGAGATAAATCATTAGCCCAATCTGGGACATTTTTATTTTGAGCTTCCTACTTCAATTTGCTGTTGATTAAAAAGGCTGTGAAACAAATGTTTCTTAAACATGCAAATATTATATGACAGTAAAAAATAAATAGATGTAAGAGAATGGTATAAGCCTTCTTTGTTAAAGGTGTTTTAGCTATTGTTTTGTTCATATAATTTTGTTAACCAGTGTCACCCCAATAAACTCAATAAAAAAGAAAAATAAATAAAATATGTTCACAACAGATACTATTTAAATTAACAGTATTTGTCTAATAAGAAAATAAATATTCCACCATATGGTGTCAGCTACATTTGGACTATTTTGCCAATACATATTACATTTGCTTTAGGAAAAAAGATATTGGCGGATTAAGCTAAGAAAATAACATAAAGTGAAAAGCCATACCTCTGGCCCTGCGCCAGCCTAATCCTGCTCACCTGCACACCTGCTGCCCTGCCAGGGAGCTAGGCTGCCTTGGTCCTAGCGTGCCCCTAAGCCTGGCTATTGTGCCAAATACCTTCCACTAGAAGCAGTATTGCTTCTCCACTGATCGTAAACAACGCTAAGCCTGAACATTGGTG
Organism: Pteronotus mesoamericanus; assembly: GCF_021234165.1. Classification (NCBI taxonomy): domain Eukaryota; kingdom Metazoa; phylum Chordata; class Mammalia; order Chiroptera; family Mormoopidae; genus Pteronotus; species Pteronotus mesoamericanus. The sequence continues at coordinate 4,278,577 of NW_026555277.1, forward strand.
TTTTCCTGAGAAGGAGAATATCCATATAAACCGCTTGCCAAATGGACAAATGCCTGTTGGTCTAAGAAGTTCAAAAAGGAAAGACTTTTAGAGGCACGGAATTTAGCCCCTGAAGGGAAAAACCCAGACACCAATATTGGTAAACAATCACCCAGATTGGACAAGTCACTCTCCCCAAGTCACACTGCCACTAAGCAGTAAAGACAGCGTTTGAATCCAGACAGTCTGGCTCCCATGGGACAAACTATTATTCACACTGTTCACTGCACTGCTCTGTTGCCACCCAGGCCTCAGAAGTCATGGTCGTGTGTGTATCCACCTTAGAATAAGCCTGCCTCCACACTCCATGCACTAGGTTGAACAAAGAGGAGGAACACAACGTTCTCTGAACTTGAAGGTACCCTGAAATGTCACAGAGGGTCCAACTGGAGAATGACTCCAGCTCAAAGGATCCCACAACGTTATACAGATCCCCAGACTTTCCAGGCCACACTTCGGTAAATAAGCCGGTGAGATAATGCCAGAGACACCTCAGATTCAGTAGGATGATCCAGGAAACGGGAACAAAATCACACACACACACACACACACACACACACACACACACACGATTTCCCCAGTGCAAGCCCACTCAGGAAAACATCCTAGATATTAAGCAAGCACACTAGGAGAACCCATACCTTTTGTACTAGACAGACTTGAAGAAAAGTGGAATGAAAGAACGGTCCATCCCCTGCAGCTTTAAGCTGAGCCCTCAGCTTAAAAAACATGCCAACGAAAGGTACCAAGAATACTCAAACCTGCTCATAGAAACATGGCTTTCAAAAGCCCAAAGCTACAGTACGGGTTTATTCAACAGCAATTTGCCTCTACAAGGGCCCGCCATTCAGGGACCTGTGGTTGCCATGTAGGTCTTCCAGAAAGTTTACTTATCTATCTAGGACATCCTAGTACAGCACCCACTAAAGGTAAAGTACAGTGCCAGTTTTGGGATTATTGCAGGGACCTAGACAGACTGCCCCCTGACGGGCTGGCATTTATATTATAGCTAAGGAGGCAGACAGAGATTTACCAACCAAGTGATCAAAAAAAAAAAAAAACATAAAATAAATCCTCATTGTAATAAGTGTTGAGAGGAAAATGCATGGAGTGCTAAATGGCGAATGATTAGGAATAGCTTTTAGGAGGTGAGGCTGAAGGATGAGATTGGGGCCAGCTTTGGACAAAATGGGAAAAGATCATCCAAGGAGTGGGAAGAATACCATCTACTCCTGGTGCAGGCAGGCATCTCACCCCAGACCCACGAGGACCATTTTCCCAACCCCAGGGGCCTTTGGTCTTTCACGAAGGGAGAAATAATAGTATGCAAAATGACCCTGGACTATGATTCTAGCTCCCCGTTCTTAAGATCTCAGATCACAGCCCTTACATCCACATCTTGACCTCATGAGGAAGACCATTCAGTACAGCGTGAATACCTGAAAGTTCCTAAAACCTGGGGTCTGGTCTGAGCTCTGCCTCTTCTTGGGGTGTCCCCTAGTGAAGTGTGCCTCAGTCACTGAGCTAGTGTGGCCTTCTATCCCCTGCAGGCATCAGATTACAAAGTCCCTTTCATCGCTCACATAGCCTGTGATTAACTGACAATTGTAGGCTTGTACCATCCCTTAATCTTCTTGATTGCATCACATACACCATACTACATGATATAGTTTCTGGTCCATATTATTGGCTTTTAAGAGCTTCCCCTTGTGGTTTTTCAAAATGGATTTTAAAAAGAGGACCACTCCAAGGAGCCCCTCACCCCAAATATCCCAACCAAGCAAATGATTTTTCCATGAACGTCCTACCACCTTGCACTTGCCCTTTGTAACTTGTCCTTACTAGTGACTTCACCTTCCATTATTTTCACATAGTATTAATTCCATCTGGCATTTACCCCTCCAGTTTTGTTCATGCATATTCAAGATGGCTCCTTTAAAATTTCCTTTCTACACTCTTTTCCCTTCACTCCAGACAGACCACACCACCTGCCTCTGGCAGACTTGGGGAAGTACATTCCCCTCCTGGTCCTAAGTAGCCTGTGCAGGCATGGTGGCTTCTCCACAGCATTTTGAGAACAGTTCTACTAAGTTATTCTCATTTCCACCAAATGACCCGAAAACAGGGCAGATGATTGTCATTTTTTAAAAGGCAAATCTTATCATTTCATTTATATTAAGACAAAAACAGGCAAAGTTTAGCTACTGTAGTAGAAGTCAGGAGAGTGGCCGATGGGGAGGATGGGGGAAGGGAAACATGAGGTTTTGGGAACAGGAGTGTCTCATTGCTGGACTGTTGCTCTCAGGTGTCTCCACTTTGATAACTCACAGAGCTGCACACTTAGGAGTCTGATACTTCCTTGTGTGTGTGTGTATTATATTTCAATTTAAAGGTTATTAGTAAAAAGCCAAAATTGTTCCCCCTGCTTCACAACGCCCATAGGTAATTTACCAGCCAGGGATGCAGCCTTGAAGCTAGACTCTCTTGGACTCAAATTCGTGGTCTCTATTTTATTGCTACATGACTCTCCTCATCTGTCAAATGGTGATAATGACAGTCCCTACCTCAGGTTTTCCTGAGCATCAGAAGAGTCACCATCTAGACAGCCCTTGATCAATGCCAGGGCAAGCTAGGGCAGTATTGAAATATTATTTCTCAAGTATACAAAGGATGGCTGGAATCATTGTCGGACTTTAAGATGCAACCTTAGATGGAAGGTCTAGACCCGAGATCATCTGGAGGACCCAGACCCAGCCTGTCTGGCTCCATGATCCTCAAACCAGGTAAATGTCACCTTGGTAAATGTCCACATTAATCAGCCAGTTGATAAAGCCAAAACCTAAGGTTCATTTTGGATGCCTTGCTTTCCTGCCCTTCCCCATCCAGACATTGGCAAGTCTTGTCAATTGTTTGTCAAGACTTGTCAAATCTGCCTTCTCCTCTTACCTGGACTCCTTCCGACCTGGTCTGCCTGATCCACATATAACCTCCACCTCTTCTTTTCTGTGCAGCAGCAGAAAATAACCTTCTCAAATATAAAATCAATGAGGTTATTTTTCTAAAAGCTGTTAAATGGCTTCCCATTATACCTTGTCGAGTGGTCCCCAAATCTTGGGGTGGCCTACAAAGTCCTGTGTGTGATACAACTTCTGCCTGCTTTCAACTTCATGGAGAACCCTATTTACAGATAAGGAAACAGGCACAAAGAAGTTAGGAAACTCACACCAGGGTCACACTGCTGATGAGCAACGGAGGCTAGGTTTGAACTCTGACCCCAGAGCCAGCACATTAATCCCCACACTTACAGCCCCCAGGTTTTCTTCCTGTCTGGTGATCTTTGCTCATTTTTCCCTCCACTGGGAATTCTCCTCTCCAACTTTTTGTGTAGCTGATTTATTCATACCCTTTAGATCTCAGTTGAAATGTTATTCTGTCAGACAATTGCCCTTATCACCCTGTACTAAGTAGGCATGTCCCACTATTATTCTCAGCCCTCTCTTTGTTTACTTTGTAACATGTATGCTCATATATAGTCATTTGGTCTGTCCACTTGTTTTCCTCTGCCTTCACCGTTGGTACTAAGTCCCCTGAGGGCAGGCACTGTGTCCATCCTATTCTCCATCCTTTCCCTGGTTCCTGGGACAGAAGAGTGTTCAACAAACTCTGCACACATGAAGGATGCATGACATCCACACTGGATGATTGTTATTACTAACAAGAGGGAGGATTAGCCGAGTATTTAGCCCACTCATTTTGATATACTTTCAGGTAGGAATAGAAATGGTTCTATTAAGTTGTGAGTGAGGTTTTTCATTACTTTTCATCAGTTTTATAATTTTTTCAAACATTCATCCATTGAGAACACTCAACAAAACAGAATTCCGTGCTCCTCATCCTCCAGTAGGTTAGAACTGCTCCCTTTCTGTGACTTCAGGGCAGCATTCCCAGAGAGCAAGAAAAAGTTGCAAGGTCTCATAAGATTTAGGCCTTGGTTCCACATAAAGGTGAGGGGATTAAGACGTACAAGTTGGGCCCTGGCAGGTGTGGCTCAGTGGATTGAGTGCCAGACTGTGAACCAAAGGGTTAGAGTTCAATTCCCAGTCAGGGCACATGCCTGGGTTGCGGGCCAGGGCCCCTGTAGGGGGCACTCAAGAGACAACCATACATTGATGTTTCTCTTTCTCTCTTTCTCCCTCCCTTCCCCTCTTAAAAATAAATTAATTAATTTTTTTAAAAAAGGAGTACAAGTTGCTAGTTACAGAATAGTCATGGGGACATAAAGTACAGTATAGGAAATATCATCAATAATAGTATCATCATTAAGAATGGTGCTAGATGGTACTAGATTCATCAGAGTGATCCCTTTGTAAGTTATGTAAATGCCTCATCACTGGATGTTTACCTAAAATTAATATATTAATTAAATTAAGTTAGAAATTAATTGAAAAATAAAAAATATTTTTAAAAAAAGATTTAGGCATTGGAATTCACAGTGTCACTTCTGTCCATTCTATTGGCCCAAGCAAGTCACAAGATCATCCCAGTACCCAGGGGAGGGGAAACTGGCTCCACCTGTGGAGGAGAGGCACCACAAAATCCAGAAGCCCTTCCATTTAACACAGTGTCTGCCACTTCAGCCCCCTGCTGTGGCATAGTCAAAACTTGTCTTCAAACTCCAAGAGTGTGACATGAAAGTTAATTCTTTGCTCCCTGGAGGGGTTCCCAATAACTCCAAGTGCAAAAGGAGGAGCCCAGGGTTGAAGGATCAGTGAAAGTAAGGAGGTCATGGTAGGCTGGGGGCCGAAACATACTGAACATCACAGGAATGCACAATGATTTCTGGAACACTAGGTAAAAATCTGGGAAAACTGCCTCATTTAAAATGGGAATGCTCATCCCTTGATTAATAAAAGTCCTTTCAGAAGTGTGCTAATAAAACTAACTATTATCCTTAATGTTATTTTTGATGATCTCTTTTTACAAAGGATTCTTCTAGAACACTATGGCTGTGATGAGTCTCTCTTACTTTAATAAATGAACTCTTCATTACTTAGAAGAAAAAACACAGACTCTAGGTAACAATATCATGTTTATTTTTGTGAGTGAGCCTAAATCCCTTCCTTTAGGAAATGAATGCAAACAGCTGTCTGCCGTGAAGTTCCTTTCAAAAGCATAATGCTCTCCAGTTGGGCTTTGCCAGAGTCTATTTGTTTTGCCTTTGAGCAAGATGAGCTCTACATGTGTTCCCAAAGCTCAGTGCGCTCTGCTGTTGATAAGGTGCCCTCCTGGAACGATCCTGTGTGATGCCTCTAATCCCCAATCAGAACAGATAATATCTCTGATCATTGATTTCTTACAGGAGGATAAATATTAATAATAGTTATCAACAAGTTACTTGAATTCAAACTGGTTGAGAAACAAACTAGACGATTTTGTTAAATGAATCCAACCTTATATAGATCATTGGATTAACCCTAGATTTATGAAGAAAATAGATTTGAGATAAGTATCTCTTATCTAGTGCTTTTATCTAAGAGGGGCCTGATCTAAATCGCTATTTCTTAGAGTTTGGTATGCATTGAGGATCTCCTGGAAAGTTTCTTAAAATACAGATTCCTGGGACCCACTCCAGAGATCCTAATTCAGTAGGTTTTGGATGGAGCCTGAAAATTTGCACTTCTCACTATCACTCAAGCGCTGTTGATGCTTTTAGTCCATTAACCGCATTTTGAGTAAGACTGTCCCGACCCACCTCAGGTCTGAAAACAGTTGACAAAAGAGAGTACCCGTTTTTACCTCCCACCTTTGCTCAGAGGTGACCTACAGGTGTGCTATGCAACCTATCCTTCCAACACAATAACATCTGAATCCTCTTCTGCTTGTTCTATGCAAGAGCTTAGCTAGTTATGCTAAACAAATGGGTAAAACAACTGTGGGATATTTACACAATGGGATACTACTCAGCCATAAAAAAGAAGAAAATGTCACCCTTTGCAATAGTATGGATGGACCTGGAGAACATTACGCTAAAACTAAATAATCCAGTCAGAGAAAGACAAATACCATAGGATTTCACTCATACGTGGAATCTAATGAACAAATTGAACTAACAAGGAAAATGGGGACACTCATAGATGGAGAGCAGGATGACAGCTAGGGGGTGGGGCGTGAAGTTTAGGGGGTGGAGGGACTGAGCAAAAAGGAGAAAGGACTGATGATCATGGACAACAGCATGGTGATTGCTGAGGGGCGTGGTATACGGGGGGCAAAATGGTAATGGGAAAAAATACAATAAAGATTAAATTTTAAAAATCAGATTCTACTAAGATGTGGATTTTGTTGTCATTCCAAGTAAACCTTTCACACAATTCTAGCACGGTCTTTGGCATTCAAACACCCAGATTAACTACAGAATAACGGCAGCCTGTCAGATTACCGTTGTGCAGATTGCTTAAAGGCCTGGAATGCCTCCCATATCAAACTGTGCCTTTGAGTGGGACTTTGCTGAGTCTCCCATCCAAAACCAGAGTCTGTTTTTCAACCTGTGGAACCTGAACTGGCCTCATGTCTTGCTTTACCCAATAAAATGCACTGAAAGTGATGTTATTCAAGTCCCAGCCCGCAGGCCTCAGATAGCCTTGCAGCTTCCGCATTTGCCTTTTCGGAAAATTTTTCTGAAATTTCCATGAGAGAAAGCTAATCTGGCCTCATGGAGGTTGTGAGACTGAGGAAGCCACTGAGTCATCCCAGCCAACAGCCAGCACCGGCCAGGTGTGTACATGAGGTCACCCTTGACTGTGTGTCTGTGACCTCCAGCTGAATGCTGCTGCCCGAATGAGTCTTCCTGCCCTGTCAACCCTTGGAAATGTGAGAAATGATAAATCATTGTTTTAAGCCACTAAATTCTGGGGTGTTTTGTAAAACAGCAGTAATTAACTGGTATTGCCATCCTGAACATTTCAGCGAATCTCGGTAAGAAGGATCCTGATGATCTATAACTAAGACAAAAATAATAATGTAGCAGCACCTCACAGTGAGGGATGCCTGCAATAATAAGGCAAAGTCCACATGAATGAGAAGGGGTGCGATGCATTGTCCACCCTCATTCTTCTTTACTCAGAGAGGTGTACGCATCTCCGATAAAGAGAGAGAGAGAGATAGGTAGATAGATAGATAGATAGGTAGATAGATAGATAGATAGATAGATAGACAGATAGATAGATAGTTAGATAGATAGATAATCATTAATTATTCTATGTCTAAAAGAGTAAATAACAACAACACAATCAATGAAAAGACCCTCTGCTTCATAAGCCCTAGTAAAGGATAGCCACAAACTATTAGTATATTCCATTGTCTCCTACAATGCTGGGAGCATGTGTCTCCCTTCTAACTTTAGTATAATTTGTGACATATACATAGCATTTAAACAAGAGCACTGGCCATTTTGAAATGTTTTTATATGCTGGAAAGATAAATGATCTCATATGTTTTCTGTATTTTATAAAAAAAAAATAAGAGACTATAACAATTATGCAGATCCTACTAATGTACCCAGGGTCTGGGAAAGCGTCTGGGAAAATTTCTGGGAAAAAAGACAACTGTCTTCTACTTTATAAGACAACTTCTCTTTAAAAATACTTCTCTTAATTATATTACTTAGGCCCCAGGGTACAGTCATCCTAATCTTTTGCCTTTTGTACAAGGGTTTTCTGATTGTTTCAGGGTTTTATTTGCTTATATACACCTCAACTAATAGAATTGTTGAATCCCTTGGAAATTAAAGTCATTTAAAGAGTTTATTGCTTAACTTAATAATTAAATTCCCCATGCCCTCCCATAATGGGGCACTCCTTCCAAAGAAAAGACTCGCCATTGAAAAATAAGTAGACTTGTATGAGAGCAATTCTCAGAGTAACAGTGTCTGCTCCATTATCTCCTAGCCAATTACCTACTTTGCTGATTATCTACTGAAAACTTAAACTCTTATCAAAGAAAGTGAGAGCTAAGGTACTTGCTCTGCTATTAACCCTCTAGTAACTTTTTGCAAAAGTCTGAAAGCTCTTAAAATATGTCAATTTTTGGCTGGTTCGGCAGGAACAAGTAACTTACGTAATGTCCCCAAGTTTTCCGTGAAGTTGTAGAGATTTCTTAGTAGTGTCATCAGCACATGGTCAGTCTCTGACCTTTTGCAAAACTCAAATATTCTCCAAACTCCTTCAAAATCATACTGGAGTCAAAATCTGGTAAGATAAAAAAAAATTGGGTATGACCTACACTTTAGTAATATCTCCTTATGTAGTCCCTTAGTCATAGACCTGAGTCATAGAAAGAGAACTTACCATTTTACCTTGCATGTGTAAAATCCTTTATAATTTTTAAAGTTCATTCAGAGGATGGAATTTGATACTGTGAAATAAGTTAAAGAACATTTTATTGTCCCCTCCCTTCTTTTAAAAAACAGACTCTCAAACCCATCAGATTTTGCAATCTCGTAGGAAACATCCATTGTTTTGGCCTGGCCAACATCCAGCCCCCCTCCGTGAGTGAGCACCTGGTCTCCCTCCAGGGAACTATCCTTTTTCCAACTCCCAGGCCACTTGATTAGACGAGCTGACTCCACCCTACTCCTAGCCCCAGGCTCTAGAAGTGAGCATGTGATTTAGATTAGCCAGTAGGAGCCTTCCATTTCCAGGCCATGATTACTGATTCCGGGATGTGTCCATGACCCAATATGTTTCAAAAAGAAACAACTCTAGTCTCTTTCTTAAAACTGTTGAAAAAATAAGTCTTTTTATCAGAAGGTGCTAAGATGGCATGATGCCATCTTCGTTCACACAAGTGAAAACCTGCCCAAGATTGAAGCCAACATGAAGAAAAACAGACCCAGAAAATGAGAGAAACATTACTGATGATGTCTCACACCAGGATTTCACTGTGTCTGAAATGCTACTGCTTGACTTTTCAGATGTGTGGGGGGAAAAAAAAATTCTCTTTTTGGCCAGTATAAGCAACATTTCTATGATTTGATATTAAAGTCATCCCAGGTCTCCACTACATCGATTAACAATGAGATGTAAAGCTCCTGATATTAACAAGGATGCCCAGAGATAGAGAGCAAAGCCACTGAACTATGACCTCCCTTTGAAATTATCTCCACTCCTGTGGTCTGGCAATGACATAACATGTCAAAAATAAACATGCTTAGAGACACCCTGTGACTGTGCAAATCAGCTCATCTCCTTCTTTTTGCTCCTTCACCGCCTCAGATCTGTTTCTCTGGAAGCTGATGTTGAAATGAGGACTCGTGCGACGGGTTGATTAAGGAAGTGGGAGAGTGGGGAGAGAAAGGAGGAAGCCCAGCCAGGTACAGGGCCAGGCAGAGTCCCTAGGGGGTGGTGCTTGCCTGACCCTGCTGGAGAGCTCCCAAGTGTCCGTTACACCTCAGAGGGGTTTCCAGATGAAACAAGGAGCTGGGGCTTTCGCACGCACGGCTGCGCCTGTCAGTCACTGGCCCCGCCCCCAGAGAATATAATTCTGTGGACAGAGGTGCCCAGGAGCCCACGGGCAGGCCTCTGAAAAGCCATAACCACTGGGGGAAAGCACACTGAAAGAGGAGAGGATTCAAAAGTGGTAAAAAGTAATACAGAAATGTCTAGGCAGAGCCCCAATATTATCTACTACATTCACCCTGCTTTTCCACTACTAGCAACTATGGGCAGATTTTTATGAATTTACATTTGACATAATGCAGAGAGTGAATATTACGCAGGCTTTTCAATCATTGTTCTTACTTTTCCGCAACTGGTTTAACATCTAATCTTAACCAATACTAAAGAGTGTATATTCCAAAGTAAAATTACCACTGTCAGTTGGGCTTCAGAAATTCAAAGGAATTATTATGGCAAAACAGCTAGATTCTTTCGTTCCTAGTTCCTCTGGTTATTGAAGTCAGACTTTGAAAAGCTATTTGAAGTCCTTCAATTCTCAGAATGTTCTGGTAGCTTCAGAAGGTTCACACCTAATTTATGAACAAAGAATATTTTTATGTTCTGTTCTACTGCAACCTTCGATTCCTTAGCAGATTTGAAAAAAAGCACATATTTTAGATCATAATGCATTGTGCAGTCATCATACATCATAAGATATGAGCACATTTTAAATCTGTAGTCATGCTTGAGAATAGTCTGAAGGTGGAATACATAAATATGGGTATATATATTATATATATATATTTATGCATCCTCTTCTAGGAACATCAGATAAATACTGAAGTTATATAACTTCCATGTTATATTTGTTTGTATCTATTATCCATGAATATCTATCAGTACTTATAGTCATCCACATGCAATGAATTTTTGCTTACTAAGTTATTTATCTCACTTCTTTCTCAGCTCTCTTAAGGTACCAAAGTTAACAGATTGGCAAAATCCTTGGTTAGCAAAAACATTTCTGTGTGTTTTCAGCCACTGAAATAATGCCTAAGACGTTTTCCACCTTCTATCAACTTATGTTACAGAGCTTATAAATCATTTCACCACCAAATTATAAACCTCTGAAAGGAGGGGGTCCTGACAGAAATGCTAACAGATTTTTAGGAGCCCCTCTGACCATGCCAGTGAGCATTTTCCACTCTAGTTCAGAGCCAGCTTTCAATCATTATACTCCGTTGCAAAAAGCTGGGCGCAACCTTGAGGGCTGGCATAAGGAGAGGGAAAGGACAGAAATGCGTATGTCTACTTTTGAAAAGATTTTGTCTAGATAAATCACGCTTGAAGGAAAGGAGGGAAGTGGGTACTATTCACCTGTAATTCCTGAAAGTGGAATCGGAGTTGATGTTGCCAGGGGTGGAAGCAGGCAAAACATTAGGGTCTTTTGCCACATGGTTAAGCGTTGGTACTCATGGAATACTGGAGGAAAGGTCTAAGCCTCATGTTACCAAAAGATGAACTTCTACTTGAAAATAAACAACTCAGAGTCGACTGACCATCAAGTTTTAAAACTTACAGAGGATTTTTAAGGGGGCTCTACAAAAAAAATAAAAGAAAGACATATTTCCCAACTACCCTACTTTTCTCTTTCTTACTTTCTCTCTTGCACACACACAATTCTTTGGGTCCATATCAGAGAACTACTCAGTAACAAATTTGCCATCACGACAGTTTAGCTTCGGGTCAATCAGTGGGCATTCCCCCCTTATTAAAACTAAAAATATGTTGTAATATAAAAGTCAGTACTCTAGGAAACATCCATGCCAGCTCTCTTCACTTTCATATAACAGTTGCAGTTTTGCAGACTTCTTGATTCCTTTAGTCCTTATTAACTGTCCTTTCTCAGATCCCTCTCTCCTCCCCACCGCAACTGAGCACACATGGTCAGCTCTTAAGCACTCAGGAGAAATTTAAAATGTTTCTCGCATTAGTCTCTTTTGTCTAAAATAAAATTAAAGTTACACTTATATAGCCGTATATATGTATCCCTCTGGTTGCTGGTCAGAGCCCAACGTCACTGGGCTTTCGTGTGTTTTCCTGGTGCGACCCACAGTGAAGAGCAGTTTATCATTGCCCTGCAGCGTTGGAGGAGCTGTTCCAAACAAGGTGCTGAATTGGATAACCCATCAGGGCTTTGCATTTATTCCCCAGACCCTGGGAGCACTCCTCAAGTTCAAAACTGTGAGGGTGTTCTTGTGAGGATCCTCAAAACCACACCCACTAGAAAATAATTGGCCAGCCTAATTATGGCAGAACACAAACCTCAGAGGAAACGCAGCTGGTTGACCGCTGGGTTGGATGCCAGAAGCAGGGGACTCAAACTCAGACTTCAGCGTTTGAACCTAGTCTGCACTTGTGGCATAAAGGTCTTTGTGACATAACACCTTCCAGATTGATACAGATGCTTCTATCCATTACAATAAAGTATTATTTCAGTCATAAGAATGTACTTGTTATTGATCAAGACCAGAGCCTATAAAAGTTATTTTAGAAGTTTGGGGGCTGCACAGTTCTATCACTGTGCATTTTTATCTTAAACCATTGCTCGGTTGGCCAATCAGTATCATGTGTCCTACCTAGATGAGTTAGTCTTAAAGAAAAACATTGTCTAGCATGTTGCATGGTTGGTATCGTGTGCATTCATCTATGTATGTGTATATTTCTTAGACTAAATATATCACAAAATGTGTTCCAGTCCTTTCGCAAGTACTAAATACAAAATCTATAACTATTACCCTTTTTTGCTAAAAGTAACTACATCAAAACACAGCCCATTATACTCTCCATAACTTCAATTGCTTAACAAATGCTAAGTGATTTCACCACCAAAAACTAATGAATATAAATTTCAAGCTAATAGAAATCCACCTAACATTTTTTAAGATCAGCAGAGGCAATTCAAGGTCATTTTTGAGTGATGCTTTTCTTTATTTACATGGCTTTATAAGGAATAAATTGGAGAAAATGTACTTCTCAACATGCTATTAAAGTTAGAACGATATTTTACGTCCCTGAAACTCTATACAGGTCAGACCTATGAGGCAAAAGGTACTTCTCCATGTATCTTGTTAAATTTAAGTTGGTGGTCCAATATTTCTGTGCTTAGCCAAAAAAGAATTTTTTTTTTCCTTCTGGTTTTCTACCTCTGTATCCTGAAGGTTGTGCTGTATCTTTCAAGTCAATTTCACATTGTTTTCCTTTAAAGGGGCCTCAGACTTGTACTTCACTGATGCTATAACTCTTGTTTACTGATTTTGTGACTGACTCCTATAATTTATAGCCTTGAAAGAACTTCCAGTTAAGAGCCAATCAGCTTTCAGCTCATCTTCAATGAGAAACTAAAAATCCACTCCAAAATATAACACCTTAAAGGAAAGATGATTTTTTCCTTTTCTTTTAGTGCCATTTTCTAAACCTACTGATGGCAAATAGCATAGAACTAAGTGAAACTGAATGCAGAGCCCCATTACTTACGTATTATCAGTTTGTTAATGATTTACATATATAAAAGATTACATGACTCAACACTTGATTACCAGCTTGCTTACTAGATATAAATTATATTGCTTTGAAGATGACTTTCCAGAGCTGAAAAGTTATTAATAATGAAAGGAATGCATTGCATCTTTAGTGATTAAATTGGACCAACACCAATATCTTCAGTGTGTGCCATTTTCATTATGAAGTAAATTTTGAATAAAAACATTTCTCAAATTTGGATGCCAGTTAATAAAAGAGTGGATTAAAAATAAAAGCTCTGGTACGTATACGCAATGGCATACTACTCGGCCATAAAAGAGAATGAAATCTTACCATTTGCGGCAGCATAGATGGATCCAGAGGATATTATGTCCAGTAAAATCAGCCAGGGAAAGACAAATACCGTATGATTTCACTTCGATGTGACGTGGAATCTCTTGAACAAAACAAACAAACAAAATTGAAACAGACTCATAGACACGGATGGTGGACCGGTAGTTGCCAGAGGGGAGAGTTTTGGGGGACGGGGTAAACAAAGTGAAAAGATTAAGAAGTACAAATTGGTAGTTACAAAACAGTGATAGGAATGTGAAGCACAGTATAGGGAATATAGGCAATAATATTGTGATAGCTCTGTATGGTGCCAGGTGGGCACTGGAAATATCAGGGGAAGCACTTCGTAAAGTATACGATTGTCTACCACTGTGCTGTACACCTGAAACGAATACAAAATAACATTGGAAGTAAACTATCACTGAAAAAATAAAACTAAAAAAATTTCCTCTTAAATTTGGAAGTCAGGTTTAACTGCATTCAAGCAGTCACAAATACATCTCACTAAGTGCCAGGGTAATTACATTTTCCACAGGACACCTCCTGGGCTCCACCCCAGCGCCCGCCACCGTGGCCACGCCTTTCTCGCCCTGCTCTGCACGCGCTTCATCCCTTCCCTTCAGGACTTTTCGGAAACAGACCCTACACGAGGATCGCAAGTGAAATGCAGTGGCCCTGGCTTTTCAATGCCTTCTGTCCAGACTTGACGGATTAACCAAATTATGCGTCGAAAGTTAAAGCAATCACTTTTTGTGGCAACAATGAGAGTAAATAAATAGAAATGGGCTGTCCGTTGCTGATGAACTGTTGTGTCTTCTGCTTAGTGTTCTTGAACTTGCTTATGAAAGGGATTTGTCATTAAAGAGTTGCCGTTGTATTTAATTAGGGTCATGGGGAAGCCTCAGAAGGGAGGTGCACCGGATTACCTAATTACCCAGATTATACTAATTAACCTGACAAGGTAAAGTCCCTCCTCCTTTGCGAAACCCACAGCTGTCTCCTCTCAAATTAGGAATTTCTTTCAGCTCCCAGATCCTCATGGATGTAAATCTCATCAGCAGCTACTCTCTTTATCTTGACCTCTAGAGGGCGATCCTTCCTCATTTTACAAAGACCTGACTCTACAGGAAAGAGCACAGAAATTAACGAAATGGCAAAAGAGGCAAGGAGCCGCCTCTCCTGAAGATTATGAAAGGAAAAACCTGTCACTGCTTTCACATTACCTGTGACATACCCATCACCCCAGTCTTATTTTTCGCAAGGTCTTTTTTTTTTTTCATGTCCATATCCATAAAATGTTGAGCCACCTTTATCTTGGTATTGAGAAAAAGTCAAGTAATTTGAAAAGCCCCCTCTATCAATTGAAATCCTATCACCTTCCTTGTGTGGTGTTGTTTCTTGGCACCAAAATAGTAACAGCTGCTTGCTATATATCAAAGTATTGACACCTTAGGTGTCTCATCTCTAGTTCCGTTTTCCTGGGTTTTGTTTGTTTGTTCTGCCTAGTATTGTTTTTAAGATCAGAAAAGTGCCACCTAAAAAATGATAAGGATAGCCATATATTGTGGACTCATACAATATGTCATACCTGGCCTTTATAAATTAAAAGTTCCAAAAGTCAAATAATTATCCAACGGTCACCTTATTTCTCAGTGGCAGAGCCAGAATTTAATCTCATGGTTTTAAAATATTTATCCGAGGTTTGCTTGCTAATCTACCCTAATCCTATTATCCCACCACTAGGCTCTCTGCAAAAACAAAAACTAACATTCGCTGAGCACTTTCTATGTGCTAGGCACTGCATTAAGCACTTGTGCTAAATTATATCATATAATCTTTACAACAATACAAGACTGTCTTATTATCCACTTTACAAATGAGGAACCCAAGGATCAGAGATAGAAAGTAACTTGCTCTATATAACTCAGCTGGTAAATTGAAATAGAATTCAAATCACTGTGTAACACAGAGCCTATTTTCTTGTCTACTGTTATTTCATCTACCTGGGAAGACTCCACCTAAATATCTCCTAAAATCTATAAACTTTTGTTACTTTCTTTTTTAAAAAATATTTGTATTTATTTATTTTAGACAGAGAGGAAGGGAAGGAAAAGCGGGAGAGAAACATCAATGTGTGGTTGCATCTCACATGCCCCCTGCTGGGGACCTGGCCAGCAACCCAGAAATGTGCCCTGACTGGGAATTGAACCAGTGACCCCTTGGTTTGCAAGCTGCTGTTCCACTGAGCCACGCTGGCCAGGGCCTAATCTATAAACTTTAAAGTACTCTTCCCTTGCAAAGATACTAAGGATGATTGAAAGGAATCTCAGGAAAACAAGCAATCAATTTTCTCAATATTCTCCCTGGCAAAACTGACTAATGCTGCTTAGAAAAATTCTAAATCCTGATTTCCAATCATACTGGGTAGTGTTTATGTTACAGATTTTGGTGCCAGACAGCCTACATTGCAACTTCAGCGCCTCATTTACCAGCTGAATTACTTTTAACTAATTATTTAACATCCCTGGGCCTCATTTTCCTCATTTGGAAACTGGAAATAATACATCCTTCACTCTTGAATGAGAGTGCCATTACAAAGACCCCATGTAAATATGCTCATTTGGGTTTGGGTTTCAGTTGGGTTTGTGGAGGTGATAGGAGCTCTGTGGTTGACTAATGAGATTGTTTGTGGGCAAGGATGAAGTCTCCCTAGTTTAACAGGTCTTGTGCATATTTCATTTCAAATGCCAGACTCCACCCCTTCCCTTTTGCAGGGAAATTGATATGACTTATTTCTGTAAGAATACTTCAGAGAAACTAGAACTATTATTACAGGGAAAAAAAAGAGATCAATTATACCGACCTTGCTTCCTTTCTATTAGACATTTCACAAAATTCAGTCTTTCATCTCGATATCCCAATCCTTCCAGCCACTCTGCATTGCCCTGTGTCCTCGGCAGCTCAGCCTGGGCTTCAGAGTACAGCCTCTCCTTTGGAAATCATGACCTGTGTCATCCACTCAGGGGGACCCCCTGGTAAATGTTGAACTTGACCTGGTGATGAATCCATGGCATGTCTGTTGCATGAACCCCACAGAGGCCTCTGTTTACTTGTCTTTGAATTCCCTTTCTATTGAAAGCTTCTGTCAGTAAAGCAAGATGTCAAAGGTAAACTCTACACCTACCGGGAGCAGTTGCTAGAGATGACACAATTGGTTGGGTCCATTTCGGAGGATCAAAGAGTCTAGGATTTGCTCTACAGGTTCCGCCTGTTTGTATGATTACTGCTCTGGATATCAGCATGTTCCCTTTTGGGGAGACTTCTATGTGCAACCTAAGCTCCCTTACAGTGCAAATAGTTCCTTAGTATAAGAGGAGATAGGTTGCTTCATACATATAACATATGTAATATAGAATATATATAATCAGTTTAATTAATCCAGCTAAGAGTTCATGAAGAGGGCAATTTGCTATAATCACACGTATACACATCTTTAACCTAGTGCATGGCAGCCTTTAACTTATGCCCTGAATTTCATTTCTAATGTTACCTTCTCACACTCATATGAATTTTTTTCACCCTATTGCAGGTTTCTCCTCCTTGTCACTAATAACGTGTTGGGCCCATTAATTCTTTGTTGTGGGAGACTGTCCTGTGCATCGTAGGATTTTGAAGCATCCTTGCCCCCTCTGCCCACCAGTTGCCAGGAGCAAAGCCCTCCCTCCATTGTGACAGCCAGAAATGTCTCCAAACATCCCTCAATGTCACCGAGGGCGGGGGAGACACCCCTAAGAACAACTGATCAGCTTAACATTGTCCTGTATAATTTTTAAATAACATTAGATATTTGATTCTCACTCTGAATATTAATAGCGGTTATTAAAGGGGTTCCCCCCCCCCGATTTTTATACTTTGCTTTTCTCTGCCAATGAGCGAAAGAATTCTACAAATATCATAAAGCTTTAATCTGGCATCGTCAGATTTGGGAGTACCCAAACAGCCGTGTGAGAGTCCAGGTCATTGAAAGTGAAGCTAAGCTCGGGCATCGTCCCTGCACCTGGCCCGTGTCGTTCAGGGGAGTGTGCTGGCGTCTGGGATCCGATTCTAGC
The DNA here is from genome assembly GCF_021234165.1 of Pteronotus mesoamericanus. Classification (NCBI taxonomy): domain Eukaryota; kingdom Metazoa; phylum Chordata; class Mammalia; order Chiroptera; family Mormoopidae; genus Pteronotus; species Pteronotus mesoamericanus. The sequence goes on from NW_026555277.1 coordinate 4,296,032, forward strand.
AGCCTTTCTCGATACGCTCCCTCCATCCTGCGAGGCCGCGGGAGCCTCCGGACACAGGCAAGCGGTTGCCGAACTGCGCAGAACGCCGCAGCTACGCACAGCAGCTGCAATGCGGGCCCCAGGAAGCGGTGGGACCTGAACAATACTGCCTCTGTGTAACCTGACTGCCAAGGAAGCAAAAACAACCTGGGTATTCAAAGCGCAGACATCTGTGGCATTAGGGCCAGCCCTCCATCGGGTTCTGAAGTATGGCCCGGTCACGTGGTTCGTCATTCCAGCACCCTCCCTTATCACAAGTCCAACCTGCCTGCTGCCCTAGAGGAGCTTCTGGGGCATCAACCACCTGGGCTTCTCCGCCTCAGTGGCTTCTAGTGCTGAAACCATCCTCCCATTGAGATCACCTTTCTTGGATCGCATTTGCCGCCGATCCCACACGCTGAACTACCGTGAGCGAGACCAAAGTGTCCCAGCTGGTGGCCGTGTGCCAGGCCCACCGCCTCGAACAGACGTTTCCGTAGCCAGCAAGGTGTTTTTAAATTCTGATGGAGCTGCCAATATTTGTAAACCCAGAAAGTTTGCCTAAAAATCCCGTTTCTAGCTTTTCTTGAAGAACTTGCGCGTGACACGTCTTGTACCGAGACGGTCATTTAGCTGTCAGTCACTCCACTCTGGCTAAGTCACAACCAGCCGCTGACAGACAAGATCGCGGGCTCCCTGGGTCCCCTGGGCCTGCTCCCCGCGCCCCGCCCCCCGGGCGTCTGAGTGTGCGATCCTCTCTCTGATCTCCGAGATTCCCGTGCCAAAAGTGAAACTATTTCTGGAAAACAGCATCAGCAAGGCTGGTGGAGGATGTAAAAATTAAAACAATAACTTTGTTAGGCCATTCATGCACTTTTTACAGACGCCATTTTCTAACAATCACCAGGTGCGTCTTCTCAAGCACTATTTTGTAATCTTATAATCAAGTGCCGGTCACGGTTTGAAGCATTTTACACAAAATAATTCATCGAATTTTCACAATAACCATTCAAAGTTGGTACCATTATTATCCTCTTACTGGAAATAAGGACGCTGAGGCACACGGAGGTTAACAAACTTGTTCCAATGTCAGAATCCAGATGGGAAAGGACCTGGGTGGTCTGACTCTAGACTCCCAGCCAAGTTTGCCGGGGTGCTTACTGCCCCTCAGTCAAGTCAGCTCCCTGAGAAGCAACCATTGGTACTATCCTCACCTTTACGGTTGAGGGAAATACTGCTCACAGAAGTTAAGGGAGTCTCCCCAAAACACGAATCCAGCTCTGCAGAAGAGAAATTGCCACCAGTCTATACCAGCTTCCCAGAGCCAGCTCCCAGCGGCAGTGCTGGGGTTTCAGTACTAAATGCACCCAAGACTGCAGCCCCTTCCCCAAGGGAAGCGTGAGGGGAGGTCCGCTCTGCGCTGCTGCAGTCCCCAAGCCCTGCGAGGGATCAGCATAGACAGCCAAGAGGGCATGCCGGATCCCCAAGCCAGGGGGCCGAGCACCTGACGGGCAGGACTCGATCCCCAGGGCCCACGCCAAGTCTGCTGAACGAGCTGTGCCTGGTGCAGAGGTCCCTGTTCTGCTGAGATGCAGAGGAGGCAGCAGAAGTGGGAGCCAGGGAGGAGGGGTGGAAACTGGGACAGCGGGAAGATAATCCAAGCAAAAGTTACAAAGTAATCCAGGGCCAAGGAAAAGTGACAAAGCAACCTACCACCAAGCAAAAGTTACAAAGCAATCCACTACTGGTGCACGGAAGGGACAAAAAGCTAAAGGATTCAGATGTGATTAACATTTCTTCTTTAATTCTGCCAAATCTACCTATAGCCCAGTCTCGGTTGTCACTGAATATAGCACATATACAACTCAATGAACTCAGCTCCTACAACGCGAGCAATCAGTCTTGTTTAAAACACACAGTGGAGCAATTGGAGAGAGCCCAGGATTTCCCTACTAACCAATGCTTGGCCAAAAGCCTGGGAGTCACCCGTGACCGCTCGTTCTCTTTCACTTCCCATGTTCCATGTATGTCGGTCCCATCAGCTCTTCTCCAGAACTTACCTTGAATCCACCCTTGTCTCTCCATCTCAACTGCTAAAACCCTTGGCCAAGCCACGGTCATCTGTCCCTGGGATTCCTGCAGCAACTCATCCCTTCGCGTGTCCTCTTACCACCAATCGCCCTTCCAGTCTGGCAGAATGAATACTCCTCATAAAACGTGAATCAGATCATGTTACTGCAACATTCAAAACCCTCTCATCATGTTAAGAATAAAGCCCAAACTTCTTTCCGTGCCCTCAAAAACCCAGTCTCCAGCTTCATCTTCATTATCTCATGTTTACTAAGTATCTTTGCTCCTCAACCACGTCAAGCTCACTTCGCTTGCAAATACTCGGCTCGTCGCTCTATGTCCTACATTTTTCTATTGCTATTTCCTCACTTCCTCTAAGTTTCTTCCCTGATGTCCCATCCTTAGAGCTTGCTTCCTGGACCACCACTTCTAAAAGAGCCTCATTCACTGTCTCTTCTATCCCATCCCAGCCGTCTCTGTCTCCTCATACTGCCGTGTTCTTTTCTTAACACTGTCCGAAATTATCTGGCATAGGTATTTGCTTATCAATTTCATGTGCGTCCCTCCACTCAAATGTAATCCCCATGAGGACACAGACCTTGTCTGCCTTTTTCTGGGCTGTGTCTTCAGAACCTAGAACCACGCCTGGCACACAGTAGCTGCTCAATAACTATCTGCTGAATGAAAGAACAAAGTTCTAAACCCGCCACCATGTTTCTGGTTTGGCGGAAATAAAAAAGAGAGTAAAAAGGCAAAAAGAAGTTAGAAAGAGGGAAGGGAACATAGTCATGTCTTTTAAGCCCCTATATTCAGTACAAGGGGGTGAGCACATTACCTCAAATGTAGTAAGTCCCTGACAAGACTGTGTTTGTCAATCTTATATGCCCACAGATTTACGCACAGAATTGCACTTGCTCCTTTCATAGATCCTATGGGGTAGACAAGTGTCCCCATTTTTACAAAACAGGAAGCTGACACTGAGGAGTGTTAACTAGCATGGGCCACTCAAACAGCTAGAAAGTGACACGATTGACCATGAGGCCTGAGATTTTTTTCCCCCTTCCACCACGCTGTGACTTTGACTGCCGCCTTTGAGACTGACTGCCGAGACTTTTTACACCCTTTCACTTTCTCCTTTAAGAAGCTGACTGAAAAGAACATGCCTCCTAAATCCTAGGAATGTGGCCCAGGCAGGGGGCGGGGGGGGCGGCGGGTGGAAAGCAGCTCAAAAATTGTTTCAGTGTCTTGGAAGGAAAACGCCACTGATGGTGAAGTGTCTCTTGATTATCTGGAATGGCAGAACAAACTGTGCCCGTGGGGACAAAGTGAGGTCAATCATCGCAGGCCCGATGTGTCCACTCCTGCTCATAGCCCTTCAACACAGCTTCTGTGTCTGCTGGTCTCTTCTAAGTCATGTTCTAGGCCCCTAGGTCTCCCCATCAATCATGATGGTTTACCTTGCAGAAGAAACACGCTGTGGTAAGACAGAATGACCCCAAAACTATGAGCAAACTGGCTTTTCCTATTTGAAGAAACTTCATCAAGAATCAGTTTCCTAAGGAACTAATGCTCTTTTTTTTTTTTTTTTTTAATAGCATGTTGGAAGTATAAAATGGCACAGTCGGGCAGTTTTTTAAGAGAAAAAAACTGAACATATACTTAACCATGTGACCCAGAAATTGCATTTATCCTAAAGAAACAAAAGTGCACATGCACACAAAAGTCTACACAATTGTTTATAGCAACCTTAAGCGAAATAGCCAACCAACTGTGGTACATCTATTACCATGGAATACCACTCGGCACCACAAAGGAATGAGCTATTGATACAGCTTGGATGGGTCTCAAGGGCATCAAGCTGAGTGCAAAAAGCCAATCAAAAGGTCACATACCATATGGTTCCACTTATATAATTATCTCAAAATAATAAAATTACTGAAATGGAAAACAGATTAGTGGCTGCCAGGGCTTAGTTATGTGGAGGGAGGGGTGGGTAGCAAGGGGGAAGTCTCTGTGGTGTTCAAATAGCTTTGTACCCAGATTGCTGTAGTGGTTACACAAATCTATGCATGTGATAAAATGACATAGAGCTATGCACACATTGAGGGTACCAATGTCAGTTCCCCGGTTCTGATATTGGACTATAGTTCTGTAAGACCTAACCATTGGGGAAACCGAGGGACATGCATAAAAGGATTCTGTATACTGTCTTTGCAACATCCTAGGAACCTGTAATAATTTCAAAACAAATGATTTAAGTGCACACTTAAGTCACTCTGGGCATCCAAGAAATGGCTGGCATAAAACAGACCATTTATCTTCTAAATAGAAAAAGTAACATTTCATATACATTATAAGGGTTTATGACATAGCTCTTAAATTTTTCTATTTTCATAAATGACCTGAACAAAGTTTCCCCTAAATAAATGACTTAGAGCAATAGTTCTCACTTTTCAGAGGTTCTCACCCACAGGTAGCTTCCACCAGTAAGGCAAGGGCTGGCTCGGAGAGTGTCCAGTATACATTAGCTACCCAACAAATATTGGCTGAGCGGATGCATGCATTTAAAATAATAAGCAAAGGTATGTAAGGGTAGAAAAAGACAAATCTCCAGGGCAACCTACATAAGAAATATGGAGAGAAAGTAATAAATGAAAGAACTCATAGTGGGAGACAATAAAGGCCGGGACCGGGGAGTAGGTGTTTTTGATTTGGTGCCATAGTGCCTTGTGCGCAGAGTGAAAACACTATTCTCCTCCCCAAAATCAGACATTGAATAATGTTAACAGAATCAGTTGAAAAGAACTACATTCTTAGGGTAGTTCCAGGGAACTCTGAGTACCAAGTCAATCCAAAATCGCAGGTCTCTAGAGATAGATGTAAAGATAACCAAATTCTAATTAGAAATCTTGGGAGCTTCCTGGGTGAAATCTGAAACTGAGCCCTGTGAAGCCTGCAAGAGACCCAAGAACGAGACCGGCCACTCCAGGGTGGTAGGTGGCATGTTTAATAAGCAAAGGAACTTATACATGCAAGGCTTATCTGGGGTGACCGCAATACGCAAGTCAACCTCTGCATCGTCACCAAAATCTTAAAAGTTTATCAGGGCAACCTTAACTGGGTTCAGTAATGTCTACCGTCCAGCTGGTCTTAACAACACCTTGCTCGCTCAAGGCTGCGTCCTCGAAATGGCTCCCACTGTGGGAACGGTGGGAAGGACATACATTCCAAAGACAGGGGAAGGAGGGACGTGGTGGCCCAGATCCAGCACACAGGTCAAACAGTGGTCGCGTCCTCTCGATGACCTCCTTCCAACACCTTCCAGTACTGGTTTCAAAACCAATCATTGGAAGCAGTGATTGAAAATGCTAATGGCTACATATATCCTGGGATGCTGAAGAAGTAAGTATCTGTCTTCCTCTGTATTTTCCCTGCTTAACCTAAATAAGCTTGGCCACAATGTCAATTTCCTTCCGCGGTTTAGTCTGGGCTGGCAAGCTCCATGCCAACCGGGGCTGCACGGGTCATATACATGTGTGAGTCAAATAAGACACCGTGACACTTACAGTAAAGAGAAGAGCATGCCTCGCCTACAGTCATTCAAATTCCAATATTATAAAAAGAAAGAAAAACCACAACCATTGTGCCGCCCTGACAAATTTGCAACCTCTGGTTAGACCATCAGGGCCCAGAGCAGCACAGATACCGCTCACCCCAGTAAACAGCAGTCTGGCAGGTGTACAGTCACTGAGGTGGAAGCCCAGCTTGTTTGTTTTCTTTTGAATCAGGATGAGGCAGCAGCCATAATGAGGAAGTACTGAATTTGTTGCCATGAAATACTGAGGGCTCCTCCCAAATCACCCACCTGTTGAGCTGTTTACTTTGTAGGGTTTGGCATGAAACTTCAAGGTATCACTGATGCAATGAAAGAGGCTAAACCCTAAAAACAGCACTGGTAGGCTGAGCACATCAGGGTGCCCAAAGGGCTGATGCAAAACATTGATGAATATTCTGTTTCCTCCCACTCAGGAATCCAATGCTGGTCGTTTGTAGCAGGTATTTTGTTCTGGGTAAATCATGAGGAAAGCAGAAGAAAACTTGCTTCAACTGGGAGTCCTTCCTACAGCTTGGTGCTCATTGCTCTCTGTTGAGTTTCTGTTGAGCACTGTAGTTCTCAGTCCCACTAATGACAAAATCTGTTAGAAATACCTGCAAATTGCTGACCCATGATTCCAGCCCCCCATCTTCCAGCAAAATGATTCTAAATCTATTAACGCAGCCTGAAAATCTGGACACTTTCACCGTATGAAAGTCAGAAGCTCATTTGATTCAGGATCTAAATTGTTCATTTAAAAAATGTAGCACTTATGGCTGTTTACTGCTAGATGTTCAAATGGTTGACATCTGGTCTATTATAAAATCCTATGTAATTTGAGTTCTGATTATATTATTGTGTCCTCTTCTGTTCCCTCCAGAAAAGATGCTCTTATGAATGACTTCCTTTTTAATCTCAGGAAACCAAGGAATATTTGGACTTTAAAAAAAAAATTCGAGACAAATATAAATCAGACTTGCCACCTTTCAGGGTACTCGTTTGTTAATTTATTTATTCAATGGCATTTTTGAATGGCAACTCTGTACTTGTCACAATGATAGCTGCCAAAAATAAAAGAATGAGTAAAACATGATACTCATGCTCAGCAAAATCTAGTGGAAAGAAATAGAGTAGGCCAAATGTCCATTGGCAATTATTTATCTAGTGTGCTTTCCTCCCTGAAGCCTTCCAAACAGAACTCTGGCTGAGAAGTAAATCCATTTTTCTTACCAGTGGTCAGGCAGGTGAAAATTCTTGCCAATGAGTCAGGAGAAGAATGATGTCAGGGGCTTCCTCCATATTCTTCAGAATGAGCTTCTTGAAGTTTTTTTTGTTTTTTGCCCCTCTGGTGATATTGTTCATGGACTGTATGTTTGGAATTGCTGCCTCCGATTCACTACCAGCCAGAGGACAGAGCTGACCCACGGGGAGGTACAGAGCCAAGAGAATCATGGGGAGATGGAGCCAGAGTCTGTGGATGAAGACAACTGAAAATCTGTCTTATGTCTGGCCTTCTAGTTATGAGAGTCAATGAATTTCTATGTCATTTAAGCCCACTTGAGCTGGGTTTCCTTGTACTAGCAAACAAAATTGTTCGATATGCTTTTACCCAAAGCTCTTCCCATGAGAAGGCCCATGGTTTGCACCATTGTTTTCTCAGTGATGAGAGTGGCAGGAAATGCCACCAACATCTCACGGCATTTGCATTAACTGTGCTTCGGCCTCTCCGTTATGACTGACACGTGAGGTTATTGGGTGCTTTCTCCCCTCTCTTTGTCCTTGTTTTTTGCAGGACTGCTTCCTTTCTTTCCAGCTAATTTAATCTAAATTACAACATGAGAAATGTAAGGTAGGCATGGGAAAGTTTACCAAAATATGGCTGTTTCTGAAAGTACAGTTTCAGTTGTAAAAATCATTTTCAGTGAAAATATATTTAAAAGTAGAACTCAGTTGCATTCATCTGACATGGCTTAAGAATAATTCTACTGACCCAGAGCTATCAAGAGTGGACATAGACAGGGTAGACCATCTTTCAAGAGAGGTTCCAGCCCTAAGGGTCTGTGAATTTCGGCTGTTTGTGTAGCAGCCACAGCAGAGGTATTAGCTGAATTCTACTCATTACTATTCTCAGCAGGAATGAGCTGAAAGTGAACAAAGAAGGGCATTAAAGTTAGCTCAACTGAGATGTGGGGATCCATCACCTAAATGGCTGATTATCTGCTGATTATCTGCTGGTCTTGAACTAGTCATGGCTTTGGTTTCTCACCCATCAGTATTTCTATCTCAGCTGTAAGGGATATTGTTCTGTGTACAAACCATCACAGATTTAAAAGGGGGAGGGAGGAGTAAAAGGGAGAGTATTCCAGAACTGATTTTAGGAAAATTGTGTTTGATTACTGGCCTATACAATAATTAAGTGGGGATAATAGTATAAAGTTCCATCCTACCCACCATCTCTAACCTTGCTTCCCCTTTTTTGTGAACAGCCATATATATATCCCCACACTAGCCACCATGATAGATGCCAAAAATAAAAGAACGAGTAAAACGTGATACTCACACTCAGCAAAATCTAACAGAAAGAAGGAGAGTAGGTGGACATTGGCAATTACTTATCTTTACATATGGCCTAGGGTCCTCAACATTACATCCACCATCCATTTGGAGCAGGTGATCATTATTTAATGACCAAATTCTATCATTTAACATTAGGAGAGTAGAGCCACTATGTAAACTGGAGCAACAAAATGTCAAAAAAAAAATTTTAACTTTTTAAAATTTCTAAAGTGTTTAATTAAAATGCATAAGTATAAAATCTTATAATGTTTATGATTTTTCCTTTGAAAATACTTTAATCTCAACTTCTAATGTAGATAAAATATTTAAATTTTACTCATTATAGTCTATGTTGCTAAATACAAGTGATGACAATTCTATTTAGAGATTATATTTTATTTTCTTTATTGCTATTCTATTTATAAATCTAAGGAAAGAGTTCCTTTTTCAAAATACCACAGCTGGTTCTTCTAGCTACTTACTAGTGATGGGGCACAGGATCTGCCAAGCATTTCAAAGGGTGGTTTTGAGGCTCCCATTGTATTCACACATTAAATATACAGAAAAATGTTTAACATGTCTCACTATGATAATATCACCTTTTGTTTCTATGATACTTTTTTTGTTTACTATTTGCAACACTTCTTCGCATGCATTGCCATTTTATTTTTCACTTTTCTGTGAGGTAGGTCTCATTATACCAACATTACAAAATATGAAAAGTGAATGCACAATGAACATGAAAATTCTCAGTGAGTAATTTAAAAAGTGAAACCCGAACTCAAGTTTTCTGCCTATTAGTGCCTTTAAAAATAAAGTTCTTGTAAAACCACAGGCCATCCGGAAGAACATCGCTGACAAAGTCCTCTCTTTGAGGAATTCCCCTGAGGAATATCAAAGTGACACAGACCTTGTTGCTGGTTAACTTAGGTTGTCACTGTTTTAGACTATAATGAAACTGTTATTTCAATTTTAATATAAAATATAATAATCACAAACAATGTAAGGGCAGCATCCACATGATTTCTTTTCCCCACATTGCTTCGCCTAGTGCTTTAAATATAAAAGGGTTTCAGTTATCCTACACCTTCCACCTGCACAACCAGGACTCAATACTGGGAGCCTGCTTAGAGCAACTTCAGTCTCCCGCGGTGCTTCTCAAAAACATCAACAGGGGTCAAAGGGAAGCATCTTGCTCTGACTTTCCCACCTCCAACAGGGCCAAAAGGGAGCTCCAAAGAGCCCCCTTTGCCTGGCCCCTAACATTCAAAGCCTCATCACCTCTGCCGTGAATCCCCCAGAACAAATCTCATTAAGCCCCATATCTTTGTGCACGTCAATCACCCTAACAAGGCCCAGATTTTCGGGTCACCTGGAATTTTCCTCACTCTAACCCCTACAAAGCTCCAGCCCCTATTCAACCCCATCTGCTGCTCCTCCCAACTCTTGGAACCCATCCCCCACTACCCGCTGCAATTCAAAGTCTATACTTCTTTAAAAAAAAAAAAAAAAAAACCTGTATTTGCAAGCTGCCTCTGAATGTTCCCTTCTTTTTCTTGCTCGAATTATAACCTGGTTCTCACCTGAGGACACTCTTTCCCCAGCAGCCTCTCTGCTGATGGACTCCTCTTCTTCCTCAGCCCTTGTAACACTTGGATGTCTAATAGGTATCTCAAGGCTGTCACGTGCAAACCAACTCAACCTCCATAAATCTCCTCTGCTACAAACCTCCTGTTTGTTTGATTAATGGGAACCCCACCCTTCCAGTTGTTCAGGTCAAAACCCTCGAAGTCATCCTTGATTCCTTTTTCCTATCACACCCCACATTCAGTCTAAAATAATTCGGTGGGCTCTACTTTCAAAATGTCCAGCATCCAACCTCTTCTTGCTGCCCCAGCGATCTACTACCATCACTTGCCTAGAGCACTGCAATGGCAGTTTCTAAAGTCTCCATTCCTCCATCGGAGTCTATTCCACCTTCCTGGAGTCTATTCTCAACCCAGCAGCCAGAGAAATTCTTTAAATACATAAATCAGATCACACCATGCCAAACCTACCACTTTTGGGTAGGTTTTGGGAGATCTACCCAAAACTCCCTGTTTACACCAGAGTAGCATGAGCCAAGGTCCTTATAACAGCCTACGGGCCCTGCGGGATGTGGTCCCTTGGCCTGTTGGATCTCTTCTACGATCCCTGCATTACTCTGTTCTTTAGTCCTCAATGATCCCAGGGGAAACTAGCAAACACTGTCTTAGGGCATTTGAACTCTTTTTCTCTGCTTGCAATCACTCCTCTTCAGATTTCCCCCGCCTTCATGCGGCACTCCCAATCCTCTTACCCTGCTCTATGCTTTCTCTTAGTCCTCGTCCCTTCTTACACCTATATTATTTTCTCACATAACACATTTTTGTCCCCCCATCCACCATGAGAATATACTGGCAGGGCTGGAAGCTTTTCTTGGTTTGTTCACGGAGGGGTCCCAAGTGCCCACCTAGAGCATAGGACTGACGCCCAATCATCCCCCACAACCTGCTTCATCACAGATTCTTCTTCTCAGTTGATGGCAACTTCATTTCTTCAGTGGCCCAGGTCAAAATCATTGCAGGCCTCTTTGACTCTTACCTGTTACACCCACGACCAATCAGTCAGGAAGTCTTTTTGGCTCCACCTTAATTGCTCAATAATTTCATGTTGAAAGAAGGACTGATTGATCTTTGGAGAAATTTCCTTAGAACATAACCCAATCCCTATAAAATACCATGACTTAATCCCAATACTTGTACATCTAATCCTTTCCCATATCCCACGTAGTGATATTCTACTAATTACATGCATTGTATGTGTGGTCATTCTAACTATTAATTTTGAACTTACTTTTCTCTAGCTTGATCTCTACTTTGTATAGACTTCATTAACTTCCTAAGTTCAGGGACCAGGTGCAAGAGACTTTACAATCTTCTAGGTCCAGTTCAGTTCTTCTGGCTCGGAGGGTTATGATCCTGATGCAGGGAGTGATTTCACAATCAGGAAAGTCAGAACTCAGAGTTCTTGAGGTCCCATTAAAAAGTCAATCCAATTCAACAAACCTTTATTGCATGACTATACTAGGAATTCTAGCAGATGCCGAAGAGAACAAAATACGTAATTCTCAAGACACATATCACCTAATAGAGAACACAGTCTTTGAAACAAATCATTTAATACAGTGTGATATGTGGAATAAGAGTACTCATACAAGGTAAGAGTACTTTACCCTGGCAAGCCAAAGAAAGGCAAGACCAAGTCAGAATTCGTGAGGAATACAGTGTGTAGCAAAGACATCCCAAACAAGGAAAAATTGAACAGGACTTTTTTAGTTGGTTATCCAGCTTCTGTTCTTTATTGTCAGTGATGTTGCTCTTGTCTATAACAAGACAGGTGGGCAGGAAGAATTCAATTCTAGGACCAGAACATAGACATTAGGTAAGAAGTTTAGATTAAATTCTTTTCAAAATCCCTTGCAAAAATTTTGACATGTAATGACTTAAATGATCAAATAAAGGACTTTTTAAATTTAGTCAAGTTTTGACTCATACAATGCTTTTGGCAAGGTTTTCATGAATAATATTATTCCATGTGTCTGATGCCAAAACTGAAATATTAATAGAGTGTGTTAAGATTTAAATCTAGTCATAAATAAGTCTCCAAGATAAGATGCATGATAATTAGGAGAAAAAATAATCTGGAGATGTCACTTTCTGTGAACCATTAGAACTGTGAACAGCTACAATATGTCTTTGTATTTTCCTTGAAAGTAAAGTCACAAAACAACAAAGGACAAAACTGTCTGTACCTATATAAGCAATGGAACTCTGAGTTAAGAACTTTTGACGACTTGTAATGGAAACGTTTTCTCCTGAAAACTGTAAATTAATCTAGGCAACTTTTTCCAATAGACATGAGTAAATACCTTTATAAAACTGGAAACAGACACCAAGTTTTGTCTTTCTGTGGGAATAGCTTGCGTCTTTTGGCATTCTTTAACCTATTCTTGATCATAGAACTGGATTTGTGCACTGACTTGACTACTTAGGAGGCAATTATTTCTGAAGGCCTCTGTCTTCCTACCTGAAAAACAGAAATAGCAAGCCTTGCCTTGATCTCACACAGTATTTGTGAGGTCCAATTCAGATCTAAAAGTACATCATAAATACCAAAACATCGTCTACAAGCAAAAATCTTATATGTGAATATTTATAGCAGCATTGTTCATAACGGCCAAAAAGGGGAAATAACTAACTCAAATGTCTACCAAGTGATAAATGGATAAACCAAATGTATAGAATAGCTATGCAGTGGAATATTCTTGGCCATAAAAGGAATGAAATACTGATACACGTCACAACATGGATGAACCTTGAAAACTTTATACCAGGTGATAGAAGCCAGCACACACACTAAAAATCCACAAAGACAAAGTAGATGGGTGGTTTGGGGCTGGGAGGAAAGAAACTAGGGAGTCACAGCTCACTGGCACAGGGATGGTAGAAATGTTTTAAAAGTAGATCATGGTGATGGTAGCACAAGTTTATGAACACACTCGAAACCCTTGAACTGTAAGCTTGAGAAGAGTGGAATTTATGGTACATGAATTCTATCTCAATTTTATAAATTATACAATACAAATGCAATATACAAATATTTAATTATTATTGTAATTATTCAGGAGTCTCCATTTCCAGATTAGGGGTCTTTTTCTGAGACTACACTAGAGTTCCTTCCACCCCCACCCCCTCCAAAATCTCTTTAAAGTTCTAAGAGCTGCCCTACCAAGCTTCTGGACTGCAAATGAGAGAGCAATTAGCACTTAAAAGGAAGCAGGTGTTGAGGCAGAACTGGCGTTCATAAACATGACCACATGTAACAAGGGCCCTGAGGGGCTAGATGTATTGTGACATCACTTTTTACTCAAAGTTGCACTGAGTGCTTATTTTGAGTCAGTAATTTCACCTGGGTAAAAAATATGTGTGCGCGCGCGCGCGCGCGCGCGTGTGGATGTAAAAGGCGAAGACCCACACAGTTTGACCGGGGCTATTGTCTTCCTGCCACTAAAGTTTACCAAGTTCTTGCCATTTCTCATGTTTTTGAAGAATTTTTTTTCTTAACTTCTAGAAATTTTAATCTTTTAAAAATTGAAAGTGGGAGATAAATGAAAAATAAAAATATTAAAACTTCCACTAAAGTTATATAATACTATCACCCAAAACATCATATAACATTCATTTCCTATCCACAAACTATTTTCAAACCAAAGGGAATATAATTTCATTTTTTAAGAACAACCAAAGAATATATTCAGTAAAAACACAACATGAGTTTTAGAGAGAATTAAGTTGTTATTGCATTGATTATCATTTCTTTAATCACACCAAAAAATAACATGGTACAAAATATGCCAAAATAAAAAATACAATAAAAATAAAATAAAAATAATAAAAAATTTCTCTAAGAGTATAAGTATAAATACAAAATTGAAAAGGTTAAAAAGCAACATGTAAGATGTTCTCATTTTCACTGTTTTTAATGTATAAATATAAAAAAAGAGGATGAAGAAGGGTGTTAATAGTAGCTGACTCTGAGCTATGTTTTCTGGCTTTTCTGTAATAAAGGCATAATGAAAGAAGTTATTGGTAAATGAAAACACTGTCATTGTTTGAGTTCAGTTTTACCAAAAGATGCCCTCTAAAATAAAACAAGCTTCTCTGGTTTTAGGAAAGTTGATAAAAACTCCAAATAAAGAATTTTAGTCAAGAGAAATTTAGTCAGATTAAGCAAAGGACGTACAAAGCAAGTCTTTTCAAGATAGAAACTGAAGTCATTTCTAGTGTTAGACTGGATTTTTTTTTTTTCAGCTTTTTCGCGGTCATTAAGGACTCAGCCTAAATTACAGAATGTTTAGAGAGATGCTTTTTCGCCCTTAATTTAAACTTGTATTTTAAGAAGGATTTGCAATTAGAATATGTATGCAATGTTACAAAGGTGAACATAGGCTTGGTTCTTGAGCCTGCTGGCCTTCAGACTAGTCACTAGACCCATACCATGGGCTCTCCAGTGTCTCCAGTTTGCTGAGCTCAGGTCTCAGTAAATCACACAGGCCAATTTCTTATTTCTTAGGATATATATCCATTCATCCCTTTGGTGCTATTTCTTTGGAAAACTCCAATGAATACATACCAGATTTAAAGAAATATGATCCCAAAGAAGCTGAGAAACCCAGATAATGTTGTTTCCCAAGTCTTAGAAGTGGCCTCCTCTGACAGAAAAGTGTATCAGGGTAGAAAAATGATTTAGAAATGCACTCGAACACTTTGACTAGAAAACATGACTGAGAAATCTACCTGTCGTGCTTTTTTCTTGTTTCACATACTCTTCAATGAAACTCAGATTTGTCATCTAGAAGGACAGCTAATGTTTACTGTGCTTACTTTCTCATCTGGTGTATATAGACAGGTATGAATTATGTAAAAAGGCTTGCTTATAAATAAACAGATTTGCAAGACCAAGAGAAGAGGCTGCTCTTCCGACACTTTCTTCCAGCCACGGCAGATAACTGCAACTACATTGAACAAGGCGTGCATTTTTGCAGCTGAGCTGTGGATTAAAATACCAGCCAGGCGGTAGTTGGGATAGATGTGTCAGAACCAAAAATTGTCTTTGTTCATTTCAGTTGCAATTGACAAAGATAATAAAATCTCAGAATGTATAGACCTTTTGGGCCTTGGCGTGGGGAACATAAGGATAATTATCAAAAAGAGTTTGTCTTACCATTCATGAGGGAAGTCAAAGACATATGAAGATTTCTGGGAAATTCGCAATTTTTTGAGGGGTAGATTAAGAGCTGCACTTGAGCTTACAGAAAAGGAACAGTTTTGTGCTAAAAGGGATAAAGAGATCAAGGAAACATTTGCAGACAGCGAGTACAAAGGCAAGTAAGTAGATAGTGGAAATTTTAACACAGCAACACTTTCCTCTGCGTGGCCTCGGTTGTCATGTACATCTGCATGAGGGTATAGTGATGCTTCTGCTTTACAAATAAGAAGTGTGAGCATTGGAGATTTCAGTCATTTTCGAATCCTAGACTCCAATTCCAGGCATTGCACCACCTGTCATTCACCTTTCAATGGTTCGGTTTTTTTCCCCTCGGCTGTTCTTTTCATTGTAATTCATTACCTTCTTTTTGTTTATTTATTGTAATTGTTTTCCATTACCATGTACCCCCCTTTATACCCCCCTCACTCTCCCCCAAAATCACCACGTGTCTGTGTCTATGAGTCCTTTATTCATTTTGCTCCATCCCTTCACCCCCTAGCCTCCCCCATAATTGTCATCCTGCTCTCTATCTGTCTGTTTCTATTTCGTGTGTTAGTCCAGTTTGTTCATTAGATTCCACACATGAGTGAAATCATATGGTACTTGTCTTCTCAATACCTCCTATGCAGTTCCAAGACAATACTAATTTGAGTTCTTTCCAATAAAAGTATATTATTATGTAACCCGGGGGTAGACTTTTTCTCCCTCTTTGTCCCTCTGAGATATGCTGGGTCTACCTGAAGAAGCTTCTGGAGCCCAGAAGCTCACAATGAAGGCTCTGTGTGACTAGGAAGGAAAAAGAGAGCCGTCTCTGCTCCCTTTTACAGTTCCTGCCTCCTGTACCTTTGGCTGAAGCAACATTGCCCAGGACTGCTTGAAGAATTAAGCCACAGATTGCGAACAAAGCAAAAGATGGGCAGAACCAATTGGTAGAAAGGGCTTTTCTTTTTCCAAAAATTTGAATCTGAGGCCCTTGAAGCAAGACACACACTCACCACAGCCCCAGCTCCCTTCCACTGGGATGCCTATGACATCTGAGCTGCCACTGTGGCCTCTGAAGACAGAAGTGGGCAGCTCCCGCATCAGGTCTCCCTCCAGGTCCTGGTTCAGAGTAGGGAGCAGAGCGAGATGGAGGTGGGATTGAACCCGGCCCCCCTCCCGCAGAGGCTCAGGTTTCTTAAGCCTCACTGTGGCTAAGATTTCCTGTCTCACTCCCCTAGGCAGGGGATTAGGCCCAGGAGGAAGCTGCTCTATCGCTGAGGGTGCCTAGCCTGGGTCTCCCTAGTTTGTTCTCTCCTTGCTCTCCCTTTAACCCCTTCACTTCCAATATCCCATTTCCATCTTTCCCAGGACTTTTCACCCCTCTGTGAAAAATTAACCAGGTAAAGGCCATAATTCCAGGCACTGAATGCCAAAGATTAATAAGAAAAGTGAACGTGATAGAGTTTACACTATGTGGCCAGCACGATAAACGAAGTGTTTGAGTGTTTTATATGATGCTCAGGGAACTTATTAAGCCTATTTTACATAGGGAAGAAGCTGAGGCTTTAGGTAGAGAATGACATTCCCGGCACCACCAGGCAATGCGGTTCCAATCCAGGCCTCTCGACCACATTCCCTCCTTTGCTCTCAACAGCCCCCCCCCCCCCCCCCAGCCATCCAGCATATTCTGCTCAAAAAAGGAGAGAGCTGGTCTCTGACTCAAGAAATGGAGACAAGAAATTGATCAGATATAGAGTTCAAAAAATGGTTATGAGGATGCTCAGGGAACTTAGTGAGGGCTTCAAGATGAGCAAATCTGTCCAAGGCAGGAAAAGGACTGGCGGATGGGCTGGAAGCGAGGGAAAGTTGGAGGGTTTTTTCCCAGACTGCAGCAGCCCCCACTTACCCTCTGCAACACCTTCTCTGTTGAGAGACAAAGCCAAACCCGTCCACCAACATAAAGACTCATTCCTTTCTGAAGCTTGGTCTGAGGTCTAGAACAAAAAGTCATATTCTTCCCATTAACCTAACCTTGACTTTTTTTTCCTTCCAAATTAATATCTTAGTCTTATTGGGCCAGAAAGCATTTGCCCTAAATTCTCCCCAGATCGCATCAGGAAGCACCCATGTGAACCAGACAGTGAATAAGACAAAGCTCCAATCACCTTCCCCAAAAGAGGAGGAGGAGACGAGAAGGGAGAAGACAGCAAGGATGGGACTCAATGTTTCCTTTCGTAGCTTAATATATGATACATTTTGATGAAACACGGAAGCCTTTTTAATATTAAGTCTTTAAAACTTGACATAGAAAGAGAAAAAAGATACCCAGAAATTGCGTCCTGATATTGGGTCCTAGGGATCCGAGAATACATACAAATCTCACACCTGGCTCTCTGTCCCTGTGCATTGCAAGAGGCTGGCTTTCTTAATGGAGGCAGGGGTTCTGCAGGCCACCAGAGAAAGGCCCGCTAAGCGACCTGAGCCTCCTGTCACCTGAAAGTCATCCATCCATGTGACGGTAACCACAGAGCCTTGTAAAAGTTAAATAAATGACTGAGAAAAATAAATACAGCATACATGCATTTGTACATTTGTAATGTATTCGGGGTAAAAATCTATTCAGAGCTAATTGCTAAGCAAATTAACAGACTCACTGAATTGCCCGGGAATTGTTATTTAGTATGGGGAACAAAATGCAGTGTGTTAAATACAAACTACCGTTGACCCTAGAGGAACTTTTATTTAGGAAAGGGGAGAAATTATGCCTTTGAGCATTCATTTTTTTAAGCCCTTCACCATCTGTTTGGGTGAAAGACTATATAAATGCTGGTAATCACCATTATCGCTAATTATCTGTCACTAGAAATCTTTTTCAGTTTGCCATTAGCATTAAATTTGAAGCAAGAAGCAGGCTTATTAAATCCTAGAATAGATTTTTATTCTCTATAGAGACATATAGTTTACACAACACTTTTGATATTCTAATGTGGACTTTAAAATCCTAAAATGCAGAACCAAAGCCAACTGTACCTCTGTGCATGGAACTGCTTGTCCTGCCCTCAGCCTTGGAAGGCTGTACAATCTGGGCTCAGTTCAGACCTGAACTAGTTAGGCTCTAACTGGTTAGCCGGTTACCAGGGAGCCTCTGACACCTGTTAAAGGAGTAACAGGTAAGTGCTAGAGGAGCCTGCCCCAGGTGTGGATGTCAAAGGCCATGCAATTCAAAGATCCCATGATACTAGTCCCTGAAAGAGAAAGGTGATACAGGTTTACTGGAGACTGAATGAAACTCACTTGACTTGCTTCATTCTCACAGACACCTAACGCAACTTCTGGCCCATAGAAGCTTGATAAACATTAGTTTTTATTATTGGTTTTTTTTTTTGTAGTTAAAATAACACAGCTCTTGGCTTCTTGGCTTGATGTTTTTTAATTAAATGTTTTCTAGAGATCCACTAACTTTATTTTCTAAAGTTGAGTTCTCAGATCTGACTAGCTTACTAAGCCAACTCATATTCCAGTCGCCTTATAGCTGATTGTTTCCTGTCATGGCTTGACTTCTCTGTAAACACATTATAAAATCAAAGTAATCTGCTACTTGACTCTGGAGCCTGGGAGCCAAAGAATATATTCTAGAAACGCAGAACAGCTTTCCTCCATGGGGTGTCCACAGAGACGACAGTCGCCCTGGAAAGTCTAAATGCTGCAGACTGCTGCTCAGCACCCTTGACCGTCTGATATAGTCTGCTCACACGTCAGAGCTACAGTGGACAGGTTTTCAGAAACGTGTCTTCCAAACTCCCTTTCCTGGGAACACCACAGTCCACCGCGCCCTGCTAGGGCTGCTAAAGGGGTGGGTACATGTGACTGTGTTTTTTCCATGTATTCCCATTTCTACTCTCAGCTGAGTGAGTCATGTTAGGTGTAGAGCTGAGCAAAACTGAAGCAATCAGGGTTTTTTTGTTTTTTTGTTTTTTTTGCTGGAAATCTGGAATTAACATAGTGAGTCAACATCCAAAACTATGTAAAAAAAAAAAAAAAAGGCTCATCTAGGGTCTATTCTTGAACTAGTACCATGTCACCCTAAGGCCATGTTTGTGCGAGACAAAGTTACAAAATATCAGAGACCAAGAGTAAGCAGAGAAAGTCGGTTTGTTAAACAGAAGAGCATGCTTGGAAAATTGTTCACAGAGGGAGAGTTACACAGCCGCGGAAAGGAAAAGCCGCTGTGGCCCTTGGCAGCCCCTCAGTTTGCAGTTCTGTTCCCGGCTGTAACTCAGGTACATGAGAGCTCCATACCCTGAAACTTAACCTCCTCTCCAGTTGAAAGTCCTGTGGTGGGTGTCTGTCCCTTCCAGCCATTGAGTTTGCCTTTAAAAAATAGCGCCCCCCGCCCCCCGCCCCAGATGAGAACTCTTCTATGATACTCTTCTGAATCATCTCAGCTGGAACAGTTCTTGCACTGCAATGTCACCTTGTTATGACCTGCTTATTCTCACTGCTTTCTGGTCACTGAGCCCCTCCTAGAGCCTTAACCCCACCCTGAGCCCAGGATAGATTGTGCTTTATCATTTGAGATAAATGGAGAAGCCCTAGTTTAATCACCCAGCGTTGCTCTGAGGGGAGTTAAAACAGTCAGTCTGTAGCTTGTTTCTGTGACCAAACGCGTTTTGATAATTTGGTATACGAGACCGTCCTAAACGGATTCTACCTTGCCCTGACTAGTTGTTTTCTGAAAGTCTGGTTCTAAGGAAGGGCTCTGCCAGACCTCCCTAAAGTTAGGAACCTGTTGGTATTACATCAGTGGTTCTCAGCTGGGGATGATTTTGCACCCACAGCACATTTGGCAAGGTCTGTTATTAAAACCAAGCGGGGGAGGGGTGCTGCTAGCAGCTACTGGGGAGAGACCAGAGACGCTGCTCCAAAATGTGAATATCGCTGAAGTTGAGAAACCGTCCTTTAGAGTACCATCTAAATGACATTGAACCAGTTATTTAACGGCTCCTTGCTTCAGAATGTTTCTCCATAAAATCGCAGATGTATTTCTTGCAGTGTTATCACAGCACTTAATGCAATGCCTTTGAAGCCTTCAGTACTTTGTCATAGTTATGTGTGTACAATGAAAAAACTTGTTAAATAACGATGCCATTACCTAAATATTTTTTCTGTATTCTGTATGTATTTTGGAAATACATACAGAATACATGGGTTGGAAAAATTCTTGGCAATGATGAATTCCATATTTACTCATCGAGTTTCTCGGGATTCCAAAGGCTTTTTATCATATTCTTCTCTTGATATTTTTAAAAAATAAGATGTTTTAATAAACATTTTCATGGCGGTAAAATACACATAATATAAACTTGACCGCCTAACCCACTTTTAAGTATACAGTTTGGTGGTATGAAGCGCATCCATGTTATTGGGCAACCATCACGGCCACCCATCTCCAGAATTCTGTTCATCTTGCAAAGTTAAAACTCTGTGCCTGTGACATCATGATGACTCATTTCCTCTCTCCCCCAGCCCCTGGCAATCACTATTTTATTTTCCATGTGTATGAATTTGACTCCTCTTGGCACTCATACAAGAGGGATCATAGAGTGCTTGTCTTTTTGTGCCCGGCTTACACTTAGCATAATATCCTCAAGGTTCACTGCTGTTGTAGCACGTGTTAGAATGCCCTACCTTTTTAAGGATGAATCATATTACACTGTATGTATATATTGCAGTTGGCTTACCCATTCAGCTGTTAATAGACACTTGGGTTGCATCCACATTTTAGCTGTTGTAAATAATGCTGCTACAGACATGGTTGTACAAATATCTCTTCAAGACCCTGCATTCAATTCTTTTGGGTATACACCTAGGGAATTGCTGGATCATACCACAGTTCTATTTTTAATTTTTTAAGAAATTGCTATATTGTTTTTCCTAGCACTACACAAGGTTATATCCCTACCAACAGTGCCCAAGGGTTCCAATCTGTCCATGTCCTCACCAACATAGGTGGGTTTTCTTGAATCTATGTAGTAGCCATCTTATTGGGTGTTTCCTTAGAGTTTTGATTTGCATTTACCTAATGATTAGGGATGTTCAGCATCTTTCCCTGTGTTTATTAGTCATGTGCATATCTTCTGTGAAGAAATGACTGTCCAAGTCCGTTGCCTATTTTTGAATTGGGTTGTTTGGGTTTTTTTTGTCCTTGAGTTTTGGGAGTTCTTTATGTATTCTATATATTATCATCTTATCAGCTATATGATTTGCAATTATTTTCTCCTATTTTGTAAGTTGCCTTTTTACTATTAAGAGTATATCTTGATGCACAAAAACTTTTGTTTTCATGAGGCCTTATTTTTGATTGCCCATGCCTTTGGTATCATATCCAAAAAATCACTGCCAAATCCAATATTGTGAAGCTTTAGTCCCATGTTTTCCTCTTAGAGTTTTATAGTTTATTCATTTTTTTCCTCTTGTTTTGTTCTTAGAGCTTTATTTTCTCATGTAAAATTTGTAGCCTAAACATGTCCTAGGTAAAACACACACAGATGGATCACTCATCTGTAAAACCCAAAGGTAACTAGCTATTGTGCCTGTGCCTGCACACGTGTGCGTGTGTGTGTGCCCAGGTGCACACATTCATGTGTTAGATTATCACATGCTACAAGAAATAGAAAATCCATGTAACACCCATACCAAAAAATATGTGGTATTAAATAGGGCAGACTCATGGCTAAACAAACCTAAAAATGTATAGCTGTTCAAATGACAACAGGGTTGTTTTTGTTTGTTTGTTTTTGGCTTATGTAACACCCAAAACAAATATTTCCAATTGATGTCAGGCTCTCCTAAAAGAGATGATTCAAAACCCATGCTTCTCCCTTTTGCACTGTGTTTAAGAGACAGTGGCCACTTGCATCAGGCTGATATAGATGGACAGAGAGTGGAGAAGCCACACCTGCTTCTTAACCATCCTGTTTAGAAGTGACATACATAATGTCTACTCCCAAGCCTCTGACAACACTTAGTCACCGGCCTTTCCTAGATGCAAGGTAACCGGGAAATGAATCCCTGCTAGCAAAGCTACCTTCCAGTGATTGCTCCACCCCCACACTGTTCAACATGGCAGCCACTAGTCATTGGGCCCTTGGGATGGGGTTCATCCAAACTGAATTGTGCCACAGTGGAAAATGTACACCAGACTCTGATGACTTAGCATGAAAATAAGAATGTTAAGTATCTCATTGGAAACCTTTACATTGATTACTGATTGATATGGCAAATTTGTGGATATATTGTGTTCAGTAAAATACATTATTAAAATTAATTCTGCCTGTTTCTTTTTACCTGGCTACTAAAAAGTTTCAAATTATATATGTGGCTTGCATTCTATTTCTATTGGATAGCAATTCTAGGAAAATCAGCCTGTTTTGTACACAGATTATCTCACAGAATCAAGGTAAGGTATACATTGGGCCACGCATGGGATCAGAAGAAGGAATCGGAAGCTCTCTGGAATCAAGATGTGTATTCTCTCTTTTGTTTTCTCTCTCTCCCCTTCCCCACCCTCTCCCTTCACTCCCCTCGCTGGAGCCACACAGTTACTGGTCTCTGTTTCCACACCTACTAGCTTTACTCTTCTCTCTCTTTTTAACCCTGTGGTCAGGAGGGTAGGGTCAAATGGCTTGCTGCCCATTCACTAGAAGCAATGGGAACAGCATCTCAAGGAGGGGGCACAGGAAGGTCAGGCAAATTTGACTGACGTGTTGGCTCAGCAAGTAGAATGTATAAGTGTCACATGGGCTTGGCAGCTGTCAACATTCCCCAATTTTTACACTTAGTTGACTATATATTTGCTTTGAGGCCTTTTGTAAGAACTCTGTGTTGAATAGGTGACAAATTTAATCTGAGGGTATTACTAGTTAGCTCATGTCATCACTAAAGAAAACATGTAACTAATCTTTCTTGTTGGGGCTTGTACAAGTGCCCGGAAACAGTCAAATTCACTGACATATCTAGAATTTCCAACAGTACATCTTGGGCTCGATGTGTATTTATATAACACCAGATTTCGTCCAAAGCACCAGGCTAATCAAATCATATGCAGAAATTATACGAGGGCACAGAGTTAACAAATGGGAGCTATATCTCCCAATACAACTCTTCTTTAGGGCTTGAACTTTCATTTTTCATTGAATTTATTAGGGTGACATTGGTTAATAAAATTATACAGGTTTCAGGTATACAGTTGTATAATACATCATTTGTATATTTTATTGTGTGTTCACCACCCCAAGTTGTTTCCTTCCATCACCTCCTACCCCCCTTTTACCCTCTTCTATGCTTTTTTCCTCCTGGTAATCACCATACTGTCATCTGTGTCTATGAGGGTTTTTTTTCCCTTTGCTTCATCCCTTCAACTTTTTCATCCATCCCCCAACATCCTTCCCTCGACAGCTGCCAGTCTGTTTTCTCTATCTATGAGTCAGTGTCTATTTTGTTTTTCAGTTTATGTTGTTTATTAGATTCCACATGTAAGTGAAATCATATGGTACTTATCTTTCTTTCTCTGACGCGCCTTGTCTTTCTTTCTCTGACTGGCTTATTTCACTTAGCATAATACCGTCCAGGTCCATCCATGCTGTTGCAAAAGGTGAGGTTTCCTTCTTTTTTTTCTTTTTGGCTGAGTAATATTCCACTGTGTAAAAGTACCACAGCTTTTTTTATCCACTCATCTACTGATGGGCACTTGGGCTGCTTCCAAATCTTGGCTATTGTAAATAACACTGCAATGAACACAGTAGTGCATATATTCTTTTGAATCAGTGTTTTGGGTTTCTTGGATATATTCCCAGGAGTGAAATTGCTGGGTCATAAGGCAATTCTGTATTTAATTTGTTGACATGACTTTATCCTCCTTTCCACAGAGCCTGAATGAATCGCATTCCCACAAACAACGCACGAGGGTTCCCTTTTCTCCATATCTTCTCCAGCATTTGTTGTTTGTTGATTTATTCGTGATAGCCATTCTGACAGGTGTGTGATGGTATCTCACTGCGGTTTTAATTTGCATTTCTCTGATGATTACTGATTTGAGCATTTTTTCATTTATTTATTGGCCATCTGTATGTCCTCTTTGGAGAAATGTATATTCAGGTCTTTTGTCCATTTCTTAGTTGGATCATTTGTTTTTTTGGTGTTAGGTTTTATAAGTTCTTTATAAATTTTGGATGTTAAGTAAGGCTGGAACTTTTAAATTTTAGTGCTATTCTCTGGACTTCAAGAAATGTCTTAAATTCATATATGTATGAGAATATATACACATATATTTTTTCTGTCCAGAAAAAGTCCAGCCATTGTTAATATAACCAGAATGATTTGTGCAACATCGATGTAACCTGGCAGCTAAGGAAAGTGGACTGGAATGCGCATGCATAACAATGATGATGTCAGTGTACTAGCCAGTGGGGGCAGTAGATGCTGTTGAGTGATCATGTGTACTATGCGGCCATTGCATTAAAAAATGACTGAGCAAGTAGAGCTATGAATCTGCATCAAATTGATGAGACAGGGCAGCTTAATGGTGATTAGGAGAAATGTGTGAGGTCCCAACGTTCCTACTTTGAAGGGGACCAAGGTGTCATTGTCCTGCATATATTGTTTCCCGTATTTTGTATCTTCTTCAATAAATGTCTCTTTTTTCATTTTACATGGCTGGATACTTTGTCCATTGTTCATTGTATTGCACCTCCCAACTGATAAAGAACATTGAGGTAGTACTCCTTATTAATTGTTTGGCCTGGAGGGGTGTACTCGTTATGGACAACACCTTCCCAATCAAAAAAGACAGTTAACATGGTCTCGATCTTGCTGCGACTTTGCTGCACCTTCTTCAGGCGTGGAGAACCAGACAACTTCCATTGGGATGACTGGGCCTTCATCTCCAGACCATAGCTATAGACCGACCATTCATCTCTGGTTATGACTTTATTGAGGAACTCTGGTTCACTGGTAAGCAGTTTGAATCAAGTCATTAGCAACTGCAGCACGATGTTCCTTCTGCTCGGGTAGCAGAAGCCCTGGAATGAATTTTGCCATGGCACATTTCATGCCAATATCCTGCGTCAAAATCTCGGGCACAGAAGGTTTCGGAATCCCTGGATCACCTTCTAGTTCCCGCACTGTCAGTCACCGGTCTTTGTTGATTGCAGCCCATATACGTTCAGCATTCTCAGGTGTCCTGCTTGTTGCAGGCCTTCCAGAACGTGGATCACTTTCAGCAGGTCACTCCACCTACTTTGGAGCATTTGTGCCACACTGTTATTTGCACTGCACTCATTGCATCGTACCCAAAAACCTCAAATATGTGTGTGCATGTGTGTGTGTGTGTACACACATGTATATACATACACATATAAAATATATATTGTGATGACAGCACAAAATAAGAATGTAAATATGTCAATAATTTTTATATTGACTACATGTTGCAATTGCAATATTGTGTATATATCAGACGCATATGTGTGTGTGTGTATATATTCACCATATATATTACATATAAATATATATAAAACCTAAAGAGATTACCAGATGCTTTTATATTTTCTCAAGGAGCACTGAATGTCAGATATGATCCTGGATCCATTATCACCATTAACAACAATTAGTCATGAATGGATTTTTCAGATTATCTTTCACCCAGAAAAAAAAAATGGGCCCATAAGGACGGAAGACAGGATAACAACTCTTGTTGAAAGAAAGATTTGGTCAGCCTCAGAGCATGTCCAGGCAAGATGAACTTCAGTGGGGCTCTGCAGAGGAACACGGCACAGCAGGTGTGGCTGAGGACCCCAGCTTCAGAGAGGGAAGCGTGAGTAAAAGATGGTGCAAGAAGAGGGGGCAGCAGTGCCACCAAATACACATTTGCCTGCTTTATCTTTCTGATGGAGCTCGTGCTTTGACGATGGTACCCTTTTTGCTAGTCCACTTTCACAGCTCTGCTTTCAGGTTATGGACTTCAAAGTCAGTAGGAGTCTCCCAAGTCCCTGAGGTTCTTTGGATTCGTCTCAGTAGGTGGATGACCTTCCAGAAATGAGCTAACATTTCCTATGGCATTTTAGGATGCTGAGCAGGGCTGGCTGTGAGCTAAGCTGCTGAGGATACGTTCTTTGCCTCTCCCTCCTGCCAAGCCTGCTCGGAGTCCAGTGGGCGGGCAGGTCTGTCGGGAGGTGGTCTCTGCTCCGACAGCACTCTGAGCTGGGCCTACCATCCCCCACTGAAATAACTGAGGGCCTATCTTGTATGAGAAGCCTAGCCTTTTCCTGAGAGTGATTCTTTTCCCTTTTCACTAAGTTGAGATGGGCGCTCATGCTTCTGACAACTTTAATCTCCTGTCAGCTAGAGTCTAGACAAATGCCAAAAGGGACATTTGCCAGGGAGTGGGATGAAGTAATGCAAACAGCTTAGGTGTCTTCCAGAACTCGTGGGTGGCTTTGAGGTCTACACATACATTTTTGTATGAATCATTGGTCTTGTAATTTCTATAAGGAATATACTTCTTAGCTCATGTTCTTTCTAGTACCTGTTCCTGAAATTACATATATACATGTTCACCACATTTAACGAAAACTACATTATGAGCTTTCTGAAGACTGGGATCACTTCTGTCTATTGTCTTATTTTTACTTTTATCCTTGGAGCTAAACAGTGATTGAATGAATAAATGAGCAATGAATTGATTTATTCTCTTGGTGTTATGTAATCTATGTTGATTGTGCATCTTTGCTGTAGTCATTCTTTAAAAGGAATAATAAGATGAATTTGGCTCAATAGGACCCAGCTTCCATGTCTTCATTTGGGAATTCTACTTGAACATATTCTCCATATTTTCCTTAGAAATCTTATACAACAAATCTTTCAAGCTGTGCAAAAGCAAATTCTTAGCTTCCATTAGAAACTCTGGTTCTGCATTACAATCATACATTTATAAAATTTAACTTACATGTTTTTTTAAAAAAGACATTAAAATATGTTCAATATTATTAATGAAAGTCAAACAGTTTTAAATTAACAAAAGACATTGTTATTACAAGATTTTAAAAGATCTGCTTTATAGGAGACAGCTATATCAAGGTATTACTTACTAAAAATTATTTGCTAATAAGCAATTGGGCAAGAACACTCAGAAATTGGAGTTGTGGAAACAAAGAACCCTTTCCTCTAAAGCACCAACTCTTTTTCTACTTGCTATGTGAAAATAATAATAATGGAGATCACATAGAGATAAAATAGTATCTGCACAAAACTGTATGCTGTGGAAAAAAACAGTCACATACATTATTTCAATTTATTCTTACAGCAATCTTCTCAAAGAGAATTTACATTATAGTCTGTTTTATTAATAAAAGAGTAACTTAAGGCCCAACTGAAGTGTAATTGCGGGAAGTATCTCCAATGAGACTGCAAGGGTGGGCTCACTGATTGTGATAAGCTGCTGACTTCAGCTGTGAAAGCCGGAAGTGGAATTTTGTGTAGAGACTGTCAGGCTACAGACTTGCAATTGTAGCTAAAACCGTACTTTATGTTTGACCCCTGGACAACCCTCAGATCTCAATTCTAACGTCTCTTCCTCCAGGAAGCCCTCCCTCTGTTCACAAGGCTGGGTCTGGTCTCCCTAATACACGCTCTCATGGCACCTGGTAGCTTTCATGCATGGTAGTCACCACAGTTGTCTCTTACAGGCTTTTTGTGTGGCATTATTTGATTACTATCTTGTCCCATTGGCCAGAAAGAATGCTGAGTTATCATGGTATTTCTGGAGTGTAGCACACAGTAAGCATTCAATAAATACCATAGCACTAATGAGTAAAGCAACACATAAATATTCAAAGGAAAGAATAGCAATTCTTTTGCACAAGATTTTTGATTGATGTTTACATTTTATAAGAATTTAGAATAATTTTTAAAATTAAAATATAGCAGAGATCGAATTTAATCAGTTATTGCTAAATTACATTATTTTTACAATTACCCATATGCATTAAAAGACCATTTAAAACACTCTTAACATCAATAAATCAGTAATACAGCTTGAACTTACTTTTTTAAAAGTTGGTTTATTTTATGCTTTCTTTATGAAAGCATAGGTTAGGTGCTGAATTTCATTAATTGTTCCTCCCTATTAGCCTGAGTACCCTATGTTTAAGAGAAAAATATTTGACTCACTTTATTTATAATAATATATTGTATTAAACTGAGGCTGAGCAAGAAAGAAAGTGGTAAGAAAATTTGAAGAAATAACAAAAGTCATAGTACATATGGATTAAATTTATAGGAAACTTGATCCTACTTCTTTCTTTAAAAAGTTTTATAAGGCAGTAAGACATACAAAAAAATTTTTTTTTAAGTTGACTAATGGAAGAAAAGAAAGTTTACAGATTTTTTTCAATTCTCCTTGATCCATAATAAAATTATGTATTAAATGTGAAAAAAATGTAGCTAAATCTAAGTTTGTCTAATTAAAAGTGTAAGAGTTTTAATATGGAAGATTTTGGTTACTTTTCTTTCAGTCTAAACACTGATAAAATATTAAGAATTACAATTTTCTTAACATTTTTCATATTCACATATATACAAATATATAGTGCATCAAGATGTCCTTAGACTTAGACAAAGAAAAGATTACTTAAATAAGCAATTGCAGAAGTGAAAAAAGGATTTGGGGGGAAATACTTGAGATAATTTCCTTAACATAAAGACTCTGGAAATACGTAAAAGTGAATGAGATCTTTAAATAAGAGAGTCAGAGCAAGCCAAGAGGACTGTGTGAGGAGAATAAAAGGAAATAGAGGTCAGGGAAGTTACTAGAGTGGGAAATAGGCAAATCTATAGACCGCTGAAGGTTTCCATAAATATGAGCTTTTTCCCTGTTAATCTGTAATTTTCTACTCATGTTGTTTAGCTTAATAGTAGAATTTTACCTTAATCAAGATTTAAGTAGGCTTACTAAAATTCTTGAGTGTTTGTTTTGGTGAATTCCATGGTTACTATGATGCTGATTCACAGGAGTCTGACATGAATGATACATAATGTTAGAAAACTGAGTTTCAAATACACTTCTCTTTTATATCCTCATTCCCATAATAGAATAGAAAATTGAGTCTAATGCTGCTGTGCTACTGACACTTCAATAAGATTTAATTAGTTTCTCTGACAAAGCAGTAAATCTTTAAATTAAAGAGTTCAGGAGTGCTTAGCCCCATAAATCCTCTAAGGAAATTTAAATAGAAATAATAAGGTTTAAACACATCTTTTTTGCTGCTTCCCATGAGGCAGCTAGTGTTGGCCCTTGACAAATGGCGAGCATAAATATACCTTAAATCTACGAGTCTGTTTCAGGCATTTAGTGAAGTACAATTTCACAGAGTTAAGGAATTGGAAGTCAACCTCCAGAATATCAAAAAAATGATGAAGACAAACTATCAATCAATCAATAAATGTCACATCCTTCTATTAAAAAGAACAGCCGCATTTACTAAGGGCTTAAGAAATGCTATAGATTCTTTTAAGTGCTTTACATGGATTGAATTTTTCTTTAACCTTTCTATCAACCTCACGTGGCTGGTGCTATTATTATTCCTATTTTACAGATGAGGAAACAAGGGGCATAAACAGGTTGAGTGACTTCCTAAGAATACGCTGCTAGAGGATGTCAGTAGCAAAGGCTGTGGGTGTGCCAACTATGTTCCCTTGGGTCTTATCAGTGTAGTGCACATCTCAGTCCCAACTGCCAGGGCCCAGTGCAGCTGAGTTTGTGCTGTGTGCAGGACAGGCCAGAAAAGCCAGAGCTCGGACACTGATCCCCCCCTCCCAGGGTCTCTCAATCAGTGATGGATGGGATTTGCATTAAAATATCCCAGGTTCCTTTTCCCTCCCGTAGGATAACTCAGAGTTGCGTGTTCTATATTGGCTACTAATAATTCCCAAGTAGGGTAAAACTTTCGTTACCCACAGTCATAACTTACTTGAAAATTCGCCATTCGGTTACCTTTCCTCCCTTGTCTTATTTCCTAAATTCTTACCAGTGATTCCTGGGACCACCTCCCAAATAAACTGTTTTCACCCATATCCTTATCATAGTGTCTCTGACTAGGGGAACCCAAACTAAAAGAGAGCCCTACACAGATTTAGAACCCAGACAGCCTGGTTGCAAAGCCTATGTGTTTAATTACTACAATATACTGGCTATTCTCCCTCAAATTTAATGTATATTTTACAAAAATTACCTTAAAATATGGTAGGAGGAAGAATCTTTGTATATTTTTTATACCCTACTTCTTGTCAAGAACTGTGAAAGTTCTGAGATTTTACTCCCCTTGCCTGCCACAGTTTGATGAGAGCTGGTAGGAGACATGAGATTCCTGGGTCAGAGACATGAGACTACAGTGCCCACAGCAATAGCAGTAGCTAGAGAATCAGCATTTGCACCAGCTTCCCTAGGCCCATTTCCCACAGGACTGTACAGGTGAGCCCTGACACACAGACAGTGGACTGTGTTATGGAAGAGAACCCTGAGTTTAGGGGACCCAAATCTTTTATACTGGACAGTAAGCAAGCTTGACCTTTGCTCCAGGGAGAGGCACTATCTCTGTCTTTCAGGGATGTTATCTATACAAAATATTTTGAAAAGATAGTCTGTAATAAGGTAATCAGTGCCTCTCTAGAAAGGTGTGCAGATATGCAAGAAACCCCAGGAGAATGGATTTTTTGTGTGTGTTTGAAATCAAGAAAGATGTTCACAGTTTCATTACACAGTGGAAATATGGTTATTATGCCTTACAGAAAGCAGCAGAAACAAATAACAAAATTTGAAAAATTATGTTGTTCTTAACGTTTATGTCTTTGTCATTTTGTTTTCAAAGCATCGGTACATTTTCCTTTGATGCCCACAGTAATCCTGTGAGGCCAAGTATGTCACAGCTGATGGAAAAATGACTTAGAAGATGAGGAACTTCACTGACACCTAGTGAGTGGTGGAGCCAAGAGTTCACCCCAGGACTCCTTAGTCCAAAGCTGCAAAACATTTACTAGTAGCCTTAGAGTAGACAACAACTGCCTAGAACTTAAAACACAAAAGCTAGTGGATCTCTTAATTTCTTGAATGCTGCCACATTTTCATGAGTTGGGTGAAGAGAGAGATGCAAGCACAGAAAAGGACAAAAATATATTCTTTTTAGCTTTTTAATGCTCGCCTTCCCTTTTCTTTGTTCATGCTGTTTTAAGGTGGTTTGCACTGTGTAAATCAGTCACTGCTAAAATAAGTCAAGTCTCAGAAATGTCACAAGTTTCGAAGTGAGCTGTGAAAAAAATTCCAGAATTATCAGAATTACAGCATTTTCACTGAACTAGATAGAATAATATTTATTTCAGAATTTCACGCATTTTTTTCCACTGGGGAAATGTGCCCAGTTTGAGTGCATTCGAAAGCTCAAGCTAACATTACGTTTGGACATACTATTTATAGCATCAGGGTGCTGTCATTTATGACATATATTATACCTGAAAAAAGTATAAATCAATTGTATTCTAGCCAATTATTGTTCAAGTGCATGATGGAAATTTGTTACTTCAAGGAATCCTATAATGAATCCATTTTGTGAAAAAAAAAAAAAACAAACCACACTGCACTTAGAGAGACATCATGATTAGTAGAAAAAGTCTGGGCCAAATAGGAGAAATCTGGGGATTCCAGTACTGCTGACCTTTCTGTCACTTGTATTAACAGGCAGGGAAGTTGAACTAGATAATCTCAAAGTGTCTCTAAATGCAGATTCCCCTTTCCTGGAGCGCAGCGGCGAAGGACATTGGTCGTAGACTCAGACAGATGTGGTCTGACTCTCAGCTCTCAGTGATGCCACTTACTGGGTGCTCAGCAACCCCATCCCACAAGTTATGTAACCTTATACCTTTTCTTAGCCTGTAAAATGAGGATAATAATACACACTTCAAATAAGGATTTTGAGTATTAAACTATATAATGCTTCTTAAGCACTTTGTACAGTGCCTGGCACATACTCAGCACTCAATAAATTACAATCAATATCATTGTTAATTCTGCATTTCCATGCATCAAGCTCATTCACTTTGAGACTTACTATAGCACATGCACATCCTAGACTTTTCTCTATTTCTAAATAAAGTCTCATTCTAAGTCAATCCATGCATTCATGTATTGCCTAACATAATATTCAAAAATTTCAAACCTATTATTAAGTTGAAAGAACTATGTAGTGAATACCTAGATCCTACAATTAACATTTCACTAGATTTGTGTTATCACATACCTGTCTATTCATTTCTAAGTCCATCCAACAAGCCTTCCTTTGAAATTCAGTGGAAGACATCAGTACACTTTCCTCCTAAACATATTGGCCTGCATATATTAAATAGAGTCCATAATGTTTTTCTGTCCTTTTTTTTTTCTATTTGAGGTAAAACATAACATACAACAAAACTATGAATTTATTTTTACATTTGGGGGTGATTTAAATATTCCAAATTGACTCTTTTGTGTTGACTTAAATATTCAAAATTAAATCATCAATTATATTTGCTATAATCTTATAATGTGTTGAAATGCCTTTAAAATCCTGGTGTCAAAGGACAATCCTACCTTCTAAGTCAGCTGAACCATAGCACATTTTTCTTTGGTGGTTGTTTTATTTGGGAACAAGTAATTTGATCCTGGTGTTATATATTCAAACCCATAAAGTAATAAACTGTAATAAAAAAGCGTTCCATTACTATGTGGGGTGATAGATGTTAACTAGACTTATTGTGGTGGTCATTTTGCAATATATACATATATTGAATTATATGTTGTATACTTGAAATTAATATGATGTTATAATCAATTGTATCTCAGTTTTTAAAAAACAAGAAAAATAAATAAATATATAAACATGTAATGAAACATGAAAAATGAATTTTGAGGGTCAGTGATGAGACAAAGGTCGCATTCTGGTTCTAGAATTTGTTTGATTCTACCATGTTTAGGCACTCATACTCAATAGTTCCCATGAGTGGCACTAAGGCAAACACGAGTAAGAGTTCTGCTACTAAAAGAAAAGGCTTTAGCAATCTCGAGACTTACTGGGTGTACTTCAAGAGAAATGATTCTGACATCATTATCCCCTAAAGAGCACCTGTTCAAAGTGTTTTATCATTCACCTACACCCTGCCCACCTCTCATATGTTTTCTGTACAAAATAAACCCTGGACAGAACAAAAAGAAAAAGAAAAAAAGCCAGTTCCACTACAGTTACTGAAAAACATCAATTAACCATAGCTGGGACACTCATATATTTCTAAAATTTCTGGTGAACTAAGGAAATTCATTATGGTCCAAAACCTTTATTGAAACTTTGGTTCATTTCTCTAACATGCTAGGTTATGTCTTAAAGTACACAGACATGGTTTTCATGAGTAAAGACCATAGTGACATAGAATTAATGAAGCTGCAGAGGACATGAAGAATGACTGCCTGTAGGACCTTGTTCCAACCCCAATGAAAACCCACTAAGGAGTTTGTTTTACTCGCTAGTATGTTTGTTTGGTTTGCTTTTCCATTTCTTTCATGTCAGAAAACAAAGCCTGAGTGGATGGTTAATTTTATGGGTCAACTTACTTTACTTGGCTAAGGGATGCCCAGGTAGCAGACAAAACATTATTTCCAGGTGTATCTGTGAGGGTGTTTCCAGAAGAAATCAGCATTTGACTCAGTAGACTGAGTAAAGAAGATAAACCTATGGGGGGGGGCGGTTAGGGGGGTAATTATCCAATCCTTTGAGGGCTCCAATAGAACAAAAGGTCAGAGGTTATTCCCTGCTTGGCCTGGGACTTGCATCTTCTCCTGCCCTTGCACATGGCCCTAATATGGTTCTTGGGCTTTCAGACTCAGTCTGACTTTACACCTCATTCTCCAGCTTACAGAAAGTTAATGGTAGGACTCTTTAGCTTCCATGATGATGGGCCAATTGTTTATAATAAATACATTTATCTATGTATCTAGCAAGCTGGCTTTGTCTTGTTGTTTCTCTAGAGAACCCAAATCTGATTCTTAGGTTGTCGTTTAAGGTCTTGCTATCCATTGTACTAAATTTATTCTGCAGGCACTGAGAGCTTTTTCAAAGCAAGGTAGTGGTCCCATAGGTGGTCAGGGCATGGGTAATGCAGCCACGCACACTTCCCACCAAGGATCTGTTACCTGCAGTTAGGTGAACTCGGGTAAACCAGTTTGCCTTGCCCAAGCCTTGAATATCACTATGCTTTGAAGCTGTTGCTCAAAATTATACTAAGATAGTTTTTCAGGGTCTTAGGCACAGACTTAACATTGGTTGGCCATTCAGCAACATTCACTTAGTGCCCTCTAGGTGCAGAGTGCTCAGGACGATACCAAAATACATTATATTTGATTCCCAACTTTGAGGAGCTTTGTCCTGCTATAAGGTGTGAAATAGAGTATGTGAAATTGATCATTCAGTAGAAAAATGTGCATACTCTAGAAGTGGAGAAATCTTAAAGTAGATTTAAAAAGTTTGAATTCCTCTCTCACAATTTACTTATATGGTGGGCTTTGGTAAGCTACTTAACCTCTCCCGGATATGACAAGTTACTTAGTCTCTCTGAGAAATGACTTTTTTGCCTGCAAAATGAGGAAAACAATAAAATAAGAGCAGACATTAGCTGTTTATTATTTGCAAGGTGCTGAGCAAAGAGCCCTTCAATTTCCCTAACTCATTTAATTCTCAAAACTATCTCATGCCCGCAGAAACTGTTGTTATTCCCTTTTTACCCAGGAGCACCCGGGCCATCCAGCTGGCTCGTGGGGTGCCTGGCATCAGACCCGGCGCCCTTCGTCAGGATGCTAGCAATACTGAATCACGCACGGTCCCTGTGAAGATGAAGTGAGCACGGCTGAGTCATGCAACAGGCATGCAGTAAATGTTCGACCCCTGGCAGCACCCCTTACTTTTGCAAAAATGTACCCAAATGAAGAATACTCAGAAACTTGACTTCAGATGTTTTCTTTCTTTAAGGAAGTTAGTGAATGTAAAAAAAAAAAAAAACAAAAAGCCATGAATTAAGGATAGATCTGACCTAAAATACTAACTTGTATTCCCAAAGGGAATTTTCCTTGTTACACAAGCTCTTTAGTCTTTGGGAGACATACACACCTTTGCTACTGAACAGTAAAGACAGGATCAAGAGCTTGAAAGGTTCAAGAATGATGGATAAGCATTTTGGTATCAATCAAGTAGAAACATTTCTGAACAAAACATCCTAGTACAAAGTGCTCACATACTTACCTACTCATTCTCTTGATGAGGGTCTAAGATGAACCAAAGGTCATACTTCATTCTGGGGTGATATCTTGATTAATTTCCAGTGTAACATGGAGAGAAGACAACCACTTATCAACAAGCAGGCAGTGGAATGAAGAAGGGAATCCCAGGACACCCCTCAGCAGCCAGGCAGGGGAGGAGGAGCTCCCCGAGAGCCAAACCAGCCTCTCCCAGGAATCTTAACTTCATGGCTCTTTCCCACTTATTGGCTCAAGTAGGGCACATGTTTGAATCTTTTGACCACATTATTTTTCCCACGTATTTTACATAGCTATGTTTGTCTTCCTGGAAATCAAGCAAAATGCTAAAGAAGTGGCTTTTCCCTTCCTGAAGATCCCACCCATTGAGGGAATTTGCTTGTTTCCTGGTACACTCAGTCTCGGTGATGTAATAATTGAGGCCGGGGGCTGGTGGCTGTGTCCAACAGAGGAGCCGCTGGCCGTGGGGCTCAGCGTGGGAGGCTGAAGGGTTCGGAGAGACAGCCCAGGGCCTCTCGCACCCCGCTCCATATCGAACCATGTGTATGCCTCAGCAAATAGCTACTTTGGTCCCTCTGTGTTTTTGTGCACTTGGTTTTGCTTTGTTTTGTTTTTTTCTTAAATTTTTTAGAGTGGAGAGTTTGGAGAGTAAAGAGTCTGTTAATCACCTGTCAAGTTGTTCTATGTGGGCAACCAACCACCTTGTCTTCATTTGCCTGTGGCTACCCTTGTCCACAGATCTCATAAAAGCAGACAACAGAGAATAATGTTTCACCAGTGCCTCTGAAAGAGAAGCCTGTGAGCCCTAAAAGACGTGTGCAGCTGTCTGTGTAAATGTGTGAGCCCATGGTGCCTTTTTGAAACAAGCTGTACCTTTCTGTATGTCCCTGGCTGTGATGTTTTTCTTTTTGATCACTTTATCTGTGTCTGAAAGATGTAGGTTTATCTTCTTTACTCAGTCTACTGAGTCAAATGCTGATTTCTTCTGGAAACACCCTCACAGATACACCTGGAAATAATGTTTTGTCTGCTACCTGGGCATCCCTTAGCCAAGTAAAGTAAGTTGACCCATAAAATTAACCATCCATTCAGGCTTTGTTTTCTGACATGAAAGAAATGGAAAAGCAAACCAAACAAACATATTAGTGAGTAAAACAAACTCCTCAGTGGGTTTTCATTGGGTTTAATGTAGTTGGAGCCTGAGATCATGCCCCCATCATCAGACGAGCACCCTATTATTACACACACACGCATGCACATACAACACATTTCCCTTTATACCCCCTCAGAGGCGTCCATCATTGTGTAAAATCTCTTCTGAGATAAATGGGTTCTGTACTAGTAGTTGGTGAAAGCTGACTCCCAACTATTCTACCCCAATTAATTTAAATGATGCCCATTCCCCCTTGCCACTGGGAGTGGGTTAATAGAGACATGTAATCTATTAGTCCTGGCCAATGAGCCAGGAGAGAGTCTTCTGCGACTGCTTCTGGGAACAGTTTTCTAGCTCATAACACAGATCCATAAAAAGAAACAGTCTGTGTCTCTTCTTCCTCTAGTCTAGACTTTGTTGTACCTGGGAGTGATACCTATCATGACCGCAGCCACCTTCCCAGGAGCCAAAGCCAGGCCCAGGAGAGCTGTTACAGAGCTGGATCATAGCTTGTGTGCCATGTCTGGGACCCAGACCCACACCGGACCCTTCGTCATGTGTGAGACAATAGATCTGATTATTGCTTATGCCAATTTGGGTTGCGTTTGCTGTTACTGGCACCAAAAAGTAATTTAGCTGATTCAGATACACTATTTTTATGGACAACCTTCATTGTTAAGAGTTATTAATTTCGCATATTTCTTGAGCTGCTTGTATACTTGATTGTTCTGATACCACCATATGATAATTGCTAATATTCTTTGAGTTCAAATTACATGCCAGGTATAGATACAGAGGAGAATCTGCTGCCTTGTTTTAACAAGTGAAATTGCTTAGAGTCAAGAAATTTCTAATTCTTCTTTATCCCTACCCATGGTCACTTGTTACCATGTATTACTGGTTAGTGTAATGTTAAGTGGTAGCCACGTAAATTCACCAAAAATTGATGGCAAGTGAATTGATCAAACTAGACCCATAGAGCCAGTTTCTTTTGCTTCTAAAAGTCTGAACAATATTATAAAATGGACTTCTTTCATATCAGTAGATCTAAAAATTACTTCAGGTTATATAGCATCACATATTTAATCAAAATTTTAAGGCTACACTGAATTTGGCGTGCATTTAACACTAACAGTGAGACTCACTGTTTTTCAGTTACTGTAACGACGTAAGGTCCAGCTTTGCCGCCCTCGCGTGCAGGACAGGGCAGAGGGGAAGGACGAGCGCCGATCAGGAACCGGACCACACACGTTCCGTAGTCCGAGTTTATAATTTGTGTGTTTCAGAAAGAAACAATACAATAAAAATCATGAGAAGTGACCGTTGGGATACCGCATTTTGTGTGTTTATTTTTAAAAGTCCATTGCTTACCCTTACAAGCAGCATACCAGGTTTAAAGTGTCAATCCGAGAATTGTGGTGACACCAACGTACAGAGGAGGTGTCTTAGTGTTTTAAAGCTTGGGGAAGATTCTGACCTGGATTGAAAGTCAAAGCAGAGTTCCCATCACTGGTTCTTATCAGTTGTTTTTAGAAGCCTTCCTGTTCCCGGGCCTCGCTGGCCGGATAGGTGATTTGGGACCTTCCTCCATTGGTAAGAGACAGCTAGTAAACAGGCCTAGAGAAGCAAAAGTTATAGGGAAGATGAGTGCTGATAGGAAAGCAACGTGATTGAGAGCACAGAAGTGTAGATACCGGATACAGGTGACAGGGAAGCCACCATGTAAGGGGTGATGGGACTGGGCATTGAGAAATAGGTCAAGCAAAATAGGATGCTATGGGGGCTGCACAAATAAAGGTCAAAAATGGAATTAGAAATTAATCACAAAATAGATAATATTCCTGGAGTTCAGACTATAGGATAGATGGGCTACATATTTTAGCTACATTGTTTCACTTAATTCTCACACTGGCCTTGTGAAGTTGAAGCAACTATTAACCTAATTTTAGCCATGAGAATAAATGGGGCTCACTTGATACATTGTAGAACTCATATTAGGATCCAGGTTGTCTCATTCATAGCTGGCACTCTTTACCATGAGGCTCCATTATTTCAGAGTTTAAAATATTAGTGTCCTGGCAAAGCACAGCCAGTGACTGACTGCTGCCCTATATGATGGTTGCAAATAAAAACAGCCAAAGGGCCTGGCCTACCCCCTGGAGAAATCCAGCCTCACAGCTTCACAGCTTCCAAGGCAGTTGGCATCTTTGATCAAGGAAACAGGTGCTCCATCCTTCAAGTGTTGACAGCACTTGTTAGACACATGCCTTGGGCATCAGCCTCCATTTACCTGCTCAGCAAGCCACCATCCTTCAGTGCAAAGACTCTGTAATAATACAAGGGGGCTTTTAAGAGATAACATATGAGTATATCTTACCTTCACCAGTCCAAGTCTTGTTCACAAGCACTCTGCACGGATAGTCCTTATTTGCCCCTCTAGAGCTATGCTCCACCCTTCACATTGCTCTGGGTCTTGGAAGGCTGACCCTCATGAGCTCCATCAAGAGCTCCTTTGCCTCCTGGTTCTCATTTAGCTTCGTCCGTTGGGAGGCACCCGCCAGAAGTCTGAAGATAGGAAGAGGGTGAGGCCAAGGTATTTTGTCCCCTGGCTGCCTCCACACAGAGCCAGCAGTTTGGGTCCTCTCCTAAGCCCTCAGTTGTCAGACAGCCCTCTCCTATAGCTACAGAGAGAATTTTCTCTCCAGGTTCTGATGGCCACTTCTACTCTCGGGCCTTGTAGCCTCGAAGCGCTCCAAGGCTCCCTGCTGTAGCTAGTCCGGGGTGCTTCCTCGTTCCTGATCACTCCCTAACTCTGCCCACACTTCTGTAAACAGTCCCTGCACTAAAGTTACCTTCGACTCCCTGTTTGAGTGAGCCATCTGTTTCCTGCCAGGGCCCTGACTGACACACAGCAGCAACAAGCTTTGCCTAATTTAAGCAAAATGCAATTTGGGGAAGGCATGTTTGGAGTCACGGAAATCAGGGGAGTTGGGGGGATCAGGGTGGGAGAACAAGCAGGAATCAAAGGACTGCTGGAAAGTTGAGGAGCAGGAATGCCAGCTAAAGTCACTTGCTGGGAAGAGCCGAGGCCACCCACAGCCACTGTCTACATGCTCACCAACTGGCCCTGTGTCCTTTATCCACATACTCAAGAGTTTCTAGGAGAGGGCCTGGTTGCCTGAATCTGCATTATACATCCCCAGGCCAACCTGAGAAGTGGGAGGTGGGGGCTGGGGGTCAGAGCCCCTTGGCCACTGTGATAGGAAGTAGACACCACTCACCACCACCGACGAATGGGAAAACCCTTCACAATAAGAAATCAGGGTGCTAAAAGGGAGTAACGCCCCAGCAAAGGACAAATGTTGCTATAATAATTAATAAAATCATACATACAAATGGTTTGTTAACTGGGTTAGATATACAGTTGCTGGATTTATCCTAACAAGGTGCCCATGTTGCACCTCTCTTAGAACTGCACGTTTAAGGGGTCTTCTGCCCAATAACCTGACACCCAAGAACTAGAAGATTCAGAAACCAGAAACTACAAAAAACTTATCTCAAGACAATTATTCATTATATCACTTTTGGGCTAGAAACTGGCCCCAACCATTTTTTTATTTGTTAGTCTTTGAAGGTTATTTTGAATCTCTACCAGCAATCTCTTGTTTTAATCAGATTTTGATTTTTACTAGCTCCATACATAAGAAAGAGTAGTTTTATTGTGTACAAAAGACAAATACCTTATGGAAATTTAAAGATAATGCTGTTTTATTACATTTGTTGACTGTTGTATTCATAATTCACATGATTACTAAATCTAACATAAAATTTCGACTCTTTACTTTCATAGTTCTTTGGAACTATGCTTTATCTCAACCCCAAAATTAATTTACTTCATAAAGACAGAGCTGATGACTTAAGTCAACATACACTTTCCTCATCATGAATGAAAGCAATACGTATTTGTAATTGTCCCCTGGAGAATTTCTTGATACAGTCACTGTTATCAATAAAAGGAAATTCTTTTTCTTCAAAATAAAATGACACGGATGCAATGCCTCTAATTTTCAACTGAGAATTTGTGTTGTGTGAAATTAGGTTATTTGGTTGTATATATAGATATTTTTATTTCAAAATTATTAATTTACTAGAAAAATGGGGAATAAATAGAACACTGACCAGGCCAACTAGAAAGTTTCCAGGGCTGCCAATGAGTTGATTTTATTCAGCATGACAATGTGATGAAAAATGGAGATGGCTTTTTATAACAGGCATTTTGAAATTTTTCTTTAATTCAAGATGTAACCTGTCTCATCTGTTCTTGTGTCTCATATGCTCCTTGTTTTGACGATATATGTATAAAAGTGTCTATGGTTATGTTTCAATGGAATAAGAATGTTACTGCTTTAAATATATACAAATCTAATGGCTTACAATGCTTATTAGTTGCTTTGTGGAGATAAGTAAGAGAACAGAAAATCTAGCCCTTACTTTCAGAGAAGTGATATCTATAGATCTTCCCCTTCCAATTTGAAAAACATACATCTTTCCCTAACACAGTCTTAATCCATTCAAAACCTTTGAACAGGTTTTTCTAAGTGAATTGGTAGGCCACCAGCTGTTTTAATAACCAATATTAGCACAACCAAATCAGCTGGTCTGATACAGTGATTAAAGTGGCTTGGTATCCTGGATATCTAGAAACTCATGCTGAAGAAGAGGCTATTCCCTTTTACTGGCTTCTCACAGAGCGTAATTTCCAATTCTAGACTGAGATGCAGAACAGGGGCTGGCGCATTCAGCCTTCCAGCTTTGACTGCATGTGTGCCATACAAATAGATGGAAATGGGGCCACTGTTTTCCTGTGTCAGGACACTGTCAGCAGAAGTGGGAATACCAACCCACAGGCATGCAACGTCTAGTGAGTTCCAGTTTCAACACTGCTTTCTCTGCTAGATCAGGTGGCAATTGACGGAAAAACTAATATCCTGAAAGTTAATTGCTAGTTACAAGTCTGGAGTATCATTAGGTATAGGAGAAGAGTCTGCTCAGCTGCTTTAGAGAGTATTTCACATACATTTTGAGGATGCTGGTCTCTTAGGAAGAAAAAAATCTCTGATTTCTGGACTGGAATATATAAGCAGTTGTTGCTAAATCCAACTTGGGTCTGTGGTTTCCAAATTTTGAGACGTGAAAAAGAGCTATGTAGTCTGTGATGGATGGTCTCAGCTGTCTTATTCACCTTTGTGCCAGGTCTAAAGCAGCCATTCAATGAATATTTTTTGAATAAATGAAGAGATAACTGGACAAATAAATGAGCAGGAAATTTCTTGATGGCAGTGGCAGATGAATTCATTTTAAAGAGTTTTTCTGGGTCTTTGTGACTAAAAGCCTAACAGAAGACATAGTTGAGAGTGATTCTTTTAAATGCAGTCAAATTTCGCTTAAACAAAATCAACATATAAAAAAATCTGTGTTCACAAAACAAATAAATTAAAGGGTGATTATAAGCATCACAATTACCTGGAAACATGTCTTACTGTAGAGGGTTCCTCAATGTTGTCCCATGACAATTTCTCAGGTTCACAGTGGAATGAGAAATATCAGCTCAGTGTCAATATCAATTTAAGACACTGTCCATTATTCAAAATTGACCTTTCCCCATTCATGTGGTTAAAATACTAAAAAAAAAAAAAAAAAAAAAAGATAATGGACCTAGTTTGTGCTAGTTATTCCTTTTTAAAGCCCTTATTTGCCAAAATAAATTGGGGAACCTATATTGGTTCCCCAGGTTTTTGAAAGTATTTTATTGGTTTGCTAAATCCAAGTGTTGGAGACTAGCTCCACTTTTAAAATAAAATTCATTTTTATAAAAGCATAGAAATATTTCTTTTTAGAAACTTACATATTGAGTAAAGGAAGATAGTATAACATTGGCCTTAATTATCTATGATAATAATAGACAACAGGTGTTGAGTGGCTACTCTGTGTTGAGCATTGTTCTCAGGCTTTTTGAAATGTATTAATTCATTTAAATTTCATAGCAGCCCAAGAAGGACGTATTATTATCCCTACATTACAGATGAGGAGCTCCAAGCACAGAAGTCTTTGCTCCAAAAGACATAAAATACAGTGAGTAAGTTGGTAGAGCTAGGAATCAAACGAATGGCTCCTGAACATACCTGTACATTCTTATATTAAGAAACTGGGCCATATGACATTACAGTCAATTTAAAAAAAATCATTGGTTGTTGTATTCTCATGACCATACAAATGGAGGTTCAATCACCATACATTATAAACTCCTATCCAAGACTCATATTATCTTATATTTAAATTGGAGTCCCTCCCAATCTTACCTTATCAACCCAGTTCTTGATGACCTATTTTTAGCTTCAGTGTTTACACAGATATTACTTCAAGCAACATCCTCATTTCTTAAGCTCTTGTTTTGATTAGCAAGTACTGAAAAACAAAACAAGAAAACATATTTTCAAATGGGGCATTTCAACCAAATAGGAGATGAAAGCATACACTCAAATATGGTCATTAGGATTAAGTTAATTTAGGGCAAATTCAACTACTAAACATTTGTATTTCAATATCTATCTATCTATCTATCTATCTATCTATCTATCTATCTATCTATCTATCTATCATCTATCTCTCCGCAGCTTCCAAATGTAGATACCCATCCCAACAGTAAGTTCTTACTTAAAAAGAGATCACAAACTTTAGTGAGAACTC
The DNA here is from genome assembly GCF_021234165.1 of Pteronotus mesoamericanus. Lineage (NCBI taxonomy): Eukaryota > Metazoa > Chordata > Mammalia > Chiroptera > Mormoopidae > Pteronotus > Pteronotus mesoamericanus. Next base: position 4,339,385 of record NW_026555277.1, read on the forward strand.
ACATATTTCTCTGCAGTGTCAGAACTGCAAATAAAACATCATTGGGGCAGAGTGGCAAATTAGAAAGTAAAATCCATGACTGATAAATCAAATTAGACGTTTTGACCACAATGAAAAAAATAACTACCAAATTTTCAGTAAATTGAATCAAAAACAATATTTTTGTCTTTCAAAAGCTATAATACTCTTGGTAGTGGTTAAATGGTTAAAAATAGGTTTCTATCATCTTATCTTCTATGTAACACCATTTACCAAAACATTGCACTACATTTTGGGATCTGTCATTTTATTTCAATGGTAAGGAAAATAAATTTTAAGACTAAAAAGTCCTGGGTCCCTCAGAGAGTATCAGCGATTGAAGAGGCCCCGGAACAGTTTAAGGAAATTTTGTGGATTAGAATCTCCACCCCACTGTCTTGGAGTTGGGGTGTGCACATCCAATCCGAATACATTGTTAAGCATACGGGACCCTAATTTGACACTGCAGGTGACTCCTGCACAAACTCTTCTTTCAACTTGCTGGCTTCTGCTCAAGTATCCATTCCTACTAGTCCACATGCCCTAGAAAAACAGAGGAACCAGTTCTAGGACGTAGTTATCCACCTTGCACCCCACGCTCCTCCGGAGACTATCCTCCCGCCCCAACGCCAGCCCCTGCCCCCTCCCTGGCCCAGCTCAGCGAGACCCGGCCCTTTACCATCCGGCTAGGGCTCTCCAAACTTCCCCCGCCCACTGGGTCCACGTGACCAAGAACCACAAACCGACTCCACCAATCAGCAACTACCTCCGTTCAGAACCCGGTCCCCGACGCTCCCCTTTCAAATAGGCAATTTACTCCTCCCGCCCTCAGCCCCGCCCCTTTCCCCACATCTCCGCCCTGCTGGTCCCTCCCACCTTCCCAACTCCCCACTCCCCCCTCCCGCTCCCCGTCTTCGCCCCGCCTTACCTGGGGTAGCGCGCTAGTCCTCTTCTCGCGAGATTTGAGCGTCCCTTCCCCAACGCGGCGGCCGTCCGCCGCCTCCTCCCGTCCTCCCACCTCCCTCCCCCCAATCTCTCCACTCTCCGGCTCTCCTCCCTCCCTCCACCCCCTCCACCCTCTGGGCCGGATCTCGTCTCGCTGAGGCGGAGGAGGAGAAGGAGGAGGAGGACGTTCGGCTTGCGCAGTGAGATGTTTGTCCGTCGCCGCCGCCGCCGCCATCGCGGAGGAGCGCGATAAAGGGAGCTGAGTCGGACGTGAGGGGACCCCGCGGAGCAGCCGCGCCAGCGCAGCACCCCCCCCAAACGAACCTTGGCCGCCGGAGCCTGAGCCGCCGCCGCCCCCGCCGCGGCCGTCCAGGGGCCGGCCAGCTCCCCAGCCCAACCCGGGGGCCGCGCCGCCGCCCCCAGCGTCGCCCCTCGCCTGCCCGCCCGCCTTAAATGTGACACCGGCGCCTCGGAGAGCGACCCAAAGCCGCGGCCGGGAGGGTTCGGGCACCATGTCGAATCTGAGCAAAGGCACGGGCAGCCGGAAGGACACCAAAATGCGGATCCGGGCCTTTCCGGTGAGTCTCTACTCGGCACCCGGGACCCCGGGGCCGGGGAACCGGCCGAGAGCCGCACGCTAGGCCGGGGCTGAACTCCCCTAACAGGCCGCAGGCCCTGCCTCCCCTCCCCCACGCCGCCGGCCGCGGGGCGCGAGCCTTCCCGGCAACGGGGCGGCGCGGGGCCCCTGCGCGGCCGCCCTCCGGGGCCTGGCCGTTCCCGGTGCCGGGTGCCGCGCCCCCGCCCGGAACTGCTCCTCCAGCCGCCCCGCGGGCGTCGGTTGTGGCTGGGACCCCTTCGCCGGCCCCTGCACCTCTCCACGTTACTGGGGTGTATCCCCGACCCCTAGTGCTCCTCTCCCCTCTCAGTTCCCGGGACTCCCAGACCTGCGGGGATGGGGACTATCGAAGTTCTCCTTGTATGGGGCCTGTGTGTAACTTTTCACGTGTGGTTTCGCTGTGGTTTCACAAAATAACCCAGCCTGCAAGAGGGCCAGCCGAACCTTTCGGGTGATGAAGGGGACTGTCCTTTCTCTCTCCCCCACCGGTCCTCAGGAAGCGTTATGCCATCAGCCTACCCCCGACGCAGGGACAGTGGTTCCACGTAATGCTCAGTAGTAATACACTAAAAACCTCAGGTGTATTTAAAGCATCTTTCGTCCGGAAGGTTCCGAAGCACCGTACAAACTCTTGTGCAGGAATTGCCTCTCCTCCCGTAGGAGGGTCAGGAGAAACAAGCAGTAAAAAATTGAACAGCTAGTTCTCCATTTCTAAGTCCTGGAAGCCCAAAGAAATGGGTAGTCAACACCCTGGATCGCTTTACTCTTTAGGTTTTAGTGACAGCAAACATACTCTGTTTAGAAACTTTCTTTTTCAGCCTTACGTGGAGTCGTCCGCTGGCGGTGTTTAGTATGTAGGGTGTAACTTTGGATGTTCTGATTCAGATAGTGAATGGCAAGCAATTAAAATGTATTGTTGTAACAGAGAAATGGACATACTTGCCCATATCGCTACAGTAACACGTATTTGTCAAGATAGACAAACTAACAATTGAACAGAAGGTTTTAAAACAATAAAACTAGAGAAGTATCTTAGGTTTCCTCAGACTCGTAGACGTATCCTATGAGCGGGGCGGGGGCGGGGGGGAAGGGGTTTGTACTCACTTTTTATAAAGCATGATTTTTCTGAAGTGCGGTTTGCAGCGAGGAAAGACTATTAATTGTCGTAGTTAAGTAGGAAACTTACCCAAAGAGCTTGACCTCTCTGAATTCTTAAAATTTAAAAGAATACACCTGATTTAGATTTCTGAGATCGTAATAACAAGTACTAATGCCAATGTGTGGAAACTTCCTGCTTTCTGTAAATATACGTGGGATATACTCGGGGGAATTAAGTGTTTGGAAGGGATTTTGAATCTTTGAAGCTTTTTTCTTTCTAAGTAAATGTGAGAAACTACAAAGTGAGATATTTCGACCAAAGAGCACTAATGCAGTCGACTACCTCGTTTTCCCCTGTACTTAAACGATGAACTTGGTTTATGTATTTGTGCGTAATGTTTTCCTACTAAACCAGTTCTGACCATTTTTTAAGCAAAATTTAGAATTATTTAGTATTTTAAATAATATTATAAAACAAGTTTTCTAGGAAAAGTTTGCTGTTCTTGGAGTCTGAGTTCTTCTACTTCAGATTATTGCTAAAATGTGGAATAGCTCACATTTGACATCCACTTACTTATCTTAACATTCTGATTAACCAGTTCAACCTTTATCTTTTATTGTCAACTCTTTGATCTCTATAGCTTTGCTTGTTCCTACCTGTTCTCCCATTTGTTCATTCATTCAACAGATACTGACTACTGTGTGCCAGGCACTGTTAGAAGGACTTGGGATATATCAGTGTAGCTTGAAAGATCAGGATTGCTGCTTCTGGATCTTGCATTGTTGGGAGAAAATTCCATTATTACTTTAGTTGGAGAGTATAATATGTGATAGTACCAAAACTGATTTTTTTTTAAGTAGAATTATGATTATGAGCTAATTTGGATCCTTTTTGTCTCTAAATTTGTTTTCCTCAATTTTTCTAAAATCCTTTAATGAAGTTTATGACTAGTGTTTGACAATCAAGAGTTAATAATTTTTTTAAAAAACAATTTTTCATTATTGTTTAATAATTATTAACATCATTCATAAGTAGTTCCCAAGGAAAAGAACCATTGTCGTTTTTTCGTATACAAGTTTTTAAGTCACAGTTTCTTGAGCCTTTATTAAGGATAGAGATATGCCTCAGTGGTATGGTATTTCACATGGGTAAATGAGCACTTACAGACCTCTAAAATTTCTCTTCCAGGTTATGATCTTTTGCATAAGTATAGTATGCATAGATTGCTAGTTAGAAGTAGTAAATACATAGGGTTCCATAAAGAAAAAAATACTGTTTATCTGTGTACCTGTGTACATACAAATGCTGTATTTTACATTTCCATTTGGACATACAGTTACTATAATTTAAGGGAAATTATAGTTTAACCAAAGGTCTGAAGTGTTCATTTCAGATTCTGTTTTATAAAATTGATGAGTGAAACATAAAAATATGTTTGGGGATTGTTTTGTTTTCGTTGCAAAAAACTAACAGGATATTTTATCGTTGTGTAAGCCTAGTCCAGATAAAATGCTGTCAGTAGAATGAGGTTCTTTTTAGTATTTGGAGTGCATATTTTAAGTGTGCTTTCATCATTGTTCTCAAGATTAGAAGTTACACCATATCAATTTTATGTACAATTTACATTTTAAATAGACCTTTTCATAAGATTTCAAGAGGAATTGGTTCTTTTTAAGATGGATAACAATAAGGAACTTCCCACATTTATAAATTGTTGCTGAGGAAAAGTTTATGCCAGGTTTTTAAGCTTTCCTGCAGTACACAAAATATATGTCATTTAACATCTTTTTGTTTTTTGGTACCCAAAGTAACAGCAACGGCCACAAAACTTTTTTTAAGGAAGGAGGTTGTAGTTGCCAAACTCCTGGAAGCAATATGGATTTGGGCCAGAGAATGCTGCCCCCAGAAGGTCCTACTCTTCTTTCCTTGCTGTTACCGTGTGTCTCACTCTTGGGCTTGTGTTCTGCTATGTAGGATTAATTGCTGTCAGAGGAACCTTTTGTTCTTATCCCTGAAAAGCCATTCCTCATCATGTGTACTGTCCAGGGTTTTGTCCACATGAGCTTGAGAAGTTGGTTGGATTGGAGAGGATATATTTGAATGGAAGTGCTGGCCCGTCCTTTGATTTGCCTAAATTGGCATAGCCTTCAGAATTTAAGACGTTTTGAAAGTGGTTTGTCTTTAGAGTGTGATCTGTTAATGGCTTCAGTGACTAGTGTATAGAAGCATGCTCATTATGATAAAGAATCCCTGGTGGTGATGTCCAGTCCACCATCTAGATGAGTTTACCTGTGTGTCTTGGACGGGGGTTGATGTGGAGGTTACTGTTAGATGGAACCCACAAAGCAATTAACATTAGTAAGAGATTAAGTTTTAACATTATTTTTTATATACTTAAGCATGCAAGAACTTAACGGCAAATGGGGACAGTTAATGTTTTTGTTTTTCGTAGCTACCTAACACTTGCCAGATTTGGAGGAACAGCTTTGATCTTCATAATAGGTTTTTCTCCCTTAGGGAAAGTAATTGTTGCCCAGAACTACCTGGGCTATCCATACAGGAAAACTGAATAATAGTTTTGCAAATCACACAAGGTGGGGAAATAACTATAAATTTGTTTTTCATGCTCTAGTATTTCCTTATAGAGAAATTCTGGAGTAAGGTGTAGCATGTTCATTAAAGGGTTGCTTATACTTAGACTGATTGTTTTAAATAGTTTTAGGACACCCAGCTGTGTTGTAGCTGTAAGACGTTAAAAAATAAAAGTATAAAGTAGTTATCCATAAAGTATTTGTTTTGTATTACCGTCCTAGATAGCAGTTCAGAGGAACCTGGAAAATTGATACTACCAGTATTGAATTTGAAACTATTTTTGGTAGTAAAGAATATAATATAAGGTTAGAATTTGGTTTTTTAAATAATGCATTAGCCACAAGATACATTCATTCAAACAAAATAGAGAAAGCTTCATTCGTTTGTACGTACATCATTCATTCATTAAATAACAGCATTGGTCTAGTTTGGGAAGATTTTATAATTAAGACTAGAAATGGTAGTATGCCTTCCCTTTGTGTTATCAATTAGGAGACCTTAGAGATAGTTTTTTGCTTTTACTGTCATTCAAGATTATCTTAGTATTCTTTAGCAGTTTTGTTAGGTTTTTATAAAACTTGCTGGATGATTTGTAGTTTTAAATAATGCAACTCAGAATAGTTCATCTGTCCTTTGTAAAGTCAACAAAAAAGTGAAGGTGTTACTAGTAAGAACAAGTCACTGAGATGAAATACAAATTACAGTTAGTGCTTATCGGTATATTGTGAAAACTGTTTAATCATAATCTGTCAAAACATTGAATTCATTTTAGTAGCTTTTCTAATTATAAAAGTGATGCATATTAATAATAGAAAACTTAATAAATATCTAAATTATAAATAAGGAAATAAAAATTACCTGTAACAGTACAGGTATTATATTTTGATGTGTTTCCTTTTAATTTGTCATGCACATGTGAGCACACAGTAAAAGTGAGGTACAATATCATTTTATATACTGCCTTTAAAAAATACAGTATCTTACGCTACACATATTTTCATGTTAAATATATTGGAAACATAATTTTCGATGACTGTGTAATACTCTGTAGCACCTAATTTTGCTTAATCATTTCCTTACTGCCAGGTATTTTGATTAATTCCAGTGAATCCATATTTATTCTGTTATAAATAATGTAGCTGTGACTAGGCATATAAATATTTGAGCTCATTTACGATTATGGAATTACTGGGCTAACCATAATTGTTACGTATTACCAAATTGACAGAAAGGTAGTAACAGCTAACACTTACTGAATGCTGTCTTGTGCCTTGCACTGTTCTCTGTGCTTTGCATATATAAACTCATTTGATTTGCACAACTCTATAGAAACTACTATTCTCATCTGTTTCACAAACGAGGCTTTGAGAGGTTAAGGAATTTGCTTAAGGTCACTGTAATTGTAAGTGGCGGGACTGGGATTCTAACCTAGACTGTCTGGCTCTACAGTGGTGCTCTTCAGAATTAATTATACTTCTCAAGGTTGTGTCATGTTGTGTAGCAGTGTCTTAGTCAACATATACCTTTAATATCGTAGGTGAAAAAACAGTCCTTTAATGTTTTAATTTGCGTTTCTTCGACTACTTGTAAAACTGTGGAGAGTCCTTAGGGAATTTTCATTTATTTTTACATTAGTGTATCCAACATATGTACCGTATTTTGCTGTGTATAATGCACATGTTTTTTGCCCAAATTTTTTGAGGGAAAAATAAGGATGTGCATTATACATGGGCTTCTATAAAAGGATGCACATTACATGTGGGCAGCACTAAAGCTGTGGGTGCGCATTATACATAAGAGTGCATTATACACGGCAAATATGCTGAAAGTCAGGGTTTGAATTGTCAGCTCCACCTCTTCCTAGCTGTGTTATCTTTAACAAGTTAACCAGTTCTAGCCTGGGTTTTCTCCTCTGTAAAATATAAGTACTACTAGTACCTACCTTACACGGTCGTTGTGAGGTAAAAAAAATAAAACATTAGAACAATTCCTCACACACAGTTAGCTATTGCTATACCAGCACGTAGCCATGATTATGCCACAATTTAAATACTAAAATTGATGGTTATTGTCGTAACTAGTTGTATAAGGATACTGTACATTTATTTTAGTGATGCTGTCACTTTTTTGGTAAAGTTTTTAGAACTTGCATTTTGAAAAGCCTACACAATTTGTGGAAAACCACTAAGAAATTAGTCTCAAAGGATACAGGTTTGGTACCACTGGGGCACTTCAAAAGAATACTGCTGGCTCTTGGGGGATAGATTCGAAAGAGAAGTTCCAATAATGAATCTCACTTAATCTTTGGAGTAAGTCTGTAACTTTATTGGAAGAGTAAATACTCATTTGGTATGCACATTCTAATATTTACATTAAGTTTTTATCTATACTATTTTAAGTTTCCTTCCAGTTTTTCCTCCCTTTCTCCTCCACCCTCCTTTTTTGTTTCACTTATGAACTAGGTTGTGGTCCCTGCCCAAAGCTTATACCACACACCCTTTTGAACCACAGAACACTTAGCATAGTGTTAGAAACAGTGTGGATGGTTACTAAGCGATTGGTTAGCTGAGAAACTATTTCTTTAAGCCAAACCATAATAATTGATTGATTTGGTAAGTCAGTGCAAGCAAGCATCCTAGTCTCCTGAAACAATAATGACAAAGTAAAGATAGTATTATGCATTGGCAGTATTGGATTAAGCATCAGAAGTCTTCATCTGCGGTCCAGTGTTTTCTGTGTACCCTACATTTTGTTCCGTTCACCTGGACTGTTTCCTCCCAGCCTGTTCACCTGTACGCTCTGATCCCCTACTTCACTCCTCCATATCCTCAGCCCCGTTCTTGGAATTCTTAGTCTTTTCATCTGAAACCTTGCTTTGCCCTGAGGATACAGGCTATTTTCCTGAATTGAGGTGCTTGTCTTTATAATCCTTGAATCACTGGGCCCAGGTGCCATTTATTGCCACATCCATCATTCTCTTTTATGGTTCAGGCCCTTGTGAACTATTCTTTTGAATCCTCCTTACAATCCTGTCCTGACTTCTTACCTCTGCTCCCCCAGTCAGTGAAGAGTTTAATACCTTCTTTACGGACATTCTTTGTAGTTTAAATCTTAGCTTTATCCAGTGCATATGGGCATAGTTATTAATTCATTGGACTTAAAATACATTTATTGTGTGTTCCTACTAGGTATCAGGTGCTAGATAGACAATGATGATCAAACAAACTTCGCCTCTTCTATACTTGTGATCTTCACCCTGTCTTGGAGGTTGTCATTCTGTTATTTTAGAAATCTTAAATTCCCATATTGCCTTGTATCCTAGCTCCTCCATCTATTAGATGTAGGATTTAAGCAAATCATTTAACATGAACTGCCAGTTTCCACTTTGGAAGTGGGGAAAAAAGGAAAAACAATAGTACCTACCTCATAAGGTTTTTGTAAGAATAGAATTAACTAATACATGTAAAGCTCTTACAGTAGTGCCTGGCACATAGCAAGCGTTATAAATGCATGCATGCTATGATTATTATTTAATTATTTTATCGTGTTGTTTCCTTCTCATATTAATATCCTCTTGGATCTTAAGAAGACTCCTTTCATTCTCCCACTGAATGTTTACTAGCTGCCCCTTCGCTACTGCCTTCTCACAGCAAGGTCAGAACTATCAGCAAAAAGCATCTTGGATCATTCCACCTGTCTGCCTTCACTGCTTGTATATTTTAGGCTATTTTGCACACCCGGTGAAAATTGCAAGACCCAGTGGTCTGTAACTTAGTTTGTCTCTCATGGCCTCTCGAAAGTTTTTTGTGTGTCCCTTGAAAGCTCTCTCTCCTCTTTGCTGCATGAGCTCTTCCAGATTTTAATCACTGCCCTTAAGCTCTTTATTGAGAATTCTCTTAATGCTCTTCAAAAAATTTAACTACTGCTTCATTGTGAAAACTAATGTTAACTTGTGTGAGTTCCTTCAGCTTTCTTCCCTTTCAAAGTTACATCCTTTAACTTGGATCTTTACTCATTCTCAACTCCTCCTCTCAGGTCTCAGAGAAGGAAGATGTTTCTTTTCCTGTCTTCTTTATCATTGTGACTTGTGACTGCCATATCATCTTCATAGCCAAGAGTGTTCAGAGAATAGTCTGTCCTTTATTACAACACAATTTTCTTTAGAAGAGGCATCAAGTCTGTTTGTATTGATCTTTGTTAGTGCAGCACAATAGTATCCCAACAGTGCCAAATGAATGAACTAATAGACTCTTTAGTTTCTTTTCTCATCTTTAAGATGAGAACTGTAGTAATTTTTCTTATGCGTTAATTGTGACAACTGAAAGATAGAATGTCAGAAAGTGCTTTCTAATAAACAGTGGCATCACTGAGACATTTAAAAGAATTTTCCAATCATAAAGACAGAATTTTCAGCAAAAAGTAATATGTGACTAAAGAACACATAGCATAACCCATAGACACAGACAACAATGTGGTGATGGATGGGGTGAGGGGGGTGGAGAATGGGGGCATCTATAAGAGTATAAACAATAAAAATAAAGTAAAAAAAAAAAAAAAAAGTAATGTCTTTCATGTGGGACAGACCCAGGAAGGGTAAAGTTAAGTATCTTCAAAAATCTCCCTCTCTGATAATTTAGAGCAGGTCCTGTGTTGCTATTTGTATTAAGTTGTTGAACTTTAAAATCACCAGTCATTAATTCAGCCTTTTTAAAAAGGAGAGAGTCCTGTTTGCAAGGTTGTTGAAGTTAGTAGGAAATCGAGAATAGTTGCCTTAACCTTTAATCCATAGCTTTACTACTCGAAAGCATTACTTCTTTTTCTTGTCAGTTTTGAAGTTGAAACTATAATTAAGTAACACTTATTAATTTGACTTTTCATTCATTTAGTGCTTGTAATCATTGAGAAAGGAATGGATCCAAATTTGCTCTTTAAATGAGAAAGGCCTACTGCTAAGCAAAAGAATAAAGACTTGAAAGGATGTCTTTATCTACTTTCAGAAAATACAGCATTCTTTAGAGATACTTTTCTCTCAAAGCAAGCTATCATTGCTAAAAGGAATACTTTAACATACTAATTGTAAGTCATTCTTACCTAGAGCAGACCTTTACTGAGCAAAACTTAGCCTCTTCTATTTGCTCTGTCCTCTTGAAAATAATCATGAAAATTTATTTTTCCTTTTTTATTTCCAATTTATTAATAGTATGTGAGAAGTTTCTTCATAAGATTAGTAACCACCACCTGTTGAATGTCTACCTTGTGTTAGGCTTTGTTTTAAGTACTTCAAACTATAATTATCTCAAATCCTCACAACGATCTTTAGGTGTTATGACTCCTGTTTTAAATTTATCTGGGACTCAGAGACCTAGTATAACATATTTACACCTAGTGAAATACATTTAAATCTAGAAGAGGGCAGAGCTGGGATTCAGATCCCAGGCATAACTGACTCAAAAATTTGTGTTCTTTCCGTTAATACCACACTGCCTGATTATATTCTGTTAACAATTTGCTAGATTCTCAAGTATTTACTTTCTTAATAGAAACGTATTGGAAAATTAATTCTAAGGTTTCTGTTTAAATTATTAGCTGGGGCAGATTTTGGGTGACTTAAAGCTTATGCACTGCAGTGCTCTTTATGAAAAGAATTCAAAATTAAGTTCTGGGCCTTGGAAGGAGCATTCTTTTTGCAAGCTTAAGCCTTACTAGATTCAAGGTAAATGCACCACTCATAAGAGTAAATGTTATAAAAACTTTGAACCAATCAAAGTATATATTCAATAAAATTTGAATAGATAAATTGCTTAAAGGGGCCCTAGTGTGTATTGATTTTCATCAAAATTATAACAGACACATTAGTGGTCATATTTATGAGTTAAAACTTTCATTTTCAAATTATAAGGCTGATAGCACATATTTTTAACTTTGTCAGTTAAACTTATTTAAGTGTATGTGTAGGAAAAAGTGATTCCTTGAAGTTGTAAATACATGTAAATACTTTAATCTTTAATATTTTTTTTTTGTCTTTGAGACTATACTAAGAGTTAGGTTCATCAGTAAAATGAATTTTGAAGCACAAAGATCAGATATTTTAAACTCACTTTTCCTCTTGGTGTATGCAAAGACGACCTGAAAAAGGTATTTTTTTTTTTTTAAATGAATGCTATCACTGGCCAAATAAACAAGTGACTTATTTGTTGCTGTTTGTATTCATTCATTTATTTATTTGTTTTTAGAGAGGGAAAGGCCAGGAGAGAGGGAAACACCAGTGTGTGGTTGCATCTCACATGCCCCCTACTGGGGAACCGGCCTGCAACCCAGGCAACTGAACCGGCAACCCTTTGGTTCGCAGGCCGGTGCTCAGTCCACTGAGCCACACTAGCCATGACTGTATTTTAATTTTTAAAAGCTGTAAGGGACATTAGAGAGAATCTGTTCTAATGTTACTAGATTAGCAAACAGAGAACTAGATAGGACTTGAGTTTATGGAAGGACATGATTTAGAAGCATGATTTCCAGTTGAAACATTTTTTTCTCAAGACCAAACTGAAATAAGCATTTAGCTCTAGTCATTTAGTGTTTTAACATTAGCCTATTCAATTATAAAATGATTTCTTAACATTGAGCACCCAGGTGATTGGAGTTGACATAGTGTGAAGGACACACTCTTAGGACACTTGGATTTTTTTCATTGCTCTAATTAGCTGTGTGATCTTGGATAAGCCTTTAGCCACAGTTTCCTCATTTGTAAGAAGAAGAGATTTTAATTTGGGGTTATTTAGGCTCACTTCCAACTCTAAAAATTTTAGTAAAGGCATTGCACTTACATGTATGTCTAGGAAATGAAGGCTGGTATAATCTGTGACCTAAAACATTTTCTGTGATGTTGCAAAAGTCGCCTATCTTTTCAGCCTTACAATTTCCTTTCAAGTAAGAATGGCATATTTCAGCGATGATGATTGAATCCTAATATGAAGCAGTGGGAAAGGTAGCTATGTGTTTTACATCTTTCTGTGTGAGTTGACAGGTTTAGAGAAGTTTTGGGCAGGTTTGATAGCATGAGGTTTGTTCAGAAAGTATCCAGTAATAAGAAAGAGAGACGTATTGAGGAAGATGCAAGAAACATTGTGCATAGGACAGTGATGCCTCAGTCCCCTTCAGAGTGGGCACCTTGAGTACTCACACAGTTGTCCAAGCGTCTCTTCCACTGTTCAAAACACCCTGCAAAATCCTTTGTTGAAATTGCCATCAGCTACCCCATCATATTTTCCTGAATCTCATCGATGGTCTGAAATATCCTCCCTTTCAAAGGTGATGTTACTCATAAGTTTGGGAAAAGCCAGAAGTCAGAGGGCGCCAAACTGGGCTGTAGAGTGGCTAAGTTACCTGGGTGATTTGATGTTTCACCAAACAAGTCTGCATGAGACGAGATGTGATGCATGAGTGCGCCTGTTGGAGAACCAGGCGACTTCATTGGGACGACTCGGCCTTTTGTTTCTGGATCATAGCTGTAGGCCCACAATTCATCTCCGGTTATGACTTTCTTGGGGAACTCTGATTCATTGGTAGCAGTTTGAATCAATTCATTAGCAGCCGCAGCACAACGGTCCTTCTTCTCTGGTAGCAGAAGTCCTGGAATGAATTTTGCCATGGCACGTTTCATTGCAAGATCCTGAGTCAAAATGTCGGACACAGTAGTTTTTGGAATTTTCCAGATCAGCTTCTAGTTCTTGCACTGTCGGTCACTGATCTTTGATGATTGCAGCCTGTACATGTTCAGTATCCCCAGGTGTCTTGCTTGTTGCAGGTCTTGCAGAACATGGATCACTTTCAACAGGTTCTCAACCATCTTTGAAGTGTTTGTGCCACACTTTTATTTACGCTGTACTCATTGCATTTTCCCAGAAAGTCTTCTGAATCATCTGAATAGTTTCTGTAGAGGAATGTTCAAGTTTAATGCAAAATTGGATGCAGATTTGTTGCTCTACTTGCTCAGTCATTTGAATACAATGGCCACACAGTACACATGCTCACTCAAAGGCATCTACCACCCCCACTGACTAGTACAGTGAAGTTATCATTGTTCACACATGTCCATTCCAGTCCACTCTCCTCAGCTGCCAGGTTAAATCAATGTCGCATAAAATGTTTTTGTTAGATTAACAATGGCTGGACTTTTTCTGGACAGACCTCGTATGTTAATAATAATAGTTTTATATGATAGGCCTTTTACTGTCTTACCACATTGGTTTCCGTTATGTTCCTTCAATTAAAAGACAGAGTTAACTGGCAGTTTATACTATTTCACATATTTATCTTTTCCTTTGGATTGTGCGTAGTTGGTTCTAGTATAAACTAATTTGTTACTTACCTTACAGTTTATAGAGCTTTTTACACATTATCATAGTTTTAGAAGAACTGGTTTTCCCATTAAAAAAAGAAACTTAGTTACTTAAGCTAGAGAGGAGACAGTATTACCACTTTTGATTAAAATCAATACTTTTAGATTATAGGATAAAAGTATGGAATTCAGACATACATGTAGATTTAAAGTATTTTCCCTGTAACATAACTACTACTTTGAAATATCACCCAAAATATGAGTTCTACCTTTCTATAATTTCTGTTTTCCAGATGAATGTTTAAATAAAGCAGTTCTATACACAGGATCCTTAATAGTGTTTGGTATTTAATAACATATTGGGAAATACAGCCAATGTTTTTATTAAAGTGTTGATCTTACAGAAGTAATAATTTATCTTAATAAGGAGGCTCTCTGACTGTAATATCTGAAGAGTTTCAGTCAAGGTGAATGTAGTGTAGTCTCTGGAAAAAATGTGTTTCAGGGTGCCAGGTAACATGTCTTTAATACCAACAGAGGATAGTGACTAACTTCTTGCCTCAATGAGAATAGTACTTAGGATTGTATCTTATTTGCTGTGGTCATTATCAGACTGAAATGTTACACGTTTTTTAATAAATGCCAAAGTAATTCACAGAGATACAGTTGAAATAATACTGTATTGTTTGAACTTAAATCACTTGTGATTTAAATGGATTTTAATAGTCAAATCTGGAAGCTCAACTTGCGTCTTTGAAAAAAATGTTCCAAATTTTCAAATTGATTTTTGAACAGCCTAACTCATGTTGAGGTCTGAATTATAGATTGTAATTGAAACTTCTGTTGATGAATTGGCTTTTTCATCATGTTACTCTTCTATAATTTAATAAAGTTGGAGGCCATTTAAGTGTAGATCAGACTTAGTTTGTGATTTCACAGAATTGTCTCAGGCTGTTGTGCTTTTCTAATTGATAATCTTTTTCTTTCTTCCCTTGACATCAGTTACTACTTTGGGCAACCCAGTTTCACTCCTACCTGGTCTCCACTGGAACCAAATAGAAACCAGTTGACCAAACATCAACTGGTAGCCTTAACTTTATATTTAGGTTGAATCTTTAAGACCATGTATGTCTCTTCTGTGTAGTAAAGAAACAGACACATTTATTAAGTGTGCAAAATGTTTTCACAAACTTATGTGCCACACAATACACCATCTTCTCCCATTTCTCACTCCCGAAGCAGGTGAGGAAAGTGAAGTTTGGAAAGTTAAATAATTTACCCAAAGTCTGAATGTTTTCTGCTGGGCTGTTATCCTCAAAACTGGGATCTTTGGCTATATTTTTGCTGGTGTGAGGTTGCTTGAAGATGAACTGATAGATATGATTAATTGCAGATGTCATAAATTATTACATAGTTGTTGGTCATCGAGTAAGATTAATCATCATTAATAATAACTAGACTGCATTTAAGTCATTTTTTATTGTTGTCTAGTCATTGTGCCATGCATTATAAAGGATAAAATAAAGGAAAAAATAAAGGAAGAGAGACTTTATATCACTCTTAGATGCTTACAGTGTGGGAGGGAGCTTCCTTTTCATAATTTATGACTTAGTTGTGTCTGACTAGAACACTGCCATTCCTCAAATATTTGTACCAAAGCAACTTTTTTAAGGCTGAAGCTTAAAATTAAGATAAGCATTTTTCCTTGTTTATTTTTTTCTAGCTGTGTCATTCTGAATTGCTTGGAATTTCAAATTCTCACCCTTTTCCCCCACCCACCCTGTTCTGAATTTCTTATAGAAAATTATTCAGAAGGGACTAAAGACTTCTTGTCCTTTGTATATAGTGAATGTGAATACAGTTCTCTTCATTATAGTTTTAATTGGCCCATGCTGTAGTTCTCCCCAACTCTTAGAAATAAATTACCTGACCTTCAAGATGTGTAAGTATATAAGAGACTTAGATCCTTTCAAATTCGGGCATTTTGGAGGTTATGTTTTTGTATCATTTGAAGTAATGTAGGTAAAAAATCAGAGGTGTTTGTGAAAGAAAATAAAGATGGTTAGCATTATTTTTGTTATTGGTATTTTCTAATGAGGGAATTTTAATCATGGACTGGGGAAAGGTAAGGGGGAGAAGGTCCCTTTTAAAAATTAAAGTCTTGATTTGTTTTTTAAAAGTCTTACTAAATCTTAAGAATTTAAGAATACTTAATTATATCTTTCCTTTAAAGGGGGTCTTTAGCTTCTTTTCCTGCTAAATGATTTTGCTCTGCTTGATGATCACTTTGTAACTCGAGCTTCTTAGGGATAGATACTGTATACACCTAACAATGAACAAATATTAAGTGCTTGTGTGTATATATGTGCATTTTATCATTTTATTGTTTTGCTGAAGTATTGTTACCAGATCCCTTCCTGAGTATGCTTGCAGTCTTAAGTCAGTTTCAGCAAATGGAATTAAAATCCTCCTCACATAATTTAAAATTAGAATGTTGTGGCTCTTTTCTTTTTTAATGTACATAAAACTAGGGCCTTTAAATTTTGTGAAAGCTAATGTGCTCTGTATGAAGGATGGGTGAGTGAGAATGTCAAGTTGTTTATTTGCATAATTATTTTGCCACAGTTGTTGACATGTTCAGTGATGGCAAAAAAAAGTATGTATATGTAGGAATTTGCACTTGAAGCTAGTTTCCTCTGGCATATTGTTTTTGGACTTGTTTAATTTTGGGTAACATTTTGACTATGGATCTTCTCGTTGATGGCCTTTTCCATTCACTGATTTCCTCCCGGTTAACACTTACTAATAAAATTCATGATTAAGCAGCCTTGTGAGGTATTTTGTTACGTGAATGGAAAATGTGAAAATACTACTTGCTATCCAAAATTTGAGTTTGTTGCTTGCACGTTATTGTACTTCATTTCAAGAAATACATTTGACTATTTAAAAATCATGTTAATTGCTGTAAATAAGCACATTAAAATAATTTTCTATAAAGCCCTTTTGAACTTAGTAATTCACATGTTCATGTTTTTAAAATTGCATTGGTGTAATAACATAGGTAAAATGATAATTCATTCACTAGATGTTTACTATGACCTTCTGAATGGCACTGAAGAAAAATGAACAGTCTTAAGTGTATCTCACTCTTGTTAAAAAAGATGCCCAAACATATTATGAAGTATGGGAATGTAGTGTTAGCTATAACCTGAGTATTATGAAACAGCTAAGAAGGAATCATTAGCTTTGCTTTAGGTCAGAGAATGATCCCTGGAGATTGACACCTGAGCTGTGTTTCAGGGCTATGTGAAGAGTCAGATAAAGAAAGTAGGGAGTGGGGGGCATAAGAAGACATGGGAGAGTGGTGAGTGGGTAGGAGGAGTGACAGTGGTCTGGATGTACCGTTGGTTTAATGTTGTTCAGGAATAAAGGTAAACTAAGTAATGGTGAGTGAAAAATGAAGTTAAAGTAGGCATAGACTCCATCTTCAAGATTGTTATATTCCCTTCTAAAATATACCCCCTACAGCCCTGCCATTGAGAGTTGGCTTTTGAATTGAACATGGGCATGATGATGCTCATGTTTATTTTGGTGGTGATTTTGACGAAGATAGATTTGAAGAGAATATTAGAGTTCATGATGGTTGGAAGGCTCTTGCAAAGATCTAGATGAAAGTTTTAAGGCAGTAATAAGCTGGGTGAAAGAATGGGAACATATTTTGCCTAATGTTAACAGCACCTGATGAACGGATGAGAAGGAGTTGAGAGAGAAGAAAAAAGAAAAGTTAAGGGTTATGCTTCTATCTTGTTATAGCTAGGTGGTTGTGTTACCGCTGCAATCTGATAATACGGGAGGAAAATTTGGGTAGGTATGGAGAGTCAGTTTAGCAGGGAAATTTTGGACATGCTAAGTTTGATCCTTGGTCTGGAGCATTTGATTGGAGATGTCTAGCAGCTAGTTGAATAAAGTAGTTTTAGGCTTTAGTAGTTTTGGACTGGCAATATAGATTTGGGGGCAATTAACATATAAGCCAGTAATTTATCTTACTTCATATGTAGGCCAGACTTTTTGGGAAATCTGAGCTAGGAATCCACTCTCCAGAAAGATGTACCTATATTATATTTGCGAAATTTTGTTAGTTAAGAGGCTCCAGAATCCCTTGCGAGTCTAGTGTTGTGAATTTTAGAATCCTAGATGTTTGGGTAGTCGTAACCATGAATGAAAACGCATAGGGACCCAGTGTAAAGCAAAAAGAGCCAAGGACAGAACTCTGAGGATTAAAATGATTTATAAGGCAGTGGATGAATAGGAGACATGAAGTAGGGGAACACTGATTTCTGAAAGAAGGTTACACTATACTGACTTACGTTTATTTAGAACACTTGTACTCTTAAGGTACTTTTGCTTTGGTTCATATTTGTTTATTTGCTAAGCTTGAAAAGCTGTATTTTTTTCTGACATTTGATGCCCACAGATGAGAGGTCAAGATATTCTATCATTGGGTTCTTTTGTTAGTCAGTGTGAAAGGAATTATACTGTGTTCTGGACTGGGCAGAATTCTACTGACATTCTCATTTAATCTTCATGACAATTCTTTGAGATAGATATTGTTATTGAATCTGCTTTACACGTGAGGAAATAAAGGCTTAGAGGAGTTAAGTAACTTGCCCAAGGCCACGTGGCCTGTGAATTTAAAACAGCCATGACACAAATTCAGACCATTCAGACAGGAAAACCTGGGTTCTCTAGTAGTATGCCATTCTGTGTTTACTGAGATAAGTGATTGGCACTGTGATAGTACTTCACCATGTTAGCAAAGTAGCATGTGAGTGAGTCCAAGATTATGGACTAGTTTTGGGATGTATGAATTCTAATCCTAGCTCTATGATTTGGGTTAAGTCATTTAATTTCTATTTTGTTTTCCTTTGTTTGAAAATTTTTATACCTGAGCAATCACCAGAAGAAACATTGTTGTTGTGTTGCTCCAACTCTGCTCAGTAAGTCATAAATGCTGAGGAAAATTCTAATACAATATTGGATTACAAAACAACTTTTATGTGAGAAGTGATTTTATCATAATGTGAGAGTACTTGTACAATATCTGAAGCCTTTTGGTTTATGTTTTTTAAATTCTTTAGTCTCTAAGAGAAAATTCAGTAATTTATGCTGGGTAGAAACATTTTTTTACATTTTCTAGCTTTCATGGAAACTTATGTTATAGAGCTTGAAAGGTCATTTGAAGGTTAGCTCAACTATTAGCAGTATAGTTATCTTTGGAATTTATAGTCCATACATACTCTGCTCTTACTCTGAAATTGTTCTGAATATTCTGCCTTGGCTGTTTGCTATTTAATATTAAGGGGTGGTTTCTTAGTCTGCTTTCTCATAACCTCTGTATATCGTCAGCAAACTAAAACGACATTGCACAGACAGTAGTCCCCCTTGTACATGGGATAAATGCCAGTACCCTCAGTGGATACCTGAGATTGTGGTCGTACCAAACAATAACAAAATAGAAGTTATAACAGTATAATGAAACAAAAATTATATGAATATGGTAATTTGTTTGAGAGGATCCCTTATGCTAAAGTCTACATACAGGCTCAGTGCTTTCTTGCTGCTGTCATTCAGAACCTGTTTTTTGTTCATGTCTTCTACACACAAATTTAGTGCCTTTTCCACCTTAACTAAGGACTTACCATGCCATGCCCTGTGGCTGTTTGACAGCTAAACTAGCACAAATTTCTTTTTCCTTCCTCACGATGTCATGAGTAATACAGTCATTCTTACTGTAGATCTTCACAATTTCAGCATATGTTTTGTTTTGTTTACAAGTTAAGAACTTTAACCTTTTTGCTTAAAAGAAGCACTTCACAACTTCTCTTTGGCATATGCAAATTGCCAGCATCACTACTCTTGTGCTTCGGGGCCATTTTTCAATAAAGTAAGGGTTACTTGAATACAGGTCTAAGAGCTGCCAAGTGACTGATGGGTGGGTAACATATAGTGTGGGCATGGTGGATGGAGGGATGATTTGTGTTCTGGGGTGGACAGAGCAGGATGGTGCAAGATATCATCATGCTATTTAGACGGTGCATAATTTAAAAACTATGAATGTTAATTTCTGGAATTTTTTATTTAATATTTTCAGACCATGGTTGACAGTGGATAATTGAAATCACAGAAGGCAAAATTGTAGATATGCGGAACTACTGTACGTGGAGTAGTGAGCCCATTATCATCACATGGGCTTGTATTTTTTATTTGTGAAAAGTTATAAATAGTTACATCTTACCTTATATTTGATATGGTTGGCACCCTATATATCAGAATATCTGACCAAAAAATAGTGGTTTAGGTGTAGGGGTAAATTCTTGTTAAGGCCATTTCAGAAAAGTTTTATAGACCTGGATTGAATAAGATTTGAGAAACAGGAAAGAAGTTGTTCTCCTGAAGAGTTTCTTTTTATAAGCTCTCCAGAACAGATTTGAGTAATAAGACTCAGTTTGAGTCATCTGCTTAAGAATCCTCTTGATTGATAGTTGAGCTGGTATTTTATTGCTAGGTTGATTGAAAAAACTATTTTCCCTACCAACTCCTTTTTCTTATACATTTATACTCATTGGACATGGCTTGGAGAACTTTTTTTTTTTAACCACTTTATGTAGGTATACAAAAAACTGTACATATATTTAATGTATGCAACTTGATGAGTTTGGACGTAAGTATTCACCTGTGAAACCATCACCACCATCTATACAATAAGCATATCCTTCTTTTCCAACAGTTTTTTCTCTGCCCTCTTTGGAGGGAATTCTTCTAGTTAGTAATTTCTATTCAGGTCAGAAGTATGTGTGAAAGTAATGAGTAATTGTTGCAGGATTTCCCAGGTCGTGAATCTAGAACTTGTATGAGATTCTTTATTTCTAGAAATAAAGAGTCAACGGTGAAAAAAATTCCTGCCTTCATGGAGCTGACATTTGACTGTCGGGAGGGAGGCCAGGAAATGAAGTGTGGAATGTGGGGTTGGGATTTGAGGGTCACTAGTAGGGGGCCGCAGCTACTTTTAAAAGAGTGGGCAGTTAAAGCTGCTTTTTTAGGTGACAGTTGAGCACAGTTGAGGTTGATAAGTGAATGAGCCATGCAGGTATCTGCGTGGTGAACATTTCAGAGAGAGCAGCAGATCCAAATACCCTAAAGTAAACTTTTTGGTGTATTTCAGGGACTAACAAGGAAGCTGATGTGACTGAAGCAGAGTGAGCAAGGAGGAGGGCTAGCTGAAGTCACAGAGATGATCCGATCTACTAAGGCTTTGTGAAATAGTTGAAAGACTTCAAATGAAGTGAGGAGTACCTTGAGGGTTGTGAACAGATGAGTGACACAATTTGATTTATATTTTCAGAGGGTCAGTTTGATTGCTCTCTAATAATAGGCCAAGAGCAGAAACAGTTAGGAGGCTGTTGCAATAATCTGAGAGATGATGGTGGTTTGGACTAGACTACTAGCAGTGGAATTAGTGAGGGGGACTTACATTCTGTGTACATTTTGAAAGCAGAGACAACAGAATTTCCTGTTGGACTGTAAGTGAGGTAAGGGTATAAAGAGGATTACAAGCTTTTTGGCATTAACAGATGTAAGGATGGATTGGACATTTCCTCAGTTGGAGAAAAATGCCAGAGAAGCAGACTTAGGGGGAAAGATGAGGGTTTCTGTTTTAGACTTGATAGTAAGCATTCAAGGAGAAACACTGAGTAGGAAGCTGAATATATGTGTCTGGTATTAGGGGAGAGGGCCAAATAGGATATAAACATGTTTAGGCAAACTTAAAGCCACGAGAATAGATGAGATCAACTTCACCTTCTAAAAACAATATGGATAGACAAATATTTTAGAACCTGAACCTTACGGTTGGAGGTTGTGATGAGTAAGAACTGGTAAGCAGAGTGACAAATAGGGGCCAATAGAATAGAAAGGAAAGAAAGATGTAGTGTCTGGAAGGCAAGTGAAAAATATGTTTCCAGTAGGATTAATCAGCTCTTTCATGCTGCCAGATAGGTCTGATGTGATAAGAACTGAGACTTGGACTATTTCAGTATAGCAATGCGGAAGTCACTGGTGATATTCTTGAGTAATTTCAGTGAAATGGTAGAGATTGAAGCCTTACTAGAGTGTCTTCGAGATATAATGGGAAAAATAGGAACTGGAGACAGTGAACATATTCTCCTTTGCCCTATGATTTTGCTGTAAATGTGAAAGAGAGAAATTAGGTGGTGCTGCAGAAATATGTGGGGTTGTGAAGATTGTTTAAGATGGGAAACTGATGATGTTGAATGCAGATGAAAATTACATAGCACAGAGGAAAAAATTTGATGGTGCTGAGAGGGGAGATTGCTAAAGGCGGTCCTTGAATAGGCGAGTTGTGATGGAACTAGAGCAGTACTTGTTAAACTTCATTCTGTACACATATTACCTGGGTTTCTTGTTAAAATGCAGGTAATGGTTCTGTAGGTCTGGATGGGGGGTCTGAAATCCTTTTCTAACAAGTTCCTAGAATTTGTCTGTTTTTGGTCCCTGTAATTTGAGTATGAGAACTTGGCGTTTTGAGCACAAGAACTGGCAGATTATATTGGTATGCAGTCAGCTAGGTTAATGGATATGGTGAGTTCGTGCAGTTTCTTTTCAGGTTGTTCCTGTTTTCTCAATGGAACAGGAAACAAGTCATTATCCTAGAGTGAGGATGGAGGAGATGGTGGAAAATTATCTAGGAGAGTTGTGTCAGTAGACGAGTAAAGTAGGATTGTGGGGTTGCACTAAGGGCCCACTTGTGATTAATGGCCATGAATTTAGACTGAGATGGATTAAATATGGGTGTATGTTCATTACTTTCCATTACATGGGTGCAGGTGAAGTGTAGGCAGGCAGTTGAGGCTTAGGATGGCGTGTATTTAGAGGGAGGAAAAGAGGAGCAAGTGACTTTCATTGTATAAAAAGTAGTTAAAATGGTGGACCAGGGTGTCTTAAATTGGGAAAGGAGGAAAAGGTGAGAGTGCTATATCTTAAATAGAGAAAATGTGGTGGGATTTTTTTTTGTGTGTTCGTTGGTTGGTTTTGGCTTTGGTTTTTTGTTTGCTTTGTTTTTAATTGCAGGTCTTCTCCCTATCTTTAATTTGCTAAGGAGCTCTGTAAATCTCCAGGAAAGGAAATCTCTGAACTTGTGTTATACTAATAAACTTAGGGGAAGGACGTCTCACACTTTTATCTAAAGCAACTATTAACATCAGGGATTACGGTTTTACATAAAGTGGAGGGTTCTGCTGTAGATAAGAAGGGAGGGAGGTCCTAAAGGATTTTTAAAAAATTGTTTCTATCTGAAAACGATTTTTAAATGTATTTCTTTATTTCTGTTAAAACAGGTTGTTAATATCCTTATAAATCATACAGCTTTATCATTATTATAGCCATATAATAAAATATTTACTCTATGGAAAAATACAAATTTCAACCATTGGTTTTTTGTTTCTTTTTTTTTTTTTGTCTCTTTTTCTCTCTTGGATATTACAGATGACCATGGATGAAAAATATGTAAACAGCATTTGGGACCTTCTGAAAAATGCAATTCAAGAAATCCAGCGTAAGAATAACAGTGGTCTTAGTTTTGAGGAGCTCTATAGAAATGCATATACAATGGTTTTGCATAAACATGGAGAAAAGCTCTACACTGGACTAAGAGAAGTTGTTACCGAACATCTCATAAATAAGGTATCCAACTTTAAAGGACTGTTGCTAATTATATTGAATCTAGAAAATCCTTTATACCATATTTTACTTTGACTAGAAGTAGTATTTTTAAAGGCTCCAGGAAACCTTTAGAAATAATAATTAATTGGTTGTATTTTAAAACCTTTCTCAAAACTTGTAATCAGGTAAATCAGAATTTAAGGAAACATACTTTCAGTAATTTACAAATGCTTATTGATATGTTAATTATATATCTTTTTCCTTAAAATGCTTAATCAATATTAGTTTTCTCCATTTTCTCTGTAAAATACTAAAAGCACATTGTTTTAAAAATATTGTCTTAAGATTTTTAACCATTTGAAATTGACTTTATTCATTTTAACTGAGTTTTGCTATACAAATGTGAATTTAAAAAATATAGTGGTGGGCTGTTAACATTATAAAATAGTTCTTTGGTCCCCAAAAAATGTATTTGTTTTTTTAGAACATGTTTTTATAGAGCAAACTCTTCCACTGCAAGTATGTCTTGCTTTTAAGATTGTCAGATAAAGTGTAAATGCCACAGATAAATAAAAACTTCTCAGAATTTTTGTGGTATTAGAGATTTGATTTTTTTTAATTTTATTTTGAAAAAATGGAAAAGTTGCACCAATAGTACAATGATCTGTTTTACTGTAGATTTTCTAGTTGTTAATATTTTACTGCATTTTTGCCAACCTTTTTATTGATCTTATTACTATTATTGGTGTTATTATTGCTGAACAATTAGAGAATAAGTTTTAGATTTATTTATCCTCAAATACTGTGGAGTGTTTCTCCTGAGAACAAGGAAATTCTCTTATTTAACCAAAGAACAATGTTTAAAACCAGGCAGTTTAACATTATTGTAATACTGTTACCTAATAC
Organism: Pteronotus mesoamericanus; assembly: GCF_021234165.1. Taxonomy (NCBI): domain Eukaryota; kingdom Metazoa; phylum Chordata; class Mammalia; order Chiroptera; family Mormoopidae; genus Pteronotus; species Pteronotus mesoamericanus. The sequence goes on from NW_026555277.1 coordinate 4,363,637, forward strand.
AGTCCACGTGTAAATTCACCCTTGTGCTGTGTAGCAGTGATGTCTTTTATAGCAGTTTGTTTTCTGATCCAGGATCCAATCCAGGATCACACACACAATTCCTCAGCCTTTCTTTGTCTTTCAACACATTGACATTTTTGAAGAGTATAGGTCAGTTGTTTTGTAGATTGTCCCTCAGTTTTTGGTTTGTCTGATTGTTTCCTCATGACTAGTTTCAGGTTATGCATTTTTGGCAGGAATAATACATAAGTGATGTTGTGTCCTCAGTGCATCACATCAGGAGGCACATGATGTCAGTTTATCCCATTATTGGTGATGTTAACTTTGATCACTTGGTGTTCGCCAGATTTCTCCACTGTAAAGGTACCTTTTTTCCCTTTGTAATTCATAAGTAATTTGTTCAGATATATTTTGAGACTGTGTAAATATCCTGTTCCCCAAGAAACTTTCATGTAATGGTTTCAGCATCCATTGATGATTCTTGCATGAATCATTATTACTGTAGTGGTTACAAAATAGTCACTTTTTATTTCTACTATTCTTTCTGCAGGTCTTTTCCCTTAAGTGGAATTAACGTGAGCAGTAGCTAGTATCATAAAGCAGGTGATTGTGTTGTTCATGCAATTCAACAGTCCTTCATTAAGTGCCTACTGTGCACAGCTTTCTAGGGAAGTACAGTGGATGTACAGTATATAACAATATATGATACTGTCCCTTCCTAGGTTTGTTTTTACTGTAATGTGAGAGATGATACACACATTTAGATAACAGTGTGAGGCATTATATAAATAAGTGGTAAATAAGTTACCCTGGGCCGTAAGGTTTCATGAAAAAGGAGCAATTGGAACTAAGTTGTGACAAATTTGGAATATAAGTAAACAACGGGGAAGGCATTCCAGGGATTGCAGATGTCACATGATTATATAGAAATGTATGCTCAGGTAGTAAGTAAGTAGAGTTTGATTGACGGGGGGCGGGTGGTGGTGTGTGTAATAATTTATGGGGATTAGTGGATTATAGTGTTGCAAAAATGGTTTGGGAACAAATTGGAGAAAAACTTGATTGCCACGTTAAGGGATTTGGACTTAACTGTTGAGATTTATTGGATGTTTTCAGTAGATGATAGTGTGACAGTATTTTAGGAAGATTAAGATGGAAGTGATAGACATGTAGAATTTAGAGGTGGTTTGATAGAAGCAGGGGAAAACCCAGACAAATCTGAGTAGTCCGATAGGCTAGAAATGAATTGATGATACCAGAAATTCTAAAGAAAGACTATATAGAATTTGATTATTTAGAAAATGATGGTGTCACCAATAGAAATATTGTGAAGTTGGAATGGAAAAGTGCTTTGGAAATAGAGGAAATGAAAAATTTTGTTTTAGGTTATATTGGAAATTTTTATAGTTGGCAGGCACCTAGGAAATTATTTTACATTTGAAGAAGATAGAGGGTGAGATTGTAATAAGATGCTCAAGTAGAAATATATGTTTGGAGATACACAGGATTAGAGCTTGGGCAGGAGCACAGCCCTGAAGGTCAGTTCGGCATTTGGTAGCCTATACTGAGGAATAAGTATTGGAGTTCAGAGAACAAATATCCCGGAGCCAGGGGATGAATCTCCAAGAGCAGACTGGTTAAATAGGTATGGGAAAATAAAGAAGACTCATTTGCAAAGCTTGTCAGCAAAAGAAAGGTAGAGTGGAAGAGTTTTGCTTAAAGCTCTTGAATGGGGAGAAGATTGGAGCAACTGAGTTTTTTCGTGCAGAGTTGGGAACTATGGGGAAGTAAAGGTAGAAGAGAGGGGCATGTTCCCATTTGCCAGAGTTCTGTTGGGAATGATGATAACAATCACGACTGACCCTTAATTACTATATACCAGGTCCAGTTCCAATGCTTTTTACAAGTATTAACTTAATGGTCACAATCCAGTGAGTCAGATACTACTATTATCTCTAATTTTACAAGTGAAGAAACTGAGGCACAGAGAATTGGTAATTTGTCCAGATGCACAAAGCTAGTAAATGGCCTAGACATGTTCAGTCAATGTGGCTTCAGGCTGTCCTTGACCTCTATATAGATTGGCTGCTGAGGCATACATAGTGAATGGATCAAGATGCAGTAAATATGCCAGCCTTAAGGGTGCATAGGGGTCTTTAAGTAAATTGGCTCAATGTTTGTAAAGCTATAGTCCTTTAAGTTCTAGGTCTTAGCTTATGTAATTAAAATGAAGAAATTGGCAGTAGTATTTCCGAGATTCCTTAGTTCTAAAACTGTTACGAATCCAATAATTAAACCATGTATCTTCTGAAAATAAGATAAAGAGGCTTGGAGAAGCCCATGTGGAGAATATGCTTAGGAACTGTTAAGTAAGGAAAAAGATAGCTCAGTAGAAAATGGCCTGAATGTGTATTTGGGGTTTTTTTTTTTTTGTTTTTTGTTTTTTAAGCAGTGTTTTGCAGCTTGGGCACAGATGTAGAAAAATATCTGTAGTTATTGTGCTATATTTGAGAATTGGTGAGGTCAATCCAAAAAGTGAGGAGAGGAGGCCAGAGTGTGGGGCCAGTGTTTAAGTTACTGATTTTTGGACTCTGCAACATGGTTAGGTAGAAATTGAAGTCATGTGAACAAATAACTCCATGGTAACAGTGAAAGCTTTAGCGTATTTTCAGTTGCTTAAAGTGGTCCTATATATAAGGTTAACTCTCATTTTTAAATATAGGCAGTTCCCCCAATATATCCCAGAGAAACATGTATTCAAGTTGAATGTGCTAAAGAAATTAAAAATACTTGCTGAGTTCTTTATTATTTTTCATTTTACACAGGCCTTTAATGATGTATCTTCAGCATCTAAAAATGTTCTTTAACTTTTTCCTTTCACTCATTTGCTCAGTTTATACTGTCAGTTTCTGACTAAGAAATGTACCAATTTCAGCATATCTAATTCTTTATCTCAGTGGAATTACTTTTTGAAACTGCTAGTATCTGTGCTTTCATTTTTGTGTTTTCCATTCACCTTAATTGATTTTTACTTTTATTTTATCAAAACTTAACTGTAAATACTACCGTGTGGAGGCACTGCCAAAAGAGGTCTATTTAAGTGGCAGGCTAGGGCCATCATACTGTAGCTCAAAATGTTCGTCCCCCGATGTAGGAAGTTTCACACGTGTTCTACCGAATGGGACTTTTAGGAACGTTTCTGATAAAATGTGCTAAGTGCAGTTGGCATGAAAATCAGTATCAGGGGTCTCAACATTCCACCTTCAGACAGGAAGATGAATAAATGTTTAGGGTTCTGTGGTATCAGTGTAACTTATCTTCGGTCTCAAGGATCATATCCCTTTGTGTTTTGAAAGCATTACTACATGGTCTGTTCTTCAGTTTTTTGTTCATTGCTCTTGTAGTACTTAGTTGAACTTCCATATATATATAATTTTTAGGCAAAGTGAACCTTTGTAGTGTTTTAGTGCTCTTGGTGTAGATAGCCAGAGCCTATCTCTTCGCATTGAAGAACACAAAGGAAATACGATTTTTACTTGGAATCAGTAGAATCAGGGATGGTTCTTAGTTTGTTGGTACCCCGATTTCAAGATGAGAATAGTGAACATTTTGAGGAACATTTTTGGTTAAGCAGAATGGTGCAAACTGAGAGAACACTTCTTTGGGATGAAAGAGTCTGACCATTGACTTCGGAAATGAATTCACAAAATTGAAGCAGGCATAGAAAAGCTAAATGCTAATTTCTGTTTCTTAGTAGTATTTCTTTCTCTCTCTAGAAGAATGTTCCCTTTGAGGAAACTGAGACCGAAAGGAATTCGGTGAATTTCACAAGACCGCAAAACAAAAATGAGGGTGTGATGTGGCTTTTGTGCTTGTCCATAAGAAAAATCTTGTCTTACTTTAGTAAATATGAAAACATTTCAGATTTCACAGGAATTATTTTTTCTTTAACATGTTTTCTAAATAAAATAATTTTAAAAGCATGGTTATATTGGAGAGGAAAAAGTTCTGCTACTTTCCAGTTTTAAGAATTTTTAAGTTATACGTCATTTTGTTAAAGCCTCAAATTGTGTCCTTGTAAAACATCGCAGAATTCAGCATTCACAGGTATTCATTATTTGCCAGGCTCTGACTTAGGTGTAAGAAATATGTTGGTAAATAGAAGGCATCTGGTCCCTGGAACAGATAAACAAATGTTATAAAATATAATGAAGAAAACCGGATACAGTGATAAAGGAAATTGACGAGGGCAAGTACATAGGCCAAAAAAGGGCTCTTTGAGGAAGTAGTGATTTTTAAACTAAGGCTTGAAGAATGAAAAAGGTGTTCATGAGACGAATGGGTTGAAGAGCATTCCAGGCAAAGGGAGTGCTTCTAAAGCCTTTTTTTTTTTTTTTTTTTTTTCCCTTCTGTGAAGGACAAGATAGTCAATATTTTCAGCTTTCCAAGCTAGACGTTCTTTGTCAGGGCTTCTTAACTCTCCTGTTGTAGCACAGTAACAACAATAGACCATATATAATGAATGGTGGGGTGGTACTTCAAGAAAATTTTACTTTAAAAAGGTAGCAAGCCGTCTTTGTCCATCTCTGGACTAGAGAAATTGAAGGATGGGGGGGGGGCCTGTCGTGAATGGGAAGTTAAGAATTGGTGGTGAGGAAGAGTGGGTGCAGATGAGGTCAGAGAGAGAAGCAGAAGCCAGATCATGGCAGCCTTTGAGGTCTGGGTATAAGGACTTCATACTGATTTGTGTATACAGTAGGAAGCCACGCAAGGATTGTAAGCAAGACAGCGACATGATCTAATTAGGGTTTTAAAACACTACTCTGGTTGCTGTGTGGTAAATAAGTTAGAGAGCTCCAAGTTGGAGGGCTCAAGAGTTGAAGTGAGGGGAACAGAAAGGAATAATTCAGTAGCTTTGGGTGAGCGATACTGGTGATTTGCACCAGTCTAGTGACAATGGGGATAGAACAAAATTTCAGGTGTAAAAAAATTGTCTTCAAATTGATTATATATAATGAAGAAGAGGGAAAAATGATTTCTAGATTTGGGGCTCTTGGACAATTCAGTGATTCCATTTCTTTTTTCTTATTTTTTTTAAATCCTCACCAGAGGATATGGTTACTGATTTTTTTCTTTTCTCTTTTGTTTTTTTTGAGAGAGAAACGTTGATCAGTTCCCTGACCAGGGATTGAACCCACAACCTAAGCATGGCCCTGACCAGGAGTCAGACCTGCAGCCTTTTGGTGTACAGGATGACTGTTCAACCAAGCGAGCCATTCGGCCAGGGCCCATGATTCTGTTTCTTGATGTAGATTGGTGGTGAGGGGTGGAGGGGCTCCATTTAAACTGGTTACTTTTAAGATGCCAGTGAAATTGGGTTTGCAAATCTAGTTCTTTGAGAAGTTTGGACTGGAAATGTAAATTTGGGGGTTATGAGCATATAGATGATACATAAAGCCCTGGAAGTGGAAGAAATCACACAGAAAAAAGAAATAAGGGATCCAGATTGAACTCTGATGAATTTAAACATTTCAGGTGGTTTGAGGATTGCAGTGGAGACTGAAAAATGGCCAGAGTGTTAGTGTCACTTTAAGATTCAGTGCTAACCTTAAATTATAAAATAATTTAATTGCAACATTTATCTGAGTTGTAGTTTTCTGTGTGTGTGTGTGTTTGTAATGTTAACGGACAATTTTAAATTCAGTAATAGGGATAATTAGTTTTGTTACTAGTGGGCAGGGTTAGATAAGGCTTGAGTTGTCTTTTTAAAACTTTTTACACAGGTTTACTAAGGTATAATTAACAAATAAAATTGTAAGATATTTGAAGTGGGTTTTTTGGGGTGAGATTATTTACTTTTAGAAGATTCCTTTTTGGGATCCAAACTTGACAGTCTTGTAAGCTCACAGTTCATTAATCTAGGACTTTCCCTTTTCTTCTTTTACTGAGTGTTGAGCATTCTATGTTTAATAATAAGAAATAAGCAGCTACAGTAGAAAAGTACTGGGTAGAAAGTAGGAAGATCTGGACTTTAGGGCTAATTCCGCCACCAGCAGTCTTGAACAAATGACTAGACTTTCCTGAACTTTAGATTATTAATGTATAAAATGAGATTGGGATTGGTTCTATTAGCCAGAACCTTAAAATTACATAATGATTATGTGTCTTGACAATTTGGGGTTATTAAAACTTAGAGTGATCATAGTTTTTGCAGTTTTCTCCTGTGTTGTCATACATGTTTAGAATAAAATTTCCAATTTTAATTATTTTTTAATGTTAGGGGAGAAACTTTCTTTTGTTTTTACTTGTCCACAATTTTATCTTAATTTTGTGATGCTTAACAGGTTTCTTAGATTTGCTTTATGTTTCATTTTCCATTCTCTTCAAATGATCACTCTACAGTAATAATTTATTAATAATGTAGCCTCATAAATAAGCTTATAAAATCTAATTCTTACACTTTGAAGGTTTGTTTTCCTCTTAGAAAAGCAACTAAACAAAAATGATGTTGACTTTTTAGCCTCTTAGTGCTAAAAAGAACATTTATTTCAGTGGCTTTCAAACTCTATTCATATATCCTATTTTTCAAATAATATCTTACTGTGATTGGATGGGAAGACAGCAAAATGAGGAAAGGCTTTGTGCTGCTCACTTTTCATTCCATTCCGAAAACTGCCTATTGAGGACCTACTAGTGCTAGTCACTAGCCTGCTAAATAAGCATTTGCAGTGTACCAGTGATCCCTGCCTTTGAAGAACTCCTTTTGGGTTTACATACTTGAGTCTGCCTTGTAATCCTGCCCAGTTCTAAACTCTTTGCTTTGTAGGTAGAGAATGTGAAGCCTTGACGGGAAATAGCTTCAGCTTTTAAGTGTCTTTCATTTTGGTGGGTTTATTTTTGTAAACTGAAGACTTTGTAGATTATCACCCAACTGTTTATTTTTTGTATGTAGGGTTGCTGAAAATGATGTCTCTACTTAAGCTGTTGTTTTAATATATTAATTTTTCTCCCCAGTTTTAGAGGGAAAATGAGAAGAGCTAGGGTTTTAGATATTATGTTTATTTGTAGGTAAATTAAGATGTTCATGCGAGGGTACTAATTGCATATGGAAATTAAGTTGGTAATTTGATGGTAAACTCTAGACTATTTTGTAGGCCAATTAACCAGACACAGCTTTTATAATAAAGCTTTTTTAGTACTTTTCCTCCCTTTCTAGGCAAATGTGAATGAATGTAGAGAGATTTTTTTAATGGCATTCACGTACAAAATATGTTATAAATATAATGATTGCAGTGAATTATGAAGTATGATAAAAACACTGGAAAATGATTTTTGTTAGCAAAGATAGATTCAGGGGCCCACATATAGCTCTGTCCTGTGTTTAAGCCACCATAAAAATAATTAAGCTGCCATGCTTGTCAGTAGGAAGCTCCCTACTGACAATTTAAGTGAGGTGATCAGATTTGAAGGGGAATTGTACCTGAGGAAGTCAGGGCAGGATAGAAAGAAGAGGTCACTTTGATGAGCTTTAAAGCAATATTAAAGACTAACCATATGAATAAAAAGGCCAAAGATAGTTTTAGTAGGAAAAATGGCATGAGTGAAAAAGGCAGGTAGATCTGAGCCTAGGTCTGGTAGATCTGTGTAAATCAGTGGCTTTCAACTGGTATGCTGCAAGAGTTTTTAAAACATAGCAATACCTGATTATTTCGTCAAGGGCACTGACCTCTTTTCCCTTAGATTGTCAAATTAAAAAAAAAGACAACAGCCAACACAGTAGCTGTATGGTGTGATGCCCCGTCTCGAACCATAAATATATAGGTCATATAATAGAGTTGCATCATGGTCATCTTGCATAATAAGGTTTTATCTGATTGGTTAATTCTTGGTCCCACAAATCCTTATATACAAGAATATAAAAAGTTACTTTGGAGCACAAAGGGTAGGTAGGTAATTACTTCTCTTATTTTGGTAAATCATTCAAAACCATACCTTTTTTTTTTTTTTTTTTTTTTTTTTTTTGGTGTGCTCCAGAATTTGAGTAATTAGTTTATTTGTGCCATGAGATGAAAAAGGTTGAAAATTGCTGATGAAGATGGAACAATAAAAGGCTTTAGTGCATTTGTAGGAAATGAGAATGAGAGTTACTTGGACAGTTTTGGAAGACATTGTAGGAGATTTAGCTTTTATGCTGTGGGTGTTAGGAGCCATTTGTTTTTATTCTTTGAAAGACACTGGAGAAGATGAAGTAAAGGTTTATTAGTAGGAGTGCGTTTTTAGTGCTTTGTTGCTGTTTATCTTTCATTTTGACGTCTTCACATGCCCTTTGTTCCCCACATAGAGTTGCCACCGGAGGCACTTAGGGTAATGACAGGAGTCAGGAAAAGGGGGGGCTGTGAGCTAGGTGTGCCTACCCTTAATGAGTAACGAATAGGGTAATCCCAAAAGAAGAGATTACTAGGGAAAGGGTGGGGAATAGGAATTACTAGTGTATCAGGAAGATGCAGCCAGGGGATGTGAGGGCCATAGGAAGTTGAGTAGCTTCTACTTTGAGAGGATTAGTAGAGAAAATGTTTGAGAACCACCCTTAAAATGTTGTTATTTAGCAAGTTTGACCACGTTGAGCACCAGTTATTTCCACTTACATTGCTGAGTAGACTAGAAGCACTGTGAGGGCTGGTACACCTCTTTATCTTGTTTTCACTTGTATTTTCTAGTGGTAATTCTTTTAATATTTATTAAGTAAGAGACTGAACATGCTAGGATCTGTTTCATTCATCTGTGTGTCTTCTGCTCCTTCATATAGTTGACATTCAGTAACTTTTGAAATGGATCTCTACGAATGTTGCCAGCCTTCAAAGGGTTTTATATCTGTGAACCGCCAAGATGTGTTGTCTTTTATATGTGGGATAATACTTCTGCCCAAGTTAATTACTTAATCTAACCACTGTTTAAGCAGAGTGTGTTTCACCATTTAAAAGTGCAGTATGAATTTTGGGCTGTATTCCTCTAGCTTTTTGAGACTGGAGTTTGTTAGTGTACTTGGGTACTGCATCCTGTGATATTGTGAAACTATGGCTATTTTTTCCCATGGTACTCAACAAAAAGACTAATTGCCATATTGCCATACTTTGTATATGTTTTACTCCTTATTCTGTCAGTGTCTCCATTGCTTAACTAGGGAACTGCTGCTGTGATGGCTTTTAATGTGTATCTTCTTAACCCTTGGAAATGCAGTACTTCACAAACAATAATTCATATTGTCCTTCTGTAGTATACTACTTTTTTCTTTGTTTCCCTTTTAAACCAGTAGGGAAGGCTGCCATTTTTAATGGCATTACTTTGTACTCAGAGATATCCTGATTTTTCTAAGGTGTGTTACTTAAAAAAAAAAAAAAAAAGTTAAAAGTATTTGAATGAAGAATGTATTTTTTTTTAAAGTGCCAAATTTAGATGATTATTTGCTTGGGCATATAGCCAATTTTCTTTATGTATGAAATTATGAAAGTGTGTTGTACTAATTCTCATTGTGTGCCTGTCCTTTTAACCTCATGACATCTCTATCACTAGTCATTGTATTGAGATCCTATGAAAGCTACTATTAGGCTCCTCTTTTCTTCCTTTCCCCATAGAAATTTTAAAGTGGCTTAATGCATTTTATGTCCCCCATAGTGCCTAGCATCCTACTTTGCTTGTTGGAAGTAGTCATTAAATATTTGACGTATTATTTTGGGTAGAGATTTTATGTATTGTTTTGAATTAACAGCTTCACTTTGGACATTTAAAGTGAAGTAGTGTGCTCTTTGCAGAATGCTTAAGTTGATACTACTATCATATGCATTAGTAAATTACTTAGAGAAGAATCTTCCTTCAGCATCAGGAAAAAAGTCTTCCCTACAGTGGACTATCTTGTTTTTTTAATGATAACTGTTATGATTCCTCTGATCAAGACTGTTACCTTTATTCTGAAAATTTAGTGAAAATGAGAACAAACCTGTCGGTCTAGAAAATGCCAAGAGGGCAGTGAATTTTACATCATTCAAGAATCACTTGTCGTTACTGAATTCTTAGAAAGTTTTAAATATCCGCAACAGTTAAGATTAATTCTCCTAACTTTAGGAGAAGCTTATTTGAAATACAGAAATCTTGAGGTGTTACATGTATTACGAGAGGTAACAATGTGTATTCACCAAACTTATATTGAATGTACAAATAATAGGAGATTGGCTACATTACAAGCTCCTCGAAGCATGAAGTAAAAGAATTCCTTCTAGTAATGCAGAAATACCTATTGTATAAAGGACAAGAAAGCAAGAGTCATGTAGAAATTGAGGGTTTAGAAAATACTGTATAAAATATGTGAACATGTGTGTGTATGTTTTATGTCACTAGTTTCTCAAAACTTAAAGCACTTACGAATTTTCTGGTAATCTTGATAAAATGTAGATTCTGATTGTGTATTTCTAACAAGTTTCCAAGTGATGATGATCTTGATCATGATATCGCTCTTTGGAACACACTTGGAGTCACAGATTCAAATACATATATGAATAATATTATGAATGTATAATACAAGAAATATAATAGTAGAAAATGTTTATATGACACTTACTGTAGGCTAGGCACTGTTCTAAGCATTTTTGTGTATGTTAACTCATTTTGTCCACAAAACACCTTCTTGAAGTAGGTGCTGTTATTCCTATTTCATAAAAACTGATACACAAAGTAATTTAAGTTGCTCTAGGTCACACAGCCACTAAGTGTTGGATCTGTGGTTTAAATCAGACCGAGGGGCTTTTCAGCATCCATACTTCTGTGTGGCCACTATTCACTGTATGTGGCTGTTACATAAAAAAAGCAAAACATTGCACTATCTCTTTTTAATCTTTGAAATCAGAAATTCTTGGGGTAAGCAATGAGCTGTAGAACTGTTTTCTAACTATTTGTGTAATTAGGAGAAATATTCTCTATATTCCAAGACTTAGCTTCCATTGAGATTCATTTCTGTGCTAAGCCACTCTTATTGATAGGTTTGGGTCTATGTCACATCACTCTGGTGTGATGAAATTTATTGAGATCTTCAAGGATAATTTTTGATGGCATTTTGTGGAAAAACAGGATTTACATAACTGGTAAAATTTGTAAAGTGACAAGCCCCCAGATCACATAGGTAGGACTCTGAAAAAATTCAGGTGTTATAAATGGGAACTTAGATCCTTTCTTAAATTATGGTAAATGCTGCATATTTATGCAAATACTCTAGTTTCATCAGACAAAACAAGCAATATATTTCAGAATTTAGAGTCAGAAAGGTGTGTTGCAGACATCCAGTGGCTCTCATTTATTTTAAAACAGTAGATAGTCAACCCTACTTTTAAAATCATACAAAACCAATAGAAATCATGTTTAATCAGAAGAAATGGAGCCTGCCCTGCAGTGGTACTAAAGCATTAGTGGAGTGTGGTGTAAGTGTCATTGGTCAAATCAAGCCCAGTCATATTACAGGTAAGAAGAGCTACAGACCAGATGGATTTAGTAACAGTAGCTGCCTTGAGCTTGCAAATACTGATTTGATTGTTTTAGCTGCTGGATGAATGCTAAAATATTACAAATTTCTAGGATGTCATACATTTTAAAATCATAGAATCCCTGTGATACTTTTTAGTTGTCTTTGTGTAATTAGCATGCTTCATTTTATGTTTTTAATACATGATGTCTTTTAATGCAAAATAATGCTAAATACAAATTTCTGTACTTCAGAGATTTAATTAATATTTGAATTAAATATTGTCCTGAGTTTTGAGACTCTTTAAGAAGAAAGTCCTTAACTTTCAGTGATCCACACCATCATTAATTATATGGCTCAGTTCTAACTTCAGTGAACTTTAGAACTAACTTCAGTGAACTTTAATTTTAACTGATGAATTTCTTTGTGTTACCTAGACAGTCTGTTAGGATTGGTTGCCTGGGATTTTGCCTTGGAATTGAAATTTAGAGGGTGAAAAATTTTAATTAATGATTAGAAGTAATTGTGTGTGCGTGTGTGCATGCACACTTTGGGGCAGGGGGTACTGTGCAGACTATTACTGTCCTTCAACTCTCCAACCAGCCAAGAGCTGCTGGCCCAGGGCTAGCCTCCTTGTCAATCGTGTAGATATTTGGATGTGAAAACTCAGGGTAAGCTCATGCCTGCTGTCCTTTTCTGTCATTCTCCTTTCCATCCTCCTCCTCTTCCCTTGGCCAGTAATTTGTTTGATTTGAGGATGTATTTTTTGCAGCTTGGGCATTAATTTATCATTGAATATGTTTTATTATGATGTCAAAAGATAAGGGTTTCCTTTGGACTTAGTAATTCCACTTTAATCTTTGCTAAGTGTGTAAGAAAAAAGACAGGAAAAGCCATATTCACAGAAATGAAGAATGTGGTATGCCAGTTTGAACTATTGCAGGGTCATTCATAAGGCTGATATACTCAAAATAATTCACAGTTATTTCGTTGTTTGGCATTCAGATTGCTTCTATGAGTAAAGATTGTGGTATCATAGCTTACCTTTATGATGTAGTAGTAAAGCAGGACCCAACTTGGGAATCGTAATTGCAAGTTTTTTAAAAAACCAATGTGTAATAAAATTAGCCCTTTCTTTTCATGTATATTTCTTTGTGTTCAATCCCATGTATAAATTAATGTACCACCTATCACAATCAATATAGAACATTCCCTCACACCGGAAAACTCCCTCTGTTTTCCCTGTATAGTCACACCTCTCTTTCACCCCTAATACGTGGCAACCACTGATCTGTTCTCTGTTGCTGCAGTTTTGTTTCCTCAAGAATGTGATATAAATGGAATCAATTTGTAACCTTTAGAGACTTTAATTTCTTTCATTCAGCGTAATTATTTTGAGATTGACCCAAGCTATTGTATGTATCAATAATATTTTTTATTGCTGAGTAATTATTGTATGAATGTACCACAGTTGGCTTATCCGTATACCTGTTATCTTGTTTTAAGACATTTGTGTTGTATGCAGTTTCTCATAATTTTGAATACAGCTGCTTGGAACATTTGTGTACAGGTTTTTGTGTGCATGTATGCTTTCATTTCTCTAGAAGTGGGATTGCTGGGTCGTATGGTGGGCATATATTTAACTTCATAAGATACTCTGTTACTGCCAAACTGTTTTTCTTCAGGGCTGTACCATTTTTGCATTCCTTTACTTTTTTGATGATGCATGAGAGTTCTAGTTGTTGGGAATCATCATCAGCACTTGGAACTGTCAGTATATTTTATTGTTAGCCATTCTAGTGGATGTGTAGTGATATCTCATGCTTTCAATTAGCATTTTGTTAATGGCTGATGATGTTGAAGATCTTCTCGTGCAAAATTGCCTTTATTTGTCTTGGGTGAAGTGTGTGTTCAGGTCTTTTGTCCATTTTTAATTGTTTGCTTTCTTGCAAGAGGGTTTTAAAATATATATAAAAAATATATCAATACTCTGGATACAAGTTATTTGGTATTTTCATTTATAGCTTGTCTTTTTTATTGTTTCAACAGTATCTGTAGGACCAGTTTTTTGATGGGGCACAATTTTATTATTTTTTTCTTTATTGATCATCTTTTAGTATTATGTAGGAAGTTGTTTAAAATCTCAGATGACATTTTTTTCTTTTGTTTCACTCTAATAGACCTTTTTCTTTGAATTACTACGATGCTTTGGAAATGATATGCTATATATAACTAGATATTTTTCTCCTAAAGCAAAGGTTAATGTTGAATCTTAATCGGTGGTTTAAAAAAAAAATCAGGACTCAGAATTGCATCAGTAATAATTATTCCAACTATATGAAAACATATTCATGTTGAAGAAGTTCTGCAAAGAGAAGGTACATAAATGACTGATGTGGTTCTTCTATGCCAGTGGTGACATCAGAATCACCTGGGTATGAAAAAAACAAAATAAGAGATACTCTTTCTTTGGCTCTTGGATAGGCCCCAATTTTTTTTTTAATAGACTTCATTTTTTTTTAGAACAGTTTTAGGTTCACAGCAAAATTGAGCAGAAAGTACAGAGATTTTTCATATGTCCTCTGCCTCCACATACACGCATTCAGCCTGCCCTACTTCCTGCATCTCACACTGGAGGAGCACACTTGCGGCAATGGATGAACCTACATTGATGTATCATTGTCACCACCCAGCCTATAGTTTATGATAAGTCGCTCTTAGTGTACCTTCTGTGGGTTTTAACAAATAAATAAATTTATTCCTTGTTGGAGTACCAAACGGAATAGTTTGGCTGCCTTTTTATTATTCCCTCTACCCTAATCCTTGGCAGCCTGTGGTTTTACAGTCTTCTTAGTTTTACCTTTCCCAGAATGTCTGGCTGTATCTGTTCATCTACTAAAGGACATCTTGGTTGGTTCCAGGTTTTGGCAATTATGAATAAAGTTGCTATAAATATCTGTGGGAGGGATTTTTGTATGGACGTAAGTTGTCAACTCCTTTGGTATTTATACCAAGGAGCGTAGTTGCAGGATCATAATGGTGAGACTATGTCTGGTTTTGTAAGAAACTGCCAGACTGTCTTCCAAAGTAGCTGGTGCCATTTTGCATTGCCACCAGGAGCAAATGAGAGTACTGGTTGATCCACATCCTCACCAGCATTTGGTGTTGCCAGCATTTGGGATTTTGGCCGTTCTAATTGGTATGTAGTGGTATCCCATTGTATTTTTAATTTGCATTTTTTGTGAACAGATATTGAACATCTTTTTATATGCTTATTTAGCATCTGAATTTTTTTGGTGAGGTGTCCAGGTCTTTTGCCAATTTTTTAAATTTGGTCATTTATTTTCTTACTGCTGAGTTTTATGAATTCTTTGTATACAGTAAGTCCTCACTTAACATCATCAGTAGGTTCTGTGACTTTTAAGTGAAAAGACGTATATGAAACAAATTTCACCATAGGCTAGGAAACAAGATTGAATAGTCCTTTATTAGATACGTCTTTTGCAGGTATTTTCTCCCAGTCTGTGTCTTGTCTTCTCGTTCTCTTGATCAAAATCTATTGCTCTTCCAATGATTCTAATTATTTACCAGGTTTGTGATCTGTTTTTGAACTGTTGTCTGTGTATTGCTTTATCCTTTGCAAGGCTCAGTGCCATGCCCAGCCCTCAGTTTTCAGCTACTCCTTTTAGTCTCTGCCACAGCTGACTCCCCTTCTCTCAACTTTATGGCTTTGTTACTTGTTCTTGCGTGTCTCCCCCTTCAACTTCTAACTCTTCGTCTGGACAACCTTCATGTAGGTTTTTTTAAGAAATATTGCTGGCCATACTTACCTGCAGGCCCCTTTGATTCTGGTATTACCTGAACAGCAGGGTTCCTTCCCATTTGTCTTTGCTGGTGCAGAAACAGATGGTTTGTTGTCTTGGGGTATAAGGCTAACGATGTTGCCCCACACACACACTGCCCCCACTTTCTCGTTTTCAAAATTTCCATATTGATAAATTAATAATTCATAAAATGAGGTTAATTTTTTCCCATTTAATGTGTATTTTTCATTTATATGCCTACTTTTCTTTTTAAAAGCCTGTTTAATTTTCATAAAGGTTGAACTTTCATCTGATTCCTACCATTTTATTGTATATATTTGAACAAATATCCATTTACTTTTCATGTATCAGAGTAGAAAGAGTATCAGAGTACTTTCCTTGGGTAGTAGTAAAGAAATAATTTTTTGCTTATAAATTGATTTGAATAATCAAGAGATTACAGCAAGGGTATCTAAGGCATTTTACATCTTATGCATGTGTGTGCATGTGTTGTCACTCAAAAATAAATGTTACAAAATTAACTCTAGCTATTTTTTGCTTAGTAATAGTCACTTTTACTGATTTGCGAGGGTAATTTTTTGAAGTGTGATGCAAATAAAGTTTTATTTATTTTGAAGAGTACTTGTGATTAGTGATGTTATATTTTATCATTTTTTTACTCATTCAAACAAATATACCAAGTCCAGTTTGTTTTCTAAAATCTGAGTAACTTTACTATAGGTAACACATAACTTAATTTTTATACCAAATAAGTATATAGAAGTTAAGTCCTTAAGCATAATTAATTACTAAATATTCTGGTGTTTGGGATATTTCATTTTTGTTACGTGGTAGAGTGTATGTAGTGTTGTCATGATTTTAACTTAATTGCCACTCAAAATTTAGTGGTTCAGTGAAAGAATATGAAGTTTGGTGAAGACTTATAAATAGCTACATTTTCAGCTTACTGTGTTCTTAGCTACCTTGGGAATTTGTATCTGACAAATGGTAGGCTTAATGAGTTAAAATAAGTGATATTTTTTCCATTTTGCATAGTAGTATTTGTTAAACACAGTACTGTAAACTAACCAACTTGGATATTTATCACTGTTGACATAGTCAACATATTTATGGGAGGATTTCTGAGTGATGTATTTTGAAGTTCAGATGCTTCAAAATACACTTGTGTATAACAAAATACAGTTGTGAACAAAAGATTAAGTATAGGCTGGTGGTCTTAGAATAGATATATTGTCCCTGTCTCTAATATCTCTTGAAGACCTCATTTCTTCCAATATTTAAGAAAAAAATAAACTAGATACAGTTTTCTCAATTCGAACTTACTCTCCTGTGTGTTGGGAATAGTGTGCTATGTGTATTTTTTTTTTCCAGTGTTTGGCACTTCCAACCACTTGTTTATTCTAGTTATAATATGCAATGACATTTTACTTACATGTGTTTAGAATTCAGATTTATAGATATCTATATATTTCATTTCATGTATTAAGTAATTTGTTTTTCAAAAAAACATCATGACTTCAGATTCTCCCCAACCTGAAAAAAATTTACTGCTGCAGATTGTGGTAAAGGATGTTTGGAGACACAGATGTATGGTAAGGCTGGAGTTACTGAGAATTGAGCTATAGGAAGATTAGTTGAATTTGAATAACTGGAGACATTGGCAGTATAGTCTCAAAGAGTTAACAGGAACTTAGAGGACAAACACACTACTACTTCACAATAAAGCTAGAACCAGAGTCTAGATTCTGTTTCCTAGTTAAACTCGCTTGCTTTTGGACTAATAACATAGCAGGAAGAAGTGGTCAGTAACATCTTACTGGAGAAAGTGGCAGTATGCATGTAGACTATGTAAAGAAATTCTTGAAATCTGTTTAGTCCTATCAGGATTGCATTAGAAAGGCATTTCAGACTCAGGGAACTTCATGTACAAAGACAGATATCCTGAAAGAGCTTACTATGTTGGAAGTGGATCACAGTATTGGAGGGCGGGGATGAAATAAAGCTTTTT
Organism: Pteronotus mesoamericanus; assembly: GCF_021234165.1. NCBI lineage: Eukaryota > Metazoa > Chordata > Mammalia > Chiroptera > Mormoopidae > Pteronotus > Pteronotus mesoamericanus. Next base: position 4,380,975 of record NW_026555277.1, read on the forward strand.
AACATAGGCTGGGCTCTGATGTAGGTGTGGAAGGTTCACATGGAAAAGCCAGAATCCCTGCTGCTGTGGAGCTTACATTTTGGTGGGAGAAGTAATAAACTAGTTATATAGTGGTTGGTATTGAGTACCGTGAGGAAGAATGAACTATAAGGTGAAGGAGTAAAGATACAGGTGGTTGTTTGAAATTAGGTGGTCAGGGGAAACCTGTCTGTGGAGGTGAAACTTGAGAAAAAAATGAGGGCGTGAGCTGTGAATCCAGGCAGAAAAAATGGCAAGAGCACATTTTCTATATGCAGCTCCATTGTGGCTACAGTGTACTAAATTAATAGTTAATGATCCCTGGGTGTTTAATGATTGCCAGGCACTGTTTCTAAGTGTGTTACAAATGTTAATTCAATCCTTGCAATGGTCCAACAAAATGGACACTATTTCACATGTAGGGAAACTGAAACATAGGGATTAAATAATTTACCCAAAGTCACAGAGCTAGTCAGAGAGCTGGGATTCGAGCCCAGATAATTTGACTCCAGAATCAGTGGTCTCACCATTCTTCAAAGATGGGAGAAGGAAGGTGGAGTTGGAGCAATAACCTGGGGCCAGTTCTATAGAGGCTTGTAGTTCCTTACAAGTGTTTAGGATTCTATTCCGACTGTGATGTTAAGAAATGCCCAAGAGGTTGCTTTATGATTTTGGAGGTCAAGGGAAGGGTCTGGACTATACAAAACACATTTGTTAGTCATCTGTACATAGTTATATTATAGCTTAAAATATTTCTGCTGGTTTGTAACATTTCCTTAATTTAAAATTGAAGATTCCACTTCATTATTTTATTGAACAGATTAAGTGCATGTATACATATGAGCGTGTGCACGTGTGTGTGTATGTATAAACAAACTGTAATGAACTCTTCTGTTAATAGGTGCGAGAGGATGTACTTAATTCATTGAATAACAACTTTCTTCAAACGCTAAATCAAGCTTGGAATGATCATCAAACAGCTATGGTGATGATCAGAGACATACTAATGTATATGGTAAGTAGATCTTTTTTGTTGTTATTCCTTTAAGGAGTTGGATATTTCAAAGCAGCGTTTTCTTTTTCATTTATTTGAATAGTATATGTCAGTGTGGAAGATACTTTTTTTTTTTAAATAAACAATATTTCACTTTATTTTACTCATAAGCTAAGGGCCGCCTTAGCTTATGAGTGAAGGATTTAATGTTTCTTATACATAATGATTAGAATGAAAGACTGGGAGGGTAAGATAGAATTTTTCTTCCTGAATACCTAGCGTTTTTGCTTCAAAATGGGAAATATTGAAAAACTTTATTAATATCTCTTCTTGAGTAAGGGTGGTTGAATGACAGTGTGATAGAGGGAAGGTGAACATACTGTTCTAAGTTTTTAAAACCTAATGTCCATATATCTTCAGTGATACGGGTTGTCATTAATACAAACATTTTTGTAACATCTGTACTCTAATAGCTACCCTTTGTCTCTTTTAATAGTATATCCTTGCAATATCCATATTCTTTAGATGTACAAGGAGTGACCAAAAAAAAATACCACAGAATTTATTTATAAAAAATTGTGTATGTATTCTTATATGTTTGAACTTCACTTTCCTTCAAAGTACTTTCCATTCACTGCAATACACCTATCAAGATGTTTTTTCCACTGCTCAGAACAGTTTTTGAACTTGTTAGTTTTGATGTCTTTCAGTGCTTCTGTCCTTTTTTGTTTCACCTCTTCCACACAGGCAAAACCTTTCCCTTTGAGGACTTTTTTCATCCAGGGAAACAAAAGTGTCTTGGGGCATGATTGGGTGAATAGGGAGGGTGGGCATGGGGGTCATGATGTTTTCAGTCAAAACCTGCTGAACACTCAGCACCCTGTGGGCAGGTGCGCTTGTAAATCACCCATGAAATGGGCAACCCTGTTGAAAGAGTCTTCAAAACAAATTCACTGAAGCCAAACGCAGCCTCCCACAGCAATGCCGGCTGGTGCATTGATACAGACGGGTTCCTAGAAGACTCACCTAGCGGGGGAAGCCTGTACTGCAAGGGGCCTGCCCTGTGGAAGGTCATTCTGGTTTTTTGGGGGGGAGGGTCCCCCTTGTATATTTCATTTTCACCTATTATTACTGTTATTTCTTTCAGCTAAGAAAAATATCTTGTTCAGCATGACGATTTGGAAAACATTGACTTGAGCTAAGGTGTTTAATTACTTAAAAGGAGATAAAACTATTGGGTTTGGGTTTTTTTTTAACTTCCTTATGATTATAGAATGAAACTAAACCCATCAAGCTGCTTAATTATTCTGTCACTGCAAAATTACCAAGTCTAATAACATCTTGTTATATCAGTGTTCATGTTTGGGAATTGGAAATAATGATTTTCTTCTAAGTTTTTACTCTTTGACTTTCAGATATTTATTTTGTTTTCTTTAGTTGTAATATAGTGGTGAAGTGCTTTCCTAGTTTCTTTTACTTGATAGAATAAAGTAATGTATGGAAAGAATTCTCAGTGAGAGCAAACACCTGTAAAGTGTTAGGTTCTGCTGAGAAATTCAGTCAGGCCTATTACCCCTGGTTTTGTAGGGGGCCTAGTGGCAAAGGGGGCCAAAAGTAAGTTCATTTTTCAGTAGTTTGGTAAAAGGTGTAACTGTTTAGTGTTTCTGAGCCTCATTTTCCTCTTCGGAATATGGATCCATGTTGTGTTGACATTTTGAGAAAAGGAGATAGTATATGAACACATATCATAATGTCTGGATATAAATGTGAAGTAAGTTATCTTATTGCTATTCTCTTTAAGTTCTGGATTTTGGTAAGTCTTTATATTCTAACACTAAGATAGTAAATCACTTAATTTCATGATCCGTTGCTCTACTGATACAAGTATTTTAAAATTATACACACACTCAATCTTGTTTATTTTTGAAAAGATTTTATTTATTTTTAGAGAGAAGGGATGGGAGAGAGAAAGAGAGGGAGAGAAACATCAGTTGGCTGCCTCTTGCACACCTCCAACCGGGGACCTGGCCCGCAACCCAGCTGTATGCCCCTAGCCAGGAATGCTACTGGTGACCTTTAGGTTTGCAGGCTGGCACTCAACCCACTGAGCCACACCAGCCAAGACTCATGTTATTTTTAAAATTTGTTTTATTTCAGTTATTTATTTATTGTCTCATGAAATGCTAGCTGTTATGTAACCATAGTCAAGTTCGTTCTTCAGCTTCCTCATTTATAAAATGAAATATGGTACCAACTGGGAAGGATATCCATGAGGCTTAAAGGAGCCATTCATGTAAAGTATTTGCAGGGCCCTGGACTGTAACGTGCTCAGTAAAACTTAACTAATATTTATTTTTCTTGTCCCTTCAACATTTCGTCAAACCCATCTGGTAGTGCTGCAGACCTGGATAAACCCAGCAACTTAAACCTTTCCTGGGCCTCTGTTGGAGGAAACGCCACAGAGGGTAGATTAGTGCCACTATTTATCCTTTGTCACAAAACCTCCAGTCAGCCTCCTGCACTGGCCAGCGGTCTCACTCTTTCTCTAGGCAGCTCATCCCACCACTTTGAAATAGTTGTTTCTCTTCAAACCTCCAGCTCTCCTGTTTATACCGTTGCTTTTAATTACTCATCTTGCCTTCAGCCTCTCAGAGAAAAAGAGAAGGCATCAAGTGGAAACTATGTTGTATTTTGCTACTGAATCTACGGTTTTATCTGTATTTCCTCTCCTTTTGTGTGTGTGTGTGTGTGTGTGTGTTTTGTTTTTTTTTTTCTTTTTTCCTTCCTGTTTTAATGGAGGGTAGTTAGTGTCTTTCTGGCAAAACCAATTCTCTACCTATTCTAAGGATCATGTCCCTTTTTACCTTGTCAAAAACCTGACATATTTTCAGGTTCTGCCTTCATACTGGGTCTTACTCATCAGCTTTAGTATGTTTGGGCCATTCCCATCCTCAAAATGAAATTCTACCCAATTTTCTTTTGGGCCCTTGAGTTACTGAATGTCTCATAAGAAATGTTGATGCTTGTTATCTCCCTTTCTTCGTCTTTTATTCAGTTTGAATATGTTCCAGTTAAGCTTCTGTCTTAACTATTCTGTTCAGTCTTATCCTTATCAGGATCACCATATTTGCACATCTCTGAAGGCAAAGATCGCTGATTCTCATGCTCCTTGTTTTTTCTCCAGCAGTATTTGCACAGTTGGGCAGTCTTGTCTTCTAACCTGTTGGGTCCTTAATTTCTGTGACAAAGCACTCCTTTAGTGTGCCTCCTCCCTTTCTGACTTTTTCTTCTTAGCCACGCCTCCTCTGCCTTTTAACTAGAGACATTCTTAGGGCTTTGACCTAGTTCTCCTTCTCCTGGTATACCTCATTTACTACCTTAGCTTCATTTAGTGCCTCTGTGTAGTTGATTCCCAAATTCTGTCTCCAGCTTTATTCTCTTAGATTCACACTCATTCATTTGTCTAGTTGATGGCTCCCTGCGTTGTCTGAGAGGTATTTCAAACTTGGCATTTCCAGATGAGCTCATAATCAGTGTCAATTCATTTCATTTGTTTATGGGACTTATTGTCAATTCCTTCTCCCTCTCTCTGCATCATATATTTCTATAATTGGCAATTTCTGTTTTTATATCTACTACCTAAGACCAAATCACCTTCATTTCTCTTCATACAATAACTGGTCTTAAAACAGTGTACTCCTCTCTCTTCTCTTTTCCATAATGCTCCTACAGTTACTGTTGTAAAGCACATAATGATGTTACTTCCCTGCTGAGATCCTTCTCTCTCATCTTTGAATCTTCATACATGTCTTCTGTCTGGGAATGTTTCTAGAATGTTTCCTCTTTTTATGTGATATATTTCTCCTTATCCTCTAGAACTTAGCTTAAATTTCTAGTAAGGTTTCCCTGACCCATGTAACATGTACTACCTGCTGACCACAACTGCTCTGATTGTACACAGCACTGTTCCTTTGCAGCATTTATCACATTCATTAACAGCTGTTTAGTACCTTGTTTCCCAACTAGACGGGACTCTGTGAGGTCTCTGTCACCACACGGTGTCTCCAGCACCTAGCCGAGCTCCTTGCGCAAACTAGGCATTTAGATATCTCGAATGAGTTAATGGACACAGATTTCAAAATAGCTTATGCTTTTTTAGAATACTTATTGAAAATATGTTCTTTTAGATTCAGAAATTAAAGAGTTGATTAGATATCTTCATGTTTCACAAAGTAGAATTCTTTCACTCTTTATTTTGCCCTTTTTCTGCAGTATTCTGGGCTTAATTAAACAAGTGCTTCTTAAACTTAAGGTAAAATTTATAGACATCGAAATGTGCAGAAATAAAGTGTATAAAACTATTTCTGATAAGTGTATGCATTCATGTAACCAGTATTCTAATCAAAGTAAATAAGTGATTTTACTTCTCCAAAAATCAAAAAAAGTAGTTGATACCTACATTATTTTTGGACACATTACTTGTTAGATAGGGTATATACTTGCGGTGTACTAGTTATACCTTCATGGAGACTAAACAGATTTCTTCTTCCAATGAATACTAGTTCTAACTGCTGGAATTTTAGATCTCAGGCTCAGAGAGGAAGGAGAAAAGATGCTTCACTGTCTACCCACTTACCACCTACTCAGCTAGCTGACCTTACTTTAAACAAGGGGTGTCTGTCTAAAATGTCATACATTCACCTCAGTGTATGGGTACCATGGGGCACACTTAACTCCTGAAAATGAAAATGTATTCACAGATTACATGGAGGCAGCCATTGGTCAAAATTTGTCCCACATAACTTTGTTGTTTGGCAGGTTCTGTGTTTCCAAAAAAAAAAAAAAAAAGGTGTTTATGCCTCTAGGTGGAACATGTGACCTCTAGTTTCTGCCACTCCACCTCTTCCTAACGTTTGAGACTTGCATTACCTGTTTAGCCACTGAAGGCAATGAAGTTTGTAATCTCTGCTTTACTTAAATTGGTTATTTTTAATTCATTCTGTTCTTAAAGAACAGTTATCATGTTGAACTTTTAAGATTGGTTTGGGGTTGTTCAGTATAAGCTTTATTTTCAGCTTTAACTGTTTAAAAGATTAATGGTTGGGGGAAATTTTAAGTATTTTATGGAGGAAGTTTGTTATAGGTTATATGGTATCTTTAATTATTGGTATAATCCATAAATTTAGGTTACTATTAGTTTATTTTTTCCCATTAAACATTGTACAACATCAGGGTGAAATTAAATTATGGATGGTATTCTGTAAGCTACTTTTGAGCAATTAGAATTAATGTCAAAGGAAAGAGAAAAGCATTTTCTATTGTGATACATAGGTTAATTTTTCTGCCTAAAATTATGGTTAATTTCAAAGGTATTTTCATGTTTTTACTCAAATTTGCCTCTATTTCCAGTCATTTTTATGAACAGCAAAGATAGACTAGTATATCAGGTTAAAGATTAGAGGCTGTAAATTCCAAATCATGGGGGAAAAGTTAATGCAGGAAAGGAGGGTCAGTACTTCTCTGAGGTATTTGGAAAGTCATCGAGGATGGGTGAAGAGGTGAGGTGAAACATGGCAACAGCTTTGTGGAGGAAGCTGAGAAACTGTTCTGACGCTCTTCCTAGTAAAGTAGAAGGTGGGACCATCAGTTTAGGGTGACAGGCATGTGAGGTATTGAGGAATGTGGTAGGCCAAATAATAGTCCCCCAGATAGGTCCATGACTAATTTCTGGAACCTAATGATTATTACCTTAAAAGGCAAAGGGAACTTTGCAGATGTGATTAGGTGAAGGATCTTGAGATTGTCCTAGGTTGTCCTGCTGGGCCCAAAGGGATCACAGCGTTGTTACCGAAGGGTCGCAGGGGGTCAGAGTCAAAGGAGAAGGCAGCGTGCAGGCGGAGGCAGAGATGGGAGGGATGCACTGCGAAGATGGAGGGCTACGGCCAAGGAGTACCAGTGGTTATTAGAAGCCGTAAAAGGCACGGGAGTGGGTTGCCCCCTCAGAGCCTCCGAAAGGAACCAGTTCTGCAGTCATCCTGACTTTAGCCCCGTGAAACTAATTTTACTCTAGGACTAGAAGTGAATAGATAAGCTACTAAATTTGTGGTAATTTGTTTAGCAACAGTAGGAAACTAATACAAGGGAAAAGTTTGGAATAACGCCTCTGCTGGGGTCAGCCGTCTGTAAACAAATGGCGGTCTGTGGTTGTGAGAGGGTAATTCAGATGAGAGGGCACACATCTGGTGTCGTGGAGGTAGTCAGCAGGGTTTGTACTCTTTCCGGGAGTTCTCAGCGGTCTCAGAAGAATGTTCAAAATAAGGGAAAGCCACTGATAGACTTTGCCTTATTGGGCCTGGGGGAGATTTCTGATTGTTAGTAGCATTAATGAAGTGGTTGATCATGGACTGTTTTAGTAAGTAGGCAAGTGAATCCTAAGGTTCCAGGAAATAGAAGTATTAGGTCTTAGGGATCAGTAGGTCTGAAGAGCCAGTGAGTTAGAGGAGCAGGTTTGTTAAAGTATAATAAAATAGGGAAAGGTGGAAGGAAAAGTACCTTCAGTGCCAGAAATATTTGGTATTTTCTAATGATAAGTTTCAGGATTTGCCTATATCGGTATCAGGGGAGGGGATCCAAGTATGATGGGAGATGAAAATTAAGGTGTCTGTAAGGACTCTGGCAGACTGGTCGCTATTAGGAATGTTAAAGTTACCAAAGGTAATAGATGGCAAGGAGTAGAGTTGTGAGAAATGTAAGGTATTTGCTCAAGCCACTAAAGATTTGTATTTCCTTGGAAGTCAGAAATAGTGTGAGAAAATGGAGATGGTAGAATCTGTGGGCCTATACTATTTTTTCTGTAGAATTTGATGCTTTTAGATCCAAAAAAAGTTTCTTCTTTATAATGTTCTAGGTGACACATTTAGGGAACTTTGAACATAGCTGTATTCTGGATGAGCACAGATAGTTTGCTTAAGAATCTTCTTGGCACTTTTTCTGCTTTCAAAATGGTATCTTAGAAAAATATGGATCCAGTGACTTTGGGGCTATTAAGCTTCACACATGTTTAATATTTTTACTGGCTGCTTTTGCAAGAGTGGTTTGTTCAAGACAGGCTTTCCCCGTATGTTCTCTAGTTTTTGCGTTTGTGACTGACAGTATTAAACCTTGGCATCTTTGTGGTTAGGTCAAAAGCCCAGTACTAGGCTTTTATGTAAAATAAAACCAGGGCGTCCTCGTAAGTACTTTAAAGGTTAAAGAGTGTTGTACTTCGTAATTAGGAATTCATTGCCTTCCATTTCAGTGGCTGTTTCAAACAAATTAATAGAACCATGAATGCCTTGATTGCTATGACCCATGAACTATTTTTGTTTGTGTGTGAGCAATGATGGTGCAGCAAGCAGTCCATGACATTGAGTTTGGGGAGGCAAGTATACACTAAGCATGAAGTAGGCCCTGTGGTGCAGTCAGAAATAGAGCATGTATTTCTTGATGTAATAAAGGGAGTGAAACTTTTGTACATAAATGGGAAGCTCTCAATGCGCGCTATATATATATATATATATAGGAAATTTGGAGTAGTGAGGAAAATATTTAATAAATTAGGAGACAGTAAGCTTTAGTTCCTACTTTGTCATTAATTTGCTAAAGTCATTTAACTTTTTGGAGTGAGACACTTGTTTCCTTATCTATAAGGAAAATAAGTTTATTGGGTAAGAGCTCTGGTTCTTATCTTTTGGGAGTTATACATTCTTTGGAGAATGGTCAAAAATCATGGGTTCTCTCCTGGAAGATAATGTGTACATGTACGCACCACCCACATACCCTTTTTATTTGCATTTTCAAGGGGCTAATGAGTTGATTTCCTGAAACCTACCTATGGAATGTGGTTGGAAGATGTGTTAGTTTGATCATTTTAAATTTTAGAGCTCTTCCAGCTTTGAAGTTTTATACTATTTAAAACTGAAAGCAAACAGCTGCATGTGATGTCTGAGGAATGGTAATGATGGAGAAAACAGGAGCCGTGGGTAGGTTACTATTAAGTTGATGAAATGCGTTAAGCAACTCTCCAGGTGGGATTATAGAGCTTCGGTTGCCTATGAGTCTCCCCAGTACTGTTCCTTGAAGTAGCAGGTAGCACTTGCACAGCCTAAGTATATTAATTTATTTAATCCTCACGGTATGCTTTATTACAGTTTGGGAAAGCAATAATTTTTTGTTTATTTGAAAAAGTAGAAATATTTTCCTGAATACATAGCAATAGATATCATTTATTATATGGCTATATTCCTGTGCAAATGTTTTAAATACTTGAACTTCAAGGTGAGTATTCTATTCTCCATTTTGCGAATTAATAAACTGAAGCTAGAGAGATTAACAACTGGTGTTAGAGCGATTAACTTGCCACAGTCACACAGTTACTACATTACTAGAGTAGTGAAGGTTTGTTTGTTTTTTTTTAATTCCAAAGTTCACAGTCTTCACCTCAGTGCAGAAAACTTATGTCTATTGGCTCTGCTTTAACAGAACTTACGAGTATGATCATTTACCCTGAGAAATTACGTATGATAATTTGCCCCGAGTTGGGCTAGCATTCATTTGCCTTTTGTGTTTATGAGGATAAAGTCATTTATTCAGAACACATACAGGTGTGCATATGTATCAAGCCCTTGTTCTAAAAAGCTGTGTTTTCTTTTTCCAAGTTGTTCTATCATTGGGAAGTTTTAGGATGTGGACACTTGTGTGGGCAGACAACCCTGGTTTTCCCCAGTCTGATTTAAGAACAGTGACTTACCAGAGATTTTCATCCTTTTTCGTCTCATGGCACATGTAAACTAATTACTGAAATTCTGCAGCACACCAAAAAAGATATTTTTTTGCCAGTCTGACCAAAAAAATTGGTATAATTTGATTCCTTCACACTGGACAGTTGTTGTGTTGGCTATTGTCATTTTTTTATTAGACAGTCTTAAGAGAAAAGAGGTCAGTGCCCTTCAGGTATTGCATGTTTTAAAAATGACAGTGTGCTCTGGCATATTAGTAGAAAATCGCTCTTGTAAGTTATCAAAGCACATTGGCAGTCTTTTGTATTCTGTGTTTTTTTTCTAATTTTTATCAATATTTTCAAATCTGATATTGAAACACTCATTGAAAAATTGGCTAAGACTTATTAGATTCCTAGTTTTCATCAGAAGGTATTTATTACTATAATATTTAGAAACTCACCAGAAAAATCAGATAGAAGCTCTACACTAGCCCTACACTGATTTGAAAGTCCTCTAATTTTTGAAAACATTTTTGTTGATATATAACTTAACATACACAGGCTTTTTTGCCCTTTTTTTTATTTTGTGGAAGTTTGTTACATATTCTGGATAGATGTTATTCGTCAGATATATGTATTGTGAAATACCGTCTTCCATTCTGGGTTTGTCTTTCCTGCTCTTAATCATATCTTTGAAGAAAAGTTTTAAATTTCAGTTAATTCCAGTTTTTCAGGCTACAGTTGTTACATAGTGATACACGTATCAGTTTGGGCAAATTTATTAACCATGTTCAAATCCTTCACATCTTAACTAAAAATATTTTTTGTCTTCTTGTCCTATTCAGCTATTAAGAAATGTTAAAATCTTTAGATTTGTAATATCATTAATTGTAAGTTTGGATTTATTTCTCTTTTTAATTTATATATTTGAAGGTTTTGTTACAAAATGAATATAAGTTTAGAATAGTTTATCTTTCTGTTGAATTGATTCTTATTTCTATGAAATATCCTTCCTTATCTCTAGTTAATACTTCTTGCCTTAACTAAAAGTCTGCTTTGTATGGTATTACTATATGAACTTTCTTTTGATGTTTGCATGGCAAATTTCTTCCCATCTTTTCCTTTCCACCTTTCTGTGTCCTTATATTTAAGGTGTGTCACTTGTAAGCACCAAACAGTAACATGACTTTTAACCCCATCATTTATATGTAATGTTTATTTACATTTAATGTAATTATTGATACATTTGGTTTAAATTTGCCATCCTATTTTTTTCGTTTAGCCTCATCTGTTCTTTATTGACTTTCTCAGCTTTCTTGCTTTCTTTAAGTACATTAAGTATATTTTATTGTCCTGTTCTCTTTCCCCGTTCTCTGTTTTTTACATATTATTCTAAAATTATTTTAGTAGTTATCATAGTGATTATGACATGGATTTTTGACTTGTAGTTTACTTTGTATTAGTTTTGTTTTCAACTACTTCCTGGATACTAAAGAATACTTTAGACTTCCTGTGTTCTTTTCCTCTTGGTTTTCAGACATTTGATCCTGGGGTGCTTTGTTTTGGTGGCGGAACAAACCTGGTAATTTTACCAGCACTGTATATGAAAAATATACAGTGGAGACCCTGGATGGTAGATACTATCTTTCTTTAAAGGAAATACTTTCTTTTGGCAGGCAGGCACAGTATGGGCAGAACACTATGATTTAGTTGAAGTTGGCTTTCAGGCTTTGTGAAAGATTGGGCTGTTTTTACTTTGCGTCTATTTCCAGGGCATATCTTCACTCACAGGGAATAGAGCTTCTGGGGTCTCAGCTAAAAGCCTGAGGTGTTTACCACTTTGCTATACACATTACTCTGCCTTGGAATTCCAACTTCTCTCTCCTCACCACTGCAAGTCAGCTCTTTTGCCTCCCAGCGCTGCTGTGAGGTGTGTTGGTGTCTCATCCATGCTTAGGTAATGTGTCAGTGAACATCTTGATTAAAATTATTTGCAGGATTTCTTGTTCTTTTTTGGATTTCTTTCCTCTTCAGTTTCAGCCCTTCATAAGTCTTGGCTGCTTGATACTTTCTTTTTGGTCTCCTATTTCCAGTTCTCCAAATAGCAGACGACCCAAGGGAACAAAAGATGGATATGGGGCTCCTCTCAGTATACTTGGCTTTTCTCCATAATCTTGACCCCTCAAGTTCAGATTGCCTTATTGCTCTTTGATGCTTTTAAATAGTTAGCTTTAAAAAAAAAATTGTACAATACACATAACAAAATTTATCTTAACTTTATTTTTAAGTGTCCAGTTCAGTGAAAACTAAGTACATTCATGCTGTTATGCAGCCAATACCTCCAACCATCTCCAGAACTTTGATCTTTTCAAAGAAAAACTCTGTACCCATTAAACAATAACTCTCCCTTTCCACTTTCCCTTTCCCTTAGCCCCTGGTCACCACCATTGTACTTTCTGTCTCTAAATTTGATCTCTAATGTGACTCAGAGTTAATCTGTGTTATAGCATGTGTCAGAATTCCCTTCCTTTTTAAGGCTAATAATATTCTATTGTGTGTATGTACCACATTTTGCTTATGCATTCATTTGTCAGTGGATACTTGGGTAGTCTTCACTCTGGTTATTTTGAATAATGCCAGTATGAACACAGATATATAAATATTCCTGTAAGACCCTGCTTTTCTCAGAAGCTTCAATTTCTCCATATCCTCCCCAACACTTGTTACTTTCTGTGATTTGTTTTTTGATAGTAGCTATCTTGATGGATGTTAGGTGGTAGCTTTTTATTTTTACCCATCTTTTATAGATGTTCTTGCCAGAAGAGTTCGTCTTATGAAATTTTCAAATTTCATATTTGTTTTTTCAAATTTAGAAGTGGAAATACATGGACTGGCATCTTGAGGCAGGTTATTTCACAGATGGGAAGCTGATACAGATATTTAAAATCATACCTAGTAAATGCAGAAATATGATTGAAAGGGCCTGTCTGGCTCCTAAATATGTGCTCTGAACCACTGAATTATATCACTTTTCTAATACAGGTCTTCATTCTTAAACATCTTATAATCTCATTGATCCAAGACCTTAAGAGTGATGGTTCTAATACGGACTGTTTACTGGTGTTCTTGTTTTTTCCCCCACCATCAGATGATTAAATTTTGGAGTAGAGAACAGTGCTTTCATGATGGTGTGATTTACACAGCTTTAGGAAAACATGGGTTTTGATTTGTCCAGCATCCTAGGATACAGTCCTTAAAATAAATGAAAATTACTTTTAAATAAAATTTCTTAAAACTACACTATTTTAAAACCTTTCACAGGCCTGAGAGAGGGATTTGGAGCCCATTTTACAGTGATGGAAACTTTGAGCTTTAGTCTAGAGCTGTTTTCAAGCCAGGTTTTTGGCCCCATGTTCTCTGCTTTTTCATTCATTTTGCCAGTAAAGTTAAATCCAGAAACGTTACTGTTTCTGTACGGTTTGCTATTTCATATCTTACTGGTGCCCTTTCAGCAAGGTAGTCAGCCACAAGCTTGTGGAAGATATTGGGACTATTCTTTAAATTTTGAGCTACTTAAACTTGTCTCTAGTGCAAAGTTATTGTGTGTGTTTTGGGGTTTTTTTAAATTTTCTCTGTCTTCATTGTGTTAAGCCATCTTAAGTCATGATTACAAAGGGAACCCTGTTCGGAAACACTTAAATTTATTACATGTTGTAGATTTCCTAGTGATTAAGCTTAGGAAAGAAAGTTAAAACATGGTCTCACACTAGCCACTTGCTATAGAGAATTATTTGCTTGCTTGTTTGTTATTTTAAGTAAGTTTAGCTTTTCAGGGTATATCTCTAGTGTACGAGCAGGATAAATGTTTATTTAATATTTATAAAGTTTCTTAACACTGCTTGCATTCCTCTTTTCCTATCCTCTTTTTATAATAATAAATGAAAACACAGAGATCTTGCTGTGAGGAGAAGAAACCGCAAGAAGGATTATTGAAGAGTTTGATTAACCAGCATTTGCTTGATAAAGCGATTTTCAGTATTTCTGCTTCAGTTTTTGCGGTGGTCTTTGCCTAGCTAAGTAGCTACCAGTTACCACAAGTAGGATCAGGAAAGGCAGTGTAGATGAATGCGTACTGGTCTGTTAACTGCCCTTGTTTCTTTAGTGGTCTTATTAAAAGTACTGAACTACTTGTATTTGAAGCAAAAATTTTATAAAGAGCTCCCTTAAACTTTATAATTAAGACAAAGGACTATTGTATTTGTGTTTGTAGTACTGGGTTTCATAATTGAATGTGACCCAAAGGTTAGTTTTAAAATTTGCTTCCCAGATATCTTTAATTTTGCAAGAAAACATTGTACAGTGAGACACTAGGTATGAGTGATAATGTGAAAGAGCTTATAATTTCTTACTTTCCTTAGGTGCCTCATTGGCTACTGTGCCCAATATCCATTTATCCTACTTTACTTTTCTATGACATAATAACTGTTGGTTAAAAATAATTTGCTGAACCGTTTCTTGCAGGTAAATTAAGTAGTAAAAGTTAAATTTTTGAACTTCATTAACAGATTTTTTGTTCTCTCTTGATTTGTTTTTAATACCATTTTCTCAGTGAAGCTGTGCAGACCACTTACAAAGTCACTCCTTGACTTTGTACAGGTTTAGCTTTTATAAAATTTGCATTTTTACCTAGCACATCTTGACACCCCTAAGAATACTTCTGCATGCTGAGTTTGATCCGTCATACATTAAATATTTAGATGTCTTGATGGATTAGGTATCTTGGTGAAGCCAATAGTTAAGGGGGAAAGGCAGCAAATCTTTTTCAAGATGGTGGTAGTAGTAATACCTGTGGTCTTGTAGACTGACGACCTCTTGTCTGCTGAGACTGTGAAGAGCCCTAGGTTATGAGTAGGTATTTGCTAAAGACGGTTTACATGAACATCAGCTGGGTTAGGTTCCCTTTTTTTGTAGCATGAGGAAGACTGTGCAACTCTCTGTACTGCAGCTCCTAGAGGCCTGCCTGTCCTAGTCCGTGTTTTTAAACAGGCGGTACTTTTTAATTGTTTACCTAGCTATTACAGTTGTTCTTGGCGGGAAGTTGGTCTTACAAAAGCTATTCTCACAAGGATAGAAGTGGGAATTCAGTAGAATAAGATTGTGGGTGGATGTTGCATTACAGATGAAGTGCTTCTAGGTTGGTTTATCAAGTTAACTGTACAGATGAAGTCAGATGCAGAAGCAGTCTGACTTTTTCCCAGCTCTGAAAACAGGAACAATGAAATTATTTTGTCACTGATTACTCCTAACCCCGGTCCATCTAGCTTGTGAAGATTCTTGCACACTTCAAGTTAGCAACTCCTGAGAGGGAACCATAAATTTAGAGATTTAAAATGTAGCTTATCTCTGTGGATGTGAAATCACATCTCTTTAAGTAAATCTGATGTTTGACTCAGACATTAGGCTTTCAAACATGTTTTTCAGAACATTTTATATTTAAAATGTCTGCATTTTGGCTTAAAAAGGCAAAAGCGGCCATCAACTTTCTATCTTTGCTGAGCTCTCTTCAATAGATAAATGACTAATGTTAGACTCATACAAACTACATTTTGGTTAAAAAGCCTGAGGTTAAAGTATTATTACATTTACATTATGTTTAATATTTTTTTCTTTCGGGATGATTTTTTTCTTATCTGCACTTTGAGATTGTGTTTTAACAAGGAGGTTCCTATTAGAAATATTATTAGAAGTTCCCTTAGTATTTTGAAAATGCTATTGTGTACTCATAGGCTGAATGTGCTAATAAGCAATAAACAGATATTCAGCATTTTCATTGGAAAATATTTTCATAGATATTATGTGCACATCACAAGCTTATTGTGAATGTGTGCATGCATATCTGTTTTAAATACGCACACATACACCCGTGGGTGTATGCATGTATAGCTTTTATTTTGCTTGATGGTAATTAATCATATACATACCAGACATTGAATATAAATGACTATTTAGTATTACTAATTTTGATAGCCACACTCAAGTTTGTGGGTTACTCCTTCTCCATTTAGTATCTTTCTGGGATCTCTAATCAAATTTCAGGGTTAATATTATATGTCGTTTAATTACAGTCATTACCTACACCTTGACAGTCTTAACGTTAAAAGACAAAGGTTTAGCTTTTATGCTACAGCATCTGTATTTTCCTTACCCACAGTTGCCTCCCATGCACTTAAATGTTTGATGCTCTGCTCCAACACTCCAGCTGTCACACAGCCAGTTAATGGTAAAGCCAGAGGTCATATGAAGAATTCCCAACTCCACATCTATTATTTTCATATTAAAAAATTTGTAATAATTGATATTTTCACTTTAGAGAAAATAGGTACTTTTCATGTCACTCAGTACTGTTACTCCTAGAAATCTTATCCAAGAAAAATTAAAAGCATATATGCACAAAAAGGTTGTATCTAAATGTTCCTAGCAATATTCGTTAACAGTAGATGAAAACTGGAAATAGCTCAGAATGATGAATGAATAAACTAAATGTGGCATATCCATACAATGGCATACTATTCAGCACTAGCAGGGAATGAAATACTGATACATGTTACATTAATGAACCTTAACTCTATGCTGGGTCAAAAATCAGACATGAAAGAGCATATAATATATGATTCCAATTATGAAATGTCTAGAAAAGGAAACTTAACAGAAAGAAAAAGCAGGGGATTGAAAAAAAAGCTGCAAGAGGGGATTGACTGCAAATGGCTTGAAAGATTTTTGGGGGGAGGAATGATGGAAACAGTCTGGGACTGGATTGTGACAATTGTTATGCAACTGTAGAAACTCACTGTAAATTATTGAACTGTACTTTTAAAATGAGTGAATTTTATAGCATATGCCAGGGCTTGAAGGTCATGAGGAGAAAGAGTAGCTTCATTACACAGGAAACAGTGAAAGCATCAAAAAGGAGGAGAGAGTTGTTTAGGGGGAATCTTGGAACTTAAGGTCTTTCTTATGAAGCCCAGGAACTTGTCAGAAAAATAATGAAAATTTCAAACTCACTAAAGCTGATGTCAGGACTTGAAAAATGTGAGCACCAAAGGTGCTAATAAAAGTGCAAGTTTCCTTGTATCCATTTGTTTATGTACCATTATGTGAGATAAGTAAAACAAGATTGGAAGAAGGGTGTCACGTGAAGAGAGTGCTACTTGTGGTGAATGTAGTAAAAATTGATTGGAAGGTTGATCAATATCATTTTAGTTGCATTGCTAATATGGTAGAACTTCTGTTCATGTTCATCTTGTACTTTGTTTGATGTTGCTTGTAATGCCCACAGTTTGCAGTGGTTCCTAACTGTTTTGGGGTTACAGATGCCTTTAAGAATCTGGTGAAAGCTGTTTCCAAAATACTTACATATGGACAAACACAATTTTATAATTTTAGGAAGTTCACAGACCCACCAAAGCCAGAGAGATCGTAGTTAAGAACAAAAAAGGAATTCGATTACTAATCCTTTTGTGAGTTCTAAACTGTAGTTTTATTTCAGTATATTTTGGTATAAATATGTGTTTTCAAATAAGGCCCAAAATAAGACTTTTATAGTCAGTAATTCTGGATTACCTGTGCTCTATGAAGTGAGACACCTGTAATCATGTTGGTAAGAACTTGAAAATAAGGTGGCTACTAGTAAGCAATCTGTTTAAAATGACGGTAACTGAAGATGTTTAATGCTGCTCTGTTATAAGCCTTAGAGCCTTTTAATATTTACCAGTAAGCAATCAGCTTAAATCATTCGGATCTTAATTTTACTTCATAGAAAATGATCTTCAAGTAGAGTGTTTAATGAAGTAAGAACTGCATTTGGGGAGAAAGGATCTGCCTACCTTCCCTTTACCTTGCTCCTCTGCGCTCTGCTTACTTGCCCCTGACTGGGTGTGTGCTTGCTTTTGTTCTCCTTCTTTCTTAGGGTAAATGGGCGATTACCTACAACCATTGTTTATTTCAATAACAATTGTAAAGTCCTCCTTCTATATAATTTATGAGGTCGTAGAAAATCCCGTGTTGCTTAAGATAGTTTGAAGTGTTTCTCACCTGAAAAATTAACTGCTTTTGGAATTTGATTTCCTTTACTGTTGTAGCTTACAACGATTATGTCTGCAGGAGTTGTACTCATGTTTATATGATTTTCTGTTCACTGCAGGACCGTGTATATGTACAACAAAATAATGTGGAGAATGTCTACAATTTAGGATTAATTATTTTTCGAGATCAAGTTGTACGTTATGGGTGTATTAGGGATCATCTACGACAAACATTATTGGATATGATTGCAAGAGAGCGGAAAGGAGAAGTTGTAGACCGGTATTAATCATCTTTTTACTCAAGTTTTGGTTTTTAGCAGTTATATCCTGAGAATCGATTCACTGTCAAAACTTTATTAAAATAAATAAGTTTGTATAGTACATTATGAAAATTCTTGAAAACCCATATCACAGTTAACGAAGTTGCATAAATATTTACTTTAAAGCACACTTCTATTTTAGAAGCGGCCACCCTAAGCTTTTATTTGGTATACTCTTTTTTTAAAGCAAATCAGCCTCACCATTTGATTTTTCATGTATTTTTTTATGCTGACATTTTGTCTTTTTTTTTTTTTTTTTTTTTTTTGGCTGCTTTCTTGATAACATTGTTTTCCTTTATTTTGTCCTTATCTTTAAAGGCTTTTGGCTAGCCTTCATTCTTAACATATTTAATAAAAATGTTGAACATAGTCTGAAATTATTAACTACTGTACTCCTCTGTCATATCCGTAACGTGATTAGTGTGTCATTTCTGTGACACCAGCTGGAGTGGCTTAAAACATGCAAAATTGCTTCCTCTGCTTCTCTATTCAAAGCAGCTATTAAATGAAGACTTGTGATAGTCTTTTTATTTCAGCTTTGGTGCTTGGTCAGGATTCCTTAAAAGCTATTTGATACAAAAATTTATATTTCAAGCAACACAGCCTCCTTCCCTCCTCCCTACTTCCTAATAACCAGCATTTTTATTCTGTCTGTGTTTTTAAATACGCAGGAATATTTAGACATCTTAAACATATTTCTGTAAAATGTTAAGCAATCCCTGCATGAGAAGAACTTGAGATAAATACCTATGCGGTCATAATATGCCTTCTAATTAAAATTGCTTTACAAACCTTATTTTTAAAATAAGTTGCTTCAGGAAGATTGGTCACTTTGATTAAAAAAAAATGTTCTGAGGGTCTATTTAGATACTGCTATACTGCTGGGGGGTGGTGGTATGTGTGTTTTACATAAACCTTTGGTACAATTTGATTTTCAAATGTTTTTAATGTCTTTTGACAGAGGCGCAATAAGAAATGCTTGCCAGATGTTAATGATTTTAGGTCTTGAAGGACGATCCGTCTATGAAGAAGATTTTGAGGCTCCTTTTTTGGAAATGTCTGCAGAATTTTTTCAGGTAATCAGTGAAGATATAAATAAGTGCTCTTTTAAGATGTTCTTAAAGTTATTGAATGTGGTGACTAATTTGAATGTTTTAACCTTTTTTTACGTAGGGGAAAGAGCATGCAAAAAATACCCTTCAGCATACCTACCCACATTCTCCCATTGCAGTGAAGGAACTCATTAAAAAGAAATTGAAGAGTTTGGATGTAGACACATTCATTGTTTTTTAAATTATATCTTATAAAATATAAAAACTTAGAAATGACTGACATTTTATTGTATGTTGCAGATTACTTACCACCGGTTAATAGGCAGTGCATCACCAATGAAATCTCACTATTCAGTAATTAGTAAAATAAATGTAGAAATACGCATGATCCCATATGCACTGTGGGATCTATTTTTTTTAAAAAAGATTTTATTTATTTATTTTTAGAGAGGGGTCAGGGAGGGAGAAAGAGGAGAGAAATATGAATGTGTGGTTGCCTCTCACTTGTCCCCCCACTGGGAGCCTGGCCTGCAACCGAGGCAGGTGCCCTGACTGGGAATCGAACCAGCAGCCCTTTGGCTCACAGGCTGGCCCTCAATCCACTGAGCCACTCAAGCCAGGGCCCATAGTGCATATGTCTTAAAGACTTAATTGAGAAATTATAGGTCAGTAAGTACAACTGACAGAAATTTGTGGCAGTATATACAACCGAAACACTAACTGAAAAAGACAGTATTTTTAAGGCGATGGTAACCCGGGTTTATCAGAATGGTTTTGCCAAGATTTTTGTTTGGTGTGTTAATGTCAGTTGTTAGAAACTTGATATTTTCAAGGATTAAAACTACTTTTTTGTTAAAAAAGTAAGAAATGTTCATTTGTACATAATTCATATCAACGTATCTTCTATTACATAATTCTTAAGATATGTTCATTAATCCTACTTTCAGATAGGTTTTAAATCATTTGGGTTAACATTGGTAGTTTAGTGGAACTTCTACAAGGCTGGTGTTAGCAGACAAGATTAATAGTTGGTCAAAAGCTCTGTTTCTCCAGCTTCAGTATATATACTCATTTGAGACTGGGGAGTGGGGCGGCAGGAGGGCTTTAGTGAGTAGGAGTATTCCAGCAAAACTGTATGATAAACATGATGGGTCTTTCTAGGCATAATTTTACATTAAAACAGATCAAAGAAGAATTTGCCACTCTCAATTGGAGTCAAATGCTTTACTCTGGCATGCGTTTACTTTTTCTGCTATTTGGAGTACATTGGCAATATTTAAAAACAGTGCTTAAGGATAATGTTTTAATTTAGTCTTAGGTAAGTAATGCTTTTTAAAGGATATAACTCAGGCTGTATGAACATGTGTAATAAACTGTAAAATGTTAATAGTGCTCATGATACTTCATTTGGTTTGTGATAAATACCATAGAAACCCAGTTAAAAGCAGAAACATGTTTTGGTTATATGTTTTTAAAGAATCATGCTTCTTATTTGCAGATGGAAAGCCAGAAATTTTTAGCAGAAAACAGTGCTTCAGTATATATAAAGAAAGTAGAAGCTAGGATTAATGAAGAAATAGAACGGGTGATGCACTGCCTTGACAAATCAACTGAAGAGCCGATTGTAAAGGTGGTTGAGAGGGAACTCATTTCCAAGCACATGAAAACTATAGTAGAAATGGAGAATTCTGGGCTAGTACATATGTTAAAAAATGGAAAGACAGAAGGTAAGTCTTAGCAGTTGAAAAACAATTAAATTCTTACAGTTCTACCAAGTACTTAGTAATTTAATTTTCCTATAATTAAAATAGATTATGAATGTCAGTTTTCAAGAAGTTGTGTATAGCATTAATTTGTCACATGTTATTTTGGTAGGATTTAATGGTAAAGCTTTATACTTAATAAGGAAGATTTTAGATGTTTCTGGTGAATCGAGTGGCTTTTTTCCTGTCTTTCATCTTAAGTCTCCTTACTTTGTGTTTTTCTTAACCCAGAAGAGAAATCTAATATTGGTGAGGCCAGCGAGCTTCTCATCTGTCCCTGTACTTTAGTATTATATGTACTAAAGAGTTTGGACTCTGTTCCCACAGGGTCCTGTAGTTTTTGTGATTCTTTCAAAATATGAAGTTCCCATCTTATAATTTTTGTAGGCTTCCTTGTGGGAGTCAGTTTTGATAAGGGTTCCTAAAATGCAAAAATGGATGTCTTTTGTATTGATATATTTAGATAAATTAGTAAACTGGTTTTGGGGACTCTGAAGTTATAGACTGATAACAGAGAAGGAAGAATTGCATAAAAGTAAGCATTTTGAGATAATTGTAGCATTTACTGCTTTGACTGTTACCTTTATTTTCCTGAAAACAGTTTGTGATAAGAATCCTAGAAGAAATAAGTAAACAGTCATGTTGTGCTTGTTCTTAATTTCTGAAGCTTTGCTTTAAAACAATGAGTTAATAAATAAGTTACTGGCATGATACTAAAAAATAAACATGGTACTTACTCTTCTATTCTCCTGTTTCATGGATGAAGTCTTGGTGGTATTTTAGCCACTTACAGAAGAAATACATATTGCTTGTTTGGGGTAATGACCTAGGAAGGGAATGAAAAGAAAAAAATTAAAGTGAATAAGTTTAAAGAGGGGGTATAAGAGAATGGAAAAGAAAGATGATGAGAAGGATTGCTTCATGCTTCTTCTAATAGAATCCTTGCTTTGTGTTTTGAAATAGTTACATTTCTATATGTGTAATAAGCTCCTGAAAAGTTTTACATAACTTTATTGTTTTTCTTAAACCCCCCCAAAATTGCTTTTTAAAAGCCCCTTCTGGTAAACTGTTTTTTGTAAAAGCAGATATACCTAAAATGATTTTTGTTTTGTAGAACAAAATGTTTTCTAAAATAAGCTGATCCTGACGGTCTAAGTCGGGGGTTAGCAGACCTTCTTGTAAAGGGGCAGACAGTAAATATTTTAGGTGTGTGAATCGTATATTGTAGTAAGCTACTCATCTCTGCTGTGTATTGAGAAAGTAGACAATAACACAAAAGGATAAGCTTGACTATGTGTCTATAAAACTTCATTTGATTTTTTTTTGACCATTTAAAAATGTGGAAATGATTTTTAGTTTATAAGACGTACAGAAAAGACAATGGGCTGTATTTGTATTTGGTCCATAGATTACAGTTTGACCTGATCTAAATGGTCCCTGGCAGATTTGGACATTATGAAACATATTTTCCTCTGCTTAAACAAAATGAGAATAAGTTTTCTAATGTACTCTTTAGCCATTGAGTTCATTCTTTCACCTACCTTGAGGGTATGGGAGGGGGGAAGATTAAATTGGCCGAAGGTTAGGGGCTATAAAATGTTTGATGGAGAGAGATTGTTGTTAGACATGCCTGAATTACAGTATCTCTGTAACCTGCATGGAGACTTGGGTTATAGGCATTAAGTATGCCTGACACATGGCAAGTGCTTAGTAAGTGCGTAAGTGAAGAAGTACCACAATAGCCGCTTACCATAGTTCTCTATTTAGCACTTAATGTTTTCAGCAAGTAAGCAACTTCTGTGATTCTAAATTAAATTGTAAAATCCTGGCTTCAATTTCCTGACTTTCCACTAGAAAACTAATTGTGAAATGTCTTAATTTTGCTAGGCTCTGCTCTTGAGCATTATGTCAAGAATAGGTCAGGGGCACAGCTTCACCATTATGAAGCCAAATGTCTCATAAATCAGAATGTGAAAACAGTTTTCCCACCAGGAATGGAGAATGAATTGGACTGATTATCAGATGCAGATAGTACTGTGAAGTTCAAATGGTATCTCATTTTATTGTTTTATTGTGTACAGAAATAATGATATTTAATTTTGGAATGCCAAGTATTTTTTATTTTCTCATTTACATCCACTACGCCATACATTTATATATAGCGTGAAAGACAATGAAATTGTATTAATTTACATACAGTTTTAATATACAACATATAAATAAGCAAAACTGTAACAACATAGAAACAAAATAGGTAAGTAGGAAACCATTTTGTTAAGGGATATTTGATACGCCAAATTTACTGTGGTATATGAGGTCTGCCCATAAAAAGTCCAACCACTGTTAATATAACTAGAATGGTTTGTGTGACATTGATGTAACTTGGCAGCCAAGGAGAGTGGACTGGAATGCACAAGCATGAAAAATGATGGCTTCACTGTACTAGTCAATGGGGGCAGTAGACACTGTTGAGTGAGCATGTGTACTGTCTGGCTGTTGCATTCAAAATGACTAAGTGAGTAGAGCAACACATCTGCATTAAGCTTGAACATTCCTCCGTCGAACGGAAGCTGTTTGGATGATTCACAAGGCCACAGCTATGGGCAGCTGGGGATTGGTAGCATCATCACGCCCACTCATGCATCACGTCTCATGCAGAGTTTTGTGGCGAAACATCAAATCGCCCAGGTGACGCAGCCTCCCCTGCAGCCCAGATTTGGCGTGCTGCAACTTCTGGCTTTTCCCAAAACTAATATCACCTTTGAAAAGGAAGAGATCTCAGACCGTAGAGATTCCAGAAAACATGGCAGGGCAACTGGTAGCAACTGGGAGAACTGTGTGAGGTCCCAAGGTGCCTACTTTGAAGGGGACAGAGGCATCATTGTCCTATGTACAGTGTTTCTTGTATCTTCAATAAATGTCTCTTTTTCATATTCCATTGCTGGATACTTTCTGGGCAGACCTTGTATATCCATATTCTTGAATTTGTAATACCTGTTTTTAACATGGGAAATTTGGTTGTGTACTAAATGTGAGAAAACTGTAAGCTTTGTTGTATGTAGATTACTTTGGACGTGTATTATTGATGAAAACTTATTTTTAAATAAAATTTACTTTTGTGAGTTACTGAATAATTTTGAAGCCCTTTTTGTAAAACTTGCTTTTAAGTATTTTAAAAATAAATATGTCAGTTTTAGTATCCACATTGCTCTTGTAAATGTATACCAGACTAGTAAATTATAGCCCATTTGCTAAATATGACCTACTGCCAGTTTGGTTGTGGGGGGGGGGGGGATTTAAAAAATAACAATTTTTCATTACACATAAAATTATATAAATTTTAGACTTAATAAAGTTTTATTGTAATAGTCCTGCCCATTTATATATGCATTGCCTGTGGCCTCTTTCTGCACAATTGGCAGCATTGAATAGTCACGGAGACGGACTGTGTATGGTTCACGTATCTGCAGTATTGACTCTGGCAGAAAAGATTTACCAGCTTCTGATCTAGAAACTGTTGTTTTAACTTCATTTTTAAAGTTCTTGATTATAAAACTTTTTTATATCATTGTAAAGTTCTGACACTACAGTTTCCCTGTAAGTTCTTACTTCAAAGAAACACTAGACATAATGAAAAGCATTATTTCAGCTCCACATTTTAACTTTGTGAAAATGATACAAAAAGTGGACAGAGTCTAAAGCTTTCATTCTAAATAAAAGCAAGATAGTGAGATAAACCAATTTTTAAAGTACAGATACTGGCTCTAAGACACATCACCTGGGAACTCTTAGAGATTGATCTGAGGAGAATATTAAAAAATAGGAATTGATGCTATAAATTTCATTTAAACTTTCCCATGATATATAATGAAATAAATCCTAGTATATTTTATTTCCCATAGTTTTCATGGTTGTCATTTGAACTTTTGAGATGGATATACTTAAAAATATCTGTAAGACCAGATGTTTTTTAGATTGGTTTTAAATTTTCCTTTATTACATTGACTACAAATTGCACCATAATTAAACTTATCCTTTTGATATATAATTTCCAGTAATATTAGGTTCTAGATTAGAATTGTATAGGATAAATTAAATTATTTATCCTATATAGAATTATATAGGATAAATCAGAATTTCAGTTTTCAGTTTTTGTGGCTTTATTAATGCTTTTTGGGCATCAACTCTTACCTGTAAACTAAAATTGCAGCGACATTTTATTGATGCTTTCAAAGTGTCTCATTAACACATGTATTTTATAAATAATAGCCATTAACTAGCTTTTTTTTTTTTTTTTTTTACTATTTTGCTGGTTTTTGTAGTTTTTCATGTCAGCAAATGATTATAATGGAGAAATAAGTTTAAGTATCACAAATGAGCATGAACAGAGATTCACATTTTTTTCTTAATCTTTAATGTAGCTGAACTGTGTGTTCTTTCTGATTGCAGACCTTGCTTGCATGTACAAGTTATTTAGTCGTGTGCCAAATGGTTTGAAAACAATGTGTGAGTGTATGAGTTCCTATTTGAGGGAACAAGGTAAAGCCCTTGTTTCTGAGGAAGGCGAAGGAAAGAATCCCGTTGACTATATCCAGGTACGTAAATATAAAAGATTCTCTTTCAAGTTTATAATAAAGTAATGTTGGTAAGTGCTATAAAGGTCACTTTTACTATGCCATGTATTACGTATTTTTGATTTACTTGTCCCAGTGGTAAACTAGTATGTATAATTACCCTAAATATTCTAGAATTTTGCAAAATGTGTATATATCTGGGAGCCAGACTAACCTGCTCCTTTTCATTTATTTTGTCTGGTAAAGACCTTGTTTAAATAGTCTTAAGAATGAAAGCTATTGTTTCTACTTTTTTAGATGCCTAACTGTTCATATACCTTAGTGTGTAAAAAATTCGTTAAATATTTTTTGTTTCAAAATATTTTTTGCTTTCAAGCAATAGTGAGAATAAATTGTGCTCCAGGTTTTTGTGTTTAAATATAAATAATGGGGTTCTGAGGTAGGTACATTCTTAAAGCTAATTTTCATGGACTTGCCCATTTAGTAAAGACAGATAATCAGGAGTAAGAAGTGAGGAGGCTCGTTGATTCATCGGCTATAATACCTAAGTGGAAGATAGAATGCTTCTCTCATCACTCACATTTTTACTACAGACTTAGATATAGGCTTGAAATAATAAAGTATCTATAAATTTAACACTGAATGTACACATTATAGTACTAGCGAAGTTAAAATTAACATACATGTTCATACATGTAATTGTTTCTAGAAAAACTCTAATGTATCTTAAATTTCTGTGTTTTTATTTGGAAGGGCTTATTGGATCTGAAGAGTAGGTTTGATCGCTTCCTCCAGGAATCATTTAATAATGACCGGCTCTTTAAACAAACTATTGCGGGTGACTTCGAGTATTTTCTCAACCTCAACTCCAGGTCCCCTGAATACCTCTCATTATTTATTGATGATAAGCTGAAAAAGGGAGTCAAAGGGGTAAGTATAATGTATTTGAAAATATATTAAATTTTACTTGTAGATAAAAGATTGTGTATAAACTTAAGAAATTAAGTATAAAATTAGGGAATTTTGTAGATATAAAAATAAGCGTAGTCCTTTGCTGTGCTTAAATGTGTGCTGTGATTTTTGTAAAGGATTGTTTAAGGTATGTGAAATGGTCAGAGGTGCTTTGACATTTCACTTAATGTGTAAAAACAAACAACTACACAGCCTTGGTTCTTAAAGCCCTTAGACTGTGAGGGTTGGATACGCTATAGAGATAATGAAGAACTAGAAAACAGTTATCCATACCACAGTATGTTGCTGCAGTCATCTGGTTCTGGGGGTTATGAATCAAGTAGTATTTGGATGCCAAGAATTTGAAGGCATACATTAGAGTAACTGTCAGAAAATAGTTTGAAAACACACTGAAGCTCATTTTTAAACCTTTATTTTATACCTGGGATCTTGGAAGCTAACTATAGCATAGAAAATCAAATTAAACATAGTGTGATCACACATAAATTGGTATTTTTTACTTCATCTTGGAATTTGGGAGATAAAAGGGAAAAGCAACAAATGTCCACAGGTTTTACAGGTTCCTATAATAGAAACAAAAACAAAGATCAAGACACAATAAAAAAGACACATTTGTTTAATCTTCCATATTTTTTAATTTGAGCTTAATACAACCTGCCACAGTATCATTTTTCCCTTAAAATATAAAGGCAAGGGGTCTTTTTACTCTTTAAATTATAACAAATTATTACCCTTCTGTTTGCACAATTTAGATTTTGAATGAGCTAATATGAAAATAATCTTTTGGCTATGTGAATTCCTGCCTAATTATGCAATGGCATCATAAAATACTCTTTTTTTGCAATTACATTTTTACTCCACCTGTTCTTTGTCATCCTTTAATTTGGCCATCTATCATTTCAGCAGTAGCCCTCTAGGGAATGGAACTCCACTTCATCCCCTGCTTAATGCTGCACTAGAATAGGGTGTAAGAGTTGGGGTGTGCTCCTACTGTATGAAGTAGGAGGCACTTTCTCTAGTGAGATCAATCCTGTTGACATAGCTCAAACGAGATACTCGTGTTTGTTGCCACAGCGTTGATTTTAAACTGTTGAACTGTAGTGCTGTTTTTGTATAACTAAAATTTTGGATTTATTAACTAGCCTTTTAATTGATTTTTCAGCTAACAGAACAAGAAGTAGAAACGATATTGGATAAGGCAATGGTCCTTTTTAGGTTTATGCAAGAAAAAGATGTATTTGAACGTTATTATAAACAACACTTGGCAAGGAGACTTCTTACAAATAAAAGTGTTTCAGATGACTCTGAAAAAAATATGATATCTAAATTAAAGGTAAGGTGTATAGAAGGTGAAATGGGGTGCTCTTAAGTAATGTTTGTCACATGATTGAACACCAACAGCATTTGATTAGGAACTATTTAATTAATTATTTTTATAAATTAAAGCTAGAATTTTTTTTGAGCAGGCTGTACTTAATATTTTTTCAAATTCTCAGACATTCAAAGTTTGCTGGGATTTCTCTTGGAGTTGGCAGGGTACATTCATGGCGATCTGGGTAGGCTTAATACAAGGGAAGCAAGGGAGTATTACTGTATAGTTCTGTCACAAAGGTGTGGTCCATAGACTTCTTGTTCCTATATCACTTGAGGTGCTTGGTAAAAACATGAGAGTTCTGGGCCCTGCCTTCAGTGAGGTTATTGGAATTTCTGAAAGGACTTGAAATCTGCATTTTAAAATAAACACCAAACACATTAAAGTTTGGTAGCTGTAGTCATAGAGCAGCTATTGGGAAGATTTAGAAATGGCAGAAGTAACATGGACTAGTTTATTTCTTTGTATGTGTTTTTATAGAAAAATCTATCATTTATTTGTGTATATTTGTGGTTTTTTTCCCCCACAGACTGAATGTGGATGTCAGTTCACATCAAAACTGGAAGGAATGTTTAGGGATATGAGCATCTCAAACACAACTATGGATGAGTTCAGGCAACATCTACAGGCAACTGGGGTAAAATTCCATACTCATTTCTGCTTACGTGTATATGTTTTTATATAAAAATTTTTGTAATGGTCATTTTTATCTATAAATCAAATAATTGTACTGCTGATATCTTTTTTCAAGTCATTAGTGACAACATGTATTGTCCAAAAATATTTTTTCCCATATAACTTATTTTCTATTAATGTTAAATTATTTTTTTATTCTTCTAAAACTTAGTTCATTCTCCCTACTTAAAGGAATGTGCTGAAAATGTAATAAATAGAATGATTCTGCTATTACAGTCATTACAGATTATGGAAAGAACACTGAGCTTAGGCAAGCTTACTGAGTTAGAGTTCTCTTCCTTTCGCTTTTCACCAGGATTGTGCTGTGTCTTTGTTACTTGATATTTCATTGATATTAAATGGACCCGACACCCCCAGGATCAGTGGGGGGATAAGCTGAGTATAAAAACACTGATACTAGTGTGTTGTAAGTGTGGTTTATATTCTTGACTCCCAGAGGAGGGATGAGCTGCAGCTTGTATGGCTTTGGAGTCCAGTGGGGTTTTGTGAGATTTAATAAAGTTCTGAATTTTTTTTGAACTGTTTTTCACCTTTTCCTTAAGTTTAGAGAACTTCACAGTTTTTCTTTAAAAGTCTTCTCTCTCTGGTGACTGTTTATCACTTAAGACATGTCACAATCATTTTTTTAAATTGAGGGTTTTTAAAAATATTTAAGTGTTAGATTATCACTTCTGTGGTCCTACAGTCTCGTAACAAACAAAATATGTGAAAATAGCTAACCCTGTAGAAATGGACAAGTACATGTTAAGGCATTCTGACCAAAGGGATTTGTGATCCCTCTTCATTATAAGTAGTGATGTAGCGATTTCCCTTACAATGTCTACAGTGGAGAATGGCTGAGAGCAAGAAAGATACAAGTGGGTGATGTATTGAAATGTGGGTGGGCAGGAACTGAATAATGTGATTATCTCAGGGTTTTGGTTTTTTCCTTATTGTTTAGGGATTTGTACTTAATTCTGTCTAATATATTGATGTGATTATATTTTCATGTGATACAATTTTTTTCTGTTTATTTTTTTCTTCCACTAATCTTGCACATATTGAGAGGTTTGGGAAAATAACCTGGTCTAAATAAACACTATTGAAACCATCTGTAAGGGACTATTCCTGATAGGTCCAGCACCCATACTATTTTTAAGTGTCTTATTACCTTGACTCGGATAGTTGAAAGCTTTTTGATAGGAAAATTACGGTCTTGACTCCTGATCATTCTGTTGGAGTTGTTTCATTTAAGGCATTTAAGGTGTGGGGTGACCCTTCAACATGATGATTTCATCAGATTGTTTGTCTTTGTTAATTTCTGTTGTTACAAAGTTTGTGAATTTTCTAGTCCTTCATTTTGATTATTCAGACATATCCTTCACTGTGTGGTAGAATATTAGTTAACTATATAGTAAGTAGAGTACTTATCATGGTGCTCAGAATTACAGATCTGCTAATCCAGTTGGAGTTTCCATTTACTGTAAGACCATTGTTTGCGTGCAGTTATTGACTTTCTTATAATTGTTTCTGCTAAGGACTGTAAGCTTTAAGTCTCCTAAGCCTCAATCTACATTAGAAAGATTTGATGAAAAGTAATAAAGTGATCAGATAAATCCTGAGCTTTCTGAAATCTTTGAGCACTTTTAAAATATCACTAATCCTCAAGCAGGTAATCCTCTGTAATTTTCTTGTCCTGTTAAATATATTAAGAAAGTGGCTCTTCCATTTAGTTTTAGATCAGTCTTTGTTATTATGCTGAAAGTAATATATTTATTTTTTCCTGTTTTTATTTTTAAAATGGCGATGGAGCAGGAAAACTACCTTGCTATCATATTTCTGTTTACTTAACAGACTTTTCTGGAACTTCTCCCTCTCTGTTCTTGCCTCTGTCATGCTGTCTTTGAATATAAGCTTAATGGCTTCAAATAGTGAGGAAAAGAAGATACAGACCACTATAATAGTTCTTGGAGGCACGCACTTTTTTTTTCTTTTCCATTTAACAAATAATTCATTAAGTGCTGTCTGTGCTAAGCATTGTCCTAGGCACGGTGTGTACAGCAGAGAGTGGAACAAAGTTCCCTGCCATTATGGTGCTTACTTTCTAATCTGGGAAACAAATAATAAGAAAACTCATAGTTCCTCAGATGGTAATAGAAGATCCAAAGGAAATACGGGGGGCGGGGGAGAAGTGGTCAGAAAAGTCCTCTTTTAAAAGTGGCATTTAAAAAAAAAAAAGACTTGAAGGTTAAGTCTGTGTGGGTCTATGAGAGAAGAGATAACAGACTATTGTCTTGAATGGACTGAACCAAGTTGTAAGCCCTGGCATCCCCCTGCCCCCCCCCCCCCACTGATTTGCCGATGTACCAGCAGTTCTTAGCCCTCCTGTCAGTTCATCATCCAATAGTCTCTGCTATGATCATCTCATCTATATATCATCTAGGGTTTCTAGTTTTAGTTTCTTTAAAATGGAATAATCATTTAATAGATATTTGTGAAGAAACCTGAGTGTGGAATACTTCACAGTATTTTTTAGAAACTGATCTCTTTTTAGAAATCTATGTCACTAAATCATTCAGGTTAGATAAAAATGTGAAAGTGGTTTAGAACAAGCTGTGAATATCAATAATAAAGATAATATTTCACATTTAAGAAGTTTTTTGATGTGCTTTATTTTTTCTTAAAAATTTAATCTGTTTAAAAAGAAGAAAAAATCTAACGTGACAGTAATGCTAGCATATATTTTATAGAGGTAGTTATCCTTTATTCAGATACTCACAGAACACCTATTATGTAGAACTGTACCTAGTGTCCTATGCAAAGGTTGTTAGAATGTGAACTCCATGCAAAAAAAAAACAAAAATGTTGATCAATATACCTCAGATGTGAATGGGATTGGAATATTTTATTTGTGTGTTAAGATGGTAAAAATACTTAAAAGCTGAGATGATATTATCCTAGAATTTTCTTTAAAAATTACACAGATATGGCCACTTAAAATTTTCTCTTCAAAAAAAAAAGCTTGAGCGCCAAAACTTTGCGTTTCTCAATGACAAGCAGTCACTCTTTGTTCACATGTTAACAACTGTCCTTTGGTCAATATATTAAAGTCAACATCTTAAGCAATAATTATAAATATTCACCAGGAGAGTTCGTCTGAAAAACACTGGTCGGTCTAATCTTTAAGAAGACAGTGGTTTAGCCCTGGCTGGTGTGGTTCAGTCGATTGAATGCCGGCCTGCAAATCAGTGGGTTACCAGTTTGAT
Source organism: Pteronotus mesoamericanus (assembly GCF_021234165.1). Classification (NCBI taxonomy): domain Eukaryota; kingdom Metazoa; phylum Chordata; class Mammalia; order Chiroptera; family Mormoopidae; genus Pteronotus; species Pteronotus mesoamericanus. The sequence continues at coordinate 4,412,820 of NW_026555277.1, forward strand.
TCCCAGTCAGGGACATATGCCTGGGTTGTGGGCCAGGTCCCCAGTAGAGGGCATGCGAGAGACAACCGCACGTTGATGTTTCTCTCCCTGTCTTTCTCCCTCCTTTCTCTCTCTAAAAATAAATAAAATCTTTTTTAAAAATGTTTTATTTGCTTGATATTGAACTTGGCGTTAACTGCTTTGATAACTAATGCAGTATCTATATGGAACAGATAACAAATCATAGTGAATTGGTGAGGAACATCTCTTTCTCCTGTGCACAGGTATCTTTAGGGGGTGTCGACCTCACAGTTCGGGTGCTCACAACAGGCTACTGGCCCACTCAGTCAGCCACACCAAAGTGCAACATCCCACCAGCACCCAGGCATGCTTTTGAGATATTTAGAAGGTAAGCATAGATCAGACTTCGTACTTCTAAGTAGACATAATTATCCAGAATTGAAATAAATATGAACATTTGTAATGTCCCTGATTGAAGATGAATATACTACATTTTTTTACCTCTTGTTCAAAAGGAGAATTTATCTTTTTATGATTTTAATGGACAGTGCATAAACTCTTTTCAGAGGACTGTTTTATTGATGTCCTTCGGCATTAGTGCATGGTTAAGAATATAGTTTGTATTGTTGATGTCTGCCAGTGACTTAGGACCAATCGATTGTTGGGTTACTGTGGAGAAAGGTGGTCATATCAACAGCAGTGGCTGAGCAGCAGGCTGGGGCAAAGGGTATCAGTAGAAATTCTTTCATGTGCTACGTTTATCTTGTGATACCTAGCCCACTTAGGTCTGTGTTTTTCTCTCTGTCTGTCTCCTCTCCACCCCTCATTTCCTTTCTCTCTCTCTTATTTATTTATTTATTTAGTTTCCTCTTACACAAAAATATTAGAACTGAACCTGATTCCTAAGGTTTCATTTATCGTTTAAACTCTTTTACATATGTATTTGTTAAGGGTTGTTATCCTGCAGTTTATAATTTCAAACTGCAATGTAATTGTAAAATGTAAATTGTGTAATTCTCTGAAACCTGGTTTGATTTGCTAAAGGTTTTACTTAGCGAAACACAGTGGTCGACAGCTCACACTCCAGCATCATATGGGTTCTGCAGATCTCAATGCCACCTTCTATGGACCAGTGAAAAAGGTAGGTAGTGATAGTTTGAACATATTTATATCAAGGAACTTAAAATTAGTCTATAGAACTGATTGGTGATTTTTGTTGACTTGGGTAAATTATTTCTCTTATTTCCCTACCTATTCCATATATTTAAAAAAGGGAAAGAACTTTGGCATTATTTACCTGTGTTCTCTCAGTTGCTAGATAACTTCATTTGACAATATAAAGATTACACCAGTAACCTTTCTTAAGTAGTAAATAAGATAATTACATATTTTATTTATAAGATCAGACTTGAGACCGTAGTGCATAAAATACTAAAATTTAAGTTGATTTGTGGGCATGCAAAGCTGTGTGTTCCTTTTCAAAATTCTCAGTCTCCTGTGATCCTTATTTTCCAGTAGTCAAAACTGGAAACATCATCACTTTAGATTTGTGAGATGTACAAAGTGTTACTAAAGGGATCATTTAAAATGAGCAAGGGACTAGACAGGGGATATCTATGAAGGAACACGGACGTGGACTACAGGGATAGAATGGGAGCGAGGGGTCGGCTGGGAGGAGGAGGGCAAAGGGGAAAATTGGGACAGCTGTGACAGAATGATGATGAAATATTTAATAAAAAAAAGATAGTCGAACTTTTTTTTAAGAGAAAAGAAAACAAAAAAGAAAATGGGCGCTATGCTAGTGAATTACCTTCATTTTAAAAAACAACAGAAATCACTCCCTGGCTGGGTGGCTCAATTGGTTGGAGCACCACCCCAAACACCAAAAGGTGTAAAGGGGAGGCAACCAATCGGTGCTTCTCCCTCTCCCCCTCCCCTTCTGCCTCTCTCTACCTCCTCCCTCTTCCCCTCCCCTCTCCTTAATCCCCTTCCCCTTCCTCCTCCCCCTCCCCCTGCCCCTCTCAATCTCTAAAATCCTTGGGTGAGGATTTTTTTTTTTTTTTTTTTTTTTTGAGGAAGAAAAATACCCGCCTTTTTATATCTAAAATAGGTTTAGAGTACTTTCATTGCTTGGTATAACTCAAATCAGGGTCATTTGCCCTGAAATTGAAAAGTAACGAAAAGCTTCTATCCAAACATTAAAAAAAATATGTAAGGTGTCATCTAGGCAGCAAATAACTGTTTTATTGTTTATGGCAATTAGAATTTTAGTAGTTTTAGCTGTGGCTGGTGCGGCTCAGTGGATTGACAGCCGGCCTGCAAACCAAAAGGTCGCTGGTTCCATTCCAGGTCAACGCACACACCTGGGTTGTGGGCCAGGCCCCCTGCTGGGGGGGTGTGAGGGGCAACTGATTGATGTATCTCTCACACACTGATGTTTCTCTCCCTCTCTTTCTCCCGTCCTTCCCCTCACTCTAAAAATAAATAAAATCTTTTTTTTTTAAAAAAGAACTTTAGTAGTTTTATACGATACCACTGTTACAACAAACTTTTTTTTTAACATTGTTGAAAATGGCTACATGTATCCTAATGGTTATATTTAACTGAAATGGGAAATATTCCTTACAAATCATTTAGTTGAATAATATTAGAAACTATTGTATACTAGGTTTACAGTTTTTTTATGGAAAATAGTACAATAATAAATAATAATACAAAAATAAACTTGGTGTTTTGCATACTCACAACCGTATACCTTCTTTTACCCCACCCTGTATTTAAGTGTAAATGGGAAGGTCAAGGATACTAAAGAACTCAGCTTTTAATAATTGTTTGTTTGTTTTGTTTTTTATTTTAAAAGAGGGTTTTTTCCCCTAAATAGTCATGTTGTCTTTGAAGTTCTGTTAAACAGATAAGTAGGTTTTTAAAATAATTTGTGTTAATTACTGAAGACTTAAATTTCGCCTATGTACTTAAATCATGGAGCAGAAACAGGCTGTAAGGGTGGCAGAGGGCCCCCCCACCCCCACCCCCCCACCAATCTTACGGTGCTGTTTGATCTCTTCACTATGTTCAGACTACACGGAAGCCTGACCCTCTAGTTCTGGTAGTGGTATAAAGGAGTGATGTTTTATAAGTCCATTATTACCCTGTTATGTACTGTTAAAATAATTTTTTGTTGTAAAATTAAAGTGTTTACAATTTAAAAAAAAGACAACCCTAATTAAGGACTTCGAGTGTGTGCATACATACACAAATATGTATAAACATATACACTTTTAAATAGTATTTTCTTTCTATATAGGAATAAATTTTATAGTTTTGTAAAGGGTTATTTCTCAAGCATACTGTGAAAGTTACGGGGAGATAATTTTTATCTACTTTATGTTTTTTTAAAAAAATGAAACAGGAAGATGGATCTGAAGTTGGCGTTGGAGGGGCACAAGTCACTGGCTCTAATACACGGAAGCACATACTGCAAGTCTCCACTTTCCAGATGACCATATTAATGCTCTTTAATAATAGAGAAAAATACACGTTTGAGGTATGGGTTGGGCTGTATAAATTTTAACCAGTTGTGTTGTTACTAATTCTCACATGTTACCTGAGTCTGTCTTACTTGAATAAACCTTCAGAGTCATTATTATTTTAGGATTATTATTATTATTATTACCCTTTGAGTACCATTAGAGGAAACAGCATAAAATTAGGTTTATGGAACTATGTGAACATTGTACACTTGTTGGGTCCTGTTTCATTTGGTTTTTTTAAATCAACTTTATTGAAATAGAGTTTTATGTGACAAAACATACTTCATTTAAGTGCATAATTTGATGAATTTTAACAGATGTACATACCTGTGTAACTGCCATCACAATCTATAGAATATTACTCCCCAAATTTTTTTACTCCATTGTAGTCACTTCCCTCCCATTGTCCCCAGACCCAGGGAGCCAGTGATTGGCTTATATCACCATAGAATAGTTGTGCCTTTTTAGCATTTTCCATAAATGGAATCAGACAATACATACTGCTTTTGTGGTGCTTCTTTTACATAACACAGTGTTTTTGAGATTCATCCATGTTACTGCAAGTATAGTTACAGTAGTTCATTGCTTTTTTTTGCTGAGTAGATTCTATGGATCTACTACATTTTCTGTTGATGGGCATTTGAGTTACCAGATTGAGGCTGTTATGAGTAGAGATATATGTTTAACTTTTTAAGAAACTGCCAGACTGTGTTCCAGAGTGACTGTACACAGTGATTTCATTCCTGCCTACAGCGTAGGAAAGTCCAGTTCCTCACATGCTCTTCAAAATTTAGAAATAGCAGTCTTTTTAATATTAGCCTTTTAACTGATATGTAATTACATCTCATTGGGGATTCAATTTGCCTTTCCTTGATGATTAATGATGTTGAGCATCTTTTATGTGTTCATATGCCACTTACGTGTCTTGTTAGTGAGGTTTCCATATCTTTATTGAGTTTCTGAAAGCTCTTTATAAATTCTGCATATAAATTCTTTGTCAGATCTGTGTCCTGTGGTTATTTTCTCATAGTCTGTCGCTTTTTCAGTGTTTCTTTTGTTTGTTTGTTTGTTTGTTTTTTAGTGGCATCTTTTAAAGAGCAGAATTTTTTTAATACTGATAGAAGCCTGGATTTTTTCCCTTTTACAGTTCCTGCTTTCAATATCCTATCAAAGAAATTGTGGCCACCTCGACATTGCAAAGAATGATAAACACTGATAGTTATTCATCTAGCATCATTTGTCTAAAGCAGTAGTCTTTTCCCTATCAATTATCTTGGCACCTTTATTTTAAAAAGCAATTGACACTACATGTGTGAGTCTGTTTCTGTATTCTCTTATTTGGTTGATTTCAGTGTTTGTCCTTACACTAATTTTACCTTGTCTTGATAGTATCAAGTGTTTTCTTCCTTTTTTTTTTTTTTAATACAGTAATTGTTTTAATATGCTGGCTTTTTTATTACCCTTTTTCTTCCTCCATATACCTTTAAATGGATGGGTTGGAGTTAAAATGAAGACCATGTGATTCTTACTAAGTTTAAATTTAAAATAAAGAATGAGTATTTTTTTAAAAGCTTAAAGTTATTGCCACATTCTAATTGAGAGCCAGTTTTCAGATATAGGTGAACATAGGAAATAGATTAAGTTTGAAGTTCAGAGCAAAATTAAATTTTAGGCCTATTTTAATACTCATCTCCATACTTTTCTTTATGTGAAAGGTATAATTAAGAGATGACCATTTTTATGTGATACTCCTCAAGGAAATGTTTTGAAACCTGAGTTTTTAAGTCAGCAGTTTTTCTCTTAAATATTTCCAGGTGTCTCTTAAGGGAATACCTTAATTTTCATGCACAAGTTATAAACGATTAAGTCCCAAGAATAATGATTGAGCAAATATTGTGTACCTTACTCAGACATTGTAATAAGCTTTTTCAAACAGAGGTAGAATTAAGTTGTCTTTAACAGCTTGGATGTTTTAATCTGCATCTCTCATGGATAATATATTTTAAGCAGAATAAGCTGCTTAGAAAATGCTAGAGTTGGTTTTCTGAGTTTTTGTTTATAAAGAACTGGCAAAATAATGGGATAAACAAAAACATAAATTCATTTTCTTCAACCATTGTTGAAATTGCTAGTACCAATTTGAGGTCATTGATACTAATGAGCAGCGATTAGGTAGAAAATAAAATTAAGTAGAAATTTCCTCTAATATTGTAAATTTTAGCTAAGTCACAAACCAGAAGCCTTTGCATAAATGGCATATGTAGAATGCTGTTCCTATGACTCCAAAGCCTTCTATTCACATCTTGATCTAGGGGCATTGTGAGGGAGGGACACATGAAGTTTGTCGTTACTCATACCACGTGTTTCACCCTAATCTGCGGAAGGTTTGTTAGCCAACTCACAGATCACCTCTACAATTAGAAGAGGTCGTTAACAGCTTTAAAAGAAGTTGATCTTTTATTTTTGAATGTTCTTTATGAGTTCAATAAGATGCTATATTAGTAATTTAATGCTACATAACAAATCCTAAAACTTAACCACTGACAATTTATTGTCTTTCGTGGTTTCGGCAAGTTATGGATTCAGGAAAGGCTTGTTTGGATGGTTTCTAGCTCGACCGCGTGAGGTTGCATTGACATGTCAGCCAGGGCTTCAGTCATCTTGGTTGTTTGGGACTGGAAAATGCACTTCCAAGCTAGTGGTATATGCTGCTTCCACGTGGCTGGCAGGTCCTTTTGGCTGTTGGTAAGAGATCTCCACGTGGGCCTTATTAATCACATGACCGTTTGGTTGTCCTTGAGTTACCGTGGCTAACTTCCTAGAGCAAGCAATCCAAGCAGAACCTGCAGTGCCTTTATGACCTAGCCTTGGAAGCCACATATTGTCATTTATTTTCTTGGTCACCCAGGTCAGCCCTCATACAGTGAGGGAACCACACACGGTTAAAACATACCAAGATTTTTGTGAACAATCTTGGAAACTACCTACAAAAAGGTCGCATATATGTGTAGTTTCACATTTAATTCATAGAAGTCAGGCTACTGTGGCTTTTTCCTCTTTTTTTGTTTTTTTAGTTTTTTTGACTAGAAGTCTGTATTATGGTTTAGAAGTAGAAGAAGGAAATATATACAGTGGTATACCTTGGGCTTTGGTAATTAGCATTTGGCTTTTTAAAGAGCGATGAGTATTGATACAAATTTCCTGAATTTCTTTATGCTTTTAAATTTTTCTGAGAGTAAGTTTGAAATAATAAAAGCTAATTGTGGACAATAGCAAAATTAATGTCAGTAGAATTTAAATAGCAAACCATTAAACAACAGTGATAATATTTTATCAAGAAGCTAACAATTAGTGCTATAACCACAATATATAAAAGAAAATGGTTGGAACTACAAGGAGAAGATTCCACAATCATAGAAATTCCTCACATGTACTGACTGACAGTAACACAATTAGCAAATTAAAATGAAAGCTGTACAGAGAGAACTTTGAACCCCAAAAGTAAAATACACATACCGAGAAATGCACATATTGGGAAATAACTGTCCGGTGTAACCTTAGTACAAAATGGAGCCAGGAAAATACAAAAAAAAAAACAAAAAAAAAAAAACCAGAAAAAGACAGCATGTTACTCAACATAAATGCACGCTCATATTCAGCAGTGTATTGAAAGGGTAATTTACTGTTTCCAAATAGGATGTATCCCTGGAATACAAAGAAGGAATGTATTAACAAATAGTTAACGAGATTTTGTAGTAATAATAAAGAAATTGACTGAACACTTGGTATTGTCAGATACCACTTCAAGGAGGTTATGAATGATTTCTACATACGTACAAAAAGCATTTGCTAAAAATCCCCTTTCCTTACATCCAGTATGGAGGGATTCTTGGCCACCTAAGAATGAAAGGAAATGCCTGCCCTTTAACGTGTTCAGGGTATATCCAGTGAGAGACGTAAGCAAGCAAGCAAGCAAGCAAGCAAGCAAGCAAGCAAGCAAGTGGTAGTTAGTAGTAAAATATTAGATACCTTCCCATTAAGTCAGGAACAAGTTAGGAGACCTACCTTTACTGCTGCTGCTCAGCCTTATTCTGTGGATCCTAATTAACACAGTACAAGAAGAAAAAGGAGTGAAATAAATATCCGGAGTTGACAAAAGTTGTAGACAATATGTTTGTCAACTCTGCTAATCAACTGAGAAACAGTTCCCTAAGAAGAGTTCAGTTGAAAAGTTAACTTTTTTATAAATCATAATTAGAAAATGACACTGGGATATTTTAATAAAGATCATGATCTTCCTAGGAATCATTCTAACAAGAAAGGTAGAACATGTACCAAAAAGGCAATAAAAGAGAAAGAATAGGAAAGGATAAGTGTACCCAAATAGGAAAAATACATGGTACAAAGGAGGTTTGTTTTTTTTTAAGTCATCTATAAATTTAATGAAATGCTAGTAAAAATCTACAAAAGATTTGTTTTCTATGAAACTTGACAAACTATTCCCAAAATTCACCTGGACAAGAATAGGCAGAACATTTTTTGGAGGGGCAGAAAAGTCCAATAACAGGGGAAATAATTTGTCCTAATATCAAAACATATCTTAAAGTTACAGTTGTTTAACATGTATAGACAAATAATTTATTTTAACAAAATAAAGAGTCCAAAGACATTAATACCGAGAGAGGTGACTTATTTGCCATTTCTGAATAAACTCAATTAAAATAATTGTTGCTTCATTTGTGGGACTAAGAGGAGAGTAGTATGGGGATCTTGGTTCCGTGTATCATACTAAATAACAAAATCAGATTTCGGATAGATGTAAATATGGATATATAACAGTAATAGAAGGAAACAATATATTGGTAGGATGTGAGAAAAGCTTTTTCTCCCAAGCGTGTTTCATAAACCACAAAGGAAAAGACTGACAGATTTAACCACATAAAAGTAACAAAACATCTATATAATGAAATATCAAAGTAAGAGAGGATAAAGAGACTAGGAGAAATTATTTACAGCATGTAACATAATTTAAAACCTTAAATATAAAAGAACACTAATAATACAAAAACAAATGAATAGAAAAACGTAGAAGGAATATAAATAGACAAAGCAGGGAAGGAGAGTTAACAAATATCCTTTAAACAAAGTTTTTTATATTGGTCATGGGATTACAAATTAAAATAGTGAGATTCCATTTTTAGCCCAACAGAAGAACAAGAGAAAAAGAAAATTGAGTGTAGAGAGAATGGATACTCTTAGACAGTTGTAAAGATAAATAGTTAAGCAACTTGAAAGGCACTTTATCAAATATGATTATAACTTTGAGAAACCAAGTACACATCTGGAAATCTGCTTCGGAAAACCTGGCTTTTGTGTTCAAAGACGGAAACGCGTGGTCCATCACAAAACTGGGTGCAATCTCAGTCTTCATTTTTATCGTGATAGAGCAGTACTGTGGAATTCCCTGTAGCTTTAAACTTGCTGCTAACATGGAAAATCTCCAAGAAATTAGTAGGAGAATTCATAGTGTGCTCCTGTTTATGTTTAACAGTAATACTTACATAGATGGCATATTCCTCTGTATACACATATATGTGTATTTCTGTTTATGTGTGTATATGTAGATGTATAGGAAAAAGGCATAGAAGAAACTTTGGATTGCAATAGTTACCTCTGGGAATCATGTGTAATTGTAAGCTATAACCTAATAATATATTTCCAGTTCTTTGAATATGACTAAACAATAAAATAAATAAGTCACTTATAGCATGTACATAATAATTATAATCAACATTCTAATAATAACACCTGTTTAATTTCCTAGGGTTAACATGTATAGTATTTACAATGTGTAAAATAGGTGGACATAACCAGAGATCATTTGAAGCAAAGGAAGGTACATCATCCATCATCACTAAAATTTACGTTTCTCTCAATCCTCACTTAACCTGACAGTCATTTAGAAAAATCTCTTGTTGCCCACAGACTCTTGTGAAAAGCACAATGACTCTCTCTGCATTTGATACATAATCTGAGCATCACCATCTTCATGCCCACCTTCCTGTGCTTTTTTAAAGAAACAGCTGTGTACAACAAATCAAAGCGATGTAACCTAATGTGCAGACTTGGTGCATCATACATCCATCCTTCTAGTTGCATAGGAACTAAATTGTATCTGTGTACAGTTCTCTTACTGTCCCATTGATGTAAGATTATAGTGAATTTAAAAATATAGTCGACACTTGAATAAGGTGGAACTTAGGGGCCCAGTACCTGCACACTTGGCATTGAAAATCCACATAGAACGTTTAACTCTACAGTTGTTGGCCCTTTGCATCCCTGGATTCTACCACAGTTGTAAAACGGTAACTGGGAATGCAAAAATACTGTTCTCCATACGAAGCTGGTTGAGTCTGTGGATGTGAAACCCACGAATGTGAAGGGTTGACTGTATTTATTGAGAAACCACAGTATATCCATGTAGTTTAAACCCATGTTGTTCAGGGATCAACTATACATTCATCTTTTTCCTCTGAATTTCTTTTCTCTCTTTAATATTTAGCAACCGTTAACACCTGCACTTCAAAACAGATTTGTTGCTTTTTATATTTAGTATTAATTACCAGGTGTTTAATTTTTTATTTGGTCATACAGGCAGTAGATATGGTCAACTTGGACTATAAATTTTGATTGTATGGTAGAAGGCCTTAGTTCAAGCTTATTTTGCTTCTCTTTATGAAGGAAATTGCTAAGCAAAAGAGCGGTGTGGATAAACTTGGAAGGAAAATTGCTGAGTATGTAAAAGTGACAATTACATGTTAACACTTTTTTAAAAAAATGTAAAGGCACATCCCTAATATTCTCTGCTGGACGATGTCATTTTTAGATTAGGCTTTATATCTCCTGAAACAGAAAAGCATGTGTATTTTCAATATTTTGTAATTTGAAACACCTTTTTTCTCCAGTTTTTTCAAATAAGTGAAATTTTAGTAAAGTATCATAATAGGGAATTCTTGGTTGTAAATTAATACTTTAAGGGATTACCTCTCCAACCACTCTTTGGTCAGTTTTACTTACTAATTAATCTGGTTTAATCTTTCAAAAAGTCTGTATATACAAACTATGTCAATCTGATGAAATTTCAGGAAATTCAGCAAGAAACAGATATCCCCGAAAGAGAACTTGTTCGAGCCCTGCAGTCCCTCGCCTGTGGTAAACCAACACAGCGGGTTCTCACAAAAGAACCGAAGTCAAAGGAAATAGAAAATGGTCACATATTCACAGTTAATGATCAGTTCACGTCCAAACTGCACAGAGTCAAGATTCAAACAGGTATTAGAGTTTTTCTCTTAAAACAAACTGTATTTTTTTCTCTAAAAATTCTTGTCTGATTTTTAGCTTTAAAAAACTAATTATTTTCGGGTGATACATGACACATAGGCTTAAGAAATAAAACAGCTTTTATTGTTACGTGTTCCTGTCAAAATGCAGTTGAATCCAAGTATAGTAAGTATTTTAAAAAGTAATGCAGAGCAGTGAATGTGATACTTATTTCAATAGGTTTTCGATGCATGGAGTACAATTCTGTGAACATAGTACATACTTATAAAGTTACTTTTTTAAACTGGTTAACTAATAGTGGGCGTTTGCCTTTAAAGCAGATTTATAGAATTCTCAAAATTGGAAATTATCTATTTAAAGTTTGATCATAGGTGCAGCTGTTTATATTCCGATGAACATTTCTCAGTTTGAAAGCCTTAAAACTCAATATTTTCTCTCCAACTTAAAAACATAGAAGTGACCCTGTTATGAGCAATTTTTAGTACAGTCTTAAAGCTAATAATAAACATTCTATTTATTGTATATTTAACATAATGTAAGATGTGTGTTTTCTGTGCATTTAAAGAGAAAAAAGGCATTCCACCTTTGTTGACACTCAAACTCTAAAGTAGTTTTCTACTTCGTCTTAAAAGTAGTGTTAGAAAGTTTTTCAGTACTGATTTATTTATTACGGTGAATATATCTTGTGGTAAAACTTTTTAAAATAACATAATGACCACTGCCTTTTTATTTTAAAAAATTGTATTTGTGTTGTATGTTAGTAAAAGATAGTCTTTTTACAATCATTTTAATGCTAAATATAAAATTGACTGCCAAAATACATTGATTCCAGAACCTTATAGACATACTTGTGTTTCCCTTTTTGACCCTGATTGGATCTGTGTGCCTTGTGAAGCAGGGTGGTGTATCTCTGTTAAAGCCTTGACTACTTTGTCCCATAGTTGAAAACCGTGTCATTGTATCTTCATCAACAAAACTGACCCCATATCTTTGGGACACAGATGTAGATTAAAAATAAAACAGAGTAGTCATAGTGAGTCATGGAATAAAATGTCTTTTGTCCTCTGGTGCAAGACATACGAATTTGTCGTTTTGGACAGATACAGGTGTTGGGTTTCAAGACTTAACGTGTTTTGCCTTGTATAATACGCTCCCGTGTGTAATACACGCCCGCATTTGTGGCCCATACTTTCAGGGAAAAAATCTTTTCACTTTAATTTTTTAATGCAATTTTTTACTTATAGTTATATACTTGTTTTTTGTATTATAAAGGAATTTTAGCATTTATTTTTGAACATATTATACAAGAAATTTCATATAACAAATAATTACAAAACACAAGAACAAATACAAGATATTTCAGATACTACCCATGTGTAATGCACATTCTTATTTTTCCTTCAAAAATTTGGGCAAAAAAGTATGCATTATACATGGCAAAATACAGTATTTGGAAAATGTATAGTGACATATATCTGAATTTCTTAGTCTCATGCTGCTTCACCCTAAATAAATGTCTTTGTAGTCACAGATTCCATCACGTTCAGCAATAATGTGCGGTGTGACTATTTAAAAAAAAATAGCCCTGGCTGGTGTGGGTCAGTGGATTGAGTGCCAGCCTGTGATCTTAAAGGTCTCCAATTCAATTCCCAGACAGGAAACCCCCTGGGTTGTGGGCCAGGTCCCCAGCTGGGTGCATGCCAGATGCAACCAATAGATGTTTCTCACAATCCCTCACCCTCTCTCTGGAAATAAGTACATAAAATCTTTTAAAAAACAGAGGATGTTTTTTAAAAAAAGTCCTCCTGATAAATTTTTAATTTTTGGTGTTATATGTGTATAGTGTTTTAGATCTCATTAAAATAGGAATATAGTTACATATGACGAAAAATTTGGCTAGATGCTCTCCTAAATTTGTTTTCAGCTGTAAAATTCTGTAAAGAAATAATATTTTTCATTTTGGAGTGGTATTTAGGTTAGCTTGGCTCTTACTGATATTTTGTGTAAGTTAAAATTTCTTCGCTACTTATAAGTATTGTGACCATATAGGTTTTTTTGTCAGAATACCTGTTGATACTTTGCCTTTTGGAGGAAATATTTGGAATCATAATTAAATATGTACTTAAAGACTCTGGCCATAGCTATTTATGCTGCTTCTTACTGAGGTCGGTAGAAGTTTAAGCAAAGGAGTTAAAAGTACTACCTAATACCACCTTTGGAAAGAACTAGATTCATTTTAATTGTCAGCGATTTCCATAGGTGACAGATTTTCCCATCATCGCCAGTCATCTTCTTCCTCCATTCCCCCATACGTCCGCATACGCAGGTACCCACTTACACAAGCAGTGCCTTCATTGTGCTCTTTAAGTGCAGAGTATTGTGCTTGGCTCTACAAGTAAGCTCCTGTCATCACATTTTAAAAACATCTTAATTCAGTTTGTATCTCCACCAGTCTTCACATATATTTTGGAGTATACCTATTTAGGTGACCAAATCTAGATGAATCAAATGGATTGTTTAAAATATTATTTATTTTTCCTTCCAACTTAAAAAAAAAAAATTTCCAAATCTACGGAAAAGGTGAAAAACACCATGGGCATGGGTATGGCCATCACATACATTTACCAGCCATTAAAAATCTCCATTTGCTTGGCCACCCTTGCCCCCATTCTTCCTCTCTCCCCCGATATAGATACATATTTGCTTCAACATTTTAAAATTAATTTGGAAGCATCATAACACTTCTCTCCAAATACTTCAACGTACATATATCTCCTTATAGTAATATATTTTCCCCCATAATTGTAATAATATTTCAAACCCAGTAAAATTAATAATGGTATACAGCTATTTACCACCTGTGCTTTTATTTCTGCACTTGTATCAAAAATGCCTTTAATACCTTACTTTTGGGATCCAGGATTCAGTCAAGTTTTTCCACATTAAATTGATTTAAAACAATGCCTGTCCTTTTTAATGACACTGACTTTTTTGAAGAAAAGCATTATTGTTTCTCAGTCGATCATTTAAATCTAACTCTACTCTTTTTTTAAGATTGGTTGTCTTTAACTTGGGAAGACACTGAAAGCAGAATTCTCAACCAAGGGGTTGTAGTTAGGAACAGCTCGGTGGATGGGCTCACCAGGGCGGTCTGCTGTCTCATGAGCCTGCCTAGTCCTACGACAGCAGCGTCCCATGTGGTTCTTCACAGTTCTCCGATTTCTGCTGCCAGAAATGTCACAGCTATCCACTACTGAAGACCAATAAACCAACATGCAGTTACCACTTTCCTTTCTCTGCCTCGTCAATTAGAGCCAAGTTGTAGGAGAAAGTAACTTCTATAATTACTTAGCAATTGCCTTGTGCTCTATAGAGGATAACAGTAAGACTTCTCTTAAAGATTGGAATGTAGTATGTTTAGTGACAGTGAGATTGTGTGGGGGGGGGGGATTAGATACATGACAAGAAGTTGTTAGGTAATTGGTGAGAGATACAAATGAATTGTTAGGGAGTTTCTTTAATTGACAGCCTAATGATAGTTTTTAATTATTTTTTGACCTAACTAAATCTTAGCAAAACATGCCCTTTCCTCCTCTTTAAGCGTTCGTACAGCCACATTTTGAGTTGGTAAGATACCGGTTATTCTCTTATCTGAGATCTTTCAGTGAGGTTTAACTAGGAGTCAAGGTGGTAAAAATAGTAGTTTACCTACCAAACTCACAAGCAATGAAAATGACTAATAACTACTAAATATATTTAGTTACCCTTTTTTTTTTTTTTTTTAGGAAAGGAGTCATTATATTCTATAAAAATAAAATCTGTTTTATTACCTCTGTAAAAATAAATTCCTAGTATTTAAAAGGAATAATTTAGAATTGTAGGATTTTTGTATCACTGCTTGTTACTTAAATATTTATTAAACACTGAATTCGGCAGTTTTTGGATGTTTACTTGGAATGAGTATATATGTAAACTTAGGTTGAAATAGGGTTTTCCCCCAGTGGATGTTACTAATTTGTACTGTTTGTTTATAAACCACATTTTTTAAATTACATTTCAAACTTCATGATAATCACAAAAGTGTCTTTCTCTTTTAGTTGCTGCCAAACAAGGTGAATCTGACCCAGAAAGGAAAGAAACAAGGCAAAAAGTAGATGATGACAGAAAACATGAGATAGAAGCTGCTATAGTGCGGATAATGAAATCTAGAAAGAAGATGCAGCACAATGTGTTAGTAGCAGAGGTGAGAACACTAAGAATGGATGAATGTAGAAAAGCAAAACAACCTGAACAATAGAAATTTAGTAAAGTACTATATTCAGTCGATTTTAGATAATAATTTTAAAATTAGGAAACTGCATTCAGGTAATACATACTAAAAGCATGGCACTTGATATTTAAACATAACAGTACATCGAAATAGGTGCATACTTTAAAAACTGAATATGTTTGTTATAAAAATCCATTGTTACATGAAGAATAAACAAAATTTTCACTACTATTTAATACTTCTGTGTAAAACAAACTACATTTATGTCTATAATTAATAGTTGTTGCCATTTATTGAGTGTTTACATATTACAAATTCAGAAATCATGGAAAAACCAAATCAAATAAATAAGTAAGACATATTGACAATGAAGATGACTGGCTAGTTTCCCCAGACATTCTCATGGGGCTGGTAAGAGTGGGTATTTGGTGGCAGTGCCTGGAGAAGTGAATGGAGGTGCGGCGCGAGAGGAGCTTGTCCTTTGAGATGTCGGCTCATGGGGAAAGGCAGAGAGCAGCGCTGCAGGACTGAGGGTTGCGTTGAGGGGTTCTGGGTTTCATTTTTCTAGAAGGGAAGATACTCAGTGTGTTTATATACTGAGGATACAAAAGGAATGCTTAAAAGCAAAGGAGAAGCAATGA
Organism: Pteronotus mesoamericanus; assembly: GCF_021234165.1. NCBI lineage: Eukaryota > Metazoa > Chordata > Mammalia > Chiroptera > Mormoopidae > Pteronotus > Pteronotus mesoamericanus. Next base: position 4,428,602 of record NW_026555277.1, read on the forward strand.
AATCAGGAGTTCATTGATGTCCCAAAGTCAGAGGAAAGGCAAGAGGATTGTACAGAGCGCAGGCAGGTGGGAGATGTGTTAACAGGGGTGTTACTGAATGTGCCTCTTCCTGAGAATCCAGGGCACAGGGTGGAGGGGTTTGTGTTACAGGATGGATACAAATATGGCTAAATGTGTAAGTTGGTGGGAGTTTGAGGAATTTCAAACTGAAATGGTCTCTTCTCCATATGTAATAAGGATGTGAGGTTATTGTCCTCAGAAACTTGCCAGACTTGAATACTATAACTTTGTGTATCACGTCTGGGCCTTTTGGCTGAGATCGAGTGTAATTTGTGTCAACCGTCTATTTCAGAGATTGGCAGCCTGGGGCGGGGGGGGGGGGGGGGGGGGGATGTTGTTTGAATAACCATCTGTAGCATGAAAGCAGCCATAGATAACGAGTGAGCATGGCTGTGTGTTCTGGTGAGAATTAAGAAAACAGGCAATGGGTTGTATTAGGCGGGCCCATGGGCTGCAGTTTGCTGGCTCCTGGTCCACACACACAGAATCACAAACTACAGCTTGACACTGTTGCTCAGCAGGGGACTGAGTGGTAGATTTTGAATGATTCGTGAATATAGAAAAGGTGTTGAAGGAATAGAAACAAAGGAATCTGGGAGTTTCGGGTGCTACTGAGTGTGTGCTGAAATGATCCTTATGTGCAGTGTACCATCAGGGATGAGCTAGATCAAAAGAGGTCATTCCCAGCTTAGAAGAAAGGGCCAGAGGATCAAGGTCTCAGGTGGGTTGAGAACAGGTTTGTTGATAGTGGAATGATAATACTAGAAGGATGGTAGTCTTTAATTGGAGAGTGAAGTGCTGAAGTTTCAGATTTCAAAGAATTTTCGATTTGTTATGGCCTTGGAAAATGAGCTGACCCAGCAGGAGTAAAAGAGAAGCAGGCAGGCTTGTGGATAGATGCTCTGCGATAGAGGCAGTGGGCTCTGGGCAGAGACGGGTAGGTGCTCACCTCCAGCCACTGGTTCGCTCTACTACTGCCGGTGGCAGTTTTCTGGTCGGGCTCACTTTCCTCATTTGAAAAAGTTAGACAACCTACTTTCTGGGGCTAAGAGCATTCAGTAAATTAATATGTGAAATGACTGATATGTAGTGCACAGTCCGGCTTTGGCTGCTGCTATAGTTACTGTTTTGTTATAACCGATGTCACAGTACTTAGAATCCTGACAGCAGTTGGGAAAAGAATGGCAGCAGTAGCACTTACTATGCACTGGGCATTATTCTAAAAGCATCACGTCTGTTAACTCATTCAGTACACACAGCAGCTCGATGAGGCCGTGTGACATTCCTGGGGTCCAGAGCAGCCAGGAAGTGGGAGAGCTGGGCTGCGAGGCCAGGAAGTTGAGGTCCAGAGTTTGCTGCCCACACACATTGTGCTGCCCAGATTCTGGAGGGGAAGGCAACCCAGAAGTCAGTCAGAATGGTTGAATTGTAGGTGGTATACGTTCATATTGATATATTCCAATTAATTGTAGTTCACTTTAGTATTCACGTTCTGTTATGAGAAAGTATGTTTTAGCCATACATTACATCTTCAAATAAAACCTTTTTAAACTTCTGGTATTTTTACCTTGGGTAATCAGATGACTTAAGTTTGAGCTGAGTCTTAAAATGGCACATCAGTTCTATTCAAAGATACGAATTTTTGTGTTATGGAGATGTTAACATTTTTTAAATTTTCTGCTGAAAAAGTGTTTTTTTACCTTCTGTTCTAGGTAACTCAGCAGTTAAAGGCTCGATTCTTACCAAGTCCAGTTGTTATTAAGAAACGTATTGAAGGACTTATTGAGAGAGAATACTTGGCACGAACACCTGAGGATCGCAAAGTATACACATATGTAGCATAAAATGCGTTCAGAAATTTGATTTATTCTTGGACTGACTGTACTCTTCGCATGGACTGGGAAGTTCTTTTAAATCATTAAATATTAAGGCGACCATCTCTTCTATTAAATTACATGTTCTAGACCATTCAGATCAAGCCTTTACTCCCTTTGAGAGTTTTCAACATCACTTGATTGAGCTTCAGGCTTTACAACGTTTAACCCTGTAGAGATCATCTTTACATCTCCTCGGGAAAATGTGAATGTGCCGCGTTTTGTTTTCAATACTGTATGAAAACAGGAAAAAATAAAACAAAAATTTAGAAAATACAGCTCATTAAAATAAAATTGTTGGATTTCATTTCCCCAGGTCTTCAGTGTTGATGTAAATGTGTTTTTTGTAGTGTTGCTTAGCACTTTGCGCATTGTATAAGTTGGGTAACAAAAATGGTAAAAGAAATGACATGATTCCCAATTATCTTGCTCTGCTTAAGGCATTTCTTTAGCTAGTCTTGTTTAATTTAAAGGTTTGATAAATATACAAAGACCCAAGCATACAATTTGAGCATGCTTTATTCTACCACTTGCACTTACTAATCTTAATAGCCTTACGACCAGGAACCTTTGTTTTGGGCTCAGTACACACCCTGATTTGGTTTTTCCCTGTTGTAATTTGAGAATTCCCAAATTAACTCTTAAAATGATTAGGTTTTGTTCTGCATTATCACTAGAGAAAGAAAATATTTTAGTATGTATAAATTGTACAATAATTTTTCGCTGTTGTACTCACTGCTAATAGTGGATTGTATAAGGCAGTGTTTTTATTTCATTTATTGTTGACAAAAATAAATGAATTTAGCATACACATACCCACTAATTCAAGTATGTCAGAGCACAACGTTGGCAGCTGGTTATATTTAATTCAGCCCCTTTGAAAAGCACATATAGTCTACACTTTGTTTATAAAATATTGTAGGTTCCCCCTCTCTTAAATATATATATTTTGGTGAAGCTGGGGTGCATGTTAATTTTGTTTTGAAATGCATTCTAAAGATGCAATAAATATGATTACCTTGATATTTTTTAACAAGATCTTCAGTTCTTGCAGCTAACGGTGTTTTGGAAAGTGATTAAGCAATATTTTTCAAACCCGATGATTCTTGGATATTTAACTATTGTCCTCCAAAGAATATCTATCGTTTCATGTTTTTAAAGATGTGCTTTGTGCTGAAGATTGTCTTGGTTATCCTGTGCTTCCAACTTCCACCAATGTTTTTTTACCTGATTGATCTGCCAAGGATTATAGTTTGCTTTATTTTTAATACCTGATTCAGAGTATTTTTATCTTCAACTTTATTTAATTTTGTTTCATTTGTTTTCATAAGACATTGTTTCAGATATGTAATTGGGGCAAACCACTATAGATTTCTATTGGATAGAGAAATGAAATGTTACTAAGAAGTTCAAATAACTGACCCTTCATTGACTATCAATACTGTTGATACCTTTATTAGAATGTATGTCTCAGAAGATGGTTTCTGTTTAAGTTTATGGTCAAGTTACAACAATTGAATTCTAATATGGATTAAAAATTCCATATAAATCTTTTTCCCCATGCGTCTTGGGTTATAATTTTCCTTTATAGACTTGCAGATATGCTCTTAGTGCATTTAATTTTGTCTTCATTTGTACTGTAGAATTATAAACCTTATGCTCTAAATCTGCATTTTCCACTTTTACATGATGCAATTAAGATACAAATGAAACTATGATGAACATCAGTCTCAGGTTATTTTCATCATACTTAAGCGATAATAGGTGTGAAAGCTGAAGGGTTTCACTTTCTTATTTTTACATAATTGAAATTTCTGTAATAGAAATCTGCAGGAAGACACTGGTATTTCAGATTTCAGAATTTTTTTATTGCTCTCAATTCCCACTTACATGGTAACACCTTGGGAATTAGAATAACTCAGATTGTGATGTTAATAAATAACGAAGAATGTAAAAACTTCATTTGAAATTTAAATGAGATGTTAAAAGAGAAAGTTAAGTGCTAGTTTAAACTATTAAAAAATCAGTAACTTTAAATTTATGTCATTGTTTCAAGTGTGGACATAGAAATGAAATCTAGAGTTTAGAGACATGCTTGTCAGTTTTGGAGCACAAGTTTGATATTTATGCTTCAAAATGCTTCTATATAAGTTAAAACATTTCTGAATTGCAGTGGAATTGCCTGGGTGATGCAGCCATTTGCACTCATGTGCATTGCAATCGATTGCAGTTGAGTTGAATGATCAGAGAATGATGCTGCGTTGAAAAACAGTTGGGTCACCTAACACGCTTATGTGTTTTAACTCATAAGTATTATTTAGGTCTGTAATATGTTTTGGCATTGCTTTCTTTTTAGCAAGAAGTCATCCATGCTATTTTTGTTTCTTCTTAAGATGTTATTTATTTATTTTCAGAGAGGGGAAGGGAGAGAGAGAGGGAGTGAAACATTGATGTATGAGAGAAACATCAATCAGTTGCCTCTCGCATGCCCCCAACCAGGGACTTGGCCTGCAGCTCAGGCGTGTGCCCTGACAGGGAATCAAACAGTGACCTTGTGCTTTGCAGAGTGATTCCCAACCCACTGAGCCACGCCCATCAGGGCTTTTTTTTTTTTCCTGTTTTTTAATGTCTTAATTTCAAAGAATAATGCATTCTAACCATTTATTTAATCCTATTGATGTGAATAAATTTTGGTGACATACTTGAAGAAATTTAAGGAGGGTGGATACGTAGTTATCCAACTGCAAAAATGATGTAACCTTTGTTCACTTGTTAAATTGTAATGCTCTGGTATCATCAAATCCAGGACAGTGTTTACTTTGAATTGTTATATAGATATATTATTTAAAGATTGAAAATTCATTGCAATTGGGGAACACAGCCTCACAAAATAAAATGTGGTGATTGCAAGGATTCTTTATGTCGGTGAATTTTAAAAGGGGGTGGGGGAAGGGATATATGTCTCTAAAGGATGTATTAGAATCACCTCTATAGCATTGTGTACCAAACATGTTCTACTCCCAGACCCGCAAGATGCTGGGGTGCCTTCTCAATAAGCATTCTTGTCATGGTAAAGCACTGTTGATGTTCTAGTTCCTCAGTAACAAGTGAAATTGTGAAATTTCAATACTCAGATATGAATGTACAGTCCAAATAATACCTAAAACTTTTAAGAATTCTTGCAGTTTGGGGATAAATTAAAATCTCAAACTTCTGCACTTGCGATAAGTAAATGCCTCAGCACACTGGCATGTGGTGGGCGTAGGCACTCAGTAAAGCTCAGAAGAATGTGCTGAATGATCACTAAATGTCTTAGAAGAAAGTCTTAAAATGATAAAATTTGTACTGCATTATTGGGGGTATGAGAAACAATATATAAGGATTATATTTTTACTTTTATAAATGGAACCTATTTGATCTTGGGTTTCAACTAATTAAAAAGTAGAAAATGTGGACTGACTGCTGGGTTGTTGGCAGACAGTTTTAAATGCTGGTTGTAAAGCTCCCTCAAGTCAAGCATCCTGTGAAAGCAACCAGACTTTCTGCTGTAAAGATTCATTCAAGACCCCACTCATAGATAGTGAGGAGCAGGAATTTGGGTCCAATTCATTCTCATTTTGAAATGTGTATTTTTGATGAGTTAATGTGTCCCCAGTTTTGGAAGAATCTGGACAGAACTTGCCAATTGAATTTGGATCTGAAAGTAAGTTTTCTTGGTGAGTGTTGTGGTGAAAGTTTATTTTGATGAATTAGAAAGTGTTCCTTGGAGAACTTGAGATTGTGGAACTTTTATAGATCCTGACCAAGAGAAAATTTTGTGATACTAGTTGTGCATATTAGTGTATATGTTTTATGTGAATTGTGTTTATCTGTTTATAGAACTGTATAGATCTGTAGAATTAATTTTAACATTTCCTATATCATGCTGTATTAAAAAGTAACCACTAGACTGATGTTTTAAATGGAGTGGAAATGTAGGACGGAAGAGACAGATAAACTTAGCCAAAGGGCATGGCGTCATTTGGGGGGAGGACATCTCCATTTTGTTCTTTGTAGCCTTAGCAATAGGCAACCAGTTTGTGTAAGTACAAAATGGAGAGGTTCTGTCCAAAACCCACTGCAATTTTACCTTTGAAGAGGGAGGGTAAAAGGGAATACCTTTGCAATGTGAAGGAGTCGATACATAATGTGTTCATCGCCTTTTAGAAATTGCCCTCCAACGTTTGCCTGTGAAGCCGTTTTGCAGTACTAAGGAAAGTATTTACTGTGTTTTTAACCAAAATTAGCATTGTCCAAATTTCTAATAAGGCATTTGTATTCACCAAACTGACTTGAACTGGTTAGAAAATAATGCAGTCCATTCTCAAAGAAATCAAAGGGTGTTCTCATTAAGGTAATACAAGAATGCTGCAGACTAAAGCTATTCCCAAAGAGGAGTCTCGAGTGCTCTGGTGTTTTAAAACAATTTCCTAGGGAAGCCTCAAAACAAAACTAATGCCTCTCGTAGATTTGATTTTGTAGGTTCGTGGTAATCTTGTGCAGCCAGATATGGGAACCATTGCTTTAGATTATAAGTTACAATAAAGCATACAAGCACCCACTTTTACTAATAAGGGAACATCATTGGCTACGATGCAAGTTGCGAGAGCTGTAACATCATGTATGTGCTCGCTGCGCCTCAGCTGGTTAAGGCAACATGTTGGTCTAGGTAAGAGGTTTAATCGAAAGTGGAACGATTTCATGCTATTCATAGTCGGGTCACAGTGACCATCCCGACTGACAGAGCGAACCCACCTCACCGGGGAGAGGCAGTCACGGCGCCCCTTGCAGCCTGTGGTCTAACAGTTTTCATAGGCGCTTCCACGGGGGGACACTGGGTTTAAAAACTTAAGTATTCAGAGCTCAGAGACCTCTATCCTGTTAGCACAAGTGTAGCTAACAACGCGAAAAGTGATTCTAAGTAAAAAAAGCAAATGTCTACGGAACAGATTGGGACTTTTTTTGCGTTAGAACCTCAGGTTGTGAAGCAATTTAGTGAGACCTGGGTGACAAAAATTGGTGTGTTTGTGCTGCCAACTTTGTACGGTCATGAACAACTGGGAACTACCGTGTGGGCCATCGAAGTGTTTCCAGGGGAACTCAGCTGCCTGTGTCATGACCACCCGCTCAAATCTGACAAGAAGTGATTCCTTTAAGACCATGATACCACTCTAATATTCAGACCAGACATCGGATTATTTTTCAGTCACGTACATTCATGGAATCACCCATATTTTCTTTTACCAGGAATTAAGCAAAGTATATGTTTTTAAAATTGTTTTTTCTCTTGAAAACAAAAATTGAGGGTCATAAAAATAGCTCCTCCTTCAGGTCGGTGCATAGAGTAAGATTTAAGTGCATAAGGAAACCTCTAAGCTCCTCAAGGGGGAATTCACAAGGTTGGCGAGACAGGGAGGGCTTCCGCCAGCCCGTGCTCCGGCCCCAGTGGGTGCGCTTTGGCCATTTCCCGCTAAGGCCCGCTGTTCTCATGGCCCTGGGCACCGCAACTGCTGTTTCGGCCCAGGTGTGGGTACATAGCCCGCTCCTATTGACTTCTTTTTACAACTTCTCCACGGGCTTCAGCTGGCAGTGGCAGATCTGGGTGGCAAATGCCACTACTGTGTCTGAGGGAGAAGTCTCCCTGTAGCTCCTAGGAAACGTGGGGCTTGGATTTACCAAAGCAACGGCGGCGGCATGCTGCCACCCTGCCCGCTCTTAGCATCATACACCCTGTCTGCAAGTCCTGGGGCAAAGCCGACTTCATTCCATCTTCTAGTAACAGCGTTCGCCTCTGAGGCAGCGCAGGGTCCCCCTGCCGTGTACCGAGTAGGCCTGCAGCAAACCTGAGCCGGTGCGGTGGCCGCATCACACCGCGCTCTCACCGACTGGACCTCCCGCGTGAACACCGGTGTATCCACTGAGCCGGTTCACACCGCCTCCCTTCTTTGAGCTAGGGTAACTCCTTGAAATATAAAGCTGGGTTTCTGTTATGAAAGTTCGGCAGTTCTTGCTTAAAGGGTCCATGTTTGATACTTAGTTTTTACAATCACTGGAGCCAAAAAGGGAGTTACTAAAAGTTATAATACATCACAATGTTGAAATCATTTTGTGTCAATGTTTTGCACATATATGCATGTATGTATATATGTATATACATGTGTGCAAATTGGCATAAGCATGATGGATGACAGTTCTTAAAATGTAATGGATGGCTGGGTAGATCGGTAATTTCCGCTATAAATTACTACTAGATACATAGCTTATCAAGTCGCAAACAACATAGTAATAAGTTTAAATCCATTTTATTTCACTACCTTCACTAAGAAACAGTTGTATTATTACATATCAATAAAATTCTATGATAGGCAGAAAATGCTCACATACATGCAGGCCTTAACATAGGTGGAACTCTAGGAAATGTGTTGACTAAGAAACTAAAGTTGTGTTCATAAGTTAAGTTCTCATGGTTACATATGCTATCAGATATGATGATGTAAATAACTTATAAAAATAAGCCCTAGAAATGCATAAACAGAAAGATGTCTACATATAGTATACAAAAGTTACATTTTATCTAAAGCAGCCGAATATTTACATGATTTATATTCTTTTCACAACTTCTGATGTAATTTTTGTGCAACTGTGTTACACACGTTGGCATCTTTTTAAAAAAAGGTGATGGGCATGTCACCTGATCTGTCTCTGAGACCGGGTGGGTGACCGTCAAGTGCAGTTGTTAAAGTTCTTCCTGTGCCTTCTAAAGGGTCCACAGCCCCCTTGCTTCTCTGCTGGATGGAGGAAAACAAAATGACCACCTGGCTTGGTGAGAATTTGTTTATCCTTTGCTAGGCATCTTGGGTTTGGATTCTAAAGTGCAGGGGAAATCTAACCTCCAGAATAATGACGTGTACCTGAATAATATAAAGCTGCCCCTCTCCATGGACTACTTTTTTATTGACTTTATTGGGGTGACAATGGTTAATAAAATGACGTAGGTCTCAGGTGTACAATTCTATAGTACATCGCCTGTATACTGTCCTGTGCGTTCGCCCCAAGGTAAGCCTCCTTCTGTCATCTTCTGCCCTCCTCTACCCTCTTCTACGCACCCTCGCCTCTCTTCCACTCTTGTAACCACCATGCTGTCGTCTGTGTCCGTGAGGTTTTTCCCCCTTTGCTTCATCCCCTCAACTTTTCCACCCACGCCCCCCGAACCCTTCCCCTCTGACAGCTGTTCGTTCTGTGTCTATGAGTCTTTCTATTTTGCTTCTTCAGTTTGTTCCTTAGATTCCACATGTAAGTAAAAACATAAGGTACTTGTCTTTCTCTGACTGGCTTGTTTCACTTAGCAAAATGCTCTCCGGGTCCTTCCATGCTGTCATAAAAGGTAAGATTTCCTTTTTATGGCCAAGTAGCTGTATAAATGTATAAATGTACCACAGCCTTTTTATCCATGCATCTGCTCATGGGCACTTGGGCTGCTTCCAAATCTTGGCGATTGTCAATAATGCTGCAGTGAACGTAGGAATGCATATATTCTTTCCAATTAGTGTTTGGGTTTCTTCGGATAAATTCCCTATAAATAGAAATGCTGGGTCATAAGGCAGTTCCCTTTTTAAATTTCTTTTGAGGTATCTCCATAAAGTTTCCACAGTGGCTGCACCATTTGCATTCCCACCAACAGTGCACAGATCCTTACACAAGATTCCCAGGTGAGAGACTCGGCTCCTAAAAGAATTCTCAACTCCTTTACACCCCCCACCTGCTAAGTGGTGGGAAAATTGTTCAATTTTGGCCCAATGGAGATTGATTCCAGTTTGGCTGAAAACAATAGTTTATACAATCTCTAGGCTTAAATCAGTTTACGGAGGGCTAACTTCAGTCTTGTAGTTTCTAACCCCCTTGTCCCTTTCTAACATGGTGTCTGGAGCACGGGATGGGGACAGCCGTCTCATGTCATTTCGGGGTAAAAGGAGCCCTTGATTTCACGCTGGTCCTCGGATGTGCACTTGGGTCTGAGAGTCGACGGTCCCATCCTGTGGGGGGTGTCTTGCTGGTGTTTGCGTCTGGCCTCTGGAAGGGATGACTTCACAGTGGATTCTTTCCCTGCTCCATCAGGGCCTGGCGCCCCTTCCCTCTTGCCTCGTCGTCCTCCCTTTGATTTCCACGGAAGCTGAGACCCCTATCCAGATGTTCCTTCCCAGCTGTAGCTCCACATGCCACCCAGAGCCGGTGGGCTCAGCATCCCCTACCTCTCGGGCGTGAGCGAGGAAGATGGGGGCCGCAGGTGGGGACCCCCCCGTGACACCTGCACAGCCCGTCCTCCTCCGGTCAGGGCCGCCCGGCTCCTCCGGTGCAGCCCGCAGCCTCGCAGGAAACTCGGGCCTCATCACCACCTTAGCGCAAGTCTCCGCCACCAAGCGAAGGCTCCCAGACACAGGGACGCCCGTTTCATTCCCGCCTGCGTGTTACAGTCTCTGCTGGCCTCTTCGCCTTGTCCTTCCAGCCATCATCCCCCAGGACCAGAAGGGACAAACTCCTCTCACTCCCTCTGGTTAATATCTCCCCTGTTATTGACCCCATCTCCTTGGTTAAACACACCCCCATCTCCCACTGGCAAACAAATATTTTTTTTAAATAAAGTATAGGAGCATTAGTGCTTTTTTTTTTTTTTTTTTTTTGCCTACCATTTGCTATACTGAGTAGACGCAAAGGAATTTAGGCATCTCTTTGTTTTCAATGGACTGTCAAGCATATTTGCCTATTGTCTTCCTGCAAAATGTCATTTAAATGTCATGTCAGAAACTGAAAACTCTGTTCATCATTACAGTTTTTCTCTACAAATGAATCTCGTTAATTCTCCTTTTCCAACATCTCTTGATGGCAGACGAACACCTTGGGCTCAAGTTTGGAAGGCAGGAGAGAAAAGCATATAAATTTCTTTAAAAACATTACCTCCATATGCTACAGAAACTTCATGGTTACACCTAGATAGTTGTCATAAGGTAGTCATGAAGTGTACAGGTGATAAAAAAAATTAAAATAGGAGCGTCAAAATGTAAAAAAGTAAAAATTTTAGTAAAACTTTTGCTATTTACTTTCAATGTTGGTCAGTAAAGCAAGATAAGATGTCAAAAAGATTTTTAAAATCCTGTTTGAAAAATTGAGACTGCTCTTCTAAGTAACTCCTGTCACAAAGGAAATCAAAACTGAAACTACAAGCTCCTTAGAATGGAATGACAATGGGAATATTAGATATCAATAACTACGGAATTTGGCCACACCACATGCTAAAGAAAATTCAGGATTCAATACTTTTGTTAATAAAAGACTAAGCATTCAAGCACATACTAAAAATAACCACAAGTCAAAAGAAAAGAAAAGGATATAATAAACACAAAACTAGAAATTAATTGATAAGCAAGAGAATATAGAAGTCATGGATAAAACCAAGAGTTTGACCTTGGGTGGGAGAGAGTGAATTAATCATGGATACGTTTTTAGCAAAATAAATTGGTTCTCAAGTTCATTCGAAAGAACAGATAGAGAGCATTCATTAAAAATATCAGATTGTTGGACACACATTTAACCTCCTCTCCCTCCTGAAATCCGACAAAAATGAGAGTAAGGGTATTTTTCTTTGTTTGAATTTTGCATAAATCCTCAAGGCCACAGAGCAGGAGAATGTTAGGATCTGCTAGGCAGATGGGTCAGGACAACTGATGCAGCACTTCCTAGAAAGGATCCTAAAGGGTAGGATCCAGGCAGCGGGGGAATGTGTACCCCTTTGCCTGAGAGGGACTAGCAGATTTTCTCCAATGACACAATGATGCCAGAAACATTGTGCTTGAAATAGAGGGACTGATGGTGGGGACCAAAACATGTGAATAAACTGTGTAGCTACTAGGAGGCCACTGATGTTTCAAAGGGAGACATCCAACAGATCCCAGAAAAAAATTAGACAAGCGATTTTAAATGAAACAGAAAAAGATTGAATGCACTTTAATAATTACAATTAAAATTAATTAAAATATCCTTCATAGAAATGTAACCTGGGTTTTTCCCAAGGAATTTGGACAGAGTATTTGGTTCTAGCACATCACAGCCTTCTACTCTTCTATGATTCATCTCACGCTCTTTAATTATGCTCGTCAGTTAAAAATACAGCATACCGAGGTTGGTTTCTGATTTTAAATTCTTAAACTTTAAGATGACTGCATTACAAAGCATAGAAAAAATTTAAACTTGTATAACATGTAATGTTTTAACTCTGTAAAATGTTTCAAATAATATACAGGACTTTTTTTTTTTTTTTTACTTAAAACACAATTCATATATGAATTCACTTGAAGATGAATATTTTCCCCATACTGGACTTTGTCTACAAGTGTGCCGCTTTAATTTACAAAAGTAGCCCATTATAGCATGACTGAGGTTTTGCTACATTTTTGGAAAGTAAGAGTGAATCATGGAAAGAACGGAAGCTTTGGGTGTGACCTCAGGACAGGCAGAGGCTTAACCTTTCTGAGAGACTTAAGTACGGAAGGTCAGGCCAGAAGGGTTGGTCCAATCAAGCACCCACGCCAAGTTTTACTTGTGTGTGCGTTTTGCCAATGTTTTGTTTAGGATATTGAGTTTATATGCCTTTGCTGGAGCCTGCACTCTCCAGTTTTATCTTAGTTGACACCATATCAATTGTCATATTCAGCTTTGTGACACATTTACATAACCTGCCTGGCTTCTGAAGGCATTTGAGTCTGTGGCTCGTGGAATAAGATCTATTCCATCTCCAAAAATTGTACTAAATAGGCGCTTGTTGAATCCACCAGGGGTCAGCACACCAAGCACTACTACTCCCATAGTAATATATTTTGAACAACAACAAAAAAAATTAGAAGGCTTAGAAAAGAAAAATTCCTTTTGAAACGTGTATATGATCATAACTATATTTTTCTCCTCTCAGGCAAGTTTGCCGCCCCTGCTGACTCTGCAGAGCTTTGGTTCTTCACTCTGAGGCCCGGGAGCTCAGCAGCCATTAACTCTGATTTCTAGTCAAGATGACTCCATCAGTTAGCCTTTTGGAAATTAAAGAACTACATAGCACGTAAGCTTCTCTAAGAAGTGTCACTGCAAAGTGTTTACTTTTTTTTCAGTCCCTATTTATTGAATCAATATCTGTTTTACCATGAAACCCTTTTATTCACCTGATTCCTTCATGATGCACTTTGGAAAATGCTGTTTTCAGCTGTTTAGCTGAAGAGGGCACTGAAGAACCCAATGTTCGAAGCACCTTAGAAATCAGACACCCTTTGTAAAATCATCTTCCTTTTGAACTTTTTGAGCGTTGGAAGTGTGATGGAACATGCGTTTGCTCTCTTAAGGCTCAGCGGGGAAAGTGGCCCGGCTTCCCTTTCTTTAAAGGCTCCGGTCTTTAAAGCTAAGGCTGCATCCTTTTCTCTAGCCCCAGGTCTCGCCACTGCCCGGAGGGATTGCCCCTCGAGGAAGCCTTACCAGGGCCTTGCGGGACTGGGTGGAAGGTGGAGTCAGAAACTCCTGAATCCTTTTCCACTTCTGTGATTCCAAGACTGCGACTTCACTTAATGCCTTTGGGCTCTGCTTTCCCATCTCTGCCACTTGGACAGTCTTTAAAAATGTATCAGCGCTTTGAAAGACAAACTGGGTGGTCCTTGCTATACCACTTGATGTCACTGAGAAAATTAATAACCCCACTGAGCCCGGCGGTTCCTTTTATAGGCCGAGACACCCAAGACTTAACCCTCATGAAACAAGTAACCCACAAAGCTGCCTCCAATTTGGTGCCCATTTTCCTCGAGACCGTCTCAGGGATGACAGCTTTCGGGCCCTCCCTGAGACCCCTGCCCCTCCCACCAGACTTCCCGGATGGGGGAGGGGGGAGGGGGCAGTTGAAAGATAAGGGGATACCTCTGGGTCAAACCCGCGAAAGCACAGGGAAGAAAGGGCTGAAAACCTAAATTTCCAAAATAGACTTTTAAAACAAAGTTTTGTAATTAAAAAACATTTTTTTTTTTTTTTGTAATTTTTCTTTAGGAGAACCCTAGCCTGCCCCGAGTGCTAGGAAAGCGGGGGTGGGCGGGAGGGCAAGGCGTGCCGTCCCCTCGCGGAGACAGACTCGAGGCGAGAGGGGGAGGGCGTCCGACAAAGAGCCGAGACCAGCCTGGCCGGTCGCGTTTGCGCCCCTGGGCGGGCCCTGCAGCTCTCGAGCTCGGGCTGCGCGCGTGTACGCGGGCGAGCAGCCAAGGCCCTTGCGGGCTATTGATGCGCGCGGACGAAGGACAGAAGGAAAAACTGCAAGCCTGAAAATCTGGAGTCCCTGAGGTCGCGGGGGAGGGGAGGTTGTTTTTCAGAGGGGAGGTCAATGCTGTTAACTGCAGAATGGTTCGGGGCCGTGGGTTTGCCGCCGAAGGGGTCAGGGACGCCGGGCAATCCGGATGCTTCTTTGAGCGCTTCTCACTCTCAAAGCAGGTGGAGGGCGTGTGTGTGTGCGCGCGCGCACGCGCGCGGAGGCTGAAAGGCATATTTAGACAGGACAGTCACCGCGCAAGTGGTGTGAGATAGAGGAGGAGCTGCTACAGGCCCTTAGTCGGAAAATAACCATTTTGAAAAGGAAAAAAGCGCACCAAACGACAATACTAAGCTCATCCCAGGGGGGAAGTGCTGGCTTCTCCCTTCCGGCTCTGCGCCTCCAGGGCGCCTTCCGGGATAGCGCCCCCTCCCCGCAGAGCACAGTCGGGCCTGGGCGGACCGGATCCCCGGCTGCCTCGACTCGACTCGCAGCGGCCTCGGCTCTCGGTGTTGTTCGGGGCGAGGGCGCAAGTCCGGGTAGCACGGTGCCCACAGCCAGGCGAGACCCCAACCCCGGCCCCCGCGCCAGCCTCGGGAGGCGACTGCGGCCGCGCGTAGGGCATGGGCGGGGCAGAGCGGCGCGGGTTCCAGTCCGGAACGGACCGGCCCGGAACAGCGCCAGGGAGGCTTTGGAGAGCGCAGAGCGACCGCAGCGACTGCCTCCGCGGCCCCGGTGGAGGAGCGCATCCCGCCAGTCCTTTTGTTCGTCGGCGGCACTCCACGTGGCCGGGGCAGGGGCGTGGAGGGCGCGGCCCGAGATCCGGGCCTGGGCGGGGGGGGGGGCGGGAAGCCCGGGGCTCCTGACCCGACGTGATGTGGGCCCGGGTCTGGGCAAAGGGACGCACGTCCCCGGACTGGACCCGCGTGATGTCCGGGATGGTGGGGGGCGGAGCCCGGCCTGCCTTTGTCTCATACCCCCCGCCTGCGGGATGGGAGGGGGTGGCGGGGAGTCAGCGTCTGCTGCTTCCCTCTCTTTGGCTCTGGGTCCGGGGTTTTGGCTTTATCTCGTTGCCCAAGTTATTCTGGTTCCTGAATCCTGACGCCCTAACTCTGTTTGGCTTCCCATTTTCCATCTCCCCTGAGCTCACGTCGCCCTATCTCGCCCCTCCCCCATCTTTCACAACACACAGCGGTCAGTTTGCACTTTAGGTAAACTAAACAAAACCCCCTCGCACACTAAAGTACTGCCCTAACCCCACCGCGATCCCCTCTCTGCGCTCATCACGTGAAGATCCAATGGCAGACTTAGACACCAGGTTACTGGAAGGCTCTTTCCTTCTTTCCTCTGTTCTCAAAGCTGAGGGGTGATACCCGCACGATTGTTAGAGGGGAGGTTCGAGGCCTGGGTGGGCGGAAAATGGCCTGAGCTGGAGGAGGCCCGGCAACTCAAGTACCCGCGGTATCAACGGGACATTTCTCCTCCCCGTTTTAAGCCACTACTTGGGCTGGTTAGGTGTTGCTTTTTGATAAAGGCCACACTGAGGACAGCTAACTTCCGCAGTGCTGTCCCGATGAAGAGAAAAACGCAAATAGTGACTGCCGTTTGCTTGACAAATGGATACCATAGAGAATAATGGCGCAAGTTAGAGGGGACCTGCCACCAAATACCCTCGCTAACTATGGGGAGTAGGAAATAAACTGTAGGAGTGAGAAATAGCTTCATTAATCGGCAAGGTTCAGATGAGCGTTCAGGGAACGTTTAATAGCGCGGGCTCCCAACGCGCAAACAAGCAAGAGTCCTTATGGCACAGCTTTAAGCTGGAGAATATCAGGCACAAGAAAAAGAAAAATAAGAGGAGAAAATCAAAAGCATCGGGTGGAACTGAGGAGTGAAAAAGACAAATACGGGTAAACCCAGTTCAAGGATTATCACTTTAATGGATTGGACAGTGCTTGCAAACCAGAGATGGGGAATGTTCATGGCTTTAATAATAAATCATATAAGATATTTTCTAGACTGACTGAGGATATTTTAATCCCATCTCTCTTATTTGCATTAAGGCCTGTAGCGGCCCATGGCAGTTGGGACCAGGAGAAATCAATGTCAATCCTAACTCAGGCCTTTCCAGGCAGCAAGAGCCCAGGAAAGGTGGGGGCCGGGGGGGGGGGGGGGGGGGGCGGGTGACTGACCTCTCAGGGCCTCTGGCTGTTCACCTGTGACAAAGAATTGTGCGAGAATTAAGTGATGTACCATGCCTGTGTACACCCGGTAGCTGCTATTAACAAATATAGTCATCACTAAAAATAATAAACTATTTTTGTGGAAGTTACACTATGGCTTTAATAGGCATTAAATAAATATTTTTTTAAAATAAACAAATGGCTCTAAGTCATAAGTAATAAATACCATCTAGGTCTTGTATTTAGTCACAGGCTTCCTAAAGACAGTATTACGCAAACTAAAATGCTGGCAACTTCTTGGTTTTGATTTGTTCTATTTAATAATACTAGAAAAGTTTACTGTGGCATAAAGAAGCTGGTAAAATTCTGTAATCGAATTTATGACCAGTCAAACAAAAGAATCAGAAAGGGACCTCACGGAGCCACAACACTCATTTTGATTTGGGGTGTTTCCCAATTTTTCTTGTCATTCTCAAGGTCAATGTCTAGTCTTCCCAGGTTGCAAAGATGCTTTGAAATGTGAGAAAAAAGTGAAAGATATTCTTCCCACCCCTGGGAATCCTTACATTCCAGGGGGTGTTGGGGAGAAGGGGGAATAACTAAACAGTAAGTACACAAATATTGATCTCATTCTGTGCACAGGGGCCATACAAATGGATTTACATTACAAGGGTTGAATTTACATTATAAAGTCCCTTAAGTATTTTACAACTAAATCCTCTTAGACAAAGGCTTGTAAAGACTTGCCTGGACAGACTTTATAAAATATCCCTTTTCCGCATAAAACCAAGTGAACAGCTGTATGGTGAATGCTGTTTGGAGTAAGTCTGAAAGGACTTGGTGGGTGGGAGAGACGGCTGGGTGGCGGAGGGACAGCTGAGTGGAATGTATGGACAAAAGCTGACACGGCATGGGGAGGGGGCTGAAATTGGAGAGAGGTGTGCTGCGGTCAGCAGCAGGTGACTTCCATACCTGGGTGACTGGTGGGTCCTAGTGCTGAGTGGTGAGTTTGTGCAGGGGGTAGGAATTAGCTCCTGAATGAAAAGAGGGTGGGGGAGGGGCGGGGAGGGGAAGAATGGGCTGCTTTGGAAAAACCTTAGAGCCCTGGGCAGGAATTTTCTCATGACGTGAGGAGCCAATGGGGAAAAGAGTGACAACGTTCAAAAGCGTGTCAGTGTGTCATCTTCCTGACAGCTCTAGGATTTCCAGTGTAGGAGGCAGCCACCTCCTTCGGGACACCTGAGTATTTGTCTGGAAGCTCCTGTGTGGGCCAAAGGTACTGATTTTACTTAGATTGCACATGTATTTCGAGTGGCTCCTCCAGATTAAAGAGCTAAGAGCTGCTAAAGTGATACCCCTCCAAACGACCTCTTTTTTTTTTTTTAAATCCTCACCAGAGGACGTGCTTATTGATTTTAGAGAGAGGGGAAGAGAGGGAGAGAGAAAGGGAGAGGAACATTGGTGGTTGCCTCTCCTATGCACCCTGACCTAACCAGGGACCGAACACGCAACCCAGGCACATGCCCTGACTGGGAATCGAACACACAGCCTTTCAGTTTACAGGACGACAGTCCAGCCAACTGAGGCACATGAGCCAGGGCAACCACCTGTTGTTTTATTTATATTGTCTTGATTGCAAAAAGTGATAATTGCAAAAAAAAAAAAAAAGTTTTAGAGGTTATATTATAAAGATATTAGGGAAATTGGGGCCTTGGTTACTTATGTTCCCAGCAGCCTTCACAGAGGCCGTAACAGAATCCTGGAACCAGGTTCCTGCAGGAATCCTTTAGCATGTTCCCTTGCAGTGACCTATCTTTTTGTTCTGTCCCCAGTTGCTGCTGCTTACCAAGGCTGTCCGTCTTCCTTCTGGGGTCTCTTTGACATCAACTAACTGTTGGTCTCTGAGTTACCCACTCCTACCTCCCTCGAAAGAACACCCAACCGGTCGACTTAGCCTCCAGGGGGCCAGGAGCCGAGCTCTGCCCTGCCCAAAGTTGCAGGGAGGGAGTCACTCCGGAAGGCTGCCTGGGGCTGCTTCTCAAAGTGGGGTCTGTAGGAGGCACGTCCATCAAAGGGACGACAACTCTCTCCTCCTCCCACCCACCCCCAGACACACTCTACACTGTTTGCCCCTCTGAGGGAGCATGAGGTCTGCGGAAGGCGCTCCGGTTACCTTCGTCTCAGCACCTGTTGACTGTGTGGGTAGGAAGAGGACCTCAGAGGGTTTAAGAAACAGTCTCCTTTAAAAACAAAACAAACAACAAAAAAAAGATCTCCCTTTACAACATTCCAGGCAAGTCATTCAGCCTCGCTTTGAAAACGACAGCAGCGACAGCAGGCCACTTTGGTGGGGTGTTTATTACCTGGCAGGAACAGGTGCAGCGCTCTGCACTTTTCTGGCCCTGAGAATCACACACACTCACTGCTCCTCCCAGCATGGTAAGGTATGTAAGCGCTCTGGACGTAACTAGCCATATTTTACAGATGAATCATCTATTTCTATGTAACAAGCCAACCCAAAACTTAATGGACTTAACCACCATTTTATTTATTCAGATCCGGTGGTCAGGGTCAGGTGGGGCTCAGCAGCTCAGCTCGGCTCTGCTCTAGAGGTTAGGGGCCTCAGCGAAGCTGGCTGGGACTGGCCGGCTCTCTTCTAATGAGATGTCGGGGTGCTTACGTGGGGCTGGATAACCCAAGATGGCCTCATTCACACGCCTGGGACTTTGGTCTGGCTGTTGGCGGGGGCGGGGGGGGGACCCCAAGTCCCCTCCGGGTGGTCAGCCTCTGTCTCTCCATGGCCTCTAATCCTTAGGTAAGATGACCTTCTTTACATGGTAGGTGGCTTCCAAGCCTCCTAAGAAAGAGGTCTGAAGTCACATAGCATCACTTCACCACTATCCCTGGGGCAAAGCAAGTCACAGAGTGAGCCCAGATTCCAGGAGAGGGAGGACCAGCCCCGTGTGCACAGGGGGATGGATGGAGGAATGTTAGCAGCCATCTCTGCAGGCAGGCCCCCGTGGGCTATGAGAGCAATGAAAATAGCAGAGCCAGCTTTTTAATTGAGACTGACCCTCAAGTCCATGCTTGAAACTACCTCAAATTTCTGGTGACAGCTCAGGCAGCATTGGACTTCTGCATTTATTTGAAATATTTTGTATGTAGCTGAAATCTGCTCCGTCTTCCAGGGTGCTGTCTGAACTTAGGCTCTTTAAGCCTTCCTGCTGTTATGAAACACTCATCTTTTCCTCTTCAACAATTACTAATAATGGTTCAGACAGGACACTTGAATGGTTGTCCACCAATGGTCATTGGCGCCAATTCAGTGCCAACGGGAACCCCCAATTTGGCGTGCAGTGAAGAAGGACATTATTCAGTGCGAACAACTCATTAGTGACACAGCGGGGCTGTGAGCACAGCAAGGCCGTGGGACGGCTCCATAGGGTCGGCTCCATACGCTCCAGGGACACGTCTCCAGCTCTAGCTGGACAAATGCAACCTTCAGCCTCTGGTGGGAAGTGCACTCTCTAAGCAGGAAAGCAGCTGGCCTCTATGGACAGAAGTCTCTGCCCCTGGTTCCTGATTTGTCCATCCTCATGCAAATGAGGACACCAAATCATCAAAGTTTGATTGGTCCAAAAGGCACTGCCCTAATAGGTCAGAATAGAGCCTCACTGATTGGTCAGAGCTGCGCAGCTCTGATTGGATGGGGTAGACCTCAGTCCTATTGGCTGTAATAGGATTTCAGGAAAATTTTAGAGGGGCTGGCTCAGGTGGCAGAACCATAGTGCAGGCGGGCAGTTCAGGGCTGGCTTTTCCCTGAGGGGCAGCTTTTGTGAGACGCCTCTGTGCAGAAGTGCTTGCTAGCGTCTGCCTTGTTTTTAAGTTCAGTTATTCACCAGGAGCCCTTCTTAGTAGGTGTTTTTGTTTGTTTTTTCCTTCAGGGTTCACTTAGTAAAGGACATATACACCTTTCTGCTGTAAAGCAGTCCACCAGTTCTTGGTGGTCCCAGGACAGTGGAGAATGTCACAAAGCTTCACAGTGAAAATCCTTAGGATATCCTCTCTCCCATTGAGACATCACCTGCAATGGTAATGC
Source organism: Pteronotus mesoamericanus (assembly GCF_021234165.1). Lineage (NCBI taxonomy): Eukaryota > Metazoa > Chordata > Mammalia > Chiroptera > Mormoopidae > Pteronotus > Pteronotus mesoamericanus. The sequence continues at coordinate 4,449,176 of NW_026555277.1, forward strand.
TTAGAGCAGCAAGCCATTGTTTGTCTTTTTATCTCTCATCCTTTCAAATATGCCTCAATCCAGCCATTTGCCTTTTTCTCTACCTGGATTCAGTTGATGAACTATCATCCAAGAAAGAAATTGTACAGAGTTATGCCTCTCTCATTTTTGTGGATTATAGACCATTTACTGAGCAACGTGAAGGCTTGAACTGTCAGAATACTTAGCGGTAGGCCTGGCTCTTGTGTTTTTCTTGTTAACTGAATATTTAGCTCTAGTCATTTCTGCTCCTGGTGAAACATGCATTTAATTTCCTGCTTTTATAATTGCAGTATTCGAAACTTTTAAATTTTGGCTGGTAAGTGAACACCTTTAGGCTCAGGATCAGCTTTCTGGACATTATTTTCTGAGGTAGCTATGTCAGAACCAAGCGCCTGAGCTAAATACGGAGTCCCCAGGAAGTGACTTTGTTGATGAAGTTTGATGGTTTTACTATAATTTTCTATTTTTGTTTTCTGATCAAACTAAAGGCAGCTCCTCTTTTCAAAAAAGATAGTGTACTTGGAGATTTTACTATAAACTTAAATACTTGCAACCAAATAAAGGGAAACCATTTGGCCATTTAATCACAGAAAAGTTCACTCTTGTTTAATCTGAGTCTTCAAGAGGAAATTGGTAATTAGTAGGGGATTGGTCTGCATCTGCACGGAATCCCACTTCTTCCTGAGAGGAAGGCCTGAACAATAGGGGATATGAACTTTTATTGGACTATTAGTATAATAAATAGGCGTGTCTGTCCAGACACATTCTTTTCTGAACTCCTGTTTCTGTTAAACCTTTTATCTCTCACACATTGCCCTGTCAGATTCCTGATGCCCGTTGAAAGAGAAGATTTGCATAAAAAGCGATAAATAGTATTACTAGGGCTGGATGCTCTTGGTACTTGACTGAGTAAAGTTTAACTCTGAGGAAAAGTTATTTGATTTGTATTTTAAAAAGGAACCCCTCCAAACACAGTGACGTTGTTTGCCCAACCAAGCATGGTTTACAGAGTGGCAGCCCCTTGCACATGCCCCCACGGCTCTGCTGAGCGTGCTGAGGCTGAACATCGGTGTGAGGAGTTAACCGAGGAACCCATCCATGCAGGCGTGTTCCTAGGCCAAAGGGGACCATGGCAAGATCATAACTGATCATCGTGGTGGAGAGATGGTAATGAGTAGCCGTGGATCCCATCTCTGTGACCTGCAGAGGTGGCCAGCCTGAGATGACCCTGGGAGGGAGGGAGGAGAGGGAATAATATCCTGCCTTCACTGTCCTGCAGTGCACAGTCCCCCTCTCTGTCCCAACAGCCAGATGCCATAGGGCAGGCAGGCAGTCTTGGGACACAGAGCAGGTGGGGAAGGGTAGGGGGTCAGAGGAAAAATGGAAGCTTCCAGCATGGCTCGGCCAAAGGAGCTGGGCTAAGAGAAGCTGAGCAGCAAGGCCAGGCTGGGCTTGGGGACCACCAAGTGAAGAACTAGAGCAAGTAACGCTGGGACCATCCCAGGAAATCGAGCCCAGGGCACATTTGTGGCCCCTTTGGGCACCACAGACCCCTTCGTCTTCTTCCCTCAGGTTTTGGACTCAGAGGACAGACAGTGAAACTAACCCCACACTTGGCAGATCAGCAGGGGCTCCCGTCACAGAACCTCCGTCTGCCTGCCCCTTGTGGTACTTTCTGTTGCTTAGTAAAGAAATTGTCAGATTTTTTCCAGGTGTTCCCAGCAGTCACATGCATGCTGACAAGGTAACTGAATTATGGCCTGGAGACCATTAAGAAAGGCCCCCTTCTCCCTCCTTCAGGTAAAGAGAGATCGTATCAGTGTGTGTATGTGTGTGCATGTACGGAGAGAGGAGGACAGGGAGAGAGGGAGAGAGAAGAGAGAATGAATGAAGGGCCGGAAGTGAGATCGGATAAAACCGAAGTCAGAGCTGGACCACACAGCTAAACAAAGTGCCCACTCGGCATGTTTCTTGTCAGCACCTCGTGGCTCCCCAGCCCCTGACCTGTGACGCGGTGGTGGGTGTGCCGCAGAGCAAGAGTGGGGGATCGTGGCTGGGATTCCAGGCTTCTCAAGGACTCTCCAGACAGTGACGTTGGCAATCTTTGGGGAGCAGCCTTTTTTTTTGGGGGCGGGGGGGAAGCTGGCGGTGCCCGCTGTGCCATTTTGTGATGCCTGCTCTCTCTGCCCAGGAGCACCTGAAAAAGTGGTAGGTTTGAATTTTGATTTAGGTAGCTCTGAAATTCCATGTTCGTTGGTGAAAATTAACATGAGATGAGTATTTATGTATGTCTTACAATGTACAGAAAGTTAAATTAGATGGAGGTGGAAATCTCAACAGGCTTTTTTTTTTTTTTTGGTGGGATTTGTGGTGAATCTTTTTCATTTGCTGAGCACCGGTTGCGTCCTTGCTGGCCTGCTCCGATCAGAGCACACGTGGCACCTGCACCCCGAATTGGATCTGGGATGGTCAACCGGGCTTCCGGCTTCCTTCCGTTTTGCTCTGGCCACGGGGAGGTTCAACACCAGTTCCTGTGTTAGTTTGTTCTCCTGGAGTATGTTTCTCCCTTCTCATGATTTTGGTTTCTCTTTTTACTCCAATGTTGTCATTATTTCACTTTATGTTTTTTATAGTAAGGACATTTAAAACGTGTTGATGGAGAATAAATAAATGTAAATAGAATAGGACAGAGCATTCAATCCGAGAAGTAAATAGCATACTGATTTTTTTCAAATCACGCTTCATTGCTCTAATATTACCTGTCAAATAAAGTCAGAAAACTAAGCTACAGAGAGTATTTATTGTCAAGGATTATTTATTGTAGCAAGTCATGGTCCTGGTTTTCTCTGGATTACTAATCAGACTGGTTTAGTGCTGGTTGCTACACAGCATGGGATATGTTTTGACTCTAAACTTTAGCATCCTCATGACTGCATATTTTTTTTCCTGCGTTCAGATTTCATTCCTCAATTTATTCATAAGATGTACTTTGTTCATTTCCTGAGTACCTCACTCAAGTGGGGCAGGCGGTGGGAGACAAGGATGTCTGGATGTTTTACTTGCATCTCTATCCTCACCACCTAGAACAATGCCTGACCCATAGCAGGTGCCCAATAAATAGTCACTGAATGAATGAATAACGGCACAGATTTTTAAGGTAAGGAAAAAAAAGCAAATGTATGTCCAGGTATTTTGACAGGGGAAAAAATTCTGAAATTTCTGAAAAGTGAGAATGTTCTGCACTGTCCCAGCCACAGGTTTTGCAGGCTCGGAGCCGAGAGCCGTCACACCGACTTCCTGCCTCCGTCCTGTGCGCCCAGCTCCGAGCGAGCCCCCAGCTGTGCGCAGAGCCCCCATATTAGGGGAAAGAGTCAGAGGGTGTTATGGGGAACAGAAAATTGTTTTTTCCTGTTTTTGACATATTAGATGATTTCTCACTGGGGTGATACTTGAACCCTACGTACTAGAAATTGTTTCTCTGGAAATTGAAATATTTGATGAACTTATAAGCTGTCCTTCCATTATCATTTTGAAATTTCATATAGCTCCAACAGCCTCTCTTTAGTGGTTTGCAAAATCTGTCAAATATATTTCACCAACAATTGTTATTTTGGCCAATGATAATTCAAGGAAATTAATATCTTTTTTATTTTTATTGTTAGAGGTGGCTGGTGCCAATATTGAGAAGAAAACCATGAACCAACTCATTTTCAACTGGCATCTTTTCTGTACAGTCAAAGCAATATCAGAGCCTGTGGGGTTTACTACCTGAGAAGGAAATGCTTATTCCAACTCCACATCATTATTTTAACACAGGTGGAACTTGAATGATGCTGTTGAGCCAGTTAAACGCCGTGCTGTCTCCCAGTGCATAGCATAGCACCAGGGAAACAGGAGTGAGAGCGAAGGTTTGCTGAACACAACCACAGCTACTGAGCGTTCCTGTGCTCACAACCGTGGCCGGCGTTGTCGGGAGCAGGGCAGGACTCTGAGGCAGGATCTCTGTACTTTGTAGGTGTACAGTCTCTCTAAGGAGCTAGTAGGACCGCTGAAACGATCAGCACAGGGGAGCCTACACGGAGCACGTGCAGACTGTGCTATTGACTTGCTCAGGTGCAGCTTGGGGCCGCTCTTCTCTAAGCTCACTCTTGTGGCGATCGCACCCAGGGCTGCTCCTTTTAAAGAAAATTATTTTATCTTATTATAATAAGGAAAATTCTATGATGCGTTGTGGTGGTTAAACAAAAACACACTAGTCCAGTTTCACTCAGCTTTTCATGGCTTTAAATACAGCCTCTGTACTGCGTTCTCTCAGAGGCATGTCTTCCATCTGAAGTCCTCACGCTTGCATCTCAAACTCGCAGGTTCAAGGCGGCCTGGCCCAACCTGCTCCTTGACCAGCTAAAGGTCATCACTGTTCCCTTGACTTTCCAAGCCAGAAACCTGGAGTATTTTCATTTCTCCCCTTTCTTCATCCCCTACATCCAGTAACCCCAAGCCTTGTTTCTTCTACCTCCCAAAGAATCCCATTTCATTTTCACCGTCTCTGACCCCCACCCATTCTTCTCATAGCAGTTGGTATCAAAAAACATAAGTCAGGTAATACCACTTATTTCAAACCCTTCACTGGCACCTTCACGTGGGATAAAATGGAATAGAACAGCACATGCATACAAACGGAAGGCGTATAAAAGTTGAGAAAGCTGAGTAAGGTCTGCGATCTCATTACCAGTGTTGTAACCAGCGTTCCTCTCTCCTGATTTTGATATTGCAGGATGTTTCTATAAGATGCCACCATTGTTGGAAGTTGGGTTAAAGGAACGTGGCAATCTATGAACTATTTTTGCAATTTACTGTGAGTTTATAATTAGCTAAAAATAAAGTGTAAAAAACTTGCTTAAGAATAAAGAAAATCGTTGTTTTCCACTGCAACAGATCCACCTCTAACCGCAGCCCCGCTGCCGATTTCATTGCCTGCCCTGGTTCTTGCCTACCCCCTAGCTCCTCCCTTGTCACTTTCCCTTCAGTTTCTCTCCCTCAGTGACACTGGATTCCTGGCGGATCTTAATACACAGCAAACGCCTGCCTGCATCAGGACATTTACACATGCAGTCCCATCTGCTTAGAATATTCCCGTGGTGGTGCTTCCTTATTCATTAGAGAAGCCTTTTATGACACCTGACACCAATATTGGACCCCCTATTTGCTTCTTTTCCTTAATAGAACTGTTTGTGATCTATTAATAGTATTATTTGTAATGAATACTTGCAGAGTATTCATTGGCACATACGGTCTATTGAGAGAACATGAACAGATCATGTTTGTTTTGTTTACTGCTGTATTCTTGGTCCCTAGCACAGTGCTTGGTCTGTAATCAGTGTTCAATAAATATTTACTGATAAAAAGAAAGACCAAAGAAACATGCTGTCAGATCCCAGGAAATGGGGGTGTCAGTGTGGTAAGGAGCTTGGAGAAAAGTTTCATTTGAGAATGTGTTAAAAATGTGAATTAACAAAGGCTACCCGGTTTGGTAAATGTTTTGAGCATGTGTGTGTGCACAGTTAAGATTCTGTTTTCAGAATATAAATTTATATCATGGATATGCACAATTCCATTTTACATTTTATTAACTTGGAGATTTTTTAAATCTTTTTTAAAACCAATCGCAAGAACTACTGGAAGGTCTAGTATTTTAAGTCTCCTCCAATAATCTTTGAATTTATTTTGACTCATTTTACCACTATTTTTATGTAGGATAAAGGAGAGGGGTGCTGCACTTAAGTTACTTGTTAAAAAATATATTGTTTTCTTCTAATTAAATAATTTAGAAAATACAGAAAGATAAAAATGGAAAGAAATACCACAGTTGTCCCATGATCCAGAGATCACACTGTTCACACTTGTATTTTCCTACTGTTCTTTTTAGAAATTTTTTTTTTACCAAGATTAGAACCATACTCTATGTGAAATATTATACCCTGGCTTTTAAAATTTAACATTAACATAGCAGTTTTATATCAGTCGGTAGTATTCGAAAGAAGTTTTCAGATTCTAGGGCCATGATTAATTTCACTATGCTTTATTGTATAGATGCACTCTATTTTTATCTTATTTGAAACATAGGCTATTTTTTCCACTTTCACAGATTTGCAAAGTGATGAATGTCTTTGTCCACAAATATCTGCCAGAGTTTCTAATATTTGCTTAGAATAGCTTTTCAGAGCAGAATTACTGAGTCAAAAGCTATTCACATTTTTAAAGCTCTTAATAATCTATGGCCCAGTTGTTTTCCTGAAAACCTACATTCCCATGGCTATTCCTTTGTTTCCAAGCCACTTTGGCATTTCACTTTACGGAAATTGGTATAACTCAGGCCTGTGCTGGATCTCTTCCAAGAGATGTATTACTAAGGTACCAGAATGGCCTCGCTCTGGGGTGGTCTTGCATTAAAAATGATCTCAGTGCGTGGAGACCCAAAGACAGCATTATCCCAAGCATCCTGCACATTTGCTTCCTCATTATTCTAGGGAGAAATATTAGTATTCGGGTCTGGTTTCCTGAGCTTGAAGTTGGACAGAAATTGGAGGAAGTGGGTTAGTTTAAATTCCCAGAGCATTCCTTCGCATCAGTGAAAAGTTACAATTTTTGAATAGATACCTGTATTTCAGCTGGTCCCATGGTGCCTGAAGAATTTAGGGCATGATTAAAAGAGTTGAAAGGAAGCAGTGTCAAAAGACCCAGAAAATCTAGTGTGTCGAGACCAAAAACAAGATTTCAAGCCTTTGAATTCCACCACCTCATTCCCAGCCATGCATCCTGTCAGATTTGGGCCACTGGGTAAACAGCGTGGGAAGAGAGCATTGGACATTTACCGTAAAAAAATTTTTTGAAGCTGAAGGAACACAAACAATTGCAATTACAATAGGCTGACTAGTTTTCTGGAAAATAGTTATTTTTATTCTTTACGAGGTAGGATATGAGTATTTTTGGCGCTTCCATATGCTTCTCCAGTACTTAGTTTCAAACTTGTGTTGACGGAACACAGTGAGGATTTTTTCACGGTCTTGATGGTGGTGATTAATAACAAGTGCACAGTGTGTTTTTGTGCATGCACATGTGTGTGTGCAGAGAGTGCATGCTAGTGTGCACCAGAAGCATATATTCTGTAGATCACAGAATCCAGAATGTCCCAGGAGCTCCAGAACAACAGATCTTGGCATGGCTGTTCCTATCTGCACAGCAGCAGTTCTCGTGAAGCCAAACTCCTTTGACTCCGTATTTCCTGTTGTTCTGGAGCTTAGGTTGCTAGCAGAGACACGAATCACTGTGCATGTGTCACGCTCTGCTTTGAAGTGATGCTAGGGTGTTAACTAATTACTAGGCTAATGGACAATTATGTCTAAAAGGTTTTTTAAGCTTGTTTGTCGATACCATGATTAGGCTATTTATAGTGTTCTTTTCAAACAGTTTCTGAGTCTTTGTGAAAGCAAACATTAATAGACATGGTACAGCAGGGTGCAGCGATGTCAGCTCTGTTGGTAAGAATGTGGTGCTCATGAGGGCATGATCCCCCCAAAGATCAGAAAAACAATTCCATTGGCACTGACAGAGAATCCTCACCTCCACCAGCCATCCAGACTTGGGGCCATTTATCATGGGAAGAACTGGGTCGATGGGACAAGATGTTCAGAGCAAACTTAGGCCATCTAGGGTCCTCCTCCCGGCAATGAACAGTCATCACTGCCTTCTCTGAATGTGATGACTTTCTTCTTGAAAATATGCTTCACGATTCATTCCTGGCTTTCCTTTACAAAAGCAGGGGTCAACCGCCAAAGCTGATGCTCGAGTGGGGCGCGGAGAGAGGGCATCGGCTGTGCTCAGAGGAGGGAGGAAGTGCAAGGTGTCCCGGTGGCTGTGGCAAGCCCCAGCGATGCCGGTTTCAAACCCACCTCCTGTGCAGGGGCCTGGGGCTTGCTCTGGGCATGGCTCTCACCACATCTCAGGCGCTCAGGAAACACTCTGTGATGAAAGCGGGAACTATGAAGCCTGCTCTTTCACAACTGCATCAGGCCCTTCCTTCCTTCCTTCCTTCCTTCCTTCCTTCCTTCCTTCCTTCCTTCCTTCCTTCCTTCCTTCCTTCCTTCCTTCCTTCCTTATTGTATTTATTTATTTTTTAGAGAGAGGGGAAGGGAGAGAGAAAAAGAGGGAGAGGAACATCAATGACTGAGAGAAGCACCGCTTGGTTGCCTCTTGCACATTCCCAACTGCAGACCAGGCCTGCCACCCAGGCATGTGCCCTGACTGGGAATTGAACTGGGAACCTTTTGGTTTGTGGGATGATGCCTAACCCACTGAACTACATACACCAGTGAGGGCTGTCCCTCTTTTTCCATCCCACCCAGAGTATCATTCATAGCTGGTCAAGTCTATGAATGGAGTAAAGGGGACTAACGGATTTTTCTGATCATGTCTTTGACTCTGTTAAAAACATGTTCTAATTTATCAGGAGAATTTTACTACAGCTTTTTCCCCTCCAGCCTTTTTTTCCCTTGTGTATATTATAATTGCTTAGAATTCTATGGTCGCAGACAGTCACACAGTCAACACTAAGTGCTGTTAAAGACATTTGTAAAATTAAAAACATTACTATAAAATTATAGCTTTAAAAAGTTTTTAATATTCACTTTCAAAGGATCATAACTAATACCTAAATGAAAAGTATTCCATTTTTTAAAATTTTATTTGTTAACTTGAGAGAGAGAAAGAGGAAGGGACAGAGAGAGAGAGAAAGAGGGGGGAAGACATTGATTATTGTATCACTTATGTATGCATTCATTAGTTGGTCCTTGTATGTGCACTGACCAGGGATTGAACCCACAACCTTGGTGCATTGGGATAACATTCTATAAAGTGTTCTATTTCTTTTAAGGAATATGAAAGAAATATGGCTTCCATGGTTCTAGGTAGAAATAGATGAACATGATAAATCAAAGGATGTCATACAGGGTGGCGATTCTATCCCTTCAAAAAATAATTATGTCTCTTTGCTTTGGGTGGCTGATGAGTACAGTAGAAACTAATTAGCTAATTTATTTCATCTATTACTTTTATTTAAAGTTATTATAATATCATGACTTTTTTCCTTATAAATAAGGACTATGCATCTTTAAAAAGTAGTGACATTTTCCTACCTAACTACAATATCATTATCGCCCTTAACAAAATAAATATTAATTTTTTTATTAAGTTATTCCTTAGTTGTATCTCATTCTCACAATTTTCTTCCAAATTTCCCCAATTGTCCCTAAATGTCATTTACAATTGGTTTATTTGATCAAAATCAACACACTGCATTTGGTTATGTCTCTTAAACTTTTTTTAATCTAGAACAGTTTTTTTCCTCTCCCCCCACCTCATTGACTTGACGAAGAAATATCCAACCATTTTATAACAATTAGTCTCATTTTATTAATTGCAGACCAAGAATGGGCCAAAGAGTCTTGCAGAGTTAATGAAATCAGGTGTCTTCATTCCATGATTGATATTTTTAATCTGGAGTTTACTGATATTTAACTGCAAGAGCAAAGAAAGGAAAAAACAAACCAAACCGTGACTTCAACTTGGATATGACTATACATGTGGTAGTTCTACAGCAGAATCCTATGACTCAGTTTCCTGAATCTCTGAGTCAATGCCTGTGTTTCACTATTTGGTTTCACTATTCAGTTATTGTGAATGTCTACTGTGATTTTCCTCTACCTCCCCTTGATTCTCAACAGTCAAGTCAATCTTCAGGCAGCCAGCAATCTTTACCTGTGGGTGGCCTTTCCGAAGGTATGCAACCGCCTACCAGCTCTGTAAAGTATCTCCCTGGGAAGGAGACCATGTTAAGTGGAAAGATGTTTACTGAATTTCCCTTTCACTGGTTACATCCGACCTTTGTCTCTACCCTTTTCTCACACCATAAAGAAAACTCTCGTGAGAGAATGGCAGTTAGTACTAGTATTCACTCCTGTAACTAGTCACCTAAATCTTAGAGCGCACGTGTATTAGAGCTGTGGGGGAAGGGTCCTTGATTCATAATGAAATAAAACTTCCACTTGAAAAATGTGACTCCTACAGCAAGTGCTTAGAAAACAGTACCCAATGGTTAACTAGGATGGTGTAGAGATTATTTTTTCTTCGACCTGTGGAATCAAAGTGCATTCCTCAGACTGTGTTCTAGCTCTAGTTGAACCACATTAAGTTGGGAGACCTGAGGCCACCCACCCGCGTTCCCTAGCCTCATATGCTCAATCGAGAAAGTCAGATTGGACTAGATGTCTAAGATCATATCTAGCTATTGAGCTTGATGACTTAATCATGTTAATAACAAGTCCAATTTTCCCAATTTGACTCTCGTCTCATCCCATAAATAACCTCTTCCACCTGGCACTTGCCTTTGTGTGTGTTGGGAGCCTCCGTAATGGTTTGGGAGCCATGAGTCAAGAGGTCCTTGTTCTTAATCTTTAAGTATGACTTTGCCAAACAGGTAATTTCATGTCTAGGTTTATGCACTGTAGGTTTCCCACAAATAGAAACTGCTCACCTTTTTAATTAAGACCAATGAGCCCAAATCCATTTATGTTAAAATGGGTGCTATCATACAGTTGTGTGGAACAGGCTGGGTTAAAAAAAAAAAAAGCAACAAGCAAGCAAATATGCTAGCACTGAATGGAAGAGCAGAAAACACAATGCATACCATACTGAAAAATAAAAAGGGGTGTTATTGGGCACGCACCTTGTGCGAGGTACATGCAGGCTCATTTTCTCACTAATCCTCACAGCCCGTTTTGGAAATGAGCAAAGAGACAACCTTGTGCATAATTCTAACCTGTTCTTCTCCTCCCTCAGACCAGTATCCTCCCAATGTTGGAACTCAACTTTGTGTGTTTGAGCTATATTATTATTTATAGTTATACGTGATTGAGGAGCTGTTCCCTTTTTCTTGTGTTATCTTTTAGGATAGATACCACAGACAAGTTTAAAAGCCTTTTCAGGATGATTCCTACTGGGAGCAAACTTCAGCCACAAGATATTTGTATTTACTAGGTAGCCATAGAAACTGCGACCTCAGTTGGTGTCTCATCAAAAAGTCCTTTTATGAAGTCCAATAGACCAAAATTCCAGCTTTGTGTTTTAAAAACAGAGTGGTTATTAATGTGCATGGTTATATCTTCTATTTTTAGTCTGGCCAGCGTAGCCTGCCTTTTACAGCAGCTGGGATGTAAACACCAAGTGGGAATGGAGGCCCATTAGCCGCGGGAGAACAGCTGACGGAGCAAGCGCAGCCCCAGCGCTGCAGGGCCGCCGGCCCGCCCGGGCACGTTGGTTTCGGTCGGATTGGCCTGCCTGCCCGATGCTGAGCGAGCTTTAATGATTTAAAGGTTGGCCTGGGAAGCGGTGTTTCTCGCTGTGAGAATATCCATCTCTGTTTGTAACTACGTGGTAATGAAGGCCAGACTTTTTGGTGGAGCCTCATCCTTGCAGAATTTGAGGCGTGGTATTATCTTATCTGCCCACTTCTAGCTTATTTTTAAAGGTTCACACTGTATGTTAGTAAAATATTTAAAAATTGTTTATGGTTCACAGTGAGTTGGTGTCCTTACCAGTTTATAGAAGTGTCACTTCATGGACCTAAGTCCTAATGTTGGAAAGGTGCTTGTTTAACACTGAGGCGAGTATTTACAACATCTATGGTCCTTTTTGCAAACCCTGGCAGGGTTTTTGTTTTTGTTGTTTTGGTTTGTTTGTTATTTGGTGTAGTTTACTTTTGGGTCATGTTGAAAACTTCTAATGAGAAAAGATTGCAATTGTTTAGTAATTATAGTTGACCTACAACTCAAATTACTGACAAAGAGCTAACATTTTTCTACCTGGGGAATAGAAAACATGTGCATATATGCAATAGAAAAACTGTCATATGTATTTAACAGTTTACTGTAGCAAAAAAATTTATAGGGCGCCAGTGGAACCTTCAAACAGTATTTGGATGTGACCTCAGTCCTCCAGAGGCACGCAGCTGTTTTCCCCAGTTCAGTGAATGGCAAAATGTTGTAAAATATAAATATATGTAAAAGTAAATTATTGTAAATATAATTATTTATTTTTATTTTAATATTTTACTATATTCTGTATTATCCTTCATAAATATAAACTATGTTTAATTTATTCCAATTTTAATTTATTAATAATTTAAATTATTTTAAAGTTTAATGAATTAAAATGTGTTACATTTATTAATGTATAAGATATAAGGTATATACTTGTATTAATAAATTGTTATAATTATAAATTCATATTTAATTATATATAAATATGAGTGTCTAGTTTTTTAAAAATATCATAACAAAAAGCAAAGATGCCAAAAATTGAACAGTTGTTGTGGCTTTACATTGTCATAGATGTCATATGACCAAAACTTCTACACTTCCATTTTTTCTCCATCTGTTACTCAGTTTCCTCATCTGTAAAATGGGCATAAGCAGACTACCTACCTCATTATGCTGTCATGACGATTAGTTAGTTATTCATGTATAATTAGCTAACCTACATCAATGTTTAAAACAGAGCCTGGCGCAGAGGAGGCGCTCAACAAGTATTAGCAATTATTATCATCTGACCGGTGACTGGATTTGCTGCTTCTCTGGTTTGCTAGGAGCATTCTGCATTATATGACATTTTTTCAGAGCTCACATATCAAAAACCTTCCAGCCAAACCTGTTTGTTTGTAGAATTTCCCATCTGAACATGGTGCCACCAGCTGCGTAAGCCAGTCTTTCCTGCCAGCATGCCCCTGGCTGCCACAGGGTCTTTGCATAGCCGGCCCTTGTCCTCGAGTGTTGACCGCGTCTCCCAGGTAACTTCTCCTCATTTTCAAAGATCGCAGCTTTCTTCTGTTGAGATGTGCTGCTTGACCTCCCTGAACAAGTCAAATCCTATGTACCACGTGTCTGTAACTTCCCACACAGGTGCCATTTTACACATCGTTGGGGGATTATTTCTCTACGGTCCGTCTCTCCCACCAGAGCAGAAGCTCCACCAGAACCAGGGCTGCACTAGGTTTTCTGAGTCAGGGCCTCCACAACGCCAGCCCAGTGTCTGAATTAACAGGTGTGTAATAAACGTCCATTAAAAGAATGGTTTAGGAGGCTGTAGTTCATGTATTGTTTGAATTAGCTCTTGCGCTCTTTATTATTTAACTACAAAAGTAATACATAGTATTTGTAATAAATACAAATAGTGCAGAAATATCTGAAATAAGAAATGAAATTGCTCTTATACCTTATAATCCCATCTCCCAGGGGTATCCACTATTGACACACTGCTGATACAAGCTCGGGCTGTGTCCTTTCAGACTTTTTTTTTTTTTTCTATTTTACCAATAATACACAAATGTACATATGCACATATATAGTTCTTATAGGAAAGTAGAATCATATGCTATGTATGCTTTTGTTTAACACTACAGTGGAGCTATGTTTCTTGGTTGGTACATAATAGATCTCCCTCATTAAAATGATTACGAAATACTTCAGAAAGTTCTGAATAATAATACAATGAGTGCTCATGGACCCACCACCCAGCTTATTACATGAAGGTAATGAATGTATTGATCGCAGTCCCTCCAGAGCCGAGATAACCACCATCTTGAATTGGGCGTTTCTCATTGCCATGCATTTTTTGATTCTTTGACTCTGTCTGTATCTGTAACCAATAGAGATTCTTTGCATATGCCCAAATTTTATATAACTGGTATGATTCTGTGTGCATTTTCTGCAACTTGATTTTTCTTTTGCTCAACTTTGTTTGCATGAGATTGAAACGGAAATGGGTAGTTTAGTTTTATTCATCTTCATGGATGTAGCATATTCTGCAAGAAGATACAATTAGTATCCATTCTTCTAACCATGTGCATTTAGGGGTTTCCCTCTCTCCCTCCATATGTATATATTTTTTGCTGTTTCAGTAACGCAGCTATAAAACATTCTGGAATCTGCCCCCTTTTGTGCGTATGTGAGAGAAGTTCTCCAGAGAATTTACCCGGGAGGGAAAATGCCGAAGTGAGTGTTAAAACAATGTTAGATACAAAATCTTCCGTGCTGAGACGATTACGCTGGCGGAGCGCTTGAGAGCTTGGAAGGCCGTCTGGGGCACTTCGGGTCCTTTGATCCGCGCAGAGAGTCAGGTCAGTTATCACCACGGCTGCCTTCTATGCCCGTGAAGACGGCGACACTCAGCCCGAGGGACGAGGAATCCCAGGTCGGGCCTGGCTGCGCCGCGGAGCCGGGTCTTCGGGTCTCCGGGCCTCTGGGTGGGCGGCTCGCAGCGCGTCGCTCTGCGCTTCTCTGCCTCCCTTCCCGGCTGCGGGGTGGGTGCCGCCGAGAGCGACAGCGGCCGGAGCCTGGGAATCGATGTCACAGCAGAAGACCACAACAAAGAACCGGAGGAAACGTGCTTTTATTTGTCGCACCTGTGAAAAGGCCAGGGTATCGGCGCACAGGCTGCATTGTCCTGGGAAAGGGGGAAACAGATGGCCGTTTCAAGGAACCTGATAGCATTGTGTGGGGCCGGCCGGGGGAGCCCCGGGGGGCCGGAGAGGAGCGTCCAGCAAAGCGCCGCGGCGACGCGGAGAGGAGCGCGCCGCTTCCTCCCGGGAGGAGGGGCGCAGAGAGGGTGGGGTGGGCAGGCCTCCATTGTCTGCGTGCTGCTGTTGCTGCCTGGACTCCCCCGAGGAGCCAGGTGTGTGTGTGTGTGTGTGTCTGTGTGTGTGGGTGTCGGGAGAAGGGCTGAAGCGGTGCAAGCTGAGGACAGGCATGACACCGGCAGGAATGCCTAGGGTGGGGAAGCACGGTAGCCAGCCGTGTCCCGGGCGTCGTGGGACTGGAGCAATCCACGTCATGCCCGTTCCTCGCATCTTCCTTCTTCCTTCCTGCGTGCCGGCTGTGTGTCCTGAGCTTGGACGGCTCTCACCCGAGCAGACAGGGCTGCTGTGCATGGCCTCCCTTAGGAGTGGTGGCGAAACGTGGTTTCAAACCGGAATTCCAGGCTCTGCCACTAAGCAGCCATGCAGCGCTGGGCAGGTCTCTTAACCTCCTGGGATTCCTAGGAGATGCCAAGGTGCCTCCTCCGCTAGGGATCTGCCGGCGCCTCCGAGGCAGGTCCCGGGGTGCAGGCTGCTGTGAGGGGTTGAAAAGTGAGTATGGACGGATTCGTTCCCAGCACCTCTTCTCTAGTGTGGCCTTTAGTTCTACCGTGCCTCGTCCCTGGTGAGCAACCGAGTTCAAAGGAGTGGAGCTAAAGGTTGCTTTGGAAAGAAGGAAAGCGGGCTCCAATGGTTCTGAGGCTGCCTTGGTGTTTCTTTTGAGTTTGCTTCATGGAGAAGGTAGAGTGTGTCACACACGTTCTGAAACACTCAGCCAAGTGCCACTTCCCGAAGCCACCTCTGTAACCTAACACACAGACACCAGTCCAGGGTTAGGATGACACACTCGCTCTCTGATTCTCCCTGGATGCCACTTGCACATCACTTGGCCCTGAAACTGGGCCTTCCAGAGTCCCCTTCTCTTACCTTTTCTGTCCCCACCGTGTATTCTGCACGTGGGTCATCACGTGCATTCCCACCGTGACCTAAAGACCAGCAAATCACCAGTCCACGTTCTGATCCTCTCCCTGAGTTTTGTGTTAAGTATCTATTGCAAGAGTCCTCAGCCTCCAGGCCATGGACCGGTACTGGCCCAGGCCTGTGAGGAACCAGGCCACACAGCAGGAGGTGAGCTTGAATGTAATGCGCTTGAATCATCTCAAAGCCAATCTTCTGCCCCAGTCTGTGGAAAAATTGTCTTCCACGAAACCGGTCCCCAGTAGCGAAAAGCTTGGGGACCGCTAGGCTATCAGACATCTCCAGTCTGATGTCCCACAGGCACCTGCTGCACTCGCTGCGTCCCAGCCGCGCCCTCAGCCTCCCTCCCAGCTGTGCCCGTGCTCGGGGGTTCCCTATGGGGTGCCGGACAGCCTCACCAGGCGCCTGAAGTGCCACTGGGGAGGCCTCCTGGACCGTCACTGCAGCTTCCTCCCACATCCAAGCAGCTCAGAAGCTGCCCCTTAACTCCGACTTCTCTACATCCCTCTCCTCGGGGTTTCCTCAGAGGATTACTTCTCTTTCCAAGCCAACCCTTCCGTGCTCCTGTTCCCATTAGAAGAAAATCCCAACTCTCTAGGGTGACCTGAGAGGCTGGATGCCTTTCCTACCTCTGACCACCTTCCTCCTTCTTTGTCCCCACCCTCCAGCCATCTTGAGTCGCTTGCCGTTTGGCGAGCGGTCACAGGCTCTATACTCTCCCCCAGTTGTGGCTTGTCCCCACTTGGTTTCTTACCCTGGAGTCCCTCCCTCATACCCAAGCCAAGCTCCTCCCCTGGCTGCCTCCTTCCTCCTGACTTTTCAGGACCTCACGGAGCTTCCCCTCTGACTAGAGGCTTCCCGGGCCCTCTCGTCTAGGTCAGAGGCTCCTCCTGGGGACCTTCCTGACTACTTACAGCGACCGCTCTCAGGGCACTGATGACCTCATTTAAGGTGATCCTCCAAAGTGGGTCATGGTGATCATTATCTGCTCTTGACACAGTGCCTGGCTCTCAGCATGTGGGACAAATAAGCCCATTTTATAAAGAGAGACAGAAACTCTCGAAGTTGTCTTGGGGTGGTGATGGGACCTCAGAGTTCTCACGTACCCCGTTGTATTTATGAAAATCGCAGCAGGGACAGATCCCTGTGGACGCCCAGGGGTTCCAGCAAACCCTCACACCAGCTGCTCTCTTAGATTGCCTTGGACCACCTGTCACCAGCTCCTCCGCGTCGCCTGAGGAGTTGACCCCACTGCCTGCCGTCCAAGACCTGGTGACTAACAGATACCTGGGCATAATTTAAGAGCGATCAGGTGGAGAATCGAGAGTCAGCTGTCCAAGTGCCAAGAGTCGAAGCCGATGACTTCCCTCGAATTGTCGTTGGTGCCTTCAACAGAAGCGGCTTGCGAACCCAAAGAGATTCCACGTGGGCTCCGAGGCCCAGCTGAGAGCCCAGGCGTGCGGTAGGTAGAAGGGGTGAGGAGGGGCGGAGGTAGTTACTGCGAAGGCTGACATTGCAGGTTGTTCCTGGAGAAAGCATCGCAGAGCCAGTCCGAAAGGAGACTGCCGGTGCCCCCTGTCTCCCTGGCTCCCTATTTCTTGACACTTAGCTGCCATCAGATTAATGCAATTTTTCAATCCTGACAGGAACGACAGCCTCATGAGGAAAATAGTATGTTTCACACTGGATGAAAGATTAAAACAACCTCAAAAAACAAGTTTTTCCCATATAAGGGCTTAAACACTTAACCTGTGCAGAATGTTGTGAGTTAATATCTTTGTCTCAGGGTTATAATTTTTCCCCTCAAAACTTTAGAGTTATTTCCAGAATCGCATTTCAAACGCCATGTGTGACTTTCAAGGCCCGGGAATACAGTCAGCTGGGGGGCTGGGAGGAAGGGGAGAGGGGCCCGCGCTCCAGCCATGGGGGAGGCGGTTGCTATTGCCTTCAAGTGCCAATGTGCACCGTTAATTAAGGTGTTAAAAAAAGCCTTGCAAACAGTAATATCTTTACAAAAACCTCTAAGGGTTTTCCCAATGCAAAAAGATAGGACTTAACAGAACAAACGATGAGAAGTATAGGTTAGATTTAGAAAGGAAATCTGAGTAGAAATAACTCCTTTCGATAGATAACACTGTTGGATGTTAAGTTTGATTATTAGACTATTAAAGGAATTTACATAAATAAAAAGCTAAGGTAAGTTATAGTTTCCATCACAAAAGTACTTTTTAATGTAGAGAACATTAAGTCACACTGGACTCCTTTACAAGCATTAATAAATTGCTTGCTTCAAGAATTATGTTTAGAAAAATGTGTGTGTCCATACCTTTCTAGAGCGCAGCTATTAGAATAGGAGCTGATTTTCAAATGGAAATTTAAAACACATTAGGATGGCTGTTATGTTTAAAGCTTGGATGTTCTTACTGAAGATTGTTCATTTTGAAGGTTCAAGAACGTACAGAGTATCTGGGCTATGCCTGTCCTCAACTAGAATCAGTTTGATGTCCTTTCCTTATCCTGAGGAAGAAAATCCAGGCTGGGACTACCAGGTCCCAGAGAGGCACCTACCTACCTCCTCTCTGGCTTACAAGGGGACCTCTCAGTTCTTAAGTTCAAGAATTCTCTCAGCCAATTTTTAGCTGTGAGAACTTAGGCAAGTTATTTAACTGTTCTGTGCCTTAATTTCCTCATCAGTAATTGGGGGACAATGGTTTCTTCTTTATAGGTTTGCTGGAGGGTTAAATCAATTTATGTAGCTTTCAGACAGTTTATGACTGGTGAGTAGGAGATCCTCAATAGATAGGAACAATTATAATTATTGACATTGGAAAGCCCTCATTCTTTTTAAAGAATTGGCATGAATAAAAAGAGACTTAAATTTTGTGACATCTTTTTAGTACACACGCCCAGACTGAGCAGTAGAGCAAATAACTTTCAGTGAACAACCAACATCGTTTAGATAAAAACATCTTGTCTTCCATGTCCTAGCATCAATTGTTCAAAAACAAAATAAAAAGACAAAAGGGAAAAATTCCTGGCAAGGGGACAAGTTTTGCAAATTGTTTTAAGGCAGTCATTGTATTCATGTGGCCTGGCAAGCTACTGTAAACACGAGAGATGGATGTAAGGAGGAAATCAGAACCCATTGTGGGTCGGTAAAATGGATGTCTTTTCAACTAGGCAGATCGCTATCGGCCTAACAGAGCGGACTCGGGTTCCTTTTTGCCCGGTCATTTCCTTTACTCAGTGTCTGTAAGAACCACCCAGTCGGGTGTTTCACAGGATCACAGGTTTTTAGGTCAGATGGAAACCCTAGGGAGTGCCTGAAAAAGCCAAACACGGGCAGTTACATGACGCAGGGGCTGGATGACATCAACCGCACTGCTGCTGTGTGTCGCCGAGGCTGTTGTGCCCCAGTTTGTGGAGACTCTCTCACTGTGGGACTGCCAGCAAGCAGGACCGCAGGTAAGGGGTTTGCTCCGAAGTGGCTGAAGTTTTCCTGGTGGGCCGCAGGCTCTGCTGAGGACCGGCTGCTCCTCCATTCATTTGGGAAGCTGGGACAGCCCCCACGCTTTGCTGTCCCCAAGCAATCCAGGATGGAGGAGACCCACGAGCCTCTGGCCATGACTGTGCATCTCCTTGCCAACTCCGGGCATGGCTCGCTTCTGCAGCAAACTCTGGACCGGCTCCTGGACGGCATTTTCCCAGAGGTACGTCTCTTTATGGTGTCAGAGAGGGTCAGTCCGGTGAAAAGCTATGACAAGTGCCACCCCAAGAGGTCCCGATTCCCGGGGATGTCTGTGTTGCTCTTCCTGCATGAAAGCCTCGGCGAGGAGCGGCTGTTCCGTGTTCTTGACTCCCTACACCGGTGGCCCTGGCACTGCTCCCCTGCCCCGAACATCCAGGGAAGTCCGGGTCCCTCCCTTCTTGCCCATCAGGAGTTCTACAGCCTGGACAATCAGATGCCCGTCTGGGGCGTGAGGCAGGTGCACTGCGGCACCGAGATCCTGAGAGTGACGCTCTACTGCACTTTTGACAACTACGAAGACGCCATCAGCCTCTACGAGATGATTCTGCAGAGAGAAGCCACCTTGCAGAAGAGCAACTTCTGCTTCTTTGTGCTCTATGCCACCGAGCACTTTGCCCTTCAGCTGTCCCTGAAGCAGCTGCCCCTTGGAATGTCTGTCGACCCGAAGGAGTCTTCCGTGCTGCAGTTCAAGGTTCAAGAGATTGGCCAGTTAGTGCCTCTCCTGCCCCACCCGTGTGTCCCCATCAGCCGCACCAGGTGGCAAACGCAGGACTACGACGGCAACAAGATTCTGCTTCAGGTATCCCTGTTTCGCCTCTATGGTCTTGTAGATGCACGTGGAATGGTGTGATTTTACATTTGACGATGGCCTGAGAGATGACGTAATGTGGGAGTTCTCGGCCTTGTTTGCACATCAGAATCCCTGGGGAGCTTCCCAAAATCCCCAGACCAGTCAGATCAGAATCTCTGGGGGCGCCCAGGCTTATGCATTTTTTTAAAAAAGCTCCTTGGATGATTCTAATATGTAGCATGTAGTGGCATCAAGAGCCTTTAATCAGGTAAAATCCCTTCATCTGACAGAAGAGGAAGTTCAGACTGCAGGCAGACAGCTGCTTCTGAAAAAATGGTTGATTGACTGCTTATTTTCAGGGACTAAGTTTGTCTCTAGGGAAAAGGTGTATATTCCAGAAGCTAGTTTGGCATAAACAAGCAGGCATTTCTTTTCATTTTATCAGCAGACATGTAGCTAAGTTCAGCTTTATGTTCTTTTTAGCCATTTAAAATAAAAGAACATAGTCTTTCTTGAAATAAGTAATTCATTTTCTTCTTCTGCAGCATTTCTCGAAGTCTCCTTTCTCATTTCTGAGTCTCTCAGCCGCGCTCACGTGGACTCTATTCCTTCCTCTTCGTTTTGCTCGTTTCCTTTCCATTCTCTGTCCCTGTCCCTCAAGCGCCCCACTGCTGAACACACACACGCGCGCGCACACGTACGTGCGCGCACAGCCATCCCCACACTCTCTCTCTCAATTGTTTGGTTTGTGCTGCCTTGAAGGAACATTTACGGACATTTCTTAGAAGGCTGCTGCTATAGAAGAGCAGTTAGTATTGGTGATTTTGGTCAATTAATAAAAATAAGTATCATTCAAAAGATCAGTTCATTGAAAGAATCTGGTTTCAACTCTTACGTAAGCAAGCCTGCCACTGTTTGGGGTTGCTTACTATCTATTGGATATATAATTCATTTCCATGGGATTCTTTTCTCAGTGTGGGAGAAATCCTTTTTTTGCTATCTCTTGGAATCACATTTAGTAAGAGACAATGTTATTTCCCCCTTATGATGTCAGTCTGCCCGTTAATAGCTTTATCATTTTTCAGTGATGTATATTTTCTTGTTTCTAAAGTCAGTTGAGTGATAGATGATCTTCTTGCTCATCAAGATAGTTGCTAATATTCCCTGAAACTTGATAAAAACCTAGCTTTCAATTTGTAACATTTTACAAGTATTTCTTAGAGAAATGAGCTCTAAATGATCAGAGTTTCTACAAGAGCATTTCAATGTATTTTTTTTTTTTTGGCAGAAGAGGCTTTATTCTCCCTCAAGGGATTTGTCTCAATCACTCAGCATTATGTTTCTTCTAAAAATTCTTCATTCCAACTGCACACATCTGCATTTCTACACTAATAGTGTTGTTCTCACTTCTGCCATATGGTCTAAGGATTTTAAACTTCTTTTTTAAAGATTTTATTTATTTACTTTTTAGAGAGAGGAGAAGGGAAGCAAAAAGAAAGGGAGAGTAACATTGATGTGTGAGAGATACATCAATCAGTTGCCTCTTGCAAGTCCTCAACTGGGCACCTGGCCCGCAACCCAGGCGTGAGCCCTGACTGGGATTTGAACTGGTGACCTTTTGCTTTGCAGGCCAGTACTCAATCCACTGAGCCACACCAGCCAGGGCTAGATTTTTCTTAAAGAAAGAACAGTTGACATTTCCTCCTCTTAAAAAGATTGCAGAAAAGGCCAGCCATGTGATGAAGATCACTTTTAATTTTCTTGATAAGACTTTGTTTATACCTAATGTCAATAATTAGGGGCCTAATTTATAGATTCTACATTTCTATGTGCAAAAAATTATATTTTTTTAGAGATTAAGCTTTCTTTATCCAACAAATATCTACTGATGGTTTACCATGTATTAGGCACTGTGCCAACTGCTGGAAATACAGTGATGAAGGTACCCATAATCCCTCTCTTCCAGATGTCCACGCCTGGGGGAAGAGCCGGAGAAGTAAAGCAGACAAGTGCAAAACAGTGTGGTATATGATATGGAAGTACAGGATGCTAGGAGAGGTGGTAATGATATTAATTATGATGATAATAACCAACTTATATTTAGCACCACTCTGTCCCAGGCACTATTATCATTTAATATTTTCCAAAACCCTTGTGACATTCACACTTGATTCTCTCTTTTTATAGATGAGGACACTAAAGCACAGGAAGATTAAGTAACTTGCCTAAAAGTCCCACCAGTAATAAGTGGCAGAATCGATATTTAGGAGCATCCAACTCAGATTCAGAAGGCTTTCAAGAGAAAATGATGTGTAAGTTGGGAGTTAACAATGAGAAGGAGTTTTTAGGAGAAAGGGTTAGAGGAGACACATCCCAGACAGTGGAGAAAATGTACACAAACACTGGCATCAGGAAAGCACAGGCAATGCCCACCAAATGGAAAGAAGTTCAATTCTGATAAATGAAGCTTGAAAGGGAGGATGTGGTGAATTATCAGGCTGGAGTAAGGACAGACTGCAACAGGTGTGGCAGGCCGCCCAGGATGGCTGGGATTTTATCACAAGAAGAGCAGGAAGCCACGGAAGCAGGAAGGAGCCATGAGCACGACTGGTCCCACACTCCTCCAGTGGCAGAGCAGAGAATGGATTTGAGGGCGGGAGGGGCATCCACAGGGAATCCCTGCTGGTGGCTGCTGCGGTAACTCAGAGGTGACAACAGGCTGCTCCGGGGCAGTGGGCATGGAGGGAGAGGAAGATCAGGGAAGCCTCTGGGAGGCAGAGTCCGTGGGGATAGGGGACATCAGGAAGATGATGCTCTTGCTTGGGTCACATGGAGCTAATGATGCCATCTTCTAAGACAAGGAAAAGAGTCAGTGGAACAGATTTAGTGTGAGAAGGGAGGTGACATCAATTTTGGAAATGTTGAGTTGGAGGAGCTGGGGCCTCAGACAGTTGGGTAGATAAGTATGAAACCTAGGAGACGGGACTGAGCTACAGTTATGCTTTTGGGAGCCATTATCATTTCAGTAATAATGAAGGCACGGGTGTCAATGAAATTGCCGTGGGAGAGGGCCCAGGTTAGCACTGAAGAGATACGAGCTCACAGGGAAGAGGCTCCTTCAGTGGACGCTGAGAAGGAGTGGATGGGCAGGAAGGAAAAAATCCAAAAGGCGGGGTTGACAAGAAGCTTAAATATTCTACCAGAATTCTACCTTGTAAAATTCTACCAGAGCTCAAGGTAAAATGAACAACAAGGAGGCTGACTGTAGGGAACCTTGGCAAGAGCAATTTCAGTGGTAAGAAGGAAAGTCGATGTCATGGGCAGGAAAAATAAGGGAAGGTTAGAAGGAAAAATGAATGTGGACACAATTTTATCAACAAGTTTGACTGTACAGGAGAGGAGACAGAGAGCTGGTGGGGGTCAGGGGGTTGAAGGATGTGGTTTTCATGATAGACTTAAGCAGATTTCTTTGCTCTTGGCAAGGAGGAAGGATCTATCTATCTACCTATCTCTCTAGAGATTGACTGAACAAACAAGATAATAAAGTGGGAGAAAATGAGTAGTTGACAGGGTGGGGTCCCCAGGGAAGCAAAAGTCCATGGATTCACTGCAAAGATTCGCTTTCGTTGTGGAGAGGATGGGAAGGCTGCAATGGTAGGAAACTGGTAGAGTTACTAATTAATAATGGCTTTTGCTTTCTCTGTAACCTAGATGGCAAGACCACCTGACGAAAGGTGGGGGTGCGCTGTGCCATTGCTTAAGGGCGGGTCAGAAGGTTTGAAACTACTGTCAGGGTGAATGCAGAGAGGTGACTTAAGGAAGCAGGAGGGCTGGGCACAGCTGGAAACCACGCCTTCATGGTGGCTCCAATCTGAACGGTTGTGAGTGTTTCTTCAGCAGCCTGGGTACCAATGCAGAAAACATGGGCGCGTACATGGACCCAGGGTTGGGAGGGTTAGAGGGAAGCCATGACGGAAAGGGAGCGGGGAGTTGGAGGTTTTGGAGGTACAAGTGATGGTCTTCAGATTCAAATTGCTTGTGGAAAGCAGTGAAGATAGAAGGGGCCGAGGAGCCCAAGAGAGGGAGGTGTTGATGCTCAAGAGCGGATGTAATGGGAGACTGAAGTGCTGGAGCTGAAGAGTGGGTGGTGGCTGGAGAGCTCTAGGTTTAAGCTGAGTCTTTCAGAGGTGGAGCATTTTAAGGTGACAGAGCCCGGTGGAGAGGCCACGGGCCTGGGTGAGCAGAGTTGAGAGGGAGGAGGCTCTGGGCTGGCGAGCAGGGCCCACTGACGCCAGCTCTGGCTCAGGCAGGCACTTCTGGGAGGCCCTGAGATGTCTTGGTGCTGGTGGTGGCTTCAGGACCAATTTTGTTGTCATCTGAGATTAACTTAGGAGGTGAGGGGAACTGACTCAGGCTTTTCTTTCTGTTCATGGCTGTTAGAAATGAAATAAAATCCCTAAGAAGCAAACTTAGAGATTCCCCCAATTTTACTTCTGGAAAATAAAAACAAACAAAAAAAAAATGAGAGAACTGACTAGTGTTCCTTCAGATAGCACAGACACATTTATTGTTTTGCTGTTGAAAATTAAGTCTTAGAAGTGGATGTTTTTTAGTGTTTTATACCATACATTTAAATATAATTAATTAGAAAATGAACCCTAAAAAAATTTAATTAAATGCTGGCAAAGATGAGAAGTAATAAAAACTCTCCTTCATTGCTGGTGGGAATGCAAAATTATACAGTCACTTCAGAAGGTAATTTGTCACTTTCGTACAAAAGTAAATATACTCTTACCATACAACCCAGCAATTGTACTTGTTGGTAGTGAGTTTTAGAAAACTTATAGATTTCTTCCACAAGGTTGGGAAGTCTAATGCCAAGCGTGAATGATTTCTGAATATGGCAATAAGCATGCCTGTTTCCATTTCCACAAGAAAACGCTTCACTGGATCAGAGGTAAAATACATCAGCTCACTCTCCAGGAGACAAAGATGGCAGCTCAGCCCTTTGAAGGACTGTGCTTATTGTTTTTGTTCAATTCCATGGACTTACTGAATATCGACGATGAGCACAGCTTGGCAGAGGGTGAATAGAACGCAGTCTGTTCTCAGCTCTTAGTGAATAGAAAACATTGATTATGTACGTTCCTCTTTTCTTTTTCTGACAGATCCAATCAAATCCAGGACTTGGTGTCAGGAAGAGCACCTCCGGAGCTGACACGCTTCCCCAGGGCTGCAGGGTGACTCCTGTCTCCACAAGGAGGGTCCTAGAGCTGAGGAGGCGAAGGAGCCGGAGCAGGAGGTCCAAAGCGGCCTCTCTGGAATTCCCTGAGCCCAGTGGGAGCCCAGCGTCGGACGGCTGCAGTGGAACATTATGGAAAAGCCCTAGCTGCTCATCTGAGGTCAGCAGGCCAGCCACCAATGCCCAGCTGCCTCTGCAGCCTCCCCAACTCGAACCCGGGGCTAGAATGAACGTCTTCAGTCGGAAAAACAGCTTTGAGAAGCTGGAGGCAGAGACCAATGTTGACACAGGGTATACAGTGGTCAACTCTGAACCCAGGAAATCTTTTCTGGGCAGATGTCCCAAGGCACCTCAGACCAACCAGCCACCACCAGCATCCTCCTTGGGGGCAGCTGCCTCCAAAAGCAACAGAATCTTGAAGGAGAGCATCCATCCTTTGTCACTTGCTGGCCCCAGGGACCTTGGTGCAAGGAAGATAATCTCAAAATGTCCCTTTCATCTGCCAGCTCAGGGTGAAGAAAAAGAAGAAGAAGAATTCTTTATATAGGGTGAAACCAGTGTGGTTTTATAAAACACAAGATCAAGCACAATGTTCTAGAAATGGAGCGCTATTTCTTGTTTATCTGAAGGAGCCCGAAG
Source organism: Pteronotus mesoamericanus (assembly GCF_021234165.1). NCBI lineage: Eukaryota > Metazoa > Chordata > Mammalia > Chiroptera > Mormoopidae > Pteronotus > Pteronotus mesoamericanus. The sequence goes on from NW_026555277.1 coordinate 4,475,058, forward strand.
GCTAGCCATGAAGATGTCTATATTGCTTTTATTTCAAATGTTCAGAGTTTAGTGGAGCTATAAGTTGTTGTTTATTTGCCATTATGGTCATGGTCTTAAGGGAACACAGCCCACGAGTGCGTGGGGGAGAAGCCCATGCCTCGCGTCCAGGGAGACATACTAACCCAGCTGGGAGTGGGGAGATCAGCACCAATCAAGATAATTGCATTGTATGCAAATGAGTCGAGTGTGTTATGAGATGTTGATTAGTGTTTGTAATTTGGTTTTAATTTTTACTGGGGTTGCATAGCTCATCCCCTGGATAGCGTGGACTATTTCTTCCTTAGTGTTTTTTAATTTTTATGTGACCTCCTTTTGTAACTAGGCCCTGTTCACCACATACCCCCTAGTGATTTTGCCTTTAAAGTTGTTTGCATCTGGAATGAGTTAACATGCAAAGTGTTTTGAAACTTAGGGATAATTAATTTTTTCTCCTGTTTAATGAACAGAAATACCGGAAGCCAAAAAATCAGGTTAAAAATGAAAGTCAGGCTGCAGGGTTTTCCTGCCCTTCCATTTCTCATTTGTTTCTGCACCACTCCAACGGGACCAGTGGTTCACACTGCTAACCAGAGAGGAATGTGCCATGATTTTAGGGCAGGAAGATTGCATTGGGTGGGTTCCAGAAGCAGGACTTGTGTTCATCTGGCCATGTCTGAATTTCTAAATTCCTCTGCAACATTCATTCATTCACTCATTCATTCAGCAAATATTTACTGGGCACCTACATTTGAATAATGCATTGATAGATGGTACACATACATTCTGTGGCCATCAAATCAAAAGTGTTAATGGTTTTACCAATATGATAAATCCATCCCATCAGCTCAAGAGTATATGGAAGCCCGACTCTATTCCTCCAGGAACTTCTCCGCAGTTCCTCCCGACTCTTGCCGCACAAGGCTGTGGTGAGCATTCACAGCCAGCAGATGGAGACTGAGCATGTTATACATTGTGATTACGGTCGCAACAGACAGATTTTCAAATGCTCGTGCTGCATTTTGTTTTGGTTGAGTCTATACCCACATCTTTAAAAAGCTTGAGGTCTGTGTGTTTCAGTTTATTGATAAGGTTATTCTTTTATTTTATATATATTTCTATTTTTCAATTAGAGTTCACATTCCATAGTATTTTGTAATAGTTTCAGGTGTACAGAATAGTGGTTAGGCAGTCATATTCTTTATAACGCGTTCCCTCGATGTTTCCGGTATCCACCTGGCACCGTACATAGTTATTACAATATTATTGACTACATTCCCTATGCTTTGCTTTACATCCCCGTGACTATTTTGTAACTACCAATTGGTACTTGTTAATCCCTTCACCCTTTTTACCCAGTGCCCCAAACCACCAGTTTGTTTTCTGTGTCTTATGAGTCTGTTTCTGTTTTGTTTGTTTATATTGTTCTTTAGATGCTACATGTAAGTGAAATTCTATGGCATCTCTGACTGACTTACTTCACTTAGTGTAATACCTTCTAGGTCCATCTGTGCTGTCATAAATGATAAGATTTTATTCTTTTTAATGGCTAAGTAAGATTCCATTGTGTATGCGTACCACAGTTTTGATAAAGTTATTCTTCTCTATGAACTTCCTTCTCCAAGACAGATGATACATGAAGTTACAAATGCTGATTTATCTGGCTCTTTTGGAGACCTGGTTACTTAGTATATCCACCTAGAGAGAAGGGTACATCTAACTTAGTGCATCCAACTAAGGGTGAATCTTACGGCAGCAAGACTGGGCCGAGTTCGGGGTGCTCTGCCCAGCTTAGGGTACAAATGGATGACAGTTGCTAATGGAGAAAGATATGACTTCTAAATTGATTTATTTTTTGGCCTTTACAACATCAATATATTCTCATTTTTATTTTCTTTCTCTCTGTGAGATTAAAGGTAGATCTTAGAAAGTGGAATGAAGAACTTAATTTTGGTATGGTATTTATATAATAACATTGAAAAAATGAAAGTCTTATTTAAGTTGAACTATCGAATGGCTTTGAGAAGCACAGCAGGCAGACATTCTGACATTTCTTTTCCACTTTTAAGAGGCTACCTAAATTTCTTTAACACAATACATGTGTAAGAACATAAGTGCACAGAAATCATAAAGAATATTTAAAAATTTGAATGAGTACCTTACTAAATTGACTTGTAAAATACAACACTCTTAAAATATCACCTATGCAATCCTACTCAACATAAGAATCCAATTTACAACATGAGAGGATGGAAATGCCAGTGGGTGAGGTGGAGGAGGCCTAGATTTTGTTTTCCAGCTTTAAAATTTACTATTTATGTGACCTTGAACTGTCAGCCTCTTTGATCCTCTGTTGCCTTATCTACTGTAATGAAAAGTTGTAAATCAAGAGTATGCATATGAAAGTATTTGGATATTGCCAAACATTATAAATATGCAAGATAGTATTAGTGCATGGTCCTTCAGATGCACATTTTTAAAATGTCATGTCAACAAAAGATTTTTTGAAACAAGTTTTAGTAAAATCGATGACACAGTAAAAAAATACAGTGACATAATGATTACAAATAAAAGAAATAGAAGATTTTTAGTATGTGCACCCTTTATTTTTATCTATCCAAGAGGAAAAGTATAGATAGAAAGAATTCAAGGAGATTCTAAAACTCATAAGAGATTATATGAAAAGGGTTAACTATACTCTAATTAAATCCAATTTATCAAATTAGTTACACTGTTAACTATAATGACACTGTATTCCCTAAAATGTGAAGTGTGTCACTTTTTAAACAACCAAGGGACTCCTGATGATCAGATGATTTTATTTTCCCTTATAAAGGTTGCATTGCAGTCACTTGGCTATATTTAACCTGATTAATAGCTTTCCACACTTTTTTGCAAGCGTTATTTGGACATTGCTAAACATTAATAGAAATGGTAACGCCTGAAAACTTGTGATGGCATTTTCTGGTTAGGGCAAGTAGAGCAGGGGATTTTGGGGTGAACACACCTTGATTTACATGGGGACCTGGACCAGTGCCTCCACGCCATTGCCACCCGCGGGACAAAAGAGATATTTTAAAATTAATGTATGTTCCGGAAATTCCCCCTTAGGACAGCCACTGGGAGGCAGAGCCCGTTTGACACGCATCCCGCCCGCACCTCTCCTGACTTGGGCATGAGACACAGACTCAACCAGCTGGGTATCTTCTCCCCGGAGGGTGGCTGCTCCTCCTCAGGGAGGGGGAGACTCCTTCAGGATCGGGGAGGCAGGCACTCTGGTCCCAGAAAGAGAGGTGGCAGTCTTTGGCCATGGAACCGTTAGTCTGCATTGGTCCCAGGGCCTGATTTTGGCTGTGATTCTGCCCGGTCATCTTCCTTTTTTATTTTTGCTCTTGTGCATTTTCTGAGCCCAGTTCTCCAGTCTTCTGATAAAGTTATTCCCTGATCGAAACAGCTAGGATCCGTTCTGTCCTTGCACCAAATAACTGAGATTGACACAGAATGAAACACTGATAGAGGTTAAAGCCAAGAACAAAATTGCGGTGCCCTCTTAGGGACCTGAGTTTTCAAAGGGATAAACAAAGATGTTAAAAACAGTTTGTTTGGGGGGCTCAGTGACTCTTTTCTTTCTAGGTCGCTTCTAGCTTCTCCCTCAAGGCGGAGACAGCGACAAGACCTGTTCCCTCCCCTTTATCAGGCTAAGAAGGAAGCGAGGCGGGACCCCCTGGGGGAGGGGAGTTCTTTTTTGAAAAGCAGGTCTGCCTCTGGTCTTCCGTCCAGGCGAGACAAAAAGAGTCCTATCGTCTACGCCTGCTCTGGCCTAGGTCAGCGGGACAGGGCCTCAAATTAGTCAGGATCCTTTCATTTATCAGCAAGAGAGACTGAGAACTAATTTATACAAAAGTGGGAAAGAAGGAGACACAGACCCAGCATCACAGCCCACCAGCAGCGCCCCCTAGTGGACAGAGGGAGTCTTTTCTCAGAGTTCCAGAAGCCAATTCCCAGCGAGTCGCTGATTGGCTTACAGCGAGTGACGTGAGCACCTGCCTCTATTTGCGTGATGAGAGTTGGGGATTTGGGGGATCACCGGGAAGGAGTTGGCCCCACCTGAATAACATGGGTCCTGCACAGGAAAGAGGCTTTTTTAGTAATCAGAAGTGAGATGTTTGGCCGACACCAAGGATAGGCATCCACTCCTGGCCCAAAGCAAGAAAGAGCGCCCTCTGCCTGTCCCCGTGAGGGGGACCTCGGATGCGGCTCTGGTCGCCTCTTCCTTGCAGAGAATAAGCTTGTGAAAACGCGGGCCCTTCCAGCACCTGGCCTCCCTCGGCCTGCTTCGTGTCCTTTAGAGCTTGTGTTAGTTTCCTCGAGCTGTGGTAACAAATGACCGCAGATGTCGTTGCCTGAAACAACAGAAAGATGCTCTCCGACAGCTCTGTTGGCCGCACGTCCAAAATCAAGGTGCTGGCGGGACCGCACTCCTTCGGGAGACCCGAGCGGAGAATCGCTCCAGTCCCCCCGCTCCCGCCCCCCTGGCCGGCTCCCTCCGCCCCCAGCTTTCCAGGCGGTGGCTGCGCAACCCCAGGCTCTGCCTCGCCTTCAGGTCGCCTGCTCATCTGTCTGTAGGCCTTTGTTTCATAGGGACACTTGCCATTGGATTTAGGGGTCACTTGGATAATCCAGGGTGATCTCATTTCAAGATCATTAACTTAATGACATCTGCAAAGACCCTTTTTCCAAATAATGTCTTATTCACAGGTGCTAGCGGTCAGAAAAATCTGAACATACTGTTCAGTCCACTATGGAGCTCCTATAAATGTGATCTTTGCTGGGTTAGTTTGGTTATTTATTTGCATTGTCTGTCACTCTCCATTCACCTCCCCAAACATAAATCCCATCAGAGTTAGTATCTACCTGTCATCTTCATAACTGTATTCATAAATGCTGAAACAGTAGCCAGAACCATAGTAGATGCTCAATGTTAGTTGACTGAATAAAAGAATGAAAGAGTTGATCTCCTTGGATTGCATCTCGTTAGCATTTTGTCCATACATTTGGCACTGTTCCTAACCTACTGTATTTGTGTTGGGTGTACATGTATCCCTACCCCTCATTTTAACACTGCCTCTGAGGACTGGTTTTCATAATTCCGGGTGACCACTTCCATCCTTTAATTCAGAGCAACAATATTTATGTGCCACAGTATCATGTTACATGCTGCCCTAGGAATTCATAGTAGAAGAAGATATGTATAAATACATACTGCATAGGTTTAGTTTTATTTTAATTACCTGTTCAGCTGTAAATAATTTTAGTGGCCTCCCCCAATATTTTTCTCATCTCAAATTACAAATTAAGCAAGTGATCCTTGGACCATCTGTGCTCAGATCCTTTAAGGGTTTTTTTTTTTTTTTCCTTTTGGTTTAACTCTCCCTTTTCAGGCCAGTCGCCTTCCTCAATTTTCATTTCCTTAACTTGGCCCTGAACAGTTGAGGCATGAAAGAGACGTCAGAGGGCCACTAACTAAACTGGTTCCTACGGGTGGATAAGGAGCAGGCTAAAGCTTGTTGCCGACCGCCTTCAATCTAATTTAAAAAATCATAATTAACATGCTCCACCGCCCGAGCAGCCGCCTCATCAGCCTGAAACACCTGCTGGGAAGGAGTATTAATGGAGTAATTCCTACGGAGACACTTCACGGCTACAGAGATAATTAAATGACGACGGCGACGCCCACAGCTCTGAGGGTCGGCGTGTGACCACCTGTGGATGCACCGAGGGGCTCGCGCGGTCCCCCGGCAAGTCTTCCTGGAGCCCCACGGTCATCGGCGCAGGGCCGGGCGCGGAGGGGCTGTGCGCCTGGCTGGGGGCCGCAGGGGTGTAAATGGGCGCTTGCAGCTTTGTCGGGAGGGGCGCTCTCTCGCATTGCTGAAGAAAGTCGTCAGTGCACACGGCAGAGAACCAGGTTTCCATTACTTTGCACATCGCTGTGCTACATGAACGGGCTTTCCAAGGGCCCCGCAGACACCACAGAAGTGTTCCCCCAAGTGCAAAAGCATAAAACGTAACCGCCTTGCTGTAGACGATGCCCTATAAAACCAAGCCCAGGACTGCTAGGGAAGGAAAACCAGACCGGGCACAGATCAAGAGATACGTAATTAGAGAGCGAAGCGCCTCCGTGGAGGGTTACTCCCCAGCTCTCGCCGCGCGGTGTGGGCCGGGGTTTGCTCTCAGTCACACCCTTGGAAGTCTCGGCGAGGCCGAGCAGTTTAATGTGTGATTTCACTGGAGGAATAGTTGCAGTTTGCATGTAAAGGGGAGCTCTCCCAATGAAGCAATTGAAGTCCACTTGTTAAGGAAATTTCTCCCCTTGTGTTGTGAGCATAATTTAGAAAAGAGATAAAAATGTAATTGTATCCTGGGAGGTCTTTATTAAGTCTGAGGTTTGCTTTTCTACCATCTCTCGACTTTAATAATGCTGGACACCACTGAGTTATATGCTACAGAGTGGCACATTTCTGTCCTACATTGTCCTAAAATTAAGATGATAAATTTCTGTGCCTATGTTAGGTTCCATAAGGTTACTTCTATGGAAAGCCTACAGGACTGGATGAAAATAGAAATAAACTGATGTCCTCTCGGCTGTCATTAGTGGCTGTGACCAGTTCTCCCACTACAAGTGGAGTGAAGAGGAGGTGGCAATGGGGAGAGATATTTTAATATTTATTAGGAAATCAGTTGCCGGAGCCCCAGTTTTTGCATGAAGGCCAAAGCCTTGCCCCTTTCAGTAGTAACTCTGTAATGTGTGCTTAATTACCCCTGGGTCGCAGTTGCCCAAAGATCCAGGTCACTGCCACAGGTGGAGCAAGCAACTGGGGAGCTGGGGGGGCTGTTGGTCCAGTTCTAGCCCGTGAGAGAGACTGGAGGGAGCAAGGAGGGCAGCGTCTCTCTGGGAGATTTTATAATGCAGACAAGGGGCGGCCAGGGAGAAGGGGAAAAGCGAGCCTGCTGGGACAAAAGCCAATCACAGGAGCATGGGTGGGGACAGGAATCGGTCCAAGATCTCACTCTCAGTTGCCTATGGTCATGGCAACAGAACCTTTTGTTTAGCGGGACAGGGCTGCTCCAGGTTCCCCACACTCTGAGGACAAGTTGCCATGGGGAGAGGTGTAGGGCCCTGAGCATCTCAGATACGGCGCCTTGGCCAACACGGGCTGGCAGCCAGAGCTGCTGGCTTTGGCTTGGAACCGAGGGGAGGCCCTGGGCGAAAAGAGCAAGTGACACTGGGGAGTGTGTGTGTGTGTGTGTGTGTGTGTGTGTGTGTGTGTCTAGGGAACACACAAGTCCTCAGTAGGATAAAAATAATCCTCATGAGAACTCAGTATGTCTGAGGTACTCTTCGCAGATTTGTTTATGTACGATTCAAGTTCTAAGACTTTTACATTCGTTAACCCATTTAATCCTCACAGTAACTGGACAAGGGAGGTACTGTTATCCTCATTTAACAAATGAGGAAATGGAGGCAGACAGAGTGGAAGTAACTTGTACAACCAATAAATGGAGCATAGGCTGCCCGAGTCCGAGTTCCTGACCCTTCGTTACCTCACCTGTGTGGTTGGCTGAATAGTGGTAAACGTCTCCGGTTCCAGATCTCTGCGATCTGCGAAAGTTCCCCGATGAGGGGAAAGGGATGCTACGGAGGTGACTGAGGGTCGTGAGGTCAGGAGGTTGTTCTGGGCTATGTGGTGGCCCTAAATGTAACCACAGGCAGCCTCACAAGGGAAGGGGGGTGGAGGGAGATTTGACCACAGAAGAGGCAGAAGGTTATGTGAGGATGGAAACAGGGAGAAGAAAGGTGACATGATTTGAGGAAGGAGTCGGAAGCCCCCAAAATGCCAGTGGCCTGCCTTGGGACACCTAGATTTCAGACCTGTCAGAGACCCATGTTGGACTTCTGGCCTCCAGAATTATAAGATATTAAATGTATGTGGTTTTAAGTCACTCTGTTTGTGGTAATAGGATATATCAGCCATGGATAACCAATACGCCATGGTTTTCCACTTTCTTCGCTCAGACAGAGATGACTCCCTCCAGGGAACATGTGTCCACAGGCATACTCACCTTGTGACACCCTCAACTCCCACTGAATTAAATAGCGCATGTCTGTGTGTGCTTGTGTGTGCTTGTGTGTGTGTTTGGTGATGGCAAGGCATAATCACATGCCATTAATATGTGAGTCAGTGATATAAAAGCCCTCAAAAATTCATTTTTTTAAGAAAATGTCAATGTTACTAATATACTCTATTAAAATAAAATACTCTATTTTAAACCTTATTACTGTGACTCCACATAGAATATTAACAAGTAGGCAGCATTAAAGAATAAACCTATGTAAACCTTATTTGATTGTTTGTAATGCTACGCACGACTATTTGCCTCATTAGTCTGGTGTGGTGATTACGAACGTCCTCTGACAGCCACAGAAATGCCCTCAGCATTATTCTGCCCTCCAGCAGTGTTAGGCAGACATGCCCTACATGTGTGTTTCCACCTTCCCCTGTGTCTCTGGTGGGGAGAATAAGGAAAGGGGTGTAAAAGCAGAAGTGACAACTCGGCACACAGACCCCAGCCCACCGTTGGGGGAGAGGTCTGGGGTGTGTCCACTCTGGCAGTGGACATGTCATCCTTTTTGCTCTTGTTTAGAGAGTTGATCAAGATGCAAGTGACAGGACATGAGGTGATGATTGGAACATCCTAAAATCGTACTTAATACGACAGGCAAGCCATTCACAAACTTGGTCCTATATTACTATTTGCAAAACAGCTAAGGGTGCAGGCACCCAGTGCTGAGATGGACGAGGAAGGTGCACTTCCCTTTCACAGGTGCAAGCAGAGCCCCATCAGGGGTACAGAGGTTGTGTGTGCACACTCCGGGGCTGCCTTCATCTCTGAGCGTGGGTGGACCGTGTTTGTTGGGACAATTTCCCTGAGGTGGCATTGAGAGTTGTGAAGAAAACGGCTCTTTTTCTGTGTTAAAAAATTGTCTTGGGGTGACGTTGGTTAACAAGGTTACATAGGTTGCAAGTGTACAAGTCTCTGATGCCCCATCTGTATATTGCATTGTGCGACCGCCACCCAAGGCCAAATGTATTTTCATCACCGTGTATTTACTACCTCCCACCCCCCTTCCCTCTGGCAACCACCATACTGTTGTCTATGTCTGAGAGGTTTGTTTGTTTTCTTGCTTGTTCATGTGTTGCTTTAGGTTTTATAGCCCACATAGGAGTGAAATCATACGGTTTGTGGCTTTTTCTGTCTGACTTATTTCACTTAGAATGATAGTCTCAGGACCCATCCGTGTTGTCACAAACGGCAGTATTTGGTCTTGTCTTCGGGTTGAGTAGTATTCCATTGGGTACAGGTACCACGTCTCGTTATCCAATCATCTATTGAAGGATCCTTCATTGTTGCTATATCTTGGCCCCAATGAATTAATGCTGCAATGAACATAGGAATGCATATATCTTTGTGAATAAACGTTTTCAAATTTTTGGGGTAGGCACTCAGGAGCGGGGTTGCTGGGTCATATGGTAACTCTATTCTTAATTTTTGGAGGCACCTCCATGCTGTTTTCCACAGTGGCTGTAACAGTCTCCATTCCCACCCGTGGCAAAGGAGGGTTTGTTTTTCTCCACAACCTCCCCAGCTCCTGTTGTAAAGCGCCCTTCTCCTAATTTACGCAGGGCAGCCTATGGGCCAGCGGGGACCTGCAGAGCTTTCGCAGGGGTGCAGCAGGGAGGCGTCCGCGGAAGGGAAGCCATGCCTGAAACCAGGACTATTTTGATCTCAAAGAGGTGGAGGGAGCCTCTAGGGACTGGCAGGGACTGCGCCGGCCGCTGGGAGTGAGCGGCACGAGGGTCTTAGTGGGACCACCTAGAAATCTTCATTAAACAATCTCTGCAATAATGTTATGTGAGACGATGCCCCAAAATTACAGAGCTATGCAGGTGTTTAATTAACAGCAATATTAAATAGATTGTTATGTTTGCATAATACTCTACTCATCATAAAAATCACTCTTAAGTAAGAACAAAAAAGACAATCGACAGAAGCAGTCAAGTTACTTAACAAAAGGTTGAAAAAATCTCTAAATACCTTTGCTAATTTTCATTGCAGGTAAACTATGCCAAGTGAACATGCTACCCACCAGGCTGTCACTAGGTTAGGCTAGTTGGCCGCCCAACCCATGTGGCCTGCATTTATAACTGGTTTTTCTAACTATAAATGAGTTGCGATGCATCATGTCTGTCTTGGAATTGTGTGCAGTGAAAAGCTATAATTTGCTTTACTATAGGAGCATAAAAATCATGTCAGGTACAGTGGTTCACTTGAATTAATCAAGAAAGTGCAAGATTAAAAAAATGATTTAAAAGTCTTTATTAATCTCCACATCAACATCAAAAAGACTTAGTTGTGCAGAATAAAGAAATGTAGATTAAGTGAGGGAAAATAAAAATGTTGGATTTCATCAATATTGAAAATCTCTTCCGAAAATGGGCCTGCGCTTTCCCTGCCCTCTTCCGAGGGCCCCGTGTGTCTGGCACAGCCACCAGCAGCCTGCCCCGAAGTCCCGGTTATTTATGCTGCATGTGTATCTGATGCATCTACGAGGTGATGAGATCAGGAAAATAGAAAATTGCAAATTGCATTAAATTATGGTATCCCCCAAATCACACAGCATGTTTAGCTCATAATAGATATTAAAGAATAATTCTATGCATTTTATTGGCAATCATGTCTATGGGTAGTAACGGAAAATATCAATATTTCTACCTTGTTCAAATGGTATTTGAAAACGTGGGTTTTATTATTATTCAGGGATGGTGAGGCCGACAGATCAGGAGGGAACGCCTTTTAAGGGATAGTCTGTTATCACTGTCCCCAATCGGAGGGAAGCGGCCCCCGCAGGAGGCAGGGCCACCTAGGGAAGCAGCAGGGGCGTCAGGATGCCTGGTGGGGGGTGGGGGTCGACGCAGGCAGGAGCCTTTATTGTGGATCCCCTGGAAAGCGACAGGCAAGGCAGGGTCTGCAGGCCTAGGCTTGGTTGGCTGGACGGATTTCAGCAGGCTCTGGGTGCAGGGGCGGTCCCTAGGTGTCTGGTGCCCGGTTCTGCCGTGACCGGGGCCGGGGGAATAGCAGCCCCGGCAGAGCCGCGGGAGAGCCAGAGAAAGGAAGGGGTTGGGATGAGGGCTCTGGGTTGGTTGTTTGCATATGAAAGGCGCGCTGCCGTGGAGTCTGGAACCAGGTCTAGGAACTGGCAAGCCCTGACAGGGGCAGCCTCTCCCGGGTAGCAAGGCCCCGGGTGTGAAACCTTCAGAACAAAAAGACACGCTTGATACAGAGGCGAAACCGCGGGCAGACGCGCGGAGCAGCAAGAACGGGAACGCGGATGCTCACCGAGCGCTGGTTGTGTGCCTGGCGCTGGGCCACGCGCTGTGCGCCGTGAACTCCATCAACCCGGCTGAGAGGTGCCGGCTCAGCGAGGCGAGGGAACCGGCCCAAGGGCATTCTGGCGGGAAACCTCTGAGACTTACTAACTAGACAGTCTGGCTCCCAAGAAGTGCAGAGTGGCTCGTACTTTTAAATGGAGGTGGGACGGAGCAGTTACAAGAACATGGCAGCAGCAGAGAGAATGACCTCGGTGAGAAGATGGATATGCAGAATGGACTGCATGTTCTTTTGAGTGGGGAGAAGAATAAAAGGGTATGTTTTGAATAAATACAAAATACCTATACCCAAAATATCACCGATATATCTATATCTATCTATATCTAGATCATCTATGCTCTTAATGATACTCTATTCTGGTGTTCGTTCACATGGACGCAAGCTAATCGCCTTACATTAAATGCACTTTTAAAAGAAAAATGCTATCAAGGCCGAGCTTCGGCAAGAGCAGGGCATGAGAGGGTCCCCAGGTGAGGAGCGCGCTGGGACCAGAAAGAGCCTCCCCCGGGAGAGACATGGCCCTAAGAGGAAGACCCTAACCCCGGAGCGGTCCCCCCGAGGGAACAAGCCGGGCAGCCTGGGCCCAGGGCTCCGCGCCGCCGGCGCCGGGCAGACGGGGAGGGTGCCGCGTGGAGGCGGTGTGACCACGGAGGCTGCTGGAGAGAACGCGTGCGAGAGAACAAGACCCGCCTTAAAGAACCCCTGTCACTGGCGGTAGTGTGTCACCAAGAACGCAACTGTAGATTATTTTCTTCTGGGGTGATCCCAAGACCATTTCTAGCCAGAGCGCCCCAGGCCAATACAATTTCCAGGCGATGCCCGGGACCCACTCAAAATTCTGCCTTGTTCTGGAAGCCTAGGCTCTGTGTGTAGGTAATTCTGGGAGGTCTATGTCAAAACCAAGAACCCTTGGCTTCCCTCAGAGTAGCATTCAGTCCATATTCATCCAATTAATTCATTGCTTTGAAAACATCGACCTGCGCAGGGAAAAGATGTCCCACACTTTCTGTACAGACTCGCACCATTGTAATGAGCCTCCCTCAAGTCCCAGAGAGCTGGGCTCACCCGCGTTAAATGAATAGGGTGATATCGCCACCTCGTGGTCAGAGGTAGAAGAGTTTTTATTCTGAGAGTTGATTATGAAATAAGTCCTTCATTTAAATATGGATTAGCTTCCCTCATCTGCTTTTGAGCAGTTCTTTCATATTCTTGTTTTGTTGTTTCACATGTATTTAGGAGAATTTACATTAAAATTTGAAAAAAATCTGTATTGACCTAAAGTGGGCAAGAAATAACCCCAAACCATTAGAAGGAAGGAAGGAAGGAAGGAACCTGTGTCTCTAAGTGTGTCTAGGTCACAGCTGTTCTCAGATGGGCTCAATCCAGCAGCTTTGGGGCCAGATACTGAAAATAGCAGGGCACATGTTAGATGAAATCTTAGGGACTCTAAACTACGTAAGCCATCCTTTCAAAGTATATATTAAAAATTTCTCCACCTTGAATTTTCAAAGACAATTGTAACTTCTTCCAAGTTTAACCTAATGCATTTTTTTTGGATGACAGCATTATTACAGAATCAAGTTATGTATTTTGTAAACCTTCCCTAGAAAGACCATTTCCAACCAGTGGAAATTAAGATAGGCAAAATATTACGGAGAGGAAAAACTTCACATTAATTATACATTAAACTTCTTTTTTAAGCTTTAGAAACTAGCCCTCCCACCCCACCAGATAGGAAGATCATGGATTTAATGAGTAACTTTGCTCATTTCCTTTTCATCAGTTACTTCCGTACTTTGCCTCTTGAAGGCCACCTGTCTGTGGGCAGCTGTGATAGCATTTTCATGAGAAGCGGTTCCTTCTTGGTCTTTATTCCTAATTTGGCCTATCTCATTCTCCACCCGCCCCCCCTTAGTCCTTCATCTCCAGCGCCCAGAAGTTTTAACACTGTTACCTAATGTCAAACAGGGACGTTCCTTGCCCAGCACAGGCATGTGTGCACAGGAGACAAACAATGAGTCCTTGTTTTTAATCAGTAAGAAATATGAATCTGGGCCTTATTCAGATATTCTCAGTAAAAAATTAGATAAGTAAAGAATATAAACTACCTGGTATTTAGAACGAAGAGTTGCCTGATCCCATGAGGGTGTCTGAAGTATGGGTTTGAAACATCTTAAATAGCTCTATGATCTCAACCTTCTGGAAAAAAGAAATAGGGCACTCAACTGAAACAATGTATCTTAAGACTCATGTTAAAACTACTCCCCCAATTTTTTTAAAAAAAAAATTTATTTATTTTCAGAGAGTTGGGAAGGAAAGGAGAAAGAGAGGGAGAGAAACATGATGTGTGAGAGATACATCAACCGGAGGCCTCTCGCACGGCCTGCAACCCAGGCATGTGTCCTGACTAGGATGGAATCAGTGACCCTCTGGTTCACAGGTCGACGCTCAGTCCCCTGAGCCACACCAGCCAGGGCACTACTTCTTGTTTTAAATAGGCTCATCAGAGTCTGTGTGGGGATAGGACTGGGACCACAGGGACCCTGTGGCTGCTCCAGGGTGATACCTGGATGCAGATTCATTAGGGTTTCCGGGGGACGCGACACCCACGTTCCTGCCCATCCTGCGAATCCCTCTGTCAGAGCGAGGTTGACTTCTTGGGTGGAATTATTGGCTTCTGGGTCACCGCCAAGACAGATGTCTGGGGCCCTCCCTAAAATCATATGCTCTTATAGTTTTCTTTAATTACAGCATTCCTTTTACTCTCCAGGTCTGGAAAAATGCTAGCACTTGCGTGTTCAAGGGGGCAGAATCCTTGAGCCACGAGAAGCCTCCTACCACCTTGACTTTTGACCCTTCTCACTGCTGGCTCACCCCTCCCGCAGCCCTGGGCTGAGCTCCTGCCAGGTTAAGAGGTGCTGGGTGGACAGGCCTCTCCAGCACTGTCCGAGGAGGCTCTGAATGTCCTGAGACTGACGCATCACTCAGGGTTAGTACACAACGCCTACTTCACACTCAGCGTGGCCACACTCATTGCCCTACAGCTTTTCAAGCGGTTCCTCTTCTCCCAAAGAAACTGAAAGCCCTTTCAGAGGTCATGAAGGTGTGGACTGTCTTTAGCTTTTGGGGAAGCTTGGGAAATTTGTAGATACTCAGCATGGGATTGTGGTTGATAATCAGATAGATAATGAAGAATGAGAAGGAGGAGGAGGTGGAATAGGAGACGAGATCAACAAGGAATAGATACCAAGGGAACCCTTACCTTGACTTAGAGACCCCAGGTTCAAAAGCCCTGGACTCAGGGAGGATGCTCATACCTGCTGCAATCTTGGGCTAACGATGTTTTTACTTGCATCGTGTCATTTTATGCCTAGGGTCTTAGGGTATCTACCAGGAGACAAGAAAACCGAGGCCAAGCGTTCAAAGGCTAGGAAAAAAGTCCAGCAAGCTGCTCAGCAGAGGGCAGTAGAGAAACTTCTCTCCATTTCCGGCTCTCACCCTGGATCTGCCCTCGCACCGGCAACCGCGGCCTCGGGGATCCTCCCCGGCAGAACCAGAAGAGAGGCCTGTTTGGATCTGGCTGGTGGGGGAGTTCCAGATTTCCCCCCTCCTGTATTTAGAGAGCCTGCTTCTTAGACTGTCCTCAAAGTCACCGAGTAGCGGTCAGAGACGTCTTAAACTGCTGACTCCAAGAACAAAGTGCCAATGCCTGGGGGACCAGCTTGCAGCACAGTTAATGGTGGCTGCTGTAGAGACAGCGGCAGGGCCATTGGTGCTCC
Source organism: Pteronotus mesoamericanus (assembly GCF_021234165.1). Lineage (NCBI taxonomy): Eukaryota > Metazoa > Chordata > Mammalia > Chiroptera > Mormoopidae > Pteronotus > Pteronotus mesoamericanus. Next base: position 4,490,363 of record NW_026555277.1, read on the forward strand.
GGGGAACAACGGGGCCGAGCTCCCGAGTTGGGGGGCGGGGGCTGCTGCCCTCAATGCCCCAGAGGGATGTGCGCCACTGTCCACTGAGAAGGGCGAAAATGACCAGTGGTTCCAAGAAAAGCGAGCCTATTTTAGCGACGGTAATGGACAAACGTGGCGCAGGTAGACATCCATGGGCAGGGCCGGTGGTGACAGGCTGTGACAGGAGAGGGACGGCATAAGCCTGAGGCTTTGTCGAGCTCCGGATGTCCCGGAGGCGTAGAAGCGCCTCTGCGCATGGAGAACGAAACGAGAGCTTCCTGCGTCCTCCTGGGGGCCAGGTTCTCAGCTTGGCATTCTGCATCCCATCACGCTAACTTATGTTTACTTTTCATTATGTAATATTTCAAATATGCAGACGTGTTCAGAATACATCGTGGGTACTCGTGTGATTGCACCTAGCTGGGACAGGTGTCCAGTGTGGTCAAATTTCTTCCCATCTCCTGTAACGTCGTCTTCAGCGTCTGGGCCTTCAGTCCTTGAAGGGGTCGCGGGGTTGGGGGCGGGGTGTACGTGGTAGAAGCCCAGCCCAGCTGCTGTAATTTGAAAAAACAGATATGCCATCAAGCCCAAATCAGTATTTGCCAAGAAGGCCAATTGTGATGTGGTTCTTGTTTTTAACACGTATTTGTATATTCTGTTAATGTCTTATTTTCAGAAATGTTTTAATGACTTTTTATTACAGGGAATTTTACTCATAATTCCCCCTCCTTCTATAACTGCTTCTATTTCCCGGTGCTCTCACATAATTTCCTCCTTTTTATGTCGTTTCAATCACGGTTTCTATGTAAGTCTGAGTTCTATCTTTCCTCTGTCATGGCCACAGAATATTATTTCATAAGTTACCATTTTATTCCACCGTTAGCATCCGTGATAAATTGCAGTGCTTGCCAGCCATTCTGCTCAGTTTTATGCCCAGATTTCCTTTGGGGAAAATGTTAAGTTATTTCTATCGGTTTTGGGGTTGTTCCTTTTTCAGTTCCAAATTATGACCATGAAGATCTTTCAGATGCATGGAACTGTGTTGATCACACTCCGATTTCATGGCATATAAACACCATCATTTTATGCTATAGCCTCTCTTTTCATTTTCATTTTATTTTACTTTCCTTTCTTCTTGCTCCTGGTCCCCAATCTCATTCCTCACCCGTGTCTGGTGTATTTACTATACATCTTTCCGAATGACTTCTAGTAAGTTTATTTGTGTGTCCATGAGAAACATATAGTATTGCTTTCTGTTTTAGAAACTGTACTTACATGGTATCGTGCCCTAAATCAGTTCTGTTTCTTAGTTCCTGTTTTCAACCAATACTACAGTTTTGAGATCTGTCCATGTTTCTGTATGTAGTTGGTTCCTTCTTTCCTGTCTCTTTCCCTATGTACAGTGTTCGATTGTATGTGTGGTGCATGTTTACTTATATGTGTCCACTTTGATGAACATCTTCGTGGTCTCTTATTCCTGGGATCTCCAACACTGTATTGAACCCATGTGGTGTCTTGGGCGCCTGGGAGGACACTTTCCTGGGGTATATACTCAGAAATAGAAAAGCTGTGTGTGCTCAATTTCACAGAATCTTGCCAGGTTGCTCTTGAAATAAACACGCAAGCTCTGGGCCCACTACAGTGCAAAAATGCTTCTTGTTTTTCCAATCCCCACCAACAAATGATTTTGTCAAAAATTCTGGATTTTTGACCATCTGTTGGGCGAAAATGGTATCTCAAATTCGTTTCAGTTTGCATTTGTCTGGTACTAGAGATGGGTCCATTTTTTTTCCCCCTGCGAATTGCATATTAATATTTTTTTGTCTGTTTTCCTGTTGGATGTCCTGTCTCTCTTCCCCTCTCATTCGTAGAAGCTTCACTGATGTGCTGAAGTGCTCTAACTAGCCTGGTTCTTCCCTAGTCGCATTAAAAGTGGACTACCAACAATTTATCTGTGTCTCAATAAACTGATACAAAAGGATAAATACTGTTGCCCTAACATTATCTGTCAACTTCAAAGCCAGGCTGGAGGAAGATAAAATCAAGAGGACAGGTGCTCTGAGCTCTGAACTCTTGAGTCAGGAAGCTTTTATTTGCAAGTAAGAGACACTCAAACTAAGCTAAGTAAAGGGGACTGACTTGGTTCACAAAAGTTCAGGGAGGTCAGATTTTAGGCAGAGTAGGGAAAAAGGGGTTTAAAAGAACTGTCTGTTCATTTCTTGGTTCTGCCTCCTGAACTGGTCTTGCTCCTGGGCAGCTTCTTGTCCCAGTGACAATGATGGGCATTGGGCTCCCCCAGCTAATGGATCTTCGGTGCTTGTGGCCTCCACGTCCAAGCGAGTGTTTTGACGTTGGTGAGATTAATCTGTGAAGTGCTCATTCACTGAAGCTTTACCAGTGCTTAAAACACCCACTGTGCACTGATTGTTTTTATTGCCATACTTAAGGAGGTGGCATACAACTGGAAGTCTTGGTCAGGGCAAAGGGTCAGGAGTAACTTGCTGAGAGGATTCTTCTCACCCCTCAGGCCCTCTTTACTGAGCAGGAAGCCAGGAGGGACCTCCAGTCCATGCCTGTCAAATGGGGTGGCCTTACGACCGTCTTCAAGTCACACACTTTTTAATTCTGAAGTCAGATTTGAGAATACCAGCCCTTGCTCCAATGCTGCCAATATTTGGTTGGATTCAACTATTTACTGGATGATTCTATTCTGAGTTCTTTTTATAGCCTTCTTATCTAGCAGAACCAAAACTCCTATAACTTTGCAAATACATACAATTGGGTTCTTCCACACACCTCTAAAGGATTGGTCAGGCCCTGCGGTCACAAAGCCAAAGCCATACGGATGGCACTCAGCAGAGGAAAAAACCTCTCTGAAAGTATCATTTTCAGGCCTAAAGTGAGAGAACGCATTTGCTTCTGTGTGTGTCATGTGCTCATGTCTGAAGTAATTGCTGTGTCTTGAAATATTTGAAATGATCTATTTTGAGAAGGAGGCTTTCTACTCCTTAGGGTGATATTAGGAAGAAGCATATATTTAATACATATAATTATAATTAGTTAAACATAACTATATATAAATGCCTGTATGTCTTATAGTTATATAGTACATAAAATCATGGTATGAAAAATATATTTTTTAAGGACAAATGTTTAATTTTATCAAATGACTTCCGGAAATAATAAAGTTGATAATGATATTTTTCTATGATTTATTAAAGTGATGTTATATCATAAAATGGTAAATTACATTAGATTTCCTAATGTTGAAATTTATACCACTAATATGAATTCTACCTTACATCATGTACTTTTACTTTAAAGTACTGATAGATTCTTCTGGTTAACAATATGTTTTATTACAATAATATCTATAATTTCCCCATAATTTTCTTTTCCATGGGTTTTCTTTATCAGGTGTTGGTATCATATGTAACTCCAGTTTAAAAAAGTAAAAGGAAGCTTTCACCCTCACTCAGTGTTTTGGAACAATTTAAATAGTGTTGGAATCTGTTCCTTGAAATGTTGATAGAAAATTTCTCTTTCCTTCGCTCTCTGTCTTTTCTTTCATTTAACTTTCTCTATTTATTCTATAATTTTTTTGGAAGCCCTATCTTTTCTGCCGAGTCTCTTTTGGTATTTTGGTTACACATATTTTATGAGAAAATCATTAATTACATACAAATTCTCAAAGTTATTTGCTTAGATTTGAATAAAGTGCTTCATAGTTTTTTTTAAGTGACTGAATTAAATAATTTCTCCATCCCTTTTTAAATTTTATTTGTGTGTATTTTCTACCCCTTTGATTAGGTTAGATTGGAGTCTATCAGTGTTAGCACTACCGATGTTCTAGGCCAAACAGTTCTTTGCTGTGGGAGGCTGTTGGAATGACATTATGCATTTTTAGGGTATTCCTGACCTCTCCCTGAGAGATGTTTGTAGCAACCCCTTTCACGCCATTTGTGACAACCAAAAATACCTGCAGACTTTGGCAACTGTCCCTTGGGGGTGGCGATGGGGTAAAATTGCCCATGTTGAGAATGACTAGATTAGATAAATAATTTGCCTGGCTTTACATTTTTTTCATTTTGGTTTTAAAGAACAGGCCATTGGGTTTATCCTTTTGGTTCTATCATTTTTAGATCTCTTCATTTATTGATTGCTGCTTTTATCTTTATCATCCTTTTGGGCTTCCGCAGGACACATTCTGTTTATCTAAATACCTGGGTTGAACACCTCATTGATTTAATATGTGTCCCCAGACACTCTGTGGTGGCTGTTCAGATTGAAGAGGCTTCTGCCGCCTCCACCCCAGCCCACGAGCGCAGATCTTTCTGCCCTGCACTAGAAGTCATTGCGTGTCCATGGGTGACAGCCTATCTCTTTGGAGAAGTCTGTGCTCTGTCAGCTGTCCCCAAGCTTCCCAGCTCTCTCCATGATTTAGGTTTTTAGTGTTTTTTGTGTTCTCAGAGATCAAGCTGCCATTCCTGTTAATGCTCCTTTGTCTGTTTGGTTCATTTCAGGATGGAAATGAGGGAAGAGGCACCTTTAATGCATCATATAGTCCAAAATCTAAAATAATAATTCGTAGGGTCTGATTCGGGCATTACTATACCACTGGCTGGCGGTTCTCAGTCAGTTTGTGCAGTTTGGAGGAGCACCTCGCTTAGATCCTCAGAGCCATCATCTAAATCTTTGATTTTGACAGACTGAATTCTGCTAACACTTATTGAAGATAAGCAGACATGCTCCAACTGTGATGCATTAATGATTTTAAATAGTGCTGTTCTTTCCACAGAGGCATTTCATGATTGATGAATCCTAAAAATAAATCTGGTGGCCCAGGTTTTTGGTGACAGGAGGTGACAGCACAGCCAGTGAGGCCGGATGTCACGGAGGATTGTCTAGGTAAAAAACGCTAAGAAACATGGAGCCCTCTGCTTCCTGGGGGAACACAGATTTTCTGGACAAAGCTGGCCCGCTGTGTACATTTATGAGTTTTTGTGCTCTTTTTCTCTAAATAAAATATACTCTACACATTCTTAAACTATAATCTCATGATCAAAGTTAAACTTGAAGTGATCTGTATCCTGTCAGTCTGAAAATTCTCTCTTGCTACAATGAGAGGGCTTGAAATGAATCCAACACTCAGAGGTATCAGTGGCCATTTTATTAAAACCAGTTTGTCATGAAGCATAATGCCAAGTTCATGCCCAGGCAACATAAGGGTGGGATCTGGAGACTTAGTTCTTCAGTAGAATATTCCTTCCATCTGCTCTTGTGTATTGTGAAGTGGAAACTTGTGATTTTCCAACTTTCTCATAATTAATATCACTACATAAGTCAAATAAAGTGAATTATACAGTGCTTCTAAAAGTTTTAAAAAGATGAAAAATTTGATGCCAAGTCTTTTATTCTTATTTAACAAGATGTGTGCATTACTTTTTACAATCCTGAGAATGTTATTAATGTCAGCCAAGTGATATCTTTATTATATGAGTCATACATCTTGTACTCTTTAACAGTGGAGAACTATTAATAACTTTAGGTTGATAACATAGGTCTCTTTCTAGCTTCCAAAAGTATGATTTTGAAATTCTAAGTCATTATTTTTTTGTTTATTTTTATTTAATCTTTATTGCATTTTTCCATTACCATTTAGTTCCTTATACTCCCCTCCCCTCAGCAACCACCACACTGTTGTCCATGTCCATGAGGCCTTTTTCCTTTTTGCTCAATCCCTCCACCCTCTAATCCTCCCCCACTAGGTGTCATCTGTTCCCCATCTATGAGTCTATTTCTGTTTTGCTTGTTAGTTCAGTTTGTTCATTAGATTCCATATATGAGTGAAATCATATGGTATTTTTCTGTTTCTGACTGGCTTATTTCACTTAGCATAATGTTCTCCAGGTCCATCCATACTGTTGCAAATGATAAAATTCTCTTCTTTTTTATAGCCAAGTAGTATTCCATTGTGTGAATGTCCCATAGTTGTTTTATCCACTCATCTATGGATGGACACTCGGGCTGCTTCCATATCTTGACGATTGTAAATAATGCCACAGTGAACACAGGCGTGCTTCTGTTCTTTCGAATTAGTGTTTTATTTCATTTTGGATATAGTTTCAGGAGTGAGATAGTTGCGTCAAAACGCAGATCCATTTTAATTTTTGAGGTGTCTCCATACTGTTTTCCACAGGGGCTCCACCAGTCTGCTTTCCGGCCAAATGTGCAAAGAGTCCCCCTTTCTCCATACCTTCACCAGCACCTGTTTGTTGATTTATTGATGATAGCCATCCTGACAGGTGTGATGGTATCTCATTGTGGTTTTAATTTGCACTTCTCTGATAATTGGTGACATTGAGCATCTTTTCATATGTCTATTGACCATCTGTATGTCCTCTTTGGAGAAGTGTCTATTTAGGTCCTTTGCCCATTTTTTAATTGGGTTGTTTGTTTTTTTGGTGTTAAGATTTGTAAGTTCTAAATGTAGAGACTCAAGATGGTGGAGGAGTGAGTGGAAGTCACACTGACCTCCTCCCAGGACCAATCTGGAATTACAACTAAATCGTGGAGAAATCACATGGAACAAATAACTGAACAATAGTGAGAGAGGAGCCTTTTAACTTCAAATAGACAGAAAACTCAGCTTTAGCACAACCTACCTGGTAAGGAGTGCGGTAGAGACTCGAGAAGGTGGGTGGGGTGCCCACGGGCAGCAGCACCAGATGGATATTGAAATGGCCAGTTGGATCACCCTGAGGAGAGCAGGGTCTAAACCATAAGCAGGGATCTCCAGCCTAAAGCACCAGAGCCCAAAAAGTACACAGATAACAGCCAGCTGCGAAAAGTGGCAGGGCTCCTCTCTGCCAGAGACAGGAGGCAGGATATGCATAGAGCCGTTTAAAGGGCCAATGCATACATTTTTATTTGCAGCCACTTACCCTGGGCTTAGGTAAAGGCAGGGGCAGACTGGGCTGGAGACACCAGCAGAGAGACTGGGGAAGGAGGCTTTGGGAAGAGAACTGAGAAAGTAGCCAGAGGGATCTCAGTGCTGACTCATCCCCCTTGTGGCAGCAGCCATCTTGCTCAGGCAGATCACTCCCCTGAGCGTCAACAGGGTGGGAGGACCTAGTAACCCTGTCCCCAGGAAGGACTCTGCCCCACCCTGAGGTATCTAAAATGAATGCTGAGTGCAGAGTGACTAGATTAGCAGCTGAAGGAGACAGGCACAGACAGTAGATTCCTGAAAGTCTTGAACACACTGCCTAAGGTCAGACAGGGTCAACATCTGCCATCATCAGAGAGAGATCCAGAAAGAAAAAAAAAACAACAGCAGTCATCTTCCATAGAAGTTCACACCACAAAGTCAGGAAATCAAGACAGCTCAATTTAAGAAACAGAAGCAAAAGAGAAGAGCCTCACAAATAATGGGAAGACAAAGAAACAGCCCCCAGTTGAAAGGAAAGGGGGAATCCCCAGAAAGAGAACTAAATGAAACAGAGCAAGTAAACTATCAGATAGTGAGTTCAAAGCAATGATTCTAAGGAAACTCAGTGAGCTCAGAGAGAATTACAAAAAACTATAGGGAAACTATGAGGAACTTACTGCAAACTATATCAGCATGAAAAAGGACATAGAAAATATCAATAAGAGGCAAGAGGAAATGAAGAATACAACTCCTGAATTGAAGAACACAGTAGAAGGAATCAAAAGCAGGCTAGATGAAGCAGAGGATCAAATCAGTGAGCTGGAGGATAAGGTAGAAAAAAAACTCCCAGAAAGAGCAAGGAAATGAAAAAAGACTCAGAAAGAATGAAGAGGCATTAGGGAAGCGCAGGACAACCTCAAACATAGTAATATCCGTATAATAGGGACACCAGAAGGAGAAGAGGAGCAAGGGATAAAGAACCTGTTTGAAAAATTAATGATGGAAAACTTCCTTAAATTGAGGAGAGTAAAAGTCATACAAGTCCAGGAAGCACAGAGGGACCCATTCAAAAGGAACCCAATGAGGCCCACTCCAAGACACATCATCATTAAAATGGCAAATATCGAAGACTAACAGAGAATCTTAAAGGCAGCAAGGGAGAAAGAGGTAGTAACATATAAAGGAGCCCCGATATGGCTAGCAGCTGATTTTTCAACAGAAACACCACAAGCCAGAAGGGAATGGCAAGAAATATTTCAAGTCATGAAAAGCAAAGGCCTGCAACCAAGACTGCTCTACCCAGCAAGGCTCTCAATTAAAATGGAAGGTGAATAAGGAGTTTCCCAGACATAGAAGACTAAAAAAGGCACTTCCACCAAACCAGCATTGCAAAATATGCTAAGGGGACTGCGTTAAGAAGATGAAGAAAAAGAGTCTATGAACACCCAGTTCCTCTCACAGTCACCAATACTTGATATTACCAATTTTTAATACTTATTACTGATTGTGACAATGATGTGTTATTTTAATCGTTACTTTATTATTTGTTGAAACTAAACCTGTTTTTATATATTTCTTATTTCTATTATTTTTAAAAAGCTTTAAATGACTTTTTGGTATTCTTTATCCATTTTTTGATTAAAGGTTTGTAGAATTCTCCACCCACCATGAAAAAAACCATTAACCCTTTTTTAGATGTGTTGCAAATACTTTCCTATTCTGTTATGTGTCCTTTAACTTTTTTTAATGTATATTACTGTATATTTTTAAATGTTTAATATAGTCATATCGTCACTATTTTACTTTATAGCTTCTGGGTTTGAATATGTTGCTTCAGGGTAAGAAAAACATTATTTTGTATTTTTTCCTAAAACTCCTTGGATTTTACATATTGATTTTTAACTCACCTGAATATTTGTTGTGTAATGTGTGAAATAGGGCTCTATATTTGTTTCATTTCAAGTAATAGTGGTTCATGTACCTTATTTATTGAATAAGCCTTATTTTCTGCATTCACTTGAAATATCAATTTAATCATATATCGTTAGTCAGATATATACATTTGTTTCTAAAATGCTAATTTTAATTCACTGATCTACTTGATTATTTCTGTGCTGGTGTCATGTTTTAATTGCTGAGACTTTATAATGGATTTAAATTTTTTAATATTTTATAATGGATCTTGACATTTAAAAAATAAATAAATAAGATCAGTCTGCATTTAAAAAAAAGAAAAGAAAGAAGGAACTCCTACCTTTTGCAACATTATGGATGAAACTGGATAATATTATGCTAAGGGAAATAAGCCAGTCATTGAAAAACAAATACTATATGATCTCACCTCTAAGTGGAATCTATTCAACAAAATAAACTAATGAACAAAATTAAGCACAGGCAAGGAAACATGGAGCAGACTGAAAGTGACCAGAGGGGATGGGGGAGGAGGACAATGGTGGAAAGAGGGAGAAGGGACCAGACAAAGAACATGTATGAGTGACCCATGGACATGGACAGCAGAGTGGGAATTGACCGTGGCGGGGAGTTGATGGGGGGAGGAGGGCAAAAGGGTAAAAATTGAGACAATTACAATAGAGTAAACATGATTTCAAAATAAAATCTAAATAAAAAAATAAATGGAGACAAATGTATTTGAACAATAAAAACATTTAAAAAAAGATTTGTAAGTTCTTTTAAATTTTGGATATTATCCCCTTATCAAAAGTATCAGTAAATATGCTCTCCTGTTCTGTGGGTTGTCTTTTCATTTTGTTGAAGATTTCTTTTGTTGTGCAAAATCTTTTTAGTTTGATGTTGTCTCACTTATTTATTTTTTCTTTTGTTTCCCTTGCCTGGGGAGATATATCCAATAAAAATTGCTATGAGCAATGTCTGAGGTTTTGCTGCCTATGTTTTCTTCTAGGATTTTTATGGTTGCAGGTCTAAATTTAAGTCTTTGATCCATTTTGAATTTATTCTTGTGTGTGGTGTAAGAAGGTGGTCTAGTTTCATTTTTCTGCACGTATCTGTCCAATTTTCCCAACATCACTTATTGAATAAACTATCTTTAATCCATTGTATGTGCTTGCTTCCTTTGCCAAATATTAATTAACTATAAAGGTGTGGGTTTATTTCTGCACTCTATTCTGTTCCATTGATCTGTGTTCTGTTTTTATGCCAGTATCATGCTGCTTTGATTACTATGGCCTTATATTATAAGTTGATATTAGGTAGAGTGATTCCTCCAACTCCATTCTTTCTCAGGATCACTGTTGTTATATGGCCTTTTGTGATTCCGCATATAGTTTTGAAATATTTGTTCTAGTCTGTGAAATACATCATTGCAATCTTGATAATAATTGTGTGAATCTATTGATTGTTTTGGGTAGTATGGATATATTAATGATGTTAATTCTTCGTATCCATGAATATAGTATGTACTTCCACTTACTTGTATCTTCTTCAGTTTCTTTCTTCAGTGTCCTCTAATTTCTGAGTATAGGTTTTTTACATCCTTGGTTACGTTTATTCTTAAATATTTTATTCTTTTTGAAGTAATTGTGAATGGGATTGTTTTCTTAATTTCCCTTTCTGTTAGTTTGTTATTGGCAAATAAAAATGCAACTGATTTCTGGATATTCATTGTGTATCCTGCTACTTTGCTGAATTCATTAATCAGTTCTAGTAGTTTCTTGGGGGAATCTTTGGGGTTCTCTATGTACGGTATCATGTCATCTGCAAATAAAGGCAGTTTTATTTCTTCCTTTCCAATTTAGATGCCTTTTATTTCTTCTTCTTGCCTGATTGTTGTGGCTAGGACTTCCATTACTATGGAATAAGAGAGGTGAAAGCAGACATCCTTGTCTTGCTCCTGACCTTAAGGGCAACGCTTATAGTTTTTGCCCTTTGAGTATGATGCTAGCAGTGGGTTTGTCACGTATGACTTTTATTATGTTTAGGTATGTTCCCTCTATTCTCTCTATTCCCACTTTGCTGAAAGCTTTTATCATAAATGGTGCTGAATTTTATCAACTGATTTTTCTGCATCTATTGATATGATCATGTGGTTTTTATCCTTCATTTTGTTTATGTGGTGAATCACATTTATTGATTTGCGAATGTTGTACGAACCTTGCATTCCGAGAATAAATCTCACTCCGTCATGATGTATGATTTTTTTTTGATGCATCTCTATATTTGGTTTGCTAATATTTTGTTGAGGATTTTAGCATCCATATTCATCAGGGATATTGGCCTATGATTTTGTTTCTCTATAATGTCTTTATCTGGTTTTGGAATTAGGATAACTCAGGCCTCATAAAATGAATTTGGGATCTTTTCCTTCTCATGAATTTTATGAAATAGTTTGAGAGGAGAGGTGTTAGTTCTTCTCATAATGTTTGGTAAAATTCACCTGTGAATCCATCCAGTCCAGAGCTTTTGTTTGTTGAGAGTTTTTTGATTACTACTTCCATTTCACTAGGTGTAATCTGTTTATTCGGATTCTCTGATTCTTCCTGATTTAGTTTTGGAAGATTGTATGTTTCTAGGAACTTATCCATTTCATTTAGGCTGTCCAGTTTGTTGGCATATAGTTGTTCGTAATATTTTCTTACAATCCTTTGTATTTCTCTTGGTGTCAGTTATTGTTTCTCCCTTTCATTTCTGATTTTATTTATTTGGGCCTTTCTCTTTTTTTCTTGATGAATCTGGTTAAAGGTTTGTCAATCTTATCTTTTCCAAGAACTGGCTCTTGGATTCCTTGATCTTTTGCATCATTTTTTTTTTTACTCTATTTCATTTATTTCTGCTCTACTCTTTATTATTTCCTTCCTTCCACTCATTTTGGACTTTGTTTGTTGTTTTTTCAAGTTCCTTTAAGTGTAAAGTTAGATGGTTTATTTGAGCTTTTTCTTGTTTGTTTTTTTGAAATAGATCTCTAATGCTATGAATTTCCTTGTTAAGATTGCTTCCCCAGTGTCTCATAGGTTTTGGGTTGTTGTACCCTCATTTTCATTTGTTTCAAGGTATCTTTTGATATCTTCTTTGATCTCATTGGAACGTTCTCTAGGATAGACCACATGTTAGGACACAAAACAAGTCTCAATAAATTTAAGAAGACTGAAATCATATCAAGCATCTTCTATGACCACAATGCTATGAAACTAGAAACAAATCACAAGAAGAACACTGAAACAAACACTCAAAAACGTGGAAGTTAAATAACATATTATTAAATTATGAATGGCTCAACAACAAGATCAAGGAAGAAATAATGTTTTTTATTATAATGTGGTGACAGTATGGTAATTTCACTAGCTTTCTCTTTCACTAGAAACTGTGATTTGTATGTGGATATTGTTGGAATTTTTAATATTCCTTGAAAAGTTTCAAGACTGCGTTTTCTGTGCTGTCCTGAAATACTTTTCAAAAGTGGAAGTACTTGTATTGACTGTATTTCTTGCTTGTGTTGATGAAGTCAGAAACAATGGTTAACTCAAGCTCTCAATTTAAATCATCTGAAACATTATCAAAGGAATCCAATCAATTGTTTTGGCATGGAGTTGCTCTTGACTTGCTAGAACATAATTTATCAGCCCTAAGTGTTTACCATATTTCTTCCTTTCCCTTTAGCTATAGAAAATCCTTTATATGCCAGATTCTCTCCTCCCCCATGACCAGTCTGCCCCTGATCACCAAGGAGGAGAAGATTGGACTAGCTGGAAAAGAGATTAGATTAAGCCACGCACATACACAAAAATTTGGAGAAAGGGAAAATAAGGTCCTTGAATTGGCATTATACGAAGGTTTGACTTGTGAGAGCTTTCCAAATGGAATTAGGAAGCAGGAGGGGCTAAGGTGGGTTAAGACGTTTGCCCTCTTTAATGTGCTTTGAGGCGCACCTGCTAAGAACAGACTTCCCTTTCAATTCCTCTTGGTTGTTGAACTGTATTTCCTTACAAATGACTTCATAAAATGAACTTTAAGCAATGTGACACCCCTCCTCATCATTTATTCAAATTCCGTCTATCTAGAATGGAAAGTATAAACTGATAGTGATTAAGAAATCACTATTTATTTTTGAAATAATAATTTTTAATATAATTACAAAACAAACTTTTTAGCAAACTCTGCCGTGACTTACCTATTCTGTCATGCTCTTACGGTCAATCATCATCATGTAATGCGATAGCGATTCTTATCGTGTTAAGCCTTGTTTTAACATTTGTTGCTAAGATCTCGGCTTACATTTGTTTGCTCTTTTTCTATAACTAAACTGTGTTTAAGGTTTTGTATCTTATGTTTTCTTTAACTACACTGTTGTGGCTGGGAAATGTAGTCTTAATTCTATGAGCCAAGCAGAGTTTTTTTTCTAAGAGAAAAAGGGGACGTTTGGGGCTGCCTTAGCAGTCTCTGTCACAGGATCCTGGTAGTGAAATTACTGGGTCAAAGTTCCTTTCCCTTCCGTAGGGCCCTCATAGATAGGTAGGTGGCCAATATGTTCCCCAGAAATGTTTTTCTACTTTATTCTTTCTGGTAGTGCACAGGAGTGTATATCTCATCTAGCTTTGGCCAACATTTAGTATTCATTGAAACAACATACGCGTATTGGAGTTTAACAGAGGAAAAACAAATCATCACTGTATTTGCATTTCTATGGTTATTAGTAAGATTAAATTCTTTTTAATATATTCATTGGCCTTCTGTTTTTCTTCTTTGCAAATTGTTTTTCATGTCTCTAGTCCATTTTTTTTAATATCTACAGTCAACCACTTGGGGCATTATGCTGCTTGAAATTAGTATGTCTAACAAGTTAGGAGCGTATGTGAATTGTTTCCTTTAGTGTTGAGGGAAAAAAATGTAAGTCGTGACACCATAAAAGTCCTAGAAGAAACATAGGCAGAAAAATGTTAGATATTCCATGCAGCAATATTTTTGCCAATATATCTCCTGGGGCAAGGGATACAAAGGAAGGGATAAACAAATGGATCTTCATCAAATTAAAATGCTTCTGCACAGCTACAGAAAACATCAGCAAAATAAAAAGGAAACCAACCATATGGGAACACATATTTGCAAATAATACCTTAGACAAGGGTTTGATCTCCAAAATATATAAAGAACTCATATGACTCAACACCAGGAAGACAAACTATCAATTAAAAAATGGGCAAAGGACCTGAACAGACACTTCTCCATGAAGGACATACAGAGGGCCACAGGCACATGAAAGGATGCTCAGCATCACTAGCCATCAGAGAGATGCAAATTAAACCCACAGTGAGACACCACTTCACACTGGTCAGAATGCCTATCATTAACAAATCATCAAACAGCAAGTGCTGTTGAGGTTGTAGACAAAAGGGAACCTTAGTCCACTGTTGGTGGGAATGTAGACTTGTGCAGCCACTGTGGAAAACAGTATGGCATTTCTTCAAAAAACCAAAAATGGAAGTGCCTTTTGATCCAGTGATCCCACTGCTAAGATTATACACTAAGTATCCTGAAACACCAATTCAAATAACCTATGTACCCCAATGTTCATAGCAGCATTATTGACAATAGCCAAGTGCTGGAAAAAGCCTAAGTGCCCATCAGTAAATGAGTGGATCAAAACACTAAGGCACATTTACACAATGGAATACTGTGCAGCAGAGAGAAAGAAGGGACTCCTACCCATCATTACAACATGGGTGGGACTGGTTATGTTAAGTGAAATAAGCTAGGCAGTAAAAAGTGTTTACCATATGATTGTACCTATAAGTAGAACTTAATGAACAAAACAAACAAACAAACAAGCAAAATAGAACCAGAGACACTGAAATAAAGAACAAACTGACAGTGACCGGACGGGGGTCAAGCGGTGGTTAATGGGGGAAGGATGGGGGAGGTTCTAGTCAATGAACATGTGTGAAGGACCCATGGGCATGGACAATAGGTGGGGATCGACTGTAGGAACAGGGGGTGGGCGGGACGGGGGAGAACAACAGGGGAAAAATTGGAACAACTGTAATTGAATAACAATAAAAGAAAATACAATAAAAAATGCAACCCTAAAAAAAAACAACACCCTCACAAAAACAATGGACTTCCTCAGGCTTATAGAAAACCCCACGGAAAAACAGCTCAATGGAAAACTGCCATTTGGCTCCCTTGAGTAACCTAGGAAATCCAAACCCATATTGGCCTTATGTGGCTGCAGCAGGCGAATCAGAAAGACTAGGAAACAACCTCCACACCATTAACCATGGGTTCTATCAATTCCTAGAAAACAGTGAAGCAGCGCCAGCTTATCACTTTCAAGTAAGAGCTCCCCTTGGAGTCAGGCTGATGGTCGATGGCCCTGGTACGGTGGTCACAGCACTCGAGGAGAGACCGCCAGGTGATGAGAGAAGGTCTGGAGCCCCTGTCAGTGCCGAGGGTGGGGGGCGCACACTCCGAATGGGACCTGAGGAGTGGTAGATCTCCCTGCTCTCTGCTGCGCATTCGTGTGTCCCTGGTAACCAGAATGTCCATCTTCATTAAAATGTCCAAGGCGAGAGAGGGGGGTAAAAATTTCAATATGCTTCCAATGTTTGCATTTTGGCCTCCTGTTCAATCCTGTATTAACTGGCATGCCATTCTGCCCTAACTGGTGTCATAAGCAAAGTGTGCGTATGCTTCCATGGTGGAGACCTGAGTACTCGGACCCTCCACTACCTCAGCAGCAGGCAAGCCTTGGCTGATCTTGCCAATTTCATCACGGCAGAGAAAATGGGCCAACCAATGCATGTGGGTGGTGTTTGGTGGTTCTTAGGCAGAATCCTTGCAGTGTGGCTGAAAATAAAATACCGCGATCTGTTTGCTGCAGCCATAGGTTGCAGCATACCAGCCCAGCAAAAGTTGGTTCTTACAGTGAGTATACATGTAATACAGAAAAAATATTTCCATAAGTGGGTGAATCGCTCTTCGTAAGTCAATTGATTTCCCACAGGGTGGTCCAGCTTGAGTCGTGTCTACCCCTAACCCCACATGTGATCGTGCCATGAGAGATACCCAGGCTATATGCAGTTGATAGTTACGTATCTAGTTTTAAAGGTAACTCACTGTGTTGGCTTTAACTGGGTTATCTCAATTGTGACTTGAATAGTGAAGTAAATCATAGCCTAGAATTTCCAAAGAAATAAAAGCTCATATTTTTCATAGGTATAACTTTCTAATTTTGGAATTGACTTCTAATTCTTCTCTTTTCTATATAACCTGCAATAATTAACTATTTTATAGTAAACTATATATAATTAATGTCTTGGGATTTTTGGCTTATGTGAATAAACATCTGCCATTCACATCAGGAAAAGCATAAAACTTCTAATCAGAGAGATACTTCTGAAAAAAATAATATCAGTTTGCACTTCAGGTTGAATTTTCTGTAATATTTAAATATTTCAATGGAGAACAGTATCAAACATCACACAATTTCCAGGTTTCTATAGCTTTGCTATATATCTTTATTCCTTTCTAAATCTACAAAGCCCAAACTGAACCTTTATTCTCTTGCCCCGTTAGACAAGCAGAGCTGTGCCCCAATTGATTACGAGATGAAAACTTGCAGAATATGGCTGTACTCTTGTGTTCTAACATTGACTTCTTTCTCACCCTGACAAAAATCATTTAATGTTTCAATGTCTAGATCTCACTATTAAAAAGGAGGACACAGAGAATTTAAAAACATTTCATTGTTCTGGTGTTTGAATTATCAAAATTAAATTATATGAAATGACCTCATGTAATTTTTTTTGTATCCTAGATTAACTTGAAGTTGTTGAAATTTTCTGGCTCCACATAATAGCAAATGCCCAGAAACAAACAGTGAGAAGATAGGTTTCCAGTGTTGTGTTGGAGGTGACCCAAAGCCCAGAAAACGATGATACGCTGACAAATGATTTGGAGTGAGTGAAGGTTGTACATGAGGATAGAGAGGAAAGTCCTAGTCTTGAAAACCAGACATGAACTTGAATTTTGTGCCATTACCAACATTTTCTTCTTAAGTTGAGGTCTCTTGCTTTGAGGTAACTTATTAAGGGTTAACACTACCAAATAATTTTGATAGCTTATCACCATCAGCTAAGGTCCCAGCCTTGATAGATATTTTTCATCTGGGACAGGGGGAGACATTAGAACAAGATGGTGGACTGATTCCACAGCAGGAAGCTCAAGAGGGCAGGTGAGAGTAGATGCAATTGAGGGGTGCCTGAAAGTCCCTTAGAAAAAATGCAAACACCAAGAGAAGAGGGCAACTCTGGACACCAGCCCACACAGTATTTCTCATCGCTAGTGGATGTGAGGACTTTACGCATGGAGTGTTCCAGGAGGCTCTAGGCAGCCAAGCACAGGTATCCTCTACACTTGAGACTGTTTTTTTTTGCTGTACACAAAAGTCTTGCGTGTGGTTGATTGCTTTGAGTCTGGCTTTAAATAAGAGAAAAAGAGGTTCTTGGAAAACTTAATTGTTCTAGTGAAGTGAAGAATGCAGAAGAAGAAAATAAGATATAATTCAAGGACAGAAAGTAATGGCTGTTGTTTCCTTGAAGAGTGATCCCGTCTGTGTGAGGTTGCCCATCAAAGGCTGCTCGTGGGCGTGTACTTTAATGGATTGCAGAATTATGGGGGAAAAAAGGGAGGGCTTAAGAAGCAGTTCCTCATTTCAAATGCTAAAGAAAGGTCAAGGGTTACTTCTGGAACTGTCTGAGGACTTAAGAAAATGAGAATTTTGTTAGCTATGAGAAGGGAACTGAGACGTTGAAAGTTTGTGTTCAGACTTTGTTGACCACTACTCACAATTTTGTCCCTCCCTTGCTTTCCCAAGGATTAATTTTGATAATAAAATTTACCAGTGTGGTGGGGAAAGGGAGGAAGAGGGGTCAGTGGGGTTATTTCCTTCATTATCACCTTCTATAGGGCAAAGGTCACCTGACATATACAAAGGGTCAAACTGAAGGTTCCTCATTTTGCAGAACTGTGGGCTGCTATATTTTGCATGGGGGTGGGGAGAGGCTCATGAAGTAAGCTGGGATCTGTGATCACAAAATTTCAGTAAAGAAAGTCTGCAAAAGGAGAATAGAAAACCCAAAACACAACAGTGCGTTAGAAGATCATTTGTAAAGCACTTTTGCTAAATCATTGGCACCTAACACGGCCGAATCGTCATGGTCAGCCTTTTCTTTTAATCAGATGAAGTTGCTCCTCATTTTGTTTTTAAAGTTTTGCAATCTTCTTAAAAAAGCACCGTGACCAATTAAACTTCTCTAGATTGAAGCAGTTTTTAACCTACTCTGGTATTTAAACCCTCGTTTCTGGCTATATGGGGGGAAAATTCCTTAACTTAACATATTGGAAACCAGGGTCCTGTGGCACCTCTTAGGGGCTCATTCTATTGAGATCCAAAGGATGAGAGATGCTGTTTTGCACCACAAAAGAACTTCTGGCCCCATCAACTGTGAAAGCATTTATGTAAATCTAGCACCTCTAATGAGAGAGTAGTTTAAAATACATAGCCGGCCAATGGTGAGTCAGCGGCAGCTTAGAACCACCCGGAGAGGAAGCCCTGCTGGGGGACCAAGGCTTTGTGTGGAAGCTGCAGGGAGTCTGCCAGGCATGCGGCACTCTCGGGCCCTGCGGTTTGATCGCTGAAGGCTACAACAGCCCCTTGGCCCCCTGGTCTCTTCTGGCCTATGGGGTGGCTAATGCCCCGGGGAATCCTAGAAGTTGGACCTGGCAGGGATCTTAGAAAACATTCTGTCCAGTTCAGAGCAAAGGGAAGCGAAGCTTGGAAATGTTCGCATTGATTTTAATTTGGGTAACTGAGGTTAAGAATGTAATCCAACGCCAAGGGACGGTTTGTTCCACTGTGTGAAGGACATAATATCAAAGTCATGACTATGTCATGTTCATTACAGTCAAACCTGCTGTGGCAAATCCACAGGGAATTTAGAAACCCATAATAGTAAATAACAGCTCTTAAAAAGAACGGTTTCTCCTTTCTAGAAGTAAACTGTATTCTGGGGACATCTGGAATCTGCCAGTGTGAAGCGTATGGGGACCTTGAATCAGATTCCAGCTCAGGTGCAGGGGTGGTCACGTGGTTCAGACTTGAAGCTCAGGCCCTGAAGCCAGACCATTCTAGTCCATCCTGTTGTTTTCGTCCACCCGGTTGTTCTGCTCCTAATCGCGAGGTCACAGCCTGACCCCTGGGCCAGGAGGATCTGCTGAACCTGTAGGGTTATGAATCTCAGTGCCTGGCTAGGGAAGCAAACGGGGCCATGGCAGCTGTGTCCCTCGTGCGACCGGTCCCTTGGAGCAAGGCTCAAGGCCGCTGCCGGCGGTGTCTTTCCTGCAGGCCCTGCTCTTGCAGGGACCACTGCCTGCATGAGCCCGGAGCAAACCAGCTGAGTCTCCCAGGAGATCCCTGCAGTGAGTGGACTGATGCACTCGTAGAAACTAAAGAGGAATTTGAGGCAGATGGAAGCAAGCTTTATGAGGAGCGTTTATTAATAAGTGAACATGAGAATTTGTAACACTTGATGTGCTGTGAATTAATTCCGTAAACTGAAAGTGTGTCATAATGGAGAAGTTAAAATCGCAGATTCTTTCATCCTTCAGCCAACGTTTTCCTTGGCTTTGGGATAAAGGGATTGGAGAACCACATAGGAGGAGCGAACGTTGCTGGATACATTTGAAAGGAAAGATAATTTGAAAAGAAATCTAAGACACAGTGGTTATTAGTAAGGATAACCTCACCATGGCTTATCTTGAGGAAAATCACTTCTGAGAACCAGGCCTACATGAGAAAAACTATTCAAGAAAATGTCACAGGCTTTAGGATGTGTTTTAAAGACCTTGGGTCTTTAATTCTGACTTTCTATTGTTGTTGAAATCTTCGTGTATATTCTAAATTTTTTCTATACATATTCATACCCACATACCTATTTTACTAGATTGTTCAGAACAGTTTTGGATTCACAGCAAAATCGAGCTGTGAAAGTATAGAGTTCCCTGAGACCCCTGACCCCTCCCCCCAACACTCACAGCCTCCCTCATTATCAGCTTCTCTGTCCTGCTGGTACATTTGCCACAGCTGATGTTTTTACATTGACTGTTTGGTCTCATGTTGGTAAAGGCTGTTTTTCCTCAATATTCAGAGCTTTGCTAAAATTGGTTTTGTCGTTTCATTTTTCATTAAAGGATTGGGCCTCCTGTGTTCTAAAGTCTGGTATTCATAATTTGAAGGCCTCTCTACTTAGGACGCTTTGGTTTTATATTTCAAAGGAATGTTTAGAAATGATCCTGTGTCTAATCAGCAGCTGAAGCAATGTTTTATTCTTAAAAAAATAAAAATAGTTTTCCTGCCAGACTGCTATAGAGAGAAATGATAACTGCTGTGATTACCTACTTATCAGACCTCAATTTCTGGATGATTTCAGACCAACGACTCCAGCCCTTTGCGAATATTGTGAACCCCCAAAGTCCTGGCGGGCTTAGCTAGGTGGACACCGTCTTGCTGCGTTTTCCTTGAATGGTTGTCCCTTTTTGTAGGACCGTCCTGCTGTTTCTTCCTCTTATGAGGACACCAGTTAGATTGGATGAGGGTCCCACCGTCACAGCCTCATTTTAATTTAATCATCTCTTTCACTGTTATCTCCAAATACTCAGACTCTGCGGGAACTTGACATCTGAGTTTTGTGGGGCGTTCAGCCCACTGGATGCTAAGTGGAGTATTACCTCCATTTCATAGATGAAGAAACTGCGGCCCCGGGCAGTGAGCTGCTCCGTTCTTTCACGACCGCGGTTCTACCTAGAAAGGGCAGAGATATGTACGACAATAAAATGTTAGATTCTGTCTTCTATTTTAAATCGCACAGATTCTATTTTAAACCAATAGTGGAATTTAACTACAACCCTGCCTTCCATATTTATTGAGTTTATAGGTTTTAAAATTGTTTAGGATAAGAGCATCTGCAACCTTAATCCTCCTTTGCCAGGCACGCTAATACACTGTATTCCCTGGAGGCGGGGGCATGGACGTGCCTGGAGGCCCGCCATTCTGCGATCACAGAACTTTTCAGTTACCTTCCTTGTTCACATGCGTTGTGGCTGTCATTTCACCCCAGTGAGCTCCTTGGAACTTTAGTCTTCAGCTGGTTTCTCATCCTGGCTATGTTTACGGGTCCATGAAACATTGCTTTCATGGAAATTTGATATTTCATTGAATATTTAGGTGAGCTGCACTCTCATTTTTCTAGAAACTAAGCATAAATTAGAATCAAAATGCCACTAAAGCCACCCATTTTTTCTTTTGATATGAAAAATGTCTATAATTCATTTTAAATGGGAAAAACAGATTTTTGGCAGTTAAAAACATGACTGACAGAAGTAAAATTATGTATTATTTCTAGTTTGTAAACAAAAACCTCTGTAACAGTTGTGAAATACGTCTCTCCAGCTGAACCTGAATATTGACTTTTTTGGGTATTGGAAAACAAATATCATTCCATTACAATTATGTAGGAGAAGCTCCCTAAACAAGCTGAAATAGCTCAGGTGGAAGAGCACTAGACTGAAGATTTAAAGGTCCCTGGTTCAATCCTGGGTTTCAGCAGTTTTTTAGATGTTTATTCTAAATGTAGTCTCTGGGCAGTCTTACCCACAATATTTATGGAGAAAAGAGTAGTTCCCCCTTATCCACACAGAATACCTTTCAAGGTCCCAAGTGGATGCTTGAAACCTTGGATAGTACTGGGCCCTGTATGTGGTTTTTCCTATAGATATGTACCTATGATAAAGTTTAATTTATAAATATAGCACATTAAGAGATCAACAATAACTAATAATAAAATAGAATGGACTAATTATAACAACATGCTATAATTAAAGTCATGGAAACATAGTCTCTCTCACATACAAAAATGTTTCATTGTACTGCAACCACCTTTTCCCCTAAAGGAAGCACTCCACAGCTTCTCTGTGGCCTGTCCGAATTGCCAGCATCGCTACTCTTGAGCTTTGGGGCCATTATTAAGTAAAATAAGGGGGACTTGAATACAAGCACTGGGCTGCCTTGAAAGTTAATCTGATAACCTGCAGGCACTAAGTGAGTAACAGGCGGGGAGCACACCCAGCGCAGAGTGGATGTGACTCAGGCCGCTGGCGGGGGAGGCGTGGGAGGGACTGGGGTGGGGCGGGGTTTCGTTCCGCAGCTCAGAGCAGGTGCATTTAAAACTTAGGAGATGTTGATGCATGGAATTTTCCATTTAATGTATTCAAACTGAGACTGACCCAGGGTAACCGAAACTGTGGACAGTAAAACGGTAGATAAGAGGGAACGACTGTGTTTAGCTCTCATGCTTTGGCTGGCTCAAAGGCTTTTCAGGGAAGGGAGGTGTCAGGCGGCCTGGTGGGCCTTTTTTATATAAACCCACCAGCACCTTAGTACTTCATGGCTGTAATAATAATAGCCAACTTCAGTACTTGATATACATCAAGCTTTCCCCTAAGTTCTATGTATTAACTTACTTAAAATGACCATTAAATTCTCAATAACTGCTCAATAAAAGTTTTTGTGCCTGAGATGTGACATGTGGTATGGACACAATCAACGATTCTTACTTTGACTACCATGATTATTTTGACTGGCTAGGAACTTTGCAAGGTAGAGCTATGAGATGTGAATTGCTTCAAAGCATACTTCCTTTGCCCCTCCATCTAATGAGGCGGTATTAAAGGCCATCTTTTTCCTGTGTCCTCCTAAGGATCTTTAAATTCTGTGTTACCAATTCACTGTTTTTTTTCATGGTAAATGTGAAAGGATATTTTCCCACCAGGCTTTAACTTTTCACAAAAGGATTTAGCTTTTATTCCAAAGGTTCTTACCTCCAATCCACAGGCAACGGGTGGTCTTTGAAGTCGCTGAAACTGAATGCAAATTTGAGTGTTCATGTGCACAGTTTCCCGGGGAGAATGTCAAGAGAGATCATCAAACTCTAGATTTGTGACCTAGAAAAATTTAGAAAAGTTCAATGCAAAGAGCTCCTCACCACAAGTAGTTGCGGACAATTTGGACCTGACCGTTGCATTTTTCCAAGGTGCCGAGTGGTAGAACTGTTCTTGGTCACCGTGTCCTGCCCCTTCCCTCACCCATGCTGCGTCTGCTTTGAAGTAGGTTTCAGGACAGAGCCCAGGTTGTCAACAAACTTTCCTTCTGCCTGGGCCGTGGCCTCTGGGGACAAATCTCCCATAGTGAAGCAGATCCGACTAATTTGGTAGGCCCGCCTGCTACTTTGGGGTACCCTCTCCTTGACCCATCCCCCATCATTATGTTTAAACTGCAAAGGTGAGTCCCACTCCATCTAATGGTCTCTTTTGGGGGAGATTAAGGATGAAGTCCTCACATAAATCTTTATTATTCTTCCCTTTTCCTTTAGCTTTAATTCTTCTTTATGCTGTTGTAGGCCATCTGGAGGCCTAGAAGTAATCCCAGGCAAGGGCTGTCTGCTCTCCCACCTTTGTGTCATTTAATGTCTATTACCTGAATATCTCCAGGCCTTGGCTCTGTTTTGGCCTAGAGGTGGCATTTTCAGTTCATGCCTCAGGCTTCAGGTATTTACATAAAGTACAAATGCTGCAGGTTTTCCTGTTTTGATTTCTCTTTCTTCCTGAGAATTTAGCCACATTTCCAGAGAAGCTGTTCCCTGCAACATGGATTGGTTCAGGGATTGTGTTACCATCATGAGGCTGAGGCAAAGGAAGGGTGTTCCCATAAACACCTGAGAGCCAAAGAAGAGAGAGCCACATGCAAGGAGGAACATCCAGGATCCAACGCCACAGACTAAGTGGTGAGGCCAAGAGCTCAAGGCCAGGCCGGCGCGAGTCTCAAGGAAGCAAATGGGGAGCAAGTCTTCATGAGTGAAGGTTAGCATAGTATCAAGGGCTTCAGGCATGATGGGCAGCACTGTGAATTGTTCCCAATAATCTCTGCATCGTTACTACATGGTGTTGGGGCTCTGTATTATTTGCATACACATGCACGCACTCACACATGTACCGTAGTGTTGGTGTCTAAAGGGAATTTGGATCGTATCGACCAATACAATTGGAAAGAGAATCAAATCTCTTAAAATTTTCATTGTTTTCATGATTATAGAAGAGTATGAACTATTGAAACTTTAAAATTTTTACAGAACTCTGCTGCTTTAAATGTAAAGCTATTCCCAACCTTAGAGTTAATCCTTGTTAACAACCTGGTGTCCATATTTTCATCAGATTTTTTTTCTATGCACTGCTAATATACAATGAAGGTATATACACAGAAATGCACTTCTATTTTATACAAGAATTAGACTATTTATAATATTTTTCCATTATTTTCGAACAGCAGGGCCAAATGTCTAAAATATTAATGCAAGTTTATTTTCTTTGATGTTTCTTTTAATGGAAACAAAGTAAAATATTAAAGCAGGCTAAGACGTGAAAATGGAAGCCCTAATGGTAGCATACTCCAACTTAAAAAAAAAATCACTCTTCTACAAAATCATAAATGGGTCTCATGGGTAGCAATGATGATAGTAGTAAGAGGTAATTTTTATTAAATGTGTATTCTGTGTCAGGCCCCATTTTGGGCAATTTAGAGGAATTAGTTCATTTAACCAGTGATCAGGAAATTGAAAAGCAGGGAGCAAAAAGGCATTTACAGCAATTGAGAGCATTGCAGAGGGAACTCTGTGAGAGAGGAGGAAAGTAACGATGGCACAAAGTACCGGAAAGGGCCTGATGACTGGCACTGTGCAAAGCATTTGGGAAAAACGCTGGTATTATCTTTTTAAGGCCAGGTGTCATAAATTATCTGTATAAATACAATCAGTTCAGTAATAAAGATATAACTAAGTAAGTAGCCATAGTTGGTGTATCTGTCATTTAATTCATATTGGTCATAAAAATGCCAAATTTATTCTTTTTTTATACCAAAAGTTAATGTAACAAAGGGCTGGTTCCTTGAAACAATTAATAAAATGACAAATCTTGGCTAGATTAGCTAAGGAAAAATGAGAAAAAGACTCAAACAAAATCAGAAACAAAAGAATAGAAGTTACCGAATTTGTTGTTTTAATTTCTCATTCTTAGTGTGGTGTTTAATTCACGATGATACAAAAACACTGTTAAAATCTTTATTATAATTTATGTGAAATTACTTAAGAACTGCAATGATAATAAAGAAAGATGGATTTATATTTACAAAGCATTCTCTTTGAAAATTTAAAATGTTGCCTAAAATTGATGACTTGGGCCAAAACAAACCTGTCAGAAACAGTGTAAACTGTTTAAAGTCTAGTGTTTCTTTCAGCATTAGTTCATTTTGTTTCTACATTTGGGATCTGTAATTTTGGTAGAATGGAAATTAAAATTGTATTCTTGCTTTTCTTTCCCTCAGAGTCTGTGAATCTCTCTAAATGAACTTCAGAAATGGGTTCAGCCTATTTCCTGGAAAGTCTAGTGGGTAATTTTATGGCTGTTTTGGAATAATAGAGACAACAGAGATTTTGACATAAGTAAAATTGTTTTTTAAAAAGAGAAGGGCTGAGAGAGAGAACAGAAAAGAATTTTAGGCTGAAGAGTCTACTTTTCCACATTCCCAGGCTGTGGTCTTCTCCTTAGAAATAAACTGAATAAATACACATCTCCAGTCTTGAAAACACTAACTGTTATTGTAGGATCAGCACAAATTCACTAATGAGCACATCCTCTACCACATTATTTTAAAATTCTACATTTCCACATTTTACTCATTTTAATAGTAAAATACTTAGAGTTACTTCAAAACATAAATTAATAATTACTCTATTCCAAATCCAGTCATTTCTTGTCATCTTTAATTTAAAAAAGCTTTAGAAAGTGGTCCCAATTGAATGTAAAATCCACAAATTTAATCTATGTGTGTGTGTGTGTGTGTGTGTGTATTTAATCCCATAAGCCTCTTTCTTATTCTGTATTTTAAATAATTATTTGTTTGGGTTTCTTTTAGAAGAAAGTTTACAGGAATAATTGGAGAGAGACAATGGGAAAGAATTGTAATTTAGAGACTAGGTCTGTGTACCCAACCTTCTTAAGAAGTTCATCCCAAAGTACATTTTTAAAGGATCTAAAATGTATGAAATCATTTACATTTACTTTCAAGCCCAACAAAATATACACGGATACGTTTGTGTAACAGATGAAGTTCACAATTACCATACTTTGCCATGTATAATGCGCACCCACGTTTTTGTGCACATTATACATGGGATTAATATAACCATGGTACATATTCATTATACCCATGGATAAAGCACATCCTCATTTTTCCCTCAGAAATTTGCGCAAAAAAGTATGCATTGTACATGGCCAAAAAACAAGGGTGTCTTTTTTCCCTTTTGGAAGGAGCCTTGATATTTTTCCTCCAGGGTAATTAAGGGTAGATTGGGTAAATGCTATATAATTTTAATATTCCTCACTTTGTTTGCATGCTTGGTTTTTCTATCACTAAATAACATGCACTTTGATGTTTCTGTGGATACCGAAGATCTGTATTTACCATCCTTTCCCTGTCATGGTACAGGGAAAGATTCCAAGCTTTTTATCTCCATGTGTCACTAATTTTATTCTCATCAATCTTGCCTTCTAACAAAAAGAAAAGGGAGCTGCGTACTTTGTCATGGGGACCTAACACCTCCCATCCAACTGGCAGGAATTTTTTGCTAAGATAACTATTGGTCCAGGATGTGCTGGCTGGCCTCCAGTGATCTGGAAACCATTCAGAGGTACTTCCAGTGGTAATAGAATTGTTCTTCCAGAAGGCCAAGAGCACACACTTCGATCTCTTGCCAATTTAAAGGACTTGTAAAAGAGTACCTGTGCCCAGAAATGAACATTTAAGTTCCCTGGATAGTTCCATATAGTTAATGAACAACTCTTTCCATAAACCAAAGGCTTAGCAGGCCCTAGCCCTACATCAAGTAATCTCTGTTCTTTCTCTTCTATAATCTGTACATGCCTACATTTGTCCCACTTTTGAGACAAGGGAAGCAGAGGAGTTTCAGTGGACTGTGCAAAGTCATTACAGGCAAAGTCAGCATTTGAACTTCCCTGACGTCCAAGCCCTGGCTTACCTGCCCTGCTATGTTCTCACAGGAGCAAGGGGCCTGGTGATTAATTTTACATGTCATCAGATTAAAGACCAGTGATTTCATTCTTGCCTTCTTTTCCTAAATCATATGTTCACACTATCAGATTAGATTAAAGATTCTACATGAATCCAGTGACTTCACCTTACCTTGTTTTTCAAAACTAAATGTTCACACTATCATGGAGACAGCCATCAATTTACTGAGTAATGATTATGTGCTAGACACTTGGTTAGACAGTTTCTCATACTTTCGTTTACTTGTAATGATAGCTCTGGAGGCCAGTATTATTATCTCCACAATATTAGACAAGGCATTGATACACAGGGAGACAAAGAACCAAGGACAGAGCCGAGAAGTAGCCCGTCCCTACAGGTGCCACAGTAAGGCCTTTCTCATGATGTTGTCTGATGGGAGCCAATGTCCTAACTTACCTTCACACTTTGTACTTGGCCAACCAAACAGACTCTTTCAGCACATGTTGGCTTGTTTTTTTAACAAATGATATGCAGTAATTCTGGGTGGAGTTTTACAGGAAGTAAGGGAAGACGACATTTTGAAAGACTAGAGTTTCTCACTCATCTCTAATTTTTTTTTAAGTTGCCAAGTATAATTTTTATTTTTTTTTAAAAGGAGCTCTATCTTTTGCTTCAGGAAAATCTCCAAACAGCCTTTCATATGTGTGGGTCAATACCTGCAAATTCCAAATCATCTGGCCTGATGTTTTTAAAAAATGAAAACGAATCTTTCATTCTGAGAATGCACTCAAGTCAAATAGGGAAGTTCCTCTTGCATTAAGCAGTAGAAAGTGGTTTGAAAATCTTTTCTTTTTTTTTAAATCTTGACCCAAATGTGTATTTCTACTGTGGGAATAGACATTTGTACCTGGAGAGCCTCAGAGAACTAAAGGAAAACCACTGATTCCATGACACATAATATAGTGTCATTTACACCTTGTGCACTCAGCAAGTAGGTTGTTGAAGGCTTCTTCAGAAACATCAACTCCATGCCTTGTAATAATGGAGCTTCAGTCATACTCTACCAATCAACTCTTCCTATGTGGGCTACATGGTGGGTGTTGGCCTGGCTGAAGTTAGCTTTGGCAGCTGAAGCCTCCTGAAGGAAGGGAGGCTGAATTTCAGGCTTCAGGGTTTGCCTGACCCATCAAAGCCTGGGTTTCCTGCTTAGCTGAAAAGACACGACAGTGGTCTCCCCTTATCTGAGGTGTCAGTTTCAGTTGCCTGTGGTCAACTGACATCTAACAATATTGAATAGAAAATTCCAGAAATAAATAATTTATGTTTGAAATTGTGTGCCGTTCTGAGTACTGTGATGAAACCGCCTGCTGTCCTGCACCGATCTGCCCAGAACATGATTCATCCCTTTGTCCAGTGTCTCCTCGCTCTATATTCCAACACCCACAGGTCACGTAGTAGTGGCCTTGGCTATCAGATCAGCTGTCGTGGAATCACAGTGCTTGTGTTCAAGTAACCCTTATTTTACTTACTAATGGCCTCAAAGCCATTATATAAGTTCTATTACAACATATTGTGATCATTGTTCTATTTATTATTTGTTATTATTGTTAATTTCTTGCTGTGTGCGATTTATAAATTAAACTTTATCTTACATAAGCATATATAGGAACAAATACAGTACAATATATATAGGGTTTGGTATTATCTGGGGTTTCAGGCATCCACTGGGGGTCTTGGAATGTATCCTTGGGAGGTAAGGGGCGACTACTGTACCCTGCTTTGGAGATGAAGGACAATTTTGGTGCCAGGTTATTTCATTTGTTTTCTTGTTTGGACTGTCACTAGACGCCAATCATTCTGGCCATCAGAAATGTACTTTCTTAGGATTCCTGTACGATCTTCCAGATTAAGCTCGATTCCTATTTCCTCCAGAAGCTTCCTTTCAAATCAACTGCACTTTACTCTCCGGTCTGCAAAGCCCCATCGGCAGCTAATTTCCCTGTATTATTTATTATTTTATGCCCTGTTGTTTCATCTAGACTGGCTCAACCTGGGACATGCATGAGGCCTTATACCTCTGTTAGGTCCTGAGGATACAGCAAATGGCAGTTAGTCTTATAATTTTAGAATCTCTTGAAAATACATTATTTACTCACAGGCTCACATGCCCAGGGAACCTGTGCCATTACCACTGCAGATGAGCGGTTGTAAAATCTATGCCACACGTGGGAGTTTTCAGCGCCCCCTTTTTAAAAAAATATCCCTGCAACCCACTTAGGTGAATGGAGACTGTTCTGGTCATCTTTTACAAGGAAAAACCCAACAAGAGGTAGCCATTAAAATAACCTTCTAGGCCACGTGACCTAGTATCCAGTCCCATAGAATTTTGTATTTTTAAAAAATTTATGTCTTCCCTGAATAACAGCAATCATTTTAGACATTTAAAAATAAGTTCCATTGAACTAACAAGCAAAACAGACTCATAGATGGAGAACAGATGACAGCTAGTCGCGGGGGGGGGCGGGCGGGGAAGGGGTGAAGGGATTGAGCAAAAAGGAAAAAGGCCCCATGGACATGGACAACAGTGTGCTCATTGCTGGGGGCGGGGGGTGTACAGGGTCTAAATGGTAGTGGAAAAAATATAATAAAGAAAAAAAATATTAAAAACCAGACAAAATATGTTTCAAATTTTACTTTGGTTTAGACTTGAGGTTGGTTCCATGTATATTCTTTTACAAAAAATGCAAATATTGAAGTGTAATTTACATATAGTAAATTTCCCTCTTCTTACGTACAGCGCTGAGTTTTGACACGCAGTCATACAACCACCGCCACAGCCAAGACTAGGTTCCTCCCATCGCCACCCCGCCAAATTCTCTCAGCCCACTATGTTTGACCCCTTCCTCCGTGCCCAGGCCACCATTGATCAGTTTTCTGTCCCTATAGTTTTGCCTTTTCCAGGATGTTCTAAATGGAATGATTCAGAGTGTAGCCTTTTGAGCCTGTCTTCTTTCACTCAGCACAATGCATTTGAGATTCATTCATGTCGTTGTGTAGCCCTGGCAGTCTATTCCTTTTTATTGCTCAGTGTGTCTATTCTTTTATGGACTATTGGAATCTTGGTTTTACAGGGAGTATGGGGATCCCAGGTCACTACTGACAACCCATGTACAGCCATGACCAGTGCTTCCTTTGGTTTACCTTATCTATGATACATATGCCACTACTGCATGTCTAGTGTTTGAAAAGTATGGCCGTCCATGACAGGGTCTAAGTTACAAGAAATATGTGGAGGGACTGGCTGACCCTTCTTGGGAAAGCCGAGGTGCAGGGGGAGATAAAGTGTTCCCTGATGACACATGGTGTTTACATTTGCGGGTTGAAAAATGTGAGCAAATGCAGCAATGAATCTCTGGGTGCCTGTGCTATGGGAACAGCCTTTTCTTTGTTAACCTGCATTACTGTAGTTTGATTGCACATCCCTGCCAAATGTATGAATGCAAATATACAAAGATAGTTATGGAGAAGGAAGTTGACAGGAAAACAGGAGATGCCTTAAGGTTCTTAATATACTTGCCACACTTCAAAGTTTCCAAATAGCTTGTCTAGGTCAGAGCTAGAAAATTTCTTAGGACCATGTCCCAAGGGTGTATGTACTTGGAAAATCAAAATTCAGTTTGAAGACTGTTTAAATCCAACCCCTTCCCTTCACATTCTCCGAGGCTTCCACTTGCCCTCAGGTGGATTGTTAGCACAGCCTTCCACCCTGTCCTTGGGTCTCTTCCCGGCCTCTGCATTTCTTCTACTGTAGTGATCCCTCCTGAGCAAAGATGATCTCTTATTTCGTCACTCAAAATCATGCAAAGATGGCCATTTCCCCTGGGGAACAGCCATTGTCCTTGCAGTGGGACCCAGCGCTGCCTTCACCCCATCCACTCTGGGGCAGTCACATGACTTGGCAATGAACTAAGACATGCTCTTCCTTCCCCCTCTCTTCCTTCCAATATTTGCTTAGACCACCTTCTCAATAACACCCATTTTATCCTCTTCATCTAAAACTGTAATCATTCCTCAACCCCATTCCAGGCACCCTAGATCATTTTCATGGTATTTTTCTCCACTTGGCTGAGAGCTATACACTTTCATAGATGATGTACAGATTCTTGATACAGTGGCTAGACTTGAGATGAATCACATGTCTAAACGGTTGCTCACAGTTCTGACTCTCTGGTTTCGTTTCCAGCCAGGCACTGTGGTAGATGCTGGGGATGAGCTCTATAACACAAACACGGCCAAGGGTGTAGGGGTGATCAGGGGAAATTTCAGAAGAAGCAATTTTTGATTCAGGGAGACAGATGAGCAGAAATCTACAAATCATAGGAGAGGAGTATTGTTCTATTTAGATAAGAATGGAAGTGAAAAAGGCATAGGGCTGTGGAAATAGCCGGGGGCTATCCCATGGAAGTAAACGGAGCTTGAGGATGAGTGTAGGGGATGTGGTGTCACAGTGGCAGGAGGTGAGGTTGGACCAGTGGTAGGGCCAGATCATAAAGGGCCTTTACACCCTATTGAGCAGTCTGAACTTGATCATGCAGGGTCACTAACGCAACTTAATGTTAGAAAGGACTGCATTTCTCAAATGCTAACTTGCTCACTATTAGGGGTTTATCTAAGCTTGACTATGACTTCTTTGATTAAGATGTGTTTAAAATTTTCTCTACTTAGTCTAAATCCAACATCTGTTATACACATAAGAAGTTGAGGGTCTAGGGAATAGGATCTCAGTCATGCCTGCCGCTGAGTAAAAAAGAATATTACGTATATCAGCTTTCTTGTGTAAACACATGCACAGGCCAAATGAAATGCTATTTTGCTCCATCGTACTCTCTTTAGGTGCGTGACAAGGAACTCGCGATTTAGCATATGGAAGAGATTTCTCCATTGGAAATAACCGTACTGAGATAACTGGCTTTTTAATAATTTCTTTCTTAAGTTGCAAATATTCCTTTAGCCATTTCAACAGATCAAGATTCTCAGGAGTCAACAAAACAAAACAAAACAAAAAATCAGTCCCTACAATCTTTTTCTTTATACCTCCTCGTTTCTGCTCCCCAGGATCTAAAATTTAATCTACTCCCCACTTATAAATATTTTTTTTTTGCAGCCTTTTTCTTCAGCAGTATTCTTATGTCTTTGACCCTGGTTCCATAGTGTTTTGGTGGCTCCAGCTGTCTAGGTTGCCAACGAGTTCTGTCAAGGCTTGAATGTGATGGGGAGAAATGCTGTATTTCCCAAGGATTCCACTGATGCTTGGGATGCTCTGGGAGTCATCAATGAAGATTTACCTGCTATTTACATCGAATAGAACACAGTCATCTATATCTAAAGGGATAGACGATGAGCCATTTGGCTAATTATTTGACTTAAAGGTTTTCCTACAAATGCTTTCAGTAATCAAGTGACTAGAGGTCACATTATTTCAGGAATCTTATTATTCATTAAAATGAGATTAAAATGAGCTCTTTTGTCCAGATATGTTTGAATGCTAGGCAAATATGTCCAGTGATCAATGGTTAATGATGTATCTGCCTGATTCTTAATGCAATGCAAAGAACCATTGTCTGTTAAATCTTGCATGTTGGAAATTACTGAAGTGAGCTTCTCATAATCAGTTTTTAGTGTTTGATGAGATATTCAAGTTTATCCCCTTGGAAAATCAAAATCTGCTGCTTATTATGTTAATGTGGCATTTGCAAAGCCATTACCATGATTTCGAGCCCAAAGACCTTCCCCCTAAATCCTTGCAAATTAAAGTCAGCATCAACATGCATACATCTCTAGATTACTGTCAGGTCAAGACAGGTGAGGCATGAGGCCTGATGGACTAGGTGCTAGTTTTGGCTTCATCAATTGTCTTTACAAGTCAGCTGACCTATGTGGGCCTCAGTTTGTTTTTTAACATGTAAAATAAAGGAATTAAACATACCTGATTGAATTAAAATTAAATAGTTAAAAATTGTACAAAACTATAAATCATCCTTTTGCTCTTACTCCCAGTAGTTGATAACTTTCTGCTTGTAATTTCCAGGGAATAAACTCATAGCCTGGGTGCTTAAGTTATAGCATAATCTTGAGTTGACAAATGAGATTAATTAAAAACAATCTCTAAATTGACAACCTAGGTATTTTTTTATAGCTTTCATTTATTTGTACCACCTGGTGATTAATAACAAACAATAAGTGTTTTTAATAAATATCAGACCAATTAAATAAGAATTTCTAGGAACTGGCCATGACATAAGTTTCTTTCTTTCTTTTTTTTTTTTTTGGAAAAAAGCTATCTTATCAAAGTCAGTATTACAGTGAATTATGCTTGACAATTTTCTCAAATTTGCTGGAAGTTTCTATTGAAGCCATGGTTCTAAAGAGGGATCTTAAGGGATGGGCTATGTTAATGCAATTGGACCATTTCAGGGCTAAGATGAGCTTTGCTTTAAAATGGGAGGGTGGGGGGAGGAAAGAAATCAACGCTATCTGATAAAATACAGCGCTCTGGAAATGATTTGATCTGAACTTCTATGGGCATAGGTTATTTTTAAAAGCTCCCAAAATATGTCACTATGCAGCCACCGTTAAGAAGATTTACCAGATAGGTATTTTGATCTTTTCACACTTTAGGTGAATTCCACTATGCAAATATGTATCTAGACCAAGCTAATCATTCAGCCAAACTAACTCATGCACAAGAAAATATTTTTGAGTTTCTGCAAAAGTGGCTAACTAACAACAGCAATCCTGATGTTAGTTAATAAGAAAGAAACGCTCCCCATTTTCTAGCTGAAACACAAAACCACTGCAGGATGAAGTTAGAACCAATGAAGGGATAGTACTTTTACATTTAGGGTGTGCGTGTGTATGTTTCATGTTTTAAAGAGATTTCATCAAGTTCTTCTCTGTGATGTTCAGTAGCATTGAACCATCCTACCACATAAGAAATTGATTATACCGGAGAATCAGATGCATGGCCTAACTATTGTTTAGTTACCATAGAAACAGACAGCATATAGACTGGAATTCCTAGGACAATGTCAATTTCATGTAATTTTATTGTTTTTACTGAAGTCCATTCATCAAATGCACCTGTGTGATCTGATTAAATCATTTCATCAGTTGTCTATGTGTGCCTATGTGTGTGTTTGGTTAGGAAAACAATTTGGGCCCAAGTGCACCCTTTATACATCCATTGTACCCAGGAATTTTGCCCTAGATGTGTTTTGACCACATCAGCTGATCAGAAAAAATTCAAGAAGCTATAATCTTCAGGAACCATTGGACCCCAAGCATCTTAGAACTTGGAGACTGATATGGCATGTCTGTCATATATTCACAGGGATACCATGGGAACAGTTTCATTAAAATTCTGTCCAGACCAGCTCATTTTTCAGTTCTTTTGAATACATACTCAATTAACCAAAATGCATTTTTCAATTTTTAAAAAATTGGCTTTTTTCTTATATTCTTCTTGAGAGAGCAATTCTGCTATTGTTGAATCCCATTTATTCAAAATCCAAGGTTTAAGAGAAATCCTTCCAAAACAACATGGATGATTTTGCAGCATTCTTAAAAATGCATTTGAGCCAAGTTAATTCGTGCCCTGAAAATAAACTATTTTAAACCTCCACTTGAATTAGCTGTTGCCTCCAAGATGAAGGTGGACTTTTTTCCTCCCTTTTAGCTGCATTGTCTTCTTCAATCCCTCATACTCTCCGAGCTCTGTGGGCCTCAGGACTTTTGCTTGTGTTATTTTTACTGCCTGGATGGTTTCTCTTGACTTCTGTTACCTCATGAACCCTTATTCACCTTGAGATCCCTTGGTCAGGGAAGCCTCAGCTGACCAAACTCAGATAATCCAGACGCCTTAACTCCATCTACAACCTTAATTCCCTTTTGCCATGTTACCTGAGGATATTCTGGGCAAAGATGTGGGCATCTTTGGAGACCATTATTTTGCCTGCTTACCACTGGTTCCTAGTATGCGTGTGTGGGGGGCCCCTCTGTCCACAGAAGCAACATAAGCAGGATCTCTTCCCTGTCTAGAAGATGTGCTATCCTCATTTTGATTTATATATCTTTCACTTCATTGCCAGCCTTGAAAACAGAACTATTAATGAGCCTACCTGGTTTATTATATGCCAATCTCTATTCTGAGAAGGATAGGACTTTACATAAGCCAATGGACTCTTTGGACCTTGCTTTTATCATTTTTTAAATGTAAGAACGAAATTAGGTATTCTATAAAGTGTTGAGATCTAAATCCCAGGAATCTTCAAACATAGTACAAAAACAAGACTTTATAAAGATTGTGATTTAGTCACCATGAAAGTTTTAAATTGCATTTTTCTTTTCTGAGACCTGGAAACTGAGAAAAGCCTCAAGGTCTCTATGCATTCTGTTTTTTGTCTCATCCTCTGCTAATTGATTCCTGGAGAAGTTTGGTAAAATAAATGCTCATACTTGGAAACTAATTTTAAAGAATGTTAAGGAAGAATTTGGAAAACTTACGATACACGAGATACCTAGTTTTTTAGAACCTATAAATTTATTTTTCAGCCTGATATTTACCGGATCTTTGACATACACAGATTCTTGGCTCACTTCACAGAAACTCCCTTCACTAAACCCGAAATAATTAGGATTCCACCCCAGCCAGGCTGCTCCAGGATTCTAACCAGCAGGCATTCATTTTGTACTCGTGTAGAATTCATTACATTCTCAAGGTTAAGTGCCTTGTGTCCACTGCTAGGTTCCAAAGAACCAGGAGGTTTTATTCCTCCATGTTTCTCCAACAGAGACTCTGAATATAAGAGGTGTTTAAGCAAGATTTGTGGAATGAATACATTTATTCTCAATGATATTTTAGGGAAAGCTGGAAGTAACAAAGAAGCATTTAATTCCAACTCATGGTAGTAAATAGAGGTCACAGCTAACGTTCAACAGCTTATCAATGCTCTCCAGTGGACTAAGTAAACGATCATACCCATTCGGGGTTGGTCAAGCCTATAATTTAGTAGATTAAATAGTTCCTACTTTAAGGTCAAAGAAAGGAAACATTTCCTCAGTTAAATATTATGGGTCATGGTCATTATTTTGTAAAACTATTTCTGCTCACACATCACAGTTAAGCCACTATTAGTTAAGCTTTTTAAAAAAATTTTTATTTTTACCCGTTGAGGCTTTGTTGCTTCTGCCGGGATCAGCCCTTCCCCCATTCTTTCAGGTTAACTTCAGATCAGATGCCACTTGGTGTCCAGATCAAATACCACTTTTTAAGTGACGTTGACACTCATCATACTATATAAAGAAGCTCCACTACCCAGTCCAGTACGTGGCACATTGTAATAATTTTTAAATGTTTTGTTTAAATAATGCATAGCCAAGGTTGGGAAAGGCTTCTATGCCGCAGGCGCCAAAGGTGAGCTCTGAACCAATCCCCACGGGCCTGGGGGCTGGAGCTCCATCGCCTCCACCCCACCATCTCTATTCCTGCTCCTTCTCCATTCACATGGCTGTTCTTCCCCATCAGCAACGTGCAGAGCTGGAGACACAAGTTCCCTGGCCCAGAGCAAAGTGAAATGTGGGCGCCCTGGTTCAAAACTCAGGGAAATGGCTTTTTCTTTCTCCCGGGCCTCTCTCAACCCATCACGGTGTTTTTTATTTGCTTTTGAATGTCATCATCTCTCTGAACAAGGATACTCCC
This sequence comes from Pteronotus mesoamericanus, assembly GCF_021234165.1. NCBI lineage: Eukaryota > Metazoa > Chordata > Mammalia > Chiroptera > Mormoopidae > Pteronotus > Pteronotus mesoamericanus. The sequence continues at coordinate 4,527,236 of NW_026555277.1, forward strand.
AGGCAGACCTCCCGGGGGCGGCGTGGGGGCGGGGCACATGTCCATTCCCGACCCATTGGTGCAGGTGCTGTGGCCTCCAAGGAACACGGACGGCAAGGAGAGGGACCCGCCCTTGTCCCCAGAAGGGACCAGGAAGTGGGCGTCCAGCGTTTGTGCGTGCTCCCATCAGATTTTACACACACTCCAACATAAGGTTATTAAGCATTTCAAGTTGAGGCCTCAGAATATCACTCCCCAGGCTCAGAAGTCTCCTTCCGAGCGTGTAACCCGACCAGCTGGCCGGGTAACATAACGCCACTCTCTGGGGCTCCCCTCCCGGCCGCTCCCTCTTGAGCGTGGCTGGATGAGCATCTGATTCAAGGCTAACGGTGCAGCAGTATTGGAAAACCACTTTCAGTGCTTGGGATTGCTCATCCATCCGTCACACCTCCAGACTTGAAGAAGCCTGCAGTCTGGCAGGGAAAGGCGGCGGCTCCCCCGCCCTCAGCCTCACGGCCGGTCAGGGTTCCCTTTGCCCGGGAGGTGTGGCTCTGTTCTGTCTCATTAGCCAGAAGGTGGCTGTTTGAATTCCTGGGTATGCCTACTGCCGATGATGCCAGGGTGCAGATCCACTGGAATCTAGGGTTCGTTTCATATTCCTGTCACGGAGAGTTTGCGTTTTATTTTTTCTTGTTTCTGGCAGTCTAAATTGTCAAACCCAAGATATTATTTTCAGTAGAACTTTTTATACGATATATGTATCATATCATATAATAAATATATAAAAATATATTTGTTGTATATTTTATTTTTATTTTGTATGTAGTAGTATTTCATGCGGTTTTAATTTGCATATTCCTAATCATCGCGGATGCTAAACATCGTTTAATGTGTTCATTTGTCATTCATATATCTTCTTCAGTAAGTGTCTATTCAAATATTATGTCCATTTGTTTTATTTTCTTATCAGAGTTTATTAGAGTTCATACATATTCTACATTCAAATTTAATATTTTACATTTATATATTTTATATACAATTTATATTTTATATATTTATATACTTCTTATATATTATACATTCAGGTAGAAGATTTGCAAATATTTTCTCCCAGACTTTGGCTTGCTTTTTAGTTTTATCAATAGTATCTGTCAAAGAACAGTAGTTCTGACTTTTGATGAAGTCCAATTTTTTCTTTTATAAAATGTGATTTTGGTCATATATCAGAAATCTTTGTCTCACTCAAAGTCATAAAAATGTCCTTGCATGCTTCTTATAGAAGTTTTATAAGTTTATGCTTTGCATTTGGGTCTATGATCCATTTTGAATTTAGTTTTACATATAGTGTAAGACATAGAATTAAGTTTTACACAAGAAACAAAGAGCACTGGCAATGGAAACTATGTGAGTAAAATACTTTTTTAATAATTTAAATTTCTTGTTTAAAAGAAAAGGAAAAGCAAAATATCATGGTGTTTAAAATATAAGTAGAAGTAATGCTTAAAACAATCATAGCATAAAGATTGGGAGGAGAGAAATAAAAGTATATTGTTTTAAAGTTCTTATATGTGACGTCAACATGCAGGTAGATTGTGGTAAGTTGAAGAGGATATTATGAAACCTAAAGAAACCAGTACACACTACAGACAATTATAGCTAAAAAGCCAGCAAAAAGGTCTAAAAATGGACAGAAAAAGAGGAGAAGGAGAACAGAGAATGGGTGGAACAGAAGGAAAACAGACAACATGGTAGCTCTAAACCCAGCTGCATCAGTAGTGGCATTAAATATAAGCCACAATGTTTTTTATAATCTGATATTCACTCTTCATCATTAATATGAGGGATGTGAGTGTTTGGGTAGGGAGTTGGTAGAAGTTCTCTTTTGATCCCTTACATTTTCTCAGTCAAGTCGGATACGAGCTCATTAGCTGAGAAACTGTTGTCTCATTTAGCTCTCTCCCTTCAAGCCAAGCATCATCTTGAATTTATTTATTTTTTAATTTGGACCTGAACAGACGAAGCATAAAAGAGAAATTCCAGATAAGCACTGAACTGGTTTTAATTAAATAGAAAAATAGGGAGCTGAATTTGTTTTTGATTGACATAAATCTACAAGGTAAAAAAAATAATAATGAACACACGGCTAGGAATCTACGAGCAGAGCAGCTGCCTTGTTGTCTATAATGCTTACTGAGAATTAATATTAAATAGTTTCCATTTAGACTTTTCCAGCAGAAAAGATAATTACATCACAGCAGCAAAGTGCCCTGCAGCTTTGAGGCACATGTGTGTCTGTCCTTGTCCAGAGTACCGTTTCCAACCAGCCCATCAACAAATATTTCAGTTCTGAACATGCAAGCAGCACAGTGCTAGACACTGTTAATATTCCCCTAGTTCAACATCAAGCGGTGTCAAAGTAATTGCTGTGGCTTCCTTCAAAGAGAGTATCTCTCAAATTCAAGAACCTGATAATGTACACAGGAGAGCTGTTTCAGTTGCTTTTCATATCATCATGCCACATGAACAAAGCTTTAAAAAGGCCCACAGACACCACAGAGAGATCCCCCACATGCAAAAACATAAGTATATTCCTGTAGACCTCCCTTTACAAGTCCCAACACAGCAATCTTAAAGAATGAAAAGTAACATGGGATCAGAACTCCGAGGAAGGGTGAACAATGAGTGAGCCACCTGCTTGAGCTGATCGTGAAAGGCCAGATATAGTTTTCAGTTACCTGAGAGGGCCTCCATGCATTTGGAGCAAAAGTAATTTAACACATAATTTAGCTATATGAATATTTGCAGTTTGCAAGTGGAAAGGAGGTGTTCTAAGGTGTGAGATGATTTTGGTGTCTTAAGACAAAATTTCCCTTAATTATAATCCCGTAATTTAGAAAAGGAACAAAAGTATAGATGTCTCCTGAACAGTCTCTGTTAATTTTCAAAGTGCTCCATCTACCACCTTTCGATCTAAATAGAGAGGACACCATTTGGTTCTCCTAAAAACTGCATAGCTCTATCCTGCTGTGCACTAAAATCGAGATCATAAATATCGTGGGTTTTAGGCAGTGATTGTGCCTGTGTGTCTTCGTATCTGTGTGTTTGTGTGTGTGCATGTACTTTTTAGACACCATCAGCATGACATATTTAATAAATTAATGTTTTCCTGCCAACTGCCACATGTGCCTGAGATAAGTTCACTGTCACCCATGGAGATTGTGGAGGGAAAGGTGCAGCCTTTGGGAAAGGCTTTTAGAAACGTGAGCAACGTCTTAGTTGAAGTGACTGCTTCCTAGTTTCTGCTTAATGACAGTCACAAAAAGGTCCTCTGAGGTCAATTGTCCCAGAAGTGCTGTTTGGTTCAGTTCTTTTTTTCCTGTTGGAAGATGTAAGGACAGGAAGCATTTAGTCTCTAGTCTGATAATTTTGCTAGCCGCCTAGCTATTGATGACAGGTGCCCAGAGGGAGAAGGAATGGGGCCCGGCCATCCTTTCTCTGGGAAGAGCAGCTGTGGAGCGAGGAGGAAGAGCCCAGGCCCGCCCTCCCGCGCAGTGGCTCCTCGCCGTTGTGTCTCTTCTGTACATGGAGAAGGCAGCCAGCCCATGTGCCCTGAAGCTCAGGGGTAGAGTTGCCTGACGCCTCAGACAGTGAGACATAGTTCCTTAGCGGTGAGCCAATTCCAGTAATGGGACAGTGGTCCCTAACATTTGTCACATACCTACCATATGTAAGCTTGTATTCTGAGCCTTACATGTTTTCACTTGTTGTGTCTTCACAACAGCTGCGTGAGGCAGGTGTTACGATTCCCTTTGTACACACATGCAACTGAGGCCCAGGGAGGTTAAATAACTTGCAAAGCTTACAAAAAAGAGATGGGAGAGGCAAGCAGGCACCAGACCCTGGGGGACCTAGCAGACCATGGGAAAGGATTGGATTTTGTGCCAGGAGAAAATAGATGTACAGAAGGCCACATGTTCTTATTCATGGAGAGAAAAATGAAACCGTATCTTTAATAAAGGGAAAAGCTTATATATAAGCAAAATATACATAAAACAAAACTTATATTGAGACAAAAAAAAAAGCATACCTTTTTCTGCCCTGATATTTATTCAACTGGAGTCCAATTAATTACATTACTTAAACTCTATTTTTGAAAGGAAAACAGTGTTAAGGCGAGGACTCAGCAGAGGTTCACTATGCTGGTAGTCCTAGTTAAAGAATAGGCTGGAAAAAAGCAGTCGTGACTTCGTCCAGGGAACAACTGGAGGCCATTAAGACTTACATACAGAGCCGTGACTCAGAAGGATGCGACAGGTGGAAGGGGCTGGAAGCCCCAAACCAAAGCCTTAGTGGGCACAACCACAGGTATAGTCTTCTACGTCCGAGGGAAGAGTCTCTGAAGATTGCCGCTGGGTGCCGTGTGGAGGTGGTGAGTCAACCGAGCCTTGACCTGGGCGAGAGACCAAGCAGCGACCAGCCAGTCCCTTAGGGCAGCATCATCCAGTGGAAATATCATACAAGGCACATGTGTAGTTTAAAATTTTCTAATGTCTACATGACGCTAAATAATAAAAAAACAGGTGAAATAAAATTTAGTAATGGATTTAATTGAACCCACTATATGCAAAATAGGATCATTTCAACACTCTATCAATATAATGAGATATTTTATATTTTTTTCCCTACTACGTCTTCCAAATTCAGCATATTTTAGAGCACATTTCAATTTGCACTAGCCATGTTTCAAGGGTTCCATAGCCACCTGTGGCTGCCATATCGTGCAGTGCAACCTGAGGAATTAGGGGTTGGGTTTAACCAGCCCATTGAGGGATAAGCTATTTGCGAGGTAGCTTGACAGGAAACAAAAAACCACTTCTAGGCCACATTCATCAGAAAAATTCCCAGGCCACGCCTATTGGGCAGCTCTGAGCTGTTCTACCTATCAATCACCCCAGGTGCCTTCTGCAGACGTGACCTTGTTCTAGGAGCCACAGCCCTGGTGTCAGCTGAGTCCAGGGCAAGTCTGAAAGGACACCATCAAGCAAAGCATCCCTGAGTTTCCCTTAGATTTCCAGGCAAAATTCATTCCAGTTATTTGACTATATTGAAAAGCATAACCTTCAATGGAAAAAAGATGTCATATTTACAATGATCTATTCCCATTATGATAAGCACTCTTAATTCATTTTTGTGGTATTTAACCTTTGCAAATTCCCTTTGACTTGAGCTCATCCATATTGAGAGAGAGCCATACACCATTATAAGCTCAGAAAAGGTCACTGCGTGATACCTGCTGAAATGCACATTATCTTCTTTCCTTAGCTATGTTTTATTTTCCTGTCTTACTCCTTTACAAGAATTTGCAGGCCTTTAGATTAAGAACCCAAGGACTTTATTTCCTTAAAGCACAGAACAATAAATCAACAAACCTTGAGTGTGAGTCAGACATTTAGAGAAAATAGAGTTCATGATATACCTGTTCGCCCTGCACCTCTCAACAGCCTGCCTGTAATTTAATACCTTTGGGGCAAACAGCCAAGTTATTAAAATGAACCTCACTTTAAAATTCATTGTTGAGGAAGTCTCTCGAATTTCCTTGTGGGAAATCACCAGAATTCTGTTCGCAGTTTCCTTCTTTCTCCTGAGCAAGGAAACCAAGAGAGGCTTGTGCTAAAGCCCAGCTATTCCTTGGCAACACTCATCTTGGGTCAATATTGCTCACCAAGTGAACATGAAACACGTGCCAACATACCCATCGCCGGAATAACGCCACATGACTCCTCAGAGTAACACAAACTTCTTATTTATTGAGAAAGGTATCAGGGCCAGAGATTTATCACATACTAGGGAGGTTCTATATCATACTTACGTCCTTGGAGCCTGATACAAGGCGCGCTAAATTCTTCTCATCCGTGGCTGACACAGCTTCTCACTGTGTAATCGTGCTAGGCTCTCGGAGACCTTTGTCGGTGGCTGTCACTATTTTTGTGGGACAAAAATTTTGCTGGCCTTAAAATACTTTTTCCTGCTCCTCTTCTTTTGCCATATTTGCCACATTCATTTTCTCCCCGTCATAGTCTAGACTCCAGAACTCAGCATGTTTTTCTTGGTAGGTGGTGATTCATTATTTTTATGTTAACTTGATTGAGTTATAATTTGTATCCAACCAAATGCCCATATTCTAAGAATTCTATTCTATGAGGTTTTAAAAATTAGGTTTATAGTGTAATAATGCACACATGATAAAATTAACCATTTTAAAATAAACAGATCAACATGTTTTGACAGATGGTTATGTTGTGCCCAACACCATAACCTAGAACTGGGACACTCTTAACATGCCTACAGTTCCCCTCGTGGCACCCATAACTATATTCTAATAATGGACAGGAAATATTCCTCCCTCAGCATGAAGGAGTAAAGGGGCAGGTCAAGCCATGCTCCTTTTCATAGGTAAAAAATCAGACAATGGGCTTACTCAGATCTTTCTTCGTTGTGAGTACCATATAGAACAAAGAGAGGAATTATCATTATTTACTAATATCACTGTTTTTTAAAAAGAGCTATATGGCTTACAGAAGGAAGAATTATTGATTAAATAATTGATACAGTCAGGTATTTTAGGCTGAAGTCTGTCTTCAAATAGCTATGTAACCTTGAGCTTCATGGCAGGGGAGGAATTAAAAGACTGAAATATGAAACTTCCTTGAGATCAGGTCTCAGACCCTTATCTCCAGCTTCTGTGAATATCCCAGCCTGTGTTGAAATGGGACTAGGGAGATAGAGACCACGTAATACTCTGCGGTAAAAATCAAATGATAGAAGAGGCAGGCCCCTTGTGGAGAAAGCATTTATTGCTGCTCTTAATTTACGTCCTTCTCTACAGGGAGGGCTTAATACTGGGATAAATATTTGAGGAAATCTGGATTCAGTGCCAAGAGACTATTTCTGAAACTTCTGGTATAATCACAATTCTTTCACATAATTAAAATAGTAGGTAACACTTATATAAGGCTTACAATGTGCCAAACATTGTTCTAATGTAATGTAATATAAACACTGTGTTCTATGTATTAACACATTTAATTATTACAAAAGCCCTATGAGGTTGTGTGAAATAATAAGAAATATACATATTGGTCTCTGCCCCCGATTCTTGACTCAGAGCTCCTCAAACTCTTGTAAATTCTTAAGTGGTAAGATCACTAGGAGCATTTTTGTTCTAATGTGGTGGCTCTGGGTTGGCTCCTGGATGGGTCTTGGATGGGGGCTGGTGACCAGTCACACCAAGCCATGGTCAGAAGCTTAGAAGGAGAAGAGAAAGCCTGGAAATGAAGTTAATAACTGACCATGCCTGCACGAGGAAAGCCTCCATAAAAATCCCAGTCGTACAGTGTTTGGAGAATTTCCAGGTTGGAAAACATATCCGCGTGCTGGGGAGGTGATGGAGCCCAGCTCCAGGGGGTCAGAAGTTTCTGGGCTTGGGCCCCTCCCAGACCCTGCATTGTGTATCTCTTCATCTGGCTGTTCACCTGTATCTTCTATCATATACTTTCATAAACTGGTGTATGTAGGTGTTTCCCTGAGTTCTGTGAGCCGCTCTAACCAAGAATCAAATCCAAAGGGAAGAAAGTCATGGGAACCTCCCATTTGCAGGCAAGTGGAACAGAAGTTGTGAGCAACCTGAGAACCTACTACTTTTGATTGGCATCTGAAATGAGGGGTCAGTCTCAAGGGATCTGATGCTCTCTCCAGGTAGACAGTGTTAGAACTGAGTTAAATTGTAGGACACTTAGCTGCTGTTGCAGAATTGCTTGACATGGGAACCCCTCCATCTGGTGACCATAAGTGTCAGAAGTGTGAACGTGTAAAGAAAAAACACAGATGGAAAGATTGAGTTTTTCCAACAACGTGTTTTGATTTTTATTTTATTGATGAATAAACTGAGGCCTAAAGAAATTAAATGACTTGCCCAAGATCACACAGCTATTAAGTTGCACAGTAGAGTTTCAAGCCCAGGCAGTCAATTTTGGGCTCTAAGCACATGGTTCCAGTGGAGCGCTCAGGGCCCCACTTCTCACTCTCCACCGGAAGGATAATGCTGGTATCACTTCAGACCCTCCAGTTCCACACTGACTTTGAACCTGAAGAGCATGCGGAGTTGACAAAGGCCTCCAAGACTATCCTTCTCTTCTCTCCCTCCCTCCCTCCCTCCCTCCCTCCCCCGCTTTCCTCCTCCTCTCTCTGAAATATTTAAAATAGAAGACATACTCAATGGAGACCACTTGATTATAAAATATTTTGTCTCTATATGTTCACACATTTTAACTATTTTCTCCTCACCAGAGCTGAGTGTTCTGTAAGTTTCTAATTATTGGCAACCCTAGGGGCATAAAATAGTGTCTGGTTTGTTTTAACTTGTTTTTCCCTGATAATTAGGGAGGCAAGGCATCATTTGGGTTAGTTTTTATGGGAATAATCTGTTAGTATCCTTTGCCTTTTTTTAAAAAGAATTGAGTTTTCTATCTTTTTCTTGCTGATCCACAGGAATTCCTTATATATTCCAAAAGTGTTGAATTTGGCCTAATTCCTTCCTAGTCCTATTAGGAAGGAGCTAATTTGCCTCTGCTCTATCTTTGCCTGGATATATCATCACAGAGGTTCGATATAGTTCCCTGAACACCAATTGGTTTTGACAACTCTAGCTGGATTCTGTGTAACTCCCATGGCTTGCTCTGTCTCTGTGGTCACAATTCGAAGGTCCCAGTAACAGCACTTGAGAGCAGGAAAACCTCTTACTCAATAGCCCCAGTGAAAATCGAGGGGAGATCTCATTGGCTCCTGCTGTGACCCAGACTTCCGAAACACAGGTTTTCTCGATACGGCCAAGCAACAGTGTAAGTTTAAGGCTTTCCTTTTTGTGGCTGTTCTTATTGCTACTGTTATTCAGTCTCTCTCTCTCTTTTTTCATGCAATTTTGTCTCTAAATATGTTTCTCTTTCAGGAAGCTGAATATTTGAAAATTCAAATGATAATAATAACTGTAGGTAGGGGATGGGGATCGGAATAACTTTCTTGACAAAAGATTCATACGAAGTTTCTCTTGAATAAAATGTACTCTTTGAAATGTACTATAATTTCACGTTGAAATTTTAGATTTTCCTGAACCTATTTAAGCAAAACGACATACCTGTTAATTATTTTTCTAGTCCAATGGAATTTTAAACCGAGAAAATGACTCTCCCCGCAGAGGCAGGGGTAACCCTTTTGTTAAATCAAGTTGTCAAGGGTAACCAGTCCTGCTGGGTTTCACCCTGCTGTGGCAGAGTGAGAAGCAAGAATATGAGGCATATTTTTGCCTCAACATTTTATTCTTCCTCCTTACATTTTTGTTTTTGTCAGTTGAAATATATATCTTTAAGCTTACTTGCTTATAATTATGAGCTATTCACTGCGTGAAGTCAAGCAGACAGAATGAGGTTTAAAAAGTGCCTTGGAAGGTGATGAAAACTCCGATGTAATGTCAAAGTCTTTTCTTCTCATTTAAATAAAAAGCAAGGATTGCTTTTCATAACTGTGAGAATGTGACTGGCATTCGTGAAGTGATACCTTTATTATATGAGGCATAATTCATGTTACTGTTTTTCATGACAGACCAATAATTACTTAGGGTTCTGCCAACCTCCTTCTAACTGTCACTCAGCAAAAGTGGTTTTGGATTCATAGTCACTCAGCTTTCGGTGGTGAGGTAATAACATTCCAGCGCAGGGGAGGAGAACAGTCCTTTTTCCTTGTTTCCTCTTAGGTTCTCTAACGGGGGCCCTGTAAAGTTAGACTGACAAAGAGGGGACTAGCAAGAAAAAAAAATTGGTTTTTAGCATGTGTGTGTCACTTACTCACGGAAATGCCCAGGGGATGAGCACAGCAGTCCCCAGTTTTCCATGGTTTCGTTTACCCACAGGGAACCCCAGTCTGAAAATATTAAATGGAACATTCTAGAAATAAATAATTCATAAGTTTTAAATTGTGCACCATCCTGAGCAGGTCCCGCTCTGTCTTCTTGCCCAGGCTGCGCCTTACCGCTTTGTCCAGCATCTCCTCGTTGTATATGCCACCCACCTGCTAGGCACCTAGTCACTCTGTCAGTTACAAGAGTGGCATCGCCGTGACACAGTGCTGGCGCTCAAGTCACCCTTATTTTACGTAATAATGGCCCCAAAGCGCAGGGTAGCCATGCCGGCAATTCAGGTGCAACAAGAGCCGAAAGCGCTTCCAAGTGAAAAGGTAAAAGTTCTCGATTAATAAGGAAAAGGAATCGTACGTTGAGGCTGTGAAGATCTTTAGTAAGAAAAACTTTCCATCTGTGACATGGTGAGGAAGGTCAGATGGCAGCCGTGGGAATCCTGAGCCACGCCGCATGTTTTGCCCTTTGATGCCCTTGTCACACGAGGGCCTGTGACCTTCCAGAAAGGCTCTCCCACTCAGGACCTCCCCGAGCATTGCCTGAGAAGCTGCCCCGTCCCGTCCACGCCAGCGCTGCGCGCTCTCATCCCAGAGAAGCGCCTGCGGCGGTTTCATTAGAGAAGATATGTCCTTTATATCTGCATCACTTTGAGCTAAACAAAAAGAGCTAAACTGTTTCGTGTATTGGGCGGCCCTTTGTGTTTCTTTTTAATAAATATGCTAAGTTTTTGGTCTACTTTTAAATTAATTTTTAGCTGATTAGAGTACAGCATTACACGATGTGAGTTGAGTGTGTCAGGGGGGGGAGATTTTTCCGTCCAGCAATTTGAATTTAAAAGAAAAGCCTGGGTTTATAGAAAAATCTTCTTGTGGAAGAAATGTCATTGAAAAGTAACTAAATAGCACATTGGGTTTAGTTTTCTTCTAATGAAACTTCAATTCCAATACCGCTTAGTCTGATGTAGTGGGCAAACCAGAAAGACTGAAAAACAGTGCCGGGTGCAATTACCTGTGTGTTTTCTTACTTCCCTGGAAAGAGCTAACTCACTGATAATTTCGTCCTTAAAAACTGGCTATTCTCTGAGTCAGGGTGATAATTTGATGGCCACGGTTTGTTTGGTTCAGGGTATGGGAAAATGTCACCATCTGGAGGAAACAGGCGCCAGGAACTCCTTCACAGTGGTGACAAGAGGAAATGACATAATAGAAATGAGAGTTGAAAAAATGCTAGCGACTATTGCTAGTTCATGCATTTATGCCTCACTGTCACCCAATTATCCTAATTAAATTTTCAAGCTTGGCCTGGTATCAACATGCTTTAAAAATACACATTGTTATTTTAGAGTCAGGCTGATGTTAGGCAGCCTCTGGCTTAGCCGTAAACTGTTTTCATAAACAGAGTGGGTCTGTGCTTTATTTGTGGAGATCTGAGCACTTCCAGCCCTTTCTACCTCTGCAGCTGGCAAGCCTGGGCCCACGTTGTCGTCATCCGCATGGCAGTTGCAGAGGACAGGCGCTCACCAAAACAAGGGGGTGGCAGTTGGCAGTTCCTGCCAGGACCCCTGGCAGCGTGGTTGGGGATAAAACACCCAAACCTGTCTGCTGTTGCCCTGGGCAGAAAGACATTGCTCCAAGCACAGGTTGATTTTTATAGTGAATGTGCTCTAAGTATTGAAAAAAGTTTCTTTAAGCAAATAAATGTTAACAAGGGGGCCAAGGGTGTACAGGGTCACCCCTACGTGAGCTGGGCCTATGCCCATCCCGCACATCCTGTATTCCGCAAGAGAACCCTGCTATCCACAGGGGCAAAGATATAATTAGGGATAGCTTCTTTCTTACTGGTATAAATTAAGGTAAGTTTCAGCTCTTGCTCCAATAGTGGAAGAATCTATGGTTTAGTGATTTCCAAAGGTGTATAGGAAAAGCTCTTATTTTTTGAGGGAGAAAATTTCCTATTTCAAAATTGCCTTTCAATTCAATCTTTTTATAACTAAGGACCTTAGGATTTTCCCGTGTGGATAAATATTCTGGACTGGCAATTTGGGGCTTGGCATACATTCACCTGTTTAAATGAGTAAGGTAGAAAATTTCTACTCGATTAAGTTTTCCTTGCCAAATAAAACAAAATGGAACAAGCAAAAAAAAAAAATCTATGTTCTGGGTAAAACTTGCTTTAATATTTGAACTTTTAAAGGTGAATAAGGATTCAGCCACCCTTCCACTTCAAGCTTCCGTAATTTTGATAAAATCTCATGTGGTCCACTGATTCTGAAAGCTGGAATGACAAGGCGTTTCTCTCTTTGGTTGTTAAAGGGCAATGCTGCATCCCACGGGACTAATTGATCAGGATTTGCAGAATATGGTCAATAAGTCCTTGTTTGCTAGTGATTTCTTGGCAACCTTGCAAAATCACTTAATTTTGTAGTTCCTTTGATTTGCCGTGTTATAAAAAAGAGATAATTACAAACCTAAAATAATTAATTCTAGAAAGGAATACAATTAAACCATACCAAACACACTGGCTTATTTTTATTATTAAAAAAAATATTCTTAGATTACCTTGAAGCAGTTTGGATGTCCATGACCACGCAAAGAGCAAATACACAATAGGAGGGGAAGAGATTTTAATGTTATTGTGTAGTTGCTGAAATAGCTGAAAAAAACTTTACAAAGCTTCCAGCTGATTTCATGCAAGTGGGCTGGTTAGTGTGGGAGAGGGTCTGTGCCAAAATAGTCACGTTTTACTTGAATTTCACATCATTCATGTTCTTCCCTAAGTTAAGCTTACTTCTTTGGGAAGAAAAGAAGATTCTGATCAGTTTAATTCTTTTTGGATATTGTTTATTTTGTATATCTTCACATAATATAAAGGTTAAACTAGGACCAGTGTGAATGTTTTTAAATCTGGTGGGAGTGGGTATTGGAGGAACAAAATAGAGGCAGAGGTTCTTGAGGAACAGGAAAGGGTGGGTGCCTTCACTGGGGTCCTAAGAACCGGAGGACCTCACAAAACTCTGTCTCTGGAGAAGAGGGTTAACTGAAGAGGAGGGGACTCTGAGGATGAAGCTGGTCAAGGCCATGAACCAAACAATGGCGAGGTTTTCCTTAGGATTTGGACTTCTAAGACATAACATGGCATTGGAGCATTTCAAGAACTGAACAAAAGTGTATTTGTATTTTAATTTCCATTCATGAGGAAGAAAATCTTTGTTGTTCTAGATGCACACTAGAAATTTCTACGGTAGTGGTGGAAGTTCTTTTTTGAATGCAGGAGAATTCTGTAGAAAATAAATTTGTGGAAAATAAATTTGGGGGAAAAGGTGATGTATTGATGAAGGATAGCAAATGATGGCATTTGTCATTACCTCAAAGAATGGAAGAATAGATGTATTGGGACATTGGTATCCAAAGGCATCACATGGCTTTTCTTCTAATGATACTAAAGTTAGAGAAAAGAAAGGCAGCGGTAACAGCCTAATGATGGACCATTTACCAGACCAATTATTAAAGAGGGGTGGAGGTGAAGCTCTGGAACTGTTGAAGGACCTGCTGGGAGAAACCGCGATTTCGCATGACTCTCATTTTAACCATGGCTCATTTGCATAATGTCTCATTTTTATCATATCTTAGGCTCTCAGATATTAAATTACAGCGATGATTAAATTTTCCAGCAGGGGGAGCTATCCCCTTAAATTTCCTTTCCTGGACCATAAAGGTCATCTCGAAGGCTTTCTGTACCCCCAGACAAAGATAGACTAATGTTAAGTTCTCAAGTCACTGAGGTGTTCAGGCATGACACTGTCTGGACTGGGTAATGTCCTGATGAGATGGGAGCACTAGCTGCATCCCCACCTGCTCTGTTTTGTGCCATAAAGAAGGTCTACCTCAGGCAACTGGCTCTCAAATGTCCACCTTTGGCCACAAGAGGACAGGAGAAGATCATGTGTATAGGTTCGTAGAAATCCAGCACCGTGAATGGAAAGCCATCTCAACATATGCCGTCTACTAATGGAAAGTCAAGACTTTTGTTTCCTTTAGAACAAAATGATTAGATTTTTATTATGTTATAGATTTTAAATGCTTCTTAGGGAAGATGGTCTTCAAACTTTAACTCATCAATCGTGTTTTATCTTTAGACTGCAAAGCATATTTGCTTTACATAGTCTCCCATGCATTTAACCTATTAACAGGCAGATAATTTTTTCAAACCTTTTTAATTTGCTTCATATTCAGTCCTGTTTAGGTTCTTCAAGTGCATCGGCCCACACTCCCTGCAAGGATCTCCTGGGAGACTCGGTCACTTTGCTCTGGGGTTGTCCAGGCAGCAGTCCCTGCAAGAGCTGAGGCTTGCGGGAAAGACACGGCCTCCTGAAGCCTTGAGCCTTGCTTGAGGTGACCACTCACACTAGGGACACAGCTGTGGGGGCCCCATTTGCTTCCCTGCCCAGGATGACCCTGCAAGCTCAGCAGATTTTCCTGGCCCAGGGAGTTTGTAACCAAATAGAAATGGGGGTTTGGATGCCTGTCACCACAAAAGCCAAACTCATGAGGCAGAAGCTGGTGCAAAAGGAAGGAGGTGTTATTCAGGGGCTGCGTGACGCAGAAGAATGGCGGACTCCTGTCTCAAAACCCATCTCCTCTCTCTGCAGTGGAAAAAGTCCAATCGTCTTCAGCCAGGCCACAGCAAAGGTCAGTCTTCAGAGTTCCTGCCCCATTGTAAAGTACAGGTGGCTGCTCAGTGGTCTTCGTCTCCATCCAGGTGGTTTAGCTTGTGCCTGGCTGCTGTCCATTTCAGGCTGCTAGGCCCCGTGGCAGTGTGCTCTTGGGTGAGAGTGTACGATTGCACGGCAAGTGCATCGCCAAGTGGGCAAGGAGAGATCCTTTGTTCCTCTGGAATTACATTAGCTTTGGCTGGGATGGACTAGGTGCTTTCTCAAAATGACCAATCAACTTCCCAAACTTTGCACTTTGGGTGGGTCTACCTCCCAACGAACCCCTTTTGTCCCTGGGCTGGACTGACAGGCCTCTTTGGTCCGTGAACTTCCTCTGCACCATTTTGACTTCTATGGCACATGTGCCTGGCCTCTCCTGGTCCCATCCCAAATTTGGTATGGGGGTGGAGGGCAGGGCTTTCTTTCTATCCAATTTTCTTGCTAGCTTTTCATTTACTCTGTGTAAGACCCTCCCCTCCCTGAGCTGCCACTTTGACCAGTGGGGGAGACTCCCTGGTGTTCTGTTTTGTGGTAACAGTTGGACTGAGACCCCAAGTCCAAAACCAGAACAGCAGGATGGACCAGAACTTTCTGGGCTTCTGGAGCCCAAACTCCCAAATTAGAGTCACCCAACCTCTACCCCCACCCCACACTCTACTGGAGCTGGGATGTCATTCAAGCTTGGTTTACTCTTCAAAACCCTCTAGGTAAAAAAACAAACAAAACAAAACAGTAGACGAAGGCTCAGAGGAGGCAGACTCCAGTCCTATGTGGCTTAAACAAGACTCCACCCCAGGCCTCACTCCTGCGGAAGCCTTTGCATGTTGGAATCTCTCTAAGAGTCTAAACAAAACCTTCTCAGCTTTTCTCCTTATTTATTATTTTCCTCCAAAGCCATTTTTGCTCTTTCCTTTTGCCTCTTCTATTCTGCCAGCCTTTCCTCCATTCTGGCTATAATAAAATATTCAAGAGACCCTTGACATACTAAGACAGTAATTCTCGGCCCTAGATAGAGGTTAGACTCTAGGATACTTTTAAAAATACCAAGCTCTATACCCCTCTCCCACCACAGACTTACTGGATTAGACATCAATGTTTGTAAACAGCTCACCAGAGCTTTCTGGTACACAGCCAGGGCTGAGAACTATGAAGGGAAGGAATAGCTTCAAGAAGAATGTAATCCTGGGAAAAGGGAGGCTTAAGTAGTAAGTCAATATAATAAAGGAGAGGTAACTCCTGCAAGGAAAGGAAAGCCAGTAAGAGGGAGAATTAAGCCTTTTCTCTCCAATTATAAAAACTGGCAGAGATACATCTTTTTCTTTGATATTTTCTCTCCCTGATGTTTTTCTTCCTTGTTTTCCCCTCCTTCTCCTGGAAGGGGACGAGAGGTAAATGAATATCAGGTTGAAGGAGACTGGGCTGGAAAGAGCGAGGGAGACTCAAGAGAGGACTTGAGGGTTACAGACATCATAGCAAGTCCTGACATCCCCGTTTGGCCCCTGGCAACCCAGCTGGTGGCACAGGGAAGATTTTCAGCAACACAGCATCTGTTCTCAGGGCTCTGGCAAGTATTGCCAACTCATTGACGTTCTTAGACACTCTCACTCATTTCTGTTACTTCAAAATCCTTTGCCTTAACATCTTCCCTTTCTTGAGGATCCTGCCTTTCAAAATGATCCCTTCCGTCTGCGACTTCTGAAAGAAGAGCTGACTCACTGAGACCTAATTACTGCCAAGACATAAGAACCTTAGTCTGACAGTTCATCAATAGTTATCTTTACCATCTAGGAAGTACCATGGGTGTTGGTATACACAAATGTCCCCACGTTTCAGTGTCCCACTAAACTAGAATGGTATTGCTGTAGAAATGGGGAGACGAAATAGGTTTTAGAAAAATTTAGGGAGTAAATATCAGTGATGAATTAGATATAAGGTATGAGAAACAGGTAGATGTCAAGAATAACTCTTGAGTTTCTGGCTTACATAACTGGAATAAATTAGTCCAAATTTTAGGGAAGAGTGCAATGTAATAAAGTTTTATTATTCCTAAGCACCACAGCAGTTACAAAGACAAGTAAGACTATGACTCAAGTCTAGAAAGTTCACCATACCCTAACAAAGACAATATTTGGAAGGCTATAACAAGTATTCCCTTGCATGTATATAGTCTACAAGTTAGACAGTTAACAGAACATTCTAATTTTAGATAGTTGTAAGTCAAAAGTGGGTAGAAACAGAATCAAGTTTTAGTATATGCGTAAGATGCTTGCATTGGTAATTGACCATGGATGAGTAAATGTTCCAAGCAAAATCACAGACCGCCAAAAAATTCTAAAAAATAAAAAAATAAAAATAAATAAAAAGAATAAATCACAGACCAAATACAAATGCCCAAAGGAAACTTGACTACTTGGGTAGAGTGTTCAGTATTATGGAAGTTCGTTTTCACTTACATGTAAAATTGCTAAAACCCCTTGTGCTATTGGGAGAGCTTGATTTAGTTCTAACTTTACCCAGCAGATAAAATTCTGTCCAGCTTCGACTTTGTGAGGGAGGAGTTGGTGTTATCACTAACACTTTCTTATTGTGGGTTCAGGCTCTGACTTCCCATACATCTCACGGTGCATGGCAAGGCCACTTCTTTTGTCCGCTGAGACTCCGCTGCTTTGATACACCTTTGATCGAATTCAAGTGAAATCGACTTCTGTTTGCTTTAATAGACTTCAGGACCTTACCTGTGCCCCTGTAGAAGAGCCACATTTTAACAAATTTTGAGGCTCACGGCTTTCTGATTTTCCAATTCACTTCCCTTCCATTCTGAATGATATTGAATTCCTTACACTGCTTATGCAAAGATGAAAGGCTAGATATTTTTTCATCCCAGGCCTTTGATATTACAGCTACTATTGCAGGGTATATGATGACTTGTCATTTAATTCCTTTGAGTCTCAGTTTTCTCATCTGTAAAATGAAGGAGAATTACCTACTGTCACTACCAGTAATTCTGGGATTCTATGCTTTCTACCTACTTCTTAGTTACTCTAAACTCTGTCTCTAGAATATACAGCCTTGAGTTATTAAAAATTTTTTAAACTATCACTTAACGGTTTATGTTAATAGGTACTTTCATAAAATCACAGAATAGTTAGAAAGTGAGAGTGCTATGAATACTAAGCATAACAAATTTATTGCCTTAGTGTACCTCCAAGTTGATCAAAATAGTCACGTGGAATGTGTTTTAACATACAGATATTCTAGGTTTCTTCGTAAACCCACTGAATCAGAATCTCCAGGAAAACAGAAGTAGGCATGTACATTCTTCCTGTGGTTAAGTACATTAAATACTCATTCTATACAACTGTATCTTACTGTAAGTTGGTATGAAGCTTGAAAATTTCAGTACTGTTTATCTCTAAACTGTATCATTATTTCTGGGTCTGGGTTTGTTCATATGTTTATATGATGTCCTGTTCTGAAATCCTCTCTTCCTTTATGTTAAAATCCTATCCATCAGTCTTAATTATGATTAAGCCGTATCTCCTGGCTAAATTACAGCTCACAACTCTGTGCCAGGGACTTGGCTAGGCCTCACTGCAGGTGACCCTCGTGGTGACCTTTAGACAGCTGAGGAATCAGAGGCTTAGAGAAATGGGACAGTTGGCCTAACCATCACTCTGCAAGTGACAGACATGGGTCTGAACACACCGTTTCATCAGGTGACATTTATCTGTCACTGTCTACATAGACCACTTTCCTTGCTCACTGCACAGTACAGCTCCCAAGCTTCCCCCTCATAGCATCATTCCCCAGAACCTGCAGTCTGAACCCCACAAATGAGCTTATTTGTTGGTTTTGCTATTCTCTCCCATGTGTCTGCTATTTGCTCAAGTAGACCTCAAATCTAGCAAAATCAAGGGCCATTTTCTATAGGCTCACTAGGTAAGCTCAACTAAACTTGTCAATTGATTAGACATGGGGAACACATGTGAATCAGGAAATGTGTAAGATCATTTTAGTGTTTATAGAACAATAAAAAATAGCAACAATAAAAAATCTTAAATTCAGCTGCAATCTTTGTTCTAGAAATACATTATTTTTTAAACATATGGAAACCTCAGCTGGAAGAGAACCATTTATTTCCCAAAGGCCATATTTAGATTCTTGGAAAAGTTGGTCCATTCCCCTGGGATCACTATTCTCAATGGAATTGTGCTGACCCAGAAAATATGAAAATTTTGGTCTCATAAAATCTTTTCTGACTTAAATCAATTCCAGATGAGCAGAGCTATACAGTTCCCTTATAGAATTTGCACCCTGAAATGGAATACCCCTAATCTTTTAACCCAGAATTGTGTAGATGGATTTGCTGATGCAGTCACAATTTTGAGTTGGGTCATTTTATAAAATGGATGAAGTAAAGGGTGTTTTCCTTTATCTTAGGAAAAAAATTTTATTCACTTATTAGTACTCATATTTGCTTCAGAGTATTGCTGGCTTCAACATTAATAATTAAAGTTAAGTCTAGAGAAACATTTTTAGATGGCTCTGATCAGAAGTAAATTTGGTTAGAGGGAATTAAAATTCTCTTAATTGGAAATTAAAGATATTTGCCGGAGTAAAAGTGTGAGAGACTTCTAATGGTAAAATATGATCATCTTAATTGTCTGCTTTTGTCTTCTTTATATTTTAGTATGTTTTTCTAACTTACTTCTGTATAAACTAAGATTTTTTTTGGAAAAATTATAATGTATATTATCAGTTTTTTCTCAAGCATCTTGAGCATTTAAAATTATGCAGGAAACTTTTTGTTGTCCTTTTGAGTACTTCCTAAGTAAGTTAGGAAGGCTAGGATACTAAAATAAGTTATTTTTTATAATTAAAAAAATTAACAACTAGTGAAGTTCTTTGAATTTTTATGACTTAAGTGGACAAAATATCATTTCTCCCAACGGTAAAATTGGGTTGTGAAATAATGTGGGGCTTAAACATTATTAACTTAATTGTAAAGGGTAACAATTTTCAACTGTAAAATTAGCAATTTTACAATTTATTTCCCACTAGTGTTGGTAAACATACAGAAAAGAAAATAGCTTGGATTTCTTAAATTCTTATGGATCTTTGGTTAGGGGTTTAGAGGTAATATGAAGTTGTAGATTTATTGTAAAGATGTTACTTCAAATAAAATTTAGGAAACCTTTCTTGTCCCTTAAGAATGGATTGAATACACTTAGTTAGATCCCATTAATTTTTCAAAACGTTGTTCAGAAATTACGTGTAATTTCCCCAAAGCCCCATCACTGCAGTGCTGAATTTTCATCCTGTTGACACTGCCTACTGCCAGACGCGCCTTTGCTGGGCCCCACAATAGGGATGGGAACGCAGGGTTGGGCTCTGGGCCTTAGTTGCTTTTGCACTGCTTTGCAGTCACCAATTATGCTTATTCTCCGAGTGCCTGTTGTATACAAGCCATGGCTCATGTTAGAGGCTCCACAATATTTTGAAATGTTTACATTTTCAAATTTACAGAGAGTTTACAGAGAATGATTGGAGGGGCACCCAATTTTAATTCCATATATATTCAAATTGGTGTAATAGGCAAGGAAAAACTACCTATTTATATTAGTTGGCTCAGAACATTTACGGGAGCAGTCAGCCTAGCAGGACACATACTTATTCTCAAGATAAAATTTCATTTTTCCTTAGATCTTCTGGGAAATGCCCTAGAGTCAGTTTGAACACAGGGAACAAAACTCCCTGATTTACATTCCTGATCAAAGTGGAATCTATAGCTTGGTCCTCACAAGTCAGGATAAACCCACCTGACTCAGAGCTAAGTGCCTTTTTATTGTTTTCAAAACTTATCCAAAGGACAATTGTATCACTATTAAGGGTAGTCAAAAGTACAAGCAATGTTGCTAAAGGCAATTAAAAAATGTAGTTTCCAAAAATACTTCTGGTATGGCTGAGCGCATGTTTGGGATGAGAGGTTCATCTCCCAAAGGACTTCTTTGAAAAAGACCCTGCCCACTTGGTATGTTTGTTTTGAAACCAGTCATTATTTTTTTACTCATTCTGCTGCATTTAATTTAATTTATATCACATCTCAATTGAGATACACATCTGTGAACAGCTTTGAGAGCACTGCTTGATTTTTAAAAACATTGCGTTGTACCAACATTCTATGCTCTACAATGTGAAACATGGACTTTAGCTTCTATCTTTAAAAGTCAAGTTCTCTAGATAGGTTGCAATCCTACAAGTAGTGAATAATCGTTGTGAAGGCCCTTGGGAAACATGCATTTAGAAAAGTGAGCATTTGGTAGGTGTCTGAAAGATACCTTAATATGTCAAAATTAAGCTTGACAAACTGGACTGAGACATACTGTAGAATTTAATTACTGCAAGGGCTCTTAGAGATGATCTAGTTACAACTCATATTTTTAGATTTGAAAAAAAATTGATGCTTAAAAACTTACATAACTTTAAAGTAACTTTCATTCCTCAGAGCACCCTATGCCTCCACCCTGCAGCAAAACATCGTTCTACCGTCCAAATGGTGCCAATGCTGTTTGTTACTTCAGAGTACCCATCACTGGAATACTGTTTGACAATGGGCACTTATGAACACTTCTGTATTTCTTTAGCCTTATTTATAATTCCTCATTCTTTACAAAAATTAATATATTTCACATTTTAAACATCTATAGATGTCTTGATTTCTATGCAATGTGTATCCTGACTTTGCATTTCTGGTACTGCCTATTCTCTTATTCAGTTCAAAAGTTGTCTTTTATATAATACTGTATTTTGCTGTATAATGCACACCCATGTTTTGGGCCCAAACTTTCAGGAAAAAAACGTTTGCTTTAATTCAGTTATGTATTTATTTATATTTAGAAACATATAAAATATGATAAATTGATTTTCATATTCCAGGCTATTATTTTGCATACAGATTTTGTTACTGCTTTCTAGAGTCACACTTTTAATGCATAAGCATAGATAAAAGAATTAGAAACATTTATGTAGATACAGAATTAGCACTACTTATGTATAATGTACATCCTTATTTTTCCCTAAAAAATTTGGGCAAAAAAATACACATAATACATGGCAAAATATGGGTATATAGAATGAGAATTTTGTTTAAGAATTTTATATATGTGTAAGATTTTTTTTAGTGTCATCTCTTAAGCCAGATGAATTCCTTCTCTATTCTTCATGTTTCATAATAAGTGTCTCTTCACTGGGAATGTCTTCCCTGATCTCTCATGACAGGTGGGTTGTACCTCCTCTGAAACTTCAGCATTGGACACCCCCATTTCTCCCTTATAACTCTCAACACATTTATATGAGTTGTTCATGCTGTAATAGGGAATATTGGGGCCCCTGAAAATGGGCAAGTTCCCCCACTAACATGGCTGGGGGAAGGGGAAGCAGAGCAGGGCCACCGAGAGTTACTCTGCATATCTAAAGAACTTAGCCAGTGTTCTACCGTTGTTACAAAGCGAAGGCAGGGAGATGGGTGTGACTCTTACTCGTGATGCAGGGGAGCGGTCTCCCCAGCTACTGTGTCTGCTCGAGCAGCTTGGAGGTGTTTCCTACATCACAGGACCAAGCTTACCTGGACTAAAAATGGCAACAGAGGAAGCCAGAATAAAACAGACTACTGGCAAATGTAACCGGGGTTACATTTTGAAATGAGCATTACAGAGATCTGCCCCAGAATTTAAAGGCAAGCATGGCAGCCATGCTAGAGCTCTGGACCCTGTGGGAAGGAGAGTAGGAGGGCCACGAGAAGCTCTCTTTATTTTGAGCTCTGGACCATGCAACGTGTGAAGGAGAAGCCTCTTGACTATCTAGCAGCTGCATGGGGTTTTGGCCTCGCAGTTTGAAAGGATGCAAAAGGATCCCCACTTGTGCACCATGAGGATGCAATTTTGGGTTAAGAGCAGGAACCTAGCTGAGCATGAACTCCTGGAAGAAGCCAGAATATAAATGGGAATCTGCCCAGCTAAGCTACAAATTTCTATTTCTTTTCCTGAGAGACAGTACCTCTGACTGGCCGGGTTTGTTAAGGGGAGGCAAGACTGTGTGTTTCTGGGTGTTTTTTTGTTTCTGAAGGGTGTGGGATTTAATGGCAGAATTCCACCATTATTCTAAACCTGTATAACTTTTGAATAAATATGCCTTTCCTTTTCATAAGACTCTGGCATTGGGAGCCACGGTTCTTATTGGCGGTGGGGACTAGAGATCAGTGGTTCTGTTACAATGCCGGCTGCCCGGGGTAGACTTGGGTTTCCATGAGGACAGAGACCTCATCTGTCTTAGACTCCACTATTTCTCCAGCATGCACAGGGCAAGCACATCTATCCAAACTCTAGAAATATAATTCATACCAACTTAAGCAAGAAAAAAGTCTAGAACTAGAAGTGGGTGGTTTCATCCTAACTGTGTCCCTGGACTCAAATTTTGTCCTTTAGATTATTTTTCCTTTTGTTGTTTTTATTCTTAGACAAGTTCTGCCTTTGTAGGGGCCAAGATAGCTCTGGTTGCTCCAGTTTTATGTAATCCTCAATACCCCATGTCTTAGAAAAAGATCATGTCAACAAATATCCCAACTAGGGTTTTCAACGGTCTGTTGAGTCATGGGCTACTACCTTGAGTCTACTACCATGGCTGAGGAGTGAGGCACTCTTTAGCCTGGGTCAGGAGACCACCCAGAAACTAAGAACAGAAGTCATTTCTATCTATGCACGTGGATTGAGAGTAGGTTGAGAGTGATTCTAAAGGGAGAAAAGGAATTTCTGTACTACAGCAGGAGGAATGTGTGCTTGACAAGCAGAAACATTGATAACAAAAAGAATATTAATAGCTAATTTTTATGAGTGCTTTATGTGTATTTACTAATTTAAGATGTCCACTAAACTGCTTCAAAAGTTGACATTGACTGAACAGATGAATGAAAACAAACTTTCATGCCTAAGATTTATGTTTCATGCCTATGACATATTGGTATTATTACGATTATTACTATCATTAACATTATTGTTATTATTGACTTCTAGAAACTTTACAAACTACAGTTCTTTACAATTCTAAGTTGTTAAAGGTTTTTATTGTCACTTTAAAAAAATGATTTGAATGGCTAACATTCCTGTAATTGTCTCTCATGCATTATGTATTTAAAGAACTTTGTGCAAGTCTTTGTGTCTTGCAATTTGCATGTCATTTGTGGCTTTTATTTTTCTGATTTTTAGCCCAATTACCTGCTATCTTCCTGTGTTCCCTTGGGTAAGGTAGCCAAGTTTCTTTTTGTAATTTTAATTCGGGTGTTTGCATAGTCAACTGAGCTTCCTTCCACGCCTTCCCTATTTATTTAATGTAAGATAGCTTCTCACCCTCATCCTGACCCTTGAGGTTTAGTTTCTCTTGTTTTTTTGAAGAAACATTCAGCTTTACTACATGACTTTTCTGTCTAAAATCTGGTCCAATGAAGAGATACTGCTATTTTACTAAACCTATTAATCTCAGCTTTCATTTTGTTATTAATTTCCCTATTTTAATTTCACCCATGTTTTTCTTAAATAGTCTGAATTTCACATGAAGAACTTACTATTTTTCCTGTGAGTTTTAATTTTCTCCCAGGAAATTTAGCTATTTATAAGTTCTTAAACTCACTTGGTTCTTGAAACCCTTGAGGCTATGCAAACGTCTGTGTGAATGTGCCCGGACAGACACATTTTCCGGAAAAAAGGGTGATGGCCGTCATCAGTGTTCAGTCCTATGATTCATGAACATTTCAGAGTTGTGGCTCCCTCACCATATTACTGCTGATCATTGGTGAGCTGATTTTTGACTCCTCCCACAACAAAGAAGGGCCGTGGCTTTTCTTCATGGTTGTGTCTTGACTTTTGTCTCAATTTTGTAGTATGTAAGGTCATAAAAATATCAGAAGGGAGCTCAGACTATCATTGTTCTTCACAAGGCAAGTGTTTTCTGTCCCTCCTGCATGCTGACCAGGCTGCTAGCAGTCAGGTCCCTCCTCCTCCCTCATAATATACTCACGTTGCTAGGCATCTTTTGCCTTGGCTATGCCTCAGGGATTGGGATCCTTTCCCAAGTCTAGACCCAGGAGGAATTCCCACAGACTCTCTGTGCCACAAGGGTAAAACGAAGATAAGTTTTAAACACAACAGACTACTTGTACTAGTTTCTAGGATTAGAGGTGAGATGGAGTATGTGTTACAATTCCAAGGGTTCTTAGGCAGACAATGAAGGGGTTAAAGGGTAAGGAACAGGATATAATGGGCCCCCAGCATTGAGATGTATGACTGGATTAACATATGAGAGGCAGAAAGGACAGTGCCTGTGATTCTTCCCTATAATCTTAGCTTTCTGCCGCATAGTTATTGCAGAGACAGAGATCTGTTAATATATACCTGCATGAGTGTCAGTGTGTGTGTGTAGTGATGTAGGTAGGAATGGGTCCAATATATACATATTGTTAGCCAGTGTGATTGGGAAGGGCAGCAAATATAATTTAATCTTTATTTATTAAATATTATGGAAACATATCCTTTAGAAAATGAGTCTTCTGCAATCTCAGTCATTCAAATATAATTACTGTTAACTCCATGGAGTCTATTCTTCCAGATACTTTATGCGCATGTATTAAAATAAGAGCAATGTGCATGTGTTGGCAGCAGCAAAGATGGCATCAAGTGTAAGACTAGTGGAGTCACATCAGACCTTGTTTCATCTACCTTGGTACTTGAGTTATGGCTAAGTAAGAATTCAGAGTCTAGACTCCAACTGTAAGAGAAAGTTTATTTAGAAAGTCATGGAGGTAGAAGAAGTGAGCCGTAGAAGAAATGAGCTCAGGAAACAAGTTACAGAGGCAAAAGAAGGGCTGTTCAAGTTTAGGAGAAAGAGAGGCAAGAGAAACACACTTGTAGGAAGGGGATGGAGAGGGGCACAGGCATGTTCCATAGAAAGAGCTCCATTGGGTCCTTTGTTCTAAGGGCTTTTAAGGGTGGGGATTTTAGGGGAGGTGCCGGGGAGGATCTCAATAGCGTATTCATCAGCTTTCCAGGTGTGTCTTTCGGTCATGGTCTCCACTGATTGGTTGGTGCCAGGGCAGGGGGTCCCTTGCTCTGACATCAACCTTTGCATTGCTTGTCTGGTTTTGCTGCTTTTCGGGGCCTGGAGATGAAACAGCTGAGGTCTAGATGTTATCCCTAGGGGTTAATGCTTAAGGGAGTGGTCATGCAAGGTCCCTATGAGAATCTCATGAGGCCGCTCTTTAATCCCTCACTCCTCCCCCAACGGGGTCTACCACAGGACTAGCAACATGCTAGGGGAGGAAGGTCAGTGGAGGGCCTGAACAGCCTGACCAGCAGCATGCTAGGGGAGGAAAGGTTACCCTCGGGGCAGATTCTTGTTTTCCCAGTTTTGCCTGTTGCTAGGTAACTGGGACTTTCTGCCCTGGTGACATTCTGTACCTTGCCTATTGTCCTGCTCTGCTCATGCCTGAGTGCCTACCATACATATACCCACGCACATATATTTTATACAGAATTGTGCTATACATAACCCTGTTCTGTAACTTGTTTATTCAGTGCCATTATTTTAAAAATAAATCTTGAAAGCCTCAAATATGAGTATTGCCTGAAAAGTGTACTGAAGAGCACTAGATCTGATTAGATCTCTAAAGGAACATCAGGGAGAAATTTAAAAGGTGCTAATGACAAAGTTTGGAACCTCTCATTAAAATCAATTATTTCATTTTTTAGAAAGTAAAATGCAAGTGTAGGATTGGAGATAATCTGAATTCAATGATTGCAGCAGCCACTAGCTGAAAACTGATGGAACACGATGTTGCTTAGGAACTGTGTTACAGTTCCAGAGGGGTTCTGTTTTTATATTATTTTCAACTATTTAATAGGGCTCAAATTAGAGCAGAAATTATTAGACAAGGTCGAGTCAATGTTAGATTAAGAACTGAAATTTTAACAAGTTTCGAGATACATGCTTAATATTTTGCTCTTTTTGCCCTTGAAATTGATTCCTCAAAACTGGATATGGTTACTAAAATATTCACATTCCATGACATTAATCTAAGAGGGGATTAAACTGGAGGCATCAAGGTCAAAGGCTGTGGCCATATGGGTAGTAGAAATGAAAGAACTGAAATCTGTATCTCCTGTCTCTTAGCCAAGCTCTCCTTTTGGTAAAACATTTATTATTTTTAAGTAATTACAGGCAAAAGAATTACAAAAATATTGCAGAGAGGGCCTATGTACCCATCAGCCAGCTTTCTTAAAAGGTAGCTAACATTGCCTGACCTGGGAACTCAATTGGTTAGAGCTTTGTCTCAAAACACCAAGGTTGTGTATTAACATCTTTATATAAAGAGACACCAAAGAGCTCTATCTTTCTCTCTCTCCCCCGCGAAGTGAACACACAGAGGAAAGACTGTGTAAAGACCAAGCTGGAGGGTGACCATCTGTGAGCCAGGAAGACCTCACCAGACTCTCAACCTGCTGGTACCTTGATCTTGCATTTTGGCCTCCAGAATTGTGAGAAGTAGCTGTTAAAGCCACTTGACACGTGGAATTTTGTTATGTAGCTCAAGCGGACTAATACAAATGTATACCCTTCAGCTCCAAAAGTTGCCACAATTTCTCGGGCACTCAGCTCTCAGCCACTGTCCATGTGGAGATGCCATCTAGACGCCCTTCACTTGGGAACTGCCGCCGACCTTGCAATCCCTGCATGGCAAAATCCAAGCACGACCCTCCTCTTGCAGTCACTCTGAGCTCACCTAAGGTCTTGTTTCTGTTGTGAGAGGCTCATCTCTTTCCTATTAACTCTGGAAATGACCTCACCCTCCCAATGAGTGACACCGTCCTCTGAAGTGGTCCAAGAAAATGAATCTTGAACTCTACAATAAACATAAGCTCTAGGTATTAAAGCTTGAATGCCTAGAAATGAAAATGGAAGACCTGGTTTTCACATAGGACAACTCAGCTTTAGGTTTATTTGTTTAAACTAATTTGTTCTAAGTTAGCATAATTGCTGAAGTGCAGATGAATAGACTAGTAAATGGAGATATACCACATGTTTTAAAACACTGATGAAGCAAGCAATGAAGATTGAGTATGTTTTAAAGTGATTTATTCTCAAAACTAGTTTTCAATATGGTAGGCTGCTCTGGTATGTTACCTGTTTTCTGTCTTTGTGTGCTTTCCTTACACCAGATTTAAAATAAAGCAAAGCCTTAAGTAACACCAAAAATAAAAATGAGAGTTTAAACTAAAAATGAAAAGAATGACACTTCTTAAAGACATTAAGGAAAGGAAGCCAATAAAACGTATTGATGTTATTATATATAACTTATTAAGTACTCATTTTGATACAGGCACTCTTCCAAGCATGTTTTATGAATATGCTTATTTCATCATATAGTCAGGGAATCTTAAAAACAGGAGATGGTTAAGTAGGAACTTAAGGCATTCTAAGGTTTTGCAGAAAAGGGCGGTTTGTGTGGCAAAGTAGGTAGCTGAAATTATCACATGGATAAAAAGAGAAGCAGGGAAGAATTGAGTCCTGTAGAGCATTTGGAAAATAATATATAATGATCTGAATAACTCTGTGAGATGCAGGATTTTTAAAAGAAATGTGAATACACAGATAACATTATTTTTTAGCTCTTTGGATACCCTGGGTCATAAAAAAAGAAAGTTTTGAAATGCAAAACTTGGGAACTTTGATACATCTAGAAAAAAATAACAATTCTTTTGGGAGATTAGGGAAATAAAGGGTTTTGAGGAATGTCAGAGAATAAAGGCCATGTCCCCAGGACAGGGACACCTAGCTGAGGCAGTCTTACCCGGCAGGTCACCTTGTTCTAACTCAGCCTGATGAACTGCCAGAGAGTAAGTGCAAGGACAGCTGTCTGATAGAACAAGGGGATGAAATGTTTTACCGCTCGCATTGACTTTTTAAAAACTTTTTATTTTGAACTAATTATGGGCTCACAAGATGCTGAAAAAATGTATAGAGAAGTCCCACGGCCCCTTGTCCAGCTTTCCCCAGTGTTAAGATCTTACATACGATGGTGCCGTATCACAACCAGGAAATTGGCATTGGCAGAATGCAATGAACTAGGCAGCAGATCTTACTTGGATTTAACTAGTCTTACAAGCACTCTCTTTTGCGTGTGTGGGGCGGGGGGTTGGTCTGGAGGATGACATTTACAAATAGAGAATATGCAATAGAAGTTCCCGAAGTCCTAATGGTCAATGTCTCTAAAACTGCCCCTTCCTCCTGTATTACCTCATGCCCTCTCTCATTTCCTCCCTGGGTCCCTGTGGTGAGGATATATTTGCAATATAGTCTTTCCTATAAGTCAGACTTCAGTCCCCATTCAGGTGGTCTGAACTAGGCCTTAAGAACTGAAAGTGCAGCCCTGGATGGTATGGCTCAGCGGACTGAGCGCTGGCCTGCGAACCAAAGTGTTTCCGGTTCGATTCCCAGTGGAGGGCACATGCCTGTGTTGAAGGCCTGATCCCAGTAGGAGGCACATGAGATGCAACCACAAATTGATGTTTCTCTCTTTCTCTTTCTCCCTTACTTCCCCTCTCTAAAAATAAATAAATAAGATATTTTTAAAAATCTTATTTAAAAAAAGTATTGGAAGTGTCGAGCCTGCTGTACAACCCCCAGTCCTACAAGTGACACCAGCACTGAGAAATGACAGAGAGCCAACACAGCTGACTATGCTATTCACTGGGATTTTATTAACGCTGGTTCACTCAGCTTCTTAATACAAATTTAATCCAAACCTATACTAACATCATAACAATATTAATCACTCAGAAACAATCAGTAATAACACCACATGGGAGAATTGGGGGATACTGAACCCGAGCCCCAGAGTCTCGGTCTGCAGGTCAGGGAGACAGCACAGGTGGGCAAGGGAGTAGTCAGCGTCTTGCAAAGAAGGATCTCCGGAGCCGGGTGGGCAGCAGGGCAGACGAAGTCCTCAGTCCAGCAGGGCAGAGCCTCCGGTGGCCGATGCCAAGGGAGAGCAGTGTGGCGTGGAGCGTGGCTGCCTCAGCAGTGGTCTGGAGCCTGCCTCAGTTGTACCTTGAGAGTGGTGCACCCCACCCTTCTGGGTCTCTTGATAGGCGTCTTGATGCCCCTGATGGCAAGTGGGGAATCTCCCCAGAAGCCTATCTGTGGGTGGCCCCACTCGGCAGACCCAGCTGTTCTGGTCACATGTGCAGATATCTTAGGTGTGTCTCCTTGTCAGATGTGTCTAGCATGACTTAGGTAGTTTCTGTCTTGAACCAAATTGTCCTGGCTGACTGGCAGCCATCTTGGTTAACATGAGTGACTCCACTTTGTTTTATATACTTTATGTTATCTTGACCAGACCAATGCCATTTTTATTAATCCTGCTCTCCACACTCCCATCCTTCCACACTGAGAACAGATGTAGTACCAGGTACTGTGCTATGTGCTGCAAAGATTGGTGAAGGCAGACAGTCATGGGTGGTCCTTCCTCCATGGCCGCCCTCCCCCCGCCATCCTCATTCAGACACTTCCCAGGCCTTCCAATGAGTCTTCCAGCCTCCTGTCTCCCCCAACCCGTTCATTCTCACACCCAGTTCCAGGTTAATGCTTCTAAAGCACAGTTCTTGACTCACTGCTTCTCCTTGCCAAATCACTTTTATAAAACTCTCCTTCACCATCAGAATTAACTAGTACAATATGCCTTCAGTCTGCCATGTTAGAATGTCCGCATGTCCGAATGGAGCTCCTAATTTATGCTCCAGCCAAACTGTAGACTGTGCTATTCTGGGATCCCCCTGCAGGCGCTCACCTCGTGCTACGCTAGCCCTCCTCCATGAAATCGCTCCTGATGCTCCAAGCCAATGAAACTGCTCCTTTTTAGAAACCACCCCACCCACAAGTATTTTATTTTCACAATGACTGTGTTTGTTTTCTTCACCTGGTTTGGTGTCATCTGGGTACTTCCTGCAATAGATCGTACGTATCCTCCGCCTCTCGCACTGAGGCTCTGCGTCTTTCTCTTTTGGTTTTTCTTTAATGTCTGGAAAGGGAACATAAATTTGAGGTCTCGATCTTCACCAGCCCTCTTCCCCCAGCTTCTGCCCCTTGGTAACTATATGAGCGGTAGCAGGATACGCCACGAGGCGGAGGTTACTACTGCCAAGTCTCCTGGGGCTAATGTGCCTGCATCATGGGACAGTCAATGAAATCCTGTATGTGGGGTGCCTCACACAGGGCCGGGCACAGGAGATGTTTGTAAAAGTGAATCTTCAACTCTGGGCAGAAAGTTAACTTTCTGAAAAAGAGAAAATAGATTTCATGAACATGGCTGTCTCCCAAGGAGTTAGAGGTGCCTGAGTTAGTGATCACTTTAAACAAACCAGTGTTGAGTTCAGAATCCTCTGAAAATCAGTCATTCTGAGAAAGAAGCTGCCACTAACTCTTGACATGTGCTGGGACTAACAAGGCCCAGCTGGGGAACAGAAACTCCCAACTCTTCCTCTTCGCAAACATCATTTCTAAGGGTCTGAAATAGAAGAATCGCTCATACCCACGTTCTGTCCTCACCCTCCCTTCCATACACCTGGATATTTTAGTTGCATGAAACAAGATGGGGGTGACACTTTCTTCCCTATCCCCCTTGGAAGAAACTAGTGGAGCCAGTTCTTAATTGTTTCTAATTCAAGGAAAAACTTGGCTTATGATTTGCATATCTGTTACTTAATTTGCATATCATGCATAAGTTTTCCTTTTATTACTCTGAATAATTTATGTGCATTTAAAAATCTCTTTCAGGGTATATAAGGCTCACTTTTTACCAGAATTAAATGGATTCTTGGGCTACAGGCATTTTTCTAGGATTTAAACTATAAGGGTTAATTTCACACCCACCTTCTCACTCAAAGGGCCCGGGGACTTGCTTGCTCTGGAAGGAGCGCACGGGTCTCTGATTCTGCAGGCCGGAGCTCTCCACAAGATAAAGCTCATTCCAGGATTTGGAAGCCAAATATTATGTGGCCAGTGTCCAGTGATCCGGAAAACAATATAGAAGTTACTTTTAAAGTTGATAAAGTTGTCCTGCCAGAAGGCTAAGATCATGTAATTTGACCTTTTACAAATTTATGGAACTTGTGCCAAATAAGTTTGCCTAGAAGTGAACTTTCAAGGCCTTGATCTGGTTCATATTGTTAATGAATAAAAATGATAATAATGAGATAACGATATGAGTAACCAAGTACTGCGAACTAAGGGCATGTTTTGTCCCAGATGTTTTACTAAGCAGTCCATATTCTTTCTCCTGGAAATTCTCATAGTATCTCTATGTTAGTCCCATTTTTACAAATCAGGTGCACAAGCTTAAAAACTATGGTACATTTACACAACAGAATACTATGCAGCAGAAAGAAAGAAAGAAAGAGTTACTACTCTTCGTGACAGCATGGATGGAACTAGAGAGCATTATGCTAAGTGAAATAAGCCAGGGGGCGAAAGACAAATACCATATGATCTCGCCTATAGGGAACATAACCAACAAGACAAACAAGCAAGGAAAATATAACCAGCAACTTTGAAAGAAAAAAGAAACCAACAGAATCAAGAGGGAAGGAGTGAGGGGGGAAGGGAAGGGAAGGGTCAAGTCAAGGAACATGTATAAAGGACCCATGGACAAAGCCAAAGTGGGGAAGAATTGAGGGAGGGAGGGGGGCAGGGGAAAGTGGTGGCAGGAAGGTGGAGGCAAATGTATTTGAACAATAAAAAATAAATAAATAAATCTTTACACAGCCAAAAATCGTCCCCCTCCCCCTAAAAAACAAAAAAACTTTCAGTCACTTGCCTGAAGTCACAAAGTTACTAAGGGGCCAGGTCAAGATT
The DNA here is from genome assembly GCF_021234165.1 of Pteronotus mesoamericanus. NCBI lineage: Eukaryota > Metazoa > Chordata > Mammalia > Chiroptera > Mormoopidae > Pteronotus > Pteronotus mesoamericanus. Next base: position 4,559,845 of record NW_026555277.1, read on the forward strand.
TAAAACTGAGTTTTTCATAAAGCTACATCTTCAACATCTCATGTATTACCTTTTCTTAACTACTTATAAGACACCAAACTAATTGAACTATTGCATCTTCACTAACTTTTCTTTTTTTCTAAATTAAATATTCATGCAGTCGTGTGGAAAATATCAGGTTTACTGAGCATCCACTATGAGTCAGACACTCTACTAGACACTGCATTCCCTTTATCTCATTTACTCCTAATAAGCACACTGGTAGGTGGGTTCTGCAACTGATGCTCCGAGGTGCCAGGTGATCTGCCAGAGACCACACAGCCACTATGAGGCAGAGCTAACATGTGAGTCCTTTCTGCAGATAACAACAGTACAGTAGTCTCATCCTGGAAGAAAGTTTAAAGGGAGCCCATGTGTTCATTCAAATTCAAACTTTATTTTACCCAGCCCAGATTCTTTTCCTCAGCACCTGGTGGCTTGGTGATGTTAATGAATTATCCTCAATAATTTCCTGGTGTGTGCTTTGGAGTTAGGAAACATGGTCAAGGATGGAAGTTTTTCATCGATGCCTAATTTTTTAAAAAAATATTCATTCATTCATTTATTCATTTATTTATTTTAGAGGAAGAGGAAGGGAGGAAGAAAACATCCATTGACTGCCTCTCACACACCCTCAACTCGGGACCTGGCCTGCAATCTAGGCATGTGTCCTGACCAGGAATCGAACAGGTGACCTTTCCGATTGCAGGATGATACTCAATCCACTGAGCCACACCAGTCAGGGCCCTCATTTTCTTTTAGGTTTTCAAGATTATTGTTATTTATAAGAGGCTTCATTATACCTTTTGTTTCATGACTAAAATTTTATAACATTCTTAGAAACGTGTAGGTTGGTAACTCCACATTTAAAATTTATACAGCGTGGAATTTTCTTAGGTAAAAATCTCACTTTTATTCTGAGAAGAAACCAAAAATAGATTGGTGGGGAACATTGGTGATTTATGCACCCTAGAGGAGGGTAAGTAGTTTGAAATTCAGGTGGTTCTCTTTTTCCTGAAATAATATCTAGTTCTAGTATAAAAATGAACTCTTGTCTTTAAAGAGCCTGGTAAAAATGAGGAATTTTTGTTAGTTCTCTGGTCCCTGATCTGATGTCATGTACACACCCGGCCCTTGGCAAATTCTGGATGCTAAGACTTTCTCCTTCACTCAAGCCAGCACTGCTAATCCATTCCCTGTACTGTCTGGGCTTCAGCTATATCAAGTCCCCTGAATACTACCCTACAGGCTACCAGCTAGGAGGTGGTCCTGTCTTTCAATACCAGCTGTAAAGGAGGGTCGACTCTACCAGAATTTCTCAAACTGTGGGTCAAGGACAATTTACATCAAAATTATCTGGGAGATGTGTTCAAATGCAGATTTCTTGGCCTCAGGTGATTTTTTGCAGAGTGGCGTTGAAGACCTTATCTTCTATACCCACCGCTCGTATCCATCTTTACCTTTCACCTTAATCCCACAAAAAGGAAGTCTTATTGCAGGTGAGAAAGCAAATTCATAAAGGATAATTACATTTCCATTCATTGCATTTATTAATACGTCATTCCTTATGTACTAACAGTCAGCCTCAGATTTTCTTTGGAAGGCAGCATTAAGGATACCTAAATCCACAGGCAATTCAAGAAGATAATTCGAGAAGTAGAACTCAGCCAACACATTCAGCATTCATCTACAGTAAAACTTTTATAGTTCCATAAATAGTAAGTTTGAAATATTGTTTTATCACCCTTTTAAGAGCAATCCTAAAAAGGCCCTTTATTCTTCTGATGCTGATTATAACACAAGGGTAAACTTCAGGCATTCGGAAGAGAGAGAAATCAGGACTCGTTATGCATGTGTGTTGTAGGTCCTGTCTCAGGGCCTTCTGCTGGGAATGTTGCCTTGGACATAACTGGGCAGGAGCCCCGTCAGCATTCTTCTGTCCAGGGTAATTCTTTTTCTATATGAAACTACAGGAGATTGGTTTGAAGCACTTAGCGATCTCTGCAACTCTTTCCCCTGAAGAGAATAGGCATTTACCTGAGCACTCACCTGCTGGATGAACCAAAATGATGGGTATGGAGAGAATTATAATGCTCGGCAGTGATACAGGCCTTCTCCAGCCTCCACAGGGTGCAGCTAGATCTATTTTTCTGCATTTGCTGGTGGAAGAGGGGCGGAGTGTGACTGGACAGCCAGGCCAGGGTCCGCAGTAAGCCTGCAGTTAACGTGAGGGTTGGTGGCTGACTCCTCCTGAATGCAGGGAAGCTGGGCTTCGGAGCCCCCAGGAGAATGACTCCAGAGTTACTGCTCAGCTGAAAGGACACTACAAAGCTTCCTGATCAAAACCATGTGATCTGCTTCTGTCAGGAAGGACTGTTTCATTGTCCAGCTGCTCCCTCTTTTTCCCTCCTCAAAAAACCAAAACCAAACCAAACCCGAACAACCCCCTCCCCGCAGAACTCCAGAAATACTTACCTCAACATGTCATAATAATAGAATACTCTTTCTGAAAGGGGCGTTCAAAAGAAAACACTCCCAGCTCTTAAATGGTATATTGTTGGTAAAACATATTTTTCTTTCTATGAGTAAGTGAGAAGGGGCTTTTATGACTTGTAACAAGTGAGGTGAGGGAAGTCACACATTTCTGGTGAAATCTCTTTCCAGGTGCATGATGGCATTTCAGTCGGTTATTCTTTTATGAACCTATGTCTTTAAGTCAATAACGTGGTCAGTAACAAAGTGTTAGAATGTTGCTCATCCTCTCATAAATACAACCCAAACTCACCTCCTGGGTCCTGCGTGACTGCCTTTTTCATTGTACCCTCTTGTTCAAACACTTTGATTCCTTATTATTTCTTCTCAAATTTGTAGTATCGCATAATTTAGCTACATTCTTTGGGGAGTCCAAGATCAAGGTGCCTGCAGATTCAGTTCCTAGTGGGAACCTGCCTCCTACCTTGTGGACAGCCACTCTCGCACTGAGTCCTCACTGAGGGAGGCAGCGGCGGGGGGGAGGTGAGGGGGAGAGCACTTTCTTGTCTTTTCGTTTTCCTATAAGGGCATTAATCCCATCATGGCGTCTCCCACCTCAGGACCCCATTTAAATCTAATTTCCTCTCAAAGGTTCCAAATCCTGTCACCTTGGGATTTAGGGCTAACCTATGAATGCTGGGAGGACACAAACATTGAGCTTTAGTACAGGTGGAACGAGAGAGTGGATGAGTCAGGGAGCTGGCCATACACAAGTTAAATCACTCTAATAAAAGGGACAGAAATACCAAAGAAGCAGAATAATTCAAGGGTCTCCCTCTGTGTTTTTCAACCTCAATCAAGCATCATTCAGCTGAGAAAATCCTTCACCCCATCTCAAGTTCTGTAGGAAGCATTATACTTGGCTGCACCCTAGAATGACAATAAAATGGAATAAATGAAAATCATGTCTGAAGTCATTCTCAGGCTACCTGAACTGGAATTTCTGGGTGTGGGACCCATGAATAGGTTTCCAAACTCTATCTCATGACTCTGATGCCCAGTGAGTGTTGAGAGTTTCTTTGTTATAATATCCAAATTTGGATACTTTAGGGGTGATACTTAAGGCTTCTTCACTGCTAACCGATATGGACCACAAGTGTGTAGCTCTGAAGACTCGGCATTAAGTCCACTTGTCCTGAAAAAGCTCACAGATTTTGAGTGTGAAGAAGTCTCCAAAACCAAAATTATAAAAGGTGTTCCATGGTAACTGGCTCTTGAAATATTTTGTTCAAAGGCATTTTAAAAGGGCTTGAGAAGGGGCCACACCCTGAAAAGGTCCAGGCCTGGAGAGTTTGGAAGTTTGGAGGTGACCTCTGGTGTCTATAGAAGACTGGGGTCAATGTAGACACACGGTGTGGTTAAAGAGACTTCTTGGGAGAGGTCAGCTTATAGCCCTGAGTTTCTATTTGTCTCCTCTATGTTCCATGAGCTGGTTGAGGGTTGTAAACATTATTAATTTGTCTTTAACTCTCCAGGACTATGACAAAGCCTGGCACAGGAGAGACAATAGGTAAGTTTTGGGTAAAATGACTTGGGCCCTGGGAAAAAAATGGATGCTCAATCCTGGACTATAGGCTTCTTTGATTTGACCACTCATATATAGTGCAAGCTGCTTTCACAGCCAAGGGTAATTTGACAATTTCCAAAACCATAGACTTCTGTTATAATGGAATTTGTGTGTTCACAGAATAGGAACTGCTGCAGGTGTACAGAAAAATGGAAATAAAATAATTGAAGTTGTCCATGTGTTTTGAATTTTAGAATAGCCATGATTTATTGAATGTATGAAGCAGGACAGATCACATTTAGTCAACTTTATTCTCATTGGTTTATAATCCTTTTTTAAAAAAAATATTTACTGGTTTGCAGAGCAAGACAATTTCTGATCTTGAGAATTGTCCACTGTAAATAGAATTTAATAAAATGAAAGACTTTAAAGGTAGTTTCATACTCACAATAAGGGGAGGAAGTTCATTGCATGTGAGTAGATTCATTGCATGTGCAGGGGTTTTGTATATGCAAAGATATTATAATACTAGTAAAAATACCTTAAGGGGTAAAAATCATGAAAAGTTTAGAATTGAAGCCCATTGTCTCTCTTATTAAAGTCCCCTGGCTCTCAAATTCTTTCATGAAGAAAGCACGACGGCTTAGTCAAATTCAAGGATATTGAATCTTTGGACGCTATTTTTTAAAATGTGTATCTATGCCGAAGGCCCTTTATTGGGGCAAACACTCCTCGTAGCCTCGCTTCTTCCTGTGTCTCTTCCACTGGAGTAGGGAGAAGGCCCATCGCCTCTTCCACCTTGTTTCCTTTGGGTATCTTTCTGTTCCTAGGATATAGGAGAGGTGGTCTCACTTTTTCCTCAGCTCTCTTATTCAATCTTTCTTTGAGCTTTCAGATCCTCAGGCTCAGACCAACCTAAAACCAGAATGTTTGAGGAGCGTGGCGGTGGGCTCACCTTGGCATCGAAGGCAACCTGTCTCACCACCCCTGTGCTCTCTTCCTCCTTGAAGAGATCAGCAGGCTCTGCTTTGAGCTCCTTTCTGCCACTATGTCTACAGCCAAGATGCAAGCATGGGCTTGGTGCAAAGACAAAGGTCACGTTCTTCTGCTTTTCCTGTTTTAAGGTGGCTTTTGGACAGCAGTGACTTGTGAAGCCGATGGTTCCCTTTACCAAAGCTCCATTTTGGGGGATGGGGCCAAGCATCCAGTTAGAAAAGTCCTGTTGTTGGGCACATCCCTCCCTGTTTAACTTCCCACTGAAGAATCTTGCAGGAGGAGTATGTGGGCTAGGCCCGAGTGTGGTTATTCCTGGGACCTCGGCCCAAAGCCCACAATAATGTATCTCTAACAGCCTCTGATCCAAGAGAGAATTTAAGTTTTAAAACTGATGAGTAACTTTTTTTTTTGAGCTCTGTAAAGTAAGATGTTACAGGAAATATTGTGGATTCAAACACATTAGTGTGACACATACTTACAAACCAAACCAAAGGTTCTTTCTTGCATGTGAATCTTATTATTCTACATTAAAATCTACTGCAACAAGTAGAGCTTGTTATTTCATCTTTATTTTATGAAACTTTTGGAATTATACTTCTCTTAATGAACACAGCCCTATCCAAATAGCTGTATTTTTATGAAGTACGTCAAATAAACAAAAAATTCTGTTAATATTAAGAGGTATTTTGAGGAAGATCGTTAAGGCTGTATGCATGTATGTAAATGACAACAGAGATGGAAAAAGATTGATTTGTGTGGGAAGCCACGGTCATTAATGGAACTCAAAGGAGATGGTAGTAGACTCCCTCTTTAGTATCACGGCATTTAGAAATTGACATTTTTCACTCAGAAAAAGACTTCTTCCTTCTTTCCAATTACTCCATATTCAAGAACTCAATTCTAGGAATTAGAGGCTGGTTCTAGAGAATGTTCATTTAGCTAAGATAGTAAATACATTATGCATACGGATAAGATGTTGTTTTACTGGGCCAAACAAAAGAGGTCTGTGTCGAGGGACTGATAACTTCAGCAAATCAGATAGATTTGCATGAGAAATCATTTCTTAGAAACACCTTGAAGATTAGGTTTCCAATAATTCCTTTTTCAGACTGAAGGCATTCTTTTAGCTATTTTAGGTAATACAGGTTCTCAGGGGAAAAGAAAATGAATTAAACCACACAATTACCACAGTCTTTGAATGTGATTCTTACACTTCACAATCCTTCTCTTCAGCACCTACACTTTTTTAAGACTATTTTTTTTAGAGTAGTTTTAGGTTTACAACAAAATTGAGAGGTACAAAGATTTACCATATAGCTCCTGCTTCAACACATGTGTAGCCTCCCTATTATCAACATCACCTATCACAGTGGTACTTTTTTTTTTTTTTTTTTTTTTTTTTTTACCAAGGATAAACCTACATTGACATGACATAATTATCCAAAGTCCCTAGTTTACCTTGGGGTCCACTTTTGGCGTTCTGTATGCTACAGGTTTGGATAAATGTATAATGACATGTATCTATCATTATAATAGCATACAAAGCACTTTTACTGCCCTGAAAGTCCTCTCTGCTCTGCTTATTTATCTCCAGCACCCCCATCTCTGGAAACCACTGATATTTTTACTGTCTCCATAGTTTTGTCTTTTCCAGAATATCATATACCTAGAACCATGCAGTATGTAGCTTTTTCCATACTGGTTTCTTTTACCCAGTCATATGCATGTACGTTTCCTTTCATGATTTTTTTTACAACTTGATATCTTATTTCTTTTTAGTGTTGACTAATAGTCCTTTGTCTAGATGTACCACAGTTTATTTCTTCATTCATTTACCCGAGGGCATCTTGATTGCTTCCAAGTTTTGATAATTATGAATAAAGCTGCAATAAATATCGATGTGCAGGTTTTTGTGTGCATAAAAGTTTTCATTTCCTATGGGTAAATAAAAAGAAGTATGATTGCTAGATTGCATGGTAAGAGTATGTTTAGTTTTGAGAAACTGCCAAGCTTTCTTCCAAAGTGGGAATACGATTTTTCATTCCCACTAGCAATTTATGAGAGTTCCTGTTGCCCCACATCCTCTCCAAAATTTGGCATTGCTGGTGTTCTGGATTTTGGCCATTCTACTAGATGTGCAGTGACATCTCATTGTTGTTTTAATTTGCAGTTCCTTGGTGACATATGATGTAGAGCATCTTTTTCTATGCTTAGTTGGTGAAATGTCTGGTAAGGATTTTGACCCATTTTTTAATTGGGTTGTTTTCTTATTCTTGAGTTTTAAGAGTTCTTTGCACATGTTGAGTAACAGTTCTTTATCAGATGTGTGTTTTGCAAATATTTTCCCCCAGTCTGTGGCTTGTTTTCTAATTCTCTTAATACCGTCTCTTGCAGAGCAGAAGTTTTTAATTTTAAGAAAATCTACCCTGTTATTTCTTTCATGGATTGTGTCTTTGGTGGTGTATTTAAAAAGGCATCAACATACAAAAAGTCATCTCGGTTTTCTCCTATGATATCTTCTAAGAGTTTCATAGTTTTGCATTTTATATTTAGATCTGTGATTCATTTGAGTTAATTTTTGTAAGAGGTGTAAGGTCTGTGTCTAGATTCGTTTTTTGTGTGTGGATATCCAGTTGTTCCAGCACCATTTGTAGAAGAGACTCTCTTTGCTCCATTCTATTACCTTTGCTTCTTTGTAAAAGATCACTTGATTGTATTTATGTGGGCCTGTTTCTGGGCTCCCTATTCTGTATTATTAGTCTATCTATTCTTTCACAAATATTACACTCTCTTGGTTACTGTGGCTTTATAATAGGTCTTGAGGTTGAGTAGTGTCAGTCCTCCAACTTTGTTTTTTTCCTTCAATATTGCATTGGTTATTCTGGGTCTTTCCTTCTCCATATAAACTTTAGAATCATCTTGTTGATATTTACAAAATAACTTGCTTGTTTTTTTAATTGAGAATCTATAGATAAAGTTGGGAAGAACTGATATCTTGACAAAATTGAGACTTCCTAACCATGAATATGGAATATAGCTATATTTACTTAATTCTTTGATTTTATTCACCAGAGTTTTATAGGGTTTGTGGTTATTCTTATATAGATCTTATACATATTTGTTATATTTATACCTGAGTATCTCATTTACTTGAGAGCTAATGTAAATAATACTGTGATTTTAATTTCATATTCTACTTGTTCATTGTTAGTATATGGGAAAGCAATCAACTTTTGTATGTTAACCCTATATCCTACAACTTTGGTGTAATCTCTTATTAGTTCTAGTTTCTTTTGTCACTTCTTTCAGATTTTCTTCTTACATGATTATGAATACAGAAACAAACACTGTTTTGTGTCTTTCTTCTTAATCTCCATATCTTTGTTTTCCTTTTCTTGCCTTATTACATTAGCAAAAACTTCCAGTACAATGTGGAAAAAGAATGGTGAGAAAACAATCTTACCACTTAATCTTAGTGGTAAATCTTTGAGCTTTTCAACTTTATGATGTTAGTTCTAGGGTTTTTGTAAGCAGTCTTTATCAAGTTGTGAAACTTCCCCTCTCTCCCTAGTTTGCTGAGAGTTTTTATCATGAAATGGATGTTGGATTTTTCTGCATCTATTGAAATCGTCTGTGGGGGGAAGGCAGAGACAAATCTATTTAAAAAGTAAATAAATTAATTAAAAAAAAAAGAAATCGTCTGTTGATATGATCATGTGATTTTTCTTTTTTAGTGTGTTGATGTGATGGATTATATTAATTAATTTTCAAATGTTAAGCCAGCCTTACATACCTGTGGTACATTCTACTTGGTTGTGGTGTCTAATTTTTTTGTACATTTTTGGACAGCACCAACAATTTCGTCTTGTTTTCTTTGCAATTATTCTTCAGGCATGTTTAGATATCTTTGTTCCCGAGTTCAGTAGTGTTTCAATGGCTCAAGCTGTCAGGTCATCAATGAGTTTTGTGGTGGTCTGAATGTGATGGGAAACAAAGTAATTTTCCCCAGTGGTTCCATTGACTCTCAGCACACTCTAGGAATTGTAAAGAATATCACTGAAGATTTGCCTGCTATGTTAATTAAAGGTATTACAACTGTAATGATCCATAAAAGAGATAAAATATTAAGACATATTAATAAATTGCATTCAATATTATTATTGACAAGGAACAAAAAATGCCTCAAGCAGATGATCAATACGCAATTTACTCTTCATTAGTATTTTATCATCATGCTTATATCTAAAACACAACACCTTGAGGAGATACTTTTCAGCACATAAAAGAGTGATGCATATAAAAGGAACCATTTGTTTCGTGTTATCTTTATTGCTTTTCTTTCAAGAAGTTTATGTAGTTTCAGATAATCAAGTAGATGAGGACATATTTTCTTTTGTGAAACTTATTGCTCATCAAAATAAGTTATTTTGGGTAAGAAGTCTGAAGGTTCAGTAAATGATGTGCCCAACTGCACACCTGCTTAGTTCCTAGTGCAGCAGGCTCCCTTGGAAGACAAGATTTTTCCAAATGATCCAGTTTATGTGTTGGGATTACTGTAGTTGGTCTCAAAATAATCTCAACAATTTATTTTTAGTGCTGGAGAAAATATGTATTCCCATGGCAAAATCAAAATCTGCTGCTCATTATGCTAATGTGATATTTACAAAAGCCATCACCATGGTTCCCAGCTCAAAGTCCACCATAGCCTTGAGACTTGGTCAATGAAAAGACTGCCTCAAAAGCATACAACTCCTAATAATAATAATAATAATAATAATAATAATTATAAAGATTTCTTAAATAACAGAAAAAAGTGTCAAAGGAGAACATTCTTTGGCAGTGGAAATGTGGCAAATGTATCAACAGCAGAAAGAGATTCAAATTAACCATGGTTACTCTTAAGGTGTTTAATAATTTGATCATTGGTGAGTAATAGGGTTTTTATTGAGAAAAGTATATTTGGTTAAAGTAATGTTCTGTTTGATGCTTCCTCCATGCTTCTATATTTTATAATAATCAACACCAAGTGGAGCAAAAGCCTACAACTTTCTATCTAGAAATTCTTTCCTTTGTGATAACATTATTATTACATTATATTCTTAAGCTTGCTTTTGGTTCAATAATATTTTTGGCTGTTAACATTTGCAGTAATTTGGGGATCTTCTGTAGAACAATCAGTTCTGGATGAAATCCCCTCCTGTCCCTAAAGGTAGTGGGGACTGAGCCACAGTATCCACATGGAGCAGTGTGTTACCATAACTACAAGATTTGCTCCATATATCAAGCCAGTGAGCTGGAGACAACTTTGTACAGGTGGGAAGGTAGCAAAGACGCGCTCTGCATCTTTCATCCTCTGACTGAGCGTACTTTAATTTGTTGATTACGCATTGTCATCTTTAAAGAATCACTCCAGTTCATACATTCTCAACAGGGACAATGTTGCCCTTAAGGGAACCATAATTTATTCTTGAGAAGTAAAAAATTTTACTTCCTTATTTGTGAAGCACAGATACACATGCTGTACATAAACAGATACAGGGTATATTTGTGATATTAAAACTTCTGGGGTGGGGGGAGAATGAGTAGGAAAAAAATGTCTCAATATGGCTCCTTAGAGGGCAATGATGAAAAGAAAAAAAAAAAAAAAGAAAAGGCTGAGAAAGACTGCTGTAGTTGAACTCAAAGGGACTAATTTAAGATATTTGTATTTGTACTTCTCAGGCGGATACATTAATTGAAAAGTTGACAATAATATTTTAGTACCACAATTATTATTATTATTAGGTTGTTTAAAAAAAAATTCTTTCTGCGATACTTCTAGCTTGGCCTTTACTGTTTAGCTGTGATAACAGTAGGTCAAATTATCTCTCTGTAAATTTATGTCATTATGGGTTGATTTCAGAAACTCTCAATTTTTTACTTAAACACCTATTACTTAATTTAAACTTCATTTAAAACAAAAGATAATAAAACATGTAGTATTGCAGATATATATTAAAGAAAATTCTAATATTCTTTCTCTGTGATCTTAATGTTATTCATTGAACGGGTATTTATTAGGCAACTACTATATGTACAGAGATTCAGCAGTCAAAAAAAACCCACTAATTTTCTCTGTCTTCATGGAGTGGATAAATGAGCATTAAAATACTAATTACACAATTAATAATTTAATTACAATTCTTATGTTTACAAGATCAAAGAGTAAATACTCAAATGCATTATATGAACCAGCATATATCATAAGGATTTGGTCTTGTTGGGAAATCAAAACTACTTCATGAACAAATCATTTCAGCTGAGATCTGACAGATGCAAAGGCAAGGGGAGAGGAAAGGGCACAGAGGGGAAGAAATGCGTGAGGACTCTGAGCAGAAAGGAGCTTGGCTCTGTGGGGGAACCAGAGAATGGGGGTGGCTTGAAGGGAGGAACAAGGGGCAGGTGGCTCGAGCAAGACTGGCGGACAGTGGGCCAGACAATGCAGGGGTGTGTGAGCTGTTCTCAAGATTTGGAGAAAAATATCCAAACAGGAATGCAAGGCAATTGTAGAGTTTTAAGTGAGGGAGTGAGTTAATATGGTGCATGCTGAGATGCATTCCGTGTTGCAGAACTTTAGCTGGGGGGGCGTGGGTGTGGGAAACTCATCAAAAGGCTTTTGTACGAGCCCAGTAGGGCGATTGCAGTAGAGATAAAATGATATTTAGAAATTGGGGATTAATTGGCTATCAGAGGTGAAGAAAATAAGAGGCTTGGGTTCCCACATGTGCAGCTTGGAGGATGGCGGAACATTCCTGCAATGCCATGCCCTGGGGGTGAATGAGCGTCTGTCCTCTCAGGTAGGCAAAGGCTGGGGTGAGGCTGGGAGAAGGGCCCGGAGAAAGGTTGGGAACCCTGTTCCGAGTAAGTTAAGTATGAGGTGCCTGTGAGATATTTAAGTGGTAAAACTGAGTAGGTATATTGGATATACCGCTGGCCTGGACTCAGAAGGGATTTCTGAGCTGGAGACAAAATTTAAAGTGTATTACTGGCCGACTGGAGTCCCAGACATGGATGACACAGCCTTGGAAAAGAATATCAAGGAAGAAGACACTTGGGCCTAGTAGGCACCTTGTGCTATTCTAACATTAAATATTCAGCAAAAGAGACGAAGAAGGGCGGGGAGGTTACTGGAAAGCCATGAGTGCAGTGTTACCAGAGAAGAGAATGTTTCAATATGGTGGGATTCGGCTGGATGGAAAATTACTGGGATTCCAAGGTCTACAAGAACGGCAGAACCGCCATTGTAGTTGGTGACCTGGGTCTCTGTCGTTGAGAACTATTCCAGTGGAGTCTGTGGAAGTGGGACTGAGGTTCACAGAGGCAGAGCAGGTGAGGAAACAGAAACAGCAAGCACAGACAACTCAGCCATGAAGGTAGAAAGAAAGAACAGCGACTGAGAGGGAAGTGACATGAAGGAGGAAAACCACACTGTGAAGGGAAGGCTGGAGGAGAGCGAGGCAGCCTGCAGGGGGTGGTCTGGCCTTCAGAGGTGCAGGGGCCTCTCTCTGTTCTACAGAAGAGAAGTTAAGGGTGTGGGAAAATGCTTTAGGTCACTAGGCTCAGTAGCAGGACTTTGGGAGAGTTCCTGAGCAAAATATTTCCTGCCCAAATGAACAAAAGTCTCAAATTCTTGCTACCTAGTCCTGTATCTTCTAGGTCAAGGCAAAAAAACATCAAACCAGTATCCTTCATGCTTTCACTCCAGTGACCCAGAAGCTTCTCACTCTACTTATAATAAAGAAGAGGTCATTTTGGTGCCTAATGAAAACAGAGAGAGGCACTATCATCCTGGTATCTTCCAGAGATAAAACCCTAACATAAATTCTTGGTGGGGAAGGGTTAATGGCTTTTCCAAAGCTCATAATCGTTTTGCTCCTTTGGCTAAGGGATTACAAATTCAGTGCCAAGAATAGCTCATGCCCCTCCTTTCTTCAAAGAGTACACAGCCTAAGTGCAACCGCAACAGGGACAAGCTCGCTACTTTGTTCTTCCCTTTTCCTTGCCTCTGCAGAGATGCCAGGGATAAGATCGTCTCTTAATGGGAGATTACCATTCTTTTAGGGATTAATTCAATTGAAATGTCAGAGTTTGGGGAGGAATTTCTTCAGCACCTCAACTCAAAAGAGGAGAAAATCGTATTTAAGTAGGTTCATATTCCGTGTCTGGAGGGCAAGGTGTTTAGGGTTTCCAGTGTCAGCGCTGCTTGCAGGAAATGGCAGCCTTTGGAAGGCTTTCTAGTTCTCCACTCTCTCCACCAAGAGGGCATTCATCTTGCCCTCTTCCCACCAAGATGAATCAGGTGACGTGAAAATCTGAATCACTCTCCGATGGACACACCCAGTTGCTCACGATGGCTGTGACTTGGCACATTTGCTGTGACTGCCATTTCTTTCCCACTCCAGAGGGATTATGTGACTCAAGAGCAGTGAGGTACACTAACATAATATAAACCTTTATGTTGGTTCTAAATAACACATAGAATGTAAGTTACATGTTATTCACAAGTAATAGGACTACATTATTCATAAGATGGTGAGGGCACAATTCTTAGAATAGACACATAGCAAGTGCTCATGAAATGGTAACCAAGGAAGAAGAGACAAATGACTTGGGAGAGGCACGTATAGGGGCTCAACGACACTTTATGATTTTTCCTGTGTATAGAATTATTTCACTGTCCCCATGCCAATCTTTTATATCCTACTTCCAATCAGTATCCAACACTGAATTTTATGATTCAACATTTTTTTAAATGGAAGCAATTTTGTTTGTGCCCAGACACCATTTATTCCAGCTATGTCCAATAAATGTAAAATATGAGATGTACATCTGAACCACATATACGATTTTCATTTTTCTAGTAACTACACACACAAAAAAGGTAAAGTTAACTTTAGTATTTTATTTGATCCAATATATTAAAAATATATGTATTTACAATGCAATTAATATCAAAGAAGTACTAACAAGATATTGACATCCTTTTCTTCATACGATGTGTTCAAAATCTAGTCTAAATTTTACTAATGACACATCTAACATGGAGGAGCCACAGTTCAGTGTCAATAGCCACATGTGGCTTAGGGCTATGTATTTAATAGCACAGATTCATAATTGACATGCCTAATCCTATTTACATGCCATAATCAAGAGTAGTTATTATTATTCTTCTCACTTAACAGGTGTGGAAACAGAACATAGAGGTTAAGTCAGCTGGCCCAAAGCTCACAGTGATAGGATCAGGATTCAAACCCAGAGCCACTAACTGGAAGCCCTATTTCCTAAGCACTGTGCCATATGCCTTCCAAGTTGCTTAGAGACGTAGATTCTTATTCTTTCAAAACAGCCTGAGAGCCTGAAAAAGTCATCACAAATCTTCCTTTTCTTGTCTTCCTTACCTGTTTCTAGCTTTTGATGGTTTCTGGCAACTCCTTGCTTTTCTTGGCTTGCAGCTGCATCACTCCAATCTCTGCCTCTGACACCATGTGACTTTTTTCCCTCTCTGTGTGTGACCCTGTGCACCTTCTTTTCTTATAAGGACATATCACGTTGGATTTAAGACTCACCCTAATTCAGTATGACCTCATCTAGTATGACTTCAACTAATTACATGTGCAAAGACCTCTTTGGAAACAAGGTCACATTCTGAGGCTCTGGGTGAACATGAACTTTGGGGAGGCATGATTCAACCGCGTACAAGAGTCTATTTATATCAGATGCATTGCAGGCACTGGGAACAGATCGGTGAGTAAGGTGTGCATGCCCCCTACTCATCTCATTGCGGAAATGAAGGTACAAGAACCTATCAAGAAGGTCAGAGTCTTATTTTGAGATTATTTGTATTGACTGAATAAAAGATTTACCTCTTAAGTAGAGAAAATTTCAAGTTATATGCCAAATTTTGTAGATGATTATCTTTTCCACTTTACCTTCATTTCAGCATCTCTTTCTTGTACCATGATTTCAATTAGTTTCTTTTTGCTCATTGAGAATACAAGTATATGGTTCATTATACTAATAACAATAATATCAAATTGATATAATAAACTGTTTCTCATGTATGAATTTATTATGTATTCTTGGATGTTAATAATTTCAGTATATTTCAGAACTATATTCTTTGGATGTTCAGACTTGAGAATTGACCAGATTAGGTGCAAATTAGGTGGAAGGATGCAAAGGCAATTAAGTGACTGAGAATCTTATTTTTTATCTAGAAGATAAGAGAAACAAAGTGAAGTTAGAGTCGTTAAGGTAGAGAAAGAGTAATAATTCATGCTAGCCAAGAGAGAAAAATATTTTGTTACTTTTGTGGTTGCATAGTGTCCAGAATATCTGTTTGGGGCCGGGTTTCATCACTGTTATGGTATGACCTCATTTGATGTTGAAATTCTGTGAAATCCTTTATGTTTACAAGAAATACTCTAGGTTGTTACCAGCTGTCCCTTGTCAGAGCCTTCATTTGGTTGTAAACACAGAAACATCTTGCCCCTGCCACCACCTCACTCCCACCTTTATGGAGCCATTTTTATTAGGTTCCTGTTTATTCTTCCAGTATTTCCTTTTTGCAAATACAATCATGTGTATTTTTATTTCTCCCTCTGCAAATGAAAGGTAGCGTATGATGTATGCTATCCTACACTGTGCTTGCTTCCCTTATACTGGAGATTGTTCCATTTCAGTACATAGAAGTCTCCCCCATTCTTTTTTATAGGTGCATAGTACTCCATTATCCAGATGTATTATAGTTATTACAAAATTTTGCCATTTCTACAACAGAAAATACCTTGTGCCCCTAAAATAACGTTATGTGGATGTATGTTTATTTGTAAAATGCTGAGCTGACATTTGATAGCATTTGCTACATAGACCAGAATCAACACAGGTGTGATAGACACTCCGGAGAACTGGCCTCTATTCTTGGGTCCACCAGCAATTTTCTTGACAAGTCACTTAAACACTCTGAATCTCGGTTTCCATGTCTATAAAAATAAGATGTTGGCAAACACCTGAAGCCTAGTCAAATTTCATTCTGCTCTCATTCAGATAGCTGAAAACCAGTGGTTTGTAGGTAGATGTTTAACAACTCACTCTCCCAAAGAAAGGAAGCCCTGACTTATAACATTTCCTGATTACCATGGTGTAAATACTCCCACCAAGGCCACTTTCAAGCTAAGAACAGTTTAACAGTCATCTAGCAAAATTCCTGAGAGTTTTACAACCAGCTCTTGGAGCCGGTATGGTCTCATTCCAGCACATGGCTGGAAAGCCTTTCTAAGATGAGGCATATTAAGATTCAGACAGTATAACCTCCTCAGATGGACGGTGTATCCTAAAAGCTTAAGTATGTGACACTTGGGATGTAAAAGAAAAGAAGACAAATGTCAAAATTTATGACAGAGACAACTTAGATGGGACTGGGGAGGGTCTGTGGGAGGGGTTCTCACTCTGCAGTCATTGGTAGAGCCCTACAGCTATAACAATGACAGCAGAGCTCAGCATCTGTTGCCCTTAACTTCCCCCTCTCCTCTACAAAGAGCTTCCTCCACCTTTGTCCAGGCAGAACCTCTCTGGCTGGCCCTGGCTGCACAGCAGGATTGCAGTCCTCCCCCACCCCTACAGTCACTTCTTTTTGGTGACAAAATACCTAGTCCATTTTTTTTTTGTTTACAATCAACAAAACTAAAGAAGCTTATTTTCTAAATCTTTTACCTTTAGCAGTCCCCGAAGCTTTATTAGTTTGTAGCACAGAAGAATGTTAAGGAACAAACTCACTTAAATATTTATCTGATCTTTATCTACAAAGGACTTGACTTCACTGGTCAAAGTTTACTCAGTATACTACTGAACCCTGTTTGTTAACTATGGTTGCATATTCTAATTAGCTTTTGAAAGTAACTGACACATAGGCCCCACCCCAAACTAATTAAGTTAGAATTTCTGAAGGATGGATCTCAGACACTGGTTTATTTTAAAAGAGTTCCAGATGATTCTACAGCGCTACCAGGGTTCAGGATAACCAGTTCCTGGATACCAGCATACCTCATTTTATTGCACTTTGCTTTATTGTGCTTCATAGATATTTTATTTTTTACAAATCGAAAGCAAGACCCTCCACCAAAAAAAAGATGACAATTCCTTTTATCACCAAACCGCACTGTTTCTTAGATATGCCTGTACTTGGTATGTATGTCTTCTGATACTTTTCTTTCTCTTTTTCAGTGAAGTACATTGTACCCACAGACAGTGACTCAGCTGAACTAGTTCAAGCAGGAGAAAAGAATCTTTAAGATCCTACAAATATGGCTAACTCAAATAAATCTCTGAAAATTAAGCTCAACAGAACTAAAAATTTGGCTTGCCATGTTACTGCTCAAATCTAAAACCCTTGCAAGAGTGAAATTAGAGCATATCTCTATGTGAGGATTGTTTGTTTTGTTTTAAAGAAAGGTCATCTTGTTTTTTCCTTTTTGCTTGGCTGTGAGAATCAACAGACCATCCCAGCACGCAAGAAATTAATTACCGTGGAGGACCAGGTGCAACCAGTTAGTTGGTTGCCATGGAGACAAAAACTATACTCTCCAGATTTTCTGAGATGATCTTTATTTCACAAAATCTGATTCTTTTCCATAAAGGCTATTTATAAAAATGCAAATATGTGTGTGATTTGATTACTTTTATGGTATATTAATATATAAACAAAAAAAAGTTGTCAAATAACTAGTCCTAGTCTTTATTAAGGAAATTTAAACATAAGTACAATTTGAGCAAATTAGAAAGAAAAAGTAAATACAAAGCATTTAAAAATCCTATTGGAAAAACTGGAAAACCAACTTTCTTGGAATCCTTTGGCCCTTAAAGGATGGTGCTACCATGTCTAACTTAAGTTAAAGTTGAGCCCGACAGGAGAGGTTCAGCAGCGCTCATCCACGATTTCATTATAAATCCTGCCCGAATTAGTTTACTTCCAATTCTTCTAAAGTGAACCCAATGTAGAGTTATATCTGGAGAATGTAAGGGTAATATTGAGTAGCCAAAATAAGGTATTTTTTTTCTTAAAAAGCCACATGTTTATACTCATGATTTAAATAATGATTTAGTTATTCCACATAATTAAAATTTAGTTAATAAGAATGTATCAGTGTTGGTTTCTTAGTTTTTAAACATGTACCATAGTAATTTGTGTGAAAGGTTAACATTAAGAAAAACTCTGTGTTTTGGGAGGTGGTATAGAGGAACTTACTGTATACTTTGTAATTCTTTTGTAAAGTTAAAATTATTTCAAAACAAAGAATTTATTAACAAGTAATATGTGGTCATTAATTGTGATGGATTAACTAATATAGTGCTGTATTTGTTGTGCTAGATTGGCAATGGAAATAATTTGTTGAAATTTTGGGCAGTGGTCTTTACTTTGGATTTCACACTGAATTTTAAGTATTCTAATGCACACGCCAAACCTACAGTTTTTGAACTGTTTTTACTCTATTGCATTATCTATAATTTTGGAAATATCATAAATTTTATTTTGAACAATCATCATGGGGAATGAAATGACAGAATTAACTATCTTTGAAGTACTAAATTTCTTAATATAAATATCTGACACACTAATATTGTACATAATATACTACAGGCCTAATATTTTCATGTCATTCCTCTATTAAGCTAATTCCTTTTGATATTTAAATGATACATTTTCAATAAACTCTTATTTGCCCTCATTTGAAAACAATCTACTTTTGTTTTTCTTCAACTTCTCAGGGCAAACAGCACTTGAAAATAAGTCTGTGTTTCAAAGCAGTGATGTATCTCCTGGTACTTCCTACCTCCATAATTTTTAGATAAATTCAGGACATGTCAATGATGTACCTTCCTTTGTACATGTGTCAACTACAGTTTATTTTATAGTTCATATTTAGTATCAAATATATTGTGTTTTTAAAAGCCCTAGGCACATAGCAAGTTCTTAATATATGTATATTAAATGAGGAAATGAATTAAACATGAGTTAATTTAATGTTTTTGTATTTAGCTGCTTTTATTTTGTTTTTAATTTGCCTGAACACATAGACCTGACCTATTTCCAGAAAAGTTTATTCCTAGGTATTTATCAAAGTCTCCTATTACGAAGCAATTCAATCGAGTACATGACGCATCACTATTACACAACTTCCCAATTAAAGAATCTATTTGGCTCATGGCCTAGCACAAGTTTTGGACTCACATGACTTTTATACTTTCTTGGTTTTATTCCTTTTGACCTGGGTTCCTGGACTAACTCCATAAAAAATAAATTAAATATAGCTTTCAGTCTCAAATATATGAGAGATGAAAGGTCGTCATTCTTAATATATAAAGTAATTTAAAAATCGATAGAAAGGGCAATTCTCGTCAAGACTGAGTGATAAAGATTGCATTTACCCTCTAACCTAAAACAACCAAAACCCTGGGAAACTACACATGAAACGTAGCTTTCTAGGACTGGACTTCAGGCAATGAGATAGAATAGTCCTTGATAACCTGGGAACAAGTGAGGTGAAACCTAGTTTTATACCAGCTTACTACTTGAATAGACATTTCAGGAATAAGAACATGAAGGGAAACTAAGGTAGAGCCCAGGGGTCTACCTGTGTTGAGCCAGAAACAGGAGCATTGGAAGGCCAAGGTGTGTAGAGTTTGCAGGGTAGAGTACCAGAAAGAAGAGAGAGAACTCTGGGAATCTACGGAGGGTCCCCTTAAGTCCTCAGATGAACACTGATCAGGGCATGTATGTGAAGAAATTACCTGAGATCAGGAAAAGGACCACTGACAAGACCTAGAGGAAACACTGGCCTGTTCTCATACAGCCAGGAAGAGTTCATGTTCCATAAGCCAAGGTGGAAAACCTCCTAATTCATGGAGCACTAGAGTGCTCAGAAGTCTTTTGTTTCAGTAAAATCATGGGGTTAATAGGAGCCCTCATTCAGGGGGGAAATTAGGGACAGGCTAAATGCTGTTCTTAACCTATGTTATGAAACTTAAAAGATTTGAATAGATTAAAAACTGGTTTCAAGTACTTTGTGTTTCAGACCAAAGTTTGAGAATAATTATAGGAATACAAAAATATCCAGCACCAACAAGTTAAAAATGACAATGCTGGGCTTTTAATAAAGTTATGCTAAAAAACAGGAAAATGTTAACCCTTAATAATAAAAAAAATTATAGAATTGTACACCTGAAACCTATATAATTTTATTAACCAATGTTATCCCAATAAATTCAAGAGAAAAGAAAAAAAGAAAAACAAAAAAGTCGATATCAACCCAGAAATGACACAAATGATAGAGTTGTTATGACTATATTCCAGATGTTCAAGAAGTGGGAGAAAAGGTTGCACCTGGAAGATATAAAGATATATAAATACATAAGATATAAAAAGATACAACTCAAACTTCTGGAAATGAAAACCACAGTGTCTGAGATGAAAAACATACTAGATGGAATGAATAGCAGATTAAGAGAGTTCCCCTCAAAAGATTATTGCCTTGCACTGAATTATCCTCCTGAAATTCATATGTTTTGGTTTTTGGAGATGGGTCCTTTGGGATGTAATGAGGGTTAAGTGAGACCATAAGAGTGGAGTCCTTAAGATGGGATTAGTGACTTTGTAAAAAGTGGAAAAGGAAAAGATCATTTTCCAAGATGTGAGGAGACAGTGGGAAGGTAGCAGTCTGCAAGCCTGGAAGAGGGTTCTCACCAGGAACCAAACTGATTTCTCAGCTTCTAGAACTGTGAGAAATAAATGTCTGTGGTTTAAGTCATCAAGTCTATGGTATTTTGTTATGGTGATCCAAGCTGGCTAAGACAATCAGTGAAGTTGAAGACATGGCAAAGAAACTAACCAAAATGAAATGCAGAAGAAATAATTTTAATGAAAAGAGAGCTTTAGTGACCTATGGGGAATGTTTAGGTGGAGATAAATGTGCATAGAATTGGAATCTATGAGGGAAAAGAAAGGAGAACAGAAAAAATATTTGTAAAGTAATGGCTGAAAATCTGATAAACCTATGTATACAAGAAGCTCAACAAACCCCAGAACAAGAACATGAAGAAAAATACAAAGTACATCATAACCACCCTGCTGAAAAATAGTGATAAAGATAAACCTAAAAAACAGCCTTTGGAAAAAGATATCTAACACACAGAGGAACAGGGTAAGAATGATATAAGATGTCTTACCAGAAACAATTCAAACTAGAAAATGGTATATTGTGTTTAATGTACTGAAAGAAAAAAGAAATGGTTAACCTAGAATTCTATACCCAATAAAATTATCTTTCAAAACCAAGGCAAAACAAAGACATTTTGCAATACACAAAAACTGAAAGAAGTCATCACCATCAGATCAACACTATGAGAAATGTTGAAGCTAGGTCTTTAGGCAGAAGAAATATGATACCAGATGGAAATCTAGACCTAAACAAAGAACACTAGAAATGATAACTAGAAAAGGTAACGAAAGAACACTGGAACAAATAACTGTGTGGGTTTATGATATATATATAGAAGCAAAATGGATGACAAAAATGACACAAAGTCCAGGAGAAAACAAATCTTGTAAGGTATTTATACTCTCTATGAAATGATGTAATATCCCTTGAAATTACTCTGTGAGAAGTAAACATATATTCTATAAATCTTAAAACAACTACTACAAAATACAAGAAACAACTAACAGACCAATGAAGAGATTAAATGGAATCATAAGAAATAGTACAAGACAAGGGAGAAAAAGAAAAGAAATAAAAACCAGAAAGGACAAATAGAAGACAAATGCATGATGGTAAATTCAAATCCCAAAGCTATTAATAATGTTAAGCATAGATAGTCTAGCACTCTAATTAAAAGGTAGAGATGGTCAGATAAGATTAAAAAGACCCAAATATATGTGCCTACAAGAAAAAAACTTTAAATATAAAGACAAAAAGGTTAAAAGTAAAAGGATGGAAAAAGATATTATGTTATATCTAAATACTCAACAGTAGCAGATCAGTTAAATAAATTTTAGAATATTCATAAAAGAGAATATTCTGCTGTTATTAACAACAATGATGGAGAACTTTATTTATTGACTTTTAGAGATATTAATAATCTATTAAGTGAGCAATATGATATGAAACACAATTTAGGAAAGTTTGCCCCAAACGTTAGCATCGTTATCTGTGGGTGATATATTTGGGGTGATTTTATTAACTGTATTATGAGTGACTATTAATAATCAATTTCATAAATTGGCTGCCAGACTGACAATTAGGCTCTGGGGCTTTCCTTTGACTGTACCCCAAGTTCCAAATACAGGAGGTGAATCATAGTTTGAATGGTTCTCATAGCCCTTTGAAAACTTTTTAATTTTTTGAAAAATAAATTTTGAGATGATCAAAGCATTTCTTTCCTTTTCATCTGGCACTGTCCTGTTCCCACACTTGGATTGTGATTATACATCCAGACTCACTGTTTCTCAATCTACTTGTGGTGAAAGATTTAAAAAAAAAATTTCAATCTGTCTTTGATGAATTATTTTGGTCTACTTGTAGTTGAACAAGACGCTCGTACTTGGAACCCATGCTTAGGCATTGAAGCAATATTCACTTGCTATGAGCATTTCCTGATGTTTTGCCTTAGTTTCTGTCCTAAAACTGGTGTGAACCATGATCACACAGTGAATTGTTCACT
The DNA here is from genome assembly GCF_021234165.1 of Pteronotus mesoamericanus. Lineage (NCBI taxonomy): Eukaryota > Metazoa > Chordata > Mammalia > Chiroptera > Mormoopidae > Pteronotus > Pteronotus mesoamericanus. Next base: position 4,582,652 of record NW_026555277.1, read on the forward strand.
CAGGGCTAAAAACTGATCTTACACAATTTAGTGGTCACTCAGCACTAAATTCACACAGTCTAAGTGGATAGAAGTTAGTAAGTGGCAGCAAGCTTAAAACTGAGCCATTAGGTAGAAACTTGAATTGGAACGGACTTGTGTCCACGAGAATTAGGATGACATCGGGAAGCCTTGGATGCTGGCAGATGCCACATTGTAAAGCGTTACATGCTTACATGGTGGCTCCCCATTCTGTACTTTTCCCTTTTGACATTTGTATTTTTGTGTTAATATGACTCACATAGCTAGTTTAATTTACTTTAAATGTATGCTATAGATATTTGTTGCATTCTTGGGTGCAATTTTTATTTCCTTTTGGAAGTCATTTTTGTTTTGAAGCAGAATATACTCATTCCATTTTAAGAAGTCAGTGGAAAAAAGTTTGCTGTCTAAAACCTTGCTTTGCAGTTTATTTTCATATCTGTTCCACATGTTGAGGCTTTAAAAAATGTATTCTCCTTCCAAACCCTTTCTATAGATTTGCAAAATATTGAGGGTAAAAGAAAAGGAATGCGCATTTTCTCTGGTGAAGCAATTTAATGTTTCTGTTTTCAATTATTTTCATAGGATTTCCATAAAATAGTTGAATAAGAAATATTTTTGCCAAATCTGGTGTCCAATCTTACTAAGTAATATCAACATAGTTGGGCTAAATCTTATTTTTCCAGGATATGTAGCTAATTCTCAATGCTGTTTCTATTGGCGGTTATTTCCCTTCTTAATCGGACTACATTTTATTTTCAGAAAATGGGCCACTTTTGTTGTCTACTAGGAACACTATGAAACAGAGAAGTATTTTAATTTTTTTCCCCTTTTCTTATAGTCAAGTTAGAACCTCTCAGGCTGCCAAAATAGTCTGTCTCTTTCCTAAGTCAATTTTGTTTAAAAAGTTATACATTGAGCTTGTAGCTTTTCTTTAAGTTTTAATAGCTAACTTAAGATCCACAAATCAATCAAACACTTAGTGCCAAAATATTAATAGATAGCAAAAGGTGTAACATAGTCTTATAGCTGAAATTGCAGTCAAAGGAAAGATGCTGAAATTGCTTATTGGGAAGTAAAATATTTCTGAACTTTTGCAAAGGCACCACCCCCTAGTTTAATCTTGAAAAAATATATTTATAAAATCAAAGTCAAGAGATATCATTTCAGTTTCAGAATGACAATGTTTTGTTATAATGGATCACTGCAAAAATTTGTATTGTCCGGTTAAGACCAAGGAGACACATGTCTTTCATTACAAATTACATATTTCTGTTCATTACAAAAAATTGACTAAAAATCAATTTAAATATTTTTCCTCCTTATCTTTTTCTTTTCTGCTTTTCCCAATCCTGGACAAAAAAATGCCTTATAGGTGTTTCCTTTGTGTGCTTTCTATTTATTAATATTTTCTCCAGTAAGATTCTTTCCAATGGCTAATCATGGAGTTGCTGCCTAAAAACATTGTCACAAAGAATTTTAGTGGTATTTGAATATGGTTTGGATATGCATTGCAATCAACAGATTTGGAATTTTTGCTAACACTGACTTCCTTGTATGTGCACACAAGCATATATCCTGATGTTGACAAATGGAAAATAATTCAGTGTAGGGAGGATGAGGAGCAGGAGGAGGAGGAGGAAGTGGTAGAAACCTTCCTTCCTGTGTCCATGAATTATAGGCATGGTTCCCACACCTTTCTGCCTTCAGATAACATTTAGTGGCTGAGGCTTAAAGATATAGTATTTAATTAGCCCCTCTTGCTTCACACCCAGGGGCACTGTTTAATTCAGGTCCTTGTCATTTCTCACCTGATTCTCGCGATAGCCTGTTAACTGTCCTTGCCCTATGGTCTTACCTTACAGAAAACCGTCTTCTTCTTGTTACCGGGAAGACTTTACTTTAGTAAATTTGATCACGTCCATCTCCCTGTTTAAAAATTCTTCATGGATGGGCCTCATCTTCTACCCTCAATCATTGTGGTAGCCAAGAAATTGGGCATAGAGAAAGGATAGCTACTTACTAATGTCCTCAGCCCAGAAGCAACTCTTACTTGATCACATGCCATTGGTAGAACCATGTAGTCACACTTATTTGCAAAAGAGGCTGAAAAATTAGTCTATAAATGTGCCCAGGCCAAGAATAAGATGATATACTTTAGAAGAGAGCCAGGTTTCTCTGCAACAGTATGTTATTTTTAAAATCCTTAACAATCACAATAAATATTTGTTAAGTCAGAATTTCTTTCATGAGCAGGAAAAAAAGAGAAACTGACACTTACTGAATGTTTACAGTATGCTTCATGTATTTTTTCTAGGAGAGTAGTTCAGTCTTTACTCATCTTTCTATCTCCTGAACTTAGCAGATTGTTTAGCATATAATAAACACCCCAGAAAGATCTTTGCTGAACTAAGTTTTATAAAAAATATACATTTTTTAAAAGCTATCAATTGTAACATCAGGCTTTTAAATTTTTGTTTACTTTTTTCTTTTATTCTGCTTTTCCCACATACCTCTACTGTTACTTTTTCCTTTTTGTTTCTTCTAGTGTCAGCCTTGAGTGATACTCTTTTGTTCTGATGCTAATTTAAAACAAGCTCTTCAAGCTAACTTGATGGCAAGGGTTATTACTCTTCAACAGCAGTCTCAAACTGACTTCTGGTTCTTTCTGTCCTTACCAGAAAGGTGATTCAGCCGAGTTCATGATTTTCACATATTTTATTGCTGATGACTAAGTATGGTTTTTCTGGGTTATTTCTTGAGGCAAGAATTTAGGAGGGAAGGGAAAACTGAAGCCCAAATCATCAGCCCTCTAGGCAAGGGACTTTCTTTCAAATTCCAAAGAATTGTGTACCCACTCACTTTTCTTCCCTCTTATAAAAATAAATCATAGCCATGTAGTGTTGAAATGTGACTCAAAGGCCCTGGTTGATTTTGATGCCTTTTCTGTAGAAGTGAGAGTAGGAAGGAGGGGAGGAATAGTCTCATAACTTAGGGGCTTTTAAAAAAAACTTGTATCTGTAGGGAACAGAGGGTTACAGGAGAGAGAATGCTGGTTTGGGAAGAAAAGAGCCTCTTTTTAGCAAGCTGGGTCAGCCAGATCAACCCTGATGATCAATGAAGAGGCAGGTGTTAAAGCCAAGTCAACCTCACATCTGGAAGGAAAGTGGGGTTCTTCTGTTTAAGACAGTATGAGTCACTTGGCCGCTATAAGGCTACTCTGATTCTACCTTAAAGTTTGCCAGGATCTCACCTCTGGTTCCCTTTTCCATCTCCTCCTGCATCCGTGAAGTGCAAATGCCATTTGTCACCTAGCCCGCTGTCATCTAGGTCAGGTCAGGAGGGGGCCAGTTCCCAGGCCAACCTGCTGCAGGATCCCAAAGGCTCCAGCAAGCTGTTGCTAACCATCCCCAGAGAGCATGGCTTGCCTCCCTCAACCTCATGCTGTTGGGGTCATGAGCGGCACCTCCCTGAAGAGTTGAGAGCTTTCAAGTCCCATGAGGGGGCAAGGCCAGACAGAATTTGCTGTAACGAAAGGCAGGATTCTAGAAGCTGGAATATGCACACCAGTAACTAGTCACTATGGCTAGAGGTGCTGGCCTCTACCATATGTTCCTTAGACAGAAGCTACCTTATTTTATGAGACTGAAAATATCCTCATGATAGGAGTATCCTTTCTCTCAAGGAGACTTCATTTACTGTAAATGTCGTCTTCAAAATAAGCTCTGGAACCATCTCTAACTTTGAATTTAATATTGAATGTCTATTTCCTTATAGTTTTTTAAAGAATGGCTTAACATTGTTTCTAGTGATTTTATTAACAAGGTGCCATTTCTTTCTTTTTTCTTCTCACCTTGGAGCCAAGAATCATATAAAAGAGCAGATCTCTGTCAAGCTGGATCCAACTTTTCCTCTGTCTACACCTATCTCTGGGGAGCCCAGGAGTGTTGTTACTTCCTTGTGTTGAGAATCACTGAGAAAAAGCACTGAACTTGGAACTCTATTGAAGGAACCAAGAGGCAATTTGGGAAGTGTCAATTTTTGCAACGATTCTGAACAGTTGGCTCTTAAGAAGGGAGAGTAAGAACTAGGTGTCAATTCATTATTAACTTTCGTGTTTCCAGTCACACATTTTTTAGCTGCTTATTAATGTTCCTCATGACTCCACAGCCAATTAGTCCTGTCTCTAAGTGATGTAGTAAATGTTCACCAGGTAGACGAGTCACACAGCCCTTCCAACTGTAGGATCCGGATGTGAAATTGAAATGCTGCTGTTGTCACTATTTTGGGTATTCCCGGAGCACCCCAACTGCCTTGTAAAACTGGATAAATAGTCTAGATTTGAAGAGGCTGGTGATAAAATTGGTCAAGGATTAATTAGGATGATATCATGTCCGGCAACTCTCTTGCAAAAGAAAGCACTTTTAGAGGAAACACAAAAAGGGAATTTTCAAATACTATTTGAGTAGTACCACTATGGAAAAGATTTTGAGCTAACAGGAAATGCATTGGAGAGTTATTTACCCTAACTGTCTGGGAAGGCATGTGGGAGGAATGAGTCCTGCTGTTTTCTGGCATTGCCCCACCGTGGATGCTGGCCCAGGGTGTCCGCAGCAGCGGAGACCTGGGCACATGTCTAGTGTGGGTGGCTGTCCTTCCTCTTCCTCAAGTCCAGCCTAGAGCAAAATTCTTCCTCAAATTTGTAAACTCTTGAGTCACTGCTTTGTTTGTGTTTAATCATCTCCACTGGTTTTTCCCCTCTGTCTTCAGTTTAATAGTGCTCATTCTAGGGAAGACCATGAGCAAAGAGTGAGGCATTCATGTGGCATCAGATAGGCCTTTTCTTTTCTGTCTTCGAGGGGAAAGAAGCCTTGAATAAAAATTATTTTCAAATGACAAAGATGAGGTTATCCAAGATGGGAGTGATTTGTTGTAGTGGATCCATCACAGCCAGGAAAAATGAAAACCAGGAGATTGGAGCTCAAGGCTTGGCTTTCACTCTCACTGGCTGTACATGAATTTGGGCAAGTTGCTTGTCCTCTCTGAGCCTAAGCCTCCTCGCCTCTGAACTCAGAGGCTGTTAGCGCCTATCCCACAATGTTATAGTGGAGGTTAAATGAGATGATATACCTGTGGCAGTGCCCGATCAATGTAGTTGTCTGCATCCCTTCATTTTCAATTCTAAGATTAACTTTGCCTGGCTATAAAACTATATGAATCCTTGTTCTTCCCCTAATGCTAATTTTGAGTCATGAGTAAAGGGAAGTAAATATCTTTATATCCCTTTATTCACGATAACAATACACACTTAAAAAAATGAAGGGTTAAGCTTCTTTTGTATATTCTAACTGTGAGATATGAGTCCATGGAAAAACTACATTTTATGGCTTATAAATCTGACTCATAATTCCTAAAGTTTCTTGAGCTGGCTTCAAAAATACAATTTACTTTTTCTTTATGCATCTAAGTATTACTGACTTACATAATTTCCCTCCTCCACATTTTTACAGTCTTTTCTTTCTCTACAACATTGAAATGTTTGCTCAAGCAGATGCCAAATTGTCACAAGTCTGATAAATCTGTCATTAGTATATGACACTTTTTAATCAAGGATGTGGCTCAGACAGAGCAATCCCATCACTAGTCAACCAACAGACTTGAAGGAGGTCATTATTATGGAAAATCTGCACTCACCCTTCTCCCAACAAAGAGTACGTGTAAGGAGCTAAAAGTGATGCCCAAAGAAAGCTTAAAATCTACTCACACCAATATTCCGTCCTGGGTTCCAAAAAGGTTCCCTGGGCTCCATCAATAAGCACTTGGGGAAAAGATAATATAAATGTAGAGTTTTGCTTACAAAAAGGATGAGTTGGGATGTTTCCTTGTGGTAAATGGATTAAAACAACATTTCAATTCTCCAGCCACCCCTGAATCTCCACCCTTTACAGTGTGTCTTTCTTACTTTTGTGATCAAGAGTGCAATCTACTTTCCTACCCCTTGAATCTGAGCTGCCCTTTAATCTTACTTTGGTCAATAAAACATGACCTCATTTCTGAACCCAGACCTTATGAGGTCTTGCCCACCTCTATTCTCCTTCCTGTACCATGAGAACAAGCCTGGACTAGCTTCCTGGAGAGTCTGTGGGGAGCAAAGCCCATCATCCCAGCCAAGACCATCCTACATTGACTAGAAGTCGGCTGACTGCCAGCCATGCGAGTGACCCTCTAGCAAAGACAAGAAGAAAATTAGCCAAGCCAACCAAGACCAGCAGAACTACTCTATCAACTCACAGAGTCATGAGGGAAAATAAACATTTATTATTTTGTGCCACTGAGGTTTTGTGGTTGTTTTCTATGAAGCATGATTGTAGCAATAGATGACTGCTACATTAACTAACCAAGGGATGGTGGGTGCTCCTGGGGTGGTCGGGGAGGATTGTAGAGGGGCTGTCTTGGGAGCGGAAAGGAGACATTCTATTTTTGTCCACTCTAGACTCCAGATGTGGCCTGCAGCAAGTCCTGTGGCCAAGGTTTAATGAGCATATTTGTCAAACTTTTTGTCCTGAAGGCTACTCCCTGCTGCGAGGACAGTTAAGACTCTGAGGTTTGGATTGTCAAACTGGGGCACAAATAAATAATCCAGGTGTGTAGCTGTGATGGCCGGGGTCAGGCAAAGCTACACAACGGGCATGATGTACCTTGTTGAGACATAAATTTTCTTGCGAACTTGTGGGAACAAAAGTCACATAGTTTTTCAATCAAAATAAAAAAATAGATTATAGAACCAAAAATAAAGTTCAAATACATGTAATGATAAAACACAACACAATGGAGTATACAGGTGCTGTATTATAAAGTTGTACACCTCAAACTTATATAATGTTGTTAACCAATGTCACACCAATATATTTAATTAAACAAACAAACAAACAAACAAAAAGAGATGCAATATCCATTCTTCTCTCCTCTCCCAGCCAAGAGTTCACCCTCCTCTAACATCAGATTTATATTTTTTGAAAAGTTTAACAAGTACTACTCTGGGCAGTGATTTCCAAATTTTTCCTTTGTTCTAATCACCACCCTCTCCACATTAAAAAAACTTACTATGCTCCTTGTCATGTCAAAACACCATTTTAAACCTTTTTAACATAAATTATAATGGATGATTACCAAATTTTACAGACCAGGGGATATTTAGAATTCTCAGCCTGAACATCAGCAGAGCCCTAGTGTTCTGCTGTTCTGGGAACTAAATTTGGTCCTTCCGTCTCTCAGCTGTTGATGACTTTAACTGTCATACAAATGTATCCTCACCTGTTCTGGGCTGGGTTCTGTCCCTTCAGAATTTGCATGTTGAAGTTCCAATCTTTCAGTACTGTAAAATGTGACTGTATTTGGAGACAGGGCCATTAAAGGGGTGATTAAATTAAAATGAGGCCTTTAGCATGGGCTCTAATCCAACCTGACTGGTGTTCTAATAAGAAGAGGACATTTGGCGGCACAGAGAGACCCCAGGGGTGTGCACACACTGACGAAGACCACGTGAAGACAGCAAAAAGGCGGCAGCTGGCAAACTGAGAAAAGAGACCTCAGAAGCAACCAACTCTGTGACACCTTGATCTTGGACATTGAGCCTCCAGAACTGTGAGAAAATAAATGTCTGTCAGGTCAGTCACCCAGTCTGTGGTCTTTCGTTATGGCAGCCCAAGCCGACTAATATATCACTCTAGAAAACCAGCTTTAGGTCTTCCACTGGCTATAATTTTGGGGTTTATTAACTGCTAAGACACAGGAAAGTGTTCCTTGTTCTTCGCTGAGAGCTTTCTATTAGTCCTTCATCTCTTGGTCAGTCTCAAGAATGACTTATTTTTGGCAAGTCTTTGTGATCATCTTATTTATCGATACATATTGTGATTGGGTGGAAGATCATCTTGTTTTCAGAGTTAATAATGGGGGTAGAGAGAGTCAAGGCCTGAGTGTACCCAGCACACTGAACACAGAAGCACTGGATATGTAGGAAATGACTGAAGTGGTACAGAATAATACTGAATGTAAGCAGTAATTGAAAACAACAACAACAACAACAACAACAACAAAAGGAAATAATGGCTGTTGTCTAGAGTTTGTGTGTGTGTGTGTGTGTGTGTGTGTGTGTGTGTGTCCTTACAGACTTCCAGTGGCATTGCCATGGGGACAAAGAACAGTCTCAGTACTCTGAGGTTCAGGTTTGTTCTGAAGTGGGCTCAGGGGACATAGAGCTATGGGTTGGAAGCCCCAGGGAATGACTGTAGGGAGAGGAAGTAGGCACGGGTTTGTCAAAGTGATAGACAGAAAAAAGTTGACTGGCCAAAGGCCCACAACCTTTTGCTCTCAGCTGCCCTTTCACTGCCAGGATCCTCTGAGTCAGGCTGAACATCCATGAACCACAGGTCTTGGGAGTTTACTTGGAAGGTGGTAGGACAGGAAAACAAGAACACAGTGACCCATGCAAAATTACTCTCAGTGTGGTTAATGGTAGCAACATTTTATCGCAGGGATTCTGGCTTCATAATAATCTTCTTTTTAGAGTATGTATATCCCATGCAACGTTTCAGACATGCTGACACTAAAATTACTTGTTGCTTATCTGAAATTCAAATTTAACTGAGTATCCAATGTTTTACCTGGCAACCTTATCCAAAAGTCAGTTCTCCGTAGAGCCAGAGAGACCTTTGTCAAATGTAAACTAGATCATGCTACTTCTGCAAGCCAAAACTTCTAGTGTCGCTCCAGCTAGAGTTCTGAGTTCTGGTCATGGCCTACCAGGCTGTCCACGCTCTCTTCAAACTCATTTCCTGCCCCTTCCACTTTGTGTCTTAATGTATTTATTCAAAAGTCACCTCCCCAGAGAGGCCTTTCTTGGTGACTCTCTCTGAAATAGTGGCCCCCTCTGATAATATTGCCCCCTTAGTCATAACACGTATTATCCCTGAAAAATGATGTAGCTATTTGTTAGTGAATATTTTGATTATTAGAAAGTAAACTCTACAGGCTCAGAGTCTGCATTCATCTTTCTTATTCCCATGTACTTAGCACCTAGAACTCTACTGGACATCTGATAGGTGCTCAATAAGTGAACTTATGTATTAAAGCTAATATACAGCAAAACTTAGGACATTGCTGCCAACTAGCAATTAGTAAACTGGGGTCTGCCTATAATTTTTAAGTGGATTAATTAAAAATAATTTTGAAGGTTGTTATTACTGTTTCTAGTTCCCTTGGAGAATCAATATAAACTAGAGTTGAGAAACTTTAGCTGGAGAAATTACTAAGGTGTACTGACTTATGCATGTCATTGCTGAAATTCAACCACTCTTTGCTGAATGCACATTAGAATTTCTTGTTTGAGGGTGTTCTCATTAAAAAAAAAACAACTATACCCTCGCTTGCTTTTCCATTATGTTAATGTTTTCAACTCTCTATATAATAGAGTTTTCTTACATTTCTATACATTTGAACAAATATAAAAACATATTTTTGATATTTTTTAATTTTAATTTTAATTTTAAATCATGCTTATTCTATTAAAGTTGTTTTAATCCCCCCCCCCCTTTGTCCTCCTCCACCCATCCCACCCCCACCCCCCACTCCCACAGTCAATTCTCACTCTGTTGGCCATGTCCATGGGTCCTTCATTCATGTTCTTTGTCTAGTCCCTTCTCCTTCTTTCCACCATTGTCCTCCTTCCTCATCCCCTCTGGTCACTTCCAGTTTGCTCCATGTTTCCGTGCCTGTGGTTTATTTTGTTCATTAGTTTATTTTGTTGAATAGATTCCACTTATAGGTGAGATCATATGGTATTTGTCTTTCATCAACTGCCTTATTTCACTTGGCATAATATTCTCCAGTTCCATCCATGTTGTCACAAAAGATAGGAGTTCCTTCCTCCTCTCTTTCTTTCTTTCTTTCTTTCTTTCTTTCTTTCTTTCTTTCTTTCTTTCCTTTCTTCTAAATTAAGATTGATTTTATTTATTTATTTTTTAAATGTCAAAATCCATTATAAAATATTAAAAAATTTAAATCCAATATAAAGTCTCAGTAATCAAAACAACATGACACCAGCACAGAAATAATCAAGTAGAGCAATGAAATAAAACGAGAGTCCTAGAAACAAACGTATATATCTGTCTAACAATGTAATATATAGTTAAACTGATATTTCAGATCAATGGGGAAAATAAGGCTTATTCAACAAATAGGGTGCATGAACCACTATTACTTGAAATAAAACAAATGTAGAGTCCTATTTCACACATTATACAGAAAATATTTGGGTGAGTTAAAAATCAATATGTAAATTCTAGGGAATTTTAGGAGGAAATACAAACTAACATGTTTCTTACCCTGAAGTAAAATATTTAAACCCAGGAGCTATAAAGTAAAATAGTGACAATATGACTATGTTAAACATTTAAGACTATACAGTAATAGGCATAAAAAAAAGTTAAAGGATAAGTAATAGAATAGGAGAGTATTTGCAACACATCTAAAAAAGGGTTAATAGTGTTTTTTTTAGGGAAAAATTTCTACAAACTTTTAATCAAAAAATGGATAAAGAATACCAAAAAGTCATTTAAGGCTTTTTAAAAATAATAGAAACAGACAAGAAATATACAAAAACAGGTTTATTTTCAACAAATAATAAAGTGACAAAATAACACATCATTGTCACAATCAGATTAATAAGTATTAAAAATATTGATATCAAGAATTGGTGACTGTGAAAGGAACTGGGTATTCATAGACTCTTTTTCTTCATCTTCTTAAAGCAGTCCCTTTAGCATATTTTGCAATGCTCTTTGGGTGGAGGTCTATTCTTTTAGCCTTCTTTTGTCTGGGAAACTTATTTCGCCTTCCATTTTAATTGAGGGTCTTGCTGGATAGAGCAGACTTGGTTGCAGGCCTTTGCTTTTCTTTCCTTGGAATATTTCTTGCCATTCCATTCTATCTTGGAGTGTTTCTGTTGAGAAGTCAGCTGCTAGCTGTACTGGAGCTCCCTTATATGTTACTGCCTCTTTCTCCCTTGCTGCCTTTAGGATTCTCTGTTTGTCTTTGATATTTGCCATTTTAATGATGATGTATCTTGGAGTGGGCCTCACTGGGTTCCTCTTGAATGGGACTCTCTGTGCTTCCTGGACTTGTATGACTTTTACTGTCCTCAATTTAAGGAAGTTTTCCATCATTACCTTTTCAAACAGCTTCTCTATCCCTTGCTCCTCTTCTTCTCCTTCTGGTATCCCTATTATATGGATATTATTAAGTTTCAGGTTGTCCTGTATTTCCCTCAATGCCTCTTCATTCTTTTTGAGTCTTTTTTCATTTTCTTGCTCTATCTGGGAGCTTTTTTCTACCTTAACCTCCAGCTCGCTGATTCATTCCTCTGCTTCATCGAGCCTACTTTTGGTTCCTTCTACTGTGTTTTTCAATTCAGAAATTGTATCCTTCATTTCCTCTCGTCTCTTATTGATAGTTTCTATGTTCTTTTTCATGCTGATATAGTTTGCAGTAAGTTCCTCGTAGTTTCCCTGTAGTTTTTGGTAATTCTCTCTGAGCTCACCGAGCTCATTGAGCTTCCGTAGAACCATTGTTTTGAACTCAATATCTGATATTTTATTTGCCTCTATTTCATTTAGTTCTCTTTGTGGGGATTCCTCCTTTCCCTTCGACTGGGGGCTGTTTCTTTGTCTTCCCATTATTTGTGAGACTCTTCCTTTTTGCTTTTGCTCCTTCAATTGATCTGTCTTGATTTCCTGACTTTGTGGTGAGAACGTCTATGGTAGGAGATCACTGGTTTTTGTTTTTTTTTTTTCTTTCTGGATCTGCCTCTGATAACATCATTTGTTGACCCTGTCTGACCTTAGGCAGTGTGATCAAGACTTCCAGGAATCTACTGTCTGTGGCTGTCTCCTTTTGTGGTTAATCTAGCTATTGTGCACTGAGCAGTCAGGCTTAGAGACATCACAGAGTAGGGCAGAGTCCCTCCTGGGGGCAGGGTTATTGGGTCCTCTCATGCTGCTGCCACTCAGGGGAGTGGTCTGCCTGAGCGAGATGGCTGCTGCTGTGTGGGGGATGAGTCAGCAGTGAGATCTTGCTTGCTGCCTTCTCCGTTCTCTCCCCAAAGCCTCCATCTGCAGTCTCTCCTCAAGTGCCTATAGACCACTCCGTACCCCCTTTAGCCAATGATCTGCTATCTGTGGCTGCCACTCTGCATTCAGCAGGCCAACTTAGAGACACCAAAGGATGAGGCTGAGGCCCTCCTGAGGGTGGGGCTATTGAGTCCTCTCACACTGTTGCTGCTCAGGGGAGTGGTCTACCTGAGCAAGATGGCTGCTGCTGCATGGGGAATGAGTCAGCACCCAGATCTTGTCAGCTACTCTCTCAGTCCTCTCCCCAAAACCTCCTTTCCCAGTCTCTTCTCAGGCATCTCTAGCCCACTCTGCCCCCACCTTAATCAGGGTAAGTGGCTGCAAATAAAAATATTTGCATTGGCCCTTTAAACGGCTCTTTGCGTCTCCAACCATCAGTCTCTGGCAGAGAGCAACCCTGCCGTTTTTCGCAACTGGTTGTTATCCGTGTACTTTTTGGGCTGGAGATCCCCACTTATGGTTTAGAACCTGCTCTTCTCAGGGGGATCCAACTGGCCGTTTCATTATCATTCTGGTGCTGCTGCCCCTGGGCACCCTGCCTCCCTTCTCGAGTCTCTACTGCACTCCTTACCAGTTAGGTTGTGCTAAAGCTGAGTCTTCTGTCTGTCCAAGGTTATAAGGCTCTTCTCTCACTATTGTGCAGTTGTTCGTTCCAGGTGATTTCTCCACAATTTAGTTGTAATTCCAAACTGGTCCTGAGAGAAGGTCAGTGTGACTTCTATTCGCTCATCCACCATCCTGATTTCTCCTATTTTTAATATTTTTATATGGGTAGCTCACAGTTTACTCTCTACATCCAGTCTAACTTCAATATCTTTTTTTTAAAAAGATTTTTAATTTATCTTTATTTTTAGAGTGAGGGGGAGGGAGGGAGAAAACAAGGAAGAGAAACATCAATACATGGTTGCTTCTCGTGGACCCCCTACTGGGGACCTGGCCTGCAACCCAGGCATGTGTCCCCACTTTGGTTTGCAGACCAGTGCTCAATCCACTGAGCCACATCAGCCAAAGCTAACTTAAATATATTTCAATGTATGTCTTCCTTCTCCTTCCCTGGGCTGGAAAGACATTTTATTTTTTTACCTGTTAGAAGGGATTCATAAAAATAACTATAAGATTCCAGTGAGAAGAGAAAATATAAGAAATATTAAAATTGGTATTTTGCAAAGTAACAGTCACTCTCATTTTTAAACAAAAGGGGGAAATTAAAAGGCCCAGTCAAAGCAAAACTGAACAGTGTCCTTCGAGTAAGACAGTGCAAGAGAAACTTTGGAGCCAAAGTCAAGATGAACCTTTGTAATACAAGAAGTCTGATCCAATCCATTTTGCATTCTAGTCTTGGAGCAATTGACAGTGACCTTCAAATTATAGTGAATGAATTGTGTTGCATCACAGAGGGTGTGGGAGTGGAAGGAGGTGGGAAGGTTTAGGGGAAATGTCAGACTTGAGTGGGAGCTAAGAGCTTGTGATTGCAACCAAATGGAACTGGGATATACTGAAAGACACAGGGAATTATATATTTTTTCTTAATTAAATGCTTCTTGTGTTTTTCTTTCTGGCCTTGACTGGTATTTATTTTTCTCCAGTTGCATCAAAGCAGCATGACATTCTCAATGGGGGGAAACAGTTTCTTATGGGTGTAATGGAAATATTTACTGGCAGCAGACAAGAATATATTCATCTGAGGGGAAGCTGCATTTGTCAAAGATTTGCTTGGATTCTGCCTTCCTTGCCGAGAATAGTTATTTACTCTTAATTAGCCCTCAGTACAGTTGAGCAGAGGAAGGGCCTTATTTTAAAGCCATCATTGCTGGTTTAAAACTTACTGCAATTGAAAAGAATGACTGACAGGGATAGAAAGGGCAGTCAATGGGCACACATTAGAAATCATCATCAATAATAAAATCTGACGACAGGAATAACATGTATTTTATGTCCCCATAAACATAGATTTAGTGCAAGTAAGCCCACATAACAGCATGTATGGCATGGCTGAATTGCTCTGGATTTAATTTAGAACAACATAAAAGATCCAGTATCAGCGGCAAGGTGCTAACCTTGGTTTCAGCATGGGAGCAGCATCTGTTATGAGAACGAAGGCAGTTTCTGAGGTTGTGCCACATCCTTTCCATTTGGGAAGAACCTCACAGATACCTGGGATTCTCTGGAGGTGACTTTACCTATCCAGAGTGTCAGAGAATACAGCTGGTCTTCACAACTGCTCCTGGCTCTGGATCACCCCTTCTCAGTGACATATACACATACCCCTTCATGGCTAATTGGATGTCTATTATTTCCTGCCTGCCAATATAATATATATGAGTTACCCTGAACATTTTTTGCACTTAGGCTACTTTGGAGAACCTGGAAGGAAACACTTCCAGCGCGCATGGGGGACCTCTGTTGGAGCTCTCCCTCTCTCTACACCTTTCTTTCATCCCTGGATCACCCACCTGTAGGTCTCTGGGGTGGGGTAGCCAAGGAGGGCTCTCCCTCAGGCTGCAGACACCTGTGCTTGCTTTTCACCACCTTGGGCCCAAGCCAGCATTGTAGTGTTAGACTTACATAAGTTAAAAACCTGCACCCATTCACCACCTTTGTCGGCAAAGGCATATCCCCAACACTTCCAGAGTTTTTCTGCTCCCAGCCACACATCAAGACTATTACCCCATCCCACGGCCTCTTTCCCTGGGCTAAGGAACAGTGGAAGTTTCTGTCCCTTTCCATCTCAAGAGGTGCCCACATTTCCTGTCCCAGGATGAATGACGTTTCCTTTCGTGGAAACAACCACCTCCACCCCCACCCCCAGCCTTCTATAAATGCAAACCGCACCCTTTCTGGCAGCCTTGATCCGGTGGGAGCAAATGAATCGCTATTATTTAAATCCACCATTATTTAAATTAGATCTCCATTCAGAAACGCTGATCTCATTCCCCAAACCCAGCCAGCCCGGAGGGAGGAAGCGGAGCATCCCGCGTGCTCTTCAGCGCCCAGCCAGCCCCAGTTACTCGGACTCAGCACTCCTGGGGCGGCCCCTGGTAGGAAGTCCCTAAGCCCACCAGGTGAGGGCCAGTATTTTGCGAGGCCAAGTTTTCATATTCACTCGAAGTATGAGTGGAAATGAGGGTTTTTAAAAAAAAAAATTTTACAAAGAATTAAAAAATAAAATTTCTTTCTCAGAGACATTTCGCAAACACTGTTTATTTCCACGTGTGACTCTTGGTGGTTGACTTTAAAATCTTAGAGAAGAAAAAGCGCGTACCAGCTGGGTCACATGAATATATCTTAGTTAATCAGAATAACCAAAACAACCTCAAATCTCCAGAGTGAAAGTTTTTTTATCATAATTCTTAGAGACATGCTCTTTGCCTCTTGCTGCATAAAATCCCCACCGCCAGGAAGTGTATGTGGAGATTTAAGTCAAACCTGCAACCCAATGTAAAAATAACCCCAGGCCATGCTTCCCAAGAAATACAGGGATGACAAATTAAAATACAATTGCTATTTTGTAGAACAGCTTTCATAAGTTTCTCCTGGCCCTGGGGAAATGAGCAAGATGTTCTTTGTGAAGTTCATACTGATTAAACCAAATGTGGCCAAAAGAAATCGAATGTCCTTTCCATCTTTCTAGGCCCGATCTCTGGCGGATAAAACAGGGCTGTAAATGGCCTAAAATATACAATCACATATAATTTCAGGAAGTGGAATGTCTAAAATAGCCCTTTGGAGAAATTACAAGTCGAAATATGTGACTTAAGTGAGAAGCCAAGTCAGTCAAGGAAAGCATTGTTTGGCAGTTACTAATGGAAGACATTACAGAACTCAGCTACCTGGTCTCAGGTTGCAGGGTAGTCGGCAAGGTGAGGTCCCAGTAGACTCCCCAGGCCTGTAGTTGAAACAGGTCTGGCTGCTTGTTCCTGAGAAAATAAATTGGCCTTACTTCTGGAGCTCTCCAAATTTTCAGGCTTGAAATCTAAGCTATTTTATTCCCAAATGTTCATGGTAGTAATGTAAAGGAGCAATGCTCTATTTTAGAAAATTCAATGCTCTAAGTTTTAATGCAAAAGCTTATATTTGGTGGGTACCCAGTCTTCTGACAGCTGAAGAGCTTCCCTGGAATTTCTTTTTCATTTATTTATTCAACAAATGTTAATTGTGAGTTTACCAGGTACCAGGCACTGTTCTAGGAACTGGAAAGACATCAGAGAAGTAAAGAAGAAGTTTCTGTCCTCATGGAGCTTACATTTTAGTTGGGGGAGAAAAATGATGAAGAAGTAAATGTGTAGCATGTGATTTATTAATCACGATGATGGAAGATCAATAAAGCAAGGGAAGGGGATAGAGGGCGGCAAGTGTCAGGAGAACAGAAGCATGAACCAAGCACAGAAGAGCGAAGGGGGAAGAGAGTCTAGAAATATACATAAAATAATACTACTTGTGTCTCTAGGATATCTCTCATCTCCATGCTGTTACAACAAATGGAGAGGATTAGAAACTCCTTTATCGTAATAATCAGCAACATGAATTGAGCCCTCAATATCTGCTAAGCCTTTGGCTAGGCATTTCCCATACATTTCCCCAATCAATCTTTTCATCAGCACGATGACAGAAATTAAGAGAAGTTAGGTGATTGGCTAGAAGCCACACAGATAAGATAGCAAATTCTGGACCTACGGCTTGAACCCAGGCTGACTACCCACCCAGTGAACACCAGACTTGATAGAAATAATAGCAACTATCAAACTTTCATGTATTGGGTAACCTATGGTGTGAGGTACTTTGCATACAATGAATAGATGTTGGGGTTTATAAGGGAATCCTGCATGGCACAAATACCCATGACCCTCGAGCTTTCTTTTTCTTTGTTTTTTATAACACAACCTCTCTACCTTTGGCATGTGCTTCCGACAAGACTGTCTCTTCCACCAAAGTTTTCTCAGCTTCCTCACACAACTCCCCGATAAACCATCAATGCATTGCTACCTGTCCAGCCTCATCCTCTGTCATGTTTCTCCTTGCTCACACCCCTCCAGCTTCACCGGCTCCCTTTCAGTTCCTTGAATATGTCAAACAGACATCAGCTTCAGAGCCCTCAATCCTGCTGTTCCTTCTGCCTAGAAATTTTTTCTTCCGTTACCCACATGGCTGCTCTTTCACATCATTC
Organism: Pteronotus mesoamericanus; assembly: GCF_021234165.1. NCBI lineage: Eukaryota > Metazoa > Chordata > Mammalia > Chiroptera > Mormoopidae > Pteronotus > Pteronotus mesoamericanus. The sequence goes on from NW_026555277.1 coordinate 4,600,022, forward strand.
AGTCCATTACTCATCATCTTACAGAAATGCTCCGCCCCCCAAAAAAACAAATGCTCCTGCCCCCTGTCCCATTTCTTTTACTCCGCTTCATTTTCCTGCACAGCTCCTAGCACCTGCTGACATATTTGATTTTTTTTTATTGTCTGCCCTTTTTTATTAGAAGCTCTGATGGCTTACTTGTTTCCTCAGCAACTAGAACAATGCTTGGCATCTGAAAGACATTCGATACTTATTTTTAATAAATTGTTAAATCACAGGGACTGTACCTTCTTAATGAGTCTGCACATCTTAAAGACTGTTGTTAGCTTCACAGAGAAAAAATAAGGAACACTTTTTAAAATCCATTGTATTTTTCTGGGCAAGGTTAGTGTTCTTTTACTGAGAGTGCAGTACAATTCCTTTGAGGCAAATAGAGTCAGAAGCCATTTCTTTGGGTTCCTGTCATCAGAGAGTCATTGTAAGGTGGAAGCCGGTGCTGTACCCAGGTGGGCAGCTTTCATCTCAACACAGTCCCAGGTTTGGAAGGAAAATGATTTTGTGGCTTAAATGTCCACAAAAGTAATTGTTCCTGATGCTGTCTACAGGTTGGGAGGCTACAAAATAATCCAGGGACAAGATGTTAGGGTTTTGGAGTAAGATGTAAGAGGTAAAGAAGAGTAGGTAAAATATAAGGTATATTTTGTAGATGGACTCAAAAGATTGACAAAGGAGAATTGAGGGAAATAGGAAGTACAAGGACGATTCTTAAGATTTTCACTTGATGATGATATTCACTGAAATGGGGAAAGCTAGAGTTATGTGTTGGGACTTGGTAAGCTTGAAAAGCTGATCAACCATCCAAGTGGAGATGTCAATGCTTAGGATAAAGCTTTAGAACTTGAATAAGTCTGCAGCCATCAGCATAATTGTGATATTTAAACCTTATAAATGGATAGGATTGTCTAGTAAGAGAGTTTGGCCTAGGAGAGAAGTCACAAGATAGAGCCACATGAGCCAGTCTTGCAAAGCTAGGTTGTGACCTGCTCTAGCCTGGGCCATCTCAGTCTCACTGTCTCTGTTTCTCTCCCTTTCTCTCTCTCTATGGTTGTCCCGGGACCCCACCTATCATGTTTTGAGGAAACCCAGTCTTCCTAGCATCTACAGCCAGATGCGTGAATGAGTGACTCTAGTTCCCAGCCTCAAGCAGTCCAGCTGACACGGAATGGAGCAGAGGCAAACTCTTCCTTCTGAGCTCACCCAAAGAACAAGATTCCCAAGCAGTAACTGTTTAAGCTGCTGAATGGGGTGCTTTGTTATGCAACCTTGGATAACCGCAATTGGGAACCTACCAAGGAAATGTGGTGTTTAGTATGAGTAGTAGGGACGGAAGGCTGAGTGGGAGATGACAAAATGGAAAAATGTATATAAAACTTTTTTAAGAGGTTGAGCTGTAAAAGAAGATAAGTTTGGTAGTATAAGGAAGATGTGGAAATAAGGTCTTTTTCCTAAGATGGGGACTATGAGAGCATCTGAGCATGATGTTGAGAAAATTCTGCAGACATAGGTGACTGATTTATAAGAGGAAAGAGAATAGAACAAATGAGCAAAGTCCTTGAGAAACTGTGAGAAACAGTCATGAGATTGACCTTTCCCTTTACTGGGAGAGGAAAAAAGAAAGATACGTGTGGGTGGATGTAGGTTTGCAGATTTGTTGATGGGATGAGATTTCTATTGTCCTATTGAAGAAAGAGGCACAGTCATTACTGGAGTTTAAAGGAGGCTCAGGGATGGTGTGAACAGAGATGGGAAAAGGGGTTGTAATTATCACCTTAAAATGTAGAAATGTGGTAGAAGTGACCTAGCCATTCAATGGACAGTGTAGAAAAAAGCTAATTACTAGGTGACACCAGATTCAGGGTTTCTTCCCTCAGAAGGTACATCAGACAGAGGGGCATACACTCTAAAGGTGTCTGTAAGGTAGCAATTATAATAATAGATCATGGCACATGAAGATGGGAACATAAAATAATGAGAAAGTGTTGGGGTTCCTGGGTTGGTGGTCTCAATGAGGCTGACAATATACTGCAGTAGAAGTTCTTGAAGGTCTAGAAAAATTGGACACCTGTAGTTTAATGTAAGAAATAGGCATAAAAGTTTGAAAAGGTGGAAAGTGTTAGCTGAGGAGTTCTGGGTATTGTGTAAGGCAGCTACTAGGGATGAAAGAGCCCAGGGACTGTTGCTAATGAAGGAAGCTAAGAAATCAACTAATTGGCATCAACGACCAGAATCAAAGACTTTTCACCCTATTTTGAGAACAGATCGTATTACCTTCAATGTGAAACTTTCTTAAAGAAAAATGGATCTGGAAAACCCTTTGAAAAGTTCCTCCTGAGAATTTGCTAAGTACTGTAAAAAATGACTGCAGTGTTTCTCATATTAAAGTTGATGGTGATGTTAAATGAAGAAATAAATGGAGACCTGTTGGAAGTCTTTGAAACGGAACTAATACACCTGTAGCTGGCTTACATAATAAATCTCTCTTTGTTTCTTGGTATTTGCCCTCAAATAAATTGCTGATCTTAACCCATGCTCTGTTGCCTTCTACCTGCTGAGTCTGCCAGTGCAGCCTGATGAATCTTGTGAGGATGAATGTAATGCCTGCCATTACTATAACTGAACAGGGCTTGGGAGCGCTAATTTCAGCCCTGAACACACTTTCTCTTTGGGGGGTTTTCTTTTATTCTTTTGGTTTCCTGGTTTTGGAGAGGTTGGAGATCATGAACGTATAAGTAATCTTATTGATACATCTCCCAAATTTGGGAGATGAACTGAACTGTTTTTTTTCTATTGAGACACATTCTGGAAGAAACACACACTTACATCTATTTATTGGTAAATGTGATTACTGAACAGTGTGCCTTGGAATGTCAGAAAAATAAAAAAGGTTGACCTATCAGGTGTAATTTATAAATATTATTTATGTCTAAACCAGAGGTGAAAGGGAATTATAGAGCTCATCTTTCCTTCTGCTTCCTCTCTTCTCTTTCCATACTAGGATCCCAACACTCTTATAATCAAACCACAGAAAATTTATTTCTCCCAACCTTCAAAGTTAATAAAGTACCCAACCTCAAGAATCTAGAGTTAGCCATTGTCCAACAGAACTTTATATGATTTTGACAATTGTTATATTTGTGATTCCAAATATGATGGCTGCAAGTCATATGTGCTTTCTTAAAACTTGAAATGAAATTTTATTTTATTTTATTTGAAGTAATTTAAATTTAAATACTGTAGCCACATATGGTTAATGGCTACCCTTTGGGGCAATGCAGCCAGAAAATCAGTTCCATTTATTGAGTGCAACAGAGGGTAACAGAGGATGCAAAAGAAATGAAACTTTTCTATTGAAAGCAGCCCATCAGGCAGCCCATCAGGCAGAAATCCTGAAGTAGAGAAGCTCCCTGGAACAGGACAAGAAGGACAACTTATCCCCCAGCCATCATGCAAATGAAAATTCTGACGCTCATAGTGCGACATAAGACTTAGGCAAAATGGTTATGAAACATAACTAAACCATAACAACCTTTGCTTGAAAAATAGGACACAATTATTAAACATGTTGCTGAGAATGTTCAAAAACTCTCTTAGCCAAGTTTTTGTGGCATAAGAAACAACCCCAAATCTCTGTGGTTTAAAGAGAGCATACATTTATTGCTGTCACCCCCGAGTCTCCAGATTATCTGGTGCAGTTTCGCTTCTGCCTGCAGGATGGGCTCAGGTCAGCTACACTCATCACCCGTTCTGGAACCTGTGAGGGAGAGGGAGAAGCAGGATTCAGTCCCATGCAGTCTGCCTTTAGAATGCAGGTTCTTACCTCCTGATGTGGACCTGTTTGCCTAATGCTGTTTAGCTTGTTTTGAGGACTGGAACAGAAAATGGGGGCAAAATGATTGTTAATTTTAGTGTATGCATATTGAGCACCTCTTCTGTGTATCATTACTAACAGCATTTTAACATAAAGAAAGTTAAGAAACAGGGACAAATAACTTGTTTTAGGAGGCGCAGAAAGTGAGAGATTGAGTCACAGTTTCAACTGACAGAGTAGAAGGTAAGAAACAAAAAACAAGAGCATTGGTTATTTTACTTTATATTTTATATAACATTTTACATTATATATGTATATATTGTATATATTATGCAGGTCATATATACAAACAAAACTTAGTTATTGTGTAGTTATAAGAATGTTTTGTGGTTCTTTGTAGGAAGGCTCTGAAGGCAGTATCTTTAAAGCATGTATGGGAAAGGAATTTGATATTATAGTTAGAATCTGAAGATACAATGCAAGTAAGCTCTTGCTTAAGTGGTATATCCACATTTTATGAAAAACAAGGAACCCTTATTTTTTCTGCGTCTGTAATTCATATTCTTTTATAACCTTGAAATTGATTCTCCAGGAGGACATAAATAAGGAAGCCTCTGTGTCCTTCCCAGTGCCCCTCTATTTTCATACTAATCGAACTTGTCAATCTTCCTCAGCCACCAAACACCCTCTGATCTATGTTGTGCAGAAGTCCTACAATGTCCCAGTATTATCTGGCAAAGGTAAACTCGGGGCTAAGACTGGTTTGTGTACAAAGAGATCAAGGTTGGTTCCTTGTGAACAACACAAACTCTTCTTGTCTCCTGCCATGACGTGTGAGTTATTTAAATTACCAAGACATGGGCTGTAAACCAAACCACCAATGGATGTTTTAGTTTTTATTGCCTGTTGGAGAGCATAGATGAGCTGTTGAGCATAAACTGTTAGAGGTAATGGAATTACCTTCTTCTAATACCAGGTGTTTGATATCACCCTACGCTTTATGCTTCTTCCAGCTTTCCCCAAAACCCGCGGGAGAGTTTGTGTTCATTCAGCACATAGTGACTGAGCACCTCTTGATGCTCTGTGGGAGAAACAGAAGAATCAAACCCCAGGTTCTCTGCAGTCTGGTGATGGACAGAAGGTGAGTATCCTCAGGTATCTGATGAATACACCAGATATACAAAGACAGTACCATGGCCATCCAGAGGGGAGAGAAATCCCTTTTATAAGAAGGTTTAAAATGAAAGAAATCCATGAGCTGATCCATGTAGCAACCTAATGCCTTACATGTCCTCTGCATGTTTCTTACTTTTCCCAGATCTTTCTCAATCAACTTGAAGCTTATCTCAGCAGTTATCAAACTTACCAAGAATCACTCAAATACGAAGCTCTTTTACCTAACTGCTCAGCTTACAGGAAGCAAGGAGAAATAAAAAATCACAGAGAGAGTTGGCATTTCAATGGCCAGGTCTCAGCCCCTCTAACATTTACACTCTCAAGGGGACTGCGGTAGTAGCTTACCTCCAAGATGGTTGCCATCAGTGTCTTTTCTCCATGTGGCTCCTACAATTCCCCCTTGGAGAGACTCAGTCTATTTCTCCAAACTCCATTGAATCTAGGCTTTAGTAAACTGATCAATAAAATGGGGCAAAAGTTGTGTTCTGGGATTTTTGAGACTAGTTTAAAAGAAGCCTTGCATCTCCTGCCTGGGTGTCTTGGAACAATCTGGGAGCACTGAGCTACCAAGTCAGAGGTCCAACTACCCTGTGACTACCATTCTGGAAAAGCCCATTTTAAGCACGTCAATGACCATTCCAGCTGAGCCCAGCCTGCAAAGCATCTCAGCCAAGAGGCCAGACATGGGAATTCTCCCTGAGAACTTCCAGACCAGCCCAACTGCCAGTTAAGTAGGTCTGGATGACTTCCGTGAACACCATATGGAGTAGAAGATGTGCCCCAGCAAGCCTCATTTGAATTCCTGGTTGACAAAATGGTAAGATACAATAAAGTGGTTGTTGTTTTAGTTGACTAAATTTTAGAGTAAATGAGCATAAAACAGTAAAATCTGTAACAGTGATAAATCAGATTTTTGGTTTCACTTTAGTCTTATTAAAAAAAGAATAGACTTTATGTAACATGTAACTGATCCCCATATTTCACAGATGAGAAAACTGAAGTCTGAAGAGTCAAAGAGCCACTCAGGGTTTCTCTTTCATGCTTTAGCTTTTATTACTCTCTTCTTTCATTAATCTTGGCTGTTCTCAGGGTAAATTAGAACAGTTCTTAATTGTAGTCTTGAACCCATCAATAATGTGAACAGACTCGAAATATCTGGCTGGGAATAGCAAATGTGGATGAGTGGAAAAGCTCAGTCTAATTTATCTTGTAGCTCCAGTGCCTAGGGTAGTACTCTACTCACTGAATTATTGTAGAATAAAAGAATGAATGAATGAATGAATGAATGAATTGCTCTCTCTTCCTGTAAATGGAGAATTCTGCAACATGACAGCTCAATGTGTGTTTCACTTCATCTACTTTATTTTTCAAAATGTATTCATCTGACCCCACTGTCTTTTGACAGATAAGCCCCAGAGTGCCAACCAAAAAACTGGTATTGGTGTCAGAATCTGTGACTCCATGGCACATGTTTCTGGAACCTGGAAGGCCTACATCTGCCAGGATTCCAGCTCCTGCAGAGAAAATAACTTTTCTTGGAGGCTCTACCTCTCCATATCATGTGCCCCATTTGCTGTCAATGTGGCCTCTTGTTTGGAGGCCCTGCTGGCCCGGTACTAATTCCAACAGCAATGACTCACTCTTCTCCTATGAGTGAATCCATTCTTCATGATTGTTTTGGACCACAGTGGAATCCAGTGATTTGGACTGAAGACCGGAAGGTGACCTAGTGAGTGATGGGGTTCTGCCCAGCAACCCTATAAGTGTGCAGTATTTGCTGGTGTTATATTTGTGTGGTGATTCAACACAGAAGTCTGGAAATGACAAGGTTCTGCTCATAGAGAGCTTAGGTTGCCGGTGGAGGAACAGACTCATTTTGGATTCTGTTTCTCCAAGACAATCAGTCTTTTGAAGGCTGAACAGCACATATTTTAAAAAGCACAAAATTAACAGGTCACGGAGCTAGAAAGGCCCCTCTCCCAAGTCACCTTCAGAGACAAGAGAGCTCAAAGCTGATATCCCTTTATGCCACAGATCATACCACAGTGAAAACTTGGAAGCAGCAGTGCCCACAGCGTGGGGCAGGAAGTAGGGTTCAGGAATTGGGGAGGGGACTGTTCCTTGGCTGGACTTCACCTATTGGGGTATCCTTCCTCAAAAAGAGACCCTTGACCTTTTGACCTTTGACTGCTGGGAGCACTGAGTTTGCAGCTCTTGTATCTCCTGAGCTCTGCCCTTGACAGCCAGAGCTCTGCGGGCTTCCTGTGAATAGACAATGTGCTCTTATTCAAGAGGGATGGGCTTGCCTCTTCTCAGAGAAATGGCCCAAGAGTTTGTCTTTCAGGGAAATTACTGAATCACAGGAAAACCACAAAAATCAGCAGCTCAAATAGCCTCTAGTTTTTTCCCCAAGAAATAAGTAATGAAATAAATGTCTGTCTGTCTGTCTGTCTGTCTGTCTGAGGGATACAAGAGTGTTTGGAGCCCAGCTCCCATCCCTGCTGCCCTCCCACTGGGAGGCCACGAGCCGGGCCAGGCTGTGAGACGGCACAGCTCACCAGCTGGGGCAGGGCCTCGCCAGCTGCAGCCCTTCTCCCAGTGCCAACCACTGAAGACCATTCTTTTCATCCATTAGGTGGATATTTACTAAAATCAGGACAAAACTCCAGATGCCATGATATGCTGTGGGAGATACGGTTTGCCTAAAGAATAAATGTGGTGCCCACTCTCACGGAGCTTACAGTCATGTGGAAGAAAGAGATGCTAATGAAATAACCCAACAAACAATGTAAAATTGTAACTGTGGTAAGAAAAATACTCGAAGTTCATTCACAGAAAGGAGATTGACCCAGTTAGGAAGGTCAGGTGAGTGGGCTTGAGATAAGAGACATTTGACCTGAGCCTCAAGAAATCTAACAGAGGTTACTAGATGAGCAGTGTAGGCAGGAGTGTCCAGCCAGCATAAGCAGTATAGGCAAAGGCCTTGTGAGGTCAAGGGATGAAGATGGCCAAAGAGGGTGGAGTGGAGTGGCAGGTAGGGAATTGGCCATGTAGGACCTTGTAAGGCACATTAACAACTCTGCCCTCATGACTGAAAGCTAGCGAGAGGAGTGTATGTGACATCGTCAGATTGCCGTTTGAAAAGAGAGGGGACTTGCTCACTGGGGGCAGCTGCTATCACACCCGGTGGAGTGGCTAGTGTCAGCTGACCATGTGGAAGTCAAGCCCCATGCTCTGACCATGGGCACCATTTCCTGGACACATTGAACCTTGTTAGACCTCAGTACCCACTGTGCCTCCCTATCTTCCAACGCTGTGACCCTTTGCTTGCTTCTTCACTCCCATACTCTACAACCTGAGCAAATGTGCTGGTCAGCCAGCTTCTTTCTAACTGCAACCTCTTTCCCAAAGCTGCCCTCCAGTTCCTCATTTTTAAGTGAGATCTGGTTGTCCTTTGAGAACACAACTTCCAATGTGACTGCCTCAAGCTGGTGTTCTTTCACTTCTTCCAGCGCTATATAGCTCAAGTCCAGGAAGTGGGGTGGAAATCTTCCTTTCGTACAAACACTGTTCCCAGGTGTTTGTTCTCCATCTTCTTGTCTAATCCCCTGTTCCTGTAAAATACAAATTATCTTGCTTTAAGGCTTCCTCTATTCCTGTTGAGTCATCTATGAACCTTCCAGTCACTCTGTCTCCCTTATTGAGGGTTTACTTCCTCTCACTCTTCCTCTTACCTCTAATATCCTCTGGAAGAACCACCCAACACACTTGTCCTTATCCACATCAGTGATCTTTTTCACTTCTCTCTCTACCTTAGCCACTAGTAAGATCTGCATCCTTATATTCAACTGCCTATTCTATGGGCTATGGGCTGACTCATCAGCACATCCTGCTCCACATTTCAAAACTGATCCTATTATCTTCCCATAAACCTGCTCCTGCTATAATAATTCTCACTAAATGACACCACCATGTGCATGCTGCCAGCAATGATCACATTGATGGGGAGGACTCAAGAGTTGGAAAATTTTATTTAGTGTTAAGTAATAGTTAATAAGCTTAGTAATTAATACATGTAAAAAGCTATTGTTTCAGGAACTGAAGGTGTGACCCACCCTGACTCCAGGAGACCACAAGCAGTTCTACCTTTGTGCCTCAGGAGGACTGCAAGCCATCAGGATGGGATCTGACCCATTGTGCTCCATGGAGAGACATCCCCTGCCCAGGACAGTTAAAGAATCATGGGTCCACAGATGAAAGAATGCTAGGGAATTCCTGGACTGTAGCTTTTATCAATTAACCTTTTCCCTGAAGTCCAAACCCTGTACCTACCTTTTTTCCTATATTCTAAACCCCTTCCCTACACTTTTCTCCTCCGTTTAAAAAGGGTTGGTTTGAAATGAAATGTAAGATGGTCTCTTCGTGTACATAGCCCACCATCCTCTCAGACCACTGACATCTTAATAAAGCGCCCATAAAGATTCAATCCCTGTCTCTGCTTGTTGGTTCTGATGGTGACAGACAGCATGAATGCCAACTATTCTGGTTTCAACATCACAACTTCTCTCATCCTGCACATCTAAGCAGCCACCAAGTCCTAAATGCAACACAAGTCTATCTGCTTCTCCCCATCTCTGCTGCCACCAGCCTAATCCAAACCAACATCACTCATTGCACAGCAGCCAGTTTCTTTTTAAAATAAGTTATTTCAACTATTATAGCTTACCCTCAATATTATTTGTATTGGTTTCAGGTGTACAACATAGTGGTTATACTATCATATACTTTACAAAATGTTCTCCCTGATATTTCCAGTACCCACCTGGCATTATACATAGTTATTACAATATTATTGGCTATATTTCCTATGCTGTACTTTACAAAAAAGCCATGCGGATATAGAGTACAGAACTCCCTTTAAAGTCACAGTAGGGTGGGGCAGGAGATGAGATAATGGCTCTGGTTATCCTTTGAGGAGAGGAGGCATTTGGAATGTAAACTTACGGTTCTTCTAGCCAGATATTGTCTACAGGTGGACCTTTGCCCATGGAATAGCCCATGACAAATGTGTCTCTTATACTTGCCAATCACTATTCCCTTCTATATTCTGAATAACCCCCTATCCTCTCAGCTAGACACTAGTACACAAACAGGAACCCTAGAAAACCCAAGGCAATTCTTTGTGCAAGGACTTTGATAATAAATATAAATATAGCTGACACCGGAGAAGGATGACGTTGAGAATCCTGACTATTCTCCTACACCAGGCACCTCGCTCCCATTGTCTGATCAAAGAGAAAGGTCACATCCTGCCCACACCTTTGGGGTGTTGTGCCCACATGTGCTCTAACTGTTCTTGCTCCCTCTCCATTTGTGTCTCTGCTTTTACCCTTCTTTCTGATTGAAATCTCTACTTCCTCATTTTGCAAGGTACGCTGCCCTCCCTCCGAAGTCAGCAAGTTGCACATCCTTCCCTGGGTCTACTTTTGAAGACTTCTAGGGTCTGTGTTAAGTCCACACCATTGTCTTCTCTACTCTTGTGTAGAGAGAAAGATCAAAGTCAGATCCTCAGAGCTGCAGAGGAAGAACATCTGGACTGCATCTTGCAGATTTCTCCATGAATCTATAAAACAAACAAACCAAAAACAAGCAAAAAATCCCTATTTTTCCCAATGAAGATAAATGTCTTTCCTCAAACCTTATTGACTCTTTCATATTTATCTTTCTCTGCTGCATTCAAACTTGAGCTTACTTTGTTACAGAAGTTTGCCCTCATCCTGATCTTGGACTACAAGACAAAGCTTCATCTTTTAGCTGGATGGAGCTCATCCCCTAGGCTCATCCTACAGGAAAGAGGGCTTTCCATGGGCCCATGCCTCTCTCCTGCTCTAACATGGTCATTATTCTCTCTTATGTGCCCTAAATCCTTCCTCACAAGCACATCCTTCTCCCTGGGAAAATCTTCTCCTCCCTCTTCAATCCTTCATCTAAAATCTCTTCTTGCAGTCATCTTCCTTCTCCTCAGGATTTCCCGATTGGCCATGTTCACAGCTCTCTGCAAGACACTCTTCCTTACAGAAAACTCTAAGGAAATAATTACTGAGTGACTGCATATGCAGTGTCTGCTCTGTTAGATTGCAAGCCGCTTGAGGGCAGAGCCTCTGTCTTCCTGTGTGTGGGGTTCCCACACTAGCACATGATAATCTTGGGTAACTACTGAATGCTTATGAGGTACCAGGCATTTCATACAAATGAGCTCATTTATTCCTCACAACATTTCTGTCAGGTAACTGAGGAAGGAAAGTGAGATACAGTGAAAGTAACTTGCCCAAGATTGCACAGCCATTAGGGTGGAGCCAGGATTTGAACTCAGGAAGCCTGGCCAAAAAGGTAGAAATTGCATAGTGAAATGCATGTATAGATCACTTTTAAAACTTCAGTTTTGTAATGTCAAAATAAAATCGATATTCAGGAGAACTGAGAGTTAAGAAGTCCGATCGCAGTGTTTTTAAATGGGTTGTTGAACTTGGAAATTTTCCCGTTTCTGTCTGATTTCTAGATAGATTGCTGTATTCTGAAACCACTCTTCTCTTAAATGGTGGTGCTCTCTCTTTCTCTTTCTCTCTCATTTTTGATTTTAATTTGCTGATGTGTCCCATTGCTTTGGAAAGAGGCTAACTTATCTCCATATGTAACAAATAACGGGCTTTTCTTAGTGGTGAAATGGGTGATATTTTAAACTCTTAATTGTAATCAACACCTTATAGGACAGAGATACTCCAGAAAACATCTCTGCATATGATTTCCCAAGATGAGAAGGTGCTATGAATCAGCATCCTAGCTACCAGGACTTTAAACATTTAAGACGTGGCTCAGGCACCGGCTGCCAGGACACCCATGGTCAGGTTACTTAGACTCCACCAGTTCCAGAGCAGACAGTGGGAACCAGCGGCCTAGCCAGCTGCTTTCGCAATAAAGAAAAGGTTCTCCAATTCACTGTCGTAGCAATAGATGACCAGAATGTGTGCTGGGCCAGATTGCCAAGGGTACTCGCTGCCTACCATTCCATGAGGCGCTCTGGGCTCTTAGCCCTTTTAGACTAAGAAATGAGCTTATTCGTAAACACATGTCATTGATCGTAGAAACACAGTAGCATTTCACCACTGTCTTTGCTTCTTTCATTCAGTGCAAGAGGTCAAAAGTGAGTATTAAATTAATCCTCAGTGAATTTAAATCACACAGGGAAATTCAGAACATCCTTTAATGTCAAGAGAACATCGTTCCAAATAATTTTGTAAGAAGGCAGTACCGGTGTGTGGTGAAGATGACAACTCAGGGAAGGAGGTTAGTGAGATGTGGAAGTCAGTCCTTTCTTGGAGTAAAATGACACATATTGAAGAAGAGAACACCACATTCTCAGTGCAGACCAGACTAATGAATGAGGCAGATCCCGGGCCAGGGCACAGAGGAGACATATTCTTAGGAGCAAGGCTTGCAGAGAGAGGGTTCCCATGGACCTCTTTGGCACTAGAAAGAGAAGTAGAAAAAAGAAAGGTCAGTTTTGGAAAGTGAAGCTGTTAGCTGTAGCACAGAGGCCCTAAAAGTACTTTAGGGTCCATAACATGGTGTTTTGGAGTCTGTATCATAGTTCCTCTTTCTCATGACACCTTTTCTTTCCACTCTGTTGTCACCTGATCAAGTGTGTGAAAGCGAAATCATTTGAATGGGTGTAAGCACCAAAGGATCCATTTGTATGTAAATAACCTGTATGTCAGTCCCATATGTGGCCCTGTGAAAGAATTAAATGTCTCCTGGGGCACAGCCTCAGAATTCCCGCCCCACCTCACAGTAACGGGTGGGGCTGGGGGGCTTGTTCTGAATACAAATTGCTGGAAGCCACCTAAAACTTACTGGATGAGAATCCCTAGGAGTGCTGCCCAGGAATCTGCATTTTGACAATTGGGTTAGCCCTCATTTTTCATTATAAACATCCTCACATCAGGTTCATATTGTCTCCGATGGTTTCCATTTGCTGGGCGTGGAATTACAGTTCACAGCCAAGCAACCTTTGGCCTCTTTAACCTTCTCTCAGTTGTTTAATGAAAACAACTGAGCTTCTCAGTTGTATGCCACATGGGCTAAAATGCAATGTATACAATGTATTTTACATTATTGATGTCTGAATCCCATCAGCTGTGAATATAAAACCATTAAAATCACCCTACATCATAAATCTCATTATAATTCTTTAGTAGTTTCATTATAATAAGATCGTTCTGTTAACCTTAAAGATCATGAAATTTAAAAATTCTTCCCCTTTAGTCTTTCCTCAGCATGTTTGATATACTTGGGGATTACAACATCTGACCTGAATAAAAAATAAGGTCAAAATAAAATTTGAACCCCCACATAGATGGTCATGAGTTTCAAAGAAATGAATTTAGATGAAAAGCAGCAATCTGGGCACTTCTGCCAGTTGTCATAGACATGGATTTGGTCTTTCTTTTCTTTTTTTTTGATTTCCTCCCACTTTTAGCTCTCTCTGGCTTTCTTCTTTTGCTGAGCAAATTTACTTTCTCACACTTTTGTAGGAGATGTTACAAGCCTCCTTTCTTTAAGCAATCAAAGCAATAAAGCAACCTCTCAGTTGGAAATTCACTCTGATTTCTAGGAAGACATTGTTAATTAGCTTACAAAGGTTACTTAGGAAAAAAACAGGTGTTTGAGTTTGTAACTTGTTTCTTTGATTAAGGCAGGCACTATGTGAACTGACACTGTCATACTGTTTTAGAATTTATCTGACAGATTCTGTCCATTACAACATTCTGCAGATGTATTATGGGAAATGGTGAATCCTGATGGCAGTTGAAGAACAGGGAATCCAAGTAACTGCTGCAATCTATTAGGATATGAGAAAATAAGAGGGTTGCCCCATGGAACACAGCCCCTTTAGGGCTAATATTGGCATACGACAGTGAGCTGATAAACAGCGTGATAACATCTCAGAGAAGTCTCTCATAGAAGCACCAGGGGAAATACCACTCAGTACACATGGCAGAACTTCTTAAAATCATCTCCAAGTTTCTCCCACATCTGAGCAGTTGCCCTGGTCTCCTCTTCCCTTCTCTCAAAGTGCCCAACTCCATCTCCCTAAACCCCAAGTCACGTTGCCTTCTGTTTCTTGCCCTTCTCATCATTCCAGTATCCTCCTCCCATCTCACAAATAAATCTTTTCCATTTCCAATAGTCCACAAGGTAGGAGCATGGTTAGGCAACTTTTGTAGAATTCAGTGTGTGATTTGTATTTAGGTTCAAGTGCCATGTTGAATTTGAAGAATACAGTTAAAATTTTCAAATATAATAGAAACAAGTTGATCGGTTTTTGTGACAAGTCCTTGCTATGGAAGCCTGGCCTCTTGCACTGAGATAAGAGGATCCCTGCTTTTCCCTTGCAAAGGTCAATGAAGGAGCTAAGATGACCAATGTCACAGGTCCTGTCCTGGTTTTAGTGCCAAAATTAGGAAGCCCTCATTCCCAGCAAACTGGGACAGTTGGTCAACTTAGAAAGAACAGCCCTTTAGGCCTCTCTCCGAGGCAGCCTGATGAAATGAGACCCCAAAGAGTAACCCAAAGATGAATGAGTGCCTTATCTTTCATTGGACATGGCAAAGTCATGGCTCCTAGGGGACCCATGGGTTGTTCAGATAATTTCTTCTTCTCATTTCACGCCCCCATCTCCTTGAGTGGCAGGCCCAGGGTAGTGGCTGAGCCAGGAACATTTGCCTTCCTCTTGACAGGACCTAAGGTAACTGAGGGACTAATAAAGATTTGTATTGCTTTACTTGATTCTGCTAAGTCTTACCCTTATTTTGAATAATTTAGCTTTATTTTCAGCTTTAGAACTAGAAAATTAGTTACTGGTGGGATTAAAACCACTTCCCTGCATAAATGAAACAAGCAATTTTAGTCCTGAACTAAGAATTTGAGTCCTGAAGTAATTTAACTGTTCCCATCCTTATGTGAGAATACATACACAAAAAAATTATTATATCTTTTTTTTTTTTTGGAATTCTAATGACATTATAATAAGTGCTGTTTTTAAAGTTAAAAATTACATTTCAGAGAAAGCCACCCATGCTATACCCTTTCAAAATCCAAACTAATAGTGTTTTGGGGTGGCCAGACTAATTTCTCTTTCATCTTGCTCACGGTGTGGGGCAGATGTGCTCAAGGGCTCTTCCAACTCAGCTTCTACACACCCCCTCCCCAGTCCCCACTGGTGGCCTCATTCTGATGGTGGTCTCTCTTCCTGCGAGTGAGTCCTTAGGGTGTTCCCCTCAGTGGTAACTTGGTATTGTTAATTAGGCCTCCTGTGGGCTGAGATCACTTGTCCTTTTTGTAGCCAGAGGGTCCCTGCCTTTAGGGAGACTGTACAAAGAAGAGAAGCTGAAGTCTTACAAAAGCAAACCTGGCTGCTGTTACAAATGCGTATTTTAGTTTCAAAAGACAGAACGCATAAGAGGATAAGTTAGCTAGGGGCATCAATTTAAACCACCTCTTTAACAGTTTTCTTTTTTAAGAAAGTACAATGGATGTCATTGTTTCTGAATAATTGTTTTGATACTTTGCTCTACTTTTGCCTAATACATTTGATATACAGTACCAACTAAATGAATTAAGATTTGACCGGAACCAAAATATAGAGGTCATGAGATCATTGTTCTATATTTGATTCATTAGTAAAGTTTTATTCTTACCATAGCCAACCTAAGTCCTCAGGATAAGTGAACCGAAGACCTCATGGCCATGGAGAAAGACTTCCTAAGCTAGAAATCACAAATCCAGGATTAAAAATAGCCTCTGTCACCCTAAAATGCTTAAGTAGAACAACCTTATGTTCTTTTTCACACTTTATGAAAGACAAGCCACCAACCTAAACCTTTTGGTCTCTTTGGTAATCAGCCCAGGAGGTTTGGTAATATTGCTTCTCTTTATTCAATGGCCTTTGCCTTTCTGGCCCTCATCTGAGCAAAGTCAAGCTGTTTGGGGGCATCCTCTGTCTTTCCTGGATCCCTCCTTTGCCCTTGGCATCAGGCAAGACTCTGCAGGCCTGACTCCCAACCGGTTTACACTGGCTAAAACAAAAGGGAGTTTATTGCAAGCGTGGGGGAGGAGGAAACTTTCCTCTACTTTTCTAGGTTCTTTCATCTGGTCTAATAATCAAATAGACATAAGACAGATTAACAAGAGAAAAAGACCAAAGTAAATTGCACATAGATGCACGGCAACCCCATATTCATGAGACGTACAGAGACAGAAAGGGAAAATGGGGTGTGTATGGCATTCGGAGCTAATGATGAGATATAGTGCTTGGGGCTTCAGAGGGGAGGAAGGTCATTGCAGGACAATAAGAAGAGCAGATGTTCAGCAATTAGATGTTTGCTCTGCCCTATAGATAGGACATAAAAAGTTATCGCTGGTGATAGCTCTTAATATGGGCAAGGCCCTCAATTTAAATTTGTTGAGGGAGAGAAAAATTTCTTATAACCCTGCAGGGTCTCAATTGCCTCAGCTCAAAATAACTTATGTGCCAAAGTGGCACACCTTGGGTAGGCCTGTTTTGAATCCCTTTACAAGGATCATGGAGCTAGAAGTCCAACTGCAAAGAATTTCTGAGAACCTATGGTGGGGGGCGGGGGGAGGGTGTGCTCAGGATCTGGATCCAGCACACACTGCTTTATTCTGTTTGTTCTAGAAGGCTTCATTCTCTGCAAACACAGGCAGACCTTCTCCAAGTGGGCGGGACATGGCAGCTGTGCACCCTACGGGTCGATTAGTCCAAGGTCCAAGAGGAGAGTCAATTGCAGTAGAAAAACCAGGTAAGGAGCCTGGGCCATTTGTCACCGGTCCATCCCTGAGCCAGTTACCAAGGTCAGTGGGATGAAGGTGAGACCCAGTTGATCCTGTGGTCCTGCCCAACACCCTTCAGGGTCTATTGCCAAGGAAGGGGGTGGGGACAGTGTTGAGTAGTCACATGGTAAGGGCTAATATGAACTGTGTCCTTGGTATGTTCCAGACACTGTTATATTTGTTTGAGGTATATAGTCTCCTTATTCTTGTTGAAAGGCCAAGCTGTAGATTCAATTATTTTCACCATTACACAGAAGAGAAGGGAATTAGAACTGTTATGTAGCTTGCCCGAGGTCATACAATTAGTGAATAGCAGAGGCAGAGTTTGAACCCAGATTGGCTGACCCCAGGTCTAGCCACCTAACTACCCACCCCCTATACCTACCAAATTCTTTCTTCTCTCCTTTTTTCCCTTTCCTTTTTCTCCCCTCTGTGTAGGATGGCTGACAGATGGAAGGGCTTGGTGAGGGTCTGGCACTGAGGTGAGGAGAATTTTCTGAAATCCTTTTTTCTCCCCTGACTACAAGCCCGAAACACTTCCTCTGGTCTTTCTCCACTTTGTCTAGAAGTTTCTATTTCTAGTTCTATGCATTCAACTACCAGCCCCCAACCAGAACCAAGAACTAGATTCAGATTTCCTGATTTAGACAGAAGGCATCGTGTGTCATTCTTCACTAAGACAGAGATGAGCTCTCCACTGAACACCAAAAAACAATTTGACACAAAAACATGTTGGGGGGATAAAAAAGGAAAAAGCAATAAAATAAAAAAAAATCTGTTCAAAATGATGAATCACTCATGTCTTATCCAAAATGTCACACTAAACTATAATTCAGTGCTTGATTATAAATTGTCTTTTGTGCTTCTCTCTTTATTTCACATCTGTGAAACCCTTCAAGACCCTGTCCAAATGCCACCCCCTCCATGGGACTGCCCCTCACTGCTCTCCTCCACGGCAGTGTGCTGAGTGTGCCCTGCTCCGTGTGCACAAGCCCTTCGGTACATCTCTATACCATTGTTCTGTCACCGTGTATTCCCATATGCCTTCCTTCCACGACCAATTGGGATTTCTTAAGGATACTAACTGTGGCTTATGGACCTATGTTTTTTTCCATTCTCCTTAATAATGCCCGGTACAGAATAGTTTAATTAATTAACCAATCCCTCTGGTATTCCTTCAGCACTTCTGTGACATTCTGCATTTTTCCACATTAAGGTTTATGGGCTAATTCTAACTGGTCGCGTGAGCATGTTGAACTTGGTGGGGTGTTTTCTCTTAAAAGGAACTCTACTCTGGCCCTCCGTTGCCTCTTCAAACCCACTTCAGAGCTGTTCTGAACAATACCATGATGAAATTCCAGGCAAGTCTTGCAGGTTGTCTGTTCCTTCTTTTTTTTTTTTTCTTTCTTTTTTATCCTTACCCAAGAACATTTTTTTTTAATTTGCTTTTCAAGAGAGAGGAAGAGAGAGAGAGAAACATCGATGTGAGAGACAGGCATTGACTGCTTGTCTTCTGTGCCCAGACCAGGGATTGCTCACATCTGAATTGAGGATCAAACCACACCCTGGGCATGCGCCTTGACTGGGAATCAAACTATAACCTTTCAGTTACGAAATGATGCTCCAAGCAGCTGAGCCACACCGGCCAGGGCCCTGTTCCCTCTTAAGTAATAGATGAATCATGTCTTTCAGAGGCAGGAGGTTAACACTTGGTCAGAAGTGCAGAGCTAGTAGCATGTGATAGAGACAGAGCTAGCAGCCAGCAGCCAGCTATCCAGCCTCCAGGATAGTTCTCCTTCCTGCTTATTGAGTCATTTGCTAAAAAACAAAAAAACAACCCTATGTCTTGGGAGGGATCTGCCCAAAACACGTATGCATTTAGAGGAGGGTTTACATTCTAACCAAACCAGAGCCTGCTCTGAGAGCCCTCTGTGGTATTTGTGTTCTTTGTCAGTCTCCCCTTCATACTTGTAGCAAGTCAAATGCCAGCTGAGTTTAGTTCTGTCAGATCCTCAGTCACCCCTCAAACACGCCATGCTGTTCCATGCCTGTGCGCTGTGTACATGTTGTTCCTGCTGCTAGCGATGCCCCTGCATCAGTTAATGCCAACGTCTTCTCCTCTGAAGCTTTGCCATCAGGCCTGGGGGCTCTTTCCACTTTGCTTCAGTGCACCTATGATATACCTTTATAACACCATGTGTGTGTGCAGGCACATGTGCATGACTGTGTGTTTCCATGAGCAAGGGTCATACTTCCATATCTGTATAGCCTGCTGTTCAAATAGTACACATTTTATTAAACACCTACTACATACCAGGGCCTGTGCTACACATTATGGATAAAGTGTACAGCACAAAATCATAGTCTCTGTGCTGAAAACTTTCAATAATGATAATAATTGTTGTAAGTTCCCCCAACCCCATCTTCCTTGCTTCCCCCGCAATTGTGCTTAAGTTCTTGGGGTCCTATATGGGGTGCTGAGGTAGTGAGTTGTTGGGCAGGATGTGTGTGTGCGGGGGGGGGTGTCTCATCTTCAGTTAAAGTCTGTGCAAGGCCCTAGAACATGGTCCCGGGAGTCTTGTGTGGAAAGCCCCCTGGAGTCAGACTTTGATTATAAAGCTCTTGCTTTGCACAAAGGTTCATTCTTCTCTCGCCACCCCACCCAGCAAGCCCTGGCCACAGGAAGCTCTGAGAGACTGGCGAAGATCTAGTCTACTTGCAGCCTCTTTAGGACACATGGCATCTGCTCTTCCGTCTCCCTGAATCTACTGTGGGTTCATGTTGCACACCAGGCCCCCTGGATTGCCTGTTCCCTCCACTCCAAGGCACAAGGGACCCTTTCTCAGGCTCTGAGAATGTCTTCGCCACCCTTTCCCCACATCGAGGGGAAAGTTTCTAGTCTCAGAAGGTGGAAGACTGTTCCAACGCACCATAAGTTCTTTCTGCCTCTGTTTTTGAACTTGAATGTCGAAAGCCTTTTTTTGTTTCCCTCTGCGGCTGCAATGTTCCCCAAAGCAGTGGTTTGTAATGGTAATGGCCCAAAGGGGAAAAGAGTAACAGCAAATACCAAGGAAATAAATTTCAGAAATAGTATTGAAGAACAGTAATAGCAATAGCAGCTAATCACTTCTTAGGCTTTATAACACACCAGGAACTACAATAAGTAATTCAGATGCCTTATACAAATATGATCACAGCAATCCATGAGGTAATGATTGTCTCTGTGCTATCAATGAGACAGCAGATGGGGTCTGTTGGGAACCCAGGCTGTCTGGCCCCAGAATCCACCCACCACCCACCACTCCTATTGCCTCCCTACATCCTGTGGCTTGTCCTAGACGCAATGTAGCTGACAACATGCAGCGTGGCAGAGTCATATCACAAACCAGCACTGAGCAGGCACCCAATAAATATTTGCTAAAAGAAGGCAAATGAACAAATGCAAAATTATGGTTAATAAAACCACACACAGAGTAAATTTATCAGGAAAATGATTTGAGGGCTGTTTACCATACTCTCCAGTCAAATAAAAATGTTACAAATTGGAATTTTTGCATATTCTAGAAGAAACAATGAATGTTCTGAGCACAAAGCTCTAAATCCTTCTGTGTCCAGACACTCTGTGAACCAGAGCCAACAGCTAACGTGAATCTGAAAAGAACTCCCTAGAATGAATATATTTACTTTTATTCCATGAACTTGTGGTTTCCAAACAATGACATTCATCAGCACTTTTCAAAGTCCTCTTGCTGGGCTGAGAAAGTCGTTATAGCTCTATTTTTAGCTAGCCTGGAGGTTGGGGCTTGAAGACTTTTACATGTTCTGTTTTGGTCCTGATATATACATTTTTTAGTCTTGAAGCCCACGTTTACTTCATCAGCAGTTAGCACTAAAAATCTTAAGGGCCTTTAACAGGGAAAATCAGTTTTGAGTGTTTTTAAAGCTTAGTTCTTGATAGCATAGGTGCTGGCTCATCAAGAGGAAAATTAAGGTAATAATAAAAGTTTCAAGAGACTGCAGAGTGTGTTTTAACTGCATAAAGATTGGTTTCAAAAAGCAGTGAGACATGGAAACCTAAAACTAGAGAAATCCTCAGGTGTTTTAAAAAAATTAATGCTCCTGTTTTAATACATTAGAATAATTTAAGCTATGATAACTTCATATAATATCTCACTGATATTTGCCTAGCAGTGTTCTAGGTTTGGGCAAGGATACGTTGTCAGTGTGTCTGTGGGCTTCTTCAAAGGGCAAGATATGCACATGTAAAGCAAAACAGTTCAAGAGCCAAACAAGACAGATGAGACTGAGACAAATGAATCTCACAGACATTGAGTGCTAGGTGATTCCAGGAAGGTGAGGCCTCCTGTTAGAGGCTGAACTGGGCACCACCCTCCCCAATGCATAGGTTGAAGTCTTAAATTCTTGTACCTCAGAATGTGACTGTATTTGTAGATAAGGTCTTCAAAGTCATGATTAAGTTCAAATGAGGTCGTTAGGTGAGCTCTAATCCAATATGACTGGTGATCTTATAAAAAGAGGAGAGTAGGACACAGACATGCGAGAACAGAGAAAAGTCCACACAGAGACACAGGGAGAAGACGACCATCTGTGAGTCAAACAGAGAGAAAAACCTCAGAAGAGCCAACTCTGCCAACTCCTTCGTCTCAGGCCCCTAGCCTCCGGGACTGAGAAAACCGTTTCCTGCTGTTTAAGCCTCTCAGTCAGCGGTACTCTGTGATGGCAACCCTGAGCAAACAAGTACATCTCTCCAAGCTGCTGTGGGCAGAATGACCTCATGGAGGACAAAGGGATAGAAATTGGCCTGAAGGATGGATGAGATTTGTGGATGGGGTTGGGCATTCCTGGCAAAGGGCAGGAGGTAGTCTTTGAACCCAATGGAACTGCTGCTACCTGACCTCGTATGACCTGTAAAGATGGTGATTTCACATGGTTCTACCCAAAAGGAACAAAGGGCCTGGGGCAAGAGCGTGGCTGCCTGTCACCCTGGTGTGAGCTGTAACGTAGTGCCGGAGAGCCTTGTTGTCACCCACGCCACTCAGCGACTGGCAGCAAGTTTCCTCTTCTATAAAAGGAGGGCAAAATCTTGTATCTGCTTCATAGGAGCTTTAAAGTAGATGTTGCCTGTAAGTGACCGGGATTTAGTTAAGATCTCAGCAACTGTTAGGATAGCTTTCAGGAGTCCCCATGTGGCAGGTAATAGGAGCAAAATTGAAATAACTTAAGTAGAAAAGGGATGTTATTAAAGGATAGGGATGCAAGGGGTGCACTTACTTAGCCCAGGGCTTTTCATCTGGGGTGGTTTTGCCCTCCCGGGATATTTGGCGATGTCTGGAGACATTTTTGTTTGTCACTGGCATCTAGTGGGTAAAAGCCAGAGAAGCTATTCAACATCCTGCAAAGGACAGGACAGCCCCCACAACGAAGAATTATCTGGCCCCCAATGTCAGCAGTGGTGTAATTGAGAAACCCCAGGCCAGGAGCTGCAGTCACCTGAACTCTCTAGGCCACACCTGTTTGTGTGTCCTGGCCATCAAGCTTTGTCTCATAGTGCCAAACACGCTCTTCTCTCTTCTTTGAGATGCCAGAGCTGAGTCTCTACAAAGCATATTTCTGCTCTGCTAACTGGTTCCATGTCAGGCTCTGTCAAGGGCAAGAGCTGCCGGAAGGAGTCTGCAAGGCTGGGGAAGGAGGAAGGGACTTGCCCCTGTCAGCTGGTTTGCTGCTCCTGTCACCTAGCAAAAGATTTTCAGCCCAGCACCCAGCTGGTTCCAGTAGTGACTAATTCTGGTTTCCAGCTTCGTTCTGTACGCCCACAACCGGCCTCACCATGCCCCTTCCCAGGTCTCAGCGCAGCCGCTCAGCACCCTGCCCCTGCGGTCAGCCCACAGTGACTTCCTGTGAGTTCCAGGGGCACCAGCACCAGGGGGACAAGGCCCCTTCTTTAAAGGTCTGTGTCCCAGCTCTGCCCACCCCTCTTTCAAATGCCCACGTTCTGGAAACTCAAAATTCTTCCCTTTGTTCCTCCAGTTCTGAGGATGTCAACTACTGTCTGTATTGTTCTCTGTCTAACAGTACAGCATTTCCTTTTGCCTCTGTAGCTTTCCCGTACCTTTTAGGCAATTCTTATTATTAAATCTTCTGCTTAATATCAATAATATCCACAGGCTTCTTGGCAACTGAGCAGGCAGGTGCCCGGGAGCACCATGGCGTCTGGCTAAGAACACCGCCTCTGGAGTTAGAATGACCTGCTTTCAGACCCAGTGCTGCCTTACGCTTGCTCTAAGACATGGGGCAAATTTTTCCCACTTCATCTATTAAACGGGGCTGATAATGACAGAAAGCATCTGATTCTCTTATCGTAAGGAATGAATGAGATAAGGACAGTAGCTGTCTGTTGCTCTTGTTGTGAGAAATGAATGAGATAAACCGTGTAAAAACACGTAGCTCAGTGAGCGCCTGTTACTCAGGAAACTTTCAACAGTGGTTGGGTTAGTTTAGCTCTTAGTATTCTCTGTCCGTAAGCTATGGGGATTAGTGTGAGGATTTTGTCAAGCCTAAAGGCAAAACCATTCCCATTAGATAAAGAAAGTAAGACAATGTTGAAGGCACACGGATTCTTTGATTTGAGAGCGCATTCCATTTGTTAATACCTTTCTCTTGTAGCTGAAAAATCTTTCCACTTTTCTCTAACTAGTTGTCATAGCTCTCCATGACTGAGGGCATCCACGCTTGACATCGACTATGACAGCCTGTCCCTCGCTTGGCATGATGCATTTCTCTTAGGCTGGACATTGTTAACAGAGAAGTCAGTGCTTACTGGGGCCATGTGCCCATTAGCCCAGGGACCAGGGGGAGTCCCTCCATGAATCAACTTTGACACGTGGTGTTAACAGCTACCCTGGGACTGCCTGAGGTTTGCGGATTTACCCTAAAACAAGCCCCAATCAGACAGTGGCTTAAAAATTATTAAAGAAGAAAGGGTGGTTGTTAAGTTATGGCAAATGTTCCCTATTAGTTGGTGAATCTAAAAACGCTGAAAGAAAAGTCTCTGCATATTTAAGAAGCAAATGACTTGCCTGTTTCTACCAACAAGGCAGTGGGTAAATAGATTGTGATATTTTTCATACATAGAATAATGCACAGCACGAGAAGTGAATAAATGAGGTTCATTTTGAATATGGATGACTCTTAGAAATGTATTGAATGGAAAAAGGAAAGGCAGAAGGATTCTAGTCTTATAAAATGGTACGATATAATTTTCCAGAATTCACAAGCAAGTACAACTAAATAAGAGAATGCTTAAAGAAACATTCATATGCAATACATAGATAAAGAAAGTAAGAAAGTATAGTTTTTCTCTAATTTAAAAAATCTTTTCTTTAAAAACAATGGCATGATGTATTCATACAATGGAATATAATTAAGCAAGAAAAAAGAACAAATTACTGATCCATGCAACAAAGTGGGTGAATCTTACAGAAATTATTTTTAGAAAGAAGTGAGGCACAAAGGGTATGCACTGTATAATTCCATTTATATGAGGTTTATGAACAGGTGAAACCACTCCATAGAGACAGAGATGGATACAGTGGTTATCTCATTGCAGAGGGTTTAGGTGTGGAGTAACCCTGTGAGGTATTAACTGAAAAACTCACTGGGAAATCGCCTGAGGAAACCTCTTAAATGATTTTATTTCTAGATCTGGATGATTGTTACATGGATATTTATATATGCAAAATTTCACTAAAATGGACCCTTAAGATGTGTGCATTTTACTATATGTAAATTACATCTTAATTAAAAATAGTTAAAATGATTATAATAGTACATGGTGCTATATACTTAAATTCCTTTTTTAGTAACACAAAAAATATGCAACCCCACAGAGTCACCAGAATTTTATTTTGACATTATATTGGTCCGTGAAACAAATTGAACCTCTACTCCAAGCTGGTGAATTTTTATAACACTCAGTCTATCCTCCCCTATTTATGACTAACCTCTGCCAGACATAGAGACCAGGAGAATAGAAACCATGTCCCTGTGGTTCCCAAACTATACATCAAGGCACCTTGTGCTGCGGGATATTTTAAAGTTTTGAGAGGAACACAGCAACATCTTATCAGATGCCACATGAACTTCTAGCTTGATGTATTTTCGCTTCAAATTTAGAGTGTTTTGCATTCCTTTTCATAGTGCCATATTTTTTGCCAAACTGAGTTCAGAGGTCACTGTCACAAAAGGCAAGTAAATCTTAAAACCAACACGGGGCTGGAAATGAGGACGGGAGTGCCCAGTCATCCTCCAAAGACTGAGAATCTGTGCGATGCCCCGCAACCACAGGCATCCCGTTAACAGGTAATGACGGTTATTTAGAACTAAAATGAAAATACTGTTTTCCTTTTAATTGGTGACTAGCTCAAATGACTACTAAGTTGTTAATCCACAAATACGTATGAAGTTGTTTCACCCTAAAGATTAAAAAAAGAGAACTGTTGGTGATTATTTTGAGCCGAAGGGTGTCATGAAAATATTACTGAGACACTAAAGGTTCCATGGTTGAGGAAATTGGGGAATTTCTGCCACGACGCTCTATGGCACACACATAAACATAATCACACACACACGAGTTACCCGGCACAGTGTCTGATGTTTAGTACCATCTCAACGAATGCACTGAAGAATGAATGAATGAATGAATGAATGAATGAATGAGCAGGGAATGCCTCTCTGTCTCACTTTGTTGTGTTTTGAGGTGTGTTCAAATTACTCATTTCAGTGTGGAGCCCTCTTAATTAACTCAATTCCGGCTTTTCATAGACAAGCTGGGGACAAAGGAATGAACCTCAGATGAGATGTTGGTGGCACCACCAGGTAAGCATATGGGAAGGTTTCATAAAGCAAGTGAACATCACAGAGACTGAAGGTGTAAGACTGAGAGAGAGGCTCACATCCCCAGAAATATTTCTGGCAGAGGGACTGTCATGATGGGAGGACAGGAGAAAGCCCAAGGACAGAACTACAATGGCCGCTGAGAGGGACGGGGGAGAAGCTGAACAAAAGGAAGGGAGATGCGAGATGGAACCAGAATGAGGCACAGGTGGCTGAAGCATCAGAGTGAGACTTGGTAAGAGTCAGGAGGTCAAGTCACAGAATCTGAAATTACTTAGAATTTATTGAAGAAAAAGAGCAGGCCAGATATTTAAAGAAGGGGCGGCATGATCAGGGTGTCAGGAGAGAAATGTAATTTTAGTGCTAGAGCAGGTAACGAGGCCGTGAGGGTGCGAAAGGCCACCTGGTGGACAGATAGCTTGCAGAGTCCCAGCCAGGCTCTGAGCAGAGTTTGAAAGGTATTCAGGAGGGAGAGGACGTGTACAGAATAGAACCCAGTGTAGATTCATCGCGGTGAAAAATCTGCTCTGTTAGGATGGTTGCAGGTAAAGAAACATGATTTATGTTCTCTCTTTAGGCTGAAACGTTCTGCACTGAACACACTCCTAAGAATGCGGCCAGAGAAGTTGGTCTGGGTAAGCTTCACCTTCAGGCTATCTGTGGAGGTGAGTCGGATGTGGCTCAGATATCAAAACCTGCTCACACATGGATTCCGCCCTCCGCACAAAGGCCCCGATGGCTCACCGGGCTGGCAGTGGGCTCTGCCCGCGGGGCCCCTGCCAAGTTTGGTCTCGTCCTGTCTGTAAGTGGGCTCATTCGTTTTGTGTGACAGCTCAGATTTTAATGTGGATCTTATTTCAGTGTTATCCCTGCATCTCCACGCCATTTAAAATAAAGTATTTGCATCTGCTCGAACTTGGAATATTTCATAACTTCATGTCAGAACTTTATTCTTGGTTGAACCATTATTCTTGGAGTATGTGATACATTTATTCTAAAGCACCAGTTGTCTTTTTACTAATTCTCCAATGTTGTGTTTGTTGTGGTCTTTTTGGCTCTCCTCTTGAAGCAGTAACATCTGTGTGGTCAGTACCCTCTACAGAAGCCTGAAGGCAGGCGAGTTTTATGAATATTCACTCAACTGGGAAACCTGGGATCAAATCCCATGTTTCTCACACATTTGCTGTGACTTTGCCCCCCACCCCCACCCCAATCAGGTTACCTCTCTGAACATCTGTTTCCCCAGCCATCAAATGGCAAGAGGTGGTATGTCCCTGTGAGCAGAGCATGAGCTTCAGGCTTCCATGAGCCTGGGTTCAATTCTGGGTCCTTCTTTACTAGCATTCTGAACCCAAAGAAGTTACACTAACCCAAATTTTACTGTACATAAAATACAAATTATGATACCTTTCTCACTGCGTTACAGAGAGAAGTAAAGGCAATTGTAAGTAGAGTTGCCTAATATTTTATTTGACCCTCACTATCTGGTATTTGAGCTCTCTCCTGGGGGTGAAGGAGGTGGGGGAATTTTTTAATGGGCATTTATAGTTACATACACTGTAATGATAAGTGGTATAGTTACCTTGTCATATCACGATTTTGCTGCAATTATTCTTGTTTACTCTCTAGGCTATGCCTGACTGTGTTGATTTGCAAATTTGATGTTGAGTGTGAGATGTGATTCCTCATAAATTTTGGTGTGCAGAGCAGAAGGACTCTATGCAGAGAAGCACAGTTAGGAACTTCAAGCAGGCAGGTAGCAATTATGAAATAATAATGTTGAACACTTTTATTTTATGAACTTATAGTGCAAGTCAGTCTTAGGTCTTCTTTCTTCTTTCTCATTTATTCAGCACTTGTGTTTTCCTGATTCTTTGTTCTTCAACTTCATTTATTATTATAAAAATAATACATATTTATTTTTTTTAAGTTAAGAAAATACAGATGATTAAACACCACCATGGTATCATACTAAGAAAAAACCACCAGTAATATTTTGGTGTATAAATTTCAGTGTGTGTGTGTATGTGTGGGTATATGTGTAAATAGATATAAATACCTGTAAATATAATTTTAATGTAAATGTGATATTATAATTTATTTTTAGGTTACATTTTTTTTTACTATAGTAAAATATACATAACCTAAAATTTAACATTAAACACTTTAAAGTGCACAATTCAGTGGCGGGCAACATATTCACAATGTTTTGCAACCATTACCACTATCTAGTTCTAGAACTTTCTAAAAACCCCAAATAGAAGCGCTATACCCATGAAGCAGTCACTCCCCGTTCCTCATCCCAGCCCATGGCAACCACTAATCTGTTCTCTGTCTCTGCAGATTACATAGTCTAGATGCTTCATAAAAATAGAATCACAAATATGTGATTTTGTGTCTGACAGCTTCCATTTAGCACAACGTTTTCAAGGTTAATCTATGTTGCAGCTTGTATCAACACTTCATTCTTTTTTTATGACTGAATAATATTCCACTGTGTACATACCATATATAGGCCTACCTAGGGGACTGTGTTTCTAACAACTCTAATTCTCACAGCAGTTCCGGAAGATGTGTGATATTATTTCCATTTTACAGATGGGAAAACTGAGTCAGAGAAGGCTATGCAAAGGCACATGAAATTAATACTGAAGCCAGGATCAGAACCCAGGTCTGTCTATTTCCAAAGCCTGAACACTTTCCATTTAAGCTTCATATACACAACTATATTCTTAGGATAAAGTTCTGGAAGTGAGATTTATAAATCACAGGGCATGCAAAATTTAAAATTATTGATTGCAGAACTTTTAGAAAGCAAGACACTTTTGGTAACTTCATCAAGCTTAAATCAAGAATTTAAAGATTTAATTTAGTTCCAAAGTGCCTTTCAAAAATCAATACTTGAGAATGAAAAACAAAAATAAAATAAACAAGACAAAAAAAAAACAAAAGGAAAAAGGAAAAAAAATCGATGCTACAATTTTGGGGCCTGAAGGCCATATTCCAATAGCAGAAAAATAAGTTTCTTGCTTATGCTGATCATAAATCGACTGCCAAGGCTCAAATGTGATATTAAGGCATCAGAGCTTCTAGAAGGCGTAGTTAGAATTCACAATATCACTATTGAGTTGATTGTGATCAATCTTTTGTGGGTAATTCAAATCTAAAGGTTGTCAACATGAAAAAAGGGGCTCCCTCCACGTCCCCTTTAGGAGGAGAGCTGGTATTTGGGACATGATGTTCAAGTCTTTTGAGAAACGTCATTTCTTGATAAGTGGAAATGTGTTTTCTGCAGGGAACCTGCTGTTCTATGTAAAACTAGTTGATAATTGCTCTAACTTCTGTACTAAATACCAGATTGAAAATAATTTTTTATGCTATGAGTAATTCTGGTTTAATGGCTATAACAGAACCAGCCCTGAGTCAGGCACACGCGTGCACACACACACACACGCACACACACACATACACACACACACACACTTTGTGGTTTGTTGGGGGGTTTTAAAATACTTTCACTTACTTTGTAAGGAAAAGATGTAATGCAGATTGTTGTCAATAAATGTTCCATAATGTAAAAAAATTTTATTTGATAAATTGTCTCCATCTTGCATTTTTGTTAGAATGATCTGACTACCCTATTCCAATGTCAAGTACAATGCCTGGCCTCTTAGAAATGACGAATTTCATTACTTGAATTGGTTTTAAAAAGTGGGGCTAAGATTAAAATGTATTTATTGATGCAACAAGTATTTATTGAGCACCTACTGTGTTAAATCGTTAGAGCATATTAATGGGCAGATGTAATAACCTGCTACCCTCATGAGGGTAGACCAGGTAGCAGAATAATTCGAGGATAAAACCAGACAAACAAAATGCTCTGTGTCCAATACTGATAAACAAAGAAAAAGCAAGGGGATAGAATGTGACAGGGAGGGTAACTTTTAAGCAAACACCTGAAGTGACAGACCAATCTATGTTGTTGTCTAGAAGGAAAAAGGGTTAAGGCAGGGGGATCAGCAGGAGTAAAGGGCGTGGAGAAGGATTTCAGTTAGAGGATTTAGGAGAACAGCACAAGGGCCAGTAGGACCAAAGCCGAGTGGGTTTGGGACAGGGAGGCCAGCAATGAGGTTACAGAGGTTTGGAGCCATGGAGACTTTTATAAGGATTTTGGCTATTCTCCTGAGCAGGCACTTATTGTAAGCCTTGAGTAGATATGACATACTTATTAAAAGTTAATTCTGGTTGCTAGGTAGGAAGAGGTCCATAGAGAGGCAACAGCAGAAACAGGAAGAACGTCTAGAAGTCCAGGGCAGTAATCTAGGCTATGATGGTGGTCGCTTGGGTCCAGGGGAAGAAAAGGTTAGATTATGGGTGTGTTGTGAAGGTAGAGCCAATAGGATTTACTTATGGATTGGATATGGGAAATGAAAGAGAAGAGCTCACAGATGATTTTGAGGGTTTTGGCCTAAAAAAATGAAGTTGCCGTTTATTGAAAAGGGAATGTTTCAAGAAGAACAGGTTCTTTTAGTTACTTTTGTTATTGTTTCTTTGTTATGGGCTGATGCCTGAGTTTGGATTGGGACATGTTAATTTCAAGAAAGCAATGACAATGCAATTGGAAACGCCTGGCAGCCTAGGAGCCAGTTGGATGTACAAACATGAGCAGGAGATAGCCATTTGGAAATCATCACTATTCGATGGCGTTTAAAGGGAAGGTCTGCAGTAAGTATAGATGGAGAACAGAAAAAGTCTAAGGACTGCACCCCAAGGTGCACCCAAAATTTAGAGTAAAGGGAAATGAACATAAATCTGCAAATGAGGCTGACAAAAATAGAACCAAAAGTGAGTAGTGTCCCAAAGTTAAGAGTAAGTTCAGAGGAAGAGAGTGTATGACTGGCACATGATGCCGTAGGCCAGGTATCATCTTAATTGGCTTAGGTTGCTATAACAAAATGCCACAGACATTATGGCTTAAATAAGATATTTCTTACAGTGCTGGGGGCTAGGAAGTCCAAGATCAAGACGCCAGCAGACTCATTTCCTGTTGAAAACTCATTTCCTGGCTGTAGATAGCCACCCTCTTACTGTATCTTCATGTGTCAGAGAGAGGGCTCTGATACCTCTTCCTGTTTTTATAAGGGCATTAATTCCATCATGAGGGCCTTACCCTCATGAACTCATCCAAACCTAATTACCTCCCAAAGGTCCATCTCCTAACATCATCACATTGAGGATTAGGATTTCAATGAATGAATTTTGCAGAGACATGAACATTTCATCTATAGTGATGAGCGTAGAACATTGGATTCAGCAACATGGAAGTCACTGTTGACGTTGAAAGGGGGAGATTTCATGGGGTGGTAGGGCATAGTCAGTCAGAGAGCATGGGAGGTGGCAGAGTCACCATCTAGAGACAACAGGCTGTGCTTTGCACAAAGGTACCCAACTTAGGGGCAAGTGGAGTCAAATCTGTTCAGCTGAAGCTTCACTGGTCAAGTTCTTCACCCACCCTGAAGGAGCTGTGTCAGCCCAGAATAAAGAATAGTTTTTTTTTTTTGTAATGCATCTGCCTGGAGTACGCAGCATTTTAAAATAGTCCCCAACATTCTGGACCTTGGTATGCACACACCTCCCAGTTATTCAGTCAAACACTTATCTAAGTACTAAGTACCACGGTACTGCTATGAAATTTGCAGATGTAATTAAGATCTCACATCCATTGATCTTTTGGGAGATTTTTTGGCTTAGTCATGAGCTCTTGAAAATGAGTTTTCACTCATTAGTCAAAAAAAAAAAAAAGAAAAAGAAAAAAAAAAGCCAAGGACACATTCTCCAAATGGCCTGCAGAAAGCAAACCTCCAGGTTGTGAACTGATTTGGAAGGAATCTGCGTGTGCCTCCAGGAGCTGGGAGAGGCCCCCAGAAAACAGCAAGAAGGAAACGGAGACCTCAGCCCTGTGACCAGAAGGAACTGAATTCTGCCAACCATCAGTAAGCTTCAAAGAGGCCCTTAAACCCAGAAGAGACTGTAATCCGGGCCAACACCTAATTTTATCCCAGCAAAGAGGGAGCAAAGCAATAGTGACACATGGAGGAGGTGGTGAAAATAGTGCTGTTTTTGTTTTAAGATGGGAAATATCACAGTATTGCATACTGATGGGTATGGTGCAGTAACACAGGGGGCATGAAAGTGCATGTGGAGGGATAACAAGTCCAAGCGCCACGTCCTGGAGAGAGGACGGGACCTGGGGGTAGTGGGATGAGTGGACACGTCTTTCACGGGAACAAAGTCATTCTTCTGTAGTCCTGGAGGGCAGGCAAAGCGTCCTCTCTGTGCACAGAAAGAGGCCAGTTGGTACCTGATCGCTTCTACCTTTTAGTGAAATAAAAATACAAGGCATTATCCAAAAATGAAAGGGGGTGGAAGTATAATAATTACCAAAAAGTGTGGGTAGGCGAGGAGACCAGGGAAGTATATGAGCTTGTTTGGGTCATATGAAGTTAGTGGTTAGGAGTCAAATGAAGCCATCCACACAAATGACACACAGAGATGTCACAGAGATGTGTCTGTCTCCAGCCATGTCCAGCTCCATGATGCAGGCTTTCAAAATTCAGAAAGCCGCATGTAACCAAAATGAGAGTTTTCAGACAAGTCAACAGCTGAGGGAAATAGAACAGCTACAACTCAAGAGACCTGCAGGGAAAATAGTGTCTTTTGAGTAGAGCCAGGATTCGGAGAGGGTAAGGCATGAGGGAATACTCAGGGACAGGACATAGGAAATTTTGCTGATGACTAATGTTGAGTTCCAGAGGGTCGCATGAAAGGTTCTGCTTTGGGAGCACGAGTGGGAGAGGAGGCCATCATAGGCAATGTACAGCCGCATGTGTGGGTGAGAGCCTGGAAGATGAGGGAGGGACCCAGGGAGGCCTGGGCTTCCTAATGGTGGCTGATGAGGAGATTTGTCCCAATGGCCTCTTGGCAGATGTTGGTAAAGGGGTTGTGAAGGGGAGGGAAGTGGGGTCGCCATGTCATAGACAGCTCTTTTCTTCATACTTCCACCCCTGTTATGCTTTTATGTCTACTCACAGCCATGGAAGGGGAAGAGGGCCATATGTGAATGTACTTTCAGAAGGATGGAGCAGGCTCTGAAAGGAAAACATCTGATTACAAGTGCATCTGATAAAAATGATGCATGAGAAAAAAAATTTCTTGCTCTCACTTGATTTCACAATAGCCCCTCAGGCATCCACCCAGGACTCTGTAGTGGCTGTCAGGCCTCCAACAACTGCCCCTGCAGGCTGGAGCCTGACCCACCGAGAAATCAGAGCTCTTTCTTTCAAAACCCACGCCTGTGTCTGGCCAACATCAAGAACGTCCAAAAACAGACTGAGCTTCTGTCTTATAATCAAGGGTTGAATTTAAACTTTGTAGGTTTGGTGCTTTGGAGCTTGTTTTCCATATGCTCCTAAAATAACAGCTTTATTATAAAAACTGAGTCCCAATCAAAGTATGTGTCATGGGAGAAAAAATGGGAATGACTTATGGGAATGACTCGTGACTTATGGGAATGTTTGGATTAAAAATAAAGACCTGCATGGCAGGACCAGCCTTTCAAAGAGTGTCACAGCAAGTACGTGTTGGCAGTCAAAGTCGAGTCAGAGAGGAAGTGAGTTGCCAGAGGACTTAGAGCTATTATATGATGTCCAGATTACAACAGCCCAGTAGAGAAAAAGCTGTGGACAATACAGACACTGGAGAGCCAGTGCGGCATCTTACTGCTGCCTAATATTCACAAAGAGGTCTTACCCAACAGTGTGTGTGAACTTGTTTTGACTCCTACTAGTAGGATGGGCATTCTGGGGACTTTGGTTGGCCTTGCTCACTAGGTCGTAGGTATAATACACCACCTTGTAAGTCTGGTCTTCATCTGCAGTGGTGTATTTCATACAAAGAACAGTTCTGGGAAACAGCAGGTCCTCTGGGATCTGAGGACATTTTTCATAAATGGAGCCATGAACTCTCCTGTTAAGAATACCGGTAGGGTCCTTGGCCATCAGAAATTGATTCAATTTTGCTGGTTACTAAAGGGCACAGGAAGAATGCTCTGGAGGACACTCAGTATCAGCTCCATTTTTTTTGAAAGTGGGTACTCTCTCTCTCCAGCCCTCAGCACACAGCGATCATTGGAGATAACACTTTCTGTGAGGAGCTCACCAGGGTGCTCAGAGATGGCAAACCAATACTGCTATCAGCCAAAGAAAAATACACTCTGCAAACTCCCTTCTGACTCTGACATTCTAGGCTCAAAAGCAAACCTCCTAGTATCTTCCACCATCATAGTGCCCTTCAATTAGGTAGAGTTTGACTCTGACTGACTATCTCACTGCCCCTGTCTGAAGGGCAATAATCAGAAAGGCATTCTGCCCATCTTTCCACCCCTCTTGAAGGAACATGTAATTCATAAAACTGCCATATTATGTGACCAGAGACAACATGCAATTACTTTATTCAAAAATATTTCAAGGTCATAGATTCAGGGTGACACTGAAAATCTGGCTTGTCCTTATCTACACTTTTATTGCTAGTCACTGATAGCTCGACTTCGAAAATCCCAGGCTTTCTGGGTTGTAACCATTTAATCAGCTCTTGATTCTTCCTAAGGGAATTATTGAGTTCCTTAGCATATGTACTCTTACTAAGATTGTACAACCAACCCTATAAGGAAACAGAGTGGGTAGAAGAAAGCTCAGGAAGGGTGGCACTCTCCAGGGAAGTATGAAGTCACCAGCACCTCAAATGGCATCCACTTATTAGCTTTCTTTGCAAGTTGGCTACTCTTTTGGCCCCAGTGAACATGAGGATATTTGAATTTCAGATGAGTCTGGGGATGAAGAAGGTGGAGAGAGGAGAAGGATGTATCGCCTGTGAATCAGGTTGGGAAGGGGTACAGGAAGCCTTGTTCAGAGCATCTGTGGGATCCAGGAAAAGTCCTGGGCACCTGCTCAGAGGAAAGCAATGATGAAGGAAGACCAAGGCAAACTTCACGTACCTTTCTGTTTTCTTAAGTCAATTCTGTTGCTTCCCTATTGTCCAAGGAGAATAAAATTTTCAAGGAAATCTAGAAAACATTTTTAAAACTTTTGGTTTTAGGTATGTTAAAATAACTAAACTTTAAAATAAAAGGTTTATTTATTTATTTATTTTTAGAGAAAGAGGAAGGGAGGGAGAGAGGGAGAGAAATATCAATGTGTGGTTGCCTCATATGTGCCCCCTACTAGGGACGTGGCCCACAACCCAAGCAAGTGCCCTGACTGGGAATCAAACCAGTGACCCTTTGGTTTGCAGGCTGGCACTCAATCCACTGAGTCATACTAACCAGGGCAAAATAATTAAATTTTTATGGTCAGTCACCAAATGGGATGAAGTTTCTCTCCACCCATCTCATTATCTTTACATAAGGGTGGTGTTTTGGGGGATCCTAATGGATTTGTACTCATTGGAGGCCTTTGCATCTGAGAAGGAGATTTCTGAGGCTTCTGCCTACCCCAGTCCCCTCCTAGTCTCTGCTTGAGCTACAAATCACAATTACCAAAGCCATCAGTTAGGGTTTCCTGGGGTTGGAGCCTGGACTCTGTATTTTCAAAATTCCCCTAAGCAGCCAAATATGGGAAGCACCGAAAATCCCCAAGAATGCCAGAAAAAATGGAGAGGAAAAAGGTGAGGAGACCATAGGCAGAGGCCAAGTGGGAGAAGGGACCTTGGCTCTTTCCCTGTGTCCTTCTGAGAAAAAAATCTGGCATTTCTCATCCCTTGCTGCTTCTTTCTCTCTGTTGGCTGCTGGAAAGAGTGAAGGACAGCTGGATGCAGAGGCCCGTGGCTGCCCTGTGCTAAGGATATCTGCATTTTGGAGTAGGACCCAGTGGAGTGAGATTGCTTGGCGCTTCGTGACTGGTGTGAGTTACCTACACTCACCGAGCCTCAGTTTTCTCATCAACAGCGCTCACTAAATGGCTGCCATACTCAGCTTACGGAACCAGGCCAACCCAGAGTGGGCCGCGACCAACAGCCTCCAGACAAATTCTGAGATGGCAGCTCTGGCTCCCCCAGGCCTCCCAGATGTGCCAGGGCAGCCTTGCGGTGATTTTCAGCGCACACTAGCCTGGAGGGAGCCCTGAGCCAGCCTGGCTGGTGGGCCACACCTTTCCCAGCTTGTCTCACACTTCTGACTTCTGTCCGTCCAGCCCTGCAAGCTCTGAACCCCCAAGTTCCACTCAAGCCTGTCTTCTCCCAAATGAGCCATCATATTTTTCTCCCCACTGTCGACTTCTTGCAAATTCCATTTCTTTGAAGCTGGTCACCA
The DNA here is from genome assembly GCF_021234165.1 of Pteronotus mesoamericanus. Lineage (NCBI taxonomy): Eukaryota > Metazoa > Chordata > Mammalia > Chiroptera > Mormoopidae > Pteronotus > Pteronotus mesoamericanus. The sequence goes on from NW_026555277.1 coordinate 4,636,231, forward strand.
CTACTTACCAGTCTGACTAAAGCAATTATCACTAATGAACGGATGACTGACACATTTGAGACTTATCTGGGGGTATTTGTTTACTCAAATACATCTTTGAATGATGAAATGGATTCAGGAAATGAAAGAGTGTGGTTGGAGGGCCTTCTTGACTGTTTCAGAAAACTCTTTCCCCTCAAACTGATCCCATATGCTTCACTGGTCAGTTTTGCCTCTAATTCCACACCACACCAGACTGAGTTAAGTGCACAGACCTCCCTGGGAGGAGACAGTGTTGGCCCATGTAAAGATGCCATGAGAGCATTCACCAGCATTATTTTTCTTTGAAATGCCAAGGAGCTTTCATATGGTGTTTATCTGCAACAGTATTCTACTCCCCACCTCACTCTGCCTGTTTGCAGGCCTCTTCTTTCACAAAGCTTGAATAAGTAAAATCTTCAGTAAATAAAAATGTTACACCGAGCCCTGGGACAACTGGTAAAGAATAATAAATGGGTTCTCATGTTTCTTGTTTTTTTGAGAAACCTATGGAAGGAGGCATGCTTGGGGAACAGAGAGAATTAAGCCATGCCTCGATTCTTCAGATATTTTCAAACACCCACCATCAATAACTGTCATGTGAATTTGGCAAGTGATTGAGAAGATGTTTGTGTTGAATGAACACCATGAGCTTAGAGCAAAGGGCATAAAGGAATAAAAGAAGAAGAATATGAACTAATTCTTACCTCAACTGTGCCATGAGAAAACGTCCAGGGCTCATGTTACATGCTCAAACATGGGAATTACAGTCTTAACAACTTCTTTTTCATGTTGATAGAAACATTTCCAGAATGCTCATTTTAAACAATTTTATTAAATTTATTTGGGTGACATTAATTATATAGGATAATGTATAATAAATTTATATGTTTCAGGTGTAGAACTCTATAATACATCATCTGTATATTTCATTGGGTGCTCACCACCCAAAGTCAAGTTTCCTTCTGTCACCATATACTTGACCCCCTTTACCTTCTTCTGCCTCTCTTCACCCCTTTTCCCTCTGGTAACCACCAGACTGTTGTCTGTGTCTATGAGTTTTTTGTACATTTGCCTTGTTTGTTTGTTTGTTTGTTTGTTGCTTTCTGTTTTATATCCCACATATGAGTGAAATCATGTGGTTCTTGACTCTGTCCATTGGACTTACTTCCCTTAACGCAGGAGGCTCCTTTTAAAAATGAATAATGAAAGGTGTTGATGAGACACCTCTTCATTCATAATTCTTCATATTTTCACGGGCGAGGTGAGGACAGAAAGAAGTTTAAAGATCTAATCAACCTATTTGCTTTTAGGAGAGGGAGCTAAAATCCTCCTGTTCAGGGGAATGGGCAAATATCAGAAAACGAGTCAGCAATTTCAAACTGGATAACCTTGGGAGGATGCAAGACATGAAAGGAAATGACAGAAAGTGAAGCATACAAAAGTCACCTAACTGATGCCCGCGCGAGCTGCAGCCGTGGGGCCAGAGTGTTGTGCTTTGACATTAACCAGACAGGACAGGAAATAGCATGAGGTACCTGCCCAGGCTTTGGGTGGGTGGCAGAACTTCAGGATAAAATGAGATAAGAAGAAGCTGCTGTGATCCTTGTGCACCAAATTGCTTTGAAGGCAGAAAGTTACAAAATCCTGTAGATTAGAAATAGAATAAGAACTATTTAGGAGAAAGTAATTGAAGGACTAGTTGGCTCTCAGAAGATTCCTAAACCACATAAAAATAATAGGATTTTTGAAGTTCGATGTTATTTTAAAAACCAAAACTGAATCAGCCTTGTCAAATAAATAGGAACCCACTGCTTACAGAAAACAAAGGACTTGCATGAGGAAGATTTCATTCATTCTGTGGTCTTCTTCCCGTTTTCTTTGTCCTACTTTGATTTGCATGGGAACGCACCCCCACCATCGTCTTTGACAGACATTTTCATCTGCTGAGAGGGAGTGGTCAGGCCTAGGGGAGGGCAGGAGAATGAGGAGGGAAGGAAGTTAGGACACAGGGTTCGATTCAAGCCTTTATTGAAAACTGTGGACATTTTTGCCAAAACAAGTGAATACTAGTAAGATTCAGTCATCACATAAATCAAGAATATGGAAGGGTCTATGATTGAAGTCAGTGAATAATTTTATTTTTTTATTTTCATTTCAACCCCTCATTTTACACCCCCAGCCTAACCCGAAGTCCCTTTATCTGTTCATCCACAGCTAACACAGGACAGAGTAAGCCCCATCCTGACACGGAGCTGCGTGGTTGCTAACCTGTAGCCCTCAGGACAGGCAGCCAAGGCCTGCGGCAGGAACATAGTTGCTTTTTTTTCATTTAAATATTTTATTGTTTATGCTATTAGAGTCATCCCAATTTTCCCCCTTTGCCCTCCTCCACCCGGCCTGCCCCCTCTTCCTGCAGTCCATCCTCACACTGATGTCTATGTCCATGGTCATTTATATATGTCCTTTGACTAATCCCTTCAACTTCTTTCAACCAGTCCCCACCACCCCACACTCCTTTTAATAATGACCAGGGTTATAACTGAATCTTCCTGAGGCCAGAAAAATTGTAAGAATGACATTTGTGCTTGCATCATTCCCTTCTTTTGGAGTGTGGGGGGAACCTGTGATTACGATGAGATATCACTCCATGACTGACATTATATGGCCAGGGAAGATGGTCCAGTGAGCCTGACCCAACCACATGACTCGTTTAAAACCAGAGCTTTCTCCAGCTGGCCACAGAAGGGGAAGTTGGAAATCTGGAGCACAAAAAACTTGATGCACCTTTGCTGGCTTAAAGATGGAATGGGCCGCATGGCAAGAAAGGTGGGCTAGGGTTAGAGTTAGCTTCTAGAAGCTAAGAGCACCCCTGGCTCAGAGCCAGGAAGGAAATGGGAAATGAGTTCCCAAGGAACTGAATCTGGCCAACTATCTGAGTGAACCTGGAAGGGATCCTTCCAAGATGAAAGCCCAGCCTGGCCAGTACTTTGGTTTCAGTTCTGTGGGAACCCCCAGCAGAGAACCTAGTCACGCTGCCTGACTCCGGACCTAGAGGACTGAGGGAGAGTAAATAGATGGCCAAGTGTCTGTGTGGTTATTTCTTATACAGCAACAGTGAATGGATTCACCTCCCTGACTGAAGGTCCTTCCCAGGTATCATTGGCTGAAGGGTATATTGGTTTTCTATTGCTACTGTAACATATCACTACAAACTTCCTGGCTTGAACAACACCTTACAATTCTGGAGGTTAAGAGGTCATGGGTGTCCCTGGGCTAACATCCAGGTGTTTGTCGGGTGGCACGCCTGCTGTTTGTCTCCTGCCTTCGCCAGCCTGCAGGGGCCCCCCGCATTCCTTGGCTCACAGCGCCCCTGCAGCAACCAGCAGTGTTTTGACCTCTGCTTCTGCCCTCACATCTCTTCTGACTCTAACCCTTCTGCGTCCTGTTCTTACTTATAAGGACCTGTGTGATTAATTATATCTGGCTCCTGTAGATAATCCAGGATACTCTCCTCACATGAAGATCCTTAATCTAAAAAAAAAAAAAAAAAAAAAAAAAAAAAAAAAAAATCAAACTCATAGAACCAGAGCAGAAAAGGGGTTGCCAGGGGCTGTGGGTGGGGCAAATAGGGGAGAGGTTGGCAAAGGGAACAAACTTTCGGCTCTAAGATGAATAAGGCTTGAGGAAATTAAGGAAAACATGGCAACTCTAGTTGATAGCATTGTATGGTATGCAGTCTGCCCTCCATATCCATGAGTTCTGCGTCCATGGGGTCTGCATCCAGGGATTCAACCAACTGCAGGCCAAAAATACTTGAAAAGATGTTACGTTGTTATTGACATGCACTCGAGAGTTAGGTCTACGGTAGTTGCTTCTGTGCTGCACATGGACAGACTTTTTTTTATTGTCATTATTCCCTAAACAATAGAGTATAACAACTATTTACATAGCATATACATTGTATTAAGTATTATGAGTAATCTAGAGATGATATGAAGTATACAAAACTATGTTCATAGGTTATGTGCAAATAGTATCTCATTTTATACAAGGGGCTTGATCATCCACAAATTTTGGTATCCATGGGGTTGGCCTGGAACCAGTCCCACAAAGATACCAAGGCATGACTATAATTGAAATTTGCTAAGAGAAAGGACCTTAAATGTTCTCCTCAAAAATAACAACAACAACAAAAGAATATGTGAGGTAATATGTTCATTAACAAGATGGAGGGGAAACCTTTCACAATATCACATCACCGTGATATACACAAATATCTTATAACTTTGCATGTCAGTTATACTTTAATAAAGCTGAGGTGTTTTTTTTTAAATTCTTAATCAAATCTGCAAATTTTTTTTTTCTTTTGCCATGTCAGGTAGACACAGTTCCCAGCGATGAGGATGTAGACATCACTGTGGACCATTCTTCAGCCTACCACAACAGGCTTCCCTCGCTTCAGTCTGTTTTTAAGTTTTAACACTTTTTGTTATGTAAAAAGGAATAAGATGCTTTTGAAAGACTTCTTTTCCCAAGCACCCAGTCATTTACTCAATATTTGTTAAATGCCTCTTTTGCAAGAGAGGCAAGAATCAATAATCTACGTAAATGATAGTCTCCCCTTGATGTTTGTTCAGTTTATACACCATACTAGACCACTCTGCTGAGGCGCGTTAGACATTGGGATGGGATGGTAAGCAAGATGACAAACTCGGGCCCCTGTTTATTGAAAACCTGCAGGAGGTCTAGGATGGAGTCTGGGCATGTGCATTTCTAAAGCTCCCCAAGCAATTCTGATGTGCCCTGGAATGTGAGGACCCCTGAAGCCCTCACACCTGGTCCTTGGGCCCAGTAAATTAGGATTTTCATGGGCAGGGGGTGGCAGGGAGGGCAGTAGGGGAACCTGTCTTTTAAAAAATATTCCTAGGTTGATTCTGATGTACACAAAACCTTGCATTTGTCAGCTTGAGACATAATGGTCTCCACAGTGGAACCTGGAGGAAATAGGATATGTGAAGTGATGTCTGACAAGCTGGAGAAGAGAAAGGTCATGTCATGGTAAGAAGGCATGGATGGGAAGCCAGAGGAGATGCCTGTCCTCCAAGTCCTGGCCACAGTAAGAAGAGGTAGGGGAAAAAAATCCCCTTTTCTCCACTAGGAAGTGTGTGTCTAGGGCACAAGGCTAGACTTTGGGACACATGAAGCCACTAGTGCGGGAGGGCTCTTTGGTGTGTTTACTAGTTGGAGGGACCATCAGGGAGATGTCTACAGGCTAGATGGAATTTGTCCTTAGGGGGTTGTTAGAGAGCGAAAGACCAGGTGAGGCTGTTTACACCTGTCAGGGATATAAAGAGCTAAGAAAGAATTTTTAGAAAACCATTTGGCAGAAAATGAAGTAGGAAGATGAAAAGTCTATTTAGTATCATTAAGGGTAAAACCACCTCTGAGAAGCGCAGAAGGACAAGAGTCAGGGTGAGAGTGGGAAGCAGGGTTCCTTAGAGGGCCCAGTGGCCAGGACGCACGCCCCGCGCCAGAAGCCAACGCTCTGAGGCCGTGAGTGGGAAGAGTCTGACTCCCGGAACCGAGAGAAAACCCAAGGCCGGGCGCCGTCCCGCGCCGAAGGGCTCTCCGTGCTTCAGGTGCAATACCCCGCGCCGGGCAGGAAAACCCAGCGGCCCAGGGAATGTCACCTCTGGCGCATGGCCGTGCCATGTTGTCAGGACAACTGCATGACAACATTAAAAGAATTTTTAAGAAAAATATTCCCCCATGAAGCCATCTACCTCATCTAACAGCTTCATAAAGTCTTCAAGAATGACTCTTCGGAGGACCAACATTTTTATAGGCATCAAACTCATATTCCGATTCAAGAACTAGCTATTTCATTAAAAAAAAATCACACTTTCCACATCTAACGGTAAGTATAATATTAGATTATGGAAAAAATATACTATAAAACTCAAATAGCACAAAGAAACAGCTACATTTTAAAATAATATTAAATTATAATTTTTTTATAATTTTTCATTATGAAGTAATACATGCCTTTTATAAGATACAAATTACATTTGGATAGGTAAAAAAAATAAAAATAACTCTTAATTTCACGTCTGAGGAGCAACATGAGGATTTTGTGTCTGTGCATATATTTATTAGCATTTACCTTTCTTCGTAATGAGACCATTCTGTGTATATACATATTTTGTGAACCTGTTTGTCTATGGATATACGCACATGCACATGTACATCACTTATACAGTTGGGAAATTTTTTATGCCATTATATATTATTCTCCTGCCACAGTGTTTGAATGGCTATTCAATAATGCATTGTGATGTATTGATGTTGTCTTTCTGCAGGTCTCCAAAGGCAGACGCTGCATTTCAGTGTGCAGCCACTGGGGGCCTCAGTCAGCCATGCTCCCTGGAGTCGGAGAGGCCGCCAGAGATGAATGGCCATTTACTTAAGCAGTAACATCTTACGGATATGAAGGTGGTCCCGTTGTTTCTATTATTAAGAGTGTTGCAAAAATATATTTGTAGTCAAATGAATTACATTTACACATCTCAGAACATTTTAAAAATTAAATTTCTAGAAGTATAAAAGCTAGAGCAAAGGTTACATACATTAGGCAACTATTTTAAAATTGCTCTACTGAGAGAATGAGCCAATTTATAGTTCTGCCAACAGTATTAGAAGGGGCCTGTTTCCTGCAGGTTCCCTAATACTGGATAAGCTCATTTAAAAGGCACGGGAATGTAAAATACAGTACAGGGAATATAGTTAATAATATTCTAATAATTGTACAGTGCCAGGTGAGTACTAGACTTATCAGGGGATCACTTTGTAAATTACATAAATGTCTAACCAGTATGCTGTACACCTGAAATTAATATAATATTGAATGTCAACTGCAATTGAAAAATTAAAATTAAAATACAGCATTGTCAATTTGAGAAGCAAAAAATGCTATCTCATCTTAAATCATACCGCTTTGATTAACCATTAGATTGAATCATCTTATTTTTTGTCCATTTATATTTTTTCTTTATAAGTTACCTATTTATAATATCCTGTGCCTATTTTTCCTGGCGGAAGTACTAAACTTTTACTTGTTGATGGATGTTTATTGATATATAAGATTTTTATTGTATAAGAAGAGTATAAATATTATCATATACTCTTGGTTAATTAATTATATTACATATAATAGTATAAGAATACAATAAGTAACAGTATAAAGATGACAGCATAATACACCTTGATCTGTCTTAGAGGTTCCAAATATTGCTGAGCTTGTTGCCTTCAGTTTTAGTTCTATTGCGTAAGTTCATTGACATCCATATTCCACAAATTAGTGTTAAAAGGAGCACAAAAGGGGACCTTGATGGCAGAGTGGCACCATGACACCCAATATAGTCTGAATACTTACGAAGATGAATGCAAGGCATTATTTCTGGGATTCATATGTTCTAATTTTCTTGATATTTAGAAAGGAGTGCATGCCTTCCTCCCCTCCCGCCACAGAAGAAAAAGAGATTTACTTGTTGCTGTGAAGTGTCTGTCAAGATTAGTACATTTTTTCCCTTCATTTGCACACATAGCAGACAAGAGATAGAAGAAAATGAGGTCCTGAAATTACAGAAATTCTTTATCTGACTTAGTGAAATAATTTTGTTTTAATTTTTATTTTGAAGTCCAAATAGCTTTATAATTATTTTTTTGCACCTTCGTTATTTTCTGGATGTTATTTATTCTTAAAATTCTGTCACCATTTACTGGCCAGAAGAGGGCTCAAAAGTGAGCATTGGAATTTCAATGTACACTCCTTGTTCCTGTCTTTGCCTTCAACTGATTTGTGTATAAGAATTCTTTTTATAAACTGTTTTCTAGGATCTTGAGTACCACTTTTAGGTAAAGTTTTTCTCTCTGTTATACACTCCCAGGGTAACAGTAATTACCTTTGTGCAACTTGCATTTTATGGTTCAGCAACATTTTTGCTAATTACTGTTGATGTAAGAAATGTACAAACCTGTTGGGAATTTTTATGAGTTTATTTGAGCAAAACTGATGACAAGTGCCCAGAAGCAAAATTTCAACAGATTGAGAAAAATGGTCTGGAGAAGGACACTTTTGCTGCTTATTTTATGTTTTAGAATAAAAGAAGGAGGCGTAAGGAGGGTTACATGAAATCCCTTTAAATTAAGGGGGTGGGGGAAAGCCCCAAATGGAGAAATATCTGAGATTGGATAAAAAGTAAAATGAAGAGACACGTACATCTTTTACCTTGGTGGGTACAGGATGGTAATAATTAACATTTGCAGCACATAGAGATGGGTATAGGAACAAGAGAACATGAGGGGCTCTGTGGCCTGGTGCCCTGAGGAGTCCAGAAAGGAGACTGTGTTGCCATTTCAAAGATATGTTATCATAGATGCAAAAAGACAATGGACAGGTTCTTTAAGGTAAAGGTTGACCTTTGTCAAGAAAGCTACAGGCCTAGCATGTGACTACCCGCCATGACTCCCTTTTAGTTAGGAATTTCATGTTCAGAACATCCTATGTGGTTACCTTCTGTCTCTGAGCTTGTAAGGCCACCACGCAACCTTACATATTTGTCAGGTTTAGTTTGTGGCCCCTTTCTTGTCCCCTTTACAAATCTCTTGCTTCTTTGGTGCAGAGGCAATGACATTTAAAGTAATTTTATTTTTTAATAGTCAAAACATTCTAATGTTTCATAGCTTTCATTCAACATTAGGAATTTACATGCTTCAACTATTATGGCAACTTAATTTAACACCTTCTTGAGGTGTTTCAGCACATTTTCGCCATACTCCATTCATTAGTTTTATTACTTCTCTTACTTTGTTTTGCTTGTCATTTCCCCTCTCCTATCAATTTTGGATTACTTACATCAGATTTAGTAACTTGAGGTTCAGTGGACATTACACAACATGACTCACATGAGGTGAAGAATCGTCCAGTGAATATTCATCAGTTAGCCTTGCTACTCTGAGTGGTCACAGAGCAGCAGGATCCCTGTTGCCCTGGGCAAGTCACTTCATTCTTGCGAAACGCAGAAAAATAAGACTGATGATCTCTAAGATTGGTTCAGAAACACAGAGTGTGTAATCCTTTTGCCAGAAATTCAGGTTAGGGGAGGCATGGGGGTGACACACTGTTCTTGGGTACAAATCTCACTAGATAAATCTCTAGTATACAAACCCATGAAGTGGAACTAGGGTTGCCACATGTAACACAGGACTCAAGGATTGCGTTGGACAGACGTAGGATAAAAAATGTATTCCCTTTTTATCTGGAATTAAAATTTAACTGAGTGTCCTAGGTTTGTATTTACCACCCAGCTCAAACTCATGCCACAGCCAATTCTCCAGTCACCAGGTGGCTAGGACTATTGCACTGGAAGAAAGCTGTATCACAGCTTCCTGTGTTATGGGTTCCACGATAGACAAATTTCAGCCTGTAGCCTTGGGAGCCCAGAGCAGGCATTTCCTACAGTTATTGAAAATCCTTGACTGAGCACTATTATTATACAACAGCCTTCGCTGAGTTACACCACTCCGCAACCTCACTCACTCTGCAATCTTTATGACTGATGTATGTCCTGATCATTGAGCTTCTAAAAATGAACGAGGAGACTTAGAAGTGTCCTCTCCAATATGGCCAACGTTTGCAGTTTATAGTAGAGTGTATGTTCTGAGCAACCAGGTACCTTTTTGCAGACCAGTTGTTTTTGAGTGTCAGAAGTTGGTTCATCTTCTAAAAAGGATTTACTTATAGAACCTCATTCTTTCTCATCTTACAAATTGGTGCTCTGTGTGCCCATGTAAAGCACAAATGTCAACAACATGTAATTAAAAAAAAGAAAACTACTTCTAATTCTATTATCATGTTAGCCTCTAGAACACTGCTTTTCACACTTTGAAATGCATGCTAAGCACCTGGGGACTTTGTTAAAATGCAGATTGCTTTTCGTTTGGGGTGAGGGCCAGAGGCTGTATTTATAACAAGGTTCCAGGAGCTGCTGTTGGCCTGTGACCATGCAGAATAGCAAGGCTAACCAATAATATTTACTGGAAAATTCTTTACCTATTCAGGGATAAACAAGAACTCCAGTTGTTCCAGTAAGGCATGAGTTATAGTCAATTCACTTAGGCATAACCATGAAAATCTCTGCTTGATATCATCTTTGCCCCCATTCTGGGTGCCATTGCTTACTTAGCAGTTTTAACACATAGCCTGAGGGCCAATTTCAATTCCTCTAATCCAGTCCTGGAGTAGATTAAATCTTATCATTTCTGATTAGTTACCACTATACTTATTTACTACTTTAAAAATATCTTTATGTAAAAGATCAACACTATTAATTTAATGACTTTACCTCCTGGGCAGTTAATAGTTTTTCTATTGATAAGATTCCTTCACTATTAATTGCATAATTTCTTTAATTTATTCAGAAGAATGTCCAGGCTATCATCGCAATCAACCTGTATTTTAAATGCCTATTGTGCCCAAGTCATGGTGCTAAAGCAAAAGGCAGAAAATATTGTTCTTTTCCTCCAACACAGGTAGGCATTGAATGCCTACAATGTGCTACACATTTTTAAAAATATCTTACAATTTTGTTTGCCTATTATACTACAATGAAGCTGAAAAAAAAATTGAAAAAACTAAGGACAAGTTGCTTACCCAAGATCACACAGCTGGTAAATGTTGGGTCAGGACTAGAACTCAGAAAGTCAAGCTTTGGTGCCTGGGTTTTCAAAGAGAATGTTCCACTCTGTATATTTGTCATTGGAACAATGGTAGATCTACCGAGTTCCGGCAAAGGATTTTGACAAGTCTAACTTGCCCACTTGCCTTGCATTGGCCAACTACTGTGGGCAGATCTGGACTGAGCTTCCACCTCACATCAGGGCAGAGGGGCCTTGTCTTCTAGAGTAAAGACTGATTCAGAGAATGAAAAATAAATGTGATTTTTCACAGCACCCAGGCCATTTACTGGCAAAACAAGCACTTATTCACAAAGAGCTGAGTACTCCAGAAGGACCTGTCTTTCTAGACACCTTCTTTAGAAGCCTGGAATAGGGCTACTATCTACCTATATGGAGCTGCCTGGAAATCTGAAGTGAAAGTCACTTCTTTGGACCAGAGTGTGAATGCTTCATGCCTTTCAAGGGCATAACACAAGTGACATGAGCTGACTGGGTAGCATGGAAGATTTGGCTTCCATCCTCCCCTCCAGATGAAATGACCAAATATTTTCTGTCATTGGAACACAGGCTCATAAGAATCAGGACCTTCTCTGTCATGTTCAGCTTGAGCTCCCAGCTCTTAGCATAGCACCTGTCAGAGGAAAGGTGTTCAAGGAATACTGTGGAATCAGTGAGTGTGGCATGAACAAATGAATGAATGAGACAGCATATTGAGTATTTGGTATAGACCATTGAGTATACTCCTTCTGTGACTGACATTATGAGTTTTAAGACAACATTCTGTAAAGGCACTGCTGACTTGCGTTTGCCCCCTTTGGATTCCAGAATCCGACTCTAATGGATCCAATCAGATCTACCCGTCCCAGATATTGACCTGTGAACATGCCCGAGGGGTTCTTAATTTGAGATTTATAACAAAGATAAAGGCCATTGATGAAGGTTGGTGATGATGCCATGCTCCTAATGAGAACAAGTTTTAGTGCCTTAAACCCAGTCATGCATGAGAGACTATGAAGGGGAGACAATGGGTTTTGTGTTGTTTTCTAGTTCCTTTTCACTAACAAGCTGGTATCCAACTTACCCAGGGTGGCTCAGACCTCTGTGTGGGTCCCATCTGTATATTTTAGTGAGGGTTTCATGTTGCTTTTGACTTCCGAGCTCCCCCTCTTGCTCAAGAGTCCCTTGTATGATCACAGAGAGTCTTCGGTCTTTGTCAATGGGCACTTGTCGCCCTGAAACCCTGCCTGTACCCTCTGAGTTACCCGTGGTCTGATCAAAGGGAGGCCTCCCAGGGGGTGCTGGATGATGAGAAGGGTTCGGTTCAGAAGCTCTTTGCAGGGAGACAGAGGGAATCTCTTCCTACATAGAGTCCTTTCTTACTTTGCAGACGTTGCATTCTTACTTTGTCAACACCATGCTATTTCCTGGGCGTCACTTTTAAGCACCCCCCAGATGAGAGCTGCTGAGGCCCTGGTGTTTCTGCCTTCCATACCATGAGCCCTGGCTTACCATTTCACGTATTACTTCGTTTAACCCTTCTATCTACTCTGGAGCCAACAATCATTATCCCATTTTCCACAAGTTGCTAAAGGCAGACTGCCCCTAGGTGTACCCCATAAAATATTAGTCAACCAGGAAAATCACTTTGACAAAGGTATTTTATGATCAAATGTGTTTGAGAAAAGATACATAAATCCCCATCTTGAATATTCCCAGTGCACATTAATTGAAGTAAAGACATTTATTCAGTTTATTTAACTCAGGGCTTCATGCACTTTGATGTCTCTGTTCCTATTTAACACCTTCAGAACTGCTGGCCTAGAGGGAGGAGAGAGATGTGAATTTGTGACCTGCCATGCAGTCTATAGCTTCTTTGACTACTTCATTAATATAAGTTTATCATAGTATACATAAGTTTATTGCGTTATATATATCCCGTGGCATACCACAGCTGCCTTCTTTTCTTTTCTTATCAATAATACATGTTTACCTAAATATTTGAGTGGAATACTGAAGGGAGAAAATATGAACCTAAGGAAAAAATATACAGAACCATTTTGGGAAGAAGGGAGAATACAGATGAACACACAGGACAGAGAGTGATGATGCCCAGGCTCAGTGCCTCCGCAGTGAGTTCGAATAAGCAGAGGAAGGTTGAGGAAGCAGCCCAACAGATGCCAGGCTTCAGGCATTTCCATTAACAACATCCTTCACACTTCCATGGCACTCTAGAGTTTGCAAAGCACCTCTAAATGTACCATAAAATTGTATTCTCATAGCCAACATGGCTGGTTGGATTCTTCTTTTACGAATGAGGAAATAAGTTACATTGTCTGTACAGTCTGTGCTATAGTTGGGAGTTGAACCCAAATCTCATTATTTTAAATCCAGGATTTTTCCAGGGCCAGGCTGTGTGATTAATGAGGAGTGAGGCTAAAATGGACAAGGCATAAAATCTGAGACAAATGAAGATGTGAGAAAAAGCTGAAGCTCATTCATTTTACAATGTCCCTTGGAAATGGCCACACACTGCTGGCCCATTTAGGGGACCCAACACAGAGCTGGCATCTTAGTCTGATGCAAGAAGCATGCTTACTCCTCAGCTGTGCCCCTGAGAGGTATCGCCCCATCTTCAGCTGAGGCTGGTTTGGGAATGTTAAGAATGAAATGGGTGTAGAGCGAGGATTTTTGTGGGTTGGGATCCCTCCCCACAGAGCACAGGAGCACAAGAGAAATTGGAGAGGCCAATGAGTCAAGGTAGGGTTGGGGTTGCAGGACCCAGGAGAGGAAGGGTTTGAGGCAATCCTCAGTTAAGAGGACGGAGGCAGCTTGGCAAGTGGTAAAATTAAGTCTGTACATGAAAGGGGAAGAGTTCTTCAAAAGAATGAAAAGCAAGTGTTCAGATATCCCAGAAGAAGAAACTTCAAGGGAGTCCTAATTAAATCATGACGACCGAGTCATAAATTACGTCCACAGGAAAAACAATGCATATCCTTCTTTCTGCATCATTTATTTAGAGCTTCTTTTGTGTGCATTTTACTAAAACACCAAGCATTGTGGCAAGATTAAAAAGTGGCTGGTCCCACTGAGCGTTACGAGAAATGAAGCATCGTCACTGAACCTCATCCCGAAGGGAAAAGATTAGTGATGGATGCCTTTCCTGTCGGCTGTGTGCCACCCAAATACCCAAAATAATTTTTTTTCCCAGAAAATGAAAAATTAGCTTCTGAAATCCTGGCTTTTAAAGCAGAAATAAATCTTTCCCTTTGTTAATCTCATCCAGATTTCTTTCTTCGCTCCTGCAGAGCTCTCAGGCCACAGCTGTCCCGCCTTCTCTGGGACTCTCACTTCTTCAGGCAATTTAGCCCCAGGACTAGCAGGAGTAGGAATTTCCTGACCTTCTCCAGTTAGGATCTACACACCCCTCTGGGCATGGAGCATGTCTGCTCATGCCTTTGCCCCTGGTGACAGACTTCAGTGGTGTCCTTATCACCTGCAGGATGCGGTCAGAACTTTTTAGCACAGCATGCAAGACCGTTGGGATGTGCCCTCAATCTGTAGGTCTAATCCCAATGGTCAAATGCCTACTCCCCAGCTCTGGCTCTGTGCCTTGGACTCACTGGACTTTTTGCATTTCCCCAAATAGGTTGGCCATGTTTTTGCTCACTTCCAAGGTTTGGCATAAGCTCCCACCCCTGGGTTCTTTGTTGGGCCACATTCTTATAATCTAGGACTTAAATGTCATTTCTAGAAGTTTTTCCTATATGCTATTCACCCCATAACCCAATATGCCTTAGACAAACACCAGTATTTACACAGCCATCACGCTATATGTTGCAATGGTCTTCTGATCGTCTCCCTGCTCTATGTATATTACACCATTATTTTTTGAGTGCTTGCTGGATGTTGAATATTCAAAGCTGATTAAAACTAGTACCCAGCTTACAGTGGAGAAAACCAATAATTAAGTTATCACATATAGAAATAAAAGCATTTATTGTGTTAAGTGCAATTAAGGAAAAGGAAGGATTTTATATATACCTAATATTATGGGCTGGGGAAGGATTTTTTGAGGAAGTGATAGCTGGGTTGAAATCTAAAGTATAAATAAGAGCTAACTAAGTGAAGAGAAGAAGAAGCATTACAAAGAGGATGGGAAGTCCTACCTTTATCCCTAAACCCTGAGAAATAGAAGCTTGAAACCCATTTGTTGGGAGATGGAAGGCATGATGAAGGAAAGAGGGATTTAATAAATAAATGTTTTAAGAATTGCTTCATGCCTCTATATATCAGCCAGAGAATTTACGGCAAACTGGAAGTCAATGACTGTCTGAGGAGTCGGCTGCTGTTACCCCTCTTCCCACTGCCCTTGGTTAAGGAAAGCTGTTTCAGTGGTCAATTCCATAGGATCACCTGCCACCAAAGGATGGCCAAGAGGAAGTCAGTAAGAAAACAGCTTCTTGGAGACCAAAAGTCTGGAGCCAAATTATCTGAAAAATAAGGGCAATGTTGGGAAAGAGGAGAGGAAGCAGAGATGAAAGACCAGAGTACGGGATCATGCAAAGATAGTGCTGGCCCTAGAAAAAGCAGCTGGTGAATTCTTTAGTTTGGTCAGGAGCCAGGCATAATTATTAGGAGTGAAAACTTATTCTAGAAATGGTGAGAGGAAACTTGAACCCTTGGGCTCCACAGAAATGAAGTTTGTTTGTTTTCCCGGCCCAGAGTCTGTGTTTGCTCCCAAGCCTGAGGGCTATTTGTCCCCATTAGGCCCCTTGGGGCTGAGGGAGGAGTTGCCATGGAGAATGGGTCTGAGTGCTAGGAGTCAAGCTGGGACCAGTTCTATGTGAAGAGCTTCCTGCAAGGCAAACTTAGAGAACCATTGTTTATATTTTTGATAGTAACAATGGTGTTATTTTTACACTAATCTTATTAAGTCATTTTCTCTTTCTTTTTTTTTAAACTTGCTATGTAGGGAGCTTAGTAATTAATTTTCTTTTTCTCTTAAACCTCTAAAGTGATGCCAGGAAAAGATACATAACTGTTCCTCTCAGGAGGGAGCGCTGCCTTCTGATCTGGAAAAGCATGAAAGAGTTGGTCACTATCGATTTTTAGTCAGAGGAATTGTCACTAGCGTAATCATAGGCAGCTGCCCATGTCACAGGCAGCTGGTTGTTCAAATATCTGATCTTTCCTGCTGCTCTGGACTCAATACTAACCTGAAAATCCATATTTGGCTTTCGAAAGGGACCCCCCCATGCCTTCCAGAATCAAGGATAAGTACGACCCATTGGTATATGCTATAAAGTGTCACTGACTAGAATTCAGCCACCTGAAACCTCAGCATTAAAAGAAAAGTTCAAAAAACAAACAGTAAAATGAGAACCAGGAAGTAAAAGTCCCAGGAGCAGTAATGAAAGTTTCATGATGTGAATTTTATACAGATTTCTTGAACAAACATGTTTCTGGATCCTCACAGAAGCAAAATGTTGGTAAGAAAAGAGTACTAACTCTGGAGCTAGGCAGACCTTGGTCAAATCCCATCCCTTCCACTGACCAACCGTGGGAGTTTTGGTGAGAGGCAGTTCCTTAGGCCTTACTGACTCTGTTCATAAATGAGGAATATGAAACTTAGCTTCAGAGATGGCTGACAGGACTATAAGTTAGAAAATACAGTCAAAGTTCATTCTTACTTAGCTGTATTTCCAATATCAATACAGCAGGTTTTCTCCTCTGGACTTCCCCAAGTCCACCACCCAATGAGCCAAGAATCCAGAGCAGGAAGCAGTTCCCCTTGGTGACATGGTGAGAAATGACCCCTGGTCTGCTGACATCAAAGAAAAAGCCAACACTAGAACTCAAGTGACACATCTTTCTGGAGTGTTTGAGCCCAGAGCAGGATAAAAGAGTCTAACTCTCCTCAGTAGGCCCTGAGAGCAATGTAAAAATCAGCAAAATATGACTAGTTCAATATGACAATCCCCACCCCCAAAAGTTTACAGTCTATCGGAATATTGTAGTCAAGAAGACAAGAAGAAAGATTTTGGAAACATTTTCATCCATGATTCAAGTTTCTTTCATTCAACATCCACTAAATCTTTACTAAGCACCTGTCGTATTCCAGGCACTGTTCTGTACTTGAAATTCATCACTAAGCAAAACAGACGAAAATCTCTGTCTTTGGAGATCTTAAATTTTTGCAGGGAAAAATAGTCAATCACCAAAAAAATACAGCAAAGAAGTAAGCAATAAACTTATCTTAAAAGGTGCTAACTGTGTTGACAGAAAGATAGGGTGGAGTGATGGAAATCAGGAGAGGTAAAAGATAAAAGGGACAGGATATGATTTTAAATAGAGTAGTTAGGGAAGCATCCGAAGAGGTTTTGTACTGAAAGGGAAAAGCCTCTGATGTTTGAAAAACCCTAAAAGAGACTGGTTCTGGGAAAACTAAAAAATCACTACTCTTTTACTTTTATTAAATTCCAAAATTAAAATTTAGCTTTATATTTCCCAAGTAGACTTAAATTTTTTGAGAATGAGCTCATATGTATTTCATATTGTACCTAGGATATCAACAACTCAGTCTATTTTGATGAATGAATGAGTAATGAATAAATGAAACACTCTTTTCGGAGAAACCGTGGCTTAATTCACTAACAAATTGGGTGTCTTGTTATCTTTCAACTGGCTTGTTTTGACCATTTTGTCCCCAGAACAAGCATCCTCATTTTCCCCAAAGACAGAAGTCTATTTGAGCCAATATGGCACCTTTTACTATGAAGTTCTACTCTTAGGCAGCATCATACCAAGCTATGTCTTTGCTAAATTTCCTTATGATTCTTTTTTCTTGTGATGAATACCAGAAGACTAATCTGTTGTGGTCAGGATGAGAAGGTCCTGGTGGAAGGCAAGAATAACTGAACTATAGACTGAAACTTTCAAGATGCATTCTTCAGAAGGAAGCTGCAGGAAGGACAGGCACATACAATATTGTGAACCAGCAGGTTTAAGTAATTATAAGTACAAATTAGAAAATGGGAGGAACAGAGACTTCTGGTCAAGCTGGAAGCATAGGTAAAAATGGCTTGCCTCCTCAAAAAAACCACAATAAAAAAATTACAACTAAACTACAAAATAACTACCACCGAGAACTGTCAGAAAAATTGAACTGTATGGAAGTCTGACAACCAAGGCATTAAAGAAGTCACATTCATTCAGATGGGTAGGAGAGGTGGAGATGAAGACACACGGAGACACAGAATGGGCTGGTCCTACACCCATGTGTGGTGGATAAAAATTGGGAGGGATATCTCCGGAGCAAGGGATCCCAGCCTCACACAAGACCACCAATCCCACGGTTCCAGGAAGATAAGACCCCATAACTTCTGGCTACAAAAACTAGTGGGGGTTTGGGCAGTGGAAGAAACTGCGGGATTCTCAGGTGTATCATTCCAAAGGGCCCACAGTGGACTTAAGACTTACTCAGACTCCCTCCCTCTGGACTCTCATACAGGGGCAGTAGTTTGAAGGGCACCAGTGGTAAATGAGGAGAAGAAACTAAAGTACTTGGCATCAGGGAGAGTGTCAGGGGATAGCTTCCTTGCAGACAAAACTCCAGAGACCAGGCAGCAGCCATTGTGCCTTTCTGAGCCCTCCCCCACACAGAGCCACAGAGCGGAGGCACCATATCCGAGACTCCATCAACCTGATTCACATGAGTTGCCCTGCCATGGTGATTGCCTGAGGCTCCACCTCATCCAACTTACAGTGTTTTTGTACATTAGGCCACATTATTAAGAAAGGGGGTCAAACAGCTTTCCCTAATACATAGAAACAAATGCAGGGAAGCTGCCAAAATGAGGAGACAAAGAAATATGGCCCAAATGAAAGAACAAAACAAAACTCCAGTAAAAAACTAAACAAAATGGAGACAAGCAATCTATCATATGCAGAGTTCAAAACACTGGTTATTAGGATGCTCCAGAAACTCACTGGGTATTTCAAAAGCAATAAAAAAAAAATCCTAGGCAGAAATGAAGGTTACACTAAGTGAAATAAAGAAAAATTTAGAGGGTATCAACAGTGGAGTGAATAGAGCTGAGAATCAAATCAATGATTTTGAACATAAGGAAGAAAAAAAGATTCAATCAGATTAGCAAGAAGGAAAAAGAATCCAAAAAAATGAGGATAGGGTAAGGAGACTTTGGGACAACTTCAAATATACCAACATTTGAATCATAGGGGTACCAGAAGAAGAAGATAAAGAGCAAGAAATTGAAAACTTATTTGAAAAGATAATAAAAGAAAACTTCCATAATTTGGTGAGGGAAATAAACATACAAGTCCAAGAAGCACAGAGAATCCCAAAGAGATGGATGCAAAGAGGACCACACCAAGACATGCCATAATTAAAATGCCAAAGGTTAAAGATAAAGAGAGAATCTTACAAGCAGCTGGAGAAAAGCAGAGAGTTACCTACAAAGGAGGATCCATGGGACTGTCAGCTGATTTCTCAAAAGAAATTTTGCATTCTAGCAGGGATTGGCAAGAAGTATTCAAAGTGATGAAAAGCAAGGACCTAAAACCTAAATTGCTCTATCCCTCAAAGCCATCATTTAGAATCAAAGTGCTTCCTAGACAAGGTAAATCTAAAGGAGTTCATCGTCACCAAGCCATTATTATATGAAATGTTAAATGGACTTATTTAATTAAGAAAAAGAAGATCAAAACTATGAATGCTAAAATGGGAATAAATTCACAACTATCAATAATTGAATCTAAAAAACAAATGAAGCAAACAACCAGAACAGAAACAGAATCATAGATATGGAGATCATTTAGAGGGTTATCAGTTGGGAGGGGGAATGGGGACAATGGGGGAAAAGACTCAGGGATTAAGAAGTACAAGTTATAGTGGTGGGAAAATGGAGACAAATGTATTTGAACAATAAAAAAACATTTTGAAAAAAGAAGTACAAAATTGATAGGTACAGAATAGGCAGGAGGATGTTAAGAACAGTGTAGGAAATGGAGAAGCCAAAGAACTTATATGCATGAGCCATAGACATGAAATGAGGGTGGGAGGAGTGCCAGAGGGAATGGGGAGCGCTGGGTGGAGGGGTGCAAAAGGGGAAAAATTGGGACAACTGTAATTGCATAATCAGTATATTATATTTAACAAATAAATTTAAAAAAAAGAAAATGGGAAGTAGTGGGGCTAAGATTATTAGACATGCTGTGTGACTGTTTCCTTTTTATTTTTCAACATTATTTTGTTAGTTTCAGGTATATCACATAATGATTAGATAATCATGTGCTTTACAAAGTATTCCCCCCAAGTATTTCCGGTACCCAGCTAGCACCATACATAGTTATTGCAATCATGTTGACTGTATTCCCTATGCTGTACTTTATATCCTCATGACTATTTTGTAACTACCAGCTTACACTTCTGAGCCCCTTCGCTGTTTTCACCTAGTCCCTGACCTCCCTCCCACCTGGCAACCCTCAGTCTGTTCTCTGTGTCTACGAGTCTGCTTCCATTTTGTTTGTTTGTTTATTTTGTTCTTTAAGTTCTACATATAAGTGAAATCACATGGTACTTGTCTTTCTCTGTATGACTTATTTCGCTTCGCATAATAATCTATACTTCCATCCATGCTGTCGCAAGGGGTAAGATTTCATTCTTTTTTATGGCTGAATGATATTGCATTGTATATGTGCACCACCATTTTTTTAAATCAACTTATCTATAGATGGGCACTTGGGCTGCTTCCATATCATGGCTACTGTAAATAATGCTGCAATAAACATAAGGCAGCAGACATTTTCTTGAATTAGTGTTTTGGGTTTCTTCAGATATATACCCAGGAATAGAATCTTGGGGTCATAAGGCAGTTGCATTTTTAATTTTTTGAAGAACCTCCATACTGCTTTCCACAGTGGCTGCACCAATCTGCATCCCCATCAACAGTGCACAAGGGTTCCCTTCTCTCCATATCCTTGCCAATCCTTGTATTTTGTTGATTTATTAATGATAGCCATTTGATTCATTTCACTGCACACTACCGTAATAACTTGAATAGGTTTACGCAGCTCTGTGAAAGATGGCCCCAAGCCAGGAAACAACTAACACACAAAATCCTCAAATATAAAATGCTTTATATTACATATATTTAACATATAGCAGTGGTTCTAGTATTTAGATATCACCTCCCTATGCTGTACCAACCACCTGCAAAAATCTCAAAAGTTGAGTCACCATCATTAATAAGTATTGGGACAAAGGCAACATTTAAAGAAATTTGTCCAACCCTGGCTGGTGTGGCTCAGTGGATTGAGCGCTGACCTATGAACCACAGAGTTGCCAGGTGGGTTCTCAGTCAGGGCACATGCCTGGCTTGTGGACCGGGTCCACAGTAGGGGGCGAGCAAGAGGCAACCACCCACCCATTGATATTTCTCTCCCTCTTTCTCCCTCCTTTCCCCTCTCTCTAAAAATAAATAAGTAAAGTCTTTAAAAAATAAAAAAAAGAAATTTGTCCAAACAGAAGCCAAAACCTGAGTGAGTTTTATGGAAGTGTCGCTAACCCACAAGGTTGAGCCTGAAGCAGTCCTCAAATATCTGAACTATATCTACCTGTTCATGCCTTTGTATGTGTGGCGGTCCTTCATAGGCCAAATAGGCATCTGTTTCTTCTTTTTAGCCAACTTAGGACCCCAGACAAGACCTTGGACAGGAAGCAAGCAGCCTGATACATATGCTGAGATGTCTCTTACTATGAAGGGAAATGCTTAGCAAGGTGGCCTGGTGAAAATCAACCCAGTTTAAAGAGGAGATAAACACTGACTACTTTTCTTTAGGTTTCATTTTTTGAGGTGTGGTGGCAGGGTAGGACCACATGTCTGATAACTGCCCTGCTCCCCCACTAAAGAGATCAAGGAGACATTACTTGGATTTAACATTAACCAACACCACCCTGCGCAGACGGAGAGGCGTGCTTGGTGCTCCTCTGCAGAGAGCTTTGCACACACAGCTCTTGCCCAAACATCTGGGACTGTGCCGGACCATGTTCATCAGCGGTGGCAAACTTCTGGACCATGGGCTGGATGTAGGCCATAGGTATGTTTTGTTGAACATCCATAGAATTTTTTTTAAAGAAGTTTCTAGTATTTAAAAACTGGAAGGTTTCATATAAAAATCTTGATATCCCAACTTCTCTTGCCAAACCAGAAAATCTGGCAGCATTGACCAGAAAGGGGTAGATGCAGCACCAGCTGCCTGTTCGAGCTAGTCATGCACGTCCTCTCCCTCTCTCTACCTGGTTTCACACGGGGCCTCATATGCTTCGTCTTTGAAAGCATTTGTATTGGTGACAAGCCACTCTGACTGTTTGACAAAGCAGGGAATAACAGCCATCATTTGTCAAGTGCTTACGATGGGCCAGACACCATTAACCCCCAAACAACGTCATGAAGTGTGTTCGATCAATAGCCACATTCTGTACAAGGGGAAACCGAGGCAAGAGAGCTTCAGTGATTTGCCAGAGGTCACACAATGATAAGAGGCAGAAATCCAAAGGTAATTGACGCTGGCATCCCAATGCCCAGCTTCTAACCTACCCTGCCTCTAAAATGGGCCAAACGTAGTATCTCCTTAGATCTTTTCCAATCTTGTGATCCTTCTTCTGTTTAATTACCTGGTTCAGTTTTAGCCTCACAAGCTTTCACCATATGTACACGCACATTGCACGTACAGGTCCACAGTATACTATAAATAATGAGTTTTAAATTTATAATATATCGTATGAGCCACATTTTATGTCTATTAGCAAAGGTATCTATACATACGAGGTGGGGGAAAAGTAGGTTTACAGTTGTTCGCATGGTAAGTAGTACAAGAATTAATAAATAATGCAAGAATAAACTGTTTCACGTAACAACTGTAAACCTACTTTTGCCTCACCCTGGATGTAAAAGATAGTTATTTATTCATCTGTTCAAAGTCTGAGGGTCCTAAAGCAGCAGGAAAGTGAAGCTAGAGACACTGGCAGCCGCCGGGTGGAAATGAGCCGCGACTTGTCCCCGGAGGAGGTGGCTGCAAAGGGTGTGGAGAGATGGATGTGGCTGCCACGGAGACCAAGAGCTTCTAAACCTCATGGTTTTTTTGGTCACCACATGTGCTCTGGCCCAAACCACACGCCAAGACAAGCTTCTCAGATTCAAGTCAGTGCCTCCTCTCTCTGCTCTGGCCCCTGGCGAGCGCTCCGGCCAGAGACCCTCCCAAGCCGTCCTTCCCCAGCCCAGACGGCTGCAGCCAGACTTGGATTTCCCCGGAGCGGCAGTTCCCTTGGGCTCATCCCATGCTTCCTGCCTCCTCTGCAATCAATACCTTTTCTCTTTTCTGAAGGCTCCTTTATTAATGATGCCTGAAGGCCGAAATCATTTCTTTTTTTAAGCAAAACAAACTACTTCCCTGGTATTTTATTTCATTCCTGACTACTCCCACTTTAGGGCTGTTTTTCGTTGTTTTCTGGATTTTTTGTTATTGTTTGTTTAAAGTCCTTATTGTTTGTTTAATGAAGTCCTGGCTGACGGCACTGCCTCTGGAGTCTGGAATTTTCCTCGGCCCCAGCCAGCCACGCCCTCGGCTTCCTGTGGGCGCGGCCCGGCGCGCAGCAGCTGGGGCTGCTGTCGGGAGCGGGACGCACCGCCTCCCCTCCGCGGCCCAGCCCCGGCTCTGCGGGCCTCCCTGGGAACTTGCAATACCCAAATTCCCATGCTCCTCCCCAAATACTCTCCGATCCCTGGTCTCTTCGGAGCGCATTTCCTATCTTTACTTTCTAGCACTTCATAATTTAAATATTAAGATTTTTCTTTTTTGGGAGGGGAGGTGCTGTAGGTATCTTTCAAAATCAAAACCTTCTGGGGAAACCTGCAAAATGAGAACTCCTATAATAATGTTATGTGCCTCACCTTGCCCCTAATTTTTTACTTTTTTCCTCTAAATACAAGGTACTGTTACCAACACTAAAAACTCTAAAGATGAAAAAGTCATTTGGATTTCAATAGGCTATGATTAAGCTCCACAAAAGCAGGGTCCGTTGTTCTGTACGCTGGTATATCCCAAGCGCTTAACATTTAATAGGCATTCAGGAAAATGTTTCCTGAAGGGAGGAAAGGCCTTATTGTTTAAGAACCAGTAATATGGACTAAGAACTATATGAGAGACTCACTGATACAGCTTGTTAAGTATAAACAATGAAACCATCTAATCTATGTCAATGTCTCTTTAACCTGTGGTCACACTGTGAATTTAAGTTATTTTAAGTTCTATCCCACTCTTCATTTTACTGAATTTCAAATAACCACGGTATCCCAACAGAGGAAAAAACCTCACAAGAATACAGATTTTAATGGCGCTAATTTTGAGTCTAAGCATTACATTCCTACAGTGCGAATGTTACCCAAATTTTCAAGATAAAGGTTTCTGTCCATGTTTAGATCAACTATCTGTAATAAAATATATTATTTGCTGACTATCTTTAATTCCAACTCATTCCTGGAAAGTTCTCAGGCAATGAAGTCCTTCTCTTTCTTCTAGTAAACCTAGTATTTAAGCTAAAAGTCTGTGTTTGGTATCTTTATGTTTATAGAGACTGGGACATATAGGTCTTTCCAGAAGGTACCCAGCCATGTAATATGAAAAATAGAGAAATTCATCAAAGAAGAATCAAGGTACAGGAAACATTGTACACAGGACAATGACACCTCAGTCCCCTTCATAGTAAGCATCTTGGGACCTCACACAGTTCTCCCAGTCGCCATCAGCTGCCCCATCATATTTTCGTGAATATCACTGATGGTCTGAAATCTCTTCCCTTTCAAAGGTGATTTTAGTTTTGGGAATAGCCAGAAGTCACAGAGGGCCAAACCTGGGCTTTAGGGGGCGGAGTCCCTTGCGTTATTTCACTAAAGAACTCTGCACAAGATAGGATGCATGAGTGGGCACGTTGTTGTGATGAAGCTGCCAATCACCAGCTGCCCACAGTTGCAGCCATCTGAAGCGTCCAAATAGTTTCCGCAGAGGAATGTTCAAGCTTAATGCAAAATTTGATGCAGACTCATTGCTCTACTCGCTCAGTCATTTTGAATGTGACAGCCACACAGTACACATGATCACACAATGGCGTCTACTGTCCCCACTGACTAGAACAGGGAAGTTGTCATTGTTCACGCATGCGCATTCCAGTCCACTCTCTTTGGCTACCAGGTTACATCAGTGTCATGTAAACATTCTCGCTATATTAACGATGACTGGACTTTTTCCGGACAGACATTGTTTGCTCAACAATGGCTTTATTGCTACTTTCCCATAAAGTTATTAGTACCACATTTCAAAGGCTTAGTTTGACCAAATGGCCAGTGGCGTTGGCATGCAAACCCCATGGAGCTATGATCTATCCTTGGAACATGTTATTGTTCTATATTTTGAAAGAATAATTTAAAAGTTCAGCCTAGTTTATCTTAATTTGCAGAAAATGGGGCTGTGAGAGGTCTTCACTCACTTTGTTGATCTTAGAGAGGGAAGAGGTTGTGGGTGATACAAAGGAGACAAAAAAGTTTCCTGGGTTTTTTGAGAGAATTGGATGGTTGTGAAATTGAATAGAATTGACAAACCCACTTGGTCTTAAGACAGACACTGATAACTGGGGCAAGGCCCAGGAATCTGTATTTTTAAACCTGTACGCCCACGTGGATTATTTTGCAGAGATAGCCAAAATCCTTCACCCTTCCCTGTATCCACGCCACTTACAATGTGGCATCGCAGCTCCTCCTGTGAACAGGTGAAGTCTATTTCACCACCTTGAATCTTGGCTGGTCTTTTGACTTGCTCAGAACAGCAGAATGTCGCAGAAGTAGCATTGGGCCAGTTCTGAGATTAAGCCTCAAAACGCCTCACTTGTTTCCACTTGTTCTCTTGGTTGCTGCTATCATGTGAGCATGCCCAGTGTAGTCCACTAGATTACTAGAGGCATGTGGCCCCTGTCACCCAGTTGACATCCAGCCAACCATCAGACATATGAGTGAGAGCAGGCAAACCTACTTGAGAGCTGACTGCAAGACATATAGTGAGCCTTGCCAAGATCAGCTGAGCTAAGCTGACTGGCAGATTCACACAGTCAGCCCACAGACTTGCAGGCATTGACAGATGGGTGTTTTAATGAACTGAGTTTTGGGGTAGCTAACCAATGCACATCCTAACGTTCTATAGCTAAGCAAGCTTAGGAAATGTTAGCCTAGAAGACATCTGCAACTTTCTTGAGTAAAGAGATAACTCTGAATGCCAACCTCTATAAATCCCTTGGTTTTTGGCTCTTCTACCCCATTAATTGTACACAAATGAAAATATAATTAGTAAAAGCTTATGTTGACTTTTTAAATTTAATCTTTATTGTATTTTTTCTTGACTTTTAATAGCTTAAAAATCCACTGAAAGCTGTAAAAATAACCATATTCCATGATCATCACAAACTCTCTAAAAATGCATTTCAGTTTCCCCATCTCCAGAAATAAAGGGCGTAATTAATATAAAAAAAAAAGCAAGCAAAGATTCTTAATTGTGTTAATTCTAGCATAATGGGCTATGGTATCATAATGACTTTCAAGTGCATAATTTGGGGGCCTGGAAATAGATACTAAATTCTTTGTTTTCTAGCAATGGACACATTCTGCACTCCTTCTAATCCCTTACCTAATAACAACACTGTATTCTAATATTAATAATTAATACCTATTGCTGATACATGGCTTGATGACTGGACAGGAAATCCTGTGTATGTCCACAGGCAAGGTGCCTTACCCGGTTATTAATCACCAAAGAGTGAACTGTACTGAGTCACAGCAGCAAATGAAAGAAAATAAAAGCTTAGTTATATTGATCATTTTTAATTTGCCCTTAGGCAGCCGGAATGTATAAGGCAAGGCACTATGGGAAAGTTATGACTAGTAGGAATACCAACAATCAAGCTGCCTGAACCATCTGATATTTCCTTCTTCGGAGGCGATGAATGAACTACAATGTAGTTCTAATTATCTGACAACAAGGAAAATGAACTAGTTTTTCAATTAACACGTTGATTAAAGATTTCACAAGTGCTTTCATTCTCCTTTTACCACCTAATTAGTTTTCTTATTGAAAAAAGTAGCAGCCTGGAATGGTCTTGCTTATTAACAATATTTTGCTTGGACCCCTGACATTTTGAAATAATAGAAAGAAAATAACACCATAAAAGTGATTTTTAAAGTAATTTCTCTTTGAACAAATTTGCTTGACAGTTAAAAATCATATTGAGGTCTTTAGCATAAAATAACTTTATAAGAGAATGAGTCTTTATTTTTTGAGAAACCTCCTTTATGAGCTATGTTATGAGATAAAATAACCGTATCTCAAGTGACAGAAGACGGAGGGAATAAAAGAAACCCTGTCTGCGCGTAGCTTTTGGGCTTCATGAAGCTCTATTGTATGGATGTGATAGTTTCCTTTGATCTCATCTAAGAAGTAGATAAGGCATGTTTTTTTACAGCCATTGTGTAGAAGGAGAAGTTGAAGAGTTCAAAGTGGTGTATTAGACATACACATCTATCTCTTCTTCTGCCTGTACCTCCACTAACTTATTGCAGGGGAATAATAATATTAATTCAAAGAAGCAGAAACTTACAACAAAGAGAAAGGGGACCATCAGAAGATTTAAGATTTCAATAAATTTCTTGAAAAATGGACAGATGAAGGTATTGTGGATGATCCCAGTAGAGGAATTATGGTCAAGAATAGGTAGAGATAGGCGAGCATCTGAGAAGGAATATGATCTGTCCTGAGTTCAAGAACCACGGGGAACCATGAATTTGGGGACTCGAAGTACAACAGAGGGTCAGGATGGGTCCTGAGGTGAAATACGGGACAAGGGGCAGTTGGAGTCTTTAGAATACAGGTCAAGTTAGCCTTCTCCCTAGGAGTGGATGCCCCAGTAGACAGGCATTTACCCTTTCAGTAAGGGTAAATTTCTTAAAAATTAAGTGAAAGATTCAAGAGAACAAAGGTCCTTGTTGTGAGAAATGGTATCCCAGAGAAATGGGTAGTACCTTCTAACATTAAGGTTTCCCAAGCGGAAGTGCTGAACACCACATTTGCGCCTTACATTAGATAGTAAGCTATCTTCCCCCTTTGTCACAGAGCTGCGTTCCTTGGAAACACTTCTGGCATATTTGACATTTAACAACACACGTTTATTTTTTATTTTTAAAAGTTGTTTTTATATATTTAGAAATCAGAAGCCAAAGTAACTTTCTTATTATATTATCTCTCATCTTAGAGCTCATTTTCCATTTATGTTTATTGTAAGTCATAACATCAATCATTTTTCCTGCCTTAAAAACCACATACCCTAATGTAACTTTTTAAAGAATGTGAATTAGTTACCAGATTGATCTTCACAGTATTGAATATTATAACAAAAGAAAAAAGTGAAAAAAAGGCAATGTACAAATGATTAAACAAATCATTTACATGAAATGAAATGCTATGACACTAGTCGAATTTTAAGAGTATGATTTATTTTCATAAAAATATGTTTATCATATATTATTGTGTATTATAGTTTTTACTTAAAAGTTATATTTAACTATGAATATACGTATCGAGACAAGTCTAAAAAGATATTTAACAAAATGGTAACAGTGATTGGCCCTGTATGGTGAAATTACACATAGTTTATATTTTCTTTTTCATGTTTTCTAAATTTTCTTTATAAACATATTATCTTTAAATAATCTTATAGTTTTTCCCTTATTTGTCCACTAACCATAGTGTAATTTAAAGTTTTTTTTGTGGTAAATGCTTTTAGTAAAAATGTTTTCCAATGCACTTAGACACTCTTTTTTGAAGACTGGGTACATTCTATTGCATTACTCTATCATAATTTATTTAAACACTTCACAATTGTTGGATATTTTTGAATTTATACATGATGCTAAAAGAAAAATCCCTATTCAAAAATCATTATCTTATTTCTGAGTTTTCTGACATTTTCCTAGAAGAGGAATTACTAGACTTAGATTATGAATTTTATTAAATTTCATGGTATATATTGGCATATTTAACATATGCAAACCTCCAATTTTTTTATAATTTTATTTCTTAGAATTAACTAATATTTAGTGATAGTTGTAAGATACAGTTTTAAATTTAGTTTTATTCCCAGATATTTAGTCAGTATTCCCAACAATGTTATTCAAAAGCTTTCCTTTATATTAAATGCAATATCTATATATACATCTACTCAATTTTGCCTTCTGATTTATGGCACTGGCAGCTAATAAATGGGCGTTGTCTGAAGCCCTTAAGTTTGTGGTAGTATGCTATGCATCAATAGAAAACTAATAGAAACGTAATGACTCTGGGTAACTGAGGTCAAAGGATTTTTTTCTTGTTTGTTTGTTTGTTTGTTTGTTTGTTTGTTTTTAATGATATCCTCAGCCTCAGAGTCCCACTCTTGGTCCAGGAAGGATGGGACACTTCAGTGCCTGCTCAAGCCCTGAGAGAGACACACAAATGTATGATCCTAGGATGGGTTCTGGGTCCCAGGCCAGAAATTATTATAAATACATTATTTAAATGTTTATGTTTTTTCCAAATCTTTCTCATTCCATTCTCTGATATGTAGGTAAGCCTCTCTGTCATGGTCTAATTAGATATTTCCCTCATTTAATAGATATTTTCTTAGACATAATAAGAATTTAGCTTACATTTCTTCTATGTGGGCTCGATATAAGTGGACAGAATAAATACATAATGATGTATGACAGGAGAAGGAATAAAGATAAGAGAAAAAGAGAAAGAGGAAAAGGACAGAAAATGAATGGAAAGAAGGAAGGAAGGAAGGTTGGAAGGAAGGAAGGGGAGAAGGGGGAAATAAGGGAAGGAGGGAGAGGGAACATTTCAATTTATCTATTGTTGCATAACACATCACTCTAACACTTGTGGCTTAAAATAATAGCTAATTTATTATTTCATGTGGGTTGACTGGCTTGGGTAGATGACTCTTCAGCTCCCTATGATACTGGCTGAAGCTGAAGGTACCTAGGGACTTAGCTGGGCTGCAAAACCCAGAAAGGCAGCTGACCCACAATATCAGCTGCTGTCTGAAGCTCAGCTGAGGCTGCCAACCACAGCCTCACGCTTCCCTTCCATGTGGCATCTTCATGCGCCTTGGGTTTCTCACATCGTTGCAGTTGGGTTTCACGAGGAAGGAAGAAGAAATGGTATATTTCTTTAGGTCGGGGCTCAGAAGTCCATGCACGTCACTTCCTTTGCATTCTTGTGATCAGAGCCAAATAGAAGAACAACTCAAATTCAAGAAGAAAGAAAATAATCTCTACTTCTTTATGTGATGATAAATGTATGTGTACCAGTTGTGGAAGATTATTGTGCACCGTCTTGGGAGATTCACTGCCGCAGAAAAAAAGTACACATTCCACCACCATGGGGGCCCTTCTGAAACAGGTCAGATGATGTCACTTCTCTACTCAGGATCTTATAACAACCTAAAAAGTAGTATAAAGTCTGCTCCAACCCCTCAGCCTCTCCCGAGCCCAAGTTCTTGCACTCTGTCCACAGTCATTGCATTCCAGACCAATGGTCTCCTAGGTGTTTCTTCAACTCCCCAGGCACTTTCTTAACTCAAGGACCTTGCCTTTGCTCTCTTGTTCGGAATAAAAAGCGTTCTCCACTTATCCAAAAAGTCCCTTCCCTTACTTCTTTCAGCTCTCAGATCTAAAGTCAGGGAAGCTTGTCTTGCCCATCCTTCATAAAATAACAACCTCCATTGTCTCACTACTACGGGCTATATGTGTTCCCCCACCCCCCAGCATGACTGCACTTGGAAAAGGAAGTAACTAATGTTAAATAAGGTTATAAGGATGAAGACCTAATCTTTGTGAGTGTACTCTCTTTCTCAGCCATGCGAGGACAGGAAGGCAACTGTCCACACGCCAGAAAGACAACGCTCACTAGAAATGGTATCAGCCAGTACCCTGATCTTTGACTTTGCAGCCTCCAGACCGTGAGAAGTAGCTTCCCGTTGTTTAGTCCACTCCACGTATAGCATTTGCGTGGCAGTGGAAGCTAACACACCCACCAGTACCCTGCGCCCACCTACCCTACCCTGCCTGGTTTTTCTCCGTAGGCCTTCATCGCCGCCTGGATGAAGGTACATGTATTTGTTGTACGTATGTTGCCACTGTCTCCCCACCAGACTACGTGCCCCAAGAGGAGAAACGTTATCTATTATAAACTTCGTGCGGTGCCCTCTCTCTAATACGTAAAGGAGGACTGCGGAAAGAACCTACTGATAAATATTTGCTGAAAACTTTGAATGGAGGGGTAAGTAGAGGCTTTATAAGCATTAATAACGGCAGAAACTGCAGTGTTTTTTTCACCAGCTAAAAGCATAACATTTTTCCCTTTGCCCAGCAAAGACAGCAGATGTTTTCAAGAGATAGCACAGATGAAATACTGCTGGGATAACGCCTTATTTAAATCCTATGAGAACAGAGGGGAACAGGACATCAAAAGGTGTGATGATGGCGGGTGATTTTGGACAGTGCACAGCCCAGAATCTCTAAGGCGGAGTATATTTCATTTTCATACCTGTTCCTAAACGAGCATGTTTTTGAGTGTGGTATTTAAGTGCCGCTCACCCACAGGAACCTGTTAGTGCAGCATAAGTTAGCAGATCTGTCCACTGGGAGAAAGTGATTCAGTTCATTACAGAACCACAACGTGTGTTTGGAATCTGCGGCAACTCTGAAGGTACACCTCAGAGCAGCTTCTAAGAGCTCCGGGCGTTTGTTTCCATAGCAGGCTTGTTGATGACGCCCCCTGAGATGTCGCATCGTGAGTCTGTGCCAGAATATTTTAATGCCAGAACATTAACCCTTTATGGGAGATCATCACTACCTTATTAACAAAAAAAGGATAAGCTTGCAACAAGCTCTGGGACAGGACTGGGAAGTAGCTGTGCCACCTGTTCCTTGGGCTTTGTGAGTACTTCTCTTATCTGTGACATTTCTTAAATGCAGACAACTCAGTCTTTCTGGCTGAATAAAGCAGCTGATGGTGCAGCCTGGTTTACCGACCAGGAAACTGATACTGAATAAATTGTTTGAGGTTGGGTCACAGAAGGAATTAAAGAGAAATCAAGATGAGGAGCTGAGGAAGTTAAACTAATGGTTTGGTTTTTAAAGCCCATTCCACAGCAAGAACATAAAAGCTACCACCTAAGAGGTCACATTTAAGGGACGCATTTCTAGCTTCCAAACAAGAATATCCAGCTCGGTTTCACTGTTATCAAACCATTTCTCTGCAAATGCATCCCCGGTAGGAACCTGAGAACTGTAGGAACTAGGCCCACAGAAGCAAATTTGACAGGCACATTGTGTTGGTTTCTTAGGGCAGCTATAACAAATTACCATGAATTTGGTGGCTTAAAACACAAAAATTTATTCTCTCATATTTCAGGAGGCCAGAAGTCTGAAATCGATCCTTTTACAAGTTAGATACCTTCTCTATGTTCTGTCCCTTCTATTCTCTCTCAGCTTCTGGTGGCCCTGGCAATCTTTGGTGTTCCCTGGCTCATGGACAGATCGTTCCAATGTCTGCCTCTGACTTTCACGCCTTTGCTCCCTCTCTGTCTTTTATTTCTCTTACAGGGTACCCATCACTGGTTTTGATGATATCATCCAGAGATTCTTATATTAATTACATCTGCGAAGACCCTTTCCTTCCAAATAAGATCACAGTCTAAGGTTCCAGACTTTTTCTTTATTGTATTTCTTTTTTCCTTTACCATTTAATCACCTTATAACTCTCTCCCCCCTCAAATTAGTGTTTTGGGTTTCTTCAGAGTGGAACCACTGGGTCATAAGGCAGTTCCACTTTTAATTTTTCGAAGAACCTCCAAACTGTTTTCCATAGTTAGCCACTATCACTTAAACTTGACTCCTCTTTTAAGGTCCAGGGGTTAGAACTTAGATGTGTCCTTTGAGGGACACCATCCAACCCACTACACACTCTTAGCCTGAGCTCTCAGTAGCCTCCCAGTCTCAGCCACAAATATGTGCATTGTTTGGTTTTCAAAGCTCAGATAAAGTGAATGGCATTGAGCCTTTCTAACCCGCAATACCTCCTTGCTTCTCTGAAGTTCTATGTCATTCTTTCTTTAGATTTCTTCTTCATTTATATCTTCCTAAATACATCTAATATTTTTGTAGATTCTAGTCACTCGCTCCCACAAACCCACTTGTTCCTCAGACATCTTCATTTTTACAAATTCATATCTAATTACAGAGAATGTTGAGAAGCATATGGGCTGTAAGTCCTGACCCTGCGACTTGAAATTTGCTGTGTTACCTTGGATGAGGGACCCACCCTCCACAAGGTTCAGTCTCCTTGTCTGTAAAACCGGGTTTGCCAGAAGAGTGAAGGGGCATTGTATATAAAGCACTCCGTTCACTGCCTTGTTCGGATGCAGCAAGGGCTAGGTCAATGCAAGACAGTATTATTGTTCTTCCTGGGAGCACGTGGTATCTGCGTTGCTGAGTGTCTTACTCTAGGTGTGGCACAGTAACAGGCATTGTGGGAGTTTTTCTGAAGCCAGAGAAGAAACACCATCACCCTTTGAGAATTTGCAAGTAGATTTTTTTATATTCTGAAAATCTTTTCTTTTCCATCACCATTTATCCCCCCCATATACTCTTCCACTTTCACCTACTCCCCTGCCCCCTACAATTAGCACACTGTTGTCCATGTCCATAGGGGCTGTCTCTTTACTTTTTTCCCTTTTTTTGCTTGGACCCTCTATGTTCTGAAATTCTTAAGAAGCCTCAGTAACACCCTTGAATCAGAACACGACCTGCATGGGTCATGTTCTTTCTGTGTCTAGAAGACACGCACTATCACCATTAGAGGTGCTAGGTATTTATTCTCATTTAAACCTCTTTCCCAAAGAAATTACCTTTTGATAACAACCTTTCCTCTCTCTCTTAAAAACCTGCTTTCTGTAGCAGCTTCCTGACAATTCTTCCCAACTTAATAAGCCCATCGCCTTCTAATTTTCCATGCAATGACTGTTTTCAACTATTCAGCCACTTT
This sequence comes from Pteronotus mesoamericanus, assembly GCF_021234165.1. NCBI lineage: Eukaryota > Metazoa > Chordata > Mammalia > Chiroptera > Mormoopidae > Pteronotus > Pteronotus mesoamericanus. The sequence goes on from NW_026555277.1 coordinate 4,670,194, forward strand.
TTAGCAATCTTTTCTTGTTTTAAGTTGTGGTGTTTTGATTTGTCCAGCAAATTCTACGAGTCTAACCTCACCACAGCAAACCCTTTGAGCTCTAGCCCTATCAGACGAAAAGTCTCTACGTGTGGCACCCTTAGGGTTTCCCTGGTACAATGCAACCATTGGCCAAAATGACGCCCCAGAAGCACTGCCAGGCTCCGTTGTGTCTTCCAAATTGTTAGACAAATCAATGATGATCAGTCAAGTGTGGATGCCAAATATATTCCCCTCTATGCCAATTTCATAGGAATGACAAATCTGCATATTGTTTGTAAGATGAAGCTCATAGATTGTAACCATGAATCACAAATCATGATGTTGATAAGCCAATTACTCAGTTCCTTGATCTTGCAAGATAGCAGACTGCCACTAGTTTCTAGGATCATTCCAGCCACTATTACTTAAATTTTTTTTCCTAGGAAGTTCCCATGTGATTTATTCTTTTCTTAAATTTTTTCAATTACAGTTTACAATCAATATTCTTTTATATTGGTTTCAGGTGTACAGCACTGTGGTAGACAATCATACACTTTATTATAAAGTGTTCCCCCTGATGATGTTTCTAGTACCCACCTGGCACCATATGTAGTTACTGCAATGTTATTGACTATGTATTTCCTATGATGTATTTTATATCCCTGTGACAATTTTGTTACTACCAATTTGTACTTCTTAATCTCTTCACCTATTTGTCACCCAGCCCTGCAAACACCCTATCTTCTGACAATCATCAGTCTGTTCTCTGTATCTGAGTCCATTTTAATTTTGTTTATTTTGTTAAGTTCCACATATAAGTGAAATCATGGTATTTGTTTTTCTCTGATGTATTTTACTTAGCATAATACCTTCTATGTCCACCCATGCTATTGTAAATGTAAGATTTCATTCTTTTTTATGGCTGAGTAATATTTCATTGTATATATGTACCACAGATTGTGTTACTCACTCATCTATTTATAGGCACTTGGGCTGCTCCCATATCTTAACCATTGTATAATGCTGCAAGAACATGAGTGCATGTATCTTTCAAATTCGTGTTTTGTTTTTCTTTATTGTATTTCTTTTTTCCTTTACCATTTAATCACCTTATACCTCTCTCCCCCCTCAAATTAGTGTTTTGGGTTTCTTCAGAGTGGAACCACTGGGTCATAAGGCAGTTCCACTTTTAATTTTTCGAAGAACCTCCAAACTGTTTTCCATAGTTAGCCACTATCACTTAAACTTGACTCCTCTTTTAAGGTCCAGACAGAGGTTACAACACTGACATTCCATGTAACTAATTCAGCCCCCCAAAGAATTTGTTTGGGAGACATAAAACTTTTGTTTTGGGGGAATTTGGAAGAGGGGTTGCTTTTAGGGGTCAAGTGCTTCTCAGTTTAACATGGTCCCTGCCACTCTTTCTTGCATTTTTATGCATTTATGTTATTGATTGAAGACACTTGAATTGGTAAGCCCTGGAGAAATGTAACAATATCATGGGAGTGTTGGCTAATAGCTCCACTTAGAGTTACCAATAACTCGTTGTCTGCTAGGCACACCCATGCTGAGGTGGCTTGGTAATCCTGACTCACAGTTTCATATTTCAAGTTTAGTCAGATAGTTAATTGTCAGGCTGTTTGATTCCAAAAACCACATTTCACTGAGTTACAGAACTTTGGTATTTCCTAAGCTTTGCTGTAAAAATACCAGAAACAATATGCTCGGAATTTTCCCTTAGTAAACTGTTTACTTTTTTAATTTAAAATTTTAAATAGACTCTAATCTGGCCCAATAAAACTCAGAGCAGAGTGTAAAATGTTCTCAGGAGCTGGCATTCATGTGACAGAGCTAACACCAAACAGACCTATCGGTCTTGCCCACAGGGAAAACCTGATCTGCTCAAATACATAGGTCTTTTCCAGAACCCATGTTCCTCTGTCAAATACATTGGGCCAACTCTCTGACAAATATAGGTAAATACGATTTTCCTGTAGGACATCTGGGTTATTACTGTGCTCCAAGAAGAGCAATAGTGCATGTTATTTACCAAGTTCATTTGTCTAGCAAAATCTCTGAGCAGAGAACATCTGTTCACCAGGATGCCAATGCACATATTTTAAGAATGGCTGATGCAGACTGTTGGGCAGAATTTGTGAGAAATGTTTAATAATTCCACATCATCCTGGTGACTGAGCCAACCGTAAAAATATCAGACCTTTCTGCGACCTTGAGCAGGTCTCAGAGCGGCTGTGAATCACTCTTTCTTCATCTAGAAAGTGAATACTTTTTCTCCCAGTCTGAATAGTTTCTGATTTTCCCCCAAAGCTTTATAAAAGCTATGTGGCTTATGTGGCAATTTTCATTAGATGACTAAAGGGAAAGAAAAGAAAAGGACACTATTCTACAAAACAGTTCCTTGTCTTCTTGGGCCCACCTGATTTTGCACAAATACCGTTAGAATTCTAAGGACGAACGGTAATTAATTTCCCAGACACTCATTGCCTTTTCCTTAAGTGGCATGTCAAGCCTTTGAGTGTTAAGATCACTAAAACTGTCTGCTGTTGGCACCTTTACCAACCCAAGATTTTTTATGAAATTATCATCAGAGCCCTGAGACACTCTTGCTTGAGTAAGGAAACCAAGAGAGATTAACAAACTTTATTATTTGGTTTCTTAATCTTCATAGAAGCAGGTGTGAAGTTAGGACTGCTCCATCATCTTCCAGTGTGTCTGTGTGTCGAGTTTTCTTTTTTTTACAGTGATGATCGGCGACAAACAAGGAGGTCACGGGCCCGTCTCCACTCCTTCTGAGTCTTCAGTTCCTGGGGTTTAAATCCAGTGACTCATCTTCAGGATTGGCTTAAGTGGTCTGGCAGCAACCCACTATTTTCTACAATAATTTGTCTTTTGATGGCTGAGGGATAAGTGGAAGCAGTTAGTACAAGTCACAAATACAGGCCACCAACCTCTTCAATTTATGACTCTTCTTTTTAAACCCAAGAAATGAAAAAAAAAATTATGCTTATTTCTCAACCTAAGAAAAAATAAATTTTCTGGGTATGGATGAGAACATAGCTTTGTCTAAAAATAATACCTCCAATTAGGTAATAAGGTTATAATGAAGTACATTCAAAGGGAAAATAAATTCTCATTAAGCAACTCATTCTTAGCACTGTTGATTTTTATCAAAGATGCAAATACATTCTTTGATCTCTCTTTCAGATGGTAATCTGTACTTGAAGAATTAAAAGTCTTTTGTTATAAATTTGAGTGAGTTTAGAAAAGCATCCTGTTCTACATGAAAAATTGCCAATATCAGGTGGTGGATAAAAATTTACATGAATCTATGTAATTTTTATAACAAAGATTGGTGGAAATGAAGAAATCATATTTTGGGGGACATTGTCTTAATCCATGGCTATTGGTTGCAAGAGATAGAAATCTAAATCAAAGTAGCACTCAGGCAAAAAAAGGCAAGTGTTGGCTGGCAAGTCTGAGACGTGCATCTTGCTACAGGTATGGCAAAATCTGGAGCCCTGTTTGTGATGCCTAAACTCTCTCTTTCTTTAGTTCCATCTCCATCTCTCCATTTACTCTTGTGGGGCTTAATCTCAGGCTTTTTTCCCCATCTGCCAGCAAGATGTCTGCTTCATCTCAAGCCCACTTTGTCTTTATAGTTCCTGATCCTAGAAGAAGAGAGAGACTCCCTTCCAGCTTTTACATATCAAATCTCATGAAAAGGCTCTGGTGGCCTTGCCTAAGTGATGTGCTTATGGCTGACCCAATCACCATGGCCAGAATAACGAGCTACACTGATTGGCCAATCTTCAGTCAAGTGCCCACTCTGAAGTCAGGTCAAAGAAAGAAAGAGAGACTGGCCAGCACACAGAAGCATGGCAAGCACAAAAGATACTACAGCCCATGACCTTGGCAGGACTGGAGAGCCGAAGGTAAGCTCACAGCCCAGCGGGCTCCTCTTTCCTATACAGGACACTGCTGAGGACTCCCGACAGGAGTAGTAGCCCAGAGCACATTTGCAAAGCCTTTTCTCCCCAGTTATTACCTTTGCCTGCGATGCCTGTGGATGGGACACTTAAAAGCTAGACACTCAAAAATGTAATAAGAACAAAAATATTAGCGAGACAAAGTGCCTAGAATTAAAAATAATTTTTTTAAAAATTTACTTATTGACAAATTATGTTTCACTTACACTTCAGGAATCCCCCTTCCCGTTCCAGTTTACAGTTGCTTAAAATGAAGTTGAATACTTTTAAAAATACCATCTTACCCAAATGTCTCCTTGCCCAGGAACTAGTCAATTAGTAAGAGAACTGTAAATCACCTTATGAGTACATAGTCAATGCCTAAAACACCTGCTGAAGACTCATTCCCAGGCCCACCCAACTTTGCAGAAATAAGTTAAAATTCCAAAACCGAAGAGTAATTCCTTCCCAGAGACTCATTGTATTTTCTTTAAGTGGCGTCAGGTAGGATCAATGATTCAGAGCTTAGCATTCTTCTTAAAGTTCCGACTTGCCCTCTGAGTTGCGGTTTCCATCCTCGCTGTTCCCCTGTCTGGAACACCCATCTCCCTGTTCACACATGGCTGGCCCCTTCTCTCCTCCATTTTCACCTCCACAGAAAAGCTCTCCTGTCCCATTTATTATAATAGGTCACTCATCTGTTATTCTCTATCATAGAGCCCCATTTGCTTCTCTCATGGAGCTAATCGCAGTGGAACTTACTTGCTTTTTTCCTGTTAGTCGTAGATAATAAGCCCCATGAAGGCAGAGATGTGCTTTATTTGCCAAAGCCCATCCAGCAACTAACATTGTGCCTGAAACGTAGAGAATGAAAAATGACTATACCAGAAAAGAACTCACTTAGGATCTTGGTCATTGTTCAGGCTGAGAAAAGCAGGGGGTGACAAACCTCCTAGATACCGATCATTTCTTTCTGGCAGAAACTGGGAAGGTAATGAGATGGAGCAGGAAGAGGAAACCCGAGCCTCTGCCTTATCTGTGATTCCTCTCATCTCCCTGCTTCCATTTTAGTATATAGTCTCCCCTTTCTGCCCTAGCAAAACTTGCTCTTAGGAAGGAGAAAACAAACTCCTTCTCTGTGTTATATATGATTAGGAACAGATTAACATTGTAACTTTTAAATACAAACCAAAGCCTCATTTGCCTATGGCTAGATTTCAGCCATGGGCGCTAGGGAGGATGGCAGATGTATGAGTTATGCATATGGAACTGGAGAAGTCAACATTGGTGCTGCTTGTCAGTACCATAACCAATAAGTAGAGACAAGGATTGATTCTTTACAGGCACTTTATTCAGATGGCCGACAATCTGAGAAGACAGCAGAATGTGTATACTCAAAAACCATCTTAACATCTCATTTCAAGCCTACCTTTTTATAAGAAGAAGAAAGGGTAGGTAAGGAGTTTGGGAAAAGGTTAATTGTATAATTGCTGCAGTCCAGCAGTGATTTTCCTAGTACTTCTTTATCTGTTGATCAACAATTCTTGATCAGCATCACCTGGTGGTGTTGCCGCCCTGGAACACAATGGCTCAGATACCATCCCCATCAACTTGCAACACCCACTGAGGGACAAAGGTCGAATTGCTTGGCGACCACCTGGAGTCACATGGTTGTGCATTCCAATTTCTGGAATAACAGCTTTCCACATGCATTAATCACTTAAACCTATCAACTAAGGCTAAAATCTTTAACTCTTGAGTTCCCTATCACTTAGAGTCGGGGGAAAAAAAGGTAAATATACAAAATGTTGTCTATTAAATCTTTAATTTATAAAGAAATAATATAATATAATCTATGTTTTTATATTTTATGGGCATCTTATGTTTCTTGTTTAATATGTATTTCCTATATTATGTATATGGAGGAAAGAGACTCCTTAAAACTCATACTTATAGAAGGTTGAAAGCTAAGAGAAAAGGAATTCTTCTTGACTAGAAGTAAAGAGTCAAGGCTAATAGTTTAGCACCCTGGAGAGATTTTCATAAATGGTTGTGGGGCAAGAGACAGTGAAGAAGTGCAAAGACACAAGACAAAGGGGGAGGAGAAGGAGGAAGATGCAGGGGAGGACAAAAGACTTCTTAATCTTTAGGACTTCTAAGTGCAAAGTTCGGAAGAAATATTTTTGCCTGGTGTCCCAGGTTACTCATGTTTAAAGAGTGTTAACTTATGTGTAGAAACATTTTTTGTTGTTGTTCTTCTTGAGACTTGAAGCTGAGGTCAAAGAGTGGGTTAGACACCTTTGAAGGAATTCAAGTTTCTAAAGTCTGCTCCTTTTGAGACACACCCTGTTGGTTTACAAGTTGTTAATCTCTCTTAAAACATAGAAATGCATTCCATCTCTTCTTGGGTGTGGATCCAAACAGGTGGTGCAGGCCTTGTCTTAGCGGATAAAGTTCTTAATATGTAGTAGCCTGGCTACTTTGTGTAGGGGTTGTCATTACTGAACTAACCATACTCAGCAGACATGTTCTTTTGAGCTCTTGCAGCTGAACTTGCTTCTGACCTGTTACCTACCTTCCCAACTCACCAATTCTTATGAGTAGTATTTATGCTATGAAGTCAACTAAGTACTTGATTTCAATTTACTTAGGAAAATGTAAATAATGCTTTAACGATTATAGATGTTGGGACTGTTTTTTCTTTCTTCTTCTGGAAGCCACCACTAGAGATTTAAGGGTGACGAAATGAATGCCTCGGTGCCAGCAAACATCTGAAAGTCAGAATGTCAGAAAAGACTTACTGATTCCACAGACTAAAGGGGAATCAGGCTTGACTCCCGTCTACTTCTGGTACTGATGAGAATGGCATCAACCTGTACAAAGACACTTGAGCCCAGTACTCAACTGGCAACTCATGTCTGAGTTATGTGTTTTCATGACCCTGATTGAAACCTGAAAAATCATGCTGCCTGTTACTACCAGAACCAGTAAGTAGAGACAAGGATCGAACCACTAGGGACACGTTATTCATGCACTGGTGATCTGAGAAGATGGCAGTTTATGTGCCCTCAAAAACTACCTTAACATTTCACCTCAAGCCCACCTTTTTATAAGGAGAAGAAAGGGCAGGTAAGAGATTTGGGAAAAAAGGTTAATGGGGCAGAGTGGCAATTCTCCTAGTACTTATTTATCTGTTGATCAACAATTCTTTAACTGAGTTCCCTTTCTGGAACACAATGGCTCAGATACCATCTCCATTTTGCAGGCTGACCCTCTGGGGCACAAAGTCACATAGGTCATGCACTCCAATTCTTGTAATATCAGCTTTCCATCTGTATTAATCACTTAAACCTATCAACTATAGCTAAGGCCAAAATTCTTAACTCTGGAGTTCTGCTATCATGATGACCACTTTTCTGTGGTCAAAGAACAAATATAAGGGTAATTTTATGATTTTGTCCTCACCAGCAAGGCTTTTAGAGGGATATTTCAACTTTTCAATACCTTTGCTCTTAGCATAAAATAACAAGTTGATACTTCAGTAAACATTGCCATTTCTTCAAGCATTTTAAATATTTTGAGTAGGCCACAAAAACTCTGGTTACTATGTCATTTATAACCCTTTTGAGTGGATACTATGCTCAATTCAATTCATATTGGGGATTTCCACACTAACTGACCATGTTCTTTCTGTAAAGCAGTTTTGTAAATTGTGAGTGCTGGAATTGAATTACATGGGCATGTTTTTCCAATAAGGACTTGTTCACTCTTGTCCATAGATATGCCATGGGTCAGAATAAGTGGTTTTATGAAAAATAAGGAATAGAAACAGAAATAGGTAAGGCTACAGCGTGAATTAAGACACTAATAAAACTTCAGAATGAACACAGTTTCTATATGAGTCACATAACTCTGGGTTCAGAGGAATCACTTCTAACTTCCCATTTTCTAGATGAGGCCCTGAGACGTTGAAAGTCTTGGCCAAAGTCATGGAGCTGGTTAATGGCAGAGCTGAGACAGCTCTATACTCTGACTCTAAAATGAAGCATTGCCTTTGCTTTATGATCCTTCTCAAGTCAAATCTGCTCATTATCATGTATTCAATTCATACAAGTTTACTGAATGATTGTGAGGTGCCAGGCACTAGGATTTGACTGTGAAATAATGCAGAGTTGGCCTCAACACTCACGGATCTTACATTTGAGTGGGTGAAACAGATGAACAAATAAGTAAACGATGACAAGTTAGCATATGTGCTATAAAGGAAACAATCAAGAGGATGAGAGAGGGAGTAACAGGGGGGTATCCATTTTAGATACAGTTTTCTACAGATAGATTCCACCTGACAGAAGGGCATTTAAGGTCAGTGACTGAAGGATAAAGACAGCCATGAGAAGACTTCAGAAGGACATGGGAAGAAGACCTCAGACATTCAGAGGTGTTTTCAATATTGTTGGGCATTAGGCCAGTGTAAATTGTTCTGTGGTGAAAGACATATGATGTCCAAGGATGAACTATGTCTGTCCTCCATATATCTCTGGTTTATATGCCTGGTTTAACTCTTTGTTTGACTCAAGGCAGTGCTTCTTATATGATTTGTAAGTAGGAAGCTCTTCAGAATGAGATTCACACTCTTATCCATCCCCACCCCACCCCATTCATCTGCCACAAAAAGCAATAAGAAGCTGAGGTTGCTTAGGTTCCCACTCCTAGCCCTCCTTCAGGGAACCTTGACTCCTTCCTGAATAAATTGAAGACAGATATTCCCAGCAAGAAAAAATAATAATAAAACATATGACTTAGGGAATTATTCAAATAGTTCATAACCAGATGAGAATTCCACCTGCCCTCATCAGTTATATTTATAGCATAGTAAGCTCAATTCTCCATATTTTACACACCAAACAGATGTGTAACTGAAAAAATACATTGGACCTCCTGATTTGATGACAGGGAAGGTTCTGATCTCATCTGAATCCATTGGCTTTCTTTAAATCTGTCCTATTAAAATACCCCAGAGCCACTAATGTTCATTTTTCTTTAAAAGTTTTTTTATTCTCCCTTTTGAGCATAAATAAGAATACTTTCTCTAAGTTTCAGCCAACCCCTACTAGATACCCTAGTGTTGGACTTCACACACTATAATATAAATATTTTGTAAATAATGAATATAAACCCATTCTGTCTGTCTGACTTAGTAAATAACTTGACCTCTCAGATTATCTTGGATTTGCCTTCTATAGCTTGCCCAAATCCTGGTTGCTCTCCAGCTAGTGGATTCAGCTGGAATGGTACTAATGAAGCTGGAGTTACAAATTCAGTTCCCCTGGAGACTAATTAGCTTCACACAGAGAAAAAAAATTCTTCCAAATTTCCCTCATAACCCCAGTCATCTATTTTGGAAGTACATTCACTGGGGAAGGAAAGGTATTCTAATTCATTCCCTGCAAATCAACCCAAATCCATCTTCTTCTCAACTAAGTTTCTTGCAAGAGAGGTTTAGACTTATTAGCACAGCTTCCTTATTTTAGAGTTATTTCTTAAATGTCTGGATTTCTCCTTCCTCCCAACACTTTATTAAAACAATTCCTGCCAAAACCATCAACAATCTGCTCACTTCCCCAAGTAAGGACTATTCAGGGCCAATCCACTTCTCCAGGGAGGAAAAGCAATGGTGTACATAGTTCCGGTCATGGAAGAGAAATGAACTTCAGTGGATGCTGTCCTGCCAAATCCCCCCCAAACCCCCAGCTGCTTGGATGTTACGGGCTGAAGGCTCTCAGCTGAGATGCTCTTTGGGAATCCATGTCAGCTGAAGGAAGCCATCTCTCCCAAAGTCTTTTGCCTTTCTGGGAACAGCCAGCCAACATCCAACAACTGGTTAGTACAAGAATGAATATAAAGGTCCAGCCCTTTTACCTTAAATCAAGACAACCCTGCGGGGCCATCCTTGTTCTCAAGCTCCTTGTGGAATCAACTGAAACCTTTGTTGTAGCTTCCATGATGGGATATCATCCTTGATGAGGACTACATTGGACTCTTTCCACCACAGAGGGGACAGTGTTTGATTCTGACAGGTATATGTACACATTTTGGAGGATCTGAGTTTGACTTTTCTTTCTACTGGGCCTCAGCCAGCAACAGTATCTGAGAGTTCACAGAGCATCTGAGCCACTGGTATTGGTCCTATATAACCTCATATTTAACCAAAGAACCCACTACACACCAAAGAGGTGTGGCAATGGTCACATAACCATAGGATCTATAGGTTCTGTTACTTACTGCACCACTCAGAAGTTGCTGGCCTGATAGAGCAATGGGATGAATTTTTGAAGGTACATTTAAGGTGCTAGCTTGGAGATGATAATCTGCAAGGATGCTGCCTCCCCACAACCAAGGAAGGATTCTGCATAAATCAGTCACCATCATATAGTGTCGGGTCCACAGAAGGTAGAACACATGTATCCAGAACCAAGGAGTGGAAGTAGGAATGGCCCCATCCATCATCATGTCTGGTGATATGCTTTTGATCTCAATAGCTTTAATTTCTATGGATTTAAAGGTCCCAGTTCCCTGAGAAGAAACACTGGCACCAAGTGGTAAGGCAGGAGTCCATTCAACTTTAAGCTCCTGAGCTGCACCCAGTCCCTTCCATCTTCTTAAGCCACAAGACAAGAAGGCCAAGCAAGTTGTTGCCACCCTGGGAGGACTGATTGATTCTGATTGTTAGGAAGAGATCAAAGCTACTGGAGAGGAAAGACTCTGTTTAGCACCCAGGTGCCCCACTTGAGCTTCTCTTGGTACTCCCCTGCCCAATTTTGATGTGAATAGATGAATATAGCAGTCACAGCCTGAGAAAGAAATACGGACCAGTGCTCAGAACCCTCAGGGTTGAGGTTCTGCGTTATCTCACCGAGTAAACCACCTACACCAGCATCAATAGCAGCTGAGGGTGAGATAAAGCTAGACTGAGCAAATCAGTTGAGTTTTGAGACCAGCTGCAGTGGTGGGGCCTGCAGTTTATCCTACTAACCTTCTTCTTGTAAGTTTACCCGGGGAGAGAGATTGGCCAGAATCCCTGGGAGCTGCTCCCAGAAGGAATTATATGAAAAAATTGGATCCAAACTGTATAAACTGCAGAGAGTAGGGCATGTTTTATTTAGTGCATCACCCAGAACCTCCCTCTCAAGATTAATGCATCCATTCCTCCAGTTGCGGGGAGTGTTGACAGCAGAAGTCTCTCAGATGAGTTTCCCTCCAGGAACTGCCCTAGGGTAAGTAGAGCTACCTTGCACAAGGTCATGCCTTCTTCTCACTGGCAGCCCACATCTGGTGACTGGACAATCCTGGGGGGGTATAGAGAATCAGCCCTTTTGCTTCAAGGCAGGGCAACTCTGAAGGGCCTGACTGTGTCACTGACTGTATTTCTAAAGCTGACAGATGCCCTCAGGCCTTGAAAACGAGGACATCCAAGGTTCTAGTCGTCTCCATTTCCTTGGCTCCAGACTACACGCATAGCCCTTCTCTGAGGTTCTCTGGCCATTCCAGAGAAGCCCAGGACATGTGATCTTTTCTATACTCAGCCTGAAAAAAAAAAATGAGTTGAATTAAAGCTAATTGGTAAAGCTAATTACTTTATTAGAAACACTTCAAAATGTGTTCTACAAATTGATGCACAAGTTGGCTTTGTATTCCACAAACATTTATTATCTCTTCTGGTGTGCCAGGAATTTTTCTGGATGCTAACTCCTTTCTCAGAGGTGGCAATGCCTAAGGGAAAGTAATGGTTGTTTTAGAAAATGCATATTTACTGAGGTCCACATTGCTGCTCCAGAAAAAGCTGTGCATGTGGCCTGCTAGGGTGGAGACTATCCACTTTGACTCTGTTCAGACTTCTACCCTCTAACCATTCACTTGGGGCATTGCAGCTCATCCTGCAATGCATTTGGTTCTGCACACTCTCTCTAGACATGAATTTGGGGGAGAGCACTCTCCCCAGAAAACACTGAATGCAGAGGCTGCACCCTTCCCGGTCCAGTTAGTCCAATGTCCTCCAACCTGCTTCCCTGACTTTTCTGGCTTAAGTAACCCCTCCTCTTGTGGTAGTCTGGGCTGAACCACCCATGCTGACCCAACCATTTATATCATTATTTAACTGCTTTGTAAAGTGTTATCTCCCCCAGAGAGTGGATGAGCACCTGGAAAGCAGGAACAAGATCCTAACATTGTCCCAGTAAATCTAATAGGTTTCCAAAAATTTGTTTTACTTAGTATTAAGTGAAATTCATCAATATTTGGAAAAAGTGAATGAACTTGACACTTTCCTCCTCAATGCCTGCCATAGCTTCCCATCGCACTCAAAGGACAAGCCAAAGTTGTTAGAGTGGCCTCCAAGGCCCTCTGGGACCTGGCCACCCTAACCCCAATGTGAGCTTCTATCAGTCATCCCCTTACTCATGTCTCTGGCCTTCTTTGTTCCTTGAACACAAAAAACACTTTTTCCTCAAGACCTGGCAAAAGTGGCCAGGTTTAGCAAAAACAAAAATAAAAACAAAACCAAACCAAACCAAAAAAAACCCCATCATGCCCAGCTCATGTGGCATTTTAGATTAACTACTTTGTGGCAGGTTGAGTGCATCCCGTGCAATGTTTGGGACAAACTTATACTAAACAATTTTTTAAATCTGAACTTTAACTTAAACAGGGCATCCTGCATGTTACCTGGCAACCTTCTGTGCTTTTCCCTCTGTGTGGATCACTCTGGCCCTAGGTGTCTATGTGGCTCAGCTCCTCACCTCCCTCAAAGATCACCTCCTTAGAGAAGCTGCCCTTAGCACTGTCTGAAAGAGCACAACGCCATCAACTCTACCCCGTCTCTATCCCCATTCCCAGAATAATTCTAGGACTCACAATAACCTATACAAGTGTGTTATTACAGGCTCTAGTCCCTCTTCCCCCACTGACAATGCAATCCCCTGTGAGCAGGGACTGGTGTTATGTGCTGACACATTCCTCATTCTTGGGACAGAGTCTGGCATGGGTTAGGCCCTTAGTAACTACTTGTTGAGTAAATAGATTTGAATAGCTTATAATGTGCTTTAAATTGTCGATTCCTACAGAGACTATTCTCAGGTAAATATCCAAGTTTTAAATTTTAATATTGCTCTCCTTCAGGAACGATAGTCCCTCTCATCCTCCCTTTCACCCACCCTGGCAAAACCTCCCCATGAGAAAACATCTCAAAGGAGGAGGGAATTGATCTTGATTCTTGGGTTTTTCCAGTTCAACTTTTTTCCCTCCTTTGTTCCACCCTGAATGCTGGCCTGAAGACCTAGATGTCATTTATTTAGACCTTACAGGAAAACCTCTAAGTTCTCATCCTTTAATTGGCAGAAAAATATAGCATCAGAAGTCCCACTGATACTTCAATTTGAGGGCTTGTTTGACCTTGAGTTTTCCCTGAGATGTTGTGTGGGCCAATTTCTCTGTAATTGACAGCCTGGAGAAGGCAAAAATGGACGTTAGTCATTGAGGGAATAACCCATGTTATTCTGTGTCATGTTTCACTTTTCTATTTGTCCCTTGCCCGGGGATAGGGAGAGAAATTGCCCTCTGTTTTATTATGGAGTTCAGGTAGAAAGAAAATTGTAGCTGCTGTGCAAACTACCAGGTGAGGCATGCTCTTCTGATTCCTGTTTCTCAGCCACTTGAAGGATGAGGCATTGTTTGCGAGCATCTCATAGGCAATAGCCTGGTTTCTGCAAAAGTGACAGCAAGGCAAGCTCACCCATCTACCATCTAGTTCCCAACAGGACAGGCTTTGCCTTCTGGATCTTTGCCCAAAGCAGATATTGGAGCCAGGATAGCACTGGTCAGTCTGGAATAAATGGCGCGCGCACACACACACACACAAATCCAAAAACCTCCAGCTCTCCAAAACTCCAGTAGTGAAGAGCCTGTGTGACTTTCTCCTGCCCCTTCCACCACCGCCACATTTGGCCAGGTCACATCCGCATGTGCCTGACTCCCTGCCAACCGACACTTTATTCCAGGTTGTGCCTCAGGAATCTGGAGATCCCTGCCAGACACTAATCTTCATGGTTTTTTTCACTTGTTCAGAAATTGTTAGTGAAACTCTAGCTTTTGTACCATCAAGGGTCTGTGCCTGCCTTTCAAAACCCTCATAATCTACTTTCTCCCCTAACCCAACTCTCTAATTCCTGTCTTATTCTCTAGCCTACCTCCACCTCCAAACGTTCTTCGAGAGCACTCCCTTAACCATCTCTATACCCTGAAACTTGCTTTACTTTCAATATCCACATCAGCCTTTATTTATCTCTCTTTGAAGGCCCTAAAATTTCAAACATACCATTTGATTATCCTCTTGCTACATTTTAAAGTTTTCTGTTGTCTTTTCTCCCCAACTAGTTTATAAGTGCCTTGAGATCTGAAATAACTATATGGAAAATAAAAACCAAATCTAGTGATTAATATGTTTTTAAGCGGCCTTGGTGGCACCAACATCGAAGTTGGCAGCTATGCCTTGGGCTCTCTCCTACAACAATAGGGAGAGATGTCTTTGTTGGTTCAATGACTTCTTGACAGTGGACTTGAGATAAGTTTATTCGACCAAATTTGGAGAATCTGCAGTATCCTGATGCTGGTTCAGCAAAGGGTAAAGGCTGGTCTACAGCTTCTTTTTGAGACATCAGAAATAAATATCTATGTGCTCAACACTGATTATACCTTTAATCCTTACAACGAACTTATGCAAATGGATTATTACCTTTATTTTAAGATTTTTAAAAACCTTAGTCAGGTAAGAGATATGCCCACATTCATACGATAAAGAATAAAGTCAGGATTTGAATACAGGTTGAACTAACTTTCAAGCCCTTGAGTTCTGGCTTCCCGGGCATCTATCATTCATTCCGTAGGTGTTATAGATTTCAAGCACCCACTCCGTTAGGATACAAAGGAGTGAACAAAAGAGTGTGGGTTCAGAGGAGCAATTTATCAAATGTTCAAGTAAACTGGCAGCATCATACAGCTAGAAATTAGTCAATATATTATTTCTTTACATTTCCATGGATATTTGAAAACACTAAAACCACAAAGTCTTCAGAGAACACCACATTTGTTCAAAATTTTGACGTACTAAACTTGATAGTGCTCAGAAAGTAATAAACATCTAAATATGATTGATTATATTCCTTGGGGGGGGTATTAATGTTTTATTTTTCCTGTAGTTTGGTAGAGCTTTTTTTAAGGTCTTCTTTTCAAAATCTAAATGCTTAATTCAAATAAGTCTGAGGACCCCAGATAACTGTGTCTTACACTGAAAAATGCATGGGTTGAGAGCCAAAAAAGTAATTCACTTACATCTCTTATAGGATATTGAAAGGGATAAATTCTAAAACCATGAGAACACATATCATACCTTATTTCCTCTCACACCCATTTGTATTCCATACTGAAGTTGTTTTCAATCCTCTCATTTGCCAAATCCCCCAAATTCTTTCTGAGACTTTATCCCACATAAACTCTCTCTTTCCACTTCTCTCCTCTCAGGTTTACTATTTTTCTCCACCAATTCTTCTAATTTCACATCACACACACGCAAAAGACTAGCAGAGTTCTGACATTCTTAATTGTGGGAAATTAAAAATGGCCACAACTTTTCATGCCTCTTTAAATCTATACCCTCTACAATACAATTTTTTAGCTTCTACCTTGAGCTTGCAGTGACAATGTGCCTGTTCCAAGCTTAAACTTGAAAAAAAAATGCCTTGCCTGTTTTCTTTCTCTCACTCTGTCTCTCTCAACCCTGTTATAAGATGAGCGGAGGAGAGCCTTGTTGGTCTAGCAGGTAATCCTCCAACTCATCACAGATGCATGAGCAAGCCTAGCCAAGAACAGAAAAACTACCCAACCAATCCATAAACTCATGAGCTAATTAATGTTGGCTGTTTTAAGCCATTACCCTTTTTATTGGGTTGTTACACAGCACTAACTGACTGATACATTAGTGAAAGAGGAAAAATCAGAACAGAAAGCAGAGGTTTAAGTGCAAATGCTCACTCATAAATAATCTTTTTCCTTTCAGTAGATGCTGATATTTGTCAGTGAGAGCTTCCAGCAGTCAGAAATACCAGGGTTCATTGTTATCATCCCCTTCTTTTGGTGTTATCTACCAAAACTCTCATAAAGAAAAAAAAAATTCCATGAACTTCCTATTACTCTTTTCTAGCCCCTTCTTGATCAGAACAATGCAACCTACAATATCACTTATAATTCAAAGCAAAGGTCTTTTCCTACCACCCACATGGCTTCCGGTCAGAGTCTACTGCTTGAGGGTTCTGCTGAGAGGAGTGGCTACATATCAAAGAAGGATTTATCATAATCTGCTAAAGGTTTGTGTGTGAGCAATAGCAATGTGCTAAGTCATTGGTTCCTGACAGAGCTGTAATGAAATCCACATACTGGCTGCAGCCACTTAGGAAGTTATTTGTTAGCCTTCAGACATCTTGGACCTAAACTGTTTTGAAGTTAAGGTATATACTTCTGAGATATTGCCAACGCATTGCTTTTATCACATCCAGATTATATCCCTACATGATATTCTATAGCTTGGTTTTTAAGTAGCAGAGTCATAACATAATAATGATGATAATAGCTTTTCCTCAAGATTTAACAAACACACACATTTCGAGATAGATTGAATTAGGAAATAATATGTAATGTCACCATCTGGTGACTCCCTCAAAATGTTACAACTATCTCCATACCAATAATCAACATTGTATTAATGCCTTAAAGCAAGAAAAGATAATTTTTAAACGAACACATGGGTATTGTTTTGTAGTGTTTAATAATCTCATAAAGAACAGTGTATCAAAATGTCTTTGGGAGGTTCTTTGCTTACAACACAGAAATCAACCATAACTAAATTAAACAAAAAGAAACTTATTGGGAAGGATATGGGATGGCTCTCATAATAATAGTACAAAAAAAAAAGTAAAAAACAGACTTCAGAAAGGACAAGGACCACAGTGGCACCAGGTATGGTGTCACCTCTTCAAAAGGCCTTTTTCATGCTGAACAATCTTCAGCTATTTTCTGGCTTTCTATACCATTTTGCTACAATTCCAGCTCTAGGAAGAGAGGATCTGCTTGCTCTCACTTGTATCACTTAATCCTGCTCAAGGGACAGCTGGGCCATCTCACTTGGCAGTCCCACCAGAACCGCTTCCGAGGGGACAGAGCTTTTGGGAAAGTCAAGGCCGTTGTTCCTCATAGCAACATCAAGATTCCATAACCTGGAGAATGAAAAATGGTTGCTGGAAAATCAGGCAACAGAAGTCTAGACTGAAGTCCATGCTCGAAAGACTTTGGGAAGCTAAATAAAACTGAAGTAAAGACCCCTTCCTCAATTTCTCAGTCATCTTCTGTTCTACGCAGTAGCTTGTAAATATCATTAAAAACACTCTGTGTGCAAGGTCTGGGGTGAAGGTGGGAGATAAAGTATTTTAAGAGTATTTGAAGGAAGAGAGGATATTAGTTTTCAGTTTAATTAAGCTAAGAGGAGATCCTGTTATAGTCACTAAAGCAAGGGTAAAAAAGGAAATAGGAGATATGGAGAAATGAAAAGTGAACACAGACGATGAAAGCAAAGGGAAGGAAATAAATCCATTATCAGGGGAAAAAAAGCCAGGATACTGATTCCTTCCCTATGAAACCATGTAGGCAGACAAACCCAGCATGTGTACTTGCATATGTTAACATTGCTGCATTCCACATCTTACGTGTAACTTCCAGGATACCTAGAACAATCCTAAGTTTTGTATTTTTCAAGATGGTTCTACTATAACTATGTCTGCCCCCTTTTCTTTGAACCTAAACTGACTCTTCCCTCTTAGAATTAATTTAATCTTATATTATAATTAGTGATGGTGGAGAATAACACGCCATCACCCTTTCTATAAATGCCTTACTGTATGCTTACTGGTTTTAAACTTATATTCAATCTTCTATGAGTCAAGCCAAATAATCAAACAACCTTCTTCCATCTGTCTTATGTATTCAGCCTTTTAACGAGCTTTTCTGAAAGGAGATATCACCTTCACTGTGGCCCCTGGTGTCTGTTTGTTCTCCATTTAGAGTGGCAATGATTTTTTTTAAACAGGAAGAATTATACCTACCTGACTTGAGGCTGACCCCCATCCTTCCTTTAAAATATACGCATGTGAATCCCTTCCCACACAAATGCTATGGCGGAGTTTCCCTAGGGTACAATAAGGCATCTCAACCTGGAGATATGTCAGCATTGCATCATCACAGGCTGGTGGAGAAGGGGCAGGAGCCATAATGAGAAGGAGCCAGAGCAAGGTCAGGGAATAGACCCCAACCAAAACAGCAAATCATGAAATATAATAATAATGTCAGGTAATAGTTATATGTGGCAGACCTTAGGTCAAGTACTTTACATGCATGATCTCATTTAATTGCCTTATTTACTCTTGATTTGGGTTTCTTTCTCTTCCTGCAGATAAAAGAAGCTATGGATCAGAGGTTGAAAAAAATATATTCAAGATTACATTGTAAGAAGTGTCAGAACGAGAGGTAAGACCAAGTGATCAGGCTCCACAGCCCAGGCTGGAAACCTCTGTCCTGCCAAGGGAGACACCCAGTGCTGAAGGGGGAGGTGGAGCCCCCCGTCTAGTGGGCAGCTGCCTAAGGGTTCTAGGGGAAGGTGGAAGGCCAGAACCCCAGGAGAGGGAATTTGACAAGAGCTGGGCAAGGTATAGGAAATCCAATCAAGCCTGCCCAGACCTGCCAGGAGTTGGACCTGGTTTCCAGTGTTAGCAGGAACCCATGTGTGAACCAATGTCTGCCTCTGGCATGCCCAGTAAAAAGAACCGAGTAACTGGTTACCTAATAGGTCATCTGGGCAGAGCCCACAAGCCAATGAGAAACAAGCCTGGCAACAGGTCAACTACTGCAAACCCTTAGGTTCATGCTCAATGTCTGGTCCTGAGCCTAGATAATGACCACACAAAAGTCCCTCAGGTGGAAGCACACCAGAACCTATGGACTCCGTTCCCCACAACAACACTGCTCACAACCAGTCCTGTGCTTGCCCAGTCACTGTGTCCCCCCAGACCCCTGGTCCCAGGCCTCCTGGACCAGAACCCTTCAAACCTGCACTGCCCCTTCCTGTCCCCGTCTCTCTCCAGTGACATGATTCCTCTTCCTCACCCCAGAGGCCATTTGTCAGTAATACTGTTTCATCCCAAATATGTCCTCCCTAGATGCACAAGGTATCCATTGATGCTGGCTACCGTGACTACACAGAGATTGTACTACTGTACCCTTAGTCCCTAAACTGGAACACTTGGCTCCTGATGCCAGGCCAGCTTAAACCCAGTCTTTCCCCATAATTTACATGGCTGGCTACCTTTCTTGGGCAGACTCTCCCAAATGGCCACTCGCAACCGTATCAGTCCCTGTGGGCTCAGCCCAGCCTGAGTCAGCTTGCACCCTTACCACCCACCAGCCTGTGGGTGGTGTCCCCACATACTTGGGAACCAAGCTTGAACATATCATAACAGGTCGCAAAGTAGAAGCCCAGTTTTAGTGACCAGTCCCATGGGGTGTGGGGCAGGTTGTTGTGAGTGTTCACAAAGATTCATAGCACTCACTGCAGTACGAGTCCCCAGGATTAGGGCCTCTGTGAACTGCCTGACTTCATAAAAGAAAAACTGGGGTTCATGGGGTCTGACATGGCCCCATGCCCTCGTGCATGATCTCCCACTTCTCGGCATCTGTCCTGGATGTTTTATTATGGAGGACCTGCCTCCTCTTACCACCGCCCCAGGTTTCCCTGGGATATCCACTGGCTTGTCCTGTGCTGAAATTACATCTCTTTTCTGCTCATCTCTTTTTTTTGGGGGGGGGGGGGAGCTATGAAAGTTCTTTCTGCAGCTGTCCCCTTGGCCCATCTCCTACTCCTTTAGGCACCCAGCTATTAAAGCTGATGGCTTCACTCATTTTGGGTAACATAGAACCACTCCAGGCAACTCTCACAAAGAATAACCTCAGCTTGGCTGCTGCTCAATAGCTATCAGAAGCTTGGCTTGGAGGAGCAGTATTTCTAGAGGTCTGCGACTCTTCCCCTAGAGCCAGGACTGTTAATTTGAGAATGGGAATGAGTTTCAGGAGTCATTGTATTTGCATAAAATTTTTTGAATATGCCTTTTCCTGAGAACAGGGGGTTCCATAGCTTTGATCAGATTTTCTTCCCGACCCACCCTTCCTGCATCCTACCAGTATTGCCCGTGGAATATATCTGCACCTGTGTTCCTCCACCATCACCCTGGTCCAAGCTCTCAGAACGGCTACGATAGCCTCCCACTGGCCTCCTGACCTATGTGCTCTTGCCTGCCCCCAGTGGTCAGCCTCTCGCGACCACCAGAACAATCTTCTAAAATGGAGATTCCATGGGGGCAGCCTGTTTACTTGAGAGTGTTCCAGCCTTCCATGCATCCACTGAAACATTTCACTTCTGCTGTATGTTCTTCCCCATTTTTCTGCCCTCTGCATACGTGGATATGCCAGCCCAGACCCCCAATGGCTGTGATCTTCAATCAAGATGAATGTTTGGAGGGATGGTACAGAGAGAGATGGGAGAGAAGGTGAGGTCGTGATAAACAAATGGGCCTGTGGGCTGAAGCTGGGGAAGAGTGAGGGTGAAAGAGGGGAAGGGGTATGAGGAGGGGAGAGGTTCCAGAGCTGCTCTCAACCTGGGGTGGATAGAAATGGTGCTTTTAAGGAGTGCTGCTGCCTGTTATAAATTATGTCCTGTGTTACTCATTATACTGGGTTGAATAGTGCCCCCCACAACACATGTCCACCTGGACCCTCTGCATGTGACTTTATCTGGAACTAGAGTCTTTGCAGATGTGATTAGTTAAGGTGAGGTCATGCTGTATTAGGGCAGGCCCTAAGTGCAGCACTGGTGTCCTTATAAGGAGGCCAACTGAATATACAGACAGAGATACAGACCCACAGGGAAGAAAGCTGTGTGAGGACGGAGGCGGAGATTGGAGAGATGCAGCTCCAGGTCAAGGAAGGCCAAGGACTGCCAATACCGGAAGACAGGAAGAGGCACAAGACATTCTCCTCTAGACCTTTTGAAGGGAGCCAGGCCCTGCAAATACCTCTAGAACCATGAGAAAATAAATTTCTGCTGAGAATAACACTCGGCCAAAGATTCCCCCTAGAAGACACCAGGAAAATCTTTGTCTTTCAGTGACAGTGTTTTGCATTTGAATGCAGTACTTTGGCAAGACTGAGCCCAAAGGCGCCCAAAATGAACTGATTATGTGGTATAATCATGCCATGCCCAGATCACAGCCCTTCTTTATTCTCTTAGGAGAGAGACCAAAATCCTTACTGTGGTCTCCAAGACAGTCTATGGCTTCTGGACCGATTCTCTGTCTTCTGGACCATGCCTGTCTCTCTAAACGTAGGTGTGACATTCTCTCTCCCACTCCCTCTCCTCCTGTCCCACTCATCTCCCTCAGGTTCCTCCAGGGCCTCCTGCTGCTTCCTACCCAGTGGCTTTGCACACAGCATTCTCCTCCCTAGGATACCTTCCTGCTCCTACCTTTGCTTTAGGACCACAGTTCACACATCACTTGCTAAGCGATGTTGTACCTTAATTCTGTTGCTGTACCAAACGTTTAAACCTGTAGAGAAGTTTTATGAGTTTATTTGAGCCAAACTGACAACAATTGCTGGGAAGCAAAATCTCAACGGATTGGGAAAACGCTCCACCAAATGACAGTTTTGCAGCTTATTTTATATGTTGGAATAAAAAGGAGATGTAAGGTGAGCTACATAGAAATCTATGGGTGGTAGATTAAAGGGGCCAGAGAAAGTAGAGAAATCTCTGGGATTAGATAAAAAAGTAAAATGGAGAGACACACACTTCTTTGACATTGCTGGGTACAGGACAGTTAATAATTAACATTTACAGCACAGAGATGTATGCAGGCACAAGATAACAATGAGAAAAGATTACTCTGACATTTTAAAGGTATATTATCTTAGATGCAGAAAGAGAATAGACAGGTTTGTTAAGGTAAAGATCGACCTTTGTCAAGAAAGCTGCAGGTCTAAGACATAACTACCCACCATGACCTGCTTTTAGTTAAGAATTTTATGTTCAGAGCATCCTATGCAGTTGCTTCTGGTCTCTGAATTTACAGGGCATGCAGGCCTCTGCTGAGCTTGTCAGGTTTAATAAGTAGTCCCTTCTCTGTCCAAAATCTCACCCTTTCCCGGTCACAGTTGTATCCTTCATTTATTCTCATTTAGTTCCTTCTCCTTTCCCTTCTTAATATTTATCATAGTTTGTTGCTATATGTGCATGTGATTTTTTTGATCGTTCTCTCTCTGTTGTTGTCCTTTCTCAGGAAATATGTATTAAAAACAAATGAATAAATAAATGAATGGGTGAATTTTGAAAAAGCTTTTGGATCACAAAAAATTAATAATTGCTTTAAAATATTCTAAAGACATTCATTATGATGCTTATAACTGCAAGTAAAGGAAAGAATAACTCAAAACTGACAGGACAATAAAGAATATTTATTATATTATATAACAAGGGGTCCTTTCAGGTTGGTTAATTCAGACTTTCAGCAACATCGTGTGAGACCCACATTCTTTCTGTCTTTTGTCCCTACTGTCCTCAGTATGTTGCTGTAGTTCCTCTCGTGGTCACAAGATGGCTGCTGTAGTTCTGGGCAACAGGTGGAGAACAGAAAAAGTGATGTCTTCTTTCACAATAAATCTCTTTTTATCATCAAGGCAACCTTTCTCAGAAGCCCTTCTGCCAATGGGCTTCCCAGCAAAGGATTTCTACCTCTACATCAAACATTGGCAATGAGAATAGAATTATCATAATTGGCCAAGAATAGCGAGAATTTGCTCCTAAAACAGGTACTGGAGAGATAGATGGAGAGATGCCTGAACAAAATCCAGATTCTTTTAGCAAGAAGAGAAAATGGCCTTTACAGATAAGCAACCATATCTGCTACACACTGTTTGGCAATCAGCATACTGTAGAATACCATAAGTCCTCCACAGGTGTATTGCCAGACTTGATCTGAATATAGAATTTACTATATGAGTACCCGTCGTGTTATGTTAATAGGTATCACATAGAAATGTGATAGTGAGCTGATTGTATTGCTGTGGGGTAGTACAGTGTGTATTTTCCCATGAATGAGAGGCAGAAAGCATCAAATATTACCAAGATGTGTGTCCCAGAACACATGAAAACTTTTCCTCATGAGTAAGTCAAAGTTAGTGTTCAAGAGAATGAACACATAGGTCTAAAGAGGGACCACGTATATAGTTTTCTACCTATAGATATGATTTGTGCTTCAGCACTTTTGCATAGAGGCCTTTGGGAGGTGTTCCAAGCTTCAGTAGCAACATACACACATAATGACTAGATGTTGACTTGTAAGTGCTGTTCTGCAACAAGAGGAACCAGAGCTCCCCAAGGAAATGATTGATCCTAGGGCTGATTAGGGAAAATACAAGATGAGCCTGGAGCATCTCATGGCTTCTGAAAACAAGGAAGTGATCAAAAGATGCAAGAATGGGAGCATATTAAAGGGACATAGCAAGAGCTTCCCATGGCCACAGCTGGGCAAATGTGAGCCAAAGAATGAATAAATGAATAATGTGGTGTTATATTCAACCCCAACTGAATTAAATAAATACATGGGGAGAAGGGGCAAATCTTTCTTACAGAAGAATCCTATTTAATATATCTCACTTCCAGAAGGCAGAACTTGACTTTATTGAGTATGAGCTGGATATGGTGACTGGCATCCAAAGAGTAGAGTATGGAGAGGGGAACGGCAGTAACTTTACAATAGACAAATGGTCAACATCACTTGAACCACATAATGAAGGTTACCTTCACCAGTGACGATAATGACAGAATGCATCCCTGATATGATGGGATGAGAAGGGCACCTCACCTCTGTGGTCTTTTCCCCCCCAAACCCATAACTTCCAGCACAATTAATGAGGAAACCATCAAACAAACTCAAATTCTGAGGCACTCTGCAAAATGTCTCAACAAAACTCCTCAAAGCTGTCAAGGTCATGGAAAACCAGGCAAGATTTAGAATTTGTCACAGAGCAGAGGACCCTAGGACCACATGATGGCTAAATCCAATGAGTATCCTGTGTGATATCCTGGAACAGATAGGAGACATTAGAGGGAAAAAATATAGTGAAATCCAGGTAAAGTCTAGAGTTTAGTTAGCAATAATGTGCTGGGGTTAATTTCTAAATTTTGATAAATATAAGATGGACTCTCCATATTATCTTTGCAACTTTTCTGTAAACCTAAAATTATTCCAAAATAAAAAGCTTTTTTAAGTACATGGTTTTTATTTTATTTTATTTTATTTCTTTTTTTTTTTAGAGAGAGAGAGGAAGGGAGGGAGAATGAGAAGGAGAGGAACATCCATGTATGAGAGAAACATCAACTGGTTGCCTCTCTCCTGGCCCTGACAGGGATCTGGCCCACAACCCAGGCAAGTGCGCTGACTGGGAATAGAATGGACAACTGTTCAGTTCGCCAGAGCTCAACCCATGGAGCTGCACCAGCCAGGGCTTAATTGTAGTTTTTAATAAAATAGTTTGCTAACCACTGCTGTAAAAATCTATCCTTGGATCAGGCAATGATATTGGAGAACTGGATTGCCTGGGACCCGGGAACAAATGATATTGCAACCCTGCCTTCCTACCCTCATTATAGAATTTTCTAGTTGTGCTTTGGTACAATGACATCAATTCATGCTAAAAGACATTGCTATAGTCTGATTGTTTGCACCCCCCTCAAAATGACCAAGGTATTAGGAGGTGAGTCATTTGGGAGGTGACCAGGTGTTAATGGAGGAACCTCATGAGTGGAATGAGTGCTCCTATAAGAGATCTCATTGAGCTCTTCAGCCCCTTGTTTCTTGTGCTAACACAGCGATAAGTTTGTGACCCATAAGCAGGTCCTCACCAGACCCTTATGGTACCTTCATCTCAGGCTTTCAGCCTCTAGAACAGCAAGCAATAAATTTCTGTTGTTTACATCACCCAGTCTTGTATTTTATTATAGCAACTCAAATGGGCTAAGGCAGATATTATAACATTATAATCCAAAATGGATCAACTTGTTGCTCGCACATGACATAGTGTTGTCTCCATGATGATCCATGAGAGATATTTTTTAAAAAGATTTTATTTATTAGTTTTTAGAGAGATGGGAAAGGAGGGAGACATAGAGGGAGAGATACATGGATCAGTTGTTTTTCACGAGCCCCCAACCAGGAGTCTGGCCCACAACCCAGGCCTGTGCCCTGACCAGGAATCAAACCAGTGAGCTCTTGGTTCACAGGCCAATGCCCAATCCACTGAGCCACACCAGCCCAGGCTCACAAGAGATATTTTTAAAACTAAATGCTAGTCTTCTAAAAAAACTTCTCTTGAAGACCTCAGCAGTTAAGAAGCTTACAGTGAAATCTGCTACTCACTTCCAGGAGTTTTAGGACTTTGGACATGGGTACCTGTCAACCATCCTCATTCCTGGCTTCATGCTATTAACTTACATTTATCTACCCTTCACTCAAATCTCTGTGTGTAGGAATTGAACCCTTTATCTTCAGACCCACAGGCAACCAGCTCGGTGTCTGGCTCATAGAAGAAACAACTCATACAGTACCAACCAGGCACACTGCAAACTCTTTACAAACATGAACTCACATGAACTTCCTAACAACCTGGTAAATACTTCCTACTGTACTTGACCCATTGTACAGGTAAGAAACTGAGGAAGAGGGAGGTTAGGCTACTGGTTCAAGTTATAGACAGGATAAATGGCTGAGCTGGATTTGAACCCAGGAAGCCTGACCACAAAATCTGTCTGTGAGTCTGTTCTTAATCATATAGTGTCAAGTGGCTTGTAAAAGGAGCAGAGAGGGAGAAAGAAAAAGGAGGGAGGGAGGACAAGAGAAAGGGTGGGTCTTCAGAGATTGTTTTAACCAAAGGTGGCACTGGTTATTGCTCAGAGTCACAGGGTTTGCGGGGTGCTAAAGGAATCTCTGTGTCACTCCGCTCAAAAATACCTGCACTGCTGAGTGATACATTGATCAATATTTAGGATTTCAGACAAGACAAGATCTCATTACAATGCAAATATTACTTGAAAGGAAGTGAAACGAGTGTTGGATTTGATTTATCACCTTACCCGGACAGTCCTCTGGAGTGAAGCACAGAGCAGGCCACTTTGGAGGTGCGGGAGGAAGGCCTGGATTCATCCGGAAGCAGGAAGAGGGGAAGCCCCACTCCGGAAGGCTGGAAGAAGCCTGCATGGGAACGCAGGGGCAAGGGAGGGGACCCCCACGAGAGAGAGGACTTGGAGGAGAAGGACCTGAAAGCTGAGGAAAAGCACTGGCGGAGGCCTCACGCTCCCAGAGGATGGATGTTTCTCCAGGTCATCATGGCTCTGCAGGTCATCGGGCCACCCAAACCAGGAGGAGCAGGAACGGCAGGAGTCTGAGCAATCGCACAGCTGTACCACATTTTGTTTACTTTCCTCTGGAGAGTCCTCATCCTCGTCCTCATTCTTTCAAACTCTAGAATCTAAATTAGACATAATAGTCTAAAGAGAACAAATTTTTCTAAAGCACCATCTCTCATTTCTCGCATGCAACATGGGATGCCTATGAGGCAGCATCGAATCTGGAAATCTAAGTTAGAATCATGATCGTAAGATCTGTTTCTAGGGCTTTTCACCTGATTTTCACTTTCTCTTCTTAACAAGCCTCCGATGTAGTATTACTCCTTTAACAACAAATAATTGGAGGCTTATAGATATATGCAGACACTTACCTCAGATTTTAATTTAGCAGAGGGGAAAGCCTGTATTTGAACACTGGTCTCCCTGACTCCAAGCACAGGCTCTTACCCAAGTATCCACATATCCTTCCGGCTTACCTATGTGGCCTTGGGCAAGTCACTTGGGTTCTTGGACCTCCGCTGCCTTGTATAGTAGTTAGGTGCATTAGACCAGTCTTCTTAAATGTCAGTGTTTTTAGGACCCAAGTGAGGATCTTGTTAAAACGTAGGTTCTGATTCCAGAGGTCTCGGGTAGGGCCTGAGATTTTACATCTCTAACAAGCTCCCGGATGACGTTGATGTTACCTAAGGACTACCTCTTCAGAAGTAAGGGCTTGGACTACATCAGTGCTTAGATGCATGTAAGTGACACCTGACAGGCCTGCTGGAAAACTCAGAATCAGGTAAATGCCAAAAAAGTTGATTTCGGAATGGATTGTCATGTGCATTTTGAGTAAGAGTCTCAAAGATGATCTTGCTGGTATCTATAGATTGCCCTTTAAGAAATGCTAGGCTATTGGTCTATGAGGTCCCTTCCTCACTCCAGAAATATTTGGAGGGATGTTTGATGCTAAGATGATGCCGGCATTAATAACATGTTAGTAGATTCAGTTAGTCAAAGCTCATGCTTACAGACCGCCTTGCCAGGGAACTGCTTGTTCCTAAATCCTTTAGGGTAGAAATCTACAAAGTGTGGGCTGGAGAGGCTGAAGAGGATCCTCTAGTGGTACTTCATGGAATTATTGCTTAAAAGGTGACACTAGATCTCCATGTCTGGTAGAACTTAATAACGGATTTTTATTCTTTATAAAAACCAGGTTTTTTCCCCCCCTTGGGCTCTTACAAAGGTGGGAGTATCATTATCCTCATTAAATCTAAATGTTGTGTAAGGAGGGGTGGTAAGTGGGAACAGACAAGGGTGGTGGGACCCAGAGCCCTTTGCCACGACAGAGACGCTGGTGGCCTGGAACCTTGGGTGCGACCCGCCCTCCAGGGATGCCGGACACAGCGCACAGCCGTTCCCGCCCTGTGACTGGCCGCAGAGCGTGCTAGGCAGCCTGCCATTTTTTTAAACTTTTTTTTTTTTTTTTAACTGAGAAGCCATTCTTGAGAGTTTAAGGCTGGTTTTTCTCACTTTGCAATTTGGGTGAACTTTGATGATTTGGAAGGGGGGACGTCTTCCTGAGAATTTAGAGACAACCCAAAATAGCTGACAGAAAGTTTACTCCCCTGCTATGAAGTGTCAATGGAAGGAACATTCAAACCTGTAGAGAATTTGTTATGACTTTATTTGAGCCAAACTGATGACAATTGCTGGGAAGCAAAATCTCAATGGATTGAGAAATGCTCCAGAGAGGAGTAGTTTAGCACCTTATTTTATTTTATTTTTCAAGATTTTATTTATTTATTTTTAGAGAGAGAGGAAGGGAGGGAGAAAGAGGAGAGAAACATCAATGTGCAGTTGCTTCTCGCACGTCCCCTACCAGGGACCTGACTCGCAACACAGGCATGTGTCCTGACTGGGAATTGAACCAGTGACTCTTTGGTTTGCAGGCCGGCACTCCGTCCTCAGAGGCACACCAGCCAGGGCTAGCACCTCATTTTATACATTACAGTCAAAAGGAGAGAGATAAGAGAGTTACAAGAAACCATTGGTGATTGATTAGGGAGGCAGGAGAGCAAAGCGGGAAAATCTCTGGGACTGGATAAGAAGTAAAATGGAGAGACACATGCTTCTTTCACTCTGGTGGGTATACCATAGTTAACAGTGGACATTTACAGCGCATAGAGATGGTACGTGGCAGAACAAGATAGCCATGAGGGGCTCCGGTGGTCTCTGCTCTGGTCGGAGGCTGTGCTCTGGGGGGTCTGGGGAAAGGAAGTTATCTTGATATTCCATAGGTATGTTATCTTAGTTGCAAAAAGACAACAGACAGACTCAGTTAAGATAAAGATTGACCTTTGTTAGGGAAAGGTACCAGCCTAGGACATGACTACTCACCACGACCTGCTTTTAGTGAGAAAGTTTGAATTTCAGACCACCCTATGCGGTTACTTTAGGTCTCGGAGTTTGTAAGGCCGCCACGCAGGCCTCCCCTGAGCATGTCAGGTTTTACTTGTGGCCCCTTTTCCTCCACAGAAGTTAGGAATCCAAGAGGACAAATCCTTTCCTTCTGTTTAGAACTGAAATTCTCAAAACATTTGTGTTCTTTCTACTCCCCTTACATCTGTCAATAGGGATTGGAAATACCTAAAATAAATGCTATCATGTGTAATTTCTACAACATGACAGGCATTATACGAGGTGCATCAGAAGGGATGGTATAGAGCAGAATCAGCAGGGAACCGAGCTGGACCAATGAAGATGAACTGTGTGCTTCAGAATTCACAATAGTAGATTCATGGACTGAATGTTTGTGTCCCCCAAATTCATCTGTCATAGCCTTAACCCCCAGTGTGACAGCATTTGGTTATAGGGCTTTTATGGAAGAAATTCAGGTTAAATAACATCATGAGGATGGGGCCCTGATCCGATAGAATTAGTGTCCTTATAAGAAGATGCATCAGAGCAATCTCTCTCCCCAAATGCTCACAAGGAGAGGCCATGTGAACACATGGAGAGGAGACAGTGATCTGCACCCCAAGGGGAAGAGCTTCACCAGAAACTGACCATGCTGACACCCTGCTCTTAGGCTTCCCGCCTCCACAAGTGGGAGGAAATAAATTTCTATTGTTTAAGCCACCCAGTCCATGGTACTTTGCGATGGCAGCCCAACCAGACTAACACACATAATAATATCTGTGAAGCTCTTTGGACATCATTTTCTTTTCTCACAACAACCCTATAAAATGTATTGTTATTCTTCTTTTAAACATGATCAAGCTAAAGCCAAGAGAAATCAATGACTTGCCCATGATCACCACTAAGAGGTGGCAGAAATGAGACAGGAGCCCAGGGCTTCCGACCCCCAGTGTCCACCCTGCCTAGCAGTTCCAACGTTCAGTAGTCTAGAGAGCTGGAAGCACTGGAGGACCGAGGGCATGTGAGAAGCCACGGTGAAGCAGGAAAACTGCCCAGGCACTGAACTGAGCTCGGTCTGTGAGTGGCTGTCACTTTTTAGAGCAGTAAAATTAATTGCATTGTTTTATTCATTCACCAAACATTTAGTACGGCCTTTTCTGTGTAAGGCACTGTGTGAAAATTTAAAGATATTAAAAAAAAAATCGCCATTGCCTTGAGGTTAGAATCTAAACCAAATGCTTGCATCCAAGGCAGGATGTGGTCATGTGAAATGAGAAACCCATACTTAGAACTACGCGAGTGCTGGGGGAGGAGGCATCAATGCCAGCCTGGCTGAGGGAAAACTGTGAAGGCTGAACATCATTTTAGCAGCAGAGAAGGGTGGCGGATTGTGTCCAAAAATGGGCACAGCCATCTCTTCCATCCGGGATGCCCTTTTGCAATGTGGTTTTTTTCCCCGCTCCTCTTGTTATAGACTGAATTGTGTCCGTCCAAAATTCATATGTTGAAGCTCCAACCCCCAATGTGACTATCATTGAAGATAGGGCTTTAAAGGAGCTAGTTCAGGTTAAATGAAGTCATGAGGATGGCCTCATAATTTGATAGGACTGGTGTCCTTATAAGAAGAAAAGAAGCCCCAGAGATCTTTCTCTCACACTGTGTTTTTGGACAGGCCCTGTGAGGACATAGTGAGAGGGCAGCCATCTACAAGCCAGAAAGAGAAGCCCCACCAGAAACCAACCCTGACAGTACAATGATCTTGGGCTTCACAAAGTGCCTTCCCCTAAGCCATTGTATTCTTTTCCCACCCTCCAGCCCTAGGGGAGGAGAAACATCTGTGGCGTAAGCCACCAAGTCTGTGGTATCTTGTTAAGGTAGCCCGAGGTGACTGCAATGTCTCTCACTGAAAGGTAGAGTCTGCTTCTCCCCGCTGAATCTAAGGGAGCCTTGTGACTCGCTTGAGTGCAGCCGGAGTGACGCTGTGACCAAACCATGGCTAGTCCGTAAGAGGTCTTGAAACTGAATTCCTGGTTTCCCCCTCCCATTGTTTTGATCTGTCATGTAAAGAGGTCCGAGTACTGCTGGAAAACCCATGCGGAGAGAAGCCTTTCGGTTTGAAATAAGACAAGGGGGAAAGGCCCGTGGGTATGAGAAAACTAGAGGGGAGGGAAGACCGAGTTGCAGCACCCGCCGAGGGCCTGCCCACAAGCGAGGCCATCTTGGGTCCCTCAGCTGCGGGAGTGCGGTCAGACCACCTGGGTGGAGCGGAGAACCACCGGGGCTGAACTCTGCCGGGCCAACCCACTGAGTCTTAAACAAGTAAAACGGTTACTTGAAGCCATTAGGATTGGGATAGTCTGCAATTCAAAATTATATTACTGATTCAGGTGGAGTGAGAGAAGGGTGCTCAGAACAGAGAGAATGATTTGAACCATGACACTGTGGTAGACAAATACATCGTGAGTGATTCTGATTGGTAAAGCCTTTGGAAACATTATCAGAAAAACTGGGAAGACAAGGCCAGCAAGGTAGATTAGTTAGCTTTTACTGTAATAAGTGTTATTGAGCACTTATTATGTGACTCTCAGCTAAATCCTTTTCATGGATTAACTAGTTCATTCTCACATAAACTTATGAGTAGGTTACACTATGATTATCTGCCATTTTACAGATAAGGAAACTAAGGCCCACAAGTTCAATTACGTGGTGAGATGGGAATCCAAACACAGGCCGCCTAACTCCAGAGCCTGTGACGGCAGCTTCTGCAGAAGATTGCCTAAACCAAGGAATTTGGACCTTTGTGATACACGTGGAGTTATTTTAAGCAAGTGGGGGCATGATCGAATCCATAATTCAGAAAGATTACGCTGGCAGTGCGTGGACAGAATCTGGAAGCTGAGAGACTATGTAGGATGTCACCGGAGTGGTCCAGGTATGAGATGATACGGGTCTCAACTAGTTTGAAAAATGATGGGAAACAGGTGAATAAGAGAGACATGGGAAAGAAACTATGAATTCCCCCAGGGAATGACTTGATATGGGGTGAATTAAAGGAAGGGATCAGAACTCATCCTCGTCTTTCCGGCTGCGGTGACCGAGACGGCAGGTCGTCCCTGTAGGATGCTTGCAGGGTGCTGGTGGAGGAACTGCTCTGGAAAGGATGAGAATAAACTGGTTCCAGACATGGTAGGTGGGGGGGGATAATGGGTTGTGAAGTGGAAGTTTCTGCCCAGGCATTTGAAGGTGTGTGAGTGGGAACTTGGGTCAGTGGTCAACACCCTCTGTAGATATAGGCTTGGAATTCACCCTTGGCTTCATTCTGGGTGAAGCCAAATTACACACATCGAGGTGTGTCAGTTAGGGGGGCCTTGGTTGGAAGCAACAGAAATTGAATCCAGCTAGAAATGGAAAAGTCTCAGCAGAGTCCACTGTGGACCTCTACTCAGAAGGGGCAGGGGCCATGGTGGTTCTGTGTGTCCAGATGGGAAGAATGCACAAATGACCTCATCAAGCTGGGATGAGTCAGCTCTAAAGACTTTCTTCACTCCCTTCAGCACTCGGAGCCCTGGGAGGGGATCCAGTTAGCTTGGTCAGATGCTCACCCCTTAGCTAGGGGTGACTTCCATTTTTGACAGGGAGGCACAACGAGCAGGAGAGGTGATTCTCCAAAGCAGAGCAGATTCTGCTCTCAAGACAGGAGAATAGACGCCAGGTGGCCACAGACCAATCAATGTCCCCTCCATGGGGAGGGTGTGAGGAGGAGAGGAGATGGAGCAGAAGGCAGGGCAACTGTATAGCACCCACATATGGAGGAGGGGTATTTCATGAGCAAAGGATGAGGCTGGGTAAGGAATTGGAAGAGAGAGAGTAGGCAAAGGAGCTGCAAAAAATGGGCAAAACACCAGTTAAATGCTGTTCAGAGATCAAGGGTGGTAAAGAATGACAAAAAGCTACTGGGGCTGCCATTGGAAATTATTGGTGACAGAAGTTTGAGAGAGGATGGGGAGGGACGGAGGGAGGGGGAGACGGGGCAGACGCAGTCAGTGATGCAGGTGGGAGGATTGGTCAGAGACCTGTGTGGAAGTAGGCAGGCGGCATCTATTGTTTGGGTGTAAAAGGAAGAACTAATTTGTTGTTTAAAGGGGTCGATATCACATGACCCTCGCGGTTTTCCATCATATTTGGCCAAATACAGGGTGGGGCAAAGGTAGGTTTACAGTTGTGAATACATGAAACAGAATTTTTTCTTATTATTTATTAATTATTGTAATATTTTCCAGATGAACAACTAGAAACCTTTTGCTCCCCCCCCCCCCATAAGTAGAAAATAGTACTCAGCCCAGCACTTACTAATGTCTTCTCTCTTCAGCTCTTGGTGAAAAGCAGTGACGAAAATGGGAACGTGTGAATTGATGCTCTGGTTTAATCTGTTTCAGAAGTTACAGAAAGGAAATTGGATTTATTTGAAAGGCAACTTGAAGGGAAATAAAAAGACAAATGCCTTTTATACGCTTAAAAAAAATTGTAACAATGCAACAGTCCCAGAAACTAATTGTATAAGCGAACTGTTATAACCAGTCTCCTTTTCCCTGGCTGAAACAATCTTACATAACAATATTTGCATCTATAATGTGTAACAAGTTATCCTGCAGGGTAATGCCTTTTCAATGGGGTTAAATAGGAGAGGAACAACTATTACTATCTTACTATTGAAACATCAGTCACTCTTCCAGACAAAATACCATCACCCTTTGAAAGTGAAGGATAGTTTTTACTTATATACAAGGTCATCCTGTTGGGGTGTGTGGGGGAACAGAGGGCTGGGACGGGTTGGGGGGGGTGGTTCATCTTCTTCCAAAGTACTCAACACTGGACCCCTTCCAAGAGAGGAAACAAGACTAAATAGATCATTTGTTTTATTCTGTTTGGGCATTTCTTGCATTTCTCCCAACTGTGGCTTATGGACACAAAGCCAAACTCAGAGGCTGGCTGGAGCTGGCTAAACTCCAGATCACTTTTTTTCTTTTTTTTTACTTTTTAACAGAATAAACAATTTGAAGCTCTCTCCAAGGATTAAGGCAAGCCATACAACTGAAGAACAAAATGAAGTTCTGCAGTGAATGTAAAGTTGCAAAGAAAGAGGCAGGTAGCAGCATTTAACGATTTGGATTTCGCGAATGAGACCATCGCAGGAAGGCGAGGCCAATGCTGATTAAAAGTGCACATCAGTGAGAAAGAGATTTCAAAGAGGGTCAGGCACTGGCGATACTGCTGCCCCTGGACACCAGCTGAGGTAGGAACACAGCTTCTTCAGGGCAGCCCCCTAATGATGGGTGCTGCAGTGCCTGCGACTTGAATGTCACTCGAAAGCTTGGGAGATTGCGTCTGCCTCCTCCTCCTGGCATCCACCAGCCATGCACATTCTGCAATAAGCGTCGTTGGTATTCCCGGCATACACAGCGGGCAGAATGGGTCTTTGTCTGGAATCGTTTCCTTTTGGAAGACGCTCATTGGCAGTCCCATCCGATGTCCAAGGAGAGAGAAAGGCACATTAGTGGCTGGGCTTAGTTTAGCATATTAGTTAACGCCACATCCTGTCTGATTTCAGAATTGACAAGTCATGTACAGTATTGCTCAAAATGTTCCTTCCACATTACTGGGTAGGACAGGGAAGCGATGACAGTCATTAACATGTAAACAAGAGGTAAGTCCCAAAGACTCTTTGTCTTTGGGGAGCGGGGGTGGGGGCATCTTTTTATATATGAAGAATCCAGAATCTAAATACTCTCTAACTGGTAAAGTAAAACTTTTTTTCCTAAAAAAAAGTTGGTTCCATTAAAATAAGAGACTAAAACGCTTTAAAATATTATTTGTGCATTTCTTTCAAACACTTAGAGTAACTTGACTTGTTTTTAACTTTAGAGTAATTTTACTAAGAATTTAAAATTGCAAATAATGAACCAAAATGTTTGCAATATGCATCAATGTAGCAATGTTAATATCCTGATTGTGATATTATACAATAATTTTCTCAAATGTTTCCAATGGGGAAAACTAGGCAAAGTTTGCAAGGGACCTCTCTGGGCATTATTTCTTACAACTCCTTGTGAACTTGCAGCTACTTCAATAAAATTTTTCAGTTCAAGTGATTGAGAGAGAAATGGATATGGAGAAGCAGGCAGGCTTTCGTGACCTGGATTCACCTGCACTTCTTGGTTCTCGTTTGTTTCTCCACTAGTCCCTTGAATGACTTCCTTCCATCTGGAAGAGGCTTCTCCCAGCTTCTCACACACACCACGCTCATACCCACCTCTGGGCTTTTTCTGCGCTAGCCTCTCCCATCCCACTTACTCTCCCCAGCTCCCCCTCGCCCTCTGGACTAAACCGTGCCTGGGGGCAGGAACATATCATGTCAAAAGTCACTAGGCACTTGCTCACCAACCTTCAACAATCACTTATTGAGCAACTACTATATTGGCTCCAGGCACTAGGAACTAGGTGACTTGGAAACCGCGCTGAACTGGTTTCTTTTCCCTGCTCTGGGAGCATATAGTCTCATAAGGGTGGGGGAAAACCAGCCAAGAAACCACAAAACACCAAATCATGATGAGGTCTAGGAAGTAAGCAATAGGTTGTAAAGGGGAGGAAGTGGCTTTAGCTCAAGTGGTCAGGGAAGGTTTCCTAGAGAAGGTGACATTTGACTTGTGACCTGAAGTATAAGGAGGCAATCATGAGAAGATCATGAAATCGTGGGCGGGGCATGTATCATGTCAGGCAGAGGGAACCACATGGAAAAAGGATTTAAGTCCTGCTCTGTAGCTGGATATAAATATTAGGCCTGGCTGTAAATAATGAAACAAGTTTTCTTTCTGCGGACTGTTTCCTTTTTATTTAAGGGCCAAACCTCCCACAGCTTTTAGAGAGGCTGTGAATACCCTTAGGCTAGTCCAGATTTTACACGTAAAAGCAACTTTCTCACCCCAACACAGGCACACATCGTCTAGCATGGTCGCCTACGCGCCAGTTGTAGATTCCAAGTTGCTCCAATCGGTGGATGCAGCCTCAATTCTCGGCTGTGTCTTAGGAGATTTGCCACATCTCTTGCTCACAGCTGGGGCCCTGGGCCTGCCGGTAAGGGTTCTGCACTGCCTACGGGCAACATAAATTATGTCATTAAGTTGGGTCTCCACAAACCTAAGTTGATGCAAAGGAGGACTGAATACCGGAGACGTGGGTAATACAGCTGGGGTCCGGACAGTAATTTGTCACCGGCCCCAGGGGTCTGCGCCTCGCTGTTGCGCACCAGGTCCGGTCCCCTCTGCTGTAGTTACCGGTAGGAAAGGGCTGGATCCCCAGCACCCGGCGGGTTCGTCATGCTGTCACCGCGGCCAGCAAACCGGTTTTCTAAATTCCCTTGTCTGCCTTCCGCCGAAGGCGACCAGCTGCCGTTTCTCTGTCCCTGCGGCCGGAAAAGTCGGCTCCGGGGCACCCTGCGAAGCACCTCGAGGGGTGATCTGCCCCTTCCCGGCCGCTATCCGGCACCGTTATCCCCATTACCCGGACCGATGGGCACTGTCCCGGGGCGCTGCCGTGTCTCTCCCAGGGGACAGCCGAGACGACTTGCGCTCTGTCCCAGGGACGCGCCACGAGCCCCTGGATCCCTCCTCCTCCCACCCACACCCGGATCCCGGCGACCCACGTGCAGCTTGGCCCTGGCTGGCTCCGCACTTCTGGGTCGCCGCGTCTCCCGGAGATTTCTGGGCGCGGCCCCACCACCGGGACCCCCTGGGGGTGGAATCCGCGAGGCGGCGTCCAGAGTGGGGCGTCCGGGCCGTGCGGGCGCGGGGACGCTGCGGCCCGCTGGCACACAAAGGAGGCGGCGGGAAGGCGGGGCGGGGCGGGGCGGGGGCGGCAGGAAGGGGCGGGGGCCTGGCGGGCGGCGATAAAGCCCCCGCCGAGGCGGCCACTGGCTAGCGCTCTGGGGCGCACGGGCTGCTCCAGCTACGCGGAGTCTGCAGACGCCACCGCCTCTTCCTTCCCTGACCCTCCTCCTCGCCGCCGCCGCCGCCGCTCTCCGGCCTCCGACTCCCCGCCCCGCCGCCACCGGCTTCGGCTCGGGCCGCGCTGCCCTCTGCGGCCGCCAACTGGGGATCCCGAGCGAGGGGCGGTGAGTACGGGCTGCGCGTCCCGGCCGATCCCGGGCGCCCGGGGCCGGGAGGGGAGCGCCTGCCACTGCCCCAGCCCCTGCCCCTGCCCCGGGGACAGTCCCTCCGCGCGCCGCCGGCTCGCCGCCGCGACCTTTCGCTCGGCGGGGACGCTGCGGGGCCAGCGGGGCCCGGGGGCGGCGACGTCGAGGCGGAGGAACTTTCTCAGTCGCCCTCCGGCTGCCGCGGCCAAGGCTGCGTGTGCGCCCCGGCCCCTGTGCCCGGGAACCCGAGTAGGACCCGGGCAGGGCGAGGAGGGGCCGCGCGGCTGGGGCGTCCAGGTGTGTCCGCAGCGGGGAGTCCAGGGCAACGCGTGGTTTCCGCCGGCACGTCCTAGCTGGAGCCCGTAACCCTGAACCTGAGGTACCCAGGTACTCGCGGGTGTCCCCTGCCCCGTGCTTGGCATGTGCGCCGTTCTGCAAGGAAAGGCAAACGGACTCTTTACTTATTGTTCCCACAGCCTGGCAAGGTGGGGGTGACCAGTGGTTTGGGGGAGAGCCTTTCCATTGGCCTCTGGCACCTGTTTTAACCCTATGGAGCGGGTCTCTGCTATTTTCATCTTCTGTACAAATAGTAATTGCGATGCAGATTAGTGGCTACAGGTAAGGTGAAAGTACTCAGAAATTGTGGGCGGAATTGGGTGTTCGGCAGGACTGACAGGGGACAGAAGGCTCCGATTACATAAGACAGCTCTCTACCTCTAGGTATTGTGGAAGATGCTACTGAAGGCTTTGGTGTTTTGGTGAACGAAAAATAATCTTCATGCGTGTCTCTCTTGAGACATCTCAAATGCTGCTGTGCCTTGCTTTGACTACTTTGCAGAGAACATTCTTATATTTAGCATCGACATAAAAAGGTTTTTGAAGGTTTGACTTCCTCTTGCAAGCCAGGAAGCAGTTAACTTCTCTGAACTGTACAGGAACAATTTACGTGATAATTTTTTACTTCGCAGATTTTTATATCAACAGTTGAACACAGATAACTGAAAGAAATATAAGCACTGCAATTTGGTCTATCTAAAGCGCACTTCCAAAATCGAAGATACTTTCAAGGCTATCTGCATCTCTAAATCAGTAATTATGTGCTGTTTGCAGTATTTCAGGAAAAATTTCCTTCAGCTATGCGACCGAAGGTGTTAGCCTAACTCTAAGGTTTCTTTCCACCCTTAAGTTTTGATTCTCTATTAAAATAATGTTTGAAAATACTGTCCAGTGTAGAGCAATTATCGAAGGTCATCAAGATGTCATCTATTTTTTATTCTTTAAAAAAATGAAGCTATACGGAAAATTCCTGTCTGCCATGAACTTCGCATATTAGCATAATTTTGAAAGGACAAAAATGACTCAGTCTGAAAAGGATGTTAATTTTCAGTTCCGGACCTAGGGGATTAGTACGAACTAATCAGGCTGAGGAGGCAGAGTCTGGAAAAGAGCTGGTGGCTTGGCCAGGTCCTGGCTACTCCTCTGTGTGGCTTCCTGTGCCGCCCTGTCTTTCTCCCACAGCGCCGTGGACTTGGGCTCCCCGGCTTCCCCTCCTCTCCTCCCGGAGTCTCTGTGGGGGATGCTCTCCGTCCTTGACCGCCTCCAGCCCAGTGACCTCCTCCCACTCTAGCTACTGACTCCCCTGCATCCAAATCCTGCCTTTGCCCAGAGAGGCTCCACGTGTGAAATAAACTTCAGCATTTCAGTGTCCCTGAACAGCCCTTCCAGGTTGCTAACTGGTGCTCCCACCGCAACCTTCTTCAACATAAGAGGCCTCTTCCCCTCCTCCTTCCCCTTTGGCAGGTGACTTCCGGGCCCACTCTACCCAGTGAGTAGGGCCACTGGGTTAAAACCTCTCCGTGTCCTACCTCATTTCCCTCCAACAGAATTTTCTGAATTTAGCCAGTCATTCAAGAAATCTTAAGCATCTGCTGCGTCCAGGCAGTAACACATGGTAAATATAGAAGGTCCCTGCTCTCTTTCAATTGTCGTTCTTGTGGGAAGAACCAGACAAAGAGCAACCTGAATTAGGCTATGATGAAACATGAATAGGGTAGAATAAGAGAAAAAAAAGTGGGGGCAGGGAACCCAGCGAAAGTTAGACGGCTTCCCTGTGGCAATGCCTCATGTCTCCCTATGGAACCTTTTCTCTTTTAATAGTATTTTTAAAATTCCATCACCTCTTTTCCCTTATCCACACCTTGTCTCTAGCTACCACCAGGTCTCCCTGGGCTTCCGAAATGAGTTAACACGTCCCCGGTCACTCCCCGCTTCTGCGCTCTCTGCAAGCCGACCACAGTTGCCCCGGTGTAGCCGACCCCCTAATTCCTGCAAGAGCCCCTGAGCCCTCAGGGGAATGAGATGTGGATCTTTCCTTCCTCTTTGGTGCTTTCTTCCTTCCCTAGTTGTCATCTCCGCCTGCGTTTCCTTCTGCCTCCCTGGCACCTCTCAGGGTGACCCAGGGCTCTGTCCTTATTCCTCTTCTGCTCTACATGGCCTTCGGGGGACCACGTGCCCACAGCTCCCACTCTCGCCAAGTGCAAAGTGAGGTCCAGATGGGTGACTCCAGCGAGTTACCTGCCAGCTGGTGGACTTCTCCATGCCATTTAGGCAAGAAACCTACAATGAGTCCAGAACTGGTTTTTGTCCTCGTCATCCATCCCAGACCCAGTGCATCCTTAGCCAAAACATGTCTTATTTATTTATTTATTTACTTACTTACTTATTTTCTTGGTGGCGGCTCTGCTGTTCGCCAAGGTGCCGAAGCAGGAACCTCACAGTGACGTAAGACTCTTGGACAGTTGTCACATCGTGTTGCTTCTCCAGGCCGCGGCGTCCCGGAAACCCCTGCTGTCATCACACTGGCCTTGGCTGGCTTTAGTGTACAGAACTGGCCAAAGGGTGGCCAGTGTGCCTTTTATAGCTGGCAGGTGTGCTGTTGGCCTGGACAAAGTATACAAACATTGAGCTATATTTAGAAATATTAAGATGTCACTTGGATTTATAGCTTCTCTTAAAGTCATAAGACCTGGGACATGAGGCTTATATTCCCATGTGGCAATGCTGGGCTGGCTTGGAGTTTCCAGGGCCCCCTGGACCCGTGGTCCTCGCTTACAGTAGCTTCCTGGCTCCCATGGGCTCTGAGCTAGAAGCCACAGGTGGGAGACCATTGGCTAGGAGACCATGACAGCCTGTGATTCCTTAGTGGCTGGCTGCCTGGTTTCTCATGCCTAGTTTTGCACCCCTTTCAACCGTCTTCCATGTGGCTGCTGGGATGACTTTCCTTCTGCCCCTCGAACCCAAGTCTGCTTGTGTCCCTGCTGATAAAACCCAGTGCCTCCTCTTGTCATTGGGACACACCCTGACTCAGAAGGAGTGCTTATGCTGTATCCCAGGTTAGGTATCTCAGATTGAAAGGTGAGCTCTCAACCATCTTTCTGTGGCATTGCACCCAACTTGCTCTAAGGAGGGTGGCCGATACATAAATCTCGTGTTACCTCCCCTGTGTCGAGATGCAGTCTCTGCTGTTTACAAACCATTTCACTGACCTCGCCGCCTTCCCACTTTCTCACAGCCTCCCTGGGGGCAAGCGGGGAGACTCAGCGTGGAGGTCCGGCCGCCCCAGCAGCTCTCAGCCTTTGGAATGTGCTGGGCCCTGCTTCCCACATAATACCCAGGGCCACTCAGTTGCCTTTGGACAGTCCTGGCCCAGGCCCCCTCAGCACCCAGCCAGGGAATGTTCCACAGTGCTCCTCTTTCCCCCACAGCAACGCCCCAGGCTGCCGGCCATTTGTAACAACCTGACAAAGTTTAAGCTTCCTTCAGCCCCTCCCCACCTCCTTGTCCCCGTTCCCTTCCCCAAACTTTATTTTCTTGCAAAACTGAACTTCCTGCAGACTCCGCACACCCTCCTTGCTTTTGCAACTACCAAACCTCTGCCTAGAATTCTTTCTCTCTGTTTTGTCTGCATTGGTTGTCTGGGTAACTTCTGCCTTTGTCAAGACTCGGATCTGGTATCACCTTTTCCAAAGAGTCCTTCCTGAAAATCACCACCCCCCGACCCTCCACAGCAGGTGTGTGGCCTATGAGCACACACATCCTCCCTCCGCTGTGGATGCCTCTGGTGGCAGTGACTGTCACAGCAGCGTGCCTTATCCGCCAGACTCTACGTGCCAGGCACCCATGCCCAGGTGTAGCTTCATTTGTGCCCACACACCCAAATGACCCAAAAGTGGTGCATGATGCAAAGGCATTTAGTGGGTACCTGAACCAAACCATACTCCTTTATATTATAAATTCACTATATATTTCATGAAAGAGTGCTTGTTTTTCAGGCTTAAAGGGGTGCCCCTCTCCAGACCTCCACCCAGGTTTTGGTACTTCTGCATTTAATATACAGGGGTGGGCGAAAGTAGCTTCACAGTTGTTCATGCGGAGAAGGAGATGCAGGTTCTGCTAATTACAGTAGCTTTATGAACTCTGTTTCGCATACTCGCAGGTCGAAACCCACCTTTGCCTCACCCTGTATATCTTCACATTTAAAAAAAATCTGATCAACCATGTCTACTGAGATTGAACATTACTCAGGAAAAAATGCAGA
This sequence comes from Pteronotus mesoamericanus, assembly GCF_021234165.1. Classification (NCBI taxonomy): domain Eukaryota; kingdom Metazoa; phylum Chordata; class Mammalia; order Chiroptera; family Mormoopidae; genus Pteronotus; species Pteronotus mesoamericanus. The sequence goes on from NW_026555277.1 coordinate 4,711,980, forward strand.
AGAAAAAAAGCAGAAGTCTAATACAGAAGGGCTTCTGTGTCTGTTCGCTTCAGTTATCCTCATCTGAACCTTTTTTTGGCTTGCGTCTGTCTTCCTTGAGTTCCATGGGCTGGGCTGTACTCTCTATTTCATGATTTGTACCAGGTAGGAGAATGCTTTCTGCTTTATTTCCATTAACGTTCTCAATGATGGTGATGCATGCCCTCTTGCTGACTGGCTTCTTTTTTTTTTTCCATAGTGTTCATTAGTGTTTTGACTAATGTCTTCAGCCAAGTGTGGGGGGAGGAGCCCTGGGTCAGAAGAAGGTGTGAGCTGGGCCTGCAATGATTTGTATAGGTGACCATATAGAACTTCATTTCTCTGTCTATATAATGGATCGGTGCGTGTGTTGAAATAATGATCTGAAGGATGTCTTATTATTTTTAAAAATGTAATGTCAAGGCTTATTTTCTTGTCTGATCCAGCTTTCTCATAAATAAATATCAGGGCTAGAGGAAATTTTTTTAAAAATGTATTGTTTTAGGTTTATCTACATGAAATTCTTCTTTTTCTTTTAAACCTATGAGATTATTCAGCTTGACTCGTTAGTGCCCAGAGATGGCATTGAGGGCCAACATGAAGATTTGGTTTGTATTTCCACTTGGAGGGATTTATAAAAAATATCAAATAAGTTGTGTCCCATATACTTGGTTCTTCTTCATAAACCATTATCCCTACCCATAAATATGCCCATCTTTTTTTTCCAAAACTGTCTTTCCTCATGACTAGATTGCATGTCTGATCTGAAAAATCAATATTGGGTTTTTTTAAAAAAATACCCTTTGGTATGGAAGGGAGTCAAATGCAATAAACTACATCTTTAAGCCACTTGTAATCTATGAGTTCACAATTTGTCTAAGAACCCTGAAAGATGACTATGATTTCATTTCTCTTTTGAGAAATGCCACTTTTCGCCCAACAGTCTGTTTACACAGTCAATGATTCTCCCCTTATTCTGGGTCAATTTCTAGGGCTGGAGGTAAGCCCAGTCCAGAGGAGTTGGCATTCCTTCTGGGGCTTTTTGTGCCTGTGGATGGCTACTGAACCCAAGCAATCTTCTATTTGAAATTCCATTAATGCATTTTGACAAACTTGTCCCCTACTTCATCCTTGAATTCTTTCAAAAGTTGGGATGGACGCGCCCTAGTTCAAGATTAGATCGAGGACACTCCATGCTCTTGCTTCAGTTTGACCTCAGACTTTGTCCTTTGCTTCAGAAGATAATTCCAGAACCAGAATCTACTGTGCCTTTCTATTTTTATCAGTTCTTTCTTGAGAGAAAGATAATGTGCAGGAGATTTTTGTGTAAAAGGGGAAAAAAAATCCTTTGAAAAGGCAGAAGGATTTCTTGCAGTGGCTGCAAATCTTGGTGAATATAGTTTGTTTATATAATGCCCCTCTTAAGCCTGCAGTGAGAACTCTGGTAACCTAGGGTTTTAGCATTACTAGTTATTTCTCTTCCATTTAGTGCTAACTAATATAGCTCTAGAAAAAAAATAACTATTTGTTTTTAGCCTAAGCTTTTATGGACCAAATCTTGAAAGTGGGTATGGGCATGTGAGAGTTTAACGCCAAATACAAAGTTCACTCAAAACGAATGATTGTAAATGAAAATGGATTTTTCTTTTTTTTCTTTCAAGAAAATGGTGGATAAATAATGGCAGTGTTTGCTTCCTCTACTAATTTTTTTTTAATTTTAAGTAAGGAATTTTTAAGTAAGGAACTTAAGAAATTCTTATTGAGGATTTGGTTACTCTTTAGATTATATGAGCTATTAATACTGCAGTATGTTTTGGATAAAAGTGCAAAAACCCAAATCAAAATAATTGACACAAAAACGTGGCATGCAAGATGGCGCTACTGGTTTGCATTGCTGCCCCTGAGGCGTGGTGGAGGTGCCTCGGGCCCGGGAGGTGACTGGACCTGGAGACTCACCTGTGTGGCGCTCTCTTTTCTCCCTCCCTCCCTGTCTCTTGTCTCTGGAGGTTGTTCTCATTCAGGGGCCATGACTGTAGGTAGCTCCAGGCTTACTTCCTTATAGTCTATAGCCAAAGAGGAAAAATGAGCTTTCTGCCACTTCTAGTTGGAAAAATCATAGGGAGGCACTCTGATTGGTTCAGTTTGGGTCATGTGCTTTTTCTCTCTGGACCAATGGCTGTGCTCAATGGAATGGGAGATTATGATTGGCCAGTCTGAGTCACATGTTCAGTCCTGTGGTCAGCAGGAGAGGGAGCATTGAGAAAGCTGTTCTGGACAGGCAAGTTACCCCAACTGCCATTAATTTTTTCACTTGACAAGGGCTCTGTGTTGTCTCCTCGAGCCACATGTCTGCCTGTAGGACAGACACAGTATCCTTTCCACTTATACAGTGGGAAAGAAGAGTGTGGAGCAGCCCAAGTGTCCTTGATCCTCTGTACAGCCTGGATATGTCAATGCCAGAACCTGAACCCAGGTCTGTAAATGTGTGAACTGAGCGGATACCATAACTGTTCAAAGATTTATATCCCACCAGTTCTTCTAACTTCTCAAAAAGAAATTCCTGTCACACAATATGCCTCCTCTCAAAAGACCATCTTCTCACTTTGCTGCATGATATCCTTCAACGACACTGCTCAAACACATGCGATGGGAAGAGGCTAACACTTTTGTGTTATCTTTGAAGTAATGCTTTGATGCCTTGGGCCCTCAAACCCCTCCAGTTCCTTTCTTAGACACTTGTTTTTTCATTGGACTCGGGCTCTAAAATTAATATTGACCTTTCGGTTGAAAAGGTAAAGTGCATTTATCCAGAGTCCAAGGGGATAGATAACTGGCTGAGCTGGATAAAACTCAACATGACCAAAGAAAAAGTGGGACATGATTTTTAAAAGACGCCTAATTGAACTCCACAAACATATGAAGACTTAGAATGTTGTTTGAGATATAACTTTTCATAGTATTTACAGCTCTTATTTTTTAAATAGTTTATTTCAAAATTTGTCACATCCAAGTAGTTGATGTCCCCTTCTTCCTCCCCTTCTATAGTATAGTGAAGTAATTAGGAATATGGAGGATTTGGGCGCCAAAGGTTTTTGGTCTGGATCCAGGTTTGGTCAGTTCCTAGTTGGAGGCCAGGAGACTGCAGCCAATTTGCTAAACTTTTTCAAACCTCTCTTTCTTCATCTGTGAGTTGGGTATGAAAGTAACCATGTCTTCAGTCTTGTGAGGATGAAGTAGAGCATATAGTTCAGGTGCTGCACATGGGGGCTGGAATTGAGCGGCCTTCCAGGGAACGAGGTGGTGGGGAGGTTCGGCTTGTCCAGGTGAGCATTTACTTCCTCTGAGACTCATGTTTTCACTCTGTCTTTGACCTAGAGAATGAGCGACTTGCTCTGTGTGTTCACGTGCTTTGATGCCAGACTCCGTTCCTGTAACACTCTTGGTGGGCAGTACTCCGAGTGATCAGTTGGGCAGCTGTCCTTCCCGCAGCCTTCTGGGTCTTCCAGGGCTGGTCGGGGGCCAAGGACGGTCAATGTGGGGAGTGAACTCCCTCTTACTCCTGTGTGAGGAAATGTGAACAGCTGTCTTACTGGAGGTCTTTCTAGGCACGTTCTCCTGAAACCCGCTTTGTCAGTCCTCATTCTGAATGCTTCTATAGGTTGCATGGCAAAATGGGGGTTTTATTTTATTTTTTCTTTATTTTTATTGTTGACATTATTAGAGATGCCCCCCCACCACCACCACTTCGCTTGTCTCCATCCAGCTCCCAACACCCCCCCTCACTTTTCTCTGGCATCGCCACACCATTGTCTGTGTCTGTGGGTTATGCGTTTATGTTCTTTGGATAATCCCTTCACCTTCTTTCATCCCATCTTCCCCCTGCCCTCTGACAGCTGTCAGTCTCTTCCATGTGTCCACGCCTCTGTTTCCATTTGGCTTGTCAGTTTGTTTTGTTCATTAGATTCCATATATAAGTGAGGTCATATGGTATTTGTCTTTCAAGGCAAAGTAATTAAGTACAGATTTAGTCATTGTGCCTGTGCTCATGAATTCACAGTCACCAAATGTTGAATGTTGCCTTCGTTAAGGTCATGCTAGTTGCTGTAACAAATAAACCCAAATGTATGTCACGGCTCAAACATAATGGAGGGTTATTCTCCACTTGTATAAAGCCTAAAGTGGGTGTATCCTTTTCCAGCCTGGTGATTCAGTGACCCAGTCTCTGTTCACCCTGGGGCTGCTTTGTATTTTACAGCTGGTTCCCAAGGGCATGGTGCTTGTCGGCATCGAGCTGGTGGAGCAGGAAGATCATGGAGGGTTGTCTATGGCAGGTTTTGATGGGCCAGGTCTGAGAGTGGCGTGTATCAATTCTGTTCCCATTTCACTGACCACACTTCAGTCTGATGGTCACTCCCACCTGCAGCGGAGGCTAGGAAATGTAGTCCAGCTCTGTGCTTGGGGAGAAAAGGCAACGAGTTTGCTGGGGAGGTAACTACTTTCTATCAAATGAAATTTTATGAAGATGATGAAAGACCACTTTCATCATGGTCAGTAACATGGTCAGTAATATGCTGTAGGGATCTGGAATAAATAAAATATATATATATACATATACACACACACATATTTAAGACTTTGTTTGTTTTTAGAGAGAGGGGAAGGGAGGAAGAAAGAGAGGGTGAGAAACATCTATGTGTGGTTGCCTCTCTCATACTCCCAACTGGGGGCCTGGCCCACAACCCAGGTGTGTGCCCTGACTGGGAATTGAACCAGCGGCCCTTTAATTTGCAGGCTGGCACTGAATCTACTGAGCCACACCAGCCAGGGCCAGACATATTTTTACCTGTGAGGGTAACTGTCCGAATGCTCCATGCAGGGCTTCTCGTGGCTTAGGATAGATGTTTCAGGGGCAGTGTCACACATGAATTTGAAAAATGCCATTTCAGGGGCAACTTGAAAGAGAAGGAGCTGAGGTGCTCAGGAAAATTGTTAGGTGACTCAAAAAGTGAGGGCTGGCATGTAGAAGATGCCTGGGGCAATGCTGAAGCACATTGCTTCATGGAAGGTGGGAAGAGAAAGAAAAGTGCTCGTTCCAAATCATAACTTTTATGATTTTACATATTGGTCATAAAGTTTATTTAGTCAGGTTGACCAAAACTTGGGTGGAGTGGAGAGGGGTTAACGGGAATTTTCTCATTGGGAAAAGGAGAGGAGTGTCTTATTTGGGAAATATCACACATGGAGGCGCCTGTACTTAGAACTTTATCAAAAAAAGAAGTTTATGCTGGAAGAAGGGATGCCCTCACAATGTGGAAGAGGGTCGCCAGATACACTGAAAACACCGTTCTGCCTGTGGGAACAGAAGGGGAGGCGGACGTTCCCAAATGGGGTCCGTGCTAATCCCCAGCGCTGACTGAGGGAACTAAAAAGGACCCGGAGGGACTGAACAGGGAGAGAGAGGCAGGTGATGGGAGTCTCCGCTGTCTCCTGGGGAGAAGCCGCTGGCAGTGTCCATCGCCTGGTGACATGCATATCCCTGCGGTCTGTCACCTGTTCCTTGCTGTGTGATGTGGGCAGATGACTCAGTCTCCCTGCTTTTCTGTTGCCTCAACTGTATCCCTTCAGCGAGATGACACACATACAGTAGGAGCTTTATAAATGTGCCCCCCCCCCGCCCCACCAATCCCCTCTGCAGCTACTCACCAGCTCCGTTGTTGGTGAGTATCTTCTCACCGTGACTGGCTATGAGAAACTGGAGAGATGTTCTGTCACTATAAAATTGTGACAAAAAGAGGATGGGCCTCCTCCACGCTTAAAGATTCCTCAGTGTCGTAGCTTATAGCGGAGGTTAGGCAAAGGCAAAGGTAGCAAGAAGAACTTTCATGAAATCATTGATTTTTAGTTCCTGAAATTCTTGTTCTTCTGCCTTAGCTTTGGATGTGGAGGTACAAAAGGGCTGGTCCTATGAGGAAAAGTCCCGTGGTGCCTAAGACTTGTCACATCATTTCTCAGGACAGTGTCTCATGCGATCCTTATAACAACCTTCTGAGGTACAGAAGGGAGTGGGTTATCATTGATCTATAGCGGAGGAAACTGAGTCACAGAAAAAATTATGTGATTTATCTGAAGCCAATAGATCTAGGACTGGACAAGAGGCCTATTCCACAGTTGTGTTAAGGTGGACACAGGTTTCTTCTTCTTTTTTTTAATCCTCACCTGAGGACATTTTTTTTTTTTTTATTGCTCTCAGAGAGAGAGAGAGGAAGGAAGAGAGAGAAACATCGATGAGAAAGAAGCATCAATGGGTTGCCTCCTGTACATGTCCAGACCAGGGGTCACATGCACCTGGACTGGGGATCAAACCCATAACCTAGGTATGTGCCCTGACCAGGAATCAAACCCAAAACCCTTCAGTTACGGGACAGTGCTCCAACCAACTGAGCCACACGGCCAGGGCAAAAGGGGACACAGGTTTCTTCTGGGAAATAGCTGAATACCTCTCCTAACCCCACCAAATCCCTTCAGAAGGCATCAGTGGGGACCTCAGCAAAGACCCTTAGGCTAGAGGAGGAACCTCAGTATTTGGGTGACTAAAACCAAGTTTGGAATTGTGTTTCCCATCAATTCACATGGTTTCTGAGGTCTGCAGCACTTTGCTTGTCAGATGGTTGCCTGGGCTGGGGGGTGGAGGGAGTGGGAAGAACATGTAAATATAGAATGGTCATCTTCTTAAATATGTCTTTGGGGTTTTATTTGTTTACAAACTGTTTGTACTGAAAGAAATGAGCAAAATACTGAAGATAAAAGCAGAGGAGCCCTTCTTAAAGTGGTTACTAATGATCTAATCTTTCCTATTCCTCCTTCCCTCATCCCACTTTAGAATATTTCCAGATCCTATGCCTATAGATATTCCTATCTTTATTTACTTGTTTCATTTACTTTGGGAGACATTTCTGTCATATAATATTCCTTCAGAAGTTAAAATGATGGAACCAGGGACTCGTAACCTCTTACACACATTCCCAACTTCCTCTGCAACTATTTTACAACACTTGTAATATGTGCCCAACACTTCTGCTGCAGGAGGCGGACGGGCTTAACCTGGTTGGGTCTCTTGTAGCACATCTGTATAGAGAGGGGACTCACTCACAAGAGCCAGAATGGGACGCTGAGGAAGAAGGGATGAAAGTATACCCAGGCGTCACAGAATCGTCTCTGTGGCCAGAACTTGTCTCAGAGCATCCCTGGTCATCCAGTGAAAAAATGGAATCCCTTTTTCATGCGAAATCTTTAATAGATTTGGGGAGGCGGTAGGAAGGATGTTGCCTCTCTATTTTGCCAAATCATTCATCCCTGAACTTCATCAGTGACCCTACAGGGGCACGTAGGTGTATTAGGAAGCTGATGGAGCTACACTGAGCTCTTCCTTTGTCTCCTTCCTTCTCCGGTTTTGAAACAAGCTCAGCGCTTTCCTGTCTTCCCTCCATTTGCCCTGGGGAAAATATATTGTAAATAAATACTCAGTGGAGCCAAAGGGAGAAGAAAAAATATAGGATGGGTCACAAAGTGGTGCTGCATTCTATTTGTGTGATATCCAAAAAGCTGATCGCAAGAGGCACACTGGTGTGCCACCAGAATTTTTCAAACGTGCGACACCTGACTAATTAGTCAGGGGCACTGACCTCTTTTTCCTTATTGTCAAATAAAGCAATGGCAACAGCCGACACAACCATAGCCATCGGGTGTGAATGAATCAGAATTATATGCTTTTTGTTGTTGTTGTTAGATCAGCAAAAAATATAATATAGTTTTTGGTGTGCCACAGAATGTTAGTAGTTTGTTTATGTGTGCCATGAGATGGAAAAGGTTTCTCATCACTTGCTTGGGGAGATTCACAGCATGAAGCAGAGAAGCTAAGCCAGATTTTGTCAGCGCTCCCGGGCTGTTACAGGTCAGAGAGACTGGCAGTTACCAGACATAAGAGACGGAAGAATGGAAAGACGGTGCCTTGACCAATGAACCTATTCTCCACATTGCCCAGATCTTCATGGGAAGCCCACTTGTTACGGGAAGGTTAATTGGTAAGAAAGCAAGCGAGAGAGATGACGACTCGAGTCACAGGACGCAACCTGGGTTAGTTCCCTATGGCCTTTTGGGGCAGTTCCTAGTCAGTCAGAGCCAGGAGGCCGTTGTCAGCAGGGTTCCACGTGGTAGGTATCTTCATGCCCAGTGGTTGGGATTATCTATGTCTTTGTTACAAATAATATAGGACATTATAGAATCATGGAATGGACTGACAGAGGTAAGGGGGAGGAGGGAGAAGGCTGTTTGAAAGAAGGTGGAGGAAGTAGTCAAAGGCCATATAGGAAGGACCCATGGACAACGGGGGTGGGGACTGACTGTGGAAGTGGGGGGTGGGCTGGGCGGAGGGGGATCAAGGGAGAAATAATTGCACCAACTGTAACAGCATAAACAATAAAACACTTTGAAAAAAAGACATTGGTCCTTGGTGACAGGCTGTTGAATCAGATCATTCCTGATGCCTGCAATTGTTTCTAATTCAGTTTCTTAATTTATGGAACAAAAGCTAAGGGTTAAAGGTTTTCATATCTAACAAATAACACGAAGTTGTGAGTACTACTTTAACTCGATAAATGTGCACCAGGGGCCTACTGTGTTATTTGACTTTAAATTCTGATGCTCTTAATTCTTTGTTAGCTTATCATCTGTCGGTCGCCGTGGCCACCAGGGTAAGTTATGGCTGCTTTTCTCATTTTCACCTCCTAGTAATTTGCTGTACAGAGGGACATTAACGATCAAACTTAATGTGATTGAATGTAAAGGCAGATTGAGCCCTTCCTTGTTTGCCTGGAACCCTTAACGCTCTCCACCATGTTGAACCTTGTTTCTTAGTCCTTTGAGTACTTCTTCCTCTATTCATCTGTGGCCCTAAAGGTCAGGCTGGGCTTTCCCTTCATCCCTGTAGCGTCTACCGATGTGGTGCACGACCTCCAACCTCCAAAACTGTTCGATTAACCAGGAAGCCTCTTAAGCTCTACTAGAAATGGAAGATGATCGTGAATCTTGTGACTACACTTTCACTGAGACCCCACGTCTGGGCCCCCCTTCTTGGGCACATGTTACTTTGACGGTCCCTTTGTCAGTGTCACAGACGCTGCCAACTCCCGTTGGATCAGCCATCAAGAATATTGAGATCCTTTAACTCCAGGGCAGCGCCGTGAACACTTAAGGGATCACCGCTTGGGCTCCTGAGTGAAGGATGTTATACCTGGTTCCTTCCTCCTGGCAGGCATCTCACCGGTGTTTTGGAGATTTTCCCAGGAAACACAGCCCTATTAAAGCCATTGTTTTGAAAGTCACTCAAAGCATTAAAATCTCAGGTCATCAATTCATAGCATGAAAATTTAGGAGTGGCTGGGGCTTCAGGCAAGCAATATTGACTTAAATATGTGGAGCACTTTAAGACAGCATTTGATTGTACCTTTTAAAATAGAGAGCGCAAATTGAAATTCCTCCTGGGTGCTTTAAATCATGCATTATATGTGCAGTATTTTCAATTAGCTGCAGAAAAAAAAATTTGTTCCATGTGGCTCTATTTTTACAGCTGGGAATTGCCCTGAGAACACAATTGACTATTTCATATGTGTGAGATTTATTTAAATGACTCACGGGGCATTTGCAATTTAACCAACAATTGAAAATATTGTTGCCGTGTGGCAGGTAAAATGAGGAAGTCATTTTGCTTTCCTGAGGTCCATTTTGCTTCAAGCTCAGTAGTCGTACATTAGTGCAAGGGGCAGGCATGAACACGGGTTTAGAGCAGCACTGAGATTCAGTCTTTCACTTGCCATTCCTGGGTTGTGCCACAGCAAGGACAAAAAGAGAGTGCCCGAGGGTTCTGTGGGATGGTGTTCTCAGGAAAGACCTGAAGCACGAAGGAGTGCTCTGTCTCTCTCTCCCGTTTTCACGTCCCAGACATGAAAGATCGGATCAGATAGCAGGAGCCCCTTCCTGTCCCCAGCTCTTCTCTGACTTCCTGTTTGTCCCCCTACCCCAGTTCTTTGCCATGTGTTTGACATCAGGCATCACCGAGAGTACTGACGCAGAGAGCTAAATCGAGTCTTGGGAGGGACCAACCACACCGTCCATGGCGGTTCATAAACATGACTAGGCATTTGGAATGCATGTTACCACTGAAAAGATGTTGTAAATGACGATTAGGTGATACTGCATTCACATGCATTATTGCTCATGTGATTCAGACAAAGTATGGATTAATTAGGCCTTTTGTGGGCAGAATTAAAATCTTAACCACCAGTTTTTAATTTTTCTCTGCATCAGTGGTTCTCAGCTAGGGGTGATCCTCCCTCTCCCCTCCAGGAACACTTGTCAATGTCTCCAGACATTTAATTTGGTTGTCACCACTGGGGACAGGGGGTACCAGCATCAGGTGGGTAGAAGCCAAGGATAATGCTCAACAGCCTATAATGCACACAGGACAGCCTCGCCACCCAGAATTGTCCCGCCCAAAGTGTCAATAGAGCCCATGCTGTGAAAGCTTGCTCTAGAATTTCTTTTAAAAAAATGTCTTCCCCAAATAATTTATGTCGCACCCTGCTTTTAAGATGGTGGTTACTATGTGAAGTGAATTATGTTGATGGTTGGACCTGCCTTCTCATCGATGCACTGAGTATATAGAGAGCAGCTCGGTGTCCCAGGTGCCATGTTAGGTGCTGGGGAAGAGCGGTGAACAGGACACACCAGGTCCTTGTCCCACCCACAGGCACAAAGAGAAAGGGAGATGACAGATGTAGTCTGAAGGAGTGCATGGATGGAGGCCTGAGGCTGGAAAGGTTCTGCGACCTCCCAGGAGGAGAATGTATCTCTAGCAAGAAGCCCAATCCAGACTGGGAGGCCTACTCACAGGCTATGGCAGTGGGTTTGCATGTTATTGTAAGAGCTTAGGGAGGCCTTTGAAATGTCTGATGCAGGTGTTGGCCTTGAGGGTCATGGTCAGTCTTCTCTGTCAGCAAGGTCCCTGGGCAGAGCAGACAGTGAGTTGGGTACAGGAGACTAATGTGTCTGTTGGTGGCTGCACTGGAGGCAGAGGAGGTAGAAAGAGTAGGCCATTCAGGAACTATCTCAGAGGAAGGATGATCGAGCTTGTCGATGGTTCTCGTGGGGTTGGGGAAAGGATGAAGGATGACACCCAGACGTCCCACTTCAAGCCTTGGGTGGACGGGGTACTCCACTTGCTGAGATGTGGAACCTGGAGGAACAGCAAGCCTAGAGATGGGAGGACTTTTTCCTCCTATCCTAAAATATCTATGAAAATGGATAAGAGGACTTCGTCTCTTTCTACCTAACTTAAAAAAAAAACACAACAAAACAGAAACAAATACAAGGTTTTAGAGTCTACCACACTTGCTAAAACTTAAGCTTTTTCTCCTGGAGGACCTCTTCCTTTTAGTTGCCATCACAATAGGCTTTCCAGTGCAGCTTGGAATCACTGCTAAATGGCCTCCTTGGGCAATCATCAGGCATTTTCTGTTATTTATCAGGCATTTTCTGTGTTAGCCATTTCCTCTAACTAAGCAAATAAACAGTGATGAGACTCAGCTTACAATCCAGACTTCTACCCTTGAATCTCTCAACCAGTGAGACAGGGCTGGTCTGGCTTTGCCACACTAAAATGTTTTAAAAATTGTTTCAGTCTAATCATGCCATATTTCAGTTCATGCTGGTAGGAAACACCTTTCCTTGTTCATGAACGTGGCAGTCTTGGGAAGAACATGAGGGAAATCAGCAGAGCCTGACACCCATTTGCTAAGTCACCCAGTGACCATCAGGCATTTCTTGACCCTCTCACCAGGGCCATTCACAGGGGCTGCATGGGGCCTGGCTGCTTGTCCCCTAAAGGACAAGGCCACTCTGGTCACATTCCCTGAGGACTTGTGACCAGAGGTGAAACTCTCCTAAAGTCACGCAGTAGATAGACCCTTGAATCCCTTCTACAGCAAAGAAGTGTAGGAAATGGCCTACAATTGAAAAAAAAGAGACCGTGAGTAAATAGAGAAGGCAGCTTTCAGAATTCCTTTCTATTTTTAGAAATTGGAACTAGGGGATATTTTGCAGTTGCGGGAACTGTTGCGATGGGTTGTCGAGTAGACCCTAAGAGGCGGAGGAGAGAGACCCAAGGACGTCTCAGCCATCCGCGGTGATGAGAGTAATGGCAGAGCCAGGGAGCCAGCTGTGATTGGTGCTCAGTGTGGTCACTGACTGACAAGAGAAGCTGAGATGTGTTCTCCTCTTTCATGCTGCACAGCAGCCCATAAGCCAGGGACTTCTATTATACCCACTGTACAGACAAAGAAACTGAGGCACAGTGAAGTTACGTACTTGTCAAAAGTCACGTGGGTAATTGGTGGCGAAGCTGGGGGGTGAACTTTGGTGGTTTGCCTCAGCAGCCTACAGAGGCCAAAAAGTCTAAGAATTGAAGTTGTCACAAATTATGCAAAGGCACAATTACGCCAAAGTATTGTTGGGTTTTTGTTTTGTTTTTGGGGGTTGTTTTTTTTTTTTTAGAACATTGACATTTTTAGTGTGCTCGCAGGATTGGGAAAGGAATTTGAATAAATAATAAAAAGCTGTCTTAAGGTGCATTTGTTTGCTGACTAAAATTTTAAAGCTTTTTTGTTTTCTTTGTTTTTACTTTCTATGTTGACAGAGCTGTAGGTTCTTACACAGTTGTAAAAAAAATAGTACAGAGAGATCCCATGTACCCTTCACCTAGTTCCCCCAGAGGGAACATCCTACATAACTACAGTACACAACAATAAATACCACAACTAGGAAATTGACATTGCTACAATCCATCTACCTTACTCACATTTCAGCAGTTTTATGTGCACTCATATGTGTGCACTTACTTCTGTGCAGGTTTATCAGCTGTAGATGGGGTGGCCGCCACCACAGTCAAGACACAGAACAATTCGATCCCAGGGACCCCTCATGTCAGCCTGTTACAGGCACACCTGCTCACATCCCTCCCATCTTCCCTAGCTCCTAGTAACTGCTAATATGTTCTCCATCTTAAAACTGTGTCATTTTAAGATTGTTTTATAAATGAAATCATGCAGTACATAACCTTTTGGAATTGACTTTTTTCACTCAGCACAATGCCCTTGAGATCCATCCAGGTGGCTGTGCATATCGGTAGTTCTAGGGTAGGTGTTCCACGATGGGAATGGGCCGTGGGTTGTTGAGCCATTCACCCACTGAAGGGCACCTGGGTAGTTTCTAATTGGGGGCTATTATGAATAAACCTGCTAGGAATATTGGTGTACAAATTTTTGTGTGAACATGAATTTTCATGTCTCTGAGATGAACGTCCAAGATTGCTAGATTGTATGGTTAAATTCATGCTTAGATTTGTAAGAAACTGCCCAGCTGTTTTCCAGGGTGGCTACCCCATTTTACATTCCCACCAGTGATGTGTGTTTTGTCCAATTCCTCTAGATCTTTTCCAGCATTTGGTGTCAACATTTGTTTTTTATTTTAGCCATTCTACTGGGTGTGTATTAACAGCCTATTGTGGTTTTCATTTGCATTTCCCTGATGGCAAGTGATGTTGAACATCTTTTCATGGACTTATCTGCCATCTGTGTGTCCTCTTCAGTGTAATGTCAGTTGATGTCCCTTGACCATTTTCTAGTTGGAATGTTGTTTTCCTTTACTGTTACATTGTGAGAGTTCTTTATATTTTCTAGATACTAGTCCTTGTCAGATATGTGGTTTGCAAATATTTTCTCCCAGTCTATCGCTTGTCTTTTCATCCGCTTTGCAGAGTCTTTTGTAGAGCAAAATTTTAAAATTTTGATGAGGCTGGCTTATCAGTTTTTCCTTTTTTGGGGTCATGCTTTCAGTATCAAAACTAAGAAAAAAGTAGGGTTTCAATTTCTACTTCTTCTAATGTGTGTGGTGCCTGGTGGTCGAGAAGGAAGGCTGTGGGGCAGGATGGACATCAGGGTTTGGGCTGTGATGTGTGTCATGATGAGCTCTTTGTCAGGCGATGGCCCCAGGGTAGACCTTGTCTCACAAAGACTTTAAGGCGATGAGGGTGTTCAAATAAATATATTTCCAGAATCTCAGTTTCCAGAACCATCCATGGTACCTCCTAACACCAGGCTTTTTGGTGCTTGAGGCCCTCTGTCTGGGACCTTCTACCCAGTCCCTTGCCCTCTCCCCTTTTTTCTGGTCATATCCATCACACCCACACATCACATCCACCGCGTGGCCCTTCCTCTGACGGCCTCCTCAGCCCCATCGACATTGTGGAGCAGACTTTCCTTGGTGATCACTGTTCCTCGGAGCCTTGTAGGATGTTGCTCTGCATCCTTGGTCCCTGCCCACTAGAGAGTAGCACCCTCCCCAGCAGCTGTGACAACTAACAATGTCTCCAGATGTTGCCGGACATTTCCCGAGGGACAAACCTGCTGGGTTGAGAACTAAGGCTCTAGACTGTCGGCTCCAGGACGGTCGGGGCTGGGCCCAGTTTCTTGCCCACTTTCAGCTCAGCACTGTGCCTGTCACGTGAGTGCTCCCCTAATATTTGTGAAATAGATAAGTGGACAAACTGTACCTACCACCTAGCAGTTGTTGACACAGCAGCCTTGGAAATAGCACCCTGACTTCAAACGAACCAAGTGCGTTTAGTTGTGAGCTTAGCTCTAGAAATGTGGAGCCCCGCCTCTTCACAGCAGAATATCGGTGCCATCCTCCCTCCCCCAGCTGACTGAGGTAAGGATGCATGAGTCTTGAGTTCCTGCCTGATTAAAGCCCACATCCTCCCTCAATGCTGCCAAAGCTGGGGCCCTCACCGCCCCGTGAAGAAACCCCCATCATGCACAGGGCTCCCACTAACTCCAAACTCTCCTTCTGAGAAGAAGAGGGCATCGCAGCGGGTAGAGGGGGCTCTCCCACAAGTGGCATTTTTGGGGTGATTTGGCGCAGGGTGAAAATGCTTGCCTGCTGGGTGTCTTTTCCCCTGTAGCTGGGCTCTGCCCCCTTTTCATGAGGGAAGGGAGGATAGCAGGCTTTGGGCTCAGCTTCGCTTCACTAATTAGTTCAGAAAGCTCCCAGGGAGTGAGTATAGCGGCTGTAAGAATAATTTAGCTTATATGTGCGCGTTTTAGGTTTTTCTCTCTGTACCTGGCAGTGCTGGTCCCTGAACCTGAATGATAAAGCTGGCTTTGGCTCAAAAAAAAAAAAAATTACAGTGGGAGTTGAGGAGAGCCCCGGCCGTGATGGGGAGCACAGGCCGACAGGAGGCGATGACTGGTTGGGTTCCCAGTCCCTGCTGCTGCTGCTTCATGGGAAGGATGTCAGGGGTGCGCAGAGGACACCCAGCCCTAGGAGTCTGGGGCTCCGCTTCCTCCTGCGAGGAGCAGCTGCCTGCTACAAACGAGCGCCTGTCCCGATGTCCCGCACGGGAAGCTTGGGTGATGCAGGCCTCTCTGCCTCTCTTCAACAGGCTGTCCATGAGCCTGGTCTGATAAGGGGGCTGACAATGCCAAGCTTTCATTACTGCTCTGGCCAGTTGGAGCATTGTCCTGTGGACTGAAAGGTTGCCGGTTCAATTCTTGGGCACATACCGAGGTTGCTGGTTCGATCCCCAGAGGGGGTGTGTATGGAAGGCCGCCTATTGATGTTTCTCTCTCACGTTGATGTTTCTCTCTCTCTCCCCCACCCCTCCTCTCTCTAAAAATAAAAATTAAAAAAAAGTTTTTTAAAGCTTTCATTACTGGTAATGCACTCTCTCCTTCTGGAAGCCACAAAAGGGAATCTCTGTGGGCCTCCGGTTCTTTCCTTTCCCACATAGAGAAGCCTGGATTTGAAAGTTCCAGGGAGAGCCATGGTGACAATTGGTGTCAATGCAGTTGTTGCTTTGACAAGGAGCAGCCTGTGCCTTCACCCGGAGGCCTGGATGCTAAATTAAGCAAAGTCAGTGGTATCTTCATTTGGAGGAGAGTGGCAATGCGTGCCTTCCCGTGCGCCAGCAGGGTTTCTCGCCCCTGGCACTAACACTTCGGGCCAGATCATTCTTGCGTCTTGGGCATCGTAGGCTGTTTAGCAGCAACACTGACCTCAACCTGCTGGATGCCAGTAGCACCTCTTCCCAGGTAGGACAACCACAATGTCTCCAGACATTGCCAGTTGTCCCCTGGGGAGCAGTGGAGCCCCCCTCCAAGTTGACCACTGCACTAGAGTAACAAACATTCCTTTCAATTCTTGTGCCTTGTGAAGCTGTGGTCACTTGTTTACTCCGAGTATTTGATGATTTAAGCGCAGGACAGAGAGGCAGAAAGAAGGCAGTGTTTCTTCACTTTTTCCTCAGCTGACCCTTTAAACTCTATCACAAGAGGCAGCGTGATATATTGGTGAAGAGTGTCCATTTTTAGACTCTTCACCTTGTACACTCTGTACAGTCTGGGCAGCTTATTTAATTTTTCTGGACCTCCGTTTTCATCATCTGTAAAATATAAATACTCATGCCTACATCTTAAGTTGAAGGTTCAGCAAGATGTTGAATATAAAGCTCCCAGCTATAGAGTCTCGCACATGGTAGACGTTCAATAAATGATGGCCATTATTTTTGAGTACTTAAGAATGTAGTCCACAAGTTTTAAGCAAGTTGGAATTTTTAAAGTTAGCAATAAAAGTTGCTGCTACCTAAAATAGTAATGAGATCAGTTAATTTCCACCGAATTACAATTTATTTCATAAACATTACTGAGGTCCTGCTGTGTACCAGGTACTATGCTAAATGCAGGGAATGAAAAAATTAATAAACTGTAATCATTGAAACTAAATATTTAATGTGTAGTTTTAGTCACATGAATGGTTCAAGTCACATGCATCAAAATAAAACTTTACACCACTTGCTGAAAAAACTCAATATGAAATGGTCTGTGGGTTGTAATGGGGTGTAACATTCATTTTAGTATATATAAAGGGCTCTCACTATATTGCTTCTCAACCCTTTCTGTTTTTCCAGTAACTGGTTTTTTTAATTCAAGTTTTTTGATCCAGTGATTGAAGCTGTATTTTTGTGCTCTGTTGCCTCTTCTGTTCCTCCACACTACACATTTCGGCTGATCTCGGTTCCCACTGCTGTGTTTTTATAAACAGAAAAGGGCTGCTTGTTTTAAGTGAGGTGTTCATTGTAGAAATTTTGGAAACTATACACAACAATATAAAGAATAATAAACTATATCATATTCCTACCATCAGAAATAAATGTATAGATAATATTTGATACCCTTCTTTCTAGTCTTTTTGTGCCTGTGTGTTATTTTTACATAGTTAATTATACCATAGCTTTCTTTTTTTCAATTAAGATACATCAGGCTGTTACCATATCTTTATGATATTATGTTAGACGGATGTCATGAACTGACCCTCATTATTGGATGTCGTAGATCATAGGCTCCCAGACGCATTCCTGAGCCAAAGTGCAAATGATTCATTGAGGAAGGGCCCCCAGATGACATGGTGAGAGGGTGAGGGAAGTGGGTATTAGAAAGGGGAGCTGCCAGTCAAGGAGGAGCTACCAGGTGAAGTCCCACACTCAGCCGAAGCCCAGAGAGCTCTGCTGATCTACGCCACCTTGAGGTGGAGAAGCTGGGCTCTTGTACTCTCAGCCCAGCAGTCAGTGGCTGTTGGCCTGTGGAGGGGAGGAATGATGTGTGTCAGCTCCTAGCCACTTAGAGCCCACTAAAAAAGTGGGCTTCAACCCCACTAGCAATTCTCTGAAGGTGACAGGTGCAAACTGTTAGCAACAAAGCACACAAAAGCTAGAGGAGAAATGCACAAAGCTGGTGAAAGGTCACCCACAGGGTCCCTTCCATTAGAAATGTTGGTTGCAATGATCATTGCTATTGCCAATTGCAGTACTTTATTGCAAAGAATATCGCAATGATTTTGCTACTAGAAATAACTCCAAAGTGAACATTTTTAGACCCGTATCTTCTTGATTATTACGTTAGGATTGATTGATAGAAGGGATATTACTGTTCCAATAGGTGTACACATTTTTAAGATGATGTATACCAAAAACTGCCTTTCGGAAAGATTTTTATGAATTTACACTTCTGACACTTACTCTCCATTTTTTACTAGCAACAATCTGGAGTGCATTGATTTCTCACCTATGAATTGAAGACCCGTCAACAACATCAGGGTTATTCTAAGGAGTCAGAAAAATCATGTTCATGCTCCAGCTTTGAGTATAGGCTGGGTAAATAATATCTTAAAATATGATCTTTGAGATGTAGCCAGATGCTGTTAGAGATAAAAAGAATTTGCAGTTTATTAAAGTGTTTATGAATTCTTGGTAGTTTTTTATCATGTACTTTTACAAGTGCTAAAACTATAATTAGTCATAAAGTATTGAATACTTTCTCATGTCTAAAAAAGGCTCTTCCTTCTTTTAAAGACTGCGAACCACTGGTCCATATCAATATAATGTCTTGAGGGATCTCTTGGCTATTGATTAGGAAATCACCCATTTGAATTGTTACATCTTAAAGATTTGTCAACAAGAAAGTCTATAGGACTTGATACTATAAATAAGAGAGATTTAATGATTGAAAAACATATCTCAGCATCATTATAGGTTTTTTGGGACATACTCAGCCAGCTCCACCCCCACCATGATTCAATGCCTCCATTCTCTTCTAGAGACATTAAAACACACTGGCATTGTCTTATTCTATGTCTCAAATAGTCTAAGGAAGCACAGTTAGGGCTTTATCAAATGGAAGTATTGTTTGACCCATTTTCTTAGCTTGATCCTTGAGATTTTCTAAGTAGCTGTTGAAAAAAAAAATCAGGTCTTGAGTATTGAGGAAAAGAAGGGGCAGGGGACCAACATTTACTGACCGCCTATTCTGAGCCAGATAATGTGTCTGTCTGTCTGTCTGTCTGTGCTTATGAAATTCCCATGGCCACCCTTGATATTTGATTTCTGATAGGGCACAGAGAAAGCTGAGTTTGATAAAGATTGTGACTTGCCCTGGATCTCTTGGTTAGTGGGGAATAGAACTAGGATTTGAACCTTAGATTAACTTTCCCTCACACTTAGAGGAAAACAGAATGTCCCATAGGCTTGTATTTTAAAAGATGGGCAACTAACAAATCCTCAGTTTCCTTCTTCTTACTCATAGTCTTCCCCCTTTACCCCCAAAAAAGATTTAAGAATGAATAATAGGAGGATATAAGGCACATGGATGTCAGTTGAAGTATATGTAGTACAACATGTATCTCTGCATTGAAGGAAACTTTTAGACTTTGTTGCCATACATTTCTGTGGCTGGGCATTTCTTTCCTGAGTCTCCTTAGGTTTATGTTTGGCTAAATTAATCAGTGTCATATATCAAGTATGCATTTTGAAATCTGATAAAAATTTAAGAAGGAATTCAAAGAGGTCTCTAAGCCTCTCCCCTGCAACCTGAAGGAGCACGTTGTCATTTAGCACTTCCTGTTTCTTCTCTGAAGTTTGAAAGATGCTGACTCATTCTGATAATACAGGACACTTCCCAGGGTATCAAAATGCCCTTTTGTTTTGCTCATTCCTCTCCCTTTCTGCCTTCAGAGAATGTGGCAGACGTTTGGAAAATGAAGGCAGGCCTGGGTGGACGCACCTCAGGAATGTCTGTGGAGATCTGAGGGACCAGAGCCCTCTCACTTCTACAGGACTGTGCTTGAGACTCACCCCCAATGGTTTGTGCATGAACAGCCCCTGTCACTTTGCAGATCAGCCTTCCTCTCTGTGGGTCGACCCCTGAAAGTCTCTAGAAGTCACTAGACACCCTGAAGAGTTAGACCGTGGCCTGTTGCTAAAGGTATTGGTGAGAAACACTTGGCATGACTGTGGCAGTTCAGTCCTGCCTAAGGCCACTTAGGAGTCTCAGTTTGCAGTCTCATACCTTTCCTTCACATTTATTTCTTTGGAAAAACTGTCCAAAAAAATAAAAAGAAAGAAACTGTTGGGCGATGTCCTGATTCTCATATAATCTGATGTACTGTTTTTCTCTGCCTCCTGTAGTCTGTCTAGAAGGAATGGTTAGTCCGAAGGTAGAAAAATAGGGGCTCCAGGTCCTACGAGTGAGGATCCTGGAAATAGAGGTCAGAAGGATATCAGAGCTTTCCCAGTGCTTGTGAAAGTGTCATCTTTCATTAAAGGAGGGTAGCGGCTCGTTGTCATACCTCCCGCCTGCCAATGTACATTAGGGGACTCTCCTTGTCGCGCTGTGTGCCAGTTGTTCATTTCAGACACTCGCCTGGTTAGCATCCCACTCTCAGGATGAGTCACTGCCTTCACATGAGCATGACCCATTTTGATTAGCCCAGCCCAACTTTAATGCCCAGCTCTCCCCAATCTTTTCATCATCCAGCGTGCCTCCCTTGGGCTATGTGGCCGTGGGAGGCAAACTGATTCATGGGTAAACAACCTATATTTCATCATTTGAATTTCATTATTTGGATATAGGCCAGAGAGTGATGTAAGCACATTTTGGACTTTCCACGTTAGCAATGCCCAGTATTCCCAGCGTTAGCTTAGAGTTTTATTAGGTGAGCATCCTCAGATTGTGGTCTCTCAATGCTGCCTCCCACTAGAGGGAACCAGAGCCCTTTAGAAAAGTGGCTGGTTCCACCTGGGACAGGAAGTGTGCAGAGTGAGCCTGGAACATGTGGTCAAACCCAAAAACAGAGAAGCTGAGGAGACTACAGGTCGTACGAACAGTTCAGGAACCAACCTGAAGAACTTCGTCTTGAACATCAGCAAGAACAGTAAAATTTCATTGGATCGAGGCCCTTACAGTATGTTTAAAAAGCATGAGTTTTTATACTAAGAAAAAGCATGAGTTTTTATACTAAGAAAACCCCTCTGGTCAACTCTAAAAATGCTAGATAACCAACATACTGTTGTGAGAACAATATAGGGAATGACTCAAGCATTTATCCTGCTTTTGCTGTACAAATTGAACCTCAGGATAACCAAATCATTGGTTATGGACAATTTCTTTTTATAGAAGTGTTCCAGCTAATGAAGAAGGAAAGTTAGAATTACAATAGCACCAGTGGGCAACCCCTAATAAAATAACCCACTTAAGCAATGATCACGAGTAGCTGCTAAGGTCACACACACACACGACAAATGGCCACTGTCTCCTTCTCCCAGCGCCAGGTATAACGCCTCTATGAACTATTCTCACAAAAAAGAAATTTGAATCTGATCAGTCCCTAGAGCAGAGGTGACAGACTGCTAGGAAAGGGCCAAGTAGTAACTGAGCTTCTGGCTTTGCTTGTCAGATGGTCATGGGGTCCCTGTTGAAGCCAGGTGACTCTGTTCGGTTGGCTGTAGGAGCTTGAACGCAGCCATAGACAAATCAGCAAGTGTGGCCGGATCTGACTCAGGAGCGTACAGACCTCTGCTCCCGATCCACCCATTTACAGGGAGCACAGAGGACAGCATCACACAAATGCAGTTAGCAAAACCTAGACTGTGGGAATCCTAGACAAATAACCAGGTTTCTTCAACCAAAAAGTTCCAAGGAAAAAAATTAAAAATGAAGCCACTAGGAGAAATTTTTTTTTGAAAGAGTCACATCAATCAGTTGCATTGTGTGGAGCTTATTTAGATCCTGACTCAAATAAACTATAAAAAAAAATAGAGAGAAAGAGAATCAGGGAAATATGAATACCAACTAGATATTTTTTTAAAAGATTTTTATTTATTTATCTTTAGAGAGGGGAAGGGAGGGAGGAAGAAAGGAAGAGAAACATCAGTGTGTGGTTGCACCTCACATGCCTCCTACCAGGGACCAGGCCTGCAACCCAGGCATGTGCCCTGACGGGGAATTGAACCAGCAACCCTTTGTTTCGCAAGCTGGTGCTCAATCCACTGAGCCACACCAGCCAGGGCTGAATACCAACTAGATATTTAACATATAAAAGAATTACTGAGTTTTGAGTGGGATAATGATATTGTATATGTATATATATTAAGACAGATATAAATGTATATGTATAATATATTCCATAGGTTTAGAGTATGCGTCAAAAATATTTTAAGTTATATGGTGTCTAGAATTTGCTTCAAAAGAATCTGTGATTTTGGAAGAAATAAAATAGACCATGAGTTGATACTTTTTTATTTGGATATTGGGAGTTAATTTTATTTTTGCATATATTTGAAATCTTTCATAACATAAAGATTTTAAGTACATATCAATTAACATGTATCACTTTAGACATTTTTTAGAGAATGAAAAAGATGGAGTGCTTCCCATTTATTAGACATTCTCAGGTCCTCGTAAAACAGATGTGAATCATCTGGTGAAGAGTTGGAGCCAGAAGAGTCTTTCTAGTGTTTTTTTCCTCCCCAAACTGTTTACATCTTATTTGTTATAGTAAATAGAGCTGACAGATAGCATTAGCTCATGTGTTACATAGAAGATTTATTTTATTTTGTAAAAAAGAATTTATGAGGTTGAAACTAAGCTTCACCTTTTGTGACCGGCTCTGCGAGTCTCCCATTGTTGATGGACTGGCACTCGTTCAGGGCAGGGGTCTGGCCGCAGCCCCTCCGCAGCCTCGAGAGGTGACTTAAGGGACGGCAAGAGCGGAGGGAGCTATGGTTTATGGGAAAGCATGCGCTCAGACCCCAGGGGTTGGTTGCTGCGCAGGATGTTTGCCTCAGGAGTGAGAACTCCATGTTACCAGAACTCCCGTTCATTTTGCTTTTTCCTGAGTATAACTGTAAATCTAGATTGTATGTGGCATCTTCTAACTATTAATTGCTTAAATATTTTTATAATGCCTTGCATTCCAAACCAAACACCTTGAGCAGCTGGATTAATCCCACAGGCAAATCTCTGGCTTCTTATGTACCAATGGTGAGTCCCCAAAGGAGACCCTGTGGGCACTAGGATTCTGAAGTCCCATGGTCCTGGGTTTCCATGAGCTTTCAGTCTTGTTGGGAGGGAAGACAAAACATATTTGAAAAACAAAATGAGAGGTGCCGATGGGAAATGCTACAGGAACTCAGAGGAGGTGAGGAGCCCTATCAGAGACGACCAGGGAAAGCTTCCTACAGGCCGTGGAAGGAGCTGGGGGGACGCTCTGGTGCTTAGTAGGCAGAGGGTAAGGGAGAGAAGCAAAAGCCTAGGTGGGAGCAAGACCAAGAACTAGTAACAGGAAAAACCACCCTGCAGGGGCGTCCAGCCCACGGGCTGCATGCGGCCCGGGATGGCTGTGAATGCGGTCCAACACAAAATCGTAAATTTCCTTAAAACCTTTTGTTTGCTCATCAGTTTTCATGAGTGTTTGTATATTTAATGGGTGGCCCAAGACAACTCTTCTTCTTCCAGTGTGGCCCAGAGACACCAAAAAGGTTGGACACCCCTGCAAGAGGAGTCGGTAGACTTCACACTAAAGTTTTCTAGGCCAGGACAGTGTTCTGAACAATCAGGTGAAAATGTGCAGCCAACAGCTGAAAGTATGGCACTGAAATTCAGCTGAGAACTTGAGCTACAGACTTGAGCGTCTTCTCTGTGGAGCAGTGGCGATTGAAGTCCAGGGGGTCTGGAGAGTGCTCTGCCCTGTCTGCCCCCGGCCAGTGGCACGTTTATAAGTGTAGGGGTGCGCCGTGCATCTGGCATTTGCAAACTACCAGAGAATATTCACTACACTAAATCTCACTGAAAGCTTGACGTAGTGCCCGATCACTTCAAAAACTTTCCACACCAAGAAGGGGCGGTTTGGAGTAGGAGAAACTAGAAGATTGTGGGGAAAGAGAAACCCACATGTGGAAGGACATGCCTGTAACAATGGCTTTATTTATAGGTTTATGACCTTCCTCCATGGATGGCTTAAACTGGAATCCTTTCTTTTGTACTCTTACGAAAAGATTATTCAAGAAGTGGAAACATATTGATGCTATGTAATACAGTCGGGCAACATCTTTATTCTTTCTCTCTTATTTGAAAGTTTAAAGTATAATTTCTTTTAAAAATAAACAGTAGGTTACTGTGTTTTTCCCCTAATGAGAATCTGCTTGTCCTCTAGAGACTAAGCATTTCAAGGCCTGATAATGCCAACAGTTACACCATGTAAAAGATTGTCTGTTTAAACATGAATATGGATCTGTATTAGGAATTTTATAAGCCTGAAGTAATTTGTGGATCACTATCCACTCTCCTGGCTATGGGACTTTGGAGAGAAGTGAAAGCTTAGTCTTAGACGTGTCCACAAGCCAGGTGAGTTCAGACGAGCTAGCATTTAGCCTAGGAAACCGAGGCCAAGAAGAAGTTATGCCCAGAACATCAATCAAAAATGGCTCGGATCCCAAGTTCCGCACAGCCCTGACACTCCCCCAATGCGCGGTTATGAAACCTCACTCAGATGTCTCCCAGAAACTTCCCCTATCCAAGGAACCAAGAAAAACACCCATGGCAGCCTTCCCCCACTTCATAATGGAACTGTTCTTTCAGCAACACTTCCTAACCAAGCAAAATCCTGCTAAATAAGATGGCCGTTTATTCAGAAGATGGTCTTTGCTGACTCTAAGATACTGGACCTGTTAAATTTCTGTCTGTTCCGGATCCTCTATACCTGTTTTACAATTGTCTACATCAGTCCATAACATTTAGGTGAATCAACTGTAAGCTCTCAGAGGCAAAACCAATCTGATGCCTTTTATGAGTGTGCAGATTCAAATATTTGTTCAAATATTCGCTAATCCTGGAGGATTTCTGGTGGAGGCTTGAGGTATAGATTACATGGCCTGTGAAGGTGGAAGCCAGAATAGCCTCTAATGCAAGCGTCAACTCAGATGAATAAGGTTGGCTCCAGTCACCGGATTCTATTGTTTGTAACAAAGATTGTACAAATTGTTTTATACTTATAATGGCTTTTTGCTATATTTCATTTTAAAGAATTAGTTTATCTCAAAAAAAATTTTTTAAAAGTGAAAAGAGGGACGGAAGAGAGACACAATGTCTAATTTTTAGATAAAATGAGTAAAGCTTCCATAATCAGCATTGGGAAGCTCTCCAAAGTCCAACAGGCCAAAAGAAATGCGAGGGATTGTCAGGGTAGTGGAGCCCATCCTGGATGCCAAAGGCAAGATAGGCCACGCTGGCCATGGCAAAGCCCCCAGCAGGAGCGCGTGTAGTTCACTTACCTGTTTTGAATTTAGACGGGCTGCCTCCATGCGATTATTTTACTGTGAAGCTCTGGAGACACTCAGTGCTCTGTGTTTTTAAAATGTGCTTGTTTCACAAAATGTAAGACAATTGCAACACCGCCTTGAATGCCAGCGGTGGCGGTTCACCTGGTGGCCGTGGGGGGTGGGGGGCTGTGGCAGGCGGGGAGCCCCTGCTGACATCCCTCTCCCCACCCCGGGGAATGTCACCCTCCTTGGGTGTGTTCAGCGTGAACAGCGGGGCTCGGGACTCAACACAAACGTTTTCCTGGTCACACTCAATAAGGATGATATTGGTGCAGTGAAAAATAATTAGCACAGGCAGGAAGTATATGAGCCCTCAGGTTTAATCCCATATGCATTTATTGAACATCTACTATGATCTGGAGGGGACAGGAAACGGGGGCATAGAAAGAAAGGGCAAGGAAACACCAAATGCCAGTTTTGCCTAATGCTGCCCCAGTGCCCTTTCTTTTTCTTTCTTCCTTTTTTTTTAAATCTATAAAGTCCTTCTCACTTTATTTTTCAACTACAGTTTACATTCAGTGTTATTCTGCATTAGTTTCCGATGTATAGCACAATGGGAAGAAAACCATGCACCTTACAGAGTGGGCTCCCCTCCCCAGTACTCCCAGCACCCACCTGGGTTACAGGTATTATGATATTATTGACTCTGTTTCCTCTGCTATAATTTACGTCTCTGTGACTGTTCTCTAACTACCAATTTGTACTTATCCATTCCTTCATCTCTTTCGCCCAGCCCCGCAGCCTCCCTCCCCTCTGGCGACCACCAGACCGCTCTCTGTATCTATGAGTTTGTTTTGTTTGTGTGTTTATCTTGCTCTTTAGATTCCACATATAAGTGAAATCGTGTGGCATTTGTCTTTGTCTGACTTATTTCACTTAGCATAATATCCTTTAGATCAGCGATTTTCAATCTTTCCTCTCTTGGCATGCACTGATCACTATAATTCTGCAGCACACCAAAAAATACATTTTTGCTGGTCAGATGAAAAAAACATATAATTTTGATTGATTCACACTGGATGGCTATTGTGTTGGCTGTTACCATTTTTTTGGATGATCTAAGGGAAGAGAGGTCAGTATCCCTGACTAAATAGTCAGGTATTGAATATTTTAAAAATTCTTGTGGCACACTATTTGAAAATTGCTGCTCTAGATCCACCCATGCTGTTGCACAAAGTAAGAGTTCTTTTCTATGGCCGAGTAATATTTCATTGTGTTTATGTACCATAGCTTTTTTATCCACTCATCTGTTGATAGGCCCAGTGCCCTATCTTTTCCCTGGAGCACATAGACTTTATTTCCCCCTCACTCCTGAGCACCTGTCTCCTAAGAGGGCTCCCACTTTCTTGTTGTCTGCAGACACTCCCAGCCTCCCCCATGGGAGACCTGTGTTTCACAGGAGCTCGGTCTAGAAGGGACGAACCAAAGTAGCCATATCACGAATTCTGCTTTTGTTCTACCAGCTGCCACTTTTAAGTTCACATTAAATGAAAGTATTTGGTTTTTTCTAAACACATGTACATTTCCAAGAGACCTCAAGCAAGAAAGCGCATTTTAAAAAAATCACCGTGATTGAGCGTATCATTGTATACAGTGCCATCCTCACAATTGATCAATTTACCAGTTTTCTGCCCCAGTGTAGATTTATGGATGTCACTTAAATGTATTGTAATTAACAATTCTTTAATTAAGAAAGGAATATGTTCTTGTGAAAAAACCGAGTATACAGTGTGTAGTTAGATAATCGTAGCAACATGAGTGGTTTCTCCCCTCGAATGAAATCCGACAGTCCTCTCAGGCTCTACGGGCCCTGCAGGATCTGGCCCCACCTCCTTTTCAGCTCGTCCAGGTTCCTGAAGTGACCGCCGCCCGACCTCTAACACCAGCTTGTCCCCGCCTCAGGGGCTCTGCCCTGCCAAAGTCTGCCTGGCGCGCCCTTGCGAACCCTGCTCCGTGCATGGCTGGGTCCTCTCATCCTTGCGGCCTCGCCCATGTGTTCCCTCAGCAGAGGCGGCTTCCCCGACAGCAGCCTGTCATTCACTAACATCACTGGCCTGGATCCCCCTCCGAAGTTACTTCAGCGCCTCCTGGTTTAGTCAGTATTTTCTGTCTCCTTCTAGAATGGAAACTGTAGGAGGTCAGGGGTCCGACCACCTTTTTTCCAGTTGAATGTCCAGCCATTAGACAAGGGCCTGACACACAGTAGGCACTCAGTAAATGTTGGTTGAGGGAACGGTGATTATGAGTGATAAATAATTAGAATAGCGTCTGGGACGTCATTGGGGCTTACGAAGCAGAGGTTCCCTTCCTCTCCCTCCTTTGTCCTCCTAACAACATATGGTCAAAGCCAATTTAGTCTACATTGTTCCGTCTGAAGAAGGTATTCGGTTATGCAGAGCACAGTAAATCATACCTGGCTGAGTGAATAACAGTCCCCAAAGTGTCCGATTAAGTAGAATTTAAATGTTCTTTTTTTTCTCATCTCATTTTCAGGTGGGCCTTGCCGGCAGGAACCATGTCTTGGCGTTTCCCCTTTATGCTCATGGTCACTGTGACTTTGCCCTCCGTGTGCCTCCAGTTTAATCCTCAGCCTCTGGAGGAACTAGGCTCCGACATAGGAATCCAAGTGTTCAGTCAGATCGCCAAATCCCGGCCTCAGGAGAACATCGTCGTGTCCCCCCACGGGATCGCGTCCGTCCTGGGGATGCTGCAGCTGGGGGCCGATGGCCGGACGAAGGCGCAGCTCACCGCGGTGATGAGATACGGCGTGAAAGGTGCGTGTGCCGCCACTGAGCTCTGGCTGCAGGTGCCCGGCAGGGGGCCTGTGTCAGGGGATTCCTTGCTGGGTCTTTGCTTTAAGCCCCAGAAGCAAGCGGAGCAGCCAGGTGGGTTTTCCCTGGCGCCGCCTGGGGCTTCGGCCAGTCGGCTCTCACGCACAGATGCGGCGCTGCTGGAAGGGGGGAGAGCTGGGCTCTGGCTTCTGCTCTGTAGCTGTGGGGCTTTGGGTCAGTCCCTGCATCTCTCAGTTTTCTGAGCCATGAAAAGAAAACTGCCCGTCTGCCCCGCCTCCATGCCATACAGGGCTAGAAGGGCATTATGGCTCTGAGTGCACTTTTAAAAATGTCACCTGGGCAGGTGGGTGGGTGTGGCCATGGAGGGCAGCATGAGGAAGCCTTGTGGTGATGGAGCTGTTCTGTATCTTGACTGGGGTGACGGACACATGATCTACCTGGGGCATAAAATTGCATAAAGCTACACACACACACACACACACACACACACACACACACGGCATCTGAGTGAGCTCTGTGGACTGTCCCAATGGCAATTTCCTGGTTGTCGCACTGTACTCTGGCCATCATAATGTCACCGATGGGAGACTCTGGGTGACAGGGACTTGGGACCACCCTAAACGCTGTTCTGCAACTTCCCGTGAAGCTATAATTATGTAAAATAAAAGGCTACAAAAACAATTTCTTTGAAGTAAAGCCCAATGGAAAAGGCTTAGTTCTCTTGAAAGAAACCCTCTTTTTAAACACCTATTTAAACCTCACCGAAGGGCTTCTGTGTCCTAGCAGCATTGTTTGCTTTAGCTTGGGTTTTCTCCCCCGGAGTTACCGCCCCCTGCCTCTGCCACACTGTGGTGGGTGCAGGAGCTGGGCTGGCTGCAGAGCCTGCAGGACTTTGTGACCTTGAGCCAGTCACCTCTCACATCTAGGTCTCAGTTGCTTTATTGGAAAATGACAGATTTTTCCTCCCCGAGTTCCTGCACTTCTGCTGGCCATGACCCTCTAGGAGTCTTGATGTGCGTTTGCTGCCTTCAGCCGGGGAGGACGATGGGGGAGGCAGGGGTTTGTGAGCTGTGGGCCCTGTGGCCCGCATCCTCGGCGTGGCCTGCGCCCGTGCCTCGCCGCCCTGCAGAGCCGCCGGCACCCTGGGCCTCGGCGCTCTGCTGCCATGACGCCGCTGGGTTCAAGCTTGCCCGAGCTTCCAGTCGGTTCACGCATTGGCAGCATGGAAAGACTGAATGCTTGAAACTCATTGTTCTGCCCCTTTCTTGGAAGCTCAGAAGCTCTTGCTGATTTATAACTTCACACTGAATCACTCCTAGAATTTAGGGCCTTTCTTTCCTAGGACCCTCCTTCAGCCAATCCAATTCCAAAACAGCAGCTGGGTTTTTGTTGTTTGTTTCAGTGCTGAGCCACCCTCATTTTAAGCAGTGTTTCTAAAGTTTGGTTGCTGCTGGCCTGTCGGCGGTGCCCCCAGCCCTGCCCCACCCTTTCTTCCTCCCAGGCCGCTGTGACTTCCTCTGGCACCGTAATCCGAGGGGGCCCAAATGGTTGTTCGGGCCCTACTTCCGGCCCAGCCTCTGAGAACTCGCAGTTGTGGTGCTCTCCTCGAGGATGGAGACAGGACAGTGCAGGCAGAGGAGGAAAGATCTGCTCCGATCTTTTCCCAGCAGGAGACCAGGGCATGTGGAGGAGGCCGTGTGGCTGAAAGGGACAGGCCTGGGACTTGGCCTCTGAAGTTTGCTGTCCCTGACCTGGAAAATGGGCCCGTCCCCTCCTACTGGGCCTGCCCCCGGAACAGCATGAGGGGTAGAGCTGTGAGAGACCTGACAAAGGCCTCAGGATCACCTCTTCGTGGAGCCTGGGAGTCTTTACCCTGCCTTTGTTTAAAGGGTCTGAGGAAGAAACAGTCTCAGTGACAAGTCGACTCTCCAGAAGACTGCCAAGGTCACTCTGCAGGGCGTTTTAGGGCAGTGTCATTTTGTGAAGCGAGAAAGAAGAATCTGTAACAAGCTCTTTATATAAACACATGTCATCCTCATAACTTATTTTCCTCTTTCCCATGCTCTAAAATCAAATGAAG
Source organism: Pteronotus mesoamericanus (assembly GCF_021234165.1). Classification (NCBI taxonomy): domain Eukaryota; kingdom Metazoa; phylum Chordata; class Mammalia; order Chiroptera; family Mormoopidae; genus Pteronotus; species Pteronotus mesoamericanus. The sequence goes on from NW_026555277.1 coordinate 4,742,188, forward strand.
CATGCACGCATGGCTCATGTAAAATAAATCTTACGTTGCCATAAAATTAATCTCCTTATTTTTTGAGCTTGATATCAAGTAAAAATCACATTGTTCTTGGATGGTGGCACATGGCCATTTTTTATCGCCTTTCGAATGCTTATTTTATTCATTTTGATTTCCAAAATAGAAAAAGAGAATCACATTCCTAAATCTTTGGCAGGAAAGGAAGCAACAGTCAAGGTTGTTAAGTGAGAAAGGGAATGGCTTGGGAAGATTCCTTTCCTGTACCCCTTCATGGCTCCATAATTGAGGAGCTTGCCAATCTTCCTGTTGACCTGGTCCCAAGAGAGTCCTCCAGGAAAGTGAGGTCCACATGGGGAAGGTGCTGAGAATGCCTTGAATGTGCCTGATTTGATTTCAAAGAATAACTGATTTTTCAGACCTAGTAATAGTTGTACTTTATTCCCCCTCACCTTTCTTAATTAACACAAGGCTACTGAAAAAGCAGAAGATGTAATATCTTGCTACTCATATTATCTTGTTTAGACTGTTGTTATTTACCATAAGATAGAAGATAATTTGAAAAATAACTTTTGGAAATTCTGGTGGCAATAATTGCCGCATTTTCTCATTTCCCCCCTAGGAGTCGGTAAAACATTGAAGAAGATCAATAAGGCCATCGTCTCCAAGAAGAATAAAGATATTGTGACAGTGGCTAATGCAATGTTTGTGAAGAATGGCTCTAAAATCGAAATGCCTTTTGTTACAAGGAACAAAGATGTGTTTCAGTGTGAAGTCCGGAACGTGAACTTCAAGGATCCAGCCGCCGCCTGTGATTCCATCAATGCTTGGGTTAAAAACGAAACCAGGGGTGAGTGGTCATGTTCCCTGGGCAATATTTTGTATGATTTTACACTTTGTGAATGACAGTGTGGGTAAGACTCTGAGATTCTAACGTATGTCCGCAAGTCCAGCGGCCCTTCTGTTGCAAAAGGCCAGTACCCCATTGACTGGTCTGTCTTTTCCCTCTGAGCAGGCCCCACAACCTCAGTCTGCTTGCCTTTTCTTTTCATGACTCCACTCGTGTCTTTGGGGGATTTTTCTCCCTGTGACATGGACAGTAGAACAGAATACAGCCCCATAGACCCTCTTCTTTTCTCACTGCATCTCATCCCCAGAGTCCTTGCCCACTGGCTCTTGTTGTTTTTGAAATTTTTATTGCCTCTTTTCTGTCTCTTGTCTCCTTTGCCTGGAATGTCCTTCTCGGCCGTGAAGATTCAGGGTTGATCTCTCTCACCTTCCCGGCCTCTTGCTTCTCTCATCTCAGGAAGTAGGGGGCTCCTCTCTGGTTGTGATGGGCATGTGATTGTGCCTCTCCTCTGCCCCTTCATTATAGCGCTTGCCACGCTGCATAATGATCACTTGTTTACATGCATCTCTTCTCACATGGAGCTAGTAAATGTCTAACCTCAGCATTTCAAACCTGTTAATTTGTAAAGTGGAAGTTCAGGTGAAACCATTCAGGAGGAGAGGTAGCTCAGGACAACAGGGGAGAGTTACATCTAGAAATGTAGATTTGGAAACCAGTTGTCAAAGAAGGGAGAATTAACAGCACAGGAGAAGCAGCAAAAGAGACTCAACAGGGAGAAACTCAAAGACAAAACTTGGGGGAACTCCGGCTTTCAGGTCCTGTTTCTCACAATGTGGTCCCTGATGCACCTGCATGAGAATTACCAGGGGCATATGTTTGGAATGTAGACCACTGGACCCAACCTACTGAGTCAGAATCTCTAAGGGAGGGGCCTAACATGCTGCATTAAAACAAGTTCTTCCTTCGTCTACCTCCACCGCCCATCACCAGACTTACGTATGTAAATGTTTGGTAACCTTTCAAGGGACTAGTGAAGGGACGGGCAAAGAATGCTCTGGAGGGTGGATGAGAGCCAGGCTGGTTTGGGGAAATCCATGGTGTCCCTTCTCAACAGGATCCTGGACAGTGCAATAGTGAAACCATCAGGAGACCAACAAACGTGAAGGGTTTAGAGGTTTTTCTGAGCCTGTAGTTCTAAGAGCAGTGGGAGGAGGCTGATGGCACTGAGCAACTAGATGGCAGTTTGACTGTAGTGTGTTCACTGTGCCCTCCCAGCCTTCTAATGTACTATGTAATGTTGACAGTTTTCAAAGCACTTGAATGCACATCTTCTCTATCAACTGCTCACTGCATCTCTAGGGAACTGAGCACAGTGAGACCCGAACAGCACTTTTCAAGCCCATAGACTCAACTCCTTCTTTTAAGAAAAATATTTTGAATGCTCTCTTTACTCTCCTGAAATGAAATTTATGCCTAATATAACCTTCACACAACAGACACAAAACTTTAAAAATTAGTATGTATAATGTCGAACTATAATACAAGGAACAACAAAAGCCCTTTATATATACAGTTCAATAGGCAAACCCAGTGGTACAGAGGAAGACAAGTATGTTGTCCCCATGACATGGAAACCACATGCTGCATTATCATTGTTGATGCAGTTTTTTCTCTGAAATGGTGAAAAACTCTCAGTAAATTTCTGAATAAAACAAGCATAGTCTCTACTTGATTTATATGGTAGTCACATTCCTGGCAAATTTATTGCACATTAAAAGTATGCCTCCCAAAAGATACATGTGTTTACATGAAAAAGGAAGGTTCTGGGTTCAGATCATGGGAAACATATTTTCACCAATGTGAACATACAGCATGGTGTTTGAAAGTTATGCAGGAAGAGGACAATTCTTCCTTGTTTTGGGACTGTCGTGACAGTTCAGGACATGTCCCATCTCTGGCTACTGCTCATTCAACCAGAAGTGCTCCCACAAATTTCCAAACTGCCCCTTGGGGTGAATGGCCCCTCTGAGAACTACTTGCCTACCTGACAGGTCTTAGAAGGACCCTGGACACTGAACAGTCCATGTGCGAAGAACACCAAGTTCATTCTGTAGGCGCGGCATCTTCTGCCCTGCAGAGAGTGGAAGAACCCCCACAGAGGCCCTTTCCAGTGGCTGGGGACATGGGAATCGCCCCGCAGGGCTGCCCTGCCCACCTTTCTGCAGCCTCCCCTTCGCTGCCAGCACCACCCCCAACAGGTGCATCCTGCTACCTGAAATACTTCCCTGCCCCTTGTTAATGTCCGTTCGCTTTCACACTGTCCCATGAATAGCATAATAGTTAAAACTTAATCTCTGAGTTTGCATCTCAGTTCTGCTCTTTATTGGCTGTGCAATCTTTGGCAAGTTATTTCATGTCCCTGTGCCTCCGTGTCCTCATCTATAAAACAGAAACATCGTAGTGATACTCACTAGGATGGTTATAACAACATTAAGATTGTTATGGGGATAAATGTAATACATGTAAAGCATTTATCAAAGTGCCTGGCACTTAGCAAATGTTCAAGTGTGAGCTATTTTTATAGCCATTAGCCCATTCAGCTTCCTCAAGGCACCCATCCATCCCTGACCTTGCTGACCAGATCACATTCCCCTTATTTTGCCCTCACATCCTTGAGTACTTCCACTGCAAGGTAGTTATTACAACTGCAGCTTTACCCTCTTCCAAGTTCATTTGTGTTGGCCTCCACCGTGTAGATCCACAGCTCTTTGAGAGCAGGGTTCAATTTTTTTTTTTGTTTCATTTTCTTGTCTAAGAGAGTACATGGCACCTGATGGCACCTGGTAGGTAGGCATCTAAGGATGGATGGGTAAGTGGATGGCGAGTGTGTGTGTGGACCTGCGGATGGATGATGGGTGCATGTTTATGGCAGCTATGGATGGCAGGTGCCCCACCTGCCTCCTGCCTCCTTGCCTTTCTTCTCTTTCTCCCTTTATTGTTTCCTTTCATTTTTTTAATGCCTCCTTAGAATATTTTAGTCCTACCAGTGGCAATCAGAGGTTTTATTTATCTGAGCAAAAAGGGGCTGAAGAGATTTCTTCAGTACTGACTGTATGTTGAACATAGAGCTAGACAGGGGTTTTAAGAAATGAGTGACAGCGTCCTTGTTTTGTGCAATTTGTGGTTCATTTGGAAGAGACAGACACGTTAAACTTGTCTAGAATAAAATATCATGGTGTCATGGTGGTGCTGAGAATTGGGCTTTATGGGAGGGAACTCCTAAGAGGTGAGTAGGAAGGGTCAGAAAGATGTATAGAAGAGGAACCACTGAGCTTTGTCTGAAAGAGGCAGGTAGGGGTTGGACTGGGTGATGTTCCCAGCAAAGGCAAGAGACGTTCACTATGCGGGAATCAACTCTAAGGAGCTTGCTATCAATGGAGCACAGGGTTCTAACTTCCTTCCCAAAGTCTGTTCCCAGGGGCGGGCCTTGTATTGAGTAATGACTATTTATAACTTACACGATTTCCTTCAGATCCTGTGGTAAGGTGGCGTTGGTGCCCCCTTGTGGAAGTTAGGAGCAGTCATGAACCTGTCTTACTGAGCACACTGTGGGTCAGGGAAACCTGGGTCCGCTTCTCTACCACGATTTATTTAAATGTTTGTTTGTTGTACATCAGAATCTTCTTGCAATTCATTTAAAAGGACTTAAAGCTCTCCCAGCTGAGGTAGACGTTCTTGCATCATCAGAAACCGTTGGTTTTACTCTCACCATTTAATATATTACAACTTGCATTTATGGTATGCACTCCTTTTTTATTTTTTGTTTTTTGTTTTTAAACATGCTTGGGCTAAAGGCTACATTGAACTAATTTTTAATAGCTTTGGGTATTAGTGATATCTCTACACACACACATACAGCAGAAGCTTCAAATACGGAGCAAAAGGAACCTAAATGAAAAACCAGTGTCAGGCACAAGGGAGCATTTTGAAGGACATTTGTGACTTATCAGGAGCTCCCTAGAACAGCGGTTGTTGCTCCTTCTCTCCTGACACAAACAAGGTGGACCATCTTGACGTCTTGTGAAGATCATTTTCCTTCCAAATTAGGAGTTTTAGGACAGACACATTTCTTTTCATCTCTGTAATATTAGCACCTAGCTTGACCCCTGACCCATAAATGTAGACATCAATTTTAACTTCAGCTCTTCATTAGCCATAAGTTACAAATGAATGCACAACATTTCTAAAATCTTGAGAGAAATTAAGCATTTATCTTTGATAACATTACATGAGATAAAGTGTTCCTTTATTTAGACTGAGAGTAAATCAACTCAGTGGTTAAAATAACACGGCTACTTATCTTGTGCTGAACAAAAACCCTCACTGGTCATCAGATATGTCAGTTATTAGCAAAAATAGGGAAATTAATTAATAATTAAAGGCAGCTTATTTGGATGAGTAAAATTTTCTAAAGCATGGGGCTGAGAGGGCATAGGTATAAAAGGATTTCTTGATGAAGAGTTTGGTAATCCCTACCTAGAGGATCTCTAAGGTCTTTTCTGGTCTCTTATTTTTAACTTGTTTTCAGCTTTCATTTTTAGCAAGGAAAAAGAATTAGAAAGTATAAAGGAGTATTGTGAAAAATTGCTTTTTCAAATCTTCCAAGAAGTCCTTTGATTTCCCCTTCTACCTGACCCAGCAGCTGCCTTTGCCCGCACGTGACGTGCCAGCCCTCAGTCTCTTCTTTGCTCTGTGACTTCACAGGCAAGATCGACAACCTGCTCTCCCCGGACCTTATTGATGGCGTGCTCACAAGAATGGTCCTGGTCAATGCCCTGTATTTTAAGGGTCTGTGGAAATCACGGTTTCGACCCGAGAACACAAAGAAGCGTCCGTTTGTGGCAGCTGACGGGAAGTCCTACCAAGTGCCGATGCTAGCCCAGCTCTCTCTGTTCCGGAGCGGTAAGTTCACACCGAAGCTCGGTTCCAGAAGGCACCGGCTGCAGAAAAGCCCTTGAGTGCCTTCCCTGAGTTCAAGAGCTAACCTGCCTTTTTATTTTACCTTTTTAAAGAGCAAAGGAGGTGAGGGCAGGATTTTTTTTTTAAAAAGATCATGGTAGCCGTTGCATTATTTGCAAAGGTCATGTATCAACATATAACACATAGAGGCTTTTAGGTTAAAAATTGCAAGACGAAAGGGCAATTCACAAAGGTAGTGTAAGTGGACATTAAACATATAACAGTATTATCAACTCATCATTGGCCATCTTCTATTACCAAATTAAAAATAAGCAAAATCAGATTTCCATTTATCGAATTAGCAAAACTTACGAAGACGGACAAAGCCTCCAGCGGTGGCTCTGGCGTGGGGTTCGCGGGCACCCTTGAGCACCACTGGGGGCCAGGAGCTGTGGTCTGCAGGGCTTTCTCGAGCCCCTGCCCCAGCAGTCCCACGCCAAGGAAATGATGCTCTGAAGATAATCACACGCTAGCAAACAAGGAGCAACCAGATACATACATATAGTGGAACACATATGATAGACTTAGTTTTATATAAAGATTATAATATATGTTTGGTTGCAGACAAGTTATAGAACAGCAGATGCTGATTCATCTCATTTCAGTAAAATACTGGCTATATATATTCATACATCTATAAAGAGCTTGTTGGAGGATGTTCAATTTAATGTTTAACAGTAGTAGTTTTTCAAACGATATTTTTAAATTTTAATTTGAAATTTTCAAAAATATGTATTCATGTTGCAATTAGGAAAAAAAAAATGACCCATCTCTGCGGTTGTTCCTATACCATAGATCACTAAGTCTCGTGATTGCTTTTTAAACCTGGTTTTATTGAAGCATTTGTGGTCCAATTGCAGTTACTCTTCTTTTTACTTTATAAGTCAGCCTTGACGTCTCCGACCTATGCCTGGACCTGCGGGCCCCCAGGTATCTCCTTTGCATGCTCAGTATGTGGTAGTTTCAGGCACTGCCCAACGTTTTACCAACTGCCCAGTTCTTTTAATGAGAGAATGACTCATGAGAGGGATGCAGTAAGCAAAGCCCCTTTCCTCCTCACTTGTCAGTCTTCAGCCTTCTTGGTACAATTTTGTCATTCTCTCGATGAATTTTTTAAAAAGATAATATACATTTAAAACCCCTGCAGAAACACACCGTGAGACGCAACCGATAACAATAAAAGGCATTTCTGCCTCCGAGTCGCGGTCAGCGGAACGCCAGCATGGCCACAGCACAGGGCCAGGGCGAAGCCATTTCATTTTACTTTTGTACACGCTCTGCATTCCAACAAAATTAAAAGCAGGGGGGACTCATTTACTGTATGTTTTTATTGCTGAAAAACATGACGAATAAGTTAGTAGTGAAAGAAGAAAATGCAAGGCATTCTATGGGCATTCCCATGAAAGATTCAAGTGTTTGCATTTCCAGGAATGACTGTAACACACTTTTCTGGAGTATGTAGGATTCCCCGAGAGGAAACTATACCTCCCGGAAGCATTTCAGTAAAGAACCACTTTGTCTAAGGACATATGTGTGAGTTTTATAGAAAGTGGTATACAAATACATTTCTGTTATCAGAGGTCCCTGCTCTGTGCAACTGAGGTGCCGGACATCGTCCCTGACCTGTGTGCCCCACCCCGCACCCTGCCCTGAGCCCCGGGAAGCTACACCCGTCCACTCCGTTGCCCCCTGGCTTCCTGTCGGATTGGCTAGTGGGGCAAACCAGCAGGTGACAGAGATAAGGAGGGCGAGAAGGGCGAGGCCTCTGGCTTCCCAGCCCTGTCCGGCAGTCACCAGGGCCCTGCATCCCTCCACCAAGGTCCTACTCGGCTCCTGCCATCGGGGTGTGACCGGAAGCTCTGGGTTGCCTCGCCTGCCCTCACCCCTCCCAGCCGAGGGCTGGTCCGGGGGCCCCACTGTGTGTCGCCCAGGGCGCCATCCTTCATGGTTCCTCTGTACTCTGCCCCTGCTTTACAAGGGGTCCCCTCGTTAAACTCTGGTTTTCACAGAAAGACAGGGCAGGTTTGGCTGGTCAGGCAGCCACCATGGCCAGCCAGGGCTCAGAGCTGTGTGGCCCCAGTGAGGCCCGGCTCCAACCCAACACAGGGCCCCGGGGCCGGCCGTGGGGCGTGTCCTGGGCCTCGCCAAGCCTCCCTGGTCTGGGTCCCTTGGCAGAAGCATCACCATCCCATTCTCCATCAGTCTTTCCGTCTTCCCCCGCCTCCCAGGGTGTCGTCAGGATCCCTGAGAAGATTCACTTAGCAAACTGCAAGGCAGAGGGCAGACAGGAGAAGTGGGGGGACCCTTCTCACTTCTGTCCCGCAAACGTCAAGGATAAACGCTTGGAGGATAGAAACTTTTCCATTTAAAAAGCCTGAAAATCTGTTTCTAGTAGAAGTACACTTCATGCTTATTGCAAAATCCTCAAATACAACACTTATAAGGCAGAAAGTAAAGGTCCCCTATAATTCCATTTCGCAGCATGAAAACCCCTATTAAGTGCTAGGTATGGCATTTGCGACCTTTTCTATGGGTATATAAAATATGCCTAGGAGGCTTTTTGCATGCATAGGGTTACACTGTCATTTCTGTCCCATAATCTGCTTTATTTATTAGATAGTATATCTTGTAAAACCATTTTTTTTATGTCAGTTCCTGTGGATCTATGTGATCCTTGTATCAGTTGCTTTATATTCCACGGTATAACATGTTGTAATACCCTGCTGGTGGCCTCGACCTTTTTCCTGTACCCAACAACACGGCAGTGACCATTCCCGTACACAAATATTTAGATTCTTGTGTCAGAACATCTAAAGGTAATTTCCTTGCATAGACTTGCTGACTCAAAGTAGTTACAAATGTTTTGTCTTTATGGTTATGAATTTAGATGCAGAGATTTATTTTTTGTAAAAGACCACAAGGAATTCCAAAAATACATATGTATGTTTGTGTGTGTATCGGTATATTTCTAGATTTTGCTCTCCTCTGACCTTCCGGCTCATACCTACCTGCTCATTTTACTTCTCTGTTTGGTTGTGTCGTAAGTGCTGGTTCTGCAGAGAAATGCACTGTTGCCCTCAGCCACCCACTTCTCTGCCCGGCGCTCCTCAGCTCAGCACGGGCACCGGTGCTCACCCGGTTGCTTAAATTGTCGGCTTTCCACTTTCCCCAAACTCCCTTTGCTCTGGCCTGAAGACAGACTGTAGGCAGTGGAGCTATCTGTTGTGTTTTTTAACATACGTATTTCAATATCTACTGAAGTACAGCCCGAACAGTTCCTTAAGAACTCAGGAAATCCATTCAGCTACTTGTAGTAGAAGGTAATTAGAGGAACATTCATCCATCAGCCTTTCCGGAGAGTAAGTATCTAAGATACAGGGTCTGGCAGAAGGAAGGCCTGCTTGAGTGTGGTTGGTAAGGTAATAATATGGGTGTAATAATTTATGGTTTTAATTTGAACATTTCACCTAAAATGTCATAGGGTGTGCTTGAGTGTGATATGGTTATGTCACAGAAGTACATGCTTATGAATTCTGTAATAAAAGATTTTATAATAAAAAAAGGGTGTTATTTGTGCCGGACCCTGCAGTCTCCAACTTTACAGGCTGATAAGCATTCTTAGTGTCTCATCGAGCCTCGCTGCTACTTCCTCCCTTACAGGACTTAAAATAGGAATTGGAGGATTCTAGGGAGCTTTCCAGAAAAGCCGGCTCATCCCCAAAGCACCGCTGACAGAAAGTTCTAAATAATCTCTATATTTTTAATATTTGATTTTCTGCCTTTTATTTCTCATTAAAGGTTTGTCAATCACTGTTCATCTAAGAGCAGAGGCTGCTTTTCCCTTTTTCACGTCTTCCCTTCCCCTCAGAATGAACAGGCCTGCTTTGTTCACATTGTTATACCCTCTGTAGAAACTGTCCTCGTTAACCACACTCCGTCTGCGTCCCGGAAGGCACAGAGTGCAGAGCCTCGGGCAGGACGCTTTGAAGGGAGGCAGCCTGGGACCCTGCCCGCACACCAGCTTCCCGAATGCCCTTCCCTTTTGTGACACATTCTGCACAGGAGCTGGGCTCACCTGCAGCTTGGGGCTTTCTCTTGGTGGATTGACTGTTTCAACTGTTTGAGCAGCAACTGAACGCTCAAGAAGTGAAGTATTTCACAAAGTTACTGGCCTCAGTAGATGGAAGTTTTTGCCACCAATGCCTCCTGTGCTGAGCACTGTACATATATGTATTCTCATGTGGTGTTCACAGCTCTGTAACGTAGGTGCTGGTAGCCCATTGTATGGATACATAAACTAAGGCCTGGAGTGAAGGAATTCGCCCAAGTTCCAGAGAGAGTGTGTGTCAGAGCCAGCGTTTGAATCCAGGTTGTATCACTCCAGGTCTCGTGTGTTTGACCTCTGCGCCTGCACTCCATGAGACGACACTGTGAAAGCAGTACTTTAGTGGCCGAGTGGAAGGAGAGGACAGGTGTTGTTTTGTCTCCTGGCTCCTCAAGCCACCGAGTGAAGATGAGCATGGCGCGCTATGTTCTGAGGCATCCTAGCTGACATTTGCCCTCCACTCCTGCAATCAGAGGCAGACATGGGCCAGGGAGAAGTGAATGACCAGGCAGACGTGAGCAGCTGGACGCCAAGGTTCGTTAACAATGTCTCCAGTCAAGGGTGGATTAACTGGAGGCGGTAGAGGCCGCCCCCCACCCTCGAATGCCCTTGGCGCGTAAGTGTTTATTATTCATGACCCCAATCCTTATCTGAACATTAAACACTTCTGCAGGCAGTTAATGACTGCCTCCTTGTTCTTGCTTCACGCCTTGGCGTAATCACCTATAACTACTTCCCAGGTTTCAGTTTCTAAAAATTAGCTCTGCCAGAGTAGGGGCCTTATGTTTTCTTTGAGGATTAAAGGGCTTATTAGGAAGTAATTTTTTTTCCTTACTTTCCATTGATTTTCCAGTTTCTGCTGAGACCATTGTATTGCGCAGGGTAGAAGTAGATATGAAGGGTTCTGTATTCTTTCGTAGGCAGAATCGGCAATGTCAACCTGTAGCGTCTCACATTCTAATTGCTTGACTATTTTCATTATCTTTTATAGCTAAAAGGGTCTATTGTGTAACAAAGTTTGCTGTCTCTCTCCCTCCCCACCACCGTCTGTGGAGACCTGGCTAATGGATGTTACCTGTCTCAGGTGCAGTGATTGGCAAAGGCTGTCATCCCCAAAGAAAAGACAGTGAAAATCATGAGAGCAGTTCCTTTCTTGTTTCTCTCTTCCTTAAATACAGTGTCTTTCTATGTCACTTAGAGGAGGAAGAGAGGGCTTGGGGAAACCCATGATAGGCCAGGCCTTGCTTCATCCCTTACTTATGTTTTTCTCATTTGCTCATCTCAGCAACCCTACTGGGTACACACTTTTAACATTTCCGATACCTCCATCCTCTATACTAGGAGGCACACAGAGGTTAAATAACCACACCAAGGCCACCAGGTTCTTCTTTAAATGTTTTAAGAGTGTTTAGTAAAACTTTTCAGAAATCTACCATATATCTAGAAATGCTGGCTTTCCGTCTACCTCGTTCAATTCTATAAGTCGGTCATCACATGCCAGATGTAATGATTCCATGGGACCCTAGGGAGTTAGAAGCCTCTCTGGGTCTCATCCCCATGAGCGGGGCTTCTTGCCAGTGCCCATGGTAACTACACTCTTCCTCACTTGAATCGGTGATGCTCGGGTGTGCTGCTCAGTTGCTAAATGTTTTGAATATTTTATGTGGGATAAAAGGGGTCTAAGATCCAATTAGTTTGGGAAACCTGGGGATAACGAGAGTTAAACAGCTTTCTTCAGCATATCTCAGAGCCTTTATAATACTGATATTGCATTATCTGCAAGAAGATCCAAGGATCCAGTCCTTCCCAGATTTACTGAGATACGAAACCCAGTTTGTCTACCAAGTATCCTGCACGTCGCATGTTCTCTAGACAATATTTTGACAAATGCTGGTTTAAATCATTCTTGGGTTTTTATTAGTAAGTACCATAAAGTATCTAAGAGCCCTAACGATAGTTACTGGAATGAATGAAGAGCGAGTAGGGAGTCAGGGTAGCGAAGTAGGAAGGCAGACTTTGGCGTTAGATACCCGAGCCTGAGTCCTTGGGCTCCACTTCTTAGCTGTGTGTCTGTTGGCAAATGCGAAATGTGCTGAAGTCTTTGGCATGGGCCTGGCACAGAGTGGGCCCTGAACAGTGGAAGGTGTTTATCCCCTCCCTCCCTCCTCTTCAACATGCACACATAGGCTCGGCCAAAGAATCCCTCTAGGGCAGCTCAGCTCAAATCCATCCCTTTATTCCTATGATAAGGGTCAACTTCTTGTGAAGCAGTGTATTCTAAGTGCCTTGTGATCTAGTTAATCTCTCCTCAACAGAATTCATGTACTTTTAGTGCCGCCCAAAGTCATTCTGTTAAGACAAGTCTAAACAGAAGAAAGGGAATTCTTTACCAGGAAAGGAAAAAATAATTGTCCTTACCTTGTCTCCTGAGGAAGCTAATTTTGGAAAAGGGAAGTTCTCAAACTACATTGCCCTCTTCCCTCTGAAGCTCCCCCGGTGGGCAGCAATCAGTCATGCCACATCTGGCCATCATCAAGGACACGCTGAGCCTGCCTCTGATTTCTTTAGGGTCGGCAAGCACCCCCAATGGCCTGTGGTACAACTTCATTGAGCTGCCCTACCACGGAGAGAGCATCAGCATGCTGATTGCGCTGCCAAGCGAGAGCTCCACCCCGCTCTCGGCCATCATCCCTCACATCAACACCAAGACCATCGACAGCTGGACCAGCATGATGGTGCCCAAGAGGGTGCAGGTCGTTCTGCCCAAGTAAGTGGCCCCTTCCCTTAAAGGAGAAGAAAACAGGAGTGCTAGTCCTTAATAGTGACTGTGTCAGATACCAGACAACACGAGGCTAAAACCTGGCCCGTCGCGAAGCCCATTTTGCAGTATAGAGCCACAGGGCAGGACTAAAAGGCTGTGCTTCTGGAAAGGTCTGTTGTTATCCCTGTGCCTCTGGGTAACCCCGTGTCAGGCTAACAACCTTGGAGGAGGAGAGAGGGCAGCCGGCCTCTGAGCTGCCACAAACCCACAAGCTCCTAACATACCTCGTTCTGTTCAAAGACTGAGAAACTCATGCCATCATACTAGTCTGATGAAATTATAATGAAGTTTAGTCATGTTCTGTTTTTTGATAAGGAGCTTCATTGCAGTTACTTAAGTTTTAGCTGGAAGAGGCTGAAGGACACGGTCCAAAAGCTATGCAATACAGTCAAACTTCATCTTGAAACATCTCCCATCTCAAAAAATCCAGTTCTCGAATAGCCTTCCAGAGCAAATTAAGTTCAAGAAATGAGTTCCACTGTATTTTGACCAGGCAGAATTCGTACACTAGTATCTAGGGAAGTTTTTCTCTTATACCCTGAAAGTATAAGATATATGGAACCTGAGCTGTTAAGACTTGAATGCAAGGGAAAAATACCATATTCTGCCATGTATAATGAGTATTTTTTTTGCCCAAATTTTTGATAGGAAAATAAGCATACGCATTATACATGGGTAGTGCCTGAAATGCCTTGTATCTGTTCTTGTGCTTTGTAATTATTTGTTACATAAAATTTCTTATACCATAATATTAATGTTTAAAAATTAATGCTAAAAATTCCTTTATAATACAGGAAACAAGTATATAAGTTTAAATGAATAAAAAATTAAATTAAAAAATTAAAACGGAAGATTTTTTCCCTGAAACTTTGGGCCAAATTGTGGGTGCACATTACACACAGCAAAATATAGTAACCCAGATTCTGTCTGAATCCTAAATTTCTAACAGGTCAGAGCATGCTTTGCCCAGACCTGTGAGGGGTCCCCTTTTATGAACTTTTTAATACGAGTGTTTAACCCATCTCTATGGCTTTTAACCACCCAGCCTCAGTGGCGTGGACGTGGTTCCTTCCATTTCTAACAGCTCTTCATTTCCAGTCACTGAGTTAAGAAATCAGAGAAGTACATTGATAATAAGTATTAGTAATCCTCCCAACATTATTTTTTGTTATAAAACAAGCCTGCACATAGGCAGTGCTCAATATCAGTGAATCAGATGCTGACGTTGTAGGTAAATTACAGTTATAATGGTAAATCACCATTCCAGCCCATTTGTGATCAGAATCTGTTCACCTACCCTGTTGTTCTCATGCAGGATGTGATCACATCTGGTAAAGCGTCCTCTGATGACACGTGTAATAGCTGACATACGTGTGGCTATAGGCCAGATATCCAAATTGTATTACACACACACACAATACCATGACACCTATTTCTAATGCTTTCTCTCATTTTAACAGTAAGATGCTTTCAGAATCCCACCATGAACTAGTGGGAAGGTATCTCCTCTCTTTTGACCATCCCTGTCCCGATTAGGATGGTAGTTCTTACCGCAGCCAAGATGACGGCTCTTTGGTTGAATATGGGGAAGAGCAGTAGACATTGCAGAGTGCAGACACTTGTCAACAACATACATCTCTCCGTCAGCACAAGGGACGGTGCCTCTGTGGGTCCTCCCAAGATTAGAATAGGGAGCTTGTTGCGCCTGAGGGTAAGAGGGCGCCTACTTGCTGTCACTTACGTGCTACTGATGCCAGCTCAGGGTTTGAGGAATGAGTTGTTCTCAGCTTGCCCTGTGATTAAAATTTTCAATACAGTTTCGATTGGTGTTCAGGGCTACTTAAAAAAGAATCTGTAAACATTTTCCACTGGCACTGCTAGTATCATGTATAGTCTAATGATTCCCCCCCTGTTTTCTGCCTTCATGCTAGGTTCACAGCTACAGCACAAACAGATCTGAAGGAGCCGCTGAAAGTTCTTGGCATCACTGAGATGTTTGATCCATCCAAGGCAAATTTTGCAAAAATAACAAGTACGTTCAGTTTAAAACTTATTCTTCAACATGAAGACTGTGTTGCAAACTGAGTTTCTGATTTGTTCAGAAAGAAAAGGACAGAATTATGAATGTGTTGCCCTAAAACTCACCCAGGTATAATTTGATGTGTCACCCAATGGTGCTGTTGAGCCTTAATCACTCAAATCAGCATGTCAGTCATCCCTGCGTTTCATGTGTTCATTTCCTATGCAGCCCAAGTGACTCTACGCAGTTAAAGAAGCATTTTATGTATTGTCTCTAATACCTAAAAATTTGGCTCTTAATTAGGTATTAGTTTTTTTTTTCCAAATGCACACATTTTCCCTGTGCTTGAAAAATTAAGATAGTTTAGGCTCTCAAATTCGTATTTCCACCAGATAACAGTAGGCATACACAATATCTAGGTATGTATTTTGTCATTTCATGCCCATGAATCTGACATAATATAAATTCAAAGGAGTCTGATTAGAATTTTTTTTAATTTTTTTTTTCCCAAACATCTAGAACCCAGCTGGTATGATATCCCTTCTTTTGCTAACACAGGTACCTTTCCCTGGAGCCATGTTTGAATGGTCTGTCCTTTGTTTTTTCAGTTTGGAACATAACAACCTCCTCCCAAAGAAAAGTCATGGCTTAAACATTATTTGCACTCCATTTTATATTTTTCCCCTTGAGTGAGAAGCAATCAGCAGCCTCAGTTGCCCACTAGTGAACACCTGAATGCTGATCCTGGGGATAAACTTGACACCCACCCCATCAACGCCCTGCACAAGTCCCCCCACCTCCTGTTTGCCAAACGCTCCTGCCCATTCGTCCCAGCTTGCATTTCCTGGGAACTTGTTTGAAATGCACTGTGTTGAATCTGACCCAGACCTACTGAATCAGAATCTTCACTTTACCAAACTCTTCAGCCCAATAACGTTTGAGAAGCACTACTAACCTGCACTTTCTCCTTCAGGGTTATCCTGTGTAGCCTAAACGCTACACAGTGTCCCCAGGGACTTACAGGTGTTCTGAGGGAAGACCTGGTACCCAAAATTCTCCTGAGACATTCTGATTAAGCCTGCAGGTGACTTGGGCCCTGAAAAGGTGCCTCTCTCTCACCAGTGGTCAAATGAGTCAAATTGGTCAAATGAGAGCCAGCATCAATGTAGACAATTTATAAACAGATGACGAATTTGGGGTGGTGAACGCACAATACAATATACAGTTGATGGATTGTAGAATTGTACACCTGAAAGCTATATAATTTTATTTACTCATGCCACCCCAATAAATTCAAAAAATGAAATAAAATAAAATAAAACCAGATGACACAGAAAGCACTGTTTCCTTTTGCATCCAGATCCATGTCTGGTCAAGACTGACATTGACCTCCATTTGCCTTGTCCCTGAAGCTGTGCCCAGTGGGTCTCGCTGGGGTGGAAGGGGTTTGCTGAGAAGGAAAATGAATTCACCAGAAGGTTCCAGCTGCAAAACTGCATTTCTGAGTCTGGCCCTCACCACACTTTGAACTCTTCTCCTGCTTGACCCTCTTCTCTCACTTAACATGCCTGTGGAATGAGTGGCTTTTGTAAAAAGCCAGCACTTAGTCTACCACTAAGTAGCCATGTGGTTTGAGAGCAGATTTTTTAAACACTTGGAGCCTCAGTTTCCCCTTCAATAAATGCCATCTGAAATCCCTCCTGGATCTGACATTATGTAAGTGAAAAATAATGTTGGCTTGCTGGTTCCTTTTTTAAAGCTCTGCTCTTTTTTTATTTTTATTTTTTAAATAAGATCCTTAGTGATAAAACTGAATTGCTAGAGGCACTAACATATTTGGGGTCAGGGCCTCCCTCCTCTTAAGTGATCTCACAGTTCACATGACAGATGCTGCAGGTGACAGTTGTCCTACAGCCTTTACTCGCCGGGACTGGAAGAGGTCACTTCTCCTCTGACTCCTTTTAAGAACTGGCATCTGCCCTGGCTGAGGTTCCTTTTCCAGCTAAACAGATGGTTTGCATATCAAACAAATGCTGTTTTTGTCTTATTTTCTGGAAACAGGGTCTGAAAACCTTCATATTTCTCACATCTTGCAAAAAGCAAAAATCGAAGTCAGTGAAGATGGAACCAAAGCTTCAGCAGTAACAAGTAAGCCGGGTGCTGTGGTGGGGCTGGACCTGGTGCAGGGGGGCAAGGTCACCATCGACTTCCGGTCGGGTCCTGTGGGGTGACTGGGAGAGACAGTGGGGAATTGAGACAGATGACAGATTGAGGACCTATGTCCATGAAGCTTGAAGTCTGTTTTATTAAGGGAAGTACTTCAGTGAGAGAAATTCCTCTAGTACAAGAGTCGACAAACTTCTGTAAAGAGCTAAACTGTGTATTTTCTGCTTTGTGGGCCATACTGTCCCCAAAGCAGCTTCTCAACGTTGCCACTGTAGTGACAGGACAGCACAGACGACACAAGCACATGGGTGTGGCTGTTTATTTAGAACGTGATAAAAACAGGATCTGACCCCTACTCTTGGCCTGAGCACCGTAATTTGCTGAATTCTGCTCTCAGAAGGATAGAGCGTATTCTGGCTTCTTATTGGCAGAAAAGATCAATCTTCAGATTGAAAAATAAAATAATAGTACTTACTAATAGGAAGATAGTCAATCAGCTTTATCTCGGACAAAGTGAAGAATTAGCCCGCAGCTATTGAATGGCACCAGGATCGCTGTGCAGCCTTTCTTGATCATTTGAACATCCACATCTGCTTTCTCCTTGATGGCTTATATAATGGAGAAACTAGAACAGCCTTAGGTTGTCTTTTTTTTCACCCTAATTATCCACATGAGATTGCCTGAATAGATACGACCAAGCTCTGCAAGCTCATAAAGTGAATAATATCTCAGCTACACTTGTAACTGGGTCAAATATTTCTGGTCATTAAAAGGTACACCCACAATAGACACTTTATTGCCTTTCTAAAACAAACATTTAATATTCCTTTAAAATAGCATTTAAAACACAGACCCAGAATAAGAGGGCTTGGGATTTTTAAGATGACTCTTGTCTTTTCTAGGTTGTGACACCTAAATTTTGCCAAAGCTGTTGACCAGTTTTGCCAACCAGCCACATAACTTGCAGGGCCCTACACAAAATGAAAATTTGTGTGGATCCCCTTGTTCAAAACTGATTACAAATTTCAAGACGGCAGCAGCAGATGAAACCAAGCACACTCAACCAAGTGTGGGGCCCTTGTGAGTGCGGGGCCCTGTGTAACTGCCCGGGTCCCATCCACGCGAGGCCCAGGCCTGCTATATTCGTCTTCTGGGGCTGCCATAACAGAATGGGTGCCTTAGCAACAGAAGCTTATTTCTTGCACTTCTGGAGGCTGAGGTCCAAGATCAAGGTGCTGGCAGGGTCTCTTCAGTCGTCTCTCCTTGGCTTGCAGTGGCCACCTCTCACCATGTCCTCATGCGGCCTTTTCTCTGCGTGCCTACATCCCTGGTGTCTCCCTCTCTTCTTATAAGGACACCAGTTTTAATGGATGAGGGCCCTACCTTCATGACCTCATGTAAACAAATACCTCCTTAAAGGCCCTCTGTCCAAATACAGTCACATGGGGGATTAGGGTTTAAACATACAAAGTTTGAGGGGATTCAGTTTAGCCTATAACACCTGCTAACTACTGAGCTGTTTTTATAACCCCGGGCTGAATGGTTTACCCCAACATAGCTGCAGATGTTTCCTTTGGAACATCAAGCCCGAGCCATTAATGCTTTCTGGGCTTGGAACAAGCAGAGCGGGTCATCGCAGCAAGCATGGGGCAGCTATGCCTGGCACTACCCTCTGGCAAGGGTAATAAGCCTCCTTTTCATAAGAAGGCTTATTAAAGTCAAGCCACTGTTGGTAAGCATGGCAGAGTGAGCACGTCTAAGACCATAAACTGAAGAAGTTTGCTTTCTACGTTCAATGTCTACAGCAGATGAGCTGAACACCACAGTTGGTCCCAGTTGAGTGCCCTCTGTTGCCACTGGGAGGGAAACCTAGATCATGCCAGAGGAAGAGGCATAGTCTCTTCATGGCTGAGCACGAAGCTGGGCCTTGATACACTGAAGGGATTGGGAGAGGCCGAAAGGACCAGCGGCTTTCATCAGGGAGGCGGATGGAATAAGTAAACACAGGCAAAGCTGACAGTGAATGTGCATTGGGTGTTTATTAAGTGACAAGCACTAGGCTGAGAGCCGTAATATGTTTATGTCATTTAATCCTCATGAAAACCCAAAAAGGAGTAAGTCCGTTTGTTAAAGAAGATGGTGCTTGCGTAGACTGAACGAGATGGTAAATGTATAGGGCCTGGCCCACGGTGGGTGTTCAGTAAATGGTGACTAGTGGGCCTGTTGTTAAGCATATTCTCAAACACCAGCATCAAGGACCCATCAGGCCAGCTGCCATGCTGGCCGCACGTTGGACGTACAACATGTTTCCTTTTCTTCCCACAGCTGCGATTCTAATTGCAAGGTCATCTCCTCCCTGGTTCATAGTGGACAGACCTTTTCTATTTTTCATCCGACACAATCCTACAGGTAAGCAATTCTCCCCTTCCACTGGTCACAGCCTGCTAGAGTTCAGAAAGGTGAATCGTCATTGTGGTTCAGTCCAATAGTGCTGCTTTCAGTCCCTCCCCTGTGTGGCAGCTGTCGTAAACACTTCGAATAGTAGAACCACACACCTGGGAGAGAGAGGAAAATCAGGCTTTTCACAAAGGGTGATGGAATCATTTAAAAAAGGACAAGATATTTTTATGTTTATGTTGTTTTGTTTTATTTTTAACAGAGAGCTCTGCAACCCTTTGGGGCACTTTCAACACTATTGATTTTTTTAAAAATAAATTCAGTAGTTAAATTTTATAAGAAGCTGGATGTCATCAGCCTTTGGAAGCCCGCTCTATGGTTATGACTTGAGATTTGTTATTTCAGTCGATCTTGGCTCTGTGAGTCATTGGTTCAAACTTCAGCTCGATCTTGAAGGATAACAGCAGTTCCCAGCTCTGGTACAATTTTGAAGAATAAATAAGATTGTCTTTGTGGAGAGGTTGGCTTCATGTTGGTACAGGGTAGAAACTAATACATTTAACTTTTTACTCTTTTTTAAATCAATAATGTCAGCTACTTCCTTATCCTCTTGTCTCATTGCATTTTTAATGTCATAATTAGTGTGCACTTGAACCAAACAGCCCACTATGGGAGCCTCTTGCCACATGTGGCTCTTTCACGTTAACGTCCAATTAATTTAAATGAAATATAATTAAAAATGTAATTGCTTAGTCACACTAGCCATATTTCAAGGGCTCATTAGCTACATATGACTAGTGGTTCCTCTATTGGACCATGAAGATATAAACCATTCCCAACATTGAATGAAGTTCTATTGAAAGCAGTAGGTTAAACTCAGCCCAGAACCTTCCTTTAAATATAGCTTTCATCTCATTTTAAAAAACTGTTTTATACTTATGCATTGTTTTCCTTGAATTCCGTAGGTGCCTTCTTATTCATGGGGCAGATAAACAAACCTTGAGAAGTAATACAGAAGAAGCCATGCAAAGCAAAAGCAAACTCAACTTTGCTGTGAAGAGAAGGCTCCGGGCCTACGTCTTTCATAGTTCTGTTAAATATTTTGTACATTACTTTCTTTTTCAAAACTAGTTCCTAAGAACGGAGAGTCAATGATGCAAGCATTTCTATTTCAGGATGTGTTAAAGGGGAAAAAAGGGCAGGACAGCTGGAACACTGTACTGAGAAATGAATAGAAAGGCTTCCAAATGTTTAAAAGATTCCTTAAACTACTGAGTGGTTACCTAGGTAACAACCCTCTTGAGTATTTACTGTCCAGTTCAGGATTTTTGTTTTGTTTTGTTTATATGTATGGCTTTGCAGAGGAAATTTAATCAGTGTGACAATGGGAAAAGACATTTTATGGTAGCTTTTACATTTTTATGAAAAAATATTATTGGCCTTTTTTAATTATTATTTTTTTGGGGTCTCATCCAAAGTCTTGATAGTAAGCATTCTTTGGGGGGTAGAAATAGTGAAATCTCTAGCCTCTATGTGTTTTTGATGTTGTTGTTGTCATTGTTGTTTTATATAATGCATGTATTCACTAAAATAAAGTTTTAAAAACTAATGTCTTGCTAGACAAGGTTTGCTGTTGTGCAGTGTGCCTGTCGCTACTGGTCTGTACTCTTTGGATTTGCATTTTTTTGTATTTTGTACAAAGTAAAAATAAAGTGTTATGAGTAGTTAAAAACAAAGCTATTTCTCTGCTATTTGAAAATACAACACGAGAAGCAGCCTTTTATAAAGACTTCAGCCTCTTCTAATAACACTTAGCACTTCGGTAAGCTGCAGAAAAACCAAAGCCCTCAGCTTTTTCCTCCAAACCTGACAATCAAATACTGTTCTCTGCTTCACCCCTTCTCCGTGTCTAGATCACTTCAGAGAAATAACCATCTCGTTAAAGCACTTCTAATCTCAGCTGCCTGTTCACTCAAGTGAGGGCCAAGTATTATCAGCAAAAGCACGGATTTTGAAACCAAATGCAGAAAGAAGTTGCTGGGGACTAATATACTTTGAAAATTGGAGTGAACCGTGGATGTGTCACTTTCGGTGACAGGCTGGAGGGTTAATTTTTTTAAGCGACAAGATTTTTTTTGAGAACTAATCACAATTCTAATGTTACCATTTTTTATTTGCCTGTTTCCCCCCTACTAATTTCTTCAATATTTGGGTAGTCTTATCTAAATCAGAATCGTTTAAAATACTTTTTTATCAGTACTTAAAAACATGTTTTTAATCCTCACCTGAGGATATGCTTACTGATTTTAGAGAGAGAGGAAGGGAGAGAGAGAGAGAGAGAGACATCGATGAGTTGTCTGCTGTACATGCCCTGACAGAGGACTTAACCCACAACCTAGATATGTGCTCTGATGGGGAGTCAAACCTGCCACCTTTTCTGGTGTATACGACAACACTCCAACCAACTGAGCCACCCTGCCAGGGCGACCTAAAAACATATGTTTAACCCATGAACTCTACTCATCACTCCTTACATATTAAAATTTCACATTCAACACTCCACCAATTTGCTGTTTGTAATTCTTACTTGTCACATGGGCTGTGCATTGTGATTTGCAACTAAGTATGGATACTTGGATTAACCATAAGGGGTAAAGGGGTGCTTGTTTTCCTTAAGATTAAATGCCAAAATAATTATTTTGAAGGGTTATCACAGACCACTTGGACTCTAGCAAACATACTGGTATAGTTAGTTATTAATGTCTTTCAGAGCTTCACTGGTTTTCCAGTTTTCTGATCCCATTCAGTTATATTATTTTGAATAGTTTAAAATAGGAATAGTGTTATTAGTAATCCAGGAATGATGAACTCCATTCATTCATTCATTTATTCAAGTACCTTCTGGGTACCAAGTACTGTTACCAATGGTATTTAACTAATTATTAATAGAAAAGGTAAGCAAAGGTTCTTAGACATCGAGCTTAATAAACGGTGGGGGGGGGGGGGCGCGGGGCATGAGCCTGTTTGCTTCACTGGGAAGCTACAGCTTTTCACATTCTATGGCTCATCATTGTGCTTTGCCAAGGGGATTAACACTCCGCCCTTCCCCCCACCTCCAGCACCAGGTTGTTGGGGGCACAGGGGAGGGTGCTGGACCGTAAAGGCCTGTTGGTCTAACTAGGGGGTGTAAACCGATCAGAAGTCCGCGAAAGCTTGGGAAGTTGATTGGTTCTTTTGAAAAGACACCTGGTCCATCCCAAGCCCAAACTAATGTAACCCCAGGGAAACAAAGCAGCTCGTGTTCTCTGTCTTCCTCTCTCTCGCCCAGGTGACCTGCACTTGCCCCATGCACTCACGTGTCCTCTCTCGATAGCCATTTGGCCTTAGCAGCTGCATGGCCAGTGGCCACGTGGACTCCACTACCGGAGCAGGAAAACAAACTAAGCAACCTGGATGGGGACTGAGGCCACTTAGCAGCTGCCTGCAGGCTCCAGAGGACTAAGCTTTAATGTGAAGCCAAAACTCTGGCCACTGGCTTTTGTCTTGGCCTTGCTGAGGACAAGGTTGGACTTTTTCCATGGACGGACAGAGGGAGATGGGACATTGGAAACTCAGGGGGCTCACCCCTCCCAGGACAGGGTCCCTTTTTATAGAAAGTTAATATAAAGCCACATGGTGGGTAGTCACTTCGACTACCAGAGAGAAGAATTCATTCCTAAGTTAGCAGTAATATCAGGCAGTTATCACACTCTATACATTCATGAACTTTCTTCCTGGGGCATGACATTTATCTTTGGGCGGCATTCTGCTTTTTCTGTGTAGTGAGCCAAGCCTGAGGCTACAGCGTTAAACAGAGTCCAACTTTTCCCAGATGCCTTTGCTGAGGGAGCCATATTGCATCTAAAGCGAGTTCCCCTACACTGACGAAAGACCACTACATCCTCACCCTCCCGTGGATGCTGAAAGACACCATGGCCTACAGAGAGTCCACTTCCAGTGGCTGAAGAATGGAAGACGCCACTGGATCTCACACTCCATTTCTTTGGAGATTCCCTCTCCTAAATCAAGAAAAAGGACGTAGATGTTGAGAAACTGGCTAAAGGAGAAATCGCTGCTCTGCAATGATACCAGGCGCATCGTTAGTGTTTGCAGATTAAATTGAGCATTACAAAGCAAAATGGAAGTGAATGTTTAAATTTCTTGGTGGTACACCTCCTCCGACTGAAGTTTACAATCCCAGCTACCAAAGGTAAAGAGAAGGGTGACAGGTTGTGTGCTTTTCCTTCCAAACAAGAAAAGGCCTGAGAAGTGACTGCTCGTGGCAGGTTGTCAGGACCCCTATGGACATCGCTGTCCTGTTAACATGAGGATGGCCCGCTGAACGTTAACTATTTGTCTTATTGACTGTATCGCCTACTGATGGGTATCTCCTGGCCCTTTCTGATACGTTTCTTTACTGTGGAGGTGACAGTATCTCTCACTTCCGTAGAGGAAGAGTCATCAGAAGGCCAGGCAAACCCCACCTCCTCTGACTAGAAATAACCTTCTATGTCTGTCAGTGACCTCATTACTCATCTCTTCGCAAAACTCAGTGGGTCAAAATCATCAGTTCACTTCGCAATTTTCATGTACAACAGATGTGGTTAAAAAGGTATTCTGTGAATAACCCAAGAAGGGAGCTCTTCCTCAATGGAAGAGGGAATGACTTAATGTTTTTAATTTTCTCGTGTTTTTCTCTGAGATTTTCCCCCAAACGCTGAGCCTTCTGCTGTGAGTGAGCACTGACAGCTCTCGGGTACAGGAAAGGAGCAAACAAGTGTTACTGGAAAGCCCAGGCGGCGGCAGCGCCAAACAGCTTGCTTCCCCGCCCCCCCCCCTCCCCGAATTGTATGTCCTTGTGATTATAATTTTCGACTGCATGAATTTTCCCCAGGAAGACTTCTTAGTTTGCAAGATGGGATTCAATCTAGCAATCACTCTTGGTGTTCTAGAGAGAACCATGACTTTCAAGTGTTCTGAGAGCCAGCCAATGTTGGGGGACCCGAAGCTGTAGGTCCTAGGGGACAATGGTAGAGGGCTTCACAGGCTGAGGTGTGGAGACAGCCCAGGAATCAGCTGAGGGGGGAGGAGCGGGCTTCAGGATGCCGACATGGGCAGCATGCTGCCCGCTGGGTGACCCTCGGCTGCGGGCAGGTGTGAGCTGGGCCCCAGATGAGAGAAACGTCCACGTCTGGTTTTACAAGCTGTGAAGGTGGACACTAAGGTATCCTTACCTCTGCAGTCAGTGCCTTTTCTTCCATCGTCAAAAAAGTAGAAAAAATAATAGCAAGAAGGGGCCAAAAAAATGTCTTTTAAAAGTTTTACCTATAAAAGCCTTGCTATTTTGCCTCTTTCCAGTAAATATTAAAGAACTTACCCAGACTTTTGCATCGGGGTAAATCATTCATACATGAAATTCTCCACTTCGCACCTGAGAGAAGAGGTGCGCCAACTTCTGCACACATGTTCATAGACTATTACAGCTGTAGGAAGAGTCACATGTCATTATAATCATATACCCTATGAATACATAATCTTTCCTGTAGAGGGAGAAAATGCAGCGTCCCGAATATGGCACTTCCTGTACCACTTAACTGTGAGGTAGAATTAGAACACCATCTTGTGGACAAAAAATATATAACATGCTGGAATGAACACAGTGAACGGACCCTATTTCATTCTTGGGAGTTTGCGTTTTTAGTAATATGTTTCTTATGATCACATAAAACACTTTGAGAGTACTATTCCATATTTTATATATGCATATAATAAAAATTATGTACTAAAAGGAGTCTTATGTATTCAGTTTGTAGACATCAATCTTACATTTTTGGCTAAGCAACTTTTCTTGGTGCCATTATGAGTATTTTGGGCTTAGGCAACTGGAGCTGAAAGAGGAAAGGGTGTCAGAATTTCAAAGTAAATGACTGGAATGTCTTTCTCTGATGCCAAGGTCAAGTATAAGTACTTTTACACCCCACCAACTTCCTACAGTCAGAACAGCCATCTTTTTATCACATGGATTAGACATCAATCAAAAATCTAGTCCTCCAAATAGTCACTGAATGTTCTTGGCTACACACCCTTTTATATCCTTGTAACCCGCACATCCCTTTTGCCCACCCATAAAACTTACGCAGGCAAGACTTATTCTCTTAGAACAGATTAGTTGTCCAGGTTGGTTCCAAGTTTCAAGCTATTTCACACAGAACTGCAAAAGTATGCCAATTTTTTTTCTACATTCCAACCCATCATGTGTTCATGGGTGCTTTTAAAAAGTACAACTTAATTCAGGTTCAAAGAACACTTAGAAATATCACATTCTCCATAAGGAATTTGGATTTACTTGCAAAATAGCTTTTCTGAACTACAGCTAGCTTCGTCCCATATGAAAGTCAAAGGCATTCCAGGTTTAGAAGCTTGAGAATCTAACTGAAGGGGAAGATTCTTGCCTTCCAACCTTGGAGGGGAAGGCCTTGCAAACTGCCATGAACAGAAATTTGGGATTGCATTATCAGCACTACTTAGAGGGGGAGGGAGGATTATTGAGTTTGCAATTAATTTCTTTGAAAACCTCTGAAAAAATGTTCACCTAAAATAAAATTTGAATAGTCTATCTAGAACCTGACATTTTGCATATGCTGGATGAGTGAGTGGTTGCAGAACATTTATCATCTTTTGATAATTTGTCATCTTCCCAGAAACTTTCCGTAACCCCCCTCTTGTGGCAATGAGCTGCTTATCAATTCATGTTTACTTTTTGTGGATACCACACACATACGTGTGGCGTCTTACTACTGGGTTTGATCTTCTGCCAGTGTTCAATTATTAACTCTCAAAAGAAAGGTGAAATAATTTATACAATCTACCAATTCAACCAACTACGAAATTCCCAACCCTTCCACTCCCAGAAGCATGTGTATTAGCTGCGATATCTATAAACTCTCACAAGCGACTGAAGTTCCACTTTCCTGACCATTCTCAGGAAAGGTTCAAAGGTCCACCTTCCTTTATAGAAAGGTTTCATGGCAAAAGTGCTACCAGTTTATACATTTTACCTTTTCTACTCCCACATGGGAGTCTCAACTCCCAATTCCTACTTTTCTTGTTAACTCCTGGGAGTGACTACTGGTAGACTGAAACATTACTGAACAAAACTGAACAAAACTGAAAAATTATTACTGTTGCCGAAAAGTCAAAATGAAATAAATCAAAGGGAATTTGCAGATGGAATAGTGAATTGAACACAAAGGATTAAAAAACCAGAAGGACACACTTAAGATTTGTCCTCTACTGAATTAAATGTTACAGTAAACACTTAGAACAGTGCTTGATGCAGAGTAGCAATGACAATGGTTATGGAATATTAAATGGATACATACTTCATTTTTTCATTAGTTGGCATCAATACTTTAAGCTGCTTTTGATCTTTGTGTTTCCCTTTAAAAATATAAAATATATATTTTCTTCCATTTATTTTACAGAAACTAAATGATTAGAAAATGAATATACAATTTTAAACCTAGACTCTACAGATCACATAAATACCCAACTGCTATAATACACACCTTACATTTCTAAAAGTTAAATTGTAACATTACTATTTTAGCTAAAATTATATTAGAGGCAAAGTTTATTCACCTGGGTATATCAAACTGCAATTGAACAATTAGAGAATAACTTTTTTATTGGTATTACAGCAAAGTTCACTCACATTAAACATACATTCAAATTATGGTACCTCAAAGCCAGAAGGATATAAAATACACCTAACTGTACAAGTTATATACAATAATAAAATCAAGAACCTAGTAAAAATTTATTGGGAAAACATAAAAAAAAAGATTTAAAAAACTTAAAAAAGAAAACACCATCCCCAATGAATACTTAAAGTTTAATTTCACGAACTCAGTATGAGAAACAAAGCATTTCTTTACCATCTGAGCAATGTCCAGCTCTGAACACCCGCAACACTCGTCTTGCTTACAAATTTCAGGCTCCTCTAGCTTCGGCCGGCTGGCCAGCAGTGAGGGTCTTTTCTGCTCCGAAAGCCTCCCTGGGCTTGGAGTAGTCCCACGGCCGTCTATTCTCCGTGAAGCCGTAGAGCTTCCTAAGAGCCACTCGAGCAGCTTCCTCTTCTGCAACCAGGACGGTCTCCCCAGGACCTTCTGCTATCAACTTCCTGTCACTAGGATAAAAGAACAGTGCAGTCTGGAATTACCTGCTGCGTCAAAGAGCACAGCCCACAAATCAGTTTCGCCTTGTAAATCTTATTTTGGCGCCATTACCCACCAGGTAATGGTACAGTAACAGAAATACTGTACCATTTTTTCTTTCTACCAGCAACAGTATGTATGAACTGCTGACAGAAGAGGTATTTAAGCCTTGCCAACCTGAGAAGCAAAAGAGTATCTTTCCATTTTCTTCGCACTTGAATTAAAACTAAAGATGAAACTTTGCAACGCTACCCATTTTCTCCTCTGTGGTGTCCTCCACTGCTTTTACAGCTATAAAGCTCCACGTCATATAAAGATTGGAAAAATATTTACCTAAATTCATAGTTATCTTAGATATTCACTGTTTACGTTAACACTCTAATCCACCTGGATTCAATTTGGGGCAGGTCAACTGTTCACTAAGAACACTAGACAGTTCTGAACATAAGCTGATTTTTAGATACATGTATGTTTGACAACTAAATCCTTCCTTTTCCAGTTTTTGGCTCAGCTAAAGCTGTTACAAATGTGGATTAGGGTTAAATCAGTAAAACTTGAGTCAAAACTTTTATTTTTTCTACAGAAATATTTAGATTAACATATAAGCCATGAAATTCTATAGTAATAATTGGTTATTAAAAGCTACTATTAGCACAAAGAAGGTGAAGGGATTAAGAAGTACAAATTGGCAGTTACAAAATAGTCACAAAATATAAAGTACAGCATAAGAAATATAGCCAATAATATTGTAATAAGTATGTATGGTGCTAGGCTTGAAATATCAGAAGATCACTCTGTAAATTATATAACTGTCTAACCACTATGCCGTACACATGAAACCAATATAAAATTATACTGGATGTCAACTGTATTGGAAAAGTAAAATTTAAAATATAGAAAAAGAATTCAGGGAGAATAATATGGATATTAGCAATCCATAGGTTACTTACCTTTTCCTAAGAATGACAAGCAGAAAAGGAATCACAGATAATCACGGGAATGAGATTTTAAAAAATCTTTTAATGCAATTAGAGATTATACTAAGGAATTGTGAAAGGTCATGTTTTAAGGTTTCCAAACAATGTTATGAAATTAAGATTAAAATTTTACTGACCAGTATAAGCCAACAAAATACACAGGCAAAGCTGTGGTGCTTCCAGACTGCCTGGTAAGTCTAGATTCAGGAGCTGAAATGTTCCTTTTCTTCAATTCTTCCACCAGTAGCCCCATGGGATTGACTATCTTCCAAATCTCAAAGAGTTCTTTTCCAGTTAGCTGAGTAATTAAGAAGTCCTGCATAATAAAAATACAATTTATACACTTAAATTAGTATAAAGAAAACAAGGACTACAATGCAAAGTACAATTTTGACAGAAGTTAAAAACTTACAGGAAATAAAACAATGTACTATTTACACTCCCATATAGTTTTCTCATATAAATTTTATTGCAATAATCATAGTTGAAGGTAAAATCCTGTCTCATAATTTAGAAATATATTCTTATCAGTAAGAAAAATATTTTAAGAAAGAGTTTAATGAATCAACAGTAATAACTTCTGACAGGAACTTAAAAAGGCACTAAAGGCCTTCCAGATATTACTACTACTTCGTGCAAGCTCATGATTTTAAAAAGTCACTGAAATAATAATTTCACAACTCTGACAGCTGAGAAGCTGGGGAGATCATGGCCGGGCCCAGGGGCCCACGATCTCACTGCCGTCCCACCCTCTGGCCCTCCCCTGACACCCTCGATAAAGTGCTTGGATTGCACACCCCCTCCCCAGCCACATGAGAGTAAGTTCACATTAACTGCCTTTTAAAGTGTTTATGACTTGATATACTTTCAATTTAAAAAACTAAAAAACTGAGGAACAAATTATGAACATTCAAAGCAGAATTCTTTTTGGCAATAAGTTATATTGTATAGGAAATATGGGAACATTAATTCTCACAGCAACACACTGTGTTAACACAGTCTACAATGGGATGGGTAGATGGGAGTAGATGGGAGAAATAAAAAAGATTTCTTAGTTGATGAAATAGAATCAATTTGGTAACACTTCCCCAGCTTTGTTAATAAAAAATATTAGACCATTCTCAGTTGGGAACTGTGAATCTTTTACTGTACAGAGACAGAATGCTTGAGACATACATGGTTATTCTCTATGTATGAATCACTGGACTGTTATCTGCCATACAGAATAACCAATTGTAGGGTAAGGAGAAACAATCCCAATGCCTAAGACATTCACAGGAACATAGAAAGAAATCTCTGGGGTGATTACTTATGCCTCCTAGTCTTCCCTCTTCGCTCCTGATCTCACTAGTTTATTATCAGCACTTTCAGTAGGGTGTGCATTATTGACTGTTGCAACCTCCTCTCCCCAGAACACGCAGTGCAAAGAAATGATGTTTCTAAAATGCACACTTGACCGTGGAGATCTCCCATCTAAAATTCCTCCAGCTGCCTCCACATTAGCCTTGACAAGACCATCAAATACACACTCCTTAGCATGGCTAAGATCACTGCTGCTCAAATCTGGGGGTGGCGCGGGGGAGAAGTAGCACCTGGCGAGCTAGTTAAGGCAGGTCCCCGGGCTGTCCTCACAGAGATTCTCATTCAGTAGTCTGAGGCGGTGCCCGAGAATCTGCATCTCTAACAAGTTCTCAGTGATGCTAATGCTCCCTGTGCCAAACAGTGTTCTGAGGAGCACCAAGTTTAAAAGATCTTCCACCTCCTGGCTCTCAAAGGCCCAGACTCACCCGCCATCCCTTTCCCAGATTTAAAACAATCTGGCCACACAAAACGACTTGTAGTCTCCTGCGCACAAACTCATCATCACAGCTCCTTCCTGGAATGTCCTCAGGGGCAAGTGTAACTTCTGTAAGATTCCCCCTAAGGCCGCTGGACTTTCCGCCTCCCTTTCTAGTGCCCGTATGAGAGCACCTTGATCCACATGACCCTGAAGGCAAAACTCGGGTCCTATTTAGCTCAGGTACTAGTTGGTACAGTGCCTGGAGTGAATAAAATAAGACAATTCAAACCTGTCAATTCTGGGATGGGAAGCAAAAAAAACTAAACTAAACAAACCCTCTTGACGTAGGACTAGTAGGCTCTATGATTGGAACTGTCAAAGAGGCACTAAAATATAGTAAGCAAATATTTCCAAAACAATGACTACCTTATAAAAATCTCAAAAAAGGGACCAAAAATTGTTTAGAGGGTTCTAAGACTCCACAGAAGCTACAGTGATTTAAAAAAAAAAAAATAGAAATCAAGGTAGGACTTGTGAGAACTTCTTTAGAAAAAGCTATTTAATTCTGGAAGAGGAAAGCAGGGGATGCTTTCCTTTTTACCTCAAGCCTAGAAGCCTTGACAGTGTCCACTGGCCTCTGATCTGGGGTGAGGGGCGGGGCATCAGCTGGCAGCTAACACCATTCCTGGTCTAAAGGGAGTAGGCTGGCAGAGGCCGCCTGCAGTAGTGGGGAGAAGTCTGCAGCTGATGTCTCAGGTGTAAAATCCTGAAGACCTGATGTGCAACTCACAGAGGAATGTCATTTTTAAAGAATATTTTTCCTCTCTGGTGTGGCTCAGTGGATTGAGCAAGGGTCTGTGAACCAAAGGGTAGCTAGTTCGATTCCCAGTCAGGGCACAGGCCTGGGTTGCTGGCCAGGTCCCCAGTAGGGGGCATGTGAGAAGCAACCACACATTGATGTTTCCCTCTTTTTCTCTTTCCACTCTCTAAAAATAAACAAACATCTTAAAAAAAAAAAAAAGTATCTTTCCAGGAAACCAGAGGCTGAGAAGGGCAAGAGCAGCCCACACCACGTCAAGGAACATGGCTGGATGGTTCCAGCAGGGGACACAAGGCCCAGGAGACTCTGTTTTCAAAATCAACCAGGCTTGGAAAGCACTACACTAACTTACAGTCATTTTTGCCAAGTAACAATCTGTCCTCCTTTCTCCTTCCCCCTCTCTGAGTGCCCACTCCAGCAGGGTCCATTAACATACCTGCTTCCCAAAGGCAGACCTATCTCAGGTCTGAGCGGGGGAAAGAAGACAGGTTTTACTGATGAACGAAGCCTGAGTGTTGGTAAATACAGATATCCTTCTCTATAAAAATTATCAAACTCCGTATCAAAACTAAATGGATAGGTTCTAACAGCAAGAGATGCTGGTTTAAAAGACCTAACATGCAAATATCTAAATCAAGGATGTGTTTGGTTTTTTTTTTTGAGTTAAGGTAATTGATTGGACTTTTCATTATGTAAGAGTAACCAAAAACTCATGTTTTCATCCAATGCGGGGGATAAAAATTCTCCCAGTTAATAACTTCTAAAAGAACAGTGGGAGTCAAGTCATATGAATTACATTTCATTTTAATTAGCTAAGCCACTGGCTCACAAGAAGTTAAGTGTACGTCACAGGAACTCAGAAATCCAAGATTTTATCACTTACAGTTCCAAAGCACACTGGGCCCTCGAATGGCTCCTTTGGTCTCATTCATTCACTCCACAGCTACTGAGAATCTATTACGTACACACTATCCTTGGACCCAGAGATGTAAAACTACAGATATGGCTTGCAGTCCTTACAAACTCACAAGCCTGCATTTAACATTCACTCCTGACAAGGTCCTCAAGAAGAGATGACTAGACACTTAATATACTACCATAAAAAAGCTTTAGGTCTCTCTCATTTCACACACAACCTTCCAAGGTCATAGCGCACAGAAATGAATGACAAAAAGGAATTTTTCTTTCTGTCCACCTCAGATTCGGCCGGGTATGTGCAATGAATCATGACCTACCCGGATGAAAAGTGCAGTCCTCGCAGGTCCGCTGCTCTGTAGCAGGGCTCCAATTACTGCAAAGAAAGTCCGCTGTAACACAGCCGGGGGGACTGGAAATTCGGCACTCAGCGTTAACTGCTCCACAGCCAAGTTTCTAGCCACGTGACACACGACTTCCTCGCCAGTGAGAAAGGCAACAAGACTTTGAACGCCTTCAGTGGGCAAGTCCGGGAATGCGTCCTCAAGAAATTGTGTGAGGCAAGTTTGTGAAAAAGATGACCCTTGTCCAGATAGTTCTTGATTATCTTTAATATTCAGAAGAGCTGCTTCTTTCTCTATTCCAAGTTTTTGGCGTTTGGCTTCCTCACTTTTAATATAGCAACTATTAACAAAGGCGGTTTTGAGAAGATCTAAGGAAAAGGTTTCCTGCAACCGATGTCCAAATGCTTGTATTTCAGCATGGTAATCCCAGTTGGGCTTCTCTGAACTGAAAATGTAAACAGAAGATTTCAGATGGTAAAGAAAACAACAAGATGTTACTAGGATGCAAAGATTTTTCATTGAGGTTGCAATTTTGTTAATTATATAAAGGAGATTTTAAAAGATTTTCACTTTAATGCCATGCTTTGATTTTCTAAAAGTTAAAATTCAATTGCAATGATTACTTGTTCTTTGCTAGGTACATACTTGGATTATTTTTGCCTTTGAGCCATTTGCTACATTAGAGTGTTCTAACCATGCAGCTACACTTAATACCTAGGTATGAAATTCAAATTATACTTTCACAGGTTCAAGCCATAAACAATAAATACACTGTTATTTATCTTATATTTTACTGAAAACATTTAAATCAGCAATTAAGAAGTAGGTTAAACATTCATAACCATTCCCAAGAAACACTAAAAAGTATTTTTTAAAAGACAACCTAAAATAAAACTTTTAAATAAAACAGAGCAGCAAAGTATAAAGATCTGAGTTGTAAATAATAAAATGTATATGTAACCCATAAAGGTCTTCCAACTATAAAAGCCTAAAATGACTAACTTCACAATAATCAGAGAAATGTGAATTTAAAAGAAATAATGTTAGGAAAAGAACTTAATATTTGTGTTCAAACAGTACAGGAATATGGACACGCATACTTCCACTAGTAGGTGTATAAATTGGGGTATCTAACTTTTTAGGGGTGGGGTGGGAGAGGGCAATGTTAAAGTCGAAATTTCATACTAAAGTCTCCAAAGGAGTAATAACTTAAAAGCTATTAATTGTTACACAGGTTGTAATAGCAATAATATGGAACTCAAATACCCATTAAGTGGAGGCATAAAAGAGTAAAGTGCATCTATTTGTACTACCACGACACATCAGACATTATTAAAGAGACAAAAATTCAAACTTTCGTGTATAGTAGGACCTGATTTGGACCTATGAAGATCTGCATCTCTTTCTACCGGAACTCCTTTAATGAAACAAGATTAATTAGAGGAAAAACCTAACCCTGATATGATTCCCTTTTACTCTAGACATTGGACTTGTGGTAAAATACACTTAATTTTTTTCTTCCTCTAAACTGCAATGCCGTGGAGTGTTTTCTTCACTCTTATCGCACTTGATAGGCTTCTAAGTGGGAGTTCCAAAGCGTCGGCAGGAACCCCGCGCTTTACGGGTGGCACAAAGCCATTATCTTTGGCTCAGTCCACGCGTCCCAGCCACAGGGGTGTTTATATCGCAAGCCTCTTGGGCTCTAACCAGGCGCGCGTCAGCGACGATGGACCTTCCCCGCCGCCGGGCCGAAGCCAAGCGGGAGGTCCCGGGTCTACGCCAGCCACCCTGACCCCGTCCCGAGGTGGCTCCTACCGGCGCACGGGCGGCGGCGGGTTCCGGAGCAGGCGCCACCGCTCTAACTCCTTCTGGAAGCGGACGGCGGCGCGGAAGTCCTTCACCCCCCGAGCTGGCGAGACTCGGTCGGGGATGGCTGGTGCCAGGAGGCGGGCAGGCACCCGCAACAACAGCCTAACTAGCCCGGATGCCATAGCAGCGGAGAAAGCAATGGAGAGCGGAAGGAAAAACGTCGGAACAGTGTCGCGGTAACACAACCCCCTCGGAATAGGGACGCTAAGGTAGGACGGGGCGGGGCCAGATTCAGTGGGAGGGGCAGCTGCGGTTGAGTGCTACTGCGCGTGCGCGAGCGCTAGTCTTTGGCAAACCTAAGGATTACTCTTAAGTGAGCAGGTTGTGAAGGGCGTTTGGGTCCAGGAATTTAAGAAAGAGATTGCTTCATCTTGTCAGTTGTTCCCTTGTTCCTTCCTTTCTCCTTAAAGGGAAACAAAAAACTTGTTTTACGTTCAGTTTAAAGGAAACACTAGTTCTCAAAAAAAGAGGGTGTTTTTCATCGACATGTATTTAGTCTTAGTTTCAGATCATAAATGGAGCCACTGTTTGAGCAAATGTCATCTGGTCTGTCTCCAAAAAACCTTACTTTTAGGGCTAAGAGATATTGACTAAGCCCCAAATTAAAATTTTTAGTTTAAAAAAACCTTTTAAAAAAGCATTTTAAAAAAAGAGGATGGGAGAAAAGTACATCAACATGGAAGAGTGGATTTATGCTTCTTTTTTATCCTCCTCTCTTTAGCTGTATCATTATATTGCTGTCCTAACAAACTGTTAATATAATTTTTTGAAAACCTAATATTAATTTACAAAGGAAGACTTGTCTGAATTCCTAGTTTTGAGTTGCCTGCTGAACTTCTAGACCCTCAAAGATGAACCTCCTTCTGCAGTCTCTCTTTTTGTTGGGGGCATCAGCGTGACCTAAAGTCGCCCAGACTGGGCTCCTATGTTGGTCCCTGGTTGGAAGAAATCAACTGAAAAAAATAAAAGAGATGTGGAATATTCGAATACTGACAGGTTTTAA
Organism: Pteronotus mesoamericanus; assembly: GCF_021234165.1. Classification (NCBI taxonomy): domain Eukaryota; kingdom Metazoa; phylum Chordata; class Mammalia; order Chiroptera; family Mormoopidae; genus Pteronotus; species Pteronotus mesoamericanus. Next base: position 4,777,532 of record NW_026555277.1, read on the forward strand.
AAAATTATATCATAGAATTATTGAAGGGTTTACAATGGTGGTATTTTAGTTTTGTTTTTAAAAAGGTCTTTACTTTTTCGAGATTTACGCTGAAATATTCATTTGTGAAAAATAAGGGATCTCAGATTCTCACAATAATCAAGGTGAGAATAGGTGGTGGTTATTATGAAAGAAACATGGCCCTGAGTTGCTGTCAAAAATGAAATGAAATGAAATGTTAAAAAGTGAAATAAAATCCAGATTAAGCCAGTCTCCTGCTCAAACCCTCCAATGCTTTTCCATCTCACTTGAAGTAAAAGCCAAAGTCCTCACCATTCCTCAGGCCCGACGTGGTCTGCCTGGTGACCCTCTGTCCTCCCTCCTCTCTGCACACCTCACTCACTCCGCTCCAGCACCCTAGCTGTCTTGCTAAGCCTAGAAACGCCTGGCCTGCCCTCACCGCAGGGCCTTTGCACTTGCTGTTTCCTTTTCCAGGACAGCCCTTCCCTCATATTTCCACACAGCTTATTCCCTCCTCTCCTTCTTGGCTCAAGTGTCACCTTCTCCATGAAGCCTTCCCTGGCCACCTGTCTCAGGTTGCATTCTCTGGAAGCAGATGCTGAGACAGAAGTTGGCGCACAGGGTGTTTGTTAAAGATCCATAGCTGTGAGGGGAGGTGTAACAGGAGTAGGCCGATTAAGTCAGCTGCAATGCAGTCCTGGCAAAGCCTCATCTGACCCAGGAGAGAGTTCTGGAGCCAGTATTGCCCGTCAGTGTCCTGGAGCAGGATGCAATGGTTCTGCCTTTATATTCATGTCTCGTTTAGTTAGTGGACTTGGGCTGCCCATGGAGGGCATAGCTGAGCATGGTGGCTCTCTGCAGCTAAGGCAGGCTCTGAAAGAAATGAATGCTAGAGAATCCTGCTGACCACCCTCCTTCATGAAGTCAGATCAGCGGAGAGTGTCTCCAGATCAACCACACCACCCTATGTAAAATTGCAACACCTCCTAGAGTCCCTATCAACCTTCCCAGCTTTATTTTCTCCACAGCATTGAACATGTTAATATACTCTGTAATTTACTTATTTTAGTTATTATCTGGTTCTTTCTCTGTAATATAAGTTCTAATGATAGAATGATTTTGTCTTGCTTAAGCACAGCTGCATTTAGAATGGTGCCAGGCTCACAGCAGGCACTCAACAAATAAATATCTGTTGTTGGAGAAAAGTTGTTCAATAGCTTGTTTCGTCATATCCTGTGCAAGCCTTACAAGAACCACGCTGTATACATCTTGTCAGTGCATGGCACCTAGTAGATGTACAATACACATTTGTTGAATGGATGAATAAATATGTCCATGAATGCATATTAACTTCATTTTAAGAAAGGACTAGTACGGTACTCTCCAACAGAAATACTATGTGAGCCACATATGTAATTTAAAAATTTTTTAGCCATATTAAAAAAATAAGAAACAAGATTAATTTTAATATCTAATTTAATTCACTATATCTAAAATGTATCATTTCAACATGTAATCAATATAAAAATTATTAACGAAATACCTTACATCCTTTTCGTTCTGTACTAAGTCTTTAAAATTTGGTGTGTATTTTGTACCCACACTACATCTCAGTTTAGACTAGGTGCATTTCAAGTGCTGGGTATCCAAGTGGGCAGTACAGTTCTAGTGCAATCCTGCAATTCAGGAGTGAAGGTAATATGGTGTGTGGGGAGAAGGGGTGGAAAGGGGAGGCCTCTGGAGCCAGTGACCTCCTGGGTCCCAACATGACTCATAAACTTACTAGCAGCTAATGTTCTCCAGCAAAAAGCCACCAGGAACACATCTGTAGTTGACAAGCAGGGTTAATTGCCTGTTGGAGGGGAGTCAGTGATAGAAAGGACTTTTACAGGGCTTACATTTGTGTCAGGTGATGTCGGGGAGAGTTTAAGGAAGAAGGGCTTCCCTCAGGACTGGATACTGTCAGGAAGTGGGGCTAAATCTACAACTGGATGTCTTACTAACTCTTGTCTACATGTAGGAAGACAAGACAGAGGATGATGCTGTAATTGGGAAAGAAACAGGAGTCACTCATATTAGCCAGGATAGGGGGATGTTTGGTCATTTTTGTGGTTTGGGCAATGTTTACGTTCTCGCTGTGTTTAAGTATGCTTATGAAGCCTCCATGTCTAATGTTTGTTCCACAGGACTAAGCTGTGAGCACCTAGCCATTTCCTAGCAACCCCGAAGCCTGGTTGATAGTACCAGGCCAGCTCCTGGAGGGCAAGGCTGTCTTTCTCATAGCTCTGTGACCTTAAGCAAGTGATTTAACTTTTCCCCTGTTCAGTTTTCTTATCTCTAAGATGAGAATGCAAGAGCAATCATCTCTCCATTTCTTCAGGTTGCTATTGGTATTAAAGGCGATTATCCTTGTAAAGAAATTGGGATAGTATCTAGTCTGTAGTCACCACTCAGTTGAGTGTCACCTGCTGTCTTTCAAAGATTCTCAACTGCATTATATTTTTTTCACGCAAACATCCCTGAAATGAAAGTATCTTCCAAATAATGGCTTTTTAGAGCGAATACAATGTAATATTATTATTTTCTGACGTTCTGCTTTGGCGGACAATTCTTCTTCCCTGTCAATTGCTCAATCTATACTTGGGTAAAGGACTTTACTCTTTGTGGACAAAAAAGAGGTCACATACTAAACCTGACAAGCTCAGGGGAGGCCTGCACGGTGGCCTTACCAACTCAGAGATCAAAAGTAACCATACAAGATGGTCTGAACATAGGAATTCTTAACTAAAAGTGAGTCATGGCGGGTGGTCACGTCCTAGGCCTATAGCTTCCTTGATAAAGGTCAATCTTTACCTAACATGAGACTGTCTGTTGCCTTTATGTATCTAAGATAACATATCTTTGAAATGCCAGAGTAATCTCCTCTTCCAGACCCCTCAGAGCATGAGACATTAGAACCCCTCATTGTTATATTGACCCCCCAATACCATCTCTTTGTGTTGTAAATGTTAATTAGCTAGGGTGTACCCACCAATGTAAACGATGTCTGTTTCTCCCTTTTACTTTTTATCTAATCCCAGAGAGTTCCCCACTTTGCTTTCTCCTGCCCCCTTAATCTACCAATGGATTTCTTGTAACCCTCTTTATGCCTCTTACTTTTATTCTAATGTAAAAAATAAGGATGGAAAACTGACATTCTCCGAAGCATTTCCTCAATCTGCTCAGATTTTGCTTTCAGGAAACTGTCGTCGGTTTGGCGAAATAAACTCTTGTAAGACTTCTCCTTAGGCTGGTCTTTTTTTTTCTTACATATTTTCAACCTTTGTAACTTTCCCTACTTCTGGGCTCTCCGTCCTCTGTGGCTCTGTCCCCGCCATGTGAATTCAGCTGCTCTTCTTCTCCCGGCAATACGGCGCTTCCAGCAGCTGCGCTCGGGGGTTTACGGCAGCGCGGCGCCCACGAGGCCCGGGAGCCCTTGCAAACCGGCGCTCTCGCCTGCCCCGCCCGCCCCGCGGTCAGCTGATGGGCCGCCCGCCCCGGGAGACCGCCGCCGCCGCCGCCGCCTCGCGAACATGGCGGCTGAGATCCACTCCAGGCCGCAGAGTAGCCGCCCGGTGCTGCTGAGCAAGATCGAGGGGCACCAGGACGCCGTCACCGCCGCGCTCCTCATCCCCAAGGAGGACGGCGTGATCACCGCCAGCGAGGACAGGTCTGGCCAACGGGTCCAGCGCGGGGCCGAGGAGGGACGGGGGGGTGGCCCGTCCTCCCGCAGGCGACGGGGTGTAGGGGCGGTGGGGCGCGCGGCCCCGTCCCTGCCCGCTTGGGGGCGTCCCGGGTTCCTAGGACGCTCTGCCCGCTGCCCCCTCTGTCCGCTGAAACTCCCGGTTCCCACCCGCAAGCCCTCCAGTTTCGATCTCCGTGCGGGACCTCGGACCCTGCCACGCCCCTCCGCGTTGGGACCCCTGTCCCCAGTCGCCTCTTCAGCCGGGGGAGCTCCGTTCCCGGGTCCCACTGAACCCTTCCAGCTGGGGATCCCAGTCCCAATGCGCCCCTCCAGCCGGAGACTCGCGTTCCCGCCGCGCTTCTCCAGTCTGGGACTCCCACCGCCTTTCTAGCCCGTCTCCCGGCCCTTCCATCTCGGGACCCCAGTCCCCGCCTCTCCTTTGTGGGATTTCGCCCCGAGCTGTTCAGTTCCAAGCCGCCTCCTCCGGGAGCCAGGAGGACGAGCGGCCGGTTACCCCGGGTCCTGGTTTCCGGGATTCCCTTATAGCATCAAACCTCCAGGGCTTTCACTCTCTTCCTCCTGCTTCACTCTGGGCTTTACACATTTCTTTTGCGCAACACCAAAGTCCCAAGATCGTTTGTTTTTGCACAGCTGCTATAACCGCCTGAACTTATTTACTAAATCGATTTTGTTTTCTTAAAAGTGACTCATTTTTTAAAAAGTCTTAGATGCTTTTATTTTCAAGGACATTTTACATTCCCACCATTAATGGAAAACCGGTATCACTTGCCATAAAGAATTAGACTAATAGCTAAAGGATGTTAATCTGTGTGCATCTAAAGGCAACTCTTTTTTGTATTGGGACGACTTGCATTGACTGCTCCTAGTACTTTGGGAAACACTGATACGACCCGATTTTCTCATTTTACCCAAGAGGAAACTGAGGACGTTGAAGAGTAGAGATACTGGCGAAGGCAGAAATACAACCCAGCACTCCCCCACTCCAGCTCTGTGGACCCCCAGGGCTGTGTGATTCATTGGAGAGATATTTGCTTAAAACTTGAGCGTTTTTAAAACCCTCAACGTTTCAAGGGTTAGTGCTTTCCTGTGGGAATTTGAAGGAAATGACTGGTGTCTATTGCGTGAAACTGTTTCCTTGGTACAATGAGTGGTCTTAAATGGTAATACTCCATTTAAGTTGAAAGGCTTTCTGAAAGACAGAATGTACTACTGCTGTACTCTTAAAGCGAGAGGCACTGCATCCAACTTTTTGTAATCATGCATGTGGAAGTAACTAACTTTGAGAGCCTGTCTTGAGTGGAAAGAGAAAGCCTGAAGCCCCCAGTGCCTGTCTGACTTCTGTAGTTTGCTATTGAGTGAGTTTATTGTGAGCAGGCAGTGGCCTCTCCCTGCCAGTTTACCAGCTGCTGACCTCAAACAAGGTAGGGAGCCATTGGTAGAACCTGGGTGTGGCCAAGAGAAGGGTACTTGAGTCCTAAGGAGAAAGGGGGAATGTTAAAAAAAAAAAAAGAAGAGGCAAAGGACAGAATAATATTTGCATGATCGGAACATAGATAAGGACACTTTATACCAGTTAGCTGTTTTTATTCAGTAAAATATTTTATTTATGACTCATGCATGTTGGGTAAATTGCTGAGTACTTGAGATTATTGGCCAGGCGCGCTGCTGATAAATGTGTGATGGGGAGTGACTATGTAGCTGCTCTTGGACTGAAGTATGTTGGGCGAGCCGTACATCAGCTCATGTTTTCCCTCGGGCACAGCAGGGCACTGGCACGTGCCTGGACCAGGTGGGGGCTAGCACCTCGGGATTCTACTTTGTGTTTCAGGCCTATGGGACTTCCTTGAAGGTAGGACAACCTTTTTAGCCGGTGCCGCATTTTATGAGATTCAATGAAAAAACATGCTATATGTATGTGGGTTATTTTTTTTGATGGTTTGTTTTTACATTATCACAAATATGTGTCATACTCTTCAATCATTCATTCGTTCATTTATTCACTCAATGGTGTATTTAGAAATACTGTGCCTATTGAGTACGTGGCCCAAGTGATACAACAGGGAACAAAAGCCACAGTACCTGCCCTCATATACTGTAACCTCTGATTCACTGGTTTTCATGGCCCCTGACCTGATGGAACTAGCATGTTGACAAAACAGAATACTGACCATCCTTATTTATCAAACAAGCACTTATTGGACGCTTACTATGCATAGACTTGTGGGATAGGAAGACAGCAGACTCCAAAATCGCTGTTTCCAAAAGGCTAGACAGTGTGGCAAAGAGACGGCCCTGAGCTGTCAGCTTTCCGAGTGCTGGGAAGACAGGAAGGAGTGTCATTAGGTGCCAGGGTTTAAAAAAACATTGGCTTGCACCTTTCCTCTACCACTGCTGCTTCAATGCTCAGAAAAGTAACTTTTAACCTTTAAAATAAGGTCCAGCTGAAGTTAATTCCTTTATAAAAACAAAAAGCAGTGAGAACTGGCTGAGAGCATTTTGAGAGGAAATGGGAAGAATGTGAGGGGTATCCTGCATTTAGTGTCCATTTTTCTAAACTCTAGGCCATCCTAGATTATCAGCAGGAGTGATTTTTGCCCCCTAGGGGACATTGGGCAACATCCTGAGACATTCTGGTTGTCATTACTGGAGGAGGGTGCTACTAGCACCTACAGGGTAGAGGACAGGGATGCCGCCAGGATGGTCGGTCCCTCATCAAAAGAATGACTGTCCAGGCCCAAGTGTCTGTAGTGCCGAGGTTGGGAAACCCTGGCTTGGGCTTAGTGTGCTTGTTTATCTGGGCTCTCTGGACAGTAGTTTCGAACTTGAGCAAGCATCCGATTCACGTGGAGGTCTCGGTAACACCGATGGCTGGGCCTCACCCCAGAGATTCTGATTCAGTAAGTCTGGGGTGGAGCAGAGGAGTCTGCGTGTCTGCCAAGTTCGCAGTGATGCTGGTTGCTGATGCTCCCTGGTCTCACACTGTGAGAACCTTTCCTCTACGATAGATAAGACGAGCTAGATAAGACGAGCGATTGGCCACCTTGCTCCTCTGCAGAGACTGGCTGGGAGACAAAACTGTGTATGCTTTGTCTTATTTTTTTTTTTGTCGGGGATGTATTTCCCTGGAGATTCACGTGTACCCAGCTATTTCCCAAGTAAAACCAAACTATACATGACGGAGCTAAGTGCACATAAGCCCCCAAAAGGTACTAAGCCAGCGTGGAATATTGAGCTTAATTCCATCTTACCTAGAACCACTGGTCACGGTTTGGGCAGTGAGCCCAGAGGTCTAATCAGAAACATTCAGGGGGTCAACAGAGAATGGCTGTATTCTCTTGTGTGCATCCATTTCTATCTCGTTGGGGTAATAAGTGCCCGAAGCTCTTCTGTTGGAACTTCATTCTCCTTCTAAACCCAAATTAGTATTTTTAACTACTAGTAATACTAAGTAATTAGTATTAGTATTAGTCTTAAGTTGCCTGCACTTTGGAAGTAGAATATTTGGGTATGCATACTTTTCAAGGTATAAAAATGATACATTTGTAAAGTTTTAAAAAACTTGAGTCACTAGAGTATGACTCTCTTTCTAGTCAGGAAACTGTAAAAATAAAATAATCTCAGCACTGAGTTCATGACTTTGAACTGCAGCCATCATTTTCCTGATGGGGAAACAGAAACTGAGACTCCGCTTTCAGAACAGAACTGCAATACGGCGCTCAGCAGGGGAACCAGTGCCCTAGACACATTTGCTTTTTGAACTTCTTTCCTGTGGAATGCACCAGAAATTTAGACGTCAGTTGGTGGAAGGACAGGATTTTGTAAAGGTAAAGGCTTTAGTAGAAAGCCTCATGAATAATTTAAGGCCATAGACCTGCTCTCTCTATTTTTGAAAGAAACAGTTGGGAGATGAGCATGCTTATATCAACTCTTCGGGGCCAAGACTGATTTGCAGGGATCTTGCAGAAGAAACTCAGTTTTGTCTGGCCTAAGTCCAGCATAGATCTTTTGTGTGTTAAAATATTTTAGGATGTTGCACTTAGGCTGGTAAACAATAAACATTACAGAAAACCAACTCTTCAAGCTATTGAGGTAGCCTCTTTTTTGTTATACCAGTGATTTACCTGAATATATGTCTTTCCTCTTAGACATTTCTGAACATATTAAGATGGTCTGAGGGGAAAGTTGTATATTTACTAACTGTTCACATGGAAACAATCTTAAATAAACAACTTGATTGTTCAGTGTTGTGCTCAGAAGGAAACCTAACATAGCTGGGAGTTGATAGTTTGTACAGAAAGCCAGGCTATCTGCTGTATTTTTGTTGTCATGCCGTGCCTGAAAGTAGACCCTTTAATTTGTGTTATAAAATAAAGTGAAAAAGTGAGAAGGCAGGCAGCCTGGGTGGGAATGCCTTTATGCCTCTGTTGCGAGAATGGCCCCTCGTTGTTACATTTGTTTCCTTTTTTTTACAGTGTGTTTAGAAACAGATTCTGGATCCAGAACGCCTGTGTTTGAGTCCCATGTGACATAGGGCAGGCTACTTACAAGAGTTTTCTCATCTGCAAAATAGAGATAATAATAGTACCTACCTCATGGGGTTTTCATGTATGTAAAACTCATAGAACAGTGCGCTGCACAGAGAAAACACTGGTATTTTGACTATTATTTTCATTTCCATCTGTTTTTCATTTAATTACTGGAGTCTCATCAAAAGCGAAAGATGTCTCTGCTTACTCTGTGTGTGTGTGTGTGTGTGTGTGTGTGTGTGTGTGTGTGTGTGTAAATAAAATAAAAATTTTCCTTTTGAATAGGACAGTACATTCTGGGGGTCACTTACAGACCTGAGTTCTTGTTACTACTGTGAGCCCCTGCCTTTTCATCATTTCCACACTTGTTCACTTACAAGTCATGTCAGTCGTAAGTTTTCCTTTATAAAAATCTTTGCCCCAATGTACTAGGGGACCCAAGACCACCCTCAGTTTCACTGATTCACTCACTAGGGGGACTGCCACCATGTGCTTGTCCTTCTGGCCATGATTTATTACAGCAAAAGGACATAAAACAAGCTCTGGCCGGGTGGCTTAGTTGATTGGAGTGTCGTAGGTACACCAAAAGGTTGTGGGTTTGTTTCTGGTCATGGCACAAGCCTCGGTTGCTGATTTGGTCCCTGGGTTGGGTGCATGTTGGAGGCAACCAGTTGATGTTTCTGTCTCACATCGATGTTTCTCTCTCTCTCTTTCAAATTAGTAAACTTATCCTCGGCTGAGGATTTTAAAAAGAAAAGGACACAACAAAATCGGCAAAGGGAAAGGTATGGGAGGGAGTCCAGAGAAAGCTAGGCATGGGCTCCCAGGAGTCCTCACCCCATGCAGTCACGTGGGAGGTGCTGCTTCTCCCTCCTCCCCCACCCCCCACCCCCTCCACCCCCGCCCGGGACTGCGCTCTGACCCCATGTGGGAAATACTGTCTTCCAGGAAGCTCATGAGAGTCTCAGGATGCAGGATTTATTAGGGGCCGGTCACCTGCTAGCACGTGCCAGAATTCCAGACTCAGAAAGTAAGTGGGTGTTCAGTGTCTCTCAAATATTAATTTAGTGAATCAATAAACCTGTAGGAATAAGGAAGCGTGGAGCAAGGAAGTTTAAACAGGCTATTCTTCAAACTGTGCTGCTTTGAGGTTAGTTAAACCTTGTGTTTCAAGACTTCTGGGGTATGGATAGAGTTCGATTTTTTTTATTTTTTATTTTTTTTGCAAGTTAAGAAACCGTGTGTCCTGGACCCTGCGCTGACATCCACTCCATCCTGTCTGGGTGGCTCCTGCTTCTCAGGGGTCGAGATGGGTTTAACCTCCTTGGTGGCACAGAGGTCCCAGGGAACCATGTTGTTGCTAAGCGAAAGGTAGCAGCAGGAATTTGTTTCTCGAGTGAAAACACATCTATCTCTTGGTAGATAACCAGCCATCTGGCTTTAGGAGAGGAGTTATTTGTTCAGGTTCTGGTGCAGATGCCACAAAAGTGACCACCCCTCCCTGCCCCCCCCCCGCCCCCCAAAATCTGCTATCCAGGAAATCTGCAGTCTGAGCATCATTGTCTACTTGGACCCTTGAAGCTGTCGGGGATTCCTTCCCCGGACTGTAGAAGGGATGGACATTTTAATTTTTCTTAGCCAATGAAATCCTCTTTCAAAAGAGACTGGTTTCTCCCTGCCTTCCCTTTACATAATCAACTCAATAAAAATCTTGTGCTTTCCCTTTTTGTTGCCAAAGGAGAAAGACTTCTTTCTGCGGCAGGAATGCAGAGTTCAGGATACTTGGCTGGAAGGAAATTGCTCTTTATGTGATAAAAGCAGATTGTGCAGATGACCCTGTCTATTCCTACCCATTTCAGCTAACCTCTTAATATTATAGAATCCATCCTGACTTCAGAATTACACCTTTTTGTCAGGCTAGGAAAAAAATAATCGTTTTCAGTAGGTAACAGAAATGTTGGAAGATTTACCAAGATATCAAATAGTATCAGCAGCTCTCAGAGCGGCTGGAAAGTAAGTTTTCCTCACACTTACTGTTTTGCTTAGAGTTTAAAAGAAAGCAGATCTAGGGCTTAATTTGTAACATAAGCTAAACTCTGCATTTTCTTTTTAATTGATTAACTGAATAATCCTTCTATATCAGTTTATAATTCAAATATAGTTAAATTGCTTTAATTTAGCTGTTTGGAGATGATTAGGATGCTTTTTTTAAAAAAGATCTGATTTTAGAAATGCTGATTTGTGATTTTACAGAAGCCCTTGTGTGCTTCCTGGAATCTGCCTGTCCAAGTGTGGACATGATTTTCAAGGTCCTCCTGCTGGAACAGAACATGAACTGAACCCAGATATACGTTCTTGTGGGGCTATAGGTTAAAAAGTGATATTGATCGAGGTTCCCCACAGACGCCTCCTGGCTGGAGAGAGTGCTTTTCAGAAGAAAATTCATCCTTTAGCTCTCTCATTGTTCCTGCTTAAGTGGATGAGGCTTTATAGATTTGGTGATTCCCTAAAGTGTGTTTTTAACTCCCTTTTAGTCAGCACTTTGAAGGAGCTAAACAAAGGGCCTGGAAGAAGTTAAAAGGCGCCTCTCTACCTATTCTGATCCTGGAGTGTATCTCTGAGCAGATCAGGGATTAACTTCCTGGAATAAATACCTTATTCTTAATCAGAACTGTGGGTTCTAGTCTGCTTTTCATGTGTCTACTGTAGTAAGGTAAAAGAACATAGAATTATTATCCACATGGTGAAAAAACAGGGTAAACAACATTTGAATAATAACTTCATTTATGCTTTTACAGTAATTTCTTCAGTTTCTTAGAATTCAAGTTAGCATCGGGGCAAAGTGAGGATCCTCTATTTCCATTGAAAGTTAAAGTGGCCTTGTTTGTTTATTAAGTACTTTGAAATCCATGGCACTCAGTTAATAGTGAAGTCTATTTTTAATTTTAAGATCAGATCTACAAGTATTCTTAAAGGCATACTCTTTGGAACAGATGATACATTGTGTCAGTTAGTTATTGCCACGTAGCAAACTACCTCAAGATTCAGTGGCTTAAAACAGCAAATATCAATGTTCATGAGCCTCTGGGCCACAGGGACAGCCCTTCTGGTCACACAGCCAGAGTCACTCATATGTGTGTCGGCCCTGTTGGCCTTAACTGGTCCACTCACATCTTCAGGGGTTAGCAAGCTGTCATCTGGTGGAGGATGGGTTCCGCTGGCTCATGAGGAGGTGTTTACTTGCTGTCTTGTTGTTAGTGCCTACTGAACCGGGAGCTTCTTTCCCTTTCTCAGCTTAGCCCCAACTCCTTTCTCTAGGGTCCCCCAACAAGGAGCCAGAGTCATTGTCTGCCCCTCAGGTCTGTTACCTTCTGTCCTACCTGCCCCTACTCAGTCTCCTCACAGCCTGACTTGGCGTAGTTATGGAATTTAGTGATATCATTTTTATATTAGGCTTTTGAAATAAATTAGTATTTCATAAACTTTTGTCATGGTTACATGGTCTTCATAACTATTTTTAATGACTTTAGAAGCTACTGAATTAATATGTCATTAACCTATCATTATTTAACACTTTTCCCAATTTTTAATTCCTTTGATGCTCATGTGACCTTTTTAAATGTATAATTCTTTTTCTTCCTCTTAGGTAATATCTTCAGAATCAATTGCCAGGCCTGGAATTTCTAAATCAATTGATCATTGTTGTGATCATTACTATTACCATCATTATCATCATCATGACAATCATCATTAGGTGGGACATGCACTTCACACTGTGTGGAGCAAAATTGCAAAATTGTTGCCTGCACGGTAATACATTTTAAAACCATTTCAATCTGAAATATTTTAAAGAGAACTACAATCTAATGTTGAGATATCATTTATCTAGGAAATAAATGGGTCATCTACCATGCTGAACATCAATAGACAGGTTAGGGGATGGTAGTGGTATGTGTACATCATAGTTATATACGAGGTCTGTCCAGAAGGTGTCCAGCCATGCTGTATGAAAAATAGAGACATTTACTGAAGAAGATGCAAGGTACAAGAAACATTGTACATAGGACAACGATGCCTCAAATCCCTTCAAAGTAGGCACCTTGGCACCTCACACAAGTTCCCCTAGCGTCTCTTCCACTGTTCAGAACACTCTGAAAAATCCTTTGATGGAAATGCCGTCAGCTGCCCCATCGTATTTTTCTGAATCTCATCGGTGGTCTGAAGTTTCTTCTCTTTCAAATGTGGTTTTAGTTTTGAGAAAAGTGAGAAGTTGCAGGGTACCAAATCTGGGCTGTAGTGGGGCTGAGTCACCTGGGTGATTTGATATTTCACTAAAAAACTCTGCACAAGACGTGATACATGAGCTGATGCTTTGTCATGGTGAAGCTGCCAATCATCAGTTGCCCATAACTACAACCTTCTCAATCATCCAGGTAGTTTCCATGGAGCAATGTTCCAGCTTAACACAAAATTTGATGCAGATTCATTGTTCTACTTGCTCAGTCATTTTGAATGCGACGGCCACTCAGTACACATGCTCACTCAATGGCCTCTAACTGTCCCCGCTGACTAATACAGTGAAGTTGTCATTGTTCACACATGTGCATTCCAATCCACTCTCCTTGGCTGCCAGGTTGCATCAATGTTGTGCAAACCATTCTTCTTATATTAACAGTGGCTGGACTTTTTCCAGACAGACCTTGTATATATAACATTATGTAGAGATGTCTTTCCTTGTGTGTCCATGGAAGATACTGCCGCTATGTGTGAGTCTGCCCTATGTGTGAGGCCAAGGAGATTGATGGTAGAGCCCTTTGCAAGGATATTAGCAGCACGGGAAAGTTTGAAAAACATTTATGTAGGCCCTGAAAGAAATGACACATTTCCTGTCTAAGTGGCTTTTGGAAAAATATTAGATTGTTGTTTTTAAATTACTAAAAAATAGAGCTTGGCACAGAATGAACATGATTCTCAGGTTTTGGCTTAAGAGAAGACTTTTTTTTCAGATGGACATGGTCTTAGAATATCAAAGAAAATCCATCCACTAGAAAAATGGATAGAGTAACAGCAAGAAAAACAAAATGAGTTTGAGTGGGTGTAAAGTTGTCAAAATATTGAAGGAAAAGTTAAGCTGTTTTATCTTAGTGAAAAGAGCAGCTTAGATACTCATCTATGCAGAAAATATTGTGGTTTTTGTACAAATAAAACCATCTGATCTTGACACTTTTGTGATTATATGGTTTATTAATATTATCCTAAAGTTTTTCACGGTTTGCTCCTGTAAAATATTACTGAACTGTATTGTGTGGCTTTCAACTTACTGAATAGTAGATTTTGCTTCCAGTTTACTGAATAGCACATTTTTTTGTCTGTGGAATTTGTTGACTTTTTAGTAAGCAGCCCAACTTAAGCCTGTTTTTATAACCTTTTGTTAAATCAACGAGGCATGTTCTGAAGAAAATGCACAACAAATTCCTGTGTTACTTAGTAGAAATTACACAACTTTGATAGGTTCCTAGAAGTGTTGGTGTGTTAAGGAGCACACCTAACATTTTGTTTTGATTTAACCTTGGAAGCGGGAGATTTTAATGCATTGTCTAAGGAAGGGAAAGAATATGGCTTGAAAAATTAAAGGAAAGGAATTCCAGATAGAAGAGTGAATACAGAGGAAGAGCTGACTATGAACGACAAGGATCTAGTTTGGAAATTGACTCCCAAGCAAGGACTCTCTCAGCCTAGACAGATGAACAATTTTCAAATGAAACACCCCAAGAGATCATGTAAGTCTTGCTAATTTCTTGGTGTGTCAGCTGTGTACAGACCAAGTTATGGTACTGATTTGCCCTCCAAAGGAAAGAATACTATGTTTCAAAAATTCTGGGGTCTAGGCAGGTTCCACTTTGACCTTGGGCCAGTTTAAGTATCATTCTGCTGCTGCGGGAAATTAAAATTTGACTTCCAGGTTCGGTGATTGGTTGGAAGGGACGCCCTTTAAGATTCCCTGCACACAGCGACTTCTCTGCTGTCCACACCTGGTCTTCTCTCAGGGGGACACGGGGACAAGCGCGTGGCCCTGCGTCCACCATTGCGCTCCCTACCCGCGCTTTTCATGACCCACACTTTTGGGGTGATATGAAGGGTTTTAGAATTCATCGGCATTCTCTTGTGTAGACACTTAAAAAAACCTAACAGCCAGGTAGCCAGCAGGCTCAACCCCTTTGCGATTCTGTGTGAGGGAGGGCCCGTGAACTTGATGAGGCAGGGCGTAATGCCATGCTCTTGAAATGCCTGGGCTTTCCCTGTCTCTGGAAATGGAGCAGAATCCTTGACAGATTCAATGCTTCGAGGGGAGGTGGCCTTTCACACATTACAACTCCTTTGGCTTCATCTCCTACGTTGATCGTAAATAATAAAAGGAATCCATAAGTAACAGAATATAGTCAACAAAATGTAGTATAGTGTTCGTGGTTCAGGCCTCAGGAATCATCACTGTAAGTGTCTGCTGATTATTTTTGATGACGGATGGAGTCATACTGCAGTGGTACCCCTCCTTCGATGGGCCCAGGTAAACGACTTCCTGAAGAGAAAAGTTCTGGGTGCGAGAGGAGGGCTTAGAACATACCCCGTGCTCCAGGTATTTGGCCCATTTGAGGGTCACCTTCTCCCTGGGTGGCAGGGCCTGCGTCGGGGAGTCACAGGCACTAAGTGCGTCCGTTGAATGCCTGACTTGAAACAACCAGCCCCTGGTGGGCTCTGAGCACAGGGGCAGCGGGATGCATGGCTCCTTGGGAGATGCAGCTGTTGGTTGACAGGCCTGAGGTGGACGGGGGAAGAGCCCAGGGAACCTGCGAGGAAGCCACTCTGTGGTGGGCATGCTGAGAACAGAGAACAAGGGCAGCGTCTGACTTGGGAACTATTGCTTCTTCTTAAAGAGCAAACAAGGCAAAAATCACGAAGTATCTCGTCAGTGTCGTATTTTCAGTTGTTTCCTAATGATATATGTGTATTTAATAGTTTGACTGAATCAGAATCCAAAGAAGTCCATGTGTGGTGATTGCTTGATATGCCTCTTAAACCTCTTTAATCACAGGCTGGTCCTCCATCTCTTTTTTCCCTCCCTTGCAAATTATTTCCAGAAGAAACTGGGTCATTTGTTTGTAGGCTTTCCTGCAGTCTCAGGTTTTGCTAAAAGCCCTCCTGTGGGCTTTATGGTCATTATGTTTCCCTGTATTTCCTATAAATCGGTAGTTGGATCTAGAGGTTTGGTCAGATTGCATTTTAAAATAAGGTTGGTATCATACTGCACCTATCAGTTTTATGCAGGCTTTCACTAACTGTCACATCGTGAATATTTTCTCATGCCCTTAAGTATTTTTTATAACTTGATTTAAATGGTTCAAAACTAGAAAGAGGCATACCGTGGAAGAGTTTTAATCTGAGGTTTGTGAAAGAAGAAAGCCAAGTAATCATGAACAGTAACCAAGAACCCACAAATAATGACGGAGTGATTTAAACATTACCTCAAAAAGTATTAAATTTTAAATTAAGATGGTGAATTACAAACTGTAAAAATTATAAGTCTGTTCATACATGCTTTACTCTGATCTCCCTCTCTCTGTCCTTTAATTTTGGATGTGAACTTGGACTTTCTTGAACTTCCTGTCACAATATAGTTACCTCAAAAAAAGGCCCGCCAAATTATCTTACCTTTTTAAATGGCGTTTGAAAGAAGAGCTCACGTTTGGGATATTTCTTGGTGTCTTGTGTAGACATAGTATATTAGTATATTAGTACCTGCATATCGCAGACAACAGAAATAACTCCGGCAGAGGGTGTTTATAGTAAGGAGGCTGGAGTGTCTGCCTCACAGAACCCAAGGCTAAGGATATAGGTCGGTCGCAAATGCAGGTGGCATGACAGATTTTCCCCCTCGACTCTCCTCAGCTCATTTCTGCTCCTCTCCATAGAGCAGCTTCCCTCACGGTCCTCCAGTCCCAAATGCAAACCATATGGCCAGAAACAGCCATTTCAACTACTGGAGAAGCACCGATCTATTTTTCTCTCTCCTGGTTTCTGATTTTCCAGGGAAGGAACCAATTTCTCCACCTAGGGTCAGACACCCATTTCTGGTCTAGCCGGTTGTGATCAGGGGTAGGATGTAAAGCAGAATTCTGGGTGATTCAGCTTGGCAAAAGTTCCATTGCGACCCGTCAGCAGTGGCCGGAAGAGAGGGCGCATCGCAGGGACACCCGCCCCTACAGTAAGGCCGCGTCCAGTTCACGCAGAAAATAGCATCGTGCTGCCGGGTCACCTGATTGATGTGGGTGAATGAAGGTCAACATCTCGTCTTTGTTTTCTTTTATTACAGCCTAATCACATACAGTATTCTGTGCAGGTCTTCAGTACAGTTGGACAGGTTCTGACAAATGCAAACACCCACGGAACCAGCTCCCCAGAGCCCTGCCACTCACTGTCCTAGCTCACTCCCTGCTGTTCCTTTGCAATGTGTCCTCCCACAAAAGCAAACATTTTATCCTCACGGACCAGTCTTACTTGTGAACGTCGGTTAGAATGGTCACATACAGTGTCAACATTTAGTCCTCGTGTTATTTTGGTTCAAGGTTGTAAACAGTCATCCAGTGCTGGTTGTGTGCCCAAATCTGTGTTGCTATTAGGGGTTCAGGAATGACGGCGACAGGGCTGTCAGCGAGGGACGCAAGACAGGAGTCGCTGCGGGAGCAGAGCTGGGCTGGGCCGGGGGAGGCGGGCCAGGCGAGGCAGCTGGGCCAGGTGAGGCAGCCAGGCCGGGACGCAGGAGGGGCAGAGGCGAGCGCCCTGCGCAGGGCTGCGAGTGGACGGGCCGGGTCGCCGTAGTCCCTGCAGCAATAAGCCAGAATACTAAACTTTGGCTGGGGTGGTGATTTGTCATTTTCCTGCCTGTGCACCGGATTTCCTCGTCTTCCTGCACGTTCTCTGATGAGAGCAGGGGTCCTAAGGCCGGGTGTGGACCGATTTCCTCCCGCAGCCTGGGGACGTGAGTTGTGGGTGCGTGCGCCGCCGCGTGGGGTCTGCTTCGCGCGCACCGTCTCTCGGTTCCAGAAACATTTCCTTCCGTGTGTATCCACCGCTCGCCTCACTTGGCTCAGATGTCAAGCGACCAAATTGACAGTTTGTTTTTACCAAGAAAAGCAGTTAATAATCCTCAGTTTTGTTTGTATTAGGCCACTAGATAATGCACATTTTCCTCATTGTTACAGTTATTTGAAGTCCTGACTTCTGGCTACTGCATAATTTACCACTTATGGTCATACTATACGTAACTATATATAATATGTGTGTGCATATATAGAGTACGAACTATATATAAATGTACTACATACTGTATGAATGTGTGTGAATGTACAGGAGTGCGCAAAAGTGGGTTTACAGCTGGTTCATATGGAAAACAATGTGCAGATTAAGATTATGACTGTAGCTTTATTAACTCTGTTTTGCATACTCATAGCTATAAACCTACTTTTGCCCACCCCTGTAACATGCGTTTGTCCAGAGGATTAACTTTATAAGGTTAGTCGAGACATAGTATTGCAAATAAAATAAGTTTTACGGGAGCATAAAAGAAGGTAAAATTACTTTTTTTTCCTTTTCTCTTCTCCATAGAACCATCCGAGTATGGCTGAAGAGAGACAGCGGCCAGTACTGGCCCAGCATTTACCACACAATGGCCTGTAAGTAGCGGTCACTGTTCCACTAGAGGAAAATGTCTCTTATGTCTTTGGTGATTGAAATTTCAAAATGTCTGATTAAAAAGTGCTACTAGCTTTCAGAATGAGCTTCCTAGTTGCCTCACACCTCCGACAGGCTGTGCCTAACTGCAGGAAAACTCTTTTTCTTTTGCAAAGCAAGTGAGGTCTCCTGGCTTAACTGCAGCAAACTTCAGCAAAACTGAAAAAAGAAAAGAGGAAAGGGCATGCCCTTTCACCTCTTCCCCGCAGTTTTCCTTCATTTGGCCAGCCTGTCCTCGGGTGACTTTGTGCCCACCAATGGCTGGTACTGATGCTGAAGCAGGGTTCTGTGCCCTCCCATACACTGACAGCTGGCCCTTTGCCCACCCTTTTCACAAACCTCTGGGTTCCAAGGAGAGATTTGATTCAAGGTACAGCACATTCTAACCAGACAGTTTTCTCAGTAGCTAAGTGTGCTCTAAAAATAAATCTGAAAGATCAGTCGTTTGCACTGCGGTTTTTAGCACAGCCCTGGGCTGTAGTGATGGAAACTTGCGTTTAGATGCTGGCCCCTCATGCAGATCTGATTGCCACCCTCCCCTCCCACTTCTTGGCTCCCCGCTTTCTGCAAAAGGAAGGGCTGTGGAGGCGCCGGGATCCCCCCCAGGCCCCAGCTGTGCCTGAACCCTGCTGTCCCCAGTGGCCACACAGAGGCCATCCACAGCTGCTGATTTCATTGAGGTTTTCGTCCCTAATGAGAGATTTTGCACAGTTAAGGGTTCCAATATTTAGAGGACCCCCTGGGAAAAGGATAAGGGCTCTGGGGCGTGCGGGATGGTTTTACTTCTGAAGACCATTATGAAGTTCTCCAAGGAAGACCTCTTGCCAGTTGTTGCAGACCCTGGTGACAACCTTCTTAAGAGTTGTTCCAAAGGCAGTGGAGTTTGTTATACACTCAGAGCAGCCAATCATGCAGCAGATTCCCTACAATCAGTGTGAGTCGTCCTCTCCGGCGTCTCCTTTCTGGGCCAGCACTTTCTCATGCGCACGTTTACCTGCATTGTTGAGACCCTGTGATCAGTCAGACCCTGTGATCAGTCAGACCCTGTGATCAGTCACTACAAAACCTGAGGAGTTTATCAGGATTTTCATTTGTTCTATCTTCCACCTATGGCTTGCACAGGCTCCTCAGTTTCTCTGTCTTGATAACTGTTCAATAAAAATGAAGTAGACACTTTGGACTACTGGTGTAAGGATAGCTATTATAAAGGGCGCCATAGAACCTTATTACATGGAGCACATTAGAAGAAAATCTCATCATAATTTATTGTGCGAAGCAGTAGTATCTCCTGTTTCCCATGTGCTGTTGATGCATGACCTGGGTTACTACCCTGAAATACCAAGTGGCTGATGTCTTAATAAAGGTCCTCGTGGAGCCCATTTAGTAAATTTACTTTGGGATTTTTTAGTGGGGGGCAGTGGTGGGTGAGACATCTTGGGCCTTTGAGCTGACCATTTACCCAACTAAAGAAAGGGCTTCTGTTAGACTGGTATCTCCTTCCAATGGCCCAAGGATAGATCTGATAGCTGGAAATAGCCTAACTGAGGAACCCATTCCAGTTCTGGGAAGTGTTTCCTCGTGTTTGTGGGCCATCTTGTTAAAACTGTTGCCATGATTCCTCCATCTCTTTTTTCCCCTCTACTTGATATTTAGACCACAGCTTGATCTCCTTGAGTCCTCAGCCTTGGAGTTCATGCTCATTAAAATAGAGAGAGAAACAGACAGACAGATAGACTGAGATGGATTTTGATCTACATTTAGTCCAGTTACTATTTGACTTGTATTTTCCCCAAATGTTTAGTACATAGCATTGTAATTAATTTCTCTCTGAGGGCACCAAAGCCTGTCAGTAGAAGTGGGGACTCTTTCTTGGTTCTTAGGTCTTGGACACGTGTCTTAGGCCATCCCTTGCTAACTTGACCTACTTGTACCCTCTGGAAGTAGTTCCCAGAACACTGGAGCTGAAAGGACCAGGAAAAACTGGAAAGAACAGGTCCAGCATCTCTGCTGTTGGTGGCCGACACCTGCATGTTTGTACCTACACATATTTGTCTTGTTGCTTCCAGAAGCTTCTTTATTGCGTCCATCTGTACATGAATCTGCCGATAAAATGGCAAAAGCATTGCCAGAAGAAAACAGTGAATGAATTGTGAGAAACAATTGCTTGTCTGTTTTAGAATGGCTTTTATTTCAAAAATAAATTCAAAATATGAGAAGAAAAATGCTGTGTTGGCACTAAAAGCTTTCTGTAGATTACCCAATTTAGGACATTTTAGTGGTCATCCACCAACTGAGACTCTCGCCTATGACCTGACAATGAGCCAAACCTTAGCATATTGCTATACATAGTCCAATTACGTTTCAGAACATTATCTCCCATAACAAAAATAACTGAGGCTCTGCTTCAGCTGAAGAAAAGTGGTAACTTCATTTCTCTGTCTATTGTGTATAATGCCTCTTTAAAAAGATAACGTCATTTCATGGAATCATCACAGCAACTTAGGAAGACAGGTGATGTTTTCCCCATTAGGGAAACTGAGGCCAGAGGGGTTATGTCGATGTTTGTGGTTGGAATGTCCATCCACGTCTGTCTGACTCCAAAACTCTGCCCTCTGCCGCAGTGACAGAGTGGATCCGTGACCTTTTTCTAAGAGGGCCAGACTGTAAATATTTAGACTTTGTGGGCCAAACAATCTCTGTGGCAACTCTTCAACTTACTGCCCTTGTGGCACAAAAGCAATCAGAAACAATGGTAAAGGAGGATCCCGGCTCTGTTGCCGCAAAACAAAAAAATAAAATAAAATACTTTATTTACAAAACTAGAGTTGAAGCATATGGTTTTGGACTGCAGCGATGCCTTTTGAAAAGGCCAGAGATTTGTATTTTTGTTTGTTTATAAATATGTGAATTGCGAAATTTAAAAAAAAAAAAAAGTATTGCTTATCTCAATAGAAGCTTCTCTTCCAGGAAAAAAAATAAATAAAACAGCCAAGACCTCTTTATATGCAAAACAAATAAATTATAAATTAGGGAGGCTTTTCGTTTCATCTGTAAGACTTCTGTAGCCTCATCAAATAAGTCAGCACATTGTGTTTTTACACAGAAGAAAGATCTTACATATTTATGTGCAGTTTGTTGGGGCGTTAGGCATACAAAAAAATTGAAAAGGAGTTTAAAGCATTAAGATGAAGATTTACCAACTGAAAAGTAGGTAAAAATGCTGACAGTGAATCTTTGAAAGCATCAAAGCATGGTTTGATTTGTCAGTGATAATTCTATGCATGGATATTAAAGAGCTCTGTGTATGAAGGTGTACATGTCTTTGTGGTTATGATTATTAAACATGATTGTTCTTTGCCGTTTCAGCACCAATGTGGCAGATTAAGGCATACAGACTTCTTGTCACTCTCGATTGTTTTGTGTCAGACAAATGTAGAACCTCCTTCTCAATTAGATAGTTCTTTGCGACTCAAACAATCTCTTTCTATAGGTGTGTTCTTGTCTTTGGGTACAATCCAGTATTATACAATAGTTTATTTTCTTCCTTTGGTGAAAAACATCAGCCCGTTGGAGAGAGAGAACTTTAAATTAAATTAAACAATTTTCAAATGGTGGCTTCATATATAAGATTTTTTTTCTTCACTTTTTCATAAGAAATTTTATTTCAGAGGAAACTCAAATTTGTTGTTTTTTTCCTTGTGGTTCTCCCATGGTCAATTAAAATTGTTTAGGCTGAAACAAACCCCAACATTTCTTTTTCCAAATGTTCCATTTTCCAAATCATGTGAGTTCTGATTTGTAGCAGAAGGAGACAATGTGGAGTTCCTCCTTTCTGAAACTCGCTCTCTGGCCCGTGCTCCCTGGAAGGGCAGCTAGAACCTGGTCTGCAGGTGAGAAGAAGCAGGTGCTGCCCAGTCACACGGCACTGTTATGGACAAAGAAAAGCGTCTGCACCCCACAATTTCACTTACTACACACTGGGGTTGTGTGTCATTGCACAAGTGAACATTTTTTTTGGCCACTGGGGTAAAAGGACTTCCAACGTGGCTTCTTCAGCTTGCTCAGATGCACCTTAGAATGCGGAGTCTGGTCCTGGGAAGCCTGCTTTCCACAGACCTCAGCGCTCCTCACCTGTGATGGGGAGGATGACCGGTTGAGTTCGGGGTGCAGATCACCCACTGTAAGCGCTGGTCCCCCCAGACCTTCCCAGAAAGAGGTAGGAGTTTCAGTGAGATGAGACTTCGTGCTGAATTGCTTCCCCTAAAGTATGAGCATTTGAAACGAAAACAACAGAAAGAACTTGAATAGCATTTTCAGTTTACAATTATTATTATTACTTTTTTTTACAAAAGGATTTTGCCCGTTTTAATTCTCAATGTAAATCACATAGCTCTTTTTACCAATGGATTTTGAACAATGACAGTACTGAGCTTTGCGGGTAATGTGGTCCTTGTCTTTCTGGCAGCTCCTTGCTCTGCTATGACTTACCATCACGACAGCAGGCGGATATTTGTGGGCCAGGATAACGGAGCCGTCGTGGTAGGTACCTTCCAGACTGTATGCCGTATGTTGACCTCCCCATGCTCATGTCTGTTGGTCAGTTTAAATAAAGCTTACAATGAACAGCATAAAAAATGTTGCATTCAGTATAGGCGTTAGACCTAAAAATGGATTAAAATTTTAGTGAGCGCTTAATTTTAAACCAGCTCTGTAGAACTCAGAATGCTGTCACGATGGATGGATGCGTGTCCCCATGCCTGAGCCAGAGAGAGGCCAGGCGAGGAGAGCACAGTGCAGAGCCTCTGTGTGTGTGTGTGTGTGTGTGTGTGTGTGTGTGTGTGTGTGTGAGAGAGAGAGAGAGAGAGAGAGACGGGAAGGAGAATGAAGTTAGGGGCTCACCGTTCAACTGACAACTCGTATAACTAAGACAGTGCCTCTCAAGATATTTTTGGTAAAGGACCAGCTATTTACATTTCCCCATTTATTATAGATTGGTATTTTTGTGGGTCAGATTGTATGGGTGTATGCATATATTTTTTTTATTTGAGATATAATTCATACCATAAAGTTCTCCATTTTAAAGTGGGCAGTTCTGTGCTTTTGTGGTATGTTGACAAGATCACGCAATCATTAACTCTCTAATTCCGAACATGTCCATCACGTTCCCTCCCCCAAGGCCACCCCGGGCCCGTTATCGGTTACTCCCCACTCCCCCTTCCCCTAACTCCTGGCAATCAATAATCTACTTTCTGAGTCCAGGGATTTGCTTCTTCTGACATTTTATGTTAGTAGAATCATAAAATATGTGTTGCCTCTAATGCGTAGCTTCCCTCACTCAGCATAATGTTTTAAGGTTCATCTGCATTGCAGTTTGAATTAGTACTTCATTCCTTTTTGTTTATTATATAGATAGACCACATTTTGTTTATCCATTCATCAGTTGATGTACATTTGGGTTGTTGCTACTTTTTGTTTATTATGAATCATGCTGTTACAAACATTCATGTGCAAGTTTGTGTGTGAACCTAAGTTCTAAGTTCTGTTGGGTATGTATACCTAGGAATTGAACTGCTGGGTCATATGGTAAATCTATATTTAACTCATGGAGGAACCACCAAGCTGTTTTCAGAATGGCTGTACCATTGTGCGGCCCCACCACCAACGCATAAGGATTCCGGTTTCTCTACCTCATTTCCAACACTTGTTATTTTCTCTTGTTTTTGTTTTGTTTTTACTCTCACCATCCTAGCGGGTGTGGAGTGGCATCTCATGTGGTTTTCATTCGCATTTTCCTAATGATTAGTGATGCGAGCATCTCATGGACTCGCTGGTTATTTGTGTATCTTCCTTTAGAGAAATACCTATTCAAGTCCTTTGCCCATTTTTAATTTTTTTAAAAAAATGTTGAATGTAATAGACTCAGACTTGCAGCTTGGGAGAAGTTACCAGAGAAACTGTCTGATGTCCTGGGTTTTTCTTAGTGGAAAGTGTTTTGACTACTAAGTTAATGTCCTCATTTGTTATAGATTATCTGTTTCTTCTTCAGTTTGCGTTTGTTGTTTGTGTCTTTCTGGGCCAGGAACGAAAGAGCCCGTAAAATGCAGGCCCTAACAGCACACTCAGTAGAGGGCAGATAGTGAGGAATTGGGAGCTGCAGGGTAGGGGGTCGATCACGTCGATGCCCCATGAGCTTGGGGCTGCTGCGACATTATGTAGTGGTAAGTGCCAGCATTCTCGCTTTTCTCCTGAAAATTTTACGGGATTATGACGGTGAAGTGCATGGACAGATACAGCAAGGAGCCATGAGCTGCAGGCCTCAAACAGGTTCCCCACTGGTGGCAATGGCTTTGCATTTCTTTCCCTAGGGACCCTTCTTACGGCTCCTGGAGCGCGGGCACACGGTGTAGGGTGGCCTCTGGAAGCTCTCAGTGCTCTTCAGCAGAAAGGGGCAATGCACACCCAATCTCTCCCTAGTCGGCTATTGATCTGTTGATCTCCCATCCAATACAGATATCAGTACCTATAAAATGCGAGGACATTTTTGTAGTTCGTGAAACCAAGATGGGGAATAAGGAATTAGTATTCTTTTTTTTTTTTTTTCCCAGTCTGGGCGGTCAACAATTTATGAAGTCCATGTTACTTAGAGCATTAAGAACTTATCGATTTAGCATTGGTCAATAGAATTTTTTATTAGGGTCTTCTTTTTTTAGAGTTTTATCTTGCTTATATGTTGAAGCTCATTTTGTTTCATTAAGAAACATGTACTTTTAATTTTTTCCTAGCTATAAAGTTTTACAGAGTCTATCAAATTTGAAAATTACAAGAGTATAAAAAAAGAATACCACCCACAACCTCTTAATTTCCTTTTCTTGTGCAGGTTCATATATTAAATATGTATAATTCCCCCCTTACCTTGCTGAAATACCCTATGTTTTATTTCCACTGCAGCTGAGTACTCAGTTAGTAATGGGTCCTTGCAGTCTTGCTTTATATATACACGTCATCTTGAGGAATTTTTGGCATAGCCAAGGGGGAAAAATTAACAAGGTACTTCCTTTGCCGTTAGAGGGAGAGGGAATTCAAGGCCCTCCCTGGGGGAAGGGAAGCTGGATAAAAGGGCTCCGCGGGCCAGGGGCCCTTTCTTTACTGGGTCTTCCCTCCTGACAAAAGGCGGCCTGAGGTCAGGTCTGATGGAAGAAGCAAATTTGTATCATTGTTATACAGCTGATCTGGAGTCCCAGGTCTAGTGACAGCTATTTTTGGATTTTACTTTGTTTTGAAAGTTAAGTTCCTATTGTTTTTAAAACTGTAACTGTCTTCTTATTGCGTATGTTTACTTTTAGGAATTTCATGTTTCTGAAGATTTTAATAAAATGAACTTTATCAAGACCTACCCAGGTAATTATAGCACACACACACTCACTCACACACACACACACACACACACACATACACACATACTTGCATACATAATACATGTAGATCTGCACTCACAAAACTAGGGCACCATCTCTTATGAGCAAAATTAGATATTCACATTAATTTTTTAGTTTTGTTACCCCAATTATGTGAGAAGCTATTAGCTCTTTGGAGTTATTTGCCATTCTTTTCCTGCTTATTAACATTTAAATTTTGTATACCATTCCATTTGGACACATGTATTGGATTTAATTTAATCATTTATCTATTTCTGAACATGAGTATTGCTTCCATTTTTTGAGAACTCCCACTCACTAATGTATGATGATGCATATGTATGTATGTGTGTACATACCGGTGAGTGTGTATATTTCATATATGTGTATGTAGCTATTTGTGTGTGTCCTTGAATTACTTCTATTTAAGATAAATTCATAAAAGCAAAGTAAGTGGTCCAAATGTTAAAAAGTATGTTCATGCTCCAGATTTATTTTGCAAACTTTTTCCCAGCAATTGTGTATATTTTGCAGCCTGAGGCTGGTGGCAGAGAGTGCCTGCTCTCGAAACCTTTGTGGCATTACTGTTTATAAAAGCTTTGTGCCAGTTTGATCATCAAAATTGTTCTGAAGCTTGAATTAAACTTTATGTAATGTCAACCCTAGGTCATCTTTTATGAGTATCTGTTCGTGCTTTTGCCCATATTGCTAGGAAGTTGTAGTGTTTTCTAATTAATTTATAAGAGAGTTCCTCTGTTTTTCTGAAGCAGTCTGTACAGCTGAGAGCAAGGTTAGAGGTTCTCTCTCCAGCCTCTGACTTCATTCATCAGACTGGGCATTTATTAAACACCTGCTCCAAGCAAGATACTGTACCAGGTGAAGTAGACAGGTCACTTGCCCTAGTGTGGCTTACAATTAACCCAGAAACACAAATATTCCAGAAGGTAGGTCACAGACAGAACACTACTTATTCTTAGCTATCTCTGGAATATAGAATTTCACAATGCTCTCTCTTTATAAATAATAAAAATTACACACAAATTGCTTACACGACTTCTTAATTTCAGAAGATTATAGTTGCTGTTGTTTACAATGCCAATGTTTTCTGAAAGGTCAGAACACTAACATTATGGACAATTTAAAAAATGGCCTTTTTAAGAAAAGACTGCTGCTTTCCGTATAGAACTGATTGGTAGTTAAGGTTTTTTAGCGCAAAGTAAAAATCTGTTCTTTAGTCTATTATTGGAATCCCTCTTGAGCCTTACTCTTTAATGATTCGTAGCTTATGGGTGTGGCCGGGAGGCGTAGGGTAGGGCTGTGGGAAGCCTGAGACAGGGCTTCGGGGGTAGGGCAGATTGGGGTACCCAATCTGATGGGGTACCGCGACTGATGGGTGTCCCCAGGCCAGCCAGGCTGAGGAGGTCAACCTCAGTGCTCACCCTAGGAGACTTGATTCTGAAGGTCACATTTCTTCCTGAGGGCACAGACTTTCCCTTTCTGTTCGTACAGCTCATCAGAACCGGGTGTCTGCGATTATCTTCAGCTTGGCCACAGAGTGGGTGGTCAGCACTGGTCACGACAAGTGTGTCAGCTGGATGTGCACCCGGAATGGGGACACGCTCGGGAGACACTTCTTCTCGTCCTGGGCTTCCTGCTTACAGTATCCTTTGAAGGGCTGGGCCTTTGCCTGCTTGGGCCTCCTTGTCTCAATAATTAGTTTTGAATCTGATCATAAATTGTTAATTGACAAAAAGAAACCCAAAAAATAGAATTAAAACAGAAATGAAAAATAAAAATAAAAAACAAAAACAAAAAAAAAAGAATAGCCTGGCCAGTATGGCTTGGTTGGAGCGTCATCCTGTAGATTGAAGGGTCTTGGGTTTGATTCCTAATCAGAGCGCATGTGCAGGTTGTGGGTTCAATCCCAGTCAGGGCACAAATAAGAAGGCAAGAGATCAATGTTTCTCTCTCACATTAATGTTTCTCTTGCTCTCCCTCCCTTCCCCTCTCTCTAAAAGCAATAAAAAACATCCTCAGCTGGGGATTAAAAGATAAAATAAAACAAATTTTTTTAAAGAATAAATTATTAATTGAGATCCCAAAACTGAATGATTCCAGATATTTCACATAAAATCTAAGAATTGCTGTATCCACCTTTCTTGGTATAAAATTGATTTATTAAAAATAATAGAGGAACACCGTTCCCTGCTGGGAAGTGCTGTATGCCCTTAGTACAAAATCCTGGGAAACCTAACCATCATTAATGCAACCCTATTTCCTTTACATTTCAAAGTGAAAGGAGACTTTTTGTACAAAGGAAGAAAAAAAAAAGAAATTGATCTTCTAGTAATTGGTTATTTGTAGACCCTGCAATAGAATATAAATATAATAAGGCTCATGACGCTGGAGTTCACAAATGGGCTACGAGGTTATAGTCTTTGTGTGTGTATGGGGACAGGGTCCATAATTCATATAATACTCTCAAAGGCGCTTCAGCATCCCTTTGTTAAGAAATTGCTACTTTAAAATTTCTCTACTACTTAATGGAATTTTTTTCACATAGATTTGCCCTTGCTTAAAGCTGGCTGTGACGGCAAGATCAAGACTGTCCGCGACAGGCAGATGCCCCATGGTAGTTCTCTTGCAGAGTTGGACATCTGGCATAGTAAACATTTTTTTTCCATGGAAAGCCTTCATAAAAAAAATGTTTGCTATAAAGGAATGCACAGCACAAGATATTTAAAATAATACCATACACTTTACAATGAAAGGAAGGGAGATACTCAGATATGTTATGTGCTAAATACGTGTTTCTGTCCTGAGTTAGGCTTTTAATGTGGGTTGATAGGAAATGGCCCAGAATCATAGGCATGGTCCAGTCCACTGGCTCCTTCTGACCTTAAAATAGTAGTTATCTTACTGTGCGTCAACTACTGATTTGCCACAGATTTCTATGGCTAGAATGTCACTGAGAAAGTGACAAGTTAATATATTTTTAAAATTTAAATTTGCTATTGCCAACAACTGCCTTTTGGTTGATTCATCTGGCCGCCACAATTTATAGTGAACTGTCCTCTTTACTTCGTGCTAAATCATCGAGGCCAAAGGAGAGATGGGTTCATGTTCATACTGGCTGTTGATTTTACATGATTTCCAGAGATAGTTCATAAATTGCCATTTTCTTCCAGTCCGTTCTTGCTTTGTTCATGACTGAGTATTTTACATTTTTGCATTTTATTATAATTTGATTGTAACTACTTATTTTCATGTCTGTTCTGCCCGCTCTTACCTTTTTTACTGCCAAGTTCTAGGATATTGGTTACAGTAATAACAGGTACTCAATGAATTCTTGTTGAATGATTGCATATTAATTGTCACCGTGATTCCAGCTTAACCCCTGTTTCTTCAGTCTTTGCATGTAGCATGATTTTCAGTTGGGTATTTCCTTTTTCATAGTTTCAGGCTTGTGCGCACTCTCTTTAAAGCCCACACTTTCTGCCTTATAACTTTGAGACGGATTGAGTTAGAGATTCCTGACTGCACCCCACAGGTATGACTTTGATACTCAGTATGCTTTTGTTGGTGACTATTCCGGCCAGATCACCCTGCTGAAGCTTGAACAGAGCGCCTGTTCCGTTATCACAACCCTCAGAGGACACGAAGGTAGGCTGCGCCGCCCCCCACAGGCTTTCCATCTAATTTGGGTGTCCAAATTTAGTTCTCGGCTCTGTGGTTGCATGAATGATCGGTGCCTTCTGGCCTGTCAGATTTCACCTTGATTGGCCACAGAGGGGATTTAGATCTTAAAATGTGAAAACTAAGTGAAGGCAGGGCGTTGGGTTTGGTTCCCTACTGTCAAAATCCCCTCTGGATTGCTTGTGTGGATTATACGTGCTACTTTGTGTGCCTTTTTCAAGTAAATTGTTTTTCAAAGATCTTTTAAAGTTTCTTATAAATGGTGAAACCCTTGTAAGGATGTTACTATTGAATGTAATTTGTCAGTTTGTAAGACAGTGAACAAGGCCTACTTAGTGGGTCAATACAATTAGAAGAAATATATGGGCTGGTTCTGCCTCTACGTGGGAAACCTCCCCTGGGTAGGGACTGAGGGGAAAGAGTGACCAGGTGGAATTTCATTATTTCTACAGTGCGGTGAGTTGGCGAGTCTCCAGGAAAGGGTTTTAAACCTCAGCCGGCTGTATTGGGTAGCAAATTAGAAGCTTTGAGGCCATCTGGTTGAGATGAAGGAACTGGGGATTTGTTGAAAAGAATTAATGATGGACTTTTATGAAAATAGTGTCTTAAGTATAACAAGTTAAGTGTTCTCCACGCTAACTTAATATATTTAGGTGAAATCAAGTCAATCAGACAGGGACCTTGTAGAGGAAAAGGGAGTGAGAAGAAAAGTAAATGAGAATAACGTGGGCAGGGAAGCCCAGCCCCTGAAGATACCACTTTCTGTTTATGACTAATAGTCTTGTGACTCCAGGCTCTTGAGTTCTGGTAACTACAGAGGCGTGTTCATATAGAAAGATCTGTACCTGCAATTGGGTCTCCAGATGAAGGATGTAGGGCATAGGTTTAAACAGGTTCAGGATTTATACAAAATTATCCCTGAAGCCAGTTTTGCAGAATGCTCCCCCCGCCCACCACTTCTGTTAAGTTTCTCTGAGAAACCAGGTCTGTTGCTTGCCTTTGAATATGGCTTCATTTGTTTACTATATACCCACCAAAAACATTATTAGCTTATATGACTGGTTCAGTTGTATTAAGTTTATTAATCATTTTCTTTTAGGCAAGCAGCATTAGGATGAGATCTGTAGAAAGATTTCTCTAAGGTATCTAACCGAATACATTTAGTCAAGATAGAGTATGAAATGTAAGATTTGGGTTTTTTAATCAATTCTTTGGCATAATTGTGTGGTTTACCTGCAAACTTTTTTTTTTTTTTTTTTTTTGGAGGCACTTAATTTTCTTAAACACAGCCATCTTGGGGTACTCACCTGCACGATTCCAGAGACCTGCAATAATCTAGATTATTTTATATGAGATGACCACAGTAAACTAACTGACTTTTCTCATTAAATATTAATAGTATTCTTTTTTCAAAAGTTTTTTCTGAACTCACCCTTTGTATACAGCTGTTTATAATTTTGTGGTGCAGAGCAAGGAAAAATTTATTGAAACCTCTTTGTATTTAAAGTGACTTGATGTACAGCTGAGGTTTTAATGTCACACCATGTGAGAATGGATGCTGTTTCTTCTCCATGACTCGTGACAAAGTGTTGAATGGCCCTTTGTACAACAAAGATAGGGTTTTAATGAAAGACTCAGCTGTGCTAGTCAGGTCTTCAGCTGTCAAATGTGTGTGACCTAACACACAGTTATAGTTAACCAATTCCATCCCCACCCTCTCAACTCTCCCTCCTTCCCTCTCCCCTCCCTCCCTCCTTCCCTCTCTCCCTTCTCTGTCCACAGGTAGTATCGCCTGCCTCTGGTGGGACCCTATCCAACGGTTACTCTTCTCAGGAGCCTCTGACAACAGCATCATCATGTGGGACATCGGAGGAAGGAAAGGCCGCACGCTCTTGCTCCAGGGCCATCAGTGCGTGACCGGTCGTGGGGGTGGGGAGAGAATCTGAGTTTAGGGAAGGCAGGGGAAACATGAGTGTTTCGATAGAGCTCACTGAGTCCACTTTTAATTGCTTTTCCATTAGTCCTGATGTCTGGCATTCTGTAGCAAAAAGGGAAAAAGAAGAACACAGGGTTTTCTTCCTTCTTAGTTCAAAGAGCACCTCCCACCTTTTGTTCCCAGTGAGTCACCCAGTTAAAATCTGCTTAAGGCGAGGGACCTTAAGGGAGGACTTTGACCAGAGAAAGATTGTGTGTAATGTGATACTAAGCCATCCTCTAAATGGAGGCCTAACTGGTTTCCTTGAATTCTAAATGTATGTCATTAAGAACAAACGTGCGGTTTGACGTAGCCATACTGAGCTGTGACATTGTAATCCTCCAGCTCTTGCTGTCTAGTCTTGAAAGGAAAAGGAACCCTATCCTCCTTGTTGGTTAGGCCATCTCCGTTGACCTTAATCAGAATGAAGCCAAAAAGCAGCCGAGGAAAGGTTCTCCACGCAAGCCTCCAGGCAGCAGATTGTTTTCCAGGGCATTTAGATGCCTTCCTGTGTGTGTGCGTGTGGGTACATGTGTGAGCATGTGAGCGAGCGTGTGTGATCACTTGTTGTTATGGCTGTGTTCCAGTACGGAGGTACACCTCCTTTGGCCTTTGTTTCTGAACAAGTAGGTAAATCTTGTGCACCTGACAAGGAGACGGTGATTGGTCCAGAACACCATTGTCACCGCCTCTGACCTGCAGGTCTTACTGACAGACTTGAAAGTAGTGCTTGTTTCATAGACACTATTATTCTGTGTAGCAAGTTAGAGAATGCCAGGCAGTTGACACCCGAATCCACATTACCGTACCAGAGTCAGCGATAAAATGCCAGTGGCTGCTTCTGACGAGGGGAGAGAGCAGGGCCTCCGTGAAGAGGTTCTGTGTTCCCCACCCTGACACAAGCGCTGGTGTGTGTTGTCCACAGTGACCGGGTGCAGTCGCTGTGTTACCTGCAGCTCACGAGGCAGCTCATCTCCTGCTCCTCGGACGGAGGGATTGCGGTGTGGAACATGGACGTCAGCAGAGAGGAGGTAAGAGAAGGGGCAGGCCCGGCTGATGAGGGGCTGTCCCCAAGATCCCGGCTCGCCGGTTTCTCACCCCGCCCCCTGTAAATGCCCGCTCAGGTGCAGACGGTGCTGCGTGTCACTTTGCATTGCATCCTCCACTCGTGTAAGTTCCCACAGGGACAAGCAGTGCTCACAGATGGGGCATTCGGCTTCCTTTCAGCCTTGAGAAATACACCAAGGGGACACTGGAGACAGCCTCCAGCGTGTCCTGGGAACGATGGCACTGCAGTGGCCCCGCAGCAGACCTGTTAGGAAACCCTGCGAAGGGGCTACACCAGGGACATAGCTGGGTGCCTGACGTTTTTCTGGAAAAATATGTCTCTGTTCTCTGCTTTTATTTTCCACTGAGTTCTGTTCCACTGAGTCCATGTCAACACCCTGTTCTCTTGAAGGGACTTGAGTTCTAACTTCTTTGCGCCACTAACGAGTCGTGAGGCCGTGCTTAGATAAGTACCTTCATTTCCCTGAGTCTCTGTTATCCTTCCATAATGTGAAATAGTCAAAGGAGGTGACTTCTTAGGCCCCTTCAGTGCTTTAGGCAGACACTCCAATTGTCTAAACCATCTGTCTTTTTTCCTATTTTAAATAATGCTGCAGCGAACATTCTTGACCTTGTCATTGTTTAATTATTTATTGCAGGCAGATTTCTGAAAACAGACATTTTGGGCCAAGAATATGTATGTACATTCTTAAGGCTTTTTATAGATGTTGTCAGATGATCCCCAGGCAGGATTTCCATTCTTATCTCTGCGAGAGTGGGAAGTATCTGTCTTTTCCAAATGGCATCGACAGCCTGTGACATAGACAGCAGAAAAGTTGGCTCCAGACAAGACTTGAGAGTTAAGAGGAGTGTTAAGGACTTAGAGATTAACTTCAGAAACATTTACTGGGCACCTACGGGGTGGCCATAAAGTCGGGAACTCAGTGAATATACACCGCAAATGGTTGATTGATGCTGCACTGCCATGCACCCTGTGCTGACTGATGTCACGTGCTTTGCTCAGGGTGTTGTCCTTGCACAGCGTATGGGTCGGTGTGCTGGGGCACCATCCCAGTACCCCCCGGGGGTGGATGCAGGACTTCGAGCGTCCCATGCGTGTGTCCGCTTTGCGTTGCCTGTGGTTACCTGTGCGTCTGATTCTCACTGAATGAACTTGCATCTTTAGCATACCATGAAAGATGAAATCAAGCGGGTACAAACTATTAAAAAAAGTGGTGATGTTACTCATTTCCAAACTTCATAGTTACCGCGTTCTATCTACAAAGGTCCTTGCCTGCAAGAAGCTTGTAATCTAGTGATAGAAATACAGTACCCTATAAATAATAAACACAGCCCATGATATGGACAAGTACCAATTGCCAGGTGTTTTTTTTTAGTGACCTTATAAGTCAAGTAGAGGAAACCTTGATCACATGTCTATTGCTTAATATCTCTTTTGAATTTTCTGAAAATATTTTGGTAGGGCTTAGAGTAACTTCATAAGAAACATGTAACACTGGTTAATATTACAGAGTATGTCATACTTCCTCTGCAAAGGTTTATTGAACTGCGTTTTATATTTATCAGCTGCTAGTCGAACACATCAAGAACAGCTGCTATACTGTTCTGTCACGTGTCAATTTTATTCTGAGACTGGAAAACTCAGAGGATGTGCTCCACGGGTTACCAGGGAGGGGACCATGGGGCCCAGTGGGTACTAGGGGCTCTTCCAAGGTCTTAACAGCTTGGATTTTAACCCACTATCCTTTTCCTTAGTAAGTTCTCTTAGAAAAAATAGTTAGGAATTATTTGTACATCTAGGGAGAGAAGGGACAGCCGCATCATTCAAGGCGCTTTCTGCATGGGCCGCTTTCTTCTTTTCAGTCATTTATAAGACATTACCCCCAATCCTGTGCGTACCAGCCAGTAACACACTTTTTCCTATAAGCTTACCTGTCTCAATGGTTGGCAGTGTTGGTGGGAAAGCAATTTGTACCAAAAGTGCATCATTTTTGGTTTTTTTTTTTTTTTTTAATAACTGAGTAAATATCAATGCAGACATAACCAGCCTGTGATGTATAAGGTTTTGACCCTGAGTTAGGGTTTTGTACAATTAGGCAAGGGCACAGGGAATAAACCCCAGCTTCCCTGGCCCCACGACGCTTGCCAGGATTTCTGCGTCACCTGGAAGGCGACTGGAGCATGGCCAGCCCACGGGTGGCTGCCAGTGCCACACGCACAGGTGGGAAGCAGATTTGCCTCCCTCCCCCAGACCGTAATCAGAGGAGCCCCTTTTTGGAAGTAGGCGTGAGACACAAATGAGCATGTGACAATAATTAGGATGAATCCTCTTGAAAAGAGAACTTTATTTCTAATTAGTAGGTCGCAGAATGTATAATATTTTATGCATTGGTGCAAAGTAGGTTAGCAGAAGTGCTGTGGCATTGTTCTTGTTACATCATCTTTGTCCAGATTAGGCAAATGGAACAAGATGCAGAAAAGAGACTGAAATGGTCAGAATATTTGATTGATGTTCTCTTTTGTCCTTCTCAGCACAAAACAAAACTTTTTCTCTTTAGAGAATAAGCATATAATAGGATTGTTCATGATAGCTCACAGCCTAACACTTAATCCTATTAGAAGAGACAGTTACAAGTATTTCTTATATTAAATGTGTGCCAAAAGCCTGTTTATTTCAGGTTTTGGTTTTTAGTTTATCTCAAATTATTTGAAGCATATTTTTCTTCCCATGTGCCCCTCTAGCCTCCAGCTCAGCAGGGTGAAATCCCTTCCTAAACCCTTAGAAAGAGTCATGCTTCCTGAGAGTAGGGGCTCAGTTCTGTTGGTCATCATATCTCAGAACCATGTGTAGAGACCCTCGCATGGGGGAATGGGTGGGACCTACAGACAGAGGGGGTATGGAACATCATGCGCAAGGGCAGAGACTCAGCTGGAACCCTGGGGCCCCCCCATGATCCCCACCCACTCACTGACCACAGACGGTTGCTTCAATCTCTGAGCCCCCATTTCTTTGCCTGTGAAATGTCGTTCTGTATCTCGGAGACGTATGATGAAAATTAAGTGAAATAAGGTATACACCACACTTGGCACACCGCCTGGCATGTGAGAACACTTCATGAATGGCATACTCACTTAATCCGCGAACTGTCTGAGTTGTGTCCTCATGCCTGAAGGGTGCTCTCGGGAACACGTTGTACACTGTTTTTTGTCCACGTGGCTCTTCCTCATATGTGTGGTATGCGGGAGTCACACCGGCATGTGTCCCCAACTTAAAACTAGACATCAGTACCTGCTTTCCTTCCCCCGCAACTAAACATCCCCACGCTGTTGGCAGCAGCTGCGGTGTCCTCTGTGCCGCTCGGGGACATCAC
The DNA here is from genome assembly GCF_021234165.1 of Pteronotus mesoamericanus. Lineage (NCBI taxonomy): Eukaryota > Metazoa > Chordata > Mammalia > Chiroptera > Mormoopidae > Pteronotus > Pteronotus mesoamericanus. Next base: position 4,813,114 of record NW_026555277.1, read on the forward strand.
TCAGGGGCAGTGTTCCCAAACCACCTTCCCCCTCCTGTCGGTCACAGCGACAAGAGTGTCCCTCTGTCAGGACGGTAATCTCCCTCACCCTTCCTGCCCTCCCTTCTTATTTCCAGCATTGCCCCATTATGTAAAGAAACCCGCCTGTCTTCTTGCTCCGCCCACGGCATTCTGTTTGTGAGAGCACCCATTCCCCGAAGGGATGACTTTGTAATGGCCGGCAGAAGTAGAAATATTTCTAGCGACCCAAAAGGAAGAAGCAGGGAAGCCAACAGTTTCGATGCAACAGGAACGAGAGAACTAGGGCCATCGCCCTTATGGCACTGGAGTCTGTTTGGAGGCCTCCCTGGGACTCACCTTCTCCGCGCACACTTTAGGCGGGAACAGTATGGCTCCGTGTCTGTGGTCCTCCCGTCGTGGTCCCCTCTTCTCAGGTGTCATTTTTTCTCGAGTGTTAACTTTCCAAGTTCAAGATGGTTTCTTACTTAATGGTCTCTGTTTGGTTTAATTCTTTAGAAATTAGTTTTTTCTATTTTTATTTCCTGTATACTGTATGATCAGTCCATAATGATAACTGACATTAAATAAGGCTTTCAACAGGTTCATCTTGTTATTGAGTGCCATTTGTCACGTTTTGTTTAGAGAAATATTTTCTAAGTTTTCAGGAAAGTAATTTCAAGACTTTCATTACCCTATTTCAACAAAAACTCATTGAGAACCTATTCCGTGACAAGCTGTGCATATGCAAAGATGAATAAGAACAAGACCAATGAGTATCTCATAGGGTAGTGGAGGGGGAAGGAAACGTTCATAAGGAATTATGGTAGAGAGTTCGCTGCTGGAATGAGGCCTGTGGGCCGGCGGTGTGGGGGCACAGGGTGGGGGAGCCCTGGGGAGCGCTGGCAGCGGGAGGTGGGAAATCTGTCGGGCGTGGTTCCTGCCCACCCCCGGACTCCCCTGTTAGTCACTGTGGGAACCACAAACTGTCCCAAGTGGCAGTTTGCCAGGTTCTGCAAGAAATGGTTTTTTGCTCAACTGGTTGAAGATTTCAAATTAGTTTGGCATAAAAATGATACATATTACAAAAACAACTCTATAAGAGTTCACAATGAAAACTGAATTCTTTCCCCTTCCCTATAGATTGAAAATTGAACAATCCTGCCAACATTTCTAAAATTATAAAGATTACTCAAACACAAACATAATATTGACTGTGTCAGTAGCCATACTACACTGAGGAATTTTTGAAATGCTAACCTCAACAATGTCTAGAACTGTTGTATGAATTTCTGAAAAGTCACTGCGCTGATGCCGGCTCTGCCCATCTCCTCCCCAGGCTCCTCAGTGGCTGGAAAGTGACTCTTGCCAGAAATGCGAGCAGCCCTTCTTCTGGAACATAAAGCAGATGTGGGACACGAAGACCCTGGGGTTGAGGCAGGTGCGCAGCCAGCATCGACTCTCCGCCGCGTTAATTATGTCCTCTGGTGTTTGCGTAATTAGTCTGTCATTTTGTTTGGAATCACACTTTTCCCTATACATGCTGTTAATTCATGCTTTTTTGATTTCACCGTTGTTGTCTGGTAATAATAAGCAAGACTTTTCCCGCGGCTGATGAGACTGTTACCTAACTGTCCCACGGCTTGTCCTGCCCTGGAAAGCCAGGGCTGCGTGGAAAACCGGAGAGCCTGTCTGAAAGCAGATACACGTCTTTCACTTCAGGACTATTGTTAAAGTCGCTGCTTCATACTAAGCACCAAATTAGAATGAATTAGGGTATACAAGCTTATACCTTCACAAACATAAAAAGGAACGATTTAGCCCTCACTGGAATACTGTGACACTAATAGTTTTAGATTAGTCCTAAATTGTTCCACATAAATCTACCTGAGGTAAACATGCTTCAGGTACCATTTTTTATTTTTAAATTAAAGAAACATGTCCCAAATAACCTGCACATTTCAAAGATGCTCTTATCACTAATATTAAAGTTCAACTATATATATATATATGTATGTATGTATGTGTATGTATATATTTCTACAGCAGACTTGAAGGTAGCCACTCCCTGAGCTGTAGTATGAATTTGTATAAGTAAAGAAAGAAGGCTGATTTTATTCATTTTATTACTGCTTGCACCCCTCTGAAGGATTGGCCTAAAGTCTGTGTGTGTGATAAATTTTCTTTGATTTGACTTACAGATCTGTTCTCCAGCAAGGTCTAATATGAGACTGTCAGGCAATGCAGGAATTCTTTCAGCACTTAAAAACTTTCTCATGCTCTGAAAACAGCACCTGAGCTGTTTCATTAGCCAAGTTCTCACAGTGTACGTCTGGTGGTAACTAGTGCATGGTAATTGATGGGTGAAGAAGTCCTGACTCCTAAAGGAAATTAATTTTAATCTTACAAATTAACAACTAATAGGAGAGGATATATAGAGGCAGGCCTCTTAGTGGTAAAAGAGTATATTCAAATCAGTAACAACTGGACTATTTTGGAATATTCTTGAATCTTATTTCCAGAGTCACAATTTGAAGGGCTTAAAAAAAATAGTAAAACATCTGATTATGGATGTTGGTTTTTTAATGAGGATATATTACCTTTAAGACCTTATTACGTAACTTTCTTTTAACACAGAATAGACTTTTTTCCTTCCTGAAATCTCTAGTCATTAGGTCTCCTATGTAAACTTGAACTTGATTTTAATAGTTTATGTTGATGTCAACACATAGTATGAATGAACAAAAAGCAGTATTCGACCAATACAGTAAAACTGTTTGGAAATCCTTGTCAGATATTGAAATTATCTGCCTTTTCTGTGTTAATTGCTGCATGGCATTGGAGCAATTGTAATTCAAGGCCCCTCCTCCCACTTCCATCCATTCCCCTCCTCTGAAGGGAAACCAGTGCATTGAAGCCAAAGCTAACCACCCCTTTCCCTCCTTCCGGTGGTCCTGAAGCATCACTGCAGGAAGTGCGGGCAGGCCGTCTGCGGGAAGTGCAGCAGCAAGCGCTCCAGCTACCCCGTCATGGGCTTCGAGTTCCAGGTCCGGATGTGTGACTCCTGTTACGACTCCATCAAAGATGAGGAGTGAGTGGGGGCCTGTCTCTATGTGCATCTGAAATGGGAAGAGGCATGGGTGCACTTCTGTCTACATGTTTGTTTCTTCCCGATATCGAACGGTTTCTAAACAGAGGGTTCCATTCTAGCTTTATGACAAATATAGACAGATTTCTCCCAGACACTATGAGGACTGATGTTGCTAGGACTGGCCCAGCTGCTGAGCAGACATTCTTGAGCCCCCGTGCCACCCACGGTGCTGTATGGGGTCAAGGCCATGTGCACACGGATGCAGTGGCTGAGCTGGTCCTCTCCGAAAGCTTCTCTCATCTTTGCTCACACGTGCATGGAAATTTAATTACTGGGAAAACTCTAGAGACCAATGGTTTTTCTTCCCACCAAGAGCTGACTTAGCAGTCTGTTCTTAAATAACTGTTTGTGCAAAGACATTTCTGTCTGTTCCCCTTTCTGCCCTGACTCAGGCAGATCCACTAGGGCAGAACCATCATTTTCTTTCCCTTCCCTTTGAGTCATTTTTGAAAGTAGTAGATGGGCCAACGTTGGCAGGGGCCCAGGTTGGAAAGCTGGGGGCACGGGCGGTGCTGGTCGGTGAGCACGTCGCAAGGCGGGGCCCGCGGGCCTCGGGGCCGAGCTGCTCCTCGGTCGCTGCAGAGCCCTGGGGGGAGCCTTCAGCCTCCTGTGAGTGTTTGCCTGCACCATGCAACCTCCTGCGGGGCAGTTCCTCTTCTACAGTGAAGGTGCTTGTATTTATGTCTAGGAGTATATGACCTTTCCACTAAAACAAAAAACAACAACAAAATAAGTGGTCATTTGGGGATTTTTATAAACATTTCATAAAACAGTCTTACAACTTACCATGCTTTTCTCATCCTTAAATCATAAAGTTAGTTTTCAAAACTGAAGCCACATTTTTGGGAGCACATTTTAATATGATTATAAGTACAGTTGACCCTTGAGCAACACGGGTTTGGGGTTTGGAACCCCTGGCAATTGAAAACCCACAATTAATTTTTGACTCTCTGAAACTCTAGCTCCTGTTGACCAGAAGCCTTACTGATAACATAGAGTTGTTTAATACATATTTTATACATTATGTGTATTACATACTGTATTCTTACCATAAAGTAATTTAGAGAAAAGAAAATGCTATTAAGAAAAGTATAGGGAAGAGAAAATACATTTATAGTACTGTAGGTGTTTACTGAAAAAAGTATGCATATTAGTGGACCCACGCAGCCACATGTGTGTTGCTCAGGGGCAGCTGTATTTCCTTTATGTTGCTAGGAAAATGTCTCCCTTAGCTCCAGGCACAGTCAGGCGTGTTCTAAATGGCCTCTCTTCTTTTTGTTAGTCGCACTTCTCTAGCAACCTTTCATGAAGGAAAGCATAACATTTCCCACATGTCCATGGATGTTGCCAGGGGACTGATGGTGACCTGTGGGACCGATCGCATTGTAAAGGTAACCTACTTAATTGTCCCAATTAGCAGCTCAACGTAGCTTGCTCCCTTGTCATGCTGCAGATGGGCGTGAGACATTTCCAGTGCAGTCCCGCTTTCTGATTGCCAAGCTTGCCTTCCCTTGATATAAGCAGCCTGAAAACCCATGGTAACAAGCTGCATGCCTGTGCATTTCCACGCCCTTGGCCTTGGCTCACCCCTCGGCGTTTCCCTTTGCCTGGCACCCCCGTCGCGGCCTGGCCGAGCGAGCCCAGGGTTTCCCCCTGCCCAGCTGACCCCTTGCTCTAGTCATTCCTTCCCATGGTCATGCTCCTTTCACTGGTGACAGAAGGCTTCTAGGTGTAAGAAACACCCACTAATTCCCTAGGCTACTAACACAGAAACCAAAAGTAACTTTTATATTCAGTACCACTCTTGAGTTGTGAAACTATGACACATATTATTTCATAATTTTAAAAAAATGGGCCTTTTCCCAGTGGAGCCATCATGCGGATGTAATTTTCCGGTGTCTGGATATACCTAAGAGCTTTCTTCATGTTCAGTGTTTTGTCACCATGACCTTGAGGCAGTTTTGCTTTGAGAGAATGAGTTCCTTTGGCCGCTGGGGTCAGCGTTGGCTCTCCCGGGGGGCCAGGTGACCCGTGCGGCCTCCGCGTCTTCTTTCTTGCAGATATGGGACATGACGCCCGTGGTGGGCTGCAGCCTGGCCACCGGCTTTTCCCCGCACTGACCCAGAGCGGCGCGGTCCACACTGCCCAGCGGCAGCCTGTACCAAATGCCACCCTTCCCTGTGGCACCACAGTCACCGTCTCGTGAACGGACAGTGGCCACTTAAACACAGATCAACACTTTCCAAAAGAAAATAAAAATGTCAAGGTGTGTTTTGGGGGTACTTGTGGAAACCAGCTGTGGGGACTAATATGGAAGAGGTTCGCCTGCTGTGGTTCCCAGACGAATGGAGTTCCTTCAACGAAACTTCCTCATGAACAGTGAGCTGATGTGGACTAAAAGATTGATCTAGGAAATGAGAGTTTTAGAGAAAAAAAAAAAATAGTGAACTAAAGAGGTGCTGCCTGAACGCAGTTGCAAGTGCACACACACCTCCCCCGCACCCGCCTCCCCCTCCCCGCCACCTGCTGGGCCCCAGGGCCCCTGGCGCGGGGGTTGGCGCCTGAGTGGAGAAGAGAGGCTGTCTCTCTCCCTTGAGGGGGCACAGTAGGAACCTCAGAGCCCAGAGGTTCCGCCTCAAGGGCTGGCAGGGCACGAGCACGCTTTACACTTAGTGCTGGACGGACGTGTTCAAGATGTCTGTTCTCTTCAGGGCCCTCATCCGCACTAAGTGTCTGGCTCACTCGCTTCCCTTGTTTCTCCTGCTGTCAGTGTGCCGTGGGCCAACCTCCCGGTTGCTGCGAGTGACTTGTGAACTTTCCGTATTGACAAGGCAGTCCACGTGCTCCCCCCACCCCCCACATGTGCTCCGAGGACAAAACGTTTCTATGGTGCCATTAGCATGGGAGTCACACAAGCCGCCTGACTTTTTGTCATTGCCATGAGTCACGACTGCTGGAGAACCCAGCTACCAGCAGGCGTGCGGTGGGAAATGATCCTTGTGTTCCACGGAGCAGCCCAGTCCTCCAAACAGACGTTTTCTATGTCTAGTTCCAAGGTGAGCCCCCCGTGACATTGTGGCAATTTAACAGGCACCTCAGATGAGAACTCCAAAGCCTTTTAACCATTGTTGACTTGTAGTTGTAACTCATGTTATTAATATTTCATGGAAGGAAATTGGTAACCCAGAACAATAGTCGTTAACTGGGTCCTGCACAGGAATTCCCAACTTGTGAATTGCTTTCATAACAACTTGCAAAATCTGTTGTATCAAATGGTGTTCGAAAGGGTTTTGGCCACTTGGTTCCACGACAGGGAAGCAGTGGGGGAGGGGGGACCTACTTTTAATATTCAAATATTTATTGTTTGATTGTTTTTAACAATAGTACATGTATCTATTTCTTTAGGACTGTGGAAGTAAATGGAGAGAGATCTACTTTTTTAAAGGATAAATTTAAAAATAGCAACAGTATTTTTATTAGTCTTACTAATGGATGTTGTTAAAAACTCACTATTGCATTACTGCGTTGAGATCGTTACGATACAACTAAGGGACTCAATCTGTTTTTTAACTACAGCTAAGAGGGACTGTAACATTGGACAGGCAGTTCAACTGAAATGTCCTAATGCTAAGGGACACACATGACAAGGGGACGGACGCCGGGGAGGCACATTCTCCTTTAGCACGATCTGCTTTGAAAATTGGCCCGCCTGCAGAAATAAGACTGAAGCGTTGTGTTGCGCCTTGTAATTTTTGTATTATATGACCGGAAAAAAGATAAAATGTTTCCTTTCAAAACTTTTCCTAGGCTGTCTGCACAATGTACATTAATAATATAATCTGGAAGGAAAATTGAGTGATGGTAACTCTTAAATGGCAGTGTTGAATGTTGACTTGAGTTCAGTTCTGGTTCAGCCCACACAGAGGTGCTATCCTGGGGATTTTATGAAGTCCTGAAGGGAAAATCGGACATGATCAATTCCTTGCCGCAATGAAGAGTGCTGAACTGTGGTTTTCTTTTTCATTATTCTGTAAAATGTGATTATTTTTTTTTAATGTCTGTGGTAAACTAAACAGAGCATCACCGCTGCTGAGAATATGCCATAGCTTTCAAACCTCTTTTTATTTTAAACCATTTTTTTTTAATGAAGAACCCAATGTTCCATAGAGTCTGTAAGTTTGTGATAGCGCCTCCGAAGAGGTTAGGCTAATAAACAAGGAAATGCGTATTTCAGGAAGAACTGGAGTGAGGTATCGGCGAAGGAAAGGAGGCGTTTCCACATAGTTTTCTCTCCGCCCGAGCACGGTATTTTTCTGTTCGAAAGCACACATGGCATCCTTGTCCGTCACACACGAAGTAGCAAAGGGGGTAATATTTTTTATACAAGTGGGCAAAAATTATTTTCTCAATTTTACCAACTGAGCGCATAAGGACAGTATAGCTGGGCTTCTAGTTATTGCCTTACTTTGCGTTACTCTTCAACAGGTCATTGAAAATAGTTCTTTACATAACATTTACTGGTTTTTCATGTTCCTTCGTACAAAAGGATTAAGAAGCACAGAATGTTAGAGAAAATCTTTGTTTAGATCTAGTATGTATAGGATAAGAAAATGGCAATTCTTTGCTTTAAACATGTTTTTAAATTGTCCTTTAATAGCACAAGTGATATAAATACCCCTTTAACATTAGGGGGAAAGACTACTCACTTCATTGTAAATCCCTGTTTGCCTTGTCCTTGACTCATCCTCGCCCGCCCTGCCTTGCTGACCAGAGGCTATAAACAAGAAAAAATGCTCTAGACGACTCCTCATAAAGAATTCAATTGGTTAGTACCCACATTTTTAAACGGTTGACACTGGCCTAAATATGTAATAAACACCACGGTGGCTCACACCCAAGGAGCTATTTTCTAAAATCAGTTTTCTTTAAATTATTTTCTCCCTCCGCTACTGGATCTGATGTCTCTTAAAATGTTAAGAAACCAGTTACTATTAATGATAAGTCATCTGCTCATTATAAATGTTAGGCTTAACACATAAGTGATACATGCTATATTTATTAATTGTGAGCAGATTACTGAAAGCCTACTCTATTTTCTCCAGTTTATTATACAGTAACTCTTTGAGTAAGTTGATGTTTAATTGTGCCACAAATCTACATTAGAATACAATTTAAGGTGTTTTCTCTATAGCCTTTTTTGACTGGGGAAGCAGAGCAATGTTGATTAGTACATTCTGTCCCTGTACAAGCTATGTTTCTATAAGATAACGGTGCCCTGCGGATCCCAGAGAGCTAGAAAATTTTGTCTTTTGCTCCTATTTGTGGGTTCTGTTTTTGTGGGGTGGGGTTTTTTGAGAAAAATACGTACAATAAAATATTCCTTGCTTGTTACTCTGTGGCTTAATTTAGCTTTTCTTATATTTGATCTGGACACAGGGGGATAGTAACAGCTACTGTGTGTTTAGCACCTTTGGGGTGCTGGGTGCTCTACCAAATTTGTCATTCAATCCTGGCGCCACTTCAGCCAGTCACTATTGTCTCCATTTACAGATGAGAAAACCAAGAAGATCCTGTCTGTCTGTCTGTCTGACTTGAAAGCACTGCCTTCTTCAGGCCACCTGCCTTAACATGCTAGTGTGTAGTGGGTGTTTTATGTAAGGGAAGGGGGAATGACCGTCCTCTTGAAGTCCATGAAGCCCTGGAGTCGGAGGGCTCGGGCGGTCCCGGTTCCCAGAGTGCACAGAGCCCTGACGAGATGCCAGGGTCTGTGCCCCTGTCTTCCCCTCACCGCCGAGGTATCAGTAAACACAGGGTGATTCGGACAGCAGAGAAGTGATTCCTTGGCTTAACTGGTAAAATGCTGATTTGAAAACCAGAATGGCAGTTTACTGTGCTATTAAAGAGATAGAGCTGTATTTTCTCTCATCCTCAAAATAATAAGTTTATTATAATAGAAGAGTCAAAAGGCAATATCAAAAAATGTAAAAAGGTTTCTTTAAAACTTTTAGTCCTGCTACACAGAGAAAACATCACTGAACTTAGGCTGTATATCTTTCCAGTGTCTTTTTAAATGCCTATATGCATATGTAACACATACTCATAGGATATATTTTTAACGGGACCACGCTTTTTTTTCCTACTTGATGCATTATGGATAGTTTGCCCTGCCAATAAGCAGAGCTCCACGTTAGCCTTTGCAGTTCTACATGGTTGCAGTGGCTGTTAGCGCTGACTGAGGTTGCCACCCTCCAGCTCTTGACATCAGGTCAGGCCACGGGACTTGCTTTAGCCAATGAAGTGCGGGCAGAAGCATTTAACTGTAGGTGAGAGACTCAGCCGGGGTAGTCCCAGAAGCACATGTTGGTAGAGAAGTATGACACCAAGCCATCCCATGGAACCCAGCTTCCCTGAACCTGGAGCGGACTTTGCATAACGAAAAAATAAATCTTTGTTGTATTAGTCCAGTCAGGTAGGGGGATGGATGTGTGTTTTGACTGCAGCATAATCCGGCCTGGAGAGCAGTCCTCCATTGTTGCATTATGCGGCTAAACCATCATGCCTGTCACAAATCCCATGTTGAAGTTAGATTACACATTTTTAAAATATTTATAATTGTATTTAAAACACTAAATATTTAACAGTACTAAGCATACTTTTATGTTCATCTCTGCTCACTTTTTTCAATTATTAGGATCCGTTCTTAGAAGTGGGGATTGCTAGGTCAAAGAATATGCATATTGTAAGTCTTTTATTGCAATGTCTTCACATCATCACCAACAATTGGATTTGTTCCTCTGACTAGGTGGAAAAAAGGCATATCTTCGTGTCTTAATTTATGGAATTCCAGTTTATTAATTTACAATGAGAATTTTATCTGCCGAGCAGACCTCCGTTTCTGTAGGACAACGCTGAGAGAACCCAGGTCATCAGTAGAAGGCTACTTAAAGGACAAGGGTGCAGAAGAAGAAAGGCTGAGTGATCTCAACGCCGTCACGACAAGCTTCTGCGCTCATCGCGGAAGGTGCTGGAGAGTCAGCTGGTCTCGTTTCACTTACAAAGTGCAAACACCCCAGTGAGTTCTTGCTGCTGGCCTTACCTCTTTAGGTTCCACCTAGATTACGATCGATTTGTAAAAACATTCCCAGGTACTTGAGTTTCAGCTTTCCTTCCTATGTACCACTCTTAGTCCCTGAGTCTCTGTGACGACTTTGATCTCACTGTAAGTCATTTCACTACATGTACAAACCATCCCTTAGGAAGCTTATTCACTCATATGTATGATTTCCCATGAAAGGTGAGCAATACATTCTGGGTTCACCTTCTTGACTCCAGTCTCATCATTTGTAGTATAGACATGGAGCCTGAGAGATAACTTCCCAGGTCAAACCCAAGAGGAAAACTGAATATTCAGCCTCTGGTCTGTCTGACCTCAAAGCCCATGTTCCTTTTTCTAGTTCCCATCTGGTTCTTTCATATTTAAAGGAATTTAAGATCCTGAATTTGACATTCTGGAGACAGATAAAGTAATAAGAATTTCTTTACACCTGTTAGCAATGGTAGTATGGCAGATTTCCCCACAACCTAGAGTTTAAGATCAAGAGGGGCCTTAGAAATCTACTTGCCATTGTATTTTTTTTTTCTGGGATCATACATCAGTGGTGGCACAGATAGGTGGCTTCTGTGATAACATAACTCCACTCCCATGCATTCTAACGAGCAGTGACAATCTGTATTTTATGATACTCTGCTATTTTTAAGTCATTGTGGAACTGTTACAAAATTTCTTTTAGAAAGTGAATTTTATTTTTATCTGAAATAGGTTAACATTAATGCACAGTAAAGAATCAAGAGTTACCCAAAATCAAGGTAATGAATTTGAAATAACTTAAGGAATTATTCTTCTAAAGTACGGCTGTTAAACTTGCAATACCTCTTAAGAGACTGTTACTTAAACCCACCTTCATGACGGGCCGTCACCTATTCCTATCCCGGCTGGTGTGACTCAGTGGGTTGAGTGCTGGCCTGTGAACCATAGGGGTGCCGGTTTGATTCCCAGTCGGGTACCATACTTGGGTTGTGGGACGGGTCCCCAGTGGGGGTGTGTGGGAGGCAAACACACATTGATATTTCCCTTGCTCCTTTCCTTCCCCTCTCTCTAAAAATAAATAAAATCTTTAAAAAAAAAAAAAAAAGAGTAGCCAATAGCCCGTAGTCTCTGCCATGAAAATCAAACCCAGCTAACCAAGTCACAAAACCAGTCACATGATTTTAATATTTCAGAATTACAGGTATCATTCGCTTATTAAATAAATGTCATATTAAGTTTTGACAAGATAACGGTAAACAACCAGATATTTTCAATAGCTGTGAATTCTTTCAATTAATTATGCGATGACAAAATTTGCATGATTGCACAGTTTATTGAATTCAAGATACCTTAAGTCACAGAAAGGAAAACATTTAAACTATTCTTCTGGACCCATCACATGCTTTAACGCATGTCATGGACTTGATGCTTGTGTGGTGATGGCCCACTAACCTGCTCTGGTTCTCGCCCAAGGCTCTGTCAGGCAGGAACTGGCCTTCATGTCTGTATCCTCAGTGCCTGTCCCACTAGACCCGCTCAATCCTTAAAGGCTTTATTAGCTCTTTGATTCTCTAAATCTTTCCTGTGTTTCATTTATTTATTCAAGCGCACACCGAGGTATGTTCTTCCCATCCTTTGACAATGCCACATTAGGTTGAAAGGTCAAAAAGTTGTGTTGTGTGCACTTCATTGAGCTGTTACCTGGAGTTGGAGGAACTCACTGGAGAGCAACTTCTATAAATAAGTAGGAACATCTGGTTGAATTAACCCCTTGCGGTACTAAAAAGAGGAAGGAAGGGGAGAAAAAAAGCATATGGTCAAACTGAAATTTATTCATTTGTGGATTTACTTGTGTAAAATTCTTTACTCAAGTAATTTGGAGGCTTTATTTCCAAGTTATTAACTTTTGTATTTCTTGTATCTTATGGTTGGATATGAGTCAGATATTTTTTGCTTGAGGAGTCACTACTGTTAATCGAGCAAATGAATCCCAAGTTGCCCATGTGTGCTGAAAACATAGGCAAACTTGCAGGCACAAATCTTGGTCCAAGCCTCTTGGCTCTACCTTCAAGTGTATCCCAGAACACTACTTGCCAGTCGACTGCCGTTAGCCATGGACCAGGGCACCATCAACTGATTGTTCCAGTAGCTTCCTAACCTGTCTCCCTGCCCCTGCCCCTGCCCTATGAGCCACATCTCGACACACCTGTTAAAATGCAGCTCAGATCATGCCATCCCTGTGCACAAAACCCTCACAACTCCCATTCCAGCGGAAGCCCAGACTCTAAAATGGTCCCTCCTCTCCCTGACACCTGTGTGGCTCTGCTTGCTTAGTCCTGTCTGGCCGCACTGCTTGCTTATCTCCCTCTGTCTTCTGTGAAGACAGGGAATTTGCACATATATTTGTAGCAGTGTCCAGCACATAGCAGGCACTAAATAAATAATGATGCTTGTGTATGTGCAACATGGGTGCTATGTGCATCAATGAAAAGGAACTGAATGTGAACTTTTTTAGGGAATGAAACTGTGGAGTGGCTGTTCCCACCCCTCCCCCATCATTTCTTACCCATCTCATTCCACCTGCCAAACTACTGCTACAATTGCCAGAGAGAGGGTAAGTCCATGAGGGACACGATGAGGTGTTCTTGTTTTACTAAAACGTCAAACTGCTAATTCTGGGTGTCCGACCATCGTAAGAATTTAAGACAACCCCACTTTGGTGAGTGTGTTGATTTAAAGTGTTTCTGCAAATTCTTATACTGTCTTATTGAGAGGTGGGATTTATGTTTTCTTCCCTTGGGCCAACCTTGGTGAATCACAAATAGAGCAGAAGTGAGAACTGACACTGTGCAGCGTCTGAGGTTAGATCAGAAAATGCTATGCAGCTTCCACCTGGTTCTACGCAGGGGACCGGCTGCCTCTGGAACCACTGGCATTCTGGTCGGTGGCTGGGCTGAGCTTCCAGCTGACAGCTGGTATTAACCACCAGCCGTGTACGTGCGACGTCTGACGTCGAGCTGAGCTGAGCTTGCAGATGGCTGCAGATGCAGCCAACAAGTGACTGCAGTAGCCAGGGGGCTGCCCATAGGAGTCTTCCGAATTCCTGACCCACAAAAATGTAAACAAAATAAAATGGTTGTTTTAAGCTACTAAGTTATGGAGTGATTTGTTACACAGCAACAGTAACGGGAACAATGGGCAACTGGACCATTAATTCCTCATCCAGAGGCCACAGAGCACAGCACCCTGCCTCCCACCCTAAGCAAAGAGAAGTAATGTGGACACACGGCAACAGAGTGCAGATGAGGAGCTGCTTCAGAAACACTGACTCCAATCCTTCACCCTCTTCCATGACCTTGAGACCTGGTGAGGGTCAGTGACTGGACCACCCAAGGCAAAGGCAAGGCAAAAGCAAAACTAGAACCCAGATCTCCAGTTCTCATCACAGGTTCCTGGGATTTTATGATTGAAAGGTCCCCTAGGCTGTACACAGTCCGAACTTACTAAGCCTTACTGGCTGAAAGATAACTCATTACTGACCCTATTTTTTAGCTCCACTGAATTTGAGTTGGCACTCTCATTAAGTTGTAACTGAAGAGATGGCAACCAACTGTAAAAAAAAAAACAACAAAAAACAAAAAACTAAGAATGGTCCTGGTGGGTAAAGGATATTTTCCCACTTAACACCTTGGAATTCAATAGGGAGGAAAGAAAGGTTCATACTGGTAGCTATTACTCAAAATGAACACATGGGGTCACCATACTCATGGCTTGTCCTGAAATTAGCTCAGTCTTCTAGTCTTTGAAAGCTGTACTACACCTAACTCACAAGGCTGTTCTAATCTAACCTTTAAATCCAGCAGGAAAAGACGTTATTTCCTGCCCTGGTAGCTTCATTTTACTAGATACCAAACTCTGAGCTAATATTTAGGCTCTCATTTTGCCTGGAGGTGTGGATTTGATGAAAGAAAACTAAGCAAATGTTCAAGGACTGCAAAACAGGAAAATGAAAAATGTGAAACATTCCTAATCACCACATCCAAGAAAAATAGTTTCCTGCATTACACAGAGGGGCAACTGCCTCCACTGCCAAGGCCTGAGATAGGTGATGTCATCTTAAAAAAAGGTTTAGAGAGGAGAGGGGAATAAGCCTCCTGTTCATGATTCTTTAATTGTGGTGTAACCAAACAACACCATCACCACAGAGGCTCAGCTGCCAGCTGCCACAAAAGTCAAACTCGTGAGGCGGATGCTGGTGCAAGTGGAAAGAGGTTTTATTCCGGTGCTGAGCAACCCGAGGGAATGGCAGACTCCAGTCACAAAGTCCATCTCTGCAAGAGCAAGGCAAAAGCTAGTGTCCAGAAGTCCTGCTCCAATTTAAAGGACAGTCCTTTGGAGTCTGCAGGCGGCTGCTAAGTGGTCATAGTGCTCATCCAGGTAGCGTGCCTTGTTCCTGGCTACCTTGTTCATTTCAGGCTCCCTCCTGGAGCCTGTGTGTGGAGCCCACATGGCCATGGGCTATGCAGCTGCTCGGGCCTGAAGGTGGCGTACTCCCAGGATGCCTGGGCCTGAGATTGTGTGAATGCACTGGTTAGTCCATCACAGGTGTGTGAGAGAGAAAGAGAGGCTCCCTCCTGGAGGCCATGGGCCACGTAGCTGCTAAGATCACAGGGTCCATGGAGAAAACAGGGAGTGCCCTGTGTGAGTTCAGGTCCTGAGTGAGTCACGAGCAAGCAAGAAAGAGCAAGAGCAAGCAAGCCAGTCCCTTTGTTTCCCTGGGATTGTATTAGTTTGTGTGTGGGAGGGACTAGGTAGTTACTCAAAATGACCAATCAACTTCCCAAACTTTCCCGGGCTTCGGGTGGGTCCACCTCCCAACCAATCATTTTTATCCCCCTCGCTAGACGGACAGGCCTCCTTGGTCCAGCACCTCCACCTGCACTATTTTGACTTTCTATGGTGCATGTGCCGACCTTCCCCTCCTCCCACCCCCAATCTGGTACTGGAGTCGGATAGGGCTTTCTCTCCAATTATCTTGCTAGCTCTTTGCCCACTCAGGCCCTATTCATTGACATTTCTAGGTTTCTGTGTGCTCAACATAAGAACATCACCCTGCCGCCATCTTGGCCAACAAGGAAGACTCCCTGGCATGACAGTGGGAACCAGTAAGATGTGGGTGCCATTTTGCACAGAAAGCTAAGAGGGGTTCTTTTTAAAATTGAAATCCCAGGTTTTTAGCAGAGCCTACAAAGCCCGCCTCACTTGGGACCAAGACCTTCAACTGCTCTGCTCCCTCCTGTGCTTCAGCCCCACCTACCTACGTTCAGTCCGGCCCCTGGTTTTAGCTATCACAGAATTCATCACAATGTCCAATTATACTATTTTTGTTGATGTACTCATGTACTGTACACTAAATTATAAACTGACCTAGCACAGGGATATTATATGTTTCAATGCATATGCACCTAGAGCAGTGTCCAGCACATAGTAGGTACTCGATACAGAGTTACCAAATTTGTGGCACTTGTAAATAAGGAAAGTGGCCCTGGAGTCTTCATAAATTGTGAATCCTGTAATCATTCATGATAAAAACTGAGAGCTATCTGCCCTAACTTTTGAGTTCTTTATCTATGTGGGTCTTAAGGAGAGCTTATTAGAGGGCATTTGGGACTGAAACAAATTGAACAATAAGTGTCTGTGGGGCCTGTGGAAAGTGTGTGGAAAGTGCGGGGGCAGAGAGAGAACTCAGAGCTCGCGCTCTGCTGGTCTTCGGGAAGACAGCGTCCGAGAGAGAGCGCTTTGTGTTTGCCCAAGAAAGGGAGAGGCTCACAAATTTTAGTATCAAAGAACAGCTACCATTTATTACGTGCGTACAGTGTAGGAGGCACCCTGTGAAACACTTTACGTGTATTATGAATGTGGTTAATTCTGGCAGCAGAGCTAGGAATTGCGTAGTAATATTATCCTCATTTATAGATGAAAAAACAGCGATGTTATGCGTCAGTCCCAGGCTGCAGAGCTAAACAGAGGCGAGGCCAGGGCTGACCTGGAAGCCTTGGCAGACTGAGCACACGGCGCCCTCGCTACCAGCCCTCGGGCAGACCTGCTGAGTCAGCATTTCTCTGGGCGGGGCCGGGCACGCGCATTTTGAGCGTGTTCCCTCCCTGACCTACGCACACCACAGTTGGAAAGCCACGGGCTCGCATGGGGGGCGGGGGGTGGGGCCCGGGGTCAGGGCAGTCCTCGTGGCTTCCTGTGGCCTCTGCAGGACTTCTCTCCTGGATGCCTGAGTTTGCCCTTCAAGCAGCGGGGTGCTGGCCGTGCCCAGAGCGGTGACTCCAGACCTCAGACCAGAGGAGGAAGTGTGAACGGGGAGTGTAGGACAGGAAACCTGTCAGGCTCTCACAAAGGCTGCAAGGTTTGGTTGGAATAAATACGGCCAAGTGCCGTGGGAATAAAGAGGACAAGGATAAAGGAAAGCTCAAAGTCTGGGTAAAGCCTGTTGATGGCCGAAAGATAACTGTGGTTAAAAGATAATGGACTTTGGAGCTCTGGTGGCCCAAACCTGAATCCCAGCTCTGGATTTTACTGGACAGCCAATCCTAACGAGCTCTTTACCTGTTCTGAGTCTTAGTTTGCTCCTTTAGAGCAGAAGGATGATAACTTACAAAGAACATCTGGAACACTTTTAGTACTTTCTCAAATGTGGTATTAAAAGTATAAAAAATATAATAAACTATATAATTGTTTTTTTAAAAAAAGGAAAGAAAAAGAAAGAAAATAGACAAAGAGGAGATGAGCCTGCACAGAAAACCTCCACTGCTACACAAATTCCTGGCAATTTTTGGTTTCACCCAACTCTTAAAATACTGGATTAAAAAGAGCAGAAAGTGTGTTTTAACGGTAAGATTAACAGCCAGTAGTTATTACCTCCTAACACTGTTTTTAGAATACTGATCCATCCTAGAAAAAAGCCAACAAGTGACAAGTATTTATCATGGCATAATATCATGAGGACAGAAATTAGAAGGCAAAAGACCCAATCTCCTTCAACAGAAGGGAAGATATTCGTTCAAATTTCTGAATGTAGGAGACAGCTTAATGACATTTTCTCCGGTGACAGCTAACCTCTGTCTTTGCAGATACAGCCAACAGCCATGTGCATTCTGATCACTCACCCTAAAGAACCTTGAGACTGTTATCGAACAAATGGACCTGCGGCAGTGGGGGCTGCCCAGATGCTGTTACAGAAACAATGACCCCCCCTCCTTCCACGAGGTCCCTCGTTTGTAGGTCCTTTGCGTGCTGCCCTTGGAATTATGGCTCTGAACGGCAGAGTTTGGTGAAAAGGAACTATATATTCAAAACTTACACAGGTTTTATTAATAGCTAAATGTTGCTCTTAAATCTCAAAATCCCTTTAAAACACCCACCAACACACACAATCCTGCCTTTACCCCTTTACCCAGTTAGGCCAGTCAGGCCAGTCAGGGGTACCGTCCTTCAGAAGAAAAAGAACAGAAGTCCAGGGCTCGGCTAGGCAGGCCTCTCGCGGGTCTCAGCACCATCCGCTGCGTCACCGCGATCTCCAGCTCATAATCCATAACCACGTGGCACCTTCTCCCGGGCCCACTAGCAAGAGTCCTTTCTCCCCTCTTTCTTCCCACGTGGTCTTCACACTGTTCCCCAGAGTCTGCGTCCCTTGGTCTCTCCTTCAGGCCCCTGTCTCTCCTCCTTCCTCTCCCAGTTACATTCTGCATTAAGTCTTTCAAACCTTCTGGATTAGCCTTGGTGATATGCAAAATAACCCTCTTTGCCTTTGAGGAAGGAAGCTATCCTGTTATTGACATGCAAAATGACTCTCAGTGGCCCCACTCCAAGTCTCCCATCCCCCATGGCAGCCTGCCTTGGGGTGGGGAGAATATATTTTTCTTAGATACCTCAATTTCTGGACCCCATCACAAATACCCTTTGGGGAGACCCTGGCTGTGCCCCATTACAAAACCAGTGACCTTCCAACCCTGCCATGTGTGCAGATTACTATTCTGCTTGTTGTTTGAGTTTCATGTGACACTTGAGTGTGGCTTGCACTGCTGGGGACAAGCTTCCTGGAGCCACAAAGCTATCATGCCATCTCAGCTTTCTCCAATGCTTTGAAACATGCTTTTAAGAAGGCACATTTTGGTCTCTTCCCTTTTGCAGCCATCGCAGAGGTACCAGCGGTCAAAATAAAGTTCAATCCCTTTGTGACTTCTGACCGGAGCAAGAACCATAAAACGCATTTCAAAGCACCTTCCCACATTTGCAGGAAGATTATGTCTTCTCTTTCCAAAGAGCTGAAACAGAAGTACAATGTTCGATCCATGCCCATCTTAAAGGATGATGAAGTCCAGGTTGTGCGAGGACGTTACAAAGGGCAGCAAATTGGCAAAGTCCAAGTTTACAGGAAGAAGTATGTCATCTACATTGAATGAGTGCAGCGGGAGAAAGCTAATGGTATAACTGTACATTGTGGCCATTCGCCCCAGCAAGGTGGTTATCACTAGTCTAAAGCTGGACAAAGACCGCAAAAACATCCTTGGACGTAAAGCCAAATCTCACCAAGTAGGAAAGGAAAAGGGAAAATACAAGGAAGAAACAATTGAGAAGATGCAGGAGTAATGTAACCTTATACACAGCTTCCATTAAAAACATAAAAAAAAAAAAGAAGGGACATTTTGACATGCTTTGGCAAAGGTATTTTGGTCAGTATATAAGGCAATTTTTTATATTCATTCAAACATTTATTGAGCAGCTAGGGAGATACAAATGTGATTAATACATGGTCAAAGAGGTGAGGCAAATCCTCAAGAAAATAGAAACAAAGTGTAAAGTTCACTGAATCACAGCAGTCAAAAGAAAGTGCTATAGGAGATCAAGCTTTTTTTTTTTTTAAGTTAATACAAACTAAAATTTATTACTAGTAGTCATCACAGTCATAATTAGTGAATACTGACTTTTTAACTCTGCCAATGTCTTTAGGAGTTGTCTACGGGTGATCTGATCATGAATTCCTAACTGGGCAGGTCATGGTGGGAAGTCCTGTCCCGGGCATATAACTTTTTAGTAAAAAATTAATCTTGCCTTAAGCAAACCCTCTCCATTGTTTCTGATCATCTAGATTAACACGCCTTTGAAGTGACTCTTCTCAGGCCTCTCCTCTAAAGCACGACCACCCTCTAGAGAACACAGAATCTTAATCCAATCTCTGCTTTGTTTTCTCCCACCTTCACATAATTTTTTTAAGGTTCCCTCTTTAATTCTAAATGCATAAAAGAATGTGCAAATTGTTGTTTCCTTGGAAGCATTCACCTACCGAAATGACCCCTCTCGTCCTGTAAGACCATACCAGTGTAACAGAGCCACTGGGTTCTATTGCCTGCTGCCAGTGAGAACAATGACTCTCAATGCCAGGGTCTTAGGAAAAGGAAAGGAACTGTTTATTCAAAACTTTTACAGGTTTAGAATTATGGTGACAGTCTCCTGTGAAATCCCATGCTCTTTAGAAACAAAGAAAAAAAACACCCACAAACTCACAGTCCTGCCCCCCCACCCCCCCACCCCCAACCTGCCCCTGCTGGCAAACAAGGCCAGTGTGAGGTACCGTCTCTCAGGAAAAGAAATAGAAGTCTTCAGCTTAGCTGGGCAGATTCCCTTCTGTACTCTGGCTTCTTTCAGTTGTCCATGCTAAGCTGGCTAGGCTCCTGCTCTTAACCCCAAACCGCATCTTCACGGTGGGCCGAGGGGGATCCTTCTGCATCCTTTCAAACTGCGTGGCCAAGCCCTCGCACTGCTGCTGCACGGTCGAGAGGTTTCTCTGCTCCCAAGCCTCATAGTTCAGAGACAGAGCACCTCTCATGCTCTCCTACTCTCCTTCCCTTGTGGTCCAGAGCCCGAATGGCTGAGAGAAAGTGGCTGCCCCCATACCTGGGTTTAAATCCTGGCGCGGATCTTCCTCCATAACACTGTTACCAACTCCTCCAACACTTGGTTACCTCTGCCAGCACTCTGGCTTCTTCTGCGTTTCTAGGCAGCCATTGTTAGTCCAGGCAGGTGTGGCCCCGTGATGCAGAGCTAACTGCTTTCCTGCTCTCAGGCAGGTGCAACAAGCCCCTCCAGGTACAGCGCATCACGGGTTAGAGTCGCTCCCATCTCCCTGGTTCTGAGTGCAGGCACAGATTTTAATGTTACTAAAACACTGGTCAAGTTCTTTAAATATGCAAAGTAACTCTCAAGAGCCCTGCCCCACTTCTCCTATCCCCCAAGTGATAGCTTTGGGGGTTTTCTCCATTTTGGGGGGACTTCTGCCTCAGCACCCTGTCACACCAGCACTCAGCACAGGTCTATGAACCCCATTATCCTGGGCAGGGGTTAGCTCTCAATCATTCCCCGTCCCAACTCACTTGAGGGCTGGATGGTTCTGATTGTTCACCATTGCCCTCCCCACTCCCTGCCCCAGATTTTGAATCACCGGTGTTGAGGTTCATTCCCTTGCACCATGTGGAAGAAAAGAGGCCACATATTAAACTGACAAGCTCAGGGGAGGCCTGTGAGTCAGCCTCACAAACTCAGAGATCTAAAGTAACCACAAAGGATGGTCTAAATTAAAGTTTATTAATTAGAAGGACGTCATGGCAGGTACTCATATCTGAGGCCAGTATTTTGCCCTGAGAAAGATCAATCTTTACCTGAACTAAGCTGATCAATTGTCTTTTTGCGTCTAGGATTACATGCCTCTGGAATGCCGAAGTAGCTTTCCTTTTTCTCAAACCCCTTGGGCACAAGCTGAGACCACAAATCCCTTCATTATTATTGTTATCATATTAATTGTTGACTGTTAACTAGTCTTTACCCACCTAGGTAAAAGAAGCATGTGTCTATCATTTTACCTTTCATCTAACCCCAGAGGTCTCCCCACTTTGCTTTCTCCTGCTTCCCTAATCTATCACCAATGGACTTCATGTAACCCTAACCTTATGGCTTCTCCTTTGATTCCAATGCATAAAGTAAGGTGCTAACCTGTCATTCTCTGGAGCATTTTCCAACCCGTTGAGATACTGCTTCCCGGCAACTGTTGTCAGTTTGGCTCAAATAAACACCAAAAATTCTCTACAGGTTTGAATGAGTCTTACACTGACACCCAACATACACGTTTCTCTATTGACCGTGCACCTATGCTGTGCCTCTACATGGCCACAGGATTACTTGGTGAGTATAACTAAGGGCTACAAGACTAAAGGTGGCTGCTTATCTGGAGCACCAGGGCTGACAAAAGTCAGCCAAGGAGTTGCCCTGGCTGGCGTGGCTCAGTGGATTGAGCACTGGCCTGCAAGCCAGAAGGTCGCCGGATGAGTCCCCTTCAGGGCATGTGCTGGGCTAGGTCCCTGGTTAGGGGCATGCCAGAGGCAACCAATCAATGTGTCTCTCGTACATTGGTGTTTCTCTCCCTCTTTCTCTCTCCCTTCTCCTCTCTCTAAAAAGTAAAATAAATAAAATCTTAAAAAAACAAAAAACAAAATAAAAATCAACCCAAGAGTTCCACAGGAAGTTGACAATATTTAATACCATGTGGCATCCAGCTTTAAACCAAACTGAAGGCCTCTCTCAAGGGGGAGGGTGTCTCCTCCTGTTAGGTAGGATAGATGACAAACTAAGGCAGTGAGGAGGAGGGACACCTGTCCAACCCACTGACTCAGCAGTCCTTGAAATTCTGTGTTTTTTTTCCATTATGGGGAAAGAAAGCTTTTGAAATTGTGCTTTCATCCCAAGGCCAGAAAGGGCCTATAGTGCCTGAAGTACCCAAAGGAAGAAGCCCATTAACACCTTCGGGTATTCAAACCCTTTCCCCATGCGTCCCCCCTCCCCACCCCTACCTGACACCGCCCCCCCCCCATCCAGGAAATCTAGCACCACCTTCACCTGTACATCAATATGTAACTTCTGCCCTGGTTGGTGTGGCCCAATGGATTGAGGGCCCGACTACAAAGCAAAGGATCGCTGGTTCAATTCCCAGTCAGGGCACAGGCCTGGGTTGCAGCCCAGACCCCCAGGAGGAGGCACGCAAGAGGTAGCCACACATTGATGTTTTTCTTCCTCTCTTTCTTTAAAAAAGACATTTTAAAAAGGAAAAATTATTTTTAAAAAACTGTAGCTTCTTCACCTTCCCCCATCCTGCCAACTATGTGGGTCCTCAAAAGCTCTTACACTTGCTCTTACTCTCTTGCTCTTGCTCTGTTGCCCTTGCTCTTGCCACCCCTGCCTTCGCCACTCTTGCTCTTGCCTTTCCCCCTCACCTCGGCAAGACCTGTTTTCTTCCATTAGAACATATCACCAATAAACCCTGCTTGCACGGTAATAGACTCGCTGATGTGTAATTCTTTACTGCATTGGCAAGAAGAACCGAGTTTCTGGAAGTTTCTCCCATACCATTCCTACCTGGCTATAAATCTGGCCTCCAAACGTCACACCTATGTCTTGAGTGACTCATCAGCATCACCACTGAATATGTTGAGCAGCCACAAGAACTTCCTGGAGGGTAGTAACTGGGTGAGCATTCAGAATTCCAAAGTCTGGTGCATGTAAGTAGTGAGGAAAGAGTAGCAAGTCAGACAAAAGTGGGGGTGCACTTTTATTTTTTATTTTTATTTTTTATTGAACTTATTGGGGTGACTTGGTTAATAAAATCATGGAGGTCTCAGGTGTACAATTCTGTAACACATCATCTGTATATTGTGTGTTCACCACCCCAAGTCAAATCTCCTCCCATCACCATTTGTCCCCCTTTTACCCTCCTCTACCTTCCCAACACCCCCTTTTTCCTCTGATAATCATCTTACTGCTGTCTGTGTCTATTGGGTTTTTTTGTTCAGTCTCTTCATTTTTTTCATCCAGTTCCAAAACCCCCTCCTCTCTGACAGCTGTCACTCTGTTCTCTGTATCTATGAGTCTGTTTTGAGTTTGTTTATTTTGTTCCTTAGATTCTATATATAAGTGAAATCATATGGTACTTGTCTTTCCCTGAGAGGCTTATTTCACTTAGCATAATACTCTCCAGATCCATCCATGCTGTCACAAAAGGTAAGATTTCTTTCTTTTTTTCTTACAGCTGAGTTGTATTCCTTTGTGAAATGGACCACAGCTTTTTTATCCCTTCATCTGCTTGGGCTGCTTCTAAATCTTGACTATTGTAAATAACACTGCAGTGAACATAGGGGTGCATATATTCTTTCCTATTAGTGTTTCGAGCTTCTTTGAATATATTTCTAGAGGTGGAATTGCTGGGTCATAAGATAGTTACATTTTTAATTTTTTGAGGTGTCCCCACACTGCTTTCCACAGTGGCAGCACCAATCTGCATTCCCACCAACAGTGCCTGAGGGTTCCCTTTTCTCCACGTCTTTTGCAACATTTTTTTGTTGATTTATTCATGATGGCCATTCTGACCAATGTGAAGGATTTTCTCATCGTGGTTTTAATTTGCATTTCTCTGATGATTAGTGATGTTCATTATCTTTTCATATGTCTATTGGCCATTTGTATGTCCTCTTTAGAGAAGTGTCTTTTCAGGTCCTTTGCCCATTTTTTAACAGGGTTATTTGTTTTTCTGGTGTTGAGTTTTTTAAGTACTTTATACATTTTGGATATTAACCCCTTATCAGAAGTATTGGCAAATATGTTCTCCCATTCTGTGGGTTGTTTTTTTATTTTGTTGATGGTTTCCTTTGCTGTGCAAAAACTTTTTATTTTGATGTAGTCCTACATGTTTATTTTTCCTTTTGTTTCCCTTGCCCAATGAGATGTATCAGGAAAGATAACACTAAGAGAAATGCCCTAGATTTAACTGCCAATGTTTTCTTCTAGGATTTTAAAAAAAATCTTCACCCAAGAACATTTTTCACTTGCTTTTTTAGAAAGAAAGAGGAAGAAAGAGAGGAAGGGAGAGAAGAAACATTGATGGGAGAGAAGCACCGATTGGTTGCCTTTGTACACACCCAGATGGTGGGGGGTTGCACGTGTGCCCTTGCCCCAGCTAGAGATGAACCACAACCTAGGAATGTGCCCTGACTGGGAGTCAAACCTGCAGCCTTTTGTGACAATGCTTCAACCACTGAACCACACCAGCCAAGGCTCTTCCAGTATTTTTATGGCTTCAAGTCTAACCCGTCAGTCTTTAATCCATTTTGAGTTTATTCTTGTGTACGGTGTAAGAAGGTGGTCTAGTTTCTTTTTTTCTTTTTTTGCACGTATCTGTCCAATTTTCCCAGCACCCTTTATTGACTAGACTATCTTTACCCATTGTATGTCCTTATCTCATTTGTCAAATATTAATGAACCAGAAAGGTGTGGTTTATTTCTGTGCTCCCTATTCTCTTCCACTGATCTATGTGTCTGTTTTTATGCCAATACCATGCTGTTTTGAGTACTATGGCCTTGAGGTATAGGTGATATCAGTGAGATGCACTTTTAAAGGGAATGATGCCAGTCCTTTCAAACCCAGACCCAGGGTGGGGAAGGCAAGTCTCCAAACAATGACTGGAGGATCAAATCAATGGCAAGTCTTCATATGTGAAAATGCTTTGGTTGTTTCAAAGGTTCACAATCTTTTTTTAAAATGGAAATATTAATTTCATTATTCTTAATTTAAGTACAGTTGGCATATAATATTGTATTAGTTATATTAACCTCAGGTGTACAATATAGTGATTCAACATTTTTATATCTTGCAATGTGATCAGCTCACTAATTCTCTAATCATCTGTCACTGTGTAAACATCACAGCATGGCAACCATCCCTTTGGTCTCTGTTTCTATGAGTCTTTTTAATTTTGTTCTGTTTGATTACACAACAATAAAAAAAAAAGAACGAAATCTTGCCATCTGCGACAATATAGATGGACCTAGAGAGTATTTTGCTAAGTGACATTACGTCATACAGAGAAAGACAAATACTATATGGTTTCACTTATATGTGGAACTTAAACACCAAAGACTCTCAATTCTACTTGGCTCCCATTACGCTGGCATCTCCTGTGTTTTCAGCGGTGACTGCAACTGCCCGGCAGTGAAGGGGGACCTGCATTCCATTTCCCCGTTTCCTGTTGGTATGGCTGTGATAACCATCAGCCTGCTTTGTGGGAGTTTCTTGTATTTAACAAGACTAGCAAAATAAGAAGCACAGGAACTTCTCCTCCCCCCGGGCAGTTATCTGTAGTTTAGTTAATATTTGACTAGATCACCGTTATGATTGGAAAGAAAGACCTGGTTCACTTTTTAATAAACCTTGTTTGATTGCTTCTCCTTTCCTTCTTTTATTTATTTTTTAAAAACTCACAGCGTTATCTCTCTCAGTTTCTGGAAAATTAATATTTTGGTTTATGGACTGGCATCATTTTACTGTGTTATCATCTCCCTAATTTGTTCCTCTCCTCCCTCCCCCCCATGAACTCCATGGTGGCTTTCATTGCATTCTCTGTATTTTTCTGTTACTAAGCAGTTATGGAGTGATCTGAGAATGAAACTCATAAATCGAGTTGACCTAATACCAGGGCATTGGTTTGAGTCCTTGTACATACAGAATTGCACATACTGGCTCAGAGATGACCTGATTGGAAACATATAACACACTGTGCATGCTGACTACTGCTGATGATGAAAAATGACAGATACAGAGCCACTTTAAAATGGACTCGAAGCTGCCATCACAGAGGAACTGCCTTGCATGTCTTATTCCTCAAACCCTTGGACTGTTGAAACTGGGCAACAGCGCCTTTGGACTGGGCGTAAGCAGCACTGGATCCCAAACAACTGTTCGTTATGACGAGAACGGAAAGTTAAAGATATTCTTTGGAATGAGTGTCACTATTTAGCTTACCTGCATCTTCTATTTCTTCCTTCTATTCATTGTTCCCCTTCCTTTTCTCATAAGTACCCCTTCTATTCACTTCCTAATGGGAACACTATTTGGGGTCCTACCTGACTCAGTGTTTCCTGAAAACCTACCTTTTTTGGATTTCAAGTAAATGTTTGTTGCCTTTCACTTTGGCCTTCTGTTTTTGGGTTAACACCATGACAGCAGATTTTGAATCTAAAGGCTCCATTGGGATTGGACCACGGGCCCTCTTCACCGAGGAACATCCTGAGTCCCTGTGGGGCCCTCAGGTCCTCGGTAGGGTTGGCCGCCTTGTTGACCTCATGTAGAACCTGGAGTTTGAAAGGGAGTGAAGATAGGATAGGGAAGCCAAGGCTCAAAAATGCAAGCTATTCCACTGAGAAACATGAATGTTCTGAGTAAAGATTGCTTAACGCCATGAGTGGGGTCTGCCATGTGTGTGGCTCCAGAGGGAACCAGTGTGCGCCTCGGGGGAGCCTCAGTGCCTGGGTTCCAGGCTTAGCTCTGCCCTTGGTTAGCTGTTTGTGCCTGCTGCAGCCTCACTCCCGCTGCGTCTCAGCCTCTTACCTCTGCAATGGGCATAGTTCTTCTTGAAACAATCAACAAACTACAAAGGCAACTATAAAATGGGAGAAAGTATTGCAAACCAGGTATTGAATTACAGGTCATTTTGATGGCCAGATAAGATAACCTACATGAAGTATCCAGCCCTGAGAGTGGTTTGGGGTGTCATTTGAGAATCTGGAGCAAACGACATTACGGGGAGAAGCCCAGGAGAGCATCCGCGGCCTATCTCAGCGCGGTCGAGAGGGAACCCAAGGGCTGCAAATAGTTTTTAACCTAAATTCCCTCATTCCCTAATTAAACTTTCCCTAACGTAGGCCATGCAATCAGGGAACTTTCTCCTGCTTTACTCTTTTATTTAATTCATGGTAAGAGCCTTGGGATTTCTTTAGCTTTAAAACTCACCTTTAGTCTTCCCATCTCTTTCCACTAGCAATAAAATTGTTAAAGCAGGAAGCTCTAGGTACTTTTTACAGATCAGCAAAGTGTGTGGGACAGGGCTGAGCCCTGCCTTGAAATCAGATAGAAAGAGGAGATCTTATGTACTGAGGCCAGAAGTCCAGGTTGTGGGGAAAACGGACCCTGGAAGGAGAAAGCAGCCCTCCTCAATTCACAGTTAACTGTGGGCCGTATGTCAGGAGACAAACTCAATGCATCACTTGGGTTTCACTGTTAAATCCTTCTCCAGGGCCCTCTGGCAGACGCCAAAGCCATCAGGAGCCTGGGCCATCATGGGCGTAGGAACAGAGCATTTAGCCTTTTGAGAACTTTGAGGCTGGGGGCTGTTCTGTCTTGGGGGCCTTTAGTGTATATGACGCCCCTAATGTAGGAAAGATTCATTGCCTTCTGGCCTCTGCTCACCTCTGGAACCTCCCCTCACTTAATCCCAGCCACAGAGGCCTTGTTTGGGGTCTTTTGAAAAGGACAGCTAACCTTTTTCCCCTGAGCACTGGCTTCCCATCTCCAGGCCTCATGTCACCTCCTTAGCTGACCACCTTCCCTGACCTCCCCTACCGCCACCCAAATAAATGTAGCTTCCCCTGTGCCTGCACCCATCTTCTCTGTAATCTCACCTACTTTGCATTGTCCTTCATTAGTAATTAGTTATTGACTTGTTTATTTGATCCCATCAGGAAGCTCCATGCTGCTTCTGTAAGGCCCGGGACAGGCAAAGTGCTGATAAATGTGGCTTCATTGCATTGGTCGGTGGAGTGTCCCTTACTCCCAGGTCACCTGAGCCGTCACACAGCCTTGGAAGGTACACAGTAGACCCTGGGAACGACTGCCACCAATTTTGGCTTCCAGGCACCACCCAAGCAAAGGTTCTTAACCTTTTTAGGGTGTTGATCTGTTTAGGTATTTGATAAAACCAACCTACCTCCCAAAAGGACATAAATATGTGCTCAAAACTCTTAGAGTGTGAGAATTGGGGGTCTCTTAACGTCCCAGGTAAAAACTCTAGACTTAAAAAAATCAAGGCGAGGAGATTGGAGACTCATCGCCAGTCTTAGGAGAGGCGTCTTACAACAGGGATGTTGAAAATGACCTATGGCTTTTGAGTGCAGCTACGTGCAATACATAATATATAATACATATGATGCAATATATAAACAGGCAAGAAACCGATTCTAGCGCAGGCACACGCTCCCTCTATACGGGTTTACGAAGAGACAACCCCTGGTACTTTCCGCGAGTGTATAGGAAAGAATCTTTGCCAGGTCTGAAAAACGTTTGTCCAAAGAATGAGTGACACTTTCGAAGGCAGATTCAGGAAAGCAGCCCCCCCACAGCCCCCTCGGGGGTCCGCGCTCAGGGGGTTCCAGGGAGCGCCCCGAGGGCTTCTGCAGCCGCGCTGGCCGCCGAGGCCAGGGTGCAGCGAAGCGCGCGCAGGTGGATCGGCACCTGAGGCCTCCAGCTCGGCGCTGGGCGGGGCAAGCTGCCTTGGGGTGAGAGTGCGGGGAGGGAGGAGGAAGGGGGCAGGGATAACGGGAGGGGCGGGAGGGGAATCGGCGGGGAGGAGTCAGCAAACTTTCAGTTCGAGGGCATTGTGGGAAGCAGCCATGGTCTGAGGCGGATGCCTCACCTGTCAGCCGCGCCAGCTCCTGCGCTCCGCTCTCGCCCGCCTGTGCACCGCGCTCGCCACTCGGCACTCGCCAGACTGGGGCGGCGGCGGCGGCGGCGGCCCGGCCACCATGGTGAGTGCAGGCGACCGGCGCCGGCTCTGCCTCGGGAGCGAGCGCTCCCGGGAGACACCTGCGGCGCCCGGCCGGCGCGCGGCTCCGTGGAGGGCGGGGGTGGGGGGCTGCCGGGTCCCGCCGGAGTACCCCGGCCAGTCCGCGCCTGTGGCCCCGCCGCCGGGACGGTGCGGACGCGCCGGGACACCAGGAACACCAGCCAGGGAGTTTCGCGGCCGCCCGGCGCCGCTGCTTCATTCATTCGACCAAAGTTTGCTGAGC
This sequence comes from Pteronotus mesoamericanus, assembly GCF_021234165.1. Taxonomy (NCBI): domain Eukaryota; kingdom Metazoa; phylum Chordata; class Mammalia; order Chiroptera; family Mormoopidae; genus Pteronotus; species Pteronotus mesoamericanus. The sequence continues at coordinate 4,842,297 of NW_026555277.1, forward strand.
GCTTAGTCTGTGCCAGGCGTGGTGCCAGGCGCTGGGGACCAGCGGGGGACCAGGCGAAGACTGCTGCCTGGAGCTCACATTCTCGGAGGGAGGTGTGGCCAGAGGAAGACGCGTAATACATCAGTGTACATATAGATAACCTCCGAGAGTAAGTGCCCTGGTATCACAGACACAAGAGGATGGAGGGGTGGACTGGCGCGGCTGCAGAGAGGGCCGTCAGGAAAGGCCTCTTTGAGGAGGGGGCGACATCTGAGCTGCTGGAGGTCCTGGAGGAGCCCTGTGAGTGGTGGGAGCGGGGAGAGCAAAGGCCAGAGAAAGGTAGCGGGGCCAGATGAGGAGGGTCCTTATAAGATAAGGAGTTTTGTTTTTTATTCCAAATGAGTGGGAGCGTTTTTTTGCAAGAAAACTGACCTTGTCCTTTCTATACTTTCAAAAAATCTTTTTGGCGGTTGGTGGAGAGTAGAATGGTGTGTGCATGTACGTGTGTGAAGAGGGGTGTCCAAGTGAAAACAGGGAGACTGGTTGCAGTGCTCCAGGTGGCAAGTCCTGGTGGCCTGCACTTGGGTGGAACCGACAGCGTCAGAGGTCTCCTGCTCTTGCCTCCTGCCCAGACAGCGTTTCTCGGAGTGCAGTCCCTTGAACTGCACCCGACCCACTTCCCCAGCTCAACTCACTTCCCACGTCCCAGGAGGAACAAAAGTGACCTGCACGTCCCTGGTGCACGCTGCTCAAGTGGGCCGCTGCAGGCAGGACAGGACCGCGGGCACGACCGCGTGGGTTCGGAAGGTTGGCGGACAAGGAGCGCAGAGCAGTGTTGAGCCCCTGGCCGCGAGGACCACAGGTGCCGGTTCCTGGGAGAGGGTTGGCTGCGCAGACCACAGGTGTGGTTCTTGTCTGTTGCAGGTTCCTTGTAAATACAGCGCAATGCAAAAAGAAGGCTGTAAATAATGGAGCAGCTTTCTTGGCTTGCTCAGGTTTCCCAAGGAACAAGGTGACGGCGAGCAGCGCAGCCCGCAGCATCATTCGTTTAATGAAGGGTGGAACAAGGCCCTGCAGCTTCTGAGTAGCAAAGACTGCTTCCATGGAGGGGGTGGGGGGAGGCTGGGGCAGGGTCCATACTCTCGACAGCACCTGCTGTCTGGGGCTCACATTCTAGTGAATTTTTCTTGCTGGTGTCACACGATCAGTTGATCAGAAATGTGTGAAGTTTCCCTGGCCTTGCCCAGCAGCGAATATTAATGTTCTTGAGCACTTGTGGTAGGCCAGGTGGGTTGCAGGACCCTTTGTATTCATGATCTCAGTCCTTGCTGATGAGGGCAACAGTTGCTCTCTGCCTTTTACCGGCTCTGCCCTGTTCTAGCAGTGTGTCCCTGGACAACCCCCTGACCTCTCTGTGCCATTTTGCTCATGGAGATAATCATTGTTCCAAATTCGTAAGGCAGAGGTTCTCAAAGGGCAGTCTGGGTACCCTGAGGAGTCCCTAAGACTTTTCAGAGGGCCCCAAGGCCAAACTGCTTTCAGGAGGACACATGATATTATCAGCCCTTTTTCATGTTCATTCCCACATGACTGTCCATGGAGTTTTCTTGAGGCGAATATGACCTGGGGTTGTGCAACCCGTTGAATGCAGAAGCATCTAGGTGTGTCAGGCTGTCTTCTATCGAGCCAAATACCGCAGGCACTTGCTAAAATATGACACTACCACTCTTTTCACTAATTTTTTTTGCCTTGTAAAATATTGTTACTCTTCATAAAAAAGTTTATTTCTGTTAGAGTGTAATGGCTTTAGTTTTTAAAAAATAAACTGGTAAATATCTAAAATTTTTCTCCATTTAAATATATAATAATATATGGCTACAACCTACCTAATAAAAAATTGGGGGGAACTGTGTTGTCAGGAGTGTGAAGGAATCAGAGTCAGGTTCTGCGAGTTAGTGCAGATGGAAGTGTAAAGAGCAGCCCTTTGCCTACAGTAGGTGCTCAGTAACTGTGGTGTGTCATCTGTTTTTACTGTCACATCGTAGGGAAGAATAAGTGGCCCTCCCTGGTGCCCTGCAGCGCTAGGATTTTTGGGCAAGGTCCGCTTCGTCACTCCACGTCTTTGTTCTGCTCTGTTCCTAGTTCCTGACTCTTGCCAACTCTTACTCTAGGAGCCTGGAAGGTGTTTATGGCATCCCACCTAGTACATACACACAGGAAATGGTTCTAGATTCCACCGTGCCAGGGATCCAGGTTTCCAGCGCCGAGATTTCATACTTCATGCATTCTGGAGCTGTGTTTGTGCTTGGATCGCACTGTTTGAGTCAGCTCTGGCCTGCCTTTGTTTGAGAAATCTCTGCCTTGGAAAACAATGCGGGCGTTATCGTGTTTCAGGGGCTCCGAGCCCAATGCGCTTAAACATCTTACTGGGAAGAATTTGCTATTGAATGGTTGAAATGGTGATGGGAGAGTTTTTTAATGCGTTTCTTTATTTATTTTTTATTCCCCTGTAAGAGGATAGCAGTGAGGATTTATAGAGGGATGTTTAAAAGGCTTTGGGGACACTGTTAATAAAAATGCAGGAGGACTTTGCTTTGTTCAAGGCCACATACTTCTGAAAAGTTGAGGTGACTTTTAAAACAAGGTTTTAAAACTGCCTTTGAAGTGTGATTAGCCATCTTGTGTTACAAATCTTATAATGTATGTTATTTATCTATATCGAGATAGAGTGATGCAGAAAGCATCAACCTTTTTTTTTTTTTGGTGTGATTTTAAATCTTTGGAGAGAGAGCTTCCCAAGCTGCACTGTGAAGCCATTTCTTTATCAGAATTCATGTTAGTTTGAAGCAGCTTGAGTGTACTGATCTCCTACATCAGATAATTCAATTTCCCATGTTCATTTGTAACCTCTTTTATTACATAAAACTAGAAAAGGTGAAAAGGAATTGGGGGAGGTGAGAGGAGAACCCCAGGTATGAACCTGGAGATCTTACCACGACCCCTGTCCCCACCCAGTACCTTAATTTCATTGCCTAAGGCTTAGGTGAACGGTAATCAGTATGTAGTTGTTTGGACAGTTTAAATTCCAGGGAAGTAGTCTATTACCGTAGACTACTTGAGGCCTGGTCTAGGCTGCTGGCTGGCAGTTAGTGTGGTAGGCGGTTGGCAATAGGGAGGGAAATGACCCTCTGTTCAGTTGTCCCATGAGGATTCGCCCACAACAAGCCCTTCCCTCAGGTCTGGAAACAACATCAGGGAGGCTTGTGTTTGCCTCTTGCCAGGACTGTTACTTCTGAGTTCCCGTTACTAGCTTTTTATGACAAATACTGACAATAGCTTACAATTTTTATGTGGCATTTTACTAACAACAGATGGAAGGAAATGGTCAGTAGACTGCGTGTTTGCCATACTATGTTGTCAAGGTCGGTTCCTTTGGGTCCCATGAATTATTTCATTATGGGCAGACATAATAGGTAAAGTGACCCCTCCCTTCTCACACAAATAAAGAAAATCCTTTTAAGAGTCCCCAAAGATAGGCATGTCTTGACATCGCAGTGCATCATTTCTTCATTTAAAAAATTAATAGAGCCGGCATACAATACCATACTGTTGCACGAGTATGCCACAGTGATTTGACATTCCTGTATCTTATGACGTGGTGGTCACAGTAGGTCTGGCAACCATCTGTCCTATACACAGTGAGGATATTATTGACTATATTTCCTGGGCTGTAAATCGTATCCTCACGGCTTTTTAATTTTATATTTTATAACTGGAACTTTGGACCTCTTATTCCCCTTCACCTTTTGTACTCATCTGCCTCCACCCCGCTGGCAACCATCATTTTGTTTCAAATAACACAACACAGAAACAAACTCCTTCCATGTTATTACGAGAGCCAGAGATTGTCCCAGAGGTCTGAGACGTCATTGGGGTTACTTCTTCCCCGGCCCGTCTTTGCCCCTCCCAGAGTCTCCCTTTCTGGCGTATCTTCTCCTCTTGTTTGCAGTCTTTGTTTCCCCTCAAGTGCCCTAGCCATTTACCCAGGAGAAACCCCCTAATTGCCATTTGAAGCCCCCAGGTCCTGGGACGTGATAGAGGTGCACACAGTTATCGGAGGCAAATGCCCCTCAGAGGCTCTCTGTGGGGCGCGAGGCTGTCTCACCGGCACCCTGACAGCAGAAAATACTTACTGCATGGCTGCTAATAGCAGAATAAATGAAGACTCATTTATGTCAGAAATGAAATGCCGTTAATCCTTATGAGGAAGGTGGGCTTCCGAAAAGTCTCCGAGCAAGTCCCAAGCCTGAAAGGTCCGGATTGTGAGGTAGCTCTCCCTACACAGTTTCTGAAAAATGCCTGGGGAAAAAAACGACAGGATCGCTCATTGGTCTCTCAGTGCAGGGGAGCATAGGCCTAAAGTACATTCAGTCAAGGATGAAGGCGTTCGGGATTCTATTTTGAATGTCCTTTTTGGATCTTGTCTAGCAGGACTTGCCGAATAAGCCAGAAGCTTCCTACTCTCCTGGAACCCCCATTCTCAGTGGGAAGTTTTGTAAACTTTCTAAATATTTTGTATCACGCGCACAGAAAGGGATTATACTGTAGAGCTTTGCTGAGGCCTCATCTCACTTTTACTTGGTGAAAATTGCTGACGTGTCTGAGGTGGGTGTGTGGGGACCTAGTTGAGGCATGTGGATCAGGCAGTGACACTGGCCTTGGGGACTAACTCAGGCCCTTGACACCCCCAGCCCTTCTGGCCTGAGGAGGTGGGGCCTTTTCTCCAGCTGGCGTGGCCTTTGCCCAGTCACTTTCTGAACGAGTTCTGACTGAACATGGCGTTCAGGAACATCTCCCCACATTTAGTTTCAGGTTAGTGCTTCTGCTGCAGGCATGTCTCTCTCCGTGTCCCCATGGAGCCTGGGGCGCAGGACACCGTGGCTTTCCCAGCCCTCCCCCGCCCTGCCCTCGCCCTGCCCTGGATCTGTCCTGTTCATGCAGGTGTGGCGTAGCTCATCTGCTTAGATCTTGCACATTCTTCACCCATTTGTGTAAAATAAGCAGACAGACACTCTATATATAACTTACAACTTCCAGAAGGATATGTAGGAGACGACAGTTGTCTCTGGGAAGGGCTCTAAGCATCTGGTTTGGTCAGAAGATTCACTTTTTATTCTCTGTGTTATTATTAGACACTTCAGTATTTTCTGTGTGAAAGTATTACCTTTTAAATAATATAAAAATGACTTCATAAATATTGTTGTTTTTATTCTCCAGCAAAACTGTTTTGTTTTTCTCTGTTTTGTATCTTATTAAGCTTGGATGTGTTTAGAATCAGGATAGTAGCAGAATAAATTCCTTTAAAATACACACGCACACGCACACGATTTCTTTCTCTCACTACCGTGGGCTCTTGGCCAGAGGCCCAGAGCTCCTAATTGCACTTTGCTTCTCTAGGGGGGTTGCGAGTAGCTGAGGGGCCGAAATGTGAGCCATCTTTCTCACTTCAGTGACTGTGAAAACTTTTGGTAACAAGGTGAAATAATATTTCTAGTTGATTCACAGGACTGAACCACTGAAGTACAGGGCTGTTTGTCAGGTCATGTAGGGTTGGCCTCTCTGCGTCTGGCAGACAGCTGAACATTCCAGTAAGATTAAGAGGTCACATCGCTAAAAAAGTCAGGAAGGACCCATCAAATCTGGAGTCAGATGCAGATTATCACGGAATTGTTCTGCCCCCAATTTCAATGTCTGCCGCCTTCCTCATTTTGTGGGGGGAAAATATCAGGGTAGCAGTTTTTCAGCCTGCAGATGACTCTATAAGAGCCCTGAAAAAAAATAACATTAATGTCTCTTTTGAGCAAAGTGAGAGAACTTCGTCAGGTGACAGAACATGCTGTCAGAGGAGACCTCCTGGTCGTGTGACCCATGGAGCGTTTTGCCAGCTTTTCATGAAGCCTTTGCTGGTTCCCATCTAAGGCAGGCGTGGAGTCGGGGTGTGAGGAGGCGGACGCCTCAGGCCTGTGTGTGAGCTCCGTGACTTTGGGCACAGGGCTCAGCCCTCTCCCCCCGCCGGGCCCACTTCCTCAGGTGACCTGAGGATTAAACGAGAGACTCCAGTACAAGCCTCCTGCACAGGGCCCGGAACCTGGAATTTATTCCATAAATGGTTTGCGGGGCTATTGTAAGAGAAATAGGAAAAAGCTAACGAAACACTTAAAAATAGTTCAGAAGATTTATTTATTTTTTTCTCCCTGAAGAATATATTTGAGCTGGTGAAATAAAGAAACAAAATATCATAGGCCGAAAATATTGGGGAGGTGGGAGAAGGTATGTACAAAACGTTTTTCTTTGATTTCTTAAACAAGCACTTGCCTTCAGTTTCTTTACTAAGAACCCAAGTCCTCAGTTCTAGGTGTGTTGCATGTGAGTCCTACCTTTCAAAGTCCATTTTGGCCTCCTGGTTTTCATCCCTTAAGAATTCAGATAATCTAGTCTATATCAGCAATCTCTGGGAGCCTCCACTATGTAACAAGGCAGGTCAGATTGAACCTGAACTTTGACACAGAGTATGATGGATATGCCATCTCCCACCGCTTAACAAGTTTGTTTGTAACAGTAGGTATCGTCATCAATGCACAAAAGCCCTGGGGACTGATTTTGAATGAGTGCTGAGCAGGGTGCAGTAGGAAGAAAACAAAAGTTCTTAATACACATTTAAGGGGTCATTACCGTGCCGAGTGCCGAGTTTTGCATGTTGAAGCATATTTAACATTTTTAAGCATAACCTCTTAAGTGAATTTGTCCCTCATGACAAAAAAAATTCACATTAAGATCAAATAAGCATTACTATGAAATATGAATAAGGTCCTAAGTTATTAATGTTTCAACTTCAAAGTTATATTGAAAATTGCCTGGAAATTTCACCCCCAATTTCTGGTATCTTTATTCTCCTAGAAAGATTTGAAACAGAACCAAAGGCCAGTCTGCCTCAAAAGACTCCAGGAAAAAAAAATCTAATTAGAAGCATATTTACTATGAGACAAAATTAACCAAGTAAGAGTATCATTGAGATAATCTATGTTGATTATTCTGTCCAGAGGAAATGATAAACGGTGAAACAGTCTATGAATCACTCTCCATGTTTTTTTTTCCACTTGTTAATCCTTGTGTTCTTAACTGTGAAGGTTATTAGAAAAGCAAAACCCATGAGTATGAGGTCTGTTTCCTGATTACCAGAAATTGTGCTGTTGGGAAGAAATTTCTCACTTGTGTAGCAAACCTAGCCGAGGACGGGGGTGGGGAATTAAGCTCTGAGGCACGTTGCTTGGATGATAGAATTGCTGCAGGGAGTCTGCGGAGGGGTTCTGGAGGGACAGGCGTGGGGCTGAGCCCCAAAAGGGTGGGGCACCCTGCCTTCAGCTTTTCAGAAAAGAGTGTGGGAATGTACGTCTGGATATGAGAGTAGGAAGGGGTTAATGTGTAGACTGTAAGGAAAGGTGGCTTTAAGGCAATGTCTGCCCTGGAGGAGAGCCTGCTGGGTCTCCCAGAGGGACGAGGAATGGGTCTCTCACTGCCTCTTCACCCCACCCTTCTCCCCTCTAACCCTGCCTTCCAGTGGACCCCACTGAGAGATGATTTCTCCAGGATATTTGGGCAATGACGTTTCTCACAAGTGGACTTTACAGATAGCTAAAAGGGACAGACTTTAACCACGATTTAGAGCTAAAAAAAAAATAAATATTAATACCCTCCTTAAGCATTAGGGGAAATGAGTCAGAAGTAATTTCAATCTTGTCCAGAGCCAGGAGGGGCCTCACTTCACTCTATTGCATGGTTTGGAGGCGACTTGTCCCCTTGGCAGCCAAGGTCCAATGGTACTGAAGACTCAGGTGTACTTGGGTGTGTGTGTGTGCACGTATTCCGTCTCTGAGTGGGTTTGTTCTCTTGTCTATCTCTAAAACACCATCTGCTGTGACCTCCCTCCACTACCCCATAGTCTGCCCTGAGCTTTTTCCTCCAACACTTTAACTTCTGTTTTGAGAGGGGATGCTTCTTTGAATAGCAGCATGAGACAAACATCACTAGAAAGACAGGAGAGCATGATGCTTAGAAGGCTTGCTGCGCTACAAGGTGAGGGCAAATCAGGTCCTTCACCCAGCTATGCCCCTAACTGTGACCTTTACCAGGTCACCTAATTTCCCAGGACATGTCCTCAGCTGTCACACCAGGAGAACTTGGGCAGGAGATACAACCTTAAAAACCCTTTCTGGCTCTCACACACTGTTATCAGCAACAAGAAAATCATATGCCTCTCTAATCCTAATATACATTAGGATCAGAAGGAGAAGCAGAGCTCGCCTGGGGCTAAGCTGTTGATCCCTGTGTCCTTGCAGGGCCATGGATCAGGAGCTGGACTCGCTCAAGGTGCAGCTTACAGGCGGGGCTCTTGTGTCCACAGCTGGCAGGAAGGAACAATAGCCCCCGCAGTAGAGAGCGTGTGTAACTGTGTGCGGGGCATAGCATTGCTCGCCCATCTGTTTGTGTGCGTCTAGTTCCTTGAAGTTTGGGCTTCAATCAGGTAAAGTGTGGAAGCAGCACAGCATTATAATTTTGCAATAGGTGCACATTTACTTAATACCCACTGTGTTCTGTACTCGGAACTGGAGATTATCAAGAGATGGAAAGAGGACAGAAGTAATTATGCGTCTGATGCCACAGGTATGCCCCCCCTCAGCTGTGGGTTTCTTCACGGAGGCAGAGAACAAAGATGTGGTCAGGAAGGGCCAGGAGACACGGGGCAGTGTGAATTCTGAGCGGGGTTCTGAAAAGGCATTAGGGGCTGGGCCTGGTGAGGAGCACATTTCACACGTGGGGAGGAAGAAGGAGCCGGTGGTGAGACGGGTCCTAGCCATACGTGTTTCAGGGTCCATAAGTGTGGCTGCATGTGGGGACAGGTTTGGAAAACGCCGTCTGGATGATAGAGGAGCTTGTCTCCCTGTCGTTTGTTGAGAGGACAGCCCAGGAAGGTCTGGCATTTTTGTTTTCTGTTCAGAGTCATCATTTCATAGGTGCAGAATATGAGCGATGGGACAAGCCTGCTGGGACAAACACCTAAACTGGATCTCTGTTCTGTTGTTTTCTTCAGATGTTGGGAGTATCATGCACATCTATAGATGTGATGGACTGGAAGTTTTAAGGTGAAATTTGAAGTTTGATGTTAATTTTATTTTATATTAGATAAGTTGAACCATCACACCCATATCCCAGAAAAACTTCAGCCTATCTTTGCCTCTGGTCAGTTTTTTCATGCGCTTTTTATTGAGATGCTCCTACTGATCAAGAGCTTGGATGCTGGGACAATGTCAAGTTGCCGTAATATTTTCTTCTTGTTTTGAGATATAGCTGACATATAACATTATATTAGTCAGGTATACAATATAAGCATTTGATATATGTATATATCGTGAAATGAGCGCCACAGTAAGTCTAGTTAATAGAGTCATTGTCTAAGAAATTCAGACAATAAATAATTATTTGTCAAACAGCTTAATGCCATTGCCTATTAAAAGCCAAACCCTTAAACTTATTGAAGAATAAAACATTTTAAAACATAATGGGCCAAGTGCAAAAACTTCAGCTAAGACTTTTTGTGTGAAGCAATAGGGAAAAGGTGTTTATTCTGTCTCAGCTGCAAGGTAAGTAATTTTCAATAAGAGAAAGGAAAAAACCTTTTTAAAAGTCTTTTCCTTTGAAATCATGGGCTTGTTGGATTAATTGATGTCTATCTGTATTTATTAGTAAAACCTATATCAAAAGTACCTCAAATCAGCAACTAGTTTAGCAAACACTGCTGATAAAGTTTGCATGGGTGCAACCTCCATTCCCCATAAGTCACTAGTGGGGCCTAAAGGTCAGTATTTTAAAGGTCACACTAAATCTTTACAACAAGATTTACAGTAAGACTTAAAAGAACAGCAAGAGCTTCTAAACCCCTTTTTGCTGAGTTCCTTTTTAGAACCAGTGAATATAATTGTATTTCCTCAGTATGAGTTCAAAGAACAGAATTCTTAAGGCTAACTTTGCATAATCATTATATTTTTACAAGTATTTACAACATGAATGCCTCTATAATATACCTCTAATTTACAATGATATTTTGTACTAGAGTCTTGGCTATGGAGACTGAAAATGTTGGACCTTGAGCAAAAGTGACCAAATAAAAAAAAAAAAAGACACAAAATTCTTTTTTGTTAACTGTGAAATAAAGTAACCACAAACAGAGTAGGACTTCCTCTTCTTTACAAAGCATCTTTTTTTTCCCCCTCCCTAGTTATGTTGAGAGATAATTGACCAAAACATCATGGGCGGTATTTTTTTGGTAGCATCTTTGAAAGATTTATAATAAAATATCAGTGTTACTGCCAACTGCTCTAAGTGTTTATGAGTACCAGTGACTACAGTTTATTTTGTAGCTACATGCTGCTAAAATTAGGTTAGAGTCCTCAATTTTAAAAGTAATACTTAAAATGCTGGGCAAGGGAAAAAATGAGAAAATGGGTGTGTTTTTCTTTGCCTGTTTTCTCTACCGGGTGATACAAAGAATAGTTATTACCAGCACAAGTGATCCTAAAATATCTGTTCCATACTCCATTAAAAAAAAAAAATTCATGCTACCTGGCAGACCTAATGAAAGAAGAAATGAGTGGTCAAAATGGAAGATGTTAAGCTGCGCGGGGCTGGGCCTGGCCTGCAGCTCACCCACTGCTTCTGAGTAGGGAGCTGGAGGCTGCCAGGTAGAGGACAGGTGCCCTCTAGTCACTGCAAGTTTATTGCACTGCCCACCCTTAATGACGCCACATTTTAAGAGTAGAATCAGCCAGTCAGGTAATTATATAATGAGATTTGCAGGAGGCCAGGTTCATTATCAAGTAATTAGCCCTGGGGTTACTTTGATGGCAGTTAGAATAGAATTAAACTATTTCTCCATGACTGAAGCTTAAATCCATGACTGTTCAATAACGTCATCTTAAAAGTAGCTGATGGTTCTTACAGTTTTCTCGGATAAGAACCCCTTTGGGAATCTGCTAAATTTCCTGGACTGTCTCCCTAGAGCAGTGCTCAGGAATCCAAAATTTTGCATATAGTTTCTGGAAGTCTACCAACACCCCCTTTCCCTTCCTGGTTATCCTTAAACTTTGGGCATTTCTTGTAAAGCTATAGAATCCTGCCTGAATTTAATCCCTAGCCCTGCCATCTATAGCTTGATGCTGCTGCGAAAGTCTTCTAAATGCTAACAACTTTTTTTTTTTGGTTTCAGTATCGTTACATCACCTAGGTGTGTGGATTAAACAATCTAATGCATGTAAACACTCAGCATTGTGCCTGCCATGCAATGAGTCATTTTTATTGATAAATATAATTGTCACGTGGAATACCATGTTCACATTAGTTGAGCAGCACTTTTGAGTCTTGCTGTCAAAATGTCTCCTTGGGAAGTTAGAGGATGATCCAAAGGTCTCTGGGGAGAGCTAAGGATCGGAGTAGAAAGTTAGTGGGCCAATCGTAATGCCATTAGTGTGTGCTCACAGCTATTTTATCTACCTCCACTCCAGGGCAACACGTTAACAGCAGACACTCTTGGAAGCCAGACAAGACACTTTTCCCTTAGAGATGTGTTCACAAATTCTTCTAAATTGTCTTCTTTTTTAAGGATGCTGAGCAGCCGCTTCTGTTAATACCGCTTTCTTCAGACCAGCCGTTGTAGGGTGGATCCTAGAGTCATTTTCTGGTTGTCGTGGTAGCCATGTGGTACTGTGACCATGCCATGGTCATGTCAAATGGACCATGTCTTCTACAGATGGCTAATATCACTGCCTATGGGCTATTTTCATTGCCAAGTTATGGGCATTACCTACAGTCTTGAGAACAGTTTTCATTATTGTTGATGCTATGTGTCCATTTAACACAGATTCAAAAGCTTTGTGCAGTGTAACCAATAGTCCTATCTATACCATATGCACATGAAGACGGCCTTTGATTGCTGGGAAAGGTTGGCGTGTGGATGGGGGAAGACCTCAGGCTTCACAGTCCGACAGATTGGTGTTGGGATCCCTTCCTGCTGTTTCCCAGCCTTTGAGCTTAGTCACCGACCTGGTGTTACGGGACATCTCTGTGGCCTCATGTGAACAACTCACTATCTGTCCCTTGCTCGTGGTTATTGTGATTGCGATGTCTATGGCTCATTATATTTCCTGCTTCTCTTAGCAACATTGTGTGTTCATGGCCTGGAACGCTGGCTTTGCCCAGAAAGGGCCCTTTTGATTTGTTTTTGACAAGTGACCAGATGAAGTAGTTCTTTTTCAGATGCGTGGTGGTGGAAGGAATAGTCTCCCACTCTCTGTCAAAGATGTCTGTCATTGAATATATGACATGATATTCCTAATTTCACCAATGAACGTAACTGATGATAAAATTCATTCTGGTAGCGTTGTGTTCTATGGAATGCAGACTCCTGTACACATAAGAATGATTTATGTGTTTGGGTTACGCTGTGGAATAAAAAAAAAATGTTAGATTTCTTAAAAAACTAGCGCCCATTGCCTTAGTTATTCTTAACAGGTTCACGTGTCATGCTGGTTTTACATGTTATGCACCATTCATGTTAGGTTGGTGGGTGCCACAGTCAGCAGGGATCTGACGGATTATAAACTTAGGATGGAAAACGATTTTTGTCTGAGAGTCAGACCCTAAAGAATCATTACTTAGGTCTGTCTGAAATTAATTAACCCAGTCTCTCTGCTTTCCTTGGATTTTATCCAAAATCAACCCTGGATGGTTTCTCTCAGAATTGGCTCCTCCAAACTCTTCCTCCCAAAGAAAACGTGTCACATACACAGAACCCATGACTAAAACTTACCAAGTAAGGACAACCAATGACAGCCCTTAGTTTTATAGCAAAAGATGGTCAAATCCAGTGAGGTTTATAGAATATTGATATTTACTTTCTGAATCAGTGGTATTATTTTACTAACTCTATCAGCCTTAAAAGGAAAATCAAAAACTAAATCACATTCATTTAAAGTGAATATTGGGTTTTGGTTATTATTGCAGCCTGAGATCTCCTGTGCAGTCTTGGAACACTTGTAATTTCTAGTTTAGTGTGCAAACCCAATGTTGACTGAAGTACAACCAAGAGTTTCTATACATGAAATGTAAGACTGTTCTGTGGATGTTCACATATTCAGTGAGAATTTTGTGTGTAAGGTTTGTTGGGCATCATTGGAAACCTAGTCCTGGGAACGTGCCCCTGATTATTTTGCCCTGGGGGGAGGCCAGTGTCGAACGTACCTTTCACGTATATTCAGTTCTAAAATTAGGCGATGCCTGAGAAGCAGCAAGGCCCTTTGTCATTTTTGCCTCTTTATTAAACAGTACGGGTGGGCGTGGCCTATGCTTGTGGGCTGCAGACTGTGAGCTGGAGAGAGCAGAACAGAAAGGAAAGGCAGAGAACAGCCACTTCCCATTGTTAATGCACAGAACAAAGAGCAGAGTGTGAGATACCCAACGATGCGTGTCCGCTGTGGCCTCTTTCCTGTGATTTTTTTCCCCAACTTGCTCAGCTCAGCCTGCCTTCCAGCAAGAGTCACAGGGTGTCAGGGCCTGTGGGACAGAGGAGGTGAGAAACCAAGGCCACTTCCATGTTCCGAAGCCCCTGGCATGTGAGAGAAATGAAGTGCCCAAGCAGAGCTATGCATATTGTGGCACTTTTTCAAGCCTTGTGCTTAGCAAGCCAGTGCATGTAGCCTGCATACCATACTGTGCACTTTCACTTTGCCTTTTGCAATGTGTGTTAGGGATTTATAGAAATATATTGATTCACTGTGTATGTATTCCAGGAGCTTGAGCTGGTAATGGGGCATGAACATCTAGCTGGATGGAGAACATCTCTGTCTTTCAACCTCGTTGGGGTTTCTCTGCGGTAGTCCGAATAGTGTACAATCCTAAATTTGAAACCCTTTGTGGATGTGAGGCCTGTCCCCTCTTTCTCACCCCTTTCACTCAACAGGGCTGCCTCTGAGTCCAAGGACATTTTGCCTGTCTTGGTGGTCCCACCGACTGGCACCCTTTATGTCTCTGAGAAAGTGGCTTACAGGAGGGATGCAGGGCCTGTGTCCAAGTGGGTTGGTTAGGCTGTGACCTCCAAACAGGGCTATCGTTGCTGAAAATATTCAGAGGTGGGGATCTGCTGCCAATCTGCCTGCCTTCTAAGTCCAGTTCCACTGCTTATAACTGTGTGACCTTGGGCAAGATACCTCTCTGACCGTCAGTTACCTTCACTTTATTTTTTTTTTTAAGATTTGATTTATTTATTTTTAGACAGGGGACGGGAGGGAGAGGGAGAGAAAAATCAATGTGTGGTTGGTTGCCTCTTGTGCACCCCCTACTGGGGACCTGGCCTGCAACCCAGGAATGTGCCTTAGGGAATCGAACAGGTAGGTGACCCTTTGGTTCACTGGCTGGTACTCAATCCACTGAGCCACACCAGCCAGGGTGTTACCTTCACTTTAAAGATGGAGAATAGTTATTATTCATCTTGTGTATGTGTGTGTGTGTGAGGGGGGTATGTTTTGTGGGGATTAAATGATACAAAGTATTTAGCACTGGGCCTGATACAGAGTAAGTAAATGATATTCCAAATAATGTGCAATATTAATACATTACTATTGTTTATTGTATTGTTCATTCTCCTCCCCAGGGTCTTAATCTTTTTACTCTCTCCTTCTTGGGCTCATACACGCCCAAGAGTATACTGCATGGGATGCTCAGTCTTTGGAAGCCATGGGAAAGTGCTCACTGAAATTTTGTAATATATATTCTGAGGTCAAAATGGCACACCTGCAACAATATTAGAAGAAATGTGAATTTGTTTCATTGTTTTTATTGATAGTTTTGAGTTCAGCTTCTTCAGGCCAGGTGCAAACTTAGGAGTAGTGTATTTAGAAAACTACAGAAGAGGGGGGACTTTGGTGGGGTCAGGTATCGTTTATTTTTCCTCTGTTGTGTATTGAGCTAAATTTTCACTGGCCCTGCTGCATTTTGTTTTGGTCAAAAGACAACTGTACCCATTTGAGGTTCAGATCCTCAGGCTCTCGTCCTGACTCAACAGCTTGCCAGCCATTTGTCTTTGGACACTGGCTTTTTTTTCTAGAACTGAGTTTCATCAAATTATATCCACAATTCTTTTCAGCTTTAGTGTTCTGCAAGCTCTCTTGTCTATTATATTAGGATTTTTAGTGCGTCTGCAGTTTTAAAACATCACTCTCTGCTTTTGATCCATAAAGCTCTTTTAAAATTTCTAAACCAAAAAAAAAAAAAAAAAATCTCTAAGATGATTTTGAATGAAATAGAGGAAATCCAGTGGATTTGTTAATAGCCCAGGCTTGGGAAGAGTCCTGGTCAAAGACATAAAGGCATATTGATGTTAGAAGGTGTTCTATTATGTCATTCTTGGTATTATTTAGAGAAATGTTTCTGTGAAAATTTGAAGCGCTTGACGCTGAAGGGGGATCAGGTGTTCGCTCTTTCCAGAGTCCTGCAGCCAGTGGACGCTGCCGCTCTCCTGTGACTCAAATGACACCTGGAAAAACCAGCCATAAAGACAACATCTGGAGATGGATGGTGACAAAGGCTTGGACCCTCATTCTGAGCCTCCTGGTTTGCAAATGAAAACTTAAATTTTTCCAGGGGAAAAAAGTGACATGGCTACCCCTAATGAATGGCATTAAGGAAACTCTTACATGTTGTACTTACCTAAAGTTTCAGGAGACCGTAGAAGCTTGTTTTCTGCTTATTGTACCATGTAATTCTCATAATTCAGGCACATGCCAGACACAGAGCCCAGTCTACTTCTATGTTGTCAAAATAGTCCCTTTTTAGAAAAAGGATTTTATTTATTAATTTTCAGACAGAGAGGAAGGGAGGGAGAAAGAGAGGGAGAGAAACATCCATGTGTGGTTGCCTCTTGCGTGTCCCCCACTGGGGACCTGGCCCGCAACCCAGACATGTGCCCCGACTGGAAATCAAACTGGCGACCCTCTGGTTCACAGGCTGGTGCTCAACCCACTGAGCCACACCAGCCAGGACTAAAAATATTCCCTTAAAAAAAAAGATTTTATGTATTTATTTTTAGACAGAAGGGAAGGGAGGAAGAAAGAGAGGGAGAGAAACAGCAATATGTGGCTGCCTCTCATGTGCCCCCTACTTGGGACCCGGCCTACAACCCAGGCATGTCCCCTCTCTGGGAACTGAACCAGCGACCCTTTGATTCACAGGCCAGCACTCAATACACGGAGCCACACCAGCAAGGGCTCCCTTTGATTATTTGTTTTCTGATTGTTTATTTTCTCTGTCTCATTTTCCGGGAGGGGGTAATGTTGAATGTATTGGAACAGCAGATATTTGGTAGCCCATTGAAAAGTTAAATATTAATGTATTCATTGTGTTCAGTTAAAGGTTTGGTCCTCCTGGCAGTTACTTCATAATTATTAGTCTTATCAATAAATGGGCTAAGGGAGATTTTCTTTGTGCTATGATGATGGAGCATTGCATTTTTTTTTTTTTACTATAACATTTATAGAAAAAATTCAGTGTTCTCATGTTGTTTTTAGGGTGTCATCTTAGACTTATCCTTCAAAGACTGACACCAAATATACTCATATGCGGATAAATATCAGCAGTTTCCAGAAGAAATTACTTTATATTCTCTCCTATAAGCAAAATTCTGCCATTAAAATGTGAGGCAATGATGGATTTAGGTATCATTTGAAACCGATCAACATTATTCTAAACATTAATCTTCTAAATTTTCACAGTTCTATTGTAAGTCAACTGAATAATTACCTTTTACACATCATATTTTCTTCTTCTTCTTATGAAACTGTCATTGAGTAAGTCACTGCTTCATCTTCTTCATACAACAGCTGATTTGCTGTAGTAAATTCACTTGTTCATTCACAAGAATTTAGCGAGGGCCAACTATGTGCCAGGCTCTGTTCTGGAAGCTTCGGATACATCAGTGAATAGAAGGCAAAATTATTGTCCCGTGGGACATACATTATAGAATATGGAATAATGACAACAAAGTAATACATAAGCAACACAGCCATAAATACTGTGAAAAATAACGGAGTGGGTCAGAGGACTAGGAGTGTGGGGGTAGGTAGTGCATGTTACATAGGGTGGCCCGGCCAGGCCTTACCCGGAAATGGCTTGTGGACAGACTTGGTGGCGATGAGGGAGTGACCAGGCAGATACCTGGGGGGAGGGAGTGCTGAGCGGAGGACGCGGCTGGCGCGAGGACCCTGGAGTGGGCTGTGCCCGGAGGCTGGGGCAGGGTGTGGGGAGGAGAGCAGGTGCTGACGTCAGCGGTAGAGCCGGGCGCTCCTAGTGGGGCCTTGCAGGGTGGGGCCTTGCAGGGCACGGCCAGGACTCGGCCCTTCCTTGGAGAGAAGGTTCTGAGCAGGGAATGACCTCCCCTGACCTACAGTAAATCCGGCTGCCTAGATAGAACCACGATAAGGGGCAACGGATGAAGCAATTGTTATGGTCTTCCTAATGAGGCCTCCTACAACTCCACCGACTTGTCAAAATATAAGGGACATTAAATTAAGTTTGTAAGGAAATTCAGTTGCGTGGCATTCTGGTGCATGAGCCTAGTGCCTTCAAGCGGATTTGCCATCCAAGTATCAAAATGTAGGGGTCTGTTTAGGTCTGCCTTAACGAAAAGATGCAGCACTGAAATTAGAAATTCTACGTCTTTCAACTTTGAACTTTCTGATGTAAAAGTGTTTGAAAAGAGCCCGTCCTTCTGTGGTAGCCTGTGGAATGACAAAACAAAACAAAACCAGAAAAACAAAACCAAAAAAACCCCCCAAACAACCCCAAAACCCTCCTTCTGTGTAGCATTAGATTAAATTCCTGTCACTTAGCCTAGGATTTGAAACTTAACCAAAGGGAGGGAGCTCCCCAGGGCAGGGCGGAGGCAGCACTTCCCCACCGGGCGCCCCCTTCCAGGGCGATGCCCCTCTCCGCCCCTACCTGCTGCCAGTCGCCCTCAGAGCCAGACAGGTTCTCGCAGCCCTTGAAGTTCCGTGTAGCTATGTTACCTCCTGTGTTCTGGGGCCTTACTTTGCCACGGGGAAGAACTTTATGGTAACTACTCTTTCCCCTCTGATGAAGAAAATGTTTGCAAATACTGGGCTCTTTCTTGACCTGATCCCAACATGACCAAAGCTGTGTTTTCTTGGGCTGGGTGTGTTGGGGACGGGGTGGGGGGCTGGGCGGTACAGTCCCTGCTCCAGTGTCCCTGAGGGATGAACAACTCGGCCTCCAGCTGTCCAGAAAAAGTTCTGAAAAAAATTATAACTAAATCATGTCAACTCTTTGGGTAACCAGGAGCCCAGTTCTTCCCTTCCTGTATTGGAGTATTCTCTGTTTTCCTAGCAATCTTTATAGTTTATAAAATTATGATACTACATTATTATAGAAAATCTGAAAAAAATGTAAAGAGAAAAATAAAAACCACCTGAAATGATGCCGTGAGAGAACCATTGCAGTGTTGTTTATACTGTTACTTTTTTCTTCTAATGTTATGAAAAGTAGTCATAAACAATATCTCAAATTATTGTGGTTCAAAAAAGAGCATGTATAATCTCAATCACATGTATATAAAGAATTTACATATATCTTAAATTCTGAAAGTGTAAAGTTATTTTTTAAAAGTAAGAAGCATAAAAAAGGAGAACTGAAGAGGTACAAAATGATATGCAGCTAAAATGATATAAAAATAATCTTTTCTTCATATCAAAAACTGAAATGTGACCATGAATTTCACCAGGCATCCATTTCACATTTACTGGCATGATTGCCAAGTAGGGGTTTGGCAGTATCAATAATGAAATCATGTGGTTATTCACTCAGTTGGAACCTGTCTGGTTTCTTTTTAACTTGGCAGGCATGCCTGCTAGAGAGTCATGCAGTTTTTCTAATGTTTGTATTAAAAAAAGTCTGTCTTTATTTTTGTTTTTCTAGAAGTCAGAAGTTTCACAGTTTCTCTCTCTCTGTCTCTCCCTCTCCCTCTCTCTGGGAGGAAAACCTTTACTTTGTACCATACCGACTCTTAACTTTTGTGATTCTGTACTTGATCAATAAATGTGAGAATTGGAGGTTTCTGGTATACTCAGATGAGTGAAAGCACAGAAAGTGTCCAAATTTAACCTCAGAATCATTATTTGCAAAAGTCCTCTAAAAAATTCAGTAGTATACTCCTAAAGTATACTACTCTGGTGAAATGAATAAGACAGAAGGAAGGGGTGGGGAAAATCTCAACTCACTGAAACCTCAAAGCAACACAACTTTCAGGTCAGCCTGTAAGAAACCATAATGCATATTTCTAGAAGCATATGACGTTGGATATAGTTCCAAAGTACAAGAGGCACTAGCATATATTAGTTCATTTGGAATGATCTTGGATACACATCTAAAGCATTGGATGAATCATTTACCCAGCAGAATACATTGTGAGACTCAACTATTTTGTCCTGACATCAGAAGCATAGAACTGTAAAGGCTTTCAGCTACAATCTTCAGAAATATCGCTGGAAATTGTGCATAAGTACTTATTAAAGCGGCAAAGTCACTATTTCCTTCATCCAAGCCCATGGACAAGTTTTCATGGCTACTGGTCGAGGCTGGCCTTTCCTTTATTCTTTTTATTTCCTTTATTCCTTTTGTTTCCTTTATCCAAGGCCAGCTCCTTCTGAAGTCCTTTTCTCTATACGCTTTCTCACAGGTTCTTTTCACTTGACTTAAAATGCATATCTATGAGTTTCAAGCCTGTATCATTTCAGCTGTTAGTTTAAGGCGGTTTTCAGCTAAGTAGAGCTGGACCGCCCATTTCCTACCACGCTGTTGCAAAGTTAAGTCTTCTCTTAGGACTTAATATGCAAGATGGACATGCAAATGCAATATGCAGCTTTTAGCATTAATATCCTAACTTGAAAAACTCCTCTTCCTTTCATTTGATTCAGAAGATCCTAGTCTTTTTTTTTTTTTAATTCTCCCATGGTTTGGAATCAGTGACCTGGAAAACTGGAAAAAAGGGAATCGTGGCCTTGGTGCAGCGGGCATGCTCACTTGAGCACACATTGTGAGGTTAATTAGCCGTTACACCTCCTCGCTGGCTCAGAGGCCACTGGTGGGGCAGGTTTGGGGGGCATGCTCAGCCGCTGCCTGATGGCTGCTCTGTCATGCCCGAGCTACGGGTGGGATCTAAATTTAGGAGCATGAATCCCAGCATCAGTGGGGAGTTTCTCCGTGTCTAGCTCTACCTGGCTGTAATCACAACTTACTATTATTAAAGGACCATAGTTCATCCAATGGGAAAGAGAGACCGAGGAGGGCGGATCACAATTCAACGTTCTGTGAAGTGTGAAGGAAGCCATCCTTGCCCTCCACATGTGCGCTCTGCGTTCCACCTTTCAAAGGTCAGGAACGTTGTATTCATTCTCCTTTGGAGCCGATGCTTCTCTCTTCATAGTACCTCTGTCTTGTAGTTACCTCAGATTTCCCACGTTGTCTTTTAAAGTCAGGGATGCAATTTTTACCCTAGAGATAACTGGTGACCTGCCATCCTGGGACTTTGAAGAACAGTTGTCTTTGAGAACACACTGTGGCCGGACCGTTGCCTTCACCCTCATGCTAGTGGCCATGCTATTGGTCACTTAACCAATTAATTGGTTAAGACCAATTAATTGTTGCATGCAGTGAAAAACACTTGTGGAATTCTGAGGAGTAACATTTATTAATACTACAATTGCATTCTGGAATTGGGGCATTATAAATCTGACTAACTGGATCCAATTTTTCCTATTTCATTTTGGCTCCTTTTGACTCATTTTGGATATAAATTTAAAAATTAACTGACTGTATTTGACTTTGAATAAAGCTTTAACTTTCTGGAAGAGGAAGACCTATAAGTGAATTTATCACCGATGTAAGGAGAGACATTGGAGTTGGGGTGGATTGTTTTCACTGGGCATTGGTGATTTACAAGAAAAACAAATCTCACTTGACTGATAGTTTAGTCTCACGATGTATTCTGCTAGGTAAATGATTCATCCGATGTTTTAGATGTGTATCCAAGATCATTCCAAATGAACTAATATATGCTAGTGCCTCTTGTAGTTTGGAACTATATCCAACGTCATATGCTTCTAGAAATATGCATTATGGTTTCTTACAGGCTGACCTGAAAGTTGTGTTGCTTTGAGGTTTCAGTGAGTTGAGATTTTCCCCGCCCCTTCCTTTTGCCTTACTCATTTCACCAGAGTAGTATATTTAATTTAGTAGTATACTACTGATTTTTTTGCAGGACTTTTGCAAATAATGATTCTGAGGTTACATTTGGATACTTTCTGTGCCTTCACTCATCTGAGTATACCACAAACCTCCATTTCTCACATTTATTGATCAAGTAGATGTGTTTGCTCGCCTCAGGTAACATCATTGCAGTTTAAAGTTGCTTGGAACAAGTTTACACAGTCACAGAAAAAGGCTGTACTGTCAACTAGCACAGAAATTTTGATTGATGAAAATATTCAGATTTTAACACAATTACATAGATTGTAGCAATGGAAAAACCATCCTAGTGTGGTTCTAGTATGTTTTCATTTATTTACCTACAGGTGTACTTATTTATTGACTATAGCTTTATCCACATATTATTTGTTCAGGAGTATTTCTGAACTATAGGTTTACAGAAAGATGTTTCTTTTGAGAAATATGGATATTGGAATGGAATGAAAACTTTGGGAAAAATGCTCCTAATTGAAACCATTGATGAAACTTAAGAATATACTTAACAGTGAGGTTGAGCACGTCTCAGAGTAAATGCTGGAGAAGTACCCTTTAAAATGGTTTGCCTTTGCTCATTTGCGATTTGTGAGATCAGTTGTTAAAGTTGCTTGAGAGCTACGACATCTTTAATACAGTCCATGTATTGCCTAAGAATATAGCTTATAATTATGCTAATTATTTTTTAAAGGTAGGAATCATTGGGAATCAAAAAGTCAAAAGACCATTAATAATTTTACATTGCATTATATAAAAAAATACTTTAATATGTTATTATGTTGAAAAACTGTCAACTTATTGTCCTGGCAAATAATTCCTATTAAATTTTCTTACACTGTTTAAATAATAGTAACTGGGACTTTTTATATAAGCATTGCTGATTACATCGTTCATTATTGGAAAATACTGGGATCTCCTAATCTACACAGTATTATTTTTTTTTTCTGGGATATTTTGAAATGTTCTATTTTAGTGAATTCAAAATTTAAAAGAAATAGACAAACAACACAGGATGTAACCTTTCTCACCAAGTTGGACAGGTTTGCTTTAGGGAGTCAGTGGGGAAGGGTAACATGTTTAAAACTCTTCTTGATGAGAAGCACTGTGCGGTGGTGAGCCTGGGCCTGGATCCTTTATCCGATATTACCGACTCCTTTTGTGGTCTTAACAGTCATTTCCTGTCTCAGTGCCTCAGTGTTCTCATTTAAACATATGAGATTGGAGCAAATGATTCAGGAGAGTTCTCCAGCCTCACTGTATTCTAAGCTGCTGGTTGGAGGACAGTCTCTGCGTTGAGGAGGACCTTGAAATGTGACCTGACAAAGCGTTCAAGCCTGTTGCCGCTTTCATGCCTGCTCCCTTTCCTTTGGTTTATCTCCTAATCCTCCTGGGTTCCTTGGCTCAGAAAGTTTGCCACCACACTTGGGAATTATTCATGGCTTTTCTCTCCTCACACCCACAGCTCACCAATACCAAAAAGTGCATTATTATTATTATTTTTTTCCATAAGATGGCTCTAGTAGTGCTTAGTTGTCTTCATTCAAAACAGTTTTGTTCGGTTGCATTGTGACAGCTGTCATATCAGCATGCATTAAAAAAACACTTATTGCCCTGGCTGGTGTGGCTCAGTGGACTGAGTGCCGGCCTGTAAACCAAAGAGTCACCGGTTCAATTCCCAGTAAGGGCACCTGCCTGGGTTTCGGCCAAGTGCCCAGTAGGGGGTGTGTGAGAGGCAACCACACATTGATGTCTCTCTCCCTCTCTTTCTCCCTCCCTTCCCCCTCGCTAAAATAAATAAATAAAATATTTAAAAAATAAATAATTTTAAAAAAGTATCAAAATTGATGAATTTTTGGGTAGCCATTTCAATATTGAAGATGAAAAAATATGCATCATTTTTGGCGTCTTATATTTTGTTATTTCAAGAAAGGTAAAAATGCAACTGAAATGCCAAAAAAGATTTGTGCAGTGTATGGAGAAGGTGCTGTGACTGATCGAACATGTCAAAAGTGGTTTGCGAAGTTTCTTGGCACTGTTGATATTTTGGCCAAATAACTCTTTGCTGTGGGGCTGTCTCATGCATTGGAAGATGTTTCACAGCACCCCTGGCCTCTACCCACTAGAAGCCGATAGTGGGAAATAACTGACATACTCAAAATATCCAAATCAGTAAAGTTATTGGTGAAAATGAAAAATGAGTCTTATTTTACAGAAAAAAACATAACAGACTTTTTGGCCAACCCAATACTATGGAAATAGCTTAGAATCGCCCACTACTTTCAATTCCCACTGCTACCTGCTGGTGGAAGCCATTGTGGTCATCACTTCCACGTGCCACTCCCTTCTTAGGCTTCTTCATTCCCATCGCCTTTAGGCCCAGGTCCAAACTCCTCACTGTAGCTTACAAGACCATTCTTAAGTTTGCATCTGCGATCTCTCCCCACACTTCCCTTCCTCTTCAGTCAAGCAACCGTATGTGCTGTTCTCCGTTCTTTGAAGACACAATATCCTTTCTCTGCTAACTTTCTTTTTTTCTCAAATTTGTATTTTTATTGTATTTTTTTTCCCACTCCCATTTGTCCCTTTTATCCCTTTTGTACCCTCTTCCACCTCCGCCCACCTCACCTCGCTCCCCGGCAACGCTGCCGCCCCTGCAATCACCACACTTGTCCCTGTCTATGAATTCTTATATTTTGGTCCTGAAGTAAAAGGCAAAAAAGAGACAGGCTCATAGATGGAGAGCAGTCTCTCCTGACATTCTTTTTCTACAATTCCCTCGGCCTGATCATTCTTCCTTAGCCCTACACTCTCCTTTCTCTACCCATTTCTATTTGACTAATCCTCTTTAACTTTTAGATCTTCTGTTGAAAGTCACTTCCTTGATATATTCAGATAAGGTCACTTTACTTTCCCACTGCTGCTGTGCTGCTTTTGCTTGAACGCATCACAATTGGCTATAATTCTGTGTTTAATGTCTCCCTCTGTTTGGATGTGTACTCCCAAAGGGCAGGAACCTGTCTGTCCTGTTCTTGGTGGTGTCCTCATCATTTGGCACAGGGTCTGGTACATGGTAACAGTTAGTACAGAATGGTTGAATGACTACATGAAAGAAGTAAGGAATGACAGGAAGGAAGGTAAACCTGAATGCATTTTCAGTAAGAAAGCAAGCCCAGCATTACCTTCTTCCTCTTTCTTATCACACTTCTCCCTACTTCCCACCGCAGGGACTTTCCTACCAATGCAGAGCCTGTTTTATTTTACAGTCTCAAAGGAAATAGTGGCTCTTCCTCTCAATGGCATTATATCCGACAATTTTTTTTCTAAGTTCCTCATTGCTCTTACTTTGTCTAAGAAGAGATAAGGGCCCATGTTTGACCTAGTTCAACTGCACAGATGACTTGAGATTATTTTTTTTTTCTGCTAGCAGAACATTGTCAGTCCAAAAAACTTTGCTTAAGGCTCTTCTTCCCCATCTTATTGTTACTGCTGTGATATATTTAATAGTAGTGACCCAGACTGAATCGGTGCTAATGCCATTATTACATTTAGTTGAATATTTATTTCTTCTATCTTAATCGCTATCAAAGGGCTTTTGTCCCTTCTTGCTCATTTTAAAAATCAGCAAAAAAAAACTCTTGATGTTGGAGTGGGCAGGTAATTGTTCAAGAGATATCTTCTAGACTCTGTAGAAAACAGTATGGAAGTGCCTCAAAAAATTAAAAATAAGGTTACCATATGACCCAGCACCACTTCTTCTTGATATCTACCTGAATAATTTGAAAGCATTTATTTGCAAAGATATATGCACCCTTATGTTCGTTGCAGCATTATTCACAGTAAGTAGTCAAGACATGGAAACAATTGCAGTGCCCTATGGTCACGTGATTAGATAAAGAAGCTGTGCCATATATATATATACCCAGCCATAAGAAAAGATGAAATACTGCCATTTGTGACAACATGGATGGGTCTTGAAAGTATCATGCTAAGCAAAATGAGTCAAACAGAAAAAGTTAAGAATCCTATGATTTCACTCATATGTGGGATATAAAACTGAAAGCAACAAATGACCACACAAGGAAAGCAAACAAAAATTTATAGACACAGACAACAGTATGGTGGTTACCAGAAGGAAGGAGGGTCAGGGGTGGTAAAGGGGTCAAACATATGGTGACAGAAGAAGATTAGACTTCCGATGGTGGGCTCACAATGCAACATACAGACGATGTATCATAGGAATTATACACTTAAACCTATACAATCTTATTAACCAATGTCACTCCAATAAATTTAATTTAAATAAAAAGAAGTGGCTTCTAGTTGCAAAGATGGTTCAATACATTGACTCTAAAAGTGGGAAAATCCGGCCTAGTTGGTGCCTGAGCCCATGTCTTTGCTGCTCTCCTGGGAGGCAATGCTGCATAGCCAGGTACAGAGTGGGCTCCGGAATCAAAGCCCGTATCTGGAACCTTCCGGCTGTTGAACCGGAGCAAGGTCCTTCACTTTTCCTGGCTCTAGCTTTTTAGCAACCACTTACAGGTAATAATATTACCTACCTCCTCCCGATTTTAATGAAGACTAAATGAGGTACTGCACGTACCATGCTGAGCATGGTGTCTGCAACACTCTCAACGCAGGTCAACTGTTAAAAGTAGGGCTCTGGTGTTAGCATAAGTCTTGCCTGGTTATAAATATTTGTACAAATGGAAAAAAATTAAGAACAGTAGTAGTTTTACCTTTTCCAGAAAACAAAAGGTGGCTTAAGGTGCCAAGTGCCAAGAGCCTTGGGCTGGGAGCGGGGAGATCATTTTAAGTCAGCCGCTTGCTAACCGCACGACCGACCGAGGGTGGCGGCCACCAGCTTGCTGGGTCTGCGTGTCCTCACCTTAAGAGGAGGCAGTTTGCACCCAGTCAGCTCTGTTGTTCTTTTTAATACTAGTATTTCGTGAGTCCAGGAATGAGGGATTATTTCATTTTAAATACCTCATTGCAGTAGATACTAACTAAATATTTGCTAACTTGAACGGAATCTGCTGACTTTATCTCTGGAATGTAGAGGACTTGGTTTCATGATTTTGAATTGTAAACACAGAAAACAATGATGATGATGTTTGAGATTTTTAAAAAGGTCATAAAATTCAAAGCCAGAGATAAGATGTACATAAGGGTTGCCGTAAAAAAATGCTACAAACTAAGTGGCTTAAACAACAGAAACTTACACTTTCACAATTCTGGAGGCTGGAAGTCCAAAAGCAAGGTTTTGACTGAGCTGGTTCCTTCTGGGGACTCTGAGAGAGAATCTGTGCCATGCTTCTCTTCTGGCTCCTGGCGCTTTGCTGGACACCTTTGGCATTGCTGGGCTCTGCCTTCATCCCTGCAGGGTATTCTTGATATGTGCGTACCTGTATTCAAATGCCCTCTTTTTATTCTAATACCTGTCATGTTGGATTAGGGGCCCAGCCTACTCTCTAGTTGAACCTCATCTTAACATCTGGAATGACCAAGGTCACAGTATAGGATACTTGGGAGGGGCGAGGGATGGTTAGAACTTTAGCACATGAATTTTTAAATGATGTAGTTCAACCCACAACAGGCTGCTGATCCTGTCCTATCAATATAACTACCCATCTACCTGTGTTTCTATCCATCTGTCCTGCCAATAAACATGGTGGTGCATACAGGTGGACGGATAACAAAAAATTTTGTGAGGAATTTTCTCTACAGAACTCTCTTTAATGTTTTATATAAATGGCCACTAGCAAACTCTCATCAGTTAACTGTTTAATTTGTGGATTGTTCATAACTTCCGTTTTCATCTCCTTCCTTTTATTTTCTTACAGTCCCTATTTTTCTATTTTTTTCCTCTCTCCTCACACCATTCACCTGATTTTCCTTCACTGAGCATTTCACTTGTCGTAAGCAGATAGTGCTACCTGCCACCAGGTGGTGTGCCAGGATCAGGAAAAGAATTGAAGTACATTGGGCCATGGGGTTGCTTTTCAACATTTTATTTCAGGAAAAAGGTTGACGTAACAAGCCAGACCGGAGATTCTGAGATGATGTGTGTTTTACTTCTCCATATAACTTTTCTCCTTCTTTATTGTGGACACAGAAACCTGAGCTGGGAATCTTGAGGAAAAGAAACCTATAAAATTTGGTGACTAAGAGTTCCTAGGAGATTCTGATCTCAGCCTCAGGCTGAGATGTGGGAACAAGGTTCTCAAGCCAGAGGGTCACTTCCTCAAATAGAAACCACACAAAAAAGGGGAAATCTATAGAGTCCAACAAAGCGGGAGAATGGCAGTAGTGAACGAATGGCCTTTGGCTGTCTCCCAACTCAGCGGCCTCCGTGGAGACCTGCCGCCCCCGAGCAGCTTGTGGACCGCCACTGCTTGCTTCCTTTAGCTCCCACGGGATTGTGTTGTTGTTATTAACGATTGATTCCTAACATTAAAATAATCCCAGGATTTAACATAATCATCAGATTTCAGGCCTCTTTTGGGAGGAACCCCGCCCCCCGCGCCCCCCTCCCCCCGCCCCCTGGCAATACTGGCTGATTTTTCTTTTTTTGACAACCCCTTATTATGGATGAGTTGCGGCTGTCCCTTTAGTTGGAACTTGTGATCTACAGTGTGACTCTGTGTCTTCCACCCCCTGTTGTATTACTCTGAACCTTTTCCCTCACTTAAAATGTTGCCTGTCTCTGCCTCGCCTATGAAAGGTGTTTGATATGTGGCCCTGCTGTCCCATTTGTCAAACAGACCGCGAGCCCAGAGAGAGGAGCCGACGGCAGGTTTGGTGCCACAGCTGCCCCGTCATCCCCACTGAGCCACGCTGCGTCATGAGAGGGACCTGGTAGGGGAAGAGAGAGACAGGTCACCTCAGAGGAGTGACGCCGTTCCAGCAGAGGCAGCAGAGAAGGCAAACACCAAAAATAAACACAGTGACTGCCATCGCCCAATTCTAGATAAACTAGAACCATGCACGTTCATGAGTGAAAAAGCGGGGAGCCCTAGAATAAGCTCCTTACAGGGAATGCAGAGAGAAGTAATACATTCTTGGCCAGGAGGCCCCTGGTTAGCAGTCAAAAGAAAGAAAGGAACTTAACTGACTTCCCTCCAGGTTTGGGCTGTCTGTTGATTCATTCCCTGAGCATTGGAAAGGTGATGGATGAGACCAGGTGATTAAGGAGACAAGGTAGCAAGTCAGCTGGAAGCGGGATGGTTTATTACCCAAAGAATCAGCAGGGCACTTCCCTGAGTACCTATGAAACGGCTGGCAGAGGCTCTTTCCTTAGAACGTGGAACCAACTGGCGAACGGTGCTGGAAGAGGAATGGAGTGATTCACAAGGAAGATGCAAAGAGCTTTTTCTTATCCCAGTGAAGATAAATGGGAGTATAAATGGGTGGGAGAGTCTCCCGAATGATTTATTAGCAATAGCAAGCATTCATTGTGAGCTCGCTCTGTGCTGGGCATTGTGCTAAGAAGCTAACATGTGCATTACATCCTCTCACATTACTGAGGTCATTACTGTGGTCATCCCTGTTTTACAGATGAGGAGACCGAGGTCCAGAAAGATCAGGTAACTTTTCCAGGTCTGCTTAGCTCATACATGACAGAACCAGGATTCAAATGCACGCTCTCAACCTGCTAGCAAAGTCTTCCCACTTATCCACCAAAGTGGCTCGACCGCCCCCCACTCCCTGGCCAAGCAGGTGGCTTGGCCTGGCGGTAGATGCCTGGCATGCCCTGAGTCATGTTTGGGTGTCCTGCGTCCAGGCTGAAATAGGGATTGAGATACACCACTTTGGCTGGGTGGCATGTGAGAAATTTGAAATAACCAAATGTTTTAATTTCTGGCATGTAACAAGTTTGTTGCAGAGAGCCACTAAACTTGAGCCCTGCCAGATTGTCAGTGAACCTTCAGGCTACGAACGTATATAGATGACTTCTGGGAAACTGTAGCCTGGCAAATCTTATTTCTGCCCCGAACACACTGGTAAAGTCTGTCATAGGGTAGATCACTGAAGGCTCAAGCAAGTGACCTTTGCAGAGAAAGCAGCTTGGCTTGCAGAGGAGGGAACTGTACATCCTGGGACCCTCTGAGCAGGTGAATGATGAAGGGTAGGCACAGAGTCAACCAAAACCTCTATCAATTCCCTTTTCTTAAAAATTGTATTAGGAACATTAGAATTCAGATCAAATGTTGTATGCCTGGAAGTAAAATCAGGACATATATTAACGTATATGCGGACTTAGCTACTTAGTCTTAGACGGCCCTTCTTTTTATCTATCTATCTATCTATTTATTTATTTATTGAGAGTGGGGAAGGGAGAAAGAGAGGGAGAGAAACATCAATGTGTGGTTGCTTCCTGCACACCCCCTACTGGGGGCCTGGCCTGCAACCCAGGCCTGTGCCCTGACTGGGGCTCAGACTGGCGACCCTTTGGTTCGCAGGCCGGCGCTCAGTCCACTGAGCCACACCAGCCGGGGCCCTTCCGTTTATTCTAATAAGGAAAAATACTTTTTAAAATTTATTATGAAACTAGTGGATGTTCATTGTAGAAAAACTAGAAAATAGAAAAAAGCAAAATAAGGGCAGTATTTAAAAGCCCATTTTAGTCCAAAGATACTCACTGTGACACTTTATACTGATTTGCAGATATATTTACACTACTCTTCTTTTTTTTAAATTGAATTTATTGGGTACACAGCCATTCTTGAAACTCAGCTTTCTGTTTACACTGCAGTGGTTTCCACACCCAAAGACCCACTGCAAATAGTTGCTTCACACACCTGGAAAATATATATATATAGCTATATATATATATAAAATCTTCCTGACACTCAGCATTCCCTGACTCTAACTACTAGCATTAAATTTTTTTTAAGCTGTTTTTTGTTAACATTTCCTTATTGGCCAGCTTTGTGTTAGGGCATTTTTTTCTTGCATTTTTACCTCATTGCGGGTGACCTTTACTAGGCTCGTTGTCTTTGTCATCGTTTCCTCCTTCCCTTCTTCCTCTTCCTCCTTGTAGCCACAACCAAATCACAAGAAGCACATTTTACACCATCACCCTGTAGAAATATGTGCAATTGAAGCAAAACCTTGAAATGCACACCCTTAATTTATGTGTTTTTTCTGAAATTAGAGATCGTTTTGAAATTAGAGACACATGATTACCAGGGCTTCCCCATCTGAACACAGCAACCATGCCCATGTTTGAAACTCCTTACGTGCCAGCTTTGCGTTTGCGCCTGCCTACACGGTCGGTGGCCAGGGGACAGGCTGGGAACCAGTTAGTCCGGCTACCCCGCACTCCAGGATCTTCTGAGTGCTGTGCCATCTCCTTTACGTGAAGGTGTATTTGTTGAAAGCACTTTGACATTCACTAAGTGTTTGGCTTACAGACAGAATGTTGGCTGACTTTTACTGAACTTGCTAATATTCTTTTCATTAAGCATTTTTTTTCCTCATTAAAGGATCACACATATGAATTTGGGAAATCCAATTATATAAGTACAGAGAAGAAAATAACAATTATAATTCAACTATTCTGAGATAAACATGATTAACAACTCAATGTATTTCCTTCATATAATTTCCACGCAAGTATCATTTTATATTGTTGCTATGATATTCCACATACTGTTTTATATTGTTCTTTTTAACTTCAGTTATATCATAGGCATTTTTATTTATTGAAATCATTTAACAAATGCCATTTAAAATTTTTTCTGTTACTGGCAACTTCAGTAGTTTCCAGTTTTATTTGATTATTTGTGTGTTATACTAGAAAGAGCTGCAGTCAACATCTAATGCCTGAATATGTATCTGCATTAAATAAGGTCTACGAGTATGGGCACATTTGGACCCTTGACACTGACCGCTGAGTCATGTTTTAGGATCATTGGAATTCTAGAGAAGGCCATTATTTTTTAAAGATGAGAGAGACTTAGTTATTCAGCACCCACTTTTGAGAAGCCTCAGAAGGGAGAGGCAGAGGTAGACAGCATCAAATGATGAATCTGCGTTCCTGAAGGGTTCGGTTAGAGTTGAAGGCCAGGGCAGGAGACGATGTATGTGTTCCCTGCCACAGGAGAAAATCAGTCAGCTGAGGGTGGGTGTGACCAGGCGTGCGCTTCTGGGTGTGCAGGTGTGGGAGGAGCCGAGGAAATCCCACAGAATGGTTTTATCTTCTTGGCTTTTCTCAGAGTCTGGGAGTGAGGATGGAGATAAGGAATAAGAGAAGCACGGAGGTGACCTGGAATAACCTGTGTAGGAAATAAAGTGGGATTTGCGTAGTGACCCTTTACATGAGGAGGTACCTGGACAGTTTTCAAGTCACACTGGTGATTTGGCTGAGCTGGTCCATCATACATTTATGTATTGTACCAATCTGCAAAGTGCCTGATGCCTCAGTATTGAAGCAAAGGTGAGAGTGGAGGGGCTTATCTGAGTTGGGAATTTGCAGAGTGGCCGTAGAAGTTGGAAAAGGGGCAAAGGACCCTAGCAATAGAGTTGTTTAAGTACTATATCATGAGATTGGGCCACCAGAGGAAGGGGCTGTCATGTTGATGGAAGTGGAGGAAAGGAACATATTCTTCATATTTATATTTGCAGCTCAGATCCTGAAATACAAGCTAGTTCTGAAAAGGTAGTGTTCATGGTGAGACAGCGCTGGGGACAGGAAAGGGTCCCGGATACCCCTCTTCTTGGGAGCTAGCTGGTTGTGGCTCCACTGCTTGGGTTCAGGTCAGGTGCAGGAAGATTTGCAAACATTAAGAGCTAAAGCTGCTATTGGAAGCCTTCACTGTTTATCTTCAACGAGAAGGAAGATGCTAGTTGGTGCACCACTACAAAGAACAGTGTGGAGTGTCCTAAAAAGTTAAAAATAATCTGCCTTATGACCCAGTGACTTTACTCTAGGGATTTTATCTGAAGAAGCTCAAAAAACTAATTTGAAAAGATATAGGCACCCCTATATGTTCATTGCAACATTATCTACAATAGTCAAGCTATGGAAGCAGCCCAAGTGCCCATCAATAGATGAACAGATTTAAGAAGTGGTGGTAGAGATATACAATGGAATATTACTCAGCCATAAAAAAGAATGAAATCTTATCATTTGCAACAGCATAGATAGACTAGAGGGTATTATGCTCAGTCAACTAAGTCAGTCAGAGAAAGACAAATATCATAGGATTTCACTTCTACGTGGAATCTAAAGAACAAAAGAAATGAATAAGCAAAAATTGCAACAGACTATTAAATACAGAGAGCAAACTGGCAGTTGTTAGAAGAGAGGGATTTGGAGGACTGAGTGAAAGAGATAAAGGAATTAAGAAGTACTAATTGATAGTTATAGAATAGGCATGGGGTATAAAGCCCAGCAGAGGGAATAATATAATAACTATGTATAGCACCAGGTGGGTACTGGAAATATTCAGGGA
The DNA here is from genome assembly GCF_021234165.1 of Pteronotus mesoamericanus. NCBI lineage: Eukaryota > Metazoa > Chordata > Mammalia > Chiroptera > Mormoopidae > Pteronotus > Pteronotus mesoamericanus. The sequence continues at coordinate 4,875,146 of NW_026555277.1, forward strand.
ACAGTATGGAAAGTTTATGATTATCTAACCACTAAGGTGTATATCTGAAACACTACAAAATAAAATTGAAAGAAAAAATAAAAAAATAGAAGGAATCTGCTAATACTGCTTCCGAGCAGCGGCCCAAATATTAATAGACTGGAACCGGTCTGTTTTGTGTTTCCTTCAAAGGCCTAATAGCACCCCCATAGATATGCGTCAGAAACATATGATGAAGAAAACAGCCAGTTTCTGTGCTGGTTCAAAGTGAGAGTTTTGGACTTGTCCAGTTGGCTCAAGTACTGTTTTGGAGGATGCTCTGAGGACAAGGAATGCTCGGGTTAACCTTGCATGTTTGGACTTGAGAGATTCTCTAAGGCAGAACCAGACCCCTCAAAGCCGCTGCTGATATGCACGGTTCCTTTTGGGACAGGGATGGGAGACATTGGCGAAGCTGGGTGACCACTTGAAGCTGAAGCATTTTGGCCAAATGGAAGCAAGTCAAACCTGCTCAACGAACTTCATTGGATTTTCTGGTTATTTCTGGAGTTGGCATTTCTGGATGTTACCGGTCTCCCCATTACCCCTTTCTTCTCAGCAGCATTATTGAAAGAAATGTTTGGTGGTTGTTTTCTGAAGTCAGATGAAATTTGTTGATGACGTCAACTTGAATTTAAGTCGGCTTGTTGTGATTATTGTCAGGCAGCTATACTCACCGCTATACCACCAACGCCGCAGGGCTTCTTGTAATTATTGAAGAAAAACCACTCCATTGCCTCTTTTTCCTGCTCCCAAGCGAATGCTAATCAAATAAGGATATTTGATTAACTTCTTGAAACATTTTCAAATGTGCCTTGAAGGACCAAATTGATAAATTAGATAAAATCAATTGCTGGAGGTGACAACTTGTGAATCACTGTAATTCATTCTGCCAGTCGCTCGAGCAACGCTGTTAAGTCGAGAAGGAAGTAACAGACACCTGACAGCAGAGGGGAACTTGAGGACCCAACTCCTCCAACACTGCCTTATGCAATGCAGTTACGGGATAAACCGGAACCTGGTGGTTGCTTCTTTATAATTTGGAATGCATTTTTATGTTTTGTATGGGCTTTATGGGTACATGTATTACGTCCCTGATTATCTCTTCTCTTTGAATTTATTGTTAGATTGAAAAAATTGCTCTTTGTTTATTGTTCTCCATTGTTGATCCCTAATTAAAAAGGCAGGCACCTGATCTTTGGGTGAAGGTTGCAACAGAGGGGAACATGCACAATTAAACTCGGAGGCAGTTACAGCCTCTTGCTGGGATGGTGGCATTGATCTGAGGGTCCCAAATTAAAAGTCATGTAGAGCCTATGAAGAAATCTGGAAGAATTTTAACTCTGATTACTTTGACATCTGAAAATCAAAGCAATAAGGATAAGATGTGAAACCTGGGTTATTTCTTCTGGAAGGAAAAGATATAGGCTACATTAAAGGCTGCCTTCAAATAGGCAAAGTTGGTTGTTATTCCAAGGAGAGCGATACGTCTTTTTATGTACTCTGTGGATAAAATTAGGGAAAATTGGTTTAAATTGTAACAGAAGAGATTTGGATTAAATGGGGAGAAGAAACTGTTCTGCTAGGAAATGCAAAGTGAAAATTAAGAAAATGTGTGGATTTCACTTCGACATTAGATTGAATAGTCTTATCCATTTGGTGATCATCCAAAAAATGTCCTTGTTCTCAAGATCCTGAGATTTTATTATTCTATCACCATTCAATTTTGTACTTTTAGAATACCACTTTTATAATTATATCTTCTTGGAAGCAAAAATACCTTTCTTAATATGATTCTTAGGAAACAATGACTGTGTTCCATTATTGAATCATCTGTACCTGCTCCAAGAGTAAAATGGGTGTTTAAGAAAATGCTGTGTTCTAAGCAAATATTTAAAATTCCAGACTGAAGGTGATTTTTTTCTTAAAGCTGCTAGGTTTGTACGGGTTTTTAATTTGCTCTCTCTTCATTTGCCATGTCTTGGCCTTTAAGTCCTTGTTATAACTGATGTTTCCTCACTAAGGCAGAAGAGGGTTTATCAAGAAGACCTCAAATTCTATAGTTTGGGGGTAGAGGGAGCTCTGAGGAAGGCCTGGTTTCTTTTGGCCCTCAGATATTGCTACCTATCGAGTTTGTATGGCATGTCATGATGCTTAGAGCTAAGCCGTTTCAATAAAAAGAGTTGAATATTATATTGGTAAAAAGTTTGAAAAATTATTTTGGTTCCCAGTATATATTGTTCCCTCCATGACACCATCAACCTCAGCAATGAGTTTTACTGTTTAAAAAAACAAAAACAAAAACTCAAAATAAATTTTGACTCTAAATGTGGTCACATAGTGTGGATTGAGAAACCTTCACCTCTCATAGCATAAAGGTCAGACCGTGTAACAATTTCTGAGAAGCAGATCTATCATACCTCCCAGGTACAAAAGTAAATTTCTACATGTTACAGTAATCTCCCACTCATTTAAAGCTTTTAAAATCTGTTGGAATATGAATATTCATTTTTAACACACATTTTGAAGCTTAATTGAAAATAAGATCAGGTTGCTCCCTAACATAGCCAACTCACTCTATAAGTTGTTAAGAATCTGTTGTGGTTGTGATGCCAAAGACAATTGTAACTTGAGATGTTTGTTTCTGAAGCTCTCAGACAAATAACTTATAAAGTGAAGAGTTTACATTTAAGACTTAGTTGGATCTTTAACAAAGGTGCCAAGAACACACAGTGTGTCAAGGACAGTTTCTTCTGTCAGCAGTGTTGCAAAAACTGGGTATCCACATGCAGAAGAATGAAATTGGACACTTACCTCACTCTGTATACAAAAATCAACTCACAATGGATTGAATGCTTAAATGTAAGACCTGAAACTGTAAAACTATTAGAAGAAAACATAAGGAAAAAGCTTCTTGACATTAGTGTGGGCAATAATATTTTGGGCATCACTGCAAAAGCACAGGCAACCAAAGCAAAAATATACAAATGGGATTGCACCGAACTAAAAAGCTTCTCACAGGAAAGAAAGCAATCAACAAAGTAATGAGACAACCTGTGGAATGGAAGGCAAATATTTACAAACCATACATCTGTTAAGAGGTTAATATCCAAAATACAAAAGGAGCATAAACAACTCAATAGCAAGAAAACAGATAACCTGATTTAAAAACGGGCAAAGGACTTGAATAGACATTCCTCCAGAGAAGTCATGCAAGTGGCCGACATATATATGGAAAGATGCTCAATCAACATCAGTAATCATTAGGGACTTGAAAATCAAAAGCATCATGGGATATCACCTCACACCTGTTAGAAGGGCTGTTATGGAAAAGATGCAAGGTGTCGGTGAGGATGCGGAGAAATGGGAACCCGCGTACACTGTTGGCGGAAATGTCAATGGGTACAGCCACTGCAAAAAACAATGTGGAGGTTCCTCAAAGAATTAAAACTAGGACTACCATGTGATCCAGCAATCCTACTTCTGACTATCTCCAAAGGAAAGGAAATCAGTATCTTGAAGAGATATCTGCACTCCCAAGTTCATGGCAGCATTATTCACAATATTCAAGAAATGGAATCAACCTGTGTCCATCAAAAAATGAATGGAAAAAGAAAATGTAATACACACATATGGTAGAATATTATTCATTAATAAAAAATAAGGAAGTCCTGTCATGTGCCCTAGCAGGGATGAACCTGGAAGGCATCGTGCTAAATGAAATAAGCCAGGCACAGAAAGACAGCTACTGCGTGGTCTCACTTATATGGAGAATCTAAAAATGTCAGACTCCTGCAAACAGTAGAATGGTGGTTAGCAGGAGCAGGGAGGTGGGGAAGAGGGGAGACGTGGCTCAAAGGGTACAAAGTGCAGTTATGAGCAAGTCTAGAGATCAAAGGTACAGCATGACAACTATAGTTAATTATACTGTATTGAATACTGGAAAGTTATTAAGGAAGTATAGTTCAGTGCTTTCATCACACACAAAAAATGATAAATATGTGAGTTGATGCTGATTACCTTGATTGTAGTAATCACTTCACTATGCACATATATCGCTATATGTTGTACACCTTAAATAGGTACAATTTTTATTTAAAAAGACAGAATATGGCCCCCTTCTTGCTTTCTCACTTCCCCCCCTGCTTCATCCTCATTCTTTCCCTTTTCTCCTTTATTTCTCTATTATCATGTTTCTATAGTTGTTATATGGAACTGGGATAAAATTTTTAAAGTAAACTCTTGTACTGTTCTTAATAGATACATATATATTTTTTGGTGTAAAGGAAGAATTTAATGTGTTCTTGAAAGAGTTATATACTTGCTTGACATATTTTTCTCCTTGTGCTGCATCTGTGACTCATATCAGGAATTAAAGAACTTATCTTTCCTCTATAATATAAATAAGCTTTGTTTGTGGCACACACATTGCTTTGTTTCTCTGATGGGTTAAAGATTTCAGAGATGAGATAGTTTTCAGGCTGGTAAGTCTTTTTTCCATCTGTTCAGAACTATAATCCTTTGTACACCCTGCCACTGAATGTTAGTGTCTACATAGAGTGATTTGGTTGACCAAGGTCTGTTTTTTTTTTTTTCTGTCCCTCATTTGTTATAGATACATTTCATATTGCTCTTCAGCCGACAAGGGAAATTACGGCTGCAGAAATGGTACACAACTCTCCCTGACAAGGAAAGGAAAAAGATCACCCGGGAAATTGTCCAGATTGTTCTCTCTCGAGGTCAGAGGACAAGCAGTTTTATTGACTGGAAGGAGCTAAAACTTGTTTATAAAAGGTGTGAGTAACTTTATGAGAACTACATTTCTCCTTACTGCTTTTGTTTGTTTAATCCTGAACATTTTTGATTGCAACACCAATTTCATCATTTAATGAACTCTTTGGACACTGCAGCCCAAATATCTGTACCAATAGACTAATAGGAAAGAACTCTCCTTTTCTAAAAGGCCTTTCATGGGCCAGGATGGATTCTGGGCAGCTTGTCTGCCCAAGGGTACCGCAGGCCTGCATCCGAGAAATGTCTCAGTGGTGCCGGCTCCATTCCCAGCCCTGTTCTAGTGTTAAGTAAACAAATTATTTTCAGTTGGTAATAAATATGATAGAGAAAATGATGATGACTGTGGTACAGAGATGGGCAGCTCTTTTTATTGTTATTATCCCACATATTTGCAGGTGAAGAAACCGAAGCCACAGGGAGTTTAAATAATTAGTCTCCAATCAATTATAGTAATTGAGCGGTAATTGGTAGAGTCAGAATTCAAATTCAGATCTTTCTGGCTTTAAAGCCTATATATTCTCTCTTTACTGTACCCGCTTGCATGGGAAGACCATAGTGGAAGGAAACCTCAATTTATAGACGAGGAAACTGAGTCCTCAAGAGATAAAGTAATTTTGCCAATAAAGACCTGGATAACGGATCCCTAGCCCAGGGCCAGAGCACAGCCGGCCTGACCCTGCATCCAGCACCCTATTGCAACTTCCAGGGGGAGAACACACATTACAACGGCTCTTGCAAGGGGTGTTTCTAAGACCTGAAGGGGAAAGACAGAAGTAACTTCTGCAGACTATATTTAATGGATTAAATTACTAGGAAGTGCCCAGGCAAAACCCTTCGGCTGGATCCAAGGTCAAAATTTTTAGCGTGCCGACAAGACGCTTGTCTATATTCTCCACCTGCCGGTTTTCTAAAACTTGGGGTTCAATTGTATTTTAAATCATTGTATAAAGAATAGGTTTCAGCAGTTCTCTCAACAGATATTACAGGTGCTGGGTCTAGAACTGTGAACAAAGCAGACTCAGTACCTGCCTGTGGGGAGCCAGCGATCTGGTGCGGGCAGGACAGGCCGTGGAATGGACAATGAAGAGACCCGCTGCTCTCGGGACGGGGAGGCACAGGGATGCATAGCAGGGGCGTCCAGGCCAGTCAGAGAGGACAGACGTTTCTTGGAGGAAATGACATCCAAACTCAGAGCTAGAGGAGGAGTGAAAGCCACGCGAATGGGGTAGGGAAGAGTATCTTAGGTGAAAGAAACATAGAAGGAGCACACGGGACTTGACTGTCCTCAGGTGGGGACATACAGAGTGGCCGTGGGAGAGTGTGAGGGAGAAGGTGGCAGGTGGGGCCTGGGGACCCTCGGCCAGGTGTTTGGAATTTACAAAGGACAGTTCTCAAGCCAGGAAGGGGCATGAACAGACCCCCCGGTTAACGTACACCAAAGTACTCTCTCCCCCTGAAAATAGCTCCTCAAGGTACTGTTTTGTTGAAGGACTTTCACACAATTAACAAAAGTAGTCCAATCACCCCAGTATTTTCCTATGTTTTACATTTGGGGAGGACATGGAATGTGACGCAGGATGGTTTCATTCTTGGGCTTGGGTGGGGAGATGCTCTGGAGTGTGGGCGGGAACTGCATCTTCACTGGGGAAAGAGACATCTTCAGGTTGTTTAATGGGTCATTGTATTTTACTTTATTTTTTTTCTTTTCAAGGTATGCTAGTTTATATTTTTGCTGCGCAGTGGAAAATCAGGACAATGAACTTCTGACACTAGAGATTGTGCATCGTTATGTGGAGTTGCTGGACAAGTACTTTGGAAACGTAAGTTGTCCTGGCCCATTAGAATCCGCCAGTCTCCAACTCAGCTCTTCCATCAGTCTGTCTTTCCTCCCACTCGTTCTCTCTCCCAAGTGTACAATACGAATTGCATTTGTACTGAGGATCAGAACACCAGGCTCTCCCCACTTCTTGTAGTTCTTAAAGGATAGATTGAGAGGTTTCCAGAGGCAGGTCATGTCTCTGTCTTCAGACCACCGTGCTAGAGGTCTATTAAATGCACTAGAATGTAATTCCTTCTTTGTCATTGACGGACATCTCTCTTCTACTTTGATTTTCTATCTCTCTCTGGCTTCTTTTACTAAGTTACACATGTTCTTTAGTATTATTTACACATAAGGAAAAAAACACCAATAAAATAAACAAAAATAAAACCCCTTTGTTTCACATTGCTGTTATCTCCTTGCCTTTGCGGGCAAGTAATAAGTTACATGAGGTGGCCCAATCCTCCAAACCCATTCACTCTGCAGCTGCTTACAGCTTGGGTTCTACCTTTGCTGCTACCAGGAAATCAGTTATCACTGGCCCTTCCCCTGGGGCCAACACTAATGACTCTTCTTAAATCTACACCTGCCAAACCTCCCTGAAGCACTGGACCCTTGCTCATCACAATGCTTTCGTTCACTTTGCTCCTTTTCCCCGTGCCGTGACACCAAATTCTGCTGATGGCTGGGTTTCTGAAGGCCTCTCCTGGTTCCTTCCACTGAGCCCCTCCCACTGCCTGCTCTCTGAATGCGCTGCTGCTCTTCCTACTCTCTTGTGTACTTGATTTTCCCTCCTGGAAACCTGTTACTAGGCAACTCTTTCTCACTTTGCTGGAGATGCTCTTCGCTGCAGTTCTCATCGTCACCTGAGTCTTTACTGCGACAAGAAATAAACTCACCTTCCATCTTGCAATTGAATTTATTGTGTCCCCGGATCTTTTCATTGTTCTCCAGCCTTTACTAAAATCTACCTCTGTCTGTTCATATTGGACTGAAATTCATGTCCTTCTTTCCCGTCACTAGGCTAGGTTTACTGGGCATTACACGTTTGCTTCTCTTTTAAACCTCACCTCTGGCCCTCGCCTGGTCTGGTGGTCACCACCTTCCTTGCATAGACAGATCCAGGGTGACCTTCCCCCTCAGTCACTCTCCATCTATAATGAATAAAATTCAATCTTCTTAGCCTGGTATTTAAGCTCTCTAAACACTCGCCCCAGACCACTTCTCCAACTTTCTTGCTTCTCTCTCTTTACATCCCCAACATACCTGGTGCTCCCGTGATATGGACCAGCCTGGTATTGTCTTTAACTTGTACAGGATTGGCTTGACCACCAAACTACAGGTGTCTCGCGATCATGACCTAGGACTTATTTGTTTGTTTTTTCACTACTTATAACCAGCTCTGGACCAGATTTTAGCAAATGTTTCAGAAACAATTTAGTTCACATTCTGAGTAAATAAATCACTGAATTTGGAAAGTGTTTTCTTCTTAGCAATACTCTCCATATTCCCGTGCATGTTGAAGATTATTATTAAGTATTGTTAGGAGAGGTTATTTGCAGAAGAGTTTTCTGTAATTCATTTAGTAGAATGGGCAGCATTTGCAGTATTGGTTGGCATTCTATCAGATTTGTGGCAACATTTTTTATAGGGTGAGCACTTGAAGGGTTTTTGCAAGAATTTTCCTGCTGTCCCTTCTTCCCTCTCCTTTATTACCCCCTTTTCTTTCCTTTGTAAATTATGATAAGATTTAAAATGTTGCTTCAGGAACTTTCAGTTGTTGATTAGTGTACAGAAGTAATAAGTGGCTGCTAGATCACTTTTCTTTCTCTTTCTCCTCGTTCACTAAGTTTATTTTCATTTTTAAAAGAGAGATTTGTGAAGACTTAATAGCATATTTTTATATTTGATTATTTAATGTTATGCTTTCTGTCACTCAAATGACTTCTGACATTTTGGTGCTTTCTTTTGAAAAAGAACTCCAGACTTGGCCTTCTGCAAAGGCTGAGGGGGTTTTCCTGAGGCCTGGGTTGTCCCAGCATTCGCCTTCTCCCCCTCACTGGCGCACTCTGGTTTGGCCTGTTGTGTTTTTCTGGATTAATCCAACTATGATAATATGCATTGAGGCTGAATGTTGACCTGGATCTTATCTGACCAAATTTTGGGTATGCCAGGACACATGCCTTTCTCAAGAAGATTTGAACCACCTTCACTAATGCTGGGCTCATTTAGAGCACAAGGAGAGTCAGAATGAATTCTCATTTCTCGAACATTAATTTTTCATCCTATTTTGGCATACCTTTAGAAGCTCTTTGTCGGGAACCAAAATTTAATTCACTAAAAAATTCAATGAATCTTTCATTAAGCTAAGAGCAGCTAAGAGCAATTCAAGGCTATCTGCCCAGTAGGCGTTCAATTCTTATTAATTAACAGTGATGAGCAAAGCGTAGTGATTTTCGTTGACGTCATCTCAGGAATATTTCTCTTTGGTTTAATTTTCCTCTTGTGTTAATACTGAAGGTTTCCTTGAATTCTGCCCTCATGTTATCTAAGGGAAAACTTGGTACTAAGCTTCCCTTATATTTAGCTCTGGAAGAATATTACCTTCTGATGACAGATAAATCAAAATCTCTGGTTACTAATTTAAGTTATGTATTCTTTTTTTAGCACTTTTCAATTCCAAGGAGATTTACAAGGATTCACTAGTTAATCTTTCAATCTTCAGTAAGTAGCATTAACCCCAATTTATAGAGGCTAAGTAGAAATGCCTCAGAGCTTCACGGTAGATAAGGGTCTGTTCTGGGATTTAGATACCTGCCATATTTCCCCATGAAAAATGAGTTTTTACCAATGTGCTCAGAGGGTGTGGATGCTGCGTTCCCAGAGAGCTTGAATCTTGCTGTGGGGATTTTCCTGCTGTGAGAAGAGCCCTCTGAGCCTGCTGGATCCCAGTGACACTGGCTCACGAACAAGACCTATAATTTGGCCCATCACATACCTCTCTTTTACAGAGAAGAACAAAAATGACACTCAGAAACGTTAATGGGAATATTTATATACTTTGCTAAACTCATGAGGCTATTGTGAGAATCAAAGACACAGTGTAGTTAACACTACTTTGTAAACTGTCAGTTGCTCTGCAGTTACACCTTGCATTATGATTATTCTACATACAGTCTCATACATTCCTTGTATATAACTTGATACCTTTGGTATTTACTTTACAACAGAATCCTGTAAGGGAAGGTGCCTCTTAGATGCATCTAAAAGAATTTAGTTATTGAATACCAGAAATATTCTTGCTACATCACATATTCTGTTCTAAGAGAAGACCCTTAAACCAAATTAGACCGAAGCACAAGGCTTGAAGGTCAAAGATCAAGTTAAATTATCACTGTTTTCTGCCTTTTATAAGCTTTCCACCAGAATAGAGATATACCAAAAAAAAAAAAAAAAAAAAAAAAAAAAATTTAAAAAAAAGTGGCTCATGTGCTGAGTAACACAGAAGCCATGTGTTTTTGCATAATTAGATGGGATGAAGTTATCTGAACATCTGCTGTACTGAGATGGAGTGCTTAGGTGGAATTAGGAGTGTTTGAGTGATTAGGCACTAGCTGAAGAACCTGCATTTAGGCTAGGGTTCTCCTGAAATGTTCTCTCTTCTTTTTCTGCAATACAATAATCCCTCAGGGTTAGACTCAAGAAATAACCAGAGAGTAGCATTTTGGGGCTGTTGTATATGAAATAGCTGCTCATTGGTAACATTCTCTATCATGCCGTTAGAATTCATGTATCCATTTCCCTTGTGACCTAGAGTTAGTAACTGTATGTCCAAGTTGTGTGTGTACGCATTATGTGCTTGTGCAGTATGTCTGAGTGTTTTGTGTGCTTTTGGCTTTGCATGCCTCCTTACCTTATCCCGGCCCTTGAACTGAGCAGTGCAGTAAATTAATTGCCCCATGGCTGCTGGGGAGCTCGCCAGGCTTGGGGGAGGGGGGATGGCTGCTCTGAAAGTGGGGTATGATACGTTCTCAGAGAACTTGAATTAGTATCTGTCAGGTTCACTTTGCAGAATTCTGGCTGCTGTTTTCTCCTAATGAGGCTCCTGTCTGTCTTGGATTCCTGGTCTACACCTGCCTTGAACTCTGAGGTTCCTCAGCTCTTGCTACTGTAACTCCTGATTTCCTGCTTCTTCCAACCTCTGGTAACTGCTTATTTCTCCTACCTTCTTCCATGTGCATGATGCCTGTGCTTTCTTTTTGTTTATCTAGATTGTTTAAAATTGCAAAGTAATGCAAACTTTTATCTATCCTTCTAGACATATACTTTTAAAAGTAAAAATGGGATTGCATTATGCATATTATTCTGCAACTTTATTTTCCTCTTACAAGTCTCTCTTGGAGCTCTTTCCATGTCTCTCCATGAAATCTACCTCATTCTTTCCAACTTCTACATAGAATTCCACGGTATCCCATCCCATACCCAAGCAGGAGTATAGCATACACTATTTAAGCAATTACCTTATGGATGGACTTTGGGTTGTTTTCAATTTTTATTATAAATTAGGCTTCCATAATTTTTGTTCTTCACATATATATTGTGCACTAGTTTGAGTATAGCTTAGAAATAAATTCCTTGAGGAATTGTTGGGTCAAAGGATTTATATATTTAAAATCCAAAATGTTGACCCTCCAAAATGTTCTATAAAATTCACAGATTCCACCAACAGTGAGCGTGAGTACCTGTTTATCGACAGTCTCACCAGCAATGGTTTTTCTTAATTATCATGTGAAAATTAGTTTAATCTGCATTTCCCTGATTACTAGTGAGGTTGTACATCTTATATGTGTATTGGCATTTTTTCCCATGTCTTGCCTTGTCTATGAATTGCTTCTTGACAGCCTTCTTTTTGTTGTTCTGTTTGAGATGCTGGTCTTAGGGATTTGTGAGAATCCTTTCTGTATCATGGATACTGTTCTTTCTCCTCTGTCATCTATGTTGCAAATATTATCCCCATTCTGTTGCTGTACTTTTAACTTTGTTTAGAGTGCCTGGCCCACAATGCACTCTGATCTCTCCGTGTTTTTTCCTGGGCAATTAAGTTGTACTGTCATTCAAATACCTGGAATGAGTGTGTTCTGGAAGTAAAAGATAGCGTTTCTTAGCTGAGGACGTGTGCTTTTGTTATGGCTTTATTATTCCTCTCTCTGATAGTTGTTCTTAAGAGGGATCCCTAAAGGTTTGAATAGACTCTTATCTTAAATTGGTTTATATATGTGTGTGTGTGTATCTGTAGGTATATATATGTGTATATGTAGATAATTGTAAATTTATATGTATCATGTATGTATGCATATATATCTGTGTGGGGGGAGAGAGAGAGGCCCTTGAGGGAGGGAAGAGATAGATATAGATATACTATATACACACATGTTGAATTGATGCTATTTTTCAGTGAATGAAGAGACCATAACCTTTGAAGATGAGTTAGATGAGCTTTTCTGAGTTGCTCGTTTATTATAGTTATATTACATTCATTTGTTCTTATGTTTCTAGATTCAGTTGGATCTGTCAGCATGAACCATTTTCCTTGTGGAATCTGCAAGGTTATGGAACTAAATCCTGAATATATGGAGCACTTTGCTAATTGACATCCATTTTCTGTAAAGTTACAACATTCAATGGATTCAGGGAGCTGTTGGTCTCGGAAGCCATTAATCCCCAGCATCATAGGATCTGGGCCTGTATGGTGGCCGCCTAGTTATCCTGCAGACATTTATTGCGTTCTTCTGTGTGCCAGGTATCAGGCATATAACGGGCACCGAGACACGGCCCGTGCCTGAGCTCACTCCGTTGCGGGGGGACTGCTAAGTAAGCGTGCACCAGGGCACATAAAGGATGAAAGGAAAGAGGGTGGGGGCGGGGAGACGCTGTGCTTCTGACTTTTGCCTTTGGCCCTGAAAAATGAGTTTGGTTTTGCCAGAAGAATAAAGGAAAGGACATTTAGAGAACATTCCAAGAATTGCTGGAACGCAAAGGGCCCAGGCATGAAAGGATGTTGTGAGTTTGTGGAATGCGCGCCCGTAGTTTAAGGAGCAAGGGCTGACACGGAAGCCAGAGAGGAGGGCCCCAGGTGGGTCACAGAGAGTCCCGTGAGCCAGGCTGAGGGACTAAAACTCTGACTTAAATATAAAACCCTACACAGAAGGGGACCAAGATCAGCATTTTAGGAAAGGGTTAGTGGTCGTTCCCCTTGAGCAGGCACACACGCCACCTGGAAGATCATTGCAGTGGCCTCAATGTGGCAGGTGTGAGCAGCGGCTGTGACAGTGAAGAGAATGGGAAGGGGCTTATTTACACGATGAAATCAATAGGAATTGGTGACCAATTTGAAAGGCATGAGGCCAAGGGAGGGAGAGGAAAGAGGGGAGGCCGGAAAATAAGTCAAACTGTAGGATGCATTAGAATGTGCCACTACATAGAGGTGCACTTACTAAGGAAGAGAGGGACTAGATGAAGAGGAATGTGCTTGAGTTCAGTTTGGGACATGGTGACTTAGACCGAGGAATGCCCAGGCAGAGGCTAGTTAGCAGGTGAACATATTGACTAGGCATCTAGGTTTGTTAAGTACTTGCATGCTAGACAATCTTATTGACCATCTTACTCTCAATAAGACGGTTGATGTAGAGAGCCTTTGCCTAGGAGAATACATGAACTGCAAGGAAAATATAGGTTTAGGAGAATATATGTGTATGTATTCTCCCGAGAAACACCAATATTCAAGACGAAGTTGGATCGCTAGAATCTAACATGTAGGCAACATGCAGCGGAGGTGTTTGTTTTGCTAACTGGTATGTCCCAAGCACTCCATAAAAACCTCTTTTGTAAAAAAAAAAGAAAAAATTATTTTAATTTTCCATTACAGTTGACATATACTGTTATACTAGTCTCAGCTTTACAACATAGCGATTAGACATTTCTATACCTTAGGAAGTAAGGCCCTCCGCCCCCCCCACCAGCCCCGCCACCAATAAGACTAGTTCCCAGCTGAGATACTTCTTAAACAATGATGGTGACAGTGGTTCTCGACAGTGTCTGGCATCACTAATGTCACCCGGGACCCTGTTTGAAGTTCAGACTCACAGGGCTTTTTATTTTCCTATTTACATTTATTATGTTTTATCGTAATTTTTCCATTCCCATTTAGTCCCCTTATACTTCCCTTCCTCCGCCTGCCACAGTTGCAACGCTGTGGTCCATGAGCCCTTTTTCCTTTCTGCTCTATCTCTGCGCCCCTGACCCCCTCCACCGCTGCCCTGAGCTGTCAGCCTGCTCTCATCCATCGATGAGTCTGTCTCCATTTTGTTTGTTAGTTCAGTTCATTCATTATATGCCACATACGAGTAAAATCATGCAGTATTTGTCTTTCTCTCACTGGCTTATTTCGCTTAACGTATTGCTCTGCAGGTCCATCCATACTGTCACAAAGGGTAAAATTTTCTTCTTTTTTTATGGCCAAGTAGTATTCCATTGTATAAATGTCCCATAGTTGTTTTATCCACTCATCTATAGATGGACACTTGGGCTGCTTCCATATCTTGGTGATTGTAAATAATGCCACAGTGAACACAGGTGTGCTCATTTACAATCAGTGCTTTGGATTCCTGAGGATATATTCCCAGGAGTGGGATCCACTTTTAATTTTTTGAGGTATCTCCATACTGCTTTCCACAGTGGCTGTGCCCATCTGCATTCCCACAAACTCTCAGGTTTTACCCAGACCCACTGAATCAGAAACTCTCGCCTTGTGTGTTTTAATGAGGCTTCTGGACTGTGATTTAGACACAATCTGAAGTTTGAGAGCCACTGGCCTGTGACATAATTTTGAGAGAAACTAGCACAACTGAGTTCTGAAGTGTGAGTTTCTGAGGGCCCTAACGCTAGGAGCCCAGGTCCGCCGCAGGAGAAGCGCAGCGCTGCCCTGCGCCTGCGGCGCGGCAGGGCTCGGCTTTCCCTTATGCGGGTGTGCAGCTGAGCGGAGCGGCCTCATTCCTCCACCGAGTCTCAGATTTCTCGTTCTGACGTTAAATATTATGTAAGGACGTGCTCTGTTTTCATAGAATGTGATTTCACTACTTTATGCATGCATGCATTTATTTTTAAATATTTTTATTTATTTATTTTTAGAGAGAAGGGAAGGGTGGGAGAAAGAGAGGAAGAGAAACAGCGATGTGTGAGACTTACACCGATTGGTCACCTCTCCCATGTGCCCAACTGGGGACCTTGCCTGCAACCCAACCATGTGTCCTGACCAGGAATCGAACCGGCAGCCTTTCAATTCTCAGGCCGGCACTCAATCCACCAAGCCACACCAGCCAGAGTGTGCTACTTTCATTAAAGGCCTACAATTCCCTCGTTCTATTTTCTGTCCTTAACATACTATCTGATATTTTTATCTTTGGCATGCCACATGGATGTAACTTGAAGAAGCTTGAGATACTGGCAAATGTGTCTTGGTAACACTGCTGCACATTTATCAAAACATTTATCTGTTTATTTATTTATTTATTTTAAAGATTTTAATTAATTAATTTATTCTTAGAGAGGGAAGGGAGGGAGAGAAACATCAGTGTGTAGTTGCAGTTGCATCTCATGTGCCCCCTACCGGGGACCTGGCCTGCAACCCAGGCACGTGCCCTACACTGGGAATCGAACCGGCAATCCATTTGTTTGCAGGCTGGCGCTCAGTCCACTGAGCCTCACCAGCCAGGGCTCAAAACATTTATTGTTGTTGTTGTTGTTTTGTTTTTTTTTTGTCCTACCAGGTCTGTGAGCTGGATATTATCTTTAATTTTGAAAAGGCTTATTTTATCCTGGATGAATTTATAATAGGTGGAGAAATTCAGGAAACATCCAAGAAATCTGCTGTCCAAGCCATTGAAGATTCTGATATGTTACAGGAGGTCAGTGCTCCGTTTCTTACGCGGTGGGAAAAGATGATGATGATGATGCATGTGGCGCTGGTGGTTGCGGCGGCGGCGGCGGTCTGCCGCGGTCATGGTGATGGTGGAGGTGATTACGGTAATTATATATTAGCCGACACTTATTGAGTGCTTATTCTGTGCTGGCTACAGTGTCTAAGCAATTGATGTATTAATTTATTTAATTATCACAGCAACTCTAAGAGGTAGGTGATATTGTTACCTTCATTTTAAAGATGAGGAAACGGGCACAGAGAGGTTAAATGACCTGCCCCACGTCCCACAGCCAACGAGTGTGGAATAAAGATTTGAACCGAGGCAGTTGGGCTCCACAGTCTTTGCTTTTCCTGTTTGAGCGTTGTAGTGAAAATACTTCACTATCAAAAAGCTATCAAATACTTGGTGATATTCTTTTCGAGAAAAATTTTATGAGAGGTAGAAAAAAAGACTCTCATTAAAATATCTGTGCTGCCCTGGGAAAGGAGAATAGCAGTACGTTGTTATTTCATTGGCCAGGGCTATTAGAGCTGTATTATTGAAGATGGCATGTATCATTTTAATTAAAATTCCTTACACCTCCTCAGGAGGCTGCACGTGCGCTCCGATTTGCATAAACAAATTGGGACCACGGTGGCTAGCTTTCCAAGGTGTAAGTGGGCCCTGAACCATCCCTTTGCCTGCGCTCCTGACCCTGTGATACTCATAAAGTGGAGTGGGGCTTTTCTTGTAGATGCAGTCCAGTTTTGCATTGTACCTAATAAAGGAACTTACCTACGTTACTCCCTTCAGTTTCCCCAGGGACACTGGGAGAAATGGCGCTTCGCCCCACCTACTTTGCCCTCCTAAATGAGGTCATCCAGCCCAGCCCTGCTACCTCTAGGTACTTCTCCCTACAGCATCCTGGGATCTTGCCATCTTTCTATTTTTGTAAGAGCAGGTCAAGAGATTCCGGAGTATTATAAATCTTTAAAAAATTGACGTTAAAGCCATTCTTCCTGCTGTTTGAAAGTAACAGGCTGACTAAGTTAATAAAACACCGTGAGGTATGATTTGCCAGCAACTGTGTTTGCACATCTTTGGGCTGATTACTTGCTCCTGCGCATCTCGGGATCCAGGCTTTGGACACCGGGAACACTGTCTGTGTGAGGGAGTACCCATCAGCCTCTGCTTGCGCCTGTGAGGAAGCCAATGCTTTAGCTGCTAGAAGTGTGCTCACCTCAAAAAATGCACATAAACTTTCTGATGTTTACTTGACTCTCTCCAAATGTCATAGGAAGGGAATTCTACGAGGTATTTGAGAAAGCAGCAGTTTGGGAATTCCACAGAACAACCTTTGTTAAAATATGCCAAGGGATTATTGATCATTCTATCCCCAAGGTCCTCACTGTGGAACCTCCTTATAGGATAAACAGACTTTAAACAGGGTCCTTTAGCACTTTAGTAATTAAAGTTTCTTGAATTGGGGCCAAGACACAGAGGAGCTATTTTGAATCCTCCCTTCTGCAGGAAAACGTTTTAAAGAGCTTGCAGTGTATCTGGTATTTCTAGTTCCATTTTAATCTGGGAAGCAGGTATTTCAAGAGAGAACCCTTTCACAATTAAACTCTGCTTGGTAGTTTAGGTCCCTGGTGATTGAGGGGAAGGTCCTCACGGGGTGGTCTCAGGGGACCCCCCCATCAGCCCCTGAATCCCCGTAGTGAACAGGCAATGCCATGGCTGTCCTCTAAATCTCACTGAGCAGCACTGGCCGGATCGAAACAGCATTATCGGTATTCTGATACAGGCCTCTGGTGCTGAAGCTAAATCAATGAAAATTTGGGGAGGTAGTTGAAAAATCGAATTTGTATATCTGATTTGTTTTGTATGTCTAGTCAGAGAAGCTTAGAATGAATGAGCACGAGTCATATAATTGCATAAAGAAATATATTACTGCTTTCTTTTATGCCTGTCCTTTGGACCTAAGCACATATTTGCAGTTACCAAAGATGAAGGGAGGCCTTTTAAGATTGCTTTCACTTTGGCCCGACTGAAAACCTGCAAGCAGCCCCTGGGCCTTTCCCTCAATTCCTACCTAATGAATGGCTGTCTCCCCATGTTTAGGAAGAGAATACATAGTCTTAAATCTCCAAATGCTGAAAACTTATTCTGAGTGTACAGGGGCAAGACGTTGATAATGTGGAAATAAATGACCAGTTTAATTGGTTGGGGATGACTTTAGGCTGTGTCTTATTTTGGAGGTAACAACTAAGCACCGCGGACAACAGGTACAAAGTGATTAGAAGTAAAAAGAAGCTCTGAAAGAAGATAGCGACCTCCAATTGTAGAGGTTGCAATTCCTGAGGTTACCATGGAGACAACAAGAGAAGATGTTTTGACTAGAGAATAAGAAAGTTTAGAAGGGATGGTCAAGCGGTACCTCATTAGCTCCAGCTAAGGATACCTTGCATGTGTATGTGTAGATACATGGGAAATGAATAGGTGCGTCCCCACGCTGTCACCCGTAAAGCAAGACCATGTTAGCAGCCCGGCCCCCCATAATGCAGTAAGAGGTCGTAGCATGCCCAGTGTGGAACGTCCAAGATACACTGCAGCGCCAGATGGGTAGCAGGAGGGATCCAGGATACAGGCTCTCTAGTCGTCTTGCAAAAGGTCAGGGCAGAGCTCTTTAAAGTTGTGCCAGCCTTCAAAGCCTGTTCTGACTGTTAAAGTAGCAGGCTCAAGACAACACCAGCCTCGTACGTCATTGGTTCATGTAGCACGGCTTAGGAAGGGCAGCCTGTGAAGGCTTTAGCAGGCTGAGTTAGCCAGTGGCGGGAAGCAGTGCCAATGACGAGTGAACTGGGAAGTCCATGAGATGACCGCTCCGGGGCCTTTTGCTGGCCTAGGCCCCTTCCAAGGCTGCAGGCTCACTATGGTCCAATTCATCAAGGTATCTTAGCTGCAAAGAATATGCAGCCAGACAATGAATAGAAAATGTTATAGTGGTACTGTCAGGCACTTAATGATTGAAATCCTTATGTTATTGTTCTGGACTTTGCGATAGATGTCATCTTTTTAAAAATTTATAATTTACTATCATTTTTTCCTCATTTTTAATAAACTTGATGCCCAATTTTATATTTGTAACTTTGTATTTTTTAAAGTGGTATAAATTTTAGGTGCCACGAAACAGGCCGGGGCCTCTGGGCCAACGCGATGTGCTTGCTGAGTTGAACGACATGGGCGGCTTCTGTGGTCGGAGATGCAGGGCAGAGGTCTCAGGCTGTGGGTCTGGGCCAGCCCTCATCTGCAGTAGAGGGTGTGGGAGCCTGACAGGGAGGTGTGGATGGTGGACCACCGTATGTTCAGCCGGGGAACGCTGGCCTTCGAAACAAGCTGGTGGAGACCAGTCAGAACACCTGATTTGTAACCCTAGTCTCCTCTGAGCAATCTTGCTGGGCCTTGGCCTTGGTCTCTTTGGCCCATGCTGGTTAACGGTCTTCTTGGCAGGCGCAAGTGAATCACACACGCTGGGGGTCAGGCTTCAGAATGCACTGAGCACTGCAGATGGAGCTGCCAGAGGCAGGGGTGTTACCTGGGGCTCCCCCTTGGTCTCTCTACTGATTTAGTCCAGAATCCACTCTATTGTACATATATATGTGTGTATATATGTGTATATATTTACATATATGTGTGTATATTAAAAAAATAGAGAAGAGTGCAAAAGTCCATCTTTCATCCATTGTAAAGGGCTTGCAACATCGCTGTAACTTTGAACTCTGCCTGTAATTGTGAACCCACTCAAACATTCCAAAAAGTGCTGGGAGAACAATTATGGCCTTGTGGCATATTAGCAAGTTTGATAACTGTTGAAGAAGATGAAGAAACATAATGTGTATGCTTTGGAGGAAAACCTCATCGAAACTGCATGGCAGGAAATCTTAAGAATTAGGGTTGTTTATTTGTTATAGCTTGGCAATAAATGTAAGAAAGACGTCTGTACAATATCTGTAACAATAAATATGTTGTACAAATAGAACTCGGATTTCTCTCATACACATGCCTGGCGAGAGTCCTCGCAATCATTTTAGCAGACATACTTATCTGAAGTCTGCAGTGATATCTTGCAGCTGTTGCATGCTTCTTTATCAGACATTCATTTTGTGATCCAGGTGGGTTTCTCCTGTTGACTGTTAGTACCAGCCACATGGAGGTGTATACAAATTATACTCAAACTTCGAGTCTTCTCTCTTGATTAGAATGCAGATATTTATGTCCACATACACTTTTCAAAACTGCTTTTCAGTAATGGCAAAGGAATAAGTAAAAGCACAAAAAAGATTCCACAGTCTGCTAAAGGTTGTGGCTTAAGGAAAAGCTGTTCTAATCTATTGTTCTCTTTCAGACACTGGAAGAGTACATGAACAAGCCTACATTTTAACTGTGCGCCTCCTTGGAGGCTCCGAGCACCACAGGCTGTGGATTTGTCCAGAAGCAATGCCTTGCCCAAGTGACTGAATAGAGCCTCCAGCACCATGCCAAAAAGAACTTAAAAGGGATTTTTTTGTTAACTAGCAGAAATTAAAGTTGTTTAACATAATGTATTTATCATTATTACATGTCTGTATTATATTGTATGTGATGACTGATTGTAGCTCTGGATGTTCACAGAATTGCTTCATAACTCAGTAGACTGAACGTTTTGTTTGCAATGTGTTAGCTCCTTGTAATATTCTAAGCTAATTTAAATGCATTTGTTGTAGTGTGTTTTTGCTGCACTTGGTCCTCTTACTGACAGGCTGAAAACTGTATTGTAATAACTCATGATTTAGAATGTAAAGTAGCAACACTTTTCTAAATATTTAGCTTTTAAAATTGTATGATGGATAATTCAAAATCATGTTAATTAGTCCAGAGTTTATACATAATGTTAGACATTTTTAATACACTTAATAATAATAATGTAATTTCAGTCCAGATACAGTGTATCTGGTTTTAATGTCCTGAATTTATTTATTTGTCAGGGTTGGAGTGAAGGAGAATAACCAAAGATATTATAGGGGTGAAGTGTTTCTGAGGCCTTGGAAGGTCCTCTCATGGCTGAGGTTTTAATTTTACTTTTTAATTGAGTATAAAAACACAATAAACTCATGTTTTCTACAAACTCTATATATTGATTAAGGTTTTTAGACATCTGAAGATACAGTGTCTATGACTTCCTTCATTATAAAATAATAGCATAATAGAGATTAATAACAATAGTAATAATTATTACTACTACTCAGTAATCTTATATATTTCAAGCACTCTTAGTTGCTTGAGAGATTTTGTTTCAAGTACATTTTAATGTATTTCTAAGATATTTGAAAACTTACTGTTCGTTAGGCTTACTTAGAGCATTTAATACAGGGTGAGCAACAGTAGGTTTGTAGTTCATATGGAAAATAATATAATAATAACTAATAATACAAGAATGAACTGTTTCATGTACTCATAACTGCAAACTACTTTTGCCCAACCCTATTTTATTGCTATCTGGTGGAGGCCTTTTCTCCCTTTTTCTTTCATCACCTACCCCAAAATATTTGCTGCTGACCATCATTGCGAATATGTCCCATTCATGCTTCCTGGAATGGAAGTTCTATGTAACGAGGTAGTAAATGTCATCAGACATTGTATGGAAGTAGCTGGTAATGTTTGGTCTTACTGCCCCACTTTTATGTCTTACCCGTGCATGTGCTATGTGAGTGTTGAGGTCTGGTATCATGTGCACTGGAGCGGGTAGGGACCTTCGAGTGCTTTTTCTAAGAGTGTGATTTCTATTGGGTTTTCTAGGTGATCTGATAGGGTAGACTTTAGAGAACTTGAGGGAGAAAGGTTCTCATTGATTTCTCTTACCAGAGATATTTAGGGAAGAATGGCAAGGCAGGAGCAGCAGAACTGAAGGAAAAATCAACCAGTTTCTCAACAGAACCATCATTAAGTGGACAAAACTCAGATTAGTATGCGAAGTAATGATTGGGCTTTCAACATCTAACGTTTTCTCAATTAATCATGTAATTACAATTATGGCATCAGACTGGAGTTTGACTATCATTTTTGATCACTTTGTTTACCTACTTATTCAGTTTGTGGTTTAGCTTTTTGTTGTTGTTATTGATATGGTGGAACTCTTTTTAAAAACATTTTGTAAAGATGGACTTTGAACATGATTTTTTATGTGTTTTACATTTTAGACATTGTCTAGCTATTTATAGACAGGGCTTCTCAGGCCTTACGTCAGCATCACCCATAGAAAATGAGTATAATACAGTATGGCATACTAGGGTAAATTTGAGGGATTTTGGGGACATCTTCATGGGCCTTGGTGAAAATAATCATTATACTTTCTTTATATTCTATAATTATAATAAAACTACCAAGTGAAAGGAAAGATACTACATATTAAATTTTATAAAATGTCTGAATAAAATGTTATAACATTTTTAAGTGAGGAACTTGAGTGTGCTTTCATGAAGAGATATTTAAAAAAATCAGATTTCATGCTTGAAATTGTTACCCATAATTCCTGGTAAATTCACTGTAATAAGACCTCTTCATTTTCTTGGTGCTTGTCATCACAGACAAACTTCACAAGTATGTGACAGCAAATGATGAAATTACTTTGTTTCTGTTGACTTCTTTCTCACCTTTCACCCACATTTTGATAATCTAATCTCTTTACCAATAGTTAATCATGTAGTCATTCTTTAAGGCTAGTAAATCCTTTTCTTTCATTAACTTATATAAAGCTGGCATTGTGATAAAGCAAATGAATTTTTATAATCATATATATATTTATTTTTTAAGAAAAGTTTATTTTTTATTGTATTTCTTTCCATTACCATTTCTCTCTTATTCCCTCTTCTACCTCCACCCATTGAAGCAGTCGGAGGGTTAGCTCACATTTGGAACCATGGGTTCTCATAATTCTTCCTTTTCTTCAGCCTTAATGTTTTATTTACGTCAAAATATTATCAGCTAAATTATGCTGACACCTTTTAGTAAACATCCATTTAACACACAGGATTAGTGAACATTTTAAACATCTGTGAGTAAAAAGTATGAAGCAATGCTCTCTTGTAAGTTATAACAATATCCGGTGTAGCTCATGAGGCCCTACTAACAATGGCAAAGGCCCACGTCAGTCACGTGATTGCCAAATTGCTCATTTTACCAGCCCCCATGAAAACTCTCAGCGTTTCCAAAGGGAAGAAGAAAAGTGTCACTTTTGAATAATGTTATTAGTAAACAGATAGGGGACATGTCAAAGACATGGAAATAATTCTAATCTAGACGACAGTTAAATCATAAATGTATCATCTCAGATTAATCTACCCTTGTTAAGAACTACACTGAGAAATGCTTAGAACACTTTATTTTGTAAGTAACAAAACAAACTAGTTAACAAGTTATAATGGGAACACTACATAAATTAGTACTGATGGCACAAATTCAAGGTGAAAACCTTGAGATTTAGTTAATATCTGAGTTTATTCACAAAGAACTAAACAAAAGTAAAAGTTCATCAGTAGGCCTGAATTCCATATTAAATAGTACTATCAAAACGTGTATCTGACATAGCCCTACTGTTATAGGCTTTTCTGTTTTTCGCCTTACCTGACAAAAATAGATTATCATTGTTTAATACCAAAGTACATTTTCTGTGAGATTTTTCAAGTTTGTCAAGTGTTAAATGAGAATTGAAAAAATTCTAATAACCTTTTTGCATTATTGAAAAACGGTCACTGGCTTGCTTTACTTTCATTCCAGAGCATCTGATTGAACTTAATCCAAAATTTCAGCAACCATGTGGAAAAATGTATTAACATTTCTGAAAAGTAAAATTAAACAGAGCTCACCAGTGATGTTTCATGGGATAATAACATGAATCCTAAAGAATTATTAGATACAGAAGAACATCTGTGTATGTTTGAAGAGAAGCTTTATCATTATTTTAAGGAATTTGATATGGAAAAAAAGTTTGAACAAATTAAAAATTAACTTGCTTTTCATGGACATGTACCACAGAGGTGATTGCAGGGGGAAGAGGGTGGGTGTAGGTGGAAGAGGATATAGGGGAGATAAATGGTAAAGGAAAACATGCAATAAAAAATAAACTAAAAAATATATATAGCATTATAAAAATTCACTTGCTTTATTACAATAAATGCCAACTTTACATAAGATAATGAAAGAAAAGACGTTAGTTTTAAGGAATGATTGCATAATTACAGGTGAATGGATTAGATAATCAAAATGTGGGTGGATGGTGAGAAAGAAGTCAACAGAATGTTAGACTTTGGCGCTCTGACTGGATGGCTCGGTTGGTTGGAGCATCATCTCATACACCAAGAAAGGTTGCGGGTCCCATCCACGGTCACAACACATACCTAGGTTGTGATTTGGAGCCCTGGGTGATGTTTCCCTCTCTCCCCTTTCCCCTCTCTAAAAAAAAAAAAAAAAAAAATCAATAAAAACGTATCCAGTGAAGCTTAAAAATAAAAGAGTTAGACTTTGGCTAATTATAATATTAAAAGCCAAACTGAATTGGTAGGTGGATGAATAAATAGACCAAGGCACATAATAAAAAAATGAATAAAATCAATTATGTGCTATTTGGAATAACCTCATGTGATAATAGTTGTAAAGAAAACAACGTGTAAGTACTTTTTCTATTAGTTCAAAACTATTTAAAATGTAAGAGCATAGAGCAAATTAAGGTGAAAGAAAATTTAACTCATAAAGTAAAAATCCAACGAGCTTATTATTTTAGGAAGTGTTAAAATGTGTAGACACTCTGCTCTCTGTGCATTCTATATTCAAAATCTTATGAGCCAAAATATATAATTGGTACACTTAGGCATTTTTCTGAGGCAGCCATCCAAACACTTCAAATATAATTTGAACTTGTGAACTTCTGAAGCAATGGAAAATAGTGGTTTAATTTTCTTTTTCTAAATCTGTATGATTTTTAGCCATGGGTTTCAGAGCTAGCAAGTGGGCCAAAAATCACTGGTTGGAATAGTCTGAGCCATATGATTAGATATCATATTTATGTTTAAAGCATCAGCATGGACTAGGAACTGGGGACCTTCCGGCTAGTCCCGGATGTCCCACCAACAAGGTTCATGAACTTGCTCTTTGGAATGAATGGAATGCCGGAGTCAGACGGGAACTTGGAAGTGAGCTAATCTGAACCACTCCTTATACACAAGAGGAAAGAATAACCAATACACCAACAATTACGCTTTGATCAGGTCCCAGTGCTAGTTAGTCCATTGTTTAATCAAACCATGTCTTGATCAAAGTGTCCCCTCATGGAAGTATTTGATGAGCCTGTGTACTGGTATGAAATACATGCAGAATGACATCCGAGCATGTTTTTAACCCTTTTAAATGACACAAGTGAAGTACATTGAGTGCACTTTAAATGAAGGGTGCCTTACACGAGGAGAGAGAAGTGCTACTCCAGGAATGCAGATAAAAGGTGAATTACCAGATTTTCTTGTTTAATTTTGGAGGTGGAATTTCTTACATGTTTCAGAGGGAAGAGTATTTTTATTTTTATTTTTAAATTTTTGTGGCTGTTGAATCAGAAGGACTAGTGTTTGGGAAAAAAAGATCACTGCCTTCTATGACTATTTTCTGCACTTAGCTAAGGCTTCTCATTTCAACTTTGTCGGAATCTACCTATGAAGTAAGACCTTCATGTCTGGTTCGGAGCCCTGGAGCCAGGGCTGAGTGAAACCAAACACTGCTTGAAAAATGAGGCAGATACCAGCTGCTTATTTACCAAATCATTTGCTGCTTCCTGTGGGGCACACAGCTCAACTTCAGACTTGGTTGAAGTTTGGTTTCTCCGTGGCAGACTCATGGCCAATGGATTGTGGGTTGAACTAGCATATGCCCAACAGCAGACCTGACTCATACACACCCTCCCACGTCATCCTCCATTCTCCCTCTTTCCCTGTTTGCAGCTGCAGGGGGACACTCCAGGATCCAGAGAAGCCAGAGCCATGAGACGGAAGATACTTAAAAAAGCTTGTCAAGGAAGACAACCAGGAGCCACACCGGACTGAAATGTGTGTCCGAAATAAACTTCTAGTGTGTTAAGCCACTGAACTCTCGAGGTTGTTTGTTATAGCGTGAGTCTGCCCTAATACATGAAACAATTATGGGCTACCATCAGTACGATGTGGATACTTATAATCAAGTTTATTTTCAGAGAATGAAAAAATATAGCAGCTTTTAGAGTTAATACAAGCAACAAAGTATGGGTCCCAAGAACCCATACCAGAGCCTGACACACAGTAAAATAGCAATACATATTTGCTGAATGAAAGTTGGATGATGAAAGATTAAATTCAACATGGCAGTCACTTGGCTGGAGGAGCTCCTATGATAGAAGTAAAGTGATCAAAATTCAAAATGAGCACTGACCAGTGGTACCATAAAGATATATGCTATTTCTTGTCAAATAAGAAACAAGAAAACAAGTGGGTTGGGACCAGAAGTTGAGTGTCCACATTCTCAAGCCAGATTTGTACCCCCTACTTTTACTGACAGGCCTCTATAGTCCTCTATGGTCCCCCTGTGCCCCCCAACAATCCGGTACTGGAAGAGGGAAGGGTGGAGTGTCAACTCCCTTGTTGGAGCAATGCTCTGAGCTCCTGGGGTGTGAAGCCAACAGGCTCAGGCTCCCCAGTTTATTAAGCTCCATGTCTAATTCCCTTTGCTTCCCTTTCCTTTGTTAGTAATTAGCTAGCTCACTCTAGCAGAAGGTGGTGTTTGCCATAGGAATGATTGAGTACCAATTACAGTTCACACTAGACCTAGCTAAGATACTACTCTAAGTGACAAGAAAGGCAGTTTCTAGCATTTGTTTGTTTGTTTGTATTTAAGTTTTATTTAGAACAGATGCATAGGTAGGGAAGGAGAGATAGCAGTAAAGAAGAAAATTATATTTCATGTTGGTAAGTATAGTCACCATATGTTTGATTCTTTCATTTCATCCTCTTGTCTATAGGTGGAAAAGTAGTAAAACAAGAATTTTAAATGAACTGCAATTGTGAAAGAGACCTGAGAGTCAAGTTGAATTATTTTATTTTTATTGATTTTTAGAGAGAGATAGAGGAGAGAAAGAGAGAGGGGCACACATCAGTATGTTGTTCCACCACTCATACATTCATTGGTTGATTCTTGTATGTGCCCTGACTGGGGATTAACCCCACAACCTTGGCGGATCAGGATGACACTCTAACCAACTGAGCTTTCCTGTCGCAAATGCATGTGCTAGGCCCTTGGCCTGAAATATCCCACCTTTTTCTTTTCTACCTTGAGGGTGTCCTGCTCGCTGTTGAACTGGCAACTCTTGGTCACCACCCAGGCCTCAGTTCAGATGTCAGCACCTGCAGAACAGCTCTCATTACATCCTTCCCCCGGATTAATGACTTGTATGCAACAGGAGCAGAGAACATGTGGTTTGTTGATATGTCATCATACATTGATAACAAGGCACATTGGAACAGGGTGTGCCTCTTCTTCCAGACAGTCACTTCTTCAGGACAGAGGCTGTGAGCTTCCTATTGTTATCTAGATGGTAACTTCATATTTGCTGCATAAATATATATGTCACATTTTCAAACTTTAGAGTTGAAACTGTGACCATGGGGGCCCCACCAACCATATCCTCCTGGTCACAGTTGACTATAGACTATAGTCCCACTCTCCCTTTTTAATGCTCTAAGATTGTTGAAAGAGCCACTTGAGGAGATATATCATTTTCTCTGATTATCACTTGTACAGGAAAGTGTTAACTCAGCAGGTCTGTGTTGCTCCAGTCCTGCACACTCCAAATAAACACCTGCCTCCACAACTGGCTGGCACTTGGGAGACAGCTTCTGAGCCCTTGGAATACTGTGCCAGATAAGAGTGTTTTTGCATGCCTGTGAGCTTGGGCCAGGCCGTACAATTACTATTCTAACAATGTGGCTTAATGTGAACACCATTTTGCTCTGGGTTGGGGGCTGGAGACTGAGTAGCTGAAATCAGTCACATGGGTTCCACGTACTTATGTGACTGAACCCCCAAAATCCCTGGATACCAAGGCTCGATGAGCCTCCCTGACTGGCGGCACTTTGCATGTGTTGTTGCACTAGGTTGCTGAGAAAATGAAGCATATCCCTGTGTGACAGCACTGAGGAGGGTCCCTACGAGCTTACGTCTCCTGCACTTGTTCCATGTGCTTTCTCCCTTTGCTGATTCTATTCTATATCCTTTTACTACAATGAACTACCACTGTAACTAGAATAGCTTCTGAGACCTGTGAGCCCAATGAATCACTAAGCCTTAAGCGGGTCTTAGGGACCACCTTCCAACTTCGGTTGCTATACCTCAGTAGTATGGTATATGAAAACAAATAATTATAGTGACCAGCAAGGGGAGAGCCTGGTGTTTTGGGGGTAGAGGGCAACGGGTTCTTTGAAAAGGTTCTGTCTTTCTTCTGCTTTCCTGGGGTTCTGCAGTTAGAGCCAGAATTGGCAAGGCTGGGGTCAGGAAGCCTTGCTTCTTCTAACACAAAATGTACCTCTACGTTCCCAAAAGAAGGAGATGAAATAAAGAGTAAATATATATATCTGGAAATTTTTGAAGATTTGGGGGCTCTAACTCTGCCCAGGGCAGCTTGTTCACCAACCTTCCTAGCATCCTTTGGGCAGCAAGAAAGGCAGCCCTGCATGGGAGCGAGTGGAGAGGTGGCCTTTGTCAACCTTGCTGACTGTCGCAACCCTCTAAGACCAGGGAAATCTCTTTATGTATTCCATTTGATAAACTCTTGAAATCAGCCCTTGACATCTCTGAGTTTATTAGTAAGGTGGGTTTTGGACTCGGAATTTCAGGGTTCGTATTCTGATGCTGTTACTTGCCTATGGTGACTTTGGGCAGATAACTTCTGCTTGTCTCAGCATCCTCGTCTGTGTCTGGATAGGGTCTGGTACCTAGTACGTGCTCAATAAATGTTAGCTGCTGTCATCGGTTTCTATTCTGGCTCTATCTGATAGGCAGCAGAAGAGCTGTCCTAACTATAGTGTTGAGAAGAAGGTTTATGTTGCCTAAAATAGCTTTATGGAGCTGAGACAAGGATGGAACTGGGTCAGCATTTTGAGAGTGGATGACAGAAATTGCACTTAAATACCATTTCTTACATAGGCTATTCGAGGAAGAGGATTTCTTCATGGCAAATAGGCTGGAGTGTGTCCCTGGTGGATTTCTTCCTCCTCCCCCGCCCCCCCGACCCTGTTCTCCTCCTCTGACTTCTGCCAGGGCTGTGGTGGGCTCTATGGGCAGAAGCTGGCCCGGACACATTCCTCACTTCACCAGACAAAGCAAGCGTGAGACTAACATCATCCCGGAGGCCAAGGGGGCAAATCTGACAAGACAGAAACTCTAATCATAGGCAAACTCCAGGTTTAAAATAGTCTCTTCCTTTGACATAGTCAGGATAATCCCCAAATGATAAAGCCTATTTTTACACAGGTTTGAAAGGCCATAGGCCAGTTGTGTTCCCCAGAAACAGAATGTCATCAGTGTGCTGGGGGACCTTACATGACACAACTAGGCTGCTCCTTTACAGAAGAGTTAAAAAAAAAAAAAAAAAGACATAATGGGCCATTTAATTTCTCTGGGGTCATGACTCCATTTCTGACCTCAAAAGTGTTAGCAAGATGGACATGTTTAAAAAAACAACAACAATAAGAATTCTTAGCACAAGTGTTTTGTCTTTAACAAAAATTTAAATTATGTTTAACAAAAACCCAAAACTAAAAAATAACTCCCACTATTGGATGACACAGGTAAACAGCCTACATTTCTGAAGAAGAATTTGTGAGTGGGTATAAATAACATTATACTGATCATGTCCTTTGACACAGGAATTCTGAGACTTGAACGCGGGTGTTAGCAAGCTGATTTGTGGGCTGAATCCAACCTTGACCTGTTTTTGTATGGTCACCAAGGTAGGGAAGGTCTGTACACTTTTAAAGGGTTTGTTAAAAGAGGAAGAGGAAGAGGAGGAGGTGGTGGAGAGGCCAAAGGAAGAGCCAGGAAAGGAGGAGAGGGAGGAGGGAGAGAAGGGGAAAGAAGAAGAGAGAGGCTGCACCACAAAGCCTTCATTTTTACTGTCTTTCCACAAGTATGCCTACTCCTCATCTTAGCTCAGCAGTAATCCCAAACATGGAAAGTCTACACGAACAAGGATAATCTTTGCAGTATTCTTCTAGTAGTTCAAATGATTGGGAACAGTCTAAGTGCCCAGGATAGAAGAAGAATTAAGTAACTATTAAATAACTCATGGAAGGGGATGTTTTACCCCCACTAAAGTGATAGCTAGTGAGGGTCATGGGTCTAAGATTATGAGTTTTGCCTATATGAGGGACACTAGAGACACTTTAAGGACTTCCACAGCTCACAGACATTTTCCTGCTTCTTAGCGCTCAATGCAGATGCTGGAGAAAGCCACACATTTTAAAGTGTGAGGATATTTTGCCTTGAACACGAGGATCTTGACCTAAGGAATGGACCCCGAAAACATGATACTTGTGCCCTTGCTTTGTGGACTCTCCGAGCAGGCAGGTGACACCCAGAGTTGCAGGGGTCACTTGGGGAGATGCCCTAGCTCAGGGTGGGATTTTCTCCTAAGGAAGCGTCTCCTTCCTCTGGCAGCCAGCAGGACCCCGGCCGCCACATTCTGCAGAGTCTAGTGTGGTTAGGTGGGATTCTTATGCCCTTTACTTGACATGTCTTTGCAGACCTGAATACAGTAAAGCATGTTACATATATCTCACTATATGGAACTTTGGTCATAATTTGTATAGAAGTCTGGCTTCAGAGACATGGCCAGGAATATAATCAGGGTCATGTTCTTGTTTTATTGCAAAACGTTAGGTATAGTTTACAGTGTTTGCCCTTTTCATGGAAAGAGGTAATGTCCATCGTTTCAGTCTTCCCTACAAAGAATTGGGGAAGAATCGCTGGTGCCAGTGATTTCTTAGGGACTGAGCAAAGCACAGTGAGTGCAGATAGGTCTCTCTCCTCTGTTGCGCTGAACCCTGCTGTCACCCCACGCTACTCATAAGAGAATGTCCAAGCTCCTTCGTGCGGAACCAGGTCTCGTCATGGTCTCTCCAGCCTCATTGATCACAGGGCCCCTTATTCAACGGTGCTGCCAACACATGACACACTCCTGTTTTCTGCAGGTTTGCATATTCATAACCTACCAAGTTATGCATCATTTCTTCAGAGAGTCCTAGGATGACTGCTCCAGTGAAGCAGCAGACTATCTCTTTCCCCTGCCACTTGCATTCCCATAATTCCATTTTATATTCTTTGTCACACTTACGTTATTTGAAATTATCCTATTAGTTTGTTTGGTGGTTAACCTTTTTATTTACCTGTGCATGCGTGTCTTTGGGTACTTACCCTCCCCCTCTTCTCAGCAGGGATCTGTGTCCCCAGCACCTAGAACACTGTTTAGAGGAGAGCCTGGTACACAGTAAGTTCTCCAAGTTTCCTTTTTTCACTGTGTAGCAGAGGACACCTCCTGTTCTTTAAGACCCAGAGGTCACCCTCCCAGACCTTCCCAGGTAGGGAGTGTGCCTCCTCCTCTGTGTTCTGACAACACAGCTCTTCCATAGCTTCTGTGGTCAAGTTATGTATCAAATCCCCCACTAACCTGTGAGGAGCCTGGTGGGGCAAGAACTAGTCTCTCTGTATCCACAGCTCACAACCTGGCTTCTAGTAGGGCAAATTTTTGTTGCCTGGATGAATAAATGAGTAAGTCCACAGTAGTTTCCCATTGAATACTTACATTGTGTTGACTTCAGTCTACAACTTCTCTATTCCTTTTCCTTAAAGAGGAAGAAACAAAAAATACACATTGCTATATAGTACCCTAATATTATGCTATACCTATTAACCTAATATTAATTTTACTCAAGTTTAAAAATATGTGTGTTTCTGGAGAGGAGAAGCTTGATTTCTATTTGGCTTAGCTTTTTTCTTTCTTGTCTCTCCTAACTTGATACACAAACAAGAACTAGAAATCATGTGAATGCATAATACTTCTGGCTATTATTTCACTGTTATTCACCTCTTTCCCCCATTAAGGGCATTTACAGTGTCATAGAAAATGGAGTTCTTGAAATAACTTCTAAGAGTTCATTTCATGTTTCCATTAGGTTAGATTGTATTCAGGCCAGACTCATCACATACAAAGAGGCAGAAGCTAATTGGAGCCAGGGCTACATAGCGGTTGGCATAAGATACAGTAAGGGCGGACATTATTCAAATGTTTGAGGTTAGAGATGCAAGAGAGATGGGAAGACTGCTCACTTATTCATTGCTTTGTTCATTCATCCATTTGCCCATTTTATACATACCTTATTTAGTAATGCCTCCATTGAATTTAGAGAGTGTGGAGGGAACCATGCTCATGGGCAAGAATCAATGAGTTTGTAAAAGAGCACCTAGCTTGGAGTGGGAGAGGTCCACAGGGTGCTCAAGTTCATATTGGCGCTGATCCTGAAGAAACAACCATGTTTAAAGCTGTGGAGTTGAACCTGGTTTGGATCCTAGCTCTGCTACTTATTCTCTGTGGGACCTTAGGTTTTCCTTAACTTCTCAATTTTCCATCAGCAAAACTGGGTGGGAGGGACAGAGCAGAAATCCTCATTTCTTTTAAGGTTGTTTTGAGCATTAAATAAAGTAAAACTTGTAAGAGCTTAGTTCAATGCCTGACAATTAGAAAGTGCCTAGTAAATGCCAGTTAAACCCAATTATGGGTACTTGAATGAATGAAACTAAGCTGTTACAGTGACAGTCAGCCATCCTCCTGAAACATCCATACCACAGTCAGAAAAGAAATTGGAGATTGGCAATAATAACAGGAAAATAATAGCAACCAGCATCTCTTGAGAGCTCACTGTCTCCAGGTGCTATGCTAACCATTTGAGTGGGTGATGCCATTTATTCTCTTCAACCAGGTATAACTAACTAACGAGAATGAAATTTTAATTTCAGCTACACTAGTTACCTCCACTCACAGTCTCACAGAAAAGTGGCAGGTGTGCACAGGTCTAAATAATTCATTAGTTGACAATTCTTTTGGGTTCATCTACTTAGAAAAAAATGGCACAGTGACACTTTCACACCATGAGCTTGGGCCTTTCCCAAAACTGGACTGTAGCTTTAGACAACTCCCAGGCAGCTACTGCCTCAGTTTTACTATTTGCTCTTTAGGGACGGACTTCAGTATTGACTTCAGATAACAGTCTCACTGCCAAGTGACTTAATTACCAATTCAGTCCTATTTCCACTCATTTAATGGGGCTCCAGTCAAAGGAGGGGGAGAAGTGAAAAAGGAAGGAATGGAGGAAGAAAGGAAGGAATGGAGGAAGGAAGGATGGAAGGAAGGAAGGAAGGAAGGAAGGGAGGGAGGGAGGGAGGGAGGGAGGGAGGGAGTAACATCCAAAGCCACAAAATCCTGCTTTGAGTAAGTTCTGCAGTGTAAGTCACAGGTGGGGGTGCTTTTTAACCTTAATTAAGGATATCTTAAATAAAATGTCCCTTGGTCCTGGTTTATTCAGATAAAACCAGATTAAGCCAATATAAAAGGGATAGGTTCAAATGGGTGCTTGATGGAAAACAGGAGATAAACTTTTGGCCAGGACTCCCATAAATTGCCTGGGGCTCTTGATGTTATATTTAGTCTTCTAAATTCAAGCCTGCATCAGAAATACAATAACTTAGAGGAGCTTGATGTAACTGATATACAAGCTCCTGAGTGTCCTTGAGGGGTATAATTCACACAACAACACACAGCTATTCTTGTTTTTCTGCGTCATTCCCTCTTCAGGGAGAATTTTAAATCATCTGTGGGTAGACAGTTCAGCCAGCTAAAAGTAAAGTCTTTTATTTTTATCAAATAGATTTTGTGCAAATAAAACAAAACAGCACAGAAATCTCATTCCTCTTCTTGAGTATTTTCTCTGTGTTTGTTTTTTACCTTAGCAAAATAACCAAAGTCATTTTTCCTATAATGGCCTTACTATATGCTGAATATATATTCATGCCTTCAGGAAATATTCGGCAACAATTGCCATGTACTATGCCTTTATACTAAACTGTAGGGACAAAAAAAAAAAATGACTAACACAGATCCCCTGGTCTCTAGGAACTTATAGACTAGAGAGAAATACAGATAAATAGGCAAGCAGTGTGAAATTGCTAAGACAGGGAAGTACTGGAGAGGCCGGAATTACCAAGCCTGAGTACAGGTCACCACTGAGTGGAGGTAAGCAGGTGTCAGAGAAGGACTCCTGAGGCTGACATAAAAATCATTGAACATCAGTCTTTTATTTAACAAATATTTACTGAGGTCTTTATCTGCACAAGCATTCTTATAGACCCTAGAGATCCTGTAATGAACCAGACAAAATCTCAATAACAACTATATATTATCATTTTAAGTAGTGCTAACTGCTAAGAGAAACTAAAGCAGAGAAATGGGAAATAAAGCATTTCCAAAGAAATAAAAATAAAACTTCTCTTTACCTTTTGAAGCAAATTCAAATTTTTTACCATCATCTACTTCAACCTAGCCCTTGCCAACACCTCTATCTTCGGGTTCCTCTCCCTGTTGTTTATTTTACTGTGACCATATTGGTTTTCACTCCTGATTTGTGAGAGAGCCCCACCAAGGTCAGCCAAACCACCTCCCTAAGCCCCTAGACACGTGGGCAGCACAAGCTCAGTGTTGTATTCTACAGAGGTTTTGTGGTTGTTTCTTACAGGCGCCATTTGGCAATAAAGAGCCAAGTGGCTGGCTTCCTTTGCTTATGTTTGCATGCCTCCCACTCAAAGTGGTGGTTTCCGGTGGTTCCATCCTTTTCTATTTCTTTATTTTTTTTAAAGTTATTTTATTTTTCTGGTATCAATTACTGTACCAGTTAGGGCCTAGTCACAAAAAACAGTTATCAGTCATCTGAGCAGAGAACATTTAATATAAAGAATTGGACAGACAGAATGAAGGCTGGAAAAGGCTGAAAGGGGACCCTTGATGTATCACTGAGGTGGCGGCTGCAGTTAGCACTTTAGGGAACAGAGAAAGGAGGCTGGAGTTATTAGCACCCAGAACCTTGGAGCGGGGATCCTCCAGAGCTGGGCCTGGGCCTCTGAGGGGTTTCAAACTTGGAGGAGAGCCCGGCTGTTACTGACATTCAGACCTCTGATGAGGAAGAATGAGGGAAGGAACAGGAGGAACGATGTTGGACATCTTGTGGAGCCAGGAAATGAAGGTTCACTGAAGGCTGTAGGCACATCACTTTACACTTACGGTGTCAGGAAATTTATCTGACTTGGT
This sequence comes from Pteronotus mesoamericanus, assembly GCF_021234165.1. Taxonomy (NCBI): domain Eukaryota; kingdom Metazoa; phylum Chordata; class Mammalia; order Chiroptera; family Mormoopidae; genus Pteronotus; species Pteronotus mesoamericanus. Next base: position 4,910,193 of record NW_026555277.1, read on the forward strand.
TTATTTTGGGAATGGAGTAAGGAAGTAGCATGTAAGATAACATTCCAGAAGATTTAGGATGTATTTCATGCAGGTACCTGTCACTTTTATTATTTCACTTTAAAGTCGGTGTTGACACAGATGAAATGCAGAACATAGATAGGAGTTCAACAGAAGTACAATGGCTGATTCCTGGAACAGAAAGGCCACACCCTGGAGCTCAGCACAGGCTGGAAAGTGCAGAGAGTGTCTGAGCTGGACAAAACTGAGTTCAAATAGCAGCTTTGTCACAAGCTGAGACATTACTCCAGTGATTTCCCTGTACTTCAGATTTTACCTGATTAGGATTGTTACTGCCATCCAGCTTGGAGTTAAAATCAAAGTGCCAGCGTGCCTCCCACACTTATCCATGCTTCATTTTGGTCCCTCTCTTCCTCTAAAACTGTGTATTATAATAACCACCAATCACCTGCTTATTTATAATTTCTACTGATTATTTGTGATGTTTCCCCTTTTCCCCAATAGATGTCTACAGTTTGGATCTGTTTAAGGTGACCTCCTGGAATGGCCTCACTTTCTGACATACTCCCACATTTGGGAAACTCCAGATTAAATACTAGAAAGGTTAGAGGCTCTTAGGCAGACGTCCTCCAGAAGAACAGTAGGCATAGTCTCAATGATAGTGACAATAACCAGTTGTAATCAGTGCAGAAATGACCCCCTAAAGACGGGGGGAAAAGCAGAGAGCTTTGACCATTAGGTGAAGATATACAATTCAGAAGATGCACATTTACATAAACTTTAGAAAAGAGAGTCAGGGAATAAGAATTTTTCATGGTGACCACAGGCATTTCCCAAAGGATTGGGTTTCCAAATCTATGTGAGCAAAATTTTATCCTTCTGCAGAAATGAAGGACTCTACATCAGCTTTCCAAAGCCTATTGAAAATATCAGTTTAGTTCTTTTGTTATTGTTGTTTTCTGTTTAATTCTTACCAGTACTCATCAGGCATCTATCTGCTTCTCATTCTAAGTTGCTTTCCTTTGCAGACTTGCAGGTTAGGGAGGAAATGCCCTCTGCTAGTGTCATATTTTATAGGACAGCTCCTTCTCTCACTATAATTTAGTAAATTAGTAGCTGGTTTTCTGTTACCAGTCAATCTGTGTAAATTTGGGAGATAATGTTATCCTGAGACCTACCTTCAAACTACTCAAGGCCAACATCAAACTAATGAGGACTAGTTTTCCATGTCAATATATGAGTATGCTAAGGGATCTTGAAAGTCCTTCTACTCTAAAATTATCTTTCCTACCTGACTGTCATGATATCTGAAATATTATTAGACTTATGCCATTAGGCTGTGGGTCTTCAAGTTACCATCATGTAAATTCAATTCAACCGCACAAATTCGTATTGGGTTGACCTTTAGTGCAAAGCATTGTGATGTGTGCTCTGAGCAAAAGAACAAAAGAAAAATCAGGGTAATAATAAAGTAAGTTTACCTTTCTCAAGAGCCACAAAACAAATAGTAAGATACAATGAAAATTACTATATTAAAAATACTTAAAGGAATAATAAAGACTCTGTAATAAAAATTCCAAGAACTAAGTATTCAGTGAGTACTGGAGTGACCAGATATATGGCTTGAGCTGGGACTCCAGAGGAAGACCAAGCAATCCATTTGTAGTCATCAGTGATTTAGGCTTAATCTGTTAATGAGATATCCAGTCTCTTTGGGAAAGAAGAAAAGGGCTTAGATTGGCTCTGATGGCATGGCCCCAGGGACCAAACAATGAGAGAAGCCTGGGTAGGAGGCCCCAGGAGAAATACCTGGGGAGCTGAACTCTGACGTAATCCAGAAGTTTTCAAGGGCAAATTTGTTTCATTATTTGCACAGAGATGTCAGAGTTTTGTTGAATTGTGTGACTTGGGGGTTACGTGGTGCATTTGAACCTCTCATTGAATAAGTATCAGAAAGTAGGGGAATGACTGGTGCATAACCTGGTAAAGTCCTTCGACCTCATGAAGTAAAAGGCAAACAGGAATTGGACGCTATTAAGATGTTGTAAGCAAATTATTATGTACTGGACCTTTGTGCCTGCCTCCCACAAATTCATATGTGGATACCTTAACCCTACTGTGAAGATATTTGGAGGTGGGGATTTTGGAAGGTCATTAGGGTTAGATGAGGTCATGCTGGTAAAGTCCGCATGACGAGATTAGTTTCTTTGTAAGAAGACAAAGGACTAGAGCTCCTTCTTTTTCTGTACCATGTTGTGGCTAAAGCAAAAAGGCAGCCACCTGCAAATTGGGAAGAACACCCTCTCCAGACACAGTTTCTGCAAGCACCTTGATCTTGGACTTCCTAACCTCCAGAACTGGGAGAAAAACATATTTGTTGTTTAAGCTGCCCAGTCTCTCGTATTTGTTACAGCCGCCCGAACTAAGACACAAATCAATACAAAACATGCTGTGAAAGGAATTATATTCTTTCAGCATTTTAGATAGGAGAACTCACAGCAAAGATTTGGTATTGCTTGACAGGAGGAGGAAATCATGTTTTTAGTTTTCTAGTCAAACTGACTATACAATTGGAGTTTTCACAGTTTAAACTTTCTTTGAGTTGAGGTCATCATTACCAGTCAGGGGAAGAGGAAGCCGTTATGACACACGTGGAACTCTGGAGGGCATCTAGGTCATTGTACCCTGTCATTACCATTCTCTTCCTGCTCCTCAGAGAAGAAGGAGGCTTTGACGTCAGGTGCAGATGAGTCATCTTTCCTCCCAGGGCCTCTGGCTGGGATTTGCAGGCTGCCTTTGTAGCAGCTACACTGTTAGTCATTCATTGAAAGAAAGAAAGAAAGAAGGAAAGAAAGAAAGAAGGAGGGAAAGAGAAAGAAAGAAAGAGAGAGAGAAAGAAAGAAAGAAAGAAAGAAAGAAAGAAAGAAAGAAAGAAAGAAAGAAAGAAAAGAAAGAAAATTGCAAAAGCTAAAGGGAACTATTTGGATGAACAAGTGACTGCATTTCTATTTTCAGGGCAGAGAACTTGCTTGCTTGCTCACCAAGGCAGCCTCATCCAGCACCAGGCACCTTAGGGGCTCTCAGTGAATACTTGTTGATTGGCTGACGAAAGGATATGCTGGCTCTTTGAAAATGTTGCTGTTAAAACTGAATTTTCAGGTGTGATTAGGTGATTGACATACAGAAGTCTGTGCTTATAGACTCTTTTGTGGTGGGGCATGTCAGCTCAGATTCATTGGATTTCCATAAAGGGGTTAGTAACATCCGGCCCCGCTATCACGAACATTCTGAAAGTAAAATAAATAAGGCCCTTTCTGGAACTTTATCTGCTTTAGCACATGTGGGATTCAATGGAAGGAAAGTTGAATTGGGAATCTAAGAATTATTATTTGTTTTGCTCCAGGAAACTCTAAGCAAGATTATTAACCCATTTCACAACATGCTAGGAAAAAAGAAACAAAAAACAACAAAACCCCTGCTTGCCAGCATTTAGAGGAACAATCAAGAATGAAGGAAAAGAGGCTGCTTGCCCTAGATTCCTCCAGCCTGAGACAGGATTTATGATTATTGCTTTGCTCTTATTTAATTGGTAGGAAATCTGAGATCCAGAGAAAGATGGCAAATTAGACTGTTATGTCTGGGAACTATGGCCTCGACCTCTTTGCTTTCGCCTTTCAGGTGGCCTCCATGGCTCTATAAACCATGTCTAGTCTATGACTCTTATATTTCTATCTCTAGCCCTAAACTCCATCTGCACGGATACAGCTTTGTACTTTCACATGAGGGTCCAATGAGTATTCAAACTTCACATTCAAACTGGAGCTCATGACTTTCCTTCCAAACTTGTTCCTTCTTTGCCTCTCTTAGGAAGGACCAACATTTATAGTTATCTGAGACAAAAAGTCTAGGAATCATCCTTGATTCCTCTTCTGTTCTCATTCCCTACATCCAGGTCATTAGCAAGACTTTACATTTCTATCTGTATCCCCTTCTCTCCATGTCCAATGTCCATACCCTAGTATGAACCATAATCACCTTTTACTGGTTTGTCAGCAGTAATTCTGCTCTGGTCTCCTTTCTTTTGCTCTTGATTTCTGTAATCTATGCTCCAATATAATAGTTAATATACTAAAAATACTAACCAGAACTTTTTATTTCATTTCTTGCTTTAAAATGTCCATTGTCCTTCAGGTGACACTTTCCACTCTCCCTCTTGGCTCTGGCCTCTCTCAGTGTCTCCCATACACCAGTCTGGTCCTACCTTTGCCCTTGTTGTTTCCTCTGCTGGAAATATTTTCCCTACCTTTTTACACAGCTGTCTCTTCCATCTTTCAGATCTCAGTCCTAAGGACCCTCCTTCGAAAAGCTACTTCTAAACCTTTTTTTAAATCAGTGTGTCCTGCCCACACTCAACCCCTGTGCATCCCATCACTCAATTTCATTCCTTTGAAAAATTAATCACAAATGGCAATTGTCTAGCTTACTTATGTACATTTTTATTGAATTCCCACCACCTCCCTGCCTCTTCTGAAGTACGTTTGAAGCCTTATGTGAGCAAGAGCTTTGTGTGTGTATGAAAGTGTAATCTGGAGCAGTGGTTAGGCCCTCACCCTCGAGATAGATTTCTTGGACTCAAAGACCAGCTAGGCCACTTACTAAATTTGTGCCCCTGGAAAACCACCTGATCTCCTATACTCATTGGTAGAAAGAGGGCAGTGAAAGAATTTGCTGTATAAAATCGTTGTTAACGAATCACTATCTATCCTACATTCCTGGCACAATGGTACATTCTCAGCAAGTGTTAGCTACCACTGTTGTTAACCACACACCTCCTTAACACGCATTTGCTGAATGACCAGGACATTCATTTTATGTATTCAAGGAAGGCTTCTTCTGTGTCACAGACCAGATTTTAGAGTACACGTTGAAAGGGGTCCTGACGTGGAGGGGCTGGACCATTGAGTCCTTCTAAGAAATTGGCCGGAAGTGGCTGAGGGAGCTGCCGCTGGGGAGAGAGGAGGGATGCAGCGTGTTGAGGTGAAAAGTGATAACAAGAGAAGCCTAAGTTGATTTAGCATTTATTCTGTGTTAAGTATCGTGGCCCATTTTTCTACTTTGTCCCCTGAAAATTGCTGATGTGTTACTGTGAAATTATTTTAGGAAGCACTTCTTATGGTTCCCTGTGACACCAACAAGCTGTGTACGGTCCCTCCCTGCCTGGATTCTCCTCTCACCCTGCACCCCATGCCTAGTTACCACTGACCCATCTTCAACTCTCAACTACAATGCCACCTCCTTGAGAAGCTCCAACTGACCTGATGGAACATTCCGGTTTCCCTGTATTATAGGCTTATCATTCCGCCTACTTTTCTTGCCTTGCATGTACCATAGCTTAAATGAATTTATGTGTTTATTTTAATTTGTCTTCTTGACTAGGTGTTATACTTTGTGGGACCAGGTTTCGGTCTTGTTTTTCTCACCAATGTACCCTCAGCACCCAGTAACACCACTCCCCAATGTTTGGCATGTAGAGAAGTACTTACAAGCAAGTGGGCATCAATGCTTCAGCAGAATAAATCTCCCCCTAAACATAACTCTGTCTCTTCTTTGAAGACTGAAAAATGCACAAACCAGTTTTATTTGATTTGACTTTTTGTGCTTATCAACTCCCATGCTTCTTACTTCTTTCTCAACTGAATTTAACCTGAAATAATGATGAAAAACAAAACTTGTCTTTAGCTTTAGAAGAGAAGTCACAGAAAGAATGAAATTGAAAAAAAGATAGTAATGGGGAGTGAAAGATAAAACCAGGACACTTTCTAGCATGTATAAGCTTTTCTGCTGAGACTATTTAAGAAAAAGTCATAAATAATCATTTTTCTCTTTGAAACTACACACACAGTCTCATCTGACTTGTGTGCAGAGTTATTTGTTCATTCATTATAACTCCACTGGAAGGAAAGTTTAATTTTTCTTTTAAATTTTAAGTGGCAGTAAAGAGAAGTTTTACTGATAGCATCAAACATACATGAAAAATTGTTCTGGTCTGATTAACATTAATTTTTAAGAGTCTGGTTCAAAAAAATCAAGAAAATTCAAGAGAAAAGAATAATAGAATAGTAACTTTTAAATTATCACTTAATGATAAAAGTCATTCCTAGCAAAGCAAGAATGACTTTAATTCATCATGAACCACACAAATGGTTTACAACTTTTGATGATTCATGCCAATGATTTCCACTAGGGCTATTATGAAATAAGCTGGAAGGCTGATGAAATTCAGAGAAGAAAAAGACAGTATCACAATGATGATAGTATCATCAGAGATGGCAAAAGTGAAGAAATTACCAAAATAAGCTATTATTTACCCCCTCAATTGATGGTTTATGAAAGGAGAAATGCTTCTGAGGGAGAGATTAGAAGGAAACATGGCAGGTGTGAAGATAAAGACAATTCGTGAGACTTCATTCGAGTCCAATTGTGAAACAACCTATTTCAAATATAAAGCCAAACCTTTTGTTTCAAATTTGACTTTTTCCTAGCTGTTAGCAAATTAATATTTTAAACAGGGATAAAAATTTTCAGACGGATATATGAAAGGTATATTTACCATTTGGTACTGGAAGTGAGAACAATAAACTGAAATTACATTATTGATGAAGTTACTGAAGATCCATGTAATGAAGCTCTAGAACTTGAAGATGCTATTCATACAGCCATATTAACCCATGAGGAAAACTTTGAAGGGCAAATGGCAGATGAAAACATGGAAGTTGGATTCTGCAATGAAGCTGTATTGAGAAGGCTACTCCAGCTGAATTTAAGGATTATTAGGCTGCTATAGCACAATAATGAAGTGACTGAAAAATCTGGAACTTCAGGTAATCTATCCACGGAAACATGTTTGAAGTATCTTTTGTTTTGCAGATTTTTGACATACTTATTTCTACCTAGCTTAATGGACTTTTTAAAAAAATGACACATACATTATAATAAACTTATATAAAAATGCAGTACACCCTTTTATGTGTCTATTATTTTCTCTGTGTTCTCACTGACTGAAGGACACCTCTTTTATACTGTGTAACTCCTACTTTTCATTCAAAACTCATCTTTGAAGGCAACTCATTTGTGTTTTTTTTTCATGGGCCCCCCCAGGTTGGGTCAGGTACTCAGCCCTTTTGCCCTACTCATCAATTATTTTGCAGATTTATTTTTTACAAGTTTATAAGCAGGTTTGCATAGTGGTTAAGAGACAGGGCTCTAATATCACACTTCTAGAACTAAAATATGGTTCTACTATTTCTGTGTGACCTTGGACACATTTCTGAACTCTGAGCCTTTTTCTTTGCCAGCAATATGGAGACTTTAATATCACCAACATCCTAATAAAATCAGATCTCATGATGACATGAGGTTAATCCACTTAAGTAAATTATCCCCCACTTATTAATCACTCTCTAGGTATTTGCTATTGTTGCTAGTAATAGTTGGCAATAGTGGGTTTCATGCTGGCATTTCTTGGTTTTTCTAAAGTCTGATTGACACTGGAAGTCCCAAATCAATAAGTAGAAAATTTTTCTACCATGTTTAGAGTCCAGCCTAGAGGTAAGTACACAGATAGAAAGAAGTCAAGATATGTATAGTAATAAAGCGGAGAAGGCAGTGAACTGAACCTGTGAAAAAATTAGAGAACTTCTGGTCAAGATGGCAGCATAGGTAAACACAGCTCACCTCCTTGCACAAACACATAAAAATTATGACTAAATTATGGGACAACTATGACTCAGAACTGTCAGAAATAGAGTTGAATGGAAGTATGACAACTATGGAATTAAAGAAACCACATCCATCCAGACTTGTAGGAGGGGTGGAGTCCTAGAATGGGCTTGTCCCGCACCCACACGTGGTGGATAAAAATTTGGGAGGGATGTTTTGGGAGCGAGGAGTACCAGTTCCACACCAGACTCCGAAATCCAGGATTCCAGTGCCATGAAGATAAGTCCCCATAACTTCTGGCTTCAAAAACCAATGGGGACTCAGTTGGTGGAAGAAACTTCTGGAGTCCCAAGCAGTTCCTCTTAAAGAAACCACATGCAAACTCACCTACTCAGACTTGCTCCCTCTGAGTTCCAGCACCAGGGTAGCATCTTGAAAGGCACCAGTGGCATACAGGGAGGAAGGGAAGGGCCTGGCATCAAGGCAAGAGCTGAGGGACAGCTTTCTCCTGGACAGAAAGACCATTGCCCCTTTTCTGAGCCCTCCCTCCAGAGAGACACAGACCTGGCAGGCTGGTGCCATATCTGAGATGCCATCAACCTAGCAAACATGGTTAGCTCCCCCACCTAGAGATCCCCTGAGACCCAACTTACAGGCCCACCCAAGCTGTTAACAGAGACTATTCCATATGAATGACTGATCTTGGCTCATGTTTCACAGCTTCCTAACCTCTCATACAAACAACAGCTACCCTCATTAAGCCCCCAGCCCCTGTACCTCTTGCTAAGTTGCCCCAGCCATGACACTAGTAGCAGACAGCTTAAAATCACAGTTTGGCTTTACTTGGGAATCTCCAAGGCCAGCACAAATAACAACCAACTCAGATTGCTTTATAGCCCAGGCAGGGAGACCCCAGGAGGAAAATAAGTAGGGGATGAACTTGGCTTGCACCTTCCAGGAAACCGCAGAGCCTGCACACCTAGTGGACAGCTACAGATCATGCCAGAGCTCTACCACCCTGTCCCTGCACAGCTGATCCTCCATGGAGGGCAGAGGTCGGTGATTGGTGGTCACAGACAGTCCTTGCAGCTGACAGGCCTAGGTAAATCCCACCCACTGACCTGCCAACAGAAATCAAGGCTTAACTATGAGAGGAGGGTATACTTAGCAAACACAAAGGGTGTACCTTGAGTACCCAGCTTGGGTGTTAGGGGAGGCTTTGTCAAGGGGCCCTACAAGACACCTACTACATTAGGCCATGCTACCAAGATAGGTAGTCATAGTAGCTCTACTTAAAACATAGAAACAAACACAGAGAGGCTGCCAAAATGAAGAGACAAAGAAACATGGCTCAAATGAAAAAACAGATCAAAGCTTCAGAAAAGAACTAATCTAAACAGAGATAAGCAATCTCTCAGATACAGAAATCAAAACACTGGTTATAAGAATGCTCAAGAAACTTAGTGAGGACCTCAACAGCATAAAAAGATCCAGCCAGAAATGAAGGATTCACTAATTGAAATAAAGAACAATTTATAGGGGAAACAATTTGTAGAGTGAATGAAGGTGAGAATCAGATCAATGATTTGGAACATAAGGAAGCAAAAAACAATCAATCAGAACAACAAGAAGAAAAAATAATCCAGAAAAATGAGGATAGCATAAGCAGCCTATGGGACAACTTCAAGTATTCCAACATTTGCCTCATAGGGATGCCAGAAGGAGAAGAGAAAGAGCAAAAAATTGAAAAACTATTTGAAAAAATAACGAAAGAAAACTTCCTTAATTTGGTGAAGGAAATAGGCATGCAAGTCCAGGAAGCACTGAGAATACCAAACAAGATGGATGCAAAGAGGCCCACTCCAAGACACATCATAATGAAAATGACAAAGGTTAAAGATAAAGAGAGAATTTTAAAAGCAGCAAGACAAAAGCAGTTAGTTACCATAATTAACAGAGTAGTTCTCATAGGACTGTCAACCAATTTCTTTTTAGATTTTTTTCTTGTTCAATTACAGTCATCCCCATTTTCCCCCATTACTCTTCCCTGCCCTACCCACTCCCCACCTCCCACATTCAATCCTCCTCCTTCATTGCCTTTGTCCATGGTCCTTTATACATGTTCCTTGATGACTCTTTCCCTTCTTTCCCCTGTTATCTCCCTCCCACCTTTCCTCTGGTTACTGTCAGTTTGTTCTTTATTTCCATATCTCTGGTTCTAATTTGCTCACTTGTTTGTCTTGTTATTTAGGTTCCACTTACAGGTGAGATCATGTGCTATTTGTCTTTCAACACTTGGCTTATTTCACTCAGCATAATCTTCTCCAGGTCCATCCATGAACAGTAAGAGTTCCTTCTTTCTTTCTGCTACATAGTATTTTATTGTTTAAACGTACAATAGTTTTTTATCCACTCTTTACTGATGGGTACTTAGGCTGTTTCTACCACTTGGCTACTGTAAATAATGCAGCTATGAACATTGGGGTGCATAGGTTCTTTTGAAGTGGTATTTCAGGATTCTTAGGGTATAATCCCAGCAGTGGAATTGCCAGGTCAAAAGCCAGTTCTACTTTTAGTTTTTTGAGGAAATTTCATACTGTTTTTCACGGTGGCTGCACCAGACTCCATTCCCACCAACAATATAATAGGGTTCCCTTTTCTCCACAACCTCGCCAGCACTTGTTGTTTGTTGACTTGTATATGATGGCCATTCTGACCAGCTTGAAGTGGTATCTCATGGTGGTTTTAATTTGTATCTCTCTGATGGCTAGTGATGCTGAGCATCCTTTCATATGTCTGGGCCCTGTGCATGTCCTCCTTGGAGAAGTGTCTGTTCGGGTCCTTTGCCCATTTTTTAATTGGATTGTTTGTCTTCCTGGTGTGGAGTCATGTGAGTTCTTAATATATTTTGGTGATCAAGCCCTTGTGTGAGGTATCATTGGCAAATATATTTTCCCATACATTTGGTTTTGCTGATGTTTTCTTTAGCTGTGCGGAAGGTTTTTAATTTGATGAAGTCCTATTTGTTTATTCTTTCCATTATACCTGTTGCTCTCTGGGACATAACAGTGAAAATACTGCTGCATGGAATATCTGAAATTTTCTGGCCTATGTTCTCCTCTAGGTCTTTTATGGTGTTGTGACTTATATTTAAGTCTCTTATCCATCTTGAGTTTATTTTTGTGTAAGTTGGTGGTCAAATTTCATTTTTTTGCATGTAGTTGTCCAGATCTCCCAATACCATTTGTTGAAGAGGCTATTTTTATTCAATTTTATGCTCCTGCCCCTTTTGTTGAATATTAATTAACCATAGAGACATGGGTTTATTTCTGGGCTCTTTCTTCTCTTCCATTGATCTATGTGTTTGTTCTTATGCTAGTACCAGACTGTTTTGATTACAGTGGCCTTGTAATACAGTTTGTTATCAGGTATTGAGATCCCTCCTACTTTGTTCTTTCTCAAAATTCCTGAGGCTATTCGGAGTCATTTATTGTTCATATAAACTTTTGAAATGTTTGTTCTATATCTGTGAAATATGTGATTGGTGTTTTCATAAGGATTGCATTGAATCTGCCAGCTAATTTCTTAAAAGAAACTCTGCAAGCTAGAAGGGATTGGCAAGAAGTACTCAAAGTCATGAAAGGCAGGGACCTACAGCCAAAATTGCTTTACCCAGCAAATCATTTAGAAGTGGAAGGCAGATGAAGAGCTCCCCAGACAAGAAAAACTAAAGGAGTTCATTATCACCAAACCATTATTATATGAAATGTTAAAGGAACTTATTTAAGAAAAAGAAGAAGTTCAAAACTATGAACAATAAAATGGCAACAAATACATGTCTATTAACAATTGCATCTAAAAAACAAACCAAGAAAATATGAACAGAGACAGAATCATGGATATGGAAAGGGTTTTGTTGGTTACCAGATGGGGGCCAGGTGGGGGCAAATGAGTGAAGAGGTGAGGGGATTAAGAAGTACAAATAGGTAGTTACGGAACAGCCAGGGGACTGTGAGGTACAGCATAGGAAATGGAGTAGCCAAAGGACTTACATGCATGACCCACGGACATGAACAATGGTGTAGGGAGTAAGGGGGTGTTGGGTGGAAGGGGACAAAGGGGGAAAAATTGGAACAACTGTAATAGCATAATCAATAAAATATAATTAAAAAAACAGGAAAAGAGAAAAAATTAGAAAGCACTTAGAAAGAAAGTGCTTTATAAGTCTTATTTTAATGGTGGACAGCAGATCTGCCTGGCCAGAAGAGACATTTGGATTAACACTGGAACACTTAGATTAGAATTTTACATAAAGGGCTATTTCAAGTTATCTTTGAAGGATGCTTTGGATTAGATTATATCGACTTTTTTAAAAGGGACTAAAATATAAAAAATTTGTTGATTATTTTATTTTGTAAACAAAATTATAGACATTATGTAGTACATAAATTTTATGTTTCAACAACTACAAAAAACTGAACTCACATGTTCTGATGAATTTTCTTTCTCCCTGTGCCAAGCACTCATAAAATAAAATGGGTGGATGCAATGATCACTAAGGCAGATTATAGTCTTTTAAGGTTGCTTCTACCTCTGACATTCTTACATTTTAAGAAATTCTGTTCTAAGAAGCCTTATATGGTAGAGAAGAAATAGCAATATAGCAACATCTTTTTTAGTGAGCTTTCCCCAATGGAAGGTCATTTAGAGTTTAATGGGACTAATTTGGCTGACGTGTTCCATTTTAAAAGGAATCTCTGTGTCTGCGCCAGCCAGGCATGGAATTTGATGACCAAAAACCTCAGATCCTGCCAATTTCACCCGGCATACAACCTCTTAAACCGGTGACTGGCTGAAAGCCATTCCTCTGGAGCGCCCAGTGCTGAGATGATGATTAGACAGCTGCAGGAAATGCTCCTGGGCTCCCGTGGAGCAAATCCTCTTTGTTCTCTAGGCTACTCCAGCCTTGTCTCTAGGCCCCTCTTCCCAATCTGTGCTAAAGGGCAATCAGGTTACAGGAGGCCAGTGTTCCTCTACCTCAGGCCTCATGTACAATTGAAGGTGCACATCGTGCTAAGAAGCAAAAAACTCACAGAGGCAGCATTGGCAGCCTCATATGTTCCCCTCTCCCTCTTTGACCCTTCCTTTGCTATCTTCCAGTTGGAAGGAATGGCTTCCAGTTGGTCATATTAGCATTTTATTTTTTATTTTTTTCTACTGCATATTAGCATTTTCAATAGCAACTGCTGCTTTATCTTTCTCTGATGCTGGCAGGACTATTTCTTTAAAATTCCAGCTTCCTTAAAAATTGGGTTTTTTTTCATTTTACACTTCTCCCTATGGATAGGAATGGCCTTGGTGGCTGAGGGCAGGGAAGTTATAAATAATTAGGGCCAAACCAGCAGAAGCTGAACTCACTGGGATTCCAAATAGATTTTCCCTTTATACAAGTATTGCCAATTTGCTAGATAGAATCCATTTTTTTTTTTCTGTCCTCTAAAGCTAAGGGTGAAGGAGATCATACCAGATGAGCCAGGTATTGATTGATGGAACACATTTCTGGGACCACTATATTTTTGCACATTGAACTTAATTGATTTGAGACTTGCCCTGGAGTAAGCACATGGTGACGCCGTCAGAACTACCTTATGACCTTAATATCTGGCTCTGCAAGGCAATACCTGTACTGATTAAGATTTACGCTTTGGACTCAGACAGCCTTGGTTTCAGCCTAAGACCCACTTCTTACTGTACGTACATGTGTTAACTGGGCAAGTTACTTACTGTCTCTTTATATTAGTCTTCCCCTCTCTAAAGCTAGGATAATAATAATGTCTCTTCCATACACTTGTAGTAAGATTAGATGAATTAATTTAAATGCTTAATACACATCGGCTAATACGGAGGCCTATGCAGTGTCTTTATCTCTGTATTCTTTATTCCTAAATCCAGGATTCTTGGCCTGAAGTTAAATATTTTATAGCATGAATTGTACTGAAAGTGGGAGTAGGAAAAGGAAAAGCTAGCTTACAGAGATTTAACAATGAAAAAACAGGACAAGGTCAATCTTTTTATGAGACATAAGAGTGAAACCAAGAATAATGTTTAGGTTTGGAACTTCAGAGACAAAGAAGATGTTGATACTAAAGAATGGGAAGTTATGAAAGAAAATATTTTGAGACAGAAGGTGAGATCTTTAACTGCTGATACACAGATGTTGAGACATTGGTAGAATATCCAGAACAAATGTCCAGCAGGCAAATGCAAGAACTGGGAAATATATATATTTTTATACTTTTATAAATTATGAAAAGATTCTGAATATAACATGATTTTGATGGTTTTACTTTGGATATTTTTGCTTACTATCTTTAATAGTACATAATTTCCTCCTGTTCATCAGCATTTGAATGCATTTTTAACTTAATTTTTAAATACATTTTTGTTTCTGGAGGAACTTTGGGGAGGTAGTAAATTCTATTTAAAAAATAATTTTACCCTTATCTGAAAATGTTGTGCTCTTTATTTTAACTTAAATGTCAGCAGAATTAATGAGCAAAGTGCACTTCCTGGAACCTAGGGGTTCTAACTACACAAGAGTGTGTTTATTACTTACTGCTTCATTGATTAGCAAATCAGAACTCTCTCAGAATGGAACTCTATTAGGAAAATGTCTCTCTTTTAAAAGAGAGTTCTGAAAATAATCCTATTAGGCTAGAAGCTTACTAAGCTTATCAATTCTAGACACATTTCTTTACTAAGGGGAGAAAAAAAATCCAAATAGAATGAATGTGACAAGTAAATGTTGATAGAAAATGTATATATTTGACTTCAGAAAATAACAATCATATTATATCCAAATGTCAATTTCATGCCAAAAAAATTTGATGAACTTTTAAGATCCAAGCTTAATAACATTTAGATAAAAAATGAAAAATTCAGTCTATCTTCAAATATTTGGGTCAATGTGATTCTTTAAATAGTCATTTTTTTATTAAGAGAAAAAATAGTCTTTTGCATATTTATGAATTCTAATGCTTTTTGTCATTTCCTGAAGATTTACGTTTCTATCCCCTTCAGTCTAAAGAACCTTCTTTAGCACTTCTGAACTCCAGGTGTGAAGGTTGTGCACTTTTAGTTTTCTCTTATTCAAACATGCCTTTATTTGATCTTGATTTTTAAAGGACAGTTTTACTGAAGATTAAATTATATATTCACTATTTAAAAAGTTATTTCAATACTTTAAAGATTATTGTTCTGACGACAAGTCAGTGATTTTTGTTCCTTCATGTGCAATGTGTTATTTTTCTTTGTCTACTCTGAAACGTATTTTTTGTTTGTTTTCAACAGGTTGACTGTGATGTGCCTAGATTTAGTTCTTTTGGTATTAATTATGCTTGGTGTTCCCTGTAAATTTATTACTTTCACCAAATTTGGCAACATTTTGGCCATTATATAAAAAATAAATTGTTTTTCTATCCTGTACTTTCTCTCCTCTCATTCTGGGACTACAATTACGCCTCGCATAGACTTTTCAATATTGTCCTACACATCCCTCATATTTGGTTTCTTTTCTTATTTTCAACCTTTTATACTCTTTTTTTAGATATAGCATTTTCTAGGTGAAAATGTTACATTTCATTCCTTTGCACAGTTTCTATTTTTTCTGATGATAGCCTAATCTTCACGTACTATGAGAATATTTTCTTTTATGCCCTTAGACATAACTGTAATAGCTACTTTAAAAATCCCAGTCAGATGTCAATACATCTGGCTCACCTCAGAATTGGTCTATACTTTCCTTTCACTTGAGAAAGGACCATGTTTTCCTATTTACATGTGTGTTGAATAATTTGGTATTTAATCCTGGACATTGTGAAGAATATGTTAGAGAAACTCTTGGTTTTATTATGTTTTTTGAAGGAAATTGATTTAAAAAAAACAGGCTGGCAATTTGGCTGAAGCGAAGTTTTAAAAATTTTGTCTCTCCTTCAGGAGCAGCAGCTCAAATTTTCATCCAGCTCTTTTATCTTTGAGGTTGCCTTCAGTCAGAAGGCTATAAGAGCTGAAAATGTTACCGTGCGCCACTCTCTTTTTAAAAATATTAACTCCACTCCATTTTTTTTTTTTTTTTTTACTCTTAAGTATGTTCAGTTGGTTGCTCTTCATACTTGTTCCGAGTTTATAGTTGTTATTTCCTGGAGGGTTGGTCTGACAGGAGCCACTCAACCTCCTTCTAAGTTGAGCTCCACCAACTCTTTCCCCACTGCCCAGACAACAGAATGGCTGTTTTCACTGAATTCATCATCGTGAGCATTCTCTCTATTGCTTGTCATCTACTGTTTTTCCCTGTTGCCTTCCTGAAAACACACAGTGACCTTTTATGAGTGAAGGATAAAAATACCTGAGCAGATGACAAAAAAGTATCCACTCTTTTTATTATTAAAGTACAGAGAACTCACCTATAGTTCTGGACAGGTGAAACCTCTAGAGGGAGAACATTGAGTATATTATATAGATAGAAATAAAATGCAGTATGAGTCTGAATTGCAGAGCTTATTTGAAATCTGCTGCTTTTCTACAAAATGGGAAGGCTAATATTAACTCTTTAATTATAAAATCATGGGTAATGAGTATAAGAAAATTAACTTTTGGAAATTATTAAATTATATATAGTATATTCATCATAATTATCTTGCATAGCATTTCCCAAATTTTATTGAGATGAACATGTAGTCCAAAACATTTCTTGGAAAAAGGGCTATATGATTTGATAAATTTGAAAACAACTATGAGGAATAGAAATGTGGTTTATTACCTCCCACAAATTACAGAATTACCAAGATTGGGAGTACAATAAAATCCTCTTGGCATTGGTTAACTTTTCTGAACATGATTAATTTTTTTTTGGATGATTCAGATAGTACACTATGATCTTTCCTTGTTTTGCTTTCTCTTTCTCTCTTCTCTGTCTAGGTAAGGTCATCCATTTTTGTAGCTTTAAATGCCATCTATGAGCTGATGCCTCCTATATTTACCTTTTTAGTCAAAAACCTCTTCTCTGAATACATTTAATACCTATCTGACAGTTCATCAATGTTTCAGGGACATTTCAAATTTATCATTTCAATCCAGAATTTTTAATTCTGTCCTCCCATCCCCAAATATATTCTTACCTAGTATTTCTCACTTCAGTAAATGGCATCACTACTTACTCATTTTGAAAAATTTGGAGCTATCATTGGTTTCTTCTCTTAAATCCAGTCCATTAGTGAGTCCTGTTTGTTGTTGGTTCTCCTCAAAAATGTACCTTGAGCCCATCTACTGGTCTAAGACATTACTATCACTTAAATGTGGAGGGAAAAAAGTGTTATCATGTTATTTTCTGAGAAATTAAAATATTATGGATTATTCTCTCTAAAATTTATTGTTCTGTGTTTTTCATTTTCTCATTATTACCTGATTAATGAAGAGGAGAAAATGTAAGAGTCTCTGTGATAATTTAGATCAGGGGTTGGTCAGAAAACTATGGCTATGGGCCATATCTTGTCTGCCCCATGTTTTTATAAATAAAGTTTTGGAACACAGGAAAGTCCATTCTTTTAGATATGCTGTTTGGTTGCTTTTTGTGTTACAACAGCAGAGTTAAGTAGTTTTGACAGAGGCAGTATGGCCCACTGAACCTAAGATATTTACTGTCCGACCTCTTACAGAAAAGGCCTGATTTAAATTAATGTTGTGATACTTTAAAGATAGTGACTATTTAGTTTTAAAATTAGTGACTATTTGGGTAATTATTTTTTCTTTCTATATCAGATTAGGTTATATTTCTTAGGACATGTCAAGGCATGAAGATCATGAATGGGAAATAAAAACTTTGAGCATCTGTTTTTTAATCAAAAGTAGTTTATACATCATACCAACACCTTTAAATGATGGTGACTGACCAACATATTAAATAAATGTGAATATAGTCAATGTTTGACATTGCACATTGAAGAAGTCAAGAAAACAAGTAAAAAGACAAGAATAATAACAAGATGGCTATAGCGAGTCCTGATCTATCAATAATCAATTTATACTTAAAGTAAATAAATCTTATCTAATCAAAAGAGATAGAATGGCTGGATAGATTTAAAAAAAAAACAAATAAACCCAATAGTATGCTGCCTACAAGAGACTCACTTCATCTGTAAAGACACACATAAGCTAAAAGTAAAGTACTGGAAGAATATATTCCATGTAAATGGAAGCTAAAAGAGAGTAGGGATAGTTATATTTGTATCAGAAAAATATACTTTAAGTCAAAATTGTAACTGAAGACAAAGAAGGCCATTATATAATGCTAAAGGAGTCAATTTACCAATAGGATATAAAAATTATAAATATTGCACCCAATATCAAAACACCCAAATATAGTAAGCAAATAGTGACAGACCTGAAGGGAAAAACAGACACCTATGCAATAATAGGGACTCTAGTACCCCGCTGTAAACAGTGGATAGAACATCTACACAGAAAATCAATAAGGAAACACTGTTCTTAAACTACATTTTAGACCAAAGGGACTCAACAACTATTACAAAACATTTCATCTGAATAGTAGCAGAATATGCATTCTTCTTGAGTGCACATGAAATATTCTCCAGAATATATCATATGTTAGGTCACAAAACAAGTCTTAACAAATTCCAGAAGATTGAAATATCAAGTATTTTTCCAATCACAATGCTATGAAAGAAGAAATTAACAAACAGGAGGAAAATTGGAAAATTGACAAAAATGTGGAAACTAAATGATGCACTTGTGAACAGTCAAAGAAAAAAATCAGAGAGAAATCAGAAAGTATTTTGAAAGAAACAGAAATGGAAAACAACATATCAAAACTTGAAATGCTGAAAAAGGAGTTCTAAGAGGGAATTTTTAGTGATAAATGCTTACACTAAAAAAATAAAAATAAAGACTCCAAATAAACAAATCAAGTTTACACTTCAAGGGACTAGAAAAAAAGAACAAATAAGTCAAAAGTTAGCAGAAGGAAGGAAATAATAAAGGCCAGAGCTGAAATAAATGAAATGGAAACTAGAAAAACAGTATAAAAAGATCAGCAAAACTGAGAGTTGTCTTTCTGAAAAAGTTAACAAAGTTGGCATACTTGTAACTAGACTAAAAAAAGGAGAGAAAACAAATAAATAACATCACAATTAAATAAATAATATAACAATTTCTCAACTTGTATACTTTAAATATATACAATTTTATTCATCAATTCTACCTCAATAAAACTGGAAAAATTATTATCTACATTATATCACTTTTCTTTAAAAAGAGATGCTTTTATTTATCATGCATATGAATCAAAATGTTTGAATGGATATAAAAGAACAAAATGCAACAAAAATTTAAGACCCCCTTTTCTTCTAACATGAAAAATTTGATATTTTATATTTCATTGGATAAATTACCCAGCATTTTTTATACCCTGAGGTTGCTGCTATGTAGTTACTATGATTGGCTTTCTTAAATAGTTAATTTAACTTCTTTTTAATATGAATTTATATGCCCTACAGGGATAGAGCATAAATTATTTCATTGCATTTATGAGTTTTTTGTAGTAGTAAGTTCTATGATTAATGCAGATGTTTTACTTGGGGAAAAACATAAGAAAATCAAAATTTCTTGGCATTTGAGTGAACTTCTTTATAAGGTAGCTCCAAAATTATGGGATCAAGAAATGTATTTTATCTTGCAAAATAAATGTGTACGATAAAAATAGTGTTCGGTAGGTTTACTTCTCACTTTTAAACTTTATATTAGTTTGGCTGAGTGTGATGCTGAAGCTCAAATAGCTAAATACACCATCTTATGACACATTTCCTCTAGTTAGTCACTGAGTCATAACTCATTTTTGTTCATCTTATGTACGTAAGAGGTCTCAAGATGAACACTAAAGTACCTTATGTTCTTTTTCTACTAGGTATGAAAGTATCTGAATACATCCTCATTTTCTTTCAAATATTTATTAAGTGATTTGATGGACAGCAACATGATATATCATTAAACACTGACTAAATGGTTCAGGCTCTTTCTCTTCACTTTCCTATCTTGTAAACTTTTTCTCCTTTAAACTCTCTCTAGTCTGCACGTCATCCTTCCTGCCACTAACACAATTGGAATTGACTTGAAATTTTCCCATGCCTGAGATCAAGTTTTAAAATTGAGTCATAAATCCAGTCGCTTTCAATGGTTATTTTCCTTTAGCTACTTGACAATGATGCCACCCAATTCTCGGGTTTAGTTTTTGCACCAAAACAATAATATCCCTCTCTGTCATGTCCTAAGGCCCCTCCACCAGCTGGAAAGGCTAGTTGCTGAGATGGGGTGAGAGAGGCATTCTTAAGAGGACATGGTGGCTGGATTCAAAACACAGACACAGAAGTCGGAAATGCAGAGGAGCTGAACTCATTCCTGTATTGTAATGAAGATAAGAAAGACCTTAGCTTGATATGTGTGCTTGGACTTCATTACCCTGAGACAATCCCCATTTTCTCTACTGGAGAGAAGCAAACCTTAGAGAAAATTTTGATGAATGGCCAGGAAAGAGTAGAAACAATGTGTGCTGTATTTTATGGGATTAGGGGACTACAAAACATACTAAGAATAAATTGGGTCATATAGTCTAATAGCATTTGTACTTGCTTGCAATGAACAGAAAGCTGCCTTCTTAATAAGAATAAATGTCATGTGGAGGTAAGAAATAAAGGGGAAGACTTTGGGTCCATTTAGCTTAGACAATGGTTTGTTTCACGAGTCTGTGCAAAGCCATTTTGAAGAATACACTCCATAGTTTCTCCTTCTTTAGGAGAGTGATGACATTATTTAGCGAACATTAAAATCTGTGAATGACAACCAGAAGTGTTGCTAGGGGAAAATCAGATAAACAGTCTTTCTCTGAGCACATTCTGCAAACGTGGCTCCTTTTCAACAACATTTTTATAAAGAGTATTATGTTGCCTAAAGTTAACAACACTGTATTGCGCACTTTAAAAATTTCTTAAGAGGGTAGATTTCATATTAACTGTTCTTACTTCCTACACAAAAGATAACAACAAAGGAACAAACAAAGGAGCAGGAGGAAACTTTTGGCACTGATGGAGATGTTTATTATCTTGATTGTAATGATGATTTCATGGGTACATGCACAGGTTCAAACTCATCAAATTGGGTACATTACATATATATTACATATATACAAATTGGGCTGCATTACATATATATGCAGTTTTTTGCCCATGAATTACACCTCAGTAAAGCTGTTAAAAAAAAAGAGTGATGTGTTAAAAAGGAAGGTTATGTTGAAAACATGTTAGGAAAAACAAGACTGAAATAAAGAGAAGGTAATTATGGGGATGGGTTGGGGAGGTTTTATATATATAAATATATATTCCCACCAATTAAAGACCCAGATCCCCTATCCCCTTACCCCCACCCAGTCCCAAGTATTGCTCCTCTTAAAGTTACAATGATAGTCCCTTAAATGACAAGGTGAGGACAAAAGGTACAGGTTGTAATGGGAGAAGAGTGTGCATCTGTCCTCTCAAGTGCGGGTGGTGAAACGGTCCTTGCCTTCTTCTCAGAATTGACCCTGGAAGCTGCCATGTCAAAGAGAATCTCTCTCCTGACTTGCAGGTCGGGGCGTTTGCTGTGCCGTACACCTTGGCAGATAAATTCTCTCATCTTGCTGCAGGTATATATATATATATATATATATATATATATATATATATATATTGCCTTTGTAAAATGCACTGTTTTTTATTTTCCCCCAAAGCTGAGTAAAACAGATCTCTCAGCTCCTCCAAGGTTTTTTAAACATTAATGAGAAAGAAGTTTGTTTATTTTGAAACCCACAGGCCAGATCATAGTGTTCCCTAGACTGAGTCATAAAAAGGAAGCGAAATCCATTACCTGTTCCTTGATGAAAAGCTTGGGTATGAGATATCCCTGAAGTTCATATGATTCACAGGAAATAAATGAAAAGGACAGACAGCCTTATGGAACAGTGTCAATTGATCTTTCCTTTCCTGGTAATTTGAGGCTTCAATTTCATTTGGGTTCAGCATGTTTAATGAAGGAAGATCAGTTTCTATGGAGAATCATTTCACTGAAATAGTTGAACTAATAACTTGTACCGATGACAAACATGTTTTAGCTATGGAAGTCATACTTTTCATTTAGCAATTTTTAAAAAGATGATACACTCTCAAAAGTATTTGGTGTCTCAAAGTGCTGGTGAGATTAGAAGCTTCATGAAAAAAAAAGTCAGAAAACAGACATATCAGGGATGGACAATGTTATAATGTTGTGAATTTATCATTAAATGTCACTGAATCTTATCAGAGCCTTTGAAAAAATACATTTCATTTGATACACCGCTGCTATCTCATGTTGGTATTCATCAGTTATTTCATTTGTATTTGGAGATTCTAAGACTAGTTCCAAAAGGCAAAAGATTTCAATTATTATAAATAACATTTCATAATAGGAAATAGACTAAGATATTTAGCCTCTCTTTTTCTCTGATAAGCCTACAATGCTAAGTAAAAATGTTAACACATACAGCCTAAACTGCTATGCATAAGTAAGGTGGCCATGTTTGTCCGTTGTTCCCAAAATGTGTAAATGTGCCTAAAAAGTTCATTCCCTTGGAGGATATTTGTTCACTTTAGAAATTCAGTTTCCCTGTCAGCCAGGGTCACCTATCAGAAGCAGAAGGAGTAAACCATTTGTGGATAAAATATCATGACCTGATATAAAAACACTAGATGACTAGGCCATTCTTGCTTTCTGCTAAAACATTTATGTTACAAAGAAAGACTGTGGAGGAATCAAGGAAAGAATCCACATTTTCGTCAAGTGGCAAGTTCTTTCTGGTTAGGTGAAATGAGATCTCAGCTACCAGAGGACTGAAAAAGTGCCTTCATCGTTGTCTGAATTACTTTAAATGTAGATTAGAGTAGAGAAAAGGAACAAGACTTCCTTGTTTCACTAAGAGTTGCTGTTCACAGTGAGAAATGTTTTTCCAGCTGCCCTCTATGGTCTGGGTTTATCAGCCTTGGGCCTCAGCAGATACCTGTGAAACTTTAAAAACAGAGTTCTGAGTCCCACCCAGATCTACGGAATCTGAATTTGCGGGAGGTGGGCAATGTCTGATTTCTCTAATTTGGAAAGCTCCAGTGGTTATACGGAAGGGCAGGCTGGTTTGAAAATAGATCCTGGAGTTTTATGAATGTATATGGGCAGACGTCTATAACCCTCTTCCCTTTGTCTTCAGTCCTAGAACATCTAAGTCTATGTGTTTTTACACTTGAGGCTTCTTTGTGTGGGGGGGTTAAATATCATTAATGCAAGAAACTCACAGCTTTTCTACTCCCTTGCTCCCTGCTTAGCCTCCTCCCGATCCTCAGGGGAGAAAGAAAATGACCCATGAGGGTTCATTCTCCTGTGAGAGAGGACAGAACATTGCAGGCAGGAAAGAAGGACTGAAGGAACATAGATGGTGCGACGGGGCGACCTGGATGAGACAGTTCTTTTTGGGGGGCGGGGTGGTGAGATGAGGGACAATTCAATGAAAGGCTTCCAAGGTGAGACAGGGTGCATGTGAAAGTGGAGGCTGGGATTCAAGAGTTAATAATTAGGCTTTGTAGACCAAGTCTCGGAAAATATTAAGTTTGAAAAGGAATAAAAATTGAGACTACTAACCAGGTCTTACTTTTTTAAATGTGGTTTTTATGTGGCATGGATCATGGACGAGGGTGTTCTCTTGTGTGTGAGTGTGGTTTCCCCCAACCCCCCGCCCCCCATTAGGAATACTGAAAGCGTCTGTGGGCTTCTCAATCATATCAATGATCCAGGGTCTTTGTATAGGTCTACTTCATCAGCCGTACTGTTTTGGTCTTTTGTCTTTACACTTGCCCCTCCCTGGTCACAAGATGGCATCACACCTAGTCTTGAGGTCGAAGGCATAGGAAAGGGTGAGGCTGGGAGTTCACACAAGTCCTTTTTATAAAGAAGCTAGAGTTTCTCAATGCCAGGAGCAGCCTTCCTTTCATGAGTTATTTACAAAATTGCATCATAATACAGTCACGTTGCTAGTAGCCGTGTGTGAGCCTACAAAAGTGAGCAGGGGCTAGAACTGGCTGTTGGGTAAGCCGACCAAGAGTGTCACGGCATGTCACAGTTTTACAGCACTTACTCTTGAATACCAAAAAAGTGACAAAACCATGAACTCCAGCAAAAGAAATGAAGAAACCTCTGTCTTAGAACAGTAACTTTCAAGTTTTCAGAATCATTTAAAACTTGTTGACAGCTGGTGCCTGGGCTCCAGTCCCAGTCCCTGGAGCCCTACGTTTTTTTAATGATCTTCTCAGGTGATTCTGATGCAAGAAGTCTGTGGGTAGCCTATGCAGAAACAAGGGCTTTGAGAGAAAGGCCATCATTAGTTCAGTGGTTCTTCAACGATCTGGATGTTAGAATTATTGGAAAGCTTTAAAAAATAAAAATCAAAGCAATGCTTGTACCTGGACCCTTTCTCCAACTAATTAAATGTCCCTGTGCTATTTTGCAGGATGTATTATTTCTTCACAGACCCACTGTCCCTTGATTGTACCAGAAATTAATCACACAGACATTTTGGACTCTTAACTTCCTGACTATAGTTGGCAGAGGCGCAGAAAAATGGCCCCTCATAGGCGTTTAAAAGGAAAGGAACTCTTTAATGGAGTAAACGGAACATTTTTTGTGTGTGGTACACCTCATTTTTTCTCAGTTCTCCAATCTAGAAAGAGCTAGTGATACAGTAGAATTTATCTTGTATGCTTTTTATAAAAATTCAGTGAGAAGATGGCTGTAATGTGCTTAGACATAGCAAAAAAAATTTTTAGGTATAAGTATTTCTGATAGGGCTAAAGGAGCTGGGAGTCAAATCTCTGTTGTTTGACTCCAAATTCTGGGATCTTCCCACCCTCCCTACTTGGCTTTCCTATGAGGTGTTGTTGATCTATAGCGATAATAAGCTTTATGTTCCACTCCTAGTGGTTTCTTATTATTACTCTTTTTTCCTTGACACATGTTCTGGCAGCATCTCTCCATAGAAACTCTTCATCCGTGGCCGACTTTGACAAGACTCCAGGAGTCCCCCAGGCCACAGCGGGGAGCGTTTGAGAGCTGCCAGTGGGGGATGCAGGTAAGCAAGCCAGAGTGGGCTGCTGGTGTTGCCTGCAGTCGCAGCGTTGACGACCCCAGCTGGACAGACTTGCTCTCTGGAGAGGCTGGAATCCTGGGGAAGCAGCAAAGTCTTGCACGCAGTCAGGAAACTGCCCATTGCTGTGGAGAGTGGATCCTTGAAGGGTCACTGACAGAGATGTCTCAAGATCTCATTCCCACGAGTGCTAGGAATTAATTATGGCAGGAAAATAGAAACAATGGGGCTTCTGGCTAAACACGACACTTAACATCTGGCATAAGGTGCATTCTGCCAGGGTTTTGCCCCTGCAAGGGATATTTATACATAGAGGATCTGGTCCCGCCATCCTGGCCATGGTCCATGTAGGGGGGTCCAACCCGCAACCCATGGGCCGCATCAGCCCAGGGTGTCTCTGAATGTGGCCCAACACAAGATTGTCAATTTACTTAAAACACTTTTTTTTGCTCATCAGTTTTTGTTAGTGTTTATATATTTAATGTATGGCTGAAGACAGCGCTTCCTCTTCCAGTGTGGCCCAGAGACGCCAAAAGGTTGGACACCCCTGGCAGAGTCTGATATCCATGGTGACCATAGTTCACAGAGAAAGCTCTACCTGGTAAATACTTTATTTGAATGCAAAACATTCTACCATTAACTGACCTCTGTATCTACCAGGAGAGCTCGGTTATGCAGCAGTAACAAATATTCCCAAAATATTATTGGCTAGGCCATAGCTTTATTTATCACTCTTTCTTGGAAAAAAATCCAACAATTTTGTAACTCCTCTCTTCTTCACTAATATTTTTCATTGAGTATCTACAATGTGACAATCATGAGACTAGTACTTTACATAAAATATCTGCTTTAATCTCAATTCCATAAGGTTTGGATTAATTCTTTCCTTTTTTGCAGGTATGAAACTGAAACACAAGATCAGTGAGCAAATGGTACACTGGGTTTTGGCAATTTTTCTAATGCTAAAACTCATTAATTTTGACTATTATGTTATGCTACTATTTTAAACATAATTCTCAAGGTTTAATTTTTTACACTTTATTTTTATTATTGATGCGATTATAAATGTCCCAATATCTGTCCCCCCAACCTTTGCCCACCTCCACCTAGCCCCTGTCCCTCTTCCCCTCTGGCTATTTTTAAACGTAAATTCACTAATGTTATCTTTCTGATCTGGGGGAAAGAAGATTCAGATATCATTATTCTGCTATATAGATGTACAAGCCAAGGCATGAGTGATCATGTAATTTATCTATCCTGACCAACACATTTAGTGACAGAGCTGGAAATAGAATCTTGAGCAGTGTTCTCACATCAGAATCACCCTGTTGTAGTTTGTGAGAATGCAGGTTCCCGGGGAGCAGTCATCCTGGGGTGATTCCCATGCCGGTGGTGAAAGACCTAGGTCTTCAGCTCTCCCAGTATAATTGGCACCAGGCCATGTGGTCAGTGAAAGTTGAAAACCATTGGGGAGGATGCGGGTGACACTCTGCAACCCTGCTAATAATGCTTTTGCCCAGAGAGATCATTTAGAACATCATGGAACTGCAAATTAAGTTCCAACTGTAGCCTTAGCTATGTGAGAATAAACCGTCACTGTCTATACTCAAGTCTAGATTTCTGAGAAGACAATTAGTAGTTAACAAGTAATGCTAACCTTTGTAATATTATTACAAGAGCCCACAGTCTCTGTTTACTTCTGTCCCTTAATTTTATATGTCATTTGAAATTGAGATGGAAATGGTGTGTTTATAACTTAAAAGAATTGCTCAATTAGGTGGTGTAGGAGACTGAACAAAATATTGAATTGGCAATTCAAAGACAAAAATATCTGCTGGATTGTTTAAACCTTTCCTATGGCAAATATGGCTGCTTCAGCATTGTGGCAAAATTGCTGAAAAGTAGATTACATACTTTCATTTTTTTTGTTCAAATGTCATTGCATGGTGGCAGGTTAGTTCACCAAAAGTTGATTTGTCACTTTTACTTCCTAAGTCAATGTTTCCAAATTGGTTTTCCATCACTTTTTAAGGGCTGGGGCACTTTTAAAACATTCAGGTGTCCTGGTTCCCCCTGAGAATCTGTATTTTAATCTACCACCTGGGTCACTTTTATGTAAGCAAATTTGCCCTCATTACCAGCCCACCACCTAAATTAATGACTTCCCAAAACTTGACAATGTTACCCTTTTAACTATTGAAGTGTTTCCTTGTAGGGTTGGGTTAGCCACGTCATTCTGTCTAGTTTCACACTAACTCTCCTTCATCAAAGCAAGGGTTACAACCATTTGTATGTTTGTTTGTTTGTCTGTTTGCTTAGCATTCCTAAAAGTCTAATTTTGCTTTTCCAGTAGCAGTGACCCATTGTGACTTAACATGTACAACCCAGCAGTTTTTCAGAATTTCAGAAAGTTGATACATTTCTGTTCACAGCAGACCAAATAGATTAACGAAGGACAACTTTGGGAAATGAGACTTTCATCCAAAGGGTACCTACCCCACTGGGTGGCCGTAGTGAATGGAGTGGGACTTCAGATGAGTGAACATAATTTGTCCAACCATTTTGCTTTGCCCTTTTATCAAAGACTTATTAGCAAAATCACCACCTTCTGCTCTTTTGATATTGTCTCCTATTAGGGAGAGGAGACATACATAATTCATTGGGGGGAAGCAAAGGCTATTCACACCCATAACTTCTCTAATTCTTTCCAGGATACCAGAGGAGACTCTTCATTGCTGGTTTCACATTTTAGAAGCACAGCAGGTCACTTCCTCAAATGTGGCTTGGTTTACATGACTTAATTTTCTTAAAAAGTCTACAACATGGAAGTAATTAAATGATTGTTAAAAATTTTTTATATTGACAACCTAGAGATTTTATATATAAGTGTGTGTGTAATATGATATGTAACCAAAAATAAAGTTGAACACTATATGTAGATATAGATATATAGATAGTATTCTTTCCCTTAATTAGAAATAATGTTATAGTTCATGGGCTCATTTGGAAGTTAGGTACTTGGAATTTGAAAAATTGCCTTATTTGTGATATTGTTATTCACTGCTATATTATAATATCTGTATACTTTATATTATAAGAATAACATAGGTTATATTTTAAATTATATGATAATTTATTTTGTGTTGTAACATATCATTGTATTGTTTTCTGATATTATAAAAGGCGGCTAACTCCATAGTCTGCTCATATAGTAATAGGTTCTTTGTTTCTAAAACAGGTTATGCTTCACAACATTTCCCCACTATTTGTCATTGCTACCACTTAGCAGCACAGTCAAGCAACAAGCTAAATACGCTTTGATGGTCTCAATGAGATACACAAGTAATAATTATTACATAGTTATGATGGAAAATGTCTTATAGTGAGAAGGGAATGTGGCGGCTTGGAAACTACTTCTTCCTCTGGCGGGGAATTGGCAGACGCTTACCTCCTTAGGTTGAGGAAGCCCTCCATGTGGTATGGCCCCATCTCTGTTATGTGTAGATATTTAAAAACCCTGTTTTGTACACCATAGAGACTCTGCATGAGTAGTAATGATAATAAAAATTATAATCATAAGAACAAGAATAACAACTAGTATGTGTTTATTTTATTCAGGCACTGTGTTAAGACTTAAAATAGTTTTTATCATTAATCACAACAACCTGATGGGAAACTGAGCCTTGGGGAAGTTGAGTGACTTGCTCAATGCTCAAGTGAGTAGAGGTCATGAGAAAAGCCAGGACTTGGTCAACTTGCTTCAATCAAAAAGCATGTTGCTTCTCCAACAAGCCTTAATGCCTGCTTATACTTCTATTTAAGAAAAAAAAAGTATGCAAGTTATCCATTTTGTACAAAAAATGGTGAGTAAAATAAGCGTATAGGGAAAAATTACGCATAATCTTACCAAAGATAACTGCTGTTAGAGCTTTCCTAACTCCCTCACCTAAATGCAGAATCTTTGCTTAGGGAGACCTTATCAATAAATTTGGCCTGACCCAACTTTATGTTCCTTCCGTCATTATCCCACACACTCAGTATCCATTTCCACACATTTCCCCAGGCTTCTGCCTGTATAAATGAGAAAACTCAAGTAGATACTTTGAAGTGTAGCGTCCCTCCTCCTGGGTCACATTTTGTACCTCACTTTCAGGGACCTGCGGGGACTTGAGTCTCCTGTAGTTACAGGTCTACAGCAAAGGAGGGTGGTGGGGTTGGGTCCTGAGGAGACTTAACGTCTTTCAGGGCAACTGTCTCAGAGGAGGCCCTCCCTGTTGCCTCAGGCAACGCAGGGTTAGTTCTCTCAGGGGACGGCGGAGAGGCCGCTTTCACTGGGGGTGGAGGTACTGCCGAGGACAGAGAGCTCTCCTGGGTGGAGGCATGGGAATTTAGGAGAAAACTTCTCCTCACTCTAAGATTATATAAAATTTCCCCTATGTGTTCTTCTAGTAACTTTGATTGTGTTTTTGACATTAACATTTTAATCCCTTTGGGATTTATTTTACTGGAAGAGCCAAGGTAAGAAACTATTTATTGTATAATCGTTAGAGCAATTTAACATACATTAAGTCATTTTATCCTTGCGAAGCAGATGAGAAAGGTATCATTTCTTGTATTTTACACATATGAACACAGTAACTTGGAGATGCCAGTGACTTGCCTATGGTAACACCTTTAGCGAGTAGCAGAATCAGGCCTGGAATCTAGGTCATGGTCATTTGCTCAGAATTCTTTACATCCCAGCATCTTGCTTCCCCGTTGGTATTAGTTACAGACAGTTCCCTTTTCAATGGTGCTCTTATTAATCACTGGAAGTGAACTTGGTCATAAAGTTTATTAAATCATTCCTGAATGCAGCTTGTTATGTTACTGTTGAGAATTGCAGATTTTTGAGGCCTCTGGTCTGTCATTAACAGTAGGACCTCAGGCAAGTTGTTTCATCTCTAATAATAATGACAATAATTGTCAACATACATTGACACTTTCCATGTGCCAGGTTCCATGATTAGCCCTTCACATGGGAAATCTCATTTAATCTCACAAAAAACACCTATGACTTAGATGCTCTCATTGAAATACAGAGTGTAGCATAGCAGTCATTTTCTGACTTTTGGGTGTCTGACATCCCATTTTATATCCGAACACTGATTGAAGACCCTAAAGAACTTTTTTTTTATGGTGAATATCTGTTGACATATACCATGTTAAACAATGAAACTGAAGAAAAATACTAGCTATTTACTCTTTCCTTTAAAGAAGGAAGAACAATAATAAACCCATTACTTGTCAACCTAAACATCATTTTTCTAGTAAAAAATGGCAATGTTTTTCCAAAAGTGGCCTCTTTTCCTTTTGTTGTGTCTCCTTGACGACTGCCTGCGTAGATGGCTGAGTAGATGGCCCTTCGTTTTCTACATTAATTTGTGACAGTGTCACAGACTTCTGGGAAACTGCTACTGTAACCCTCAGAAGCGGATGAGTCTAAGAAGAACAAATAATACCTTATTATTGTTATTAAAGTAGTTTGATCTCGTGGGGGCTCAGAAAGGACTTGTGTTTGTTTCCCTGTACAGAGTCATGGTGGTATAACACTGTGGCTCAGGGGAACGAGGTGTTGATGCTGGAACCGGATACCTGGTTTGAATCCCAACTTCCCCGTTTACTTGCTGTGTGATCTTGGGCAAGTTATTTCATACTTCTTACAATAGTTCTTTATCTGTAAAAATTTGGGTTAGAGTAGTGAGGATTGCATCAACTGATATATCCCAAACACATATAACAATGCCTGAAAAAACATAAGTATTTTCCATGCAATAGCTGCCATTATTATTATTATTATTATTATTATTCCATTTCTACATTGAGGAACCTGAGACTTAGTGATTGAGTCCCTAGACTGACCTTTGGACTGCATCTCTGTCACTTTTTAGCTATGATATTTTTTAACTTTTGGGAGCCTTAGATTTCTCATCCAGAAGTTGAGACAAACAAAGTAGACTCCCCATAAAGGTGTAGGAAGCTTTGAATGAGACAACACATGTAAAATACATAGCATAATGACTGCCAGTTAGCAAACACTATATGTTTGTGGTTACTACTGATTTTATTACTTTTATTAAACACAACATTTTGTGTTTGTATAATTATGTACATGTCCACACATACTCAGCATATGGCTCATGGAGTCAAGAAAATAAACTGTAGTATGGTCAAAAGAGTCAGATAAGTCAATTTAATTAGCTATCTCGTCTACTAGGTTGCTGGTTTAGCTGGGATGATTTGAAGTGAACAGCAAACCTTGCCTTTTCTTAAAATTCAGAGACAGGACCCTATAGATACTTATCAAATATCAATTTTCTAACAACTACAATTCTTTAAGTATAAGTAGATCTCCATAAAAAAATATCCTCCTTTTATTTTGTTTTTCTTAGGAAGATCTGAACTATTGCCTATGAATAATTAAATCTGAAAACTCCATTCTGACATTGCTGAATGGCTGATTGGTCTTTTGAAATGATGGTTTTGGGATTAATTAGAAGTTAAAGTAGCACATCATGTCACATGTAAAGCTGGATGCGCTCCATCTGAATATCCTCTACTGATAATTAAGATGTGGCCTGTTATCCCAGTTGATTCAGTTTGGTTTGTTTGTTTTTATCATACATGTTACCTCAAGAAGTTTTCCCTCAGTGCAACTTATTACTTATACATTTAAACTTTCATATTATAGTCTTTTAACAAGAGAAGGGAAATAAGCCATGACACTCTTGTTTTGTGGATAAAATAAATTCTTTTCAAAAATATTAAGAATATTTTGGGTGACTCTTTAAGAAAAACACTCAGGTAATATACACGTTTCTCTAAACATCTAGGGTTTTTAGGTACAATAAAAATAAGAAACTTCTTAAAAAACCTAGCTGTATTAGTCAGGGTTCTGTAGAGAAACAACCAGCAAGGCGTGAGTGTGTATGTAAGAAATTGGTTCAGGCAATGTGGAAGGCAGCAGGCACAAAACCTGCAGGGCGGGCGGGCAGGCAGGCTGAGGGCCCAGGGCAGAGTTGATGTTGCAGCTCCACTCTTAGGCAGTCTGCTGGCAGAGTTCCTTTGGAAAGTCAGTCTTTTTCTTAAAGCCTTCAACTGATTGGGTGAGGCTCAACCACATGGTGGAGGATAATCTGCTTTACCTAAAGTCCACTGATTTGAATGTTAATCTCACCTAAAAACTACCTCACAGTGACATCTGGACCGGTGTTTGACCAAAACTCTGAGTGCTATGCACTAGCCAAGTTGACACATAAAATTAACAGTATGATGGCTAATTTTGTCAGGGAAAGAAAGGGACATGGAAGCGTATGTAGACCTCTGACAGCCATGACATAGGAGCCACCTGGTGGACGTTACTGCACTTGGTCCTCATATGAGTTATGCAAGGACAGAGGACAGCGGGTTTTTTGTTTTTGTTTTGTTACAATTACCTTTAAATCCCTTTTGCATTTAATACTTTTATAACTTTTTTGAGGTTAATTTATATATAAAAACTGCACATATATAATACGTAAATTGGATGAGTTTGAACAAATGCACACACCCGTGAAGCCATCACCACAGCATGGCAACAAACATATCTGTCACCTTTGAAAGCTTTCTCATGCCCGTCCAATTTTTTTTGTGTGATAAGAACTCTTAACATGTTCCAAATTTTCCACATCCTCAACAATACTTGTTATCTTGTTTTTTGTTTGTTTGTGTTTGATAATAGCCATTCTAACAGGTGCGAGAGAAATCTCACTGAGGTTTTGATGTGAACCGTGGTGCTGATTAGTGATGTTGAGCACCTTTCATATACTTGTTGGCCATTTGGATGTCTTCTTTGGATAAATGTTTATTCAGGTATGTTGCTCATTTTAAAATCAGGTTATGAAGCTTTTTTTCTTTATTGTTATTGAGTTGTAGGAGTTGCTTATATGTTTTGGATATTAACCACTTATCAC
Source organism: Pteronotus mesoamericanus (assembly GCF_021234165.1). NCBI lineage: Eukaryota > Metazoa > Chordata > Mammalia > Chiroptera > Mormoopidae > Pteronotus > Pteronotus mesoamericanus. Next base: position 4,943,163 of record NW_026555277.1, read on the forward strand.
ATGCATGGTTTGCAACAAACTTTAAGTTTGCTATAGTCTCACTTGTCCCTTTTTGCTATTGCTGCCTGTGCTTTGGGGGTATATCCAACAAATCATTGCCGAGGCCAATGTCAAAGAGCATTCCCTCTATGTTTTTCTCCTAAGAATTACAGTTTCAGGTCTTACGTTTGAATTTTTAATCCATTTTGAGTTCATTTTTGTATATGGTGTAAGTTAACGGTCCAGATGCATCTAGATATCTAGTTTTCCCAACACCATTTGTTGAAAAGTCTCTCCCTTCTCCACTGTGTGTTCTTGGCACCCTTGCTGAAGCTTAGCAGACTCTTTATGTGTGGGTGTATTCCTGGGCTTTCTCTTCTGTTCTATTCTATTTGTCTGTGTCTATTTTTACACCAGTAGCCTACAGGTTTTCTTACTCTACAGATTCAGGGCAATCTCTATCAAAATCCCAATGGTACTTTTTACAGAAACACAGAAAAAAAATCCTAAAATTCATGTGGAATGTCAAAAACTCCACATAGCCCAGCTAGTCTGGAGAAAGAAGAACAAAGTGTCTTGGGTGGGTGTGGGTCGAATACTGAAACCAAAGCTCCTGCGGAAAGCTGGGAGGGGCAGTTTTATGGAAAGGAAATTTTGAAAAAGAATAACCACCTATTGACTCTGGAAGGCAACAAAGGAATTTATCTCAGGTGTAGATCAGGGTAGGTAAAAAAATTGAGGCTCTGTTGAGAAATAAAAACCGCGATCTCATAGGTTTGGCGTGTGAATTTTAATTATCTTTGTGTTGAGGAAATTCCAGGATAAAATTTACATAAATATTAGACTTAGAGCAGAGATTCTAAGGGGACATGTGGTAGAAAGAACATTAAAACTTCTTCAGAGGTTAGATTTCAATAATTCTTACATGACAGAAAAAAAGTGTAACTTAAAGTGAGGTCAAGGAAAAAAATGAGAAACTACATAAACATACTCCATTGTTTTTTATCAGGTGACAAAAAAAGAAGAGAATCGTCTCCTCCAGGAACTGGAAAGATTATGAAATAAGAAAGTCTATAAAGTGTATTTAAAATGATTTAAAGAGAAAAATAAAATATAAATAAAGTAATACATGATAAAAATAGCTAGGTTTTAAAAAGAAACCCAAAGATAACTTACAGAACAAAAACATATAGACATCAAAATCAAAAGTTCAGTGGGAAGATTAAATGAGAGAATAGACACAGTTTTTAAAATTAATGAATTAGAATCAGAGCTGAGAAGTTACCAATAAAAATAATAATAACAATAAAAATGCTCACATCGATTGACCATATACTCTATGTCAGTCACTATAACTGGTTTAATGTGTTAATTTGTCTGATCTTCACAAAACCTCTATGAAAAAAAGCAGCACCGAATCCAGGTGGGATAGCAGATGAAATGGTTCTAGCTTAATTTAGAAATACATAAATATAAATACGGGATGTATTATGGTCCTAAAGATACAATTATAGTCTACAAATAATAATAAAAACTGTGTCTCAGAAAAACTTTAGACCTGAACTACCTATGTGAGTATTTAATCTAATTCTATGTGAGTATTTAATCTTTAGTATTGAAAGAAGGAAAGGAATGTATAGAAAAGAAATATTCAATAATTTAAGACAAGATTTAAAGTTAGAACTCTGGTCAAGTTACCTACATGCCAGTCTAGGTTCTGTTACTTTTACTCCTTTTATAACTTTAGGCAAGTTACATAATCTATTTTGCATCTGATTCCTCATCTACAAAGTAGGAGTATTAATAGGAACTTGTACATTCTGCTTCTGACACAGTTCAGTTAGGGTTGTGTTGTCACTTAGTCAACTTTTTAAACGTATCTTTTTTATTTTAGAATAATTTTAGGTTTATAGAAAATTTGGAAGCACAAGGGAATTCCTGCATATCATTTACAGAGGTTTTTCTAATGATATAGCACCTAATGTAACATTTCACATAATCAAGTAATTAAAATTGGTACCTTACTATCAACTAAATTCTTGACTTTATTTGAATTTCATTAGTTTTTTCCACAAATATCCTCTTTTCCTGTCTCAGAATTGAATCCAGTCCAAGTTACCACATTACATTTGGTCATCACATTTCTTTAAATTGCCTTCAACCTTGCTTTTAATTACAGAAATCTGTTGGTAAAATGCTTAAGTTATTTTCTCAAATTATGTTTTTCTGCTAACTGTTTCTAAATGTATGCTCCTGTGAAGAGTATTCAAAAGTATATTCATAAGGTAAAGTGTGAGCATAGTTATTCTGCATGCTTTTGTTAAAATGCATTAATAAGTGCATTATCCTTCTGATCCTGCTAATCTGTTTTGGTTATGACAAATATATTCTTATCAAATTTTTAAATACTATTTCTAATATGGAAGAGATAAACAAAGCCATCCTGGTCAAGGGGAAATTTGGGTTTGGGTTAATAATAATAACAACAACAACAACAACAATGCAGAGTTACCAGGCATTGTTCTAAGAGGCAGCTTTCCGTATATCACATCATTCCATAAGTTAGGTAGTCTTATTTCTCCCATTTTATAAATGAGAAAATCAAAGGGAACAAACACTTCGTCATTTGCCCAAAGTTACCAAGCTAGTAAGTGGCAGAGTTTCTGTGTGTGTGTTGCAACTACTAAAAATTCTCAAAGGTTAAACAAAGGAGAGGAAAAGCTGCAAGTGTTGAGAAGAAGGTGGAAATCAGATGCTTGGGAAGACCAGCTCCTCGTCACATCCTCCCACCTCTCTTCAAGCCTGAGCATTCACTTTTATCTTATTTTTGTAATTGGTACATAAGGCAACTCTGAGGACTTGAGAATTTTGTAGACAGACAGGGACTTTTCACTTTGGATGAACTGAGTAAGTCTGAGGAGAACAGGGGGTGGGCAGCCTGTGATCTCTTTTGATATAGTGTATCCGTTAGTATGTCTCCAGCTGCTAGAAAGAGAAAAGTTCAGTTAAGCACTTGAAAGAAAATTTCTTGTCTCACAGAACAAAGAATCCAACTCCAGGTCTTTTTTTTAACTGAGGGGATTGATAATGTCACGGAGGACCCAGGTCCTTTTCATTGGTCTATTCCACCATCTTCAGAAGGGCAGCTTGCCCTCTGTGTGACCCACCTCAGGGCTGCAAGATGGCTGCTCAGTTCCGTGCATCACGTCCTGACTCGACAGCTTCCAATGAAGGAAGAGGTATGGTCTTGCCTTGAACATATGCCCACCCTTAAAATAATCACTAGCAAAGGGAATGGGATTTCCATGAAAGGCTAAGACTGATTCAGATCCACCCTGGGACTGAGGCTTTGGCCATCATCCTTGAGCATATTACACAGAAGAGGATGCACACGTGGCAAGAAAGAATCGGAGGATGAATACTGGAAGAGCAACAACAGTGTCGCTGAAAGTGTCTTAATAGTGCACCAGTGCTTGTTGGGATTGAGTAAAATTATTGCATGTTTTCCTTTTCTTAAAAACAGGGTATGATCTCTGTGGGTATGCACTGCTAACAGCTTTGTTCTTTTCAAACTTATTTTTCTTTATTAAAATTTTCCGATGCATTTATCTCTTAGTTTGAATATACAGGCATTTAAAAAATATATAGGGTCTGGTACAAATAAGGACCCTTTTTTATGACAAAATATTTCACTATAAAATCATAAGTATGTAATTCTGTAGCATAACAATATCCTACTCAAGCACACCATATGACAGTTTAGGTGAAATGTTCAAATTAAAACTATAAATTATAACACCTATAGTATTACCCTACCAACCACACTCAAGTAGGCCTTCCTTCTGCCAGACCCTGTCCTGACCATAAATGAAGAATTGTGGTAAAAGTAATCAATAGTGTTTGATGAAACCAATACCATTTCTATTTTTGAAAAATTTTCAGGTAATCCTGATGTAGTCTATTTGTGATTTGTAACTTTTATTTTTGGGGGGAAGTGTTTTTAATTGTTTTATGATAGTTGTCCCAACTTTCCCTCCTTTGCTCTCCTCTGCCCAGCCCGCCCAGCCCTCCCACAGCCAATCCCCACACCATCGCCTTTGTCCGTGGGTCATCCGTGCATGTTCTCTGACTCGCCCCTTCCCCTTCTTCCCACCATCATTCCCCTCCTCTCCCGCCTCTGGCCACTGTCAGTCTGTTTCACGTTTCCGTGTCTCTGGTTCTATTTTGTTTGTTAGTTTATTTTGTAACTTTTAAATGACATGAATGAATATATCCAAGCTACTGAAATAAAAGTATATAATGGGCTTGAAATATTTTTCAATATTCAGCTGAGTAAAAATAAAATTTTATAATTTTTTATAAAATTAAAGTGAGTGACGAAGAAATAGCCACATACCAGACTGAGGACCCCTAATTCTCTAAGAGTTACAGGTGGAAGGATCTAGTTAACTTTTACATTCATTACCAACTAAAGTTTCTGTCAGTTGTCTAGTTCTTAATTTTTGTTTATACTTAAAAAACTTAAACACGTATTTCCTTCGCTGGGCATTGAGAATGCTGAATGAATTTAACATTAATGATTTTTTCTTTGCCTTGATCAAAGGCAGAGCAGCAATTAAGAGCTGTTTCAAACCTTGGAAACAAATTAGGAGCATTTTAGCAATTAGCATTACAAGATCTTATGCTTTCAAGACCCCCTGCAGCAAAGAGTTAATGTTTAAACTAAAATTCAGTGGTGGTTAATAAGGCCCCGTTAAGACTCTTTCTCGCTTCATGATCACCTCAGATTTTTTCTGGTGCAGTTTTTCAATTATTTCAGTCACTTTTAAAGAACTGAATTTCTAATTTCACTGCAATTTTAGTTTAAGGTGTTTTAACACCTTAACTTGGTTTTTCCAATCCTGCCATAAGCTACCTTTGGGTATTGTCACGTTTTCTAACTAAAATGTTAGAAGCAGAAATGCTAAATTTCCTCCCTATCCTAAAAAAATACACATTCCCCTGGTCTCTTTTGTCATTCTTCTGTCAACCAGAGGAAAATTCGGACTCTCCAGTTTCATTTACTTCTTGTAATAAATGTGGTGTTCTTGATACAAATTGGTGCCATAATCCACAAAGAGTGATTGAGCTCATACGGTGTGAGAAGAAATATGACATGTGTGCATTGAGCAATGCGAACATTTCCAAGGCAAGTCTTGGCACTTAAGGAGCTCACAGTCAACTGGGATAGATAGCCCCACAAACAAACAACAATACAGGTGAGATTAATAGTGGAAGAAAAGACAGCAAAGACTTAGGTGTATGTCCTTAGCCTCGAAGGGGAGCGTCAGGCTAAGCTCGTGCTGGAGGAGGCCACTGAGGGGACACGACTGCCTTCTGACTAGAGAGCTGGACCCGGGCAATTGGAGACTCCCCACCCCCCACCCTTGTCCTTGCAATGTACACTCCGCCCACGACTTTTCATGCTAGGAGCCATTTTAAGAGTTGTAGCCTTGAGAGAGTAAGGCGCTCTTGTGGCTGAACCCCGTTAAGGTCTCTGTATATCTTTTTTTTTTAAAATCATGTATATTCTATTACAGTTGCCTAAATTTTCTCCCCTTTGCCCCCCTCCACCCATCCCACCCCTACCCCCCGTTCCCACAGTCAATTCCCACACTGTTGTCCATGTCCATGCATGCATGTTCTTTGTCTAGTCCCTTCTCCTCCTTTTTTCCATCATTGTCCTCCTTCCCTACCCCTCTGGTGACTTTCAGTCTGCTCCATGTTTCCATGCCTGTGGTTTATTTTGTTTGTTAGTTTATTTTGTTGAATAGATTCCACTTACAGGTGAGGTCATGTGGTATTTGTCTTTCACTGACTGGTTTTTCACTTAGCATAATATACTCCAGTTCCATCCATGTTCTTGCAAACGGTAGTTCATTCTTTCTTCTTTCTTTCTTTAAATGCAGATTTATTTGTTTATTTATTTAAATGTCAAAATCCATTATAAAATACTAAAAAATTTAAATCCATTATAAAGTCTCAGCAATTAAAACAACATGACACCAGCACAGAAATAATCATGTAGATCAATGAAATATACTGAGTGTTCTAGAAACACATGTATATATCTCTCTAACAATGTAATATATGATTAAATTGGTATTTCAAATCAATGGGGAAAATAAGGTTTATTCAACAAATAAGGTGCATGGATCACTATTACTTGAAATAAAACAAATATAGAGCCCTATTTCACACATTATACAAGAAATATTCAGGTGAGTTAAAAATCAATATGTAAAATCTAAGGCGTTTTAGGAGAAAATACAAACTAATATTTTACTTACCCTGAAGTAAAATATTCAAACCCAGAAGCTATAAAGTAAAATAGTGACAATATGACTATAATAAACATTTAAGATTATACAGTAATAGACACATTAAAAAAGTTAAAGGACAAGTAATAGAATAGGAAAGTATTTGCAACACATCTAAGAAAGGATTAATAGATTTTTTTTTTGGTGGGGGATTCTACAAACCTTTAATCATAAATAGATAAAGAATACCAAAAAGTCATTTAAGGCTTTTTAACAATAATAGAAATAGGCAAGAAATATACAAAAACAGGTTGAGTTTCAACAACTGATAAAGGAACAATTAAAATAACACATCATTGTCACAATCAGATTAATAAGTATTAAAAATGTTGGTAATATCAAGTATTGGTGACCGTGAAAGGAAGTGTGTATTCATAGACTCTTTTTCTTCATCGTAAAGCAGTTCCTTTAGCATATTTTGCAATGCTGGTTTGGTGGAGGTATATTCTTTTAGCCTTCTTTTGTCTGGGAAACTCCTTATTTCACCTTCCATTTGAATTGAGAGCCTTGCTGGGTACAGCAGTCTTGGTTGCAGGCCTTTGTTTTTCAGGACTTGGAATATCTCTTGCCATTCCCTTCTGGCTTGCAGTGTTTCTGTTGAGAAGTCAGTTGCTCGACGTATCATGGATCCCTTGTATGTTACTCCCTTGTTTCCTTTAGGATTCTCTGTTTATCTTTGATATTTGCCATTTTAATGATGATGTGTCTTGGAGTGGGCCTCATTGGGTTCCACTTGAATGGGACCTTCTGTGTTTCCTGGACTTGCATGACTTTTTCTCTCCTCCAATTAAGGAAGTTTTCCATCATTACTTTTTCAAACAGGTTCTTTATCCCTTCTTTCTCCTCTTCTCCTTCTGGTATCCCTATTGTACGGATATTATGTTTCAGGTTGTCCTGCATTTCCCTAAATGCCTCTTCATTCTTTTTGAGTCTTTTTTCATTTTCTTGCTCTTTCTGGGGCTTTTTTCTACTTTATCCTCCAGCTCACTGATTCGATCCTCTGCTTCATCTAGCCTGCTTTGGATTCTTTCTACTGTTTTCCTCAATTCAGAAATTGTATTCTTCATTTCTTCTTGTCTCTTATTGATAGTTTCTATGTCCTTTTTCATGCTGATATAGTTTGCAGTAAGTTCCTTGTAGTTTCCCTGTAGTTTTTTGTAATTCTTTCTGAGCTCACTGAGCTCATTGAGCTCCTTTAGAACCATTGTTTTAAACTTAATACCTGATAGTTTACTTGCCTCTGTTTCATTTAGTTCTCTTTCTGGGGATTCCTCCTTTGGCTTTGACCGGAGGGTGTTTTTTTGTCTTCCCATTATTTGTGAGACTCTTCTTTTTTGCTTCTGCTTCTTAAATTGATCTGTCTTGATTTCCTGACTTTGTGGTGTGAACTTCTATGGTTGGAGACCACTGTTTTTACTTTATGGATCTGCCTCTGATGATGTCAGATGTTGTCCCTGTCTGACTTTAGGCAGCCTGCTACAGACTTCCAGGAATCTACTGTTTGTGGCTGTCTCCTTCAGTTAATCTAGTCACTCTGCACTCAGCAGGCCAGCGTAGAGACACCACCTGGTAGGGTGGAGTCCCTCCTGATGTGGGGCTATTGCGTCCTCTGACACTGCTGCCACTCAGGGGAGTGGTCTGCCTGAGCAAGATGGCTGCTGCCACATGTGGGATGAGTCTGCACTGGGATCCCACCAGATATTCTCTCAGTTCTCTCCCCATAGCCTCCTTCCCCAGTCTCTCCCCAGGCATCCCCAGCCCACTCTGCCCCCGCCTTTGCTGGAGACCAGGGTAAGTGGCTGCAAATAAAAATTTATGCATTGGCCCTTTAAATGGCTCTTTGCATCTCCAGCCACCTGTCTCTGGCAGAGAGCAGCCCTGCTGCTTTCCGCAGCTGGCTGTTATCTGCGTACTTTTTGGGCTCTGGTGCTGTAGGCTGGAGATCCCTGCTTATGATTTAGACCCCACTCTTCTCAGGGGGATCCAACTGGCCATTTCAATATCCTTCTGGTGGTGCTGTCCGTGGGCGCCCTGTCTGCCTTCTCGAGTCTCTACTGCACTCCTTACCAGTTAGGTTGTGCTAAAGCTGATTCTTCTTGTTGTGCTTAAGTTGAGGTAATAAGGCTCCTCTCTTGCTATTGTTCAGTTGTTTGTTCCAGGTGATTTTCCCACAATTTAGTTGTAAATCCAGATTGGTCCTGGGAGGAGGTAAGTGTGACTGCCACTCACTCCTCCACCATCTTGATCTGAAATGCTAATTCTAAACTTTTAAGATTCTGGTGGGCGAGTGTGGAGGTCTACTTGTCTTGTGGCTACCCAGGCCAAGCCTCCTGTGTAAGTTCCCTTGCTTATTACAACTGCTACCTACCAACCTGGGGTGATCTGTCTCTTCTTCTGTTTCTCCTTGCCCTCCCTGTGTGTGTGTGGTGGGGGAGGGTGTAATTTGAATTTAACAAGGGGGATTCCCAAGGGTGGGAACCAACAATTTGCTAAGGGAGTAAGATCTGAGTTGAGTCTTGAAGAAAGTGAAAGAGTTTGCCAAGCAAAAAAACGACCAAGGGCACATACAGCAACCTAATCAATTATTTATTTAGGGTGTCTTTCTTGATACTGAGTGGCATTTTGTTATGAAAGAATTCTCAGGGTGTCTCTCTCAATGTTACTTATGTTTGTTTTTATCAGCTCATTTCCTCTTCTTTATTACTTCCCTTCCTCCTTCCTATGGAAGCAAGTGCTTTATGCAAGAGCTCTTTAAAATGATTTCCCCTATCATTTCATTTGTTGCTGTGTGACTTTTGCTGGTAAACTGTCTCCTGATACCTCCTGTATATTTGAAAAGAAAAAGGTCAGTGGTACTTCACGTCTGCAGCTTGCAGGATGGGTATCATCTTCATTTCTTTCTCATTGTCTCAAGCGTCCTCTCTTATAATATTTGTGATGTTCTTATTCTGGTTGTTTGACCACGCCCAGTGCCCGCCCCTGTGAGTATATGGTCTATGATTCCTGAGCCTCATGAACTTGCTAGAGTCTCCCAATGCCATACACTGAGCTTTGATGTTTTTTAAAAACGTCTTTTGTCCTTTTTCTACATTATTTCTTTTTGGGGATTTTTTTTTCCTCTGTGTGGGGTTGTGCTCATCTAATCAATATGGAAATGTATTCTTTTTGTTCTTTGATCCCTGGCAATACAGCCAAGTCTTCCTTTGTTAATTTAAGGTTAGATTGAATCTTTCCTTTAAAGCCAGTCAACTTTCTGTTTTAAAGAAATATGATTCCATTCCCACAACAGATCCAGCCAAAAACTCTGAGTCAATCTCAGCCACTTGTACAGAGACAGGGATGAAGTTCTGCTGATGTTTTCTGAAGGCCATAGAAAGATTAGTTGAATGAGTTTTCCAATTTGTGCTCTTTGAATTATCTGTACTTGCTTGTAGGAGAGGGACAGAGATACTCACATTCCTGTGAAGACTTTTACTTATTTCATCCTTTATTTAGTTAAATAAGGAGGCTATGTGACCTGCTCAAGGAGTCACATTTTTTGTAAAGTAAGCAAGCTGTGGCCTTGAAAAAGATACTTAACTTTTTTTCTCACATCGTTTCCTCATCAATAACGTGAGGATAAAAACTGTACCTGCCTCATATGATCATTCAGCCAAAAATGGCCAAGCCAATCTGGAAAAATCCAGAATGTTCTCTGGAATTTATTTGCTCAGACTCTTCTGAGAGTATTAGAAAAAGTGTCTTGTAAGCCCATTTTATTAAGTTCCTGTTCTTCAGAAGAAGTGATTAGAACATGTTGGATTATCCTGTGTTCAAACAGATACGCCTCTATTCTTAACCAGCTTTGTTGAGAAAAATAAAAGTTAATTAGATGAGGGTTTGGAATAATGTTGTCATATTAATTTTTTTTAAGAGAGGAACTGAAACCTTCAGTCAATCCTAAAATGGATTCTGTTGTTAAAATGAGTGGGAAGGAGCATTCCTATGCAGGAGCAGAGGAGACACTCAGCAGATGTATGCTTAAGTGAAGTGAAGACTTCATGGAGAGTCACCAGCTTCATTGCAGAGACCTCACTGAATGAAAGTCTAGTCCAGGGATGTATACATACTAACTATTCAGCATGGGTTGACTACATTGATGCATTTGTATTTGGGTATTAAACCAACTATACATAGGTTTTTTGAGACAACTCTCATCCTTCTCATTTATTTATGTCTCAGAAATCTTGTATGTGTCTGTATTTGCATTTGGCTCAAACATTTAAGAAGTGTAAATTGAAAGTATGCTTAAGTCAAGTTGTTCAGGTTCATTACTAATTTTTTACTGAGATTAAGGTAGTCATTAGCAGCAGAGTACTGATCACATTGGTTGGGATGATTCAGTTCAAAGTGATCAACATCTCTATGTAAAGTTAGATCTTTAAAAATGACCCATATGTAGCCAGGCGGTGAAAGACAAATGCCATATGATCTGACCTATAAGTGGAACCTAATCGACAAAATGAACAGGCAAGCAAAATATAATCAGAGACATTGAAATAAAGAACAAACTGACAGTAACTGGAAGGGAGAAGGAAGAAGGATAAGGGAGGAAAGAAGGGAAAGAATCATCAAGGAACATGTATAAAGGACCCATGGACAAAGCCAAAGCGGGGAAGGGTTGAGGGTTGGGGGTGGGGAGAGTGGCGGGGCATGGGGGAGAATGGAGACAACTGTGCTTAAACAACAATAAAAAAATAAATAAATAAAAATAAAAAAATAAAAATGACCCACATATCCTGTTTTGTGTGTGTATGTGTGATGTCTTACATTCTAAGGATTAGAGGATACAATAATGAAAGACATTCTTTCATTGTTTATTGCAAAAATTATCTACATAATATAAAAAAACTGGACTATAATAAACATTTTTATTCCTAGCTGTCTTAGTACACATCCATTTGAGAAGTCTAAAAGAAGGAAATATTCCATAATTTCCAAAGAGAAAGCTGAAGTGTTGTTAATTTTTGTCTTTTCTCAGAAACTCAATTCATAACTTTGTAACCATATCTGCTACCACCTAGAATAGTCTTTGGCTTAAAAGGTCAATAGTTAGGTTTGTCATTAATTTCAATATCCCCTCCAGGAAAACATTGACTAGTTTGATTTTGACTGATTGCAAACCTCTCCAAGCGTTCTTAAAATACCAGTTCACTGTCTCGTTTCCTTATTTGTTTTCCCAGCCCTAGTTCGGACCTTGACTGTCTGGTAGGTAAACCATTGCAATGATCTGCCAAATAATCCTGTACCTCTTGCAATTGAAAGTTGCCTGATATACTCTATAAAGTAACAGGCATTTTGTCTTGTTCACTACCATATACCCAACACCTAGAAGAGTACTATAATTGGTTGGCACTCAACATGTTGAGTAAAAGGATATCTAATTAATTATGATAATCCAAATAAAAAGATATCTAATTATGATAATCTTTCATCTATCCCACTCCAATACTAAACTTTAATGTTTCCCTATTTTATTTATATAATTTAGTCCTCGGCTTAACATTGAAGGCTAAATCTGATCTAACTTCAATCTATCTATTCTCATTCTTACCTGTAACATTCTTCCCTCCAACTCACTTTCATTCCAGTTGGATCTATAAACCCCCTCTTTCCTGAATATGGTCTCTTAGTGCCTGACCTTTGCTCATGTCCTTCTCATCGACTGAAATGCTCTTTACTTCACATCCACATATTAAGTGCTAATAACTTTTCAAGGCTCAGCCCGATAGCACTTCTATGTTCCCTTGCTGTTTTGTACCTCCTTTGGACTTTTTACCCGTATACATGTACTTCTCTTCCCACTAAGTTGTAAACTGAACACCATGTAAATCTGTGTTTTTGACTGGCTGATTCAGAAATGAGGACACTGGAGTTGCCCAGATAAATGTTGTTAAGTTAAATATAGGGTCTGGCAGAAGTTAGGACTGCTTGAGTAGCGTAAGGTAGGGTTGTGAGAGTAGGGTAATAATACGGGTGTAATAATTTATAGTTTTAATTTGAATATTTTACCTAAAATGTCATATGGTGTACTTGAGTTTGATATTATTATGTTAAGAATTACATGCTTATGATTTTGTAATAAAAAGTTTTGTAATAAAAATGGTGTTATTTGTGCTGGACCCTGCATTTCCCTCCAAAATCTGCCCCCAGAAAATCCCCATTAAATTTAATTCTTGAGGGGCATTTGGAGACAGTGGCTTTAATTAGGATAAGGCTTATATTGGTTTGGATTTCCTGGAAAGGGTATCATGTTATTTCACTAGTGAATCACTTGGCATGAGTCAGTTTGAGTAATTTTTACACCCAGAAACACTCATATAAGCCAGGCATTACTGGGATTATATACTGCAGGGGTTCTCAGTATTAGATTGTCAAAATCACCAGGAATATTGTAAAAATATAACTTCCTGCTGGTCCTTATTTGGTAGGTCTACAAACAGGACCAGGAAATCATGTCATTCTAGTGCCAACCTGATTTGGGAACTAAAATAATACAAGAGTTGATGAAAGAAACATTTTCAAGAAGTATGTGGGTAAAACCAACATAAGAGAACTGAGTATGCTGAGGTTGAGGGATGAAAAGGAGGCAGGCTGAAAAACAAAGAAAAGGGAAAATGAAGTCTGCTCACCCATTGAATACATACTCTGAATGGCCCAGCCCAGGGGTAGATGCAAGAACATGGTGTAAGCAAGGACTTTGCTCTCACTGATGTTTCCTGGTGAGGGAGATAAATCAGTCAAGCCCTAGAAAGGGAGGAGTCCAGGGAACTTTGGCAGCAAATCGCAAGACCATGTAACTCGACGTATGTCTGTGCAGAGTGTAAAGGTAAGGGAAGACATCAGAGGAAATGGAACTTGCAGGGTAAGAGCTGAGGAGGGAGAAGGGAGGAAGGCAAGCTAAGGAGGCCATAACAAGTTTGGTATGCTCGAGGAAAAATCTCATAAACGCCAGAATGTGGGGAGGGGTTAGTGAGGAAGGAAATGTAAGAACTGCTCGGTTCTGTTATAAGATGAATACTCTGGCTTCTAAGTGGAGAATAGATTTGAGAGGGCTCTGTGGCATCATCCAAGTGAGAGAGAATGGTCTGACCCAGGGACATGGCCGTGATGACAGGAAAGGTGGACGCGAGTCAGGAGGTGGATCCCAGAGGATCCGGACCTGGTCACAGTAAGAGGATTCAAGGATGTATCCCATGCCTCTGACTTTGACAGTCTCAAAGATGGAGATCACAGGAAGATGAATGTGTTTAGCACAGGGAAGGAAGATGGTGACTTAAGTTTTTGATTTCTTGACTTTGAGTGACCCATTGGATATCAACTCAAGTTACTAAATATCCAGTTGAATAAAGGCTGCTGAATTTCAGAAAAGATTTAGATCAAACAAGCAGGCTTGAAAGTCATCAACATAATAAAATTAATAATAAAAACAAACATCTGAAGGCTTACTAGATGTAGGCATTGCATAAAGCACTTTGTACTGATTTTTGCTCTCCTCTCAATAGCCCTGTGAGGTAGATACTACTATCCTTTTCATATAAATATGGAAATTGAAGCTTACCAAAGCTAAATAACTTTCCCAACTTATATAACTAATGGTTAGTGGTAAAATTTGGAATTAAGCCCAGATCGTCCTACTCCACATTGCACTCACCTGTACACCACCTGGATGATCACTGAAGGCAGGAGGGTAAGTGGTGTCTCTAAGGAAGTTTGTATGAGATTTAAAATTCCCGCAGGAGAAACCAGAGACCCACGGATACTACAAGGGTGGGCCAGGGAACAACGTGAGAAGCAGGAGGAAAGGAGCGTGTGTAGTGGCATGAAATACAAAGATAGAGCGTTTCGTTGAGGAAGGAGGGAGCCATGGTGAGCCCAGTGCTGCCAAGAGGTCAGGGGGCCTAAAAAGTGCCCGAGGGTAAAAAATGAGGGAGTCACTGGCAAGCACAGCGGACTGTTTCAGTGGAAGAGTGGAAGTAGATGCCAGGCCTGACAGTGCCGGCTGTGAGCGAGGCAAGGAAGGCAGACAGGCAATGCAGACCGCTCTTTCAAGAAGTTCGCCTGTGAAGTGGAGAAGAGAGACAGCGTGGAAGTGGGTGGAAGTGTGACATAATGAAGGTATTTTAATTTTTTTTATTTTTTAAATTGTTTTAAATTTTATTAAATCTATTGGGGTGACATTGGTAAATAAAATTATCTAGGTTTTAGGTGTAAAGTACTATAGTACATCATCTGTATATTGCATTATATGTTCACCATCCAAAGTCTAATAGCCTTCCCTCACCATATATTTGGCCCCCTTTACCTTTTCCTATTCTCCCCACCCCCACTCTCCTTTGGTAACCACCATACTATTGTTTGTGTCTGTGAGTTTTATTTGTTTTGCTCATTTGTTTGTTGTTTTCAGCTTTATATTTCACATATGAGTGAAGTCATATGGCTCTTGACTTTTTCCACCTGACTTATTTTGCTTAGCATGAGATTCTCAAGATCCATCCATGTTAATATTTTTAATTGGCTAGAATTGAGCATGCTGATAGAATCACATGTGGTTAGGACTAAGCTGACAGTGAAGGAGAGATGGAAAATCATTTAGAGGAGATCAACTGTCAGAAGAATCTTAGAAATGGACCAATAAAGGTAAAAAAGTGCTTATTGTATTTAGTATAAGGGACAACTTTTCCATTGTCATAGGAAAAAAGAAGAAACAGCTTGGGGCAGATGTAATATTTATAGAGTTGGTTTAGAAAATCCACAGAGCTGTTGTCTGATACCACCAATTTTCCCTGTAATTTTCAGGGAGTGTGGGGGAGATATGAATGCCAGGAGATGAAGCAACATGGAAGTTTAAAATAGCTCCTCTGGGAAGACATGGCTAGATAGAACTCTTAGGCGGTATTAGCATCCTAATTGTCAAACTGTCATTAGTGAACATGCATTCCTTATACATGCTGCATGATTTTGCCAGCAGAAGTTTGTGGTTGTCTGTAGAAAGGTAGATAGCAGGCTTGCACTAAAACGCAAACATTGTTGATTGCTTACTTCATAGTCACCGACATTCTCCTTCCCTTCTTCTTAACAGAACCCTATTTTTGTTTAAGTAACTACTCTCATCATATTAGACAGGTTTTTCAAGGGAGGCTGGCCCATCCACCATATATGGAGAGTGGTCCTGATTAGTCTAAGCCAACCACAGTGGTCCCCTTACCAATGAGTGATGTGCATGAGGACATGAACATGTGATGTAATTACAGGCATTGGGGAGGATTTCATGGACAGGAAAATGTGTTCTGGCTTCTAAAAAGAGAGAGAAAGACACAAATGTCCATCTTCTCCTTTGAGATGCTGCCATACCTGCAGGACAGTATACTTGGTGATGCTTGGTGAACTAGCCCAAAGGCAAGGTGACGTGTGTGGATGCAGGGCTGAAAGATAAAACTTGGCTTTTGATAACATAATTGAACAAGTGGCCTTCTCGTTAAGCGATATAATTGCCCTTCCTATTGTTTATGTCATTTTGAGCAGATGAGTTTTGTTTTTTAGAATCAGAAACATTGTATTTTGTAACACACTGGAAAGGTAGGGGCACAAAAGGCATTGAGGATATTGACTGGTCCTGCTTGAGCCAGAAGACTCTCATGGAAAGACAAGAAAATGGTGATGGGGAAAGGCTGATTCAGAAAAGAAAGTAGAGGGCTCTTGGCCTGGAAATCACAAAGAAATAAAAAAGTAATGTTTTGGGAATAGTTGTGTGAGAAAGATGGAGAAACTGGAGAGAGGAGAAAAACTGAATTTACTGCAATTCTTTGGATTTTTCTTAATATTGCCATTTTGAGATTCCATTTGGCTTTCTATTTCAGTAATGTAAGCACTCCTACAAAGGAATTAATATACAACTTTGACAGCAAAAATAGAAAAGATGTATCTTGTCACCTTGCGTATGTTTTAGAAATAAAGAAGAAAATGGTATACATCAGAACACATTTGCGGGGAAATTTACTTTTAATTCAGAGCTGCAAATTGTATCTGTGCCAATTGAAGAGGATCATAATTAGCAAGACACACTGTTGTTCACATTTATGCATTTAACAGCCCAAGCTTTATTCGTGGATACTACAAAACAGAGTAGTTACTGGAAAGCAGAACATTTTTGTGTGGGAAATGTTTACTTTCAATGGAACTATTTGTGCTGTGCCATACATAGTATAACTGCTTGAATGTTCCTACTATCCTGTTTCTTTCACTGATGACATTTTCATAACAACATATTCTTTGGGAAAGAGTGCCCAATGTTTTATTCATATTTTATGTGAAACAAAGAATGCCAACTTGAGAGGAAAGTCATGTGGTGTTTTTGACAAGGGTCCCGTAACTCTACCTTGTGACATATATTTATAGCAAACATTTCCATGTAACCATTGCTATTTGTCTTCCTCCTTCTAATTGGCACACCTCCCACTCTATTTTTCCTCTAGAATTTTCTGATTTTTAAGATGGATAAATCGGACAAGTGATTTTCCTTGGACAAAATTATTCACTACACTCCTTGGACATTCTTGAAGTATTTTCTGAGTGACATTGTGGAGATATGTTAGCTTTCTTCCTTATTAGTTACCTTTCACTTTTTATTTATGAAGATTCATGTCTTCTTGCTCAAAACCCTCCACTGAGGCAATCTTTTCAATGTCTTCACCTGTCCCCTTGCCCTTCAAGTAGTCAGCAATCTATCAATAAAAAGGCTCAGTATTCCTGTTAAGCTATTTCTGATGAAAAATGTTACAATGAACTATCCTTCTGAGGGGTGTGACCATTTATCTAGCAAGAAAATGTATGGAGATATAAATACCTGAGTTCAAAAGAATAAAATTACCAACAATTGAAAATAAAGCAGTATAATTAGTGTTTGGGTTAGGGAGATATTTTAGTGTTCATTGACTCCACAAAGTAGGCTAACACAGACATGACTTAATTTGTACTATGTATAGTCTAATTCTATGCAGAAGCTGATGTTATTTAAATTTTTAGAAGTTAAAAAAATTTTTTTGTGTGATTTAAAATCTGTATCAGTCAGGCTAGGCTAGGCTATGCTACAGTAACAAATAATCCAAAATACCATAGATTTATAAATCAACTTCCATTGGGTAGAAAGTTTCTTCTAATCACTCAGTAACCTTGGGTGAGAGAAACACTGTGACAACAGTGTTTCTCTGTGACAATATTCTGGATGTGCTTCCAGGGTTACCTGAACTTGGGGGAAGAGAGTGAGGTATATCATGGTCTGGCTTTTTTTGATCAGATAAAGTCTCATGACCATGCTTAACTTCCGAGGAGATAAAGGAATTCAATTCTATATGTGCTTGAAAGGCAAAGAGCAAGATATATTTATTAAACAGGACTAATAACTTGCATAAAAGAAAAGCATATTTACTGAAGAAAATTTAAGAAGGCAAAAAAGGCAAAAACATATTATTCTAGTCTTCTCAAGCTGCGATAGCAAAATACCACTGGGTGGCTTAAACAACAAGAATTTATTTTCTCCCAATTCTGGAGTCTGGAAAGTCTAAGATCAAGGTGTGAGTTCATTTGGTTCCTGGTGAGAGCTCTCTTCCTGCTTGCAGGTGGCCACCTTCTTGTTGTATCTTCACATGTCCTATCCATAGTGTATGTTCAAGGGGAGGGAAAGGAGATAGAGCTCTCTTGAGTTTGTTCTTACTAGGATATTAGTCCTATCAGATTAGGAGCCCCATCCTTAATAATCTTATTTAAAATTAATTACACCCTAAAGATCCTGTCTCCAAAGAGAGTCACATTGTGAGTTAGGGCTTCCACAATGAATTTTGTGGGGACAGAAATATCACCTATAGGTGCAATCTTATTATAGCAACAAGAAGGACTGAATAGATGTAGAAGCTTTTCTTTCTACAAATAACTGGAATCCTGGCTCAATTATAATAAACACTTTAATTTTGGATTGAAAGAAAGGGGATTCCTCAGAAATTAAGAGATTTGTTTGAGTCTAGACCAACATGGTGACATAGGAGGCTCCTGAATTTCCCTCCTCCCATGGTTACTCCAAATACACAGCTACTCATGGAGGAATTAACTCTGGGAGAATTCCAGAAACTAGCCGAGTGACTCCAACACATTGAGACAGTGAGAAAGTACCCACATTCAAATGACAGGAAAGGCTGAGACATAATGTCACCATAAACCCCATCCATCACAGAGCTATACAAATTGGGAGGGAAACCCCAACTTCTCATTTTTCCCTGGGTGGGGAGAGTTTGGACTACACATCGAACACCCCAAGCTTTAACATTCCCATCTGAGGGGAAGAGCCCCTAAAATATCTAGCTCTACAATCCAACAGGGCCAGTGTTTGAATCTCACAAGACTATAGCAAACAAGGAAGCAGATATTCATGGGCCTGAGAACACTGTTGTGACAATGCCTTTAGAGCTCAATGCAGCTGGGAGCAGGCAAAAGCACCCATCTCCCAGACTCTCCCTGGAAGGAGTTTGACTGCATACTTAATGAGCTGCTGTCTAAAGGTCCAGCTTCTAATCAGTCTGCATGTAAACACTTACCGCAATTCTCCCTTTTGGGTCAGTGACGGGTCTTGGCACATTCCCAACTACTGGGAGCCCCTGAGAACAGAGACAGCAGCTCTAATGCATTCCCATTAATAGAATGAAAAAGAATCACATGATTTTCTCAACAGACACAAAAATAAAAAGAAAAAATTTGATTTTTTTTAATGATAAAAGCTCTCAATACCCGAAGCATAAAGGGAATTTAATATAATAAAGGCTGAATAGGACAAGCCCACAGCTAACATTCAGTAGTGAAAATCTGAAAGCTCTTCCTCTAAGACCAGAAACAAGACAAGGATACTCACTCTCATGACTTTCGTTCAGTAAAGTACTGGAAGTCCTGCCAGAGCAATTAGGCAAGGCAAAGAAGTAAAAGTCATCCAGACTGGAAAGGAAGAAGTAAAATTGTCTCTGTTTGCAGATGACATAATATTATAGATAGAAAACCCTAAAGACTGCACACAAACACAGAACTAATAAACATATTCAATTAAGTAGTACAATACAAAATCAATATACAAAAAAAGTTACATAACTGTACAGTAATAATGATCTATCAGAAAGAGAAATTAAGAGAACAATCCAAATAGTAGCATCAGAAAACACATAATACATAGGAATAAATTTAACCAAGATGGTGAAAAGCTGCATATGGAAAACTATACAATATTGATGAAAGAAATTAGAGAAGACAATAAATGGAAAGGTATCTAGTGTTCATGAATTGGAAGAATTAATAGTATTAAAATATCTATACTACCTAAAAAAGTGTACATATTCAATGCAGTCCTTATTAAAATTCCAATGACATTTTCCCCCTCACAGAAATAGAGAAAAACAATACTAAAATTTGTATAAAACCACAAAAGATCCTGAATAGTCAAAGCAATCTTGAGAATAAAGAACAAAACTGGAGGCATTATGCTTCATAATTTCAAACTATATTACAAAACTATAGTAGTATAAAAAAGACACATAGATCAATAGTATGGAACAGAGAGTCCAGAAATAAACCTATGTATGTATGATCAATTAATTTATGACAAAGGACCCAAGAATATATACCAGGGAAAATCTCCGCAATAAATGGCATGGGAAAACTGGACAGCCACATGCAAAAAAACAAAACAAAACAAAAAAAACCCCCAAACCCTGAACTCTTATCCTACACCACACACAAATATCAACTCAAAATGGATTAAAGAATTGGATGTAGGGCATGAAACAATAAAACTTGCAGAAGAAAACTTAGGGGGTAAGCAACTTAACATTGGTTCTGCCAATGATTTCTTATTTTGGTTTGACACCAAAAGCAGAGGTAAGAAAAGCAAAAATAAATAAATGGGACTACATCAAATTTTAAATCGTTGGACAGCAAAGGAAACCACCAACAAAATGAAAAAGAAAACTATAGAAATGGGAGAAAATATTTATAAACAACATATGTTTCTTTTTGCAAGTTGATAAGGAATTAATATCTAAAACATGCAAAAAAATCCGCCAAACCCTCATACAACTCAATGGCATAAAACAACCCCATTAAAAATGGACAAAAGACCTGACTAAGGACTTTAATGAAGAAGACTTACAAATGGCCAATGGGTACATGATTAGGTGTTCAACATCACTAATCATCAGGACAATGCAAATCAAAAACATACCGAGGTATCACTCTACACGTTAGGATGTCTATTATCAGAAAGACAAGAGATAACAAATGCTGATGAGGATGTGGAAAAAAGGAAACCTTTGAACACTTTTGGTGAGAATGTAAACTGGGGCAGCCACTATGGAAAACATTATAGAAATTCCTTAACAAATTCAAAACAAAACTATGGCATGATCCAGCAATCCAACCTCTGAGTATGCATCCAGATTAAACAAAATCACAATCTTGAAGAGATATCTATACTCCCATGTTCATAGCAGCATTATTCACAACAGCCACAATATAAACACTACCCAATTGTCCACTGATGGATAAAAGGCTAAAGAAAATGTGATATACACATACAGTGTAATATTATTCAGACTTACAAAAGAAGGAAACCCCACACCATTAGAGACAACATGGAGAGAACCTGAGGACATTATGCTAAGTAAAGTATGGAGGCAGAAAAAGACAAGTACTGTATGATCTCACTCATATGTGGAGTCTAAAAAAAGTCAAACTCATAGAAACAGAGTAGAATGGTGATTCTCAGGGGCTGAGAGGTGCAGGATATAAGAAGAAGCTGGTAAAAGGGTACCAACTTTCAGTTATAAGATGAATAAAGGCCATCTGAAGATTTAATGTGTCTTAAGGTTTTTACAGTTGATAATGTTGTAACGTGTCACCAAAAAAAGAAAAGGTAAATATGCGAGATAATGGATGTGTTGGTAAACGTGAATCCTTTCAGCGTATGCATATGTCAAACCATCATGTTCTACCCTTTAAATATAATACAATTTTATTTATCCATTTTACCTCAATACTGCTGGAGAAAAAAGGAGGGAATTCAAAACCAAAGGGGAAGCTTGAAGAAAACCTGATTTCCAAAAGACCAAAATAACATAGTCCCGGCTGTAAGCCCTGGGGGCTCGGGCTTGGGACTTAAGAACCACTGGGTAACAGAAGAAAAGGCTTAAAGGCAGAACTGTGATAAATTCATCTGTAAAAACAGACAAACAAACAAACAAAGTCAGAAAATCTTTACCTACCAGACTGGAGAAGTGACAAAAGAACTGTCTACCTGGGGTGGGGAGAGAGGGGTGGGAAGTGGGGGTGGGAAATTGTTTCTTGTAACAAATGGAAACTCTAATTTTGTATTATAGTCTCCGCTGTGATCAGATAGTACTGCCAACTTAGTTCAGGATTCTAAACAGAAACATTAACGTAAAAACAGGTCTAAGTTGTAAGAGAATCCCTGGGTCCCCTATAGTATATAGTGTAAATCACTCTAAAGAACTTGGCACAATTACTCTTTGAAATTTCATCATCCAAAGACAAAACTGGTTAATATGTTGGTAAATGGCTGCTAGGGAATTTTCCATGTATAGATTTTCTTTTTGCACATCGTTGCAACCCTGTGAAAAGCAAGGTATTCTGCAGAGAAACGTAAGTTACTGAACATAACTGAATTACAGCAATCAACATTTTTCTCTGATTTCAACGCTCTCTTCTGACGTGGGAAATGTTTTATTTCTCCTTTATCCTTCAGAAATATGGCTCCTTCTGGCTGTCAGAAAGGAAAAAAAGTAAAAAATTCAAAGCAAAAGAAGAATTTAGAGAAGGATGGAGAGAAAATATGGCTCCATAAAAACCCCAGATGATGCCATTGATCCCGGTGTGCCGCAACGAGTGTAGAGTCATTCCTAGTCAACTGATTTATGCAGGTATGCTCCAGGAAGGGGCCTTCTCATCCACTCAACACCCTTCACATCTGCCTTTCATGATTTCCGGCTCTATGTCTAATTAGGCTGGAAGAGGAATGATTTCTCCAGAGTATCTTCTGGGAACTTGTCTTAAAGAGATTACACATCTGGAGGTTGTTTGGGCAAGTTCAATGTCAACACATCTGTTCTTCCTGTTCAGAAGACGTAATGGGGGCAGGATGAGGGGGCACAGATGACAGTTTGCTCTTAAGTAGTTTCGATTTCTTTACAGAACGTGAACCGCTAATCCTTAGTCACAATGCACAACCTTTCCTTGGGCAGGGTGGACAATGTTCTGCCTCCAACAACAGGAAAGTCTGCATATTTGCCAGGTGTGGAGGGTTTGGAGGAGGCCAGTCGCTCATCTCTCTTTCCCATGTGTTCTAACCCATTGAGGGCAGGTACAAAGAGCCAAGTAGGGATTAAAATTCAGGACCTAATTTTTTAGTGAGAAATCTGGTCTAAAGAATTCTCCAGAACCTCTTCTTTCTCAAAATGAGGGTTCCAGACTCATAAAACCTGACCTCCTCACCAAGTTGCAAAAAGAGAAATTAGAACAGAAAATGCTGAAACTCTATGCCTATCAGGCAATAACTCCCTATTTTCCCCTCCCTTCAGCCCCTGGTAATCTCTATCCTATTTTCTGTCTCTATGAATTTGTCTATTCTAAATATTTCATGTAAGTGGAATCATATAATATTTGTACATTTATGTCTGGCTGATCTGATAGAGTACAATGTCTTTAAGGTTCATCCATTATGTACACTGTGTCAGAATTTCTCTAGTGTGGGGATGAGGGTACGTGTGTGAGTCAGTGTCTTAGTTCATTCCACAATTTACAACGGAACACCATAGAACAGATGGCTTGTAAACAACAGAAATGATTCTTCACAGTTCTGAAGGGTGGAAGTCTAACATCAAGGCACCAGCACATTGGGTATCTGCAGAGGTAGCTTTTATAAGGGCACAGTCCCATTCATGAGGGCTCCATCTTCATGACCAATGGCCTTGCAAAGGTGCCCTCCCTCCAAAGAATATCATACTGCAAAATAAGTTTCGACATATGCAATTTGAGTGGGCAGGGTGGAGGCACAAACAGTCTATAACAGACAATATATTCTAAGAAGACTTTCTACTTCAAAATCTTATTTTTTGAACATCATCATCATTGAATTATGAGGTCTTTGGAATAAAGAAAAATCATCCACAAGACCATGCTGTTTGTGTCTTTCAACATTTTTCTTAAAGTGTGAATGGGGAAGCTCAGCCAGTCATCTCAGTGAAGTGTTACCAAGTGTGGCAGGTGACATGGAGAGAGAATTCTGTGAATACCTATGGGTCATACAAATAATCTAGGCAGTCTGGTATGATGGAGTGGATGTAACAATTTCCGATTCTTGTCACACCTTCCAGAAGACAGTTTGAAGGAAGTAAATAAGCATTTGGAGTTTAGCATAAGCAGCAGCTCGGAGCTCAGTGTCAGGAAGGAACTTTATCCACTCACTCTCCTGGCAGGATGAGAAATGAAGGCTGGAGGCTGAATATCATCCCATCCCCTGATCATGCTATGCAGCCAAAGACAGAGGCTCTCCAGAGCTAGGGGAGCAGAATGGTACAGAAGTTCCAAACTTAAGACTTTTTTGGCTCAGGTCCTGGCTCCCTAAGCCACTCTCTATATGGCCCAGGACTTAACAGCCTCTGTAGACCTCAATTTTCCCAACTGTGTAATGGGGATGATATTCATATTTACCACAAAGGTTAGTCATGAGGACTGAATGAACCAGTCAAATAAAGGGCCTAACACAGTGCCTGAAATATGTTAAGATCTCAGGAAATACTTGTTGTGAATCAGTGCTGATATTTGAAATGTTCTAAGTGGAGGGCATGAATAGAGGTCAATCTAAATTGCCACTCCCTGATGATGTTTTACCCTTAGTAACTGGATGATGTGCAGGCCCAGGGCTGCTGAGGGTAGGGGTTGGGGAGACTTGAGGCAGGTGAGTATTTCAATATTTCAATAGCTTTCATGACAATATTCCTGAGTAGCAGGCCTAGTTGTTATTGTGATGATTATTCTTGCAGAAGAGTATTGTTCTGGAGGCATGAATTTGCTTATCACATTAAATAATTTATTTATGCTGATGACTCACAAATTTACTTCTCTATCCCTCTTCTGCTCTACTGCCTACTTGATAGCTCTGCTTGGATGTCTTCAGGCATGTCAGGCTTAACATTTCCTAAGCGGAATTCTTGATCACCCTTGCAGAGGTTCTGTTCCTCTTCTCATTTCTCCACCTCAATTAATGGTGCCAGGGACCTGGTGTGTCTTGGATGTCATGGTTTCTCCACATAGAAGGGTCTCAGTGAGAGAATACATGGGTGTGTGCTGCCTTACCACGAATACAGCACTCACAGATGAAGCATGGATTTGGAGGCTGTTTTCAGGGTGCTTTGGGACACAAAGTGCAGTGGACCCAGACAGAATTAGACACATTCTCAATTTTGTTATTTGCTAGCAATGGCCTTGGGCAAGTCACCCAATCTCCATGACCAAATCAATGTGAGTAATTGTACTGCAAGAAGGCAGTGTGCATTCAAGGTAATATATATGGAATGACTGACACACAGTAGGCCTGCAAGAGATAGCAGTTCTCATATTTGTTATTAATGCTCTGTTGATTTCCTGAGTCATTCAGATAAAAGGCCAGAAAACTCCAGGAAAGATTAGCTGGCCAGGAAGTGAGAACTCTTTTGTTTTCTCTTCCTTACTTACAAACTCACCATTTTTGACCTTGAATCTCTCCCTGCGGTTTCTGAGAGCATTCTGCCTCCAACTCATTCTCTTAAAACTTCCCAGTGTCTTAATTTCCTCACCTTTAAGTGGAACAGACATTATTTTCCACTTATCTGACTGCAGTGTTGACATAGTTAAGCAAATTATCCAAAACTTGGAAATAGATAAAAAACATATTTTGAATGTTTGGGGCCTTTGAGAGGTAATTAGGACTAGATGAGGTCATGAAGATGGTGCCCTTATGATAAGATTAGTGCCCTTATAAGAGGAGACACCAGAGAGAGCTCCCTTGCTCTCTAGGTGCACAGAAAGAGCTTAGGGGAGCACACAGAGAGAGCAGCAGGCTACAAGTCAAGTCGAGTCAAGAGAAGGGGCCTCAGAATGAAGCCTACCTTGCAAGAACCTTGATCTGGAACTTCCCAGCCAATAGAATTCTGAGAACTAAATTTCTGTTGTTTAAGCCTCCCAGTCTATGGCATTTTTTTTTTTTTTGGCAGTCTGAGCTTATTAAAACAGCATTACTGAGTGTTCCTTTAACTCAATGTTATGTGTTTCTAGCAGGCCCATTCCTCTAATTTTCCAGGTGGATATATCTTTGTTTGACTTCTTATTTACTATTGATCTGGCAATTTCACAACTCTGTAAATGTAGAAATTAGCTTGTAGAAAACTGATAGCAATGCAAATTATTTTTTGTTGGGGACAAAGCAAGTAATTCCTACTCCTAAAATAGGTTACCCTACTGGCTATAGTTTATTGCCTTGTAGGACATTTGCGAGCTTCGTAATTATTAGAAAAATTCATTTCCATTTTCTATGTACTGTCTGACTCTAAATCCCCTTGAACCACTCTAAATATTTTACTGGGTCACTCATTAATTAATGGGTTGAATGGAATATTTGACATGTGTTCATTTTGTATTTATATGAGAATCGTGTTTTCAATTTTTCAAAAATTATACTTTAATAGGAGCATTAATGACTTAGTGCTTAGAGAATAATAGATCTCAGGCTGAAATATATTGCTTCATTGATAAGCATTCTAAGAAAGAGCACTTGTAAGAGTCAAGATTCTTTCTGAAGGGTCTCTACCATTCTATTTCATAGTTTAGTGTCTTTCTTGTGTCTTTGCAGCCTTCTAGAGATTCTCTTTTGAGTAGCACAGAATAAAAATCTGGGATGTTAAGGCATTCTCTCCAACAGGCAATAATGTGGAGCAGTTGCTTCTTGACTTTTGAAAAATGACCTTTTCAGCAATGGTTGTCTCTCTTTACAGGGCAATAGAGGTGTTTTACATTGACTGTACTGAAATAGGACATTCTATTCACTGTCAATCTGCTAAAATGTCTAAAACAGATGAAATGTCACCAGAGTAAGTTGCGGTTGTTAAATTTTTTATTTCTCTGGTCCCACAAATGAATGGAAACAAATCAAATGTCAATCAGCCTTCAGGTACCCCATTCCACCCCAGTCAAATTATGAGATGCCTGTCAGGATAGACTGCAGAGACAGATAGTGCTTGGTGACATGGTAAATTGTGATGATTTTCGGGTTTTCTTCCTCATTCTTGTTTCAGCGCCAAAGTAAATTTATAGATTTTTCCCTATGTGTCAGGGAAGAAAAAAAATTTTTGTGAAGTTAAGATGGAATAGTCAATGCCTTAGTGCTAAATTTCAAGTCTAGGTTATTAAAAGTCTCTGTAGTTGAAGTACTGGAGATGGTAATTTATTAATCCTGTGTAAATAGTTCTCTTTTCTTTGCATAAATCTATCTGCAGTGACTTTTGGTGATTAATGATAAGTTGGCTTCTCTCATGTTTAGGTTATTTTGTGCCAGCAAGTGGACATCCTTAACTGCCCACGGCCAGCAGCATTAAAAGAGTGAGAGCCACATCCTTTCAGTTAAGAATCACAGAAGCAATGGAAATGCATTCCCTGAAATACTGTACCCCATGTAATCTTAGACATAATCTTTATATTGGTGGAGGAAACGTTCTAGAAGAGAACATGGTCATTAAACAAATAATTAGAATGTTGAGGAGTGCCATGGCCAGCTTGCCCAGAGAGCTAAGGAACATCATGATCTGTTCTCTTGGGCTCAGAGTTTCTTATATTTTTCTGTTATAATACTTTCATTTTGTCTTTTTTCTTTCACTCAGCTGCTGAAACTGATGAATCACTATTTATTGAATGCTTACTACATGCTTAGCCCTGGGTTGGCTGGGAATTATGAATGCCCTGATGTTTGATGATCAATAAAAGTTGTTTGTCACCAGGCAAAGTGACAAACAACTGGGACACAATGAATACACTAGATAGGTACTAATTAGGGAAGAGAACTCCATCAGTTCCAGAGGTTATTTGCAGCTGAGAAAGGGAAGGGCCACTGAGTATTGATGTGATAAAAAAGAGATTCATAAGCAAGGTACGGCATGAACCAGGCAAAGAAAGATGAGATACATCTTCAGAAGAAAGGGCAAAAGGACCTTTCCCGTTGTCTTTAAGCATCACACCACTAATCGAGAGACTGCAAATCAAAGTCAGGGATAATGCAAAGATATTTGCAGTTGTGAAATGTACCCATGAAGTGACACCAGGTCTCTGCTGTATTCTATTTCCAAAATCAACGCAAGCACAAGCACTATTGGGCAAAGGCTGTCTCTAAGGAACAACAAATCTTCTATTTTGGATGTTTCTTATTGTGCTTTGAGGTCAAAGACTCAGGTTGTTGAAGGGAATGGTTTCGGGGCCTTTTTCAAACCCACAACTGTGAGAGAGTGTTGAACTGCTGCTACCATTATTTTGATTAACAACTCAAAACCTGATTTTGAAGTATTTAGGGTGTTTAAAAAGTTACCAACATGAACAAAAGTGAAGTGAAACTGTTGGAATTAGCAGAGCTTACTTAAACCTTGTAGACAAACATCCTTAAGTGAGCATTATTTCCCGCTGGAGAAGGAGTTTCTGGAACCAAAGAGTAATTGGAAAAATGGGGAGTCCCAAAAAGTAGGGAGGCAGGGCATGTGAGTGTGACCTCATGTTTTAGAATGCTTGAGGAGGCCTTATGCAAGAGTCTTAACAGGTTTCCTACTGCCTTAGGAGACTCTAGTTATGTAGTTAAAAAAAGAGAAAGAGAAGACATTTAGAATATGATATATTCCAGTTACTTGCTGGAAGTCCAACAGGATGGTAATGCTGATATAGAAATAATCAAAAATAGCATAAAAAGTATTCATGTAGAGGCAGGAAAACCAGGCTAAATGTGGGTAGGTCTGGAATCTCAAGCCAGCTCAAGAGTGAGGTTTCTCAACACCTAGAGAAATCAGGAAGCTCCCTGGTTCTATTTCCTATGTTGTTCCTACATTTCCTCAGAGAACCATATTATTCTCTAGTCCTCAAAAGTGAGGAAGAAGTTTAGGGTAGATAGGAGACTACTCTATTAATAAATATGTTCCAAAATCTTTATAATGTTCTACTGGGATTGAATCTGAAGTTCCAAAGTCAAACATCAGCTATTTCTTGTCTCTCAGCGAGACCACAGCCGCGTTGGGAAGGAGAGGAACTGATAGAGGGTTACAGGTAGGCAGGAGAGGCAAGCACCAGGTGCAGATGACACAGGCCTCGTAGGGCCCAGGTGGAAGGAGGCCCAGAGTCTGAGAAGACTCAAAGACATCAGTGTTGGGGGCCCACAAGATGACTGGATGGCTATACCAGTCAGTGTTCTTGGTTTCCAGCAACCCATATCAACACTGGTAAACTTAAACGGCAGCTAAAAGAACGTAGCTCCTTTAGGCAGTGGAGGGCTACAGGGGCAGGCCTAGTAAATTAACCAAAGTGGTGGAGTTTGGAAGATGAGGTCAAGGCGAGGTCACATCATCATATTAGTTAGTGGGGGTAACCACCATTGGCATCTTCTCAGATAGACAGTTGTCACCATGCCACTGAACTCTGCTCCACACCTTGAAAGCCTCTGGCTGTTCCTACTGCACTGAAACACCGACATTCAGAGTGCTCGGTGCTGATAAGCTGAATTCAGTCACGTGCCCCAAACTCAGCTGCCAGGAGGCAAAGTTGAGAAATGTCTCATCTCCTTTATTTTGCAAAGTCGGGCTCCTTCTTAAGCCTACCTCTCATCTAATTGGGAATTCTCCAAAATGAGAATCGTTTGGTTGCTGGGCAGCTCAGCTTTTCACCAGCAACCTTCGAGCCAAAGGCTTGTCCTTCTGTCGTGAAGTACGCAGCCTGAACAGATAGTAGGACACTTGCATGCATTGTCCCCTGTTTCCCAGGAGATCACATTCCTCTCCTGAACAAGCTTCCCTTCTATCTCTAGAGGCTAAGAAGAAACAGGCCCTCCGTGATACCTTGTCACATCCAGACATTTTAAACTTCTTAATGCAAATTCCAGCATGGATCCTTTAATCTGAGCTAATTCTACAAAGACCTACCATGGAACTGGAATGTGCTGCTCCTTCTCCTTCTTCTTGTATCTGCTTTACTGCTCCAATCTGTTCTTGCTCTTCTAACAGAGCCAACATGTGCCAAATAGTGAACCACTGTATTTGTTTGTGAGGGCTGCTAAAACAAAGTACCACACGTTGAGTGGCTTAAACAACAACTTGTCCCACAGTTCTGGAGGTTAGGAGTCCAAGATCAAGGTGTCAGCGAGGGTGGTTCCTTCGGAGAGCTGTGAAGGACAAATCTGTCCCGTGCTTCCCTCCCAGCGCCTGGGGTTTGCTGGCCATCTCTGGTGCTCCTTGACTTGTAGATGCATCACCCCATCCCTGTCCCCATGTTCACAAGGAGCTCTCCCTGTGCACGTATGACTCCAAATTTCTCGATTTTATAAGCACACTAGTCCTAATGGATTAAGGGCACACTTTGCTCTAGTATAACCTCATTTAAACTTACCTAATTATAACTTGATTAATTGTAACTATTTCAAAATAAGTTTTCATTCCAAGGTATTAGGGGTTAAGATTTCAAAATACAAATTTGGAGGACACAATTCAACTCAGTGACAGCCAACCTAGTCTATCTCACAAATAAATAAACTGTTCAGAAAACTTTAGCACAGAAAGAGTCAAACGTGTACGATAATGAGTAAGCCTATTTTCTGGACAACAGGCATGAAAAAAATGCTACATTGTGTAAGCATGGACAATTCAGAATCCTTAGTTAAGATGTAAGTGGTTTATTATAAATGGACATGTTAAATTAAAGCTTGAAACAAACCAACAAACCAGAAGGTGAGAAATAGGAAGAATAAACTTAAATACTTTTTGAGAAAGCATGGTCTGTGATCCAAACAGAATGCTCAGTTGAATCCTAGACTATAAACCTATTCTATGAGTGCCTGATTTCACCAATACCAAGGGAGTGCATCCTGTTTGACATAGAATTAGAAATTTGTAATTTTAAACACCCCTATTATAATAATCTTCTGTTCAATCACATTCCATGGCCCTTTACTTTTCACCATTTTAAGACTAAGGTACCCTGTTGACTTTTAAGACCCTTTGTTTTCTGGCCTCACCAAGCCTACTCAACCTATTTCCTACTCCTCAACTACCTTCTGCTTCAATCAGATGCTTTCCTTATACTAAACACTGATCTACACCTGAGTCTGAGTTCTTCCATCTCTACTGTTTCCTTTCTCCTGTTTGAGTGTTTTTCACACTCTTAAGGCCCAAGTCAAGCTCATGTAGGCTTTCTATTTGTTACATTTTTGTTGGTTGGTTCTTCCTTTGAATTCTAATTGTCATTCGAAACCTCCAATGTCTCGACTATATTGTGGGCTAAAATTTGCTCCTTTTTCAAGAGCTCCAGTCATGATACTGCAGAAAGTTTTTAAGTTCTTTATTGAAAGGAGATGGCTTCATACCTACCCCTTGAATCTCTCTCAATTTCCAGTCAGTATTGACCACAATAAACCCTCTATGGATCCTTGATTGGAAGATGCTTTTTGGTCAAATCCTTGACTTTTCCCCCTGATACTATGGTTGGGAAAACATGGCTGGAGTATTTATTATAATGCTTTTTAGAAAACTTTATAAGATTGACATCTGATAGACCATGCACTGCAATCATGATGCAATAAAACGAGAAACTAATGAGAGATGGATAGCTAAAAGAAACCCTTTATGTAAGAGGGCAGTATCTTACTACTAAAAAAGAAGCCTAGAGTCAAAAGGAATTCATAAAGGAAATGAAGACATATCTTTACTTAAATCATAATGGAAGCATTAATATCAAAACTTGCCAGCCACATCTACAGAACTTTGAGGGAAATATATAGCTTTAAGTGAACTTATCAGGAAACATCAATGTTTTAAAAATAAATGAGGTAAGCACATGGCATGGGGAAAGAGCAATGGAGCAAATAAATAAAAAAGGCAAAGTAGCAATAAAAGTAAATTAGATATCAATGTAATGGGGAATAAAGAACAATAGAGAAGATTAACAAACTCAAAATTGGTTTTTGAAAATACTAATTTAAAAGAAATATTTGGCAAGAAGAATTAAGAAAAAAAGGAAAAAAGGTAAAATACAGAAAAAGAGGGGAAGCAACCATAGACACAACTGAGATTTTAAAATAGTAAAGGTTATGACAACTGTACCTAATTTATTCGGTAAACTAGATGCAATTGATGAATACCTAGGAAAAAAAGCAAATGTTAAAACTGATATAATAAAAAATAGAGAAATCAGTGCACCAATAAGTATTAAAGAAACTCCTCCTGCGCTACGACTCATTCTGTGGCCCCAGCCCAGGCACAGAAGGCTTCATGGGATTTTCCCCAAGTTTACCAAGAGCACCAGACTCCTAGGTTATGTAAGTACTTCTGGAAAATAATAAGCCAAGAGGAACCCAGCCTGTTTTATGAGACTCATATAATCTTGATTCCAAAACCAGAGAGGAAAAAGAATTTAAAACAGACTTATTTCTGAATAAAATATGGTCTAATCAACAAATATTATATTTTAAAAAGTTATGACCAAGTGGGGATTTCCAAAAGAATGTCAAGATGATGCAACATAAAGAAACTGAACAACAGAAAGACTTACAGTACTTGACCTCCAGTAATAAGCTAAGGGAGAAAAATCTAATGATCATTGCAATCCATGTATGTAAAGCATTTCATAAGTTTTAAGATTTATTTGCAATAAAAGCTCTTCACAAACCAGGAATAAAGTAGAATTTCCTTAACCTGATTAAAGTTGTATTTCAAAAACCTATGGCAAATATTATATTTAATAAACTATATTACACATAAGATCAGTAAAAAGACAAGGATCCCTTACTTTGTAAGGTATACAAATGTCTAATTATGTTGTATACCTGAAGCTAACAGAATATGTCAAAAAATAAATGAATGAATCAATTAATTAAATTTTAGATCATCACAACATCTAAAACTGGTAAGAGGCCCTGGCTGGGTAGGTCGATCAGTTAGAGTGTCATTCTCCTATGCCAACGTTGTAGGTTTGACCCCTGGTCAGGGCATATACAAGAGTCAACCAATGAATAACTCTCTCTGCCTCTCTCTTTCTCTCTGTCTCTTCTCCCTTTCTCCCTATAAAATCAATAAATTAAAAAAAAACTGATAAGAAATTAATATTCAGACTTTACAAGATAGCAACCATAAAATAAAAATAGGCAAAGAATAGAAATTATTTAACCAGAATAGGAAAACCAAAAGACCATCAAGCATGTAGAAGGTTGCTCAAACTCCTGAATATTTTGGTACGTGCAAATTAAATTAACAAAATATCACTTTACACATATCCTAATATGTGTAAAAATGGAAGACTGGAAAATGCTAAAGGCTTGACAAGGATGGGAGTGGGAGGCTAGGGCAGCTCTCAGGAGCCTCTGGACAGCACCCTGGCCCTTAGAAAGGGAAGAATATGCCCAGATGGGAGGGGCAGGCCCAGGGCGTCTTCAGCAACATTGTCTGCAGTGATGGACAGTTGGAAGCAATCAGGAGAGTCATCACTGGGTCAGCGGCCAGGCAAGGTATAGACATTCATACTGTGCAGATTAGAGGAGCATCCAGCAACTGAACCATGGAGGTGCAGTGATAAGTGAAAAAAAGTGCAAAAACCGGATAGTGACAGGTAGCTAACATAATAATTTACATAAATTAGAAATGCATGCACATAGAACAACAAAGCCCATTTTGCAAGCACACAAACAAGCAAAAAAGACAGACGTTAAACATGTCAGTGTGTTTGCCTATGGGGAGGTGGTTAGGAGTTGGGGAATGGTGATGGAGAATGGGGAGAAAGGGGAAATTTTTAAAACTTGCCTTCAGGGAGAAGCAAGCTACTTAATTGGGTTTGGAGGAAGGATCATCTGATGCGATGATCTCAGGCTGTCAATTAAGAAACAACAGGCGAGGTGTTTGGATGCGTCACCTCCCCGGCTCATCATCGCAGGCTGGAAATAGAAGCGGAGCTCGGGAGCCTGCCTCCCACAGATGGGGTCAGAGGCGCTAGATGCTGGCCTTCTAATTGGACACGCTGTGTCAGAGGACACAGCAGCGGCTTCGAGCACGACACACAGGATGTCTGTTTAGCCTCTGTGACGCATTTTAAATAGCAAGCGAGAAACAACAGTGACACTCTCGCATCCTGTGAGTGAGCCCTGGGAGCTGGCTATCAATGCCAGTGTTTTACAGTTACAGCCATGTCAACCTTCACTCAGAGTGTCTTCCTAAATGTCCTTGGGCGTCAATGGACATATTTCCAGAAACGTTCTACAATGCCCTAAGGGCAGCTTAGAACACAGACGCTTTCTTTCAGATAAACATGAAAAGCAAGCCCCTATTACAGTCAATGCTATGGTATTAGGTACTTCAAAGTTGCTAAGAGACTAGATCTTACATGTTCTCACCACAAAAAAAAGAAATGGAAATTGTAGTCACGTGATGTGATAGGGTGTTAGTGATGCTGTGGTGGTAATTATATTGCAATATATAAATAAGGCAACATGTCATAAGCCTTGAGCTTACACAGTATTATATGTCAATTACATCACAATAAAAAATTAATGCTTAATCTCTAAAATGTATTCTCACTGGGATGTACACCTGAAACTCACATAATATTATACCTCAACGATAATTGAAAAATGCAAAAAATTATTAAAGTGAAAAAATAAATAAAAAATAGACACACCTGCACATACACAACACAAAGTAAGTTACTGACCACTGATGACTTTCTGCTGAGCAAGGCGGAGCCTCCATTTCCTGCCCGCTCACTCGTGTGTAATTTTAGCATCAGCATATTGCTGAGGTGGTGGAGACCCACAGGTGAAGCAAGTGGCCCGTGGAGGCTCCCTCACAGTGCAGGGTACTAAAGTGCTGACGCATGAGTGTGACTGTGTCTCTTCAAGCCCACAGACCCCTCCACAAGCCACTGATGCCTTCAGTCTATATATCAGTGGCCTGGACCTGACTGGAATTGGCCTTCGCTCTCTAGCTGATGGGCTGTGGAGCTGGTCCTACTACCTCTCACCTGGCATCCTCTCCATCTTGGAGGAGCTCTGGGTAGCCACCTTGATGGAGGTGTCCAGTCTGTTCCCATGTTTGGCTGTGTCGACCTGGTTATTATGGCAGCCCTCACCCTTCCGGTGTCATGTCTGTGCTTCCCCTGGAACTGGGAATATTTGTTCTTTTCCAAGGTATCTCTCAAGAGCTAGGTCCTGTAATAACAAAAGTAAGTGCAGACAGATATGGAGCCTTCTCTCAGGGAGTTTACAGTCTAGTGGGGGAGATATAAAACGGTTGGTCATAGGATTGACCAAGAGAAGTCCTACGTCAGTCAGTGTGTTCGAGTATGCTGGGATTGTTTTAAGCAGGTAGAGTAAGACAACAGATGTGGTAAAGATTGTCATGAAGAAAGAAGTACCTCCCCCAGTTTTATTGAGATACAATGACATACACATGTAGAAATTTGGAGCATAATGATTTGACTTACATATGTGGTGAAATTATTATCACAGTAAGATTAGTTGTGGTATACAAAAAAGAAAAGAAAAATAACTCTTGTCATAAGTATAAGAAGTTTGTACACATCCCTGGAAACAGGAGACAGCACATGCCATGCAGGGCCACATGGGGAAGGACCAGGGGTCAGTCAGGAGGCAGAGTGGGGAAAGAACAGAGCGCAGCCCAGAGCCTCTGCTGGGATTTTGGTGGGAAGGAGTGGGTGAGGTAGGGCAGGGGATCTGAGCAAGCCTAGGATTGGATAGTTTGAATAATTTTGTCAGGCTCTGGGTGGTAGTTCCCTAACTGTCCAGTGCCTGGCCCGGAGGTGATTTAGTGCAGGGGGAACCTTGACCTGATTAAAGGAGATAGTGGGGTCCAGGCTCCGGATTCCTTGCTTCTTATACCAGAGACATGCTTGCAAGGGGAGTCTTTTATTCTCTTTTATGAACCAGCTAGCCCTGGGAGGACAGCCTGTCCAGGACCAAGACCTCAAATGTCAGAGCATCAAAAATATAAAAACTATAGTCCATACAATAAGAAATTGGGACTTCTAAAAGTCTGTAAAAATGGAACCTGCTTTAATGTGGGCTGTCAGGGATGGCTTCCATTAGGACATGGTAAGTAAAGGGAAGGCTATAGGCTGAAGGGAAATTCATTTGTATGGGTTAGGAGCCATGTTCCACATTTAGGAGATGGCATGCGCAAAGGTCCTGAGGTGGTAGAGAGCTGTGAGTGATTGAGGAACAGAAAGGTAAGACTAGAGTGGAAGGAGGTGAAGTTTGGGAGACAAGCAGATTCTACAAGCAGTGTTAGGGATTGGGATGTCAAGCTGAAAGCAATGGCCAGCCATGGAAGGATTTTAAGCAGGGGGTGGTTATAAGAACCCACACCCCTCTTGCTGGATTGTTCTCTCATATTTGACCTGGGTAGGAGCAAAGCCCTCCTCTGGGTAAGTGGGTCCTGTTGCTGTCCCTCTGGCTGCTAGGATTGCCGCCAGTGCTTCTACGTACCTGACTTGGAGTACTGCCGCCCTCCCCTACCTCACCGAGCAGACGGAGCTTCCTCAGACAGACAGCTGCCCTACCACGCCTGGGCTCGTCCCCCACAGACGCCTCCGCAGTCTACCTGAGCAGTCCCTCAGCTCCTCTCCAGCAGCTCCCGTCTTCCTCTATCTTAGCCCACGCAGCTGCTATCCCACAAGGGAGGGGACAGTCTAGTGGGGTTTGCCTTAGTCAAATTTGCAAGAGGTTGAACGACTTGATGGAAAATGGCTCCTCTGCCAGGAAGCACTCTGTCCTCCAGAGACACCCTAGCTGATAAATGAGGGCTTGGGATTCAGGAGAGCAGAGAGGTGCAATCAGGCTGCCCTTTCCTCGTTAAAAAATGCACAAATGAAATCAGCAAGGCTTTAATGCAATTAGATGCAAAACCTAATTTGTAGCAGTTAGGTGAAAGGCAAATAGCTCCACGTGTCCAACTGTGAAGATAACAGGAGGAGAAGTCCCACAGCGGTCTTGAGATTCATTTCTCATTCTTAAGAGTTCTGAGTTTAAAATACAGGAAAAATGTGAGTTTCTGTCTCTGATTCACATGCCTTCCCAACCTGATTTCTTTTATTTAATCCTTCTCCAAATACTTCTGGATTACTTGCTTTGGTCTAACCTTTCAAGAAAAACACAACAACTAAAGCAGCAACAAGAGTGGGCAATAGTGGGAGGCAGCCAGGCAGTGGGCGGGCATCTTCAGGTGGCCAGGGACCCAGGGAGAGGTTGGCAGTGCTGCCGCGGGCAGCCTGCTGGCGTGCCTCTGCTTCTGCTAGTTTAAATATTGGGAAGTTTCAACCGGATGTATGCCGTGGGAGGAACAGGGAATTGGAGACAGACGGCCTGCATTTGGATTTCTGTTCAGCCACACTCCAGTTGTGTGACTTTGGGGAAAAAAACCCCACAAAACCCTCAGATGTTCACTTTCCTTATCTGTAGGATAAAGTTGATTTGAATGACTTTATTTACAAGGAAGAGGGTGGGAATGCACCCCCAGTTTCATCTAGAAATCTCTAACATGTTAGCATGTTAGACTATCTCAAAGCCTGAACTTCCCTTGGTTAGAGGCTCTGGCTTCAGGCCTAAATGTTCTCATTAAAATGCTAATTTATTCTCTACACAGCAGCCCCAGTAGTTTTCCTTGTGTTGTCATTTATTTCCTTTCTCTACTTAGAAAGTGTGACAATAACGAAGCCCCAACCCCTCCACTTGGCATCCAAGGGGGTCTCTGTCAAGACGCCAGCCTCCCTCTAGCCTACCCAGCAGGCAGTGTGCGTGTGCGGGCGTGGGCAGTGGACAGGCAGTATGGGCTCCTGGTTGGGGGCAGGCCGGTGGGGGCTCGTGAGGAGGCCAGATCTGTCTGGGGTCGTCTCAGCTTTCCCCGCTTAGTAAATGCATGAGCCTGGGAAAGTGACAGGATCTTTTGTGCCCTCAGTTTTCTTCTGGGGGAAGTGGGAATAATAACGAGGATCTCATAAGATTATTGTAAAGATTAAGTGTTTTAACTTATGTTAAACCACTTCACGCTGTGCCTGGAACAAGGTAAACTTTTAATCGATGTTAGCTGCTGTTACAGAAGCTGGGTTCGGTTTTTGCAGATCTATTTCCTCCCCTCTCTGCACCTTGCTCATCCCTGTCCTTCAGGAGACCATGTTCTCACTTCACCTTTCTTCTACATGCAATCTTTCTTCAAGGCCATGTTCAAATGCCACCATATCCATGAAGGTTTTCTTGAACTTTTGGGAGGATTAATTGCTCCTCTTCCCTCTTGGCCCTTTCCTTGAGCCTCTCTTGAGAATGTTTTTTTATTCCATTTTATCTAACAATGATTTATGCATGTACCTCTTTCACCCCACATCCAGGCACCCGCCCTGAACCTGCAACCACTAGCCCGTGGGCTCTAAGTGGGCAGGGAAGACGTCTCATTCCTCCTGAATAATTCAGTCAGTTCAATAAACATTTGATGAATGAGCAAATGACTGAATGGAGGCATGGGGGGAAGGCTACTCAAATGGAGTTTGCTGTCATTATTACAGAGAAAGCAGGACTTCATGGAAGGCTAAGGTCTCAGGTTTGCAATGCAGCCTTGGAGGAACAGGCCTGTGTGGGGCCAAGGGATGTGTGCAGCCCCCAAACAAGTACTATTTCTATTTTTTTAATTTCTAGAAATAACCTCTGGCCTTGGTTTGAGTTGATGGTGACAAGTGATTATGTGAGAGAGGATGAATAGAAAGCACATGCGATGTAAATCTGAATTTAGGAAAGCTCATATCCATCTTGCAGGGTTTTGCACCTGTAGTTAACCCCCCTGAGTAATGGCAGCTCTTCAAGGAAGGAATCGCTTTAATCAAAGATTCATGGGGCAGGACGGGAGGCTGAAGGAGAACTCACTCACCGTGTCATCTCTTTAAGACCCAGTTACACAAAACTGGGTTCCAGCAATCCCCAATTAGATCAAGATTTGTTCCGTTTGGATTCTACTTATTTCAAAGATCATCATTAAATTCTCAAGTTTAAATTTATTTCGCTTAACTGATATTTCCAAGTGGGATAACATAGTGAGAGGACGAGGGTGGGAAGCTGTACTGTCATTGCTGACGGGGCGCGGGGCGGGGGGGACGTCAGAGCCCCTATAATTGTCCAGCATAATTGCTAGGTGCTCACCTCTCTTTTATAGTTATCCCCAGGGCAACAGAGAGAAGAGAGAAGTAGAAGCTTTGGGGGAGTCTTTGGAAACTCCCCCATTGCCATGGCTCCTGGAAAATGGCCATTTTCTCTCTTTCACTCTCTATGTTCTTCTCATGCTCCATCCTGGGAGTTTTTATCAACTTCTCAGCATTCACTTTAATCAAACTTGACAGGTTCATCTCAGCTCTCCAGAAACACAACAAAGGTCTTCCCTCCCCTAAGTCCTGACTTTGAACAAAGTGACTGCTCTAGGTTCTACTCATTATTGAATCCCGTCTTTCAGAACCTGCTCTCTTAGCTTCGTACACAGACCTTCCTTCTTGCCCAGTTCCCTGGTGTTCACGGTTTACTTAGAATGATTTTTTTCCCCCTCTAATCTAGCCTTGTGCTGAACTGCTACCTTCAAATTTTTCCATATTTGCACATTCTGGAATCTGGGGGAAGTGGGACCGAACTGCGTGTTCAGCTCAAGTTACCAGGAGGCCCAGTCCCCAACCTCAATGCTCGGATTGCCTAGGAAATGATGTCAGCCTATGTCTTTTCTTTTTCCAGTTGCTACTGGAAAAAAAAAATTACTGAGATCCTATAACGTGCCAGACACTTTCATTTATTATAGCTTTTCATGTAATCTTCCCCACATCATTTTAAGGCCAGGAAATACTATTTCTCAGTGCAGCCAGAATTAAACTCAGGTACTCTCAGGGCAGGTCACTGCATGTATTCCTTGCAGCCGCTGAGCGTCAGTTTCCTCAACAAAATGGTGATATGAGTTTGAATCACATAAAACTGTCTATATTCAATCATTTTTGATCCAAAAGTGTCAATTTTATATAGTTCAACATACAACCTAATAGATTAGTTGTAAATACATAGTAGTTGTCATATGTAAAGCATATAGTAAATTTAATACGCATTAGCTGTTATAATTATACCATACCCTTCATTTTCCTGTGTTACTTTTTCTCATCCAAGAATTCCTAAAAAGTATTTATCTCAGTGTCTTATTGAGGCTTTTCATAAAAGCTATGAGGTCCTAATTTCAAGGCCCAAAGACTGGAATATTCTGATAGTACAGAATAGCTTGGCCTTTGCTTTGGCAAGCCTCTTTCTTGTTCTTGTGATCCATTATTTTACTGCTTTAGTATCTCGGGGTTTGGGAGACACAGCTACCCGCTGGGACATGCAGGCCCTTCTGGAGGAGCACAGGTGTGGAACGAAGGTTCTGGGCCCACAGGTGAGGATCCAGAACAGCCGCCTATCCTGTAGGTCATTATTGAAGAAAGCTCTGTGTACAGATCCAGACTGCCTGGGAGGCCAGGATGAAGCAAGCGCTTCTATCACCTATATTTCTCTGGCAGCTTCGATCTGTCTTAGCTACGTTCGAAGCCCCCTTGCTCTCTGAAATCTTCTCCAGCCCTCCTATGCAGAATTAATTATGGTCTCTCTCTACCCACTGTTCCTTAGGTACAGATTTATCTCAGCCCATGGCATTTAGGCATGTATAGATGTTTTCCCTGCTAGGCTCCACGCAGACAGCCCCTGAATCTTATTCGCATTATATCCTTGATGCCTAATACAATGCTTGACATGAAGAAAATATGCAGTAAATGTTTGCTAATAATAATAGTACTGCATTTATTGAATGCGTATTGTTCGGGATGAAACACAACCCTATGACGTACCTACTATTGTGATTTATATTTTATGTTGAAGGAAGCAGAGGCACTGATACAATAACCTGATCAGGCCTGCGCAGTTAGTAAGTGCACAGGCAGGGTTCCAACTCAGGCGGTCTGGTGCCAGAACTTGCCCATTAACTGCCTCTTTCTCCTACTAGTAGATGGATGATTCTTGACTTTTGGGGAAAGAGCAATGAAGCATAGCTCAGAAGGAAGAAATTCACCTTTGCAGGGAGAAAAGAAAAGCCCCAGGATTTTATATCCTTGGCTTTTGATTGATATTGTTAAAAGACCCCAAATCCTACTTCAGCTAATGGATACTAGGGACACAGACACAGGCAATTTAGAGATTTAAGAGCTGGGATCAGGAAATGAATGTCCAAAAGGAACTCTGCAGAGTCTCATTGGCCCAGAACACTCTTACTGGCTCAGCAGCCAAAGTGGCAAGGAGCCTTGGGGACGGCAGTCATTTCGGGGTGTAGGGATGAAGCCCCACCCCTTGGCTCTAGGAAACGCAGCTGCTGCTAGGTCTGTTATTAGCATCGCTGAGTTCTCCTCCCACCAGGAAAAGATGCCCGAGCGACCTGACATTTCAGCCTTGTTCCGAGACTCCTTAGGACAGAGGCAGGGGATGAAATGCGCATCTCTGAATGCAGAACGTGCAAATTGCTTCCAGCATGCCCCTTTGTGACGGGCTGCTGATTACACCGTGAACTTGGCCTTGGGCTGAGGCGGTGGCTGCAGGGGCCTGAATGAGGTGTTCACTTTCATTCATATCTGCTGCCGATTTACAGCGCCTCTCAGACCTGGCGGACCATCCATGACCCATCTCTCATTCCCTGTAGCTTTGCCTGTCTTTAAACAAAATATTATTATTGTTTTCTTTCCTTGTGTGTCTGAACTTTAAATTCATCTGTTAGACACCAAGCTGGGCTGAAGTCAAGGCAACTGGTGCAGGAAGCAGCAGCCTACAACATCCACAGGATGGAGAGCGGAGCTTGCTTTCCGCAGTTACACAAACGGGCGTGTTTCTTCCTGATAATTGAGGGACGCTGAAAGTGACTCGCCTTGCACCGATGTCCAGAAATCAAATCTAATCACAATGGTTTAAAGGAAATTCTTTTTTTAAAAGTTGGTTACAGTTTAAAAATTCAGGTATTGCTAACCGGTGTTCAGTGAATTCCCAGGGATTAGGAGGTGAATGATGATCACACAGAACCTCTGCAGAATGCCTCACATTTTCCAGAACATTTTCACAACTCCAATATAATTGGATCCTTGCTGCTGCTCTCAGAGCCCTGCAGCCTTGGTAATATTACCCTCCTTTGACAAATAAAGAAACCGAGGACCAAGGAGGCTGAGTAATGTGCGGGAGGCTGCACAGTTAGGCAGAAGCCCGGAAGTACTCTACCTGTGGTGGGACATTATTGCTGCCCGTTCAATTTGTTCTGAGGAAAGTTTTACTGCAGAACTAAAACATTTTTGAACTTAAAAAAAATGTGGTCATTGAATGTAGCATTCTTGGAGATGGGAAGGAGAAGAGGGAGATGTGACAACAGTTTTTGATCCAAAATTGAAGATTAAGCTTCACTGGAGGTTGAACTACAGTGTAACAC
Organism: Pteronotus mesoamericanus; assembly: GCF_021234165.1. NCBI lineage: Eukaryota > Metazoa > Chordata > Mammalia > Chiroptera > Mormoopidae > Pteronotus > Pteronotus mesoamericanus. Next base: position 4,985,362 of record NW_026555277.1, read on the forward strand.
AAAACTTCCAAAAACTTAGTCATTTGAAGAATTATGTTTATCTCTAAGCACTGGAAGTACTATTATTTTTTTTCAAGATTTGTTTATTTATTTTTAGAGAAGGGAAGGGTGGGAGAAAGAGAGGGAGAGAAGCATCAATGTGTGGTTGCATCTCACGTACTCTGCACTGGGGACCTGGCCTGCAACCCAGGCATGTGCTCTACACTGGAAATCGAACCGGCGACCCTTTAGCTTGCAGGTCAATGCTCAATCAACTGATCCACACCAGCTAGGGCTATAAGTATTATTATTTACTTAATATATATTTTTCTGTATTGAACCTAACTGTAAGGAGGTTTGCATCACTACCTCAAATTAAAAATTATATTACCTACATGAATAAGAGGCAACAAACCATAAATTCAATAAAAACATAAGAATATTAATAACTTTCTGGTTAGATCCTGCAACCTGTAGAAAGCTTGGAGCCTAAGGCCAAAAGAAAAAAATAAAAAGATGTTCAAGTGTTAGAAAGTTGAGACATGCTTTCTAACTAGCTAGCAACTGAAATTTTCTTCTTTATATAACCAGGAGAATTGTGCAGGGAATAAATTTTAGACTATGTAATTCAATGTTACTTGATGTTATGTCTATCCCTGGCATAAAATCACTTCCAATAGTGCTGTGGATATGCATTTCATGGAAACACAGATGCATCTGATTGACTGAGAACAGCAGCCCCCAGGGGAAACCAGGACAAGGTCCTCATTGCTAATAGATCTTACCAGTCTTCTCTGGGTAGGGCTATAACTGTAAGGCTATAGACATTCAAGTTAGAGTAATATTACAAATCAGTTAATTTCAATATTTGTGTCAGTCTGGAGAGACTAGGTTATATGTGGTAACAAACAATCCCCCTAAACCAGTTGCTTAAAACAGCTTTATTTCTTGTGCATGCTACTTTCCCGTGAAAGGTCTAGAAGAAAACTCTGCACATTGTGATCACTCGCTCGGGCACAAGGCCGTGTGAGCAGCCACCACCTCAAACCTTGTTGATTACTGTGGTGAGGAAAAGTAAACTCCGTGACACACTCACTCTAATCTCATAGTCTAGAACATCACATGGTGCCACCCAATGGTTAGAGTCCAAGAAGTATAATTCCATCATGTGCCCAGAAAAGGGGAGAATCAGAAATATTTAGTGAATACTTCTAAGAGCGACAACAAAACTTTAAGGTCACCTACTCACTTGAGCATTTTTCAGCTCTGGAGCTACCTGATAAAAAGCACACTATAGCATACACATTATTATACTATATTTTGGAGGGGCTGGGCAAAGCAAAGCTGTAAATCAGTCAGTCAGGTCACTCTCTGTTGCTTTTGGCTTCATTTTTTGCCAGACTTTCCCCATTGTCAGGGTTCTTACCTCTTTCCTGGATTGTCAGGGTCCACCCTGTACTCTTTCCCTCAGGCTTGCCTTCTTCTGCCATGACTCTGTGGTCTTCAGAGCTTCATACCCATTAGAATCACCTGGCAAGGCTTTAGGGACCCCTCCCCCCTTGCTAGGACCCATTACTAGAGTTTCTGATTCAGCAGATTCAGGTGGGGTCTGAGAGTGTGCATTGCTATGAAGTTTCCGGGGGAGGCTGATGTTGCTGGTCGGGGACCATACTTTGAGAGTCACTGTTCTACTGTGTTGTCTACATCACCCACATGAGGTATGTCCTTTTTTTTCCCCCAGTGTCAAAGTAATTAGATAATTCTATTTGTTTCTGGATTCTATACCAATTCCAAGAAAGACATTGCTTATGATGTGGAATGTTGGCACGGCAGCTAGATTCGGGGGACATTTTATGTAGGGGGACCTTTTTTCAACTTCCCACCTCATTATATTATATGAAAGTGCTGTACCTCCAGAAGTGATATATTCATTTTACCAAATTAGCACTCTAAAATCCCTACAAAGTGAACTATGCAAGTCATCTGGTGAGTCAATGGGAGCCCTGGACACAAAATGCTAAACTTAACCACAAGGATGCTTACCTTTGACCTTGAAGATTCCTCTGCATCTTCTTGTGCTTCTGATAAAAAGGAAGGGAGGAAGTATGTAGTTAGGTTATTTCCAAACAGAAAATACCCTTATTACAGTATTTGCACATAAAAACTGAAAACTTTGACTCACAAAACAATTACGCTTGAAAAGTCTGAGACATTGAGACAATCAGTATTGTTTTAAATGAAGTAATTAACTCTTAGTGCACAAACTTTCTTCTCCCAAAATCCGCTAAGGGAGCAGCTGCTCAAACACTCATGGTATTGGATTAAGAGAATGGCACATTCTTTTTCTCCAAGCACCAGATGGTTCCAGAATCCACAGGCAATGGAAAATATAGCCTAAATTTATTTGGTGTAAGTGGTTCTCATTGAGGGTTTATGAGAAAAACCATAGTTTAGTACCCAGCAGAAAAATGTAAAAATAACTTTTATTTCACACAGAAAAAAGGCACAGTGTCCAAGAATTAGAAGGGAGCCTAAATGTTATTTAGTCCAACTGGGGCCACCAGTAATGTGATGCATTGATTGAAATAATAATAATAATAAAGTGCATAAAAAAATTCAACCTCACAATACTCTCAAAACTCCATGTTTCTTACATGTGTTATCACAATTTACCTAAGTTTACAGTTCACTTCTCAATAAAATCTTTGTTGTAAGAAAAAAATTACAATGAATAAACAAATACTGGAGTTCTAAATGGCTCATTTTAATTTATGTGCAATTTCAAGTTTTAACTCAAATGCCAGCAAAGTGTTTTACAAAATGAGAAAGACTAGAAAAGTACAGAGTGCTCCTACAGTGAAGGAAAATTGTCCTTAAAAAAATAACTAACCATAATTTGCTAATAGTGCATAAAACTCAAATGAATAAAGATAATTCATTTGCATAAAGACACTTTGAAAGGATTAAAGATTTCAAGATGGAGTGCGTGAAGCTCTGAGAGTAGGAATGAGAGACCTTTAATTCAGTTCAGCACAACTGAATTAATTGCGTCGGCCAATATTCTTGACCAGCCACTATATCCGAGGTACTGGGTACATGAAGGTGCAGTGATAGGAAATACAGTTCCTGCTTCCTAGTGGATTTTGCCTGGGAACCTCGGTTTTCAGTGTTAAACTAAATGTACCCGGTTTCTGATTTATATGTTCTCTTAACAGCAGTTTGGCAGGCTCTGCCCTTGCAAGGGATGTGGAAAAACATTTTATTCCTCTTTTATAGTGAGTTTAAGAAAAAGTCATTTTATGACAGGGATCTTTATTAATAAAGAAAGTGTACTATAACTAAAAGAGAAGAGTTTAAGTAAGTTTTGGAAGCAATGCATCAGCGAGATAAAGAGTAAACAAGGACTGTCAAGAAAGAAAAGTAAAAAGAAGGGGAGAAAGGCAGACAGGTGAGGAAGGAGCAATGAAAAGTAGCCCAGGCGTTGGAGGGCCAGGGGCCGGCAGTGCAGACGCCAGCCCTCTATCCCTCCCCCAGCACTTGCTGCACTACTCTGGCCACACTGCTGCACAGGGGACCCCTCCATGAGAGTCTCGTCTTCCAAGGAAGAGAAGAATCAGGGAGGGAGTTAGAGACGGGAAAGAAAGAGATGAGAGAAAGAGGAGAAAGAAGACACATTGGCCTTCCAGATCTTAATTGCTTTCGAGTAAATTGAAACAAAATGAGAAGTGTAATGGAGTGGAAGAGAGACATGTTTAAAATTGAAGGATTACTAAGGTAGAGGATTACTTTTACAAGTGACAAAAAACAAATCTGGTCTAAACGAAATATGAAACTGTATAACAAAGAGTAAAATGGTCAAGATTTAAGGAAATTCAATCAGAAAAACAAATTAGTCCATTTTAATTACTTACATTTAAATTGTTAATGATTAGCTTGATTTTAACAGCTCCATGGTAGGGATGCAAGCTCATTTAGTAAAAAACCATTATCATACACAGTACATAATTATTTTGAAAATGTCCAAGATACAGAGCTTTGCTTCTTGGAGGCAATGATAGTTTGCAATTTAGACCCAAAAGAAAATTAAAATTTTGTAAGGAACACTTAAAGTAATGATAAAATGATTTATGGGTTATCTTTAATACATTATACACGCTTTAAAAGATTTCATATCAACGAAAAGGATGCTGTGTTTCTACATATATTGCATTTTAACTTCAAATAGATATCTATCAGAGAAAATAGTTCCCTTTAGAACAAATAACTACTGGCAAAAAATTAATGACTTCTAGAGATATATTAAGTTTAACTTATTGAAAAATCTATAAAATACAAGCCACTGGGGAATAGAATTTTCCAAATTCAATAACTACTCTCTTATTTGAAAGATATTTAATATGCCCTATAGCATCAAGAAAGTGATTTAATGTTGATTCTTGTTTTCATTTTTCACTGCCCCAGATAAGCATCTGGGCCTATGCTGTGGAGACAGTAACCAGGAAAAGCAATTGGGACAACCGCTGAGGATTTTTGTCAAAGTGACTATATCCTTGCCTTGGATCTTTAATGACTGGATCCATGCCATATTAATTTCTGTATTCCTATTACCTAGCAGAGTACCTGAATCATAATCTTTACTGTGAAAGTACTTTGGGAAAGAACTAAGTTCAAACCTATTTCTGCCAGCAAGGGAACAGAGACCAACTTATTTCTGAGTCTCAGTTTTTTATCTGCAAAACACATAAAAATAGCTATCCATTATAGTTGTCCTGAGGATTAAATTAGGTTGCTGAAGTTCCAAATACAGGTCTTGGAACATACTGGAACTCAATGAATGACATGTATTTATCATAGTATCTTATAGTAGATGGGAATTCAGTTACCCACATATGGCTAATTGCTCTACCCACCCCTTTAGCTGATGGAGCCAGTCATTCCCAGTAGCTGCCTCCTGATTTCTCAATCCTACTTGAAAATTTTGAATTATATTTTACATGGATTCTGGAAGATCAAAGGCATGCTCAAGGAAGAGGTTGACTTTCGAGTCTTAGAAGGAATACAGCTTCTGGTCCTTGCCAAAAAAGTTTCATTTCCACACATGTGAACTAACCTTCATATGTGAGTAAGGTCATGAGCTTTCTTGAGAGCTGTGACTATCTATGATGAACCAACTCAACCCTTTAAGAGTAACCTTGTGGAATTTTCTAAGGCTGAGTTGATACTGGTTAGCTCCGCTGGCCACACAGTACTACTGGAAAGCAAATTAAATCAAACTCACAATGGCCTTTGTGAAAACTTAAGAAAATGGTGTTGAGTGTGTAGAGCTAACAAAAAATGTCAGCGAATAAACTGACATCACTGAGATGGTGCTTGAGAAATAGGGTTTACTCGGGTTTCTTCAACCTAGAACTTCACCATGCTCTAAAAACCCATTACAAAACATGAGACTGCCATATTGGGTACATTGGACATTGGACTCCAGGCTGGTCCTGTATGAGTTCCATGCCAGTCCACAAACAGCCATTTCAGGAACTCAAATATCTTCACCAGAGGAGCAAAGAGAGAGAATCAGAAGCCACTTTTTCCAAGACTTTTTCCCCTAAGGTTTGAAACTATTCCTATTGCCTTGAAGAATTCAAGAGTATTGTGGTTTATCTAGCATAGTTAGATTCATTTTATTAAAACCTGAGGAGGAGAACTCTCAGCTCAGGCTTCATTTCTCATGATGCTTTATTCCTGAATTTTCCCCCCTAAATTTCTAGATTGAACTAAGAAGCAGACTCTCCACAATGTTCCCCAAACACTGTTGGCTAATGTCTTTCATGGCACTTTCCAATTTATATCAGAATAATCTGTTTGTCTGGCATCTCCACTAAACTGAAGCATCTTCAAAAGATACACACACACACACACACACACACATAATTATTTATCATTCATCTTAATATCTGATACTTAAGAGTTATTAAAATTTATTGAATGGATAAATCAGGGGCTGATTATTCATTAACAGAGATGTAAAGGGATCTCTTATACAACAAGATTCCTTTGCATACTTAAAGTATACTCCAAATTATATAATTTTTAGAAACTCATAACTTTAATAAAGTTAATATTTATATTTATATAATTATCCACTTATAAATTATAAATTAAAATATATAATTAGCACAGCAATGTTCATGAATTACAAATCTGAGAGGTTGGAAGTTCATTGATATATTATTTCCTGGATTGGTCATTTTTGGGAAGGTATTCAATTCATCAGATTCAACAGAAGGAAAAATATTTGTAGTCTAACTTCTTCTCTATTGCAAATGAATTCTAATTACATATGTCACTTTTTTTGATAACTGAAGAATTTCTTATTTACTTAATGGAAGTATTTTCATTAACACTCAACTTCTCAGCTTTCCTTTTTGAGACAATATATTGTAAAAGATGACAACAGATTCATATAGAATGATCAACTGCTATACCCAAAATCTTAGCGAATGCTCACTTCAAAATTATACCAACCAACTCGAGGAAGCAAAATATCAAGTCATTAAGGCCTTAAAGTTTACTCTTATTTAAAAAAGAGCAAAGTTTCTTTTTTATTCAAATAAATTTAAATTTAGAAGCAATGCCACTTGTGGTCATCATACGAAATGAGACTTCATGTTCATAATGTGTCTGTTTTTCCTCTTAGCGTATACCAAGGAACGGTAGCATGATTCCTTTGTGAGCAGCAAAGAAGAAAAAAAAAATCCTTGTCTGTAAAATTTTCTTATAAAGACGACAAGTAAAGCAGCAAAAAGATCTTATCACAAGATATTAGAACATAGATGAGATTATATTGCAATTACTCATGTCTGGCAGAATTCTTTGTAAGGGAAATTGTGAAGAGCATTTTATTTCAAGCCTCAAAGATTTTGATAAAAGAAAAAAAGACAGCTGCAATTTTTGCCACAAAAAGACAGGTGGCGTAAGCAGGCAACATTTTTAAAAAAATTTATAAAATGATTATTTTCTCTCGGGCTCTTGGAGAAAGCTCGCTTGCGCTCCGGTTTGTGACTTGGCACGGTGACGTCAGTGTGGCAGTGCGGAGTCAGGCGCGGCGGCTCCCTATAAGCCCAGGAGCTGTCCGGGTGCTGAAACGGCCCGACCAGCTCAGCCGCTGCACCCGGCGGAACATGCTGAGGACCTTTTCTGCCATATAAAAAAGAGGTAAGACTGCTTTTCTGTTTGATTTACCAGGAAGTTCTAAATTGCTTGTTCTTCCATTAATTTCTAGCTGAGATGAAAAGATCGTTTGACAAGCTTATATCTACTGAGTAACTGAATAAGCAACCTGCTGCTCATTGGCCAATATAAAGACACTGTGTGTGTATATATGTGATTGAATCTGTTATATGCCACTTACTGTTAGATATTTATTAACCATAATGTTATTTAGTCTTGAGAAGTGGGAAAAAGTTCAGAATTTAGGTATCAATGCATATATTAATGTAAAGTTAACCAAGCTCAATATTTTGCTTCTTTCTTTAATTTATTGTTTTTCCTCCTAAGAACCAAATACAAAGCCTTTCTATGCTTGTATTTTTAACAATAGGTTTTCAATGATTCAAAGGCTATAAACCACATTAGTCATAAATTTTAACAACCAGTCATGGAACTATTTTTTCTTTGAAATTTACCTTGCAAGAACTCAAAATTACCTAACTGTATACAATCATTTTCTGAATTGGTGTATTCTGAAAGAGCTTACATTATGATTTGCTAATTTTAGTTCGAGGAAAGTAAGATTAGAATGATCTCGAAAATAGGCTTCTTCCTTTATTCAGAGTGAAACATTATCTTGGCTTATAGATTGGATATGAGCATGAATTACAGAGAGATAATTACTTTGAATACATGAGGAAAACATCTATAATTGTATAAACTATTCTTATTATGTTTGATTGAAAAATGGTGTACAATATTTTGCTAAAGATTTTGAATGGGCCAAATGTTTCCTTTTTTCTATATATTGGCTAGTTTAATTTCTTGAATTAGATGTATCAACCTGTATTTGTCCATGTTCCAGTCAAATTTCAATAGAAAAGACAATTTTACTTAGGAGGCTTTAACTTAAACCTTATATAGAGTATTAGAGCTGTTGAAACCATCTTTACTACTTCAGAGAGCTGCTACCCAAGAAAGACATCTCTTGAGTCTTACTCAAAGACAATAACCATTCAAACTGAACCTTATAAATGACTAAAGCATAGAGCTTGTTAGGCTGTGGTTTAAATAACTGCATTGAGTAGTCTGCCTGGACTCCAAAGCCACCGCTACGAGACAGTGATTTTGAAGACAAGCACATATGTTAAGAATACTTCAGGATAATGGTTTAAAAGAAAATGAGCTCACTAAGGTCCTTAAAATTACTATTTCAAATGATAAGGTTGAAAATAGATTACTGAGGCTAAATTAATCCTGAAATAATATGAAGAACCATGTATAATGTATTTTTATTTAGGCCTAAAAATTTATGAATCAAATTTCTTTAAGTAAACACTGATTCATAGTAAGTATTTTATGAGTTTTCTCTGACATGCCTTTAGAGATTTTTCTTTCAGTGAATTAAGTAGCCTGGTAATGAGAATCATTTTAATAAATATATGCATCTTTGCTAAAGAAATTTCTATAACTACAAATGTTTTGGGGCTTTAAAAATGGCCTAAACCCAAATGTTATCTAGTAAAAAATGATATTTTCTACAGTTGCTAACTAAGCTAACAGAAAATTGTACCCACATAGCTTATATATTACAAAACCAGGATCCAGGTAAGATAACATGACCAAACTTATGTTTCTTTACATTTATTTTATTTTCAACAAAATTACAAGTATTAAAATAGTTTTTAAATGTTAATAATGCCAAATGTAAAAGTTTGAAAAACTAATGTCCTTGTTGATTCATATGTGAGATAATAAGGCAGTAGAGAAAAAATGAATGAAGATTTTTAAGTAGGAAGAATTCAACATATCATCTGTGTATATCTAAATTGGGAGTTACATAGTGGTTATTTTAAGATATTTTAACAGCATGAGTGGTTTAAAATTTCACAGGTCCAGACCAAAATAGACAGTCTTAAGTCAAGCTGAATTGGAACACTCACAAGTTCAGAAATAGACTGGTTAAGTAAACTCAAGTTCTCTCTGTACATCTGTTATTATTTACTATACATTCTTGAAGGCTGATGAAAAATATAACTAGGATTGCATTTTTACAGGACAATGACAATACAATTATTAGAAGAAACACGGAGCACAGATTTTTAAAAACAGTTTATTATTTTAATATGATTACATAGAAAAATACTTCATTGGGTTAGTCTATTAGCTTGGACCTGAGAAAACACATGTTGTGGAGGTTATTAAGGTACTCTGCTTTCAAAATTGATAGTTGGATTTGGTGCCAGAGTGAGACTAAGTTAGTTTTGAAAAATACAAATGAGTGGGATCCACAAGGTAATGCACAGTATGATTGACATTGATGTGCTGTATCACTTTATCATAAGTAACAATATTATTACTGCTATATTTCTACAATAAAGTTAGGTGGATGATTTAGAAACTAAACCACATTTTTTTGGTACAATCTTAAGAAAGTTATTTTGTGTTTGTGTTTGTGTGTGTGCAGGTATACATGCATGTTTTAAATTACACCAACTAATCTTTTTGCCAATGATTTCAATAGGACTGCTATACAAGAAAATAAAAACTCAACTCACAAAGCCTTTATTAAACAGAAACAATGCATACTAAAACCAAACTACATGTTTTTTAATTTAAAAAAATAAAATTTGAGAAACACCATATCAGTGTTTTTGTTATTATTTTAACCAGGTGTGTACTATGAAAATTTGATGTGAAGAGACATCAGTTTTGCTAGATTCCTGTGGTTAGCTTGTAAGAATCGTGGATGACATATTTATAGATTTCAAAAACTGTCATCCTAAGTTTCATGTGAAGTAACCTCTACTATGATTTTTCTCCTCTTACTGGTTGATTGCTTCTTTTTCTATAGTGTTTCTAGTCTGCTTCATTTGTGTTAATTCATGTTTTCCATCTTTAAGGAAATCTTTCAAACATGGCAGAAGCTAAGACACACTGGCTTGGAGCAGCCCTGTCTCTCATCCCTTTAATTCTCCTCATCTCTGGGGCCGAGGCCGCTTCATTTCAGCGAAACCAGCTGCTTCAGAAAGAACCAGACCTCAGATTGGAAAATATCCAAAGGTTTCCCAGTCCTGAAATGATCAGGGCTTTGGAGTACATTGAAAAGCTCCGACAACAAGCTCACAAGGAAGAAAGCAGCCCAGACTATGATCCCTACCAAGGTATATCTGTCCCTTTTCAGCAAAAAGAAAATGGTGATGACAGTCACCTGCCAGAAAGTTCAAGGGATTCCCTGACTGAAGATGAGTGGATGAGGATAATACTTGAAGCTTTGAGAAAGGCGGAAAATGAGCCTCAGCCTGCACCAAATGAAAACAAACCCTACACCTTGAATTCAGAGAAGAACTTTCCAATTGATCTGCCTGATGATTATGAGACTCAACAGTGGCCAGAAAGAAAGCTCAAGCACATGCGATTCCCTCCTATGTATGAAGAGAATTCCAGGGACAATCCCTTCAAGCGCACAAATGAAATAGTGGAGGAACAATATACTCCTCAAAGTCTTGCTACTCTGGAATCTGTGTTCCAAGAGCTGGGGAAACTGACAGGACCGAACAACCAGAAGCGTGAGAGGGCTGAGGAGGAGCAAAAACTTTACTCTGATGATGATGATGATATCTACAAAGCCAATAATATTGCCTATGAAGATGTGGTTGGGGGAGAAGATTGGAACCCAGTAGAGGAAAAAATAGAGAGCCAAACCCAGGAAGAGGTAAGGGACAGCAAAGAGAATACAGAAAAAAATGAACAAATCAATAATGAAATGAAGCGTTCAGGGCAGCTGGGCCTCCAGGAGGAAGATCTCCAGAAAGAGAATAAAGATCAACTCTCAGATGATGTCTCCAAAGTAATTGCCTATCTGAAAAGGTTAGTGAATGCTGCAGGAAGTGGGAGGTCCCAGAATGGGCAAAATGGGGAAAGAGCAACCAGGCTTTTTGAGAAACCACTTGATTCTCAGTCTATTTATCAGCTGATTGAAATTTCAAGGAATTTACAGATACCCCCTGAAGACTTAATTGACATGCTCAAAACGGGAGAGAAGCCAAATGGATCAGTGGAACCAGAGCAGGAACTTGAACTTCCTGTTGACCTAGATGACATCTCAGAGGTTGATTTAGACCGCCCAGAGATGTTCCAAAATAAGATGCTCTCCAAGAATGGCTACCCCAAAGCACCTGGTCGTACTGTGACAGAGGCCGTACCAGATGGGCTCAGTGTTGATGACATTTTAAATCTTTTAGGCGTGGAGAGTGCTGCAAACCAAAAGCCTCCCTATTTTTCTGGTCAGTATAACCGAGAGAAGGTTCTGCCGAGACTCCTCTATGGTCCTGGAAGACCGAGAGCAAACCAGGTGTCCAAAGGGGCCTGGATGCCAGATGTTGAAAACAGACAAATGGCATATGAAAACCTGAATGACAGGGATCAAGAATTAGGAGAGTACTTGGCCCGAATGCTAGTTAAATACCCCGAGATCATGAATTCAAACCAGGTGAAACGGGTTCCTAGTCAAGTCATGTCCGAAGATGACCTACAGGAAGAAGACCCCATTGAGCAGGCCATCAAAGGACATGTGAATCAAGGCAGCTCCCAGGAGACTGACAAGCCAGCCTCGGTAAGCAAACGGCTCCCCGTGGGGCCCCCGAAGAATGAGAATACCCTGAACAGACAGTACTTCGATGAAGATCTTTTGTTGATGAAAGTACTGGAATACCTCAACCAAGAAAAGGCAGAAAAGGGAAGGGAGCATATTACTAAGAGGGCAATGGAAAATATGTAAGAGGCTTTCATTAAATGCCCCACTTGCATTCCTCATACCGCAAGAAAACCCCAACATTTCTCTTTAGTGTGTTGACTTCTCCCCTGTTAACACTGTAATATCTTTAAGTGATGTATAGGCAGATGTTTCCATTTCACTGGGGGTCTGCTTCACTCACTCTGAGTTGTTCACTTGTGTATTGATATGTGTAAATGTTATGACTCTGGATAAAAACGTAATTATATCCCTTCTTTAAGAAAGATATCTATGGTAGTGTTTAATAGTGTATCTAATGGTTGTGGCATTGTGGATGCTCATATATGATAAAGAGTGTCTTATAATCCTCTTGATAGTTTTTAACATTTATTGAATTATTTTGTTACTGTCTGTAGTGTTTTGTGGAGTATTGAAGCAAAAAAAATAAAGCATTATAAATATATAGTTTTATTTACAAGGCCTTTTCTATTGTGTGTTTTATTTTTGATTAATAAATGTTATTTCTGGACAACTGTGGACTCTTCATTCTGGAAAGCCAGAAATAATGACTATGGAGCAAGCAGTATGGAGCCAAAAGAGGAAATCATCACCTTCACAGCCAACCCAGGTAAGAAATCATGAATCATAAATGTATGATCATGCTACCTGCTTGTAAATTGCAGCATCCTCTAACAGCTCACTAGCTAATGCTTGCCTCAGGTTTTTCACACACACACACACACACACACACACACACACACACACACACACATACACACTTATGGAGTAAGCCTTTTTTTGTCCTATTTATACCTTTTATCCTTGATTTGTATAAATAAAAACATTTAAGTCTTCCATATACATAACCAACTTTGAAAAAAGAAAGAGCTGTGTACAGAGCAATCAGAAATGACTATAAAAAGGGAAGCAATATACCTATTCCCAGGTCACCTTGGTCCCCAGAATACAAGGCTTCTGCCTCTTTTGTATCACTTGAGAGAGGTTAAAAGATCCCCAGACTGACTGTCAGCTAAGTGAACAGGCACATACAGTGAGAACATATCAGCTGCCCCCTCTCTTGCCCTAGTGCTGGGAGAGAACCCTGAAGCACATAGGCAGTACCTAACTGTGACAATGTGCATCACTTCAGGGGCTGGGGAACATATCAGCATCCTAACACAGCAACAGGAAATCAACATCAGCAGCAAGAAAGTGCACAGAGCAACACAATGACAATGGCCATTAAAAACCAGGGACACAAATAATCATCACTGTTGACTGAATGTTCATTGGGCCCCAGGCATTACACTAAACACTTTACACAGTTTACTTTATTGGGTGTCTACTATTTTGCTGTCAAGTGTCTTTGATTTCTCTTTTACATCAAGAAACACAAAACTCAGAAAGGTTATATATAACTGTTCCAATGTCACTCAGTATGCACGCTGACAAAGCCTGCACTCTTAACCACTCCACTACACGAACTCTCTGGGACGTACCCTTTCCCCTGAGACTGGGGACTCTGGAGGTGAGACGGTGAGAAGTTCATGAGGTCTCAGTATGGGCCACTCCCCAGTGAGGGCACAAGTGTGTGTGTGTGGGGGGGGTGTGTCTGCATGTGTGTCGGGGCGGGGAGGATGGGTGATCCTTGAACCACCAGAGAGCGATGAGAAAGCCTGCGTACCTTGAGGGAAAACACTGAATGTAGGTTTGCCTACTTCATAATTTTGCCTTGACTGTTTTCTGTCCAATTATCATACAATTTTATGAAATCAAATAATCTAAGTGGAAGAATCCTTAGAGTTGAATTATCTCTACAGTGTTTCTAATACATGGGTTTTACTCAAATACTTGGAAGGTAGAGAGTTACTACCCCACAAGGCAGTAGTGTGAACTGAAAGCCAGGATACTTGTGAAGCTTAAAAGGTTCAGGCTCATATTTGTATGCTGTGCTTTGCAGATGTCCACATCCGTCTTCTGCCCATTGGATAGTCTCTTCAATTCTCTGTTTCATGCAGTAAGTCACTCGTAGTGTGCTAGGTCCATTGTGTGACTATTTTCATGCAAGCCCTTCGCAGAAATGAGAACTTGCCACAGCTCTGCCCAACAGAAACTTCCTATCCTGACAGGTGAGAGACAGCTACAACACAGCTGATGAGGCTCCAAGCTGGGATTTACACACAAATCAGGGGGATCCCAAACCTTGTACTCATTTTGCTACACCACTAAGTGATGCTTTTTTCTTACAGTCTCAGCTGAACTTGAAATCCCACAGTTCTTTAACGATGACATTTCAGGCATCAAGATGGGCAGTTGGGGAGATATTTAATTTGGGATATATATTCTCTGCCTGACTTCGCTCAGACAGCAGTCAGCATCTCTGCCTTTTTGCAGTACCACTGCATCTCCAGCTATTGAGTCATCAGACATTTGTTTTTGATCCAAAGATTTTTTTTCATACATACATGGCTCATTGGCATAAGAAATAAAGCTCTAGGTACCATTCAAGGATGCGGGTTACAAATTAGCTGGAATTAGGACAACACTCCTCCTTTTCCTACGCAGAAGTCTCTTTCAGCAGAAGTCACGGAGTAGCTTGAGCCCTCTGAGCAGATGCCACTGGGGTCTCCACGGGAAGGAGAGAGAAGCTGCCTGCACACCAACACACCACCTCTTCCTGAGTCCCTGCCTCCATCAGGAGTCAGATAAGCGCCTTGTGTTCTGTATGATCTCAGCGAGCACCTCACCTACCCAGCCTTCCCTTCCCTCAGTGCTCACAACCTCTTCTCCCTACCTGCTTTGCAGACAATTAGCACTATACCAATTATAATAAAACATCCAAGCCATCCCTCATTTCTCACACTCAAAGCTCCCCTGCAAATTTTACCAGCTGTTTGAACCCCAGTTCCTACTCCTTCCCATTTTCTATAACGTCCATTACACCCTTTAATACTCAAGGTCAGGTACTAGCAAAATCCCCCGCATCCTAGATCTCTTCTGTGAACACTCTCTTCACCTTGCTCTGAGGGAAACCTATCTCTCCGCTCAAGTTTCTAGTTCCCCAGAACCCTCCTCCTTGCTCTTTTTTGCTGCTTATGGGAAATTTTTAACTCCAAGTTTGTTTGTTTGTTTGTTTTTTGAGGGGAGGTGGTATGTTAATACACAGCTTTATTGTTAGTGAGGATTATTTTAGATGCAAGTGAAAGTAAAACCAAGTCAAATGAGATGTATCAAAAACATAAGTAAAGGGTCACAAAATTCAAACAAAGGTGAAGCCAAAATACCGGACATCTAGAACTAGGTAAATTTAAGGTGTACCCTGCATTGATTTGCTACTTTAAATTTCACGCTGTCACCCAGCACCCATCCATGACCCCTTGCTGTCGCAGTCCCCTAACTGCCCCCGGCAACTCCCCCCCATGCATTTAAAAAGTGGCTCCTGCTCACCGTCGCTTTTTCTAACACTGCTTCTGTCTAATACCTGTCAATTTCAATATCCATGAAGATGGCCTTTCCAACACTTCCCAGGCCCCATCCTCCATCAGCTATTCACTTGCATGATTATATGCCCTTGATCTTTTCTTTGCTAATTAACAAGTGCAACCTACCCTAAATCTAAATGCTTGACGTTTCACTCTAACAGCCACCTTCTTTGTTTCCATTATATTTCCTTTGTATCTTGTTTCAATAATTCCCCACACCCACCAAAAATGTAACCCATGGGTCCTACCATCTTTCCACTCTCTCTCATTCCTTATATTTTTCACCACCCACCTTGTCTAGCTTAAATTTCATGTTTGTCATTATAATTACACCTTCGTAAATATTCTTAACTCCTTGCTCTCATGTTTTATTGGAATTGCTTTGCTAAACAAGAATTCTACTTAAGCCCATTTCTCCACCCACCCGTACCTTCTCTCCTACAACTGAACATACAGGAAAACATACCATTACTGATTGATTTTACTTTATTCATGCTGACTGCAAGTGGCCCATAATGCTCTCCTGGAATCCTATATACCCCTAGCCCTTTCAGTCTCTCCTTAGATAATATCATATTTTACCCTCTGTCAGCAAATATATAACCCTACCTCTGCTGTCCACACTCTCACGTGATAATATTGCTTCATGTTTCACTGAGAAAAATGAAGCAACCTGAGGAGACTGTCTACAGACTCCCATGTTCCTTTTACCTACCTACCTGCATCTGGGGCGATGCTCTTTGCTCTCCTTTTCTTGTGGGTAACTGGTCTGTGCTTCCGACTTTATGAAGCCCTCTACTTGTGCCTGAAATCCTGCCTTCTTGCTTACTTGAGAACCTGGTTTTAGTAATTCTCCCATTCTCTGTGCATCAGTTTATGCCTTTTTACTGGATCATCCCCATCAGCATACAAACAGGTTGCAATGTTTTTTCATCTGCAAAACCAGCAGAACAAATGAACCAGCAAACTTTGAAAAACCTCTTGTAACCCCAATTTCCCTTTTGCCTACTGCCCCATGCCTCTTTCCTTTACTGACAAACCTTTAAAGAGTGGTGCATACTTATCCAAATTCTCCCTTTACATTCTCAAACCTTTCAGTCATGCTTTTACCCCCACTTCTCCATAGAAATGGTCTTGTGGAGATTTGTGACCTCCATATTGCTAAATCTCATGATCAATTCCAAGTCTTTATCTTATTTGACTTAGCAGCATATGACAACATAATCACCGCCCCCTCCCCGCCCCACTGTAAATACCTCCTTTTCTTGGTGTCCAGGTTGCCATGCATGCCTGGCTCTCCCTCTACCTCACTGGCCTTGTCTCAGTGTCCTTTGCTGTCCCTTCTCATCACCATAACTTCTGGACACTGGAGGTCAGAGCTCAGACCTCAAAACCCTTCTCTTACTTGTCTGTACTCATTCCTTATGTGATCCCAGCCACGGCTTTACCACCAAAGATTGGCCCAAAACTTCCAAATCTGTGTGTTCGGCTCATAATGTCTCCTTGAACTCCAAACTTATTGGTTCAGTTGTTTAGATGACACCCCCACTTGGATGTTTAATAGATAGCTCAAAGGTAACATTCTCCGCTCCTTGACAAATTCCAGTTTCTCTCACGAACTTTTGCATCGCAGTTCTTCAGACCAAAACCCATGGTTTTATCCTTGACTCCTTTCTTTTTCTTATAGTCCATTTATGAATTGGCTTCAAATTTGTTGTCTCAATCTCAAAAGATTTCCACGGTCCATCTTCCTACCACCTCCACTATTACCAACACGCTCCCAACCATCATCCTCTCTTGTGGGTTATTGGAATATCCTTCTGTCAGTTTTACCTGCTTTCACTCTAATGTCACTGAATTTTGAATAGCCACCAGCAGGATCCAGTTATAATCAGAGCAGATGATACTGGTGAGTGAGAGCCAGGGTTACGGCTATGGTACGGAATGCCCTCCATGATCTACTCCTGAACTCCTTCATAGTGCTCTTCTGTTACTCTCCCTCCGCACTTGTGCCCGCCCCTCACTGTTCCTTGACTAGGACAAGCATGCTCCCAGCTCCAGGCTTGTGCAGTTGCTATTTCTTCTTTTGGAAGTGTTATTTCCTCACGCTCTTTTCCTGACCCTCATTCAAGTGTTTTGTGCAAATATTGATGTCTCAATGCCACTCTTGCTAAACCTTCAGTTCCTACATACTTTCTACCTCCTTACCACTGATTTCATCTAACATTCCTCATTTACAATTCTATCTCATTTATTGCTTATGCCTCCATCACTAGAGTGTAATCTCCCTGAGGGTAGTTATTGTTACATCTGTAGATCCATAACTGGAATGTAGAAAGCTCATAGAAACTAGTTATTGACTAAATGAATAAATTGGGAATGAGGGATAAGAAAGGAAGAAAAAAAATAAAAGCAATGGCAATAGATTTTGTATCTAGAACCGTGAAGACAGGTAAATTCTTGTTGAAAAAATAAACATCAATTTCATTATATCAGTACAGGTTTAAGGTCCACTTTTAAATTTTTACAGAATGAAATTAAATGTAAATTAATGAAATGCTAACATTTTACAGAATAAAATTGATAAAAATAAAATTTCTGATCCAAATTTTAATGCCCTTCTATACCAAGTCTTTTATCTTCACCTAAAGATAATTTAGCAGTGCATTGCATTCAGTTACTTCTGTGACTTGCAGGAAGGGAATAGGTAAAAGCTGTCAGCCTGTGACAAATGGGCCCAGGTATTTTTTCAGTTTCACTTATGCATGATCAGAAGGGCCTATGCCATGGTTAGGTAAGCCTTTAAGATGCCGTAGTTTTCTAGAGTTACCAAATTATAGCAATTTTGGCATTTTTATTAATAAGGGAGAGTTATAGTTATTTCACACCCTCAGAATGAAAAGATTACTGTTATTACAAATGTGATGGAGATTAGTCATATGCTGATATAGGTTATGCTGGCCCAAATATGTAGCTACTACAGTGAAAGCTATTTATGCTGCTACTATTATTCCTGACAGTTGGAAGCCCAGGAAGCCCTGCGGGTTTTCTTCAGGGAACATCTGAGGAGTGAAAAGAACCAGGGACTGAAAAGCCAGGGGGGGTTTCCTGGCAAGCCTAAGCCTTTGGATTTGGAACAAAGATGACAATTTGTCTGCAAGTGTTCAGATAGTATTTACCTTCCAGAAGGTTTATTACGGCAATCATCAGCAAGTTTTTCTGGAGAGCTGAAGCCACATGTGTATTTATAATTAATTTCCATATCATTTCCATATACCTATATCCACTGTTTTCTGTTCTCACGATCTTTTCAAGTAAATATGTAGTGCCGATACCTTGAGGTTTGTTATTTTATTAGATTCTCCCCCCGACCCTTGAAGCTCTTTTATTAAGTTATTATCATTGACATGCCTCCTGGAAAGCGTAGGGGAACAGCGGTGGTTGGGTGAAAGGATGGGATGAAGGATGACCTATAACGACTGTGCTATGACGTAATGACGGAAAAGTCACATGGCTACTTCTTGTTGCTCCAGCACATGTTTATATTTTGGTGCTTTTGCTTCCTCAGCCTGACAGACTCTTTGCATTTTTAGTCATTCTTTGAGGCTTAGTGCACATGCTGCTTGCCTCCATTAAGACTGCACTGACTGCTCCTTTTCCCTGGCTGTCCCAGTGACTTTCTTTTCCCTTCGTTGCCGTATTTGTTTCTCGGTCTCGCTGCATAGCTCTAGCTAGTTGTGTTGACTTGTCTGCCTCACCTGTTGAATTGTAAGCTCTGAAGTCAGGGCTTCTCAGCATCCTCTACAGTGGCCAGCATATGTTTCTTCCATGTGAGCTTCTCAATAAGCATGTGCTCAGTAAATGGGCAATATCATCATCCCTCCCTTTTTGCTGTCTCATGCTTTGTGGAATCTGCGCAGGTACCTTCTGTAACCTCAGCTCAATTTAATAGGAAAGAATGAAGTGTGTACTGTGCATCCCCCATGGTCATCTGAGAAACTCTTTGACCCTGGTGTTTTCAGAATATCCGAAATGTTAGGATGGTTCCATGTTTTATATATTAAAGAGTATCTAATTGAATGTTTGCCTTAATTTGAGTTTGAACTCAACCCTGGATTCTCACACTGGCATTCCATTTGGACTGGCAATTTTCTAATCCTGAGATGGAGAGACACTCAAGAGCTTGCTGTTTTAATTAAAAAGTAAGTTTTCACTCATGTATTATGGGGTGAGTGTGGACCATCACATAATAATTTAATTTAGCTTTTCTAATGTTGGCTGGCATATCAATTCCTGTATCACAGCTCAAAGTGCATTCAGATTTCAGTTCCAGAAGGTCTTCTGACCGGATGGAACATTAACTTGGAGAAGAAGCTTTGGGGCTAATAAAAACAAAACTGAGTAAAATCCTGGCTTTGCTATTTATTGGTTCAGGCACTTACTCTAGCTGGATCTGAGGTAGGATTATATGTGTGTGAAGTAGTTTTACAGTGTCCAGAACTAAAGAGTTGCTAAGTATAAGGCAGACTTTCCCAATCAATTAATAAACAACCACTGACCATTTGCAGTGTGTAAATCCTAGTATTAGACATTATGTAGAGAAAAGGATTTAAGAAGTGCATATAATGTATTTGCACAAAAATAGACTATATTGTGAAAGCACTTTGGCCTCATCAACAAACAGGATTATTTCTCATTCTGCAGCTATTTTGAGAAAATGGTCTGTGATGAAGCAACAAGCTCTGATTCCATCTGTCACGGGTTCCAATTTAGCTGGGGCCATTTCCCAGGAACTGGAGTGTTCAGAAGTCTGTAGGCGAGATGAACCAACACTTCAGGTTTATTTTAAGCTTAAAATCCCAATTTATGCTAAACTTACCCAATATGGGCAGGGAAAACTGACAAGACCAAGTTCCAATTTCATATGACTGTCCTTTCTACATACTACCGCAATCCCATCTTTTTTAAAAATGATTTTTCAATGAGATAATGAAGACTTTAATTCTTATTGTATTTGTTCCCTACATTTTAATGATGATGCAATGACAAATCAACCCTTATAGACCTAACAAGGATATTTAATAACCATGGTGGTTTTTAAAAATCCTACATGGTATTTTATAGGAAACAACAGGAGAATTTCTTCTTGGTCTTCCCATTCATAGGCACTACACAATGAACTGACTGAAAAATAAATAAGGCAGAAGCCCCTCCCCTTGCACCCGTAGTGATAATCCCACAATTCATTTCATTCTGAACCAACAGGTTGCTATGGTAGCCACAGAGTCAGGGTTACTGTGCCGAGCCGTTCTGCAATGTAAAATCAGCACGGTGCAGGAGGCGTTGTTTCAAAGGCAGGATTGCATTCATGAGACTGGTGAAAGCAATTTTGTGCTTTCACCTTCAGGTTTCCTACATCTTGAAGAAAGTAAAAATAAGGCATCAGTGCCAACCTGAGCCTCTTTAATGGTCTAACAGCCTTTCCAGAGTGTGGATAGAGTAAGCCATGACCTGTGCTTTTCATTCATTGTACTTAAGATTTGTTCCTCACAAGACTCATATTATTAAAGGAAAGTTACATGCAACAAAAAATAAATGAGAAGAGTTTCTAATTGTGTGTTTTATATTTCTATTCATTTCCAGTAAGAGCTAACAAAAGGTTTAATTTTAAATATGTTTTGTTCAGATATACTGAGACTGTATTATAATTGGAACCCTCGAAGCACAGTATTCAATATAATTTGAAATGTCACTTTTGATTTTGCCTACTATGTGAATGCCTTCTAAATAAATGTAAATATATTTTACATATGATATATAATACATGTGAATATATTATGCCCCTATATACAATATACATGCTTTAAAATAACATTTTTAATATAAAGAATAGACTCATGTAATGTACTCTACATATGTTACTCTTACATGTACACATATGTAAGTATACATAAGTACATCGATCATTTATTCTACATATGTAAAGTCTTAATAAGTATAACAATTCTATATCACCTAAAATGCCCTCCCTAGTCTCTCTTCATATAGAATTATCCCTTCTTTACTGAGTTGAAATCCTAACCTTTTCTGTGGATGTATCTGTAACTATGACATTAAAGAGAAATAGCTCTCAAAAGGTGTTGGGTTAGCCAAAAAGTCCATATGGGTTTTTCCATAAAATAGAGATACATTTTTCATTTTCACTAATAACTTTATTGATTTGGATATTTTGACTATGTCAGCTCTCTCCCATGTGGTATAAAGTTGATTTTTCTTAAGTAATATGTCAGTTTGATTGCTATCAACTTCACCTGGTCTACCTGACAGCGGAACAACATCCAGAGAGAAATCTCCAGCGTGAAACTTCTCAAACCACTTTGGACACATTCAATCAGTCACAGCACCTTCTTCATACTGCACAAATCTTTATTTGCATTTCAGTTGCATTTTACCTTTCTTGTAATAATAAAGCATAATACACTGAAAATGTATGTTTTCTTCCATCTTCAATATTAAAATGGCTGCACAAATATTTACCACTTTGATAAGTTTTTTAAAAATGCACACTGATATGACAGCTGTCACAATACAATCTAACAAAATTATTTTGAATGAAGTTAAAGACAACTAAGCACCACTAGGGCCATTATATGGAAAAAACAAACAAGCTTTTGGCCAACCCAACAGGTGAGCCAGTGGACCAGCCTGATTTCTCCAATGCAGAGTTTGTTCTTCTTTGCTATGAATTGGAGGCATCTTGGGAGGAAAGGTGCATTAGGACTGGAGATATGCAATATCCAGTCCATTCCAAAACTTCATAAACTCCTGTGGAGATGCTCCAACTGGGACTTCAGGGAAGGATGGGTGTTCCACCACAATGCTTTCTAACTCAGTGACCCGGAATTAAAGTGCAACTTTTTGAAGCCTTTTTGCACATTGCTTTCTCTTACTTCTCACCCCATAGACCCTGCCTTCACATCCTCTAAAAGACATCAGATTAGTCTTTTTCTTCGTTGTAGTAACTACTCCTTGAATAGCACTTACCGTATTGTATAATTATCTGCTTATATGTGACTAATAAAAAGTCAAGCTTCTTAAGAACAGGGAACACATAGTGAGAAGCACTTTTTTGTTTGTTTGTTTGTTTTTTGTATACTCCACACGCCATCCCTTTTTTCTTCTCGTCACACCCTCACACCCGCTTTGGGGACTGCCTCTCCCAGCCCATGCATATGTGTTGAAGCTAGTGACCATGACACCTACCCCCTTGAGGCCACAGCGCCCTAGCAGCTTTCATTCAAACTGTCCAAGTGCTTTTTGCTGGCTGCCCCTACCTTCACGTATTATGACTCTCCCTTTCTCCCCATTGAGGGTTCTGGGGCCACATAGAAGAATCCTGTGTATCGGGGTCGTGAAATAACAAGGTGTGTGTCAGCCAGAGGCTGGCCCTGGCTTCTGGAGGGGGACGATGGTGGGGAGGACAGTCTGGTGCGGGGAGCGATCTGAGTTGCTGCCTGGAAACCTTCCCTGTCCTTGCGTCTCAGCCCCGTGCTTTAATGTGCACCGAGATCGCTTGGAGACCTTGCTGAAATGCAGATTCTGGTTCAGGAGCTCTGGCATGGAGTCCGAGAGTGTGCATTTCTAACAAATCCTTAGGTGAGGCCTGTGTGGCTGGGCTAATTTCTAGCCTGAGCGGCAAGGCCCAGGAACACACCGCTTCTTGGTGGGTGGGGGAGAGCAGAGAGGCGCTCCTGCAGCCCCGTTCCTCCCGCCAACCCTCTAATTTACCAGGGAAGTGGAGGCATTGATGGATTTTCTTTGGTATCACTAGATTTCCTATTTTCTGACTTTTATCTTCCTGGACTTCTTTCTGGCTTCCATTAGAACGCTAGCCCGCATCTTTTATAACCAACTTTATCTTCTTCCTCTAAGAACAATGGCTGAGAAATCAGAAGACCTCAGGTCATAATTAACTAAGTATGGCAGGCAATATTTCCCTTGCTCCAGGCTCAATGTCCTCCTTTGTAAAAATAATCAGGGACCAGATAGGCTCACCCACTTCAGCACAGGTTTCTGTGGGTCTGAAATGCCTCCGTCTATGAGGACACTGTTGTCATTTTATACTGTGGTATTAATTCCTCCCCAGGAGGACTGCACTGGATTTGCACTTATCTCTAATGGTGGAATTAGAGGCTTAAATCCCTGATAATGGACTATTCTAACTGCAGATACTGGTGAGTGGGAGTGGAAACCCTTCCTAATGTCTTTGAACTTTCTGTATAGAAATTGTCTCTATCTCCAAAAGGTGCAACATATGGTTTTGGATGGGAACAAGAAAAGAGGGAACAATTCCACTGTTTTTTAAATTTTTATTTATTTTAGGAAAAACACCATGGAAGCTTTTTTCCTTTAAGAAAGATAGGGAGGCCATGGGTGAGAGGGCACATATTTGTGGTTCTGGAATAACATCCTGACTCTGTGAAAATCATATATATTGATTTTTATAAGAAACAAATAGGTGACTCAGGATGGGGCACTGAGCATCAGGAAGCACCGCCTCTTCTGCTATAAAGTCACAGAATTGATTTAACCAGGCGCATACTCTGCAAGCTATACATGTTCTCTATCCCCAACCTTCTCTACCTCATTCTGATAAGAAACTTCCTGGGATCACTAGGGACAAATAATTCTTGCAGAGCTGAGAATGAGAAGAAGATGGGGTTATTTGACCCGAAGGGATATTACTTTACAAAAGAAATAAAATTACTGTACAGGAGGACTTTTTTCATTCTTTTCGCACCTGCTAGCTGTAGCTGCAGGACTCAGTGATGCTGCGATCTTAGCTATGACTGATGAGATTCAGAAAGTTACCAGACTGACATTTGATGGGAACTGGAATCAGTGGGAAATGTCAGAAATGGCAGGTTTGGTGAACACAAAGTACATGTGGGAAACAGAGACTAAAATATCTACATAGAGTGCTTAGAAGGCTACTGGAACATTCTTGCTATGGCGGTTTTGCTGTTGGAGACTCGTGGGGATGCTGAAGGAAGCCTCAGTCCAGTGTAGATGTCCAGGTTCTTGTTCCTGCACAAAAAAGAACTTGAGAGTGAGATGGAGTCAGTAAAGCACAAAGATTTTATTGAAGTGAAAGTACACACTCAGATCAGCAGACTGGGGAAGTGAGTCGCCCCAAGGGTGCTGGGGACCAGGCTTATATTTTGGGCTAGTGGGGAGGAACTTGGAAAGGGGTGAATCTGGGTGGAGCTGAGGTGGGGCAGGCCAGGCATTTCCTTCCTAAAGAGAGGGGGAGGTTTTTTGTTTATTTGAACCTTTCCGGAACTTGTCAGAGCTTTGGTGCAGGATGGTACTGGACTATCTGCAATACTATACTATATTTATACATTAGTATAGTATAGTATTAGTATAGTATATAGTATAGTAATGTACAGTATATAATATACACTATATACTATAATGATATTATAGTGCATTATAATTGGCTTCACCTTTTGGGTCAGGGTGCCTGGCCCAGTGGGGTAGAACTGGACCTTGTGTAGCTCTGTGGTTTTCCTTCATAAGCTTGTTTCCTCTTGCAAGCCATGACCAGGAGGGCCTAGGGGCCGGGAGCCTCTGTCTCGCTATCCTGCCTCAGTTTCATAACTTGTTGTATGTTGCAAGTCAATAGCTGCTTATTTATGCTGTCTGATAATATTTTAAAATTTTCACAACAAACCTTTAGACCAAAAATGAGCTAAAGAAAGACTAGACTGCACGCTTAATAATTAGAGACAAATTTACAATTTATCAAGAAAGTTGATAATATACTTGTAACTGGCTCAAAATGTTGGCCATGTTTGGCACCCACCATGGGAGTTCTAGTAATAAACTGACCGTAAAAAAATGTACATCTTCTGAATTCATATCAGCAGTGATTTCAAAAGTCAGTAGTTATCATGTGGAAACTATGCCCAAAAGCAATGGTTGAATGTGTTGTTATAGAAGGTTTAGATACTTATAGTGACTTTTCCTTTAGATCAAGTTACAACACCTGTAAATTACTTTGACTCATTTCAATTCGAAGTAATAGTTGTTAATGTTTTGACACCATGAACAGAAGGAATTGGCAAACAAATTATATCGGTTTAGTATATAGTATTAGGTATTTTGTTAGAAAATGAATTCATTTAATTCCTATATTTTTGTATTTTTTTTGATGTCTTTGTTCCCCTGATGCCTTGGGAAAAAACCCAAAACAAAACAAAAAAACCTCTTCCATCACTTTTATGTTAGTGGATTTTTAGGAAAGAACAGAGAACATCAGTTTCCAGAGTGAGAAGACCTTGTTTTGAAAGTGGCACAGCATCACCTCGGCCTCATTCTCTTGATCAAAAGCAAGGCATGGAGCTAGGCCAAGTCTAGCGGGTGGAGAGACTCCATGTTTTGATGGAAAGGGCTGCAAAGTCATTTTGCAAAGGGACTTAGATAAAGAGAAGGCAATAAATGTAGCCATTGTATCAAACTGCCACAATTTCTTCTCTTGAAAGTTATAACCCACAGATATTGTAAATTCTGTCATAGATTAAGGAAGCCTGATTACTTTAATAGATTTTTAGCTATTCTTCTTGCATCCAATTTGACCCAGCTTCAAACCATCCTCTCTCATCTGAATTAACCTAATCAGAAGCACACCTAATCTGAAAATGTCACGCCACTGCTCGAAAGTTTTTAGTAGTTCCTCATCACCTATGAGACGGCATCCAGATATATCTTGACACTGAAAGTGCTTCATGGTCTTGTACTGTCTCTGTTTCCAGACTTCTCATCTGCCATGCTCCCACATGTTTCTTTGGGAGAGCTCATTGTCCTACTTGGAACCTTCCAAGTACGCTATAATTGCTTATTCTACAGGGACTTTACAAATACTATCCTGGGTCTCGAAAAAAATCCCTCACTACCCACAAGCTTTCACCCCGTTAGATTTTCTGTTTGGCAAATGCCGCTTCACAGAAACCGGACAACAGGGGAGAGAAACTCCTCTCTGTACTTATTCATCCTTTAAGTCTGTCTCGAAGGGTCACATTTCCCCAAACGTAATAGTCTAAAAGTAATAACAAACACCATTTCCCTTCCAACTAGTATGTCAAAAGTATTTGCTGCTTATTACTAATCAAATGAGGCAAAGAAAACTATTTGGGAAATGTTTCCTTCGAAGGGCATGGAAGTCTCACATGAGAATGAGCAATGGGAGGGTGTGATGAGATTAACCCAGGGCGCATGGGGTGCACAGGAGGTGCCTTCTGGGTTCCCATTTGGACCCTGAGGGTCCAGCCAGCTGACTTTGTGAAACTAAGATAGAACAATCTATTGTTTTGTTCTCATTGCTCTTCCACTTTGAGCAAGACAAACAATCTATTTTGTCCTTGTAGAAACTTGGCTTGCAGTGCAAAATGATTTTCACCTATCATCAAACTGAATTAAAATGACACTGGCAAAAAAGTATTTTGCTTTACTCCAGATTGTCCACCAGAGGAAAGTTAGATTTCTGTGGATTTAGTGGAAAGAGGGAGAAGACTTAGTAACTCTGGCCAACTCATTTCACCTTCTTGTTTAATTCTGTTTCTTTTTTTGTGAAATAGAAAAAATATTCTGACTATTCCACAAGTATATTGTAGGGGCAAACAAAGTTAATAAATATGAAAATGCTTTATAAAAGAAGTTATATAATTATGGTTTATTATCAGTTATTATTTACATTATGACAATTCATATCTCTAAACTCTTTTATAAACCATTGAAATTTGAAGAGTATATCAATCCTATAAAATGTTGATTTGACCATTTTTAACTTCCATCTGGCAAGGTATGAAAATTCCTCTTCAGCTTTACAAAGGATTGAACAAGTTTTTTTGTGCTCAAACTAAACTGTAATTTGGACTTTTACATTTCTTTAGGATTTTCGTCCTTCAGTTTTATTAGTAGTAGTACATGACACAGTTACCTACCTGCCACATTCTCCTAAATTCAATGAATTTTTTGATTTTTAATTTGAGTCTGTGGCATGAGGTAATGGGGAAACAGACAACTTCTACATGAGGACTCCCAAAAGACTCATGCCTTCTGACTAAGAAAGAAAATCCATTTGCAAAACTCCCATTGCTATTGATGTGGGGATTCACCCTTGTGGTTTAGGGTTAAGTATTTTCCATTCCATTATTCATCTCTCAAATTCTGAAAATTTAATTCAAATCCCTTAAAAGATGAGTTTGTTTGGATTATTGCCTTCCCATTGACATCATTTGAATTCTTCAGTCATGACTCAGGTGACTTCCAGAATGCCAACAGACTTTAACAATCTCTGATTAAACCAAATTTTCCTGAAGATTTCAGAAAATCGAGGACTGTCTAGAAATATTATTTGCAGAGTCAGTACTTTGGGGTGTTTACAAAAGAACCTCAAGAAGAGAGAACAAAATGATAGTCAGGGTTTCCTAGTTTTCTCCATCTTTTGAAATGAAAAAGGGAATAAAGAGGTGAGCAATTTATCAGGCTAGGCAAAACTGCATGCCTAAATGCTTTTACCTGTTTACCTGACCATCAAAGCAGGTAAGCAGAAAAAAAAATTTAATTGTTTAAAAACTTTAATCTAAGCATTGTATATTTACTATGAACACAAATAAAAACATAAGAATAATTTTTAACAACTGCATTAAATTGGTTTCTAAGCCAAATAAGTCAGGTAAATCAAGCCCTTGGGGAACTGTCTGGTTAATAATTTTCAAGCTAATCTTACAAGTTTGTCTCAATTTGTTCAAGTTAGCTGTAAGTGAAGACTTTACAGATGCAGGCAAAGTGTTTCCCTGAGCAAAATTTATTTTGGATATTTATTCATTTGGCCAGGATTTACTAAGTACTTCCTTTGTTAAAGGTATCACACTGAAAACTTTATTATTTCCCTGTAAAAATGTATAGAGCTTCTTTAAAAATAATTTTCATAGAAGGCACAACATTAGCTTATCAGCACCAAATCCTGCAATTTTATAAAGCCCTGTATTCTAATTTTTAATTTCCAGGACAACCTTCATGTGGTACCCACAATATGTCAAAATGAACAACTTACCTCCTAAAGCAGAATATCTGAGATAAGAGACAACATATTTGGAATCCTTCAAGCATGAGAATTTTGTTTTTTATTAAATTTTTTGGGGTGACATTGGTTAATAAAATTATAGTTTTCAAGTGTACAATTCTACAGTACACCATCTGTATATTGTACTGTTTACTACGGAAAGTCAAATCTCCTTCTATCACCCTGTATTTGACCTCTTTTACCCTTTAGTACTGTCAGAGATCACTGAGAGTCACCCACCAAGGCCATCTGTTCAATCATTAATTCATGGATTAGGTCAGTAAATATGAACAGAGGTTGGGTATTGGCAAAAACTATTGATTCCAAGGGATAAAACTGTCACCAGACACAACTCCTGCCTTCAGGCAGTCCTGGAAAACAGGCATCGGTAAGGCCTTTATAATGCAGTCCGGTAAGAGGTACAACAGTGGTGGGTGTAGGGTATTACAGAGATGCACTGGAGGGATGTGGATCCCAGTCCTGGGTCTCAGGATAAGCCTCCTGAAAGTGTGATAATGAGGAACATCTCGGTCAGGTCAATAACGGTATACCTAGGGGAGGGGGAAGAAGGGAGAAGTGTAGCTGCACGTGCAAGGTCCTGAATCAAGAGGGTGTGACACTTATTCAGACTTTGAAAGAGCTTCACTATGCTTGGAACATAGTATTGGTGAGGCAAGCATTGGCAGTGCTGAGAAATGGAGCTGAAGAGTTGGCAAAGTTGGGTGAAGGGCCCTTTTCCGCAGGCTAAGTTTTTTGGCTTTTATCCTGAAGACGACAGGGAGCAACACAGAATATTGGTGCTCATCACCTTTGTTTTTTGTGGCAATCCCTGTCCAAACACTGATGGAAAGTCTAATAAAGTAGAACATCTGTTCTGTGGCCCCCGAAGAACTTTTAGGTTAGTTGGGATGATAGAAGAAACAAACAAAATAATCAATGAACAATTTCAAGTATTAACAAAATGGTAGGCCAGGTAAGTGGTTCTGACCACCAAGAGTTGCACTGAGGGTAAAAGCAAAGAGGGGGAGCTCAGTGGGGCTGGCAAGGTGGGACACATGCACCTAGAAAGTCATATATAGTTCATTTCCATGTACGTTCATACTGTTTACTGCTTTCCAAGCCAGTGTGGGAAATCAACACCCTTCAGATTTTCTTGGTCTGTATAAAACATCATACAGTATCTGACCATCGGAGGTTTTAATGGTTGCTCACCCAACATCCATAGCTGTCTTCTATAACTAGTCTAATCAGCTTAGACTACGTGAAGTGTTAAAACATCGGTTTGGTGTTTTAAGTTCTCATTTCCTCTCCCTAGAGGGGTGTACAGATGATATAGTTGAAGAATAATTGAATTTGGGCTGAATTCTTACCCCAAGAGCTGGGGTGAAGGACGCAGAGTGAGAGAGACCCCATGTTATGAAAGCAGCTGTTGAAGTCCTCATTACGCCCATTTGTTTCCCTGATTCACCATGTTTCAATACTATTTTAAGCTTTTGATTCACCAGAAGCTATTTTCTGATCATATTAGCCCTCATTCCTCACTGTGTGACTCCCTAATAAAATCGAATACAAGGAAAGTAATTAATCAAAGCCATAGAGGGTGTCTGGAATGCCCCCAGCAACGGACGCAACGCAGAGGCAGCCCTTCTCTTTTATAGAAAGCACGTGCTCTTACATCCTTAAATTATTCTGTGCTGTTCAATAAAAATCACTAAATTGCCTTCTTTGCAGTTACTCCAAAGAAAAAAATTGTTCCATTAGAGGACATTCCCATAAGCCTCTACTTAACTGCATAGTTTCTTTTTAATCTGTCAGTATTATTTTTGAAGAGGACCTCAAGCTAAATCTCATTTAAAAGATGCTCCATGGTTTGCATTTTACCTTCATTGGATACTTTGGTTGTCTATAATCAGTCTGAGTATTACCCCATTGTTTCATTTATGGTTTTATCTTCATGTATAATTTCTTGGTTTTTCCTTAAGAAATGTCAATATCTAATCTTACTTCATCTACGAAAAGGTTGTGTTTTTTTTTCACTTGTGTTAGCAAATGATTGGAAATTACTGGAATTGCTGAACACAACTCTAATGACATTTTGAGTTAATAATCAGTCTGGCTTATTAAAAGAGACCTTTCCAGGAAAGGTTATTATGACCAGGCTGCTTATTAATTCATCATCTTAACATAAGTCAAATAATTATGTATTGGCAAAAAACACAGTTTGTATGGTATTCAATATTACTAATTCTAAATTAGGGATGAGTTTGTATGTATTAGAGGGGAAGAAACCTAAGATTCAACCCCTTCCCTTCCCAGATCTGGGTGATAATTTATGTTCACAAGGACGGAAAGCCAACAGTAGGCTTTAAAAATGTATTGGCAAGTCCCTTTATACATCAAAGTGGAGAGTCTCTGGTTGTCCTAAAAAGATAGAAGGCCCAACCTTCCTGGCTTCTACCTCAAACTGAAGGAGGTCAGACAAATGGGACAGGGACAGCCTGATTTACTCACCAGTTTTGAGGGCAGAGAAATGGAGAGGAGAGAGAGGGAGATGGGGGAAGAGAGAGAGATAATGGAGGGAGGGCAGGAGGCAAGGAGGGGGAGAGAAAAGGGGAGAGGAGAGAGAGAATGGGGAGAGAGAATGAATAGCAGGCTTTCTCTGGAAGGCAGATGGAAAGACACAGAACCTGCTCCTTTGTCCTGGATTCTCGCTAAACAATCAGATGAATCACTCCTCCTCCCACACACATAGGAAGCAGTGAGAAATTGATAAACACAAATGATGGAAATGTCCACTCCAACATGCCACCTGCAGAGAGGATAGAGGAAGCTCTAGCACCTTTAAAATAATAGGTCTAGCTCCTGTTAAGAGAATAAAAGAATCAATTCCACTCCTCTCTCCCCTGCAGATTTTCCTTTCTCTTGCAGACCTGACAAAGCAAAAGAAACAATCCCAACCCCTCTCACTTAAAGCAGGAAATTGGTTACTTTCACCCAAAAGAATGCATAGTATAAATACCATATCAATTATCAATGTGGTTTTGTCAAACTTGATTTTAAATTGTATTTGAACAGAATGTAAGTCTTTATTTCCTGATGGGTAATTTTTTTTCCTGCAGCATCAATATGTTGTTGAGGAAGATTGTGGAGTGTGATGATCCTGGAAGTCTTCAGTTCTGCTCTTCTCCCCTGGCTCTCACTTAGGGAGGGCCTTCAGGTGAAGAGTCCTGAGTGGAGGAGGAAACAATACTTTAAGGGAAATGTTACCTAGATGCATAGACAAAAGTTTTGGTTGCACCAGATGGAGAGAAAGATGTTAATTGTGGTTGAACTAAATAATAGGTTTGGATTCAACTGCAGACTGAGAAAGGGGTTGCCTACAAACATGATTTTAAGATTTTTGCAAGGCCTCTGTTCCCTCACTACTATCTGCATCTGTTCACGGATATTCTACTAACAACAGAAAGAGCCACAGATTTACGTGCTGCTTACCTTATGTCAGGTAGCATTCTAACAGTATATATATGTACTTACATGTATATGTATGCATATAGAGAGAGAATATATGAGGTTTGTCTAGAAAAAGCCCAACAATTGTTAATATAAGGAGAATAGTTTGTGTGACATGGAGGTAACCTGGCAGCTAAGGAGAGTGGACTGGAATGCACGTGCTTGAACAATGACGACCTCGCTGTACTAGTCAGTGGGAGCGGTAGATGCCATTGAATGAGCATCTTCCCTGTGTGTTAGCATGTGAATGTGCATGTGCACCAGCTGTCAGAGGCAGAACTTTTTGTTACTTACAGCTGTAAACAAGAGAAGGCTCCACACAGAGTGTGGCATCTGGTGACAGTGTAACAGCAAGCTATAACTCTAGGTGGTGACTTCTGTCTGGCAAGTAGAGTAGGGTTAGCTAGGTTTTTCAAGGGCTTCTTTGGGATGGGATATTATGAATAATTCTGCAGAGCCAAAAAAGAAGGGTCCATTCCTGGGTTAGGGCTTTCGGCTCGGGGGAGGCTCTGGCAGTTGGACATGTGAGCACTGCAGCCCAGGAGTGTGAGAGTAGAATAAGAGTAGCTGAGGTGGAGGCTTGGTAAACGGCCCAGGAATAGGAATGGAGCTTTTTTCCATGACTTCCAAACTAGGTCAAGACAGTCCTTGTGGAATACTATGTTACATCTGGGAAAGCTGGGAAGAACAGAGGCGCATCCTCACCCTTGTGTTGGAAGGTAGGCAGCAGACTGCTAGGCAAAGAATAGGTAAAAGGGTTTTCCAGGCAGGGTTACAGTGTACGCAGAGGTGCAGAGAAGTACGGGCAATGGAATGTTATCGGAATATCAAATGGCACACTGAGACTGCCTCTTGAAAAGTGTGTGGGGATGGGAGGGGGAACCAAGACCGTGAGCGCAGGCAGGGGCCACATGGTGAAGTGCCTTGTGGTCAGAAGATGACATGTTATCCTTGGTGAGAAGCGCACTTCTCAAGCTGGAGGGAGAGTTTCCTGGGTGTGCAGCAGTGCTGTGGAAACTCAAGGCTCAAGGGAAACCTGACATATCTTCTGGTTACATTTTGGCTAAAGATTTGGGGAAAGAACGCTTTAAACTCTTAAAACAAAGACAGATGGGAACAGAAAAAGAGGTCCTCTGACAAAACAAAACACATTCAAGGAATTTCACAATTTCTTGACTTTCTCCTTGTGCGACAAGATCCCTCCTTCAGGGCTTGTGTGGCCTTCGTATTGCTGCCGACTGGTATCTGCTAAGAAAACATCTGCTTGCTTTTCGTCCTGGGGTTGTTATGTCCCTTGGTGACCAAGTGCTAACTGATTGACAGGACCCCAGTGGAGGCGATTTCTTCTTGAAACTTTGAAATCCCTGGACTCTATTTTATTCATGTTCCCTTATTTTCTGTGAGACTTCTGGACATGCATCATTGACATTTTATGTTATTACACTTCAATTAATAGAACAACTGACATTCTTCCTTTGGCAACTTGGGATCAAACTTAGAGCAAACAGCCCACATGGGCAGTCTATTGTGACAGGGTCCCTGGGGATGAGGCCTTCTGGTGGCTGTTGCAGAACCACTCAGCAAACAAATTACGGGGAATATTTAACTTGGGAACTGCATGGATTCACTGTGCTTTAAAAGCTTTGCACAAGGGCCTGTGTGAGAGGCAACATAATGAAGTGGAAAGAAGCTGGAGCTGATATATCAGATTCTGAATCCTGGCTCCTGCCTTAGCTGATGTAGGGCCTCTGGGAAATTAATTACATAAACTGTCCAAACTTTCCTTTCCTCATCTGTTACACAGAGATATCATGGGTCTCTTGTAGGGTTGCAATAAAGAATACATGATAAAATATAAAAGAAAACATCTAGATCATATTAGATTTTAATTCATTTAACTCTTCTTCCAGGCTACTGCACCAAGTAGCTGCATTTCTTGGAGGTGTGTTATTTATCTTTTAAAGCCAACAGATTCTCATCTGTAAACTTGTAAGATGGAATGAGAACATCCATAAGATGTCTTTCAGCTTTAATATCACTTTATCAAGGTTACAGTTCTTGAAGGAATGAAATGAATATTCAGAACTAAAGTTATAGTTGAAATGTCAGGCTACACATTTCTAGTTATTTTTAAAATGTCAAAGAAATATAAAGAGCTTTTAAAAATTGAAACAATTTGATAGTAAAAACAGAGAGCGAGAGAAAGAGAGGGGGGGGGCATTTCCCATAGCACATCACGTTGGGTTCCTCCTACTGCGGGAAAACAGTTTGGGGCTTGTCAATTTTTTTACTATGTCCCTTCCCCCCACATACACATACACACACACAAGCACACATGGTTTTTAAGAACACAAATCAGATTATTTTATACATATTATTTTGAAAAATACTCCCTCCTACTCCCTGCTTTTTCTGTTACACCTTTTTAAACATGGTTTTCATCCTCAAGATCACCTCATAACCCAAGGTAGCCATGGGAGCAGTCAATGTCGCATCCCTATTCCAAACAAGAAAAAGGAAGAAAGAGGTGGGGACAATGTGAAAACAAGCTAATGGGCTGGGTCAGCTCCCTTTCGTGAGTTTTTCTGGAAGCCCATCAAGCTTTGACTACCCCTCTTTGCAGGAAAGCCTTTACCTTGCTGGGTATATTTCTACTTTCAGTAAAATTTAATCAGTAAGGAAAGGGGATATAATGGGTATAAGATAGCTTATATAATAATTATGACTGGAGATGCATTAACCAGTCTCTATGCATCTTTCTCATCTTTTGTAGGATTGCATAGTAGTCCATAGAATGGATTTATCACATATTATAAAACCAATAGACTATTATGTATAATTAGAGTGTTTCCAGTTTTTTAAAATTGCAAATGATATGGTCATCCTCATACAAGTATCTGTATGCATATGCCTTGATCAATTTTGTAGGTTAGATACATAGAATTGGAATTTCTATGTTAAATGATATACAAATAAACAAACCAAAACCAAATACAGAAAAATAGTGACATATGAAGTCTGTCTGGAAAAATTCCAGCCATTTTTAACATAATGAGAATGGTTTGTGTGAAATCGATGTAACCTGGCAGCCAAGGAGAGTGGGCCGGAATGAGCATGTGCGAACAATGACAGCTTCACTGCGGCACAGTAGATGCCCTTGAATGAGTATGTACTGTGTGGCTGTCACATTCAAAATGGCTGAGAGAATAGAGCAATGGACCTGCATTAAACTTTATGTTAAGCTTCAATATTCTTCCATGGAAACTATTTGGATGCTTCAGAAGGCCACAGCTATGGGCAACTGGTGATTGGCAGCTTCATCACAACAACCTGCCTGCTCATGCATCACATCCTGTGCAGTATATTTTGGCAAAACATCAAATCACCCAGGTGACTCAGCCTTTCTTGAGCCCAGATTTGGTGCCCTAAGACTTCTGGCTTTTCCCGAAACTAAAATTACCTTTGAAAGGGAAGAGATCTCAGACCATTGACAAGATTCAGGAAAATACAGCAGAGCAGCTGGTAGCGATTGGGAGAATTGTGTGAGGTCCCAAGGTGCCTACTTTGAAGGGGACGCGGGCACCATTGTCCTGAGTACGATGTTTCTTGTATCTTGTATCTTCTTCAATATAAATGTCTCTATTTTTCATATTATCTGGCTGGATACCTTCTGGACAGGCCTCGTAAATGGTCAATGAATTTAGATACAATGTGTACAAGCATTCTTTATTCTATTCTTGCAACTTTTCTGTACATTTGACATTATGTCATAATAAAAATTCCCTAAGAAAAAGCAAGCAAAAATTGTCCAAGCACTGCATATAAGGAATCACCAGAGGGAATTGATTGTCCTAGCAAAGCTGTTCTTCCTCACCCCCTCAACTCCTCTTCCTGGCATCAATAATCAGCTGGTACGTGATGAAAACGGAGGGTAGGCCCTGGCTTCAAAGGTGGAGGGAGCTGGGTATAACCACTTGGGCAGATATCAGGCAAACACAGAAAATCTTCTTGGGATAAGAAGGTTAATGCACTCTGACACTCTCCTCTTTGTCTGACCTCATAAATCTTTCCTTCTCTTGAAAGATAAGCTCTGTGATAACATGAGAATCATTTGAAATGCAAGAATGGAGCCTTTCTTCCTGAAATTGTTAATTTGTGTTTCATAGATCCCTAGGCATCAGTATAAATTCCCAACTCTTCCCACTTAGTCTCCTTATTTGAAAGCCATGATGCTGAGAGTCAGGGCCGATGGCTTTGAATGAAGCGTTGCCTCCAGCAACAGCTGCTTCAGAGACGAAAGTGCTGATAAAGGACTTGCCATAGACAGATTGTTAACTCTCTGCGGCATCAGCGAGAAGATGGAGGGCACTTGAGAGGTGCTGTGTGTGTCTACCACGGAGCCTCGGGGATGCTTACACGTGAAAAGTCTCATGAAAGGGCTTTATGCATGTAGAAGGAAAACAGGGGAGAGCAGTCCCTGGAGGCTGGGGGGCTTTATTTGGGTGGCTGTCCCATATCAAGCCCCTGGAAAGGGGAGGCACTCACAGCCATGCCCTTCTTAGGGGTCCAGCATGCAGGAGGAGTAAATGGACTATGGAAATAACAGGAATGGGGATAAACGGACTAGAGCTCCAGTTTCTGCATGAACCGCATGCTGTCCTCTTTGAAGGGAGCCTCGCCCTCCATTCTCTCTGTCACATCCGGACGCAGAGACCTGAGCTGGAGACGCATGAAAGCAGTCACACGCAGCTCTGGGCTCGCTGCTTCCCCGTTGAATTCCATGCCCATTGCTGATGGCAGGGAACCGGCTGAATTCTGTTTAGGAGACTGAATACTGTTTTTCAGAGGTGATCAGGCTCCAAAAGAAAGTTTTATGAAAAGAAATTATCCTTGGAAGCCAGACTAAACTCTGATGCTCTGCTGAGAGTTCTATCTTGATCTTTTAAGAAGGCCATGAAGAGGTGTCTTTTTCCATGGTGAAAGCAATCTGGTAAACAGGACTTGAGATGAACAAAACACTTAGTTGAGTGCGTATCGCTTGCAGAAACAGCAAAATAAAACTCAAAAGCAGGCACTTAGAAGCTTTTCTTTATACAGGAATGTTTGAAGCAGGTTGTTCTGGGGTGGGGAAAGTGGATACATGCTTCATATGCGTCAATGTACCCACAGTTCACGTGGAATCCCTCCCTGCCACGCCAGATTCAGCCTTATGAGTGAGTGATCAATACATAAAACTGAGTAGGTGAACAAAGTCGTTCACAGGACAGAATATGTACAGTGGCGGTGTCTCACATGCTTTCTTCACCTCTGTATTTCCAGCTCTCAGTACAGTAGCAACTTGCGCGACCCAACTATACTCTGAGGATCCCTCTGAAACTCCCCAGGCTGAAGGGCAGAGACCCAGGCTTCCTTACTGCCCTCCTGAGGGGCAGAACTCAGCAAAACCAACAGTTTTCAAAACCACTCTGCCCAAATCCTCCTTCGATCTCTAATGGTCTAGCTCTTTTTTCCTCCTTATCAGAGATGAAATCTTTAGAGTTGGCTGATCTTGATCTCTTAGAAATTTTAACATATGTATCATTCTTGAGCTGCACTTAGTTCCAGGAGGGGACCCAGGTATTCCTACAAGCCCTTACACTAGGGGAGGAGCTGCCAGGGACAGAGGAAAATGGGGGTCAAAACCAGTGTCACAGCAAACCTGCACAATGAAGCAGGGCCCAATGAACAAGGCAAGTCTTGACTGAGTCAAAGAAATAGATCACAAATACATCTGCTGCAGATCTGAGAAGCATAGGAGGATGGTCTCCAACTAGGGGCCCTATCACAGTACCTCTGCAGAGCTCAAGGGGAGGTAAGACCAGCCCAACCCCTCTGCAGTAGAAAGAGATCGGTGAATACCGGAGCTCAGAGTCCCATCTCCTTGTTCCCCTCAACTAGAAGTCTCCCTAGAAATCCATCTTGCAGAAAAGAAGCAGGGTGGGAGGATTTGACAATGTTTTCATGAAATATGCTGTGTTACCCAAAAGGGAACAGTAAACTGGAAGGCATTGAGGTATTTTAGGTAGCAGAGTTTACTGTTTTATTCTTGTGTGTTCAATAGTTGTTTCTGTTCCCCACTTCTCATGGTGGGTGGAAGATGGTGATTGCTAGGGAACAGGATTTCAATCAGTTATAGAAATAGGAGCTACCTTTTCTCAGTGTATTCAAGAGCAGAGCCTGTATACTCATTTGTAACCCTGGTACAAATAGAGTCTCTCACTAAATTCTTACCAAAAAGCCTGTTAGTTGGGTGTTTTACAAATGAGGGTATTGAAATGGAGAGAGAGTATGTGATTTTTCTATGGCCGCTCAGCAAGCCAAAGAGCTAAACCTGTACTCAAACAAAAATTAATAGACTCTTAATCTTGATGGTATTTTGTAAACTGTTATGGGAAAGATTGCAATGGTAGGGAATCCTTACCTTAAGGTTTGGGGTGCTTTCAGGGTTAGCACGGGGGGAGCAGAGTCACCCAGAAACAGTCTGTTCAGCTTAAAAGGAATGTTTTGAATTTTTGCTTGGTTGCTGAGGCAGCGGCACTGTGGGGTTATGGATTTCTTCTGGGCTGGCATCAGAGCGGAAATGCGTGAGAACGCAGGGCAGGTTGGCTGGGCTCCTACACTGGGCACACGCGGTGCAGATGGTCCTATTGAGGCTGAAATGCCTGCGGGAGAGATGTTCAATAGGTTAATTGTCCACGTTTTCCTGATGAGTCAGCCCGTAATTGCTGACACCCGTATGTTTGCTGTTGCTGCCTCAGGGGCATGGTGTGTGAGTCAGATGATGGAAATGAGGAGAAAGCTTGGCCTTGTTTCCTGAAATCTTAGAAACGGAATAATAAGTTTTTGAACATGGTATGTGATCAAAGTCACTTTGGGGAAAAAAATTAAAAGTCAGAATGAAAAACCTGTGACTAATATCTCTGCACATTGTGAAGGTAACAGAATTGAACAGCTAATTATAATGTAACTGGCGATTAGCCTTTATGAAGGTGAATGAAATCAGTTTCACCTAATTTTAAATGTCAGTTTTCCTTCCCCAAGCCCATGTTTCTCATCCACAGCTTCAAAATGCCCCTCAGAAAGTCAATGATATCCTAGAGCCTGCAGGTCATTGACTAGGTCCCCCCTGGTCAATAGGTACATCAGTTCAGCCTGCTGGCATCTTGTGAATTGTCTCATCCTTTTTGACTTAATTTTACTTTTGAATTTGTGAAACACTTGTGTAACTCAAAAGTACATTAAGATGCATACCCATTGCCCCATCTGGTGTGGCTCAGTGGTCTGCGCGCTGGCCTGTGTACCAAAGGGTTGCCCGTTGGATTTCTAGTGCAGAGCACATGTCTGGGTTGCAGGCTAGGTCTGCAGCAGGGGGCGCGCGACATGCAACCACACATTGATGTTTCTCTTCCTTTCTCTCTCCCTCCCCTTCTCTAAAAATAAATAAGTGAAATCTTTTTTTTTAAAAGATGTATACCCATAAAATTCTTATTTCCATTCTACTCCCTCCACCCCCTTTGGTAACCATTTTCGTTTGTTTTATCTGTTTTTTTAAAAGATAGAAAAATGTAACTGGTGGTGGGAAAATGCTGACAAATGTATTTGAATGATAAAAAAATTTTAAAAAATGTAGTATGGAAACCACCCACGTGTCTATCAACAGAGAATGGGTGAAGAAACTGTGGTGTATCCATATGATGGACTGTTATTCAGTCTTAAAAAAGATAGTAACCTTACTATTGGCAAAGATGGGTGAACCTGGAGGACGTGATGCTGAGTATAATAAGCCAGCCACAAAAGGACAAATGCTGCAAACTCATAGGAACGGAGAATGCAGTAGAGGTTGCCAGGAACTGGGGGTGGAGGAAATGGGGAGTTGTAATTCAATGGGTGTACGTTCCAGTTATGCTAGATAAATAAACTCTATAGAGATCTGTTGCATGACATAGTGCCTATAGCTAACAATATGGTGTCGTGCATTTCAAAATTTGTTAAACGGGTAGATCTCATGTTAAGTGTTGTTACCAAAACAAAACAAAAACCAATGGACACATGGAAACTTTGGGAAGTGTTAGATACCTCTATTACCTTCACTGTGGTCATGGTATCAAGGGTGTTTGCACATGTCCATACTCTTCAAATTGTACACATTGAATACTTGCAGTTCTTAGCATATCAAGTAAACCCCAATAAGTTGTTCACAAAAATTAGCGTATTATGCCATATACAATATTTTATATCTCGACTTTTTAATGTTAGAGTATATATTGGAATCTACTCTGTACCCCTCCAGAAAACTCTTATTTTTTTTTCCAAAGCTGCAAAGTACTCCATTGTGTGGATATACCACAGTTTATTCAACAGTTCCCCAGTTGTCAAATATTTGGGTTGTTTTCAGTCTTTTGCAACTAGAAATGATACCTCAATAAAAAATTGTGTTTATATTTTTTCATTTTGTGGAGGTATGCCTTCAGGTAGATTCCTAGAATTAGGATTGCTAGCTGAGAGGGGAAATGCATATAATTATGTAACAGAATGCCGACTGCCCAGCTTAGGTTTGTATTATTTTGTATAACCAGTAGCGAGGTATGACTATAGTGTGTGTCACCTCACAACCTATTTCTCAAGCTTTTGATTTTTGCCAACAGAGGTAAGACATGGTATCTAAGTTTTGTAGGTGCATTTATTTTTATTATACGTAAAAACTGAGCATCCTTTCTTGCTCACATGTTAATTTATTTGTCTTTTTTCTGAACTACATGTTCATGTTTTTCGTCCATTTTTGTGTAAGGTTTTTGGTGGTTCTGTTTTTCTCATTTTAAGAGTTATTTATAAATTAAGGAGGTCTGCCTTTTTTCTATGTGGCAAACATTTTCTCCCTGTTTGTAATTTGTCTTCTGACTTTTCTGACAGCATTCTTCCATTAAAAATGTTTTAAGTTAAATTTCTGTAGTTGGAATTACCAATGTTTTTCCTTCAATTTTTGAACATTCTAGTCCCCTTAATTGGACCCCAGGAGCACTCTGCTTTAATTATGCAAGTTGCATACTATGTTTTAATCTGGCAAAACTTGATTGCTCATATTGCTCTTCTTTCTGAGTCTTACAAGATTTTCTCAAAAGGTAAAAATACATGTAAACTTTAAAATAAACTCAGCTCAAGAAAAAGTAAACTGTTGCTTTTATTGAGATCTGCTTACTTTTATACATTGCGGGAGGGACACGTGTCAGGTTAATGAAGTTAAATAGGTTTGTTCGAGATCAAGGTTGTCTTTTCATATGTTCCAATCTAATTTTGTCTTTTTTTTTTTTAGTGTTTTAAAGCTTTCCTTATTTGGATTTTCCAGATACTTGTTCAGCTTATTTCTTCTTTTCTCTTTTCTTTTTTCTTCTATTGTAAATAATGTGCTTTTCCATTATATGTTCTAGTTGGTTGTTGTTTGTATATATGAAGCATATTAATTTTTGTAGGCAAGTTTTATTTCTTTCCAGCTGACTGAATTCTTTATTATTTTTATTGGTTTTAGCATTGATTCGCTCATGTTTTCCCAAGACACTATGTCATTATCTACAAAAAAAAAAAACCAATAGCGTTAGCCCTTCCTTTTCCATTTCTGTACTTCCAGTTGCCTATAGACTGTTACGCATTTTTATTCGATTGGCTTCTCATGATGGGGCACTGCCTGCC
Organism: Pteronotus mesoamericanus; assembly: GCF_021234165.1. Taxonomy (NCBI): domain Eukaryota; kingdom Metazoa; phylum Chordata; class Mammalia; order Chiroptera; family Mormoopidae; genus Pteronotus; species Pteronotus mesoamericanus. The sequence continues at coordinate 5,027,123 of NW_026555277.1, forward strand.
CATCTGCCGGTCTGTTTCAGTCTTCTCCACTGCCTACTGTGACACCAGCCTGCTTCATTCATCGCCATTGCTCGCCTGCCTCCTGAGAGCATTTGAATTCATGACCCCTGTCAATAGCCAACCACCTTGACATGACCTGAGCAGCCGCTGCCGCCCTCAGAGCATCATTACCCATCTCTCCCATCCCAGGCGGGGTTGGGTAGGTGAACATGGGGAGGGCGGTCAGCACCATAAATTGGATTAGTCTTGGGGGAACTGACTATTCGCTGTACCAGTTAGAGGTAGGTACTCTAGAAAAATAGAGGGGGGAAAACCCCAAATCAAGCTAGAGAATTTAGAAGCCAATGTCAAGCCCAAAGGAGCAAGAACAAGATAATAAATGAGACAGTTGGGAGTAAGGGCTCTGGCAAGGTTGGGTCTAAATGGGAGCAGACCAGGAACGTGCAGGATAATTTCATCGCTTGTAAGCAGGTGTCTGGGGCTCATCTTCACAAGCCATTGGTTGCCTGGCTGTGTGGGCATAGAGGGCTGATTAAAAGTCTCAAGATCAAAGCAAATAATGGTCATCACAGCAAAATTATTATTATTGAGTTGCAAATGGGTTCTAGAATTTTTTAAATTTTTTTAACTGAGAAGACCAGAGGCATACTATTTGTTCTGTAGAGTAGCACCATCTACAATTTATACACAAATGTTTTATCATCTGCATTGTCCAATAAGGTAGCCACTAGCTATATGTGGCTATCAAGCATTTGATTTGTGGCTAGTGCAACTAAGAACACTAGATCTTTAACTGTGTTTAATTTTAATTAATCTAAATTTAAATACACAATGTGGCTAGTGGCTACCTTATTGAGCATCGCAACTCTGAAACTTTATTTTCTAAAAAGGAAACAAATGTATGATTACAGTTTTGTACTTGTAGCATGCATCAAACATGAAAAGGACCACTCATTTATAATATATTATAGTAAAATATATAATAATATAATAATAATTTGTAATAAAATATAACAATTTACATTTTAGTAAAAGACTAAAGATTTGTATGATCTGAAGAGAAACCAGAGTACACAATTTACATTTTATAAAGCCCTCCCAGTCAGTTTGTGCTGCAATAGCAATGCCTCTGTAAATTATGATAATCCACATTCCATAGACAAAGAAATGAGTCCAGGAAAATGATGCAATAATTTACCTACAGTCATGAAAGTTGTTAGTTTTGAATGTGTGACTTGAAGCAAGGTCTTTAATTCCAGGGTTAATCTTCATTTTGTTACACAAAGTTGCACTGTTCAGACAGACGAATTAATCATTAGAAGTATGTCAGTCTCATAATGTTAAATGTTTACACGCTTGCCATACAACTTGGAAATTCCACCCCTAGATATTTACTCGAGAGGAATTAAATCATATATTCCCACAAAAATCTGTGCTTAAATGTTTATAAAGGCTTTTTTTGCAATTGCTATAAACTGGAGCTAACCAAAAAGCCTTCATCTACTTATAGGAAAAATAAACTATGGTACATACCCACAATGAAATATTATTCAGTAAGAAAGAGATCCACTGATATATGAAATAAATGTATTATGCTAGGTGAAAGAAGCAAGACTCAAAACGTTTATGTACTCTCTAATTCCATTTGTCTGAAAATCTGGAAAAGCCAAAACTATAGGGAAATAAAATAGATCAGTGATTGCCAAAGTCTTGGAGTAGGGAATGACTACAAAGTGATGTGGAAAAAATTTAGGGTTTTTGGAAATAGTCTATATATTTATTATGGTAGTGGTTATGTGACTATATGCATTTGTCGAACTCAGAAATGTTCACAAAAGTAAGTGAATTTTACTGTATGTAAACATACTCCCATAAACCTAATATGTATAAAGTATAACACCCTATCCTAGTCTGGTGGGAAAATGGGAACAGAATTTGATTAGACATGGTCAAGGCTCAAGCAACCACCCTGGGACAACTGGCCAGCAATCCAAGATGCAGTAACTGACATGATGTGACCAGATTTCCTAGAACGCAGATCTGGTGGGATGTGAGTTCAGAACAGTGATGACACTCAGGTAGAATCTTCTTCATGGGGAATAGAAATGGCTATACTTCTTGGTTAAAATAGGACACGGCCAGCCTCGTGAACCACAGGACAGGGTCTGACCCCATGGAAGCAACATCATATGTCAAGGTGCAGCCTAAATCATGAGACCAAGGCAGGACTACTCTTGTAACCAAACAAACAGGAGCCCATGCTTGTGGCACCTTGGTGAATGACCCAACAATTAATGCTGGAAGGAGCAGATCTTTATTTACAATACTCCAACCTTGTCAGGGGCTGGGAGCATTTAAGCTTAGGGCCTCGTTATTTCCATTAGACCCAGCGCTTCCCTGGTTTCCCTCCAAGCTATAAGCCAAAAGCCCCAAAAGTTCCCCATCTCCTTATCTGAATTTAAGCTGACTGCACAGTCTTACAGCAGCTCTCTCCTTCAGAATCTGGGGGACATTGTCATCAGCTTCAATGTAATAGCTCAAGAGAGCATGCGTCGTGGTGCACTGAATCATGGTCAAATTCAGGAAAGACATAAGTCCTGAGAGTCCAGATAGAGTCCACTTTTGCAAGGCAGCAGGTCAGCAGCTTGGGAGGGAGAGCCTTTGGAGTCAGCTAGAACAGGCACGGTCAGAGCAGCAACATGTCTCCTTTCTTACTACTCCAGGCTGCATGGCTGGACCCTGACTACAAAGCACATAGTTGCTGGCTTACTTCTCCTGCTCACAAGGCTGCTACATCATTCCTCTCTCATGGCTCTTCTATCGCCTTCTAAGCCACGTGGCCAAATCCCCTCATGGCTGCCTGCCTTTAGTTTAAATCCTGACCCAGAGTCTCCTGCATGACCTCATCTCTGACTCCTCCCACAATGAGCTACATTTGCCATTTCTCATGTCTTGTTTACATTTATTTGCCTGCCATGCCCAGTCAGGGCAAGAGTGATTCAGTGATTGGGGAAACCTGCCTCCCTTGGCTAGTATGCAGTCTGTAAGTCACATTCACCTTGCCCTGGGGCAATAGCACAGCTATTAAACTAGCCTTTGTTTTGAAAAGTATCTTAAGCCACATTGTCCAGTTGTGGCTCTACCAAACCATGGGTTGTGGGGATTTTCTCCTATTTTCCCCGGACACCCCTTGCTCAGTAGTTCATTACACTCTCACTACACTTCAGACTCTCTGAACTTATTTCTGTTTTCTACATTGGTCCCTTCACATCAGCTTTTCCTTCTGCTTGGATCACACATGAATAAACCTTCACTGACCAAGTTACCTAAATCTAGCTCCCACCTACTTTGCTTTCACATCACTTAGTTTAATTTCTTCGTAATACCTACTACAAGTACCTGAGATTGCTTGCTTATTTATGTTTGATGTATGTATAGATGGATGGATGAATAGCTGGATTGATTTTCTTTCTTCATTTACTGGCATTTAAACTTCCCAGAAAATGTGATCCTCTCTATCTCATTCAGTACTGCATCCTCAGCCCCTAGTTGAATGCCCAACATTGGTAGGTAATCAATGAATAGTGATTGAAAGAATGAATGGATTATATTTAAAAAATGCAATTGAGTTAGCTTGTTGCAGGTTATTATGCCTGAAACTGGAAGGGCTGAGCAGGAAGACTGACAAGCTCAATAATTGTAATTCCAGGTGGTATATAATCACAGATGGAGGAGAGCATCTTTAGACAGACATCCTTAGTCTGGCTTTCTATGCTGAAAACCAAGGATGATGGCAAAAGGCTGGCAGAGCATTTGATCCCAGTGTGCTCATGAATGTGTAACTGTTACCAAAAGCCAGTAATTAAGTTCCTTCTGTCTGCATGCTCTGGCCAAAAAATGTATGAGCAGGAGTTTACAGGAAAGAAAGAAATTTGTTTAGTAGAATTGACCAATCTGGAGGTAGGGGAAGTCATGCTCTAAAAGACCCAACTACCCAATGGTGTGTATGTTACAAATGATATAAGACAAAATAATAAGACACTGTGGGTTATAGGTTGGGTGTTGTGTTAGGAGCTGATTGGTCAAAGGTGAGATAAGTGTAATAAACCATTTCTTCGGATCTCCGAGACAACTCAGAGGTGAGCTCTAGCATGTGGAACTGATTTCAAGGAGAAGTAGCCAAGGGTGTCATCCAACCTTAGGGTTCAGGGGCTGAAACAAAATTTAGATGAAGATGTTGTCTTTAAGCTTCACAGGCGCTTACTGCCTTCAGTTGCCTCACGGGTCAACAATCATCAAGGTGAGAGACTAAGGTCAGTCAGGTGAGCGAAGGGAGCTGAGAGAGAAGAAAAAAGTGATTGTTTAAAAACTACAGTTTAAATCAAATCAAAATTATGAGGACCCTCAGTTACATAACAGATACTCACTTCCCCAGCAGTTCACACACAGAAGTTGATCTTCTCAGGACCCGTGGTGTTTCTGCAGATGTCTTTTCCAGTGTTTGCTCATCTTTCTGCTGGTGCTCATCTTGGTTGCTAGAATAGTTTCTATGGCAAAGGCCCACTGGTTAAGTAAGGATTACATTCAGTAAACATTTGAACAGAAGAACTTGACATAAGAGCAGCGGCTTTTCACCAAGCAGAAAACCGGAGTATACTGGAATCAAATCGGCAACTTCAGCAGCGTTTTTGACCTTTGCTACGGATGCAATGACTGACTTTAAAGCTTTTCCCATTTCCCATTGACATTTGTGGTGAAATATCTCTGAAGTCTGTCCATAGTGTATGTGCATTTAAGAATATTTCCGTTTACTGGAAGGAATATAGAAGCTACTTTATAAGCTTCTATATAAAATAGAAGGTTGGCAAACATTTTGCAAGAAAAAGATGATGTAAAATCAGCTGGGATCCTGTTATGGATTGCTCGAAAAGTGAGATTTCTGTTAGATGTTAAAAAATAAGAAAGGGAAAGGTAGGAAGTCTTGGCATGGCTTGATGCTTTACCATGTAGGTCAAAGATAGATGCTTCCCACCTTGCACAAGGACCTTACAGGTTTTCAACTGATTTCATAGACAGGTAATGCTCATCATACATTTTCCAGAGCCATAGATCTATATTTCTCTATAAAATAAAAATTGCAGTCTTCACCTGCCAATTCCATATATCACTTGCACTGATGCTATGGCATTTATACAGAGGCAAGAAAATGTTTTTCTGTACATAAAGTGAAGCTGATTACAATGAACATTTGCAAATTTGCAACTTGATGATATTCAAGTACTCCGACCTCATAATATCCTTAACTGCAGCTTGCAAATACTAAGCTAGCTCTCATCTTCTCTCCATTTTTCTTTTTTTACAGTTTGAGACAAGAGTTGCTTTCTTTGTATCTTATGGGTTGTTTTTTTTTAACCCTAGTTGGGAGAGGACATAAAGAACACATGCTTAAGTTCAGAGTTCTCCAGCTCATGGCAAGAATCACCTGTGACTTCCTCTCCTTTATTCATTTCCAATCTAATATCTTTTAATTACCTACTCTGTGCAGAGCAACTGAGGCAGGGTTTGCAGCAGACAAGGACATTTAAGATGGTGTGCGATGAACTCACACGTCCGCACTCAATACACTTTATAATATTTTCAGAATTTTTCCAACCTTCAAGGTTCACTGCGGCCTTCTCTCTAGTATTACGTTGTGATGTAGTCATGTGCGCAGCTGTGTGTGCAGGAATGTGTCACGTGGTATTTTGAGCAGAGTACCTGTGAAAGTTGGGAATTGTCACTTATAGTTGTCAGGCTTTTGCCTTTTTTCTAATTCTGAGTTTAAGTGAATTACAGAATTTCCATCCTACACAATGCAAAATAGCTATTTGGAATGAAAATGCAAATGTGTATCTAATGATGTGAACTGTGCATGCTTTATTATTGAGTGAAGAAAAGTAAATTGCAAAATGTATTTCAAGATGAATTCATTTGTAAAAAGAATCCCTAAATAGATGTATGTACATTTACATATTCTGATTACTAAAAAGAAGTTCAGACTATTATAGATAAAATGTTAGTGATGGTCCTCACTGATTGGTGGCATCACAGAAAACTAGGATTTTCTCGATATTTTCTCCCAAGAAACTCATATAACTTGTTCTTGTGTAATGGAGGCATTAGCAGGAAACCGGGTTGAAGATGTGGGGACCTTCGGGGTGTGAGGGGGGTCCCATGTCAGAACAGACCTTCTCATGCACATATGTCAATCCTCCTGGGGGCCTTTTCTTGGGGTCAATCACAAGACTGGCATTTCAAAACTCGGCTCTCTTTAATGAAACAATGAAATATCCAGTCTTTTTCCAGTAACTACCTTTCCTCTCTAAAACTGGCTTTTTACATTAAGAGTATATCCATAATTCTTTCGTACTGAAACCTGTGCAGAAAAAAAAAAAAGTAGAGTATGACATGAATAAGACAAGGAAATATCGCCGAGGCCCTTCGTGCGCAGTTTTGTGGAGATCGCGCCTGCTGCCCCGCCTGGCTCCTGCTGGGTCTGCTGTTCCAGTAAACACCACCATTATTCTAGTTTTCTGCAGTGTCCCCACATTGCCACAGGGCATTGAAAGCTGGGATAAACTCACCAGCTACAACAATGGTGCTAGCAATAACAAGGTTTATTTCCCCCTCAAGGCGCTGTTGCTGGGCTGGCCTCCATTCGCTCTTTTCAATGAGCCGTGCACACGAAATGTCACCTTGTTGCCATTCAGCGTGGCCGTGCGCTGTCTGTCCAGGGCCCTCCAGGAACAGACAGCAGATGGATGACTGGCTGAAATCTCCCTCATTATTTTTCACTGTAAATTTATTTTATGAGGAATCTCTTGTGCCCTGGATGCAGAGCGCTGTGGTGTGCGTGCTCTGAAATAAAATTGCAGATAACGTGTGAGCTCATTTCCTAACGCTCTCTTCACCGCAGCCCCCGTTATACCCTCAATGTGACCTCAGAACTAATTGTTTATTTAATTAACAAAGCTCAGTTTAAATGGCACTAAATGGGGAAGAATGAAACGTCAAAGATGTTTGCATGTTTAAACAAAGAGCAAGGAGTGTGCGTGCCTGTGTGTGCACGCACATTGTGTTGGTGTGTTGGAAAAGAATACTCTTGAAAAATTAGCGTGGAAAAGAATACACTTTTATCTTGTAAGAGATTGCCTTCATTATCCTTTTCCTTGAAAAATGAAAGGAAACTGTTCCCTTTCTCCATAAAATGCTTCTAAGACTCTTGCAGAATTTTTAGAAACATAAATATACAAGTTAAAATCACCTTCTTCAGAGCAATTACTCTTTGAATTAAATTTGGTACACTTTTCTCCAGTTATATATGTAAAAGTTCTGAGTTCCAACCAAATCCGTTTTCTGTAAACTGACTCTATCTTTCTTTGCAGCAGCATATGAAGGACTCTGCATTCACAATATTCCCTCACAGAAGGCTCTGGGCTGGGCTCCCCTGTTATTGTTGTCATGGTCTGCTCGTCTGTCCCCAGCACTCTGCCAGGATGGGCTGTAGGTCAGAGTGGCAGCATTTAATTTGTTTTTATTTTTTGCTTACAGTTGACATACGGTGTTATGGTAGTTTCAGGTGTACAACATAGTAATTAAACATTTATAAAACTCACAAAGTGATCCCCCAATAAATCTAGTACCCATCTGACATTGTACGTACTTATTATTGACTGTATTTCCTCTGTAGAGTGGCAGCATTTACTGGGTCCTAGTAAGTGGGAGAAGAATGTTGGCCTTCACAAGCAAGGAATTCGAAACCTGGGGCCGTCAAGACCATAGCCGCTTCTGCTCTCTCCTTTCTCCATGGATGTGCTGTCTCTTTCACAGGATAGACCTGGCCCTGGATGAGCAAAGTGTAATACATCCATCCAATAGATAACTATTCAGAAACTTAAAGGAATAAAATACTGGTATGTACTGCGACATGGACAAACCAACATTATGTTAAATGAAAGAAGGCGGACACAAAAGACCGCATATATATGTTCCACATACATACAAGTTCTAGAAAAGACAAATCCAGAGAGACAGAAAGTAAATCAGTGCCCACCTGCGGCTGCAGGGGGAAGGAGGAGTGACCACAGACCGCCACAAGGGATCTTTCGGGGGTTGTGAAAATAGCCTAAGGTTGGATGATGATGACGGCGGCACAAGTTTATAGGTTTACTAGAAATCATTGATTTGTATATTGAAGATGAATGAATTTTAGGGTATATAAATGATACCCCAATAAATATGTTTTAAGAAATTAAAAAGAAACCTGTAACCATGCAGGAACTCCATTTCTTTAACATGACCCTTTCTCTTTTCTGTCCGCCCACTCCCTTCTGTAGTCAGTAGGCTGTTAAGACAGCAGAATCTGGTCGGCACCGAACTGTTTTAAGAACAAAGCCTCAGGTCTGTTGACCACAGAAACAGAGTCTCAGCCAAGCTAAAGAGAACACCTAGATCTCAGTTGTCTTTCAGCCCCAGACCTTTGAATGCAGATGACCCTACAGACCACAGTCTCATGAAACCAGATGGGACAACACCATGGCTGACATCAGGACCTGACACAGGATACTCCCTACCCTGGTCCCCACCAGTCATGAGACTGTTAACCCCGACTCCCTCACCATGGTGGATGATTTTCCCCTATATAACCCATCCCCTGGAAGCCATCCAGGAGCCAGACCTTTGCGGATTAGCTTACCTGTGACTCTGGGCGTGGCATCGTTTCCTTAAAAATAGACCTTTATTTTCTTGGCTGCAAACCCCCATTTGCATTTGATTGGACTTTGATGTGTGCAGGCAAATGGAACCCTTTATTCCTATAACAAATTTGAAATGGAAACAGAAGAAGCTCTGGAGGCAATTCCTTGTTGGAGAAAGTTGCACAGGTGAATACTTGAGTGGTCCATCTAAACCAGTTTCACTCTGGCTAGGGGGCCAAACCACAGATTTTGCTACTTCTTGCTGAATGATGTTTGCTTTTCATATCGGGCTTTACCAGAAAGAATATCAAGGTGGGGTGTCCCAGGGTGGTAAGTGCTCAAGACACAAAAATAAATTTGTCTTTGGTTTGCTTTGTGTCCTAAGGAGGCCTGTCCTTTGGGAATGTCAGATAAGTAAACAATCTGTGAAGAATAGTCAGCAGTCAGGAGAAGCTGTTCTGCCTGAGGGAGCTCTGCAAGGCTTCTTAGAGGCAGCTGCGTTGGAGCTGAGTGTCAGTGATCAAGGAGTAAAGGGCAGAGGGAGAAAGGCAGAGTAGCTGGAGGTTTTTGTTTTGCTGCAGGCTGGCCTCCCACTCCTTTCACTCCCTCTCCTCCTATTCACCCTCCCCGCCTCCTCTCAAGGTTCGGTCATAATTCAAGGTTGATAATCAGGGAGATCCAAACTCTAACCCAGTGTTTGATTCAGGGGTAGGTATAGGGCCCAAGCAGTGCTAATCAGAATTCTCACTCAAATTTAATATAATCCGTTCTCTTTTTTAACATCAGGAGTTATAATAACCACGTTGTTTTGTGGGTAGCGGCAGACATAGCCCCTCTGCATTGTGAAAGCCTGTCTGTGGAATGAGGCTTCCCGGCAGGGAGATGCAGAGCAGAGGTAGGTCATAGTGTAACAGGAAGGCGGGGGTTAGCTGGTGACATCTTCAAACCCCTGCACAGCCGTGTCTTAAGCAATAAACACTCCCCCAAACACACCTGGTTCAACAACCTTATTTACTTTGGGTTGAGTTTGTGTTCCTTATAATCTGGAAGTTTTTACTAATATGGAGAATTTATAATTGGGAAGAACATCTTGAACATGAGCCAGTAGGCATGGACGGTCCTCAGCTTCTTAGGACACGGTGATGCACAGGTGACAAGGGGCAGTACGGCAATTGTTTTGACTGAAATTATGGTTGTAAGGGGCTCTACTATGCCCCATCCCTATTACTCTAAGCTTTCTTGAGCCTTATACTGCAAGCTACCTTGCAGTCCTGAGTCACTGAGGAGGGGAAGGGCCTTGTTGCTATGGAAAGATACAAGCTCATCTCCTGCCTAAGACATGGCTCTTCATGGTGACAATGGCAGCATCAGTGGCAGAAACCACACTACATTCTCTGAGTGGTATTTAGATGTCTGTTCCTTTCCTTTTCTAAGCAGGATCCAGGAGGGAGCTGCCAGGATTTGTTTTCTCCACAAGCAAGTCGAAATAAATGAAATAATCTTCTTCCTAACCCATCTTGCAGGGGTGCATGTCAGGAGCTGGAAGAACCCAAAGAGTTCTCAAATTTCCAACAAGATCATACGGAACCTAGGATCTCCCAGAACAAGAGGGTGATAACATAGCTCTTTAGGTCACCTGAAGATGGGACGATCACTCCTTGCACAATCTGAGGGCTCAGATATCTGTTTTCTAGATTTTTCCTGAGTGGGGCTCTCGGAAGTGTTTTGGATTCTGGATGGAGATATATAGTTCTTAACCTGGATTCTTCCATGTAACATTCTACTTTCTTAGTTAAACTGGTGGTGCCAGCTTTCTTATTGATAAGCAAAGTATTGATGAAGAAATGGGTTGTCTTTTTCTGTCAAGACAGATTCCAGAGACTGCACTGGGGTTGACCAGTGCTTTTCAACATTTGCACTATGCACCGCCTTAATCAGAATCACTAATATCCTCATTAAACTAAAGATTCCTGGGCTTTATCCAGGAACTACCAGAGGTGTGTGATATTGTGATTTATAAAGAATAAATATTTCATCTTTGTCTGATTCCTGGCTCATAGCTTCCAAAATCCTTCAGAATTTCCTGAGTGATAAGAGTAACAAAGACACCTTTGCCGTAATAGTTGGTCTCTTATCCTCAGTTCCGGAAATTTCTTCAGAGACCTAAAAGTGAAATGAGGTCTTGTTATTCAAGGCCCCTTTCCACCGCAACTAGGTTTATGTTATGAGGTGACTTTTAGAAGGCATCTGAGGGTGGGGGCTGGTTGCCAAGGGAACACGCCAGGAGTACAGAGTTGGAAGTTTCAGAGCCATATCCCCAACTGGGAAATGGAGAGGAGCTGGAGGTTGACTCAATAGCCAATGACCAATGATTCAATCAACCATGGCTATGTAATGAAACCTCCATAAAAAACCACAAAGGACAGAATTTGGAATGCTTCCAGGTTGGTGAACACGTGGAGGTATTGGGAGAGTGGGCACCTGGAGAGAGCAAGAACGCTTGGTGCCTTTCCCCCATCCCTTGGCCAATGCCTCTCTTTCACCTCACTGTTCTTGAGTTATATCTTTTTACAACAAACCGGCAACTTAACGAGGAAACTATTTCTCTGAGTTCTTTTAGCCACTCTAGCAAATTGATCAAACCCAACAAGGAGGTTCTATGGAACCTCCGATCTATGGCCACTGAGTCAGAAGCACAGGTGATAACCTGCACTTGCTACTGGTGTCTGAAGTTGCCAGTGTTGTAGGACTTAACCCTTAACCTATGGAATCTAATGTTATCTCTGTATAGAAAGTGTCAGAACTTAGTTGAACTATAGGCCATTCGGTTGATGTCAAAGCATTGCTTTGACTTGGTGTGCATTACTCAATCTCACTGAGTAAAGCACACATCAGAATTGGTGACCAGAATTTTTAGGGTGTATCTTGAAACTATGGATTGTAAACAGACTCTCCAGGTGTTTCATTTGCATGTTAATAGTTGAGATCAACTAACTGAGAACCTTGGTATGGGCTCATAATTCAGGACAGAGAACTCAAGAGGTGTTGCTTTATGAATAAAAATTACATTTGTTCTCTCACAATAAGGGCAGTCTAGAACCACATCCCTTTCAGTCTACCAAGCATTGAAAGAGCAGGAAATTGAGATGTCCCCATGACACACCTGCAGAAGGATAGGCAATGCTTATATTTTTCAGACAGGATGAAGGGACTTGATTGTTCAGCAAGCTCAGCCATTTTTGGGAGCCTCTTAAAAATCCACTTGAGATGTTGGCAGCTGGAGAACCTCACAGGTAGCAAGGATTCAAATATTCTAATACTTCAACTTCAAACTTTAGATCTGTGTGAACATTTGTGAAATGAAAACTATTACCCTAATAATAAGGTAATAAATGCTTCATTGTATTTTTTTTTCATTTTCTTATCAGGGCATGCAAATATGCAAAACCCCAAAACCAGAAAAACAGTCAGTATTGAAATATTATGTAACCCTCTGCCCTGTTATGATTAAGCAGGTTCATACTATTCAAGCTCTGAGGGTGTTTTCTGTCCATTAAATGAATGAAGCCCTCTCTATCAAGGCAGTATCTAAATAAGTTATTTTGAGCTTCTCAAACAGATACACACAAAGCAAGGAAACAAACAACTCCCTTTCCCATGAAGCACCAGCCAAGGTCTGATAATGGAAATGGTACCTGAGTAGCTGTCAACACTGCCTTTTCCCTGAGTTTGCCAGATGATTTTTGTGTGTGTGTGTGAATGACTAATGGAGAAGCAGCTGTTGAAGCAAATAGAATTCAAAACCCCATTAATATCGGTGACTCATCAGCCGGATTCTTTCTCCACATCTGAAAATGTCAGGAAATTAAATAGGCACCATGGCATCTCTGGGAGACAAATCCCAAGTCAGAACTGTAACCACTTCTAAATATTCTTGGCCTCATTTGGAAATTGGCTGTCACCTGGGACATGGCCCTGTTTGTAGTCCCATCCATATAGGCAGGATAGACGATTAATCTCACTAAGTAAAGCACTCAGCTTGCCCTTTAGCAGAGCTAGAACTGTGAGGCTTGTTATCAGATGGAGTGAATAGCAACTACACACGTCCTGAGCTCGGCTTCCTCAGAGAAGAAGTAAAGAGGACAGTAGGGAAAGACTAGAGCTATCCCTCATTTAACTAAATATTTGTCTTATTTATACCTTGTATAAGACATAAGTAGAGATGGGTATTAAGAAACATCTAAATAATTGTGTTTTAATTTTTAGTCTTTCTCTCAAGGTTGAATGCTAACAATAGCTTCCATTCACTTGAAACATACCCTATAATCTTATTTTAATACAAATAGCTTCCTCAGCCTACAACATAGGGACCAGTCTCCTTGTGTATATATGATGAACAAAAGTATATCTTTGGGACATGAAATGTCAAGTTGTGTTACCAAATTGGATAATAAAAATATCAAGAATGATAATGTGGCTCATATGGTTGTTAGGGTCTTTGCTATAGTGACCTTTGGCTATTATTCATTTAATATACTTATTTTTCTTAGGGCCCCAACTGGGATCAGAGATGATATGAATCAGCAAGGTGCAGGGGGGTGGGGAGGGTACCTGTCCAGAAAGGAAAAAGGTATGTTTATAAACATCTGTACCGGGGCATGGGCTGTGAGAATCTGGCCACAGAAATAAGGAACAGCAATCCATAGATCCTGAGAAGAAGAAATATTTAGGTAGGGAAAGAACCAAGAACAGAGTAGGGTCCTTAACAATTCCTTGAGGAAGGTGTCCTTATTATCATTGTTGTCTCTTTAAGAAGTGGGCCCAAATTTACATAGCTTCTAAGTGGCAGTGCCCATGCTCCTACCCATTGTATTACTCTGCCTCTAGTAGTGTTAAAGGTTACCTGCATTGAATGGAAATACATGCAAGCATGTTAGATTGTAATCAGGTTTTTGAGTTCCATAGTCAAAAGCTGTGTGTGACTCATGAGTCTGCTCCACTATTGGTGAAAAAAGGAAACCCAATGATCCTGGAGATGCACCAAGGAGGGAAGGACTCATTCAGGCTCACTCATGTGTCTGTGGTCAGCTATTACAGGTCCAGGAGCCCCTCACCTGGGCAACTCAACTCTGTTCCAGGCGTTACCTCAGCCTTCTTTCTCAGACAAAGGCAGACAGGGAGAGCAGAGAATCCAGTCTTTGGAGGCCTTGGCTCACAACTCGCACCTCTTCATTTTTTCTACATTCTGTTGACCAAACTAGTTAAAAGCCATCCCAGATTGTCCAGCCATTCTCTGTTATGCTGATGATCTCAACCCTGACCCTAACCCAAACCCAAACCCTAACCCTAACCCTAACTCTACCCCGTCCTAGGGTCACTTCTACTGTCACAATTCGATCTGACTCTTTTCCTTCCTTACCCCTGCCAACCTCCACAGCTGCTTGCTCCTCCTGTATCTCTCTCACTTGCCCTTGGATGGGGGAATAGGAGATTTTGATTGGTGGACTTTTGAAGTCATCTGGTAATGGGTATGGACACAGGGAAGAGTGAGAATTGTGGGACCATTTTTTGCAAGCCGCCTACAACAGACAATAATGGAACAGTAAGACTCATTTTGTCATATGGTTTATGACCACTATTCTTCCTATGATCTCTATTTACATAGTAAAAAAATGTTTAAAAATCCCATAATTTTATTCCAGTTTCTTGCCTTTTAAAAAAATTTTAAAGCAAGCAAAATCTTCTTACTCTATAAAGTTACTCTTTGGTGTTTTCTGTCACTTCAAATTGAAAAAATGCTGCATTTTTTAAAAATTGTGAGATTTGGATGACCTATGGGAAATTTTTAAAGCTCCATTAGGAGCTACCCTGGGCTTACTTCACAGATACAGTATAAACACAGTGAAAAATGTACACTTCACTATTTCCCTCCTTGAGAAGGCCATTATTATTTCCATTTCATTGTTTTAAAAGTAATTGAAAATGGTCAATTTCATATTCCTCTACAGTAAACACACTGAGTAGAAAATTTCAAACTCAGCCATTTCTCCTGCTTGATAACATGATTTGTATTGTTAGTCATTGATAGTAAATGAACTGCTTGGACTATTGAACCAGAAGATTACAGAATATATGTGTTTGTCACATAGTGTTTAAATCCCAAGTTTTTTCAAAAAGAGCTCCTACTCTCTCATAATAAAATGAATGTATAATAAATCCTTTAAGAAAATTGTAAGAGCATGAAGAAGAGATTAAAATGAAATTAGAAAAAAACTGAATCAATGGAATGATAATTCCATTGGTAAGGTGTCATTCAATTAGGCTTTATGTTTCATAATTAAAAAGAAACAAACCTACAGGTCAGGAAATTTCAATTTATTCTCCTGAGCAGTGGTCTTATCCAAGGATTATTAACACAAAAGTGCCACAAGTAATTTTCTGTTAATAACTGTTAAAATTGTTGAATTGTTTCCTTTTAAAAATATAGATGGAAAACATTTACTCTCACCTACTTACTTCCTTCATTAGGAAAGAAAGGTATGTGTGTACATGATGAGGTTGCTGGTTTATAACTATAGAAGTCTGGCCATGTGCAAAATGTAAAAGCCATCTGCTATGGGTGTCAGAGGGGTGAGAAGACTGAAAGATGCTACTCCAAATTGTGGGAATTCCTTGCCCATGGGCAATTAATGCATACTGCTTTTTTGCACTAATTTGAGATCTTGAGAGAATATTATGAATATAGAAGGTCACAGCTATGCAGGGACCACCTATAAGGGGATAAAGTAATGGTCAGCAGCAGCAGATAGACAATACTAATGATATCAATACCGTCCTGAATAACATTTATTTTTAGAGCCAGTTTTAAGAGTTCACAGCAAACTTTGAGGAAGATACAGAGATTCCGCATGTATCCTGTGCCCTCACATGCATAGCCTTTCCCCTTATCCACCAAAGAGGCATGTTTGTTAAAATTAATGAAACTACATTGGGACAAATTATCACCTAGAGTCTAAAGTTCACTCTTGGTGTTGTACAGTTCATGGGTTTAAATTTATGACATGTATCTACCATTATATTATCATACAAAGTAGTTTCACTGCCCTAACATTCCCTGTGAGCTACCTGTTCATCCTTCCCCTGCCCTTAGCCCCTGGTAATCCTGATTTTTTTTTTTTTACCATCTCTGTTGTGTTGTCCTTCCCACAATGTGCTATAGGTGGAATCATTAGGTGTGTAGCTTTTCCAGATTGGCTTCTTTCCTTTAACAATATGCATTTAAAATTCCTTCATGTCTTTTCTCAGCTTGGTAGTTTACCCCTTTTGAGCACTGAATAGTATTTCATCATCTAGACATACCACAGTTTATCTCTCATACACTGAAGAAGATCTTAGTTGTTTTTGAGTTTTGGCAATTGGGAATAAAAATGCTACAAACATCTGTATGCAGATTTTTGTGTGGACATAAGATTTCACTTCCTTTGGGAAAATGCTACAGAGCATAATTTTTGGATCATGTGGTGAGGGTATTCTTAGTTTTTTAACAAATTGCCCAACCATTTTTTATAGTTACTGCACCATTTTGGATTCCCACCAGCAATGTATGGGAGTTCTTGTTGTTCCCCATTTTTGCCTACATTTGGTGTTGTCACTGTTCTGGATGTTGGCCATTCTAACCGGTGTGTAGCGGTATCTCATTGTTGCTTTGATTTGTATTTTCCTGATAAAATATGTTGAGGAAAATCTTTGTATAAACGTTTGTCATCTGTATAACTTCTGGTGAAGTGCCTGTTAAGGTCTTTGGCCCATTTTAAAATCCCCCTTTTTGTTTTCTGGTTGTTGAGCTTTAAGAGTTCTTTGTATAATTTCAGTAATAGTTCTTTCTTGTTTATGTCTTTTGCAAATATTTTCTCCCTGTCTATGACTGGTCTTTTTATTCTCTTGACAATGTCTTGCAGAGCAGAAATTTTTAATTTTAATGAAGTGCAGCTCATCAATTCTTTCTTTCATGGCTTGTGCCTTTGGAGTTGTGTCTAAAAACCCTAAGGTCATCTAAATGTTCTTCTGTGTTATCTGTCAGCAGCAGCTGGTCATGGCAAAGACCCTCATGGCCCAAGCTGTCTCTCTGCCCAGAGCATTGATCCATTTGTGTAAATGCCACTGGCGATGTCCTAGGAGGGGCCAGGACTGGACTAAAAGAAACAAGATTTTTGCTCCAGTGTTCAAAGTCTTCCAGAATAACTGTAAGAGCTGGCTGATAATTAAAAAGAACACCTATTATGTCACAATGTAAGTGAAGCTCATTACTGACATGTCATTACTTTGTAAGAGACTGGAATGCCAAAAAATCGTGCTTTGTCTGTCACGTTTCTTCTAATGATAACTATTGAATGAAAGCATTTTTAAAGCCTGAAATGAAAAACTTCATTGAAAACAACAGAAAGCAAATGATGTTCATGTACAAGAGAAGTTGCTCAGTTACACACAGCTGTATTCCTTTCCCCAGTGCCACAAGTGGAATTTGATTATGTCTGTGATTCATTTTTAAAATGACACATCCTTAACATCACGGGGCAATGCCAAGCTATTGGCAATGATGAAGTGGTTCTTTGTCCTGGAAATGCCACCTTCTCCTTACACAGGAAATTAATGACAAACTAGGCTACAATGCCCTTAAGAACCAGGGGAAGGCAATGAAAATAACAAAAGTGTTTATAAAGATAATGGTGATGCCAAAATGCAATAATTCTGTGATTATATTGCTATCAGATCTGTTTTTGTACTGGCGTAAAAAATAGCCCTGGCATTGGGAACATCGGAATTTAAATTAATTACTACATGAAATAAAAAATTTATTTTACTTTTTAAAAATTGGGTAACAATAGTTATCTTAAAAGACAGTTGTGAGGATTAGATAAGATTTTATAGAGGTTATAACAGTAAATGTCTCACCACAATGCTATGCATATAGTAAGCACTTAATAATGTATAGTTAAAAGAAGCAGTCATGTACAGTGAAAGACAGGGGTATCTGACTGGGCTTTTCTGATTGTCACTGGCATAATTTGAAATATGTTAATGAAATGCAAAATATTTGGCACAAGACAAGAGATAACAAATGCAGGCAAGGTTGTGGAGAAAAGGGAACCTTTGTGGACTATTGATGAGAATGTAAATTGGTACAGCAACTATGGAAAATAATATGGAGAATCTTCAAAGAATTGAAAACAGAACTATCATATGATTTAGAATTCCACCTCCAGGTCTATATTCAAAGGAAACCAAAACACTATGTTGAAGAGATATTTGTACCCTCATGTTCATAGCAGCATTATTTACAATAACCAAGATATGGAATAATCTGTGTCCATTGACAGATGAACTGATAAAGAAGTTCTGATATATGTCTCTCTATATATCTATGTCTATATGTAGGTATATGTAAGCATACAATGTTTTTCTGT
This sequence comes from Pteronotus mesoamericanus, assembly GCF_021234165.1. Classification (NCBI taxonomy): domain Eukaryota; kingdom Metazoa; phylum Chordata; class Mammalia; order Chiroptera; family Mormoopidae; genus Pteronotus; species Pteronotus mesoamericanus. The sequence goes on from NW_026555277.1 coordinate 5,045,322, forward strand.
CTTGTATCTATATGAGTAGATGGTTGTTAACTCACAATATATGTAAGTCAAATCATTATAGCTGTATACCTTAAGCTTATACAGTGTTGTATGTCAAGTATATCTCAAAAACTGGATAAAAAAAATAAAATAATGAGAAGCTACCAAACAAATAAAAGAGAAAAATACAAAATTTTCAGGAATATTGTGAATCTTAGACATTATATGATATCTTAATACCAATATATGTTATACGTTTTGGTAAATTCTGTGGTACTTTCTTGAGTTGCCAATTAATAATAGAAAATATAAATGATAAGGTCAAATTTTGCAATTAGTTCTCTCTCCATCTCTATCTCTCTTTAAATTTCTCACTGAAGATAAATGGCATCTAATCTAGTAGGGCTGCTTGAACAAAATGCATCATCTCCAACCTTTCATCAGTCAAAAGCTAAATCTAAAAAGAGGTGATTAAGCAGTTGAGCTTAGAATTTAACATGTGAAAAGAAATTTCCAAGACTTTGCATTTATTATTGCCTCTGTACTATGATTTTTAAAAGGTTGCTCTTTATATGAGGGTGGAAGGCTGCTATTTCAACCTACCACTCCATATGAAGATTTTGTCCCCTAATCCTTCCACCGTTGGGCATTGCTCTACCTGGGTGCTGGAAGTGGTGTTTTAAACCATTACCAGGCAGTTAGCAAAGGAAACACAGGAACCCACCTGATGTCTGTCGGATTCCCTGCTTTGTTAGTGGCAAATGCCTGGCAACAACAGAGCTGATAAAATCTTCGGGAAAGAGGGAGCTCAGATAACCAGGAAGTCAGGGGTCCTGGTTAATGTTCTGGGTCTTGCCACTTACGATTTCTGAGACACCAGCTTTGTAAAGATTGTTACTTAAAGATGGGAAATCACAAAGCTGGAGTCTCAGGAATCCTGAGTAGCAGAACATAAACCAGGACTGTTGAGTTCCATATCTGCATTTAAACATCAAGAAATTGAAAATCATGAACTACAGAAGAAATATACAACTTTAACATAGATATTAAAATTGTTAAAAGTTTTGCTTACCTTGGTTCAGTCATCAATTGAAATGGAGACTGCAGACAAGAAATCAAAAGAAAGCTGAGGTTCAAAAAGACAACAATGAAAGAATTAGGGAAAATCATTAAGAGCAAAGATATATCACTGAGACCAAGGCTGAGACCATCTGCACTCTCATATTCCCAATTACTATCTATGGAGGCAAGTTTGGACCGTGAAGAAGGCTGATAGGAAAAAATTAATTCTCTTGAAATACGGTTTTGGAGGAAAGCTCACTGGGTACCCCGGACCATCAGGAAGACAAACAAGTGGGTTCTAAAGCAGATTAAGCCTGAAATATTGTTGGAGGCAGAAATGACAACGCTAAAATTGTTCTACTTTGGGCACATCATGAGACAGCAGGGGGTTTTTTTGGAAAAGACAATAATGCTGGAAAAAATAGAAAACAACAGGAAAAAAGGAATACTGAATATGAGGTGGGTCGACTCCATGAAAAAACCCATAGGCCTGAGCCTATGGGCTCTGAGCAGGACTGTTGAGGACAGGACATTGTGGATGTCACTCATTCATAGGGTTGCCAGGGTTCAGAGCCAACTCAACAGTGTGTTACACACACACAAAGGCTACTTCTGGAAAGACAGTTCTTATCACAAATTAAATGCAGTATGAACTGAGCTTCTTTGCAGGTAAAATCGGGACTCCTGGCAGGAAAGCCAGGGGAAGGTTACACCTGTACTGAAGATGGTGCAGGAGGACCTCTCTCCACCTTGTGACAGACACCGAAAGTCAGTGAGTGGGCAACCTCATACCCCAAGACTTTAGGGTTTAGCAGATCCACTGGAGGACAGGACCAGATATGACCCTCTGAGGTGTCAGTGAAGGTCAGATGGGTGGGCCAGCTGGGTGCCCTCTCTCCTCAGTGCCTCTCTCCTTGACCAACACAGTTTCATCTCCCAGAGCGTGTTGGCATTTTAAACCTCGTTGTTGCCATACTATCCATTAGTACTCATGGACTGCATTGGCTGTTAATCTGAGCAATCCCAGATTAAATGGCATCCATACACTATGGAATTTTTAGGACAAACAAGGTAAGCTGTTTGTATTTCCTTATTTGTCTTTAGTGACAAGACGTAACCATGTAGTAAGATGAATCAGCCATCAACCAGTGACCTGGGATTGATCATTATTTTATTTTGAAAATACTCCTATCATAACATATATAAATTCATGGAAGTATAAATTACACCTAACTTAGATGAACTTTGTATGTTTAATAAACTCTTCAAAACCACCACAATTTATTCCCTGATGCCTGTGTATTTCTTAAAACAGAAAAGTGTTGAAGTAAACCAACAGATCCCATGCATGTGAATCTCCTTTGCCAAGATTTTATTCACTTAATCTTTAAACACATAAGGAGAACACTGTGTGGAACATTAATATTAAGAAACATCAATTTATAAACCTAATGCAATATATCATAACTGTTCTATATATACTTTCTAGGATTTAAGGATCCAGTTTTAGCTGTTACATTTCAGAATACTGGCCATATCTAATAAAATTATGCAGTAGGTTCTGGAATTGTTCCTTTATATTAATATAACCAGTGAACCATTCCAAAATTCCACAAATCATTTCAAAATCCAAAATCCAGTTCCTTTACATGAATATGATCAGTGAACCGTTCTAAAATATAACTAACTACATTGACAATATATTCTTGGGATTGATGCGGCTGAGATTGAGGGAAAATTTCTAATTACCTATAAGTTTCCAAGCACTGTGGTTACTTAAATTTTTTGTAGATTTTTACTTGTTTTGTTTATAATTATGTTTCTTACCATTAATTAGCTGGTTCTGCTAGTGTCTGCTTAAATCCCACATTTCCAATGACCCCTATAGATGAGACACTGCAAAATAAAGAGTATGTAAGGTGTGTTAAACAATGCTGATGACATTTTTGGTACCTAGCATAGGTTTTCTGAATTCAACTCAACATACAAATAGATGTCTTCAGCTAAAATGCAGATAGGGTTTCTAAGCTGAAGTTCTTTAGTGACAAGCTGTCCCACCTTGTGTTAAATATTCTTCTTCTGACCAAGAGATTTGTATTCTTTCTGTACTTCTATCTGCCTGTACTAGACCAAAAGTAAAACCAACCTAGATGAATATTGGCAGATAGATTTGAAGTGTTACCCCCTATGAAAATATCTTCTGTCAGATCAGGAAAGAATATCTGTTTATCTTCACCATCTGAGCATCTTCTTTATTCTAAGGTAATAAACTACGTATAGCTGACCAGCATGAGCTGAAGGAAATAAAATACCAGTGCCTAATTAGGTAAGCCCCAGGTATCCCAAAAGACAAAGCATCAGAATTTTAACTCAGAGAGAAAACTTGATCTGGTCTAATCTCCTCTTACAGAGTTCCAGAATGGATGGTAATTTGCTCACTGACTCAAGTGAATCAGTGTGCCATCAAGACTGGAATACATATTCAAATTTCCTTAGCTACAAAACAGTAATAATAATAACCCATCTCACTGAGGGGTCATGATGATCCTATGTTTTACTTATAGCACACTCTCCTGTGGGACATTTTTTCAAATATCCCAACATTACTGTCAGGTTGTCTCAATAGGAGATTATACCTAAGTGCATAATATGTACATTCCTAGCCCTTATAATCTGAGCTTTACACCCTCATCAGTAAAAAGATGGCTAATTTGAATAACCTCATGTGATTTGAGAGTATCACATGGCATGATATATGTGCAAAGCATTGCAAATTGTAAAGTAATATTTAAATATTGCTGGGTGTTATACCTACAAGTACTTGTCTCAGTATAACCTCAAATGGCTTCAAGAAAACATCATTTGTCTGATTTTTTTCACTTGTCTAATTTTAAGTTTGGGATACAACCAAGGAATTCATTTAGTTATCAGAAATGATGAACCTAAAAATATACTCCTATTGGATGGGGAAATCAATGTTTTGATAGTGTAGTTAGACCAAAACAATACCAATGTTGAGTCATTTTGCAGCTAATGCCCTTGCTAAGCAATTCTATTGGAGTGTTTTGATATATTTTAATCTCTATGGGCTACCATGACATAAAATCTGTCTGCTACAGATTACCAGGAAATCCTCAGACACAGAACCAGATATCTTAATAGTAAAGTGGATGAGAAAGGCAGAAATAAGTTAATTGACCAAAGGTATTTATATTAAGATTATTCCACATATAAATAGAATTAGATAATAATTAACTTATATTTGATGAAATTCAAAATATATACAGTTTTTTTTATGTTTGTAAGATACAACTCTGATAATATCTATTTAAGTGGCTGGTTTGGAGAATGTGCATTGAGAACATTGGACATTGTTTGCTTTTGCTGGTTTCTTGCAAATCCAAACCTTAGGGAAGCTTAAGGGATGGAGCCTGACAGCAGCCTGGTTTGGGAGCTTGTCCAGATCTGAGGCAACTGTCTTTGGGAAATTTGCTTTAATATGGACTTAATTGGCTCTGGAGGATATTTTTAATCCTTGTTTCCAAAGACAATATCAGTGGTTCCAGTTACACTTTCTATAGAAGGATCCTAATTATTACTTATAACCACTGAGGCATAAATGCTTTCTGGAATGAGGGTGGATATAAACGAACCATAGAGAAAGGGCTATATAGTTTTCATGATTCTTCTACTTACTCTACATATGCTTTCTGCTCCTTCCTTCAAAATATATTTACTGAAAATTATAAGAGCCTTCTGGTGTGGAAATACTTATTGACTTCCTGATAGTTCAGGGTAGCAAGATAAATAAAAAATTAGCATTATGGAGGCTATCAATAATCTTAATCAAATTCAGCCCTCAACAGTAACTCCATGGAAAGGTAACTGCTGACCTAATCTATAGAAATATGTGCTGTCTTCCTCTGATTAGTAGATGCTAAGGAAATAAGAAAGAGCTGACAAAAACAGTGATCTTATTGGCCTTAGATTAGGCTAGTCCTCAAATCCTTTACCCAAATGAACTCTGTTGACCAACTTGTACTTTCTTAAGGCATCACAGCATGAAATAAAGACAAGAGATGAGTCATAGTCCTGCATGGTGCTAAACCAACTGGCTTAAGTTATGATTCATGAGATATTAGTTTTGGAAATTGCAGTCTTTCTTTTTGTACATAACTTAAAGAGAAAGAAACTTTGATTCTTAATTAAGATTCAACAAAAAAATACAACAAAAAAGTGTTTTTATATTACTTTGATCTTTTATAGTCTGAATTACATTAAATAGATGATTAAATTTTATATCTTATTTGCTTCACAACTAAGGAAGGTAATTATCTTATTAGCTTTATGTCTATGGAAGGTAATTTTCTAGTAGCTCTAGTGCTGAGCTAGAACCTAGAAGTCCAGAAAGACATATATTTGATTTTTAAATTAAGTTTCTTTGTTAAAAAGCCATAGATAAAAACACAAAGACATCATTATGTATAAAAAATATTTAGGCCAGGAGATGACAGTAATACTACAAAGAAGAAACCAGGGCAGTTGAAAAAGAGCAATCAGATTATGGTACCTCATTAGTACATTGAGACAGTCAGATTTTAAAATAATGGTCTAAAACAGAAACTAGGCCACTTGACTCACAGTGGGAAAAGTATTATAAAGACAAGCTCCTTCCACATTTTGGGGCAAGAATCTTGGCTCTATTCCCTTGTATAATAGACAAACAAAGGTGGCACAGTGTCACAACTAGAGAAAAATTTGATTTCGGAGGTGGCCAGGATTAAATTATAATAGGCCTTAATTAAATCAAACAAATGCACTGCATGTATAGAAAGAGTATTTGACATTCTTTGACTGCCTGTGCAACATTCAATTCCAATAGTATTACAGTTTATTTTTGGAGACTTACCTCTCTCTCTCTCGTTTTATATCTTTTAATAGGATGATAATTCTTTCCATATGCCTCTACCTGGAGAGCATTTTTCTTCCTGTGTTTCAGTGGAATGGGTACTTGACCTAATCTTGATTGACTGGGTGCTTTTGAATCTTGAGCAGAAGAAACAGTTGGGTAGAATTCTGTATGATAGAGACTATGGAGAAATCACCATGTAGATTTTGCAGTGAGACAGTTGTGTGTCCAAATCCTCACCCTTTAATTCTTGCTTACAATCCAGTGCTTCTGCCACATGTTGTAATTTCTTTGCTTGTTCCCTATTAATGCCTGTCTTCTGCACTAGGCTCCTCAGAGGGTAGGGGTTATTTCTGTCCTGTTTACCATTGTATCCTAAGCACTAAATACAGTACCTGGCACTTACAGATATTCAATAAAGATTTGTTATTGTTGGTAGGCCAACTGAAACCTACTTCTAAACTAAAATTAATACCATAAGCAACTTAGGCAGTAATGTTTTCCAAATGGTTAAGAAGCCACTTTGCCAATCTAAACTTTTCTATGTTGCTCATGAAAATATTTTGAGAGGCCCTATCAACAGCCAGCCCGAAACCTAGATATTTGCTACCCACAGTATTGCACTGCAACATTAATAAAGTGGAGTGAGTTGGCACAGTGTTCTCAGTGAGTCTAAAATAGCGTAAGAGTTTCACATGATGGGGATGAGTTTGTTGAGAGTTCAAGAGACCAAGAGACATGAGAAAAAGGTTTTATGTCCAATCCCTATGCCAGTGATTTTCATAGCATTGACATCTTAATAACAAAAATATTGTCTTAAATGTGTAGTGTTGTTCATTTTACAAAGACCTTTCACATATACCTTCCTTTGGCCAACAGTCAAGTGAATATAACTCTACCCAAAAACCTAGCTGACAATCTGAGCTTTTCTGCTAGTAAAGATTCTGAAGATGTTAATCACTGTGTATAACAAAAGGACAATGCTTTCAGACATCAGCAATGGGAACCCTGCACTCACTGTCCATCTTTCTCACCCCTGAAGGACACTGCAAACCCTGAAGGGAAAGTCTGTGCTTCATTCCTTCAGAAATTTTCTCTCTGTTGTCTTATCCTTTTCTGGCTGCTGGGTATGGCATCCTTTGATGCAGAGCATCTATATGTGATGCCTTTTTTTAAAGGACCCATGTCTTATTTACCAACCTCTGCAAACAGGAGTAAGTCCAGGAGGCTCCCTTGTCACCTCTGGTTACCTGTAATCCATGGTGGACCCACCATTATTGTGGCTTCAGTTTCCTAGTGGTGGGACCTCTGATTTCCCTGGTCAAGCCTCCTTGGAAGTCATCTAACCATCTCTGAAATGGTGTCAAATAATATATCTTCTAAGGTAACATTGATTATCTTTTAGCCAAGTCAGTCATTAAAATTTCTCTCTTTTTACTTAATATTAACGTTGGTAATAATTAGTAAATGAGGGTCAAGATAGAGAGTAAATGGATGCTAAAACAGAGATAAAGTTTTTCTCTGCTGTCTTATTTGGGAGAAAGTTGTCCAAACTGGAATAACAATTGTAGTATATTCCCATCTCTTCATGAGGAGGGAGTTTTCTGCTCCAGAGACTTGCTGATAATTTAATTTTAAAGCGGATTATTGCTTTTGCAATAAGCACAAACATTATAGTATTGCCATTTGGAGTAAATAAGTACAGAAAAAGATTAACAGACTCCAACCCTTAAGTGTGACAGAGCCAATGTTGCTAATTCTCAAGACTATCTGAATGACTTAGGAACTGTTTCCTAGGCCTGTGGTTTGATAGCTTCAGATGTGTTTATAAGGAATTCCACAGAAACCGCCACATTGTTTTGAAAGAATAGTACTTACTAAAGCATTTGCTTCTGCATAAATAATTGCCCAAGACCTATGACTAAACAGTGTATATGCTGGTTCTCTTATAATTATTTTTAAAAAGTAAAGAAGTGCTTTGAATCCCTTGGGAAGTGAAAGTGAGGATCAGAATTGAATCTCTTCACCAGTGTGTTATTAAGATGGTCACGACTTGACTTGTTTTGGGGAGGAAAGATATAAAAGGAATTAGAAAGATTTCTCTTTTATCATAAACCTAAGACAGTATAAGGAATAAAGCTTTAATTTAACCTGGATTTCCCCCCTCCAAATATTGTTTTGTAAGAATCAAGTTCACCCCCCCTCCCCAGTATAGAATGACTGTTATATGAACAGGAATCAAAGAAAGCTCCTGATGAACAGAATTATTTTTGTGGAAAAATTTGTTGTTAAAAAATTTGGCAAAGCTATATACTCTTTGCATTGTCCCTTTAGATGTGAGAATTGCCTTGTTTTACAGAATGTCTCTTTGTAGTGGTATTTGACTGTGTTTCTTCTTCATGGTATTTATAACTCCTCTCTCTAGAAAATAAGTTAACAAAGTTGACATTACTTGAAGTTGCTTGGTGACCTCCAGGTATTAAAAGGGATATGATGATTTTAAAACTTGATTTTGGTGTGTTACCATTTCTTTCCATAAGTTGGTTTTTACATAGTACTTTTTCTATCATATCAAATAAAATAATGACATAAGCGGTAGAAATGAACACAGGATTTGGCATCAGAGAAGCTGAATTGTACTTCTGGCACAAACTAATTGTGGATGCTTTGAAAATCCACTTAAATTCTTTCTGTTCTGCTTCCCTCATCTGGAGAGTGGAAGTAGACCCTATGCTCTGTTGAAGAGAGAGGTGTTATTGGAACTCAACTGCCACAGTGGAAGTGAAAAATCTGGAAACCAGAAAGCACAAAGACGTATTATGTGGTTATATTATTGTAAACAGGTTACCTTCCCAAGATTCATTTTTTAATTAGTTGTTTGGAACATAGAAGATATTTCACAGACAATTAAATCCGGAAAAAATTCTCAAATTTGCTCAGGTGGTGGAGTGCCAGAAAGGCATAGTGCTTTATGTAAAATGCCATGAAATACTGACATATTTAATTTTCTCATAGGAATTAGTAATATTCAACTAATGGAAACATGAATTAAATATACGTATTTAATATCAAATCATATCCAAGAGCCCGTGTATCCATGAAAATAGTGTTTTTCATTTATGCCATGAGTTCCTCATTCAGTCATTGATACTGTGTCACTGTTAGGCTTAATTGAAGATAAAAAGCAATAGTTGGCATAGATTCAAGCTATATTAATGGAAAAATTTTAAATGGAGAAAATAGCTCCAGTTTATGGTTCTACTCCACCTCCCTCCCCCATCTCTCCACACCCCTACAACTGAGACAAGACTAATTGTGAATCATCGGTTGTGTGGGAGAAGAGATTGAAAACCACCATCATAAAGGGTGGTTCTGCTCCCCTGCCAGCTCACAAACATCTATTTAATCCATAATGTGGCTGTTCTAAAAGCAATAATAGTACAGGCCATTTAGAAACCCCATGTTTTTAGATTAGAAAATGCTGGTTTTTTGAAATGATGATGAAGATAAATTCTTAATCATCTTTATGGGCACTTTTAGGATTAAAGAAAAGCAGCTTATAAAGTCTTTCCTTACATACTGATGAGAAACACTGAGATTGAAAGCCCTAAGAGAGCTTCTATTGTTGTTCTTGTTACAGACAAAAACTCTCACTAGTCCAGTGAAGACTTGGTTAATGTAAAAATTAAACTTTTTCTCTTCTTTCCTATTCCAAATTACCTCATCATCTGACACTTAAAACTGAAGTCTGTGGGCCCCTTGCCAAATAATTCACTATAATAGAAGACTCAGACCCAAAAACATGCCCTTGATTTAGGAAAATTTGGTAATCTAGTTTCTATCTTCTACTAACACATACCAATTAAAGTACTAAATCATGGAAGTGAGAGGTCATATTGTTTTAGTGGGATTGTTTCGGTTTCCATGGTTTGTGCATGAATTTCTCATCGAGCTCCACCATCTTCTCCAGAACACAACCCATCACAGCATAGAACATCTATCACTCAAATAAAGGTCCCAAAACCCAGCGGTAGGAGCTGAATCTGTTCCCCATATGACCCCATTGGATAAACAACTCAACTTCTGTGGATGCTGGCTTCCTCCTTTTGTTTAAAATAAGAGGATGAGACTTGGGGACTTGATCACAGTGGTCCAGACCTATGCTCCATCTCGATAACCATAAGACTGGGCCAGGAAGAGCTTCGCTTTCCTTCTATCTATTGTCCTCAAGGGTGGGGTGCATGTCAAGATGTCCCGACTTCTCTAAATAATCTGCTATTCATGTACCATTCATGAATTTATCTAATTACAATAGACACTAGGCATTTGCAAATTTAGTGTGAGATGATCAATCACACTGTTCATGTATCATTTACAACAACAGCAAAACAAACCTCTTATCAGCTAGTAATAAAAAGAAGAACAATAAAAGTGGTAATATAGAGTCATGGTCAAATACAGACACAGAAACCAGTGCAGGAAAAAAAGTGGTAGCATGATTTTAACATGATGGTCTGGTGAAGAATAGAGTGTTGCTCATCCCCCGCATCGACCTATTTTGGGACTCTCTGCAGGATAACTGGTTCTCCTGTGATTTTCTGCAGATGGAAACACAAAGAAATTAAGAATAGCAGGTTTCAAAATATGACTATGATATAGCATGAGAAGCTAAGTGTTCAGAATTGAATTATTATTTGAAGTTCTTCATGCTTGCTCTGTATAAGAATGTTATCTATCCATATCTATATCTATATCATCTATCCATATCATGTCTATCTATATCCATCTCCAGTGTGGTTGGGATTTCTTTTCCCACTCAAGGATGTTGTATTGGACTTAACAAATGGAATGTGGGTAGAAGTGACAGTGCCAGTTCTAGGCTGAGTTTTGCATTCTGTGATTTGTGACAGGAATATACCCCTGTTATCGTGGAAAATAAAGAGTCATGTAGGGCAGACATAAACCCGGCCAGTAGTTTTCAATCAAGCCCAAGTGACCTGAAGTTTGCAGAGCTGTTTCAGCCTCCCCACAAATGCACGAGCAAGGAGAACAAATGAGCAGCAAGACTTGAATTTTGGGGTTTTTTGTTACCAATGTTATTGTGGTCATAACAGAACAAAACACTTAGAAAATTTTATTTAATGTGATAGAGGATGGAATCAACTATGAATAATTTAGGTAATCAGTATACACACTCTTCCTTTATTTCTTCCTCCCTGTCTCCCTGAGCTCTTCCCTTCTCCTTTTCCTTCCCTTTCTTCCATAAATACTTACTGAAAATCTACTAAGTGTCCAAGACTGTGCTGGCCTGAGAAAGAAGGCTGAAACAACCTCCACTCTTATGAAGCCTGACAGGTAGGGTAAGTGTTATGAAGAGGGGCAGTGTGATACCTGAAGGAAGTTAATCTAGTCTGGAGACTCTCCCAGGGGCCAGGAGAGGTCACGATGAAGGGCAAACTGAGAAACCCAGATGGGCTGGAATATGGCATGGAAAGAAGAACAGGGCTTAAGAGCAAAACAACATCATCATCATCAACCAATACAAAGTACAGTTGGAAGGCAGAGAGTAAGAGGGGAAGGGATGCCAGGCACAGCCAGGGAAGCAGACAGGTGTGTTGGTCTTGGTAGGCAGTTTGTATGGTTTTCATGGAGAAATTGAAACTCATTGGAGAATCAGAAGCCCAATGTACTTCAGTCTTTGAGTTTTAAGAGGATCCTCTGGCCTTAGAGTAGAGAACCTCCTGGAGGAGGGAAAGAGTGGAGCCGGAGGATTGCAGGCCCTTGCAGTGGTGTGAGTGAGGTGTTCTTGGCTGGCCTAGGAGAAAGGCAGCAGGGATGGTAAACAGCCGCTGACCTTGAGAGATATCCAAGCATGTAAGAAGCTTGGGTATGGAGGTTGAAGAGCAGAAAATAGTTAAGGGTGCTTCTGGTATGTTAAAATGGCTGCAGTTGGTGCCTTTTCTCAAGGCAGGAAACACTAGGCTAGCAGCAGATGTTGGGATGTCATGAGTTCATATATGAATTTGTTGAGTCTAGTGAGCATAGGAGACATCAAGTAGAGTGCTGAGGCCAGAGTCCGATAGTCACTATATCTATTTTTAGATTGAATAGGTCTGGAACTCAAAGCTACCCTACCCCCTAACCCCCAAGTGATCCCATGCTTAATAAAAAAGAAGAAGAAAACAATCCCAATGAATAGTAGGGCTAAATGTAATAAACAATTGAAATGTTCATAAATTGTTTATATTATAAAATCAGTTGTTTGATATGGTGGTAAGGGGAAAAAGTTTTCTCAGGACATTAATAGAGTAAATTAAGGAGGATAATAAGGATCTAGAAAACAGGGGCTCCAGTTAAAGACAAAGGTACATGGAATTCTGAGGTGGATGCGTAAGATGTCACCTACGCAGAAGCCAGGAGAGACATTGGAGTAGAAGGATCCATCCCTGAGGAAGATGTCTCTAAGGAAAAACAAAGAAATTGACACAATATCAATGAGTGGGAACATACTGAAAAGATTTTTTTTTTGTCCAGTAGGAGTTAAAATGAATGAACAAAAGTACTTAAAGTTTAGCTAACAACGACAAAAAAGGTCATGACTAAATCTGCAAGAGAAAAAAATGATGATAACATACTCTATGACTTAACTAGGAATACCACTTAAATAGTTGTATTTATGTAATCACTGAGACTTGATTTAATCCAAAAGGGTGATATAACTATTTGAGAGGATGGAAGATGGTAGGAGGACTTGTATGGGAGATAAAGTTCCATTTATTTTTTAAGGAAAGAGTTAAATAGGTAGCATATAATGCTGGAGGGAAAAGAAAAAACCAAATAGCTTGGCAATCATGCCGTTGGAAACTCCTGAGGTACGGAGCAGAACAAATAGCTGAAAGAGGTGATAATGAATGCCAACAAAAAGGAGTAGGAAGAGGAGGGGTGAAGCAATGTTTCTTTTAGTCATAAACCAGATAGTGTTTGACTGCAGAAATTATGGGCATGCATTTTTTTTTTTTTAACAATTACATTTTGAAAAGCAAAGACAAGAGCAATTGCTAGGCTTCTGTCAGGCACGGGTTTCTTTTATTGGAATATTCCAGTTTGAGCACAAATTTGTGATTTAAACATGGCGACAACCTACGTTTCCACTACTGGAATCTTCAGTGCAGGAAATAGCTTTTGTTTCAGAGATGCAAGGATGATAACCAGGGAAGCGGGGTCACCCTTAGAAGCCGTCAAAATACCGGCCAGAGAAAAACTGTTGTCAGTCAAACCCCGGAGCTCCCCGTTCTTCCCTGCCCAGCCCCCGTTTCCTCCTCTTCTTTTCCCCAGACCCTGGGGATGTAGTACAACTTGTTCCCTCACTGCCACCGCCCACTTCCCCATGAGGGTCTCACCACCAGCCCACTCCTGCCGGGATGCACGGAAATCTTCTCCAGCTTCTTGTCTCCCCGCTGTCTCTGAATTAAGCAAGCAAACTCCTTTTGTGGTTTTTGGCTTTTTATATCCCCCTTCTACAGGGAGTGACAGAAATAACAAATGTCAGGGAAATGACTGGGCTCCACGCATCTTGCGGCATAAGTTCTAGCCCAAGTCGTCTTGATGCTCATTAAATAGCAACAGAACGGGGCCTGCTCTCCTACCATTTCTTGAGTTCACGTCCTGAGACGGTCTTATGGCTGCCTGCCTTGAAAACCCTTGAGCAGATTTGTGTCATTCTGTTTTATCATGAAGAGAACAAGCTCTTATCATTGAACACATATTAAGTTATTTGTGTGGTTCCAAGCACACTGGTCCCCTGACTGTCACTAGAACACATCAGACACCCCTCCCCCCGCCGCCGCAGGTCTTCTCGGTGGGGCCGTCCCTCTCACGGATGTCCACTTTGCCTTTCCTGACCACCCCTCTAAAATTATGGCCCTCTCTGAGAGCTCCTTGTACCCTACCCTGCTTCACAAGTCTCCATACCACTTCCTGCCATTTGAAATACTCTGTTTCACTTATTTGTTTATTGCCTATCTTTCCCTTTTAAGAGGGAACTCATAACTGGAAATTTTGTGTTTTGTACCCCAAGTGCCTAAAATAGTTTCTAGCATATATATTCAGCAAATATTTTTTAAATAAATCAAATAATGTCAATTAATAATAGATCTTAAGCACAGGTCCCGTGAACAGTAAAATTTTTAAAGTGTTTTCAACAAATAATGCCACGAATGAGAAATGCCTTAGATTAATTCAAAATATTACTACTTTTAACCTCAGGTCCACATATGGGACACCATCAGAGGGAAAATGCCCATTTTCGAATACAGCAGTGGGTCTTCAATAAGTATTTATTGGTTGACACTGCCAAAGGTAAAGGATATATTTTAATGTAAAAATAGTCTCAAGTTGTCCTAGAGATTCATATAATTCATTTCAAGCAACGGGACTTGAAAGTGGACCATGAAGGATGTGTGAGGAGTGAGGCGGAGGCTCCGTACCCGGCCCCAGGTTGCGTGTTGTCCTCTCAGCCATGCGCACTATCTGCAGTATTCAACAGGGAGCGATTTGGTCAGGAAGGGGAAGGGTGCATTGGGAAGGCTGGGCTGCATTGACAAGGCCAGTGAGGCGATCATAGTAGTCCAGGTGGAAGATGACCTGAACGGAGACAGTGATAGTTGGGGTAGAGAGGAGCATACTGAGAACTCAGTATTCAGCAAGTCAAAGCCTCATATATTCCTGGTGGGATTTAAAAAATAATACAGTGACTTTGAAAAACTACTCAGCAGTTCTTCACAATGTTAAACATAGAGTTACTGTATGATCCAGAAATCCCACTCCTTGGCATCCACCCAATAGAACTGAAAGCATACATTCATACAAACACTGGTGCATGAATGCTAATCGTAACAGTCCGAAAGCAGAAACAGCCCAAATGTCCATCAACTGATGAATGGATAAACCAAAAAGAAACTATCCATACAATGGAATAGTATTTGGCTATAAAAAAAAAGAAATGAAGTACTAAAACACACTATGATGTGGATGAACCTTGAATACATTATGCTAAGTAAAAGAAGCCAGATATCATACAAAAGACCACATAGTGTATGATTTCATTTACATAAAACATACAGAGTAGGCAAATCCATAGAGTCAGAAAACAGATTAATGGTTCCCAAGCACTAGGAAGAGGAAGTACGGGGAGTAACTGCTTGTGGGTGTGGAATTTCCTTTAGGGGTAATAAAAATGGTCTGGAGGGAGTCCGAGGGTGGCTGTTCAAGTCTACAAAATATACTGGAAACTGCTGAATGGTACATTCAGTATAAAGGGGTAATTTTATAGTGTATGAGTTACATCTCAGCAAAGCTGTGTTTTTAATGTTCAACAAGTAAAGTGGACAGACTTTGGTGACATTGTAAGAGTGGAGTATGAAAGTAAGGGTAGAGTAAAAGGAACTTGAACTTTTCAGTTTGTATAACTTATGAGAGGATGAAGACTTTTTATCCAAAGTCATTTTGGGAATAAAAGGGAACTAGGCAGGGAGATACCATGAAACAAAAAGGGAGCCAGACAGATTTACTGCCGTGGGAAGTAAATCTGTGGATGCAGGGAACAAGAAACCTCCACTGTTTGGTGAAAATAAAAAGTTAGCTCAGGAGTGGTATAAACGATGAAAAGAATATACTTATCTTTAAAAATATCTTCACATGAGTCAAACTTGATTAAGAAGGCAAGGATAAATTGTCCAGCCAAGAAAACAAAAAAAAATGACATTTAGAAGGAACAGCTTTGAAATAGTACAATCTCAGCTTAGAGAATTATTTTGGCCCATGGAACTCAGTTTATATTTTTCCATATCCCCCTGGATAAATTGTCTGACCAAAATCGAAAATGGAGTTAGGAAGAATCTAATCTTTTAAGACTTTATGGGTTAGAGGCCTGAAAGAAATATTCTCACATATAAATATACAATCTGATCTTTAAAGACTTTTTATAGGTTGGAGGCCTGGAAGAAACATTCTCAGGCATAAACATACAGATCTTAAATATTTGGTGTTGATGCTGTCAAACCTAGAAGCTGATAAGAGCACAAATACTTCAAATAAAATTGACTTCAAGCTGCATGGTTGCCTCTACTGGCTGCTCCTGACCCAGCTCACTACTACTTTTGTGCAGTACTTTTCCTTTATTTTTTAATTACAATTGCTATCCAATATTATATTAATTTTCAGGTATATAGCATAGTGGTTAGACATTTACATAACTTATGAAGTGATCCCCCGATAAATCTGGTACCTGCCTGGCCCAATACAGTTATTACAATATTATTGACAGTAGTTCACTGCTATTTGCATCTGCACAGGCGTGGAGAGCCAAGGAGTTTGAGCTCTGCTTCTCTGCAGTTCTCGACTCTGAAGCTGATCCCTTCTTCCCAGACCTTGCTCATATTCAGATGGTGTCTTTGAGCACTAGTACCACCCCTCAGTTCCTTATAACACAGGATGATTGGTGGCAGAGGTTGGCAATGATATTCCTCTTTAGGGGCAAGAAATTGTGCCCCTTTCCAAAGAGGTGAACTCTGTCATGCACAACAGCTCAATCCATGTGGGAGAAGCAGACGACTTCAAACCCTTGTTCTATGCACTGAAGACCTATGGTAAAGCAATATTGACCATTGTCAATGCTTAGGTATCCACTGTGTGTCACAAAGAACATAAACCAAAGTCCAGTCACTCAGCCTGTGCAAGTGAATGGCTGACAAGAAGCACAGTCGGAACTGGACACAGAGAAACTCATGCCAAAAATCATGCTGTGTTCACTGCATCTCACTGCTTCTCCACTGGGAAGTAGCGGACCTCTTGGTAGTAGCTCCTCAGTAGTAGCAGACAGCTTGGTTCCCCAGCATATTTTTGCCAGAGCATTTTACCAAAACAGGACCGTCATTCTACCAGGAAACCCGCAGTGCTGCACACCGTCCAGAAACACACGGTCAGTCCCACAACCTATGAGCACTGCTGCCTCTGAGCGCTGGAGCACCTGGACCGTCTAAAACAGAACCCTGTCCTGAGACGGGGTTCACCGCCTTCTGAGAAATAGTTTTCTTTTCTTTCTGAGCCGCGCCTCCAACAACCTGGTCTTGCATATCTGACACGCTTGATGTTTGGTAAGCTGCCGGTAGAGCCAAGTGCATGTTTCATTTAGGGATTATTTTATTCAGAAGCATTTGTAGTCAATTTTGTGATTTCAAGAGATGCTACACACAAAGAAGATAAATTGAAGCAAACACCTGATTAACGCTGAATAATTCAGAATTAATCAAAGTGTATTTTAAGCAGCATGCCTAAGCTAACACTTTCAGAATATGAGCCATATGATTGCTCAGAAAAAAATGAGTTTTTAAGTTCAAACGGATTTAGAATCAGCAATTTAGTTATAGCAACACTTCAGTCTTCTCACTTCCTTTGTCTCCCACAGATATATTTCCTCCCAAATCCTCTTATTTTAATTTTTCTCTGTGGTAGTGCTTATTTTAAGCTGTACTATCAAGCAGTTGCTTCTCATTTCTCCACATCAACAGAGAGGTGCATGTAGCACAACCCTGCAGAGTTAGGGGTGGATCCAGAGGCAGAGCCAGTGGCTGTTTCTAACAACGGGAGGTTGCGCAGAGGAAATGCCGTTGTAGGAATGTGAGTGGGAGACTGGGAGAGCGACAGGGTGATGCCACCCAGTGAAAGTCAGGGCTCCCCCGAGACCCATCTCTGAAAGGCTTTCCATACAGAGAACTACCATCAAGAAGGTAATGGTAATAAAACTCTGTATACTGGGTGGGGCAGACGTGGGTTTACAGTTGTGAGTACAAAAAACACAGTTTATTGTTGTATTGCTATTTATTAATTATTGTATTATTTTCCATAAACACAACTGTAAACTTAGTTTTGCTCCACCACATATATATATTTATCTATTTCTTAAAAATAATGACAAAAGAGACTAATTCATTATAATCCATAACTACACCACCTCATGTCCCCTTCTCACATTACATTTCATTCTAGAATCCTCTCATGGCTTCCACTGTACCAGCACCTCTATTGGTCTCTCTGTTATTTTTGACTCCCCTTCCCAAAGTGATTGCCAAATGCTTGCTCTTTATTTTTTTTTTTTCATTTCTCTCTCACTGTCTAATCCTCTGTTTCTCCCCCATTTCTTATTTTTCCCCATGTGCGTTACTTGTCCAATACAGAGAACAGCGTTGCTTCCTCCAGGTATGGGGGTAAGTTCTTATGTCGTGGAGGCTGCCTGGTATTGTGATTAGATCCTTTTTGCCCAGTGGCTTTTCCATCTAATGGGCAAGGCTTTGTCCCCATAGAATCAACAATTTAAGCACTGCTGATAAAACATTGAGCGCCCATTTATGCTGCACAAATGAAAAGTTCAAGGCCTCTTTTGCCCATGTGATTGCCTGAGTTTATGGCTCATTTATCCAGTTTGAAGCAGGGTGGGACCTTGAGCAGGAAGAGGAATGTACCTGAATATGCATATAAAAGCTGAAGCCTTTCCAACATTTTTCTGGTAATCCAAACTTAGCCAAACCTCATCTGCAAAAACTCAGTATGAGGTAAATTGAGATTTGAAGCAGAAGTTCGAGAAAGCCTTTTTACCCCAGTTGTGAGCCCATAATGTTCCAATCTATTAAAATATTCAGAAATCCATTTTAATATATTGCACATGTTAAAATAATGTTATAAAAGCTCATGAACATGACTAGGGACTTACTTTGCAATTGTGATCAGGCCCGAGGAAAATTTATTAGGAAAATGAGTCATCTGTTACCAGTGAAATTGGCTTGAGTATTTTTTTAAAAAATTACATTAGAAGTTTGTCTGGAATCTCTCACTATCAAAATTACCCATCTATAACTTCTAAAGTTTTCCTACTTCTTTTTCTGTATGGTGAGATTTGAAGAGACAAAGAGAACCTAATCTACATTTATTATCCCAGGGAGAAGATCCACAGGCAACTCCAAGATTAATATTATTGTCTCTATTTACTTTAATAAATGTTGATTTTTCTTACTATTTTTCTGGACTGCCTCTAGTTTTTTCTAATACAATTTAATTTTAAAGCACCTGACATTTTCTAAACCTTTGAAGCTTATCTTTTCTGTCTGTGTGTGACTTGAAGAATTATTTTTTCATTTTATTAGGTGTTGATGTGGCTCAGTTAAAGGCATTACCAACAACCTTAATTTTGTATGTTCCTGGGGCCTTTTTCAAAAGATGTGGCCTTATAGTCTCTTGACTGATAGATGTGGTTGCTAAAATGCTGAAATTCTAAAAATAAACCTAATAAGATTTATAACACAATTATGTAACCCTCTCAAAAGTGAGGGTTCTAAAGGTGCCCATTGAAGATGTGTCTTTACTTTAGGAAATTACACTGTACGAATAAATTAATACATGGAATTGCTGAAACTGCTCTGCTCTCAGCCCTCTCTGATGTAAGGAAGTAGTTCATGAGAAGTTGTCTCTCAGCTGACCACACGGGAGCAAGAACATTATGCAAATTATTTATTATCTGTATTTTTAAAGAATTATTAATTTTTCCTTAATAACAATGAAATTAAGAATTTCTTGACTCTCTAATTACATGGATTGGATTAGAGTGAACCATATATTCATGCTTGTTGTGGTTTGACCAGTAATGCCATGTATGAGAGTTTTAGCCAACTTGTAAAATGACTTTTGATGCTTTCTAATTTTGGAGGGACCCTATTTTTTATCTTTAGCAGTCTCTTCCATGATATAGAAATGACTGGCTGCCTGTGGTAGATTGTTGAAACAAGCACAAAGTCTACCCTTGCCTCCATCCTCACTTTTTGCAATGTGACTTTGCAGCTCCTTCCTTCTAGTGGTGGAATCTGTTGCTTCAGTCTTAGAACCTGGGCCAGTCTTGTGACTCATTTTGACCAAAGAGATGTTGTGGAAGCATCATGATTCCAGTGTTCAGCCTAGAACCAAAAATAGGTTTCATGCTTGCCCTTGTTCTTGGACTGCCATGTGCCTCATTTGAACAAACTTGAGCTAAACTGCTGTAGAATTAGTGTCTATAGAGAGAAGTCAACCCAGTTGTTCCAACTAAGGTTTATAAATGTGACCTAAACCAGCCAAAAATGTTCACAACTAGGCTACACCAGAAGAATTACCCTGATGAATTCAGTCTACTTTGTTGCCCGCAGAAATATGACCTCAGCTAATGGTTGTTGTTTCATGCTTATAAATCTTGAGGAGGCTTTGCAAGTAGCAAGTGGTAATAACATACTGCCCAAAATGCTACTCTGACCTTCTCTCATAATTTTACATAGAGTTTCCCACTATAAAATTTACAGTTGATATTCTTTGACAGCACAAACTCTCTGAATGGGTTAGTTAAAAAAAAAAAAACTGAGCAGGTAAAGTAAGTTCCTATAAGACATTGATGACTCTCCCAGAGACAAGTTACATTTAAAAATAGAACTTTCCCAAATTAATCTTAATTTTTCGAACTTGGGAGTAATACCTAGATTGTTTTTCATTTCTCAAAACACTTCCAGGACAATCACAAATGAGAAATAGAAGATATTGACCTCTCTGCCATCTTGGTTTTAATTTCCCTTCATATATGGTCTCTTTTAAAGAAGGTAGATGATTTTTTTATTTGTCCTATTATCTCTTTCACACATATTGAAGCCAAAGCATCTTCTCTAATTAGTGCACTTATTTTTAATGAGACAAGTCTTAATTTTTTATTAAAATAGTAATGCATGCTCAATCAAGAAAAGCTAAACTAACATTGATTCTTTTTGCAAACTTCATCAAGCACTTACATTAGGTCAGGTATTGTTCTAAACTCATATATATTGATGAGGTTCATTCTTACAGCATCATTATGCAGGAGATAACATTATTTCTGCTTTTCAGATGAGAAAACTGAGACACAGAAAATCCAGGCAACTTGCCCAAGGTTACACAGGTCCCAGAGCACAAGATCCATCCCTAGGGCTCTGCTATGAACTCTAAGGGGGTACCTCGCATCATCCCAAGCAAACATCATAGCTGTTAACAGTCTATATTTATATACTTTGGATTTTTAATATATAAATAAAAGGTGTCAGAAGAGCACAATAATATATTTGGTATATAATCCTATTTTATAAAACAAAGACATTAATATAATCTTGGCCCTAGATACCTCTTTCCTAATTTTTATATGTCCTGTAATAAATACAGTTTTGTGTGACCTAGATAGTGGTTGGAGCCATTCCCTACAAAACTTAGAGCTCAGCTGCCCCTTTAATTGATAACAGAGTAATATCTCTTTGCTGTGTGAACCTGGGGGGGACTGATGGAATGGTTTTGCACAGCATGCTTCTCATGAACGGAATAATATGGTGTTATATTTCAACGCATCTTATTCTTCATACTATTTTTATCCTGAAATGGAGCAGCAGGCAGATAATGAACTCACTCAAAATGATGAAACTTAATCATATATTTTAGACAATGAATCAGTCATTCTGTAATGTTCAATGGGTAATTTAAATGCAGGGTTTGCCACAGAAGGAAACCTTCTCTGCCTTAATAAAAGCAAAAACATTCACCAGTAAAATGGACCTGTTATGCAAGAGCTGTAAGGCCGACATTCACCACTGTTGCAACGTCATAACATTCCTCTTGAGAAAAATTATATTCAGCTAATTGGTCACACTTACAGTCCATGCAACATCTGTGCTTAAATTATTAAACATCGCTAAGTTCTAGAATCTCCCCAGAAATCCAGGGACCAGACTGCTTTGCAGGCTTTGAGCAATGATTCATCTTAGATCAAATGACAGAGATGCAGAAGGCAAAAGTCTGGTCTCTGGGTACCTGTTCTGGGTCCTGCTGCTGGAGTGATCTGTCAGCCATATCTGGGTTAAAAGTAACACCCATCACAAAGCTTCACAGAAGCTGAAGGCCACCCACATATCCTTGTCAGCAGAAATTTGTGGAATTTGGAACATGCTCTAAGGTTAAAATGAGATTCTAGAAGACATCGGTATTTGGAGCTGGCCACGTTGCATAGTTGCTGCATCACGCCACTGACTTGCTGACCTCCATTCCAGCCAAACCCATGGGACTGCTGCTGAGTACCATTGTGCAGTTTTGCTCCAAGACATTTAAACCTATTTCACCGATCCCTTGGTTAGGATGGACGGATGTGATTGCCATCATTTCTTATTTGATCCCTCAAGTTCGAAGGCCATGAGTTCTCATACACAGGATATCAAATAATTCCTTTGACCTTATTAAGCTTCTGGCGCCTCAGTGACAGCAGTAGTTAAGAGCCAGAATTCTGTAGTTGAATCTTGGATCTGCTGCTTACTAATTATATGGGCTTGGGAATTAAAAGTAAGCTCAGTGTCTCTATTTCTTTATCTGTAAAGTGGGGATAATAATGGTACCTACCTCACAGTGTTGCTTGTGAGATTAGTGCATATAAAGTGCTGGGAATAGTACTAAACACGTAGACATTGTCCAGTGAGTTTTATTATCATACTTATTTTTATGGACAGAATGAGAATGGTAATGCCTGCATTACAATGTCATTTTAGGGTTAAATGTGATAATGTATGTCAAATGTTTAGCATCTTACTGAACACAAACTAAGCACCCAACAAGCATGATTGATAGCAGCTACCATTTGCTATGAGTTTACCCCATATCAGACATTGTTAATGTATTTTATGTGCATCTTCCTAGCAACTCTTTGAGGTAAGCACTAATAATATCCTTATTTTATGGGAAAATGTTGAAGCATGGTGAAGCTAAGTAATTTGACCAAAGTCAGAAAAAAAAAAACCAACTGGACCTGTTAGTGACTGTGATCATGTGAACGTCAACAAAAGATGAACATAGAGATCTTAGTGGCTTAAAATAATAAAATATTACTTTTCATGTAAAATCCAAAATAGGTGTTCCTGATTGGTAGGAAGCCCTCCTCCAAGCAGTGATCCAAAAATTTGGGTTGTTTCTGTGTTGTGATTCCACTGCCTTTTGCATCTGGCTTCCAAGGTCACCATACTTGTCTGTCTCAAGGGGACAGATGGGAAGAGAACATGAAGAATAATTCAAGTTTTCTGGGCAAAGCAAACATGCTTAACACTCACGTTCATGTTTCATTGCTAGACTTTCGTTATGGCCACACGTAACTGTAAGGGAGACCAGGACACGTAGTCTAGTCTTGTGCCAAGAAAGGACATGGTTTGGTGATAAGCCAGTCATTTTTGCCACGGTGACAAAAATGGGACTCTAACCCAGGGACTGTGACCCAAAGCAATTGACCAGTACACTCTCTGTCTTCCTGATCT
Organism: Pteronotus mesoamericanus; assembly: GCF_021234165.1. Taxonomy (NCBI): domain Eukaryota; kingdom Metazoa; phylum Chordata; class Mammalia; order Chiroptera; family Mormoopidae; genus Pteronotus; species Pteronotus mesoamericanus. The sequence goes on from NW_026555277.1 coordinate 5,068,650, forward strand.
TTTCCCAAAAAGCCACATGGAATATATGAGATAGAATCAGAATGCAAATTGTCATTCTTATCTTTGGCTTAGATTCCGCAAAACTGAAGTATTTGCCCTCATTGCAATATAATTTGTATTTAAAATGCTTTCCTAGAGCTGGTATCATAACAGAACCTTAATGATCTGATTCATAAATTCTATATCCATGCGGCTTCTAATACTCCTTAGTATTAGAAAGAGCTTAGTATCTTTCATTCACCAAAATTGACTCTTTGGATCTGCCATCTACTGGGCATTTCTATATTTTTCAGGTTATGTCTACTAAATCCTAAATTAAGCAAGTCAACCTCATTCAAAATTACATTTTTAAGGTATTTACCTAAAAAATAGCAAACAACAACACTGTGACATTTAGGTTTGCCCAGAATTAGATTGTCCTTCCACTGAAATTTTTTTTTTTGAAAAGTGTTTTTCCCCAAGACTACATTAAGTTGTTTGAGCATTCAAAAATGCCTGTATCTTAAGCAAACAATGTCAGAAATCCAATAAGAACACATTATCCTTCTCTGTCTAGTGCCAAATCTTTGTAACTTAGGTTTGCACTTAACAAGACTCTACAAGGTTATCTGGGCTCTTGGGAGTAAATTTTCAGTTTTCTGACCTCTAACTTGTCTGTATCACCTTGCAGTAAGAATCAGGACTATCAGGTTGATATTTTGTTTTTGGTAAAAGGTCCCCTGGTAACCATTCAACATAAAAGGAGACCTTCAGAGCATTAAGACTTCTCCTTTTCTAGAGTGTGACATTTTGGAAAAGGTCACAAAGAACATAACATTTTTCCAAAAAGAACAGGCTTAAAATGCGGTCTAAATAATAAATAAAAGCGCAACCAAGAGATGTAGTTCTTCAAGGTTAATCCTAGTCACTGCAGTTTACAATTTTTTTTTTAGAAAAACAATCACTGATCAAGTGGCATTCACTTCCACTAAGAAAAGATAGAATCACATGGAGTTAGGGGGGACTGTCTCCCACTACAAGGCAGACGAGCTGTTTACCCTCAGTGTTTGGCCCCTGATGCTACAAGATGTTCACCCTCCTCTGGAATGAGAGGGGATCAAACCAATATTAGCTACACTAGGGCTGAGAGGTCTTCTCCCTTTAGTAGGAGTTTAGACAAACAGATACATGTCCGTACATAGAACGTTTGCCCTTAGGAATGCTGAGGGGAAAAAAATCAATGTGAGAATCAAGGATAATATTCAAATATTCCATTTTTTCAACTCTGATTGTTGCTACTTTTTAGAATTACTCAAAAGTGTGGTTGGCGGTGACCTTCTGGAAGGACAGGTATATCACTCTGTTGTCTATCCTGGAGATTCTGACATGCTTTCTCAAATTGTGTTCCCCTTGCCTGTTCTCATCATTGCCTTCCTGTATCCTTCAACAAAGTCACTGTTGCTATCTGTCCCATAAAAATGGAAAAGAGCTAAAGGTCAGTATAGGTGGCTCTTATTTTAATTGCTTTTTCAGAATTTTTCATTGTTTCTCGCTCAAATATAAAATTCTTTAATAGTTCATGTTAGAAAATAGTATGCTCTGTCTTATTAGCCAGTGCTCATCCTTAGCACCTTTAGGTATTATGAAAAAAAATGTGTTTATTGCCCTTCCTTTGCCTTTTCCTTTCCTTTCGTTTCCTTTCCTGATTTGCCGGATAGACAGTCAGTCTATTTTCAGTAATGGCCAGAGGATTGTTACCAAATGCCATAAAGATTCAGTGAAGGATGGCATTGATGCACAAATATTTGTAGGAAACATCAGGACAAAGGGCCTGAGGCTAAGACATGTGGATCAGAAGAACAGTGGGGCAGGAGGACATCTCAGACTCACCCTTCACGTCCATCTCATGCCCATTTGCTCTTCATGGCTATTGGCCCTAATCTTGAATGGACGGTTAACTGATTATTCTCAGATAAAAGTGGGGAAAATCTTTATAATAGTATCTGAAACTAAATTTAATGACTGAATTTAATTTTTATAATTCATAAATGTCATTCTTTTCTTGTTTATGGAAAAGAAAGCAATTTCTGTCATTATGCAAATAACACCTGGTAAAAATAACTAAGCCAAGCTCTGATTCTCTTTTATTCTGGTGTTTTATAGGACTACAGAGATTCAAATAAGAGTCCAAATGAAAAGGCCTGATGCTTTGGTATTTTTTACCAAGATCCAATGATTATTTTCTGATTGTACAACTAAATGGTACTAAAAATAGGAGTGTATCAAAATGCGTTCTTAAAGAGAGAATGCGAGAAGTAGAAATCATTTGTATCTCACTTTTAGAAATGACCACCTATGATAGATAACTGTCGTAATCTGCCCAGATGCCTACTTCAGGGCTATAGGATGGTGTCTGTCCAGAAAGTATCAAGTCATGAAGCATGAAAGAGACATTTATTGAAGAAGGTACAAGATACAAGAAGCACTGTATATAAGACAATGATGCCTCAGTTCCCTTCAGAGTAGGCACCTTGGGACCTCACACCATTCTCCTAATCACTATCAGCTGCACTGTCATATTGTCCTGAATCTTACCAATACTCTGAAATCTCTTCCCTTTCAAAGGTGAATTTATTTTTAGGAAAAGCCAGAAGTCACAAGGCACCAAATCTAGGCTTTAGGGGGGCTGAGTCACTTGGGAGATTTGATGTTTTGCCGAAAAACTCTGCTCCAGATACGATGCATGAGTGGGTGCATTGTTGTCATGAAACTGCCAATCACGAATTGCCCAGAGCTGCACCCTCCTGAGTCATCTGAATAGTTTCCATGGAGGAATGTTTACGATTAATGCAAAATTGGATGCAGATCTGTTTCTCTCCTCGCTCAGTCATTTTGAATGTGCTGGCTACATAGTATGCTCACTCAACTGTATCTACTGCCCCTACTGACTAGTACAGTGAAGTCATCATTGTTCATGCATGCACATTCCAATCCATTCTCCTTGGCTGCCAGGTTACATCAATGTGGTGCAAACCATTCTCATTATATTAATGATGGTTGGACTTTTTATGGACAGACCTTGTATACCCAGATCCCAGTTATCAGGAATATGGCTGCTGACCGCTCATGGGTTTGTCCCTCACTGGAAATTTTACTCAGCTGCCAGAAATTGTTTCAGTGAGGTTATGTCACTTTCTGGGGGTAGCTCAAGCCAATGACTGTTTGACAAAATTGTACAACGTTCTGGCTTCACTGCCTAACTTCGGAATAATCGAAGGGCCTTTCCAGGTCTGAAACACCCAATGGGGCTGACAGAAGCACGCATAGCAGTCCCACTCCAGGTAAGGTGCTCACTCTATCCCACCCTGTTTCCCTCATTGCCATGCAGCTGTATTGGAGGGCACACCCCAATAATCTTTGTGCAGGAAGTCTGTCTCTAGGAACTCAGTCTAAGAAAAGAGCCTTTAACATTTTGATCTATTTTCCCAGTGTACAATGTACAAAACTGAGATCAAATTAAATATATAATTATGTATTTTGTTTTCTAAACTTAATGTTATATTTTGAGTATTTCTATTTTGTTGATTCCTTTTTAAGTATATGTTATCTAGTATCATATTTCAATACAATGATGTGCCATAATTTACTTAATCATGTTTTGACTGTTCAATATTTATGATGTTTTCAATTTTCCCATATTATAAATAATACTATGATGACATCAAGTTGTTTTATATATAAATCTTTGACCGTTTCATTTTATTTCATGAGGATACAACCCCAGAGGAGGCATTACTGAGTCCAAGAATATGAACTTTGTCAAGAATCTCATCATACGTTGCTAAACTGTTTTCCAGAAATATTACACACACACACACACACACACACACACACGGATTTAAATGTCCACTACTACTTAAGATGGTATGACTCTTACCATGCTCTTGCCAGAATTGAATATTGTTATTATACTTAATTCTTCAACACCAACGTGCTATTCCTGGGTTGAAGTCTAAAATTGACCTTTTCATATGACTGTACCCTCTCTTCTTGGATTCCTGCAAACTTGCTTCCCCCACTGTTTCAGTCCTCTGGTGTGGGTCTCTGTCATCAAGCCTGTATATCAGTGCCATGCTAAGCATTCCCTTTTCTAATATATTAGAGTTATTTGAGTAGACTTTGATTATTGATTTCTTGACCTTGTTAATCCCTATACCTTCCCTAGCACCTAGTGTAGGTTCTTATACATGAAAATGTTCAGTACAAATATTTTGTATAATAATTCATTGTCAGTAACATTCATTAATTTGGACACTATATAAATTGCTCTTTTTTGTCATTCAAAAAAAATAAACAGAAGTATCCAATTAGAGAACTACTGGTGTTGATTGTAGATCAGAGGTCCTTAACCTCTGGACCTCAGACAGTACTGGTCCAGGCTTGTTAGGAGCTGGGCCGCACAGCAGGAGATGAGATTGAATGTAATGCACTTGAATCATCATGAAATCATCTCTCCACTCTAGTCCGTGGAATAATTGTCTTCCATGAAACCGGTCCCTGAAGAGGTTGGGGACCACTGTAGATACAACAAAGGCAATTATATACTATAATATAGTATTTGGATGGGCAGGTCCTTTGATGCTAATGTAGTTTGTTTTCTATTTTTGAACCCGAGGGTAGTTAAATGTTGGTGCTTAAGAATTTAAAACAGAGCCCTGGCTGGTGTGGCTCTGTGGATTGAGTCTTAGCCTGCAAACCAAAGGGTCGCTGGTTTGATTCCTCATTCGGGCACATGCCTGGATTGCAGGCCAGGACCCCAGTGAGGAGCCCCTGAGAGGCAACCACACATTAATGTTTCTCTCCCTCTCTTTCTCCCTTCTTTCCTCTCTCAGCAAAAATAAATTTTAAAAAAGAATTTAAAACAGAAACCGTAAAAAATGTAATTTTCTCATTTATTTACTTATTTTAGTATATTTATTTCAGTAAATTTATTATTCTAAAGCTATGGTCTTGGACTTATAGCTTAGTAATATTTAATATATTGTGAACACAGTTGCATAAATATGCAGTAATATTTGTTGAACAACTAAGTAAAATCTATTTAGAGCAACTCAAGCCTGCAGTTTATCTTTAAGATAAATGAATTAACTAAACTGTGGTGGCTGTGTTCTTCAGGCCACATGGAACTGAATTTTAAATAGCTTAGACCAGATTCTCCCCAAATGCTTTTCTCATTCAAGGGGAAAATCCGAAAATCTGTTCTGTTTTCAAGAACGTCAAATTGCAGTTTCCCACCCTGACTCACATCTCCAGTTTCTGAGCAGTTACTGAGTTCTTTGTAGAAAATTCCTATTGGCTAAAATCAATGAAACAATTTTAAAACTCCTACTCAATATTCTTTGCTACAAAATAATTAACTTGAGAGCTGTAATGTTTGAGCAGACAAGCAGACCAATTTTTTATCCAATAGTCCAAAAGTCTCTAAATGTTGGGTGGTACAATTCATTTTTAGAAACCAGCATAAGAACTAGGGTATTTTTATTTACAAGTTTAGCAATGGTTATATGGCAGTAAAATGAATTTATAGAGTAAGGATTTTCTACTCCCTCCAGTGCATGAGGAATGTAAAACTGTCCCGGGCCTTCTTGTGATAAATTTAAGATAGGTAGGCATTTAAGAGCAAAAGGGAAAGTGAGGAAGTTCAAGGATAAGGATCTTAATAATTTCCTCAAAATGACTCCCGGGAGACTTCAAGCACCAAGATTAAATGCCTTTCCTGTGAACCCGTTAAGGTTCTCTGTCTTGGGTCCTATGTAGATAGAGACACAGGTGAGAGAGAAATGAGTTGCCTTCAATAATCAAAACAAATCAAAATGCTAATGAGATAAGGGTAGAAAATGTAGACAGCACTTCCATCCCAGAAATGTAAATGACTGAGATTATAAAATCAAAATACTCTCACATTTTATTAATGTAGGCTCATCAATAAAATCTCTCAATATCAGATACCTGCAGTTTAGTAAGAAAAGACAACACTTCAAACTCATGCAACGAGAGGTGTGACGTAGGTCCAAGATTGCATTATGAATGCTCATATAATTCCTCACATTGGCGAGATTTTAAAAAGATGCTTAAAACAAGAATGTGAGCCGACTGGCTGTTCAAATTAGAAGAGTAGGTGTCAAGTTGCACAGACAGTAATATAAAGCAATGTAGCAGCCCATTGGGATTCACCTAATCATTAAACAGTGGTTAATAGATCAAGTGATTTATTAAAGCTTTGGCAATTAATAAATAACTGCTGATTTCACATGAAGAATTTATGCTGTTACTCAAACACATGATAAATACTATGATTCATTTAATCAATACTTTACAGCATTACCAAATTTATTTATAGCATACTATGTCAGAACACATGAACAAAACTATATTTGGTGGAAATCAGTGCTTAACTTGGCTAATTCACTAGAATCAGTTGACTATCACATTCTGGACCCAACCCATTCTGAATTTATGTACTTTCACATTACAGGTATTTCTTAATATCATACTGCCTTTTAAAAGTCCATTTTTTAAAAAGTGTTTCAAGTAGAGTAGAACAAAATAAAATAAAGACATTTTAGAAAAAAATCTTTCTTCTCTTTTAACCTATCAATATTACAATAAGTATCCACTATTCCCCTAGGACGAGTGGGAAAAGTTGTACAGGTGAAGAAAAATTTAAGTATACCAAACTATCTTTAGAGAGAAAGGATTCAGATAATTATAAAAATGATTATAATGCATTTACGTTAAATTCAGCATTTACCTAGGGCTGACCTTTCAAGAAACACAATAAGTGTGCTTCTCCAAAGAGTCAGAATTTTCACTCTGAGTGCTAGGCAAGATTTAGCTTTTCAATTCCTCTCAGATTTCCCTGAACTCTGAATTATACACACACACACATAAAGCTGTTGATGATATGTAACATGTTTCAATAGACAAAGGCTATATAATCAAAGATTCAAGGGGAGAGACAAACATGGGAGATTGCTTCGGAGCCCTCATTTGTCCATTTAAAACACTCTAGTGCACTTTCACGCAGGCCCAGAGAGTAGGGGCTTGGTAAAATTTGACCCTTCAATCCCATTTTATATAGTTCTCCACCAGAATAGAGTGTATCAGCTTTCAGGGATTAAACTATTTGGATGATTGGTTGTAAGGCATTAATGACTTGGAATTTGGTAGAATATAGGATATGAAAAGCAGAGTAATGACCCCTGAAAAATATCCGTGTCCCAATCCCTGGAACTTGTGACTATATTAGGTGATATGGCAAAAGGAAAATAAGGTTGCAGATAAAATTAGGATTGCTTATCAGCTGGAGGTTACCCTGGATCTCCAGGCAGGCCCAATGCAATGACAAAGGTTCTTACACGCAGGAGAAGGAGGCAGGAGAGTAAGTCTCAGAGAAGGAGATGCAATGACAAGAAGCAAGGTCAGAGTAATGCAGTGTGAGAAGTATTCAACTCTCATTGCTGGCATTGAAGATGGACGAAGAGGGTCATGAGCCAAGGAATGCATCAACCTGTAGAATCTAGAAAAGGTAAGAAAAATAGATTCCCCACTAAAGCCTCCAGAAATGAGGCTTGCTAGTGCATTGATTTTTAGCCTAGTGAGGGATGTCAGTTTTCTGACAGACAGAATTGTAAGAGGTTAAATTTGTATTGTAAAGTCATTACGTTTGTAGTAATTTGTTATAACGGTAATAGGAAACCAAAACAAATACATTGGTATTGAGTGTGGGGTGCTGCTGTAACAAACATCTAATAATGTGGAAGTGGATTTGGAATTGTGCAGTGGGAAGAGGCTGAAAAAAATTTGAGAAGCAGATACAAAATGCCTGGATTGCTTTAAACAGACTGAAAATACAACTATATGGGTGTTAATGACTCTGCTAATGAAAGTGTAAAAGAAAATGAGAAATATATTACTGGAAACTGAGGGAAAGAGTATCTTCATTATACAGTGGCAATAAACTGAGCAGAATTGTGTCCTTTAGTAGTGTGGAAAGCAGAACTTGTAATGATGAAACTGAAAATTCTAAGCAATGGTGTGGTTTTGTGTCTTCTTGCATCTTGTAGTAAAATTTGAGAGGTGATAAATGGAGGAATAACTGTTAAACACAAAATAACCAGGGTTTGATGATTTGGGATATTTTTAGCCTATTTTTATTCAAACAGTCAGTGTCCAGTCACACCAAAGGCTACATGAAGAGATTAGGGTTAGTTCCCCTCAGAAATCTCAGGAGAAGCTAAAAACTGAGATGGGATTAGCTAGAAGAGATCTGTTAGGGAACCTCTTGTCTAAGGGAGTGAATCTCCATGATATACACAGGAGACACACAAGTTTTTTGAGAATTTTTATCAGTAGAAACATTGTCATATTGGACTGAAAAAGACAGAGAATGTGAAATTTAAACTGGATAGTAAAGAGAAAATGAAGAGAAAATTCAGTGATTTCAGCATTAAAAAAAAGAAACATTGAAGTAAATGTTAGTTTGTAAGCAGAGCTCACCTGGAAGTGTCACAGTTTACTCCTCTTTTTTGAGAACTGAAAGTTAGAATCAAAGTCTCTTGGAAGAAGAAGAAACTGTTAGATGATAAGTGTTCAATTTTCTTCAAAAAATAAGACACAGGTAAAAAAAAGGAAAAATAATAAGTTCATACTCATTTGCATGACTATATTGATACTATTTTAAATAACAGCAATTATGTAACAATTTAGTGGATAAAATATATGTAAAAACTTTTAGTTTCACCAATACTTAGAATTTTTTTATCTTAGAACAGATCTTCCCAGGATGAGATACTTCTTTAATAAGTCAAATATGCAAGCACCTAAAGTGACAAAATATTTATAAAGAGATTAAAAAATGTGATGACTTTATATTGCTAAATCTTTCAGTTAATAGACAGTCGTCATTTAAAGGCACGGGAGGGCAATTCTTTCTAATAGCTCTCCTTGTTTAAACTTCCTCCCTCCCCTCCTTGTACCCCTAATATAAAAGTGGTTAACATTTGTGGTGAATCTATTATATCCCAGGTTCCAGGCTTTACAGAACCTGGATGCATTATTTCATACATTCTCACAAGACATAATAAGGTATGTGCCATCATCATCTCTATTTTTCAGGTGAGGAAATTGAAGCACCAGGGAGGGAGTAGAGTAGCTTGCCCAAATGGCAAAGTAGGACTTTAAATTTAGCTCTTTGTAATTTGGGGAACACAGCTCTTAGCTAGCACATTATCCTTCTTTTTTAACTATCTACAAATTCACTGCTCTTGTTTGAAGTTTTCTGGTATACCTGAAGAGCAGCATGTCAGGTCCAAAGCACAGGTTTCTCAATATGGCAAATATGTATAGTATCCTTCTTACAATATTCCTGCCTGAGGCTAGGGGGACAAACTGAATTAAATAGAAAATGCTTGAAGTTGAGATCGACTGCCTATGTGCTTTCAGAAAGGAATAGTAGTAACAATAACATTGATTGCTTATATATGTGGTCCATCCATAGAGTATCCAGCGATGTACTATTAAAAATACAGACATTTATGGAAGAAGATACAAGATACAAGAAACATTGTACATAGGACAATGATGCCTGAGTCCCCTTCAAAGTATGCACCTTAGGAACCTCACACTGTTCTCCCAATCACCATTGCTGCCCTGTCATGTTTTCCTGGATCTTATCAATGGTCTGAAATCTCTTCCCTTTCAAAGGTGATTTTAGTTTTGGGAAAAGGCAGAAGTCACAGAGTGCCAAATCTGGGCTATAGTGGGCCTGAGTCACCTGGGTGATTTGATGTTTCACCAAAAAATTCTGCAGGAGATGTGATGCATGTATAGTCAGGTTGTCATGATGATGCTGCCAATCACAGTTGCCCATAGTTGTGAACTCAACCATCTGAATAGTTTCCATGGAGGAATGTTCAAGCTTAATGCAAAATTTGATGCAGATTTGTTGTTCTACTCACTCAGTCATTTTGAATGTGACAGGAACACTATATACATGTTCACTCAATAGCATCCACAACCCCCACTGACTAGTACAGTGAAGTCGTCATTGTTCATTCATGCACATTCCAGTCTACTCTCCCTGGCTGCCAGGTTACATCATTGTCATGCAAACCATTCTTGTTACATTAACAATGACTGGACTTTTTATGGACAGACCTCATTATATTATAACAAATACCGGGCCAAGGGCTTCCCATAATTTATCTTGTTTAATCTTCACTCACAAGCCTATTTTACAAGAGTGAATTGATGCCTAGAAAGCTTATCAATCAGCCTGAGATCACAGAGCTGGTTATAACTATGAGTTTAGGCTCCAGACCCATAGTGGAACCACTATGATTCCTGCCTTACGTGGAGCTACATGTGTAGGTTTTTGCATAGGAAAAATTTTGGTAGGTTAAACAACCTGTTCATTTTAGGTTCTATTTAGGCATTCAAGTAGGGGAAAATCACACAGCATGAGGACATGAACATGTTGTGCCTGAAATATCCTTTGGCAGCTCAAGACATGTTCCAGATGGGCTATAGTCTTATAATCTTTAAGTGTGGAATAAATTTTCCTTGCTTCAATTGTCGGAACCACCTTAAAATCCTGGGACAGCTTTCCCCTCATCCATTTTCAACAGGTTGGTATTGTTGTTTCTCCATCTGCTCTATCACAGGGTCTCTGGCAGTTCCTATCTACATGGGCCCCTGAGTCATAAAGAGTGGGTACTTAGTGACTAGATTAGGTAAGCACTCAGTGTTCCATCTTTAATGACATGATTTACAGTTGAATATGGACTTCAATATAATTTGTTAACATTTTACACTGTAAATGGATCTAAAAACAGTTTGGAATAGGGAATAGAGAGGGAAATCATTTCTAATCATAGTCTAACTGATAAATGTTATGGTCTGAAATTTACCCTAATGTTTTAGTATGGGCTTTTTCCCCTTTCTTCTATTAGAAGTGACTTTAGCTGTATAATAACAGATTTCAAAGTTTGCCTTAATATTTTCCTGTTATTATTTTCTTCTCCATGTTGGTGGAAACAAGATATGAGTTGTTGCTAGGAAAACATTAACAGCCACCAACCAGTTCCCTGACATTTGAACAAGCTTAGAAGTCCATCAGGAGTACACTGTGAATCAAAGCTGGTTTAGATAATTTTACACCCACATCAGTCATTGACTATTCCTGACAAACTGTACAAAGGGAAAAAGAACTCATAATATTCTACAGTATACCTCCAAGTCTCCCACCTGGAGAATCAGAATTTCCTTCAGCTTAAATATTGCTGATGTGTACCCATAAGAGGAGAGACCATAAGAAAAATGTCAATATACATCAAAACTGACCTGTTGAAAAGAAGGTTGTTTCAAAACCAATAGGCAGATTAATAACTTTCTAGGTAGTAGAATATAAATAACACCATTGGAGAGATCCTCGTCCTAATTTTTTTCCCATAGTTTTGAGCACAAAGTGTACAACACCCATATTCTTATTTCTTTGCATTAAAATGTAAAGATCTGATAGGGATAGTAACTGAGGTCATGTAATAATAAATACCTAAGTTTTCATGAGAAAGGAACTCTATGACTGGTAACAGAGTCAGGAGAGACATGACTTAGGGAAGTGAGGATGGAGGGTTTGAGATGGGTGGGCAACTGGAGGCAAGAAGATGGACTGAGTCAAGGTGGAAAATGAAGAGCAAAGAAACAACGAGGGAAGAGAGGCAGAGGGAAGAGTTTTGAAAGAAACGTTAGCCATACTGGCAACTTTAAAATTTTTCCAAGAGTCAAGCTTGAGTATATACAGATAGAGTTGTCAAGTTGGCAATATTTATCAAAAGGATTACACTTGTTTACGCCTTTGATATAATAATTCTCTTTTAAAGATTTGAGCCTAATATAATAATCTAAACATAGGAAATTCACATCATTATTTATAATACCAAAAACTTGGCAACCATCAAAATGTCCAACCATAGGCTAATTACTGAGTAAACCATGTCTCTCTATTCAATTAAATCTTGCAAATACTTTCACATTTATGTTTTAAAGAATATATAACAAGTATGTTCATGATACAAAGTTAAGTTAACTAAAAATATACAAAATTTAGAGTGATTGTTCCACTAAAAATGCACTAACATGTTGACTGGGGCATATCAATGTTTTTTGTTGATGGGATTATAGATGATCAACCTCTCCCCCTGCCTTTACCTCATCAATTATTTCTTTTGACAATCTGTACTTTCCAGAGGCTTTTTAATAAGCCAGTGTGATTTTTGTTATGGGAACTATTTGAGTATCAACATCACTATGATCCCAAGGCTGGACCCCCAAGGCTAGCCAGGTTTATTCATTTGCTCTGGAAGTTTTGCGTTTAATCAATGACAACCATCCCAGAGACAAGAGAGATCCCTTGGGTCAAGGATGCGGGATTAGGCAGCCTCGCTCCGGTCCCTGCGGCTGGCGGCGGAGCCGTGCGCCTCCTCCGCCGCCGCCGCCATATTGTCTGTGTGAGGAGAGGGGAGAGCGGCCGCTATGGCCGCCGCTTGCACCACAGCTTGAGGAAAAGCCTTCTGAAACGAAGTCTTACACCCCTCGCTCCCCGTGGCCTCTGGACACGGTGACCGCCAGATCGCCAAACCTCACGTTCAGCTGTGTTCGCCAAGCTGTCTGACGTGTGGGGACCCGTGCCCGGCAGGGCCAGAGTTCTGTCACGCGGCCGGTAACCCGCCCAGACCCCGGGAGTACTGGGTGGAATGGGGAAATCAAGATGGCTACCGGCCGGTTCGGAAATGAGGCCGGGGTCAATATAGTGAAGTATTTGAAGCCATCAACATCACAAATAATGAAAAAGGTGTTGTTAAAATTCTCAAGCCAGTAAAGAAGAAGAAAATCAAGCGCGAAGTAAAGATTTTGGAGAATTTGCGAGGCGGTCCCAACATCATCACACTGGCAGACGTTGTAAAAGACCCTGTGTCGCGAACCTCCGCCTTGGTTTTTGAACCCGTAAACAACACAGACTTCAAGCAATTATACCAGACGTTAACAGACTATGATACTCGATTTTACATGTATGAGATTCTGAAGGCCCTGGATTATTGTCATAGCATGGGAATTATGCACAGAGCTGTGAAGCCCCATAATGTCATGATTGATCATGAGCACAGAAAGCTACAGCTAATAGACTGGGGTTTAGCTGAGTTTTACCGTCCTGACCAAGACTGTAATGTCCGGGTTGCTTCTCGCTACTTCAAAGGTCCTGAGCTACTTGTAGACTCTCAGATGTACGATTACAGTTTGGATATGTGGAGCTTGGGTTGTATGCTGGCAAGTATGATGTTCCGGAAGGAGCCATTTTTCCATGGACAGGACAATTACGATCAGTTGGTGAGGATAGCCAAGGTACTGGGGAGAGAAGATTTATATGACTATATTAACAAATACAACGTTGAATTAGATCCACGTTTCAATGATATCTTGGGCAGACACTCCCATAAGCGATGGGAACACTTTGTCCACAGTGAAAACCAGCACCTTGTCAGCCCTGAGGCCTTGGATTTCCTGGACAAGCTGCTGCGACACCATCACCAGTCATGGCTCACTGCAAGGGAAGCCACGGAGCACCCCTATTTCCATACTGTTGTTAAGGACCAGGCTCGAACGGGCTCATCTAGCATGCCAGGAGGCCGTACGCCTGTCAGCAGCGCCAGTACGATGTCAGGGATTTCTTCAGTGCCAACCCCTTCGCCCCTCGGACCTCTGGCGGGCTCACCAGTGATTGCTGCTGCCAGCCCCCTCGGGATGCCTGTCCCAGCTGCCGCTGGCGCCCAGCAGTAATGGCTCCTTCTGTCTCCTGATGCCTGAGCAGAGGTGGAGGAGTCCACTCTCTCCTTGATGCAGCTTGCGCCTGGCAGGGAGGGGTGAAATACTGAAGAAGCACCGTGTCTGAACTGTTGCTTGTGGAATTATAGTAGTTCAGTCATAAAAAAAATTATAATAGGCTGATTTTCTGTATCTTTTTTTCCTGTTTTTTTAAATTCAAACTTTTCATAACTCAGGGGATTCCCTGAAAAATTACCTGCAGGTGGAATATTTCACGGACAAATTTTTTTCTCCCCTTCCAAATTCAGTTCCTCATCACTAAAGAACAAAGATAAACCAGCCTCAGTTCCAGCAGCTGCAGTTGGGTGGAGATTTCTTCCCATGCCCACCATTGCTCCCCTACCATCCCACACTTTGGGGGTTTTGTACCTCATTTTGTTTTTCAGAGATTACAAAAATGTAGCTTCTTCAAGGGAGGTAGGAAGGAAGGGGGACCCAACTATAAAAGCAGCATCCTGCTAGTCATTTCCATCACCTAACTCCAAAAGTGCTTCAGTGGGGTTCTCCTAGTGAATTTAATGGAAATATGTCTTAATAGTTAATTGAAATGCTGAAAAATTACCCCAAGTCCTGAAAACTTCTGTTCAGTATAAATCATGTCTTATTGACCTGACCCTAAAGCTAACTCACTTATAAGTTCAGTTTCAGTTTAGTTTAAAACTTGAATAACCTTCCCTTCCAGGCTCTTTACCTTGGTCCTCTCCTCTTTTGTCTCCCAACCTATATAGCTGGTAGGAGGGAGAAGGCAAAATCTTTTTCAGTTTTCTTTGACTTGGCCATTTTGAATTCAGGTAGTTACTAGGTGTAACTTACTGCTTTTTACAAAAGAAAAAACCTTGTTTATATGGGTTTCTTGCTAACAATGCTTTAAGAGCTAATGGGAGATGTGGCCACACTGTTTCATTTTAAGCTTTCTACCTTCTTTTCCTCTTACCTTCCCCTATCCTCACATGCCATCCAGTGAGAAGACCTGCCCCTCAGTCTTGTAAATGTATCTGAGAGGTAGGAGCAGAGCCACTGTCTCCAGTGAAACTGAAATGGTAGACCTGTAATTATGGGAAAACTATAAACTCTCTTGTTACAGCCCTTGCTGTGTGTATATATAATACTTTGTCCTTCATTATGTGAAAGATCCAGTGTTGGAATTCTTTGGTGTAAATAAACGTTTGGTTTTATTTATCAAGGTTAGATTTAAGTTCCCTGTGTAAAGGTCTCGCTGGGTGGGTATCTCACGTTCACATCTGAGGGGCCTGCAGCCCTGTATCGTGGAGGCTTCCTAAGCCCCCATTTTTATACACCCCTCGTTTGACCCATGGTACCGGGAAGGGCAGAGAGGCCTTAAAAAAACACCACAAGCCAAAGCGTCTCTGGGGATTAAGGATCCTTTGCTATAAAATTCATTTTGTGTCTCAGCAATGCAGGGATTGAGGATGGAAAAAGTCATCAGTTTTTGTGTGTTTGTGTGTATGTAAAGTGGATTTTCCACTGTAATCCAACCACCTAAGTTTATCGGGTGCTTCACTGAGGAAGCCTAGTTTTTTAAGCACAATAGCAAAACCATCAGCTCTGTATTTTTTCCTGTTAATTTCATTACAGTAGCTGCTTGTGGGGACTAGGAAAAATTCTTCCAACATTTTAAAGCCTAAAGTCTTAGTTCCCCATTCTCCTACCTTTATAGATTCATAAGCCTTTCTCACCTGGGCATCATAGGTAAATGTAATTATATGAGGCGTTGAATTTAATGAATTTACCTAACTTTGTAACCCATCTTGGCTCTAGTAACGTTATCAAGGTGATGGCTTTAGTGAATATAATGGTGAACTTTAGAGAAAGCTGAAGCCTCCTTTTATAATGCTTCTTAACTGTAGGGAAAACATTCTGACTGTGTGGCAGGGTGGTTTTTTCCTTGTGGCCACTTATAGTGGATATTTACTGTTCTTGACCCTTTTATGCCCTAGAATGCTGTGGGGGTTAGTTACCATGTTGAATTTGTGCAGAAGCTAAAAGCACCAGATGTGCCAGAGATGCAATTTGTGATTACATTAGCACTGGATTGTGATTTGAACAGGACACTTATGACTAATAAAATTCTTTCTTTTTAGGTGGGGAGGAGGGTTGTTGTAAATCAAGACTTCACACCCCCATCCTTGTAGCTCAGAATCTAGGTGTAGCAGAGGCTGATGTGGGGAGCTACAGACAGATGAACCTCCAAACACCCATCAGACCTTGCAAGAAATTGAAGGTGAATGCAGAGGACTCTGAAATGCCGCCCAAGAGCCTTTTAAAAGAAATAGAAGTTTTTAAAATGCTACTTAAGGAGTCACTGCAGAAGCATGAAAAAAAAAAGACTCAATTGGGTGGGTGGGTGGGGGGCAAGGGTTTACAGAGTAACAACTTCTTTGTTGGTGTAAGTTACCTCATCTGTATACCTTGTATTGGGACACTTTATTTCTCAGCACTACCTGTGTCTGTTTTGATCAGATGGCAGGAAATGGAATGCCAATATAAAACAGTTGTGTTGGCAGTTACTCTGAAAGGTTTTCTAAGTAATTTTTAACTTTGTTTTAAGTGGGCTTCCCCCCATTTTTAAGTTTGAAGTCAGAAGTCCCCCCTCTCCCTCTCGATTTATTGGCTGTAATCATATTGTAATTGGTATAACTAAAACATAACTGTGCTGGGAAGAAGTTGTGCCATGAAGGTCTTTAATTTTTTTTTTAAATAAAAACATTAAAACAAATGAAATATCAAAAAAAAAAAAGGATATGGGATTAATTCTTCTTTCCTAGCAGTCTCTAAACAAGAATTAAAAATTTACCACCAACACAGAGAAAAAAAAGACATTCAGATCATTGTATCAGATCAATTAGTTGAGGGCTATCTGTCACATGAAACACGTAAATAAGTTTTGGTGGAAATTGCAATGTCTTGAGAATAATTATTCAAAGTTGGCCTAAATGTTAGCCAGAAAGAAAGGCCCTTTTGCGATGGTGATGTGAGGAGGTGCAGATGCTCTGTCATCCTGTGAGTCCAATTCTGGCTGATCCTGATAGTGAGCAGATGAGCGGTTATTGCTGCCATAATTGGATTTTATTAAGATAGGAGACAAAAATAGAGGTAGATCTATTTCTTCCCTTAGAGATGTGACATTTTAAAAGATATCCCTGCCGGTGGAGAATTTGGTGAAGGCTGCTCTTTTATAAGGGAAATTTAAAAAAAAAACATGTTGTGTGATGATTCATGTGAGGATGTCAACCTTTTAAATGAGGACAGCGTATTATTTAAATGCTGAATAATCCTGGTGTATATTTGATATTTCAGAGAAGCGTTTACTTGTAAATTAAATGAGTCTTTTCAAGACTCAGAGTTGGGTTGGACCACCACTAAAACAAGAGGCAGCAGGCAGAGCTGGGTTGGAATCCCCATCCACTACCTTAGAAACATATTTCATATCTTTCAGCCTCATGTTTTAATCCATAAAAAGTAAGTACTACTAATAATGACTAGGCACTATTCTAAATACTTCAGACACTTTAACTCATTTAATTCTTACACTGACTTCATGAGGAAAGTACCTTTAGGAATAAATAAAACCATGTGTATGAGGCATATTCCATACACAGCACACCTAGAGTGGCACAATAAATTTGGTCCCTCTCTTTTAACAAGAAGGTTCACAATCCTGGTCCACAACCTACTTATACATGAATAGTGAGCGGTTTGTTGGACCGCGCAGCTTTTGCTATTTCCTTTCCATTTGGACAGATAGGAATACTTTTGTTTCTACTAACAGGAGATCCTGAGATAAGATTATAGATGCAAGTAGTTTATCTGGAGAATGAATAAGTAATAAGGAAAGGGGAAAAGTTCATTAACGTGTAGATTAATAAGTGAGCCATTGCTCTGGACATTTGGGGTTCAGTCCTACTGGGGTCCTTCTGGGAGACTGCTTAAAAAATACCTGAATGTCTTTTTCAGGGAGCTAGGGAATTTATGTGACTGCTTGAGGGTCACCCCTGAGCCATCGACCCCCCTAGCTTCTGATCTTCTCCATGTTCACGTTGAACAAGATGTGACACCCAGACAGGGACAGTGACCTGAGGAGTGAGCAGAGGGGACACTCACAGCTTCTGCTGTGGTTAAACAATAACATAATGTAATAGTAAAACATCAGGTTTACTTTGGAAAGAGTTACCGAATTTCAGTAATGCTACGTTTTCTTCATTTGAGTAGCTCTGATTTCTTTTTTTTTTTTAAATTTTGTACTGTATATTTCGCATTACTATTTAGTCCCCTTATACCCTCCACTCTGCAATCACCACACTGTTGTTCTTGTCCATGAGTCCTTTTTCCTTTTTGCTCAATTCTCTATCCCCTAACCTCCCCCTCCCTTAGCTATTATCCTGCTCTCTACCTATGAGTCTGTCTTTATTTCTAAATGCGTATGCCATGCACAGGCTCAACAGAAATCACATCACATCTTTGGATTTACATAAGACATGGATGCACAGAGGGACCATTTAACAAATTATTCTAGTTATTCACAACAAACAAACATATAGAAACTGTTTTTGCTTGTTCCCAGCCATATACTCCAAACCAAACACAAAGCTATGAAGTATTAGACAAAGGTATTATCAGAAGGGGAGACATCAGCTGAAAGATCGTGGAAGGGGAGGAGAAAGAAACTTACAATGGAATTGCATCAAAGGCAAATGCAATTGATGGACCTAGAAAAACCCAGAAGAATAGACCCTCATACTAGCATAATCATCAAGGGACAAATTCACTTTCCAAGTAATTCAATGGCTTAGAGGCAACAAATATTTGGACTGAGGTGGGAAATAAGATGAAAACAATGGCCCTTGAAATCTGACAAACCTTGGGCTATCTCAGCATAAATGTTGCAAGTAATTTGCCGGGACTTCTCCCAGCAAGAGATTCAAACACAATAATCACTACAATGGCCTTCCAGCAAACTAGACATAAAGGACAGACCCAGTGTGAGGTATTGAGAAGCAGTAAACAGGACAATTAAAGGGAAGTATAGGTTCTGAATTAATTGGCAGCCCAATTCATTCACTGGCTTTACAAAAAAAAAAAAAGGAAGACATCTCCTTGCTTTTCAAAAGCTCATGTTCTACTGTGGAGGACAAATGTGTAAGTAGACAATTGGAATGTCCTCTGATAAATGTCACAATCCAATTAAAAAGAAGGCCCTTTGGTATGACAGAAGAAGTTAATTAAGACCGTGGGAGGTTTGGGAAAACACCATCTTGTTGCTAATGCCTTTTCAGAGATTAGAAGCACAGCATAAATATTTAATTTGGAGATACGGGATGGATGGATAAGCCTGGAAACAAAGGTTATCAAACGCATATTGCCATATCAAATATTTCATCCATACGGGAATGGTGAGAACAAGGGCAGGGTTTAGCTTTCTTGGAAGTCAGACCTTAGCAGAGTGGCAAACCAAGCTCAGTAATCCAACATACGGGATCATGTCCCATATATGTAAAATAAGTGTGTTTTGTAACAGCAAAATTTCTTTATTCTAGCATCTAATAGTAAAGTTCATACATTTTAAACATTTGCCTGGGAAGGAAAATGTTGGCTTCACTTCCTATTAATTTGTTCATATTTAATTTATTTGCTCAAGCTTCAAAGCTGTGGAAATGCTAATATATTACGCCGCTGTAACCAAGGGATGTGGACTCAGAATGAGAAGGACACTTGAGGCAACCCTCCCCCTCTATCTCGATTTGAGCCCGGTGTGTGTGTCGTGGGGGCGGGCTGTGGGGAACTTTCTGTCAATTTCCCCTTCATTGAAAACTCTCCTCTCCCAAGGGCACTCCCAGGAGGACAGACATGTCTTTATTCAGCCAGGCCCAGTTTCAATAATCAGTGATATAAGCAAAGCTTTTTTTGCTGTACGCAGGTGGAGAGACACATTGGTCCCGATGTAATAAACTGCATCATCAAATGAGATGACTTGTGTATTCCAGTCATCGGGCTGGAGCATTGGGACCCAGTGTCTTTAACCATGAACAAACAGATCTAATATGAAGGGACCAGGAAACAGCACGCATGTTGAGTGTGTTCGGGGACTATCGCCCATTACATGGGGCAGACAGAATAGTGCCTGAAGTTCCCTGGGATTCTGGGTGGAAGCCGTGGGTGATCGTCACGGCCCTCCGGCCCTGGGAGTCAAAGCAGACTGTGAACTACTGTTGTGCATTAGGAAGAGCTGAGATGGGACTAGAACAAGGGAAGGGACGACCACATTAACTCGAGGATAACACAAAACTACTTTGGTATTTCCCCCAAGTCACTTTAGACCTGTATTTTGGCTGCACTTTTATTATTCTATATTGTCTGGGATGCCCTAAATATGAGTGCAGAGGAAAAAATGTTTGAAAATGTAATGTTTAAAATTTGTTTAAATATGAAAAAGCCAATAATAAGTGAAGCCAACTCCTTCCTTCTCTGAAAAATGTTGAAAAACTTGAAACATACTATGAGTTGCTAGAATAAAAGAATTCTATTATTAAAACAAAAGGATAATATGCAGAGGCAATTAGTTAGCTTGAAGAAAAGTTCAAATCCAGCTGAACTCACTTGGAGACCCTATGTGGATGGAGAAGGCAGGCAGAAGTTTTAAGCTGTGCTTCTCAAACTTTAGAGTATATGAACTACCTGGGAATCTTGCTAAATGCCGATGGGTGGCCTTGGGTACAACACAGGAATCTGTATTTCTCACATGGTTGATTTCTAGCATGTTGAACAGATGAACACTATTGGCAGAGGGACCACACTTTGAGTACCAAAGGTCTGTGCTTCTCCACCGTGGGCTTTCCTTTGTTGTGTCATTCAGAAGATGTGACTTTGTATAGGTTTGTCTGTTAAAGAACTTTGCCATCATTGTGCTAATAGGAATCTCTGGGGGGAAAAAAAGTCAGTAGTGAAAAGTACAAAGGATATGGCATTTTTAAGATCCGGGATTAATTCCAAGCTCTTCATTGATTAATTTTGTGACCCTTGGTGAGACTCAGTTTCCTCAGCCACAAAATGTTTATAACAATCTCTGTGTTCCTATATCTGGGGATGGTCTGTAAGAGTGAATGATGGTAGCTATCATTAGTTGTGTGCTTAGTAATTGCAATGTGATAAGCCCTTTCAATATAATAATTAACTTAATAACAATTGACTGAAGTAAATACTACATTATTGGAACCTCCCTGGGGGGCGTGGGCCCCTATAAATGATCACAATCTGAGTCAGAGAGAGTAAGTTCGAAAACTCATTCCAGAGAAAATGCCCAAGGTAGAGAGAGTGGCGTGACTTCAATATCAGATAAAGTGAACTCATTCATCAAGGGACAGTTTCCAGAAGGCTGGTACCTGTGTGAAGTTTCACAGTAAAGAGGATAGACAAGAGAATATGATAATCCTGGCTGATTTTTTTCTTGCTTTCATAAAAATAAAAGTAACGCATTCAAGGAGCTCAAGCAACTCCAGTCAGGGTAAATACAATTAAAGCAACACTTAGACAAATCATAGGCAACCTGCTGAAAACAAGCTACAATAAAAAGTCTTAAACCTTAATAAGACAAAAGACATCACAAATTAGACAACAATGGTAAGAATGTAGCAGATATCTCACTAGACATAGGGATAGGCGGAAGAGAAGGGAACAGTAGGTACAAAAAGAAAATGACATCAACACAGATTTCAACATCTAGCAAAGATATTTTTCAGAAATGAAGCCAATAAAAACATTTTCAGATAAACAGAGGCTGAGAGAATTATTTACCAACATACAAAGTTACATCACAGGAAATGCTAAAATGAATTCTGTAGGCAGAATGGAAATAACACCAAAGGGAAAGTCAGCTATACAGAAATAAATGAGGAACAGAGTAAAACATATGCACATGGAAAAGTAAAAGAATGTTTTTATTTTTCAAAGTTAAAAAAACCATTTATTGCAAAAACTTAATATCATGTTTGAGATTTTTACCAAAAGTTTATATAAAACTTGACAATTATAATTTACATTAAGGGAGAGTAAAAGGGATTAATTATACTGCTGCAAGGTTTTAACATTTTATGTGAAGTGCTATAATATTATTTCTAAGTTGAATGTGATAAATTAAGGACACATATTTTAATACCTGAAGCAACGATTAAATAAATAAAACAAAAGTTATTGTTAAAAAGCCAACAGAAAAATTAAAATATAATACTAAAAATATATTTTTATTGATTAAGAATAAGCTAGTAAAAGAATAATAGAAGTAAAAAAGCAGATTGAACTAACAGAAAACAAAGAACTATGTTAGATTTAAATACAACAATATCAACACTTGTATTAAATAGATATAATCTAATTGTTTCATTTAAATGCAATGATTGTCAGACTAATTAAAAAAGCAAGACTCAATACTACAGTCTTCAAAAAATGTATTTTAAATATAAACACACAGGTAGCTTAAAACTTAACAAGTGAAAATTGACATTTCATACAAAGAATACTCAAAAAGTTGGAATAGTTATTTTAATATAAAACAAAATAGACCTTCTCTTCCCTTTTGTTAATGTCATGTATTACCTGTAGAACAAAAAATGTTATCAGAGATTAAGGGAGATATTTCAATGATAAAGAGCTCATTTACCAAGAGCACACAACAACCCTAAATGTATATGCCCTAGTAACAGAGTTTCAAATACAAAAAGAAAAAAAGACCAACTGAGACGAGAAATAAATCCACAATAGTTGGAGATTTTCTTGTTAAGTGACAAAGTAGGAAAAACATACCTGCAAGGATATAGAAGGAAATTTTGTTTTTTACTTCAACAGAGTAACTAGAACTGAACTTGCCTTCTGCCCTATCAACTAGAAAACCAAATAAAATATATCCAACACCTGCTTGAAGAAAATGAACAACAGGCAGCACGAGGCTGGGACCCCAGAGCAAAGGAAATTAAATGTGGGGAGACTTAGAGTCAGGCAGCTTTCTGCCTGGAGGCACTCTCTGAAGCAAAAGGCGAGGCGGGCTAGCTGAAGAAGACTACAATGGGCTCAGTTAGTACAAGAGAGGGAAGTAGTTTAAGAGCCCATAAGAGGCTGGAATTTGTGGGAAAAGAGACCCAAAGAAAAGACAAAAACAGACAATGAGCTTTAGAGCCCGGCCATGGGGCTTCCTTTGAATTTGTGGCTGAATGCTAAACCACACTGGCCAAGGATAAAAGCCCCTGAGGGCAGGTAAGGAACACCTGGGGAACTACCAGCGAAAACTACGCGTAGGACTCACGCCCAGCTGGGAGACACTAGGTTGCAACTAGCTAAGGCACCCCCGGGGACAACACCGGGGCATCGTGTTTTAGTACTGAAGCTGTGCTTGCCCCTAAAGTAAACACTAACCCAGAAGCCTCCCTCGCAAAGCTAAAATCAAAACCTGAAACAATCAAGCTACTCAGCGAGGAACTTATTTGCTGGCCACAACAAAGTTTAATACTCTTTAAAGGACAAAAACCACAATCCAGACACTCAATCATGACATCCAGGATCATGTAAAAAAGAAAATCCAGAAGTACCAAGAAGCAGATCATTATGACCTATGATCAGGATATTAAAAAAAAGTCAATAGCTACAAACCCAGAAATAAGATAATTGAATTACAAAGCAAATATTTTAAAATGGCCGTTATCAATAAGCTCAGAGTCACAGAAAAACATGATCATGAGAAGAGAATGGAGGATATGAAAACCGAATAGAAATTCAAAAAATGAAACGTATAGTATCTAAAATATAACTAAATTAGACATCCATGATACAATCTCTCAGCAAATTAGAAATAAAAGGTATCTCCTTCAACCTGTAATATGGCACTATGAAAAACCTATAGCTAACATCAGATTCAACAGAGAATGACTGAACCCTTTCCCTCTTAAGACCAAAACAAGACATGGATGTCAAATGTCAGCCCTTCTATTCACCACTACATTGGACATCGTAGCATATGAAAGAAGTCAGTAATGGTGGGTGAATCTGTGACTTACTCTCCCATTGCCACCCCATCTGGTTCACAGTAAGCACCAAGAAGTCATAGAATGTTCCAGCTAGAAACAGAAGACCATGAATTCCGATCCTCTCCTCCAGCGAATGAGGAATGTTAAGACATATCCCATTGTGTTGAGGAAACATACATCATACATGTTAGGCAGACAATGGTTTTAAACATATTTCAATATTCTTTTCTATTTGTATCAGTGCCAGGGAGACGATCTCCTCCTCCACTCCCATCCTTTCCGGGGCATCCATTTGCCGTGGGAGGATCAGGGACATTAAAGCCGGGAAACAAAGAGAAAGAGGAGTCAGGTGACTCATGCGTACAAAGTAGAATTTTTGAGTCAGCAACAACAAAACTGTCTTCGAAGCCAGCCCTCATAGAAAAAGAAAGTAATTTTAAAAATTCCTTCGGATAGCATTAACATAATATGAACTAGGCCTGACAGATTAGATCACAGAGTTCCTTCCCCCGTGTGGAGACAAGATTGATTCTGCCATTAAGGCTGCACTGTGAGGCCTCGTGTACCCAGGAAGATGAATGGCCATCAGGAAAACACTTAAGTACAGTCCATGGCAGAAGGGAGAGAAGATGAAAACCTGCCTCTTTGTACCAGTGAAGTGTGGGAAGGAGGAGACAGTGAGAGATGAATTAGCTTTTGCTATAGAATAAGCCATATCAAAATTTACTGTCTCAAAACAACAATAATTTATTTAGTTCAAGATTCTGCCTGTCATCTAATCTGATAGAGCACAGCGAGGTGGTTCTAGTCTTGGACGGACTTACTCTCCAGTCTGTGATCAGTTGCTAGGTAGACTGGCTGGCCTAGAATGGCCTCAGATGGACCGGCTGGTCACCGTTTCCCTGGGCTTACGCATACGCTGGTGGCAGCGTTCCAAGGAAAAGGGCAGAGGCGCACCAGGCCTTTTGAGGCTTACAGTCAGAAATGACATGGCTTTACTTCTGCTGCATCTTATTGGTGAAAGCAATTCACAAGGCCAGTGCCAATTCAAGGGGTAGAGAAAGATACCCCCAGCTCTTGATGGGAGGCCGCAAAATCATATTACAAGGGAGGATGAAAGGGAATAACAGCGGCCATTTTCGTAAATAATTTTCCACAGGGGTCATGATCCCTTTCCTACCCTGTGTCTCTTCTTTCTGCCGTTGGAGGAGGATGTTAAATAGAATGAAAAGGAAATAGAAACCATAGGGCCTTGTCCCGATTCATGTTTCAGTTTCTTGGAGGAGACCCCCGCGTGACTTGCGGAAAGTAAAAGAGGCTCTAAGATTAGCAGCATGAGCTGTTAAATCGGAGGGAAGTTCTCAGTCAAAGCCCCTGAGTTCTCTCTCGAGTTCTCGGTGACAGTAATGGAGGGGTCCCGAGAGTTTCAGCCTTCCCTGGAGGGATATGCAAGGTAGTTGATGGTGCTGGGTTGTAACCTCCCAGATTGGCCATTAAGTGGGGGTCAGAATGAATCTGGGCCACAGACTGCAGGGCGATGCCCTAGGCCAGACTCATCTGAGCATCACAACCAGACCTCAGGGAAATACCATCCCTAAGAAGAGGCCAGGCGGGCTAAGTCAGCAGAGAGGACCGGGGTACCAAGCTGAGAGGTGACAAATAGTAAGCCCTCATGCCACAGAATTCAAGAGCTAATTCCAGCAGGCAGAGAGTCACCAGTAGACTTGGAATGACTTCACTCCATAGCTACTGAGGGGCTACAGTCTGAATGTGTCCCCTCAAATTCCTATGTTGAAATCTTAACCTGAGAGATGGTAGCATTAGGAGGTGAGAACTTTTGAGACGTGATGAGGTCAAGAGGGAGGAGCCCTCATGAACTAGATCAGTGCCCTTCTAAAAGAGGCCCAGGAAAACTCTCCTGCTACCAGTGTGGTTTTGCACAACTAGATTTGTGGTAGGAAATTAATATATCTTCTCCCTTAGCTTGGACGGAGGCGGAGATCACCCCTCCCCAAAGCCGTGTGCTTCTCTCTAGGTTGGGTCAAGGCTCAGGATCCCAACAATGCTTTTCTTTCCCTCCATCCTTGCTCCCAAGTCCCCTGTCCTTTTATCTCTGGGAGGGAATAGAAAGACAGGGGGTATATAATGATACAGCGGATGTGGGCACCAGGATCCATCTTGCTACATCTTGGTCCACCGTGGAGAATGTCTGGCCCCCATGACTTGTGGGTCTCCTTCTGATGCAGAGTTGCTCCTGTTCTCTCAAGCCTCTCCAGGCCTAGCACCAAGGTAATGGGGTAAGCCCCGCAGCATGCTGTCAGGTTCGCGTAACCACAGGGGTGGGCCGAACGCTAAACATGCTAACTATATAGCACATGCATAATCCACACGGTTTGGGGCACGGGCACATCTTCAAAGCAGCTCCTTCCTGACATTAATCACTGATTTTCATGTTTTATTTATTTATTGCTTTTTTATTGTTTATTCTACTACAGTTGTCCCAATTTTTTCCCTTTGCCCCCCCTCCACTCAGCCCACCCCTCACTCCCTCAGTTTTAGTGATGGGCATGTCTACATAGTTTAAAAACTAACACTCCTATGAGGCTGATCATTTAAAATAGAAGTCTCATCCTATAGCCAGCCTGGTTGGTGCATACCTGAGAGCGGACCAGGCGGGAGGCTGGCTGTCTAGCCCTTTGGTGGTCAAATTTTCATTCATTACCCTGTTTTTAGCCTTGTGACCCACTGCTCCCTCCTCCTCCCTTTCCAGGAGAGTAACCCAATCCAAGGTTTGGGGCGTGAATTTTAGACTGTGAGTACTCAGCCCCCCACACTCTGTTTTCAGCTTCACTCCATATCCTGGACTTCATTTGGAAGATTCTAGTCCCCTCAATCACTGTGCCTTTGAGGAATCCATAGCATGAATCAGCCTCCCTATTATTGCCATCCCCTTCTTCCTCAACAGTCAGTTGGATTTCAGCATCTCTGTTCTGCTAAATAAGTTATGACTCATCCATCTATTTTCTAACCTGCACAATTCTGTTGACAATCTAGCCTGCTGTCATCTCTTCTCCTGCTCTCTTGTCTTTGTATAAAGGCACAAAATTGTACATTTTATATCCTTTTACTGTTATTGAAGGGATTTTGGGGATGGAGTAGAGATACCCATATGTGATCCATCTGTCTTACGCATCTACAAATCTCCTTTCTTTCTTAAAACCTCAAGTCACATATAAATATTCCCTGCAGTAAACAGTGCACACATAATTCCACTTCTGCGGATAAACACAGCCATTTCTCTCATTTTGAACTCCTCCAAGAAAATGCCCATCATCCAAGTGCAATTCAGTAAACCTATAAAGCTTGTGTGCTTCCAGTAGCAATTTAGATAAAGTGGTCAATGCGGCCTCCATCGGGGTCAGTGTGTAGCATTTGGTTGCCATGGTCACAGGCACTATAAAAATGGAGGAAATAATGAAAGAGCATATCCTTCCTTCCTCAGCGCCAGACATTTATAGTAGTCAAATATTTACAGGCATAGCGGATGCACTGAGCTTTCAAAAATATAAAAAACATTCCTGCTTCCTAAAGGGCTTATCTTTGCCACTGGCAGGTAAAGGAACATAGATACATCAAATTCTTGCTTTTCAGTGTCAAGCATTAAAAGAAAACTAAAATATAATCTTCCATGTCTTGTTTTTAGTTTACCCTCAGAGATCATTTACTCTCCCACAAAAAGATTGACTTCATTTTTTTTATTAGTCACAGATTAAGTCATTTGGTCAATGATAAGTGTTGTAAGATCTTTTCCCTTTTACACTTAATATAACTGACCATTAATATCAAAGATAGATTTATTTTATGTCACCACAGGTAACGACTTCAGTTTGGGATATCCAGAGCTTTTTTTAAATTTTAGTTTTTATTTTATTTTGATAAAAAATACTTAAAGGAGATGTACCCCTGTAGAGGACTTTTGAGTGACCAATATAATAATCTTAATTAAGGGAAAAGTGTTGTACCATAGATCTCTGGAACTTATTTATCTTATGTTACTGGAACTGTATCCTTAATGATTAGCAATTCCTCAGTTTCATTCAAATGTCTTATCAGTTACAAACCAGCCAATCATTTTCCTTCAAAGACCCTTCATCTGTATTTTGACTCAAAGGGCCTAGAAATCCTGATGCGGTGATGCTTTCTTAGAAAAATGCAGTAAAATTTAAATCAAAGCATATTAAAGAGAATGGATCTCAGGATTCTGGAGAGGTTTACGTAGTAAATGTGATTCTCCAGCTAGATTAGTTTTTGCTTTGGTTTTCAGTTGGGGGAAGTTGTGAGGAGGTTATAAATATGAGAACAAACTTGTGGTTGATTAAGGTTTCTTGGCTGTTTTCTGAGACAGCTAGAATAGCATAAATCTAAATAAGCATTGCAACATTTATCCCAGGCAGAAATTATACAGTATGTTTGTAATACCGAAATCAGAAGAAATGTCATCGCTACTTTGGAGCCTATTATTGGTCTCTTGATGGAGGGGTTAGTTAAGCTTCCTCTGGTGGTGATTTTAACAATAATAGTAATTGAATAAATTTTATTGTTTAGCCCAAAAAACAGACAGGATTTAAAAGATCTTTGAATAATCAGCATTTGTGTGCCTTTCCAAATTACCATTTAGATTCTTCCCCAGTCCCTGGTCTAGTCAAGTAGATCAACATAGAATATTTATCTATTTATTTTGCTTGACTCATCTGGTACATAAAGTAAAAAGCTGACTCAGAAATCCAGTGATATTATTTTGTTGTCTACGGCCTCTTGGAAAAATATGTAGAAGCATGCATGCATTCACTCCCTCAATGAGCGTCTTTTATGGAGGCATATTTGGGGGTCCTATGGGATGGGGCCGAGGTGCTGAGAAACTGACCCTTTCTTCACCACGCCATTGTTCATTGGCAAACACACACAACACACAGTGTCTTTGTGGTAGTTGGTGACGGGATTTACTGCTATCAAATTCTCTCCTATTATTTGCAGCCAACAGGATTTTATCCTATTCTTTTGTTTTTGTATAAGGACATAAAATGGTATACCTCATATCCTTTACTGTTATTGAAAAGGGTTCTGGAATGGAGCAGAGATAAACACTTGATCATTCTGCCCTGTATAGATTCACTCTCCATTTTAAATAAAAATGTGCTGTTATAGAATATTGCAACAATAAGGCACAATAAGGTATGTGGCCTAGGTTTGCTACTTACCTTATATTTTTGCATAGAAAAGCAGGAAACATCTAATATGGACATCCTTTAAAAGTAATTGTCTATGGTAAGTGCTCTCCCAGCACCAGCTTTTAATGTTCATCCCAAATTTAGAGCTTTGAATACAGGTTCATTCATTTAGTCTTTGTACACAAAAAAACACTAGAATGATAGCACCAAATTCACCACTGCTCAATAATCAATCATTTAAT
Organism: Pteronotus mesoamericanus; assembly: GCF_021234165.1. Taxonomy (NCBI): domain Eukaryota; kingdom Metazoa; phylum Chordata; class Mammalia; order Chiroptera; family Mormoopidae; genus Pteronotus; species Pteronotus mesoamericanus. The sequence goes on from NW_026555277.1 coordinate 5,098,068, forward strand.
AGCCCCTTGGTTAAATTACTTACCTCACCCTAAAATGCAGTTATTAAAATTATAATTTTTTCTCAGTATATCACTGAAAGAAAAAGAGCAACAATTTTAAAGCTCCAACATTTTTCTGAAAACAAAATGTCATTAAGAAATATATGTCACCTTGCAGGGTGATTGCATACATGTGATAAACATTTAATAAACAGGCTTTATTGCTTTTGGATTCAAACAGCAAAAACATTCTGAACTACCTTGATGTTTCTTTCTCTCAAAATGCCATTGTGCATGCTACAGTTTGATCCTGTCACTATAAATCAAACAAAAAAAAATCTGGTTTTGGTAGTATTATGATGTGAAGACAAGGTAGATTCCATAAAATTAAGACAGACACAGAGAATCGTAGTCTGTCAGAACTACAGAAAGAAAGTTTTTTTGATGAGAATCAAAATGTGGTTTTCTCTTTATTTTCTTCCTTTTAGAATAAGAAAAAGATTGAGAATGTAAACAATCAGGACTTGAAGCTGAATTAAATGGTTTCTAGACCTGGCTGTGCCTCAAAATAACCCAGGGAATTTATTAAAATTAGGGAATCTTGAGAATGCCCCCTGGAGATTCTAATTCAACAAGCTGAGATGAGGCCACGCTACCAATGCATTTGACAAGAATACTCCAATGATTCTGAAGCAGTGGCTCCACTGGGCGATATTTAAGAACCGTTCCTCTCCATGGCTAACCCTTCTTGGCTCAACTCCCCTCTCCGCCAAGTAACAATAACAGTGTTGTTATTGCCACTCTGTCGAAAGCCCTTCTCAGAGCACCTTAACTGAGAAGCTCTCCCCCATCACTTTCCCTGCGTGTCAGTCAGGACAGGCTTGGCTATGATGCAGTGACAAACTTAGCTTTTCAGGTAAAGTCCAGGTAACTTTTCAGTTAAGCCACCTTCCACGCGATGGCTCAGTCTCCTTCTGTGTCGTGACACCTTGGTGTCAGCATGTGCTTACCTGATTGCCACATCAGGGGGAGAAAAAACTAGAGAGTCAAATACTAGCAGTCATTCAGCATGGCAGCCTCATAACTATTTTACTCACCTTATCAGCCAGACTTAGTCAAATGGCCATGCACAATCTCAAGAGGGTGAAGTATAGCAGAGGTTTACTCAGAAGTACAGAAGAACGAGATATTATTAGTGCTTAGCACAGAATACTTAATTTTTGCCTGTTATATTTGCTGGTCATGTATTTATTTGCTTATTTGGTTCTTGTCTGTTCCCACTAAAATGTGACATTTTTGAGGTATTTGTTTTATCACCAGTGAAGATTACTGTGCCTGGCATATAGAAAACCCTCAAAGAAATTGTTGACTGAATAAGTAAATGAAGACAGAGGGCTGTCTGACAAGATTCAGACAGCAAGTCATTTAAATTTAAACACATGGAATATATAGGTGATGTATTATAGAACTGAACCCTTAAAAACTATATAATTTTATTAACCAATGTCATGCCCAGTAAATTTAATAAAATTTTTTAAAAAGTTTGTAGAACCCTACAGGGTAATGAATAGCCATGCTGCTGATATCTGTGAAAATAAATTATTAATTCAAAAAATTAAAAATTTGGGTAGTATAAAAAACCAGACACAGTAACTGTTTATTCCACTAACCTGAGGAAATTCGACTATTAAGCATTTATTGAGTACCAGTATTTTCTAAGGCTTACAAAACTGATTGTACCAATATAATCACACCTCAAGGTTACAATATCTGCTAGTAAATAAGATAATAAAATACAGGTTTCTTTGTATCTAATGATAAACTAGAAGTGATTTTCTGTTTTATGGCAGCTTCATTTTTTTTTAAAGGCAATTCACAGTAGGACTCTTCTTAATAGCAATCTCCCTAGGAGAACTTAAAATATGATTCAATTTATACACAGGCTCTTAGGAATATGTCTAGAAAGTCAACCATGGTTGTAGTAATGCTTTAGTTCTAGAAAGGTTCTCAGTAGGAATAAGGAGATTCAGTCACAGATTTTTAGGAGCCATTTTGTTTCTTCAGTGTATTTTATCTCATTTCTAATCTCCCCCTAGTGTCCAAAAACAATAAAGTCCATTGATAATGGTAGTAAATACTACAACTTTCAATTTGAAAGTAACAATTGAAACATTTTTAAGAGGATTCGAATGCACAGGGGAAACCTTTTAATTGCAAACTATGCGTTAAAAATACCTAAAATTTTTCCTTTACTTCTTCGGCTTTATTAAGATACGAGTGACAAATAAAACTGTAAAGTATTTAAAGTGTACAACTCGGTTATTTATTTTACATTAACGTGTGAAAGGATCCCATCCCCCCATCAAGTTAATTAACACATTTGTCACCTCACATATTCATCTTTTGTGTGGGGGGGAGAGAACATTTACGTTCAATGCTGTTTTGTTTTTTGGTTTTTTTTCTTCAAATACAATAAAGTATCTGAAAGGAAATGCATAAAATTGTTGATAAGCTCACTAATTCCATACAATTTATGTGTTTTGGTAGAAATTCAAAGACTTGGAAAGACAGGCACAAAACAAGAGCCTCCTCTCTCATCGCCTTCAGACTCACTCTTCTAAAGGGATTCCTTAATGCCTCGCACTTAAGTTCAGGAAAATCAAACAAAATCCTGTGTCCCTTCCAGCATGCACATATCTATCTAGAGTGTTGTCTTGTAAAAATTTATATTTAAGGGCTCAATCTCTATAAAATATTTTGCATTTTGCTCTTTTCATCTGTTCTCAGAGATATTTTCAAAATACCACCTTTTTTTTGAGACGGATGTAGTATTCCTAATATTTCATACCTAATTTTTGACAGTTACTAGTATTCTTTCATTTGATTGCATGTTAATTTATTTTCCTAGTCCCATATTGATGGAATTTTTAATAATACAAATAATGTTGCATTGTACGTTCTCATATGTATGTTTCTTGAAATAATTTTGGGGTATGTGCAAAGATAAATAGAAATTTCTGGGTCAAAAGCATAAAAACTCATAGTTATTAAAATGTTATTGAATTCTCCTCCAAAGTAGCAATTCTAATTTATTCTTATGGGTATCAGCTTTTTATTACTAATTTTGTTACATTAGAAACAAAACTAAGAGTAATGGAGAAATAAAGAAATACCTAGCTAATTTGGAATCACAAGTCCAGAACTTTTGTTTATAATAGAATTCCTCTGAATTTTTAATAAAGAAGTTTCACTTCAGAGCATTTATTTATAATTTAGGTACTTTAGCCTATATTATCCTGAGTGGTCTTTTGATATGATAAGGTATATGATTGTCTTTATTATTCAAATGTACAGAGTTCTTAAATGTAAAAAGAAATTTTTAACTTTTCAATAAAGACTTTTGACACTAACTACAGATACTTTTAGTGATGAGAAAGACAATTTCCAAATATGTTTTTCTTCTTTGCATTTTACATTGGATACCAAAATATTCTTAGTCAAACAAAATATATTGACTAGAAATCATATATACTTTGGAAAATCTTGTTTTAGAGGAATAATGTTTACTTAATTGTCACCAAATGAATTTTTATACGTCATATCAATTTAAGTACATTTACCTTTGATGCTTCTCTGAAAAAAATAAAACACAGCTCACTGTTATGTGTATATATTTTATTTTTGTTGAAATAAAATGCTGACAATAAACTGCCTAACAATTACATTAGCTAAGTCAACTATCAAGATTCACAAGTGAAATAGAACCAAGTATTATATTAAACAGCTTACATAATTTGCATTTTAAAATGCCAATATTATCCATTTAATATATTTATCCACTACCATACATATTGGAAGCCAGTCCGGAAATAGAATAATGGCTCTCATTAGAACCTCATACATGTAATACACACATGCTTACGCTCACATACACCAGTCAATCAGAATCATCAGGCAAAAAGAACTGACCTTATTTACCAGTTGCCTGAGAAACTTATTTTTATAGGTTGCATCTCTGAAACTGAAAAATTAAAAAAATACATTTTGTAAGACATTCGTAATAGATCTACATACCTCCAAATAGGTTTCCCAATTTTATTTATCTGCTAGCGCTGCCTTAACAAAACACCACAGGCTAGATGGCTTAAACAACTGATACTCAATTTCTCACAGTTTTGGAGGTTGGAAGTCCCAGGTCAAGTTGCTGGCAGGTTTGGCTTCTCTTGAGGCCTTTCTCCTTGTCTTGCAGGTGGTCGCCTTCTTGCTGCAGCCTCACATGACCGCTTTTTCTCTTGTGAGTGCATCCCTGGTATCTCTCTATATGTGTCCTGATCTCCTCTTCTTATAAGAACTCCAGTCAGGTTAGATTAGAACCCACCCATCTGACCTCATTTAACCTTAATTTCTCCTTTAATGGCTCTCTCCAAATACAGTCACATTCTAAGGGACTATGCCGTATGGCTTCAATATGAGAATTCTGGAGAAATACAATCCAGTCCGTAATACTTATCTACCTCAAAATAATCTGTAGCATTACCAATAATCTGAGAAAAAGAATTGGCCTACACCAGAGATTTACCTAATGTCAACGAGCAAAAGTGAGCTGGCGCGTGGCTAGGGCTGGAATCATTCGTACTTGTTCTTTAGTGAATACAGGCTAGTGCAGGCTAGTACATGATACTTTCAACAGTGCCCGAAAGCCTAAATCCTGAAGCCAGAATTATGAGTGTGAGTCTCAGTTTCACCATATACTAATGGTGAGCTTAAGAAAAATACCAAACAAAACTTTCTGTCTCGGTTTCCTCACCTTTAAAACTGGAGTAAAAATAGTGCCTCCTACTGAGAACTGTACAGCATGAAATAAATTTGTTCAGTATCTGGCACATGGTATGGGCATCCCATATTTGCTAATTTTGTTGTTGTTGATAAGAAGAAATTAACCAATATTGGATACTTTGACAATGTCTGGAGGTCAAAGGGTGAATTGAGTGGGAAATGGTGAGCAGGGATTCTAAAGGTCAAGGTGGTAGATGGCAGACAGTTTTTGCTTTTATCAGGAACACGGTGATATTTTGAGGGTCAGATAGTGAAATCTTGGAGCCAGAACAGCCTGACACGCAGTAAGACACTTTGACTAGGTCATTTTGACATGGCATTTTGACAGCAATGACATTTTGATGTGATCATTTTATCCTGATCACATAAAGCAGCTGCTTCAAAATGTAAAAGCCCTATTTTATTACCAAGTAAAGGGGGCAGAGCAGGCATCTCCGACTCATCCCCACCTTTGAGCAGTATTACCCCCTGACAAAGCCCTTCCTTCCCTTGCATGTGCATTTCAATGTTGAGTAAAGTTTTATTCTTTACAATGTATCTGATAATAAGTATTTTTGCCATTGTAGTGAAAATAGAAGAATGTGTTTTAAATTCTGGGCATGCTTTTCTCTCTGTTTCCACACAGTATACTTGGGAAGGGAGCATTGCTAGATGTAAATGCTGGTTCTGCAACCTTCACACCCACTCCCCGGCCCACCACAGCCATTACCTGACACCCTCTAAAACAAGGGAGTTGCTGTGGGGTGAGCTGCAGCTCAGTTCAAATGCAATAAAACTCTGGAGCAAAGATTAATCCTAGGTCTAGCCATAAATCAAAAGCAAAGACGACTGTGCTACCTTTCGCAGCAAATTGTCAATTATAAATTGGCACTAGGAAAATCATTAAATCACTTGTCTGTCTACAGAGAAAATATAATAAAATGCAACTTCAGGAAATGGTACTCATTAGAAATTGCACAAAAGATTGATGGACAGAATTTATTTAGTGATTTATCTGCAGGAAATCTATCATATCATGTCTATGAATTTTTACAGTAAATCATAGAGACTATAATGTGAAATTAACAAACCTCCTGGAAATAATAATCTCTATTTTATACAAATTGTTTCTGAAATCTGCAAAGTTCCCACGGTCTCCTTCTATTTTCATTTCTCCTTTGAGCTTTTCTATGAACTCTTGCTTTAGAGAAGACAAAATTTATTTACCTGGTTTCATGTAGAACTATTTATTAAAAGTTGTAATTATTTCATGTAATACTAATGTGTATCTTAGAGTGTTTTTGCTTATCGTTTCTTTCCTCTTCGATCAAGCCTAATATTCTACTGCTTTCCCTTTTCTCCTGGGGGGTCAAGTGTTAGAAGAATTTTGGGTCTCCATGGAGGAAGAAGTTCCTATTTGGAAGTGTCCCAAGGCAGTTTTTACTCTCCCTTCTTCAAAACTTAGGTTTTACCCTAGCCTCTCTGACACGTTTCTCTAAGGAACTGGTAAATAAAGATGGTAACATCTCTTTCTTAGCTCAGCGTGCTGGCTGTCCAAAATCTTTCAAAGTCTAGAGCTACCATTGGCTGGGCACCTACCTTTTGCTAGAGACTTTCATTACATTGTTTTACATATTCTTCTTGACAATCCTAGCTGTTTTTATTGCCACCCTATATAAATGGGAATATTGAGTCAAAGGGGTTAAGTATTTTGCTATATAGGCTACGCAGTGAGTAAGCAGCAGAGTCAGCATCTGAACTCAGAGTTTTCTGACTCCAAGAGCCCTTACCTTTTATTCAATTTAAAGAACACAAGATGCCTGGAATTTAAGGAATGACCAGTATGTGAATTCCAGATATTAGAAGATGTTCAGTAAGGGAGATATTTTGATTTAGGGAGTTTTTACACATATTGAAAGTAAACTACCCAAGTCACTCATGTGTGAAACTTGTCCAGCTTCCCAGTAGGAATCTTGATTTCCAAGTTTATAGCTAATCATTACATGCAGGTCAGTCTTAATTAATCACATCCTCATTAATTCTGTGAATTGACCTCTAATGTGTTCAGAGGCAGACACGCAGTAGGAAAGTGAGACGTGACTCTCAGTATCTTTTGTAACCATCAAGGGTCAACCGAGCAGTTCTCAACCAGTGGCCTGGTGAAGCCCAAGCAGACTGGTGGTTGATGTTCCTTACAAATTTTTGTGCAGACCCCGTGAGCATTTGGACATGTTAAATGTTCACTTGTCACAAAAATGTGACAGGTAACATTTTGGACACCTACCTTGAGATTATGAGCGTGGTTCTTTGGCATCAGATACTCATGCTCACTAAAGAATAAAGCTCATTTCTTCTATGGTCTTTACTCAGTGTTGTATCAGAGACAGATGACACTTTGATGCTTCTTTATTTTGATATGGCTGTTTTAATCTAAACGACATTGTGAGCAGGTTGTTTTGACTCAGCTACAAGAACATTTTGGTCTGGTTTTGAAGCAAATCACACTGAGTCTAAAGGGGAGGAAGTAAGGCAGAGGGTTTAAACAGCCCAGGCAATACAAACTCAAGTCTGTTGCTGCGGTCAACAGAGAACTCAGTGGGTTAGTTTTGGATGACTGTGCAAGGGACAAGCTCTTGATGGCGAGGTGATGTCCTAGGGTTTGGGACCCTTGATCTATATAAAAACTGTGGCACTTCTAAGTTTTCTTCTCTTTCAAGTTTAAGTCAAAGAAATAGGAAGGATATACGGGGAGCCATTCTGGAATAGGATCAGCTCATATGAATGGCTAACAAGTCAATAGGATATATTCAGGAAATAAGTTGTTGTTGTTGTTTTTCAGTTTAGATAATGACCATTCCCATGGCATTTAACAGTGCACTGATGACCTGGAGGCCACCTTTCTCCGTGAATATCCAGATTATCACATTTCTTGACATGGCTTGAAAATAAATGCATATTTATCACACATACCAATACATACATGATATAGGCTTACATCATAATTTTGTCCGTAAGATGCATGTTTTATAAATGTGACTTTATACATTCATAATTATCTTACAATGTACACTTTTCCCCTGTGATTCAGGATTCTTGCTATATCCTAAGCGTGAAAAATAATTTTTGTCAAATCACTTTTCTTCTGTGTTTGTCTATTTCTTCATCCTTAAAGTGAGATATTTAATGTTATGATTTCCTACCTTCAACTTTTTCACCCTTAAAGCCTGAGTTTTAGAGCTACGCATGTTCACTCTGGTTGGTCATGAAAATATACAAATACAAGCTCATAGAGAATTAAGAGCATAAGTCTTCATGTTGCTATAGTAATACCAAGGGCACATCTGCTCCAAGGTCTACAAACACAATTATGTTAGCAAAACATTTGGACATGGTTATGTGTTACTTTGAATATATCATGTTGACATCTGAAGTCCCTTTTACCAAAAATACTTTAATAGATACAGAGAACAGACTGACAGCTGTCAGAGGGGAGGTGGGGGGCTGAGTGAAAAAGGTGGAGGGATTAAGCAAAAAAAAAAAAAAACCCTAAACCTCCTAGACGGACAACAGTAGAGTGACTACAAGAGGGGAAGGTGGTGGGGGTTTGGGGAGGTAGGACGGGGTAAAGGGGGAATAAATGGTGATGGAAGGAGACTTGAATTGAGGTGGTAAACAGATGATACAATACATAGATGCTGTGTTGTAGAATTGTACCCCTAAAACATATCATTTTATTAACTAATGTCACTGTAATACTTTAATAATAAAAAATAATAAAAATGATGTCTCATTTCTATCAGATGAGCATCATCTCTTCCAAATATTCTTCAGAAAAGATAGGAAATGATTCACTATTTCCAATTTTTATCACATTGTGGCAGATATAAACTAGAATATGTGCATCTTTTTGCCTTTGCCTAGAAATTTTTTTTTTTAAAGTAGAGGAGCCAGAAGAGTGAAATGATGAAGTTTGAAATTAGGATTTCAGAGAAACCACTTTTCATCAGGGTTGATTTTCTCTGATTCAAGTCTTTTTTGCCAGATACATATTCTTTCCTTCAAAAAGCTTACATCAATAAGAACATGAAGTTCCAGGCTTATTAAATGACTTCACTAGTTAGATAATGCTAGCACTTCTTGGGTATTTAGCTAATGTTGTTTCCTTTTCTTAGACTATTTCACCTTTTTACTTATATTTTACATTTTTTCAGAATAGAATTTTTGAATTCCAATTGAAAAGAAAGTTAAGGAATTTAATAATTTTGACATATATTTTAGTTGGTTGCCTGAAGATTAACATTTGTCCATGAAGATCTTTCTAAAAGATCTATGTTAACATCTTAGTAGAAGCAGTAATGTGATTTTTTTGAGTTTTAAAATAGAATTGAATTTTGACTTCTCAAGGCACAGTCAATCATTCTAAACTTTACAACAGCACCTTTTACAATAGAGATATGAGAGGTGGGGATACGTGTGAAGTAATGTCAGAGAACTAAAAACAATAGGAATTTAAAAAAGAAATCAATGTTCTATTTCTATTTATTTTATTTCTCCTGTTTTCTTCTTTACTCTAAAAATTATGTGAATTAAAAATAAATTATACAATAAATTGAAGGCTCTGTTTTTCAGTCATCAAAAATACTTAAATATTGACTGTAGTTTCTGAAAAAAAGGAACCAACTTTAATGTAAAAAGCAAAATCTTTATTCAGTTTATTTATTGTTAATGGCTGTCTTTTATACTGTGGTAGCACTTATATGTAAATACAAATGAGAATTAACTGGGACTGTTCAAATTGTAGGAATAGTATTTATGTATGAATTGTATGAGTAGTATTCACTTAGGACTTGAAGTTAATGGCAAAGTATATCTTGAAGTTAAACACAGGCACATGTACACACATTTCTAAGGAGTTGAAGTATGCGTGACCCAATTAACTAATTATTTTTTAAGAGAGTCACGTTTTTTAAGATTAGAAATATTAGCTATTTATTTTCTGTCAGAAAGATTTATATTAACTAGAAACATTTCTGGTTATGGTTAAATAAATGTTTCTAAAATTCTGAAACACCACAGTGCATTGAAGTAAATAAGCTTTTATTTCTCTTCATGTAAGACAGTTAGAAAAAGAATAATTTACAAAATATAAATGGAAATTTTATTAAGATTGAGAGTTCTTATTAAGGAGACAGGGATGGCTTCATCAATCAAGGTCTATTTAATCTAACAGACTCAGCCATGGTCAGGGAGGATTTAAAAGTGGATACAACAGCGTCTCACCATATGTCAGTTCTGTAATGTCAGTTACCTAGGCATAGGCATGAACTAGAAAATGCACTTTAAAAATCTTTGGGTCAGGGAGTTAAAACAGAAATCACCAAATCCTCTCAATGAAGCTTACTTGTTTTACTCTAGAAAAAGCTTCTCAGACTTTATTATTTATTTTCAATTTGAATGAAACTCTAGCAATCTTCAAAGTATTTACCATAAAATGCTCAGTTGTTACAGGTAATAAAAGTGGGGTTAATAACAGCAGCAACAACATCCAGATGATGATGATGATGATGATGATGATGATAATGATAATAATGCTTTTCCTTCTTTAATCTGCTCAAAGTTTGTAAATTAAGCTTAGAGTTCTGGGAACTTGCCAAGGTCATTTAATCAAATATGTATTGAGCATCTACACTGTGACAGTTGTTCTTCTGGGTGCTTAAGTTACATCAGTGAGCAAAGCGGACAAGTTCCACTTTCATGGTCCTTACAATTTAGGAAAAACATAAAATAAATAAGAATATGAGAAATAAAATATTTGGTATGCTAAAAGGTTATAAGTTATGTAAAAAATAGTAGAGCAAGATAAGAGGAGAGGTTGTGACTTTAAATGGAAGGTTGTCAAGGAAGGTTGTGACTTTAAATGGAATGTTCAGGGTGGGCCTTGGTGTAAGAGAGACATTTGGGCAGACTTGAAATTCATGAAGGAGTTGGTTGCATGAAATTGTGGGGGAACAGATGCAGGCTGAGGGAACAGCCATGGCAAAGGCCACAGACTGGAATGCGTCTTAAATATTCTAGGAGCAAACAAAGCTTTAGCTGGCATAGGTTGTGAGGAAGGTAGAATAATGGTAGAGACGCGGTCAACAGGAAATGGGACATATCAGGGGAAGATTTCCAGACCATTGTAGGGACTCTGGCTTTTCCTCTACATGAAACCAGGAGCTTTGGATGGTCTTAAGGGAAAAAAAGGAGGGGTATGCTCTGACTTACAATTGTAGGTCATTCTAAGCTTCTGGTTGTGAATAGACTGCAGGAAAGCAAAGGTGAAATCAAGGAGATCCGTTAGAAGGCTACTTCAGGTATCCCGTGACAGATGATAGCGGTTGGGGTGCTGGAGGTATTGAGTCCTGCATGGCTCTGTTTCCAAGTCAGAGTGAACAGGAATTCCTGGAAGATTTTATGGGGGTATGGAGAAGTGGGAGGAGTTGAGAAAAGCAAAACTATTTTGCAGAGTCAGCTAGAAGGACAGGGTTGCCTTCTTCTGAGATAAGTTTGTAGAGAAAGATGAGGAATTCAGTTCTGAACATGTCCAGTTGAGATATTTCCAAGATATGCAAGAGGGAATGAAGGTTAGAAATTGTATACGTGAGCCTAGAATTGGACATGGAGATCTGGACTACAGATAGACATTTGGGGGTCATAAATTTGGGGGCACATTTTGTCACTCACTATGTAATAAAGAGAACAAGGATTTAAACTGTGGTTGGTGGCTGTCAGTCTCTTACAATTCATAATATTTTTTCAATTAATAAATAATTCAAATTGAAGGGTTTATTAACACTTTCGATATTAATGACCGTCTTCCCATTCCATCAATATATTTCAATAAAGAAAATAAAAGCCTATTTTTAAAAAGCTGTACAACAGCACAAATTATTTGTGTTAAAAACCTTACTGGTGAGCAGTTAAAATGCACTTTCACCATGAACTTTGAATTTGGGTGAACTGGGTGTTTTAGAATAGTAAAGAGTTTAGGGTCAGTCATTCTGCTGGCTGGAATTCATATTCTGATTTATAGTTTTTAACCTTAAAGCAAAAATCTAAAAAGGCCTGCACAGAAGCCTACTGTTTGGCTGCCAGCCTGCAGGCCTAGGAGTTATGTCTCTGTCCTGCTCTACTTAAAACCAGGCACTGATTGATGAATTTGTGGAAGTGTTTAAGAAGCACATCTCAAAAGAACCATCAGGCATTCTCAGAGTCCCCAACCTGGTGTAGGCATCTTTATGGATAGAGCCCTAACCTGTGGTTGCATTGTGCGTGTATGGGGAAATCTTCACTGGCTCCCTTTATATCATAAAGGGCATGGTCAATGTTTATTTTTATTAAGAGGTAAAATGGAAGAAAAAAGTAACTGGTATTGGCAGCTGCTTTTCCCACCTCACCCTCCAGGAAAGAGAGACCAGTAAAGGCTTCCAAAAGTTTAAAGAAGGGAAATACTGCAGGGTCAGGCCAAAGGGCGAGAGGGTATCGCACAGCGTTTGTACTGGTGAGTGAGGCTAAGAAAGGCTAATTTCCTCAAGATGGAGAAGACAGAGGATTCCTGCCATTTCTTCTTGGGCATGAGGACCACTGAATCCCCTGGTCATTATAGAACTCCTCAGAGGTAGCCAGACCCCCGAAGGATGGCCCAGAGGAACTGGGGTCCTGCACACTAAGACCCGGAGGAAAGGAGCTTAAGCCTGAGACAGGCAGAGAAACAACAGAGCCACTGCCATTTTAATTATGAGAAGAATGTGAATTAGATTGTGTGTTAGAATGCTTGTTTGATTAGCTACAAAATGCTAGTCAAGGAAATCAAAGAAGACCTATATCCATTGGGAGAGACATACTGGTTCATGAATTGGGGGATTCAACATAGTAAAAGATTTCAATTCTTCCCAAGTTGATATGCAGGTTTAACACAATTCCTATCAAAACTCCAGAAGGATTCTTTGTAGATACAGACAAAATTATTCCAAAATTTATCTGGACATGAAAAGGAATAAGAAAAGGCAAAAAAAATTGAAGAATAAATTTAAAGGGATCACTTTACCTGGCTTTTGGACTTGTCAAACTATAGTAATCAAGACAGTGTGGTATTGGCAAAGGACTAGACACATAAATCAATAAAACAGAATAAAGAATCCAGAGGAGATCCACCCAAAAGAAGATCTACAGATGGCAAAATCAGTTCCTGAAAATGTATTCAATATCATTAGCCATTAGGGAAACACAGATTAAAACCCCAGTGAGATCCCAATTCTAGAATGGCTAGACTGGCTGAAATTTAAAAAAAAAAAAAGAGCTGAATAAAAAGTAAAATAAAAAAGAATCAGTTAACAGATAGAAACTTCATCCCTCATGGCTGTTGGGAGTGTAAGTGGTATAGCCTCCCTGGAAAATAGTTCGGCAGTTTATTGAAACGAAGCACACACTTATACAACCAACGATCATACACTTGGGCATTTATCTTAAAGAAATAAAAGGTTAGGTTTACACACAAAAAAAACTGTACATAAATATTCATAGCAACATTAAGCTGAAAACTGGCAACCAGTCAAATGTTCTTCAATGGGTGAATAAATGAATAAATAAATTATGGTACAATACATCTATGCAATGAAATCCTATTCAGTAATAAAAATGAAAAACTGCAGATATTTACAACACTTGGATGGATCTCAAGAATACTATATTAAGTGCAAGAAGCCAGTCTCAAGGAGCTATATATTCCATTCATAGAATGTTCCCTAAGTGACGAAACTATAGTAATGGAAAAGAGATTGATGGTTTCCAAGCGTTAAGGTTGGAAAAACACTAAGACTATGAAGGGGCAACGTGAGGTTGTCTGTGTGTGCGCTCGTGGGCGTGGGAGTGATGAAATGGTTCTATACCCTGACCATGTTGAAGATTACTTGAATCTGTACATACAATAAGCTCCATAGAACTAAACACCATTTTTTTTTTGAGAAAAGAGTGCATGCGATACTGGTGAAATTAGATCTGTACCTGAGTTAACAGTACTGTACCAACATCAATTTCCTAATTTTAATAATATACTACAGTTATGGTTACATAAGATACTATCATTAAGAGAAGCTAGGTGAACGGTATGTGAGAACTTTTCTGTACTATTTCAAACTTCCCATGAATCTTAAAATATTTAAAAACAGAAGTAAGCTTTTTAGAAATTCACAAATGTGAGGGGTAAATGAGAACTCACTGTAGTTTCTGGTCTATATCTCTCTGATCTTCTAACTATTCTAAAAATAAAAGTCTATTTTGAAAAAAATAAAATAAAGGTAAAAATAAAGTTTCATCAAAAACCGAAAGTTTAAAAAGGACCTCCTTCCTGTGCAATTGTAAATGTTGATAGCAACGTATTTGTCTCTTATTTTGCTCCAAGAGAAAGTTAAAATTACACATGAGTATGTGTAATGGAAGTAAAAAACTGTGTTTTAATACCAACTCATCCACAACACCTGAACATAAAACTGTTTTTCACATGGCAAGTGTCTATGGGATTTCACTTTCTAGAACATCTGCTGATAGATTCTGACTGTTTGCCTTTGCATGGGTTATAGATTTGTTGGGGGAGAAACTTGGTTCTTCTTGCGATACAGTAAAGAATTACAGATTAGAAAGTCTGTTAGCGTACAAGCAGGGTTTATTAGTGATAGGTTCTCCTGGAAGAGAACAGGTCTTGCCGGATAGGGGTGAAAGACATAGGTGCAGAGCATGGCGAGGTAAGGGTGGCAAGAGCAGGGGTGGCAAGAGCCTCAGGTCCTTTCTTCTGAGGACTTTTATAGTTGGTGGGAGGGGGTGAATAAGTTACATACTGATTGACAGGCAAAGGTGGTGCCAGTGTTCCAGGGGGATGTGACTAAACAAACTTAGGTATGTGTGGGGGTCTGTTAGCCAGAATCTCAATCTTGCTCCAGACTCTATTTGTTCATCTTGTTGTAAAATAGGTACATGACAAGAGGCAGTTAATTAAAGCTGGGGCAATTACCCAAAGTTATTTATGGGCTCTTCCTGTAAGCATGAGGGACTCGCTCATAAAACAGATAGTAACCAGAGGCAGCCAATTAACCAGAGCTGTGTTATGGGCTTTTTCTTTGGGCACTGTGGACCCCCTCCTCTCCCAGGCCTTGGGATGAAAGTACAGTTCCAAGGCTTTCTTTCCCAAACAGGGGAAATGATACAGAGAATTTCAAGGACTTCCCTCCTCCCATGTTAGCATGGTGTTTCTTGGGATGTTGGGAACACCTGGCAATATGATGGGACCAGGTGCAGGGCTGCTGAGTGAGTGGGTGAGACACATCCCCCTCCTCCTCCCCACCTGGTTTACTATCTATCCTACCTAACAGGTTCAGCAGTGCTGGGTGTCGATTACAGAACTCAGGTAAGCCTTGAGAAAATATGCCTTCCAAATCCATTCATCTGAAGTCTAAGAATTAGTGTAGTTATTCTTGTAACCTAGCATTAGGAGATCTTGGTTATTTGCGTGGCTGTGAAATCCAAATTTATACCATCTTTAGACAAGGATTCTTCATGATTTACAATAACCCCTGAGAAATGGCCACAATTACAAGATTGAAGACACACCTCTAATGAATAAAGGCATCTTCTGAAATATGTTCTTGAGAGAGGTTTTGCCAAAGGTGTTTAGCTCTCTGAGCATCTTTCTAGATTACACTGCTCACAGGGCTACTGGTGTAAGAAGCTGTGAGTGCTCCCTTTGGCTTCTTTTCAGAAAGTTCCTCCTAGTTAACAGAAGAGGAAGTAAAAAAGCCTCTTGTCAAAGATCTGGCTTTCTCAAGACATATTCACACCATTATAGGGGCTGTCCATTCATTTCCCAAGGAGCTTGTCAAACCATCTCCGATCTAACTGGGAGAGGTAAGTAAAATTCCACCCAGATACAGCCAATGAATCAATTTATTTGAAAGCCAGAACTATAACTTCATCTGTGGAGAAAATATTGAAGAGCAATTTAAGGGCATTTATCATGTAAGGTGTCCTTGAGTTGTTAGGCAGACCTAAGCTGCTATACAAATCATGCTGATGCCGAAGCTTCATTTTAAAGGGGAACTTTGTGGGAGCTACTAAAAACAATAGTCATATCAAATGTCCATAGTTAATCAATACTGTGCTGGGAAGAAGATCTTAAAAAGCTTAATTTAACTCTCGTCATTAATTGTTCCCTATAAAAATGACAGGGAATCCATAAATGCATTTAATGTTGTTATAACAAAAATGAAATACACAATGTAAAGATATTACTTGAGTAAATGTATTCTCATGTATATTTAACAAATGCATTTACTTGTAAACATTAAACAGTTCACTAAATGAAGGCATTTGACTTTGGAGAATGAGACATGATAAAATTTCATGAATATCTGATTCTCACTAAATCATTAAAAAGGTTATGAATGTAATTTTCTGGTCTATTTTACTTAGATATAGTAAGTGATTCAAATAAATACCAATATATTTGCTGTTACATATTAAGAATGTAAAATTTTAGAATTTCTTCAAAAATTGCTCTCAAAGATTCTACAAACACAACTTAGGCATTTTAATTAATACTAGTTTATCAATAGAGCCAAAAATCTTGCAAGACGTTTGCATTAATTTTGTTTGAGGCTTTCTGAATGTCAATTGTAATGTCATATTCTTACTGAAAGAATTTCTCAAATAATCCTGAAATCCAACATCTGGAAAGTTATACTGAACTTATTCATTTCTCTATAATTGGCACACTAAAGAGAAATATGTATATAATTTTGTATACTTTATATTAAGTATATTCTATCTATCCATCATCTCTCTCTCTCTCTCTCTCTCTCTCTCTATTTACCAATATATCTAAAAAAAAATCCTGAAATCAACCAGGAAAAACATGACTCTTTTCGTAGAGAGCAAAGAGTATTTGCATTGAGGCCAGCTTCTCATCATGAATATAATAGGAAAAAATAATAGAATTACAACTTTAAAACACTGAAAGAAAAAAATATCAATTCAGAATTCTATAGTTAAATTTGTGGAATTTATACTATATGATTTTAAGACTTACTATAAAGTCTTAGTAGTAAAGGAAGTGGTATTTACATGCAGTTATACAATTAGATCAATAGAATAAAATCAAGAGTCCAGAAAGAGACCCAAACATACATGATTAATTGATTTTGACAAAAGGGTCAAAGCAGTTCTATGGGGAAAGAAAAATTTCTTTTACAGATTGTGATACAACAACTTAATATCCTTAAAGGAAAACAAGAGGCTGTACCTCTATTCATACACAAAAAATAATTCAAGATAAATCATAGACCCATAAGTAAAAGCTAAACTAAAACCTTCTAAAAGAAAACAATAACAAATCTGTAATCTTGATGAATGCAGGTATAGATAAACAATAAATGCACTAAACATAGAAGCAAAGAAAAATTTATACCCTGAACTTCATCACAAGTAAAATCTCCTGCTCATCAAAATAAAATTAAGAAATAGAAAAGCAAGACACAAATTAGAATAAAATATTGTACATACATATGTCTCAGAAAGACCTTGTATCTAGGACGTATTACGAACTGTTATAACTCAAAGGTCTGTTTTGTGAACAGACTCTTGACAAAATTATATAAATGGTTATTGAGGACATGACAAAATGCTCAACATCACTCGTCATCAAGAAAGTGCATACTGGAACCACCATAAGTACATTACCCACATTAGAATGGGTAAAATTTAAAAGATTAACAACATCAAATGTTGGTGAAAGATGTGGAGCATCTGGAAATCTCATCATATCTGGCAGAGATATAGATGATAAAACTACTGTTGAAGACCTGTAATCTATACTTTAAAAAATTAAACATAAATTATAGTATCACCCAGAATTTTTCACCTCTAGGTGTTTACCCAAGAGAAATGAAAATGTATATTGACAAGAAAGTTTGTATATGCATATTAATTGTAACTTTATTATTATCCTAAACTGGAAACAACCAAAATGCTCCTCAATAGATAAATGAATAAACACATAATGGTATATTTATATAATGGAACACCTTTCAACAATAAAAATGAATAGATTGCTCATATGTGAAATAATATGAATTTCACAGACATTATGTTGAACTAAAAAACAACCCCAACTAATACATACTATATGATTTAATTGTTATGAAATATTAGGACAAGTGAAAGTCATCCATAGTGATAGAATTTATATTAGTGATTCTTCGAGCAGGGGATGGGGGCAAAGAGGTAGTAATTAATTGCAAAGGGTTGTGAGAGGACTTTGTCGGTAAATAAATGGTCGATATGTTAATTGCATTGGTAGCTACATGATATAAACACATTTCAAATTCATCAAATCTTATACTTAAAATATGTACAATTTATTATAACTCAATGTAGTTTAATAAATGGAAAACATTAATCAAATAATACACAGCACAGTAGGTGGCAAATAGTGTTAAATATTTATTAGTTTAATTAATGCCTTAGCCTTAAAAAAGAGAAAAGAAAAAAAAAACAATCTTCCTTATGAGACAGGAAAGTCTTTCAAGTCTTTCCAGTTTTATAAGTTTTGGGTACAAAACATTACACATCTTATGTTGTGCTATTCTCACAATACAGAGAATTATACAGACCAAACAAAAAAGAGGAGTCAGGGAAGTTGGTAGAACAATTCTAATCCAATTTTCCTTGAGATATGCTACCAAATGCATTAAGAACAGTGTTCAATTCACTCTGGACCCTTGGCTCAGGTCAGCATGCAATAAGGCTGATGAATTTTACTAAATGAACAAATGAACAGACGAATGAATACACCTAATATGAACTTCTGATCTAGTAAAGCAAAGCCTATTTAGACTGAATTCCCAACCCCAGTTGGGCCATGTATCCCAGGCTTTGATCAGTTGGACTGCGCTCCTCACTCTTCTTGCTTCTGACAATGTACAAGCAAGGGCAAGACCTGCTTTTCCTCTGGGAGATTGTCGTAGCCTATTTTTTTATAGAGTCCCCCCAAACTATTAATATACCACATTTGTCCTGGTGCCCATCTTGCTCTGAGTAATAACTTCTCAGAATTAGAACAGACCTCAGAGATTAATTCAACTCCTTTATTTACAGATAAAGTTCTTGGCCTCAAAAACTGACTTGCATGAGATGACACAGAGTGTTGATAAAAAGTCCAATCCTATTAAACTCCTAAGTTTCCTATTTTTACTGGCCAAAGCACTCACCAATGAAGACAAAATATCTCTTACCATCATTTAGAAAGAGAGAGAGGAGGAAGGGGAGTGAAGGAAATAAGAAAGGGAAGAGAAGGGAGTAAAAGAGAAAGCAAACAAGCAAATTCCTCCTTGGCTTGCCAAAGCCCCTTCATAAAGAGAGTCAAAGGCCCAGGGACAGGAGCGCAATGGCCACACACGAGTGTAATTTCCACACTGTTCACTTGCTTCCAGCTGCTTTTGTTTCAGACTAGTCCAAATCCCTTTCAGTCCTGTGTGACAGTGCTAATTAATTGTTAACTTGAGCCTTCTATTAACAATCTGCAGGGCTGGAGGCCAAAAGAGGAGTATTAAAATATTTAAAAGCCCTAAGCCTGGGGCACAAGCTGATCAGCCCCAGGCACAGAAAGACTGTTTCTCCTGGGGCTGAGTGGCTGAATTATGGAAACTCGGTGTGCTGCACTCTTTTTGAAACCCTCCTCTGGCTTGTTTGCCTTTTCAGAGGCTGGACATCAGAGAATCAGGGCCTGCTGGTCAGTGCCTCCTTGGATCATCCAGCTCCTTATCATGCATGCTCACTGTGTCTTGAGAATGACATGATCATTTCCAAATGAGGCCAAGATTCATCAGATTAAGTGCAAATGCTGGGGTGAAGTTGATCCAATGTAACTCTTTGCACATAGCTAAAGTACAGTTGAATCCAGGAAAGCCCAACTGAACAGGTTCAAATGTGGCCACTCTGTAACTGGTGGTGGACATTACTACATGATAATGAATTGATTTTTATTAATTAACTAGGAATATCCTTTGTCTTCTTGCTGGCCGATAAGCTATGGATCAGAAGGAATTTGGGTAGAGGGAGAAAAACAAAATCATTTAGCAAAGACAGTTTGATGCCCTTTGTTCTCATTGACTCACGTGTTTTGAAAATTGTGTCGGGGACTAAGGGAGATATTTCAATAATATTAAAATGTTGACTTGGGTGAATCATTGTTCACTGCATGTTATTAAAAATCAGTGGGTGGAAATATACAATGTGCCTCTTGCCAGAGACAAAAGACTTAGGAGAAGGAACTTCATATGTCCTACTTGTTCTAAAAAGAAAGAGAAAAAAATGTTAGAGAGGTACTTAAGCAAGTATGTGTTTTGTTCTCAAAAAGGATTTCTATAAGAATTTTAATCTCCCCTTTGACACTAATACCCTAACTATTTTCTGAGTATATTATTAAGTATCCAGTAGAAGAAAGCTAGTTTATTTTTCAAGTGGAGGTGGAGTCACTTTGATTTGGAGCACTGCAATAGAGCATGCAATTTTGTTTATAGAACAAATCCATCCAATAACTGAAAGCCACAAGAAACCCTAGGACACATTTCTAAGAAAAAGTATGATCTTAAAAGCACTGTATATATTAGTCTCCAGGAAATAGGTCATTAGTCCTTTACTGGGCCCAAGGCTTTGTCGTACGACGTATGCTGGGAACTGTTTTAATTGCTTTATGAGGAGTAAGTCATTTAATTTTCATAACATCCCTATGAGGAAAGAAACACTATTGTTCCCATTTTACAGGGCACAGTAAGCCTTGCTGTGGATAATAAACCTGCTCAAGTTCCATAGCTAGTAAGGATTGAAGTTGGGATTTAGACCAGCCTGACTGGCTCCAGAGTCTGTATTCTTAGTATAGTCTCCTTCTGAAGTCATGTTGACAGATTAGGAAAGTAGGTTGGAAAGAAAGATGCTTCATGCATCGACCCATTCTGAGCCCTGTATGCCAATGATGTGCAGTTACCTTCAGAATCACTCAGAGATCTGGATTACTGTTTGAACTCATGTTTACCTATCAGTAAAACAAGATCGAATACCTGTGCTATAATACCACTGACATTAAATAGGTTAGTGTGCGTGCCAAGTGCCTAAAACTCAGTTACCAAATATTTGTTGCCAGTTGTACCACTATGAGATGTCAGGACTACAAAGACAAGTAAGGCATGTCCCTGAGGACCTTGGTTTCAAAGTGAGATACTCAGATCAGTATCACCAGCATCACAGGAAGCTTGTTAAAAATCCACCATCTCAGACACTACCCCAGACCTACAAAATCAAAATCGATGCATTTACACCATTCCCAGGGATTCGTGTGCACTTGAACATTTGAGAAATCCGACATGATTCACCGCCTGCCAGCTGGTTTCCCCTAGTCTCTCTAACCTGTTTGTACGATGACTTCTCAAACAGGGTTCTCTGGGAAAGTCTGAATTTTAACTACATCTTCCTTTCGTCAGACAATGAGCATGTCAGACCATGTGTTCTGTTCTTATATTTGGAAAAAATGTATATGTTTTGTGGCTCAACATTTTCCAATTTTTCTATGCTACAAAAATGCCTTTCATCTTAACTAACCGTTTCATCATCTGCTCGCTTGGCCTGGGTTCCGCCTGTCCACATTCCGGAGGGGTTGTGCTGGGGCAGGCTGCCGGCTGGGGGGCCAGATCCAGTGGAGGAGTGGCGCGGCGCAGCCTTCTTCGGAGCGCTCCTCTACCCTCCCAGAGAGCCTGAGCGGGGCAGGAAAGCCTCAAATCAAATGCACAGCGTCAAGAGCTTCAAATTAGCCTCAAGTTGAAATACCTGTTCATATAATTTTTGAAAAGGTTTTATTTATTATTTTTAGAGAGCGGGGAAGGGAGGGAGAAAAGCAGCCAGGTGAGAAAGAAACATTGATCAACTGCCTCTTGCACTTGACCCTACCAGGGACCAAACCTGCAACCCAGGCATGTGCCCTGACTGGAAACCCTTAGCTTTGTGGTAGGACACTCCAACCGAGCCACACCAGTCAGGACTTGATAAAAATATAGAGCTGACTAAAGAAATTAAGAGGTTAAAAAAAAAAAGGAGGCATAGAAACAGAAATGTAATGTGGGAAGAGATCTTGGGATCATCAGAGAAAGGGCTCCAAAAGGCAGTGTCTTAGGAAAAAGAAACAAATGATATTTCCTGGTAGATGATAATATAAATCAGAACGAAACAAAAACCACACAGTATTTCTTGGAGGTAAAATTGCCCCCTCGATGGGACTGCATTTGGGGTACCTTAACAAAAGAGAATATCTAAAAATTACTCTCATCAGTAAATTGCAGTGAATGGCAGGTCCACACAAGTGCACCAAGTCCTGTAGTCCCCCCATGCCCCAGTCCTCCTCTTATGCCTTCAAAGTACATCTAAACATGGCAGTTTGATGTGCAAAGAGCACAGGTCTGGGAGGCAGAAAACCCTCACTTATATTCACAGAGCCACCTTCACCTAGCATTTAACGGCTAGGTCTCAGTGTTGTCATCTCTTAAATGAGACAGTGTGACTGTCGATCTCCAAGATTCCTCCAATTCTAAGGTTCTTAGAGTGACAGAGTTCACAGCCATCCTCTGTGCAGCGTGCCCCAGGCCTAGGAGCTGTGAGTGCCTCTTGTGCATGAGCCTTGCCAGTTGTCCACTTCTCAGTATTCAGCACACAGCACACCACCACCGCCAGCACAGTTCTTCACATTCTGAGCTCCTTAAAACTGACAGGGAGAGAGGGAGGGAATCTGCCAAGTCCTTGGTGGGGGAAGAGAGAATTGGCATTAGCAGATGAGAATGAGGGGAGAAAAGAGGGAGTAGAGGCATTCTTGAGAAGTTTGCCCCTGATCAGGGGAACAGGATCACCATCGGGAAGGAAGGCAGGCAGCGAGGGAAGTAGAGGTGGAGGAAGGAAAGGAGGGAAGGTCCCACAGCGGCAAAGAGGAGAGGCATGGGATACAGAGGTGGGAGCAGGGCCAGGTCCAGGTGCCCAATAAAGGAAGCAGCCATTTAATTTCTTCTACCTTCATTGCCACTCTACGGCAAATTTCTCAAAATTCCCAAAGACAAATGTTGTTAGATGACAGTGACTCAAGCAATGTTGTTGCATAATGCAGACCAAATTGGCTTTTCATGGCTGATGTTCTGTTTAATGAAATGGCCCAATTTTGCTTTAGAAGAGAATGCCAACATCACTTCTCCTTCCCCAGAGAATTTGCTGTTTTCATTTGGTATCTTGAATGGTTCTTGCTGATATAAGAAGAAGACCTCACTTCTTTTTTTTTTCCACTTGATTTTTTTTTAATTAATTTATTTACTTTTTAAATACATTTGTCTCTGCCTTCCCCCCACCTCTTTCCCTTGCCTCCTCCCACCTTCCCTCCCTCAGCTCTTCCCCTTTGGTTTTGTCCATGAGTCCTTGCTATATGTTCCTTGACTTTCCCCTTCCCTTCCCTTTCCCTGCCCCCCCCCCCCTTCCCTCTTGTCTCTGTTGATTTCTTTTCCTTTCAGTGTTGCTGGTCATATTTTCCTTGCTTCTTTGCATTGTTGGTTAGGTTCCGCTTATAGGTGAGGTCATATGGTATTTGTCTTTCGCCCCCTGGCTTATTTCGCTTAGCATGATGCTCTCCAGTTCCATCCATGCTGTCGCAAAGTTTAGTACTTCTTTTTTCTTTCTGCTGCGTAGTATTCCATTGTGTATATGTACCATGATTTTTTGATCCAATCATCTACTGATGGGCATTTAGGTTGCTTCCAACACTTGGCTATTGTAAATTGTGCTGCTATGAACAATGGGGTGCATAGGTTCTTTTGTATTGGCGTTTTGGTGTTCTCAGGGTATAGTCCCAGCAGGGGAATCGCTGGATCAAAAGGCAGTTCCATTTTCAGCTTTCTGAGGAAATTCCACACTGCTTTCCATAGTGGCTGCACCAGTCTGCATTCCCACCAACAGTGGACTAGGGTTCCCTTTTCTCCACAGCCTCGCCAGCACCTGTTGTTTGTGGATCTGTTTATGATGGCCATTCTGACCGGAGTGAGGTGGTACCTCATGGTGGTTTTGATCTGCATTTCTCTGATGGCTAGTGATGCTGAGCATCCTTTCAAATGCCTCTGTGCCCTCTGTATCTCCTCCTTAGAAAAGCGTCTGCCCAGGTCCTTTGCCCATTTTTTGATTGGATCGTTTGTCTTCTTGGAGTCAAGTCGAGTGAGTTCTTTGTATATCTTGGAGATCAAACCTCTATCTGATGTATCATTAGCAAATATATTTTCCCAAACAGTTGGCTCCCTTTTCATTTTGCTGATGTTTTCTTTAGCCGTGCAGAAGCTTCTTATTTTGATGAGGTCCCACTTGTTTATTCTTTCCTTTATGTCCCTTGCTTTAGGAGACATATCAGTGAAAAAATTGCTGCGTGGGATATCTGAGAGTTTCCTGCCAATGTTCTCCTCTAGGACTTTGATGGTGTTGCGACTTATATTTAAGTCTTTTATCCATCTTGAGTTTATTTTTGTGTATGGTGTCAGCTGATGATCCAATTTCAATTTTTTGCATGTAGCCATCCAGCTCTCCCAACACCATTTGTTGAAGAGGCTGTTATTGCTTCATTTTATGCTTCTGCCCCCTTTGTCGAATATTAGATGTCCATAGAGACCTGGGCTTATTTCTGGGCTTTCTATTCTGTTCCACTGGTCTATGGGTCTGTTCTTGTGCCAGTACCAGATTGTTTTGAGTATAGTGGCTTTGTAGTAGAGTTTGATGTCCGGTATTGTGATCCCTCCTACTTTGTGTTTCTTTCTCAAAATTGCTGCGGCTATTCGAGGTCGTTTATGGTTCCATATAAATTTTTGAAATGTCTGTTCTATTTCTGTGAAATACATCATTGGTATCTCAATAGGGATTGCGTTGAATCTATAAATTGCTTTTGGTAGTATGGACATTTTGAGGATATTAATTCTTCCAATCCATGAGCACGGTATATGCTTCCATTTATTTGTGTCTTCCTTAATTTCTTTTTTCAATGTTGTATAGTTTTCTGCATACAGGTCTTTTGTGTCTTTGGTTAAATTTATCCCTAGGTACTTTATCTTTTTTCGTGCTATATCGAATGGTATATTTTTCCTGATTTCTTCTTCTTCTATTGCATTGCTGGTGTACAAAAACGCCTTTGATTTCTGAATGTTGACTTTGTATCCTGCTGTTTTGCCAAATTCACTTATTAGGTTGAGGAGTTTTTTGGTAGAGTCTACAGGGTTCTCTATGTACACTATCATGTCATCTGCAAACAATGATAGTTTTACTTCCTCCTTTCCTATTTGGATGCCTTTTATCTCTTTCTCTTGTCTGACCGCTGTGGCTAGGACTTCCAATACGATGTTGAAAGGAAGCGGTGAGAGCGGACATCCTTGTCGTGTTCCCGATCTTAGTGGGAAAGCTTTCAGTTTTTGCCTATTGAGTATGATATTGGCTGTAGGTTTTTCATATATGGCCTTTATTACGTTGAGGAATGCCCCATTTATTCCCATTTTGCTGAGTGTTTTGATCATAAATGGGTGCTGTACCTTGTCAAATGCTTTTTCTGCATCTATCGAGATGATCATGTGGTTTTTGTCTTTTCTTTGATTTATGTGGTGTATCACGTTTACTGATTTGCGTATATTGAACCATCCCTGCATCCCTGGGATGAATCCCACTTGATCGTGATGGATAATCTTTTGAATGTATTGCTGGATACGGTTTGCCAATACTTTGTTGAGGATTTTAGCATCTATGTTCATCAGCGAAATTGGCCTGTAGTTTTCTTTCTTTGTAGGGACTTTATCTGGTTTTGGGATCAGGGTGATGCTGGCCTCATAAAAGGAGTCTGGGAGTCTTCCCTCCTCTTGGATTTTTTGGAATAGTCTGAGAAGGACAGGGGTTAGCTCTTCCTTAAATGTTTTGTAAAATTCTCCTGGGAAACCGTCTGGCCCTGGGCTTTTGTGTGCTGGGAGTTTCTTGATGACTGCTTCAATTTCCCCAACTGTTATCGGTCTGTTCAAGCTTTCTGTTTCTTCCTCCTTCAGTGTTGGAAGATTATACTTTTCTAAAAATTTGTCCATTTCATCCAAATTTTCAAATTTCTTGGCATATAATTGTTCATAATAGTTTCTGATGATCATTTGTATTTCTGTGGTATCAGTTGTTATTTCTCCTCTTTCATTTCTGATATTATTAATTCGGGTCCTCTCCCTTTTTTTCTTGATGAGTCTGCTTAAAGGCTTGTCAACTTTATTAATCTTTTCAAAGAACCAGCTTCTGGATTGGTTGATCCTCTGAGTTGTTCTTTTTGTCTCTATGTCATTCAGTTCTGCTCTAATCTTGACTATTTCCTTCCTTCTACTTGCTCTGGAATTTATTTGTTGTTGTTTCTCCAGTTCTTGAAGTTGTAGTGTTAGGTCTTTTATTTGAAATGTTTCTATCTTTTTTAGGTAAGGCTGTATTGCTATGAACTTCCCTCTCAGGACCGCCTTTGCTGTGTCCCATAGGTTTTGGGCAGTTGTCTGTTCATTTTCATTTGTTTCCAGAAATTTTTTGATTTCTTCTCTTATCTCATTATTGACCCATTCATTGTTTAATAGTGTACTGTTCAGTCTCCATGAGTTTGCAAGTTTTTGAAGTTTCTCTTTGAGGTTGATTTCGAGTTTCAAGGCCTTGTGGTCTGAGAAAAAGTTTGGTATTATTTCAATTTTCCTGAATTTGCTGAGGCTTGCTTTGTGTCCTATCATGTGGTCTATCTTTGAAAAACTGCCATGAGCATTTGAAAAGAATGTGTATTTTTCTTCTTTGGGATGTAAGGTTCTATATATGTCAGTTAAGTCTCTTTGATTCAGTGTGTCATTCAGCGCCACGATATGTTTATTAATGTTTTGTTTGGAAGATCTGTCCATTTTTGACAGTGGGGTGTTGAAATCCCCTACTATCAGTGTGTTGCTGTCTATATCTTTTTCGAAGTCATCCAACAATTTCCTTATAAACTTGGGGGCTCCTATATTGGGAGCATATAAGTTTACAATGTTGATGTCTTCTTGATAGATTCTTCCTTTAAGTATGATAAAGTGCCCCTCTGGGTCTCTCTTTATGGCCTTTGCTTTGAAATCGACTTTGTCTGATACAAGTATGGCAACGCCAGCCTTTTTCTCATGTCCATTTGCTTGGAATATTATTTTCCATCCCTTTACTTTCAATCTGTGTAGGTCTTTTGCTCTGAGGTGGGTCTCTTGTAGGCAGCATATGTGTGGGTCATGTTTTCTTATCCACTCAGCTACCCTGTGTCTTTTGATTGGGGCATTTAGTCCATTCACATTGAGAGATATTACTGATAGAAACTTACTCATCTTTTCTCTTTGTACTTGTGTTCCTCTCTGTCTCATTCTTTTCCTTCATCTTCTTAAACCAGTCCCCTTAGCATATCTTGGAGTGCTGGTTTGGTAGAGATGTATTCTTTTAGCTTTCTTTTGTCTGGGAAACTCCGTATTTCTCCTTCTATTTTAATGGAGAGCCTAGCTGGGTAGAGCAGCCTTGGCTGTAGGCCTTTGCTTTTCATGGCTTGGAATATTTGTTGCCATTCCCTTCTGGCTTGGAGTGTTTCTGTTGAGAAGTCAGCTCCTAGGCGTATCGGGGCCCCCTTGTATGTTACTTTCTCCTTCTCCCTTGCTGCCTTGAGGATTCTCTCTTTGTCTTTGACATTTGCCATTTTAATGATGATGTGTCTTGGAGTGGACCTCCTTGGGTCCCTCTTGAGTGGGGTCCTCTGTGCCTCCTGGATCCATGAGAGCCTTTCTCTCCTCAAATTAGGGAAATTTTCCATCATTACTTTTTCAAACAGGTTCTCTATCCCTTGCTCCTCTTCTTCTCCTTCTGGTATCCCTATTATACGGATATTATTGTGTTTCAGGTTGTCCTGCATTTCCCTAAATGCTTCCTCATTCTTTTTGAGCCATTTTTCCATTTCTTGTTCTTTCTGGGAGCTTTTTTCTACCTTGTCCTCCATCTCACTGATTCGATCCTCAGCTTCATCCAGCCTGCTTTGGATACCTTCTACTGTGTTCTTCAATTCAGAAATGGTATTCTTCATATCCTCTTGTGTCTTCTTGATAGTTTCTATGTCCTTTTCCAGGCTGATATAGCTTGCTGTAAGATCCTGATAGTTTCTCTGCAGTTTCTCATAGTTATCTTTGAGCTGGCTGAGCTCATTGAGCTTCCTTAGAACCATTGTTTTAAATTCCATATCTGATAGTTCCCTTGCCTCTATTTCATTTAGCTCTCTCTGTGGGGAGTCCCCTTTTCCACTCATTTGAGGGGAACTTCTTTTTCTTCCCATTTTTGTGAGAGTCTGTTAAGTATTTTTGTCCTTTACTTTTCTTTCTGGGCTTTATGCAAATAAACTTGAAAATCTTGATGAAATGGTTACCTGGTCCTGATTCTGCTATACTGGCTTGTAAATGAGGAGATCATGTCCCAGTTCCAGCATCGCCCCAGCGCCCTGAGAGGAAGTGATCCAGGGACACGGGCCTCGGTGCGGAGGTGGCTCTTTGGCCTGTCTTGGAGCTCCGGTCTGAGGGGCGGGCACCTGACTGGACTCGCTTTGGGGAGCCTGGTAGGGCTCTCTTCACTGTGGAGACTGGCCGGCAATGTCACGCTGCCCGCGTCTCCGGAAGCAGAGCTTTATACACGCCTGCTGCCCAGGTTTTATGTCTGGCGCCGGCTTTACGTCTGGTGCCTCAGTTTTACGTCTGGTGTCTCTCCAGTTGATTTTTCAATAGTGAGAAAAAAAAAACACAGGGAATGGAAGTGTACCATAGCATACCTTGTGATCTTGCTACTGAAAGTGTGGTCTGCAGGCCAGCAGCAACTGCATCATCTGGGAGCTTGTTAGAAAAAAAAAATCAAGACCTCACTTCTTACCAGAACCTCTAATACACAGGTGTTTGTTGTTCTTTCAGGTACTTGAACTGCTTCTGGTTTTCACTTTCTTCCCTATGTGATTTAGAGTGCAAAATTTCCGTGCCAATTATGACACTGGATGTATTCATTTTACACCTCCAGATTCATCCTCTATACTTCTCCATTTTTGTCTATTTCTCAGGCCACATGAACCAAATAAAATGTGACTGAAAATACTGGTAAAATGACTGGTGCTAAATGTTAAATTATTTAATGATAGAACTAAGATTTTTTTTTAAATGTGGAATTTAGAATTACTGACAAGAATATAAAAGCATTGTATGCACTATGTAGAAATTATTACAACTAAGAAAATGAAGAGAAAGTAGAAAATACATTAAAGGTTGAATAAATTTGCAGGTGCCTCATCTGTATTAGTTGAATATAAAAAGATATTATATAAAGCCAACAATTCAATTAATTAACCTACAAGAATAATTCATGGTGCAAAATCAAGTAGGAGGAAAGGATGTTGTTGACTAAAACAGGATGACAATTGTACATGAATAAACAGATGACTCGTGGACCAGAATAGAAAGTTCATAAATAGACCTAAATACATACCGGAATTCAGAACATGGTAGAAGTGGACCCACAAATAGCTAAAGAGAAGATAGGCCATTGAATAAACACTGTCAGGGGATCTGGGTCATTTTCTGGATCAATAGAGTGATCAATGCAGTAAGGACACTACACACCAGGGTGAACTCCAAGTGAATCCAAAGATTAAATGCTTTTTTAAAAAGATACTCTGATAACTAAAAAAAAAAATGAGATGTTATAATAGGAAAGGATAATAAATTCTGCTAAATGAAAATTAAAATACTCTTGCATATTAAAAAAAATACCACAAAAAATAAAAGGCAAATAACATGGCAGTGAAATAAGTTTTGCTACATAATCCCAAGAGGCTAATCTCTCCAATATTGAAAAATTGAGGAGAAAATAACAAACAACCCAAGAGAAAAATGGACAAAGTATATGGTTAACAGTTCACAGGAATGGGCATAAAAATGACTCTTAAGAAAAAATGCTAGGAGAATCGAGATGACAGAGGAGTGAGTGGAAGTCACACTAACCTCCTCCCAGGACCAATCTGGAATTACAACTAAATTGTGGAGAAATCACCTGGGACAAACAACTGAACAATAGTGAGAGAGGAGCCTTATAACCTCAGACAGACAGAAGACTCAGTTTTAGCACAACCTAACTGGTAAGGAGTGCGGTAGAGACTCGAGAAGGCGAGCGAGGTGCACCAGAAGGATGTTGAAACAGCCAGCTGGATACCTGAGATGAGCGGGGTCTAAACCATAAGTGGCGATCTCCAGCCTACAGTACCAGAGCCCAAAAAGTACACAGATAGCAGCCAGCTGTGAAAAGCAGCAGGGTTGCTCTCTGCCAGAGATAGGAAGCTGGAGATGCAAAGAGCCATTTAAAGGGCCAATGCATAAATTTTTATTTGCAGCCACTTACTCTGGTCTCTGGCAAAGACGGGGGTGGAGTGGGCTGGGGATGCCTGGGGAGAGACTGGGGAAGGAGGCTTTGGGGAGAGAATTGAGAGAGTAGCCAGCAGGATCCTGGTGCTGATTCATCCCCTATATGGCAGCAGCCATCTTGCTCAGGCAGACCACTCCCCTGAGCAGCAACAGCGCAAGAGGATGCAATAGCCCCGCCCTAGGAGGGACTCTGCCTTGCTGTGTGGTATCTAAGCTGGCCTGCTGAGTGCACAGGGATTATATTAACAGGTGAAGGAGACAGCCACAAACAGTAGATTCCTGGAAGCCTCAAACAGATTGTCTAATGTCATACGGGGTCAACATCTGACATCATCAGAGGCAGATCCAGAAAGTAAAAACAGCGGTCTCCTACCATAGAAGTTCAATCACAAAGTCAGGAAATTAAGACAGATTAATTAAAGAAGCAGAAGTAAAACAGAAGAGTCTCACAAATAATGGGAAGACAATGAAATACCCCTAAGTTGAAGGGAAAGGAGGAATCCCCAGAAAGAGAACTAAATGAAATGGAGACAAGTAAACCATCAGATATTGAGTTCCAAACAATGGTTTTAAGGAAGCTCAATGAGCTCAGAGAGAATTACAAAAAACTACAGGGAAACTACGAGGAACTTACTGCAAGCTATATCAACATGAAAAAAGGACACAGAAACTATCAATAAGAGACAAGAGGAAATGAAGAATACAATTTCTGAATTGACAAACACAGTAGAAGGGATCGAAAGCAGGCTAGATGAAGCAGAGTATCCAATCAGTGAGCTGGAGGATAAGGTAGAAAAAAGCTCCCAGAAAGAACAAGAAGATGAAAAAAGACTCAAAAAGAATGAAGAGGCATTTAGGGAAATGCAGGACAACCTGAAATACAATAATATCCGTATACTAGGGATACCAGAAGGAGAAGAAGAAGAGGAAAGGATAGAGAACCTGTTTGAAAAAGTAATGATGGAAAACTTCCCTAATTGGAGGAGAGAAAAAGTCATACAAGTACAGGAAGCACAGAGGGTCCCATTCAGGAGGAACCCAATGAGGCCCACTCCAAGACACATAATCATTAAAATGGCAAATATCAAAGACTAACACAGAATCCTAAATGAAGCAAGGGAGAAAGAGGTAGTAACATACAAGGAGCCATGGTACAGCTAGCAGCTGACTACTCAATAGAAACACTACAAGCCAGAAGGGAATGGCAAGAAATATTCCAAGTCATGAAAAGCAAAGGCCTGCAACCAAGACTGCTGTACCCAGCAAGGCTCTCAATTCAAATGGGAGGTGAAATAAAGAGTTTACCAGACTAAAGAAAGCTAAAAGAATACACCTCCACCAAATCAGCATTGCAAGATATGACAAAGGAACTGCTTTATAAAGGTGAAGAAAAAGAGTCTATGAATACCCAGTTCCTTTCAGTCACCAATACTTGATATTACCAATATTTTTAATACTTATTAATCTGATTGTGACAATGATGTGCTATTTTAATTGTCATTTTATTATTTGTTGAAACTAAACTTGTTTTTGTATATTTATTGCCTATTTCTATTATTTTTAAAGAGCTTTAAATGACTTTTTGGTATTCTTTATCCATTTTTCTATTAAATGTTTGTAGAAATTTTTCCCTAAAAAAACCCTATTATCTTTGTTTTAGATGTGCTGCAAATACTTTCCTGTTCTATTACTTGTCCTTTAACTTTTTTTAAATGTATATTATGTAGTCTTTAATGTTTAATATAGTCATATTGTCACTACTTTACTTTATAGTTTCTGGGTGTGAATATTCTACTTCAGGGTAAAATATTATTTTGTATTTTCTCCTAAAATGCCTTACATTTTACATATTGATTTTTAACTCACCTGAATATTTTTGTATAATGTATGAAATAAGGGTCTATATTTGTTTTATTTCAAGTAATAGTGGTCCATGCACCTTATGTTGAATGTACCTTATTTTCCCCATTGATTTGAAACATCAATTTAATCATATATTCCATTGTTAGATATATACGTTTGTTTCTAGAATGCTCATTTTATTTCATTGATCTACTTGATTATTTCTGTGCTGGTATCATGTTATTTTAATTGCTGAGACTTTATATTGGATTTAAATTTTTAATATTTTTATAATGGATTTTGAAATTTAAAAAAATTAAAAAATGAAATCAATCTGCATTTAAATAAAAAAAGAAAGAAGGAACTCCTACCTTTTGCAACAACATGGACAGAACTGGAGAATATTATGCTAAGTGAAATAAGCCAGTTGGTGAAAGACAAATATCATATGATCTCACCTATAAGTGGAATCTATTCAACAAAATAAACTATGAACAAAATAAACCACAGGCATGGAAACATGGAGCAGACTGAAAGTGATGAGAGGGGCGGGGAAGAGAGGACAATGGTGGAAAGAAGAAGGGACTAGACAAAGAACAGGTATGAATGACCCATGGACATGGAAAACAGAGTGGGGATTGACTGTGGCGGGGCGGGGGTTGGGGAGGAGAGCAAAGGGGGAAAAATGGCGACAACCGTAATAGAATAAACATGAT
Source organism: Pteronotus mesoamericanus (assembly GCF_021234165.1). Taxonomy (NCBI): domain Eukaryota; kingdom Metazoa; phylum Chordata; class Mammalia; order Chiroptera; family Mormoopidae; genus Pteronotus; species Pteronotus mesoamericanus. The sequence goes on from NW_026555277.1 coordinate 5,131,006, forward strand.
TTAAAAAATTAAAAAAAGAAAAGATGCTTAACTTACTCATTATGTAAGCGATGCAAATTAAAATTACAATTGTACATATTTCTTCACTTATGAGAATGGCAAAAATCCAAATTTTTATATTATCCTGCCTGTGTTAAGACGATAGGGGAAAAGACACTCGCATATACTGCTGCACAGAGCTTTCATTGGTATCACTCTTATGGAAGGCAAGTTTAAACTCTCTCATAATTATAAATGTATGTGAGTATATACTTTATCCCAGCAATTCCCCTTCTAAGAATTAATGTTACATTTACTTCTACACATATAATATAATGCATGTATGAGGTTACTTATTATACATTGATTGTGGTGGTAACAATTAGAAACAATATAAATATAATCAGTAAGAAACAGGATAAAAAAATGTTTTTATTCCAAATGTACAATGTAATACAACTCAGCTTTTTAAAGATGGAGGAAACACCCTTTATATGATGAATGAATCATCCTCTGGGTGCTCCTCTCATCCAGGGGTTGGCAAACTGCAACTTGCAGGTCAAATCTCACCTCCTGCCTCATTTCATAAGACAGTTTTATTGGAACATAGCCACGCCCATTCATTTACATATAACATATGGCTGCGTTTGTGCTGACAGCGTTGGTTGGTTACAACAGAAACACCATAGCTCATGAAGCATCACATATTTACTATCTGGGACTTTACAGATAGCATGCCAACCCCTGCCTGATCCACCCCCTGCTTCTCTCTACCCTGCTCTCTGTCCTGTAGATCTACCTCTACAGATCATACCCTGAGCTCTGTTGTTCCTAGTTCCTTATAGTGTTCCAGCTACTGTGAGGCACCAGCAACTGTGAGATCCCTCCTTCCTGGGCTATGGTTTGGTGTCATTGTGTTTTTCTATCTAACATCACAACTTTCCATGCATCTTTTCAGTATTTGGGCAAAGGGAGTGGTATGTGGACTGAGAAAAACAAGACACAGGGATGAGGAGTAGGAAAGGATAATTGACTGTATTTTTAAAAGAACTTTATTTTTAGAACAATTTTAGGCTTGCAGTAAAATTGAATGGAAAAAAGAGAGAATTTCCACACACACCCTGACCCCATACATGCAGTAGCTCATACCTTTCAACATCGTGCACCAGAGTATTATATTTGTTATTAATGAACATATGTTGTCTGTCATCGTTATCATACATTGAACATACATCACTATCATCCACAGTCCATAATTTATATTAGGGTGCATTCTAGATTTTATATATTTATTTAATTGTATTTTTAAAATATTTTTTTAAACCACATGAAGGTAATACCTGGTTAAAGGTCAAACAAAATAATTGAGCATTTTTAAAATTTTCAAAGTGAGAAAAATGTTATGAAGGAACAATGCTATAATATAATGGAGTACAGAGTGAGGGTCCCCTGAAAATAAAAGAAAACCCCCACAATTCTTGATTAGGGGAAGGGAAGAGTAGAAAGCACAGTGTTTAAGATACATTGCATAACAATTGCTAGTTAATAGCTGTGCCTTCCTGAAGGGAGGAGGGCCACAGCCCAAGGCAAATTGTGTGTGTGACTCTGAGAACGTTCAGGGACTTGTGACATAGCTGGGATAGGGTGCCTATGGGAGAGGTAGGGGACAGTTGCCCACCCTGGAAGTTGCTGGGAACCTTTGCCCTGACTAAAGATGGCAGCCAAAAGAAGGTAAAAGATACAGGGAAACTGACAAAAATAGCACATGATAGGAGAGTCCTGATATGAGGTCACACAGGAAGTTCTGGGTTGAGCATTTAAATGAGGGTGAGCTGAAAAAGAAATGAGGAGAAGCCATGCAGTCTGTAGTGACAGAGGAGGTACTTCTGCTTCTCTGAAGGATGTATGAAGAAGCCACTCTCTTGGGACATGTGCCTCCCTGGACTCCACCATGATCCAGTGTAATATGGTGCATGTTTTCCTAGACTGCTACATGGAGGCTGAGGGCAATATACCCCAGAACTGCTGCAAGAGGATGGCGACGCTGAGACCCACAAGTGACATTCCTGAGAGGATGGAGGTCCGTTCGTGGGACCAGCTGATGGGCAGATAAAGATATGGGGAACGTCTGGGCATGTTTTTGGCTTGTAGCCTTTCGAGAAACAGTGGAGGCTCTGGGTATTGGAGAAGAGGAGGGCTCTGAGCAAAAGTGTTCTAAGCCCCCATCACCCCAAGGTTAGAGCCTTGTTGATAAAAACCTATTTCCTTTAACACTAATTGTTGGGTCATCTGTCAAGATGCCAGGTGGCAGAGAATCAGTTTGCTCAGTTACAATAACAAAAAATGAAATAGCCTTACTTAATCTTGAAAGCAATGGTCTTCCCTGAGGAAATGATTTCTAAGCTGAGGTATAAGTTTCTACAGAAGGAAATAACACAGTGTATCCAGGGATGTCTTTTATGTATGTAGTAGACTGCATTAGGTGAGCATACATACACACCTGACAGTCAATTTCTGAATGACCTACATCTTAATTCACACTGGGAAACAAAGATATTTCCTCAGTTACATTGGTTGTCCTTTGATTGGAATTTAAAAATAATTCTGGTGGTAATTTACATAGATAACATCCCATGTAAAATTCATCTGATGTGTAATTCATAGACATTATAGCAAAAAGCTGAGTCAGGAGGGCCAAATGTTATGTCATTGATCAGGTAAATTTTATCAGAAAAATACCATTAAAACAGAGTAAAATATTAATAGTGTTTGTAAATAATTGGGGACTGCTCATGTACATCTATTTCCTATCCAGAGATCTGCTGGTTATCTCAGATAGTCTAGTATAAGAAAAGCATGGGGTTTAGAGCCATACTATTTGGGTTTAATCCTGGTTATGCCATTTAGTAGTAGTAGCAAATACTGACGATGTCCCACTCGGATCTACCTGGTTCTTTTTGAAATGTTCTGTATACATATCCTCCAGCTTCGACCTACTTTTCTTTTAAAGATATGAACCTGTGGCTGCCTTTGGAGTACTACTCTTGGGAGCTACAAAAGCCTCTTGCAAAACCGGTAGAAAGCCTGTCTGAGAATTTATCCTTCTAGAGTGGGATGATCCTTACTGCCTGAATCAGACTGTAAAAACCTAGATGTATTGCCTTGAAGTTGGACGATTCTGTGCAAATACTCATGAGATCCCCTGACAATCAGGTTAAGACCCAAACTTTCCCAAAGCTGCACCCTTGCTTAAGTTTCTTCCCTTATCTTTTCTGCTTCCTCCACTCTCTTACCCGTTAATCCTAGGAGCACGTTTTAAATAAATGGCTTGTACTAACAAATCCTCAGCTTGAAGCAGGGAAGGTCTTCTGAAAGATCTGAGCTAAAACCTGTGACCTGTGGGCTGCACTCAGCCCAGGATGGCTGTGAATGTGGCCCAACACAAAAATCATAAATTTACTTAAAACATTATGAGACGTTTTTGTGATTACGTGCTGCAATGTATTTAGTGTGTGGCCCAAGACAACTCTACTTCTTCCTTTGTGGCACAGAGATGCTAAAAGTTTGGACACCCCTGCTACATGATCTTGGGCAAGCAATTGAACCAGTGTGTTAAATCTAGTTTCCTCACTTGGAAACTAGGAACAATGATAGAGTAATTTGAGGAATAATGTGAGATAAAGTATATAAAGAACACAGCGTTCTGCCTGGTACGTGCTTAATACTCAAAAAATGTTACGTACTAATTTTATGGCAAAGGACCTAAAGGTTATTGAGCTTAAATATGACTCATAAATTTCTGTTGCTCAAAATGATTAGCATTCCAAATTCTTGGCCTTTTTCTATGGTAATAAATGGCTTCTAGCAGTATGTTACCTTGTAGACAGTTCTGAAAAATATAAATCCATTTAATCTGTCATTTCAAGGTAAAGATGACATTTTAACAGAAAGAGAAAAACTCATATCTGAAAGATCATTTTGAAGAATATTTGAAATATTTTTATCATTATACTAAAAGTAAGCTGTCACATAAGAAAACTTGGAACAGAATTTTCTGTTCAACAATTTTTCAAAGTGCTTCAGTAGCTTCTTAATTCAATTTGAAAAATATAAAAATATAATTCCTCCTGATAAGTCCTCAAGAACAACTGATTGACATCAAGGATAAAGATATTTTACTCTAGAATTAAAAAACTTTGTTTAATATAATGTATAAATTAAAAAGAGCATCATTATTCAGCAAGCACAACCAATAATGTGATTTTTTCAATTTAGATCAAAATTTCTTCATGAGATAATTTCTAACTATAACATTCATTAAAACAATTATTAAATAAACTTCCAGAACTTTAAATTGCTGTATCACAAAGTACTAATCAAAGATTTTTAAAAACCTCATTTAATCCTATTAATTTCATTTAGGTATACTTAATATTTCAATGAGAGTAAAATTTATTTTATAATATAAAACGTAATATAATTTAATGTATTATAAATGTGTATATTTAATTTTATCTAGTTTTTACTAAACTTATTTGTTGAATATGGTTTATAATTTTAAGAAATTATATGAATATGACTTGCAAATTATTTGTTTAGGATAGTAGTTGAATATACAATGAGAAAGTGAGAAACACATGGATACATTTTGTAATTATCTCTCAAAAGTTTGTGTCCTTAAATGTTTGACAAAGTAGGCTATTTCTAAGCTTCTAAAGATTCATAAGAATAATCTAAATATATCAATAAAAAAACAGGTTATCAGAATAGATTACAAAACAAGGTCCAACTATATGTTTTCTGTAAGAAATTCACTTTAACCAAAAAGACTTATGTAATTTAAAGGGAAAGCAATAGACAAAGATATACCATGGTAACACTAATCAAAAGAAATCTGGATGAACTATGTAAATTTTTGTCAAAGCAGACTTTGGAATAAGGAAAATCTTAGAAGTAAGAGGACAATTACACAATGATAAAGGAGTCAATCTTCAAAGATCATATAAAAATTCCAAAGGTATATATACTGAAGAACAAAGCATCAAAATATATAAAGCAAAACTGATTGAATGGAGAGGAAAAATAGACAAATCCATTATTATAGTGGAGACTGCAGTAGTTGGAGACTTCAACATCCCATTGCCACTAACTGATAGATCAAACAAGCAGAACATCAGTGAGGATACAGATGACTTGAACTTCATTACCAATGACATCAATCAACTCAACCTAATCGACTTTTATGGACTACTCCATTCTAGTATAGCAGAATATACAGTCTTCACAAACTTTCATGAAACACCAAGACTGGCTGCATTCTATGCCATAATTAATACCTTAGTAAATCAGAAACACTAGAAATCATGTAAAGTATATTCTCTGTCCAAAGTGAAATTAAACTAGGAATTGAGAACAAAAAGCTGGAAAATCTCCAACTATTTGGAAAATAAACAGAAACAATTCTAAATACCTTATGGGACAAAAGGAGTCTCACGAGTAGTGATTTTCTACTGTAGGAGAGTAGGGAGAGAACACTTTAAACATAACTTTTATAGAAGAAAATATATAACAAAACTAGATCAGAAATTAATGAAACTGATAACAGTTCATCAATAGAGAAAATCAGTGAAATCAATATCCAACTCTTTGAAAACATCAACAAAACAGAAGCAGCTCAGCAAAAAGCTAAACTTGTAGATAGACTAACCAGGAAAAAAAAAAAAGCCCAGACATAAATTACCAATATCATAAATAAATGAGGAGTCATCACAACTGATTCTATGAACACTAAAAGGGTAATAAAAGAATAGTGTGAATAAGTCTATGCACACAAATTTAATAACTTAAATGAAATGGGCCAATTCCTTGCTAGATACAAACTGCCTTTCACAATGGTAAAGTACCGTTCTCATCACAGCATATCAAGACTGCACACCACCAGTGTGCCTAATTGTTGATGTTGACCTTGACCACCTCCCCAAGGTGCTCCCCTGTAAAGTTACCATTCCCCACCCCCACCCCCAAAGCCATATCTATGCTGTCATCTTCAGAAGGATGTGAGGTTGTTCAGCTTACAGTTGAGGAGTAAAAAGTTACCCTTCATCTCTTTGAGGATGGCTTATTTGCCTAAATTATTTGTAAGCTTTCTGCATGACAGATTTATCTTCTCCCCCATCTGTGATCTTCCTTTCAAAAACAAACAATCTCTATTGAATCCTGAGAAAAGCATCAGATAAATCCTGACTGAGGAGCATTCTACCAAATACCTGACCAGAGCACTGTGCAAACTGTCAAGGTCATCAAATGCAAGGGAAGTTCCAGAAATTCTCACAGCCAAGCGGGAGCCTGAGCAGACCTGGAGACTAAAAATAGTGTGATATCCTGGAACAGGAAGAGGACCTTAGGTACAAACGAAGGAAATCTGAATAAATTATAGATTTCAGTTAATAATAGGTAACAATACTGTTTCATTAATTGTAAATGTACTACAATGATGCTAGACGTTAATGGGAGAAAGTGGGTTTGGCATGTGTAGGAACTCTTTCCACTATCTTTGCAATTTTTTTATAAATCTAAAACTTTTACAAAATAGAAAGTTTATCTTTAAAAGAGACATTAAATAAGGAGAAAACTAGTTTTGAAAATTAAGCAACATACTGCTAAATAATGGATAAAAATAAGAAATCTCAATGTCAGTTGGAACATACTTGGAATTGATTGATAATGAACATAAACTGCATAATTAACATTGTAGGATATAAATAAAGCTTTGCACTGAAGGAAAATTTTAGCCTTATGTGCATGTAGTAGTAAAAAGACAAAAAAGGCTGAGAACAAATGCATGATATAACTATCCACCTAAAGAAGGAAAAATAATAAGAAAATAAGCAATGAGTAAAAGGGAGAAAATAATAAATAACAATGGCACAATTTATGAAATAGAAAATTAGTATACATTAGAAGCTCAATGTTGTCAAAAGTTTGTTTTCAAAAAATCTAATAAAATTTATGAAAAATCTGATAAGAATGAAAAGAAACAGGAAACAAGAATCAAGAATTAAAAAATGAACATCACAAACATCCTACACATTAGATAATAAATGACTACTCTGAACAACTTTGTGCCAATAACATTAAAAATGTAGATGAAGTAGACAAATACCTAGAAAAGCACAGCCTCAAAAAATAAAATGGTAAGAAAAAGAAAATCTGATTTGTTCTCTAGCAGTGAAAGAAATTCAATCTGTAATTAAAACTTTCCCACAGCAAAAAAGTAAGTTCAGATGGTTTTCTCTATAATTTCAATAAAACATTAAGGAAAAAAAAATAACTCAAACCCATCCAGGGAACAAAAACAGAAGGAATGTCTCTCTACAGATTCTATGAGGTCAGCATAACCTTGATTCCAAGACTTGAAAATACATTACCAGAAAATAAAATTAAAAGCAAAGATTTTAAGTAAATATAGATACAAAAAATTATAAACAAAATGTTATCAAATAAAATCCAATGATATACAAAATCAATACCAAATTGGGTTAATTTCTGGAATTCACAGTTGATTTGATGTTTTAAGTATGTTATTATATTTTATCACATTAAAATAAAAGAATAAAAATTATCTGATCATTTCAATAAATGCAAAAAAGCACTTGGAAAATTCAACACTGACATATGATATAAAATAAATAAACTGAGAAGGAAGCTTTTTTAACCTGGTAAAGAAAACCCAGGTTACAAAACCTATACACTAAGAATTATTTATCCAAAAAGGAAGGTAAGAAAGCAATTTCATTAATAATAGCATCAAAAAGAATAAAATACTTAGGAATAAACTTAATCAAGGAGGTGAAAAACTTGTACACTGAAACTGTAAAACACTGATGAAAGGAATTGAAGCAGACACATAAAGGGAGAGACATTCCATGGATAGAAGAATTAATGTTGCTAAAATATTAATATTTTAATATTGTTATAATACTGAAACAATATTGTGAAAATAGCCAAAGAGATTTAAAGATTTGATGCAATTTTATCAGTATTTCAATGACACTTTTTACAAAAAAGAAAAAATAATGCTATAATTTATATGGAACCACAAGAGAATCCAAATAGCCAAAACAATATTGAGCAAAAAGAACAGAGCTGCAAACATCAAACTTCCTGACTTTAGAGTATGTTACAAAGGTTCAATAATTAAAACAATATGGTACTGGGGAAAAAAGACATAGACTAATGAAACAGAATATCTTCTCAGGTATCCAGTAATATTCCAGTGATCTTTTATTCCCCACATTTGAATTAATTTTAGTTCTTTTAATATAGTCGATGAAGCAGAAGTTTTAGGGCACCAAGAAACCTAGAGACCAAAGGGTTTGTTGTGTCTTTATTAAAAACACTACTACACAATATTCAAATATTACCATACAGAGTTCAGCACCTTTGCTTGCTTGTGAAAAAAATTTTTTGTCTTATCTGAAAAGAGATGGGACACCATTTCGCTCCCCAACTTTTAGAAGATGAACACAAAGATTTTTCCCTACTCTGGAAATTTTCTTCAAAGGTGAGGCATATTCTTGACCCTTTAATAGCCTCTCTCCCCAACTCCAAAAGTGATTGACAGTGTTGAGGCCCAATCGCAACTTCATTAGCTCTTCCAATGGGTTTCTTTTAGCAGGTGCCTCTCTGGTTACTTAGTATCCACTAGTTGAGTCTAATTTCTTCAACATTAAACATGCCATCTCTAGGCCTCATTTCTAGGAACTCTGTGCACGGTATTTCCTTCCATTTCCTCTACTTGTGACCACCCCCGACTATGAACTCTGCTACTGGTTACACTGAACCCCTCATAACTACCATTAGAGACCAGACCATGAGAGCCTGTTCTTGAGTTAGTTCAAGCAAGTTCAAAGGCATGTTATCACCCATGAAAAACTGTTAAGCTATTCCTTTAGCAACCTAGACTTGTTTGTACATTTTGAAAAAAATGGTTGGAGAAAGGTTATCCCTTTGTAGTTCTACCTGTAGCCTCTTTGACTCAGTGATCTATGCCCTTGGGAGAACTTTCTCTTTGAATCACAAAGGTTACATATGTTCCAGGTTCCAGAGCAGTTAGGGAGAAACAGTGGGAAATACAGCCTTGCTAACTGAAGTTCAAAGTCACACCAGAGGTCATGGATACACAACATCTACCCCAGTTTCCAATTTTTATTCTTTACACCATCAACTTCCATCTAAACAGTAATTTTGTAACTGTGATTGTCCCATTAAGATTATATTTAGCAAGAGAATGAGTCTTCAAGTATCAGGAAGAATTTCATATACTTCCTCCATCATTTTCTATAATTCTTGATAATTCATAATGTGTGACCCATTGCCATGGGCTGAGCTCTCTCCTCTTGAGGTCTCCCACTGTCATACAAAAGTGTGAGCTTTTTATTTTCTTCTATTTAAGTTGAGACCCTGGATAAAGGAGAGTCACAAGTTCCTGGCCTGAGACAGATGAAAGACGAGAAGAGTAAGAGGGCCACACTAGAAAGAGTTAAGGAGCCGATTATCAAGGCATAGTTGGGGTAAACCAAGGGTCAACATCTCCTAGTCTCATGAGTGGGACTTGTTTCTGAGGGTCCCCTTTTCATCTGCATTGAAATTCTGACTTACCCACAATAAGACTTCTTTCAGGCTTTGAATCAGTGAGACCATATATTCTCGTAAATAACTGAGGTTGAAGGAAAGAGATATTGATTCCAGCTTCATAACATGAAGTAGAAAAAACCATCAATAAGAGTATCAAGTACGAGTTCTTTAAAATATTCATTGTTAACAGAGCAAAGGAAAGAAGCTGGGATAACCATAGCAACACTGAAACATGTAAGTTATAATTTCTGCAAAACAGACAAACCAGCAGCAGCCCCACAGCGGAGGTAATAAAACCATTATTCCAACGTATACACTGAGCATGAGATTCTGGGGTTAAATTTTTTAATATAGTGATTAATCTAAAAAACAACCAGGTAGAGTATTTATTATATGATTTTTTTTTACAAAGTGGGAACTTTATTATCTATGTGGCTAAAGGAAGAGACATATAAATTATCCCTTAAAATAAATTTATTTTCTCAGCTAAATAAAGAGGATGCAGTTAAGAATTGGGAACACAGTTTAATAAATTCATCAGCTCTGTGTCATTCCAGATTGGAGAACACAGGGAAACAAACCTTATAGAAAGATTAGAATGAAGAAGAATTTGCAAACATTAAGTTACTTTTGTGTGAATCAGGTTTTTATCTTCAATACTGAAAAACGTCTTGCTCACTGCCCTGTGCCTTTTGAAATGAAATACTTTACTATCTTTCATTGGAGGAACCTTCCCTCTTCCATGAAACTTTCCTCAATTCACCAACCAACCTAAAGTCTCCTATCTGTAAACACCCAGAGTATACACGGCCCATTCCACCCGAGATAGCATTACTTACATTATACTTTGGGTTGGAGAGACCTGCAAAGAAATGCAATGAGAGCTCTTGGTTTCTAGTAGTAAAAGATTCAGAGAATATTCCAGCATTCCCCTAATCCTACCCTCACCCAGACTCTCAGTTTGGCCAGCATTCCTTTTTCTTTTTGTTCTCAAGAAAAAAATATCTTTTAGGGTGGTTAAAAACACTCTCCAACACCCTATACTCTTGGTGAAATTCTGCATTTGAATTTCCATTTGAAATGAGAAAGTGTCATGCTCTTATGCATGATAAGCACAGAGCCAGAAATGTAATTTCCAACATTCTCCTTTGCTCAGTCAGAACTATGTGTTTAAGGTGTTTGTCTCGTATATTGATGCTAAAACTTAGGGTGGGAGATATGTCTGTGGAGCAGACTTATTGGCACCAAAGTGATAGTGACACCTTGGTTCACATGTAGGATTCTCAAACCTGATTAGTTAGAATAACAGGTCTCCACCTACCAAGCAACATTTAGGTCCCCAGATTAGATCAACAAAGTCAACACCAGGGCTTCCTTCTCCCTTTTTGGCAATCGCTGGCATGTTATGGAATGTGGGTCATTATATAACGGGTGGGGAGTATTTGAATTGGAAGGGAAACATAAAGGAAGTTGAAATGAAGAAGAAATTGTATTCTATATAAAAAGCCTAAGGTTGATAAATCTGTGCGGATTTTGCATATTTTATTACCTTAACTGTGTGATAGTAGAGGTGGGAATGATGAGTGTCCTGTGATTCACAGCATTTTTTTACCCTTTTATAAATGTTTTTATTGTGCTTCTTATGTACCATACACCTTCCTGTCTGATCATAAGCTTTAACGATAGAGCTACTGTGTCTGCTAATTTAATAAAGTCTTATTCAAGGTGATAAAGGATGAGATAATAAGTTCTTTTTTATATATTTTATTTATTTATTTTTAGAGAAAGGAGTGGAGAAAGAGAGGGAGAGAAATATCAATGTGTGGTTGCCTCTCGAGTGCCTCCAACTGGGGACCTGGCCCACAACCCGGGCATGTGCCCTGACTGGGAATTGAACTGGTAACCTTTTGGTTTGCAGGCTGGCACTCAATCCACTGAGCCACACCAGCCAGGGCAAGATAGTACATCCTTAACAACAATAACAATAATATAATTTTAATCTGATCTCCAAGTTCACATTTTAAGTTTTTCATATACTCTAGTCAAAATTTTGGAAATGTTTAAAACGTTGATGTAGGCCTATTCATAAGAAATGGTCATAGTAAGGAAATCTTCCCCATCATCTCCCAAAAGGGCTCTGCCTTTATCATTGGGAATAGAATCGCTACATGAAGATAAACTATTAAAATAGAATAATGGCCTTAAATGATAAAGATTGGTTGAGAATCTTGTCAAAAATCCTTGTATTTGTGAAGATTAAATGCATGGGGCAATTTCCTCACCAGACCTCAAAGAAATAGAACTTGATAATATACTACTAGTAAGTTTGAAAACATGGCGTTTCAGGGAAAAATACAGAAAAATAGTATTTTGCAACATAAATAATAAATGGAAAAGAGGGCTTGATATTTGTTAAATGCACCATAAAATTTTTCATTTACTCCACAACAGTGCAGAAAGTGCAGAAATTATTTTTTCCATTTAGGAATAAGACAACAGAGATTCACAGAGGTTAAAAGATTTGTCCAATTTAGTAGGAAAAACAGTTGTGGACCTTGATCTCAAATCTAATTGATTTTGTGACATGCACGGCTACCAAAAACTTATTATCCAAAAGATGCTTCATCCTAAACACATGTGCCTTCTTTCAGAACGTAGCATTAATATGGATCCTTATGATGTCACAGAGAGAAGCTACATTCCCATAAAAGCAGGCCTTGGAGCTGCTGAGAAAAACTGAGGCACACAACTCCCTCAGCCCATCACAAGACAACATTTTTAATGCTCTTTGACAGGATATAAGAAGGCACTTTAGAGCATTTTCTAGAGGAAGTCAGAAATCACTTCAATATTGCCTTAGACAATTTCCAGGCATGGCCTAATTATCAGAAGAAAGGGTGGGGAGGGGGCACAGCAAGGAAGGACTTGGGAAGGACCCCCCTGCTCGGTGGCCATTTGTGTTTGCTCCGTAAGGCAACATGGTTGCAGGAGAACCCTTTGTAATATATATCCTAGGCTTTTAGATTCCACCTTCTGCTACCATTTTTGTTATATGTTCTGGAGCCATGCAATTTGGAATCATCTTATTTCCACACTCACCATTTATGTGTGATGTTTCTTTTTGGAAAACTCTCAGTCTCAGTCATCGGCAGACTTCAATGTGGTATATCTGGAAAATCCTGACAGATGGCATTATAAAGCCTAATGTAATGCAGTCAACAGTTTTTTCACTATTTACTCAGCACTCACATCATTGCGTTGAGGTTTCCTTCCTGTTCTGAGCTACTCTCCACCCCCAGCTGCTGCTCAAAGAACACTCTAGTCAGAAATAACCTCAGGTTTACTCAGCTTTGAGCCTGGAGGAGGCCTTGAAGCTCCTGAATCAGCCCCAGAATGGAGCCCACCTCCCACAGGGTTCCAAGAGAATAATGTCTCCTAGTCACGAGCCCCTTCGGGTGAGATTAAGCCTTAGCTCATTTAGCTCTATTTTCTGTTGAATTTACTTTATTATAGAAGTAATGCATATTCATGAGGACATTTTGGAAATGCAAAAAAATAAAAATTAGAATAAAATTAAAACCATGAGTAATCTCGCCCCTAGAGATAATCACTAAGAGTTTGTTGATGGGTGTTTTTCTGTGTTTATATTGCATATAATTTTTTTCAGAGTGAAAAATTCATCTCATATATCATTCAATATTCTTCTACAACATGAATTTTAGTGGTATATAACATTGCATTAAGAGAAAACACACATAGTTCATGGAACCACGCTACCTAGCACATGGCATTTGATTGGTCTGGCAGGTCCTGTCTTAACTCTGGCCTTAGACAATTTTGGGTAACAAGAGTTTGTCAGATAAGAGAACCAAAGTGTCATGTTTGAGATGACAGTTCAAAAGCCTCAACCTGGTCCTGGAGGCTATGGAAGAAAGATACTGAGTAAATTCTCAGCCAGTTTTTATTTCCCTCTTACCCCTCAACCCTCCCTCTCGACCACAGAAAAATGAATCAGAGAAGGAAGTTGGGTGTTAGATGCTGGTGACAGTTGAGGAGAAGGGGCTCTGGCCCCTGCCCGCACCTCACAGCCTGTCATTAGCCCTAAGCAAGAGAGGCAATGGCATCCGGGAAGGTTTGGGCATCTGAGAATTAAGGAGAACTCAGCTTCCTTCTCGGCTAGAACTCAACAAGTGGCCACCCTGGTGGATGGACTTCCTGGAGCTCCCCCCACCCCGCCCCGGCCACTGCAGAATGGCCTGAGGCAGATGACCAGCCTCAGAAAGGTAAACGGACACAGCCAAGTCCTCCCTGTGCCCTAAGAAGGGCTGAAAGCCCATGATCTCATGATTTCCATGTTCTTTTTGTTCTGTTTCCCACTGTTAATAATCCAACACCTGTCATGAGGCAAAAGGATGAACAGATATCTTTTTAATGTCATAGCAAAGCATTATACTTTTATTTTCTAGGAGATTATACTTAATTTTGACTTACTATTTGCTGTTTTAGATTCTGGGAAGTTACATGTTAATTTGTATACACCCTAAGGCCTGTCAAACCTTAGGGTGAAAGCTTAAGTCATACATTATCCCTTTTGACATTAGAGATATAAAAAGTCAGCTTTTACCAGATTGTTATTTTGATAATTTCCTGGGTTTTGTTCTGATGGTGCTTTTGCTTTTATTGTCAGCAATTGTTCTAAGCAAGTGTCTAGGCTCAGTTCCTCTAGGTTACCATGTAGACTGCAATATGTTCACCTTCTTACCCAAAAGGCTTTGAGGATGATGTCTGTTTTGTTGCTGTTTCCCATTCTCTTCCAGTTTCAATTTCTCAATTCATTCTTGTTTGCACACTAAAATACTGTTTCTTCTTTTCTGCAAAATGCCTGAAGAATATTAGCTTATTGACAGGGGAAACTAAAACTGGCATGAATTCATTAACTATTGGTGGGCTTAGATTATCAGTTCTTATTATACCTTCTGTCCTCAGGGAATTGAGATTCTTTCATTAGAATTCAACTGTACCAAGCTCCCTTTGAACACATATATTAAAATTTGATCAAAAGACAGACCAAAGATAAGGAATTTTATTACTCTTGATACAAGATGTCACCAGTGCCTCTGAAATACAAGCAATTCACAAAACAACCCACGACACAATCCTAATGTGTAATATTATCTCCAGTGTCAACCTGAAGAGAATACTTCTCAATACAGCTTTGGGCTATAGAGTCAAACAGACAGAAGAGAAAGTCCTGGCCTCAATCCTTACTGTTTGCCTTTGAGAGGTTTGAATGAAAAGCACATAGTTCAGCATCTGGTCCTTGCAGATGTTTAATAAGTGAGAACTCCGGTCATCCTTATTCTAACATTATGTCTGTGGTCTGTATACATAACATATATTGTGGAGAATGCTAAATTCTGTGGTGTAGATGTCCTTCAGAAATGATTCTATGACTCCAAAGTCATTTTATAAAAATGTATTAATGAGATTTTTCTCCCATTAAATGAAAAAACTTCATTGAATTTGACCTCACTCCCTCCCACTCAAATTGAAGATAAGATGCCTCTCACCTAAAACAGAAAGAACATTAGAAAAATGGATATCTAATTTTATAGGGTGATTTTTAATCTTGTTTTAAATAATAAGAGTTATTAGGACTACAAAGAAACTATTCATTGAGAAGAGAAGAGGCTCCCGAGCTGAACTGTCACTAAGAGCTTAATTATAGAAAATAAGTCAAGAAAAAAGGGCACATGTGGCTGCTTGCATCTGAGTCATTTTGTCTCCAGCTTTAGTTGGCCTGATGCTGTGACAGGGTCTAAAGGACATTGAGATGGTGTCCTAGAGACTTGTGTCTCTAGTCACCCCAAAGATTATAGTGTGGAATCATAATATTTGAGTCAAGAAAGACACATTTAGTCCAGGAGAAATAAGAAGTTAAGAAAGTTGCTCAAGGTCATATGACTATCTTCAAAATATCTCCACTATGACTTCTACCAGTGTTTGGCAATTCACCTTTCGAATCTTTTCTTTAGTCCTCATTAACGGACAGGTATGCCCAGGAGATATGCCACCTGCAATCTGCATAATTGAATGGTGACTATTCAATGAAATCTTCAGGAAAGGGAAAAGGCTCTGTGGAGTGAGCCACAGACCATTTGTGGCAAAGAGAATTGCAGAACTGGAGAGCACAAGAAGATGGAAAGAGAAATAGGCAGAACTGGGTAGGGGCACAGCCAAGGAAGACAAGCCAGAAACACATCTTCTTTGCAAGTTTCCTAAGACTGACTCTGGGGATGAGTATTGATTTTTTAAAGGACTTTCTTACATTTTTTGTATGTTTTTTAAAGATAATCTGATTTTACTGTTTTTTCTTAATAGTGACCTAAGAAAATGCAGAGGGGTGTCAGTGCTTTTTCTAAAGCACTGTAAAACATAATATGCACAATTGGTTAAGAGTGCTGGAACTGTAATTAAAATGCCTGGGCTCAAATTCCACATATTAGATGTCGTAGTAGTTTTAAAAGTGTCTGAACATCATTCACTATGTCGCCCATTAAGACACAAGGTTTATGACCCACCCCTGTTGATCTCGGCTGCCTTCAGTGACCCTTTGTAAGAAATAGACTATAATGGTAGTGGTTGGGTGTGACTTCTAAGCTTAGGTCATAAAATGCCATTTAACCTCCTTTTAATTCTGTTGAGACACTTAGTTGGAGGAAGACCATCCACGATGTAAGGAATCCCACTAAACTGAAACTAAATACTGATGACATCATGTGCAGGTGCTGCTGCCCAGGGGAGCTGCGAGCCCGTCTAGCACTGTTCCCAGCCACATGAAGGCATTGTCCTGGGTGTCCACCTGAGTGGAGCTGCTGGAGGACTGTGCTCCAGCTGATACCTAACTTCAACCACATGAAAGATCTGTAGAGAGAACTACTAAGCTTCAACTGTACTGCATTCCCAGTGCACACAATCATAACATAAAATGGTTATTTAAACTACTATGTTTGGGGGTATTTTTACTACTTAAAAATAGTAAGTGACACAGAGGTGTTTTCTTGGGTGACTATGTTAGTATTTCCAAGTCTTTGTTCTGTTAGGTATATAAGGAGGATGATCACTGATTCAGAATATTCTTCATGAGTTTTCACTTGCTCCTCTTTAGGGTAATTTTCTTCATTAAAAAAAGTCAATTTTCTGCATATCATTTACATTCACAGTAAAGCAAATGAGGAAGTGTAAAATCATTAAGACTAATGTGACCAAATTTACTTTGAGATTACAATCAAGAGCAAAGTAATTTTCAAAAGGGAGAACCCAGAAAAGACTTAGAATTTCATGGCATTTGGTCTGATGTTTGGATGTTCCCTAAGTCATGTGTTGAAAATGTCAATGTGGATATAGATCCCAGGAAATATGTTGGTCTCTCAACCCCACACTGAGTAAAAAGGCTAGACCAGTGCTGTACAAAAGACTTTCTACAATGAAAGAAATATTCTATATCTGCACTGTCCAATTTAGTAGCCACTAGACACATATGGTGATTAAGCCTTTAAAATGTGGCCAGTGCAACTGAGGAAATAGTTAATTAATATTAAAATTTAAATAGCCATATGAAGCAAGTAGCTACTATATTGGTAACACAATACTAGGTTATGCTTGCAAATCAAGTTTATGATTGAGCACTGATAGTGATAGGAAACTTTCTACCTGAAGCAGTTCGCTTCACTCACAATATTTGTAATTTTAGCCCAAATGGTTGTAACTCTGTAGTTGTAAATATAAAGAACGGGCAGAGTGTGGCAGGCAGAATAATCACCCCTCCCAAAAAATAGCCACTTTCTAATGCCCAAGATGTGTCCCTATGTTATGTTTTGCAACAAAGGGAAACTAAAGTTGCCAATGAAATTCAAGTCCCTAATCAAGAGGTTAAAAAATTATTTTAAATTATGTTGGTGATCCCAATAGGATCACAAGGGTCCTTAAAAGAAGACGAAGGAGGCAGACGAGGACGGTCATGGTCAGAGTGTAACCAGACCCAGGTTTGGCTGTCTGCCACAAGGAAAGCCACACTCATGACAGGTGCTGGTGAGAAGGTTTCCTCAGATGTCAGCCACCTGAGAAGATGGGTGACTCTCACCCCAGTGCCCACCTTAACATCTTTCAGTGCAAGCAGAGGTTTTTATAAGGAGAGAGCGGGAAAGCAGAACAAAGAGATCAACGGGGGATTTGAACAGTTCTCTACATGCAGATAAGCACAGTAATAAGGATCTTGAACTGGTCAAGGTATGGTCTGGTGTATGTCAGCATGGTTTTACATCATCCTGGTTTTATCGTTGAAGGTCAGTTAATCTCCCAGAGTTGAGATGACTGAAGGTCAGAGTCTGTATCTTTTGAAAATAGTTCCTAAAATTCTCATACAAATATGCAGTTTATCTACAAGTTACGTATTAATCAGAGTCAGCATTTACAGAAAAACAATGTCAAAAGAATGATGGGGTGGGTTCCAATTCCCCACTGTTACAAGAGAAATGACAAACTGCTAAATTTGAAGATGAAGGGAGGGGACTGTGAGCCAAGGAATGTGAGCATCCTCCAGAATCTAGGAAGAAATACAAGGAAATGGATTCCTCTAGAGCTTACAGAAAGGAGGCCACCCTGACTTTAGCCCAGTGATAATCATGTCATAATTCTGATCTCTAGCAATGTCAATTGGCAAATTTATATTTTTCTAAGCCAGTAAGTTTTTTGTAAAATGTGACAATAGCATTAGAAAACTAGGTACATCATATATGAACCCCTTGATGAATCGGATCAAAATTATTCAGTCCCTGTGAGAGTTTTCTTCTCATTTTAAACCTCCCTAGCTTCTACAACTGCTCAAATGTCATAAGCCCATTTCCCTGACCAACCTGGATCAGTGTCCTCTGGACAGAAGTCTGGTTGGATAACATAGCACTTACACAAGGTCACCCAGCATCTGTCGGGACTGTGGGGACTAGGCATTACCTTCTCTCTTGCCTGGACCTTATTATCATTTCCCTCTGTGAGAGCTAAAAATGTTTTAGCTTTTCTGGGAGCCACATCTCATTATTGAATAAACGAAGCTATCATGAACTAACCCCCCACCCACACACACTCTATTTTTCACAGATGTTGCTATAAAACAATGCCAGCCCCAGTTCTCTAGTAAATGTTTTGTCCGTTATCCCATGTGTCAAAACATCGTGGGATTTGGATTCTAAAGTATCAGCTTCTCTTCTAACTTTTTCTTTTCTACAAATTTTACTTTGGTCCCATTAATATTATCATCCAGGTAATTAATAAAGCCTTTGAAGAGGACAGGCATAAGTCAGGGTTCTGTGGCACAACCTATAGACTTCACACTGGCTTCATTCATTCATTCCACAAAAAGACTTGAGTACTTGCAGTAGAGTGGCCAACCACCCCAGTTTGTCTAAGGTGAGGGGTTTCCTGGAATTAGGGACTTTTAGTACTTAAACTGGAACAGTCCCAGGCAAATAGGGATCATTGGCCACCCTAAATTTCAGTGTGCCTCACTTCCTTTTGGGGCGCTATAAAATAAAACCAAAATACAGCACAGCCTGTGCTTTCAAGAATCATACAACCTATAATTTAGTTTTCCCCAAAATTTATTTTTAATTGAATTTATTGGAGTGACATTGGTTAATAAAATTATGTAGGTTCCATGTATACAATTCTGCACTACCTCATCCGTACATTGTATTCTGTATTTACCACCCCAAGTCAGGTCTCCTTCCATCAGCATTTATACCTCATTGACCTCTCCCCACCCCACTTCCCCCCTGGTAATCGCCTTACTGTTGACTGTGTCCATGAGACTTTCTTCTTCTTTTTTTTTTGTTAAGGTTTTCTTTTATTATCCACTTTTCTGTGATAACCAAGAAGACTGATTTAGTTTTACTCTCTGTAGTTTATGTTAAAAAATAGATACTTCCATATTTTATGTTTTTTAAGTATGTCTATCTTACCACTTAGAAGTTATGTTCAGCTTCTGGTTACAGAAACTAGGAAGTTTAAAATAATGAAAAGTTGTCTTTTTCTCAAGTCACTAAGAATCTGGAAGAGACAGCTCAAGGCTGTTAGAATAGTTCCATGATTCTGGGCTCTTCCTCCCCTTCTACTCAGTCATCTTTGTCTGTGTTTATCTTCTTGTCATTATAAAGGGGCTGACCCATGTTCTTGTTTCAAGTAAAAAGAAAGAGAAGAGAAAAAGACAAAAGGTGCATGCCAGCCAAGGTTGCACTTTTTGAAAGAAATTTTTCTCCAATGCCCAACCCAACAAGTTCCAACCCAATCAATATCTTGTTCAATATCTCATTAAGCAGAATTTAGTCATTGAATCACATTTATCTGCAAAGAGGCTAAGAGACATATTTTTTGAGCTGGGCACATCATTACCATCACCACCACCATTCCAAATAATTAATTATGTAATTAAGAAAGAAATAGGAATTACATATCAGGTAGTCAGTGAGCTCCCTAAACCTCACTGTCTCTTTTAAAACTTCCACCCCCTACCCTCTAGTTAATGTCTGCTCTCCCCTTGAAGTCTCTATTTTTCAAATGCCTCAATGAAATGTTGTTATACAATGTCAATCAGATACTGCTAATCTGCTATTGTAATTGTAATCCTATCATAAAAACCTGCAAGCAACTCTAGCTAAACTAATAGAATTTGCATGAATTTATAACCGGAACAGTGGTTTCAAGAAATGGGCTGGCTGTCACTTAACCTTTCCAGTCTAAAAACTAAAGTAACTGAATTATTTTTCTCTTTCTTTTTTCTTTTCTTTTTTTTTTTTTACATTTAGAATTATATTTTTTAAGGGCATCAGCAAGCACTAAATTAAAGTTATAATTAAGCATATAAATATTTTAAATTTTGTATTTAAAAAGAACATAGACATTTTATTGTCTATTTTGAATAACGTTTAACATTTCAGTAAACAGAAATACTATTCTAGACACAGCTCTTCTTTGAGGTTAAGCTAACACCATTCCCTTCAAATGTAAGCACTAAAACAGGGACATTTTCTGACCTTTCTGTGAAAGCTGAGTAATTATTTTGAGTAATTATTTGGTTATAAAGTGCCAAGTGGATTAGCTAAAAGCTGCAGTCCATGGGCTTGTGGCATTACATCACAGGGTTTTTAAGCATAGCTGTCCAAACTAAAAGGATACTTGGTATGTAGAACCCATTGTTAAAATGTACTTGTCAGACTTCAGTCAAGATAAAGCAAAGTAAAGGAAGAGGATGATAAAGAACAGTTCCTGAGCTTCTTGTTCCCAGAGGTAAATACAGTCCTTATAATGTGCATCCAATTTAAGTAATGCATTTAGATAAAGACTGACACTACTCCTACTAATAATTCTAACTATCTTTCATTTTAATGTGCCAGGAACTGTGCAAAGAATGTTAATCCATCATCTCTAATGTACATGTCAAATGCATGACAAACACATTATAATCTCCATTATACACTTAAGGAGTGTATTCATGTAACTGAGATGAGAGAATTCATGTAACTTGCCCAATGTAAAGATGCAAGTTTTGTGCATGAGTCTCCAAAGCATAGCCTGTCTTTCCAGGACACTTCTTGGTCTTATCCATAGTTTCTGTGAAACCCTTCAGCCAACAGATTGTATGAGTATTTGTTTTTATTCTAGAGCTTTAAAGAAGCACTGGACTTAGAAGACTAAGTTCCAGTTGAGTCTTGACTTGATTTGCCACTTATCAGCTATACAAACCTATATTTTTCTTTTCATTTCTCTGAGTTTCAGTTTCCCCATCTGTTTGAGTATTACAGTATCTAGATATAGCAATAGTATTATCTGTCATACACAGTTATTGACAGAATTCATATAATATATAATAACATAATAAAGACTGGGAACAGTAGAATATTCTACAAATATTGCTTAAATCATGTACTCGTCATTATAAAATTTGTAATTAAATGACTTACGTCTAAATAACTTATTAAGAATTCAACACAGTGGGGGTTAATTTATTTGATTAACTTCTTACCTGCCTTTGTGATATCGATGAGGTATAAAGAAATAAGACTCAGTAGAAATGAATTTTATCGAGACAGTGTGGTATAATAAAAAGATCTAAACCTTCAGGTAGAGGCGCCAGGATTTGAACTCAGGATATCAATTTAATTCATTGAGTATGAAGTTGAGAAGGTGGTGAGATGCCTGGTGGCAACATAAAGGTACTGGTGACCTGGGTCTTGAAGAGAAAATAGTGTTGAAAACCAGGGTAAAGAAATGACATTTTTATGACATTTTTTTAAAGGGGAGAGAGTTAACAAAATAAGGGACTTATAAAGTTTGGGTTCTCCAGAAACAGGTATTGAGGTAGAGTTCAGGATGCAAACTATTTATTAGGAATTAACCTTAGAAAGAGGAAGGAAGAAGCAGCAGGCTGGAGTGGAGGGTAAAATTAAACTAGGTTCAAACTATTGACAAACCCAATAAGTATGGTTTATCAGATTGTCCCACATCAAGCAGAAATAGCCAGACCTTTATCTCACCAATAGATGCATCCCTGAGAAGAGTGGGCCTCATTTGAGATGGTTCTCTACAGGCCCTAAAAGAATGAAGGCTGCGTTTTGATTACAGCATATCCTTCCTTGTAGTGGGGCCTGGGTGACACATCTCAGTTTTAAGCTCAAGACCATAGTGGGTTTTGGATTTATGAGACGAGGAGGCCAAGAGCTTCTCCATCCTTCTGCCATCTCTAACTTTGAATGTGTCATTTGATGATCAACACCTTGACAGTTTTCTTATCTATGGAATAGACATTTGGTGCCCTTGACCTCTGAAATCATCTGGTCTCTAATATTCTACAGTTTTATAATTTTATGCATCTGTTCATCTAGATGAAGACTGCTACTGGACCAGCCATTTCCAGGCATGTGGCATACACCAGAAAAAAAAAATTACCAAAACTCCTGTCCTGGTGGAGTGGTCATTCTAGTGGTAACAAAGTTCTCTTCATTATAAGAAAAAGCAACAAAGTAAAAATTTAATCAATAAATTTGTTTAGTTAATTTACTATTGCATTCCACGATACTGCTTCAAGACAGAAAAATTTGATATGAAGGTGCCAGGGAAATATATTCTAAAAGTAACTTGAGTTGTTTATGGGACTACATCATAGCTTCAATGCACTGTATGTGCTGTAAGATATTCTTTCCACATTTTGTCTGTGAGACCTAATGAATTTTTGACAATCTTTCCTTATTGGCAAAGGCTGGGAAGGAAATTAAGGTCTAGAGGGAAAAAAATAAAATAGACTTTTGGAAATTTGGGCTGCAAATATGTCAATACTCTTCTTTCATTTAGAAAGTTATTAAAACCATGATCATAACACAAGATATGACAACAAATAGAGACTGTTTTGCTCTGTCTCATATGTGCCTAAATATTAGATTTTTCATCTCTGCTGTTGTGATGGGGGCTGAAAGACATTCCATGAAACTGTCATTATAACTATGACATATCCCTTTTAAATCCCACCATCAACGCTGTTTATGCTAGCTAGCTCATTACAATGTTGGGTAAAGCCAAGAATATTTTGAGGGAAGGGGTCTTGATTGATTAGGGTTTAATCTCTGAACTTAAGTGAATATTATATTAATGAATGGGTTTTTGACAAGATGATTGTAAAGTATGATTCAACAAAAATAGTCAAATCCCATTTTTGGAGAAAAGATAAAAGCTCATGACCTCAAATTATGAACCAGATTTAGAAAACCTCTGTAATGTATTTCAGCATATTGAGTGTTTTGTTTTCCTAGTTGGATCAAAGGATCAGCATGAGCACTACACTAATATCTGTGCCACTTCCTTGGTGCACATCCCAGTGCAACTTAATCTCTGGGCCCTAAGGAACTTTCCATGGGCCCAGAAATGTGCTCTCCCCTGACAGAAATATTGCTAATGTTGAGGCCAATTGGGTCTCCCGGCCAGTCCATCATTTGTGGAATGCATCAAGATCTCACGCAGGAAGGGGTTCATTCTAGAAATGGCAGTTGATCCAGACTGGCTGGCCTCCTGAGAACAGCTCGCAAAGTAGAACAACAACTAGAATCCCCTTGAAGGTATTAAACAGCTACTAAAGCATACAGAAATGTGTTACAGAAAATGTTTTTCCAAGGAAACAGTAGTAAAGAAAAAATGATACACTATTCTGTGTTGTGAAAGCCATATTTGGAGGTGGGGCAACCAAGAAAATTATGCTTCCATGTACCAAATGTTGTACACATTTGATGTCTCCAAAGACATGCCCATTAGAACTGGAATTTAAGAGACCGTTGGGTTACTTTTTGTGCCAGCACACACACAGTTGTGTTCGTTAGTTTATAAGCAACACCCAAGTAGAAGGGAGTTCCTCATAAGAAGATAATTGACTGTATTAACAAGTCTGAGTTCATTAATTGACTGGAGAAATGTCCAAATAATCAGAATTGGTATCTCAGCCCTTTTCCTTTGCTCTTGGATGGAGAGGGGTGGGACAAAGAAGGAGGAACAACAAAGTAACTTCTAAAGAAAGATACACACTGTAACTTGTTTTCTTCCTTTTTAGATCAGAAGGTGGCTTAATTTCTCACAGCATGACATCGGGGTTCTGAAAAAGATGTCCCAGTAGCAAGCATTCTAAGAGACTTGGGTGGAAGATGCAAGTCTTCTTATGACCTGGTCTCATACATATGAGAATGTCATTTCTAATACATGTTATTAGTCAAGAGTCACTAAGACCAGCCCCAATTACAAAAGGGAAGGCAATTGCCCTCCTGATAGGAGGAGCAGAGGGAAATAGAGGATGGCAGTCACTCTCAGAGACTATCACAAAATCCATACTTCAGGCAATGCCTTCTACAGCAGAAATGTCTGAAACTTCATACACAGAAGGTTGAAGAAGTGCAAGCCCATTATCTGTATCACAACCTGATGAAAGTATTCCAAAACCACGTTCCTCTTGGTAAATGGTTGTAGACGTTTCAGCTGGAGTTAAGGGTGAAAGTAATGATAACACTTCTCACTACATCAGAAACACACCTCCCATATCTCTGGCCAACTTTACAAACATATCTGGTTAGTTCAGAACAACACCCAAGTACATGACAAAGACATCTCATTCCTTCCCCACGTAGAAAAAGTATTTTAAACATCTGGTGCTTCTGTATTTATTTATTTATTTATTTGTCCCTTAATAACATTGCCAGATAAAACACACTATGCCCACTTAAATCTGAATTTTATATAAACAACGTTTTCTACTAGGATTGCCTTGGGCATGCTTATGCTAAAAATAATCCACTGTTTATCTAAAATTCAAATTTAACTGGGCATCCTTTATTTAATTTGCAACTCTATCCCTGAATAATTTTGTGATCTTATTTCAGAAGTTTCCTCAAACATATCAAGTTGAGAATAACTTTTGCATTTGGCTTGAATACATCTTTTAATCTTCAATTATATTTTACTAAATCTATAATATAATTTAATCCTCTGCATCTAGATAATCCATATCTAATGACAAACAATCAAGGTCAAATTGATTGTGAGTTTTTTGTTTTTGTTTTTTGTTTTTTTGTAGGAATGAGGGCAGGAACACAGATATCAAGGGTATATGAAATGCTTTCTTAAAGACATTGAGATAAATTGATTATTTAACATTCTTCTGTAACTTTAGCATCATGGCACATTTGCAGAATTAGTACAGAATTTTTTTCCCCTTGGCAACCCTGAAGTCCACCTTGTTATAATTAATTCTATTTTCTTCTTTTTGGAGTAGAGATAAAAACAGCTGGCCACCACATGAAAATGCTTCATCTATTTAAAGTCAAATGTTATCTCTAAGCTTTGTCTTCTTCTGGCCAAATTATGTCTGCTCATTTTTCTTCTTTGGTTCTAGTTCCAATCCTTTTGTCATTTCTGTTTTTCTCTTCTGGCACCATAATAAATTTTCCACATTTCTAAAATTATACAGATTGAAATTAGATTTAGTATTCAAATAAGTCCTTAATAGTAAATATAACCATAAATATTGCTATGGTTATATATTATTTCAAATGCATAAAACATTTAAAATGCATTGACCAAATATGGATAAAACCAATAGATAAGTTAAAATGGAATTCTATTTTTAAAAAACAAAATAAAGTTCTAAAAAAAATCAAACAATGCAAAAAAAGTCAGGAAAAGAGAAACAGGGGAGCAGTAAATAGAGGTGATGACTAAAAACAAATAATAAGCCACCATATCAATAATTACATAAATATTAATGGACTAAAAATTAATTAAAAGGTAGAAATATTCAGGAAGAATTATAAAGCAAAACAACTATATGCTGTCTACAAGAGATACTCTCTGAATACAGAGACACAGGTAAGTGAAATAAATGGATGGAAAGACTGTATATAGTCTATACATACTATATATGCTATATAGCATGCAAACAGTAAGCATAAGGTGAATGAGGGGCTATATTAATATCAGATAAAAGTCTTCAAGAAAAATATACAAAATGTAAAGAAGACTATTTTATAAAGATAAAAGGGTTAATTCTTTATAAAACCTGGAAACCTTAAATGTATATGCACCTCAAAACAGCCTTATTATATGTGAATCAAAAATTACCATATTAAACAGATAAGTAAACAGTTGTGTGACTATAGTTGGAAACTTTAATGCCCATTGCTCAGCGATTTACATAGTTACTAGACAAAAAATTCTATAAAACAACATCATCGATTATCTTGTCCACACTGATGCTTATAGAGCACTAAACAAAAGCAGAATATGCATTCTCTGTACTTTTACCAAGGTAGGTCATACATTCGGCCATAGCATAAGTTTTAATAAATTTAGAAGAACTGACATCAGGTAGAGATTGTTTTCTTACAACAAAATTAAATTAAAATCCATAGATTTCTTTCAGAGATTTTAATTATCACCACACACATTTTCCCACTTTTCTTAATATAATTTACATTTCCTCTGGGTATATTAATCCTGTTTATTTGGACATTTCTCCAGTCAATTAATCAACCCAGGCTCCTTAATACTTTTAATTATCTTCTTATGAGAAACTCCTATCCACTTGGGTGTTGTGTATGAATTGATGAATGCAACATGCTTGATAGTACACAGCCGATGTATGTGTGAAGGCATAAAAAGTAACCCCAGCAGCCTCTTAAATTCCAGCTCTGATAGGCTTGTCTCTGTACCCATCAGATTTGTGCAACACTTGGTGCACGGAAGCATAATTTTCTTGGACACCCCCATCCCCAAGCACGGCTTTCGCAACACAGTGTGATCTGTAGTTTCTAACCAAACTTTCTTCTTGACACCATGGGTCCCCACCCACACTTCCATCCTTGGAACTCTTCTCCCTGTGTACGCTCCTTAGCAGGGGTTGTCCAAACTTTTGGCATCTCTCAGACACTCTGGAAGAAGAAGAGTTGTCCTGGGCCACACATTAAATACACAAACACTAACAAAAACTGATGAGCCAAAAAAAAGTTTTAAGTAAATTTACGATTTTGTGTTGGGCCGCATTCATAGTCATTCTGGGCCACATGCAGCCTGTGGGCCACAGGTTGGGCACCCTACAGAATTACATCCATCTCTGCACATTTCACTCTACCTCTGCGCAGATCATTCTTATTTTTACATTTAATTTCATTCTTCCTGGGCTTCAACTTCACAATCCTCTTGTGTCTTGTGTTAGAGGTATGGACTCTACACTAAATATCCATGGGTGAATAAAATTGTTACATTTCTAGATTTCTCTTCATGAAGCCACCTGACGCTTACTCTGAGCACCCAGGCTTAATGGAAATCAATCTCGGTTGTTAGCGCCATTTCTCACTTCAGGAAGACAGGGTACAATCTCAAATCACTGAAACCCTTTCCCGCCATCTGTCATCTGGCATGTTAGATGCCATTTGAATGTTTTCTGTATCAAACCAGGTTGAGTTGTATTGCAGCTACACTTCCAGACTACACTTGGGCAGAGAAATATTTAGTAAGTCTGGATACCAGCAGTGTAGGCCCTACATTCTCAGGCAAACCCTGTCTTCCACCCCAGAGTGTTTATAGTTTGCAGCACTTGATCCCCCACTCTCTGCAGGATCTATCCACTTTCAACCTCTTCCAAATACGAGGAACAAAATAATTTGTTTTACTCTTTCCTTGACCTCAAAAACACTTAATCCCTCTATTTGTTCTTCCTCTGGAACAGTCAACATTATCTCTTCAACTAACCAGAGGTTCTTTTGTTTTTGTTTTTTTGCAATAAAGGTCAAGAAACAGCATTCAAGCAGTATTTTATTTCTGCTCTGCAAATATATATATATTTATATAATATATATGTAAATATATATTATATAAATATATATATTTAACATGGCAAGGACATGTTAAAGTGTGTCTGTTTGCTGGAACGGAAGAGGGAGGAATATGCAGGATGAACACTCATGGGTTAAGATCTCAACTAATTATAAAGCATGTTCCTGATGACTTTTCCCACCAATTCTTAGAGCTCCAACTTTGAAGTTATTTTTACTCCTTGTGTTGTCCATTTTCAGCTACATGTTAAGTCTTATAAATCCTACTTCCACTATATCTCTTCAATTTTTCCTCCTTTCCATTCCTTTTCAGATTTGTATGGTATCTTTATTCAGCTGTTATAATATTTTCCAAATGCTTTTTTAGTTTTCTGTCTCTACTTTCTGTAGGTCATCTTAGACACTGGTACAAAGGAACTCTTGCCAAGACATGTCCAATTATTAATCCCTTGCCAAGTAAATTTGTTACATAACACTTTATTCTAGGTACCAAGTCCTCTGCAATACTTCTGAGCTGACTTTTCCATTCTCATCTCTTGCATTATTCTTTGCCTACTTATTTCATATCACAATGCAAGTTGGCTATTTACAATTTTCTGAGTATAACCTCAACCTCTCTCCTCCCTTTGCTTGTGCACATGCTATTTTCTCTCTCTGAAATACTTGTATATCTACCCTCCCTGCAAGGATTATAATGAACATCTACTAACCTATTTCAGAAAAACTTTTTGGTGAGAGATTACTAGTGCTCACCAATGTCCAGTTCTTGTTTCTTTCCTGCACATACAGAAACATGAGACTTTCCAACCCCTTGCAGTTAAATAGAGCTTTGCGACTAGTTCTAGGCAATGAAATGCAAGTGGAAGTGCACACATGACTTTCGAATTGAGATGTTTAAGACTCTATATACCATCTCCTGTGTCCCCTACCTCTGTGATCCTGGAAGCTGTGTATTAAATGGCAAAAGCTACAATATGGTGGAGTCTTCATTACCCTGGGTCCCTGAGTGACTGGGTAGAACAGTACTTTTCATTAGCCCACACTGGGAATATAATAAAAAAGAGAAATAACTTTGTTTTGGTAAGCTAACTTGTTTTTTGTTACTTTTTTTGTTACTGTTGTATTGCATAAAATGTCATTAATATCACAACTTCCTAAATACTTCTTTTCCAAGTATAATTTCTCTCTCCTTTAAGCCAGAAATTTACTTACAGTTTTTTTATGACATCTTATTCCTTGTTTGATAGTTATTTGTTTAGTTATCTAATTTTCCTTATAAGTAAGTCCTTATTGGTCAAGGGGCTGCCTCTTCATCACTTTTTATTGAATGCCTACTATTTGGGAGACGCTAAGCTACGTGTTAGTGAATCTGCACCCATTATATGAATAATGCATGGATAGTACACTTAATGAAAGTTTCTCAAATTGAAATAACATGATATTTGGGATAAGGGAAGAATGATCCAGAATTTATTTAGGCAAAATTGTCATACTCTCAGTAAATTAAAAGAAGTATTGCCTCTTTCTTTTCCAGGTTGTGATTTATAGTCAAAGAAACCAAAGAAATACAGAAGTATCACAATTTTAGATATATAAATATTTATTTATTATAGGTCTTGCATACTATCAAACTTATGGAACTCTACAATGTCAAGATCTTTAAACTCTCTAGAATTTAGTTAATAACCCTCACCATAATTATCACTTCAGGTGCCATGTGCATAATTACATAACAAAGACAGAATTAGACAATGAAAAAGAGATAATAAAAACAACCAAATCACTCTCTAGTTTAATTGAGATTCTTTTGTGAGTAAAATGTGTGTGTGTACGTGTGTGTACATATGTGTGTGTGTCTGTGTGTGTGTGTGTATAGTATTGGCCTGAGTGGTATTGGTTACATTCTTTTCTGCCTTATTTCCAGAATTAAGTGCACTGGGTGTGAGTCAGGGCAGAATCTAATAGAATTTGTGACATGCTAGTTCGAACTCATCACCCATTGCTGTCATTGTAAACATTCATCTGTTTTGAGTTGCCCAGAATTTATTTA
Source organism: Pteronotus mesoamericanus (assembly GCF_021234165.1). NCBI lineage: Eukaryota > Metazoa > Chordata > Mammalia > Chiroptera > Mormoopidae > Pteronotus > Pteronotus mesoamericanus. The sequence goes on from NW_026555277.1 coordinate 5,161,084, forward strand.
GCTGTTAATACAAGGTTAATCAATCAGTAAATATTGATCAAGCATTTCCTTTGTCAACTTTGTACAGAGAAATGGTGAATTACTACCCTTTGAAGGAAAGGACATAAAGTATTGCAATAACCTGATGAACAATTTTTCAGGTTAAGAGGAAATTCTGTTGAGAGGGATGAGAACACAGTGCCCTTAACAGTTACTTGGGTTACATTTTCTATTAAAAATAAAACCCTAAAACCCAGTTTGACTTGTTATCCTAGGCATGAATCAGAGAGTTTATTACATTAGGATAAAGCAAAGACCTTAAAGGATTAATTATGAAGTATGTCTACAAAGGCCTTGATTTTTTATTTTAAAAAAAAGCAGAATAAAAGTTTTTACTCCAGGTCCTTAACAGTTAGGGAGCTGGTCCATTCTGCCTGTCAGTCAACTATTGGAAACTGGGAAACTCACTTTCCTATTCAGAGTATGCCAATTAGAGTCTCTGTTGAGAGGTCAGAAACCAACTCTGGAGTCTTTTAAGAAAAATAAATAAATTTAGTGGAAGGAGACTGACGAGCTCCCAGAATCAAGGAGACATTTTAGCCATCAAGGTTCCAGAGGAAGAGGCCTCAGGGGCAGCTGCTGTCGGGGTCCCAGGAGCAGGAATTGGGGAGTTTCCATACAACTCAGATGCAGAAGGGCTTGGTCACAACCAGCTTCCGTCCTCCCATCACCTGGAACGGAGTCTGTCTTCAGCCTCGTTTGGATCTAGGCTTGAGGAGGTAGGGCACCCACCTGATATCCCTCTGAATCTTCTGGTTACCAAAGAAGGGCAAAAGGGGGCGCTGGGCTTCCCCAAGCCATACGGAGCCTGAGTGCACCCCTGTCCTCTAAGGCAGGGAGTCTGGATCCCTTAGCGTTCTCATGTTCCTTGCATTTTTCGCCATTAAGGCCAAAAAGTCCCATATAGCTAAGATATGTTTTTAGAATTCACTTTAATCAATAGCAATTAAAATAAGTATCCAGACTTAAAAGGATTAAAAAGACCACATACTACATAGAGCGATTTTTTTATCGTTAATTAGTTGTGTGGTCATGGATCAATCCCTTAAGAATGTCAGTGTATTCAACTAAAGTGTAAATATCTAAGATTTTGCCTCAAATCTAGATAGCTTAATCATTAATACCTTAGCTTAATTCCTATAGGGTAGCCTTGAGTAAACTTTTTACATTCTAAATTACCTTCTGTCTTGATCCCAGATTTTAAGCACTGTTCTTTAGACTCCTGGTTAAAACTCTGTAAAATTGGACCATTATTTCCTAATAAACTGAGGAATTAATTGCTTTTATAGGTAAAAGCTATGATCTCCACAAGCAGAGGCTTTTAAACCCCATTTTTTAAATAAGCATACAACTTTACATAGTTTATGGCACCTTAAATTATATGACAGCTAAAAATAACATTTAGGTGTACAAGGGCAGAGGTTTGTTGTTTAGTGGTAAAACATCAAAATGTATATTGAACTATAAAATGCCATCTGTTCAACATCAAACAACCATAAAACATAGCATTTGATATCCTTATCCTGTGTTCACTCACCTTTCCTCTTCAAACTTCCTCAATTCCAATGTTTCTTCCAGAGGCAGGAGCTGAGCTCCCTGTCAATCTGCCAGGCCTATTTGATGCACTGCCTCTCAGTGTGGGACTGTCTGGCTGCTTGTATGTCCAAGGGTCATTTACCGAGTTTGCAGTTAGTCTTCAGTACAGAGCTTTATATTTTTTCTTAAAGAATAAATGATGTTCATTTTTGTCATTGTAAAACACATACTCATAGGAAATTTGGAAAGACAGTAAAGAAAGAACCCATCAGTATTAAACACTATTTATAATATTTCCTTCTAGTAATGTGTATGTATGTATATAATATTTTTAAGTTGGGTCATATAGAAAATATTTTTTATGGTTTTAATGGTCTCATGGTACTCTTTCCTAGGAAATGTTTACCAGTGTTGAAGTTGGTTTCACATGTATTCTCTTCCTCAGTCAAAGAGATGCCTCCATAATTTTCTTTGAAAGATTCTTCTTGGCAGTCTGAAATTGATAAAACAAGCATTATTCCTAAAACATGAGCTGAATACATACTGAAATTAATAAAGCAGCATATTGAAATCTTCCCATAGTCCTCAGTGAGTTTTGCAGAATCTGCCTGGTGGCTAAATGTCTCTTCTGCTGATAAAATTTATGCCAAAGCTTTGGCCAACTCTTATTATAAAAAGCAAAAAGTGGAAAAAAAAAGAAAAGTAACGTATTTGTAATTTCTTTAGAGGGCTGCGATTGGATGATAAGCTGAAGTTTTAAATGGATTTTATACAGTGATTTAATTAGGGCAAAAAATGTGTTCTATTTCTACCACTTCACATCAAGCTTAAGCTACTTAATGATGCTTGTATAAGAGAGAAAAAAATAATTTCTGATCCCAAGAATTAGGAGAGATGCACCCATAAACACCCACTCATCAAGCCCTTCAGAGGTGTTCACAGAACCATGGGTGATATCGGTGACCATTTTACATGGAACACAAACTATTAAATTTTTACTGTAGACATTGTTAATGCCTTCACCTCTTCCTGCTACAAGAGGGTGAGGGGGATGTTTGGTTGCCTTATTTGGCTACAAGGACAAATAAGAGATTTGGATCATTTTGAAGAAAGAGCTGGAAAATAGAATTTGATGAGGTTTTGCCTTGGATTGTGTGCTGTAGTTTTCTTCTTCCTTTGCCCCCCACCTAAACCAGATCTTCAGTAAGGATTACGTTGCTTCCCCAAAGTTTGAATTCTGGTTGTTTTCCTTATGCAAGTATTAATGCACCGAAAAATGACCTTGATAAAAGAACAAGTATTCTCTGTTTATATATATATTTTTGAGAATTTCCAGTAAATCTGTAATTCTGCCCCATGGGGACAGTGCAGTAAAGTATAAATAGAAATCAAAAGTAAAGAACACTGAACAAGAAGTTTAAAAATTGAAAGGCCAGTGTCTTTTGGGAACCGAATGATTTAAACTCTTTTTGCTTCAGGTTCATTACCTGTAAAATGGGAAAAATAATTTTTGAAACTTGTTCCATCCTACCTTTTTTGTAAATATTCAATGGGAAATCTTTTTCAACTGCTTTGTAGACTGCTGAGTGCCTCCTAAGTGTACATGTTTAGGCTGGTTTATACTGAAGGCTTTCTGTTGTTAGCATTTCCCAGTGCGGAGCCCTTTTCTTCTCCCAGGATCTACTAAGGTCTCCTTTAAGGCCTGCCACTCTTAAAGAATGGGCTATGAACATCTTGGCGACCTACCTTCTGCTGACCACCCTTTTTCTCTCCATCCACGCTCCATGCCCAGGGAGCTTGATCCATCTGGGAGTATCAGCAGGTTCCCTTGTCCTCCCTTCAGTTTCTCTGATTGTTCTGGAAGCACTGGCAGAAGACCAGAGGTGGAAAGGAGAGTGAGGCGACCGTATTGCTGCCTGGTTCTCCTCCTGCCGCGTCGCTGTGGGCTCCTCATCAGACGCAGGTCCGGTCGGAGGCCTTTTCCCGCAGCTGCTCTTTCCAAGCTCCCGTCACTGCGCCCTCTGCCTGCCCCTGCAGCCCTCAGGTTTTGGCTGCTCCTCACCCTCACCAGCCCAGAGGCGCTTCACTGGACCCTGCTTCCTCAACGCCTGTTCCTTTGTAAATGGTCCCTTTATTAGATCTCCTCCTGCACCTTCGTTTACATGTGCCATCTGGGTTCCTTTCCAAACCCTGACCAGTACAAGTCTCATTGCCACCTGTTTTTGCTCCCTTAATCTTTCATGACCCCTCCCTCCCCCAGTGTGTGTATGGTTTTCTAACTAGGGTTCTGTTTTTCGTTTCAAAAAAAAAATTCTATTTATTTTGTCATGATGGAGCTTATGCTTTTCTTCCTTATTACACATATACAAGGGAAGAGCTGAAAAGAAGGTATCCCAAATATGAAACATGACAGAAATGCAAATGACTGAAGTACCCCCGAGAAACAGAGGTAGCCATATTTCACATGTTGCTCGGCCACACGTACCGTCACCAGTACAATCAATCACACGCACACCCCTCTTTCAAAGTAGGTGAGAGGCCCAGAACAGTAGCCTCATTAGGTTGGAACATTGGCTTTTAAGGAATAGATATGGCTTCTGCTCACCCAATCCTTCCCAGGGTTCAGAGAACAAGGTGAAGAACCCTCTCCACCTAGTATGCAAATGCATAGTCAGAATATACAGAAAGGGGGATACAAGATAGGAAGAAAGTGGTGAATTACACCTGTTGGTGGCTAGGCATGGAACACCACCTAGAAATTCCCAGAAATAACTAGATAGAGTGATTTTGCTTTTAGGGAAATGGATTTTCAGCAAAAATAGAATAGGGTTGACACTATAAAAATATCACCTTTGTAAGAACTGGGAAAACACATGTTATATAACTTTGAAAAGACAGAAGGAAAATAGTAATGAAAGACAATGGAATAGTCAATACCCCTTGATACAAAAAAGCCTTTCAAAAGGAGGTGGGGAAACTGTTCTCTGAAAGGTACTGAAATAGACAGGACGCTTCCCAGAGTATATGATTGTGAAGGAAGAGCACGTTTTTTCCAAATCCCACCAATGACTTCCTTTTATGCTTCGAAAACCCTAGTCAGACTTGCTCTCATGGACCGATTTAATGATGAGCCTATTGCCATTTAATGTTCTCATCACATTTTCAAAGGGCACAAAACAAGTGGGACTATAGCAAAATGAAGAGTTTTGCACAGCAAAGGAAAACATCAACAAAATAAGAAGGTAGCCCATGACGTCCAAGCAGCATCCCCCCAACAAAGCCGTTGGCACATACTGGAGACAGACAAAGCTTCAAGTTGTTAATGTGATTCTTTCATTCCCTCCAGGGTCCCAGCTCCATCCCTTCGCCTCCACAGAACTCCTGTGTGTCACAGCTTGATAATTGCTTCTCTATGCCATTAAACTATTAGCTTCTTCTATTATCTACAGAGCTATCAAGGACATGAGGCTATAGTAAAACAGACAAATGTATTAGGAATTAGAGATTGAAAGTAGTGAGAAATATCCAGAAGAAAGCTAGAGTTTTAGTCCTCCTAACACACACCAAGCGTCACGCTTCTCCCTCGACATTTGTGATCTCATTTACTCTTAACCTTAACCTCATCAAGCAGGGATTCTTATTTTCATTTTCTAGGTAAAGTAAACAAAGTCAGGGAAGCTGGATAAACACCTCCAAAGTCCACATCTGGTAACTAATGCAACTAGAAATTGAGCCCAGATCTATATCCCAAAGCTCCTGTTCCTTCCATGGAACCCTGCACTTACTTCTAGAGACTCTAGTAAATCAATTACTAGTGTCATGTCAGAGACTGTTCTTATCTGTTCATTAAATAGCTCACTGAAAAAGAAAATGGTTGGTTTGAATGGGTATCAGACTTCTAGAAAACTTAATTCAGTTTGGCCCATGATTTGTTTTTTCAAAACATAATGTTTTCGTTTAATTTAGAAATCAATATGTCAATTGTAATTTAAGACACAGAACATGGGATCGAGACTCAGAGACCTGGATTCTAGATCCCAGTCTGGATAAGCAACTAGCTTCCCTAAACTTTCACTTTGTCCATGAAAAATGAGGAATCGGGCTGCACCAGAAAGATTTCCTGAAGCTGAGGGACCTCAATTCAAGGCTGTATGTGGAGTAGGAGCCTCAGAAATCCAAAAAATGACTCTCAGTAAACCCAGTGCTTGTTTAGGATCACACCAGATGGGACAAATTTATTATACCAGTCTTTTTAATGTTTCCAGTAGACTATAAAGCCCATATTAATTTGACATGACATCATCATTTATTTTTAAACACATGAAGAAGCTTTTCTTTAAAAGGCAGAAATATTATATGGTTTTTTTTATATCTTTGACTCTAATTTACTCTCACTTCCCATAAAGAATTTTATCGCAAATAAATATATTTTATGTTCAGAAAAACTTTATTGATCACTGTATAAATTTTCTCTGCAATAACAATATGTTTATAAATTGAAAAATACATTTTCTCCAATGGCCATAAGGCTCTATGTGTTAATTTTTCACTCTGGATTGCAGTGTCATTATAATTATTAGAAATATATAATTAATCAAAACAATATAACTACATTATAAAATTTGGTGTTTAAACATGTGAAGTAAAATTTTACTCTAAGTGCATTCACTAATGTTATATTGATGAGGCTTTTTTCCCCTAATTTGTTCATGTATTTATAGATGAGAACTGCTTAATTGTAGACTAAATTGTGGGCAGTTCAGCATCAATATTATTTGTTTTTCAGTTTTAGAAATGCAAGCCCCGAGAAACATTTTTCCCAGAAATATGGAGCTAAGAACGAAAGTTTTATTAGAAAAATTTCATCTCTTTGAACTTCATCAAAGTTCTACACAGCAGAAATACCACACAGTGATCTCTCATAAAAATTGCTTTCTTGTTTAGTTAATTGACAACTCAGGTCTTCCTTTCATATATTGAAATACTTTTAAAATTGTGAACAAACTGACTGGCAAAATTGTTTCCCCTATTTGGAGTCATTTCTCAGTTTACCACAGAAGCTTTACCAAGATTTCTAAAATGACTATCAATTATACTCATGACTAGAAGTGATATTAACTTATAGTCAGGTGTGCAATCAATCAATTCAGTGGGACTGGACACAGTCAGTCCTTACAGTTAAAACAGGGGCCTACAGACCCCCTCCCCATTGTGCAAAGTATTAACCTTGCTGTTGCTGGATTGTGAAGATGTCTTACAGGTCCCAGTTCACGGGGGAGAGGCTGGGGTTGAGATGAGTCCAATCAAGGATTCAGGGAGATAAATAGTTACCAACCAGTATGCAAGTATGACAATATTTCAACAAAAGAATCACTTCTCGTATGCTTTCCTTCAGAGACAAACTGTTCATAAAAATATACTTGGAAAGAATGGGGAAAAGTAAAATGTTACACTTCAAGTTTGCCAATACAATATTTTTGATATCTGTGTTTTCAGTATATTTTCATCATAACTTTGGAGCCGTTGATTTCTATCATTCAATTTATAGACAACATCCATCATCTAACCTAACTGCAAAAGTCAGTTTGCATTATTAGCAAAATCATACTAGTTTTCTGGCAAGAAAAGTATAACCTTCTCTTTTCATTATAAGCAACCAGGTTGAGATGCCTTCCCATGATGACCACCTTATTTCTTAACACTAATGGAGAAAATATGGTACCCAGGCTTGATGAAATCAGGCACAGTGCCCTTCAGTATTTTTCATCACTAATTTTGTCTTTGCTCTACTCTCAAGGGAGCCTCTCCCCAGAAAGACACAATTTGTGGCAATAGCCAGGAGATAGGAGAGGGGAGTTTGTTAGAAAAAAATAGTCAGCTCCCCTGCTTTCTTCTGCTTAAATGTATATTAATTCTAGATACCTCAACAATACTCAAGATAGTCCATATAAAACTCTACGCTTTGCTCTTAAAAGATTCATTTATGAGACAAGAAAAAGTGCAAAGCTGGACAGCAACATGTCAAATTGTTCATTTGGTTTTGGTCTAGAGATTCGTATCACCAAAAGTCAATGTAAATGTAGAAGAAATGTTGGGTGGATGAGAGTCATGCCTTTCCTTTGCAAAGTGGTGAGAAGTGAATTGTGGAAAGGAAGGTAAAAAAGAAAAACCCACCATGTGTTTTGACCACAATAGGCTTGTTCTCAGGCAGATATATTTTAGGATATGAGTTAAGGATCTGAAAATTAATTCCTTAAAAATTATTCACAGTGAATTAACTCTTGTGACGTTTTTCTGTACCTCTTCAGGTGTGTCAGCTCCAGTTGGAAGGCAACTAGACTAAGTGGTCTTTAGACTTTTCTTTTTGTTTGAGTCATGTTTCAGACAAGCTCTTGGTCATTTTGTCTGATGTAATCATAACTAAAAAAATTAGAGCAAAAAATTCTTTCAAGAGCTATGTCAATGAAGATAGATTATTTTGCACAAATACACTAACATTATTAACTGACAGCCGGTTAGGCAGGGGCTATGAATTGCCTTCAGTGGTGGAGACAAGTTTTCCCTGGTTCATTCTCACTCTCTTGGCTTTTTCCAGACACACTCTTGTCAAGTGCTGGTAAAGGGAAGGATACCCGCTGGAGTCCAATAGAACAAAGCTCTGTGGTAATTGCAGTGATAAGACAGGCCTCCTGGCATTTCAGGTCAGATAAAAATACATGTAGAAGATCCTATGAAATCAATAGTCTGTGCACTAAGCCCAGTAGGAGATGTCAAGGAAAGACAACTGTGCTGAGGCTTGAAGGATGAATAAAGGAGTTGTCCAGGTGACAAAGATGGAGGTGGATGAAGATAGGAGTGTGTGGTTTAGGATGGGTAACAGGTCTTTGAAAATAATCCTCATGATATACCAGATTAGGCCAGAGTAGTTGTATTTTATTCCTGGCCTCACGAATTCAGTAAAACTTAATGGGCGTCACGGAGATCTTGGGTCAAAAATATGAGCATTTCTTTATCAAAATCACTTCATTTCATAGCATCTAAGAAACTACTGATGTCATACATGTTAAAGCATGACAGAAAAGACCCTTGCCAGTGTGGCTCAGTTGGTTAAGCATTGGAAAACGTCTCCAGTTCAATGCCTGGTCAGGGCACATGCCTAGGTTGAGGGTCCATTCCCCGGTTTGGGCACCTGCAAGAAGCAACCAATTTCTCTCTTACATCAATGTTTCTCCCTCTCTTTCTCCCCTCACTAAAAATACATAATTTTTAAATTAAAAAATGACAGAAAAAAAGAAACCATCTGTCATTTGGCAGCTCACTTGGAGACGATGGCTGACTGAGCCGTGGGTGCTTGATTTATAATAGCTTCCCTCACAAGAGACTGAGACATAAATCACATGTGAGATATGGACACTTTTCTGGGAGTGGCATGTTTGTGTCCATGTCTCAAGAGCATCCCCTTTCCTGACTTTGCTGATAACTAGAGTCTGAAAAATTCTATCAGGCATCAGAAGATTGCTAAGTGAATGAAAATCAGAGCAAAGGGATATGGCTGATCTTGACCATAGTTGGGATCTTAAACAGTATGGAGTATGATGGATTCATTTTACTCCACTCCTGAAGACCACATTCTAACAGCTAGAATGTCCACATTCTACAGATCCATTGTTTAGTTATATCTTAGACATACATATGTCCTTAGAAAATATATGTGCTTTGGGGGGGTAGGTATATCCTTAATTTTCATAAATTGTGCTATTAATTTTTTTAAAAAAATCTTGCTAGATATACTGTGAAATGGTGCCATCACTATGGAAAGCAGTTGGGCAGCTTCTCAATAAGATAAACAAGGAGTTCCCACGTAACCCAGAAATTCCACTCTAGAGTTTGTACCCAAAAGAACTGAAAACAGGTGTTCAGACAAAGATGTGTACACAAATATACATAGCAGCACTATTCACAATAGTCAAACAGTGGAAACAATCCAAATGTTCATCAATTGATAAGTGGATATACAAAATGCAGTATACCCATGCAATGGAACATTATTTAGCTATGGAGAAGAACAAAGTACTGCCATGTGCTACAACACGGATGAGCCCTGAAGGCACTGTGCTGACTGAAAGAGGCCAGACAAAAAGGCCACGTGTCATATAATTCCATTTATTTAAAATATCCAGAACAGGAAAATCTACAAAGAAAGAAAACAGATTGGTGGTTGCCAGGGGCTGAGCAGTAGGAAGAATGAGAAATGACTGCTTAATGACTATGGGCATTCTTTGAAGTGACGAGGCCACAGAATATTCCGGAACTTGACAGTGGTGATGTTTGCTCAACATTATGAATGTACTCAATGTCTCTGAATTTTATACTTTAAAATAGTTGATATGGTAAATTTTATATTATGTGGATTTTACCACTTTAAAAAAAAATCACACCCACAGAAAAAAACTTACTAGCTCTCTCAACCCTTCTACTCAGGAACAAATGATCAAACCCTTTAAGGTACTTTTTAAATGGCATTTATGTTTAAGAACAGTATTGCTCTTGTTCACAAGGGGGAAAAAAGTCCCAAATTACCCACATTTAAACCATATAGGAACCAACAAAATATCCCAAGAAAATAGGATATATAAACACCTATTACCAAGGGATAGGACTCAATCTTTCTTCCTCTCAAAGAAACGGAAAACTTTCATTTGCAAAGGAGGATTTGTCCATGTTTCTAGCCTCTCTCTTGCTTATAGCTTTGTTTGCATAGGGCTGTAATGTCAACTTCCTTGGGTTTTATTTAGGTAATCCATCACTTTTTTAATGTAATTCTTCAAGTTCTTTAATATATGTTTTTAATTTACTTGACTTTTAGACAGAGTGGAATCTGTCAAGGCAAATGGAAAACAGAACCACCCCTTCTCCGTTGCCAGGCAGAGCCCCTTGGCTGTGTCCCGCCTCACTTAGCAGTACTCAGGGATGATTTACAGAGCAGGTGTGTGTACATTGTGCCAACAAGTGATGGAGAGAGAAAGGCTGCTGCCTTCTGTGTCGGCGATTTTAAGGGCACAAAAGACTGCAGAAGATTAAAACATATGCTTTTCAACAGGTAGGTTAGAACCAGAAGAAATTCAGATTGTTAAAGGGAAAGTAACCTTTGGTTTGGAATTATTAGTTCAGGATAATTTAAAGAAGTAAACTAATGAAATAAAACACAAGCCTGAACAGTCTTGAAATAAAAGCCAGCAAAACAAAATTTTTCTTGGCCTTATCCCAAGCTCTTGTTTCTTAGTTAATTTCCAATAATACAGAAAACACTGAAAGCATTCTGAGTGAAAAGGACATTTCTCTTCTCTTAAAAGAATTGAATGTTTTCTATGTTTATTTGAAAATGATACTTCAAATGTTGCCTCCTTCCATTTTAGCTGCATTTCTTGAATGAGTTGTTTAAATGTACTATTTCTGGTCATAAGATGACCAACTCACTAAGGTATTGTGGACATAAAATTAGACAACAACAATAACTACTGACACAGATTGAATACTTGTGCGCCAGGCACAGTCCTAAGCACGTCACATGTATTGTTCTTTGCATCAACCTCACTAGGAAGACACTGTTAACATCATGTTTGAGGGTAATTCGCACAAGACTATGCAATTGATGAGTGGTTGGACCAGAACTTGAAGACAGTCTGGCTTCACAATTCATGCTCTTGACAACTTCACCATGCCGCACGGCGCCCTGCGGACAAGAGGGACATGAGGCCATGGTGCCCTTGCTCCTTACTTGTAGGACTGCGGCCGCAGGTTTGAAAATGCCAGTTCTCAGAGTGGTAAAAACAACATCTTGAAGAAGAAGAAATGCCACCTCTGACTCTTCCTGATAAAGCCAGGAATTGTATTTGTCCTGAACCTTTTCCAGCTGGACGGGGTCTGGTTAGAAAACAGAGGACAGCTGGCCAGCATAGCAGCAGCAGAAAGAGACGTTATTTCCTGAGGGACTGAACACATGCCCCCACATTTACTTTCCTGGTAAAATACACACACACAAAAAATCCAAACAAACAAACAAACAAAAAAAGCCCCTTCAAATAAGGGTGAAACTAATCGAACAAAAGGAAAATGATCCTACAGGAAAATGCTATGTCTACCATCGGCATATGACTCAGAGATGCCTCAAGCAAAAAGCATAAAATAAAGTCTAAAAAAAGAAAATCAGTTAACACCAGATCCATTTTGCTGTATTTGTCTTGTACTTTTAGTTTTGGAATATGCCTCCACCAATTTGAGTAATCTGGCGCTTCTCTCTCTATGGCTATGATGCTGAAGTGGAGGCCGGAGGAAGAGTCGGTGAGTTTCAAGCTGGTGAAGGCAGACTGTGTGTGAGACAGGGGTCTCAGAACAAGCTGGAGACCTGCCATGCGGCTGGAGGTAGAGTCTAATGAGCAGACCTGCTTGGATGCTTGTTTCTGCTGCTACGTTTGCAGCCAGTGGAAATCCTGGTGGGTGTTATAAATTATTAAGCACATGTCCTCAGATCTTTACATGGGGCACAAGCACCTGTCCAGTCCTCTGATTAGTACTTCAGCTACTTTATTGTGACAAATCATTCAACCTTTCAAGACTAAGCCAAGGTGGAAAGAAATCTTAAGTCAAAATTCCAATTTTTCATATGTTGTGGTCCTCTGTTTTAAGAACAGCTTTTTTTTTTCTTTTCTTTCTCTCTCTATCTCTTTTTAGTTTTATATTTGGCAAATGTTTATTGAGCTCCTACTCTATGCCAGGCTCCGAGGATAGTAGGGAGGAAGGGCAGCCCCTGATTTTATGGTTATTACATTCTAGAGACAATAATCAAATAAGCAGAAACAAAATATCAGCTAGTGATTCAAGAACCATCTTAATAAACACTGGTATTTCTCCATTTCAGCTGCATCCCAGAGGCCAGACTTTGAGATTCCCCTATTGGGAATGGTGCATTTCGATTTTAATGCACTGATCTCCTTTTGGCGGTCAATATTTATATTACTAAGAAAAATGAGTCACACCTTTCTCCATCCCCAGAAAGTGTTTCAGAATTATTCCCTAATATGTACAGTTAATCACAACAGGAAAGCGACAGTAATGAACTGATTCATAGCACAGGAAATAAAGACAGCAGGAAAACAAGCAGACAGCTCTGCTCAGAGCCAACCAGATGGAGTCTGCAGGGTCCTCCAGGCCACCTAGATTTTCCTGAAAAAATGCACACCCGTGGACAAAGAGAGGGCAAGGCAGCAGCCTGCTGATGAAAACTGTCTGCATCTGACTTCAAGCCCCTCAATGGAGGATGCTCTGTGTAAGCATTGGACAAATAAATTAAGCTATGGAGTATCTTCTAGAATTCCTCCCTAGAATTTTCCCAAGGTGTGTACATGTCAACTGCACTAACTCTTAGCTACAGCCAAATGCAGTGTTATACACACCTCACCGCCATTATGAACCCTCCATCAAAGGAATAGGGAATAAGTGGGTACGTCTGCTGGGTTTTCTTCGTTCAGCCATTCCTTAAATGCATATTGAGTGCCTACTTGTGTTAGTATTGTACTGTTGCATGACAAATAATCCCAACCTTGGTGGTTTACACATCGATTATTTCAGAGTTTTTGTGGGTCCGGCATCTGGGCATGACTCACCTGGGTCATCGCTTTCAGGATCTCTCACAGGCTGTGAGCAAGGGATCACAGGGCTGTCGTCACCTCAAGGCTTGACTGGGGAAGGATGCATTCCAAGCCCATGTGGTGGTTGGCACGCTTCAGCTCCTTGCAGGCTGCTTCCCAGAGACCACCCCCAGTTCCTCACCCCAGTGGGCTTCTCCGACATGGCGGCCTGCTGCATTGAAGGTATAAGCTTAGAAGGTAAGGGAGTGAGTCTGCTAGTGAGCTAGAGGTCAAAATCTTTTGTCACGTAATCATAGATGTGACATCTCATTACTGTGGCCAAATGCTATCGTTAGAAGGAAGGCACCAGGTCCATTCCACATTCAAAGTTAAGGGGTTCCACAGGGGATGAATACCAACACAGGGGCATCACTAGAGTCATGCCCAAAGTTGCCAGCCATACTCCTCTATGGCAGGCTCTGTGCTCAGAGAGGAAGACATGGTGGCAAGCCAAACAAATAAGGCTGCTCCGCTCCTAACATTCACTGTGTGGGTTTGAGATACTGAATGATAAAACCCCAAGGGGCATCTATAAAATGGAGACAAAAGACAAAGCAGGAGAGTAGAGACATTCAGCCCTGCTTCCCCATAGGTCCTAGGTCAGGTGGACAAATGAGAGGTGGATCTCTGAAAATTTTTTTAGCGCTCACTAGGGCAATTCTTAAGACAGATGGAGTATATATGGCTGTAGTAGAAATTAATTAGGAAAAAAATGGATAAAACCGCTGCTTCAAGTCTCTTTATGAGAGGAGAATCCTTTAATTTCCTAATTATAAATGTATTCGAAAGCAAATGTTTCCAGAGCAGATCATACCTTGTCCTACAGACAAATTAAGGTGCAAACACCTGGATGTCAGATTCCTCATGGAAGAAACTCTGGCACAGGAGGCCCCTGACATGGTGCAGGAAAGAAAGAGCAGGGGGACATGGCTTGATGTTGTTTTCATTATTCTGGAGAGTAGGCCCACTTGCAAACTAGGGATAAAAATAGTACGTTACTGTGTCTGGCAGAATAATACCCCTCACCCCAGGATGTGCACACCCTCATGCCCAGAATTTGTGAATGTGCTACTTTTCAGGCAAAAGGGACTTTTCTGATGTGATTAAAGTCAAGGACCTTGCAATGAGAAGATTATCTGGGTGGGTCCAATTTAATTTTATGAGTCCTTAAAAGCAGAAGAGGAAGATAGAAGAGCAGAGCAGAGAGATGTGATGGCTAAACAGGCAGAAGAGATTCAAAGCTTGAAGAGGAAGCAGAGGGGGAGGACCAAGGAATGTGGGTGGCCTCTGGAAGCTGGCACAGTCCTAAACACTAACCCACAAGGACATGGAGACCTCGGTCCTACAACCGAAGACAATCAATTCTGCCAAAACCCAAGAGAACAAAGGAGGATTCGCCCCTAGAGACTCTAGAAAGGTATGCAGCCCTGCAGGCACTGAACTTAACCGTTTATAAGCTGTGTAAGACCTCCGACCTACAGAGCTGAACGATAACAAATCTGTGTTGCTTACATGAAACTTGCAGAAACTTGTCATGGCAGCTAGAAAACTCTTGGGATTGTTACAAGAATTCAGTTTATAAGTGTGTGCTGAGAGCACTGGAAATGTATCTGTAAGCAAGCACTGTGCGCGTGTTTGCCACTTTTGTGACCCCATAACCTAGGAGTTCTTAGTTTATAGATGGAAAAACATGGCCCAGCCACCAAATGGCTGAAGGAATCTCTACACACACTGTTGATTTCCAAACAAATCCCTTTTCATGACCACATGTGTCATGTGGTAAGTTGCAGGTTCCTGATGCCAGTGCCCCAAAGAAAGGAACTCCAAAGAACAACATTTTTTACATTATCTAGTAAACCCAACACAGTGCCCACAGACCCTTTAAAGTTCTATCTTTTTTCATTCTGGTAAAGAAATTTCCTCTGGATTTAACAATAGAATACATTTCAAACCGTACATCAAACCCCAAAACAAATCTATTTAATGAGATGTGTTCATCTTACTATTGCCAGTATATGTCCCGCACCGTTTTCTGTTTATCCACCCCAGTTTGCCCGGCACTCACATCGCCAACACCCAGCCAGCACCTACCACAAAAGAGCAGCTCGGTGCTTCCTAACTGAGATGGAATCGCTGTAAGAGGCATCACGGGGTTTTTCTTTCACCTACTTGCCTTACTAATCAGCTCTCATACTAATAAACTAACCCTTAGGATCAAGAAACTTGCAGATAGTAAGGGAAATCAAGATCTGAAGTTCCAGTCCTATAATTAAGGGACTTACTAACTAGTAGGGGCACTTAAAATACCTGCCTCAACATTACTGGCAATAAAGAGCCATACATTATAAGACAAGGGTCTCAAGGTATAGGATGTGTACTCTGTGGCATGTTGATGATCTCAGGCTATACAAGAACAGAGTGATAAATATCAAATCAGAAAGCCATACTGCTCTCCATTCTTCTGACCATTTGCAGAAGAAAACCTCAGTGTCATGCTAGGGTGCCCTGAAAGTCCTTCTCGGTCATCCTGGGATTGTGTCCATCCACCCCCTCAAAATAAAGAGCCTCAGGCTGAGAGAACCAGGCTGGCCCAGTGTAGCTAGAATTTAATTACATTGTTTGGCTTCTGTTGTATTTATTTCCATGGATACCTTCTGTTTATGGCAAGTGAAATGCTTTTTTATTTTCAGTGGTGGTGTAAAGTTTTCTTTTGAAATTACTTCATTTAACTTTTTAAAAAATGAGTCCAATTTAATTTTTTAAGTAAATACTGCCCCAGATGGTGCATCGATATGGCAACAATTATAAAAGTGTTATGAGGATAACTAAAGTTGAGGAAATACTGTAATAAAATGGAGTGTGTGGGAGAGGCATAGGTGTAATATTTGAGAGAAGGGAGTCACTATCATCAACTGGGCTGGTGAGGTTCCGAAAGCCCAAGGCGTTGGAAGTGGAATGTGGCACTGGGCGTGGAGAGAAAGGAGAGCCGGCCGTGGCTGAGAATATGGCATGTGGGTACGGCAGTGGGAAGCCTGAACCTGATCAGAAATGGCCTCAGGAGACAGTGAGCAGAGCACTCCCAGCGGTGGGAAGATGTGTGTAGGGCAGTGCTGACAGATGCGCCTGGACAAGGCTGTAGAAAACCTTTCATTAGAAGGTCCCCTCCCTTGGGTCAAGTTTGAAAATTAAGAGTCTCCTGCTTCCAGGAGCTGACCTGGAGCTAGCTCCCAGGTGTCCCCAAGCAATGCAATATAAGGAGGTCCTTCCTGCACTTTGGGATCGGTGTCCTTAAGCTGCTGTGATTAATGCCATTGCTAGGGGCTCTCCCATACCCCCAAGGCTTCTGATGCCCAGCCCATCAACAAACGTTATATAGCTCTCTGATGTGTGGACACCAGTACTCACTTTATTTACTATTTAGACCATTTGTAATAGGAAGCTCACCAGGATCTCTCTCTCTCATTTTCAAGAGCCTGCAACTCTAAAGATGCCATTTACTGAGGTCAACCTGAGTACTCATGGTTTGTTGAAAATGTGTGAGTTTTAGAAGCATTTCTCTTCTACACCTAGGAATTCCTGGATAGCCATTCCCAAGTAAATCACATATGCTCCTCTGCCCATAGTTAATAATGAGAGGCAGCCGAAGTTCATGGGGTAGACACATGAGGGCAGCAGGCAAGGTCAGGAGACTTGAGGTTTCATAGATTTTGAATCTTCTAAGTTTAAAGAATATGATCCATGTGCAAGTGTTGGACCTCAGGTCTGATCTTTTTAGTCTATAATATTGATGTTGGGACCTCCTGCCTCCACTTACAAAGCCGTCTGCAGATTCTGATCACTGCAGTCGCGACATTGATATTCCATTTCCTAATGCTGAGGAGGGGGTCACAGGAACCCCAGCAGGGAAGAAAGGGGCGGTGAGCTGCTCTAGTGTCCTGGAAAGGTACGGCCTTGCTGACTGGGTGGCTTGGAAGCACTGTAGGAAATCTTTGAGAGCAAAGAACTATTTCTTGTCACCTGCTATTGTGCCCAACATCACCACCTGTCATTAGTGACTAAAGTCTTTGGATTCAGCTTTCCACCTCCACTGTTCTCATCCTTGGTAAGTATCACAGATGTCACTGACATCTTAGCATTAATTAGAAACTATTTGGAATCACAATGAGGCACAAGAAACATTAATTTTGACAGAAAAGAAGCATAAGGGTGAGTACATGAGGTAAGCAGATTTTCATGGACTTACCTTGACTGTCCAGGAAGAAGCAAGGCTGATGTACAAAGTATTTTATAATAGTATAGTTTGGGACCGAAATGATTCCAACATAACCAGCATGGTCCCGGACCCTCAACAACTGCTAGGGCTACAGTGGTGTGTTCCAGCTGAGCATCATTTAGGAGGACACCCCAAGGACAAACTCCGAGAGCTCATGTAATATTCACTCATTCAGCACAAAGAGCACATATTGAGTTCCTATGCGCAATGTGCTGCACCAAGTGCGGGGGTGTGGGGGTGTGGAAAGGACTACTTGTTATGTATAATTTTATGTTTTGTCATAATAAATCATTGAACCCCCTATTCTATGCTGAAGTTTAGCAATGAAAGAAAAAGAAAAAAAGAAGCAGTAATGTGATGCGACTATGGCAGACAACTGTGCATGAATCCGTTGCATCCAGCATGTCCGTGGTCTGTTAGAGCAATCACTCATTCTCCCCAGGGCTGTTGCACCTGAGCTACCGTACACTCAGCTCATTAAGTCATGAGCTTCATGGAGATCCACAAAGCCGAAAGGCCCATCGGACCTCACACGATGATGAGAAAACAAATGACAACTTGGCCTCCTCAGACAAATCCCTTTCTCCTAAGCTCTGGTCTTTCCATCTACCTATTGAAAGTTGTCAAATTAGCAAGCAGTTGCCCTTTTAGGCTGTCATTTGAGGCTAATGGCATCAGAAAAGCTGCTATAGAAATGTGACAAATAACACAGGGGTTAAAACTCACCAACCATCATGAAGCGATAAGCTAAAATTGACATTAAAAGGTCATATCTACCCAGTGGATGATTAAAAGCACATCATCTTGGGACACAGAAGAAACGGCAAGACAGTTTTCTGCTCAGCTGCTGATCAGTCAGCTGAGAAAAATAATTTCAACTTAGTCACCAAATTTCAGAAGATGAGGAGAAATCTTTTAGGCCAGAAGTCTGTATAGCAGACATCCACTATTTATCCTATTAACCATTCTTTTGGTAAAGGCATTAATTTTTCCTGGAGACCATCCTTCTCTTAATTGCAATTTTTTCCATCTTTTCACCTCAAAGAGGGCATCATGACTCAGGACCTGTTCATCAAAATGTTGAATTCACTTAGACACATTGTTTGCTATAGAGACGGCATAGGCCTCAAGTGAGATAAATAAGAGGTAATAAGATTTAAGCTTGAGTCTCTTGTTTCAGAATAGTAGAAGAGGATTCTTCATTCCAGTGGGGTTACTGAGTGGATAGGATGTTCCCCTAACACCATTGGCAAACACACTGCCACCTCAAGGGGAGCCCAAAGTTTAGGTAAACAAGAAGAAACCCTAACAGCAACTTCTGAATATGTGAACTTAGAGTAGTCAGTTGAACAAAGCACCCTTTCTACTTAAATTTATTTGAAAGGGCTTTCTGTACAATTTAGGATATTCCTCCAAGGGGCATTTGTATATGCTTATTCTAGATAGCATATTGCAATAGCTCTGTTCCTTGATAAAGAGAAATTTAGGTCTTAAAATTTGAGGGATGGGAGTGTTCCCAATGACCTGAACCTTCTCCTTTGACAACAGCCATCTCTTCTGACCCTGCGCCGGATTCAGAGCCACAGGGAAGTGGACAAGCACACTGAGGTGCCAGTCATGAGAAAGGTCTGTTCTGAAGAAGAAAAGTCTAGTCACACAGAGACATCAACCCTAATCCAGCAAAGCCATCCGAGGCTATTTTTTTTTTCCGGGCTTCAGAGCAGCACAAAACAGTCAACTATTCTGCAAATCACTCCTTACTATACTCTGGCTTTCCAATTTAACTTTATATTCTGTCCTTTTCATTGCCAGACTCCATGTTGAAGAACAGGAAATAACAGTATCACTGTCCATTAAGGTATCCTGTGTTTGGGGAAATCTTTAAAAGCATAAAAGAAAATTGGAGATGCATGAGGAAAAAAATGTATTGTTCTACAGCTGTGCATTAGAGGTCTGACTGAAAGGAGATTTCTATCTTTTTTTAAAAATTGATTTTTGAAAAGAATGTTTGAAAAGAATTGGTTTCAATCAGGGAGATGGGAGTCACCATAAGAAATGGAAACATCCATTCTGGTGGCCTGGAGAGTCATCAGGGACCAACCTCTATCTTCTTATGACATCAACTCTGTGCTTCTAGGGAAACAAAAGAACACCCAAAAGTTTCCTATTGTTTATTTTTTTTTAATTTATCTTGCTTAAGGATTAGATCATCAGAATTAGAGGTGAGGCCACTGGGATCACTGAAGAAGCAGTAAAACAATGAATTGTAAATTCTGGATGTAGATCTAAGAAATTGATCTTAGTTCAGCCAATTACCAACACAATAGACAAGGAAGTTCCTTAATATTTCTGTAACTTAGCTTTTTTATTTATAAAATGGAAAGCCTTACCAGCTGCACCAGTTTGCAAATACAGCACAGAATATATCAAGGACTCAGTAAATGTTTCTCATTATTACTATTAGTATTGTTATCAGCTCAAATCCCTCAGATAGGAAGCTGATATCCCAAGGTGGTTTAAAAGTCTTAGCCCAGAATTATCTGGATAAGTTGCAGATTCAAATGTAGAATTCAGCCTTCTAGATTCAAAGATCTGTGCATTTCCCACCTTCAAAATGTTTTTATTTCTTAAAAAGAAAAACTTACTAAAAAATTGCAAGAAGTGAAACTATGGGTAGTCATTTAAATCTAAAAAGTCATCAGAGAAAAAAATTGAAATCTGCAATTAATGTAATAAAAAATTCCATGCCATGCACCAAAGAGGTGATTAATTATGAATTCCTCAGAGTATTTGGAGAAACTCTCACAGGCTGACTGATAATAAAATCTAGTTTGTTAAACATATGGAGGCAAATTTTCTTGGAACAAAGAAATTCCAGAAAGGGTTACAAAACAGAAGGCAGGCCAAAATCTTAATTAAGCCAAGTTTTCAGATGTTCTGCATGTGGCTTTGTTATATAATTTGATTTCTTGACTTAGGAACTCTCCCCCGACGACTACCTTCTTCAAAAAAACTATTCCTTTTAAACTTTTTGTCTTCCTTATTCCTCTCACCCATTCTTCACACCACACCTACAAATGAGTGTCCTATTTTCTCTGGACTCTGTTGGCTGATAACTATCCAAACTGTTCCAGTGCTCTGGGTTAAATATGTGAGGGACAATGAGCTAATGGATCCACATGCCACCCTCTGGGGGCATATCTACATTGTACATAAGTCTTTGAGAAATTCAATGTATTAACCCAAAACAAAGCTAATGAGGGGAACTTCAGATTGGTGTGAAGAGGAGGATGAAGACGGTGGCTTGTGACAAAGCTCTCTAACAGTAAAAATCTCCTGCCTGGCGAAGTGAACAGCTAGCTGCCTGCTCTGACATCTCATGGAGCTTGCCTGGAAGCTGAGCAAGATGGTTGTATTTTTTAGTTAACCAAGAATTTGTATAGCCCTGGCTGGTGTGGTTCAGTTGGCTGGAGCATTGTCCCATAAACTAAAAGTTCTCGGGTTTGATTCCCCATCAGGGCACATACCTATGTTGTGGGTTCGATCTCCTGTCAGGGCATGTGAGAGAGTCAACTGATCAATCAATGTTTCTCTCTCTCTCTTTCTTTTCTTCTCTCTAAAATCAATAAGCTTGTCCTAGGGTGAGGATAAGTTGTTGTTGGTTTTTTTTAAATTTGTATGTTCACTGTTATACCCACAAACTGAATTCAGATTGAGCCTAAGCTTCTATTTATTAAAATATTCTTACTCTTTGCAAAAATAACACCAAGCTCAGCTGTTTGGCTATGAGTATGAATAATATTTTTACTTTATTCCAAAAATATTTGCTTTAAAATATCTCAGGTTTCTTTACAAGTGTTCATAAGCAGCATTTCTCCTCCAACACTGTTACTGGGATTCAGGTATATGAATGTGTATCAGAAGCCAGTCGGCAGGGAGCCAGATATGTGCAGATATCTAGCCCATCACACTTACACAGAATTGATGAAAGTTTATTGAAAAGAGAAATAATTTAATTTGATTACTTTTAGCTTATTTGCAAATGTAGAAAATCAAATTCTTAGTTGGGCAAAGGCATCCAAGGCTCAAATTGAACAATGACTTTTAGTATAGAGTTTCAAGCTAGCACATGAGGGTATTTTTTTAATTTACTTTTATTTTTTATTATGTTTTATTGTTTATGCTCTTACAGCTGCCCCACTTTTTTCCCCTCTGCCCCCCTCCACCCAACCCACCCCCCACTTCCATAGTCAATAATTTTCATAGTTTCTCAGTGAAAAGTAAACAGAAATGTGAAAATGAAATAAACCAAAGACTTTGTTCTGCATAAAACAAAAAGAAAACATCCTCTTCTGAGCTGGAAATAAATGAGGAAATAAAGCCTCACACATTTCAGGGATGGCAGAAGGACCACACATACTTTGGTTGGGAAAAGAAAAAGGGGGGCATTGTGGCCATCTTCCTCCATGGCCCTTCTTTCCTCCACTCCCTCTGTTCCTGGCTTTTTCAATTCTCCCAGCCTCTCTCCATGGGTTCCTCAGGCCTCTGAGCTTGCTTCTTTTCCCCCACTCTACCCTCTTCTTAAGTGACTCATCCATACCCATGGCTTTAAACATCTTTATATTTAAATAATTTCTTTTATAAGGAGAGTAATAAAATAAAACTTTTACAGCGATAGAGATATGATTTCTCCCTTTCATACCACTGGGATCTTACACACACCCACACACACACACACACACACACACACACACACACACACACACACACAGTCTGCTCTGCTAAGATGGGGACAGTGTTGTCTTGAGAAGTTACCAATGAATTTGGAAAAAGTTTCCATGCCCACAAGAGGGACAAATACAGGAAGACTAATTGATACCTTGTAACTTAGATATGAACTCACCATGGAGCACGGGCTGTGCATTCCTTGCCAAGGGAATGCCTTTAGGATGTTGAGTCAGAGAAACTATTTTATTCCCTAATTTAACCAGTAAGGAAAATAGCCCTGAGATAATCTCTACTCTGCAAAACAAGAGAGTAATAAAATATTTATTGAATCTAGTGAATTATGTAAGAAATATCCATTCAAAACTCTCTGACTTGGTCAATTATATTTGCTGGAGATAGTTGAAATCCCAAGTTTATTTCATGGAAATGCTAGTGTCAAAAGGAAGACTCTCCTCTCTCTCTCTCAGAAACTTTTTGTTTATGATCAAGTATTATTCCTACATGCCTATTAGGATCTCCTAAATATTTATGAGCAATTCCCTTGGTTTTTAAACATCATGATAAAGTTTATTTCAGATATTGAGAACTGTATGTGGGTTGTTATAAAAACATTTGATCAGAGAACTTTTGCAACATGTTTTCAGTGATCAAAATGTGAAATGTAACTCTAAAAATTGTAGGAACATCAAATTAAAATTGATATATTTCACTCACGTTTGCTTGTGTTTAGGTAGAGAAAAAGAATCAGTCCAATGAAGAGATGCTCTAGATGGTCTTAGTCTAGTCCTTGGTAATCCCTGTATCTTCAGACTGAGAAAGATGGGGTGAGTTCCAGGGCTGAGCAAATAAATGGCATAAGTCTGCTCCAAAGATGACCTGGAACTAGCTCAGTGGGAGCCATGGGCTCAAATCAGGTGTGATCATCTAACCAGCCAGTTCAGCTTCATCAGCTAGAGCAAGACTGGATTCCCTTGGGTTTGATATGGATTAGAACCTCAAGAGTTGGTTCAGGACTTAACCATCCATGTAAATAAAACAGTTTCAACTGTTCCAAATCCACAGTGTCAGTTCATACTGTGGGCACTTGTATGGCAGGCACCTTCTGGCTCTTATTTGTTTGGAATCTCCAGTGTTTAAAGCATATATAGGGTTACACAACTGAGGAAACACAGATTCACCCACAGTGACAAAGTTGCCTAATTAGCCTCTACACACCTGTGAATATCTGTGAATATGTGTTCTCAGCTTGCATTTTATTTGTCCCTCTCATAAGATCCTTTCTTTTTCCCCTCTGGATCTCAGTCAGCTGACCCTGGGAGCTGCATCACTGGCTTCCAATTGGGCTTGACCCCAATGGGAGGGAGATATTAAAGCAGGGGAGAAGGGGTGGGTGGGTACCCTTCCCCCATCCCTGTTTGAACACCATGGTTTGAGTTAGAGCTGGAGTAAAATCTCAATCTAGGAGGATAAAATCTAACAGAGATGAATTTAAGTTTTTGTGCAAGTACATGATGGGAGAAGGACATAACTCAGCAAGAGCACACTTAACAAACATTTAAATTTAACCTAAAGGTAGCTACAGTCTTTGTTTAAATCTGGAGTATGACTTGGTTCCTGAAAAACATAATGGGATCTTCATTTGTGTTAATAAAAATATTATGTCTAAAATGAAGAAGATAAAAACTCCCTTCTGCTGTATTCTGATTAGACTATGGTTGTCGGGCTGCAATAGAATGACCCCTGGAGTGATGCAAAGACATGAAAAAGAACAGGCACATGGATCTGTTAAAGGGAATCTATTTCCAGATCATCGCCACCCACACTTCTTCTTTTCTAAACCCGTTCACCTTGAGAAGGGGACATTGGACAAGGTTTCTGTCTCACCCCCACTCCACATCATCCTTTCCCATGTCATGAAAGGAAGACAGAGCTCTCATTCACCCCTCTTCTTGGTGCGTCACTCAAAGGTTTAAAACACTTCAGAGAAAGAAAAGTTAAAAAAAAAAGAAAAAAAAGAAAAATCATATGACCAAAGGTAACTCATTCAAATGCTCTCCCCATCTAACACATCTGAACAGTCCTTACAATAAATATTTACCTTTATGTTTATTAATATTTTATCAAAATTTGTAATATCTTTATGCTGAGATGAATGATGTACTAACATTATTATTGTACTATATACTCATAAAAAATTAACACAAATTCTTATCATTACAAGAAGTAAAAAATTAAGTTGATTTCATTTTTGCAGAGAAGAATTAGTGTCATTTACTTAACATACGACATTAGGTAAAACACTGTTACATTAGGGCAAAATTCTTTGGGACAATTAAATAAAATTATGACTTTATGGACAAATAAGAACGAGACTAAATTATGGACAAATACAAATGTGTGTTTGTATTTTCAAAGTGGAGAATGGGGATATTAAGTCACCTTGGTGTTTCTGTCCCTTTGGATACATTTAAAACAATGATGTAGCACTTCCACTTTTAAAACCAATGTCTCCAATATACTGGAAATTACATTCACTACAACTATTTATACTTATGATGAAAAGTTTTAGATGTCTACCTTAAAACATTCAAATAAGTGTATAGTTTTTCAAAGTTCTTTTAAGGAGTACATGAACAAAAATAACCATTGCCCTGGTAAATTCCATTTACTACTGAACACAACACTTCAAAAGGGCTAGAGAGAAATGAAAATGTGTTCAAGGAAGAATCACAAGTGGCCAAAGGACTTGAAATCATCTCATATAAGAATTTTTTTTAATGAGTACTTATCTAGGGGAAAAAGAATCTATAGGCATATAACGGTGATCTTTAGTTCTCTGAGGGTCTATATTTATTGCCCACAGGGCAGGTTGAGGACTAACAGGTGAAAAATGCAGATATTTCAGTTCCAATTTTAATTTCCTTCAGCATACAGGACTTTTCATTTATCCCTATATACACAGCACCCTGACGCAATCCTTGGCAAATAATAGGCACACAATGAATATTTGTTAAATGAATGAGTGAAACCAGTATGAAAAACAATTTGCCAGGATTAGATCTTCCCAAAGATTAAATGGACTGCCACAGAAGTTTCCTTCAGAGGAAATGTTCAATTTTAAGTTTAAAGGGGAATAACACAACAGACTGCTGTTGGCTGAGACAGATTGTTAAGGTCACCTCCAACTTTCTCCTTCTGGGATTCACAAAATGATTTCTTCTATATCAGGAAGAACTCTACTTTGGGAACCTAAATCATTACCAGAAAAAAATGCTCACTTTTTATGTACATACATTTAAGAGCTAGAGATTATTTTCTCTGACCAACATTAACAGGGATAGTTTTTGTGTAACCAAAAGTCATGTTAATATTGTCAGGGAATGTTAAGTTTGAGGTGGACATCACTAATATAATTGGGACAACTTCAATAACCAGAATCAGTTAGAACCTTAACAAGCGTCAGGTGGCAGCATTAATTTCTTTCTAATTGTGCCTGTAACTCACTAATTCAATAATGATGGCCGATATACTGAATTGTCCATAAGGGCTATCTTAACTGAATCTAATTAAGGAAAGTCTGGATGCCTCATGAAATAAGCAGCAGAAATTAAATAGGAAAAGGACTGCTGCTGCTATTTACTTCCAGGGAATTTGGAAATTATTCTTTCATTTTTTTTTATACTGCAAAATTCTACTAAACTTCTTTAACAAGAAATTGTTATGTTTCCTCTAGCAAACAACAAAGTGAGACAACGACTCAGGTGATAATAATGCAAGAAGTCCACCCAACAACCCTCTGAAATTTTAGTTGCCTTCATCCATTTTTGTTGACCCCCCCTGATGTCTTCTCATGTATTTTGAACCCTGCCTTACTGGTCCCTGGACTCCTAAAACCCAGGCTGGAGAGCCTATTTCCTGGTCAAGAGGTGTTTATTCATCTGATACCACGGACAGCTCCTCCTCCTTTTCCCACCAAGGAACCAACAGTAAAATTCATTTTGTTTCTCCCTCTTCTAAAACGTTTCTAAAGGGTAAAGTGAAGTGTTCAGCTGAGTCCAGGTGGGAACCCAATTTTTAAGAGTCCTGTACCTTTAGTTAATGCTTCTACAGGCGGCCGCAGGAACTCTCTGCAAGGCTTTGGCTGCTACAGAGCAGTTGGCTCAGGTATCCCTCTGAGGCTTCCCTTTGGAAGTCAGTCTTCTCTACTCACCAAGGCTACACACATCAGTTTCTCTAAGTCCATGCCATGTTACCACTAATTTTTTTCATTTAATAAAGAGGCAGTATTGTAGCTTCTTCTCACTATTTTCTTATGAAAAACAATATAATGTAAATTGAGAAATCTGGGCCTATGTCCTAGTTTTACTGCTGACAAGGAGTTTCCCTGACTTTTCTTTAGTTTTTAACAATTTCTTTAATTGTTAATTGACAGAGGAACACAAATGGCACATTTCGTTGGGCTCCACATCTGTCCCTCCTGTCTTTAACAATTCCTGCCTTTAGTTTTAAACAATTTCATAATAAAAGGATAACATCCATTTTTGTATTGTCCTAACAGGAATATTACATCCCTGATACCTAAAGTTACATGAAATTTTATGTATGTATGTATTTATTTATTTATATTTATTTTTATAATATGATGACCAAAGAACATTTGATTTATTTCATTCATTTTTAGAGAGGGGAAGAGAAGGAGAAAGAGAGGGAGAGAAACATCAATGTGTGGTTGCATTTCATGCACCCCCTGCCCTGCACTGGGACTCAAACCAGTGACCCTTTGGTTCGCAGCCTGGTGCTCAATCCACTGAGCCACACCAGCCAGGCCAAGTTACATAAAATCTTAAAACAGTGTATTGATCAATATTTCTACATATTTTTTGTAGATACATAATAGGTTTTAAAAAAGACAAACACCTCAAAAAGCTTCAGGATAGAGAGAAGAGACAAGTGCATCTTAAACTATATTGAAAATATTTTACTTCTTTAAAAAGTGATATATGTGGGTGATAGAAATTCTTACTATGCTAACTGGGGTGATGGTTTCATTGGTGTCTATGTATGATAAAAATTAACAACTGGTACACTTTAAATATGTACAGTTACATGTAATACATGTCAACTATAACTCAAGAAAGCTGTTAAACATAAAACGGAACAGTGATAAAGAAAACACGACAAAAGATAATATAATAGCCCTGAATCATGGTACGGGTCATCTGTGATGCCTCCCATCACTTTTTGGAATGCCTTAAATATTTTATCATTAAAGTTTTAAAAATACTATTTTGTCTGGAAAGCAGAAATAAATATAAAATGGTAAAACTTCCTCTAATATTCCATCTAAAAGAACGACCACCTTACGGAGCATCGAATTCGCCTGTGGTGGGTGATGACAGCCGAGAGCGCTGTTTGTAGAGGGAAAGCGGAGGGACAGCCGCGGAGCCCGACGAAACGCGCCATTTGTGTTCCTCTGTCAGGGGTCCACGGGATCTTCCTGCGGGGCCATTTCACTCTACAAAGGAGAATGTTTGCCCCTTTTGTGACGAGAGGAAAGTGCCTTGTAGGTTTTGATATACATTAAATGTTTAACTTGGAAACTTCCCTTAACATCAACATTTGTTGGATACCACACTCTTCATTTAAATTCAGCAGCGGGTCACCTTTGTCTGGTTTTCTTACCTGCTCCTGCCTCAGTTTCCCTTCCTCAGCACTGTTTCTTCCTTATCTTTTATGTGCAATCCACTGGAGAACTCTCCCTACAAGTTCCTGTTTCCCACTCATGAAATGGGATATTGTGAGTGACAACCGCTAGGGTTGGCTTATGAGTAAATAAATTAATACATGAAAGGCAATGTATTAAATAATACATGACACCGGCCCAGGACATAGTAAGCACATAACAAATGTTGTTTCTTATACATGTTATTGTTTTGTTAAACATAATATTATATATAAAATATATAAATATATTATTTCATTAAATTATGCATTGCTCTTATCACACTCCCCTCCCTCATTCTGAAGAAACATTCAGTAGTTGCTCATTGGTGTCAAGATCAAGTCCAACACTCTGATTCTTCCATACCCTGTTACAGTGAATTTTACCACTTTGTCCTTAAGAAAAATTGTTGTGGACAAGTCCATTCTATTTTCATTTTAAAAAGCTCTGCATTTGTCTACTTTTTCTCACCCAACCTTTCTGAAACCTCCTTCCTAAGCATTCTCAGTCCACCACAAGCCTTAAAATCGCTTTATTCTCTACTCTGAAATCTACTCCCTTCTGGTATCTGAACTACCCATGCTGACATTGGGGAGATACCCGTAAAAGAGAGAAGAAAAATAAGATGGAACCTCACAGTTTCCCAATTAGACTGTAAACTCCTTTGGAGAAAGCACTCTCTGCATTTTATGGTTGTGTATTTGACTCAAAACCCAGCGTGTAACAGGGACTTAGTAAAGGATGACCAAAACCACCTGGTAGAGGAATGGTTGCTGCAAAAGTGAGGATTATCTCATTCCAGACTAGTTTCAGGTTACATTTGGAATCACTATTTAGCACATCATTTCCAGTCCTTTACTTCCTCACTTTGAGGTCAAGGTTCTGAATTTTTCTCCCAGGCCGCGTAGCAGCCTGGAGTACAATCCGCCGCTCTTACTGGCCTGTGCAGAGCCAGGCTGCTCATGCCCGCCCAAGAGAACATGAGAAGGTGAGGCGAGGCTGAGAGAGCATAGTCCAGCGGGGAGGGTGTCTGAGGCTTCTTGCTCTCACAATGCAGGCTTTGCCTGAAAACAAAAAGTGCCCACAAACACCACAGTGGGAGCTAGACTTTATCAAAGTGGCCAATAGTCACCATTTGTCTCAAATCCCTTTCTCTACCTTCCCTCCTGTTCCCCAAACATTCCTAATGCCCTAGATGTTTCAGAGAACCCTCTGGAACCTTTGCAATGCCAAAATTTTCAGGTCTGTCTTTTGTTTCCTATGGGATAAGTATAAATATGCATTATTATTATTATCTCCATTTTATAGATGAGAAAACTGATAACTTAGATAAAAGAAGTAACTTGCCCAAAGATTGGGCATTAGTACATCACTTAAGAGCCAGTATTTGAAACAAGGATTGTTTCCCTCTCGAGCTCACTGAGCAACCGCCTCTTCTTGCATTTCTCTGCATGGAGGGGAGTCTACTTCTCGGGGGGGAGTGGCGGGTCCTGCAGATGCTGGGCTGGAAAAGTGGAATTGGACTGGAGCAGGTCGGAGTCCAGCTTTTGCCTCTGCAAACTGTCAGACCAGTCACCCTGCCCAGGAGCTTCACCACAGGCACGCAGACACACAAATCCCTGGAACACTAAAAAGATAACCTGACCAAACTCTCTCTGGACAGCGATTCTACATTTAGTCTTAGAAAATTATCTCATTTCAGTGTTGTTCTCAGAAGTTGGGATACCATTGGGAGTGGAAATTATTTTTTTCCAAAACTATTTGCCAAGCTCATGAGGCTTAGATGTTTCACTGCTATGTACACAATGGAAACCCTGAGCTCCTGGCAGTGAGTAGGAGAAGATGAAGCCATTCTCTCTCCTCTCACACCTCGAGGGCCATGAGCTGAGCTGCTGGGATTAGGTAGGGTAGCCTAGAGAGGCTGTGGATTCTCTGTTTCCTTCCAGTCTTTGACACGCAATTAAACAGCTGTGCTTCCATAAAAGGGGTTCATTTTGCTAAATCCTTCCAGGCTCCCAGCAGAGGCGCTCTGTGGTACTGAGAAGAATATGCCTTTCATCTCAAATTACTTTGAAAAACAAATACAAAGCTTAAACAAACATGCCTAAATATTTAACAGGGACACTGGAGATGCTGAAGAAGGCAGTACCTACTAATCAAGAACTGTGGCTTTCAAAACCACAAAAAAACACAAAAAATAAATAAAAATGCACAATAGAATCATCTGGGAGCTTTATAAAAATATCAGTGCCTAGGACCCACCTCCATGCTCTCTCTGATGTAAATGATACAGGAAAAATCAATTAAAACCTGGTCTTCCTTACAGTCACTTTACTACCAGTCTTATCAGTTAAGAATCATAGGGTACAAGTTCTTGTTGTTACTTGAATAATGTAGAATTAGCCACACCCAGAATTCCTTAATCTGGAATTGGAATGTGAGCAGAGTATGCCAGCACTCCTGGTTGTTGGGCAATGCCAGCATTTCTCAGGGGCCTCTCTGGCCAGCGTCTCCTTAGCTCCTGAGGCTTTATCTATTACTCATGCCAAGACCCAGAAGAAAAATGGGTGTTCTAACAGGACAGTCTCCAAGAGTGAAAGTTTTTGCATTGGGCAAAGCAAAAAGAAGGAAAATTTATTCCTACATGCACCAGACATGTCACAAATCTAAATCAGCAGGATGGCCTTCTTCCAAGTATTGAGAAACTAATAAATGCCAAATACTTACTATATGCCAGGCAATGACATTTGTCTAAAAGCTCAAATAATCTTCAAAAGTTATGTGAGGCACATATCAATAATTCCCACTTTATGAATAAAAAAAATTGAAAGAGAATTTATTATTCTTCAAGGTTTCGTAGTTAGAAAGCTGTCGAGTCAGAAAGCAAAAGTGTCTTGCCTAAATTAGATGTCCTTTCTTTTTCTGTAACACTGTGTTTTCTTCCCAAACAAGAAACATTTTTCTCCTGAATTCTACCCTTGGGAGCCCAGGCTTGCATCTAGAATTAATTATACACTTAGTATCTTCCGTGGACCATCCATCCATCATAAAATCCAGAAAGCAATTCCCGCCTGTGATGCTCTGGGTGTGAGGCTCAGACCTTTCAAGAGACCTTGCCATGGGGAGGGTGTGCTATTGACGGAGCCCAGCTGCCACCCCACTGTATCCATCCTTGGCTTTGCACCAAAGTCATTCTTCCCCAACAGAAAGGGTCTTGCCGGTGTCTGACCATGATGGGGATATTAGTGCCGACTCATTCCTGCCTGAAGTGGGACTCGTCCAATGAGCAGCGTTTCTTCAGGGACAGTCCGTCAGCATGACCACAACTTCCTCAGAAGGAGGCCGTGGTCTGGAGCTGCTCCTACATGACCCTCTGTTCCTCTCTTCTTTCACAGGACTTCACGCCCTTCTGCCGACTCCGGCTCCCGCTCCCTTTATTCCTTACACACATCTCTCCTAACAAATCCCTGGGCATTTCGTCTCATCATGGAGACTGCTCCTCGGAGGACCGGAACCAGTACTTTCTCTCTCTCCTTCTGTTACATTAGTTGACTTCTAAATCTTTCATTTCAAGTTCTGGTCTTCTCTGTATCTGTTTCAGCTGCTCCAGTTCAGCCTCTGCACTGTCGTAACTGGCTCCTGCCTGGTCTTCTGCTGCTGACTGATCCCACTGCGTTTATACTGAAGCCCCTTTGATGGTAACTCACCTTCTGCAAGATAAGAATACAGTCTTTTTTAATTCGAGTGCCTCCTTCTTGTGGCCCTGCCTCCCTCCACACCAGGATCTTGGCACCTAAATTCCAATCTGATTGAATTACTATTTCATGTCTCATGTCTCTTGCTTCATGTCTCTGGAAATAGAATATGGGTTTTTCCCCTGCCTAGAATCCCACACCATCCACATGCCATAGAACATAACATGGTTTTTAATCAGTGAGAATACCTGATTTTTGTCATGGACTGCTTTTATGAGGTTTTTTTTTTTTTAATTCTGCATAGTAAGATTAAGAAGTTATTTTTCTGATTTATGGTGACTGATCAAATGCTCCTTTAAGGAATGTATTCCAAGGGCACAATCAAAGATGTACAAAAAGATTTCTATATAAGACCCATTCATTTTAGTGTTAATTACAGTAGCAAAACTGTGAAATAATCTAAACATTCAAAAAGGAAGATTGGTTAAATAAATGACTGGCCACCCACAAAATGAAAATATTTGTAGCCACTAAATATGATTGAAAAAGAATATCTTGGAAAACTGTTTATAGTATATTAGGTAAAAATATAAATTTTTAAACACTCCATGCCTTTGGTAGCATAATTTTAGAGTACCTAGGTAT
Organism: Pteronotus mesoamericanus; assembly: GCF_021234165.1. Taxonomy (NCBI): domain Eukaryota; kingdom Metazoa; phylum Chordata; class Mammalia; order Chiroptera; family Mormoopidae; genus Pteronotus; species Pteronotus mesoamericanus. The sequence goes on from NW_026555277.1 coordinate 5,193,409, forward strand.
CAGTAACTATGGATATTTAGATAACAAATAAAAGGGTTTATATTTTCCAAAAAAAGGAGAAAGTATGGGTGTCTCAGCTTTTTCTTAAAATATATTTTTCTGTATTTTTAAATTTTTGCCCTATTAACATGTTCTGGTATATAATGAAAAAATAATAATGGCTTGTAGTTTTTGGTGTATGAGACTTTTATATCCTTTTTTAAGTTTATTTCTAGGTATTTTATTCTTTTTGTTGCAATTACCAAAAAAAATTTTTTCATCTCATTTTCTAGAATTTCACCCCTATCTTCATTGCAGCATTATTCAAGGTGGCCAAGACGTGGGAACAACCAAAGTCTGATTCCTTGGAAGATGATTGGATAAAGAGATATGGCACATACATGCAATGGGTACAACTCAGCCATAAGAAAGGATGAAATACGGCCAATTATGACAACATGGAATGGATCTTGAGAATATCATGCTAGCAAAATAAGTCAGAGAGAGCCAAAAATCATGATTTCACTCATATGTGGAATATAAAACTGAAAGCAACAAAACAAATGAACAAAAACTTACAGACACAGATAATAGCATGGTGGTTACCAGAGGGAAAGGGAGTGCGGAGATGTAATAAAGGGTAAAAGGGGTCAAATATATAGTGATGGAAGGAGATTTGACTTTGAGTGGTAAATATACAATGCAATATACAAATAATGTATTATAGAATAATACATTTGAAAAATACGTAACTTTATTAACCAATATTGCCCTAATAAATTTAATTCAAAAAAGAAGAAAGTCAAAAAATATTTTTTCAACACTTTTAAAAGAAACTTCCTGCTAGTAACCACCACAACATTTCATTAATAGTATTCTCCGTAAATCTTTTAGAGGAATTTAGTTTTCTATAAAAGAAAAAGGGGAAAATATTCAAAAACATCCTAAAAGATTGGAAGTGAGGGGTAGAGGAAGAAAATTTTCAAAGCGTTACAACACTAATAAAATTCAAAATATATCCAGTCTAAAGAATACATTTTTACCTGAAGACCAACAAAATATTGCTTTATAAATTAAAAACAGTTCTTTGAGCTTAAGCGTATTCAGCATTTGACATTAGCTAATACATTATAAATATTCACAAGTAATCACATTTTGTTAACAAATATATGTTTATTAGGAAAATTAGTATTCTTTTATATGATCAAATTTATAGTCTGTCCCCTTTTGGGAAAAAATAACACCAAAAACACACTGAACTAGTAACAAAACTTATATAAAAGGTCATTTTTATGGTAGATTATTTCCTCTTACTCTGAACGAACTGAAATAACCACTTGCATTTTGCTTTCCTTTCTTTGCCATGATTGACAAGAGCACAGCTGTTCCATTTAGAAAGTATATAATAAAACAGGATCCATAAAGTGAACCTGCTCATAGCACAGTAATCTTTCTAAGAGCAAACAGCTTTTTACATGTCTGGATCCAATTTAATTCCAACCCACTAGTGAAGGTGTACTTTGCAAAACTCAGAAACAAATATACAATTAAAAAGAAGTGAGAGTTATCTACATGAGCGATTTTTCAACTTTTTTCATCTTATGGCACATATTTACAAATTGTTAAAATTTGGCAGCACACCAAAAAAATATTTTTTCAGATTTGTACGTATGTATGTATGTATTCTTATTGTATTTTTTCCATTACCATTTATCCCCCCATATCCGTCTGACAAAAAGAAAAAAAAAAACAGGTATGATTTTGATTCATTCATACCAGACAGCTTTTGTTATGACGGCTGTTGTCACTTTTTTTACCTGACAATCTAAGGGAAAAGAGGTCAGTGCCCCTGACTAAATAGTCAGGTATTGCCTGTTTTAAAAAGTCTTCACACCCCAGTTGAAAATCGCTGATCTAGACCAGTGGTCCCTAATCTTTGTGGGGCTTCATCATTAAATTGTCACATTTCCTGGCAGTCTTCTCCCACCGGCGTTTCTCCTCTCATTCTCTCCTACAAATGGCACAGGAATGTAATTTCTTCCGGCAATGGGAATGGGACAATTTGATTTTCAGATTTCCTTTGAATGAAGGCAGAATTAGCTGAACACATCCCCTAATCAACCTGGGAAGCTCATTGCAGTCACATGCAGAACATTCTGTCTTCCTGGCTATGCAGCTAAGAGAAGCTGACTTTGAAGAGCCTTTAGAAACAAATCTAAGTCAAGTGAGATATTAATATCCTGTGAGAAGAGAGGCGAACATGCACATTATGTACCCAAAGGCCCACCTCTCAGAAGCTTCCCAAGCTGTGTGAATGTGTATCACTGTGTTGACAAGACTGATTAAATCAGTAAAATTTCCCCTTTTCCCCCTCCACAATGGAGTGTCAACATTTAAAAATATATATTGATATTTACATGTGTGTGCCAAGTAGCAACAGGCATTTTGAAGAAGGACACTCAAGTGAGGGGTTAGGGAAAGACCAGCAGTGCATTTTAGGAAGCGGGATCCAGAAAAATCTTTCTTGAAATGATGGCATTTGAGCAGAAATCCTAAGAGCAATGAGAGCATGAGCCCTGTTTACATCGGGGCAGAGTGGAGCCATTTGGGGATGACGAAATAGCAGGTGTAGAGATCTTGGGCCGGGACCCGCGAGAGCTAGCGTGGCTGGAGAAGAGCGTGCGGGGAGAGGGATGAGGCTCCGGAGGCAGCGAGGACCTGATCACGTAGGCGTGCAGAGCAGGACGAGGACTTGGGGTTTACTCTGAGCAAAACTGGGAACCAGCCGAGGTGTGATATGATCTTACTTCCGTTTTCAAAGGATCGCGGTGGCTCCTGTGCGGAGAACAGCAGAGCAAAGCGGGAGTGAGGGACCTGCCGGGAGGGGAGGGCAGCACTGCAAGCGGGACGTGGGTCTCGGGATTTACTATTACAGGGAATAGGACATAATTAGAGTCGAGATCTATCTTGACGGTAGATCAAAGGGGTGGGCTCATGGATCGGACGCGGAGCGCGCGAAAAAGAGAGACGGCAGGCTCTCTCCAGCGTGGTTAGCCTGAGAGGCAGAACATGTGATGGGAGATAGGTAGCATCTTTAACGTCGCTTTTATTGAATAATACCTCGCAAAAGTGAACTGCACTTCATTACTGCCTTTTTAAAGCAGGAGTAGGGAGAAAACATCGATCTCTGCTGTTCATTCCGAGATTTTACAAGAGGCACAGAACTGCTATTTAGAATCTATGTCACCAATGTATACAAAATGTGATGCCTTGTGAGTTACTCTTGGTTTGGACTGACAATACAGCAGACGTCAAGAGTGGCCTTACAGAGAATTATAAAAAATAATTGTCAGTGCAAGCTTGTTTTGTGGTCATTTTTCCCCCTCAAAATGCAGAACAGAGAAAAAAATTAATTGTGGTTCTGTTGAGTTATACTTTCTGCTGCTTTTTAATGAAACTCACCTTATTACTAAGTAATTCACCAATGTAGAAAATAAATAAGTCTTGATATATGACCAGGATAAAACAAAGGGCACTCTAATCCAACAGTCACCAGGCAACACTCCTCTAAAAATCAACATTGCTCCTTAGGATCAGTGAATTCTCTCCCTGGTTTTTTGTTTTGTGGGATTTGCATTTCTTCACTAAGAGCTAAATATGACAAAATGCTATTAAAATAGCAGGAGACGAAAAACATTATCAGGAGAGTAGCCACTGAAGAGAGCTGATACCTTGGTCTCATTTCATAAGGCTATAGCGTACTACCTACCATCCTGAGGAAGAAAAATTGAAGGAGGAAAATCGGCTAGAACTCCTATCAGGCTCTTATTGAGGTAATAACACGTTATCCCTTTCTTCCAATATGCCTCAGCTGCTGAGAGATACCCTAATGAACCTTGACTAGGGCTCAGCATTGTAATTTTCACAGTGGGAAAAACATTTCTTGCTTTCTGGAATACCTGCAGTGGTGTCTTCCCTGCAGCGATGCTGACTACTTCACAGGTCTGCTTGTAAGCCCTGTACTTTCTCATTGTAGAAAGTTTTCTCATTGCAATTTTTACCCCTTGTTTCTAATATTCATGCTGAGACTGGCTTAGTAGGGAGCCTCACACAACACTTAAGCACTCAGCCAAACTGCCGCCATGTGCCCTCCTGACCTCACAGGCCTTTCTCCCGTCCGCAAAACACAGTCCCTTCTTCTGTGTCCACCCTAACTGAAAGAATTACCAGGACACAAGAAAAACTATGGTATTTGACTAATTTAACAGAAATACATTTTCTGCAAGGTCAGAAATGTATGTGATTATTGGTAACATTAATTCAAGCAAAATGGAGAACCAGCTAATTAACTTAAGAAACAAGAAAGAATTTAAATTCAGATTTCCACACATGTTTAGTTCATCTTGAGCCCTATCATCACACAAAAACATGGATTGGTACCATTTCTACTTTATGAAAACATAAAATATACTTTATAATCCAAAAGTCATCTTTAAATAAAATGACTTTATGATCCAAACCTGACTGTATTACAAAATCATTTGAATAGTGCCTGCTTTGTGCAGAGGGTTGAGCCAGATACTATGTGGGTAGATACTTGCTGTCTAATTAGAGACTGCCTTCATTTTCTATTGCTGCCGTGACAATTACCACAAATTCACTGGCTTGAAACAACTCAAATTTATTACTCTACAATTCTGGAAATCAGAAGATCAATATGGCTCTACTGGATTGAAATCAAGGTGTTGGCAGCAGGGCCGTGCTCTTTTCTGGATGTTCTGGAAAAGAATCTGTTCTCTCGTCTTTTCCAATGTCTAGAGTCTGCCTGTACCGTTTGGCTCTTAGCTTCTCCGTCCTCACTTTCAAAGCCAGAAGTGTCGCATCTCCCTCTGAATGGTCTTCCCTAGCAATGTATCCCCCTGACCTCATCTGGACAAGGTTTTCCACTTGTAAGGAAGGACTCATATGATTAGTTTGAACTCACCTGAGTGATCCAAAACTGTCTCCCCATTTCAAGGTCCTTAACCTTAATCACATCTGCAAACTCACTTCTGCTCTATAAGGTAAGCTATTCTCAGGTTCCTGTAACAAGAGTGTGGACATCTTTAGAGGGCCATTGTTCTGCTTTCCACAAAGAAACATGGTATAGAGTGAGGCCAGAGATTAATCTTTCTGTGAAATAGTTTTTGAAATTGACCATGGTGGGAGTATTTATACCACAAAAATTGGCAAACACTATACATTAGGGCTTTTTCCCCTAAAGGCCAACTTATTAGCATACCCCTGTGTAGTGCCGGCAAGGATGAAGAACAATCAATCTTACATATCATCCCAACGTAAATTAATAATTATTTTAGAAAACTGGCACTAGGTCCCAAACGTGAACACATGAAATTCACTCCTAGGTATATATTTGACAGACATGCACACATAAAATCATAAAAAGACAGGAACAGGAATAGTTGTAGCAGCATTATTCATAATAGCACCAAATGGAAACAATCAAAAGCTGTCCCAAAAATAAATTTGTTAAAAAATGAGGAAGTATTCATATAATGAAATACTAAACATGGACAAAACCAAAGGGGAAGAGCTGAGGGAGGGAAGGTGGGAGGGGGGCAGAGAAAATGTATTTAAAAAGTAAGTAAATTAATAAAAAAAAAAAAATAAATAAAAAATAAAGGAATGACCTAAAAAAAAAAAAAAAGAAATACTAAACAGAAAATTAAAAGAAAAACAATAATTATAGACATTGATGTAAATGAATCTACCAAGTATAATTTGGGGTGAAAGAAGCTGAGCACAGAAGTATACATATTCTATGATTCCATTTATATAAAGTACAAATACAGGCAAGACTGATCTATGATCTTAGAAGTCAAGAAAGTGATTAGCCTTGACATTGAAGAACTAGCTAGGAAGTCCATGGTGGAAGATCGTGCAGTCCTAGTAATATGTTATTCTTGATCTATTTGCTGGTTATTTATATGGATTCACTTAGTAAAAATTCAATGAACACTTTACTTCATGTTATAATGCAGTTAGAAATTTGATTTTAAGAAGCTAGACACCAAGGAATAGATTCCATGTGATTGCCTTTATTTAAAGCCCATAGACAAACAAAATAAATCTGTGATGAAAGAAATCAGAATGGCCTTGATTTTTGCAGGGTGGGCACTGACTGGGTGATGCAAGAACTGGGATCCTGGAAACGATCTACGTCTTGACCTGGGTGGTTACATAGGTGTGTACATTTGTGGAAAGTCATATTGTAAAGTTAAGACTGTACACTTTTATTCTTTTAAGTTGTAATTCAATGGAAAAAGTTGAGTCTCTATGTGGAATAAGCCTAATCAATCTCATTTATCTTACTGAAAAGGCATTGCTTCCTACTTGCCATAGTCTTCGCATTCAAGGGCTAAACTTCTGGTTCATTTCTCTGCTCACTGACTGAGACTGGGAGATGATAAGAATTCAATGAAAAAGAGAAATAGATTCTGTTCACAGGTAAAAACAGTCAGTGAGAGTTTTCTGACTGCTCAGTCAATAAATATAGGGACTAAAGAAATATAAGAACTATACTAAAATCTATGGAGTAATACTAACATGATAAAAGGCCCTCCAAGAGTTTACAATCTAGCTGAAAAAAAAATACACTGAATTATATAAAACATTTACAAATAACATGAGAGCAAATTAATATAGTGCCATGAAGCTAGCTTTTTCTGAGATACAGCCAACTTTAATAATTTTGAGTCATAGGGGAGCTCACATTTCCCTTACTCCTCCCACTTTCATTTCTAGTACTAATTCTACCTTCTTTGAGGGACATATAAAGGCACCTGTAATAAACATATGAAAATCTAAATGCCTTACTATTTTTAGAGTGATTTTCCAAAGACATGATTTAAAATTCTTTTTTTTTTTTAGTAAAAAAAAAAAATCTGTTCAGGTTAAGTTCAAGTTAGCATAAAACCTGTAAAGCAAAACTCTAATTCATTAAGCTGTGAAGAAGCTGGGTTTTATTGATTGTAAAAAGCTAAGAAAAAGAGAGAAGAAGCCAAGTCACTCCTCTTAAAATGAGAAAACATTTAGGAGAAGTGGGATAATAGAAGCCAGAGGGAGGCGAGAGAGTTGCATGGATAAAATTCTTTATGCCTGGCATGTCTGCATACCCTGGTTGTCCAACACAGCCTTGGTTAACTTCTGTTGTCCCAAAGTCCTGTCACATTTAGCATTTGTCTCTAATGTATTTGTTTGTACTGCCCTAAGCTAGAATGGGTTTTGAGTTTGAATTAGAGCTGAGGATAGAACTCTATACTTGTAGCTTCTGCCAAGGTCTCGTCCAGCAGTGTGAGACAAGTGTGCAGTGAGAAAGATGCTCACTTGAATAGATAAAGAATCTGAAAAACAAATAGTGATAGCCCATCCCTCCTCTCCAGACCACATCCAGACCTAATATGGCTAACATCTCCCTCTGGAGGACACTCAGTGATGCAATGGTGCTGGCTCAAACAACAGAGTGGACGCAGGTGGCGGTGAAGGAAGTATTGGATGCTATTTCCTCTGTCAGCCACTGGATGGGCCAGCTGGTTTTGCTGAGGTCTATCCTGTAGTCTGTGAGATGCCAGAAACTACCAGATGGACAGTTAGTGGGCAATGTGGGAAATTATAAGTAAACATAAAATAAATGTAAGAATTAGAGCCTGAGCTGTCCTGCCATAGAGTGTATACAATTATCTGATTGCTCTTCTAAGGTAGTTTTGTTAGTTTGCTTTATAATATAAATCAACAACTATTTTATTGTTTGATGTTCTTTTAGTGTTTTGCATTAAACCTTTTTAGCAGCTAATGAACTCAAAGAGAGTGCACATTTAATGTATTGAACCAAACTTCTATATCTTAAGAAAGTTAATGATGTAACTTATAGTTATTTTTATTATATTTGATTGCCCTTATTTAAAAAATGCAAAACAAAACACCCTGCATTAAAAACAGGAAAGCCTTTATCCAACTGGGTTTCCACCAGGTTGCTCCTCAAGAGTGCTCTTCCCCGTGCTCCCTGCATCACTCTGCCCCCTTCTGGTGGCAGCGTACACCAAAGACGGGAAAGATTTATAAAAAACATTTGGTAATACATTTGTGCAATAGCTCTTCTTTTTGTTATTAATTAGGGCACCAAAGACTTCCTAATATATCATGTTTTGACATAAAAGATTTTAAGAAACTGACAGATCCATTAAAATAAATGCAGCCTGGTACACTTTAGCAAGAGCAAGTTTATCCATTTAAATTGTACTACACTAAAGAAAACATTATTTAGAAAATGTGGGTCAAGTTGAATCAATGCAACAATTATTCATAATATTATGTTCAATTCTAATCATTATGCATAAATTCTTTATAAAGAATCAAGATTCAAATCTAAAATTGAACTAATCATTTGGATGCTAATGTTGTACTTACACAATAAAAAGAAAGAGAAAGAAGAAACAAGCTGTGGTAAAAATAAATATTTTATATGAATGAGGACTGGGAAGGAGATGGCTCAGCTCTGTCATAATTATTACAAAGTGGTCAAATGGACAACCTTTGGATAAAATAGTTTGAAACAAATATTGTTCATTTAGGCTTCTCTTGACTATCAAAAATAAGCAGAAATATGGTAAAATCCTGTGTTCTATGAAACCCCTTCCAAAAACACGGATGGCTTTGTGCTGTGGCCTGAGTAATGGTGAAGTGCTTTAGGTCTGTTCACATGAGAATCAGGACCACTTGCCTACAAAACTGGACAAAAGTGTGCGAGGGGTTAGACGTTCCTCTCAGTGACTTAAGGAGCAACGAAAACTTTGTAGATACACTAGAAGATCGAACACGAGGATTTCCAAAAACGAAGCATAGAAACTGAATCAGACTGCAAGATGAATATAATATAACAGGAAACTTGAAAGAGTTGTGTTAATAGAAATGTAAGTCCCTCTTCCACGCTCTGACCCCTGGTCTTTTTTACCATCTGCAAGAATTTGGAGTCTTCTCTAATCTCAATGTTCTTTCTCTCTTACTTTTGGTCTCCTCTCATATGTCTTCTCTCTCATCTCTAGTTTCATGTGTACTGTCCATGTGCCTGAAATAGTTTTGCTCCTAACTCTTCACCTGCTAAGTGCAGCTCATTCTTTGGTGTAAGCTTAGCTCTCTTTTCACATCAGCCCTCCATAGTCACCCCAGATGGAGCAAAGCACTTTGGCCATGGGCCTTCCTAGCATCTGCATACACTTTGTCGGAGCATAAACATACCACATGGTGATGTCTTGTTTGTCCGAGGGTATTTTTCCCTATGCGAAGGGTTTCTTGGAAGCAGAGCATGCACTGTATTCATGAGTAATCAGAGCACCCAGTATGGCACCTCATATAAAATAGTGCATAATCATGTTTGATTTTTACTGAGCACCCACTATGTGGCAAGGACTGCTCTGTGCATTTTACAAACATTTTACAAAAATTTCACTATTGAGAGTTAATCCTCAGAATAGTCTTGTGAATTCTATTACCCCAAAGACACAGAGGGCTTTGATAAGTGGGCCAAGGACCCATAGGTGGTAGCGCGGTGGAGGCGGGATTCAGAGCCCACCGTCTTTGTCCCTGCAGGTACCACCAGTTCCGCTGTGATTGTGCATTTGTTCATCGTCGTCTAGAAAGGATGGTTGTCATCAACCTCTTCATGAAAGAGGGAAATACCCAGGAGGTGCGGAGAGCTGTGAGGACCGGGTTTCAGGTTCCGCCCCTGCTTAGAGTGCAGAAGGAGCAGATGCGCTGGAGAGAGCGGGAGACGGTCAGCCTCTGTCTGAGTAGGGGGACCATAAAACAACCAAGAGGAGAAAGTACAAGTGCAAGGCCTGCTGAGAAGCCGAGTCAGGGAGTCTTTAGCGGAGCCAGCAATAACATGTCACTCATGGGCTTGGCAAAAACAGCTTTTGTAGGCAGGGTGTAGCTATCAGGTCTCAAGTGGGGAGGGATGGAGAGATGGGGGAGGGAAGAGGAGGACTGACGTCTCCTTTGGCTCTCAACCTTATCAAAGTTTTTAATGTCATTGAAGCGAAAAATACAAAAGATATAGCAAAGATCAGACCTGCTACATTTTAACTGGGTCAACTTAATTGCTAACGCAACGTTTAAAGCACATGAAAAGTTGCATAAGAGAAGCTGAGTCACAAATGGAGGGTCCTAGAGAGATAGAAAGGTCTTTTTAGCTTTTCTATGGCTTGTCTGATTATTTTTAGAAATAGTAGTGTCGATTCATATAGTTATCTGTGAACCCACTGTATTAGAATGATTTTTTAATTCATTTAAAATAAAATTCAGTGATTGATAAATCCCAAACAAGTTATAAAAAAGTATATAGCAACCATGTTTGGGTTTTGAGGTGTATTAAAAGTAAACAAGTCTCATAAGATGGTCTAAGCTGCCCTTTCATTCAATAAATAATCACTGAGTGCTTGCTGTGTGCTATGCACTGGGGATATGACAACTAAGTGACTGAACAAAACGAAGCTCTTGTTCCAGTGATGCTTGGTCTCAAGGCTAGGTCAGGGGCACCAGTGGAAAGAAAATAATCAAGTAACATGCCAGGTCCTGATCACTGCTATGGAGAAGACAGAGTTGAGTGAAAGGGACAGGCTGTGATAGGGGCAGTTTTTATAGGGGAGTCAGAGAAAGCCTCAAGTGACATTTGAGCAGAGACATGAAGAGATGGGCAAATCGTGCAAAACATACCAGGCAGAAGGCACGCCTGGTACAAAAGCCCTGAGATGAGATGACAAGCAAAGGAACCAGAGTGTAGCTGAAGTAGCACGCATGTGTGTGTGTGTGTGTGTGTGTGTGAGAGAGAGAGAGAGAGAGAGAGAGAGAGAGAAACAGAGAGAGAGAGTCTGGGAAGAGGTGGGGAGAAGAAAGTGGTGGATGATCTGTCACTGGGAGGTAGCAGATCATAGAGAAACTGTCAGGTTCTCTGGCTTTAACCCTCAGTGAGATGGGCATCCATCACATAGAGGATTTTGGGCAGAGAAGGGCTTAGCTTCGCTTTAGAAGGAACATCCTGGCTGCTGTTATGAAGAATCTGTTGCAGGTAAGGAGGGGGGAAAGTGGACCAGGAAGACCACCCAGGCAGCTACTGCAGAGATCTGGGCACAGGAAGACAGTGTCCTGGGCCAGGGCTATCGTAATGGTAGTGGTGAGAAGTAGTTGGGTTTCAGCTGGAGCTGAGAGATAAAACAAACAGGATTAGATCATACACTGGAATTTAGATGTGGGATAAAGAGAAAAGTCACTGATGATGTCAACATTTTGGGAATGGAGTAGTCATTCACTTAAATTTGGAAGACTAAGAAATTTAATAGAGTTTGGAAAAGGTGGTGTACTAGTTTCCTGGGACTACTGTGACAAGTTACCACAAACCAGTGTTGGTAGGACCACATTCCCTCCAAAGGCCTCAGGAAGAGCCCTCCTTTGCTTCAGTTTCTGCTGGCTCCTGAGTCCTTGGAGCATAACCCCAACACCTATTTTCATTTTCAGACGGCCCTTTCCCCTTTGCCTCTATTCTTTTTCTTCCCTCTCCTATAAGTGAACTTGCCCTTGTATTTAGGGCCCCATTTTAATTCAGGATAATCTTATCTTGAGTCATTACCTTAATTACACTTTCAAAGTCTTTTATTCAAAATGTGGTCACTTTCTTCATTTCTGGGTAGCTAGAACTTTGGAGGGAGAGGCCACCACTAAACTCTTACAGGTAAGAAGTAAATGATTCTACTTGAACATGCAACATTTAGGACACCTCTTAGATAACCTAGCAGAGAAGCCAAATGGGCTGTTGCATTTATGTTTCCAGTTCAAGAGAAAGGTCTAGAATAGGAAAAAGAAATGAGGAGTCATCAGTTGATAAAAGTTATCTTTCTGTTATGACAAATCATTACCATAATAGAGAAAACATGTCAGCCTGAAAAACAGATCAGAAATACATTTTCCTAACTTCCTGATATGAAAATATTTCTTTAGAAAGGGCCTGAAAAATAGAAGCAAAGCAAATTATAATAAATGAGACACGACTTTGAAAGCCTCTGTACTTGAGAACAACACTTTATGAAACTAGAATGTCTTCGCTTGAAGCTATTAAGTCAGGAAAAGGACACAGAGGAATGACCAGTGTACATGCTCTTGTGCCAAGAACTGCACATTACACAGCATAGTAAATTCTCTGATATTCCATGGCCACAAAGTCATGTTCTAGATTTATATCACTCACCTCTCATCCCCTGTCATGGGTCTCTTACAGAAAAAAAAATAATAAAGCTGAGAGAGAATCTCAAACCTCTACCCTTAAGGCACAGAAACTGTCTCCACTAAGAATATCTAGGAGGTTTTGAAAACAAAACCTTCTGTCTTCAATAAAAGACAATCAGAGAGTAAAAGAGGAAAAGCCTATTGGTATAAAAAGCAAAATAAAAAATTATCACCAGCTTGAATTTTAACATACTGAATGTTTCAAAAGGGAAGAGTATTATGTTTTGGGTGACAAAAACATTTTGAATATATTCTGTAAGCTTTAGAATAACTCCACTTGACCTAACATAGAAATAACCAGGAAACTCTTACATTTCAAAGTATCCGAACAGCATAAAATCAGACAACACTAAAGCTTGTGCTCACTGCAATTTGACCTTTTTAGTAATATTGTAAGTCCTTTGGTATCACATAGAGGTTCAAGGGCACCACTGTGAACGTCAGTCATCATTATGTTAATGAAATGTGGATACAGATAACGACTATAGTTCAGAGGATGCCAGCCCAATCGAGCTTTCTGCATACATTGTTATCTCAAAATAAATACTGTCACTGAAATAATCATTTTTCTGGAGAAGAGGATTTTGGAAAGAGAAGCTGACTGTTTTCCACAATTCTTTAGTCTAATTCTAGCTCCAACCCTTCATTTCTTGTGCCAGGGCCAACCAGTAGAGGGCGTCCAAGGGTGCCCGCAGGAGAGCTGTTGCGGGGCTCCTTCGCAGGGTCTAGCTGGGAACCTGATGAGCGAGTGAGAAGAGGCCCCAGAGATTTCAAGGCCGTGGTACTTAGAGAACTTGGTCTCAGAAGATCCCTGGCCTCTGCAGAGGAGGGGAGTGTTCACAGAATAAAGGTGCCAGGTCTTCTTATCTATTGAACAACTGGTCTGAATTTTCTCTATTTCCAGTACTGGGAGAGGGAGAAAGGAGGGAGGAACGGAGGGAGGGAGGGAGGGAGGAAGGGAGAGAGGGAGGGAGGGAGGGAAACACAGTTGATGGTCTTGGAAATTGTGTTAACACTATGTGTAGTTATATAGTAACAAATTTAAAAAACTAGTGGAGATGACTTATTTCCAATGAATCCAAATAAACCAAACAAGAGACATAATTCTACAGTAATGTCATTAAAGATTCAGTTAAGGTACTTAATTAGCAATCTTGTCTTGGGAAACTCTGAGGGCATCATATTCCACCTACATTACTTGATTCTCTAATTCACTGAATCAACGAAGAACAGGAAAATTACAATTTTCCACATTTATGATCCTGTCAGTACTTCCTATATTTTCCCTACTCAGGGTGCGTCACCTGTATGAACAACATATCTCAGGATGTTGTGTGCTATTTTTCCATTCCTACTCCCAAGGAGATTTCCAAATATATATTTGTGTGTGTGTGAATATGTGTGTGTATACACATGAAGTATCAACAGGTCTGGGCTCTGAGAAAACACCCTCTGCCTCCCACAAAACTTTCTCCCTGGGCAAAGCTGCCTGGCTTTCAGGTTGTTCAAAGACTGTGTGATTCCGAGGCAAGAACAGAAGGGCAGAACACCTTCCTACGTTTCTGTAGCTTCCTGTGTCTCTGGTGACAGTATTTTCTCCACCTGATCCCATTGGCCTTGGAGTTGATAGATAATTCACCCAGACTCTGGTAATGGATTGGCTCTCAGTCTCACTTTTTTGGTCCTTGCTATAGACAAACTGTGTCTCCCTAAAATATATATGTTGAAACCCAATGCCTAATGGTGTTTCATTAGGTGAGGCATTAGGTGAGGTGGGGCCTTTGGGAGGTGGTTAGGCTGTGAGGAAGGAGCCCTCATGAATGGGATTAGTGCCCTTATGTAAGAGGGAGCCTGGGAGACCTTCTGTCCCTTCCACCACACGAGGACAAAGAGGGAACACTGCCACCTGTGACCCAGGAAGAAAGGCCTCACCAGAACCCAGTCCTGTTGGCAACATGATCTCGGACTTCACAACCTCCAGAACTGTGAGAAATAAATTTCCATTGTTTATAAGGCTCCCTCCTCTCAGTCTGTGCTATTCTGTTAAAGCAACCTGAATGGATGAAGACAGTTACATCATGAATTTTCATCATTTGTAATAGGAAAGTGGCGGCTATGTCAGGGCTTTCTAGGCAATCATCATCATTCTTTGTTGTCGTTTTTAAATGAATATTTAATGCTGCAATAAAAGCACTAGATTGATAGTCTGAAATAGAGAAAGTTCACCTAAATTTTTATAAGCATTTCCATAATGGAAAATAGCATTCTACTCACTGGCTTGGTAGAAAAAGAACCAGTAATTTTCATAGATAAGTCCAAGTTTCGATGTTAACTTTCTCTAATCTTATGAGTAAAATGGTCCTGTGATATGCTGTACCAGGAAGTCCATTGAAACAACCTGCATCAATAATAGCTAAAATAACCCTGGTCGTCAGCACACTGTGCATTTTTTTAAATGGGAGCTTGCAGAGGGAGACTAGAACTGCAGGTAACTAGCTCTGGACATACAGTAATTATGTATGTGGGAGACAGTGGAGCTGTCTTCCAAAAAGGTAATTTGTGCATCCCACATACACTGTAACTACTGTTCCTAAAACTTCCAGGTAATTAAGAATGTAACATAAATAACTTGCATCTGAGCAAACTTACCTGGAATTCTTTATCTGGATTATTGTCTCAAATGGCCTCAAAGTTACCCACCATCTGGTTCACCCAAAAAAATAAACTAAAATTATTTTTAAAACTTGAAAACGAAGAGAGTACTTCTAATGGTAGCTCTAGGTTAACCTCTGTGGAGGTATGGTCGCTCTTCTTCCATCAAGAAACTGCTGACGTTAGGGTGTTGGCGCTGTGGATTTCATCACTGGGCGCGGTGAAAATCAAGGGCACTAAGTCTGGCGATGAGAAGGAAGTTTGGGTTCCTTCCTGACAGTGACCTCAGAGTTTCTCGGTGACCCACAAGGGGCAAAGCCAGGGATGACCAACTTTTGGCAAGGATACTGCAGTATAGGATTAGCCAACGTTGAAAAAAAAAAAGTGTGATATTCACATTCAAAGTTAGTGTGGTTGTTTTGTACTCACTCTTCCAATGTTCAGGGATTACACAGCTGCAACTGACTATATTGTTAAATTTATAAAAACACTATATTTTAGCCTCCTTGTATTGCTTACAGCAATACATACCTTACCTGATGCAGAATTTTTTTAAAATGAAATTGTGTGTTGCTGTTCAAATACATACAGAAAATTGATTTTATCTTTCTATAATACAGTTTAAAACATGTTAAGCTTGACCTAGCTACATTTTTAAAGATCTTATTTGATTGATGCTGCATAAAACTTTAAACAAGTGGATCATTTTCCTTGAGTGAACGCTGGCATGGTTTTTGGGGGATTTTTTTTCTCTTTGTTCTGTATTATCATGAAGGGAGACTTTTTCAAGACAAATAGAGTTTCATAAAACTTTCCATCTATGGGGAAAAAAGACTTTCAGAATGCCTTTGGAAAATAATGTTACAAAGATTAAACTACATGTTTCAATAAAAGAAATCTTTAGCAATCCTTTGAATAGGAGAAAATAAAGATTTTTTTTTTAATTTGAAAAGTACCCTATAAATAAGAGTTTAAAATTAGGATTAAAGTTTCCCAGGCCTGGGGAATTTTTTTCAGCACAATCAGTCCTTCCTCACTTGGAAGGCAACTATTTCAGATTAACTCTATTTTTTTTCTTGCCACTTAAGGGAAATAAATGGCCAACCTCCTTGCTTTGTACATTATGAATTTAAAGAAAAAGGCAATGCTTTCATAAGCAAAATTCCTTATCTTGCATCTTTTCTTATCATTTTTTTCTGCTACATTGGATAAAATGTCACTGGGGTCAACATAGGGCCATGCCTCTGGTAACACCATGAGCCCCATCTTTCTCCACATTTTCCAAGACTCTTACAATGACTGCCCTTCTCTCTCTCGTATCATCAATGGTGGCCTCTCTATTGGATCATTCCTGTCAATATTAAAATTGGCCAACTGCCTTAGATTGGACTGTTAAATGAAAAGATCATAGTCTCAGTGACTAAAACAATAGACATTGATTTCTCACAGTTCTGGAGTTCTGGGAAGTCCAACATCAAAGTGCTAACAGATCTGGTGTCTGGTGAGAGCCTTCTTCCTGGCTCACATGGGATCATCTTCTCCCTGCACCCACACATCTTCACGTGGTCTCTTACTTGGGCACTAATCCCATTCATGATGGCTTTGCTCTCATAACTTAATCACCCTCCAAAAGTTCCACCTCCAAATAACATTACATTGGGGATTAGATTTCAACATATGAAGTGTGGAGGGGCAAAAACATTCAGTCCATAGCACCAACTATTTTTAAAAAATAAAACCTCTCTCCCAGGATCTAATCTGGTTAACTTTTCTCTCTTCTGTATAGATATCTGTTGAATACATAATCATTTTCTCAAGAAAATGTCTTAAGTACATTTACAAAGTCAAAAAATACAACAATGCCTCTTAGAAAATCTTTATTTCAGAGACTCTGATCACTTTTAACAAACCAGAATTTTGTTTAAACTTCCAACCAGAGTGTTGGGCAATGCAAGAAGCAAGATGATGATGTCCGTCCTTGATAAACAAAGAACTACCATAACATGACGTCACCTGGTTATAGTAGTCACAAGTTCTTTCACTTCCAAGTCCTGAGCCTGACTCTTGTCTGGAAGATTAATGGAAGGCCAAGTACTCACTTTAAAATGTCCAGATCCCTTCCAACTTGCTATTCAGCATCCTTTTCCACAGACCTTTAGTTCCTGAATTAAACCCAGTATGTTGTTCCTTTGTAAGCACAGGCAGTGAAAGCAAGCATAAGAAGTTAGAAGTATTCTTACATCAAAAAGAAATCATCAATAGGAAGGGGAAGAAGAAGAATTCTCTAACAATCATTCTTCCATTCACTCAACTAACATTTCTAAGAACCTGCTCTATGTCAGGTACTGGTTTTGAACTTGGCAGTAAAGAAAAAACAAAGTCAACTGCTCTCATGTCTTTTACATAATCATAAACACTGGGATTTGATAAATCAGAACCTTTTTAACCTAAATTATGTAGTTTTTTTAACCAGAAAAGGACTTCCTTTTCCCAAAGTCTATAGCATGCATGACCTATTGAGTCGACAAGACCTAAAGCTAGCCTTGACTGTCTACATTACTCATTAGACCTACACTTCAGATTGAGGAATGATATCTAAACATTTAATCACTTAAAAAGGTTTTTGTTGTATTTCCTGTGGACAGGTGAGTTCTTATGCCCTATTGTATTCTATACATAGCCTAGAGTCATGTACAGTTGACATGTACTGTATTGCACTGAAATGTTAGATGCAGATTTTAAAAATATGCTTGTATCTTTCATATAAATATATCCCTTAGATCTAATGGTGTCTTACAAAAGCAAAGTGTTTTTTCTTACTCTGTGATACATAAAAGAGACAGTGCATCTTACAACCAGTAGTGTCTTAGTTTTCAGTGAAATGCTATAATAATGCTTAGTGATGGACATTTCAAAAGTCCTAGCAACCCAGATGCTAAGATAGTGATGGGCAACATCCTTGGGCTAAGGAGCAAGAACATGCCCATGAGAAGTCTCTCTTGGTATGGTTAGTTTTGCTTTCTCCACCTGAATGTGGACATAACATGTTCCAACAAGCTTTGTCGCCTTCCCTGCTTTCTTCTGTGGATCAGCACACCTGGGTGAGTCTAAGCTCTGGATCCATACTAGCACCAGGCAGGCCCTTGACATAACTTTATTGTGCCTTTATTTTCCTCTTTTAGGATGTGTGGAAAATACTTCCTAGAATTGTGCTTAAAATTAAATAGATTAAATCACGTAAAGTACTTAGAACTGTGTCTAGCAAAGGAAACTGTTGATAATTTTTCCCCCTCTTTTTCTTTTCTGGAATATACTAAGACATATAACATAACATATAATACATCTGCTCTCATGTTTTCCACTTTTCCCTTGGAAATAGAAGATATACTGGGAGGAACTATCTCTTTGGCACCATTTAATGGGAAGGCTAAGCTCCAAAATCAGAGAAACCATATTCAAATAAAGGCTCTACTGCAAGAGTTCTCATCCTTGGCAAAAATAACCTTTCCGGCCAAATAATTCTTTGTTGGGGTGAGGGTGCTGTGTTGATATTGCAGGACTTTTAGCAGCGTCCCTGGCCTCTACCCACAAGATACCAATAACCCTTGCCCCAAAGTTGTGATGATCAAATATGTTTTCATAATTGCGAATTGTCTCCCAGAAGCAAAATCGCCCCCTCCCCCGTTGACAACCACTGTTCCAGTGTTTGCCTGCTGATCACTTGGGCATTTTCTCTGTCTCTAAAATTGGAATGACAATGTTGCAGCTAACATTTCTGAGAATGAGCCCCTGGGCTGGGAAATCAAATTCTATACTCCAAGGCCGCTGTAAACTTAATGGGAATTCAGTTTCTCATTTTCTAACTTCAAGTGCAGTTTTAATGCATATTTCGAGGGATGGTGAGTATGTCTACAAAGCTGAAATGAAGCATAGCTATAAAGAGTTATCATACTGCAGGCTTCTGGGAACAAGTTGTCATTAACAGTGTGGGGTTTTCCTGCAGATGGACAGTAACCTAGTCAGCAAGGCATATGGCTTTCTAAGGCCAGGCTCAGAACACATCAGCATGGGAGTATGTTGGGGGAAGATCTTAAAATCTGCAAGCCTTAAATATGTCTCCTCAAAGGTGACAAATTGGAGGTATCGAAGAGTAATTATAGAACGATTATGTTTGTCATATTCCATTACCTGTATATACTATGTACAGAGAGGTGTGAACAGAGCTGATTGGGCAAAATAGTGGCCAGCAGCTTCCTCCCACCTCCTTTTCCGTCGCCCCTCTGCCCACTGGGGTGCCTCGCTCCTGTCTCTGGAGCCCAGCAGCCCTGCCTGTCCTGACTCAGCAGCTCTCCACGCTTCCCCGCAGCGCTTCCTTGTGGTACTTCCATCAGACCGACTCCCTGCCTCCACAGGGCCTGGGGGAGCTCAGTGAGCTGCACTGCACCGTCCCGCAGGCAGCACGTTCCTTTTAAAAACACACACTCTGCAGCCAACAGAAGGGACCTTTTCATATACAATTTGTTCCAGATAGGAAAGGACACTTTGTAAATTGAAAGACTTGAATTTACCAATATATCTGTCTGATTCTGGGGTGTGAACTGTTGAAGAAGTAAAGATATTCTGTAAAGCTTCCTTCTTCTAGCTCATTATCTAGAAGGGAGACCTGGACTCTCCTATCTTTGATTCACACACATATAATATTTTTAATGACATTTTTTTAATCCAGCTATGTTGCCTGGTTAAAGCTGTGGAACTTCAATGTTTTCTAGATCAAATGGCTGGAAGGATGACTACTTCCAGTCTTTCTCTGCATGTGATGACATCACAACAACCTCTGACTTCGATATAGCAACATCCATTGGACACATTCACTATACACTCAACTCTGCCACAGCGCGAAGCTAAGTGCTTTAAATGCATTGTCTTATCTAATTCATATTTGACAATAAATGCCAGTGGCTGACATCCTTCACAAAGGCCCTACTGTATTTATATTTGTTTCTAAATTTTAGAGTTTGCTTTTGCCCTGACATTGCTTTTATCAAATCATCCATTTAATGTACTATGTAAAAACGAAGAGTAGATAACTTGATAAAAACTAATCAGTTTAAAGACTGCTTCAATTGTATCCTCCCGCAACTTTTTCTCTGTTGATATATTGAACCTATGATGTTTATAAGTATTGCAATTGCCATATAATACTTTTTCATGGAGATGTATTTTGGGAAAAGAAAAGAAATTTAACGGGATATATTTGTGCAAGAATTAGAAAATAAAAGATTGTGGTTTAAGTCTGGTTTTGTCACTTTCCTTTAAGTGTTTTTGCTCCAAGAGGTTTAAAGAGTTTGACAAATGATTTATTTCATAAAATAATGAAGGAGTCATGCACCCAGACAGACTTACAAGAAATGAAGATGGGTGGGGACAGATGGTAGAAGGGGCAGAAAGAAGGTTCCTTACCCCACCTAACAATACCTATCTTTCTTGCATCCCCACCAATACTTAAATTCACCCATTAGAAGACAATTTCCCTAGCAAAGGCAGTAACATATTTTATCTATTCTACTTTTTATGTATTCTTTTCTTCTAAAATCTGAGTGTAATTACCACCTTTTTAAATGTAGATACATTTAATAATAGTAATCCACCACCCTCTACTATAAAATCAGTGACATTTCTTGTAATTAATGAACATCTTAGTAACAAGGAAATATGGAATTTAAGGTACCTTGGAAATCAGACTAACAGAGAGAGCAAGATCAATCCACACCTTCAGGACAGCTTACAAGAACATGGCCTGGGGACAGAAGGGATGGAGTTCACAGGGACAAAATATATATACATATATATATATATATATATATATATATCTCAGAACAATATGACATCTTACCTGGTATTTCCGTGAATAGAACCTTACTCTGGAAATTCCTTGAAGTTCTCCATCTCTCACTGGCATATAGGTAAATTTGGCTTTCTGGTACATTTTATTGACAGGGTGTGAAGTACTTAAATGTTCTCTTCAGACCCCATGGAATATAGAGACAGGGTAAAGAAGGAAAGGGAAAAAAAGAGGGCAGAGGCTTAACTGACACAATCTGGAAATGTTTAAAACTGGCAGTAAAGTCAGCTTTCTCAGCCTGTGGCTCCCTTTCTTCAACGCTGCATCCCAACTTCCAAAAATCCCATTATTCCTGGGTGGATTGGTAGGACACTTTTCTTAACCTTTTAGAGTCTGCGACCCCTACTGAGACCCTGTCACCTTCATGCCAAGACACAAACTCGGGCTTCCTTTCTAACCCAGCATCCACAGAGGAGCAGCTAGAAAGTTTGCCAACCACGAGACACTCATAACTAAATTTTTAATTTTCTTTCTGTTACTTTAGCAATTATCTTCACAGTCAAGGGAATTTAATGTCACTTTTTGCAATTATGTTATTATTTCCTAATAAGAAGTAAAATGTGATCCATGATGCTATTGTTCAGAGTGAGTAGTTGAATAGCTGCCATCATTTCCATATAATACCCTTAATCAGAGGAGGATGTTTTTAATTTTGATTTTGGTATGTGTCTACTTGCCTTGAGCTTCTTATGCTAGAAATTTCCAAAGAAAAAGGAACACTACAAAGCTTATTCATGCATATTAAGGGGCTTATCTTTCTATAAGGCATAAAACCAGAAAAACCAAAAGAATACCGTATGTCTCCAACCTGAGGATGCATCTTTCTCTTCAGGGATGGTTTTTTCTCAGGAGAACATTCTTTGCAAAAGGCAAGAATTTCAGCAAAACTTGGGCATGTCCCAATATGAGAGCTTTGTATATCCAAGGTGAAGAAAGGGTTGGTGATAAAAGTCCAACAAGTCGTCTGTCCCAAGTGACTACTCAGGGAAACTAGTTTTGAGATGACAAATCTAACGATGCAGAAAGTCAGTGAAAGGGCCGCAGAGAGCTGCAAACAAAGGACTTGGCTTGAAGGCCCTTTAATTCAGACCTCAGCAAACGTAAAATAAGGAATCACAGTCCTCTCCCAGCTGCAATAGACCCAAACGCAAGGATTCTGGAGACTTCTGGACAAAAGAAATCTGTTAGTTTATTCAACCGTTTGCTGCATTGTGTCATGCGCAGGGTGCCACACCAGCATGCCATTCGCTGGGGCACAGCGCTGGCCAGAGAAGGTAGGATTCCTGCTTTATGGCACTTGTGTTCCAGTAGAGGATAAGACGTGATAAAGAATCTTTATAATTTTGCTGTTCTTCCCTTCCTATTCTCTGATGACAAGGCATACTGGGGGTATCAATGCCTGCTCCTGATTTTCGGAGAGATGGAGGCATTTAGTACATCCTCTAGCTTCTTTCACTCATCATTATGTCTGCGAATGCACCATAATTTATTTATCTATTATTATACTATTATGGTTGTTTCCAGTTTTTACTTTAAGAACAAGCTGCTGTAAACATTCTCTTGCTTTTCAGTAGAATTTAATGATAATGTTTTGGTTTTATTACGTCCCCCATAGTTGCCTATTTCAGGCAAGTAAGGCTGGTTTCTATTTGAAATAATGATAAAACTTTTTGTTTTAAATTTAATTAATTTTTAAAAGGCTGAATCTATAGAAAAATGTTAAGTAAATATTTGTACATTAGGGAATGTATTTGTTGAACTTCATAAGGGAAGCAGCCAAAAGAGTTTGGGAAACTCTTCCAAAATAATAATAATTAGTAGCTTAGAGAAGGTTTAGAGAAGAAATACTATGGAAATTTAGCAAACAAAAAGATGACAAGGGACAGGAGTGAACACAAGGATTTTGCACTTCACTGGAGTGTGAATACCTTGAGGGAGATAATGTCGTATTCACATGGGTGTGCCCATCACCTGGAAAAAGTAGCAGTTCCCAAAACGTGTTGCATAACACAAGTTGTATCTACCCTTTTAAAGAGAAATCATCGGTTATACTCCAGGCACGAGGAACATTGTAAAAAGAGAATAGGCAGTAGTGATCACAGAATATTAAAGAGAACAAACCGACTCAAGAAGATACTTAGAGGGTAGAGGCAAGGGATGAAAGTGAGAAGGGGGGGGCAGAGAACAGCTGAGGAGACAGGAGATTGAGTCGCAGACCCCACCTCTGTGGGTTTTAGTCAGGCGGTTAATTTTGTTGACTACACACTTGAATGTTTTCCTCCCTATGGGAATCTGGGAAACATGAAGTAGCTTATCAGTGGGAAGCAGCTCCAAGGAAGCCTCTGAAATTTCCATAGCAAGGAGGGGCCCCCTGGGCTCATCACCTTTCTCTTTGTCGAAGGGTTTTCTGCAAATCCCAGAAGCAGACTGCAGTTTGCACTCTGTTCTTCGTGACAAAGTACAGACTGCTGCCACCTGACTCACATGTTCCATGAACTTTGCTTCCAGGCAAGAAATTCAGCATTTGTGTTCTCTTTTCATAGCTCATGCCCATCTCATATTTCATCTGAGTGAGAAAGTTCTCCAAGCAGAGCTCTGCCCGCCCCTAACACAACGGACATTGCTCTAGAAGGGACTAATTAAGTTTAAAGCTAGTCAAGAGTAAAGGAGGCTTCAGACCATGAAATATCTTTTCATCAAAAATGTACTTTGCAAAAGCAGAGAAGCTGCAAAATTTTACATTTCTCATTAGGCGTGTGCTTTATGGTGTAAACAGAAATCTGAATCTCCCAGCAATAATTATTCTCCTGGGATTTAGGAGTCATAATCAGCTTTGTCATCTCTGTTGAAGAATAAACGTGAAAACATAACAAATAACCATGGTAATATAAGCCCTGTAACCTGATAAGAACATGTCTCACAAGTGCATCAATGCTGAGGAACGGTGCAGCCTAACGCTCTGACCCGGGATGTGCTCGGAGCAAGACGTCGCCCCCCAGGCAGGCTGGGTGTTGGAGCCCTGGCCCACAGCTCCCATAGGTAAAGGCTGTAAGACGGAGCCTGGCGCCTTTAGATTTAGGATTTCTCCCAGCATTCCTAAATGACCCAGGACAAGACATTTCACTCACCCATAACTTTTCTTATTGTACAGATAAGGAAATTGAAGCACAGAAGATGTTCCAAACTTTCAGCTTAGTGTGTCAGTTTCTAGACCTTCTGGTGTAGTGAGAAAGTGAATATCTCAAGGGTAGCTCCTTTAACTCAGCAAACATAAATCTTGCAGAGGTATATTTTTAGTAACAATGATTATCACCATCATTTCATATTTCACAGAGAGCAATGGCGTTTCTAACATACCGTTAGTGAGGCGTGCGTTTGGAGCTAGCTGATTTTTTAAACAAAGCGTAGAAGGTTGGCACAGGCCCAACCTAACTCTTCACCACCATTCACCTATACAGAGCACAAAAGCAGAGAGGTGAACGGGTGAACCTGTAACAACAGTAAGTTTGGAAACCTTTGCAAATTATTTTCTGCTTCTTGAAGAGTTTCTCTAGTAAACAGTTTTTGTATAGTAAAAACTCTGAAAAATACTAGTGTAAAAGAAGTCTTTAATTCCATTCACCCTCAATTTCTTTGACCAAGAGTTTTTCCTCTCTTTTGCCATAGCTCTTGCCCCACCCCAAACCTCAAAACGTGATTATTGTCCTCTCTCATTTTGGAAAATGCTGCTGCTTTGCACTTTTTTGAAAGGCTGAAGGAGGAGATCTTTAAAGTAGGTTGGAAAAGTCAGCAGCATATGAAAGAATTTGTTTTGGTGAACATTAGGTTATTAGTCTTTTTCTAAGGATCAGACAAGAAGAATTAGATTTAGAAGATGAAATATTGGGGGGAAACTCCAGATTGAATCACATAGCCAAAAGTAGTCAGAATTCTCCCCTAGAACTGTAAAGTAATTAAATGGGGAAATTGCAAGAGAAGAAATACAAGCAACCAATAAATATATGAAAATGCATTCTACATCACTGACACTCTGAGTAAGTAGCACATATTAAAAGAATATTGAGACACCATTACTTATTCTATAGGCAAAGATTTAAAAGAATGCTAAGGATCATGATCGAAGACAGTGTGTGTAAATTTATGGCACCTTCATGGGGCAATATGGGCATACAAATCCAAAAAACGCATGCTTCTTAACTTAAGTTAGAAATTATACTTTTTTGGAATATAGCCTAAGGACTTAACCAGACAAATGCACAAAGACGTATACACAAGTTGTTTATTATAGTGTAATTTATAATAGTAAAAAAATGGAAATAGTGAAAAGTAAAAAGCCATTATAATGTTCATTTAAAGGCAACAAATGACACGGACCATGTGTTCCACTGAAAACTACTATGATGACACATATTTACTGGATGAAAAGTGTTTAGCATGCATTATTTAAAAACAGGAAGCAGATTCAGAGCATTATGAATGCTTTGATGAGATTTTTGTAAATGTGTGTGATGATAATACGTTGTCATCACACACAATACAAAATCAACAGTGTTTATTTCTGTGTGTCAGACTTACAGCTGACTCTTTCAAATGACCTGACTCTTCTAACTTTATTAAAGTAAAACATACTACTTATATAATACAAGACACGAAAATTTTGAAAAAGAGGGCAAAATCCTATGTGGAGGTAGGAGTAGCACAGGAAGATTTCTTAAGTTTTTCAGCCCAAATATGTTGAGAATTTCCATGGCCCCCTCAATTGTCCCACAGAGAATATAAGCAGAAACATAATCATTTTTATTATAAGTTTCTTGAGATTTCTTTTGAAAATTTTTCTCATTATAAAGTAAATGTAATAAGCTTTTAAAAAAGCTAGCTAGAGCTTGAAAAATTACTAGACCAGCTTTTTCATTTTACAGATAAATGTTTCAAGCCTATGAAGTGATCATAAAGCTAGTTAATGGCAGAATTAGAATCAAAACACTAATTTGAAAAAATATATCCACCCCTATGTTCACTGTAACATTACTTACAATAGTCAAGATATGGAAGCAACCTAAATGCCTATCAGTAGACAACTGGATAAAGTAGATGTGGTACATATATACAATGGGATATTATTTGGCCATAAAAAAAGGATGAAATCTTACTATTTACAACAACATGGATGGACCTAGAGGGTATTATGTTAAGTGAAAAAAATCAAACAGAAAAAGACAAATACCACTAATCTCAAAAAGGCCCTGTTCCTAGGGTACCTTTATCCTTATTCATACCTTCCACATTATTCACAGACTCCAAAATACCATTTGCATTGCTGGAACAGCTGAGTTATTGAAAAGCAATTAACATTTTATAAATAGAAATATTGACATTTCTGCCATGGGTTTTTGCCTATTCTTATGACACATCTCTGTCCCACGCAAACTACAAAACCTCAAAAAGATTCCTTATAGAGATACACAGACATTCCATAAAAATCAAAACACAGAAGAGGAATACAGATAGAAATAATCTAGGGCAGAATATCCTGGTTACTGAAACTTTTTTGTTTTTTTTTTAAGCAAACTTTCATAACTCCTTTTTTGTTAAGGTCAACCTACCCACACCATACTATGTGGTCTTTTATTTCTCTGAGCTGAATTCAACTTTGCCCTTTCATTTCTGAAGGCTGTGGGATTTTTCTATAAATTTGCCCTCTGCCTAAAAAAAACCTTCCAAGGAAAGCAAAATATTCAGCCAAAAGAGATAATGCCAAGGATCAACTTTTAGGCTAGTTAGCCCAAAAGGAAAGGAAGTAAAACTTGAGCTTCCAAAATTAAATCAAATGTGTAACAGAAAGACTGTGAGTTTCCATGTCAGCAGACCTGTCCCTCTCAATTATTTAGCTGTTTGACTTTCAACAAGAAATTCAAACTTTCTAGATCTCAGTTGCCTTCTTTGTGAAAAAGTAAAATTGATAACAAATGTTAATGATGAAATTGAGTGTTAATATGAAGAGTAAGTGTTAATATTTACTCTCTGTATCAGCTATCTATCACTGTGTGACTAATGATCCAGCATCATAATCACAAATCTTTGGGATGGCTGGGTGGTCTCAGGTAGGCTTCTTCTTGTGGTTGCATTCATCTGCTGGCTCTGCTGGAGCTCAAGTGTCTGCAACGGCCTCACCCGTATGTCCAAGACCCTGATGAGGATGGCTGAATGCTGGGACCTCTCTCTTCCCTTGGCCTCTGGCCATTCAGTAGATTAACCTATCTTTCTTTATATGGCATCTAAGTCCCAAGGAACCAAAGACGGAAGCTTTAAGGGGTTTCAAGGCTTAGGTTCTGGAACTTCCATAACACCATGCTGGCCACATTTTATTGGGAAAAGCATCACCTTCACCACTGTTTTTGCCACAGTTAGAGTTTGGCAACATGAAGCTGCGTGATCTTCATCCAATTTCAATGAACTCCTTACTTCCAAAAGGGAAGCCAGACAACAAAGAAGTCTTCAGAGAAGCTAGGTGATTCAACCATTTGGAACAAAAGCATTCTGTGAAGGGTGGGAGATAATCGATACTGGTCATTGCAACACTGCCATAATACAAGACCCAGCAGCACACCAGGAAGAAATGGACTGATTTTTTTCCCCAGAAACCACCCACAGTGAGACACATCACAACAATGTGGAAGAAATGTGCATCTAAAAGCTAGGAAGTTCGGAATGTTTTAATTGCTACTGTTTGGGTAGAAGGGAGGGTAAAAGAAGGTCAGGATGGAAAATGGCAGATGTTATTTATTGTTTCATTCATTTATTTGTTTGTTCAACAAATATTTACTGAACTTCTATCTATGTGCAGCAACTGGGCTCAGCACTGAGGATACCTCAATGTACAAGTGTAAGAGAGACCTGGTCCCAGCCCTCGGGCGGAGTTAGTACACAAAACAACAACGAGGGGCAAAAGCAAAATGAAAATGCCTAGAGGAGAATTCTCCCAACTCTGAGACAAGCCCTGGATAACATCTAGACCTGCCTGCTTGGAACACATTTCTAACTCTTATTTAATTCCTTTCTCATATTTCAACACCTTGAAGGTTGAATGGAAATAATGAGGCAAGGTCTTGATGTCTGTGAGCTATACAGCTCTCTGGCCTTCTGGACAGGGATTCCCACAAAGTAATATCGTCTTGACAAATTTATTCAGGTAGGGCTTGCAGGCTAAGAACCCTGAATTGTTAGTACCCTGAGAAGGGAATCTCTCCTTAAACACAGATCACAGGACTGGTGTATAAACTGGGATGCCAATTTATTAATTTACACTAAGAAATAGACTAGTGGATAAACCAACACAAATAGTGTATTATTTTATAGCAGGCAGAACTACATGAGAAACCAAATGATGAATAGAAAGGCGATTTTAAACAGTGTTCTCTGCTAAGATATTATGTACCCAACTTTGGGATGAAAAGGCCAATATTGCCTATGAAACTATGTGGAAATTCTTGGTTTTGATTGTATCTGATGTTTCTGCTGTCAACCCACCTCCTATCTGGTGACAGAAAACACTGCCCTGGCCACAGGGGTGGGCATAACCAGGTTTAGCTAATTAAAGAACTCTAAGCCTCTGAACCAAAGTGATTGGTTCAGGGGTGGGCACATGACCCAAACCTAGCCAATCAGGATTTATTTCCAGGATGCTCTCACTAGCCTAGGAGCAAAGACCTTTGGCTTCTAGGAAATAACTCACTGCTGTCCTTTGCCCTTGCTCCTCACCCTGAATAACCCTTCAAGTTCTTTAATGTAATAAAACAAAGGAAAATAATTCTTCAGAGACATTTTGTATACCTCTCTACTATTTTTTTCCTGTTCTTTACTATGAGGGATTCCCTCAGAAACAACAAGACTCATTCATTTTGCATAGTCATTTGAGTAAAGAATTTCCAAATGTGTTCTATTATTGAGTATCTGCTGGACTCCAGGCAGGGTGCTAGATACCTGCAGTTCAGTGGTGAGCAAACACACATGCCAAAAATCTCTGTCCTCTCAGAACTTAAGGTCTAGAGAGAGAACAAACACTAATTTTTTTAAAAGTTTGCAGAAATAAATATATACTTATAAATCCTAATGAGCACTATAAAGAAAAGCTTTATGGTGCAATAAAAGTGTATAAACAAAGTTGCTTTGGTTACTTGGGCCCATTACTGAAACTCCTTTGCCTTGGTTTCCTCATCTATAAAATCAGGACATAAGAATAGACCTCCAAGTGTTGTTGTAGAGATTAAATATTAAATGCTTAGAAGCAAGCCAGGTCCTGGTTGGTGCTCAGTCAATTTTAGTCATTGTGAATACTATTAACAACAATGTTGTTATTATTACTGGGGGACTAGGGTCCAGGCATGGTCTAGGGGTGGGAAACTTTCCCTAAGAAAGAAAATTTGGGTTGAGTTGTGAAAGATCAGCGGGAGTTTATTCAGCACACAGGTGGAGAAACAGCAATGCAAACACAGGGCAAGCCCAGTAGTGACAGAGCACATGATGCTTACAATAACTGAGAGAAGTCAGTGAGGTTAGAGCATAATACCAGACAGGAAGAGGGCACTGAAGCTGGAGATCCCTGGGCCTGGCTCTCCATTGTAGCATCATTGG
This sequence comes from Pteronotus mesoamericanus, assembly GCF_021234165.1. Lineage (NCBI taxonomy): Eukaryota > Metazoa > Chordata > Mammalia > Chiroptera > Mormoopidae > Pteronotus > Pteronotus mesoamericanus. Next base: position 5,222,906 of record NW_026555277.1, read on the forward strand.
GTAGAAAGCAGATGATATAGTCAAATATTCATTTCTAAAGATCATTGCTATGGAATGAATGTTTGTGTCGCCCCCAGGTTCATCTGATGAAGTTTTAACCCCCAATGTACCGGTATTAGGAGGTGAAGCCTTTGGGAAGTAATTAGGTTTCCATGAGGACATGAGGGTGGAGCCCCCATGATGGGATTGGTGTCCTTCCAAGCAGAGGAGAAAAGACCAGAGCTCTTTCCACCACACGGGGACACAACGAGAGCAGACCTTGGTTATTGACTTCCCAACCTCCAGAACTGTGAGGAAAAAATGTCTATTGTTTAAGCCACCAGTATATGGCATTTTGTTCTTAGCAGCGTGAGCAGGGCCTGTGTGGTTATGAAAAACCTCTTGACAAGACCATGGTCAACTGCATGTGGTGGTGGCTATGGGTATGACAGAGACTGAAGAGGTAGGTGGGAGTCAGATTCCAAGGAATCGAGGAGAGCCGGTTATAAGAGCCATAGCAAGGGATATCGGGTGGCTTCTAGGTTTGGGGCTTGTTGATAGAATTGGGTGGAAAAGGGTGTGTTTGCCTGAGAGGAATTGGAAGAGGACTTGGTCAGGGAAGGAATAGGAAGTCACCATGGAAGTGTCCGGTAAGCAGACCCCTGGCGGTAGAGAGTTCTGACTCAAGAAGACAGAAATAATGGAGCCTCTGAAGGTCCCTGAAACTCTGGTCCCAACAAAGCACCAGAGACAAACTCAAGTCAAATGATGACCCTTCCAAAGACCAGCTCTGGGTCCTCAAAGTAACCTCCCGTGAAGAACGCTTCCTGCCTCTGCCTCCCTGTGGAGTCCCTTACATAACAAGGCATTCCTTCAAGAAAATTGGCGTCTCAGATTCCATGGAGCAGCAGGAGGCTATGTGAAATGTCCTGCCTTCAGGAAAATGATATCAGAGCAAGATGCTCCTGACTCACAGGGAATGTTCACTGGTCAAGCCCACAGCTGGCCTGTCTGTGTTCTTCCAGAGTCTTCATGCACTGAATGCCTCTGAAAGTAGAGCCAGGCACCTTAATTCTGACCATGGAGAAACTGAGGCCAACCTGGATTATTAACATGTCTGAATATACAAATGACATGAAGAAATGCAATGTTATTGTGCTTAGATATAAAACATTTACTCTTTTATTTAAAAAAAAGAATAATAGTATTTCAAGATCCCAGAAAGAAGTCTTTAAGAAATGAAGTAGTAATTCAAGATTGGCATGTCAAAGTTGCAATGAAATGGAAATTATATTATTGAGCTCTAGCATAACAGCCTTAGGTTTACCTCCAAAGTGTTTTTTTTAATAATTTGAATGAATTCGCAACACTTAAAAATTCACAAATTATAGGTGAATATCAGAGCTTTTAGATTTTCTTTAAAATGGAAAGTTCTGGCAAAGCTGGGCCCATGTTCACACATGACAACAATGAACTGAAGCTCCCAACTATGGGTGTGTCATAGACACTGAGGCTGAGTAGCTCTGCTGTTTCCTATCATCCCTGCATCGTTGTTTTTCTGTAAATGAACATGAAAGTGAATTTTTTTTTCCACTTTTGAGAGATGAAACAGACAGAGCAGCACAAGGGACATCCAAGCTGGCATGGAGTCATTCAACAGCTGAAGTCAGAAGCTGGCCTGTGTGATGCATCTAAGATATCCACAACAATCGTATGCCCTGAAACTAAAATTGCCATGGCTCTTGGAATTCCTTTGATAGAAGCTTAAAACGTTTAGACTCCCAGAGCTAACAGACAGCATGATGAAACTTGGACCCAGATTCTTTGGATTTGAATGCTCTCTTTAATACTTCCTGATTGGGTGGACACACTACATAATCACTAATGACCCTCAGTCTCCTCATCTGTAAATCGGTGATAAATGCAATACGTACCTCATAGGGGAGTTACCAGATACCTGGCATATGAAATATTATAATTATTATAATAATTATAGCTGTAGTAATAAGTACTAATAAGTGTTACCTGTTACTGTATCTACTTTCTCTTGCAAACTTTTTTTTCACCAGTGATATAAAACAATTTTACTCCCCAGCTAACTTACAACTAACTCTCCATAGGGGAGCTTGAACTAATACATATAAATTTTTAATCTAGAATCACCTAATAATCCTTCAGCAATTCTGGAAATGGAACTAAGTGTAAAATACATATCTGAGTTCCCTGTTTGATTTCTCAAAAATGTTCTCATTGCAATTCCTAAAAGAGTGGTTAAAACTTATGTTTTAATTTAGCCACAGTGAGCGACTCAAATTGACAGAAACTACCCGATTTTGGGTTTCTTTATCTTTGAAAGTAACTAACGGTGCTTTAAAAATCTGAAGATTGATGTGAAATTGCTGAATCTGCACTTCCAGCCCTGCATTCTGGGAGCCTTTCATCTAGAGAAGTGCTCCTGCATCTTTGTTACGTAGAGGCCAGCTGGGACCGTGTTCCAGAAGCAGGCTCTCCTCTGCAGGTACATGGTGGGGACTGAGTTTCAGCATTCCCCACAAGTTCCCAGTTAGATCAGGTGGTCTTTGGGCCAAACTGTGAATAAGGGGGAGCTCCTGATACGAGTCCCAGAAGAGGAAAGCCTCAGACTAAGCCAGAGGGCTAGGGCACATGGTTTAAGGGGCAGGCAGGGTGGCTACAGGCCAAACAGAATCTCTGTGAGAGGCCCGGCATCATGACAATCTGCCTGCCCTCATGTGAGGAGGTTATTCAATTCCATCAAGTTAAAACAACTTGAAATCTGTCTTCTTGTAGTCCCAGCAAAACCTGGAGAGATGGCTGGCTAGATAGTGTCTTCAAGTCCTGTTCCTGTATGTGAGGGACCTTCCTCAAGCAGTGTATAAGGCAAAAGTGGACCATTTAATACCTGCCTACAACATATTTGGGATGCTTACTGATATTGCAGTGTAGCCTCATATTTTCATTGCCTCTCTCTTCACCATCGTGAGTTTGGTTTGGGAAAATCAGGAGTTCCAAGGAAATAGTCAGATTTATCACTGGAGAGAAGTCAAAGTCAGCTATGAAAAGAAAAACTTGACCTCAGGCATCATTTCCTTCCCAGCTTCTGACTTGAGTTTCCAGTTTGAAGACCTAAACAATCACCGTGCCCCTCCCCCCACAGGGGACCCACCTCGCTGATCCCTCTGAATTTAGGCGATCCAGGAAAATAGCTGAAGATTCCCTACATAAGCCTCGGTAGGGAAAATGCCTTATGAAAAATGAGCTAAATAATGTGTTCTACTTTTTAATTATAGAATTGGCTCTGTAGCAGAGCAAGGATGTTTTCTAACTTCACAAGGAAACAAATCACATTAGTTTGCAGGGGAGAAAAACAGCTTGTCTGGTTCTCTTTAATGATAAACACATATTTCTTGTAAGTGAGATATTATTTAAATAGGGTCTACCACAGCTGACTGGTTCAGAAATGATTGGCAATGAGTAAATACACGTAAATAGAGAAAATAAGCTTCTTGTTTACTTCTAATTTACAGTGTATGATTAGAAAAAATACACAAAGAATTATCTGAAAGAAAAAAAATCCTGAATTATGATTAAATCTACAAACTACAGATGGTGGCAAGAATTCAAATTTTGCACCTCATTCCTCATCTCCAAGGCAGAGTATGAGATAAAAAGTTGGGGGAATGAAGGTACTTAAGTTTTTACAGTTCTCAGGGTGTTTTAAAAATAACTCTTCCCCTGGAAAATTTTAAATTTCTTACATTTTTAAAAAGTAAACTATAACATACATTCAGAGAAAAATACACAAATCATAAGCCTGCAGCTCAGTAAATTACTAGATGGTGACCACCATCCAAGCCAAGAAACAGAACACTTAACTCCCTCTTCCATCTTTACAATAACTATCCGCCTGATTTTAACTCCTTAGGTATCTCTTGGTTGGTTATTGAAGTTCAAATGAAGTCACAGAAAAAGTGTTCTTATGTGCATTGACTTAATATTATGCTTGGGAGTCTTACCTGTGTTGTTATTATAACTGCAGATTAATTTTAACTGCCATATAGTATTCCATTGTACAACTATACCACAGCTTGTTTCTTCATTCTAATATTGTTGGACTACTGGGCTTTAGACACGTCTTTTGCTGCACATGGGCAGAAATATTTGTTGACAACAGTTTGCTATGTGATAGTATTTGTATTTGTTCAGCTGTGACAGGTGATGCACAGTTTTCCAGTGCGGTTCTACCTGAGTATGAGAATGTTCCCATCGCTCCACACTTGGTACTGTGGTCTGGTTCAAGTTCCCCTAGCCTAGAGGCTCTACAGAGGTATCTCATCATGACTGTAATTTGTATTTCCCTGACTGTCAATGAGGTCAGATGTCTACTGGCCATTTTGTATATCCTCCTTTGTGAAGTGACTATTTATACCCCTTATTTTTAACTTAGATTGTCTCTCTTTTTTATGAATTTGTAAGAATTCTTTATACAGTCTCTACGAAAGCATATTGTCATTTCATGTGTAGCTCTTTTCTTCTCCCACACTATAGTTTACCTTCTCACTCTCAGTATTATTTTTTAAAGAACAAAAAATTTTAATTTTAAAGTAATTTAATTAGTTAGGCTCTTTTTTTACATTAGTGGTTTTATATTCTGTTTTAAAAAATCTTTTCCTGTCTCAAAATTATGAAAATGTTCTCCTATATTATCCTTTATAAGCTTCATTGTTTTTCCTTTCACAATTAAATTTAGATGTATCTGGAATTGATTTTGTGTGAGTGTAGGATTCAAACTTCCTTTTCAACATAAAGATATCCAGTTAACTCAGTACAACTGATTGAAGAGTCTATCTCTTTCCCACTGTGTCTCTTCTCCATCTCATCCATGGCTAATCAGTCATAAATGAGATGTGGATTAGTCTCAATTACTCTAACTTACATGTCATCAACACCAGTAGTGTAGGCCCTCTCAACTTGTTCTTCTGCAAGTATTCTTGACCCCTTGCATTTCCATGTATGTTTAAGAATCAGCTTGTCAATTTATAAACATATATACTCACATTACAAACATATATTCTTACCATCTTCTGAGATTTTGATTCTGATTGCACTGAATATATAGATTTGAGGAGAACTGACATTTTTTATGATTGATGTTTTTATGCTATTGCATATGACACTTTTTAAAATATATGTATTTTTTTCTTGAAGATTTTATTTGTTTACTTTTAGAGAGAGGAGAAGAGAGGGAGAGAAACATCAATGTGTGGTTTCCTCTCGCATGCCCACTACTAGGGACTTAGCCCACAACCCAGGCATATGTCCCGACTGGGAATCAAACCAGTGACCCTTTAGTTCACAGGCCAGCACTCAATCAACTGAGCCACACCAGCCAGGGCATGTATATGATACTTCTAAACTTTATTCTCTAACTGTGGCTAATATGCATCAATATAACTGATCATTTTTATTGACCTGTATTCATCAAAATTCTTAAAATCTCCTAGTCACTCTAATAATTTATCTTTTAGATTTCTACATATGCAATCACATAATCTGAAATTTATGATGGTCCTCTTTCTTCCTTTCCACTCTTTATGCCTTTTTATTTTCTTTCCTTATTGCTCTAATGTGGACTCTCAGAACAATGTTAAATAAAAATCTTGAGCCCCAGTAAATTATTTTTTTTAATTTTTAAATAATAATTCAGAAAAAAAGGTGTTGACAGTGATCATCTGTTCCTCATTATCATCTCAGGAGGAAAGCTATCAACCTTTCATCAAGCGTGATACGCACTCTAGTTTTGTAGTAAATATTCTCTATCAGAATAGCAAAGATTCCTTCTATTGCTAGTTAGCTAACATATTTACTGGCCATTTTTTGATTGCCTTGTTTGTGAAGTGACTATTTACCCTCTTAACACAACTGGGAGTTGATTTTTCAAATGTTTTTTCTGTACTGATAAACTACCGTCATTATTTTATTCTGCTGATGTAGTAAAATACATTGTTGACAGTTAAGGGGTAAACCAACCTTGTGCCCCTGGAATAGACAACACTGGGCTGCAATGTGTTATTTTTTTCTATCAGGGAATTCGGACAGCTAAATTAGAGGATATCTTTAATCTATATTCATAATTGGTATTGGCTTATAATTTTCTTCTTTTTATGTCTTAGGTAATAGTATCGAAGTTATACTGACCTCTTAAAACAGGCTGAGAAGTATTTGGGGTTTTTTTTTTCCTCTGTTCTCTATAAGAGTGTGTGTAAGATTGAAGTTATTCGTGTGCCCAGTGTTTTCTTTTGGGGAATTTTAAATACAGATATATCTGTAATCTATTAAGATTTTCTATTTATTCTGTGTCAGCTTTGGTAAATGGCATTCTATAGGAATTTATCAATTTTATCTAAAATACCAAATAGTTAGTATAAAGTTAGTTATAATATCCTCTTAAATATTTTGAATATCTATAGGACCTGTTCCTTCTCTCATTTTTTCTTATCAATCTCACTGAATATTGATCCATTTTATTATTTTGAAAAAAATAACTCTGAGCTTTGTTGCCTTTTTTTTATAATTGTTTTCAGATTCATTTATTTCTGACCTTAGCATTAGCATTTCCTTCCTTCTCTTCAATATGATTTTAATTTACTGGAGTTTTCTTATTAGCTACTTAAGATGGAATACTTTTTGTTGCTCTCTAGCAGTGTTCTATCTTTTTCTGTTCTTTTTGAGATTTTTCTCTTAAATCTGGTTTTCAGCAGTTTTACTGAATAGTGCTTATGTGTGCATTTTGTTTCATTTACTCTTTGGAGGGGTGACTCTTAAATATGTCTTGATATTTTTCATCAGTTTTATAAAACTCAGCTATTATCTCTTCAAAAATTTATTTTGCTCTTTTCTTACATCTCAGTTTTAGTAATGAATGTATTAAATGTTTTTACTATATCCCATACATCTTCTACTATGTATTATTTTATTTTCCATTCTTTTGTCTCTCTGTACTGCAGTCTGCCTATTTCAATCTTGATTTACCTTCCAGTTTACTAATTCATTTATCAACTCTGATTACTCTGCAATTAAATCTCTCCATTGAGATTAATTTCTGTTCTTCATTTTTTAGTTTAAAACTTTTGTTTGTTCCATTTGTAGTTTCCTGTTCTCTGCCAAGATTCTCTGTCTTTTCTTTTATTTTTCTGATATGCCAAACATAGCTATTTTAACATTTGGATATGTGTCTTATTATCTGGATGCTCTTTGAGTCATTTTCTACTGTCTGTTGTTTTCTTGTGATTTGGGGTCATGTTCTGTTCATATAGCTGGCTATTCTGACTAAGATGGTTGATATTATGTAGGAAAAATTAAACAGTTCTTTGTGGCTCTGGAGGTTATAATGCACCAGAGTCGATCATTAGGAACTGCAGATCACCTTCGTTGATTCAGAGATTAGGATGATGTACTCCAGCTTCTGTGAGAACTGGTTTATTTCTAGCTCATTCTTTAAAAGCCCCAACTAAAACTTTGGTATAATTTATTAGGACTTTTCCCCCTTGGCAGACCCTAGCATCCAATTTTTGCCCTTTATTCTATTGAATACTCAAAAATTATTCCCAGTTTTCTAATTTTTCTATCATCTTTGCTAGAATTACAGGTAACTTTAGAGGGAAAAAAACACCTTGTCTCACCTCTCTGGGCTTTCTTACTCTCTCATATCTTCGTCCTCCACTTTCTTGAAAGGTTTCTTATACTTTTAACCAAGGTACTTTAAAAATATTTTATTCTCTATGTCTGCTTATTCTTATAAAAAAAAGTTGTTCTGTAGCCCATTTGCTTATTTTATTCATTTATTTCCCTTGCCCTAGGAGTTATATTGGCAAAAATATTGTTATATGGGTTATCCGAAATTTTCCTGCCTATGTTCTCCTCTAGGACTTTTATGGCATCATGGCTTATATTTAAGTCTTTTATCCATTTTGAGTTTATTATGGTATATGGTGTAAGTTGGTTGTGTATGGGGTAAGTTAGTTTCATTTTTTTGCATGTATCAGTCCAGTTCTCTCAACACCATTTATTGAAAAGGCTATCTTTATTCCACTGTATGCTCATACTCCCTTTGTCAAATATTAATTAACCACAGAGACTTGGGGTTTTTCTGGTTGTTCTATTCTGTTCCACTGATTTATGTGTTTGTTCTTGTGCCAGTACCAGACTGTTTTTTATTACAATGGCCTGGCAGTATAGTTTGATACCAAGTATTATGATCCCTCCTACTTTGTTCTTCTTTCTCAATATTGCTGAGAGTATTCAGGGTCTTTTTTTGCTCCATATAAATTTTTGAAATATTGGTTCTAGATCTGTGAAATATGCCATTGGTATTTTAATAGGAATTGCATTGAATCTATAGATTATTTTGGGTAGTATGGACATTTTAATGATGTTACTTCTTCCAATCCATGAACACAGTATACATTTCCATTTATTTGTATCTTCCTTAATTTCTTTCTTCAGTGTTCTATAGTTTTCTGAGTACAGATCTTTTACCTCCTTGGTTAAATTTATTCCTAAGTGCTTTATTCTTCTTGTTGCTTTAATAAATGGGAACAAACTAAAAACCTTCTGCCTAAAGAAACCATCATCATAATGTAAAGGGAACCAATCATGTGGGAGAACATATTTGCCAATGATACATTGGACAATCGTTTGATCTCAAAAATGTATAAAGAACTCATATGACTCCACAGCAGGAAGACAAACAATCCAATGTAAAAAATGGGCAAAGGATCTGAATAGAAGCTTCTCCAAGGAAGACAGGCACAGGATCCAGAGACAGGGCTCAGCATCACTAACGATCAAAGAAATGCAAATTAAAACCAGAGTGAGATACCACTTCACACTGGTCAAAATGGCCATCATAAACAAATCAGCAAACAACTAGTGCTGAAGAGGTTGTGGAGAAAAGGGAACCCTAGTACACTGTTGGTGGGAATGCAGACTGGTGCAGTGCAGCCACTGTGGAAAACAGTATGAAATTTCCTCAAAAAACTAAAAATGGACTTGTCTTTTAACCCAACAATTCTGCTGCTGAGAATATACCCTAAGAATCCCAAATCACCCATTCTAAAGAACTTGTGAACCCCTATGTTAATAGCAGTGCTATTTACAATAGCCAAGTGACAGAAACAATCTAAGTGCCCATCAATAGATGAGTGGATCAAAAAACTGCGGTATATTTACACAACGGAATATTATGCAGCAAAAAGAAAGAAGGAACTCCTACCTTTTGCAGCAGCATGGATGGAACTGGAGAATATTATGCTAAGTGAAATAAGCTCTTCAGTGAAAGACAAATACCATATGACCTCATCTATAAGAAGAATCTAATGAACAAAATAAACTAACAAACAAAATAAATCCATAGTCATGGAAACATGGAACAGTCTGAAAGTGATCAGAGGGAAGAAGTGAGGGAGATAATTGTGGAAATAGAGGGAAGGGACTAGAGAGAATATTATGCTAAATGAAATAAGCCAGTTGTTCAAAGACAAATACCATATAATCTCACCTATAAGTGGAATCTATTCAACAAAATAAACTAACAAACTAACAAACCACAGGCAAGGAAACATGGAGCAGACTGAATGTGACCAGAGGGGATGGGGAAGGAGGACAATGGTGGAAAAAAGGAGAAGGAACTAAACAAAGAACATGTATGAATGACCCATGGACATGGACAACAGAGTGGGAATTGACTGTAGGAGAGGGGGGCAGGGTGAGATGGGAGGTGGAGAAAAAAGAGGGAAAAATTGAGACAACTGTAATAGAATAAACATGATTTAAAAATAAAAAATAAAAACCAAACTCTTTTTTTCCCCAAAGGGGTTTTTTAAAAGATTTTTATTTATTTATTTATTTATTTATTTAGAGGGGAAGGGAGGAAGAAAGAGAGAGCAAGAAACATCAGTGTGTGGCCACCTCTCGTGCCCTGCCTCCTGAAGACCTGGGCCGCTAGCCAGACATGGGCCCTAGACTAGGAATCAAACCAGTGACCCTTTGGTTTGCCTGTGCTCAATCTACTGAGCCACACCAGCCAGGGCACAACACCTCGATGCTGTCACAAAAGGTAGGAGTTCCTTCTTTCTTTCTTTTTTTAAATGCAGATTGATTTTATTTATTTATTTTTTTAATGTCAAGATCCATTATAACATATTAAAAATTTTAAATCCATTATAAAGTCTCAGCAATTAAAACAATATGATATCAACACATAAGTAATCAAGTAGATCAATGAAATAAAATGAGCATTCTGGAAACAAACATATATCTGTCTAACAATATAATATATGAATAAACTGATATTTCAAATCAATGGGGAAAATAAGGCTTATTCAACAAGTAAGGTGCATGGATCACTATTACTTGAAATAAAACAAATATAGATCCCTATTTCACACATTATACAAAAAATATTCAGGTGAATTATAAATCAATATGTAAAAATCTAAGGTGTTTTAGTAGAAAAAAATAATATTTTTCTCTTCCTGAAGTAAAATACTCAAACCCAGAAGCTATAACGTTTCTTCTATAAAGTTTCTATAAAGTAAAATAGTGACAATATAACTATATTAAACATTTAAGACTATATAGTAATATACATATAAAAAAAGTTAAAAGACAAGTAGTAGAATAAGAAAGTATTTGCAATGCATCTAAAAAAGGGTTAATAGTTTTGTTTTTTTTAGGGAAAAATTCTATAAACATTTAATCAATAAGTGGATAAACAATACCAAAAAGTCATTTAAAGCTTTTTTAAAATAATAGAAACAAGAAAGAAATAAACAAAAACAGGCTTAGTTTCAATAAATAGTAAAGTAACAATTAATATAACACATCATTATCAAACCAGATTAATAGGTATTAAAAATATTGGTAATATCAAGTATTGATAACTGTGAAAGGAACTGGGTATTCATAGACTCTTTTTCTTCATCTTCTGAAAGCAATCCCTTTGGCAAATTTTGCAATGCTGCTTTGGTGGAAGTGTCTTCTTTTAGCCTTCTATGTCTGGGAAACTCCTTATTTCACCTTCCATTTTAATTGAGAGCCTTGCTGGGTAGAGAAGTCTTGGTTGCAGGCCTTTGCTTTTCATGACTTCGAATATTTCTTGCCATTCCCTTCTGGCTTGTAGTGTTTCTGTTGAAAAGTCAGCTGCTAGCCATACTGGGGCTCCCTTATATGATACTACCTCTTTCTCCCTTGCTGCCTTTAGGGTTCTCTCTTTGTCTTTGCTATTTGCCATTTTAATTATGATGTGCCTTGGAGTGGGCCTCACTGGGTTCCTCTTGAATGGGACCATCTGTGCTTCCTGGACTTGTGTGACTCTTTCTCTCCTCCAATTAGGGAAGTTTTCCATCATTACTTTTTCAAACAGGTTCTCTATCCCTTCCTCCCCTTCTTCCCCTTCTGGTATCCCTATTATATGGATATTATAGCATTTCAGGTTGTTCTGCATTTCCCTAAATGCCTCTTCATTCTTTCTGAGTCTTTTTTCATTTTCTTGCTCTTCCTGGGAACATTTTTCTACCTTATCCCCCAGCTCACTGATTCGATCCTTGGCTTCATCTAGCCTGCTTTGGATTCCCTCTACTATGTTCTTCAATTCAGAAATTGTCTTCTTCATTTTCTCTCATCTCTTACTGATAGTTTCTATGTCCTTTTTCATGCTGATATAGTTTGCAGTAAGTTCCTTGTAATTTCCCTGTAGTTTTTTGTAATTCTCTCTGAGGTCATTGAGCTTCCTTAGAATCATTGTTTGGAACTCAGTACCTGATAGTTTACTTGCCTCTGTTTCATTTAGTTCTCTTTCTGGCGATTCCTCCTTTCCCTTCGACTGGGGGGTATTTCTTCATCTTCCCATTATTTGTGAGATTCTTCTTTTTTTCTTCTGCTTCTTTAATCAATCTGTCTTGATTTCCTGACTTTGTGGTGTGAACTTCTATGGTAGGAGACCTCTGTTTTTACTTTCTGGATCTGCCTCTGATGATGTCAGATGTTGTCCTTGTCTGACCTTAGGCAGCCTGCTCCAGACTTCTAGGAATCTACTGTCTGTGGCTCTCTCCTTCAGCTGTTAATCTAGTCACTCTGCACTCAGCAGATTGTCTTAGACAGCTCAGGACAGGGTGGAGTCCCTCCTGGGGGCAGAGCTATTGAGTCCTCTGATGCTGCTGCTGCTCAGGGGAGTGGTCTCTGCCCGAGCAAGATAGTTGCTGCAGCATGGGGGATGAGTCAGCACTGAGATCCTGCCAGCTACTCTCTTAGTTTTCTCCATTAAGCCTCCTTCCCCAGTCTCGCCTCAGGTGTCTGTAGTCCACTTTACCCCCAACCTTTGTCGGAGATCAGGGTAAGTGGCTGCAAATAAAAATATATGTGTTGGCCCTTTAAATGGTTCTTTGCATCTCCAGCTGCCTGTCCCTGGCAGAGAGCAACCCTGCCACTTTTCACAGCTGGCTGTTTTCTGTGTACTTTTTGGTCTGGTGCTGTAGGCTAGAGATCCCCGCTTTTGATTTAGACCTCACTCTTCTCAGGGGGATCCAACTGGCCATTTTAATATCCTTCTGGTGCTGCCACTTGTGGGCACCTAGCCCACCTTCTCGAGTCTCTACTGCACTCCTTACCAGTTAGGTTGTACTAAAGCTGAGCCTTCTGTCTGTCCGAGGTTAAAAGGCTCCTCTCTCACTATTGTACAGTTGTTTGTTCCAGCAGATTTCTCCACAATTTAGTTGTAATTCCTGGTTGGTCCTGGGAGGAGGTCAGTGTGACTTCCACTCACTCCTACACCATCTTGATTCCAAAAAAAAAAAAAAAAAAAAAGCAGTTTTGTGTCTGCTGCAATTCTAAGAAATAAAATGTTAGTAAGATGAGAGAGTTAATATTTATTCCTATCCACACGATAAATAAGTCTTAGGGAATGACCACCCTTTCAAAAAAGTTGTTATTTTTCTACTTACATTTGAGTACTTCCATGCTGTTTCACATCACAGTGAAGAACATATCATAACATATCAAACCACCATGGGCAACTAAAGGTCTTTGAAAACTCATGTATTTAATATCCATCTTAAACCAATCTTACCTTGGCAAGACAAAAGTCAGGCAGAAAGTGGTCCTAACACAGACCAGAGAATCACAAATACTGAAAATTTGTTTCAAAAATCAGTTCTCCTTCACTTCCATTACTGTAAGTGTGGCTTCTAAAAACATCCTGTTCAGTTGGACATCATGGGAACGAGAGCTTAGTAGTGTCATGTCAAATAACCTACTGCTCAAGGAGCTCCTCCTCATTTCTAGGTCATTTCCTTCAGGATATGCTGTTAAGCTCAAGTCCAAGCACACTGCCGATGGGGCTCCAGAGTCTCACATACATTGTACATTTACTTGTAGAGGCAGGGCATAGGAATGTATAAACTTGGAATTGAAATTAATTTTCATGAATTCCCAGTTAGTTCTTATCAGATGCATCTAATTCAGCTTCTGTTTGAATCGTCCCAGTAAGGAGGGCATCATAACACCCCTGAAACCCACATTTTTGAAGGACTCTAAATAGCAGGATAGTCTTCAATTTTACACCAATATTTGCCCACATTAACTTCAACTTCTTCACCCCTGTATTTATGCAGACTGGCCCATTAGCTTCTCTGTCTGATGACTGTCTCATGGCCTGACTCATCCATTGCAGCCTGGGTTCAAGTTTCAAAATATAGACCTATGGGGACAGAAATTGTTGTCTATTTCATTCACTGAATCCCAGATGTCTAGAACCATGCTGGACATATTGTAGATACTCAATAAATACTTTACATGAGTAAATAACAAAATGTCATTTGTTGACGTGCCCATTTTTTGTTTACAACACAATATACCAAAACTTTCAATGCCTCGCAGGGAGTTTAATCTCAAATTAAATTTTATCTAGTTTCTTCCAAAAACCTCATTTATATTGAAATATAAATATAGTTTATATTTAAAAGTTAAAGAACATGCTAAACATTTACTCCTCCTCTAAAGTCACCCAGTTCTCTCCCAGTATAAATTGAGCAGCAAAAAGCTACTATAAAGATTAAATTTAAAAGGTACTATATTATTTTTACACCCCACATAAATGTCTTCCCAGAACAAGAATTAACATAATGCCATCTGCTTTTAAGTAGATTTGGAATATGGAATGGTCGCCAGAAATTAGGGAAACACACAGGAAAAATGTATTTAAAAGTTGTAAAGTTGCCAATTAAGAGATTTTCAATTAAGTGGTAAATTGTAAACAAACCCACAAAATAAATTTCTGTTAGAATAATGTGCTAAAATTTTTAATTTGCCTAGAAAAATAATGTGCTTCATGTATCAGACAATAAACATTATATAAGCCATTATGTTTTGATTTGTTTGCTTGCTTGCCAGGCTGTCAGCGAAATTAGAGCTTAAGTCAATGCATAAGTGTATAAATCATTAATATAACTTCTGGTGTAAATATCCACATGGTAATTCACATACAGAACTCCTGTTGTTTTACGCTTGTTTTAAAGATCCTATTGTATATCTGTCTCTGTCATTACTCTCGCTGCCGTTCCCCAAACCAGCTCACTAACATCTCAGTAAATAACAACTCTAACCCCCCTTGACTTCTTTCTTTTATAGCTCTAATAAAATCCTTCAACGAACACTGTTTTATCTACCTTCAAAATACCTTCTGGATTCAACCACTTTCTTCCCACTCCCACCTAACAACTTAGATCTAAGGTGCCGTCGTGACTCACCTGGGCCTTTACAGTAACAAAGACTGACTGGTCTCCCTGCTTCACTTTTGCTCCCCTGTAGCCCATGCTCCACACAGTAGTCAAAGAGTGTCTATTAAAATGTAGGTCATGAAATGTCACACTTCTTCACTGGACTTTCTAATGGCTGCCCATTGTTCTTATAATAATATTTTATGATGCTCTGAAAAGCCTTTTATGATCCAGCACCTGGGTATTACTCTGACTTTTTTTCTGAAATCTCCTCCCATTGATCACTCCCTTCTGGCCACATAACCTCCTCTGGTTTCTGTAAAATCTCAAGCACACTGCACCTTGGTGCTCTCCCCTCTGCTGTCCTCTGCCTGTAACATTCAACTGCTGAATATTTGAATATTTGCTCGATTCTCTCCACCCTGCTGCTTTCTTCCTTCAGGTCTGTGAGCAAATGTTACCCCTCCTAAGAGAGCGAGCTTTCCTGACCGCTCTCTTCATGCTAGCACATCAGCATTTCTCCCATCTTCCTGCTTTAGTTGTATGTGAAGAATTCTATCACGTATTTGTTTGTTCATTGGTTGGTTTTCTGTCCACCTAAATAAACAGTAAGCTCCAGGAGTCAAGGGGGTTCATGCTTTGTTTGCTGCTTCAGTGAAGCCCTGATGAATTCAAATGAATTACTCCTAAAGTATAAAATTATCCATGAAAGCCAGAGACTTTTGCTTGGCCCCCATTCTTCTGACTTCTCTCCCTACTTGGCAACATAATGCCTCCTTCTCAAGAAAACCCTCCTCTATCTTGGACTGCCCTCTCCTCCCTCCATCCTTTCCTTCAGGACTCTTTATGGCAGACACTGATACATGAATAAATTACTCCCGAAATCCACTTTCTCTCTTTTTTTCATACTAATAAAACTTCCAACTTTTAATTGATCACTCAGATCTCTTATAATAACCCAGCCAAAGCATGACATTTACCAGCCTCCCCTGTAGACTCCCAGGTTTGAGTCAATTAGAAATAAGGTGAAATGCAGAACTTTCTGGAAGCAAACTTGTGTGTCATCCCTGATCCCAGGAACTCAGATGCGATGGCCAGAGCTCTGGCAACTGCCTTAGACCATGAAGACAAAGAAGGTTCACACCTTTGTGATAAGGAGCCATGATCTGGAAATATTCTGGGTCCCTACTTTGTGGAGCCATCATTCTAGACTTAGACTAAGAACCATCAGCCCTTTCTTTATGGCATGAGAGACATACTTCTATTTCATTTAAGCAATTATTTTGTTTTTTCCCAACTGATATATCTCTCTTCACACTTAAGGCAATATTAACACCTTCAAGAGAATGACTCTCAACTTCCTGGGCCCATCCCTGGACTCTCTCCTGAGTTGTAGGCTTACACATCCTGAACCCACTGCCTAAACTTTAAGTCAAAGGGCAACTTGTCATCTTCACCCTCATCCCATGGTATATCTTCTGAGATGCAATCATTTCTCTAAATAATGTCAAAATACCCTAATCAACACCATACTAGCAAGCCAAGCCTGATTGCTTCTATTGCTTACATGGTTCGAATACAAAAATGCCTAAAATGGTGAACATAAAACCCTTTGAAGGATTGCAGATAAACAATTTACATCCATAGATAACTTTCCTGTATCCAAAAACTAAGCTTACAACATCAGTGGCATTAGGGGAAGACAGGAGTTTCAGAAACAGTGAAGTCTACGCTAAACTGAAACTGTATTAGGCTGACAGAGTAGATTCCAGTATTTATGCTTCATAAGCCAACATTAAAACACGAATTGCTTTGCAGAGTAACTGAGATTTAAAATGGACTATTACAAATGCTCCCAAACAAAGCTCGGGAAATATGCTTAAAATTAGTGCTGGCTGGAGGCCCATGGGCTTTATAATCCTGTAATCTTATTTGTAAATTTGTTTCAGGCATAGTGGTAGACTAGACAAAGTAGATTCTTTGCTCTACATTTATCACACTTTTCACTGCTCAGGCACCTACCAACCTGTATTCCTATTGCCTCCCTACTGAAAATATCACCATGGAGCACCCCTTCTCAGGGTCAGTCTTCAGAGGTGGCCAAGAAGTCACCAAAGGCTGGCCTCTGTTCACCTCCTCCCTTCTCCATCACTGGCTCTATCACTGTGCCGCACCTCTGTGCCTCCCCCAAGTCGTAACCAATGTGACGACCTTCGTAGGGTTCACGGGGAAGCTTTTTATCACAGCTTCCTGGAGACAATGCTCCCTGACTTTCACACCTGACTTGAGCAACAACCATGAGATTGGGCAGCCTCGGGACAAGAGGGACACCAGTCAGGATAGTCAATCAAGATAATCACTGGAACTGGTAGGGTCTCATCAACTTTCTCAGGCAAAGAGAGTCCCCATAAACCTCCAGCCTGAAGTGTAAAGGATGCGATTCTGATCAGTGACCACAATCAAAAGTTAATAAAGTTAACCAAGATAAAAGTAACAGCATCAAGTTCTCTGGAAACAACGCATTCTAAACGCACTGCAGTGCAGGCTCCAAGGTTTCACTGACTTCAAAGCCCCTGTGCTGCCTGGGTCTAAGGCACTTGATAGCATTGGTTTTGCACACTCCAAGGGGTTGCTGCCTTCTACTCCATAAGCAAAGCCATAAAACAACCGAGTTATGAACCCTGAGTGCCCTATCTGAATTTTTATCTGCAGAATACATCAACCACCCAAACACAAAATAATAAATCTTATTAAGAATGTTCCAGGCATGAGAATGAGGGGAACATGAATTTAAGAGTAACTTTTTTTGCTACTTAACATTTCTCAAAACTACTATAAATTACCCAAACCTCCTGTATTAATAGACTTTCTTAGAATTTTATGAGCTTCCAACATGGCCTTTCAAGTTCCTATTAAAGAAGATAATTCCTGAGAGATAATAAATTCATGAAAAATCTGTAAAAGTACAGTATGGTAGCTTAAAGGTGTTTCTCCATACAATGTTGAAGAATAAAAATTGCTAATAAAAAATACTCAACAGAAACTTTTGATTAAGAGACAGCCAATATTAATAGGGAGTAATTTCTGACAATAGTTTTAGACAATAGAATAGGAAATATATGATGCTTACCTTCACCCTCCCCCACCCCACCCCACCCCCGCCCCGCCACAGTGCAGAGATCTGTAAGTTATTGTTGTGTTGTTGTTTTGGCACAGCCCTGTAATTTTTTTATATCGACTTTGGAAATAGTTTCCATCAAATCTAGAGACATGCAAATAATGGGAAAAATATTTTAAGGCGTGAGTATAAGCACTTTACTCAAATGGCTATCAGTAATTTTTGCCCTATCTAAGATATTTACGCAGGAGATCCTGGCAGACATGGGAAAAATTAATCTTTTAATAATATCCTGGTAGACATGGGAAAAATTCGCCTTTTAATAAACCTAAAAAGCATGTAAAATGTTCCTCTAGAAAAGCCTAAGATTCTGATAAGAAAATATGGGGAGATCCTTGTATAAACGGTTTTGGTGGAAATCCAGAGGTACTATGGGTAGAAAGATATGGATGGAATGCTTGAAATGCTCCTGTTAATACTTTTGTAGATTCCAACTAATGCTGTACATTTTCCTGAGGGGTTTATATTTATATTTAATATCAGTATAAACCCAAATATTTTTTCTCCTGGCAGCCCAGATGTGAAAAGTTCCTCCACCAAGAGCTCCCAGAAAGACTAAATTCGTTGGATTATAAGTATGTTCTTTCTTCAACTGCTTCCTCCCTCAGACTGAGCGTGACCTGGTCAATTCTCTGTTCCATGTGGTGTTCCAGTTGTACTATTGGGAAAACAGGCCAATGGCCTGCGCCTGCAGCTTAAATAATTACTCGAAATGACTCCTACGTTAAATTCTCACTCATTGTCCACCAAAGGAGACAGACTTAGAAACATGCAAATGATCCAAGAAGACATGAACCAAAGCAGGGCTAGGCGGGCTCATTTAAGGCATGGGTCATTCAGGGGGCTCTTACAAAATCCACGTATTTGCTCTTCTGTTCTTCACCCAGAATCTCATTGCACCTGACATTTCAGTAGATTAAAAAGCCTTGAGGGATACCAAATGCTTATTCTAGCTGATATTTACTTCCCAAAAGTCAGAGCTCTGTTTATGCTCACTTATTGCTATACGCTAAGTAATAGCCTTGTGAAAAGCAGTGAAATCAGGAAAATATGACACTTAGTCAATGTTGTGTCAGGGACCCAGTAGCCCAGCAGCCAGAGCTGCCAAAACACAGCTGCTTGGCTTTGTGACAAGCGCTTGGCCAAAGGAAGGAACCAAGTCCACGCGGGTCTGATAATAGCCATGACACCAGGAACGGGCCAATGGCATTTTGGCCCTGCCAGGCAGAGCGCGTTTATTACCTGAGGCTCTGGAATCAAAAGATCTGGGCTATGAATCCCAGATAAGTTTCTTACCCTAAGGCTCAAATTTTCCATCCAATGCTTACCTACAGAGTTATTCTGAAAGCTAAATGAGAAAAGAAATGCACAAAAGAAACACTTAAACATGTTTATTATTGTTTGATATAATATAAAAGTTTTATATCCATTTTCTCTGCTCAGCTTATAGCAACAATTAAGAAAAACTGGATATAAAATAGCAGCACTTGCCTCAACTTCTGAGGTTCATGCCAAGGAGATGACCCATTCTCATTCCCAACAGTTCACTTAGCATCACAGAGACAAAACATTCAGCTTAATAGCCTGTGGGTCTGAAATTTTACATTATAAAAATATTTTCATTCTGTTTGCTTGTCCAAAAGGAAAAACTCCCATCTGGTGCAATGAGGTTAATCGAGGAGAGCATAAGTAGGTACCACTACAGGCCAGGCTGTTTCCTGCAGATCCGTGGCCGGTCACTTGCATCATGAACATTGCTGACCTACAGGCACCAAGGTGGGAGTCGAAAGGACATCCATCAATAATCAGTAAGTTCAGATCGGAATCATTTGGGTAAATTATTAACCCAAAACATCAGTAGACTGGAGGTAATCATGCTTTCCCTATCTATTCCTAGAGACTACGTATGTCCATCTCTCAGGTAAAAGAGTACATCATTGAAAAGCCTTTGAAAATTGCAGTGCATATTGATAATGTAAAAGCTTGTCATCCAAACAATAAAACTCAGAGAAAGAAGAGATCGGTTCAAGACCAAAACGATCTCTTAGCTTTAATATTGTTTCCCTGTTTAACCCAGGTCATAATAAATGTAGCCTGTACTGCATCAGACAACATTTAAGTTCTGGTACCTTGGATATCATCAAGGCTTGGTTTAGTTTCCTAGGGCTGCCTTAATAAATAGGTTAAAACAACAGGAAAGAATTCTCTTACAGTCCTAGAGGCCAGAAATCCAAGATCAAGGTGTAGACAGTGGTGCATTCTCAGTCAGAGACTCTTAAGGAGAATTCATGTTCTGACTTTTCCAGCTCCCATTGGCTCTAGGTATTCTTGGCTTACAGTCATACCACTCTAATCACTGACCCTGTGGTCACGTCACCTCTTCTTCTGAGTGTCCCCTCTGTGTGTCCCTCATAAGGGCCCTAGTCCTTGGATATAGGGCCCAACCAAATAATTCAGAATGATCTCGTCTCAAAATTCTTAACTTAATTAATCTACAAAGACCCTTTTACCAAATAAGTTCATGTTCACATGTTCCAGGAATTAGGTTCTGACCATATATTTAAATAAATAAATAAATAAATAAATAAGCTGCTTAGGTATCATCGTCTGAACAACTAAAATGAGCACAATGCATTTAACTTTTACCCTGTTACGTTGTTAAGGTCAGATGTAACTATGGTTCCCTCATAAGAAAAAACAAACAGAAAACAAGTTCTGTCATGATAAAAATAAGTGAAGAGCTATTAACTACGAGGCTGACATTAAAAAACACTGGAAAACAAAAGACTTTCTATGGATTGGTGTGTTAGTTTGCTAAGGTTATCATAACAAAGTATCGCAGACTGGGTGATTTACATAAGAGAAATTTATTTTTTTCATAGTTCTGGAAGCTAGAAGTCCAGGATCAAGGTGTTGGCAAGGCTGGTTTCTTCTGAGGCCTCTCTCCTTGGCTTGCAGACAGCCATCTTCTCCCTGTGTGTTTCCATGGTCTTCTCTCCATGTGTATCTGTCCAAATTTCTTCTTCTTGTAAGGACACCTGCCATATGTAACTAGGGCTTATTCTAATAACATCATTTTAGCTTAATTACTTCTCTAAGACCCATTCTCTAAATATAGTCATATTCTGAGGTATTGAGGGTTAGGACTTTAACACACAGATTTTAGGGTAACAGTTCACCCCATAACAGCCAGCAAACTTTTTCTCAAAGACCCAGCTTTGCAGGCCCTTTGGTCTCTGTCACAACTACTCAATTCTACCATTGTAGTTTGAAAGCAGCCACAGACGATACAAACCAATGTGTATGATTGTGTTCCAACAAAACAAGCAAAGAAAAAAAAAAAGAAAAAGAGAGAGGATGAGGTTCAAGACACAAACATAATTGAGTGACCTTCTGGCTTTAGTGTTTCTCCCCACAAATGGGGTTTCTGGCTCAGGGACACTGAACCTCCAGGCACAGGTGCTTCGTGGAGGCCATGGAGGCACACCAATGCTGCTTTATTCTGTTTTTCCTTTTTAGAAATATTTTTACTTTTTATTGTGGTAAAAACATGTAATATGTATTATGATTTGCCATCTTCACCCATTTTAAGTGTGTAGCAAATTAGCCTTGTGTGTAGATTTCTAGAACTTTTATATCTCGCAAGATGGAATCTCTGGACCCATTAAACTGCTCTCCATCTGCCCCTCCCTCAACCCTTGACAACCACCATTCCACTCTGCTTCTATGAATTTGACTGATTTTTATATAAGTAAGATCATGCAGTCTTTTTTGGTAACTAGTTCATGTCACTAAGCATATAGCCCTCAAGTCTCATCCATGTTGTAGCATATGACACAATGCCCTCATTGTTTAAGGCTGAATAATATTCCACTGTATGGATACGTCATGTTTTCTTCATCCACTCATCTTTAAATGGACATGTAGGTTATTTCTACACCTTAGCTGTTGTGAATAGCCAAGTGAACACTGGTATGCAAATCACCTTTAAGACTTTTTTTCAATTATTTGGACATATACCAGGAAGTGTTGCTTTTTGGATACCCCTGATTTTTATCAGCAAGGGGAAAAATGCTCTCATTCTCTTATTTTGGAGACAATTATTCTGGAGGGTTGTTTCTGTACTCTCTTGAGGAATAATTGTGCGCCATTGGTGAGATGTAGGGCTGGAGAACAGAGAGAAGTGAAGCAGGCAACAAACCGAGACACTCATAGAAACTCATTTTTCCTCCTGACCCCTAAGTATCCATTAATATTAACAGCTCTTAGATGTGGGGCAAATTTACCCCTTAAGTAGAAAAATATCGTTTTATGGAAAGTAAGAGTCTGTGAAGGAACTGGATTTCTATGTTCTTAATTGATCTTGAAATTTTGCATATGGGCATAATTTAATTTTCCAAGGTCTTTTGGGGATCTTTACCACCATTAACCTGGAGCTAAGTATACCCAAGGTGGAGAAGAAAATAAGAGCTTCCACTTGCTGGATGAAAAACTGAAATACATAGAACCCCGATCAGCAACAGTAAGCAGTGAAAGGTACGTGAGAAGTCCTCATACAGTAACCATGGAAGGCCTGTTAACCAAGGGCCTAGCAATATTGTCTCTGAATCAGTAGTGGTTAGGGAGCAATGGGAACTATTATGGATTAAAATCATGGCTCCCATAAAAAATCCAAAAGTGCAAGGGGCTCAGGTATGGTGGGCTCAAGATATCATCAGATCTTGATCTCTCTTACTGCCTCTTAGAGAAGTTCTGCCGTATGGCAAATACTATGACCACCAAAAACCCAGCACGCACCGAACAATTCTACGAGAACAAGAGCATCCCTCAATTGCTCCAGGCATAAAAGTCCCAGTGACAGCTCTGGTGAGTGTGCTTGGGCCATGCGTCTGTCCCCAAACCAACCACTGGGACAAGGGCCAGTGGAGAAAAACAAGAGTTCTGTTTTAGAAAATGAATGAAGAAATATTAACTATCAGAAAACAAAGAGGCTTTAATGTTTAATCAAGAGGGTAAGCTGGGTTGTTCGCCGTGGCCTCTTTCAGCTCAGAACTTCCTTCCCTGGGGAAACTACACCAGGCCTAAGCCCTTGGCCACCATTACTTTATCTGAACAGGTTACAGTGTCCACTTGGTGATAAAGGAAAAAAGTGAGTTGCTGGTTAGAGGGAGTGGATTTCCTTACATGGAAGTCACTGGCTTTTTGCACCATACATAGTTTTTCTTTTCGTTGACAGTTACAATTGCATAAGCTAGAGTACAGCAACGTGGGGGTGGACAGGGGTGATGAGAAAAGGTCTCTCTGAGGAGATGGCATTAATGTTGAGACCCGTGTAAAAAAAGGAGAGTCACGCCATGACCTGGGGGAAGGGCATTCCACATTCAGAAGTGGCTGGTGCAAAGTCTGAGATGACCCTGGTGCCTTCGGTGCCAGAAAGAAGGCACACGCCTGGGCCACCAGTCCAAGGAAACCATGCTGGGTTTCACAGGGTCCCGGCTGGTCCTCTTTCCTCTCTGACCTTGTTTCTTGACACCCTCCCCTGAACCCTGCACACAAGCTACCTTGCATTTCTAATACTCCAGGCATCCTTCAGCCTCAGTACTGCTTGCTAGCTCTTCTCTCTGGAGTGCTCTTCCATTGTATTAGCCTACCCGACTCCCTCTTCCCTTCAAGATTTTGCTCAGTGTTCACTCTTTAACAAGGCCTGCCTTACCTACCCTATTTAAAACTTTATCACACTCTCTGTCCCACCAGCTCACCCACACACACCCAGTAGCCTTTGTCTACTATATTTTTTTTCCTTCCCAATTTAGCTTCTTCTAATATGCTATGGACTTATCTATTGTGTCTATTGCTTACTGCCCCTCCTTCCAACAGCATATAAGCTCTGTGAGAGATTTTGTTTTGTGTTCACTGATTATCCCAACTGTCCAGGACTGTATATATTCAAATATGAATTTTTTGCATGTAAGAGTGGAAAGAGAAGAAAGGTTTGTCTTCTCAATCTTATGTTCTTAGTATGAAAATACTGTATTTGCTTTTGTCCTGCAGCCCTACATCTGCCTCCAAGTCTCTAATGTCTGGTATATATTTTAGAGCCTCATGCCCTGAATATTAGGCTTGCATGTAATTGCAGAATATTGCCCTGAGAAGAGGCCAAATCCCACTGTAACCACTTTCAGGGACTGTGCTGTTCCTTTCACTGCCCAGAACTGTAATATACAGAAAGCTACTGGAAAGAGGTCAAGGCCAAGGATGGAAATACTTCTGTGGGTAGTAGTGTTAAGCTATGATGTTTCATTGTAATACTACTGATTGCAATTGGATTTGAAATAGTTTGCTCTTTAAAAAATTTTCTTTTGAGATAGCAATTCCTAACATCTTAGCATCTAACATAGATCTTAGCATCTGTCAAAATTTATTAAAAAAACCAAATTTACACAAAATCTGAATTTACAAACAAGCCATAGCTGTGTTTATTCCTTCTTACAGCTCCACATGGCTTATCTTTGACTTTTCCTAACTTACAGGATATGTATTCCCTAGAGAAGCTGGACATTTTTGTTTGCCCATTACATCAATGGTGTAGGGTAAATCGGAAGGGTAGATTCTTTATTATTATAAGATTTAACATTAAGATCAACTTTTATAACATTTTACCCAAAATTTCCTGAGGAGGCTAAAAAAAGAAATTCTACAAAAATTTGTATGTATATTGGTGTTGGGGCGGGGATTAGCATAAAGTAGTTACAAAAGCTTCCTACTGTGTATATGTTGATCACGGGGAAGGAGGAAGCTGGAAAACAGATTCCCATGATCCTTAAGGACCAGAAGAAAATGCAGGCCCACGGGCTTCCTCATTCTCCAAATTGGAAATATCTATGTTGTCCAAGTTCTCCATCTTTCTTATAATCAGCGCAGCAGCTCCTGAGACAGTGCGTTCCTTCAAAAGTGTACCAGGCTTTTTGCAACTATAATAACACAAGATGTCTTTAATTTAGGAGGTCCTAAGTATCTTCTACTCTTTGGGGACATGGGACTAATTGTGGTAGCTCCAACCATGTTGGTTGTAGAAATTGAATCAAAGTGTAAATACATTATTTTGTTTAAAATACACCCCCATAAATGTTCATTTTGTATACTTTTAAGAAGAAAAAAATATCTGCCAGTGAAACTATGACCAATGTTTTCACATTACTTAGGATATTTACTGTATACGTGTAAGTATAAATGTTTATAATAAATTATTCTTATGCTTATATTATGTGTATAAATGAAATAAAATGTAAAGGAAATAAATTGGTTAAGGTATTCCTAAAACTTCTTCCAACTCAGAGCTCAACCTTCTGAAAAAAATTTTATCTCGGAGTATGGCCAATACAACACTCTCCAAGAGTTCTCCACTTTTTCTGGATTTGCTGCCAGTCCTCTGACATCCATCCCGAAAGCTTCGTTGTTAGTACTTTCTTCATCTTATCAAGTTATCAACTGAAAGTTTTCAGACAATAACTGGAATTCAGGTCCTTGGTCAAATGGTCTATTAACAGTCAGTTAACAGTAGCCTCCAGGGACTGCAAATGATACTGTACCTCACTTGGAATTATAACCACCTTTCTCATAGGCAGGTCTTGAAAAGCTCTTGATTGACAGCAACTGTAAGACACTGTAAAATGCATCCTAATTTCAAAGATGTTGAATGATTTTTAAAAGTGTATTTTTGAATTAAAATAATAATTCTTCTATCATATCCTAAAATGACAAGATGGGAATAAAAGACCCCTGAAAGAATGTCAGCCCCCTTTCTACTGTTTCTCTATAAAATCAACATGCTAGGAGATATTTACTGAATTTTTAAAATTTAAATAAGCTAGCATGGCCATAGTCACACAAGTGCACACTTTACATTATACAAATTCAATATCAGTGCTTTGGAATCTGCTTTCTCAAGACTGCAGGTCTCAAGAATACTTGCATTCATTTTCTGAGCCATCTGTGTTGATGAAAACTATGTAAAAATGAAGGAGCAATAAAAAAACTTAAAAATCCTTACAAAATAATGACAGTTTTAGCTCCTGGAGCTTCTATCAACCAAAATATAGTGAATTTCATCTGCAGCACATTTTTAGTAACTTCAACACCTCCAATCCATTTCAGAAGTAGATGGGAATAAATTTTAAATAAATTAAAAGGCTTATTACATTTCTTCATAAGTTGAACATTTTATTTTGCATCACTAAAATCCAGCCTGCTTTTCTGTTAAATAACGGTCAGTTTTAAGAAATCCATACTAGCATTTTCATCACAATTCTTGACCTCAATTGAATTGGCAAATGAAATTTTTGTGCAAGAGATATTATCCAAATGGAAAATTTTTTTGAGCCCTGAAGTGTTGTATTACTTATTGGAGCCTTGGAAACAAATGGAAAATATTTACCAGCCCATAATTTTTAGTAGCCTGCCTTCCCCAAAAGTGTAGGCACATAATAAATGAAATAAAACCCATATTGCTTTCCACTCAGCCTGGCACAAAATGTACTTGCATTTAGATGAGTAATAATATTCAAGGATTTCCTCCCTCACGCACGTTCTAAATTATAAACAGAACCAAGTATCAAACAGAATAGCAGCACCGCATGGGTGTGGAGGAGGACTCAGCAGATTCAAGACCGGTACCCACTTTCAAATCACTGTAGGTGCCATATATTCTCTTGTTCATCTTTTCACACCCTCATAGTGAGTGAAGAATGGTTTTGTTTGCTTTTTGTTTGCTGCTGTTGCTCCCTGGGAGGGCGGAGGAGCCATAATATTACTATGCCACTAACCAGACAACTAAGAAGCATTGGGATTGCACAGTAAAAGGAACTCAGGTGAACCACGTACACCCCACGGCCATCTGGACCGAGTCCTCTGGATAGCCACGTGGTGCGCTGCAAGGTGGAGCTTGTCTGCGTCCCCTGTCTGTAGGATGTCATCACGGGAGACAGGGAAGAGAAGGTGGTGGCCAGTCCTTGCGTCCCTCTGCACCACGCACTCCCCTGCTTTCCCCATTTGTGTCTCTTGTTCAAAAGGAGAGGAAGATGCATTAAAGGGATGGAGGAAATTGTTACTTGTCCATTTTTGAATAACCATTTTTTATTCTGAAAAAAATAATTACCAGGCCTAATAAATCCACAAATACCTCCACATATGGAATATTTAAAAATTACAGAATACAATATTAGAGCCTCAAAATATTGTGTGACAGTTTCCTCATTCCTATAGATGAGAATTTTAAAATCTCTTGAGTTACAGAAGCCCAGAGTAAAGCCAATCTAAGGTTAGTCGTGGACCTCAAAGCTGTAGGTGACTAAAAGATCTTGTCTGCTTCTCTTATTTTGCAAATAAGGAAACAAAGTCCACAACGCTGAGTGTTGCCCAAGATGACACACTGGAAGAACTAAAACCAAAAGCAAGATTCCAGGCTCCCAAACCAGCACCTGCCCTTTCACTATAGTAACGTGTGATGGCAGAACCTCCAAGACACATGCACAGCGGGCGACTTCAACTTCCTTAGGCCTCACCTGATTTACTTAGAAAAAGCCTAGAATCGAAATTCTCAGGACATTGGATGCCTAAATACCAAGAGTCAGAATGCATCTGAACCAAAGTATTCTTAACAAATAATTAACATTAATCCAGCACTCATTGGTAGCTCTAAAACTCATTACTGACATTAATTAGCAGTACTACACAATATTCCTTTGAGGTAAGCTAAGCATTATTAACTTTGCAGAACAGACGAGGGACCCAGGGACACATTGTATGTGTTTGTTGCCAAGTGCCCTAACTAACAAAACTCAGAGATGTGCCTCACACCTAATAATTCTTAGGAGAGTGGTGGTATTGTAAAAGCGCTAATTTGTAAATGCGGCTTTCAGTGCCTCTGGATGTCAGTGCCCATGTATCTTTATTTTATTTTAATTGCATAAAATTTTAGAATTTCAAGCATCGCATTTTATAGATGAGAAAACTCACACCAAGGGGAGTTAAATACTCCTCATTGGGGAAAACTTTTATTCTTCTTCATTTATAGAATCAGTGTAAGATTCAAAAATTAATAGTACTGATACATATGAAGGCGTACTTTCACAGACCACTAAGCCAGACTGATTTACTTACTACTGTGTTTAATCTGTTAATGGGATTCTGCAAAAGAACAGTATGGTGTTTGAGTTAAAATATTCACGATTTCTATTTTTCAAAACTAAAAAAGTAAGAAAAAAGTGAAAAAAAATAATTGTCCACAGCCAACTTTAGGCTAATAATTATGTCCAGCTCATTGCCTGCAGGACCAGTTAATCAACAGATATCTGCCCGTCCCCGGCTGATGCCACACTGTGTAGGGGCTGGTCATCTGGGAGGGAACCAGACACACTTGAGCTCTGCCTGCCTGCAGCAGTAACTTAAAGGTAATAGAGATAATAAATTGGGAAATATGTTTTTATGAGCTATGATTATCTCTAATCTTGACCGTAAAACATCCAACCAAGATTTTCCATTCACCTATTATGTGTATTATTACCCTGTGCAATGTACTAGGAGTCAAGCAGTGCCTTCCACGTGGCTGACAGCCTGGTGGAGCTTACTTAGAACAAGGTTTTTAAAAAAATGTTTGGGGACGGCGTTCTTTGAGAGGAGCTGGCTTGCATTGATGATAGGAGCTCATGGTTACTGAGCATTTTACTGTACTCCAGATTACTTTGTTTTATTGTTACAATCTTATGAGGTAGCTATTATTGGCACTGCTTTATAAATGTTAAAACTGAGGTAAAGAGAGATGAAATAACTTACCCAAGGGGCAGAGCAGGGATTCATACCCAAGCCTGTGCGCTACCCAAGTCCACGCTCTTATCCCCCGCTCCTGTGGAATTGGGACTGCACTATTCAGTGCTAATTTTATATTTTTTGTCTTAAATAGAGGATCCCCATTTTCAATTTGTTAGTGTAGAGGGATATCAACCCCTTTCTACAACTCCACAGAAATATTGACTGGTTGCTCTGAAATTCTCGATAAAATCTAGAGAACACATCAGCAGACCCTGTTGATCTGAATGCCCCAGGTTTTCCAGATAGTCTGTAAGAAGTTTGCTTCTTCTTCTAGTCTGTCATTCCTTCAAAACCCAATCAGGTCCCAACTGTAACTCCGCTTTGATATTTCTATAGAAGATAAGTAAAGAAGATATTGAGTTTGTCTACCTTTAAATAACCATCTATAATTAGATTTCTCTTTCCTCAACATGAGAGATGCAAATTTTTATATAATTGCTCTTTTCTATTTAATAGCTTCTGATGAAGTCCCTTACCAAATAATCTTCTATTTAGCTGGAGCACTCTTAAAATAGCACTATTTCCATGACCCATGAAAGACATTGAATACTTATCTCCCAATACACTTTCTTGGATAACGTTTCTCTAAAGTCTTTTTGGTGTTCTAATGTGAATAAGACAGGAGTGGAAATGAGATCTAGAGAGGGAGAGAGAGAGAGAGAGAGAGAGAGAGAGAGAATGCCTATAACGTTAATTGTCCAAGAAACATGGATTTGGGGAGAAATCTTGAGTAAAATATTTCAGCAGAAAAATAAACATAGACTGCCAAATTACACTGTTATTCTTGCTAGAGATACTCATTTGTCTTTTTGACCTTAACCAGGGCTCATTAATAGCTATTACATTTCTTATGAAATATAAATGAGAGGGTATAGGATACTGTCATATTAGAAAATGTATTATAAAAACCACCAGTTGAAGAACTAAATTCTAAATGTGGCTTCTAATTTACAAAAAGCTCCTCTAAGAAAAAATATAATGTTGTAACTCTTGAGTCAAAATTTTCACAAAAATATAAGGACTTAAATTTGGGGACAGATACTAACAAATTGTTTCATATTAATCTCACTTCGTTCAGGCTGCTATAACAACATATCATAAATTGGGTGGCTTATACACAGTAGAAATTTATTTCTCACCATTCCGGAAGCTGAAAGTCTGAGATCGGGGTGCTAGCATGGTTGGGCAAAGGTCCTCCTCTGGGTCAATGACTTCTAGCAAATAGGTAACATTTACTGAGCGCTTCCTGTGTGCCAGGTGCTGTGCCATGCATTTACATGTATCATCCCATCTGACCTTCACAACAGCCTCATGACACTGGCATTATTTTATTATCATTTTACAGATATATAAAATGAGGCTTAGTAGATACATTGAACAACTTGACAAAGAGCAACTATTTTGTTGTCATGAAACCAGAATTTGACCCCAGGCTGCTTGACTCTAGGACCGTTTGCTCTAACCGGTACGTTAAATAAAATATATGAACAGGAATCACACACCTTATATTTTAAACACTCTTGTACATAATGCTTTTTTTTATTTCTTCGAAGCAGAAAATATAAATAACATCTATTCAAAGAAGAGTGCTTTCCATTTGGAGAAGCACTAAGCAAGAATAAAGAAAAGGATGGGTTCACATGAATTCATATCAAAACTATGAATCAAAACAAAGATCTAAGGTCATTTTGTTTGAAGTTCACCTTTCTATTAGTTAAAGATGAAAGTGTCCTCGAAGACAAATTTAGAATTCCTAGAACAGCTTGACCTTTAATATTTATGTCATCACACAAATGTACTTTGGTATCATTATCTTATTATCATTGGTATATTTTCATTTTTCATCCTTCTCTGTTCATTAATCAGGCAAACATCCTGTAAACAGCTAAATTTATACAGAAATATAAATAGAATAGAGTTCATTGGTTCCTCACCAAAATATCATGAGATCCATGGGGAGAAAATTATGTTACAGAAACTTCAGCTTGGGGAGCAGCCTTTCACAGTTACTATCACTTTATCTCAAATTATTATTTTTCCTTAAATAGACTATGAAACTAAGAGCTTAAAAAATATAAATAGTTTTAAAAAGCAGTGAATTGCTTCAGAAGTCAACAATTAGCAACTTTTGAGATAAAGTAGGAGAAGAGATTATCTAATGGTAATAAGTTTAATTTGCTTTATTTTGTTTTTGAGTGTTTGCCATGTGCTAAATCCTTTACATGGTTTATTCTTGGATTTCCCCAGAAGCAGTCTCCAAGGCAAAGATCCAAAGGCGCATGTTTATCACAAGGTGTAGAAAAAACTGGAAGGAGGGTAGACGAGACAGGACAGGGAGGCAGCCACTGAACTATGCACCATCAAGCCAGTTACCACTGTAACAGAGGGGAGCTTAATCTTGCAGGGAAGGGCTAGAAAGAATAATAAAACACATGCCTCCCAGTTATCACTCCTGAGGGATAAAGGAGTTGGGGTATTTACATACCAGCTGCCTTCAGTCATTATTTGTAAAGCACTCCTTTGTCAAGAATTTCCTAGACCTTCAGAGCTGCAGTCCTACACAACTTCAAAGAAAACCTCAGGCAGAGATGTAGCCTAGACCATTGGAAGCTGACTTGCAGGCAGGAAATAGGGAGACTCAACAGCTTTAGGCAGTGTACCTACACATGTGCTACAGATGATCTAGTTTAATTTCTTGTCATAATCCCAATCACTCTATGAATTTGGTGATGTTTTTATCCCCATTCTGAAGATGAGGACATTGAGGCTCAGAGGTGTGGAGTAACTTGGCTGTAGCCACACAGCAAGTAAGGGGCAGTGCTTGCTGCAAAGTAGGTAGACTGCCTCCAAAGCTTGTAAGCTTAGATATTACTCTTCACAGTCTCCCAAAAGTTATTGTCTAAGAAGACATGTCTATATCCTATTTTCTCCAGCCAAGGAGATCTGGTAGAAATTCATTTTCAACACTTCCATCATAAAAGTGCTGGGTATTTTTAGCTCTAGCACAACTTACAGCACTTCGTATGCACTGAACAAATGAGGAATGAGTGAATGAATGGACTCTATAAGGTTAACCATAAATACCTGTCCGTGTAATCCTTATTTCTAAAGAATTCTATGAGCTTTCAGTTTAAAAGAAGGTCACATAAATTCCACTGTTTGGCCATATTTTGTTGACCACTCCTCCCACGTGCAGGACCACAGCTTTCTACAAAGGACGCCCAGGTATTACTAAAAGCCTCACAAAAATATCTCACATGGACTCCCAGACCACTCCAGTTACAGACTGTGACAGCCACTACCTTTCCTCCAGCCCATCCCTTCTCTGCTGACTCCTCCACACCCGCCAGGTGCCGTTGCTTCTTCCAGACATTTCCCATGCTTCCCTGGGTGCCAGTGCTAATGCCCGGCAGCCCCATAGTGTGGCTTCGGTGTGAGGGCAGGAGACAACAGAGCAATACTGCCGTGTTTGCTAGTATCTTGTATGGAGCAGTTAGTGGGAAAATTCTCTGGGTATTTACTCTCAGTTTCCTTTTTCCCCAGGACCTACACAGGAGTCCATAGAGTATTGGGCCTAAAGGGAATATAGGATGACTAAGGCTCTGTACCAAGGCCAGACTCGGCTCCTTGACTCCTTCGCATGGATCCTTCCCCGGAGAGCTTCCTGTCCTTGCAGATTTGGGGATGTTCAACCAGCCGGTCTGCCCTCATCTAACCCCAATGTTACAATAATATTCCATAATATTCCAGCTGGGCCACCCCTCCCCAGTATCTCTGTTTATACTTGGTAGAATACATAACATTAATATTTCATGCATGATTACATATTCAGCATCATTGTATAGAAGATTGGGAATATTAATTAATAATGGTATTGCTGGCTGATATTTTCTTCAGTCAGTCTCTAACCTTCTAACATGACATTCACTATATCTACAAATATATTCAAAATATTTGCATAACAAAAAATAAACTGTTAATTTAAAAAAACCTACTTTTAAAATTTGCCTAAAACCTACATTAAAGAACCTGGCAGACCCACAGGATTTATTTTCTTAACCTAACAGTATGATACCCGAACATTCTAATGAAAGATGCAAAGGGGTTCTGCCTGAGCCGGGAAGAATGAGTCCCAAGGATGAAATTTCAAGGCTTGAGGCAAATACATAAGGGTGGCATTTTGAGCAGAAGAACTTTCCCTGACATTTCTCGAACGTGCAGCTAAGCCTCAACTCCAACCATAAGTGAAGCTGAACAAAAAATGAAGAGTCCTATCTTAAATGTTGACCTTTTCAAGTCAAATGACAATGTGCTCTTTTGAGTGGTAATCTTTAAATGCAAAAAAATTAAACAGCATTCACAAAAAGCTTCCATTTTCAGAAAGACTGGTCTCCTATAAAGTGTACATAGATGGGTTACTACAAATATAATTGTATTTAGTTTTTAATTCCTCTCTGAAAAAAAGCAGTACAAATAATTAAGCAAACCAAAGGCAGATGTTATTTTACAAATGCACATCAGATTCCTATAATGTGCGCATAAAATCCATGTAACTCTGTGTAGTGAGAAAAGTGAAATTTTAAATTAGAGAAAAAGTTTAATCCAGTGCCCACAAGACTAACATATAGGTAAAACAAACAAAAAAATTTAAAAACCTCTGAAATCAGTAGGAATCTTATGATCATTATTAGACAGGAAGCCATTGTGATGGAATTATTACCACCTGTGCATGAACATCACACATTATGGTTCAGAGGACAGTTCTGGGGACAATAACAAAGCAGCCTTTTCAGAAATACTGTATCGCCTACACTCTTGCTGGCAAAGAGTCAAACTCAGACTTCCACAACTTAGAATTGAAGAGCGATTCCAATTCGTATGGTTGTGGGTGTGCAATTTTCGGTGTACCTTCTCTGATTTATTTTGCTTGTATTCAATATTTTCTTTTTTGTGTATAAAATAATTACTGTATGTCATAAAAACCTACACTTAAGTCTAAAAGCACTCTTAATGTTTAAATTAAAAAGTGTGATAACAAATCATTATATCACCATTTGACAGTGCTTTTCCTTTCTTTATTTTTTTAAATTTTGTCCCAATTCCTCCACCTCCTTCCCCTTTGGCAACCATCCTCTTGCTGTCTAACATAAGACACAACACAAAAGAGCAATGAGTTTTACAATTAATGACATTGTAAGTTTAGTGAAACACTATACTGCACAGTTTAAATAATCTTAAGTGATTTCATTCTTGAAAGGACTTAAATCTACATGGAGTACCTGTGTCAATTAGCAATCCAAACTAGTGATCCAAGATGCATAACAGAACTCACTCTCAAAATTGGTTAGAACAATGAAGGAAATGTAAAATATCAAGTAACTCAAAAGTCCAAAAGGAGTCCTGGGCTTCTGCCCATGTTTAATTCAGCAGTTAAAATAATGTAAGTCGGAAGTCTAGTGTCCTTCCGGCATTCTGCTGTGTCGCTGTGGGGTGAGTGCCATCTTTAAGTAGAGAAACGGCTGCCGTGATCCCAAACTTTACATCTTCACGTCACACTAACCAAGGAGTGCCCCTCCAAAATTCACACGCTGAAGCCCTAAGCCACAGTACCTGGGGATGCGACCGTATTTGGAGATGGGGCCTTTAAAGAGGTAATTAGGTTAAAATGAAGCCTTTATGATGGGTTCTTACTCAGTCTGACTGGTATCCTTAAAAGAAGACATTTCCACACACAGAGACACGAGGATATTCTAGCAGCCTGAGCTGACACACACAAAGCAAGAGAGAGATTCTTCCTGTAGCTGCTGCAGACAGAAGGACTATCTTTTCCCAGCAACAGCAAAAGTCTCCATCATGTTATGTTGCTTCTGGTTAGTGAACAAAAACATGGAATAGGTCCCTTTGCTCCGGCTAATCAGGGCCCACTCTAGAGGGGGAGTAAAGCTGATTTCACCCAACCCATGGCATAAGAATGTTTTCCCCTGGGTGGTTCTCCAGTGAAACTTGTACTGGGCACAGTTCCCAGAAGAGGATACATAGGTGCTGATCATGGAGACTTAGCAAGTCTGAGTCTCTTTCCAGGTTTGTATGAGTCAGCAGTCGTTCAATCCAACTTTGCCTCGCTCTCCATTGTCTAGTGTTTTCCATGTCTTTCCCCAGCTTAAGAAAGTTAGAAGGAACCAGGCTTGTGAATGGAGAGAGGAGGACTGTTTGCCCTAGCAACACCTACAGTTATTAAAAAAGAAAAAAAAACATATAAAATATTGGAAGGAAGAACAGTAACCTCACCCATAGATCACAATTATGTTTTTTGTTCCCCCTCCTCCAAAAGCTCCATGCCATGACATAGGGTCCAAAACATTTTTAAAAATTGCCGTCTCAGGATGTGATGCTCATGAGTGGTCTTTTAGGTTTTCTGTACCCACCTTTCTTTCCACCAGTATCAGGGAGAATAAAGTGCTCTGGGAGAAGTGGGTGAATATATTTTTTTTGACCCCCACAGCTCACAAAACTTTTTTGGGACAATTTTGGTGTCTAGTGGAACTTTTCATTGGACCCCTGTTCTGGTTCCCTGACCAGGAAGGCTCGTCCATTTCTACATACTGACCAAAGGATGTTCCTGATGACAGCCTGGAGCTCTTGTTGTAGTAGGAATTCTAAAAAAGCCATTCACCCCTTTCCTGCATACTTGGATTGTGCAAAGGCTCTCTCTGAGCGAGAACCAGAATCCTTCCTGAGCCTCACAGCTGCACATCCTAAGGAGGCTGAGCACATTGTCTCAACCCAGCCCCTAAACACTGTGAGTCCCATCATGCCATAGTGGCTTTCATATTTCAAGGGTATACAATTTAATGTATTCATCTCTAATGAATAGAAGTTTCCTTACCACTGATTGCAGAGCTTTGAAACAAGGCTGGGGTGTGTCCATTTCTATTTTCAACCACCCCGATGTTTCTTTGAACACAACCATGAACTGTCTGTCAAGGAGGTCTCTGTAATGGGCATTTTCTCAGTCTCTCTGCAACTTCTAGCCTCCCCTAAGGCCTTTGGAGACAAGCTACGAATTCTTTTACTGCTGTAGAAGGAAAAAAAGCAGTCACTGAGTAAACGTTAGGAATAGCATACTAAAAATGCCTAATCTGTACCCCTACAAGAGTTCTTTGTTTTTTCTGCTGAATAGTGATTGACATTTTGGGGGGAAAGCTTCCTCTTGTTAGCCAAGATAGGTTCATTTTTCCCTACCACTATAACAGTGCTGAAAAGTGAAACAGCATGGGACAGTGGTAGAAAGTCTAGAAGAGAAACCTGGCCCTCTTCTGCCCAGCTCGGCTCAGGTTCTTCACCGTAAAATAAGGGCATCCATATTGGCTTTTGGTCCATTGGGCAAATGTTTACCAAGTTTCAGTTTCATGTCAGGCACTGTGCAAGGCACCCTGAGTGACCACAGTGCTGACCTCAAGAATGCACAACCCAGTAAGAACAGGTAAATAAGCAAACACCTAGGATACAAAGGCATAGAATTTAGCATAGGGCACAAAGTGATAAACATCACATATTATTAAAAATCCTATTAGCCTATAAATAAACTTTATATATGCTATTGACATCCTTATTTTAATTATAGATGATCCTAGTGTAGAATTCCAAGCTTGTTAAGACCTTTGGTTAAGCACAACTACCCATCACCTTATACAAAGGCAAACTTTCCAAAGACAATTAAATTGTTAGAGAAAATTATAGAATTTATCAAAATAGAATCCTTGGCAAATATAACTCAATATAACAAAATAGACTAATGATAATTACATTTTAAAAACTGGAAACTATATCAGATGTTATTTTTTAAACCATATAGAAACATTTTTATAGATTCATATAAATTTCCAGATGGAGTCCTTCTAGAACCATATTATAAAAGATACCAGTATTTTTAACTATAACATTTTAATTGTAATACATTTTCATTGAAATCCTGTTTTGCAAAACATTTACTTAAGGATTTAGCAATTTAGTTTTAGTGCAGAAATCCAAATTCTGATATGATTTAAATATGCATGCCCATAGTTCTAATTTTTCATTTTGTAGTAAGTGTTTTTAACACTCAGAGTAAAGCAAACACACACACACACTTTATATCCTTAGATGTTAGGTACGTAATAATTTTTGTAGCTTCATTTTGCTGTATTTTTTCTTACTATTAACTTTTCAAATGTAAATGCATGCCTCCACCTCTCTTCCAAAAAATCCACAAATTTAGGATAAATGTTTTGACAGAAAATAATGAGTTCAATTTTTCATCTTTCTAGAACCTGGGCTCTTGCTATTGTGTAATATTTTAATTTTTTTTTTCAAAAATAGCCCAATCTCTATCATAAGATGCTTACCAGTAACTTGGGGTATGGCTTCTTACCCCGAGTTAAATTTCTGTCCTTGAGCTTCATGTTCTGCTGGGTGGAAAAATAAGAAGAAAAAGAAAAATTACTTTAAAACAGTTTGATGCATTTCTAGTTATTCAGTTTAGACATTTGGTGTTACCCTGTCATCTAGCTAAGAAAAATAACCATATTCTATCAAAATCTTCAAATACAAATTAGTCACATTTAATTTTTTAACCATATATGCTTGTTTGGAAGGCACATTTCCAAAGGGATGGTTTTGAGATTATACACTTGAAACACTCCAAGGTATCTTTTCCTTCTCAGATTATAAAATCATTTTATCTGTAAATGAATACAAATTAAAATGGGACTGCTTAAATTCCAGCCTCTGTTCAAAGTCTCTTGTTAAGTGAAGATTCTTTTTTTAAAATAACAGTAATTCTTCTACCTCCGAGTTGTTTGTCATCTAAGTTCACTGTGAAGAGAGTTATGGTCAACCCTTCATATCTGTGGGTTCCATGTGTGCAGGTTCAACCGGCCACAAATCAAAACTATTGAAAAAGCATTACATTGTTGCTGACCTGTACTATGCAGTTAGGCCTATGACGGCTGTGTCTTTACTGAACAAATACAGACTTTTTTCTTGTAATTATTTTCCAAACAATACAGCATAACAATTATTTACATAGCATTTACATTGTATTAGGTATCATAAGTAATTTAGAGACAATTTAAAATATATGGGGAAAGGTGCACAGGTTATATGCAGGTGCTATGCTACTCTCTGTAAAGGACCTGAGCACCCATGGATTTTGGTATCCTCGGGCAGTCCTAGACCCAGTCCTCCAAGGATACCGGTGGATGATTATACCCCAATTTGATCTATTTCCAATTACTCAAAGGACTGAAAAATGAAGGTGATACTTTCAGGAAATAGATATTTTCTGGAAAGAAATCATTGGTCCATTTACTGTAGGTAGAAAGAATCTCCATGATCACTATTTCTAGAGGATCTCGGTGCTCAAAGACCTCAGTGAAGATGCTCTGAGAGTATAATCTGATAATGAGACAGTCTGATCAATGAGCAATCCAGTACTGATGACAGCTTGTTATGGGCGTAGTTTTAAGTATAGAAGCAAATTATGGAATTTTCTGAGGTTTATTTGGGCACTCATTCTCCCAGTTGTCAATGGTGTGTGTGTGTGTGTGTGTGTGTGTGTGTGTGTGTGTGTGTGTGTGTGTTGTTTTTACCATAATTACATTTTCACCATTGTGGCCCCATGAAGGAATTGGGGCATGCCCTTTCTCTAAAACTGGGAGGATGTGGTCTTTAGCTCTTAGAGGGTTTTATGAATACTTGAGTTTTCTCTTCCACCTTAAGGTCTTTAATGAGTATGTTTTACAACTTCTCCTAAATACCTGTTTTTTCTCATAACAACCTTCCAGGTAGTATTGGCTTTACCCCAATTCACAGATGAGGAAACTGAGACATATTGTTAATTAACTTTTCTATAGCTCTAGAAATAATAGTGATGTTTGCAAATCCAGGGAAACACCAGAGCCTGTAGCCTTAAAAATTAAAAGTAATTCTTCTCTGACCATTGTGGATCAGCTGGTTGGAGTATCATCTTATAAACCAAAAGTTCACAAGTTTGATTCCCTTTCAGGGAACATACCTAGGTATTGTCAGGGCACATTTGGGAGGCAACTGATAAATGTATCTCTCTCACATCAACATTTTTCTCCCTCTCTCTCTATCCCTTCCCTCCCCTCTCTCTAAAAATCAATAAACATGTCTTTGAGTTAAGATAAAATATATATGAAAATCAAGATTAATTTTACACACTGAGTAAAGGAACAGTTCTTTGCACCCTGCTATCAATATACAAAGGTCTGTCCAGAAGAAGTCCTGCTATTGTTAACATAATGAGAATGATTTGCACAACATTGACATAACCCAGCAGTCAAGGGGAGTAGACTAGAATGCACATGTGTGAACAATGATGACTTCACTGTACTAGTCAGGGGGGCAATAGTCACCATTAGTGAGCATCTGTACTGTGTGACCATCACATTCAAAATGACTGAGTGAGTAGAGCAACGAATCTGCATCAAATTTCACATTAAGCTTGAACATTCCTTCTGCAGAAACTATTTGGATGATTCAGAAGGCTGCAACTATGGGCGATTAGTGATTGGCAGCTCCATCAAAACAATATTTCCACTCATGCATCACATCTTGTACAGAGTTTTTAGGCAAAACATCAAATCACGCAGGTGACTAAGCCCCCCTACAGTCCCAGATTTGGTGCCTTGTGACTTCTGGCTTTTCCCAAAACTAAAATCACCTTTGAAAGGGAAGAGATTTCAGACCATTGTTTAGATCAAAGAAAATATGATTGGACAGCTGATGGCAATTGTGAGAACTGCAAGGTCCCAAGGTCCCTACTTTGAAGAGGACTGAGACATCATTGTCTTGTGTTTAAGGTTTCTTGTGTCTTGTATCTTCTTCGATAAAAGCCTTTATTTTTCAAATTACATGGCTGGATATTTCAGGACAGACTTTGTATACCAGAATATTTATCCAGTTCCTAGTATATCCCAAAATATCCACCCTGTTCACTGCATAGATCAGGATATCCATCCTATTCCCAATATAATTCAAGATTCCAAGGCAGATAATAGGGGGTCTTTCTCTAAAAAATCTGAATGTCCCTAGATAAAAGTCTCCTATAAAAGTACAAATTAACCAATAAATAACCCTGCAGTTCATTGGTTCTGCTCAAATGCATACAGCTGTAAATCAGTTTTGTAGGCCTAACATTTAAATATAAACACATCACCAGATATTTGAGGAATATACAAATATAAAAGAAAAATACAAAGACCCAAAAGAAACAAAGATAATATTCTAACTAGAAGAGAACTTCAAAAGTATAATTAATATTCTCAGGGTGATAATAGAAGATATCACATCTATAAAACAAAAAGAGGTGCTGTAAAAAATAATGAATATGTGAAACAATATGAAAAACATTCACAGTCCAGTAGAAGAAATAGCAAAAACAATAAACCAGCAAATTTTAAAAAATGAGAAAAATATAAATGGCTAATGGTAGGAGAAATAAGAATTAAAACCACTCTATACAACACAACTTTACAATCAAGAATTTAGAGAAAATTTAAAAGTATGACAATGTTAAGTCTTGACAAGGATGTGAGATGATGGACAGAAAGTCTGACAGTGGAAAAGTAAATTTTCAAATCATCTTTTAAAAGCAATTTTGCTAAGTTGGAGGTAAGTGTAGCCTCTGACTAGCAAGTCTACTCTTAGATATAAAACCCAGAAAAACTTGTGAACATGTACACAAAGAGCCTCATACAAGAATGTTCATGTTTACATTGTTAGAAATAGCAAAAAGGAAAATTGTAAACAACCAAAATGTCCATCAAGAGGAATATGGATCAGTAATGAAAGTCAGTGAGAGCTACATATATCACCATGAGAAGCCTGAAAAACAGTTTTGAGCCAAAAAGCAAGATATGTTATAATTCTTGTGATGCATTTATATAAATTTTTTAAGAGTATAAAACAGTCCTCAGTTGGTTAGGCATCATCTTGCAAAGTGAAAGTCTGCCTGTTCAATTTGTAGGGCACATGCTTGGGTTGTGCTCTTGGTCCCCAGTTGAGGTGCATTAGAGAGACAACCAGTCAAAGTTTCCCTCTCACATTGATGTTTCCCTCCATTTCTTTTCCCCTCCCTTCCCCTCTCTCTAAAAATAAATAAATAAAATCTTTTTAAAGAAAGGTATAAACCAATATGTCAGAGAAAATGTAGTAAAACCATAAAATTATACATGGCAGTGATAAACACCAATATACTTACCTCTGGAAAGGAAAAAAATGGCACTTTAATAGGGAAATTTTTTGCAATCAACATCAACTGTCTTTGTAATGATTTTTTTAACTGGTGATGTGTGTTATTCATTATGTTTTTCTCTACACCACTTTGTGTGTCTGAGAGAATTTTTAAAATAAACAATTGCAAAATAAAAATTTCCTGGAAACTGAAAAATATAGTAAACAAAATTTTAAATGAAATAGAAAGCTTGAAAGTGTCTAGAAAAAAGGTCAGGTAACATTGAATAACACTCAGAATATAATTGAACTGCTCAACCGCAATGCTACTTGCTGAAAGATAGTTGGGCTAGGCCTTCAAATATTTTTCAATTAAGTTTTGTTCTGCAACCGTTAATCAAATGTCAGACTGGAACTGCAAAAAAAGATTAAGTTGCATGGGGAAAAATTTAATAAAGCTACATATTTAAAAAAGCAAAATAATGTAACCAAATATTGTAACAGAACTATAATGGCAAGATGTGGGAAAGTGAACAAGGTACATGGAGGCTTAAACGGAGCTCAATCCTTAGCCAACATAATAGAAATCTCAATATAAGATGCCTAAAACTGAAAATTTATAAAATAGAAAATGTGACCGCTTATAAATTTGGAGGGAAATAAAGAATAATTAACTAAAAAGGGTGCAATGAGTTGCCTGTGGAGTGGGACTAACTGGTGGGTTGGAGAAAAGCCAGGGAAAGGATTGCTAACTTTATCATTATAAGTTTACTAGCATTATTTGATGATTTTATTTAACTATATACTGATATCATTTTTGTATAAATTAAGTTTAATTTTATTAAACAAAAATGCATGTAAAGACATTGTTGCACAAAATTTTAAAGGGCTTACAAATAACCTACGACACATTCCTAGACCACATAGCAGACTCCGGGTCAAGGGGCTCCAGATCAAGGAGAAGGTAAAAGGAGGTGTCCGAAGAAATTAAAAAGACAGCATCGAGAACACAGGCAAAGGTTGGCTTTTGATGGAAAAATGGGCATGGCTTCAATGGTAACAAATGAATATGGACGTAGCTTAAATGGCAGAAGTCCCAAGAATTCCCATCTGAGGACAACGTTGGGGAATGGGAGTAAAGAATGAGGGAATGGAGGCCTTGAGAGTACGAAAAGGAGACCTTAAAAGTAGAACCGCCTTCTCTCTTCTGAAACAGGCTTTGTATTGACTGTCCCTTGAGCTGTGTTATAACCAGGGCTGCAGCAAAGCAGGCTGGTGGGGAGTGAGGCTTACACCTTCCTCACCCCCCGCCATAATCTCTCTCCAAAGTCATCCCAAAGAATCATTCAAACAATCATTTGCAAATAAACCTGAAAACGTTACTGTCTATACCTTCAAGGAACCGCTTCTAGCCCTCCCTTTCAAAAAGACTGTTACCCCTGAGCCCCTCCTATTCAGAAATTTTGAGGAATCCATTGAATGCTATAATCAGAAATTGAATGTGGGTCATCAAGAAAAGAATCGAATTTTTCTGAGCATGAGAATAATGCACAGAGGCCTCTCTCTCCCAGATTCTTCCGCACAATCATCTGCATCCTGCTGCCCACAAAACAGAGATTTCAGCTATGGGAACAGAGCTAGCTAGAACTGTGTTCCTTGGCCACACTGGGCAGCAAAGAAGGTCCCAGAGAACTCCCTAATGTGTGCTGAGGAAGTCCCTCCTTGCAGAAGAAGGACGGGTTACAATCAGTCAAAGAGCCCCTGAGTAGGTCACTCCATTTGAGGGAGCTGTCTAGAGACACAGTGTCCCCTTAGGAAAAACTCCTGATGCCCCCTTCTATTGAAAACTCTTTCCCCTCCCAGAGGAGAGGAAATGAAGTTCAGTGTGTTAACAAATCTTCTTGACACTGATTGAATTAGATAGGAAAATAGCTTCGTCATTGACCTTTGCAGTGATTCTCAGTGGAAATATTAGATGAATATAATGTCAACTGAATGGATTAGAAAATAAATGTGAAAATGAGGGACTCTTTGTTCCAGGTCATGCCACACTGAGGGTAGAAAACACCCCCTTTTTAAATCTCAGTACCCCACGGTGTTATTAGTGAGAACCACTAGGGTGGGCGACCTTCCTTCCTGGGTGGCTGAAATGCCGAAACGCTTCATAAATTGGATTTGATGGCAGAATTGGCTGGCGACAAGTGTTGGAAGGA
Organism: Pteronotus mesoamericanus; assembly: GCF_021234165.1. Lineage (NCBI taxonomy): Eukaryota > Metazoa > Chordata > Mammalia > Chiroptera > Mormoopidae > Pteronotus > Pteronotus mesoamericanus. The sequence continues at coordinate 5,266,171 of NW_026555277.1, forward strand.
GGTGTGCCTTTTGCAAATCACTGTCATGGCTGATGGAAATGCTTAACCATAATAAAAACAGTCCTTAAAAACGTTTACACATTAGGAAACCAAAACAGTGTCTACTGACTTCAGTTTCCAAAGGCAGCCATCCAGTGACAGTTTTCATCCTTTTATTTCACAACTCTTCATCTTTCTGCTCTTGTGGTTGGGCCTTTTTTTAAAGAAATGATTAATTTTAATCAGCAAAATAAAAATTGAATGATTTCAATTTGAGGTCTTGCAAAATTGTTTTGAACATAAACAGGCTAAGTGGAATTTCAAAGGCGGCAAGAAAAAGAATATAAGAACAGGTGAATATAAATATTTCTTCCCATCACATTCTGTCTGTAAATATTTATTAGGCTCTTACCAAGTTCCAGTCACTTTTATCAAGGATCAGAAATTGTATTAGTTTCTGGGCAATTGGATAAACATTGTATCTATACCAGAAAACAGGCCAAAAGACCCATAGGAAGATTTAACAAATATTTAAATTTCTTCATGTCTTCCTTTTCAGTTGCTATATAAACCTTAGCCATACAGAGTGAGCAGCCCGGAGACATCACAGTAAAGAAAGCAACAGGATCATTGGACATTGATGAGTTCTTCCGGCTCTGGACATTCCTTTGATCTGAATCTCAATTTCTCCAGTGGTAAATTCCAATTTGTGGCATTAAACTCTTTTTAGTCAAACTGGCTTTAAACATGTTCTCCTGGAAACATCAGCAATCCTCTGCTTTCTGATGAGTATATGCTATGCCAGTCTCCGAGCACATTCTCTTGGTTATAAAACTGATCCCTGAAAAGAGCAGCAAAAAAAAACGAAAGCTGGCTTGGGGACCCCAGGGGCTGTCTGTGCCCCGCTGCTGATTTCCCTCTCCTGCCACCCCCGCCACCTGATGAAAGCCAGACCACTCACTGCGCCGGCTCTTTCTCAAGAGGCGTGCCCCCGTAATAAGGAGGAGTCAGGAGCTGGCCTGAGAGCAGCCGCTGGGGCCTGGTCCTGGTGGGGCTTCTGGAACACTCAGGTACCGGGGTTTAGAGTGACTCAGCTTTGTTCTGAATTCTAGTTTGATTTCTTGCTGGCTGTGTAACTCAGGGTGAGTCACTTGATCTCTTTGGGACTCTCTGTCCTCATTCACAAACGGTGGATAACAATGTCCATCTACTAGGAGTCCTCAGGAGACAGAATAACTGGATTGCACCTAAGGCACCTACCACAGTGCTGAGTTGCGATCATCTCCGTCTCTTGGATTCCCCGCTTCTCCTTCCTCTGGGGACCGGAGCCCCTTCCCCACGGGCTGTGTCATCAAACAGCCCACACCATCTGTGTTTCCCTTTTAAGTCCCCCTTCTAGCTCTCGGAGCCAAGATCCGTTCCTTCCAGGTTCTAATCATTTTTTTCATTAACAAATTTGTGGAGGTATGATTCACATACCAAACAATTCAACCATTCCGTGGTTTTTAGTGTATTCAGTGATGTGTGCAACAATCACCATGGTTTTAAAATATTTATATCACTTCAAAAAGAAACGCTTTAGCAGTCACTCCCCATTTCCTCCCAAGTCCCCTTGTCCTAGGCAACCAATAATTTACTTCCTATCTCTATAGATTTACTTATTATGGACTTCTCATTTGAATAGAATCATACAGTGTGTGACTGGCTTCACTCACTTAACCAGTTTCAAGATTCATTCAAGTTATAGCATGTATTAATTGTAATTACCAAATCATAGTCCACTATATGGATATACCACTTTGCTATGGGATATATCCCTATCCCAAAATGGTATGGATATACCATTGTGTTTATTCATTCACCAAGTGATGGCATTGAGTTGTTTCCACATTTTAGCTATTACAAACAATGCTACTCTGAACACTGAGTATAAGTTGTTGTGTGAGTGTATGTGTTCATTTCTCTTGGGCATACTCTTAAGAGTGGAATAGCTGAGTCATATGATAACTCCAGGTTTAACCTTTGTAGGAACAGCAAGACTGTTTTCCAAAACAACAGCACTGTTTTACATTCCTATAAACAGAGTACAAGTGTTCAAATTTCTCCACATTCTTTTCAATAGTTTCTTATCATCTGTCTTTTTTATTATAGTCATTCTAGTGAGTGAAAAGTAGTTATCTCGTGTGGTTTTGATTTGCACTTCTCCAATGAGTAATAACATAAAGCATTTTTTCATGGATTTATTAACCTTTTATACAGATTCTTTGAATAAATGTCTATTCAAATCCTTTACTCATTTTTAATTGGGTTTCTTTTCTTTCTATTACTGAATTTTAAGAAATTTTTATATTCTAGATATACATTTCTTATCATATATATGATTTTCTAATTTTTTTTCTTATTCTGGGAGTTGCCTTTTCATTTTTTTAAAAACCTTTTATTGTATTTTTTCATTATCATTTAGTCCCCATCCCCCCTTCCCCACTATAATCACCACACTGTTGTTCATGTCCATGAGTCCTCTTCCCTTTTTGCTCCATCCCTCCCTCCTCTCCTCCCCCCACGAGCTTTCATCCTGCTCTCTGAGTCTGTCCCTCTTTTGCTTGTTGGTTCAGTTTGTCCATTAGATTCCACATGTGAGCGAAATTATATGACGTTTGTCTCTCTCTGACTAGCTTATTTCACTCAGCGTGGTGTTCTCCAGGTCCATGCATGCTGTCACAAAGGGTAAAAATTTCTTCTTTTTTACAGCAAAGTATTATTCCATCCACTCATCTACTGATGGACACTTCACTGCTTCCAAATCTTGGCAATCGTAAATAATGCTGCAATGAACATAGGAGTGCTTATGTTCTTTTGAATTCATGTTTTGGGTTTCTTTGGATATATTTCCAGAAATGGGATCACTGGGTCAGAAAGCAGATCCACTTTTAATTTTTTTGAGGTATCTCCACACTGCTCTCCAAAGTGGTTGCACCAATCTGCATTCCCACCAACAGTGTAAAAGGGTTCCCCTTTCTCCACATCCTCTCCAGCACTTGTTGTTTGTTGGTTTATTAATTATAGCCATTCTGACCAGTGTGTGGTGATATTTCATTGTAGTTTTAATTTGCATTCTCTGATGATTAGTGACAATTAATAATATTTAGATCTTTTCATATGTTTATTTGGCCATCTGTATGTCTTCTTTGGAGAAGTGTCTATTCAGGCCCTTTGCCCATTTTTTCATTAAATTGTTTGTATTTTTAGTGTTGAGTTTGTAAGTTCTATATAAATTTTGGATATTAACCTCATTAGATATATTGGCAAATATGTTCTTCCATTCTTTGGTTTGTTTTTTTGTTCTGTTGATGTTTTCCTTCGCTATGCAAAAACTTTTTAGTTTTATGTAGTCCTATTTGCTTATTTTTCTTCTTTTGTTTCCTTTGCCTGGGGCACTATATCAGATAAAATTTTGCTATGAAGAATGTCCAAGATTTTACTGCCTATGTCTTCTTCTATGCCTTTTATGTTTTAAGTATAATGTTTAAGTCTTTAATTGATTTTTTAATTATTCTTGTGTGTGATGCAAAAAGTGGTCTAGTTTCATTTTTCTGCACTTATCTGTACAATTTTCCCAACACTATTTATTGAATAAACTGTCTTTATCCTATTGTATGTGCTTGCTTCCTCTGTGGAATATTAATTGGCTATACAAATGTGGATTTATTTATGGGCTCCCTATTCTGTTCCATTGATTTCTCTGTGTGTTTTTATGTCAGTAACGTGCTGTTTTGATTACTATGACCTTAGAGTATAGTTTGATATTAGGCAGCATAATCCCTCCAACTTTTTTCTTCTCTCTCAGGATCACTGTTACTATGCAGGGCCTTTTGGGGTGCCATACAAATTTTTTAAATATTTGTTCTAGTTCTGTGAAATACATCATTGGAACCTTAATAGGAATTACACAGAATCTATAGATTGCTTTGGGTAGCATGAACATTTTATTGATGTTAATTCTTCCTATCCATGGACACTGTGTTTTCTAATATTTTCTAATATTTCTCTTATTCTGGGAGTTGGTTTAGGGAGAAAGCATTCAATCTTCTACTATTAAGTATAAGGCTAGTTGTGGGTTTTTCATAGATGTTCCTTCTTAGAGTGAAGAAGTTCCTGTCTGTGTCTAGTTTGTTCAGTACTTTTATCATGAAGGCATGTTTAGAACTTTTTCAAATGCTTTTTCTGTATCTATTGAAATTATAGTGTAGTTTTTGCCCTTTATTGTAGTGATACAGTGTCCTATACTCATTGATCATCAAATGTTAAACCAACCTCACATTTCCGGGGTAAGTCCCGTATGGTCAGGATGTGGTTTTCTAGTATTTTGTTGAGATTTTTAATTTGAATTTATTGGTGTGACATTGGTTAATAAAATTATATAGGCTTCAGGTATACAATTCTATAATACATCATCTGTATATTATATTGTGTGTTGTTGAGTATTTTTGTGTCTATGAGAATAAAAGGTATTGATCTGTAGATTTTGGGGGATATTTTAGACTAGCCTCATGGAATGAGGCTCACACATAATGCTTGCAATGCATTATATGCACCTTGTCTTACTGACTGGACTTATAACTGCTGCTGCTGCTGCTGCTGCTGCTGCCAGTCACACTTTCTTTTCCTGGCTTTTTGGAGTATCCTCCGCCTTCTCTTGCCATGGACAGTTTCACTGATGAACCACTTTCCAGAAAGACCAGTTTCATCCTCCAGTGTCCTATACTCAAAGACTGCCCTTAAATTTGCAATGAGCAGCCTCAGGGTTTCTGGACTATGCGTCCCTCCTGGTCCCAACACTCAGCCCTCCCTACAGAAGCAGAGGTAACTCTCATCTTCCAAACAGAAATTACCAAGTTCAAATAACGATACTGCATTGTAAGATGGTCTATAATAGCAAGGTTAACAATTTTCCCTCTTTCATTTGTTCACTTATTAAGAGATTCAAGTGAAATTAAATTACTGAAGGCATGTAAAGTTTTATGTTCAGTAGAAGCTGGACATTATAATAATTATTATTATTACTTCTACTTAACCTACATTCTCCTTCTCCTCCTATTTCCGGCATCCCGGTCCTCACTGTATGTTGTCTGTTTCTCCCAAACCACAATAACCTATAACAGAAAAGGACTGCCTATTTCCTCTCACTTATTTCACAGGATCCCCAGGGGGTGCTCACGAATAAGTGTTCTCAGTTGTAATATGACATCTGCCATTTTTATTGTTGCCTGTTCAGATGCTTCTGACTTGCCAGTTCTGTTTTCCAGGCTTGTCATCACGAGTGTCCGTGTCATGAAAGCTGTCTTCCTTTGTCCCTGAAACTGCCAGACCCACCCTCCGTGTTTTTACTGCTGCCCACCAGGTGCCTCGGTTGCTGCTGTCAGAACCACGAGTGAGGCTGGTGCGCTTAACCTCCTGCCATGCTGCCAAAGCTCCACTCCCCATCACCTCGCCTGCTCATTGCCTGTGGCTCCCGCAGCCACTGAATCCCCGGCATTCAGTGACTTATGGTGAGCGCAGGTACGTCCTGCCACCAAGGGGTCATTTATCACTGAGATACGTGGTGAAGATAACTCCTTAAACCCATTAGCAAGGAATATTTCTGAAATGCAGATTTTCCAAATTCCTTCTCCATGTCATGATCAAAACTTAGAAACTTGATCATAAAGTTTAATAAAGACTATCTTGTGTATAGAAATATTGAAAACTGTTACAGGAACAACCAAAGCCCTTTATTTATTCAGATGCTGTGCTGTAAAGCGGCTTCCACTGTTGTGTAAAGGAAGCTGAATTCATGACCTAGTGACTTAAACAAACAGCTTCATGGCTGGCTAACCGACTAAGGCCAAGTTCCCAAGTAGTATTTAATTTGATTATATCCTAGTGTTTATACTATGGAATAGATTCTTCTGTTGGGTTTTCCTTCCTCTCTTGCTTCAGAGTTCTTTCTTTCACCACTGCTGTTACAATAAAGAGATGAAACTCTTTTAAATTGTTTTATTGCAGAACCTATTTTTATTTCTAATCTACTAAAAAAATCAGTACAACTTCTAATATTTTGAAATATTGGTTGATATTTTCCTGTCTCCCTGCCACAACTGTTTATAACATGCTTCAATTAAAGAAAAATGTTTCTGACAGCTTCTTCCTTAAAAACAGAACTCAGACTTTTTACTATAGATATTCTTTAGGTTTTAGAGATCATTGGCCTAAACATTTGAATCAAGAAACCAAAACAAGAACAGCAAAATAAAGTAGAAGAAAAGAGATAAACACAATAGCAGAAATAAATAAACTAGAAAGTAAACAAAATAGTATTTATTAAAACTATTAATAGTATTTTATTAATAATATTTAAATAAAACTAAGAGCATTTTATGAATGATATAAGAAAACCTCTGGTAAAACTGAACAAGGGGAAAGAGACACAAACAATATTGGAATAAAAAGCACATCAAAACTCAAACACAATAGACAATTTTAAAATAATGGAGTTACTATGAAAATCTATAGTTTAGTGCTTTACAAATAATAAATGAAATAAAATAATTTAAAATACTAATTTTATAATTGACTTAAGAATAAATAGAAAACCTGAAGAAACCAGAAAAAAGTCAAATAAATTGGATTGGTAGTTAAAAACCAACTCCTAGAAGACACGAAGTCTAGGAGGCTTCAGAGAAGAATTTTCAACAGAGAAAGTCTCAGTCTTATACAAACTATACCTGCAAGTAGAAAAAGAGGAAATATATACGAAACACATTTTATGTAGCTAGTCTATTTCTCAATATAGAGAGGAGAAATAGGAAGAGAAAAGGAAATATCGCTGCGGGACCTGATTCAGGGGGACCTTGTGGGTAGGGAGTGCAGTTGACCAGTTATATGTCAAAGGTTGTGACAATAGATGAAGGAAGGAAGGGAATTTTTTTCCTCCAGTTATAATCTGGAGCCCCTTTAATTTTTTTTAAGAGCTCCAGTAAAACATTTAATTTCTATTTAACAACTTTTGGCTACTGGAATTTGTTCTTTAAAGTGACTATATATGCTAAGTGAAATGTCAGAAAGAAAAAAACAAAAGTGAAAAAAAACCCCACTTATGTGTGGAATCTAAAAAAGAACAAACTCAGAGAAACAGAGAACAGAAGTAGTAATTTTCAGGAGCTGAGGAGAGTGGGAAATGGGAGTTATAGGTCAAAGGGTAAAAATTTCTGGTTATACGATTAGGTACTAAGTCCTGAGTGTATAATAAACAGCACGGTGATTATAGGTAATAATACTGTATCATACACTTGAATGTTGCTGAGAGTAGATCTTCAACGTCCTCATCACAAAATGAAATGGTACTTCCGTGATGCCATGGTGGTGGTCACTCTTTTGCAATATATAAATGTATGAAATCCACAGATTGTACATCTTAAACTTACACAGTGTTATGTGTCAGTGAATATGTAGCTCAGTAAAGCTGAAGGTGAAATGGCTCCAAAGAGATTGGCGGGTTGGAGGGACAGGAGGATTTATTCAGGTTATATAATGCAATTTTGCGACAGAAATAGTGAGAATCCTCTCACGACTGTAAAACCCACTTTTGCCCCACCCTATGTAATGTATATACCACTAAATTTTAAGGGAAAAAAACATTTTGTGATCAACCTGTGTTTCTTCTCATCTCTCTTTACCTCCCAATTTATTTTGAGTTTTGTGCTTATCATATTATGCTTCTCACTATAATTTACCATTCTCCTGAAACCATATGCTCTCAGAATTTTCATGTTTTTATATTTAATACATACATAAACTGAATCTCTACTTTGCTTTTCAGTCATGTCTTTAAACATAACTATATTGGTGTACATAATCATGGCTCATTCATTTTCATTGCTATAGAAGTTTCCATTATCTAAATAGATCTTTCCTATATATTCTAATGTTGAGGAACACTTAGCATGTCTTTAGTTTTTAGGTGTTAGGAATAATTCTTCTAAGCAAATTATTATATATGCATCCACAAGTGCATGTGCATAAGTTTCTTGGGTACAGAAATGAAAGATGAAGTTCTGTGTGAAAAAAGACATTCTTACAAAGTGATATAAAATTGTTTCCAAATGCTATTTTACCAATTTATGTCCTCATCAGCGATTCCATGGGTTTCTGCTCTTGAGCATCAGATGTTTTCATTTTTGTGAGTCTGACATTATAAAATTGTGATCTTATTTGCATGTCTTTCTAAGACATTAGTGCATACCAAATAAGGCGGGTATATTTTTTATATATTTTTTTGCCATTAAAAGATAACGCCGAGACATAATTTAAAAGCGTTTCTCTGAAAAAAGGTCTTCCCTAGGAATGGGCAGCCAGTCTTCAGGGCCCCGTCAAGCAAGGGCAGCTTCAACCCACACAGTAGCTCTGGCATCCTGCCTCCAGCCAAGATCAGGGGCTCCTCCCAGCCAAGAACCCTGCGGGCACCCTCCTTCCCACTCCTGCAGAATCTTCTTAACATCCAGCAGAGCCACCATGTGTGTCTGCACCAAGAGCCACTGCAGACACCAGCCAGCGGAGCGAAGCCCTTCTGAGGATACTTCCTGACCCTGAACAATGAACAAAAAGCAATTAAGCAGACCTTGATATCATCAATGTATGAAAGACAGACAGCACTTTAAGCCACGGTCCTACAGGAAGACTGGGTGGGGAAGCTGGAGGTCAGGTCCAATGGATAAAACTTGCACCAGTGTCTCACATCATGGAAAGTAGTTCAATACGAAGACCTCTATTTCCCAATGTAAAACCTTGCTTTATCCGGGGGAAAAAAAGTGACATTTTACAGAATTAACATTTTCTGTATAAGGAAAACCTACATGTTCTGCCTGTTCAATACTCTACTGAGTAGCAGTTTCTTCTCAAAAGTACTTATATATGCATCCACATCTACTTTTTTTTTTTTAACTATGTTTCCTAAAGTTGACAATCTTAACGTTCAGGAAAGCAAGACCTAAGAAGGAAATAAATGATAATTCTGAAATACTCCCCAAAGTCATTGTACCAGTTTTCACTCCCTCCGTGGCTGGTTCCTAGTCCTCTACATTTTCACATTTAGGTGGTCTGGACCAGTCACGGAACCACTCTTAGCAGGGAAGGCATATTTGACTGTGGTTTTCATCATATCCTACATATGAACAGAAGTAGTGCTGTGGGGTTTAAGTTCTGTGGGCTGCGGGCTCCTGAATGCTGCTTCTAGTAACTTCCCAGATACAGCAGCAGCAACCGGCTAAATGACAGCAAAAGAGAGGAGAAGCCTAAAGAAGAGCACAGAAACTGCCGTTTAGTAAGCACTAGGCCTCAGAGGCCCCTTTTTATGGAAATCCCCATTTTAACAGAATATGAAACATATGCAGAGAACTTGAGACCCTCCCGAGGTCAACGGTGGTCAATTTTTTTCTTTCCACTATCACACTGTCTCTAATGCTAAAGATCATCTTTCATGTGGTATTTTTTTCTACAGGAAATTCTTAATACAGGACAGCCGGTATTTGTAAAATGAATTGAGATGCTATAATCACTTACCCCCCTTTTTCTTTTTTACTTTGGAACTTAAGGTTTAAAAAATTTTTTTAAATCTTTATAATAAGAAAACTAAAATTTGAATATTTTTCTTGTTAGTTTTATTGCAGATAGCTATCATAGAAAAATAAATTAGCATGTGAAGGCATTTTTATCAGGTTTCATGCACATTTTCTTGTATTTCTGGGTTTTGATCAAGGGTCAGATGCTCAATTTTTCAAGTAATGGCCTTAGGCAGTGCATCTAATCAGTTACAAATGGTAGAAAAACACTACAATAAATATTTTACATCTAAAGTATACAAAATAAAATAAATGAGATAATAGAGCAATAAGTAGAATAAGCTATATTTAACATATTACACAGGTCTAGATTTCTATAAGAGGGCATTGGGTTTTAGTCTTACTTTGTAATTATAATTTTAGCATTATTCTAAAAAAGATAAAAATAGAAAATATATATTCATCAAGTTTTTTATAATAATTAATTTGCAAAGTTTGTTTCTCAGCCCTCCTTTCTCAGTATTCATTTTATTATAAATGTAAGCAATATAAGGCCACGGCATTCTTGTTTTTCCTCAGAGATTGCAACTGTAGCTTTACTTGCTAAAAAGGTCTTTCTCATATATTTCATTCTTTTACTATTTTGGCCTATGTTTTAATGTGTTTGTTCTTCATGTAAGATTTTTACATATGTATCTTGAAAATGGGGTTTGACAGGTTTTGTTGCAGCAACATCTGACAACTGTGTGGTCTCTGCTCAGAAGCACTGCAAAGTTGATAAGATCATTATAATCTTTTTTTTTCCCTAAATATAAAACTTCTAAACTGGGATATTTCACAAACTAGTCTAAAGTCCTTTATGTGAGTAATTCTATGTCTGAACATAGGCTCTCTACTAGAATCAATTGGAAGCCAAAGGTTAATTAAATATGAAATGATTGAAAATGTATGACTAAATATCTTAATTAACTCACAATTAGAAGTTAAATTCAAAACTTGTGCAAATGCTTCGTGATGGTTTTTGAGAAAACTTGATCAACTATTTCCACATCCTGCTACAGCAGGGCCTACACAAAAATGACACATAATATGGGTCTGCCCTCAGGGCCCAACAGAGGAAAGACAGGCTTACATGTAGAAGCAATGAAGAGAAGAGAAGTAGTCAAAGTAAACAATCTCATCAACCAATAATTACAGTGCTTTTCTTATATATAGAATATATCTATGAAATGCTAAAACTGGTATTTTAGCTATAAGAAATTGAATAAATAAGAACGGGTGTTGTCCTCTTCAAACTTGAGGTACGTATTCTTATCCTAGTGATATTGCCCTATCTTAAAACACTTCACTTTTCAAACTGTCTTCAGACATGTGTGTGCACACACATCACACATACACACACACACACACACACACACACGCTAACCTGTTTTTTTATAACATTACCTCCCTTTTGTCCAAAAAGATTAGTCAGTTTCATTATCCAGTTTAGAACCTAAAACCAAGTGCAACATAGGTTTCTAACAGTCAAACCCATCCTCAAAAAATAAAAATTTACCATTATTTCAAGTGTTCTAAGATGGCAATTCCAAAAGAAATACTCGAAAGTGTTTTCAAGTTTGGAAACAGGTTTTGGATTATAAGTATAAGTCTCCCAGAGTCCTACCTTAAAGGATGCTTATTTATAACAAAGGTTCCAGCAAGTTTGTGAATTGGCTTGTTAGTCACAAGGCATACATGTCTATAGTTAAAAGTCGACCATAGCTTCATGATAGACAGGGATGGGGAATAGTTCTAGGAAAGTTTTTCTATGAGGCGTTAGGACCAAGGAATTCACTGCCTCTGGGTACAATGAGACCCACTCAGCTTTTTTAACAAGGAATTATAAGCCTAGTTAGCTGGCATACAAGGCTGGATAGCCAATAAAAGAGAGACGGGGATTTCAGTGGTCAAAGCTTTGTACATACAGATTCTGTTGTGTTGCTCAACCAAAGGATACACACTATGAACTCTGAAAATCTTGTACATGGCACTGTGTATAGGGAAGAAACCAAGATGGTGAGATTTCCTCTTGTTTAAACTTACAGTCACCATTGTCAGCTTATCATACTTTCAGATGAGTTTGAAATAGAAAGTCCAATAAGATGGTTAACGTCTGAAGTTTTTCAGAAGGTTCACTGCTCTACATACTTCCTTAGGTGAAGAGCTCTTCGGCCTCAAAGAATTTGAAGGTCCCTGGATACCCACCCTGTGATCGTCTCTAATAGCTCACGTGATCTCCAAGCATCGAGATAGAATACATTGACTATGTTAAACATCCCTAAGCTCAGTGGAGAATCCTGGATTTGAAGCTCTGCTGACCTATCCCCCAATTTCAGAGGAGGCTACACTAAGGAAATACTTGCTAAATGTGTCACTGTGAATCAGGCTTTCATTTTCTATGAAAAATTTCAAAAAACATATCCCAGGATGTGTCCAAATTTTCAAGCATCTGTCCTAATCATTATAAAAATAATTTTACTGGGAAAAAAACCTCAGGACTCATTACTTTGCAGGTGAAAGAGAGTGAGAGGAAAGCAGGGGAGAATAAGATTCATTCACTCTCAACCATCAAGGAAAATGCCAAGGCTCCAAAGCAATTGGACTTTCACATACTCAACCCAATGCCAATCATGGAGGCAGGAAAGGAGCCCTTTGCTTTAGTCAATCAATTGTTCGCTACAGATGGTAACAACCCCACCCAACTAGGGGCTAGGAATGCAGAAAGTACAGTTCTTAAATGAAAATTGTGGTGTGGATAAAGAGGAGATGAGTAGGCAACAAAGAAATGTTCTGCTGAGGGAGAAAATGCTCATCTCTTATGATGTCTTCTTCCACATGGCTATCTTCTAAATAATTCTTAGGATATATGGACTCTGAAATTACCTTTGCTTTTTTTAATTAATTAATTCATTTATTTATTATTGTTCAAGTACAGTTGTGTCCATTTTCCCCCCACTACTCTCCCATACCCACCCATCCTTGCCTCCTACCCTCAATCCCACCCCTTTTTGTCTTTGGCCATGTGTCCTTTATACATGTTCCTCGATGACCCTTTCTCTATTTTCCCCTATTATCCCTCTGCCCCACCCCTCTGGTTACTCTGTTCTTTAGTTTGCTCTTAGTCTGTTCTTCATTTCAATGTCTCTGGTTATATTTTGCTTGCTTGTTTTGTAGATTAGGTTCCACTTATAGGTGAGATCATATGGTATTTTTCTTTCACTGCCTGGCTTATTTCACTTAGCATAATGCTCTCCAGATCCATTCATCCTGCTGGGAAGTGTAGGAACTCCTTTCTTTCTGACGTGTAGTACCCCATTGTGTAAATGTACCTTGGTTTTTTGAACCTCTCATTTACTGATGGGCACTTTGGTTACTTCCAACATTTGGCTATTGTAAATTGGGCTGCTATGAACATTGGGGTCCTTTTGATTGGTATTTCAGGATTCTTAAGGTATAATCCCAGCAGTGGAATTGCTGGGTCAAAAGGCAGTTCCAAATTACCCTTGCATTTGTGGAGCTGTTGAGTTAAAAACAAAGACTCGTCATCTGAGATTTCAGCTTGGAATTAGAATGGAGATGCATGCTATACAAATACATAGTCCACATCTCAACAATTATTTCATATCTCTAGTCTTAGTAATTCATTCAGCAGTAACCATGAGGTCTCCAACCACAAAACTTTCTACTAATAAAGTTGATAAACTTTTTTCACCTATTATTAAAATTCCATCTTGTATTGGGCAATAAGCTATATCTCACTAGTGTTTTGAGTAAATATCTCTGAGACTTGGACACTTGCTCATAACATGGTCCACAATGGAGAGCACACCTGCATTCCAGCAAGTCCCCAAGATCTCTGACCACTCAGGAAGTGCCATGGAAAGGAGATGTTTTCTATGGGAATGATTCAGACTCCACCTTAAAAATGCACCCCTTTTTAAGGGCCCTACAATCTGCCTCATCTGGAAAAATCTGCCAAGGTAATTTGTAGATTCTTCTTCCCTAAGACTCTGAGATCTAGTTGAGGTGACTTGGCAAATTTTACCATTTCTGTACCCATGGAAGCTTGGGAGACAGAGGATTTGAAGACTGTGGTTTCCTGCTATTATTTGTCTGATGGGGAAAAGTGTCGAGGCTCTGCCATTTTAAAAAGTTCATCTACATTCCTAGGTTGACATAATTAAAACTTGTGACTCTAAGGAATAAAAAGGTGAGCTATTATCATCGATCTCATTCATTAAAACCACTTCTGTCGTCTCATCTGCAAAATCAATTTGAAGACTTAGAGATTACTTCTATCTGTTAGAAAACATATTTCCTCCAAAGAATGTTTCTTAATAAATTCTTTAAATATCCGCTAGATTCACCTTTGTGCAGCTGTACAGTCAGTGAGATCGTCATAGAGACCCTTGGAAGATTAGAGGAACAGGACATGGCACTGCTGTCTTCAGTTCCAAGCTGGCTCTTCCACTGCATAAACACATCCAATTAGAAATAACTGACTTGATTCTGGTTAAGTTACGGAACAAAATGTCGTTTACATAGTTGGGATGCTTGCGTGGGTCTAAATCCTCAGGAATAGAAGTCTAACTGTATTTGGTCAAATTTAAATATCAAAGTATCCAAATACCATTATACAGCAATATAAATATGCAATGGTATCTCAGAACATCAAAGGCAAGCATTCTGAGATGACGTAAAAGAAGAATGAAGGAGGAATTTTAGGCCTTGATAATCCGCCGATTTTCTGTGCAAGGCATTCTTTGTAATTTGAATTTTCAAGATTTCTTCGGCAAGCAAATAACTTCATAATATATCAGGAATATATATAAAATAAAAATCACTCTTCTCATAGTTACATAGAGAAGAAACTTCCTAGGCTAAATTTTTCAAAGACCAATGTGTGCACAATGGATAGGAGAAAAGACACTAGAGGAGAACAGTCAGGATTGCAGGATTCTGAGTTCTGTTCCAGCTTTGCACCAGTCAGTCTAGCTGTGGGGCAGGCAGCAGATAGCAGGTAACAGGGAAGCTACCTTTTCTGCCCCTCAGTTTTCTCATCAATAAACGGAGGGGATTAGATTACTGGCTCCAACTCCTCGATCCTTGGCATGTTCTTGGGTTACAAAACCCACATCCCCAGCCTTGAAGTGACCACGTAAACCCATTGATGTGCTGATATTTCTTCTCTAATGAGCACCAATCCCAGGCTTTCCTTCCGGCGTGCCTCTGACTGGAGAGACAGTCATTAGTCCACTTCCATTCCGTCATCAAAAATCCTTACAAAGTAACACTGCACTTTGCGGTAGATTTTATGGAGGAGACACAACACATTAAAACATTATAAAAATCCACTCTAAACATCTCTCCCTTGCCCCCAAACTTCTCATCATACAGCAGCTCTTCCCCCCAGGTACCTCTCTCGCTGGCATGGGGTGCTGTTACTCATCTTCCATTTCCTGCTCTGGAGTCCCTGTCACCTTCTAAAAGCTCATGCCCACACTTGCCCCTCTTCCTGGCATGAAGTCCCTCCAGATGTTTGTTCTGTCTTCCCTTTCCTCTTGATAAGCGCCCATGAATTCAAGTGAATGAAAATATTTCATCTTGGATCTATATAGACCTCATATCTTATACTAAGCATTATGGGTGCTGCAGAGGTGATTTGGCTCCTTCGAAACCCTTTTTTTTTTTTTTTTTTTTTTTACCTGCAAAGCTCCCAAGAGAAGCACTTACTAGAAGTTTTGATTCCCAGGATTAGTTCAATGTGACAAGATTCGCTAGCTTGACATAAATGTCCTGAGTCCTGAACAAAGAAGCAAGGTTTTATCCACTGAGACACGGAAGAGTTAGAGTCAATATTTTAATTTTGATTCTGTTTTTATTTTGATGGCATATAATGTCAGTCTACAAATGCCCAACCCCATCATACATTAAAGAAATACCAAATACCTAAACGCATAACTGGTGATTTATGTCCCATACATGTCCCTTTGTGATCTCCGTGCACATATCAAGTTCTACTGAAATTCGTCTAAAATATCACATGACATATACTCATTTGGAAAAATTTCAGCTACCTTTATGTTTTAGGAGATTGGATTTCATGACAAACTGAATGTGAGATGTTCAGATATTCCCACATCTGTCTACCCAATCTTATCCCTTAGTACAAATCCTTCAGAGGAAGAAAAAGAAACCGGTGAGATGTATTCTCAAGTAATTTCTACTTATAAGACTGTTTGGTGCTACCGGTTTTCTTCTATGATTTTTTCAAGCAGACCACTGAATGAGAAACTCAAATGGGAGAGGTAAAACAGACCATTTTGTATTTAGTTCTTGGCACTCTGCAGGGCACAAAATCTTTAATCAATAAATTTTTATTACATGGATCAATCCAATCAGTCCATCAACAAACACTTTCTTTTCAATGATCCAAAGTTCTTATTGTTAGTAAGAATTGAATACAGACCTTCCTTCCCAAAGAATAAGGAAGAAGAAAGCAAACCCACTTAACTTAGACAGTGCCCTTGTCCCTCAGTAACATTGAAACCTAAAAACAAGATCAAGGTTTGGCTTTAGGCAGAAGCAGTCTCCTGCCCCTGAAATCTCTCCCCTCCCTACCTACCTGCTGAACACCTGGAATTTCGTGGCTAGCCACTGCAGTGAAAAGTGCCCAGGCTGGGCTCAAATCCTGCATACAGTACTCAGTGCACCTCGGACACAACCTTTCACTTGCCTCTGTCTCACTGCTGCTTCTGTGATACACCTGCCTGGTTAACACGGCATTTCTGGAAAGGATGACCAACAGGCACGTGGAGTTTGTAACCCCTACAGTGCTATCATCTAGACATAAACATCATTTTTTTTGAAGCATTAGTACAGGCACATTTCCTCAGGAAGATATTATCCTCCTCCAAGCAAATTCAGAAAACCAATAGTTTTTTATATGACAGCTGGTTTCCCAGTGAGGAAAATGAGAACCCCAGGGAATGATACAGAGTGCGAACGTGAGAGCTGAAAACAAACAAGTTCTACGAACCCACATGTCAGACTCTGGCAGATCTTTTGGGAGATGGTGGGAAGTGGGGTCCTGCCTTGCACCCATCTGCAGTAGTTGCTGCGATGGGCTGCCTAGGGGGCCCTGGGTGGAGACACTCACCGGCCAGCTGCCGGAAGTGATGGCTCCTGACCCACGTGGAACTGTGGAATTGCCCTCCAGCAAAAGAAGCCTCTCCCAAAGATCTCTTCCCTTCCCAGGAGCTGCCCACAGACAACGACTGGCACATCTTGGGAAGGAGGAAAACAGAAAGCCTCTTACCCCAAAGTGGAATAACAGAAAGCCATCCCAGCTCCTCAGTTCCTCAGCTCCAGTGGGGCCGGCTGAGCCTCTGCAGCTGCTACATCGCAGCCCAGCTTCTCCCTCTGTCCAATCCTACATCCCTCCCATTCTCACAGATGTTACTGCAGACACTTTCCCCAATAAACTTTGTGCATGGGAAGTTCAGTATCAGAATTCGTTCCCTTGGAAACTCAACTTGAGGTACCACCCGAAGCAGGTTGGTGATCATCTAAAGATGCATTGGATTCTCAAGGATCCTCAATATAATCTTGAGAAGATCATTTAAAAAAAAAAAAAAAAAAAGCGGTAGAGTGCTTTATGTGTTCATTGAAATGCCAGAGAGAAATCAGAAAATCCCTGACGGCCAGCATCTAGAAAGAGCTTGGCGTGTAGAAGGTGCTTAATAAATATTTGTAGAATGATTGAAGTGATACCGTTAACCAAGTCAATGGGCTCAAGGATAAGCCGAGGTTAACACCAGAGAGCCTTGGCCACAGGCTTCCCTCCCTCCAGCGCTCCCCGGTCCCTCCCTCCCCCTGGAGACGAGGTCAGAACGCAGTTCAGGCACCGGCTCGGAGTCCTGAGGCCAACACCCACTGAGTCCTGAGGCCAACACCCACTGAGTCCTGAGGCCAACACCCACGGCTGATGGAACAATTACACCACCAATTCGGGAGTCACTTCTGAGTCCAGGAGAAGCTCTTTTTTTTTTTTTTTCCAGGAAATAAAATCATTTCTCAAAAGCATTCTGTTTTTCCAAATTAAAAAAACAAACAAAAAAAAAACCAACAAGAACAACCAAAAAAAAAAAACCTACATCTTTCTGAATGCATTTGTTTAAAGGCCTATAAATACGGAGCTTTAGAAGAGAAGGGAGATGGAGATGAGGGTTCTGGTGGTGTGTGTCTCTTCTTTTTTATTATTCGGCTTGGACAGGAAATGCGTGCATCGAATGATTGGAAGCAGCTGTAGGCTGTGACATCTGGGGCGAGACGCGAGCAGCAGTCCCTGCAGATGCAGCCCCTGAAGCAACTCCCTCAGCTTGTCCCCCCTCCACTCTTACTTCCCCGGCTCTCGTGTCCCCTTTCTCTCCCACATTCCCCCCGGCTCCTCCCTCTGAGCAGCAGCAACCTTGTGTGAGTAATGGAAGAAAGCCGGAGCCATGTTTCGCTTGGGAAAGTTTAAAAAAGGAAGAGGACCTGGCTGAATGGATGACGCAGGCTCTGATGGGTCCTGAACAGGCTGGGAGGGGGCCGGGGAGTGAGCCTTCAGACTGCACCCCGAGAGCCGAACGCTGAGTTACACTGCGCACCTGCAGCAAGAGCACACTGCGTGGGTCAGCGCGGGCTGGGGGTCTGCGCTACCAAGGAAGTCCCGAATCTCAGGAGTGGCCCCGGGGCCCTCGGGGGTCTGCTCCCAGCCCCTCCTCCCTGCCTCACTCCAGGCCTAAATGGAAGGTGCAGCCCACACTGGGGACGTTGTTGGGCACCAAAAAAAGAGGGAAGGCAGAAGGAGAGATGACTGACCAAGACTTGGTTCTTAAAAACTTCCAGATAAAAAAAATGCATGTCGTGTTTGCGCATTTCATGGGTCAAAGCAAATCACATGGTGACATCTGGGAATGTGTAATTCCCCGTAGGCAGGGCACCAAGTCACATGGCCCGGCCGCCCAAGCAATAAGAGGATTCTCCCAAGACCTTTGTCAGAACTCTTTCTACTGTGCTGTCCCCTCCTGAGCTTAACACAGTGCCAGGCTCCAGACATTCAGTAAACTCTTGTCTGAATGAATTAAGTAAACAAATGAGCGAATGAATTCCTGAGTGACTATGGAAACTCAACTGTCCAGGTTTTACCTTAGCAGTTAATTTATAGAAAAGAGCTACTGGGATAATTAAGTTGAAAAAGATCACTTACAAAGTAAGCCTCTAAAGTGTCACCTTTCACAGCTCTCGTGAGTCCAAGTCATCACCAGCAGAACTGCCAATGCAAATAAGCCAAAGGAACTGTGTCCACATGAAGAGGTTCCATTTTTGTACTTGAGAAGAGGCACCGGGGGTCTGGCAAGCCTGCTTTCTGAACTGGAGCCAAAAAGCTATTGCAGTGGCATGTATTGAGACTTTGTGTACTTTTCCACTTGGAGGGACTGAGCTACTGTGTAATATTTCCAGCTTGGCCATCCTGTGACGGCTCAAACCAAAGTTCAATGAATTGTAAGAAAAATCTTGAATTACATGTCCAGTGTATACTATGCTCCCCAAATGACTGAGGACAACAGCGTCATCTTGCAACAAGACTGAGTAAAATGAGCACCAGATTCTACTACTACGATACTTTGTCACGATCGTTTTTCAGTGAACATATACATAAAATACAAAGGAAATTGAGGGTGATTTTTCAGCCTATTCTAAAACAATTTGGCAAATTCAACTTACGAAGACAGATTGGAAACTAAAATAGTAAAGACTGAAGAGAAAAAGGAGGCTTTTATTTTCATGTAGATATTTCTTTTTTTAAGGAAAGAGGATGAAAAGCCCACTGAAATGTTTTGATACAATCATGTTCGATGCAGTGGTACATGGGCAACAAGTAACAAAGTGGATAGAAATCTGTTATAGTAAGTAAATAGACTTTCTACAACTCTAAAAATAAGTTTTCATATCTGCATAGGAAATGAATTTTACTCTCATTAAAAGTGTTTATACATTACAAATAAATACGTATTATAAGCTCCTTGTTTGAAACGTTTAGCTCTTGCATTTTGTACCGTATCACACACTGGGTCTTCCAATGGGAACCTGCACTGAGAGGTGCTCAGTGCAAATTGATTGGCACCAATGTCCTTGTGGGGGAAGAATAATTGGCCGTTGCACTTCCTCTTAAATCATTCCTAAGGCTCATTATTTATTTCTTTTAAAGCTTCTTTCAAGATTTGGAGGTGTTAACACATAAACATTCCATTTTCGCAAGCCTGCCTTTCTTATTTCAGGAGTCAGGGTCACACTGAACCTTTTGGAAGACAGACGCCAAATGTCCCCCTTCCCAGTGTTAATTACCTAAGCAGAAAGAGAAACACAGTTCATGAGTGAATAACTGCTCCCAGCACCGAGAGACCTGGACCGGGTCTTTGGTCGGCTATGGCCACTCTCCGAGTGCTGAGACAGTCTAGTTGTTTATGTATTCTCTGTTTGGTCTGGGTTTCAGCCCTGCGCCGATAGTAACAACAAAAACAGTCATGTTTTCTGTGTCTGTTCTATCCGTGTGCCAGGTAATCTGTGCACTTTACATGCACTGAAATGCTTGATACATCCTCTATGCCATGACCCACGGTTCTCAAGCTTGCTGGCACATTAGAATCGCCTAGGGAGTTTGGGGAGGGTATTTTAAGCCCAAATGCCCAGGACAGCAAATCAGAATGCCAGGCATCAGCACTTCATAAAGCTCCCTAGGTGATAACCATACGCAGTCCAGGTAGTCAAGGTAAATAGTTTGACCTGTTCTAAAACCGGACACAGATGCAGTCATACGGCTTTTGTTAATCACTTAAGACCTAGTCTATTAGCAGGAAATCTAATATTTTCTTCTTAAAACAATTCCCCCTAAATTAGAAAAATAACTGGGGAGCCATTTGGTCCAGACATCGGGACCAGCTGAGAACCAGCATTACTTGCAGAGGCCAGACAGAGGGAGACCCACAGAGTCTGACCAGCCACTCGCGGCTGCCCTCCGGAGCATTGCGCAGGATGCCCCTGCCGCGCGGCCGTTCTGCCCTCTGTGGTGCAGCTTGGCTCTTCCTGGGATGACCTTGCCAGCTCGAGCGTGCCCAGAGACCGCACCTCAAGGTCGGTTTCTTTCAGAGGCCTTGTCGCCCTTCCCTGACACTGAATTTTGGTGAGGACCACACAGTGCACCCTGGAATTATCTCAAAATCTGAGATGGGAAAAGGGGGTGCAGAGGAAGTTAAACTTTCCTCATACACTTGTTTTGATGTTGCAGTATCTATCAACATAGGAATATCGGTGTAGTATATCCTTTTTATTGTGGTAAAACACACATAACATAAAATTTACCACCTTAAGCATGTTTAAGTGTGCCGTTCAGCGGTAAGTACATTCACCTTGTTGTGCAGCCATCACCACCATCCATCCCCATAGCTCCTTGTTTCTTGTGATATTGAGACTCCGTACATGTTAACAATAACTCCCCATTCTCCTCTCCCCACAATCCCTGGCAACCACCATTGTGCTTTCTATCTCTTACCTCATACACTTTTAACATGTGTATTATTTAATAATCATTCATGATCTTGATGGTAATCCAAACATCTTCCTTCTAGTGTTTTTTTTGCGTGTGCTTTCTCCCCTCACGATATGTGGAAATGGAATGGCACCTGGGCCTCTTCAGCCACTGGAGTTTCTTGGCAAAAGGGAGATCTCAGCAGGCTCTGGTAAAATTTCCTCTGCTGGTGGAAATCTTCTATATCTGCACTGTCCAATGTGTTAGCCGCTAGCTACCTGCGGCTATAGAGCTTTCGAAATGAAGCAACTAAGAGATTGAAGTTTTATTGAAATTAAAATTGAAATGTCATTTCACCTGTGGCGAGCCGCCACTGTATTGGACAGTATAGCTCTAAACAGTCCTTGCTCAGGCCTGGATTTCATGCTCAATCTGCTCTTTCCATGGTTTTGAATCCTGGGGCAGGAATGCTATTTAAGCTCTCTGAGTCTCAGTTTATCCATTTATAGAGTTAAGATAATTTCTGTCCCTTTGGTTTCGGTGAGGCTTGTAGGCAACAATCATAAAGGCAGCTTGTCTCAGTTTGTTTGGGCTATTGCAAAATGCCATTGACTGGGTGGGTAGCTTAAAGGACAGAAATTTATTTTCTTATAGTTTTGGAGGCTGGGAAGTATAAGACCAAGGCCCCAGTAAATTCATTTCTCGGCGAGTCCCCTTCCTGGCTTGCAGACGGCTGCCTTCTCGCTGTATCTTCTCATGTAAAGAGACAGTTCTGGTCTCTTACTCTTCTCATGAGGACACAAATTGAATTGTTAGGTCCCCACCTCATGACCTCCTGTAAATCTACTTACCTCTCAAAGTCCCCACCTCTGCATGCCATCACTTTTAGGGGCTAGGGCTTCAACTTAGGAATTTGGGGCAATGGGAAAGACACATACAAACATTCCATTCATAACATGCAGTGAGAACAAAAGTTAATTGCTTTTCAGTTAGAGACAATAAAGAAGTGATTCTAAATTATGTTTTAGTGTGCAACAAACAAGTCCAACCAAATAGACTGAAATGGCAATGACATTGGCCTCTAATCTTGCTTACTAATGGTTAGGAAGCAGTCTAAAATATGGAAATGGGATTTTCCTTCAGCATGCCCAAGCCATATTTACAATTTCCTCAACATTGTCATTCTACAGGGAAAAGAAGCAAGAGCTGGCTTCTGCAGACCCTAATAAGTTGAGTAAGAACAGCAAGATTATGAATTGAACTCATATGTCTTGACTTGGATCTTGTGCCAACTCGCTCAAAATAAGTAAAATTAGGGGGGAAAAAGTCCAGAAAAATACATCCCATGACAACTTAATTGGACTTAGATGACTCTAAAGAAAACCTTGGCAAAGTATGAGATGAAAGCATCACGCCAGATGACTGAATACAGTTGTCTGTCCATCAAGTCACTGCACCTGCCTTAAACTCCAAAGACATAGGGCACAGCTGCTCCCTGCAAAACTGTGCTAGAATTTCTAAAGAGCTGACAGGCACACAGAAAGTGGTAACTATGGTAGTAAGGGGTTCTCCTTTTGAAGCTGTATGTGCATAGCAAGGGCTCAGTTTCTATTGAGATTGTATATTTATTTGGAATGGGTCTGGATGGAGATTCGAATGGGGCTAAAACCCTTCCAAGCCATACTATTGACCCAACACTGCATATCCAAAATGAACAAGAACTTGAATGGCTGAATGGAAGACAATATAATATGCTTTGTGGTGATGTGAAATGCTTATTTCTCTATTATTTTATCCCCACCCACACACTTTTTTTGTCAGAAGTGAAAAGATGGAGAGAAGTATGAATAGAGAATCTTCTATTCCAAGTTATTTTTTAGGGCATTATGAAGAGCATTATGAAGAAAGTCCCCAAATTCTTAAGTTGTTTAAATGTTGTGAAAGAGACTCGTTCAGAAATTCAATCATTTTTTAATATTTCTCAGAAAAGATACAATTTCAGAGAATCAAGAGACCCTTACTTCCCATTCCCAAAACTATTGTGTGTCACGAAAGCATTCTCTGAAGCGGAAACTATCCCAACCAGGAAGAGGTCATGAGTTTTTGCTATTGTTGACTTAGACATGATTTATTTGCTTTCCTGAGAATGAAAAGCAATTAGTTAATCTTATGATATCAGCATCAGAGTTTACGAACAAAACAATGTGATGCCCCTGGATGAGGCTTGCGTGACAGACTACCTGAGAAAGGGCTAGTGGCCTTGCCAGCTATTTTCACAGCTAATTAATCCTAATTTAACCCCATGGGAACGTTGTGAATCCGATGCAGGTCACCAAGTGAAGAAAGTCAGAAGTGATGATTTTGGTTGCTTGGCATCAAGAAAGAGCTCTAGTGACAGGACTCTTCCATTAGAAAACTACTTTAGTGTGCCAAGTACCAGACCCTCATCTGGGGAGAACATGCTACTCAGGGAATCCAGTTGGCAGAGTCTATCTGAACACACTTGCAGGTGAATCACTACTGCATTTTTCAATTGTTTTGCCTCTGCTCCGTGGCAAGGGAGGCATCAGCAGACCCGGGATGTGATTATGTCTTTCGTATTCAACTTGGAAAGTTTCAACATTATGTGAATCATTTCATAGAGGTCCTTATTCATTTTTTTTAAACAAGTGGTTTATAATGAAAATACTACTTCATTGACATACTCATGACCCTCTGTTTGGAGACTCAGCTCGGCGTCACCTGCTCCGGAGATCTCCTGTGATACCTCCTCCCTCCATCCCTCCACCCCCTCGCAGGCTCCGTGCCTACCCTCCAAACCACCCACGGTAACCTGGGCTCATGGGCCTTTTCACAGCGTCAAGAAATTTCCTGCTTAGATACTTACCTCCACAGTGGACTGAAAGATGCTGCAGGCCGGGCTCAGTGTGTCCTGCTTCCTGTCTCCATCCAGAGCACTGTGCTTGCACAATGCAGGTCCCTGCATCTGTGAGCTGAGCTCAAGTGAACTGAGACCCTAGGGGATGGGATTTCCCAGTGCCATAAATCGGCTATTTTAAGTCCCCTTCCTATGTGAAATAAAAGGGGGCTTTTCACAGCCACTAAATCTCCTATGAGCCATTTCTCAAAACTAAAACATGTTTATATGTATTTTCAGCTATGCTAACCCCTGGTGTTTTCCGGTCTCTAGCCAGAGCTGTTCTTTTCAAATGTCTCTATACTTGGGGTTGGTTTTTTTTTTTTTTCATCTCCGTAGTGTTTTTCTTGCCACAAATTATGTTTCCCTTTGGACCTCTTTCCTCTGGCAGTGCACAGGCCTATGAAAATAAGGTTTGCATAGCTTTCCAGATTTCCACAGAAAACTGTAAGTAGAGAAATATTCTCCATGTTTTAAATAAGACAGTGGGGTAATTACCTACCATTGTAGTATCTCAATAAAATTCAATAGAAAAAGTTTTGATAGCATATCTTACCTTTTCATGAAAATCCAAAATTTTATTGAAATGTCAGAAATGCATTTTACAGAAATGGGTTGAATATTGAATGGGGAGTAACTTACAGACCCAAAGGTAAACAAGGTAAAAAAGGGAAAGTATATAATAAATTCAAAATATAATAAAAAAAATTGAGGATGCCTTGCAACTGTACATCTAAAAGATTCTTCTCAACATCATAGAAACCTCACTGTTTATATTTCATTAACTAGAACTTAAGTCTCATGAGAGTAGGGATCGTGTCTTGTCTTATTTACCACTCTCCCAGCTTTCAACAGAGCACCTGGCTCTGGGGGTCTCAACTTTGCTAAACAAACTGAGGAGTATTTCTGAATAATTAAATGGGTGGGATCAATAAAAGTAAGTGGATACTACTACCCCCTTCCTTCATATACCTCAGTATAATACTGGAAGCAGAAATTTTCTCCATCCAAATTGAACCTTCCAACGATCAGCTGGCAAGGCACTGAGCTCAGGTGGAAGTTATGCATAAAATAAAGCTAAAATATTTGGTTCTTGTCCCCAAGGCAATATGCTCTAGCTATGGACCCCATACACACATAAAATTAACAGGAAAGACAATAAATTCTTCTGTCATTCCACTTTAAACACTTAACCAGGAAAAACTATAAA
The DNA here is from genome assembly GCF_021234165.1 of Pteronotus mesoamericanus. Classification (NCBI taxonomy): domain Eukaryota; kingdom Metazoa; phylum Chordata; class Mammalia; order Chiroptera; family Mormoopidae; genus Pteronotus; species Pteronotus mesoamericanus. The sequence goes on from NW_026555277.1 coordinate 5,291,487, forward strand.
TAACAATGTACCTACATCTCAGGTTTCCTGGTGTTTTTAGAGAATGCCTACGAGGAAAAAGAATATTTCCTCAATGTCTCATAATAAAATGAGAAGCTTGTTGTGCCCAGGACATTAAAGATGAGAAAAGCCCAGAAATGAGAACCTCCAATTGATGCACTTGCGCTGCCTAAGCTGAAATACTGCTAGGAACGGTAGGTGTGAAAGTCAACGTTTTGGCAAGTGCTCTGACTGCATGTCTGCAAATGAAAAGGGAGATTAAAATCAAAAGGATTCACCCAGAGCTGGAGCAAGATCATGAATCATAAAACAAAGGCACTGACTTCTCCATTCACTTGGCCGGATCTGAACACTCAGCCTTTATTTCAGGCCACGTGACCCATCTTGACGCAGGAGCACACCCCAGACCATCACACCAATGACCAGGAGCACGTTTTACATTCCTCTAAAACGTGCTACTAAGCATACCACGTGCCTTTTTAGGAGGAAATTAAGTTAAGCCTAGGGCTTAAGCAACTTCATTTTTTTCCTCTCTGACCCTGATCTTTTCTTAAGCCATTTGATCTGCCTCTTTCCATAAAGCAGATGTTCCTGGATAGGTCACACAGGGAACCAGGGGCCAGAGCCAGCCCTGTGATCTGCATGTGTCGCCACTGACCACCCATGGGCCACCAAGGCAGCTGTGGTCTCTATGAGTCAGAATCTGGCATCTCCAAGCATGTCTTACTTCATGTTCCCTCCCTCACCCAATCCTTAAGGAGAACACATTTGCAACGTGTTCTCTTGGTATAGACATGATTGTTCCACATTTGTTTTTCTATGGAATTTATCTAGATATGCTCGCAAGGCATAACCCTTGGTGCCCAAAATCAAGGAAAGACAACAGTTAATAAACATAAATTGAGCACCTACTCTAAGGCAGGCATGGATCAAGGCACATGCCCACAGTGAGTCTTCCTTAAAACTTTACTAGGTGAGTATTATTATATTCATGATTTTAAAAAAATGAGGAAGTTGAGGCCAGCTATAAAATGGGGCAAGTGAAAGATGGCGAGTCAAAGAAAAAGGCAGAGCTAATTAAGCACGGTCACAGGCCTTCGTTCTCTCGTTGACTGAACAAACCAGTCATCGCATAGCTATTTGCACTTAGCAGTTGGACAGGACTGTGCAGTTTAACTCAGAGTGTTCTGGTGGATCCAGACCTTTTCAGAGAAAATGAGGCAAGTTGGTTTAGGGGACTTTGTTGTTGGTGGTGGTTTTTAAGATAAAAGGAGTGATGTGTGTGGAGTGGAAAGTGAACACAAACTTTTTAAATAAAATGCTTTCTAAGAGTGTATTAATCTGTCATTGGAATATAGGCAATACTGAAGTACTATTTAAAAGTATATTGATTTCTTGACATGTTTTCCAAAGCCATATTCTCTTGCAAGCAGAATTGTCAGGCATGGCCTCATGCCTCAATGCACAAGATCCTTTTAAATAAGGATTAAATTAGTTAACCAGTGAAAACACATATTCCCTAGTATGTTTTCAATTAAATTTGGTTCACATCACAGAAAGTCCTCCTGCTCACAAGCCAAGAAAGTAAATCAATCAAGACAGGGCTCATCACCTCAGTGAACTGTTGAATGAATGGGTGAATAAATAAAATTCTGAGGTCATGGAAGCTATAAAATGACATGGAATTCTGCAAAAAGTACCTTTAACAAAGTATAAAGACAACCCATAAATGGGAAAATACAGGGTCCGGCAGAAGTAATGCCTGCTTGAGTGTGGTTGGTAAGGTAATAATATGGATGTAATAATTTATAGTTTTAATTTGAACATTTCACCTAAATGTCATATTGTGTGCTTGAGTGTGATATTGTTACGTTACAGAATTACATGCTTACGATTTTGTAATATAAGATTTTGAAATAAAAAGAGGGCATTATTTGTGCCAGACCCTGTATATTTGCAAATCACATATCTAATAGGGAACTTGTTACCAGAATATATAAAGAACTCCTAAAAGAACTCTGTAAAAGAAAGATGAATAACTCAATTAGAAATGAGTAAATGAAGTGATCAGGCATTTCTCCAGAGAAGACACACAAATGGCCAGTGAGCACTGAAATGATCTTCTAAATCACTTACCAGAAAAGAAATGAAAATGAAAACAACAAGGAGCTGTCATTTCACCTCTACTAGGACTTCTGTGATCAACACGAAGTGTTGGTGAAGATGCAAAGAGACTGGAGCTCTCAGGCTCCGCTGGTGGGAATGTAAAATGGTGTTGCCATTCTGAAAAAGTTTGACTATTCCTCAAAACCATGATTTATGGTTGAAATGACTTTTAAGAGAATGCCATGGTATCTTACACATTCTAAAAAACTAAACTGGTAGAAATAGATTGCTCAGTGGGATATGTCTTAAAACGAAGTGGCTAGTTAAACATTTTAAAACAATCATGCAGTTATAGATCCTTTGAGTTAAAAGGGACCCCGGAGAACATCATGTGTGTCTCCTCTTTTTGCATGTGACTTCCTCAGACCTGGCTACTATGTTGGCATGTCCCTCTTTCCCTCACTACCAGCAACAAAACCATACTGTGGCTAAACTGAAGTAGAGCAGAAACAAGAAACACAATGTGCCCCACTTAGTAAATCCACTGTGTAAAAAGTCTCAGTTCCTTGTAAATCAATATGAAAGCATCTCTAGGCTACTCGTTACCCTCAGGAAATCGGTCGTGGTGGAGAGATCTTCCAGTTAGTGAAATTCATCCTTTTTACAATCAAAACTTGTTTTTAAAAAGGAAAACATTATGAACTCTTTCTAAAATGTGTGATGGACTTCTTACCTTTTAAAACAGAAAATGTGGAACACCCAGCAATTTTTCTTGATAACTCAGGGATTTTCAAGAATGTTTGTGTAAAACAAGACCTTTTTGGCCTTAACATTAAATGACTAAGACTGTTGTTGAGTTTGGGGACCCTATAGTGTCTCTGGCTCCATGTTAAGCTACTCCTGTAGTTACACCACTCCTTAATTCTGTCTTCCTGCCATGGAACGGCTCCCTCCTGGCCTTGCAATTTGTTCCTTATCTGCTATATGTTTGAAAACCAAATAGCAAAAGTGCTCAGTATATTTGGATCCTTACTTTACATGCAATCCTAAATAAAAGACTTGCCTTTGAGTCCATCGCAAAATCATTAGCATGTATTACATGACACGGCCTTCGGCTCTTTAGAGTTTCCCCCTGTTCAGTCCATAGCCACCTTTGTTGCCCATGATCAACCAACTGGACAACTGAGTTCCAAATAAATGACTTGGGTAACTATACTCTCATTATCAGTTCATTAGGACTCTTTTCTTTGCAAGTCACCCATGATCAAATCAGAATGGCTTAAGCAAAATAGGAAATGTATTGACTCATACAACTGAAAAGTCCATCGCTTCATCTATAGCCAGATCCAGGGGCTTAAATAATGCTGTGAAAGTCGCATCTCTCAAGGCCTTTACCTCTACTTTCTTTCATGTTGCCTTGGATGGCAGGCAAAGTTGGCCAGCAGTGTGTATGGGCTGTTACAGGAGAGAGAACAGATGTTAAGCAAGGAATAAACCCAAGAGATGTCCATGGAAATCCATTACAGGTCACTTAATCTCATTTCCGGGGGTTCCAGTACAAAGCAATTGTTTGAATAATCATTTTTCTGGAGACTTATTCCTGTTAGTAACACTCCTAAAATTTTTCTGTACTCAGAAAGAGGAAGCTGGCCCAGAAACCGTGCAGGAGAACTCTAACATTAGGCCTTTACAGGTAAAATATATTTCCGTTTCCTGATTACAGCCTGTTTCTATCATCACCCTTATAACAATTTTCACACTTTTCCTCTTACTTGAAATAAAAATTTCAGTGTGAATCTTCTCTCCTTTCTTCAAAGTCATCATGTTACCAGTTTCTCCCTTCTTTGTAGCTCTTTCTAGAACACTATCTTCTCCTAAAACAGGAAGCATGAGAGCCAAAAATACTCTCTCCTTTTAGCCTAGTCGCTCTCCAGTGAGCCCTGCTAGAAGCTTTAATAAAAGGCAGTATTAGCAGCCAGGGCACTCCACTCCGGTCATATACAGAAGGCATCTTTCAAATTCCTTTAGGGATCAATCTTCCAGGCAGATGTCTCTCGCCCTTTGAGGGAACTGTATTTCTGCAAGAAAGAGGCTTGGCTGTGCCCTTGGCATTGACTAGGGCCTCCCAATTGCTGAATGGATGCACTGAGTACAGCCCTACGCAGTTTCACGGCCAGCATGCTCTCACACGATGAGAGCCGGCCAGGCCCCCCCAGCACACCCCAGGCAACCGCCTCCATAAATCCTGCTGTGGTGTGGGGGCCAGCAAATGAATGAATCTGCTCTCTAGTCAAAGGCCGTGGAGCCAAGAACTCCCAAAGTTCTTGCGTCAGAATCACCATTTTCTAACTCTGCCTTATGTTCTTTCTTGACCCTACCTGGCAAGGGGCCCCAGCATCTCTTGGAGTCCTCCACCTCCTTGTGGTTCTTGGAAGAAGAACACTGCATTTGGGGGTTGAAACTTGATCCTGCCACTTACCAGAAGAGAGGTCATTTGTATTCACCTCCATAGGACCCTTCATTCTCTTTCCTAACCACAGCCCTTGTTTACTTTTAGGACTCCCCCACCTCCCACCTCTTATGCGTTCAGTCTGAGCAGGATGCTCCCTACGCCTAAGCCAACGGAACACTTGCTACTTGCCCTCCCATGGCTGTGGCCACTGGTTCAGAGGCAGGCATTGGTGTAAGACGGTGGGTCTGAGCAAGTCAGAATAGTTTGCAAGAGCTACTTAAATGACCAATGCCAACCTTGAAGCTGACCTGATGCTAGGCACCAATGAGAGACAATTGGCTTGGGACTTTATTGGCTTTCAAAATGAAAGTCTAATGTCAGGGACCACCCACCATCCCAGGTAAAACATAGTGGTTGGTCACCTTGGTTGTGAGTGCTCAATGTGAGGGCTGGAGCTGCTGCAATCATATTGTTACCACATGAAACCCAAGAATGATACTACCACAAAGGAAAAGGAGCTGAGAGATAGAGAGAAGTCAATTTCTAACCATGTCTTCAAACCGCTGGACCTAGCCATGCCTGTAGTCAGAAGCTTTTGAAATCTCTCACTATAAGAACAAGTAAGTTTAATCTCTTTTTTGAAACCTCTCAGTGTAAGATCAAATAAGTTTAATCTCTTTTTTTAATTAAACTTGGGTTTTCTGACACTTGCAACAAAAAGTCTATTCATTAATACATCATTTGGGTGATATTATACAAGTTTCTTAACATCTCTGAGCCTCAATTAATTCATCTGCAAAGCTAGAATGATATTTCCTGAAGATTGAAGGAGACCATAGAGTCAATAAAGTGCCTGTCTCAATGCCTAGCATATAGTTTTGTTCCCTTGCCCTTCATAAGCTACAACATTCATAAACTCCAGACAGTTAGGGCTGGGAAGGAAATAAAGACGCACTTGTTCCAAAAGTTTGTTGTACACGTAGGGAAACTGAGATAAAGATGAAAACTGGCTTCTCCAAATCCCTTCAGTTAGTGACAAAGTGAGAACTAGAACCAGGCCCCCTGAGTTCTGCCTAGTGCTCTTGTTATCACATCATGAACCAAAAATCGTATTTTCTCTCCTCAGAGCCCCAGTCTGCTGATGCAATAGAGAGGGTGTGTCTTTCACAGCCCAAGGAGACTCCACTCAAGCATGATGACTGTGGCACATCAGGAACAGTGCCAGGAGCCAGCCTAGGGCAAGGGGATGGAGAGGGGAGACTGTAATAAACTCTCACCACCCAGATTTGGGCCGGACATGGGGAAAGGAGGGAAGGCTTGGCCCCCTCTTGTCACCTGAGGGGCCTAAGCAGTTGCTCAGTGCTCAGCTGGTCTGTGCTCTCGGCTTCAGCAGCTCAGTGGCATAGCCAAGGGGCACCGGGGCCTGGGGAGGGGAGGCCAACTCTCTGCTCTGCAGGTTTATTTATTTACCCTGTGCACAGCCTCCTCTTCCAGCCTCAGCTGCTTTTGCTCTGAGCGGATTCAAGATCATAAAAGGAATATTCTCCTTGATTGCCACATGTTTGGGAGGGAGTCTGGGACAAATGGTTAAGTAATTCCCCTGGGAGTGCTGGGCTTCCATCCAACCCTCCTTTTAGAAGATCTCAGAGGAATGTACAGTACCGAACTGAAGGAATTCTCTCCATAGACCGTCAGTGGAACCACTGTGTATCCCGAGTCAGAAGAGGGTGCTTAAGACCCATGATACATCAAAATGTGTCTGCCAGGCTCTCAAAGGTCAGGGCCATTCCTGTTTTGCACACCAAGTATCACAACACTATGTGACTGGCACATAACAAACCGGTAAGTGTGTGTTCATGTGTGTGGTGTTGAAGAGTTTATTTCTTCACATTTCTCAACCCTACAGGTTCTGGACCAATGCATAAGTAGACAGAAGAGTCAGATCATGATTCAAACATTAGTTTTATCCCTGATCAATCGAGCTTAGAGGTCTTCGCTTATGCCTGGGGGCAAAAAAGCTCCCTGCTTCCTCCTGTCCCCCTCCCCAGCTGAGCCTAATGAACAGGGAGAGGGGAAAGAGCTGGACACCTGCCTACCCCACTCCACCAAGTCTCGCCTCGGGGAGCCTTCTACAAGGAGAAGAGGTGGCCTATGGGCAGGCAGCTCTGAAGGAAAGAGCCAGTAAGGGCCTGGGTGTGGCGTGTTGATTGCTTCCCTTCGCCCATCCCACCCATCAGCTAAGTCACGCCTCATTGCCGGAGATGGCGGGGAGGTGTTACAGAAGGAAATGCAGAAAGAGTTTGCCCATTGCCTTATCAAAAGGTTTGACAACTGAAAGCTTGCCGCTGAAGTTCAAAAAGCATAGCTACCTGACAGGTAAAAGTGGATTCCCACTAGGGCTCCAGGTTCTCCTGAAAATAAACCCCCTAAAAAGGACTCTCAAATGAAGTCTTTTTCCCAAAGTCCGAATGAAAGCAAACCTATCCTACCACTTTGCACTCTGCCATGCTTCCTCACATTCTTTCGTTTTTATGAGTTCCGAATAAACAAACAAAAATTCCATTTAAAAACATGTGAGGATTAGCAGTCCTGTTTTAAAATACCTAAGAGTCTGCCCAACACAGACACCAAGGATCAGAGAGGCTGGTGACCTTGGACATGCAGATCCCCGCTGGGCCGTGTACAGGGCCAGACCTATAGGGACTCTAAGGATGTTGAGGGCTTTTTTAACTCAGCATGACTCCCTTGAGATTCATCCAAGTCGTCACATGTGTCAATACTTCATTTCTTTTTATCTCAGAGCAGCGTTCCACAGTATACATATACCATAGTTTGTTTAGAAACTTAGCTGAAGGACATCTGAGCTGATTCCAGCTTCTATGAACATTTATGTACAAGATTTTGTGAACTCACATGAACATAGGTTTTTATATCTCTGAGATAAGTAAGTACCAGACACGCAATGGCTGTGTCACATGATAGTGACAAGTTTACTTTAAAAAAAAAAAAAACCTGACAGACTGTTTTCCAGAGTAGTTGCACCATTGAACATTCCCACCAGCAATGAGGGAGTGGCCTAGTTTCTCCGCATCCTCCACAGGATTTGGTGTTACCTTCAGTTTTTACTTTAGCCATTCTAACAGTTGTGTACTGGCAGCCCATTGGCATGTTAATTTGTGTTTATCTAATGGCTAATAATGTTGAACACCTTTTCCTGTGCTTATTTGCCATCTGCATATTCTCTTTAATGAAATGTCTGTGTATGTCTTTTGTTCATTTTTCATTTGGGTTGTTTGAGGGTGTTTTTTTTTTTTTTACTGTTGCATTTTGAGAGTTCCTTATACATTCTTGATACTAATATTTTCTCAGATATGTGGTTTGCAAATATATTCTCTCAGGCTGTAAGTTGTCTTTTTATTCCCTTCACATGGGCTTTTATAGAGAAAAAGTTTTTAATTTGGATTTTTCTTTTTTATATAGAATTTTGTGCTTTATTTTTTTTAAAGATTTTCCTTATTTATTTTTAGAGAGAGGGGAAGAGAGGGAGAAAGAGAGGGAGAGAAATATCAATATGAGGTTGCCTCCTGCACACCCCCTACTGAAGATCTGGCCCACAACCCAGGCATGTGCCCTGACTGGGAATTGAACCAGCGACCCTTCGGATCGCAGGCCGGCACTCAATCCTCTGAGCCACACCAGCCAGGGCTTGATCTTTCTAATTCATCAACTTTTCCTCTTATGAATTTTCTTAGTCCATTCTGACTGCTATAACAAAATAACACCAACTGGGTAGCTTATAAACAACAGAAATACATTTCTTGTAGTTCTGGAAGCTGGAAATCCAAGAATAAGGAACCAGCATGGTCACATTCCGGTGAAGGCTCACGGCCTGGCTCATGGCTGGCACCTTCTCCCTGTGTCCTCACATGGTGGAGGGGGACAGGGAGCTCTGTGAGGTCTCTTTTACGAGAACAGTAGTCCTATTCAGGAGGGCCCCACTCTCATGCCCTAAGCACCTCCAAAGGTCCCACTTACTAACACCTTTGGGTTCAGGATTTCCACATACAAATTTGGGAAAAGAGAGGGATACAAACATTGAGACCATGGCATGGATGGTGTTTTCAGTGTCAAGACCAGGAATATTTTTTGACAGCCTACTCTGCCAATTAGTTCACCATGAAGCATGATATGAATATGCAAAGCAGGAGATCATAGGGTAAATGAATGCATCCCAAGCCACCAGCACTGGGAAGTAACTAGGTATGAAAAAAAACAAGGTTTGAAATGTATAGGGCCAGAATTTAATCTTTAGAAAATTCCTATAATCATCCAATGTGAGAAATTATGAACAGAAGATTCAATTCTCACTCATGTCTAGAAAATTGGTAAAACCTATTAAAAATAAAATCTCATTAACCTTATAAGAAGAAAGAGCAAATTAGCTTTCTATTATTTCTACAAGTCATATCATAAAATTGCTGCCATATAAAGAGGTCAGAGAACACAATCCAAAAAATAAAAAGAACATGTAAGAAGAAAAGTTTTATGACATTATGAAGGATAATTAAGTAATAAAAAGTGTTGTTATGTTTCTGAATTTTTGTGATGTCAGCGTAGTGTTATTCATCAGGTGTTCAAAATTTATAATTTGTTGTGATTGCTTTTCTTATTCTCCATTATCTTTTTTTTACTGTACCTAATATTGTGTTCCTCTTATTAAAGTGAGGCACCCAAAGTAAATATGCTTCAGATTCCAAAATCAGCCCCAGACTAGGTGGTAACCTTTTAGTTGCCATATTATGAGGGTTTCTGCAGTGTTCCAACAAAGGTGGCCATGTGAGGAGAAAGAAGGATGTTCCAAGAGCAGCAAGTGGGCTCTGAAGAGTAGTTATTCACCAAATAGTATGGAAGCATTTTGGTGTTCTTTCTACCTGGCATGACCCTACTGATGAAGTCCCACTAAATATTAAGTCCTATCCCTTGTATTTATGTCAGTACTTTGGGGTAGCAGAAACTGGGCAAGAAACCAGAGGCCTTCAATGTCAGGTAGTTCATGAGAAAAATAATAAATTTTCCCCTTGAAAGATTCAGCAGTAACTTATAGGGGGGGAAAAAAGCACTAAATTTAAAGATCAGTGGTCCAAAATAAATAACAATAAGAACATTACGCATCCTATGTCAAGCATGCAACAAACTAGACAAGAATTCCTGCTTTTGTGAGCTCTTTCTGCTCACATCCTTACCCCACTTCAGGTCCTTGAACTTGGATAGGCTGCCCAAGGTGATGCAGCAACTTGATTCCACTACAGGCACTGACTATGGTCAAGCATTGAAGTAGGAGCTTTCTCCACGGAACCTCCTTCAGGCCCCTGTGGATACAAAGTCCCCTGGGTCACCCATGGCTCCTGCTCCTTTTCAGGATCGCCTAGCAATGATGCACAGAACACAAGACTTGTATAGAGCAGCTGGACAACCAGTTATCCAAAAGAAACAGCATTTGGCTAACAGACACATGTCACCAATTAATTACATCTAGGATTCGGGGTAACATAAATGAACTTCTTGCCCTCATTTCCCTATGACGTAACCTAATAATATGTCTTTTAAGTACTCTGATGCTATCTTCTCCACCATCCTTTGGGCTCTTTAAATGCAAAGTCAAGATTTCAATCTTGTCATGCTCCTGGCATGTGACCTTGTACAAGCCACTCACCCCACCTGTAGGTTGATGGTTAGAAACACCTGCTTCATAGTGTGGTTCCAGGGCTTAATAGAAAACATGGGAACGAAGCCTGAGCAGAGCCCGGAGCCTAGCCAATCATCGGCAAAAGTAATTATTGCTACAGTAATTACATGTGAAAACCACCAACACAGAGGAAATGATATTTAACATTGAAGTTCTGACATTTATTACGTATAAAGCAACAGTGCCTTTCAGTCATTCCTATCAGATGTTTACTGTCATGAGGCAAAACTGCTACTGGAAGTGGAATGAATGCTCGAATTTTTCATTTCCAGTTTGCTATTCATCTTCAAAGATTTCTGTGCGCTAGAGAAAACTTTTTTCATTTTATTGCATCCATGCATGAACAGTTTTAGAGTTATTAAACTTAAAAGTAAATTAATTCCTCAAGCTCTCAAAACTAGGAAGATATATTCACAAACATGTAAATGCTTTGTTAAACCCTGAGTTAAAACATGAGTTCAGAAAGTCTATAGAGTACTCTTTCTAGTATTTATCAAAATAAACTTAGTCAGCAAATTAAAAATTTTTAGACAAGGTTTCAAGAAAAAAAATTCACTTCTAAATCTCTCTAAAAGTGTTTGTAGAAAGAAATAGGATAGTAAAAGTGCAATTCATACATTGTTATTAATCTTTCTATGAGAGCAGGCCCCCAGAAACCATTGCTTTTGATACCTTTGAGTATGAGAACCTCAGAGTAACCAAGCTACTTTGTGGAAGTGGTTAGGGGTTCAGGGCACATGCATGGATTTTGTAAATTAAGACATAGCTTCAGATTTAGATTCAAAACCCCATTATCATTTTATGTTCTTAGACCTTCCATTTTCTTCTTTTAACCAATTATATCAATGAAAAAGTTTCATTTTATATAGTTAGCGTATGACACCCCATGATGACCTGGACCATTTCTTCTATTAATACCTTGGAAAAGTATACATTTATTTGAAAAAAAATACTCTATTGAGATATTTTTTGACCACAGTTAGATACTTTAACTTCTCTCTTGAAAAGAATGTTCCAAAATTTATCTAAAATATGGCTTTCCTAATAACTGGAAACATCAGAACCCAACCTATTTTTCTTATGGAAACAAAATTCTTTCCAATGCCTCTAACACTTGTCTACAGAAGCTCTGAAAAATTCAGCCCTATATTTCTTCAAAATCATTCTTTTTTCCATCCCTTTATACAAATCTGGTAGAGTCTCAGGGAAGGTAATCAAATATTTAAAAAAATAGTCATCATAAATATTTACATTTTTAAAAATTTTTCTTAGCCAATTTCAAGGATTTGGTTTATCTTCCTGTTTCAAAGACACACCGAAAATGTCTAAGGCATCTGTGTAGCCACCAGTTTCTGATCCTCACATAACGATAAGACAATGGAATTTTTAAATAAACCAAATGATTTTTTTGGCCAGACCAGTTCTCTGAGTCGCGTGGAAATGTGTGTAATAGACCAAGGTGGTTTTGTTTTTTTCTTTACGTTCTCCAAGGACTGAACGGGGACTGGGCTTTGACAGTCTGCCCAGCAGGATTTGTAGAGTGTGGTGTCCTGGGCAGGCAAACTGGCACTCACAGCCTCGTTAGCATAATTCTGATATGCACGTCCCAAGAGGCAGCCTTTCCAGTCAAGGGTGGAGTCAAAAGAAGTCAGCAGACCAACGTCAAAGCCAGATGGAAAATCACAGCCTCAACAACACAAGTGTTCATTTTCTCAAGGATAAATAAGGTGCTAGGGCACAAATAAACTAGCTTTCTCACTTCTCCTGAGACATGCAGTAGGGGCTGCTACTCTAGGAGGTAGAAACAAGGAGTCACCTTAGATCAGACCCTTTGTTGCAGGAAGTTCACCAGAAAGGCCCCTTTATATTATAAATAAATTTTGAAGCAAGTGACTTTCAGTGTACTGGGAGAAAGTTCAAGAGTGTTATTGGGTTTTGCAGTGGCCTTGGACTCAAATCTTATTGGCAATCAAAATGCCTGGGTCCCACCCAATTAAATAGTTTGAAACTATGAGTTTATTTGCATCTAAGGACCCTTCGATGAGACGGGGAAGTAGTTCCAGACACCTCTCTTTTAGATGCAAAGTTTCAAGCTCGATCTATTTAAATAGATTGGGACCAATAGTAAGAAAATAAAACAAGCAGATGGGAAACTTCCCAGAAGTGGGAAGGTGGAGTCTAGCTGGGTGGTCTGGGTTTAAAACCAGAGCTCCAGTACTGGAAATGTCTCATGGCTGGTGATGCCGTGGGATCCTTCCTGAACTAGTCACCATGACAACCTGAGAAGTCCTTGAGAAAGTCCTCAAGGAAGGTCACCTTTAGAGGCCTTAAATCTTGAGAAGAGTGTGTTTCCCATCCAATCACCATCTCTACCATGAATGCCATTCAAAATAATAATTATACTAAACCATAAAGTAAAGATAAGAGAGTCCAAGAGTAAAAACTACCTTGTCATGCCAATTTGAAGCTTCTATTACAATATTAAAATTTTCAAAAGAACTTTTTCCTGCCATTTTGGGGCCCCATTGTCACCTGGATTTAGAGTTGCTCAACCCTGCTTTGAGGGAAATGTTCTCTCATTTGGCCAACTGTTCTGGAATTCGAAGGCTCTGGGCCTATTTTTCCCTAGAAAACTCAGAGTCAAATGGACACTCCAGAGGCAGAAGTCCTCTCATTTGCAGTGTGTTTCATAACCCAAGAGGTTGCTGGGTCCCTCTGGCTGGCACTGGGTGGCTGCATATTCTGTTTCAAGCAACTCCATGGAGACAGAGAGACCAGGGCTGTGGCTACCTTCCAGGCAAGAGAAATGTAGGCTGAAATGAGAGCAATGAGAGGAAAATAAGGTGCCGGACAGAGAAATATTGTAAATGTTAAGTCGAGTCAAGTTTATGGTAGATTGAGGTTATATGTGAGTGAGAGTATGAATAAGGGAGGGAGAGTTTCTCACTAGGGTTACAGGAACGATGTTAATGCTATCAATCAAGATAGACATTGCAAGAGGAGGAGGAGGATGTATTTAAGTAGAGAGGATAAAGAGAGACATGGTGATTTGGGATTGTAGCAGGTTGAACTTTCTGGCTGTCTCTCTGTGTCAAGCTGGCTATCCTTATAATGAGGGGCACAGATAAGGATCTAGAACTCATGCGAAGGAGGACTAGGAGTCACTCACACGATTGAAGATAAGGAGCCTACAAGAACACCTTTCATGTAAAAAAGAAGTCAATGTAGTGGAAGCAATAACAGAAGAATGACCATAAGGAATAATGAAAAGAAGAGATCAAAGTAAATCAGATGGAGGAACTAACCAGAGAGGAGAAGGGAGAGGAGGCAGAAACCACTGCCCACTGTGGCTCTCTTTGAACCGCAGGAAAAGTTGAAGAAGTCTGGGTCATGTAGCCTTGCCCTTTTCAGAAATCAGGAAGTGATGTTATTCCCGAGCAGGAGAGGACTAGAGGTAAATGAAAGGCTCAACAAGAAATAAAATGTGATTGGGAACACTTAAGAAGCCAGGAAGAAAGAAGGATTAAAGCCTGGAATGATCAAGAGAGGAGCAGCATCCATCCGAGAAGGCTGTCCAGAAGGAAAAAAGGACAAAGGCCAATGAAAAGAATGGGCAGAAAAAGAACCAGTGATATATTTTTTGTATTCCTCTTCAAAAGTTTTCAGTAAAAAACAGAAAAACAATTCCCAGATAACTACAGATGATCTAAAGAGAGACACTTTTCTAAAGAACAGGTCCTATCATATTTCAAATCTTACAGAATAGCCTTTTCACAAATGACAGGTACATCATGATCTAGACATTTCACCTAGTAGAAGAAAGAAGGCCCTCAAATCAAACATGGACAAGAAGATAATTAGGTATTTTAGAAATTCTGCTTAAATAAGATCATTTTTGATACATAGCTTATTGATACATAATTGACATATAATATTGTATAAGTTTAAAGAATACAACATTTTGATTTGTTACACTTATACATTGCAAAGCAATTACCGCCATAGTGTTAGCTTAACACCTGCATCATGTCACATAATTACCATTTCTATCTTTGTGGTGAGAACATTGAAGACCTACTCTTTCAAGTCTGTAATACATTAACTATAACATTGCACCGCACTTTAGATCCCCAGAATTCATCTTATAACTGAAGGTTTATACTCTTTGACCAACGTCTCCGCAGTTCCCCCACCCTCAACCTCTGGTAACTATCACTCTAGTCTTTACAAATTCAACTTTTTCTGATTCCATATATAAGTGATATCATATAGTATTTGTCTTTCTCTAACCTTTTCACTTACCATAATGCCGTCAAGCCCCATGCATGTTGTCACAAATACAGGATATATTTCTTTCTTATGAATCAATGATATATATGTTACATTTTCTTTACTCATTTATCTGTTGACAGACACTTGATTTGTTTCCATATCTTCACTATTATGAATAATACTATAAGGACGAATTTTCGTAAACCATATGAGGAGACTGATCTCATGTATATTGTGATGGTTAATTATATGTGTCAACTTGAGTGGGTCACAGAGTGCCAGACATTTGGTCAAACATTTTGTGTGTGTCTGTGAGGGTGTTTATTGATGAGATTAACACTTACATTAGTAGACCGAGTAAATCAGATTGCCCTCCCATTCGGAAGTGGGCCTCCTCCAATCAGAGGCCTGAACAGAACAAAAGGATTGGCTTTCCTGCAAGTAAGGGGGAACTCTTTCAGCCAGTTGTCTTTGACTTGAGACATCTCTCTTTTTTTTTTTTTAAATCCTGCATTTGAACTCAAATTAAAACCTCAGCTCTTTCTAAGTTTGGAGCCTGCTGGCCTTTATACTTAAAGTACGTCATCAGTTCTGGGCCTCCAGGTTGCTGACTACAGATCTTGAGACTTGTCGGCCTCCATAATTACATGATCCAATTTCTTATAGTAAATCTCTTTAGGTATATGTAATAGAAGAATATATATGAATTTATATTATATGTGCAAATATATATCTATATAATATTTAACGGTAGATATATATATTCTAGTGGTTCTGTTTCTCTAGGGAATCCCGACTAATATATATTTTTATAGATTTATACATACATGAAATATATATATGAAATAAACCACATTTTTCCTATCTCTAAAGAGTAATTTGGTTATCAGAGTGTGATGTTCTCTTTAAGGTTACTGTGTATTTTTTCTTCATAAAAAAGGCAACCTTAAAAAAAAAAGGAGTTGACAAAACTTAATCACGGACCTGGAATGGGTTGTTGCACTTCACATTTCTGCAAAAGTCCACTTTGGCTGGGGCTGTGCCTGTGCGTCTGCAGTCAGCCCTGACACCGCGAGCGAACGGGTGCGGCTCTTCTCGGCTTTCTCACTCATACTGAGACGTTACCGCAACAGGAGCCCCAGGAAGACGAAATTCAGCAAAAGGAATTGGATCTGCCAGGAGGATATGTGAGGGCGGGAAGTGAGTTCCCGCCTGCCGCCTCAGCAGGACAAATCATTCTGTGGATTGCTGATGGCTCCCCTTTCTAAGCCAGGCACATTTTAGGACACTGGCTGCTTTCCTCGCAAGACAATATTTTACCATTTTCATGATCTGAAACTTGTTTCAAGGACACTTCTTTCTTGTTTCTAACTTCGGGTATCTGGCCAGGGATTTCATCTCTCTGGACCTGTTTCCTTATTGGCAAAATATTAAGACATTAGGGAAGGGGATCTGGGCAGTCTCTTCTCATGCTAATGTCCTGCTATTAAAAGTTAATGTCAAAATGACATTTCTTTAATAACTGGTTCACTATCATTTTGTTACCCATTTAGGGTCTGCTTTCCTTTTTCTATATGACAAAGATTCAGGTGTGCCATGAGATCTATATAAGATCACATCAAAATCCCAATTCCAAACCCTGTGCAAATCCACACCCATCTTCCCCAATTTCTACAAACTGCTGGAGCAGCTTCTAGCCTCATGTGAACTTCTGGCGCTAACTTTGGCTGGCTCAGTGGGTGGATCATTTTGACACTTCATATCTGCCCCCTCCATGGACTTAGATATGAAACTCAACCCTTTCTTCCATTTCCCCAATTTCTAAAGGAAATGGGGTTGATGACTTCATTACATATTTAAAAGGGATGCAAGAAATACAAGCATCCCATTGAAAAATTAGGCATCTCCACTACCAAACCATTTACCCAGCAGACTACCTACCCATTGGGCATTTCCACCGGCCAGTTCCCCTTGTGACACCCGGACTCACTCTGCTCCTCTGAGAGCAGAACAATTTTTATTTTCTTGTTCTGCACACTTTAACTGTCTCTTTTATTACTTTGGCTTTATTTTATTGACCTCAGGCTCTTTTGCACCTGCTATCCCAAATGTCTTAGTAGAGTGTTGCTATAAACAAAGACAGTTTTCTGCCTAAGAAGTCAAGTGCTAACTGGTAAGGGAATATATTTTTCATACAAACGCTCCCAGAACACACAACGGTTATAGCAGCCATGTTGCTGTTTTAAGACCTATCGTATTTCCACGGCTCCCAAACGTATTCCAAGAAGCTCTCATTGTCTAGTTCACAAAATGGTCATGGCCAGATGCTCAGCATCAAATACATAAGGGCCCTAGAAGTTCTAACAAGCCAGAGAAGCATTGATGTTTCCCTCCGTGGAAAATATGACAGGCCTTCAACAACACGGGCCCGCCAAACTGGTAAAGCACCTCTCACTCTTGTGCTCACAGACCTGATGAGGAAAAGTTGTAGAAGGTTTACAAATTAAATTCCACATTTAAAACCCTTCAAATACTTCCAACCATGGAAGAGATATTTGAAAGTCATTTGCATGGTTCTTTTCATAAGTTTCTGAAGTCAGTAATTATTATTTTGGTGCATAGGGGCTGCACCAAGTAATGTCTCCCCTTGACCCTCCTGGCAAATTATCCCAGTTAAACTGGTTTTTACTTTAGTCACTTAATTATTACCAGAGAGAAGCTTAATTTCAGGAGTATATGTAAATTTTTTTTCTTTTATCCTGTCTTCCACCATCTTTTTGACAAATACTGGAACCATACACGCTTTTTATTTTTGTTATTGTTATCTGGTACTACATGTTCCTAAATGGAATATAACTGATTTTATTTTTTCAACTGTTTCTTCCTTACTTTTTAATTGGCCTTAGATATTAGCAATTAGTTCAAGTATGTGTCATGATAAAATTTCAAAAGTATTTTCTACACAGAAAAATAATGTTTATTTCTAACAATAAATAATGTTTAAACTTAATTAATTTAAATAAATAGAATCTAAAGTGTATTATGGATTCTTACAGCTTCAGAATATCAATTTTCAAAATATATTTAAATATACATGAACATATACAAAACTGATATCTAGTGAAATTTTAGAATGTTGATGATAGAATTAATTTAAAATTTGTATTTTAACACTTGTTATTTGGCTTACATAAACAGATATTTTCCAATATTTTTGATGCAATTTATTTTTTAATGTTCTTAAAAACGTAGTCAATCTAAAAACATTTTTTTGAAATTTAATGCTTCTGAAACCAAAAAAAAAAAAGCTACAATCCTCTTATGTTTCTTGCATTTAAGTTTTTCTGGCATTTATTGTTTAAACCTAGAGGACAAGACTTTAGTTAAAGCCAGAAGGCCCTCAGGCTCAAAAGACACAGAGAATTACCAAAAATGACTGCCATCCTATTTAAGCAATCTACTGAGGATTACCACAAATTTGAATTTGTAAGACTGATCCATCTTCTTATTCTCTGCCCAAAAGCCTTGCTTTCGAGTTTGTCATCAAGAGAAGGATTGCAAATGCTGGTCTGATGGCCATCAGCATGGAAACTGAGACCAACACCTTGCAAAACACCAAAAAAAAAAAAAAAAAAAAAAAAAGGACTGAACATTTGTATTTCCAAGTGCAAAGAAAAGAGCAAAGTCCTTTTATGAGATTGGTCACAGTAGAATGAGACAGAGTTCAAGAAGCTGATACGTACATCTCACAGTTGACAACTGATGCCCAAATCCCTCACTGTGCTGCAGAGCCCTCCTTTGACCAGCCTGTATAAAAACCCTCAATGCTGTGCTAGGAAAGCAATTCTAAGAGTAAGCTCATTGTCATCATGTCCCAAGATATGGAGACAACTCTAATCTAAGACAGTATTGCAGGTACAGAATTTCATTATAGAATGATGGATCTATAGGGGTTCATGGGCTAGGACTTCAGGTCAGAAAAGAGTTGGAGATTGGGCTGAGACTGTGAAGGATTGAGGAGAAATGGGGGACTATAAAACCGCCCACGGTGTCAGCCAGGAGCCTCCCCGCAGCAGGCAAGGACATCTACCCCAACACAGGTCCTGACGGAAGGAAACAGAGCCATGCACCCTTCTCCCCCACTGTTTGGGATGATTCGGGAGGCTGGTTCTAGTATCTACAGAATGGTCGTGATAGTAATTAGTACCTTATATGGATCTTATGAGGAGGAAGTGAGATGATGTCTAGCAAGTACCTATCACACAGAAAATAGAAATAGAAAGGGTAATGGGAGAAAGAGCAGGAAGGATGAGAACAGAAGGAGAGGAGGTTTGATATTATTTAAATTATTATCTGGGTTTCTGGAATGTTCTATCAATGGTACTCAGGGAGTATGTATTGCCCTGTTGCATGGCTAATGATATCAATGCGGAGCTCATCTGCTACAATGGGCAGAAATCACCACCTCCTTGCAAAGTACAAGGTGCATAGTAGCTGCTCGGAAGATGTTACTGAAGGAGTGGCAAATGACAGCCCAGACACACTCAGCAGCACCTAGGATCAGCCCTGCACCCAGCTTGTCTGGAAGATCTCACGTCCTGGGCCCTGGCTGCAGCCCTCACTCCCTCTGTTGACTTAAGAGACCAGCTCTGACAAGACCCCTTGCGCAAATTTCACCTCTGCCGCTTTAAACTTTCCTGGCCTTCTTCGGTCCCTGGATAACTGCCACTTGATTCATGAGAAAACTAAAGTGAAATTTATCCTCTAGTAATTTTAGAAGAGGTTGGGAGAGATTTCTGGCTAGCTGTAGTGCTCAGTAACTCCTGTTAAGGGTGACTTTCCTGTCAGATACAGAGTGAGTAATGGGATATGGCAGCGTTCACTTCATTACCCAGCCTGAGCACGTCCAAGAGCCATTCCACGAGGTTGCTGAGTTTTCTTTCAGCCACCAGCCCTCCCTTTTTCAGCCCTCACTTTGCAGAGATGAAGGTGAGGTCTTCAGCTCTTCCAAGCTTAAATTTCAAAAGTTGGGAAGACATCTTCATGGCCATACACAGTGATGGTTAAGGTCATTACTTATGAATTGAGTAGCTTCCGACAGTGTTATAAATGGAATTGTGACCCTCTCCCCAAATTTTTATGTTGAAACCCTAACCCCCAATATCTTGAGAAATAGGGCCTTTAAGAGGTAGTTAGAGTTTAGTGAGATCATAAGCATAAGGCCCTAATCCAATAAGACTGGTGTCCTTATCAAAAGAGGAAGAGGCACCAGCCATGTGTGTTCAGAGAGGAAAGACCATGTGAGGACAGAAGGTGGTCATCCGGAAGCCAAAGACAGAGGCCTTCAGAGAAACCAAGCCTACAACACCTTGATCTTCACCTTCCACCCTTCAGGAATGTAAGAAAATAAATATCTGTTAAGTCCCCCAGTCTATGGCATTTTGTTATGGTAGCCCTACAGACTACCACAGGCAGGATTTTCTAGTTCAGGCCCGGGTCCCCTCTGTAAAGGGAGACAATCACAGGCCCTCCCTCAAAGGGCTGGTGTGATGACTGAATGAGGTAAAATCTGTAAAGTGCTGGGCCAGTGCGTGGCACAAGAAAAAGGCTCCACGCATACAAGCTGTTAATTTTCGTAATCCAACACATCAATTTTTAAAATGCGTCATACGAGGTCCAGAGAAGTTACACCAGAGCTCACCGGCAGTCGGTTCATTGGCGAGCCCGTCTGGGAGCCAGCATCCTCATGGCCATCTCTCATACAGTTGCCGGTGTTTCTCGTTCCTGACAGCAGTGTAGGGTAGTGGCTTGGAACACAGGGTTGGGGCCTAAACTAAGTTCCAGCCAAAGGCCAGGTGCCACTCTGGTGCTGTCCATATGGAGAGATGAATGAGACAGACGGGGTCCCTGCTCTCACGGGGCCAATGTTCTGCCAGCAGGAGACAGATGATGACTAAATGAAGCATAAACACAATAATTTTAGAGAGAAACAAGTAAGATACTCTTCTACAGAGTGATTGCCAAGAGGAACGGGGTATGCAAAGGCCCTGTGGCAGGACTAAGCTAAGAATCTTAAATAGAAGGAATTGTGATAGTTAGTTTGTCTTTAGCACAGGTTGTTGCTATTCTTCTGTCTAGAAACCTGGTTTACTTATAGTGTTCAAGATGTTACTTATGATGACAGAAAAGAAAAAGAATCCATGTATACTTTTCCAACTTAACTGAAATCCAAAGTCAGAACTGATTTCAAAGAGAAAAAATCAAAAGGCATTTGAAAGGGAAGGCAGAGATGGTGGTAGAAGGCGGCCACTGCGGAGCAGTCAGAAGCGATGAGACCACACTCAGCGCTTCAGAGCTGAGGAGGGCCTTGGAGTTCATCTTGTTTGATGGACTCCTTTCAAAGATGACCACACTGAGGCCCTGAAGGGTTTGAGGACTTGATTAAAGACACACAGAAAGACAGTAACAGAACCAGGACTTAAACGTGGACCTCCCAACTCTTACCCCAAACAAGAACTCTGTTTTCCTCTTCCTCATAAATACGTCATGAGGGCCTGTGGGGTAAGAAGCTGGGTACAGTGAGCCTCAGGCCATGAGTGATGTTCACAGTCCAGGGTCCTGAGTGCACACTATCTCATTTTTATTGTGATGAAACCAGGGTTTAGAGAAACTAAGTGACTTGCCCAAGGTTACACAAGCAAAACATAATAGAATAAAGCCTTGCCATTTGTGATAACATGGATAGACCTAGAGGATATGATGATAAGAAAAATAAGCCAGATAGAGAAAGACAAATGCCAGATGATTTCACCTATATATGGAATCTGAAAACAAAACAAAACAGAAATATACTTGTAGATACAGAGAAAACACTGAGAGCTCCCACAGGGGAGGAGGTGGGGAGATGGGTAAAAATGGTAAAGAGGAATAAAAAGTACAAGCTGTCAGTTATAAAAACAGTCACAGAATGTAATATTCAGGACAGAGAATATAGTCAATAATACCTTAATAACATTGTGTGATGACAGATGGTTACTAGACTTATTGTGGTGATCACTTCATAAGGTATATAAATGTACACCTGGAACTAATATATCACATGTGCTAGAAACTACAGTCCATCTTCTTTCAACATCTGAACTTTTTAAAAATTTTTTATTTTTAAATCATGTTCATTCTATTATAGTTGTCTCAATTTTTCCCATTTGCCCTCCTCCACCCTGCCCCCTCTACAGTCAATTCCCATTCTGTTGCCCATGTCCATGGGTCATTCATGTCTAGTCCCTTCTCCTTTTTTCCGCCATTGTCCTCCTTCCCCATCCCCTCTGGTTATTTTCAGTCTGCTCCATGTTTCCATACCTGTGGTTTATTTTGTTCACTAGTTTATTTTGTTGAATAGATTCCACTTATAGGTGAGATCATATAGTATTTCTTTCACCAACTGGCTTATTTCACTGAGCATAATATTCTCCAGTTCCATCGATGCTGTCACAAAATGTAGGAGTTCCTTCTTTCTTTTTATTTTTTAATGCAGATGGATTTCTTTTTATTTTTCAAATGTCAAATCCATTATAAAATATTAAAAAATTTAAATCCATTATAAAGTCTCAGTAATTAAAACAATATGACACCAGCACAGAAATAATCAAGTAGATCAATGAAATAAAATGAGCATTCTGGAAACAAACATATATATCTGTCTAACAATGTAATATATGATTAAATTGATATTTCAAATCAATGGGGAAAATAAGGCTTATTCAACAAATAAGGTGCATGGACCACTATAACTTGAAATAAAACACATATAGAGCCCTATTTCACACATTATACAAAAAATATTCAGGTGAGTTAAAAATCAATATGTAAAATCTAGGGAGCTTTAGGAGAAAATACAAAATAATATTTTTCTTACCCTGAAGTAAAATATTCAAACCCAGAAGCTATAAAGTAAAACAGTGCAATATTACTATATTAAACATTTAAGACTATATAGTAATATACATATAAAAAAGTTAAAGGACAAACAATAGAATAAGAAAGTATTTGCAACACATCTAAAAAAGGGTTAATAGTTTTTTGTTTTGGGGGGTTTTTTAGGGAAAAAATTCTACAAACATTTAATCAAAGTACAGATAAAGAATACCAAAAAGTCATTTAAAGCTTTTTTAAAATAATAGAAATAGGCAAGAAATATACAAAAACAGGCTTAGTTTCCATAAATAATAAATGAACAATTAAAATAACACATCATTGTCACAATCAGTAATAAGTATTAAAAATTGGTAATATCAAGTACTGGTGACTGTGAAAGGAACTGGGTATTCACAGACTCTTTTTCTTCATCTTCTCAACGCAGTCCCCTTAGCATATTTTGCAACGCTGGTTTGGTGGAAGTGCCTTTTTTAGCCTTCTATGTCTGGGAAACTCCTTATTTCACCTTCCATTTTAATTGAGAGCCTTGTTGGGTAGAGATGTCTTGGTTGCAGGCCTTTGCTTTTCATGACTTCGAATATTTCTTGCCATTCCCTTCTGGCTTGTAGTGTTTCTGTTGAAAAGTCAGCTGCTAGCCATACTGGGGCTCCCTTATATGATACTACCTCTTTCTCCCTTGCTGCCTTTAGGGTTCTCTCTTTGTCTTTGCTATTTGCCATTTTAATGATGATGTGCCTTGGAGTGGGCCTCATTGGGTTCCTCTTGAATGAGACCCTCTGTGCTTCCTGGACTTGTGTGACTCTTTCTCTCCTCCAATTAGGGAAGTTTTCCATCATTACTTTTTCAAACAGGTTCTCTATCCTTTCCTCCCCTTCTCTTTCTGGTATCCCTATTATATGGATATTATTAAATTTCAGGTTGTTCTGTATTTCCCTAAATGTCTCTTCATTCTTTTGGAGTCTTTTTTTCATTTTCTTACTCCTTCTGGGAGCTTTTTTCTACCTTATCCTCCAGCTCACTGATTGGATCCTCTGCTTCATCTAGACTGCTTTGGATTTCTTCTGCTGTGTTCTTCAATTCAGAAATTGTCTTCTTCATTTCCTCTTGTCTTTTATTGATAGTCTTTATGTCCTATATCATGCTGATATAGTTTGTAGTAAGTTTCTCATAGTTCGTAATTTCCCTGTAGTTTTTGGTAATTCTCTGTGAGCTCACTGAACTCATTGAGCTTCCTTAGAACCGTTGTTTGGAACTCAATATCTGATAGTTACCTTGCCTCTGTTTCATTAGGTCTCTTTCTGGTGATTCCTCCTTTCCCTTCAACTGGTGGCAAGGATGGAGGGTATTTCTTTGTCTTCCCATTATTTGTGAGACTCTTCTGTTTTGCTTTTGCTTCTTTAATTGATCTGTCTTGATTTCATGACTTTGTAGTGTAAACTTCTATGGCCAGAGACTGTTGTTTTTTCTTTCTGGATCTGCCTCTAATGATGTCAGATCAACATCTGAACTTTTAATTAGGTGCTGAACAATGTAATATTTTCGCACTTGTTCATCATACACACAGGCTCATTTCTGCTAGAAGGAAGTGACAGCTCTGACTTAAGGAAGAAAATAAACAAAGGTAACCTCTCTGGAAATCAGGGGATCCTGGTAAACTAAACCAAAATCCAAAGCATCTTAGGAAATTACCAAGATGGAAGGGTTCTTTCTCGGCCCTTCAGATTCAGCTCCCAGGAAGAAGACTATTTTGATATCTTCCTCTCCACCCACTATGTTCCCCCAGCAGCAATGATTGAGTCTCCCTCATGCCACTCCAGCACCTGGTGCCTGCTTTTATTTTGTGTGTGTGTGTGTGTGTGTGTGTGTGTGTGTGTGATCTTGTGAAAACCTAGACAATCAAATCCTCTGAAATGAAGCAAGAGCCCTTGGAACCCAACATCTGGCAGCTCCCAACCACAAAACAGGGCTAGAACTATACCCTCCTATTGTGCCTCCTGTTTTTTAACAGTAATTATCCCTGGTTGTCCACCAGAAACAAGGTAAAGGGCTGCTTAGAAAGACTATGACTAAAGGGCATTGGTAGCCCTAAGCCCAAACATTCTATGCACTCTGATACACAAATCGGATGATTTTATTTTCCAGTGTATAAAGATCCAGATGTGAACAGCATTAAAGTCATATTTTAAACTCCTCAGGAACCATGCTCTATTTCCACGGCTCTATTTTACATGCTTATTTTATGAGTCTCTTGTTGAAAATCTAAACCTTGAATGATCTTTCACAAACCATTAATCTTTGGAATACAATTCAAGGAAGAGGCTGTGTAGCTATCAAATGCTAGCATCCAGAATTGATGAAAAACAAAAGAGGCTTTGGGTTTGTAGAAGAAGTGCCTGCAGGCTGTGGGAACCAGCTCCCCCTGTCACCATGGTAACACATACAGAGGTGGCACCGCCCTATGAGCACATCCCCTCATTTCCCCTCTAAAACTGCAGATCAGTTAAGGATGCCTAGCAAGGAATGAAAAGGAAGAAGTAAGAGAGGGAAGGAAGAAAAATGTAAACATATATATTGTTCCCTAGAAGTTAAGACACAGCATAGAAATGAGTAGTCCCCCTAACAGAATTTCTTTCTTTTTTTCCTCTTTTCTGGAGTCTCTTCCATTTGAAAAGGTTGAGCGCCAGCCTGTGGACTGAAAAGTTGCTGGTTCAGTTCCCATCAGGGCATCTGCCTATATTGAGGGCTGCATCCCCAGTTGGGGGCCTGCAAAATGCAACCAATCAATGTATCTCTTCCACATTGATGTTTCTCTCCCTCTCTTTCTCCCTCATTTCTCCTCGCTCTAAAAATAAACAAATAAAATGTTAAAAAAAAAAAAAAAAGAACAGGCCAGATCTGCTCTAGACCTACATCCCTTATGTTACATGAGCAAAAAATAAATATATGTGGTAAATTGCTGAGATTTGGAGATATTTATTATGCAGCATAATTTCTTGAAATCTGTACCAACTTACTAGTAAATCCAACAGCAATTAGCAAACCAATTCCTTGAAAACCACAGCACCACACCCTGCAAGAAGAGGAACCCCGCCAACCATTTTTAATGAGCAGTTGCAAGACCTCAACAAATCAGCTTGGGGGTGCATAAAGCAGAGACAGAGAGAGCACACGATGGGTGAGGGGATCTCAAAAGAGAAGAGTGCTTGGGAGGTCAGCCCTGCCCCCCCGCCATTTCTGATGTTCAAAGCTAATGAAATTTCCACAGAGCAATTCACTCACATCATCATAGCATCCGAAGAGGTTGCTTATAATCAAGAGAGAGTGATTAGTAAGTAAATAGTGTTCAAACAGTCAAAGTACCCAGAGTAAGGAATATCCCAGCCTATGTTTATTCAATGTAATGACACAGATGATGTGAAGAGAAAAATGAGATCGGAACTCATGTTAACTTCAAAGTCTACATGCTTATTAAAACAAAGCTTCAAAAAACATTTTACATTCTATATTATCTTTTGGACTATTTTTTCCCTTCAAATACAGAGAGAAAAAGTGTCTGATTTTTTTTACTCTGTAGGTAGATAGGTGACATGTCATAAATTTTTTTAAAAATTCTACTCTGAACTCTTAGCCACTAGACTCCAAAGGAAACACCACAAAGCGATTACATGTTTTCCAGGCTCCTGATTTTATGTATATTTCTCTTCACCTTGGATTTTGTTCCTGACATTTCACTGTAATCTCTGCCATAACCCTCCAGTTACTTTCATTCACAGGAATTTTTTCCATAGGTTAAGACAAGTTTTAGACAGTTTGAGTAAGCCCAGCTTCGATGTGTCTCAAGGCTTTCCCTTATCATTGCAGGGTGTGTGTAACTCTAGCTGGCTCACAACAACATAAAAAGGCCTGACGGTGGGGCGGTTAAGAGCATGGTGTATGGAGTCAGACTGCCTGGGTTCAAACCCCAGCTCCCACACTTAACATCTGTGTGCCCTCGGTGATTCCTTACCCTCCGTGGGCTTTAGTGCCCTCATCTACACAACAGAGCCAATAACAGTACTTCCCTCCTAGGAAAGTTCTAAAGAGGAAGTGAGCTGATACACACAAAGCTCCTCAAACATTATTTGGCAAATTATAAGGGCTCTATGAATGTTTATTATTATTAAAGGTGGTTTTGAAACCCACTTCTGGAGATAGAGCTAACTGGCTGGTCACCACTGGTGCAGACAGACCATTAACTTCCGGTTGGGGAGCCCTGGGAAACTTGGCGGCCTTTCTACCCAATGCATGTTCAGTTTGGAAGGGCTGTAGGGTTCACTCGTAGTCATGAATAGAAGGTAACTTGCTTTATCAAAAGCACTTCCCATTCATAAAACACACACACAAGGGAAAACCTTCCTATGCCAGTGTTGAGTCCTCAATACGTGCCCATCCCACTCAGCATTATTGAGTTCTCTCAGCCAGGCACAGTAAGCTGGAGGTGCTGCAAGGAAAATAGATGCAAATTTTTGCCATTTGGGAGCTTACATTCTAGTTGGGAGAGAGATCCAATAAATAAAATAAACAAATTATTCTTAAAAATACAATTCACAGAGAATTACAGGTCTTAAGACCCTCCCATAACACTGCACTAGCCCTTGCCTCAGAAAAAAGTCACTTTCCTTTTCTACCAAACACATTTGCTGACTTGAAATGTGTTGTTGCCATTGGTTACCATGCATTTGGAGTCCGAAGGATCAAATTAGAAGTCAAAGATGCCTGTTTTAAAAGTACAGTTTTTTTCCTCTAGCACTATCTTGTCTACCAAATACTCACAGAGTTGACAATCCATGACTTAGGGTCCTGGTTTGATCAAAAATAACCATGTAACGCTGGTCATGTCATTAGGATGATGAAATTTAGCCTTTCTGAGCTTTGCCTTTCTAAAATAACAGAATTGGCTGGCAACTGGTTCTCAAAATGTGTTCCACAACTCAGTGGCATCAGCATTATCTTGGGACCTGTTAGAAATGCGAGTTCTGGGACCCAATTCCAACCACTGAGTCCTAAACTCTGGAAGTAAGACCCAGCAATTTGAGTTTTAATAAGCCTGTTTATAGGCTCTTCCAAAAAAAAAGTCAATGTCAACATGAACCTCAAAGAAAATCTTTATTCTTTCAGCCAGGCTTCCTGAAGTTTTATAAACAACACTCAATACTCATTTTATAATCCCCTGAAAATAATTCTTAAAATTTAACCTTTCCAAGCTTTGAGGTCTAAAAGATATTTTGTACTTACCTCTTTTACACTCTTTTTCTGCTAAATCATCAGCATGTTTGATGACATTTTATAAGCTAATTTAATAATGGTGCTTTCCAGCCTCTTTCCTGTAAATTTCCTCATATCTTGAGTACATATTTTTCATGATTGGCTCCACGGTGAAATGCCTGCCTTTGCTGAACCTCCTTCCCCCAGGGTTCTCCAGCATTTCACACAATGTGAAACAAATAACATGTACCCCATCCGCAGAGGGAAATGGAGCAGCCTCTACAACACACCATGAGCATAACTCAATGGGATGATACAACCACCACCAACCACATGAGACCAATGAGGAGCAAAATGAATTAGAGATACTCTGGCAGATATTGTTAGCCAGAATGCCCAGGGGAATCCAAATTGGACATATGTGCACAATTGCAGTTTCCCTTTTATTGTTTCTCAGTATTGAAAAAATGACTTTTAAATTTTAAACTAAAAAATTGATTCCCTTTCCACACTCTCAGCACTTGGATATTAAATCTTCATTTTTCCCAACACTGCTCCTACTATCTAATTCCAAGTCATCATAACTGGCCCATTCCTATACTCTTTTAAGTCTCCTTCTGTTTTTCCAATAAAGATTTGATATTGACAAATCATGTTCAATGGGTGGAGGTGTATACTATTTTAAAGTTTCCAAGATTCTTAAGGATGGTCCACAAAAAGTTGCCCAATGTAACAGCTAAGAGCAGATAGTGTCAAACTCTCTATCCTTTTCCCTTATAACTTTTCTTTCTCAGAATAGAGAAAGTTTTCCAGGAATATTCAATTGGGATAACTTGGGTATATATCAGTCCAGCTACCCTGTTTAGAAGCATTCATTTTCAGTCATCTGAAAAAACATTTTTTTTTTTTGCTTGTAAAGTGGATAAATTTTCTGAGTAAGAACCCATTTATGGACAGCTATCTTATAAGCTATAAACATTTTTTAGTTGTTTGTGTACTTGTCCCTAAAGGTAATTTGGCAAGGGAGGAGCTCACTTTAGGACCTGAGGTTATTTGCAGTTAACATAGTTGTATTTGCATGATGTTAATATTCTGCAAAGCTCTCTTTCTCCCAATGCAATAGAAAATAAAGTGACTTAACAACACTAAACAGACTAGCAATAACCAGAATCAGGCGTTGTGAATTTAATTATGAAAAGTGACATCCAAAAGAGCTAATGAATCAGTTATTTCAGAATATGGTTAACAGTGGAGATACTTAAGTCAACATCATGACCAATGAAACAGACCAGCATTCATCAAGAAATTCCTTTTTAATCACAATCATGTATCTGAAAACTGGACATGGGGTTAGACTAACTGGTCACAAAGGTCCTTCCATTCATAAT
Organism: Pteronotus mesoamericanus; assembly: GCF_021234165.1. Lineage (NCBI taxonomy): Eukaryota > Metazoa > Chordata > Mammalia > Chiroptera > Mormoopidae > Pteronotus > Pteronotus mesoamericanus. Next base: position 5,320,630 of record NW_026555277.1, read on the forward strand.
ATTGTATTGTTCTATAATTGTACATCTTTGAGGTAGAGCTAATTATCATCCAAATTACCCATGAAGATTTCTTGGCCTAAATGCCAGCTGGTTTCCCAAAGAATATTCCATCTTTATGAAATGTGCCACTAAATCATAAGGAATCAACAAGTATTGGCGCATGGTAACACTACACATTTGGAGAAAAATAAGACATTTATTGAAGAATCATTGCTTGGCTTCTAAAGTCATTCATATGGTTCTGGCCTGCGAGAAGATGGTGGGAAAGACCTCATAAAACAGGGGAAATTTTTTGAAAAGAATCAACTAATTGAAAATATCCAAGTGCAGGCCAACTCCCTGGAGAAAACAACTTATGTAATGTGATTTATGGGGTTCTGGGAAAGGTCAACCATACCAAAACAGTACCTACCCTAATCAGCCTTCTCAGGCCTCAAATTCTCCTGTTACTCATTCTTCCCTGATCCTACTTGTTAGATTAGATACCTATTTAAACTTTGAAACATTATCAACAATTACCACCTTAACATAAATTATGTTTTATTAGGTTAGTTACTCACTCATTTAGCAGGACTCTTTAAGAGGCAAATACAAACAGGTAAATGTTGGAGTGGAGGAAGAATTAATCAGAGTCTAGAGATTTTGGGTGGGAAGGACAGAGTACTATAGTGAAGAACCCTGAGATCTTAAAATACAGAGAGAGAGAAATAAAGCAATTCAAGGATAGGGAGACAGAAAAGAAAAACATTTGACGCGTAACTACCGTGTGCTAGGCACACATTGATTCTCTTCTAGACATTTTACGTTTATTCTTTCATTTTATCCTCAGAATATCCTGTTGGTTAGATATTATTAATTCCACTATAACTTGACTATAATAGCTGTATTATATTATAGCTGATGAAACTACAGGCTCAAAGAAGATAGTACACGTGTTCCAGTTTACAGAGCTAACAAATGGATGAACCTGGATATAAACTCACATCTCTCTGACTCCAGAGCCTGGGCATGTGTGTCTCTACTACAAGGCTTCTTGGAATACAGAGGCCTTAGCCCTAAGTCTTACTTTCCCCAGAGGACCCAGAGCAGAACTTTCATACTGTGCAGGCCCTTGAAGAAAAAAAAATGAATGGAAACAACAAAAGCCAAATTTTCCTCCTTTCCAATTTTACTTTAAACCAATGGTTTTTAATTTTTTCCTTTAACCATGGAACATTGTTTTCAAAATAACCTTAGGTAAAATCCACCCACCATGGAAACCCCAAGGCCTACTCATAGAACTACATGGGGTAGGCAGAGACAAATGTATTTGAAAAAATAAATTAAAAAAAAAAACAAACAACTACATGGATGCCATGTAAAAATGGCAACACCATTGCAGGGAAGATGGGAACAAGCATTCCCCAAATGGCCACTAAGCACATGAAAAGTTGCTCAAAATCATCCATCATCAAGGAAATACATATTAAAACAACAATGTGAAACCACTGCACACCTACGTGAAAAGATAAACTCTAAAAGATGAGGTTAGCAAAGATACAGAGCAACTGGAATTCTTAAACATTGCTGATGGGAATACAAAATGGCATGCCATTTTGGAAAACAGTTTGACATTCTTTATAAAAGTGCAACATATCATTACCACACGTGTTCCAGTAATTTCGCTCCTAAGTACTTACCCAAGAGAAATGAAAATATATGTTCACACCAAGACTTATACATGAATATTCACAACAGCTTCAGTCATAAGTGCCCAAAACTGTAAATAGCCCAAGTTCCCATGATCAAGTATATGGGTTAACAAATTGCAGTATTACACAGAAATACTAATCAGCAATTGAAATTAAAGAACTACTGATACACTCAACAATATGGATGAACCTCAAAAACATGCTGAGTGTTAGAAGACAGGCACAATGGAGTATACTGTATGATGCTACTCACATGACATTCTAGAAAAAGCAAGTCTAATCTACAGTGATGGAGGCAGATTAATGGCTAAATTTGGGGAGTAGGAAGGAGAAGGGCTGTGAAGGAATCCAGTGTTGTTGGCTGCTGATTGCATTCTAGGTCTTGATTATGTAATGGTTTCCTGGATGCAGAAATTTGTCAAAACTCAAAGAACTTTTCTCTTATAAAATGTGTGCATTTTACCTCAGTAAATCTAGTTTAAAAAAAAAAAAAGTAGTACTACAATTAGCAAGGAACTGTTGAGGCAGCACTTGGCCCAATGATATAATCACTCAAGTGACATTTGGTCTTTATCCTCATTGAATGTTTTATTTCTTCCCATCTCTAACTCAGCTCAGCTCTCCTCTACAACCCCATGAAGGATGGCAACTCCATCTGTCCTGCACACTTCCAGCAGACTTCGTTACAAAAATACCCCAGGACCAAAGCCAGAGCTAATGAACATCTCAGACCACTTGGAAGAAGAAAGGCTATTTTTTGGCTCAGGGTAATTGAGCTTCACTTCAAATCAAAATCTAAGCTATTATTTTCTCTATACTGAATCCAAATCACTCAAATTCCTGAAATTCATCCATGGTTATTTTCTACCTGATGCCAAAATATCCTGATGAAAAGTGAAACATGCAGCCAGTTGTGGGAAATCTTTGTCCTGAAATCTAAAAGCTCAGCTATTTGGCAGGACAGTAGAATAGCTGAACAGTCAACTGATGCTTCTGCTATGGACTGAGCAGCTTAAACTTGTGCAGACAAGGTCTTCTGCAAAATTCAGATGCAAAGGCCCAATGTCAATGTCCCTCATTATTGACTAAGTGGGATCTAGAGCATTAAAATCATGGAAGTTTGGAGCAAAGAATCCCTCTCCAACTGTTTACAGATAAAGAAGTTGAGGCAACTCGAATTCATCCTTTAAAATCTTGATCAGATACCAACTCCTCTGTAAAGACTTTCTCCACCTCTTCAGCCTACTCTCACCTCTGGCTTCCACAGCAAACAGCTCTCACCCTATTCTAATGTTTATCTCATCACATGCCATTTATTTGTTTCTACATCTGGCTCTTTCCTTTAGATTGTAAACTACCTCAGGACAGGACCATAGGCTCTGTACCCCGAAATCCTAGCACACAGAGGGTACACAAAGAGTGATAACTGGTTGGATTTGGATTAGGAATCTGAATAAACTTGAACTTCAAATGCATTCTTTCTCTATACCCATTTTAAAATGGAGACAGTGAAATTCAATAGAAATTCTGGACTTGAAACCTGTCCCAGGCACTAAAACCTGAGCATCTTAATGTTTCATGTTCTTTGGAGAAAGAGGAATAACTTACAAAGTAAACTGTAATAAGCCAGCACAGTTCCTGCTATAATAAGAATATTATAATTTATGGAAATTAAAATACAGTACTAAATATTTTTGTACTAATAGCAAAGTAAACATAATAGTAATAGTAACTATCTATTATGAGTGTTTACCATATATCAGGTACTGTTCTCAGAATTACATGTATATTAACTCATCCAAATAATTGGAAAACACCTAGTTTATGCTTATCACTAAAACTATGTGGAACTTGATTTTACCATTTGATCCCTGTCTCCTCCTCTTGTGACTAAATGAAAAACAAAGATGATGGATATTAACTCTATTTGGTAATCACACATATGTGTTTGTGTATGAAATCAGTATGTTGCACACCTTAAACTTATACAGTGTATATATAAAGTATTCTCACAATGCTGGGGAAGAAATGAATAAAATGGACTGCTAAGCCAAAAAAACTTTAAATCAAAAACAAAGAAAAGAAAACAATAGTTTAAATGATAGTTTTCACACTTTTCCTAACAATCTTTGTTTTAAGAATTCTTGCCCCTAGTCTATCGTGATGTTCCCTTTTTAAAAATCAAACACTTAAAAAACTGAAAATATTCTTTAGACTTCAAATAATTTTTTATCATGACATTTTGATTAACAGTGTAAGGGGCTAAAAGCAGGAGGGTTACATTTTTTTCAATGACAACATGCGCTTTCACATCTAGAACTGTGCTTAGAGCAAATTTGTATGAGGCAAGTGTTCCCAAATTTGGCCCAAAATGTTTTCCCTCACTGTGTTGTCTGTCACCATGGAGCTGGAGAAGATTTGGTAGATAAGGCAGAGTATGAACCTGGCAAATGAATTCCAATCAGAAGGATTGGAATGGAAATTTCCATACAAAAGAAAAACAAAGGAATTGGTTGACTCTTTCCATAAAAACTAAATTTAATTGAATTTGTTCAACAATAAGCCCCTTGGTGCACAAAATTAATGACATCTCTTTTTTTAATTAAAATGTGTTTCCAAGCATTTTAATGGTACCATCTCATCATCATTGTTAGACACTTAATATATCCAACCCCAAAAAAATGGTGCCCTGCTTCCCTCTGAACCATTTGGAGCACAAGAACAAAGCACTCTTGTACAAGAGATTCAAAAACCAATGTTTATTTAATTAATGAATTCCAATGTCCTTTCCAGTTACTTTTTTGGCATCAAGAAGTCCGGAGATAACTATTCTATGCAAATCAGCAGCTACTAAATTTCCCTTTCAAAGAGTCTCTCAGGCTCTGTTCAAGCCACTGTAATCCTCAGGTGAGCACCTCACAGCATCTTGATCCCCATGGAGGTTCTTCCCTCCATGACCTTCCTGGTCCTTGACCCTTCAGAGCCTGGTTGCTCCCCTTGACCATGGTCTCCATTCCCATCATAGGAAGACAATCAAGGGAAACACAATCTCAATTCACAGCTTCATTTTCATTTTCAATTCCTATTCAATAGTACTAATTTCTCCCTTGAATGATGCCGGGAAGGCAGTAAACAGAATTTGGGGGGTGGTTTAAGATTTTAAAAGGTTTCACAGCTTTCCCAACAGCTTGTAAATTTTTCAACTCAATGAAAAAAAACATGTGCCCTTCAGATAAAACCTCTTGTGATTGTTCTTAACACAGAGAAAAAATATTCACAATTTTACTATCATTTTGTGGGAAATGAGAAAAACTCGTTAGAATGGGAGGAAAAAACACCTGTGCTTGCATGAGGTAGACATCAATTCAAACCCTAACTGTGCTCCTGGCCAGTAATTTGGCTGTGGCCCTTCCTGGAGCCACATCTCTCTCATGCGAGATGAACATCATAGAGCCATCACAAAGTCTGAACGACGTTACACCTTGAAAGGGACTAAAGACACATATGGGCATTTAGTAAATGTTAATTGACTTAGCACATTTATAATTTAAGATGAAAAAGAATTTTTCACTGAAAGTATAAACCCTAAACTCTAAGACATCTCTGGCTGAGTTTTGGGATTATGTCCTGAAAAGGCAACTCTGCTTTCCCGCTCACTAATATGTTCATGTCACAACAGTAATCAAGACTATCTGAGCAAAATAAATCAGATGGATAAAGTCAAGGACCATTTGATTTCACTCATATGTGAGCTATAAAACTGAAAGCAACAGATGAACAAATAAAAAAATGAATAAAAACAAACACAGACAACAGCATGGCAGGTGACAAAAGGAAAGGTGGCTGGAGGGACATAGTAAAGGGTCAAGGAGGTCAAATACATGGTGATAGAAGGAGATTTGACTTTGTGTGGTGAACACATGACCAATATACAGATGATGTATTATATAATTGTACACTTGAAACCTATATAATTTCACTTATCAATGAAGCTCACCCCAATAAATTTAATTTAGAAAAGAAAACTCTGTGGTGGGTTTTTTAAAAATTTGTTTTTTGACATATATACTCTTAAAGAAATTGAACTATATATTATCTTTAAAAAAAAGACTGGTTATTATGTAGAGTCTCTTAAGGAGTAGTTCAGAAGGATAGCATAGAAGTTCAAGGTGGATTGCTTTCAAGACAGAAAATAATCAAAACAAGAAAGCACTCATCTATTTTAAAGGAAAACCCAAACACATTAAATTTATGGGAATTCAAGTGTGTGTGCAGCAGGAAAGGATCCCCTCATGCCCTCGTGCTCTAAGACGCCCGTAGACTGTCCTACCCAGGGACAGAGAGGCCACTCGGGGAAACCACAGAAGTTTACATTTTAAGAGCAATTAAGGAGCTTTAAAGGATAGCTTTGCCTCATACTCTGATTTTAGAACCTAATAACTGTGGTAAAATCAAATCCCACTTCCTATTCAAAATATGGATTCCATGAATAAAATACAAACATTTGACATTCACATGCTAGTTTTGGATTTTTTCCTGATTTTTGTCCTTATTTTACAGTATCATTTGACTTACCTGAAGACCAAAATTACATTTTTTTTATTGCACTTGTTGAGGTAACACTGGTTAATAACCTTATATAAATTTCAGGTATACAACTTTATAATTTAATGTCTGTATACTTAATTGTGTGCTCACCACCCAAAGTCTGGTTTCCTTGGTTACCGTGTATTTGCCTTCTTTACCCAATTCATCCCCCCTCCATCCTCTCCTTTCTGGTAACTACCATTCTGTTGCCTCACTTTATCTTTTTAGTTGAACTATAGTGATATGTCTTTAGCCATCTTATTTTCAGCTGGTTTTAAACTCTCAAAGTGCAAATTTCTAAGCATTATAACCACAGAATAATACCATTCATTAAATTACAAAGAGAGGGTCAAACCAGTTTGAATTCTTCTGTGGTTCTTGGTACAGCACCGTTTCTCTGGCCCACTCACCTGCCTCTGGGTAGTGTACAGCCATCCTCTTTCCCATCTTGTTTGTGTGTGGTTTTGCAGGATGGGGTATGTCTCTTCATGGCCTAAGAATCACAGGGAGGATTGTAAACCAGTTATTTCTAATGTTGCATTTTACAATATTATGGTGGAAGATCTGATGTCTCCATGAATCCTGTAGTACTACCCACTCCACCAGAAAAGCTTTTTTCACATTATCCTCTCACTTATTCAGAATCTTGATTTTTAAACAGTAATTTGAATCACAACTAATATGCCTAAAATACACCTTAACCATTTTTTTCAATACCCAGAAATTACACACACTGAGATATAATAACATCTTGACTTCATTATGACATTTTCTGTATAAAAAGCACCGATATATAAAATCAAACACCCATTCAGCTTTCAAGCACCTACAAATACTGAGTTCCTGAATAAACATCACTTTAGAGAAGGACAGAACTTAGGTCATCCTATTATCTTGGGTATTTCTTTAAATAACTGGAAGAGACATTCATGCAAAAGCAGAGATTTAGCAGCAAAATATTGTGCTCTGTTGTCTGTACTGAGAAAGAAAATATGTTATTTCAACTTCCCTGAATTGGCCATGTAGCACACCTTCTCGAGGCTGTCTTAAAACCCTCCCTGGGTGTCTTTAATAGAGATCCATATAAACCTGGGGAAATGTCAACCCCTGCAGAAACACATACCTCACTACCAAAGGGAGTGAAGGTAGATTTGTGATCTAAACTTACTAACAATTAATGTCAAGTAAAATGGAAAAGGCGCTCTGAGTAGTTCCAACTCCTTGCATTAACCACACTACACTTGGCTTTTCACAGCCAAACTTCCCAAGTTAGTTGCTAATGACAGTGACTCAGTAGTCTTTTGTATGTGTAATATCTTCACCCTACCATTCTACATGTTCTGCAATTTATGAATACTACACCTACAAGTCATCAAAAGGAAGCTTCTTTCTCCTCCATTTCCCAATGGTTGACCTCCTCTTCCTGGAAAACCTCTGTTTGCTCAACTCCTGGGCACTCTGCCATCCTGATTTTAGTTCTTGGACTGTTCTTGTTCTTTCTGCCTTTCCTCTTCCAACCCCCAAGAAGTAGCTGGTCCCTGAAGGGCTGCTCTTTGCCCTCCTCTCTATTCCCACTTCTCTTTGGCTGTGTCAGCCATGCTCAAGGTTTCAAGTCCGTGTATTCATGTTGCATGGCTCCCAAATCTTGTCTCTAGCTCCAACTTCTCTCAAAAGTTTCCATACTGATCTGCCAAATGCTTTCTTGATATCATGTAAATGTCTCCAATTCAAAATGCAAAATAAAATAAATTCTGCCCTGGATTTATTACCCATTTTTATTATTTGCACTTCCACTTACTAAATTATGCAGAGTCAAATTTCATCCCACCCTCTCCTTCATTCTTTATGATTTACCTAGTTGTGAAATCTTGTCCATTTCAACTCCTCAGTATTTCTACCTTCTGTGTGAAGACCTGCCCTGGCCCCAGTCCAGCCACTTCTCACCTGTCACCAAAATCCTACTTTCTTTACCTCTCTCCTCTATCTTCTTCAGTTCACCTTGGGAAAAATCATAAGCAACAGGATGATAGAGACTGAGTTTTTATTCTGTATAACCAGTGCCTTGCATGCTCCATCTAAATATTGATTTTCCTCTTTATAGCTCTGATCAAATTATCTTTTCCTGTTCCAACCCTTCTCTGGTCCTTAGTATTTTCCTGACTGAAGAAATACTTTCTGGGGTAAATAAGGAACATGTTAATGGAATTAAATTACAAAGAGAGCCTGGTGACCTAAGGGAAGGAGAAGAGTTTGGGTTCTGCCCATGTTTTTTGATACCTGCAAAATATACGTTAGGGACAGGTTTTGCAGGAAAGATAATGAGTTTGAGTTTTGATGTCAGAAATTTGAAGTGATTATGGGACACCACTTGGTATAGACACAGGTGTAGGTGCTCATGAGGAAAGTCTACACTAGAGCCAAATAGTTGAGACTTGGAGATACAAAGGTAGTACAACAGGCAGTTAGGTGTAGTGACTTTGGAGCCAGATTGCCAGGTTCAAATCACAGTTTTGCTGCTAACTAATTGTGTAAAACTGGTCACTGTTCTTAACCTCTGTTTGCCTCACTTTATTTAGAATGGGCTTATAAATCCCTCTCTCTCAACTTGTTGTGTGAATTAAATATCATGAGAATAAAGTCTGGCACATGTTAAGTACCAAATAGGCATTCATTGTAAACATTTACATATGAGTTAATTAAAATTTGAGATCACCCATAGAGGAAATAAAAAATATAAAGAAAAGAACATAATGAGAGTCCTGAGACATTCCAGCCCAAAGTTGGCATTAACTACAGAAATAGTAGATATGGTTCTGGCTTTTCAGAGGACATAAAGCTATGGGAAAGAGTAAAACTTCTGCTACAATCAAGGCATGAGGACAGTATGATGGGAGTACAAAAAAAAAAGGAGAACATTTTGAAAAAGAAACAGAATCTCTCCATCCAAGCGCCATGTCCAGTTCTCTGGCAGATGTCCTGAGTGAAAAGAGAAGATAGAGATGGGAGAGACTGTCCCTTCCCTTTCAGGGCTAAGGATATGAAAATAATGATTAGTGAGGTGTCTGCTGGTTTCTGCATCATCGGGGACCTCAGTCTAGAGCTGAGTCTCCAGTGTTTACCTTCAAAGGTCTTTACCTAGCACCTAGGGACATCAGCCCTGGGAGCATTCTGCCTGTGACCCTACCTGGCACTGGAGCTAAGCCCAAACAGGCAAAGAAATAAAACTGAACTCCAGAAAGCTGCATGCAGGCAACTACATTCAACCCTGTTTGAATATTTCCCTCCTCCTATTTATAACTTCTTCCATTTTATTAAAGTTTCCAGTGGTGTCATATTGCATTGCTTTGGGGGAATGTGTTTACTTCTGCCCACTTGGATCCATCTCCCCACAAAGGACAATAAGTGCCAGGGTTTAACCAGGAAAAAAAAGAAGCCACTTCCCAGCAGGGCTCATGGAGCCATAGATAGAGATAACACCAGTGACTAAATGCTGCTCAGAGAAGACCAAGGTGAAAGGCTCAAGAGAGAAGACACTCTAGGTCACTTGTTTTCACTAAGCCTTGGAGACCTTGAACCAGATGCCAGGAGACCTGAGTTGCAACCTTAGCTCTGCTCCTATCTCCCACTAATACTTTGCACAAGTCACTTAACTGCTCTGAACCTTAATATCCCCATCATTAAACAGAAAGTTTGGGTTAATGATCTAGTAGGCACCTTCCAACAATCTGTGCCTCTCTAATGTGATCATACTCTGTATGAATCCAATAGGTGACATTATGATGCGGTAGCAAAAACACCAACTTCTCAGTATTTGCCATAACTTAGATTACTTTTGCTGTCATGCAAAGCCAGCTGCAGATCTGGGCAGCTCTCCACATCTATCATCTTCCACGCAGTAACTCACTATTTCAGGCTAATGCAGGCTGTATCCTTTATTTATTTATGCCATCTTAAACACACAGTCAGTCCTCTTGGTGACATGCAGGTAGAGAGGGTGACATGGGCTTTTTACTGACTCAGCTTATATGTGACGTACATCACTTCCACTCAGTTTACATCAACCACAACTAGTCATATCCCTGCCTGACCCCTGGTGGTATGGGAGGAGGGACAGGAGAAGGTGCTGAGTGGTGGAAATGTCCATATTCTCAGAAGGGGAGAAATACTGGCTATGAGTGAATGCTAGAATGTCTACACATGGCTCCCTATCAATGACAGAGACATTTTTTAAAATTTTTCCAGCTGCTTCACAGTTCTGAACATGTTTTGAGATCACTAGAGAAGCTCTTGGTATCTCTATTTTATCAATGAGGAAACATGCTCAGAAAGTTTGAGCAATATATGCAATGTCACAGAGCTGCCTATTGACTGGGACGGGCCTAGATTCCACGTCTTTGGTTCTCTGCTTCCTCATGATGTAGAGACATTCAGGTATAAAGATTTTATATCCCAAGACCTGCATTGAAATCCTGGTCATTCATTTCATTGGTCAGCAACCATCCTCCTGAGCCTCAACGTTCATACCTACATTAATAGTGTTAGAGACCTAGTGTCGAGTTTCCTTGGGGGAATTAAATAAGATAATCAAAAAGAAAGCACCTATCATGGAGCAAAACAAATAACAGGTCAACAATACATTTTGTTTGACTAATCACATGATGGTGTCTTCAATTGTTCAATGACCAAGTATTCTTACTTCTTTCTAGAGCCAAAGGGTTCTGCACATAGAACTATTCAACTAATGCTATAGATGAACCAGATAGAGTTATTTTATTGGAATTTGCCCATATAAAGACTGCCCCCTTTGGGGTTAGGCAGGTGTTATATTTTTTTCCCAGTACACAGAAGTGCCTACAAGAGAGTTGAAGCTCAAAGCACATGGTTGTGATGATTGGATGCAGTATGTGCTTGTTAAATAACAAGTGCCTAACAAATATTATGCATTGTGCTTACTGTTATTTTTTTGTTCCTTTTGTGTAAGAGAAGGAAGTGAGAGAGGAAACAAAGGAGGAACACTGGGAAAAGAGATGTTATAGACTGAATATTTGTGTCTCCCCCAAATTCATATATTGAAATCTAATCTTCAATATGATGGTATTTAAGAGATTGAGCCTTTGGAAGGTAATTAGGTCATGAAGGTGGAGCCCTGATGAATGGGATTGGTGCCCTTGTAAGAAAAGGCCAGAGAGCTAGTTTGCTTTCTATCTGTGAGGACACAATGAAAAGATAGCTATCTTCAAGCCAGAAGTTGACCTTCCCCAGAACCCAGCCATGCTGGACCCTGATCTTGGACTTACAGCCTCCAGAACTGTGAGAAATAAATGTGTGTTGTTTGTAAGCACCCCAGTTTGTGTCACTTTGCTACAGCAGCCAGAAGTAAGACAGGAGAGAGTCTGCCATTTACCATTTTTTTAAGAGTTTATTTATTTTTTTATTTTTAGAGAGAAAGGAAGGGAGGTAGAAAGAGAGGGAAAGAAACATCAGTGTGTGGCTCTCTTTCACATGCCCCCTTCTGGAGGCTGGGCCCACAACACAGGCATGTACCCTGACTGGGAATCGAACTGCAAGCCTTTGGTTGGCAGGTCAACACTCAATCCACTGAGCCACATCAGCCAGGGCTCTTTTACCATTTTTAAGCAAAAGGTAGACAAGCATTCAGGACAGGGAAAGAGTATAGTTGTTGATGTGAAGAATTCTTTCAACGTGCTTCTTAGCAACAAAATGCAAGGTAAGGAAATAAATTCCTAGAGCAGGGAGAACAAAAGCTTAGCCCTGTATTGCATGGGGCAGGAAAGGTGCACAGGGATGAAAGATGGAGTCGCCCAGAACAAAAGGAGATCAGTCAACTCCCTGCATTCCCCCTCCATGTCATGGGCGGAGGCTGCCGTGGCCTCAAAGCTCTTGGCCTGAGTCAAGGACCGAATCCCAACTTCATCAACTCACTCACATCCCGTGCTGTGGGGCCATGGGCTCCTTCAAACAAGTGACCTTGGCTGGTTATCTCCATGGTAACCGCTCACATCCCAAACTGTTCCTTCCTGTGTGGGAGGAAACATTTCAGAAATGGGGAAAAGCAGAAGTGAACAGTGGTTTTTCTCTCTTATGACCCTTCTCCTTTGGCAAATCGTGTCTTTTTCCTAAACATCACAGTCTCCTGAGGAAACCGTCCGCAGGAAAGGAGGTTTCAGTGACTTGATTCACAGACGGATGCCCAGGACACATTTTAAGAAGCTGGAGGCTGGCTCTTCCTTAGACTCCTGCAGAGCTGGGTATCTCTCAATGTTTCACCATTCTTTTCGTGAGCAGGTCCCCCAGGAGCAAGACCGGCAGGTCCTCTCATTTTGAAAGAGCGATACAGCAACACAACTGCAGAGTTAGTCTAGAAACCTGGACATGACAAGACTGAGCCTCTGCCCTACCCCATTCACACCCTGCCTTCCCAAGGTCTGGCGCCTGCCAGACCCACTTTCCTGGTCAGCTGGCTGATACGTCCCCCTCCAACCACAGAAGCCACCTCCTGCCCCTTGACCCACGATACTCCCTATGATTTTCCCCAGCAGGGGGCCCAGATTTGGGGTAAGACAATTGAGCAAATGTATGTTCTGTCTAAACTGGGAGTATCGATTGCATTGGAAGCTCAATGTTTGGTCTGTTCCATAACATCTAGGATCAGAGCAGCATTTTATAGAATGATAAGTGGCCCTTCTTCAGCTGAGCCCTGGCAGTACGTGCTTGACCACAAAACCTTGCAACTGCAGTTCTCAAATGTACCATGGGGTCTGCTCTCCAACCAGAGCTACGAGCCAAGAGCATTCACGCCTTGGCCCAACTTCAGCCATTCCCGGTAGTTTTGAGCCTATGATTCTGTCTGTGAAAGAAATCTTTTTCTCTACAGCATCCCTGCCTGACTTTGACGTACAAAGGTGTAATTAGAACAACATGGACGATCCATTTACCTCATCCCTAACATTTAAGTGCTTTAAAATATGTTTCTAATATCCTAGGTACACAGAGCCAAATTCCCTTTTCTGTTTTTCACATGCATGAGTAAATCCACACAGATTAAACCCCTTGGGCCTTAGGTTCTGCTTAGAACTTTTTTTTTTTAAGAAAACAAATATTCCATTAAAACGACATAGTGTACTCTGCATATTTTTAGGACAATTAGAGTCTAGAATTCCCTCTTCTTCCGCCCATGGTAAAAATGTTTTCCTTAACTATTTCCTCACCAAGAATGTCATTAAGCTAAGATAAATTGAAAGGCTTTCTTGTCTTTTAAACTAATCTTCTCATCTTACATTGTCAAGGTACCAGCTGATGGATGAAGATCCTTGATGTGTTTTGGGAAAGATCCAGGCTCCCTTGTACCTTCACCAGAAAAACCTTTTAGGGAGACATTTATTTGTGAGCCTAATGAAATCATTTCCTTGAAACAGAAAAGCCAAATGCACAGGACACGGAAAAACATAAAAGTAAGGATGTTCCGTATCATCTGCTTGATTCAAAATGGGTCACCAGCTTGGGTCGTTTTTCTTTCGCACCTCTGACTGTATAAATAAAGTCATAAAGTATGCAGGCCAAAGCCACAGCCAGGCCAGGTGGGAAGAACTTAGAAAGTCAGCCTTTGTGTGGAAGTGCCTGGGAGAGACAGGAGGGGTGATCCCAAATCATAGCCTTTGTGCTCCAGTGTTTTCCTAAGTTTGTGCTGCTGTGTATACAGCCACCCTCTTGCCCACCAGTCTGTTCTGCTGCATTCCCATGTAGAGAGTATCTGCTCAGCCTACATGCAAATCAAATGTTTTCTTGCAACCACCTTTAGAGGGACATCTTTGTAACAGTTGCACGTTCAAGTTCAAAGCCCCAGCAATTTTAAAAAAGAGAAATTGATGTAAGACTATCTGCAACTTGTTTTTCATTCATTGCAAAGCATATCACAAGATGGAAAAGCCCAACCCTGTTCAGTCCATGATTTAGGCAGAAATAAAATAGGTCTTCATGGGAGTCTAACTTGGAAAATGACCCAAATCTAAAGACAGCTGGCAGAATGTGTCTGGGAGGGCAGTAACTAGGAATTACATTGAAGAACCAAAGAAAAAACTCAGAACTTCCTCAGGAAAATGTGTTTGTTTATTTAAATTAAAAAATACTGTGAAAATGACAAACTGTTAAATACAGAGGACCATTTTATACAACTTAATAGAATAAGAAGGAAGTATATACATCACTTTTTAATAGGCGCAGCTAGATTTGCACCAAATTTCAGGATGAAGCAATGGAAAATGTGACCACGCACATGTCCGTTGCAGTAAAGTTTCAGAATTCAAGTGATTCCAGGCAAGGGGCCAGCTCAACTTGGCTTCTTTCACCTTAAACAGTCCCCTTTGGAGTAAATCCACACTCTGAATTTTAAAGTGAACAGAGGCCCCCTTCCCCCACCCCAAACATAAATTTCCTCTAACACTGTGCTAAGGAGAGCTGATAAACCAGCTCCTACACTGTTAACCCTTCCATGGGAACAGTAGCTATCGCTGTCTCCAATCCAGAGAGTACATATGTTTGTTTGTTTGTTTGTTTGTTTGTTTGTTTGTTTGTTTTTAAAGGCTTTGTTTTGTTTTGTTTTTGCTAGAATTAAATTTGACCTTTTGGTGTGTTTCTCTTCCTCCTTGTGTTCAAGGGCCTAGAGGGTCTGCTGCAACGCTACCGACTGCAGGCCGACATGGACACGTCGGCGAGCATTCCTGAGCGTTTTCTTTTGGGTTTCTCATTCCCTAGCCGGAGGGTTAACATTCCAGCACCCAGGGAACTTTGCAGAGTAAAATGTGATCTCTGCCTCTTTGGGTCACGACTGGGAAAAATGACAGCCTGGTTGAGTTGGTGATTTGCCCTGCATTTCCCAGTTACTTACATCTCTAGTCTCCAACTTCTCCTTTAAAGAAGCAGATCTTGTTTCAGGCTCCCCTGCCAAGGAGGAAATATTTTGTCCAAGCTTCCTCACACCAGCCCATGCAGGATTTATCACAGAGCCTTAAAAGTTAAAGACACCCTTGCAGGCCCCTGGGGACACAGCCCATGAGGAGTCTCACGGAGGCGGGAAGCCTCTTGATGACACACACAGGACCACACAGCAAATCAGGGTCAGGGGTTGTCGGGACTGGGACACAGAACTTAGACCCCAGCTTTGTGCAATTTCTGCCTGAGTATGCCCTCCTAGGTCTCAGCTACATGACGAAAGGCCACCTCACGGAGGCCCACAGTATGTCCTCTCCCAGCTCAGAAAACTGGGCAGGGAAATGAGCAGCAGTAGCGCTAACAGTTGCTTTTATTCGCCCCCTCCCAGTGCCCCTCTGGAAAGATTGGGAAGAGTCCCCTGCGCAGTCATTCGGAGTGCAGCTTAGGTTGTAGAGAAACCCTTCCAGCTGAAAAAAAAACTTCATGCCAGCATGAGATGCTGGATGGTCCCAGATCAGAGTTCAAGGTCTCAGGGTAGAGAAAGGGTCATGTCTTACAATCCCAGCCAGTGTTAACAAGTTTAAAGGTTGCATTTTTTTTTTTTTTTCCCTTTACGGTATACACATAGGCCAGGTTCAGACCTCCAGCTTTCTCCCATGGAAAGCCCTCCATTAAATTCCCCCTCCCAACCCAAAAGACCTCCAAAAGAAGCACTGTAACCAGTGAACTAATGCCACAGGTACTCCATGGGGTACTTACAGCCAATCAGATTTGGAAGAACAAAGCACTAGGCAAATTAGCGAATGAAACCTAGTCCCCCAGCATGTCCTGGGCATTTGGCAGCCCTGGGAGTGGCATCCAGTGAGAAAACAAGAGCAAGCACATCGACCTGCCAGATTCTGAACAGGAACCCCAAGCCCCAGGCCCCAAAGTAAATGTACACACTGCTCGTCTTCAGAGCTTTCGCCGAGACCGGTGCACACCACAGGCACTTCACTGGCTCCTGGCTGCCGCTGGCTCCCGCTGAGGGGCTTGCCTGGGGGTCTCTTCAGAGTGGCAGCTGCACTGCAAAAGTGAAACCAGACACGAGAAGTGTCTTTCCTCTCCCTAAGGGTGCAGGCTGATGGGGCCACCTCCAGAGGTCCTGGGGGTGCTAGGAATTCTGATGGATGTTCTCTGAGGACCCCTCGCTGCTCTCATTCAGCGGCGTCTCTGAAGTCTCCCCGAGCTCATCGTCGGCACCCTCTTCCTGGATGGTGAGGTGCACGTCGGGCGAGGAGGACTCGGAGCTCACGCTGTCCCCCTCCATGGAGCAGAGGGTGCAGGACAGGGCGGGCGCCATGCTCTCCTGCAGCATGTTCAGCATCATGGGCACCTGCAGTGACCGGAGCCCCGACATCATGGGCAGCGGCTTCATGGCCTCCCCCCAAAGCCTCTCCTCGTCCTTGTACAGCAACAAGAGGCTGGACTTCTTCTCCCGCCTCTTGGATTTCATGTAGCCCAGCATGATTCCAATCAAGAAAATGCCGTAGAAGGACATGACCACCAGGATGTAGAAGTACTCATTACCGTTGCCACTGTCGTTGCTGGGGACGTGGGACTCGAGGGAGCGGCTGGGGGCTGCCGTGCTGGGGTACGTGCTGTTCAGAGGCTCCATCTTCAGCATTGGAGCGCTGCTCACACGGCCAGGGTCTGGGGAGAGACCTGCAGGTTAGAACTCTCCCGCGGGTCCAAGGCACAGAGCGGAGGGCGAGCCCAAGGGTTATAGAATTGAAATATCAAACAGCTTATAAATGCATGAAGAATTTGCACCAAACAGCTAACAGGGGGTTGAGTGCGTGGGGAAGAAGGCAGGGAGAGGTGAGAGGGATGTAAGGAGGACTTTCATTTCTTCAGTCTATACACATTCATCGTATGTGCAGTTCATAGAGCGAGCGTGTAAAAAAAAAAAAAAAAAGCATTGCTTTTACAATTTTAAAAACCAAAAGGGAAAAATCAGCGTAAGACAACGGAGCATAGAGAACATAAATAACATAGGGATCACTGGGAAACTCTTTTTTAACTGACTGAGCAGAAAAGAGAAAGTTTACATTTTACTTCTACAACTTAAAACTATTTTTGATTCAAAACAAAGTTTCCTTAGGACAAAAAAAAAAAAAGGAAAGGAAAACTTCATCTATCAGTTGCTAGAAATAACCTTCTTTCAAAAGCCTCTGAAGCCAAGCAGCATCGCTAACTTACCGAAGGCTGGCAAATTCGTCCCGAGTCCTGAATTCCTAAATAGCCAAGTCCGAGAACCTTCCTCCTCCGCGCGAGGCTCAGCGCTCTGACAACTCCGCTGCTGCAGTTGGGATATATAGTCAAGAAATGCATCGTCACGTGTTCTGGGAGGAAAATTTACAACAGGGGCTGGTCGTGGCAGAGTGCACAGTGAACTCAAAACACAGCAGCTCAAGTGACTGAGCTCTGCAGCTGGGACAGACTGTGAGACTGGGGGCCGCGGGAGGGCTCCTCACTCCCCAGCGCCGAGCCAAACTTTCCAGGTGGCCATGAAAGTGAGTCAGGACCGAAGAGAAAGTGCCTGGTTAGAACCATTACCCCAAAATCCTCTCTCCCTGAGAATGAGTTCATGTTTCACCTCCCTCTTGGGGAATAACTATGATGCTATTGGCAGGTTTTTAGAGACAAAGACCGTCCATAATCTGGGTAATAGTTGCAAGCAAGGGCAGGATCTCCTGTCCAGAAACTAGGGCTTAGGTTTCCATTCTTCCACTAACTACTCAATTTTTTTAAATTGTCCCCGAACCTTTCTGTGTCTCAGATTCCTGCTCTGTAAAATGGTTGGACCTGGGCGGTGGGGTGGCGGGGGCGGTGGGGCTTCCACACGGAGAATTATGGGCACTGTGAGACCTGTGAGTTTACGCATTCGGAGATTTAAGGCTGCTGGTGCAGGTTAGCCCTTTAAAATCACAGAGAGGTTCTGCCTGTCTTCCGCATCCAGCTCATTAATCTATTTTTATAGTTAAAAAATAATATGTGACTTTTAGGTTCTTTTCAGCCGTTTGCGTGAAGTGGAAAGGGATTACTGCGCGAGATGCCACGCAGGTTTCACTCCAGCCCTGCGGGCACAGCGGCTCTTCCTGGCGTCACGCAGAGACCATTCCTACGTCCCCCGGCCTCTCTGGCAGGTCACGGGAAGAGCAGAAATCCTCTGGCGAGCAACCGAGCACAGTTCAAGCTTTGAAAACCTGCATGGACCTGTGTGAAAGGGCTTGCTGTGATCAAAATTGGAAAAGGAATTGAAGACTTTGATGTCAGTCCCTCTCATTCCCGGAACTGCTTCCCGGAATGTTTATTCTGAGAGGCTCTCATTCTGAGCTGAAGTAAACTGGGAGGATGGCTCTGCCCCCAGTCATCTGTGGCCCATAAACAGAAGTCAGATTATCTTGGCAAACTGGCTAAAGAGAAAGCATCTCTTGTAGTTCTGCTGTTGTTCAACTGAAGCTGACAGGAAGCACGGTAATGTCCCTCTGCCCCACCTGGAACATATGTTGCCCAGTTGCTGGGCCTTCCAGTGCTGCTACATGAACCCCCCTGGGTTATTTAGTACCTGGCCCAAATTCTCATAGGATACCTGTGCAAAAAGCAGGATGATGCTGCTGTGGTAACCACTGATCCAATCTCCTTATGGCTCAGGTTATACTCACAAGTCCCCAGCTGGCTCGGAAGTATCACCCACTGACAATCCAACACGAAGACCGTCAATACACTGGAACTTTGTTCACCAATAAAGACATCCTTGCAGTCATATTAATATTTTGAAAGCTCCACAGGTATCTTGACAAATGTAGGCATGACCTATCCAATCTGGATTCATGTTAAGCACCTGAAGACTTCCATCTTTGGCTATACATACAGTGGCTTGTCAAGGACACTAGAAAGGAGAGACCTAGGAGCATGATGCCTGTTGACTGTTGAAGCGAATAATGTTGATTATATACCTTGGGACATATGAGATTCATAGTCACCCAGGGACGGTCAAGAACTGCAAATGGAAGCCTAGAGGAAGCAAAGAGGAGGTAGGGCAAGGGGTTACCAGAATTAGGGAGCAAGGAAGGTCAAAGCTTGGTGCCAGGAAGCCAAACAGAGGCTGAATTTTGAAACAAAATGTTTCCTAAATTGAGCCAGCAGTCCCAAGACAGTAAAACCAAGACATGGATGAATCTAGTCCAAAGGACAAAGCACGTCAGAGACATAAGAACAAAATCCGTCGCAGGTCTAAGGGAAGAAACGGCCCAAATGAATCCCTGGTGGCTGCCTGCAGGTGACCCTGCCTCCTCTGGGACTCTGTGCTGACTCTGCTCATGGATGTTTCTCTTACAGTTAAATGAGATGAGGCAAGCACAGCATTTAGAGCCATGTCTGGCAGTAAGTGCATGTTCAAGCAATGCTTTTTGTTGTCATTGTTGACGGTGTCCTGTTGCTACCACAGGCTTCCAGTTGCTTCCTGATGGGCATGTGCCTGTCTCCAGATTTTTCATTGTTGTTCTTTTCTCCTTTGTCAAAAATGGAATTGAAGATGTGGGGCTTGCAATGTCATAACACGTAGCTCAATCTCTCCAGCCCTTACTCACGACAGCATTATGAGAAGTAGGGAGTGAGCAATAGCATAAATAGTAAGGGATGAAAGAAAAGTATCTAGAAAGTCATTCTAGTCATTCTGTGAGGGAGAGAACGAGGATACGCAAAAAATATAAATTACACCAACTCTGTGCCATGGTTCCAGGAGACAGCAATGTTAAAGAAATAAATGCATTTTACAAATACTTTCTCCTAGTCTGTGGCTTGCATTTTCATTTTCTTAACAGTGTCTTTTTGAAAAGCAAATGTTTCTTAATACTGATGAAGCCCAATTTATTAAACATTTTTTATGGTTTGTGCTTTTGGTATCCTAAGAAATTTTTATCTAAGGCCAAAAAGATTCTGTACTATTTTTCTCCTAGAAGTTTTATAGCTTTTTCTCATACAATTAGGTCTATAATACATTTCAAATTGTTTTTTGTATATGATGTAAGGCATGGGTCAAGGTTCATGTATTTGTTGCGTATGAATGCCTAGCTGTTCCAGTGCCATTTGTTGAAAAGACTGTCTCTGTCCCATTGAATAATCTTGGAACCTTCGCAAAATCAATTAACCATATATGTGCAGATCTATTTCTGTGCTTGTTATTCTGTTCTGTTCTGTTGACCCATCTGTCTATCCTTGCATCAATATCATGTTTTTGAAAAATCCATTTTCAACTGGCATTTCAAATAAGTCTAAGACACACTGCAGTCCAGACCTAACTGAGTGTCTATTATATACCAGGCATTTGGTAGAGGCTTTGCTTACTTCAGTCTTGTGGTCAGTATTATAACAATTCCTTAGGGAAAAAAAATCTGAAAGACAGAGAGGCTAAGCAAATTGCTCAAGTCATGCTATTAGTAGCAGAGTAAAGATTTGAACCCAGGTCTGTACAATTCCAGACCCCATTCTCTTTCTACCACATTTTGTCCCACTCTATGGGAACCAGAAAACTGGGAAAGAGCAGGTCATAAAAGGTGGGTAATCTCCCAACTTCATTTGAATCATCATAAAACTATTTTTAAGTACATTCCTAAATGACCAGTTACTCAAACATGCATTGACAACTTGTTTCTTCTGAACTCACTCTATCTTAAGTATTGGAGATTGCGCCAACCTTACTAGGTTCAGGAAGATATCGGTGAAGTAGTAATACTTCTGTCCTATATCCATATTTTCCTTAGTAAATCAGTGTCCCTGTTGTTTATATCCACAGTTGATTTCTGGTCTTGTTTTAACTTTTTTTTCCTTACTTGACCCTGATGCACAGCTTTCTCCAGAACTTTGAGTGTTTTAATTTCCTGGTAATGTCATTTTCACCAAATGACCTATGATTCCCTGGCCCCACATTTCTGAAAATCTGTTAGCAGGTTTGGTGCCCTAACCAAGTCTGTGCTGGGATAGCAGCATGGAGGAGTATCTCATCAGCTTAAATGTAAATCTGGAGTCCAGAGATCTGACCCAGCTCTGCCTCACCCAGGCTACGTGACTGGCTGGGTTGCATAACCTCTCCATGCTTCAGTTTTAGGCCCCTCAGGCCTGTCAACAGTAGAATAATTAATTGTCTCAGGATACTCAGGATGTCCCACAATCCGTGAGGAGATCCTTTTCCTGCATAGACAGTAAGAGACAGAGCACAACAAGATGTGGGATAGCCAGGCTGCGGGGCTGGCCGAGCCTTGTGAAGTGGCAGCCTCGGTGCCCATCTTGGATTTTATTTTTCCCAGAAGCCCTTTCTGAAAAGTTCTGTCTGGAGACCCTTGCTGTGCTCATCCCTTCCCATATCCTGAGTCACCCTTCCTAGACTCATCCTTGCTAGCATCCCTAGCACTTGGGATAAACCAGTGCTGGGTACTTTGTAGTGTTTAATAAGGCCCGCAGACCCTGCTATGACACCAGCTATGTTTCAGGGGGATGTGGCTGTAGGCAGGTTCTGTTTGGACATCCCCCAAAAATTGATCATAATGAAAGAACGCAGAACTCCTGAAATTAAACAGTGCCTGGTAAAGTTGCCATTAACTGACCTTTGTTACTTATTATTCAAACATTTTTTTACCTGATATTTATTTAACAAATACTTGTGTGGTGCCTAAAGTGTCTCAGGAACTGTTTTAAGTGCTCTATGAATTTTATCTTATTTAATCTTCCTAAAAATCCTATGAGGTAGCCCCTAATATCATCCCAACTGTAAAGATAAGGAAACTGAGGCACAGAATGGTTGGACTAGCCTCTCCTAGATCACACAGCTAGTAAGTACACAGCCGAGTTGGTGCTGGCCTGGCCTTGGAACACAGAGCTGAGATTTTGAATTCAGTGTTTGGATCTAACTGCTACACCATGTGATCTCTTCTACGTATTGAGTGTCTCAGGCATGGTGTTCTACCCTGGAGCTGTAATAGGCGAAGAGACAGGAAGAGTCTAAGTGTCCTCTGCAGCCTGCAGCCTGCTGGACACAGAGGACTAAGGTCATACCCACAACCTGGAAAAATCTGGAAGACTGGGTCCAACCCTAGCTCTGGAGAAAGTTTGCTGAGTTAGAGAAGTCCATGCTCCCAGAGTTTGTCAGGGGAAAGTTTATTATTAGTCATCCTATTCATGACATTGAAGTGTTTCCAAGGGGCCAGATGTAGGCCACACAGAGGGAAATCTTTTCCCCTGATCCAACACTAGAATAAAGTTGGAAGTCACGGCCCTGCCCAGTGGCTTGCAGTCTGCCCAAGACCCAGGGTAGGTGGGGCAACTGAAGGGGGAGGCTTGAAAGAAGATGCTGTAACTCTAGGTGAACTTGAGAAACTTTGACCCTCAGGGTGAAATGGATGTTTTAATTACTGAACTGAGGTTGTGTGGAGATACTAGAGCAGTCTGGGAATTTTTATTTCTTAAGAGTGACCACAAAAATCCTGGGATCTGCCCCCCAGATTCCCACCCCAGAGCCAGGGAGGAACCGGCCCTGGAGAATGAGTCTGAAGAAGTGGCAGGACTCCTCATGAAGGTTTGCTTTAGGATGACGCCTGCAAGGGCTGCATACTTATCACAAGTTTACATGTGCAAAATGCTTGGAACAGTGCCTAGAATGAGTGAGAGTTCGTTTACCATAAATATTAAACAATGTTAAAAAAAATGCAAAAAGACAGTATTTGGGGAGCTCCATGGCATTATCTGAAATTTGAGTTGAGGAACCATAAATGACCACACACTGTTCTGTTCCCAGTGCCTAGAATGGTACCTGGCCCACAGGAGACCTGCAAGAAATATTTGTTAAATGAATAACAGGAAGAATGCGCCATGTGTTCTTTACAGACTTTCTTATTTAATTTTTACAAGCGTCAAATGAGAGCTATTACGAGCCGAATTTTATAACTGTGCGCGTGTGTGTTTAGCATCTCCAGCTTGGTTCTTTATTGCAAATCATGAGTAAAAAAATCTCATCTTAATTTAAGACAAGAGTAATGCTGCACAAGCGAGTTTCTTTCTCCCTACTTTCATTTCTCTTAATTTTTTATCATTGTTCAATTACAGTTGTCCCCTTTTTCCCCCTCCCATTGCTCTCCCCTGCCTTGCCCAACCCCCCATATTCATTTCTCCCCCTCCCATATGCATCTTGATTAAGGTTATTGTTAGGACTAAATGAAACCCTGTATAAGCCCTTTGCACACTGACACCTACTAAGCACTTGATAATGTAGCTGATACCATTATTTCTTATCAGGTCCAGATGACGTGTCTCACATATTTTTAATTGTGATATAATGGCCACATTATAAAATTCACCATTTTAAAGAATACAATTCCATGGTTTTTCATATTTTTTACAATATTGTGCAACCACCACCCATATCTAATTCCAGAACATTTTTATTTCCCCCAAATCAAACTCCCTACATATTACCAGTCACCCCATTCCCACTTCCCACAACTACTAGTTCTCTTTTTGTCTATGGATTTGCCTCTGCTGAACATGTCATAAAAATAGAATCACACAATGTGTTGCCCTTTGTGACTGACTTCTTTCACTTAGCATAATGTCCTCAAGGTTCATTCACATAGTAGCATTTATCAGTATTTCACTCTTTTTATGGCTGAATTCCATTGTATGAATTTACCACATTTTGTTTATTTATCTGTTAGTTGATTATACCTGAATTATTGCCACTATATGACTGTTGTGAATAATGTTGCTGTGAACATTTATGTACAGGGTTGTTTTGGAATGTATGTTTTCAATTCCCGTGGTTATATTCTCGGAGTGGAATTACTGGGTCATATAGGAATTTTATGTTTGACTTTTTTAAGTTAAACTGTCTACCAACAATTTTTTATTGCTTCAGTTGCTCTGCCTCCTCACCAACACTTGTTATTCTCTTGTATTTGATTATAACTATCCTAGTGGGTGTGACGTAGTATTTCACGTTGTTTTGATGTGCATTTCCCTAATGACTAAAGATGTTGAGTTTCTTGTTACACCTTCCTTGCCATTCATGTACTTTCTATGAGAAATGTCTGTTCACTTCTTTTGCCCATTTTTTAAAATGAGTTGGGTGTCTTTTTATTGCTGCATTGTAAAATTCTTCAATATGCTAGATATTTCACCTTTACATGATTTGCAAACATTTTCTGTGAGTTGGCTTTTCATGTCTCTATTAGTGTCCTTTGATGTACACAAGTTTTTAATTGAATGAAGCCCTATTAACCTCCTTTCCTTTTTGTTACCTATTTTTTTTTGGTGTCATATCTAATAAATTGTTGCTTAGTTCAAGGTCACAATGATTTATATGTATGTCTTCCTCCAAAATGTTATAGTTTTAGCTCTTACATTTAATTCTTTCATCCATTTTGAGTTAATTTTTATAAATGGTATGAGGTAAAGGTCCATATTTATTTATTGTTTGCACGTGGAGATCCAGTTGTCTCATCACAGGATCTATTCAGGTCTTTCATGAACATACACACCTCCCATGCATGAGAGAGGTCCAGGGGTCATTCTGGAGCTGGCAAGCACTACGGTGCTTCTGATATTCAGTCATGGACAGAGAGTGTGGCCTAGACCAGCAAGGTATAAAAAAAAAAAGGCTACTTCTCTACTCCTGGAAGAGAACTGGAGTGGCATCAGTGAGAAGAGGAAGGAGAAGCTGGAGGTGAGTGATATTATGTGGATGTGGGCAGATCACACTACACTTTGTTTTCTTATTTCGCTGAGGTCATCTTCAGGACACTGACAGTCACTTTCCATCCACCACCCACTCCACTCTACCCTCAAAAGTGGGCAAGTGTGTGGGATGAGAGCATCACTTTTAAGGCATGGAAGGTTAGCACCCCCAAACACCGGAGAGGACAAATGGGTCCTGCAGCCCTGGGCCTTAGCCAGGAGGGCAGACTTCGGGACAGGACACTGAGGAACCAAGGTGAGGATGCCTGGGCTCCAGGCTGCCCTCTCCAACATGGGGCCACGGCGAATGCCTGAGAAAGGGCCAGGCCCCTGTGAGGAGCAGTGAAGAACATCCTGCCACGTGAGTGCCGACCCAAGGAGCTGAGGGGCACTGAGTGTTGACCCAACACCATCACAGCTCGGGCACAGGCTGCCCTTTGCAGTCCTGTCTGCCATGCGTCCAGACCTTGCCAGCACTTTCCAGTGAGGGGGTAATTGCCATCTGCATCTCAAGAACTTTTGCCCAAATTATTCGACCATTCAGTGAGGCCTCCACAAACGACCTTCATCCCCCTGCATACCTGGAGCTGGATGGTGTGGTGGGAGAAGTCATCTGTCAACCTACATTGAGGCTGGGCTGGGACACAGTAGGGCACCCCAAAAGACGTAGGAAGAGAGGAAGAAGGTCTAAGGAAACATTGAAGTTTGCTGGCCTGCATGAAGAGAGAAGTTGAAAGCATATGCTCTTTGGGAAGAGAAATGGAGTGATCCTTTTAGGTTCAAGTGTCCAAGAGCATAGCAATGCACTGTGCAGAATGTTTTTCCATAGTAATGTTCCTCTGGGCTGTCATTTCCCTGGTCCCCAAACTGTTCACTCTGGAACGCTGCCTCTGTCCTCCCACAACTCCCTATCCCACAACCTCATCTTCTGTCTACCTTCAAGGCCTAATTCAAGTGTATGGACCTTGTGCCACACCCCCAAAGCCATGTGTTTTCCCTTAGCCTGAGGAGACACCTCCCGCCTCTGCTCCACAAGTGCTTTGCTTATGGCTGACTTATGGCTCTAAAGGTGGATATCTAACTATTTTATGAATCAGAACATGACATGTGTCAACCAGGTTATAGGCTCCTGACTATGGGGACATCTTCTTCATGTTTATTTCCCCCAAGAACTCCAGCCCAGAGCCCAACTATGTCTATATTATATATTTATTGCCTTAATCAATTACTCAGTATTTGATACATTTCTGAACAAAGAGCTTCCTCCAAGGATGGTTGAAATTGTCAGAAAGTTCTTAGATCAGCCTAAAATTGTGTGCTGATAACCTCTGACCTTTAGACATAGCTTCCCTCCTGTTACTATCTTAGAATATTTTCCTCCATCTTCAATATGACAGCCACTAAAAGCTCTTGTCCTTCTTCTTAAACATACTCACAGTCTGAAGGAAGTCATAATCTTGACTCAGTAACTAGACATGGTGGGGGAGGGGAGGAAATCTGAGTTCAAAGACAATGAATGGTTTGGATTGGTTTGAGGTTTGGATGAGATCCAATGGGATGATTCCACGATTCATTCTCAGGGAAAAAAGACACAAGTTCCTGGAACGCTCAGGGAAAAGAGTGGACTTTGGTCCCTCCCTCAAAGGACACCCAAGGAAGTACATTCCGTAACCGGCCACAGCAGCCAGTGTTGATTTCATCCCCCCAGCAGTTGAGTGTAGGTTTTCTTGCAGGCTGCTACTACCTCACTGGAGCCATGGAGAGCCACAGAAGTGTGTGTTTTATTCAACATACAGCAAGGACCTCAGAGATCATATCATGCAGCCCTTCTCATTTATAAATAAGACATCTGAGACTCAAAGAGAGGAAGTGAAGTAAACTGTCACCTGTATCCCCACAGATCTAAATTTCTGATGTCCTTGGCTGGGCTTATGTCCAGTCCTCAGCAATTACAATTTCAGCAAAAACAGAAGGGCTCTTCTTTTACGTGCTTCCTGAGACTTCACATCCTCACCAAAATGCAGGTGCTTAAGACAAGACCTAAGGAATGCCTTAAACGGTGTCTTCAACTCCAGGGTGTTCCAGGGTGGAACCTATGCATGAATGCACTTTGTTGTATGTTCTAGTTCTCAGGTTGACCAAGAGCTTCATGAATGTTATGTTATTTTATATATAATGTATACAGACATCACCATTTTAACATGTATCAAATATAATATTTTTAAAAGATGACCAAGGAAAGAACAAGTGGGTGACTTCCATATACATTCTTTCCATCAAACAAAGAAGACAGAAGGAGACAGGAGAACAAAAACCTCCTGAGAAACTTTATAAGGGTTTGTCCTAGCAAAGAAGGGCATCAAGAAGGCTGTTCAAGCATTGTTTTTTGTTGTTATTTTTTTTTATTGCCACACAATGTGCACAATATCCATTCAGACCCTTCCTCCAGAGGTGAAGACATCTTTTGCATATGTTATTTAGAATTTTTTATGCCTGATAAGTGAGAGATATGTTTTTAAGCCACATTAAAATGCTGTAAATCCATCATAGAGACCAGAGCAAAGAGTTCTTGTAAGTCAGCTATAAACCAAGGATGGCTTTTTTGGTTCTCTTCTGCAGATGAATCATCTCATTGGGTGGAACATGAGGGGAGAAAGTAAAAAAAAACAAATGGACTAAAGCAGGGCTGGAAGAGGGAAGGCTGGATAAAGAAACTCCCCCAGGGAAAAAAAGCAAGGAAAACACTTGGAACAGTACACAGCAGTTAAAATGAATGTACTAGAGAGGCACGAGTCAATACATAAATCTCAGAAACATAACAGGAGACATTGAAAGAAAATAGCAGAAATATGCCTTCAGTGTTATGTCATTTATTTAAAACTAAAAAAATGTGTGAGACAATTCTATAAGTTATTGGTGAATACAGATGGAACAGAAAAAAATTTAAACACTTCCGCAGGAGTAGCAGTCACCCCATCAAGCTGATGGTTACTTCTGGGGAGAAGGAAGGAGATTAGACAAGGATATGAAGGTGGCGCCTACTGATTCTGTACGGTTCTATTTCCTAAGCTGGGTGGTAAATACATTCATGTTTGTGGCATTATTATTATACCTTTTTGTATGCCTGAAATATTCTAGAAGCCCAACCCCCAAAAAATTAGTCCAAAGGAATTGAAACACTTCCTCCACTGCCTCTTCTCTCTCCATCTCTCTTCTGTCCTTCTCTCTATCTGTCCATCTATATATGATCCATATTTTACATGTATATGTAACAGAGAAGGGAGAAGATAAGTTAGATGATGAACAGATAGATAGATAGAATTATTATTATGTGTCGAGTGTTTTTCATCAACTCTCTTACTTAACCCTTGTAACGGTCCATCTCATAGATGAGAAAACTGAGAAGAGAAAAACTGAGTTCACAAAGCTGTCAGGTAGCAGACCCCCAAATCAAGTCCAGCGTACTCTGACCCCCACACTCTGCTGATTTCTTGTACCGCGATGCCACTTGAAATAAAAAGGCCAGGGAGCATTTGAGGTTCCCCTCCTGCCTTTAAAACTTCAGAGGTTGGTGAGCTTGAGAAATAAAAATCACGTAAATAAAAATAAATAGTATGTTTATTAGGGCAGACAGGAAAACTGCCCGTGAGGATCCATGCACTGTCATTGCAACATCTGCCTGCAGCTGAGTGAGGTCTGACCCTCCTCCTCAGTGTCTCATGGAAAAGACGCAAATTCCTGCAAAGAGCATCTTATTTGTCAACAGTTGTGCATTACAAATCTTTTCTCCTGTTTTAACTCACATTAGTCTACACTTCAGCACCAGAGTATAAGTGCTTTTCTGCGTTTACAAACCCAAAGTCCTGGGAACAGTGACGAGCAAGCTGGGAAAGCCTTTTTCTGATGAAAAGCTATTGTACTTCCCTGGCGCCACAATGAACAACTAACTGCGTTTGCCCAGTGACTCAGGATCAAAGGCTGATCTGGGCAGTGATTCAGGAGGGGACCTCACCATCAGGAACCTTTGTAATTACGTGTCTTTTTAAAAACAAGCAATGACATGAAGTAGTGGGAAGTAGTGAAGTAGTTGATCTGAAACTGATCAAATAATAACGGTTAAAATTCATATCTGCAAAACTTAGGTTTATTCTTATTTGAAAATGGCATGTGTAGGTTGTTTGGAATTAAAACTTTAAGATACGTGCCATTTGACCATCTGTTGCGTGTTTGCTCTTAGCATTGAAGTTGTGGTTAAATGATGCATATTTTACATTTAAGTGTTTGGAAACATGGCCAAGACTCATTAAAAAAAAAAACAAAAGCAAACATTTAGCTTCTCATTTCCTCTGACTAATTTTCAGAACACTTTTGTCTATGCCCCTCCTTGAACAACTCAATAAATCACACCAAAGACAGATGTGTTCATTTCAATGATTTTAAAAAATGTAGAAATGAAACTCACATTGCTGAAATATAGGTATGAGAGATGATCTAACCCAATAATTTAATTCTATAGAAAGCTTCCAAGGCACAAAGGAATTCCTTGGACCTACATAGAAGAAACTAACCTTTCCTTGTGCACATTCTTCTGTACTGCTCACAAAGACAAGTTTTTGCCCAAAGTAACAACACACTGCAAGAGTGGGACATTTCTATAAACCTCAGAAAGTGACACTTCCTAAGGTATTTTTCTCCTCTTGCTTTGCCTATGGTTGAAAAAGCCATCCACTTGACTGTTTGGGACTTAAGTTGCCAAAATTGCATGTATAGTTGATAATTATCAACATCCCTTAGTTTTTTGTTGCCAGTTGTGGCAAAAATAACAAGCTGTTTGCCGAAACCAGTGGTTTCTTTCCATTGCATATTTCCATTTTTGTTGGGAAACGGTTGTGAAGAGCCCTTTAGACTGATATTTTCAGTCTATTTACACTTGGGAAGGTCAGTTCTCATCAACAGAGCCTGAACAAAAGTGATGAACATCACAGCTAGTCGGGGTAAGAAGCCAATGTGCCTTATCCCCAGGGTGGAAGGGGGCTGAATCCTGGAAACACTGCGTGGAAGTCAGGATGCCAAACCCACTGTATTGGTTCTGTTGTTGTTTGTTTTTTTCCCAGTCATTTCCCCCACTTTTTCATTTTATGTTTCAATTATATTTTATTGATTATGCTTTTACAGTTGTCCCAATTTTTCTCCCTTTGTCCCTCTTCACCCACACCCCCCACTCTGGCAGGCAATCCCCACACCATTGTTCATGTCCATGGGTCATGCATATAAGTTCCTTGGCTACTCCATTTCCTATACTGTACTTTACATCCCCATGGCTATTCTGTAACTACCAATTATATTTAATCCCTTCACCCCTTCACCCATTCTTCCTCACCCCCCTTCCACCTGGTAAACATCAAAATGCTCTCTGTTCTGTACCCGTGATTCTGTCTCTGTTCTTGTTTGCTTAGTTTGTTTTTTAGATTCAATTGTTGATAGATATGCATTGTTTGCCATTTTATTGTTCACAGTTTTGATCTTCTTTTTCTTAAATAAGTCCCTTTAACATTTCATATAATAATGGTTTGGTAATGATGAACTCCTTTAGTGTTTTTCTTGCCTGGAAGGCTCTTTATCTACCATTTGACTCTAAATGATATCTTTGCTGGATAGAGCAATCTTGGCTGTAGGTCCCTGTTTCTCATGACTTTGAATATTTCTGCCAATCCCTTCTAGCTTGCAAAGTTTGTTTGAGAAATCAGCTGACACTCTTATGGGAACTCCCCTATAGATAACTAACTGCTTTTCTCTTGTTGTTTTTAAGCTTCTCTCTTTATCTTAACCTTTGTCATTTTAATTATAATGTGTCTTGGAGTGGGCCTCTTTACATCCATCTTGTTTGGGACTCTGTGCTTCCTGGACTTGTATGTCTATTTACTTCAGCAAATTAGGGAAGTCTTTCAATATCTTTTAATATAGATTTCCAATTTCTTGCTCTTTCTTTTCTTCTAGCACCCCTATGATGTGAATGTTGGAATGCTTTAAGTTGTCCCAGAGGCTGCTTACACCATCCTCATTTTTTTGGATTCTTTTTTCTTTTTGTTGTTCTGATTTTTTTTTTCTCCTTATGTTCCAAACCATTGATTTGATTCTCAGCTTCATCCATTCTACTATTGTTTCACTGTAAATTATTCTTTACTTTGATTAGCGTATTTTTCACTTATGACTGGATCTTTTTTATCCTCTTGAGATCTTCAGTAAGTTCCTTGAGAATCCTTATAACCAGTGTTTTGAACTCCACATCTGATGGATTGTTTATCTACATTTTGTTTAACTCTTTTTCTGGAGTTTTGATCTGTTCTTTCATTTGGGCCATGTTTCTTTGTCTCCTCATTTGGCAGCCTCCCTGTGTTTGTTTTTATTTATTCGGTAGAGCTGCTTTGACTTTGAGTCTTGGTAGTGTGACCTAATGTAGTAGGTATCCTGTAGGGTCCAGTGACACAGCCTCCCTTATCACCCAAGCTGCGTACTCAAGGTACACCCTTTATGTGGACTGAGTACACCCTCTCCTTGTAATTGAGCTTTGGTTGTTGTTTGTATATCAATGGGAGGGATTTACCCAGGCCAGTTAGCTGCAAAGGATTGGCTGTGATCATTTACCACCAACCTCCACTCTCCATGAAGGATCAGCTGTGCAGGGGCAGGGCAGTGGTGCACCAGCATGGTCTGTAGCTGTCCACTGGGTGTGCAGGCTCTGTGATTTCCCAAGTGGTGCAGACCAACATCAGCCCCCACCTGTGTTCTGCCCGAGGTCACCCTGAATAAGCTATAAGGCAATCGGGAGGTAGCTACTACTTGTGCTGGGCTTGGAGATTTCAGGCAAAGCCAAGCTGAGAACTTAGATTGGCTGCTGCTAGCACTGAACCTGGGGCCACTTAACAAGAGGTATGGGGGTGGGAGCTCACTAGGCTAGCTGTTGCTTATTTGAGAGGATTTAGAAAGTTGCAAAACATGAGCCGAGAGCAGCCAATCATATGTAAAAGCCACAGTTAACAGTTTAGATGGCCCATAAGTTGGGTAGGAGAGACCCTCAGAGGATCTCCAGTGTGGGCAAACAGTGTTAGCCAGGTTGACGGAGTCTCAGATATGGCACCTACCTGCCAGCTCTGTGGCTCTGTGTAGGGAAGGTTCAAAAGAGGGGCAAGGGCCTCTGCCCGCCCTCCTGTCTGGGAGAAAGCAGTCCCTCAGCTCTTGCCTTGATGACAGACACTTCAATTACTCTCCTTATGACACTGATGACTTTCAAGCTGCTACCCCAGTGTTGGAGCTCTGAGGGATTGAGTTTGAGTAAGTCTGTGCGTGGGTTCTTTAAGAGGAACTGCTTGGGGCTCCAGAAGTTTCTTCCACCAACTCAATCCCCACTGGTTTTTGCACCAGATGTTATGGGTACTTATCTTACTGATGCTGGAACTCTGGACTGGAGAACCTTGTGTTGGGCTGAGACTCCTTGCTCTTGAGATATCCCTCCTGAATTTTTATCCACCTCATGTAGAGGCAGGACCAGCCATTTCACATCTCTGTGCCTCCTACCAGTCTGAATGGATGTACTTTCTTCAATTCTGTAGTTGTCAGACTTCCATTCAACTCAATTTCTGCCAGTCCTCAGTGATGGCTGTTCTATAATTTAGTTATAACTTTGATGTAGTGGTGCAAGGAGGCAAGCCGTGTTTACCTACACCTCCCAGTTGACTGGAAGTCAATAAATGCCAAACCCACTTTAAACTTCATGTGAGTGAGCAATAACTTCCATTGTGTCAAGCCATTCAGGTTTAGGGGTTCATCTGTTTTAGAAGCTTGCATTCTTATTAACACATGGACCAAATGAGAAGCATCTCACAAACATAAAAATAAGTGAATTACCTGGAGGTCCTGTCTGCATGCTCTGCTTATTAATTAAGTGTTGAGATTACAGTCCCCAAGGTTGTGACATCCGTGCCGTCACCTAAAAAATAGCAATGATCCAAGTCAGGTCAGCCCTGGGAAAATCCACAGTCGCCACTATGGATGATGATCCTGCTGAGTTGCCCAGGATGCACCACCCGGGCAGCCCCAAAATGATCTCTACAGTTTCTTAAGTGGGATTTAAAAAACGAAAAAATGTTAAAATACAGAAGTCATTCTGTTTTAAATTTCTAGGAGTCCCTTAAACCTTCTGTTTTACCCTCACTAAATAATGAAAGGTTTAGCTAAAAATGCCCTTTACAAAAAGGTTCCCCAGTTATCTATGTCTGGACTTTTCATTCAGTTTCATCAACTTAGCCAAATAGGTCACAATTAAGATCAGAAGGAAAAAAGTCAAAAAGCCATTGCATTCACTGGGCACGTGACCCACTGAGGAAATGGCTCAGTAAACACAGTCCTAGCTTGAGGCCCTCTGTTTGCTCAGCTGTGTTTATTTGAATTAAATATTGGCTTTAACTAGGTCCACTATTGACTATTCAGCCCCCACCTGCTCACCTGAACCTGGGGTCCTTAGCTGCAGAGAAGCAGGACCAAAGACTTAAATGCTTATGATGTGTTTCTTTGCATTTAAATTCAGCTGAATAACCAAAAGTTTGTTCCAGGGGTTCCATAGGCACTGGTCTTAGAGCCTCAAAGCTCCAGCCTGCCTTGAAGCAAAGCCCAGGGCTTTTCAAACATTGTTTAGCACTGGAGCCACATTTCTAAGGAGAGCTTATGGGGAACCCACATAAAGCAAGTATGCAAATTCTGAGCTGCCACAATTAAAGCAGAGTCAGGGGTCCCAGAGCCCCTCCGCCACTGTCCCCCTTTCTCTGTGGCACCTCCTAGTGCTCCTCTGCCAAACGCTTGGGCTCCAAAGTGCATACTGTGAAAACCATCCATCTAGTCCCTCCCTTTCTGTTACCAAGAAAGAAATGAAGGCACAGTGAGAGGCCTGTGCGCACTGAGCAAGGTAGTGCCTGGGCCAGGACTGGAAACAGGCTCCAGGCTCCCAGCCCAGTGCCCTTTCCAGACAATGGGCTGCAGCTCGCGCTGTTTCTTCTCTCGATGTGTCCACACATCTGGGTCTGTGAGTTTCCTGCCTCAATTGGGAGCATTTCCACAGACACTTATCTTCTGGGTCTGAGGTCAATTCATGCAGCCACCTCTGCTGTGAACAGCCAGGGGCCTGGTGGGCAGAGATGGAAGGGCCCTGGAGACCATCTACAATCTGCACCAACTGCCCCAGCTGCAAGTGAGGAAATGTCTGTCCTGACGCTTTGTAAACTGGAGAGCACCTGGGAGATCTACACAGTCACATCTGTGAGGCCGCTAGGAATAGAAAGGGCTTTCTATTCGGAATGTGAGTGTGATGCCTGGACCGTGTATATTGGAAGTCCTCGTGGTGCATATTTGAAAACAGAGATTCATGGATGAAACACAAGTCTGCATTTCCACCCACCAGCCCACATGACTATTCTGCATGTAGGACTGGTATAGTAAAAGAACATAATCGTTAATGGCAAGTCGACCTATATGCACAACCCAGTTCTTCAATCTTCTAAGTCCTATGTTGAACCAAACCACTTAACCTTGCTTGGCTCCCATGTCATAGCTGTAATGTTTGTTCTAGGAGGTAACAGTGAGTAAACTTTTAAAAAATACTGAAATAGAAGAAGAAGCTTTCACGCCAGAGGGGTTCTCTGGCGCCTTCCCAAATATGCTGCATCAGTTCCGGCCTTCACGATACCTGGGAATCACACGTCAGCTTCCCCCCAGCAGCCCAGGGGACAGTCCCAAGGCTGTGACACCCTGACTCAGCCTCGTCACTATGAGGGACAACACAAATCTCTTCTCTGTCATCCATATGAGGCTCTTTCTTCTTACCGCTAACTTTTTAAAAATAATATGATATTCTTTTAAACAGTAAAATGCTAGACAAATATAAAACACTATTATTATTCCTGTAAGTCCTGGAGGAATTGTAAGAGGCAGCTTACAAATCAGCTCAAGAGAGAGGATCCACATTCAAGGCCGAGTTTAAGATGGGAGTTGGCATGAGTCCCCGCCGCAGGTGGTGAGACAGGTAATCATGCGAAGATGCTGTGAATTCAGGAAGGCCTCAAGTGACCAGAGGGTTTGGAGCTGCAGAAAAGTAGAAAAGGGAGGCAGCTGAGCAAGGAGATTGGCTTGAACCAAAGCTTGATATAGGACTTGTTCAGGCTGCTATAACAGAATCCCATAGACATAGCTTATAGACAGTAGAAACTTATTTCTCAAAGTTCTGGAGACTAGAAGTCTGAGACCAAGAAGACGGCTGGTTGGGTGAGAGCTCTCTTCCAGGTTGCAAACTGTCATCTTCTCACTGTGTCTTCATATGGCAGAAGGCACAAGGGGGGGGCACCCTGAAGTCTCTTCAATTAAGGACCCTAAACTCATTCATGGGGGCTCGACCCTTATGACCTAAGCCCCTCCCCAGAGCCCCACCTCCCAACACCATCACATCAAGGGTTAGGATTTCAACAATATGAACTTTGGGGACACAAACATTCAGTCCATAATAGGACCAAAGCCAGTGAAGAGGCCCCATGGGGCACATCAGGGGAGTGGTAATGGAGACTCATTTGGTGGATGCGGTGGGCCAGGATTACGGGGGCAGAGTACTCTGTGCGGTGAGCCAGGCACACAGCTCCCGCAAAACTGTTCCTCATTTACAAAAAAAAAGTCACGGCACCACCAGGTAGAGCTTCGGTGAGCATTCAGTGAGCCTGTGTGCAGAGCACGTAGCCAACAGACCTGTCAATATTTCAACCCTACAGGAGATAGAGGAGCCATGGGAAATTGAACTTTAACATCATAGACTTCTTGAAAACAAAACTGTGGGAATGAAAGTTTGGATTTGTTGCTGTGAGAGTTGTGTTGTCTTTTGGTGATCTGTTCATTTCATCTCCAGAGTTTTCCAAATATTTGTGCTGTTTAGGAGCAACAGCAAGGCTCTTCTTCTTCCTCCACAGGCCATGTACTACTAACCCAGAATTGCAATGATTATATGAACCCCAGGGCCTCACTGCCGGCTCAGGAAGTGCTCTCAGCAAAGTAGCACATGAGATCGAGCATCCACGCAGTGATCCTCTGAAGGGACACTCTACACCCTGCCTGCAAGAGGCAAGCCAGTCTATTCCATGTACCGGTGACTCTCACACTCGGGTATAAGTAAGGACAATTTGGGAGGAGGAAAACAATATTTTAAAAGGCAGGTTCTTGGGCCGCATGCCCCGAGGGTCTCCCTTTTTTTCATCAAAAATCTGCAATTGTCAAAAGCATCCAGGCGTCCCCATACAGAGAGGCTCAAACATGGCAGGGACGTAGCACAGCACCAACCCGTACACTGCGAGCGCAGGCCGCCAGGCCACGCTTTCTCCTGACAGCAGTTGTCTGGCCCAGGCTCCCAGGGTCAGCACAGCCCTCGGCCAGATCCCGGGTTGTTTTTACATCAGCTTCCTGCTGTAGGGTTCTTGAGCCTGCGGCTCCTACATTTATATAAATTTATAGATGCTATGGGTTGAACTGTGTCCCCCTAGAACTCATATGTTGAAGTGCTGACCCCCAGTACTGCAGAATGCAACCTTATGTGCAAATAAGGTCATTGCAGACCTAATCAGTTAAGATCATTAAAGTGGGCCCCTAACCCGATACAGCTGGTGTCCTTATAAAAAGAGGGAACTGGGACGCAGAGACACATATATAGGGACCACCACGTGAACATGAAGGCAGAGATTGGGGCGATGTATCTACAGGACAAACGACTCCAGAGACTGCCAGCAAAGCACCTGGAGGAGACATGGAACAGATTCTGTGTCACAGCCTCAGAAGGAACCCGCCCTGCCAATACTTGGACCTCGTGCTTCTGGCTCCTGGGGCTGTGATACAATAAATATCTATTAAGTCACCCAGTTCGTGGTACTGTGACAAGCCTCGTAAACTAATACATTTATATAAACTTACATAAATTTCTGATTCTCAGTCAGGGACATTTGGCAACATCTGGAGACATTCGGTTGTCACCACCAGATGGGGAGGGGTTTTACTCTCCTGTAGTGGGGAGAGGCAGGGGTGCCGGTACACACCCTGCAGCACCAGGACAGCCCCCAGGAGCAGAGAGTCATCCAGGCCCTGGTGAGGAGAGCAGCGAGGTTGCAAAGCCCTGATGTCAGGCACTGGGGCCCTGCGTGCATTCACTCACCTACTTCTCCCCAAGTCCTCCAGGATTTGATATCATTATCCCGTAATGCAGATTAGGAAACTGAGGCTAGCGCAGAAGTTAATTAGCTTGCCACCATTTGAACCCTGGCATTTTGGCTCGGAGCCCTTGTTTCGGCCTTGTGCCGCACCGAAACCCCAGCAGGTCAGTGAGCTGAACCCCCAAACTGAAGTCGTCTCTTTCCATCCTCTCAGTTCACCTCAGGGAGCACCTTCCTAAAGCTCTCACTCTTTGGTCTAGAAACTCCGGGAACGCTCATTGTAACTGCCTTTGTCACGCTGATCCCAGCAGGTTCCGTCTGACAAAAGGGATCCAGGCTAAATGAAAGGAATGGAGACCCTTCCTCTGTGAAATTACCGGGCTATTCACGTAGCGCATCATGAAACTGGAAGCTGGAGAGCTGATTCCCATGCGTTTAGCCTGATGCGTTTCTCCTTAGTCCAATTCTTGTTATAAATATTTGAAAAATGGCACAGTTGGCTTGTAAATGGATATTGACTCACCTCACCCGTTTGCAGTGGCTGAGGGCGTCATGTCGGGGACATCACGTGGGGGTCACAGTTACACGTGAACAACGGCTGCAGATTCTGAAGGGCAGAAAGCAGAGACCACCTCTCGAAATAAGGAACCGGACCTCTTACTTCACAATAAGGGCCCCAGATCAGGACCTTCTGTGTGACTTTCACTTCTCAGTGCTTTGTGTCCTCTTCTGTAAAGCAAGGGAAATAATAACACTAAGAGCATTGTGAGGAGGACAAATGAACAAATACAAGTAAAATGCTGGCAGCAGCGCCTGGCACATAGTAAGTGCTCAGGAAGGGCCAGCCATTAGTGACAGACAACTGCTTTCTCCCTGGGTGAGTTTGACGGGTTTTCTGATCTGTAAAATGGGAACACAGCATAGTACCTACTCTACTGGCGTCAACAAAGGTTTGTGAGATCCAAGTGGAAATATGGATTTAAAATCTATTTGTAAATTGCAAATTCTCTACAAATGTAAAGGTAATAATGCTCTGGTTCTCTGTGGGGGCTGCAAAGAAGGGCCTACATGTAGCTCCCACATGTAGGTATTAGCAGAAAATTCAATGCTGAGCTCTACACCTCTGCCCCCAAGGCAAGTCCTGAAATTAACCAGGGGCATTCCAGACCCTGCTTGCTGCCAGCACCTACCCTTCTACCTCCTTATTGGTCATGTCCCTTTCTGTCTTCAAAGTGATTTTGTCTCAGTGCCCATCTCTGGACACCACTCAAAGCCACACCAGTCTACCCTGACCGATTTCAGAATCTGAGTTGCAGGCAAAGCCTATTGGAGCCCTATAACTTGCTTCTCCAAAGCCCTCCTCTGCTGCTTCCATCCTCCACAGATCATTGGTTTCCTTCACCTATAAATAAAGTTTTGATTCTCCAGATATCCTTTTTCACACTCAACCCAGAGAAAACCATTTCAGTCCCTTGCAAAGAAGGTCCCCTCCCTCCAGTACCCTCTGCAAATGCCTCCTTAGTAGATGGGGAATCTTGGAGCGTGGCATCTCTCAGCCTGGGTAACCTGAGTTCTTTCCTAGAGGTGGGTTCTCCAGAAAATCAGTTTCAGTGAAAAAAAAAATGCTATTTTGGGAAGGCTGGTAGGAGGCCCCCCCAAAACCCCACAAGCGATGTAAGTGAGCCTGAATCCTAGACTTCCAAAGACTCAATCAAAATGACTCATCATTTTTTTAGAAAACCATAACACCATGACCACCCAAGCTCCTACTCAGCTTGGTTGTAACTACACTTGGGTGAGGAAGAGATCATTGCCCAGGGCTACCATTTGTAAAGAAAACACATGGAAGTTGACACAGGAAAGTGCTTTCAAGAAAACCAGGATGCATCAACCATCATTACAGTGTGTATGCATCCTGTCTTCTAAGTTGACTGTTCAGGAGCAGGCCACAGCAAGTATTTGTGACATTCGGCACGTCACCCCGTTTCTTCTGCCAGGATTCAGCCAGGGTACTCAGAGCGTACTCATGAACAAGGACTGTACTTGTCTGTCACTCTGACTTGATTGAGGACAATGATGACCTGGCCTTTACCCTTTGCTTGTGTCGGAGCTGGGTGGCTTGCAGCAAGATCAACAGAGGAGAACTGAAATTCCAGTCCTTATCTGCATAAAATTGGACTAGTTGGCATTCGTTCAAAAGGGCCAGAAATTTGTGAGAGAAGGAAAATATCTAAACAAGCTTTGGAAATACAGAGCATAAGATATAAACTAATATAAACTAATGAGGCAACAAAACAAATACTGGCTTCTCTACTCCTGAGTCCTTTTAACTAATGTTATCCTACAGTGTATTCCTTCATGCTGGAGTTGGTCAGAATTTTTCTGTATTCAACTGACAGCTGCCT
Source organism: Pteronotus mesoamericanus (assembly GCF_021234165.1). Classification (NCBI taxonomy): domain Eukaryota; kingdom Metazoa; phylum Chordata; class Mammalia; order Chiroptera; family Mormoopidae; genus Pteronotus; species Pteronotus mesoamericanus. Next base: position 5,360,257 of record NW_026555277.1, read on the forward strand.
CTCCTCCACTTAACAAGTTATAAACAAATGAGGCCTGATAAACAGAACCTCAAGGCAAAACATCAGTCCAGCAGGCTCAGGTGGTCTTACCATACATAGTGAGGAGTGGACGCCTCTCACCCCGCTAAGACCTGGAGAAAAAGGTGAGGGCACAGAAAAGTCTAATTCCATCAAAGAAGGCTACCAACTCCCACTTATAACATAAACAAGTCATGGGATAGGATGTACAGAGTGGTAACTGTAATTAATAATATTGTATTATATATTTGAAAGTTGCTCAAAAGTAGGTCTTAAAAGTTCTCATCAAAAAGAAAAAAGTTGTAACTGTGTGGGGGCAGATGTTAACTAGACTTAACATGGTGATCATTTCACAATATATACAACTATTAAATTATTTTGTTGTATACTATTATTAACTGCAGTCACCATACTATACCTTACATTCCATGACTTACTTATGTTATAAGGGGAAATTTGTACCTTTTGACCACCCTCATCCATTTGACCACCCTCCAGCCTCCTATAGTAAATATTTTTAATGTCCTTTTTATGCTCTGAATTATAATTTATAGGCAATAGAGTTTGTCTATAAATATAATTTCCAAAAATATCAACATATTAATCTGTCATTAAAGGTAAAATACAAAAAGGTAATTTATAATAAAATAATAGGAATGTCATTAAGTAAACGCACAGACATGACAATATTATGTGTCATGTAGTCAGATAGATGCACTATATGTGGAATCATCATGAATGTGACAGTGACAACGCAGCCTGTCACGTTCAAATGTATCATGTTAGGGACACAAATACAATTAGCAGTTTTTGACATCACTCGTGTGCTTTCCAAAAATAAAGCAACTGTGTTAATGCGCCGGAGCTGTCATAGAAAATGAAGAAAGCCACAGGCTAGATGGTTTAAACAACAGAAGTCTAGTTGCTCACAGTCCTGGAGGTTGGATATCTAAACACTTTTCTTGTCAGAGAAAATCACCACCCCCTATTTCATCTGCTTGGTAGGTTTTGGTTTTGTCATTAGGCTTTCTAAAATCGGGGGCAAACTACTACTGCACTCGATACTTGACCTTGAGTGCAGGGCTACTGGAAATTACCCAAGTCAAAGAGAATCCCAAATAAAAGATCCGAGTGCCAACGGGTTTGATTTCTTCTAAGGCTTCTTTCTTTAACCATCTTCCGCTTTTGTCTTCCCTCTGTGTGCCTGTGTCCTAGTCACCTCTTCTTATAAGGACACCAGTCATATTGGACTAGGACCCACCCCAATGACCCCATTTCAACTTAGTCACCTCTTCCCAGGCCCTATCTCTAAATACAGTCACATGCTGAAGTACTGGGAATAGGAAGGGTACACTCAGCCCATAACAGTAACCAACTCTTGGCAAGGTTGTAAACAAAACAAAGCAGTATAATCTTTCCTCGATTTTCAAAGTAACTGCATCCCCATAAAATTTATTGCCTACTATTAAAACTATACCTGCCCACAAAATCAACATTATGTTTCTACGTAAAACAGAGTTAGATTCTAAGCTCAACCCATTGAAAAAAGGTTTCACACCTGAATAGATGTCCCGCTGGGCATTTGACAATTGTGAAGACCAGGAGACCGGCCATTTGTGCAGGACTGCTGGGCTTAGAGACAGTCAGGCACCACCAGTTTTTCCTCCTAAATGCCAGTGGCACTACTTCAATTATTGTGGCACTCAAAATGCTCCCTAGAGGGCAGAACTGGCCCCACAGAGAACGTGTGACTTAAAGGAACCTCAGGATAAATCATAATCTAAATATTTCCCTTGTCAGGGAAAATTACTACCCCCTATTTTATTTACTTAGTAAGTCTTGATTTCGTTATGAGCTTTTCTAAAATTAGGGGCAGAGCTGGCCGGGTAGCTCAGTTGATTAGAGCATCACCCAAAAAGCCAAGATTGAGAGTTCGGTCCCTGGTCAGGACACATACAAGAATCAACGAATGAATGCATAAATAAGTGGAACAAAAATCGATGTTTATCTCTCTCTGTTTCTCTCTGTTTCCCCCCTCCCTCCCTCTCTCTCTCCTCTCTCTCTCTCTCAGTCTCTGCCCTCCCCAAGACATTAGAATCTTTCCCCCTCTTCTTTCCTTAAGGTGCATTTTCTTTGTTCTTCGTCTTTCTCTTTCTCCTAAGCTCCAAGGGCCCTTCACTTGCCTCTGTGACATGTTTCTTGAGTTCGTTACTTCCATGGCTCACTTTTTCTACCTCTGTGACTTTCTAGATAAACTTTCTCTTATAATTTAAAAAATGCCAAGATAATACTATTTTTGCACAGCTGGAGCCAAGATGTCCCCACATGACCGGCTATTGTCCACTACGACCCCATCTATTCTTGCCCTCAGCATCCAGGAGTTTCTTTCACAAAGAGAAGAAGGGAACCAGAGCTCTAATGTTGTTGGGCCTTTTTAACTTACTTTCCTTTGACTATTGATTCTTTCATAGGTATAAGTAGAATTGTTTACAGTCATGTCTATATGTTGAAAAATAGCAGACACCCTCCAAAATATTAGCTAGAATCATTGTCATAGTTTCCATGGCCAATGTGCATCACAATGCAAGTGATGACATTAATACTATGATTTAAAGTATTTTTGAATGAATGAGCAGATGATACGACAGAATAAGATATAAAAACACTGGGAGAGTCAAAATAGAGTAGCAAATATGGTGACAGACAAGAGTGTCATCTGAATGTTACCTTCCAGTGGACAGAAATGGGATTTTATTTTAGCTAAATCATGCAAAACAATATGTTTTGCATAATTTTTAGATGCAATCATTATTTGTGTTTTGAGTCATTAAATCATTCTCAAGGACTTTATTCTGGCAAGAAGAGATGTTGTTTATAATACATTAGATGCATGTTATAGTACTTTGTGTTGTATCATTTCATCCCAAAATCTCAAGTCCCCACCACAGACTCAGTCCTTCTGAGTCTGGGGAGGTTGTAACAATGTATAATAAAGGAACAGAATGTTTGCCAGGGGTGTGTGACCACCGCTCTGAGAGATTCCATAGGTTTTCCCATGACTCCGAACCCACTGGATCACAGTATATGCATGTTACCTGGTATGGCTTATAAATGCTCCAGGAGTTCAGAGAAGGTGGTGATCCAATAACGTGTGACTTATGGATTTAACCTCTGTTTTCCCTTCCATTTCCATCTTGACTGAACACACTGAGGGATGCCCCTGTGACTGGTTATGCCATGTGTGCATGGTTGATTCATCGTCCAGGTCAGTGTCATGAGAAAAATACCCAAAGGATGTGCAATTACAATCTAATCATTTGTAATCATAATATATTCCAATTATTATGATAATTTCACAACAGCCAAATGGAATTTGAACAGTGCCACTAATCTTCCTCTCAGGTCATTTCTGGAATGCACTGCCTCATTGACCATTTGGCAATTGATTTAAGGAAATTGTTGAACATTATTTTATAACCTGACCTGAGACCACCAAGGGAATTTGACAAAAAGGGAAATGTAATAGAGTATTTGTTGCTGCAACATTCGCTGATTTCTAAGGCTTTTAAAAATTATTTTACTCAGCACACATTCAGCTTCTATGCCCCTTGCGTGAAACCATGTATCAGATTTCAAAGGATGAGTAAAGCATACCCCTCAAGAAATGCCTCACTGAACCAGAGGAGAGACAAGTGTACAATGACCTATAGCACAATGCTGACCGTCCAGTATGGTAGCCCTGGCAGAATGTCGCTGTTGAGCACTTGAAATGTACTTGGTCTAACCTGAAGTGTGCTGCAAGTGTATGATATGCACCAGATTTCAAAGAATTTGTTATATCTTCTTAATAAGCTTTGCATTGATTTTACATTGAAATGGTATTTGGGGTATGTTGGTTTAAATAAAATATATTATTGAAATTAACTTTGCATGCTTTTTTACCTTTCTATTGTGGCTACCTTTTTATGTTCTGTGGGATGGCACTGATACAAGGTGTGTCATATGTGTGGTATCTATAGAACGAGTTGTGCTCAGAGGAAAAGGCAATCGATTCTGCTGGGTAGACATTTTGACATTAATAATGCTGGTATTTAAGAGATTTCTCTGGAGAAAGTTTGAGAAAAAGACCAAAATGGAAGAAGCATGAGCAAAGTCTCAGAGCCCTTGGAGAACTTAGAGAGCTTGTAGAACAGCAAGCACACCAGTGTGGGAAAGTAAGGAAAGCAAATAGCGAGAGACGAGACCCGGAAGGCATATGGAGACCCACGTGGATAGAATCTTGTTTGTCATGATTCAGATTCCAGCCTGGTCCTGTTGACTAAGGAGCGTCATCAGACATCTTCGAGCAGGTGGTTGACATAACCATGTCTTGCTTATTCTGGGAGCAAAGAGAAGAGATCATGGAGGAAGAAACCAGGAGAAGAGAGGCTGTAGAAAATTATTCCAGGACTGATGAGAGCTCCAATAAGACCCATGACAATGAGAGCAGACAGAAGTGAGACATAGTGGATAATTCGCAAAGCACCAAAGGGTTCAGTGCTCGTCTTGAAGGCAGAAGGCAGATTTCACTCCCCAAGCTAATGCTTATTTTCCATCTGCTAAATGCACTTCTTCTCTTATCAGCCAATGAGAGAATCAGATTGTTGAGGATCGTATTCATTTCCAGACGGGTTCTCTTGAATTTATACCATTTTTCGTTTCCTTCTTTTTGCCATAATAGAAAACAAATCATTTAACTTTTCAAGTCTTTTAAAAGATAATTTTATACCTAAAACAGCATTGAAGATAAGCACAAAATTCACGAGTTTACATTTTCTAACTCACAACAACTCAAGCACCCACTCTATGCATAGCACAATTCCAGGTGCAATAAAAGAGATTCTTAACCTTAGAAACATGATTTCACTTTCTGAAATGGTAATATCACCTTTTCCAGAGAATAAAAATAAATAAAATCACCATTCTTTACTACTGATCTGCCCCAAACCCACTTCTGGCTCACAAGAAAAGCTCATTCCTGCCCAATTCAAGATGTTGCAGGGAACTTCACTCCTACTTTCCCGAAAATAAAAATGTAGAACTCCTTTTCATTCACTTTCAGTTTATTTAAGGCTGCATTGCATTCATCCTTAGAGTCCACCGAGGTCTGTGACAACAGCAACTTGCTCAGCCGTTACACATGGAGCACTTGCTCCTGAGACAAGGCCCCCCCTTTTTCTCCTGCCATGCCACTGCTGGAAAGTCTCGTCCGCGTGGCCAGCCCTGGACTCCCATTGCTCTGCTCCCTCCTGCTTTCCTTTTGCACAAAGGCCACAGAAATCTGGTCTATGATTTCTTTCTTGTTTATAGAATAGCTACTTCAGTCTTCCGTCATGTTTTTATTTTCCCTTGGGGAGAAAAATGCTACTCTCCCCAGGATTCATGAGAAAAAAATGAGGAGTGTAGTTCAACTAGCAGTCGTCAGAAGCAAATACGCACTGGAGTGTTCCAAGTAAGCAGCTAGAAATGAAGCTAGTGGAGAGGTTAGCTAGTGGCTAAGCAAGGGAGGTGGGGAAACACCGCCACAGCAAGAGGTTAACCAATAAAGGGAGCTGGAAAGATAAAGGGAAATATTCCTTTTATTGGGAGAGAAATGAATAGGTGAAGTAAAAATCAAAATAAATAAACACACACAAAATAGCGACTGGTTACAACTACAGAGTTAAGAATCATTGTTTGTTTGTTTTTAAACCAGACTGTGTCTTTGTTCTCAAGAGTCTACAGGATGATTGGTATTATCTTCACATCTTCTCAGTAGCCTACGAAGTGGGACCTCTTAGGGGGTTATGGGGAGCAAAATGTAAAACTGAGTCATAAAGAGAAACATTTGATTTCCAGACGTCTCAGTCTATGACTCAAGCAGTGAGACTACATGGTCTGCTCGTAAGGAAAGTGTAGGGAATTTCATTCTCTAAAATAAGCATCCAGAAGTATTCTATAATCAGCTACTGACCAACCAGGACATTCTAAAAATTCATGGGGGCTGGGAAGCTGGGAACTGCCTAAATCAACCAGCATCTGTTGGACACAGAGTCCGTTTTATCCTTTGTTAATTACCTCCTTAAGGCAAGAAGTACTATATATAATTGTAAGGGTTCTGTTTACCTTAATGAATATACTAAATTCTTAAGTAAGGAAATAAATGTGAAAGTACCTAGCACTATTCAAGGCATGTACAGATACTCAATAAATGCTTAGTAACCAGGAATCTGCTGAAATTTCCTCCTGGGGACATGTTAGTTTTTCACAACAGGCATCAAGCTAAACTCTTCTAGCCACTCTATCATGGTACTAAATATACCAGAAAACAGACTTCTTTTGAAGCCCTATCCTTGTGCCTAAGGATTTCTGACATGTCCAAAAATACCATTAGGTAGAGTGTGAAAGTCAAAGTAATCAGACCACTTTTTACAACAAACCTGGGAGAAGTAAAACCGCAAAGAACTTAATAGAAAATCTGAGACAAAGCCATCTTGAGGGCTGCCCAAAATATTGTATCACTATTGAAAATTTTCCCTGGGATGTTTTCTCTCCAAGTATTGCAAAAAAACCAAAAAATTAGCAGTTTCACACATGGATATGTCTAAGGCCTCGGACTCAGACTTCACACAGAGATGACTTGACAAGTTCCCTGTTTTTGAAAAGAGAAAGGAAGACCAGACCTGTCCTTCCTCATTTGCATTTGCCTCCCTGAGCTGTTTTTCAGAGTAAATGCCATGGTTTTAAAATGAAGTCTGTTTTTTTCCCACATCCCAATATCTTTATTTGCACCCTAGAAATGCTAAAGTAAATTGTTTCACAAATCCAGGGTGGGGTGGGGGGCGGGGGGGGAACCCCAATTAATTGTAGTTGACAAGACTCTGGTGTCTCTAATAATGGTAGGCACGGAGCTTGTCAGCACACTGTCTGTTGCCATAGTTACCTGTAAGGTATGACAACAAGTGCAGCTTCTGAAATTAGAGTGTCACAGAACCCAGAAGGATGCATATCGCTTAGCTAAATGATCCCCCATGGCACCTTAGCTGATTATTAGAAAGGGACACTGTTCCCTCAGGTGACAGGGTCTTCTCAGGGTTTTTTCTTCTAGATCCCAACAGGCTGTGGTAAAGTGATCCCTTGATAACTCTTAAAAGCAATTTTTCAACCCTTGTTGTTTCCACAGTTTAGAAGTGTGACATCACCATCATTGGCCAGCTGGATGCCTTTAGGTTTGTCATGCCAGTTGTGGCCGACACCAAAAAGGGAAAAGTGTCGACAAGTGAGTTGTCCTATATGTAGGACAGCAACCAACCAAACTGATCTTTGCCCTGAAATAGCTGGTTTCATTACAAAATAGTTATGGAGAGAATCGACCTAAGTGTATACTATTTAAGTGTACCTTGTACTAACTCACTCAAATGAATAGAACAAATTGACGAATGTGTTTAAATTGTTTATACACGTAGATGTGTCCACAATTTAAAGATTCCTGGTAGTGTTTACTGAGCCCCGTTTCCTCTTCCATCAAAGGAGAAAGTTGAGAGTCAGAAATAAATGAACTTAAGGTTGGCCCACTGGTTTCAGAGGACTCACACAGGGCCATTCTTAAGCACCTGGAAGGCACAAGAATCAAATCTCCTTGAAGAAACAATTTTAACTTGATCACCGTATTTAGAAAAGAGAGGAAGAATTAAAGTGTTAGGAATAAGAGAAACAATGCTCTCCCTGTATAAGACGAGATTGCATTGTTAAAAAGAAATAGACACACACACTTTCTGTGTTGAAGTGTGCTAGAAGGTTGAGGGGTAGTGCCTCAGCCAATGTGTGACATGCTAGACATCCTACGCCCACTACATTTGTCCAAGAAGAATGTCCCCACTATCCTCGGAATATAGGAACCTAAAAAAGAAAAAATGGACTCCCCAGATTCCCCACAAAACCCTCCCCAAAAATGTAAGGGGGAGAAATTCTTTGTGGCCAAGAGTTGAAATGCTGCTTTTGCATTCAAATCTTTTTTATTTTGCATCCAGGAAAATAAAGATAATGCAAAGATATTATTCTTTCCTATCTGATACGAACTTTGGGGGGAAAAATACACATACACAAACATACTCACAAAACTACACAGGCATAATATCTTCATAGGCATTAGCATATCGTTGTGATTCGGGCTATAGGATTTAGGGACTCTGGTAATTTCCGTGCTATTTCTCAGCTGCCTGGGATCGCATGAAAGTTTTTCAGCCTCTTTTCCCTGGTGGTTCCCTGTCGGAGACAATAACAGAAAAGGACCTCAGAAGCCCTGATTTCATCAGCTGACACTGGCGGCGACAGCGCAGGGCTCCCAGGCTGGGTCTGGCAACCGGCCCCGTTTTTCGCAGAGGAAAATTACCGGACTCGCTGCGGAGCGAGCGAAGAGCGGCGGCGGCGGCGGCGGCGGCGGCGACAGCGTGGCCCGCGTCGCCGCTCTTCTGCGGCTGCGCCGACAGGGCTTTATAAACAAGCGGCCGCGAGGAGCCAGGGTGGCTCCCGGAGGCAGGGCAGGGCGGGCCCCCTCGGACCAGCTGGTCCTCCCACCACTTCAGGGACCTTGGACAGGCGGCATGAAACACTACAGGGCAAACACATTGCAGGAGCTTTCTAGAACAGCGGCAACAGTGAAGTCAACAGAATGGCCCTCGTGGCCAGGCGGGTGTCGGCTCTTTCTTAGCACAGCTCTGGAAAGGGAAGCCCCTCAGACACTGCTGGCTCATCCAGTCACCTGTCAGACATGATTCAATGTCAAGGTGTACATTCAGACTGCGCCCCTCCACACACCTGCTCTAGACCGCAGGTATGCTGGTCCCCACGGGACTCCTGGGACAGAGAGAGAAAACAAAGGGCAATTGAAATATTATAGTGTAGAGACAATAGAGGTCTCGGTTTATAACCTGATGTTCTATTAGTTTGGAGCCTCATGAGAGTCAAGACTCTCGGATTCATTCCCTGCTACATTCCAGCTCTTAGCAGAGGAACTGGCTTGCAAAGGTGCTCAAAATGTAGTAAGTGAATGAATGAATATTGCCTACTTTTCCACTGTAACCAATTGTAATCATAAAATAACTGATACGTGCATGTGTGTGAGGTACACATGTGCGTGCGTGTGTGTGTGTGTGTGTGTGTGTGTGTGTGTGTGTTTTCATTGAATCCCAACTTCTGAAGTATTAAAGCTCACAGGGAAATACAGTCTTTGTCTATGGGTAGCAAGTTAGACCATGGAAGTAGAATTTTGAGTCTAGCTACCGGAGAATTTGAGTCTAGTGACCCCATGGATAAACCATACATTTGAATATTTTAACATTCAATCCTCATCTTTCCTTTGTGGGTCTTCCCAGGAAAGGGTAAATAGTACATTTGCATCAACACTCGGAGAGAGTGGAGTCTTTGGCACCAGAGGAACTATGGATAGAGAAGCAGGAAACCGTTAGCTGGCAGTTGAAATAGAACTACCGTCTGCTGGTCCCTCAAATGCAAACTGCAGGTATCTTACCACTGTCTCCTTATCAACCACTCAGGTACTTGTTAACCCTCCCTTATACTCCTCTCAGAAACATTTCTTCCCACCAGCTCTACTTCCTGATAGTGATGCTTTTATTCTACACATCCCATCTACTCTGCACATTCTCATTAACCACTTCTGCCCACATGCCAGTTTCTGGGGAGGGATCAGTCCCTTCCCCCTCCTCTGGCCCTTTGGCGCTACAGCCCTGGAAGGAGGGCAGCTGGTCTGGGTATTCCAGAGCAGAGAAAAAGAGCCACTCTGAGCCTCTGGCCCCTTTCCAAGCAGAATCTACTATGAGTGAGGTAGCTTCTACTTTCAGAGCTAAACATAGTGGCACAACTTCCTGGGAAGATCATCATCAATGGTATGGGCCGCCAAGCTCCAGGTACTCTTGTCTCTGCCACGACCTTCTCTTCTTTAAGCTAGAGCATATTCTAAGAGCACCTCTTCCAGACTGTATTCACACATAAAGGGTAAAAAGACACAGCACTAAACATTCTTCGTCTCAACCTGCTACCCCAGTTCAGGCACATCAGCAGGGCTCCTGCCCTTTCGCCCACATGGATGGCCACCCAGTCCCTCCACTAGAGAAGCCAACACATTTCCATATGACCACTGAGTACAGCCAAGGCATTGGACACTTCGTCCTTAAGCAAAATGCGTCGTCAGTGGGAGACATATCTAGCTCTTGGATTAGGAGTAGAGGAAGCCTGAATGGGCCCCATAGGCCCTTTGGGGTTGCCAAGGTTATGTTTTGCAGTGAACTTCAGCTGAGCAGGCAGAAAGGGAAGGTTCCTAAGTGCTGAAAGAGAGTATGAAAAGGAAAATAAACAGAATAGAGGGACAGCTGGAGTGTGGCTGTCCGGGTCCCTTCTGAACTTTGTCCAGGGAGACCTCACATGTTCTCCTCCCTCACTTCCCTTGGAAGCTGGGACAGATGGACATCGCCCCGCCACGCATTCAGACTGGGAACTCCAGCTCACTTTCTGAAAACCCATGGGGGTTTTTCTCTCTGGCCCTGACCGTGATATACTAATACGAAGACATACAACCTTGTTTTCCCTTCCCTTCTCTCTCAAATGTCCCTCTCTATACTTTAATCCCTTCTAATTTTCTCCTCATCTCTGTCCTTCATAGCTCTGCTCTTTGCCTTTATCCCATTCTCACCAAAGTAAATGGGAAAAGAAATCTTGAGAGAGAAAAAGAAGTATAACTTTCTCATCACAAAAATAAACTTTTAGTGTTTATCCTTAGAGATTTTCTTAAGTAACATATGTGTTTTTACTCTTTCAATAACCCTAAAACACCAACTCTCTACCCATCTCTCTGCAGAAGATATCAAGGTGAACAGGGTAAAAAAACCTGCTACCCTAGCAATCCCAGTGTTATAATAATATGTGTATGTGCCCTGAGGTTTTTATACAGATAGGAGCAAGGCATTGTGGGAATACAGTGGGATAAACTTTTAAATTGTCCCCAGAGATACTGAGGAAAGCTTTTTGGAAGGAGCAACATTTGAGCTAGCTCTTAAGGGATGAACACTAATTCTCTATGCAGTCAAAAAAAAGAGATTATGAAAATAAAGAAAAATCATCTTAAAACACAAGAAGATGAAAAATAACTTATGTATTCCGGAGAGCACATTCAACAGCAATAGTAGAGATCACACAAGTAGGTAGAAGCTGGGGGTGGGGGGGCAGCGGAGGGGGTTATATGCTTTGTATTTAGAGTTTTGGACTTTGTCTCATGGAAATCAGAGAAATTGAAGTGTTTTAAGCTACAAAACATCATGATCAAATTTGCATATTAAAAAGATCCTTCCAGCTATGGTGCTGGAGATAATGCAGCCATGGCTAGATCAGAGACAGGAAGACTAGCGAGGAGGCACTGAGAAGCACCAGCTAGAGATGAGGAGGGGCTGAAGGGAGGCAGTGCCATGGGTTTGGGGAAGAGGGCTCCATGTTATTTGTCATGCAGTGCCCAAGGTAACATTGTTTTCCTAATACTGCAAGGGGAAATCAAACAAGAGAATAGCTGCACTCTAAGGCAAGAATCGTGCACTGTCTTTGCTTATTTTTATTCAAAATTATCCTGTCCTGAGCCAGAACTAAGCTCTTCCACACAAAATGACTGGTGGCGGTGGTGGTGGATTGTCTTTGGTGATGATGATGATGACGACAATCACAACCCATGTAGAATGTGAAATTAAACTCCAAGCTCTCGTTAACTAAGGCTGAACAATTATTCCCACAACAGGTTGGAAGCTGTATCTTCAGAGATAAAGTTACCATTATTGGTTGAGGCCATTCTTGCCTTCAGCTAGGACATCTCCAGGTACAGCGGAACAACCAAACCAAAGAACAGCCGCATCTGCTGATTTAATGATTCTGGGATTTAAATACAGAATGAGAGGCCTCCTTATATACATGCTTATAGATATCTACTCTTCTCTTTACTGCTCCAACCACAACCCCAAACTCCTGTACACCCTGCCCCTTCACACCAAACTTTTACCAAATTTTCCACACCGCCTGCATTTGTACATGCTGTTCTATATAACTAGGAGTCTTTCCCTCCAACCAGTCTGCCTGTTTTTTTAGCTCATCTCTCAGTTTCTAGCTCCAAGGTCATCACTGCCTCTTTTCAACCTTCTCTGATCCTAGAGTGGAGTTGGTTGTTTAGTACTTCATGTACCCTTGACACTGTGCTCAAAGCAGTTAGTGTCCTTAAATATTACACTGAAAAAAAGAAAACTGATTGAGAGAATGAACGAATTAATGAGAAACTATAGTCATCAGAAGACAGAAATACAACCAACAGTGAAGTACAGATTAAGAAGTTAATATGATCCAGTAATGACCAATGATTAAGAACCAGGACAAAATGGCATGTATATGTATATTTTTTCTAGAGAGAGGGTCCGTAGCTTCTCAGATTCTCAAAGGAGTCTGAGAAAAAGTGTCTAGAAGGATACTTTTTATATACAAAGTGAGAAAGAGTTAACCTAAAATATTCTGAAAGAAGTGAAATACTCCAATATATTTCTGTTAAGTCTTATTCAATCATGTTTATGTAATTGATTCATTAAGTGTATTAACAAAGAACAGAAATAGTAAATGTAACTATATCAATTAAAAAGAAGTGTTTTAACTCAAAGGGGAATAATAGCAGAATGATCCAAGTAGTTCTCGTCTCAAATCAGGCGAAGCGATATAACATATCCAAAATCCAATAGGATATAACTTTAGACGTCTTTACCTAAAGGCAGGATATAACTGTTGTTGGTTCTAAGATTATAAAAGGTTATAAGGATTCTAAAATATAGGAAGTTACATTTCTGAAGATCCCATTAAATTCAAAGATTCAGACATAGAAGGGGAAAGACATGTACATATCAAAAGAGCTTATCGGCTCAGCAGGAGCCATGAGCTATTCCAGAAAACAGAAAAATGAGGTAACATGTATAACATGCATTCACGAATGTGGACTAAGGGAATATTCTCCTCATTACATGAAGGAATCATTGGCATTATAACATAAGGTTAGCACATACCCTCAAGTTCACAAACAAGAATCCAGATACCGTCCTGGCCTACAGCTCTTCTAGTAGTAACATAAACAGCAATAAAACTTCAAGTGCAAGGTCTTTCCATTTGTCCTCACGTGGTCTGCAGGATCAGGGACCGGCGGGGTTCATCCCAAGGCAGAGTCTGTTACTTTCCCGCTATTTCCTCCAACACCCGAGAGACACGGCTGCCCTTGCTCGGTTGCAGTGTGAGTGCCAGGCCAGCGGCAAATTTCACATCCGCATATCCTGTCCAGCGGGAGCGTGGTCCACACAGAGGAAGTCTGCAGAAAGCGCTGTCTGCACCCGCACTGTCTGGGCCTGTGAAAGTCTCCCGACCTCCCTCGTGGATGGAGGCTCCCTTGCACCTACAAGTCATCTATCTGTGCATTGTAAGCCAGAGACCCCGGGACCACAGAACTTGCCCACATGAAGAGCAATATCCAAGAAAGACAAGCATGACTCTCCTGTCAGTCGCTGGAAAATCTAAAACGGAATCCCTCATTTTCTTTTCCTTGTGGCAGACAGCGTAGAATACAAATGTGTGCACCCTGAGGTGTTCTCATGGACCAAAATTAAATCTCAAAGAACCATGATGAGACACAGGACAGAAAATATCAGTACTGCTGGTACAGCCTGGAAAACCACAGGGCTGCTGATTGAACTATGAAAAACAAAAGCCTCGACCTCGCTCCAACTGGAGTTTTCTTCTGCCCCCAGGAAAGGCCTCCTTCCCTGCCCCTCCCTTTGGCCACCTCCCTCCAATTTCTTTTAACATAACAGTAAAGAATTACAGTCCCTGCAAGTTACAATATTAGTTAAATAGAAAATATAGGTATGAATGAGTGGTTTGTACATACACAGTAGGGGGACTAATGAGGAAAGTAAGCTCTCAGGGTTAGGGTGGGATGGGTGGGGGAGGCAGAGGGGGAAAACCTGAGACAACTGTAATAGAATAAACATGATTTATAAATTTTTAAAAAAAAAGAGTTTTATATCATGTATTCCTCAAACTTAAGAATGTGGGGGAAAAAACTGACTTTTTTTGCCATGCATAACTGAATCATTTTTCAGAAATATATTTTACCTGCACTTCCTGGGACTGCCTTTACTTTCAAAATGCATATTTAAGACCCTTTCTAGGTGGTTACTGTAAATATACATACATTTATGTACCTTTAAAATTTAAAAAAAAAATACTGAGACAAAGGTAAGATGGCCTTGGCCACAGGAAGTATTTAATGGCCATTTCAGCAAAAGCTCATCTCTAGTTCTGTAGGAAAAAGGAGAAAACTCGGGAGCCTGAAACACCACGCGAAGCCAGAGCCGTGAACTCCTGGCGTCCTTTGCCAGCCGGTATTCTGGGTGGGTTCCCTTCTCCAGAGCAGATCATTGTGTAGGTTCTTGCAGCTCAAAGCATGGTCCCCAGACCAGAAGCAGAAGCCTCGCCTGGGAGTTCGTGAGAGGAATGCAGAGTCTCAGGCCCCGCCCCAGACCCATGTGATCATAACCTGTATTTCCCTAAGACTTCCAGGTGATTTTGCGCATATGAATGTTTGAGAAGTCTTGATGTAGAATATACTACCTAGCCTACCTTTGGCACCTGGAAAAAAGAGAGCGAAAGGCATTTGTACGTCTCCTGCACCAATGGCGGAAGGAAGGAAAGACAGACCCGTGGGCCCCAAGGTGATCTCACCTGGTAGAACAAGAATGAGACTTGGCTGATGACGACGGTGCGCCTCTCTAAAGTGGGCTGCGAGTTTGCAAAGTGAGCGACATTTTTAATACAGTACCTCTCCCTATACTACTATCTTGACTACCAGCTAACAGTCTTTGACCATTTCCTATAGGGCACAGACTGTTCTAAGTTCCCCATGTGTACTTTCACCATTAACCCTTTCAGTGATCTGTGAGCAGCTTTTACTGCAACCCCCACTTTGCAGAGGTGGAAGGTGAAGCGCACAGCTATTAATTAACTTGCTCCAAGTGACTCAGCCAGTAATCCATGATTCCCTTCAGGCATATCAACCCAGTGCTCTCTCTCTTTTCCTCAACACCATTAATCACTGCTCCCACGTGGGGTCAAGCTCGGCTTCAGGCCAACGAGCAGAACCTTTGTACACATCTACATTCAGATGATCAGGCTGCAGGACGGCCAGGCAAAGAGGCAACGACAAAAGTTCAAGGTTGCAAAGGTTCAAAGACACATACTAGCTTCAAAGAGGAGGTCATCCATCCCTCTGTGGGGAGGGGCCGTCCTCCGGTCCCTCAGAAAGAGCTCCCAGGCTGTGCCGCACAGTGGCCAGAGCCTTATGAAAAGGCTGTTGTTTAAAGCACTTTTTCGAGAGAGGGAAAATCAAAGCTGATGCCCTTCTTGAATGAAGCACTGAGCTACCGAGAGTCCCCCAGAGAAGCGTGACTGAGATGAGTATTTCTCCACCTTTGTTCTTCTCCTGTAAGAGGAGATGAGGCAAGGCCAAGTTATTAAGGGAGCAGGTAGAGAGAGAGGCAAGCAGCGGGGACAGTGACAACTGCTGGGAGCACTGTGCAGAAGGGCAGCTGGAAAGGCTGTGACAAGCAGGAGACAGGGGCAGACATCCAGAGGAAGTGGTTTTCATTAAGGCTCGCTAAGAGCAACAAAGGTTCTGGGAAAACTGAAGACACCATGGGAAGGTGAGTGACCCAGAACTTACAATATGTGCTTCTCGAGATCTGAGGAGGTCTACTGACTGTGACATTTTTAAAATCGGAGCCCCAGTAAATAAACAAGGCATCAATGTCTTAAAATCTTCAGTTTAGTCAAAATCTAGCCTGAATCCTTTGAAGGCCACCTTGTCATGATTTCAAGGATCCTTCGCTCCCCTGGACTTCAGAGCACACGTGCCAGGTTCCCAAGCAGGCAGATCTACCTTCAAGGATTAGAAGGAAAAGGAAGTGCAGAAAGAGATGAAAAGCACAGCTGGTTTGTTGCAATCGGAGTTGCTTGTATAAGACGCTGGGGCTGCCCTCAGTTCTGTCAAATCATTGTCAAAATCAAAGTGATTATACTCAGGGCAAGAGGCTGAAGTGCCCTAAGTCTTACTGCAGAAACAGGAATTGAAAAGATGAAGAGTTTTCAGAAGCTGTTCCCTGTGAGATCTTGGGGTTCAAGGATATCGAAGGTGTGGTTAATGGAGGAAAGCTAGCTGGTAATGTTGGTTTTTCATTGTATTTTCTATGGGTAATTCTCTTTACCCTTACAACCAAGAGGTTTGTTGGAAGCTTTTTAAAAAAATCCCTTAAATTAATGTTCGAGCCATAGAGGAGTGATAAAAACTTGCTCCATTCAAGAAATGACCGTAGATTTGCTTCAGAGTGTCTTGTTTTCTTTTGTTTGTTTTGGGGTTTTTTTGTTTTTTGGTCCCCACTTCTAAATCTTTTTTTTTTCAGGCAACTTTTATTTATAATCTGTTTCATAAAAAATGACAGTAGCCCAGCTCTGCAGAGGAAGCTGAGAGAAGGTTCTTTTCCTCCGCAGTGTGTCCTCCCACACTGAGCCGGGGTTTGACTGGCCAGCAGAGAGTATCTGATGCGAAAATGTACAGCTTTTCATATTGTCTATCCATTAGCCAACTTTTGAGGTTATAGATAGACTGAATTCTTGTGTCTTGTAACTTTTACCCTAAAATTAGGAGTTATTAACAGACAACCTTTACACTAGCATAGTGTTCTGTCTTCATATTTTCCTTTATAAAGTGAGTTTTATACTTTTGCATGCATATGTCCAAACTCATCAAATTGCGTACATTAAATCTATGCAAGTTTTTATATGTCAATAAAGCTGTTAAAAGATAACAGTGTTGTTTTAAAGAGGGGGAGAGAGTTTTGGGCTAATCCATCACACCCTTGGGCAGGAAGGGAGGACAGCGGGGAAGGTCTTAGAGCAAGAGAGCGAGGGCACACCTTGCTCACCGCTCCAGGTGCGACTCAGCACGCTCTTCGGGGCTAGTTAGGCAAAGGGGCTAGAGCTGAGTTAAGGATTGTCCCAGAAGATTTTGAGCATTGCAGGAGCCGCATCCGAGCCTCTCCAGTGATAATAACGCCTCAGGAGACTGACTTCACAGATCAGGGAGGCGCGTCAGAGTGGCTTCCAGCAGACACAAGCGTCCACGTGCCTGGAGAGCGGTTCTGCCAGGTCCGCTGTCCCACAGAGCTCTTGCAGCGGGACAGAGATGGACACAAGGCTGCTCGGTAGCCACAGGAAGAGCTCCTGTACACAAATAACCTCCCAACCATCTCAGATCAAATCAGTGAAATGTAATCACATTATTCTATTTAGAACATGGCACTTGCTCCCAAATTCTACCTTCCGCACTGTGACAAAACGGTATGTTGTTTTCAACTTTAGGCCTAAAATCTTCAGTGGTTTTTTTGAGAATTCAGTGGTATCCAAGAGAGAGAGCCTAAGTATGAAGGCCTAGACACATAATGGTGTGAGGCTTGTTCCCCAGGAAGCACTGTCCACGGAGAACCTTAGGGGTACAACTAAGCCCTCCCCAGGGTCATGAAGCTCGGCGACCACCATGGGTTTTCCACTCACTGCAGTGAGACCATCTCCCATCAGGACCTCTCCCAGGAGCGCCACGTCTTATTCTGTTCAGCAAGCGCATCCTGAGCCCAAAAGAGTCTCTAGGTCCACCAGACAGATATGGTTGTTATAAAAGACCAAACTTAGCACCAGAAAGTTGCCAAAACCCTTCCACAGGAACATGGCTGTATGCTTTCTCTTGCTTCATTTTAAAACTATCTAAATGGCAGAAAGCAATGGACTCAGTGATACTCTGAATACATGTATATTTGCTAAGTAGAAGAGCATTTGCTAAGTAGAACAGCAGAAAAGTAGCGGTAAATACAATTGCAAGATGCAGTATTCATGAGTCTAATGCTTGGTGCACAAACTGATCCATTGGTTTCTCACAGGAATTTGTATTTCCCGGGACTACAATGTCCCATCTCTGCTCAAAACTCACAGCCCTGGTCTAGGTGTCCAACAGTTCAACCACATGACACCAAATACCAGGGCTCTGGACACTGTGCCGTGGACATTGTCCCTTTCCAGGAAAACCACCTCCCACAACAAGACCACTGGACTCAAAGAGCCAGCTGTCTGGAAACAGCCCTAGGCTGTATTTCAACCCCCAAAGATGCATCATTGCCTGAGATCATCTTAAAATCCTCAAAATGTCTTTGAATTCCCAAGCCATTAGAGTCAGCAAACGGGGTGTTATTTATATTTTTATCTCTGTGCAACTGCATATTCTGCCATCTACTGCAGACCTCACGCTCGTAGAACACTGCCACCAACGGGGAAGGTCGGGAGTGGCTTCCGCAATTTCTTCTTATAGCTACAACTTCTCTCTCTCTCTCTTTCTCTCTTTTCCTCTCTCTCTCTCCACCCCCTCCCACCGCCTTCCTTGGCCTCTTGTCCCCCATTCCCACTCCAGCCACAACACCTTCCCCTCACCTTCATTTCCCCCACTTTGCGTCCTCCCACGCCCTAGCTCTGCGGGTAGCATCATTGCTGCCCGCATGACCTCACACTCAGGATCGGGGAGGCTCTGACATGTGCCTAATTCTAGAGATTTTGCTCCCAGTGCAGTCTCCAGCCACAATGCAAGCTTTTTGGTGAAAAAGATAAATAAACCAAACTGTAGAATCCGACAGAGCTGAGATCAAATGTTGCTTTGTGCATGTTTTCATTCTTGCATCTCCTCAAAACTCTTTGTTGAGCAAGTTCCATGTGCTTAGCCCTGTTTTAAATGGTGTGGATACAATAGGGAGCAAAATTGATTCACTCCAAACCCTTTGGAAATGTCCCGCAAAACTGAAAAGGGAGACCTACCAAAGAATGTAATAAATGATTGCTGAAACTCCCAATAAATAATATGAAAATTATGTGCAGGTGGGGTAAGGATGTACAACAGAGAGATTTAACTTAGTTTGGGAGGAAGAAAGTTTAAGATGAGGCCTTGCAGGTTAGTACAACTTGACTGGGTAACAATGAGAAGGAAAGACTGGTTATTTAGGAAAAGAACTAAATGTTTACCAACAGTAGAATGGACAAGGAAGAATAGCCAATGCAAAGGTCCTGAGGCAGGAAGGACTACAGAGGCAGGTCAGAGAGGATAGAAAGCAAAAAGAGAGAGAAAATGGTGCAAGACAAGGCTGAAGTCATAGGCAGTGCCTGAAGAACATTTTGATGATTTTTGGATTTTATTTTAAAAACAATAGAACACTCATATCCAAAATATGCATTAAAGAAAAACTGCTGATCTAATGAACAAACTGAACTAACAGCAAAATAGAGGCAGACTCACCGATAGAGATCAGAATGGCAGCTATTGGGTAGAGGGAGGGTTGGTTACGGACTGGAGGGACCCAGCAAAAAGGAACAAGGACTCATGGACGTGGACAACAGAGTGGGGATAGGGGGAGGGGGGGTGGTGTAAGGGGGTTAAGTGGGAAGGGAAAATACAATTAAAAAAATTTTTTTTTAAAAAGAAAAACTCCTACAACCCAAAAAGAAACAACTTAATTAAAAAGTATGTAAATTATGTGAACAGGCATATCACAAAGGATATCAAAATGGCCAAAAAATATATGAACAAGTGCATAACACCATCAGTCGCAGACTAAAGCAAATGAAATATCACTATGTAGCCACCGGAAGGGCTAAAATTAAAAATGTGACAGTACTTAGTGCTGGTGAAAATAAGAGGCAGCCAGAATACTCCTACACTCCGGGAGAGTGTGTAAATATTTGTACAATCTCTTTGAGAAACGAATTCCAATACCTACAAAAGCTATGTATCCTCTATGACCCACTCCTGGGCGTATACCCAAGAATTCTTATGTCCACCCAAAGAGTGTTCGCAGCAGCTTTATTTGGAACAGGCCCAGACCGAGAAAGGCCCAAATGTCCGCCAACAGTAGAATGACTAAATAAATTTTGAAATGTTACTGTAACAGAATACTACACTTCAATGAAAAAGAACAAGCTGCTAATGCACATCACGTGAGCACATCTCACAGGCATAATGTTGGGCGAAAGAAATTAAGCAAAAAAAGAGTCCATGTTGTATGACTCCACTCATATGAAGTTTAAAACTAAGCAAAGCTAATCCACGGTGGTGGAGGTCAGAAAGGCTCCCTTGCGGGGTCCTGACAAGAGGTCCTGCAGGAGCTCTCCTGGGGGCTGGGAATGTCCTCCTTCGGCGGAGGTGGTGGCTACACGGGTGTACACGTGTCATGAAATTCGTCACACTTGGCCGTTAAGAGGTGTGCGCTTTAATGCACGTACCGTATTTTGCCGTGTATAAGGAGCACTGCTTCACCCAAATTTTTGAGGGAAAAATAAGGACGTGCATTATACATGGGTAGTAACTCCATACCTATATAAATGATTTTAACCCTTTTCTTTATGTTTCTATGCTAAAAGCGTAACTCTAGAAAGCAATAATGATAGCCGTATGCAAAATGCTACGATTCCTTTATAATAGAAAGGACAAGTATCTAAATATAAATAAATAAATAATTGGATTTAAAAATTAAAAATGAAATCTTTTTCCCTGAAAGTTTGGGCCGAAAACATGGGAGCACCCTATACACAGCAAGATACAGTGACCTATGCCTCCATTTTTACAAATGATGGGGAGCGCGATGGAGCATGAATCCAGGAAAATCACCAAAGAGATGGGTGGGTTCAGGGACAGAAGCAGAGCGTCTAGGAGCGAGTCCTCGGGACCTGGCACTGGAAGCTGGAAGGAGAAGAAGGAGGCACCCCGCAGAGCAGGGGGAGGAGAACAGGATCGGGAGGGACAAGGAAGCTGGCTGAGAATGGTTCTGACTGACTTGAGATAAAAAAGGGTGAAAATGGGGTGATGGGAGAGAAAGACCCTCCAGTCTCATCTATGGACACACACACACAGAGAAGACATCACTCTTTACGTGACTCAGACACAGAGAACAGAGGACAGCGGTCAGAGGGGCGGGGGCTGGGGGCTGGGTGGAAAAGGTAAAGGGCATGTCCATGCATTTTATTTTGTGTTAACTGGAAGGACACCAGGTTCTAATCAGACAAAAGTTAAGACTTGATTTAATTGAATCAGGCTCCTCATGCTGCACAAGAAACCATCATTTTCATAACTGTGAAATGAAAGCACGCCATGAGGGCCCTGCACAGAGCTCAGGTATTTAAATATACCATCTGGGCACCAGGGTGTGGAAATCCCACATCTGCAAAAAAAAAACAAAAACACAGAGAACAGAAAATAATATAACTTGGAGCTCCTGAGCACTTCCTTTGAATTTCTTGGCCTTGAATCCGTATCAGTTAAAGAGAACTCTTGGTACCTGTCGGGGGTTAGGCAGTTGTGAAATGCAGGGGTCCTGCTCTGTGTCCTTATTTAGGAAACAGTAATGCTGGCGTTGAGGGTCGTGTGTTCCTTTTAAGGTGGCAGTTTTACAAGGTGTAAATTGGGAATCGGCAGAGTCTTTCGCAGAGCGTGGCAGGAGGCTCGATAACCTCATTCATTTTAAACATGTGTCTTTGATAAAGTGCCTAAATTTGTGGTGTTTCTGTATGGTAAGGAAAAAAAGGGTAAAGGGACAAAACGGTGCAGATTGATAGCCACAGAACAGTCATGGAGATGTAGATTACAGCACAGGGAATATAGTCAGTAAAATCCTGATAGTTACATAGGCAGCCAGGTGGTGCTTGAAGCATTGGGTGGGGAGCGGCGGGGGGGGGGGGGGGGCGTGGGGGGCGGGGGGAGGGAGCCCTCTGTAAAACACACGATTTTCTAATCAATTTGCTATACATCTGAAGCTAATATAGAATAACATTGAATGTAAATTGTAATTGAAAACATTTTTAAATGAATTTAAAAGAAGAAGTTATCTGGGTGACTTAAACTCTTGCTGGAGAAGCATCATGTCTCCATTAAAGGCAGCGGCAATCTTATCTAAGTGCCAGCTTCAGAATCCAGAGCAACCTGGGGACTCGTTCTTCCAGGCCCCTCAGAAATGGCCACTGATGGCCTGTTTCCCCCAGGAGAAGACACTTTGCCACCCTGATCCAGACAACGGGGTGACCTTCAGGGGCACCCAGCCAAATGCAGAGAGGCGGGCAGCTGTATGAAAAATAAGCTATACTGATGGACACCTATTGTTAAGTGAAACAATTTCAGCTTTTTGACCTAGGATCACTCACAGGAAAGCATCAGGATCAGGCTGAGTTCAGTGTTGGAGGGTATTTGGCACTGTGTGTAAGGTGACTTTGTAAAGTAGAGGATTTCTGCAACACATCTCAAGGACATGGCCGGTGTTCAAATACCACCTCCTTCTCTTGACTTCCAAAGCACTTTGGTGAAAAGCTTCCAGGCACCTTTTATGTGCTTCTTGGTCACATTTATTTATCTACTTTTCTTTTCCTCTGTGTTAGACTGTCAACTCCCTAGGACAGAGACTGAGTCTTTTCATCTCGTGCCCTCCCACTG
Source organism: Pteronotus mesoamericanus (assembly GCF_021234165.1). Classification (NCBI taxonomy): domain Eukaryota; kingdom Metazoa; phylum Chordata; class Mammalia; order Chiroptera; family Mormoopidae; genus Pteronotus; species Pteronotus mesoamericanus. The sequence goes on from NW_026555277.1 coordinate 5,382,935, forward strand.
CCCGGCGGCTGCACGCGCCTGGACCTCTCTAACATGGGTGCCGCTGGTGCGTGGCGCCTGGGCGGCGCCTCCCTGTGAAGCCAGACCCTGAGCGGAGAGTCCGCCTTGCAGGCATCCAGATACCCTGAGCCTGAGGCACTGCTGCTTCTCTGCGAGAAGTAAAAATAAGCTGTTTAGAATTCAAGGAAGCATTTCAGAAACTCCCAGTCTCGCTAAAGACAGCCTTGTGGCAATAGAAAGAGCAGACAGAAACATGGAGGCTAAGTTCTTAAGAAGAGAGACAAGGTCACCTTGCCCTCCGGGCTCATTAGTGGGAATAACACTTACAAGAAAGTAACATCTTTTTAAAATGTTTAGAAGTTTCCTGGGATCATGAAATTGCCGGTGGCAGTATGAGGTTTTCAAAATATACAAAGCGCGCCCTCTGAGGTCAACGTGACTCCATCGGCAATTAGGACACTGCAGAGCCCAGGAGCTTTTCCTCCCTTCTTTAGCTGCCAATTAGGGAATCCAGGACATGTTGGGTTTTTTTAATGTTACCTAATGGGCTAAAACCCTTCAAGGTGATGACTAGTAATATTGGTGTATTCAGGATTGAATCTTTAACTTCATGTCCTGGGGTGATTAGATGATAGACAGAGAGATTGGTCCTGTTGTTCTTTGGTAGATCCTTTATTATGGTTTATGGGAAAATGCAGTGCAACAAGGGGAATAAAGAATTTTACCCTCCGGATTTCTCCCTGCACCCACCGGACAGCAGGCAAGCTGAGGTCAGCAGTCTTCACACGCAGGTGGGTGTTCTCGGTAACATGTGAAGGAATCTGTCTCGGCCAGTTGGCCTGTGGACCCAACGCCTTCACTGTACAGAGCTCATTCAAAAGCTCCAAAAGTGCAGCATAGCAAAGATGTTTGAAGAACATGAACTTAGAGTCGAGTCAAGCAGAACTGGCTTTTCCCTCACCAGTCCTCACCAGCCTCAAGCAAGCTCTGCCTCTCATCAGCCTCAACGAAGCCCCTTTACCCCTCTGAGCCTGGGTTTTACTCCTCAGTAAAATGGCAGTAATGATGGTACCTACCTAATGATTGTTTTGAGAATTAATGCGATAAGACATGTATATGGCTTAATGAGGTGTTGCTGTACTCACTCAGTCATTTTGAATGGGACAACCACACAGTACGCATGCTAACTCAATGGCATCTACTGCCCCCACTGACTAATATAGTGAAGTCATTGTTGTTCATGCACATAGTTCCTGTTAACTGCTAACAGCACTATTATGATTTTTATCACTCTCTGAAAATGTCTTATGATTTAACCACCTTTCTTAACAGAGTTTGATACACTTTGCAATCATTACTCCATCCAGGGAAAGAAGGGAGCCCCATTGATAGAGGACAATCACAAACAAGCTAGTCATGTGTGCAGATTTTTACCTTCATGCTTAGAAGACAACTCTTTGATCAAGGCTATTAGGACGTCACAAGGAATCTTTAAGTTCCTACAGATGAGACACTCCTTAAATATTGCACATCATTGCATGTTTATCATTCCAAAGTAAACCAAGATCTTTGAGGAGTGGTCCTTTATCAGTCTTGCTCTTTCTACTGCTGGTGAGAGGGATCTCTTGGATTGGTGCTTGGATGTGACCATAAAAATAAATACAGCAGACACAAGCCAGTCAAGAAATAACTTGCGGGCTGTGTGGGACTTAATAGAGTTTGCAGAATTATTAATAAAAAGGGGATGTAGAGGCAGTGGCCATTCATTGGGAAACTCTTGGCTTTTCCCATTGCTGATAAATGGAGTTATTCAACCTTGTTTACCAAGAATACTCTGCAGAGGACAATATGGGAGATGGGCATTTCTTTGAGGCTAACTCATCTCAAAAGAAAGAGAAAAGGCATGAAGCCACATCATTTCAGGTGAATGACAAATGCACTCTGAGATATGACAGTCTGTCCAGGAAGTATCCCTCTGGTGATATGAAAAATAGAGATATTTATTGAAGACAATACAAAGTACAAGAAACATTGTACATAGGACAATGATGCTTCAGTCTCCTTCAAAGTAGACACCCAGGGACCTCACGCAGTTCTCCCAGTCACCATCAGCTACCCTGTCATATTTTCCTGAATCTCATCGATGGTCTGAAATCTCTTCCCTTTCAAAGGTGATTTCAGTTTTGGGAGAAGCCAGAAGTTACAGGGCACCAAATCTTGGCTGTAAGGGAGCTGACTCACCTGGGTGATTTGATATTTCACAAAAAAACTCTGCATGAGCTGGTGTGTTGTTATGATGAGGCTGTCAATCACTAGTTGCCTGTATCTGCAAGCCTTCTGAATCATCTGAATAGTTTCCGTGGAGGAATGTTCAAGCTGAACACAAAATTTGATGCAGATTCATTGCTCTATTTGCTCAGTCATTTTGAATGCAAGGACCATACAATACACATGCTCACTCAATGGCCCCCACTGACTAGTCCAGTGAACTCATCATTGTTCACATACGCACATTCCAGTCTACTCTCCTTGGCTGCCAGTTTACGTCACTGTCATGCAAACTATTCTCATTATATTAACCTTGGCTTGTCTTTTCCCAGACAAATATACAGATATACATATATATGTTTTTGGTTACCTGAGTCTCAATGTCTGGTCTCACCCGGACATCAGGGTTATTGAACCAGAGCACAAACAGGAGTGTTCATGACCAAGACGAAGTGAAAGAATAAAAAAGGAAGGGGAAAGTTTGCAATGTGCTCAACAGAAGTCTCTTTAAAACAAAAAGTCAAAAAAATATTTTTCTCAGCTATAGATTTGTTCTGATCTTATCTTCATTTAAACATACCAATTTGTTAACTTTTTTGAAATAGAGAAGTCAGGTTCACTAAGTTCCAAAACTTTTCCTGTCTAAGACCTAGAAATCCCTGATCTCTATTAAAAATGGGCAAATAGTCTCTGAAATGCCAATGTGAAGTCCAGGTCTGGTCAGAATCACCTGAGGCACATTTGCAAATGGCAGATGCTATGAGCTTTTCCTGCAGGGACTGACCTAGAATCTCTAGGAGTGGGAGTGGGCGGGACCCATTGTTTTAAGCATCCCTAATGACTGTGCTGGGCAACCAATGCTGGAAACTCCTGGAATAAGCCATTTCCATGCCCAGCTTTATAGCGTCTGCACCTGAACATCGTTAATGGTCCTCCTCGTAACCTCGTTGGGAAGCTTGCCCAGCAAGGTCCGAGAGGATACCATGATGTCAATAGCCAATCTACTTGATAAGTCTACTTTTCAAAAAATAATAATAATTTATTTATTTTCAGAGACAGGGAAGGGAGGGAGAAAGAGAGGAAGAGAAACATCAATGTGTGGTTGCCTCTCATGAGCACCCTACCAGGGACCTGGCCCACAACCCAGGCACGTGCCATGACTGGGGATCAAACCAGCAACCCTTTGGTTCACAGGCCAGCACTCAATCCACTGAGCCACACCAACCAGGGCTGGATAAGTCTGCTTTTCCAGGGGTTTTCTTTTCTCCTTCCAAAGTCCTAAAACTTTCCACTTAAAATGACCTTTACCTTGAGCCATATCTGAACTTCCCCCTCTCACAAAATGGAATCCAATTACCTCTTCGCACCCTGAAGATGTTTTCTGTTGAGAGTCTTGTAAATGACACATGAGTTTACCCTCTGAACATATTGGCTAAATGTCTAGAAAGATAATTACTCCAATTGGTATTCAGTAAAATTCCTAATAAGCCCATGCAGTGAGTATCTGCTTTAAAAAAAAAAAAAAAGTGTTGCATTTTAACTTCATGTGTATGTGTGTACTGTAGGGGAGGAGAGAATTTGAGTCAGATTTAAGCAAAGCAATAAATTAATCTTGTATTCCAATGCAGGGGAATCATCCGACCTTGTATCTGGAAACTGGAAGAAAGACAAGTTTCTCCTTTATCATTTTGGAAAAATGCCAGGAGTGAGGAAGCAAGAGAGGTGAGCAGGGTGAGAGAATAGGGTTTCTCTTGGTTTTAGTCAGTTTTTAAATAGTATAACATTGTAGTGTCATGCCTAAACCACCATAAATCATATTTCAGAGAGAAAAAAATCCTTTCACCTCCTGTCTTCATTTATGGGGAAGAAAAATGTCATGGAAACCCTGTGAAATTGTCTGTGCCTAACGCAAGTGAGGAGGAAGATGACTGTTTCCATGGCTCCAAAAGGCGATGTCAGTCTCCACGCAGAGACACGCATCAAGCGCCAGGAATCCTTTGCTGGCTAAGATGCCTCCATCCACTCTGCCCTGGTTCCTCTTCCTCAACAGTCTCCCCTCTTGCATTCCCTCTCCAATGTGACTTGAGTTTGTAAAGTCAACTTCAAATGTGTCACCTTCTCCAGCTGCATCCTCTCCCCGCAGGTAGAAGAGATCTTCCTTCCCTTGAATGTCAGCTCTTCAGACCTCAAGTGCAAGCAGTAGTTCTCAGTGGGGTGATTTCGTGCATCAGGGGGTTGAGGCCATGTCTGGAGACACTTTGGGTTGTTACACGGGGAGAGCGGTGTTACTGGCATCTTAGTGGGTAGAGGCCAGGGGTGCTATGAAGCATCCTACACTGCACAGGACAGTCCCCACAACAAGGGATAATCAGGCCCAAACACCTGCAGCACTAAGGTTGAGAGATCCTGCTTGAGAGTGATTTGTGTGCTGGCTCATTGGCAGCCAGTGAAACAGCTCATCTCTCGCTCCTCCTTGGCCTCCAAGATACCACCTCTCTGAGTTTCTTCCAACCTCACTGGTCCAATCTCTTGTCACCTCTGCTGCCCCCCATCTCCCCAACTTCTAAACATTGGAGTGTGCCCAGGTTTAGTCTTGGACTTCCTCTCTCTACCCATTCTCACTCCAGTCTATGACTTTAAATACCTACAGACCCACTTTCCCTGAATTTAGATTTCAGCCCAGACCCCTCTCCTAAATTTCAGGTTCATAGATGTTAGACATCTCCCTTTGGATGTCTCCAGGGCTTCTCATACTCAGCATATCCAAAACCAAGCTCCTGGTCTTTCCCCAAGAAACCTGCTCCCTCACTCCATCTTGGTCAATGGCGGTTCCATCCGCCCAGGTGCTCTAGGAACTGACTTGGCAGTCATCCCTGACATCTTTCTCTCTAACTCATTCAACCTGCTGTCAAAATACTGACTCAAAACCTATCCAAAATTGACCACTTCTATTTCCTCTGTGGTCTGGCTGGCCCATGCCACATCATCACTTCCCCCAAAACATGGCAATTGTCCCTGACTGGTCTCCCTGCTTTACTTTACCTCTCTTCCCATCACAACAACGGAGCCCGGGTGATCCTTTTAAAATGTAAGTCACCCCCCTGTGGCCTGTGTCTATGAGTTTTTCTTTGTGGTTTTCTTTGTTTGTCCATTTGTCACTTTCCGTTTTGATAGGAGCGAAATCACGTGGTTCTTAATTTGTTTCTGGCTGACTTATTTCACTTAGCATGATGCTCTCAAGATCCATCCATGTTGTTGCAAATGGCAGTATTTCATCTTTTTGTATGGCTGAGTAGTACTCTGTTGTGTACTACATCTTTTTTTATTTATTTTTATTTAAATTACATTTTATTGTTTATGCTATTATAGTTGCCCCAATTTTTTCCCTTTTGCCTCCTCTACCCAGCCCCCTCCACTCCCTCAAGCAGTCCCTAAGCTGTCATCCATGCCCATGGGTCATGCATGTCTGTTCTTTGGCTACCGAAGGACACTTTGGTGGCTGCATGTCTTGGGCACTATAACTAATGCTGCAATTAACATAGGGGTGCATATATTATAGGGGTGTGAATATATGTTTTCAAGTTTTTCAGGTAGATACCTAGGAGAGACGATGCTGGGTCATGTGTTAAATTTATTCCTAATTTTTTGAAGACCCTCCATACTGTTTTCCCTAGTGGCTAGGGGGCTGGGAGTAGTAAAGGGTAAAGGGGGTAATATGGTGACAGAAGAATAATATGGTAGGTACACAGTGCCGTATACAGATGATGTACCGTAGAATTGTACACGTGAAACCTATATAATTTTGTTAACCAATGTCACCCCAATCAATGTAATTTTAAAATAAAATAAAATAAAATAAAATAAAATAAAATAAAATAAAATAAAATAAAATAAAATAAAATAAAATAAAATAAAATAAAATGTGAGTCAGCATGTCTCTTCTCTCTTCAGAATCCTCAGTGGCTCCTAGCATTCCAAAGTAAAAGCCCTACGTCTCCCAGATGGTCTAGTGGTTAAGATTCGGTGCTCTCATTAAAATAAATACCAAAGTTCTTACGACATCTTACAGCATTTTATATGACCAGCTGCTTCAAAATTCCCTGTTCTCCCGACCACGCCCCACTGACTTGCACCCTCACCGGCCCCCTTACCCCCCCTTGAGTCTGCCCGACACGTCCCCGCCCCAGGACTTGGGCCTCTGCTGCGCTCTCTGCCTGGCATCGTCTTTCCCCGGAATCCTCATGGCATGCCCCCTGCAGTCCTTCAGGTCTCACTGAAATGCTGTCTTTCCAGAAAGGCCTTCCGTGGCCACACTATTTTAAATGGGAGCCCTGCCCCTCCATTTGTCGGTTATAATATATTTTTCCATATTTTTTTTCATACTGCATTAGATTCTTATCTAATTTGTTCTCTAAATCATCTCGACAGGATGCCAGCTCTCTCGAGACTGGGAGCTGTTTTCACTGCTGTCTGCCTGGCCCCCAGGAGGTACGCTGTCTGTCGCGAATGCCCACTGTGGTGGACGCCGGCAGCCCCAGCTGGGCTGCAAGATCCATTAGGAACAGGAGACGCTTCGCATCTCTCACACAGCGTCCTGATCTTGTCTCCTTTTTCTTCTCTCTGTCTGACACTGAGTTCTTGTGTAGACACTCACTGTACAGGGAGCTTTTGTTCACATCGGTAATTGCTTTTAATTAATAGGAACTCAAGCCCTTTTTAATTGAATACTCAATCTGAATGCGTAAGATGTCACAAGGTGTCTTCGCCACGGTGAAGGCTTCGTAGCGCTGCCTTAACCAGGTCCACCAGAGGAGGGGCAGAAGCGGCAGGCGTCCTCGGGGGACAGGTGTGAGTGGAGCTCCTGCACCATCTCGTGGACATCTCGGGAACTACACTTACTGAAAGCCGCCTTCCTGTGCCCCCGCAGATGTGGGCAATGTTTGTCTGTCTCTCCTGGCCACCGCAAAAGCAAGGCCAGTTCTCCTCTCCTCCCCAGTCCTTGACTTCCTGAATTTTCCTTGACTACGAATATGCTAGCGTGGTGCCTCTCACTCTTTTTCAGGAAAAAATAATTTCCTCCTGGCCCAACAAGGAGAGAACTGGGGCTTGAGGCTCTGACTTCCCTCAAGTTGTGCCTCACTTAAGAGCTTCATTCAGTCATGGGACGTGGCTGTCCTACAAGATGTGCATCATGGGAAGCTGTTCCCAAAACTCAATTCTGTACTCTGCCTTTTATTCCACTATCAGTACTAGATTTTATACTTCAATGCTCCTGGGAGAGGTAACAGCTTGATTTCCAGTCCTACCAACCTAAATGGCCCATAGCTGACCTACAGGCCAGTGGCAAAGAGTGAGGGCAAAAAAGAAAGGCGGCTTGTCACCTGGGGGGACGGGGTCTGAAGGCGGGCAACACAGGGCAGGGCCTGTGACAAAGATAGACCAGCAGGGCTTCCAATTTCAACTTCACACCCCTTCCAGGGTCCCTCCCGTTCAGCCTGTTCAGCCACAGGTCATGCTGTGACTGTGCCTGTGTGTTTGGGATTGGAAAATAGGGACAGATCAATCGTCTGTGAAAATTTTACATTAAAATAATTTATAAAGCAATCTTATTACTCTCGAGAACCCCAAACAATATTACCCACAACCACCAAAGTATGTCTGGCAAAAGATTGCAGACATCCAGAACTTGTAATCAGCACACGAATTGTTTGAAAGGAGTTTGCACTTTTGAGATATGACGTTTCTTGTATCACTTTAGCAAATACTTGAACTGTTTGTTTTTGTTATATCTATAAAGAAAATGAAAGAGTGTAGAGTCTTAACTAAATTTAAACTTTAGGCCAGTATATCTGAATTATTATCAGAAGCAGAAGGGAAGAAAATAAACATTTCTTGAGAGTCTATTTATGGAGAGCACTAAGTAGGCATATTACATACTTATTTCTCTAAATTTAATAACTCTCTTTAAAGGCCAGCTATGTGGCCTTGAACTAGTAGCTTAACCTCTCTGGAGCCTCATTCTCTTATCTGTGGAATCATGCAATGAAAAATATTTTGGTGGTTCCTCAGAAAGTTAAGCATAGGATTACCGCTTCTGGGTATATACCCAAAAGAAGTAACAATGGGAACTGAAAAAGAAATTTGTACACCAATGTTCAAAGCAGCATTATTCACCTTAACCCTAAGGCAGGAGGAACCCAAATATCCATCAACAGATGAATGAATAAACATGTGGTACATATATACAATGGATTAAGCCTTAAAAAGAAATGAAATTTGGACACGTGCTACAAAATGTATGATCCTTGAAAGCATTATGCTCAGTGAAATAAGGCTGAAACAAAAGGACAAATGCTGTATGATTCCACTTACAGGAGGTACAGAAAATAAATTCAATTTACAGACACAAAAAAATAGAACAGAGATTGTTAGGAGCTGGGGAGAGGGAAATGAGGAGCTAGTGTTAATGGGTAGGGATTCAGTTTGGGAAGATGAAAATGTTTTATAAATGGATCATGGTAATGGTTGTACAACATTGTAAATGTGCAGAGTCCTACTGAGTTGTACGCTTAAAAATGGTTAAAATGGTAACTTTTATATTAACTGTATATAAAAAATCTGTCAGGGAAAAATCCAACCTTTGTTATTATAATGAAAACGGTTTGCATGACATCAATGTAATGTGACCAGACAGCCAAAGAGCATGGACTGGAACACTCATCTGTGAACAATGATGACTTCACTGTACTAGTCAGTGGGGGCCATAGACGCAGTGGACTGAGCATGCGCGCTGTGTGGCCGTTGCATTCAAAACAGCAGAGCAAGTACAGCAATGAACCTGCGTTAAATTTTGCATCAAGCTTGAACATCCCTCCACGGGAACCATTGGGATGATTCAGGAGGCCACAGCTGTGGGCAACTGGTGACTGGCAGCCTCATCGTGAAAATGCCCCTACTCATGCATCACGTCTCCTGCAGAGTTTCTTGGTGAAACATCAAATCACCCAGGTGACTCAGCCCCCTTAAAGCCTAGATTTTGCTCCCTGCGACTTCTGGCTTTTCCCAAAACTGAAATCGCCTTTGAAAAGGATGAGATTTCAGACCGTCGATAAGATCCAGGAAAACATGACGGGACAGCTGACGGCGATGGGAGAACAGTGTGAGGCCCCAGGGCGCCTGCTTTGAAGGGGCCTGAGGCATCGTTGTCCCATGTACAATGTATCTTGTATCTTGTATCTTCTTCAGTAAATGTCTCAATATATCATTTTACCTGGCTGGATACTTTCTGGATAGACTTCGATATAGTTTACCGGAATAATAGATAGCCATTGATAGAAAACAGTGCTAAGTTATTCAGAGTTACGTCTTCCTATTATATTGTCTAATTCCAAGTGTGTTGAATCGTGGTTTCGTTAAATCTTCCTACATGCAAAAAAGTGTGCTAATAGGTATTGTGAATTAATTGGGGTAGTTTTAGTTACTAAAGCACAAAAAGGAAAAACATGATGATGAATTTTCCCAAGTACAAAATGCAAAGCAGAAAGGGATCTTCCAGCCCTGTCCTGAGCGGGTTCCGCCCTGGACCAGCTTTCTCCCCAGGAGAACCCCACAGGGCAGGCAATTCCCCTTCTTGTATAGCTTAATGAGAAAAGGCTCCATGAGGTAGGGTTTAGGTTTGGGGGGCTTTTTCCATCTACAATCTGGAGACTTTTTCCTCCAAATTTAATTAAGATGGAACATTCCAAGACCAGGAAAATGTCATGCATCGGATGATGAGTGAGCTGGACATCATGGGAATGACAGTTACAGGACACAGCTATTTGCCAAAAATGTGACCTATGGGATTTGAGGACTAAGTCACGCAGCCCCACATGATGGTTTTTATTTGGATGAAATGAAATCACTAAGTCAGTTTTCTTTTGAGGAGGAAACTGTTCAGGGAATACAGGGGCAGGGGTCGCACATGGAGGTACGCACGTCCACATGCTCACCACCTGGGGGTGCGGGGAGGGAAGCGGCCCTCACCTGGGGACCCCTGGAACTTACAAGAGGAAATAACCTACTCTTCTTAGTGAGCCAAAAAAGCAAGGGTTTGTAAAACACCCGAGTTATGCTTTTACTGAACAAAAGTAAGCCAAGGGAACTATAACTTTGATGACAAGTTATAGAGTATAAACCTGTCCACACAGGGCACTTGCCATATTTCCTCATCTCTTTGCAATCCTGCGGAAGTGCATGGTCAAGACTGAAAATATAAAAGGCCATACAATGGAGATCTCAATGGCTCTCCTGATGCTGAGTCCGCACTATGAGAAATTGAACGTTGTGAAAAGATAAAAATGTGAAATGAGAACAAAAGTAGTGAAGCTTAAATGTTAAAGCCAATGCCATTGACAGACTTTACCTGAGCACCTGCCACATAAAAAGTAATGGGCTAGGCTGCCAGAAACAAAGAATAAAAAGTGATTCCTTCCCCATTCTAGATTACAAATTAGTTGTGGGTTTTCTTAAAATCTAATTCCATAAGCAGAAACCTATCCTGATTTGAATTGTTTATTAAATAAGTAGTATAGGAAGCAGGAATTCCAGCCCTCATGGAAGGGGGAACATGTGTGTTTAACTCCTTCCCCTTCGGAGGTCTGTTAAAATGACAGCAAGAAAACCTTAAAGGACGTAAACCCACAATAGCAAAGAAAAGAAAAGGGGAATTCTGGTGAAAATTCAACAGCTGCCTGGAAGAGGGAGGGTGGATGAAGGCACATCAAAAGGAGGCTCAGAGGGAATCACAGCCTGCAGTCTGCGTGGAAGGGGACGCGTCCCAGGAGGAAAGCCCGTCTGCTCGGCCAGGCCCGCGAGGCCCAGAACACAGGCTCCGCGGGAACAACGGAGGGAGCGAGATACAGGTGCGGGCAGGAAACAGGTGAGGGCAGGAAACAGCTGCCCCGGCCACTGCCCTCACCCTGCTCACCGGTGCGGACCTCGCCCCCCGCCCCAGCCTGCTCCCCAGTGGAACCATCAGAGAGCTCCCCTGAGAACAATCAAACGGCCGACCGGGAAGGGGCCGAGGGGTCCAGCCCATGTTCTGATCCAACAAGGTGAGGTCCCAGGGAAGCCAAAGTGGGCGTCAGACAGGAAGCCGGGGAGGATGCATGTGCCTCAACGCCAGGCCATGTGCTCTACCCTGGGAGATGCACATCTTGTCACCCTAGAGAAAGTTAGTTGGATGATAGTTTGGGGGGGTTCCTGGCTCCATGGAAAACAACACTCTCAACCCTGGTGCGTTCTTTTTCCAAAAAGGCTCTTGGGTTCATTGGCTGTTGAGAAGTCACCTCCCTCCCACCAGCAAGGTTCCACGTGGCTGCCGGCGTGGTCTTTGAAACTACACCCTTTCACGGCTAATATTTATGTCATATTGAGCTGGAACAGTGCTGACAATCATTGAGCTGATTTATATTATTCTCACAACATAAAGACCAGAAAACCCTCAGTCAAACACACCGGCCATTTTCTAGCCCTTTCATCTCATGGCACATATAAACTAATTACCAACATTCTGCAGCACACCAAAAAATATACTTTTTGTCAATCTGACAAAAAAAAACATAGGTACAATTTTGATTCGTTCACACCAGATGGCTTTTGCTGTATTGGATGCTGTCATTTTGGGAGCAACCTAAGAGAAAAGAGGTCAGTGCCCCCAACTGAATAATCCGGTATTGGTGTGGTTTAAACGTTCCCCTGGCGCAGCTGAAGGGGGCAGGTGACTGTACTTTCAGTGGTGTAACCAACCATTCATTCAACTAACACGAGCCAGGGGCTGTGTGGATGCTGAGAGACAAAAATGGGACAAAAACGACACGGCCGCAATTAGGGAACCATTAGAAGAGAAAGACAATAAACATTGACTGTGACAAGCGCCACAAAGGAGCCATAAACACATGGCACAATTACAACGCAGACAGGGAAGCGCGATCTCGTCGGGGAAACGCCACCTGCACCGGGATCTGAAGCTGCGTAAAGGTGGCCGAGGGAAGGAGGAATGGATGGAGGTCCAAAGGGGCTTCCAGACCTACAGCGGAGGGAAAGCACGAGACCAAAAAGAAAAAGAAAAAGGAAAAGAAAAATCCCACTATGACCAAGTTCTAGAACACAGAGAGAGACTAACAAGCCAGGTGAGGGCGGGGACACCAAGGAAAGGGGACCACATTCATCCAACAGCCACAGAAAGTCACGGAGAAATTTGTGAAAGGAGTATGATTAGCTGTGTGATCCTGTTTCATTCCTGGGTATATATCCAAGCGAAATGGAAACATATGTCCACACAAACACACATACACAAATAGCCATAGCAGCATCCTTCATAATAGTCAAAAAGTGGAAACAGCCCCAATGTTCATCGAGTGTTAAATGGATTAACAAAAAGGCATATCCATGCAATGGAATATTATTCGGTCCCCCAAAAGCAAATGAAGTACTGATATAGGCTACAAAATGAATGACTCCTGAAAATAGAAAGCTAAGTAGAAGGAGCTAGTCCCAAAAGACCACATACTGTGTGGTTATATTTATAGAAAATGTCCAGAATAGGCAAATTCAGAGAGACAGAAGGTAGATTAGTGGCTGCCTAGGGCTAGGAAAACGGAGTAATGAGAGGTGACTGCTCATGGGTATGGGGTTTCTCTGGGGAGGGGGGAGGTGTTGGAAATATTCCTAAAATTAGATTGTGAGGCAGTTTGCCCAACTCTGTGAATATATTTAAAAGCATGAATTTTACACTTTAAATGGGTAAATTGTATAGTATGTGAATTATATGTCAGGAAGGCTTTTTAAGGCATGATTAGATTTGTGTTCTGGAAAAAATCCGTCTGGTAGCGGTGTGGGAAAAATGACAGGAGTGTGAAAAACGAACGCTGAGCGGGGGCTGTCTTCACGGGCCAGGTGGGGGTTGGTGACAGGGTGGACTGTCGTCGTGGTGGCGATGGAGAAGAGCGGACCCTATGTGCGAGGGGTCGATGGCACGATGCACGGGAGTCGGAGCCCGGTCGGCCACTGGGAATGAGGGCGGGGGGCGGGGGAGTCCAGGATGGCACCCAGGTCACGGCCAGGTGCGCACGTGGCCGCGGTCACTAAGACAGAGCACGCTGAAGGAGGACCAAGCCTGCTTTTATGGGCAGAGTTATTGTGGGTGTAGTTTACAGGGGCTTCTGAGACATTCCAGTAAAGATGTTCAGCAAAGAGACACTGGATGAACACTCAGAGAAGACAAAGCTGAAGGCGGCGGCGTGTGGGCTACCAGCGTGTTGTGGGACTGGAGCCTTCGGCTTGGGGAGATCACCCGGGGAGAGAAGGGCGCTCTGTTTTAGTGGCTTGACTAGAGGAGGATACGCATTTGCCCCTCCCCACCCCACCCCCCTGCACCGGGGGAGCCAAAGAAAGATCTAGACGTGTAAGGGGAAAGCCAGGGGAATGGTGCCAGAGAAGAGCTGTGCTTCAAGACGAGTCCATAGCATCAGGTAACACCGAGAAGTCAAGGAAGACGAAGACCAGTCTGTGTGCTGTTGCATTAGCAGCATCGTGTCAGCAGGACCGTGGTGTAGCCGTGGCTTCACCGGAGTGAGGCGGCCAGAGCCAGACGGCCATGGGCTGAAGAGGGGATAAGTGACTAAGAGGTGGCAGTGGAGATCAGGTCCTGGGCTAGGTCCCCAGAAGCAGACGCTGGGTCAAGAATGCAAGTGCACAGGATTGATTCAAATGCTCCAAGAAAATGCCAATCAGAGATGGAGAGATGAATGTACGGGTGGGTGGGGGTGGGGCGAGAGAGAGAGATGAATGGAGGAAGGAGGGGAGGGAGGGAGGAGACAGAGGAGAAAGAAAGGAAAGAAAGAAAGAAAGGAGGGAGGAAGGGAAGGAGGGAGGGAGGGAAGGAAGGAAGGAAGGAAGGAAGGAAGGAAGGAAGGAAGGAAGGAAGGAAGGGAGGGTCTCTGTGTGGCTGCAGGAGAGCCCCGCACAGGACTATACCATCAGTGAAACCTGACTATTTCCCTGGTGTTGGATACCAGGCTTCTTCCTTGCACCTTGATACTGCCCAGCCTGGGGTTAGACCTATGCGCATGCTGTGTAACTGCATCCAGTTTCCTTAACGTCTCTGAGCCTCAGTTTCCTCACCCTTAGGATTGTACACAGACATGTAACACCGGTATGCCAAGTGCCCAAACAAAAGGGGAAGGCTCCCTGTGGACAAAGCGCTCGGGGACAGCAGGGACTGTGTTCTACACAGCTTGGTTCCAGGGGCCCAGTTCCTGGTGGGAGGATCTCAGTCCACACTACAGTTCATTGTTTGCAAACAAGCAGAGACATAAAGTGAGACAGAGTCCTGGCTGGGGTGGCTCAGTGGATCGAGCACCAGCCTGTGAACCAAAGGGCTTCCGGGTTCGACTCCCAGTCAGGGCACATGCTTGGCTCGCCAGCCAAGTCCCCAGTAGGGGGCACACAAGAGGCAACCACACATTGATGTTTCTCTTTCTCCCTCCCTTCTCCTTGCTCTAAAAATAAATAAAACCTAAAAAGTAAAAAATTTAAAAATTTAAAAAAATAAAGTGGGACAGGGAGGAAGAATGTAGAAGCGTAGGAGGATGGCATGCTGTCGCCAGACCGCCTGTCCCCTGAGGTGAGGTGGGAGACCTCATCCTTACATCTCATCAGCATCTCCGCTCAGCAGCAGGACTGGCTACTCCAGTGTCACCGACACCTGAAGAGGGTCTTGGGAAGATAACAGCACAGCCTCGTGAGTTAGGAGAATCCATGGACGCAGCCCCACCACCACCGGCTCTCCAAGCAGATGGGGGCTCAGTGGTGGGGATGGCGGCCTGGGTTAACCTGGGGCGCTGAGAAGCTGCCGGTGGAAACTAAGGACATGCCCGCTCCCTGTTCCTCCCCGCAATCTCTCTATCGAGGTGAAGAGGCCCCACAGAAAGCCTGAGGGGAACCCTGCTGGGGCTAAAGAGGGTGTCCTTGTCCCCATCAGAGTCCCAACTAGGCGGCTCTGGGAGAAGTCTCCAGGAGAGAGACTGCAGGTATCCGGGGTCCCCTGGAGGAGCCAGCGTTGAAAGCCACCAGGTGCAGAGGAGCAGCAGCCGTGCCGTTAGCGCTGGTACCCGGACAGCAGAGCAGGAGCTGGCGAGGAGGAAGGAAGACCCAGGGAGCCCCTGGTGCCAATGCTGCCCCGCCCGCTCCCTGAGAAAGCATGAAACAGCCCAGGGCAGGGGGCAGGAGGGGGCCAAAGGAGCCCCCAGCGCGACTGCAGACGGGCTGGAGGCAACTTTCGGAGGCCAGGAAAATGTTCTAAAACTGGATTGCAGTGATGGTTGGCCAACTCTGTAAGTTTATTAAATATCATTGAATGACACACTTAACAGAGGGCAATTCTATGGTATATAAATTATACCTCAGTAAAGCTGTTTACAAGAAGGGAAACCATCAGATGGAAAATTCAAATGGAAAATGTGGAGTCATTGTCATATGCAAACCAAAATAGAAATTGCCACCATGGCTCACGTGCCAGGGGCCGGATCACTAACCACGTTGCCTACCCTAAGCCAAAGTTAACAAAGGTCTGTTCTAGAGTGTAACCATCACCCTGCTTGTACACAGTCAGTGTGTCCCTTCATCCCTGGTCGTATTTAAAGCGGCTGGCACCGTGCTGGGCACACCTCAGCAGAGCGGTGTTGCACTGACTGCTCGGGGCGGGTGGCCAGGCCGGCAGGACGCCAGGGCAGGCCCGGGGAAGCGAGGCCGCAGCGAGCGTCAGCGTGCGGGAGCAGCTCGGGCCAGCCAGGCCGTGCGCGCGGCGGGGAGGAGAGCTTTGGCGATCTCGCAGCCAGACCACAGGCCAGGACCTGCAGGGCGGCTCCGACAGGCCTGGAGCCGAGGACACCCTGGCCCACCACTTAGACTGCCCTGTGCTTCCGCCACCCTGGCTCCTCCCACCTCCCTCACGCACCTACTTAACCTCTGCAGGCCTCAGTTTCCTCGTCTGTAAAGCGGGGTGAATACGCACACTGACATGGGGATTAACGGAGGTACCGGGCACCAATTACTTGGAAAATTCTGTTAACTATTGGAATTATTATTCTTCCATAAACCGCAAGTGTCAGAATTGTGTCTTACAGAGCAGGAGGGTTTTCCAATCAAACTGCGGTCGTTTTTCTGCATCTTTGAAGCAAAAGAAAAAGCAGTTAGGACTTAGAGGAAATAAAGGGAGAGACCGGTCACAAAATTCAAAAGACAGTTCTTGTTACCAATACGGCAAGGCAAAAACCGTCTTTTCCACGACCCAAAATCAGCCTCAACATGAAGCACATGTAGGTGACAAGTGACGGTGGGCCTCTGGCTGCGGTGAGCTTGTACCTCCTCTCTGCCACGCCAGGCTGTCACGATGCTACGTGAGGAAGGCCATGCCCGTGCCACTGTGGGAAGACGGAGCCGTGAGCGGCAGCGTGCATGGTGGGCAGCATCGCGGGGCTGGTGCGTCACCCAAGACGGGTGGGTGGCAGACGGTGGCGGACAGCATCAATTTTGCCCCCTGTCCCTGCCACTTTCTGTAAATCCTGAGGAGAAGGGGAAACACAAAGATCCACAAAGGCCCGGCTGTCTCCAGGTTCTGCGGCAAATGGCTGCAGAAGCCTCTGTTGGATGGATAGTACTGTATTCAGTTTTTATTTTATTCATATTTGCATATGCCTAGGAAAGGGTAGAACAGAACAACTCCACAAATGATTCACAGGCGTATGAAATCATTATTCATAATCAGAAAGAAAAGGAAAGGAGGGAGGATGGGGGTAGCTGGGGAAATACATGACCAAAAAGAAGAAAAACAAAAATTAAAAAAACCCTAACCTGACACACGATCCACAGAAGCCCCCGGGTTGGGGCCTGTCTGGGTCACATGGCACACCGTCTTCCCCCTAGTGCCCTGCATTGGGGTTTGGATTAAAGGATGAACTGATTGATGACCGATGAAAATGGTACTATAGCAAACAATCTCTTAAAAGACCTACTGCACTAAACTTGGGGGATGTGAAGAATCACCAAAGCACCCACATCTCAGGAATTTACATTTATCCAAGGAGCCAAGACATATACATGCAAAACAAAATACCAATTGGATAGCTTGAAAATTTTTTAAGGTGGGATCTAGCCAGGCTGCTGTTAAGGAAATGTCCTATAGATACTCAAGTTTCGACTTACGCACAAAAATGCTAGCAAGGGCTGTTTGTCGTCACACGGATTTGAGCAGCAAAAATTGGAATAACCTAAATGCCCATCAATTAAAGAATGATTAAATACATGGTAATACACCCATGCTATGGAATACTACGTAGCCATTAAGGTCATTTTATTAATCAGATCGACGTATGTATACTGACATAGCAAAAAATGCCTCCAAAATATCCAAGTACAGTTTGGGGTTGAATTGTGTCCCTCCCCAAAACAAAGATATGCTGAAGTCCTAACTGCTAGCACCTCAGAACATGACCTGATTTGGAGACAAGGTAGATCATCAGGTTCACAGGAGGCCTTTAGGGTGGTCCCTGATCCAGAAGGGCCATGTTGTTATAAAAAGGGAACCCGGCACAGGCCCGCAGGGAGGGAAGATGATGTGAAGACATAGTGAGAAAGCCATGTGAGGACAGAGGGTGGAATGATAGGTCTACACACCAAGAAAGTGAAAAATCCTGCCAAACCACTGAACTGAAGAGGCAAGGCAGGTTCCGCTGCAGGTTTCAGAGGAACGCGGCCGTGCTGCGCGGGACTTCGCAATTTTGGCCCCCAGGACTGAGAGAATAGATTTCTGTTGTTTTACATCGCCCGATTTGTGGCGTCATGTTAGGCAGCCCTAGGAAGCCACTATGATACAATGTGATTAGAGAATGAAAGGTTTTCTGGGTCTTCCTTTACCAAAACATGAGACAATTTGAAGATAATTGTTTCTTAAGAAGTTACTGACTTTGGCAAGGGTTAAGAAAATTTTTAAAAAGCTTTAAACAATTTATCCTCCTAAGTTTGGGCTTTTTATGATAGTAGTGAGGCCATTATTAAAATTATTTAGAAAAGCATGAACAGAAAAAAAAGTCAGCCCCAATTCCATAACCATCATGTTGGCATGTTTCCTTCCAGGCTTTTCTCTGCAAACTACATGCACACACACATTTTATGACCTGAAGTGCCTACTCAATTTTGATTCCCAATTTCCCCTCAAATAACTCATAATATTAAATCATCCTCATGATATAAACAGTTGTAGAAACATATTTGTTGCCTACATAGTCCAATCCAGTGGGGCATTTAGCTGGTTACAAATTAGGGCACTTAGGGTGTATCCAGTAGCAGGTGGTTACCAAAAACAACTTCACAATGGTCTTTTGCAAGAAATCTCAGTCCACAGTGGTTGGCTATTTCCTAGATTCCCAGAAGTGGATTGAATGGGCAAAAAAAACATAGAAACATTTTTTTAAGCCTGACACATCTTGCTTTCCAAAATAACACGAGCTGTTGCTCACTTGAAAAGGCTGCAGATAGATTCTGGTGGCTACTTGTGACCATAGCTATAAAACAACAAAGTTTCCTTACATTTGTGGAAACTTCTCTTTCTAGTCTCCGAAGTCTGGCTGCTTCCTCCTGAGGCAGAACTCTTCAAACCCAGAGAGGCGGATGATGCTGGTGTCAGCAGCAAAGCTGAGCAGAAGGGTCCTGTGCAGGGCGGGCGAAGCACCCAGCAGAGCGCCCTGGGCTGGCCAGCCAGCCGGCCAGGGTCGCCGGCCCCCCAGCAACGCTGGGCAGCTGAGGGGTCCCGAGGCCCAGCTCTCAGCACCACAAGCAGGTGTTCGGGACAGCACACTGCCCGGGCAGAGCTGGGCGCTTCGTACATGAACCCTTCCCACCCCCACCCCCCTCTGAGGCCAGCCTGACCCCCGCCCACCCAGGCCTCCCGTTAAAGCCCCTCTCTACTCTTTCAGGCCTTTGGCAACAGCCCCCCGCTGCCCCCCACCCCTGGTTTGTCAGATTTCAGAGTATTTGGGGGTGGGGAGAGGGGAGACAAGGTCCAGAATAGGGCCAGAAGGGTTGACAAACCCTAATGGTGAGGAAGGGCATTGGCGCCCCAGGTGTTTATGAATAAAACATATAAAGCTGGGCAGGTTTTCATTCCTATTTTGATGACAAATATGGAACTTTGCTGTATGAAAAGATGTTATCTTTCAAAGCTGTGTTCTTCTGACAGCTGTATTTTCTCTCAATGGGAACTTGGGTGTCCGTGACGAAACAGACCTGCCTCATCCTAAAGTTATACGTGTACCTGGTGTAGTCGAAATAGCTACCACCGTTTAAAAAAGCTGAGGAAGTTAGAGAAATGAGGCACAATAACAAGTAAAACCACACTGCCCTGGACAGTGTGGCTTGGTTGGAGGGTCGTCCTGTAAACCAAAGGTCGCAGGCTCGATTCTGGGTCAGGGCACATGCCTAGGTTGCTAGTTCAGGCCCCAGCCGGGGGCATAAAAGAGGCAACCGGCAGGTGTTTCTCTCTCCTCCTCCTTTCCCCT
This sequence comes from Pteronotus mesoamericanus, assembly GCF_021234165.1. NCBI lineage: Eukaryota > Metazoa > Chordata > Mammalia > Chiroptera > Mormoopidae > Pteronotus > Pteronotus mesoamericanus. The sequence goes on from NW_026555277.1 coordinate 5,402,800, forward strand.
TTCTAAAACCAAAAAGCATGATCTCAGGTAAGGATAAAAACGAAAAAACACGCTGAAGATGCTAGATCTTAAAATTTTGTTACAGTTGGTTTCTGAGACATCACATAGAACTCTTTCTCCCATAAAGGATTAAAGGTTGGCACAAAATATGCCACATTAAGAATGCTGAGAAATGAAGATTAGTAACAATTCTCTGGAATAAAAAAATTTCCCTTCAAGTGGATTGCTAGGCTGAGAAAGAAAATTCCCCCAAACTCCCTTTTCAACAAGGATTTCAGGAATATCTAATTGAGGTTTGAATTTTTTTATTTTTTTTGGAGGGAGTTCTTTTTAAAGGACAAAAAATATTGAGTTTTAATATCAGGATTGTTTTTGCATATCTTTATTCTTCAAACTTCATGTCAAATTACAAATAGTCTACACCATGTAGCTTCTACACTTTTTCAGGCAGAAAACAGCAATCACCAAGAAAACATTGAGAAGGAACTCACGGTAAATAACCACTGCTAAGTATAGAGTGAGTAACAAACATTTTAGAGTGGCCCAGTATGACAGTTTCAAAGTGGATCCCCCTTTAAAACATTACAGGTGTACAGAATTTCCTTACAAAAGAACTCACACATCAGTGTTTTAAGCTTTAAAGTTGTATCACAGGGACTAATTGTTCAAAAACTACAAAATACTGTAAATTTTAACAGTAAGGTTATGCCAAGTTAATCAATTTTTAAACACTGCTGCAAAAATTGCAAACTTTAGAGAACACTGTGGATTATCAAACCCATTACTTAAAAACAACATAGTACTTAGAAAGTTCTGTTCTGTTATTGGCAAAAACTTTTTTATAGTTTAAGCTAAAAAAATAGCAGCGGAGGCTGGAGATGCAGGAAGGAGAGGTGAAGGTAGCCACCTATCTGTGCTATAAACTGCTGAACTTACTGTCATAGGACAGGTTAAAGAAATCTTCAGCTCATTTCCAGAAAACAGTGCTTAGGAAACATTAAGATCTACAACCTATATTCAGACACGTACAAGACCATAGCAATTTACTCTGAAATTCCCAGTTTTTCTCAAGTACCTTCTGGTTAAAGCAGTATTTCTTATAATTATAGTTGTTGGGAGTTTTTTTTTTAATTTTTTTCCATCAACCAACTTTTTCTTTCTGAAAGGGTAATATTAAGAGATACTGTTTTTCAAGTCACTAAAGATGGCTTGGGTTAGAAAGTAATTTGTTTGAGGAGGGATTCTACTTAATTTCATATTCTGCTGGGACATCTGACACCTGGCAGCTGCTACTTTAGGACTGAAAAGGATTATTAAAAAAATGATTAAAATAGAATTAGATACAAATTAAACCAGCTTCATTAGATGTTTCTGAAAAGAAACAACTTTTATTCTGAATCGGTGATAAGCTACATATTCATCTGACACTATTTCAAGTCACAAGGACCAACATCTCTCCTTTGAAGAAATGAACCTTTTTTTCTAAGTACAACTTTTTAAAAACCATCTGAAAGCCAGCAATTATTCTGAAGATAAAGTATCAGAAACAAATTCCACTCGCCCTGTTTCAATTTTTGGGTCACAACATCCTGATATAGTTTCCATTTAGTTTCTTTCCTATTTTTAATTCTTGGCAGTTTTTCCAAACTTTATGATAAGCTGTGAAGAGAAAAGCATTCAAAACATAACACAAATATAAAATAATACAAGTTAAGTTCAAAATCAAACCAAACACCACACTGCAGTACCTCCCGACACGATGTGTTGGTTACGTGAACAGAAGCTCGGGGCCCAGGTCCTCACCTCTCCCACTACCCTGCACACATCCCTGCTCAAGTTTTGTTTTTGCCTTTTGATGCCTAAAGTGAGACTAAAGAAAATAACCAATATGACCTAAAAACATGGTACCTATGTTTTCTTAAAATCTTGATTTGACCACATCTTAATTGGTACAATATTATTCTTAATGCTCAAATAATAGACAAGGAGCACACATGAAAAGACTATATATCATACAAGCAATGCTTTTATAATCACAAGTTGCACATGGACATGAAAACCTACGAATTAAAACTTAATCTCAGTAAATTAGGTTCTTGTGTAAATCAGTACTATTATCTGAAGCATTCCAAGTTATTTAATTTTCTGGTGTAGAAAGTTTAGGATAGAAAGGGAAGGTGCTTTTTCAATAAGACACACACACACCCCCCCACACCCACACACACCCACACACACACATGCAAACCATCCAAAAAAAATCCTAACTTCGAAGAGAAATAGATTAAACATGTAGATGAAAAATAGGAGAGTGGGATAGAATACATTTCCACAGTTAATGTGTCATAAATACAGACAACTCAATGTACAAAGAGTAACTTCCTATCTGTTTCTTCCTATTTGTTTCTTAAGTTTTACCCTAACTTTTTGCATGTTTTCCTGGTTTCAACAGCTAACTAAAAGACTATTTTGATGATAAGCTACCAGAGACTAATTATCCACTGGTGCTATACCTGCTATGTCTTCTTCTTTACTATTACATCATAACCCTCTACTGCTACTTTGTTCCATGCAGCACCAACCAAACTTCATTTTTACCTAATAAAAAATAAATGTATAAAAGAAGACACTGTCAGGCATATATTCACAAAGTCTCAATTTCTTAAAACATAAGTATGGGTATATTTATTTCTCTCAAATGCATACAAGACAATAATTACACAGCAACAAAGCTTTTGTTCAACAATGATTTGATTCATAAGCATTTGAAATTTACATAATTTCACATCATACATAACCTTACATTTTTAAATACTGTGAGTAAAAAAAGGCCCCCAAATAACCAATTCTTATATTTCCTATTTATCCCTCTATACATCCAAACTTTAAAAAGTTACAAACTGAACATTATACAGAACATACAAATCATGTTTAAAAACGTGAGGTTTTAAAATCACTGTTCCCCAGTATGATTCAGAAAAGTCCTCATGCTGCCAAGTGCAGCCCTAGGTAGTGAAGTGAATTGCAGGAGGGGATGAAAGAAGAGACAGACACAAGTTTGCTGTCTTAGTATTTTACTCATCCTGTCAGTAAAAGTGGCGATGTCATGAGAAGTAACAGTTTAGGTTTAATATGAGGAATGGAGTTTGCCTCACAGTTTGAGACATGCATTTCAAGTATTTTCCTATTTGATCCGAGCTCCCTGCAGCAAACTGACGCTGAAAGAGAATAATTATTTTCTTCCATACATTCGCTCAATGTCCGCCTGGTAATGTGTTTTAAGCTCTTTGCGTTTCAGCTTGAAGGCATCTGTCACCAGACCAGTTTCCGGGGTCCACGGTTCGGGACTCAAACGAATTTTCACTGGAATTTCAAACTTTTCCAGACTTGCTGAGGTGGTGCAGGAAAAAACATAAATGAAAAAGTCATGAAAAATGTAAAAGTGAAATTCTAAGCAGAGAGTCTTTTGAGTACCCATCAAAATGCACAACCAACTGCTCATGAATCTCACTTCCAAGCAATCTATCCCTCAGAAATGCTACTGTAAAAAGAAAAAAAAAAAAAAAGATGAAGAAGAGAAAATGGCAAGTATATGAAAAGATGCTCAGTATCATTAGCCACTAGAAAACTACAAATCAAAACCACAATGAGGTGCCACTTTATACCCACTAGGGTGGCAAGGAGCAAAAGGATGGACAATGGCAGAAGTCGGCAAGGATGCAGGGAAAGGTGCGCCTCGCACAGCACTAGTGGGAATGTAAAACGGCGCTACCATTTCAGAAAATAATTTGGAAAAAAATATTCTAGAAAATAGTCTGGTGGTTCCTCAAAAGGTCCACTATAAAGTTAACCCAGGCTCAATTCCACTCCTAGGTATTTACCCAAGAGAAGTAAATATATCCACACAAAAACTTGTATACGAATGTTCACAGCAGCATTCATTATTCAGCAACAGCTGAAAGTGGAAACATCCCAAATGTCTATCAATGGATGAATGGATAAACAAAATGTGATATACCTATCCACATGGTGAAACGTTATCTGGCAATAAAAGGGAATGAAGTAGTAATACATGCTACAAAACAACATGAATGAACATGGATGAACATTATGCTAAGTAAAAGAAACGAGTCACATAAAACCATATATTGTATGATTCTCCTCATACAAAATCTCCCCGATAGGCAAATCCATAGATACAAAGTAGATCAGTGGCTGCCAAGGGCGGGGGTTTGGGGTATGATGGGAAGTGGCAGCTAATGAAGACGGGGTTTCTTTCGGGAGTGATGACAATGTTCTAAAACGGGACTACGGCAACGGCTGTACATGTCTGTGACTACACTACAGAGTGTTTACTTTAAACAGAACAGAGTAAGTGAGTTGTTTGGTATATGAATACATGTCAATAAAGCTGTTAATATATAAATGAAATTAAAAATAAGCAAAAAAGTATGTAAATCTAAAACTATGCTTAATTATTGTTTCAGTATTCTCTTACTTGGAAATTATGTTAGTTTCTAATGAATATCTATTAACTCATTTTAGCATCAGTCCAAAGTTTTAAGCTGCCTAAACCTGCTGGAAACTATCTGCAAGCTGACATGCTAACAAAACATAATTACTGTTGAAATAAAGGTGTCAGAACATTGATTCTATCGGGTTAAATGCAATTTACATTTTTCATACACTTGAATAACACATCCAAGGAGAATAAAAGTTCATACCTGCATTACTTAATGCTGGCAACTCAGAAGGTTTTCATGAAACCAACCATATTAATCTAGCCTCCTCGTCTCCCTCCCTAAACCTACAAAGCAGATACAGGATATACTAGTACAACCAACTCCCAGGACACTAACAGCACAGAAAGTAGAGAAAAGAATCCCAGACGACCTGAAGGCCGGGGTGATCAGAACACCGAGCAGGGTCTTGGAAACCGCTGAGAAACATAGAAAAAGGGCCAATGCAGAAGGCGGAAGCTGCAGAGATGACAGCACTCCGATGACCCGTGTGTCCCACAGCAGGGCTCGAAGGGGAACTGGAAAGTGTGTTCTTCTACGAATGGTAGGAAAATACGACTGGTTTCTGAGTGGGAGACAGGGTGAGCTGAGCCCTATAATACAACAGGACAAATTCACGTACGTACTCCCTTCCCATCTCAGATCTCAGGATCCGAGTAGAGCCACTCACCTGAAATAGCAGCTTCAGAGAGCACTTTGAGTACCTCATTTTCCATCTCACAGCTGTTACACAGCTCCTCCCATGTCCCTGTCAGTCCTTTTTTTCGAGCTAGTTCTGTTAGTTCCTTTTGATTTGGCACAACAAATCCAATGACGTAAGAATGGTAGCTGAAATAGACAAAGGATAACTCAGCGACGGCTAAGTTATACCATTTAACTGCAGCTATTACCACACGGACATCCTAAGTCGCCAGCCCTTAGCTGCTTTACAGAATACGCAGGCAGCAGGGTGGGCAATGGCATATACTGAGTTCACGCCGCCGCCACTCAACTGATTTGCAGCACGTTCCAGTGCTCTGGCAGAGTTCATTGCTAAATAAACCTTCACATGGCATTTCATGACCAATTTCAAATATACACAGGAATAGTGTCAGGTACACATGTTTTACTTTTTTCTTTTTATTTATTTTTAGAGAGGGGAAGGGAGGGAATTAGAGAGGGAAACACCAATGTGAGGTTGGCCTCTCGAGCATCCCCTACTGGAGACCTGGCCCACAACCCAGACACGTGCCCTGACCGGGAATCGAACCTGCGACCCTTTGGTTCGCAGGCCAGCACTCAGTCCACTGAGCCACACCAGCTAGGGCTCATGGACACATTTTTTAAAAGAAGAGTATAAATGTTAGAAAACTCATCTTAAAAAATTAGTTATTTCATATCAACAAGTTAAAAATAAAAGCTAATATAAACTGTATCTAAAGAAATTTGACAGCAAACCAAAACAATGGGATTATACTGATTTTCCTCTTTTGTTCTCATGAGAATCTGTGTCGAAGCGAGAGCTGAGGCGTCCACTGAAGGCAGGGGCCTCCAACACAGCAGCAGCAGCAGGAAGAGAAGGGCAGTTCTGGTTAGTATCACAGTGTGAAAAACCCAGAACCTTGGCATCACGAACAAAAATACTTCATTAAAGGGCCAAATCATTTACACACATAAATTTAACGAATCTTTAACTGGGGCTGTCCCTTAAAGACTGTTTCTACATCGGTTCTTCCCAGAGCCGAGCCTATCCTTTCCTAGTAACTGCCACGTCAACTGCTGCACGGAGGTTCCTAGACTGGCCACAGCATATCTGACCGTCACCCCTGAGAACGGTTATATCCCACACAGTACTGTCGGGAAAATGTATCAGGGCGCCGATCTAAAATTCTAACTCATTTCCCAAGAATGCATTTCTGGTATGTTAACTTTAAACTCTCTTCCCAGCTGCCTCTAAGTCCTCACGGGCTTAACAGAGCTTAAGGGGGAAGCTCTTCGGCCCTGGCCAGGGTCCCAAGGGGGCTCCCTCTTAGAGCAGACACCCCCTCCCCAGTGCCTTTCTTGACTCCTGCTTCCTCTGGAAGGCCCCCGGGCAGAGGGCAGGTAGCAGGGGCTACCAAGGCAGCAGGAAGGAGGCCTCCCTGTCCTCACCTACCACAGAGGGCGCTGCAGGAAGTGGGAGGCAGAAGGCGGACACAGGAAATGAGGAAGGGAGGCACGACAAGGAAAGCAGCAGTTCGTGACTGCGATGAGACAACAGGTAAGAAGGAAGAGTTCTTGGTATAATTTTCCAAAGAAGACCCATATAGGAAGGAAATGCTAGTAACAGCACACCAAATGGTTTACGTAAAAGTTGCATGAATTCTACTTTCTTACCTGTTTGCATATGCACAAATGTTATCTATTAATGGAAGGTTCTTCAAAGCTGCCTCTACTTTCCCAAGAGAAACATATTCTCCTGCCTGAAGTTTTACAAGGTCCTTTTTACGATCTGTGCAAGACAAAGGCCGGAGGGGAATACATTAGAGGATAACATTAGTAATACCTTTAATACACAGACGCATTGGCCATTCTCTAAGCAATCCGCTCTCAATTATGACCATTGTAATAGTTACGCTAAAATTAAAAGGACATAATACAATTAAGTGCAAATTTTGATATTAAATACATTCTTTTTTTTCAATTAGCTTCTGAATAAGGGACCCCCCCTCCCCACCCCCGCCATTAGGGCTATAGTTATGTTCTTCTAAACAGGCATGTTCCTGGTATACGTTGTCCAGGAAGGTAAAGAATGTACTCAGTGCCACCGGAGAGATCACATTCTACCTGGGGAGACGCAGGATGCAAAAACCTATCGCTTCAATGCACTATGGGAGTGCAGTGCTAAGTGTTAAGACTCTCAAGCTGCTGCTTTGTAATGAATGCCTACAAGCGAGGCCTGAGCTGAGTGTTGAGGGAACGCTGAGCAAGAGAGAGTCAAGCAGACCAGCGCTGGCAGAGAACAGAGCTGCAGAGACGCGCCAGCTCCAACTCCGGCAGCAGAGAAGGAAGGAACCACCGGAGTAAAGCTAAGGGTGAAGCAGGCCACATTAACGACAGAGCCCTGAACTGAGCCTCTAAGTTAACAGGCTTCAGCAGGAAAGTGGCCCAGCGGGATGGGTGTTCAGAATCAGACGGTGGCAGCGCGACAGTGGCAGCGCAACGGTGACAGTGCGTGTGAGGGGAGCAGGTGGTGCGACCGAGAGGAACTTCCTGCGACAGAGTGACAGAAGGTGCAGCCTAACCTATGACCATGGCAAGAGGGGCAGACAGCGAAGAGGACCCTGAGGCCTACTTCGCAAGGTGAATTACGGGCTGCAGGTGAGATAGGGGAGCTGCTGAGTCATCTCCTCCCAGGTCTCTGTCAAGACTGTGACAGAAACGCCATTAACTGAGAAAGGGAACCTCCAGGAAGGGCCGGAGAAGGTGTCTGTCACCCCCATCTAGAGCTAGGCCTTCCTTAGCTCTCATAGGCAAGACAAGGACATGGTGCCAAAAAGAGAGGGTCCTGTCTAATAACCTCTAGGCATCAAAGAATTCACAAACATCAATGTTCCTCATTAAGAATCTGACTCTTCAAGGGCTAGCAAATGATAAGTACAAATCCCACTACTGCTGAACAGATTTCAAGACCTCAGAAATCTGTTATGCCAATAATTCTGCACAATCCCTATTGTATAGTTTTATATTCGAGGGGCAGTGCAACAGACCATACCAAGGTCACATAAAGAGAGATTCTGACATTATTAAACAGCCTCTCTAAATACACAGCATCTGTTGTAAGACGACTTCAGAAACACCCATGTCCAGAAGAAAGTATTAGCTGGCTCACCAATAATCTTTAAACAACCGTCAGGGTCAAACTCCCCAATGTCTCCAGTACAGAGCCACCTCTGCCCATTTTCATCTTCAAAGAAGTCCGCTTTTGTTTTTGCTTCATTTTTGTAGTATCCCATTGTCACATTCGGGCCACCAATAAGAATTTCACCCCTGGGATGTGGTTTATCTGTATTAAAGTATCCACCTAACAAACAGAATAATTTAGAGTTAATCCAGTATTTTTATCCTTATATGCATCATGTGAAAATGTGAAACTGTTAGTTTCTAAACAGGGACACCTAATTTCAATCCAATTCTAGTTTCCCAAAGGAAATATAGCAGATGCTATAAATTAACAAAACCCATCAACATAAAACTAGGTACAGAACTTCAGTTACTTAACCATAGAACTTACACTTTTAAACTACTATTTTTAAAAAAAAACTGCACTCAAAAATCCAACATCTATTGTATAAAATAATTACATATACTTCGCAAGTAAACACCTTTAAGAATTCTGTAGAAAATATCATACAAATAAACTAATAAAAGCATTAAACCATGCATTTAATAAATGAACAAATCTCCGTATAAAAAATCAAATTATTATGTACTTAAAAGATTTATTCCTTACAGATAATTTCAGAATAGTCAGAGTTTAAATGTATTAAACATTTTCATTAATTCTGCTAAAAGGTAGCTGAAAATTTCTATCTGAGCCTTAGAATCTTTATCTTTATTTTGTATGAAAGGGCATCCAAACAAATCATTGCTAATATGTACATGTTAACAAGATAAAAATTTTTAAGAGTAATTAGTAATTAAGTGGCATATAACAGGAGACTTCTATGAAATTATAATAAAAATTTCCTTCTGTTGATTCTTGGTTGAAGCCCTCAAGGAAAAGACCAAAAAAAAAGAAAGTAAAAATCTTTGGTTTCACAGAATAAATTTTATAAATTTGCTTCTCCAAAGTAAGAGTTATAATTCCTAATTAACTGACATTATTTACTTCTTACTTGTATTTCTGTAATAAAATAAGAAGCAAAATAAAAACGATCATAATTCTTCAGAATCATCTTGGAAACAAGCAAAGTAAATGCATTCATACAGCTCTGAATAAAATTTATGTATTAAAAGGGGCAAAAATGAGCACTTGAGTAATTTTATATTCTAAAATATGGAAGAAAATGAAGCACAATGCTAATTTTATCATTTAATACTAGACACATTAAGGCTGTGGTTAGAATATGTTATTACCTTCCTCCCAGTTCTTCAATTTGATTTCGCAGCAAATTAATGGTGCTCCCACTCTGCCAGTGTTGTAGTCCCAGACTAAGATGCAAAAGGAAAAAGTCTTTAATTACAGCAGGTAATAAATTGCTTTTTCTAAATTACCAAAAACAATGATTTATCCTCAATTTTAAGATATCCCCAGAGAATCCTTGAAAGCAAAAGTCACAAGCTGGTGAACAGCCCGCTGCCTGGACCACGCAGTTTTTCTTCTGTTTTGTTTTTAATCTAAATTGATTACTGGCACTTAAAAGATCAAGAGGTTTCACATACAAGGGTGGTGTCTCCAAGAACGCCTCTCCCCAGCAACCCCGACCGGCCAGGCTGCTCCAGTTGCCCCAGCCCCTCCCCATCGCATCTCCTCACAGCAGGGCCTGCTCCTCTCACCTAAGCAGCTGCCAGGTTCAGTTCCTAGCCTCTCTCTTAAGAAATGACAGAGCAGAACGGCTTATACCCACTCCACTGCCTATCAAAATCGACAGCTCTGCAGTACAAATAAGCTCTCCAATTTTTTCCCACGTGTCACTCTTTCCGCAGAAGACCTGGGAAGCCTCCCTCACATCAGTTACGCTATCACACCCTATCCACACTCATGCCACGCAGGTTCACAGACCAGGCATGGGATTAAGATCGCTAATGTTCAAGGACCTGGGAAAAGAACCCAGCATTATAAATTACTACTGCACTGTTTCCTCTTCAAAGATCATTGAAATAACAGAAATAAAACACCGATATTTAACACTTTACAGAGTTTTATATACTACAAACCCTAACTGATTAGTCAGACTTTCCAAGTAAATCTTAAAAACAGAAGAAATTAAATCCTCAGGAAAAAAGGAACCATAGATGCATGTATTTAAAGACTGCTTGTTTATCTCCTACAAAACTTAGATGCAGCTTCCAAAAATATATAAAATACAGAGAACATAACTGAAAACAGAAAAATATAAACAGAGGTAAACAGTACACAGAGGTTCTCAAGGTAAATAAAAAAAATCAGCAGTGAAAGGATTTAATATCTATCAGTATCTAGAAAATACAAATTAGAAATACAGCTTTTTCTAGTACTAGGAAGCAAAGTAACTTTGTCCCATAAAAGAGACGCATGAGGTGCTATGCGATTCATCTAGGAACCACCTGGGGAGCAGGTCACGTCCCCAATCCTGTCATCATGCTAAGCTCTGAAAACTGCATTATCTAGACCTTTCTCTCTATACTTTCTCTCCCCATACTTATGCCAACATCCCCTCCCCCAAGAAACATTTCTGAATTTCAGCTTTAATACACAAGCAACTAGACAAAACACATTAATTTTCTACATAAACAGAACTTAATAACTGATGTAATAAATGTATGTAATACAGCCAGTTACTTTTTACTAAAACTTCTTTTCCAGAATGCTAATTAGTTTTTTTAGTATTACCTAATTTAATAGGAAACACTCCCCTAGATTAATTACTATTAAATATACTTAATACATTCTAAAAGCTTGTATGAGTCATCACAGAACATAGAATTTACCATTATTGTGCTCGACTAATGTCTGAACCCCTCCTCTCCTATGCATTAGTAGAAAACAACCCACACCAAAACGCGCACGGAGTCACACCCAGCGGCGCTCCAGGCTGCGTGACACTGACCCTCTGTGATTGTTCCGGCCCCAGAACACTCGGTGAGCCCATAGCCCTGACCAACAGGACAGCAAAAACAGATGTTCATGAAGCGCTGTGTGGTTGCAGACAGCGGGGCACCGCCACACAACAGAAGCCGAATATTCCCACCTAGCAAGCTTCGAACTTTGCGGAAAATAAATCTAAAAAAAAATAAAATAAAAATTAATCAGAGAATCACAGGATTGTAAAGCTAAATGGGATGTCCCAAACCATTTAGACTAATTTCCTAGTTTTGATATTTAGTGACTTATCCAAGGTCACATACCCAATTCAAGAGATTTTCCTTGAGCCACTACTTAAATTTTTAAAAGCTCAACCAAGTTAGGAATATATGTTCTTCTCTTAAAAATTTTTCAAGTAGTTGAATTCAAAATTGGTTTAATTTTGTATAATAACGGAAAATCCTTTTTAATGGGCACGGCAATTTGTTTTACATCATTATATATTAATACTGAATAATCCTATTGTATCTTTATAAAATTGAGTATTAAAAGGAAATTAATTTTTTGCTTTAGCTTACTTCATTAGAAATGTGTATAAATTTATATACAACAATCTAACTTTTTAAAAAATTTCACTAATTCAAGTTCCAATGTGTTTATTGTTTACAAATTATCTCATGAATTAAAAAATTCAAATATTGAACTGAAATGTTTCTGAAAATATACTAAAAAAGATAACTTACTACCTTTAGCAAAAGAAGGGTTTTTTCTTTGTTGTTACGTAACTTTGAAAAAGGCAAAAACCAAGTGGCTATAATTTTTTTTAAAAAAACTTAACAGTTTTATAAGGTAGGTTATATATCTCACTAAAGAGATCACTAAAAGAAAGGCAGGGACAAAACATAAAGTTTTCAATAAAATGAAGCATTTGAAAACTATCACATTATTAATATTCCCATAAGTAATCTGAATGCCATATTTTCATTTTCTAAATTCTGAACTATTTTATAATTAAATCTACTTACTCTATTAGCACTACAAAAACACAAAATAGGTCTGTTTAAACAAAAGACATTAACCATATTTGGTTGCCACCTTATATTCATATGAATTAAGTTTAACAGCAAAGAGAAACTAATTCTCAAAATAATTAAAATCACATTAAGTGTCCATATAAAATGTAAGCATATGATTAAATAAAGTAAAATTTGAAGTGCAACTTTTTCAAATAAAATGGCCATCTTTTTAAATTGTTCGTATTGTTATGCAAGATAGGTTTTTTTTTAAAGAATCCCTCTAACCTTTTAAAATAAATTTATCTCCTACAACTACCTCAATTAACAGGGCTATTAATGTAACAAAATGACTAAATTATTAAGAGTGAGAGCCCTGATTTACCTGTCACACAGCGGAGTACTTCGCCCTTTTGAAATCTGTTCCATTTTATAATTATAGGCCAGAATAAACAGGTTACGTTGAAAACTACTCATTTCATTCACTTTATTCATGACATTTTTGTAGATTCGATCCATTATTTCCTAGATGTATAAAAATGAGTTAATACAGTTAATAATGCTACCAGCTGCCTTACACATATTAAAAGCTCCATATCAGATTAATATTTTTATCAATACTGAGACATTTTAAAAGATATTATATAGGAGCACATTTTTAAAATACAGCCACAAATTAGTTTAAAAATGAAGGTTCTATAAAAACTTTTAATAGCAAAAATCTATCTAGGCACTCATAGGTAGTGAAAAAAGAGACATAAAGAAGTTGGGGCAGTAACGTGTCATTACAATATTGATTTTTTTGTATTACTTTTCTTTACCTTATTTATTCTGAACTAAAAACTAAACTCACTAAATAAATAAACAAACAACTACATGAAATGGTTTTAGTTACAGCGTCCCACGTCCTTTGCTCTTTGGGATTATTTTGATTGGTTTTGCCTTTCAGTGCTGCACCGAGGAAAAATTTTCTCTGCTGCATTTTGCTTGCTTGGCCTATGACTACTATGGAGTATACTTTGATGACTTCAGAAAGTTTTTCCTCTACAATTTTAAATAATATTTAATTTTTATATGAACTGAAAACTTAAAACAAGATACTGCCAAGGAAACTATATACCTATAGAAATTCCAAAACTGTTGGTTATTTATGTTGATTTTGGAATAACTATGCAATTATGCTTAGATGTTGAGTGCTCAGGTATCTGATCGTAACCCCAACACTTTCAAACGACATCAGAAAGACATCAGAAAGCCACACGTGACTTGTGCTGAGAAGCAAAAATCATTGTGGCTCATTTCCACTGCTCTCACTCTCAGGCCCCTCCCCACCCGGTGCTCTATCAGGACGCTCAGGCCCTTCCAAGTGGCACCACCTTCTCTTCGCCCGAGTCTAGGCCAGACTTCCCCTGAGGGCTCAGGAGGTAATTATACTATTTGCTTAGAAGGAAGTAATCTTAAACCTTCTCTCCTATCTCCTGCCAAGCTTCAGGTTTCTACTGAAAGCAAACAAACCACATGAAAATAATTTGAACAAGAAGCTATTTGGAGAAAAGAGGTGATAATATGATAATACATAGAGAAGCTGAGAATAAGAGAAAAAAAGTAAAGCTAAAATAAAACTGAGTAAATCTGAAGAACTTAAAGCAATACAGAAAATCAGTAAAAAATAAATCCTACATAAACTACCTTGACAACAGTATCTTTTCCACTAGCATCTATGTCCTGTGGCAGATGGTACTTCTTTAGAACTCAGTATTAATTAGTGGTCAGTTCTTACCGGAACCGCTGCCATCAGTGTCGGCTTCAACACGGAGGTGTCCCCTTTGCTTCCTTTTTTTATTTTTGAAGACTATGGAGAGAGGAAGTGATCTACATAAAGTGATTCTTATTTTAAAAACTCAATGGAATTCTTAGATCAAAAAAGCGTATTATAAATTCATCATTTTAATTTACTTATATTCTAAACAGCAATTAAAAGGCAAGTGATTATTTTAAGATCATTAACTCTCATCTTCAAAATATAGTCAAGGTGATGGGGGAAATGTATTATAAAAATGATTATTATTATTTTTTTTTTTAGTATCGCTAAGTCACAGACATTTCATTTACCTGATCTGCTAAAGTCTGTGGTGAAGAGTAGCCTATGCAGCATCCATGAGAAAGACAGACAAGCTCAGCACTTAATTCTAAAACATGGGCCAGGGGCAGATATCCAATGTAAACATCTTTCTCTCTGTAAGAAAAGGGAAAGAGCAGAAGAAACTGTCAGGTGCTCTCTCAGCTGAAAGTGGCAACAGGAGGACCAAGCCTGAGAAGGCACAGGAAGGGCCTCGGGCATTAATATGACTCTGCTCCAGGCGGTGGCCTGCGTGAGAGGAGAGCGAGAGACAGAGACAGAGGCCCAGGCAGACACGGGGCATGTCAAGGAAAAAATACTCCGGCTCAACCTAAAATCGAGGAGGTAGACGCTCTAAGTACGTGGCTCTGTGTCCAGTCCTACTTGAGGGCACTCACTAATCAGTTCTAAGTACTGCAGAAGTGAAGCACTAAGTCGGAAGAAATAAAAGACAGGGGTAAAAAAAAATTAAAGGGTTCTTCTTTAGAAGGACAGAAGTAATCCCAGGAGAAAATGCTCCCTAAAGCTAGTGGGCTACCATGCAGAGCTCAAACAGAACCCACACAGTCTGCCAGGAATCTTACAGAAGAGATTCCTGTTCTGAGAGCTACATTAAATTATAAATAATAAACAATTATACCTTACATAAGAAAGTGTATATGGGTGCCTGTGTATGAGAGCATATATTCAGTATTTCAAGAACTGCCACCATCCTCAAACCGTGAAGGGTAACTGAAGCAAACTGGTAGAAAAGTGTTGCTCTTAACTCTTTTTCTGAAAATTAAGCATGAATAACAGAAATTTCTCTCCCCGCTGCCAAACTCAATTCCACAATAACCCATGTGTGTGCATGTGTGTACACGTGTGCGTAATTTCTATGCACAGGGCTTCAAAAATATCCCACCACTGCCTAGATCAGTCATCATCCTGTGGATTCCGTCTCTGGGAACGATTCCTTTACGATTCCAGGCCCATGAAACCCCACCTGGCCCCTCCCCCCGGCTCCCCCACTGCAGTGCACCCCTCCCCCGACCCCTCCCCCCCAACTTCAGAACCTCAATAAACACTTACTGGATATAGGAAGTTATTTGTTCACCTGAACTATAACATATTTAGATATAAAAATGACTACAGTTAAAATTTACACTTTTTAAGTAAAAAGTTAACTGTCAACAATGTTATCTATAAACTACATTGTAAAACTTCAAGACTATAACTGTTTTCTTATTAATTTTAATGTCTTTTTTTTTTTTTTTTAAGGAAATGCCTAGTATAAACAGACTCCACAGACGAATTCAACCATACATGACTAAATGCCGCGAACGCTGCTATTTATGCACCACGACATACCCCAGCCATGGGATCCTTTCCGCCATCCCCATGACTCCGGCAACGATGTTACTGTGGGAGATCATGACCCCCTTGGGCAGTCCTGTGGACCCGCTTGTGTACATGATCACTGCGATATCCGAGGGCGCGGGCGTGCTCTGCGGTTTGCTTTCTGTATTGAAGAAAACACACACACACACACATACACACATGCTTCAGGGAATTTAGCCGAAGCACCAATGTTTCATAATCACTTGTTTATTAACTCAATTCAACAATTATTCCTTGTAATCATACAGAGGTCAACCAAACAGATCAAGTCCCAGCACATAAGGAACATTTAGTCCAGTGGGGTAAACAAACATATAAAGCTATAACACAGGAAGAGCTATAAAAATAACTAAAGCAAGACAAGGTGAGAAGATCACAGTAGAAGCTACGCAGATGGAGAGGTCGGGGGAGGCCTCTCTGTGGAGTTGATACTTTAGTGAAGACCTGAAGACAGTGAGAAAGGGAGCCAGGGAAACCCTGGGGTGGGGAGACTGCTTCAAGCACGGAACAGGCAAGTGCGAAGGCCCCAAGGAGGAACGTGCTGGCATTGTGAAGGGCAGCAGGAAGTGCAGGGGGGATGAAGTGAGCGAGGGGAAGGTGGCAGGAAAAGAGGGTGGCACAGCAGCCAGGCCCATGCCAAGGACTTAGAGGACTGTGCTCTGGGGTGGACAGCAATGCTGTTTTCGATGGGGAATTGTCATCATCCTGGCCACGATGGCTTTGGCTGCTGCGTGGCTACCTAACTTAGGAAAGGAGGCACAAAGACAAAAAGCTATTCCAGCAATTCAACTAAAAATTAGCGTGGCTGGACAAGGAAGGGTACCTAGACATTTGCTAAAAATGTTCTCTGCTCAGTGGCCAAGTTAACACTTGGCTACACTCAGAATCCTGGCTCAAAAGACAATGCCCCCCAGATGCACAAGCCTGAGGACAACAGCCCATGTTCTACAGAGGAGACTCAGAAGTGGGTCATGGACGGCACAGAGGATCTGCCGACGTAATCCGGGATCTGCCCAAATGCGGACTTCTTACGTAAGTGAGGGGCAAATTTTCAACATGTTCCCCAGGGAACCCCTTCAACCCTTCTCTCCAACCTGCCCAGACAGACTTCTTCACCGATGCCTCCATTCAAGCCCACCCTTCCTGAAGCACACTCACTCCTCCGCCCCACCATCTCCTGGAAATGGCTCTCTCGGAGGTGACACGTGCTAAGTCAGCTAGTCCTGCAATCCCTGTGTTGTCTGACTCCTCCAGTCTCCTGCTCCTGCTGGCGACGCCTGCCTCGCTGGCACCCGTTTCCCTCCTTCCCCACTGCCCAGGCCTGGGTGGCACTGAACACACCGTTCTCTGTGGGTGACCTCGCCCACTCCACAGCAGTAATGAAAAGCTAACCGCAGAGCACCTAAGCTGTCTGTCATAGCAGCAGTTTAAACGGACATGCTAATAGCAGCGGATCTTGTCGCCTCTGGGGACTGTGGCTGGCCCCTCAAAGTGAACTGGGGAGATCTACAGCCTTGGTAGAAAAAAGAAAACACACACACACACACAAACTAACTGCTTCTGGCTTCTAAATCTCACAACTGAACTCCAGAGTGCCAGTCTTGTACAGGCTACTGCCCATTAGATAGTGACATCTGAATGTCCCACCAGCACCTAAAAGGCAATATGCCCAGAATGAACGTTAGCATAAGCTCATTGCAGAGCTGAGCCAATGCGTACACTGAATCAATCACTAATTCCCAACCATAAAGGAAGTACAACCCAACACCCAAGCAGCTCTCTCCGACACCCCTCAACACTGGCGCGCTCCCTGGCATCTTCTGGCACAGCTTTGAGAGGAGGGGCTCCCAGAGTCACTGTGCCTGGGTGTGCTCGTTGGAGGATAAAAGGATACACCCTCTGGAGGAAGTACAGTTGGAACCAGAAGTAAAAGGAGGGATCTAGGTTTAGCTATCTTTTACTACTCACAGATAATTCACATAACAAGTTTAATGCCATTATTTATAAAACTAACTTTAAACCACCCAGAACTATCAGAAAAAGGAAACAGAAAAACTGCATAAAGTAAAACGTGTCTTAAACTAATTTCAAATAAATACTACTGTTAGAACGTCCATAAATTTCTGTTTGGATGCTGCCTTAAGCCTCTCCTGAAAAGGCAGCGAGCTGTCCCAACAGTGGCCTGACTTCCCCGAGCGATGGAGGAGGAACGATTCTGGAGGACAGGGTCACTGCGGAGCACACAGGGGCTGGGGAGCGCGACCTACCCGTGTTCGCCTTGGCTCCCAGAGCCTGCACTGCGGCCATGGTGTGCACAATGACGCCCTTGGGGAACTCGGACCAGGTGGGTGGCTTCCCATCCACCGTGATGATGTGCCGCAGGCGTGGGACTAGAGAGACTATATCCTGGAAAAACACAAGCGTTCCTCCTGTTCGTTATCCTTTATGACACAGCTTAGCCAATGGTCCAGGACACAAGAACAGCAGTTTACCATATTCAGTGAATTACTAATTTCTTGCCTCGAAAAAAGGGGGAAGGGACTACACTGGCATGAATACCACTTTTTCCGATGCAGGAATACTGATCTGAAATTTAAATTACTATTTTACAGCATGAGATCTGCTGTGTGGATCCCTGCTCTTTGGTAAAAGGGGCAGTAAGGGGCTAATAAAGATCCAGGGGAAGGGGATGGGGTGCATTTGCAGACGTGTGTATTTTAAAAAACAAAACATCGGAAATTATTGTTTTCACAGGGAGGTATCTAGAAATTAAAGAAACCCATTTTTCCTGTAGTTCCATAAAGTCTCTCTTTTTCTCATTTAACAATATTCTGAACTCATAATGACTCAATGCTTCAGAAATAAAATTACTAGTTTAAAAATAACATCAAAATTACAAATTGATTAAAAATAGACTAGAAAATAGTTGCGCACAATGAAGCTGTAATCCCTTCACCTTAGCTATGAGCATATTAACAATTAATGTTAACTCTGTGCACTAACAGTATGTATATATGAAGTCTATTTTTTCTTTTCTAAAGGAATAAAATTATGATAGTCCTCTAAGTTTACAAAGACATTTTGGATTGTAAAGATAAAAGAACTAAGTATCCATAATAGAGTTCATGACACTGAAAACCCTAAAGATGGGGCAGTTATAAAAACCCTCCAGTCCTCACCTTCAACTTTGTTTGCAAAAGTTCTTTACTGGTAATGATGTTTGTCACCTCTGTTTCATTTAATCCATGAACAATTGCCGGGCCTCCTAGAGTCGCATACAACGTAACAACTATGCGGAAAAGAGAAGGGCACGTCAAATATTCGAACAGTACATGGGTCAATCGTTAGGTCCACAGTTTACGATCTAACTGTGCAGTGTTTTCCCAAATTATTTTAATATGCTGATTAACATTAGGCCTACTCACCCTTCCTTCCCTAATTTCCCCCAAGATTCCCAATATTTTAAAATAAAATAATTTTTTATTTCATTTTGTTTCACCTACAGATGTTTCTGTGGGACTGCCATATTGGAAGTAATTATATCCAACTTCTAAAATGTGAAATCTTAGTTGTTAACTACTTGGAACTAAAATACAAAAACAAAAAACAAAAAAAAAAACCCCAGTAAGATAACGCGTTGGAGATCACATTTAAGATATTACACATTATAAAAAATATCACCAATAAGTGTCATGTTACTTATTCTAAAGCAGAAAATCTAAAGAAAAACATTCTTAGAAATGCAAAAATTAAACAGATGGGAGTTTTGGGCTGTTGTATTTTTGGGGGTTTTTGGGGGGTTTTTTTTTGCCTTCTGCCTAATTCAAAAGAGTCAGACTTAAAGTGGCTTTGAGATCATTATTTTAAAGCTTCTCAAAAGAAACATTTTGTAAACCTAAACCTGAAAATAAACAGGCATGCCAACTTAAAAAACAAAAAACAGTGAAGGCATTTACAGCAAGAAATCTGGTAAATGTACCTTTCTGTTTCATCCAAAGGGTAAGACAATGTCCATACTTAGCATCACATTTTGGCAAGATGCTTCCAGGGCTACCTCACAGACTAAAGCAGCATGAATACCACTCAAATAGTTACAATATAAAAAATCTCTACTGCTTAGCCCTGTACCTATACCTGGATTTGAGTCCTGGAAGTGTTTCAGAAGCTAACTGTTCCTCTTAGAGATGACGTATCAAAATGACACTACCTTCAAAGGGGAAACCCTCCGTGATTGGTAGCAATGTGCAGGCACGGCTCCCTCAGCCCAGAAAGTCCCCTTACTACAGTGACTGCACCCTCTGTTCCTCAACTGGTTCCTCTTCCAAAACAGATTAATAATTCTAAGTTACCACAAGAAGTTCTCCACCGATTAAACGCAAGGTGAAAACTAACATTGGAATTTTAATCTTGCAAGAGTGAAATATTTGGAACAAAAGCCCGCGTCTTCTCGCCCACCACAGCGCAGGCCCACTCTTCCCGAAGGGCGGCAGGTGTACATACGCTGGAAGTTGTACATGAAGCAGGCCTGCGCGGCGATCATCCACTCGGCCCTGGTCTCACAGAAGATGGCGATGTTGGTCTTCGGCTTCTGGCCCAACATCTGTAAGCCATTCCCAAAACTGAAAGCACTGATGAAGACGTCTTCGTAGGAGAGCCAATTATAGTGTCCGAGAATAACCTGATAAAGCAATAAAAACATACAAACAGCTTTCAGTATAACCAAAATGTTAATTTCTAGAAAGCCAGGATGTGTTCTAAATTTTGACAAATCAGAAAGTTATGTTTACATGTAATTAAACTATTTTTAACAAAAAGCCAGAAAGTGGTTTTCAAGTGAAAAATCTATTTTGAAAATTAGCTTTTTTGTGATATCTTCTATGACAATTCAAATTTTATGCTAAATTTTCAACTAATTTTTTGAAGGGTATTAGGGTTGTTCTCTTTTCCCCAAAAAATATCCAGGGCTTGACAGGATCATAAATGCCACCCTTCTGGCCCAAGGGTCATATACTAATAATTCATGTATAGATTTTATTTACTTAAAAGGATCTGTACATTAGTTGAAAAGTTTAGCCCAGTATCAAGTACTACTGATCCAAAATTTCACTTTCCCTTTACTTATTAATTCCTGGATTTCAATATCTGATGGTAAAACATGATTCACAGAGAACTGGCCAGACCCAGGCTAATAGAAATGTTTGTGAGTGTTCAATTTGAATTGCTGCATCTGATGCTGGATAAGCCAAGTAAACAAGTCTATTTCTGTGATCAGGCGGGGACCAGTTACAGATTTCAAAGTCCCCCTGTCGAAGCCTTAAACAGTCACTGGCACTGCCAGACTGTCAGCATTTTATTTGTGCTTACCAGAGGTTCAGGTAACACTGAGTCTAAATTAGTAACAATCTCCTTTTAAAGCCTGTTTACATATTTTTGTCTTTAGGAATTTTCTCCAACTTAGATCAGACTGTAAGCCCCCAGCTACGTACAAGCTGAATTAAAAGATCCTCTTACTGAAAAAATATGAATAGTTCTCAAACATGGCTTTGCTATCAATATATGTGCCACACCTTGAAACCATCTAACCATAATTATTTTCAAAAATGCACACAACATTGAAGAGATTTCCAGAGACTTGATGAAAATTTAAAAATGGGAAAAGGGTAAATGCTGCCCTCTAGTGTTCTATTCCATTAATATACTTAAGAAATACTTGATGGATAACACAACTGTATTTAAAACACTTATTTATCTTAGCGGTCCCAAACTCTCACCTTGCTCTGCACCCCCACGAAATGCTCAGCACAGGGAGCTCCAATGACTTCAAAAGGAGCTCTGTGAGGGTGGGAAAGACAGATGAGAATTTGGCTGAAATGTGCAGGCACTGGATTATGATTATTAAGACTTTTATACTCCAAAGGTAAGCATGAGCTTCCTCCTAGATTCTGGAATCTAAATGATTGGCTTTATCACTTTCTGAGAATATATGTGCTCCAAAAAGGTACTAGATACACGATCCAAATAGGTAAAGCCATATGATGGTGCCACCTTGTGGCAAAGAAATCAAATCATGAGTTTCATTCAAGTAGCGCCAAAACCTGATGTTAATGCCTTAAAATACTGAATCTTCTACTAGTGATCTTTCCCATAAATATTACATTTAGAGCACCCCCATAATTTTATCTGACTTGTGCTGTAAAGGTTTCCAACCCTAACTCTGCCCCAGGTTAAACTCATCCATGCCGTGCCCTATACTTCTGAGCACTGCTAAAGAACACCAGCCTTACCAAACGCAGAATCACAGACCCCACCAGCCCGCCGCCCAACCACGCCACGCTTCCCTGGCATACTCATTCTCTCACCCTCTCAAACGCCATTCTGAAACCTGCCCTCGCCTCAAATATCCTCTACCCTCTTCCTCCCTTCTCCACTTTCAGATGATGGTAATGATTCGTACTTCACTGAGAAATTAGAAATTAAACAAAGTCCCTTAACTTCCCACCACCAAGTTCAATAACCTCCGTACCCACACTCTTCGCAGAGTCCCTCCAGGGGTACAATGGCGGAAGTGTCCCTGACAAAAGCCACACTCACAAGGACTGTGCTTTGAAAAGCATCTCAAATTTCTGTCTCCTGTCCTGCCCAGCCCTAGTCCATCTCTCCCCTGAACTAATGAATGCAAATGGCCAGCCTGCTTTCATTCTTATTCCCCTACAACCCATTCTCGCTAAAATAGCAGGTGGTTTTAAAATATATATATATTTTTTTATACACACACACACACACACACACACACACGTCAGCTTACTCTCTGCTTAATACTCTGCAGTGCGTTCCCTGCCCATCAGCATGGAGCCCAAAAACCTTACCCTGGCCTGCAAGGCCCTGGGGGCCCAGCGCTGCAGGTGTCCCTGTGCTCATCCCAAGCCCTCTGCCCGACTCACTTCCTATAAATACAACATTGTCCTTTCTGTCCTTCAAACTGGATGGCCCAGGGCAAGAACTAGGAGGCCCGCTCTCTCCATGTCTGAATGCCTCCTAGACTCTGTCCCCCCAAGTGCCACCGCCAGCTGGGCCCGTTCCTGCTTTAGAGCCACTGCACACGAGGGTCGTTACCCAGACCCTCCTCCTCATTCAGGCCTCCGTGTAGCCACGGCCTACAGAGAGAGGCTATAACCGATTTCCAGTCAGCTTTATTTCTCCCCATTACTTAGTAAATCTATTAACACTATCTATTGCCTCTCTTCCACCCATACAAATAAGATCCACTAAGAGGAGCCTGTGTGTCTTGTTTATCACTGTCTCCCCGGTGCCTACAATAGTACCTGGCACACAGTAGGCACTCAGCAATTATCTGCTAAGTGTGTGGAATGGGTGGTGTAGTCAAACACAACTTCAGTTCACTCTGCGCCTTGAGGAGTCTTCCAACCTCTCTCTTCCAGCAGCCGCAGTTTTTTTAAAAAAGCTTTAAAAACAAACCATATCCATCTGATCACTTAGCTACTTCTGTTCTGATCATCACTCAATGGGACACTTCCTTTGCCTATGACCTCTCAAATAGTCTTAACTGTGACCCACAGAAGACTATATAAATATGTGGGATTTTCCTGAGTCAGGAAAATGGACACCTGGTGAGGGGTGTTTGAGTGGTTTCCTCGTCTGTACGCTTACGGGGAGGACTGAGATGATCCCTGCGGCCACTGTCCTCTCTCATGTGTAACGGGCTGGATTTTTACTCCATGACGGTATGACACACATGTGTGTAACACCAATTATCACTCAGAAGATCACTGCCGGGGACATAAGAATTTCCTTTACTTTGTTGAGGAACATGTGAAATTAGACATTTGATAATGCTGACAATAAGTCTGTTATCTCAAAAGGAAACTATAAAAACAAATAAAGAAAACATACAGAACATTATAAAATAAAAGCACACAAATATTTAATGATTCAGGACCTTGAAGAATGAGAGTCTATTAAGATCAAGTTTCGAATAACTGAGAGCCTAACCTGAGAAACAATTCCAAATTATATACCTTCCTGCCTTTTTCAGCAAAGTACAGCTGGCTTCATTTAGCCTCTCTCTCTGCAAATACAAATCATTACAAAGGAATTTTTGTAAGGGAGGCACAGAAAGTGCACATCTTCAAGAAATCTGGATGGTTAGTAATAATCATGATGGCGGTGATGATGAAGGCAGGTAACCTTTACTAGCGTTTGCTGTGTGGTCAGTGTGCTGCAAGAATTAGCTTATTCAACTCCAGCAATAACTCGAGACAGCTGCCATTATTATGCCTATTTTACATATGAGAATACTAAGGCACAGAAAAGGTATACCTTCTCCAAATCAAACAGCTATTAAGTGACGTGTTAAGAGCATGACCCGGGCAGACTCATTCCAGGAACTAAGTACTAAATCGCAGCGCTCCCGCTGCACTGGGGAAATGAGCTGGGATGCCATTGGGTAGGGGCAAGGTGGCCCGCCTGTTTCCGAGTGCTTCAGCTGCTTTGTGCGAGCTGGTGAGTAGAGGGGGCCAGAATGGAAGCCCAAGGCCTGTTTGTAAAAGCGGGGAGAAGGTGGCTCTAAGAAGGAAAAAAAAAAAAAATCAGACCTCTAGTTTTCTGCTTTAAGCCATTTGGTGCGGATGGAGCCTCTAACACAGGGGGCTGACAGAGAGGAACGAGCAGGGAAAGCAAGCCCCAGTTCCGGCTGGGGAGAGCGAGGGGAGAACCGCACCAACTGCACAAACCCCGGCCCAGAGGCCAACCACTGTGTAACTGGCTACAATGGCAGTGTCCTAGTAAGTCAGAACACAGACACTGCAAGCAAGTGTAAATAGGATAAGGAATGTGACACTGCAGCAAGAAATGATACAAAGGCAGACAGGAAGAGGGGAAAAAGCAAAGAATTACGGAGTTCTATTATCTTTTTGAATTAATTTAGAAGGAATGTCAGGGTGGTATCTCTTTTTAAGCACTCTGATTATATAATTCCTTCTGTTTTCTTCTTTCTAATGTATATAAAATATAAGAAAAAATGCATAGTGTTTCTGGTAGGTAGAGCACAATATTTAAACCAGCCTTGTGCTCTTTTCTGTTCCACTGTAAAATTATTTTATTCTTTGCAACTCTGTTCTGTTTCAGGCACAGGTACTTCAGAGCTGCTCTGGAAACCAGCAGCTTCCCTGTTCTGCATTTCAACAGACACCAGACAATGCAACTGCCCCTGGGGAGGCTGCAATCAGGAGACACTGACACACAGTCCAGGTGCTTAACTCTGCGACAGTCTTATAAAACCATATGACACTTAAAATAGTGACAATAGACCTGGAAAAGCTCGCCGGCCCCAGAAAGCTGCAGCCACTGCTTTTTGTCTGTGCCCCTAGACAGCGACCTGTCTGGGTGCTGCTGGTGGCCCCCTTACCGTGGGTAAGATAAGAATCATCACGCTGCCCTTTTTTCTTCCTCTTTTCTTCCCTCAGTAGCTCAAAATAGACTTTCAGGATAAGATGGAAAGAAAGCTTCAGAGTTATTAACTGGCAATAATGGTTTGAGTATCTTTGCTTCAACCATATCAGATACTTTCTAGGATTTATTCCCAAAAGCAGCCCCTCAAAACTGGGGGAAACTTTGAGATACTGCTACATCATTAGCTTTCTTTCCCAACCAACCAAGGACTGTCTTCAAATACGGAAACTATGAAATGGAGACACTTCATCAAAAATAAGTGTGCGCTCCACATTGGCGAGCACCCTGGGTAGAAGCCACAGCACCTGGGCGACCGCCCTCTTACATTGGCTGGGAACGGTCCCCTCTTCATCAGCCTATCTGAGCAGACGCCGTTACTGCTGCAATCTGATGGGCGGAAATAAGAAACCAAGAGGGAGACAAAAGCCCAGCTGTTTAACGCACAGTGGAGACACACACCCAGTGTCCAGCAGGAAGACCGGCCCACAGCTGCCACACAGACCAACAGAATCCAGCCTCAGAGGGCCTGCGACCGCGCCCCTTCTCACTGAGGAAGGCTAACCAAAAATGCCTGCCTCATTCAGTACACACAAAACCTAAAACTTAACTTACATTCTATTGAGCCTAATTTCAGACAAGGAAAGTATGTTTTCTACATCAGTTTATAGTGACTTCTGAACCTCATGGCAAACGTCAACAGTAAGGTAGACAGACCTGAGAGTAATGTAGTACAAACAGAGAAAGTTGCTGACTAAAAAGTTTTCCTCACCTTCTAACTTTTCTACTTGCGATCAAATACTTTTTCGTTGAATAACACTGAATGCAAAGGCACCGTGGTCAGAAGGCATGATAAGCCACGTGTACAAAGACATAAACAAGACCCCCCTGGGGGGAGGACTTTTCTGTGTCCCTTGTGTTACCTGGCCACACGTAAGGAACAACTATGACAGCACTAGGATTTTACTTTGTCCTGATGATACTGATACCTGAATTACGAAGAAATTTCATATTCACCATGTTTTTCTCCTTTTTACAAATTTGGAAAACAGTTTGTTGTTATGAGTATTCAATGATGACTAAAAAATAGTCCTAGCCCCATTAAATGACTAGAATGTGTGGGATAAGCTTCCTACTTAATATGACTTCTGTTATAATATGCTTAGATTAAAAATGAGAGAACCCAATCTTTGATTTCAAATAGTACTTATAACTACCAGATCTCTCAGAGACAGAACCAAGGCTCATATACCATAAAAAGTGGCAAGTAAGTATGACAAAAAACAGACATCACTATGATAAAATACGTTTTGCAGATTATAACCTACAGGCTACAGAAGAATAACCATATGATTTCAACTTCTAGAAATGTGCTATTAACTCCAGCTAGATCTTAGGTTAATTTAGTAGGAAAAAAAAAATCATGTAAGTGAGGCAAAATTAAGTCAGTAAAAGAAATAGGGAATATGCCTTAAAAATGGCGTGACCATGAAATTTATCCAAACCACTTCTGAGCTGTAAAGGGGAACTAATAATGTCAGAACAACAAGCATAAATCAGGGCTGCTCCAGGCAGAACAAGATAAAAGATCACTCTATTTAAAGGTGAGGAGTATTTACAGATTCCTGCCTAGAGTTAAACAAATGTCTGTAGTTTCTAGGAGTTACTGACATTAGCTTGCTTGTCATCGCGTATGTTTAGAAGAAAAGGACTCTGAAATTCATATGGTAAGTGCCAAAATTAAAGGACCATTAATTAAGTTGCACAGCGTCCCCCAGTCCTGCAGTAGTGAAGGAGCTCTGCGTATTTCACTCCCTGGTGTGAATCCCCGGACTTTCCTCCGACCCGAGAGCTCCTTCATGAATGATCTGAAAAAAGCAGTTGGAGTCAGGATGTAGTTTGGGGAAAAAAGGATAAGGGGTAACTTGGCTAAACAAGTATTAAACGTATAATCTGACCAAATCACCAACCAACTACAGGTCTTCTTACCGCCTCTAGGAAAATTTTAACTTCAATTTTTACCTACAGGAACATCAAGAACTGCTTATAACAGAGTCACGTATCCAAGTTCAAAAACAGCATTTTCGTGCCATTCCTACACTTACTACCCTTCACAGTGCTGCACCACCCCATCATGGTAGTCTGTATTCACTCATAATTTTTCCCATTGAAATTGCAGCTATAATAAAAGTTAGAGCATTTCCACTAGATGCCACAAGCTGTTCTAAGCACACTGCATATGCGTGTGTGTGCACATGTGTAACACATCCACTTAATCCTCTCCTTCACCATGGGAGCAGGGATTGGTTAAAAGGGGATGGAGCAAGACAGCCCAGGTTCCACTTCCAGCTGCGCCACCTGCTAGCTGCAGTGTCCTTGCGCAGGCACCCAACCTATCTATGCCTCTCTGCGGTCATCTGTAAAGTAAGGATGATACCGCTAACTCGCAGAGCTACTGTCAGTCTTAACTAAGTTGATATATGTAAAGCTCTTAAAACAGCCTGGCTCAAAAAATGCTTATAAACATCAGCAGCGATCATTATCCCCATATTACAAGTAAAGAAACTGAGGCAAATGTGTAACTATGTCACACAGCTAGTAAGTAAAAAAAGCCGAGATTCAAACCCAGCCGTAGTCTGGATGCAGCGCCCAGGGTCTTGCCCACAGCATCACACTGCCTCTGAGGATGTCTTACCCCTGTTTCAAATCAACAATGGCAGGTTCTTCTGTGTTTGTGAGAAGACATTCTTAAAATCCATGCAGGACAAGGGACCAAGACACTGTGTGTTCCCAGTGGAAGCTACACCAGAGTCAGAAGTCGCAGTTCCCAGCCTAAAACCCAGGGCAACCTCAAGCACACACAGGTACTTTTGGAACTACCAAGAACTTTGGGTTTCATGCCCAGAACTGCTCTAGACGTTCTCTTCCAAGCCCCAGGAGGCATGCAGATTTGGAAGTGCCCCACACCAGTGAGCGTTCTCAGTATCTTTGTGAAAATTCAGGACGGCTCAGTGCCAGAAAGTATAAAGAGGTTAAGGACACAGGCTATCCCCCTTCCAACCCTGTTTCTCTTGCCATGTCAGCACATTCCAATAGAAGCAGACCAGGCTTGTCCCTTGCCACCACCCCTAAAAGTACATTTTATGCAGAGAAAATGCAAAGGCAATGAAAGATCACCTTACCTTTTTAAAAATTTTTCCATTTGGTTGTACTTCATCTTCCTCATTTAAAACTTCACGGGTTCCCAAGAGTCTCTTGTCCTTGAACTTGGTCTTTGCATACATGAAGACTTTGTCCAGTGTGTCACACCCAGGGTGCAGCACTGAGGCCAAGCCATTCAGACTGTTAACAGATCTGTATGCAGACCCGGGGTTCGAATTCACAGGTTTTGCTTTAATTTGGTTTGATTTTTCTTGTCTTGACTCAGACAAAAAATAATATGGAATGTATGTTATAATAGTATAAAGTGATATTATAAAATGTATGAAATATAAAAGAATGGGGTTGATGGTCTGTTTTAGCTTCATGGTAGATGGTTTTGAAGATACGTGGTTATTCATGAGTGCTCAAGAAGTAGGATTAACAGATTTCCATAAGAATCTAGAAGGAAGAGAAAGAACAATATTAGTTCAAAATCATTTTTAAATAGCTTAAAGAAAAATTCTTCATATTAGATAGGTAAATGAAGATTTTTTTTTTCCCCCATCAAGCAGCAGCTAGTATACTGGGCCCAGTGAAGGCCTGTCCATGCCTGATACTTGTAAGAGACTCACCTGTACCATACCAATTAACAATGGAGTTACCAGAGAAAAGCTGCCACATCATTCCATAAACAGGTAGCTTTTCCAAACTAACCCCAAGTATCCACAAACACTTCCTAGTAGTGAGGAGGGAGCAAGCCAGAAGACCTACAGAAGAAGGGACACCGAGAAGGCACCCATTTCTTGTTCTTCGGTCTCATTACATTAAGGGTGGCAAGCACCACGACACTTGCCTCTGCTGGCCCTGAGCAGCCGCTGTTCACCCCTGCACTCCTTCCCAGGGAGCCCCACTCCCTCGCTCTAGGCAGCAACCAGCCAGCTGGAGCTGGCAAACGTGAAATTCACTTCCCATAGTGGCTCTAGGTAGTCTTCCATTTAAGCCATTAAACTGTGAAGCAAGAAGGCAGTAAATTTTGGTCATTTTATACTCTGCATTCATCAGATCTTCCGAAAGTCTTACTGTGTGTGAGGTATATTGGAAGCACAGGAATTTAACAGTGAACGAAAGTCTAAGTCCTTTCCCTCGTGAGACCAGCGCAGTCCTTGGGAGGGGAAGACAAACACAGGGCATGCAGCACACAGACTAGGCTGCGCCCTCCGCGGAGCAAGGGAAGGTGCACACTGCAGGAAAGGAGCCTCACTGAAAACAGGCCAGCCAGCAATTACTAAACAAACAAACAGACAAACACCAGCAAAGCTGTGGAAAAGGAGGGGGGGAATGAGAATTCAGAATCAGAATTCCAAGCTGCTAGAAGACATCTAAA
Source organism: Pteronotus mesoamericanus (assembly GCF_021234165.1). Lineage (NCBI taxonomy): Eukaryota > Metazoa > Chordata > Mammalia > Chiroptera > Mormoopidae > Pteronotus > Pteronotus mesoamericanus. Next base: position 5,432,564 of record NW_026555277.1, read on the forward strand.
TATCCAGTTTAAACGAAAAAAGTTACCAGGTAGACAAATAAACAGGAAAGGTTGACCCATATATACATAGGGGAAAAAAGGCAATAGAAATCATCCTTCAGAGGGCCCAAATGTCAAATTTAGTAGACAAAACATCGGAACAGCTACTATAAATATGTTCGAAGAATTAAAGAAAACTACGCTTAAAAAAATTAGAAGTCCAACTCTGCAGTTTCACAAGATAAAAACACCTCCCAATCTGCGCATGCACAGCTGGTGAGAAGCCGAGACCCCCTTGATCCCAGGGTTCTGTTCTCCACACCCGGCTGTTTCCTGCCAGTGCTAAGCGGTGCTCTGGAGACTGAGTCCAGAGAATCTGGGTTTTTGCCATAAAGGGCATGGGGAGCCATTGAAGGCTTCTGAGGAGGAAAATGGCACAGTGAAAACAAAGGGTCCTGCCACCCCCAGGAAGCCAGAGCTGCAAGAACAGATGCACGTTAACGACCCAGGAGAAGGACATCGTCTCATGAAGTACTCCCACTGAAATTTCATTTTATGTGTTTGAGTTATGAATTTAAAAATAAATCTATGAGTACTAAAACAAACCTATCTTTATCTACAGATGGTATGATTAGAAAGCCCCAGAGGACTTCCAGCAGGGTAGAAACGCATACTGAACTACTTCAGGGTAAAACATCATGATGTCTCTAATTTTATATCACAGCACTTCAGTTAAACTATGTAAATCAAATAAGGCAAAACATTAATAATTGTTAAACCTAAGTAGTGAGTATATGGAGATTCATCATACTGTTCTCTCTACTTTTCTGCATGGTTAATACAGAAAAAGGCTTAAAATGTGCACCCCCCCCCAAAAAAAGAAAGAAAATCCTAAGAAACCCACTAAAAAACTAATACAACAAAGAGTTCAACAAAGATTGCAGGATGTAAGGTGAATGTACAAAAATCAATTGTATTTCTATGCACTAGCAATGAATATTCAGAATAAGAAGTTAAGAAAAGAATTATATTTACCACATTTAGGATGAGCTGTATCAAGAAGCACAAAATTTGCACTGTGAAACCACGAAAATTGTTTAAAGATACTAAAGATGTAAATAAACAGAAAAACATCCTGTTTATGGTTATAGGACAATATTGTTAAAATGGCAGCATTCCCCAAAGTGATATACAGATTCAACATGATTCTTACCAAAAGTTTTGCTGGCCTTTGTACAGAAATCTATAAGCTAATCCTCAAATTCAAATGATAATTCAGAGTAGCCAGAACAGCCAAAACTTAATGTTGGAAAAAAACAAAGTTGAATTCAAAACTTGCTATAAAGCAATAGTAATCAAGACAGTCTGGCACTAGCAAAAGAATAGACCATACTCGTCTAGACCAATGCAATTGAATTCAGGGTCCAGAAATAAACCCTTATATTATGGACAACTGATTCGCAACATGACAAGACAATTTGGTGGTAAAAGAACAGCTTTTCAACAGATGGTACTGTAACAACTGGACATTTAGATATACAATAACAAAAAGAGACCCCTCATACCACACAAAAAATTTTAACTCAAAGTGGACCATATAAGAGCTAACACTATAAAACTAATAAAACTAAGTACTGATCGCTGAGTGTAAACAGCACTTGAGGAGAGTACAGTGCAAGGTAGAGGCTAGTCCTGGAATTTTCTGAGTCTTCTCAGACCACACAGCAACTCAGGATCTTCACGGCTGAGGGGAAGGAGAGAAGAATGGAGATTTGGAATAGATGGCACCGCGCAGCCCCAACAAGACCAGAAGCAGGAGGGGCTCAGGAAGTAACCAGCCGCCCCAGCAGAGCGGCTGAGGGTGAGGGCGTGAGGGCGTGAGGGCAGGTGTGTAAGGCCCCGAACGGAAAAGGTCAAACTGCTGTGGCTCTGAGGCTGGGGAAGGAACTTAATTTGTATTCTAACGTATACAGTTGCATAGTTTTAGAAAATAAGTGTATACAGAGAATAACTAACCTGAAGGCAACAGAAACCTGAAGCAAGGAAATCAATCTTAAAAAAACTGAAATAACCTCGTACTCCTAGACCAGTGAGGAGGCTGGGGCGGTGAGGCGTACAGCCAGCAGCGGGACTCCCAGCGCCGACGGCCCAGAGGCCGGCAGCAGCGGCAGTGGGTCCTCCAGGCCTCCCCACTGAAATCTTCCTGCTCAGTACGGTGAGGACCAACTGTGCCCGAGTCCTGAGCAGAACAAAGTCACGAATTACCACAGTGGCAGTGAAAGACAGGAAAGAACTGTGGTGCCTTCAACCAAGACTGAATGGCTGGTCAGTGGCTGGATGGTTGGTAGAACGGAGATGAATACAATTCTTGAAAATAATGGGTTTAAGTTGCCAATGAGTCATTCAAACACATAAAGTTTGAAACTTAAAAGGGGTCAGAGCTAGAAACACACAAATTGGAGTCATAAAGAGATGGGAAATGAGAACGCCCAGCGAGAACACGTAGGAAATCTCCAAGATCAAGTTCAAGGACAGAAAACTTTAAAGGGGTCCTGGCTAGGTGGTTCAGTTGGTTGGAGCATTGATCCATACACCAAAACGTTCTGGATTCAATTCCTGGTCAAGGCACATACCTAGGTCACGGTTTGATCCCCAATCAGTGTGTATACACAAGACTGATATTTCTTTCTCTCTCTAAAATCAATAAACATATCTTTGGGTGAGGATTAAAAATAGATAAATAAATAAATGTGAGTAGTCTTAGCACAATGATTAAAAGACAAAAAAGGAAACTAAGGGAAATCACTGCCAAGACTGAGGAAGCAAATCCCACTGAAAAGACAATACAGTTAAGAACTCGGAGAACAGTGTCACCAAAGGCATGGGAGGAGAGCCAAGGAACAAGTGTTCAGTAGTGTCAACACGACCGAGATGTACCAGTCACAGGCACATAAGATGTTTAATTCTTCTAAAATGTTTTAGATAAGTAGAATGAACCTTTGGCCAATTGCATCCTGCTTCCCGGAGTGGGATGGAAAATCTAGAGAATGAGGAAACCGGTCACAGGCACTTTATTGTGTTGCCCCACACTAGAATGAGTACCACCTTTCGGAAAGTAAAGTTGGACCATTAAATCTGTTCATCTTTTCCCTCACAGCTTCTAGGTTCCCAGTAGTGAAGAAGGCCCCCTCCATCCCAAGCTAAACTAATGGTCACCTGTATTTTTCATAATATTTGCAAATTTTTTCATTTAGATCTTTAATCAATATAGTGTTTATCTACACAGTATAAGTTCATTTTTCAAATGAACTGCCTGAAACAATTTATTAAATAAGCCACCCTTTTCTCAACCAAAATATCACCTTCAATAAGTTCTCACTCACATGTGGATCTGCTGCCTGGATGCTATTCATTTCATGGATCTATCTGTCTACTGCTTTGCTAATACCACACTACTCCAAGCACAGGAGATTTGCAGCAGTGTTTCTCAACTGTGACCCAGGAACCAATCACATCAGAATCACATTAGAGAATATTTAAAATGATGACCCCTCAGACATGTCTTGTCCCCCTTCCTCGCTTCCCCAATACCTATAAATTGAAAACTCGGGTGGCAGGCTCATTTTTAAATGGCACCTGCGTATTTTTATATACACTAATGCTTCAGAACTTATTGCTTTAAATATCTGGTAAGACTCTCAGTATCTTTAGTTTCCTATCAACCCTTACAGATTTATTCTTCTACATAAATGTTAAAGATTTAACATTTCTGTGATAAAACAATTAAAATAGCAAAAGGAAAAACAATATTCAGGAAAAAAGTAACATAACAAAATATACAAAAAGCTCCTAAAAATTAAAAAAAAAAAGTAACAGGAAACTGGGCAAAGAATTATGCACAGAGAAGCCAAGAAAAGAGGAAATGCAGATGGTTACGACATATAGGCAATATGTTCTCCTTAACTAGGAGATCGAGATTAAAAGGAAGCCACGCCAATTTTCATCCAGCAGTTTCACAAATACGTAGACGACCACAATATCCAGAGTCCGCCGAAGCAACCTGGCAGTCTTTAAAACACACACATGCTTTGCAATCCCACCTTCAGAACTCTAGCCTGCAGGAAAGCAAGTGCATATTAAGCACACATGAACTAGGATTCAACTATTCACTTACTCCGCAAACAATGAACACAGACTTCACACCTGACTCTCTACCAGAGAACGGAGTCACAGTCATGAACAGACCATGAACAAATTACTAAATACCCTGAGGTTACAGGAGCTAACAAAGCAGGCTAAAGAGAACGGGTACCAGCGCGGAGGGGGTTGCTGCTTTATTATGAGGTGGTTAAGCAAAGGCATCTTGGATGTTACGAGCAGACAGTGAGAGAGGGGGCCACATGGGCACCTGGGAGAAGAGCATTCTAGCTGAGCCCAGGGAGGACGGGGGACAGAGAAAGGAGACGAGGCTCCAGAGCACACGGGAAGATGGGGCCAGATGCTGAAAGGTCCAGCAGACCACTGTGAGAACTGGCCTGACAAGAGTGAAATCATCTGACCTACCGTGAAAAGGATGCCTCTGGCCGCTGAGGAAGCAAGGAGACCAGCTGGGAGCCTGAGCAGGGATTGGAGGTGAGGTTACAGCAGCTCAGACCAGAGGAAGGATGAAGGAAATAGTGAGAAATGACCCAATTCTGACTGTTTTGAAAGTGCAGCCTCACATACAGTGAGAGAGAAGAGTCAAAAGTGACTAAGGTTTTTGGCTTCAGATATTGAAAGGAAAAACAAAAACAAAAGCAAGCTGCCATTTACTGAGAAAGGGAAGACTGCAGGAGAAGGGGGTTTGAGAGGGTCGCTCCTCTTCGTGAAAGGTAACTTTGGGAGTTGTCAGCACGGTGACGGTATTTACAGCCCTGGCTTGGGTTCCTTTCCTTATATGGAGCAAGGGGAAGCACTGGAGCTGGGTCAGGTGACTTGTGGTGAGCAGACGAGCACCAGAGAGTGGTCCTTTCCTGGGAGAACCCGGCAAAGCGGAGTTACCTTTTGGTTTGCTCTTAATAAAGACTTCATAAAGAGAAAGTAAAAATTTTATTAAAATTACTTCCTGTGCTCTATATATCATCAGGTCTTTGATTACTTTGGTCAACCAAGTCATCTTAATATCAAAAGAGCTAAATTTTACTTAGAACTATTTAATTTTCTGTGTTTGCCTGTGAAGTCTTTGTCACTACAATTAAGTAGATAACTAAATATTCACAGTGAGTGACCTACGATCCTATGTGACAGAATGTTTTAAAACTTCTGATATTTGACACACTTTCCATTAAAAAAAATTAAACTGTGTATTTCATAACCTGAAAATAACTTGGGAGATTTTTCAGAAGGAACCCTGGCCAGGTAGCTCAGCCGGTTAGAGCGTCATCCACATATACCATTAGGGCACACACAAGAAGCAAACCATGAACTCATCAACAGGTGGAACAACGAATCAATGTCTCCCTTCCCTTTCCTCCCCTCTCTAAAATCAATAAAAATATTTTTAAAAGGATCCCTGAAATATTTCAAAAGACATCTCTGTCTTATAAAAAGGGCGGAAATAAAATTAATTAGGCCTATTTGATATACTAAAATTACATGGAAATTTTTGTCAAATAAATAATTCGTCCTGGCTGGTGTGGTTCAGTGGATTGAGTGCCAGCCTTAGTACCAAAAGGCTGCTGGTCCAATTCCCAATCAGGGCACATGCCTGGGTTGCGGGACAGGTACCCAGTCGGGGTGTGCAAGAGGCAACCCACTGATGTTTCTTTCTCTCACATATCAATGTTTCTCTCCCTCTCTCCCTCCCTCCCCCTCTCTCTAAAATGAATGAATATAATTATATTGTATTTATATGCATATATTGTTGTTAAAGATGAATGTTCCAGAAATAATATAAAATTTCTAAAAATCTACAATACCCTGATATGTTTTCAGCTGTGATTCTAGTTATCTGAAAATGCCGTGTTGCAGAGAAAAGCAAATTTGTCAACTGCAATGCAATCAGAGATCTTTCACCATGTCATTTTCAGTCTGTCATTTACGGAGAGTCATCATTACTCATACTTTTTTGCAAACATGTTTCATCTTCAGAGGTTCATGAAGAAGACTCTGATACTCTAAAATACAGCTTTCTGATCAATTTTAAGATCCTGCCTTTGAACTGGGTAAGGATTTGCAGCACTTCATGAAAAACTGGATTCATAAAATTTCTAACAAAAAGATTAAAACCAGTAAGACTTAATAACATGAGACTGAATTTAGGGATGATTATAATTTTATGACTTTTTATTTGACATAGTACTGATTCTTTAATCTTTTGTTTTCTAGATATAAGAAAACCCCTTTTCTCTTAAGCTATTTATGACTTAGAACAATCTCGTAAATTACTGATGTATCTTTTAAGCACAATTGAAACACCTTTTTCTCCCCACTTGATCCCTCCAGAATTTGAAAACTCTCAGTGAGTATTCTTATTTCCATTGCAATATTATTTGCCTAAGTTCAATAAGAACTCAGTATTATGTAATAGTGGTTGTCACTCTCCCTTTTACTAAAAGAAAAAAGAATTTTTCCTTTCTAAAACCCTAAATACTAACACAATCTATAACAATCTTGAAGATTTCAACTCTGACCCCCAGAGCTATCACTTCTCTATGAATAAAGTTGGACTGTACAGCCAAAAATCAAGATCATTAATCCATCCAAGTACCTCCTTTATACAACAAATAAAAAAATCAAGAAATTCTGAACCAGAATATCAATTAAAGACATTATTAGAGGACTGAGTCATAGCACCATCTGGATTAGATAAATTTTCAATTCACAACTAGAAAATCTGATGAAAAAATAAGTTTTCTTTTTTTAAGGAAACTATTAAGCTTGTATTTATTCTAACCTCAGAATAATAAAATTTTGGCCATAAAGACATATCTTGGGACAGAGAAATGGAGAAGAAAGGAAAGCCAGAGAGTCTTTGCCGAGAATATATTTAAATTAAAAACTGAAAAGCAACTGAACAGACCCAACCAACTTCCCATAATCTTCAGTTATCGCCTGTAACTTCTGAACCTGCTTATTCCTTTTATTGTAACAGTTGAAATAACAGTAGAACTCTTGAATATTCTCCCTGAACCACCAATATAGTCCCTAGACTCCCCGGATCCAGACACTTTTTTTTCTTAAATCTACTTCTAATCCAGATGTTCTTAAAACGACCAAAAAAAAAAGCTACGTCTTGGCATGAAATCAAACAGGAAACAGAAAATTAAGCAAGGAAATTTATATATTTTTCACCCTGATACGGAACAGGAATTATAACATATACATGCAGAAGCACACATGCACAGACACTAGTCTCTGCTCTGCCACTAGTTACTACGAGACCTTGTCCAAGTCACTAAATCTCAATTTGCTCACTGTCAATGATGATGCAATTCAACTAAATCTGTTCTACTAATGCTTAGGACTCCCAGGTCAATTTAGGAGTAGTGACAATCACCAAAGAATAAAGATTTAAATAACCTCAAGAACCCACTTCTTTCTTCTACATAAGGTACTTTCCCTCTCTCACACACACACACACACACACTCTCTCTCTCTCTCTCTCTCTCTCTCTCTCTCTCTTTTAGGGCCAGGGAGGTAGGAAGAGTTCCCCTGATGTAAAAAAAAAAAAAAAAAAAAAAAAAACATACACACACTCAATGAGAACACTACTAAGGTCTATTTTAAAAATTCAACCATTTTCCAATCAGACCAGATGGTCTGCATAGAAAGTAAATGAATAATGGGTGCAAGAACGGGAGGGGTAAAGCCTTTACTTCCATTTCACTTTGAATCACAGCAATGCACTACCTTAACAACTACAAAAATACTTTTTAACATACAGGCTGAAAACATTATGCGTGGTCTGTGAGAACGTGCTGGTCTTTGACAGACTGCACCAACAAAGGTGAAATGGGCTCAGATCTGGGTTCAGTTTCCTGACAAGTAAAGGAAAACAGCTTCAAACCAACACACAGAGACCAGTTTTGACGCACTAGGCAAAATCTGGTTTCATATATTCATCCTAACCTCTGACATCTACCCTGCCCACACAGCTGAAAGGACAAGAAATGGACCCTACAGAAGCCAACTGCCAGGTGGAGCTTCCTTAAATAGATAAACGAGTTTACCAAAAGGCTCACCAAAAAAGCAGCTAGGTGGACTTTTACATACCAGAATTCCCCTTGCTCTTACTTAGCACTGCTAGATTTAACAAATAAAAATACAAAATGCCTAGCTAAATGTGAATTTCTAATAATGAACTAATTGTAAAGTATGTACGCCCTATGCAGTATTTGGGATGTACAGTAAAAAAATCATTCAATGTCTCCTGGAATTCGGATTTAAATGAGTGACATATTTTACATATGGTAACCGTACTCCCACACCCAGTTCACCACCACGTGTGACAAGTAATCAGGATGAAGAGCCACTCCAATTTGCCCAAGACTGAGGGATTTCCCAGGACACAGAACTTTCACTACAAAAACCGGTAAAGTCCCAGGCAAGCTAGGAACGACCTGGTCTCCCCACAACCAATAATCTCATGGAGTAAGCAAACAAACTGTAGCCTGAGCCCGCCCCCTCCCGAGTAGTTAAGTTTGATCTTTTTCTTTGAAATAGCATTCCTGTACTTTATTTCCACATGCCTGTCATCATTTATCTAATACACAAAATTTACTGTGCAGATAAAATGGAATGCAGTAGACATAAAGGACTTTGAAAAAAAAGCAAAAGCATTATAAATGCTAGTTAATAATAGCTGGTTTGGGTACAACGTTCTGTTTCATGCAGTTTCAAAGGCAGCAGGTACTTACTGTACATATGTAGTTTATGTGATCTACTGAAGGTATGGTTAACTTGCAACACTGGTTTGACGGCACATAAAAAGTGTTCAATAAACTTGCTCCTTTTAGAACTATAGTGATAAACTCTGGGTTTGATGCTGCTACTCTTTCCATTTACTCATTGTGTAGCATGGGACAAGTCCCTGAGCACCCCAGTTTCAGGTTCATTGTAAAAATAGGATGATAATAAAATGGGGTGATAATAAATACCGCACAAAACTCCCTTTAGAAACAAACAAGAAAAGTAGGTGAAAACACTCTACATAAACACAATGTATGTTTTAATAGCACTTAAAATTTTGCTGTGTATACAAAACCATGTATACTAATATTTTTTTTCCTTTTATTTCTTATATCCTGCTGATAGATACTGAAGTCAATTCAACTGGACTTTACTAAGAGCTCAGGCTCTGGAGACAGACTAAGGCTGACACTCACCTTAGACAAATTACCTTTCTAAGCCTCAGCTTCCTTATCTGTAATTATCTGTAAAATGTGGAGAATAATATCCATATCATATTATTAAAAGGATTAAACAATTAATACAGAACGTAATACTTGCCTTATAATAAACAAGCAGTCAAATTTTCCCTAGTATCATTATTATTCATGTTTAATACATTGACGACTTTAGAGGCTACAGGAGGCTAATATCATATCTATCCATGAAGTTCTTCATAAAATAACAGTAAGTAAAATGTTTAAGAATGATACTTGACACATCTTGTATATGAAACTGGTATTGTTCCATTTCACATCCCTACTTAACTAGTCAGTTTAGCAGATATCTCTCCATAAGCTTCAGTTAGATGATTCTGGACTTATTTTTAAGACAGTTCATATACTAAACACATTGTTTCTTATGTCTAGTACCCCAGGGTAAGATTTAAATGTCCTTGAATTTGAACCCTACTTTCTGAATCCCTCTCCAGTCCCGTATACATGGGAACATAATTCAGAACCAAGTCTATTTAACCAATTTAACTTACAGATTCCATACATCTAAAAAAGATGACCCTCAACCGGCTTCCTAACTCTCAAGGTTTTTAGTCTTATGTCCATCCTTAACAGCCCTGTACCAGGACCTAGCAACACACAAGGGTGTTCCACCTACCCAGGCCAACCACGCCCCCCACGCATACCCAACGCTGAGTTCAGGGTGCTGAGCCATTTCCCTCAGCTTCCTCATCTACGGAAAAACATAATGCTACTGTGCTTTCTACTTACCTTCCCAAGCCACATAGCTGAGCTTTTTATCCAAGACTGATTCATTGAAGGAGAACGGGGGAAGGGCATGTTCAGTCACCTTACATTATCCAAATGGTAGAACCCGAGACCTACTTAGTACAATTATCTGACATATTTATCAGTACATACTAACTGGCCAAGAATTGAATGGCTTGACTGTATTAAGACAATACGAATTGGACGACTTACCTCTTTAGTACTATTTATTCTAATTAGCCTCTACAAAATTGTTAATGAGAGCTAAGTATATAAATATTTCAGGAGGACATGAACTATTACATTACACACTGACATCCTCCTGACTACTTGGTACTTGAGGGTCTTAGTAATTCCAACTCAATCCAGCTAAGTACTGTATTCAATACTGCATGAACCTATGCCTAGGAGAACGAAGAGACAGCCTTAATTTTTAAGTGAAGATTGTTATAGCTGAATTAACAATTTTACTTTCGGATTTATCTATTTTCTTTCCCAGATTAAAATAAAAATTCAAAAACCAGAAGTTACATATAACTATTTTAAACATATGAAATATTGTCAGCAAAAGTAAATGCGCTTATAATGAGAGCACTGTATGTACATTTGAGGAAAAAGAAAAAAAAAACAGTTCGTTAGGTAAGTTTAGCCTTTGAGAATATAGAGATTGAAGTGTCTTAATTAATTATAGTTTTCAAGATAATTTCAAAAATGCTTATTCTATTTATGAGTAAGAGCTACAAGAGCTGAGGATAATTTTACAGTCTAAGTCCATCTAAGACTATCTAATCTAAGTCTATAACTCTTCTTTCAATTCAAAAGACTTATACGCTGTTCGGTAAGAGTCCTTAAATGTTTCCTCTTTTCCTCTATTTGCCACCTCATCCCAAAAGACCTTCTTATCTGTATCTTGGCCTGTCAGTTAAAAACAAACTTTAAAACAAGCAAATATATACATAATTAGAAGTATATTGTAGAAATATATATAACTACAGAATTACCTGCATCACAACTAACATACTATTTGTCCTACCCAAATGCCAGAGTTAAGAATAAGGTTTCAACTTGCAATTGTTTCCTTTAGTTAATACTTAGTCTTCTATTATATTTTATTCACATAATCTTATTCATTTTATTTTTTTAATTCTTTACATAAAAGTATTTTCTTCTTCCCATAAATTCTCAATTATTTTACTACTAATAAAGCTTTTTTGAAGCATCAGGTTTCAAAATAAGATACTAAGATAAAGAGTGGTCTTTTCTCTCCTGTCCTCCATTCTCCGGTGTGCCCAGTTTTCTCGCCTCTGCAGCTTTTCCATTAAGTGTAAAGAAACTAGATTGTGTTTTTAAGACAGAAGGCAGGAAGGCAGGAAGGAAGGAAATCCTTCTTCAAGAGCTAAGAGAATATTTGGTGTAACCCTAAGACACTTTTTTCTGTTAAGCCAAGCAAACCGGCTGCTGTCCCCTCTCCTCCCAAACTTCTAAAATGGATTGTTTTCACATAAAAATGAAAATCCTCTGAAGAATTTTTCTCTACTACATGGCTGTATGCACAGGTACAGTTCCTGCTCCCACCTGCATGTGGATCATCGAGATGAGCGAGGCCATCAAAACTTGTCAAATTTATATTTAAATATGACTTACTAGTATCCTGGACAGAATGTACTTGTTTTAAAAATTGTTGGCACTGTCACAGATGTCCCCCATTTCCCCTACTCTGCCCTCCTCCAGCCAGCCTGCCCCACCGCCACCTTCACCACACTGTAATCTGCTCCACGGGCCATGCATGTATGCGTGTATGTTCTCTGGCTGATCTGTTCCAGTCCCCGCTTCCCCTGGCAGCCGTCAGTCTGTTCCATGTATCCATGCATCTGGTCCTAGTTTGTTCATTAGTTTATTCTGTTCATTAGATTCCACATAGAAGTGAGATCAAATGGTATTGGAACTCTTACCCTTTGCAACAGCATGGATGGACCTGGAGATTATTATGTTAAGAGAAAAAAGTCAGAGAACGACAAATACCAGAAAATACTTTTTTTAATCAAAATAACTGAACATTAAGGAAAAAATAAGAGTGCTGAACTTGCTGTGAATCCGTAACAGACTTAGAACACTATCTAATACCCGTGATATTGGGTCTAAATGTATTCATACACAGTTCTATTTGTTAATGTCCTCTTTCAAATTCTACATGTCATTTTTAGATGAACTGCTAATAGCATTAAAATAAAACTGTATCAAAATTCCCTTCTCTAGATTTTTTTAAGGAATTTAAATAGCTATGTCTAACAATTAAACCCAGGATACGTATACCGGTGAGTCAGTTCCATTTTTACACCATTTCTTTAGTCAGAGGACTTCTGAATATGGACAGTGAACAAATGTGAAGAGAGGGGGTTCTAAAATTTGGAATTCAAGACTCTGGGTTCCTGAAACCGCCCATGAAATTCACTTTACTTCATGATATAGTTAACCTATATAAAAACTCACAAATTTCTTTTCCCTTTTTGGCTACCTATTCAAGTCTAAGCAAAATTATGAGAAAGTTACTTCTGTCACTTCATTCCCAGGCACCACCTCCTGCCCCCTAAATAGATGTACTAAACTCTAAAGCCACTTCCCTGTCTACCCAATCTAGCTGACCCTCTATGTATTATAAAACAATACTAACCATATTTATATAAATGCCAAACCTACTGTTTAATATGCAGTAAATTATATTTGTAGTGTCAGTTTCATATGAATCTCAACTCTGTTGATTGTTGGCTAGAAATTCAAAGTTTGGGGTTCCATAACCCACTAATCATTAAAAGAAATTCCTAGAGAAAGTTCTGTGTTCTGATGTGTTTACTTAGCCCTTGCAAAGCACTCTTCATTTGGCCACGGATATCACTCAAGACGGCTTCGGAAAGAAAGGTCTGAAATGAACTGAAGTGACGGCACAGCAACGGAGCAGGTCAGGGTTACACTCGCTCCACTCCAGGACGGAACTCGGACAGGCACGGAACACGAAGGCCCGCACAGGCCCTCCAAATCGGCAGGAGGTAGTACCCAGCAAAAGAACTGGGGGGAGGAAAGCTTCGCTTTTGCTTACACAGCTGATACTGTTTATAGTTTTTAATAATAAACATACTATTTGTGTAATTTTTAACAATCAGTAGAAAATATAAAGATCAGTAAATTTAACTGATATGGGCAAAGATTTTTAAATGATCTTCTGAAACAAGACAAATGTCAACAACAGTCATGATTCTAATAGATAAAATTAGATAAAAGTAGGTAAAATTATATTTATTGTTTTATATTCTCAAAGCACTTTACCAACATGGACTATTCATTTTAACAGTTCTATCCAATTTTACTTTCACTTCTCAGAGTGCTAAAAATCTTTCAAGTTGCTTGATCCTCAAATTCTTACCCCAAAATTTCACAAGCTCTAATTCATTTCAGGAGGAAAGAATAAAACTGTACTATGGTTTACCCCCATGACAACTACAGTTAACATGCAGAATTTGCTACAGGTTACCAAAAAGCCCACACTCCTTTTCCTGGCCTTGAACCTTCTGTTAAAATTCAAAATAACACTCACACAAATTTAAAATGACCATCACAAGTTGCAACGGTAATACCAGTCTCATTCATGCTAAACTTTGCAAAATAAAGAGGCTACTGAGTTCCAACTCTTACATAGATGCATAATGAAATCAAACTGAGGAAGGGTTAACAACATTGCTGAATAACATGTCTTGATGTTCCAATGGGTTTGTATGAAATTAAAATTAGTGTGAAAGCTATCTTGTCATAACTTCGTATTTCTATAATCACAAAATGGGAATAATTTTTTTGAATTTAGTCACACTTTAACTTAATATTATTTTATGCCTGATAGAAATATTCTGTAATTAAAACATTTTACCAATTGACAATGGTAGAAGGTACTAGCAGTGTCTTCAAGATATGCACCTTTGTTTCAACACCTGTCAAAACAAACACATGAAGACAAGCATTACTACTCACGGTCTGGTTAATCAGAGGCCGAATATCAACCTTTTCCTGGAAATATTTCTACTTCCAAATGTCACAGAAAAATTTCTGTTGAGTTTTTCTGGAAACATCATTCAAGCAAAGGACATTTTATCACATAATTTTCACCAAGAAAGTATACTATGTACCAATACACACCTATTAGTATGGCCAAAACGCAAAGCACTAACATCATCACCAAACACTGGCCAGAAGGCAGAGCAACAAGAACTCTCATTCACTGCTGGCAGAGATGCACAACGGTGCGCCCACTGCAGAAGGCAGCTGGCAGTCTTTTACAGACTAAACACACTCTTACCATGCGATCCAGCCATCGAGCTCCTTGATGTTTACCCAGAGGAGCTGAAAATTTATGTCTGCAGAAAAAACTGCACACCAATGTTTACAGCAGCTTTATTCATAATTGCTGAAACATAAAAAGTAACCAAGATGTCCTTCAGTGGGTGAGTGGATAAACTGCGGCACATGCAGACAATGGAATATTATTCCGTGCCAAAAAGAAACGAGCTATCAAGTCAGGAAAAGACAAGGAAGAACCTTAAATGCATTTTACTCAGTGAAAGAAATCAACCTGAAAAAGTTACATGCGGTATGACTCCGACTATATGACATTCTAAAAAAGGCAAAGCTATTGAGACAATATGGAGACAGTATGGGGGTGCCATGGGTTAGGGAAGAAGCGAATAAACAGGCAGAGCACAGAGGATGTTTAAGGCAGTGGAACTCCTCTGCATGATACCAGAATGGTAGATACACATCATTACATGTTTGTTAAAATCCATGGAATATATAATACCAAGAGTGAACCCTAATGTACACTAATGACTCTGGGTGATAAAGACACATTAATGTCAATTCAATGTGAATTTTTCAATTATAATAAACGTACCACTCTGGTGCAGGATGTTGACAATGGAGGAGGCCATGCGTATGTGACGGCGGGGGTATACAGGAAATCACTACCTTCTCAATTTTACTGTGAACCTGAAACTGCTCTCAAAATGGTCTATTTTTTTTTTAAAGGAACATCCAAAACTTTTTATGGATATCAAGTTTACTCACTCATTAGGATGATGGTCAAAAAGAATTACTAATATTTATAAACAGAATTTCACTGTGTACACAACACTTTTACATGTTATCTCAATGATTTTTCTCAGTCGGGAAGCAGATAGTTAGCTGTCAACATAGTTATTTTAAAAAATCTATTGACATCAGCCTATACTCAGAGCTAGTAAGTGGAGCTAACAGTTATTAATTTCCTCATTCCCTGGAAGGCAGCCAGCTACACTTTAAAATATAAAAAATAAAAATAGGCCTTAATCTCTGCTGTTTCTTAGTAGCTATGGCTCTAGACAAGTTCATTCATTTATCCATCTAGTTTTGCTCTAGACAAGTTCATTCATTTATTCACCTATCAGTTTGTCCATCGGACGGGCAGTGGGGGGGAGTCTTACAGAAATGAGGACAACATATATAAATTCATATCCGTAACATTCATAGAATTTCTATAAGTAGAAAATAAGCAAACAAGACAGGAAACAGGACAGCTCTTGCTATTACTGGGAAAGTGCAGCCACTTTGAAGAGCATTTTGGCAGCATCTAGCTGAAAATGTAAATTCCTACGACCTAGCAAATCCCTTCTGAGAAATTTGCCTTGGAGAAACTTCGACAATGGTGCAAATGACGGGTCCTAGTATTTAACTGGCCCTCAATAAATGCTGAATCCCCTGAGCAAATATTTACTAAATGCCCACTCAGCTCCAAACCTAATGGTTCCCATTTCATGGTACTCGAAAAGTTCTCCTATTCCAGTGGAAGAGACAGATGGGATTTTGACACGTTGACAGTTACTGGAAAAGTGCAGAGACTGTATTAAAAAAGGTAAATGCAGCCTTCTGTCTAGGAGGGGGAAGAGAGGTCAAAAAGGTTGACTATGATGGGTTGACTGGACCCATGTATTTTTGGCCATGAGTCAGCCTTGTGAGAGAACTGTAGGCAGTAATAACAGCATCTGTAGAAGTACAGAGATATCCAAGAAAAGGACAATTTAAGACAACACTAAATAAATGGTTCTTCATTTGTAGTAGGCTGATAAATGACCCCAAAGGTATCAGAGCCCCAACTCTTCGAATCTGTAAATGTTGCCCTATTTGGGAAAAGGGGTCTTAGCAGATGTAATTAAGCTAATGATTTTGAGATGACGAGGTGTTTCTGGACTATCCAGTGGGCCCTAAACGCCATCCCAAGTGTCCTTGTAAGAGGGAGGCAGGGGGACATTTGACACACAGAGAGAAGGCAACGTGAAGACGGAGCAGAGGGATTTGAAGATGCTGGCCTAAAGACAGGTATGCGCCAACACAGCCCTCACAGAGGCTGAAGAGGCAAGAATGGCTTCTTCTCCAGAGCCTCTGGAGGGCCCGCAGCCCTGCCAGTACTCAATTTCAGCCCATTAATGCTGAACGTTTGGCCTTTTTTAACTGTAAGAGAATAAATTCCCATTGTTTCAAAGCACCAAATCTATGGCGTTACAGCAGCTCTAAGAAACAAACGCAGTGCCTCACTGCCCTGCACCCCGGGCTAAGTAAGTGCTGAGCAGGTCAAACACTGTCCAGGTCTCTGAATAACCATTCATTATTCACACAGGAGACCAGCAGATCCACATGTTTCACAATGTCAAACCTAGTGCCAATGTCAAGAATTCATTAACAGAAAAAGAAACTAGAAACAGGAAGATGTAGCGGAACCAAAAATCCAGACAGAAGATGCAGTTCTAGATCAGCAGGTATTTGAGGAAAAACTCAACTAAATGGCAGGCAAAAACAAAAAACAAAAGGGGGAAAAGGCCCTGGTCAGGCAGCTCAGTTGGTCAGAGCGTTATCTTGATACATCAAGGTTGTGGGTTCAATCCCCGGTCAGGGCACATACAAGAAACAACCAATAAATGCATAAATAAGTAGAAAGCAAATCAATGTCTGTCTTCCTCTCTCTCTAAAATCAGTAAAATTGAAAAAATTTTACAAAAGAAAAAGGGGGAAGAAGAAAACTCAATAGAAATAGGCAATGTAGGAAACAGAAGCAACGCTTTAAATATGTATATATAATTAATATTATCAAAATAGGCTATTATGTGATAAAACAGGGATGCTATACTGAAGGAATGAAAGTAAGAAAAAGCTCTAGAAAATCAATAGCACTTGAAATTTAAAAGCCAATAAATGTATCAGAAAATGAGGTTGAGAATATTTTCCCAGAAAGGAAAGCAAAGAGTAGAAAATAGGAGTCAAAAGATTTTTAAAAATAAGATGTCAAATTAATCCAAAATACAAAGTTCCACTAAAAGAGGTTCTAGAACGAACAAAAGAATAACAAGGCAGAAATTACTGAAGCATATTCTACAACAAAATATTCCACAGGTGATGGACTCCACATGGAAAGGGCCTGCTGAGCGCCAAGCAGATAAATGGGGGAAAACAGTAACTGATCTCTAGACACAGCCCTGACAAATTCTCAGAGCACCGGGTATAAGAATATCATAAAAGCTTCCAAAAAAACAAAAACCAGGTCACCTACACATACGGTGATTCCATGACTAATCAACAAATAATGATACTTTTTAAAAACACATGCTGTGAGACCTAATTTGGGGGTGTTCCAGAAAAACCAGGATATATAGTCACTCTTTCTGAGAAGGAATAAGAACCAAACTGGCATCAGATGCCTCAGCAACACTGGAAGCTAGGGGGCTACAATGTCTTTAAAGTTCTGAGGGAAATGAATTTTAACCTAGAATTCTACTGAAAAAGGTAAAATGAAATGCTCGGCCTCTCTGCATCTTGTTTAAGCCTTCTTGTTCCCAGAATCTGCAGGCTAATAGCTTCTGCTTAGTCTTGCATATAGACATGTTAAACATTAGAGGAATTCAGCTTGCAGCTTGAGGAGATAAATGAAGTATGTATTGTTTATCAAAGGTCTGCAGGAACCCTGGACTGAACTCACATCCAATAGCATGAGATCGAGATCACTGCTGGCATCCTGATTATCTACAGCTCTCGATCACCTCTGGCCCCTCCCATTTCCACTTCCCTTGACATAAAAGAAGCCTGAACTCCCTACTTTCTCAAGACAGATTTGAAGTACCAGGAAATCCCCCATCTCTTCTGTTGGCCCCTTCCTGGTCAATAAACTTTCCTTACTCCAAGCTCGCACATTTTGAGTTTTCACCTTTCTAAGCATTTTAACCAAATTATTATAAAGTGTACAACTTAGGCACAAACAGAAGAGATGCGTAGGGCAAGGGAAGGAGGGAAGAGGGGCCAAAGCAGAGCTTCCAAACCATCTCCCGATACACCACCTTCCCACGCCTGGCCATGTTTACCAACCTAGAGGCTGAACGGCTCTCACTGTCTAAGAGTTTTGTAGAGCTGCATCTCCAGCCCCTTCACTTCTTACGGAGGCCTGTGGGAGGCGCTAAAAGTTCAAATCCTCTCATCTCTTGGTCTTCCAGGCGACCATCCCCAACCTGAGGCTACTCAGGGACCCCAACCCTACGTCATTTCATTAGCATATACTCAGATGTATGTTTTTAATGATGTCTTTGAACATAAAAAAAAAAAAGTATCATTATTTGTCAGATGTGGTCAAAAGTTTTTCTGATTGTTTGTTTAGCTCACACAAAGGCAATTTATTAACGGAAAGGAGTAATTTGAGAAGTCCAGTTCACAGAGAACAGCCACAGAGAACCCGTTTCCTGTGGGTACTTACAGAGGGAAAGGGGGTGACACCCTCAATCTGACTAAAGACAATCCGATCAGAAATTTAGAGGATTTAGGAGCCTTGTTCCCAAAATGCGGAGAGAGACCAAATATATTTTTGAATACTACAGGACTCTGTTATTATCATTCTCTGTATTTTAAAAGTTGAAGTGGAAAGGAAAGATGGGATTTGATCACGTCAGTTTTTTTAAAAAGTACTTAAAAATGGTAAATATCAATTAACTTTAAAAGGATCTTCTTAGGGGAAAAAAACAAAACTCCTTTAACTTAATAAAAGTGTATGTACTTATCAGAAGCCAACAGCAAACATCATACTCAAAGGTAATTTCCATTAAAGTCAGGAACAAGATAAGCAGTTCGGCTACGACCGTAAGGAAAACTCCAGTCCTATACCCACTAGCCTCATGCAGCTACTGAACACATTCTGGTGTGGCCTGTCCAAATTAAGACGTGCTCTAAAAGTAACGTGGGTGTCCAACCCGTGGTCCACAGGTCACTGTGAATGCTGCCCCGTACAAAATCGTAAATTTACTTAAACCACAATGAGACTTTTCTGTTTTGGTTAGTGTTTGTGTATTTAACGTGTGGCTCAAGACAACTCTTCTTTTTCCAATGTGGCCCAGAGGTGCCAAAATGTTGGACATCCCTAATAAGATATACAGAGCTGCAAAGACACAGTATGAAAAAAAGAATGTAAAACACCTCATTAATAATTTTTATATTATACATTGAAATAACATTTTCAATATACTGAATAAAATAAAATATATTAAAATTACTGTTTCTTTTTACTTTATTTAATAGGATCTTAAAACTAAAATTTTACCCACCATGGCTGAAAATCTTTACAAAAGGGAGGGTTTATTAGGCCACTGCTAGCAAGAAAAAGGCGGGTTTGTGGGGCATGAAGTCTAAACCACCAGCAGCATGGCTAAGTGGGAATGGCTAGCATGTCTTCCCCTCTGGAGCTGGCAAGTGTTTGTTGTACAGTAAGTAGGGGGAGGGAAAATACAGGCTGCTCTGAAAGAATTTACAGTAGCTACTGGCAGAGGAGATGGGAAACAGTGAGAGGGGGCCAGTTCTGGGACAGGCGCAGCAGGGCCTGTAAGGAAGTACTTCCTCCTGGAAGTTACCTGTATGCAGCAGTCAACTCAGGTGGAAACAGGAGGCTCCTGGGGTTCCATAGAGCCTGGTTACTCCCTCTTTTTAGTTAGTTGTGGAAAGAGTCACCTGGAAGTTAATCTAAAATTCCAGCACACACTCAGGAGTGTGAGCAGTCTTTTGTTGACTTTGCCCTAGAGTTGTTAACTGACTTAACCCCTTCTTGCCCCCTCCTTCCACCCTCTGGCCTGCTGTAATGTAATTTAGGACATCTCAGAATTTTCTCCTTGTCAATGCCTATAAAAATGTATAATTACATAGATGGCTCAGATTTGTGGCTCTCACTGCATTTCTTTTGGAGAGCACCACAGTCTAGCCAAAGCAATAATGAGAAACAGAAATGAGGGGTTCGAATACTGGACAAGGAGATACAAAAGCATTCCTGCTGGCGGATAATTAGCTGACAAGAAAAGGAAAATCCAAAGAAACCATCTGAAAACTATCCAACCAGAGGGAGAATCACAAAGATATCTCAATATTAGGTACATAATAAAAATTGGTAGTTTTCCTGTATACTAATAACCAGTTGGAAAATGAAAAGCGAAAAGATCTTAGTCACACTGGCAAAAGCAACTTTGAAACATTTAATGTACACAACACCTTAAACTTGTATGTGTGAGTATACATAATGCTATATACATACACATATTACATATATACACATTTAGATACATATATGCATGTGTGAATATAGAAATGCTACAAAAAGATACTAAAAGATCCGCATACCTGGAAAGACAGGCTAATTCCTGGGTAGAAAGAATAAATATACTCCCACCAAAATTAACCTCTAAACCAAATACAGTCCCAACCACAAAATTCTATTAGGGTCTGTTTACTTGTTTTGTATTACAACTTGATACATTAATCCCAAAGTTTACCTAGAAGAAGACATCTGAAGATCAGCCAACACAATTTGAGAAGAACACTTAGCACATACTTGCCCAGAAGCTACAAGGACAAAGTAAGTCAAAGTAAGCTCTAACTTCAACATTCAGCTGAAACCTGTATGTGAAGTCCTCCTTGGTCCCACAGACAAGCGCTGAAGGGTCCCAGTGTGCTCTGATACCTCTTCCTCTCTACTCCTGCCTCACACACAGCACCAGGAAAAAACACAGAAGAAGAAATTGCAAGTACCTTGAGATAGTTGGAATAAAGGAAATATACGGGAATTTAGAAATGCAAATATAATATAGAAATATGTTGTAAACAGAATGAGACACATTTTTAAGCAAGGCATTTGACCAAATTTGTTTTATCAAAATGATGAGTTGGGTCACCATAGAAAACAAACCAGGAAGGATTCCAGGTATATAGTTATCACAAGAGCCCAAGTGAAGAATGAGAAGGTCCAGAGTTTACGGCAGTACTTACAAAAGGAGCAGGACCAATTTTCAGAGACTTTTACGACATAAAACCAATTGGATACAGGGAGATGTGAATATCAATCTTTGAAAACTAATGTCAACATTTCTTACATAGATATGAGGAACATAGGAGAAAAGGCATATACACATGAGAGTGCATGTGCCAGGGGTTGGCTCTGAAGTGTGAGGGAATGACCAGAAGAGATAGTTGGCATGTTGTCAGAAATACAGGACTGGGACTCCAGAGCTAAAGATGGAGATTTTAGAGTCAGCACTGATTCTATCCACGTTAAAGTCAAAACGATAAAATCCTGCAAAAATAACAAGATATGAACTGCACGGGTCCACTTATAGATGGGTTTTTTCCAGGAAATACATACAGTACCGTAAATTTATTTTCTCTTTCTTATGACTTTCTTAATAACATTCCTTTTCTCTAGCTTACTTTATTCTAAGAATACTGTATATAATACATATGACAAAAAAATGCGTTAATAAACTATGTTATTGGTAAGTCTTCTGGTCAATGTTAGGCTACTAGTAGTTAAATTGTGGGCAGTCAAAAGTTATATGAGGCTTTTCGACTGTACAGGGGGTCGATGCCCCTAACCATCCTCTCCAGCCAAGCTGTTCAGGAGCCAACTGTTGATCCGCTTACAACATAAAAGGATTGAGGACAAACTATAAAAGCCACCTAAGAAAGGTCAAGAAGCCAAGAGCAGTGTCCTAGAAGCTAATGACAGACCTGAGTGTGGACGAGGACGTTGTCAGGAATGTCAACGAGGACGTTGTCAGGAGTGTCAGAGGCTACAGAGAAGGTGACAAGTCGGTATGATATAGAAGTACAATAAGCAGTTGGTCTGGCCTGAGACAATCCATCACACTTCTTTGCATTCTTGCTCACATAATTTTTAAATTACATCTGTACATGTTATTCAACCTGCTAGCTATTCAAATACATATTTTATCAACAGTAAATCTACCTTTAGAGAACTCCTGAGTTTGCACTAAGAAGGCAAAATGGTCACTTTGATGCCAGAGTGTTGGCCTTCCCAAACTTTTCTGCTATTATGCACATTATCTTTCAACTCAATTTAACAAACAGTCAATGAGTATCTCAGGTCTATTGTTGTGGTAGGTGGCAGAGATGCAACAATTGCTTCCTATCTTCTGTGTGCTGGGCCCTGGGTGGGCACCCATGACTAAAGCACAGAAGTCCCTGTCCTCACAGAGCTGCCTTTGCAGTGAAGGGGAGCCTTACACCCACTACTCTCCCAAGAAGGAGCCCAAAAGGAACACACCATGTTTTACACGTATCTAAAAAGAAAAACAGCAAACACAATTAGTATTCTATAAAGCAATTTGAAATTAACAGGAAACACTAATCACCCACGGTTAGCATGCCTGTCCTCTGGCATCATACAATATAAACAAACACATTATTAACTTATACATACAGTCAGCTCTCAGTTATCTGTGGATGAACTATCCATCCATCAAGAGCAATTCCCTAATGCTGACTCAGGTTTCTGGGCTATGTCCCCATCCAACCTCTACCATGTCATCTTCTAACACATGATATAGTGTATGCATACAGTTCAAGACTTTCACAAAGTAATTCAAATCATTATACATGCAAGTTTTACTAGGTCCACCATTTTTGGAATGAACTTGCGAAGACATGCTCCATAATCCAACACCCTTCAACTGACTTCCCAGAGCCAAGTAACCCAAGCCCTTCAACCTCATCCCAAACTCAATTTATCTCTAAAGTTGCCCTCAAACTAATAAGCCTCTAAGCATGAGTCTAGCTTTTATCTACTAGCTTACCTTCTCAAAGCTCTAAGGATCACAAGACCCTTTCAGCAAACACTACTGGCATTCCAAACATGTGTGCTTTCAATATTTTGTATCTGTACTATTGTTCTAGCATACTTTAAATACTACATACCACGCCTAAAATACAGAAATTTTTTAAAACAGGAAATAAAATTTCTAACATTTTCTTCCAGAGGTGGGTTGAAGGCACACCCCAGAGGACACGTATCCTATAAGCAGACATCACCAGTTTCCTAGACACTGAAGTCCCAAGGTTAAGTAATTTGCTGTGGTCACAAAACTAGAATGAGGTAGAATGAGATTTGGGGATTCAAGCAACTGCGTGGTCACAAAGTTCAAGCCCTTTGTGACTCCTCTGGACCACACCAATCTCTCCTATATTGCCTCTCTGACCTCACTCCCAGCCAAGCCACTGCCTCCCACAACCCACCCACCTCCAGGTGCTGCTGAAGAGAACAAGTACTCTCTTCATGCCTCAGAAAGTGATACATGGGCCCTGCCCAGCTAGCTCAGTTGGTTAGAGCAGCGTCATGATGATATGCCAAGGTTGTGGATTTGATCCCAAGTCAGGGTACATACAAAAATCAATTAGCGAATGCATAAATAAGTGGAACAGTAAATTGATCTCTCTAATAAAAAAAAAATTTTAATAACAGAAATAAAAGGAAAGTGATATACAGACTAAACATTTTGATTTTCTAAGGAAGGCACCTATGCTCCCTAAGCAGGCAGCTGCCTGTAAGTCAGACCAAGTTTCAGAGTAAATGATGAATACAAATTCTGAGATTCTAGCACACGAGCAATATGGAAAATTATAATACAAAAGGAAAATGACTTAGGAAAGCATTAATTGTGAATATGTAAAAAAAAATTAGTCCATGTATTATGGTTCATCTGGAATAGTTTCAATTAATGTTAATTCTATTTACATTAAAATTATGTCAAGTAATGTTCTAAAATTAATTCATTCTGGTGTTCTATGGAACTAAAATAAAGTCCTTGTTTCACCTTAGAAAGAGGTACCTACCCCACCCTTCCCCCAAACAAGAGGTTATAAAGTCCAGAGATCAAGTCACTCTCCAAAGGGAAGAGAAGGGTTCCAGTTGTTCTAGTCTTACAGTTAAAAAAAACCAAAGTCAAGGACCAGAATGAGAATCACTGCAATCCCAATAAAAGTAAGATAAGTAAAAATAAGAAACTTTTGTGGTTAAAGTAGGAATTTTTTATAATTTTAGCCAAAATGATACTAAATATCTTAACACCCAGAAGCAGAAAAAGTTATATACCTGCAAAACCAATGCAGAAAAATAGTTATATACCTGCAAAACCAATTTAGAATTTAAATTATATTAAAAAGGTTAAGACTATCTATGCAGCAGAGTAGTTTGTATCCAATAAAACCCATCCCTGTACCCCAGTGAATTCCAAGTAATAAACACATCGATGAACACACAGGGGGAAATCACAAAGCTAACTAATAAAATTTCAAAGAAACCAATGAAAGAAATGTGGCATAGAAAAAAAAGCCTGAGCCAAGTAAAATGAAGAGGTGGAAAGGAAGTAAAGAAAGAAAACACTGATAGAGAAGCAGACCATAACTTTGTTGAGCAAGAAAGTGTTCCAGAGAAGGAAACTGAGCTCCAGACAGGCTAAATAGCCAGACAATGCCACACTGCCAGGCCTGTTGCGCACAGAGCCACATGGCAGTGCCACACTTACCGTCACAGCTGCAGGATTAGAAAGAGGTTGGGCCAGACCCCTAATACCCTTTCTGTAACAACTCAAGAGCCCACAGACTGCAGGCTGCTCAGTCTAGGACCTTCCATCATTCAACAATTACTTTCTGACTTGAAGGAATCAATAGATGAGTTTGTGCCAGGACTTAACTGCGTCCTCCAAGCTTTGCATTTTGCTTCCTTCCTGGGATGTCATTTATCCTCACAGCTTCCTTGGTCCCCCAAAACAGTTGGGGCCTCAGCTTTACCGATCAATCCTGCTCTTCCCCAACTGCCCTGGACATCCTCATTTGACTACCTTCCTCAATCTCAACTTTTTCTTGAAATCCAATCCATGTCTCATTTTGCTCAGCTGACCATGGCCTGGGTACTCTGTCCTCTGCACTGCTCACTCTATGTCAGCCTCATCTTGTATGCATCTTCATACAGCTTGACTACTTGCCCTTCAGTGGTTAATATTTCTTAGTCCCCTTCAAATGACATTTGCTTTTATTTATAGAATGGCTTTAACTCACACAACAGATTCAAAATTTACTACTTATCAAAACACTGTTTCTGATAGAGAAAAACAAAACAAACGGAAAACAAACAAACAAACAAAAAAAAAAACCCACAGAGGCACAAGGACACTTGGAGGCAATGACTATGTCTATTACCTTGACTGTGGTGATGGTTGCACAGGTGTATGCATGTCCAAACTCAACAAATTGTACACGTTAAATGTGTGCAGAGTTAGCGTCAGTTAAAGGGCAGGGAAAGGAGAAAGAACGAAGGAAGGAAGACAGAATAAATACTTCTGTAGAAAGGTATTCTAGAAAGACTGGGTCATGAGTGAACAGTGGACTGATTTTCATGAGAATTTAATGAATTATTGGCAATTTTTGGGAAATTGCTTAGGGCTCCATGATAATGCACTGACTTCTATCAGTTCAATGGACAGGCCTGTCTCCTGTTACTACAGCAGAGGTGCTCCTCCCACCCAGCCTGTGCTTAGGATCCCACCCCCATCCAGCCACTCAGGAACTTAGTGCTAACAAGTAGCACTTTTCTCATCTGTACTCAACCTCTCCCACTCAACTCACACCTTCCCAATCACTAAATCCAATGGACAGCACTCAATTTTCCTCTCACAGGCGCATTCCACAGTATTAACCGCTTCCTCCCCGCCACCGCCCACCCGACACCCCCGCGACTGCAGGAACACCTGCTTCTGGCTGTCCTCTCCCTTTCCCCAGCCACTCCTCTGGGCTCCTTCGCAGGCCCAGCCTCCTGTCCATAGCTCCATCCCGGCCTCGTCCTGTTCTTATTCTAGCCTCTACATGGAGAAACTCACCCATGTCAGGTTTCGGCCATCACCTCTACCCTGATGGCTCCAAACTGGCAAAGTAGTAACCACAACACCTCCTTTTCCCTTCCCTATACTATTAATCCCCATGTCTGAGATTTTTGCCTCTAAAGCTCCATCTTCTCCACATTTCTGCTCATGATTTAAGGCTATTAAGTGAATCAAATGAGCTGACATGATAGTACTTTGAAAAAGGAAAAAAAACGACTTAGTCTGAGTATTAGTATTTTTTAAATAGCAACCTTGAAAGTAAGGACTTTCTCTCAAGCTCATTTTTTTTTTATTTATTCCACATGGCACACCTAGCATAGTTCTTTGTATGTAGATGCCCTTCAGTAAATGCATTGCAATTAATCGTTTGTACTGGCTTAAAACATACTCAACAGAAATATTCACTTATTTAACAGCTTATATTTATTTCCCAAATCATGTCATTTTTATCTCCTCTGACATGAAAATGACTCTGTAAGTGTAAACTATACTGGATAATTTCAGTAATTATGATGCTTATTTAAAGTTAGAAAATCCTGTCACCTCTTTGGGCCTGGCTTCAAATCCGTATTGCATAAAGATGCTTGTTTCCCAAAAGTTCATTTTGAGAGGGGAAAACTTAAGCATACAGGAATATTTACGTTTTAAGTGTCCTGAAGGTAGGCAGAATGACTACTTGAAAAAGCTCCCTATCTCATTTTCACATCTTGCAATACGGGTGATATTCTGATTAGGAACGGATATTGTGAAATGAAATGTTGCTCAAAAGCTCTCAAACCCATTAGGTACATTTAATTACAGCCTCCGAAAGCATGATTGTCATTTTGGTGAAATCTCACCGTATCAGTTCAAAAAACTGCCTAGGCCAGATTTCCATCTAAATCACAATCCTCATTATAATCTTCATTCACTTTTTCTTCACTGCACATTCTAACTTGTAATTATACATATGATGATTCGCTTCATGTTGGTCTTCTGGTTTCCTCAGTGAGGTCAAGGATCACACCAATTCTGTTCACTGCTGTACCCCAGCACCTTACATGGTGCCTGCCATACAATAGGAGGTAAAAAGCTCTGTTTGAGCAATTAATTGAATAAGGAATGAACTAATGGTTTAAGCAGAACAAGAGAGCAGGAAAGCAAGTAAGCAATGAGAAAGAACTTTTAAGATCTGACTCCCCCACCCCCGACGGGACATGATTTTCCCCATCATTTGCCCACCCTTCATTTCTTCCATCATTTTCTTCCTACAAGGAGGACATTTTTAGACTCACAGAACAGCTCAGCTTTACATCATCCAGTACAAATGTCTTATAAATCCAGGAACTGAGACCCAAAAGACATTAGGTGACTTGTCACCTCGACCTCTCTGCCCTACGTCCATTAGCACTGCCATCCTACAGAACCAACTCTTTCTGCAGGAGAGAGAAACCAGGAAAAGTCTGATGAGAAAAGGCAGAAGCCTTACTCATCCCCGAGGGTGAGACCTGCGCAGGAAGATGCAGAGAGCAGAAGAATAAAGTCTGTGCCACGGACCCCCATGTCACAACACCTCTTCCAGTACTAACCCGAAACACGGCAGGAGCCGCTCAGCAGCACCCTTCAACTCTGGGGATGAGTCTGGACAGAAAAACGGGTTGTGATGATCATGAAAGGCACTACCACCACACAACAGCTCTCCTGGCCACCCACACAGACAGCCACTGGGGCAACTTCTCAGCCAGCCACCAAGGAGAGGCAGCACAATACTCTGAGCTCTGGATTTTTGACAGGATGCTCTGCCGAATCCTGCCTTCTCTTCTCACTTGCAGTGATCTGGGACAAGTTAATGTGTCCATGTCCAGAATGCAGTTTCTCCAGCTGTTTGGGAATAACCACTGCCCTAGAGGGTTGTTAACAATATAAAGATACCATGCATAAAGCTCCTAGTACAGTGCCTGGCATGCAATAAAGGCTCAATAAATGTCAGCTATTTGTCATTGTACTCAGTTGCAACCACTTTCACAAGGCCTAGTCCCTCTCTAGCTTCCATACAAATTTTCCTTTTTATTGAATTTATTGGGGTGACACTGGTTAACAAAACTATACAGGTTTCAGGTGCACAGTTCCCCAACGCATCATCTCTATAGTGTATTGTGTGTTCAACACCCCAAGGCAGGTCTCCTCCCATCACCATTTGTTAACATATAATTTTAAACACACTATTCCAACCCTTCTGTTTTTTTGAGGGTCTACAGGGTAACTGAGAGCACATTTTTTTTAAAAACCGGACTGGGCAAACCAGTTCAATGACTCACTCCCCCGGGTTCCTCATCTCCGAAACGGGCCTGATAATACCTACCCCCAGGACTGCTGGTAGTACACACACCCTCGGTGCTACACGTTCTATTACTGGCATGTAATTAAAACACATTTAGGGAAAAGTAAACCAACTCTCTCTCAACCCCAAAACATCGATCAGTCTTAACCCTAGTCTCACCACCATCAGACTGTGTCTGGAACAAATAACAAGGTCGACCCACCCTCACACACCCAATTCCTTCTCAAATCCTGCAGCAGGACACCCCAACCCATCCTTCCGGCATGGTTTTCCGAAGGTAAGACTCAGTTTCCTCCTAGGGACCGCGTCAGAGCCCATCAAATCCAAGTTGCTAGCACCCCCCCCACTCCGCCCCGCCCCCAAAGGGCCGGGAGACCCCGTGCATCCTTCCACCCCGGGACGTCTCCGGCCGCGGTTTCCCCCCGCCCCCTCCCCGGCTCACGTGGGCGCTTCGGCCGAGGCCCCACGTCATTCGCTTCCCCGACCCTACCGCGGTGCCTCCCACTCTATCTGCAGCTTATCCCCACGATGGGGGCCGGCTCAGGACCGTGAGGCCGCCTGCGCGCACACCCCCGAGGCCGGGATCGGCGGCCCCATCGGGGACCAGGGGCCGCCCAGGTCGGCCACGTTCCTCCTCCACGCTGGGGCAGCCCTCGGGCCCAGCCTAGCCGCACGCGGAGGCCGCACCGTCAACCGGCCTCCGCCGTTTCCACAATCGGCGCCGCACTCACCGCGACTCTGGAGCTCCGGTTCCTGCGGCCTCCGGCCCACGCAGGCCTGGCTGCGTCCCAAAGCACTTACGTCCCACGCCGCCTCCTGGAGACCCGGGCGCAGCCGCCGCGGCCGCACAGCGAGGGGGCGACCGTCAGCTGTCCCGTCCACTGTCGCCGCCTCGTCCCAGCCCCGGCCGCGGCGACAACAGCAGCCCCGCTCCTCGGCGCCGGCTTACCAGCGTCTGTTGAGGCGAACCGCCCGGGACGCGCTTCCCCTGCCGGCGCTCGTTGTATATGCAAAGAGGCCGCCCCCCATTGGCCCGCGGGCGGTGGCGCGTGCGGGGCTGGGCCTATCGAATTCCGGCGGCGCGGGCGGCCGGGGCGGAGCGAGGTTACTACGGGTCATTCGGCGGAGCCGCAGCGGACTGGACCCGGCCGCAGCCGCCACGGGGCGCGAACGGGGGTGGCCGAGAGGTGCGGAACCGCGACGGAGAGAGGAGGGGGACTCGGCTTCGCGGCCGGGACTGGGACGGAGGGAAGGCGTGTCCCGCTGAGGGAAAGAGCCCCCTACCCCACCCCCCAAAACAACGAAAACTCACTTTTACTGCTGTATATATGAATTAGTCTAGATCATGAAATAATATGCAAATTATTTTCGTTCTTAACTAACGTCGTTACCCTGTTTTTGCACAAATTTGTCATTTTTTGTCAAGTAAAATGATTTTTGGAAATGCCAAAAGCGAAAGGGGCTCAAAAATTCAAAGCATGTTCCTTTTTTCTTTTGTTTTGGTGTCAATTAATTACCCTAGCAAATAACCCATTTCCCCTAAATGCACTCAGTATTTATGCAAGGTTGGCACTTGTTTTCAAAGGATAAAGTTTACTCTCCAAATTATTGTTGGATGTTTTCCATATGAATCTTTTTAAAAGTTTCTGTATTTTTAAGAGTTTGCCTTTATATCTCATTTTTGGCACTACAGAAAGGAATAAAAACGCGGAGGGCAGGTAGCCTGCCTCCCCAAAAGCAAACAAAAAAGCAGAAACCAAAACACGAATAACTAAAACCACAACTGCAGTGTCCTATAAAAAAGACCACCTTCATTACCCTAGTAGCAGTAGATTTGGGCTTTTTTTTTTTTTTTCCAATCCAACATATTGTTTAGTTAGTCTATGAGCAAAATTATAACATTAAATCAGACTTGATAGCATGGGAAATAAAACAGATTTGGAAGGTTTTGATTTTTCTTTCTTTTTTTTTAAGTAGTGGCGAGACTAGAAATAGCGACTTGAATAGTAAATCTCGGTGCTGCGAAGCAAAACATTTCGTTAAGTAGGTGAAAGGTGACCCTCAAGAGCCAGCCTCAGGCTAAAGCCGGGTCTCACTTCCCAGGAGAATCTCAAAATATGGGAAGCCGCCTGGACTTGAATTAGGTGGAGTGATGCACAGAGCAAAGCAAGCTCACTCATCTTGGGCCCAGGCCAATTTAGCTATGTAAAACAATGATCCCTGACTCAGGCAACCTGTTCTTCCACTAGAAAACACTGTGTTCCGTTGCTTGTTAATCTATGGAAACACTATCAAAGGATATACACCCTGACAATAATTAGAATACAGGATTTCTTATCTGAAAAGATTATCACCATTCTGCATGCAGAGGGAAGTATCTTTTACAAGTGGTAGCTCCAAGACCAGGAAAAAAGCCTCCAGAAAAATAACTAATTTCCAAGGGAAGAAAACCAATATTGAACCTTGTTTGACCAGCAGTCCAGCAACACCTTAACATCTTTCTTCATTATCTTTCTTTTTTTTTCCCTATTTTCTCCACTATCTCCTTCCAAATTATAAAATTTATACGTGAATGTGTATATGTATTTGTATGTATACACATACATGTATATACCTTTTACATATACATACACATATATGTACATATACTTGACATATTTTTAAAAGAAAATATTCCTTGGAATTAAAATTCTAAATTCTCATTTTGTTTGCTTAGACTAAACAGAAATGTAATATTTCTAGTCTTTAGATGTTTTGTTTTTTAAAAAAATAATACATGAGCAGTTGCTTTTCTTTTAGAAAAGTTTTCAGTATATTTTTATTTATAGCTTTTGACAGATATGGAATTTGGCTGCATTTTCCTTCTTTTTAGAAAAATTCAATTTAAAAACTATAATGGAACTGAATGAAAATATCCAGCAGGTTTCTTTTATTGTTTTGTTATTTCTCCAAATCACAGAAGCACTGAGGGGAAATGCCTTTGTAATTCTCATGAATACCTAATGATCTGTTTCATTAAGGGTGGAAGAAATAGTCTGTGATTCTATAGCAAAATAATACCAGCATTTTCCATAATTTTTGTAATGTAAAACCAGGGGAAGCTTATGTTGAAAATTTTAACAGAAACTTTGTTTTTTTCATTTCCAGTAAATTGGGGGAAAGGGGAAAGCTGAGGTGTTCCAGGATACTATATGTTTGAGTTAAGATGGCTCTGGCTGCAAGGAGCAGAACATACAACAAAACCAACTTAAACTAGAACATTGGTTTACCTCACATAAGGATAATTCAAGAGGTGGGGTAAGGCCAAGATGGGTCAGGGATTCTGCCATGTCACTGAGAACCTGAGAGCTTTTACCATTTTTCACTCTGCCAGTCTTAGTATCCTTGGCCTCATCCTTAGGTCATCCTAGTCACAGAAAGCAGCCACCACTTCAAGGGTCACATGAAAACACTACAGCAACTGGCTGAAGAGTAGGAGCATGTTTCCTGAACACCAGTTCTTGTTAAGAATGAAACCGTTTCTCAGAAGGCTCTCAACAAACTGCTCCTCAAGTCCCATTGGCCAGATTGTGTCACACGTTTATATCCTAGCTGCAAGGGATGCTAGAAAAACGTCAGCATTTGGGGCTTCTCCAGTGGAAGGTAGGCACCATCAACACAGAAGCAGCCATGAGAAGAAACTAATATCACCTGAAAGTACCCATCTCTGATGAAAAGTGGCCTAAACAATAAAACCATCTATTATTGCACTTGAAAAGTCCAAACAAAAGAATTGCAGAGCTGCTTCTAAGACTCACTGGTGTCATCGAGGAAGCAGATTCTGTTGTCTCTTTACTCTGCCATTCTCAGTGTTCATGTTCTCTCCCTTCATGGTTACAAGATGGCTACAACTGCTCCAAGCGTTATTTTTACACGATACATCCAAAGCCAGAAGGGAAAGGCAGTTTCTCCTGCATGTCAGTATGTGTTTATTAGGGAAACCCATCTTTCCAAGATGTACACAGCCCACTTCCCCTACCAATCACTAGCAAATGCAATTGCCTTGACAAACTTAGCTCAATCATAGATCATCTGCTAGGGCTGGGGGGTGGTATTTTAGCAACTGGGAACATGGGACCATTTGACCTTTGGTTCAAAGTATATACCACATTTTGAAGCACCCCACCCCAAAAGAACATCATCCTCAAACTGACTCCTTAGCTGGGCCTTTAAGAGACCTTGAAGAGCTCTATCAGGCAGCACTTACCTATGATGATGTATATGGTAGGACCAATTGGACCCCATAGCCACTTGTCCATTATTGTTCCTTTGCCATAAAACGGGTCTCTTGGTTGTGGACCAGTATTATGCAAGATTTCATGATGGTTAATCAGACATTCTGCAAGCCATTGAATTGTGCTGCTGGCAAGGATCAGTAGGCAGGCATGGCAAACTCATACCCAGGTTACATACTAGCCGCCGTAAGGTCAAATCACTGCCCTGCACACTGATAGAGAGAAAGCCCTGAAGTGAAGATTCACAGGTGCCATCAGCATACACTGGGCACTAAGTGCCAAGGGGATCAATACGTACAGGGCACCAACAGGGTCTGCAATCAACAGTGGCTGACGTTTATCCTTTGTTTAAAAAAAGAAAACAAACAAAAAATAACCCTGGAGTGTAATTCAGGGAATTTCCCAACAAAGAATCAGGGGACTTCTAAAACGTTGTGTGACCAAATCCTAGGGCCCTGTCTTTGCTTCTCTGCACTACAGGCATCAGCTTCAGGAGGGATGCCCCTGGTTGATGACAAAGTGAGACATCACAGCGGGATATTCTCACATCCTCTCTAGACTTTATATATAAAGATCTCTAGGGATTGAGATTCTCAGTCTCAACATCTCCAGTATAAACACTCTACATACAAATATGTTCTTTCTTCAATTTAAAGTAATTTAATTTTTTTCCACTTTAGTGATTAAGAACCTACCAGCCCTTTCATTTTTTTTGCCTCCTTTTAATAACCCTTCATATTCATGAAATACTTTAAAGTCCTCTTTTACTTTTCCCTTTCCAGGCTAGACAAGCCTTTTTAGGCTTGTTTGTTGTTGTAGTTGTTTTAACTCTTTCACAAATGACCTACCTTCTATCTCTTTAATCACTTTTATTCTTCCTCTCCCTTCTTCATTATTTGGAGCACAAAGCAGAATACCTAAATTTTAACAAGGGCCTGACAATTGTAAAATATATTAAGAGAATCTATTCCCAGCCCTTACCCAACAGAGTTACATTAAAAGCCTAAAATTAATTAGTTTTTAGTAGTAATAGCACATACTTTCTCATTAATGGTTTATTTGGATTAATGATAATTTCCAGTTAAGGCAGTGAACATTTATTAGCTATACATTCTAATATGTCCAATGGTCTCTTTAAATCCACTGTCGGGGTTGTTTGATTACCGTTCTATGTATGAGTTTCTGCATATACAGCCTTTTATATTTTCATTAAACCTTCTCTGTAATGTATCAATTTACTTGAATCTCCTTTTCATCTTATATCTATACAGAACTCTGAATTCAAGCATTATATTAAACTGTTCAGAGCATTTGGCTTTTTATTACTTTTTACAGATATTCTGGAATAAGCTTGATATATTTGATTAAAAAGAAATATCCTAGATCAGTGATTTTCAACTTTTTTATCTCATGGTACACCTAAACTTATTACTAAAATTTTGTGGCACACCAAAAAATATATTTTTTGACAATCTGATGGAAAAATAGGTACAAGTTTGATTTATTCATACCAGACAGCTGTTGTTGTGTTGGCTCTTGTGATTTTTTTTATTTGACAATCTAACAGAAGAAAGGTCAGTGCCCCTAACTAAATAGCCAGGTACTGCACTTTTTAAAAATTCTTGTGACACACCAGTTGAAAATTGCTGACCTAGATATATCAGTTATAATTA
This sequence comes from Pteronotus mesoamericanus, assembly GCF_021234165.1. NCBI lineage: Eukaryota > Metazoa > Chordata > Mammalia > Chiroptera > Mormoopidae > Pteronotus > Pteronotus mesoamericanus. The sequence continues at coordinate 5,467,220 of NW_026555277.1, forward strand.
AGTTTGGTTGCATGGAACTGAGAATGCAAAATAATAGTGGCTGAAACATATAAGAGTTTTTATTCTTTTTTTTTTAAAGATTTTATTTACTTACTTTTAGAGAGAGGGGAAGGGAGGGAGAAAGAGGAGAGAAACATCAATGTGTTAGACATACCTCAGTTGGTTGCCTCTCACCCGCCCCCAACTGGGGACCTAGCCTGCAACTCAGGCATGTGCCCCCACCAGGAATCAAACTGGTGACCCTTTGCTTTGCAAGCCAGTGCTCAATCCACTGAGCCACTCCAGCCAGGGCTAGATTTTTACTCTATATAGAAGGAGTATGGAGCTAGGTAGTTCAGGGCCAGTATAGCAACTCCATGAAGTCACTGAGACCCAAGGTGCTTCTCTCTTTCTCTTCTGCTGTTCTTAGTGTGTGGCTTCTTCATGTCCGACTTCCTAACTCAAGGTCATAAAATAGCTGCTGGAGCTCCACCCATCACATCTACATTCTAGGCACCATGGAGGAAGAAAAGAAGATTATATAAGGCATGTAAGTCCCAGTTATTCCTTTAAGGAACTAAAAGGAATTGTGGAATTGTTTTTCCCACTCAACATCTCAGCTTACATATCATTGATCAGAATGTTACCACCTATGAAATAGATTGGGACAGAAATCTACTAAAAGTGCCCATTGCCATCTTAAATAAAATCGTGATTCTGTTACTAACCATGAATGGGGACAATAGTTATTGGGTAAACAACCAACATTCTCTGCCCCCTCAATAAAGGTAAGGCTGCTAATGGAACCCACAATATGTTCGGCACTGAAATACTTTCCTTTAACTACATAACGCTCAAGGGCTTCCCAGGACCAATGAAAGTGTTCCTGTTTGTTTCTCCCTTTGATTCAGAAGTCTGTGACCATAGAAAGCAACTGTTCTACATTTTTCTGATTAAAAGCCTTCCTATAATTGTGAAAAAAATAATATCTAAGCCTTCTCTTCTTAAGAACCATCTGTCTTAATTTCTTTCAGTTCCTTATTGAACTTCTCATTTTGTTTCTTTTTCTCTGGATCTGCTATAGTTTCTATACAGCATTATAAACTATTTAGAAGCCAAGCCTGGATTCAATGCTGTAATCAATTGAACATTAATTCCAAAAATATTTAAGTGCCACCAGATGACAAGTAGTGCAAAAAAAAAAAAGGAATTTTGGGGACAGAAAAATGTCCTGACCCTCAAGGAGCTTTTATTCTAAGATAAGATCATTACAATAAGTAAATAAAAATAGTAAACAAGATAAGTACAGAGTCAAAATTGCTCTTCGGTCATTTAAACAGGATAACTGAAGACAGGAGGACTAAAGACAGTATTGGATAGGAAGGTCAGAAAAGACAAGTCTGACAGGTGAAGTCTAAGTCCTAACAAGGAACTGGCTGGGTTTTGTTTGTTTGTTTTTTGCAGGAAAATCATCTACTGGCCCTAGAGAGCCTCTCTCAGAGACTAGACATGTTCTTGTATCACATGGACTTGACCTGGCATTTTCAGGAATCCTGTTCAATTTTCAGAATCCATTAATATAACGAGGAACACAGTCCTTTCACCTAAAGGTTCATTAGATCTTGCTTTGTCATTTAAGGCATTTTGCTCAAATGCCACACCCTCTGTTAAGCTCCCATGAAAGATTACTTGACCCATTTTCTGTGTTTGTTCATGCTATTGGTTTATTGGTTAGGCCTCCTTAGGTTAGAAAAATGCAAATTAAGCTTGCTTAAGCAAATGGAATTATTGCCTTACAGAATTAAAAGGACTGTGTCTGTCTTCAGGGATAGCTTGATATGGGCTCCATTAAATCAGAAAGAGTAGTTTGACTCTCCATTGCACAGGTCGGCTTCCTTGGTGTATTTGCTTCATCCTGAGCCCCGCCCGCCCACATTCTACCCGTCCCCGATATGGCAGCAAGATACCCGGAGGAATTTGTAGACTCCTATTCCACTGGAAACTCAGATTCTCTTCTCAGAAATCTCATTTCTTCTTGAGGTATTTTGTGTCCCCCCGTTACTCAGTACAGTCAGAACTCTACATACATTCTCTCTATCCAACCTGACCCACCGGCTCCACCCTGGGACCCTGGGGCGGTGTTCAGCAGTCCACATCCCAGAAGTACTAAGGAAATGTGTTGGGAGGCAGGTGTATAATTTCCACACGGAAATCAGGGTGCAATTGCGAGTAGAAAGGTAAAAGGCAACAAAAGCTGCAGGTAGCACCACGCCGAGTTTAACATTTCTTCTGCTATATCAAGGCAGTTGCGTTTAACTCTTTGTCTAACTCTATGGTGAGCTGCTGGAGAAGCAACGGCATGTCTTCTTCATTTTGCCATCCCTCAGATCTGCCCAGTGTGCTGGGAGATGCCATGCCTGCACCAAGTCAGCTCAAGAACGCTTTGTCCAATTCAACCACTGAATACTCTTCGTGTATGCATAGTTAGAGCAGTACACCAACCAGTGTTGGTACTTTAAGTATGCTTCACCCCACCCAAGATACCATTTCTTAAAACTGTGACAGAAAGTCTGTCCTCACCCTACATTTACTTCAGTTATTTCTTCTATGGTATCTTTAGTATCTTAATATTTATTCTTTCTACAGTGAATTCATCCCTATATTTTTTCTCATTTATTTTAATCTGCATTTACTATTTCATGAGTCTTTCTAGTCTCCTCCAGCCTTCTCATCATGTGCCCCTTGGCACAGTAGCACCACCTGGGAGCTTTTAAGAAATGCAGAATCTCAGGCCTCACCCAGAATTACTGGAACCAAATCAGCATTTTAACAGGATTTTGTAGGTGATTCATGGACACATTACAATTCAAAAATTGCTGGTCCCTTGCTCTAGACTAGAGCCATCTATCGGAGACATGACAGGAGCCACCAAAATATTTTTTAATTTTCTGGTAGCCACGTTAAAAATATAGAAGGCAAAGAAGGCAAGCCAAATTAATTTTAGTAACATATTTTATGCCATCTCAATATATCCCAAATATCATCATTTCAACTTGTAATCAATATAAAAATGATTAATAAGAAACTTTTTTGGAGGGGTACTCTTTGAAACCGAACAGCATCTCAGTTTGGACCAGTCACTTTTCAGGTGCTCCACAACTACACATGGCTCATGGCTACTGTATTGATCAGGGCAGCTCTGCACTGCAAGATGAATGAAAACAACAGACCATGTCTGTTTCGCTCCCCCAGTGATCCTAGCGCCTTGGACGGTGCCCGATGCATAGCAGGCACTCAATAAAAGCTTGTTGAATTAATAAGTTTGAGAGAAGGGATATTTAAAATATTTAACCAGCACAGCAGAAGCATTTGCCAAACAGAATAGGTCCTTGTACCAACTGAAATTGACACAGGATGTAAACAAGCAACACTGCCACATTGGTGAGAATTGGCATATCAGCCCAGGATATGCGAACTAGCCCAATCCCTATGTATCTCAAAGGAGAACAGGGGATTCAAACGGGTAAGAGATTTGTGCATAGTCACACATTCCTTAACAAAAAGTAGGATTGAACAATCAGATCTTAACTTCCAACCCAAAAAGGCTTCCACTGTATCATTCATTAGTGAGCACCTTCTGTGTGCAAAAGCATCATGCTGGGCCCCGTGGATGAAGAGACACAGAGAAGAATGTTATTCATGTACTTCCAAGAATACCCCCAGTCAGTTAAGATCATTTTTATTTTCACTGGAACAGAAACCCCAAGTCAAGCTGATGTAAATAAACAAAGGCGTTTATTCAGTTATGTAACTGAAAGAGTAGAAGTAGCGTTTTCTTCTGGGGCAGCTTCACCCAGACACATGTTAGCAGGCTCCTCTGTTTTTCTGCCTCTCTAGGGCTATATTCCTTCATGGTTGACATCATCGTCCATGGCTACCCCAGCTCTAAACTACCCTTCCTCAAATCACCAAATCAAGCCTAAGAGATCATGGCTCTCTTTCCCCGAAATCCTGGGGAATGTCTCCTTCCACTCTGTTGGCCATGTTAGGGTTAATCTGCTATTATTCCCTCAAAAACAGCTGTAGTAGGCAAGGAGATAAAGTATTCCAACTCAAGGTATTTGGGCCTCATCCCCAGAGCTGAGAGAGGGGTCAAGAATGGGAAGTAGCATCTAGGCTTAGAGTGAAGAAGAACTTTGAGTAAACTTACCTCGGATCGAGGGAAAGAATGCTGGTGTGTAAAACCCAATGACATCTGCTTCAGGTCCTATGTTTTTTAAGTGTGTGACCCCATTCTTGAGAAGGTACAGATCAATCTGAAACATCCCTCCTCTTCACCCACTTTTTTCTCTCCTCTCTTCTTCCTTCTCCCTTCTTCTATTTCCAACCCAAGATAAAAGCACCAGATGGACAGGATTGAGATTTCTGCTCAATGCCAAAGCAGAGAAGCCATTTCAGTTTTTTCTATTGCTCCTTCAGATCTTGACTATCGAAAACCTTTAACACTTGTATTTTTCCTACTAGATAAGGACAGCTTTTAGTCCAGAAATTTTTAATGAAGTAAGACTATGTCATAATATCTAATTAAAAAAAATAAACTACAGGTACAGATTGTTGATTTGCATCTTGCCAGTTTATTCCTCTCTATTCAGATTCTCTAATGACCTTGTAAGTATTTCTAGGATTCATACAAATATGCAAACATTTTATATATTTTATGTTAGTTGTTTCATATATTTTCCATGTAATTTCTAAATCACAACACTCCCGTATTCATTAGGTCATCACACCTTGCTTAGAGCACATTTCTCAAACTGATATAAAATGTGGAAGTATCAAAGTATTAACTAAAAGTCTAGTGAGAATCCCTACTTTATCTCACCTGGGTACAAAACAGCTTTAATTAGGACTGGGGAACACCTACCTTGTTACTTAAAATATTTTTTTCCTGAACCAGCAGCAACCACTTCAGCTGGGATTTTGTTAGAAATATGGACTCTCAGATCCCCCTCCCTGATATATTGAATGAGAATCAACATTTTGACCAAATATGATTCCTGTGCACACTAAAGGTTGAAAAGCACTGATTCAACACTATTGTCAATAAATCTACCACCAGATGTAGTTATATTTGCTACTTAGATGGGAGCCAGGCACAGAATGGAAACAACTGGCCCAGAGAACAGACAGAGCATCTCTGATTTCTAGTGCCTGGCATGCTGAGGAGGGACATAATGAGCTTCCCATTAGTTGGGTTTCCAACCTTTTGGCATCTCTGGGCCACACTGGAAGAAGAGTTGTCTTGGGCCACACATTAAATACATTGTGTCACGTAATCAGAAAAGAATCTCATCATGTTTTAAGTAAATTTGCAATTTTGTGTTGGGCCACATTCATAGCCCAACTGAGCTGCATGTGGCTCACGGGCCACGGGTTGGACACCCTGCTCAGGCACAGATGGAGGAAAAGCTGGGATAAATGTGGTGGAAAGGGAGATCGGAAGGTTCTTGTAGTTGTTTGTTACTCATCCAAACAGCAGAAACTCCTGCCAATCCCCAAGCTGTGCTAAGGGAAGGAAGGAAGGAAGGAAGGGCGGAAGGAAGGGAGGAAGGGAGGGAGGGAGAGAGGAAGGAATGGAGGAAGGAAGGAAGGAAAGAAGGAAGGCCCCCTTTTCCCTGACTTCCCAGTGAGTTAAGGCAGCCCCGCCTAGGCTCTTCTGTTGCTTATTTACTAGGCCCTTCCTTTGTTTCAGTGTCCCCAGCTTTAATAAACATACTCATGGGGGCGGGGATTGAATTTTAAGACAGGAGCTTGTTACTATTGTGAAATTGCAGTTATGTTTTTAGGAAACAGAGTCATTTACCCCTCACTGGGTGTTCTGCTTATATTCTGTCATCCCATCTCTGTGAAGCAGGAATCATATTTCCAAGCTTCCTTGTCTACCTGCACTGGGTCAGACAAGCCCAGGCTTCTGAGTCAACACAGCAAAAGAGAAGCATAAAGCAGTGCTTCCTTTTGGGCACATTTGCCTGAATCACTGTCTCCTCTGTTTGGTTAGCTGGACGGAGGATGTGAAATTTCCATGGACTATTCTCTAAATCAAAACATTCGGATGGAAAAATTGTGCCTATGTACTGAATCAGTGTTTACATATACATTATTTTGTTTAATCTGATAAATATCCCAATAAAACATTTCTTGTTTTACCAAAGAAAACACTGAGACTTTTTTAGGTATTTCCTTGGAATCCTCAAACCAGTGAGTGGCAGACCCCGGCCGCACATACAGCTCCGACTCCCAGCTCGTGATTTTCTCCGAGGCGCTTCAGTGCTTCCCAGGGCGATTATGTCAGTAACCGGGTGGTATGTTCGTATCCCATCAAAAGTCCATGTGCTCAAATATTCTGGAAGCATAATTGGCATTCTCTAAGCCTCACTATAAAGTAGTTAGCATGTTAGATAAGTGATCATAATATTGAGTCTAAATTGAATGAAAGTCTAAAATGGAAAAAGAAAAAAATGCTTCCCCACTCCCCCCCAAAGAAAAACGCAGATACTGAAAGGGAGTAAAGAATAATAAAGAGGAAGAAGGGGAAAAGAAGAGAGAAGAGGACAAGGATCTTTCTACCAGTTAAAAAAGAGAACTCAAAACAAGAATCATTCATCAAAGACCATCCACATCACATTATGAAATTTGCATATAAGGAGGAAAAAAAGATCTCTACCTTGATTTACCTAAAAAGGAAAGACTACATATTGTGGGTTGTTTTGTTTTGTTTTTAAACTGCATTTTAAGTAGCAATTCAGAATAGAAGCAATTAGGGAGGTCCATTACCGCCCCTAACACCATCTTCCTCGTCTCAGGATTTAGAAGTGAGGATGGAAAAGTCGGGAAGTTGGTGAGGTTTGCTTTTGACAGGAGGTTTGTTTTGACCCCATTTACACTCTCAGCGCCCAGACCAACACTTCCCTTTTCAGGCCTGTGTGCAGAGATGCCCTGCCCCCTCCCCGCCCTTCCCAACTTATCCATCCGTATCTCGTGGCCTGAAGCCGTGTTCTACTTCTCATGACTTAACATGGAAAAGCTCCTAAAATATGTTGCTGCTGTACCTAAGTCTACATAATGACAAGGCAGAAAAAAGGGCTGAAAAGTACATGATCCAATGAGGCGGGAATGACAAGGTGAGGCTGTGAGATGAGGGCAATTTTCACCTTTTGTCCCCTGGATTTCTGGGTTTTTTGAATCTTTTATAGTAAGTACATGTTTACATATGAATTATATAATTTTTTAATGAGCAAAGAAAAAAGCGAGGGAAATTATAGTTTATCTCATCCTCCCCTTCCTAGAACACATTTTACTAGCAAACTTTTAGAGAAGGTTCCTAAATACGTAGCAGAAATTTAAAGGAAGGGGCAGTTTCAGATATTTCTGGGGTTGGATGGTAGAATGAGAAGGGACTTTGCAGCTGGGGCTTTTCAATGGAATTTTCTCCACTGAAAGTTCTGTAAGTGCTGCACACATAGGCAGAACCTACATAATCAGAGTCACTATCCCCTGCATAACCACCATGGAAAACACACACCTCTGTTTCCGTGTGTGTCTATACTGAGTTTATAGGGTTTAGGGTGTCCAAACTTGTGGTGCCTCTGGGCCGCACTGGAAGAAGAGCTGCCTTGGGCCATGTATCAAATGCACAGACACTAATGAAAACAAAAAAGTCTCATGTTTTAAGTAACGATTCTGTGTTTTGATTACCGATTTTTGTGTTGGGCTGCATTCATAGACATCCTGGGCCACATGTGGCCCACGGGCCATGGGCCGGACGCCTCTGGAAAGAATACAAGTTGAATAGAGGGTAACCTCTGTGGGGGATGGTCAAGTAGAAATTGCAGCTTTCTGCATGTTCTATAAAATTTCAATTTTTATAAGAAGAATGTACTCATGTTTGCTTTTTGGTTTAAAATAAATATACAAAAAAATAAGTTTGAGAACATCTTTTGGCAAATGGGAATGGGATGAGGAATTGGGGAGCCCCATCTGAGTGGGTCGTAATTAAAGCAGTTTGAGACCCAGAGAGCCTTCTAGGCCCTCTTCCCTCTGCTATTTGCCCAGAGAATCAATGACCCTAGGCCTAGCAGGGTCACTCACTGGGTGAAATGGCCTGGAAGGAAACATATCCTTATCACATGATGACAGACCCAGCGTCCTCTGTTATTCATGCTTTCTCTCGAGATTTGCTGATGTCAGTACTAATAAAGCTTCTTTGGTTGCAAGAGACAGAAACCCAAATTTACTTACCTTACTCAAAAATGAGAACTTATTTTGTCATGTAATTAGAAAAAAAACCCCACAAAACAAAACGGGCTTGGCTTCCTGCCAAGTTGGATTTGGCATTCAAACATTATCATCAGCAATTTATTTTTCTGCCTCTCAGTTCTTCATTCTTTGTGCATGGGCTTCATTCCCAAGGCTTTTCCTCTGTGGAGCCCAAGCTGGCAACCGGTCACAGCAGGCTTATGATTCTACCTTGTATTTCCACCAAGCAACCTCAGTAAAAACAGAAAATTTCTATTTAGCTCCAGAGGAATTCCTGCTGCGTAGCATCGTTGGTCTGGTTTGGGCCATGCGCCTGTCTCTGAACCAACTGCTGAGAAAACAAGAATGCAGTGTTCTGATTGGGTTTGCTGAGGTCATGTGCCTGCCGATGCAGTGGGAGCGGGGGTCAGTCCCACAGGAACCACAGGAGCTGGTTGGTGGCAGAGTGTTGGAATCCCAAAGACATACCAAAGTACTATTATTAAAAGAAACGGAAAGTGTTGATGGAAGGCAAAAACAAGGGATAGCCACTGCTTTCCCTGACAAGCAGCAAATGATACAGCGAACAGTACAGGTTCATTATCATTACCACCCTTTTTATATCACTAATGTCTATGTAACATGCTCTGACTTTCAGGGCTCAGCCAATATGTCTTTCCTCTCCAAACTTGGAGTCTCAAGGAGCCCTTGGGAGGTGACTGTCAACGCTGGGACAGGTTGTCTATGAACTGCCTGTTTTGAGCTGAGAAGGAATAGTTTTCCAGGTAAGGAGTATGTATTCAACAAATGTTTCATCCCTTCTGTGTATCAAACATATGCTTGACCCAGTGCTTGCCTACAATAATTAACCTAGTGAGGATACTATACAAGGAAATCAATGTTAAGACAACATGATAAGGAGCAGGATAGAGTTCTGCACATGCTGATAAGGGGAAACTTCGGAGAAGAAAGCTCCAGATCAGCTCAGGACAGTCAGGACATGCTTCTACAGGGAGCATGTCCTTGTGGATGTGTAAGGGTTAGCAGAGAGGTAGAGGATGAGGGAGTGGATGGGCATTCCAGGTAGAGAAAACAAGATGTGCCCAAGCACCAAGGCAAGATGGGCCGTGGCACATTTTTGTAATTACGTAGGCCAGGGTAGCTACCGCTCAGGGTGTGTGTAGATTCATGGCCTGAGCCAAGGTTATAAAGTACATGAATGAACTTGTCAGCCATGTCAAGCCTGGATGTTTGAGGTTTATCTTGCAAGCAATCATTGGCCCTGAAAGCTCTCAGGCAGAAAAAAAAGTATGATCAAATGTAGTTTTGTTTGTTTGTGTAATGATTCCCTGGAGCACAGGTTGCAGAGGAATGAGACTGGAGGTAGGGAGTCTACTCCAATACAGTCTACTTCAATGGTCCAGCAAGTTTTGTTAAGGAGGAATTAAATAAAACACAATGGGGAAGGAGAAGGAATAGACTAGTAACAATGGGAGACAGAATTGACAGGATAGAAAAACTAAGGAGAATGAAGGCAAAGAAGAGAGGAGTGAGCTTAGGAGGGCTCCCAGGTTTCTGGTTTGGGTAACTGGTTGGTTGATGCTGTCATTCCAACAGAAACTAGCATTTCAGAGGAAGATGGTGAGTATGGTTGGGGACATCCAGTTGGAGATATGTAATTGATGCAATGGTTCCAGGTTCAGGAGAGCCTTCAGGGCTGAAATGGAGATGTCCTCCGGGATGAGGGGTAGCTGAAGCCATGCTTGTGGAGGCATCTGTCAAGGGGAGAGGACAATACAAAAAGAGAAGTGGGAAGGACAGAACCCTAGGTATCACCAACATTTAAAAATCCAATTGATAAAGAGGAGTCAAGAAAGAGACAAAAACGAGAGAACCAGACATGCCAGAGTAGATGAGGATGGCTCCCTTACCAGAAAGGGTAGATTCTCCTCTTCAAAGTCGTTTTCATTTCTCTTTTGGAAAAATGGTCTCATTCCCCTTCCCACTCTAACCTCTCTTAAAGCTGAAGATTGAGAAATGGTTTTCCAAAAACCTGTAAAAAGGCTGCAGCCTCCACACGACAGCCAGCTCTGGTGCTTGAGCAGGCGATCTTTGCTCACTTCTTGCTCCTTGGATGTCTTCCAGCCAACTGAGGTCACAAATGCACGACACATTCCAAGGACACTTTCAAGGCAAAGCTTATCTCTGCAAATAATCAACTAGACTTGAGAAGGCAGAACCAGGAAATTTTCTCTGTGAGGTCCGCAGGGGCCCTCTTCCCCACGCCTGCATCTGCAGCTGTAAACAAGGCATAAACATGGATGTTGGGAACATTTTGGTAGTTTGTAGATAGACAGAAGAATATATGTATTTTCTTGTTCACTGTGGAGAAGGACCAGGGTGTGAATCCAAATCCCGGTTCAGTCAGTTAGTGACTCTGGCCACAAGCCCCTCCCTCTCTCAGCCTTAATTTTCTTAATTGTCAAATTGAGACAACAGTCCTTGCCTCATAACATTGTGTGAAGATGAAATGAGATCAACAATGTGTGGAAAGCCTCTGGTTTCATGTGAAAAGAAGGGAAAGTTTATGTAATTGGCTTCTCTTTCGTTTTTATTTTATTGTAGTAAAAACACACATGCGATTTGCCATTTTAAGTGTACAATTCAGTGGCACTAATTACATGTTCAGTGTTTTACAGCCGTTATCACTATCTATTTTTAAAATTTCCTATCACCCCGATTAGAAATTCTGTGCTCATTAGGCAATTCATACCCACTCTACCCTTCCCCCAACCCCTGGTAACCTCTAATCTACTTTTTGAGCCTATGCATTTGGCCATTCTAGATATTTCATATAAGTGGAATTATACATATTTGCCCTTTAGGGTATGGCTTATTTTACTTAACATAATGTTTGCAAGCTTTTTCCATGTTGTGATCTGGCAGAACTTCATTCCTTTCTATGGCTGAATAACACCCCATTGTATGTATTTATGCACTTTTTTATCCATTCATCTGATGATGGGCAGTTGGGTTTTTTGCTACCTTTTGGCTATTGTGAATGATGCAACACTGAACATTGGTGCACAGGTATCTGTTTGAGTCCTTCTTTTCAGTATTTTGGGTACATACCTAGAAGTGAAATTTCTGGGTCATACAGAAATTCTGTGTTAAACTTTTTTGAGGAATCGCCAAACTGTTTTCCATGTAAATGCACTTTACATTTCCACCAGCAATGGACAAGGGGTCCAATTTCCACATGTCCTCACCAACACTAGCTATTTTCTATTATTATTATTACAGCCATCCTAGTAGTTGTGAAGTGGTTTTTCACTCTGGCTTAATCTATGTTGAATTATCTCTGTCAATGAAAGAAAACAGTTCAGATGATGAAATCTAAGCAAAAGTTCAAAGATTATCTATATGAAGTTTTGTAACATATGGGTATTACTTAAGAAAGATTGTGCCACACAAACCAAGGGTGATTATATGGTTTAAAAAGTACATTAAAAAAAAATAAATTCTCCACTAAATACATATCTGGCCCAAGAGAGACTAGAAGCTGGGCCCTGCCTGGCTGGATGACTTCCTGACGTGACCTGTACTGTTGGTTAATCTACAGGGTCCCCGGGCTGATTCCTAATGGAGTGTCAAGAAAGGCAGGGTGCTTGCTCTAAGGTTATTGTTTTTCTGGTTTATCATTTCCTCAACACATAAAGATAATTAACTATTTTGTGTCAGGAGACTTACGGCTTTGATTATTACAAGTTGATAAGAAATAACAATACTATTGTAATGGGCAATAATGGAAGGAGGAAGGGATGCTGAACTTGAACCTTTAATAGGCATTAGAATTACAAGGATCAGGCTACCCACTATTTGATTTCTAAGCATTCGTGGTAGAAGATAGTCAGTTGGCTATATGCTATGCTCTTGAATTTATAAACACCTAAAAAGGGAGAATCTTATCTATTTTAGCTCATTTAATACTCAAAGAGCCCTATAGGAGCTATTATTAATGTTCCTACTTTACCTTTGAGAAATTAAATAACTTACCCAAATGATTGAACCAAAGTCAAATTCACCTGACTTCTGATGACAGTCTGAGCTGAATGAAGAAGCTGCTGTCAGAGTAGTTGTATTTGTTCCCCAGGGCTGTACTAACAAAGGACCACCAGCTGAGTGGCTTTAACAGCAAAAATACATTGTTTTACAGTTCTGGAGTCTAGAAGTCCAAAATCGAGTGGCAGTTTTTCCCTCGGAGAGCTCTGCAGGGGACTCAGTTCTGTGTCCTCTCTCTCCCCGCTTCTGGGAGCCTCGGGTGTTCCTTTCCTTGGCTTGTAGATGGCATTCTAACTACATCTTCACCTTGTCTTCTCTCTCTGTCTTTCTCTACGTCCCCAAATCCTCTTTTTTGTAGGAACACCAATCCAGTTGGATTAGGGCCCACCATAACAACCTCATTGTAATCTAATTACCTCTGGAAAGAGCCTACCTTTACATAAAGTCACTTTCTGAGGAACTGGGTCTTCAACATATCTTATTTGGGGGTGGGGTACATAAGTCAACCCATGATAGTAACTTAATATTAAGTTGTTTGTACCTCCGAATGGACTTGACTTTATAATGTCTGAAGATCTTAGAATGTATTTTACATTCAGGAAATAAAATAAGTGTAAGTTTCTAACTGGGAGCCTGCTCAGTATTCCCTAAGCTACTTAAAAATCCTGCCACATACTCTGGACATCTGCTATTACAATCTTTTCAAATTTTGAACTCTCAAGAAGTTTGGTTCACCATGCCTGTGGGCCTGCTTAACTTTTAGCATTGGTACAAAAGGAAGGTCCTCTTTATTTTCAAATTGCTTCAAGGTTTATTTTTGAAATAAAGTTTCCATTTCCTAAGGAATTCGCAAAGTCCAGTGTATCTGGAAAAGAGTGCCTTTGAGTTCAGAAATAGATTTTGGAACACAGACATTCACTTATAAAAAATAAAATTAAGAAAAAGAATTTATATCCTGGTTTTAGTTCTGTGAGAAGACAGGCCTACCTGTACCACAATGTGTAGAGGTTTTTCTGTTTGTTTTTTAAGACATTGCTAGGTCTTTGCTTTTTCCTCCTGAAGATCTCTCCACAAAGCTGAGGGTGAGAACGGTGAGAACAGCCACCTGACTGGCAGGAGGCTAAGGAGTGGACTAAGGAGACTTAGGAGGGTGTGACCGGAGTTCTGAGCACCCGACCTCTCCCTCCCCCGCCCTTTCAGGGCAGAAGGATTTATTTCCTCAGCTGCTGGGAATGTAGGCAGCTGACAGCTCCCAACTGTCAGCCCTCTTTAGGAACTGCCCAAACTGGGTCAATCCACCACACCCAATGTTACATCTGCCCCCGGAGCAGCTGGCATCCAATGACTGGTCCGTGGAGGTTTGCAAAGTCAAGATCACTCCCCAGAGCGCTCCCAGCTTCCACAGTCACCGTGCTGTGAGGTCTAGCTGTGTCTGTGGCAGCCTATCTCCCTGTGACTAATTTTGCTAACATGCCCTCACCACCCTCGGTGGTTGATCTCGAGGACATTCTCTTGGAAAGCTTATTATAAGATAATCTCGGTGTATGCTTATAATGGGGCACACCCAGGGCCCCCCCAAAGGGTATTTGTCACGGGGTCCAGAGATTGGGGTGTCCAAGAAAAATATATTCTCCCCAGCCCAGGGCGGGCCGCCATGGGGGATGGGAGCCTTGGGCAGGGTCCTTGAGAGTTGTTTTGCATGTCAATAACAGGATAGCTTCATTCCTCATATGCAAAGGGTTATTTTGCATATCACCAAAGCTAATCAGGAAGATTTAAAAGACTTAATACAGAATGTATCAGAGAGGAGGAGGAGAGACAGGGGCCTGCAAGAGAGATAAAAAGAAACACAGACTCTGGGGAACAGTGTGAAGGCCGCGTGGGAAGAAAGAGGGGAGAAAGGACTCTTGCTAGTGGGCCAGGAGAAGGTGCCACATGGTTATGGATTAAGAGCTGGAGATCGCGGTGACGCAGCGGATGGTGCTGAGACCCGCGAGAGGCCTGCCTAGCCGCCCCGAACTTCTGTTCTTTTTCTTCTGAAGGACGGTACCCCTGACTGGCCTGACTGAGCAAAGCGGGGAAGGCAGAACTGTGTGTGTGTTGGTGATTGTTTTAGAGGGATTTTGAGGTTTAAGGGAGACATTTAGCCATTAATCAAACCTGTATAACTTTTGAATAAATAGTTCCTTTCCTTTTCACCAAACTCTGCCATTCAGAGCCATAATTCCAAGGGTGGCAGGCAAAGGATCTACAACCGAGGGCCCCCTGGGAAGGGGGGGGCGTTGTTTCGGTAATAGCATCTCGGCAACCCCCCTCCACGGGTCCATTTTTTCGGTAACATGCTTCTGGGGAGCCCAACCTGCGACAGGACCTGCAGAAATGGAGATTCCGAGAGAGCCAACAATGGAGATAAACAAGGGGCGGGATTCTGGGCTGCGGCTGCAGTGAGACAGGTAAGATTGTGTGGGAAGCCGCTTCCAAAGCCGTTGTTCCGCCCTCCAGCATCTCAAGGAGTAGCTCTGGAACCTAAGTGGAGGAAAAAGTCATATTCCTCCAGAAACCCCCAGGGAAGCTCAGTAACAATAACTGAAACAAAAGAATGAGGAGCAAGGTGACCTGGGAAAAACATATGGGTCAGGATCTAAACAAAAAGGCTCCAATGCAGAAAGGATAGCAATGAACATCCGAAGGTACTTTTTCATGGTTCAAAGCTGAGACAAGCCAGCAGAGGAACCTGCAACTATTTGTAATTTGGCTCAACTAAGGCCTTGTTATCTTCCTCTGGTGTTTAGTCGTCTTGTACTTGAACCGGGTGCTTGATTGCAGTGAACAGGACAAGTTAAAAATATAGCTGGATAAGCCCAGGCTGTGAGAAGAGGCCAGCATTCAGGGGCATGGTTTCGATGGAGAAATGGTCTATTTTTATACCCTTAGATGGTAACAGCAAAACCTGACCAGAGGCAATGACCTGAAGCCTGTTCTCTGTGTGCCTGTCTGTGTCTCTGTGTATATGTCTGTGTGTGTCTCTGAATATGTGTATGTGTGTCTGTGTGTTTCTGTGCCTGTCTGTACATCTGTGTCTCTGTGTGTGTCTCTGAGTGTGCATGTATCTACATGCGCACACTGTGTATGTGTGAAGGGGATGGTGTGTGTCTTGTGTGCTGGGAGAGGTCGGGATGGGAGGAAGAGTCTGCTCCCACTGAACAGATTATATCCTCTTTGGTCATTGCCTTAGCTTGGGTCTCCCTAAAGGCAGAGGCAGCCTTTGAGTGCAGGAGTCTGATTGAGACGTGATCCCTGGAAACAGGAGGGAGAGAGCGGAGACAGGAATGGAAGCAATGTCAATAACAGCGTGTGTTATCCATTGCTTTCTGGGGAAGGGCATTTGGTACCATTGGGACCTGCTGCTAAGTGCACTGAATGCTTCCCAGAAGTGTTCACGCAAAGGACTAGAGGCTGGAGAATTTACCTATGGGCTCCTCTTCTTGGGTGCCCAAGAGCTATCCCTGCAGGCACGGCCTCCCTGCAATTCCAGGCTGTGCTCGCAGGTTAGTGAGCAGCCCGCAGCATGGCAGAGGGCTTTTGGCGTGAAAATGGAAGAACGCAGGGCGTCTGCCTGAGGTGGGACCGTCTGAGCTCACGGGGAACTCAGTGCCCCATTTGTGACCAAAATCAGAGCGATGGAGGGCTGTGATACAGGCTCTCCTCCAGTCACAAACTGCCAGCAGCTCTAGGGCAAGCAGTCCCTGTTTCACAAAGGTCTATCTTCATAAATCCTTGCTGGACACTTACAATGCAAATTAAAATATTGATAAAGAAGTTTCATGTTGAGTTTCTTTGACTCAGTAATAAGTCATGATGGTTGCTGGGTTTTAGATAAAGAAGAAAGGGGATGCTTTCTACTTGGGGAGTTTTAAGAGCTCAACACATAACAGCATCTCTTTCTTTCCCTGTGGAGTTCAGTGGCAACTGAGAAATAAGACACAGGAGACTAAGACTTGGACATGACGGTGACAGGCAAAAGAGCAAATCTGGCTAACCTTCGGTGCGTACACAGTGGGAACTCTGTGGTCGGGCACCTGTGCAGACGCACTGATCTGGGATCACGGCCTTACCCTGGCCCACTAGAGGGGGAAGAGAATGAATAACCAATGGTTGCAGCCTTGCTGATTTTAAATAAATTAATTTGATCCTAATCCTGGAACATGCACCATTGCCATCCACCAATCAGATACCTCGCTTCTAATGCAAGCAAGTTATTTCGGTGGGAGCTCCTCCGTGTAGAATGAGACATGGTGACGGAAGATCTCGCCCAACAACTGTGAAAAGGAAATCAGAGGAGCAGTGCACAGCTCAGGTCTGCCCTGCAGTTCTAACTGTTGATAGCATTTCATTTGACATTCACCTGGATTTGTACATTTTGCTTTGACAACTAAGCACAGAGTTGTCTTAAGTCTTCTTCCCCAACTACAGAGAAAGCTCAGGAAGGGTCTGTGTCACATTTTCTTTTGTGGGATCCACAATAGAACTCTGGGAGGGGAGTCAGGAAACCCAAGTTGTGCTCCTAGGATCCAGTAAAATGCCATTTCATCACATGGTCTTGTATACATTCTAGGTCCAGACATATGTTTCAGAATGATTTACAAAATTGAGTGGATACTGATATGATAGATGAGGTTAAGTGTGACCTAATGGATAAGGAAAATAAGATGTTCACTCATAGGATGCAGTACAGGGGAGAGTAGGCTGTGGACTAAGCGCTGGTTTTGGCCTTGGACAGATCTGGGTTTACATCCTGGCTCCATCACATCCCACATCCAGGTTCCAACCTCAAGAAATTTACTTGGCCCTTCATGCTTCATTTTGCCATGGGAAAAATCATAACTTCTACTTTGGAGGTTTGTTGTAAAGATTTAAAAAAATAGTGTGAGTAAAATGAGTAAGTACTATCTAGTAGACATTCAATAAATGGCCATCATTTCCTTTGTTATCTAAGGAGAGAATTTCAAAATAACTTGAAAAGATACTTGGTTTGAAAATAGGCACTTCCCAAGGATTATCTTTAAAGGGTTAATGAACAACCTTGAAAATTTCCAGGCATTTCTCCGTGAGAAGGGGTGTGCACTTATAAGCTCATAAAGGAAGGCTTTTGGCGGTCTTCCATATTCACAAGGAAAATTACTCAGACATTGTCTCCTCTGCTCTCATCACTTCTGAGCACACTGGCTTTCCCTGGGTTCAAGCCCTCCTACTGGGCCCAGCACCTGCACTCAGTCCAAAAAGAAGACCTGAGAATTAAAAATGCAACACCTGGCATATAAGTACTCGTAGACACTGAGTGAGCACATGATTGGACAAAGTAATGAACTGATGGCTGAATGAATTACATCCACAAAAAGAAGTTACAAATATTCCTTTGCCCTGGGGAAATGGCCAGAGACAAAAAGCTACACTGGAGGACAGACACCCATTTGAAAGCCGTCAAATAGGGTGCCAACATCTAGGTAGCTGTTTCCTGCATTCATCATTCTAAAAGGCAATGGGAATGAAAAGAGTGTAGAGAGGAAGGGTGTCCTGAGCATCTGAAGGTTACCCCCTCTATATCCATCACCCATCGGCTGCCATAAGAGGACCGCAGGAATTTCCCCCTGCCCAAGGGACCAATCTCGTCACTGAGAAGGGGGTCAGGGTGGTGGTGGTGGCTGATTAATTTAAGATTATGGATTTGTCTCATCCCCTTGGCTACAGCGATTGTCTCAGGGGTGGGCAAGTTACCCAATTTTGGTCAGAAATGGTGAATCCCCAGGCTTGTGAAGGAAGCAGCCACTGTGGAAGGTAGAATGTGGAGATGTGAGGTCTTAGGATGCTGCCGCCATCTTGCCTCCTGGAGCTTGGGGGTCAGGGAGGTGAGATACCCTAGAGAAGCAGAAGATGATCCCTCTTGATGAGGTTGTATGACTTGTGAGCTCAAACCTTGTCTGAAGCCTATCTATCTTGGGATTTTATGAGCCTATAAATCCCCCTCATTTTCTGTATTAGTTGGAGATGTTTTTCTGTCACTTGCAGAAAGTGCTAATTAATGCAAAGGATTCTCTTTCCTCCATGCCAGATGGAGTGTTGTTAATGTGCTGACTCTGGCCTGAGGTCCAGCTGAAGTCAGTGTCTGAGAACCACGGGGTCCCGACCTTGAAAATCAGCTTCCAAAACACTTCAAAAGACCTTGTTGGGATAGACTTAGTTACCAGTGGCAGAATTTCTACCTTGAGTGGTTTTCTGTCAAGTCCTAGGAAAAATTTTCAAGTTTGAGTGGTTCATTACTTAATTAATATTGCTTAACATATCACTGGACATTGTATTTAATGTATTCACAACTTTTAATACTACATCGAAATCTAAAGAGATCTAGATTTCAAAGAGAAATTTTTTTAAATGTACATTTCATACAACAATGTTTAACTCTTGCAATCCAAAAGGAGACTCCATAGATGACCAGAAATACGTTAAAGTCTTTGTTCCCATAAATAAAATTTTAAGTTAAAAGGTAAAGAAGAAAATAACTTCTAGCTCTGATGATTAAAGAGGGCAAGCATGAGTTTTAAAAGAATAAAAACCAGATTTTTTTTTAAACCTAAAGGTTTTTTTAAACCATGAAGATGCAGAATCTAAAAACATCATATTCAAAAATTGCTGAAAAGATAACGAAAGCGGTTTCTTGGTTTGTTTGATTTTACTTAATTCAGATATTAAGCCTACATCTGATTATGGTAAAAATGCCACGATTTGCCAAGCATGAGAGCAGTCAATTGCCCATCTGCAACAAATTCATATCATTTCTTCCTGTATTTTAGTCAGATAACTTAGATTTGATTTCTTATTTTCTTCCAAAAAGAGAAATTTTGAAGTTGAATAAGGATTTTAAAAATAGAAGAAGTTAAATTATGACAAAGGGAAAATTAAGAGTTATATCTTGGCTGTATATACCATGAAATACTTATTTTGAAGCTGTAAGGGTGGCCCCATTTTTTGTCAATGTGTTATAGAGTGATGTTAAATTTTTTCTTTTTCCAAAAATAGAGATAATTTACCACAAGCTTAGAAGAAATTAAGGTTAGTGGAGGAAGGGCTCAATACACTGGCTTTCAACTCAGTGCACTTTGGTTATTGTTTTATGGCTTAGTGACAAATTTAAATTTACCTAGAGAGACTGCCATTTAAATAATGTTGTTCACTTCTCAGCTTAGGTTGCAGCAGCATCTAAATCTAAAGCATACTATCTTGGTTTTAAAAAAGCATTGCTCCTTCAATTTAATATTTATTTTTGGGGGTAGAGTTGTTTTTTTTCTGTTGTCTACCAAAAGTGTGCACCTTCCAATACTCTTGGTTTGCTGGAGGGGTATGTCTTGAGGTGAAGCTCAGCAAATTTGCATGGGAAAGTAGAAGCCTTGGGGAACATGGAGACTTATTGTACAATTCCTGCCCTTTGGGGGTCTCTGCTGCCCTAGTAGCGATTTGAGATGGTCTTCAAGGGAAATCTTGCCAAGAAGGAAAGGTCTAATAGGCCTCTAGACTCATAGGCCCAATATCACAATTTGGATTATTGACAGCTAGTTCCAGCAAAAGGTGTGCTTAGCCAGACAAGGAAACTGTGCTTTGGGGAACTGTGGCTGAACATACAAGCCTAAACTAGGGACATCCACAGAACCAACAACCTCAGAAAATACAAGAACTATCAGTGGGCTAACCAGATTCTCCAGATCCTGTTGGTAAGGTATTTGGAACAAAACTGGCCTGGCTGAACTTTGTAACCTGTAGGTGTTTTCGGGGAGAGGTCCAAGGGAGAAAGCAGACTTCTTACACAACAAGGAGGAGTCCAGTGATTTACTTGGGTATGGAAGAGAGATGTGACCTTATCTGAACCTTGAATAAGAGCAAGTCATACTTATTAAAATAATATAATGCTGTGCAGGTGCTGCATATTCTTCCGCTATCATTATTCTAGATCCATAATTGGCCAGACAGGTCTGTTTGCTTCAATAAAACTGCCTCTTCTGTATTCATGGCCAGACTACATTGGAAGGCAGTTAGCATTTAACTAAATATAGACTCGGTCCTACTTAGTACATCTTACATTCATTTCTTTTTAACTCTAATAAAGATATATGATATAGACTATCCTTATATTATTATACCTTAATGTTTCTCTTTCCTGAATGTTTTTGCTTTAACTAAGTAAGTTATGTTTTAAGCTTTTGAGCAGATAAAACAAACTTTAAAAACAATACTAGTCATGTCCTACTTTTTTAAAGTGACTTACTTAACTTCTCGTATACATTTATATGGGAGCTCTACTTGGATAGAAGCTTCTAGAAATTTCTTTCTGCAATATAAAACTATATATGAATATAAAAATAAATAGTACTCATGTATTTTTTAATCACAATGACTTAAAATATGAATAAGGGGTAATTTAAACTTTATTAATATGATGTTAGTAGAATGAATCCATATAACTAATTTTTAGAACAACATAATTATTAGCTTAAAATTAGTTTATTAATGCCTTGGCTGGTGTGACTCAGTGGATTTAGCACTGGCCTGATAACCAAAGGGTCACTGGTTCGATTCCCAGTCAAGGCACATGTCTGGGTTGCCCTATCCACAGGTCCCCATTTGGGGGCATGCAAGAGGTAACTGATCTACGTATCTCTTGCACATTGAGGTTTCTCTCCCTCTTTGCCCTCCCCTTCTCTCTAAAAATAAATAAATAAAATCTTTTTAAAAGTTAGTTTATTCATTTAATCAATTTTCTTCTGGTCTCCTATATCTGTTATTCTGTAAGTGGTTCTATTGCTAATAATTTCCAGCATTTGGAGCACATTTTTTTAAATTTTAAGTTTAATTTTTTTGGTGTTCTTACTGTATTTCATAAATACTCCAAGTAAAGTTGCTTCACACAATTTTTATTTCTCCTCTGTTTCAAATATTTTGTAAAAATAATGCCTCACTTGAGCACATTAAATGATCAGGCTGACAAATTCTTTAAAAAATATTTTTTTTATTGATTTTTAGAGAAAGAGAGGAATGGGGGGTAGAGAGAGAGACATTGATTTGTTGCTTTACCCATCTATGCATTCATTGATTGATTTCCTCATGTGCGCTTACTATGGACTGAACCCACAATGTTGGCATATCAGGGTGATGCTCCAACCAACTGAGGCGCCCAGCCAGGGCACAAATTCTATTTTGAATTATGATTGGGCTTCTTTGTTATAATTTAAATTTTTTTTCTGATTACTTTTAGTAATTATTACTTTTAATAAGATTTGGGTTTTTTGAAATAATTAAGACACAAATTTGATTTCAGAAGACATGATTTTCTGCAATGATAGCAATATAACTGAACTCACACACATCATTAATATTTCATTTCTAATTTCTAAAACTTATAGCCAATTTTTCCAAGGGGCTTTGTAAACTGAGTTCTTACTGTTTTTTTACAATGAAAATTGATGTTGGGTTAGGAAGATAATTAGATAATAAAAAGACAGGAGTCCTCCAGCAAATTATCGAAGTCATGTTTAGCACATTTTGAGCCAACCTTGAGATGGGACTGGCTGAGTGCAAAAGAAGGCTGAAGCAGAGGTGAGCTGAAGAAGGAGAATATTCAGGGGCAGTGCCAGGGAACTCACTTTCCCCACCGACTCAGACTCTGGCCCACACCCCAACTAGAACTTCGGTTTAGAAAACAGGGAAGGGAGAAGTCACTCTCTCATTTAGCGAGTGTTAGTGTCCCCAGCATACAGGCTGTAATATCTTGGCAACAGCACTTGTGAACAAAACAAAGACGCTGTCTTTGTCATCTTAAGGTCCAGTAGGGGACATAATCACATGAGCATATAAAGGCTGCCCGGAGAAGGTGACTTTTAAACTGAGATGGGATGGAGACCACATTCCAAGCAGAGAGAGACCGTGTTCCAGAAAACCAGACAGGCAAAGCCTGTGTTTCCTCACCAACATTAGTATCTTTCATCTCATATTTCAGGCTTCCCCTTAAGAACCTGCCCTCTCCTCTCCTCTTCCCTCTCTCCCTCCTCCCTTCCTTTAGTGCCCCTGGAAAATGGAAGAGTAAGGCAATTACATATATCAAATGAACCATAAATTTCAGCTAGGAGAGAATGGGGTTAAAAATGCAGTGAAATCCATTGACCCTAAAATAGTAAGACTGTAACTGTATAGAGGGCTGCAGAGAAAAGCAGGACCTAATTTACCTACCATGCCAGAACAAATGAAAGCAAATGTCCCCAAATCCTCCTTATAACGACTCCCATATTGTCACTGCAGTGGTTTCTCGATGGCTTGTCCAGTCTCTTTGTTGTCTCCTATTTCTTGAAATTAGGCTTTTTGAAACTTGCTTCTGATTGGCTTTGCTATTGAAGGGGTTCCTTGTTTGGTTGCAGGAAGTGCTCAATTGTTGATTGAACCTATTGCTTCATTAAGGGGAGAGGTCTCCTACCAATATACAGTTTTTGTCTGGTTCTAAGTCAGCATTTATTCTAGTCAGAGACTCAGTCTTTTCTGCTTGAATGAGATATGGATTGTCATTTGTTGTAACTAAACTAGGATGCAAAGAGACTGCAGAGATACAGAGGTGAAGACAGCAAGCCTCATTCCAAGGACGCTGAACCTTCAGAAAACAGGCTTCTTTTGGCTTTTGACCCTCTTTCTTCAATAGTCTGTCTTTGTTTCTATCTATTGGGGGCGGGGGGTAAGAGGTAAGTCTGCTAAACATATCTGCCCTGATAATCCTGCAGAAAATAAAATCACACCTATTAGGAAAACCTATTATATAGACAAAAACCAATGTACTGGATTTGAAATTTACTATGTCACTTGGTGATATAGAAATTACCTAGAAAATACCAGAGGGAGATATATAAAAAACAAATCATTAACTATGGCTCAACTACATTAATAATATAGCTAATTCCACAAGAAAAGGCTAATTCTATACGCTTGGGACCTTTCCCTTTACTTTTTCTAAGCAAAAACCTATGTTATTGCTTTGCTAAAAGGAGAGGGCTGATAATAAAAATACTGTTTACCCACTTTAGGAGAGGTCATGATTTATGATATGAAAAGTTAATATTAAACTTCAAAGGGACAGTTAAGAGACTTGATCAGTAGATATATACCTGATGTAATACTTTGTGGTTTTGGAGCTGGAAAAAACTTTAAGCCTGATCTATAGCAGGACTGAATTAATTTAGTCTTGGAACACAAGAGTGGTCTCAATGGAACTGAGAAGTTGAAGAATTAACGATAGAAGGCCCTAAGGGTCGGCACTAAGGGTTGAGATTAATTACCAAAGGAAACAAAGCTTAATGTTGGGAGCAGTCCCAGAAGAGCACTTAGCTGAGAAGCAATGGATTTGAGGAACAGCACACAGCAAAGGTGATGAACAGGAGAGCTGAAGGAGAAAGAGGTGGGCTTTTTGGAGAGCTATGGGATTTGGTCACGGGCAAAGCCTAGAGTGTGAACACTGGTGCTGGAGAGGCAAGATCTGGAGAATTTTGCATCTCCGTGACCATTGGAAGCTTCCATGCTCAGAGGAGAAGCTAAAGGTTGACCGCCTTCCCACCAACATTGCTGCTTCTGTCCACTGCCACCTGTCCCCAGGACATTAACTATAATTAGCAGGTGGCCAGAAACTTTCAATACAAAGAACAAGAAACCAAGCATCACTAAGTATTTAGGGAAAAATCACTACCATAAAAAGAGGAAGAAATGCAAAAAATGAAAGAATAAACACCTGTGAAAATACAGTTAGACAGGCAAAAAATGTTATAGTAAATTAACACCCTCAGGAAGATTTGAGAGCATATCATAGAAAAGAAATAACTACCAAGCAATAGCCAGTGCAATAGCCAAATATTAGCAGAAACATTGAATGGACAATAATAAAAACTAAGTTTACCTATGAAGGAATGGAAATCTAATTTGCAATATATTTAAACAGTAAATCTTTGCATTTAAAGATCTGGTATATTCTCTCCTTTGTTTACATCTTCTATATCTTTCAGTTAAAAATGTAAAGTTTTTTTAATGAACTTTCAAAAGAAAACCAGTGCTCACAAAAGAAGACTTGAGTCTATTAACCCACTGCTGAACATTAGCAAATTATATTGGTAAAAATTGAAGGGGAAAAAAGAATACAGTAGCCATAGCAGCAACAGCTAAACTGTTCCTGTGGTCATCTTGGGGACGAGAGAACAATTTATAATAGAAAATCCTTTAAAATTCTGGGTCATTACTGAATATATTGGCAGTGACTTTCAAACATCTGGACCACATCCCAAAGAAAGAAATATGTGCAACCTAGTGCACACACACATGTATATATGTACAACATTTCCATAGGAAAACACGTGCCCTTATTGTGAATTACAAACTCTGTTTCCTATTTTATTATAATTTAAAAAAAATTTTATGTAATTTAAATGTACTTCCTACCTTCAGTGCATATAGCTCCCAGTTTGAGAAGTAAAAGAAAATTTCATGGAAAGGCACTTGTCCATGTCTTCCAAAATACTCAGTTTTTCAACGCAGATAGGATGGGTTCTGATTTTCTGGCTTCTGTTTGCTGTCTGGGACTCATATGCAAACAACTTGGGTGCATTCTACTAAGATCCCTCCATGTCTCTTTCCTTCTAAGACAAATAATTTGGTTCCACTCTTTATGCCTTTGACTTTGAGTTACACATGGATTTTTATAAATCTGCAAAGGCCTCATACCATAATACCATTCATTTATGATATGAGGAAACTGACTCAGACTCGCTCTTCCACATGGGGACCATGACATGCCCTGAACATTTTAAGCCTGCCCTTTTAGTATGGAAACATTCCCTCTCCCAATCAACAGCAGCTTTCTGTAACCCATTTTTGTGTGTGCTGCTAGAAAGGGGGTGAAGTGACACAATCTTAATACAAGCCAACTGCCACTTTGGCACCTAGGTATGGGAAGGGGAATGGAATTGTTTATCTTTCCCAGCAATTGCAGACATGCATACATTGGTCACGCCCAGAGAAGACAATGTTAAAAAAGAAAAGAGAAGAAAATCAGTGTGGGTGGATGGAATGGGATGTGATCTAATGAGGTTTTTTCACCTCAGTAGTGAAGAAGGTGTTTTGCTGATATCCTTATTAGAATTAGTGCGAATCTCAAACCTCTATGTGCAGCCTAATTCTGCAGGGAAAGACCATGGTATCAGTCTGGGACTGGAGCTGCCTGCCAGAGGCCCGCTTGCATGAAGGGCTGGGAGCATCCAGGGAAAGAACCTCTTCTAAGGGGAGCGGAAGCCATGCCCACCCAAAAGGCTTGACCCAGGAACCAAATCTTCAACCTGGGAGAGGAAAGAGGAGTGTTCCCCAGAATATCCCCAAGCCTCTCATCCATGTCTGTGTCTAGCACCATCTCCACAGAGACCATCAATCTTACAGGACAAGGACAAGGTGCAGGCAGAGAAGGGGCTGTAAGTAAAATGCAAATAACCATTTCACTAAAGCCTCCATGGGACAAAGGGGCAACATAAAGCCAAGAAATTCTGGTTTTAAAGCGCAAAATGCCAATTCAATCACTTACTCTTCCTGTAACGACCTACCTTAAACTCCCTCTGCCTCCGTTTTCTCATCTGCCAAGAAGGACTACATGCCTCATTGTGTCAGATTGAGTGAAATAATGCAAACAAGCATTTGGCAGAGTGGCTGGCACAGAAAACCATTCAGTAGTTGATACCTGTCATGCCTAAGGACGGTTCACACTGTCACAGATGCTGAGATCTGGGGAAGCCTGGGTTACATAGAGAATTAGCCTAGAAACATTTTTCCTAATGTATAATATGCTGTATTTTGTTTTTCCTCAACTTTTTATTTTCAAACCTACAGAAATATCAAAAGAACAGTAGAATGCTCATATATCCGCCACCTAGCTTCATCGATGGTTAACATTTTGCCAGTTTGCCCTCTAAATAGGTAGATAATAGACAGATAGGTAGATAGATAAATAGACAGATAGATATGTGTGTGTATATATATATATGTGTGTGTGTGTATAAAGTATCCAGCCATATACTATGAAAAATATAGCCATTTATTGAAGACAATACAAGATACCAGAAACATTGCACATGAGAAAATGACACCTCAGCCTCCTTCAAAGTAAGCACCTTAGGACCTCACACAGTTCTCCCTGCATCTCTTCCACTGTTCAAAATTCTGCAAAATCCTTTGTTGGAATTGCCATCACTGCCTCGTTGTATTTTCCTGAATCTCATCAACAGCCTGAAATTGCTTCTCTTTCACAGGTGATTTTAGTTTTGGGAAAAGCCAGAAGTCGCAGCATGCCAAATCTGGTTCATTGGTAGCGGTTTGAATCAAGTCATTAACAACTGCAACATGAAGTTCCTTCTGCTCTGGTAGCAGGAGCCATAGAACGAATTTTGACACATTTCATGCCAACATCCTGAGTCAAAATCTTGGACACAGTAGGTTTTAGAATCTCCAGATCACCTTCCAGTTCTCGCCCTGTCAGTCACTGATCTTTGTTGATTGCAGCCTGTACACATTCAACATTCTCAGGTGTCCTGCTTGTTGCAGGCCTTCCAGAATGTGGATCACTTTCAACAGATTCTCGACCATCTTCGAAGTGTTTGTGCTACACCTTTATTTGCACTGCACTCATTGCATTGTCCCCCAAAGCCTTCTCAATCATTCAGATAGTTTTGGTAAAGGAATGTTCAAGCTTAATGCAGGAATGTTCGTTGCTCTACTTGCTCAGTCATTTTGAATGAGGTGGCCACATGGTACACATGCTCACTCAATGGCGTCTACCACCTCCACTGACAAGTACAATGAAGTCATCATTGTTCACACACGCGCATACCAGTCCACTCTCTTTTTCCAGGTTACATTGATATCGCACAAATTGTTCTTATTATATTAACAATGGCTGGACTTTTTCTGGACAGACCTTGTGTGTATGTGTATATATATATATATATATATATATATACACACACACACACACACACACACATAAACATACATATGCATATATAGGAAATGTAGTGGGGATTTTTTTTTGGTTAAACCACTGAAACTCAATTTCAGGTATCATGATGCCCTAAATATTTCAGTATGCCTCTCATAAGAATAAATATATTCTCCTACCTGATGACAAAACCATTAAAAATACCTAATAAAATTAGTTATGCCACAAAACATCTGATATTCCTCCAATCCATATTCAATCAAATGTCCCCTGTTGAGGTTGACATACTTTTATTAGTGATAGTAGTGGTGGTTGGGCAACAGGAAGCCCAGCAGTCTTTTATTTTCCTCCTCCTTCTTTTTAATCCTAATAGGAAATTTATTGGAAGGAAGCAGGGGCTCACAGCATCTAAGGGAGGGCAGGGGGTCAGATTTAGAAGTATCCAGAATCTCAGGCAGCTCCTGAGAGCTAGGAAGCAAGACACATACCATGTTCTTTTAGCAGAAACTAGTTGGAAAGCAAAGTGCTGCTGCTCATCCCCCCAACTGCTAATGAAGTCAGCCAGCTCCTCTTTGCCTTACTCCCTGATATCCAAAATCCTGATAGGAGCAGCTGCTTGTCGCTCTTGTCCTGAGAAATGGCTGCCAGCAGGTGTGGGAGAGGCGAGCTGAACGCTCAGGGAAATGGGGCCCTGCCTCTGCCAAGGCAGAATATAATATCAACTTCCCCATAACGGGCATATGCCCACCCCTCGGCCCCCTAGTCTCTTCCCCTCCCCAGTGTGTGCCACATTCATCCCATCTCTGATAGCCCTGACCCTGAATGTGGAATGTGTTTTCTTCATGTTTGATTTCTTCACTATGGTTTCTAACATGTAGAACAATAATATGGATTAATAAAGCAATTCAGACTTGATTTGAGAAAAGTTTTGCTTAGATTGTGAACTAAGGGCCTGATCAAGTGACATCAGTATTGTGTGTGCTTCCTGGAGCTTAGTACTAAGTAGTATCTGACGCAGACTGAGAGTTTCTGTGTACCAGGTGCTACTCTCACACTTTCCTTACCCCTCCCAGCGATGCAGGGGTGTCCATCCTTTGGCTCACGGGCCTCATGCAGCCCAGGATGGCTGTGAATGTGACCCAACACAGAATTGTAAATTTATAGAAAACATTGTGAGGGTTTTTTTTTGTGATTACGTGCCACAATGCATTTAATGTGTCACCCAGGACAACTCTTCTTCTTCCAGTGTGGCCCAGAGATGCGCAAATGTTGGACACCCCTGCTTAGAGGAAGAGCTATTTGAGCTCCATTTTCAGGGGAGGAGACCTGCCCACGAGCTGATCGAAAGCAGCAGAACAAGAATTTCAGCACAGTGCTCTGACTGCAGACACCCGGCTTGAAACCGCTTCAGTGTAATGCTCAGCTCTGTGACCAGCCTCCCCCAGTGGGCAGTGGTGAGTGCCTTTGGGGCTTCCATTTCTCATCAGCCACAGAATTGACCTGGGAGGTTTCTGGAGTGGTGGAACCATAAACCCTCAACATGAGTAGAAAACTTAAAAATTCATCTAGGCCTACAACTGGACTTTATCGACATGGATACTGAGATCCAGCAGGTGCTATGAAAGTCATAGTCCTGGCTACTAACACATTCCACATGTTCCACATCTTCCTCTGGGATGTCAGGTTCTAAAAACGTTTCACTGCAGCAATAACTCAAGTGAAGTTTTATATCTCACTAAAATAATTAACATTGGAAATGAAGCAAATTCATAAATCTGCTTATACTTTTTCTTGGGCAGTTGTCTTTAGCTGTGACTGACATACTACCAGCCCCCATATTTGCTCCCTGTATATGAACAATAATGGTAATTACAACAACAATGACATTTTATACACTGTCTTTTACCTACAGTGGGTAAGTCATTAGCAACTCAGTAACCATCAGACCATTTCTTTGAATTATGTCAGAAGATAATTTTAATATCTTTCATAAAGACTAAGAAGCTGAAACAAAAGTATAGTGGCACGCTCAAGGTCACGCAACAAATGAGAGACAAAATCAAAGACTCCTAAATTATTTTTTTTATGCTTATAGACTCTCATCCTCCTGCTGATGAATATTAGGGACATTCAGGTCATAAAGCATATTTTGGTAGGTTAGCATTTATATATCCTAATCAACATGTTGTTGGTACGATAATAGGTTTATTAGGGTTAAAATCTGAACAGCTAATTTATTCTTCTTTAATGTGGGTACATTATGTGCTGTTTTTTAACAATTCCTTATGTCCCATTCTCAAGTTCACTCCCTTTTTTATTGGGCATGGAACCTCAGTAACTGACAGCATTAGCATAGAAAATAAGAGTAAGAGCGGAGATGAAGAGGCAGCCTGAAGGTTAAGGAACATTTCCAGGGGAAGCTAAGGCCTGAGCCACAGAAAGGACGCAAAGTGCTCTGAACTGCTGACCCTCGAGGTGTTTTCTTTCAAGAGAAGTGAGTCACGGAGGACAGAGCCTCAGCTGGGCAAGTCACTGCATTCTTGGGGCTCCAGTGTCTCCAGCGGTAAGTTGGTGTCGGCGTCGGTCCACGTCTGACCAACCCAAGATGCTACCTCCTTTGATCTCTTCTTGACACCATGCTTTAAAACAAAGGTATGTTTTATACCTGTCAGCAAAGAGACTCTGCCTGCATATTTATGTGAATGTTCCATGAAACCAAAGCTTGTCTGATGGCCCACGATTTACTCGATTTTCACTTATTTTTCTTCTCTTCCCTTCGCTCATGAAATTCCAACAGTCTGAGAGTGCAATAGCCGTGAAGACTCTTTTCAGATGCTGAAATTATACCTTGATTATACTAAATATTTTCAAACAGGGCTATCTCTATGACAGAATAGAAAGGTCAAAATACACCAGTTTTCTCCAGCATTATCGTCATCAATTTTGTCTCATTCCCGACCCAGTTTCACTCCAAGGGTATTACAAATGTCATAACCAAGGGTCTTTCTTTCAGATCAGGATTAACTGCCTCCCACATGTAACCTCTCTAGTGATTCTCTAATAGTACCATAATAAACTTTTTTTCCAAAAGAGAATTAATAGAAAACAACGTTCTCATAATTAACCCATGATACAAAATTATGGGTGGCTCAACCAAAATCTCATGCATTCGTATAGTTCTAAGAGTAGATCTTGTCAAGATTGCTCTAAATAATTTGTCTGAGATACAAAAATATTTCATCTAGGCTGTAAGTTTCCCCAAACTGATGGGGACTCAAATGTTGGAAAAATTTTAGTTTCAGGTAGGTAATAATTAATTAAGCTTAGTAATCAATGTGTGTAAAAAGCTATTGTTCTAGGAACAGAAGATAAGACCTACCCTGACTCCAGGAGACCATAAGCTGTTCCAGTTTTGTGCCTCAGGACAACTGTAAGCAATTAAGATAGTATCTGAGCCAACCTACTCCAGGGGAAGATGCCCACTGCCCAGGACACAGCTAAAGACCACCGCCCAATGACACAGATGAAAGAATGCTGCAGCTTTTTATCTGATTAACCTTTCGCCTGAATTCCAAACCCCTTACCTACACTTTTCTTTTCCTTATAAAAGGGTCGGTTTAAAGTGGAATTGAAGACATTCTGTTAGGGTACAAGCCTGCCATCTTCTCAGATGACCGACCA
Organism: Pteronotus mesoamericanus; assembly: GCF_021234165.1. Classification (NCBI taxonomy): domain Eukaryota; kingdom Metazoa; phylum Chordata; class Mammalia; order Chiroptera; family Mormoopidae; genus Pteronotus; species Pteronotus mesoamericanus. The sequence continues at coordinate 5,498,286 of NW_026555277.1, forward strand.
TCCGAATAAAGTGCCCACAAAGTTCAATCCCTATCTTGGCTTATTGGGCCTTGTAGGTGACAGGCAGCACAAATGCCAGCCTTTACGGTTTCAAAACTCCTCCTGTTTTCTGCTCGGTCACCATGTGAACTAGCATTTCTGGGTTCCTCCTAAGTGATCTTTTGAAGGATCATTGTGAAGCTCCAGACTTTCATGTGATAATCAGCAGGGACACCGTTAATGTTCTAAATCTTCCTAACACAATACACTTGTGTAAACAGAATTAAGGTTAAACCAATGCTCACTTCGGTAAACACTAATTACTTTATATTTCTTCTTTTTAAATAATAATAGCTATGTGATCATTCTTTATTATGTTTGCAAGGCTGTCTTTTCCTTTCGCAAACAGGGACGCTTCTGCTGAATTTTGCAAGGACCTAGTTGTTTAGGAAACGATAAAATCTATTAACCAGATGTGTGTTTTACATAAGCCTGAGGCCAGAGCTGAAGGGTTTAGCTTTTCTTCTTTAATCTATTTTTAGGATCACATTACCTGGCAGGGAGAGCCAACCATCTCTATCATCAAAACTCACAGCTGTAGAATTGCCCTCAGCCACATTGCAGGACAATTTAGATTAAAAAATAAAAAAGCATCTCATGTCCTTTTGAAAGGACAGGCAGAAATCTGAATGCAAGAAAGCGACTATTTATGGAAGGCAGTGTACTTCTGAATCCAACTGAAACCAGAAAAGCCGGTGTTCATGCTGCCTATCACCTGCCAGACCCAATGAGCAGAGACAGGGATGGAATCTTTATGGGAGCTTTATTCAGACGGATAGCATTCTGAGAAGACAGCGGGTTTGTACCCTAAGAGACCATCCTCAATTCCATTTAAAAATGGCCCTTTCTATAAGGAGAACAAAATGTAGGTGAGGGGTTTGGAATTCAGGGAGAAGTTAATTGGATTAAAAAACTGCATCATTCTTGCCCTGGGTGGTGGTCTTTAGCTATGACCTGGGCAGTGGTCATCTCACTCTGTAGTACAAAGGCTCAGACAGCATCTTGAACTGCTTGCAGTCCTCCTGAGGCACCAAGGTGGGACAGCTTGTGGTCTCCTGGAGTCAGGGTAGGTCTTACCTTCTGTTCCTAGAACAATAGCTTTTACATGCATTGATTACTAAGCCTATTAGCTATTACTTAAACTAAAAATTTCAAACTTTTGAGTCCTCCATTAAAACAAACCTATTCTTTGTTCAAAAGACCAAGTCTAGTACTTGCTTCTAAAACAACGGGTCAAGGTAGTTCCTGGCCCCAAAGAAGGCACCACCGTTACATTTGAAAAGCTGCATTACTAAACCAAGGTGCATCACAGTGCTGACGTCGCCTTAAGCTGTCCTCAAGTCCCTCTCTCTCCAGTTTACATTCCCTGTTCCTGTTAGAAGGCGAGGGATCATTCAGCTCCCCTCCCCCTTTCTCTTCTTTAGGTAGAGATGAAGACCAGGGCGGTTCGGGCAGCCCCACGAAGCGGGCGGGCACACGGGCCTGTCTTGACCATGCAGGGGAGCTTCCATGACGGGCTGGCAGTGCACCTGAGCGAGAGGCCTCTGATGACAGGATTCACTACGCAAACCAGGTGCAACTTGTTTTTTCTCTGCATGACGGAACAAGTTGGAATTTCACTTCCATTTACTAACCCATTATTAATATTGATGTATTTCATGAAAAATGACACTGCCTAATCTTTAGGAGTCTATTCTTTTTCAAAGCAGTTTCATACGAAACCATGTTGTTCTTATGGTTGGTATTTCCTTCGAAAGATTTTTTTTTATTATTAGAAATAGAATCCATACTAAATGGGGATCATTGTGGCATATTTAGAGAGAGACAAAGAAGAAAATAAAACCTCTACTTCTGTCCCACAGAAATACCCACTGTGGATCGTTGGATTTTATTTTTTTTCTAATTTATTTAGTCCTTTGGTTTCCTACATTTTAGCTTCAAAACATCTCTTTGAAGTAAGTGGGTCAAGAATTATGTCAGTTTTACTGATGAGACAACTGAGGCACAATGAAATTCCATGACTTGTCCTGGGAGGTCCACAGAAAATTAGCGCCAGACCTCAAGCTGGGCCCACCTAGGCCACCCAAGGGCTCTCTGCCGCTCTTTTCATAGGCTGGCATACCTGCCCCATTGCTTTGGCCACCAGGGACATGTTTCTCTAAGAGAGAAAATCTTTTTCTCAACGATTACAATTACAGTCACGCTGTGTTCTTTGCCAAGTCCCCCCTTGAAATTTGCCTACTCTCTAAAACTTATTGTGACCTCCCAAGTCAATACTCCCTGCACTTTCCCTCCTTGTGGACATGTGCAGAGCAGACAAAAATTTGTTGTCCCCTGCACACATTTACAGCTGAGGTCAAACAAGGTGACACTCTACCTCCTTGTTTTAGCTCTCAGCCTAGAAACAAGTGTCCTTTTTCTTCTTCTTCTTTTTAGAATCTTCATTTAATTTTTTAAAAATATTTTATTGATGATGTTATTACAGTTGGGCCATATCTTTTCTCCCCTTTATTCCCCTCCACCCTACACCGCCCCACCCCGCAGCAGTCCTCCCCTTAGTTCATATCCATAAAAGTTCTTTGGCTTCTCCATTTCCTATATTATTCTTAACCTCCCTGTCTATTTTGTACCTACTATTTATGCTGCTTATTTCCCCTCATTCTTCCCCCTCCCTCTCCCCTCTGTTTTACTGTTCATAGTTTTGACATTCTTTTTCTTAGGTGAGTCCTTTTAGCATTTCATATACTAAGGGCTTGGTGGTGATGAACTCCTTTAACTTGACCTTACCTGGGAAGCACTTTATCTGCCCTTCCATTCTAAATGATAGCTTTCCTGGATAGAGTAATCTTGGATGTAGGTCCTTGCTTTTCATGACTTTGAAAACTTCTTGCCAGCCCCTTCTTGCCTGTAAGGTTTCTTCTGAGAAATCAGCTGAGAGTCTTATGGGAACTCCTTTGCAGTTAACGGTCTCGTTTTCTCTTGCTGCTTTTAAGATTCTCTCCTTATCTTTAATCTTGGGCAACTTAGTTATGATGTGCCTTGGTGTGTGCATCCTTGGGTCCAACTTCTTTGGGACTCTCTGAGCTTCCTGGATCTCCTGGAAGTCTATTTCCTTGGCTTGATTAGGGAAGTTCTCCTTCATTATTTTTTCAAATAAGTTTTCGATTTCTTGCTCTTCGTCTTCTCCCTCTGGCACCCCTATGATTCAGATGTTGAATCATTTAAAGTTGTCCCAGATGTTCCTAAGCCTCTCCTCATTTTTTTGAATTCTTGTTTCTTCATTCTGTTCCGGTTGAATGTTTATCACTTCCTTCTGTTCTCAATCGTTGATTTGAGCCCAGGTTACCTTCCCTTTACTGTTGGTTCCCTGTATATTTTTCCTTATTTCACTTTGCATAATCTTCGCTTTTTCCTCCATTTTGCGACCATACTCAACCAATTCAGTAAGCACCCAGATTACCAGTGTTTTGAACTGTGTATCTGATAGGTTGGTTATCTGTTCATCACTTAGTTTTATTTTTGGAGCTTTGATCTGTTCTTTCATTTGGGCCGTATTTCTTTGTTTCAGCACACCTGTTACGCTGGAAGGGGTAGAGCCTTAGGTAATCACTGGGGTGGGGCAACCCACATTGCTGGGTTGTGACGCTGTCTGTGGGGGTGGGGTCCAAGAGGAAACAATGCTGCTTGCTTGGCTCTTGCCCTGCTTTTAGTCACTTCCCCTTCTACACACAAGCAAATAGGGCCCTTTGGGTGCTGATTCTCAGGCGGGTGGGTTTGTGTACATTCTAGGACTCAGTAGTTCTCTCCAATGGACTCTCCTGTGAGGCTGGGAGTTTCTCCCGCCACTGCAACCTCCACAAGGTTTTTACCTCCAGAGGTTTTGAGGCTTTCTTTTCCCACACTGGAACCTTGGATTGTGTGGTCTGTCTCGTTCCCAAGCTGTTCTTCACGGTTTATCAGCACACAAACGTGGGACCACCAGGTCGGCGAGCTGCTGCCTCACCCACCCGGTCTTCTAGCCACTGCTTTGCCAAGCGTCCTTTCCGCCCTGGCTGCCTGTCTCTGCCCCTCCTACTGGTCTGGATGAATGTTTCTTCTTTAACTCCTTGGCTTTTGGACTTCCTTATAGTTCAATTATTTGGCAGTTCTGGTTATTTTTTGTATTTAAATTTGTTGTGGTCCTTCATTGTTGTCCTTAAATTTGTGGTTGAGTGAGGAAACAAAGTGTATCTACCTACACCTCCATCTTGGTCGGACTGAAAACAAGTGTTCTTATAGTGATCTATTTAGTCCCATGTCTTTGGCATTTTTGTGCATTTCCTGGTGATTTTCTGATTTAAAATAGCCCCCAGACCTAGTGTGGGAGTACTATCTAGTGTTCCTACATACAGAAAGGATGTGCTGTGCATTCCAGAGAAGATGCACATTTGCTATGCTTCATTCAGGCATGAGTTTCAGTGGTGTTTGTGCGTGCACTCATACAACAAGGTTATGTATTAATTAGTTAACAAAAACATTGTGACCTGAGGCGCATAGGCACCTAACCATGTATTGCTCCTAGGAGCAATGGTTCAGTATTCACTAATTCAGTGTTTGTAGCAACTTCATAGTATTTTCTAATTCAGTGTTTGTACCACAAGTAAGATCAACTGTATTATTTTTTGTGGCTGTCGTTATTGTCATTGCCTAAGAATAAATAGTGTGGCCTCTTGAAGAATTCCAGCTTAGTTTTTAGGCTTATATAAGAGGGTCTGACCTTTAGTTTATACATCTTCCTGCTGCAGATCCTGGGGAACCACTGCAGCACCCTCCATACACTCAAGCATACTCCTGGGCCCTGCTAGTGATTAATCGCTGTTTCAGACTCTGACGCCTATTAAATGAGCCTCTCCTGTCTCTTGACTAAAAAGCACCAAGACAGCCCATTATTTACAACTTAGGACAGGCTTGAGTCCAGTTTGGCTTGGGGTGTTAACGGCAAGGTTCTGAAGGCCTGGACATCAATACTGTTTTCATTATTTCTCCTTTCAGGAGCTCTAGGGTCACCTACTCAAGAATTTCTGCTGTTCTGCTTTGACACCTTAGGCAGATATGCACATTAGATAATGCCTACCTTGTTCTTTGAGAGACAGACTTGCTGCTAAGAAATATAATATATATATATATATTTACATCTTGTGCAGAAGTTTCCAAATTTCAACATATTAAGTGTAAATAAACCAGAACATACATGGACTTGCTTATTCTTTAAAGAAACCTTAGTTTCAAATGAAAAAAATTCACTCAGTGATAAAATGTCTAATGAAAAGTGTAGAATATTTAAAGGAAGAGCATCTTTTTTTGTTTTTGTTTTTTTTTTTAAGGAAATAGTAGACCTTATTTTTCCTGACAAATTCCAAATGGTGACAGGCACCTGACATATAATGAAGTAATTCAATGGATTATAAATAAATGTTTTATTTCATGTGAATTGCAGTTTCATGATAAATACAGTCCTGTTGCCAACCAAAATAAACATCACTAATGAAAGATAATTTCTCCAATTGATCTAAAAAACAAGAGCAAATTAATTTGTAAATAAACAAATTATAGTCCACTGTACACAGTACACAGATCTTAATGTCTACGTTGTGAGAAAACCATTTTTTTATGATTATTAATATACACCTTTATTATTTCCATTAGTACTAAAATGACCAGACCCTTGCTGCAAATGTCCAGAATGGGCAAATCTATAGAGACAAAAAGTAGATCAGTAGTTGCCTTAGACAAGGGGGCAGGGTAGGAAGGTTGGCAGGTGACAGCTAAAGAGTACAGGTTTCTTTGGGGGGTAATGAAAATGCTATAAAATTGATTGTGGGAATGTATGTTCAACTCTGTGACGATACTAAATGCCATTGAATTGGATACTTCAAATGGGCATATTGTATGGTATGTGACTTATATTTCAGTAAAGCTGTTTTATTTTTAAAGAATAAGGTTGTTCTCTTTATACTAAAATATAAAAAGATCTCTAGGATATATTGGATAAAAGAGCAAAGTGCAGAGCAGTCAATTTATTATGTAATATTTTGAGTAGGAAATGAAGTAATAAAATATACCCTTTTGGCTTATACATAAATAAACACTGGAAAGTTATCCATGAAACTAATAAAAGTTCTGACCTGGAGGACAGAGAGTGTGGAGGGTATAGATGTAGCCAAAACGTCTCTGTATTCGAAACTCTTAACTATGAATATTAATTTGATATGATTTGTTTAGCCAACATGTACATCCAGCACTGTATTTTAATCTTGGGACAATATTTTAAATTGTGCAGATACATGACATTTTTCCAGGTAGCTAGCTTTATCAAACTGCCCTGACTGTGTGCCTGTTTGTTCTAATAGGAAATCTCTTTGCACTTGGTCTCATTCAAATGGTGGTAAAAGTCACAGCCAGAAAAGTGAGAAGGGACATTGTGGATACGAAGGAGCTGCTGGACTGGCTTCATGAGCACCTGTCCCTGAGCTCCAAAGAGGTGGCACTCAGCTTCCATTCTGATTCCTGGGCCTTTGTGCAAGGAGCCCCTCACAGCAGCGCAGTGAGGGTCCTTAGCGCCCACAGACTGTCACCCACATGTCTGCTGACGTGACCAGAAAGAGACATGAGAGCAAGTGTCCCTTAGGCCTCCAGTGCAGGAAACAGGTCCACCTGGAGACAGTGTTTTGAAGGTGAAGAAGCAGGTGTCCACTTCTTCTTCCTGCCACACTTACCTAGGAGAGTGATAATTCACAGATTTCAAAATATTAACACAATCTTAGCTCTTTCAACAGATTCTGACCCATCTCCACAATGGAGACAGAGCAAAATCTGGCACCAAATGCTCCTATGTGTCATAGCTGATGGGAGGCCTGGCATTGCTTCAGATGTACCAGTTGGGGAGGGCAGTTGCATAGATAAAATGGCACAGGTGTTCCTCAACTATGGCCTGGGATTTATTTTTTGGTGTGTGTCTTCCAGGTGGCCCATCGCATTCTCTACCTTCAAAAACACTAACTTCCAATGTCAAGGTCTGTCATTCCTTTTAGACCACAACTCAGTCCACTGACCAGTTACTCCACTATATTAGGATCAGAGAAAAACAAATTCAAAATTTATTCAAATAATAGTGGAAAACCCTGCTAAACTATAAGTGAAGGACTGACAGGAAGTGCATTCTTTCATAAGACAAAATGTTAACGGTAATAACATTCTTTACATTTTAAAAAAGTCATAAGTACCAGGAAACTAAACATATAAAATCAACCCTTATATAAAAGTCACTTGTACCCCATTTAACTCTATTAGCAGAGGGAAAGGCAGCCCTAAAACAAAGATACTGTTGTCATTTTTAATTTATGCAGTCTGTTTTATCCAAACAATACCACAGGGCCTGAGAAAAGTAGCTATTCTTAGATTAGAGGAAATTTGCAGTAATTTCTGTCTTTATGTCTTTATGTTACTGTGTCCAAAATATTGTCCTGCCTATGCTCATACCAAATGCCATAATCTCGCCCGTAATCTGAGTCTTGCAAAATAACTTACGATACATTAATTCCAGACAAAATTGACATGGAAAACTATTAAATGAAAAAAGAACATTACAAAACATGATGTACAATATATTGTTACTTTTTAAAAGTATGACTTTTTTTTGTTATACTTAGAAAAGAAAACCAGAAAGGAAGTATACTAAATTCTTAACAATGATTACCTTTGAGGAGTAAAGTTACTTTAACTTTTTATTTCACCTATCTGAAGTTTTATTGGTTAGTATAATTTTTTATATAGTGCTAAAAAAAAGTAAAGATATTTTATTTTAGAAAATAGATGAGAAACCTCAAAAACGAATAAAAAAGGGAGCAGATAGGTATAGACAGCTACTAGATCATGAGACAGACTTGGAAAGAATTCATGGTCTCTAGTACAAATGGTCTTCATACTAAACAGAATTTCTCTTTCTATTCCCCTCAGTTCCAGCGGGTAGTCATGCAGAGAATAAACTAAACAGCTAGACATGGCACTCTGATGACTGACTTTTTGTTGTTATTTCTGAAGAATGGTTTCAATAAATCAATTTACTTGATTCTGATATTCAACTAAGATAAGTGACAATGGGACAATTCTTAAATAAATGCTATCAACTAAAAATATCTGAGAGCTTTTGTCAGGATTTCTTTTCTTCACATTTGCGTAATGCAACAAAGTTTCTTAAACTTTTAAATTTCCTAGTTGCATACAAAACCTTAGTACTTCATGTTCCAGTCTATAAACATTCCATTAGAAATACCTACTTCTTTTTAGGTGAAAGAAAATAAAGTTTATCCAAAGATAATTTTTTTAAAATAATAATTAACCCCAATTTTGTCTCCTTGGTTAATGCCCTTATTCTACATTAACCTCCTAGGGCTGTAGAAGAATAGATTACAAAAACATTTTTATGGTTTAATGGGAATAAATGTTTACTTAGTAACTGATTTTTGCAGTGGCTGTGATATACATGCAGCAAGAATATTCGCCTAGTTAATGTTTCATCTAAGAAACAATAGTGCTACACTTTTCCTTAGCCTAAAATAAGACTGTGTCCGTTCATGTGATCATTCATTTGAACAGAATCTGTTGAATGCCTGCTCTGTGCTTGGCCCTGGCGATAGAGTGGCGAACAGAATTCTTCCAGTGTTCTCTGTGTTCTGAAGTGGGCCATCCACAGACTCCCTAGGCCAGCTCCTTTCGGGTAACAGGCTGGGGCACGGGCCTGGAGCTGGTTCCATGTGTCCAGCCTTCCACTGGGGCTAAGAAGGCAGGTGAGGGAATTCTCACTTAGGCCTCCGGAGCCCAAGCACTGCTTGTGGGAGAAGCTCTGTCCTGGGGAGAAGGGGCCCATTGTATGTTGGGACTACCCAGCTACTTTATTCCCATTCATCTGAGCACATGTACAAAGCTCAAGGAGGACTTTGGGAGGGGACAAGTCCCAATGCCACCGTCCACCCTACTAACTGCTACCACTGACATCTTTAGTACTGTTCTTACTGGTGTTTAACTTCATTCCTGCTAAATGAAAGGCCATCAAGAAGGCCAAGACTGGGTCTTTTATTTGTTTGTATTCACCTTAAGAGCTTACTTAGTACGTGCCTTTCACATAGCAAGGATACAATGAATGTTTGTCTATATGATTAGCCTTCTTTCAGGAAGATAAAAGCCACATGTCAAACGTTATCAGCCAACTGTGTGAGTTAAGGGGCAGAGTCATGCAATCAGACCACACTGGCTTATATTCCACTCCCATTAGATTTTACCGCCTGTGTGTGGAGTTATGCTTGACTTTCTCTCTACTACTCCCCAACCCCTCGCCCTCACTACCACCCACAGCTCTCAGGAGGACTACAAAAACAGCACAAATTCCCAGATTAGATCCTTTATAACCAGCTTACTGTACCCTTAAAGACATAACATCTAAAAATATCATTTCTCCTTAAATAAGCTTCTCAGCCTTTTTCTAAGTGATGAAAATAACTCATTTCTCTTAATGGAATAAAAACTTTCTAGAAAGTATTGACAAAATTGCATGCAGTTGTAATAACCTATAATACCTATAAGAAATGTCTTCCCTATTAAGAACACAATCACTTGATATAGAGCTATGAGTTCCAAAATTATACTCGCAATGCCAAGCCATAAAATAAAGTAACACTTGAATGAATTAATCCTTAAGTTATTTTAAGGTGTAGCTGTATGATTACCTTGACTTTAGAAAAGGGAAACCCTGATGACTTTGGTAGAAAAGAATTTTTCCATGGATGGCAATTTGCCAATCACTTCAAGAAGGAACTACTCAAAGATGTACTGGCAAAGTGCATAGCTTTCATTTTCAGAACTTACGATGCTGGCTATGATTGAATGCGAAAGGCTTTTGTAAGCCCTTGAACCTAGGATGAGGGCTGGAAGGCTTCATTAGACCATGGGCCTGTCCTGCTCGACCCACATCCCACCTCACACCTGTGGCTCCTGGCATTGGGGATTGGACTGGACCTCACCGTGGAGCTCTGAGATATTCCCACTGGGGAGCTGAGTGCCTTCCTGCTGAAGTATTCTCCAATCTTGCAAGATCAATTCTGATGGGAACAAACCTGGCAAGTTAAGGGGAACCTTGGTCCAATGAGCAACACCGGGGGCCACACCTCCACCTCCAGAGGTGCTCATGGATTCCAGAGTTCCCACAACCCCGAAGGTACAAGTAGAGATGGATGCAATATTGAGTCTCCTGTGAACACATTGAGTCACATCTCAGTGCATCAACTACAAAGTATTTGCTGGGCAATAGACAAGCTAGGATTTGCGGGGGACCTAATAGAATATCAACCCACACCATTCTTTAAAGATCATCTAGAAAATCAAAATAATAAAAAAGAAGAAGAGTTACATTTCTAAGTACCACTCAGAAACCAGGAGTTTACTGTGTTTTAGTCACCAGAGTTAGAACAATTAATTAATCATCCTCTTTCTGAGCCTACGTCTTCTTGTCTTTAAGAATTATAACTATTTTAAAACAAATAAATGGTAGTGGTAAATAGGCAGAGAGTTGGTTACTGAACGGAGTGGGGTTTTTTTTTTTTTTTTTTTGGTTTGTTTTTGTATTTTTAAACAAGACCAAGAAGTGCTGGCTTTTAGAACTTTCAAGAAGTTCCTTTCAAAAGCATTATCAGGACAATTCTTTGCAGAAGGCAGATGGCACTAAGTTCAAAAGGAAGAAAGACTTAAATGAGAGCTTTTATTTCCCAGAGCCAAGGAAGATAAGCTGCAGGAAAGGTTATTTGGAGGAAGAAGGTAGTTTGGGGAAAAGATGATGAAGGTGGTTTGGGGGAAAACTTTTTACACTTACTTAAGTAGCATTACCTTAAGCAAATGTCACCTGCATTTACTTGCTTGGACTTAGGACTTCGAAAAACAAGCATCAGTCACACGATCCATTCTAATGGGGTTAAACCTTCTTGAAAATGATCTTGGCAGCGTGCACTCTGGGCGGTCCTTCCTTTCATGTCAGGTGTGGGAACTGTGTGTTGGGCGCCTGTTTTAAATATTTGTCAACGTTTCCCAGCCAGAAAAAGCCTAGGCCTTTGACGTAATAAGAATACCTGAAACTGATGCCAAGTAATGTTGACCATAAAATGTAATTGGAAAAAAACGAAAATAGATTTCAAAAGCTGAGGTTCACTTGCAGTGAGTGTTTCAGGAGCCAAGGGGGGTTCCCTGGGGCGAGATTATTAGGCATCGCAAAAGCCCATCCATGACCTCAGCAGCTCACGCCACTGCCTGTCAGTGCCCCAGGTGACAAGCTGCAGCAAGGAGCCAAGCGGCGCTTTTGGGGAGACCATTGGCTTCCTAAGACCAGTGCCCAGGCCTGTGTCCCCTACTGCTGGGCACTCACACCCAGTATAGTCTCTGGCACGTTGGCTGCGCTCAGTAAATGTGGTGACGAATGAAGGCATGAACACCTGCTCTCGGACAGCTTAGAACCACTTCTGAGGTTTCTTCAGATCTACGCTGCTTTTCCCAGACGCTCCTCAGTCTCTGGTGTTGACCACAGCAGTGGAAATGTGGGAGAGGAGTCCTCTCTCAGCAGCAACTCTTGGGCTTGAGGGTGTAAAACACACCTCCCTGTGGGGGCTTTGACATGGGGTACCACACCTTCCTGTTTTGGGGCAGTTTTTCCATATGGCGAAGCTGGCGTCAATTATGCTGCAAAATGAAAAGTGGTCAGGACTGCGGAGCCACAGAGAGGTGCTTTTCAGGGAGGAAAAGGTAATCTAGAGTTAACTGTCTTCAAGAGGCACTTTGTCATTCGGAGCTCTGGCCAAGCAAAGTGTGCATGACCCGGAAAAGACATCTAAAGCTATCAAACAAAGAGCGGCTAAGGAAAAATGGCTTTTCATTTGTCAGAATGCTAAATATCCTTTGGGTCTATCTGCAGAACAAAGTTGTGCTTGTTCTACAAATATTGATTCCAGTAAGAAAGTGTACTGGAACATAAAGTCTGAATGTGTTAGCACACTCACCAATAACAGAGCATTCCCTTTTTCCTCTGGACAAGGTGACATTTGGGGGCAGGGTGGTAAAGTTTGAGATGAACAAGGCTGCCTTTTAATCTTTAAGGAAAAGGCCTTTCACTTGGGATAATTCTGGGTTGCTTGCAGATATCCCTGACTGACTGATGGATGGAGACTTTTATACAATGTCTCATGGATACACTGAGCCTCTGGCAGCTCAGGAGACAGGAATGTTCTTTAGCCCTGAAGGTCAAGAGTAAGGGCTGCTTATTTGAGTATGTATAAACACAGCCCTAAATAAGGGGAAAAAAGAGAAAGAGGAGAAGATGAAAGCAAGATTAAAAAATAAAGAAAGGGGAGAAAGAGAAGCACCTAGAACAGGAAGAGGAGTTTATTGGGGAGGAGGGGAAGAGCCTATGAAGGGACGCTTCAGCAGCTGAAGTGGACGTTACTCAAAGGAAAGATTTAGCCTGAAAGTGGAGTGCTCGGGAGGCAGATTGTTTGGTGTTTGGTACTTCAGGATGGGTAATCAGACCAAAGTCCTAGCCTTGATATCGGACTAGATAAACATGTAATCTGTACCATGAGCACGAGTAGCACACACCTGACTTAGACAGGTAGTGGAGGCCCCATATGAGGTAGGAAGCAAAAAACCCCCAGGGACCCCGCTATATCTTTTGGGAGAGATACACAGAGCAAAAACCCAGGTCCTGAAACCCTGCAGTACTTTCAGATGTGAGCCAAAGAGTGGAGTCGAGGAAGACCCCTGCACTATGGTCTGGGTCAGCTCAGAGACGAGCTGGAGGTCAAACTGACCTTAAACTCAGCCACCCTCTTTTATAACGGGCACTGCAGTTAAGTGTGGATATGCTGGAACACTCATGGGCTCACCAAAGCAGGGGAATGTGAGGATCTCTGGCAGAAAGCTCCTGGCAAGGCAACAAAAAGACAGCGATGTTGAGTCAGACAGACATGGCTTCCAGTCCCTGTGCCGCCATTCTGCCAGCTGTGAGCTTGTACAATTCACCCAGTCTCTCCAAATCTCTCCTTCTTTACCCACATAGTGGAATCATTTGGGCTGATCTTTAGCCTGCTGTCACTCGAACCACGGTCCCTCCAGTTGTTTATGGCCAGTGTTTGTTCTGACTGGTCAGCACTCAAACCATGCCTATTGGTAAGCATTTTGTGCATCAGTCTAGGTGTAATAATGCCTGCCTTATGGGATTGTTTCAAGAACTGGAAATAATATGCATAGAGCATGCTGTACATTGCCTTAAACATATATGTAACTTGATCTTGAACTTCCAGCTTTTAGAACTGAGAAAAAATAAATGTCCTTTAATCCACCCCACCTGTGGTATTTTGTCTGAGAGTCAAGCTAATACACTAACAGACTGATTTACATTTCTAGGCCAAAGGTGGACTCCACTTAGATGCTACCGGCAAAATAACCTATTCACTTGTGGCCTGCCATTTAGAACTGGAAGTACTTTGAATGAGATCTTATTTTAGGGTGTCCAACCTAAGCAGGGGTGGGGTGTCTTCTTACCTGTAGATAAAAAAACAGGGACAAAACTAGGGAACTCGACAGGGGTCAGAAAATTTAGGAAGGAGCTTCGTGATCTCACATAATCATATAATAACCTACACTTTTCTCCTTGGGAAAAATAAGGGTGGCCTTTCACTGGGAGGCAAATCTTGTTTTGTTTTTGCAGGACTCAAAATAAGGTGTCAGAATACTTGTAGGTAGAATGTTTCTGGAAGTCTACACGAGAAACTGGTAATAGCAACTGTCTTCAGAAGGGGAAGTGAAGACAACGGTCGGATTTTTTTTACAACATTTCTGTATTTTTCTTTAGGCTTCAAGGAAAGTATTTTGGCACTTTTTTTCAGTTAAGTTTTTTTTTTTTAAATTAAGGCTTAATTGAGATTGCTGGGGGGGAAGGGGCAAAAGGGGACTAAATGGTAATGGAAAAAATACAATAAAATTACATTAAAAAAAAGGTATAATTGACATACAACATTATATTAGTTTCCGCTATATAACAATGATTTGATACTTGTACACGTTGCAAAATGATCATCACAATAAGTCTAGTTAACATCCCATTAACATACAATTTCACAGTATTTGTTTTTATGCCTCTTCAAATTTGACGATGTCCGGAAATAAAGTTTTCTTGAAGAAAAAGGAGGAGGATGAAGAGAAGGAGGAGAGGAGAAGGGAGCTTTATTTCAAAATAAAGAAAGCTTTGAAAAAGTGACACACCAATGTTTACTATGAGTTCACGTTTTTCACATTTTGGAGTTCCTACACACTAGTTGGAAATCTTTTCTTGGGAGAGCAATAGATTTTAAAAGAAGAAAAACACAGCTGCTTATCATCTATCTGTTCCACAGGTGACCTGTTCTCCTGCCCCTGCTAATCCTTCAAACATCCTCACGCCGTCTTTATTGACTTGATATGTTTCTTAAAGTAGTCATTCCTTTTTTGTATTTGCATGTCTGCAGGAAGCTTTGTGCCGAACCCACATATTCTCTGCTCTAAGACAGACACCTCTACACTCAGGAAAGGGGGAAGGACTGTGATGAACCAGAAAAACCCTCCAGTCAAAGCCAAAGCCCCACTTCCTGGCTTTTGGATCTGCTGCGAGAGGTGAGCACAGCGGTCTGGGGGGAAGGGGCAAGTGCTAAGAAACCTCTTCTCAGATGAGAAGACAGTGTATGGCCTTGATTTTCATACTTGCCAGAAAGGGCCTGTTGGCAAAAATTGCTGCAAACAGAAGTTGTGAACATCACAGACTTGTGTTTCATCAGCTGCAACTGTTAAAGACTTGGCAGGAATTTCCCCGGACAGCAATTGGAAATGTGCACAGTCGGGAGCACGCGGTGTCCAGGCACACAGTTCCCAGTCAGAGCAAGTGCTTTTGTTCGGTACAGTTCAGCTTGAATGAGGGAGCGGGCTACGGCACCAAGTGGCCTACTTACAATGAGGAGGAGGAAGGTCTGGGTGTGAGCAAAGAGAAAGGCGGTCCGTACCAAGGACCATTTTTGTTCAAATAATGTCCCTGTTCCGAAATATTCATGAGGTAATTCATTGTCTCTATTTTAAAGTTTAACATATAAAACAGATCTATGGATCACAGAAAACAAAACAAAAAACAAACCAAAACAGCATACAGTTTAAAATCCGTTGTAAGGAAGTATTTTTAAAGTTAAGAACAAGTGCCATTGTTTTTTAGTGGCAAAATAGGAGCTTTCACTTTTACTGAATAGAAGGTAGAATGAAACCAGAATTCTAACACACTGACTTTGAAATTAAACTACAGTATGCTTTATTAATTTCAAATAGACTGTGCTTATTTAATTTGTTAAAATCCAATTAAAAATGTTAAAAGAAACAGATTTGGGTATAGAGGTTTTCTTCTGAATATATCCAGTGCAGTTAAGTAAAGGTTTTCTTTCCTTTTCTTTGATGACTAGATAAAGGAGGTTATTTGTAGATAGTTTTTAGTATATTCATGGAGTTGTGCGACCATGCGTCACAATCCACTTTAGAACGTCTTAATCATCCCCCCAAAACCCATTAACAGTCACTTCCCATCATGTGGCTCAGGGGGCAAGAGAGTTCTCTGGGCCCCCTTTTTTAAAGGCACTAATCTTAATCCTGAGGGTTCTGTCCTCATGTCTTAATCACCTTCCAAAAACCCCACCTTCTAATCCTGTCACACTGGGGAGTTAGAATTTCAACATATGAATTTGGGGACTGGAGGCAGGACTCAGCACTGAGGACACAGCAAGGACCAAAGCAACGGATGAAAGCCGACCTGGGCTTGAGAACCTGATAGCTTAAGAAGCTTAGACACCAGTTAAGTCTTGTGGCCCAGTGGAAGCTTGCAGTCTTGCTGATTTTTTCGTATCAGAAATAACATCAGTTCTTCTTACCAGCCCCACCCACGAAATTGCACTGAGTTTTAAAAGACCTGGGACTATTGTGGGCATCGGTGGCCTTGCCTAACCAGGAATTCCCAGTGCTCCTTCCAGACCAAAGATGAATGGGTTAGGAGGACCCTTGAGGTCTCTTCATTTTGGAGGAGTACTCTAATTATTTCGATGTGTGTGGTACTTCTCTAGAAGCCATGTGCATTCAGTCAGAACACTGCATTACCCTCTTTCTCAGATTCTTTCTCCTCTAGAACCAGCATCTGACAGGGGGTTCTGGCAGCTGTGTTCTTATTTGATATATCTTTACAAACATTTAGTATAATCAAAGAAAACAGCAAGATCCTTACCCTGCTCAGCTGAGAAACTGAAGACTGATAAACACTACCATCGTTCTTAAATATTTCAAGAAAAGAGATGGTCTAATTTTTTAAAAAACAGAGAAGGTTTATCAGATCAAAAGGAATAATATTGGAATCGATGATCAAAATTATGGAAATACAGGTAGAGAATGTTCCAGGAAATAAATCACTGTCAACAAGAAAGAAAGAAGTAAAAGCAGCAAAAGAACAAACCATCCTCTCATTGAATGAAGGATATGAATATTTGCAGGAGCCAGAAGAACAGAGCATGTCATTCCAAAATCAGGAGACATTTGTTTAATTAACATAGGTCAATGCCCTGTGTCACTTTATTTCCTGTTCATTTAATCATAAAAATGAAACAGGATGCAAAATGTTCTGAAGATTATATGATTCAAATAAAGTTTTTACCTAGACAGTGAGGCTCTTAATGAGTGACTTTCAAACATTTTTGACCCCGGCCCACAGTAAGAAATACATCAATATTTGACATCAAAATCTGGTGTATACACACACACGCACACACACTCTTTTAAAAGTTTCACATTACCTTTATGACAGGGAATGCACACTGATATTTTCTATATAGTCTGTTTTATTCCATTTATCAATTTTAATAGAAACTCACTAAAGTTTATTTCATGATTCATTAATACATTGCAGTTCACAGCTTGAAAAGTGTTTATTAAAGGGGCTGAAAACTGTCGTAATGTCTGAGGCCACACCTGCGAGAGCTGTCGCTGAGTCGCTGCAGACCTGGGCTGCAATGGGAGCTTTCTTCAGCTCAAGCCCACCACCAGAGTTCCTGGGATGTGACCTAGATTTTGCAGCTACGATTCTGGTGGTTCTCTCCCATTTCTTAAGATAGGATGTGGTTCTTGTCCCCTCCTCCAAATTACCTGGGAAAGCAGTGTTGTCGGCTGAGCAGGACAGTGTCCCCAGGAAACCTCTGTCCTCTATTCATCTTCCTTCAGTGTTGTTACCCATGGACACTACCAAGCAACCAGTTTGGTCCTGGCTTCCCCTTGTGGTTAAAACTGGCCTTAGCTCTGGTTCCATTCAACCGGACTGACCCCCTTTGGTTCCAATGCTGGCCCTGGCTGGTACCCCTGCTTGAGTACCTCCACCATCTCTCGGAGGTGGTGCTAAAACCTGGGCTCCTGGGTCACTGTTCACTGTGTCTTTGAGCGTATGCTGGTGTGTAGAAGACCCCTCAATCGGAAGGTTGGTTCCTCATCTTCAAGTTACCAGAATTGTGCTTGTCTAGCTGGGCAGAATTGGATATGCCATCCTCAGAAAAAGCTGGTCAGTGAGCGTATGTGTGGGAAGGGTCTTCACCCAAAGTGCCATGGTTGTGACTCATCCCCCACACCCTTCCCCGTACCCCAAAGCCGGGCAATGACCACAAACTTCCTCCTGGCTTAGGAAACTCCTGTTTCTTCAGGACACCCTCCTCGGTAGTTCCCATGTGGCATTTTCTCTCCCTCCTGGTAGGGGGAGACGTTGACCCAAATGTGTGGCATCTACTAGAAATCTCCAAAGCCTTCCTCACAGACCCTACACTAAAGAGTGTAAGTCCCAGGATGCCATGAGCAGTGAGAACTTTAAACACAGATCTGAGTATGACGTTACAAAATTGTATCAGAACTGCTACTCAAAACTCATTCACAAATAAAACCATCTCTCCTTGCAAAGGCATTGTTGAGAGGTTCCAGTGAACTCCTGGCACAAAGTAAGAGGTTTTGGTACTATACACATATAAGGGAGTGTCTTAGTGCTCTTAGTGTACTACCACCTGTATAGTGAGTACTCAGAAAGATACTTACTGGTTGAAGATAGAAAACTTTAAGAAATTAACTTCTCCCTGACTGCCCTGGCCTTTTCCTCTTGGTTTCAAGATGATTTCTGCAGCGCTTATCATCACATCTCCGCTCAAGGCAGAATAAAGTGGGGGGAGGCAGCCATAAGCCATTTTTCTGGTTCTTCTTATCAGGAAATCAAAAGCTCACTCAAATGCCCCAGCAGGGAATTTCTCCAAGGTCTAAGTTACTCTGAGGTTAGAACTGGCTTATCTGCTTAACTGCAGATAGAGTTGAAGTGTGGTTATAAAGGGAGAAAGTAGAAGGGGGATATTAAGTAAGCAGTTGTGAGTGATGGTCAGGTTTCATCAACCAGCGACCATTCATCCTTGCTCGGACACCTTAAGGGCAGAGGGACAGCCTTTTTCATTCTTGGCAACTCTAGAAAGCTTTATATTTTAAACCAGAATTCCCTTCCCTGTGACCTTTCCCTGTAGCCTTTGATTCTGTCCTGTGGGGCTATGTAGATGGATTTGAATGCTCCTTCTTGAGGACCACCATACAAACACTTGAAGACAGCTGCCATATGTTCTCTAATTCTCTTCTTATCCATACGGAGCACCTCCAGCTGGGCCCTCAGGTGATGTGACTTCAAGTGTTCTCACTTTTCTGTTTACTCTTCTCTGGGTCTATTTGAGTTCATTACCATTTCTGTTTCCTCAAATAATACCATTGGTCAAGGAGTGGCCTGAGCAATCAGAGAAATCTAACTACCCTCTGGGTTGTTCTGGGTTATCACTAAGAAGATCAAGCTTATCTTATTTCCCATTCACTTCCTGTTCATGATTCAACAGAAAGAAAGGAAGAAAGGAAGAAAGAAAAGAGAGAAAAAAAGCCCATAGATGTTTTCCATCCCTTCCTATTTCTTTACTTATGTATCTGGCCTAGGGATCCTAGAGCAGAATTTATATTTATCTGTAGTATATTTTATGGTGTTTGGTTTGACTTGTAGTTCTAATTTATTGAGTTCTTTTCAGATTTTAATTCTATTATCCAGGGCACAGGCGATTCCTCCCAGAATCACATTATTGACAAAGGAGACAAATTTATGCTGTTCTTACCTCCATATCAATCACCTTTAAGTATTTTCCAGCAAAAAAGTCAGGTAAACTTTCAATCTGCTTCCCAGTAACTTCTTTCTAAAGTAAAGCTGGTCACCATTGAGGGAGGGTCCTTCAATACATTAGAAATTCACCTTATGATCATTCAGACTACATTTTACCTTTGTCCTAAGGATGTTATGAGATCCTATTTAAACTACTTTGCAAAAATTCTGATCTACATATCAGTCTCCTGGTCAGCTAACTTAGAAACCGAGTGAAGTTTCTGTGGGAGGACTTTTCCCAATGAATACACACTAATTGCATCCATGCTACAGAACACAATTCCCCTTCTGGGGTCTTCAAATTAGCCTTTATGTACTGTATCTAGAACTTTCTGTGACCATGTCATCCTTTTTACACCGAAAGAGAACTAAATGAAATAGAGGCAAGTAAACTATCAGATATTGAGTTTCAAACAACCGTTCTAAGGAAGATCAACAGGCTCAGTGAGCTCAGAGAGAATTACCAGGAACTACAGGGGAACTATGAGGAACTTACTGCAAACTATATCAGCATGAAAAAGGACATAGGAACTATCAGTAAGAGACATGAGGAAATGAAGAATACAATTTCTGAATTGAAGAACATAGTAGAAGGAACCAAAAGCAGGCTCAATGAAGCAGAGGAATGAATCAGAGAACTGGAGGTTAAGGTAGAAAAAAGCCCCCAGAAAGAGCAAGAACATGAAAAAAGACTCAAAAAGAATGAAGAGGCATTTAGGGAAATGCAGGACAACCTGAAACATAATACCCTATAATAGGGATACCAGAAGGAGAAGAAGAGGAGGAAGGGATAGAGAACCTGTTTGAAAAAGTAATGATGGAAAACTTCCCTAACTGGAGGAGAGAAAAAGTCACACAAGTCCAGGAAGCACAGAAGGTCCCATTCAAGAAGAACCCAATGAGGCCCACTCCAAGACACATCATCATTAAAATGGCAAATATCAAAGACAAACAGAGAATCCTGAAGGCAGCAAGGACAAAAGAGGTAGTAACATATAAGGGAACCCCAGCATGGCTAGCAGCTGACTTTTCAACAGAAACACTCCAAGCCAGAAGGGAATGGCAAGAGATATTCCAAGAAATGAAAAGCAAAGGCCTGCAGCCAAGACTGCTCTACCCAGCAAGGCTCTCAATTCAAACGGAAGGCAAAATAAGGAGTTTCCCAGACAAAAGCAGGCTAGAAGAATACACCTCCACCAAACCAGCATTGCAAGACATGCTAAAGGGGCTGCTTTAAGAAGATGAAGAAAAAGAGTCTATGAATACCCAGTTCCTTTCACAGTCACCAATACTTGATATTACCAATATTTTTAATATTTATTAATCTGATTGTGATAATTATGTTATTTTAATTTTTACTTTATTATTTGTTGAAACTAAACCTGCTTTTATATATTTCTTGCCTATATCTATTATTTTGAAAAGCTTTAAATGACTTTTTGGTATTCTTTATCCATTTTTTGATTAAATGTTTGTAGAATTTTTTCCCTAAAAAAAACACTATTAACCCTTTTGTAGATGTGCTGCAAATACTTTCCTATTCTATTACTTGTCCTTCAACTTTTTTTATATGTATATTACTGTATAGTCTTAAATGTTTAATATAGTCATATTGTCATTATTTTACTTTATAGCTTCTGGGTTTGAATATTTTACTTCAGGATAAGAAAAATATTATTTTGTATTTTTTCATAAAACTCCTTAGATTTTACATATTGATTTTTAACTTACCTGAATATTTTTAGTATAATGTGTGAAACAGGGCTCCATATTTGTTTTATTCTGAGTAATAGTGATTCATGCACCTTATTTGTTGAATAAGCCTTATTACGAAAATAAATAAAGAACATTTTATCAAATCCATCTCTGGCAGTGAATGAGGGAAAGGTGAAGAAATTGTAATTATCCTTGTTGCCAGTAAGGTTTAATTTGTGTTGCTTTAATATGAACCCTTTATGATCTCAATATATAGTGATAGATTTGTTTTGTTGATGTAAGGATCGAAAGTTTTACCTATGAAAGTATCTAATATGGGGTCTGACATCTAGTAGATTTTCATCTGTATATCTCCAGATTAATTTACATACACTAAACTTTGAAAGGTTGGAAAAAAGATGTTGGCCACCGACATCTTATTTTTCCAAAACAGCTCTTCTTCATGATGTTGGGCATGGATCCTATGAAGATCCCTTATTGTGCATTGATCCTTGTGATTAGTTTCTGTAACAAGGAAATCACAGAGATGAAAGGTGAGCTTCGCTTTAACATGGCAGTAAGTTAGCACGACTGACATTATCACTTATCAGTTATATAACCTTAGGTTAGCTTTTTAAAACTTACTTTGCTGTCTTCAGAAAAGGTATTGATAACCACATCAACAATTTAAGTCATATTGTGAAGCACCCAGCTCAGAGTAGATCCAGGTGTCTGTTATCCATCTAAGTTATATTTCAGGAAAAGATAGTTTATTTCAAAAAGAGTTTTACAAGAAAATTATTTCTCTAAGAATTAATGTAAAACGTCCATCTGGGTATCCAGAAACCTATCAGTCAATCCTTTTTACCCATTGACATTGCCTCCAACCATATTAAGTGACAGTTCAAAATGCATTACCTATGTAATAAAAACAACAAAATATTTTGTGCAGCCAATCTTTCCTTTTGAACATTGACTTTGGGTGTATTAGTTGTGTAGGGCTGCTGTAACCCAGTGCCAAACACGGGGTGGCTGCGGACAACAGAGTTTGTCGTCTCCTGGCTCTGGCCCAGGATCTTTAGCATTCCTTGGCTTGTGGATGTTTCACGGTCTTCTCTGTGTGTGTCCTCGCATCTCTTCACTCTCTGTGTCTCCAAATTATCTTTAAAAAAAAAAAAAAATAAGGACACCAATCGTATTGGATGAGGGCCCATCCTAATGACCTCTGTGAAGATCCTATTTTCAGACAGCGTGACATTCTGAGGTACCAGGGATTAGGACTTCAACATATCTTTCTTGGGTGGGAAGGGGGTCATAATTCAACCTGTAACATGGGACTTGAGCAAAGAATTATGGGACCATGCTGGCTTTTTGAGGAAAGGTAACAGCCCTAGAAGCTAACTTCAAGAGGTGTACATTGGGCATGAGGGTGGTGGAAAAGAAGAACGTTCTGTACCACTTCTGTTAAGATAATATTTGTAGAGGAACATGGACACACACACAGAAAGTGGGAAGTGGCACCTTGCTTCAGGCCTCCAAGTCTTCCCATTTTTGTTAACACTTTCGTTGTAAAGAAAGCTTCACTGCTTTGTGTTATGAATCTTAGAATAAATAACCAGATATACTTTACTCTCTCCCATTCCAAGTCACAGCATAACTTAGCACTGACTTATATGTGTTCTACCCAAATTAGCAAAGGACACAGATAATAACATATAACAGTTTGACACATAATAAACATCTGTACCAATACTCAGTAAATATTATTTTTCTCTCTTTTGTTGACAGTCAACTCTTCAAAAGCTAATTTTATTAGGTTTACTATGATAGAGAAGAACACCCCTTTGACCGAACAACCATAGTGCCTCAGAAGGAAGATTTCAAGGAAGGCTATTTATAGGATTTGGAGTAGGAGCTCAAGTGATACAGGGCTGATTTTTTAATACCGGGAACCGGTAGACATCGGTCAGAGTGCATGACATAATGGTTTAGGACTGGTGGGCACAGTGAAGTAAGGGTTCTGATGAGTAAGCTATTGTCTGAGAGACAAGCTGCTTTCACAGATGAGCAAACTGTTTTCATGGATAAATTAGTTTACAGGGATCACCTGAAGCAAATAGCTAAACTATTTATTTGTTTACATTTACATTCCTAAGCAATAATTTCCAGAATATATTAATATATGTGTCCTCAGTTCTCATCTCCTTCATATTCTTGGACACGACCCAAAATTATTTTATATGTGGAATCTAAATTCAATCATCTTTAAGGAATAATGTGATGAGTTTTCTTTAGAGAACTATGCTCAGTAGATGAAAGGATACTTCTCTTTTTGCAATAGAAAGGTCACAGGCATACCTATAGGCCAGTTACAAGAGGTAGCCCATAAACCTGTGGCCATTACATGGTGCTAAGCACATCATGGTCACAGCTGGGCAGACTGGAGAACCTTTGGTTGTTTTATGACCCTCATTATACCTATAACCTCAATTTTCCATTATGGATGCCATTAATCATAAGAGAGAATAAATGTGAGCAACATCAGATGAATTAATAATTGAATCAGGAAATCTATCTCCATCACTATAAAGAGAGCTCCAAGCACATAACCATCAAAGAAGCATTTCTTACAAAGCTCAGCATATTGGCCAAAATGCCAATGCAGCCAATGTGTTTCTTAGCCATTGTCAAGGTTGACTGTAGGCCATGGAAGTTAACTGAGTTAGGAAATATTAATATGATAGCATTGAAAGAAATCTCCACGATCAGTACTGGACACCAAAGTTAAAGCATGCGGGAAACAAGGCTGATAGGCAGGTGTGGATTTCACAGCTTAGGGGCTGTTTCTCTAAATAAACGCACTGCACTGAAACAGCAACTTTCCATCTGATAGAGGATCAGCAGTTCTTCAAATCAGACTCTTATTTTCTGCAATAGCAATCACTGGCTTGATGACATAAGCACCATTTCTGGTTCTCATTCTGAGAGAAGTTATATTTCACTGGAAAATTTCTAGCATGGGAGTGTATTTTGGTAAACTCTTTTGTTGCCATTGATAACAAGAATAAAGACCAAGGGAAACTAGAGTGCCTCTTGAGAGAAGCTCAACAATATCACTCACAGGTTTCAGAAAATCTCTTACAAAACATCCTAAAAAGCTCCATTTTAACACAATCAGCCCTTTAATGACCTAAGCTTCAAGTATGGTTACATTCTGTGGCCCTGGGGGTTGGGATTATAACACGAGGATGTTGGGGGTCAAAACTCAGCCCACAACAGAGGTAATACGGGGAGGGTGGAAGTACCCACATTGAACATACCAGGGGAGGCGAAGCCCAGGGGATACTGAGTAGAGAGGGACCTGTCTCCCAGAATCCTGAGAGGCCAGGCAAGTTCTCAGGCAAGAAGCAGCTGAAGAGGTTCGGGCTGTGCTGCTTCCAGGGAGCCAGGACCGGGATCCGACTTCAATTTCAGGCGTGGATTATATGTGGAAGGAAAGCTCAGCTGCCCAAGGAACTGCACCTGTTGTGATGGTTTGTATGTCTATATTTCTAGATCCAAGGCTCTTGGGGCCAAGGACTGTAATCCATCCATCTTGGCGCCCCCAGTGTCTAGGGGCCTAAAGGAACACAGCAACCCTTGTTGAACAAATTAATGAGCCTCTTATGCAGGTGTGGAATGAACTAAAGCCTTCTTTTCAAACCATCTGTGAACTGGGTCACTTTGCAGGTGGGTGGTCCCATTATTTCTATGTTTATTTTTATCTTGTTCTCAAACTCTGGTTCTTGTTCCCCTCCCGCCCTGGGTGCATGCACACACATGCTCACACACATGCTCACACATGTATGCATGTACACACTCATGTGTGTATGCGCACGCGCGCACAGACACACACACACAGAGACACACACACACAGAGACACACACACACACACACACACACACACACTGTGGTCCTCTGACTAGAGCTAGAAAGGATGGCAGAATCTCCACAAAAGTAGTACATACCTGTTTGCCTGCAGGTAGATGAGGTCAGAACTTCACTGGCCCATGAGCGTTTGTTTATAAGAACTGTTATTATCAATGGGTTAGACTTCTAACTAAGAAACACGGTACTTACTCTGCCCTTTCTTCCTACCTTCTTTAACCCTGCCCTGCCTCAACACTTTTGGAAATGTGGGAAGGTGGCCTGCGGCCAGCGGAAGTGGTCATCTCAGCTACTCTGAGAGTCTGATCTCTGTGCAGATCACTCATGTGGAGGAAAAAAAGAGGTTCAATGGAAAGTAACCTCACAAGGTGATCTGATTATAAATTCCTAACTGGGCAGGGCCTGGTGATTAGTTACCTCCCAGGCATATAACTTCTTTAGTGCAAGGCTTTAAGCCAGCCCTGTCCATTGTTCTTGTGCATCTAGGTTAACACACCTTAGGAATGCCGGAAGCAATAGGCCAAAGAGGGTATTAATACTCAAGAGAGCACATCATCTTGTTAACCAGCCTGTGATCTGATTCCCACTTTACTTTCTCCCACCTCCACATAATCTTCCTTACATCCCCTCCTTAATTTCAAATTCATAAAAGAAGCTGCAAAACAGTTATTCTCTGGGCCCTTTGAGATCCTGTTTCCCACCATGTGTCGTCAGTTTGGCTCAGATAAACTATAAAAATTTCCTGCAGGTTTGGACATCCCTTATGTCAACACTCATTGAGCGTTTAGGTGCTGTGTCTTGCCTTGCTGCGTTAGCTAAAAAACAGATTTCAGTGTTTTGAGCCAGTGTAGCCTCTTCCATAACCCACACTGAATAAATGGTATAGCCAAAAAACAGGATCAAAATCTTCGGGTTGGAATACAGAGGCAAATTCTTTCTAATCATGATTTCTGGGATACTAGGATGACCTGAGAGGAAATATTGTGTCCAAATGAAGTGGGCAGGGGGCAGGACAATTGTCTGGGTGTGCGCACCTGGCCAGGTGTTCCCTCTCAAGTCTACAAGTCTACACTGGGGAGGCTGATGGCCCATCCACGTTTGCATCGGGTAGCTGTAATGAAAAGCAAATAGTCGATTACAAAGCCTCTGGTTACAGGGAGAAAGTACGGTTCCTTCACAATTAGTTCCTAATGTATCAGTTGGACCCAGTATTCCTAATGTCTACCCCCTCAACACGGCCAGGAGACAGGAACACATACCTCATAATCCCCCCTGATAAAGGGCTAAACTGTGCCTCCCCACCTCATATATTGAAGTCCTAGCTCCCAGGCCTCTGTTTGGAGATAGGGCCTTTAAAGAGTAACTAAGGTAAAATGAAGTCATTGGAGTGGGCCCTCATCCAATCTGACTAGTGTCCCTGTAAGAAAAGGAGATTAGGACACACACAAAGCACAGAAGAGGAAGAGACTCCAGGGATGCCCACACAGAGCAAAGGCCGCGTGAGGACGCAGTGAGAAGGCGGCCATCTGTAAGCCAGGGACGGAGGCCTCAGGGGAAACCAAACCTGCCAACACCTCTGTCTTGGACCTTCTCGCCTCCAGCCTGTGGGGCTTTGTTATGGCAGCCCTAACAAATTAATACACCCCATTTTACAGTACGCAATTTGCCCAAGGTCCCTGAGCAAATTAGACTTGGACCAAGACCCCTCAGTTTAAAATTATTTTTAACCTTGGTCTGATTCTAAAAAGAAACATAGATTTTACTTACCATTTTAAAAGTAGCCCTCATTGTTTTCTCTGTATTGTTATAAATGTACGTAGGTTCGTTGTAGAACATTTAACTTTAGAATAATAAAAACAACTTGAAAGAAGAAAATACAAATTGCCTATAATCCCAATACCCTGAGGTGACAGCCGCTGCTCACAGATTGGGGCTGACGCCCAGGCTGATGGGAATTTCTGCCGATTTGCGGACAGAAAGTGGTCCACCTCGGAGCGATCCCCAGCACTTCCAGAAGGTTTTCTGTTACGTCCCCTGTGCCCACAAGCAAATCCCTCATGCTTTTCCTCTCCTCTTCATGCCACCCAGCCGATGGCCTTTGCCAGGCCGCGTTATAGGTGGCACTGCCCCCTCCCCTCAGCAAGCGCCCCAGTGCTGCTCCCACCAGCCTGGTCTCAGGGAGCCGCACTCTTCTCTGTCGTGTGGCTTTGCTCCGAACAGACACGCAGACGCTCCACTATCCCCCCAAACACAGAAACTGGTCTGTGATTGGAAGAAATGTACAACACTGAAAATAATTTACAACTCCTGCTCACCCCAGACCCACCAAAAAACCTTCAAAGTTGTCAGCTTCCAAGGATTTGGCCTTGGGACCTTGGAAGGGGACTGAGGAGACAATGTAAGGTTCCATTTATATAGTGGGGGGGAGGGGCCTAAATGGAAATGGAAAAAAAATGGCATCTGTATTTTCACCAACTTCTGACTATAGTTTACATTATCTTCTAACTAGGAATATCAACCACAAACCAAAGTAAGACTGGCTGTGACTCAGTCACTAACAGAAATCACAGATGTTTCCTTATCAAACTGAAGTGATCCCGCTAGATATACTTGTCCTCATCTCTCTGAAATTACAGGAGCTATTAGACCTATTGCAAGGTCTTGCTATCTAATGTATTAAAAGGTACATGCATTTCTTTACCACCCAATTTGCTTTTAAAAGTATACTACAGCTGTATGTTAATATAGTTGGTTTCTTTTGTGTGTCTATGTATTTTCTTCTATGCTTTAAAAAAACATTTTTCTGAACAGCATATGGGCTTCAGCAGACTGCCAAAGGGTCTTGGTGCAAAAAAAAGGTTAGGCCCGCACAGGGGAGAGTGAAGTAGTAGTTACTGTCCCTTATTCCTACAAGGATGGATGTATGCATTCCCTTTCTGCACTGTCTCCCTGCACCAGGGTAGGGCAAGGACAACCGGAAAAAGCACCAGTCTGAATGGGCTTCTCTCCTGGCCTCCTGGCCTGGGGTGGAGACCTCTAATCAGGGACATGAGAGCCAGAAACAGGTGAAATAACCTTAAAGAGAGACCTTCTGAAGTTCTGAGCACGTGCTGGGCTGCTTTGCCTCCCAGGTGGTAGAGTGTGACCCAGTGCTGGGGGTGACCGCTCTCCCCACACCTGCATGGCGGACCTGGCAGGGGTCCAGGTCGGAGCAGGGGTCGGGTCCTCCCTGCACCTTCTTGAGCAGTGGGCACTGAGAAACTAGAGAAGAGGGACATAGCGGTGCTCTACGATAACCACCCCCAAGAGTGCGGCTTATGGGTCCCTGTCGAGGTGCCAATCTGGGACTCACAGCAATAAGTGGATTGTAAGTGGAATTCAAGTTTTCGCATGCGCTCACCTGGGACTTCTCGTCCACTGTGCTTATGGCAGAAGTGCAAACTGCAAAATGCAAGATGGGGAAAGCTGGTGTCAGCACGGGGGTGGGGCGGGGGGCGGGGGCCGGGAGCAAAGGGTCTTCGAAAACCCGCCTTTCCAAATCATGTACATCTGATCTACCAGAATTTCTGTTTTATTTGTTTAATAGTTTTAGAGGAAGGAAAAAGCTAAGCCTGATGATAAGCCTGCTCTTAAGGACAGAATGGGTGAGCGGGGGTGGGTAGGGAGAGAAGGGGAAATTAAAGCCCAGGTACTTCTCAATTACAATATCTTTTTACAGAAACAACGGCCCTTCAGTAAGCAGGGTGGGCTGGTGGCCGGTGTGCCAGGGAATCTGGAGAACGCCTGCCCCTTTGGCCAGGAGCTGGGGAAAGAGCACTCCCTTTGGGACTTGTCTCCAGGAAAGGCTTGTCTTTGTTTGTTTCTCTGCTCCTCTGTTGGAGCGAAGAGTTTGAGGTCTGGGGAGAGACGCTAACTCAACCCACAGGACGAATGGACGCAGGGAGGTAAGAGGACAAGTAGAGAGAACTATGCCTTCTGGGCTGAGATATAGCAGCTTGAGACCTGAGAGGCTCTGGGCCAGAGGCTGAAGCAACAGAAGGGGGCGGGGCGTGTGTGCGCGGCAGGAACTAGGGCTCTGGATTGGATTTCCTTAGGGTTCCTCACCCGATGAGGGTAGATGATAAAACTTACCTTTCATTACTTTGGGCTCCTGAATTGGGCTACTTCAGTGTGAATGGTTCTTTTTCATGTTCTGACCACAGACAACTAATATTTAGCTAAATTAGGTCAATTGTATGATTGATCAACACAGAAAGAAAAGATTGCTTATTGATAATTTTTTTAAAAACTCAAATAAAAATGAGATGATCTGTTTACCAATCATATTGACCCAGCAAGGACCTAAGGAAATGACTCTTCACATGCATTTCCTTGGCATCATTTTCTGAGAGCAATTTGGATGGACCACCCTTCTAAAAAACCATAAAGGCCTGCGTATCATTTTCTTACCTAAGCGGTTCCTCACTAGGAATTTATTATAAAGAACATATTAACGATGATGGCAAAATCTCACCTATCACTTTCAGCATCATAAGGTGTTTATTAAAAAGTTTTTCTAAACTTGAAAGCAACGTAATTCCCCCCAAACAAGGTATTGGTTAAATAATCATGGTACATCAATATTAAAAAAAAACACACAGACATTTAAATAATGTCAAAACTAAGTGTTGGCAGATTAGGGGGGCCTGGGACCTGGGGTGGGGAGGGGGTGGATGCTGAGGGGCCAGATTCGGGAACCTCTGCAGAGGAGGAGCTGGCTTTCCCTTGTACCTGAGGACGGTTACAGGATTGTATGCCATTACCTCAAACCATCAAACTGTGCACAAAATATTGGCGAATTTTATTATATGTAAATACAACCTTACAAATAACACGGAGAAAAAAATGATGCTGCAGAGTAGCTAATGGAATGAAAAGATACCAGTAACCTGTTAAGTCTGAAAATTTAAGTTTTAAAACAGTTTGTAGAGTATGATTTCATAGTACCTAGAAATAGTACAAATTAACAGGAAAAGTGTACAACAAAAGGCTAACAGTTACGACCACCAGATGAATGAAACTATTAAGTTTTCTTTACTATCTTAAAAAGCTTTTTTCTATATTTTACTTTCATAATCAGTGATTTTTTTTTTCTTTTTCATTTTAATGAGGAAAAATTCCCTTACTAACATAGGCAGAAGGTTCCATGACTGGTCTCTGTTTTTGAACCAAAACCAAATTTTCTAAAAATGAGAAATACCATTGGGAAAGAGTCACTGAAGGCAATTGAGCTAGATCTGCCCCTCTTTCGGCTGAGACAACCCGCACTTGGCTCTGAAAGCCGAGGGCCTGCGTGAAACGTGAGTGTGGCAAGTGTTGCTAGTTGTCTCCTTCTACACGTCCCCTTCTCTCATATGCTAACAAAATCTCCAGTTTTTACTTGGACGCGGGTGCACCCCCAATGAAGATGGTATTTCCCAGTGTTCTTTCCAGGTAGGTATGGTTGTGTGAGTTCTGAACAATGAGATACAAGTAAAAAGCGATGTGAGAAGCTGCCAGTTCTGTGCAGTTAGAGCCTTGCTCTCCATTTCCCTCGCTTCCCAATGCCCAGTGGTTGGGTTTATGGGAGCCTGAGAAGCCATCCTGGACCATTAAGCCTCATAATATGACGAGCAGAACAGCAGGGTGGCGGAAGGTTATTCCTGATGATCATGAAGGCGCCCCCAAAGGCATGGACTATGCATCTTGACTTTCATGTAAGAAGGAAATAAAATTTCATCTATTTAATCACTGCTATTTTGAATGTCTCTGGTTCAGCATTAGGACCAATATTCCCAACCAAAACCTTCAGTCAATCAGACTCAAGAGAAAACTTAGAAATATATGTACTGAGGGTTCTTCAAGTTAAAAATTCAGGAGAACTCATTCTAGGTAATTCCAGAATACCACTTGGATTATTAAGGAAGGTTATTGTTGATAGTGAGATATAGACAACGAAATCTCATTACTTAATTCCAAAAACCTGATGAAAAGATTCCTTGCATCTTTTGTTTGCTTTCTGTTTCTGATCCTCTCTAGAACCCCGAGTCCAGGTATGAAAGAGGGGTCAACTAAATCTACCGCGGGGGAGCTTCCGGCTCCCTCAGGGTATCCAGTGAACTCCGGGGACCCCGCTCAGAATACTCAGGACTTTTACAAACATAATAAATATGATTTGGAACTATCATAATCCCTACTATTTATTAAGACCAGGTTATATACAGACAGGGTGCTACATGTTTTTATATAATATCTCATTTAACCCCCCAAGCATCCCTGGGAGTGGGCTCATGTTATTATGTCTTGTTTTAATGCAAAACTGAGACTCGGGTAAGTGAAGCAACTTATTCAAGGTCATATGGAAGGGGTCTGCTTGCAGGGCTGTGTTCCCAAAATGTTCTAGAACCAGCCGCGGCCCAAGGGCAGCCCGCACTGAACATGGCATCCAAAGGCCTGCAGCTCAGTCAGCTGTAGACAATGTTCAAATCCCATCCTCAAGTTGCCCTTCGGAATTTGGCGTGAAGGGAGAAACAAACAGCAGTGTCCCATTTATTTTGTTGAAATGTAATTGAAACTGCTCATTGCTTTTTTTTAAACCTGAGTCCCCTATGAGCCAACAAATTGTCAGCACACAATTGAAAGCAGTTTTAATGCAATGACTGCAGAGTTTTGTGTGATAATAAGATGTAATAGAAGCTGGTAGGAAGGATTTAGAGGGCACACTTGCTACTTTAATTGTCATTAATGATAATGAGTTCATATAAGGGCATCGCCTTGCTCAGAATTCAGCCTTTGTTTTCTCTATTGAAACTCTGAATTACCTATTTTACTTCCCTGGTGTTTTACTATTTCCTTTTGAAAAAATATAAGAATATTTATAATTTAGGGAGATTCATGTTAAGTATTAAGTATTTTAAATGTAGAGTTTGCTGATTTTTTGCTATTGCCATTCAGTGTCTGTATGCTCCAGAAAATAAAGAAGAAAATGAATATATAACTGTAGTTCTTTTGACCAAAATAACTGTATTTAATAAAGCTCCTATGTCCTTCTTCCCCTCCTCGGCACTGTTCTTGCCGTGAAGGTTGGAGCACCTTTAAAGTTCACATCCTCCCCTTCGTATATAAACCAACCCACCTGAATCTATTCTCCCAAATACCCTCTGTATCTAGTCCTCACATACCAAGCCAGTACTTCCCCCTGCCCTAAACCACTGGTGAGCTCAGGTACCCGGCAACTACAGTCCACCTCTGCAGCACAAAGCCTGCTGGAACGACTCAAACTAGCCAGTCCTCAACTGTTTCCTCTGCCCTGCAGGCTTTGTCTGTGGAAACACCAATAAAGGCTTTGGCCTTCTTCTGCCCCTGCCCAAACTCTGGTACTTTCTCCCAAACCCCCTGTGGTGTGGCCCCTTCCTCTTGGGAAATATAAGTAATAAAAATCTTCTTTCAATGCAAAAAATAAATAAAAAAAAATAAGGCACAGTCCACCATTACACCCTGATAAAGCCAAATCCATTTATTAAAACATCATTGGTTTTGCCCTGGCTGGTGTGGTTCAGTGGATTGAGTGCTGGCTTGTGAACCAAAGGGCCACTGGTTCAATTCCCAGTCAGGCACATGTCTCCAGGTGCGAGTGTGTGAGAGGCAACCAATTGTATCTCACACATTGATGTTTCTCTCCCTGTCTTTCTCCCTCCCTTCTTCTCCCTATAAAAGT
Organism: Pteronotus mesoamericanus; assembly: GCF_021234165.1. Taxonomy (NCBI): domain Eukaryota; kingdom Metazoa; phylum Chordata; class Mammalia; order Chiroptera; family Mormoopidae; genus Pteronotus; species Pteronotus mesoamericanus. The sequence goes on from NW_026555277.1 coordinate 5,531,016, forward strand.
AAATAAATAAAATCTTAAACAAGCAAACAAAAATGAACGGTTCACATAATCACCTCCAGGGCTTGGCAGGGCCACGGCTGCAGGTTCTTCTTGTTGTTTGAAGGTCAAGGCAGCTTTTTCCTGCCAACTTAACTCCATTGGCCCCTTTCTCATGCAGCCGACTTTCACAAGACACAAGTACAAGAAAAATTCATTATAGTTGTCTTCTGTCATTTTGATCTCCATTAAAATAGCAGGATTGTTTATCTTTCAGGAACAAAGAACAGTGCATAGTGTTAAGCACAGAAAGGAATAAAGCCACGTTAAAAAAGAAAACAAACCAGGTCGTCACCAGTTGCTGGAATGCTGCCCTCCAGAATGGTTTCACCAGGGGATGTGCCTTGCTCCTCATTCAATTATGGAAGCAATTTCACCAATGCAATAAACATTTACTAAGTCCCTCTTCCATCTGGGCACTGTGCTATGCACCAGCAATTAAAAGACAAACAACAAACAAAAAGCATAATAAAAAAAAGGCATGACTCTCGGTGTAGATCTCACAGTCTTGTGGGGGGAAATGAGCGGCAGACAAGGTCCCAGCTCTTGGCGAGAAGCACACATGGAGGTGTGAGTACAGTATGACCGGAATGCAGATATGAGGGAAGACATCCCATGGGCCCGAATTGTTCGGGAAAGGTTTTGTTAAAGAGGAGCACTTAAATGTGAGGGGCATCAGGTGGTCTGCAATAGTTTGGTCGGAGGCTGAGGGGTGGGAGGTGGGGGGACATTCCAGGCAGGTGGACTTGGATAAACAAAGGCACATGTACAGAACGGGACGAGGTTTGTGCACAGCTGTGCCCACGGCAATGCTGGTAGGAAATACAGAAATTTGACACTGGTTGCCTCTTAGTTCTGCGATTGGAAGTAAATCAATTTCATCTTTGTCATTTCCCATGTTTTCCAAAATTTGTGCAAATAGACTGCTACACTTTTAATAAGGAAAAAAGGCCACTTTTTTTTTAAGTGCATGCAAATTTGGGGGTACGGTGAGGAAGTGCAGAGAGGTCAAGATGCTGAGGGTGGGCAAAGGGCCTAAGGAAGAAGCTGTGCTTAGGACGGCCTCCGTTTCCTGTAGTTGAGGAGGTGACCTGTGGTTCTCAGTCTGGGCTGGGGAGCTTGAAAATTTCTGATGCTCCAGCCACACCCATACCAACCAACAGAAACTCTCTGTGAGAGGGGTTCAGGCCCCTGTAAATTGGGGTGGAAATGGTCAGACACAGACACTCTGAAATGAACGTACACCCTGGCTGGTGTGGCTCAGTGGGTTGAGCACCAGCCTGGAAACTGAAAGGTCACCAGTTCAATTCCCAGCCAGGACACATGCCTGGGTTGCAGGCCAGGTCCCCAGTCTGGGGCGCGTAGGAGGCAACCGATTGATGTATCTCTCACACACTGATGTCTCTCTCCTTCTCTTTCTCCCTCCCTTCCCTTCTCTCTAAAAGTAAATAAATAAAATCTTTAAAATGCATGTGCAACAACAGGAGGCTAGAGGAGGAGCCAGGTGGCCAGGATGGGGAACGGAGGCACTGAGGAGGGCAGCGACCCATGAGGACACTCTAGGGGTGGGAGAGGAAGGAATTCAGCAGATAAAGGAAAGGGCAAGGAGCATCAGAAGGCAGAGGGAAGGGTGCAGGGAGGTTGGAGCATTTGGAGGAAGGAGACAGCAAGGCTGTGACTAGAACAAGGTGCCGAGAGGAGATGAAAATGGTAAGATTGATGACGGTGGGTTTAATGTATTTTATAATATCTTTACCATTAAACCCTTGGCTCCTTATACAATAGAATGTGATGTGTTTCCTTTTCCTGACCACTATGCAGTTATGTACATGGCTGTTGAGTTATTATGGATTTTCAAATAATTTCATCATTCAAGTTTCCAATGTATAGATTCTGTGGTTAGTTCTAATTGACCAATGCTTCTAAACTGCAGGTTGCTTATTATTAATAATAATGTTACTGTTTTAAACTCTAGAGTCTGCTGGCCTGATGCAGGGTTTCTCCAGCTCAGCACTACTGACTTTTGGTGCTGGGTCACTCTTTCTGGGTGGGGGGACTCTCCTCTGCAGTGTTAGGCTGCTGAGCAGCACCCCTACCCTCTACCCACTAGATGCCAGTAACATTCTCCTGTCTCTGTCCCCAGGTATGACAATCCAAAATGCCTCTGGTCATCGCCAAATGTCCCTTGTGGAGTAAAATCTGACGCTGCCCCAGGTGAGAACTATTGGTGTAAATCTAATTCCCAGGAAACTCTTCTCAAACTGTGTGTGCATGTGTGTGTGTGTGTCTAGCCTGAGATTTTGCATTTGTAACAAGATTTTAAAGAGGTGCTGCTGCTGCTCTAGGAGCAACACTTTTGAGCAACAGGCTCTCTAAATCCTTTATATAGTAGTAAGTGCCAAAGCAAGTGTTGATTTCACCAGAATGGGCTCATGTTCTTTGCAGCTTTCCATGAATGCACTTGGGAATTGGCCATGACCTCTGTGTATTAGCAGGATCACTTTATACATTTTTATAGAATTCATAAACACGGGGACTCACAGATATATGGAATGCTATACACATGTCGACTGCCACCTGCATGACTTTATTTAGGTAATATTATTCACCTGGAAATCTGCTTCTTTAACTGCCCCATCGTTAATCCTTTCTGCTGCAAGAAGTACAGTTATAATTTGATCTTCGTCGGCAGCATATATTTCCATTCAGTCATGGGATACTGTTTTATTCCAATCACACCCCATTATCTAATCAAAATCCATTTTGGGATCATGGGTAAAATGTTGTCCCTTTAGCCTATGAGTCTGTATTAGAGGTCACGTATATTCAGATTGGCCACTCAGATGAGCCTCTCATGATGGAACAGATGTGATTCAGAAAAGCTGAACTGGAAAATCCATTTCTCAAAATTAAATAATATTTTCTCCAACTTATACAATGGAAAGTCTATTTCCCTTGCAATGATACCCTTAGAAGGCAGCATCAGGAGAAAGCCACTGTCAGGAATCCATGCAGCGTTCTTTCAGTCCACAAATACTTACTGACCCCTCCCATAGGACGGGGACCATTGCAGGAGCCCGGCAGGCAAGCTTGGACATGACAGTGACCTGGGAGGGCACAGGTGCTGGGGGCAAGCCTCCCTCGGGAAGTGTGTCATGGACGCTGAGGGCCACACAAGGAGGTTCCCCTGCAGCAATCTGGAGGAGGGACACTTCCTGTGAATGCAAAGCAGTGTGAGCTAAGAGGAGTGCACTGGGAACGGAGGGAGAGGAAATCTCAAAATAAAGAACCAGAAAAAAAAAGGGGGGACTTGTCTCACCTCCGTTGCTTGCTGGCTCTTGGAAGTTGAGCACACTCCTCTGATCCTTTCTGGGTCTCAGTGTCTGCAAAGTTAGTTGTTCTCCAGCTTGACTGCGCTTTGGAATCCCCTGGGAACTGTCCAGACACAGATGGCTTACCTGGCCTGCAGCGAAGCCCTGGGCAGGGGGCCCCGCGAGAGCCTAAGGCACCCAGCAGTTAGTTAATGAGAGCCCTGAACTGCGCTCTCTGGACTACTGTCCCGCCCTGAGGCCTGCGGTTGCAGGGCTGACTCTGGATGTCAAGCGACCTCAGCCAGCCAGCCTCCCTGGGCCTCTAGCTGCTGACCCTGCGAGTCGACCTGGATTTACCTACCCTCTTTGTATGGTTATTATTCTATGACCCGGCGAAGCGGTTTGCTTATTTGACAGCAGGGCTGAAATCCCATCTTGGGCCAGAGCCTTTTTCCCAGCTGGAGGAGGCCCTGTGATACGATAGTCCCTCCAGGGCTTCTTTCTGTCTCGTAGCCTTTCCAAAACAAATATACTTTTCCACCCTTTTCAACTGCAGCATGAAAAGAGAGAACTACAGTCTTTATAAGCATTTCCTTTATTGGAGGAGGCAAACAATAAAAAAGCGCTCAGCTTGCTAGCCAGCGACACTCAAGACAAATTTAGAAACATTGAATTTGAACCATCAATTGACAAAACAGAGTGAGAATATGTTCGTTTTGTGCTCCTTGACTATTTTCATTCCCCCACGCTCTTTTAAATTCCTTAAAATATAATCTGAGAGGACAGGTAGTGTTTTCAACGAGCAAAGCTCGGTAAAGGACTTAACCCTGTTAATGATTAAATTCCAGCTCAAGCAGATTAGCCAGGTTAAGTCCTTGGCATCAGGGTTTCCTGTAACATCCAGGCCCACTGAGCTGCCAGCCCTCCTTCTCACAAATCCTCTCAGCTCCCAGCAATAGCAGCTTCATCTATGAAGAAAGCAACAAAGGAAGAGCTCTAAGAACATCCTGTACCTCCAGGCTGCCCTTTAGAAATGCAGTGAAATAAACCAGGCAGTGAAAGACAAATACCATGTGATCTCACCTGTAAGTGGAGCCTAATCAACAAAACAAACTTGCAAGAAAAATATAACCAGCAACATTGAAAGAAAAAAACAAACCGACAGTAACCAGAGGGGAGGAGAGAAGTGGGAAAAGAAGGGCAAAGGTCATGTCGGGACCATGTATGAAGGACCCATGGCCAAAGCCAAAGTGGGGAAGGATTGAGGGTGGGAGGTGGGGGTGGGCGGGGAAAAGGAAAGTGGTGGCAGGAAAATGGAGACAACTGTACTTGAACAATAAAAAAAATAAAAAAGAAAGAAAGAAATACAGGATCCAGCAGAAGCGATGCCTGTTTGAGTGTGGTTAGAAGATGATTACATGGGTGCAATAACTTATAGTTTTAATTCGAACATTTCACCTAAAGTATCATATGACATGCTAGAGTGGGATACTGTTATTGTACAGATTTACATGCTTATGATTTTGTAATAAAGAATAAACGATTTTGTAATAAAGAAGGGACATTATTTGCGCCACACCCTGTAGAATGTGAGCCACAAGGCTAATTTAAAATTCTGTAGTAACCATAATAAACAAGTAAAAAAAAAAAAGGAAGTGCTGGAGTTCATTTTAATTGATATTTTATTTTACCCCATCTAGCTATAATATTATTTCAACACATGTTTGATATAAAACTTCATCAATGAGATGTTTTACATTATCATTTTCTTAACAAGTCATTGGCCCTCCATGAGTATCTTGCAGCACAGGACAAGTTGAACTGGGTACATTTCCAGTGTCCACCAGGCCAACGTGGCTAAAGACGATGGCGTCTCAAAGGGTGCTGGTTGTTTATCTGGGGATGGGAGAGGGGGAGAAGTCCCATAAATATTTCTTTAAACAAATATGAGTCCGTGTGAACCCGACCAAGGAAGACATGTTAGCGAATTAAATTTTTTTACTAAAATGGTGAGCTTGAATGAAAAAAGGCTTTGTGGTCAAATGGAGTTCGGTTCAAATTCTGCCTGTTTGAGCCATAGGATTTTTAGATAAGCTGTTTATTTTCTGACACTTACTTTCCTCAACTGTCAAATGGGGGAAATTCCTTCTCATCGGCGTCTCATGAGAACTAAGTGAGGAAACATGGGAAAGCCCCCATCCAAGTGCCAATCTCAGACCAGTCAGTGAACAAACATGGACATCCACCCCTGCAACCCTAACTGCCTGCGAACAGCAGGGAACCGGTTAGTGTTTGTCAGAGGACCTCATAAAATGATGGCATTAACAGAAGCAGCAGCAGCCAACCTGATTCTTATTGACAGAAGTGCAAGAGCCATAAACCATGCATGTTGCAATAAATCCAAAGGCTGTTAATGTATTTGTGTTTTCTAACATCTCTGACCTTAACAGGGGAACTATTATTTGGAGCAAGTTGCCACGTCCCTTCTTCACGTCACAGCTCCAAGATTGGGTTAGAACTTGAATTGTTCTTTAATTCAATTTTACTTTAATTTTTCTTTTGGATCATTTTTCTTTGCCAAAGCAGAAGGCTGTGGTTTTCTTCTCTTTCAGACTCCCAGTGTTTGATGAACGTGAACCTCTGCCACTCCCTGCTCTGGGGAAGCCCCCTGACAATCACTAGCTCTGTGCAGAGTGCTGGGTGTCCCTTCGTAAGAGTACAAGCTGAGAATGGAAAACCATGAAGAAAAATCAAAGACAGGCTGGGCAGTGTGAAGAATACTACCACATCACTACTTTAAAAGTCAATAAGGGGTTATATATTTTTTAAGTTTCCAAAAGACTTAAAATATGTAATTTAAAAAGTTTGGCATTGATAGTGAGGAAGGCTATGCATGAGTGGGGGCAGGGGATGCGTGGGAGTTCCCTGCATGTTCTGCTTCATTTTGTTGTGAACTTAAAACTACTACCAAACATAGCCTTCTTAAAAGGAAAAAAAAAGTTTGGCACAGGTCAAAAAACAAATTATAAACATATAAGAATACCATAGCTACTATGTTAGTGTGTGCGATTTAGTTCTTTCAATTTTCTTGTTTTTAGCCATAATGACACCTAGAAAGAAAAGGGTTGTCTAATAGACATAAAAGCAAAGCTCAAATTAAGAATTGCAACTCTCAAGTCAGTAACATTTGGATGTCAGCTCGGGTAGCTGTTGTTTTGCTAAACTTAGAGCTAGCAGGGTCAAAAGCAAGCACAAGTTGCTTGCGTGTGTGTAGGTGCATGCATGTAAACCAACCTGGGTATAATTTCCATTGCCTAAATTCTAACATCAATACAGGATATTAAAAGACTGAAAAGATATCAGAGTTAAATTGTACCAATGTTCTAGTGTAGGTTCCCAAAACCCACACCCTAAAACAACTTGGGCAAGCAGATTTTGGGGGAGGTGATCTCAGTTAGTACCTGTGAGGGGGCAGGAAAGGAGAAGGGATACAGGGAGAAACCAATGGTATGTAAGTGGTATGTAAATGAGCATTTTCTCCAGGGGCCTCTGAGGTCAGTCTCACTGGGACCCTCTGAGGAGCCACATAGGAGCTTACAGAATGGGTCCGCTGCAGGGAGGAGGGGAGAGGAGGTCGGGAAGTTGGGGTGATTGCTCATTGACTGAGGGCTGCCCCTGAGGTTACTGAGTTCCTGCGTCTTCCAGGCTTCCCAGAGCACACAAACAGAACAGAGGTCAAAAACCTTTTGAACTGGAGAAAACTCCTAGCAGAGTCTGTCCCCACCCAGAGGTGGGAACTTGTTGCTGTGCTGGGAACTGTCTGCCGCAGCTGCCAGTGAACGTGGACAGAGGCAGGAGATTGGAAGGGGAAGGAAAGGGAGGCAGAGGAAGCGGGCCCCAGGAGCTTTGTTTAGAAAAACTTATCAGTAAAGACATTCTGTTAATTTATAATGATGTCCTGTCATTTTTTTGTTGTGATTTGGTTTCTTCCTTCCTTCCTTCCCTCCCTCCCTCTTTCTTCCTTCCTCCTTCCCTCCCTCCCTCTTTTCTTCCATTCCTTCCTTCCTTCCTTCCTTCCTTCCTTCCTTCCTTCCTTCCTTCCTTCCTTCCTTCCTTCCTTCCTTCCTCCCTCCCTCCCTCCCTCCCTCCCTCCTTCCCTCCCTCCCTCCCTCCTTCTAGCCCTCCTTCCTTCCTTTTAAATTAAAAACAAAACAAAACACTCTTTAGACTTTGTCAGACCTCAACACTGGGAAGAGAGACTATGCACCCAAACTTGCTCTCTACCACCTGGTGGCAGCTCCTGGGATTGCAGACAAAAGGATTTGCTAAACAACATCCTGGGTATTAACAGTTTCAATCCTTTTTATCAGATTAAATCTCCAGAAAAAGAACCAAATAAAATGGAGATAAGCAATTTATCAGATGCAGAGTTCAAAACATTGGTAATAAGGATGCTCAAGGAACTTAATGAGGACCTCAACAGCATAAAAAAGATCCAGTCAGAAATGAAGGAGATACTAATTGAAATAAAGAACTATTTTCAGGGAAACAAGAGTAGAGTGGATGAAGCTGAGAATAAAATGGATGACTTGGAACACAAGGGAGCAAAAAACAGCTAATCAGAACAAGATGAAAAAAAAAATCCAAAAAAACAAGGGCAGTGTAAATAGCCTCTGGGACTTCAACAGGTCCAACATTCACATCTTAGGGGTGCCAGAAGAGAAGAGAAAGAGCAAGGAATTGGAAATCTATTTGAAAAAACAATGAAAAAAACCTTCCTTAATTTGGTGAAGAAAATAGACATGTAAGTCCAGGAAGCACAGGGAGTCACAAACAAGATGGACGCAAAGAGGCCCACTCCAAGACACATCACAACTAAAATGCCAAAGGTTAAAGATAAAGAGAAAATCTCAAAAGCAGCAAGAGAAAAGCAGTTAGTTACCTACAGGGATGTTCCCATAAGACTGTTGGCTGATTTCTCAAAGGAAACTTTGCAGGCTAGAAAGGATTGGCAAGAAATCCCTTGCCGGAAAGCAGACCTACAGCCAAGATTGCTCTACTCAGCAAAGCCATCATTTAGAATCGAAGGGCAGTTAAAGCATTTCCCAGACGAGAAAAAAACTGACGGAGTTCATCATCGCCAGACCATTATTATATGAAATGTTAAAAAAAAAATCAAAACTGTAAACAATAAAGTGTCAATAAATACATATCAACAATGGTTCAAGTGGAAAATTTTATGTTAATATTTTATCACAATTAAAAAAACAGAATGATGAGAGCGGAAATTTAAAAATCTTTAATAAGTCACTAGAAGTTATACACTGTAACTTCTATAACTAAACCATAACTAGACGTTACAGTGTATAGTGTATAACTTCTAGTTAAAAAACAAACTAAGCAAACAAGAAGAACAGAGACAGAATCACGGATACAGAGAGCATGTTGATGGCTGCCAAATAAGAGCGGGGGTGTGAGGGAAATGAGTGAAGAGGTCAGGGGATTAAGAAGTACGAATTGGTAGGTACAGAACAGCCATGTAGATGTAAAGCACAGTATAGGAAATGGAGTAACCGAAGAACTTATATGCATGACCCATGGACATGAACAATGTTGAGGGGGTTGTCTGAGGGAGTGGGGGGTACTGGGTGGAGGGAGACAAAGTGGGAAAAATTGGGACAACTGTAATAGCATAATCAATAAAACATATTTAAAGAAATAAATCTGATTTATTTCCTTGAAGAAAAAGGCCACTGAAATGTAAGGTGCGAATAAAGACTTCTGTTACGGGAAAATGTCTGGGTAGTTTCACGAATTTTTCTACCCTTTAATAGCTCCAGTTTCCGAAAGTGTAAAATGATAACACACAGGAAGGATTAAAAAAATGCAAAAATTGCAGCATATTTTTTTTTAAAATTCTATATTAATGAAGACTAGTTTCGATGACAATAAAGAGGTGGTACTGAAGTGAAATGAAATATTTTCTGGATCCAGAGCAAATGCCATGGCAGCACATATGAAGCTGACCACTAGAAAAATTGAAAAGGTTTCTCTTTTATTATGGGGCCTCTCAGAGCCTCTACACTGTCACCACATACCGGGAATGTCCAAGGAGAGGGCTTAGTTTGCAGCTTTCTAATGATTAACAGTGGGATCAATCAACAGCTCCCTAAATCAGTGTTTTTTATGTCACTCTTTGGGAATACCTGGCCTATGAAATGCCTAAAATAAATTTGAAGCAAACATTTTGCTTTATGTGAAGATAAAAAAAAAAAAAGAGATTCAAAGTTCTAGAAAATGCATTGATCTCATTTATTAAGAGAGTAATGATTTTTTAAAGTGAAAAAAATTGCTCAAATTTTACTATTGTTTTACAAGGTTTTTTTTTTTATGATTTTTGGAAAGCATACGAATAAGATAAATATATGAAAACTAATCACCTCACAGCTGGCGAGTTTTGGTATGGCTTCCTCACTTGTGTTGAACCAGTGCCATTCATCTCTCCAACTCTTAAAATAATATCTTATTATTTCCACATAATCTGACCTCCCCATTTTGGATTTGAAAAGGCAAGAATAATGGAATTCTGTTTCTTAAAAACGATGGCATATAGATACACAGCCACGTCCTTACTCCTTTAATTTCAGAGGCTTTTGGGGGGGGGAAATTTGGGGAACAGGGTTTTGGTGGCATAGACTGGGTACCCATTTACATATGTGAAGCAGACCTACCTAGCGTCTTTTTCTCCTTCACCCACTGACTCCTTTTAGGTGCAAAATAATGGCTTTAAAAAATAAATTAAGCCACTGAAATGTATACTTAAAATGGTTCAAGTGGAAAATTTTATGTTAACATTTTACGCCAATTAGAAAAAAAGAGAATAATGAGAGCAGAAATTTTAGAACCTTTAATAAATCACTAGAACTTATTAACTATCCAAATATCAAATTTCATTCCCTTTCCTGCTGTTGTAATTATTGACATCCTAGAGGGGTTCCCTTTTCCCTCTTTCTTTAGAAAAGGATGTTCTTATAATCTCTTCAGTCACAGGAGATTCATAGGAGACAAGTACTTTGAAAGCATGCTGACTGATTAGGATTCTAGTCTATCATGCCTGAGTATTCACTTTTAAAATGTTAAAATGGCTATTAATATTATGTCACTTACTGATCAAGGGGAATGAAGTTTGGTTTGATGTCTGTGTCCAAAAGCAGGTCCACTGGTAGAGCAATAACCTATTTTTATGTCCAAAGTCCATGGCCACGAGATGGGCTGATTTATCACATTGGCTGCAGAAAATGAAAATCCTGTTTCAGGGAATATCCAGCCCGGCCTAATTTTTCTTCAGTGCTGAGAGCTGTGAGAATCCACTCAGTACAATGTATTAGTGTTGTGCTTGGGGAATTCAAGGACCTGGTAGAGTCCCTAGAGGTGCCAAGAGAGAATGGACTGTGGAACTCAAGGAGCCCAACTCGAATACACCGAGTGGCCTATATCTAACATCACTAGGACGGTCTTAACGATCCAGACAGTGCCAGATTGGAAAGCGAACTAAGCCCTGGGAGGCCTATTGTCTCAGTCATACAGATAGCTACCTGACTAAATAATAGTTATTAACATTGTTTGATGAAAATTACCTATCCCTCCTCAGCGTGGACATACAGATTCGTGTGGCCCTCAGTTACCATGAGTCTCACACAACCCATTTGGGTCTCTTCCAGAACTCTGGTCCTGCTCTTATGCAGTGACCAGTTGCAAAGAGGAGTTTACAGTTCACCTCATGGGCCATCAGACTTACTATACTCAGTATATATTGGATATACAGTTGACTCTTGAACAACACAGTGGTTAGGGCTGTGGACCCCCTGCATAGTCAAAAATCCATGTGTAACTTTTGACTCCCCCAAAATATAACTACTGATAGCCTCTTGTTGACCCAAAACTTTTCCAAAAACATAGTCAATTAATACATAATATTTTGTATTTTATATGTATTATATACTGTATTCTTATAATAAAGTAATCTAGAGAAAATAAACTGTTATTAATAAAATCATAAGGAAGAGAAAATACATTAACTCTATTCACTGAAAATAATCTATATGTAAGTGGACCCGCACAATTCAAACCCTTGTCGTTCGGGGTCCACTGTGCTGTTTCTTCATTACGCATGTAACCCTTTAAATTTCTGTTCAGAAAATCCTCTTGATTTTGCCCCTGAGTGATGCAGCTCTTCCTGGTCAGGCAAATAAATAAATTCGGCTTTGTCTCAGATTGTAATATGGTTATCTTTCTTTTATACCATACAATGTTGGTTTTTGATTTCACCTAATGTGAAATCAACCACAGTTTGTAAACATTTTAGAGGCACTTACACTAGGATTGAAGACTCACATACTTTCACACACCAGGCCAGTAACCGACAAGAGAAGGCCTGATGCAGTATGAGAGCATGGAGGAAGCTCTGCGAACTGGAAGTATGCACCTCTTCAGAAGGGGAAGCTGATTCTCAGCTCCAGGAATGGCGGCCATGTGTCAATGCCAGTCTATCCTTGAACCATCTCTTCTGATTCTTTCAGAAAAGCCGTCAATCTGAACGTGGATGTGAACATGCTCAGTGTTTGAAAGGGCTAAATAAAACATTACTGCAGGCCAAGGAGGGCCTGTGGACTGCCAGTTTTTGACTTCACATTTAGAATATTTTAGATGTTGTTGTTGGGCAGCGACATAATAAAAAGAGCCCGTAGTCTACTAAGAAACAGACATATGTAAGTATTAAAGTACAAGGTAAAGTGCTATAATAAAGGAAGGTTCAAGATTGACAAAGGGCACGGAGGAACTAGGAACCCTCAAAAGATTTAACTGTCTCACCTTGCATTTGCAGTTTGTATCAGACTGTTCAGTAGACACTTGAATGTGTGCAGGCCATGGCTAGGGCCTATAACGTTAATACAGGAGCAAAGTGTTCCAGAGAAGAAAACCTAGGGTCTCATCCTCTTTTCTATTAAGAGAAAGTTCATCTTAGTAGTTGACTTGGTCTTTCCCCCCAGCCCCCACCCCCCGCCCACTGCCTTTCCAAGCAAAGTAGACTTTGCTAAAGATATAAGACCATTACTTTCAAACAGTGGTGATTTTGCTCCCCAGGGGACACTAGACAGTATCTGGAGACATTTGGGGTTCCTTAAAGAGCTAAACTTAGAATTACCATATGATCCAGCAATTCTGAACATATACACATATATATATATGTATATATATATACACACACACCCAAATGAACTGAAAGAAATTTGAACAAATATTTGTACAGCCATGTTCATAGCAGCAATAGTTGCAATAACGAAAAGGTGGAAGCAACTCCAGTGTCCCTTGGTGCGTGAATGGACAATCAAAATGTGCTATATCCAAACAATGGAATTTTATTCAACCATCAAAAGGAATGACATGCTGGTACCTGCTGCAGGGTGAAGGAACCTTGAAAACTTTATGCTGAGTGAAATAAGCCAGACACCAATGGACAAATACTGTATGATCCCACTTATATGAGAGTGATGTGGTATGCGTAAGACAAGCAAATTCACAGAGACAGAAATAGGATGAAGTTATCAGGAGCTGAGGCGAAAGAGAATAAGAAGTCCAGAGTTTCTGTTTGGAGTAATAAAAAGTTTTGGAAGTAGATAGTGGTGATGGTTGCACAACATTGTGACTGGAGTTGATGCCACTGAATTGTGCGCTTTAAAATGGTTACAACGGCAAATTTTATGTTTTGTATATTTTACTAAACACTCAAAAAAACCCTATGCATGTCACATTATTTGGAAATTGGTCATCAGGGTGGCTCTTAATGCAATATGGTATTTTTATAGAAATTAGAGGGAAATTAGAGACACCAAGGGGAAACACCATGTGACAACAGAGGCAGAGGGTGGAGAGCGCAGCTGCAGGTCAAGGGACAACAAGGCCACCAACGGAAGCTGGAAGAGGCAGGGAAGGGTTTTCCCCTAGGTTTCAGAGGGAGCAAGGTCCTGCCAACACCCTGATTTTGCACTTCTAAACTCCAGATCTGTGAAACAATAAAACCTATTGTTGTAAGGCACCCAGAGTTTGGCCCTTTGTTATGGCAGTCTTAGGAAACGAATCCACACACCTTGAGCAAATCCCTTAGCTTCTCTGAGCCCAAAGACTTCCATCTGTGTGAAAGGTAGGCATTGTTTAATTATGCTGTGGGCGAACGCCACCAAGATTAAAGAGAACATCAGTGATCCCTGGAGGAAAGATCTGCAAGTGTTGTTACAATTGGACAGGGAAATCTTGAACTAGGTCACTGTGCATTAAACACACTCGGGAAACAGATATGGAAAGAGAATTCTATACTGAAACCTGCCACTTTTCTCATGTTCACAGGTTCGTTTCCTATTTTTTCGCATATACTAACCTGGCATTTGCTATTATAACCTCCTACCCTTCTTAGTCCGAAGAGGTGGTGAACGCAGAAAAACCTCATGGAGACAAAGGAGACTTTCCCCTTCAACTCTCTGTCTTGACAATCTGACCCATTCCCCGCACCCCCATGCCCGCGTGTGAGAGCAGCTCCCGTCACTGGGACAGCTGCGGATTCCATGCTGCTCTGCTCATCTTACCTCCAGGGCAGGGTGGGCGCAGCTGACTGCTTTATCATTGGCCACGAGAGGAGCAACTACAGCCCATGGTTCGACAAACCACTGAGTACAGGACCAGGGAGCACACCGAGAGACAGCCTTCCAGGACGAATTAAATTGACATGAGGAGAATGAAAAGAAACTGTTATTTATTTTTTTAAAGGAAATAATTACAGTCACTTCTACACTGCAGGGGGGAGTTCTGAAAAATCTGTGCATTGTGTTTTCCAATAGAGAATCTATTATCTGTGCCTTACTAATTGAAAAAAGAACAGCTTCTTGGCCATGGTCTGGGAGAAGGGTATTACATTAAGAAATATATACAATGTAAAGCATGCCATATAATAAAGTAACAGATAACCCTGGGGAAAAAACTGTTAAGAGACTTCAGAGCTCAGCAAACAGGGAGATGGGAAATTGGGTGAAAGGAGGATCACTAACAAAATGAGGGTTAAGAAGAGGGGGGGAGCATCTTTGACACCCGGAGGAGCCACAGGAGTAGGTAGAGAAAGGCCCAGAATCTATGTGTGGAGGGCCTGGTCAAAGGAGATGCCTGTGTAAAGACACGAATGTCTTCGTACAGAAGTCAGACATTCCCTACATTAGATGACAGCTGATTGGGTTGTTACTTCTACTTTCAGCAAATTTATAAGGACATCAATCAAGGTGATCTGGAAGGGATACAAATGTCAGATAGCTGTTAATTATGGGACCAAACACAATGGGTCCAACTAAGGAAAACGGTGAAGGACAGCTTTAGAATGACAGCATGCAGTATCTACATACAGATGCAAAACGTTGCCGGTGAGGAAAGGAATGAAGCGGGCGGCTGAAAGTGAAGATAAAGTTTTCACTGTGTATCTTTTAATATTAAGAAATTTTGAATGTTGAAAATAAAACACCAGCTCAAAATACAAATAAAAATTCAATAAAATTTGCTATGTTAATATGAGTTAATATTTTGCATTAGGATTCCATAAAGAATGTATTGCTAAAACATAAATTTCTGGAAAGACAAAAAACCGAAAAACAGAGCCAAATTTTTTTCTCTTTTGTCATTTTTATTTTGAGATAATTTTAGATTTACATAGAAGTTACCCCAAACATTTAGAATTCCCTTAGCCCTTTTACCCAGCTTCCACTTACATTAATATTGTATATAAACACAAAACCGTTACCAACAGCAGGAAATTAATATTGGTACAATATCAGTAACTAAGATAAATAGAACTTTTAGCCAAAGTATTATTCTTGATGCCCATTTAGAAATTTCTTTGCTGATTTCAAAAAAAAAAAAAAAATGTCCAGAAGTGAAAAATAAGCCAGAAATTTTCAAAATGTCCCTCTCTCTCTCTCTCTCTTTTTCAGTGTAGCACCCAGAGAAATTTCTTTAATTGTCTAGATGGGAGAAAACATAGTTGGAGTTGTCAACTGTCCCACCTTTGTTGCCACCTCCCCCTTGCTAAGTTCCAGTTTCTCTGATTCCTTGTCCACTTCTCAGCGTATGCACGTCCATGATGTAAACCTGCAGCTGTTTCCAGAAGCCCCAGGTACAGTGCTGATGCATCTTTTATCTTCACTGTCCTTCCCCACTTTTCATTCTGTGACTTTTCTCAGGGGAGCCTCAAGGCTGCCATTTCTGCACCCCACCAAGACCTGCGCTGTTCTCCAGCTCCCACACACCTTCCAAGTATATCTAAGCTGGTCTTAGTCTCCAACAAAAAATATATATATATGATAAAATATTAGTGCTGGATTAATATGCTGCTCCAAGAGGAATTTATCTACAATATGGAAATTCTGCAGGCAACATGGTCCACCGGACGGTGTTGATGGGGGAGGGAGGTGAAGATAAGGAAATCGGAGTGTCTTTAAAACTGTCATGAATGAGCTGGATATTTTCCATCTCTTTTAATAGTTGACAATTTGGAATGTTAAAAATATAACACCTGCTCAAAAAAAAAAAAAACGGAACATGTAAGTTCAGTAAAATTTGCTGTTTGGTTATTAGTTAACATTTTGCATTAGGATTCCATAAAGATAGTAGGATGGCAAGAAAGGATTCCGTAGAGTGTGGAGTGGCAAGAAAGATGAGGCAATCGACAACCCCAACTATGCTTTCTCCCATCTAGATAATTAAAGAAATTTCTCTGGGTGCTACATTGAAAAAAAAGACACTTTCTTTTTAAACAAGAGAATGAGGCTAGAGGCATACTTCTTAATATCCTTGGCATGAAAGATAGCTTTGAAAATCAAATTAAATAAATCTATACACCCATACTCTCAGAAAAATGCCCATTGTGCCTAAATATTTTTTTATATGTCTGAAAAGGACAATGATATAAAAATACAGGGGGTCACAGTCTTCCTCATTTCACATTCTAAAAAAGATATTGTATTTGTTCTACTTTCCTCAGAGTCTTTGTTATACAGATCAAGGTAATGTGTGGAAAGGAGAATGGGAAGTAACAAGAGAGGCTAGATTGATTTACCAAAGGGTCAGTATGCTAGATCTAGGGTAGATAAAATGTACTTCATCAAAATTAAAAACTTTTGTGCTTCCCTGGGCATGATCAGGAAAGTGAAATACAACCCACACAATGGGAGGAAATATTTGCCAGTCATATGTCTGACAAGGCACTTGCATCTAGAATAGATGAAGAACTCACCCAATTCAACAATAAAAAGACAAAGAAGACAATTTTAAAATGGGCAAAAGATTTGAGAAGACATATCTCTAACAAAGGTATAAAAATTGTCAATTTGCTCAGTATCGTTACTCATTAAGGAAATGTAAATTGAAAATGCAGTAAGATACCACTTTACACCCACTGGGATGGCTATAATAAAAACGGTGGATAATAGCAGCTGTTGGCAAGGACATGGAGAAATTAAAAGCCTCATGCATTGATGGTAAAACTATAAAAATGGCTCAGCAGCTGTGGAAAACAACTTGGAAGTTCTTCAGAAAGTTAAACATAGAGTTATCATATGATCAGCAGTTCCACTCTTGGGTATATACCCAAGAGAATTGAAAACACATGTTCACAGAAAAATTCTTGCATGAATATTTCTATAGCAACACTATTCATAATAGCCAAAAGCTATACAATTGAGGAACCTGAGGCACAAAAGTTAATTCATTTGTCTAAGATTATAGAGCTGGTAAGTCATAGAGCCAAGATTTACTCCCACCCAACTTTCTATCAACTCATGAAGAGATAAACAAAATATAGTATATTATAATGTTAGTCAGCCAGTAAAGTAAATGACAACTTGATACTCCCTTCAATATGAGTAAACCTTGAAAACATTATGCTAAGTGGAATAAGTCATGTATCATATGATTCTGTTTGTGTAAAATGACCAGCAGAGGCAAATCCGTGGAGATGACGGGTTGCCCAAGGGTGACAGAAGGGATAATGGGGAGTGACTGCTAATGGGTGCCCTTTCCTTCACGGGTTGATGAAAATGTTCTGGAATTAGTAGTGATGGTTGCACAACCTTGTGAATAGGCTAAAACCCACTGAATTGTACCCTTTAAAATGATGAATGTTATAGTATAGGAATTATATCTCAATTTAAAAACGTAGATCTTGAGGCAGAAGAGGAGAGAAGAAATGAAGAAGAGAAGGGAGAGTGCATGGGTCAGGCTTTTGGGAAGAATGAGCGAAGAAAGTTCAAGATACCAGCCTTGTATGAGATGTGGGAGGGATGGATGGGCAAAGGTGTTTTCAAAGAAGTTTGATGTCTATTTGGGATATAGCGCCACCTCCTTTTGTTACATAGTCTAGAATCTTCAGAAATTGCACCTTCTTCATACATTTTAGAATTGGCTTTGTGGGTTTGAGGGGTGAGATATTGAACTGAGATTGGTTCCAAAATAGTCCACTTGCTTTTGGTTTACACATTTATTCAGTCAGCAAATGTATACTGAGCAACTACTGAGTGCCAGGCTGTGCTCTGAGGACACTGGGTGCAGTGATGCAGATGACAAGATGAGCTCCTGCCCTGCTGGAGCTTTATAGTCTGGTGGGGGCGGGGCTGTGCATGCGCAGAAACAGGAGCTCAGACACAGGCTTGATGAAGTAAAAACATATAATAATTTCAAGTAGTAATAGTGCTTTTAATATAGATAAGGTAGAAAAAAGCAATAAAGAGTGACAGGATCCCGAGGGCTCCGTTGTAGGTGTACATGAAGCCCTTGATGCCCATGGGCTTAGAGGCCCCAGGTTCAGAATCCCTGGACAGAATGATCTCCAAATATCCCATTTATCTAGGAAATAATCCAGCCCTGGCTGGTGTGGCTCAGTGGATTGAGTGCTGGCCTGCGAACCAAAAGGTCACCAGTTTGATTCCCAGTCAGGGCACAGGCCTAGGTTGGGGACCGGTTCCCCAATAGGCGGCATGTGAGAGGCAACCACACATTGATGTTTCTCTCCCTCTCTTTCTCCTTCCCTTCCCCTCTGTTGAAAAATAAATAAATAATATCTTTAAAAATAAATAAATAAAAATGTAAAAGTCTGTAATTCATGGACTAGCTATGAGAGGTATAAAAGTGACACTCCAAATTAAATACAATGTCAGTAACTGGGAACCTGCCATTTTGAAATTTGCGCTGGTATAAAGAGGAGTTTGGCTGAGATTTACTGTATTCAATATTATCAGGAAAGATAGAGTTTGCACAATAAACAATGCTAAAGTTCACTGTCTCCCTCACTTAACTCGCAGGCATTTATTGAGGTCCACGGTGCCCAAGGCATTGAGATGACCCAGAGAGGCCCACACTCGGTGGGTTCAAACGCTGGAAGGAACTCTGGTGATGATCTAATGGTGACTTCAATCCCTTCATTGCATAGGGGAGGAAATGGATATTCAGAGGCTCAAATGACCTGGCCAAGTTTCTATCGTGTGCTACTGGCAGAGCTGGGATTACAGTCCAGGTGCCCTAATTCCAGGTGAGTCAGGAGCATTCATTAGAAATAATTGATATGTTAATAGATGATTGTCTATTTACTAAATCAAGGGCCCAGAGTCACCTTGAAACAATATATTGCCTCTTCGTTCTCCCTCTCTCAATGAACAGTAATGAAACAGAATTCCGTTGGTTGACTTTTTCATTTATTCAGATTATGAAACAACACGTCGCTTCTTCATTGTTTTATCAGTGAACAATAATGATTGACCAACTGGTTTCATTCATTCAGCACTATCCTATGCACCATTAGGAATGGGAACATCATTCAGGTGTAATCCCTGACCTCAAAAAGCTAAAAATCCAGAAAAAGAAATGAGATGTTAAATACTTATGACGTAGAGCAAAATCTTGATGGCACCATTAGATGCTACCATGTGACATGAAGTTCCAGGGGAGTGAAGTCATGCCTGCCTGGGAGGAAGGAAAACAGGAAAGCACAGGGTGGGGGAAGAGTAAGCTTACAGTTGTGAGGACACAGAACAGAGCTGATTCTCATATTATTGTTTATTAATTATTGTATTATTTTCCATATGAACAACTGTAAACCGTCTTTCTCTCCACCCTATATAGTCTGACTTTACAAAGCTCCAGAGAAATAATATTTACAGTTTATGGAAACTGTTTAAGTCTTCGGACAGCAAAAAAACACATAAATTACAAAGGAAAAGCAGCAATTTCCTTCAATGTCCCCAAACTATTGACCGCAGGCACATTATTTTTCCCCCAGTGGAAATACAGCGGCCTGACCAGCGTTGTTTCAGGGTGGAGAATTTCAGACAAACAGTCCAGAAGTTAAGGAAACAAGTAGAAATGCCACACATGCCTGGGTCAAGCCCTGCCTGCTCCCAGGCAAACCCTCTCCCACTTTCTCACCATACGCAGCTGGCACGGGGGACCAGCACAATGCCATCTAACGGGGTTCAGGAGGCCAAAGAAACAAATGGTGAGGAAGTACATTTGGGCGTCAGTCCAGCAGGACAATGCAGCCACTGTCTTCCGTTCTGGCCTTTCGGGTCTTGTCACATCTTCACAGACCACGAATAAAGAGATTGGAGCTGGCCGAGCCGCCCTCGCTCTCTCAGCTTTTCGTTCTGTTGTTGCCAAAACATCCTCCCCTCACATCACCCCACTCGCTTCCTCCTCCCACCACCCCCTCTCCGCAGTGAAAGTTCGTCATTGTCCAGCGGGCCCAGAGGGAAGTGTCAGATGAGAGCGGAGGGCCGGGAGCGCAGGGCCCGCCTCGGCCCTCGCAGCAGCGAGGTGATCCAGGAGGCCTCGCTCCAAATTCCGGCTCTGCCACCAAATGGCTGTGTGGATTGGGGCACCCTAGTATCTATCTTTCTCTTTTAAAAAAATGGGACTTCAGTTAAGAAGTAAACTTTATTTCCTGTATAACAGCTTCTTTTGGGGAGGGTGCCAACACTAAAGGACCTGGGGAGGAGTAGTACTCCGTTCTGACCCTCGGGCACCCCTGTGTACCACTGTCCGTCACACTTGAAGTCAGCCTTGAGCCACGTAGACCAACAGAAGAGCATGTCATGGAGCTGAGCCCCCTAAGGCGAGAATGTACCCACAACCCTAATAGGTTTATCTCTCGTCTGAGTTTCACCCATTTGGGCCTTGCTTTCCAGGGAGCTTCAGTTAGTTGGGTTTTCTTTTAGGCCTGTAAGCCCATAGCAGGCACCTAGCAAATGCTTGCTGATTGCCTGTCGTGGAAACCAACAGGTAAAGATAAAAATGGCCCAAAGCCAGAATGGGTGATTTAAAAAAAAAATCTAATTTTATAGGGTAAGTTTATTTTCTTTGAGATACGAGATATTAATATTTTTTATTTTAAAGTATAAATATTTTAAAATACTAAAACGCATAAAAGTATTACAAAATGTTTTAATATTATCATAAACATGGGTTAGCAAATCAAATAAGTAAGCCACAGGTGGGCTTGTGATGAGAGCCGCAGTTTCCTGCTTCACCTTCAACTCCCACTTCCACTCAACAATTTTCAACAATTTTCGCTTTTTCTTTATGTGTTGCTGTCTGTATTTAAATTACACGCGTAAGTTGCTAGCTCTTGACTTTCTCAGCTTAGGCTCTCCCCTGTGCACTAGGAAGATTGGGTTCCCTCGTACATTCCTGTACCTACCTTTCTCCTCCCTGCATCATCCCTGCGTAGTTACCTCACTTTCTTTTTTCTAATTTCTTTTTGCATATCATTCTGTTCTTGTTTTATTGCTGCAAAATTTTCTCTGCACTCTCTAAAGATGTACATTAGGTTATCTCCCTCTGTCTCCATCTCCCCATGTTTCTCATTTGTCCCAGCCCCTCTTGTTGAAGGCTTTTTCGAATGTCTGGTGATCCTCGGATGTCTGTGATTGCCACTAAAAACTGACCAGCAGCTCTTCGTAAACAGACAAAGTTTGTTCATTGGTGGGCCTCATTCTATTGTGACAGATGGGGACCCAAAATGATCAGAATCAGTAGGTCTTCTCTCTTGGGATGATCAACTTGCCCCAAGAGGAATTCTCCACTCTCCCATTGGGGTAATAGGAAATTGGCTCCCCAGGAGTATGGGAACCTGGTGTGAGAAGGAAGCCGTGGGAATATGAAGAGTTTCACTGAATCTGCTTTAATGGCACCTCGTCACTCCATCGTCTTCCGTGGAGCCTAGCACCCCGGGGCTCCGTTTCTCTAGAATTTCCAAGAGCAATGCTTTTGTGCTCTATTCAAGTAAGGGATGGACAGACTGCAGGAGCTCGGTCAGGGAAGCGGGAAGTCTGCCCCTTAAAGAGGCTTTCGGCTATTCTCTGGCTCTGGCTCCCTCCACACCCGACTTCAGATAGGTGGTGTCTTCCATCACTCGGCCTGAGGCTCTGCAGAGGGAGTCAGCTTGCTTCTTACTGGACTCTCCCCTCCACTGTCTCTGGCATGAAGTTTTTGCTTTTTCAGTTCTGCCAAGTCAGCTACCACGTGTCCATCTGTTTTTCATTTTGCAAAATAGTGTTGGCACCACTCCTCTCACCCGCCCTTGTTCCCTTTGACTTTGACTTTTTACCACTTTTACTCCTTTATTCTCATTTCAGTGGATTGTCATGAAGAAATAAAGATTAATGTAAGCATTCAGTTTGCAGTGTTTAACTAAAGGTAATAGATGTTTAATTTTTAGGTGTCATATGCCCACTTGGCTATTTATGTATATGTGTGTATATTTATATATCTGAGTATACATATATAATTGGGCAAAAGACTACCCTTTCCAACTTCCCTTGCAGCCTGCTATACCATGCGACTAAGTTCAGGCGAATAGAATGAAAGCGGAGTGATGTCTGCACTTCTGAGCTTTTTGGCCTTAAAACATAAAACTCAGTGCTTCTCAGCTCTCTATTTTTCCCATGGGTTGGAATGTGGATGTGGTAGAAGCTCCAACTATGTATCTCTCTAGGGGATGGTGGAGGAACAAGTCTTTGAATGAACACATCCATCATTTTGCACGTTCGCCTGCAGATTATCATGTGAGAAAAAAATTAACTTCTTATTTAGGCATCTATAGTTTGAGGTCTTTCCTATGGCAGCTTAGCTTAACGCACTCTAATGTGACTTCATTTAGTGGTTTCCAAAACAAGTCTTTGGATAAACTGTGTTATCTGTTGCCTGGGGGGATTTAAAAATGTACAGAATCCCAGGCTGCACTCTCAGATTCAAATTCAGTCAATGTGGGGTCGGGTGCAGAAATCTATTTTTGTTTTTTCTTAACTACCTAGATTTTTCTGATGCATTGCCAAGATTATGAACCACCGACCTTGCCCAATTAACTTTATAAAACATATTCTTTACATTCCCGTGGCTTTTCCATTCCTCCTTTATTTAAGTCTCCATATTCTCTGATTCCTTTGTTGAAAGTCAAATGTTAATATTATCGTGCTAAACAATTGTTTGTGTCTACCCAGAACCCGTTCACCCTGATTTTCCTTTGGGAACTACTTATCTTTTAGTTTCTGCCCATGTGGTTCAGACAAACCAGCCAACCCAACAATATCCCCAGCTCTAGGAGGGGACATTCAACCGCACAACCCAGGCCAGGCCGGGCTGGGCCAGTCAGCATATTCCAGCCTCCTGACCACAGTGCTGTGTTCAGGGAGGATACATGATCCAAGTCAGTTCAGTGAGACCCCCTGAGGAAAAAGGGTGGATCTTTTTCCTCTGGGAAGCTGACCTGGTAGGACGTGTGCCTGCAGCTGCTGCTGCCCATCTTTCTGCCACAAAGGGAGTTGAAGAGTGAAGTCAACACAGTGGGGAGAAGAGAAGAGAGAAGGAGCAAGACTGAGTTCTGATGATATCACTTGAGCATCTGGATCCATGCCTGAATCCCTGGGCTCTTCATCTACATAACTTGGTAAATTTTTTTAAAAAGGAGAGAGCCCTATTTCATATATATAGAAAAAAATATAAAAATATGTATTTATATATAAAATAGATATTTTCCATATGCACATATAATATATATTTACTTGAATGTATTATCATATTAGAATTATGTTGTAATTCTATGTTTATGGGTGCACATATGTACATGTATAAGCATGTATGTTTATAATATATATTTTTATATTTATATACAAATACATATACACACAATATAATTATAAAATTAAGTGTAAAATTCAAAAGAGAACAAATAGGAAGTTTCTAAGGGAACAAATAGGTAACATTTTAGATTTTTCAAAAGAAAATCATTAGATCAACATATATAACATACCACTGTCCTGTTTCAACTAGCGTCTAGGGTAGTATTATCTCTGAATTGTCATGAAATAAGCCACATGTGCCTTTGAGCAATTATGAAAATGTCTGGGTTATAGTGCTGGCAATTTTCTACTTACAATTCCAGACTCTATTCTAAAGTTTTTCCATATAGAGTTGGATCCATTTTTTACAGCCGCTATAGGACAACTTAAAACTAAATATGTAAACTATATAAAACCTCCTGGCCCAGAGATCAGCAATACAGCTTTTCTGAGTTAAAGATATCTGGTAAACTTCAACTTGTTCATGACAAAGAACATGATTTGGAAGCTGACTGTTCTTGCTGGTCTCAGAAGGACTGAAGTTGGCTTGATGGACTGGGCTTGTCATCACCTGCCAATAGTCTGTGTTCAAGGAACAGAGCCTGTTTGCACAGCGCTGTGGTGGCCTCCCAACGCCATTCTCCCCGTCCTCTCACACATGGAGAGCCCATGACCACATTGTTAAATGGTTGAGAAAGATCAAAAGAAAAATAACACTTCATGAATAGTACATGACATTCAAAATTCAGTGTCTATAAATAAAGTTGTCTTGGAACGCAGCCACACTCATTCATTTACACGTTATCTCTGGCCGCTTCTGCACCACATGACGAGCTGAGTAGTTGTCATAGAGACCAAACGGCCTGCAAAGCCTAAACTATTTACTGTCTAGATCTTTTAGTGAAAAAGTTTGCTGGACCCAACCCCCTCACCCCCCAGAATGGAAAGCCAATCACTTTCCCATCACCATGTGACCCAGTTCCAACCAATGAGATGTCAGGAAAGTTTGGAAAAGGGATTCTGGGAAAGAGTGTGATCCTTAATAAAGTAGAGGGGAAGAGTGGACTCCTTTCCACTTCCTGCCTTCAATACAGATGTGACTTCCGAAGCTTGGGAGACATTTTTTTCCCCACCATGATGAAATAAGCATGAGGTTGCCAGCGTTTCTACTGGATATACTACTACTTCACTGGTTGAAGATCTAATGCTTTCTTCAGTCTCTGGAGTTAGAACTGATTGGAAGCAGTCTATTGTTTTTCTGAAACTAGTCTCAACAATGGTCACTGGGGAAAGAATAATTTGGACAGATGCTTCCCAAGGGAAATGCTCTGTTTCTTTAGGAATTTGATCGTGGTCATGTAACCCCAGACTCCAACTGAGGAGAGTTCAATGTCAGCCCAGGTTAAATCTGCCAAGGTCCTTGGAGTGGGAAGGATATACGAACACACTGAAGAAGCAGTGTCCAAGGTTAAATGTGCTCATTTAACAGTGGCAAAGAGGTAAATGCATCGGTGACCACTCCTTCCTACTATTCAGTGTATCTTCTATATAGGAGAAATAACTTTATTATTTTAAGTGAATACTCAGCTGAAATTTGACATTCTTATATTCAATCCTCACTTTTATTACTTTATGTGACAAGTTAGATCATGAAGTCTCTAACTAACATAGCTATTCCACCTGTGGTCCTTTTGGGGGGGAAAAAGTATAAATAAATAACATTTAAATTTACATATTTTTTTTAACAGGTAAAAGGCAGAATGAAACAAAATAAAAACTAGTAAATGCTATGAAAAGCTGAGGGCATTTTGTAACATTTCACACCTCTAAGCGTATCGTGGGTTCAGGCCCCGGGAGGACAGCTCACAGGCCTGGCACCTTGGTTCTTCTCACCACTGCGCGACCAAAATCATTCAGTTGACTGGGAAGGCATTCAGAAGGACCGGGCCCTGAGCATCGCCCTCCGCGCCGCATCCTGGCTTCTTGTGCCAAGAGGCACAAACACACCTCACAGCCCGGGCCTCAGCCCCTCCACGAGTATCTCTGAATGACTAGAAGATGCAGGAAATTCCAACTGAATCTGGTAATCACAAACAAAGCTGAGAGTAATTCTTCAGTGGATTCTTGCCAAACAACTCTGGCAGAGAAATAGTCCTGATGGAACTCAGTGAATTAGCCGAGAAGACACATATAGAACCCAGACAGAGGCTCAGGCTGAAGTGATTGCATGCCAGTTTCACAAACACCGGCGCCCAGACAAGGAGAAATCACAGGCAGGATGGAAGAGGAATTTCTCCTTTGAAATAAGGGCCCTGGGGCAGTTCCTAAGCCTATCAAGATGTGGAAAGGGAAATAACCTCTGCAATCAAGTCAGGCCCAAAGGATGTGGTATCAGTGGCAACGGTCTCTTATCAATGGCATTTTCTCCGGCTGCAGGGGACCCTCAGAGGCACACTGCTTCCATGAGCCCTGCCACCTAAACACCTACACTCAGCGATTGTAGCCAAATCATCCTGATGGTTTTTTTCATGGAACTCTCAATGGTAGCAGTGCAAATATACAGTTGCAAACATATAAAGTTCTAAAGCCTATGCTGATTGGTACGGGCACAGCTTTACTATTCTGTGTTCACGTGACTATTTCATCTTTGGACTAGTTGCTATAATATCATCTGTCAACCTGGCACAGTGTTGGGGCGGGGACGGGGGGGGGGGAGGCAACGGGCTTTCAGGGTCTCCCATAAGATTTTCAAACAGTAGTCAGTGTTATCAATACCAGCCTGGTAAGACTAAGAAAGCCTGAACTTCTAGTGCAGGAACTGTGCCTTCGGATTACCAGAACCAAGGACAAGAAACGGACGCGCCTTCCTTCAGAGAGGCACCACCTCTGAGGTAGCTTTGCACTCAGGAAGCATCAGCTGAGTTTCTGCCTCATCGCTGACGTGAAGGCCCTGGGGACAAGGACACACCTTGAGATGGAATGGGAGAGGTCTGTTCAGATGTAAGAGGCACTGCTGTCCCTCCTCCTCAGTAACCCCTCCTCTTTGCTTCCTTTTCAATTCTTTCTCACTTTCATCGTCCTTGACTTGACCTTTGACAGGAAATAAGTTTCTCAATTGCTCCTGGCAATTCAACTCTCCCCTTCTCTTGCTTTGATTTTTTTTTTCTTTCCTGGGTTATGGACAAAACCAAAGCTAATATGGAGAGAAAAAAATGAAATAATGGGAAAAGGTAGAAGAGGGGAGGCGTGTGGGTGGTGTCTGATCCGAGCTTCTCCCGGCTGGGGAGGTCACCCGCCCTTTGGAGCTGAGGGCTTTTGGAAGGGGAGGGCGGCTGCTTTGAAAAAGCAAAGTGTGTTGCTTCCTGAAGAAACACTGTCGAGTGTCACCATGTCGTTGCCTGTGATTCCTTGTAATAATAATGGCACTAAGTCCGATCAACTATATACTGCTCAAAATATAAATCGAATTCATGTGTAAAAGTATACCTAGTTCCCAAATAAATTATACTGCTCTTATTCCCAGTGATTTAAAATTTCCTTTGTGTATTATTTCAAGAAGAGTAATGGATATACCTCTCTCTCTAAAATGTATAAACCCTTCTGCAAATCCCAGTAAAATTGTTTAATATGACTGAACATTCTATATTCATGGTCTCAGTATTATTTTAAAGTTAAGTGAATTTGAAATGCTATGATCCTGCTCCTATACATTCCCCCAATCTAAGATAGATAATAGCATTCCTTCATTCCAGCACACACATAAAATGTCAATGCTGGGTCAAACTAAAGATCAAATTTTCTATCCACCTAGAATTTTTAAAGATTGGGGAACCAGAGAAGGCAGGAAAGAAACAGCAGACATTTTTTCTTTTATTTGGAACATACAGCGCTCATAGAGGAAGTATTTTTTAAATACTTAGAAACACACACGTACATGTACACATGTGAGAAATAAAATAAACTTTAAAATCAGTTTGGAGAAATGACCTTTCCCCAGAGAATGCTCCATATAGTAAGAGCTACCAAAAAAATCAAAAGACTTTCAGCTAAACAAGTGTTCTCAAGGTAACATTTTAAACGTTTCACTTTGAGGACAAGTAACAGTCCACTTGTGAAACTTTTATACCATCTTTCTGATGACGGACAGGACATTGTGCCAACTCACAATGGGTCCCCAGGGCTGCTCTTACTTCTGAGGGTGGCTCCCGCGCCCATGAGGTTTGGGGGGGGGGGCGGGGAATTGGAGTGTTCAGAAAAGGGGACATAAAATCTCCAGCTGGTGGCCCCATAAAGAACCACAGGCATCTTGCCCTCCCCTCTCCTTTGATAGGTGAACAATACAAGGTCACATACCTAGAGTCAGTCACACAGCAAGTCATGAGAGAGGGGGGGGCAGCCACCCAGGGCCCTCGAGTCCTGTACTTAGAGTGAGGGCTCTGGCCAGAGGACCCCGGCACCACCCGCGCCAGGGCTGCCTCGGCCAAGTTCTTAGCCCCTCGGAGGCCCAGTTCCCTATGCGGTAAAAATAGTACCAACCTCAGAGGGCTGTTTGAAGAGCTTAATGCCATAATGCCCATCAAGTATTTAGCCTGTGTCTGGCACACTATATGTGGTCAATCAATACTAACGGCAGTTTTTATATGATAGCATTTAATTAGCATATGCTGCAGTGTTCATGAAATACTGGGAGAAATTAAAGTCAAACAGTATTTTACACAATAATAAAACAGCATGTTCTTTGACCAATAAAATACTCACAAAGAGCATTACAACACCTATTTTTTTAAAGAACACCAGAAACACCAGTTCTCAAAAATCAAGGGCTAAACTTTAATGTGCAAAGTGCTGATATCGAAGGGAGGCAATTACCCTTTTGACACATTTTGAAGAGGAATTTAGTTTTTAGCTGCTTCCATTATTTTGGCAAGGGTAAGGCTGCCTCGATCTTATGAAACAGCTTTATTGAAACCACAAAATTCACACATTCGAGGTGCAGAGCCTAGAATTTTTCAGCGTGTTCACAGAGCTGAGTAACCATCACCACAATCTAATTTTAGGACATTTTCATCACCCAAAAAGAAACCCCGTAGCCATTAGCCGTGAGTCATTCTGAACTCACACTGAAATAACATCATTCCCACTGGTTCTTGAAGGTTTTGGATTCTGAGAGGGCTCCTGGCCCGACCACCCGAGACCACGCCCGTTTCCTGGCTCGTTTCCTTTTGCTGCCTCTGGTTGGGACTTCTACCTGCACCCGCGGTTTCCCGCTGCCCCCGCCCCTGCCTTCTGCGCAGTCCTTTATCCCGTCGGAAGAGTTATAAGACTGACCTTTCAATGCTCACAATATCAATGTCATTTCCTCAATTATAGTCAGACTCAAGTCTGAGTTACTGCAGCTTTGCCAAGGTGTGTAAAAGGAAAACCATTCCGTGCAGGTTAATCACCACATCCACACGTTTATACCTCGGCCATAAAACACATTTATTGGTCAAAACTTTACAAACCGAGAACTCTTAAAAAGCACACAGCAACACATGACAATATAGAAAATGTAAAAATTCACCATCTCCTGTAAAGATTTTAACAAGTGATTATCTATTATTTCATAGTTCTGAATGCTCTAAAGGAGGAATCCTTGTAGATCAGTTTCTACTCTTTTTACTTAGAGAATTAAATTATTCCCTATAAACACCAGGACTGAAGGTCACAGTAATGTGGGAGAAATTTCAGTAGCAATTTTTGTTTACTATACCCCAAGAGAGGAAGGCATTCTTTTGGACTCACTGCATGTCTTGCAGGAAAAAAAAAAATCAAGACATCCCTACATCTCTAGCTAGATGTCATTACAATGGCAGGAGAAAAGTCAGCAGAAACCATAAAAATAGAACCAGAAGGGACCTTGACCATTCACTCCTAACTTGACGTACAGAGGAAGGAACTAAGTCCAGGTCCCTCAGCCTGTGAGTGGAAGACCAGATGCTAAAGGATTATTTGAAACAGAAGCCTGGAGAGTAGAAGAGTGGGACCCCTAGGTTCTCTGGTGGTCTTGCCATGACTGCCCCCCAACACTGCAGGGCTGAGAATCCAACCGGAAAGCCCTAGGCTCCACATTGGTTCTGGAAGTAGAGTTGGCGAGAATTACACAGCCCTGGGAATACAAGGAGGGTCAGGTTTATCTCTGAATTATCAAGAGAGCCTAAGATAATTCTTAACCAGAATCTAAGGGCTATAAAAATAAATACTATGTTAAAAAAAAAAAAACAAAAAAAAAGCTGTGGCAACCCAGCTGGATGAGACTGGAGCCAGGATGCACTCGGAGCTTGAGGCTGTCAACAATGTGGAAGAACCTCCACGTGCACCTTTGTCTGAATAACCAGGTTGCTTTGAGTTCATGATCAACGTGGCTGAGAGGGAAGATCCTTTGCAAGGTCCGTCGCCGTCCTGAGCACAGGCACCTCGCCTGGTCCTGCTGCTCTAATACAAAATGCTCTTGTGGCTAAGCCTGGTGTTGAAAACTTGGACTTGACCCACGATACATCACCAAAATAGCTCTTGCAAAAGGGGAAAATCAACAATGCGGTGTACTGGTCTCAAAACAGAAAACTGTTCTCAGTCCCAGTAAGACAGAGCTTGCTTGAGAGTTGTTAAGTCCCTTGCTTTAGGTGTATTTTAAATTATACTCTACTTTCTGCATACTTTTGTTTTATAGGGAAATTCCTGGGTTTAATAATCATGAAACAGAAGCATGTGCAGCTCAGTCCAGAGCAGAGGGATATGGACACGGAGTCGGTTCCCATCTGCATTCAGCTTCACTGGGATTCAACCACTTCCTCAGAAAAAGGCGTAACTAGACAGACTAGAAGGTCCCTTCTGGCTCTGAAATTTGGCTTCTGTGACATGATCCATCAAGTGGCCAGGTCAGTGGCATGAGTGTCCATTGAGAGATTGCTCCAGAGCCCAGATCAAAATGTGCACAAGCCAGGCCCTGCTACCGAGGAACTCATTGTCCCATGGGTTGGCTGTGGAGTGGGGAAAACCTCCTCACGTACGATATTAAGGCACCAAGCTGAAGGTATTTGGGGAGGATTCATGTCAAAAATCAAAATATAAAGTATTAGAGAAATCCTATTGTTGTTAATACAAACAGCTGCTTCCTAAAGAAACTGGAGCAACTAGTTGGTTATTTCAAAGCTGCCTTGTTTTCCTTTTTTAAAAAAGATGTATAAATTTTACTTGAAGGAGTTCTCCCAGCACCGCAAATAGACATTTTGTCACTTAGTATAAAACACAGAAGAGGAGAGCTAGCAATCCTGGACTACTGGCAGGAAAATCCAGTCAGTGAATTCCATCAACATTGTTTCTTGTCAGAGGAAGAGGTAGTCTGGAAGAGACATCAAGTTACAAAAGTACGGGCATCACGTCTAGATTCCACGCCCTGTGCTTCCCATGACAGAAATGTATCTTCTACTAACAATGGCGATTTCACTTTTAACCCTCTGCATACAATAAAGGCCCGCCCACCATCCCTGAAGTATATACATTTTGAATATTTTCACAGTGAAGGGTTTTTAGAAATCATACAGCAACCCTTACCCTGGTTCCCCATGGGACAGAGCAAAACTGGCTGGCCTTCCTGAGCCCTGAGGCTGCAACCTGCAATGTGCGCGAAACGAACTTAGCCAGACACAGACCACTTCGATACTTCCAGACGCCAGACACAGGAAATGACAGCCTGCACCCAGTATGCAAGGGAAACAGGAAAAAGAACTGTCCAAATCAAACAGGATAAATGCCCATTTTCTCAAGGCAATTATCCCTGTGTCTCTTCCAGTGTTCTGGGGTTATTGCTGTTGCTGTTTATTGTTTTGCTTTGCTGCTTCAATTTTAGGTGCAAGTGTATAGCAGATGAGAACCTTTAAACAGAGATCCCCATCAAACCACACGTGTGGATACCATACACGACCTACATGGGCACTGCAGCAAAAATTCAAATCAAAAATTCATTTGCAATTTGTAGGGCTCTGTGGAACTTGCAGCTGTGCTTTCAGTTTATGAGACGACTTCTGGCCCGGCAGGATTAAGCCCTCTGGAGACCCCGAGAGAAGAAGAGATGAACTCCCTAATATATGCACCTAACAGTAGAATTTTGCATATGCCAAAATTAAAGCTACTGATGTCTAGATTTTTTAAATGGCAGAATTCTAGGTAAATTCATCACAGCAGAACTTCTCGCATTCTTCAATGCCTCTGTTTTACTGCACCTGGGCTATAACTGTTTACTAAGCAATCCAGCTGATGCTGGGTGGGCAGCTTGGTCCTCTCACTCCCGACCATGAGGGTAAAAGCCATACCTTTGTGAAACTGTAAAACACTATGTCTCATAAGCTTTTAATAAACGCTGAAGGAAGGAAATTCGTGTGCTTTATAATAACTGAAAGGCCTTTGGTTGTGGTTATTTGGACCTCACAGTTACATTCTGAGAGCCTGAACTCTGACTAGCTGGAGTGTCATTTTATGTAAATGGTGCTCCTTTTCTATATATGTAGACCTATGAATATGTATGTATGTATGTATGTATGTATGTATTGAGTAAAAATAATTTATAGTCGAATTTCCTACATCTAGTAAAGCAAGTGTGTCTTATTCCCTGCTTTCTGCCAAAAAAAAAAAAAAATTGATTTAACTTCAAGGCCACGGTCAGTGGACTCCTGAATTGCTCAAACAATGTAAAGGCAACAGGATCTTGGCCACAAAACTTTATGAAGAACAATCGAGAAGGCTCCCTTTCTCCTGTGTGAGGCGCTTTCCTACTCAAGGCATTACTCAGCACGGTTTCACTCTGCTCTTGTGGAACCCAATTCTGGCTCTAGACCAGAGCTTGATGTTTTAAAAAACTAAAGGCCGACAGACATATTACCAAAAAGTGAGAACAACTTAGTGACGTACCCTCCAATACCTAGAGTGGAGGAGGTACAGAAGCAACACCCAGCAATGGAGGTTGTTTGGAAACTAGACATTTTTCTTACTTACCGAATAAATATTTAATGCTCAATGACTAATTATTAGAAATGTCCCTCTGACTTGTTCCTTACAAGCCAGCCTGCAGTACTGTCAATCACTGGCGTGGGACAATCGGATCTAGCCAGTTATCCCTTCTGAAAGTGGGCCTTGTCTTCTTCCAGGTTTCCTTGTATGGCAGAGCTTTAAAAATTCTTCACCTACAGCAAAGCTTGCGTGTTCCTCTGTAAATATGTTCATTTAATCATGTACTTATTTTGTGCCAACTAAGTGTCATGAGCTGACCCAGGCACAGGGAGACTTCAGGGCACAGAAGGGACAGGGTCTCTGCTCTCACAGACCTGGCACGCAGTTCCGGGGAAACTCACATAGCCCACGTTAGCTGAGAACTGGACAGAGCTCACCAGAGGGGGTGCTCTCTTTCATAGCTTCTCTTATTCAAAGAGGACATTGGGGAAGGAAATTAAAACCATTTTCTGTTACCATAAAAACCTTTTGCCATTTCAGTGTCCTAAAACATGTGCAAAAGTATGTCTTCCTCCTTGTCTATAGCCAACGAACATATTCCTAAGCAGATGACAAGCATGATTATTTCTAAGCACGAATAGAAATGAGGAGTCATGCTCTAAACCACATGGGATTCCATATGGTAGATTCATCCTACTTTGAAAACTGCATAAAAATTCTGCCCCATTCTATAAAAATGTGTTGGTTGACATGATCTAGTGGATCAAATGATCTAATGGCTCAAATAATCTAAGTCTTAAAAGTAACATCATTCACTAATAAAATGGTCTGTTCAAGTGAAAAAAAATAAATACATTACCTGTTCTAGCTCTGTATGGCAGATTATTTTACACACTACCTCCTACATGTTCCAGCGGTGCTGAGCAACAGCTAACACGCTTGGTGAAAACACCACCTGAAATTCTTGAGCTATTTAGCAAAAGGGTCTAATTATTTTTTGAAGCTGTCATGTTTTTTGAGGGCAAAATTCTAAACCATTTTTGAACCTGTAAAGTGATTTCACCTTCCTCAGTGAGGAAGAGGATTGAAAGACGCGCAGTGGTCTCCAACCCGATCCTCCCGTCACACGCTGCGTTCTTATTTAACACAGATACGCATCAACATCTGCCACTATAAATTATACTTCTCAGTTGCAAATTTGATTCCATAGCCAGGGGGAAAAAATAAGCTCATTTAAAGTATGTATTCTCGCACTGGGATGTCCTCTCGTCCTCCTGAACGCCTTCTGAGAGGACAGTTATCTAAAAACGACAGTCTCGTGCTCTGGAATACCATACTTCCCCTTGTGCTCCTCGAACAGCTTCCTCAGCTCCTCCATGTAGGTCTGATGCAGCTCCTCGATCTGCTCCGAGGTTGGGTGCAGAGTCTGGCAGACAGGGATTGGATGGCCAACTGCCGAAACAGAGAGTACAGTGGCGGGAAGGTTGAGACAAATGTATTTGAACACAAAATAAAAATTAAAAAAAAAAGAAACAGAGAGTACAGCAGACGTAAGAAATTGAACCCACCCCACCCCCAACTGCTGCCTCAATGGCCAGCCCCGGAAAGATCTCCCAAACAGGGTCCACCAGGCCTGCTAGCTTTGGGTCCCCTTTCACTTTCCTGGCTGCGGACAGTGGTCCCCCTATCCCATCTGGTGACAACTAAAGAACTTCCCTGCTCGTCAGACACTGGATTGTCAGTACCCTGGTGGTTTAGACTTGCAGTCAAGTGAGCCGCTGCGCTGCCTGCCGCTGTGGGGGGAGAGGCCACAGCTGTGCGTGGGCGCCACCAGCCTCCCTCCACGGAGACAGCTGACAGCCAGACCGCAGTCCCCCATTATCCCTGACTGTGAAATCTTGAATCATGAGGCATCAACCCTCTACCCTCTTTTCAATGCCATCCTAAAAAATTCTAAGCATGTGTGCCTCCATAGCTAAACATCTGTACTAGGAAACATACATAATCACAGGGATTCCATTGTTTGTCAGAGTGGGAAACAGAATCAACCAAAAGGTTCCACAGAAAAGTTACTAAATAAAAAATTGGAGATTCATTCAATGGGATCCTAGGCAGCAATTTTTTAAATTAAGTAATATTTTTGTAACTATGTATAGTGATGAAGTTAACTGGATTTATTGTGATCATTTTGCAATATATACAAATATCAAATCATTACATTGTACACCTGAAACTGACAGTATGTCAATTACACTTCAATTTTTTAAAAAAAATTTTAATAAATAAAAAAAAAAGAAATAATAGACAAATGTATTTAAAAAGTAAATAAATTAATAAAAAAAAAAATAAAATAAAAAAATGAAATAATATGTATGTATGTGTACACACAGATGTCTAAAATGTATTAAGTGGGGAAAAAAGTTGTAAAACAATCTCAGGATCTCATTTATAAAAAATATTATATGTCTATGTGCATTATAAGCTTTTTGTGTATTTAAAAAGCCTGGAAAGAGTGACTGATAACCATTATTTCAAGCAAGGAAGGAGAGATGAAATTTGCACTTTACCTGTATTGTGTAAATTTTCTACAATGAGAATACATATATATGTGTTTTACCTATATTATTAAAGATGAACTAACTAATTTTTTTAAAACCTGGTAACTTCCATATGCATTTTAATATGAATTTATATAATAAGTAAGTTACTTTAATCCCACTTGTCTCAGATTTTAGAGAACATAGGTGGGTACACATGGCCTTGGTCTCCTGGGTTCTTTCTGCTACTCACTACGCCCTCTGCTGGTCTAGTGCTGCTACCAATGCCAAGAGTTTAAAATACAAAGGATGTTGCACCGCCAGCTAGGCATCAAACTGCTTATTATTTTTGATTAGCTTGGGCATGAGGTCAAGTGGGGCTGTAGGTAATAGAATAGAACTCGTAGGGAAGGATGTCTCCTTTGGCTACCCTGAGTTGCCCCGTGCTACATCTAAAGCTTGAATCCATGGCAGTAACAGAACGTGGTTAGTTAGGGGGGAACCAAAGAGATGTATGTGTGTGTCTATAGATATACCCTCACTGCGACTTCTTCTCAAATTGCTAAATTTTTAACCATATATAGCCTCAAGAAGCTTGTGTACAGTTTTCATTCATAGTCTGGAGGTCAAAGTTCTATACAGTAAGCATCAGTCCTTTGTCATTCAACATGGAGAACTAGAAACCTAAGGGAGGTGGGGAGAGGTAGAAAAGCGTACAAGGGGATAAGTGGTGATGGAAGGAGAATTAATATACACCTGAAACTTACATAATTTTATTAACCAACATCACCCCCATAAATTCCATAGATTTAAAAAAAAGAATTTGGTAGTTACACAGCTGAAAAAATAAAGAACCAGAAACATAACGGTCCCTGTCTGTTGTGGTTGGAAACGTGCGCTGAGGCTAACGTGGCGCTCAGGCGAAGCGGGAGCTGGTGGGGCACAGGAACCACCAGGCGAGACCAGGCCTGGCACTGGCTTACCAGCAAGCACAGTGAGCTAGCAAGTGATGTCCTCCCTCGCCTGTGTTTTCACACGAATAGGACATGAGGGTACAATTAGGAAGATTTTGAAGCTTCCTTTCAGCTTGGAAGTTTGTTGTTGGAGGGTGTGGAGAAAAGAGAAACCTCCTTGTCAATCTACTAGTAAACTCCTGATTTCATAAGGAAATGCTTCTGTTTTCTTAGTGAAATTATCCCAAGGACAGAGGTCAAGTGCAGCTAGCTATTCAGGGTGGGAATGGGGGACCTATAAAGACACACAGTTGTCCAGGAAGATGAGGTGTGTTGTTCTCATCTTACTTTAATTAGGACTTGTGAGTTCTGAAGGTGAGTCTTATTTCCTATGAGCTATCTTACAGTTACCTTCAGTTCTGTTCAGTGCTATTGTTTATGTTTCAGATAGTTCTTCCAGAGAGCTCAAAGATGCCCATGTGTGTTAATCATCCTAGGAACTTTCCCTTTAAAGTGTGACACATAGTCATACTTGCCTTCTTTTATTTACATGTAGAGAATCTGCAAAGACGAAAGTTGCTAAACCGCACACACACACAAACAGAACCCCCTATTCTTGCCCCTCATTACAAAACTGACCCAGAATTAGATTGGATTAGAGTAAGAAACCTTTCTCAATTACTTCCTAAGGATCAAGACAGGGGTAACTAACAAAAATTAGCAAATCTGAGAAGGGTCCCCTGAGCCCTAAAAGACCACAGTTCTCTTCTCCACAAAAAGGAGATGTTTACTACCAAGGAGAAGAAAAAAATGTTTTCAACATAAAACTAAATTAGTGGCAAACTGCTAGATAATTCTCCTTTTCACAATCCCAAGGGAAAAACAGCTGCCCAGGGCTTCTTGGCAAGAGAACTCCCTGGCCTGGAAAAATCACCCACCATCTACTGGTGGCAGAGTCAGGAATCCGAGCTCTGTTCAGGTTTCAGTGCCCTTTGTAGCTGGCAGGCTCTCTTGGTCCCTTTCCAAGTCCATGCAACAATTCGAGGTTCGTTATGCATGACTGCTTTCCACAGCAGCCTCGCTCTAATTTCTAAGGTGCTGGGTTGCACGTATCAAAGACGAAGACCTAGCAACTTTGTGAGCCTTTGTATCTACCGCTGGAGAAAAATTTGGAAATGGGAATTATTTTCTTTCATGGAGGCAAAGAGGAGATCTTTGAGAAAAAGAAATCTTTGTTCTGCTTTTCTATAATTATGAAAATTCCACAGTTTATCTCTCTAATGCCCTCCTACAGGGATTGCTTTCTCTAGAAGCTACAGAGCCAGACATAAAAAAAGAACAGGCAGAGCCCTGGGTGTCAGAGTTAGTTTGCGAGGAGTCCAAACGTGGGTGCCAGATGAAGCCGGGGCATTGAAAGATGCCCAAAGTGAGTGTGTGTGGTGGTGTATCTATCCATGGACACACGTCACACACCATACACTCATGAACATTTATTGAGCACTTTATACGTCATACTGGGCACCACACTGATCCCCTTAACATTATGTATTTTAATCTGTGCAATTAAAATTGCAATTGAAGATTCTTCTTCCTTTCTATTTCAGAGAATCCTTTAGCATGATTTTTTCTCCCCTTATGAGGGCATAATAATGACTTGAAATATAATGGTCTACCTTTTTCCGCATGTGGTTTCAAACCAGTTTTATTTAGATAAAGTATGTCCTTTCCCTATCTCTTTTTATTTAAAAAAATTTTTCAAACCTATAGAAAAAATAACGCAATAATCACGTACATACCCTTCTGCTAGTCTCACCAATTTCGAACCTTTTGCAAACACATGTATATGAATTTCATATACGAGGGGGACCTAAGAAACCCTGGAATTATCTTCTGGAGGGCAGGCCCCTTGTAGTACAGGCTTCACCTGCTAAGTGAGTGTTCTAGGAACCCGTCTGTATCAGCGGACCAGATGTTGCTGTTGAAAGTCTGCGTTTGGCTTCAGTTTGTTTTTTTTAAAGGCCCTTTCATTGTGTTTGCCATTTCATGATGGGTGATTTATGAGCACACCTGCCCACACTGCGCTGAGTGTTCAGCAGTTCTAGACCAAAAACAGCGTGACCCCCATGTCCTCTCCTCCTTCCCTGTTCACCTGACCTTGTCCCACAAGACTGTGCTTTGTTTCCCCAGATGAAAAAGATCCTCAAAGGGAAACATTTTGCCGATGTGGAAGAGGTGAAACAAAAAATAGCAGAAGCACTAAAAGGCATCAAAATCGACAAGTTCAAAAACTGTTGAGCAGTGGAAAAAAGTCTTGACAGGTGTATTGCACCAAATGGAGAGTATTTTGAAGGCGACTGAAGTTTAAACGTGCAAAAAATAAATACACAATTTTTTAATAAATTCCCTTTTGGGGTCCCCCTTTGTATGTATACACATATGCATTATTATTTTTATTTTTGTAAAAGTTGCAATGATTCGATCATGTTAATCATCCCTATGGACTTCAGCATGTAAGAACAAAGACACTGTCCCACATAACAGGCCATTATTATACCCAAGGAACTGAACCTCTACCCCTTATTATTTTGTATTTAATCCACTTTCAAACGTGATCAACTGTCTCAGTTATACCCTTCATAGGTCCCCCCCCACCAGTCCACGACAGTTGCGTCTCTCTGAGCACTCACTCTCTCCTTCTGGCCTTTCACAATGCCGATCTTTTTGAAGAATCAAGATCAGTTCTTTGTACAAAGTCCTACAATCCGGATTTGTCTGATTACATCCTCATTATCTGATTCAGATTAACATTTGGGCAAGAATACTTGCTTACACAAGGCAACCGAAACATATCTGATAGCTGTCAACAATCTGGTCAGGAATCTACCTACTGCTCTGCAAACCCACCTGCATACACTCACCTGGCACTTGG
Source organism: Pteronotus mesoamericanus (assembly GCF_021234165.1). NCBI lineage: Eukaryota > Metazoa > Chordata > Mammalia > Chiroptera > Mormoopidae > Pteronotus > Pteronotus mesoamericanus. The sequence goes on from NW_026555277.1 coordinate 5,569,965, forward strand.
ATGCCACAGGGTGCTCCCCCTCAGATCACATCATCTACTCCCCAGGGACCCTTCGGGAAGACAGGCAACAGGCAATTATAACCGTCTCCTCACCATCTCCTCTTTAGAGTTGTAAACGTTGAGGCTCAGAGAAGATAAGTGAAACGTTCTAAGTCACCCCAAGTCAGACCACAAACCCACAGCACTTCCTCAGGACACCTTACTCGTGTCATTATCAACTCCGAGTGGCGACAGCAACTGAACCTCACCTGCAGCCGTCACAGCAGGCCTGCAGATGGCAAGAACCAATGTCTTTTTTATTTTTTTTAGAGATTAGAAGGAAGAGAGACACATCAATTTGTTGTTTCATTTATTTTTCCATTCATTGGTTCGTTCTTTTTTAAAAGAGTTGATTTATTTTTTAGAGAAAATGAAAACAAGAGAAACACGGGTTGGTTGCCCCTCAAATGTTCCCAGCCGGGGACCTGGCCTGCAACACAGGCATGTGCCCTGACTGGGAATTGAACCGGCAACCCCTCGGTTCTCAGGCTAGCACTCAACCCACTGAGCCATACTAGCCACTGCAAGAGCCAATGTCTTGCTGGCATTGTTTGTATTTTTTCAATGTTGCCATAAGCATCCAAATGAAATAAACACTTCTGTCACATCTATAATCAGAAGACAGGCTGAGGAGTTAACAGGAAGTCAGCGGAAGTCTCAGGGCTAGCAAAGAAGGGATTGGACCCCTTCCTGTGCCACACGCAAACATAGCTGGTGAGGCTGTCTGGGTATCATAATGCAAATGATCTAACACTGGGACTTTATGGTAAATAAAGGGATGCTACAGTTAGAAAGCCACCAATTGGCAGCCACAGCTGTAATAATTGAGTCAGATAAGAATTATCAATGGATAGTAAAAAGGAGCAAGTAAAGCTTAATAAAGAACAGGATATGCCCTGGAGAGGTGGCTCAGTTGGCTAGAGCACCATCCCATACACCAAGAAGTTGTGGGTTCGATCCCTGGTCAGGGTGCATACTCAGGTTGTGGGTTCAATCCCCCAATCGGGGCATATATGGGAGGCAATCAATTGACGTTTCTTCCTCACATTGATGTTTCTCTCTCTCTCTCTCTCTCTCTCTCTGCCCCCCTCTCTCTTTCTCACTCTTCTTCCCTCTCTAAAATCAATGGACATATCCTCAGGTGAGAATTTTTTTTAAAAAAGGGTAAGCCCAGAGTCTCTATGTAACACTACCCCCAGATAACTTCTCAATGAAGAAAATAATCTTTAACATACATATGTAAATATATAAAGACTTATAGAGATAAATCTATAAATTTATAGTAAAAATAACCTGGCAAACACCTTACTTAAGTGATCAAAGTTAACATTATCAACAAGACCAAGTGACATCAAGCGCGTCCTGATGTGATGTACTGGGGAGGACACAATACCGTTTCTGTGGAATTCCTGCCAAATACGCATGACCGGAACACAATGATGATGGCACATACCAACCCAAGACAAGGAGCATCCCACAAAACAACGGACCTGTCCTCTCCGAAACTGCTCCCGTTTGCCATAAACACCAAGAAAAGCTGAAAAAGTATTCCAGCTTCAAGCAAGCTAAAAAGATGTGAACATTAAATGCAATGTATATGATCCTGCTTACAGAAAAAATATCACTCCTTTTCCCCACCCTCCAAGAAACACAGCTAACAAGGAAATTATTGTGGCAACTGGTGAAATTTGAACAGAGACTGTACACTCGTTCATTGCACTTGATTAGCTTTAAATTTCCTCATTTGTACAGATATTAGAGGAGACAATACTCTTGTTCTTAAGAAATCTACATAAAAGCGAATGGGACCAAATGGCCCTGATGTCCGCACTTCTTCGCAGCGCAGTGATAAGTGCCGCAGGAAGGGGATTTACCCTACCATCAGACAGGGGAAAGCTCTTGCAAAATGTTAACAAGTGGGGAGTCGGGGAGAAAGGCACACAAGAGTTCATCTGACTACTCATGAAACTTTTCTGACCATCTGAAATTTTTCAACATAGAAACTTAAAAATTAAAATCAACACACACATGAAATTTCCTCTTTCAAAGAGCAAGTTTCCCTTATATCTTACTTTTATTGTCCAAACATGCAACTTCCTGTCATATCACCTGCACTGGCTCTACTACTTCAATTAGTTCACCTTAAAATTTTTAATGAGTACTTGTTAGGTATCTAAAGACATAATAATTACCACCAGAGAGACCTAACTAAAGCCTGGTTTGTTTCTTTCACCAGTATGTCTTGAGAGAGCTCTTGAGCTCCTGCTCTGTAGGCACTGAGAAAACAGCAGAGAAGAGATAAGACAAAATATGCAGAGAGGGGAACTCTGGCCTGATGGCGGCTGAACACATTTTTAACAGGATTTAACTAATGGAACGTCAACTACACCATGACAGCATTGATGACTCTCACTAGTGTCAGAAAGTCACTAACACTGACATAAACCCTCTGGTTGAGGTCACTGAGAAGTGGAGTCTAAAAGACATAAAGGGAAACTAGCATATTTCACCATGTATAATGCGCTCCTGTGTATAATGCGCACCCATGTTTTTGTGCGCGTTAGACACAGGATTATTATGCCCATGGCATGTAATCGTTATACCCATGTATAATGCACATCCTTATTTTTCCCTCAAAAATTTGGGCAAAAAGAGTGCATTATACTCGGCAAGTTATGGTATTTATAGGATGGAGAATCAGGACATCTCTGGACACCTGTGAGTGAGAACATTATAGACAATGTGATGATTTAGGATGAATATGGCTAATATTTACTGAGTTTGCATGATGTGAGGTAGAGCTTAAGTTAACAAACTCTTAATTCCCAGACCAAAGAAAGCTAATGGAGTTCATCACCACCAAACCAATATTACAAGAAATGTTAAAGAAACTTCTTTAAGAAAAAGAAGGAAAAAATTTAAAATATGAATAATAAAATGGCAATAACTACATATTTATCAATAATTACTTTAAGTGTAAATAGATTATATGCTCCAATCAAAAGATGTAGGGTGGCTGAAAGGCAAAGAAAGCAGGAACCACGCACATGCTGCCTGTAAGAGACCCGCTTCAGATCAAAAGACACATGGAGACTGAAAGTAAAGGGATGGGAAAAGATGTTTCACACAAATGGAAATGAAAAAAAAAGCTGGGGTAGTAATACTTATATAAGACAAAGTAGACTTTAAAGCAAAGACCAGAACAAGAGACAAAGAAGGACATTTCATATACAGCAGTCAAGATATGGAAGCAGCCCAAGTATCCATTGATAGATAATTGGATAAAGGAGATGTGGTACATATATACAATGGAATATTACTCAGTCATAATAAAGAATGAAATCTTGCCATTTGCAACAACACGTATGGTCCTAGGGGATATTATGCTGAGTGAAATATGCTGGATGGAGAAATACAAATACCATATGATTTCATTTATGTGTGGGATCTAAAAAACAAAAAATAAATGAGCAATCAAAACAGAACCAAACTCACAGATACAGGGAACAAACTGATGGTTGCCAGAAGGGAAGCGGGTTGGGGGGCTGGGTGAAAAAGGTGAAAGGGTTAAGAAGTACAAATTGTCAATTACCTAAGAAATAATCACAGGTACATAAAGTACAGCTTAGGGAATATAGTTAATATGTAGTAACTATGTATGGTGCCAGGTGGGTACTACACTTATGAAGGTGGATCACTTTATAAGTTATTTATAAATGTCTAATAACCACTGTGCTATCTGTATACGTGAAACTAATATAGTATTAAATGTTAATTGAATTTTTTTTAATGTAAAACAAACAAACAAACAAAAACCCTCTTAATTAAGTAGAAAGGGAAGCAGAGGGACCGCAGAATCCCCTGCCACTCCGGATGCTGCCTGAATCCGGCCTGGGGAGTGTCAGGGGGTCAGCAAAGAAGCAACTCCAGGCTTGAAGGGCATTGATTTAAAGTAGAAATGAACGTAGTACCTTTGATCATTGTCTCAGTATCATACTGTATTTATTCTCTGTTGCATCTGACTGATACATTGCTTTGCTTTTGTGTGTGGAATTGTAAATATCTTATCCTCAACTTGTGTTATTTCAAGTCAATAAGCAAAAGTTTTTAAAGACAGACACATTGTCTGAGGGTCTGGTCACACATAGGAGACGGCTCTCAGTCACCTGGCTTCCGCTTGAGCACCCGATCACGCAGTCGAGTCTCTAAAACATTCACATCCTTAGCTTGGGTTTCAAAAGACTTCAAATAATAGTGATACTGATAGGCTAGAGACTAACAATGGTCTTCCTGATGGAACTATTTGGGGGGTAAACAGAAAGCTGGACTGAAGAAATTTTTCCTTTTTCTGAATTGTTAAGAGAAGCATGCTGCATACAGGCATGAGTGAAAACTAGAGCTGTAGTTTTCGACTCTTTATGCCCAATTTGAATTTGGTCCTTTCCATTTGACCTTTGATCAATTAACTACTTGTCAGTAGAGGTGTAACCAAGCTGTATAAATACCAAACTACTTTACTTAGAAAGAAATTATTCATAGGGGACATAAATGGTGAGGGACAGAGAGTTGACTTGGGGTGGTGGACACACAATACAATATACAGATGATATATTATAGAAATGTACAGCTGAAACCTATACAATTTTATTAAGCAATGTAGCCCCAATAAATTCAATAAAATGAAAATAAATGAATAAATAAATAAATATGTAACCCAACCAGGTGATAACTATAATCATTTAACTTGAGAAAACATATACTTGCTTTGAACATTCACAACTTATTTCATGTGTGTTACACTTAAACTTTTAGATCCTAAAAGCATGTCTTACAATTATTCTTATATCCCCTGAAATACCAACTACAGTAAAAATATAAAATATAAATATCACATAAAATATCAAAGTGACTAACTTAAAAATATGCCAAAAATGTAACTAGCTTATCCTGAAAAACACAATTGCAAACATAAACTTATCTCAGTATTTCTATTACACTAATCAACGTCTTCTAACATTCCCTTTGAGTTAAATATAGCATTTAAAAAATCATGTGACCGCATGTGATATGCAAAGCTCTTATAAACTAGCAGGAGTAAAATCCCATTCTGATGAAACAGACCTAAAAAGAAAACATTTAAATTTCATTTAATGGGCTATCCATGGTGAAACTATTACTTCTAATTTCCTATGAAATATATAATTTTGGTTAATTCTGCTATTAGTACCTGACTCAGCCATTTCTCATGTTCAACTCTCTGGTTCCTTTTCAACCTAAGACCTAATTACTTTTCTCCTTATTCTTTTTATCAACATGGTCTGTCATCCTCTTCCCCACCTCCATGTCCCTAAATATGCAACTTTTAAAAATAAAATCAATCTATATTATTATATTAAACATATTAATATATTATGTTAAATATATATTTATATACATAAATATAGGTACGTTGCAAAAACATGTTCTTGATATAGAAACTGATGTCTATGTGAATTGAACATGATGAAAGCATCTTTTATACAGAAATTTGCAAATATTAATAGACTCTGATGTAACTGCATCAAAGAATTGCTACATTATAATCTGTTGCTAGAGAGAGAGAGATTCATCCTAGAGGATTAGGAACTTCTAAAATTGAAGTCTACTTGTAGTTCAAGAGCAGGAAATCTTGGAAGACATCAATTCCCATTCAAATGGAAAATAGAGTCATTTTGAAATAACAGGATACTGAAAATGAAACTCAAATAATATCTATAGAATTGTTATTTTAGAAAGTTCTTACTCAAAGTGACTTGTCTTAGATTAGCAATAAAAATTATTTATTCTCTTGGACCTCAATCAATAAGAATAAACACTGCTCAAAGTAAGATAATAATACTTTCACCCTTTCTAACAAGCCTTTAGTCTTTGATGTACATACCAACAGTGTGAATAGGTTTCCTGTAGGGCATTAGGCCAAAATTGTACTGAAAAATCCCTCTGGCGTGGAACAGAGGCAAAGTAAACCCCATGATCTCCTGGAATTTATCCTGCATGGTTCGAAGCAACGAGCCTTCGGGGTTGCTCACTTGTTTAAATAGTTCATTTTCACCAAAAGAAAACACTGGAACCAAATGGGCACTACAAATAACAAAAAAAAAGGGGGGAAGGGATAAGAATTTTAAATGAAAAGGATTGAAAGATGTTATTCTGTCCAACTGACTTTGCAGTGGGCTTCTCACAATTGTTTAATGTTCCCTCCCTACACGGCTAACTTCGTGTCCCATGCATTGAAACTCACTTATACTTGAATTTCTTTCGGGGGGCGGGGTACATCAGCACTCCAGCCATGGTTGGAATTCTATTCCACAGAAAATCAAGGTTCCAGGAAGCTCTTTCATATATAGCTTTGGCCATGGTTCCTTTGTTCCTTTGGCTGGAAATCTTGTATTTTTGTGTGTGTGCTTCACTTTCAAAGACAATTAGTTACTGGATGCCATAGCACTGAGATGTGGGAAGGTCAAATTCCATGCCCCGTGACCATCCACACCTGCTTTTATGGGAAGGTCGATTAAGAAGGGCTACAAAAATTACTTTACTTCTTTGTACTCATTTAACAATGTCTTACCTTCCCTGGCCCAGTCACCCAAAATGAAGAGCCACTTACCCGTGGGTCAAAGCAATTTTCACAAATCCTTTCCGCTGGCGTATGAACAGAGTGAACTTCCCGGGATGGGCATCTAATGACTCCGCTGCACCCCCAAGGACAATGACTGAAATGTTTCCACCTCCTTCCTTGCTCAGCACGTGGGACACACTTTTCTTGGAAACTGAGACTGGCCCTTAGAGAATAAAACAAAAGGCATAACTAATTACCCTTTTTTAAACATGAAAACATTTTAATCACAGTATTTTATGGCATCCGTGAGCATCTAACAAGATTTCCTACGCCGCTTAGACTTGGAGTACTCTATCTACCTCGACAGCTCAAAGGCCGCTCAAACTCCCGGCTTCCAAACCCAAAGAACCAAATTCTTCATCAGAGTTGTTCCTTGTCCAACACTACCTATCGAGGTGAATGGAATCACCGTCTACCCTGTCACTCAAGTCAGAAACCAAGTCCATCCGCATTCCCCTCTTCTTCATCACCATGGTAACTCATCGTTCGTTCATTCAAAAGCATTTATTAAGCACCTGCTACAGGTAAGATACCCTGCTGGATGCTGATGATATGGTGACCAGATCACCATATGCAGCCTTCATGAGGCCGAATCAATCACTAAGTCTTGTTGAACCTATCAGCCCTTTTTCATACTAATCCCCTCTTCCTTCCTCCACTGCCACCGTCACTGTGCTAGCTGAGCCCTCGGCACGTCTCCCTGATCCCTGCCATAGGCCCCTTCCATCGTCACAGTCTCCAGGCTCCCCTCCCTCCAACGAGTCTTCTGTCTGAATGATCTTTCTAACATGAAAAATATAGTCAGGTCCCTCTTTTGCTCAAAGTCCCTCACAAGTTCCCATGGCTGACTACAAGGCAAAAGCTGCAGTCCTCTGCACGATATCTAAGCCTGCCATGATCTGATCTCTACTACCTGCCCAGCCAGAGTGGGGAGGCGGAGGGGACCTGAGCCTGGAAAGGCAGCGTGCTCTGGCTGACACCTGCTGGGTACACATTCATCAACGTGAGCCAGGAGGAAGGGTGTGGAGGCAGGACGTACAAGCACTTAGAGCCACAGAAATCTTTTCAGTGGGAGCAGAACAGGCACCTGACAACATCTCTAAAACCCTGCTGGTTCTTGACTAGGTGAGGTCTGGCACACGTGTCTGTCTGCCTTTCACACCCAGACAGCAGCTATGGGGGCAGGAGCAGAGTAGGTGGGCAGCCTCCGACCAGGGCCTGTCCTGGGAAGCAGGTTCTGGGGCTACTGAGGATTCTCTAATCTTAGACACAAGAGTAGCCTGAACCCCCACTAGCTATAAATTTGGATATTTTTATTTAGTTTTTTCTTTCTTTTTTTTAAAAAAAATTATTGAATTTATTGGGGTGACATTAGTTAATAAAATTATACAGGTTTCAGGTGTACAATTCTACATCATCTGTGTATTGTGTTGTGTGTTCACCACACTACGTCAAATCTCTTTCCGTCACCATTTATCCCCCCTTTTACCCTTTTCCGCCCCACCATCCCCCTCCCCTCTGGTAATCCCCAGACTGTTGTCTGGTTTTTCTTTGTTCTTGTTGTTGTTGGTGGTGTTGTTTTTCTTAATCGCTTCAACTTTCTCACCCAGCCTCTACTCCCCTCCCCACTGACAGCTGTCAGTCTGTTCTCTGTACCGATGAGTCGACTTCTATTTTGTTCGTTAGTTCAGTTTGTTCATTAAGTCCCTCATGTAAGTGAGATCATATGGTGCTTGTCTTTCTCTGACTGACTGACTTCACTTAGTGTAATACTTTTCAGGTCCATCCACGCTGTCACCAAAGGTAAGGTTTCCTTCTTTTTTTATGGCCAAGTACTAGTCCATCGTGTCAATGCACGATTTACTTAGTTTTTAGAACATCTTAGGTTATAGCAAAGGAAACGATCTCATGGAGTCATAAGCCAGTGAAAGGAGACAGGTCTCATCTCAAATGCCAGCTCTAGTGAGTGGCCGTGGCTTTGGGGGCACTACTAGGGAGAACAACTCTAAGGCTGATTATTAGCATCTGACGTGCAATGGAAAGGGTGTACCTGCGTCTCTCCTGCCACAAATTTGCCACACCTGCTCTCAGTTACACTATTCAAACTCACTAATGGCTGTACTTTGAATCAGCAAATTATATGAGTATGTGTAAATATATTTCTGTGCTTTTTTGAAATATCTTTAAAATTTTTAAAGTCTCTCTTTCATTTTCTTGTGTAAAACTCTCATTTGTTTGTTTATTTTAGTTTGTTGGATTCCACATGAGTGAAATCATATGGCACTTGTCTTTCTCTGACGGGCTTATTTCACTGAGCATGATGCTCTCCAGGGCCATCCACGCTGCCAGGAAGGGAAACTAACAAACAAAATAGAAACAGACTCACAGATAGATAACAGACTGACACCTGTCAGAGGGGAGGGGGTACGGGGCCGGGGGAAAAAGGTGAAGGGATTAGCCAAAACAAACAAACAAACAAACAAAACCCAGAAACTTATAAACACAGACAACAGTACCGTGATCACCAGGGGGAAGGGGTGGGGGGGGGGTTGGGAAAGGGTAGGAAAGGGTAAGGGAGGGAGAAATGATGATGAGAGGAGACCTGCCCTGATGTATGATAGAATTGTACACCTGAAACCTGTGTAATTTTCTTAACCAATATCACCCCAATGAATTTAAAAAGAAAAAAGAAAAGAAAGAAAGAAAGAAAAAATTCTAACCCAGTGTCTGCAAAAGAAGGAAAATGAGGGATATTTTTCCTCTAGAGCAGTTTGGGAGGTTTTAGCGCGCCCCCTAGAGGCCACATGCAGTGTCAACCTAGACTGGACTGAGCCCAAGCCCCTGTGAGAGAAGGTCCATGAAGAGGCCCCAAAAATCCAGCCACCGAGCCTGGTCCTTAAGAGCCTACTGATTTCCTATCAGGTATTAATGACAACAGATACTTGATAAATTAATAGGAAGTAATGAAAATCTGGAAGACCACGGAAAATTTTATCTCTGAATATGCCACTTACAGATCCTGAAATAGAAATTTTTCAAAAAACTCTCCACTTTTCTTTATATCCAAGAAACGCAAAGACAATGATAAACATCAAGCACTTTCTAAGTTACTGTAGTTTATGGCCAGTCAATAATTTGCTCAAATTGGAAAGCCAAACAAATTGAGCCTCTTCAGTTGAGGTGAGAGCTATTGATGCACGCTAGGCCTTCTGTCCACGTTCATACAGTATCATTTCAGCTGAATTTATTCCCAGAATTGGCAGAATTACAATTTTACTGATCAAAGAGTCTTCCACTGGTTCAGAGTAGCAAAATACAATGAACTATTATTTCTGACCCAAGTTATATGTAACGTGGGAAGCAAAAGACAGCAGATTATGTTTAGTTTACATACTACCATTACTTCAAGGCACATCAAAGGACATTTCTCATCTCTACTATTCATAGAAGTATACAAGGCACCTTTCCAAAGGTGCAATACGTCATTTATTTGACTCTGTCTACCACATGTGTATACAATACACTCATCAATTTATCCTTTCATTAAATTCACATCTATTGACCACCCCTAGGTTCCAGGCACTATGCTAGATACTTGGATGGGACAGAAAAAAAAGACAATCTGTGTCTTCCTGGCACTTAGAGTACAGTAGGGGAGGCAGAAACATCCAAATAGCATGCCAAGTGCCCAAATGGGATGAGGATGCTAAGAAATTTTAACCCCGACTGGGTTTGGGGAGGGAGGGACACTCTGTGTGGCCCTGTCTCCCAGAACACCACAGAAAGGGCAATCTGCCTTCACTTACCACTGCTCATTAGGTATTCTCGGAAGAGAGGACACCGGAACCAAATCGGAAGCACGTGAAGGTATGCAGTAAAGCCAGGAAACAGCTCCTTGAAGTCTGAATAGTTTGTACAAAAATTTCCAAAGGCTCCAGCCACAAGCACTCCATGGGGGTGAAACCCAAATATGTAGTTGTGATTTGGATCCAAATCCGTAGTTTTGATGAGCTACAACACATTTACATCAAGATTTTTTTAAAAATCTTCTCTGTTTGGTTTCCAGGAAGAAGCAAAAAGGCTCACAATTACTTCTTATATCGACACAATACAATATACAGATGCTGTATTATAGAACTGTACAACTGAAACCTATATCATTTTATTAACCAATGTCACCCCAATAAATTCAATAAAAAAAGAAAAAAGAAAAATAAATAAAGTATATTAGAACTTTAAAAAAAGAGGAAATAATATGATTTGTTTTTGTTCCCTGGGTTAGAGCTGTTCCCCCCATTTTTTTTTTTTTTTAATCCTCACCCAAGGACATTTTCTTTATTGTTTAGAGAGAGAAGAAGGATGAAAGAGGAAGGGAGAGAAACAGCGATTAGTTGCCTCCCTTATGCACACGCCTGGACTGGGGATAAAACCCACAACCTGTTAGTTAAGGGACAATGCTCCAACCAACTGAGCCACACTGGCCAGGGCCCCCAAATTTTTAACTATTTCCTGAGCCCAAAGAACTTCACAGTAGCCTTCTAAATTTTTATTTACCGTAGAGTCCATTTAGTAACTTGGGCTGACTTGTAGACTTTCTCCCTCTAGATGGGGAAAAGCTTGAAATACATGTCATAAAAATGTTTCATTCTTCTCTCAGCTCAAAGTCATACCATATAAAACAAGTCTACTCACATGAATTGGAAAATAGTCTTTAAAGTACTTCCAAACAGTCCAGTTCCTGACCCAGTTTGATCTCCTGCCTCCTTGCTCTGGGGTGCGCCAGTCAAAGTAAAGCCACGTCAAATATGGAACGTAGAGGAACCAGTAGTTGTAGATGATCAGGAGCAGAAGGATCCCAATGCACACCTCCGCTACAGGAAAAGGAAGAGCTCAGCGATCAGGGTCTGTTAGCCTCTGTGTGCCGCTGTCCATTCGCTGGCCCCCAGAGCGAGGTTTAATGCATACAAAGGGTGTCAAACTAAGTCTCGGTTCAAGAGGGTAATAAAACAAGACAGCAACGACATAGCATGATTTGACATTTACTGGATGTTTACTATATACCAAGTACTGTATTGTGCATTCTGCCAAAATATTGCCATTTAATTCTCCTAGGTCCACGGTATCAATGAAGCAGACCCAGTATTCTTAAGTTCCGCGTCATAGAAGAGACAATGGAGGCTTAGAGAGGAGGTTCGGTGAAGTGCCCAAGGCACAGGCAGTGGTTGATCTGTCTAAACTCAAAGTTTACGCCGACTCTCTGACCTGAGACAGGCGGGGGGAGGGGTGGCGAGCAGGGGATCACCCTGACAGAGGAGCTCCTACAACAGGTGTTCGCCTACCCAAGCAGCCGTTACCCATGCGCCCACGCGGGGGCCCATGCTAGTGACAAACCTCATTTGCAGGAACTCTGTCACCAGGGATAGAAGGATCACAGGAGGGATTCTTTCTCTCTTAGCTCATCAATCACTACTTGCAACATCTCACAATCACAGAGCAAAATCCAATTGCTCATGCACGGGACGAGACAAAAACTGACAACACTTGACCTGGGTAATAATGAGAAGAACCTATACCTTAAAGTAATACATTAAGCTAAGCCAGAGATTTCCTTTTTATGTCGGCGCTACATATTATGCCAAAAAATATTTATAAAAAGAGAAACACATCAACGAGAGGGAAGGGAGCATAAAGACATAAAGCTTGGCACACAGCAGGTGCTCAATAAATGCCAGCTGTTACTATTACTTTAAGGAGTGCCGCTGCCTGCTCCTCTGCTCGGAGGGGCTGCAGGCATGGCCTGGCGCTGACTTCAGTCCCCCAATGCCGCCCCACGCCCCACCAACTCTGGTAGAAGGAACTTTGTCCGGCCATGACCCATCATGGTACCAGAGGGACAGCAGCTTGATCTGTGACTGTTTTATACATACAGATTTCTTTTTCTGCCAGAACCAGAACATGCATGTGTATGTATTGTTATTTTTTTCTGGAAACATATAAATCAATAAATTTCCCAGTATAGATTTAAGCCAAACATAGATTTGAAAGCCACCCGAGGAGTGTGGGTTAAAGGTTGAAAGATGACATTAAGGAAGCGTACGCCCTGCACCCCTCTGTGGGTTGTTTTGTTGCATGCTTGGACTGCCCACAAAGTTTCCATGAGACCAGAAACGAGGCCAAATGAGTGCCCTCTGCCCTCATTCCTACAAGGATCCTCCCACAGGGTCCAGCAGAAAGTATGCCCCATTTTTTATTGCAAAATCTTTTATTACAAAACCATAAGCATGTAATTCTGTAAGATAACACTTTCACACTCAAGCACACCATATGACACTTCAGGTGAAATGTTGAAATTCAAAGTGTACATTATGACTCCCATGTTAGCACCCACCAACCACACTCTGGCAGGCCTTGCTTCGGCCGGAGCCTGTGTTTTGCTTCGTCTACTTCGCGCTCCTCAGATCTGAGTGCTGACAATATACCATCATTGGTTAATTTCATTTATTTTACAAAAACAGGCAAACAATGTATAAGAAAGGTAGGCAGGTCTCACTCTTCTGTACTGTGAACTAGGTCAGGTGAGCGAAGAGCAGGGAGGGGGAGAAGAGCTACTGAGGAGTGACCAGCTCCCACACGCAACCGCATTCGCTCCTCGCAGCCCTCAAGGTGCGCAGTGCCGTCCCCATTTGCAGGTGTGGAAGCTGAGGCTTAGGCACTCTATGTATCCAAAGGACTTGTACCTGGACCTGCCTAATCCCTAAACCCACACACTATTTTTACAAAACCAAAGCATCCCCAGTTAACAGTCCTAAGTATTTATTACATGTGCATAAGCAGGTTCATAAGGATAAAGACTCAGGCAAGTGAGATGTGCAGGGTTTGGTTGGTTTGTTTGTGTATTTGGTTTTTTAACTGTAATGATGGAGAAATGGAGACCAAAAGCAAATTATTTGATTTCAACCAGAGTCAAGTGCAGACCCAGAGACACAGTCCCCCAGCTGCTGAGTCAGCGTCGCACTCACCTGTCTGAGCACGACCTCCACCTGAATACACATTTGTATCTCCTTCCTATTCATCATATATTCTGCGTGTACAATGGATAAGACATGAATCTGGAATTGCACTTCTTATGTTGGAATCTTCCCCGACTAGATGCCTGTCCTGAGGCAAATCCTTTTACTTCTTGAGCCTCAATTCCTTCACCTGTGAAGTAGGCGAACAACAGAACCCCTCTCCAAGGACTGCAGCGGGACCAAACATAGACATGCTCCAGTGGCTGGCTCGGAGCAAGCCCGTGACAAATGGGAGCCATTGTTACAATTTTTATTTATTTTTTTATTTTTTATTTTTTTTACTATTATACATTGGGAGAATGCAAAAAGTAGAAGGGGATAAAATGTCACCCATATTCTGGTCATCTAACAAAAATCACTGTTAAAATTTTCCTGGTATGCACTCCTATCATCACTGCAGCATTATTCAGTGTCCAAGACATGGAAACAAACTTGGTGTCCTTTGATGGATGATTGGATGAAGATGCTATGGTAAGTATATACAATGGAATACTACTCAGCCACGAGAAAAGATGAAATACTGCCATTTTCAACAACATGGATGGATCTTGAGAGAGTACAGGGGGTCAAATATATGGAAAGAGGCTTTGAGTGGTGAGCATATGATGCAATATACAGAAGATGTGTTACAGAATTATATACTTGAAACATAATTCTATTAACCAATGTCACATCAATAAATTTAATAAAAATAAAAAACTTTCCTGGTAATTTTTTTTTCTAGGAACAGGTTATGTTTCTTTAACATGGTTGATCACACATTATTTTTTATTCTGTAGTTTATCACTCACAATGATCTCACATTCACTGTTTGGTATTATAAATATGGTAATATAACTTTTATCAATGTTATTTTAATAACACTTATCATTGCTAAGTCAACCATTACTTTCTTTTTGAATATTTGGGCTTTTAACATATTTTCTCTATAAACGTACATTTATATGAAGTTTCCCCACTTTTTGATTTACTTTCACAGGACAGTAAGTCGAATACTGGATCATTAAGCAGAAACATCTTTGTCACTTGACACACTTTAATATCTTACTATCTAAAGGAGCTGTTCTAATTTAAACTCCCATTCCACAAATTGCATACATTCTTTTATATTTCATATCATAAACAGCACCAAAATCAAATTTTTTTATTCCTTGGTCCTAAATCGAATTGAAAGCAGAAAACCCCACAAAAACTAGGTGAAGAGATCACCTCTACTTTCTATTTTTATCTCATTAAGCAACCCAAGGTAACATGATTCTTCTAAATTGGAGGTCAAAGACATAAGGAAGATACGAAGGCTATTCCAATACATTGTGTAGCTCTCAAAGCCAATGTTGATACCTGCTAAAATTGTCTAGATTCACAAACCAAGTCACACCGAAGGCCTGAATTTCAGCTGCCTTGACTTAGGTACCTACTGGGTGAAAAACCACAGGTCAGTGCCTACTGCTTATACTCCCATGGACCTGACTTTCTCTGCACTGTAGAGGTACCTGCCTTCCACTATTTTTTTATCGAGGTGAAATTCTCTTAACATAAATTAACCGTTTTAAAGAAATCGATCTAATAGCATTGAGTACATTCATAATGTTGCACAAGAACCACCTCTGCCTAGTTCTGAAGCATTTAGATCATTCCCCAATGAAACCCTGTACCCATTAAGGAGTTACTCCTTATTCCCTTCTCCTCAACCCCCGGCAACGACAAATCTGCATTCTGTTCCAAAGGATTTTTCTGTGCTAGATAACTCACAAAAATTAAATGATCTAATATGTACCCTTCTGTAGGCATCAAGTTTTTGAGGTTCGTCCGTGTTGTAGCATGTCCCAGTGCTTCCTTTTTATGGCTGAACAATATTGCCATCTATGGGTATCTCATGACTTGCGTATCCATTCATCTGTGGATGCACGTTTGGCTTTTTTCCTCCTTTTGGCTACTGCGGATGGTGCTGCCAGGCCCCACTCCCTTTACTAGTACCAAACGTCAGACACAAATAAGACGCAGCCAGAGCACATGCATTGTTATTACATTTAGCATCACACTGCGGTCACAAAACGACAAATGCGTCTTGATATGAGCTCATGGGAAATATATTCCCCACCACTGTTGTGGTTCTCTTACCCAAAATCTTTAACCTGACTCTACTCATGAAAGCATAATTAGGCAACTCCGGGCTGTGGGACATTCTATGAGATAATTAATTGGGATTTTAAAAAAAAATTTATAAAAGATTAAAGGACAAATAAAAGGTACAGAAACTGTTCACTTTAAAGGAAAATTTAAAGACTATTAGGGAAATCTGAATGGACTCATATTAAATAAGACTTGTATCACTGATAAATTTCTTGAAAATGATAATGGGATTGTGATCCTGTACAAAATCCTTCTTTTCGGAAGACACACTCCATGGTATTTAGGGATGAAGTGCAATGATGTTTACAACTTAATTTTTTACTTTCATATGGTTCAACAGCAACAATAACAACAGTGTGTGTGTGTGTGTGTGTGTGTGTGTGTGTACAGAGAGAGAAAGCAAATGTGGCAAAATGCTAAGAGCTGGTAAATTGAAATAAATACAATCTTTAGTGAACTATTCTTTCAGTTCTTCTCTAGGATTGGAAATATGTAAAAGTAAAAGATGGGAGCAATGATGAATCGCACATGTAACTGACATTCCTGCGCAGCAGGCAAAGCACTGCGGCCTGGCAGGGCGCCAGGGGGAACCTCAGAGAGGGGCTTACGTTTGCAGGAAAGACTTGTCTTCTAATCTCATACAAGTAGAGGTAATGATTGATCGATCCAATGACCCACTTTCAGCTTCATAGGGGCCTCTAAGTACTCCTAACTTTATAGAAAAGAAATATTCTAGCAAAAGCAGGGCTATTTCTCCACCCACCCCCCACCCCCCGCCAACAGACTAAAGACTTTGGCAAGGAGAGTGGCCAGGTCTACGGCATTTGGGAGGCGGAGGGTCCTTCGGTGTTTATGTGGGCACTTCCCATCTTGACAGCCCTGACATAGCGACCCCCCTCTGCTGTGCCCACTGTGTCTGACTCCGGCGCACTCACCTGGATACTTACAGTCAGTGAGGTAGTGCTGAACAAGGAAGTGCAAATGGAATACTCTCTCCTGACAGGGGTGCCCAACCTTTTGGTGTCTCTGGGCCACACATTAAATACTTTGCAACACGCAATCACAAAAAAAAAAAAAAAAACCTCATAAGGTTTTCAATAAATTTACAGTTTTGTGTTGGGCCGCATTCACAGCCATCCTGGTATGCATGTGGCCCATGGGCCGCAGGCTGGACACCTCTGCTATGGTGTCTGACCCATGGCAAATGCTCCATCGATGTTAGCAGAATTCGAAAAGTAAATGAGAAACCTAATTATCTGTGACACATGGGCTTGGAGGTAAAAGATGCTCAAAAAATGTTGGCTCCCTTTTTCAGTTGTCTACTCATCAGTCAGCAGGTTGATAGCACACAAGTTAGCAAGTGAAGTTTCCGTTCCTTAAATATTAAGATTGGATCACTGATCCAATAATCCCACTTCTGGGTGTTTAGCTGAAGGAAATGAAATGTCATTATCTCGAAAAGATATCTGCAACCCCTGTGCTCACGACACTAGCCAAGATATGGACACAACCTAAGGATCCACTGATGGATGAGTGGATCAAGAAAATGTTTCATATACACACACAGAGGAATATTATTCAGCCATAAAAAAGGAAAGCCGGCCACTTTTGACAACATGAATAGACCCTGAAGACATTAGGTCTGTGGAATCAGCCAGAGGGAGAAAGACAAATGCTCTATGATTTCACTTACATGTGGAATCTAAAAAAAGAAAAAGAAAAAGAAAAATCTTACTCATAGATATGGAGAATTGACTGACGCTTGCCAGAGGCAGGAATGGGGGTGGGGGTGGCGGTACGGGAGAAGGGATTAAAAGGTTTGCCCTTCCAGAAACACAAGGCTCCTGGTCATGTCACGTACAGCAAGGTGACTTCAGTTCACAATTCTGTATTATATATTTGAAAGTGGCTAAAAGTAAGCCTTAAAAGTGCTCATCACAAGGGAAAACATTTGCAACTATGTGTGGTGATGGATGTTAACTAAATTTACTGGGGTGATCATTTTTCAGTATATTCACATATCAAATTATTATGTTGCACACCTAAAACTAATACGATGTTGTAAGACTGGAAGACACACCCTGGCTGGTGTGGTTCAGTGGATCTAGAGCCAACCTGTGAACTGAGGAGTTGCAGGCTTGATTCCTGGTCAGGGCACATGCCTGGGTTGTGGGACAGGTCCCCAGTTGGGGACATGTAATAGGCAATCCATTGATGTTTCTCTTCCTCTCCTTCTCCCTCCCTTCCCCTCTCTCTTAAAAATAAATAAAATCTTAAAAAAAAAAAGAAAGAAAAGATTGACACATACTTACTATTTATCTCAAGGAAACAATGTTTGAGTTCACAACTAAATGAAACATTTTGCTATTTTTAAATATATCCCAAGGGCTTATAAATGTATTTCCTGATGGTGGGAAGACAAATGCATTCTAAGATTTTGATTTAGAGATCTGAATATATAGAGTTAATAAAATCTCTTTTCACCATTAGAAGTAGCTATTACAACAACTTACTTTAAAATTGATAATTAGGTGAAAAGGAATAAGTAAGCTTTTATCTTACTTTTGCTGTAAGAACTGAATTGCAGGTTAGTCCATTGGCTCCAAATATGGGGGGAAATAATTCCTTGCATAAATTCTGGTTAATATGCAAAGAATGAAAGAAAGAATAAGAAAACTACCATTTTTTTGCAGCCCAAATAAAAGAGTTAATTCAGGCAAGACTCATTGATAGAGACTCAGACCACTCGGTGAAGGTGGCACCTTTGCTTGCTGCATGTCAGGGACCTCCCCTCTGGCTGCTTCCTACCCGATCCCTCCTGGACACTAATCATGGGACGATGAGGCGTTATGTGCATCCCGACAGAGTGCGGCGTGAAACACCCAGCAGCACCTGCGAAGGTGCCGTGCCAGAAAGGCTTCGCCTAAATCGAATGAAGCCCTAACTCGAACTTCCATTTTAGAAAAAAAAAAAAAAAAATACAGGGAGTTGGGGAACAGGTTAACACTTCAAAAAAGCAATCAGACAAATCCTGACGATGCGACACTTCACCTGGCAGTTTCAACACTCCGCTGACAAGACAACAAATGAGAGCCCCGCTCAGTGAAAAGACACATAGCCACTACTACAACCCAAGAGTCTTGTTTCAATCTTGGCTCAAAGAAATCACCCATAAAAGTGTATCTGGGGCATAATTTAGGAAATGGGATTTGTTTAAAAATATGTTTTGCACAATAATAGATAATATGGCAAACTGTTAAAATAATTATAAATCCAGGTAATGGGTATATGGGAGTTTATACCCTTCTCTCTACTTCTCTGTATGTTTGAAATCTTTCATAATAAAACTTCCAAAACATATAATACAAAATATTATGCTCCTAGTAACAACATACATGTTAAATGCATGCAAAAAAAAAAAAAAGCATTTGAATGAACTGCCTGCTGAGCCACTGTAGTTCGATTCAAATTAGGAATTGTATGTCATGTCCAAGTCGTTAACTAGCCCTTGCCGCTCACTTCAGCAGCACATACACTAAAGCTGGAAAGATCCCAAGAAGATTAGCATGGCCTTTGCACAAGGATGACATGCAACTTTGTGAATTTCTTACTTTTTTTAAAGGAAAAAAGTTAGGCCTTACATTTGACCCCTGTAGCTCTCCATTCATTTTGAGCCATGTGACCTTTGACCTTGAGGAACTTACTTCACCTCCAAGCTCTCTCATCTGCAGAAGAGTGTGGGTGTGGGGGGCGG
Organism: Pteronotus mesoamericanus; assembly: GCF_021234165.1. NCBI lineage: Eukaryota > Metazoa > Chordata > Mammalia > Chiroptera > Mormoopidae > Pteronotus > Pteronotus mesoamericanus. The sequence continues at coordinate 5,589,619 of NW_026555277.1, forward strand.
GGCCTGACCTCACAGGATTGCTGGAAGGATTCCCTGGGTGAAGAATCAGGACTACCGGATTAAACAGCTTGCCTTCTGGGTGACAGGGTGGTAGCAGTCATTCAACAAGTATTTATCTTGTACCTTCCATTGTGAGGCACATCCTAGGGACACCCTCACAGAGCTTGTAGACCAGGATGGCAATACAGACCTTTCTCAAGTAACCACAGATATACACGAATGCAAGCAATGACAAGTGCCATGAAAGACCAGGACAGTGCACAATCAGACATGTGCTGACTGATCAGCAAGCAAGTCAGTCCCCAAGTTCAAGCCACTACAGAGGCAGCACAGGGGTTAAAGCAAGGACTCCAGGGAGAACACTTGGGATGCATCCAGCTCCTCTACCTTTGGCTAGCTGTGTGACCTTGAATTTCACCTCCTAGCTCCCTCATCTGCACAAGTGCCATACAACCAGTGCAGGTATGAACAGTACCTACATCATAGGGTTGATGTGAAGAGTACACAGTTAATACCAAATGGTGCCCAGAATAGGGCCTGGCACACACTAAGCCCATAAGTGTACCTGTTCATTACCTCGATGGGCCCTTGGCCCAGAGCGAAATGGAGCATGATGCTTTCAACCCTGTCTGTTTGGCCTATGAGAACTTAATGAATTAATTTTTTTCCTTGCTTTCAGAGAGAGGATGTGAGAGAGAAGATCATCAATGTGAGAGAGAAACATCAGTTGGCTGCCTTCTCTTACATGCCCTAACTGGGGATCAAATGCAACCCAGGCAAGTGCTCTGCCAGGAATCGAACCCATGACCCTTCAGTCTATTGGATGATGTTCCAACCAACTGAGCCATACTGGCCAGGGAGTGAGTTAATGTTTTGAATTTCCTCTTTTTAGTAAACCCTAGCTGCACAACAGACTCACTCAGAAAGACTGTTAGAATGTTTTAACTTTTAAAAATATATAAATTATATATATGCACACCTACATATACACATACAAAATGCATAACTTTACTGGTGTGAGTACATGCAACAAAGTTTATTCTTGTATTATTATTTATTAATTATTGTATTATTTATTTGTATTAAACTGTAAACCTACTTTTGCCCACCCCTGTACGTACTGGATGCAGGAGCTCCATTCTGAAACAAAAGAACTAGAATTTCTAGGGACAGAGCCTGGGTGTCCATGTTCTAGAAGTTCCTCCACCAATTCAAATGTGCAGCCAGGGCTGGGAACCCTCAATCCAGGCAATCACAACATAAAGCCACTTCGAACGTATAATAACCTCTCCGGTGCAGTGACTTGACTACTGTTGTTATTGTTATTACTGCGGCCTCAACAGTGTACAACCCTTGATCTGACCTGACAGCATACAAATGATGTCAGCCTTCGGAAGCGTGTAGGTATCCACTAGTGTCTTTCTCCTCTCATGCCAGTCCGTGTCTCCAAGAGCAGAACAAACATTCAGACAAGAAGCGCTCCGCTAAGTGCCAGCTCCACCCTGCCTCCACCCCGGCCCCACTGTGACTGGCTCCTGTGTGTTTCTATGTGGGCTTAACTTGGCGACTGGTCAAAACACTCCTGGGTGGAATTATTTACAGATAGAAGCCACCCGACCCAATGTCTGGAGCAGCCTTCTTTGCATCCGGAAGGTCTTAAACACGGAAATGTTAACAGGGCTATTTGTCGAGAGGGTGGGGAGAGAAAGGAATCGGGTGTCAAAGACCTAGGCATTGTTTTTCCATTTATGAATCAACAATTCGAGAAATGAGCTTATCAATTTTGAGGAGCTACAATGCAATGTTCTATAGCTCCATTAGGTCATGGTTACATAGGAGTGCATACAGTTGCCAAGATTCGTAGGGCTCTAACACTTACAACCTGTGTGTCTTTTATTGTAGGTAAGGTACACCTCAGTTTAAAAAAAAAATAGCACAGGGAAAAATAAAGTTGGCAAGCAGGGGTTCGCTAGGAGTTTCACGTGGGGGAAAGAAACGGAAGAAGAGAGTCCCGAGTTAGCTCCAAACGCCCTCTTTGACCTGTTCGCTCTGGCTTACAGGGGGAGAAGGTTTGGAAGGTCTAAGCACGTCCTTGGACAAGGACTGTCGGGGAGGGAAGAGACGGAGTCTTAAGCACCACGGTGTTCAGACTGGATCTGGCGCGCCAGGAGCGCGCGGGGTTCTTACCGAGTAGCAGGAAGGACAGGACCCACTGAAACACGGCCGCCGTCTGCAGCCGCCGCGCCAGCGGGATGTTGAGCGGCGCAAACTCGACCTTCATGGCACGGCCCCCGCGAAGACAGCGCAGACTGTGGCCACCTGGAACCTCGCTGCTCTGCAGCGCCTGCGGGAAGTGCGCGGCCGGATCAGGGCCCCACGCAGGGTACCCGCCGGGCGGAGAGGAGGAGGTGCCGGCGGCCCCCGAGCGGGCAGGGGCTGGACTTTGGCTTGGGTGGGAGGGCGCGCCGGAGCCGAGGCTGGGGGCTACCAATCATGCGCGTCCGGGCCGCGCCGCAGCTGTCACGCCGGGGGCGCATTGGCTGGGCGCGCCCGGGGGCCGGTGACAGCGCTTCGCATTGGGCGTAAGGTATACCGAGAAGGAACGGCTGGCTGTCCGGCCAAGCAGCGTGGGCTCCTGCAACCTAGCCGAGTCCCTGGGATCACCACCAGGATCTATTGTTCAGCTGATTGATCACCTTGCGCTCGGCTTCAGCATCCGCCTTTAAACCCACCCCTTCCTCTTTAATCATCTGCGGCTGGGAAAGGGTTAGTTGAAGGAATCGCCTACCAACTGGAGGAAAACGCCGCGCTTAATTTCTCTGGGAGCCGGTACACATCTGTTTATTGGTCTGTGTCCCCCCCCACGCCACCAACAAACTGGGGGTGGGGGAACGGCGACCTGGCTTCCTTACTTTTGTGTCCGCAGATTCCTCCAGGAGTCCTGGAAATCTTTCACTTACTCACTCATTCAACAGATAGGTATTGAGTACCTACCGCGTGCCAGACACCATTCTGGGCGCTGGGGGTACAACCAGTTACCAAGTCATTCATCTACCCTGATCTCAGAGTACAAATTATGGGGGATGGAGGTGGAGGTGACAAACAAGCAAAATAACCACACAATTGGGTGTGTAACTGCAAAGCGAAACCCTGCTATGAATGACTGGGAGAAGGTGCTAGGGTAGACTGGAGAGTCAGGGAGCCTCAAGAAGCAATCTTGACGAGCTATAACGATGAATCTGGTCCACGCAAAGGGAAGCACGTGTGAAAAGGTCCTATGGCTGAAATCCGAAAAAGACCAATAGAGAACAAGGAGGAGTTTGGGGTGAAATGAGACAAAATCCAGGTCCAAGGGTCAGATCCTTACAGGGGTGTCCAACCTTTTGGCATCTCTGGGCCACACTGGAAGAAGAGTTGTGATGGTCCACACATGAAATACATTGCAGCACGTAATCACACACACACACACACACACACACACACACACACACACTCCCATAATATTTTAAGTAAATTTACAGTTTTGTGTTGAGCCGTGTTCACAGCCTTCCTGGGCTGTATGGGGCCCACAGGTTGCAGCTGGACACTCCTGCCTAAGACTTGCCACTGTAAGGTTTCAATTATGATGTGTTAAATAGATGGATGGATTTCAAATAGTCCCTGACCCTTTTGCACCTACATTTTCTTTATAAATGTTAGTTTCTGTATAGTCGAAAAACTCCAAGTGTCACATGGCTGTCAAAGCATTGCTAGAAAGAATTTGGAATAGGGGGAAATACAGTCATGTGCCATGTGAGGGAGATACAGCTGAGAAATGTATCATTAGGCAATTTCCAGCTAAATACATGGCCATGAGATTCCCTGTTATCAGAAGCCACTGAGGCAAAGTGCCCGTATTCTGCTGGAAACCAGAGGAATCCTCACAGCCCCTCCCCTCTCCTTCGAGTTTTTCCCACAGGCAAGGCCCAGGAATCTGCTGGACTTTCTGTTGCTGAATCATCCATCCCTGATCAGAGGACATTGTCTTGCAAATAGCTATACCCAGGACACCTGGGGCAGATCAGCAGGGTGACCCACCCTCCCCCGGGGTCTGCCACACTCCCTTAGAAACCCTTCTACCCTTTCCTTTGCTGCTGCAGTTTGCTCGGACTCAGCCCGCCTGATCAGTGTCCTGCCTCGAATAAAAGCCCTCCATGGGACCCTTTTGGCTCCCGGTCCTTTCTTAGCCACCTTGGCTACCTAACAATACACACCTAGATGATATAAGCTACTGCACACTTAGACTATGAGGTATAGCCTACTGGTCTGAGACATTCCTATAATAAAAAGACAGGCTAAGAGGAGTAAAAAGGAATTTTAATAACGTGTATACCTCCTGTATACGGTGGACTAAAAAGAAGACTAAAACTATGGAAAGTAACAGCCACAGGGTGATCTGATCATAAATTCCTAATTAAGCAGGTCAGGTTGGTAGACATGCCCCAGGCATATAAAATTAGTGAAAGGCTTTAAGCTAGCCCTGACCATTGTTCTGGTGCTCCTAGGCTAACACACTTTAGAAATACCAGAAGTAACCCCTTGAATGAGGTAATAACCCTCAAGAGAGCACGTAATCTTATAATCCAATCCCTTCCTTGTTTTTTCCCCCACCTCCACATACTATTCTTTACATTCCCTCCTAGATTTTAGTTGCGCACTCTCTTCCTTTCTTTTTCTCTCTAAAATCAATAAATAAAAAAAATTAAGCTGTAAACCTGTTATTCTTGGGAACATTTGAGAGCACATGTCATCAGTTTGATCAGGCTTTTATATAAAAATTCTCTACAGTTCTGGACATTTCTTACGTTGACACCTGCTTTGCATCAGGCATCACCTTTGTTGCTGATGAAGAAGTGAACTCAGCCATGGTCTCTCAGTCTTTAAGAATCCACTTGCACTCATTCCTTGACTCTTTGTAGAAAGGCTTCAATGTGTTGGCACTAGGTGGGGAGGAGGGTTGGTCTACAATAGTGATTAAGAAAGGTCTCTGTCCTCATGGGGCTCACAGTCTAGTGGGAGAAGCAGAAAATGAACACATAAATATAGCCAAATGTGTGCCAATGCCCTGACAGAAACATACAGGTTCCAGTGATTGGGAATAATGAGCACCTGTGTAGAGCAGCTTGGCAGCAAGAATGGATGTTACCGAACAAATGGACCCGTTGCGGGTGGGGGCGGGGGCTGCCCAGATGCTATTACCAAAATGACCCCCCCTTCCCCGGGGTCCCTCAGTTGTAGATCCTTTGCCTGCCGCCCTTAGAATTATGGCTCCGAATGGCAGAGTTTGGTGAAAAGGAAAGGAACTATTTATTCAAAAGTTACACAGGTTTGATTAATGACTAAATGGCGCTCATAAACCTCAAAATCCCTTCAAAACAATCACCAGCACACACACAGTCCTGCTTTCCCACCTTTGCCCAGTTAGGTCAGTCAGGCCAGTCAGGGGTACCATCCTTCACCATCCTTCAGAAGAAAAAGAACAGAAGTCCGAGGCTCGGCTAGGCAGGCCTCTCGCGGTTCTCAGCACCATCCGCTGCGTCCCCGCGATCTCCTGCTCTTAATCCATAACCATGTGGCACCTTCTCATGGCCCACTAGCAAGAGTCTTTTCTCCCCTTTTTCTTCCCACGTGGTGTTCACATTGTTCCCCAGAGTCTGTGTCCTTTATCTCTCCCGCAGGCCCCAGTCTCTCCCCCTCCTCTCTCTGATACATTCTGTATTGTCTTTTAAACCTTCCTGATTAGCTTTGGTGATATGCAAAATAACCCTTTGCACGTGAGGAATGAAGCTATCCTGTTATTGACATGCAAAATGACTCTCAAGGGCCCAGCTCAAGGCTCCCATCCCCCCTTGGCGGCCTGCCCTGGGCTAAGGAGAATATATTTTTCTTGGACACCCCAATCTCTGGACCCCATCACAAATACCCCCTTGGGGGGCCCTGGCTGTGCCCTGTTACAGTAGGGAGACCTAAGGAGGTTATTGCGGGGTAAGAGTAGAGGATGGGGACTTGCTCTACTGCGGGTCAAAGTAGAACACAGAAGGGTTAGGGATCTGCATGGGAGATCTAAATGGTAAGACTAGTTGATAAATTGGATTCACAGTCTATTGGTAAAGAAGAACAAGATATTCAACTCCTACTCCTAATCACTTGGTGTTTACTGGACTGAATCATGCTTTTGTCACTTTCCCAGAGCCCTTAGCTGGTAGGAAAGAGCAGTCATTGTCCACCATAGTCCACTGAGGCCAAGCATGGACCCACCAGGGCTCAGGCAATGCAACAGCCCATCACCATTTTGATCAACAATGCACTCAGTCACCGGTTCATTTAACATTCAACACATTTATTTGTGTACATACTGTGTCCCAGGTTACTGGAGTTAAGTGATTATAAGAATTAAAATGTGAGAGAGTTTTAATTCATCAAGCTACTCAAAACAACTCATGTATAGCAGTTTAGTTGATTTCTGGAACTTAAAACTAACAGGAAAACATGAACCTTAGACATTATATTTTCAAACTACACCTTTTGTAGACTAGGGAGCCCAGAGCAGAGAAATGAAGCGATTTGCCCAAGATAACCTAGCCACTTACTGGCAGAAGTAGACCTAGATCTCTTTACATCTGTACTGAAACAGGAGGAGAAGCAATGTGGTGTGGGGTGGTGGTTTCAAACTTTGACTTTAGTAGAGGAGTTTGTAAAAAATCTTCAAAAAACTTGAATTTATAAAAGAAACCCTAGTGACACTTCTCTTGTTGAAAAGGAATGGGAAACCTGGGTCCCCCCCTCTCAGCATCATCCTCCTTCCCAAGGTGATTGTATTTTCAGCAAAATTAAATCGACATCAAACAGGCACAGAAAAACCCAGGTTGGAAGTCACTGTTTATTTGCCTGCCTTCCTTCCTTCCTTCCTTCCTTCCTTCCTTCCTTCCTTCCATGTGTGGAGGGGGGCAGCCTAATATTTGGATAAGTAATTGAATGGGGTCATGGCTAAAAAACCATATGTGACATACCAGCATTACTGAGTGCTTACTAGCTCCCAGGTATTGTGCCACATACCCTGTGGGCCATGTCTATTTTAAACCTCCCAACTCTCCCAGGTAGGTATTATTATTCAGTAACAGAGAAAGTGAGACCAAAGGTCAAATTATTTGTTCACCTACTAAGTAGAAGAACCGATTTCTGTCTTTTGAAAATAGGTGTGTCTTACAAAAAAAAGAAATACACATGAAAAGAAATTAGGTTTGTTTACTTCCAAGGCTTGAGCCAATAAGTGGCATAATGCGCAGCCCCTCAGATGGTGTCAAAGGGAAGAAACGTTGAAACTGCAGAAGAATGCAGAGAGCCAGACTTGTCAGAGTTTGGTTTGGAGGTTAGTTGTCCATTCAATCAACAAATAATTACCAATCACATACTATGTGCTTGGCACTGGGTATACAGGAGTCATAAACAATACCTAAGTTTTCAATACAGTAATTCAACCAAAATGTATCAAGCACTTCCGCTGTGGCAAGTCCCAAGGAAGATACGGTGATAGAAGCCAACGCTCTACTGCTTGAAGATCTGAGATTCCACTGGGTGAGTGTGGTTCCTCTTTCTACTGCTCAACACTGAATAGAAGGTGACAGTTCAGATTGCTTCATAGATTACAACAGCAGGCTCCGGGGCAGGATCAATTTAAAATCACTTCCTTGTTGTAATTCAGTTCCTGTGTATTTTACCACAGCTAACTTCCACTAGCGAAAAGGTGTCTTCCTATTACATGACATTTAGGCTGTTTAAGACAAAGGTCAGTGCTTTGATTTTCATATGGTGCATTTAATTTACCTTTATGGTAAATATTCTTTTCACACACACACACACACACACATGTGAAACTTAAACACCATGGGTACCATAATTCATTGAGAATGACTAGCTTTGGCAAAGTCAAACTGAAGGCCATCTCTGTGGCAGTGTCAAAGGAGTATCTTTCAAGAAGTTCTATTTTCAAGGCTCTTTGGAATTAAATTCAAGGAATTTGCTCTGGCCCCTCTGTTTTCCTATCTTCTTGATGAATTAGTTTATGAATCTGACAGGACTCAAGAATGGTTGCTCTGCGCAAAGTTGCAGGAGTCTTGCCTGAGATAGTGAGGCTTTATAGCCACCGTGACAGCAGGCCAAAGTTTCCCTTCCTTGTGTTTTCTTGTTGCTCTAGGCACATACAAGGTCTCAGGTCTCAGGCTCCATACACCATTCCTGCCTTCCTGGCTTTCATATTCTCCTTTGAAAGCTCCATTCATATAAGTTCAACTGTTGCTTTTCCTTTAGTTTGTATTAGTGCATGATGTTTTCTCTAGAAAATAGGTGCTCTTTAAGTTATTACACTATGAACAACTCCTCTTAGAAATTATTATGGTAATTAGCAACATGTGTTAAATATCCTTTCTCTTCCCATGATCTTCCCCCCCCCGCCCCTCCCCCCCACCCCGGCTTTCCCTACTTTAGCTTGCACTTGGCCTGGGATCTTAAACAAGGGAGGAACGAGGAGAAAAAGACTGGGAATGCCTACTGCTGCTGATCTGGGTCTAAGGCAGACTTTTTTTTTTTTTTTTTAAGATTTTACTTATTTACTTATTCTACAGAGAGGGAAATGGAGGGGGAAAGGGAGTGAGAAAGAGAGGGAAAGAAACATCCATCGGTAGCCTCTTCCACATCTCTGTCTGGGGACCTGGCCCACAACCCAAGCATGTGCCCCAACTAGGAATTGAACCAGTACTCAATCCACTGAGCCACAGTAGCCAGGGCCTGAGGCAGACTCTCAAAGGAGGCAGTTAGCAACGCCAAGAGCAGTGTCCTTGGAGGTGTGCAAAGCAGTTGCCATCACTTCCTGCAGTTTCCAAGAAGGTCCAATCCAGTAGCTGGGTCTGCACTCACATTTTTTTTTTTTTTAGGTGTTTATAGCTATTAAATATATGTTGATTCCTTTGGTCTACTATTACTACTGTTGTTTTTTAAACACATGCTGTTTCCCCAGTCCTGGTTGCTATCATTTCCCTGGGGTTATTGCAACTTTCTAACTAGTCCCCAGCCCTTGAGATTTGCCCTCCACTGGACCATTTCTAACCCTTTTTTCACAATGAGCCCATGTGGTCATTCCAAAAGACCAACTTGATCATGTCATTTCTCTACTTAAAATCTTTGAATTTCTTCCTGTTGCTCTTAAAACAAAGCCCAAACTCTATAGTGTAATTTTGAGCCCTGCATCAGAGGGCATCTACTTACCTCTTGAGTCCCAGATGCAGTCCTCCAACTCACGCACTCTAAGCCTTCAGTCATCTGAACCTGAGTTGAAGAACAAAGTTTTGGGAAGAAGGACCACCTGGGTTTTAAGAACAGCTAGGGAATTAAAAGCTTCTAGGTCTCCCTACACTATTTTTCCTCATGGGGTCAGTATCATTTTATGTCACTGCAGATGTTTTCTTCATGTGGTAGGAAACATGGCCGCCAATGGCTCCAGAGTTGCAGCTGAGAGCTTCCATTATTAAATAAAATGGACCTCAAGTTCCCTGTGGCCCCAAGTCCAAAATCCATCTTGGTTCAAGTGTATACCCCTGGACCAGTTCACTGACATGAGACACAGTGTCCCCTTATTCTAACATGGTGACAGAAATGTTGGTTCTGTTCTGAGAGAAAAAAGACACACTGGCCAGATGACTCCGACGTTGCTCAACCATAACCAGTAGAAGAGAGAGATGATGCAGTGGGAGTTAGGTCAACCTCAGTATTTCTGGCTTGGATAACTCAGTGGATCGTGGTGGCCTTGAAAAGGATAGAGTGGGGAAGAACAAGTTTAGGAGTAAGTTCAGTTTTTTGACAGGTTGAGTGTGAGATGCCAGTCTACTCAACATCTCTGTGCAGTCAGTAAGAAATATGCACAGAAGGAATATAGGGTGAAGATTAGAATGGGAGCCATCTATGCTTAGGTGGCCCCGGGAGCTGAGGTCTTTTGGGGAGCAGATTGCCAAAGAGATAACTCTGGAGGGTGCCCAGAATTAGAGTGCCTTGGGAAATTTAGAGGAAAGAAAGATCAGGTTTTAGCCAGAACAGAACCAGTTTTAGATACACAGCAATTACAACAAAGTCAGTTATAGTAAATTGTGTTATTCATTACCTGAGTTTACAGCCCTGTCTCACCCTCCTGGAGACAGCCTGCCAAGTTTTATTAAGTTTAATACCAGAGAAAATTTATAACCTCTGATCACATGGGTAGTTACCTTGAGCATGAAGATCTAATATTCGAAGGGCGCTTTGCAGGTTTCAAGTTGTTTCCACCAACTTTTACCTTCTTAGCTATCTGATAAGTACCTATTCTATTTTATAGGTGAGGAAACTGAGGCTGGAAGTGGATGATGTTTGTTCTTGGAGAGGAAAACCCTGTACACAACACCAGTGTACCATTTTAGACTGTCTCGTGCTACAGTGTGAAATGCCAGCAGACACTGCACTACATTTTTAGGACATGAAACATGTAGGAAGAGTTTCAGATCTGATGACATCTCTTTCCCCATTACTGCCAACCCACATGCATTACAGGAAATGGTTACAATCCTTTCAGCAACTTTCTCCGTGTTACACATTTTACAGGAGAAACTGATGATAGTTGCGCAGATCTACGTGGGCTCTGATTGCATGTGGATGAAAGGGTTGGATTGCATACCAATGTCTGGTTAGGAAAGAAGAACTGAACACGATGGGGTTTTTTCCTCATAGCCTCTATTAGTGTTTTGGTGTGTAACATACCAGGTGCTTTAGTTTTGCTCACACTCACATACATACATACAATCATTTTAAGTATATTGTCCAGTAACTTGTTTTCACACAATTCATTGTGGCTTTCTTTTCCATGTTAAAAAATGTAGTTCTCAAGTATCATTTTTAATATTTGCATAGTATTCTATTACACAGAGTTATCAGACTTTGTTTAGTCAAGTCCCATACTGTTGGACATTTGGGTTGTTTCCAAGTTTTCTATATTATAAACAGGAAAATACTTGCTTGATTATTTCCTTAGAATAATTCCAAGAGTGGGATTTCAGGATCAAAGACAATATGTATTTTAAAACTTTAAAAATTTTTTCTATTACAGTTGACGTTCGATATTATATTAGTTTCAGGTGTACAGTGTAGTGGTTAGACATTTATATAACTTATGAAGTGATCCCCCAATAAGTCACCTGGCACCATACATAGTTATGACAGCATTATTGATTATATTCCCTATGCTGTACTTTACATTCCCATGACTACCAATTTTTATGTCTTAAACCCTTTCACCTTTTTCACGCAGCCCCTCACCCCCCTTCCCACCTCGCAACCTTCAGTTTGTTCTAAGGGAATGCATATTTAAAATTTGATTCATATTGCCAAACCGCTATTTATATTCATGAAAGGCATATTTATTCGTGTGGGCTTCCTAAACTTCTGCCAGCACAAGGTGGTATCATTTATTTCTTTAATCTCTGCCAGTTTCCTGGGAGAAAGTATCACTGTTTGCATTGTTGTTTTAATTTGCATTTCTCCTCTCCTCCTCACTTTTTTTCAGATTGTATGGGGTAGGCGAAAAAGTCTGTTAATTTCTTCCCATACTATAAAAGACACATTTTTCATTTTCACCAATAACTTTATTGATTTGGATATTTTGATTATGTCAGCGATCTCCCACTATTGGCTTCTAGTGGGTAGAGGCCAGGGGTGCTGCTAAACATCTTCCAATGCATAAGACAGCCCCACAGCAAAGAGTTATTTGGCCAAAATGTCAATAGCACCAAGAGACTTCACAAACCACTTTTGACATGTTCAATCAGTCACAGCACCTTCTCCATACACTGCACAAGTCTCTCTCTCTCTTTCTTTTTTTTCTTTTGCATTTCAGTTGTGTTTTTACCTTCCTTGAAATAATAAAGCAAATTATGCCAAAAACGTTGCATATGTTCTTCCATCTTCATTATTAAAATGGCTGTGCAAAAATTCACCGATTTTGATGTTTTTAAAAAATGCATGCTGATATGGCAGCTGCCACAATACAATCTAGCAAAATTGTTTCAAATGAAGTTAAACACAACTAAGCACTACTAGAGCCATGTACAGAAAAAATGAAACAAATTTTCTTCTCCTATTTTTTCTACTGAAGTATCTACTTTAAAAAAGAAAAGTGAATATACCAAATATTCTTATCATTAAAAGAAATTTCAACTATTTATTGAGAGTCTGCCTATGCCGTCACTATTTGAGTCTCTTAGTATGTATGAGTGAATAAAACACAAAAATCTCTGTTCTATGGAACTTATGTTTTAGCACAGAGAAACATTTGTATCTATAACCATAATAAATAGTATAGTCAGGGACAGGTCTTTCTGAGAAGACTTGTAGGAGCTGAATGAACTAGCCCTGCAGAAGTCCAGGGGCAAGAACATTCTAGTAGAGGGAACTGCTGGTTCAAAGGCTCTAAGGTGGGCCACTGCCTGGCATGTTCAAAAACTTGGGGGGAGCCCTGGCCAGGTAGTTCAATTGGTTAGAGAGTCATCACAGTACACCAAGGTTGCAGGTTTGATCCCCAGTCAGGGCACATACAAGAATCAACCAATGGCCCGGGCTGGTGTGGCTCAGTGGATCGAGTGCTGGCCTGTGTACTGAAAGGTCACCAGTTCGTTTCTCAGTTGGTGCACATGCCTGGGTTGCAGGCTAGGTCCCCGATTGGGAGAGTGTGAGAGGCAACTTATCGATGTGTCTCTCACACATTGATGCTTCTTTCCCTCCTTTCCTGTCTCTCTAAAAATAAATAAATAAAATCTTAAAAAAAAATCAACCAATGAATGTATCGACAAGTGGAACAACAGATAGATGTATGTCTCTCATTTCCCCCTCTCTCTCACTAATGTCAATAAAAAAATAATTGAAACAAAAAACTTGCATGGAGGTTGTAGTTCTTGGTTAGGGCAATCCCTAAACTCATAGATTATATTTGATTCCGAATAAAATATTTTTAAAATGTTTTTCAAAACTTCAAAAATTCTAATGTTCATCTAGAAAAATTAACATGAGAAAATAGGATATTTTTGAAAAAGAAGTCTTTGGAGGTATACTAATTCTTCCAAACATTAAAATGTATGAGATAGCTACAATAATTAAAAATAGCTTGGTGTTGGCAATGGAATAGTTCAGCAATAGATCCAGATATGTATGCAGATTTAATAAATACTAAAGAAGGTATTTAAAATTTGCAGGGAAAAAGAAAGTTGTTTAATAAATTGTGTTGGGCTATCTGGATCATTGTTTGAAAACAAAATAAAGCTGATTCATTCACTTGATTTAAAACCAAAACAAATTTCAGAAAGAGCTGAGATTTAAATGGGAAAAAAAATATACTCAAGAGCTTTAAGCAGTATACATGATTAAAAAAAATATTGGGTGATGAAAGAGCTTTTAAAATGTAACCTACACTTGGAAAATAATGGCATAAAACCAATTTTGAACATTAAAAAAAAGCATGTGCTAAAACCCATAATTTATAAAGGAAAGGAATTATAAATTAGGCTAAAACTTTCGGGGCGGGGGGAAGCTCTTCATGAAAAAATCTTCAAAAAATCAAATACTAAGTACTTCTATTATTTTTCTACTCATCTATAGGCCATCAAGCATTTGTCTCCCTCACCCCCAAAAAAGTGCTACATTCCTTTTGTTTCCCACCTTCATCTTTACTTCCTTAACAATACATCGGCAGAGGTATACCAGGTTAAACAGAGCATTACTGATATTTTTGAAACCCTTTTGGTATCCCAACTATCTGGACTGCATACTGTCCTCCCTTCTCAGAACTAACTCGTCTCAGATTGTGTTTCCTTTTCCTTTTAGTTGTGATGTTTATTTATGAATCCCTAAACAGTATCTTCTTTAGGTTGGTTTTATTTTCATTTTTCTATAAATGGCACCAAGCTGTATATATGCTTCTGTGATTCACATTTTTATCCAAGAGAATAGATAACAATAATGACAGTTGCTCAGTTTCTGAGAACTATGCCATAAGAACTGTATTAGTTATTTATTTCTAATCTTTACAATAATTCTCTAAGGTGTGTATTATTACATCTACACTGTAGATAAGGAAAGGGAGCTTCAGAGGCCACAGGACACTTTAGAGTGCCCAGAGCAGAGCAGGTCAGCATGCAATAATTCCGAAGTTCCTTTATTTATTAAGTGAGCACTGAGTACCAATTTGGGAGCAGGGAGTTTTATTTAGCACTGGAGTGAGATGCTTGCCATTAATGGGGACTCCACCAATCTGGTACATTGGGCACTGAGAAGGGACTGCCTGCAGCCATGGAGGGAAGCTACTAATACTGTGAAAAACTGCTTGATTGGCAATCTGGTAGGTCTAAATCCAACCCAGCTGCTGCCCCCCCCCCCCCCGCCCCCGAATGGCCTTGGCGGCCCTAATTCACTGTACAGTAGGAAACAAAGGGCAAGGGCCCCCTGTGCAACTGCCTCAGCTCTGCCTTGAGAGTTGGGTGATTCAGATAGCATGGACCTCAGGTTTATTATCTGTGAAATGGGGATAGTGGTAGTACCTACCCTGGTGTATAAGTCCCTCCTGGCTGTTGTAACAAATTATTACAAACTTAATGGCTTAAAACAGAGAAATCTATTCGCATAGTTCTGGAGATCAGAAGTTCGGTATAGGGCTGTTGCAGAGGGCTAGTGGAGAATCCTCATTGTCTCTTCAGTTTCTGGTGGCTGCTGGTATTCCCTGGCTTGGGGTTGCATCACTCCAAGCTCTGCCTTCTGTTTCTCTGTCAAATCTCTCTCTCTCTCCCTCCTTCTTATAAGAACTCATGTGACTGCATTTAGGGCCCTTTGTAATAAATCCAGGATATTCCCATCATTTTGAAATCCTTAACCTGCTAAGGCTCTTTCCACTTAAGGCAACATTTACAGGTCCTAGCTATTAGGATCTAGCATCTTTGGGGCGGGGATGGGGGGAATGGAGGGGCTTATTCAGCCCAATACACTCAGGGTTGTCAGGAGGAAATCTGCTAATGCTGACAAAGGATTGAACATAGTATTGGCCAGTAGACAGCACTGAGTTAATATCAGTCTGTTTCCCCTTCTTAGAAAAAAAGGTCTCTTATCAGGCCTCCCTTATACAACTGCTATAGGTTGAAACAAAGCACAGGCATAATGCTAATACGTGCACAAGACAGACTATGTAAGAATGAAGTAAATGAGGTCTGTCATACATTCTCCCGCTGCCTTTACTCGGGTTTGCACATCTTTCCGTCTGGAGACCTCAAACCCTGCCCACTCAGTCTCCTCACCTCCCAGCGAAGATTCTCCACCTTGAGACTCTGATCCCTGTACGCACCCTCCCTCTTGCTCCGCCCACTTAGTTAGAGGCACGTTCTCCACTACGCTTGAGAGGTGACCGGGCCTTTGCGGTCTGTCTAGTGTACTGCCCACCAAATCGTAGCCTAGTCCATCCAATTTTGTCTACTTTGTCAGCTTTTAGTTTATTCATCCAACTCACCTAGGTTTACTAAGCATAAGAGTGGTAACTTACTTTGCTTCAGATGGAAAAGGAAAGTAGAAGCTGTTGGAAGTAGACTGGCAATATTCAAGACAGCCTCTCGAGAGGGCCCGGCGCCCACATACCCCGTCTGGGAGGCCCAACTGGCTTGCCGCGCAGGCGCAGTGGACTCATTCACTCGCCATGCCGACTGTCAGCGTGAAGCGGGATCTGCTTTTCAAAGCCCTGGGCCGGACCTACAGTGAGTTCCCGCCCCATGGCTTGGGCTCTGTGCCTCTTCACGGAGGCTGCGGCGTCCCCCACCCCATCCAAAAGGGCAGCGTGGCTATGTTCATGCAGCTTGACAAGTTTTGGTATCGGGTAGTCGGGGGCAGTGGCAGCTGATGAACGAAGTGGCCGGCCTGGATTGGTGTAACCTCTCGGAACCGGTCTCGCCGCGGCTGCAGTTGCATCACCCACGCGTGTCCGGCTTGCTCCGTTAACTCACTCGGCGTTCTCGCGTGGAGCGCCTACTGCGTGCCCAGTGATAGGGATCAGTAGGAATGACGCCCCGGGTTGCTTCATTCCCGGGCTGCATCCGAGTGTAGCTCGCTGAGTGCAATGAGAAGAGCAATGTGGGAACGCCGTTCATGAGAGATGGGAGAACTTTGAGCGGGAGGGTTGAGGGCATTCTGTTTTTGTTTTGTTTTGTTAATAACTCAGTGAACATCTGGTTGTGTGCTAGGCACTGTCCTAAGCGCTTTGGGAATACAGGGGTGCACATGACACATAAGGTCCACTCGCATTCTGATGGAGGCAAACAATAATTAGAACGTAAATAAAATGATTTCAGATAATGTCAAATGCGACTAAGGAAACAAAAAGGGTACTGTGCTAAGAATAACATTAGGTAGGATGGTAACGTTTGAGCTGAGACCTAAGTGACTATGAGTCTACTTGGTGGTCTAAGTCTACATGCTACAGTTCATCTCTTCAATTCTATATTCCATTTAAGTAGGGGGAATAGGTACAATTACCGGTTACTATATAGCTGTAGCAGTTGAAATTACATCTGTCCGCCCCATAATTATCAGTTCGTATAAAGGCTGTATGTAGCAACTCGATATGTGTGTTATCTTTGGTTTTACGGCTCAGTATGGTAACCTAACCCTAGTCAGTTGGACAGGTAGTGCTTCCTAGAATAAGACGTTACTATGAAAATAAAGTTAGCTTTTAAAAACTGTTCTAAAGGTACACTTTTAGGTACTATGTGTTCTTGAAGTATTATTCTCCGTAAGATTCTCTGCCTTAAGACCCTGAAAATAGAGGTACTACTTACGCCTACTCTCTGAACTTGCCTGTAATTCCCTACACTTTTTATTTTATGATATGTTATTTATGTTTTTTACCCATCCTTCTAAATCATATTCACTCTATGGAATGCAATATACCTGAGTTGCATAGGTGGTATGTGGCAACTATTTTGTCTTGACTTTGATCAGTTCCCACCAGGTATCCATTTCTGGGAAAGCAAGAATTAATCCAGGGTGTAGACAATGGTGAGATTATTTATAACATACTTATTTTCATATTAGGTTTAAATATATTCTCTAGCTGTCCCCTTTTTTCTTTTTCATATTGAGAGTGATCAGGTAAGCTTGATTTTCCAGAAATAGTTGTCAGCTACTGAATCTTTAAAATTTCAGTTAGAAAGATTGATATTGTTGAGATGTATTTCAGGCTGGTCAGAAATAATACTGTTCATTATTTCATGTTTTTTATTTTTGAAATTTTCATGTTTATATTTCATGTTTTTTTATTTTTGAAATTTTTTAAGTACTA
This sequence comes from Pteronotus mesoamericanus, assembly GCF_021234165.1. Taxonomy (NCBI): domain Eukaryota; kingdom Metazoa; phylum Chordata; class Mammalia; order Chiroptera; family Mormoopidae; genus Pteronotus; species Pteronotus mesoamericanus. The sequence goes on from NW_026555277.1 coordinate 5,607,038, forward strand.
ATTGGGTTGAGGTCAAAATTGGAAAAACATGTTTGGCAAGCATCTGTTTTCCAAATAGTGTAGATTCACATCTTGTTTCTTACCCTCTTATTTTTTCTTTTTCTTTTTTTTTAAATAAAAATTTTATTTATTTTTAGGAAGGGAAAAGGGGGGAGAAAGAGAGGGAGAGAAGCATCAATGTGTGGTTGCCTCTTGAGTGTCCCCTACTGGGGACCTGGCCCGAAACACAGGCATGTGCCCTGACTGGGAATCGAACCAGCGCCCTCTGGTTCACAGGTTTGTGCTCGATCCACTGAATCACACCAGCCAGTGCAATTTTTTTTTTCTTTTTAGGCTTCTGCCTTTTTCCTGGTTTTCAGATAATGTCTCATTCACTCTTTCTATTCGCATTCCCTCTTTTTTTTTTTCAGTCTCTCTGAGGGTTGCTTTTTTTGTCTGTCCTGAATTGTACCATTTCTACTTATCATTGTCTTTCCCTTTACCCCGTCTTTGCTTATCAAGGATATTTCTCAAGCTGCTTTTCTTGCTGGTCATTTGGCCCCTCTGGGCCAATTCTGGCTCCTTAGTCTACTTTTTCTATTTCCATTTTGCACAGATGTTTTTCTCTTGCCCCTTATTTTCTTGCTAACAGGTTTATTATCATTGTTCTTCAATTCTGGTTGTGTTCTGCTTTGCTGTAATTGCTGGCAGTACTGTTAGAGCCACCTGTGTATATCATGCAAACCTCTAAGATGTAGTTACTTAGGTATATCATTTTGTTACAGGAATTATTAATCCTTCTAAGCTTGTGAAATACAGCTGAAAGGAATACAGACTTACCTTGCTTTATTACATTTTGCTTTATTTCAGTTCATGGGTGTTGACCCTCCACCAGCAAAAAGATTGACTTGCTTTATTGTGGTGGTCTGGAACTGAACCCACAATATCTCTGAAGTATGCCTATAAAACAAATTGAATAATAACTAGGATTCACTGAAGGATACAGGGGAAGATGCTCCAAACAACTGAGCCACACTGTCCAGGGCTGCGTATTCTTGATTGAGTCTTGAGGGATGGGATTGTTTTCCATGGCTCACCCTCTAGGCTCTTAGTTCCACCCTCTGTGTGGTCCTTATTTGTTTATTTAGGTGAGAGAAAGCAGGTGTTCTACCACCCATTAGTTTTCTCAGTCTACTGCCTTATAATACAATGGGGGGGGGGGGGGGGCGGGGGCAGGCGGGACTGTGCCCTTCAGCTCAAGCTCACAATGGTTTTGCATATGTATTTCTTTTAAAAACGTTGTGGGTCTTTGGTGAGTTTTACTGGTTTTTATTTCATTAGTCAGAAGCCACATCATGCACAGATCTCTTAAGCTGTTTTGTACTGTGGGCTTCTGTTCAAACAGTGGCTTAATTAAGCTCGGTTATGCAAACACAACGAATTTGTGAGACACACTTTTTATTTCTTTATAGTGCCTTTTGTTCCCCTGAATGAATAGTACTTTTGATATTTCTGAATGTTATGATTTCACAATCATATCCTTGATTTCACCTTTGGATGAGATTTTCCTGGCAATGCTCTGGATTTGCTCTTTGCTCAGAAATCACTTCTTAATTTTAGCATTGTTTCACAACAGGAGAGGCTGAGAATTTTTTAAAACCATCAATCCATGGCTTCTTTTTCTTAATAGTCATTCCTTTATCTCTTATCATATTAAAAGTGGCAGAAAACCAGGTGGCACTTTTAGCACTGGTTGGTAGTCTTAGTTACATCACCCGGCTGAGCAGGTACATTTTCTATAGTCCACATAACTGTAGGCAACAGCATTGCCAAATTTTCTGCCTCTACATAAAAAGGATTCCCCTTCTACTAGTTTCAGTAACGGGAGCTCACTTTCTTCCATAGCCTTACCTGCATCCTTATCAAAGACTATGAAGCTTCTATGGACAGCTTTTTCAAGGCACTTGAGGTTTCTATTTACATTTTCTTCAAAGCCTGCCTCTTGATTCCAAGTCCTTTCCCTTGCTTTCCCCACGTTTGCTACAGCAGCACTCCGTTTCCAGGGACTAAAGTCTGTATTCTCTATTGCTCCATGACAGATTACCCCAATACTTAGAAGTGTGAAACAACAAGGCTTTATTATCTCACGCAGTTTTTGAGAGAGAGGAGTTGAGAAGAGGCTTAAGTGGGCGGTTCTGGCTCAGGGGTCTCTCACCACATTGTAGGTCAGGTGTCATCTGGGCCTGCGGTCATCCCGGGCTTGGCTGGGCTGCGGAATAGGCTCCCCTGCTTGCTCCTGCGGTTGCAGCAGACACAGTTCGCACAAGGGTATGAATGCCGTTCACTGGGGACCTCTGTTACTCCCTGCCCTAGTTGATGATCCCCCACCAGAGACCTGGGAGTCTTCTAGATCTTGCCTACTCCCTGTCCCCACCCCCCATGCAGTCGTTGAGCCTTACAGATTCTGCCTCTAACATTCCTCACACTCTTCCTTCGTCCTCCTACCCGCTGCAGCTTTCACCCAGCCCTCAGCTGTACTGTGGCAGGAGGATCCCAGCTCCAGTCCATCTGCCACCAGTGTTGAAAGTGCACATCTAGTGATGCTTTTGCCCAGCTGAAAATCCTTCAGTGGAACTCCCCTTGCTGGCCAGCAGGATGGAAGACAGATCCCTGGGCGTGTTATGACATGACTTGTGTCTGCTTGTTCCACCCTGTCTCTTCCTGACATGAACCTATGCACCATCCATAGTGAACTTTCCCAATTTGCCGTGTTGCTTTCTCCCTACAATCTCTACTTAATGAGCTCTACTTAATAAGCCTTTTTCCTGAAGGCTTAGCTGACCCTAAGTGGAGCTGATTACTTCCTTTGTACCACCTCTGTACCTTGCATTTAACTATATTAGCACATCTGGTTTGTTTACTACAGTGGGAAATAGTTAACATTGGAATTATGTTTTATTTATCGTTGTAGCCCCGGCACTTAGTACAGTGGCTGGCATATAGTAGGTGCTCAATAAATGTTAAAATGATTTTATTTTGGGATCTGGAATCTTAAGGTCAGCTTTTCACTAGAATACGAGAGAGGGGATCCCCCGAAATGGACTTTATTTATAAAAATTGTGTATCCTTATATGTTTAAACTTTAGTCACCTTCAAAATACTCCCCATTTGGTGCACTATACCTATTGAGACTTTTTTCCACTGCTCAAAACAGATTTTGAACTCATCAGTTTTGATGTCTTTTTGTGCTTCTGCTGTTTTTTGTTTCACCTGTCCTACATCCTTACACATTGCAAAATGTTTCCCTTTGAGGACTCTTCCAAAAACCACTGAACACTCAGTGTTGGGTGTGGGCAGGTGCACTCGTGAATCACTCATTATGAAATGGGCAATCTTGTTGAAAGAGTCTTCAAACAACAATTGAAGCTGAATGCAGCCTCACAACAGTGCCAGCTGGTACATTGATACAGATGTGTTCTTGGAAGCCTGTACCACAAGGGGCCAGCCCTCCAGAAGATAATTTGATTTTTTGGGGGCGACCCCTCATATCCTGGTAATGATGCTTTGTTTTAGATTTTTCGGTAATGAGGAAACCCTGAAAATGCTGTATCAGGTAGTAAACTAGAATATAACTTAAAAATAAGGAAGAGAACTATTAATTATTGCAGACCTATGATATTTCAGGGCACTGTGACGCACCCATTATCTGCCTGAACTTACTTAAGTTTTTCCAATAGTTGTATGCTTTAACTAAATGGCTGTAAAATGTTACTTTATGGATGAGGCATTTTGATCCACTTTATGGATGAGGCATAAGAATGAGAAAGTTTATATACAGCACCAAGCTCTCAGAACTCGTACGTGAGATAGTCAGAATTCAAACTCTGACTGGCCAGGCTCCAGAGCTGTCACGCTGCCTCAGAGAATTTTGTATTATAGGATTTATATTATTCCACTGTGTTGCGTCTGTGATTTGGAGCCTTTTTCACATTTGATCCCAATTTAATAGGTTACTTTTCTTCTAAGTAAATGTAAACTCCCCAGTTCAGGTAACCTATTCTGTAGTCAGTATTAGATAAATCAGTTTGAATAGTTTTGTGCTTTTTCTTTTACAATTTTTACGCTTTTTTTGGTTTGTTTTAAATGGTGATATCTGATGGCTGATACTTAGCATACTTAGTGTAAGACAATAAAAAAAAATGCAGTTTACATACTCTTCATTTATGCAGATCAGATTAAAGCAATATATTTTTCCCCCCCTAGCTGACGAAGAATTTGATGAACTATGTTTTGAATTTGGCCTGGAGCTGGATGAAATCGTATGTATTGGATATGTATTTTTCTGATATTCTGTGTTTAAGCCCATTTCTCGGAGGTTTGTGTAGCTTATCTTTGTCACCTGTGGTTAGGACACTCGTGGGCCACGGTGATCCTGTGTTCCTCTGTATTAAGGGGCTGCGTTCTGGTTCTGAGACTGTTGCTTTGCTTAAAATCTCAAAAGGGGCTCGTGCCCTATTCTGCAGCACCGGGTGGTGCTGCAGAGCTGGGTAAGCCCTCTCGGGCAGCCCAGGACCCCAGTGAGCTCCTCTGCACGGGGGTGCCTTCTGGCGGGTTAGCCGCAGGGAAGGGCCTGGGAAGTGGTGGGAATGTTGCTTCAGCCGTAGCTGCTGTCTCCTTGGCCTCCAGCGCCCCCCTCCTTCACTTCTCCGTCCCCCAGCCCCCCTTCCTCTGTGCGTATTTAACCAATGTTAATTCATTCCTAATTTATTACTGTGTATGTTGTTCTTGTAAAATGATCTGTTTTTGAAGAATGGCTTATAGAAATGATTATGGAGCATTTTCCTAGTTTTTTGATTGTTTAATGATTAAAATATTTTAAAAAGAGCTTTATTTACAAACTATATTAACACTGATTATGTATTAAAAATGTACTTATAACTAAAAAGGTAATTCAGTGTTATTATTAAAAACAATTTTTTAATTTATTGGTTTTGGGGAGAGAGGGAAACATTGATTTGTTGTTCCACTTGTTGATGCATTCATTGTTTGATGCTTGTATGTGCCCTGACTGGGGACTGGGCCCCCAACCTTGGCGTATCCGGACAGCTCTGTAACCAACTGAGCTACCAGCCTGTCTGTGGTGTCCTTGAATGCATGAGGATGCTACATGCGTGAACTCAGGAAAAGTCATTTTTTATGTTTGTCGCAGAAAAAAATATGTATAAGATAGTTTACTGCTTTATAGTGCTAACAACTATTTTAGATTGATTTGAATTGATTTTTGTGCTTGTTTTAGACTTCTGAGAAGGAAATTATAAGTAAGGAGCAAGGTAGTGAAAAGGCAGAGGGGGCATCCAATGTTGTTCTTTACAAAATTGACGTCCCTGCCAATAGATATGATCTCCTGTGTCTGGAGGGATTGGTTCGAGGACTTCAAGTTTTTAAAGAAAGGTAAGGGAAAATAATCATTAAATACTTTGCCAAATTGGATATGTTTTCTGTGACTGTCGTTATCAGCAACTCTGTTTAAGTTTCTAGAAAAAAGCCTTATTGGACAGGTGTACAACTCTAGGTCTGCTTCGAGGGATGATTGGCGGGTGAGGTTCACGTAGGCTGTAGCCGTTTGAAACTTTGCCTGGGTATTGGGTCATTTTGGGAACATAGTTTAACAGTGAAGTGGTTAATAGTTTTATGGAGAACTTTAAATGTTAGGAAGTTTGTTAGCTTTTTGTTTTGTAATATTCAGTTCAAATTTGATTTTCTGTAACTTTATCCCATTGTCCTAGTTCTGTTCATTTGGTTTACATAGAGAATATAATTAATTCATCAAATGTTTTGGTTAATAAAGAGCAAGTTTGTTTTAATATTATTTTAGGATAAAGGCTCCAGTGTATAAACGGGTAATGCCTAGTGGAGAAATCCAGAAATTGATCATCACAGAAGAGGTAATAAGGATAAAATCTTATTTTCCTTTGAAAACAGTCTCTTTCATGTATATATGAGGTGGGGAGGGAAAAATAACAAAGCTGAATCTTTTACCAAATGTAATTTTTTTGATCATTTGCTAAAATGGATGTATATTTAACCGTTAGCTTTTAAATATTATCAATTTGTATCAAGAATGAAAGGGAACAAAGCATCTGTTTTCAGTGAATAATTTCAGAAAGTAACATCCAAATGTTTAATTAAATTACATTTGAGATGAATTATTTCAATTGTGGTATAGTAATACAATTAAAAATAAATCTGCCGGGGAGGTTATTTTGGTAAAAAATATCAACTATGAGCAAACTACTTAAAGGTTAATTTTTTTCTTAATTATTTAGTAAATTTTCAGAATTCTTAAGGAATGGAAATTCCATGATGACAGTGACTTTGTTTTTTGTCACCATTAATTTTATTACTTGTTGGTTGAATGAATATAAACTTGTTTGAATGAAAATGTGTGACAATGTCAAGAGTGCAGCTAACTTTTTATTACAAGATGTTATTACAAAGAAAAACCTTAATACTTACCATCCCTAACGACACAATGAATTTCAGACTGCGAAGATACGCCCTTACGCCGTAGCAGCAGTGCTGCGGAATATAAAGTTTACTAAAGATCGCTATGACAGCTTCATTGAACTTCAAGAGAAGTTACATCAGAACATTTGCAGGTTTGTGGCTGCATCTTCTTTTCTCCTTCCCTTCCTTTCTCCTATTCCTTTCTCTCTCACCTCTTCCTCTCTCCCCTTCTCCTTCCCTTTCCAATTTCTCTCCTTTTTTCCTTGTATACAGATTTTTTCAAGGCATTTTCTAAAGTAATGAAATGTGAGAGTAACAAGAGCGTAAGTACTAGAGAGTAACAAAGTAATTAGTACTGCTTGTACATAGTGTATGCACAGAGAAATAAGGTACATTTTGATTATGTTACATAGAGAAGAAATATCTAGTCCTAGAGATTTTCAGGATTTTTGTGTTTTGGTTCAAATCATTAGTAGTGGGTTATACCACTCAAGAGGAAATCATGGTGATGTGAAGTATGATCTGTCATTTCAAAAATGAAAAATGTTTGGCTTGAATTCACTTTCTGAGTGAGTGTAATTATAAATTGCAGCTGAATTTAGTGCTAGTCCTTTCAGCTTTTCCCTGCTGCTTTTTCACAGCAAAACTAACATTTTTTGCCCATATTATAGATAAAATCTTGGGATTATATGTGTATATAAAATTTGGAATAGTAATCCTTTTTCTGTACATATATTGTAAGCCTTTTCCATCTGTGTGTCTTTTGAGTTTGGGGGTCTTTGGATATATGTGTATAAGGTTTTCAATTTGGATATAGTCCCATTTATCAGTCTGCCTGTATGAATTTTACATTTTGTGTTTAATTTAAAAAGGGGTGTCCTTGGGCTCACATGCTGCTCTAGAAATTAAGGTGTGTTTTGGTTGCTAATGATAGAGATATGCCAATACTTGTCATTTGTTACTGTGAATTAATGTTAACAGAATGCCACTTTAGTTCATATTAAGTTAGAAATTGAGAATCTAAAAATACACTTATTTTAATTTAAAAACAGTGTTTATACAGCCCTGGCCCAGTGGCTTGGTTAGTTGGAGCAGTGTCTCATACATCAGAAGGTCATGGGTTCAGTTCCCGGCCAGGGCACTTACCTGAGTTGCGGGTTCCATCCCTGGTCGGGATGCATGTGGGAGGCGGCCAGTCAGTGTTTCTCTCTCTCCTTCTCTCCTGCCCCTTCCTTTTCTCTCTAAAATCAACAAAGATATCCTTGGGTGAGGATTTAAAAAATTAATTAATTTAAAAAATAATGCTTATACTGTATATTGGTTGTGAGACAGTTTACAAATCTGAGAAGTGCAACAGAGTTGTTTAAGTGTTAGTCCACCCTGGTCCTTAAGAAAGCAGTTCTAGTAAAATAGTACTGTGTATATTACAACTATTTTGATCAAAATGTTTAATACATTTTCCGTGTTTAACTGGAGGGAAGAAGCGGGTGGTGGTGTCTGATTCCACAGTATTAAGCTTTGTTCTCCTGTATTTTCTTTGAATAATTTTTATGGTTTATTTTGTGTGTGTATGTCTCTTTTTTGTTTTTCAAGATGAGTAGCTCTTTGATGCATCTGAAATTTATTTTTTTGTGATAGGCTTGAAGTTAAAATGTAGTGACATTTTGAGGTACTGTTTTAGGATTAGGAGATCGGTGTTAGTGTCTGGGAAAGCACAGACTTTTTTACCTATGGGTTTGTCAACCTTTAATTTATATAAACTTATTGAACCATATATATTTCAACCTGCGATAGTTCTGGAGTTTTATAAGCATATAACTCATTGAATAAAGTAGCACTTCTTTTTTGCTTGTCAGCAATTCTGTTCAATTCAACCATATTTATTAAAGTTTTAGTCACCAGTCTTAGAGGTTGACCAAAATTGGTTCCTTACAAATTTTAAAACTATTTTATAGTTAATGTAATACAGACTTTAATAAAATTATTGACTACTAATGCATTTTATCTCTTTGGTGTGTGTGGTTATGCATAAATATGCAAATATATGCACATGCATCTAAAGCCAATTTTAAGAATTCTTGAGAACACCATAAATTCTGACCTACTTTTGGTTTTGAATTGTCTGTTGGAAAGCTTAGAGCCAAATCTGTGGCCCTCCTTGTTGGTAAGTGTGGGCCTTTAGATCCACTTTAGTATTAACATCCTTCCTGGCTCTGTTTGATATCCCTACTTTTGTTTCTTTCTCTCCTAATTTGTAAGTTGCTAAAATTACCTTAAATCCTTTGCAGATAAACTGTAGAAGAAACAGCTTTTGAACTTTCCTTACACATTAAGCTTTAAATGTAAATTAACGGTTCTTTAAATTTTCTCCATTATTAATGTAATATAGCTATGTGACAGAAATTTTAGGAAAATATAAAGTCAAAAATACAGCAATTTGGTACTTTATTCTAATTTAGTAAAACATTTATGTTTACTTGAGAACACTAATTGGAAATAAAACAAAAAAAGACGGAATGTTGACTTGGAAAATGTCCTATAACATAGGTGAGGAATTCACTTCAGCTACTGACATAATAATGTGTTGTTAGTAGCTTTAGAATTTCTCATTACTTTTAATAGTTGTGAGAATTTGTTCCCTGTACCCCTCGGAAGTTGCCGTATAGCAACAGGCAATTTTAGGGAAGTGTCTAAAAACAATTTTTAGAAACATAGTCTGTTGTCTTTAGAATTTCTGCTTTGGAATATTCAAATCTCTTTTTCTGTCTCTTTTCTTCGCTCTTTCTCTCTCCCTCCCTTTCAACCTTTAGGAAAAGAGCGTTGGTTGCTATTGGTACCCATGATTTGGACTCTTTGTCAGGCCCATTTACTTATACTGCAAAGCGACCTTCAGATATCAAATTCAAACCTCTGAATAAGACAAAGGAGTATACAGCCTGTGAACTGATGAACATATACAAGGTAAATGTTAATTTATGTTATGCAATAGCTCTGAATTAGTTTTGAAATTCCTTCAAAGTCAAGTTTTAGAACTAGAGAAATGCAGTGAGTGCTTTAGAAGAAGTGGCAGTGTCTGTGCCCCAGCACAGAGGTGCTGATTATTTGATCTAGAGGGGGGAACTGGGTATAGTTTTGTTTTATTATTACATTTTTATCTTCTTGGACGATTTTAATGTACAGCTAGGATTGAGAACCACTGAAGTAGACCGTACCACATTGTAATACTCATATTTAGGTACCATTAGAACTCATGTAAGTATAAGGAACAATAAGATTTAGCTAATTTTTGTTTTGTTTTGTTCTTGGTGGGAAACACTATTATGAAGTGTTTACCTCATTGTTTTCATTTTAGTGTCCAACAGTGACCGTGAATTCAGTAGTCACTTTTAAGTTGTGCATAACAGAGAAATGGTGGGTATCATTAAAAAAAAGCAGCTGTGGTCCTTGGCTTGATTTGCCAGGATTTCTTTAGCTTTCTCTAAATAGTTTTGTGATGGTGGTGGTTTTATTTGAGATAAATGGCACAGGCTAACTAGTGCCATTCTGTTTCCATTGTTGAAAAGTGGCTCAGTTGTGTTCTCATCTCTTCCCAGTGGGAGATGAGGCTGTGTAAGGATGCTGAGATACTGATTTATATTAGAAAATTTTAGAAACTTAGAACTCTGTAATTTGGTACAGATTTGTTGTTTTATGACTTTCCCCCTATTTATACTAGGTGGGTGTGTAAACTAATTACATTGATAGAAATAAAAAACTAATTTTGTTTGACTTAATTTTTTTTCAGACTGACAACCACCTTAAACATTACTTACATATCATTGAAAATAAACCCCTGTACCCAGTTATCTATGATAGCAATGGTGTCGTCCTTTCAATGCCTCCGATCATCAATGGTGAGCAGCATCGATTTTTGCTATCTCTTCATATTCTTCAGCATTTCTGTAGCATTCTCAATAGAGTTGGTTGAATCAAATCAAATTAACCCTTGATCTGAGAATCTCAGGTCTTTTCTAGGTTTTTTTTCCTTTTGTAGTAGGTCTTTCCATTCATTTACTTAATAACACTTTATTTGGGATTTTTATATAATTTACAAATGTGTAAATATTTATAAGTTTATAACTACGTTCTGATGCCATTCTCTGGATACTGTTGTATTTCTCCAAAGGGTATTGATGTTTTGGTTTTAGCAGGTAATTCACTTGGTTAAACTCAAAGTCAAGTTCTGCTTTGTCTGTTTTATAGTTAAACACTAAAACTTTTAAACTGAATTTTACCCTCTTACCTCTTTTCTGAAGGTTTTTTTGATGAGGAAACTTGCATATAATAACAAAATTTAATGGAGTTGAAGCCATAGATGTTTGCTTTTCTGGGGATAAGCCCAGGGTTTAGTTGACTCTCTATAGATAGGAGAGTCTTTGCCTTCTTGAGATCTCAGACTCTAATTGGTTAAGAATCTGGGCTTAGGAGTTAGCCAGGTCTAGCCTCAAATCTTAGCCTTGCGGCTTAATACCTTGTGATCATGGTAAATGAGCTTAATTCCCCTCTGAATCTTAGTCGTCTCTCTGCAGCTCTGTCAGAGGGTTGTGGTGGAGATGACATAAGACAGCCGCTGTGAAATGCTTGCTATAGCGCCTGACACAATGAGTGCATTCAGTGAGGCCTGTTCTTATTTTTGTCCTTATTCTGCAATGGGGCTTAAAGGTTGTTTATCTCCTTACTTTGAGATCTTAGTTTATGTTGTGTTGTAAATGAAATGTAGGTTCTGTTTTGTAGAGCTTTTTAGTGCACTTATATTTCTAAAACCGATTGCTTTGTGTTCATTGTAGGAAATCATTCCAAAATAACACTAAATACTAGAAATGTATTTATCGAATGCACAGGAACTGACTTTACTAAGGTAAATAAAACTTTTTTCTATTTTTGTACTGTTAGACATGATAGATTTTACTTCTGGGCCAAGACTGAATGGCTAAATTTTAAAATATGTTTATTTTGAAGGTAGGAACATATTGTCGAAAATTAGAAAGCTATAAATAGTCTACACTTTGGTTATGGTGCTTTCATTCAGTTGACAAATGTTTAGTGAGCACCTACTGTCTTTCCTGTGCCAAGAATTTAATAATGAGTCACATGTTCCTTGACTTCAGGGAACCGGTAGTTTTGGGAGAACTGGCCACATAGCTCACGGTGAGACAGCCGGGGATAAGTGTTGTGAAACGGGGGGGGAAGAGCGTTGTGATGTGGTCTGTATAAATTGTTTATCTTCGCTGGCTTAATTGAAATGCTGAGTAATATGGAATCTTTGTATACTTGGTAAAAATTCCTTAAAAACGAACTGGCCATAAAGAAATTTTATTTTGTGAATTGATAAAGGGTTTATGCGCACAGTGATATCTAGAACACGTAGAACATTAGCTGTGCACTCACTGTCAGCCACTGCACAAAGTGGATTGGATTGCTATGAAAGCTTTTCTCTACGGCATATGATTTCTTCATTAATGTTAAGCAAGGCATAGAGTGAGGTGGCAGCTAAGCACTTCACTGGCCTTCACTATATCAGGCATTGTTCTTTGTGAGAATATATATATTCATATATGTATATTTTAGCCCTTATAATAACCAAATGGAGTAGGGAATTTTATTATCCCCACTGAACAGATGGAGAAACTAAGGTACGAAGACCATAAGCAGCCCGCCCGGGTCAGGCTGCTAGTAAGTGATTGGGGCAGAGCCAGGCATCTGGCTGCAGAGGCTCATGTATTGATGAGGGTTACCCCCATGGTTAGCCATCTGTCTCTCTCCAACCGTGGTGAGTCTGGAGTAGGGGGGCAGGCAGTAAATGATTTGTCTCTGTCATGGATTGTAACTTTCAGAAAACCACATAAATGCTGAACACTTGAAGATAAGGGCAGGCCTGATTTAGCTCATAAGTGTTTATTCTGCTCCCCTTTTTACAATGTGAATATAGAGGTCCATTTTTAGATATTTGGGAACTAAATTATATTAAATATTTATTGATTTCCATCGAAGTGAAGAGAGAATACATATATTTATAGATTACCATATTTGTCTTTTTCTTTGCAGGCAAAAATAGTTCTTGATATTATTGTCACCATGTTCAGTGAATATTGTGAGAATCAATTTACGTAAGTTCATTTGACATCTTTATTGATGGCCTATTGCTTTGAAGGCAAAGCACAAAGGTCTTATGCTAAATATAAAGCTCAAAAGTGTGTTCCTGTAACTAGATCATACAGTCTCTTTGCGACTAAGACATAGGCATAAAAAATGTATAAAATAAAAAGTGATAAGCACTTAAAAAGTTTCAGTGACGTTCTGGCTGTTGTAAGGGCAAGTTACTCCCAGCTGAAGCAATCCGGGCAGGCCTCATGGAGGCAGTGAAATTTAAGATATATTTAGGGATCATTGAGTTTGAGAATGTAAACATGAGGGAAGGGCTAAACAAAGGTAGAGAAGCATATAAGCAAATTGTGTTTACCATATAAGTAAGATTAGTGCGATTTTTTCAAAACTATTTCATTTAAATGGAGACAACTGTACTTGAACAACAATAAATAAAAAAAGAATACAATAATTAACAAATAAAAATAAAAGAATAAAAAAATTTAACAAACTTATATGGCCCTTACTGTGTACCAGTATCATAGTTTATTCTAGAATATTAATTGTAATTCAAAGTGTGTAATTCTCTGTAGAATGCAGGACTGAAATTGTATGAGCAGTATCAGTTGTTTTTTTTTTTTAAACTTATTTCCATCTTAGAGGTGTGTCAGTCAGCTTTCGTAGTGTACCCTACCACCCCGGTAAAGCCTGGAGCGCGCACATCAGTACTGGCGAGGCGTGCCTCGGGGATGCACGCCCTGCAGGACTGGGAAATAAACGGATCAAGTGGGTGCCGCCTGAAGGGACGTGAGAGCCATAGGAGATAGAATAGCAGAGTAAGGTTGTGTTAGGAGGATTAATCCAAACGGCAGTGTTGGAATGTGAATAGATTGAGTATATTGAGGCTCTAGCTGTAGACCAAGTGAAAGATTTGTTAACCGTACACATTTCTGGAATGGATGGACCCTTCTTTTCCTAAGTATTTTATTTTATTTATTTATTTTTTCAGGGTTGAAGCAGCTGAGGTAGTTTTTCCTAATGGAAAATCATATACCTTTCCAGTAAGTACCTAAGAAGATGTGACTTGATGATGATGATAAGGATGATAATGGCTATAGAGGGCTCATAGTCTGTCTGTTCGTCCGTCCATCCATCCATCCATCCATCCGTCCATCCATCCATCCAAGAACCATGCTATGTGCATTACATGGATTTAATCCTCACATTAAGCCTGTGAGGGTGGATGCCATTATTGTGCCTTTTTCTAGACAGAGGTACAGAGACCTTGAGATGTAAAATAATTTGCCTGTTACTATTAAAGGTGGGACTAGGATTTAAGCCCAGACAGTCCAACTTCAGCTCCCAGCGCACTACAGTATACTATAGCATGAGATGACTGTAATTCCTGTGATTTATTTGCTGGAATAAATCACTGTAAGTTAAAAAAAAAGTAAAACAGCATTATTCTCAATTGTGAGCTTTTCCCTCCTCTAAGAGGGCTTTTTAAATATCAAGATGGTCACTGTAATAGTTCTGATTCAGTGAGTCCATTCTTTTATGAACTGGGTTTGTTTGTGTTTTTGGGGGGGCGTGGATTTTTCACTTTTCTCTGTCATTTATGAAGTAAATCAGCCTAGAAGAGTTTCTTCTATTAATATGCAAATAGCTTTTAAAGTAGATAAAATCTGTCAACATCAAAACCTTACCCTTCCTGATAACATTAGCATGTAGCATCATCTTTTATTCTAGAGTATTAGTTATAATTCAAAATAGAAAGCATGACTGAAATTATGGACAGTATTTTTTTTTAAAAATTTTATTTCCATACCTGTTACCAGTTAGCTTATGTCACATGACAAACTACCCCGAGAGTTAAGGACTTAAAATAACAGCAGTTTATCTCTTGATTGTTAGTCACCTGGGTAGTTCTTGTGGTCTGGCCCAGCTTGGCTAGATTCTGCTGGGCCTGCTCCTGTGTAGTCAGCTGGTGGGTAGGCTAACAGCTGGATGACCTCAGATGGCCTCGCTGGCATGTGCCCTGCTGGCAGTGGGGTCAGCAGGTCAAGTGTCTCTCCTCATTCATCTAGCTAGCCTGGTCTTCATTCCATGATGGTGGCCGCAGGATTCCCGGCAGCAAGAGAACAAGTCCGGGGCTCAGGTGCTTATAAGCAAGCTGTCTTGCTGGCCAAAACCAGTAATTTTGCCAGATTGAAGGGTGGGGGAGAAGTAGACTCCAAGGCCACAGAAACTGGAGGAATTTGTGGCCATTTGTATAGTTTACCCAGAGTAGTGGTTGGGATTGGCCAGAGATGGTTTTTCAGTCTGTTTTAAAATTATGTCTGACTTGAAAAAGTTCCTTTTTCTTTTCAATATGAGAATTGCCAAGTGTTAATAAAAATGAAAAATATAGCAGATTTATTTCTCCATAATAATGTTTTGAAACACCAAACCAAGTAATTTCGACATGTGACAGTTTCTTGGAGGGGATGGGGCAGCGGAGGGGAAGGGGAGGAAACTGTAGCAGTGAGTTGAACTAGAAAGAGGTTAACACTGCATCCAGCATGGATGATTTCAGCCTCTCAAACTCTCTCTCTCTGAAGGAACTGGTTTACCGAAAGGAGGTGGTGAGAGCTGACCTAATTAACAAAAAAGTTGGAATCAGGTATGCTCTGGAAACTTCATTTATTTATTTATGGTTGGAGAGAATTCAAGAATGAAGTACGCATGGGTTATTTAATTTTTTCCTGAAAGAATGCTGGGAGATACCCCTTCAGAGTAAGTGAAGTGATAAGTGGACATCTGTTAGTATGTGTAGTGTCTAATGGAATTTAGAAAGAAAGGTTGCTATTTCAGTTAGCAGCATGTTTTAAAACAAAATAAAAACATGTTTTAAATAGTCCAGTGACATTTATGCATTCCTATTTCAGAGAAACTCCAGAAAATCTTGCTAAGCTTCTGACCAGGATGTACTTAAAGTCAGAAGTCATTGGTGATGGGAATCAGATTGAGATTGAAATCCCTCCGACCAGAGCTGATGTTATCCATGCATGTGACATTGTAGAAGATGCAGCTATTGCCTATGGCTATAACAACATTCACATGACTCTCCCGAAAACATACACCATAGCTAATCAGGTAAGACTGCACCCTTAAATAAACACTCCTTATTGTTAGAAAGCGACGGTTGACTGCGAGGAAGGCCTTGAGAGAAACAAAACATAGGGATTAAGCAATATTTGGACGTGCTGTTCTCCGAGAGGCATTTTCTGTGGAGAGGATACAAAACAGATGCCCAGCTGAATGGAAGAAGTCGAAAACCTGTGATTAGTTCTTTGAAGAAAGACAGGTGTTGAGTGTGGAGCCCTTGGTGACTCTCTGACTGGGAGGTTCATTTCCTCGGTCGGGCCTGGCGGCAGAAGCTTGAGTGGGAGAGGTACAGTGCAGGCCTGTCGGCCGCCGACGGCGCGGAGCAGGGGCGGTGCTGGCAGCGTGGTAGTGAGGACGGAAGGGAGGTTTCCTTTTACTAACAGGTTATGGATAGATGTCTTCTTTAAAAATACAAAATTTTATAGAGGCGAGTTAAAGTAAACTTTCTTTTTTCCAGTTCCCCCTGAATAAGCTCACAGAACTTCTGAGATACGACATGGCGGCCGCGGGCTTCACTGAGGCACTTACCTTTGCTCTGGTATGTTTCCAGGGGCTTTCTGCGCAGCCGACTGTTCCCTTTGAAACTCCGCATTATCGGTTCTGTGATTCCTTATATGGATTTACAAAATCTAGACTGCCAAAATCTTCAGGTTTTAAAAGAGTAACTGAGTAACTGTTACGTGAAGTGGTACACTTTCTTGTAAAGAAATGTTGAAAGATTTCTTTTTTAAGTCGCAGAAAAGCATGAAGGACTAAAAAAGTGTCTTAAGAAACAGATGATAATGTATTTTACAGTTTAATGTAAGTGTTGATAGTTCACAATGAATTTCATAACCAAATTTATTAGGTTAGAATTTTTAGCCTTAATTTGGTCGTGCCTCTGATGGACGCCACACTAGTTAAGGGTTTGGGGACGGTTCCACATTGAACTTATTTCTTTGTCTTTGAACATGTTCACAAACATTTGCTTTGAGTTGAAAAGCTGACATAAAAGGCCTAAATCAGGAAATGAATTTTATTTCAAAATCAGAAGGAAATCCCCCTCCCCCACCACATTGACCATTTGAAAAGAATAAAATGTGCATGTAATTTGTAGTTTCCTTTTCTCTTGCTGACCATTTCTGGGAAGCCTAGTGTAGTTTTGAGTATTCAAGTAAGTTCCACCTAATCATGTAGGGCAAAAACCAAAACAAAACAAACAAAGACATTAGAAACAAGCTACTTCTTTTTCTCCCCTCAACTCAATTCCAGCCCTATAATTCTCAAAGTTTTAGAATATTTACGGAAGGCAGTAGTGGGAATTCCTACCAGTTCAAGGAGGGTGGGTAAAGAGATGCAGCCTCTCCCACAGTCACTTTCCTGAGTATTTGTAATTCACAGGATATTACCTTCAGAAGGGAGTTACAGATCTAGTTCCACACCTTGATTTTTTCTGAATCAACGGTCATTATCTTAGCAGCATTTCTGACACGTGTTATGTCAGGCACTGTATCAGTGAGGAAGCCTGATGCCAAGCGAGGATGATGAGCACCTGACAGGTTTACCTGGAGAGCAGGAAAACCGTGGCCAAAAACCTGGCCTTTTCTGTAATCTCATACTGTGTATGCTATGCTTGTGTGCCATGTTGTTCTCACACACACACACACACACACGTACATACCAGTTGTGAGCGCTGATGATTTCATGTAAAATGAAATACAGAAACAAAATAGCTTTGAAAAATTAATACTGTTTTTTTAAATTTTGTTAAGTGGCACAGAATTTGACTCTGTAACTGGCCCCAGGCTCTCAGGGGAGCCCGTGCTCTCTCTGCCGCCTGGCTAGTAGCCGCCCTGCAGAGTTGGTTCTGTGCCGAGGGCTTTCTGGCACGACCCCATCGGTCAGTGCGGCCCCGTAAGGAGGCCTCCCTGTCCCGCGCAGCAGGTCACTTAGGTAACTTGGCCCACTCCATGCAGCCTGTCGGCTCTGGGCTGGGGACTCAGCCCAGGTCTGTCTGTACCCAGGGCCTGTGACTCAACTGCCCCACCAGGAGTGCCGCTCTGTCCAGCTGTCAAAAGTCACTTCATCACGTTGTTTATCACCAGGGGAAAGGAGTGGGGTGCTACAGAGCTTTAGATTGTAACAACAGTTTTCCTATGGGAATTTCATCATTAAAGGTATTTATGAAGTCCCACACTTTCCAAGCAAACCTGAACATCTCTGAGCTTTTTATCTACTTTTTGCATAAGAGAATCAGCCCATTTCCTAAAACCCAGCCCTTGACATCCCAAGTGTAAGCATTTCGCATCTCATTGTTAGGATATTTGCTATCTGCATACTCGTTGTTATATTTTCTTAAAGAGGTTATAAAATAATACCTTACTTTTAAAACTAAATACCTATACTAGCCTCATTATAATAATAGTATTTATAAAAATTGTGGGCTTCACTTGTTGTATTTTTGTAATGCTTTAAAATAAACACATAAATATTAACATTTAAGAAATATTCCTTCCTGTCTACTAGCTACTGTCAGTTCAGGATACCTGATTTACGCTGCTTATTATTTCTGTCCCTCATCGTCCATTGTCATGGTAAAGTACAAGGTCACCCAGATTCCACCTGGCTGCATTACCATGTGTCTGTGGAGCCTTTTTTATACAGACAGTACTAGTTCTTTCTGAGAATAGATTGCGTCATGTAAATTGCATTTCCTAATTAACTGAGCATATTATTTCTACATCTTGTAAAAACTCAGTGGGAAAAACGGTTATTCCCAGCACGGTGGCCCCCATGTTCCACCCCTGCACAGTGGCAGGTCAGGGTGCATTTTTCTACCGTGCCGAGATCTGGCTTCAGGGTCCTTCCCAAGAGAGCACAGCCAGAGCTGGCATTGGCATAAAATGAAACAAAACGTGCGCTTGTCTCCCAAGTGAATTACAGGCCAGGTAGTCCTTGAAGGTCACTTTGTAGAACAGTGCAGTGAGCTGTGGCCTGTAGTGTTGGAAAATAATATAGTAATAT
Source organism: Pteronotus mesoamericanus (assembly GCF_021234165.1). Classification (NCBI taxonomy): domain Eukaryota; kingdom Metazoa; phylum Chordata; class Mammalia; order Chiroptera; family Mormoopidae; genus Pteronotus; species Pteronotus mesoamericanus. The sequence goes on from NW_026555277.1 coordinate 5,625,797, forward strand.
GATGTTATGTTAATTTCATGTAAAGTTTTAAACTTTTTTAAAAAATGAGCATTAGTATATGTGATAATTATTTATTATCATTGCGAATTCTTTTTGGTCACTTAAGCATTATATTTGCATAATCTCTTCTCATTTATTATTAGATTTACTGTACCTAATAGTTTTATTTTCATAACTTCTGCTTACCATCCTGGTTTTAAGAGTGACAAGCATCTTTGTCTTTTTCATGGATGAGTGCTTAGACGTTCATTTATTACTTGGAGCTTTATCAAGTACATACGCACAGGAGTTAAATGGCCACTTGAATTCGGCTCTCAGTCCTACCCTTCTGCCATAAGTCAGTATGGATTTAGCAGAGCACAGAGGCAGTCAATACAGAAAGCCTGGGGACTCCAAGGAGGGAGAGAAATCGGATTGGCGTCAGGAGGGATATCTGAATGGAAGAGGTGGAAGAGTTGTCAATTTAAGTACAGCCCTGGGGGATGGTAGCAAGTAGATCAGGAGGGCATTAGGGAATCTTAGGCGGTTAGACTGACAAGGCAGATGGGCGGCCAGCTTAGGAAGAGCCCGAGTACAGGTCACACCACCCTCCGTGTGCACATTCACTTCTGCTCTGTATCAAGAGAACTGTTACTGTTAAATTGCATCTGCTCTGGGACTGAGTTATTTGATAAATATTTATTCTTAGCTTATTCTTAACTTACTGATTTAAATAGAGAATCAACATTGCTCAAAGACTGTTAAGTTGACTTACGGCATTAAATACTTTGTATATTAAATTTGTTCATCACTTTTCCATACTGAACTATTTTGTATGTATTGTATTTCTTAGTGCTCCAAGGAAGATATTGCTGATAAACTTGGTTTGGATATTTCTGCAACACAGGCAGTCCGTATAAGTAATCCTAAAACAGCTGAATTTCAGGTAAGAATTTTCAGTAGATAAGCATTTTGGTAAAAACAGTGGGGCAGCCTTGGCTGGTGTGGCTCAGTGGATTGAGCGCTGGCCTGTGAACCAAAGGATTGCCAGTTCAATTCCCAGTCAGGGCACATGCCTGGGTTGCAGGCCAGGTCCCCAGCAAGGGGTGTGCAAGATGCAACCACACATTGGTGTTTCTCTCCCTCTCTTTCTCCCTCCCTTCCCTTCTCTAAAAATAAAATAAATAAAATCTTTTTTTAAAAAAACAGTGGGGCAGTACTTGAGTTACGAAAAGCCTCTGCGCGTACTCATACAGCAAATCTTAGAGCTTTTTAAAAATCTCTTCTTCGATAAGCTTTTTGTCCTTTACTGACAAAAATTCTTAAGATTTTAAAATCTTTTCTTGATTAACTTTGTAGCTGTTTCTTACTTGCTATATATGTTGTCTAGCCCAGTCTTGTCTGAAATTTCCATTTTATAATCAATTTTTTAATACTCTTCAGATTTCATCTTTTTCACTTATTTAATAAATAGGTGAGTCCTGTCTTTTTCACCTATTTAATAAATAGGTGAGTCCTTAAGTCATTCACTTTAAAATCAGTCATTAACATCAGTTCTTGACTATGCTGCCTGTGTCTTCCATTGTAATTGTCTAGTTTATTGGCAGTTTCATGAGGAGTTTAGAAATAGTTAAATGAGAATGATATTACATTAGTAAATGTTAAATGATTTATGTTATAGATTAGGACATTAACTATAAAGAGCATTTCAAGTTTATAATATATTTTTGCTCATTAGTGACTTTACATTTTTTTCATATTAATAAGCTCTCATTCTATTTTTCTTGCACGTGCAATTCTCTATGATATTTTTTAACCTAGGCTTTAGAGAAAATCACGTCTTCTAACATTAAGGGAATCTTGGAAAGAAATGCTTTCAATGAAGTTAATGCTATTATAATGTCTGAACTCTGAGATAGTTTCTTTTGATCTTTGTTTTTACGTAAAATCGGGCTGGATTAGTTCTAAAAATTCTAAAAGCTCTAAATATGTGTAAGTCTAACTTAAAAATCTAAATTTTTTCTGTAGAACTATCTACTAATGTGGCAGATTAAAACTAGACTAATTAAAGAACTAATTGGTAATATGCATCAAATACATGAATTATTTCTCTATATGCAATGTCAGAACTTTGAGGAATCTTCACACTAGTTTGGAAGGATTTTGATACTGAGCTTTTATGATGTGCTTTCTGAGGTCCACTAGCTTTTCTTCTATTCTTAAAAATACCCATGGTGTTCTCTTTAATAAGAGATTTTTCAAGTTTGTTCGGATAGGGTGGCGTTTCAGTAAATCTTAATGGATTTTTATTTGAGTTTATTGCAAATTTTTCTTTTTCTCCCAGTTTTACTTATCAAACTTGATAGCTTTCTTAAGATGTGGTAATGTTGTGTTTTTTAGGGTTTACATCCTGTCTTAATATTCTATGTAAGTGGAAGGAAAACAAATCAGAAACACATTAAATATCACTATAAATAACTGTGGCTTTGCACACTTAAGAATCAATATTTCTGTAAAAAATGCATTAGAGATAAAAGTGAGTCTATCTTACAGGCTCGACAGATTCTATATTTTACTTCTGCTTTACCAGTAGATATGTCCTACCAATACTAATGTAGCTAATGGGTTTATATTTATTTATGATTCAATTAAATTAAAGTTGATGGTCATGTAACTCAGTTGATTATCTAAGCCCGTTCTTCCTGCATAATTTTTAACTTTGGGTTATTTTCTGATCGTAGGTATGTTAGAGAATGAATGAAAGAAATGCTATTTAGTCAAAGTACATAAAATATTATAATTATTATAAACAAAATTTCTGAATATTTCCACATCGCCTCTGCCCCAAATTTGCAATAATCTTCTTTTATATCCTTAAATATCCAGCCATTGATCAAATTTTCCTAATTGGCTAAATTTTTTTAGTTTGATTTGGGACTCAAATGAAGTTGCACATCAAAGTTGATTGGTGTGCTGCTTAAGTCTCTCTTAATCTATAGGTTCCCCCACCAATATCTCTCTCTCTCTCTCTCTCTCTCTGATTCCCACTCTGTGACTCTTTCACTCTCTCATCGTGTTGAAGAAACTGAGTCATTTGCCCGGTAGAGTTCTCACATTTAGGATTTTGCTAACTACATCCAGTGGTCCCCCTATATTTCCATAATTGGTAGTTAGAGCTAGAAGCTTGATCACATTTGGGTTTTGTATTACTGTGGGTTTTTAAATAAGCAAATAAGGCTTATCTATAAAATAAACAGAAAAACACTAAGAAAAGTTATCTACAAAAGTAGCTTATTTCTATTCCACTGAGTTGAGCTTTCTTCTTAACATCGTAGTTTGGGGAAAGCGAGTGGTATTTAAGAAAGCACTAAGTTGAAGGCGAATAGCAGCTTGCTGGTAGAATGAATGTGAAAGGAAAGATGTTCTCTTTTCCCCCACCCCACAGTCCAGCAAGTCCCCTTAGAGGCTTACTCCTCCTTGTGTAGGATCTAGGAGAGGCTGCTGTTTTAGGTAGGGTGGTCAAGGCAGGCTTCTGTGGGAGAGGACCTTTGAGCAGAGGCTTGAGGACAGTAAGGTCTAGAGGAAGGATGTGCAGGGCAGAGGAAAGAGCGAAGGTGGAGGTCTGAGATGGAAACCTGCTCGAAGCGTGTGGGTGTGTGGCTGGAATGCAGGAGGCCAAGGGGAGCAGCAAGGGGTGAGGTGGGAGAGGGGTCAGGGCCAGGTTCATATAGGGTCCCATGCAGGGCATGGATTTTATTCAAAGTTTATGGGAACCTACTGGAGATTTTTGAGCCAGGTAGTTTCATGATCTGATTTAGGTCTTAAAGGATCTCTCTGTGGAGAATAGAGTGGAGGGTGGCAGGAATGGAAGCGGAGAACCAGCGTAGGAAGCTCATGCAGGAGGCTGGGAAAAAGAGTGGTGCTGGAGCCTGCAGAGCCCAGACTCTCGCTGATGCCCCGCTGCTGACGAAACCCTGCCGGCCACACTGTGTCTTCACGGCGGGCAGGCCTCCTCTGCCTTCGAATGGGGAATGTATTCCACAGACAAAAGCAGAGCAGTTCTGCGGTTTTGTGCTTGTTTGTTTGTTCTAAAGAACTGAGATGTGTATTTGTGCTTTTTGGCTACTCAGCTGGAAACTGCAGCCACAGCCTGCCCATAGCAGTGGCATCGCGCTTCTAGCGCCTACATATTTGTGATCTGTTTTCCTCATTGTCCTGGCATTTTAATTGCATTTACATTTTCCCTGGTCCTGGTTTTTAAATTTTTGATTAATTCATAGTTAATCTATTTAAATACAGGGTTGGGCAAAAGTAGGTTTACAGTTGTGAGTATGCGAAACACAGTATGTATTCTTATTTATTGATTATAGTATTATTTTCCATATGAACAACTGTAAGGCAGCTTTGGCCCCATCCTGTATTTATATTTCTTGTAATCTACTTCAATTTATAAAATAAGGCAGGACATGAAAATTTACATATTTGAAATCTTGAAAGCTAACTTAAATTTTAAAAATGATTAGCTAATTCTAAATAAAAGCAATTATATTTGTTACAATATTTATCGCTTATTTTTTTGAATCAAATTTATGATTTTTTTATTTTGTGAGTTTGGAAGTCAGAACATTTTAGCTTTTTGAATGACCTAAAACTGAAAAATAAAAATGACTTGATTATTGTTATAGCTATCTGTTTAAACAGTTATTTGTTTTTACTTTTAATAAAATAAATGTTCAGTTAACTGTGAAAAAAATGACAGATATTTACACACTGCATTTTCCAGAAGTGTCTTGTGAAGCCATGGGGTCTTTTGGCTTTGTCTCTAACCAAGTCCGCTTGTTCTCCACCCCCCTTTCTTATCTGTGGGTTCACTTTCCTTGGTTTCAAGGAAACTTGCGGTCAACCCAGTCTGGAAATATTGAAAGTGAAATTCCAGAAATAAACAGTACATTAATTTTAAAGTGCAGCTGTCCCGAGTGGTGCTGGGAAGTCTCGCCCTGTCCCTCGCCGCCCCATCTGGGGCACAAGTTACCCGTCCTCCAGCATGTCCATGCTGTGTATGCGCCACCTGCCGCTTAGTGAGCCGGCTAGGTTATCAGACTGACCGTCTCGGCGTGGCAGTGCGGTAGTCCGGTGACCCTTATTTTACATAACAATGGCCTCTAATTACAAGAGCGATGGCGCTGGCAATTCAGATATTCCCAAGTGAAGCCATAAACTTTATCATAGGTATGTATGGATAGGGAAAATCATAGTGCGTGCACACACACGCACACATTCATATAAAGGGTTGCTCTCTGTGGTTTCAGACATCCACTGAGGCTCTTGGAACAACATCCCCTGATGATAAGGGGGAAGAAGCACTGTGTGTCTGTCTGGTTCCTGTTTGGTCAGTGCAGTTTTGTGTCTTTTCCTGTAGGTGGCACGCACCACCCTTCTTCCTGGCCTCCTCAAGACCATAGCAGCGAATCGGAAGATGCCCCTTCCTCTGAAACTGTTTGAAATCTCTGACATCGTAGTAAAAGATTCTAGCAAAGGTAAGATTGAGCCACCTTTGATTTGTATACCTAAAGTATTTTTTTATTATGAAAATCTCAACTGTATATAAAAGTAGAGAAAGTTGTATAGTTGCCCTCATGAATGCAACACTTGGCTTCAACTGTTAGCAGCACATGGCTAGGTTTCTTTCGTTCACACTCCAGCCTGCTCACGTTATTTTAAGGTGGTTCCTTGACACATTGTTTCATCAACAAACACTGTAGTATCACTTTCTAAAAGATAAGGGCTGTCATTCTGGTCTTTTCTAAATAACCCAAATAACACTATCATATCTTATTATCAGCATTTAGCTAGTGTTTCAATTTTCACAATTGTTTCATAAATTTAATTTTCACAAATGATTTGAATCAGTCCAAGCATGGTCCAGATATTTGGTTACTCTATCTCTTACTTCTTTTACTAGAAAGCAAATTTTAGCAAAGAACTTAACATTTTAGAAGCACCCTATTAAAACCTCAGCTTGAAAAGCACTGAGGTGTGTTTCTCTTTTTCCTATATCATGTGGTTTATGTGCCTGTCATTTCCAGGCACTTGATTTCCTGCCCTTCTGGTTTAGCAGCGACTGTCACCACCCCTGCTGTCCCTAATGACTGTTTTGCCAGGTAGTGACTGTGAATGTGTTTTACCACTTTTTGTCTCTTTTGGGTATGGTCTGGACTTGTTAATAGAGCAAGTTGCTTGGTTCAACATCTGGAATGTAGTAGTTATTTAAAAAATGTATATTTACTAAGGACTTCTACCCGATTGACGGGGAAGACTGTCTAAGGCAAGCTTCCCATGTCTCATTCAGACTTCTCCGTGTCTGCAAACTTACGTAAGTGTGACTGTTTCGAGCCGTATATGAGGTCATCTCTTGGTGAGCAGTTCTCTCAAATGACTAAGTTGCTGGCAGTGTTTCCTTGGTTCCCAGGAATTAACAGTTCAAGTCTCAGCGGTGTTTATTCAGCGAGCCTTATCCTGGACTACAGTATTCCGAGTGTGTTCTTATGAGTCCGTTAACCAAAGTAGAGGCCTTTTCCTCGACCTCTGTGCGTGGACCGTCCCCAGCAAACTTTTCAGCCAGAGCGCGATCCTGCCCGCTCCCTGGCACACAGCCTGTTTTCTGTCAACAGCATCGCCTTGCGTTTGCATGCTGCTTTTTACTTTTCAAAAAAGTTTAACAGACTTCTTTACTTTTAATTGTTAAGCTATCTCTTTGAGGTAGATGGTATAAAAAAAACATTGTCCCCTTTAAATATATAGGAAAATTAAGACAGAAAAATGGTTATTTTCCTAAGCCTTCATAAATACTGGCCTTAGAGGTAGGGTTAGAATTTTGATCTCTGTGCTTATCTCTTTAGAGGATAAAAGTTCATTTTAGTATCAATCTATAGAGTTTTCTTTCAGTGGTAAATCTGCTGTAATAGAAACCTGAGAACATTTTCAGTGCCAGCTATAAATAGTTATGAGGGTTCTTGTGCCTCATCCTCCATTGTACAGCTCAGAATTTGTTCTAATTCCAATGTCAAGTTTTTCTGTTAACTTCCACTTATTTTCTTTCATCTTCTCAGAGTGTTATGGTGTTTCGATCCTTGGTGTTTCAAACATATTTATAAATAGAGAATTAGGTTAGTTACACCATGTTTGGTCAAAAGTTTTGGAACACTGATTTCGCAGGAGGCCTCTTCCCTAACTGCAGGGGCTCCCTGTGGGGCTGGGTCCGGCTGGGCGGGCTCCCAAGCAGGCCGCTGAGTGCGGGGGGCGGGGGGGGGCGGGGGGTGTGGTGAGGGGCAGGCTGCAGTCCCCACAGCTGCCACAAGGAGGGTTTCGCTGCTGGCACGGAGCACTTTGGGGCGCTTACAGGACTGGGTAGAGGTGCCTTTACTGTTTGTTTTTTCCCTCTGTATTTCTTGGGAAGGCCTAGACATAGGCTCCCCTCTGCCCCAAGACCCAGGCTTGGAGATATCCTCCCGCCCCTGAGAGGGGCTAGTCTTCAGTGCTAGTGCTGCAGGCATCGCTGATGATAGCCCCAGAAACCCAGTCCCTGTGCTTTTTAACTCAAAGGCTTGCATTTCTGCTGCACTTCATTCCGTCAGGAAGAACAGTTTTCATTTCTGCAGTAGACCTCCGCTATTCCTGTTTTCAGTTGTGATTAATTTGCTCTACTTCCCCCATCCAGCCATGTCCATCTGATAATTACTTTTGCCTGTTGTCTTGCACCATCATGGTTTATTCTCTTTCTGTAAAATTTTCTATCATATCGCTGGAATTTGAGAAATGAAGGAGGTGCGTCTGCTCTGTAAGTTTACCGTCTTGAAGTCATAGGTTTGCTTTAATTTATGTGGAGTGTGTTTCCTCTTTAGGTAGGCCTGGATTTTATTTCATAACAAAAGTAGCTTTTCTGATGGATTATTTTAAATATGTACACGTGGACTCCCTACTTGCCATCTGGTGCACATAGAGGCCTCTCTAGGCGAGGCGGCCCAGCGGTTCCGGAAGGAGACTGCAGTCCCCATGCCTGGGTCTCAGCCGTGGTTCCGCCGCTCGCCCGCTGCGTAACCTCGGACAGTGTATTTCATCTCTCTCTGTGTCTTAGTTCCCTCCTCTGTACCACGGGGACAATGTTAGCACTTATTTCATTAGGTTACTGTAAGTGTTAAGTGAAAAGCTCTGGCCATATAATAAGCACTGTTTGGTGTCTGCTTTCACTGTTAGGGCAGTAGCAACCCCTAACGTCAGATACCTAGGGTCCTGGTTTGGTAATTTTCTGTGAGAATGATTTGAAAACCTTTGCTGGTTATTCAAGGATAATATCACCTTGCTAAGATTCTTAGGCTCATTTTTATCCTAACCTTTGCTTAATTGGTTTTTCTTCTGTTGCGTGTGTTTTTTTGTTTGTTTGTTTTTTTAAGAAAACCAAAATGTACAAATGTGGGAATTTACTTAAAAACGGGAACATTTTTTCAGTATTTCATCACCCACTTCTTTTTAATGAAATGAGCACATATGTTTTTACTGCTTTTCAAAGCAGTAAACATTTCTCTGTTGGATTTACATTAGCCTTTTCCTACTAAATAATAAACTATTTTGAAGAAAAAAATCTAGTCCATGAAAAATGAAATGATAAAGGAGGTTTCCAGTTAATGAGAAAGTGCCCGAGATTTTCCTTAATTGGGGCAAACCTAAACTACAGACCTAAAAAGGGCAGGCGTGCGTGGCCACAGCAAGCAAGGCAGTGTCCTTCATGGCCTTGGGGGGGGGAGTACTTTTGAGTTCCTGTTTTTTGTTTTCATTTGTTTGTATGTTTGTTCATGCTCGGGACTGCTTAGACTATAAGAGGCAGAGTCGCCAGTCTCGAGGAATATAGACAGGGAACAGATTTTCCTAGGTGCTGCTCCGCGGCAGTGTGCAAGGTGCCCCGATAGCACAGGCAAGGGAGCGACCAGTGCCACAAACTAGCGTTGTGAGATTTAGGGCCTACCCAACGCCCCCAGCCTCCTGCTGGCTTTGTGTAGGCCAGCGTATCTTCCAAAATGGAGATGAGCAAGGATCTGTACTGGATTTCAGTGCGCCTCCCACACACGTTGGGCCGCGTTCCTGGGAGAGTAAATGCAGGACTGCTAGCCCCCGTTTTCATCCTTGGCCACACTGGACAGTTTCTTGTGTTGAGGTGGGCTTTTTTGACTGACCGTCCCTGTGGTGATGCTTTCGGCCTGGCTGCCCGTTTAGTGACTGAGTCGGGCGCGCTGCTCAAGTATTAAGACTTCCACTCTGACTCAGACACATTCCAGTTCTTTGAGGCTGAGCCAACCGCTGCATTTGCTGAGTTTTAAGATCCAAAGTTGCTGCAGCATTTAAAAAAATTAGTCATGACTCGAAGGACTAAGCCGATTTATCCCTTTTGTTGGGCAGAGTGACATGTATCTTTGGATTGAGAAGTTACATGCTGACTGCTGCCGAGTAAATTTTCAGCCTTATAACGGGGAAGTCATAGAGGCAGCACTGCAGCTAACAAATCAGGCTGCTGTGTGAGTTATCGATTGGTTCCAGTTGTTAATACTTTTGTTTTTTCTGTTCGATGTCAAGGATAACTAAACTATAAACAAAATAGTAAAAAATGACTTTAGAGGAGCAGAGGACCTAATTGTGAATTGCTAATCTTAATGCAACTATATTTTGCAAAGTCCAACATTCTGGCTTTTTATTAAATGCAGATTGAATTCTGCCATCACAGTTTATTTCATGATGGCCGCTGAAGCCTCTAGTATGCCTAGAAGCTCACTGAAAAGGCAGGAGAAAATGCATCGCTGGGCTGCGTTTAAGTTTAAAAGGAACCGCAGCATAAGAAAGATGACTTAGTTGGCTTTGTGAAGTAGAGAGGGTGAAGCAGATTTAGCATAAAACAGCCATTCTGTTGTCAGTTTGACATATATCTGTGGAGAACGCTGATAATCAAATTGTCATGCACTTTAGTTTCAACTACTGCATTTAAAGAATCTGGGGTTTTAATAATTATTTTAGGAGATGGAATAGGTTCAAAGGGCTCCAGTTCCCTCACTTGCCTTAGCAAGCACACCTACTCCAACCCTTCCCTTCCTGCTCAGACTGTTCTTTCTCCAAAGCGTTGCTGCAGTCCTGGTACTAGCCTCATTTCCTCTGCTTCCCAAATCCTCTTTAAATAGTTTCTAAAATTTCGCGTTCTCGCTGAAGCTGATTTTCTAGTCAGGAACGATCTACTTCTTACCTTGACTAATTGGGCTATGGAGTTCCAGATTTTATTTTTCTAAGTTTATTTGCAATATATTCAATATATTCAAGATTCTTATTCCTTTCATTTCTCTGGGCCACTGTGGCTGCAGGGAACATAACTAATTCACTGTTCTTTTATTATTTGGTTTGTTCTTTCAATTTGCTCTTGGTTTGTACCATTCATGTATCTGTCTTATATTGTAACCTACTGAAATATTGGGTTCAGATCTTTATAGTTTTTTTCTATGACTCGTTGCTTGATAAAGAGCTCACTAAATGCATTTTCATTGCCAGCTTGTGGAATACTTCAGCTCTGAGAAATTGTCCATTAACTCTGCAGCCATCAGATCGTGGAAGATTATCTAGCGTCCACATGTGGAATGTGGTTTTTTGAAGAGAGCTTATGTCATCAGTCTGGATTAATTTAATTTTACTTCATATTTTTGGCATGTAGAACTTCCAATTAATAATTCAAAAAATATGGGTGTCAGGAACATTGACATTAACAATATTTGAAGTCGCATCACTCACATATGTGATGGCATCGTAACTGTGTAAATAACATCATTTTTAATGTAGAAAGTTATTTTAGTATGTTTGGTTCCACATAGTTAAAATCTGCTAACGTGAGTATAATGTGATCTGTCATGCGTTGCAGATTATATTTTTTTAATAGATAAAAATCCATTCCAGGTTTATGTTAACTAAATAAAAGCCAACCCACAAGAACATAGCTTTGTCCTTCATGCGCTGAGAAGGTCATAGATTTTTCCTCACATTTGTTTTTTGGTTTTTCGAATTATTTAAAAAAGAAAAAAAAATTATATTTTGGTGCTATAATATAGATGCATTTTAAGGAAAAATATTCTTTTATGTTTGTTTTTAAAATTGAGAGTATATCTGTAATATCCTTAAGAACTGTCACGAATATTTATTTCTAACTTACAAATAATTCTATTCTCTTGATATTTAAAAAAATATATACATATTCCGCCTTTCCATAATCCTACTCTTAGAATTAGTTGCCAGACATTTTCTCTGCCTATGCAGCCACATGTTTTACATTTCTGTGTGTAGCCATATATATGGGTAAATACTTTTCTGAGTTTATACCAATGAGATTATGCTTCACCTGTCCAACTTTTTCCTATGAGCACATTCTGCTCACCTCATTCTTTTTAATGGCTGCATAATGTTCCATTCTTTGGACGCACTGTAATTTATTCACTCAGACAGTTGTTGAATATTTAGATTGCTACTAGGGTTTTGCTAAAATATGTCTGATACAATGAATATCCTTATACTTTTATACAAATATATATTTTTAGAAATAGAATTGTCTGGTCTATAGATCAGCACATTAAATGTTTTCTATCTTGTCAAATTCTCTTCCACAAAGGATTTTTTATAAATTTGCAGCCCTACCAGGAATGTATAAAGGTTCCTGCTTTCCCATATTAGATATAATTTTTTAAATTAAATTTTTTTGGGTGATATTGGTTAATAGGATCATTAGATATAATTTTTTAAGGTATATGTCTTCAGGGGATTCTTGTAGCTTTTGTGAATCATTTAATACTACATTGGAATTTTTCAGAAGATGTTTAAGCTTCAGTCTCTTGACAATCAATAGTAAAGAAATTTATTGGATGGAATAGACTGAAAATCAAGATGCTTTGTTTTATTTTCTGAGTGCAGCCAGACTGTTAATCACAAGCTCAATACCAGCCCTGTAGGCGTTTTTGGTTCTCTAGGCTTTCTTCTGGCATCTAATATTTGTGCTTCTGGGTGAATATGAGAAACAGAGATGGAAGGGTTGAGGACCCTGCCCTTTTCCAGTCTCTGCCTTTTGTGATAATAAAACCTAACCCTCCTAATTTGCTTTTAATCATTGGTACTTTGGTGAAAAAGGATCTACACCTAGAAGGACCCTATTCTAAAAATTTGAGTTGTATGCAATAGTCATCTACTAAGGGACATCATCCACCATTCTTTTTTCCTTTCTCTTTTTTAAACAATAATCATTTGGCATGTTCTTTGAGCTTACAGAAGTATAGCCAGCCACTCCTCTTTTGGGTGGGCTAGATCAGCCTCTCCAGACAGTGCTTTGAAGTCTGTGAAATACATTGGTCATTTGGGCTGACATACTCGGCAGGCCCACTTAAAAAGCAGAATTGTTTGGTGGCATGACACAAGGGGCCTGTTAACTGAGTTATGAAGAACTGAGTCATTTGCAACAAACCCTAATTTTGGCATGAAATTTAAATAGTTCTTATTTTGTGGAGTGTAGTCACTGAACTTTGTGATATAGCATGGTTCTTTAAAGCAAAATACTAGGAAATGGGTACTTTACTACAGCTAGCAATTTCTCCTGGGAGGGATGGGAGGAACTGAGTATGTGGTTATTTTTCTCTTTTTTCAGTTCAGCCACAGGAGAGGGACTATCATAGCGAGAAGTGAAGAAGCAAGTCTAAAGGGAGTGGTAGCTCTTGGGAAATGCGGAAAACCAGCCAGTCCGTGGTGGGAGTTGGGAGGGGCCACTTAAGTAATGGGTTTAATCTAAATCTTATGGTGGGTTGAGTACAAAGCCCTAAGAGTCAGTGACCTTAAAAGTATTGCAAAATTGAATCGAAAAATCTGAAAATTTATAGCTCATTATCATGTGTGTGTGTGTGTGCTATAAACATCCTGAAACCTTTCTTGGAGTTTAGTTTTTTTAAAAGTCCTGTATTTTTATTGTTATTTTATTCTGATAATCATAATCACTTACTTTTCTTTTTTTAATTGTGAGTTTTTAAACCAGATGTTCCTCTTATCAGAAAGGTAAGTTTTGCATAATTTGGAAATCAGGAAAGAAGTATCCCAAGGCAAAGGTTACCAAAACAAAGCTTCCAGTTTATGTTGCTAAGCTCTCTTGAGTGGTGGCATTACTGTTCGGCTGTTCTCGCACAGCGAAAATGGAACAACAAAGTAGTTTCAGTACGTGTCTGTGTGTTCAAGTGGAAGCATGTGACACCAACAAATGGGTACCACATGGCAGCGATGCCCAGGAGCACTCAGTATTATGAAAGGGGTAATTTAGTTCTGTTTCATTTTTTTCCCTTCGGGGAGGGAGAGAAGAGAAGAGGGGAGAGGGAGAAGGAGAGAGATTGTTCCTACAGAGGAATCAGGCCCGTCATTTTAGTTCGTGCATGTAGTTGGTTTATTGAGGTTTTGTACCTGCCTGATTTTAATATTAATCTTTATTCTTACACTTACAGTTAAAGCTTTTAGATAGAAAAATTCCTTATCCTCGAAAATGGAAACAATAGGGAGTGGCAGCGGGTACAGTACTCTTTGCTACATTGGCTGACTCTTGTGCTGACCTAGAGCGTGGCCCGTTGTCTGGTCTTGGCCCTGTGAAATAATTATTTGCGTGTGCTTACCTCCCTCCCCAGGCTTTACTCATTTATCAGAAAATAATTGTTGAAGTGTTAGTTTGGGCAGGCCCTGTTCTGGCTTTGCCTGTTGCCCTCTAGGGATGCCTAGAGCGGAGTGCCTTGAACACAGTGGCTCCTGAGAAATGGTACATGGCGAGAACAGCTATTTCTCCTCTTTGGTCCATCAGTATTTGATTTAGAATACACTTTCCATAAGTGACAGCATTGTTGGTGGCTAGAAACTTTAGTTAACTGACTTCTAAAAAGAATTTACTCCAGTTACTTAACTAGAATTCTTAGAAAACTCAAATTTCTGCTTATCATATCAAAAACATTTCAAGAATGGAATCTTTGACTATATTAGGTAGGTATATCCATATATAAGTTTGCCTTTAAGTTATTTGTTGTCATCTAAATCCTTTAGAGATTTAGATATTTTACGTAAATCCTTTAGAGATTTAGAGATTTCCACTGGATAGTGGAAAGAGCATGGGTTTTAGAGTCAGATGATTCTGGTCAAATCCTGGTTTTGTAACTTATTAGCTATGTAATTAATTACAATTAGCTCCAGCCAGTTGGCTTAACTTTGTGCAAAAGCTTTCTGAACTTTTGTTTCTCCATTTTATTTTCCCCATTCTATTTTATAGGGATAATTAAACCTAGCTTACATGAATTTCTTGAGAAATAAATAAGATTATAGATACATTGGTAGACAGATACTAAGTACCTGGCACATGGTAGATAATCAGTTAACATTAATTTCCCTTTTCCTTTTACCCCATTTATGTGGTCACTTTCATATTACTTTAGTAGTTGAGTGCTGTGTCTTAAAATAACATGTTTTATTTCGTTACTGGAAGATAGAAGGCATTCAATATTTTGTGTCAGTTATGCAGTGGGAATTGTTAATCAGGACACCTTTGAGAACTGAAAGTTTTTCAGAGAGAAAGGGTTTATTCAGCCGTTTGCTACAGAGAAAGGACCTGGGCCTGGAACATGTGGTCTGAACCACCAGCAGCAGAGCGATATGGAGAAGACAAATGTGTCTGCCTTCCTGGCGTTGATGAGTCTCTTTTTACACAATGGGTTTGGAGACCAAAGATGGAAGTTGTTTTGAAAGAATTTACATTGGCTATAGATGGGGGGAGGCGGGGCTGGAAAAGGAAAACGGGGGACAGTTCTGGGATAGGCGCATAGCCCACAAGAAGCACTTGACGCCTTTGGATTGGTTGGGAGCAGAAGTTTGGAAAGTTCCTGTGTAACCAGGATGCGGTGCCTTGTGATGGTTGGCCATTCCCTCTGGGTAATTGAGGAAATAGCTGCCTGAGAGTTAGTGCAGCTTCAGCATGCACTCAGGAACGTGTGAAGGCATTTACTGGTATGGACCCTTTTGCTGTTAACTGAGGAACCCTTCTTATCTCTTCCTTGCACCCTACAGCCTGCTGTAATTAATTCAGGACATCTCAGAATTTTTCCTTCTCAGAATGAATCTGCGGAAAAACTTTTGCTCAATACATGCAATACAAAGCAGCTTTTTATTTTCAGCTTGTTCCTTAAAAGACATTTGTTCTTTTTTTTTTTTTTCCCTGATTTCAAAAGTGATATGAAACCAACATTCATTCAGTATTTGTGTTAGAGCTGTGGTCTCCTCCAGAATGTATTAAACAGCCACAAGTTTATGTACCCATTAGAAAGTGAACGATCAAATGGAATATGAGTCTACCTTTATATGCGATGTACTTCTTTAAAAAAAAAGTTTTAATATGGGTTTAAATTTTTGTAATCACTACAACAAGATACAAAACACTTCTATCACCCTGAAGACCCTTCATGGTTCCCATTGTAGTCAATTTTTTTCTTCCACATCTAACGTCAGGCACACACTCTCTGTTGTCAGCCTTTTCCAGAATGCCATGCAGATGGACTCATGTTGTATGTAGTATTTTGAGACTGGCCTTTTTAATGCAGTGCAGCACCCTTGAGATTAATCTAAATTGTCACCTGAATCAATAGGTTTGTTCCTTTTTATTGCTGAGTACATTGTAGGGATGAACCACGATTTGTTTATCCATTTACCCGTCAGGGTTTATTTGGACTGTTGAAAATAAATAATATTACCTTTTAAGAAAGATTATCATTTCTGAGTTCTAAATTTCAAGATAGAATAATATGTAACTAATTTAAGAAAAGATAGAAAATAAATAAAACTTGGAAAAAAAATTATCCCTCCCCAAACATAACCTCTGTTAATATGTCAGTGCATTTGTTTGCTCTTTTTCTTGTGTGTGGAGTTTTTTTGGCTTATGGTTTTATTTATGCACTTGAATTCTTACCGTCATATATTTCTTTTTTCCTGTTTTAATTGTGAAAAGTGTATACTACATGTTTTAAAAAGACTACTATAAAGTGAACACTAGTGTAGCCGCCCAGCTTAAGAAGTGGAGTGACTACTGCTAGTGTCTTAAGCTTTTAAAGGCCCCGCCCCACCATATCGCCTTCCCTTTACCTCATAATCAATGTCCTGACTTTTGTGATAGTCGTTCTCTTCTTTGCTTTCTAGTTTTTGAACTTGTGTTCAAAACCTTTTTCTTTCATTTACTATTTCAAGTATTTGCTCTAGCTCTATTATCAATCTTTATAAAGATGCCTCTTAGCCACACAGTATTCTGATGAGTGATGGTACTATTTTATAGAGCCATTCCTTCCCTAATTTAGGTGGTTTCTAATTTTACAATTGGATATAATTCTTTGTGCAGAAATATCTTTTTAGATGAGGGCCTCTTTTTTTTTTTTTTTTTTTTTTGGTATTTAGGATTATTTCCTTCGTGTAGTATTGTGAAATTTCAAGGCTCTGATGTATGTTGCTAAATTGTTTACAAAGAGTTTTACCACTTTACACCATGAGGAAGCCTTACTGTTCCTGGGCCAGCAGCAAGGGTTTTCCATACCCACCCCAAAGAAAAACGCCTCGGGGAGTTTGTTTGTTGAAAAACCATCTTATTTTGCATTTGAGGTTAATGGCTCTTTATGTGTTTACTAGTAGGTTTTCCTTTTTGTTGACTTTGCTCAGGTTTGTGTTGGGGTAAATCAGATTTTTAAGTAATAATCAGTGGGGCCTTGTAACTAATTCTTTTATTTCTTTCAGATGTAGGCGCAAGAAACTACAGGCATCTTTGTGCTGTTTATTACAACAAGAATCCTGGGTTTGAGATCATCCACGGGCTACTGGACAGAATTATGCAGCTGCTTGACGTGCCTCCTGGTGAGAAGAAGGGATATGTGATCAAAGCCTCAGAGGGTAAGACAGAGCGGCTGAATCCAGAAAGAGTGAGGATGGGATGAAGAGGCCTAGCCCTGTTTTTGAGAGGTTTTTTTGTTGTTGCTGTTGTTGTTTTTCTTTTGTTTTTAATTTGGGGGGAGGAAGAAGATAGAGCCTCATTTTGATTACTTGTTAGTATCTCCTAGAAAATACTGCTTTCCACCCTACATTTAAAGAAACCTCATTTCAGAGCTCTTGTGCTGCGCAGCACACTTTCATCCATGGGCGTCGGGGGCCCTGGTTACTAGCGCCGTGGAGCCACCAGCATCGCTGTGGACCCAGAGGTCCAAACTGGAAGCTGGGAGATCCTGGACTTACGATCCACACTCAAAACCGCCTGTCTAAGGCCTTTCAGGCAAAAGAAAAAAACTCTAAAGTTATCCTTGAAGACTTCATACATGTTCGTGAAGCCACCAGTCTGACTGGGGAGGGGTGGGAGAGGGGAGGCTCAGCAGACGGGGTGCACGCACTCCTGATTTGCCCGTTTCCGGCGTCTGAGGGATCCTGAAATTTCTGCTTCTCTCCCTATAGCTTGAATCTGGGTTTATTTTGTTAGGCAAGAGATCCAGAAACAACTTGAACAGAATATTTTACCACTTGTTGCTACTGTTTATTTTATAATTTTTTATAACTATGTTTGGCTTCTTAAATTTTTGACAGAACATTTTTTAAAAGTGCTATTTAGCAGTTACTTGTGGAATGAGGTTTGGGGGACATATTTTTGTTTTTCCCATAGATTCATTTTTCTTAGTCCTCTGAGATTTGTTGTTGTTAGTTTGTTTTAATTTGTTTTTATTTGGAGACTTCTTTGAAAATGCAATAACCCAGAACTATATGGACCCTTTTAAGGTTGAAGATTGGTGAGATTGTCTAATAAAAAAAAAAAATGGAGAGATAGTACGCCTACAGAATTCTAGAGTACTGTAACTGAATCTTGGGGTTTATCAAGTCCGGGGTCCTGGTTTGCCCAGTGAAGGAACCGGGGCACAGCGAGCTGAGCCACGCTGGTCACCCATGTTGCCCTCGAGGGCTCTGCGTCCCAGTGTTGGTTCCACACGGCCAAGTTGCTTGCATTTATCATTCCTTTTATTTTTAAAGAAAAGCCTTTGACACTGAAAGTTTTTTTCTGGAAAAAAGGGTTTATTGAGCCATATGGGGGAGGGACCCCCAAAAACTGGAATTATTAAAAATTGTGTATTCTTACGTGTTTAACCTTCAGTCACCTTCAAAGTACTCACCATTTGATATACTAATCCTATCAAGACATTTTTTCCATTGCTCAGAACAGTTTTTGAACTTGTTGATTTTGATGCCTTTTATGTTTTTGCCATTTTTTGTCTCATCTCATATTGGCAAAACGTTTTCCTTTGAGGACTTTTTTTCACTGGGGAAACAAAAGTTGCTTGGGGCGAGATCAGGTGGGTAGAGAGGGTGGGACCCTGGAGTCACACCGTTTTTGGTCAAAAACTGCTGAACGCTCAGCCCTGCATGTGCAGGTGCTCTTGCAAATCACCCATTGTGAAATGGGCAAACGTGTTGCAAGAGTCTTAAAAGCAAAATCACGGAAGCTGAAAGCAGCCTCTCACAACAGCATCACCTGGTCTGCCGATACAGGTGGGTTCCTAAAACACTCACCTAGTGGGGGAAGTTGTACTACAAGGGGCCCGCCCTCCAGAAGATCATTCCAGGTTTTTCGGGTCCACCCCTCCTATGCTAGCCAGCAAGAGGACGAGGCCCTGGGGTGCGCAGTCTGGGCCACCAGCCGCAGGGCAAGATGGAGAAGACAAACGGCCTTGGGTCTGAGGCTGACAGGGTTCTTTTACAGAGTGAGTCTAGGAAAGACAGATGTAAGTTGTTCAGAAAGAATTTACTTGGATGATAGATGGGTGGGAGAAGGTGAAGGAGGGCAGGTTCTGGGTTAGATGCAGAGTCTGCAAGGAAGAGGGACTTGATGCTTTTGGATTGGTTGTGGGTGACATTTGGGGAAATTCATTGCATAAGCAAAATGTGTGGCGTCTGTTGGTCTTTTTTGTGACAAGAGCTGAAACTGGGAGTAGTCTTTTTAGTTGGTGCTGGCCAGTGGCTGTTAATGTATTAACTCTCCTTTTCTTTCCACCCTCTGGTCTACTATAATTTAGGACAGCTCAGAATTTTTTTCTCTTGTCATTACTTGCTTGTGTTTACTTTTTGAGAGACCTGCTCTAAGGCTGTCCATGTTATAGCAGCCTGCAAGCTGCCGTGGCACATCTTCTTTACCTTCAGAAGTCTGCACTTAAATCTTACTTCATAAACAGATTAATTGGACAAAAATCAGTTCCCTGAAACAGGGTATGCCACGTATTTGAGGTCTGATTCCTTTTTTTTTTTTTTTTCCCTGAAAGGTTGCAAAGAGCTGAAATGGTAAGTTGGAGCATAGTTTATTGTGGATTGATACTTGTATATGTAACTTTTATGTTAACGATGTTTCTATAAACCATAAACCAATGTCGTATTATTATGACTCTCCTGCCCCTGAAACATTTATTTTCCGGAAGGCTCTGAGCACCCAGCCATGAGGCAGGCTTCAGGAGGCAAGGATAGTTAGGACACAGGCCCTCCTCTCGAGGTGCCTGCAGCGGGAAAGACCACTGCAGGCCCGCTCCACACCAGGCCCCTAAGTCGAGTGCCCTGAGGCCTCCGAGGAGGGAGATGGTGCAACTTCTTGAGGGCACCTGGGAAAGCATTGAGGAGCTTCTGGGACATTAGATGGGCCTGTGGAAGAAGGATAGTTGGAGACGGAGGAAACAAGGCAAAGCACACGGCGAGGCCAAAAATGATGGGAAATGTGGCTTAATGCAGTTTGGTCTGACTACAGGCTGAGGAAGGAGCTTCGGACTGTATTTATAGTTTTGACAGCTAGAATAAAGAATCCTAGCTAATTAGGGGGAACATACTGATGCTGCTTCTTCCTTTATTTTTTTAAGTGAGTGATATGATTAGATCTGTATGTCTGAGCGATTAATCCGGTGGCAATGTATAGGTTGGGTTACTAAAGAGTATAGGTGCAGAGATGGCTGCAGGTGTCAGAGTGGACTACAGCGGTTCGAATGAGGACCTGAACTTGAATGCTGGCCACAGCTACGCTAAGGAGAAGATCGGTTTTAGAAACTTTAGGAAAGTAGAAGCTTCAGCATCAGCATCTGGAAAAGTTCATGATATGTGCCACTCGGGATCTTTTATGATACAGCTAATATGTGTTGATCTCCTTTTTTAAAGTGAGATTTTCATCATTCTGAACCTATGGCGCTGTATATTTGAATCCTACATATTTATTTTAACACCAAAACAATATGGTATTTAGTACTTAATTTCTCTAATATGTAGATGTCTGGTGTTTTGGTTTGGAGTGTATTGTTTTTATTAGAAGATACATTCATAAACTGAACCACTATGATATGTTTGTAGATCTGTATGTTCAGTGTTTTAGGCCAAATTGTTACTCTGATTTTTGATTACATACGGGGACAGAGTCAAGCTCGTGTTTCCTTTTGAATTCACTTTAGTTCTCATAATAGAATATTTCAGTGTTTTAAAGTTTTTACATGTATGAGAAGTTTTTAGATGTATGAATTTGAGAGGCTTTGGTACAACTTCTTTGTACGTATGTGTGGCCTGGATCAGTCCATACCTCAGTGTATCTAACTGGCTGTCTTTAAAAAAAGACAAGTATTTACCTTCAGTGTCTCTGTCACCAGCACTGGCCACATCATTTTTCCCGGGATGCTTTCTCTAAGAGCCATCAAGCCAAAGAGAATTAGTGTCACAGTAAATAATAGCTTCTCATTTCTCACAGGGATTTCTAAGTCTCTTTTGATTATCTAATGGCAAATACGATTATCTGTTGTTTTTTTTTTTATGGTTAAAGAAATTAAGACCTAAAGACGTGGCTTGTCAAAATAAATCAGTATTAGTTCTTCATCTAAATTTCATAAACTTATGAACCTCCTATGTATCATAAAGCTGTATCTTGTGAGTAAACCTATAAACACAGAATTTGGTTGCTGGTGTGTGTTTACCTACATCATTTTTTTTTTCAAACTTATGTTTGCATGTAGCTTTTTGTGCTAAGAATAGGTCTTCTGATTATCAAAAAGTAGAGTAGAAAGAGATTAAGAGATACTGTTTCCTGTCATTCTTGATTACTGAGTTGTCTTCTGTTACTCTGGCATATGGTTTACCTTTTAATAATTAAAAATCCCTGGCAGCTTTGCAGTTATTTTTGAGCTAAGTCTGTTCACCCGAGATTCCTGCTAATGCCAGTCCACTGGCAGCTCTGCCTCATTTCTTTCGGCCCTTCCTAATGAACCACCCGTTTCCTTCTGTGCGGCTGTGTTTGGAGGTAGGGCTGAGTGGCACAGAACTTGACTCCTCTTCGAGGAACTTGGCCCTGTTCCATGTAAGAGAAATCTGGAAGCTCCTTTGATTGATCATCATCACACTGATCCCAAGGAATTCTGTTGACATTGGCGTGTAAGCTTGCTTATCATGCAGGTGGCAGCCCTCTGCTGCATGTGGAGCTTCTGCTGCGGTCGCTTAGCCTTACGCAGTTTTCGTTTGCTGAGCGCCTTGCAATTCAGAATATAAAGTGAGGTAGGCTGCGGAGTTGCTGATAGAGTAAGGTCAGCTTTGCGTGGAAACAAAGGAAGAAGAGCTTTTAACTTTTTTATCAGACTGCAGAGCATTTAGAGGGTCTCAGAAGTGTTTGACTCAGAAGGTTTCAGTGGCATTTGATCAGATTACTACAGCATATGTATATGCTCTTTTCCAGGCTTCTTCCCCTTTGTTTTTGTGGTTTGTTGCAAACTAAATTATGTATGTTAAAATGCATTTATCCTTTTCAAAAACCACTTCTGGGCAGGGAAAATTGTCCACATTTTTGTGTTTAGAGCAGTTATGTGGTTCCTGGGCAAATCAGTGGCAAAAGCCATTTCTTTTAGAAGGCGGTGGGCTTGGTGTGGGATTGGCTGCAGCGACTTACAGGCGTGTTCTTCCCCCTTTAATTTGTTACCTATTTTGGTTTATTTACAATTCTACAGAAAAATTCAATTTAACTTGAAACAAGATCTCTGATGGACAGAAGTTTTAGAACTTTTAGTTTTGACAATTCTAGTTTTCATGCTGCTCAGAATTCATTTTGTGAAATGCAAAATAACCTTGTAAGTGATGCGCACATAGTCCTGCACCATGTGTGCCCACAGCGGCTCTTTAGATGCCTTCTCTTACAGTAACACCTAATGGTTGTTGACGTGACCTGTAGGTCATGACCTTGTTCCTCTTTCAGGACACCTGTGAAAGATTTCCGATGCTAAAAACTGGGTGAAACGGTGATGTTTCCCCTGTCTTCACACTGGTTTTCAGTGTGGTGAGAGCTTGGGAATATATATGCTGCACAACTTGTTGAAGAAAAGGCGTTCCATTCATGGTGTGATTGACATAATACGCTCTGAATGGCCTATCCACATTTACTGACCATCATTAAAGACATCATTCTATGAAGGCATCAGGTTTAAAAGGAACAGGTTTGGAAGTTCTTAAGCTTCCTGGCCCTATTACTCAATGTAAAAACAGTCCTTATTCCTTTGGTTCTCCGTTTTTTTGTGTGTGTGTTTGAGGCAAGCTTTCAGGTATAATTCAGAGAAGGGACTAAAAGACTCAGCAGTACGAACACATCAGCAGCCATCACCACGCAGTAGACACAGCTGGGTAACGGGCCACCGTGCCTCCGCAGCTGCTGCAGCTAGCACACGAGCCTTTTTGCTATTTGATATTTGGGATTTTCTTTCTTGAAGATGAAACTAATCCTAACTTACTAGTCATATTTTAATTTCTACCTGCCTGAACTCCTTGGCAGTATTAAAGTGCTACTCAGCTCTAAGATAACGGCGCTTCAAGCTAACTTCTGAGTTATTTTAAAATTATTAGTAAAATCATTCATTCTTTCATTTTCTCTCTCTCTCTCTTTC
The DNA here is from genome assembly GCF_021234165.1 of Pteronotus mesoamericanus. Taxonomy (NCBI): domain Eukaryota; kingdom Metazoa; phylum Chordata; class Mammalia; order Chiroptera; family Mormoopidae; genus Pteronotus; species Pteronotus mesoamericanus. Next base: position 5,648,803 of record NW_026555277.1, read on the forward strand.
AGTTTCTTTACCCTTGATTTTTAAATGGCTTTGGTGGCTTATTCTTGTATCCACACGTGCAGTGGTTGTATTCCAAACATCTTCATGTGTGTTAGCATCATGAACAGACTTGCACATCATTGCCTTAATGTTGTTGCTAACCATTGGCATTTATTTCCCATTTGCATTTTTATAGCTAATGAAGACTTTGGCTATTCCCAGGGAATATGTTTTAGAAGATTCTCTTTTAAGATGTCTTCTAGGCTCCCATTTAAAAAAATAAAATTGTATATATACTTTGAACAAAGTTTGAAACCCACCCTTGTGGGGAATCACGACGTCTTTGGATGCTGCAGTGATGACAGCTAGGGATTCTCACTCTTTACACCTCGCTCCACTTGCTTTTCTTCAGGCGCATGGTTAAGGGTGTCCAAGATTTTCATCCTCCTCAGTCATCGTGTCACACGGCGTGGTTCCCTGGGAGTGTGAAACATGATTGACATCGATGTAGCTGCTCACAAAGCTGCGCAGTCACAGTTCAGGGTCTGGGTGTTCTTGTTGCACAGGAACACCAGGCACCCAAAGGTGTCTTACACTTCTGGATACTGGAACATTAATAGTAATTATTTTTCATTACATTGACTTAAAAAGGAAAAATCTGCCAAAATGTTGATGATTCGACTCATATTTCTTAAGTTCTCTTTAGTGATTTGAAGACGATTTAATGATATGAGTTAATATGACAGGGCAGAGGATCTTTTTGTTTTTTTGCTTTTTTTGGTCTTAAGTTCCTAAAATTCCTCAATAAAATTAACTTAGTCACTTAAAATAATGTATGATATCTAATAATTTGTCAGGGTAGTATAAGAAAGTGAAATTAGAGCGTGTTGCATTTCCAAAAATAATAGGAACTACTGTGATAGAGGAAAAAGGATATATGTATTTATCTAGATGGATGGATAGATGGGTAGAATTGAAGGACAGAAATTACTTCTTTTATCTATTTGAGTGACCTTAAAAATAGTTCAGAAACAAAAGAAAATAGTCAGTTCTTAAGGGAATAATTGGAAATAATTTAAAACAGGTAGCTGCTTTTACTTCTATTGAAGTGGATGTGTTCAAGCAAATTTTGTCGAATTTACCTACATGCAATATGTCCTTTCCCCTTGGTATAGTCACATTTAGTAGTTCCTTTCAAGGTGTAGGACTAGGGCACTAGTCAGTGGGGGTGGTAGGCACTGTTGAGTGAGCATGTGTACTGTGTGGCTGTCACATTCAAATGACAGCAAGTAGAGCAACGAATCTGCATCCAGTTTTGTGTAAGCTTGAACATTCTTCTGCGGAAACTATTCAGATGGTGCAGAATGCTTTAAGGGATTCAGTGAGTGCAGTGCAGATAAAATGAGTGCCGTGCAGATCAAAGTATGGCACAAATGCTTCAAAGATGGTTGAGAATGGGTTGAAAGTGATCCGTGTTCTGGCAGGCCTGCCACAAGCGGACCACCTGCGAGCGTGGAACATGTGCTGGCTGCAGTCAGCATAGACTGGTGACTGACAGTGCGAGAACTAGAAACTGACTGGGGGATTCCAAAAACTGCTGTGTCTGAGATTCTGATGCAGGATGTTGACACGAAACGTGCTGTTGCAAAACTCATTCCACGGCTTCTGCTACCAGAGCAGAAGGAACATTGTGCTGCAGTTGCTAATGACTTGATTCAAACTGCTACCAATGAACCAGATTTCCTCCAGAAGCTCATAACTTTGAAGGGGACTGAGGCGTCATTGTCCTACGTACAATGCTTCTTGTGTCTTCTTTAATAACTGCCTCTCTTTTTCATAGTGCACGGCCGGATACTTTCTGGACAGCCTCGTATACTTAGGAAGTGATCGCCCTGATAAGTCTAGTGTCTGTCTGACATCACGCATAGTTACTACAATGTTATTGACTGTTTCCCCTGCTGTACCTTACTTTTTTGTTTTTTAAAGGATTGGGTAGAAGCACCCTTTAAGCAACCTGAATCCCATTTTGTTAGTTAATTTTAAAAATTTTTTGGAAGTCATGTGCTTACTGAAAATGCAAGTATACTTGTATAATTTTGTTAACAAGTGTCACCCCAATAAATTCGATGAAAAGGAAAAATGCAAGTACAGTACAAAGAACTTTTTCCTGAACTATTTGAGAGTAAATTGCCAACCTGATATCCCATTTCCCCTGAAGACTTTAGTATGTATTTTCTATAAACAAGGACATCATCTTATATGACCACAATATAATCATCCAAACCAGGAAAATATTCATGTTAATGTTCACCATCATCTAATCCTCAGATCCTACACAGTTCTTTACATCAAGAATTGCTTTTTGCCCATAACTCATTAGTTTTCTTCTGGAGAGTTCTAGAATAATCTTCCCTTGACTTTCAAGACCTTAACACTTTTGAAGATTACAGACCAATTATTTTGTAGCAAGTCCCTCAATTCTGGGTTTCCTGATCTTTATTTACTATTAGATTCTGGTTAGGCATTTTCGGAAGAATGTTACAGAAGTAATGCTGTTTTCTCAGTGCATCCTATCAAGTGTCCTATCAAAACACAGTTTCTGTTTATCTCATAACTGATAACGTTCACTTTAATCACTTGATTAAGGCCTTTTTTACACTATAAAGTTATTCTTTTCTCCATCACCATTAATGTGAATGTTATGTTCCTAATCTGGTTTCCTATTTATTTATATCAGTATGGACTCAGTATTTCCTCTTCTATTCAGTGTATTTTAATCCATTATTGTCATTATTCTGATGCTCACATTGTCCCCAGTTTGGCCAATGGGAGCCCCTTCATGCTGGCCTTTGTGTCCTTTTAACATGTCCCTGTTATTCTGTATTATTATTAGTACTTCATGTCTTTGGGCACAAGGAGATATTCCAGGCTTATCTGGAACGTTCCATTGCCTGTTTCTCCATTCTTGTTCTACTTAGCAGGGAATAGTGTCTAAATGCCAAGATTTAGGGTGTGTTTATTGCTGTTAGGGGCAAGAGTTGCTATTCACATGTGTATATGCATATATATGCATATATTCATATGCCTATTGTGGATCCTCAGTCCACAATACCTCCAGTCCAGCCCAACCCTTCAGGGTTCATTCCATATCCTCCCATTCCATACTTACACTTCTTTTCTCCAAGAGTGAGAAGCCTGGCTCCCATGCTTTCTAATTTATTTATTTAACAGTACTTTGGCTTTATTTATTTGCTTTTTAGTTAGAGTTATATTGCATCAACTGACAGATCCAGTAATCAAAAATTGTTAGTAATGGCACTGTTTAGTGATTCATTTTAAGGAAAAACGTGAGGATGAAAAATGCTAAATACTTTTATTTTTTAAAAATTACTTGATCAGCGCCCCTGTGTGTAACCTAAACTCCATTTTCTCCCCTGCACACTGGCCCTGGCCCTCACTCAGACTCGACTGTCACCTCCTTACCTGCGGACATCTTCCCATCCTCCTTAGGCTTGGCACCCGCGCTGACTCTCCCTCCCTGATCTGAGGGTGGGGCTGGATTGTTCTAGGAGAGAAAGGGAAAGACTTTTCAAAGTCTGGAGAAGCTGTAGTCAGTCAGGAGATACTTGTTTGGGGGTGGCGGGTAGAAGTTAGGAAACACACTACTGGACTCATTGTGCACAGTGTCTGTCTCAGACCTGGAATCAGCTATAGCTCTAAGTGGCCGTGGTTCCTGTTAGTGGGAAATCAAATTTTGATCACAACCTGGGCGCTAAGTTTGCTCATTACTACTGAGCGAATCATTGTTTCTAGGAGGTTTTAGTGTGCAGAGCAGGGGAACACTGCCCCCTTTTTCAAAGGGCAAAAACTGAGTTCATGTGACTATTTCCTGTTTATATTCAGGATTAGAGAATTTTTACTTACTGTGTTTGGCTTTACAATTTATAGCTGTTTATAATGGAAACCATGTTTTCTAATGAAGTCACATTACTACTTATCAATATTATTACTGACAAGTATAAATAGTTTAAGCATTATTATAGGCCTTTTTGAACTTAGGATATACAGGGTGCGGCCAAAGTACGTTTACAGTTATGAGTGCCTGAAACAGTTTATTCTTGTACTATTTATTGTATTATTTTCCATATGAACAGCCGTAAACCTACCTTTCCCCCACCCTGTGTACTCACACATAAAGTATCTTTAGAGAATTCCATCTTCATTCCCTTCACACTGTTCCCTCCTTGCCTGTACAGATTATGAAAAAAATAAAAGTAGTTTTCGGTTATTTTTCTAAGTTTTTTAAAAATATAAGCATGTCTATATTTACACTCTTCTCCACGTTCTCAGCTGAAGAGTTGCTACCTGACACTCTCTGTGCCGCCCTCCCTGGCGACCCCTCGGCAGCCAATCACTCAGAAGCGGCTCGTGATCTCCCTCCTCTGTTTTGACTCTGCTGCGGACTCTGTTCTAGGGAGTGCAGAGTTCATTCAGCCAATTCTCCGTCAGTGCGCCTGTACGCTGTCTCCAGTCTTTCGCTGTTGCAAATAATGCTGCAATGAAAAGCCTTGTGCATGTTAGGAATTTCTGCTAGTGTATTTCTGGGATAGATTCCTAGAAGTATGGGATCATTAGGACAAATGGTAAATTACTATTTTTGCTAGATACTGCCAAACACTCCTCCGTAGGACTTGTTGTTCTAACATTGTACAAACCCAGCAGCAGCATATGAGCAGAGGCTTGTTCCCAAGCTAGATTGTCAGACTTCTCTATGTTTTGCCAGTCTTTCTGGTGGGAAATGGTACTTACTGTAGTGTTAACTGGATCTCCCTTATTATGAGCAACTAAACATTTCCATGTTTATAGGACATTTTTATTTTCTGTGAACTAATTGCCTGTTCATATGTCTGCTTATTTTTTCTTTAACATTGTTGGTCTTTTCTCTATTTTTAGAAACTATTTATCCATTAGGGATATTGACGCTTCATGATGTATATTCAACTATTTTTATGTTCTCTTCTGTCTTTTGTTATGATGTTTTTGCCATGTAGACTTTTACAATTTTTATATGGTAAAACTTACTAATTTTTTTCTTTTTTGCTTCGGGACTTGGAGTCAGGGAAGCTTCTCCCGCTTTGACGAGGGAGGGACCCCCCATGCCTCCTCTCGTGCCCGCATTTAAATGTCCTGTTTGTAATTTGTCCGGAGAACATACGAGGAACAGGTCCAGTTCTATGTTTTTGATATGCTTTGTAGATTTTTTTGATACATGTTGCTTTCCAACAATTGCTGTGACTTTTTTAAATGGTACAAATATTTGACTTTCTAAATTTACCTTGTTTTATGGTAAATCCTTTTTGAATCCATGAAGGAATAAGAGAGATCTAAAGTTTTACGATCTTTGATAGCTCTACAAGATGAATGACTTACAAAAGCCCTGCAATCAGATTGAACATGTTCGGGAAAAAACACGGGGATATTTGGAACTGGGTAAGAATAGTAATTCTGCCCACATCAGAGCGAAGTTCACAGACCCATAGTTACAAAGATACAGCTCATTATAGTCTCTGCTTTAAGAAAAGACCCTAATGGGTGGCTCAGTCGGTTGGAGTGTCGTCCTGTGCACCAGGAAGGTTGTGGGTTTGACCCCCGTCAGGGCACAGACCTAGGTTGCGGGTTTGATACCCACATATGGGAGGCAACCAGTCAGTGTCGTCGTTCCTTCTCCTACTAAAATCGATAAACATCCTTGGGTGAGGATTAAAAAAAAAAAAAAAAAAAAGACCGCTATCATTCAACTCTTTTCTTGAGAAAAATTTCAAGAAATTTGCCAGTACTCATCAGAGTAGCCGTGGTAGTCTCCTCAAGCAGCCCAGCCCCACTTGGATCACATTTAAATTCTTTTCATGTTCCTTACCTCCTTCAGATTTTGAAATAGGAGTATGTGTGAATATGTGCGTATGAGAGACACCTAGTTAAAATTAGACTTTAAAAGCAATCTTAAGAAATGTTAAAAGGGATAGTCATGGAAATAAGCTATTAATTTTTCTAGACAAAGTAAAATTTTTCTGGACTTTTAGTGTTATGATTTTAAACATTTAGTCATAAGGTGATTGTGGGGATCTGTTTTAAAAAGATTCTTTATTGAAGACATTTTTCCATTACTTAGACTAGGTAGTCTGGGCTTTGCGGATAACTTTTTAAGAATAAAGCCCCACAGGCCGCAGCCACTCTGGGCAGCACAGACCTCGCTGGGCTGCCTTGATCGACGTTGCTGAGCACGGCCGTCCCCGAGGGCCGTGCAGTGGGGTGCGGTGGGCGCTGGGGCGCTCGCGTCGGCTCCCTTCGCTTCAAGAGTTAATCATGTCTGCAGGTGTGTTGGGATTAGCACTGGAAAGTTGTGTAAGGGGTTTTTCTTTCTTTTGATCTTCAGAGGGGGATGAAAGATAGCCATTAAACTCAAGGGATTAGGTCCCCTTTCTTTAAAGACTTTAGGTACCATAAATATTTCACTTTAGATGTAAGGTGAAGAATTGTATGCATCTGGGGGGAAGTGGGTGTTTTATATTACCAGTTAGAAGTGATCCAGTCTCCACTTTCAAATTAAATGGTCTTTGCAGAGACATTTTCTTCCAACCTAAAGTGTACTGAGATCTGAAGAAACGTGTATGCTTCTAGTTGGTAGTTATGCCTTACTTTTTCTTCTCATACTTCTAACCTTCTTCTTTCCTTAAGTGAGCGTCTTACCTACATTGTGCCTCATCCTCCTTGGTCTCTGCCTTGGGGTATCATTCCCATTGGTGCGCCTAGGAAACTCCTGGTTCTAAAGCTTTGGAACAACTGCTTTAAAAAATGACACCATGCTCGCATGTCTAGTGTAAGGGTATCTTCAGTTTTTTTAAAAAGCCTTATATCTTGTCTTTCCTTTAAATTAACGTTATATAGAAAAGGCCAGTGAGGTTCAAGCACTGGCAGCAGGAGTCCTGGGGATTTTCTTCCATGTCCTTTGTGTGCGTCCCTAGGGTGGTTGCGGGAACATGGGAAGCATTACTTCCTGTATCGGGGACTGTGTTAGGGTTAGGGCTGGGGTGGAAAGGGTGGGGTCTGGGTAAGTGCCAGCCCTGGGGTCAGCCTGTTAAATGATGGTTCCTTCCTCCCACCCCATATTACATAATCAGCCATGTAGGACAGATGGAAAATACATTTAGTTGGCCCAGTGGCTTTACTGAATCTATGTGATTCTGCATTTTGTATTTTGTCCCTGAATTTGGGGACTTACATGGTTGTTAGTATTAAGTTAAGCTCATGATTGTAGTTTCTGTTATTTGCTGTAACAAATGTGACAGACATTCCTTTTCCAGTGTTCCCTGCCCTCTTCATTTTGTTTTTATCTTTTTATTATAGAAAATTTGAGTGATGCATTACCAAACTGCAGGAAGTTACAATATGTGAGTTTAAACCCCCAAAGCATATATTAGTGATGTGCAGAAAGGGAAAAGTAAAATTTATTAGTAGGTAAATGAGATGAGCTAAATAAAGTACCAAATGAATTTGTTGAGTATAACTCATGGCAGGGGGTTTAATATTAAGGAACTCAGAGTCTCATTCTTGATAACACTGTCCACGTTTCAGGGTAGGGGTCTGCTCAGTTACTGCCTTAAGCACCTACTTCCGATGCTTCATAAAGTCATAGGAATGAGTCTATGTGGAAAGCTGATGCAAACGTTGGTCCTGGAATATTACTCTAAAAGAAAGACAGGGGTAAAAAGAAATTGTGGAGGTGTTGGCAACAAGCAGGAAAGGCGGCTCACAAACTCTTTGAAGGTCAATTAGCCAGAAAATGGGCTAAAGTCTGGATGCTGTACTGGGTTCCCTGCCGAGAATGGCCCCCGGGTCCTCAAAGCGCTCCTGCCGCCTGAGCCCAGAGACAATTACAGACCTCGAGGAGGTGCTGCAAAGGCTTTAATTAAGGGGCTTACTTACACCCCACTAAGTTTTAGAAATCAAATTCTTGTTTGTGCTTAACCTATGTTTCTTTTGTGTGGGCTTCGACATGTACTTCAACAGAGAACACTATTTTCCCCAAATCTGTTTCATCTTGGAAACCCTTTTACTGGGGTGAGTATAGCAAAACTGAAGTTTAATTGGTGTGAGGAACTGGAGGGAAAGTGTGCCGAGAGGCTTTTTGCTGGGGAGTGTTTTGGACTCAGGTAGAAAATCATGTATGTGCATCTTGGTGTGTCAGTATACCAGGGGCTCTGTTTGGGCTAAGTAGCAAGTGTACTTTGTAGAATTTGGATTTTACAGTTCCCATTCATGGGACAACATGACTCCTTGAATTGGCAACTTCATGTTTCTATATACAACAGGTTTATTTTTTCTTCAGAAATAATGTATGTTTGTTTGTGAGATAAAAGTAACCCTTATCCATTTTCCACCTCTCATTTTTCATATGCCTCAACCCTAGATTCCATTCAGATGTGACATCTTTTACTTCTGGAAAGTCACATCTGTCACATTGGATTGAAGCAGCGTCGGTCGCAGCTAGAGCGTTAGCATCGTGTGGCTCTGCCTGTGTTGGGAGCTGACTGGCCGGCGCCGCCCTGGGGCTGCGGCCTCGGGGTGCGCGCCCTTTGCTTTGTTAGCCAGGCAGTCCTCGCCTGCCTGCCCTCCTCTGGAGCCGTCCGTTTCTGCCTGCAAAGTTTGGTCTGAACTATGAAAATTCTTAAAAAGCACTAAGAAATGCTGGTGTTTTCATAACTTTAAATTTTCTTTCAGTATTTCTAGTTCACATACAACATCAAGTGGTATATTTTTGGATTTTCTCTGTACCCTTTCAGACTTGAAGGTGCTTTTGTAAGTCTTTCAATTCTGTTGGGAGCAGAGAACGTCAGCCTTGCTCTACCTGAACAGAGGAACCAAAAAGAAAATCATGAGAAGGGTTTCTATCATAATCTGACCTTGTTAGAAGTGAAAAAATGGCAAGAAAAAGTTTAAATTGTCATCACAGGTTAAAGTCTAGTTTCCTGTAAAGCGTAGCTGATGCAGAAACCCATTACTGGGCTTCCTCTTTACCCATGGGCGAGGGGGGAGAAGAAGGTTAGCCCTGGGCCAGAGGCCCGCGGTGCCGGTCCAGTTGAAGCAGCTCCTCCGCAGCGAAGGCGTCTGACCGGGCCGTTGAGGGGGCTAATGTGACTCCAGAGGCCCACGGGCTGGGCCGGGGGGTTCTGATACTTGTTTTTTGAATATTCTTATGCTTGGATATGTTTTAAATAATGTATAATAAGAATTTTTTTTCTTTGGGAAGAGAAAATTATATTTAGTGATATGAATATTTTTGTTTAACTGAGTACCTGTTAATGAACAGAGCAAAGCGTGGTCCACATTCCTGGGGTGAGGTGCCGCCGGCATTCTCATGCTTACTGACTAAAGAATAAGATTAACTGAACTATGCTAAAAAGTGCTGATTCAAAAAGTCTTATGAAGTAAAAATTCTGAATTCATTTCTCTTAGGCTTTATTTTGATAACACTGTCAGAACTAGCACATCTGGCTTAGATTCTGAAATAGTCTAGTTTTATGCTTTAGTTAAAATGAATCCAATCAAATTGGAATTTGAAGATAGATAAAAGGAAGAATTTTGGTACAGTGCGGATTCTTAAACATAGCAAGGTTATCAGGGAAGGTCTTGAAAATTTCTTTTCTGGTGGCCTTTAGGAATAGACTGGTGTCTTTTTCAGCTGGTGCAGGTCGTCGAGATGAAGGGCACAGCCGGGGTGGTAGGTGACGGAGGGACTCCCCGGCAGCCCTTCCTGTGACTGTCGGTCCGCTGCTTGCCACAGTAGCTGTATCCAGACTTCACTTACATGTCATTTGAAGATTTCCTTTATTTGGAAGGGGAGTTGCATTGTCTTTTAAGTTAGCTTTTCATTTTGATAGAAGTAAAGTACGCGGTCTCTATCAGGTTTAGCTATTCATACCTTACTGAGGCTCCGCATTATCAGTCCAGTTTGGTTTCTCTATTATTTTGAGTCCTCTTCCCACCCTTCTCCCAAGGGTAGGTTAGCGCACGTAGCCAAATAATTATGACCTTCAGATGCAGGTCTTTGAAATTCTTGCTTTAATAGATAGCGAAGCATAATTGTTTAGTTTTTTTTTCTTTTCTGCGGGGGGGTGTGAAAAACAGACCACCTTATATTTCAACCATGTTGCTTTGGGATTTTGAAAAAGTGATAAAACTTTTTCAGGAATAGAAACAAGCATCCTTCTGTGCTAATTGGGAGATACGTGTAATCACCCTGTGTTTCCATGGTGTCGTTGGTGCTAACCTGGCGTAGCCACCCCTGCCCCCCATTTCTGAATTTCTTCATTATGTTGACCTTGGAGCCATTAGTAGAGACTCAGCAGTTTACTCTTTCATAAAAAATGTACCCTGTCTGGAATGGCAGGCTGGAGGCTTGTGGCCCAGCTCTGCAGGGTATTTATAGTTCATGCCAGTAAACGTTACGGTTGGATCAGTGAGGAACTGTGGGCCCGATCCTTTTTCAAGTTGGTGGTGAGAGAAATGAGTCAGCATTTGTTGGTTGGTTGGTTGGTTGATTTATTTATTTAACATCAGTGGGGCACACAGTGTCGGTAAGCCTCTCTGGCACTGGTCATTTCGTGCACATGGAGTGGGCCTCTATGTTTGCCTGTTTGTTTTTAGCTGTTTAACTGTTTAAACCTCAAGAACGGTTCCTGGTTTGGTAAGACATAGCTGTGCATTGGCATCAAATGAAGAGAGAATTTTTTGCCTGTCTTGAAATAAATCATAGGTCAGCCCAGACTTGTTTGGGGCTGGCCTTGGCTGTGGTTTCACAGCCGATGCTCCACAACTGCTTAGAAAGCACCTTTTCCCACAGGAACGTGGGTTGCGTCCAGGTGAAAAGGTCTTTGTCTACTGATGCTGTGCAGCTGTGCTTCTCTCTACTAAGGCAGAAAAAGTCAGTGCAGAATTTTTATCCAGCAAGTATTACTTTGGAAAAACCTGTTTCAAAACAGGTTCTTCCTGTGCAAAGTCGTTGGTTTTACATTTCATTTTTCCCTTTGTCCTCTTCGGCCCTGTTCTGCATCCGGGCACAGCTCCCCCATGACTCCTGTCGGCCGCGCCCTTTGGCTCCCCTTCCTTCACCTTCTCACCGCAGGACCTGTGACAAACAGCCTGGGGCCCTTGCGTCACAGTTGCCCCTGACCTTTCCTTGTGGGGTTCTGTGGTGTAATAGCAAATACTTCTTCAGGCTAGAAGGTGTGAAGAAGCACTCCCATTTCCTAGCCTGTGGCTTAGAGAAGAATCGTTATTTTTAAAGTAGACTAGTGAGCTTTTAGTGTTAAATGTCTATTGATGTTTTTGCAGGAGAAACATTGATTTTTCTCTCATTCTGTTTTGCAGGCCCCGCTTTCTTCCCCGGGCGATGTGCTGAGATCTTTGTCAGGGGTCAAAGCGTTGGGAAGCTGGGGGTCCTTCACCCTGATGTGATCACCAAATTTGAGCTGACCATGCCCTGCTCCTCCCTGGAAATCAACATTGAACCCTTTTTATGAAGATGGGTCTCTGTTGTGCACTTCTCTCCCCAAGTGTCCCTTTCTCCTCCACTGGTGTCCTTTAGTCGTCCTTACAGGGAACAGCCATTGTGATTGAATGTTGAATAAAGCAGAAAGCACTCCCTGCTCTGTGGGCGGATACCGCCGTTTCTGCGTTAGGCCGGCTGCTGGTGCAAACAGGGACGTGGTGTCTGGGGGGAGCCTCACTGTTCGGTAGAAGCCCCGTGGTGCCCGAGAAATGCACTAGTGGAGGGCGGGATCTGCCCTGAAAATCAAAGAGGCCCCTCGGACGGATGTCAGTCGGAGCTGCACGCTGTGGGCCATGAGGGGCAGCGGGACGGGACCCCGTCCTTCCCCAGCGATGAGACGAGGCGGTTGTTGAGAGCGCAGGGGGAGCATGCGCCACACAACGAGGGGCTTCCAGTGTTCAGTTCCTGTACTTGACATGTGTTCATCCTTTGAAAATGATAACATAGCATTTTTAGAAAACCTTTAAGAAGTAGTGATGGTCTATAGTTACTGCCTCTGAAGTTACTTTAAAATGAAACAGAAAATCCACAACACATGTATTCAAAATATTTGAGAGTATGTAGTTTTTTTTTACTCTGATACTGAGACAGAATTAGGGTTCATGCACCATTAAAAAGGACAGGTTGATAACAGTGTAGTTTGAACATTAGGAAACATGAAAAACTTATTGCCATAGGCCATGCATTTTACTATAATCATTATTCTAAAAATCATTGTTTTAAATGCTTAATTGAGTTATTAGTTTCTGTCTTATTTTAGAGGGAGGCGTTAGAGCTTCTCTGAAGTTAAGTGTTTGCCAATCTGCTTTGGCCCACCTCCTCCTTTACTTCCATACTTTGATCTAGAATCCTCCAATAGGTGCCATCTATTGAAAAAAGCTGGTACTAATGTTGGAGAAAAGTGCTCAGTTACTGTTGTGATGATGTGAAACACAATAAAATGTAAAACTTGAAAGTATGTCACGTATAAATAGCCAAGAAAATAGACTAGAATTGATGTTTATGGAGCTTTTGCTGAGCCTCCTTCTAAGAAAAAACAGTCATACTACTCCCTCAGATAAGGACAGCAACGCCCAACTTAGCAGGCATTGTGAACATAGACTTCATCTATTCCTTCCAGTTCTGTAAGCAGATCCTCACAACATTTTACAAATGAGATGAGATATGCTCATAAAAAATGCTTGCCCAAAGGTTTGTATCCAGCATACATAAAGATTTCTCACAACTTAGTAAGACAACCCAATTTAAAAAAAAACACAAAAGATTTGAATAGACATTTCACAAAAGAAGATAAATGAAATAAGCACATGAAAAAGATGCCCAACATCACTGGTCATCAGGCAAATGCAAATAAAAACTGCAATGCATAGTGAAATGGCTAAAACGGAATAAACTGATTATAACAAATGTTGGTGAGATGGGAGCAACTGGAACTTCCATGCATTGCTGGGGGAAACATAAGTTGATAAAGCCACTTTAGAAAATAGTTTGGTGATTTCTTAGAACATGAATCATACATTTACCCTTTAGCCATTTTACCCCCCGTTTTACCCGTGTGGCTGTACAAAGATTTTTATGCAACTTCTTCACACAATGTTATAGTAGCTATAACCCAAATGTTCATCAACAGATGAATGGGTAAACAAATTATAGTACATCTGTACTATGAAACTCTTAAAAAAAAAACCGAACTGATACTTGAAACAAAACGAGTGAATCTCAAAGCACTATACAAAATGAAAGGGCAGACAAAAGGCTACGTGTGATTTCACTTATATGAAGTTCTAAAGTCAAGGGGATTGACTGCAAAGGGTTTAGGGGAAACTTTCGGATGGGAATGTTGGGTGGCCTTTAAGATGTAGGTTATGCCTCAGTAAAGCTGGGAGGAAAAAATGCAACACGTATTTTAATAATTTTGCACACCACCAGCAGATGCATGCATAGGGTAAGAGCATGGGTGAATCGTAGAGTTGGTGTGTCTGCTCAAGATGACGTTCTCCCCAAGGTTCGGGTTCACTATGGTGGAATTGTGGTTCGGGGTCATTTGAGAGCCATTGTCGAAGTGGGTGGAGCCATTAATTCTGTTAGCAGCCAGCCACCTGGGTATTTTGGGGATGTTCAGAAACTACTTGTAATAAAAAACCCAGTGATACTTAATTGTGTATCCCAGCATGAAAGGGGAAAGATCAATGCCATCCATCATGTGGATGTCTCTGTCCTCTGAAGCAGGAAGCAGTAGGAAGAAAAACAGTAATGATACCTTAGAAGAGGAAATGGGCCTTCAGCCAGATGGTCTGTCTTGTCCTGGGTGGGCGAGGTCTCTGAGCTGGAGCCAGAACAGCTGTGGGTGCTGCCAAAACCCTTTATTGGAGAAGACACACACCTTAGGCAGAACGGGAGCCCTAGTTCTGGAAGGGAAAGAGGAGAGATGCTTGTTCTCATTTACAGGTACCTTCTACCACAGCCCGACCTTCTGTGTGACTTCATATTTTCACACGGGGTCTTATTTTGACATTTAAATTTTTTAATGTATTGGTCATAGGAGGTGGGTGGAATGGGAATTCGGATTTACAGAACAAAAGACCACCAGAGAGATGAATGGGGTGCCCAATAGTTACACGGCTAATGAGGAGGATTGAGACACCTAATAAGGGTGACTTGGAGTTCATGATCATTCAGTGTTTTGTCATTTACCAAAACGTTGAGAGATTTTTACGTTTTTTTATGTAATACTGAAAAACAAAAAGTTAAAAATCACACTGCTGCTTTGAAAAACAGTACGAAGTAAGGTGCGCTGCAGTACGTCCCCGCTGGTACCAGTGTGGCTCGGGCTGTCTCTGGCGTTTCCCTTGTTTGGACTGTCAGCCACTGAGGTGCCCACAATTTGTGGGTCACACTCTTGCTGGTTTTAAGCAAATTTTCATTTTTATTTTACCTAGTATATGTGATGACATTTCTCTTATTAACATGACCCATTTTTCCAGCTCAGTACCTACAGACCTACCTCATTCCTTGAAGAGAATGGTGCAGTATCCTATTACATGGATGTCTGTAATTTGTTCAGCTGTTCTCTGCTGAGGACATTCTGTTGCTTCCAACTCTGCAGTTACAAACAGTGCTCCAGTGGACTTTGATACAGCTCCCCTGAAATAGCACTGACCTAGGGACCCCCAAAACTAGTCCTAAGGCTGTAAGACTGTAGAAATTTCCACATTTGCTGTCTAAGGGACATACTCACAGATGCGTGGGGTTACTTCGCTAGTTCTCAGATGTGACTTTGGTGCTTGAGCAGCGTATTTTCCCAGTCCTAGACATGCAGGGGATGTTGAGTGACATCCTCACCTTCTAAACAGGAGCAGCCTGACCAGGAGTCCACGAGCCTCGCTGCCATGGCCCTTGCTGTCAGCAGGGACAGCTCCTCGGGCCAGTAAGGGTGCTGCTCACAACTGTGCTTCTTGGTCCTTGCCTGTGCTTGTCTATAAACATCGCTAACCCCAGCGCTTGGGCACCGGCTTGGCCCTTTCATCCACTTTATCCAGAAACAGACCAGCAGCCTTAAAAGGGCACGGCTGCCTTCAGCAAAACATGCCCTCTAAATGGCCAAAGCTTGTGACACATCGGCTGTCTCC
The DNA here is from genome assembly GCF_021234165.1 of Pteronotus mesoamericanus. Classification (NCBI taxonomy): domain Eukaryota; kingdom Metazoa; phylum Chordata; class Mammalia; order Chiroptera; family Mormoopidae; genus Pteronotus; species Pteronotus mesoamericanus. The sequence goes on from NW_026555277.1 coordinate 5,664,019, forward strand.
CAAGTTATGGCTTATTATGTTTAAATAAAGAATAGGAATAGCTTTATATTACTGGGGCGGGGAGATAGAGGCCACCACATCCGATGAACTTCAAGGCAGCAGCGCACTGCTGAGACAGTCTGCGAGCAGCCCCAAGGCCCCTAAGCACAGGCGATGTGGGAGACTGGGCTTTCCTAGGGGAGGGCGGACCAGCCGAAGGGCCAGGCCTGACAAGTCAGGCCGTGGGAAGGGCCCAGCAGACCCCCAGAAGCTTGAGTTTCCACTGCAGCCGGCTTCCTTTCAGGTATTCTACTGCCCTCTGACTTTCCAGGAACAGAAAGGCTGACGGTAAACACCGCAGCAAGACTGTGGGTTGAACATGTCATCTCCAGCAAAGCATTAAATTGAGTTTTGTCTGGCTAAAGTCCTGTATGTTTTTTCTCCCTGTGACCCACACAGTGTGGTGAGAATATTCTCAAGGGCTACACTTGAGCTTTCCATTCCTCATCCATGAGGTTTGGCCTTGACTTCTATTTAATCAGGAACATGACGCGATTCTGCCTTAGAAACGAGTCCCCCCGGTGTTGGGAGGTACTTGAAAGAGAACCACTGCAGCTTTCAAATTAGTGTAGGATTCACCAGACATATGAACAAATCCATCCTCTCTTTAAAACAGAAAACTGAAGATGTTGAGGGTGTATGTGCCTGCTTGATGCCAAACCTTGTGGCAAAAGAAATTTTCTACATTCCACAAGTCATGGCTTTTTGTCATGAGGCACGAAAACATGCCTGCCCTGGGGCTCGCAAGGACCAGTTGTAAAGGATGCAAAGCTGGGTAAACATCCGTATTGGGCTGGATACATATAGGGTAGAAGACCAGTCAAGAAGGGTGGGATTCGGGACGTGTTCATTGTGTTGAGTAGAACATTTAACAAGGAGCACTTGGGGTTATCCTGAGGTGGGCAAAGTGAGATAAACCAGATGGAAGCAATAAGCCAAATCATGCTGGAGGAGGAGAGAGGGTGTAGGGGGGCTAACGGGAAACACTGGGCACAGCCTGTCCTGACCAGGCCCCAGACTGGCGTTCATACTGGACCACAGTGAGGACAGTCACAGCTCAGCTGGTCCTGACTTCCTCGTTGATTGTCAAGGGATTTCAGTATCTAGCTGATCCATACACCTTTCCATCTTTCTTTCCAAGGAGCCTCTTCCTACTTTGTATACCCCAGCTAGAAATCCAGGTGAAATATGCAAAACTGATTTTCAGGACCTTGGACATCAGCAGTGAAGGTCAGTGACCCCTGAGAGAGAGAAAAGCAAAGTGAGGCCTGTGATTACCCGGCTGGCCACCTGGCCAGCCTCTGGGCGGTGGTGTGGGGACGGGCCTCCAGCGGGTGAGACGGGGCTAGAAGGCCACGGCGGGCCGGGAGGCCAGGGTTGGCCAGGAGGGGGACGGCGCGGAGAGTTTTGCAGAGCCTCCCGCCCCGCCCATTGAGCCCAAGGTCTGGTACTGATCCGCACATGCACATGAGAGCACAGCCTATTACAGAGACGACCCGTAACCATCCACAAAGAACAGGGAACGCTCCCTGGAGCTCACACAGGCTAGGGCTGAAAACCCTCAGAAATCAGGAGGCAACAGGGAGAGTCCTCAGAAGGATTTTGCCCCAGTACCGGGAACATCAACTTTACACTAAATGTTCCTCTGGTTCCGCCTAATAAAGCTTAAAAACAAGACCCAGAAGAATCAAACTAGTTCCCAATAGTTACTGCATCTCATAACAAACCTTAAGAATATTTATAGTGATACAAAAATATCTAGCACCCAACAACATAAAAATTACAGTATCTGGCGTCCCATAAAAAATTACCAGGCAAGCAAAGAAGCTGGGAAATATAGGCCTTAATGAAGAAGGGTGGAAAACACTCATTCAAACATGGCATAGAGGATAAAATTATAGACAAGGATATTATTGTAACTGCATTCCAGATGTTCAAGAAACCAGAGGAAAGACAACAAGTTGAGACATGGAAGATGGATGTTTTGAATTCCTAGAGAAGAAAACTATGATGTAAGAGATAAAAAGGGGAAAAAAGCTGATAAAAATACTAATACCTATTTAATAGAATTAATTGACTTCATGAAAAAAATCATGTGAAGCTGTGTTTTTCGCCTCCACAGCAAAAATAGCTTTCCAGTGAAGTATTTTAGCAGTACCTAATTAAGACAGCTCAACTGACCTGTGTGGGGTGTGCCCTGTGCATAAGATACTCCTCCCACATTGCAACCCATCTGGTTCCCATGTGATGAAGACGGACTGCAGACTGGATGCCCACTCCCACTGAGGCTCACGGATGCAGGCAGATGGCATGACGGCAGCACCAAGTCACCCTGCCCCACCCCCAACAATCCGAAGCTATCTTTGTCAAGAGGCATTCACATTCTTTAAACCCCTCCACTGGGGAAGAATCTGGCTCGCGCTCCAACCAAGGGGACCCTGCTATCACAGCAACGAGGAACAAGGCCGGCAGATGCGCTGAGTGTGTGCATGAAAGAAACCTTACTGCCGGAGCGCCTAGCCGCATCCTTGCTTTTCTTGTTTGTTTTTGCATGCCATACAGACAGGCGTGGAGAAGGGAAATGGATTTGGGGCCTCATAGAGCTCCCTTGTCTCATGTGGCCAGTTTTTTGGAACGTAACATTCTGTTCATGGTTCACATTCAACTCTCATTCTTCATATGCATCCGGTACCTCGCCGAGTCTGCACCACAGGTGTGCCCCACTTTAAGAACACAGTGGATGTGTGGCGTGGCCACAGTAATTCATTAAAAAGCTTATGTTTCTAGGAATGACGAATTGCCATATGATTTTAAACAGCAAACCCCTCAGTGCACTTAGAATTCGAGTTTAAAAAGTCCAAACATGGGCAACTTTTAGAAAAACATCTGTTCTCAAAAAACGAGATAGGTCTACACACTTATTCCACTTGGTCCTCGTCAGCCTCTTACTGGAGAACCAGCGCTCCATTCAATGTCATTAAAGGGAGACATGGCACATTTACAAGTCCTCAAAGAGCCAGGCTCACAGCAAAATATTTTTTAAATGAAATTCCATAGGACTTGTTCAGGGAACTTAGCAAAGAGAGGAGGGAGGAAGGCACCAGGGACACAGACTGAGTCCCTGACTGCTGTCACCTCTGCTTAGAGCCAAAAGAGGACACGGGACGAAGCCGTGTCTGAGAGGGTGGGAGCCAGCGGGAACGGGGGCGGGGAAGGTGCCTGCTGCAGACTTGTACCCCAATGAGGAAAATGAAGGGAGACCGAAATCACCTCTGGTGCCACCTCCTCTGGAATGGTCCCATGTGGACACAAGGGAACGGACTAAGGAACTTCTCAGGCTTCCTTCCTGTTGCGACCTGGTTCTGCGATGTCAAAGCCCCTAGCTGATCCTGCCACCACTGCTGTTTCTACACACAGCCGTCGGCACGGGTTTGGCTGGGATCCTCCTCGCGACAGCTTATGGCTGGCGGTGTTGGGGGAAGGGCCCCCGGCACGCTGGGCCCTCGGTGGAGCATCCCCTTGCACCTGCTTCCCGTCTCGCACATCCTTGTGCCCACCTCACTGGCTCCTGCGCTCCTCCCACGAGCCTGCCTGGAGCAGCTGCAGCTCCCGCGCTGGAACTCACCCCCTCCTCTCAATCCCCACGGCCTCGCTATCCGCGCCCCCTCCCCGGCCCCCAACACACACACACACAGCCTTAACACTTCGAATTTTGAATTGTGATCCTCTGAACCTGGGTCTCCGCTCTCCTGAGAAAACGCCACGGGGCAGATGGGGCCTCATCCTGTGCCTCTGCCCAAGGTGCCCAGCATATTCAGCATTAAATACATAGTGTTCAGAGAACAAATGGGGTCCTCGCCTTGGCCTTGCACAGAAGAGTGGCAGCTTCCCATGCCATTTCACACAGCACATCTGTGGTGCTTGAAGGCAGAGCAGAGCGCCGCGATGAGGTGAGATAGGACCATGTCCACTTGGTTCAGCAAATAGTACACGCGTCTGTGAAAACCCTGTCATTACCTTAATTAGTGACAGCAATCATTTACCTGTCAACACATAGTGACATTTATCTCCAATGATGGTAAAAGGGTGCCCTTAGTATCAAGAAGTTAAGAGGGTATTGAGCATGCAAACGCACCCCTTCACTTCCTGCTACTCACACCTGTGACCGCTGGGGCACTCACCAACATTGGCATGGGACTGAGGTATGACGGTGACAGAGGACGACGTGGCCTGCTTTATATTGCTGTCCCCTCTTTCGGACTCAGGTCCAATAAACCCTGAGAAAAAAAGTCCAGAGGGGAAAAATCCAAGGGAGCAGAAACTGGCTTTTAAACACTTAATAAGGCAAAATTAAACAAAAAAATGATTTTATTTTTAAAAGAACAAATTTGCATAACAGTACATAAGCAAGACAGCTGAGAGCTTCCAAAATAGCAACCAGAGCACGTGGCCCAGAGACACACAGGCTTTGATGACTCTCGGGAAGCATCAGCCGCCTGTTGGGTGAGAAAGTCCCACATCGCAGTGCGACCAGCCGGCATAGAGCCGTGGAGCTGTAGTTTCGGAGCCTCCTCTATGCCTCTTCTGCGTATTCTGTTATGGCGCAGGTCTGAGCCGACCCAGTACGGAATGAGCACTAGTTAGAGTGATGGTTACAGAACGGATGCCCTGGCCAGAGCCACGGTGGGTTGAGGGCAGGATGGCGACAGGCAGGAAAGGGGTATGTGGTCCTCACCTGGCTTCTGCAGGGGCCGGTGATCCTGAGGGCTTTGGAGTCACAGGTTCCAAGTGCTGGGCTGGCCACAACCCAGATCTTCAGCCTATATGGGATACATCACGGTGAGCTTGACTTTAAAGATATTTTTTTAAAAAAAAAATGTGGATGGTAGTTGCATTTTTCAAATTTCTGCATCCTATTTTTTTCTTAGGTATTGATAATTTTTAAAAAATCATCTTTGACGTTCTTAGGTCAGGAGAGGGGTTTTGGACCAAGGCTGAGGGTAGACCAGCAGGGGGCAGTCTTTCCCCAGAGAGAAAATCAACGTGCCTTCAAGTAGACGAGGCAAGACGAGAAAGCCTGAGAGGGTGCGAGGCTCCCACAGTCTGGCAAGTGGATGGCGAGGGCTGGCAAAGCAGAAGCGCGAAAACTCAGCGTGGCCTCCGCAGTGCGGACTCTTTGGTCTCCCGTTGCTGCAATAACGGACTTGAAAAAGGGACCAACCACGGCGACCCTTGGCTCGTTCTTTAAAGTGCTACGGCTCGGCCCTAACTGTGCAAATACGCCCTGAATACTCATCATAGCTGACTGGCCTTCCTGCTGTTGGGACTGAAACAGAAGAGAGGGTAAAAATTTCATAGCACGCAAACGAATCGCCAACACCCCCACTGCGTGTGATGACAAAAGACACAAGTGGCAAAGTCTGGTCCTTTTGTTGGGTGGTTTCAGAAAAATCAACTGAAATAATTTTGCATAACTATCCAGTGGTTTGGCTTCGGGAACGGAGTTCCGGGAAGGTGCCTCATCCCTTGCCCTGGGTGGGAGGGCGGGGGTGCTCGTCAGCCGGGGTCTCCCCAAATGCCGCGCCCCCCACAACGCATGGTGCCCAGACACTAGTCAGTGTGATGTAAAAATAGTCGAATGGCATTTTCATCCTTGCCTTCTAACTGAAAAATGGGGGAAGTAGTTGAAGGAAGAACGGGATGTTTTACTGAAAATTATTCTCACGAAACTGGAGCACTAAGTCAACCACAGAAGCCCCTTCCAGCAGGGCGGCCGGGGGACACACTGGAGAGCAGGGCGCGCATGGTTTCCGTTTTCACGCTGGATGTGCGGTAAGAGCCTCGCTTTCCCGGCTGGTCTGCTTCCCCCTGCGAATGCGTGGCCGCCACGCGTTAGGGGTATAAATCACGGCAGCAGCAGCGCTGGACTGCAAAAGATACTTTGTTAGCTACATGTTTACACTAATTTCTCAGAAAATGGTTTCTGAGAAAAGGAAACTTGTTCCTTACTCCTAATAATCAAAGAGGAGCCCTCCAGAGAACCTTCTGGTGGGAAGTCACCTTTGTAGGTGTCTTGGGGACACACCCTCCGTGCAAAGGCTGTTGTTGTGTGTGGCTGGCTTGTTTTCCCAAAAGACGCTGACGTTACTCTTGCATTAATTACCCTGAAAATTGCCAAGAGGTAAGAGGTGGGAAGGCAGAAAGGGGGCCCCTGATTCTAGTAAGTAGATGAGAAATAGAGATTTTCAGAGAGTAACTGAGAGCTGAAGGAGCAATGTTCCGACAGGCCACATCCAACAAGTGGAGTCCCTCTGGGTCAGGCTCCAGGAATGATGTTCTCTGCTCTGCTCTTGACCCACTTTGACACGCAGGTGACATTTTGTAAGGAAGCAAGGAAAGCTGAAGATGGGCAGAGGGCTTATCCTACGTCACTCTGAAGCAGGGGAGAGCAGGACACGCGGGGAAGCCCAGGTGTACCGCTCTCGGGGAAGGCGAAGCCCCACCCGCCTGGTGCGAGCAGCCATGGGTTCCATGGATCAGAAGAGCATCCCAATTGTGTCTAGAGTCCCCCAAAGTGTTCCAACCTGGAAGGTCAGGCCTCTGTTTCAATATTCACACCTTCAATATTCACAGAGACTGGGACGCAGCCCATTTTGATCGTAACGGCAAGAAAGTCGCCCCAAGGAATGCAGCTTTACAGGGAGCCACCCTTTCTCCAGACCCGCGGTCCCATTTGGGAAGTGAGACTCAGTGCCAGGTGAGGTCCTAACCGAGGAGAAAAGCTCAGCCTCCAGATCTACCCCTCCGTCCGGAGCCCGGTGTGTGGCCCACTGTAACCGCCAGCGCGTGGCGTGGTCTGGAGTCCGAGTGCACAGACAGGGAGGATGGGGACCCTTCAGGAGCCTGACTGTGGGTTTTCACCTGGCTTCACGTACGGCATGACCCTTCCAGGCTCATGGCTCCTACAAGACAAGCTTTCCCTTCATACAGCAACAGCATTTATCGTGGCTATCAGCAAAACAGACATGTGACTTAAAGGAATTTTTTCAAAATAAAATGTGTTGTCCAGACTTGCCCACCCAACATCTTTCCTGTGTCTTGGCTCTTGTCCAGTGGGCTCGTTTCCAGCCGCCCGGGGCTCAGAGTAACCCTAGAAACCTGTGCAGCATGGGCACAACGGTGGTCGCGCAGATGCCGACAGACGTGTAGGTGACGAACTTATAAGGCACTTCGATCTCCAGCCTCTGCCTGGCCTCCTTGTTTCTGGCGACCACCTTGAACCACGAGTATAATACTTGCAGCGAGAGCTTTTGCACAAGTTGACGGACCAGGAGGATCAACACTATTCCCACGGCAAATTTGGTCAGACCCAAAACCAACATGCCAGTGGTGAGCGGTGGGATGTGCTGGACAACAGGCAGAGAGTCCGTGGGCTCAGACACGAGCTGGAAAAAGTGGTTGATCCAGAAGCCAATGGTCACCCCGGCCCCGGCGGCCATAATGGTAGTGGTGTCGGCTCTGGTGGGGCTGTAGTAATCGGACACGGGGTAGTTGTAACACAAGAAGAAGGGGACCACTATGGCGCACACAGGGAAGAGGGGGCTGGCCGAGTCCAGGTGGTCGATGAGAGTCCAGGAAGGGTAGGTGAGGACAATGAGGACCGCGGTGATGAGGACGCCACCCAGCACATCCTGTGGGGAGAGAAGAGAACGCCATAAGCCAGTGAGAGCTCCCCTGTCTGCAGGTTTCATGCCGTCCCAAATATGGTCGATCTGATATGCAAAATACATTTTTTAAATACAGTCGTTTCATTCTTAAGTACACCTTTGAAAAAATGAAGAGTAGTAAAAAGCTGAACATAGGAACAATACAAACAAGAATCGTGCTATGCACGTGATGCATTTTCTTCCAGTTTTTCTGTCTTTTGGAAGAAAGTCTATATTTTTCTTAATGCACAGCTATGATCACATGGCTCCTTCAACCTTCTATTCTTTTTGAGTTCATGTTACATGACAAGTACAGTCATGATCCTCACAGAGGTGACACTGTCCCTTCCTGTCCTGCAGGGCTTGGGGCAATGGGTAAGTGGGTGGGCGGGGGTGGGGGCGGGAGGAGGAGGAGGCTGGCACAGCCGCAGCCACGCACCTTGCGCGCCGGGCCCCCTGTTTGGGGTGGTCTGAGAGGACCCCTGGGTGCGGTGGTGCCAGGCTCCAGCACGCCACACCTCCACCAAGTGTCTGCACCATGCTTGCTTTAACCAGTTCTCCTCTACGGGATTTTAAATGGCGGTTTCCTTTCTTCCTCCTTCCTTTCCTCCCTCCCTCCCCTCCTCCTTTCCTTTCTTTCTTAAATGCCTGTTTAAAATGTCTCTAACTCCTTAGTGTCATCCATCCTCTTTTTCCTTTAGTGTTTCCATTGCAAAATCTATTAGAAGATGAAGCCGATGTCATAGTGGACGAACACATCTAAGTCAGAATGAGGAGCTTGCTGCAGTGTTCTTACCCAGTTTCACATGGATTGTTTTGAAAGTTTACAGTTGAAAAATTTAAAACATTTCTCCCAATGCATTGGAAAATCTGGAAGATACCAGAAAGTCATACATATGCATTGGAGGAAATCTGGAAAACATTCTGAAGTCTAAGAAAAAAAATAGATCTTTATTTCTACTCCCTAGCGTCGACCATGTCTACAGGTTGGCATGTTGCCTTCCACTCATTTTCCACATAGATATAAAATAGAATTCTGAAAGTTTCATGTTTCACTCTATAATAACTTCATTATTTCTCTTGCTTACTTTGTAATAAAATGACCTCTCAAACAATGGGTGAGAATTAGACCTTAGGAAAAAATTGCTGAGGCTACAGCGAATCTGAAGATTAGGAGGCATCCATTTGTCTTTCCGGTGAGCATGTACAAGTGTCTGCTATGTGCCAGACACAGCGCTAGAGGATCCAGTGTGAGCAAGACAAATAGAATCTGTGCCTACGCAGAACTTACAGTCTAGCAAAGAGACAGACAGGCGGTTCTGTTACTTAAGAGGGAGCAAGGCTAGTTTGTGTGGGCCTTGGTGGTCCTTTGGGGCTGGAGAATAGAGGACAGACACAGGCAGGAGACACCTCCTACAAGGCCCTGAAGTCCAGCCCACTTCATGAGGATGACATCCTGTGGGGAAGTGAAGCCACTGAAGTAGCTCTCACTGGGTACCAACACAAGGAGATTTTCACTCTTAAAAGATCATTCTGACTGCAGTGGGGAGAGCAGATGGAGGCGGAAGAGTGGACGGGGTTCCACCTGCTTCCTCAGAGGCAGCCTTGTGGTCCCGCTGTGCTCCATGTGGTACCTGGGACTTCACCTGCCCTCCCTTCTGCCCTCACCTTTCTCCTCAGTCTTCCCCTGGGGGCAGGCTTCATGGTCTCTGTGGTCTCCCTTCCCATGATTCCATTCCCCATGCCTAGGAATATGCACTGATGTTGACTTATTTTTGGAAAAAGGAAAAAATCCTTCTTTGAAGCATCCTGATTACCAAAATTAAACCACACTCTTGGGTTACATTTTCTATACCAGTTGCCTATACTTCCTCAACTTGAAACACAAGTGCTGTTTAAATTCCTATGTTTAGATGATACACCATTTTCAAAGGCCACTTATAGACATTCATTGGTTGTTTCTTCCCCCAATAGCCTCATATTTTCCCTTGGGGATCCACAACGTTCTGGGAAATTATGGAATTGAAGCACATGACCTAGGTAGGCCAATCAATACATTGTATCTCCTGGTGACAATATTTGGTGTAGCAGTGGCCGTGTGACTTAACCTACCCCAATCAGAATGAGTGGTAGGGCTTTGGCTTGGAATTCTTGGAAGGAGATGTTCTTCTGGACACTGTCCTGTGGGTTTATACCCTTTTATTTAGCAGACTATCTATCTATCTATCTATCTACTTTTAGAGAGAAGGGCAGGGAGAGAGAAAGAGGGAGAGAAACATTAATGTGCAAGAGAAACACTGATTGGTTGCATATGCCCCAATCGGGGACCTGCCCACAACCAAGACACGTGCCCTGACCAGGTATCGAACTGGCGACCCTTTGCTTTGAAGGCCAATGTTTAACCCACTGAGCCAGGCTGTCCAGGGCTTGGATACCTTTAATATTCAGCTTTTATTAGTGTTACCCTGCACCATCCTGGCTCTTCTCTGACCACTAACAAGTCTCTCCTTTAGATCTTTCTGTTTTCACATCCTAAACATGGGTATTTCCATAGATTCTGTCTTCAAGCCTTGTGTGTTTTCTCCCATGAGTTTGTGTAGGTCTACGGCTTCATCTTCCATTCTCTATCTGTGTCACTCTCAAATCTAGGTCTTCAGGTATCTCTCTCAAACCTGGGTCCTACATTTTTTAATGGAATGCTTCACATTTTCATCCAGATGACCCATCAGCCCCCCAAGCCAACTCATCTGAAATAAAAATCACAGACAACCAAACAAAAAAATTAGTAAAGGAAATGAGCATTCTATAGGAAAGGAACTATGAATGCCCCTTAAACATATGGAAATGTACTTAAACTTACTAAGAAGAAATGAAAATTATGCTAAGGCCAAATTAAAACTTATGTTCACACAAAATCCGGACATGAATGTTTATAGCAGTTCTATTAATAACAACCCAAACCTGGAAACAACCACAGTGCCATTCAGTGGGTGAGTGGGTAATCTGTGCTACAATCATACAGCACAACATTTCCCAGCAACGACAAGCAGCCAAGTAGTGGTGCCCGCCAAGAGCCTGAAATCTCCAGGAAAATCTGCAGAACAGAAAGAGCCCATCTCTAAGGGCTACGTACTGTATGGTTCCATTTATATGAGATTCTCTAAAGGATACAACCACAGTGATGGAGACAGGCTCGGGGCTTGCCAGGGCCCGGGGGGAGAGTGTGAGTACACAGGGACGGCACGAGGGAGGCTTTTGGGGTGATGCCGTTGACAATTCATAGAATGATACACCAAAGTAGTCCATTTTACTGTTAATTTAAAAAATAAATTTAAAATTGCATTTCAAACAAAATTAAAAGCTAGCGGGCTCTTTGACACTGAGTCACACTGTTGGGTGTCTGCGGCTGTGTGACCAGCCGTGCCCTGGATGCCGAGGTCCCCAGCGTGCACCCTCCCCGCCCCCACCCCCACACACACCATGCTGAGAACGTATCCCTCGCCCGGCGTTCCCAATAATCCAGAAGTGTGACAATATTCTGTTGATGAAACGGGGGGCGGGCAGGGGCGGGGTGGGAAGGAAGTTTGTCTATTAGTCCTATGAATGCAGAATGGCCCAACCCTAATGGGGAGGAACTTGGCAATATTTAAAAAATGACAACGTCATTTAACCCCTGACCCACAGTCTCAGTCTGGGACTGGACCACAGAGATACTCTTGGCCCATGTCTGAAACGAAGCATTTACAAGTTGTCCATTGTAGTTTGCTTGTCATGGCAAGAGACTGGAAACATCTAAGTTTCGCCTACAGGGGCCAGTTCAATCTGCCCACGGTGTGGTCACGCGATGGAGTGCTCTACAGCTGGCAAGGATGGGGAGGCGCTAACATGGAATTTTTAAAAAGCATGCCATTTTAAAATGGTGGGAGACGAGATACTTACATTTTTACTTGAATACACAAAACGGGTTCATTTAAATGGAGGGACAGAGTTGGAAAGTAGACTTTTCTTAGGTACCGTTATATGTCTTTTGAATTTTATATCACGTAAATAGATTGCCTCTTTAAAATACATCAGCGAGATAAAATTCAGCCTCTCCTCCAAACAGGCCCTGCCTTTCAATTCCCATAAAGAAGCGGGGAATCCCATGAGGGCCCAGCAGGGTCTTCTGCAGGGAACCGGAGGTGGAAGGTAAATGTGTGGGGGCGAGGGCAGCCTGCCAGAGCATCACTTGCTGACGACTGAGGGTGTCTTGTCTGTGTGTTTTAAAGGAACATGCACTTTTGAGGGGAGGGAGAAACCAGGCACGCTGAATGCAGCACCTCAAGAGCCTCTCCGCTCCCGGCCGGGGGAGGAGATCCTGCACTCAGATCATCGTCTCCCACAGCCTCACGGGACGTCACATCCGAGTCCTAAGGAAGTCGGAGAGGATTCAAGAGTCATTTTGCCTCCATCTAGAAAACACGGGTAGATGCTCCTGCTTTGAAACCTCTCTGGCAGAGGGCTCTCCAAAGGGAAGAATCTATTCTTTCTTGAACCCTACACCACAGTGCTTCCTGGGGGCACTTCTGACCCCACCTGGCAGCTCAAGGGCAGAGCAGCCATATCATCCACTACGGCCCTTGATTCAAAGTCATGGCCACTGACCTGCGCTGCCTGGCGGGACAGCTGGAGAGAGGCTGATGACATGCAGGCCCGTGGGAAAGGGTGCTGTTGCAGAGCAGGGACTCAGAGCCACAGCAGCCTCTCATAGACCAGCGGGTGGGACAGGCATCGCCAAGGTCAGGGGGCTGCTGGGCCTGGGCCGCAGTGGGCAAGACGCAGGTGCCCGGGGTCATAGCCGAGGTGAGAGCAAGGGAAACAGCAAAGCCATCCCGACACAGGGGCGTCAGACAGAGCGGCGCTAGTTGTAGGGGTGCTGTGGGGGTTCACCTGAGACTCCTTTGGAAAATTCAAGAAATATTTTGTGGGGGCATTTCTATGGGGGTGGGAGTAGAGCGGTTTGCAGTGGCTCGGCAGGCCTCAGGGGAATTCTGAGATACCTGTTTCTGTTGGTGGCACCCCTGGCTCCCTGGTCGTGGAGCCTCAGAGTCCTGCAGGCCCCATCGGACTGCTCCCTCCTCTCGGCACCCGTGTCCGCCAGCACCCAATGTGGCCTGACTCCTCTCCACCCATCCACAAGCTCCCCTTCCTGCCCTGAGTTCAGACCTTCCTTCCGCCTCCTGCCACTGTCCTCCTGCCCCGGAATCTCCTGCCCGCCTTCCTGATGGCTGTTTCAATAGCAAATGCCCCAACGGGACCGTGCACGGGAATCACTTGGGAGGTCTGAAGACACAGCTTCCGGGGTGGGGGGCCCTCTGGTTCTGATCTGAAGGGTGGCCCAGGAGTACGCATTTCACACTCCAAGGAGATGCTGACGCAGCGGGTCTCAACCGGACACAAACTCTGAGAACCACTAGCCTGTCAATCAGAAGTCAGAGCCTTGCATGCTGTGGGCTTAATGAAGCGATCATTCCAGGGTTTCTTTCTCACTACTTTCTGGTCCAGTTAAGTAGGTCTACCCGCTTTTCCTAAACATGCATCAGAGAGTTTTGTCACCATACTTTTGTCCTTTTATGTAAACACACTTTAACCATCTCTATCTAAATCTTATCAGTTCCCTTAAGGCTCAGCTCAAAAGCTACTTCCTTCCCCAAATATCTCCACTGTATCACTGCAGATGGAAACGCCCTCTCTGTGGACCGAACGTGAAGGCGCTGTGCCTTCTATTGCCTTTGCTGCAGGTCCTGTGTTCACATGCTTTGCCCCTGCGTGGATTATAAAACTCCGGTCAGTAACGATGAGTTCTCCTGCATGATCGCACTATTCCTCCAAGTTCCCAGCATGGGGACTCACACGCAGCAGACATGCAGTCCCAGTGACTGGAGAATTCAGTGCCTTTCTCTTATCCTGACTATCCATGGTGTGTAACATGCATTTTTCGACACATCAAGGAAATGTGTCTTTCCTTCCCTGTCTTCCTTTGTAATTGCAGTTATCACATTCCCAGACACCTGGTTGAGATATTCTTTCTAAGCTAATTCTGTTCACCTTCAATGCTGCAGGAGACTAGACTATTTTGGTCCACAGACCCAGCATTTGAGACAAAAGTAATTTCAGTCAAAATGGCTGCTGATGTAGATTTTTTTTCTTCTAGCCACACAGTTGGGTTTTTATCCATAAAAGGTGATGAAAAGACAGTTAGGTATTTTTGTAAGGAAAATACTTGAACCATCACTCATGAGATTTCTAATTTGGGGCTCAGTTTCTCATAAAAAACTACTCTAAACAGCTTCTAAAAATAAGAACCGTAGTGCTTGAAAATTCTCGAGCAGCTTTCTACATTAATTTTTTTCAAGCTACTAAATTCTATAAAAGCTCACAAATCTCCATCTTGGAACTGGGCCTGCTATTTTGTTTTTGGCAAATTTGAAATCAGGAGGTGATTTCTTTGGAACTGCATGCATGGTCATGTATTCGGCACAGTTCACCAAAAATAAGATAAATATACATACTGTTTTCTTATCTAATGACATAATAGGAACATTTTCCAATTGAAAAGATACATTTCTGCAACCTTGGGTTTTGGGAGTTTTTTTGTTTTTCATTTTTGTCTTTTTGGTTTCGAAGTAACCAACCATAGTGAGAGATATCACACAGAACACAAACTTGACATAAAGGATGATCCTAACTTCATATAGTATATAGTGTGCATGTTTGGGAAGATAAAATGCTGAGTGCTTTTTTCTGTTTGGATCTTACAGGTGATGGTTATCTTGTCCATGCTTTGCAATATCCTCTAAATTTTCTCCAGTCAATGCCTATTAGTTTTACTATAATAAAAGTTAATCGAGGAGAAGAAATGAGGATGTTAAAATCAGAAGTTTCAAAACAGACAAAAATAGATATAACTAGTGCTTATAAATTTTGACATTATGCCAAAAAATGACATGCCCGCAAGAATGTATATGCTAGTAAGCATGTCATTCCCCCATGATGTAAGTAACATTTAAACCAAAGCACGTAAGATACGTTGCCAGCCCAACCTTACAGATCATAGCATTTGAAATATAATCAATCTTTAATTCAATTTACCATCCAAGGGTCAAAGGAGGATTTCTGAATTGTTTGAAAAGAAATCATTGCATGAAACTAACATTTTCTAAAGATAAAATGCAGAAAGATCTAAATCCCCTTTGGGTTTTGTACCTATGTTCACTTCAGTTATAAAACTTAGTTTTCAGATAAAAGTTTAAGCTTTATTATATCTCATTACAGGAAACAATAATATAGACAAAAGGTGTTCAGAAAAGAATGCTAATAGAGCCTTCCCAAGCATCAGAACAAATTTTAGCAGAGGCTTATATAAACACACGAAAAAGTGTCCTTATTCTTGGCCAAACAGAAACACTCCTGGTAAACATCCCTAGATACCTCAACCACAGTCCCTAACCCCAAGTGTCCCAGCATTTGTGATTTCTGACCCTACGTCACATTCCCACGTGCAGTTTACAGCGACACATTTACATTCCATCTCCAAACGTCCCTAGTGAGGAATGCTTTTGAGCAGTGACCAACACAACACCAGATTAGCTAACTAGAAAGAAGGGGCCCGAGCAGACCCATTCATTCAATTGTTCGGAAGGAATGCATTCAGATCTTGGAACTATTTATGCTGGAAACTCTATGATTCTGGCACCTTCCCCTCTGCTAGGTCCCCTGCTGAGAATGTGAAGCGCCCTCAGCCCTCGGTTGCCTGTGCCACTGAGCTGAGGCCAGGAGCTGAGTGAAAGCCAAGGCCCACTTATTTGTAGATGCGGCGAACGCTCTAGATGTGAGCAGAGCCCAGTATTCAAACAGATTAAAACATCATTAACAAAAACCAAGGCGCCCCCCACTCCAAAAACAGTCTAGTTTTCCTAGAAAATAGTTTGAATTTATAGATCAATCCATGTTTCCTAGTGAACACACTCAGAGTACTTCCTCTTTTCCCTGCTAGCTCACAATTAATTGAATTTCTGAGAATAATGCAGATGAGATTCCATAGAAGCAAAATGGCAAGAGGGGTGCCTTCTTCATAAATATGAATGTAATGATTGCAGAGAGAAACCTGCATGTCATGTAATTAGCACATACATGGGGGGGAGGGGGAATGCCTATGTTAAAAATACTATTTTCCTACCGAAACACAGCAGCGCCCACGGGGATCTGAAGCAGGAAGCAGATCTTCCTGGCCACGTGGTGTGAGCGTAAGCACCAGAACGCCCTGACCTTCCTGGCCATGACTGATGCCTCTCCTTTCTGTGTCATGAGGGCCCTCGGAGCATCTCCATGATCCGAGCACAAATCTATCGCTCAGGATCCCTAGGCGTCAGTCTCTGGTGACAATGAGAAGGCTTTGGAAAAAGACTTTCTGACAACTCACTGAAGCTCAGGAGGAGCTCTGTGGTTAGAAAAGGGTGCGCCAGTCTTCGCCTTCTGCAACTTGAGGAGAAATGCCTGCTGGGAAAACTAACTATATTTAAACCTTCATGAAAACTTATGGTGACACTTAAACAAAAGTAGGTTTTCTCTAAGAGTGTTAAGAAAAATTATACAACTTGGATGTAAGACAAAAAATATTTCAGTGGCATATGGGGGCAAAGGCTACCCACAGATTACAGAAGGGAAAGCACTTACTTCGTTTAAATCACTGTTTACTATTCATTAAAGGGCTCAGACTTAGCGAAGGGACAGCCAACGGAATTTGTTTGGCAGCGATGCAAATAATTTCTGTTCACTGGAAATGACCCCAAAGGTTACAGTTTGTAGGATGGCAACCAGTTTTGTATATAACCCAGCAATTTTAATGTATGATTTCTTCATTAACATTGTAAATATTTAGTTCTTCTTTACGTCTTATTGGTTCCTTCACTAATTAAGGAGTTGAATAAAATCTTTGATACCTATGCATTTTATATTTGGGCAAGAGTTATGATTTTACCATTTAAAGATTATGCTCTAGCAAGTAGATACTTATTTGTGTTTATTCATATGACTAATTATCTTCAATGTTTAAATATGCATATTTCATACAATAGTAATTACAGTTTTTATCCTGTTTTCTTTTGTGTATTCTCTCTAGTGGCACTGGTGTGCTAACAAAGTAAATAAGGCAGGTATTGTGTTTCTTAATGTGATGATACAATAAGGTATTAGCCTATGCCTTTATAGTATTAACTAGACAGGTATTTAGCTGTACTATATATTTCTAAATTCTATTCCATATATAGCATGAT
Source organism: Pteronotus mesoamericanus (assembly GCF_021234165.1). NCBI lineage: Eukaryota > Metazoa > Chordata > Mammalia > Chiroptera > Mormoopidae > Pteronotus > Pteronotus mesoamericanus. The sequence continues at coordinate 5,681,078 of NW_026555277.1, forward strand.
TTAAGAAATATCACTTGCTTGTCTTGGCTTCCCAGGATCTAACAAGTTCAAACAGTAGAGCTTCATGAAACAGACAAAATTCCCCCACCCGTAATTTGCATTGATATGAACAGCTTTAGCAGGTCCAGAGGATTGTGACATTAGATGGAACGAGCTTCCAAGCAGGTTATGACATCTTTGACACCTGCTAAGCAGCTTGCAAGAATGACAAATGCAGGGAAGGGCAATCTGCTAGAAGACACAAAAGACACTGTCACACATTTAAGTGGTTTTTCTTAAATGTGGATGGGCAGAGGGGCCTCTGAGAGACAGGAGAACAGAAGAGAGTCATGTTTGATGCAATGTCATTGTTGAGCATCCCATGCAGGCTGAAATTTAATTGACATTGCGCCATATTTGCTCAGATGTGAGTGGAACAGCTTCTATGCTTTCAAACTACATCTTGCATTAGAATCTGTGGTAAACTTGTTAAAAATGCAGGTTTTGATTCAGTGGGTTCAGGTATGGCCTGAGAGTCCATATTCCTAACAAGCCCCCAGGTGATGCTGAGGCCGTGGTCAGGAGACCCCACTGAACGGCGAAGACTATCTCTCCTCGCTTAATTGGGTGGGCCAACGCAGGCTCCCCATGCTGAACATGGCGGGTCTGAGCTTCCAGAGGGCTTTTTATGAAACACATAAAGTAATAAAAACTTCTGAATTACAGGAATGCCATACTTGAAAGTGATAGAACAACCTTTAAAAATCCTAAAGTGATATTCTGATGTAGCAACATCTGTGCACAAAGAGGAGTAAGAGAAAGGTCTGAAAATTCTTTGTACACCTGGTGATGTGAGTGTCACATTAAAAGCAAAGGCAAATCTCTCCCGGTCCTTTGTCCCGGACCCTGGGGCATGTGGGCTTGAACCCTGGAGTCCTGGCTCCTGGGGCCAAAACAGAGCTCCCTGAGCAGACACTTAGCAGTCGGGATCACACTATGAACTGGGGATTACCAGACACTTAAAAATATCTGTCTTGTTTGGCAGACTGTGCCATTAATGTCAAAGATGGCCATGCAAGGTTTTTGATGGGGCTGGACAACCTTAGTGACAGATGTGGTTGCTTCCTTGTCATTGTGTGTCAAGTAAAAACAAAGTAAAGCCATGTACTTTTATTAAAATGGAGACATGAGATCCAGATACAGCGAGGAACAAGACTGTGGTCCTCAGGTGACCCTTTGTTTTCGCAAGTGTGGCGAGTGCTCAGGGGTGTGGAAACCAAACTGGGCCAGAGCTATGCACAAGAAACAATTTTATGGAGATTTCAGGGGTTGGAAAATTCAAATAAAGTACAGCACTTACAGGAAGCCCTGTGTGCATTTAAAAACATGATGCATAAAGTGTTTATTTCCTTTCCCAAGGGAGCATGTTTTAAGGAACATTCCATCAGAGCTTCGTAAACACAGGCCTCAGTAACATTTTGAGATTAAGTTCTAGACTATTAGCTGATATTCAGAGTATAAGAGGCAAGGAGCTACTTCACTCCTCTGGCTCTGTCTGCGGGGCCCCATTAGTGTCTATCAGGTTGCCGACGGGACATACTTGAGTCATGAGACCAACTCCCAGGCAGTTTTATGGCTGATGGACGAGCGGCCCATTTGCCCTCTGTGGCTAGTGAGACACTACCATTTCTCTCCACAGGCAACACAGCCCAGCTCAACCCCCTGAACCCTCAAGATGAGTTTCTCATCGTGAGACAGCACCACCGAGAAGGAATGGATGGGTATTAATTTTGTTGAGAACTTGGGTCCCTTTTCAATCAGATTTGGAACATAGGGTTATAGCAACTAAGAAGAATGCTTCAAATCAATGATGGGGGAGTTTTTAAGTCGATTCCCAAACAAGAAAAGAATAAAAGTCTAAGCTCTTTGAAACTCATGTATTTGTCTTATTGCCAAAATCCATATTAAATGTTAAAAAGGAAAAATACACAGTGCAAGGGAAGAAATCATAAGACATGCAAGTACCCAGCTGGAGAAGAAGAGTTATTGTTCATAGCAGTAAAGTCTAAAATGTTCCTTTTCTACTAGGAAATGAAAATAATAATATATCTCAAATATTTATTTCTTCACTCAACAGCCATCATGCTCTCTTATTTTCAGTTGGCTATTACATCCCAAGAAATACACTAGAATAGAGGAAGAATAAGATACAGTCTCCATCCCATAAACAAAAACAGCTTTATTGTTTTTGTTAAAAACAAGTCAGCCTCACTATTAAAAATTCATTTCAGAGCTCTCTGTCTATAATCAACTTTCCCCCTGCCCCACACACATAATTTTACAACTAATGGCATCAGACTATATAAGGCCTTCTATATTCTGCTTTTTTTCATTACAACTATGTCACACGCATATTTTCACGATTATAGAACTATGTGACTTTCATGGCTATATAACATTCCACTCTACATAACTAGATCTAATTGATAGACATTTAGTGTAGTCTCACTGTTTGCTATTAAATACATTAACAAACATCTGGAGGGGTGGTATAGTATGGTAAATAAAGGCATAGATTCTGAAGTGAGACTGCTTGGTTTTAAATCTCAGTTCAGTCTCTTACCAGCTACGTCATCTTGATCAGGTTACTGAATCTTAAAGACTAAGCTCATCTGTGAAACTGGAGTGATAACAGTACCTCCCACACAGGGTTGCTGTAACTACCCTGTGAAGAAATTCATACATGTAAAGCTCTTAGAACGGTGCCTCACAGATCCTAAGTGCTTTAGAAGTGCTTGTTACTATTGTCTTTACTTTCATATTTGTGCAATTATATACTTTAGAGGAAACTTCTAAAAATGGGCTAAGAGCCTAAAAGGGTATGAATGAACACTTTATATCTCCGCAACATGCCCTCCAAAAAGCTTATACCAGTGGATTGACCATAACTTTAAAGACAGTCATCCTTGCTTGGTAGGCATGAGACTTGAAAACTCACTACCAGCCTGACCAAGCTGGCTACACTGATTCCGTGTGCACTACAGGCATGTGGAAATAACACACAGCAAGTTCAGGGACACTGGAAATGACACAAAGAATTCTATACCTAGCAAAAATATCCTTCAAAAATGAAAGTCAAATGGAGACACTTCAGAAACACAAAAACTGAGAAAATTCATCAGTAGTAGAAACATGCTAAAAGAAACACTAAATAGAGAAATTGAAGCAGGAGGAATGAGATGACAGATGGAAGAACAGAACTGTGGGAAGGAATGAGGGAACAACAGAAAACAGATACGTGGATAAACCAAATATGTATAACTATAAAACAATAAAATAAGTCCTCTGGATTTTAATGTATGTAGAATTAAATTTTATTTAATAACCCACTCTTCCTAGGAAGTGATAAAGATACTAAGTTGCATTTGACTCCCACAGATCAAGGATGCATATTGTAATCTCTTGGGTAGCCAACTGAGAGAACTGTAAAGACTTCATAACAAGCTAATAGAGGAGAGAAAATGGAAGAGTTAAAATACTTGATTAAAAAGAAGGCAAAAAAAGAGATAAAAAAAGAACAAATGGGGGGAAGTTAACAAAGAGCAATATGGTAGATTTACACACAAATACATCAGTTGACATTATGTGATAATAGATTAGATACAATTAAAAAGCAAAACTGTCAAATTAAATAAAAACCCAAATACACACTGTTTATAAGAACACAGTAAAAATATGAGGATACAGAAAGCTCAAAAGTAAAAGTCTAGAAAAGTGCTTTGCAAATGCTGAAAGCTGATAGTGCTATATTATTAGACAAAGTAGGCTTTAAGGCAAGAAATATTATTAGAGATGAAGAAGAGCATTTCATAATGATAAAAGGATCACTTTATCAAAGAGATGACAATTAAAAAACTGTATATACCAAATACATAACATAGCTTCAAAATGTATAAAGGAAAAATTGACAGAACTGAAAGGAAAAGCAGACAAATCCACAATTATGGTGGGAGATTTTTATAAACCTCTCTCAGAAATTCATAGAATAAGCAGGAAAAAAGTTGGTAAGGATACAGAACATGGAAAAGTACAATTTTAAAAAATGACCTGACATATAAAACACTGTACACAATAATTACAACAAAAATTAATAATCTGTGGGGAAATAAAGCAAATTTCAAGAGATTTCAAAAATGGAAATTATATAGCATATCTTCTCCTACTACAAGGATATTAGGCTAGGAACAAATTTTAAAGCAATAATTAGAAAATTCCCTAAAGTTTGGAAATTTATGTAATATACATCTAAGTAACCCACAGGGGAAATTAAAGAATATTTTCAACTGAATGAAAAACACAACTTACTAATGCTTGTAGGATGCAACTAAACAAATTTTTAAAGGGAAGTGTAGAGATTTGGGTAATATATTGGAAAAGAAGAAGGGCTATAAATCAATGATTAAGAATCTACTTCAAATACATTAGAAAGATAACAGCAAAATAATTCTGAAAGAAGGATTAAAACAATAAAGAAAACTAATACTTGCAGAATAGAGAAAATATACAAAATAAAAAGTTGATTCTTTGAAAAGACTACTAAAATTGATAAACCCCTATAAAACTGACCAAAAATATATAGACTTATGAAAAGAAAGAGATTGTTACAGATTCTACAAAGATAATGGGCAACATTGTAAACAACATCATGGCAATTGATTTGACAATTGAGATAAAATGGACAAGTTCTTGGAAAAACACAACTTAAACTATAAAGGAGAAAACAGAAAATCTGGATAGTAATATAGATATAGTCTGTCCAGAAGTTCTCTAGTCCTGTAATATGAAAAGTAGAGATATTTCTTGAAGAAGATACAAGATACAAGAAACGTTGTACATAAGACAATGACTTCCCAGACCCCTTCAGAGTAGGTACCCTGGGACCTTACACCGTTCTCCCAGTCCCCATCAGCTGCCCCTGTCGTATTTTCCTGAATCTCATTGACAGTCTGAAATCTCTTCCCTTTCAAAAGTGATTTTAGTCTTGTTCAAGCTTCACACAAAATTTGATGCAGCTGTGTTGCTCTACTCTCCCAGTCATTTTGAATGTGATGGCCACAAGTACACATGCTCACTCAATGATATCTACTGCCCCCCTACTAGTACAGTGAGGTTGTCATTGTTTACGCATGTGCATTACAGCCCACTCTCCTTGGCTGCCTGGTTACACAGATGTTGCTCAAACCATTCTAGTTATATTAACAATGGCTGGACTTTTTCCAGAAAGACCTCATAAACAGCAAAGATAATTTTGAAGAATAACAAAGTTGGAGGACTTTCATCACCTGACATCAAGACGTATTACAAAGCTATATTAAATAAAAGATGAGTGTTGGCATAAAGACAGACTAGTGAACTAATGCATAAGTGTAAAAAGTATATATAGAGAGAATATAAATAGTCACATGATTTATGACAAAATTGATGTTTCAATAAATGTAAAGAGGACCATCCTCCTAATAAACAGTGCTGAGTATATTGGGTATTCCTATAGCATAAAAATGAGTCACAAAAATCAATCCAAGTAGATTATAGATCTAAATAAGAGAAGCAAAATAATACAACTTCTCAAACAAAAGGGAACTTCATGACCTTGTGGTAAGCAAAAGTATCTTAAACAGGACACCAAATGTTGTAAACATAGGTAAAGGCTGATAATCGGACTACATTAAGAACTTATGTTCACCTAAAGATACCACCAATAGAATAATGAGGCAAGTCACAGAATGGGAAAAGAAATTCACAATACATCTCTCTCACCAGCGACTAACCAACAAATCAATAAAGAAAACACAATCCCATAAAAAATAGCTAAAAGACAAACAGCCACCCCCCCAAAAGAGGATAAATAAATGGCCAATAAACATATGAAAAGGGGCAGAATGTCATTCATCAATCAAATAAAAGCACAAGGAGATACTGCTATATGCCCACTACCACGGGTAAAATGAAATGACTGACATTAGCAAGGGCTGCAAGGATGTGGAGAATCGGGAATCTCATTTCCTGTTGGTAGGAGTGTAAACTGATACAATTCTTCAGAAACCACAAAAGTGTATCCTTAAAGCTGAACACTGTTTATGACCCAGCAATTTTACTTCTACACTCACACTCAACAGTAAAATATACATGTTTGCTCTCAAAGGACTGTAAGAGAAAGTTCAGAGTAGCATCATTTGTAAGTCTCAAACTAGAAACAACCCAAACCTACATCAGTAATAGAAGGAATGGAGTGTGATATGGTCATATAATTTAATACTATACAAAAATAAAAATGAATTAAAATTATGTTCAACATGGGTGAATAGCACAAAGAAACAGGAAGTAAAATAAGCCAAATGCAAAGGAATGCATACTGCATAATTCCTGTTCAGCTCCCTCAGGCCTACATATCAAGTTCAACTAAGACATGGTCCCAGATATCCGGGGAGTGGGTACCCTGGGGAAGATGCAGAGTCGGGGCAGGAGGGGACTTCTGAGGCACTGGCAATGCTGTATTTACAGAAATCTGGGTGGTGGTTACTTGGGTGAACTAGAGCAAATTAAGCCTGAAACATCATTGTGGGCGGCAAAAAGGACAAGACTGAAGCTGTCCTAGTTTGGGCACATCATGAGAAGGCAGGGTTCTTCAGAAAAGACAAGGATGCTGGGGAAAAGGAGGCAGCAGGAAAAGAGGAAGACCAAATATGAGATGGACTGATTCCATAAAAGAAACCATAGGCCTGAGTCCACGGGAGCTGAACAGGGCCAGCGAGGATAGGACATTGTGCACATCACTCATTCACAAAGTCCTTAGGAGCTGAGTCAATGGCACATTACACACACACACACACACACACACACACACACACACACACACACAATTTATACACCTATACCCAAAAACCAGGTACCAGGTTCTCTATGCATGAAATTCTCAATTCCATTTGGAACTATAGAACGTCCTTCTCCACTCCTGAATACATTATCATCCCACTTATTAAATGACACGTGTCAAGCATTGAAGCAGCATGTCTTCATATATTCTTCCCTCTTGCCTAAGACCTAGTCTCTCAAGGAGCCCCAGAGCTTCATGCTGCTGACCACTGCTCCATGGTCTCTTCTTACACATCAGGACACCTGCTACATTCAATTCTAGGTGTTCTAGAAGCCCAAAGTGCAGTGTCTATGCCTGCATTTAATGTTGCGTGATGTGTTCTATTAAATTTTTCTCAGGTTAATGTTTATTCTTACAAGCAAAACAAGATAATGTTAAAAATAATTAGATGTATGATCTGGCCTGATATCCTATGATAAATGCAATAGTCAAACTAATAGATGAATCTTGTCAAACATGACTCAATAAAGTACAAAGAAATAATAGCAAAAAAATTGATTTATGATGAGACAACAGATAATACCCATTACAATCCACTTGGCATTTACTGTGCACTTACTGTAGGATCTCTGTTAGGAATTGGGGGCAGATTCTTAGCCTCAAGGGATTCCCAGTCTAATGGGACCAACAGATATGAATATAGCCAAGTATATGTCTCTGTCATAGCTTGCTCTTACTGCTATTAAAGTGACATTTATACATTAAAATGCAATATGACTTAAGGGAGTTTGAATGAAAATCTCTCAAGTGTCTTTTTATCTACTGTAATAGTAATGTTTGTATTTAACATTAAAACAAACCAAGGCTGGGAAATCCTCGTTCTTGTCATTTCTGTTGGTGAAACGTGCTGAGTTGCCCACTGCTAGGGCGTTATCCTAAGCAGAGTGTTCCCAGTTTGCCTAGAGGAAGCCAGGTGGCCGTGAGGAAAGGTGTCCCAAAGCCTGATCAAAATGGTCAGCAGGCACCCCGTGTCTTTCCTTGCTTCTCTGCTGAGCTGGAGATGTGGGAAGGATAAACACTGGATTTTCTTGGCTCCTCTGGAAATTGGGGTCCACTAGTTAGAAGCAGTCTTGCCAAATTTAGACGGTGGAAAGGAGGGGTCTGGTTTCTGTCTTCATGGCTTTGAGTGAAGGATACTAAATATGTAGGATTCTTTCCTGCCTCCAAAGAAGGTAAATGCTTTATTGACCTAGATTGAATTTTCCTCTTAGGGTTGGATTTGATTCAAAAATAAAGGCTTTATTCTCAGGTTTTGGTGGTTAGTTGAGGAACCACAGCAAACCATGCCACCTTTTCCCTTCTGTTTCCACAGGACAAACTAGCAGCAGTTTAGAGAGCGGCAATGAAAGTGAGGTGCAGGGGCGCGCCCCTGCGTCTCAGAACGTCATCACAGCAGGGAGCATCATGGCAGAAAAGTCTGTGCTTCTGTTTTCCAAAGGGGCTTAAGAATCTTTTGTGAAGATCATGTAAATAAATGGAAGGTTTGATTCATTTTATAAAAGTTGATTTCCTAAGCCTTTTCCATGAGGAGAGACGTATGATTCTGTTTATAGAAAGACTTTACCCTTTAGTAGAACTGTGACACACTGTACAATCCCAAAAGCAAGTGCCCAATAAAAGAAAGAAACAGATGGAGACAGGCTTCTATGGAAGTTTGAACCAAGGCCTTGTTCTTATTTTACCAGTAACTGGGACTCACCTAGAACACAGCTACAACCCATGGGACTGCCAGATCTCGAATCCGTGCTCTGCCCCCAAATGTGGTTGTCGTTCTTATTTACTTGGGAAAAGTGGGTGCATTCTCAGTACAACCTAGACTTGAAGAACTTGCCCGAGCTTCCTCTTCAGCACTCTGGGATGTAAGTGGCGCTTCGGGGTCATTCTCACTGAGGCCGACTACCTGCTTCCCCAGAGTCACCTCTCCTGCTGACGGAGCCTCAGTGGACCAGCCCTGTAGCTACAGGCCTCGTCCCCCTGGCTTGGCTGCCCAGCCAAGAGCTTCAGCGAGTCCCCTGCCCTCCCCTCCCTGTCAGGCTAATTGCCAGTTCACTCTCCTGCTCCCTGAGGTCTGACCACGCGCCACACTGGCATAGCTTCGGAGGCGAGGCCTCGGGCCACAGAATCACGGAGGCAAACTCGTTTTTGTTATAGCTTGTCTGCTCAGCCCTTTGGATTTTGGCTCACTCCTCTGTAGGGACCATGGACCTTTCTTTGCACGATCCTGGGGCTTTGACCAACTTCCATCTTTGGGTGTCTCCTCCGGGCTGCGGTCCAGGCTCGGTCCAGCTCCCCCTCCTGGGTTAGAGCACCCCCACCCCCCTGTAGCCTACTCACCCATGTCTACAGGACAGACGGAAGACCATGCCCCGGTTGTGGCTTTTTGGACAGTGCTGAGAAGGGGAAGAAAAATTAATTTGCTTATGTCTGTTGTTAGGACGGCGTGCCATGGGCCGTTCGTTCTTGCTGGAAATTGTGCTAAGCCCCGACTCTGACGCGCCTGCCGCTGCGGCAGAAGGCCCTCTCTCTGTCGCCCGACCACGCGGCTGTCGGGGCCACTCCTGCGGTGCCTGCCTAACAGGGATTTGTTTTGCTTTAAAAACAGCTTTAGAAACAGCGAAGGATGAATGCTTTACCATGTGTACTCGATGCTTTTGAAACTAGAAATAATTCTATTTTTGTAAATGGGTAAAAATATTTCTCTCCAAGGTAAAGAGAAGACATGGGCATAAAGACGTGGTGACTGATGCTCAGACCGCAACCCAATTCCCCTTTGAGTCCAGGAACTAACTCATCCACCAGGGAGGAGCAGCAAGTAAGGCTCAGGGGGATGTTAATTTACTCCACAATCAGCTTTCTTTTCCATATTAAGTAAGACAGTTTGAAGTAAGTTTTTTTTTTTCTTTTTAAGTGGTTTCAAAGAACTTGAAAAAACACACCAAAAATGCTCTAGTCCAACACCAGAATGCAGTTTTGTCTGGTCTGCAGCTAATTTAATATTTCAGAGGCCTTTTCAACATTCTCTGGTTCAAACCAAAGGTAAAATAATACTTATGGGGAAAAAAAAGTGTGAGAAAAGAAGATCTAATATTTATATAATCCCACAGATCACACAATTTAGGGACAATATAATAGAGTGGCATTTTAGCTAATTCAAGTTCAAAATAATGGAACAACCATTCACTAATCTAAAACAAAAATTCTGGCTCATTTTACTGATAGTACGTTAGGCATGATTACTTTATCAGTCAAAAGACTTAAAATTCTGTATAAGTTGATTCATTTCCGATGTCACAAATACAGTATGAGCCGTCTTCTTGATTTGCTCTAGTCCTCCTTTCCCCACAAACACAAATATAATGTCCAGTTTCGGTGTCTTTGAAAGCATAGGAAAATGCAATGCTGTCAGTGTAGGAAGGATATTCTCACTGGGGCTTTGTCTGCCTTCTCCTTCCGCTGACACACCCAGCTCTTTCGGGAGAACTGCCCTGCCCCGCCCCCCACGCACCAATTCCAATGCTCCCCTGAATCCCGGCTGCCAATCACAGCCCCTGCTTACACAGTCTGGCTCCTGACCCAGTGGTCCAGTCACAGTCCCAATGGGCTCGTAATCCAGGCCGGGCCAATTAAACACCTTTCCTGGAATTTTCCCCATTGGACTCCCTTCAGGAGTGAAATAAAGAATTTAAGCCCAGACCTCCCTGTGTCTGGTCTGAGAGAGAAGGCATCCCAAAAGCATGGAGCCACCGTGCAGAGAGAAGCTTGGAAAAGAGTAGGGGAAGACTTCCAATGAAGATGTAGACCTGGGGACCTTCCACTGTAAAGACCAATAAACATCCTTTTGAGTTTGAACAGGTTGAAGTTAGTTTTCTGTTATCTGCCTTCATGGAATCCTGCCTCATGCAGGTAGATGGTGACCCTGAGTTTGGGCATTCTCAATAGTGGTGAACTCACTGGGTGGTTTTCCTAGTCCTTGCCTGGGCACTGCCGTTGCAGTCCACAGGGGTGGCTTCTGAGGCTGTTTCCTGCTGTGACTCTTACTGGTCCCAGGGCTGTGCCTGATTCATTCCGAGTTTCACCTCTGGAAGTTAATTAAGGTTTTGATCCCAGACAGAAGTTGGTCGGGGCTGGATTCTGTGCGCAGCGGCACTCTACAGGGAAAGGAAGACACTGCCACCGTCAGCCTGGTTCTGGCCTGTCCTGAGGTTTAGCTGTTTGACCCCGCCCATGATGAGTTCCAGGAGCTACCCAGTCCTTCCAAGACTGCAACTGGTTTACTCTTCAAACCAAAAGAACATGAGATTATACACCACAAACCGGTCTCTTGTAAGTCGTCGGTTAGGATACTTTTCACTATGGGAAATATAAGACTTCAAAAAAAATCCACTGGAGCAATGAGGAACTTTTACTTTGAACAGTGAGCCTAGAGGAAGGGTAGCCGCAGGCACGGTATATTCAGCAGCTGAAGAATATCACCAAGGCCCGCACCTTGTATCTCTGTGTTTGCCATGAGCTGCGCCCAGCAGGACATGGAGAAACTTCTCCATGCATGGGCCAGCCTAAGCGGATCTGGAAATAACATCCTGGCAGTGGTATGAGAAGAGCTCGAAGGTGTCTTTAAGAGCCAGAAGTAATTCGGGTTGGTGACTACCTGGCTGGTGAGGCGTGGGAAGGGAGGAGCCGGGGGGATGCCCAAGTGTCTTATTTAGGCACGTTGGTAGGTAGAGGCAGTGCCAGAGCTGGTCTGGCAGGATGGGGGCAACACGTGCAGGGTCCCTGCCTCTGCAATTCTCCGGTGACTGCCCCGGAGTCTGCTGGAGCCTGTCCGGAAGCCCTGTCCAGAGGCCCTGCCTGCTCAGCAAACCAAGCCTCTGATGGGGAGTGATTTCATCCTGGGAGAGACAAGCTCCCATGAATGGCGTTCCTCGTCAACTGCCCCCGAGACCCACTCACGTGAAGCGGGCACCACCTGCACAGCTCGCGTGCTGGGGGCGCCCCAGCTGTGGGTGCCCACCCAGCGGCCATCTCCACCTTCCCTCCACCTTCCAGCTCCAGTTTGGGTGGGGAACACACGCATGGCCCACTCTAAAGCGTAATTAGCCTAACCAATGGCTCTCAACCATGGCCGCCCATTAAAATCTATTGAGGAGCTTTGAAAAAACTCCGGTGCTCAGGACCCTCATAACATATAATTGTAAAAAACTAAAGACAAAAACAAGCAGTACAAAATTTACCATCTTAGCCACTTTCAAGTGCACAGTTCAGCGGCATTAGGCGCATTCACACTATTGGGCAAACATCACCATCGATCTTCTGAACGTCTTCATGCCCCGACACTGGACTCTGCACCCACGAAACAACAACGCCCCCAGCCCCCGACCCCAACCCCGGCCCTAGGCAACCACCGTTCTTCTTCTGTCTCTATGCATACGGCTATTCTAAGTGTCTCGCCTAAGTGGAATCATACAATATTCGTCCTTTTGTGACGAGTTAGTTCCCTTAACATTATGTCTTCAGAGTTTGTCCAAGTTGGAGTGTGTGTGAGAATTTTCTTCCTTTTTAAGGGTGAATAACATTCCATTGTCTGGATGGACCACATGTTGTCTATCCAGTCATCTGTCAGTGACCACCTGGGTGGCTTCTGCCTTTTGGCTACTGTGAGAAATGCTGCTGCTATAAACATGGGTGTCCAAATATCCCCAGATTTTTTTAAAACGCTTTTCATGGGGTCCAATGTGCAGCAAAGGTTGAGAACCATTAGGGCGGGGCGGTCCCCAGAGACTGCGAGGGCCCCGGGGAGAGGCACGCCCTCTTCGCCAGCGATCCAGCAGCATCATTTGTAGTACTTGTCACATCCAGTAATCAGATCTTACACGTCTGTCTCCACCAACAAACTCGAAGACTCGGGAGGGCGAGGTAGGTTTTGTTCCCTCAGTATCTCCCAGATCTAGCGCCAAGCCTGGCACCAGGCCGGAGCTTATTAAGTTACTGCTGAATAAAGACGACGACCAACCCACCATTTAACTCTACCCGGCCATTAAAACCAATTGCTCCCTTCTGCTACCAGAAATGAGGTACCATCAGACTCCGGGCCCTGCCTGGGGCCCTGACGGGGGCCTGGGCCGGAGTCAGGGTCTAAGGTCTTTATGAAATAAAATTATGTGTGTTAAAGAAGCCCCAGCGCAGGGGGTGGGACAGGGTGGCGGTAGGAGGAATAGGGGCCATGGCCCTCCTGCTCCAGGTCACAGGCTCCAAAAAGAGTGGCCGTTCCCCTCCCTTGCATCTGAATGAGAAGCCTAAATGATCTTCCCCACAAGCGTCTGCTTCCTCATCCCCACAACCCACTTTGAAAGGGAAGGGAGGCCATGCCGCTGTGTTTTACCGAGGTGGGTTTTCTGGGCCCTCTGTTCACATCTGCAGCTCCACATCCTTGTGTTTACTGTGGTTTCAATTTTAACCTGAGTTCCCAAGATCAATTTTTATTAAAGCCTATGGAAGTTAAGGAGGAGGCTCAGATAAAAGAAATACCAAAATCCCCAAGAAAGCTCACTTGACTCCATATTTAAGTCTGTGGACGTCCTAGGAGGGAACCTCCTCACAATGGGAAGCAGGGGCGTGGCAAATTGGGAGTGTCCCTCTCCCCTTTTTCTGAGAAGCCCCCAGACCCACTGTGCAGTGGGCGGGGGCAGCAGGCACAGGCCACAGGGAGCAGGACAGTAAGCATGTCCCCTACTTCTGTAGTATTTTCAAGATCTGGGAGTTGATCCCAGGATTAGGGTTGGGCAGTGAACCTGGGTCATGCAGGGTCAGAGCTGGCCTTTATTTGAAATGTGCATATTTGGCTTATTGTGGGTCTTTTTTGCATTAATTTTGGTTTCTTGAAGTAGCATGTGAAAGCCATTTATCTTGATGGCTTGTTTGGCCCCCCTTCCATTTCGTGCCTTGCTTGACTCCAGTCATTCCTGGCACCTCCCCCCCGGCCTCTGAGTTAGGACCTGCATTTTCAGGAGGGAGGCCTGAAGCTGCTCTCTGGTCTCGCACAGCCACCAGCCCCCTTTCTCTGGGCTGACTTCCTCGCAGGTCCCTGCCTCCACCCTTCTGACAAACTGCCCCCCGGCCTGTGTGGCCCCTGCTCCGTCCAACACCCTCTCCCACCGCTTCTCCGGGGAACCGACGCTAGGGCACCAGGAGGAGACAAGAGGGCCCAGGAGGAGTGGCCACTCCTCATTCTCCTGGGGGGGTTCTCTTGCTGTCGCCATTTTTGAGCTTCAGACGGACAGGAACACAATTAGCGAGGCCTGGTCCTTTCTAAAGAAATCTTTTTTGCACCAATGACGATGCTAACAGTGCCCGTGGTGAACCACGGCCGGCCTTAGGCTCTGGAACCTCAAGGCGGTAGACCGGTGCATTAGGACATGGAATTCTCTATAATTGTAACTGTGCCAAGAGCGGCAGCCCAGGAAAAAGTCCTAACATTGTAAAAGGGTGGACAGATTTTTAAAAGCAGATAATCCTGCTTAAGCAATAACCCAAACAGCTAAATAAATTTATCATTAAGAATTAAGTAGGAATGAAGACCATAACAGCGCAGGCCTTATGAAAACTGCTATACCGCATGAGCTGCAGAGAATTTTTTTTATAATGAGTGTATAAATAACTGTGTGTATCTTTGTACCCCCACCACCTCCCTGGAACAGTGTGGAAGAAAGTGAGCCGGTGAGTCTGGGCTCTTCTGACCTGGCAGGACCCTCACGCAGCAAGGGCAGCAGACCCCTGACATTCAGGCCCATCTCTATGAGGACCGTGGCGGGGAACTGCGTCCATTCATCACATCCTGGCCCCTGGGTGTTGCTCCTGCACTGCTTGCTTCAGCAGCAGTAGACCCACCTGAAAATAAACGACCCATGTCTCTGCCACTGTTCCAGCCAATCTTCAAAGTCACAGGGAGCTAGCCCACCTCATTCTCCTTGATATTATCTTAATAATCCAATACTATTATTATGGATGTGCCATAAAATAATAATTACTTGACTCACTGGCCTGATGGTAAATGTAATTACATATGCAAATAGCTTTATAAAAATATCATGTGAAGAACACCCTGACACACCGGCCACCAAGCGATGCAGACCATGATCCCCAGATGCAAACACCACGCCTTACCAGGACCGTGTGCATCCCAGTGTACAGCCTGCTGAGACACACCAGTGTGGAGAACGCCACGGCCATCATCAGCCCCAAACCGAAGGGATACTGCGGGGAAGGAGAGGAGACAGGGAATTAGGTGGTGCTCACACACACGCAAGCGACGCCCCAGAAGGGAGCAGGAGTCCTGGTCCAGTAACCGCCAGTCTCAGCCTTGCATGCCCCAGACCAGCAAGCTGATGATCATGTGAAACTGGGGAAACTGAGGAAAGAAGCGGGAAGATGCCTAGGAATATAGTTCTGGGAGGAAGTTTCACAACATAAGACATAGTAGAACTTGGCTATAAGCCTAATGTCCACAGCAATTGTTCTGGCTGTTTCCATGGAGTAGATAATTCTTTCTTTCTACTTGTTCTTAGAGTAAAACTTACGAAGCATACAGTGTTGAACAAGGGGCAAGCAAGTGCCGTGGTGATGAAGCCTAGCAACGAAGGGCTTCCTGAGAAAGGACAGGGACAAAAGGCCCAAACTAAGAATGGGCATGTTTACATACAGACGTCAAGGCAGAGGCCCAGACTTCACTAGACCTCAACATTGGCTGGTGG
The DNA here is from genome assembly GCF_021234165.1 of Pteronotus mesoamericanus. Classification (NCBI taxonomy): domain Eukaryota; kingdom Metazoa; phylum Chordata; class Mammalia; order Chiroptera; family Mormoopidae; genus Pteronotus; species Pteronotus mesoamericanus. The sequence continues at coordinate 5,696,738 of NW_026555277.1, forward strand.
GAGGGCGGCTGGGGGAATCTGGCTAGTGCTGAACCATAAAAGAAACAAATACTCTGCTTATAAACTAGATATTGAGTGACTATCCACGTGCTCCAGGAACTCATTAGTCTGTGGCCTTCTATGGAGAAGAATAAAGATGCTAGAGAATGGTCTATATTATGCGGCACACTTTACAGTCACGATCTCATTTCATCTTCATCCAACCCTATGAAGGAGGTTCTATAATTAGCCGCATTCTACAGATGAAGACCATTAATCCCAGTAGGTTACATTAGTGTTAAAATTTAGCTCAAAGATGCTTCCCCCATCAATCATCACATTTGATCCTGAGAACAGGAGCTGGGGCTCACAGAGGCAAAATGGCTTTCCTAAGGTCACACGGCCAGGAGTGACAGGGTCAGAACCTGGAGCCACACGGTCTAAGGCTGAGTCCAGCATATTCTTTTCAATGTAACATGTAAGTACAATAACACATGACTGTATGCTTTTTCTTAGGATTTATCATTAACTGGGTATCATTTTGTCATCAAAACAGTGCTAAAACTGAATAAACGAATGCATCATGAAAGTAGGGCCTGGGCTTTAGGTTCAATACATATTTATATAAACAAATCTATATTTGGTGCTATTTAGAAGAAATAACTCAAATAGCTAAATATATTTATCATTAAAATTAAATAGGAAAGACCATAGCAACTTAGGCCTAACGAAAACTGTTGCAGCACGTGAGCTAAACAGAATTTTTTAAAAAGGCCCAGGTGGCCTCAAGTGCGTGTTCCAATGGTGGTTGTCTCCCTGCAGTCGGCTGTTACTGGCTGGTGTTTTCCCAAGTGACATCCGCATGTCTGCAGGCCTCTCTGGGTGCTGACAGCAGCCCGATGGGGCTGGTGCTGGGCCCGCTATGTCCTCCTGGGGCAGAGGTCACTGGGCACGACACAGCTCAGGAGTTTGCATTGGATTAATTCAGACAGGACTGGGGCGCTCAGACGTTTTTTGATCCTGGCCTGACACTGAAGTGCGTTATGACACAAGATTAAACTTGGTTGCAGATATTCCTCATACCTGTCCCTTTCCCAGTTAGGAAACGGGTCTAACCCTAGGTGACCAGGTGGATGACAGCCGAGGTAGAGCCAGGGCCCAACACTACTCTTGTCCTCTTTCAACCCCATTGGGGCTGATCCCCCACTTCTGCATGAGCTGGAATGCAGAACATCCCTGGGGTCCTGGGCATAGGCACAGGGCAAAATGACACTGTCACTTAAGAATAAGGCTGCTAGATTTAATGAAATGTACATTTTTCGGTGATCAAAGGTAAAATTATGACAATTAGCTATGAAACTAAACACAAACTAGAGCAAGAGTTCTCTTGCTCAGACAGGCAAAACACTTCATTACAATAATAATATCACTTTTCAAAGGCCTAACAGTAACTGGCATCTAAGCAGATATTAAGTGAAATTCTTCTATTTTCAGCATTTATTAATCTCCTGTAATTTAGACAGTATTCTAGAAGATGTGAAGCCATTACTTCTAATGGCTGAGGCTCAATGTGGCACGGAGGCATCTCTGGGGAATAATCTGGGGCACAGGCTACTTAGTCCCCGGCCCCGGGAAGTCTAGCAGGAGGATTTGGTGGACTCATCTCAGCCCTGGAGGATCATTTACTAGGATAAGAAAAGAAATGCCCTGCATCTGTTGCAAACGGGATGAGAAAACCGATGCAAGTGCTGTCATCGAGCAGCTCCAGGGGAAGATGTTTTCTGCAGGGGGCAGATGGCATGCCCTGGTTCCCAGACTGTCCCTGTTTTGCTGGTGTCCACTTTCATGCTCAGGCACAACCTGATTTGGATGCTATAGAGGGTCACTTGACTCATGAAGAAATTGTCATGAACAGTCACAGCTCAATAGGTTTCAGTTCCCCTTAGGCTTCATTTTGTAAACCTCAAAGTCCCTCAGAGCAGCTTTAGAAGAATAGAATGGAGAGCCTCAGACAGGAGGTAGAGGAGTCAGGCGCCTTACCTGGTACCTGTCCATGGTAGAGATGAGGAGCGTGAAGGAAATGGCGGTAGCCGCCATGGCATGGGTAGAGGGCATTCCATACTCAGCAATTACTCTCTTCTCCAGTTTCACGACAGGAGGGGAGAAGGGGCGGGGCCACTTCAAGATGTCCTTGGCCACCTGGCCAACATACATCACCAGCTGCAAAACCAAAGGACCGAGATGAATCCAGCCAAGTAAGTAATATTTAGTGAACTATTATGCTTCATGAATTTGGAGGAGGGAGGGGTTCTCTGTTTGTGGGCTGAAATCCTCTTTCTTTTGAACTCAGTTACCTATTACAAAAGCCTTGTAGAGTGATATTTAATTGCTAAAAAGAGGAACAGGCCTGCTGGATTCCACAGGGCAACTAGGACGTGACATTAACTCTTTATTTTAGTCATATACTTAACAAGCATTTATATAGCTTGAATGTCATGGTCTGGTCACACATGTGGTGTTCTAAGAGCTTTACGAATACGTATTAGCTTGCTTAATCCAATAACATGCGTAGAGTGCAGACCCCATTGTGCAGATGAGTAAACCATTGGATACAGTCAATAAATGGTGGGCCTCACTGGGTTTGCACCCAGAGAGTTTGGCTTCCAAATCTGTTCCTTAAACAACCACCTGAGATGCCTATTTAAACACAGGATGAACCGGGGCTAGAGGACCATTAAATAATCAGATCAGACAGCCATTGTTTTCAAGTTTTAACCAGAAAAGTGACTCTCCCATGGAACATGGACTTAAAATTTCTTTGAATGCTATTGTTACTCCTGTTATGTGCAGGCAACATACTGGATTTGATTTAACTTCACTCAATAATCAGAAGCATCCGTCATGTAAATGGTATGGTATTTTCAGTCCTAAAATAAAGACAACTCAATCTATTTTTTTAATGACTTTTGCATGATGTCATTAATGAAGAAATTTCCACTCCCTCTCTGTTTTCTTCTTAAAGCAGAAGACAGAAATCAGAATTTGATTTCTATATGCCCAGAAATGAACAGGACTGTTAACGGGACATTATTTTGTCAGGGAGTTTTACAAGAGAACAATTTCATGATCTGTTATAAAAGAGGAAAAAGCAAACCCTTTACTTAAGTCTCTGCATTTGCAGCTCAAAGTATGGTCTAAGGACAGCCTCACATGGGCTATTAAAAAATGCAGCATCCAGGCCCCAGCTGGGACCTACTGAATTTGAACCCCCATTTTCACAAGAGTCCTAGGTACGTTGTGTGCACATGGGAATTTGAGAAGCCCTGCTTTACACGGTATTCTTGCACAGGTCATTTTGTCCTGGGCTTTAATCATAAACTTTCTCGTCTTACCATGACCATATTGATCTCACTAGGGCTTTATTTAACTCGTGTTGGATGGATGGGGTTACCTTGCTTGGGAACAAAGCCCACTACGGGAGACCTATTTTGGAATAATTTTGATTAGTCAGCCAGATCGCCTTAGGCTTTCCCACATTCCGGTGCTTCCTTTTTGCCCAGTTAGTCGTTTGGTTGCCGGTTCATTCTGAGTGTCACCGCAGCACAGTCAGTAGCCCCGGAAGGCACTGCACATGTTTTTGTGCTCAGCTGCCACTTTGCTCTGGGTTAAAAAACCAAGACCCACTGTCAGAGCACAGCAGGCCAAAGCCCCAGGCTTTAAAGCCCCAGTGACAATCACTCCGAATTCCATAGCCGTGATTTCTAATCGGACTTTGAAACTTAACCTCTTTACCATCCCCTCATTACCAGGAACCACTGTCCTGGAAACCGGCTCACTCTTTTATGTTTCTGCTTCCCTCCCGTGAACCTGTAAAACCCACATCAGACTGACTATTATTTGGGGAGCTGAAAAACTTGCAGATATTATTGACTACCAAGCATTTCTCAGAGGCTGCTTAAGACATATTTTCAACCCTGTCCCCTTGCCACTCACCAACACACACAAAATATTACAGGCAAAATGACGAACTCTACTTTGCTCAAAAATACTTTAAAATCCTGGGAGACAGGAAACTTTAAGATCATAAAGTGAAGACAGACTGGACGACTCTCATTCAGGCAAAATTTACTTCCCTTGAGGTCCACGAGTTCCTCTGACTTCATTTACATTTCACCTCCTATGTTTGAAGGATGTTTTTAAGAATTAAAACATAGCTCTACCTAGTTTCTGATCAATACATTTCAGATAGCAATCTCTGTAAGGACAGCTTTCTTTAAACAAGAAAACCAGAGCTATATTTTTCAAGTCATACAGAAAGAGTACCACTTACGGAGGGTGAGTCCTGTCTCACATTCATTACAACAAATCTAGGATGGGCCAAGCTCTGTATTAGGTCTCCATCCTTGAGTGGGAAAAACAGCCAAACAGAGGATCTCATCATAATGCAAACATGCTTTGAGAAAAATTATCTACGGAAGTCTATAGGTGTGTCTCTATGTAGAGACGGACTTTGGTTTTACCTTGAGGACCAGGAGCACTTGGGCTGAATGTTAAAGGAAGATTGTTTACCTAAGATGAGGGACAGGTAGAGAGGCACCTGGGTTGCAAGCAAAGCATGCGCAAAGGCTTGGAGAAGTGATACTGGGAGGTTAGGAGCACTAGAGTTTAAACTGTGAGGCACACCACTTCTGATCTGTTAGCATGGCCTATGATTAACGGGACTACTCTATGGGGTGTTAGGGAGACTGGGAAGTCCCTGGAAATCTCATACACCGCTGGAGGACTTGCAAAACGGTACAATCACTTTGAAAAAGGGTTTGGCAGTTTCCTAAAATGTGAAGCATATATTCTCCATATGACCCAGCTATGCCACTCCTAGATATTTACCCATGAAGAATGAAAGCCTAAGTCACACACAGATCTGTGCATAAACATTCATGGCAGCTCCTCTGCAATCGCCCCAAACTGGAAACACCACAATTCCCAGCAATAGGTGAACAAATAAACAAACTAGACTATAATCATACAGTTGCATACTTCTCGGCAACAACAAAATAAACTAATGATACCATACTGCAGCATAAATGAATCTTAAAATAATAATGCTGAGTTTCTGAAGAAGCCAGACCAAAAACAAACAAAAAAAGAGTACATACTGTATGTTTTCATTTCTATAAAATTCTTGAAAATGCAAATAACATTATAGGACAGAAAGCAGATCAGTGGTTGACAAGGAGGTGGGGAAAGAAATTACAAATCAGGAAACATCTGGGAGTGATGGATATTTATTTTAATTATGGTGATGATTACAGGGGTAGGTACCTACGATGAAATGTGCCAAGTTATAGATTTTAAACATGGGTAAACTTTGTGAAGACACTAAAAAGTATTCAACTATACACTCTATATGTATGAAGTGTTTATAGTATGTAAATTATACCTCAATCAAGCTGTTAAATATGTGCGGTTTATTGTATGCCAATCACATCTTAAAAAGTGGTTGTCTAAGCCAGGTTGGGTGGCACAGACTGGGTGGCTTACAAACCAGAGAATTTATTTCTCACAGTTCTGGAGGATGGGAAGTCCAAGTTCAAGGCACTGGCGAGGGCCTGCGTCCTGGGTCACAGACGGCCATCTTCTCAGTACTAAAAAGTGAGCTTGCAAGGCATGGAAAGACATGGAGGAAATGTAAATGCATGTTACTAAGTGAAAGAAGCCAATGTGAAAAAGGCTATGTACTGTATGATTTCATCTATATGACATTTTGGGAAAGGAGAAACTGTGGAGACAGAAAAAGAATTTTTCAGTAATTGCCAGGGATAAGGGGAAGGGAGGGTTGAGCTGGCGGAGCACAGAGAATTTTTAGGCCAGTGAAACCATTCTGTATGGTACTGTAATAGTGGATACATGTCTTTATACATTTGTCCACACCCACAGAATGTTTAACAGTGAACCCTAATGTGAACTACGGGCTTTGGATGATTATAACATGTCAAGGTAAGATGATCAGTTGCAATAAATGTCCTACTCTGGGAGGAAATGTTGATAATGCAGGGGACTGTTCATATGGGGGATGTGGTATATGGGACTCTGTGTGCTTTTCACTCCATTTTGCAGTCAACCTAAACTATTCTAAGAAATAAAGTCTCTTAGAAAGAGTCCCATGGCAGAAGAGACGAGAACTATTTCTCCTTTCAGGTTGCAGTTAAAAAAAGTGTAATGACTAACCTGATAGGGCTTGCCCTAGATGGAAGGCTTTGCTCTCTACCTGAAGGACCAATTAAGTTCCAAAAGCTATCACACAGTCCTCTGGCCTCAGGCCCCAAAGGCCTATATGCAAAAGAAAAATCCATGAGGTGGCAAGGCAATTACACATCACTGACACCTTCGCAAAGCAGCTGGGTCCCCAGAGGTGCTGGTGGTGATAGGTTGGGGTCGGGGGGAGTAGAGTGGCATTTCCTGATGAGGAATTAGCTGATTGTCTTACTTCTGTCCTGATGATAGGATATAGGAACTATGTAGTGGGAGGAAAATCCATTTTTCTGGATCATCTACTGCTGATCCCTTGCAGACAGAGCCTTTCTGGCAAACCAATTCTGTCAACAGAAACATATCCTCCTCCCGGCCTGGAAGAGCTTCCAACTGGGGTCTGACCTTGAAGGCTGGGCTCATCTGGGGCCAGCAGAGAAAACAGCACATTTTCTCTTATCATGGCGGCCCTTTCCAGTTACTACAGCCCAAAATGGCGAGTTTACTGGGCCAAACACAGCTCCGGTGAATAGGACAGTACTCTCCACCCTCAGCCTAAACAGTTTGGAAAACAGAAGGTCATCGAAATAACATTATTTCTAGAAAAGCAGACACAGGATTTTCACAACCAAAGCCACATGTTCCTCCTTTATACACTGAGATTACCAGCTGCCCCTTCTTCTCCTGCCTGCCACACAGCATCCCCATCCCATGGAGGGAAGGCTCCACTCCTATTATAATGAGAGCTAAGTCCACTGAAGGATGGAGGAGACATCAAGAAGCTCTTTTCAAATTATACCCCCCACGCCATTGATCCACACACAAATTTTGATAAACTAACATCTTCCTTCCTTCTAGCTGCACCTATAGCTTCCTTCTCGATGGGGAAGTCATGGCGCAAAAGAATAACTAACAGGAGTGTATGATGTCTCTTAGGTTTCATGGTGCAAACACACTGTGAATTACTGGGAATTATAGTCTATCCATGGGTTTTCTATCCATGGGTTTATTTTCAACAAGATAGAAATTAGTTAGATCATTCTTTATCTGCTGGACAGTAGAGAACAATGAGACGTAACCCAACCACCACGGCTTCTCTACCAATCCATACCCATCCTGTTTTTCAATGGGTCCAAATGAAGTTCGTTCCCCTTCTCCTCAGGTTACTAATATGATGATTTAGAGAAAGAGAGATGAGACACCCAACCATTCCACTCCTACGTACATACCCAATAGAACTGAAAACATATGTACATGCATGTCTTTACCATCATCCTTCACAATAGCCAAAAAGTTTAAACAACCTAAATACCCATCAACAGGTGAGTGGATAAACAAAACATAGTATAGCCTTACAATGGGATATTATTTGACCAAAAAAGCAATGAGGAACTGATACATGCTACAGCATGGATGAAACCTGAAAACAGTATGCTAAGTGAAAGAAGCCAGACATGAAAAGGACAAATATTTGTACGATTCCATTTATATGAAATGTTTAGGAAATGCAAATCCACAGAGACAGAGAGCAGGTTAGTGGCTGCCCAGGCCTGGAAGAGAGGGGTATGGGCAGTGAGTCCCAGCGGATGTGGGATTTGTTTTGGGGAAGACAAAAATGCTCTAGAGTTAGATAGTAGTGATGGTTGCACAACTCCATGAATATACTAAAAACCATTGAATTATATTCTTTAAAAAGGTAAGTATTATGATATGTGAATTGTATCACATTTACTACAAGAGAAGGAGAGACTAGGCATCAAGATGGGTCCTGAAATAGCTCTTCTATGTGTCCTTTAAGTCCTTTGTTCCAAATGTTATTGCCAATGTCTTCAAACATTCCTTCAATAGAAGTCGCTATGGGGACTATTAATATTCTTGTCTTCAAATGTCCTGTCCAGCTGTGGCTCTGATCCCCAGTTCTACACGGCACTGAGGAGGTGACTGCACATGCCACAGAGAAAGCTGGTGAAAATCTACCTACTCAAAGCCGTGAGTATGAAATTTATGAAATGTGTTTTAAGAGCAGCTTTTAGCTGTGGAAGTTTTTAAGATTAACAATTTTACGAAAAACAAAAACAAAAACAAAGAGGAGACTGACTACACTAGCTCATGTTTTGTTTTTCTCTCTGGAATGAAGACACACTGCTCTCTATTTGCCTTCGGGGAATGAATTAAAAGCATTTCTTTGTTATGGTTATTTGGGAACATTCTAGAGACTCCTGCTTACCATCCAGTCTGAAAAGTTGTTCCCAAATGATGAACATCCTTTCTTACTTGTGGCATTATTTTTATTTACTTTTTAGAGTTCAAGGCTGTTTTACTGTGTGTATCATGTGGGTTTGCGTGTGTGTGTGGGGGTAGGGTGGTGGTGGTGAATCACGGGGGAAATGACTGCAATTTTAAACTAATAAAATTTCATTCCATGCCTGAAGCACCAAAACAATGAAGTTACAGAGCAAACATTATAGCTCACAGAAGACCATCAGAAAACTGGTTTCACATATTCCCAGTTCTGGAATCATGAGAACCATTAAAGCAACAAATGGCAGGTGAGAAACATAAGATTAAGTCACAACATTTTCGTGCTCTAATTCTCTATTTTTTCAAGCTCATAACTATTTCTGAAAAATTTTTTAAAAATGTTTTATGTATTGATTTTAGAGAGAGAGGAAGGGGGCGGGAGAGGGTGGAGGGGAGGAGGGGAGACAGAGAAAGAGAAACATCAGTTTGCTATTCCACTTATTTCTACATTCACTGGTTGCTTCTGGTATGTGCCCTGACCAGGGATCACAGCTGGGACAACGCTCTAACCAACGGAGCTACATGGCCAGGGCTGCTCCTGCAATTTCTGAAGACAAACACTAAAGGTACCAAGATCAGTAGTTAAGTCATTGGTGTAGCATGTCTTTAGGAAAGTTACTTCAGACCAGCAGGGCCCCCTTTTCATTATTAAGATGGAGTTGGGTTAAATTATAACTCATGTTTGCATGGTGATTTTTTTAAGTGTGTTCCTAGACATTATTTAATGTTCCTGTCATTCCTATTTTACAGAAGAAGAAACAAACTGAAGACCACAGAGGGTGAACGTCACACCAAAAACAAAGCCATCAGTGAAGAGGAGCTGGACAGGACTTTTGTGTTTTGATTCCAAAGCCTGTGGTCTTTTCTCCACATCCCACCGTCTAGCATCTGACAGATAATATGTGTGAAGGACTATCTACCCTTAAAGCATGGATATCATTAAACTCAGTGCACCCTGAAATGTAGCTAGAGTGAGACGAGAGAAATTGTGACCGCACCTGCACTCTCCTGTCTTTTTATGCCAGCATCTGTGCATGAGGTCGAGCGGCAGCCATCCTGCTGACTTGAGGGACCATAAGCTTGATTTTAGGTTAAAGGTCATTAATGTTGAACACCTGGCTTTGCAAGCCACCACAGAGTCTCCTTATACATTTAGCCAGAGTTGGATCATTTCACGCTGTAAAGAGGCGGCTTTTCAGGCTGAAGAACCTTGGGAACTGAATGTTGCCTCAGGGATTCTGTCAGTCTACAGGCTTAGGGAACTCAGAATAAGGTGTGAGTGGTGGTCACTTAAAAAAAAAAAAAAATCTTTTCTATATATATATATGTGTATATATATATACATGTGTGTGTGTGTGTGTGTGTGTGTGTGTGTGTGTATATATATATATATATATATATATATATATATATAAAAGATTTGTTTCTAGAAGGATTAAAGACCCCATGGAGTTGACCCGTGCAACCTCATCTATGCCAGCTCTGAATCCCAGTCAAGGGCATCTTGGTGGCTTGCATTTCATGAGACCAGTCGGCTGTTCTGTACAGTAAGGCATGGTAAGAAATTGGGATTTGTGGTGCAGGCTGACACAACTTGTACTGGAACCTCTGGGGATTAAAACCATTTCCCATCACAAAAGCAATGTTTAAAAAGCAGTTGATCTGACGGTCCTCATGTGGGAAAGTTCAAAGGGGCTTTTTGTTTGTCTGGATTAGGCTCCCTTCACACATGCCAAAATCTCCACACTTGTCTTAGTTGGCAAATAATGTAACATAGAACTACCCAACTGGTGATGAGAATGCTAAAGGGTTACCCTCAAACCCTCAGGTCTAAGTGTTCTCAGTCCCTAACAGGCGGTACTGCTGGCTACATCTCCTCAGGCTAGACTGAGTGCACATGGTGGGGGCAGGGTGGGGGGCGAGGGGCGACGGGGGGGGGGGGCGCGTCATGGCAAGGAGCTCTGTCTGGCAGCAGTCCACGAGCAAACTGAATTACCAGTTAAGAAGAGGCTGGGAGGAAATGGAGAGCTAAGGAAACGCATACAAAGAAAAACTCAATATGCAGGCTAACAAAATTATGGGAGCCATAATCACAGGATGTAGGGAAGAAAATTCACTTATGACAACGCAGATGATGTCAGTCTTCAGTGAGGGCGCCCTGGATATGTATCTACTCAACTAATGGGAGAACAGCCGAATGGACTCTTCTGTTTCTTTCAACGAAATCCGTTTCCGCTCTCCGTCTGATGTCACGGGCTGAGCTGTCAACACGGGGTAGAACTAGTACTCATTTCAAACAACTGCCAGGAAGATGGCCGTGAACGGGGATGGCTACCAAGTCTGTGACCCCAAATCGGCCCACAGTCTGGGGGCTCAACGTATCATCTACACAACACGCTCAACCAGCTGTGTGTTTATCAATACTCCTATTTACTCCTCACTGCGTGCCCCTCCCCCACTTTTCTGGTCATCAAGAAAACAGTTTTCCTTCCAAACTGAAAACAGACATTCCCAGGAAAGTTAGGATCCACGCTGTCATCACATCACTGCTCCCCTCCTGAGCCACCATCACCACAGGGAACCGAAAGGCCACATCGCACCTGGGACAGAAACTGGCCTGGGTCTGAGCTTTAACCTCTCTCCTGGAAATGTCTGATCCTTGTGACAGCCTCTTCTCTACTAAGGCAGAACGTAAGCTCTGATGTCAGGGGTGGTTCCCTAGCTCAGGAACAAAATCTCTCGGTGAGAATGATGGAATGAGCAGTCCCCTTGGCCCCGGGGTCTAGTTCTGCGTGCAGGTAACACCTTTCTGACAACCAGAGGGTGCAGGCATACCCTTTGTCAGGCCTGAAGTGAGAACTCAATTCTAGATTCTAGTCCAGGGTTCCGCGTCCTGATTCTTCAGGCTCCCTGGTCTAGTAAACACCATGGAAGGGCCTGTTTGGGGTAAAAACATACTGACACCAACTTTTAGAGCTCAACCAAAAAAAAATGTCATGCGCCACCTCTTGAGATGAAACTAGTCTAAAAACTAAGGTTACATTGCATTTGACAAGGGGTTACAGACATGTAAATCCTGTTCAGCCCATCAACTGCAAAAACCAAGTTTCCTTTCCATTTTGGCTGCGATCATGACTTTCCTCTGAACGACTATCTTTTTCTCCTTATCTCCTGTCTCTGTTGCTTTATCCTCACCTCTGACATGAGGGCTTCATTACCATGTTCCTCCCAGGCAGAGAGAAATGGGTCCTCCGCCCCTGGAGTTAGATGACTCGCCTCCTGAAGAGCCTGTCTTTGATTAGAAAGGGACAAGAGTCTCCGTGGGTCCCCTGCCTGACGCCTGCTCACTGCAGGGAGCAAGGGAAGGAGGCTGGATAGCAGAGGTGAAGTGGAGGCGGAGAGCAGGGTGCCATTGATGTGCCAGTGGGCCAGTGAGTGATTAACTCCAACCCTATTAGGAGGGGCTGTCGGGCACACGGTCAGAACCTCCCCCAACAGGACTGGGGCTGTAACCTCCTCGTGACCCTCTGTAGTGAGCAAGGCTTGCCTGGAGCTGGCCAGTGTGCGCCTTCCGGGCCATGGGTGGCCACCAGGCTCTTCTCTGTGGGCCCTTTTCTCTGCAATCTCCACATTCCATCCTAAGGCTGAGTGAAAGCATTGTTACAAAACAACTGTCGCATGAAATGTCTTCTCAGACGTGAATCACAGCAAATGTTTGATTGAGAAAACCAGCTCAAACATGGCATGGCCTCACACTTTTATTCATTTATTTTTTTTAATCCTCGCCTGAGGACCTTTTTTTATTGCTTGAATGGGAGGGGGATAAGGCGGGGCGGGGCAAGAGAGAGAGAAACATTGACCAGTTGCCTTGTCATAGGCACCCCAAATGGGAATCAAATCCACAATCTGCACATGTGCCTTCTTTGGGAATCGAACCCATGACCTTTTGGTTACGGGACAACGTAGACTAATATTTTTATTTTAGCCCCAGCTCCACCTCAAGTGGATGTTTGGTCTCATTCAAGACCCAGCATCTGGAACCGTGTCTGGCACGGCCTCAGCCTGGAACTCTCTCCCCCAGCACCTCACCCAGCTGGCTCCTTCTCTCCCTTCAAGCCTTAAGTGAAACTAACATAAAGTGCTCTTTCGTAACCATCTTCTTGAAAGCAGGTCTCTGCTTTCACCCTGATTGTGGCCTAAATAATAATTATATAATCTTTAATTATTGTGTTGATTTACTTACTACTGTCTGTTTAGCCTACAACTAAACCCCAGGAGAGTGGGATGGAGTCTGTGTTGCTCACTGCTTAACCCTCAGCACTTAGCATATTATTTCATAATAGGCCCTTGTCACATGTTTGTTAAATGAATAAATGAACGAATGAATGAATGATTAACCAAAAAGTTGTTGTTCACCAATTACAAAGTAAGAAAGAGGCTCGAAGCTTTTTAAAAAGCAAATAAAAATCTGGTTTCTGATTCAAAGATTCCTTAGCCATTCACTACTTTTGTATTGAAAAACCTTGATGGAATCTTGACCAAATTTGTGTCCTGACTACCCATCAGGGCCACTGAGGGACCATTTCAGATGGGGAACAATTCCATTTTTAAAAGATCTCTAGGAACTACCTTAGTACTTGGTTAGATTTTTCTAGGGTATCTTTAGCACCCTGAACTGCAATTACTTCTTTACATGTCTGTCCCTGATAAGAGGCAGCTCTTAAATCATCTTTCTAGACACAGCCTTTAGTTATTTTACTCAATAGTTATTCATTGAGCTGCTATGACAATGCCAGGTTCAAGGACAATGAAGAACCGCCCAGCAGGGAGTGTAGACACAAGGTTCAGCGTGGTTTGTCTAGAGATAATGTCTGCACCAGGAGCAGCTGAGGTCATGTGACACTAGGAATGAAGGATAAGGTAGAGCGCAGACATGTCTAAAACACAGGGACTGGGCGGGGGTGGGGGGGCATCATCAGTAGTTCTGTGATTCTAGAGACAGGAAAGGGTAGGAGGAAGGGTAAAGGTAAAGATTTAGGCAGAGGTCCGATTGTGAAAGATAATTTTAAGATGCTTGGACATCAATATGTTTTAAAGAGCGGTTCGTGGTCATATTGCATTTGCAATAGGTCACTCTCCATTCTACAGGGAGAATGAGTGTGAAGGTCCTAAGAATAGCTGGAAGGAAGCTAATTAGAAGGTTAATGTGATAGTGAAAAACAGAGATGACGCAGACTTGAACTGAGGTGATGTTTCCGAAACTACTGTAAATATAAAACTCCCAGGGCCCATTATAGAATAAAAATCTGTGCTAATTGAGTTAATCAGCACCATCACCCGCGGCTCCCTGGAGAACTGTACAGAAACAGCAAGCTAAGGTGGGAGGGCCTAAGGGGCACGGGCTGTGTTTGTTGTTGTTTGTTGGTTGTGCTTATTGTGTAGGTTTTCTGTTTCACATCTCCCATGTTAAGGGAGGCCATTTAGATGTTTCAGCTGAGAAGTCCTGCTTTTTGGATCTACCAAGCTCATGAAAAAAATAAGAGTAAACAAGTCACCTATATTGGTAAATAACTTAGGATTTACCACTTGTGGTCAGTACTCTAGGAGATAATTGAGTAACATAAAATACTGTGTAACTTCTTCAATAGATGTAACATGTAATATATAGCTTCTAAGATATACTAAGGGGTAAAAAAAATATTGTATGATTCATTGCTACAGACCTGATCATACTACTGGTTACATTAATGTCTCTGAATTAACCAGTACATAAAGGAAACACATATTTGATGTAGTCAATCCAGCAATTTTCAACCTTTTTCATCATGTGGCACACATAAACTAATTACTAAAATTCTGTGGCAAGCCAAAAAATATATTTTTTTGCTGATCTGACAAAAATAAATAGGTATGATTTAATTCATTCACACTGGATGACTATTGTTGTGTTGACTATTGTCATTTTTTATTTGACAATCTAAGGGAAAAGAGATCAGTGCCCTTGTCTAAATAGTCAGGTATTGCGTGTTTTAAAAATTCTTGCAGCACAGATTGAAAGTCGCTGAGTCAGTCAACAGCCTAGGTATTCTAACAGAATTAAAATGAATTTTCCATTTGTATTTTAAAGTGCTATAGCACTCCTTTACACCCATATTCTTTGTGAACTATTTATTCCTTAGAAAAAATAATAGGACAAGGCACTTGACTATGTAAACACAGCTGAAAAAGAGGTACTATACAGAAAATTCTCAATGGTTCTCATTAATTCTGGGAAAGCCAGCTCTAAAATATATAAAGTGAGAGAAAATACAAGACATCATTTAATATTGGGCTGTGAAGGTGCTTTGGGTTACATTTTAATGTGATTATAGCCCATGCTTTGCTTTGGAATATAAAAAGCGAATCAGGAAGTTGCTGTGTGTTTGAGCAGCCTTCCTTCCCAAGTGGATGCCAGCATCAGCCTCAACAAAACTTTTTCTCCTCCTCATTTTTTTACTATTTATATGTTGCTTTGGTTAGAGGAGGCATTCAAGTGCCCCCTGAAAGGTATTCTGCAAGGCTGAAGACCATGTGTTGCATGAGGGGAGCAAACCCAAAGTCAACTTTGCCACCAAAGGATATCGGGGAGCGAGAGCCACAGTGCAGCTCTGCAGAGGCACCCTGGGGCTGCCGTCTCTGCGCTTCCTTGTCAAATGAAAAACAAGCCTGGGTTTAGGTAGGGAGAGGCTTTGTTTGAAAGGACAATTGCAAGTCCAGGGAAGGAACTTCCTAATTTATTTTCGTATCCTTCAGCACAAGCATTGGCTATAGCTGTATTCAAATGTAACCCAAAGCACGGTCCACAACCAAATATTAAATGACGTCTTACACTTCCTCTCATTTTGTCCCTATTACAACAGGGAGAACTCTCTGAGTGTGAGATCTGCAAGTGTTTGGGCAGAAAGGGGCTTTTCTTTCCTGGGAAGGATGAGGCTAGAAAGATGTTCCTGAGTGTGGGGAGGTGGCCAGGACACTAGATCAGAGCATGTTGATCCTAAAGTCAGCATATTCTCAAAGGGGCCTTAAGAAAGGTCTGTGTGCTGGCTAGGGTGAAGGCGGGTCAAAGTTCAGGGGCCTGGGAGTGGAGAAAAACTTAACTCAAAAGTTTGGTCAAGTCAAAGTGGAGGGTGTTTTGTCCAGATGGGCCAGCGGGGACCGAGTTCAGCTAGTCATTCATAGGACAAAGAATGGGGATTAGAGGGTTTGCATCTGGCCTTGTCACAGGTAAACAAGGGGGGGCATCTGTGAGTTTTGTCTAAGCCATATAGGGAAGGGTAGGTCCTTGTAGGAAGTCACTTCCTGGATCACAAAAGGGTGAAAGTTTGTTTTTCAGGAGTACAGGGCTCAGGTAATACTCAAAAGGGTCACCTCCTTTCCTTTCTTTTATTTTTAAGCCAAGAGTATATTGAGTGATTTATCTAATCAGGTTTTGATTGCAGGATAAAATGTAGATTTAAAAAGGGCTTGGGTGAAAGTACTTTAAGATCGGCTCTGACTTTGGTAATCCCCCTCCGCCTCTAACGCCGTCAGCAACTCCTCGGTCAAGGAGAAGTGGAAGAGGCACTGCCAGGAGCCTTCTGAGAAGACGGCACCAGGCAGAGCCGGGATCTCCAGCCCTGAAACAGGGCAAACGTTCCTTTAAAAGAGAAAACAAAAATGGTCACCTTTATCATATGTTTAAAGGTCTTTAAATCCTGCTCAGATTTACCCTATATAGCTTAGAGAGGCTAGTTAGTTTTCTTTGTGAGAACTAATAAAGGAGACCTCAACCAAGACTGAAGTTGGGAGGGCTGATGGGGAGGAATCTCACGCCCTAACACTCATTCTTGATCACACTGAACAGGAAGACACCTGCCTTGCATGTCCAATAGAAAGGTGTTTTCTACTCTAATAGCCAACCAGAAGGAAGGAAGATTTTCCCCTTCACTGGCAATGGCCAGGCCAATGAGAGACAGTCGCAACCCAGGCAATGAGAAGCATTTCAAATTCCCAGTTTCCTCCAGTGGGCTCTATGGTTATCACAGCTCTTCCCAAATTCTCCTTTTCTCTATAAGAGAACAGTCCTCTCCCTTTGTCCTCCAGACCTGTCTATGGTTTTGCCATTACTTGCATGTCCTGAACTGCAATCTCTGCTCTTCCTGAATGAACACATTTTTGCTGATAAAATAACTAACTTTTATTCTTAAGGTCAACATCTTTGAGCTTTTATTAAAGGTGCATTTTCCTATCTATGTACATTTTCTCTTCATCTTTCACCTACAGTCTAGACTATTAATTAGGCCCTTTCCAAAGACTCTTCATTTGCTTCAGAGATCCTTTATTATAAGTCTGACACAGGACCATGAAGTCGAAAGAAGGCTGGATTGAGAATGAGATCTGGGTGTCATTAATGTCTCATCCTCGATTCCATCATATGTAAATGCACGTGTTAATATCTTACAAAATTAATGTTACACTGAGATAAGAAGATATTTGGAAGTGCTATGCCATCTGTGGAACTGTATGCTTCTTTCCTTACACATTTTTTGTAGAGACAATGACTGACTGATGGAAATATTCTTTCCTACTTACATGCCCTTAACATCATATTTTGAATACAGAAATACTACAGAGCGCAGAGTTTGCTTATGTCCAGCTGCTTTCACAGTAGAGGTGAAGAGGTGACATCACATGCGACCAATTACACTTGAACACAATCTCATCAACGTAAGAGGCAAGAATAAGGACTTTCTGTTAATGACGGTGGCCTAGGTAAACATGGCTTGCCTCCTTGCATAACCGCATTAAAATTATAACTAAAATACAGAACCATCATCACTCAGAACCATCAGAAATAAAGTTGAATGGAAGTCTGACAACTACAGAATTAAAGAAACCACATCCATCCAGACTGGTAGGAGGGACAGAGACATGGAGCGGGCTGGTCCCACATCCATGTGTGGTGGATAAAAATTCGGGAGGCATATCTTGGGAGCAAGGAATCCCAGCCCCCTACCAGGGCCCATAGCCTAGGATTTCAGTGCTAGGAAGATAAGTCCCCATAACTTATAGCTGCAAAAACCAGCAGAGAGTAAGTCAGCGGAAGAAATATCTGGAGTCCCAAGCAGTTCCTCTTTAAGAACCCATACACAGACTTAGTGTGACTCCCTCTGAGCTCCAGCACCAGGAAAGCAGCTTGAAAGGAACCAGTGGTGTAAAGGGAGAAACTGAAGTAACTGGCATCAAGGGGAAAGCTGGAGGACAAAGGGGTGGGCAGAGGCCATTGTACCTTTTCTGGGCTCTCCCCCGACAGAGCCACAGAGCTGGCACGCAGGTGCCATATCTAAGACCCCATCAACCTGGCTAATACTGTTTGACCCCCCTGGAGATCCTCTGAGACTCCATCCCACCCAACCTATGGGCCCACCCAAGCTGCTTTCCCATATGAATGGCTGGTCTTTGTTCATGCTCCACAACTTCCTAAATCCTCTCAAACAAGCAGCAGCCAGCCTCAGTAGCCCCCAGCTCCTGCACCTCTTGCTAAGTGGCTGCAGGTCTGGCACTAGCAACAACCAGCCTAGGTTCACAGTTTGGCTTTGCCTGGTAAACTCCAAGCCCAGCATAAGTAGCGGCCATCTCAGGTTGCTTTATACCTTAGGCAGGGTGGCCATGAGCAAAACATAGATAGGGGAAGATCTTGGCCTGTACCACTCAGGAAACCCCAGAGCCTGCATACCCAGTGGATAGCCACAGACCATGTCAGAGCACTACCACCCTGCCCCCACACAGCGGATCCTCTATGGAGGACGGAAGTTGGTGGTCAGTGGTTACAGCCAGTCCTTGCACCTGACCGGCCTGGGTAAATCCCTCCCACTGACCTGCCAACAGCAGTCAAGGCTCAACTACAAGAAGAGGGTGCACTCATCCCACATGAAGGGTGCACCTAGGGTACCCAGCTTGGTTGATAAGGGAGGCTGTGCCACTGGACCCTATAGGACACCTACAACATTAGGCCACACTACCAAGACACAAAATCGAAGCAGCTCTACCTAATAGATAGAAACAAACACAGGGAGGCTCCCAAAATGAGGGACAAAGAAATGTGGCCCAAGTGAAAGAACAGATCAAAACTCCAGAAAAAGAACTAAACAGAAAGGAGATAAGCAATCTATCAGATGTGTAGTTCAAAATATTGGTTAAAAGGATGCTCCAGGAACTTAGTGAGGACCTCAATAGCATAAAAAAGATCAAGACAGAAATGAAGGACACACTAATTAAAATAAAGAACAATTTATAGGGAAACAACAGTAGGGCAGATGAAGTTGAGAATCAAATCAGTGATTTGGAACATAAGGAACCCAAAACCAATCAATCAGAACAAAAAAAAAGAAAAAAAGAATCCAAAAATAAGGATAGCGTAAGTAGTCTCTGGGAAAACTTCAAATATTGCAACATTTGCATCATACGGTGCCAGAAGAGAAGAGAAAGAGTAAGAAATTGAAAACCTATTTGAAAAAGTAATGAAAGAAAACTTCCTTCATTTGGTGACGGAAATAGACATGCAAGTCCAGGAAGCACAGAGAATCCTAAAAAAGATGGAGGCAAAGAGGCCCACTCCAAGACACATCATAATTAAAATGCTAATATTTAAAGATAAAGAGAGACTCTTAAAAGCAGCAAGAGAAAATCAGTTAGTTACCTACAGGGGAGTTTCCATAAGACTGTCAGCTGATTTCTCAAAAGAAATTTTGCAGGCTACAAGGGATTGGCAAGAAATATTCAAAATCATGAAAGGCAGGGACCTACAGCCAAGACTGTTCTACCCAGCAAAGATATTATTTAGAACTGAAGGGCAGATAAAGAGCTTTCCAGTCAAGAAAAAACTAAAGGAGCTCATCATCACTGAACCATTATTATATGAAATGTTAAAGGGACTTACTTAAGAAAAAGATCAAAATTATGAATAAAATGGCAAGAAATACATATCTATCAACAACTGAATCTCAAAAACAAATGAAGCAAACAAGAGAAAGAGAGAGACAGAACCTTGGATATGGAGAATGTTTTGATGGTAGCCAGATGGGAGAGGGCTCTCAGGGAATTGGTGAAGAGGCAAAGGGATTAAGAAATACAAATAGGTAGTTACAGAATAGCTGTGGGGATGTAAAGTACAGGGTAGGAAATGGAGTAACCAAAGAACCTATACGCATGACCCATACACATGAACAATGGTGTGGGGACTGCCTGAGGGAGTGAGGGCGCTGGGTGGAGGGGGTCAAAGGGGGAAAGTAGGGCCAATTGTAATAGTATAATCAATAAAATATAATTAAAAATGGTAAAAAAACAACGAGGCAAGAACAGTTTAATCTTTTTTTACCTTTTTTTGGAACTATGCTATAGTGCATCTAGACATACTTTAGGAACAATGTAGTAGTAGTAATAACTAATGGATTATGTTCATGGTTACAAGATCCCCAAACGAAAAACAGTGAAGACCAAAGCTTGACATATTTGCAAGAACACAAGATTCAGATGTTATAAGAGATGCCTTCAAAAGATTGCTGTGCTTGTCTTCTCACTTGCATAAGTATTTAGTGTTTAAATGCACATAATCTTGGAATTTTAGGTAAAAATTGTCCGGGATACCTCAAAGGAATATTAACATGGCCTATGCTTTTATTTGGGCATCTATTCACCTCGCATTTTCTAGGAGAATTTCCATCACAAAATCTCTGCTCCTCTTATCAAGTGTATTTCCTGAACCAGGGTCCATTCCATGTATGGCTCTTTATATTTTCATCTTCAAAGTGACACTCTATAAAGGCCCTGGGTGACTATATCGCCTGTATAAATTTTCCTTAAAATATATTCCCCACGAATGTATAAAACTATCCAAAATCAACATCCTCAACAGACCAAGATAACAGATTAGCACACCTTTAACCATCCTTTCAGGGAGCTCAACATTTAAAAAATTAGGCACCTGGTTTTCTGAAATTCAGACTCTCTGAGTTTTAATACGTTAGTCCTTTCAGGGTTAAAGACTCACTCTTTTGATTGTCCCCTCAGGCAAATAGTGAAACATTCTTTGTAGATTAGTAGCTTTTTTTAAAAACACAAAACCTAGTATAGTGCATTCAAAAAGTTTTCTGCAGTATAAATTTAGGTTTAAATTTCTGAACTCAGAGCCCAGCCAGCAAAAGCTTGTTTGGAATGCTTACCCAAGAGAATGAGCCTCCATCTTTCCTTATTTTTTAATGAATTCTAATTAAACAGCCACATTGTGGTCTCTGTTGGCTAGAGAAAAATGGAGACTTTCAGTACATCCCTCTGTGTCTGATCTTTCTAGCTAAGCATTTTCCCCAATTGCGCAGACAAACCCTGAAAATTGCACGTAGGCTGGGTTTCAGAAGCCCTCGAGGGGAGTGGTCAGGCTGGGACGGGCTTCACCCCACTGGCAGCCCTAGTACCCTTGTGCCATCCATGGTGGGGGTGGTTAAATCCAGAGGTAAATTTCCTCCTCTGACTGGACCTTCTGTTATGGTCTAGAGAAATCAGCTCTCTAATTTCACTCATTTAGCCTGGATTTGTTTTCCAGTGTTAGTTTAAAAAAGGAAGCCAGCTTCGTGCTGCTCACAAGTTGCTAATTTCCAAGTCAGAGTTGTTGTGAAAACCTTCAGAATGTTGTTTCCCTGCCCCTAGAGACAAATTGCTATGTATTTAAAAAACATTTTCAAAGTGAACAAAACATTTTTTCCCTTCTGGCTTCAGTGCCTGGGAATGCCAGAAGTTGTTTAATTTTGAAAGGGCTAAAAACATAACGCCTCTTTCTAGTTACATGTGAGCACATGCAATGCAAACAATGAATTTATAAGCGCGTATGCACATGGAAACTCAGAACAAGACTCGTGGGCTTTGTGATTGCTCTGTGCCTGCACTGGGAAGGCCCTAAACCTCACTGAGTCCCTTTGTCCCTTAGCTTACAAGTGCTTCCTAGTGACTCAGACCCGGGGTGGGTTCACCTATCTTCCTAAGGACCCCTTTAACAGAGAATCACTAATTATTGCTCTTTTTGGAGACCCCAAAGAAACCTGGTAGGAGCCAACCAAGTCAAGGCATGTGGAGGGCGGGGAGGTATCAGCCCAGGGAAATGTGATCAGGAAGAGGCATTGCTGAAGCCAGAACATCCCATTAAAACAGACTGCATATCCTGAAAGGTGCACTGCCATCAATATTTTTTAGAACTTTTCATAACTTTCAAAATGAGAGGGGTCCTGCAGGTATTTTGTTCAACTCCACATTTCATAGGCAGTCAAAATGAGGCCCAGAGATCAATGTTATTTGGCAAGTTATTAGTAAGCTCTGGACTAAAATTGATTACACCCCATAAGAGCCAGCAAGCTCCGAGCCATCCCAGCCCCGCCACGGCCTACACAAAGGCTTCTCACTTGATCTGACGACTAAAACTCCGGGCTGCGTGAAATAGACAGAGGCAGAGCAATTTTCACTTGGACTGGAAGTCAAGTCTCCCAATTCTTAAAGTAATTAAACCATCCTTTGATTCAATGACTCCTTTTTGGTTAAAAGATTCGTAGTTATCCCCATCCCTTTCTCCTCTTTTTAAAATGTTTTTGTAATAAGTTCAAGTCATGTTTAATCATTTATGGATTCATTTATCACAAAGTAGCATATAAATTGTATGCTGTGGTCAAACATTGTGGTCCAACAGAGGGACAGACAGATACAGAAAAAGTGAATTACTCTCAATCAATAAATGTGATCGGTTTAGAAAACTTGATTTTTTTCATTTTAAAAAAAAATGTGTGACATGTAAAATGAAAAATAAAATTGAGCACATTTACTATACAGAAAAAGCTGGATTATACTTAAAGGGAAAGGCTGGTGCAGAATGCAGTGGTTCACCGCAAGGGTTCGAGAATGGGAGCCACGGGTTCAGATCCGGGCTCTGCTCCCCGCTGACTCCGGCAGCTTGGCCAGCTCCCCGATGTTTCCTCACCTGTGAAAGGAGAGCCACCCAGCGGCTTCACTTCACTCAGTGACCTTTCTAAGCCCAGAGCCCATGTTTAGCCTTCAGTGAGGAGTCAGTGCGTGTTGGCTACGGCTGCATTGCGAGCTCTCATCTTGAACGCTGGCACAGAGGCTGCCTCCGTCTGAGAACCAGCTGAACGCAGCCACATGGGGCTTCCATTTATGAACTTTATACTGTTGCTTATACCTAAGCATTGATTCTGTGGCTCTCTGAAAATTAAACATTCAAGACCCTTCGCTGTGCCCTACAGGGGGCGTAGTCAGAGCCATGGGCTAGACTCGGCCAAGCAAGGGGACTGCGGGGGCCCGGGCTGGGCCTCGGCCACCAGCAGAGGCCAGGACAGCTGGGGGAGGCCAGAGGCCCCACAGGGCGGCCCTGGGGTCAGAGTTGGACCAGGAAGTCCTCGTTTAATCTTAAAATGGCTGAGGCCCAACTTCCCTGAGGCAAATGTAGTGCCTCCCAGTCACTGCGCAGGCCCGCTGAGGCCACCGGGGCAAAAGGAACTGACTGGCATCTGGTGGCAGCTGGGCCTGAAAGAACAGAATGGTCTAGCGGCAGTGTCCTCTAAACACGGTGAACCTTGTGAACTGCACTGGGAACAAGAGGCTACAAAAGTCCGCTCTGGGGCTTCCCCAGGCTGCACTGGTAGGAGAAGAGGGAAGAGGAGCGATGACAGCCATTGGATTAATGATACCAGATTGCCTAGTAGCGCTCCAGCTTCCAGAAAATCCCAGAACCTGAGATAAAGTGCGGCCTGTCGAACTGTAAAGTGGTACAGTGCTTAACGGATAGAAGCTTTTCCTTCTGCCCCGGCTCCTCGTCCACTGCCCCCTCTCTGCCCCCTCCTGCCAGGGCCTCCGAAGGAGGGGCACAGGAGGGCCCCCAGGGGCCAGCAGCCTGGGAAGGGCAGAACCCGGGACAAGGAGAACGCACAGCCTTCCTGGGGGAGGGGGGGGTTCTTTTCCCTCAGGCAAGGACAGTCCTCTTGGAGGCAAATCTGCAAATCCTTTCCTTCCAATGGGACAAAGGCCACGCTTATCCTTGCTCCTCCTTTTCCACTTGGCTGGGCCGTAGAACAGGACGGGGGTGCTGTACGCGCAGTGAGCCCGGGCATGACAAGACCGCAGGACCAGCAGGCAGCCTTCCCATTCAGGCCTCCAGCCCTGAGGCAAAGGCACCCAAGCCCTCCCCGCCCCCCCAGATGCCGTAGTGGGAAGTGTAAAAAACCGGGGATGCACGGTCTGACAAGTGGAGGGTCCCCACAGGGACCACAGCACAGGGAACTGGAAGGCAAACAAGTCTGGGAAATCCGTGGCTTATGACCATGTAGATCTGGGACGCCCGCACATGAGACTGGGGTGATGTGTGGAGACTTTCCACCCAAAGAGGATGAGCACGTTTCTCAAAAGCTGAATTGCGGGGTGAGGGAGAGTAGCGTTTAGCCATTTGAGTTAAGGTGGTGCAATGAACGGATGGGGGGGCGTGGGGAGATAGAGCCCGGTGTGAATACTACCTGTTCTACTCACTGGACATGTCCCCTTGGGTAAGTCACTGCCCCTCGGTGGGTTTCAGTTTCCTCATTTGCCAAAAGGGGTTCTTGTCTATAAAGCACATGAGTTTTGGAGGAGGCTCAGCCAGCAGCTGCTGGGAGAACCACATCCATGCAAGAATGCAGCCTGGGCTGCAAAAGGACTGCATGGGTTAAAGAAAAAAAAGAGTTGTTCAGATTTTATTTGAAAACTTTCATCTGAAAGAAAGGTCCCCATGGCCTGTTGCTCAGCTCATCCTCTTTCCTTCTGTTTCACAAATGAATGGAGAGAATCTGGGACACAGTCCAGTCCAGAGGTGCTTGGTGGGGACCCCTAGGGGCTGACTGGCCTGCAGGCAGTGGGCAGAGAGCAGCCTCAGCCCCTCATCCTGGGTGGACTCCTGCCGAATTCAGAGAGAAACGGAATGTCCTGTGCTCTGTCCTGCCAGGGGCTCCTTGGTTTGGGGTCTGGATGTGACCTGGCAAATGCAACTTGTGTTGTTTGATAAGACATTAAAAACTATACCACAGCCGAAGGAGAAGGAGAAGGACTAACAGTATGAAGCAGTTTAGTTTTTTGCATAATTTTAGCAGACCTAATCCAATTTAGTCCTTAAAGACATCCTGCCTCCTGGCCCCTGGTGTTTCAAACAATTTCGTACCTAGCTAATCTTTAATCACACCTCTAGGAGATAAATTAAGTGAAGCATTCAGAAGAGATGCTGGGAGGGTAGGGGAGGTGCGGGTCTCTATCTGGGAGGATTTCAATTCTGCTCAGTCACAACAAAACACAACCAAAACCAGACCAAAAGCCGGCCATTGCAGTCTTAGGGGGTTGGGAGCAGGAAAGGACAGGGACGGAGGCGGGGGGGGGGGGGGAGAGGGGCGGGGGGTGGTGGTAGGAGAGTTAGGGAAGCATGGGGCACTTTCTCCAGTCATCATCAAAAAACGAGAGGGTAGGGAGTCATTTTTCAGGTAATCACGGTGATAATTAGAGAGATCCAAATCTGTCTATTCCACCACAGGAGCCCGGTTAAAAGGCATTTTTTTTTTTTTTTGAAAAAAAAAGAAAACTACACTAAAATCAAAAGATTTCCTCATTGTGCTTCAAAACCAATACAGTTTGCATAATAAACCCCCTAGAGACATTTACTTAATATTTAACTAAGGCTAAATTACAAGATTCTACTTCAGAGGCACTGGGCAGAATCTCTGACGCCTAATTCTGTTCCATTCAATGCAAGTCAGCAAGGGTTACAATCTGGCCATTGTTGAATACTTTTCAAGACTCATTAATCTCAAGCAAGGACCAACTTAACAAGCAGGGCAATCTTTTGAAGTGAACGGTGGTAGTGGTTTAAATAGAGGATTAGGAGATAATCACATTTCAAGTCATCTTTTGGCACTAAAATTGACCCCAGTCTGGGGGTTGTGAATTACAGGGACGGGGCAAGCTGTCTTCCTCTCTTCCCGCACCCAGCCTCTCAGGCTCCCTGTGACACAGACAGATGGCAGCCAGTCCCCATCCGGAGATGCCACTGCATTTGGATGTGTCATCCCAAAATTTGCCCCTGAACCAATTTAGAAGCCTGTTTTATAAAATGAGACCCTAGACTACGCTGCAGATAGAGACTGTGTAGACAGTAGGCACAATTTAAATGTAAATTTTAGGTCTGCTTTGTACTGTAGGTATCAGCTAGCTTTCAACAGTCAGAATGTGAGAGATGTGAAATCTATCAATTTCAACTCAAGCTCTCCAACTTGTTATTTGACTTGGAAGAATAGGGACAGAAGGACCTGCCGAGAGGAATCTTCTGCCCTTACAGCTTTGTTACTGCCAGGGTTTTGATTGTGGGGGGAAAAAAAAAAAGAAAAAGAAATTTATATTCATAAAGCAATTAAGCATTTTCTTTTCAAGTGTTCCTCCAATTGAGTTGGCTACAATACGGCAAATAATCGACTATTATTGAGTAATGATTTGATATACATTTCAAATGTATTGTCAGATACCAAGGGGATTCACAATGCAAGACAAAATAAGTAAATCCACGTTAGCATTCAGTCTGCAAAAGTAACAACATTCCTCCTCTCCTGCTTCCTTCTTCTTTTAATGTTATTCTGCCCAACTTTCACTCTTTTTCTTCTTACTCCACCTCATGAATGGACCTCTTTGAAATGTCACTTCTTCAAGTGCGTAAAGGCGGCTCATGACCATGTTACAAGCCTCCAGGGATCCCCTGGCTGGTTCCTTTCATTTTAAAGCTACAGACACTCCAGGCCAGAATCATGGAACGCCTGGAGCACGATTTCACCGCTAGGATTACAGTCCAAATCTCTGGATATTCATTCCATCCTCATCCACAGCTCTGTGCCCCAATTAATTATCTGTCCCCATCCCCAGCACAGCTGTTTGGCCCAAGTGCAGCCACGGTGTATGCTGGCCCGAGATGGATGGAGTCATGCTGCACCATGAGCTGGGTCAGACTGTCTTGAAAATCTGAACTAGAAGATGATTGGACAGTGACCAGCTGGCAACAGGGGGTAAAGACGCGGATACGTGGAGTGACAGCTTCATCGTAGCAGACAGCTGTTCACTGGCGTCAGTTCCTGTGTGGGTCTGGTTTTTATGGGTTTCCTCAGAATCTTACAACAAACCCCTCAATTTCCAGAGCTTGTTGGAGTGGTCTCTGTTTCTGGAAACCAAAAAACACTGCCTATAAACATCGGCCTGGTGTTCCTCTCATGACATTACAAGCCCACGAGCCTCCAACCAAACGCTGAAGCTGCTGATGGAGGTGGAAGCAACCCCCTTCCTCATATACACTCCTTGCTTCCAATCAGGGAGATCATCAACAGCTATGAGTTATCAGCCCTGGCTGGTGTGGCCCAGTTGGTTGGGCATCGTTTTGCAAGGAAAAGGGTTGCCTAGTGATTCCCGATCAGGGCACATGCCTGGGTTGTGGGTTCGGTCCCCATTTGGGGTGCATGTAAGAGGTAACCAGTTGATGTTTCTCTCCCTCCCTTCCCCTCTCTCTAAAAGTAAATAAACAAAATCTTTTTTAAAAAAGCTGTGAATTATTAGAGGAGAAATTAACCCTGCCTGGGAACTCTCAGAAGCAACCAGGGTCTTTAACACAATCAGAGAAATAAATTGTAGGGAACAGTTTGGATATGATAAAAATTATTTTAAAATAATTACACAGGTTAGGATCCCAGTGAATATAGCTTTTGATGTTAGGTAAAAACATTCTTCAAGTGGCAAAAAGGCAAGGGAAAACACAAAGACAAATTTTTACATTGTTGGAGTTCAGCTGGCATACCAGGTTTTCTAAGGGCGGGTCACCCCTGAGCAAGCTGTTGGGTGGGCCAAAAAATCTGTTTAGTTTTTTTCTGTAAAAAAAAGGACACGTTTTTCATTTTCAACAATAACTTTGTTGATTTGGATATTTTGAGTATGTTGGCTATCTTCCACTATTGGCTTCTAGCGGGTAGAGGCCAGGGGTGCTGCTAAACATCTTCAAATACATAAGACAGACCCACAGCAAAGGTTTGGCCAGAATGTCAATAGTATCAAGAAACTTTGTAAACCACTTTTGACACATTTGACCAATCACAGCACCATCGTACACTACACCAATCTTTTGTTTGCATTTCAGCTGCATTTTTACTTTTCTTGAAATAATAAAGTGTAATATGTCAAAAATGTTGCATATCTTCTTCCATCTTCAATATTAAAATGGCTGCACAAAAATTCACCAATTTTGATAAGTTTTTTTAAATGCATGCTGATAAGACAGCTATCACAATACAATCTAACAAAATTGTTTCAAATGAAGTTAAAGGCAACTAAGCGTTACTAGAGCCATCACATGGAAAAAACCAAACAAACTTTTTGGCCAACCCAATACTTTACTGCTGGAAAACAGCAGGCCAAAAAGACTAAATGCCTGGAAGCAGGAGTCCCAAATTCAAATGCCTTAAAGGAACCAGGGAGGTCACAAAGGGTAAGACAACAGGGAGTGGTGAGATCTGTGACTAAAGTGAACACACAGTAAAAAAGCATTAAAATTCTATTTTAAGTGACTTTCTTAGGTCACTGCTGATATAGCATACTGTTAAATACCATTTCTCAAAGTCCTGAACTTCTCAAATCTTATATATAAAGACACATTGCCTCTGAGCTATGAAAAATTAATAGTTCAGTATCATTTTATGTTAGCACCTAGTGAAAATCTATTAAAATGTCAAAGCCCCCTTTAAAAATACTCAAAAGGCAGACTTGCAATTCACAAAAGAGTTCATACAAATGGCTATCAAAACTCTGAAAAATGTTCTCATCATCACTAAAAATATATGAAATGAAAATAAACTGAGATGCCATTTTTCACTGTTTAAACTATAATTAAAAAATGACCATACCCTGACTCGTGGGGCTCAGTGGGTTGAGCGTCATCCCACAGAGTGAGAGGTCGCTGGTTCAATTCCAGTCACGGCACATGCCTGGCTTGCGGGTTTGGTCCCCATCAGGGTGTGCGAGAGGCAACCAATCGATGATTCTCTTGCACGTCTATGTTTCTCTCTCTCTTTCTCCCTCCTTCCCCCTATCTCTAAAAATAAATAAATAAAATCTTTAAAAAAAAGATTGACCAGACACAAAGCTCATGAGGAAACGTCAAAGTGAGTGCTCTCACCCAGGTGATGTGGGTGCTAAAACCAAGCAATATATCCAGGAACATGATTTTGACATGTGACTCACGGGCCATAATGTATTTATCAATTCTATGTAGCAGGAAAATGTTTCCTCTCTTAGATATAAGCCTACTATTTCCCAATGGATTGTCATTTTTTTTTTTTTTTTTGAGAATTTTTCTAACAGTTTATATGGGCCAGACTGACGTATGTCGAGAAGCAAGACCTCAGATGCTCTTGGAGAAATGAAATTTCATTTGGGTTGGGTGGAGGCAAAGTTCAAAGGCAAATTCACGGCTCAATTTTGAATTAGCAAGTGACATTTAACTTTAGGCTAGACCTTCATTCCTTCTCTATCTGCTTTCCTCCTAATTTTGCTTTGATCTACTTTTCCCACTTTTTTGTATATCTCATCTTGAATGCCATGAGATATCTGTGAAAAGAAGAATATAAACAAGTAAAATATCATTAAGGACAGAGAAAATGAGACTTCCAAGAATCAACTGTGTTATTAATATTTGTATTGCTATTTTACAAAGTGGAAAATAAACTTATTTAGCCAAAACTGAATTTTGCTTCATGTTACAAAGCTGAACACCATGCAGTTCCCATGAAACTGCCCCTAGCCTTTATGAGATCCAGTGCCACCACTTAAAGCCCCTGTGTTAGCTTCTGGTGGGGCTGTCACCATGCCGCAGGTGGAAGCCAAGAGGTCAGTCACTCACTTGGACCATGGCTCTTTCTGAAGCCCTATCTACAATTCTACAATTTTTTATGAGCATCTAAGGAGATAACCCATTCTCCACCTTTTCTGTCCCAAAGTGCAAGATTCTGCTGAATCCAACCGATGACAGGTTAAAAACCTTGATAAGTGACAGATGACAGAAATAATGACTTGAGTTGATGTCTTTCAGTTAACAAAAGCTTATTTTCTGGGAGGAAATGCCTTTGCCTTGTCAAGAAATGTATATAAAAGACACTTACATAGAATACAATTGATAAACGCAATCTGCCCAACCTGATACACCACCACAGCAAATAAGCAGCAGAAGAGAATATCAGGCACAACACTTTAATGCTTAAAGCTTCAGCTTTAACATCTCTTAAAAAAAAAAAAAAAAAAAGTCGACAGTGAATGCTCTCCGTGTCATTTAGCTGTCCTTCTAAGGGACAGAGATGGTGGCCCTTCCCCTCTCTCTCTAGCACAAAAGGCCACGTTACTTAATCCAATGTGACCCTGGGCAAGTTATTTGACCTTTCTACATTTCAGTTTTCTGATCTGTAAACTGGGATGGGAATAACCACTTATCAGGATTGCTGGCAGGATTAAATGAGGTAAAATATAAAAGGCACTATTACAGTGAAAGGCATATATACTAAGGGCTCAGCCTATGACATGGCTTATTAGTATCTGAAGTATCACTCTCCCAATCTAAAAGAAGATGAAAATGATAGTGACCAACTGTGATGAAGATCAAATATGGTAATGGAAAAAAAAAAACCCATAATGAATATAGAGGCCAATTAAAGCCAGAAAAGATGTACCACAGAAAAGGAACAATTATGACTGTGATGATAAAGCAGTTGGAGAACCTAAGTTCTGCTATTTCAGACCGTATGAGTCATCCTGAACATAACAAGTGATTTGTAAAAGCAATAAAACCTGTTGGGACTTCGGCCAATGACAACTGTAGAATTAATAAAAAATTTGACAGGAGGTCTGGTGCTCCTGAATGCAGCTGCCTTCCAAAGACTGTTGGATGACATTAGATGTTTAAAGTGACAAGACTTCAAGTGCTGCCTCTTCGGCGATTAACATTTCTTAATCCTCCCGCCTCGAGGAGGCAGCCACACTAATACAGAGATATCCCTTCCATGACAGAGGCTGCCTCTTGGTAAAGCTGAGAAGACCCTCATCCTGCTCCACCCCCTCCTTCCCTTCCACCCCCCCCCCCCAACCAGGAATTTCCCTTCCCTTCCCTTTGTCCTTCAACACTGGAGTCAGGCTAAGCGTCTCTCACCATTATCTCTGCAGTGCACAGCACCCTCCCTTCCTACATCTTACCCTTTCTCAACCTCCCTCGCTCTCCCTCCTTTTCCTCCCCTCTCCCCGCCCTCTCCCCCCCCCCCTATTTATCTCCACCCCACCCCACCACGGCCTCCCGTCCCTCCACCAGGAACCGTCAGGACCACACACTGCCTTGCAGACCCAGCTGACCACACAGAACATGTAACTCTCGGCCCGGCGGCCTTGTGGACCTGGCCCTGCACCCATTTTTAAAGGCAAATCACAAGTTCCCGAAGCTCAGGACAAACCGCATAATCAAAGATTGTGCTTTCCTTTCTCAGGCAAAGATTTTACTGGCTCACTCTCTGACAAAAGACTGGTAATTCTATCTCAAACAGGAAATCCTTTGCACACTTTGAAATGAGGACTCCAAAGCGGAAAATAACAACCAATAAAGATAATCAGGGAGTCCTTTGACCACTGGCTCCCACCATCTCCACCCCCAGGAAAAGCTTTCTACCCTGGGGGTGCGGGAGGTAATTAACCAGAAGCTGACCAGGCACATTACAAGATATTCCGGGCTTATTTTGAGTAATCGACATCATTTGCCCGATTCGACCACCATAAAAGTTGGATTTTCTTTTTTTAGCATCTCAGAAAACTCAAGCACCATGTGTCTTTCAAGCATTTTCAGATCTAAAGAACAGAAGGAAGGCACCCTCCCCCTGCCAGATCTCCCCCCACCTCCGTGGCTGTCCCTGCTCTGCAGGTATAGAAGCTGGATTCAGAGAGGGCAGGGGACAAGTGCCCTTGCATTCACCTCGTGCAAAATGCATATGCTATCTAAAAGGATCGTACTTTTATTATTTTTAAAAAATATATTATTTATTTACTTTCTGAGAGAAGGGAAGGGAGGGAGAAAGAAAGGGAAAGAAAAATCAATGTGTGAGAAATACATCGATCAGTTACCTCTTGCACACTCCCAACTTGGGGCCCAGCCCCCAACCCAGGCACGTGCCCTGACCGGGAGTCAAACAGATGAACTTTCGGTTCGCTGGCCGGTGCTCAGTCCATTGAACCACACCAGCCAGGGTGGATCATACTTTTAGACAGAAACTAGATTTCAGAAGAGAACTGGCCAGGAGACAGGGGCAGGGAAAGAAAAAAGTGGCTTGTAGTTTTAGAAGAAAAGGAGAGAACAGCCAGGAAGAATCGGGGCTAAATAATCCCAATGGTAAACCCTAGGGACCTCTGTGGCCCTTCAGGCTAAAGGCTTCAACACAGGACTCATGTTTGGACTTTCAAGTATTCTGTGTTCCCTTGGCATATAATGTTTTCAAAATGTAAACCTACGTTCAAAAAGTGGAGATTGCATGTGAAAAACAGATCTGGCAACTGTGGCCCATTTCTCCTCATGGCAGCCACAGGAGGCCCAGAGGGACGGACCGCTGATCCCCAGCGCCCCAGGTGGTCACCCCCTGACTCTCCCCATGGTCCCCACCCTTGCGACCTCTCTCCACCCAGGGCGTCACTGTTTTTCTTCTCTCCCCTGCCTTTGGGGACAGTTAAGTTTATGGCTCCTGATCAAGGCCACTCTAATGTGCCCTACAGATGAAAAATATGAAGCCACCATCGGACAGGGCAGTGACTTACTTAAGATCACACTGCTTCTCAGAACAGAACCGCTCAAGAACCCCGACTCCTTCCCACACAACCCAGCGCTTCTGAAGCTCTGTTTTTATTGCAGAATCTTGACTGAGGAAACCGGTCAGGCTGGCCTCCTTGTCTCTCAGTCGCCCTCTCCCAGCTAAACAATCTTTGACCTTAGAACGTGTAGATCTTCGAGACCCCATTGCCTTCACGGACTAGTCACTGAATCATCACGTCCTCAAGTAGCCACTTGAAGAGCCCTCCCTGCCGCCAGGCCCTGAGCTCTGTGCACACTGTTCGCCTTCGCGGTGATTCTGGGAGACGCGCGATAGCGGCACCATTTTCCTGATGAGACAGGAAAGCCTGAGGGCGAGGCCCCCAGACACGTGTGGCGGCTGAGCTGCCCTTGAACTCAGGCCTTTCTGATTCCAAAGCCTATTCCCTGGCAGCCGGCCTTGCTGTCTTGCAAATACCCACCACCGCCTCAATACAAATAATTATAATAATAAAGAGAACTTCTTTGGTCCTGAAAAGTTTAACCATAGAGTCCAGAGTGAAAGGTCAGAAAGGGGTTCCCCTCCACCTCCGACCTGGGTTTGTGACTGGGGTTTTGTCATGAACCCAGCCGTCCATACCGCACTAGAAGCGCCCTCAGGGAGGTGCCTGCCTCCCGTGTTTCTGCCTCTCTGATGTGTAGAGTATCACTTAATACTGCTTGGAGCTGTTAGTCAATGGTTTCTAGTTTCCATTTTTGATCACATTTTACTAAAATGGGCCTCTCAGGATGCACTTTGCGGCCCTTTATGGGTTCTCAAAAAGCTCCTACCTTCTCTCCTATCACTTCTCCCCTCTTCCGCTTTTCCTCACCCAGAGGGAGGAGGACACCAAAGTACATGGAATTCCCAGGTTTGTCTGGTTTTGCAAGCAGAACGATCGCAGTGTTTTCATTTTTCCTAATATTTTCCCAAAGTAAACCGGCAAAAATTCAACTCTAAGTGATTAAAAAAGGAACATATGTGCAAAGTGCTTGAGTCCTGGAGCAGGCAGTTGTTGGATAAGTAGTAGCGATCCATGAGTAACAGTAATACTTACAACCCATATGATGATCAGTCTTCTGGATAAATAAGGGTCAATATTCCAGTGAGTGAACGGAAGAAATGTGATGTAGAACACTTCCTGACCCAAAGCAGCTGAAAATCTGAATAGGTAATAGAAGAAATAATTCTTCACAATGTACTCCTGTACATAAGCCTGAAGAAAAAAAAAAAAGAGAGAAGACTGTGAGTTCATTGAACATGTTACTAGAGGACAAATTTTGAAACCTCTCTCCAAAACCCCTGGGTCTCGGTTGCCAAGGTGCCGCCTCCCTTCTGGTTATGTCATTGTGGTTTTATTGTCATCAGCGTACATCGTTGTTGAACATCTATCCACCCAATTGGTTCACACAATCACAGAAAACGTTGGTTCTTCATAAAATTAAAAAAGTAGCATCTGAGGCAGAAACCAGGAAGACGCACAAAAAAAGCCAAAACCTTTTTCCTGTGTACACAGGTGGCTGGAAACGAGAGGGAGGTGAGCCGCTACAGCAGTCACAGTACGGGTCTATGCTGGTGCTAGCAAAACAACAGCCACAGAGGTTTCTACTTACAAATCCTTAGGACCTGTCAATATGTTACCACCTTAACAGCACAAGGAACTTTGCAGATGGAATGAATGGTTTCCAGATGGAGAGGTTATCTGGGATTCTCTCAGTGGACTCAATATAGTCACAAAGATCCTTAAAAATGGAAGGAGGCGGCAGAACCATCGAGAGAGAGAGATTTGAAGATGCTATGCAGCTGGCTTGAAGATGAAGGAAGGAGCCAGGAGCCAAGGAATGCAGACAGTGTGTAGACGCTGGAAAGTGCAAAGAAACAGATTCTCCCCTGGAGCCTTTAAAAGAAATGTAGCCCTGATGACGCCTTGATTTTAGCTGAAGAACCATTTTGAACTTCTGACTCCTACAGCCATAATAGAATAAATCTGAGATGTTTTAAGCCACTAAGTTTGTGGTAATAAGTTACAGCAGCCATGGATAACTAATAGAAAGACTTAAGAAAAATCATCTGCCAATGAAAGTTTTTAGTTTACCTTTTAAGTGGGAATAAGGAGGCCAACCCGATACAGTGATGGTGCAAGAAAAGCAGTAAATACGCAAGGGGCCTGCTAGCGTGCACTCCCATTTTGTGTCCTTTCCCCCGCTTATTCTGGAGCAGAAAAAGGCAGAAAAAAAAAGAAAAGACTTAAGGGGGTTAAAGCAGGAAAAAGCAATCTATTCAAAATATGGTAAACGCCTGTAAATTATGGTATATTAGTGATGAGTTAAGAAATTAAACATGTTATTTGTGGTAGCCATAGACTTTATAAAGTCAAAGATGCCAATGTCGAAAATGGGGAGAAAAAGAGGCAGCCTTACCACCGGGTGACTCTGTCCAGATCCTTGTAGATTTGGATTTTGTTTTGTTTGTCTCAGACAAATTCTGAGGTCCTTGAATCCTGGGGGCACTCAGAGAGTCAGTTATACGCATTCATCCTGAACATCTTTGTTCTGTGCCGATGATGGCCCAGTGCCTGTGCTGGGCGCCAAGAAAATTGAGAGGAGTCGTGCATGACCTCTGGGGTCAAGGAGCTCTTTTCTGGTGGGCGTCAAAGCGTATGATAATTTTGGGCAATGAATTTTTAAAGGTCCAATACTGTGTTTGAGGCCTTGAAAAAGGCCAAGGTATGTTACACTTAAGGAATTAAAAAAAAAAAAAAAAAGATGACCTTGGAAACTGCAAGAATATAACTCTACTTGACGCTGTTGGCTGCCTTGACGCTGTTGGCTGCCTACCAAGCATGCATTCCTTTCTCTCTCCTCTCTAAAAGGTTCCTGATTTTATTCCAGCATCTCTACCTTCCCCCTCGGAGCCCTGTGACTCAGGGGGAAGCTGGTACTGCCCTCAGCTCCAGGGATGGATCTGTTTGATGGCCCAACTGGTTTGATTTGTCTCAGCCAGTCACAGAAAGTTCAAGAATTCAGCCTCAAGCCAAACAGTGCATGGAACTACCTTGTTGAAAATTACTAGTCAGGGGTGAGCTCGTGCTGCAAGCCCTAAGTTTTTCTGTCTTTGGGACAGGAATTTACTTTTAAGTTAATGCAAATGAGAGAGAATGGCAATAGATCCACCCTGAACAGGAAAAATAATAATGCATGAAATGAATTAAATAAGGAAGCGTCTACTTTCATTTCTCTGCCAAGATAATATTATGATTAGGTTTGCAAAATAAGGACAGGGGCCTGTGAACAAATAAATAAGTGACAAACTCCTGTGTTATCTAATCTGAAAACCAATCATTGTGAGTTCTATTTTGAAAATGTAAATCTAACAGGCCTGACCTTCAGGCAAACACTATAATGCAAAGAGCCCCTTTAGCGTAAAGATTACTTTAACCTGCCAGCTACCAGGTTCACCTGGTAATTGTTCTGCATTGAAGCTTTACCAGGAGAACTTGAGCAACGCTCTGACAAAGGTCAAACCTTTCCCTGTGTCTACTTCCGGTTCCCAAGTGTTGTTGACATTGTAAACACTCAGAGACAACCACTTCCTTACCCTGGAGATTTACCTAAAACAAAGTTCAAGTATCTTAATCCTGGTAAGTAACTGATAAGACCATCAAGGATGACAGCAAACTGCTCTAGTGTTTCTTCCATAGTACTAGGTAATATCTTCAGACATACTTCTTACAATCTCGCAGGAATTCTTTTGTGTGTGGGGGTGGGGGGCAGCTAAATATTCTCTAAATCTTTCAGGAACAGAAGAAACAAAGGTAAAATTTTAAATATTTGCCTATACAGATAGGACACCTAAAGGATTTTTTAGAGAACATCTCTGTTTATATGATTAAACTTGAGAGCTATTATTTACCTCCAAATTCTTGGGGGTTATTATGTATCTAAATAAAGCATTAAGTACTTTTCTTTTCTTTCTTTTTTTTTTTTTAAGAACAAGAATCTAAGTTTCCTTTGTAGGAAATCTGTGTGTATAACTTCAACATATTTTTGGAGATAAGAATTGCAGTTCCAGTGTGTGAGTTGGTCCCACTGGGTACAATTAGAGGGAGAAGAAACATGGCTTAGAAACAGAAGTGGTAGGTAAGGTGAATGGCGGAAAGAACAAGCTGAGAGAAAGGAAACCAAGTCTCAGAAGTCGCCTGATACATTTTGGTACAATTGACAACGGTGCAAGGGGCTGACCGCCCAAGCTGTGGGGCAGTGTCTCTGGGCACAGATTTAAGAGACAGAGATTAGCAGCTAATTTTTTACACAAAAGATCAAGAAGGCACTGAACATTGAGCGGGGGCTGTAGAGATTCTTTTAGAAATCGAATGCTTCTGAGTATGCCTATTATCTGTCACAAAGCCAAAGGAAGAAGTTTCTAGGAAACAAGGGATGGAAATTACTCACATACCATTCTAACTAACTGCAAAATAGCATTGACGCTCTTGCTTGTTTGTTTATTGGCTTATTTTCCTGAAAGTTAAAAACAGTATTTTCATAGTTGAAAAAGTGTCACCGCAGTCTCCCAATTCCATCCTGTGCCTTTTTGGGCATAAGTACCTCAAATGCCTGTTTTTCTAAAGTTGAGTTTTCAGTAACTTAACCCATGGGCCAGAGATGAGCTACTCGATTTTGCTGCTACCAGCGTATTCTGTGCTCTCTGCAAGGCTGGGTCAACACATAAATAGACTGGAGAGAGAGAGGGAGCCATACAGGCTCACTGCATGGGAAGAAAAAGAACAGAGAATATATGACTTCCTGACTCAGCTCTGCTCCGAACACCTGAACAGCAGTTTTGTTTGTTTTGTTTTGTTTTCCAAGCACACGCCAAGGAGTCCTAACTGCGAAGAAAAGCTGGCTAGGTCGGCGCCCCTGGTGTTCAAAGGGCTGGCCCAGACAGCAGAGGAGCGAATGCCCAGCAGACTTGGCACTGGCCCTGTTTCTGAGCTTTCAAAGTTGGAAAACAAGAAATGGTTTTTAGCCAAAACAGTGCTTGACCTTGGGGAAGTCAATTTGCCCTTCTGAACTTCAGTGGCCTGAGCCCCAAAGGACAGAGTAGCATGAGTTCAGTTGCTTTTTAATGCACAAAAACTTTTAAAACAGGACAAGGCCCCTTAAATAAAATAGTACCCCAGACCTATTATATAAAATAAGACTGAAAGTCTGTACTAATTGGTTGAAAGCGAGGGGGCCCAGAGAATCCCTATATCGGGCCAGGCCACCTCCAGCTCCCCAGCCCACCCCGCCCTTCTCTGAAACAGCCCCTTGGAGCAGGTCAGTAACAGGTTTGGAAACCATGGACCTCTACCTCTGCTGGACCTCACACACCACCGTCCGAGAATTTACCTTTGGCCCTGAGTACACGGGCTATAGGTAATACCAACCCTGAGGTCTTTTGATAAACTCTGGATCAAAAGTCACTGCAAGGTCTTATGACTTTCTCCATGTGTTCAATCAGAGCTGTAAACATAAGTACTTCCCCAAAGGTCAAGTTTGAGACACTCCTGTATCTCAATAGAGCTGAGAGAAGTTCACGCCTGGGAGGACGCCTGCCGCCCTACGCAGTTCTCTCCAGCTGGAAGCAGGAGAAAGAGCCGACTCTCTTGGGCTAAGAGAGGTCCAATAATAGAGGTCTGACTATGTGCATACGCAGTCTTGCTCAGACATAATTGTGAGACCCAAAGCTCTTTTGTAGAGCACACCAAACAGCACAATGGCTTTGTTTTAGAGAAGTTTCAGAGATGGGAGAGAAAGAAGCCAGTGAACACAGGGGGAACGAACCTGGAGAGCAGGAGGGACCCGGGGGAGGGGCGCCGCCCAGCCGGGTGGCGGGGACCAAGGACGCCGCCGGAGCCGACAAGCCTCAGACCGAATCCAGGCTGCCCCGAGCACTTACTGTCCGAATCATCTCAGCAATGCCTTAATCTCCCAGAGCCTCAGTTTCCCCTTTCACAAATGTAAATAATACTAGTACATACCACACAGGGATGTTGGGAAGCTTAAATCAGATATTGTTGACGGCGTATGCAAAGCACTCAGTTCAGAGCCTGGCAAAGAAACATCTCAGTAGGACCCAGCTGTTCGCCACTACTCACCACGGTAGCCGTGAGGATTTCTAGAAAAGGCTTCTTGAGTCTAATGTGCCTTTGTATCACCTGGATCCTGTTAAAAGGCAGATTTTGGTGCAGTTCACCTGGGTCAGAGCTGCTAGTTTTGAGGTTCCAGGTGATGCATATGCTGCCATTTTCTAGCCCATGGACCGCACTTTGAGGAGCAAGGGTCAAGGACACCCCAGGGAAGGGTTTCTAAACACAAAGGTGAGGCTCTCAGATTTGATTGTCAGTGCTGGAGGAAGGCCCCATGGGAGTTTAAGGGAGTTAGATAATGTGATCAAAGCAACAGGTAAAAACGCTCATGACAAACCAGAAGGGAACAATTAGTGAGTTCCCTGGAGGAGCCTACAATTGTCTGAATGCAGAAACAGAGCCCAGACAAGCACCTTGACCACAGAAGGTACCAAACTAGGGAAGGGCACATGTAAGAGCTGAAAGAGCAGCCGGAACAAACTACAAACTGACGTGCAGAAAGCACTAAGCCATCTCCGGGATTTGCATAAATTCTTGGATGACAAATACAGAATTAGTTAGGAGTCGTGGACTTTAAAACACATGCTTAGCCTTGAGAGACCAGCAGGATAGAGAAAAAGAAACCTTATTTCTTAAAAGGGGCTTTTTGCACCCCTGTCAGAGCCCGGGCTTGGAAACAAGGCCCTGCCTCTGCAGGCAGGAACCCCTGCCCTAACGTTCTCTGCTAAAATGCAGGTGGCAATTTGCCTTTTGTTAAAAAAGAAAATATAAAAACTGAGAGTATCCTATTAAGATGGGTGGCTTTTGGAAATTCTGAAGTTTTTTTTTAACCTGACCTGAACAATTGTCATTGCTAGCGACATGTGCAGAAGTAGACATTCAACCTGCACGCTCATCTCATTCATCCCTAGGATTGTCACACTTTCAAGTGCTTGCCCAGGGTCATTTTTCAAGGTAGGTGACATTGTCACATGCTTGGGATTGTGGGAGAAAAGAGATATCAGCCGATGGTCTTCAGATTGACAGCTCTTCATGAGACTGGGGTCTCCCCAGAAAAAATACCATGCATGGTCAAGGGAATATCCAAAAAGGGATAGGATTCAGGATTAAATTTGACATTGCCTTGCTCTCTGATTCTCACACTTTGTGTATGTTCAGCCAGAATTTCTAATCTAGAGCCTAGAGATTGGGAAGGACATATCCAGAGAACTGGACGCTTCTTTCAATACAATCAGTAGAGGTTTTGGTCCTGCTACCTCTCTCTGAAAGATGAGGCTTTGGCACACATGCCATTACATACTACAGAGATGGAATATTTAAACACTCTTTCCAAGCTGTTATATAAGACACCAAGTAGCATGTTAACACACCAAATACAAACCAAGAAATGCCCAACATTAAAATAAAAATGAATACAGCAAATGTTAGGGGCCATGTCTATACAGACCATTCATTCATTGCTACACATGAGTGATGGAAAATTGTATACTAACATGCTCCCATTACTTATTTATTTTTATGTTTTTAATATTTTAATTAACTAATTTATTTTTATGGAGGGGGAAGGGAAGGAGACAGAGAGGGAGAGAAAC
Source organism: Pteronotus mesoamericanus (assembly GCF_021234165.1). Classification (NCBI taxonomy): domain Eukaryota; kingdom Metazoa; phylum Chordata; class Mammalia; order Chiroptera; family Mormoopidae; genus Pteronotus; species Pteronotus mesoamericanus. Next base: position 5,736,967 of record NW_026555277.1, read on the forward strand.
ATTGACGTACAAGAGAAACATCAGTCAATTGCTTCCTTCTGCCAACTACACATGCCCCAACTGGCAACTGCTCAAAACGCAGGCATGCTGTGTGACCAGGAGTTGAACAGGTGACCCGTGTCTCTGGGGGATGAAGTCTGACCAACTGAGCCATGCTGGCCAGGGCCTGTCACTTCTTTTTCAATCCTCATTCAAGGACATGTTTATTGATTTTAGAGAGAGGAAGGAATGGGGGGGAGAAGGGTGAGAGAGACATACTGGTAGGTTGCCTCCCATACGCAATCCAGCCGGGGATCAAACCCACCACAGAAGAATGTGCCCTGACCAGGAATTGAACCAACAACCTCTTGGTGTATGGCACAGTGCTCCAAGCCACCGAGCCACCAGCCAGCAGGGCTCCCGTCACTTTTAATTACTCTTAATTTTTTTAAATTGAAGTTTAGGAAATCAAGACTTTCCAACCTATAAAGAAAATTAAATGATCACTTAGGAAGCCTAAGAAAGATTGACAGTGTCCCTTGAAGGGGAAACCAGAAGAACGAGACTGTGCAAGGGTTTCTTCTTTCATCTTCAGGTCCAGATAGAATTACAGGCTGGGTGAGCTCACTGATGTCTGCTCTGTGCTGGGGCGATTAAAATTTCAGGATGGCAAGACTGAAAGTCAATAAAATAAAAGGACAAGCTCTTCCAGGGAGAGGGCTTGAAAGGGAACTTCACGTTAATCACTTTCATCTGCTTAGTTAGCATTTGTCGGGATCCCACAGCCTGTGTCCGAGAATAAGATGGAGGCTGGAGGGGACTGAACCCAGTGTGGCTCTTATTTTATTTTGTTGTAGCCTTCCCCACATTGGAGTTTTGTCTTCCTCCAGACAATCCATCAGATTTCAGCTCATCCTCGAAACACCTGACATCTTCTTTTTCTTTTCCTCAAGAGTCAGCTCTCTCATCGGGCACCATCAGAAAGGGTGAACCGGTACTACCAACTGTGAAATTCTTGATATTGCAGCAGTGATCCATGGTGGCAACGACGTTCCACTTGTATCTAGAAACAGGCCTCATAACTGGAAGAAACACTGCTTTATCATGACTTGAGGACTCGGTGCCTGAAACACACAGTATCTGCTTAGGAAGCAAATCTAGGGACATGTGGGCAGGGTAGGACATCGGTTTGCAGAAACTGGAGCCGGGAGCCTTGGCTAGATGAATCTTATCCATGGACAGCATGAGCAACCGGAGTCAACACAAAGAGCAGAAATAACCCTTCCCCTTTTTAAAGGGGGTGGGAGAACCAGCTGCCCTTTAAATTCTCAAAATGTCTTAAGAACTTAACTGTTTTTCAAAACACTTGGATCTCTTAAAACCTGAAACACATTGTGCCAAACATTCTTCCATTTAATCGTTAAGCCCTTGTGTGTTTGGGAGGACTTTGGCTGCAGATGTTTCTGATTCATTTATATTAACTTATCAACATGACATTTGGAAGAGCTAGAGGATGTTCAAGAAGGAGTCTTTTCAACTTGAGTTCATTAGTTTTAATCCAGGAATTCTGCCCCTTGCCCCAACACACCCACTCAGAATTCAGAATTTGAGAGGCTTGATTCGGTTCTGCCCTAACCTGGCAGCGCAAATTCATCCATTCCGAAATCCCTTCAAAAGAATAAAAAAAGAAAACTTTTCGAAAGCTTTAAAGGGCACCACCAACAAATGGGTGAAGGAGGCCAAAAGGCACAAACTTGTAATTATAAAATAAATGTCATGGGGGTGTAATACACAGCATGGTGACCATAGTCCATTACACTGTTTTGCATATTTGAAAGTTGCTAAGAGTAAAGCATAAAAATTCTCCACACTCAACCCAAGAAAAATTCTATAACTACATAGGATGACCGAAGTTAACAAGACTTACTGTCCTTATTTTGCAATATATACAAATATCGGGTCATTATGTTGTATACCTGAAACTAATATAATGTTATAGGTTGATTATAGCTCAGCAACAAAAAAATGTTTAAAAACTTTTAAAAAAGGCACTACTAAAATGTAAGAAAGCTATTCAGACACATATAAGGTTTTCTCCTTGGTGATTTTCACATACAAAGATTTAAAAATAAACATTGAAATCAGACAAAGACAAAACTCAAGTTTGGCTAGTTTGCCACTGAAGTCAGGAAGATTTTACTAAAAGGCTTTCCTGCTTCCATCTTTCTGGTTTATCTGGGCAAAACAGGCATGGATTTTTTTTTTTTTTTTTTTTTTTGTCTGTAGTTTCTTTTATCCAAGACTAGCTATCATGCTGGTAGTTGTATGTGTATCTGGAGAACAAAGAACAAGCAAAAAGTACCTTCCTGCTACCCCTCCCCACTTCTGAAATCTGGCTCTCCACTCCTCGGAGCTCTCCAGTACTCCAAGATGGGAAAGAGAATACTTGGGGACAATTTCCATTCTTGGTAGGCAACCCCCCACCCCCACCCTAGGGCACTGTCAGGATGTGGCCTCAGCATCAGAGCAAAGCAGGGACGGCTTGGACAGATGGAAGGGGGAGGGCCTTAGGCTGAGAGAGTCTTCCTCCCTCCACACTCCTCCTAAACCTTGGGAAGCGCCATCTATTTCCACCACGTTTTCAAACTCTAGTTCCGCCTGCAATGTTCTGCTAGCTCCACTAGCTCTGGCGACGTTTAAAGTCGCTGGTCACAAAAATAAACTTAGAGAGAGCTTCAGAGTTGTGTGCACACACATGAAAGGACCTTCAGAAGGAGGCCAGGCCGAGTCAGAACAATGGGCCTCCCCACCCAGCCTGTCCCTGGCACACTCTGATTTCTTTGTGCCTGTGAGTATTGGGGTTTGGGATTGTTGTTCTTTTTTGCACTTTTGATTTTTTGAGTTAAACATGTGGGCTTTTTATGTTAGTTGTTTTTCTGATTATCTGATTAATACTTTCCCCCCTCCTTGATTAACACATTTTACTTGAGAACATGTGGGAGTTCAAAACTATCTAAACACAAAGAAAAATTCCCCAGAATCCCACCCCTAAGACTCAACCCCTTTGAATATCTTCACTGATCTTTTGTCGGTGCATAAGTGAGAATACGTATGGCTTGTATTTTAGCAAAATTGAGATTCCACTAAATCTTAAATTTTAAAGAATGATGTATTGTGAGTGTGTCCCTAGGTCTGTAAATATTATTTTAGGTTTTCGTCCAGTTGGACGGCTGAACTTTTTGTTCCTTCTTCACTGTGCTCCAGTGGCTCCCTCCCCCCTTCCAAGGCGGGTCCCAGCCCAGCCCAGGCAGATCCGAGCCCAGACCAGGGCAGCAAACGTGACATGCTGGGGGCTGCTGGAGGCACCTTCCAGGACCCGCTCTCTGCCTCCCTCATTCCTTAGCCTGATCCCATGAACATCCACACTGACAACATTCCCTCGGACCACGTGTTCGGTCTTATTGCGGTTTGCTTGCCTTTTTACCAGACTTTGCACAAACTTCAAAGAGACGCTTTGTCTCTCTGCGCTCAGGGCACAGGGCTGGAGAAATGAAGAATGACCTGGGGACCGGCTGGACAGTCGCTGTGCCACAGCAGAGGGAGGGTCCCATAATCCACCTTTAAAATGGTGAAGCCAGGTCTTCCAAAGCTTGGGAAGTCCTGGGGTTGGTCCCTGGCCTAGAGCCCTCGTTCCTCAGCTCCAGCCACCTGTAGCTGAGATAAATGGATCCACGTGGAACCTAAGAGGGTGTGGCTGTCTGCCAGCCTTGGGTCCAATGACAGAGCTACTCAGGCAGCTCTGGAGAAGTTTGAACTTCCTCACCTGTTCAGTGGGTGTAGCCTCACCTGTGGGGTGGGTCTATCCTTGCCTGTGCAATGGCACATCTTCCCCTGTGCTGTGGGCCATCCTTACCTCTGCAGTAGGTACATTCTCACCTATGCAGTGGCTGTGCCCTCGCCTGTGCAGTGGATGTAACACCAGCTCCCTAGCAGGGGCATTAGAAGGACAAAATGAAGTCACTTACCTCAATTACATCGTACCACATCAGACACACAGTATATGCTCAATAAATGGTAGTTATATTTGCCATGTTTGTAAACATTGTAAATAATAAGGAAATGTCCGAAGCGTCCAGTTATAGTGGAACACAAAGGATGAGAAGGTAAAAAGGTTTTTTTAAAAAACAAAGGTATCATAGAGAAGGCAGATATGCTACCCTGGAAGAGTGACTGGAGCTGCGGCAGAAAGAGGAAGCGAAGGGAGACACAAAGCTGAAGGGAACAGCATGCGGAGAAGGATGGAAGCGGCAAGGCGCGGTGTCCCTGGTATGGTGCACAGTCTGTGGCTAGGGCATGCGTACTTATAAAAGGAGTCGCAGGCAGCAAGGCTAGAAGGGAGGCCAGGCGGGAGAGCAGCCCCGAAGGCCGACACCAGGAGCCTGGGTTTAACCTGTGGATGACGGGGAGCTGCTGAGGGCGCTGGACTAGTGAGAGACCTAGCCGGCAGTGTGGTCTAAATGGCCACCAACGTGTTCACATTCTTGTCCCCTCTCAATGATTCCCCATCTTTTTCAGATTCAGGTGTGTGCAAGGAGACAGGCTGCAGCGCGCCTGGAACTCGCGGCCGCCTGTGCCAGCAGCGGCCCGTCTGGGCCACCCTGCCCTCCGTTGCGTGTCTGAAATGGAAGCTGGGCGCTCTGAGAGTCTCCAGGGCCCTCAAGGAAGAGGAAGAAAGCGTGTTTTCTGTTCTTGGCCTGGGCTTTGCCATGTGGGATCTGATGATACAGTCATTTAGCAAGAAACCACAGGAACATAAACAATTTGATGAAACCCAGAGAAAGCGAGTCCCTACACTGACTGCGACTGAGTGCCACAGGCCGCGCTGGGACCCGCCCTGAATAAACCCTTGAGCTCGGGGTGTCATCTTCGCTCCCTCACCGAGCGCCCCACGTTTCCAGTGCCTCCACCCGCAGTTCCCATACCTAAGGACGCGGCGCGTGCTGGGGGTACCGGCGTGTGGAAAATGTGGTTCTCATTTCTTTTCCTAGAACACGATTTCCAGAAAGCACTGTGTGACCAGAAACAATGACCCCGGTGTGTCAGAGACGGTCGGAGAAACGTGGCTTTGGGGCCTTGGTAAGGAAGGGCACCAGAGCAAGGTAAACAGCCTGCGGCACCCGCCTGCTTCCCAGGCTGACCACCAATCAGGGGGGCCTGGGTCCGAAAGCCAGAAAAGATAAAACGACTGTTTGGGCCCCTCACAGCCCTGATTCCAGAACTATAGACAGAAAGAAGTCCATGTACAGAAAACCCCCCGCCCCTGCCTCTCACCCAGGCACCCCAACACAGGCACATACACGTCTGTCCCTCTGCCAGGATGGGAACCTGCCACACACTAAGGCAGCTGAAATCTCAAGTCCTTGACACACTGTCTGCAGTGAAGGTTGCTCTGGTTAAAAAGAACGACTTCAGTGTCACCTTGTCCTTAGAGTGTGGTCCCCAGATGCCCAGCATGGACTTCACTTATTAGAAATTCAGAGTCTCAGGCCCCGCCCCAGACCTGCGGGGTCACTGGGAATTACAGCCAGATTTCCCCAGAGGATTTGCATGCACATGAAAGTGTGAGAAGCGTGAATCTGCATCTATTGAGAAAACAAATGCTGTGTTTGAATGTCTAAGACTTTAATATTCTCTCTGGGTCTGGGTCCACTTGAAAGGGGAAACTGCTTGAGAAGAAGAGAAAGCACTCAGTGAGAACAGGCAAACCCACAGAGACACAAAGTAGACTGGGGTGGAGGGGGGGGAGAGGGGAGGGACTGTTAATGGCTATGGGTTTCTTTTTGGGCTGATGAAAATGCTTGAAAATTGATTGTGGTGATGATTGCACAACTCTGAATACACTAAAAAGGAATGAAATAGGTGAACTGCATGGTATGTGAATTATAGCTCAATAAAGCTCAAAAATATAAATAAAAACACTCAGGAGCCTTGGAAATGCCAAACTAATAACTTCTGACTTCAGACAGTCAAAGAGGCCACCAGCAGAGCCAGGCCTGGAAGGGTAACTGCAGGAGGAGCCTGTTCTCTTGTCCCAGATTGATGAGGTTCAAGGGACACATTAGGGAATGGAGTGTCAACACAGGAACACTGAACTGGTCACCGGTCTTAAGACACAAACGACTCGGTGCTGCTCTTAGGCCTTCACCATCAGGGTCCATGCCCTGACTCCATGGTTTAGACACTCCATTCTGATCTCCTCCAGCTGTGTCCTTCCACACAGAGCAAGGGAGGGTGCCCTGTCTTCTAGAACACTCTCTTGGCACTGCACCTGGGACCCCAGCATTCCCTGTCCAGACGCCCCAGCCTGTATCCGGGCCCCGCACAGGTCTCTGCCCCAGGTCTGCCCTCCCTGGCATGGATGACACACCAGTGTGCAGCCCTCCAACCCCAGGCCTGTCCGAGGCACGGAGGAGTCACTGCGTGGTCCCGGACAGTTGACAGGCTGGTTCCTCGACTCTGCTACCTTCCAGCTGGAACTCTGGAGAGTCTGAGAATTCCAAATTTGACCATAACTTTCCAGGTCACATAAAGCTATCTGTGTCAAGGCAGAAGGTCAAAACCTCCGTTCGTTTAATAAGTAACTTTAAAATACTCAGACCCATGGAATCTGTCTTCATTGGTGCACTTGCCTAAAAACCCTGCAGTTTTAGAGGCCGATTATTTTTTTCTTCTGAGTTTGTCAAGTACTAAGTGAATGTTTTTGGTCTTCTCTCTAGCATGTTGTATTTTATAGGTAAATATGAATTATTCATTAACGGCCATCATGTCTTTTCATAACTTCATACATAATAAATACCAAGGATTTATTTTTGCTCCCAAACAGTACAGAAAGTTTTAGGATAAGAAGTATTCTATCTTATTTTATTTTTTTATTGATTTGAGAGAGAGATTGATCTGTTGTTCCAATTATTCATGCATTCTTGGGTTGCTTCTTGTATGGGCCTCGACTGGGGATTGAACCTGCAGCCTTGGCATATTGGGATGACGCCCCAATCAACTGAGCTACCCAGCCAGGGTGAAAAGAAGCACTTTAAACGTTTGCTTTCATATGCCTCATACTTGCAAACCATGGTAGTTTTTTGAAAAACAGGAAAAACAGGAGATAAAGAATACTGAATAAAGGGACTGCATATTTTACGTTAATAAAGTTTACAGCTCCTCTTGGGCTACTCTTCTTCTGAAGCAGAATGGAAAAGCAAATCCTCAGGAGAAAAATGAAAGCTGCTGGACCCTTTGGAAAAAAAAAAAACACCTTAAATGGAACTTTGCGGGGGTAGGGGAGGGACTTACTAAGTTGAACCATGAGAGCTTAAAGAATCGTTCATGGCTCTTGGATTCTTCACAACTAATAGTTTGGTGACAGAATCCTAGAAGGCACAATTTTCTTGTCATCACATGCAACTCACATTTTGAGTAGGAGAAGCAACCTTACTTTTGTGTCCTCTGAAAACACTCTGGTTTTGGAGTGATTTTTATTCCTCATGAGCCGTGAAGCAGAGGCCGAGTTCACAACTTTCCTGTGCCCTCCTGTGAGCATACACATGGCACCCATGCCTGGTGCCAACCAAGTTGACTCGCACTCAGACAGATTTCCAGAGGGGGCTCCCGCATCCTCACGCCTTCCCCTCGTCCAGTCCCGTCATCTGGATTCCTTGTGGGAACTCTGCAGCGTTTTCTTTGTACTGAGGATTAAGTTTAAATATAACAATTTGTATAGCATATGCTTCAACATTTCAATCATCCTGGAAACGGGGGGCGGGGGAATGATCTCAGATAAGGCTGAATTGGTAAGTTGCCATACAGCTGCCCTGCCCAATATGGTAGACACATGTGGCTATTTAAATTTAATTAGATAAAAAAAAAAATCAAGTTACTCAGTTGTACCAGTCAGTCACATTGCACATGCTCAACGGCCGCATGTGACTGATGGCTTCCAACCTGGATGGCGCAGACGCAGAATGTGTCCATCCTCACCAAAAGTTCTTTTGGATGCACTGATGCGGGAGAGTTTTCATGTTTTCTCTGTAGTCCCAATATGTTTTCTTTTATTCTCTCTGTAGTTGGTAGTTGGTACCATCATTTTTTGCAACTTACAGCAATTTCTCCTTAAACCCTAAAAGTATATAGTGATGTACTATCTACACAGCTTCACAGTTAGTCACACAGCTTTGTAATTTACTAAAACCCACCAAATTATATATTTTAAAAGAGTAAATTCAGTGGTGTACGAATTATATCTCCATTAAAAAAATAAAGCCTAATTGGTCAACTATCCAGAAATAACTTCATATCTCCACCTTGGCAAGTATCACAGAACAGCCAAAATGACCTTATTCAAATGCAAATCAGAGAGAACCAAATCATATCTAACAGCAAACAAAACCGCCAGCCTCCAGCCTCCAGCGGCTCCCGACAGCATGGAGACTGGGAGGACCACCCACAAAAGGCCACTTTCAAAGTTTATCATAAAACAGAGTCATGTTAGCGTGGACGCCCTCCTTCTTCCCCACCCAGGTTCTCCCGGTGTCAGGTTTCCGCCTGGCAGAGAGCGGCCGCCCAGGGCACCTTGGCTTCTTTTCTCCAGACGTTGCCCCCGAGAGAAGGCAAGCAGCCCCCGAGAGAAGGCAAGCAGACCCCGGACAAGGGCAACAGAAACAGCACCCGCCCTGAGCACCTGGGGAGTACTTTCCCTTGTCTCTGAGAAAGATAGAAACCACCGGGTTCTTCTCTCTTCATCTTGAGATTAAGGACAGGTTAGAGAAATTTTCCTGATTTGCATCGGCAAACAAGGTCTCAAACGAGCAGAAGTCTGATGGCTGGGGGCTCCAAAGGGGCTTTCAAGGTCCAGGGGATCGCTGGTGCAAAGTGCAAAGGAAAACGATCACTAAGTACGTGCACTCATTGGAAATAACCGAATGGCCCCTGGCACCCTTGTCCCGTGGAGCAGGACACCCGCTGGCCAAGACTTGGGTTTCGGCCCCGCCTCTGCCTCCTGCTGGCCGTGTGGCTGGCCTTGTGCCTGTTTCCTCAACTACAGAAAGTTAAATACCTTTACAGGGTTGTGAACAATAAATGTGTCCGTGCACGCAAGGCATTTAGGACCGGCTGAGTGAATGTAAGTTGCGATGATGACAATGACGGTGACCGTTGCAGGCTAGCAGGTGCGAAGCAACAACTGCTAAGTGACACCTTCCCCTGTGTTCCTGCCATGCCGTGGGAACACAGCAAACGTGGGAATCTATTTTTAAATCTGTGTCCCAATCTCATTATTCTTTTCCCTCCCTCCCTTCCGTTCATTTAATTAAAAGAATTTGATATTTATCTCCTTTTACTGTTAGTACCCTTATCATGCCATCTGTGTCAAAACCAGAGGCACAAGAGGTCCTTGGGAAAGCAGCAAGCATTACATTCTTCCCCGAGATAAGAGGGGGGACAACTGTACCTGGGGTTGGCTGTGAGTCAAGGGACAGCCCAGTTCTTAGTATCTCGGCCCCTCAGAGGTCTGTCTCATAATTTGTAGGTCAGCTACAGATCATGCAGGGGGCTCAGGCTCTGTGGGCCCATCAGAGTAAATTTCTACACACTCATTGAACTAAATAAACAGGTGGCTGGATAGTGCCATGCATGGTCACAGGTGTTTTCTAAATATTAACATGACTTTTAAAGTAGTCCCTATCAATGGGGTGAGGAGTAGATCATCCATTTTTTGCTGTTTTGTTTTAGGTCATCCAAAAAAAAAAATACACTAATCATTTAAGAGGGCACATTTCTTCCTTCAAAACATTCCCCAAGTGGTTGATTTCATGGGTACTCTGAAAATTCTGGGAAGTTGTTTTAGTGGGGAGTTTCGTTCTGTTGAGTCTCAGATTGCAGCTTCCCCACTCCCCCTTCTATTTAGTATGGCCTTTATTCATCTGCTACTTCTTCCTGAAAGTGAAGAAATGGGAGGGAGTTGAAATTCCAGTTGATTAAGAGAACAAGGATGCATGATGCATTTGATCAAATACACAAAGGAAATATGTTAAGAAGGAAATACACAAAGGAGCTGATATTTATAAATCAATATAAAGTAAACCTCACATAGTTATTTTAAAAAAAGGAAGGAAGGAAGGAAGGAAGGAAGGAAGGAAGGAAGGAAGGAAGGAAGGGGTCACCCTATTTATCTGGAGAGCTGTCAGGACTGCCTAGAGAAATATGTCCTTTAGAGTTTTTTGAGTCCTAGGATGCATAGGGAAGCCCAGAGAGGAAAGTGAAGTCCTTCTGTCTTTGTCCTCTAACATGATCAAGGCTGGAACTGCCCTCCCCCTCAGGAGTCAGGGGCGGCAGCAGGGGAGACCTGGCCTCAGAGGTGGAACCCAACTCCTGGTTCCTGTGAGGGGTCTACCCGCTGCACCTTCCTCAACACCTTTGTTTAAGAGAATGGCACCATCAGTTAAGCGACGGGATTTCCATCGGGCCACCATGGACCTTGGCTGAAACTGAAATCTGCCTGCTTAGGGGTAATGACCTGCCTGCCTGCCTGCCTGCCTGCGGTGACAACTGTCTTCTCCTCAGCTGTGCCCAGTTCATTTCCAAATAATGATATACATAGAAAATGGCAGCTGATGACTGCGGGGGAGATGAAAAGAGAAAGAAGAGACGGGTGATCCCTTTGAGAAGTTCACACAAGTGACTATACTCCTATGTGGAGAGCTTCCATGGTCTCAAAGCCATTAGTCCTGGGAGGGCAGGCTCTCTCTGCTGCCTGGGGGCTACCCAGGCAATAGGTGATGGCCGATGTCACCTCCATCTGCCGGGCAGGTTGTGCTGCAAGAAAACTGGGGGCTGTGGAACAATAAAGGAGTTCTCTTTCCATCTCAGAGGAGGCATAAAGGGTCAACGTTGCAGGAGAAAACACTGCTGATATTGTATATTGCTATTTTTCTGAAGTGGGTGAAAGGTTACTTTTAGATTGAAATCCATGAGACTGACAATATTTGATCATTTTGATATATAAAGTAGTGACTTATTTGAAGTTATTTTAACTTACGGATTTTGAGAGACAGAAAAGAGACACAGAGAGAGAGGTCAGTGTGTTGTTCCACTTATTTATGCATGCGTCGGGTGCCCTGATGGGGGATCGAACCCACAACCGTGGTGTATGGGGATGACATTCTACCAGCTGAGCTACTTCGCGGGGACTAAAATGGTGATTTTTTTATGGTTCAATCCATGAGTACAGAGGTTCTCATTTATTTTTTCATGGAGGTGTAATTGACACGTAACATTATGTTAGTTTCAGGTGCACAACATAATGATTCAACGTTTGTATGCACTGCAACAGAAGTTCTCACTCTGAACGTGGAACTCTGCTGCCTCAAGCTTGTGTTAGAACCTGGCCTGTGGACACAGGGCCAACGTGACCTGGCAGGGCAGAATCCACAGACGAGCACCCTGCACACTGAATTAAGACCCACAGTGACACACTCAAACTTTGGCCTTGAAGTAACTGGCTTCTTAAAAATTACTTGCCAGAATTCTCAGACTCCCAGATTTCATAGCCCCTTTTGAGAAGCAAAGTCTGGCAACAGCATGTGTTCCCGCTGGGCTGGCAGCGAGCATCGCTCACTCCCAGAAAGGGCTGCCTCCTCAGGGCGAGCTCTGCGTTCTCCGCAGCCGTCCAAGCCCTAAACCTGACGGAGTTGCTTCATCCCTGGCCCAGGAGAGCTTTTCGGGAGGAGGTTAACTCCAGCAGGTCATGGTTCCTTTGTCCTCACCCAGAGTGTCAAAGCCTGCCACCAACGTGTCAGGCAGCTGGATGCGTGAACTGGGAGCCCGCTTCCCTCCTCTACACACCTCCTCGCTGGTCCTCCAGAGGAGGTTCCTTTGCTTACGGCCCCATCCACCATGCGGGTAGAAAAGGGACAGCGGCGAGGCAGAGCGCAGTTGGAAGGTGGCCCCTGCAGCCATCGCGCAAGCAGGACCACTTTTGCCAAATCCCCACGGATGGAAATTCTACAACCCCTCTCTCTAATCCAGTCCTAATGTTCAGCAACCTTCACTGTCAGGAAATCCTACCATAAATAACCCAAATCCTTCACGCAGCTTAAACCCATTTCCTCTGACTCTCTGCTCACTGGAGATGGGGAACAGCTGGTCACCGTTCTCTGTACCAAGTTCTTTGTCAACTGGATGATTGGATTCTGGCTCTGGACCACTGTCATAATTAGGAGTCTGACCAGTTCCATATTGTGCCGTCTGCAAAAGCATGTTGAATAGGAAGATAAAACTTTGAGCATGCTGTGCTTCAGAAATGTGCCATCACAGGAGTATGGTCCCTTGCCATGCCACCAGGCTGCTCCCAGTTTAGAAACTTGTAAATGGGAGTTTTCTGCATGGAAAAAATATATATGTTTTTCTGAGCCTAGCTCTGAGGCAGAGCCCTCCTCCTCCCCTGCCACCCATGACCCAGAGGAAGATGCAGCTGATTCCAGAACACACCGAAGCAGCAGCAGGGCTTTAGCAGGGCTGGGAGCAGGAGCGCTGGGGGTAGTGAGCCGCCAGAAACCACCGAGAAAAGGTGGGAGATTCTCCAAAAGCCCCTGGGAGAACCAGTACCCAGAGCGGGCATTTACACAGTTCTTCCACGACCGGCTTTATCTCAGATGCAATTTACAGCATGGCACTAAGGCAGGAACCAGGATTTTTCTTGCTTTGTAAGTGAGGAAACTGAGCCACCCAGAGCTAACGTGTCCAAGTTTATACACCAGTGAGGAAGTGTTCAAGTGCAAGCAGCGGGAGTCCGGAGGCTGTGGGCCCGCAAGCATCCCTCCATTCTGCAAACAAACTTGGTTCTGGTGAGTCCGGGCAGCTCACCACATGGAATACAGCCGCTTTGTTTCAACAACCACAACGACACTTGGCCAGCGGAGACTAAGTCGTGGCAAAAATCGGATGCTGTGTTCCCGACACTGCCCAAGGGGACTCTCTGTGGCCTAAACATTCAAATAAGCTTGATGCCACCAAGGTTGAATTCTTCTCATACACAGAGTCCTAGGTGAGACCCTGGCTCTCCCCTGAGATGTAGACGGCAAGAACCCCCTCCGTTCCCCGCTGAATGGCGGTTCCCAAGTATGTGCTCCGGAGTCTGACCTGGCTCAGAGGTCAGACCTGGCTTCCGCCAGATAGCACTTGCCTCAGTGTCCCCAGAAGTGAAGTGGAGATGACAGAGGCTGCTTCCTGGGGGTGCTGGAGGCACGTCTCTCCCTCTCAGTCACCAGCTATCCCTTTGTCCAGCTGTGTTTCCTCACCGCACTTACTTCTAATCTTTGTCAGTGGTTAGCCTTCCTTGCTTGCCTGTAAGCTCAGGGGTGCTTTACGCAATGTGCCCCCAGTGCCCGGCTCAGCACATGGCAGGCACTCAATAATATCTGGAGCATGACTAAGTTATCATTAGGAGAATTAAATAAAACCACCTACATAAAATGCAATAAACGTTAGTTCTACCCACTCTTCATAGCTTTCTCCTTGAAATGGAATAATCTGCAGTTTTCATATCTGACTAATCAACCCTGGGTCCCTCTGTGGTTACACAGTGGTCACTCCATCTCCTAATGTGCGGCCGGGGCCTGGACACCGGGTTCCTCGCTGCCCAGAGCGACACCTCCTGAAAGTCCCTGTAGCTCAATTTTTCAAAGCATAGAATCAAGCAGTGCAGATTTGCTTTCTTTTTTTTTTTTTTTAAAGGGAGTTCCATTAAAAAAAAATTTTTTTTTAAAGATCTTATTTATTTATTTTTAGACAGAGGGGGAGGGAGGGAAAAAGGGAGGGACAGAAAAATCAATGTGTGGTTGCCTCTCCCGCACCCCCTACTTGGGACCTGGCCTGCAACCCACGCATATGCCCTGATTGAGAATCGAACCAGTGACCCTTTGGTTCACAGGCTGGCACTCAATCCATTGAGCGATGCCAGCCAGGGACAGATTTGCTTTCTATGCCACTTCAGAATGGCTTCTACACTAAACTTTGGGCCAAAGTCATGTTTTAAATGGTTGCACTGAGGCATATCGAATTTGGCATTCCTTCTGACAGTTTGTGGCTACGCCCACGAGAAGCTGCACCTACCATCTCTGAGGGTGTCCTGAGGGTTTCTATCCTGGGAACCCTAGCTATTCTCTTTTTCTCTGGAATTTTCTAGACCAGGAGCAGCAAATGCAAAAGCCTCAAGCAAGAAGTGACGTAAATGAGCAAAGCCATCGCAGGTACGAGACAAGAGCAGTTGGTAGGGACCAAGGGAGCCTGCCCCGGTTCAAGGAGACAACTGCACCTGGGAACCATCCTCTTGTGGTTGTGTAGAAGGCAAGCCAATGTGGCTACATGTCCCATTTTCTTAAACAAACAAACAAACAAACAAACAAAATAAACAGAAAATCTAGAAAGGTCTCACTAGTAAAACCATGTGTAAACAAAGCACGCGTGGGGCCAGCATTTGGACCACCGGACCCTGGCGTCAGATCTCTGTTTGATGGTTAAAGGAGGGCCACTGCCCAGGCAAGGCTGGGTCCCAGCAGGGACAATTAGCTGCCATCTTCACCCCACATGGATGGCCATTACCCATGTGGGGTCTTCTGGGGGTCACCTGATTCTCAAAACTCTGATGGAGTCCCGGGAGGAGCCCGGTAGAGGCCCTCTTTCCCTGGCCACTGAATAGTTAACGTTCTCCTGGGCCGGGAGTTTGGCCGGGGACTGACAGGAGCTCCCACACCCGCAGGCTCAACGCTTTCTCTCGTGACACATGCACCCAATTTCTTTTCCCGGTTTTAAATTCTCTTAACTTACAATGTTCTAGCCTTAAGCATGAAATCTATATGTCATATGCTGTAATAAAAAAAAAACACACAAGGATGTTTTTCCCATATGATGTCCACATTTATTGTCTAAAATCTGAGAGCATCAGCTGAACTCATTCTATATTTGGTAAGCTGTCAAAACCCCCAAGAAAGCTAAAAAGCAACTTCTTTCAAAACGTTCACTTAGAGTTGTCTTATGGGGAACGAGGGAAACTGAGAAAGAAAGGTCCTGTTCAGTTGAACCTTGACGACCTTTGAGAATTTGTCCCTTCCGCACCTATGTTATGTTCATGCATCTACCTGTCCCGGCCCGTCCCCCCAGCCCCCGCCCCTGCCCCCGGTAGACTGAGAGCTCTTCAAGAGCATGGGGCAGCGGCCATTTCCATTGCTGAGCGCCCAGAATCCAACCCAGGGTCTGACGTGTTCTTAGGCGCCTCCTTGACACTGGCTGAACATTAACAGTGTTGTCTCAGAGCAAGGAACTCTCTGAAATGCACTTTCCATAACTCAGGAAGCTCACAGGAAGCAGTACTTTGGGAAAGTATGTTGATGGCAAATGACTGGATGTCACAAACTACCAAAAGGAAGCCCCCGAGGAATGTAACATGGAATATGCAGACACATAAACCATAAAGTTGGCCCAAATTTTTGGAGAGAAGCCATGCAGCAGTGGCACAGAGAGCAGACTGGCGCTGACTCAGTGGTCCAACACTCCTCCCCCCTGCCGCCCATGACCCAGAGGAAGATGCAGCTGATTCCAGAAAACACCAAAACAGCAGCAGGGCTTTAGCAGGGGTAGGAGCAGGAGCGCTGGGGGTAGTGAGCCGCCAGAAACAACGGAGAAAAGTCAGCGTCTGAGGGCTCCCTTGACGCCAGACACAATGTGTTCGGCACCCCTCCTGACAGCCTTACACTCGCCTCAGCAGTCTAGGAGGCGTGTGTGACTATCCCCCCCATTCCACCCAGAAGGAAAACAGGGCGAGAAAGCTTACGGGCTCTGCCCAAGGAGACGGGGTTTGGGAGGGTAAGGAGCAAAGCACCCTCTTAGCCCACTCATGGCGCTGCCCCGGCCGAAGTACAGCCCGCGGGACACGCAGCCCTTCCGCCGGGGCAGTGCGCGGGCGCAGGGCTCCCTCCAGCCACGCCCCCTTGGCCAACACCACCAAAACCAATGGTTCCAAAAACAAAAACTGGAAAACAAGCCTGACCATGCCTGCCCCCGACATCATTCTGATTTCCGAGGCTACTGGGGAGAAGAAGTAGTAGGAGCAACGGGAAAGCCTGCCCCTGCTACCTTCTCTCCACGGGAGCCCTTGTGAGCCCTTTGCTTCAATAATAACACAAGCTGAAAGGTTTGTGTGTGTGTGTGTGTGTGTTTTTTTTTAATGATTCACAGAGCACAGTCGGGTATAATTTTATTTCAAGATGTAGTGCTTCTGCTTTGTAAGAGAATAGCCACTCCAGTGATATATTTTTGCTGTTAATATTACGACAATTGTTAGGGGAGAAACTACTAAAAATGTCATTTGCCTTCTAAGCGTGAGTGTTTTATAAAGGTCACTACATGCAAATGTGCCGTTTGCTCCTGAGGTATCCTTTGGCCTAACACTGTGATTCAATACTCAGACACTGTGATTTCACACGCAGGCCCCACTCTGACTGATCTGCAGATTCTTGCAGGGGGCCGGCGGTGGAAAGCTTTCCCATGCTGAGCAGTACAAAGAGGGCCTGCCGGAGGTGGGAGGAGGTGACGGGCCCCCCGAGGCAAATCTCTCCACTGTTACTCTATTTTATTAGATTTATAAACTGCTAGACACTTCAGAGTTCAAATATGAGCACAGAAGCACAGTGCGAAAAGAAGCTGCTTGTTTTTTAAACATTCTTCATGTCTATCCAAAACAAACTAATTTAGTTGAAACCCTAGGAATGGAATATTTTATATGTTCAAGAACATGTACGTAATTCAGCACATTTTATAATACGGGCATCTATGGACACATGTGGATAAACTGTACCATTAGGTTGTCCAGTGTTTTTCTGTGCTTATGAAAAACATCACCCAACCAAGCTAAAAGGCCAGGGAAGGCAGGAGTTGGAAGACACTTCTAAAATACGCTAGTATAAAAAGTCTAGTTGAGAATATTTTCATATTTGCAAGAAGCAGTAAATTTGATTACATCATGACAAAGACTAAGTATCTGTTATAAGGAGAGGTTGGTCCAACAAAGAAATTCTCTTTTAACTCACCCTTTTATAGGATTAAAGGAGATTTTTTTAAAAACCCACATCTGATCCTCTCATTAGACACAGAAAAAGAATTCAGTGCAACTCAGTCTTAATTCATGAGAACAACTCTTGGCAAACAAACTCTAAAAGGGAGGGGAAAACTACATCAAATATAATGCTCCACAGGGTAATGTTAGTACCATTCCCCCTAAAGTCAAGGACAAGAATGTTTGCTTCTGCCACTGCTACTTAACCCAGTACTGGTCAGGTCCTTGTCTGCGCAGTAAGGTAGAAAAAAATAAACAAACGAAAGGTATCGGAATTGAAAAGGAAGAAATAAAATCTGGGTTTTTTTCCATCATTTTCATAGCAAACACAAAGAAATGAGACAATTTTTAGAATTAACCCGTGTGGAAAGGTTGCCAGACCAACACATAAAACTCAACTGCATTCGAACACACCAGTAGATATAGCATAAGGATGGCCATTACCCCCTAGTTAATTAACCCAGAGATTTAATACAGCTCTAATTAAAATTACATTAAAATTAATGTCATCTACAAATTGTTTTCAATTTGTTCACGAAAGTGGAAAAAGTCCTATTCTTAGAATATTTATTACTTTTTAAAAAGAAAATGTCTATTCACTTACTTTTTGAAATTAGTAATTGTTTTACTTTAAAAATAAAAATTGACAAATCCCAGCATTATTCAATTGAGAACCACATCAAACACTTGGCCGTGGTAGCTGTAATGCCCCTAAATTGAACCTACTTTAGGGTCTTTTTACTTTAACTACTGTCATCAGATTAAGAGAAACCAAGATCTAACACAAAACATTCCCAAGACATTGCCAGCAGGTGACTAAAGAGCTAAAACCACTTAAAATTGTTTGGGCCTACTACAATAAAAAGAGATCTTCTAAAACAACTTTTAAAGAAACAACAAAAGATACTTGCCAAATATTGACTGAAGGGAGAGGGTGATAACACTCAACATCTGCTTTTCTAAGGCTTCTCTAAACTCCCTAATAATACACTTTTGGCCAAGAAAAGTAGAGCTCTTTCGAGGCTGAGATCTTTCCATGTGTTAAGATATTCCCATTGGTGCAAAAGGACGTTATGCATTTTAAGCTGTTGGCATTTCACATGGTTGTTTGGACAGAGTAGGAAACAGTGTTTTATCATTTCACGTGGTACCTTTAGGCAGAGATGTGGAGGGAGATATTTTGTTTCATCTAAGAAGGCTTGGGAGGACTTCACATGGTTTAATAAATATCCCCTCAGGTAGGGATCATAACCGATACCACTGATATGTGGGACTTTGTAACAGATGTCAATGGCTATTGTAGAAAATTCTTATATGGAACAATGGTAGTTATCTTAGTAACTATCAGATATTCCTCAAAAGCACAAAAGATCTTTAGAGGAGAGTTTTTTCTGTAAAATAAAAATGGTTTAATTTTCTCTAAACATAAAACTACTACCTTTTATTACTAAAAAAAATGCAAAAAATATAGACAAGCATGAATATGAAATTTTTTATATGTCTAGAGAGAACTGTTAACATTTGTTCATCATTCAAAAATTTTTAAAAATGTGTTCTAATATGTGTTTCTACAGCTTTAAAAATTGGGTCATATTATAAATATCATTTTTTAAGGTGTGCTGGTTTTGAATATGTCATGGATGTGTGTCCATGTCTAGAACTAGGTGGAATTTTAATTGCTTTCAAGATATGCTTTGGATGTTGTGGTTAAGTTTTTCCCTTTGCAGAATAAAGTGGAGGCGGTGGAGGGGGGGCTACATTTTGCAATCAGATATCTGGTAAGTTAGATGTGGTGCTGGAAACTACCTGTGGGAAAAGAGCAAAAACCAAACCACCAAATGGGTCTTCCACTTGGGGAATGGATATATTGTTGACCTTGAGCTGAGAAAAAGCAGCCATTAAAATGTGAGTTTGCGCATCCCCTGCCATGGCCTCAGCCCCTGGCATTTAGAGTGCAGCTGGAATCAAGAAAAATCTATGATACTGTTTATGAATATCAGAGACAATGACCTCTTCTATCATTTTCAATTTGCAATCAATGGTGGGATCCTCCACGTGAAATTGTACATGAGCACAGTAAACCCCAAAAATGACATCTTAGGCTAAATACTCTCTCATGGCTTTATTTCATTTTAGGCCATACTTTACCACAGAGGAGGGAAAAAGTGGGTGATAAAGGGGAGCTGGAGTGTAAATCTCAGAAAGACAAGACTGTCCAATTTTCTAGGGACTCCGGGCTAACGGAGCTGGTAGGTCGGGGGAGGGGCAGATGAAGATAGTGAGCATGTCAGTTTGTAGACTGAGAGACAAAATGACAACTGAGGGCAGAGTGATGTACTTACAACACCAGCCTGAGGTGAATTAACAAAACAAGGCACCCACACACACAAAATTGTTTCGATGCAAACAACCTGCAGCTATAACACAAGTCAGCCTGACTAAAGGCAAGCGCAAATGTTTTTCTGACCCTCAAACATTTCTCCACGTTCTTCCGGAGCAGGTGGCCAGGGCCAGTGAGCAGGACGTTTACAACCAAGCCCTGTGGCTCTGGAAACAGGCACCTTAGAGGAAAAGCTCTCGGATGCTGCTTTTGGGTTTCCTGGGCTTCCTGCGCGGTGTGCAAAGAATACCTGCGGTACAAGCTGTGAGGAGGATGGCAGGACCGATTTTTAGAAGGCAGTATTGGTATTTTAAAACTTTTTATTTAGAAATAACAGTAGAATCACAAGCAATTGCCAAGGTAGTACGGAGAGGTCCCATATGCCCTTCAGTCATTTTTTCACGATGGTTACGTCTTACGTAATTATAAATACGCTTTCTGTACCAGGAATCTGACATCAGCACAGTGTGTGTGTACTCTGTCATTTCGTCAGACCTGTGGAACCACGTTACCACCACCACCATCAAGTTACAAAACTATTCAGTCACCACAAAGATCGCCCTCCATTCCAAGCCCTTTATAGTCATCCCCCCATTCTTAACCCCTGGCAACGGCTAATCTGTGTCCCATCTTTATAAATTTGTCATTTCAAGAATGTTATATAAATGGAATTATAAAGTATGTGACCTTTTCAGATTGGCTTTTCCACTCAGCATAATGCCCTTGAAATCCACCCAAGTTGTTGGGTAAGTCAACGGGTCATTCCTTTCACATTGCATAGCATTGCATGCGACCACGGTTTACTGAGCTACGCATCTAGTGAGAGACATTTCGGTTGTTTCCAGTTTTTGCGATTACAAATAAAGCTGCTCTGAAAATCATGTATAGGCTTTTGTGTGAATAAATTCATGTATCTCTGGGATAAATGCCCAGGAGTGCAACTGTGGGTTGCACAGGAAATATATATTTAGCACCAACTTTTAAAGATTAAATAAATACGTTTCACTTTCAAAAGTTAAGTTTAAAAAACAAAATAAAAGAACAAGCAGAACAGAAACAGACTCATAGATACAGAGAACAAACTGATGGCTGCCAGATGGGAGGGCGTCGGGAGGCAGGGTGGAAACGGTGAAGGGGTTAAGAAATACGAAGTGGTAGTAACGGAGTAGTCATGGGAATATAGTCAAAAATATTCTAATAACTATTCCTGAGGTTAGGTAAGTACAAGATTTATCAGAATGAGCACTTAGTAAGTTATGTAATATCTAATCACTGGTGTGTGTGCCTGAAACTAAAACAGTATTGTATGTTAACTGTAATTAAAAAACAAACAAGGAACCCTGGTCAGTACGGCCCAGTTGGTTGGAGGGTTGTCCTGTGCACCAAAGGGTTGGGGGTTTGATTCCTGGTTGGGGTATGTAAAAGAGCCAATGAAATGATGCTTCTCTCTCACATCAATGTTTCTCTCTCTCTCTCCTCACACCTTCCTTCCTTAGAGAGAGAGAGAAGGAGAGGGAGAGAAACATAGGTATGAGAAAGAAACATCAATGGATTGCCTTTTATACCCATTGGGTGCCCTGAATGGGGACCAAACCCATAGCCTAGGTATGTGCCCTGATCAAGAATTGAACCTATGACCTTTTGGTTTATGGAATGACGCTCCAACCGAGCCATACCTGCCAGGGCAAAATAAATAATGTTTTTTAAAAGGTAACATTTTTCCATCACAGAATATTTATCTGGTGAGTCAACTGGGCCTAGGGTCAGATTGGGCAGGGGGGAGAAAAAAACAATGATTACGAAATAAGTTGTTTTAAACCTAAGAGTGGGTATTACATTTGGGGGTCTTATTGTAACTCATGGGCACCACAGTCTAAGCAGGCGTGCCTGTCTGCAGCAGGAAGCACCCAGGGTGAGGGTGGGAAGTCCCATTTCTGTCCCTGCCTCGGTCCTGGGGTGGTGCACCTGCAGAGATCAGGGCCAGACCACGTAAAACCCAACGTGTTGGAAAAATTCAGATAATCCCTGCAGGGTCAAAGTATTTGGACAGTAAAATATGGCCGTGGCATCAGATGGGTTTAGATGGAGGCAAAATTAAGTGATCAGCAGATGGCAGCCCCTTCTCTCCCAAAGGAATAGTTATTCAGAGATATACTACTTACTAAATGTTGGGGATAGTCATTCCATTCCTTCTATTTAGGGGCATGTGTGATGTAATGGAGCATGGCAAGAAGGTAGGAAGGCAGCCCAGACGCGTCCTCAGGAACCAACCAGAGTGGGATACCCAAGGCTGGGAGGCCTCAGGCGGGGTCTCCAGAGTTGTCTGCCAGCCTCTGCCATGTACAGCAGAACTAATTCATTTCCTTGCCTCACTATTTACAATATCATAATATGGGGGGGGACACCCTCTAAGCATAAATTGCCTTCCTGGCTCAGAGTTGCCAGGGAATATAAGCTTTCCCTAACGGTTTCAGAACCCCAACCCCCACCCAAGGCTATGAGATATCCCAAACCTTTCACAGGAAGCAAATGGTGGGCCTGACCTTGAAAGCACAGTCAAGGGCAGAGGATCAGGCATGATTTATCGAAACCCGGTTACCTCGAAGTGGCTTAGCTATTTATTTCCCTTCTCTCCCTCAGACTCCAACTATTTTCTCTGTACAAGGAAAGATGAGAAATACATTAGTTGTGAGCTTATGTTAGCCAATGAATAGTCACGTGATAGACCACACGTGTATGCAGTGCTACTGGAAGCAATGCATGAGACTCTGCATTTTCCAAAAGACAATCGGGCAGTAAGTGGAAGGTATAAGTGTGAAGAATTCTGAAATAAGCTTCTCTCAGGAAATAATTTCATATTTAGACAAAGATAAACATTGCAACAATCTAAATATAAACATTAGAACATGGTTTAAAAATTTTAAGTTCTAGTCACATGGTAAGTGATCATGCTATTAAAATCATATAATTAAAGAATGTCCAGTGACATGGGGAAATGCTCACAATATGAGTGAAAAAAGCTAATCTCAACATTAGATGTAAATACATGGTCCTAACTTAAATATACTATATTTGCATAGAGATAAAGGAATCAATACTCAGATGTTAGTATTTTTCTCTGGGTTGCAAAATTATTACAGGATTTTCGATTTCTTCTTCATACTTTTTGGTGTTCTTCCACTATTTCTGACATAAGCGTGTATTACTTTAATAGTTGAAAATTATGAAGATTAATTACCAAATATTCGATATCTTCCTGGCTGGGAAAATCATCAAAAGAGCAAAATCCAGAAAGAAGAAAAATACCCAACCAACTCCCAACAGAGCCGCCTTTCATTTGTGATACTTTTAACAAAATCTTTGATGTTCTAGCTCATGGCTACCTTTTAAGTCATCTTTCAAGAGAGAATATTGTTTTTTAACTAAAAAAAAAAAAAAGATCATTTCTGCCGTTTCTCTGCCAAGGAAGCCCTTGGCCTCTCAGCATCCAGCATTTGAGGCCTTCAGGAGCCTTCTCGTTTGCCGCCATCATCGCCCCCACAACCTGAGGGGTCCCTGCTGTGATGGGCTGGCCCCCATAAACGTCTATGGAAACAGAGTTTTTGCCACTCGGAAAAATCAAAGCATAAAAGCCCACCCCTAGAAGGCAGAGAGTTCATTTCTTCGGCAGGCATGTTTGCCAAATAAATGGGGCATTGTTAACAAAAGCAAGAATGAAGCCAGTGTTTTGTTTGGTTTATTAAACTGAGGGATATGAAACTGCCACCGAGCATTTAGGGGGCTGGAAGGAATAGTTAGAACAGTTCAAGGGCACCATCAAGAACAGTTCAATAGTTTCCTTCCAAGGTTCCCAAGCCCCACCCTCCCTCAAGGTCTCAGGTGGTTAGCCCTTCCCCCTCCGTCCATCCGTCCACCTTAGCCCAGGCCTCAGGACTTTTTTCTCTGTTTTTGTAACCCTTTGCTAATTAGCCCATACAGTGTTTGAAGCAAGAGTGCTGGGAGAAATATGTGAGCCATAGTTGTGGCTGGACTTTTCAGTCTCTCATTCTCTCAGTATGCAGAATGTATCTCACCACGCAAGGAACAGAATAATAAAGACCAGCAGAAACCCCCAATTTCAGCATTTCCTTTGATCCCTAACACAGATAGGAGCACTCTAAAACTGCTGCCAGGAAACCATGACAGAATTTTCTCCCAGGAAAATTGTGTGCTAGATAAAATGCCAGAATGCCTTTGTCAAGACCTAATTCTTATCAGAGCGAGAGAATTTAATCATTAACGCCACGTGTGTAGCTGTAGAAGTGAAAGTGCTTTTTGAGAATTTAAAAGTTTTGACATCTTAATTCTAAGTCAGGTAAGTTAAGATTAGACTAGGCTCACTGTGAACAGCCTTCCTAGAACACAGTAATTTCGCCCCATTGTTGAAGTGGACAATTGTTTTCGCCATCATCAACTTTGGGGGAATACCTAAACTCCGCTCCCTCCCTGCCCCTGTGTCCAATAGCAGAAAGCAAAGCAGTAAAAGAGTTATTCATTAATCAAAACTCTCTATCATTTCCTGGATAAAAAGAAAGGAGCCAACAACAACAACAGAACATTACAATAAAAGAAGACACAGCCAGGTAAAGGGCTCAGGGATGAATGACCACAGGTATGACTAGAGAGCAGACGACCAACTTTCTGCCAAGAAAGAAAAGGCGTTTGGTACCCCTTTCATGTTTCGTTCACCAGGTAGAACCTGTCATGTTCCAGGCTCATGTTAGGTCCTGGGAATGCACAGGTGAGGAAGAGGGGTCTGCCCCTGTGACCTTCCCCCTCCCCAACTACACAAAAATGATAGAACTAACGATCTAAGCACAATCGTGTGCAAGTCTTCGGAGCAGTGGGGACCAGCATGTTCTGGTTACAAGGGGAGACCCCCCCCAACCAGCTTCTCTCAGGGAAGGGAGTTTGTCACATGACTTCTTAGAGAGTAAGGACACAGTGCCAGCAGCCACACAGCCAGCCCCCTTGCCTGAGCCCCCCACTCTATCCTTGCGAGTGGAGTCTACCATACACAAGGCTCCCCTCTCCACTTGGAGTTTTTCCTTCTGCTTTTCAAACCATCGCTGCGGAGATCTCTCTGCTCTCCTTTCCACCTTGGGGTCTGCTCTGCTACTGCTTCCTCTGCCTCCAGTCTTTCTCTTTCTCCCCGAAGCTCATCACCGCTCTGCCATTTATTCCCCCACATATGGGTCTTGCATTCAGACTCCTAAGAGAGCAGTCTGACCGACATGCAGTACCCCAACTGGATAGAGTTCTCACACCAGGCCATTTCATAAGATGCTGACCGGCCTACCGAAGGCTGCTTTTGACTCAAGGGCTGGCCCCTGTCCAATCAGCTTATATCCATAATGAGCTGGGGCCCATGATTCAAAACATGGCAACCAATGTCTTAGGAAACCCTCTACGGTCTCTCTCCTCCTAAGGTGTTTGTGGGTGAAGGAGATACTCAAGGGTATCATGAATAACCCCAAACAGATATTAAGGCTTGATTTCATGTTTTTTTCCCATATTTGCTGGTGTTTGAATATACAATAACCATTTCTCAAATGCCTCAGCACCAGGCTCTCTTAGTACCCGCCCAGGCATCGCCATTCAATCCCACACTCCCATCAAGCGTGTGACCCCTTGAGAACCTTTCTTATCACAGTGTCCTAGTTGTCAATTCTGAGTTGGCACCTGGGATGAAATTGATTTGCCATCCCTCTGTCTATAGGATGAAATCCAAATTCTGCAGGAAGCCGCATTAAGGCTTAAGCCTAATACTCTGGCTCTAACCCAAAATTCCAGCCAGTATTAAATTACCACACTGGCCTCTTTTTGCAGCCTGTGCCTGGATAGTCTCCATTTGTCCTCCCCACCCCTCTTCAGGGAGGCTGATGTCCACGGACTGCACCAGCCAGGCTCCCAAGCTCCCTGGCTTCTGATTGGATTTGGCCAAAGGGAGGCTCTGGCAGGAGCTGAGAAGGCATATGGAGAATGAGTCTGAGATATATTTCCCCCGCTGCTTCTGCCTGGAGGAGGCTGTTGCTCTACTGAAGGCCTGAGCTCCCCGCGGGGGCCTCTCTCGGACACCTAAGCTCTCCTTGGGGCTGGGGTTACCAGAACCCTATCCACCTCCCTTGCCTTTTTTAGTCTAAAGTTGCCTGCTCCAAGACCATGTCATTTTTTTTCCAACCCGGCCCACACCTTTGTAGATAAGCCCATGTTTGAACTCCCTTCAACTGGCCACCTCTTTTAAAAAGATATTTAAATAGATTTTATTTTTTTGAACAGTTTCAATGTCAAGAGAAATATAAAACATAGTACAAAGCGTTCCTATATATATTCTACACCCTTCCCATACAATCTGCAGCCAATTTTCCTGTCATTAATATCTTATATTATTAGTAGGATACATTTATTATAATACTGATGCATTTTATTAACTAAAGTTCATACTTTATTTAGACTTCTTTAGTTTTTTTTTTCTGTCCCAGTGGCCCGTCCAAGGCACCTCAATAACATCCAGTCATCACGTCTCCGAAGGCTCCTCCCCGCTGGGACAGTTCCTTCAGACTTCCCTTGTTTTTCATGACCTTGACAGTTTTGAAGAATACAGGTCAGGTGTTTTGTAGAATGTCCCTCAACTGGGATTTGTCTGATGCCTTTCTCATGCTTAGACTGAGGGTATGGGTTTGGGGGAGGAAGCCACAGAAGTGAAGTGCTTTTTTCACCCTGGATCAAGAGTATATCATTTCAGGAGGGGATGTGCTGTCAGCATTGACTTATCACTGTTGATGCTAACCTCGACCACCTGGCTGGTTTCAATGCTATAAAGTTACTCTTTTTTTTTTCCTCCCTCTTTCCATGTTATACTCTTTAGAAGGAAGTTACCTTGTGGAGCTCACACTTAAGGAGGGGAAGATACGCTTCTTCCACTGGAAGGTGGGGTAGAGCCTATGTGTATTCTTTTTAATTGATGTCAATATATATAACATAAAACTTGCCATTTTAACCATTTTAAGGATTCAGTTACCCTCTTTCAATAGGCCATCTATTTCCCACTGGGGCTCTTTCTATACCCAAGTTAAACTTGTTGCTATTCACAGAAAGGGATGATATATCTTTATTTCTTATCACATGAAACTTCCTCAGAGAAAAAGAGATTCTCCCTTTTTTCCCTATTTGACTCCTACTCACTCTTTCCGATCTGATTCAAGACGTCATGGGCTCCTCTTAGGATGGCGAGTCATTCCCGCTAGTGTCTCCCTGGCCATGTATTTATCATTCCAGCCTAGTATTTTTGCACTGCACCATTTTCTTTGTGGCTTTCCCAAGGCAGGAACTAAATATTATTTATCTTTGTATCTTTAAGGCTGAAGACTATCCCAGAAACACAATTGTTGATCAATAAATGTGGGAAATAAAGGAAGAAAGTTGATATAGAAGACAAAATGGATTATTTTTTCCCCATGATTAAAGAAGTGTTAATACCTAATATTGGTGGGGGTGTGGGAAAACCTGCATTTACAGTTATGTACCCTAACATACCCTTTCTGTATGACAAATGGCTAATACCTACTTAAAACCATTTAAAAATATTTTATTTATTTACTTTTAGAGAGAGGGGAAGGGAAGGAGAAAGAAAGGGAGAGAAACAGCAATGTCGGAAAGATACATGGATGGGCTGCTTCTTGTGCGTCCCCCAACCGGGGACCTGGCCCGCAACCCAGGCATGTGCCCAGACCAGGAATCAAACCAGCGACCTTTTGATTCACAGGCCAACACTCAATCCACTGAGCCACACAAGCCAGGGCTAAAATCCATTTTATATGCATATGTCTACCAGGAAATGAAAGGCACCTAGCGAAGGGAGCAAATATTTCTAAGTCATACATTTAATAAGCGATTAATTTCCAGAATATGTGAACTCACAACTCAAAAGCAAAAAACAACACACACACACACAATTAAAGAATGGGCAGATAATCTGAATAAACATTTTTCTAAAGAAGAAACACAGATTGCCAACAAGTACATGAAAAGACGCTCAACATCACTAATCATCACTAATCATCATGGAAATGCAACTCAAAACCACAATGAGATATGTATCACCACATAGCTGTTAGAACAGCTATTATTAAAAAGGCAAGAAAATAACAAGTATTGGTAAGAATTTGGGAGAAAGGGAACCCCTTGTGCACTGCTGGTAGCAATGTAAATTGGCACATCCACTATGGAAAACAGC
This sequence comes from Pteronotus mesoamericanus, assembly GCF_021234165.1. Lineage (NCBI taxonomy): Eukaryota > Metazoa > Chordata > Mammalia > Chiroptera > Mormoopidae > Pteronotus > Pteronotus mesoamericanus. The sequence goes on from NW_026555277.1 coordinate 5,764,762, forward strand.
ATGGAGGTTCCTCACAAAATTAAAAATAGAACTTCCATATGATCCAGCAAGTCCATTCTGGGTATTGATCCAAAGAAAAACAAAATACTAACTTGAAAAGTCAGGTGCAACCCCCTGTTCACCACAGCATTATTTTCAATAGTGAAGACATAGAAACAACTGAAGTATCCATTGATGAATGAATGGATAAAGAAAGTGTGTCCCCCGTCCACATAAACACAATGGAATATTATTCAGCTGTAAAAAAAGAAGAATATCTTGCCACATGCAACAACCTTGGGGAAAGGCCTTGCGAGGACTATGCTAAGTGACATGACAGATAGAGAAATACAAGTACTGTGTCATCTCACTTATAGGTGACACATAAAAACAAGAGCAATAAACAAAACTGAACTCAGATACAGAGAACAGATTGGTGGTTGGGAGGGAGAGTGAAATGGGTAAAGTTGGTAAAAAGATACCAACTTCCAGTTATAAAATAAATAAGTCATAGAAATGTGATTAATATACAACATGGTGACTATAGTCAACAATACTGCATTGTACATTTGAAAGTTGCTAGGAGAGTAGATCTTAAAGTTCTCATCAAAAGAAAAAAATTGTAACTGTGTGGTGATCATTTCACAATACATACAAATATCAAATCAGTATGTTGTATACCTGAAACTAATATAATATGTCAATTATATTTCAATTTTAAAAACATTCAAGATACGTAGAAAGATACTTGAACAAAGATGTTATTTTAGTGGAAAGCTGGAAACAAAGGCCAACTAAATTTTGGAATTTCCATGCTATGGATAAGGTATACTCATTAAGGATCTGGTTTACTATTTACTGAGTCATTATCTTTGGTAGTGGTACAATGGGTATGGATCTAACTTTCTCTTTGTATTTTTCCAAGTTTTCTAATCTGAGCAGTATCTGTAACTAGAAAAAAAGGATCAAATATATCTTTTCAAAATGGCTTATTTTACCATTTCGAACCTGAACATTCATCTGAAGTTCAACCTATTGGTCATTTTAGTTATAATCAAGCCAAAATGTGACAGCCCCCATGGCAGCTGCCTCTGGTCACCTCCGTCCTGAACACACTAAGGGTGATGGGTTCCAGGACAAGAGAATTCAGAGCTGTCACCTGTCTGACAGCTTTTCTGGGCCCCACTTCTGACCTGTCTCCCGGACATTGTTTTCTTGTTTGGCTTTTAATGCTCCTCTGACTGTAATTTACAGCCACTGTTAGGAATCCATGGTTCTATTCCACTCTGCTCATTTTGCAGATGGGACAACTGGGGCCCAGAGGAGTTCAAAATGACATGGAGGCAGAGCTGGCTCCAGATCCCTGGATTCCTGTGATGGTTCTTTGTGCTGCAGAGAGCCCATGAAGTCAAGGGTGGGATTTTGTAGGCTGACAGACTTGGAGGGACCTACATGTTTCAAGTGGGAAAGAGGAGAGCAAAGAACTTCTACAAACAACCTATCTTTGATTCCCTCTTTTCCAACCAAACTTTAGAACTATGTCTCAGCAAACAGCTACCAAAGAGTATTCCTTAAGCACAGTGTTCTTTGTAAAGATTATCTCCAGTTTCATATGATGAGAAAAGACACTGCAAAGTCTAACTTAATGCAACTGTGTTGCGAAAGCAAAGATGATAAAAATCAAAATATCATCACTATATCCAAAGCTGGCTCTACCCCAGAACAAATAAACACAATTTTAATTGGGCCTTTGCACTCTTAGCTCCATCCCAGAATCTCTGTCTCTTGTTCTTGGCCGCTGCCAAGAATGTCCTTCAATAGTTATCCTTGTACACCAAAAGAAATGTCTCTGTCTACCCAGTCGCCACTCTGCTCCCAACAGAGCACCAACACTTCACATCTTCTCAATGAGGCTGAGTAAGCGAAGCCACTGAATTTCTCTCTGGAAGATGGACAGTAGAAAAAGTTTAGACTTGAGAGTTGAAAGATCTGGCTGTGGGGGCACTTGGCAAGTCAACAGAGCATGGAACCTCAGGACTCAAAACTCTGGGAAACGCATGGCTATCGGGACATACCTGAAGTCCTGTCTGACTTATTCAATGACAGTCCTGTACAAGCCAAGCCCAGCTCTGATTTGTAAAAGACGTAGTTATTCTTTAAGCCAGCAGTGTGCAGTGTTAAGAGAGCTTGTGAAGGAAAGTCCTTATTCAATCATTTCTGTACCTGGCCTGTTTTAAGAATTAAATATAGAAAATGAGGGAGTTGATAAAATTAGGTTTGTTACAATCTAAAGTCACTCAGATGAAGAAAACTTCTTTATTGTTTGAAAGGTCTTAAATCAATGTCCTAGTACTACCTGACTTCTAGGCTATGTGGAAAAATTTGATTTTCAATATTTACTCTTAAGTTTTAAAAAATCTTCAATTTTTTTTTAGTTTTTTTAACTTATGATTTTATTGTTCAAATACAGTTGTCTCCATTTTTCCGCCACCACTTTCCCTGCCCCACTCACCCCCATCTCCCACCCCAAAAAATCTTCCTTTTTTTGTCTTGAATTTTCAGCCCTCTCTCCCTTTTTCCTGCTCCCTGGTGAATACGGTTGTGTGCTGGGTGCGAAGAAGGAAACCCCTACCATTTGGCTGACTGAAGGCCCAGGCTCTCCACGCAGCAAGAGGACACTTCTCTGCAGGAAATCCTTGTCTTGCGTTAAAGGGCTGATTTTATACTGCAATCCACACTCATTTACTCACAAAATCCACTGAGCCCCCACGTGGCAGGCCACAAGGGTGGAGTCGGGTGCGGGTGTCAAGGAATGAAGAGCACACCAGACACGCTCCCCGAACTCTGAGACCTTACCTTCCACTGCAGGAGACTGGCAACAATCAGGTCTCCACACAAAGGTGTATTCAGCCCTGGCCGGGTGGCTCAGCTGGTTGGAGAGCTCTCACACATACCAAAAGGTTGTGGGGAGCATCCCCGGACACGCACATACCTAGGTTTTGGTTCCATCCCAGCTCGGGGCATGTACGGGAGGCAACTGATTGATATTTCTCTCTTTCTTTTGGATTAAAAAAAGGGTTTATTAAGACAGTGTGATAAATGCTGTAATAAAGAAACACAAGAAACAAAGAGAGCCTATAAGAGCAGGGTGAGGATGGGAGGTGAGCAAAGGTGTCTCTTGAGGAACTGACCTTTGATGCTGAAGGATGGGTGGGGTTATTTAGAGAAAGGACAGGCAGCTGCGGCAGGCCCCAGGCTGCGCAAAGGCCAGAGGCCAAGGGGAAGGACAGCTGTTGGAGAAAACAGGTGTTTCTTCACTTGTCCCCATAGAGTCCTGTCAAATCTCTGGGGCAGGAATGCAATCACTTTCTTTTGGGAGCTCCACCTGTATTTGCAGATCAATCTTCCCAAGTCACTGGAAACCAACCCATCTTTAAAAATATTTGCAAACCTCTCATTTATCAAATGCTCTCGTGTTTTTCCCCACCACCACACATCACCATGGTGATTCCTTATCATGAATCTTCAGCCTGCTCTTACTTTTTCCTGCTCTGTAGTGAGTGAATTGTGTGTCGGAGGGGAAGTGGGAAACTCCTTGCATTTGGTTCAGTGAATAATCAGGCTCTTCAAGCAACAACATAAAAAAAAAAAAATGCCGCTCACTGCAAGAAATCTGCTGATCATGTTTTTTAAAGGGCAAGAGGAATCTTTTCCAGAATACATCATCAGAGGTGATGGTTAAAACAGTCTGAAATGCACCAGTGGAAAAATGCACTCTCCTTCAGCTTTCTGAATTAGGGACACAGAGCAGAAGCTTCAAGAGAGAGCAAGAAAAAGCAGCCCAGGCGTCTGCCTGGGGGTCTCAACAGCGGGTGCACAGAAAATGCCCTGCCACATTTCAGGAAGGCAGTGATCCTAATCTCCCCACTCTGCCCCATTTCTAAGACAAGGCAAGAGGAAGGGCTGTCCCAAACTCATCGGAAAGTCATTGGCTATCATGTGGGACAGAGAAGGAAAAATAAAAGGAGAAAACCATATTACAGAGGAGGATTCTCTAGAGTGGAACACACAAACCTCCTTCCCCGCCACCATCTCAAATTCTGTAATTCAATGCCCACAAAATTCCGCTCCGCACAGAAGCCAGGTCCTCAGTTACTAGAAATCGACACATATAAATGGCACCTTCCTGATACCAAAACTTCCAGAAAGAAGAAAATGGGGCTTTCTCCACCCTCCACCCCCAAAAGGGGAGAATTGGGATTGTTGATACCATGCTTCTGTCCGCTGGGCCACACTTTCCACCTCTCCCAGGGAAAGGCCAGTTTCCGTGGGTGCCCAGGGCATCCCACTGCGGCGGAGAGTCCTCCCCCCCGGGGGGAGCCCTCCTCCCTGGCCGACAGACGCCCTGGCACCTTAGCCTCCGCAGCCTGTCTGGTCCCTCCCTCCCGGAGTCCCTGTGCACTGCGACAACACACGCTGGCTTCCCAAAGCCGCAGTGGGTTGTATAACCACACTCTGAACACCTAGGAGGGAGCGTGGTGAGCTTCCCTCCTGACAGCATCTGTTAGAAGTCACTGGGGCCAGTTAACACAAGTCCTACCAGGCAGGAGGGCCCCCGAAGCTCGCGGGGAAGGGCGGGGGGTGACGCGCTGTTAGGACCTCATCACTGGCGGGAGGGAGGGACAGGTAACGGCGGGGTGAGGGGCAGTGTGTGTAAGTCTTTCTGGTAGCAACATTTAAACCCGAAGTTCTGTCTTCAGAGCCGGAGGTGCAGAAAGGCGAAGGGCACATTGATCCCGCTAGTGTGGATCGGGAAAGCGTGGGGGGGGGGGGGGGGAAGGGGCGGAAACTCATGAATCCTGGGGGAGCTCTCAGGATTTCTCTCCAGGGAAGGCTGTCATGAAAATGCCAAGGACATCTCCTTTCCGTTTTCCAATTACGTAACCCTTACACATTTGGGAGAAGATACATGTACATAAATTTAACTTCTTACAAAGGTAGAAAGTCTCTAGATAGACTGCATTTAAAGCTTTGGGGGCATCTGAAGTCTGACTAGACCTGGCTGCCACCTCGCAGCGTTAGAGTGTGGCATCCTGGTGACCGGACCCCGAAGTCCCCCTCCCCTCCCGGGTCGCCGCGGGGGATGGCGCCCTCTGAGCCGGGCAGGCTCGGCGCTCGCGCGTCTCCGCGTCCCGGAGTCACCTGGACCAGCAAGTCGGCAGGAAGCGGAGTGGGCCTCCCTCTCCCCCACCCCCACCCCCACCCCCCACCCCCCACCCCCCACCCCCACGAATACCTGGCCCGCGATTACCTGCGGGGCCGGAACTCTGCGCAGCCCATTGGCCGGTCCCCCGGCGCTCTTGCCGTTGGCCGCGAGGTGGTGACCGACCCCGGGCGCCCGCGCCACGCCCTCCGTGAGGCCCGCGCTGTGGTCTCGGGAGCCTTCCTCCCGCCCCGGGAAGAGCCCGCAGCGGCGCTGAAAGCGGGCGACGAGCTGAGAATCCTGCAGGCTCCGCAGCAGCTCGGCCATGGTGCGCCTGGGACGCCGCTGCCACTGCCGCGCCAGGGCCCTCGGATCTCACCCTCCCTCGTCCCTGCACCAGCCTGCCTAGCACTCGGGGAGGAGGGCGGGCGGGGCCCGGGGAGCCCGCCAACAGGTGCGCCGCTCGGGTCCTAGCGCCCGCCCCCGCCCTGCGCGCGGAAGCCCAGGTGTGCTCCTCCACCCGTCGCCGGGCACGTCCGCCCACCTTTCCTTCCCCTCCGGCTCGGGCGCTGCCCGGCGTCTGTCAGGCCCGGAGTGGGCGGAGGAGCACAGGTGTCTAAACCGCCCCTCTCCCCGCACGGCCGCGCCTCCACCCACTCCCGGCTGGTGCAGACGTGCCACCTAATGGGGAGCGGCGGAGCACGTGTGAACCTGCGGGAGTTCAGCCCGCCGAGTGCCGGCCGCGGCCGTAGTCACCTTCCTTTCACTTCTGAGCTCAAGGTGAGGTCAGATTTCCCGTTCCGCCCCCGGACCCCCTGCAGCCAGCCCTCTGCTCTCGCGTTTGACCTCTTCCCGCAAGAGAAGTCGTCTAGGCAAAACATCCCCAAGTTCGTCCCATACTCTGCGTGATGCAACCTTTTGCCCAAGGCTGAACTCCCCCGACCTTGCTCAAGAGCTGAGGAGATTAAAAGTAGACCCGAGTCATTCTCCGCGTCCCTGCCCCCTGCCCTTGTGATTCGGCAACTGGGGAAACACTTTTAAACGCAAACGTAGAAAACGCGACTCTCGGTTTTCTGCTTTGAGAAAGATGACGCTTGCCCCTCCTCCTACTTTTTTCCCTTCTCTGCCTCTATTTGCACAATGGCGCAGGAAAGACAGAACAAAATCTTTCGGGACCTTTAGACCCGAAGAGAACAAGGTGCTGAAGGACTGGGTGGTGGATGTGACATTCACCGCACCTCCGCCTGCCGCCGGCATCTCTGCAGAGCAGCGAAGGAAACGACCTGCGGGGCTGGTGTTCCCTCCAGCCTCCAGAATCTACTTCCAGGGACGCTGAGATCCCACGTGAGGGCCTCTACGCTTTCTCCCGAAGGGCGAGAGGCAGCAAATTGCGCCTAGCTGATGGCCAGCAAAAAACTGCAATTCAGTCCTTCTGTCTTCCGTTTGTCGCAGAAGGCTGCGCGATTCTTGGTCGCCTGTTCAAAGGCTACTAAGCATTTGGTTACACAAATGACTGTCAGCAAACACCTGCCACTACTTTGTTTACTGAGTTGTGCTTTCAGTCTAGGGAGACTCTGGAATGTAGCTTTCAAGGATGATTTCGTCTCCCTCACGCCTTAGTCTCTGCTCTCGTTCCCAAACCCGTCTGGAGAGCAAGATCGAAGGGGCAGAGAGAGAGCAATGAAACTCTTAGGAGATACCATTTTCCACTTAATTTACAGAAGCAGCTGTTCCACGGAGCTGTTGTCCCAACCCAGCTGTGTCATACACAGCTGCCCGGTCCTGGAAAGAAGGTGCCTCTCGGCATCCTTGCTGTCATTTAGTCACTGGGACCAAACCGGTGGTTTAGTTTCAAAAGCTGGAGTTGTAGTAGGTCAGGACCTGTGCTTTATTTGCATTGAAGAAACATGTTCTGCCATGAATTCACTTGAGTGATGTGTCTCCCAAATTTGATCTTCAGTTTTCCTTTCTCACGATTAGTAGGGGGAAGCGGGGGAAGGCAAAGCAAAACATGGTACATGCAGCATAAGGTCAAAGAATTGTAATATTCAGACAACGCATTTTATCTTCTGGGAAGAGCAGGCACATCTAGCTGCCAGTGGCTGTGGCCTCAGTTTCTTCCTGTGAGAAGACAACAATCCTCCCTTCTTATCTTTCTTGTCAGCCTGTTGGGTGTGGAAGTCCTTGGCTCATGGCGGCATCGCTCCAGTCTCTTCCTCTGCTGTCCCCTGGTCTCCCTGTGTGACTCCGTGTCCAAATCTCACCCTTGTAAGGACACCGGTCATCAGATAAGGGTCCACTCTCACCCAGGAGGACTTCATGTAACGTGATGACATCTGCAAAATCTGTTTCTGAATAAGGCCACATTCACAGGCTCTGGGTAGACATGGGTTTTGGGGGAACACTCTTCAGCCCAGTGGAAGTCCTCACTCCATGCCAGATGTGTGCCCCGTACTTTGTACGGGCTAACTGAATCACCTTATCTCCTCCCCGCAGCCCTGTGAAGTAGCCTCTCATCATCTGTGCATTTCACAGTATGTACATAGTATCAGGCATTGTGCAAGATCTGGGACTATAGCATGGCTCAGTTGGTTGGGCATCATCCCACAAAGCAAAAGGTCGGGAGTTTGATTCCTGGTCAGGGCACATGCCTGAGTTGCAGGTTTGGTCCCTGGTCCAGGTGTGTACAAGAGGCAACAGACTGATGTTTCTCTCCTTCTCTTTCTCCCTCCATTCTTTCTCTCTAAAAATAAATAAATAAAATCTTTAAAAAAAAAAACACCCCAAACAACAAAGCCCCTTAATCATGCAACTTATATCTTAGTAGGGGAGGGAGATAACAGGAAATCAAAGAAACACATATTTTTAGGGAGTGCTAAGTGCTCTGGAGAGAGAAGAGCATTGTGGGTGGTATAGGGGCATGGCCTATTTAGGTAATATGGTTACCCGAAGAAGGGGATGTTTGTGCAGAGACCTGAGAGAAAAGAAGGAGCTTGCCTGCTCAAGTTCGAGAAATTCCAGACAGAGGAAATAGCTGTTGCAGAGGCCTTGAGTCAGGCCTATGGTCAGCACGTGGGAGGAGCCACTGGGGGGCCAGCGTGGCTGGAGAGTCCGAGGGCAGGGGCTAACTTGGGAGAGGTGGGCAGAGGCTCAATCAAGTAGGCCGGGTAGGCTGTAATAGAAAGAAGTGTTCCCATTTTACAGATGAGAAAACTGAGGCTCAGAGAATGGAAACTTGCCCAAAGCCACACAATTGATGGCTGGTAGAGGATGATGTAAGCCAGGTCTGTTTGACTCCAATACTTCCTCTCTTTATTACTAAAATACATTCTATTCCCAGAATTTATCTTTACTGTTGACTTTTGTATTGAAAATTACATGTAGTGACTGCTCAATAAATACCGAGTCGATGAACGTTGTTCTTGACTGAGTAAAGTCTCACATTTTAAGATGTTCCCAGAGTTAACGACTTGTTTTAAAATTGTTGTATGAAGGTTCTGCAGCAACTCTGGGAAGCAAGTAGTTGTATCTCCATTTTATAAAGGAGGAAAACTGGGGCTCTGAAATGTGAGGTGATTTTTCTCAAAGTGACGGAATGTATTAGGACCTTTTGCAAGGTCTGCCATCTCACACTGCTCATACCAGAGAATTTCCTTCCTCCCCCATCCACTGTCTTACCCATGGAATGGGACAGGAATGGGGGAGGAAGTTGGCAGCCATATTTGAGCCCTCATCCAAGGCTAATTGGCCCTTGGCTGGACCCCTGACCAAATTTGGACTCATCAAATGCTTCCTCTTTGGGAATTTGGATTCAAAGACCCCCCCAGTCAGTATTCGTTAAACAGAAAGATGAAATTCTAAAACTGGAGACCACACCGCGGTGCAGACAACTGTGCCACCGTCTGAGGGAGAAATAAAGCAGACACGCAGAGAAGCCAGGCGAGGAGAGTGAACGGCTCCCGAGAGGCAGCTCCCTACTGCCTGGTTCCAGTCACTGTGACGTCCTGCCTGCCTCGGATTCCTGAGTTACCCCTGAATTCTTGGTAACAATTCCCAGTGTCTGTAACTTCTGGCCAGGAGAGGCCTAACTCAGCCAGCTAGGCGTGGACAGGACAGGAAAACTGAGCCCCTAGAACTGAAACCTGAGCAACTTCCCACCTTTCTGCCCCTTTCACAGGATCACCAAAGCCTCACCCACCTCTTGCTGCTAGAGACAGACATCCTCTTGCTTACAGGGAAACTACCAATTCTTATCCACCCCATTCCCTTGGGTATTGGAGAAGGCTGCAGAGTCCAGATTTCCTAAGAGGTTCTGGAACTCAGAGTAAAACTACTGAAAATATTTCACTTCATAATGAATCCAATTGCTTCCTAGGCTTTGCTGGAGATCTAGTCACTTTATATGGGTGATTCATTCTGAGATCCAAGCAAACCAAGAACATACAACCCTTTCAAAATTTACAAACTACTATATATGAATTTGGTTACTGGCAGTTTTTTAATTAATGCTAATTTATATCTCTGCATGTAAAGTACCTGAGGATTAATAGCTTTAGCAGATTAGATGTACATCACTTGTAGATAAATTGATCAGAGCCCTAGGATCCATGGATTACCCATTTGACTGAAATTTTGAAATGTAAAGCATAGAACTCAATTTGTATTGTTCAGGTAGGAACCTTTTTCTTCTAACTAATGAAAAACATTTTTTTCCTATCTGGACATTTTCAATAAGTCATGAAACTTAATAGTAAAATTTTCTTTTCCGAGGAGGAAAAAAACCTTTCGCGCTGAGAACAACTTGATTTAAAAAAAAAATACAATTGTGGGTGATGTTCCTGCAAGCAGTGGGACAGAAAGAAGGAATACAATGAAAGAAAGACTAGAGTTTTGAATTTTCCCTGCAGCAAGCTTTTAAGGAATGGCCCAGTTTGCTTGCTCTCACAACCATGAATATTGGTTAAGAGTGTGCTTTCTGCCAGGACTTCTTGGTTTGAATCCAGTTGAATTAAGTCATCTGAGACCAAATAGTTTTCTCCAGTGAGTATTGATGGATTTTACCACATTGCGAGGAGCATTTTAGAGTTTAGCAAGCTGTACTTAACTGAAGAGCTTGGGGCGAGGGAGAATTCTCACACCAACCAATGTTTACAAGCATGTCCTTCTCTTTCTTCGGCTTATGCTCTGATACAACATCAGAATGTCAAATAAAGAAAAGGAACGTTTTATCCAATTATATCAGACCTGATCAATGCACAGAGTGCCCAAACTTTAGACAAAGAAATGTATCTGTTCACAAGTGATCTATTAGGGATGTTCACTTTTATTCCTAAAGAGTATCCACTATTACTGTCACTCACTGTTGAGTCCCTTCCAATAATCAGTTTCCTACACAATTCTATAGCATGACGCAACTTATAAACACAGTGAACATAATATCTTCCAAGACTGTATTCATTATATAGATTTGGATAGGGCTGTACCACTTAGTTATCAAGATTTTAAAACCTCATCTACCTATTGATAAGCCTCCAAATCTTAGTGAAACATTTTTCAGTTATGCATATATTCAAGTTCATAAATAATCTGTAAACTAAAAGTTATTTAGAAAACTTCATAGATGTTCACTTCCAACATGCATTATCTAATAAACAAAGGAAGTTCCAGAACACTATGCGGCAATAGGTATATCATGTTGCTATTTATGTTGAAGATATTAAAATACATGAGTGTTCCAGAAAAGAAAAAGCTAAAGGAGTTCATCACAACCAAACCACTATTACAAAAAATGTTAAGGGGACTTCTTTAAAAAGAAGAAAAAGAAAGATCAAAAATATAAATAATAAAATGGCAATAACTACATATCTATTAACAGTTACTTTAAACATAAATGGATTAAATACTCCAATTAAAAAAACATAGTGTGGCTAAACAGACAAGAGAACATGACCCTGACATATGCTGCCTACAAGGGACACACTTCAGATCGAAAGACACGCACAGACTGGAGGTAAAGGAGTGGAAAAAGATATTTCATAAAAATGGAAATTAAAAAAAATCTGGGGTAGCAATACTTACACTGGACAAGATAGACTTTAAAACAATGGTTATAACAAGAGACAAGGAAAGATGCAGCAATTCCAGTTCTGGGTATTTATCCAAAGAAACCCAAAACACAAATTCGAAAAGATGTACATTCATATGTTAATTGCAGCATTATTTGCAACAGCCAGGATATGGAAGCATCCTAAGCGTCCATCAACAGATGAATGGATAAAGAAGTGGTATATAAATACAAGGGAATATTACCCTGCCATAAAAAATGAAATTCTGCCACCTGCAACAACATGGATGGACCTAGAGGGTATTGTGCCAAGTGGAATAAGCCAGAGAAAAACAAATACCATATGATTTTACTTATATGTGGAATCTGAAACACAGAATAAACAAACAAAACAGAAACAACTCACAGACACAGAGAACATTTCGATGACTGCCATTTGGGAGGGGTTGGGGGATGAATGAAAAAGGTGAAGAGACTAAGAAATACAAATTCATAGTTACAAAATAGTCACGAGGCTGTGAAGTATAGCATAGAGAAGATAGTAAAGAATACAGTGATAACTACATATGACGTCAGATGAGTACTAGATTTATTGGGGTGTTTATTTTGTGAGTTATATGAATGCCTAATCATGATATTGTATACCTGAAACTAATAAAATATTGTATATCAACTATAATGGAAAAATGAAAAATTATTTTAAGAAAAGAGTAACCAGGGGCACAAAGAATCTCTCTCAGGTGTTGAATACGTTCATTGTCTTTATTGTGGTTGTCATTTCATGTGTGTATATGTATATCTTATCAAATCATACACTTTAAATATGTGCCTTTATTGCATGATAGTTACATCTCAATAAAGCTGCTAGAAACATAAAATAAATACATAAAATGCACCTCTGTGTGTGCATATGCATACAAAAGAATAGGGAGGAAAAATGGAAAAACACCCATTTGTTAGCAGTAGCTAACTCCTGGCATGGGATAGGCACCAACAGGAACTTTCAGTTCTTACCCTGAGTTCTTGACTTTTGTTTGAATTTTTCACAGACATGTATTCTGTTTGTAACTTTATACAGTTGTTTAATTTAAAACAACATAGAATATCTGGTGGATAAAAATGATTAAATGTGTGAGCCCACCCAGGGGGTTACTTAAAACAATTCATTGTTCTTTTAGAAATTTTTAACTGGTCAGATTTGGTTAGGGAGAGAAGCAGGTTTTTAAGGTATTCATATAAAAGAGATCATTGTGAGTAAAATACAAGAGATGATGAGGGCCCACAGGTGTTACCTGTCTTTCTCACAAAGTCAGCAATACCTCTGCCAAACTCACCTGATAGACAATAACAATTTTTTAGGGGCTTTTGAGTTTCCAGTTCGGCGTCCTGATAAGTCCTCCTGTGGTGAGAAGGACTGTAGGCAAATCCAAGTACAGTGTGGACCGGTGCGGAACCATCGGGTCTCACTGTTCTTTGCTGTGGAGGGCAGGGCACGAAAGGTCCTTTCAGCTGTGAAGCATATGTGACAACGACTACTGTCCACAACGGGCCAATGACCAATCTGTAACCGACTTGAGCACATAGGACAGCAGACCGTACTCCCTACAAAAGCCCTGACCATCCCGTTGGCCGATGCAGGTTCTCTGAATCTGTGCTACACCATGGCTTCAGATATCAGTGTTCCTGAACCCAGAGAGCCCCCGAACACGGTCTGCAGACAAAAGTCAGAGCTATCAACACACTGGAACTGACACGTGGAACACAGGCCTCACAGTCTGGCCCACACCTTGATCTTAAAAATGGAATTAATTGACAATCTTTAAATACCAGATGATATTATTAAGTAAAATAGAGATTTCGAGCCTCTCTTAAAAAACTGGGAACTCTGATATCACTAGGCCCAATTCATGGTGGCAACAGCTAAGCTGAATATCTGCTGCTTTCTCTAGACTGGACAATATTCTGGAGCTTTCCACAGCTCTCTCTACTCTGTATTATTTTACATCTTCCTTTGATTACACTTTTCATTGCAAGCTTGGCCATGGAAGCAGTTGGGTTTACATCCACTGTATTTAAAACAAAGAAGGCCAATGCTGATTAGTAGCATTGTTTTCCCATGGAATCCCATCTCCTGGATTAGACACAATCTCCTGGATTAGACACAAGAGGAAATCATGGTCTCTCATTTTATGGAATTAAAATGCAGGGGAGAAGAGACAGTCATCTGTATCAGCGGATCTAGTCCTAAGTTTGACCTCCAAATCTTCTTCCTTAGCATACTTGGTGACTGTCAGTAGATCCTGTGTTTGAATTTCCTGGAATATGTTTAAATTTCACCCATGTTGCCATTTGCAGCAGTCCTCTCAAGTTTATGTTTACACATTGGTGATATGTTGCCTTGCATAAATGACAAATACTTCCCCAGAGGAATAAGGAAGAGAATGCAAATTTGTAATTTTGCCTCTGGTGCTTTCTCATTGCTAATAACGCCCTTTGCTATTACCGATAATGCTGGCAGCAGAGTGATCTGGTGGTATGGGTTTCAGAGTCAGGCACACCCAGGTTCAAATCCAGGTCCCTTAGTCCTTGAGCAATTCTCTTCTCCGTGCCCAAGTTTAACCATCTAAGACACTACAATGCTATCATTCTATACCCGACTTTTCTTGAAAGGTCATTTCATGAAGTTAATGAGATGCTTATTTCTCCTTTACTTTAACCTCAATACAATTTTCTCCAGGTCCCCCAGCTTTTTTGTACCTGTATCAGTGTTGACATAGCTTAACCTACATCATTTGGCTAATTCACTCTGTGAGGTGAGTTGTTTTTTTGTTTTTTTTTAACTTGTGTGTGAAGGCCATAAAACTCAGCTTAATGCTAACATTGTGTTCAGTGCACAGTGAAGAACAACTTTCTTGATCAGCTGAAGTGATAGCAGGAGGCAAACAGGACAGTCATACATGCTTTGACATCTGAACTGCCAATGTTACCTCTAAATTCTGCAGTCATAAATACTACAGGTCTTACAATTTCTTTTAATGTTGACATTATGCCCCATTAAAATGTCAGTGTGGTTCTGACTGGTGTGACTCAGTGGGTTGGGCATCCTCCCACAATCCGAAAGGCTGCAAGTTCAATTCCCTGTTGGGGAACATGCCTGTTAGGGGCGTGAGAGAGGAAACTGATCAATGTTTATCTCACACATCGATGGTTCTCTCCCTCTCTCCATTCCCCTCCCTCTAAAAATAAATAAATAAAGTCTAACAAAAAATATATCAGTGTGTTTACTTGGTTAATAAATACATATGGAGCCTTATAAATTCACATTCTAGTGTTTAATAAACAGAGTTTATTAGCCATGGTGAATACCATTTGCGTAACTGAGGTCATTGGTATCTGTGGATTTGCTGAACCCTAGAAAGAATGTTGGAGAGTTCTTTTAGTGATTTTGCAGATTACTTTCACACAAGTGAGCTTTTGATTCATAAGAGCCAGGAGCTTGTCCCTTTGCTTTAGCGAATGCAAAATATTCTCCTGAGCCTGGCTTATATTTTCAGCTTCTTTTTCTGTGCTTGGTTAGCATTCATTTTGGTGGTTAGTGTCAGGGAATAGCGTAGCTGAATCTGGCCCACTGTCACTACCTAGGAATAGTAAAAATATCACCCACAGTTTAGGGGCTTCCCAGAGAAAGTGGCTGTGGCCACTCGATCCACGTGCTGGGTTCCTGGGATGACGGACACTTCAGAGGGTCAACAGGCAGGAGTCCCCGCGACCTCTACTAGCGCCATCGCAGCTGTAAGAGAGGTCTTTGCTGCTTGGAAGGAAAGAGGACGATTTCGTTTGTTGTTGTTATTCAAATCAACAGAACTTCACCTTATTGATGAGATTCATTTCTTTTCTCTGATTTTTAAAAACAATACTTCTAAGCTCTCTCCCTTTATCGCAGGAGCTGGAGGCTTAAAAGCTCCATTTCCCAAACTCTCTTACTGGCAGAGATCCAGGTGAGACTCCGCCCCTGAGAGGTGCTGGTATGTATTTGAAGCTGTGAGCAGGGCAGAAGCCATCTGCCCCTGCAGCAGGGGCAGCAGCCTGGTGGACGCTCCCACAGTTGGCTGCCGCGAGATCCGGCCAGTGGCTCTTGAGCAGCTTGCTCTGACTCACCCACTTCCGGTGACTCAGCCCAGGATCCTCTCATCCCTTTGTTCCCTGATTACCTAAGTGCCACCGGTGGATTTCCTAACCGTGGCCCCCATTCTTTTCAATAGACACTGAGCGGCGGACCTCTGTCTCTTTCTATTTCAGATAATGCCGAGAATCAGGGTTCTCCAAGGAAACAGAACCAATGATAGAATAAATATACATTTACATCTACGTCTACATCTGCATATACACTTCCCACAGGATTCATTGTGGTAAATGGCTCATGTGATTACGGGGGCTGGCAAGTTCCAAGATCTACAGGCTGAGCCAGCAAACTGCAGACCCAGCCAGGGGTGTAGTTTCAGTCTAAGGTCAATCGTCTCAGACCCAGGAGGGCAAATGGCATAAATTGGCCCTTTAAAAACATTATCTCTAGTCATCACAGCAACTGAAAAGCCTGGAAAAGCTACTATTACCCTATTTGACAGATGAGAAAACTGAGATTTGGAAAGGTTAAATCACTTGCTATGAAATATAACTTTAATCCATTATTAACTAGCATTGTCAACTCCCTAGTGGTCTATTGAACAATCATGTACTTTAGGATAAAAAAATTGCTTTTCTTCCATTAAGCAGCTGTGGGGGAGAAGTCCCAGTTAATCCCCTTACCCAGAAATCGCCTATAACATTATTGAAAAAGCCAACATTTTGTGCTGAACTGGTTAATAGCTTTTCGCACAGACTGAGGAAGGCAGGGTTGAACTAGCCCATTCCAAGAAAGATTGGGTTGGATGGTTTGCTCACCTTCCCTGCCAGTTTCCAGCTCCCTCCAGAATGTGGGGCTCTGCTCATTAGTGATCTTGCTCCTGGTCTAAAAATGACATTTCCCAAGTATGCATCAAGGTATCCTCCTAGTGTTGCTCAAAGGCGACTCTGACTCCAAGATCTACAAAAACCATACGATGCAGATCTGAATTCTTGTTGGTCAGGGCAAAAAAAGAAAAAAAAAAAGAAAAACACCCAGGATTTGATTCAATGCTGAATTGGGTTAGCACCAGCTAAAGGAAAAGCTCTGTTCTAATGCTTTAAGGGTAGAAAGTCGAAAAGAAAAATTAACATAGTCCTTACCCTCCATGAATAGTGTGTGGGGAAAAATGTTTGGGTTTGGTGATAGCCAGACTGTAATTTAAGATGGGGCAGTGGCAATAGGGGGTAGAAGTTATTTACGACTGGAGATCAAAGAAAACATTACGGAGGAGATAGGATTTGAGGAAGTCCATCCGTGGTGGGACAAGTAGAGATCATGGGAGAATTTAACAGATAAAAGAGAGAAGGTCAAGACAAGTAGAAACAGAGGACGTGTGGGCTGAAGTCAGGGAGTGATGTGAAGGGGAATTGAGGGAAGAGATAACAAATGCCCAGTGGAGATCTTCAAAGGAGGCCATCAGCAGGCTGTATGTCAATGGAATTAAAATAACAAATTATTTTATTCCACACAAGTTCCAAATATTTTTCAGATTAGTACATTTAACTCTAGGAAGACTGATAAAACTCTAAGTATGAATTGACAAACACAGGCATACACACATAGTTATTCAGCATTAGCTCCGTCACTAAACTACATGTACTGGTTTTAATAGCATGATAGGGAAACCAGTTATCATCTTAAGAACTGTGGTAGGTCTCTATGAACTGACTGAGTATTTTAAAGGAGAAGAAGCTCATTGTGTTCAGAAGCCAGCACCACTGGATATTGGTCACAATACATAGGCTGTTTTTATTTTAATACAAATAATTAAATGTTTGGTTCATATGACACCATTAAAATGGATTCAGATCTATGTTTTTCTCAGATGATTTGGATCTGAATATGTTCTTTTCAAACCACAAAGACAAAAGCTTCATCGTACCAACTTTAATTGGGTTAACAGAGCATATGTAAGTGAATCATCTGCCTCAGGTATCCTCTTCGGTGAAACTTGTGTTGCTTCAGGAGAGGATGGCACCTCTAACAACGATCATAGGGGAGAAAAACATGTCTGACAACAGGAGCAGAGCTCATGTGGCAGCTGGTCGACCAACGGGTCCTGTAACTGGCAAAGAGATCAGCTTCTTGGGATTAAGGAGCAGGCATAATCATGCTGCTAGAAGTTCACAGTACACATCAGTGCTTGGCTTTTAGGGAACAAATGGTCTGAGGCAGAACCAAGCACTTGAAGCTAAGGACACCTTGCAAAATAGCTGTAATCAAGCGCCCTGGACCATGGTCAGAGTAATAACAGACCACTGCATCTTGGCTGTCAGACCAAATATTCTCCCATTTGGAGAACATTGGCAAATCACCTATGTAGCAGTGGAAGGAAAAGTTCATGGAAATCTGAGATCTAATAGTTAAGTAACTAGATGACATTTACATATCACCAACTTCTATCCTCCAAATAGCTCCTTGGAATGGGGACCATTTGTTTTCATGCAGTGAAACCAGATTTATCTGATTGTGTCTGTAATTCAGCACCAAGGACACTAGATTTTGAGTCAAGATGTCTTTGTACCTATGTTACCTAGGGCAAGGATCCACTTCATTATTTTGAAACTAAGCCTTCTCATCTATGAAATGGGGCTCATAAAACCATTGGATATTGTGGAAATAAGAATGAGATAACAAAGAGAGGCTGGCAGAAACTCTGTTCACCCTTTTTCTCTTTAATCTAAGTCAAGTTAAAATGAAATGAAGAATTTAACCTAAGTGGCTGGCCAGACTCTGGGGAATGATTCACAGTAAGCAGTCACTGGGATGCTCGCTGCCAGCAGAGCAAAAATATCACAAGGATTTTGTGGCAGGAAAGACAGGGAGTTAAAAAACTTGTATGAGGCCCAGTCTCTGCCCACAGGAAGGTGCAGTAGGCAGAATTCTAAGAGAGTCCCGCAACTCCCAGGTCCTGGTGTATGCACACATTTCCCCAATTACACTCAGGTGGAGCTTAATAATGGGGTAGTTCTGAGAAATGCATCATAGGCAATGTCATCGTTGTGCAAACATCACAGCGTGCACTTACTCGAACCTAGATAGCATAGCCTACTACCTCCTAGGCTACATGGCATAGCCTATTGCTGCCAGGCTACAAGCCTGTAAAGCACGTTATGGCACAAAACAACACAAGGTGTAATGAAGCACAAGAGAAAATGAAGAGATTAAGAGATGCGTAAACATCAGATTTGTGAGACGGCTGCTGGTGTAACCTGGCATATTGTTTTACAGCAAACTTTTTTTATAAGTAGAAAGAGCACACTCTAAGGTAACAGTATAATAGAATAAGTACATGAACCAGTAACATAGTTGTTATAACTCTCAAGCATTATGCATTGTACATAATTGTATGTATACACTTCTGCACAACTCGCCGTGCAGTAGGTTGGTTTACACTGGCATGACCACAAACATGCGAGTCACGCTTTACAGTATGACCTTATGACAGCTATCACATTGCTAGGCATTTTTCAGCTCCATTATGATCTCATGGGACCACCATGCTATGTTCATTCTGTTGTTGGCAGAAATGCACTTAGGCAGCGCATCAAATGCTAATCTAGGTATTATGTGAAGGGGTTTTGCAGATGTAATTAAGGACACAAAGCAGTTGACTTTAAAATAGGGAGAATTTTCCTGGTGGGCCTGACTTAAGCACAAGAACCATTTACATCAGGTCCTGGAGGAGAGAGACAGAGGAAATCAGGCATTTGAAGCTCAAGAGGGGTTTGATGTGTGAGAAGTTCTCCAAAGCTGACTTGACGATGAAGCAGGCAAGGAATGTGCGTGGTTTCTGGGGGCTGAAAGCAGCCCCTGGCTTATGACCAGCCCGGAAATGGGTTTCTCAGTCCCGCAGCTACAAGGCACTGAATTCTGCTTCAAGCACGGGAGCTTAAAAGAGGACCCTGAGGTCCAGAAAGAAATGCAGCTCAGTTGACATCTTGATTTCAGCATAGTGAAACCCTAAACAGAGAATAGCTCAGCTGTGCCAGACTCCTGACCCATGGGGACTGTGGGATAACAAATTAATGCTGTTTTGTGCTATATTTGTGGTGACTTTTATGCAGCAAGAGAAAACAAGTATGGAATGGAACTTGAGTAACACATATTATGAAGGGAAAGTCAACCAAGTTGGCAATTAACGGAATATAGAGAATGAGAGAGTAAGAAAAGCCAGAAATTCCCTTCCTGAGAGCAAAATACTTACTTTTCCTTTGATGATACACATTTAAGGGTGGTATTGGTAAGGAGTGCTTTTGGTTGCAAGTAGTGGAATACTCAACTACTACTACTGAGTATTGAGTAGCACAAGCAATTTTTCTCTCAGAACCGTTGCGGCTGCTCAATGATGCTGGCATATGTATTTTCTGTCTTTCTGAATCTCTGTCATTTTTAACTTGTTGTCTTTTTGTCCTCATGTGTCATGATTGCAAAGCAGCTGCTGCACCTCTAGACGGCCCATGCTCTCAGGAAAGGAGGGATGGGCAAAGGGGTTTGCCAGCTGAGTCAGATCTTTTGTATTGAGAGAGTGTGATATTTTCTGAAAGCCCCACTCAGAAGACTCACTTCCCTCTCCATGGCCAGAACTGAGTGACAGGGCCACCCTTGGAGCAACACTATCTAAGGGATAGAAATGAGATTTCTATCACTGGCTTAGACCAATCACAATCCATCACATTGCTTTGGGAGGAGACTCTTTTCACCACCCAAACAAATCAAGGTTGCCTTCACAGGAGGGTCAGAGGCAAGAATGGATGTTGAGCAGGCGACAGATGGTGTCTCTCTCAGTTGGAGAGGGTATCTTATCTGAAATTCAATACATATTTAGGGAGCCCCTATTAGGTTGTGGTCCAAGGTTTACAAAGATGATGATGATGACAATGGTGGTGGTGGCCATTGCGTGTTGGGAGGGAGGAGGACACAGGCATGCCAACAGTAATTACAGTGAGAATTGCTTTAACTGAAAAACAAAAAGTTTCTACTTTTTTCTTAACAAAATGTACTCCTTCCCATAGATACATTAGGTAAACTACAAAAACAGAAATAACAGGTCCTAATAGAATATATATTGATTTGTGCTTTTAAAGAGGAGAAAATGTTTTAATTGGTACAAAATATATTCAGAGGAAACTTCTAAGAACTATTGAACTAATTATTGATCAATACTTTGAACTGAATCTGGGTAAGAGAGCAGCTCTCATTTAAAATGCAAAAGTGATGAAAACATGTGTAATAGTTTCTAAATGAGGTGTTGAAATCTGTCTTTATTTTATGGAAACTATGTCACTGAGTTTTAATAGAATTTACATAAGATTCTCAGTAGCTCCACCCATTTTAATGTGCTGCATCTATTTTAAATTACTTTGGACTCATGGACATGGACAGCAGTGTAGGGATTGCTTGAGGGAGGGGTATAAGAGGACTAAATGGCAATGGAAAAAATAGAATAAAGATCAAATTTAAAAAATAAAGTACTTTGGATACTTACATATTGTTTTCAAATATTTAGCCCTTCTTTCACCAACTTCAATCTTGTGAAATGTTTTCATGGAAACAGTAATTTTTTCCAAACTATAATCTGATGATATAAAATATGACACTTGAGCTTATTCATGTTAGAGAAATTAATTCAGTAATTAATTGTTCTGATGTAAATGTGACTTGAAGCATGGTAACCAGTTTCACACTAGCATAATTAACTTGACTTCCCAAGCCTCTGTGATTACTAAAGATACAGTAGAAGAGTAATGCTAGTGTGATTTTCCACTCTATGATGCTTTGTAAAGAATTTGGTGGGGGGAAAAAAACTTTTTTATTAAAACAGCTGAGCATAAGCATTGGGCAGTGCTCTCTAGGTCTTACTGATTTTCCACCCCACCTATCCGCTAACTCCATGGTTCCACCTTCTCCCCGCTGTGCTAAGCTCTGCTTTACTCTCTAGGCCAAATCCTGGCTGCAAGGAGAGGAATCAGCATTCCCATTGGCTCTGTTTTGCTGTTGGTTCACATACACCCTGTAGAGTCCACTTCGTGTTAACGGCACTTTTGGTTCTGGCTGGGCTTTCAAACCCTCACGATACTGCAGCCCACCCCTGTCTGCAGCTTCCGACTTCACCAGATACAGGTCCACCTGAGTACTTGAGCTAATTCTTTTGTAAAAGTTGGGTACCTGGGTATTTTTTGCTGAGTTTTAAAAAATTTATTCTTCAGTCATATTTGACATATTATATTAGTTTCAGATATACAACATAGTGAGTAATAAGTTGCTTTTTAAAGCTAGATGTTTTTTCTTAGTAATTCATGCACATGTGGGAAAAAATACCATGCTTTATACAAGTAACCAGCAACTGCTGGATACTTAAGGTCGTTCCCAGGGTTTACTCTCAGAAACAAGGCTGCAGTGAGCATTCTACTGCATTGATGTTGGTGCAGAGATTCTGTAACTGTCTTCTAGTTAAGCTCCTGGGAGTGGACCTGCTGGGCCAAAGGGTCATGCTTTGTTGTTTTTGAAAGATATCCCAAAATTATCCTGCAAAGAGATGTCACCAATTTGAAGCCCTCTCAGAGGATATGAAATTCATTTCCTAATCAATCGCTGATATTGGGCATTTTCAATATTTTAGTGTTTGCCAATTTGGTATGTAAAAGGTATCTCATTAATTTGCTTCTTTATAAAGTTTTATTGCCCTATTGTATTTCCTATGCTGTGAACGGCCTAATCATTTTACTTTACTCATTTTTCTATCTTTTTCCATATGCTTTTTAAAAATTAGCTTATAGATCCTTTGTATAGTCATAAAATGGCTGTTTTCACATAATGGGTATGACAATATTTTTCCAGTTGTCATTTATCTTTTTACTTTGATGATGTCATATTTGCCATGAGGAATTTAAAAATTGTATATAGTGTTTAACAATTTTTTCTTCATGGAATTAATTTGGAATTTGTAACATGCTTTTGTGGATGAAAAAGGGCCATGTACTAAACCTGACAAGCTCAGAGGAGGCCTGCACAGTGGTCCTACAAACTCAGAGACCAAAAGTAACCACATAGGATAAAAATTCCTAACTAAAATCAAGTCGTGGTGAGTAGTAACATCCTAGGCCTGTGGCTTTCTTGACAAAGGTCAGTCTTTGCCTTAAATGAGCCTGCCTATTATATTTTTACATCTAAAACAGATACTTTTGAGCCCTGGCTGGTGTGGCTCAGTGGATTGAGCGCCAGCCTGCGAACCAAAGGGTTGCTGGTTATAGAGAAGAATTACCAGGTCCCACGAGCCAGTAGCACCTTTTTTTTTTTTTTTTTTTTTTTTGAAAGCACTGCAATTCAGTCATACCTATACTTATCTTCTCTGTTTCCCTGATTGGTATTCCCCTTTCACCAAATTATTGTGAGTGATATTCAAGCTCTTAGTTTCTCCCTGTCTCTGAGAGCTTCTAGCACTTCTTTATTTACCCTGGCTCCAACCACCTAAGCATAACATTGGTGATACTGGGTGTCTGTGGATGATAACACTATTTTGACAGTTAAGATAAAAGCCTGGAGCTGTCTTTCAGCAACATAAAGGTGGCCTCTATTGTTTCTGGTGAAGTCATCCATTATTTGTTTTGTAGCCACTCAGTAGGATGGATTATTTTCTCTGGTTGCTTTTACGATGTGCCTTCATTTTCGGTTTAATCATGATGTGCTCGTGTGTAGATTTCTTTGTGTTAGTTGAGTTTACCATCTGTGAACTGACATCATTCATCATTTTGGAATGTTCTTGACATTCTCTCTTCACACAGTATTTTTTTTTCCCCCCATTCTGTCTGTCTGCTACTTCTGGGAACCAAATTCCACGTATGTTAAACTGTATGATACTGTCACAGAGGTCTCAGATGCTCTGTTCTGTTTTACGCCCCTCCCCCACCTTTGTGTTTCAGTTTGTGATTCAAATTCTAATCTCTTCAGGAAACACCCTCACAGGCACAGCCAGGAATAATGTTTTACCAGCTCTCTGGGCATCCCTTAGCCAAGTCAAGTTGACACATGACATGAACCATCTCACATCACCACTAGACTGTGGCTAGTGTGCCTGGTGCCTTCAACACCATCCACTCTGACACTGGATGCAGCCCCTGGAAGCTCGGCATGGTTGTCCCCATTATGTCCTATTGCCAGAAGGGACTCTGTACAGTATTTATTTAATCATGTAATACATATTTACCCAGCACCTACCATAGGCCAGGCCCTCTGCTAGGGGCTGTGGAGACGCCAATAAGCAGCCAAACCCCTGCCTTTGTATATGTTCTCACTGGGTAACCAACTTGTCCTTGGCCTGGACTTTTCCAGTTTTAGCACCAAAAGTCCCACATCGCAGGAAACCCTTCAGTTCTATGAATACCCGAGGAAGAGAATTCGAGCCAAAGGGAACAGCAACAACCTTGAGATGAGTAAAGCCATGGAACTAGAGGACTAGCAAGGACCACAGGGTGGCAACGGTGGATTGAGAGAGGTTTAGGCCAGTTAGCAGCATCTCCAAGTTTCAATTTCGTCATGAGTAATTTAAGGATAGTAAACAACCATTTGCTAGTGCCTGGGGGAAAAAAATCAAAAGATTAGGGTATTCAATCACACAGAGGGCTCTTTGAAGGCATGAGGCCCATGACTGAGGAGTCCCCTTGGCTCTCTCACCAGAAGCCAGGAAGAGATTTTGGATTATCCAGGAAGGATGTGTGGAGGAACCTCTTGTCTAATGAAGTGAATCTCCGTACAAATTAAAAAGACCTATAATGTTACTGAGAATGCCATACTGTTTGTAACGCTGCCATTACGGACTGGAAGGGATGGACAGAGGACAAAAGGAAAGGAGGCTGTCACACCCTGCAAATTCTACAGGCAGGAAACTGGCGGGTAAGACCTCCAAAGCACAAATATGTCCTCCCCTTCATGAAAGAGAAAGGATGACCCTGACTGCAAAGCAGTGATCCAAGAGGGCAGAACCATTTTTCAGAACACTGGGGGAAGACCCAAGTCCTAGCAGTGTTTTAAAAAATGAAAACAAGATATAAATACAACTTTGAAGGCAGAGAAACACGTCTGGCTCTAACTAGGATAAATATACTACATTCTGTATCATAAAGTCTGCGAACCAACGTTCTCAATTTCAATCATCTAGTAACAAAATATACTTTGCTTTCTTTAAAACCCTTTTACTTCTTTCTCCA
This sequence comes from Pteronotus mesoamericanus, assembly GCF_021234165.1. Taxonomy (NCBI): domain Eukaryota; kingdom Metazoa; phylum Chordata; class Mammalia; order Chiroptera; family Mormoopidae; genus Pteronotus; species Pteronotus mesoamericanus. The sequence goes on from NW_026555277.1 coordinate 5,789,379, forward strand.
TAGTTCAGTGTGTTTGCAAAAATACAAAAAGCTGTCTAGTTAATATTCTTTTATTTTCTAAGCAAAATATCTCCTTATTCATTGACTTAAGCAAAAGAACACATGCTTTTCAGGTGTCAGTGGAGTGCTGGTTTCCTGCCCTCTTCTGTGGACTGGGTAGGATGTGAACCTTGCTTGTAGGAATGGATCCTGCCTGAGACTCTCTGAAGCTGACCCTAGGACCCAGTGAACTAAGAAGAAGCCTTGTACACTTTCAGTTTTGACCTCAGGCTGAAAAATTGTAACCCAGCTTTAAAATGCCCTCTGAAAAATGCTCTGCAGAAAGAGACATCCCAGGTTCTGTCACGGAGAAACAAGCAAGAAAACTCTAATTTTAAATATAATTTTTGGCAGCTGGATCTCATATCAGTTGGCTCTTTTTTAGTTATTATGAAGGACCTCAAAAGCCAACCTAAATAAAAGATGCTAAATTAATTTAAAGTGATTCATGTTTATAATACAAATGGACATAAATAAACCTAATTGTCTAAGACTGGTAGGAACAACAAATCTGCTTCTCATCAAAGGAAAAATAAAGCCAACAGCCTCCCAAAGAAACCTTTGGAATATGCTACTTAACTCCTCTATTATAGGAAAGCATACTGATCACTGATAAACTTTGAAAAACCTAAAACAATGTGTCATTCCAACTCCCAATATTACCAGCTAAAGGGAAGAGGCTTAGCCCTTGTGCTATACATAATATGTTAATAAAGGAGAGAAGTACAATGAAAATAAAATAAACCCAAACGCACTTTACAAGGACTAAAATAGACATTCTCCAAAAGACAGAGAGGATTTCTCCATCTCACAGCAAGGCAGTGGCCCATGGTATTGCTTATGTTGTGGGGACTGAGGAAATAACTCTAATTTTAATGTGCTTTGTGATATGGCCTATTTCCCAGTCTTCTGTGATCTTAACTGTGAGATTTAAAGAAAAGCTTGGACCAGTGTTTTTAATGTCATCTTGACACAACCTTTTGCTTTTCCAAGCTTGCCTTAATAATTTGCTTTTCTTTTTTTCCCCTTTTTTATTGCTTTTATAAAGTTGAGCCAATGATGATAAAATTAGTAAAAACAGGCGATGATGCAAGAAAGAAGTTGCAACACAAATAGAGCATTGGTTCTTTAAAATTGGAAGGCAGATTCCTGGTCCATAAAACCTGTTTTCCAGTATGCTTACATGAGTGGTACTTAACTTGGATTATTTCTTATTGGTAAATGCTTCACTTTCAATTGCTTCTGCCTTTATTCCATCTATCTCTAAATGCTCCAGGCATTCTGTTCCCCTTTTGTATTTGCTTGGGGTTCTCTGTGTCTCCCTCCCTCTCCCAGCCTTGACACTGGCTTCCATTGCAAAGTTTCTGGTATCAAGGTTAGCAGTGACACAGTTCTGGCTTTAACAGAAGGTCATTTTCAACAGAGAAATTCTGGCTTGTGTTTGTGTATTGTCGAGCTCTGCTTAGGAACGTGAAAAGTTGACAAGAGTCACAGACACCTCCCAGCAGAATGGTGGTCTGTTCAGGTACAATAAGCCTGTGCAGAAGGGCACCCCAAAATAAAAAATAACTTCTAAATATAGGGTCTGTTCCCAGCAGGCTATGCCTTTGGCTAGGAAGGACTAAGGCAATTTCTAAAGCTTTTTGTTAGACAGATAGATAGCCTCAGACAAATACATGACCTACCTCAGACATAAGAAACAGGCTTCAATGGTAGGAAGATAATGGCTATACCTAGGTGCCCAAATCTTTTCATGAATACTTGTCACAATTAAGTCAGAGTGTTTCAACACCAACATTTGTCAGTAATCAGATGATTTGGCAGAATGTCCCACCTTACTTTTAGTGGTCCAGAAAATAATTCATTTTAAACTCTAAACCAGAGACACAGGATATCATCTGTTAGGCAGTAATATGAAAATAGATCTCCCTTAAGTTTTAACTGAAAAAAATTATTCTCAGATAGAGACCATTTTTGTCATTTCCTGGCCTTAGGAGGAACCGCTATATCAAGACTAAAAACGTGTATGTACTTGAATTAAGTGCAAAAGAACTTCATTTTAAAGAGAAGAGCCTGTGTCACATGTTCTGTTTCTTCATCAACATAAAGTGCAGCCCCAAATCATTTCCCATATTCAATTACGAGAGCCAGGACTTGGTCCAGCTCTAATTGACTCCAGGAATATTTTATTTTTGCATTGAAAAGATAATTTAATTTGCTGCCATATGTTAGCTGGAGTGGTTCTCTGATCTTGGCCCCGACGACTCTTTGTCCTCATGACCAGGTGCGGGTTCCAAGGGACCCCCGCTCACCCTGCCCGTGTCCCCACCGTTTTCGCTGGCTTCATCTACTTTCCTGAATGGCATTCATTCTCTTGTGGTTTCTTCCCCCTCCCGTGTCTTTCTCTTTTTTTAATCATGGAAGTATTCATGCTTGAATGGAAAGAGTGAAGTCAGATTTAAATGCTAGATCAAAAATATCAGAGAGGAGCTACCAATTTCATGGTTCACAAACTAATGGTATCAATCTGTACTGTTTAAGAGATACCAGAATCTCCTCACCCAAATGCAAACTCCATTGGCCTTGAAATAATTTACTCATATCTGATGACTGAGGAGTCATATTAAGGTCTGCCTTAGAATTTTCCAGGTCAATGGCTGTCATCGTTGACTTTCATTCTTAAAGGGGTAGAATTTGGTGGTTTTGAGGGCACTCATTTGAAAGTCAGAAGATTCAGATTTGTATCTTCTGGAAAAATAAATGCGCTCGTGCTACTTGTACGTTCATGGTACTCACTTTTGCACGGAAGTAGGATGGTCCTCTCTAAGTTTGGGTGTGAGATTCATCTTGCCCACTGTATCAGCCAAGTGTTGCTTATGCCATAAACACGACAACCACTTACTACTTCGGGTCTTGAGTCTGGGGACGGGCTGCGTGGGTCTGCCAATGTGGCCTGGGCTTGCTCCCGTGGCTGTGGTCCACTGGCTGGTTGGCGAAGGGGCTGGCTGATTTAGGAGGGCGTCAGTGACAAGCGTCTCTCACTTCCCCATGACAGGCTAGCTCGGGCATGGTCCTGAGGTGAGGGGCTCATCTGAGAAAGGGGGCCCAATTGCGCAAGAGTGCAAGCAGAAACGTGCACACACTTGTCAAGCCTCTGCTTTTTCAAGTTCACTCTTGCCCAATTGGCTAAACAAAGTCACGTGGCTGAGCCTAGAGGGTGCGTGAGAGGGCAGGGAAGTGAATTGCAAGGTTGCCAAGTTAAAAACCTGGAAGTTGAAATCCAAAGCAGTTGGTCAAACAAGAGATCAAGGACAAAACTGACCGGTGCCTCTGCAAAGAGGGGTCACAGAAACAGAAAAGCTTAGAATGATTACGTGGAGTATAAACAGTGATGAGTTTTGTTTTGTTTTGTTTTGTTTTGTTTTAAGAGAGAGGAAAGGAGGGATAAAGAGAGGGAGAGAAACACTGATGTGAGAGAGAAATATCAGTTGCCTCTAACATGTGCTCTCACTGGGGACTGAACCTACAACCTAGGCTTGTGCCCTAACTGGGAATCAAACTGGCAACCTTTTGCTTCGCGGGACAGCATCCAACCACCCCAGGGCAGTGATGGGACACCTTACCTTGTCTCAGGGAGAGCGTGATTTGGAGAACTTTGACGCAAAACCTTCACATATTTAAGGACAAACAGGATATAAGCTGTATAAAATGACCATCAAAAGATTCCAGCACCTACAGGCAGTGGAGGTTCTAAAATTTCTATGCAAAGAACTTTGTTTTTGTTTTGCTTTGAAGAAGTAGTTGCTACTGTAGCCTTCTTATATATCCTTAAAATGCTTGATCCTCAGGACATATTTCCTTCAGACCTAAAGGCTAGGAACCCCATTTGCTTCTGCATGAATTCAGAGACTTTCAGTGGCTAGCCTAGAACAAAATTTCTGTAACCCTGTGGATTTCTGCTTTGCGTTGGTAGCTGGGAAATTCAGAGTTAAGTTTTACAGTCCACTGATGGGACTTTTTAGGCCAGGGTCTTTGGATATAATTTTTCTACTTCTCTTATTTTCCTCTTGGTCCCCTGTGTTGTATTTTGTAGTATGTTTAGTCTTACTGCATCCCTGGGGTTCCCAGAGAGGGCCTCGGGCAACTTGCAGTGGGATGCGGGCCAGGCCCCATTTCTCTTCCAGCATCTCTTAGGATTCTGGTTTCTGTGACTCCTGTTTCTCAGAGTGAAAGAGCAGAGCAGCAATATTCTGGCATTGCCCTCCGATTTGGCAAGTCCCCCACCGAATCTCTGCTAGGCAGAGCTTAGGCCCAGAAATAGGAAACCAGGCTTCCCTGCACAGCTGCAGAGCACAGCAGACCTGGGGGCTGCTGCCGCATTTCAGAAGTCAGGAGGGCAGCAGGGCCCTCGTGTGCCACTCTTCTCCGGCGTTATAGCTCCTCCTTGATTCCCTCCCCCACTACTGCGGTCGGGAATGTGTTCCCGGGTTGCCAGGCTTAGCCAGTAAGACTGCGGGATGCCCAGTTAAATGTGAATTTCAGGTCAACAACGAATATCATGCAGTATAAGTATGTCCCATCTATTGCACAGGAGGTACTCATACTAGAAAAGTTATTCTTCCTTTATGTGAAAATTGAATTTAGCTGGATGTCCTGTATTTTTTTTCCTGGCAATTCAACCACATAACATAAATGAAAATCGAGTCAAAAAATGCATACTCTCAAATTTCAAAGACGGCTTTTATTCTTTGCTGACTTCTCTATAGCCAGTTTTCTATTCATACCATGGTATTCACTTACAAGGAACGCAGTGGAGAATATTTTTCTTAGTTACAATCTTTAAAACACTATTTCTAATGTTCTTTAAAAGGCCAAACACTCCATAAATTTAATTTCTTTTTCAATCCAAAAAACACTTATTCAGCAAAGGAAGTAAAATTTATTATATTCACTTAGTGATTTAGTCTGGAGTTAAATCAATGTCTTTCCAAAAAAACCCTCAGTATTGGATTTTTGCTCATAGAGATCATCAGTGGAAGTTTCGTGTTTAGGCAGGCCAATATTATAGATCATGACTGCAATGCTTTTCTTTTTTTTTCTCTTTAGCAATATGTGTCCAGCCAAATCCACAATGTGGACAATTCCACAAGACATTTGACCAGGGTTCTCAAGAAGTCAATGGCCCAGAAAAACAAATAAAAGTGGGGAGAGACTTACAGATAAGAGTTAGGTAGATATAAGATTATAAACAGACAAATACAATGACAGGTCCTTGTTTGAATATTGGAATGTACAAACCAGTCTTTAAAAAGATGTTTTTTTAGCAAATAGGGGAAATTTGATTACAGTCTGGGTATTGGATGGCATTAGGAATTATTGTTAGTTTTATTATGTGTGGCCATGAAGTGCAGTTAGGTAAGAAAATGTGCCCTTTCTCTTCTGAGATTCATGCTACAGTATTTTGTACTAAAATAACATGGTGTCTGAAATTTGCTTTAAAAGCATGAGAGAAGGAGAGAGAACGAGAGAGTGAGCAAACTGTGATAATTCATCAGGGCCTATGATAGTCTCCGCTTCTGCATAACTTTTGAAAGTTTATGTAATACAATATAGATTCAATCTAATTTTGAAATATTACATAGAATACATAGAAAAAAATTTATAAGGACACCGTACTTTCTTTTTTCCAACTTTTAAATTACTTATTAACTTCATTTACTATTTTGTTTCTAACTATGAGCATAGTATATAATCAATAAAGGAAACTAAAATATACAACAGGAAGTGGCGATGAAAGTCACATGAAATCATATATAGATAATTTGATTAGAAACCAAAAAGATGACTTGAATAAATAATTATAAATTTCTTTTTTGTCTTTATTATTATTATCACATACAGGGTGGGGCAAAAGTAGGTTTTTAGTTGTGAGGACATGAAACAGAGTTTATTCTTGTATTATTTATTAGTTATTGCATTATTTCCCATAAGAACAACTGTAAACCCACTTTTGCCTTACCCTGTATAGTTGTTTAAAGAATTAGACTTGGAGTCAGCTATTTTTCCAATACATTTTCTTTTACTCCTGGGTGGGTTCTATTCAATGACAAACAAATGGTTGAAGTTTGATAACAGCCCCAAATGCTGAAACATTTAAGGAGTGTTGTCTCCCTGCTGTAGCAACTGGGAAAGTTTCCAGCAAGGAGTCCAGAGCATTGTAGATGATCTATTAAAATCCTTCCTCTTTTCTTTTTCTTCTCTTCCTTTTCTTTAATTTCAGTTTCTGATAAAAGCAATCGCATAATTTAGTAATTTTTTGTTTTTTGCCTTTCTGGTGTTACTGAGTGGAAGCTCTTCTTTTATTTTTGTATTAAATAACTACTTGCTTATTTAAAATGTACAACAATGGAATAGTTACCTATCTTTAGAAGGAAGATATTAGCCTGATTCTGTTTATATGGGAGGATATCTGTACAACTCCAAAATTAAGTAGAATGAAGCCCTTAGAACTATACTCATCAGCATTGCTTTAGAACAATGCTATAGATGGCTCTGACCTGGTGGGAATAATCCTTCCCCTCCACAAATGCTGTGCTACCTGTTCTGGCTGGTGTGTCTCAGTGCGTTGAGCAGCCTGCAAACCAAAAGGTCGCTAGTTCAATTCCCAGGAAAGGCACATGCTTGGGTTGCAGGCCAGGTCCTTGGTTGTTTCTTTCCCTCCCTTTCTCCCTTCCTTCTCCTTTTTCTAAAAATTAAATAAAATCTTTTTAAAAATATGTTGATGCTACCCTTGGGTGTTATGTTGGGCATCACCATTACTGTCCTGAAAACCCTGGTGACTTAAGGGTGACCTGATACTAAAATCCAGAAGAGATGCTACCTTGAGGAATGATATAAGCAAATAAATATTTTTTTAAAAGGTTTTATTTGCCTATTTTTAGAAAGAGGGGGAAGGAAGGAGAAAAAGAGGGAAAGAAATATCAATGTGTGGTTTCCTCTTGAGCACCCCCTACTGGGGGCCTGGCCCACAACTCAGGCATGTGCCCTGACTGGGAATGGAAGTTATGACCCTTTTGTTCGCAGGCCAGCACTCAATCCATGAGCCACACCAGCCAGGGCAAATATATGTCTTCTTAATCCATATTTAACCAGGTTAAAAGTGAGTCTTCTACTGATGTTAAAAAGCCTTCCATTGTGATACAATGGAAGTACATGGCATTATCTAGGAAGCATTCTTGCCAAAACACTTCACCTGAATATAATCAAGCCTCTATATCTGTAACAATTGCTTTTGGTGCAGCGCAGATCACCCCAACACATAGTGGTTTAGACCAATAATCATTTGTTATTTCATGTAAATCTGTGAGTCAAGAGAGATGATCCTTCTTCTGGTCTGAGCCAGCTGGATGGTTAAGGGTGGCTTCACTCTTAACATCTGACAGGAGAATAGAGACATGGCCACTCTACCTTCCTTAGCCAGCCGACCGGCCCAGTCCCAAGGCCCCCAAGAGCAACAAAGGCAGGCAAGCTCTAGTGCACAAGCACATTTCAAGCTTCTGCTTGTGTCACCCTCGCTAATTTCCCACTGGCCAACGCCTGTCATGTGGCCGGTTCAAAAGGCAAGGGGAGGAGAAATAAACTACACCACTTAATAGGAAAAATATTGTCAGTTTTTCAGTCCAAACACAACTTCTAACATCTAATTTACATAAACACAGTATGGAGAAGAACCATTTAAATGACATCATAAGGAAATAACTAGTGAAATTTAAATGCAGAATATCCTATAGATGATCTGTCTAGTGTTTTCCAAAAGCCAATGCTATGGAGGGAAAAGATGTGATGGGTGGAGGTGGGGAGATGATTCTAGATTAAGAGTCAAAAGACAAAACAGAATTCAAGTATAAATCATATGGAATTATTATTCAGGAAAATGTAAACAGCTATAAAAAATTACTTGGCCATTTGGGGAAAATCAAATACGGATTAAATATTTTAAATTTTCTTAAATGTGATAATGACATTAAGGTTACATTAGAAACATCATCATCCTTAAGAGACTCAAGGTGACATTATTTAGACATAAGATGTCATATTTTTAATGTATTTTTAAGTGGATCATCAAATTAATACATCTATATGTGTATAGATGATAGAAATAAATTTAAAAAATGGTGTTATGGGTTGAATTGTGTCCCTCTTCCTCAAGATTCATATATTAAATATCTTATTCCCAGTACCTCTGAATGTGACTGAATTTAGAAATAGGGTCTTTACAAAGGTCATTAAGTTAAAGTAAGGCCCTCAGGGTAGGCCCTAATCCAATCAGCCTGGTGTCAGTATAAGTAAAGACGAGGCCAGAGGGACACACAGAGGAAAGACCACGTGAAGACACAGGGCGCCACTGCCATCTGCAAGGCAATGAGGGCAGCCTCGGAAGAAACCAACCATGCACACACCTTGATCATGGACTTCCGTTCTCTAGAACTGTGAGAAAACACATTTGTTACTTAAGCCACCCAGTCTATGGCACTTTGTTATGGAAGACCTACCAAACTAGTACACATGGCAAAATGCTGTTAATAGTTAAATCTAAGTGGGGGACTTCTGTATAGATGTTCATTCTGCTCATTTTTTCCCAACACTTCTGTATGTTTGAAAATTTATATATTAAAAAGTTGGAAGGACGAAACCTTCTAGGACATCTTTAGTCAACTGGCTCTTAAGAAAATATTTTCAATCAATTATAATTGAATTCTGAACTATCCAGACTTGGCTGCAACTTTGCTTAGAGAACAGATGAGTACTTGGAAGTTTGACAAATTAAATGAGAAAGCCATTTCTCACCACAGTAGTAGTTCTATTGTTTCAGATTTCAGGCCATTATATCTAGACACACGATGACAAGATGGATTTGGAAAATTATTTTGTGCAAAAGAATAAAAGGACAGTGAAGCAATTTCCTTGAGTTCCAGCTCCAAGTTATTTCAAAACAGCAATGATGGCAGCTGGCAAACTTTGGGACACTGTGACATGGATAAGGGACATCAATGCTGAAATTATCCAAACAATGCATTAACTTTGCCTGCCAACAGCTCAAACAAATATTTCCTGATAAAGTTTTATTGCCTCTTTAGTAAACAATTTAGAGGACTCAGTTACCGGATTTGCTTCAGACATAAAAGCAGCTCAGTTTGTACACGCTGCCTGCCTTTTGACTGCTCTTCCAGTTTTTTCAGCAGTTGCCCAGACAACGGAGTGTCCTGGCTATCTCTTCTTCTACAGCATCAGTCAGAGGTAACTAGAAGCAATCACACAATTTAGATGTTGCTCTTCTCAATAGGGGCTTGCATTTTTCAATGGAATCAAGATGCTAATTGGGTGGTTCTCAACTCTAAGAGCACAGTAGAATCACCTGAGAAGATTTTTTTAACTCTGTTTTTATTTTGACACTATTAGAGCTTAGGGGTCTCTGATGAACCTTTACAGGGTTCTTTAAATCATCTCCAAAACGATCTTTTTGATTTTAAGATTTATTTTAAAAAATGTCTAAGTGTGCTATTAAAGTATCATTTTACTCAAAAAATTCAAAAGTGCTTGCCAGCATGGCATGTAGTTGTGCACAAAAGGCTGAAGTGTCATTACTGCAGTTGTCAGGCGACGGCATGCGAAAGCTTTCCCCACTGACAAGGCCCTGGCATGGACTTCCCCTACAGCCCAGGTCTGGATTTCTTTTTTTCCTCTTTTTAATTGTTGACACTATTACAGATGTCCCCCATTTCCCCCCACCGTTTCCTCCCTCCACCCAACTTCCCACCCCTCACCCCCAACCTTCACCACGTTGTTGTCTGTGTCCATGAACTATGCATATATACACATATGTCCTTTGGGCTAATCTCTTTGAGCATTTATTTATAAGAATTTAAAAAAATACATGGTGGAATTCATTATATCTGGCATCCAATCAAAGAGGAGAAAAATCAATGAAAAATCCCATAAAGAGGAGAAAAATCAATCAACTGAAAGTGACTCATATATGACACAGATGGCAGAAACCATTAAAATCTTTATTATAACTGTATTGCTTATGTTCATGATACCTGAGAAAATTTGTAATTTAAAAAAAATTACCAAACTTCCAAACAAACAACAAAAAACCCCTGGGTCTTCATTGGTGAAATAACACCAATTTTACTCAGTCTTCCAGAGAACTGAAGGAGGGGATACTTTCCAACACATTCTATGAGGCCAGCATTATTCTGATACCAAACCAAACACAGATTTTATTTTAAAATGAAGAAATACAGAGAGAAAGAGAGAAAGAAAGAAGAAACAAATATCTTTATAAACATATATGCAAAAATTTGAAACAAAAGTTTAGCAAATTAAATCTAACAATACATAAAAAGAATAATACATCATGACCAAGTGGGTTCATCCCAGCAATGCAAAGTTGGGTTAGCATTTGAAAATCAACGTTTTTAAAGAAGAAAAACCAACAAATCGGGAGACGGTGGACTTTCTCGTTCTGACAAAGAGAAGCTATGGGAAATCTACAGCTGACATCACATTTAATGATAAAAGACTTGAATACTTCCCACCAGGAACAAATTCTCACTGCTTCTATTTAATATTGTACAGGAGGTTGCAGACAGTAAAATGGGTAAGAAAAAAACTAAAAAGTATACAGATGAGAAAGGAAGACATAATATTGTCTTTATTCTCAGATAATATGACTATTTGCATAAAGAATTCTAAAGAATCTACAGAAAAGCAGAAGCAGATAGAACCAATAAGTTAAGCAAAGTTGTAGAATCTTTTAATATACAAAAGTAAGATGACTTTTTTGTATAATAAAAACAATCAGAAATTAAAATTAAAAAACACTAGCATAAAAAATATTCAATACTTAGGGATACATGTGACAATCAGCAAGACCAGTATATTGAAAATTATATAACATGAGAGAGAGAGAGAGAGAGAGAGAGAGAGAGAGAGAGACTGAAGACCTAAATAAATGGAGAGGTATATTGTGTTTATGGGTCAGAAGACATTTTGTTATGTTAATTCTCCTCACTTGATCTATAGGTTCAATGCTATCTCAATTAAAATCCCAATAGGCTCTTTTGGTAGAAATTGACAAGTTGATTTTAAAGTTCATATGAATAAGCAAAGGACCTAGAATAACAGCAGCAATTTTTTTTTTAAAGAAGAAGAAAGTTGGAGGACTGACACTATCTATCTTCAGCACTTAAAAGCTGCAGTGATCAAGAGTGTGGTATTGCTACCAGGATAGACAAATAGATCAATAGAATAGAATAGAAAGTCCAGAAATAGATCTACACATATAAGCCCAATTGATTTTCAACACTGATGCAGAGGCCATGCAGTTGAGAAAGAATAATCTTTTCAATAAATGATGCCAAAACAATTTGATATGCATATGCAAAAAAAATCAATTCTGATCCATACCTCTCACCATATAAAAAAATTAAACCCAAATAATTACAGATCAAAATGTGAAATCTAAAATTATACAATTTCTAAAAAGAAACAAGAGAAAAACTTCATGAGATTGGATTAGGCAAAGATTTCTGAGGTATAAAAACAAAAACATAATTGATAAAATTAAAAATTGACTAATTGCATATAATCAAAACTAAGAACTTTTGCTTATTGAAAGACACTGTTAAGAAAATTAAAAGACAAGTCACATACTGGGAGAAAACATCTGCAAGTCATGTATGCGATAAAGTTCTTAAAACCAGAATGTATAAAGAACTCAATAATAAAAAAATATTTTGAACAAAAAATGGGCAAATAATTTGAAGACACTTTACAAAAGAAGATATACAGATGGCAAATAAGTACATAAAAAGATACTTGACATCACTAGTCATCTTCAGGGAAATGCAAATTAAAACTATTAGGAGATACAACTACACAACAATTGAAACAGAAAAAAAAAAAAGTTGACCATATCAAGGCCTGACAAGAATATGGAGTAACTCAATCTCTCATTACTGCTGCTGAGAAAGAAAATGGTACAACCACTTTAGGCAACAGTTTGGTAGTTTCTTAAAAAGTTAATCATATACCTACCAGCCAGGTATTTATGGAAGAGAAAACACATGTCCATCCCCAAACTTGTACATGAATATTCATAACAGCTTTAGTGGTAATAGCTCAAATTGGAAAATATCCCAAATATATATCAACATACGGATGGATAAAGAAATGGTGCAATATTCACACAATGGAATCTATTCAAAAATAAAAAGAAATAAACTATTGATACACACACAACAGGGATATATCTCAGGATAATAATGCTGAGTGAAAGAATCCAGACCAAAAAAAATACACACTGTAAGATTCCATTTATATAAAATTCTAGGAAATGCAAATTAATCTACTGTGACAGAAAGCAGATCTGGGTTTGCCTTAATGATGAGGGACGGGAAGGCAAGGGGAAATTTGGGTGGGGGTAATGAATATGTTGATCACCTTTATTGTGTTGATGATTTCACACTTGTATACACTTTTCAAAACTTGCCAAACATGTAAAACTACACTCTAAACGTGCAGTTTATTATCTGATGATTATATGTCAATAAGCTGTTTTTAAGAGTCGTTAGGATGTTTTCATGCTACCAAAGTATTACCCCACAGATAAATTGCTAGTTGAAAGGGGAAAACTGAATCTACATAATAGATGTCTTGGCAGCTGCCATGGTAACCAGTTAAGGATCATCACTAAGAGTGTGCCAAACCGGCATGATGTACATACTGATCTAATTCAGTTAAATTCACATAATCACTTATTTTTACCAAAAGATTTAACCTGCATCTTATTCAATCTTTAGTGCCTTAATTTAAGTTTGGAGAAAATACCAGGGATAGATGAAAAGATATCATGAAATAATTAAACAAATCCAGAATGTTGGACATTCTACAAGAAAATTTTCCTAGTCTTTTAAAAAGTTAAAACATTGGGGGAAAATTGATGAGGAATAACAAACATCATGTGTGTGAACCTTTAATGAATTCTCCTTTTTTAAAAAAGAAATAGAAACTATTTTGGGCAAAATGTATGATAATTCAATAAGGACTACAACTCTATCCAATTTGTATTTGCTTTAGCACAAAAGTCTTCTCTCTTCAAGCTTATTTATCATATACCTAAGAGAAAAGAAATTGCCCACATACAATCGCAGAGGTCTTGTGAAGCCTTAAGCCCTGAAATTGCAAAGCCTTCTTATGGCTACAAGGAGAGGAGGAAAGTGAAGCAGTAGTTCCTTTGTGAAATGAGGCCACCTCTCCAGAATCACTCTTGTTTCTTCTAACATCTTGAATAATACTGTAGCTCTAAATAGTGTGGCTCCGTTGGTTGGGCATTGTCCCCCAAAACAAAAGTCACCAGTTCGATTTCCAATCAGGGCACATGACTGGGTTGCAGGATTTGTCCCCAGCAGGGGCATGTAGGAGAGGCAACTGATTGATGTTTTTCCTCTCTCTCTTTCTCCCTTCCTTTCTTCCTCTCTAAAAGTAAACAAACAAACAAAGGCTAGAGAGGTTGTTGGCTCTGCCTTGAGTATGACCTAAGAGTGGAATCACTCTCTGGTCGTCCCCCTTTGGGTTGCATCTACACCATCAAAAAACCCCTGTTTGTTACCCGCTTTGGATATGCAAAGACCATTGATAACGTTGACAACATGAGAGTGGAATTTGCAAAGTGAAACTGCCACTAGAAGAAAGATCTTAATATTCTCTGTAGAAATAGAGGCCCGTCGTACATGACAGAACATCTATCTTTGCAGTTTTGGAGGAGAAATGCGTTTGCTTCATAGATTTCTACCTAAGCAAACATTGACGGCAGCCGCAGTTGCCAGTCTTCCTGCAGTAAGTCTGGTGGTCATCTCCACGAGCAACATCCCCCTCATCAGACTCAGGACCTCCAATCACCACTTTTTCAAAGTGTAGGTTTGTTTTACACAAGAATAGGCAGGAGACATAATGTACATTTCCTAGAAAAAAAAATCTGCTGGCATTCTAGAAGGCCAGTCTTGAACACTTGAAGGACCTTCAGGAAAAAAGAAGAGGGGAAAGACAGAAATGTTGAGAGTAAAGGAACGTTTACTTAGGACAGTTGGACATGGATGGGTTTACTCATGGCTTGAATTGGGGGTGGATACTTCTGATCAAATCAATGAGGTCACTCTTTCCATTCAAAGCCTCACACTAGTAGGGAAGCTGCTGAGCCTCCCTTCTGTCCAAACTGCCGCTCTGGGAAAGGAGACAGGAGGAGGCAATCAAATTAACTTCAGTGCCAGAAAAAATGTTGCTTTAGATTGAAATAGAGAGAGAGTTTTAAAAAAAGTTTTTCCTGCAGGCAAAACCCTTCAGACACCTGGAGTCCTGCAGAATTCTTTTGATGGCTGTTTCTGCTCCAGTGATCTTAAAATGAAATGTGTGTTCATGATCCTTAACTTGCTGACATCAAGCACGCAGACTGCCAAAAATGACCTCAGAACAGAAAGGATGCTGCACAGATTAACCCAAAAGAGTCTGGGAAAAAAATCTGGTGTTCTTTGACTCAAGCCTGCCCTTGAGCAAAGCATGTGGGGGAAGCTCTGATTCCATTACTACGTTTGTGAACTATGTGAACAAGAGTTTTTCATCACTTGTTAGACAAATCAAAAAATGGAATCCACTGAATGTCAAAGATGACATTTGCGTTTTATCAAACAGCATTTCACAATGTCATCTCATTCACGCTAAGCAACAACAGCTTTGCTGTTAAATTCACTTTTGAGCCAATGAAAGTGTGTCTTTTATTTATTTGTATGGCAAATTCCACCCGTTTGCAGCGATTTCACATATTTTCAAGAAATGGCCATTAATTTCTGCCTGAAAAAATGGGACTGAAGCATAAGCATAAACATTATTTTTTTATTCTGTGTAAGTGTAAAAAATGAATTTCCTTTGTTGCAAATGGTGTAAAACATCGCAGGTCTACTTTTACATGCACGTGTAGGGCATGGGCACCATCTCGCGTTGCCAAATACTCAACTTTCTAACAAGGCTACAGTGATAAAATGGTATTCCTATTCATCAGCTTAAAGCATTGTATATATTTTAGTGTCTAGAGGCTAATACTGAAAGAATTTAAAGACGATATACTCCTAGTCAACAAGGAAGCATATCTTAATTAATTACGTATTTAATATAGAACACTCCACATCATGATATATTATAGTAGAGATGTCATAGAACAAGGCAATAAAATAGAGATGACAGGGACAAATTGAAAGATATATGGTAGTTTCATGTATAGCCAAGTTGGCATTTCAATTCAGGGGAATGCATCATTAATTAAATAAGTAGTGTTGGTATAATTTACTCTCCACTTGAAATAAACCCCTAATCAATAAAATTTCATACTAACTTTTACAAGTTATTTGGGGAAAGGCATCATAAATTAAGTTGAAAAGTAAGTGGTAGGTTAGAGCAAAACAACTATCATACATGATGGACGAAGTGTCATTTCCCCTAATACACAAATTCCTATTAATTCATAAGAAAAAGAAAACAACGCTTTAAAAATGGGCAAAGATATGAAATGAGAAATTTGTGTTCAAGAAAATGCAATCAACAAACACTTAAAATATGCATGGTAGTATGGAAATGCAACTTAAGCAAGACAATTTTTCAACTTCAGATTCAATTATTAGAGCAATAGAATCTAATATATCTGAGGATGGAGCTGCAACTGGCAATTTCACACAGAGCCGATGAGAATGTCAACTGCTACAATCTTTTATGAAATTAATCTGGAATATCTACTGAAAATCAAAATATTCATGTGCTTTTAAAATTCCACTTAGAAGAATGTAGCCTATAAAAATAAAAATCAAGATGTAAGGATATGTCTAAAATTTTTTCATTATGGCATTATTTGTAATGCCAAAAAAAACCTACCACTACAGAACCTGAACATCTGCTGGAAGGAGCAGTTGAATAAGTTATGATGTATCTTTACCATGTACTATTATACAGCCATTAAAAAGGATGTTATGTGTACATTATTGCTCGGGAGATAGCCATAATATATTACTAATTGAAAAAAAGATGTTGTACAACAATGGATGTGATATAAAATCATTTAAAAAAATAAAACTCTCCTGCCCTGGCCAGTGTGGCTCAGTTGGATGCATGTGATCCCACAAAGCAAAGGCTCTCCGTTTGATTCCCAGTCAGGGCACTAGGTTGCAGGTTTGGTTCCTGGTCAGGGTACCTATGAAAGGCAACAAACTAATATCTCTCTCCCACTCTTTCCTCCCTCTCTTTCCCTCTCTTTAAAATAAATAAATAATAATAAAAATTTCTCTGTGTTTATATTTTTTATTTGATAGGGACTGTTTATTAAGCATTATTATTTTCTAATTTTATTAATTTATTAGGGTTACATTAGTTTCTAAAATTATAGGTTTCATGTGTGCAATTCTATAGTATATCATCTGTGTGCTGCATTATTTGTTCACCACCCAAACACAAGTCTCCTTCCATCACATATACTTGACTCCCTTTACCTTTTTCTACCCTTCCCTCTGGTAACCACCATAATATTGTTTGTGTCTTTGAGTTTTTGTTTGTTTGTCTATTTGTTGCTTATAGTTTCCTGTCCCTCATATGAGTAAAATCATATGATTCTTGACTTTTTCCATCTGACTTATTTTGCTTAATATGATAATTTCAAGATCCATCCATGTTATTAGAAATGGCAGTATTTCATCTTGGTCGGTCTTAGAAAGAATTTTATAAATTTTATAAATTTCCTGAAAGTCAAGGAAAATAAAAGCAAAAATAAATGAATAAGATTATATCAAACTAAAAACCTTCTGCACAGCAAAATAAACAAAATAAAAAGCCAACCAACCAAATGGAAGAAGAAATTGGCAAACAACATCTCTGATAAGGGGTTAATATCCATATATACAAAGGACTCATACAACTCAATAAAGAATCCAATTTTTAAAATGAACAGACCACTGAGTAGACATCTTTCAAGAAGACATACATATGGCCAACATGCATGTGAAAAGAAGTTCAACTTCACCAGCTATTAGGGAAATTCAAGTCAAATCCACAACGAGATACCACCTAACACCTGTTAGAATGGCTGTTATTAACAAGACAAGTGATAACAAGTGTAGGAGAGGCTGTTGAATGAAAGGAACCCTCATACACTGCTGGTGGGAATGTAAATTGGTACAGCCACTATAGAAAACACTATGGAGATTCCTCGAAAAATTAAGCCTAGAGTTAACATATGACTCAGTAATCTCTCTTCTGCTATCTACCTAAAAATTTTGAAAACATTCATTCATAATTATATGTACCCCTATGTTCATTGTGGTATTCACAGTGGCCAAGACATGGAAACAAAGTGTATATCATATATCTGATAAGGGGTTAATATCCAAAACAAATTAAAAAGCTCATATAACTCAATGGCAAAAAACCAAATAAATCAATTGAAAAATGGCAAAAGACCTGAAACCATTTCTCCAAAGAAGAGATATGAGAGGCCAATGGGTATGTGAGAAGACGTTTGACATCACTAGCCATTAGGAAAGTGCAACTTCAAATCACAATGAGCTATCACCTCACACCTGTTAAAATGGTCATCATTAAAAAGACAAGAGATAATTAATGCGAGCATGGAATGTAGGGGGAAGGAAACCCCCGTGCACTGTTGCTGGCATTATAAATTGGTACAGTCTCTATGGAAAACAATATGGCAGATGCTCAAAACATTAAAAATAGAACTGCCACATGACTCAGCAATCTCACTTCTGGGAATATATCCAAAGGAAACACAAACACTAATTTCAACAGGTATCTGTACCTCCATGTTCATAGCACCATTATTTATCATGGCCAAGACATGGAAACAACCTAAGTATCCATACATGGATGAATGGATAAAGAAGTCATGATATATATATATATCATGGAATATTATTCAGCCAGAAAAAAATAAGGGAATCCTTCTGTTGGTAACAACATGAATGGAACTTGATTATGGCAAGTTAAATCAGACTTATAGTTACTAGAGGCAGAGGGCAGGGGTAGGGGGAATTGAAGGAAGATGCTTGAAAAGTACAAATTTCCAATAATAGAACAGATAGGTACTAGAGATGTAGTGTACAACATGACCACAGTTAACACTGCTATGTGATATATAGGAAAGTTGAGTAAATTCTAAGTGTTCTCATCACAACACATTTTTTCCTTTTTGTTGTATCTATAGGAGAAGGTGAATGTTAGTTAAGCCTACTAAGGTAATCATTTCACAATATATGTAAATCAAACCACAATGTTGTATGCCTTAAACTTCTACAGTGACATGTCAGTTATTTCTCAATAAAACTAGGAAAAACATACATGATACATATGATTTTTAACTTTTTTGTGACAATAGGTATCTTACTGTAAAAATAACAAATATATTCAAGAAATTTTTATTTATTTATAATTGATCAATACAGCATAAGTAATTAAATAAAACAGAACTAGAAAGACTCAGAATAGCTACTCTTTAGCATTTTTTAGTAAATTTCATCTTAAGTGTAACTACCTAAATTTCCTATGAATTAAAAAGATTTATGGTGAATGACTATTTAAAACAATTCAGCAAATTTAAACGCATAAAATATAGCTAATACAAAGATACCCTTACATTCTAATGAAAACTTTCTCTACAATATTCAAAGAATGAGCATGAAAATTATTTGGAAAGAACTTAAATTTCAACATAGAAATTATCAAGTTAATGTGCTACCACCATACAATGAAATATTTGTGTTATGATTAAAAATTACACTTATGAAGATATTATAAACACTTGAAAAATGCTAGGTATATTATCTTTAAAAAGTAGGATACAAAATTTTGTATGTTTATGATCATAGCCAAAGACAATGACAGCAATTGCAACACAACTTTTGTGTAGAAAAAAGACCAAGAGGCAACAGAATAAAATGTCAACAAGCAGTTGTCTTTGGAAGCTGTGTAATATAGAATTTTTGTGCTTTTTTTCCCTTATGTTCTCTTTTTTCCAAATATTCTGAAATAATTATTATATAGCACTTCATTTATTATTTATTTAGTATTGTTTATTTATTATTTATTATAAATGTATTAGAGTTTTATTTAAATATAGTGAGGGCTTCCTTTAGGGATATTATTAAGCGATGAGTGCAATATTATACTATTATTTATAATAAAGTACTATATAACATATCTATAAATAGTGAGTTAATTTATACATTATCACATACAGCATGTTTTATATCTAAATAGTAATTATTATTTAGTAAATTGCTAATTGCTACTACTACTAGTAAAAATACTAATGCTATTAAATACTAGTAATTATGTAAGAATAAATAATTATATATTGTAATGCAATGAAAGTGTATGTGAAATTTGCATTATTAATATTTAAATAATCATATAATAAAGTTCTATAGATTTGTATAAATAATGACTTTATATTACTTAGATTTATAGACAGCACTTCACCTCTTTATAATAACAGTTACTTAGTAAATAATAGTAATTATTGAAGAATACATAAAGAGCTAAGTATTGTAAAGCAACAAATAGTATTTGGACAGTTTATCATACCTTGTAAATGTATAAAATATTTATTTCCTAGAGCTCAATGCTGAAACCTCATAGAGAACTTGCTTCAACTCTTAAATGTCATGCTTCATGAGCAGTGTGAGATTTCAGCCTCTATTAACTGACCCCTGCAGCTCTGAGCTGGCATTCCTGTGCGTTAGCTCACAGCAGTTTCTGTTTACAGTACCCAGGACTTTTGAAAAAGTCATATTAATAGTAAACAAGGGAGCATGATTATATTAGTCCAGCACAGCTCACTCTACCATGGTATGTCCTAGTAGAGAAGTTAAACAACACCATGTAATTGACACAGCAGAGAAAGAATGCCAAGGGGAAAACAGGAACATCGTTTCATGCAATGAGACTGGACCATCTCTCGGCATCTCAGAGCCTTTGTTCCCCAAACGATAAGCAGATATCACGTCTCTAAATGGTTACATTATTTAGAGAAAAAATGACAGGTAAATAAAGAATATTCCTACTTCTGACCCCTTCCTTCTGTGCACAGTTGAATGCTGATGCTGTGGTCACCACGTCCATTTGTCAGCCAGCAAACTGGTGGCAATAGAGTTAGGGGTGAGTTAACGATGTGAAGGATCAAGACCTTTACCAGTACCTCCTCCAAAAAATTCGCTTATTATTAATATTATTTTTGTTGATCCTCTCACTTGCTAGAATAAGCCAAGCAGTTTTCACCTGAGTCAAAAGAGCCCAGGTAAGTCATCAGATCTAAAGGAAACATGTTTTTTTAAGCATTGTTATGTATCAGGTTCTTTGAATTTTAAGGCCTGGAAACCCATTCAAACTAGGGAATGTAAAATGGGGTGGAAGGTGAAATAATCTAGGGCATCAGGGAAATTTTCTAGAACCTAAGGGTCCTAAGAGTAGGAGTGCAGGGACAGAGAGTCCTCACCCAAGGCCTCATCCCCACTTCGAGCTCCTTGCTCACCTCCGCTGCCTGAGCTGTCTGTGTTTCCCTGGAGCTGGCTCCCATTCTCACTCAGGCCTCTCCTCACAGCTTTTGTTTCCTCATCGCCAGCTTGGCCAATGTCGCCTCAGCCTTAATCTAAATGATCTTTCAGCAGCTCACTGATTCAAATTTCCCTCTGGGTCACTTAGCTCAAATTCTAGAAGGAAAGAATGTTTTCATTGAATCCGTGAATGAATATATACATGGATAAATTGATCAATAAATGAATGAATTCAGCATTATTCCCCTTTGACTTAGAACATTTATTGAAGATAAGCAAACCATTGAACTCACTTATTTCCCCAAAATGTCCATAGACAGGAATTTGCAAAGTTAACTTAGAGTAACATATTGTACCATGTATTTCATCATGATGCAGTATTATGTAATATTTTATGTAATTTTATGTATTTTGTTACATAATGTTTAATTATGTAATTTTTAGAAGACCTTATTCAAAGTCCTTTGTATTTATGCTTCTAAACTATATCTACTAAATTAGTATCATGTTGAAACAACGTCTATTAAAGTGTTAATTAAACAAACTGAAATCTTCTATATTATAGGTCTGGCACTTGTTAAGTACTTCATTGTTTTGTTTAATCCTTAAAACACCCAAAGAAAGGTACTACTGTTAGATGGAAATGAAATTTAGGCACACCTGGTTTAGAAGTCCTTTGTACAATGTCACAGTGGAGGTAGACTTCCTGCAGGGCTTCTCTGGCCATAGTTCATGGGTTGCCCTACATAGACTACTTTGAACTCGTCAGTGAAATAAGACTTTTAAGTCCTGTGTTATATAAATCTAGTTAATACAAATGTTTTGCTAAAGTTTTAGTAGTCAGTTAAACACTGTGACTAGTTAGCAGTTAACTTGGCAAAATGAGGAGATAATATTTGTCATCTTTAACATTTCTTGTAAGCACTTTGCATTTTTTAAACACTTGGAATTGGTCCAGAACTCTGAATTTAGCAAGATGTTCACATCAGCCCCAATAATGTTACCAGTTAGCAGGCCAGAGTTGAACTTACGCTCTTTATTCATAGTGAGAGTAACCTATAAAATTGTACCTGACTTGCAAAGCTTAAAAGAACATTTCAAAACTCCAATTGATTGCCATATCACTCAAAAGTTATTGGCCACTACTTTAAAATATACATAAATTCACATGATTTAAAAAGCAAATCCAATATATAATTTTTAATGTGTACTTTCCTTTGGACTCTTTGTGATTATCAGCATATTTTGATGCATTGAGTATATTTCTTTGCTATTATCACCAGTAAACTGTATCACTGCATATCCATTTCTATTTTACTATGGATCCCTTGTCTATGGCATGAGATCATAGTAGTTGTAGTAGCTGTCCTTTAGTGCATCTTTTTGCCTCCATGTTACACCTTTAACTACTCAGGCTTAAAGATTGCTTCTCTAGTCTTCTAAATCTCCAATAAAGAAAGATCTGTCTTCATTACCTATATAACGGCCTCAGTTCCCCATTTCCAATGTTGGTCTGAAACTGCATTGCATCATTTATAATTCCATGTTGCATTTCTTGAGTGAATTGAGCTCTAACTCAGCACAAAAGCAATTGGCAGTTTCTATTTTTCTGTTCTGATGGGATCTTAACTCTGAAGGTCAGAGTTCAGGCATAACATCTCCTATCATCAGGGTGTTGTATTTCACCGAGGTTTCCTTCTCTCTATGGACCTGGCTCTGATACTGTCCCCAGGCTTATGGACTCTTTTACTGGCCTTGCTTAAGATTCAAGTATACTTCGAGTTTGTAGAGCTATTCAGAGAGAAGTCAAAGTCAAACGTGGCTTTAACATTTGAGCGAAGGGCAGACATTTTAGCTAATTTATGCCTGACTTTTAAAAATTGGCAGAATATAGGTAGAAGTCATCTGAATTCTTCATTCAAGTCTTCCTCTTTTCATCTATTGCAATAAAAATACTCTGCTTTGCCAGGAATTTTCCTTTCTTTCTTGGAAAAACACAGGCAAAATATCAATCCTTTATCTGTAAGTGCAAAAAAGAGAAAGCTTTTTAAAGATTCATTGGCTTAATGGAAAAATATATTGAGAGAAATAATATTAGCTAACAAACTTTTTCCTAGCTTAGGTGTTCCTATCAACCGGCAGAGGAGAGAAAATGAGAGCTGTAAGACTGGAGGTCTGATCTCTTTGTGAGTTCTCTGTTATCTTCTTATAGCAAGGCTTCCAGAGACAGCAATTTCACTCCCCACAATTAAGTAAAACTAATTAAAATAATGAGATGAGATGCATCTCTTGCTCCTTACTTCCTTGCAAATTGTACTATGTGAAGCAGGGACTCTTTGCTTCTGCCTAAATGTGATTGGACTCCCCACCTCAGTTACCTTGTATATTAGAAACCAGCCATAACCATTCAGAACTCCACGGCTACCCATTATTTTGATGAATTCCCTTCCTCCAGAGCGCACAGCTAGGTGACGGCGTCTGTTCTGAACGGCTTCCATCTGGAGAGCCACAGTTCCCAGTTTTTTCATCTGTGTGTATAAGATTTACCATTATGAAATAGGTTTTAAAAATAATGTTTGATTTCATTAACCCACAGAAAACATCCATCTAACCCACAGGCAACATGAGATTAGTGTAAGTAAAGCAGTGTCATCTTTAAAAAAAAAAAAAAATCATGTGACTAATATTTGTTCTTATGGTTTGAATTTGTACCAATAATTGATTAATAAATTGGCCATTTACTGCCATTGCCATGGTAGAATCCTATATATCCTGTGGGTGTTCAGTAATGTACATTTTAATTAATGATTTCTTTTCTCTGATGCTGAAATGCCAATGTGACTGTAGCGCATTTGCTGAGAACAGAGCTCAGCAGAGCGTCTCCAAAGCAGAGCTAAACTAGGAGCGCGGGGGGAAGGGGGGACGGAGGAGAAATTGGGACAACCATAACAGAATAACAGTAAAAAACTTATTTTTAAAAAGAGTTTATTTATTTATTTTCAGAGAAAGGGGAAGGGAGGGAGAAAGAGAGGGAGCGAAACATCGATATGGGAGAGAGACATCAATCGGTTACCTCTCGCATGCCCCGAGCGGGGACCGGGCCTACAGCCCGGGTGTGTGCTCTGACTGGGAAAGGGGACGGTGACCTTTTGTTTTGCTGGCCAGCACTCAATCCACTCAGCCACACCAGCTGGGGCAGAATAACAGTAAAAAATTTAAAAAATAAATAAATAAATAAAAAGTACAAAGGTGAAAAAATAAAATAGTACCCATGTTACAAAATTGTTACGAGGATTTGAGGAGTTAATCCATGTAAGTGCTGATAACATTGTTGGTATATACACATGCGAAATAATCAGTAACTATTATTCTTAAAAAAAACAACAACACAGGAGCCTGCCTATCACAGAAGACTAGTGAGTCAATTAACCCTGCTTCCTAGAAATGTTCAGTCTTGTGGGGAGAAAACTGTCGAATTCCTTCTCGCAAACAGTTTCCTGTGTTGTACACATACACTATGGCTATGATCAACTGAACTAGATATTTGGTCACTGAGCCACACCAGTCAGGGTTGTAGGTTTTTATTTTACACTCAGAAATTGTCTCTGTTGGCGTCATTCATACTTTGTATTAGTGTGTTCACTTACAGCCAATACACATGGGCTAGGCAGTCAGTTGGAACTAGCTTTTGAAACTGAATTTCCACTTACTAGTTGTATGACCTTGTGTAAATTTCTTGACGGAGCCTCATTTTCTTCCTCTGCAAAATGGGTATTCATTGAGGCAATATCTGTCAAGCACCGGGTACAAAAAGGCACTTAACATGTGAGAACTGCTCTCCCTTTGGGCATCCAGACCCAACCTGGTTTGGTATCTTGATCATTTTATATTTAAACAATATAGAAGTTTATCCTTGTATGGTCCTTTGGGAGAAACATGTCAGAAACTTTCTAGATTTTCTACAGTGAACTTGTGTAAGTTTTTAAATCAAGGGCAGAATGGAAAATCCTTACTTTTTTGACTCAAGATGGCATCCACATGGTGAGTACGCATTTTTGACTCCCTTCTCTCTGTTGATCCCATTAAAATAATAGGACAGGAATAAAAGCAAAGCTATTCATAGGGTGAGCTTTGCAGACGAGAGATTGAAACAAATTTCTGGAAGACAAGAGCACATAAAAAGTTGATTTTTTAAAAGACTGAGGAGACTGCAGTCTGTAGTATTTTAGAAGGTGGTTGCAGTGGAGAGGGGAGTCGCTGTGGTTCCAGGTCCAGGTGTGATACACAGGTGTGACGGGGCGGGGAGGAGCTGGAAACGTAGGGATAAACTGAAAGTTGACTATGAAGTGGTTAACTCCTCATGTCTCCCCTTCCCAGGCAGTAGACAGGCCACTTTGCATATCTCTCCAGGGGAAAACTTGAGGGTTCCCTTCTAAAGAAATGGAGTCTCTGCTCAGAACCAGGACCACAAGCAGAGGTTTTCCAGATTTTGTCATTTGGTCAGTCCCCAGGGAAAAGCCATCTCCTAGACCACATCCTGCCAGTCAGCATGCTCCATATACACGTATACTCAGATCCTGTTAGACCGGAAAGTTGGTCTCAAAGGAAACAGAAATAATTCAGGTCATATAAGAGATCTTTAAAAAAGTCTCTATTAGTACCTTCAGAAGGCCTGTAAGACATAGTACTCACAAAAGTACTTACATTCAGGGGCTCTGAGGAAATAAAAACCAAAGTTGCAGTTATAAGATAAGTAAGTCCTAGGGATATAATAATCAGCATAGTGAACATTGTTGGTAATACTGTGTTGTGTATTTGAAAGTTGCTAAGAGAGTAAATCTTAAACATTCTCATGTTAAGAAGAAACTATAACTTGTTGGTAATATCTGTTAATAAAACATATGGTAGTGAACATTTTGCAATGTATACGCATATCAAATCATTATGCTGAACACCTTAAATTAATACAATGTTATATGCCAATTATATCTCAGTTTTGAAAAAGAAAAAAATTAAACAAGGATGAGCTCTTTGAAATAAGAAAAATGTGTAATATTTTTAAATCAATGGAATAGTTGGAAGATAAAGTCAAGGAATCCCCCCCGCAAAGAATTATAATAATAACAACAAAATCCCAAAGAAATAGGTAGTAGGAAGAAGAAAAATATACAAAGGATCAATTCATTCAACTAGTACAAATTTTAATAAGGGGCCTTTCCAAAGGAGACTATTTGAAAAAAAAAAAAAAGACATGTTCAAAGTTTTATTTCCACTGTATTTTTCTTCATGCCTCTTTATATGCCTTTATTGTGAAATTTAAGAGCACCACAAATAAAAGAATATTCTAAATCTGCCTTAAAGAAATACCAGGTCTCCCACAGGAAATGAAACTCAACTGCATTAGCCTTCTCAGTAGCAAATTTCTGAGGAAAACCAATTTTGAACCATGAGTACCATACAAAAGCTATCATCTTTGAATGCATAATCTATTTCTAAAGAATTTACCTGAAGATGAACCCCAATATGGGATATAAGAAGCCATGTCGCTAACCAGGATCTAATGGAAACAAATTTCCAAGTAATAGTTGCAAAGCTATTCTGAAAAAAATCAGCCAAAATTCAAATGTGAGCTCAGAGGACTCCAAGGAGACACTCTCCAAGAGGCAGAGGAAGGAGGAAAGGAAAAAATCCAGTCAACAGAATACATAAAATATTCAGAATACAGTGAACAATGCAAAATATTTTTCATTCACCAGCAACAATAATAAGAGAGAAAGCAATCAGAAAGTAGGAAAAGAAATCAATTAAAATCTTAATTCAAATATACAGCAACTACACTGGAATGTGGTTATGAATAACTGACAGAATATGAGAGAGGAAAAATCACTGACTTTGCTACCTGGGACATTTCCCTTTGGGAGGTTCGAGGTTCATGAAAGTGAAACCACAGAGAAGGGTGTATTTACAGCACATTACATGGCTCTGTGATAAGCCAGTCATGACTCATGAAAGACTAAAGGCTGTTTTTCTGATTTCAATACATAGAATCAACCAACCTATAGACAAAGCATAAGAGGCTTAATTATGATTACAAAAGAGAATATAAATTTGTTAACATTGTCCATATAAAAAGATTTAAATACAGCTAAAAGAGGTTGGAAATAAGGGAGAGAAGAGATGTGGACAAGAGGGTAGGAGTGTTAATGTCCTCATCATACAAGATGTATGATCAAGAGTTTTAAAAGCCAATGGCATAAGCCATTGTTTTTAGTATGTACTATTTATAGTTACAAACAAACAAAAAATAGCAATACAAATCAGGGCAAAGGGAGAGCCGAATCCTCACCCATGATAGCAGAAATCAATATATCAAACCAAAATTGACAGATGGAGAAACGGCAACGTTAAGTATAGAATTTAGAGTTGCATTAGGCAGCCTCTAACAGACCTTACAACATACCTGGTAAACACTGGCTGCTTCCGGAAGGAGGGGCTAGAAGGAAGGAGCAATGATGTGGAGATACGTCCTTCCTCATTGCTAGTTTTTCTGGGCGGTTCACATTTTTTATCCTGTGCTTTACTGCCTGGATTTAAAAAGTACCAAAAAAATTTAAAGGCCTAAGTTATGCTATTTTATCCCATTTACAGAAAATAATTGAACAGGAACACTAAAAACTCCAGGCCTCTACTAATTGATTTTTCTCCAGAGCTGCAGTGAAATAAAACTGAGGTTCAAGATCACCACGCAGATGGATTGTGAGACACTGACATGCCTTTATTAATGAAAGATTATACTGTGTTTCAAAAAGTTTTATCTAATTTCAATTTTCACAATTTTGATTGAAAACCTGTGAAGACAATCACTCCTTACCCAAATATTTGATTAAACTAGGTCTTTTTCTTTGTACGACTCCTTGTCAATTTACATGGCCCTCCAAATTGGGCAGAAATGAAGAATATGTTCTCCTTTGATTCTTAGGAAAAGCTAATAAAAAGAACTGAGTGGGGCGGGGGGGTCTGCACTCCAAAAATATTTTGTATAAGAGCCACTAATTTAGAATCTGCATTATTTTTGACTACTATGCACATAAACCGTTTAGATTTTTTTGTTTCTTTTTAGACTTTTCAATTTTATTTTAAATACACATTTCACCTAATGAGATATATATATATTTTTTTTCATTGTTGTTCAAGGACAGTTGTCTCCATTTTCCTGCCACCGCTTTCCCGCAACCCATACACCGCCCACCCTCAATCCTACCCCGCTTTAGCTCTGTCCATGGGTCCTTCATACATGTTCCTTGATGACCCTTCCCTTCTTTCCCCATTTATATTTTTAAATGTGATATTCTTGATTTATTTTTTTTTAAGGGAAAGAGAAGGAATCCAGAAAAGCTTATGTCTTTTTATTAATTAAAATTTAGTTTGCAGGTTTAATGTTTCTCTTACTTCTGATAGGCCTATTGTAATATAACCTAAGGATACTTATCACAGATTGGGTTTTCTAGAAGCAATGCTGAAACATATTTGGAGTGTAAGATGGTATTTGAGATCAATGCCTTGTAAAAACAGGTGGGAAGAACTGAGCACATGAACTATAATGCAAACCCCATAAAGCCCCCAGACCAGTGAGGAGCTGGCACATATTGCTTAATGAAGTTGTCCCTCATTGGACAGAAATGGCTGGGACTTCATAGGCCACCTCTGGGTGCAGGCTGTGCCAGGACTGGCGTGATCTCAGACGCAGCTGCTCTGTGCAGCCCAGGCAGACCCGGAAGGAGCCATCAGCTGAAAGCTACGTTTTGATGAGCCTCCCACAGGGGCATCTGGGTGACACATTTCTGTGTCTACCTCACCGCTAACCTGTGCTAGTTAAATGCAAAAAATAAGCACTTCATTGTAGAGAGACACATTTGGTAAGCGGAGCACGTGGGCAGCTGGGAAGTGGTGCTGCAGGTTGCTTCTGCCATCCCTGCGTCCACTCAAAAATTATTTCAGGGTCCCCCGCGTACTCAGAAGTGTCCTCTCGATAGCTCCTGCTGACTCAGCCTCCCTTTGGCTTTGCATCTTGACTCCACCTTTCTACTTAGCCTCATCTGATTCATAACCTGATTTTCTACTGTTACAACACGGCTCGCGAGAACTTCACCCAAGGAGCCGATCAGCAGACAGGTTCCGTGGCAACCCTCCCCATGGCCCTAATTGTCAGAGGGGCAGGACCTGGCATGCATGACACCGGAGGCTGGGCAAGTCAGAGAATTCAGCGAAGACAGAGCAAGTCACCCTCCGCTGGAAGGGGCTCCGGAGGTCACTGGGCCAATCACCCGTTTGTCGGTTGTTCCTGCATGAAGCTCTGATTTTCGTAAAAGAGCCGCCCCCTTTCTCAGGTCACATGGGTCTGTGAGGCTCACCCCACCTCCCTGAGCCTGGGGCAGTGCTGTGCCGCAGGCCTGGCCAGTTAGCCAATCCATGTACAGTGACTGGGCCCGGGATGGACACTTGAACCTGCCAGGGCAATAAAACTCCACTCCTTCTGACGGAAGTTCTTGAAAGTTATTTTCTCCATGGAAAATGCTCTGTGTAAGGCTATTTTAAATCCTGATTCAGCCATGCCTGAAATGGGCATTTTAACCACAGGAGCGGATAAGTTGCTTTCCCTGCCAGGGGTGTCCAACCCGTGGCCCGTGGGCCACATGCAGCCCAGGATGGCTATGAATGCAGCCCAATACAAAATCGTCAATGAACTAAAAACATTGTGAGATTTTTTTTTTCTTTTTTTAGTTGGTGTTTGTGTATTTAATGGTTGGCCCCAGACAACTCTTCTTCCAATGTGGCCCAGAGACGCCAAAAGGTTGGACAGCCCTGGAAACCCTAAGGAGTCTAATAGAAAGCCTCTCACAACCTGCTAAGTGCTGGCCCAGTTGAGTTGATGGGGAGTCACTACTACTGCTTACACTAAATCAAAAGCCTCTTTGTAAGTTTACCTTTTATTCTGCCCTGGAGCTGGAGTGAGCATGGGCATTCATCCGAATATTTTATCCACACCAGTGGTCCCCCAACTTGGCAACACATCACAATCAACTAGAAAACTTGAAAATTGGAGACTCCTGGGCCTCAGCCTGGGTCTACAGAGTCAGGATTTCTTGGTTTATGGGCAAAGAATGTGGATTTTTTTAAAAGCTATGTTTTCACCTACTGCCAGATTTCAAAGCCACTGATCCATATAATGTCAAATAATTTTTCGATTAAACTTAACAAATTGGCCAGCTGGAATACAGTCATGTATATGTCTCCTATGTGCTTGCCTTATACTTTCTGCAGATGTGGTTGTTAAGATCAAGAAGTAAAGGTTCATCCTTCCCAAAGAAATTGCAGCAGCTCTGGTGGAAAAACACTTGAGTGGAAGAAAACTGAGAAGTGGATTTACCGTGAAAATAATAAAGTGTTAGTTTTAAGGCCCATCACTTAAACTTGTAAGTGCATCCATGGCCATGTGTTCTTGAAAAATTTCTAAGAATGCAACATTTTAACCGCAAATGGTGAAGACCACTGTCTCCACTTCCTCTTGCTCAGTCATGTTTCCCCTTGTGCTGGGTGGCATAGGATTAACCATGGGCATCTTCGGACCATGACTAAGGAAGTTGATGGGATTACATATAGTTTTGGTTTAGTGGAATATTTATATGTTTCACAGACTCTTCTGTGTATAGTTAAGTTGCTACCAGCTGCCCCAGTGCAAGAACAATTTTTAGAAATGGTCCTACCACTCAATAAACTGACACACTTCACCTTCTAAAATGAAGATGCAGGTCCTGACATGACCCTCAGAAGATGCCACAACATTAGGGACACTGAAGACAAGCTGGTCAGTGAGTGGTGTAAATTCAAGTAGTATTTAAGATCTGCTCTTGCAACAAACAAACCTCTGAAGTGCCTTGAAATCTTACAGCTCACATGTAAAAGACACTTGAGCGCAGCTTTCCAAAAATCGATAGCAATCCTAAAAATGTACAAGCCAATACCAATGGTAACTTGTAAAGACAAAAGAAATCTTTACATATTATCAATAATAATAAAAAAATTATTCAACCCACCATACTAGAGGAAAGTCAAATTTCTCCTTCTATTCTCTTAGTAGAAAGTGGGACAAAATTACTTTTGAGAGAATAGGCAATGAAATGTATACAGCCAATAATTTTATTGAGTGGTGTATCAGCTAATTATAAAAAATGTTATTTTCTAGATTTTGAGGTATTTCTAGAATTTGTTAGCCTTCAATGTTTTGTTCTTATAGTGGTGGTTTATAATTCTAAATGAATATTTAAGTTTTTGTTTAATAATTTAAATTATTTTTCTTACAAAGGACATCTAAACCGTGTGAGCCTAGAGATCTGCCCCTGGTTTGAAGTGAGCACCCTGACTCTGCATGGGAGTAGATGTGATCAAACCTCCTGGGTCTGCCCTTTGCAGCTGCCTCGGTCTCCTGAGAACCAGATCTGCTTATTATTAAGTCAGCAACGCGCCAGTGGTGGATTTAATGACTCTGTGGAAATGAGTCAGTAATGATTCTGAAGGAATCTGTCTGGCCAGGCAGATAAATAATACATCATTTAAAGGGCTCTGAACTCTTACAGGGTTTTGGAAGAACATCCTTGAAAAGAAATTAGGAAGGAGAATGTGTCGTGACCAGGGAGAAAAGTATATAAACAATCAATTATGATTAACCATGCTGGATGAAAGGTGATTTATCTCTTATTTCTCTCTGTTGGAAATACTACAAAACCATCATCACATGAAGAGACAATTAAGCAGGTCTCCTCCAACAGAGCCACTTTGGCTTGACTCAGTACAACCTCAGAATTCATTTGTTCCTTCTCCTCAGGGACATTGCTGCAAATCGGGTTCATGTAGATGATGCAGAGAACATACGGAAGAAATTGCCCTTTTTTTTTTTTTAATTAAAAACACACTCAGGTTTCCATGCATGCTGAATCTCACTCCCAGCTTTTGCCACTAACAGGCATTATGGGAGAAGTCGGTTTCTATGTTGACATATATGGTCCCTTGCCCTATGCACCCTATTTTTGGTACCACTTTGAAGGATCTTAGTATTTAACAATGCAGCATTTAAACACTGTTCACTTAAATTATCTGCCCTGAGTGCCTTTAGTCATATATTGGTTTACTATTTTTAAAAATGGATTTAAAAATTAGGTTTACTAAAAAAAAAAAATGGGGCTGTAAAACTTCGGTAAAAACTGGTTTGTGCAACGTTGAACTGGTTTCTTTACGTGTCTGCAGCAAGACTTCTTGGCACTTTTAATAATGAATCTCCAAGTGCAGAGTACAGAATGTAGTTGCAGTTTTCCAAATGATTTGGTCACAGAACCATTTTTTATGGAAATAATACTTCAGGGACCATAATTTTGATGAATGCTGCTTTGGATGAAAATAAAATTAGATAATAAAATTTATATTCTTTATATATAAAATGTTTTATATGTAAAAACTAAACAAATTATAAAGTACTATAATAACTATTATTATTATTATTATTATTATTCCACCACTATGCTTAAAGGAATCAATTGGTTCTCTCATTCCTTTCTACTAGGGACCATTTAAACTATCTGTAGAGACCTGAGAAAACAACTAAGACAAATGTATTTACTTGTACAATTTTCTGTTGTCATAGTTTTATATCACAAAGAGTTTGTGAAAAAGTATATAAGCTTCTAGCTATCAAGCCTCTGCCTGCTACCTCAGTAGCTTTCACTACCATATTTTATATTCTCCACTGTATTTATTAAAGAACAGTGACTAGTTAATGCAATCCCTAACAAAATCCCAATGGTGAATTCTTGAAGAAATACAAAAATTCATCCTATAATTCATATGGTATCCTAAGAGACCCTGAATAATCAAAGCAATTTTGAAAAAGAAGAACAAACTTGGAGGACACACACTTCTGTTTTTTGTTTGCTCTTTTTTTTTTAATTTTTTCAAATACATTTGTCTCTGCCTACCCCCCACCACTTTCCCTTGCCCCCTCCCCACTTCTTGATTTCAAAACATATTACAAAGGTAAAGTAATCAAACAGTGCGGTACTGGTCTAGGCAATTGGACCAATGGAATAGAATACAGAGCCCAGAAATAGATCCTCATGTATATGATCAAACGATCTTTGACCAGGGTACCAAGATGACTCAATGGGGAAAGGACAGTCTCTTCAACAAATGGTGCTGGGAAAATGGGATCTGTGCAACAGAATAAAGTTGGACCCCTGTCTTACACCATCTACGAAAATTAAATCAAAATGGATTAAAGCCTTAGATGTGGGATCTAAAACTATAAAACTCCTAGAAGAAAATGAAGGAGGAAAAGCTTCATGACATTGGACTTGGCAATGATTTCTTAAATAAGACACCAAAATAACAGGCAACGAAAGCAAAATAGACAAACAGGATGGCATCAACTTTAAAAACGTTTGTGTAAAAAAAAGAACACAATCAACTGAGTGAAAGGCAACCTACAGAATGGGAGAAAATATTTGAAAATCATATACCTGAAAAGGGATTAATGTCCAGAATATGGAGAGAGCTTCTACAACTCAACAATAAAAATCAAATAACCCAATTAAAAATAGGCAAAGAATTTGAATAGACATGTCTCCAGAGATGATGTACAAATGGTTAACAAGCATATGAAAAGATGCTCAACACCACAAATCATCAGAGAAATGTAAATCGAACCATAATCAGATACCGCTTTACTTCCATTAGGATGGCAACTATGAAAAAAAAAAAAACAGCTCAGAAAACAAGTGTTGGTGAAGGTGTGGAGAAATTGAAATCCATTCCCATTGTTGGTGGGATTCTAAAATGATGCAATCACTATGCAACATAGATTCTTTTCTCAAAAAATTAAAAATAGAACTACCATATGATACAGTAATCTTACTTCTGGAGTTAAAAGCAGGGTTTGAAGAGATGTTTACACACCCGTGTTCACAGTAGCATTAGTTACAATAACCAAGATGTAGAAGCAACCTGATGTCTACCAGTGGATAGATAGGTATACAAAATGTGGTATATACATATACTACAGAAATATTATTCAACCTGAAAAAGGAAGGAAATCCTGACACACATTATGACATGGATTATACCCTGAGGACATTATGCTAAGTGACATAGACCACTTATAAAAAGACCAATACCGTATGATTCCACTTGTATGAGGTGTCTAAAGTAGTTAAATTCATAGAAACAAAAAGTACATGGTAGTTACCAGTAGCTGGGGGAAGGGGGAAGGGTAATTGTTTAGCAGGTGTAGAGTTACAAGTTTTGCAAGATGAAAAGTTCTGGAGATCTGTTTCACAACCATGTAAATATTCTTAAAGCTACTGAAATATATACTTAAAATGGTTAAAATGGTAAATTTCATGTTATGTATTTTTTTTTACCACAATTTAAAAAAAAGAACAGGGCCAGTCCTGGAACTACTTAAAGATGAGTTGAGATCATTTACATCTAGATCTTCTAGAACTTTTCACCTTTATGCATCTTTGTTCTAATCAAATATAGAGGTGTTTGGGGTTTTTTTTTTATTTCCCTTGGAGCCAGAATATTTAAGAGATTATAAATAGACTATGTGTGTATATAAAACAAGAAAGCTAAGGAGAGCTTCTCAGTGGGTCTAAAGTGTTTTGTGTTGAAATTTCCTTTCCTTTCCAATTTTGCAATTGATGGGTTTAATCCAGGCCATTCAGGGCCTGGAAAGCCTTTCACTACTCAGAGCTTTGCAAAACAGCCAAAAGACTAGCATCTCAAAGGCTGGGCCACGTCCTCACCTCCCCAGTCCGTGAGCACCTCCAAACCTCTTTTTCTTTTTTGGTCAAAGGTATGGTTAAAT
Source organism: Pteronotus mesoamericanus (assembly GCF_021234165.1). Classification (NCBI taxonomy): domain Eukaryota; kingdom Metazoa; phylum Chordata; class Mammalia; order Chiroptera; family Mormoopidae; genus Pteronotus; species Pteronotus mesoamericanus. The sequence goes on from NW_026555277.1 coordinate 5,823,996, forward strand.
ATTGTGTATATAGACTTATACCATCTTTGGCCTTTTTTCTCTCTCAAGGTCAAGATAATACTTGGTGTTAGGCTAGGAACTTGAGTGCCTTTAATTTCACAACATTTGGGCAGCCTTTAGCATTTTGGGATTCATTGCTGTGATAGAAACATCAGAACAAAAAATACTAAGAAACACAACATGATCACAGCTTCATTTACTCCTATTTGTACCATCCAAGAAGCTGCTTTATTTTTTATTTTTTCATTAAAAATACTGCACCTTCCTTTTGTCTCCGAAGGAGAAGGGTCATCGCTCAAAGAGAAAGAGCTTTTCTAACTTTAAAACACATTTTCTACCTAATGAAGTGTTTTTATAGCATCTAATCCAAGGGGAGACTTATAAGGGGGACTTGATATAAAGGTTCCCAGGCTGCAGGAAGACCTTTTCCGAAAAGTACATGGCATTCATGTTCCGTTAACTTGGCTTTGCAAAGGTCCCCACGTGACAGGAGTAGAAATTGTCTGAGAATTGAGCCTGCAGCTGGTTGGCCTGCAAACCATAATCTTTTTCTTTTTTTAAGGTTTTATTTATTTATTTCTAGAGAGAGGGAAAGGAAGGAAAAAGAGAGGGAGAGAAACATCGATGTGTGAGAGAAACATCGATTGGTTGCCTGTCACACGCAACCCTGTGACCCAGGCATGTGCCCTCAGGGGAAATCCAAAAGCAACCTTGACCTTTTGCTTTGCAGGACAATGCTCAACCAGTTGAATCATGCTGGCCAGCGCAAATCATAATCTCTTGAATGACTGATTCCCAGAGATTAAAGTCGGGCAATTTTAGCCTCATAAACTTTCCCAGGTGCGGGGAGGCCCTGCCTCCAAGACCTGCATCTCTTTGAAACTTTGAAGAGATCTGAGTAACAAAAAGCTTCACAAATCACATATGGAAGAGAAGCAGGTTTTGTTGTTGTTGTTTTTTTTAAAGATTTTATTTTATGATTAGAGAGTGGGGAAGACAGGGAGAGAGGTACATCAATGTGTGGTTGCCTCTCGCGCACCCCCTGCTGGAGTTCTGGTCCAGAACCCAGGCATGTGCTCTGACTTAGAATCAAACTGATGACCCTTTGGTTTACGGGCTGGTTCTAAATCCACTGAGCCACAGGAGCCAGAGCAAGATGTAGGTATTTAAATCCACTACAGAAGTAGCTCCTGTTTTTCCATTCTGCTCACACAACTAATTGATAATCTCCTGTACTCTCTTCACCTCCTTTGATCCACTCATTGCTTGGGAACAGTGACTCGCAGACGTCTGAAATGATGAGGGGAGAGCTCTGGGCTCTGACGCCAGAACAGCACCTGGGAGAAAGGACAGAGACAATGTGAACAGGGCAGTGAGAGGACTGACTTTCCCCTTGTTTTGGCACATGACACCTGGGTTCCCGTCCCTTTTAGCTCTTCCTTGATTTCTTTAGAAAGGTTGGAGCCGCAGGGGGAGAGGGGAGCAAAGAAAAAAATAATAAACAGAAGAGGCTGTAATTTTAGATTGAATGGCCAGGGTAAGCATTGCTGATGTGATACTCGAACAAGAAAGTGAAAAAAAGTGCTGGTTATTATATTATTAATATTCTGGGGAAGAGCTTATTACACGTTATTAAATTAATGATTGTTACTCATTAACAAAAGCCTTGGAAACTTCTCTCTCTCTCTCTTTCTCCCCATACCAACAAATCCTGTTGGCTTCATGTTCACATACAGACTCCAGGCAGTCCCTCCAAATCCAAACTCTCACCTTCCTCTCTATGGTTTGTTCACCAGAGCTGTCTGCCCTGGTTACCTGCTTCCAACCTTGTTCCCTCTAAAGCTCTTCCTAACATAGCAGCTACAGTGATTCACCTGAAACCTAAATCATATTATGTGTCTCTCTACTCAAAACCCTTGAATAACTTCTCATCTTACTCTAATTAAAAATTTAAAAAAATATTAAAATGATCCAGAAATCCCTATATGATCTTCCTTGTCTGGATACCCCTTGTGGCCTCATCTCCTATCCCCCACCCTTGTTCAACTTGTTGGATCCCTTGCTGTTCCTAGAGCACATCAAACACATTCCCACCTCAGGACCTTTGCATATACTGTTCGTTTTCCTTGGGGTTCCCTTGGAGAACCACACGGTTCGGTCCCTCACTTCCTTAAGGTTTTTACTCAAATGTCACTTTGCTAGATGGGCTTCTCAGGCTACCTTGTTTAAAGTAGCAAACTACTCCTTCTGTACCCCAACACTTCCCATCCTCCCAGTCTACTATATTTTTCTTCATAACATCCTCCACTAGCTATCATTTTATATATTCACTTATTTGCTTATTGTCTGAATCACACAAAAATACATGTACGCTAGAATATAAGCTCCATGAAGTCAAGCATATTATGTTTTGCCCACTGTCTTTTACATTGCCAACTTCACAAACACTTTCTGGCACATAGTAATCACCATAAATAGCAATATGAATGAATAATTCAAATTAAAGTAAAATATTACAACTAAAAACATATGCCTATAAGAATAAATCAATAATGGTAATAGCTATGCTTAAGTGTTGGGTTACAGGGTAATTTTTAAATTCTCTTTTCTGAATTTATTTTAATGCAGTTAAATTATTTCTGTACATTTTTTTTAATTACTATTATCTGCACATTGTAATTAGACACCCTAATGCTAAGTTAAATGTTTCCTTAAAAGGCTTTTCAAATCTGCTTAATAGGTCTTACTCAAAGTGATACAAATGCACAATGGGCAGATATATATTAATCCCAAGGAATTTTAGTCGGCTTCTGATTGCAATTTCCCATAAATTGACCACATTTTTCAAATAAACTTTTTTAGATTTACAGAAAAATTGCAAAGATAGCACAGAGTTCCGATATAATCCACACCCAGTTTCCTGTTAAGAACATTTTACATTCATGCCACATTTATTATAACCAATGAACCAATATTAATGCGTGATTATTCACTAGAGTCAACGCTGTCTTTAGATTTTTACCCAAAGTCCTTTTTGGTTGTTGTTCCAAGACCCTATCCAGGATATCACAACGCATGTAGCTGTCATGCCTCCTTACGCTCCTCTTGGCTGTGACAGTCTCCCAACTTTCAATGACCTTGAAAGTTTTGAGAGATATTTTGTAGACTGTCCTTCTGTTGGGATTTGTCAGCTATGTTTCCTATGATAGGACTGGGTTTATGGGGTTTTGAGAGGACTACCGCAGAGAGCTCTGTTCTCAACACATGGCATCAAGGGTAAGTGCCACGACTTGTCACTACTGATGTTAACTTTGATCACCTGGTCAAGGTGGTCTTTATTTAGCAAAAAAGAAATAATTCCTCTAGAATAAACAATTTGTTAGGGTAGGCTTTATTATTTTTTAAACATTTTTAAGATACCACGTACCAGGCACTGTTTGAAGCTTAATATATGTCAACTCATTTTAACTGCACAGCAACCTTATGAAGTAGGTAACACTCTCCCATTTTACAAAAGAGAAACCTGGAGCATGAAAAGGTTAAGGACCTTGTCCAGCCCTGGATAGCTGGTCAGTGGAACAGGCCGTCTGGAATCAGATCGCTCGTTCTGAACCACTAGCTCACACACAAAGAGAGAGAACTTATTGCCATAAATGGAGCATGTTAATCCCTTTAAAAGTTTTATCTTTGCAGTATACAGCAGTGAGATTTAGCTCCTAAAGTAACCTCTTAATGGGTACTTAAGTCTCCCTCTGGATAGTCAATTCCAATGCCAGCCAGCCCAGCGCGCTGAAGCTCTATCCACTGCGGGCACTCTCACCGTGCATGGAGGTGGAACATTCGGGTCCTCTCCAGAATTAAACCCAGCCCAGCTGGCATGGCATTCTAGGCCTCCCTGGGCAGCATCCTTCACGCTGCATGCTCTCTCTGAAGCAGGTCACCCGCTGTGCCCTCAACATGCCTGCTTTCCCTGCTGCTGGTGCCTTGAATGTCTTTCTCTCTGTAGATTTTCTTAAATCTTCAATTCACTGACCATGAGTCTGCAGAAACGTCCTGCAGCAGAAATAACTTCTCTCCACTTTCTTCCCATCAGGCCTGGTCCCTAGACCACAAACTTGCCTCATACTGCCTCCAAGTTTTGTACACATGTTTAATATCCTCTCTTAAACCCTTGGTTTCTGGAGGCCAGATAACTTATCTTGCAGCTGTAATGCCTTCCGGAATAGGACCTCAATAAATGTCAAAATGAATCAGGCCAGTTTCGATTTTAAAACGTCAACTGTTTGATCGACTCATTTACTACTTGCTTCTGAGTGGCATTATCTGCCTATACATCTATTCTTCCAATATTACCAATGAGATTTCACTTTGTCCTCGTATTTTACACAGGGCTTTATTGCAGCTGACAGGTCAGTAATGCGTGGTTAGAGTCATTGGAGCGGCCTCCTCCTGGCCTTTCTGACTGAGAGGCTCCCTGTATCTCTATCTTCGAAATAATGGAGGAGCTCTTCCACTCTGTTCCTGCTGGCTGTGTAACCTTGGTATGGTTACAGAGACTCCATGGTCCTCTCTCCTAGGGTGTTTGGGAGTATTATTAAGATCAGCAATAGAAACCCCCGACATAAATAGGAATGAGTGTTAACAGGGGTCAGGACTCTCTGTATGTGTTATGTGTACAACTTGTTCAATCTTCACAACAGACTTACATGGTAACTACTCATTCCCATTTTACAGTTTGGTAAACTGAGGCACAGAGAAATTGAGTATCCCATCTAATGCTACACAGAGGATGAGGAGCAGACCTGGCATTTGGACTCAGGACTGTCAAAGCTAAAACTAAAACAGTCTCTCTTCAGATGGTCAATAGAATGTACACAAGAGATGACCCAAGACCATTGCTGTCTCCCATTTACTTAGGTCCCCCAAAAAGAAAACAAATGTGGCAAATACTGAGTGTCTAATGTTTACGGCATGAGCTGGATTCTTGCAAAGCCAAGTCAAATCCTGGAGTGAATATTGAGTTCCTTGTTTCTGACTTAAGATCTTTTTCAACGTGTCTTTCACCACAGTGAAAACCTTCTTCCTACATGAGTGACCACGCTTCACTACTTATTCCTGCAGGTGACACCGAGCACCGAGCCTTCTGGTCCACGAGGGCAGGTGCCTGTGTCATGCAAACTCATGCTCTTCGTTGCACTGATGGAAACCCCGCATGACACCTTTATGAGTCCAAAAATGAGTGACTGGCCCTAGGATATAAACAGAGAATAAATTCCAGCCTTGTTAACCAAATTCTAGCAACTCTTTGTGACCACATCAACAGAACATATTATTGACAAAAACTGTGCCTGGTCCTCTCAAAGATGGTGCTGTGGCATCTAAGATACCATGAGCTACAGAAAAAACACTTGTAGATAGTAAACTTGGTAATGAGATCTTTGCTTGCGCTAGCTAATAGTTGGGAGGGGTTTCTGCATTTGGTTTCACTTTAAACCAATCTGTGACTTAGGGGTAGACCTCTGATCCTCAACTAGGGGCAGTTTTTGTCCCCAGGAGACACTTGATTGTCACCAGTGGGGAGGGTTGCTGCTAACATCAAGTGGGTAGACACTGGGGATGTTGCCAAACATCTGACAATGTATAGAACAGCACCTACAACAAAGTATTATCCAGCTCAAAATGTCAATAGTGTTGGGGTTGGCAGGCCCTGGGGTCGCCCCATGTTCAATTCTTCCATTCAATGGTGAGAATGCGTAACAGAGCAAAATTTGAAAATCTTACATGTTTGCCCGAATGCATGCCATATGCTAACATGGAGACCTCCAGGACTCTTTTTCAGTCCCCTTCAGCATCAGCATCAAGGTTACACATGTCCTAGAAAATGGGTGGGAAGGACAAAAACTTAAATGCATACTAGCCCCTCCTGTTCCTAAGCTTCTCTTCTCCCCATGCCCTGTTTACAATTTTTCTGACGTGAGTGATGTCTCTTCTCAGCACAGGGCTAATCAAAACTTAAAGTAGAAGAACCCAGATTAAAACGATGCATAAAATGCACCATCCCAGGCTCTTCCCAATGAAGGAGGGAAAGAGAAGGACAGGCATCCAACTTCCTCCACTCTGAGTAGGTTTGCGCGTAACATTTCAAGGCCCAGACTAGGGCCTTCTTCCAATTTCCCATCACCCTACCTTCTGTGCATAATGGCCCCCATCACAAAATGATGTGCTTCAAGAAAAAAAAAAAAGTGTTTCGTGTTTCCTTAAATTATAAAATTTGAGACTAGGAAATGAAAAGCTGATGGTTGTTAATGAGCTTCATCTGAAGTCCCTCAAACTTAAGACATCTATTCCATTTGCTACTTACAGAGAATAAAAAATAAATTTATTTATGAATGTCATAGATATGTAATAGCTATTTATGACAATTCCCCCTCTTGCCTGTGCATTGGTAGTTTCTTGGCTTCTTTTCCTTCCGCTTGTGTTCCATTCAGTCTTCCTTTCCACCAACGTTCCCCGGGGCATCCCGCTGGCTTCTGCAGAGGGACCCAGAGACAGGGAGGACGTTCCCATCTCATGAGACCCCGGAACTCCATCCTCTTCCCCTTCCTTGTTGGGAAGGGGGCGTCTCTTTTCATAGCGTGAGGTCCACTCTGGAGAAATAGGAACAGAACTTTCTGGTTAGGAATATCTGAATAGCACCCAACAGAGGGTCCCCACACCCCACCACTCCTATGTTCGACTGAGTGTTCCCTCAAGAAGTGCTGCTTTTTGCTAACCTGCTCAGAGGAGCTTCTCTTGGTTTTTAATAAAATCAGGAAGATCTGTCCCATGTTACTAAAGTAGTTTTCAGCTCTCTACGTTCGCGTGGTAAAAGTTGACGTGGAAAAGCGGGGTGAGTGATGCCAGGGGCTAGGATGAGGGTGGACGTTGAAATTCTGTGAGCCTATTTGACAATAACATTTCCCCCTCTCGGCCTCTGTAGCCGCCTGTGCACCAACGAAAGAGCTACTTCCAGCCCCTACGGTCAGCGTCAGGGCATAGCCAAGACCAGGCTGAGTCTGTGTCTTCGTGCCTCCGTAAGTCTCAGGAAGCAGTATTTCTGGATGAATAAAGGTACTGTTCAGCTCCAAAATTTCCTCCCGATGGTGAAAAGGAAAATGCCAGCCCTTCGCTCCCACTCTGAGAAGAAGGCTGCAGAGCTGCCTGGGCTTTACTAATAAAAGCGCAAAGTATAAATGGCTTGGTGATTTCTGGCTTTCGCCCTTGGACGGAGAAATGAGATCACGATTTTTACGGACAGGAACCACCGCCGCCGCCGCCGCGGAGGCCGCTGCATCCCCTCCCAGCGCGGGTCCCGCATTACATCACCGGTGAGCTCTGGCTTGGCGGGGGGGACAGAAGGCTCCGTCAGGGATTCAGCTCCAGACCGAGGAGGATACACCGGGAATAATAAGGATAAAGGGGGAGGGGGCGCAGCAGAGGTAGAAGGGAAGAGCAGCACCGCGTTTCCCCCCACTGCTCCCAGGTTTGGAGGGGAGGGGGTGTTGCACGGGCGCCACATCTTTAAGTAGCCGCACCCCAATCCCCTTCCCGCACCGCTCCTCCCCTCCCCAGCCGCCCTCAACTCCCAATTCCAACAAAAACTGATGTCCTAAGCTGCCGGGAGAGCTGCCTTGGGAGGCCCCAGGGGGACGGCAGAGAGGCTCCCAGGGCTGGAAGGACTCGAGGCACTCGCATCTGGTGGGAGTAGGGGAAGCGGTCGCCGCTGCGCCCCTACCGGGCTCAGCCAGCGGTGCCTCCCCCCGCCAGGCGACAGCAGCCAGAGGGGGGAGGCGGAAGCGCCTCCTCCCCGCCCGGAGCCGACCCGGCGGCAGAGGGGGAGGAAGGCGCCTCACCTTGCCCCCGATGAGGGGCGGATCATGCCATGGCAGCGCCGGCGAGCGACAGCGGCAGTGGCGGCGGCGGCGGCGAGCGAAGCCCAACCAGCAGCCCCGGGAGCCCGACAGGAGCCGGGGGCGCTGCGGCAGGAGCCCGGGACAACGGGGACGCGGGAGGCCGAAGCGCAGCGGTGACGGTCCCGGGTCTCCCTCCGCTCGAGGACTATGAGTGCAAAATCTGCTACAACTACTTCGACGCGGACCGGCGCGCTCCCAAGCTCCTGGCGTGCCTGCACACCTTCTGCCAGGAGTGCCTGAGCCAGCTGCAGCTCCGCGCCGCCGCCGCCGCCGCCGCCGCTCCTGAGCGCCCGCCGCCCTGGCACAGCCCACCCGGATCCATCGCGTGCCCCGTGTGCCGCCACCGCACGCCGCTGCCCGACAGCCGCGTGCACGGGCTGCCCAACAACACCAAGCTCGCCGAGGCCTTCCCGCTGGCCCTGCGCGCCGCGCACGACCCGCTGCCCCAGGACCGCCTCCCACCGTTGCCCACTCGTCGCCCAGCGCCCGCGCCGGCCCCGCCACCCGCGCCTGCCCCAGCGCAGCCGCCGCCGCCCAGGGAGGACGCCGCCCGCGCGCCACGCGCCCGCGCCGCCCTGCGCGCCCCGGGAGCCTACGAGAGCTGCCACAACTGCAAGCGCGCCGCGCTCACCGCCGGCTGCGTGTGCGTCGTCTTCTCCTTCCTCTCCATGGTGGTGCTGCTCTTCACCGGCCTTATTTTCGTCAACCACTACGGTGGCAGTGGAGGCAGCGGGGCATCCCCCGGCGGCGGGGCGCCCCCTGGCGCGGCCCCGGCTGCCGGGTCGCCCTCACCCGTGGGGCCCATCTGCCTGTCGGTGGCCAGCATTCTGGCACTCTTCTCGGTTGTTGTCACATGGCTCATCTGCTGGCTCAAGTACCGACCCGAGGGCGCGGCCGTGGGCTCGGTAGGGGGTGGTGGCGGTGGCCCGAGGACGCGGGCGGCAGGGGGAGTGCGAAGGAGCGACACGTAGTCAGCCCACACGCCGGGTCTCCCACACGCCTGCACCTCAGCAGTGCGAGGCCCTAAAGGAGGGGGGCCTCTGTGCGCTCCAGCTTCTCCGCCCTCCCTTTTCGGCCCCCAGACGCGCAACCTCTAGTCGCCCTGCCACTATGGGGCCTCGGTTTCCCGCCTCTCCGGCCTTCCACGCCCCGCCTCCTCCGCGCTGGGCGAGAGAGGGAAATCGAGGAGGCGGGGACGCTAACAGGGAGTCCATCTCCCCGACTGTACAGTATCAACCTCTGCTTCGTGCACCATCCTCATCCTCGCCAGAGTGCTCAGCCGCCTTCTCCCAGAGTCTGAGTATTTGCAAAGGGAGCTGGAAAGGGGAGTGGAAACCCCGCCGCTCCTCCTGAACTCTGTTTTTCTGCCTGTTGTGACTTTAGAGTTTAAGGGTGCAGGTACGCGCGCGCAGAGGGCTGCAGCCGTTGTGAATGCACTAGCATTGTCCAGAAGAATGAATGAGATGTGAACCGGAGAAAAAGGCTTCTCTGCTCTCTGATGGTCCTGGAAAGTGAGTAAGCTGGAGCGCTGGGAGTGATGTCCACTTCCCGCCGGCACCGCACGGGCCACAGCCGGGCGGCTGGGCGCAGCGATGTGTAGCAGCTCTGCGCGATCTGGCAGGTGCGCAGCGCGCGTGCGCGCCCCGGGTTGCTGGCAGTCGCGGCAGAGCAGAGGTGGCGGGGCGCATCAGACAGTGGATCTGGTTACCCACCGCTCCGCAGAACCCCCAAAGTCCTTGGAAACTGGGCTCCTGGAAATTTAGGGCTGATTTATTCAAGGCTTTACCACCAGGAAGTCATTTCCTCTGTAACTGGACTCAGGGAGCTTCAAGAGCCTGTTCTCCCATCTTTTCTCAAAACTGACTTACTGTTGCCCCCACCTGGAAGATACTGAGAGCTATTCACGCAGATTAGAAACTGCAGGCTTTCCTTGCCTTTTTTCTTTATTTCATTTTTTAAATAATTTATTTAAGAATATATCAATCTGGGAATTTTGTGCGTTAAAATTTCCAGAAAAGATGTTTGATAAGCAGTAACATTCCTTCCATACCTCCAGTCCAAATACATTTCGAAATTAGCAGAAATAAAAGCGTGTTGGTAACTAATTCAAGATTTTGTACTGTGAATCTACTAATGACTTTCAACTATCTGATAAAGTATAAAATAGTGCCCAAAGACTAAACTGACAAGTTTTTCTTTCTTTGATTACAAATATATGTGTAAAAAAACAATTAACAGAAAAATATTATTTTGAATTTAGCTATTTGATATTGGAAATCACTGAAATGTTCACATCCTGTGACATTAAATGAAAAAGGATACCTATCTGATTTTGTAACCAAAAAATGAAGTGCAATGTGTGTTACAGGTGGATTTGATGCCTTTTAAAGAAACAAACAAACAAAAAATACCCCACCTGTTCCAAATGTATTTTATATGAAAACATTCTTTATTCCATCTTTGGAAATTTGGAATAAGACAAAGTTTTCATACCTAAATATTACAGAAGCTACTGAAGGTATGCTGTTATTCCTCATGTATTTATGCAAGCTGTCTGCATGATATCGTGACACTATTCTAGTATCTAAACTCGAATGAACATTTGTATCTACCGTAGAGAGCAGTCATTTACTGGCCATTGATAAGAGGTATGACTCCAATTTAGGAGTTGCAATATGATGTGTTTTATGTCTGTGTTGTCTTAATTAAAAACAAGAAGCATTTATAGAAAAAAAACTATTTTCATGAAATTTATTTCATGGGGAAATTGCACCAAGTTGTTTGTGTTGTCTTTCTCTTCCTAAAGTACACATTTCCATCCAAATCCTAATTTCACAGTCTAAATGGGGCTGATATCGCACATGAGAATGTACAATGCTAGGGCGGGCATTTCATGGAATTGTTTCCAGTCTTTAGCAGGACTCCCGAAGGCCCAGTGAAATCTTGTATTCTGGAGGGAAAAGTGGCTTACCTATCCATTACCATCACATCCACTAAAATCTATTGCCAGATTTTGTTCCCAGTTTCTTTGAAATGTTTCAGGTTCCTAACACTAAGAATGACACTTAGGAGATTGGTTTTAACGTGTACTTCCAATTAGTAACTTGTATTACTTCTCTATTTATTTGTATCTTTTATTCTTTGTTCACTGCCAGGGCTGAGATTCTGTTTGCATTCACAACTGTTTAGTTGTACAAGTGCATCTACACATGTATAGATGTGTGTGCATGTATGTGTGTGTGTGTGTTACACTAGCAACAGAGCTTGGCTTTGTGGATGTAACCATGTATACCTGTGTGTACACACATGTGTTATTTCATTCCCTTATTTGACAACCTGGAAGTCTATCTAAAGTTATTTGGGGACTAGCTTGCTTCTTATAGTTTATTTATGTTCCACAGAGGAAGGTCCACCAATGACATAAACTAAATTATTCCTTATAAATAAATAAGAAGGGCATCTTTAAATTGTCTCAGTCACAATGCAAGGCACATTCTGCTTCTTTCATACATTGCACATATAAATTTCTTGTAATGAGAAGTTTGAGTTAGAATACTTTAAAATCAAACAGGTATAATTAATAGCCCAGCACCTAAACATGGAGAGATTATTTTTCTTGGCTGACCAGAAAGGTTTTATATTGCTTTACTGTTCGTTTCTGACTTTTCAAAAATCAGGTGGCAGGATGGAGTGATGGAAAACATCTGATTTGCCTGGTTTCTAATGGTTTTCTGATACTCTGGTGTCCCCTGTTCTGCAGGTGTGATTTAATTATTTCTGCCTACATCATGTGGAAAGTCTTGGCACACCAATACCTTAGACAAAGCAGGTGTTTAGGAAGTAATTGTTGAAATGATCAGTGAGTTGTCAGAAGGACTGCTGGTGGCAGTGAGGTGCTTTTTTCCCTTCCCACGGAAATTCTCACCATCTTGGAAGTGCTTGTTTCATTCTGGGACACATCTCCAGCTCATGAGTGTGAACTACCAGTAAGGTCACTGCCAAAAGCCAGACCTGCTTAGCCTGGACACCTGCTCAAGAAGCCATGGTCCCCATGGCCCAGATTTTGCCTAGGTTTTGGGGGCTGCAGGTTAGAGTTATCATCATGCTTCTACAGAGTCTGAATATCAAGTGAAAAAACTCCTTTTGCAGGGCATGAATTAAATACTTGACCTCTGAATGCGATATGATTTGGTGAACAGTGTCCACACCCAGAAAGAACATTGGCTTTGGGGTCTAATGACTGGTAACTGCATCAAGGAGGTAAGAGTCTGAATACTGGTTCTCTCCTTTCTTGGAAAGATCTTGTCATGTTTAGCCTCTTTAAGCCTCCAGCTTCTCATCTATAAAATGGGAACAGAAAGTATCAGTTGGGCTTACCTTGTTGTAAGGATTTCTACACGTAAGACATTGTATGGCTGAAACTAAGGCTTTGGAAACGAAAGCTTTATGTGGATCTACAAATTTGTTCTCATTCAGATCTCCAAGGGTCTAATATCACCCCCCCCCCCCGCCCCGAGAGGTTTGCCCTAGCCACTCTATCCCAAATGATGATCGAAGTTTTATTTTCTTCCTCACACTTATCACTGTCTGGAGTGGTCTTATTTGTTATGCTATTTATCTCAATCTCCTGCAACCAAAATGCAAAATACAAGAAAGTGAATTTGTTCACCCATGCTATTCAAAAAGCTTTAGACAGTCCTCAGCACATAGTAAGTGGCACATAAATATTCTGTTGAGCTGGCTGAATGGGAAACTGTCCACTGACTGTTAAGCAACTTGGCTCGCCTCACTCACACTGCCACCCAGTAAATGCTGAGACCCTGGTTGACTTACCTACTTTCCCCTACTTCATGGGGATTTGTAAAAGGTGAAAAAATATACCTGAAAAGCCCTTTGAGTTTTGAGAAAAGTCAATGCTATCATGGTGAAACTCTTACTGCGTTATGTTAGGGACAGGAGCCACTGGCGAGACTAAAGAACACTTGGCGTCCATGTCCCATCATTTTCTGGATTGTGAGATTTCAAGATACGACTCCTTTTGGCTTCCTGTCTGTATAAGCATGTCTGCACCATCCTCTCCAAAGGTAGCAGCACCTGCATAGTTGGAACAAGCTGACATTGCAGTGAGATTTCCCACAATACTGGGAACAAGAGCTGTTAAATTCCACATAATTTGTTACTTTCCATATTGTTAATCCTTCATCTTTTGCCATGTTAAATAAATTAGCCTCCATAGACTTGCTAAATTTACAATCTCAATAACTGAGTGATCCCCCATTATCCTATAATCCAGCTCATATCCTCTTAATTTAATCGTTTGTTTCCCATTAGCTAATATTTGCGTTTTAAATTTCAGCTATGATACAAATATTATTAAATTTATTTCATGGGCAGCGAACTGCTAAGTATGCATTTACATTTCTTCCTTTGAAATAATGTTTTAATTGTATATGTTAGAGTGTAGATTTGATGAGTATCTAGCATTTACTATGTAATTATCCCTGAAAAGAGTGTTAGAAATGACTGCAGCCAGGTCTCAGTTCTAAATAATGTGAATGAAGAAAATGTGAGAGATTTTGTATCTAGCTTTTGCTTGATCTCATTTGACTGCCCATATTAAGCAGCTTTGTGATATACACCATCAGCATTGTTTCTATCCATCAAAACCTTAAGGCTCTTTCGTGTTCTCTTGTGCAAAATTAAAACATGCCAAAGAGAAGCAAGTTTGTTTTTGTGATAAATTTACAATTATTCCTGATGATAAGATACATTTTTGGGAAGTAGAAGTAATTCAACATGCAACTTTCAAGAATATTCTTAGGAGCTCCGGAAGAATGTGCACACTTCCTTTAGGGAAAAAAAATGGCCTTTGTGTGTAAAATTGGGTTATCTTTCATTTAGAAATACTGCATCTCCATGGGATGGGGGGGGGTGTTGAAGTGGGGATAAAAGGGGTAGAAAAAATACGCAAAAAAGTTCTAGCTCCTACTATTATAAAACCACATCCAAAAATAAACAGAAGAGAAAGTGTCAAATCAACACAAGGACAGAACACTTTTATTTCAACAGCGAATATTTCAAGAACCACGGTAATGTATGGTGGCTCAGCTGTCTCCTGCCACCACGACAATGAGTATTGTCATACAGGAATGACACATTTATATTACTTACGAGTATATTCTACTGTGTGTGCATTTAAAAATATTTTGTAGTCAAACTTGACAGGCGGGGAATAATCTCACCTGACTTTAGTTTTGGGAAAGAATTAATTCCAATTAATTAATACGTTACCGCTTGGGAAGAAAATTTGGGACCCAGCTCTCCAAGGCAAAAACGATTTGTCCCCAGAGCCCATTTCTCACTGAATTCAGACACAGCTAACTTATTTCCTGATGAGAGCCTTAGCGGAGGTTCACAAGGGCTGGCCGCAGGTTAGAATAACCTGGAGAGCTTTATTAAAAACACGAAAAACAAAAAACAAACAAAAAAACAAAGCGACCCTAACCGGTGTGGCTCAGTTGGTTGGGCGTCCTCCAGCAAAGCGAAGGGTCACCGGTTGGATTCGGATCAGGGCGCGGCGCGAGGCCACTGGTGGAGGCGACCTATCGAGGCAACCGACCGTAGTTTCTCTCACGTGTAGGTGTTTCTTTCCCTTTCTTTCCTCCTCCCTTTCCCCCTCCTCTAAGAATGAATAAATAAGATATTTTAAAAATGCGGAAGCCCCCAGAGACACATGTTTAATTGGTCTGGGTTGGGGGTGGGGAGAGGAGGCGCGTCGGTATGTTTAAAAAGCGCCCTAGGCGAGTCTTCTGTGCAGCAAGACTGGAAAGCCATTCTATCTCCGAGCGTATCTATTAAAAGTGCCACCCTCTCCCTAATCTCCCTTTAATGAACTGAAGACCGCCAGGTTTCTCACAAACTGGGAGATCGCGGACCAAGGCTTGGATTTGGGAGGTGGCCGTTACTTGGATAACTATTTAATCGCTGTTCTGGTCTTGATGCATTGTCTCTGTCCCTGTCTCTCTCGGCCTCTCCTCCCCCCACCCCCGCCCATCTCCTGTTGACTTTGTATTCCCGGGAAAGTTAAGTAAATATTTGCATCCCCATTTAGAGTGCTGCTTTCTCTCCTAACGTGGGCGGGCTGGCTGCGGTGCCTCTCCGTTTTACAGGCTTTTGGGGGGCTCCCTTCGCCCCTGATAAATAGGCAGTGTTTTCCAAGCCCCATGAGTCATCAAAATCCAGTGACAATGTGGGGATTTGAGGGCGGATTATGTGGATAACCAGGAAAATCTCAAGGTTAAATTAACAAACCCTCGCCAGCGACAGCTGTGGGTGTCATCGCCAGTGACAGCTGACGGGGAATCTGCTGGTCGCCAACAGGTGCGGACGAGCAAGTAGATCCAACGCTCAGAGCCATGTCTTAAAATATTCTCTAGGAGAGTTACTAAATTCTTTTCAAAGACCCTTCGGACTAGCCGTTCAGCGTGCAAATGAACTCCCCGCGCTTGATACAGGTGGATTCGCGCCAGGCCCAGCCGGCCACGGTCGGTGGAGGAGGGGAGAATTGCCTCGATTTCTCTCTGTTCGGACGCAGACGCCCGCGGTGGCTCCAAGCCAGTGGAAAAGCGGAGTCGCCGGGCGTTGACTGCTGACCCCGCTCGCTCCCCGGAGACCGCCGGAGGCAGCCAGGTTCCCAGGGGGGTCCGCAGGGTGGAATCCCTCATCCTGGGGCTGGCCTGCGACCCACCCACAGGACCCGAGGCCTCCCGAGGTCACAGGCTGGTCTCCACCTGGCTGCGCCAACGACTGGAGCCTGTCCCTGTCGCATCCCCTGAGACCCGCGAGGGCAGGAGCGGGCTGGGAGAGAACGAAGCAGCAAGGACGCTGGCACAAGCCCACTTGTTGCGTGGAAGGGGTGGGAACCAGCTGGCACGCGTGAAAACAAGTTACCCAACACATCCGCGTAGCTTTTGTTGTGCGTTTGTAGGGAACCTGGTGTTCAGCCTCAACCCTTCGGATTTTGTGACGCCCCTCTGCCCCGTTTCAGGGTCTAAAGGGTGTGTTACTTATGATCCGATGGGGTATCTCCCACGCTCGATGCCCACGGGCCCCTTCCGGCGCGCGTCCCAAAGCTCCGCGTTCGCACCTACTCTGAAAAGTCGCGGAGAAGCCCCAAATACGGAGGTTGAGAATAAAAGAGACACGGAGAGCGGCGGCCGCCGCAGGCTGCGCGGCGCGTGGGGACCGTGGGCTCAGTCCCTTGTTTCTCCAGTGTTGTCGCCCGCCGCCGGGTTCTCCGCAAATCCAAGCCCAGAGGGGCTCCGAAAACCACACCCAGCCAGGACGTCGGTTTCCCCCACCGCTTTCAAAGATGCAAAATCTGCCCTGACAAATCCTGCCACTGTCGGAGGGCGGGTCCGTGCGACGTGAACGCCGAGGCACGGGGTTTGGGCGCTCTTTCGGAGTCTTGGGATTTCCGTTAGTAAAATCGGGGAGTCTCCCGCGGGGCCGCACCTGCGTCCTACCCCAGCCGGACCTTCTACCACCGCGGGGCAGTGGAGGTGCTCAAGGTCTGTCACCCGGCTCGGGGGACGTCAGAAAGGCCCGACAGAACACTTCCACATACTGCGGGAAGGCAGGAAGAACCCGATTCTTTCTGCAAATATCCACCAGCCTCCTGCCACGTGTCCCGCCGGAATGAGAGGCAGATGCCTGATGCTAACGCCTCTCAGGTTCTTCTTGGCAGAGAAACATAGGCTGATAAACTCTCCCGGGGGGGGGGGGGTCAGGAAAAGGGTTGCCCAAAATAAGAAGAAAAAAATTAAAAGTGAGATTATATCATTGGATGTGTTTTAAAAGTGAAGTAAAATGTCAAATTCTTTTTCATAGAGAGAAGACAAATTCCAGAAGCATCAAGTGGAACTTTTGTTGGAATTTATTTACAACCATAAGACCAAGAGCTGGAAGTGAAGTATTTAAGCAGGTCCCAGATCCCCTGCTTTGAGGTCCAGTCGGGATGGTAGAAAGCAGGGCTTTTCTAACGCAGCAGGCCTGGCAGCATAACCGTTGTCCACAGTTTAAATCTTTGCTCTACCTCTTCCTAAGCTGTGTGAAGAGGGCAAGTTAATTAACCTCCCTGTGCCCCCTTACCCCTGTATTAACTAGATGTGATCTGGCTGTTTTGAGAAGTAAATTAATCTTTGCAAAGTGCTGAGAACAATGCTAGCACCTACAAAATGATCAATAAATACAGTACGTGCAAGTAGTATAATAGTGTATAGTATATTATATTCTATATCACATTATATAATAGTAATATAAGATTGCAGTAATATAGCAACCATAAAGTACAGTGAGAGTAATATAATGTACTTATAGATTATATTGCTATTACAGAATTATATCATGGTAATGTGCCAGGGTCATTGAATACTGTTGTCACTACATAACCCATTTCCCCTGCTCTGCCAGAGTAGTTTATTCAAGCTGGGGGACCCAAGCAGGTGGCTGTAGGAGCAGGAGGCCTCTAAGCTCCCGTGCTGCCAACCCCAGGACTCTGGCTAGACAATGGGGCCTGCTTCCTGGGAGGGAGGCTGGCAGAGGTGGTGGCCGAGATGGCTTAGCAGTGTGAGGTGCTGTGTGGAAGAGCGACCTCCCTTTACTGATCCCCACTCACCCTGGCACTTCCATAGCGGGTACTTTACAAAGGTTTGTTCCAAATGGTGAATATATATTCATATATATATATATATATTTCCCATCACCCTGCACTTTTGCAATGTATAAATCCAACTTCTATTTTTCTTTATGTTAACAATGAATTTGAAAACCTTGGGAGCAAATCAAATAGAAATATCCTTAAATCACTACCAAGTAAGATGACATATCTGGCACATACTATTGTATTTTCCCTCCTTAATGTCCTTTTCTTCCTCTCAACCACCCCCCGAATCCTGCTACCCAACTAAGGACCTCCTCCATGAGCAGATATTCTGAGCAGTGAATGGGGATTCAGCTCGCTTCTCTCAGTACAAACATACCCTTCAAATCAGAAACAGCCATTCATCACCGTCTAATATGAACCCACCTTGACTGACATCCATTAGGATTCATTTTATCTGAAATATCTTAATCGTGGCATTTACCCACTAACTGGCCATTCTCTTTTCTCCTCCTCCTCCTCCTCCTTCCCCCTTTCTTTTTAGTTTTGGAGCAGTCGTCTCTTTTTTCAGTTCTCCTTTTCTTTCTGTCTCTAAAACCTTACGTTCTGCTAATACTTCCTTCTTTGTGAGCCAGAAAGCTCCTTTGATTTCTCTCTCCCAGGGTGACCTTCCACTTTCTTCCTGAATGCCCCAGGGTCTGGCTTCTGTCCTGCTGGGTCACACCCTCCCCCGCCCCGTGACACTGCACTGTTTGCTCTTCTGATATTATAGCTTCCTCGCCAATCAGAGGAGTAGAATACAGTCTCCCCACTGGAAATGTGACCTTGTTCTGAGGGGCCAGAGATTACCTTTTCTATTCTCGTAGCAACTCTTTTGACTCCTTGGGACAGGGCTCTCTCAGAACCTCCTCAACCTGCTTCGGAGATGGAGAACTTAGGTCTGGAGATGCCATGGGGATTCCTTTCCCACCTGAGTCTTCTCACCTTCGCTGCAGCTATACAGTTTCTGTTTTTCTCTCTGCTTAAGTAGCTCCAAACTCTTGTAAAGTTTCGCTTTATCAGTGACTTTTATGGCAAATAGGAACTACTCCCTTTGGCTGAGCAGTCTTCCTGCTTACTGTTCTAAGAAAGCCATGATCTTTTTCAAGCCCCCTCCCCCTGCAGGGCTATATATAAGGAGAAACCCCCCAAGCCCCCAGAATTATCTTCTGGAGGGCGGGCCCCTTACAGTACAGGCTTCCCCTGCTAGATGAGTGTTCTGGGAACCTATCGGTATCAGTGTACCAGCTGGTACTGTTGTGAGAGGCTGCGTTTGTTCGACTTCAGTGAGTTTTTCTGAAGAGTCTTTCAACCTGTTTGCCCATTTCATGATGGATGATTTATGAATGTGCACGCCTGCACCAAGCTGAACGTCCAGCAGTTTTTGACCAGAAAAGGCACAACTCTTATGCTCTGCCCTCCCTATTCACCTGATCTTGCCCCAAGTGACTTGTTTGTTTGTTTCCCCCATGAAAAAGGTCTTCAAAGGGAAATGTTTTGTCAATGTGGAAGAAGTGAAACAAGAAACACTAGAAGCATTAAAAGACATCAAAATCGACAAGTTCAAACAGTGTTTTGAGCAGTGTAAAAAAGAGTCTCAATAGGTGTATTGCCTCCAATGGAGAGCACTTTGAAGGTGACTGACGCTTAAACATGTAAAAAGAAATACACAGATTTTTATAAATAAATCCTGGGGTTTTGGGGTCCTCCTTTGTATACTGTTCTTGCCTGATTGGCCCTGCTGGTTTCTTCCCCATTTATTTCACAAAACCACCAGCTAAGGAATGATGGCTACTTCTCTAGAATCTTGGGCTCCTCTGGAAAAGTTCTCCCTCTCCCCTTCCCCTTGAGGTGGTAGCAGCTGCCTGCTTGGAATCACTCAGGAGAGACAGGAGTCCCTGCCCTCACAGTGTGAAGCAGGGTGTTTCTAGGTCGCCCAGTCTGAAAGGAATTTCCTCCTCTCTGGGGAATGGGAGGTCCAGGTCCAGGTCCAGGTGAGGGGTGGGGGCTAGATACCAAGAAGCTGGACCGTCATTTTATTTCAATTAAAATGCAATTTGCAGACAATGAGGACCAAAGTGAAGGTGCCCGATCCCTCACTGGATTTCTGAGCCACAACCACAGGAAGGGAGGAGAAAGGGAAGTCCCTGCGCCCTGACCGCCAGCAGTGACACCTGCCTTACTCCCAGGGGTGGAGAGAGGGATGGCCTCCAGGAAGCCTCTGCCCCTCAGTGGGAAGATTCGGTCCCACAGTATCCCTTCCAGACCCCCAAGAGAGAGCCTTCAGAGAGAGGACAGTAGGAAAGGTCCAAGGGGCACCATGCCCTGGGAGCCCCCTTTCCAGGAAGAGCTCATCTGCAAGTTTGCTGCCCAGCCCCAGCCCCAGTGAGCCACAGACTTCAGAATTCAGAGCTCACAGTAGTTGCTTACCGAAGTGTTGTTGAGTAATACAGCCCTTCACTCCCTGGCCTCACCCTTCCTTTTTTTTTTTTTTTTTTTTGCTGCCTGCCCTCTCTCTTCTTCTGTAGGCTCCCTGGCTGAGAGCCACCGGACGTCCCTGGCTGAAATAGTAGTGCCCTCCCCCCCTCCCCCCCCCCCCCCCCGCCCACGCCCCAGCATTCCACAGCTGCCCTCTTCCTTCTTTTCCCTCTCACCAAGTATTAATACTTCTAGTCTTTTCAGCGCTCAGCCTTATCCCACAACCAGTGCTGGTTGCATTTATAGTCTCTTAGGTTACTTTCTGGGTCATCGCTCTGCCAGGAGGAAAATTTCGGTGCGTTTTAGTCACTGGTGTAGCCCCAGCATTTGGAACAGCACGTAGTAGAAGCTCAGTAAGTCTGTGCGGAATCAATGAAAGGCCACGTGCTTTGTTCTGGGGCACAGCCTGAAGACAGGCGCAGCGGACCATTCAATGGAGGAAGAGAAGGTAGAATGAAATAATCAAAACGGCCCCTGGGAAAGGCTTTGAGGGCCAGGCTTGCAGGTGTTTCAGGCCCTGGAGGTGACCGATGAGCAAGGATCCCGAGTATTGAATGAAGATTTTGGGAGGTGGCAATGATGATTGAACAGGAGAACCTCTGCCTCGGAGTATGCCTAGCGCCGGCGCGAAGGAACAGTAGAAAAGGGCGATGCTCCCAGCGCGGCTAAAGCCAGCGCGGCCCAAGGCAGCGCAACAGGTTCCGATTCTCAGCGGGTTATCGGATCCCCGGGTCTCTGCGCCAGGGGTTCGCAGCTCCAGGCACTTCGCTAGAGAGAGAACTGAAATTGAGAGGTGCGACTTTCAGCCAGGGGCCGGTTGGGGGTGAGGGAGGTCCTTGGAAAGGCCCGCAAGCCACTGCCGCCTAAGAATGAATGCAAGGACGCAAGGAGGCGGACCTCCGATGCCAGGCCTCGCACAGTATTTATCGGGCCCGGAGTCTCGCTGTCCAGCGCAGACAGCCCACGAACAGGTTGGAAATCATTGCCCAGTAAAGTCTGTGCCCTGAGCCCCTCCTCCTCCCTCTTTTTATTGGGCAGAATCTTTTCAGGGAGTTTAAGCGGAAGATCTCAGCCTCGAAGGTCCAGGTTGAAGGCGCACAGATAGGACTTGCGAGGATGGAGTTGGAAGGGTGGGAGTGAGCGAGGCACAGGCGCAGAGACAAACCTGGCCGAATTGGGAGGAGTGGTCGCACAAGACATCCCCTCTCAGGAGGGCTGCCCGGAAAGAACCTGAATTCGATGACTCCCATCTCCAGCCAGCTTTCCGCACGCGACCTGGGGGGTTCGAGATTTCCTGGATTTCAATACCAAGACCGGGAGCCCCCTACCTCCCACTTCCACCCACCTGCGCAGCGCGCGCGTCCTCTTCCACCCCGGGCACCCGGGAGGAGTCGGTCGGGCCGCCTGATTTGCTCCTAAGGTTTCCTCACCCCCTACCCCCATCGCCTGGCCAGTCCCAGGGGTAAACTGAGTTCCTCCCCACGCCCACCTTCACCCCTGTCTGACTGCTCAGAATGGCTTTAGGCCTCCAAGAAGCGATTTTTGTCCGGCTCTTCCTCGGAGCTTCGGAGGGAGGAGGAGGCCTGGGTTGCAAGTAGGCGTGGCGAGGGGGCGGTGGGGTCGGGGAGCGAGGGCGGTGGAAAAGGACCGAGCGCTGTGTACGCGCGAGCCTGTGAGTGAGTTTCCGCGTGTACACGAGTGTTGAGTGACCCAATGGGGGATGCATGTCAGTGGGGCGGATTTCCTGGCTGGTCGGGGCTCCGGGAGCCGTCGGGTCGACGCGGGCAGGTTCTGGGCTGCGGCACTGCCTCCTGGCGGGGCCCGGAGAGCCGCGTCGCTTTCGGCGGCGACGGTAACCCGATCCCGGAAAGGGGGACGTCGGGGAAACCGGCGGCTTCCCGACTCCGTTCCACAGGCGTTCGGGGAAGGGATTAGGCTCCAGCACTTTCGCTTTGGGTGCAATGAATGCGAACAGCGCATTCAGGGCCGCTAATTAATAAAGATTACACCCGTTTTGTCAAATGTCCCTCTTAATTAATGGAGAGAAGGGCGCAAAGGGTGATTCATTTGCATTTGGTAAAGTCTCTCTCAGGTGCTGGCTTAGCGGTGGAGGCTGCCGCTGGGATCCAGGACTAACTGGCCACCACTGGGCTGAGGCGTCCTTGTTCCAGATGGAAGTGTCCCCCGTTCTGTCCCCCTCACCTGGCTGTCTCCCGGACCTACTCCCTGAGACTCATCCCCCACCCTGTCTCCATCAACAGCTACCCCAGCTCCGTGGGCCTCTCTCCCCTCAAAGGCGGCTGCGGGACCCCTCTCCCTCCCCCCTGCAGGCTTCCCGCTGCGCCTCCCTCCCTCCTCCCCTTATTCCACCCATAGGGGAGCCCCGGGAGCCCAGCTCACCCATCCATGGGCTCGGCCCGGGGCCCGTCGGTGCTCTGGGGGAGGGGGAAACCTTCACCTTGCGTGTGAATGTATCTCCGGACGGATAATTGTGCGTCTGTGTGGCTCTGTATGTCTGTGCATGGAGGTCGAGGCGTCAGCGTGTGACAATGTGTGTCACAGGACATACACAGTCCTGTGAAGGCGCAGGACTGTGTATGTCCCTGGATGGGTCCTTTCCGTATGTGTTTAACTACAGGAGTGGGGCCCGGTGCTAAAACACCACCCTTCCTCCCGCCTTAGTGTTCACCTGCTGCAGCCCAGGAGAAAAAGTGCCGACTCTCTGTTGAGCGTCGCGGCAGCAAAACTCTCGCTTTAGGCGAAGACCCTCGCTCCTCCCCTTGGGGGAAGCAAGTGCTTCCCACCCAGCAGGGGCTGGGGGCGGGGAGGGGGAGGCCGAGTGGCCGCGTGGAGGGCCCAAGAGCTGGGAAGCAGCTTCAAAGGTTTCGGTAACGACTTTTCGGCCTTTATTTATGCCCCTATTAATACTGTATCCATCATGTAGATATCGATCTTTATCCTTTAAACTGATACGCTGGGAATCAATTAGCCATGCAGATTACATTTCCTACATATCCAAATGTTAATCTTTCAGACTCTGGGCCGGTGATATATATTTTTGCAGCCAGATAGTATTCGATTTCGTTTAGAAATGAAAAGGGAAAAAAAAATGTTTTCTGAAGCTCATTCCTCTTGGGACTACTTGTCTTAAAGTTAACTCTTGTCCCCGGGCTGGGCGTTGGGGGTCTCAAGGAGTTTTCTGAGGAAATAGAAGCACCGCCGACAGGGTGATCTGCGTGTGAGGCCACCGAGGGGACCAGGGGCAGCCTTCTGAGAGGGCCCAAGGCAGCGGGTTTGCGCTGGGTCTGCCCTTCTGTCTCGGGCCGCCTCCAGCTTCAGCCACCTCAGCTGGCCGGCTTCTTTCCGTCGCTTTTGGCTTTGGAGATGGTCAGTGTAAATCTTTTCAGATTTCCTCCTCAGAGTTCTCCCATCTCCAAATGTCTAAATCAAAATTATTCCCCCACTCCTCGTCTCCGTATCCAACGCTAGTTTAAAGCTTAATCTCCAGAAAGAGAAAGAGAAATTGATGTTTTCCTGGGGAAAGGGAGATGGAGGGAAAGTATAAGATCTGAGAAGGAACTTAACGCAATTCAGTCCCAGAGATTGGAAGGACTGAAGCGTCCCGTGGATTTTGTTGTTGTTCTCTCCCTCCTCTTTTTCTCTTCTCCTCGCCTTCCCCTTTGAAAGGCGGGGGTGGGGTGGGGGGTCAGGAGAGGGTGTATCCTACGGTAGACGGGTCCCTCCTCTTGCCTGTGCTCTGTGGGCTCCCAGAGCCCGACCCGACTAGTCCGGGGTAGATCCGAGTCTGGGAGCGCGCAGCCCTCTCCAGTATCGCCTCCAGTCCGCACCTGAGCCCCTCCGGGCTCTGGCCACGTGCCGCCGGCTGAGCTCGGGAAGACCCGGCCTCCTTCACTTCCCTCCACCTGTTGCATCTACAGGGCCGGTTTGGCCGCGCGGTCTCTGGCTCTGGCGCGCTTTTAAAAACACGGGGGCTGCTGGTCCTGCGCTCGCTCCAGCCTCTGCCGCCTTCGGTTCTCGGGACCCGCCTCCCATCCTTCCCTCGGCGATACACTCCGCCGAGAAGTTTCCCGCACGGTTGAAGCGTGTCGGGCGGAGTAGGGCGGCGGCTGCCGGCCTAAGTTCACGCCCAAGGAAGCGTGGAGTCGGAGAGAGACCCGGTCTGATTCAAGCAAAAGGCCCGGTAGCTTCCCTCCACTTCCGTTCACTCCCCTTCTGTTCTCCGGTTGCCCGGACGCCGAGGGCCTCCGGAGGGGAACCCACAGTCGGGGCTTTTGGTGTGCCAGAACGGGCCCAAACATCCTGAGGCAGAAGTTCTTGGAGTGGTCATTTGCCTTCCTTTTTGCTCCAGACAGAAGGAAGCCCCGCAGACCCTTCCGCTGTGCCCCGCATTCCCGTCCCCGTCTCCCAGCGTCGCTCCTGCCTCCGCTCTGACTCCTCTGTTCCCGAGACCCGGGCTCCCCGCAACGCCAGCCAGTTCCTCCCCTCCCTAACCCCTCAGTCCCGATCCCCCTCGCGTACCCCGTAGGCTCGCACCCTGTACACAAGCAAGCAGAGCGGTTACCGAATTTCCCTCGTGGAGTCTTACCAAGTTGGGCGGAACATTTTTTGAAGATTAGAGAGGGCTTATTCTAATTTTTTTTTTTTAATGAGCCACGTTTCCCCTTCGAGAATCGGGCTTTGGCGTCTTGTCTTCCTTATTTGCATAAACATATTTTTACGCAGAACCAAATGAACGTCTGCAGGGCGACAAGTTGTCCTGATATCCATTCTCTTCCTCCCTCCTTGCCTTTAAAAAAAGAAGTATCTCTCCTCTTCCCCTCCCTTCTTTTCCCTTTCCTCTTTTTACTCTGTCCTTTCTTCCCACAAACCATCTGTTCTTTATTGAGAACCCTGTCACCCGCTCTCGCCTCTTCCCCCAGCGGCGGGGGCACCGCAGGGGCAAAACCGTTGCTGCCGGCCTCACACCACATTTCGGTGCGGCGCCCGTGTCCTCATCCGGTCCCTAAATCCGATCTCATCCCTTCATCCCGGCTGATTTTCCAATGGGGAGAACAGCGGCGCCAAAGCTTTTGACAAATAACTGCAGGGGCCTAATGAAGGTCGCTGCGTCCGGCTGCGACGCGCCTCGGATTTAACCCGCGCGTTCACCAATCCGATAGGGTCGCATCCAGCCACGACGCGCGTGGTCAAGGACCGGGCCTTTTGATTTCCTCCCGGTAAATGCGGGAAAGTCTTTCTCCGGAACTGAGGGTTACGTGGTTTCGTGGTGTTGGCTCAAACTTCAGATTGCTTCTTGATGCTGATGCCTGGGACCAGGCAGGCGGCCAGGCCGGTCAGCCCGCCAGATGGGGGTGGGGGGAAGCCGGGGTGGCAGAAGCAGATCACCCCCCCCGCCACACCCCGCCCCAGGTCAGGGACATTACTTTACATAGATCATGATTTCCTCTTTAGGCCTGTGACCAGCTACAAATGATGTCATTTCTGAGAGACCAGAGAAGTCCATAGGCCACAAAACACTTGGGCCCGGCTCCCACAGTCCGGGGGTGTGCACTGAAGGATGTCACGCAGCCCAGGGTGACACTACTCCCCCGCGATTGGACTGCATCCAAACCCGCAGGGAGAGAGGACCTTCAAGCAAAGGAGGCATGACCGCCCCCCGCCCCCCAGCTTGCACATGCAACCGCTGCCTATTTCACCTGCAGCACCTCTGCAGCTGGGGGCGGAGGAGGCAGTGGCAAGTTATGTGCCCTTTTAAAAATTCAATTACCCTACTGTTGTCCTCAAAACTGCAGTTTCATTTTGCACATGCACAGAGAGCGGGGTGCCCAGCACAGTTCATTCGCAGAACTGTCGCAGAGACCCTCCTAGCTGCGTTCTGGGTAATTTGTCCGCATGGAGAAATGCTGCTTCCCAAACCTGGGTTCAGGGCTGCAGGGACAGGCGCTCTCCTTCCAGGCCCCAATCCTTGGCCACTTAACGCCTGCACTGTGGCCAGATTGGGCACAGGGACTTTGTGGCCCCCAGGCTTCCGGCCCCGGGAAAGAGGCCGGGTGGGGAATCCCTTCCTGCTCCGGGGAGTTGGGGACGGGGGTGCCCTCGGCGACCAGAGAGACTTCGGAAAGAAGTAGGGGAGGCCCAAGCTTCGGAGGTAGGGAAGGAGTGACTGGTATGTAGAACCCGGGGTGCGTTCTTCGAAACCAATCTGGGAAATCCGGGGCCACCTCGCCCTTCCGCGACCTGTAGAGCGTGTCGGTGCCCTGGCTGGCTTTGGGCCTGGCCCAGCGTGGCTTCGAACGGCGCCGCTGGCCGGGCAGCCTCAGCCAGTATCGCGGCCCCGGCCTTCTCGGGTCAAACCTCAGGGACACTAGCCTCAGGGAATTTGAACTCCCGAGGTCTTTGGAAGCGGACAGGCAGCCGTACCAGCTCAGCCGCTGGGTCTTGGGGTCCTCTGGCCGGTGCGGGTGCCTGGTGGAAAAGGGCCGAGTCAGCCCTGTGATTAATATAAACCGCGGAGTGCTCCGTCAGGGGAGAGGCCGGGAAGGGGAGACCCCCGGAGCTGCAGGCCCCGGAGCCCCACACACCTAGGAGGCCTCTGTCGGCACAGTTTTATAAGAAGTGGTCGGTTTAAGGATGCGCGTACTGGAGATCCAGTTCCACCGTTAGTGCCTCCATTCAAAGGTCCTCCCGGCTGTACCGCATCCGGGAGGACGCTCAAACCGGGAGAACGAGCCTGCAGCAAGCGCGCCCTTCACGGACCGGCCGGCCCTAGGCTCTGCGCAGAGAAAAAGCTTCGGGGAGAGCACCGGGAGGGCCTGGAAACAAGAATCTGTGGGGAGGGTGGGGGCGGTGGGGGGGAAGAGAGTGAGACTCAACCCGGGACATTCTTGACTGCTCACTGCAGTCCTTGGTGCCTTTTAGCCACAACTTGAAGTTCCTTTTACCCTCTCGAAATACACTTTCTGAACTTCCCTCCCCCAACAAGGCCTGCTGACCCCAGAAAGCGCTCCGTCTGCTTCACTCAAACCTTTTGGAGACAGAACACTTGGAAAAAGTCCAGCTCCAGAGATGCAATCCCTGAGAAGGGGCTTAAGAAACAAGGACGCAGACTTTGGTGGCCCCCTGTGTGCAAAAAGGTAATGAGACAGTTTTCCCCTTGACAAATTGAATCGTTTCCTCTAAAGCCACGTTGAACAGAGCTCCATTCTAAGCAACACCTCTCCTTTGTGCTGGGCTTGCACATGTGGCGCTGTCCTCCTTGGTTGTATGGGGGGATGTCCAGAACTTTTCGCCTGTCTCCAGAGGCCCATCTTGCTTACTCCCAGGGCAAGCAAGCCTTCTGACATTGAGCCCAGACCAAAGCTCCCTGCTTTTTCCACTTGTGAATGTATTTTTAAAAGGCCAACTTGCAGAGCACTGAGCAACCATACTTCAACCCGCCCCCCCCCCATCTTGCCTTCTGCGTTTGCCTTAATTAGGGGGTTGGGAGCTCGAGTTCACGTAAAAACTGTCAAAGGAGTTGGGGGAAGGGAGGACAGAGCAAAAGAGGGGTGGAGAACTCCAGCGCAGGAAAAAACTCAAAAATTGTAAAAGGAAAAGGGAGAATTTGAAGCCCAGAAGTCATTGTTTCCTTTATTTCAAAGGGAAAAACCTGCCCGATTCTCATCCTTTTGATTGATTAAGGCCCTGAATACCTCGCAGTCCCAGAGTGACAGTCCCTGAATAGACTCGAGCGAAGAAAGCGCAGAGCAGAGCGCGGGGCTGGCACCGGGGGTGTAAAGGAGGCGAGTTCGCTGGCACTTACCAAGTTATAAATAAAAGGCTATGCACAATGGTACCTTCTCTAAGGACAGACAGTCTTTACAACACTCCTGGCGTCATATCCTGCTGGGGACACTTCAGCTCCTGGCCAAGACTTCGCTCCTTTTATTTTTCCAGCAGTTTAGTCTGAATACCATAATAAATTCCTGAGAACAAACGCTGCAGCCAGGCAAAACCTTAACGTATAGACGCATCTCTGCCTGCGCGCTGGGATCTATACATCGAGATTTAGAGCTGGGGCTTTGCAGAGCGGGATTTTCAATCAAGAAGAGGAGGCAGTTTTCCTCCCCTCCCCTCCCCAGCCTTCAGCTAGCAGGCCTGGGGCCTCCTCAAGTCTGCGAGGGCTTCACAGTACCCCTGCCCCAGCGATGGAGGACAAAAGGGCTGATCAGGACAGCCTGGTCTCCTCCTGGGAGGGACCCTGCAGGGAGGGTCCCCTTAACAAGCCTAGGCCAAGGGGCATTGACCAGAGGAAGGAAGGCTACACATGTCTCCAGGCTCCCAATGCCTTCTCATGGAATCGCGCCCCCTCCAGTGGCAGTAAGCCAAGAAAAATGTGCGCGCGCGCGCGCGCGTGTGTGTGTGTGTGTGTGTGAGAGAGAGAGAGAGAGAGAGAGAGAGATAGAAAAACATAAACATAGACACCCAGAGAGGAATAGAGTCAGAGTCAGAGACAGAGAAAGACACACAGAGATACAGAAAGAGACCAAGAAACAGAGAAACAGGCAAGGAGAGAAACACAAAGTGCATAGAGTGACAAACAGACAGAGGCACAAGGACCCCTCTACTCTCAGCAGCTGTCATCTCCCTCGGGCTGTCTCTCGCAGTTTCTACGAGTCTTTCCTCGTCTCCTGGGGAAAGGGAGCAGCGCGGGTCCCTCTGGGGCCGGCGGAGGCCTAGGCACCGCCGGGGATGGGAAGAGAAAGTGGCCGCTGTCGCCCAATCAGCGCGTGTCTCCGCCACCCGGGACGGTCTCCCCGTCGGCCAATCGCAGCTCAGGGCTCCTGACCAAGCTTTGGGTGAAAGAACTAATAAATGCTCCAGAGCCCGGATCCCCGCACTCGCTGTCACGACGGGAGGAGACTCCGGCCGGCCGCGCTCCCGGCCCCACGCCCCCTCCCTGGCTCATCGTGGCGCCCTGAGACCCTCCCCAGCGCCCCAAGCCACGGGGCCACTCGCCCAGACTCCTACCAAACTTTTCCGCCCTGGGCTCGAGATCTTGGACTCAGGGGCCTCCCAGCCTGGTTCCACCTCAAGTTTCTCCCTGGACTAGAAGCGAGCAGACCTCCTCCCCGCGGCCCTCCCTCTCTCCAGCCTTTTTGGGGAGGGGCTCCCCACGCTCTGGGGAGTTCCCGACGGTCACCCGCGCTGCTCTTGCCTTTTTAAATCGCCCTCTCCTGAATATAATTTCCAAGCGAAGCTGCTCCCAGGATGACCACGCTGGCCGGAGCTGTGCCCAGGATGATGCGACCCGGCCCGGGGCAGAACTATCCGCGCAGCGGGTTCCCGCTGGAAGGTAAGCGAGGGCCTCAGCGGCGCCCGGAGCCCCGGCCTGGGCCGGGGCCACTCCGCCCAGCCGCAATCTCCGAAGGCTCCTTCGGCCCTCCCAGGAACACCGTTCCCTAGGTCCCTTCACCCCAGGAGGGAAATCGGGGCGAGATCCGCACCCGATTTTCTCTCTGCAAACGGAACGCCGTTCTCTCGAAAAAGCCCTTGCAGAGTTTGGCGGCCGGGCCCGCTCGGCTCTGTCGTTTTTGGAAAATCGTGGTGGGGAAGAGATAAATCAGCCTTTGAGCACCAGAAGGCAACCTCTCATTTTGCCCACTCAAAGTTGTCTCCGAAGTGTCCCGGCTTCCCCCATATTTGCTAAACTCTTGTAGAGTTTTCGGAAGCATTTTCTCGCCAGCGCGAAGTTGTGAAAGCGAGGCCTGTGATCTCGCCCTGGGGATTTTTAGTATTAATTAATTATTTAGAGTTTCACTCTTCTCAAGCGGCATCTTGAAATTTCCATAGCCCATTCGGGAAACTGCCTTTCCGTCAGCTTGCAGGTCTGGTCATCCGGGGACGCAGGGAGTTTTGCGAGCCCCAGCCATTCTGACAGTTTGAGAGGCTGGGGCGCCCCAGCGGGGAAGCAGGTTCGGTGGCCCCTGCTTTTCACCCTCCGTCCAGAGTAGAATGTGATATCCAGAGCGTAACTGGAGGCCAGGGGGCCTGCGAACAAATCCAGCTGTCTCCCTGTCCCGAGCTGTAACAGGTGACATGCAGTGCCACCTGCGGCCTCCTTTCGGGACTCTTTGATCCCTGGCTGCCGCACTCTTCGCTGGAAATCCCAAGGGCCGTCAGCTCCTCCACGTCCCTTGGAAAGGGAGCAGCCCAGGTCGGGCAGGGTTTGGTATGAGCAGAGTTCCAGAAGGCTGGAGCCTGGGCGAACCTCTGTCTACCAGGAGGCTGTTTCGTGAGGGAGATGCACCTCGTTCCGGCTGCAGGGTCGCCTGCGTTCCCTAGAGTTGCCACCTCACCTGGGCACAGAGGGAAGACGGTTTCTCTGGGACAAGTTATTGTGCCCTGATTGTTCCTTTCACACAAGATTATGGGGCCCTGAATGGCTTAATACTTTGAATAAATGTGGTTGAAAAAAGGGCCGGGGCTGGGAGCTGAACGCGAGCAGGGTCCGCGCTGAGGCCTTATCATTCGGATTGGCCTGAAGAGCGCGAAGTTAGGCGGGGTCGTCCTCCCGGCTGCTGGCCTCAGTTCTCCTGAAATGACTTTCCCTTTGCCTCTCTTCTCACCTTCTGCCCCTAGTGTCCACCCCCCTCGGCCAGGGCCGCGTCAACCAGCTCGGCGGAGTATTTATCAACGGCAGGCCGCTGCCCAACCATATCCGCCACAAGATCGTGGAGATGGCCCACCACGGAATCCGGCCCTGTGTCATCTCCCGCCAGTTGCGCGTGTCCCACGGTTGCGTCTCTAAGATCCTGTGCAGGTACCAGGAGACGGGTTCTATCCGCCCCGGTGCCATCGGCGGCAGCAAGCCCAAGGTGAGCAGGCGCGCTGGCTCTGGAGGCTTCTGAGCCTGCAGTGTTCGAGGTAGGGAAGAGCCGCCCGGGGAAAGCACTGCCATCTGGGACTTTCCAAGGAGTTACTTTTCAAGTCTGGGGAGGTGTGTGTGCGTGCGGTGTGTGCGTGTGCGTGTGTGTGTGTGTGTCTGGTGTGGGGGTACTTAGTTGCTGCCTAAGCTGAGGTTCTTTGATAAACTCCAAGGGAAAACTCCAGCCCTTTTGTAAGGAAGACATAGCACATTTTTATTGCCCTGAACCTTGTAATTTCTCAACGTATTATTTTAATAGGAAAGCACCAAACTATGTGTCCACCTGTTGCTGGTTTCTTCCCAAGGTGTCTCCCTAGTTCCCACCCACTGCACCTCCATGTACAAAACTGATCAAAGGAGCCTTTTCTGCTTTTTTTAAAAAAATGGTTTCTCTGCCAACTTCCGTCCCCAATCTCTTCCCATCCAAATGGTCTTCAAGGAGTCAAAAACTGGGTTATTGTTTTCTTTGAAATGAGCCAATGACTTGGTTTTTAAAAAGCAGCTTGATGCTATACTCAACTGATTTTGGTTCCACTTTAAAAAAGAAAAGAGAGTCCCACTGGCTAAGGCTGAGTGGGAGGGGGTTACATCGGGTCTGCCTTTTCTTCTGAATGTGGAGGAAATGCAATATAATTTTCTAGTTGCCACAGAGCACAATCAAAAGGAGAGTTCTGGTAAACTTAAGACTTCTGAATACCCTGCACTTCTCCCTCCTCAACGCCCTTTGCAATCTCTCTAAGAATCTCTGGAAACTCTTTTAATTGGAAAAAAAAATAAGAGCCAGTTTCTCAAATTATCTCCATTTGTTATCCACTCTAATTTTTGAAAATGTAGATATTCGCCTTCTGCATTTCATTTTGCTCTTCACTTTAGCTAAAATCTTGTGCTCCTTTGGAGAGACAAGAGTTGCAAATCTAACTTGATTTCTCTGCTTCTCCTGCAAGCCTTTTTTTTTTTTTTTTTTTTTTTTTAGTTTCGTTTTCGTGTTGATTTTGTGTAAGGAATTGCCTGGCTGTATGTCCAGGGGTCAGAATGTGCACCCCTCTTTTTCATTTATCTTGACTGTATGAGCTTATCAGAGGAGGGGAGGGTCCCCAGATTGCTTGGGGTATGAGGACTTTCTGTCTGGCCCTACCTAAACATAAACTGTCTTGGAGAGTTGGGATCCTTTTTCTAACAAGGGGAACCTTCCCAGGGGGTGCAGGAAGGAGCATCCGGCTTGGCTCGGAGGCTGAGGGGCCACCTCATTTGGCTCGGAGGACTGGGTACCAACACCTGCCTGCCTGTTCTCTTAAAGCAGGTGACAACGCCTGACGTGGAGAAGAAAATTGAGGAGTACAAAAGAGAGAACCCGGGCATGTTCAGCTGGGAAATTCGAGACAAATTACTCAAAGATGCGGTCTGTGATCGAAACACCGTGCCCTCAGGTATCAGGCCCATTAACGTCTTCATGAAGTGCGGCCATAAATCGCTATTTATCGGGCGGGTCATTTAAGCTATAATCACCCCAATGATCGATCTGGGCCATCGGGAGTCGGCTCCTCCTAGGGCCCTGAAATATTCACAAGCCAGTGTTTTATGGAGAGAGCGTTGAGCTGCTTGTCCTGGGGTTGAGACCGCCGCGGAGGGCTCCCCAAAGAGGATTTCTGTCGAAGAAACGAGAGGCAGAGGCCAAGCCTTTATTAATATTGATGTTCCTTTTTAAAGAGAAACAAATGTCTTGGTAACCCCAACAGAGAGGAGATGGGACGCAGCCTGCCGAGGCTTTGCGGTGTCCGCTGAGGAGGGGAGGCTCCGTACAGGCCTGCGGTGCCCCCGCGGGTCCCAGGGACCATCCGGCGCCCCTCGCCAGCCGTGGGTGGCGCAGGGAGAAGAGGGGCGAGCGCAGGCGGAGAGCGAAGGCTCGCAGGAGAGTTTGTTTTTAATTAAAAGGAAACTCCCTTTTCCCCCACTGCGAGAACGAGATATTTCAGAGCATGGATTTGTTTACCACACTGGAATCTGGAAAAAATAAATGGGGGGAGAGTGCATTTTCTTTTGATTTTTACAATAGGAAACGGTTCTGCAGTTGAAATTGAAACCCTTTATAGCTTCAAAAAAAAAAAAAAGTTGAATTGCAGAAGAAGGGTCTGCTGCGGGCCTTCCGCCCCGAAAGGGAATGCTGGGCCCGCCCAATGCCTTCAGGTGGTGGTGCGGGGAGGGGGGGTGCAGGGTGGGCTGGCGGCAGTATTCTCTTAGACTGGGGACCTAGAGCCCTGTCTAGAGAGTCGAGAAGAAAACGCTTCCTGCTGGGAGAGAGGGGCAGAAACTGCGGTTCCTGGCCCTCCCTTAGAGGTGCAAGCTTCCCAGGCTCCAGTCTTCCTTTTTCTAGATGTTGATTTTGGGGTTGGGGGGGTTTGAAGAGGGGCTGAGGGGGGTTTGAAGACAGGCTGAGGGGGTGGTGGGAAGGCGTGGAGGCCTCAGAAAGCAGGAGGAGACCGGAGCGAGCTGTGCGAGGCCGCGGCGCCAGGGCGCGGACTGGAGGTGGGGGCCCTCTCCCACCCGGCCCTGCCCGTCTCAGTCGTTTGCGCTCCCTGCCTCCTCCCACCCCCAGTGAGTTCCATCAGCCGAATCTTGAGGAGTAAATTCGGGAAAGGCGAGGAGGAGGAGGTCGACCTGGAGAGGAAGGAGGCAGAAGAGAGCGAGAAGAAGGCGAAACACAGCATCGACGGCATCCTGAGCGAGCGAGGTAAGCGGCGGCGCCTGGGAGGACAGCCGCGCTCTGGCGCTGGGGGCCGGAGGTCGGCCCAGCCCCGGCTCACGTCGAGGTCTCCTCGCACCTGCCCTCAGCACCCGGATAAGAGCCCTCAAGTGAGAGACGCACTTGCAGCCAAAACAAAAATCTCTGTTCTGTTTACTTCCTCTAGTTCATGAATCTTTCCTCCGCATCACTTCCAGATTCGGGAGGCTAGAACTTTGAATTGAGTTTTAGGTGCGGGGCCTTGCCTTCTGGAGCACGGGATTGGGCGGCTCCCAGGGGTTTTGTGTGCGCGTGCGGGTGTGTGTTGGGGGGGGGGGGCGGGAGATAGCCTGTGATCCTCCCGAGGTTGAAGGAACTTTTGCGCCCTCGGGAAAAGCTCCGATCACCAGAGTTTTGCAGGTGCGGGGGGGGGGGCTGACAGGGAAAGAGAGAGAGAGAGAGAGAGAGAGAGAGAGAGAGAGAGAGAGAGAAATGTTGATAGGCCATGGGCCCTCAAGGTTGCCCCACAAGGGCTACCCTCGACATGTATGTGTATGTTGGCTACTTTTCCTTTGTTTCAAGTTGGTTTTCAAATGCGATGGGGTTTGATTTGTGTGCGTCTGGAAGTAAAAACAGCCTAGGCTCTGGGTTACAAACTGGGGGATTTGGGTTTTGCGCCTGCAGTACTGGCACCCTCTCTGTCCAAGGGTGCTGACTTCTTGTTGGCTGCGACCTGTCAGCATCACGAGGAAATCTCTTGCTCAGAACCTTGAGTGCAGCCTGCCTCCCTTTTGCATGCTGTGTGTCATCTTCAGACTCTAAGGGTGCCCCCCGCAAGGAGAGTCAATCCCTTTGTGTTGACCCAGGAAGGGGTGACTGTACTGAGGAGGAATCTCAGCAGATTTGCACCTCAGCAATTTTGGCCTTGGGGATGGTTGCAACTCTTCAAATCTGCAGAGGATCTAGAGTCCCTGGGTCCCCCTCATCTGGGGCCTGGATTTTGTAGGGCTGAGTTGTGAATGGTTCTAGAAGGTCAGGCGACTCTTCCGATGGGCTGGGAGCGATTGCACACTGTGACCAGCTGGGTCAGTGGCCCTGATCTGTGAGGGGCTGTGGATGGTTCTTCCTCTTACCTTCCTTGCCCAACCCCTGGGCAGATGCTTGGGCTTTAGAAACCAATACAAAATTGGTACAGAGCCTCAAAAGGACACTTAGATTTAGATGTTACAAATCCAAATGGCTGATTTCAGGGATAGACAGAAGTATAGATGCTCTGGCACACACAGGCAATCCAAAAAAACCTCAGAAAAACAAAAAAGAAACCCCCAAAACCAACCCCCCTCAAACAAACAACAACAACATAACACACACACACACACACACACAAACCCAAACACCAAAAATCATGGCAGGTTGCAACCCTCCCTTTAAAGCCTGGGTCTCACATGGTCTCAGTCTAAGCCCCTCCTTTTAGACGCACCGTTCCTTTCCTGGGCTCTGCGAAGACACCCAGCTTCATTCCAGGTCTAGATACAGCATGGAGGTGCTAGGGAGGGAGGAAAGCGAGAAATCAGCCAACCCCAAACCCAATGAGCCATTTCGGGCAGTGGGGCCAGGAGCCCAGAGAGTCCCAGAGGCTCGAGAAGAATGCAGGGGAGGCACAACTTTGCTACTTGTTACCGGAGGCGCCCTGCGTGGCAGATCCGAGGCTCCCTCGCAGCACAGGCAACCAAGGCCCAGGAGACAAAACGCCCCAAATGAGCTGGTCAAACATTTGTACAACTTTTCCAGCTTTTACAAAGAAGGCCTTCTCTACACAATCTACACTTGGAGATGAACTTGGGAGACAAAGCCTGGAGAGTCCATTGAAACTCACACTTTAGCTCGGCCCAGACAAAGCTCTGGCTCGCAGCAGCTTGATGTGAACAAAGGAAGGCAACCTTTTTATAATTCAAGGAGAAAAGAAGAGAAAACAGCCCCACAAAGGGCCACGAATAGACATTATGGGCTTGCAATGAGGGATGAATTATTCAATGAGCCCCAATAGTGCTGCGCCAGGAAGTTTTATGGACTCTCCAGCGTGGAAAAAGTGGCCATTTCACCTACAAAATGTTTCTAGTCTTTTGGGCTGTCTAGCTGGAATGGCTGCCATTCAAGGGCAATTGCTACCATTTTAAAAATCTGAGTATTCTTCCCAGCGGGAGCTGTGCCGTTGAAAACACACACACGCACACACCTCGGAAGCTGAAGCCTAATTTAATTTGGGGTTGTCAAGGATGATGCAGCGTCAGTCTCTCCAGCGCCTCTAGCTTCCTTCTCAGATGAACCCTGGAGGGCAAGAGGGGCCCAAAGAAAGAGTGAAGTGTAGTTCGAAGGGAAATTTGTAAACCTCAAAAAACTCCCTCTGTTCTTTGGGCATCAAACGTCACAGGTCACTCCGCTCGTAAAATAGAAGGTATGTTGACCAAGACCCTGGAGCGCTCCGGCGGAGGAGCAGGAGGCAGGGGCCTTTAGGTCTCCTGACTAGGGCGGTGCGCTCTCTCCGAGGCTCCAGCTCCCCTGTGGGCCCGGAGGGTGTTGCTGCGGCTGTCTTTCCAGGGGACATCTTTCCACTGGTCCTCTGGTCCTAGGACATAGGGGAGAGGCACCCTGAAAGAGGTCAACACCATCCTCCTTCTTTCCAGGGTCTTGCTCTTTCCCAAGATGGTCCCCTCACCTCCCCAACTTTCCCTTGTCCTTCGCCCAAGCCGAAAGCAGCTCAGCGTGCCGACCGGGGACCCTCAGGGGCTGTACGCCGCTGCGGGGTCCATCCTTCCAACGTCTTTTCGGATGGAAGGGTTGGGCGGCCAGGGAACACCCAACTCCCTACCGCCCAGCCCTTAGCTGGCAAGGAGGCCCGAGCAGCCAAGTCCCGCTCGCAGCGTCGGGGGCTGTGGGTACGGCCCGCTCTGCGGCCCCTCAATGGGCGCCTCTGTTCTTCCCCGGCCCGCGGGCGCCGCCACAATGGGCTGGCCCCCACTCCTGCGCCCTGCGCCAAAGCGCCGCGCCGCCCCCTCCCTCGCGCTCCGGCCGGCTCGCAGCTTAGCTCGCCGGGCTGCAGCCGACTCAATTGCCTCCTTTATGTCCTTCTCACTTTCATCTAGACACAGCCCGCCACCCCTCCCCTTTTTTTTTCTCCCTTGCCTGAGGCTCACATTAGTGAAATTTCTGCAACCTCTCCCCACTTTTTTTTTCTTATTTTAAAGAAAGCCCTTAACACAAAAGCAGTGACTAATCAATAGAAACTGCTCCTTCATCTCCCCCTCCTTCGCCTCCTCCTCCTCCTCCTCCTTCTCTTCTTACTCCTCCTCCAGCAGAGTGACGCTTTTCCTGTTTGTGAGTTTTGGGAAACATTTTTACCCTGTGCCGTAATGGAATTAGAGGACAGATGAGGACTGTAAATGGACACGCGACTGCAAGACTGTCGCTTAAATATTTAGATGCAACGTTACAATTACTGACTTGTTGCAGCGGCTTTGAAGTGGCGCTCGAGGGTGCAGGGGGAGAGAGGCCAGATCGCCAAATTGATGTTTTGATTGGGGCTGGAGATACACTTTCACAGGACTTTCCCCCTTTTTACAATCACCAGTGAGCGTGGGAGTTTTGCGACAATTTCAAAGGTTGAGCTAAGAGACCCCCAAGCATAGGTCGGTTGGAGCTGATACTCCTTTCATATCTCGCCCTTCCTTTTTGACATTTATGAAAAACAGCGCTGCTCTTTGTTTTTGTTTTTGTTCCTTGATTTGAGAAAGTTAAAGGGACAAAAAGTTTTGCTCGCGTCCCCGCCCGTTCTGTTTGTAAACTTGAGCTCTTCTAAAATTAACAAGATCGACGTCAGCTTTCCAGTGGGGCATAAAATAACGCCATTAAAAGCACGGAAAAGTTTTAAAGGTTCAGGAAGTAGTATTTTATTTCCAGTGGAATCATGAAACGAGCACTTGCTCCCCTGACGGGAGCGCCACTGAAATCGAGGGGAACCGAGGGCCGGGCGAGCAGGGCCGGACCTGCGGGTGCGAGGCGAGGGGCTGGCGGGCGGACTTTCCCACAGACGGGCGTCGTGGGGTGTGGGGTGTCAGGTCTTAGGGTGGCCGCCTCGGAACCCTTGCTGCAGTGGGCCGCCTACTCCCCAAGTTCGCGTGTCAGAATCACGCATCTGGCCCCGGCGTCGGCTCAGTCTTGAGAGGACCGAGCAGAGCTGCCGAAGTCCTCTGCAGCGCTCAACAAGACATGTGAAAATACATTGGGAAACACCAGAACTTGAATTAAATTAAGGCACCAACCACACTGCATACTTTTTCAAGAACGTAGCGGTCGCGCTTTTCCCGGTGGAGCGATCGGAAAGGCAGCAGCCGCGCTTGGATGTCGGTTTTTCTTATTCGCTTGTTTGTTTTGCCGGGGCTGACTGCTGTATGTTTACTTTCTAGCCTTATTGAAAACATGCAGATTTTCTCATTAATGCTTGAAATCGTATGTTTATTTGGGGGCTTGATTTGATTGCTGATAGCACCGGAACGGGGACGTGGGGGCTTCACGTGCGTAATAATTACCGAAAGGTTATTTAAGAGTCCCCAGGGCTGTGCAATAAAACCCGCCGGGGCGGTGAGGCGGAACCGGCAAGTGCGCGGGGGTGCAGGAGAGCGCAGCGTGCGCACTCAGTCAGGTGGGTGGAAGGACCGCCACTGAGCCCCCGTCCGCATCCACGAATGCATGTATTTTGAGGACAGGCACACAAAAATCCTTCCTAGCTCTGAGGTTAAATGTCTAAGTTGTGCATAAGTAAATAACCCGTGAAAATAGAAAGCGACGACATCAGCAAATACACAAAGGAGGTGAGAGCGAGGTTGGCCAGGGCTGGGGCAGAGAAGGTTCTGTTCGGTGGGGTCTACCTCAGGTACTTCTATACGCGGGCGAATAAAGATTAAAGAACCATTAAGAATGTAGATATAGAACTAACAAGACACTAAAAGGCAATTAAGCAGTCAGTTTAATGCCTTATCTCACTGGTTGCTCTGGGGTTGTTTTACAACTAGGAATTAAAATCTGAAAAGGAAGTTTTCAGCAGCTCTGGCCAAATATTGATTAAGTAGCTGTTTGTTGATGCCATTGTTAGGCATTAAAAGGCCGGGATCGCGGCCCCTCACGGGCCATCTTCCATTGTGAGAGATTCTTAGCCGCCGAGATCAAAGCGGGATCACTTCAACTTATCTGTCTTGGAAAATCCTCCTTTTCCTCTGAAACCTCTAAGGAGGATTGACCAAATTCTCTTTAAGAAATAGGAACCGAAACCAGTTATATGTTGAGGGTTTATAGAGAGGAGATTCATGGGGTGTTTTTAATTATCCTATGGTGATTTCTTGTTTAGAACTTAGGCGAAGATGGCAAATTTATCCTCAAATAAATTTTCATTTGGGGGAGGTGGTGGGAGGCGTGGGAGCTACTCTCTGACTGTCGATATATTTCTAAATATGGAAGCCTCACTGAAGTTGCCTTCCCACCTTGGTTGATGTAAAAGGAAAGAGGTCAGATTTTTTTCTTTATATGAAAAACTAGGTAGGAAATAATTAAATACTTAGGAAACTAAGAGTTATATTGACTACATTTCTCTCCATGTGTTTCCATTATTTTTGTGTTTATAGATGGTTAGATGAGACTCAGGTATATTTCTAAACCCCCTGTAATGAAGAGGTAGATGTGTTTGTGTGTGTAGTTTGTGCGTTGTTGAAGTTTATTTATAAGTCGGTCACTATGAATTATGCTGGCAGTAAACTATATCCAGTTGCAAAAAATAAAGGTAAATGGATTACACTTTCTAGAGTCATCAGAATTTAAGGTAACAGCACAGCCTCTTAATTGATACTCAGCACTGCTGTTGAATGCTAGGAAAAATATTTCCCTGAATGATTTCATGAACTTTTTTTGCTGTTGATTATCAGATGGCTGATTAGACTCTTTTTTTTTGTTTAAGAATTTAATATATTTGAATAGGCTTTTCTTTTATTATGAGAGCTAAAATTCTTGCAAGAGCTTTTTTGGGAAATACCATCTCTGTGCTTAATTTGCAAATTCCACTGAATCACTCTAAGTGAGTTTATGAAATTTATGCCAGATTTAGGCTTTGAGTGTTCAACTGTGCATCATAGATCTGCCTGCATGTGGGACTTCCAGGGTCCCCTTCTCCAATTAAGCTCATTCCAGTACTAAATAATTGTGCATAAGGCTTTATTTTTATTTCATTTTATTTTTTACTCTTTCTGTTCACTCTTGCACAAGAGGTATCTTGACATCCAGAATCAGAATCATTAGTGGATATTTTCTCATATTTTCTATTA
Source organism: Pteronotus mesoamericanus (assembly GCF_021234165.1). Classification (NCBI taxonomy): domain Eukaryota; kingdom Metazoa; phylum Chordata; class Mammalia; order Chiroptera; family Mormoopidae; genus Pteronotus; species Pteronotus mesoamericanus. Next base: position 5,864,140 of record NW_026555277.1, read on the forward strand.
CTATCTCCCAATCACGGGAACATCTCCCTATGCTCAGTTGTTCTTTGATATAGTCCTCATCATTGCGCTGGAGAGCAAGGCCTAAAATAGGTTGAGCTGGAAGTGTGAGTCAGCTCAGATCTGTTTTGGTTATCTCCTCCTGGGTCCAGGTGCAGCATTAGAAAGTTCTTTGTTGCATATGCCATACATACATGTATATCTTACATACATATACAGTTAAAGTGACTTTTCCCTTGACACCCTTGGATGTCAGGGTCTATGTTGATGTACTGCCCCGGGAACAGCAGAATTGAGCTTCAGTTTGGGCCTGATTTCAGTACCAAAGCAGAATTACTGACTTGAGAATCAGCTTTTGTCAACTACATCTCAATAAAGATGGGGGGAAAAAAAACAACTTTGATATCATTGTTTAAAAAAAATAAAAGAACTGGCTGCCTTTGGCTGGGGACCTGTGATCAGAGAAAGTGAAAGGGAATTTCAGAAGTTGCTGTTCTCTTGGAGGATGCACAGCACAGGCTCTGACCCCGTCAGCCAGTCTCTGGGAGAGAGTGGCGCAGCTGGGCTTTCAGCTCTGCCTTGCAGTGTTGGGCCAAACAGCAAGCTCTACCAGTGTTGCACTTTTGCTGGAATCTGGACATCTGGCCTCTAGGAAAGCTTCTGCTCACATTATCTGTGTTGGGATTATGCTCCTAAATGAACAAGAAATATATCATTTCCAGTTTGTAATCAGAACATGTCCAGTTATCAAAATGCCCATTAACGTTATAAAGCATCTATTTAGGAGAGATGGGGTAGAAACTTCACCATTGTCAATGGCAGATAGGAAAACCATGGAAAGTATTTGCTGAAGACACTTGAGGAATACTAGGTTTTATGAATTCTTATCTTCAATGTCTATTTTCCTTCCTAATCAAAACTAAGAAAAGACTAACAGATAATTTCTGCTGTGGAAGTGGCCACTTTTCTTTAGAAACGAAATTGTATCTTAACGAAGGGCGGTGGTGTAAAACTTAGAATTTGGCGGATATGCATTTCTCCTAGAAAGGAAAATCTTGAGAAAGAATTTTACCTTGTACATTATGTATAGCAAAGTTTGTAGCATTTAACTTTTTTGCTGCAGAAGTTTAAGCAAATGGCAGCCACCACAAAGAGTCCCTTCTTTTTAGGGTGAAGCAACTTGATCAAAGTAGTCTCAGTTTTTATGTTCTTCTTGGTGCAGTGATTGGGAAATGAATCTTTCCCAATACAACAAATTACAACTCATGACATGCAGTGACAAACTAGCTCTGTATTTGTCTCGTTAATCCCATTCAACGATTCCTTGATTCTTTTGTATTTTTATTTGGCCAGATTTAGTGCATCTACAATAGTATATTAATATCAACTCCCAGTTCAAGGAGTCAATTTCCCACTCATCCTGGATCTAATTCCGGTTAATTCCATTTTAAAATACCTGATCAAAATGCTTTGTGACAAGGCTGAGGGACTCTTCTTGGTTGACCAATCTAGGATTAAGGAAGAGGAAATAGCACTGATTTTCAGCATTTAAAAATCACCAGGATCACATTGAAACTTCAAATAGTGTACTTTTATGGAGGCTTAAATGTAAATTTTCAAAATTTTTATAAGTGGATGGTAGTCATGTTTCTGGAAACAACTGCAGAATTAAATGTACTTGGCCTTATATCATTACATGGAAACAATAAGTAAGTTAGGGTAGGCTTGTTAAGAAAGTACAGTTAATTGCTGCACAATTTATATTGCAACATGGAATTGGTTTAGTTTTTGTGTACTTTCATAGTAAATGCTTACATGCTCACATACAAATTTGCATTTAACAGAAGGCCTGTATTTGAAGGCTTGTGATTTTTATAGGTACACAGATACATTAAAAGTACAGCCACCTGGCCCTCTCCCTCCTCCTCTTCTTCTTCTCTTCCTTCTCTTCCTCCTCCTCCTCCTCCCCTTCCCCTCCTCCTTCTTCTTCTCTTCTTCTTCTTCTTCTTCTTCTCTTCTCCTTCTTCTTCTTCTCCTCCTCCTCCCTCTCCCTCTCCCCTCCCCCCTCCTCTCCTCCTCCTCCTCCTTCTGGCAAACTCTAGTAAAGGCATAACTTACCTAGTCAGCTTGCACTTGGGCATTGTATGGGGGTATTAATATCTTCCTTGGTCCTTTATAAGGTCTAGCTTAAAAAAACCTTTTGTTTTTAAATAAAGACTCATAGAGTCTATCTTCAAACATATGTTTTAAAAGTCTCCTAATATTTAAATATATTATCATGGTTAAGAAAATCTCGGCTAAAGGGTGTGTGCATGAGTGTATGTGTCCGTCAATGACCGTGACTGGGATTAACCTGAACTAAAGAAAATTAATTGGTCCAATTCATTTTATTATAATAAAAGCAACAGGTTTCTTCTCTCTGAATCTGCACTTGGCCAGTTTCCTGATAGAGGTTCACTAAAGCAAGTGAGTATTTCTTGTCTGCTCTGACTAAATACACTCTAATGTCCTTTTCCATGCCTTTGCTTACCTTATAAGGGCACAGCACCCAAGGTAAAAGTAGTATGTTCTTGCATTGCTAATTTTGCTTTAAAATTGAGACCAAGCACGCTTCGGGTGTGACCCCTTGAACTTCAGTTTTGACATCTGTACAAAGAGCCATATCATACCAACACTCCAGGGTGATATGAAAATAAAACAAAAAGATGCAAGTTATGTGCAAATTACACTTATTGTGGGAAAACTCAAAATCCTGGGGGAGAATAACCCCTGACATGCAGAAAGTGACCGGTCTCCTAGCAGATGGGCTCTGCCCAAGGGCAGATAAAAAGCTTAATTCAGGGTTTAGGAGTGACAATAAAGACCAACAGGCAGACACTCATGCACACACACACATTTCACAAAATTCACTTCTACTGAGTCAAAAAAATGAGTTTGTAAACAGCTATTTAATGTCATAGATCTTATTGACTTAATAGATATGAAAAATAATAAAATCCTAAAACCCTTCACTGAGATGTCAAAAGATAGTTTTAAATTACTTTTTCTTCTAGCTCTATAATGATTATGTTTCTCCCTTAGGTTAACTTAGCTTTTAAAAAACTCTTCCAAATCAAACTTTATTTTTTGGCACAAGTTGTTTTTTTCCCCGCCTCAGTCCCTTAATCAGGGATTGACAAACAAGTTGCCTTTTGAAAATAAGTTTCATACATACATTCTTTCTCCTGAAATCCTCCCACAATCCTTAGCTTTGTGTAATTTTTTTGGTTCAATTTCTCATTACATCCCCTCTTCAGTCTATTTCACTGTTCTTAAATGTCCTTACAGCTCTGCACGTGACATTGTGTATTTTTTCTTTGTTCTTGATTCTTCTTAATCCCTCTCCTTTAAAAGTTTGAGTTCAGAAATATTAAGGAAACTCCTTAATTTGTTAAGCTGGAGGATATATTTCAATGACCTTTTTATTCGGTTTCCCTCTATTCAGTTTCGAAAGTTTGGGACTTCCGTGCTACCCGGGCACAGTGCAAGGGTGAAAGAAAGCAGTCTGGCTTGTAAAGATTTGCGGGGCTGGAGAGCCCCCTCACCCCATTTTTCCCACTGGAGTAGCTTGCCAGGGCGGCCACTGGAGAGAGGGAAGGTTGTTTTCTTATCCCCGCATGCACTGGTCTGACCTGTCTCCGGAATAGGTCAGGCTGGGGCACAGCCAGTTTATGCAGCTGTTGTGGCTTAGGCGTCACAGCAGGCAGCCAGGGCTCCTTGGCCAACCGGCCCCCAGTGAACTGATAAAAATTCGCTGGCGCGGGTGAGCCATGGGGCCTTCCTTCTGGACTCTGCTGGCCCCCTGAAGGCTTTCAGATGCAAGGGGACTCCTGGATTACGCAGGCCAACTCTCAGCTGCAAGAGGGAAGCATTCTCTATCTGAGGATCACACTCTTGTCGGTCCAAACACTCAAGTGAGATACATGCTTTGTCAGATTTTATTTTAAATCACATTTATTTTTGACTGGGTAAAACACTCACTTTGTACATAATTCTAAAGATATAAGAAGAAGTACAGTAGCCCTGGCCAGATAGCTCAGTTGGTTAGAGTGTTGTTCCCGTACACCAAGGTTGAGGGTTCAGCGCCTGGGCGGGACATGTACAAGAATCAACCAATGAATGCGTTAATAAGTGGAATAACAAATTGATCTCTCTCTCTCTCAAAAAAAAGCAATTTAAAGAAAGATATCAGTGATAAGTTTTCTTCCACCTGTGTCCTTAGGGTGTCTGTGCATAAACAAGCAATTATGTTTCTCTCCCTTTAAAAAAATTCTCTCCTGCCCTTTTGCACAAGTGATTGTCTGCTGTGGAAACTGTTCTGCACCTTTTTCCTTTCACTTTAGAATATATCTCAGCAGTTACTCCATATCAGGGTCAGAAAGTCTCAGCCTTATTTGTATAGCTGCATAGTATTCTGCCGTAATGGCAAATGACTAACATTAGACCATTTCCAATCTAACAGCACCATTTGGCACATATGTGAGTTATTTGTAAAATAGTTCCTTCTTGGTAGGGACAAAGGGAATGGCATTTGTAATTTTGATAGCTTCGGTGGAATTTGGGTTTGGTGTTGAGAACAAATGGAGAAGGAATGCTTTGTGAGCTTCGAACGGGAACATGTCGCCTGTGGCTACTTCACAAGGAAAGAGACACGTGACCACTGCATGTATGTAGAAGCATAGGTTTTGAAATTTCTGCTTAGGAAGATGTCTTAACAGTGACCACACTCTGGAAATTCCTCTAATATTCAGTTATTTATCCAAATGCAACATTCTGTAAATCTAAAAAGAACTTTTTTTTACTTATTTTTTTCTCTTTTTATTCTTTTTTTCTTGCCTGCTGTTTACCTCACTTCACTGTCATCAAACATTGTACATGTTAAGCATTCTTACTTGTTTTTTTCCTATGCGGGAGAAAGTATAGCTTTATAACAATTTAGAGGCAATGTGTTCTGATTGTTTAGTTACAAAAGAGAAATTGTCTTTCAGAGTCACCACATTAGGTTTGATCTGATGAGAGGACAGATTCTGGTCCTAAAACATGGTCTTGCATTTCTAAGTTTCAAAAAGTGCTGAACCAATGTTTAGGGGTTTCTTGAGTTTGGAAAAGACTGATCTTGAATTTTATGAACTTTTTAGGGATATATATCCATTCCTTCTGTGCACAAAAGACTGTTTATATTTTTGCACATACCTCACCTCCCTCGAATCATTTCAGATTATTTTTTCTTAAATCTGACGCTTGGGAATTTGGTTGTCGTTGCTGCTGAGTACCTGGCTTACTAAGCAGGAAGTTCAAGTCTGTGAAGTGAGCCTGAAAGAACTGTGCCCCAGCTACAGAGAAGAAGAACCCTCTTCAAACCCTCCTGAGAAAACTAGAGATGCAAGCACCAATAAATAATTCTAAAGTGAATGTTTCAAGACATTCCTTTTTAGGAACTGGCCTTTCAGAAATAGGAGATTTCTGAGTTAGTGGATACAGATTTATATTTGAAAATCAAAATCTTGGTTCGATTTAAAAGGAAAACAACAGAAAAACAAATACAGGTCTTCTTTCCTGACTGTTCTTTCTGGCTGCCGGGTCCCAGAGCAGGTGGCCTAGTTCTATCAGGAGGAAGGCAGGAAGGTAGTTCTAATGCTAGAACTTTCTTTTGTACTTAGATGGAAGGCAGCTAGCTGGGAGCGCTGGGTTCTCCTCCTGCTTCCCCTCTGACTTGCTTATAGAAATCTAGAGGAGTACATTCGGGAATGTAAACAGAGCTGGTGTTAAGACCAGCTGCATGTCCTGGCTGGTGTGGTTTAGTGAATTGGGTGCCAGCCTGTGAACTGAAAGGTCAACTGAAAGGTCACCGGTTCGATTCCTTCTCAGAGCACATACCCGGGTTGCAGTCCAGGTCCCTGCTTGGGGGCCTGTAAGAGGCAACTGATCAATGTATCTCTTGCGCATTGAGTTTTCTCTCCCTATTTCTCTCTCTCTAAAAATAAATACATAAAATCTTAAAAAAAAAAAAAAACAGCTGCAAAGAGCTGAGAGGAATTAAAAGCAGCTTCCCCCCCTCCCTCAGCTCTCTGCATAATTTGGATTGAATCAGGCCTGTAATTTGTGACATCTGATTACTACCTGCAGAAGTATGTGGCTATCCACTTAGGAAGGAGGAGGGTGTGGGGAGAGTTAATCCCAATGAGAAAAATTTTGATTGTTTGTCAGGTGGCTGGGATGTTCTCAGCGGAAATTTAGACCACAGAAAATAAGGGGTTTGCAGGCTCGTAAGCAAACTCAGGTTCCCTGACACGTGGTCACGTTACTGTCATCCACACAGGTAAAGGGCAGCAGCAAGCAGAGGCTTCTCCACGGGACTGGCTCCATGTCAGGGAGCAGGGAATTCGGTGGGAAAGCTGTGCTTTTTCTTCTGGTTTGTAGGTTTTCAACTTTGTAAAATAAAAAGGGATCCATAGGCGAAATTCAACATTCCATTTCATGATTCCCACTTGAATGGGATCTCTGTGTCTGTATTTGTTGGTTATATTTTGGAAAACCGTGGAACTTCTGGCGGCGTCCTTTCTGACCATTTCCAAAGGGGTACACCCACTTCAGGAAGACCCACCAGAGCAGAGTATGCTTTGGGAAGCTATCCAGTGCGGAGCCCTTCCAGGTGGTAGATTTGCTTGGCTTTTATGCCGACAGGGCGCATCCGGGACTTGTGTGGGCGCGACACACATTTATCAGGGGGCAGTAAGATGTCAACTTCTACAGTTTCTTACTAGAAGCCAATGTCTGCTTGTGGTCACTGGCCTTGCCAAGCTCCGAATACTTGCTGAGTTTTTGTCTGAAAGAAGGCGGCAAGTGGAAGGCTTAGCATCAGGTTAGAAACTGCAGAGCCAGGCTCAAGAGAGCAGAGCCAGGGGTGGTGATGGGGGGAGACGTAGGGGTATTGCAAAGCCTCCTGTTATACAGCTAGAAGGCCAGGGTGGACACTTAAGGTCTGGCTTGTGTTGGAGTCAGCTTCCGGGCTTTTCACTGTGACCTTTTGGGGCTTTGACGTCTCTCTGTCTTCTTTTTGCCTGTGAATGGTGTCAGCTGGCAGTCTCAGGGCATTCCTGAACATAAAACCACTTGGTGGCTGGAGGCCACTTTATCTTGCTTTCATCAGAGGCCCACTAAGTGGTCAGTAGAGTGTGGGGACATATAGCTCTCCTGGAGGTCAAAGCAAAGTACTCATTACCAGGCACACCCTTGTGTCATGTTGTCTGTCCTTTGTAGGTGAACTGAAGCTAAGCCACTGTACAACCTTTTATTCCTAATGGGGCACCAGCATATACTTGGGAAGATAAGGAGAGGAACAATTTCCTTATTACAAAATACCAACGACAGAGAGGACCAAATTTGGTCTGAATCTTTGTTTGCTGGCTAACTTGCATCATTCTATTGAATTACTATAATTTAATGTTACTAGCTTAAACTAACGATTTTCCCCTGAAATGAATCCTTTTTTACATTATGGAAAACACAAATTAAATTCATTAGGAAGGACAATGACTATCCTTTGCATTCAAATTTCTGGTACTTGGAAAATCCTTTTGGGAAAACTTTAGGAAAAATAGAACTGCCACTCACACTGTAGTTTATAGGAAACAGTGTTACTGGGGCGAGTTGGAGCTTTTTGTAGGAATGTTTGAACACCTCCCTATCTCCAGCCCTTGTTCCCCCAAAACCCTTTGAAAATAGCCGCCTTCTCTTTCACAAAGGCCTATATGAGCTGACCTTAATCAAAAAGAGGGAGGTCAGTCACGAATGTTGTCCCCCGTCCTTTCCTGTCTTCCCTACCCCTGTCCCGCTTCCACGTGGCTCACCCTCATCTTGTGCACCCCAACTCCGCGCACACACGCCTAACACCAAGCTCCATCTTATTCACATCGTGACTCATCCAGCTACCCCTCCCAAAAGGCCCCTGGGAGCTGACAGCTTAACAAGGAGAACAAATCCCTAATGGCACAATTCCGGTAGCCACATCGGGAAGGTTTTTGGGAGGGGGAAGGGGTAGTGCCTGCCGCCCCTCAGACCACACGTCAGAGGATGCTGTCTTCACTGAGGATGGGCAGGGCTAGTCCTGCGACGGGGGAGCTCCTTGCGTCTGCCAGGGCGTGACCTCATTGAGCTACCGCAGGGCCAGGACAGGTGGGACTCAGGGCATCCTCCACTGCAGGTGGCCTTTCCACACTTCCCATGAGCCAGGGAAAGGCCTTGGCTTATGTCCTTTGGGCTTCCTGGCAAAGAAGAAAGACACAAAGGGTCTGGTGTGGCCTAGGACCATAGACAGGGTCCTAGACTGTGGGGCCCATCTTGCCTCGGAGCTCAAAACCCTCCACAAGGGGCAGACGTCTGATCTGGGCTCTCATGTCTCTCGTGGCTCCTGGACAGTTGTTAGCAGTCAGGACAGTGAAGCTGCCCTCAAGAAGACGAGGAGCCGTGAGCATCCATAATGGATCCACTGGCTGGGAGAGCTTCTGGAAGGTCAGACTCCCAGACTCTCAGTGCTGGGTCTTGGAGAGCTTCAGAAACACATTGCTTTGGAGGACGTAAGCCACGAGGGACCCCATGGATTGGCTGGGATTTATTCCACCTGCGACCTGTGGGGTTCAGAAACAGCCCATTGTGTCTGTGGACAGTGACATGATCTCAGATTCCTGCTCAGCCTCCAAAGTTGACACTTAGACTTGATTGATGTTTTGTAAGTATTAGGTAATAGCAGTGGTCACATCTAGAAAACAGCCCACGCCTCCCTCAGGCCCGCTCAGGGGGAGGGTGATGGGGGAGTCGTTGCCAGAGGTGGGCTTACCGGAGAGCTAGCGAACCTGCAGTGCCAGGGTCCCTCACTGGTGGGCCCTTGCAGGTTCTGGGAGGGGCCCTAACCATGTCTTCATGTCATTGTGTTTTTACAAATGTTGCAAGATTTATTTCTCAAGAGGGGCTCCCTAAATAATTAAAGCCTCGGGCCCATTTCCTTGCTCATTTAGGGTGAAAAGATAGAAGTGAGGAGAGATGGGTTCCCTATGGCAGGAGTGTGGGCCTGGCACAGCCATGTGTGAGAGAATAATAATAATAATAATAATAATAATAGTAATAATAATAATAATGCTCAGTTAGCCTCCACTAGTGTCTTGGACTTTTGAGTTTCCAGGATGCTTCCTCATTTCTTCTGTCTTATCTTGTTTACTATGGAGCCCACGTCTGGGCCTGGCACCCCAGAGTTGCTGAGAATTTACCTTTGTGACCCCAATACCACACAGCAGCCTCAGTCCTTGCAAGGAGCTCCAGGGAGGAGTCCTCGCTTGACTCCTCCCAGGAAGACGAGGACCATCCATCCACGCAGTGCACGTGGGCAGGTGGGTGAGACCCTTGCATTTTGGGGACCTCAGTTCCCTCAGATGTAAAGGTTGCATCAGGCAGTTTTGAGATGTTTCTTGTAGGTCTCTGAGATGGTCACTGTGACCAGGCTGCTTTCCCTCTCTGAACTTCATTATCCCTCCCCCTGAAAAGCGAACTTTTGGTGAGGAGAAGGCTGCAGTGCCTCCCAGCTCAGGCAGGCTGTGGCAGCCACGTCCTGTTTCAGGGGACAGTAGGACCTCCAGGCGACTTGGGAATCATGGCAGGGGCAGAAAGGTCCCGAGGCCCCTCGATGCCTTAGAAGCGGTGCAACTCCGGTCGCATCTCTGGGAAGAAGGATGCCCTAGTGCCGGAACAGAGAGGGTGGGAGCAGAAGCTTGCTGCGCCATTGAACAGGGGGACACGCTGGCTCTTCTTTCCCATCCAGGTGGGGAAACGCATCCAGGTGGGGAAGGGCAAGCTTTCTGGTACCTTCTGTTACAGCGGTGGCTTCCAGATGAGACTGGAAAGGCCTGGGGGTCTTGTTTAGAGAGATTTCCCTTAAGTTAGAATTGCTTAAGCAAGACTATAAATCACCTGTGCCCAGACCTTTTCCTCTGTGCTCAGAAAGGGACGCATGAGCTTTCTGGTGTCTGATTAAGTCAAAGGTAGAAACTGGGCCCAGAGAGAAATCGGACAATGGTGCCTTCACCCTTCACTTTATCTGATTCTGCTGACGTATCTTTAAATTAAATCAGCTGCCTCTAGTTCTCAGAAACTCAATTGGACAAACAAGATTTTTTTTTTTGCTTCTGAGTTAAAATACACACATAAATACTTACAAATAAAAAATAACATTTGTATCAATTAAATTTTCCTGTGCAAAACAGAGTTTGTGAGAAAACTTGTAGAGATTAAACAGGAGATAATTTCAAATCCAGAAACTTTTGGGCCATAACTTTGCTAAGAAGCATTTTAGAAACTTGGAAAGAATGTAAGAAGTATTTTTTGCTGCATTAAAGTAATTCAAGGCAAGCTGTCATAGCCTATTGAGAAGTTTTTAATATTTTTCCCCTCGATTTTTTACACCTTTGTTTTGGTGGAGGAAAATTCTTTCAAAAGTCGATATTTACATGATTTTTATGGTGTATATTCTGAAAATAGACAATGATTCATTCAAATGCTGCAATCCTTAATTGCAACGACCAAATGATAAAATCAACAATGTAAAGTGCATTGTAAAAATTTGTTTTTTTTTTGTTTTATTTTGTTTTTGGTTTGAGGAAATTTTAGATATAAAATATCCACACTAATATTTACTGCTCTTTTAAAATAAAATAGAAGTGAACATTATATAATAAAAAACATCAGGAAGAGAAACTATACACCTTTATATATTCTAAATAATAAGTACTACTGTTTACTGTATGAAAGACTTTGTTTCTGTATTTCTTAATGACTATCCTGGACTCAGATCAAATGGACTGCAGCTTTGAACCTTGAATGGCAAATTAAAATTTTCATTTGATAAAAGAGAAAGTGGCTACTTTACCTATAGATTAAAGAAATCTGATCTTAGCTCTATTAGTCAACATTAGAATTTTTGTTGAGTAACTCCATACAAATCAAAACAAATCAAATTATCGATTGCCCTTCCCATATCCATAAGCAAATCTTTGATTTATACTGCCACATGAACTGGGTTCCAACAGGTTGGAAGAAGTTGTATTTGTGAGCATTATGGCATAATTTATTTAACATAGTTTGAATAACAAGCTTCTGTATGACTTGAGATAGCTGGCATTTAAAATGCTTTGCCAAGTTTGGGGTGGCGAGCAGTACTGGATCTGAGTATTTGATTTCCTCTCTTTTTCTTTTTTCTTTTTTTAAGGAAGTGCTAGTTGAGATTCGAAGAAGAGTTGTTATTCTGTTTTAACTATATAAAAACATTAAAACATTTTAGCAAATGCAAAAATACACATGCTTCAGTTTACAATATTGAGACATCCTGGGTATTTTAATAATATTTCCATTCTAAAGTAGCAAAAGCAGACATACTTTTCAACCGCCTTCATACAGAAGTTTACACTTGCTGATTAAAGTAATTTGAACCCTTTGGAAGGACACTCCCACTGTTTTTCATGCTGCTAATAAAGGAGTTTTTTAAAAAAATATTTATAGGCAGAGTACTATTGTGATTATAAATAGTTGTTCAGAGGGATTTTAAACATCAAAATGAATATAAGTTTGTATGTGTAAAAGAAAATGAAATCACCAAATGCTAAAACTCACCTTCAGAATGACATTCTGGAAGTAATATAATACATTCCACTGAAATTATTTGTATTAATAATGTTTAAAGACTCTGTTGTATAATTCACTTTGGATATTTGAGATTAAAAATATACCTTTAGAATTTGGAGAAAATGGAACCTGTTGTTATTTGAAAGGAAGCGGGACCAGCAGAACAGGACATATTCTGGAGAGCCTGTATTCCAAACATTCTTCAAATGCTGCAGATTCTGTATATTTTCTCACAAGTCCTTTGTGAAGTTGATTTCTCACATTAGGTAAAAAAGATAATTTCTCTAGAAGCCAAGTAAATCCCAAACTCCAAATTTACTAGCGGGGTAGGTTATAATTTAGACTTGCTTTTATTCAATAGTGGGAATTTTCTAATGAAGGAAATGTATTTAAGAACCAATTTAAGAAATTATAGCACCCACTTTGTTACATCGTAGTTGGATTTTTATTCTGTTATAGCCCCAAAAGCTGTCAAATTACCCAAAGGAAACAATGAGTTTCTCAAAACACACACACACACACACACACACACACACACACACACACACACACACAAACACACACACACAAAAGGAAAAGAAAAAGAAAATATTCAGAGATGCTGCAACTTACAAAACAATTGTCCCTGGGAAGATTTGTGAAGCTTTAAATACAACTGAATATTAATTCTATCAGATCTAGTTGACTTAAACGCTAGGATGGATCAGGAGCTGATTTTTGGCATTCCTTCATTTTTCCACTCTTTTGTTCACTTGACACACAGCTTTTATACACTGGCTTTGCGGCAACCATTGGCGTGATCTCTGAACAATCTGTTTGAGGAGGAAGGGTCCCCTCCAACCAATAGCCAGAGTTTTAATTAAATACGGTTCATCCTGTCGATCTCAAGCAACTGAAGGAATAGCTGTTGGCAAAAAGGTACCAATGAGCTTATGCTCGCTGGCATTAATAGGGCAAAGAATCTTCTTGGTGGTGAACACACATACACAGGTGCCCCCCAATGTTGGCATTATTATGATTTTTAAAGTTAAGAACAATCCCAGCAAAGTGACAGTCCTGTCTCTGGAGCTAGACCCTGTATGGCATTAGAAGGGACATGCAGGTTGAAGAAATTATTTTGTTTATGAATTCAGGTTACATGTCCGGCCAGACTGGCTGGGAGAGAAAGGCAAGAGAGGTGTAACTTTAAGCACACACTGATTTGTTCTTATTACATAACAAAAGTCTATTTCTTTATCATGTTATCATTCAGTTAATAAAAATTAGCTACAATAACAGCATCAACTTAAAAACCCCTCAAAGTCCAGGGGATTTTCTTTCACAATGAACATGAATACTGTTCAGAAATACAAACAGTCAAAGGATAACTTTAGGTCTGAAAGAGAAACCTGGCAAGGGTAATTGAATAAGCCTGGGTCCCTTGACTGTGTCATGGTGAGGGCAGTCAACATGTCATAATTAGGTTTATTGAGGGCCATTCCAACAATCTGCTTCTATTCTTCCTGCCTTATTGTCCACAGCTAGGCAAATAGCCAAGGGACAAAAGGAATCAAGTGCTGACAAAACATGAAAGAGGAAAAAGATTTAGCTGCTTTTATCAAAGAAACTGAGAAGGACTTTGTGTAAATAAAATAAGTGACTGGCCAGCCTGCATTTAGGCAATGCCGTTTTCATTAGAATTAATTCTTGACATATTGGAAGAGTTCCAAGGGAAGGATTTCTACTTCTGACAAGTTTAATTTGTAAATTAAAAACAGTTGGTTAAACATGAGCCTCCATCAACAAAACTTAACCAAAGCCATACACGGCAAAGACCTAAGCAGGTGAAAAAGAGAATTACTTTGAAAACAAAGTCTTCCCCCAAATTATGCAAATTCTTATTACTTCATAACGCATGTTTCCCATTGAAGCCTACAGCAGGGTGTCTGCTCTGAGAGGTTTGTTTAGATCGCATTTTCTTCCCCTTTAAGCCTCTTTAGTTGACATAACACTTACTCTGGGCTGGTTTTCCGGAGAAGTGGTGGCGAGCTCCGAAGTGGCTGCCTTATATTTTTTGCAAAGTCAAGCTCATGCAACTTCCGTAAGTCCACACATTTCAGGACAGCCTGCTTTGCTTTTGCTTCCCTGAAGGTGAGAGTTTCTTCTTCTATGCTTCTGATTCCTAACTGGTGTAAACAGTGGAGGCTGCTATGCCGTGTGTCCTGAACTAAATGGTCACCAGGTCCCAGGTCCATGCTGTTGGGTAGGGGGGTGGCATGCAACGCTGGCAGCTTGGTTATGACGTATTGATGGAGAGAAAGTGAGAACCTTCACTTTGTAGAGGGACCCAGATGGCATCCTGACAGGCTTTCACTTAAGTCTAGGATAGCCCCTTAATGGAACAGTATTTGTGAGGTTGGGACAGCTTCTCTGTTGCAGTTTTGCAGCTTGCAGGTTAAGCTTCATGGAGGGGTCTTTCAAAGGGACCTGAACTTCAGAGCACTTTTTTTTTTTTTTTTGGGGTTGCACAAATGGACGGTGGTTAGAGAAGAGAATGCTGTCATGAAGTATTTTTCCCTTGGGAATATGCGTTTTATTTGGGTATCAAATGCCCCTTAGTTCTATTGAGAGTTACATTGGAAATAAGAAACCTATCACTTGGGTAGCTTCAGTGGTGAGGCTGCTTAGATTTTAAAACTTCCCATTGCTTCATCTGACATCAAGGTACATGAGAGATTTACATTACCGCATTCCTTGGCACTTGAAATTAAAGTGGAAAAAAATTTCTCATCTCAAAGAATCATATTATTCCCTCCGATGGCAGGTGCGAAAAACATTTTCAGAGGTGTAAAGCCCTAGGCAAATGCAAGATATGAGCATTATCATCAGCGTATTATTACCATCGGCATCAGATTATTGCTGGGCTTGAATGGAGTTTATCAATGGCTGTATTTATGTGACTATTGCTTCTGGGGAAGCATTGGAACATGTGGTCTAAACACCTTTTTTTTTTTTTGTGCCTCATTAAGCTGGATTTGCAGTGCCTTGAAGTTTATTCCACTTGTGGATTTTGGTAAAGAAAGTGCAGCACATTGGATTGCCTAAAGCTAGTTCTGCACCAGATATAACTGATTTTTGAAAGGTGTGGCAGCTAAAAGACCTGGCTTTTTGTCCCAGGCCATCTCTACTTAGCTGTGTGACCAAAGGAAGCTCGCTAGCCCTGCTGATCTGGATCCCTCTGAAGTGGGGATGATCACACGCGCTCCACTCCCTCAAAGAATTGTTGTGATGAACATGTTCGAAGTTCTCAACAAACAGTACATTTTTTACTTATGATCTGCTCATTGCTTTTGCAGTCACTGAAACGAGATTTGGTAGCCAATCGATTTGTGTTAAAGCTTTCTCAGATTACTAAGAATTAAGTGGACCTTTCTGTGGTGAGACCAAAAGACATTGAAATAATTCTGTGTCCAGGACATAGGGGACCTACTTGCTGAGATAACATTGCTTTATTGAAAAGCGGCACACTGGGGCATATCTAGCAGAAAAGTGGTATGGGAGACACTGCCTGTAAGGGTTTGGATTTGGGCAAAATAAGCCTTTTGATTTCCACATTGTTCCGATGCCTGTTGGCTCATGTCACCAGATTGGAAGGGCCAGCGGGCCAGGAAGGAGTTTCTCTGGAAGGAGGTGGAGATCTATGCAGACTGGCTGACTCTCTGACATTTATTTGCTGCCCTTTTTTTTTTGCTCTTATTTTGGCAACTATGAGCCAGATGGACAAGCTCATGGAAAATAGGGCCAGTGAAGAGAACATGCTTTTGATTTCTTCAAAGATAAGGGAGAGCTTTTTCTCTCTTTTAAAACAGTAGTGGCAATTCTGTGTGCACAAATTCAAAACTGGCAGCTCACTTTTGGAGATGGATGGAAACATTTGAACAAGGACCTTCCTTGTTACGTCATTGAGAGTAACATAAGCTCTGTTTACCAGGGCATCCACCAAAGAGAGGTCCAGGCGATGGTCTGAATGTTATGTCTACCAGAGGCCAACCATCCACTTTGTAGCTGGGCACCAAGGATGCTATCTGAGCTCTGGCTAGGATGAAAATTCACCAGGACTGAAATTCTTTCTTAATCACCAACCTCTCCAAAAGCAGAATGAGGAACAGGGGAAACGTGGCTTACTATTTCACTCTGTAATCACTTATGATTTGAGCTCTATTTTACCTTGTGCTGACCTCTGATGCTGTTGGTGTGCTCACTCTAAGGTTGCAGCTACAATATTACAAGGAGACAAATGATGACGGTGGCCACTAAGTAGTGCTTTCTCTGGGAGAAATGGAAACTGCCGCCTATGTAGACAGACAGACAGACAGACAGACAGACAGATAGATGTGTTTTATTGTTTTAGGCTCAAACTAAATTCTCCATACTGAAAAGAGTTAGTGAAACATCAATAATTTAAGCAGAACTATTTACATCCAAAGGAATTATGTTTTGAGCTCTGGGACATTTTTTTTTCTTCATGAGTTACATTTTGTCCCCGCATTTTAAGGTCGTAACATTTTCCCTCCGTGTTAAATTTCAGACTGAAAAGACTTTATCTCAGGCGTGTTGTTGAACTCGGTCCTCAGAATTTCAGTGTTGAAATATGGGATTAAAAATGGTGAATGGATTTGCTAATTAAGTGCAGCTTTTTTCTTTTCTTTTTTGAAAGGGAGGTGTGGGAGGGGGATGTGGCCACGGCTCATGGATTTTGTCTTATTATTTATTTTCTGTTGTCGCTGTTTGTAGACTTTTTTTTTTTTAATTTGTTTACTCTTGTTTGTTTGAACTAATCACTACTTAGCGAAAAGTCCTCTCGGGACTGTCTCCCCTTCCCCGAGCCTTTAGCTGTGGTGACCATTCAGGCATAAAAACGTGCTTATCTGCAAATGAATGGCAGCTCTTTGCTTCATTAAAGCCCCTTTCTCTTTTGGCACTCGCATTGTGACCCTTTGATATTAATTCAAAGGGCAATTAAAGAATGCGGCCCATCTTTGAAGTGAGGCATTCCGGGCGAGGGTAAGGATGAACCTGGGCCTCTGATGGACTGTGTGTATTCAACGGGCCTTTTCAAGGCAGTTTGAAGTGAGTCAAAGAAAATGGGCAGGAGAAGGTCAAAGAGAAAAAAGGGGCTAAAGAAACAGTCTGTATTTGTTCGGAGTATTAGCCAAGCAAACTGCAAATAGCAACAAAATGAAACAGTTAATAGAGCAGCCAGACAGAGCCATGTCAATCACTTAACTTGAACAGCATCAGGCCTACTAGGCTCCCTCCACTGTGTTACCTAATTATCTTGGGAAAGGCAGTAACTGGAAGTAATAGTATTGTATTTCTTTCTGCTTACTGCTCAGAAAAGGTGATAAATACTCACTGCTCCGTAATTATGCAATATATATACATAAAGGAGTAGGGGGAGGGTGGGACGGGGCTCAAGGGGGGTGGGGGCTGCATTGAAGTTGAGTTCCTAGTAAAAGGGCCAAATATGGCACAAATATGGCATTTTCAAACATTAGCATTCTGCAGGATCACTTAACTCGTTTCATCTGGAGCTGGCTGAAATATGCATGATTTTTCTTAACAGCCCTTAAAGACAAACACGTTTACCCATCTAGGAAAGTTCTTTTTTGAGGGGAAAAAATTAGCCCTCAAAAGCTGCGCTTGAACAGTATGGAGGATTTGGCTGGCCATCCTTGTGCACCCGCGGAAAGGAGGAGATGCAGAATGAAGTGGACCACTCAGCTCCTCCCTGTCCCCGATGTGCCTGGCTGTTGACACACCCTGGGGGCGGGTGGAAGGTGGCCTTGGCGGGAGGGAACCCTCTGTAACAGGACTGGGGGTTCGAGATGCTACCTAGAGGGCTGGGGGCGGGAGGCGGGACCGCGGGGCTGGCAGCGGGCTGGCTGGGTCTCTATTAGCACGGTGGGGACGGATAGTTTTGGGTTGCACTTTTGTTGCTGATTATAAAAACAAAACAAAACAAAAGGACAACATCAACGAAGCACTTCTTTTGAAAGTGTGAGCAGATTTTTAAAATGTTTCTTGACTCACCCAGGGGAACTGGGAAGAAAGGGGGAAGCCACAAGCACCCGTGTACATATCTGCAGATAGGTCGACAGACTGCGCCTGTGAATCGCAGAGTATGGCCAGGTTTCAAGAGGCTCTGGAGGACTCTGTTCGGATTATTCACAACATGCGCTGTTGTAGACGTTTTTGTTTGATGTTGCTTTTGTGCATAATGGGTTTTGTTGGGAGGAACAGTAATAAATGTGAAGGATCTGTTATGCAGCTTTTTGACAAACTATTCCAGAATGTAGCTATTAATATACAAGTCTCTGCCTTTGTAAAAAGCCCATATTGAACTAAGTCCTCAGTTGCTCTGCCTTTTAACACACCAACCACACACTGGTGCCTTAAAACTGTCTCTTTTTAGAGAGAGATCCTGATTTGGGGGGGGGGGGAAGGGTCACCCAAGGTGAATTGTATACAAAAGTAAGAAAGCAAATTATATGGTTAATTTTTAAACATATTGATAACTCCACTTACTTTGTATAGTCAATTCATAAATTCTCAGGAAAAAAAAGTTAACAGAACAATGTTTGCAGGGCTAACGAGGCATTTCCACCACGGACCAGCCAATAGAGCAGCAGTTGCTTAACTAACAAGAACCGACTATGAATTTGTAAATTTCCTTAGGTGTCTTGCGAGAAAAGTGCTGCAAACTGCCCCTCCCCCAAAATAATGAAATTTAATTAAATAATAATTGCTAAAAAAAGGGGAAACAGGCATAGAACAAGCTAGGATATTTTCACCAATAGTAACCATGAAACTTTAGAAAGAGGACTTACTTTTTTTTCTCAGTAACTTTGATACGCTGTTTCTCTTTAGTGTTAAAAATACATAGTTCATTCTGACGTTCTTTTTTAGAATGATTACAAGTCACAGTATCTGCAAATCTTCGGGAATGTCTATGACCTTAGAATACTGAACCGTTGCTGTGACTTCAGATCAAAATCAGCTGGAGGTGGGAAAGAAACTGGACTTTTGCTTTTCATTGTGTTCCTCCCCCTCCTTCTGGGTGATTTGCAAATGCCACCGACTTTTACTCTTCCAGACTCTCTTTTTTTCCTACTCTCTTTCCCTCACAAACCCCACTGGTTGGTTGCAAGAAGTGAAGGCTGAGGAACAGTGGAGATGAAGAACTATTTGCTTTCCTTTCTGTTTCCCACTGTAACTTTGCCCGCTTTCCTGAACTATCAGAATCGCGTGCCATCTCCAGGGGAGGCTGTGGTTCTGAAGTCAAGATCAATGTTACCATTTGCTCTGCCTGTACCTTGGCCAATTTAGATCAAAAAAGCTGAATGTAGCTTACAGAGCACAGTGATAGCTATTATACTTGTACATACAGGTTCAAAACCATATGTTTTCATAGGTTTACAGTGCAGTGAACCCAATTCTGTCAGTTCCTGAGCTGCTCCCCAGAGGTACATAAGGAATTCCTGGAATGTGTCTCATCTTTGGGATCTCCTGGTGTTAGTTGTTCCCCCAACTCAGGGTTCACAGTCAGCCCTTCAAAGTGCCAGACAGATGGCAACAAAGCAACAATCAAAATGCACTTCCTATTTTTTAGCTAAGGACGCAGACGTTTAGAGAGGCTGAGTAACACAGCTTGTAAAAGGCAGAGCAAGGCTGGGAACCCAGGTTGCCTGACTCCAGAACTTGAACTCTTTAATGTCCCACTGTGCAATGGTCTCTTAGTTTCTGGAAAGGCAAGTGCAGTAAGAAAGTGTTGAGGAGGGATCCAGTTTTCAGGGAGTGTGCCTAGCGCCTGTGCCACTGGCAGGCCTATGGAATGGGACTGATAATAGTGTCTGCCTTATCAAATGGTGATAAAAATTATGTGAGAGAATCCACAGGGGCAGAAGTTCCCTTCAATAAGCAGCATGTATTGTCTGTGTTCATCTTATTTGTGGGGTGTGGCTCTAAGGTGGGTTTCCCAGGAAGCTAATAAAGCTTAAACGTTAGGGCTTTTTATGTGCACAAAACCCAGAGAGTGCTGGGAGTTTGCTGAGTGCTGTAGAATGTTCTAGGTAAGAATGTCTCTCTCCTTACCTAGAGGGTGTGTTTCTGTTAGTCGCCTCCAGAGAGGCACACAAAAGGGAGTGCCGGTAACTTTGATTTTTTCCCTTCATTCTAGACAAGTATTTACTCTGTGCCTGGATTTTGTATTTGTCAACTTATATTCTTTTTAAAAGAGAGGGTCCCCCCAAATGTAGATCAGCCACAGGTAGCTGCCAGCCCTTCGAACAACTAGGAAAGCATAGAACCTGAGGAACAGGAATTCATTCTAAAGCAAGAGTAACAGAACCTGTATGAGTGAAGAGAGATGAGGACTTGTTCAGAAATCAACCAGACTGTGTTATGAGAAATACAATAGTCAGTACAAGCCAACACCATTTGAGTCCAGCGCCTGTTCTGCCAGTTACTGGAGAGAATAATGATTAATAAGATACGTTCCCTCCTCTCCAGGGGCCTATTGTCTGGGGAGAAGATGGTCACGTGAGCGGATCATGCTGGTCTAATAGGTTGAAGTGCTTTCAAAAGTCCATGGCACTGTGGGAATGCAGGGGAAGGTCGTCTGGCCGTCCCCAGTTTAGGGATGCTCCCAGGAGGAGAGGATCTCAGAGGTGAATGTCAGAGGGTGACTGGGATTTGACCAGCACGAAGAGGATTAAAGATGAAAGGCATTAGGAGCCGAGGGAACAGCATGGGCAAAGGCGTGGAGCAGTTGGACGCCCAGTGTTTGTGGGGATTGGCAAAGAGCTAAAGACAACACAGGGTCTTGTCACCAGCGTTGCCATCCGTCTTTTAAAGGCAAAAGTAAACCTTTTTTCTCCCTCTCTTATGTTCTGTTAAAAATGAGCAATTGATATACTCGAAAACACAACCACGTTTTCAAATGCTGGGTCGGTCACTTTAACAGCCCAGCTTTACTGAGATATAATTAACATATAATTGTGTAAGTTTAAGGTGTACAACGCATTCATTTGATACACTTATATATTGTAAAGTGCTGATTTGGTGTATTTATATATTGCAAAATGATTATGAACTTAATGTTAGCCAACACCTGTATCACATCACATAATATTTCTTTTTTGTGGTGTGAATATTGACGATCTACTTCCTTAGCAACTTTCAAGTATATGATACAGTCTTATTAACTACAATTACTGTTATGTATGCTAGATCCCCAGACCTTACTCATCTTTCAGCTAGAAATTTGTACCCTTTACCCATATCTCCCCTGACCCTTCCCCAGGCCTGGGTAAACACCATTCTGTCTCCTTTTCGAGTTTGGCTTTTTCAGATTCCATATGTAAGTGAGATCATGCAGTATTTGTCTTTCTCTGTCTGACTTAGTTCACTTAGCATAAGGTCCTCAAGGTTCATCCATGTTGTCCCAATAGAAAAGAAAATGAGTTTTATACACTTGGGTTTTTAAAAATAATGGGACAGAAAGTTCTTGTACTCTGAGGGGCCATTTTGCAGGAACATTTTTGGGGAGGAGCGGAGCCAGGTGAACAGACACGGGAAGTCCTCTGGAATGTACGAGCCTAACTCTGACTCTGCCTTCATGCTTTCCTCAAGGAGGTAGTCTGAGCATGCAGTTACAAACTCATCAATTTTTTCTAGTTTCCTTAGGTTTGTGACTATACATTTATTTTTTGAAATTATCATATAGTAAAATAGATCTCTTTGGATTTTTTGTGTTGAGGTGAAGGTCATATGACAAAAAATTAACCATTTTAAAGTGAGAAATTCAGTAGTGTTTAGTACCTTTATAATGCAGTGCCACCACCAGCTCTATCTAGTTCTAAAACATTTTCTTCACCCTGGCTGGTGTGGCTCAGTGGATTGAGTACCGGCCTGCAAACCAAAGGGTGGCTGGTTTGATTCCCAGTCAGGGCACATGCCTGGGTGTGGGCCAGGTCCCCAGTAGGGGGCGTGCGAGAGGCAACCACACAGTGATGTTTCTCTCCCTCTCTTCCTCCCTTCCCTGCTCTCTAAAAAGAAAAAAAAATAAATAAAATCTTAAAAAGGAAAAAAAAATTTCATCAACCCCAGCAGGAAACCCTGTGCCCATTAAGCATTGCTCCCCTTCCTCCCTCACCTAGCAACCACCAATCTGTGTTCTGTCTCTGTGATTTAACTATTTCATATTGAAAGGAATTATATGTGACCTTTTAAATCTGGCTTCTTTCACTTAGCCTGTTTCAGAAGTTCATTCAAATTGTAGTATGTGTCACTCCTTCGTTCCTTTTTATGGCTGAATAATATTCCATTATATGCATATACCACAACGTGTTTATTCATTCATCCGTTATTGAACAGTTGGGCTGTTTCTACCTTTTGGTTATTATGATTAGTGCTGCTATGACTATGCATGTACATGTAATTGTTCTTTTTTGGAATAACACATAATTCCTGTATGTGTTACAATCAGGGTGCCGTATAGTTCTATCACCCTTCCAAAATTACCTTGTGCTATCCCTTTGAAATCATACCCCCCACCCCGACCCGATCCTGGCGGCCACTGATCTGTTCTTCATCAATGTAGTTTTGTTCTTTTAAGAACATCATGTAAATTGAGTTATAGAGTATATAACTTTTTGAGACTGGTTTCTTTGACACAGTATATTTATTTTGAGATTCATCCAAGTAAGCAAATCTGTCAATATTTTATTCCTTTTTATTTGCTGAATAGTATTCTAGCGAATGGATTTCTAGCACCAGTTTATCCATTCACCTGTTGAAGAACATTTAGGAGATGTCCAGATTTTGTTTATTATGAATAGAGTCGGTATAGACATTTGTGAAAAAGTACTGTGCGAATACAAATTTTTATGTCTCTAGAGTGAATGTCTGGGGGTAGGGATGCTAGGTCATATGTTAAGTGCATGTTTAAGTTTATAAGACACCGTTCAACTGTTCTCCACGATGGCTGCGCCATCCTGCATTCCTCCAGCAATAGGTGCGAGTTCCAGTTGCTCTGTGTTGGTGCCAGTTCTTGGTCTTGTTAGCATTTTTTACGTTAGCTGTTCTGAACAGATGCCTAGGGATATCTAATCATGGTTTAATTCATGTCCCTAATGGCTGGTGATACTGAACAACTTTTTATGTGTTTATTTACCATCCAAATGTCCTTTTGGGGAAAGTCTGTTCTTTCGCTCATTTTTAATTATTTTTTTTCCTTATTGATGAATTTTGAGAGTTCTTTTTATTTTTAGATTCCTTTTTGGATCAGTCAGTGATTTGCAAATATTTTCTCTTAGTCTTTAGCTTGTCTTTTTTGTTTTTTGTAACAGTGACTTTTGCAGAACAAAAGATTTTTATATCAATGAAGTCCAATTTTTTTGTTTTTTACTTTATACTTGCGCATGTAAGTATCATATTTAAGAAGTTCTGTATAGTTCTGGTCAAGAAGATTTTTCTCCTGTAAAAAACAGATTTTACACTTACGACTAGGATCCATTTTCAGTTAATTTCTGCATGTGGTTTTATGTTTAAGGCAGTGTTGGTTTACTTATTTATTTTTTTGTGTGTGAGTGTCCAGTTGTCTCCACATGATTTGTTGAAAGACTATTCTTTCTCCACTGAATTGTACTTGCACCTTTGTCAGAATCAGTTGGCCATATTTATGAATCTAGTTCTGAACTCTATTCTGCTTTATTGATTTACATACCTTTCCATTTGCTAATACCATAATGTGTTGATCACTTCATTTTTGCAGTAATTCTTGAAATCCAGTAACATCATTTTTCCAACCTTTTACAAAATTGTTTTTAGCTATTCCACTGCTTTTTTAACATACGTTTTAGAATCTGTTTGTCTATACCTATGAAAATTCCTGCTGGGAACTGTTTATTTTTTGAAATTAGTTTTTTTTTTTTTGAAGAGTTTTGAAAATCCGAGAGTAAGAACATGAATCTATTTTTATTACATGCAAAATTAATAAAACCATCTCCCCAATTGGAGATGTCACTCAGTTACAAACACTCCTCTGTATTAATGCTTAGTTTTAGTGAAATGGTTGGCTATAAGTCAGAGAGGCTGAGCAAGGTCATGTCGACACCAGAGATGAACTTGGAGTTGCGACACATACTTAACCTGCTTTCCGCGTTTGTCATGCCACACTCAGAATCAGCCTCAGAGAACAAGGAAGGCATCCATGAAACATTTAATTTATGTTCATGAAGAACAGGTCAACCCACCCTTGGCTTTTGTATCATTTATTTAATTTACATAGTTTTAAGCCTTTGGGTCCTTTCAAAAACATTTGCAAATGTGCTATATTACAGGATTTCCAGGCCAATGTTCTGGCCCACGAATTAAAAACTAGAGTATTGGGAACTCAGGGAGGGAGTTAGAAGGTAGGAAGTTTGGTTTTCCTTTTCTGCTTTGAGTGAAGAAAGAAATCTACCCCCTGCTTTACCACAGAAGGGGATAATTAAAAAGATATTACAATCTTCTTGGTATCTTTTCCTCCTGGTCTAGAATTTCATTACAAAGTTCCAGCGAACTCTGAATGCTGAGTCCTAATGTTTTATACAAATTGACATGCATGCCAGGTATTTAGCATGCTTTTTTTCTACCCATTTTCTAACATTTAGAATAGAATTAACATTTAACACTTACACAGTCAATGTGAGCATTATGAAAATGAGCTTAAAGTATAGTAGAAAATTCAACCAGTGAATCTCATATTTGGCACTGATTGCCTGTGAAATGCTTTTTTTTTTTTTTTTTTTTTTTAAAGGGAGGTTGTTAAAGTCAGTCACCTTGAATATCTTGGTTGCTCAGTATGCACATACCGGGTTTGCTAGAATACCCCAGTTTGTCGGTTTAATTTTGGAAACTTTAAGTTAGATAAAGTCTGTTTATTGCAAGTTACTCCTTCAAAGCTGTATATTGAAGTGAATATCCAAAGTTAAAGTTTATCAGTTAAATAATTTGGGGAATTTTGCACTGAGATTGCACTGCATTGAAAGATGTGGTGCTTAATGTTTGCAGCTACTTGAGTTCATTTTAATTATTATTTTTTAAAAATATATAATCTTCATTATATTTTTTCCATTAACATTTAGTCCCCTTATATCTCTTTCCCCCCAGCAATCACCACACTGTTATCCATGTCCATGAGTCCTTTTTCTTTTGCATTTTAATTATTTATATAAAGCCTAGGTGGCCCTAGGTAATTCTCCAATGGTTCTCCATTTTTAAATGTTGTGTTGCCAGAAATATTTCTTTTGTTCCTCATCCGAGACTTTATGGTGTTGAGATATAGCCGTATGTAAATGAAAGGTAGTTATCTGATTTCTTAGTTAAGGAATAAATAGATACACAGTTTAGTAAAACCACCCCCATCCAGCAATGACAAGTACGATGTTTTATTTTTCTTTTACATGTCGTTGTTATCTGCTCCTTCAAGGTGGTGCTGAGCTGCAGAGGCCAGCGCTTTGCCCACCTCAGGGTGAAGAAAGCCGAGGGGGTGGGGTGGCCAGAGCCGTGAACTGAGAGACCCGAGGCCCCCAAGTCCTCGGTGGCACAGCCAGGAAGTGAGCTCATTCTCCCGAGGCTAATCTCAGATGGTGTTTTACTTTTAGGCAACACAGATTCCTACCCCATATCTGTGAGAACAGGGAAAGGGTGATTCCAAGGTACTGAACTTCTATTCTAAGGCAAAACTTGTTAGATTTTTTTTTGGAGGTATTTTCCATGAAAACCAAAAGAAAGCAGACAAAAAATGCTTAATTCTGTAGCACCAGCTCTGGCTCTGAAAACTTTCAAAAGATAGGGGCACTTGCATTTTTCTTTTCTAAAGGAGGCTATGTTATTTCCCAGTATAATTTCTCTGTTTAGACTAATAGTTACAGACCCCTTTCGTTTTGATGTTCTTAATAGAGGTTGATGGGCATAATGCTATGCCTACTCTTTGTATTCGATATACCATATATTACCTGCAAAATGCTTATTTGCTTTGTACAACCTTTTCGTCTTACCTTTTGATCTAGATATAAAACAGGCAGAAGCAATGTGATTCCTGCCTTTAATGTAACACGATTCCAGGAGTTGGGAATTTTCATCTCAGAATGTAACAGCAAGTGGAGAATGGATTTATTCAACAATGATGTTCTGTTGGATAAGTTGTGTTGGTTGCTTCCAAATGTGTGTATGTCTGTGTATATATGTGTGTGTTTATTTAGAAGCAATAAGAGTAGGTTTTTTTTTCTCCCAACAAACTACTCTTGAAAGGTAGATCCTAGCTTGCTGTAGGTGAGGTGAAATGTAAAATAAATTTAGTTTAGAAAATTAAAATTTTAGGATTAATTTTTTTAAAGGAAGTCATGGAGGTACAAATTCCGCAGGGTTAAGTTTTCTTATTCCAGTTCCCTTGTTGAGGGCAGGTTAGTGGTTCCCTTCATACTGTGCCGGGGGGTTTGAGATTTTTATAGCGTGTGTTAAATCAGTGTCATGCAGTCAATTCCAGATTTGACCCAGGAGAATAAAACTCAGGGGAAGAATAAAACTCAACCATTCAATGTTACCAAGAAGAGGATTCCGCCCCCCCGCCTTTTTAAGAACCCAATGTCTGATCCATGCTTTAGTCAGCACACAATAAAACTCAGACTTAAAAAAAAATCCTCCATCTGCCCCAAATATTCTCTAATTGCAAACAATATACATGGTTTAGGAATCAAGTCCAAAGGTTAAAGGTTCTTGCTGGTGAGCCAAAGAGGGAGGAAAGAGGTGTATTGATCCATGTCGATTTCCAGATTCTGGGGTCAAGCTGTCATTCCTAAAAGAAACAAGGCACCTTCAGAAAAAGTGTGATTCTCAAACAACAGGTCAAAGTGTATCTCCAGGTCAGCAAGAAGGCGGGTGAGGCTTGTCATTCAGATTCTGAATATAAGCTTTGTGTTTAAATAAATTTGGGGTAAGATATTAATTTTTTAGAAAATTACCTTATTAGGTTTATTAAATATTATTTAACAATAGAACCAGGAAACTTTTCTTACATAATTAACATAAGGGCATAATAATAATAATAATAATAATAATAATAAAGTTTCACATATGTTATAAATTTAATCTTCACAATAGTGCTATGAGGCAAATATTATTCACACTTTGCAGATGAACTAAATGAGGTTTAGGCACGTGAACACCTTTTCAAACATCATAGTAAGGGGCAGACAAATATACTACTATTTCTATCACTAAAGTTCCCTCCAAAAATTTGGATGGTATGATATTAATTAGTCCTCATTTGATTTAACCTCAAATAAAATGTGCTTGAGTGCATGCCAGAAAATCAAGTAAGTTTTAGGATGGAAGGGTGGCTCTCGAATATTCCTCTTTCTTGAAGCGCTTCTTTTCTTTTTCCCTTTTCCCCAGAAGGGTTTGCCGTCCATCCTGATACAAAGCTCCTTCTGTCCCTGCCTGGACCCGGGTGGGAAGCCTCCTAGCGGGACAGGGACTCTGTCAGCCTGTCAGCTGAGGCTGGGTGACCACCCAGGGTTCCTGGCGGGCACAGAATGGCCCATTTCCTGCCCAGCCACAAGCCTTGTGCCTGAGGAGGCCCAGACTGGGCACTCATCTCATGCAAAGGGCCCTCAAATCTTTCCGACTCTTCATTGTTTTTTTTAGGATAACATTGCGGGAGGGGATTTCAGTCAGCGATCATTGCATGCCTTCTTGTCGGCATTCAAAAAGATGAACCGAGACAGGTAGTTAATTTGATTACTTTTTCTATACAAAATAAAGGATGTTTTTGAAACATGGTCTGGAAGGTAGGCAGTGTCTCAGTGGAAGTCATTGAGAACAGGAGTCTCCATAATTAGTGATAAAAACTGCAAAGAATTATTTACAAAAAATTTACAAGCTATGGAGGTTTTAATTTGTCTGGTAGCTGTGGAGGCAAAAACAATTTGTTTTAGCATAGCACTAATGCTTTAAACATAAAAGTGTATCATGAAAACATGAAAGTGTGTTGTTAAAACATAGCAGTGTGATTATGAAAACATAAAAGTGTATTGTTAAACATATTAATTATGTTTGGCTGTATGAGTTAAAAGGGAAGGAAAACAAAATACAGCCTGAATTATTGTGATGTGAAAATTTTATATGTCAGGCAAAAAGTGGGATCTGAAGGCCAGAAAATGCCGAGCATTTATTCAACAAATATTTACTCTGCCCCTTTTAAGAAAAGGCACCTGAAGACATGTAAGTGAAGTATAGACCATTTAAAATGTGTATCTCTGTGGAAGTTTTTCCTTCGGTTTAGTAATGTACACACACACAGAAGCCTGTGGCACTGTTTTTCTGCACGTGCCTATTTTGTGAATATTTTCTAGATTTTACCATCATGTTATACAGCATATAACGATTACTAGTCATGTTTACTGTCTCCAATTTGCCTAACAAACAAAATGATCTCACACCTACGGAGCCCACTTCAGCAGTGCACATTGAACCAGGGTTTAGTGTTGGGTGGCCAAATCTGCCCCTTTGGAGGGACAGTCCATCTGGGACAGCGCACCATTTCAAAACAGAGAGTCAGGTCCTCAAATGTAATGCCTGCTTTCTGAGATGGAATTGGGTTACGCTCCCAAAAACAAGTTGTGTAAAGGAAGCATAATTTTAAAAATGCCATCATGATCACTTTCTGACTTTTAGGAAAAGGAAGTTTAAAAGATGATTAGTTCCAATGTCTCTGTTACATGCAGTATTTAATTTTGTATTCATGAGAAAATGAGCTTCCAGGCTGCTAGTAGAGAAAAGTGAATTCCTTGCAGTAGGGAAATCAAAGAGTAATTTCCAAGTGTCCTGGGCTGAGGGCCTGGAGGAGGTTAGGGGGTCTTTGTGCCTGGGGGATTGTCTCAGTGGGAGAGGAGCGGCAGAGGGAAAGATCAGGGAGGGATCAAGGAAGGACCGCAGGGGGCTCTGAGAGGCAGGGATGGCATTATCCGAATGGGAGGAGGTCCAGCTGGGATCAAGGGATCTTCTAGGCACTGGTTGGAAGGAAGAATGGTTTTCTGTGAGCAGAGAGAGTCCTTCATGGAAACTCTGAAAACGGTTAAGAGGATGTGCCTGCCAGCCAGTTTCCCCCCTTGGAATGTGATTGATTCTGGCACACTTCCAATCCCAGAAGGAAGAAAAGAGTCCTTTGGGCTCTGAGGCTTATGAGAGCAGGGCCTGGCGCAAGCCACAGGGAATTGATTGCTCACTCTCAAGGTAGGCTTCCACCCTGGCAAGGAAAGAGTAGGGCTGGGCAAGTCAGGACTGCTCCAATGTGGACAGTTTCTCAAATGCACTCCCATGCCCGCCGTGAGAGGGTGTGCGCTCTGTCAGTTCGGAGAGGAGGGAGGTCTGGTGCCCACCTACTTGGTGCTTTTTGTGTCTCAGGAATTCCATCATCACAACACCAGGCAGAGTAGGCAATATCATTCCTGTTTTGCACAGGGGTTCCCTGGGGTTGGGGATGTTGGAGGATCTGCCGATGGCCACGCAGCTAGAAAAACGACAGATCCAGGATTGGACGCTGTGCCTCTTAATCCAAAAACCTAGCCCAGGGATTCTCCAACTTCACAGAACCCAGAGTCACACATAGGAGAACCTGAGTTTGTACATGTAAAACGCTCAGAACAGTGACTGACATGGTAAATGCCACGTAAGTATTAGTATTATTACAATTAATAAAAGAATATCTCTAGGATCAACATCAAGTAACTTTGATTTTGCAGCTCAGAAATCAACATTTTAAATAAACACATCAGGTGATCATGATGGCAGTTGTTGGTAGACGGTATCCTCATGGAATAGTAATGCTAAGACTTTATCACCTAACGACAACTCCCCTTTTAGGAAGTCCTGATACCCTTCCCCCATATTCTTGACACCTTGATTATATGTAGGCAGGGCAGACATTTTCTACCACATACCCCTAAATTGGGGCTATTTCACTCATTCTTAGTATTAAAATCAGATCCCATGACTCGTGTTTTGGAAACCATACATTCTCTCTTTTCTCAATGAAATATGTAAATGGGCTTGGCTTTTGAACAAAACAAATCCTCTATTTCTATTAATGTTGCAACTTGGCCCCCTGCCTGAGTTGAGAATAGGAAGTTCAATAGTAAACCTTAAGTATAGGAGATTCTATGGTAAAATAAACTTTAAATATATGATATTAACTGAGATGTTTGACATATTTATACTGTGGAGTGATATGAAAGTAAGATCTCTAAGAGACCTTTGAGTGGTCTCAGCCAGCCACAAAACTCCCTTGCATCCTAAGTAATCACAGTGTTGATGGAAAGGTCAGTTTAGGGCTAGACACAGAGATGTGTCTCAGAGGTGCCTTTGTGATCAACATAATACTCAAGAGACTCTGAGAAACCCAGATTTCCACAGGTCTTTCTGGACCTCTCAGAGACCCTGAATTCTAGTCTCCAGTGTCACCTTATGAGTCCGAAGCCTTGGACAGTACAGCAGGAGGAATCATGTCCGAACAGACAAGCATATTTCAGTACAACAAAGCCAACCTAAAGGTAAGGCAAGGAAAGACTGACAAAATATAAGGTGAAAAAAACAAAAAAAGACTGTGACAGCTATTCCTCCTCCCCCACAGGCAAATAACATAACCACTCAACTCAAAATGAGATTAGAAGTCCAACTTTTATCTGGTTGACCATCTAACATGTCTGACTGAAAACTTAAAGTGAAAGTCTCCATTTAGAAAAACATTGGCAACTGGCATTTCCTGGAGATTGGACGTCAGATTTTTCCTTTTTAAAATTTGATATTTGCTAGACTGAGCTCTGTTCAGTTCAACTCTTTGAGTATTCTGCTTTGGACGGAACTGGACATGGAGTGGGCACGAAATAAGTATTCGGTGAATAAATGAATGTGAAATTTAGAGACAAATTTTGTGATGAGGTTATGAAAAATTTTGATCTCCCCCCCAACCCCCGCGACTTCCAGGAAAGAAAACATACACCTAAACAAATGCACGGTGTAGGTTATATCCTGGTACCTGGACTCTCGTGATGTCTTTGACAGTTTTTTTCGTTGCTCTTTCTCGTGGTTCACTGTCTAAGGGTTATTCATATAGACAGGGTCTTGCTTAGCATGAAGTTCTGGATCCTGATTCATACCCCAAAATGCCCTTAGCATTTGAATAAGCTACCATACTAATGTCAAGCCAGGATAAACATTGTATACTTCAACACTGTAATTTACTTTCTTATTCTATTTCTATTCCATGTTTTCTAAAGTCTGTTCATACCCCTACAAATTTTTTCCTCACAGTCACCTGTGGATTATTATTATCCCTTTACTGATGGGGAATCTGGGAGCCATACAGTTTAGCCAACTTGCCTAATTGAATGTCTGGGTTGAGAATAGAATCCCAGGAACAAAATACCAGTTCTTTATTTTGTCCTGCTTCTAGCTTCCTTGTTTCTAAAAAGGTCAATTTGCCGACCTGGTGCTGGCCTTTTAGGGTAAAAAGACTGGAGTGGTGTTTGGTGTACCAGGGCCTAGGATTGGGGAGTTAGGTGACTCTATGGTTCCAGCATTTCTGCGGTGTAGCCAGTGTCATGTCAGAGGTCACCAAGTTCATGGCATAGAAATATAAGACAATCCAAGGGTCTGAAGTCAAAGCCACTGTCAATATTACGCTAACATAACCACAGCAGCAAGACTTCAGGCTACCTGGAAAACTGGCGTCTGATGGAAAGAATGTCCTGGTTTTCTGTCTTCTTGTGAACTGAGCAGTAGGTTGATACTTGGGTGTAATTCACCCACAAGTTACTCTTGGCACCGGCTTTATGAAGTTGAGTAACATCCTAGAGACGTGACTGTCATAGGTAAAATGCCCCCCAACTCTGGCTTCTTCATGCCTGGACATGGGGGAGTGACTGCAGCGGAGATGGGATGAAGCAGCCCTCCACCCACACTGCACAGGGCTTGGGACTTGCATCATGCTGTGGAAAAGGGAGAACGTGGGCTCCATATTTTGCCTGCCCTCGGATGATGATAGTGGTGATGAGCTTTGGTGGTGACAGGGAATGTGGGGATAAAGTTTGGCATGGGATTCAAAAACACAAGCATCGACATGAGAGAAACATTGTGCCAAACCCACCTCCACTCCATACTAGCTATGTGACTCTCGTAGTGCCTCGATTTTTCATCTGTAAAATGGGGGATAATAGTAGTGTTCATCTGAGGATTAGATGAACAGAAGCACATAAAGATGTGTGATGAGGTTCTTGGTGCATAGTAAGTATACATAAAATGTTGGCTGGTATATAGACCAGGACAATTTTTTTCTGTAAAGGTCTCTGTAGTGAAAATTTTTGGTTTTGCAGACCATCGGTCTCTGTTAAAGCAACTCAGCTTGCCTTTGTAGCAAGTAGACATAAAGAATCCATAAGTGGCTGGGCATGGCTATGTTCCAATAAACTTTATTTATGGACACTAAAATTTCACCCAATTTTCTCTAAAAAATGTTTTTATTTATTTGTTGCTTTTTATTTTGGAGAAAAAGAGGAAGATGTAGGGGGAGAAAGAGAGAGAGTTTTTGTTCCAGTTATGTGTGCATTCATTGGTTGACGCTTGCATGTGCCTTGACCAGGTATCTCAAACACAACCTTGGTGTATCTGGATGACACTCAAACTGACTTAGCTACCCAGCCAGGACTCATTCAGTTTTCATGTGTTGATGTTATCTGTTTACTTTTTGCAACCACTGAATATGTAGAAACCATTCTTAGGTCACAGGAAAGACAACGACAGGCAATGGGTTGTATTTGGCTGACTCTGGTATAGACTTTCCCATCTTCAACTTGGAAGTATTATTTTATTTTCTAGCACTACATCTATGTTTGTGGTGATTCTATTGTTAGAGTTCTGTTCTGTTGGCAATTTCTGGTTATGCGGCAAAATATGTGAAGGTGTGTTGACCATCTTCTGCATTCATCTGAGATGGGCTAGGCCCACACAGTAGAACACTTCCAGAAGACAGAAATAATAATTAATGGTTGAAGCAAAAATCATAACACTATCTTATGTGATTCACTTATTAAACATAAAACATATATAATACAGAGATAGGGACAACAGTGTGGTTATAGGTAGAGGTGGGCAAAGTAGGGGAAAATGGGGACGGAAAGACACTTAGCTTGGGACAATGGGCAGTGTGCAGATGATATTTTGTTGAGCTGTACCCTTGACACCTTAAAAAAAGATTTTATTTATTTTTATTTTTAGAGAGAGGGGAAGGGAAGGAGAAAAAGAGGTAGATAAACATTGAGGTATGAGAGAAACATTGATTGGTTGCCTCTTGCACGTGTGCCCCATCCGAGGATTGAACTCGCAACCTTAGGCATGTGCCCTGACTGGGAATCAAACCAGCGACCTTCCAATTTGTGGGATGATGTCCAACCCACTGAGCCACACCAGTCTCAACAAACCTGTATGGTTTTGGGAACCAGTGTCTTAAAGACTAAGAGTTATAGGATAGGCGGACATTTAAAAGCAAATGGATATTTTCAATTTTGTGGAGTCTTGGCAAAATCAGCACAAAATTTCATGTCTAATAAATATTTCTCAAATGATAATGTATTAGAACTGCTGAGATAAGTGAAAATTAGTGTTTGATCTATTGAAAAGTGTGAATAAATCTAAAGAAATTCAGTCCCAGATGAGTCATTTGGGGCAAAACTATGTGAGATATCCGATGAGAATAAAGCCACATTTTCAGATGCAAGTAAAGAAGAAATGCAAGGAATTATTTTGGTAAGTGAAACTCTAATGCCCTTGTGCCTGAATTTAAGCAAAAGCATTATTATTATAGTTATTTTTTGTAACTTAGTGATTGCTCCATTTCTTCCACTTCAGTTGTTAGATTATTACATCAAGCCTAAGTCCAGTTTAAGTCCCTCCTTTTATAATATTTTTTTCCAAGTTTCTGTGGTGCAAATAGTTTCTATGCAGGATTTTACGAAGTTAATTAATATGCATGAACTTTTAATGGTGTTCATGATTACTATTCTGATTTTTTTTTCAAGTTTAAAAGGGTGCATCTTTTAGGTACAAAATGATTTCACATGCTGATTAAAATGTTGAATTGACTCAAGATTGTTTGCAAATTCCCATAAAAGCAGCTAAGCTTTTTAGGGGGCACTTCTCAATTATTACAAAAGTAGTATATAACTATTGAAGAAAAAATATTTGCTATAGGGTTTTATAAGTTGTTTCAATTACATTCCTTTTGAGGCCTAAAGAATGTAAGGAATATGCAGGTGGAAGAATCACACTCATGGTGGTGAGTCCATGAGAGCATTGCCACACTCTTGAGATCCCTACCTAGGATATCAGGTTCCCAAGGTATTTCTTGAGAACCTTGCATTGAAGGTTAGAAAACAAAGGAAAATGGCTTCCCACATTTATCACAAGGTTCTCTGAACTACCCATGACACGCATGTCTCCATTATTAAAATTTATAGGACGATAGGATGGGCTTTGCTCACAGACTGTGGAAGTGGCCACCTATGAGCGTTGGTTTCAGTGGAACTGGGGAAGAAACCCCATGAAAGACTCTAGGGAGTTGATAATCTTGAGTATTGGTTGACTTGTCCCTGCTATTTGTGGGGATAGAATGGGATGTCATTGCTATTGTTTAGGGATGTCTACATGGTGTTCGTGGCAAGCAAGGTGAATATAGAAAGGGTGTCTTCTTTTGGGCACTGCACTCAGGGACCCTGGTTTCACCAGAGGATTCACAGTGAAGCTAAAGTTAGAGTTCTCACCAGGAAGGTCTCCCTCCAAAGTCCTGCAAAGGCCCCCCAGAGTGTGATACATGGTCACATGGGTGTTTTTTGAGGGGGGGGGGAAATATGCAAAAGTAAGCTAGTTTTGTGGTTTTTTTTAAGCATTTCCTTTCCCCAAACTATAAAAGCTTTAGGCCTTGCAAAACATGGATTCACTCCTGACTCTGTGTTTTCAAGTTGGGATTTACTCAGACCTTTTTGGAAGTGGAGAAGAAACACATCTTTGTTGATGAATGCATACCATCCTGGAATTTGAGAGTAAATCTTCTGTCAGGCCAATACTTAAGAAAAAGAAACTGTAAAAAACACAGATTTTCTCAGGGAAAGAAGCATGAAGCTGAGAGAGGAATGATGCTGTTGGTATCTTTCCTGTATTCCAAGAAAGTCAGGAAGTTTGAGAAAAAGATGTGCAAATGTCTTCATTTGATCGGTGAAGACTCTCATATATTTATATTTTTATTTTCTGTAGAATGAAATGCTTAAGATAATTCCTCTTTAATTTAATATTGTCCAATAAATTTTATTTAGTTGGTGATGAGTTGTCTACTATAATAATAACTACAGTATTGTGATGATGATGGTGATGAAAACATGCATGTTATGTGAATGTTACAGTTCACTAAACACTTGCACATATTTCCTCTCATTGGTAGCTATTAAAGCCAAGAAAGGGCCTCTTTATTTATTGCCTGTGGATGCCGCCCAAACTGGAATCCTATGAAAAATTGAGGTAAAATGGTCTCTATGCTCCTCTCAATTATTCTTTTCTTATTTTGTGGTCAAGCCATGACACCATCAGTCCATTTCTCTTCTTTTGTGAATTCTTCAACATCACGGGAGTCAAAATAACCATTGAACTTTGACACACAGAACCATTTCTTTTAGAATGGCCTCTAATTTTTTGCTTGCAAAACTACTCAACTGGCAAGCAGAGAACTAAGTCCCCTCAAAACCTGCTCTTCGTAAGGTGGTGTTTGCATTAGTTAGATTTGTCCTTATGAACTTACTAGTAGCTTTGCTGACCTCTGACTGTTTGACCCTTTAGATGAAAAAGTACCACTGGGACACACAACTAAATTTATATAAATTCAAGGAAGTGGTCAATCAGAGAAATAAGTGTGGTTTCGAAAGAGTTGGCCTGAATGTTTAGTCAATAGTTCAATTAAGAGGGAAAAGTGCTGAATGTATGAAAAATATGAAATGCTCTTAGAGTACTGAGAAAGAGGACTATTTATGCCTGGGAGGTTCAGGGAAGGCTTTGTGGAACTGGGTTTTGAGACCTGTGCATGACACTCTGTAAGGATGGACCACACAGAGCATGCTAAGAAGAACAGACAGTGAGTTAGGGGGCCAAAGTTAGGATACGACCAACCCTTTGTCTGTTTTGGTAAGCACATGGGATTCTAGGAAGTATGTTTGTTCCATCCCAATACAAACTTAAAATTCCACATGGTGAACTCTTAGCAGGTTTTTGTTTATGTGGTCAACTGCACATTAACGAATAGTTTTCTACATCTTAATGCTTCTTTACTCAGGAGTATATTAATTATTATTGCTTGTTAGTTGAATACTTGTGTTACCTGAGTGAACAAATTTGTGAATGATATTAAGAAATAGATGATATGGAAACCATTTTTACGCATTTTTAGAGTGAAGACTGATGATTATCTTACTCTGACACCTAATTGGTAATGGAGACTGTGGGCAAGTCCTTTTAAATACTCAAGTGTCAACTTCATTTCAAAATCAAAGTTGTTTTGAAGATATTATGAGGTAAAGAATTTTAAAAGTCAAGAACAAAAACAGTATCATATCATGGTTTGATGTACATAGAATTGTTGAGATGCTGAATCTTCATTGTTTTCCTTTGGGTCCAATCTTCAGTTAAAATAGTTTCATCTTGTTTCATTAATTTTTGGATTCGGTGGGTTTATCAGTGGAAGGAGGACTCTAGCTACCATAGCTGATTGGAATATAGAAGTCAGCTCACCCACAGATCTACAGAAAATTCAAAATTCAAGCAAGCTGATAGTGTGATAAAGAGGGAACAACCAGGATTTAGAATTTGATCTAGATTTGAGATTTATCTCTTTCACTAACAAGCCAGGGGATGATAGAGGTGCCATTTCATCTATTTGAAACTCAGTTATCATAATTATTATTTTTAATCTGTAAGGTAAGATTTGGCCTGATGACCTTTGAAGTGCTTTCCAGCTTTTAAAATTCTACACGAAGCAGCACATCTAACATAAAAGATGAACATCGATAGCAAGTACTAAAAAAAAATATTTTAAACAGTGATATATTCCTAATTTTTTCTCCTGTAATTTATATTGTTAATGACCTGGGATGTTGTCTTCCTGTGCTTCATTTGGTTTTCTTCTGTCGTTTTCTTCTCTAGTCAGTCCCTCGCTATGCACAGCCTTATGCTCAGACGTTCACACATTGATCCTTCTCTGGCATCTTCCATCAGGAAGAAGAAGGTATTTTAAAAGTCTCCTCTTACTTAATGG
Source organism: Pteronotus mesoamericanus (assembly GCF_021234165.1). Taxonomy (NCBI): domain Eukaryota; kingdom Metazoa; phylum Chordata; class Mammalia; order Chiroptera; family Mormoopidae; genus Pteronotus; species Pteronotus mesoamericanus. The sequence continues at coordinate 5,901,275 of NW_026555277.1, forward strand.
CAGCCTGGTTAGAAATGGGCATGAAGGCTCTGGCTAATGTGGCTCTGTGGATCGAGCGCCAGCCTGTGAACCAAAGGGTTGCCGGTTCGATTCCCAGTCAGGCCACATGCCTGGGTTGCATGTCTGGGTTGCAGGTCCCCAGTAGGAGGTGTGTGAGAGGCAACCACATATTGAAGTTTTTCTTTCTCTCTTTCTCTTTCCCTTCCCCTCTCTCTAAAAAATAAATAAATAAAATCCTTTAAAGAAAGAAATGGGCATGAGGATTTGGGAGGAATGGTCAGTAGGGACAACCGCCTCTGATGCCTCAGGCCTTTGATAAGCTTTCTTAAAAGAGCAGCAGATTTATTGTGAGAGGAGAGAGTGGTGTCAATGCTTGTTTGAATGAATTATATTTCTGTGTTACAGGACTGCAATGAGATTATATCTCAATTATCATGATCCTCATATATAGAGGTGGGTAAATGCTTATATTTGCACACTCAAATGTATCTACAGGTGTGTTTTAGCAAACTGGAAGAAGTAATGCTATGTAATTTCAGAATTCAAGTTAAATTTTCACATATTGACAATACTACCAACCAAACAATTTTATTGTTATTACTAAAACAACTAAGATAAGCTCATTTGAACACTTGCTGGAGAGTTTTAAAAAACTTATATTTTATTAATAGCATACTGGAACAAAAGAATAAAAAGAAACAGTAAAGGAGTTTAGTCAATCTTTATCTATCTCTTGATCCATCCATCCATCCATCCACCCACCTATCCATTTATATAATCTCTCTAATTTAAAATCAGTAGTGTTTGGATTCTGGGACTATCATTGTTTTTTGTTTGTTTGTTTGTTTTGTTTTGTTTTTAGACACTGCCCAAATTTTATTTTATAATGTAGTGTACTTTTATAATGTACATACAGAAACACATACAAATAAGAAATATATTTTGTCCTATACACTCTTCTTAGGAATTAAGTTATGATTGAGTGGAGAAAAGTAGGGCTTGAGTTCGAATTGGATTGGCAGCATAGTCTTTAAATGTTGGCTTTTGTCATGACCTATTGGTGGGGTGATTCCCAGTTAAAATTACTGGCTGGTGTGGGTAGGAAGGATGAGTAAGACTACCTCTGACTGCCTCCAAAAGCGTCCTTAATTTATTCAAAGTGACTAAGAATCAGGACATGTTTTTAGATGCGCTCCCCACGGCCCCCAACTCTAGTTCCTCTGATCAGACTTTCCTAACTCAGAAAGAGTTGTCCTCAGAGTTGTTTGGAGAAGTGAGCGCAGGGAGCCAACCCCCTGACTCTGAAATCCCTCACTGTGTTATTACTTTTCTTTACTAGCAAGGAAAGTTGAGCCTCTTCTCTTTTGTTCTCTTCTCTTCCTCCTTGCCCTCTCCTACCAAGCACTTCTTTACTCATTTCCCTCCAGTTCTGCTCGTTTGTTCCTGAAAAGGCAGTGTGGAGAGGCAAAGCAGTTGTCCAACAATTCATGTAGAAGACTGCTACTGAAGAAATTCTTAATATATGTATTTTTAGTTGGGTGCCTGGTATATTCACACTGGTTGTTGACATTGAAGAAAGTGAGTAAATGGTGAAATGCTCAAAACAATACTCTATTTTGCTACATAGATATATATCAGTATACCTAAAAGAAGATAAAAATTCGCCTCTAAGCAAACATATTCAAAATTCTTCCTCACGGGAACCAAAGTGAATGTTGGCATAAAGGAGAGGCAAAACATTCTTCATTTCTTTTAGGCTTGTGACTTGATTTTTTTAAAGTTCAGCTTTCTTGCTTAGGCTCTGAGGTATTTGGGAGCACAGGATTTATTTACTTTCATGGCTACTTTAATAATTGACCCCACAACATGGATGTGTGTCCAGGGCCAGGAGAAGTAGAGGACCCTGGCCTACATTTTGGATTTTTCAGGGAACTGATATGGAGCAAGAGCTGAATGTCCTTCCTTTTTAAGTGGCTACATCCCTATTAGCGATTATGGGCGGGATTGTCAGCAGGCAATGCAGATGGGAGATTGGATGATGCCCTTATTTCACCAACTTGGGAACTTCTACAAAAATCTTCAAATTTTCCTCTCTTAGTCTTAGAATATAGAGAACATTTTTTTAACTTTTATTTTTTTAAATTATTATTTTTTTTATTGTTCAAATGCATTGTCTCCATTTTCCTGCCACCACTTTCCCTGCTGAGAACATTTTTAAAATCCTATTCCTTTATGCCTGGTGGGGTTGGACAATATGTAGGTAAAAGAATGTAGAGGAGGCTGCCTTGGCTGAGGATATATTCTGAGTCAGGAACTGTTCTGAGAGAGACAAACAAAGTCTTTTCTTAAATATTGTTACATATACTGGGTGCCTACGTGCAAGGTCTTTACTAGCTTGAATGTTATGGCTTACCATCAGTCACATACAAATGCATATGCACATAATACATGTAACAGTATTGGAGAAAAAGAGTTCGTATCTCAGATCAGCCATGACCTCTGCAGGGTTAAAACCAGCCTTTGAAGCAGATGCTTTAAAGGAAATTTTACTAATGAAAAAAACTGGTTCAGAGGATTAGGCATCTTGCCCCAACTCAAAGAGGAGGTGGACATGTGGGTATTTGGGGTAGGTCGGCCTGTCCCCAATGTTGGAGGTCTGCCACCATGACATACAGGTGCTTCTGGCATCACCTCCTCTGAGTTCAATGGCACAAAGAGAAGAAAACAAAATTTAAAAAAGCAGCCGCCCTTATCCAAGGACGGAGGTCAATCATTCACATCATCCGCTGCGCCATCTGGGCTGGCGTGCCAATTTCTCCCCGAGCCCTCTGGTGTGGTGTGGCACTAATCTGAGAGCCAACCTCCTGGCCCTGAGCCTCATACCTGTGCAGGACCAAGCGGGGAACCACATTCTCTCCTTCATTCCCCCTTTCCCCACAGCCTCTAGAGAAAGGCTTCTCACGCAGTAGGTATCCCATGAGTGATTTCTGATGAGGATCTTAATGTGGCTGCTAATTTCTTTGCCAGGGAGAGTTAAGCTCAGCCTTCTCTGTTGACTCCAGGAAGAGTTTCCTCTTTCATTTATGTTCAGTGATTACCTCTCTCTATCTCCCAAGAAACAATAATTGCACCCGATGAGATTTGGATTTTCAAAACAAACTCCCTGTTCTGCATCTTTTCTTCCTTATGGAACCCAACAGAAAACAAAAAAGCAAAGAAACAGTCTGGAAATGCCATATAGGAGGCGTCAGTTAAAGCAGTTATGTACGATATTAATTTGATCTCTACATTCATCACAGGCTTGCAGGATCTATGGTTCTGTTCTTTAGTAAATAATGTATCTAGATTTTTCAGCCTTGAGAGGCTATTTCATCTTTCTGTTGCTGTAGGGCATGGCTGGATTATCTTCTGTATACGCCAATACTTGGCTTTGCTTCAGTGGAAAGAGCACTGGAGTAGAAGTTACGTGATTTGAGTTTTGCTTCCCGGGTTTAAGCTCCATATAGTATTCATGTTTGCATCCATGGCATCAGGGACATAGCATCAGCCACATCCTTGGGTTTCTAAAATTGTTTACTGAAAAATGAAAGATTTGGGCCAACATCAGCTGCTCTCTCTGGATTTCAGCTGTAAAATGATGGGTTTCTTCCAATGATCTGCCATTTTGTAAATGCTTTGCTCTGATACCTCAGATCTCTAAGTCGTCTTTTTAGCTCTTTACATAGGTTCCTGGCCCCTAAAGTATAGTATTTAACTTTCTTCTTAAACCTGTTTTTCTTCTATTTTCCAGACATCTGCCATTGCACTAATCCTGGCAAAGTGTAGTTGTGGATAAAGCTGTTTGGGTTGTGTGTGTTTTGGGGCAGTCTTGTCTTAACAAGGGTGGCAAAGCATTCTTTTGTTTTCTACCCCCTGAAAGTCTCACTGTGTAACTTGTTATCTCTTTTATGTATTGAGCCTCGGTTTATTTGTTGGCTTTAAAAATGACTGATGCAAACAATAGCAAAAACATTCCGTAGTGGAAAGTAAAGTTGAAGGTGGGGTGGTTCTTTGTCTTTGGCAATTGTGTCATGAGTCTAATTGTGCCACATTTAAAGCTCCGTAAATACAGCTAAGGTTTAGGTTTCATAGCAAGAATTCTTTCTTAGTAACTATTCATAACATAATTTTCACATCCACCAACCACCACTGAAAGTGTCACTCACTTTTTATGGTCATGTTTTTACAACTGATTTACAGGGTTGACTGTGATATCTGAGTCCTGGCACTGCAGACCAGGAAGAAAAAAATGTGACCATATTGGCCACAGGTTTTCTTCCAACCCATGTCAATCTTGTTGCTCAAATGACAACGTCTATAAGACTGCACATTTGATATATACAATCTTATCTTTGGGTAGCTTCTCTGTGTTCTCATGGAATAGATCGGTGACATTACTCTCTGGACCTCATTTTTTCTCCTCAGTAAGGTGGGGGTGACGGTACCCCTCCCAATATGGTTTGGGCAAAAACAGAAGAAAAATAACTCAAGGGATGCAGAAAGCAGGGACTGGCTAGACTGAGCTGTCAGTGGGTCATTGAGCAGCAGCTTTTCATGTATCGCCATTACTATTATTGATGTAATTTTGCCCAGAATGTTGAAGGAACCGTCACAAAACGGGCTTTGAGAGAGCCATGTTCTGCCTCTGGTTAACCAGTGTGCATAGAAAAAATTGTCAGAGGTAAGTTATTCTACATGGCAGTGGGTGAAACACACTTGCGTCAAAAAATGTGGATTCAATTCAGATTCAGTAACAAAAACATAAGCCAACTCTTCTCTTAAAGCTAGTCTTTTGCCACATGGTTTTTCTTTCCCTATTAGAGAAATGTTTGACCAAAAGAGGAAGATGAGTATGTTTGGGAAAGTGAAGGGGCCAGATATAATTATTTCTTAAACTACTTGTTTTTTTTTGTTGTTGTTGTTTTTTGTTCTGATAGCCTTGAGGAAATTAATGTGATCAATGCAGAACGAGAGCCTTTCTAATATTCTACAGCTCTGAATAAATGCGGTATAAATGGAAGAAGGTACATAATTACTAAATGGAACATGATCTTCTGCTCTATGTCATAGGCCTTTTTTCGTTCATAACATCTTAGAAATGCATATTTAACCATCAGCCATTAAAGACACTTATTGTTCTTTCAAACTGTTTACGCTGTTTTGTTTTTTTCCCCAACCCACTTCCATTGAATATCTATGAGTTGTCAGTTTTTCATAAGTAATAACTGTGTCAAGCTGTGCCGACAAAATGTCCCAACATAACTGTTAATAAGCATTGTCATTTTAAGAATGAAACAGTTTGGCTAACGATTTATGTCTTATAACGCAGCACTTGGGGCAGCTGTATGATTTGTCTCTTTAGCAAGTCAAGTAATTTCTTTAACAAAATGTTAAGCACAGATGGGCCATAAGCTGTCAGTTAACTATTATTGTGCCTGCATCTGCTTGCTCTCAATGCACTGTTTTATGTATTCAGCCAGTTACTTAGCTGCAGCGCTGTGAAAAGCCGAAGCTACTCTGATTGGCAAATAAAATGTTCATTTGTCTCTTCTTCCTATTGTTTTGTTTTGGTAACACATGTCAGCAGCTCAATTACCCAGTTCATTAACAGCTCCCAAAGGACACGATGGCCAGCCGAGATAAGAGGGGCAATTGTGCCACATATGGTCAATAATAGCCTCTCTCTTGGCAATTGTAAATAAAAGTCACTTGGCCCTTTTCCTTTCAGGAGAACTACTGTTTTCCTGTTCCCCTTCAGTGTGCAAATTACCTTTCTTTGCCCTGTGCAACCCAGTCCCACCCCACTAACCCAGAGCCCGGCTTACAGCTCAGAGACCGGGGACTTCCCCTCCCGGGCCGAGCTCTGCCTCCGCACTTTAATTATGACTGACTTTTAAGCTCTTGTGGGGGGAAAGTTCTTATCAGGGGAGGCTATTCTTAGAAAGCTGTTAGCTGATTAATTAGTTAACTAATCAGTTTTCCTAATTGAATAGCAACACATTTTCTTGGGGCTTTCGCCTCTTTTTCTCTTTGAAATGCTCTGGTGGCGGTTACTATGGGGTTTAAAGAAGCCATTAAAAAAAATGGCAACTAGAAATTATTTGCAGGGGTGGGGTGAGGAAGTGTGACTGGAGCTTTGCTTGGTAAGGGAGATTCACTCTGTGAAAGGGATTCTCGTTATACACGAAAGTCTCCAAATACAGGGTTTAAGAAGCCACTGGGTGAATTTGGGTGTCCCTAAGCCAGGAAGATTCCTCCTTCCCGCTGAACCTTTGGAAGGTGTTGCAAACAGGTAGTTTATTCGGGACTCTGTGGCAAGCAAAATGTTGCACGTGTCACGGGAAAGAGGAAGGATCCGAGCCTGTGTCTACTTTAACACACCAGGGAACACTGCTGCTCAAAATAATCACTGGCAGAGCGGCCATGAATGAAGGAGCCACAGTCGTGGGCTTTGCTTTGTGGTTTTTTTTTTTTTTTTTTCAGCTTCGTTGTTACAATCTTTTAAGTGACTTCATAGTAAGGTGGTAGCCTTTGGGACAGAACTCCATCCACAGAAAGGCTCTTCAATACAGGGTGGCTAGAAACGCAGCTCGCAGCCGAAACCCAGCTCCTGGATCCTTCGGATACGGGGCTGTTTGGGGCCGCGCGGGGCAGCGCCTCGGAGGCAGCCTGGCGGCTCTGCCGGCCTCCGCATGTCAGCCCTTATCTTAAATAAACACCGACGTCCACGCTGTGCATTTAAAATAACTGCTGGGCGCCGGAGCGCGGGGCGGGCCTTCGTGGGCTGTGCCTGCAGCCGGTCATATTCATAACCAATCTGTACTCACCTCCCAGGGCAGCAGGCACTCGGGGAGTTGTTGAGTGTCAGGGTTTATTTGTGCTATTTTGATTAGCACCAACCTGGCAGGAGCTTATTTTCCTTCTAATGACCCCGTGCTGGGAGAAGGCGGTTTCAGAGCGAAAGACCTGGGAGAGCGGGGAGGGGAATAGCGTTACAGTTCTCCAGCCCCAGAACGGGGACTGCTGGGCAGGGAGGGACCAGAGTCGGTAAATGGCTGCAGGGTCTTCATTCAATTTGGTGTCTTAAAGACACCTTTCTGGGAGAAAGCCCAGAATATCCTTGCCGTACCTTCTCCTCTTTTTTTTTTTTTTTTTGCATTTGCTGAAGATTGTAGGCACATTTTTGTAAGAAACGGTAGAGGCAATAAAAACAAAACAAGATCCGCTGCCCCCAAACAGATCACTGATGCGGTTATAAGTCATCTTTCCTAACTTATCAACTAACAAAATAACATTTACTCAAATCCTAGCTCTGGTTAGGAATCCTGGGCGTTCAGTGTTTTGCTTGATAGATTGTTAGGCTGCCCAGACTTTCTAGATCTACTTTAGGATTTTGTTGTAAATCTTGTGCTTGTTCCTTTCAACGTGTCTCTCTTTTCTTTTCTCGACATACATACAATATTAAACCACAGAAAAACTACGTCCTACCGATTACTTCGTAGCTTGTGAATTAATGTGGAAGAGAAGCTTCCAGGTGCTGGAGTCTCTCAACTGGATTGGATTAACCCCTCCTGTGCATCCATTTCAACCTCCCCCTCCCTCCTCTGGAAAAAAAAAAAAAAAACAACCTCCCTTTTCTCATCCACTCCGGCTTTCTTTGTGTCTGCTGCTCCCTGCCAGGCAGGTGTCAGAGCTCTGAATGAGGGTAAATGCCCCGTTGATGGATTCCACAGATGGAGCGTGGAAATCGGGAGAATAGGCTTCAGCCACAGGCCATTTCTTGGGATCCAACAAAAGCCTCCAAATAAGTCAACAAAAATCCCAAAGATCACAAAGGGAAAATGTCATTTGTCATTTACTCTGGGTCTGTGAGGGAATATCAGTCTTGCTTCACTCCTCCTGGCTTTCGCCCGAGTAAACATGAGAGAGGTCATTCACACCTCTCTCCGTGTAAAGAGGCTACTTCAGATCAGAAAACAGTGAGTTGTCCCATTATCCCCTTTCGGGTGGAATCATGAACCTCGCAAACACAGGAGACATTCTGCAATTAGCCAAGTAGGTGCGTCAAACTTCGAGTTGAGGTCAAAGACCTCATGGAATAGTTCTGTGAAGTACTTTTATACTCAGACACAGGGTAAAAACAACCTCACAGACCTCTCAGAAACAATTTTTATTTATATCTTTTATATTTTTTAAAATCAGTGGAACACAACTTTGAGTACAAATGCTGACAAGTTTAGCTTGGAAGGGTTAGTACAGACAAAAAGTCCCTCTGATCTGGTGTGAGGCCATGTTAGAGTAAATGACCGATGACTAAGGAGGTTCAGCCCCAATAGCTGCAGAGAGGGACCCCCCCACCCCGCCGCCCCGTCCCCACCTCCTCCATGTCTCTACGTCTGTAAGTTGCATTGTATTATATCTGGGGCAAACATAGAGTTTAAATGGTTGTCATGTTTGGATCCTTTAATTATTCAAATGGAAGGTCGTGCTGAGTAGAAAGACAATGTGCCAGAGTCATGCTTGTGAATTATTTTGTTTCTCCCTTTTTTTCCCCGTCTTCCATCTCTGAATTATATTGGTCTGGAAACCAATAATTATAGAATTTCACGTGACTAAATCCCTATGAAATTGAGGTAAAAATCTCATGTATAGTAGCGTTAACTAGAATGAATATTTCCTGAGGTTACAGAGGAGGTCAAAAAGGGTTAATGGACAAAGACATACTCTCTAATTCTGTAATTCCTTCTTTAATTAAACTTCATGGTTGGTCCGCTGGTGGCAATACTTCTGCCTTCTCCTCCCAGTTGGATTGTTTCTGAAAAGAAGCATTTGTGATTCCGTGGGGCTATGATTGTTACCAATGCTTGATCCTTTTTCTTTTTAACTGACAATGCTTATTTTCCCAAGGGTATTTCAGGGAGTTACTGTGCGTCATTGGGATAACTAAGGATGAGGTTCCTAAGATCTAAAATTAGCCTGAGGAAGAAGAAGAAATGAACTTTCGAATAAGGCACAGAGTGGAAACACTCAGGTATCTGGTGGGAGTTGATAGCGGGAGTTGATGCTTCCCCAACATCATTCCAGGGTTTCTGCTGAATAACTCGTGACTATTCAACAGATTTCAAGTGATTTATTCCTGTGCTTTTATCTAAAACAAATTTGAAAGATGGATGTAAATACTCTAAATAAATATTGACTGTATACTACGAAGTTTTAAAAGGACACAATGGTGGCAGGAGAGAGAGACGTGAATAGATGGAGACTAGGGTATTTTGAGGCAGTGGATTTCCTTTGTATTTTCCCTCTAATGGTGGATACGTAGCATTATAAATTAGTTAAAACTAATAAAACTGTCCAACAAAAGAGGGAACACTGGTGTAAACTCGAGACTTTAGTTAATAATAGTGTGTAAATATTGGTGTGTCAAGGGTAATCAAAGTACCACATTAATGTGAGATGTTGATAATAAGGGAAAGAATGGGGAAAGGGAGAATAGATGTATGCAAAGCTAGTACCTTCTGCTCAATTTTTTAACCTAAAGCTGCTGTAAAAATGTTATATATTTTTTAAAAAAAGTGTGAGGTTCTTCACAACTCTTGGTATCCTTTCATGAGGATATCTTTAATACTCCCACCCCCTAAAGAGAAGACTTGATTAGAACACAAAATGAGTGATCAGGTCAACTCTTCGTGAATAACAGTATGTTCTAGATCCACCCTGCACCTTAGGATGAAGAGTCTGTGATAATTCTCATTGGAGACTGCTAATGGGCAGACTGACTATTTTGATTTCTTAAATTCATTCATTATCTTGGCAAATGAATTCATCTCGTAGCACTTTATTGCTATTTAGTAAGTACAGTACACCTAGACTATGTAGAGTTCCATATATGGTTGTTGAAGTGAATTCAATTAGGAAAACTGTTTGATTCAGTACATAATACTAGACCAAACTGTTGTATTTCTATAAATTTCATTTGATTCTAGGAAGTTGTTGAAAATTTGGGACATATTAGAGCAATAGTGTCAATCAGCTAAATAATTTACATTGGAATTCCTGTTTCAGTTTGTTCCTAGTATTTCTCTTCAAAAAGACTGTGTGTGTGCATGTGTGTGTGTGTGTGTGTGTGTGAGAGAGAGAGAGAGAGAGAGATAAGATAATCAACACCTATTTAGGATACACCAGGTTGGAAGAGAGTATGTTCTCTGAAGTCCCATAGACCTGGATCAAATCCTAGCTTCCATGGGTAACTTCTTTGAGTCTCCAGTTCCTTTTTCTGTACAATGGGGGTAAGTATTTCCTTCCCAGGTTTTTTGTTTAGTTACCTAGGGAAGAGAGAGAAATCTTCACCCTCTTCATAAGGTTGCTTCAGGTTCAGTGGTGACATTGAGTTAAATTAATGTGTAAGTCAGAAAATAGATTGTGAGGGGATTTTGGTAACAGAGTGAAAACTTTCAATAAGAATATGGATTGGAATATGCAATTTAAAGCAATAAAATTTCCACTTAAAAGGCCATGTGTTATACATTGATATGGATTTTCTAATGAAAACTATTCTGAAATTTGAAACTGGGGCATTAATATTTCTGGTTAATGAATAATAAAGCAAAGTTTGTAAAAGCATGTGTAGAATATGATCAAGAAACTTAAAAGTAAAAAATCTCCCCTTAGTATTAACGGTGGGCAGTAGAAATAGCCCAAAGAGATTATATTACTGAGATTATATTTAAATCTAGTTGACAGATCCTATCAACTTATTACTAATTTAGATAGCTGTCTTAATAATGCTGCTTGAAATTTCCAAGTCATAGCCTTAGATATTCTGTACAGAAAAAACAATATATAGTTTCTTTATGTTGAGCTACCTATGGCTAATATTTAGTGAGATAGGTTACTTTGTATCTAGTATCTATTTTGTTTTAGTATCTAATTTGTTCTAATATCTTGAGTGAAGTTGAATATGTAAAGTAGATGAAATACAACAAAATAATTTCTTTTGCGCTGTTAAAATGAGATTTAAATTTTAGATTTTTTTTTTTTGGTAAAACCTGGATGATTCAAATTCAGACTTTGATTTCTGTATACAAGGAATTTTATTTTTATTGAGTGATATAAGAATGTAGTATTTCCATCTTAAGAAATAGCTAGTAATTCTTAGTTGGTAGCTTAATCTTGGGTTGCTGACTTAGCATATTTTTAAAGCCCACATCCTTTTGGGGTTTACAGATAGGGAAAAGTTAGAATTAACGTGCAAAATTGTGGCTTCATATTGCTAAAAATGATCAGTTGGTTCAGATAATTTCCCCCAGAAAAAATTAGGAAAATCATTTCCTCTGTGACTTTTGAAATGATGTTATAGGGAGGCTTTCCTAATTAGAAGCAACCTTTTGGATTGCTTTTGAGTAAACAGCCTAGAAATAAAAGTAGTGATTAGTTAGCTCCTTAAAGAAAATTTAGTTTTTGGCTGTAAAGGCTGTCGTATTGAACTCTTATATAGTCTGAATCTTTTAAATCCCCAGCTGCTGTTGGTTCTTTATCTTTCTTAAAATCATAATCTTTTTTGGAAAAAAAAGATAATTATTCCCCTCAAAAATGCAAGTATGCAAATACTTGTGAGAATTTCCAGATAATTTTAGAATACTCACAGACCCCCAACGTTCATGTAAAAAGATGTCGGGAGACTCATATGAGCAGAATATCCATCTAGGAATATAAGGATGATCGAGAACTCAGCGTTAGTTCAAAACTTAAAGTCTACCTGGCACACTCATTTATTCAACATGTATTTACTGAGCACCTACTATGTTCCTGCAGTGAACAAGGCAGAGAAAAACCTTATGCCCCCAGAGTTTATATTCTGGGGGATGTTTATTGTTAAGGTGAAACACAGTGGTCTTGACCCTCAGAATTAGCTCTTGCTGGTCTAAGGATCCCCCTTTCTGCGGGAAGCAGAGATGATTTTGATTAATTGACCTGACAGTGCATGACACATCATATTTACTTGGGAGGATTTAATAACCCCTGAGACTCCCAAAGGAAACACGAAAATTTCCACACACTATTACCCTAATGGGGTCATGGCAAGAGAAAGTACAAACCAAGATTTAAAGTTCTAACAGGCAGAGGAAGCCTTTGGTCAGTCCTTTCACCTGATTTCATGATGGACAGAAAAGTCAGGGCATCCTCGGCCAGAAGCATAAAAGGAAAACATTTTATGGGAATTTATTGTCCTCTGAGAGAAATAAGTAGTTTGTTGCTTGGGGGCATCTATTACTTAAAATTTAAACAACTATATGTGGAAGCAATTTTTTTTTGATAAATTGTGACAAGAAATATTTTCTGTATTTGGGAATTTTGAGAAGGAAGAGAATAATTAATCTAGAATATTCTATAGAGGTGGTTCTCAGGATGTCATCCAGGACCAGTAAAATTAGCATCAGTCCCCTGGGAATGTGATAAAAATGCAAATTCTCAGACCTACAGATCAGAAACTGTGGCGGCTAGACACTGGTCTGTGTGCTACCCAGCTCTTCAGGTGGCTGTGATACTCCAAAAGTTTGAGGACCACTGCTCTACAACTAGGCACATATTATTGATTTTAAAATTTGGCTCATATTTATTAAATATTTACTCATGTCAAGTTGGGAGCTTTTGAAGTATATGGTGCAATGCACAGCACCTTTCTTTGTATGTGAATACTCCTTTAAAATATCCCCATACTTAAGGAAAATCTATTTTCTTGTTTAAAATTAATGCTAAAAAAGTCCTAAAAGAGTTAATTTATATTAAATTAGACCATTTTATATTAAGTTAGATAACAGAATTGAAAAACCTAGCACAATGTCTAACACACAGTAGATGCCTCATATGTTATAGCTCTCTCACTTTTATGCACAAGTTATTTACTTTTTAAAATTTATCATGTATATATTAACTCATTCCATCAGTTTCAGTATTTGAATATAAATAAAATGTAGAAGTGTTAAAATATTAAAAAACAAAATTAAATTCATGGGGTATTTTGGACCTTCATCCTTTTGGGCAGCATATACATTACACTGAAGTAGGACGAAAGTTTTGATTTCTGTAAGGCAGAGTTTAGTTTGAGCTGAAGATCAAAGGATTAGCAGTGCAGCAGACAATTGCATTTTCACATTGCTTCTAGCAGTCACCTTCATTTCCCCAGGTTCTACCCGTCTGAGGGTGCAAATGAGTTACCTTGACATTGACGTTAATCATCTACAATTTTCTGGCTTTCCTTCCTCATTTGCTGAGAGCACACTTCAGCCCCTTCCCCAGAGGGACCTCCGGTTATTCGGGGAGTTTTCAGAGCCCATTTGAATGTGTTTGGGGCCAGGCTGCTCAGGCTTCTGTACTGTATATACTTGGAGTCTATGGCCTGGTTGCCTCCTGATGGCCCCCTGCCATTGACCCCGTGCCCAGGGCTCTGGCTGGGAGCTGCTCTCCCGCTCAGAGCCCTGTGTCTGGTGCCCCCTCAGAACTCAGAACCCTCTAGAGACCAATAGGTGCTCTGCTCTTGTCACAGCTCACAGACACCATATTGTATCATTAACTCCAATTTCAATCTAATTTCCCGGCACCTCCTCATCTTTCCTAGGTACAGATTTGGAAGCCTTCTTCCCAGATGCATATTAATACAGGCAAATTCAGGCTTTGGTGGGGAGGGGACCACAGCAGGGCTGGCTTCAGGGACCTACCTACTAGGCAGTTGCCTCAGGCCCCTCGCTCAGAAGGACCCTGTGCTTGGCTTTACACTCTGTTGTTTTTATCTTGAAATTTTTGAACACAGGGTCCTGCATTTTTACTTTGCACTGAATTCCTCAAACGAGGCAGCTGCCTACCCAGTCAGCCAAGACCCAGACTCTGAACTTGGGTTTAGGGACCGTTTATCAGACGATGCCTCTTCTTCCTGAATTTAGTCTTCAGATTCACATGACCAGTTTCTAAATTCCCCTTGACACATTTCCCAATATTTGGTAATGAGATATTCAAACATGATTTTCCTTAGAGAGGTAGAGTCTATAAATTTATAGGAATCCTGCAGTGGTTTATTAGTGTTGCTTTTTTTGACACTGCGTTGATTTTTGATTATTTATTTAAGAAGGCACTTTTGTTAACAGATTTTCTGGTGTTAAAGTTGGTGAAAGTTTATCTGGAACCAAATTAAATGTGATTCATTCATTAAACGTTAAGTAAATTATCCATTAAATGCTAAGGATGAGGATCATAAAAATGGAGTAAGCCCTGTCCCTGTTTTTAAGAGCTCATAACGGACCTAGAATGACAGATGCAGAGAACCAATATTTCTGCCTGGGGAGCCTGCGGACAGGGTGGAGGGGACATGAAGTACCATTTCATAATATGATACTGCAAGGAGGGGCTTGGTGTCCATGAGAGACAATGTACCACAGACTGGAATCTGAATCATGACGGCTGTTCAGACGTGTTTTATGATTCACATTTTACCACTTTTTTTCCCCTGTACTCTTAGCCTCAGCACCCCAGTCGGATGAAGGCTCTGACATTGACTCTGAACCTGATTTGCCACTGAAGAGGAAACAGCGTAGAAGCCGAACCACCTTCACAGCAGAACAGCTTGAAGAACTAGAGCGTGCTTTTGAGAGAACCCACTATCCTGATATTTACACCAGGGAGGAACTGGCACAGAGGGCGAAGCTCACCGAGGCCCGAGTGCAGGTACTGACAACCGCAGGCTCCATCCTGCCTCTCAGTCCAGCCAGGGAACAAAAAAAAAAGGATCTTCTTCAAAGCAGGCTTTAAAGCAAGACAATAGCTATATAAGCAATGGCATTTTGTGAATTGTAGACTCTAGCATTATAAAGTTTCTTCTTATCTCTCTAATTCCTTTTCTTTATATTTTGCTTTGTCATGATGATGATGTCATGACCTCTTTTGTCCTTTTATTTGCATTTGTCTGATTTGACTTCCACTCCCCTATCTCTTTTGTTTTAGGTATGTCCATTTAGCAGTATCTTACTTTGCTAACCAGTCAGAAAAAATTTTTTTTCTTAATAGGTTGATAAGTCCAATTAAATTTATGATGGATATGATGGATACATTTGACTTCTGTTATGTTGTTTGATACAAGTATTGTATTTTATGTGTATAATTTTTTTTATTTTTTAAAGATTTTATTTATTTATTTTTAGAGAGTGGAAGGGAGAGAGAAAGAGAGGGAGAGAAACATCAATGTGTGGTTGCCTCTTGCGCACCCAGGCATGTGCCCTGCCTTGTAAACAAACCAGCGACCCTTTGGTTCACAGGCTGGCGCTCAATCCACTGAGCCACACCAGCCAGGGCATATGTATAGGTTTTAAAATGTGATCTATTGTATTTGCTCTATTTGACTTCTTGGTGTTTTTTGGTATTTATGAAAATGTGCATTCTTATTTTAGAATTTGGTTATTAATAAGTAGGAGAATATGATGGCCTTAGGTGTAACACACAGAAGCGTGTCAATTCATGTTTTCGCTCATCATTTCAGGGACCCTCATTGTGTACCGGTCATTACATGGACTTTGGGGGTGCTACACAGATAATAGCGAACCAATTGTGAGTGGTTCTTCTGTGCCAGATACTGCTCGAGGTGCTTTCTGTGAATTAACCTATTTACTTGTTATTTAAAACCCTAGGTTGGTACTATTATTATCCCCAATTTACTTATAAGATTATTTAAATAATTACCCAAAGTTACATCACTTGTAAGTGATAAAGGTAATTGAACTCCATACATTTCCTCTCTATGACCTTTCTGTTATGAAGATGTGCCAAGGTATGTAAGATAAAAATCCCTTCCGTTAAGGGATTTATTGTCTAGAAGCAGTTCAAATAACTATACTATTTTAAGAAAATTTGAATTACCTTTTGAACTGTTAGCTGTGCAGTTGACCCTTGAACAACATTGAAGTTGGTGGTGCTGAGTCATGAATAGTTGAAAATCTGTACATAACTCTTGACTCCTGAAAAATTTAGTTTGCTTCGGTACCCATGGGGATTGGTTCCAGAGTGCCCTGTAGATACAAAAATACGAGTATGCTCAAGTCCTCTGCATCCACAAACTGCCAGCTCTGGATTGAAAACACCACAGTATTTACTGAAAAAAATCAGGATGTAAGTGGATCCATGCAGTTCAAACCTGTGTTGTTCAAGAGTCAACCGTACTCTGAACTCTCTGGAAAAGGCTTCTGGCGGGGGGAATATGTTTCTGTTGAGTGGTAGAATAATGTTTTCATCATTAGTGATGAACTTTCCCCTTAATGCATTGTTTGAAAGATTGTAAATGCCTTGCAGGGGGGTCTAGCCTGCGGCCCATGGGCCTCTGTGGCCCAGAATGGCTGTGAATGTGGCCCAACGCAAAACTGTAAATTTACTTAAAACATTATGAGATTTTTTTTTGTGATTACACGTCACAGTGTATTTAATGCGTGGCCCAAGGCAACTCTTTTTCCAGTGGGGCCCAGAGATGCCAAAAGGTTGGACACTCCTGTTAGGGTATCCTGGAAATTCTTACTATCCCAGAAGTTAAGTTACCTTATTTGGAAATGTTGTGTTATTCCCAGACACTGAACTTGTATAGTCAAAATGAGGTTGGAAACTCAGCAGTGAACTTAGTCAGCTGATGTGGTCTCTAAAGCGATCAATGCTTTCTTGTATGCAGGTAATCATCTCTGCTATTGGAGAGTTTTATAGCAACAACCTCTTCCAGGCTGCAGAGTCTAGTCTTGTCTTATTCAAGGGGACTTGTCTTATTCAATTTAACTTTTCATATGATCATCATGGTGCTAGGAAAGGCAAGGGATGCTAAGGTGAATTAAGATGAGACTTTTAAGGAGCTATAGTTAATATGGGTAATAAAGTAAACAAACAAATAATATTAAAAACAAAGCAGATAAACACCATAAGAAAGAGAAAATGTAGTGGGAGTTGAGAACAGGAAAGGATGAGCTCTTTGTGGAATAAACAAGAGAGGCTCATAGAGAAGGAAGATTTGAGATGGACTTTTGAGGTGAAATAGTTATTCCTTTGACGGGCTAGGTGTGAAGAATGATACGAGCAAAAGCACAGAGTTGGAAGCATGTGAGTTACAGATCAGGTGACTCTTCATTTTCACTCACATTGAGGGACCAGTGAATAGTTCAGTTTGGTTGGATGGTAAGGAGTGGTAGGTGGCAGGAAGGAATATGGCTGGAAATCTAGGCTGAGGACATCCTGGTGAAGGCTTGGCTTTCAGGCTAGCAAACTGACACTTGACGTGATAGACTGGGGAGGCTGTGGGTATGAAACAGTCAGTGGCAATGTGATGGGAAAGGAAAGGAGGGTGGAGAGAGGTATTCAGAGGTGGAATGCAGGCAACTGATTGCGATAGCAGGGGGCGGGTGGAAGGGTAAGTGAAGGCAAGAGTCACTGATACACCAGGTTTATAGTGTATGTGTTTCCAGTTGGTACTATTCAGCCTCTCTTGCTGTTAGATTGGAATACAGAGTTCCTTCCCAGAAATGACCACCTCTAACCACACATCATGATAATATGTATATATAAGTATTATATTATTACATAATGATACATGGTATACAGGATATAATATATATAACAGCGCTATAATTATTATATACATCAAATCTATTTTGTTTTCATTATAGTTCTATGATTACCTAGTTTCAATTCCTCCGTTCTTCAGCAAACCTTTATTGAGTGCCCACTATATTCTAGGGTTTGGTCCTTATTCTCCAGGCCTGGCCTTCAGATAGGTCACATATAAGCTCTGAATTCAGAGTCAAAAAATAAACATTGATTTTTAAAGAGATCAAGCAAAGTGAGTGATGGAAAACTGAAAAGAGTGTTCAGTGTTGCTCTGTTTCCTTCTTGCCTTTGGCAAAGACAAGGATGGGGACAGAGTAAATCACAAGCCTGTGTGGCTCGTACAGTGCCTGGTATTTGCGTCTGGCTCAGTGAATGTCAAAGGAGAGTAAGAATGGCCCATTAACTTCCAGAGGACATGGGATCAGACCAATAAAGAGTGGTTCATATTTTTCTGTACAGTGACCTCCTCTCCAAAGCAGGGCCCTCATTAACTTAACAGCTGTCCTAATGTGGCTTTAACCCGGTGACTCTTTACATTCCTTATGGCTTCATTAGTTCCCTTGAGACACATCATGTCCTGCACCACAGCTATGATCTACAGCCTAACAAATTCCCTACAACACCCAGCATATGGATCTTTTACTTAACCCAGCAGGAAAAAGAAGGGAGTAGTTAATCACTGATTAAAATGCCAGAACAAAATCCTTTAGTTTTTAGAAGGATCTGGGAAAGCAGTAGCAAAGTGAGCTCAGTTTGAGTGATAGCCAGTAAGTGTGAGTTAGTTTAATTTGGGGCACCTGGGAAAACCAAACACCAAACAGGAAAAAAAAAAACAAACCCCAAAACCCAACCCCAACCCAAACACTTTCCCTTTTCCCCTGAGGAAAAATATTTCTAAACTCTTCTAGATAGAGATGAGACTAAAGCTATAATAACTTAAGCCTTTGTCAGTATTTCATAAAAATTTGTTTGGACAGTAGTTATGTTGTGTTTATCATAGCCAACTCTGAGAACACGAGCTAAGAATTGTTGTATACCAAAGACTGATTTGCCTAATATACTTCCTGGGTAGCTGTTATTTTGGAAATAATGGCAAGCATTAGAGTTTCGTGGGGAAGAATGACTTACAAATATTTATGATGTGCAAAAGTTTTAGTAAATATTTCATCTAAGAACTCTACGAAGCAGGCAGAAATCATTCTCTATTACCACCAAGATAATAGAAGACAGGAAAGGAAGTTGCTTGTAGAAACAGCATTTAACTAGAAGTCAGAAGATGTGGGCTTTGGTCTCAGCTTGTCAAAAGCATTTTGTTGAGCAACACACTTAATTCTGTTATGATCTGGGTGTGCTTCAGATTTTTTTTTTAAGTTTTGAAATTTGAGGTAGATTAGATGAGAGGATCTCTATCTGGGTCTGTGGACAACCAAGAAAATCATGGATGACTTCAGGAGACTTGAGATTTGCACACAAAAATTTGTGACTTTGTTTCTCTTCACTCCTTCTCCTTTTCCTTCTCTCCTTCCCTCTCCTTCTCCTCCTCCTCCTCTCCTTTCTTCTCTCTGTCCCTCCCCTGTGTGTGTGTGTGTGTGTGTGTGTGTGTGTGTGTGTGTGTAGGGCATTAACTAGGAAGAGGGCCTCTAGCTTTTATCATATTCTCAAATAATATCTCCCACTGTTCCATCCCCAAGTTAAAAAAATACTGGGATGGTCCTGACTGGTGAGGCTCAGTTGGTTGGACGTCATCCTGCAAAGTGAAAGATTGCTGGTTTTCTCGTCAGGGTACTTGCCTGGGTTTTGGGTCAGTCCCCAGTATGTGCAAGAGGCAACTGATTGATGTTTCTTTCTCACACTGATGTTTCTCTCCCTCTTCTCCTTTCCTCTCTGTTGAAGAGTAAATAAAATCTTAAAACAATAACAACAACAACAAAACTCCTGGAATCCATGATCTTTAAGGACCTTGGTAGCATCAGTAATTTGGAGTTCTCAGGGAAGCCCAATGGTGATTTAAAGCCATCTAACAGATCTGTATAGTTCAGAAGTTAAGATAGGGATGGAATAGTTGACCCTAAACTTCATAGTGAAGCAAAAATATGGTCATCCTGGTACTCACTGCATATGTGCAGTGTTGGAATATATGAGATGCACCTGAGGATGCTTTCAGGTGTGTCCATGGTCCTCTGATGCTCGTGGAGAGCATGGTGTTTCTCCCTCAACCTCTTGTTCATCCTCTCCCCAACCTGCTGACCACACAGTGGTCAAAGCTTTATGGTCGCAATGACAGAGCTGGGAGAGTGTGGTCTGGGAAGGGAGACGGGGTGGAGAGAATGGGAAGATCTAGGGGAATTCACCTACTAGGAAAGCCCTGTATTTGACATTGTAGTTTTGGACAAGATGAGAAATCTAGTGTTTAATCAAGCATTTTATAATCTTGTTATGAATTCTCTTTCTAAGGATTACATACTGCATTCTTTTCCCATTTTTCAAATTGCATGTGAAATAACCCATCTGAAATAATGTAAGTTAGACTGCCTTAGAGGACCACACCGAATTTGTGAACCAGTAATTTATGCATGGGGAAAATTAGGCTTACACCATGGGACGGACAATTAGCACTAATCCATGAAACTTGGAAGCAAATTTGACCTACGTCTCCACTCCAGCCAAACTGGCTTTCAATGATTTGAGGTGTTATTTGGACACTTTTCTGTTTGCTCATGGGCATAAAAGGCTTTGGCTGTAGACCACAAGGCTGTAAAACCTTGTAGAGCAAGGCTTTAATTCGTGTATTTCTTAGAGGTGGCAATGAGACATTTTGTTTAATGACAAACATTTATGGAACACTTCATATCTCTTAGGTATTCCTTTAAGGGCTTTGATTATACTGTGTTATCTAATTGTCACAACAGTCTTGTAAACATTTTTTTTTATTCCTCCATTTAGCAGATTAAAAAGAATCCCACGGATAGTAAGCAAATTGTTCAAGGTTGCAGAGGTAGTAAGTGGGGAAGCTGTAAGTCAACTTTTCCCTGGTTTGTGTTGCACCCATAGGAATAAAAAGTATTACTGTATCTTTCAAGTACTAAGTTTTTTTTCCACCTTATATTATTGAGGGTCTGAACAAGTTGGTTACTTATTTTACTCATGAGGAGAAAAATTGATGAACATGTTTGTTTTCTTTTGTGATTCATTATCTTTATCCCCCCAGTTACTTTGATGTTATGGGGACCTTTCAGTCAATTTAAATTTTGCTTCAAAAAAAAAAAAAAAGAAATCACTGGACCTTGTATTACTTCAGAAATGGACATAAACCTTATTTCCAAAAGACATGGACATAGCTTTGTGGAAGAACTCTGCCATGAGACAGACAAGTAGGGAGAGATCCGGGGGGCAGCTGAAAATGAATCAGGCTGCAGGTCATCACCTGAGGCAAAAACCTCAAGAGAATGTCTCTCAGAGAAAGATGGGTGGTAACGGTCCCCCAGGATAATAGTGGTTGGCCAGTTTGGGTATTTAAAATGAGGGTTATTTTTAAGGGCAACTTTTTATGTCTGTTAAAAGTAGAAGACTTGTCTTTTATATGTTTCAAAGTATAAAGAAGGCAGAGACCGTTTTCCAGTTTTCAACTTCAGTGTACTTTCCTTTTGGTGCTTCTTCTGGCAGGCTCCGCTGGCCCTAGGAGAGGCTGAAGGCCGCCCGTGGCAAGATGATAATGAATTCGGTTCAATGCCCTGAGATAGACCCGTCCTCAGTACTCCCTGGCTCTCTCAGGAACAGCCCTCTGGATTTGTTTAGCCCCAAATTTAAAGAACATTTAAATCCCTTCCTTTAGCAAACTCTTAAACCTCCTGTTGAAGTTTCCCTTTTTTTCAGTAAATATTTACTTCCCTATAATGTCTCTTCATCTTTTATTGTACTATTGACATAAGAACATTTAAATCCAACTCCTGGATTCATTGGTGGGTTCACTCAATGTCTTCAACATTTTTTGTATCGTTTTGGGAAAACAAAAACAAAGCCCCCAAACGCTTATACCTCTCATCTTTCGGATTTGATCATTTGAAGTTATTTGTAGGAAATTTTGATGTTTTGTTTCATTTATTATTTGAGGAAATACATTATTGATTTAAATATCAGGCTATGGAGGAGTTCGAATAAAATTAAATTAAAAGTAGGGTAAGTTGATGGAGTGATCAAGCATGGCCATCCACTGGATAAATCAAATGTGGTTTATTTAGCTAAAGGGTACAGAGGGAAGTTGGCATAGAGAGATTGGCACCATGCTCTGACCATGACAGAAGCTCAAGGTTCTGGGGTCTCCATAATATATCCCACCGGTACAGTTGAGAATAGTATGTCTGAATGAGTGAAGTCACATCAGCACTTTTGGAAATTCAACTCTTCTCCTAGCCTAGTACATAAAGCTAGAAATCCACTGCATGTAGGTTAGTCCTGATAAGCGTGGGAGGTCATTTCACCTGAGCCAGGTAGCCTTGTTAATCTCAGAGTTTTACCGTGTAAAATAAGACCACAGTTTGTGGTATAGTGCAGTGCACTCAGGCATGGATGCGCCCCTAATCCCTCACCTTCAGCCTCCTCAGACTAACATAGCTTGTTCCAAACACTTCTCTGAAAACAGTTCCTTTACCCTGATGCCTCAGGGAGTCGTAGCAACAGATGTTTAGATTTGCAGCGAGAAAACACAACTGATGTTCCCCTCAAATGGAACGCTGTTCATGGTTCTATTATCCTAGGTGGCAATTTATTAAGTTAAGTACAATTCTAATTCAATTACGAATCGACATGGGAAAATATTGGCTTACCTTTTTTTGTTGTTGTTGTTGGAAACCTAAGGAGTATTAAATGTTAGTGTTTTGAGAATGTTCAAACAGCTCTCGTTCACCATATCTTGCCACACACCCAGCGAAGATTGAACTCTTTCAGAGCTTGGGCGATAAACAAAAGCTTAAGCAGGCGCCTTGGCAAAATATTTGTTTTATTGGACTTTCGTGCTCCAGAAAGGAGGAATTCCCCTCTCCACTCTTTTTACAATTTTACAACTTAGAAAATTACTAATAAGTTGTATAATTGTTAACTTTGTTTTCTTAGAGTTGGTCTTCTCTTTTCTGAGAACATTGTCTCTTGCACTATCACCTCCATTTGGTGTCACTTCCTGTTAAAATCATACCCAGGCTTTAAAATGACTTGAAACTATCTCCACTCTAAACTTTTCCTGATTCTCTGCCTTTCCAAATGTGAAGCTTCTAACTCTAGTGAGCCATTATTTTGGCTTCCTTGATGACTCTGAATTCCATAAGAACAAGACTATAAGCCAGTGGAGGGCAGGGCTCCTGTCTTTTCATGCCATTCACCCCTTTTATCCCTCTGAGGCCAGGCTTCCTCCATATTACATTTTCAATGACCTTTCAATACAGGGATTAGTAGATCTTTAATTGGTGAAATACTCTTTCATTCTGGGGGCAAAACACACGTACTCTCTAGAAGGATCATTTAAAGTTCTACGTTGAAACTCTGCATGTGTAAGAGTTGGGCAATACATGGGTCCCATTAAACACTTTATATTATGATTTCTCAATATTTTAGAAGTTCAGCTATATTTCTTGCTCCTACTATTTCCCTCTACTGACTCAGACAACGTACTTGGGTGTTCAGTTCCTTGAAGGCATTTTATTATATTACATCAAGTTTTTCTGAATGTACCTGGTTAACATAGTGCTTGGCACAGAATATTATAGGTGCTTTAAAGCTGTTGTTGAAATAAATAATAAACTAATTATTTAAGGGATCTCCTTAGATTACATGCTCTCATTTCTTGAAATACTTACCTCTTTGGCACTTATTTTCAATACGATTAGTACGTCTCACACTCTGAAAGAGATGGTAAAATGGCTTCATTTAGCCTCTTGGTCAATTCACATGACTATCCAGGAGCTATGCCCATCCATAATGACCACAGAAGTATGGAGATAATCTGATAAGAATATAAGACACGAGGGGTACTGTAGTTGGCAAGTACACATTAGGACGTATGTTGTGGGGGTCAGAGGCTCAGGGGTCCTCCCTAGAACACATGAAGGTGGGACGGTGTTGGTGGTACCAGTGGGGAGTCTCTGTTGTTCCCCCTCCTGCTCAGCCATCCCTGCCCATGGTCACCCCTGGGCTTGCGGGGGGCTCTGCGAGCCCACGGAAGTCCCCGGAAGCCTCTCTGCGACCCCTGACATTTAACTTGCCTTTCTCCCCTGACAATACAACACAGAGGGCAGAGAGTTCTTTCTTCCATTTGCCCTGTCAATAAGGGGCCTTTAATCTGTCTTAGCATGAAAAATTCATTAAGAGTGTACTATTATTTCATCAGTGAAATCCTCAAATTTTAAATTAAATCCATAGGTCTGGTTTAGCAACCGCCGTGCAAGATGGAGGAAACAAGCTGGGGCCAATCAACTGATGGCTTTCAACCATCTCATTCCGGGCGGCTTCCCTCCCACCGCCATGCCCACCTTGCCAACATACCAGCTGTCGGAGACCTCGTACCAGCCCACCGCTATTCCACAAGGTATGGAGGACGGGAGTCAAGGCCAAGTTAAAATAGAATTCCTGACAGCTTTCCCTGCTGCTGATTTTAAGGACGATGATGACATTGCTGCTGTTAGCGTGTTAATGACATTACATCAGGTTGCCCTGGACATACCAGTCACACTTCAGAAATAGTTTGTTCTAGGGCAAATCTGAATCTCTCTAGATAAATTGTGTTGTAATATAATCCTATTTCAGTGTTTGAGACCAAAACAAAAACAATGAAACTAAACAACCTTTCTAAAAATTTACGCAGTTTGCTTTTCTTTGGTTAAAAATTTGCCTCTACAGTGGTACTCCAGGGTGCCACTAACTGAAGTTCTGGGATGGGTACTAAGTGCAGTAGTAATCGAGGGACGGTAAGCTTTGATAAAGTTACTGTTTGCTGGCAAATCGAAGTGAGTAGGTAAATAAGACAGTATTAGTTTGGATTATGAAAGACAGCATTCCAGGCATTCCAGAACTAGACTATTGTACTAATGCTTAGGTGCCTTGAACGTATATTTGCTAAAGAAATTTGAGACTTGCAACTCTTACATTGGTTAATTCTTAGGCTGATTAATAACATTCCCTACTCAAATAGGTTTGTTAGCATTGTTAATGTGATTTCTGAATTCCTATTCTGGTTGAGTTTGCCATGAAATAAGCTATGTACTTGCACACATGTGCAGAGATATTGGCACGTCAAAAAGTGGCAGTTGAAAAGTGAACATTTGGTTGGACCAATCGATGTTCCCAATGGCTGGGTGACTGTGCACTTTTGCACTGAGCTTTCTGTGCCAACAAAGGAGCTTGGTGGCTGACCATCTTCTTCATTGCAGCCGTGTCAGATCCCAGCAGCACCGTTCACAGACCTCAGCCACTTCCCCCGAGCACCGTACACCAAAGCACTCTTCCTTCGAACCCGGACAGCAGCTCCGCCTATTGTCTCCCCAGCACCAGGCATGGATTTTCCAGCTATACAGACAGCTTTGTGCCTCCGTCTGGGCCCTCCAACCCCATGAACCCCGCCATTGGCAATGGCCTTTCACCTCAGGTCAGTCCCGTGTTTCCAGACAGACGATTTGCTGTGTACCAGAACCGAATAGTCAATTCCCCGAGGCAGTGGTATAATGAATTGCCAAATTTAAACCATAATGTATTCTTTATACAAGCCACATGATTTCAGTTTCCTAGTTTCCTTTCTCTCCAGCCTTCCTACAGGCTGTATCAAAAGTTGTAGCTTAAACTTAAAATTCAAGTGATTTATAACAGAATCATGAAGATTTTATGTTTCTACATAGTCGTCAAGGTGTTTGTCATCTCTACTCCTAGTTCTGGTCTTTGGGTAAGAAACTCACACATATTTTTAAAAAATGGTATTTGGTTAGCTGAGAGGGTTGTGAGCAAAAGCAACTAATAAAACACCAGATTTTATAAAACAATTGAGAGGAGGCAAACCAGTTGTTCAGGGAGAGAGCTGGTGACTACAGGCTTTGGGATAAATGACTCATAAATGCACGAATTACGAGAATTACAGCTCTTTGGGAATATAGAGATATTTGAATGTTGTAATTGTTTTTCTAATTTGCATTGGACTATGAGCTTTTCTTGAGAGATCATATTAATAAATTGCCTTGATAATTGCATGTCAGAGGGTTGGTTAAATTTCCTACATGTGGCATCTGTCTGAGGTTGACATTATTAGCAGTTGTTTAAATACAGATCACTTGATTTTATTAGAGAGCTCTTGGTCCAGGTGGTGAGGATATCTGCCTGCTAAAATTGGAGAGATGTCACAAAAGGGTAGCAATCTATAATTGCAATCGAGAATCTCTTTGGGGCTGAGAGTGAGAGTTTTAACAGCTTTATCTTTTCTTAACCCCCTTTTTCTTCTTGGTGGTTAGAAAAACAGAGAGAAGCTCAGAATGACACAAATGAAAAGTGAAAAGACAATTATAGTCAATTACACACTAATCACTGACTATCACCGCTGCCTAAGCACCAAGAGGGCATTCTAATAGGCAGAAAATGAGATTTTAATGGCACAAAGGGTGGCCAAAATAACGACTCATATATCTTTGCCTTCTTCGTTTTCTTCAACTTGTGGTTTGCATCTTGGGAGTGGGGTTCCTGGGCTCTGCACCACAGTGATAACTCTGAGCAGCTACAAAGTTCAAAGCTGTTGGAGTTGAAAAGAATGAATAGTAAAGGCAATGAAATAAACATTTCTGCCTCAAGGCAAAAGTTCATAAATCCTTTTTTTTTTTTTTTTGGTAACAGTAAATGTAATTAAGTTTCATAGATTCCTATACCACATTCTGGGATAAAAAAAATTAAGAGGTGGCTTTAAACCTCAGCCGAAAATAACAACATGAAAACAATGAACGTACTTCCTACAGGACTTTAGTACATTTAATTTCCAAGTGCTGGCATTTATGAATGTGATTTTGCATGAAAATGGTGAACTTATATTAATAGATGCATCTTTAAAATGCCCAGATTTATAGCATATAAACGTCTTCCACAGTTTAGAAGGAACATCAGAAGTAGTTATCCCTGCAGTTTTTCACATTAGTGGTTTTGGGCCATGAAAAAGCTTTTTATAAACATGATTTGGTTGAAAGTTTTAATGAAAGTAAACTTCAAGCCTAACCACTTCTGTAAGGTGAGACCCAGGGATCTCACGCCATTTCTTAGTGTTCAATCATAGTAAATATAACGACACAAATCTATATTCTATCAGTGAAACGGCTAGTTTTTTAAATAAGTGTATCACCTTGTATGGTCTAATAAGTGTATTTTATTACATTATACAAGCATTACAAAAGTGGAATTATTAGCACTTGATCCTGAAACTGTTAATCCTTGATTTTCAAGAAGCTTGGCTATGATTCCGGAGTTGGCAGGCGGGTGGGAATCATTCCAATAGCGAGCAATGGAAAGTTCCGCAGGCAATGTTTTCTGTATTTCTTTACTATGCTCTTACATATTATGTTAATGCCTTCCTTCAAGCATTGCAAATATTCAGGATATTTTGCATTTCTACCATACGTTTCTGCCTCAAACCACTGGTAGGAATCCATGTGGTCTCAGTTCTGGTAGCTTCCCCAAAGACTGAGCTAAGAGACAAATAATATGAAGCTTCTTATTTCCTCACGCGAAATTGAATGAAAGACAGTGAGTGAATCCGTATCTCATCAAGCATCTTTACAAAATGAGGGAGTAGAGCCCTTGGGAATTAGAACTCGGATTTCTATAGCTTCTGGGATTTATCACTCCCCAGGAACGCCTCTATTTGAGCGAAGGAAGGGGGCCTGCCCTATGTTTGATCGTCTGGATTTATTAAAATCTTATGAAGAAAATTGGAAGAGAAAAAGCCCACATCAAGCAGCCTGGTTTACCTGTAAACTAAGGTAGAGAAAGGGTAGAGGTGATCCTTTAGTCTTATTGCTGATTTTATAGAAGGGCTTCTTAATATAGGGGACTATATAATATTAAAATGAAATTAATCCTCCGATTACCATTTCTTCTTTTCCTTTCACTCTTTCACTTCCTTTGCTTCTATCTGGACGCCTACAATGCAGACATACCGACTGAGGCTCAGCATGGAGGCCACAGGGCTGACCGTGAGACAGTTGGGCCTGGACCCTGGGATTCTTGGCCTCTGGGCTTCAGTCACATTTTAAAATCATTTAGTAGTAACTAGTTTTCTAAACTTTTTGGGGTTCAGGTTAAATTATACTCTTTGTGCTAATACACTCCTTATATATGTATATATTTTTGCTTTATACACTTCTATTAATCTTCTAACTTCTACTAATAATCTGTATGCTTATTGTAGAAGATGGAAATATTTTTCTAAAGTGTTTTTAGAGGAGAAAAAAATAATTGCCCTGGGCAGCCACTGTTGATATTTTTGCCTGTTGCCTTCTAGCTCTCCCTTTAGGGTCTTACACTTTTTTAAAAAATATACCTGAGGTAGCAGTGAATATAACTTTGCATCTTGTCTTTTCTCTACCTTTATATTTCACCATAGACCTTTCACCACCTATTTATTTAAGTCAAATTGTCACTAAAGTTGTTTGAGTCATTACGATCCATTCGCTGTAGATATCTTCAGTGGAGGCTATTTGACATGTTAAAAATATTTGTGCATTTTATTTTTTTTCCCCTAGTGTCATTGAAATGGATGTATTATTTGCCATCCCAACTTGAGAATCATGAGTTAGAATGTGTGTAAACTTTTGTGCAAGGGTTTTTGTAGTTTCTTGTGAAGGTATTAATAGACACCATGACAGGCATATTGTTTCTCTGTATGTGTGGACTGCAGTTCCTTTTCTTTGGGGGTTTTTAACCTATCTGCCCCCTCAAGCAAAAATCCTTTTAAAGCGTGGGATCAAAGTCGTTAGCCAAGTGGTGTTTGTTAGGTGCCCTCAGTCCTTGTCTCAGCTTCAGGAGGAAGGGGTGTGTGAAGCAGGGTACTCAGGAAGGTCATACCTGTCCAGCTGCTGAGACGGGAACAGCAATGGACTGACATGTGTGTATGACATTATAAGTCTCAGAACACTGACAATTTTTAGAAACTTTGTTCATATCTTCTCTCAAGTTCTGAAAGGGTGTGTGTGCTGCTTAATTGCTGGCAAGTTTACCTTGTTCTGAGGAAGTCAGTAACTATATCTAGGGGACAGCCCCACTTAAATTTTGGGAAAACTGAGGCCAACATTAAAGAAATGACAGGGGAGTAATTGCCAGAGTTAAGAGCCTTATCCATCTCTCTTGAAGTTGTTACTAATTCTTCTAGAAACAGAAATTACACACTTTACTTGCTGAGGGAACACAGTATCCTAGAAAGTTCTCCATGGGCTCCAGCGCTGATGTTCAACCCAATTCCCGTAGGCAAGGCTGAAAGGCTCCAGGGAAGGAGTGTTTGGCTTCCCATTCCCTCAAAGACCGAACCTGTTGGTGGACTGGAGACTAGGTTCTCAGGGACGGGGGAGGGAGAGGGCGGGCTAACAACCTCAACATTTTCTGCGGCCTCTGAATTGTATTTCCTCTGAATGACATAACCCTTTTAGGAGACAGGGCATATGTAATGAATGACAAAACACCCTCTGAGAAGAAACCCATTCAGCTCCCTCTAGAGAGGGATTCTCCCGGCGGCAGCTGCCTTCTCGTAAAAGGGTGTGTTCTCTTGGTGTGAGACGATGGAGAAAGAGCACAGGGAAGCAGAGACCCTGCATGTTACCGGCACCTTCCTGCACGTGCAGGACAGAAAAAGGAACGTCGACTTGGAAGAGGGAGGGCCAAGGAAATACTACCACATGCTCAAGGCATGAGACTAATTAACATGTTCTTCTAATTAACTTTGTGAGAAACACTACCCTCACTGCTCCTCCACCTCCAAAACATACACATCCAAACCCGAGAAACAAGGCCTATGGCACGAACAACCTTTTATCATTTCATGCCCTGTCCCCACCCTACTTCTACAAACAGCACAGTTTTCGGTGACAACTTCTAATAATTTCTTGAGTGAGATACAGTATCAGTGGGTTACATGATTTCTAGGAAGCTTTTGGTTTTTATTGCTATGTAGTATACAAAAATGGGCCAACTTGGCTGCATTTAAGGTTCATCAACCATTGCAAATGATTCTTCAAATGTTTTGGGTTTGGTAAAACGTAAAACACATTTTGCCAAGCACTTTTCCTCCTTAATTTTTCAAACTGTGTATTTTAGGGAAAATTTGATCCATATGGTTTTGATTCATTTACTCATATCATTCACATTTTTTTTCTTACGGAGCCATTTGATATCCAAGAAGCTTTCTGAGCCTTTCTTACGTTCATTTTAAACATTTCCCTCCTTAAAAAGAGGAAGTCCTCTTTGCAACCTCAGAGGCCATAAATTTTGAGTCCTCTCTCAATTCAGCAACACTTAAAAATACATTTGGTATAAATCTGGATTATTATGAACATATTTTATGTTTACTGCAGATGGGCAGATTTTTGTTTCTGGTTTATGAGTGAAACAAATGACAAAATAAGAAAATAGGCTTAAATTACAAAAAAAAAAGTTTTGTTTTAGAGAATGTTTAACTGTTATTAATAAATCCCCATGGTAAGAGCTATGCTCAGAGGCCTCATTTGAAAGTTAGTCCAGGTCTTGGGTAAGATGTAATTGAATAACCAGTACACCTGTCCTATTTCATGGGTAATCTACTGAGGAAAGAAAAAAAAAATCTCATAAAGATTTGTGTGCCAGGCTTGAAAATGCTTGAATGTTTGCTCACCACTCAGCGACTCAAGAACAAAGAGTAGGTCTGCGGATCTCATCAAGTTTATCGACCATTCATCTGTTAAGTCTGGTTGAATCATCACAGCTTTGTGGGGATGAGGCTCGGTCTCAGAAATGAACTCAAGAAAGAGCGGGGAGATCTTTATATATTAACGAGACTGTGGTTAATGGCAGAGGACGCCAGGATCATCTTTTGTTCTTATTCACATTTCGCACAAGAAAACCTTTAACTCAACCACCCCTCCAGTTGCTTTTAAAGAATAATATTAAAATCGAGATTATTAGTGTGTAATGTATGTAAATTGCATATTTGGTGTCAGCTACGCCTATTAAGCAGCTTCTCCATTTCATGCATATATGTATTAGACTGTTGTGGTTCCATTTCAAATTAGATTTCAATTGCTCAGCACAGTTTCTTTTGACAAACATTTGTTAATCCTGAAACTTATTAGGGAGAAGCATTTGAGTGTTAATATGTGTACACAAAACTCAAGACTGCTTTTGATTTTGCTTGTCATTTTTTGGACCACACTGTTCACAATTATCTCAAATTCCTTAGCTGCCGGCAAGATGGTGGTTCTTTGTCCATGGGAGGAGTAAGGGCTTACTGCACAGCAGCTTGTTATGTGGATGCGGATAGTCTTTAAGAATGCTTGTGATAGGTACTTTTTGGTTTCATATCGGGAGGCAATCATTTTCTCTGTGGCGTGGTCATACCTTGACTATCTCTTGTGCGGTCGAAACATAAAAACAGTAAGATTTTCCCTGGTGGTAGGGCCAGCTCCTGGACATTTTTGGTCACACATTCAGAAGCTACCTGATGTCAGGCCAGCTGTTTTGTCCACTTCACACATGGGTTGCAGCTTCTGGGCGCTTGGCCTACTTTTATCATCGTGCAGAACCCAACACGCAGGTGGCCTGCCACCAACCACGGCCCAGCGGAGCCACTTCCTTACTGTCACACTTCCCAGAAGTTCATCTGTGGAAGAAAAGGAAATGATTTTGACTGAAGAGATCGATGGGGTGGCCAGCAGAGCTTGGGCAGAGAAACATTCCGGGCAACAAGGGCAGCCTGAGTTGCTTTCTGTTTCATTGCTAAAGCAGCTCATGAGCTCAAAGCCAAGGCTGCAGAAGCCTGTCATGCTGATGAAGGCTCAAGTTTGTGACCATAAAGGAGCTCATCTCAGCTATACTGGAATAACCATTGGCCATTTGCATGTTTCCATTCTGCCATATTAAGTTTTCGAGATGTTCTCTCGGCGATGAAAAGAGTGCTGCTAATCCATTTGTTGCGTTATTGCAGACTGTAATTGACTTGGTGCCATTGGTTTTCCCCTGAAGGGTGTGGTCACTGCCCCTAAAGAATACGGGGAGAGCCCTGGTTTATGTCAGCTGTAGCCACAGTCTCTTGAGTTAGTTACAGATTTGGAGAATTGTGAGAGAAACGACTACTTGGCCAAAATCTCCTTTTTAGAGAGAAGGAGGGAGCAGCAGCCAGTGATTGCATCTTACATCATGTCACTGAAATAAGCCACAAGAAAACCTTTCTTGCTGAATTAAAATTTTCTGGTGTCTGCTGAAATGATTTAAATAGAAACTCCATCAGCAACTTTCTCCCGTGCATTAGACAAATCAAATGCAACAACCCCATCGTTTTTAGGCCCATTTGAATTCCTTTAGCCCTTGAGGAGAAAAAATTGAATGTGATTGCTCGGTCCATAACTAAGCTACTAGAATAAAAGTTTTTCTTTGTACTCAATAATACACGGTAAAGCTGTGTTGGATTCTAGTGTGAGGCCAGTGGTCTGAATCAACCCTTTATATGGGGTTGGAATGCAATGTAAAGCTTTTAATTTATTACTGCATTTGCAAAATGGCAATATCTTCAGAAATCTGAATACTTGCATATTTATTCAATTAGGGGCTGAATGTGTGCTTTGTACTGCAGACATAGAAGACTGGATTCAGTCATTAGTTGTGTACTGTTTTTTTTGTTTTTTTTCTCCTCCCTAAAGAATCCGTCTCTGCAAAACAGTCTGGGTTCCATCAGAGGTGTATATTTTTCAATGTACAGCATAATATTTAAAAATTACTCATGACATTTCACTAGAGTTTAGTAAACTAGAATTTCGGCGATTAGTGATGGCATTGTCCCTGCTGATCTAGGGGAGAGATGGAAAATTGGGAGACCCTGGAGACAGTGTACTTTGTAGAATCACAAGTTGGCATTTCTACCTTCAAGGGAATATTTCTTGTGTGTGAGTTCACGGCGCAGCTAATCCTCAACGCTAAACTAATGAAGGAGGGAGGCATTATTTAAAGAAATCATTATCTTTTTTTCCCCCTCATATAATACTGACTCACTTTGTACTGGTTGCATTAAAAAATTGAATTAAACCTTTGCATCTGTTCTGAGATTTAAAAGCTCTTTATAGAGCTGATCCTCTTACTCATATGACTCCATGGAAAGGTTTCTAGTTCAATGTCAACCCTTCCGTAACTCTTCCAGGCAGAATTTCTTGTTTTAG
The DNA here is from genome assembly GCF_021234165.1 of Pteronotus mesoamericanus. Taxonomy (NCBI): domain Eukaryota; kingdom Metazoa; phylum Chordata; class Mammalia; order Chiroptera; family Mormoopidae; genus Pteronotus; species Pteronotus mesoamericanus. The sequence goes on from NW_026555277.1 coordinate 5,934,337, forward strand.
CCTCTGTTGATGTCACAGTACTATATTCATACCTTGCTAAAACACATGCCACATTGTGTTATAAAGTAACCATTTCCTTTTCTGATGCTGGGCTACGAGGGCAGTGATTTTTAACCTTTTTTTTTTTTTTAATCTCAGGGCACATGTAAAGTAATTACTAAAATTCTGCAGCACACTACAAAATATATATTTTTTGCTGATCTGACAGAAAATAGGTATAATTTTGTTCACTCACACCAAATGGCGATTGTTGTATTGGCTGTTGTCATTTTTTAAAAATTTGACAATCTACGGGAAAAGAGGTCAGTGCTCCTGACTAAATAGTCAGGTAACGCATGTTTTAAAAATTCTTGTAGCGCACCTGTGTGCTGTGGCACACCTGTTGAAAATTGCTGCGCTGGAGGAGTGGTCCTAAGTCATAGTCATTTTTGAACACCCAGAAACCAGTGTCTCAGAAGCAAGGCCTGTTCCCCAAAGTGGACTCTTTGGGATGGCGGTTTGGGGGAAAATGAATTCGGAATCAATAATTTGGCAGATGTTGCAAATTATACCCCTTTGTCTTTCAGAGTCTCAGTACACATTAGCCCACTGCAGTCTCTGGCAAGACTGGCAACGTGGAAGCACGTTCTTATAACTTGGTGTTTCCTATTTAACTAAGGAGCACTTTGTTGAGTATCGGACTACCAAGTTTCGAGGAACATTTCCTAGGAAACGCTGAAAGGAAGAAAACACAGGTGGAGACCCAACTCATGATTCGGCCATATCCAAAACGATTCCCTTGATTTTTTTCACAAGCGAACGCTTCTTTCTATTAAACATCTGATGCTGTCGTCTGCTTCAACACGCTGTCACCCCTCTGTACAACAACTTAGCAGGAAAGAGTAATTTTAAAGAAGAAACTGTGCACTGCTTAATAATGTTTACTTAGATAACGCAGGTAAGGGAGTAAAGGAAAGAAAAGGAATTCCTGTTTAATGAATTGATTGCAGTGTGGGTAAAACTCATCCATCTAAACGAGGAGCCCCAAGGTCAAAAGCACTAGATTCCAATATTTATCAGCCCCTCACTAGCTGTGTGTCTCCAGACAAGCTGCTTTAACTATCTCAGCTCTGTTTGATCTTCTTGTTAAACTTGGAAGATATTTAAAAAGGATTGTCTTATAGAGCTATGCTGAGTAACACAGTACCTAGGAAGTTTAAATGCTCTTTGATAAAGTAATGATACTGTTTCATTTTTGTTTACTGAAAAATATCATGTGAACCTTTGACCAAAAAAAAAAAAAAAAAAGTACTTTTGTTTGTTTCTGAAAAAGAGCAAATGTGGAAATTGAGTAATATCCAAGAAAGGCAATTTCTTGGTGGGCTGATATGTTTTCAGGTACTATTACACTTAGACATTTTAAACAACTAAGGACTCATATTGGTATGCATTCAGAATGCAGTAATTGTAACATGCCTGGTATACGGTAGTCTCCAGAAAGGCAAAGTAAAAAATATTGATTTTGTTTGAGTAATTAGGATCACAATAACATGAGAATCTGCTACAATGAAAGCAAGAGCCAACAATCTTCCATCCCATGTGGCTAAGAGTGGGGAGGAGAGAGGATTATCCTATTGTTTTCCTTTCCTTTTTTTTGTTTTGATTTATTTAAATATAATATCACATGAATTCATTTAAAAACTATGCAGTTCTGCTTCTATGATTCCAGGCACTGGATAAATTGGAAGCATGATACTTACCTCAACGGCAAGAGACTCTGATGATTTTCTCACCCTAAAGGATTTATCCTGTAGCTAAAACAACAGGTACAATAGAAAGGTTTTTAGAAAGAAAGAGGTTATCTGAGTAATTTTGTGTTAATTGATCAGGAAACATTCTTTCAATCACTAAATCACAAAGACCCTATTTTGTCTCATCTGTAGGAGCAGGCACTTTCTGTAGATCAGAGACCTAAGTAAGTGGCTTCCCTGACTGTCGCCAGCCTACACCAAGTTGCCTGTGCAATAGGAGGCATAGCTGCCACCCAATGTGTGATCAAGGACACAAGTACATTTTCAAGTGGAAAAGCAACACAACATCTTTAGTGGTCCAGTGCCCCTAGAATTGGGCAAGGGAGGAAATTAAGGTGTATAGGATTTTAGCCTAATGGACTTGTAGCTTCTGGTTCTTAGAAGACTGTATGCTCAAATGTTGACCCAGATCTGTCGAGCTGCTGCACATTTCCACGCATCTGAAATGAATGCTTATTCTTTCTTACCATAATGCCTGTGAAACTGACCAGAAAACATTTCCTACAGGGTATGTTTATTCTTGACATCTACTCATTAAATCAGTATCACTTGGTCTGTTCATTTGGCTCTTTTCTCTGTCCTAAGGACATAGCTTCCTTCACATAGAAGGAAAAGGATGATTCTCTTCTATAATCTTCAGGCATTTAATAGGTGGAATCTTATGACTTTGACTTTGGGCAGCCACAGACATATTTGCCTCCTTCACAAGTGATCTGGAAAAAAGAAGAAATTTTCTTGTTGAGCAGGGCAACTGTTTTCCTCCCTTAGTAAGCTGGAATGTCTACCCTCTGTGTTGTTAGGGTTTTGGGCGGAAGGGAAATTTTAGTGGGATGGAAATACAGTGGAGCCAGTATCCCTCTGGTTAGGAGAGGCAAATTTGAGTCTCTTTTTCCTAAACAGCAATGTGTAGTCCTAGTTCATTATAACTAGGACTTGGCTTGAAATGAAATATCTAATAAGTTAGTATGTAAATTGAAATTTATAAATTTTCCAGTTGTTTAAAATGTCTAAGCACTCAGTCAGAGCTGGGCAGTTAAGGTTCTGCAAGGTTTAGACTTATGAATGGTTATGGCGGGGAATGAGCCCTATGAATTCCCATGAATGCGGGTTTAGTTTGTGGGCAATTAGAGATAGGGTTTTAAACGCCCTCTCATTGAAGTATTGTGGGATGTCCAAGCACAGAGCATTTGCCTTTCTATATTTGGAATTTCAGGTCCCGACAGGTCAATTAATATTTAGCAAACGTGTCCTGCAGTCGTCATGAAATTAAACCAAGATATACGTTTGATTTTCCACAGTCATGTGTTCAGACAGGTTTCTGAAACGATGATAGCTTTGAGTGCTTACCCTTTAAGAAAGGCTACTGTGGTTGTGAGAAATTTCCTGAACGGAGAAGAGTTAACAGCAGGTAATGTCATTCCTTCCAGAGAGAGTTTGAGACTCTAGTGCTAAGTGATGAATGAGGGTATCCGACCCACATCTGTTTTGCATTAGAATGGAACATTGCCCTGACATCGTTAGGAGCATTTGTCAAGATTCCCTGGACAGAGCTTCTGTAAATTACATGCTGCAAATGTGTCAGGGTCAGATAAGAGGATATCATTAACTGCCCCAAGTTTACTCAGGGCTCTGTCAGGCCATCTCAATATGCTAACAGCCAACAATTTTCCTTGAAACGTTTTGTTAAATTTTTCATTCATAGAAGGAAAAATATGTATGTTGTACCCCCTGACCCCCCAATATCGCACATGTTCTTTTCTCATAAATCATATTAATTGTAGACATGGTCAGAAAGCATATTAAATGCAGGCATGCGTAAACGAATTAAAACATATGAGAATTTTATTATGGCCAATGGTGGGTCCAACATAGTCAAATACCAAATGTATTAACTGGCATGCTTTTTCATTTAGGTAGAATAAGCTTTTTTTTTTTTAATGGGTTTTATTTTATTGATAATAGGTGGATATAATATGATTGTTCATTATTAGCTAGAACTATACATATTACATATATATGTCTTTGCATATACACATATACATGCATTTTGCAAGCCTTTTCTATGCTAATTCTTTGCCTAGATTTATATTTTAGGCATCAGTCCCTAAAGAATATTCCTACCAATTTAACAGCTTAGCTCTATTAAGAAATAGGTATTCTAAAGAATTGATAAAATGGAACTGATTCTGGAATTGGTCACAGGACTAGAGATTAAAGCCTATGTGTTACTTAAGAGTTTAATTCAGACAGTACTTACTGTGTTCTTCACAAATAAAGCTTGAAAATACATTCAACATCTGAGCCACACTTGTCTGGTACTCACACTCTTTCATCAGGCATTAAACATAGGCACCTGTAAAATGTGAACTAATGACTAAAGTGAAAAATAAGGGCATATTTAGCAGGACATTTTACACGCACTGAGTTCCTGTCTGGTTCGGTAGAGGTCGGCCGTGCTCTTCCCATAACTCTGGTCTGGGTGAGAAGGTCACCCTGCTTACCTTCAGAGAAACTTCTGCCTTCAGGCAACTTCCCTCAGATAGCTTTCAAACAGACAGGGCCAAAAATCTAATTATTTAGATGCTAATCAACTGCAGGATAATTCCTAAGGCATTTGAATCTGAAGACAACATTTTCTGGAAAGTCTCCGCAGTTCAAACCTAAGCTTTTCAGCCTCAAAGATGCAGGCACTGAGATTTAACCATGAAGTGACTTCAGTAGCCTCCGTAGTGCAAAAATCACTTGGATAGGCATTTGAATATTTGTTTGGCTCTGGAAATAAACGATGTCCAAATTAAAAAAATAGATATAGTCAGTATATTCAGTAAACTTTGGAGGGGTGAGTAGAAGGTTAAAAAAAAAAACTTTCTATTTTACAAAGCTGTAATTCACAATGGTCTTCTAAAAAGCAATGAAATGTATGTTATTAAATGTTAAATAAGGACAGCTGGTGACTTAAGAACAGCAACAAAAACCAGGATTTTTTTGTTAAAATTTTGTTAAAATTTTTTTGTTTAAAGACGAGAACCAGGATTTCTACTAACAAAAAAAGAGTGTCTGGATGCACACCGTAATTTGTTAAATCATTTTAGATTTCTGATAGGCTCTGAGCACTTCCAACTGAAGGCAGAACCATAATGCTTACTCCAAGACAAATATTTTTCAGACACATTGTTCTGTGAATATTAATTTGGCCCATAGTTTTTATCTTTTATATTTAATCTTAACAACAGGAAAATGAATTCAAGAGAAGTATGGCATGAAGCAATTGTAAAGAGTTAGCTTTTCCTGAACCATATAATCTTCCCATCAAGATGTAAACAACCTTTTTGGAAATCTGAAATTTCAGAGTGAGTTTAAGGAGCTCTTTAGAAAATGTCGCTAATAATGAGAATGAATAAGGAATTGGCCGAAGAAGTGTCAGTTTATGATTCTGAGGCTTTGAATTTGTTTGTAAAAGGTTATCCATTATACAACTTAGAAACAGTGTCTGGGAAATGTGTTTGGAGGTAACAATTTAGAAATATATGTAATAGATTTTTTTTTTCAGATTCCTTACCTAAGAGTTGTACTCACCTAAAAGGAAAAAATCTAAGTTCTTCTCCACATTCCTTTCCCAAAGGACAGAGCTGAGCTTTTCATTAAAGGACAATGATTTTCCAGGTCCTTGTGTCTCCTGTATTTATATGATGGCATTTAATAATGTGGCTAGTGTTCCACCAACAGAATTAAGTTTATTTGGTTTCCTTTGAAATAGTTGGTGAAAGCCAGACAATTGTGTTCCTCCCACCCAAAATTTAAAAAAAAATCAAGCAAAAATGGCCATCCCTGTAATAGAAATAACTTACTAACTAATGGTTGATGAGAGGAAAAAAACATACTTTGCAACAAATTAAGATTTTATTTTACGTTTTGAATTACAATTTCTGTAGGAAAAGCGTACACAAAAGAAATGTGGACAATACTCTATAAGAGAAAATGACTGGAAGACATTCCATAACTGTACTCAGGGAGTTCTAAGAAGTTTGTTTACCAACTTTGTGCAGCAAAAAGAAATTTTCATAGCTTTCCTTGAACCACATGAAACACAAAACTGTTTTTAAAGAAATGTACATAAAAGTGTAATGGGACCCTTCCATAGAAACTTGAGGTTTTAAACTATGTTAGGGGAAAGTATTATATTTTTTATTTGTATATTCACTATTTTTTCCAACAGAGATTTCATTTTTAATTTTTAAATTATAAGTTATTAAAAACGTACATTTCTCAAGTTTTGTCAGTGTGACATATTGAAATAAATTGTATTAGTTATAATTATTTATTAGTTTCAATTTCAGACCAAATGTAGGAAAAGACTAGCATGCCTTTCCTCATCCACATAACGATTCTCGAGAAACCAATCACAATTACAATATGTGACAATCACAATGGAAGAATGAGTTTGCGGGAGAATGTCTTATTTCTTGGGCTCTCCTGGGGAAGTCAAGGGGACCAAAGATAATCGGTCTCTGGTCCTCTCAATTTCCTCACGTGGGCTGCTGCGTCTTGGGCTGTTGAGCTAAGAGCTATTGCTAAGGCAGGAGCCATCACCAGCTTCCCATGTGTGACTAGTGGCAGTATGGCTAGGAAGGCCCAGGAGCATCTCTTCTGTTTCTTTCACTCAGTAGCCATCCTTTCTGACTGGGCCCTACTCCCGCTGTCTGAGAGACACTGTGCCCTGGAACCTTTGAGGCCGTCTTTCTGTTGCCCTAGAGTGTGGCTCTGCCTGAGATCCTCACCCGCCAACAGATAATATTTCAAGGTCTTAGATTAAGTCCTGTCCAACCTTTTTTCTAATTCAGCAACTGCAAAAAGCTGCTCCTTGAACATCAGGAGCTGAATTGTGCTCATAGGAAGGACTCGTTTCTTCTCTTTTAGGCTCTTCATGGTCCCCGACCCCCTGTTCCCCGTGCCCCCAGTAAAAGTTATTGCTGCCTTCAAAGCCATGCAAGCAAGAAATGTATGGCAGAGGATAAAAAAAAGTTTATCACAAAAATGTACATATAGCTCATGGGAGAGTGTGCATGTTTTGAATAAAATTCTGCTTTTCCTCTCTAACTATAATTGTACATAGAGTGTTCCATTTCTTCCTTAGAGTGACATACCATTAACTGAGTTTCAAGTATCTATCTTCATGAAGGACGCTATTAATTTAAAATATCTTCCTTTTATCTAGTACCACTGGATAATTTTCTTCTCTGGATTGATACAGTCACAAAATGGCTTTTTCAATTTTTTTTTTTAAATTTAGCATGGCTTATTTACAGTAAAATATTTGGACCCTGTGTCATTATCTCCCTTTCATTAAAAAGTCACTTTCTTTTTGTATTTTAATTTTCCCTATCCATTCCCACTCATCAGGCCAGTACACAGAAAGGTACCTCTGACTTAAATAGAGTGCATTTCGCATCAAACAGCCTCTATTTTAAAGACTCTTTTCTTCTAATAGACATGTAATTTTGGCTTGAAAAGAAATATTTAATAAGTTAGTATGTAAATTGAAGTCTATAAATTTTCCAAGTTATGTGCTGTAAAATCATCTATACATGTTCAAGGAAAGACAAAAAAATAAAAAAACCCCATGTAGTTGGAAGAACATTCAGGAAATAACTTCAGTGTATTCTAGCTTGTGTTCAACTTTTTAAAATGAGAAAATGAAGTAAATAACTCACTATAAATTGTTGGGTAGGTCCCCCAGAGAGCCCCAGCTTCTAGTGGCTTTCCATTCTCCTGGAGCTGTGAATCCTACTGATTCTTACTTTATTTTGTGATTTTCATTTTCCCCAAACCACCAATAAAACAAACTATGCGCTGTTGCATATGGTGATTTTTTATAATATATGTAACTTTTAGAGGTTTTTAAAAAGATATTTCATCACAGAGCTCAAGAAAATCTGGAAATGGCTTCAAAAAGTTGGATGTATGACAAAGAAGTGGAGACAGGGGTAATCTACAAAAGGCGGTGGGTCTCTCTGTCTCTCTCCTCTCTTGGGGCTAATTGAAGATGGATCAGTTTAAAGCTTTATTTCAAGAAGATTGTGTTTAGCTGTGAGGATTATGCAAACCTTTCCCGCAGGGGATTGTGGCCTCATTTGCTTTTTGGAATCTAATTTCGGATGCTTTCTGGGATGCAAGACTAGTCTCTCCCTCTTGCCTTGCTGGAAGCCCTGGATCCTGGCTTCTCTAGCCTGAATTGCCTTGGAGGTCAGGACGAGGCCCAGAGTCAGGCGTGGGGCTTCATCACTGCCCCCGCTTCCGCTCCTCTGTGTCCACGTTAAGCTTCATAGCCTTCAAACATTATGGCAATACTGTGCCATTGGGGTCCCTGCCTTTATGTACTTTGTAGGCAGGTGATATTTTGTAAGCACACGAGGCGCTTCGTCTAGCAGTTGATTTTTTCTGCAATTACTCTTTCAGCCCTGCCACTGAATTGTATGAACTTGAGAAAAATCACTTCCTCTCTCATGTGACAGGTTTCCAGCTGCAAAATTAATTATCCACTTACTTCTGAAACAAGGTGCTGTAAGGGTCAGCGAGCCTGAGGTTGTGAAACATGTCATTGTGCTAATCTGAAAGTTGTTCTGTTATCACAGTTTTTCTTTCTTTTTTTTTTTTTTAAGTTTGCTTGCCCTTTAGGGTTATTTACAAAATGGAGTGGACTTTTTATAACATGTTTGCATTTTTTTGGGCTTTTCTTTTCATTTAACACTTATTTATTTTATTTTATTTTATTATTATTTTTTTAATTTACTTTTTAAATACATTTGTCATTTAACACTTATTTTATATGAAATTTAGCTTAGAGAAGAAATGGAGGAATAAGCAATGGAAGCAGTTTCTTGGAGAATCATTTACCGTTCATCCATCCATCCATCCATCCGTTCATCATCCGTTCACTCTGTTAGGTGCTGGGCATATAAAGATGCATAGGTTGCTCCCCTCAAATCTCTTGCAATTCACTGTAGGTGGCTGAAGTAATGGTTAAGCAATGGGGGAGGGGGTGAGAGAAGTACAAGGAAGCATCAGGCACAGAGCAGTTATTTCTAATTACTGAAGGATGCCCAAAGTAGGGAGAAGCTTCCTTTAGAGGGAACACTTTGAAAAAAGACACAGAGATCTCAAAATAAAGGACAAGAATGTGATTTGAATTCATTTAACTTAAAAACATAAGCAAATGCCTGTTTGTTTAAAATTACCTGTGAAACAATAGTATGTGATTTGACATTATTCTACATGAAGAGGTATAATTTCTCCTTAGCTCTGTCTCTGTGTCCCTCCTTCCTTTTTCGTTCTTTGAAATCCCAGTTCAGTTTTATTATGCTCTCTTTTTCCTCTCTTTCCCTTCCTTCTTTTTCTTTTCCCTTCTTCCCCACATGCCCTCCCCTTTCCTTTTTTTTGAAACTGCAGTCGGATGTTATCATTGGGCATGATGTAATACCCCTGCCACTTTGAACTGAGGTCCCCATTTACTGGACAGCTCTTTCACAGATTTCCAGAGAAATAAAAATGGGACTTTTCCAGTCGTTTTGTCAGCCATAGCCTATGGTTTGGTTCTCCCCACATTATCACATCTTCCTAAATCTGCCTGTTTATTTTAGGTAATGGGACTCCTGACCAACCATGGTGGGGTACCCCATCAGCCCCAGACCGATTATGCTCTCTCCCCTCTCACCGGGGGCCTGGAACCTACCACCACGGTGTCGGCCAGCTGCAGTCAGAGACTAGAGCATATGAAGAGCTTGGACAGTCTGCCAACATCTCAGTCCTATTGTCCACCCACCTATAGCACCACCGGCTACAGTATGGACGCTGTCACAGGCTACCAATATGGGCAGTACGGACAAAGTAAGCCTTGAGCTTTCTAGGGGGTATATATTTCTGGAAGGTTAAAAAATGTCATCTCTTCCTCAAGAAAGGAGAGGTGGCAGCCTGAGTCAGCCTCACTTCCCAGGATCAACATTGTGGCAAAGCCAGATGATTGTTCCAGCAAGGACTCGCTTGTATAATTATTTTCTTAGCTGATGTCAACAACATCTTGCGGTTATTAATTGCTGAGATGTGAAACCCGATTGCCACTAGGTAAAACACAAGGGTTGGCCAAAATGAAATAACCCCTGGCATTAGAAACACATGTTCTTAATGAGGTCAGCTCAAGGATCGTGTGGAGTATAATCCCAAAGACATAGAGTTGTGTCAAACTTGTCTCAGGAATAAAAATATTAGTCTCGATCCTTTGATACCATGGTATTAAATATGACATTGTCAGCCTGTATCTGATTTTGCCCCTTGCTGTGAATTGTCCCAGCATGACCTAAAAAGCTGTGTGTGCTTTCTTACAGGTGCCTTTCATTATCTCAAGCCAGATATCGCGTAAGTGGACTGTCCACTTGGAGCTAAAACTGGCCCTGTTTCCGGTCTCCACAGCTGAGACATGAAGAATCTTCTCAGAAAAAAATATCACCCTTTTGGGGGGCAGTCTCAACAGGAGGCAAAGGAGGATGATTGATTTTTTTTCTCCAGTAGTTGGTTTCAAATTCTTTTGAACATGCTGGACAAAAGCAGTGGAGAAAGGGAAGACCCGGAACAATAAAGATGAATGCAACATTTTAAGGCAATGATTTAACATGGCTACTTATCAAATATCCCAACTCTTTAGTGCTGATGATCAAGGAGATACAACATTCCATTTTTGTGTGTGGGTATGCATGTGTGTGCGTTCACGTGTGTGTGTGTGTGTGTGTGTGTGTGAGAGAGAGAGAGAGAGAGAGAGAGAGAGAGAGATTTATCTGGATGGGTTTGGGCAAACAAAATGTTCTAAAATATAGTCGGAGAATTCTCTAAAGTATAACATGATTGATATCCAATGCTGACACATGTACAACTTCTAAACTGCTCTCGTAACAAAACAAGAATGGAGGAATCCTTGACTTTTACACACTGGAAATTGATATAAAAATAAATGCCACCATTTTTAGGAAGTTAGACTAGCTGTAAAGGACCTCCCAAATAAATTATTTGTTATCTTATCCTCATTTGTACTTCAGTTGTTACTACATGTCCCGGAAGGACACATCTTGCTAATAGGACATGGGGTAACAGGAAGAAAGCTTGTTTTCTTTCCCAGTGTGGGTGCTGTTTTCCCCATTCATTTTCATGTAGAAGCCAACCGGGTGGGCGGGGAGGGCGGGGTGGAGCAGTGACGTGCATTCCCACAGCTGCTTACCAGTGTGCAATACTGTGTACCTCACGGAAGCTTTGGCAATGGCCAGGGTCGTAGAAACAGAATCAGAACTATATTTTTGCAGGTGCTTTTATTTTCGCAGCTCATGACTCATTGTGGTCGAATGCAGTGATGTTCGCTATTTGCTGGACAACCAACACCAGGCTTGCTCCTTTTGACTAGAGACCATGTTCGAGAATAATGCTTTTAAAATGACTACGTTTACATTCTCTTTTCTATGAAAGGCAGGACAAGAACAGAAATGTCCATGTGGCTCTCATGTACTTTTAAATTATACAATGATATCCAATATGAAAAGATTATAGGAACTGAGGTTTACATACGTTTGTGTGGTGACATTTTAGAATGTCAATAAATTTGTTTTTTGGGGTGTTAAGAGGAACAAGAAGGGGGAAGGCAGTATTATTTATTTCTTTCTATTCTTGGAACCATGAATGAGGTAGGCACAAATACATTCCCTTTAGAGTTAAGAACTATGACATAGTGAGTTAGTGAGACTAGACATAGTACCGAGTTTAGTTCATACATTGGTCTTAGAGGGTGATGGATGGAGAGAAATTCTATCTTTGTGTTGCAGCCTCCACCAACAACAATGTGTTGTAAAAATGTCTTTCATGTAAAAAGTGCAGTAAATATTTACTATTTATAATGAATAAACAGCTATGAAAACTTGCCCAACACTGCTTTTTTGTGGGAACTGGTGAACGTAGTATTAATAAAAACTTGGAAATGGGGAGTCAGCAAAACACATACTTCACTTCTAACGGTGCCTTACAGATGAACAGATAATATGGACAAATAAAGTCACACAGCCCACAGCAGTGTTTTCTCAAAGAACCTTGGATGAACACACTTTTCTGAATTAAAGTTTGTATTTTCATAGAGGTGGAATCTAGAAAAAACCCTTAAGTTCAGCTTCCTCTCTCCCTGGTTCTCTCAGAACCATCAGTCCCACCACTAAGCTTGGATGCGTGTCCCCCTGCTGCTGCCGCCAGAGCACTTAACTTCATCTTCATTTCCAACGACCATCTTCACTGAAATTTTTATCAGAAGCTCTCATATTTTATTTATTTTGTTTTAGATGCTTTCTTCGATCTTCATGAAAAACAGTGCCTCTTTCATTCATTTTCCTTTCTTCCTTCCTTCCTTCCTTCCTTCCTTGCTCCCTCTCTCCCGCCCTCCCTTCAACACATATTTAAACACTTGTCTATTTAATGAGAGTCTAAATGTGTTGCCATGGCTCTTGGTACCAGTGTTTTAGTTGTGCATATAACCAAGAGGGTAAGGCAGAGTAGTGAGTACATAGTTACAGTAAGTCATGAAGATTGTTTTAATCAGAGGAATGATCATGAGTTGTTGTGTTAACTGATTTATTTCTTCCAACATCTAATATGTAACGGGATGATATTAGCATTCCTCTTTCATAGGTGAGGAAACTGAGGCATATGGAGTTACATGAGATCACTCAGTGGCAAAGCTGGGATTTGAATGCAGGCAGTCCGTGTGCTTAAATTCACATTCTTCTGCTTTCCCAAGTCCACACCGATGTGAGAGAACCTCAGAGTCAGAAAGGTACAAGGAGCACTGTTCAATTTGGTGGCAGCTGGCCATGTGTGGCTATTTAAATTTGAAGTAATTAAAAGTAAATGGAATTAACATGTGAGTTCCTCCGTTGCACTAGCCATGTCCTAAGTATGCAATAGCCAAAAGCTACTGCATTGGGCAGGGAAGATACAGAACATTCCTGCCATCGCAGAAAGTTCTGTGGGTCAGTGCTGATCTAAAGCATGTGAGTTTGTCTTTTACAAACCCTAAGGACTTGAAGTGTAGCAGGCAAAATTTTCTAAATTCTTTAAATGCTTTACGTCTTTTCAGCTCACACGCTCATACTTTCAGTCAACTACATTGTCTTTTTTTCCTGACAATTACTTTTCCAAAACTGTTATAAGACGAGAAAAAGAAAGTAATCCCAGTTACTTTTGTTATCTTCTTTAATCCTTACAAAACCCTGTGAGGCAGGCATTTTTAGCCCCAATTTACAGATGAGTTGACTGAGGTCTACAGCTGTTTATCCACTTGGCCAGGGTCACGCATAGCCAGAGAGGAAGCCAGCTTTGACTTCTGCTCAGGCGAGGGGCAGAACCTGTTTTTCTGTTGCTTTTTCAAATTTTGCCTGCAATTTGCACTTCACTATGTCAACCTGTCCTCCCTTGTGCCAAACTCAAGTTGAAAACAAGCATTAAAAAAAAAACAACAAAACTCACTCCCAATTCATAGGAGAAATGATCAGGATGTGGGATTCATAACAGCAACTGACCTTACATATCACTTTCCTTTCCCTACTGATCTTAGAACTTGCCATGTGTGGCTCATATCTCTTTTTTGATATACTTCTTTATGTCCTCTTATTTCTGCATATCTCTGAGACCTGTTGCTTTGCTCATATTTCTCCTGTTGAAATTCTCCATAGATCATTAGTTCTCTATTTTTTTTTTTTTTGGTATCAAATCCATATCCAAGGGAATGAGGATCTGACATCCCCAGTCTAATCCCAGTTGGGGTCCTTACTGTCATTGCCTGGGACAAGCAGCTCTAAGGACTTTGAGCCTGTGGCATTCAACTGGACTTTGACCTGATTGTGTCTGGAGAGGTTCCTCTTTGTCCATATAGTTACACAATTTAATTTGTAAAGTTAAAAGTGAAAACTGAAAATCAAAACTTAAAATTATTAAATAATAACTGTATTAATGTCAGTTGTTGAGTCATTCCTTGAGGGTAATTTTCCTAGGAATAGATACCATATTTCACATACTGTTTTAGGCTTTTAAGTAGCCCAGTTTGGAAATGTATTTGGATATTTGGGAAACATCCTGGGTTAGAAGGGATCTGTATTAGTGCTGGCATATAGAACCAGTGTAAGAGACAAAGTCACTGGTTCATGGTTATGAGTTTAGAAAGAGCTTTAAATGGGGGAGAGGATGGGTTAATTAACACCCATTGTATGGACATACAATGGAAGAATCACTCTTCAGACTATGTAATTAGTACATGGAACAAGGACCGACATTTCTATAGGAACAGAATCTGCTTGGGAGATAAAGACTTGGGCCTCAATCATTCTGAGTAAATAATTTTTGGTGTTTAATCATTTATAGATAGAAAAAGGTGGTGTCAAATGTGAGGAACAGCATAAATGACAAGTGGCAGTATTTATGCAAAGAGATGTGCAAAGCCTGTCTCAGTGCTAGACATTTACTCATGTATCTGGAATTGGTGTTAGATAATATATAAGTGAAAAGGAAGAAATAGAGCTAGGCTTAGGCTTCTTGCCAAATGCTGGTGATATAAGCTAGTTCTACCTTTTTTATAGACAGAACTCTTGGGTATTGCTGACCATTGTATCTCGTCATGTCTGACCCATGATGGGTACTCAGTAGATGCCTGTTCAATAAAAGCCATATTTCTGGGTTTCTGACTGATGCAGATGATACAAAATCTCGATTTTTTTTGGATTCACAACTGGGAAGATTAGAATAAAAAAGAGAAATAGCTAGTCAGTTTATTGCTTAGAGCTCTGCTTTCAGCCCTGGCTGTAGAGTAATCTGAGTAGTTATTAAGACAACAACAACAACAACAATAAACAGACTAGTGCTTGGGTGCATCTGGACTGTGGACTCAGAATCCACAGAAATGGATTCAGGGAGGGTTGTCGAAGCAAGGACTCAGGGAAAAGCCTTTGGCTACATTGAAGTCTTGGCCATACTTGACCAGAAAACTGACTGATGAGCTTTCCAGGACTCGAAGCAGGGGTGTGGGTCACTTACCAGAGCAGAACTGAGAGAGGGAAGTCACTTTGGAATTTGGAGATCCTTGAACCTCACCGTTCCCCAAACCCCACCGCCAGATCTTGACCCAGAGGGAGAGATGTAAAAAGGAGCAGCGATGCTGGGTGAGAATAAGCCGTGGAACTGCTGTTTGGTTGACGTGTCCTAGTGCATCCGGAGGAGGAGGTCTGCCAAGCCCCATTCCACCCCACCCCCCGCCAACATCAGCAGCGCTAGGGCTTTTCTCCAAGAAGTGTGTTGACACGTTGGTCCTCAGGGTCTCACTTGGCTCCCCTACTCCCTGAAGATGAGCATTAACTCAGCTCCTGAGCCTTAAGAATAAGGCCCTGACAGCCAGCTCTTTTCATTACTTGCAGAGTAAGGGAGAGAAGCAGTGGTTTTTATTTTCTAATTTGTTAATGTGTTTGATATTTATTAAGCTCCTACGGGTGTCAAAACACCGCTGTTCTTAATGAGCTAGATCTGTGTGGAGGAGGGCTCAGAGAGGGAACGATGCCGCTTACCGCCTGACTTCTGGAGTTTTTTCTGGGAAGAAGCTATCTCCTTGCACTCGCCCTGATGATCTCCAGTTTATAGGGTTCAGAAGGTCTGGGATTAAGGAAAAGGTGGGATAGTTTTTTATTCCTTGAAAATGGATTGAGAGACTTTCCACCTCAGGGGCCCAATAAGGAACACATGGGGGAAGGAACGTGAATCTGCCATGATTGCTACCTTTCTAAGCTGCGCCCCCAAAAGCTTGCTAAGGGTGTAATGCCAGCTCTTAGTATCTTAGGACCAACGTGTCAACATATTTCTTAGCTGCGTTTTCATCAGTAAAAAGCTATAGATGCTGCAATGCCCTTTGTTCAGGTTGGCTGGGACAATTTATTCTTACTAATTATCCAAAGGTGTGTAACTAGCCCCAAGATCTCTTTGCTTACTTACCCTTGATGGAAAAAATAGGAAGAACTGCCTTTCTTTTTTTGTTTTTAAGTTTCAAGTTTAAATTATTTTGAGGGGAAAACTGTACCCCACCCCTCTCAAACACACTTTAGTGTGTTCTTGGTTATGTAAAGGGGAAGCAAATATCCTATTCTAGAATGGAGAGTAAAGAACATGTATGTACAAATGTTGGGAAATTAAGCAGATTTGCAGACAAATGTGAAAAGTTATCTTTGTAGGTGGAGTTTTATGTGTATACATTGTATTTACATGTAGGAACTCAGTCCCTTCTTTCTGGACTTGGAAGAGTAGAGACCCGCTTGAGGGAAGCAAACTGTCCCCAGGAGCACAGGAGGAGAGCCCAGTGGGAGCATTTGGGTCTGGGTTTCAGGCAGTCAGGGGCTGTATCAGTCAGGGTCAATAGGAAACAGAGGCCACTCGTGAACTGGGGAATCTAGAGAAGGTTTTTAAATAAGGAGGCTGTTTACAAAGTTGGAGGTGTGTAAGGGAATGGCAAGGAATTATGCAAGCAGGAGAGAGGGAGAGCTGCTATGGGGTGAGGGGTAGGAGAGTCCTGGAGAGCAACTGGCCCTGCGAGTGGCCTCTGATGAAGGGACACAACATCCAGAGGCAGCTGCAATGGGAGTGAGGCATGGGAAGACGCCCCTGACTCCTGCTGGGGCTTCCACGGGCTGAACCCCGTTAGAAGCCAGAAGGCACAGGAGCGGAGCGTGTGGGTCTGCACGGCAATTCCCTGCAGAGAGCAGGGTAGAGAAGGGTGAAGAGGGACCTGAGGGGGCCCACGGATTGTAATGAGATTTAAGTTTTCTGTTTCACAGTCTCTTTCTGTTAGTCCTGACTACCTAGGCCTCAGCTATGGCCTTAAGCAAGGAAGGGAGGGTCTGTGCCCCTGCTGGGGAGAAGCTGGGGGACGTCTCTAGGTGCTGCCTGAGCAAGGGTGGCATGGAGGGGGTAAAAGGTGTCAGGTGCGGCCGCTCCAAAGCCAGCTGGTTGCCTCAGATGGTGAAGTGAGATTTGTGCAAGAGGTAGCCCAGAGCTGTCAGGACGAGAGGAGTCTGGTCAAAGGTTGGACTTCTTGGGGTTAAGTAGTGTGGGTGTTTGCATTCTGAGAATGAGGATGCTCTTTTATAGTTACAGAATGTTCTTCTATAGTTCCAAGAGATCTGGAACATCAGACTTGTCCAGGTAAACAATTTCATAATTATTTGCAATTTTTCTGTCTCCTCCATAATTTAAATTTCTGGAGATAAAGACTGCATCTTGGTTATTTTTGTATTTCGAACTTTATTTTGTTCATCATCAACCTGCTGGACATGTTTATTGAATGGAATCAAATGGTTCTTTTACTACTTATACTTGGTTATTATGCATCACATGAATAGTTCTTAATAACTTAAATACAACATATTCATTTGTTTGACTTAAATACTAAATTCTATCTCTTTTTGTTTTCGTCTTTATAGTTTGCTAATAATGTAAGGCCTTGTGGACAGATTGGTTGAGGATGGTGAGAGGAGAGAAGAATCTGGGGTAGTTTCCAGGATTCTTGCTTGGGTGACGGGCCTGAGGGTGGCTCTTTGCCCCAAGGTAAGAAATGCAGGAGGAAGGGGAGTAGGTGTGGAGAAGCTAATATGTTCCCTTTGGGGCAGAACCTACTCATGGGGAAGTGTCTCAGGGACATCCCAGGGGGACTGTCTGATAGGTGACTGGCACATAAATCTGCAGTTAGGAAGTGATATCTGCTGGAGATATTTGCTTGAGAATAAGAGAGGGATTGGTAAAATGAGAGATTTAACCAGGTTCATAGGCTGAGAAGAATAGACTGATTAATGGGAGTTTCTTGTGGGTTGAATTGTGTCCCCTTAAAAAGACGTGTTCTTGCAATATGTTCAAGTCCTAACTGTTCATACCCATGAACGTGGCCTCATTTGGAAATGGGGTCTTTGCAGATGTCATGAAGATGTAAGATGAAGTCCTGCTGGAGGGGGGTGGGCTCTTAATCCCATATGACTGGTGACCTTCGGAAAAGAGGAGAGACTCAGACAGACACATGTGATGACAGAGGCAGAGAATGCAGTTGCAACTGCAGCTACACGTCAAGAAACACCAAGGACTGCTAGCCACCACCAGAAGCTAGGAGAGAGGCATGAGACAGATTCTCTCGCAGCGCCCTTAGGGGGAGCCAACCCTGATGACCCTTTGGACTTGTAGCCTCCAGAACTGTGAGACAATAAATTTCTATTGTTATGAGCCATCGAGTTTGTGGTAGGTTGTTATAGCAGCCCAAGGAAACTAGTATAGAGATGTTGAAGATACAGAAGAAAAGGAGACACTGATGGAAGTAAGCAAGTCCTTGCAGAGTGTGGAGGGGATGAGAGGGATTTAGAGGGACTGGCTTTATCCAGGAGAAAGGATATTCTTTTGAAACTTTTTTATTTAAATAGCAGAAGTAGGGAAGAACACGGACATGTCTGCAGGTGGCAGAGGAGGGCACACCGTTGTGGCTGGGAGGAGGCAGGCACTTAAAGTGGCTGCAGGGGAGGAGTAAGCCCTCTTGGGACACAGAGAGGTTGGGGAGCAGCCAGGAGTGCCCAGAGCAGGGCAGAGGGACTTTTCTTAGCTGTGCTTTAGGGCTAAGGAGTAAGGACTGAGTAGACTGGGGATGAGACTGATTTTTTGGGAAGGATTTGTAGAAACTCCAGCTAGGACGCAGTGGAGGAAATGCCACTGGCAAGGATGGCAGAGGCTTCCTGGCCTTGTAGGGCCTTGAGCGACATTGCAGGGGATCCAATCTTTTGGTGTCTTTGCGCTACACTGGAAGAAGAGTTGTTTTGGGCCACACATTAAATATATTGTGACACGTAATCACAACAAAATCTCGTAACGTCTTAAATAAATTTACGATTTTGTGTTGGGCCACATTCACAGCCATCCTGGGCTGCATGCAGCCCTCGGGCAGTAGGTTGGACTCCCTTGTAAAGGATTCCTCTTTATGTACATGTGAGGCTGCTAGACTAGGCTTTCAAAGACTAGGGAGACACAACCTGCAATATATTGTTGGAAAGATCATTTTGGAGCTTGCGACAGTTAGAGATTGGAACCACTACCTCTCCACCCAGGGATTCCATGGATAGGCTGAAAAAGAGCCCCAAGCTGCCGGGATTGATAGGTTTCTAAAGTCAGGGGCGGTGGGGGGTGTTCTTCTGAGACTAACCCTCTTCCTTCTCTTTTGCATTATCAAAGTCCTTAAAAAGGACACATCATTCTGAAAGTTGCAGGCCATGTAACCTAATGCTATAGACGCTGGGGGACTGAAGACCTAGGTTTTAAATTCTGGATTAGCAATTTAAAGTTTTTCACTAGCTGTGTGAATTTAAATAAGTTATCTTATTTCTTTAAAGTAGTTTTAAATTCTGTAAAGGAAGACATATGGTTATGGTGCCTTTATTGGACTCTATTGAGGGTTAAGTGTTATCTTGCAATATGCTTGGCTGATGATGAACAATCAAAGTTAGCTATTAATATTACTATTTAATCACATGAATCAAAATATGCAGATTATAAAATGTGTTTCTGGACCTTTAAACTCACACATTAATCTATCTAAGTTATTAAAATAATGGAGAAATTATTTATTTTTTAAATTTATTTGTAATTATAGTTGTAATACATAGAAGGATTATTTTTAACGACCATAAATGGAGAAGTCACAAAATAGCCCCTTCATGTGAGCATAATATGTTGGGAAGATGTATTCATAATTTCTTTTGCCATATAGGGTCATAGTTTTTACTTGACGCTCTCTTACCATCCAGAGTTCCAAAACTAATGGGACTGAAGTTACAAACAAGAAAATAATAAGCTGACCTCTGCTCCAAAGAATCTTTCCTGATGGTGCCTTGTTTATCACTGCAGCTTTTGTCATGAAAACAGGTCTGTTTCTAAAACCCGAAGGAAGTACAGTAAGTGTCAGTCTGAGACAGTGGTCTCCAGTGTCCCCACCCGCTGTGCTTACCCACAGAGGAATGTTTGTCTGTAAGACTGATTTCCAACAGTTGTGTGATGGCACTGGGGATATTGGGAATCTCCTGGAGAGAACCATTTCTAGGTGTTATAGAGGGGAAACTGTGAGTAGATTTTGTTTCAGGCACAGGTCTGTGGGCTTTTAATCTCATGGTCCAGGGCTGGAAGGGGCCTCTTGTTTGACTACCCAAATGGTCATTTCCACCTGTCGTCTTCTTTGCTGGAAGAGTCCCAACTTTGGTCAGTTGTATAGTAGCCATGTGCCTGGGTCCGATGGACCCAGTGGAATCCAGGGCAAAGGTGGGGAGGGAAGGAAGGAGCATTTCCCAATAATACCACTGACAGACACACTCATGAAGATAAGAATGGAGCAAAGGCTGACTGATGGCAGAGCCAGACCCAGTCAGGCCAAATGACCTTTTGAATCAATGTTAAACATTTTGTTAACAATTAGAATGAGAAGTGGGGGCCTGAAGGCTAATTTTTTAATTTATTGACATATTTTGCTGTGTATAATGCACACTTTTTTGACCAAATTTTTGAAGGAAAAATAAGGATGCACATTCTATATGGATATAATGATTAGTGTATTTTGCTGCATATAATGCACACCTACATTTCTGGCCCACACTTTCAGGAAAAAAATTTTTCCTTTTAATTTTTTAAATTCAATTATTATTTACTTATTTACATTTAGATACTTTTTTTGGATTATAAAGGGATTTTAGTATTTATTTTTGAACATATTATGGTACAAGAAATTTTATGTAACTAACAATCACAAAACACAAGATACAAAGTATTTTAGGTACTACCCATGTATAATGTGCACTCTTATTTTTCCCTTTGATATTTGGGGGAAAAAGCACACATCATACAGAGCAAAATACAATATTTGGTAAACACTTTTTGAGAATCTTCTAGCCAGGAATTGTTATAGCATCTTCGATGTGTTGCTTATCAAACAGACTTGGTTCCTGGCTTCTGAAGCTCAGGTAGGGAAGGTAGATATAAATGAGCGAAGAAGCACACATATAACTGGAAAGCGTGCTGAGTGTTGGGAAGGGAAAGAATAAGATGTAAAGAGAGAATAACAGACATACAAAGACTGAATCCTCAGGGAAGGCCCAGGAGGGAGTAAGAAATTAACCTTGTGAAGTGATTAGAGAGGCTTTCCAAGTAGAGGGACCAGCATATGAGATGGCCTGGATCTGAGCGAGAGCTTTGCTTGCTGGAGGTACTGAAGTTAGGTCCTCACATCTGGTATGCGAAGGGGAACATGGCCCAAGATGAGCCTGGCCTGGGGTGGGTCATGCTGGCCCACCTGTAGGCCACAGTACGGAGCTTAGATTGGATTGTGTGTGCAGTGGGAAGTGACTGAAGACTTTCAAGCACAGGAGGAATACTCTCTCATTTCCATGCTCTGCGGAGGAGGATGTACTAGATGGAGACAGTACTGGACATGCTGGGCGGATAGGCGATAAGACTTGACCTGCGTGCGCTTTCCTGGAGAGAGTACTTGCTGTGGAATTAGTCAGAGGTGGGGTTTGGATGCTGATTTGATTTCCTGGTATTAGTTTACTTATACTCTTGAATCAGTAGCTTTTCTGAGCTGTCATTTTCAGAATAAAGTGATTAATATTTAGCTCATAGGACGGTGAGATTAACTGGGTTAATTTTATGTGTTTTATCACAGTTCTGGCTCATAGAGAACTTTCAAGAAATATAAATTTTTTTCCCCTCTGTACTGGCTATAGAGATAAAAGATGTCTCTCTGCTTCTTAATGAGGAAGAGTGTGTGGTGTAGAGGCCAGTGGGTTGGTGAAAATAAGAGATAAGACCTTAATTCTTGCCTTATGGGGTCTTCTATGGGCGGAGTGATGTTTGTTAGTATTTACTTCAAACTTTGAAAATTCTGTTTTCATAGCAAAAATAAAAAAGGTCCATTAAATAAAATTAGAAAACACAGAAAAACATTGAAAAATGAAAAAAATTCATTTAAAGAGCCATAACCCAAACACAACCACTGATATTTGGTTTTATTTCTGCCCCTTTGCACTGGGGATAATGACACTGGGCAGTGCCTACTTATTAGAGATGCTGAAAGAAAAATGAGATAATATTTGTGAATCTGTGGAAAAAATTTTAAATTGTTGGATGAAAGACACATAGAGTGCCTGGTTTTTCATTGTCACTTTCGAAATGATAATCACAGTGATGCAATAAAAGTTTAAATATTGGTGTCCTCTCTAGATTAATCAGGCTTTTTGAATCTCAAGCATTGCCCCAATATTTGCAAAAAGAAGATAACTTGACTATGAGAAATTTGGTAGCTTATAAATTATCATCTAGCAGCTAAGTGAATTTTATACCTTTTATAAAAGGTTGACTATGGCAACCTGGAGTATATGTGCCTTATTGCTGTACACATGAATTAGAACTAGTTGCTTTCTCTATTGATAACCAGTTATATGGTGTTTTTGACAGCTGGTAACTGGAAGATTTTCTGGCACCAAAAAAAAAAAAAAAAAAAATTGGCCAAGTTCCTACACATACTGAGCATCATATAAAACCCCATTGTCTAAGTGACTAATATCACACCACAGGAAATGAACACTTGAGCATAAATGTCTTCCAGTCTTTGGAAATACAGTGTATATTATGCAGCTACTCAGTCTGTGTCATGAAATATGAAAATAGACCAGGAAAGACACATCCCTCTTGACCTTTGCAGAATGATTTAATAAAGTTCGCTTAATACAAAAATATAAAAGAGTAATTGCTGATAAAAGCAGAATTGTGGCTGCCTTCTTTCAGATCCTCCTTTCTTTGGAAACACTTCACAGGCTTTATTAAATCTTTAATGTTGTGATTGGGGGCATTTGTCCCTGAGGCCATGTTACCAGCCCTGGCGTTGGGTTCCATTAGAGCAGAGATTTCCCATCTCCTAGGTTTTCATCTCCTTTCAGCACTGGTCTTGATATCTTTGTCTACATAATTAGGCAAATATGTTTTCAATTGTTTTTACGTGTGTATGCATTTCACCCCTTTTACTGCTATCTTGATTGATGTTTTATGGGATACATTTTCAACTGGTGGCCTCCCCACTTAGAGAGGTGCCAACATTTGCTTCTGTCTCCACTTAGGATTCTATCGGTTCCATCTGCAGGTGTAACTAAATATGGTCCCTCACTTTCTCGGTGGAAGCAGGACCTCCTCCTGGGTTTCCTACGGAGGACTCTATTCCCCCATCGCTTTATCTGCTGTGAGGTATTTATTTCATGGTGTTATTCAGCTGTACAATGAAAGATAGGCCTACTTGAGAATATTTGGAGTTTGTGGAGAAGTTTCAAGAAACTTCTTTGTGGTTTAGAATTATCATTGTAATTGCACCCATCAGCTGAAGTGATTTCTTACCAGAGGCCAACTGACCTCCCAGACTTGTCACCCAGTCACTCCTGTGACATTACGTGGCTTTTATTTTCATCAAAGACCATATCATTACCTGACCCCTTCTTGCTCATCTATTTGTGTTAATTGTGAGAGTAGGGATCTTGTCTGTCTTAATGGTACGTCCCTTGTGCCTATGATTGCCTGGGACATATTTGTTCCTCAATAAATATTTGCTTAATGAATGAATAAATGAACCAATTTATTATTTTAGAACACATTTTCCCTTTAGTGTTTAAAAACACTAAAAAGTTTGAATGTAATCGCTGGTTTTATGTTTCTCTATACATCAGCATTTCTTTTCTCTTCTACGTTGTACTCATCAGAATAGGCTGTGTGATGCTGCCATAACAAGCAACCTCCACTGTTAGTGGCTTAAGGTAATGAAGGGGTATTTCTCACTCTCTCTAATGTGTCTGTGTGAGAGAGATGTGTGTTGGCAGGAGAACTCTGCATATCACAGTCACTCGGGGACTCTGGCTGATGGAGGTTTTCTCTCTGCACATGCTTTCGGTGTGGCTGGGACAGAAGGGTGAGCTTCACATTGGCTCTTAAGCGCTCCACTCAGAGATGACTCATTTTATATTTGCTCACATTTTATCGACCAAAGCAAGCCACATACCCTAATCTCAGAAAGGATGGAGGAAATGCATTCCCACTCTTGTGCCAAGGAAGAGATCAGGAATTGCCCTAACTATAGCATTCATGATGATCATGTACTTTAATAGCATTCTTGGTAAATCACGAAAAGTAATTGAATTTCTTACCAAGGAGACTAAGTCCTTCTCCACAGGGGTAGACCTTGTTAAAAGAACTCGGCTATATTGTGCTCAAAATATGTAGATATATGTGGTAGGTATATGGACACATGTATGTATTTCTTCTTTGTTATTCAAATAAGAATATTCAATGAACAGTATCCTGTGTTTTTTTCTTGGTTGTTGGATTGTTTCATTACTACATAATATATGTTGAAAATCTTTCTATATATATCATACAGTTCTCTTGCATTAGTGGCCATTGTTGGATGTACCATAATTCATTTCACCACTCCCTTTTTGGCTGAGAAGTCAGTGCTTCCAATCTTTTCCTCTGGCAACAATGCTAACAGTGTATTTAGGTAAAGTTGCTGTGATGTGGTGTAACAAGAGCCAGAGTGGCTTGGCTTCAGAAAGACCTGGTATGCAATCCCATATCCCACTGATTAGCTGAATAGGTAACTCATTCAACCTCATGCATCTTGGTTTTCTTAGCTATCAAATGAGATATTAACTCATCCTTCACTGGGTTGTCATGAGAAATAAACGAGATAGTTTTTTAAAAATTATTTATTTATTTATTTTTATAAAGAGTGGAAGGGAGGTAGAAAGAGAGGGAGAGAAACATCAATGTATGGTTGCCTCTCGCATGGTCTCTACCGGGACCTGGCCTTCAACTCAGGCATATGCCCTGACAGGGAATCGAACCAGGGACCCTTTGGTTCACAGGCCGGCACTCAGTCCACTGAACCACACCAGCCAGAGCAAGATAGTTTTTTTTCTGCAACCTAATGCCTGTTCAATAAATGTTTGTTGGGTGAGTGTTTCAAGTCATTGAACTTGAATTTAAGGACTTGTTCACATTGGATCTTATTACAATAGTAGGTAACAGTAAGCCTTCACATATATGGTCACCATGGAGATTCTCTTATTTTTTTTTTGTATTCTCATGTCTGAGTAGGGGCTTGGATATAAATACATAAAATGACACTATCATCCAGATCTTTGAGCACATGCAAAAATAACCACAGAAGGAGTGGTCATGATTGGGCTTTCATTCTTATTGATATTTTGTATCCCATATGAGTGATAAACTGCTGTAAAGAAAGAGAACAAGGCAAAAAATGATCATGTCTGGCATTAGGTTGTTTGGATTGTGTCTATCAACTTACTTTCTCTTCCAGGGTCCTAACTAAACATATGTTAACAATGTTAATTATCCTGTTATGGTAAATCATCTCCTACTGCAAAGGTATAAATGAGATGCAGGTTAGCAAAGGTCATGTTCTCCTTGCTAACTGTCCCTCTCACACAGCTCAGCATAATTGGCTGCAGTTTTGTGACAAGTGTGTAGTTCTTGTCCTTTGATGTTTTCTATTCTAATTCTATCCTCTCCTCTCCTCTCCTCTCCTATCCTATCTTATCCTATCCCACTACACACCACTCTTCTTCTCTCCTTCTCTTCTCTTCCCTTCCCTTCCCTTCCCTTTCCATTCTTTTCCTTTCCATTCTGTTCCATTCCATTCCTTTTCATGCTGTTTTATCCTATCCTATTCTGTTAATTATATTTTATTAAAAAAAATCTGGTCAAAATCTCTACATTAATTTCATGGCTAAGATTCACAGTAGGAAAGATCCTGTCCTCAAAGCTCTCTATTTGTTCCATGCTGTACTAGCTAATCATTTAGACACTGAGGTCACTTAAATTTATGTCTCTACCAGAATGACACACTTCATTTCTTACATTTCAATAGCCAACACAAGCCACATCGCCATTCTAACTTCAAAGGGGCCACTCAACTTTTCCAAATGAACATCTAAAAAGCAACTCAAACTTAACTTATCCTAAGTAGCAGTCTTAATTCCCTTTGTCACCATCTGATTCTATTATATCGCTCTTCAACTAATTATCAAAAAATGACATCATCAGTAACCCAGTGGATTGTGCCCCTAAATTGGGTGTCATTTTTAACTCTTTTCTTTCTCTCATGCTGCACATCCAAATTATCAGAACATTCAAAGACCTTTGCATTAAAAAAAATATCCTTAATCCTATCACCTCTTATTACTCCTACTGCTAACATTCCTGTGTAGCCATGACCCTGTCTTACTCAGGCCAGTACCTCAGTACCCACCAAAAGGCCTCTTTGCTCCTCCTCTCTTCACCCATCCCCAAGTCTGTTTTCCACATAGCCACCAGACCGATTCTTTAAAATGTAGGTCAAATCTTGTAACACCTCTGCTTCCCATGACTTTTTTCTCACACTTAGAATAAAAGTCAATGTTGTGTTCAAACTGTGGTTTGGTTTTGTGTGTGGTGTGTGTGCATCACTTGAGTGTGGACATGTAGGTAGGCATGTACTGGTTTGTAATGTAGAAGTGCTTTTCTTACTTTGAGCTGCAGTAAATTTTTTTTTTGTAAAGTCTGTCTTTTGTAATCTGCCCCCCTGGGTCTCTTTACAACTTCTTTTGTTCTAAACCTCCTTCTTATTCAGCCATAACCACATTGGCCTCCTTGTTGTTTCTTAACACTTCAAGCACGTACTACCTCTGGGCCCTTGCAGTGGTGTTTATTCTTCCTGAAACATTCACCCTCCAGTTATTCTGCAACTTCAGTTTCCTTTACCTCCTTGGAGACCCTCCCTCACTCTTCTCTGTCATGTTCCAAGGCCTAAAGTTTGGTTCAAACAATTAGGTTTCAGAACAAAGAATTTTTTATAAAAGTGGATAGGGAATACAACTTATATATTTTTGTGCTTGTAATCCTTTTTAAACTATATATATTTATATAGGCTAATATATATTATACATAATTGATTCAATCAATATACATTATATATAATTGATCCTATACTTCTTATAACCAAACCAGAAAGAGGCATATAAATAAAAAGTTTAAGAGTTTGCATGTCTCCCTCTAGTCTTCCAATCTTAACAGTATCCTTTCACTTATTCCTAATGTTCATATGCAATGTACATTTGCATCTGTTTTTTGTTTTGTTTTTAGCACAGTATTTTGTGCTTTATTCTTTCACGTAACAGTTGATATGATGGACATCCTGTTACATAAGATTGCAGAGGGTGGATCTTCCCTAATTCATTACACTACTTCCTGATGGATGGAAGTATGAATAGTCAGACTTTTTTCCAGCTAGTAAATATACTGGGGTAAACTATATATGTCCTTATGTTGGCACTTTTATTTCCATAGGATGGACTTCCACTGAGATGCTGCTCTAATTTCAGCCAACTATGCACAGGCTTCAGGAACCTGTGGTCCTTCTTGGCGAGGCTGCAGCATGGCGCCCACCCCAGCCATCCTGCCCAAGTGCACACAGGACGGAGATGGCAGGCGGTCAAGTGCCCGTTGTGCCTCCTGGCCTAGGTGCTTTGTTTCTCATGACCTGTCTCAGAGGTGACACTCTGCTCCTCTTGACAGCTGACAAATGGGTTGACTAATATAAAATTCATGCACTTTTCTGGATTGTATTCTGTGCTACCAGCCTTAAAAAAAAATCGGAATAACACTAAAAACATGTAGGATTTATGAAAAAATTTACATAGTTAATAGAAGAGGAGGAGAAAAATTAAATGCTCCTAAACTGTATTCAAAGTTCCATTAAGCTGCATTGTTGATAGATATATCTCCTGAGTGTTAAAGAAAGAATATATTAAATATATCATTAGAATTCCAAAATGCCATAAGTAATTTTTTTTATATAATTTTATCTCATGCTTTGGAATTTAAATCTTTATTTTTATTAGAATTCATTTGGCATTTGTGTAATATAGCAACTTTTTTTTCTCCCTTCATTCTAGCTTCTCCTCATGATTTACTCTTTTGCTGTTTTATGTTTTAGAACTTCTAAGTTATTTGATTTTCTGTTGTTTAAGCAATTAATATTTGGCAATTAAAAAGACCTATAGTTAAAAACCCCCCAGACATGTTTAGTTTGGGGTTAGCTGGCGTAAAGGCAATCCTCACAACAAAAAACCCCAAACCCAAAGGAACTATGGGGACCAGAAAAAAAAATATTGCTGTAAATTCATCAGGGATAAAAATAAACTAAATGGTCTGACATACACACGTATTCAATAATAAAGTGTATATTCCATTTTAAGATGTACAAGATCAATTTTATCAAATATATACAACCTGAACAAGTGAATTTAAATGATTAAGTTCTGATATCAAAATGATATAACAAAAAAAGACAAAAGATAACAACATACAAAGGCTATTATTAAATGACTCTAAGTGGCAGTGTTGGCTACCTGGTTTTGCGATGTATGTCAGAGACCTAAACCCAGAACGTCGGGCACTGATCAAATGAAAATCAAGAAATGAAAGTCAATTTCTTGACTTCATTATTCTTGACTATGCTCTCTTAGCCTGGGGTTTCTTTCCATGAGAAAATGAAGAATTTGATTCTAGAAAGCAGTGGGGGTGTTGCAGAAAACATGCAACTACAGTGCTATCGCTTCTATTCTGATCTTGCTCAAGTTCATCAGAGAAAATTAACCTTGGCAGCTTATTCAGTGACTAAATCTTGATATTTTTCTGGCTTAATTCATAACATAACTGTAAGCTATTGCTCCGTGTTTATATTTCCCATCCATTTCTCACATTTCCAAAGCATGCTGATATGTGATCCGGGCAGTTTAGCTACTATAATTGGCATTTTTCTTGGGCCAAAAGGAAACAAATTCCTTATCCTCCATACTTTTTTAATTTCTGAAAAACAACAAGTAACATGGTTAATCCTCTTTTTGATCTTTTTTTCCTTTTGAATTTTCCTTATTTCTTTTCCTCTTTTAATCTTTTACTCTCTTTTTAATCTTCTCATTTTGCCCCACCCCTTTTATTTGACTTCTCGTTATGTATTTCTTTAAAAGAATTGGTCCAGTCTATGGAAATGGGTCTTTAGAGTCTGTTCAAAGAGCCATTATCCACATTTAGAGGCCCCACTATTTCTTTAAAGAATTTTGTTGCAGCATTTGCCAAGATGTCCCAACAGACTATATCTTTCATAGTATTAATAGACCATAAATCATAGGGACAAAAAATAATGCTCAATGAAATTATTTTTGTGATGAAAAGTTTAAAAAATTAGATTTGCCGTCTTCTGTGTATATATGTGAGACAAAGTTTATCCTAACAGCTCAGAAACAATGGTAATTGATTTAACAAGTCACTTAATTTTTTTCAGTCAGAAACACCATGTCCATACACCCTTTTCTTTAATTACTGTTAGATTACTTGGGTGACAGTGATGGTGGCAGATGGACAGGTAAGTTTCAGATACAGACCTGCTGAAGAATTAAGCTTTATTTTCTTAAGCGATGACATTGTTCATGCATAGGGCACACTTTAAACAGTAGCCGATAGTTTGGAAGGGAAGGAATGAAAGTCAGCAAAGTTAAACTCCAAAAACGTATAGGCCTTCTTTATAACTTGAAAGACTTATTTCAAATGAGTTGCCTATTTCTCTTATAAGTCACATTTTCAAAACACACTCATAAGATGTTTGGCT
Organism: Pteronotus mesoamericanus; assembly: GCF_021234165.1. Lineage (NCBI taxonomy): Eukaryota > Metazoa > Chordata > Mammalia > Chiroptera > Mormoopidae > Pteronotus > Pteronotus mesoamericanus. The sequence goes on from NW_026555277.1 coordinate 5,963,959, forward strand.
GCTGGTCTAATATTACACCTTTCTCTTTCATCTTTTTTTTTACTACAAACCCTTAATGACAAATGCAGGCAAGCCAGTGATACCGATATACCGCGAGCTTAGCATGTGAATTAGTCATCAGACAATCAGTTCAGGGGTCAGGCTTAGAGAAACAGTGCAAAGTTTGCAAAATGCAGGTCGGCAGAGGTGCCCTCCACTTCAAAGGGGGCGTGCTTGGCCCTGAGAATTCAGATCCCAGGCAGAAACAGCTGCGATTGTCGTTTGTCCAGAGATGGGAGTTCTGTGTGTGTTTGAGCATGTTTGTAGCTGAGATAGGATTTCACTACTTTGTAAAACAACAGTTTACTTTTGATGGCTGTGCTGGTAAAACACAATAGGAAGTTTGAGTCCACGGAGCCTGGGTCACTAATATCAAGCAAGGGGACCTGATCCAGGACAAGCTACACTGAAAAGACATCTGAAATCTCCCCACACCATTGACTTGCCCAGGAGAGTTGGGGATTTCATTTTCTGAGGAACTTAGTAAAGGCGTTCCTTTCCTGGGGGAGTGAAGTTAGAGCATGGTTTTGTTTGTGTGGGAACTACAATGAAAATCTTAAATTTGGAGTCGATTCTGAAGATTTGAGATTATGCTTTTTCTCTTACTTTTGCAAGGGCAAGTAAGTGACATGAGAAGTATGATTTGGATTTTCACTTAAAGATAACATATACCAAACCAATGTGTCCTTTTCAACTTCATTTATTTTTCCTATAAGAAAGAGAAGTCAATCCTGCATTTTACCCTAATACTAAAACTTGTTTTAATTAAAGTTGCAGAGAACATTTACACTTACAGTCAGTCTGCAAGTGCATTTTAGTTTCAGTTTTAGAAATGAATTTTCTCCTCAAGGTACTTAAGGTTTTAGGGCAAATCATGGTCAAGTAGCTAGCACTGAGCCAGCAGGGAAGTTACTTCTTAGGAAAGAGAAACAAAGAAGGAAATTAACAGGACCCCAACTTGATCTGAAGTTAAAGTTACCCCCACCCTTTTTTTTTTTTTTTTTTAATTCTTGAGGAAGGCTGCTGTATGAATCAAGAGAACTGGGTTCTCAAATCTCAGAGTTTTTTCAACTACTGGAAAGCAAAGTAAAAATAGGCTACAAAAGAGAAAAAGATCGAAAATCCAAACCATATGACAATGCCTATTTCTTCGTTTCCTTTGTCATGTTGTTTTTCTCTTTGCTGGCATTAACTGTCTTTTTGGGTTATTGTTGCTCCAAGAAAGCCATTTCAAAGAAAGATCTGCACCAGTTCAGCGAAAGTAAGGGCTGAAATGAGAATGTCACCGTCCACAGCACAGAAGTATGACTTTGAAGACAAACACATTCTTTGAAAGAAGGGTATGGTGTTAAATAGCAGTAGAGGCTCCTGTCTCCTGAGGGTTGCAGATACCTCATTCAGCTAATTCCAGTCTGATAAGCCAAAATTATTGCCAAACTCAGATAACGCCTGAAGCCAAAGAGAAAGAGGCCCACTTCCTAAAATGTTGATTTATTTACAAAAGGACTTTCAAGAAGCAACGTAATTTATAATGAATTTTCCTCCTTTTATAAGTTGGTGTTCACATGCCACTAATTTATCATGGAGCATGAATAATGGAATTTTGGACTGCGTTCTTTTAAATTATGGGCAGAAAAAGAAGAAAAACCATTTGAATCGAATGGTAACTAGTTCCAAGGAATTTGTCACTCATGATGTTATCTGGCTGGAAAGACTATGGGTTTTTGCTTTCATTGGGCATTAACCCGGGAGTATGTGCGGCATAGCAGAACATGTTTTCTCCTTGCTTATGAGCTAATACCACTGAATATGGAAGTATATCAATTCCTTTCCTGCCCCCCCAACCTGATTGAGTTCATATGCTATGGGAAAATTATTAGCACAACATCTGCAGAACATAATTATGGTGCTGTTTTATATCCTTTTACTGGAAAGCAAGGAGTTGAAAGCTGACATTTTTGCTTTCTATGACTTGAAAATGTTCATAAATCTTATAACACTAGTGTTTCTCTGATTTTCATTGGTGTCCATGAATAGTCATTTATTTCCACAGGTTCCTCCAGTGAATGTAAAAGAAAATGTGTCTTTTTAGTACTAATTAAGGCAAAGGCACAGTATATTGAATGTGTATTTGTTTGCAATGATCAGATGGTCTAACTCATGCAGTGATTTCTCTGACATCATAGGCTGATTTAGAGGCCCTTTGTGTTTGTTTGCATGTCGCAATTTTCAGTGGCCCTCTTGAAAGGGTTATAAGAACGATAACAACATCATCCATATTAACAAATGCTACAGTGCAAATATCATTAATAAATAAGGGTGGCTCCCACTGTCTGTGAAAGCATTGCAATTGTGTTTGTGGCCAAACTTTTGTCACTATGCTATAAGTTCATTAATTCAATGTCTACTATGTGACAGATATAACTCTGGGAGTCAGGGACAATAAATAAGGGCCAGGTTAAGCTGTAATGGTAAGAAGAAAAATAAAGCAGGATAGGTACAGAGTTAGAGCCAGTGTGCCTGTGCAGGTGGTATTTGAGCGGGCTTGAATGACAAGCAAGAGTTATAAATGTGATGATCTGAGGAGACAAGATTCTAGGCAGAGGGATCAGAAAGTGTGAAATCAACGCAAAGGAAAGAGCATGGCCTGCGGGACTGTACATTCGGCTGGGGAGGAGTGGTGGGGAGAAACCAGGGGACATGAGTCTGGGAGAGTAGGACAGGTCCAGATCCTGCAAGGCCTTATTTGTCACAGTGAGATCATTAGATTTTATTCTAAGCATAAAGGGAAGGCACTGGAGGGTTTTGATTTTTGATTTTAAAGGCCCGCTCTGGCTGCTGCGTGAAGGACAGGCTGTAGGGAGGCAGGAGTGGAGTCAGGGAGAACAGCGAGGAAGCTGCTGAAATGGTCCAGGTGAGAAACGTCGTGTCTTGGACCTATGGCTGCCTGTATAGCTGTGTGGGTCACGCACAGGCCAGAATTACCCAACACAGTTTTTCCCTGTCGTTCTCCCTTGGATTAGTTCCATTCATGACCCAAAACTTACTTTTGTTTAATCTTAGTGTGAACTTGAGCCATACCTGATTAAGATGTGAAATCATCCATATTAACGAAAAGCAGCATTTTAGGTCATGAAATTGTTATTTATTCTTTTAGTGCAATATGCTATAAATGGGTTGGATCTTTGGCATATCATAATATAACTATTCATTTTTCAAATATGATGAACTCATTTAGGAGAAAAAGGAAAGGCATTAGATGGATAAAATTGAGATAGGGAAAGATGGATAAATAGCCAAGTACTAATAGAAGAAAAATTCCAATAAATTTATTGAATCATTTTTACTGCAGGAAAAAAAGAATCCCCAAAACTTTAGCAAGGACAGTTGTCTCAGCTCAACTAATCATAGTTCTACCTGTTTTTTTTTAAATTTTTTAATTTTTTTTAAAGTTTAAGCTTTAAAATAAAATACAGATTTAAAAAAGGACATAAAACAAGTGCCCAGCTTAGACACCATCTCATGCCACAATCTAAATACTTGCAGTTCTACAATATCCTGCTAGGTCCAATTCCTCCTTGGGAACAACAGGAGGAAAATATTTCAGTGTGTGATGCTTCTCCAGTTGAAATGTTCTTTAACAGACCCCTAGTGTGACAGATGACTGTGCATGAACTCCTCCATGTTTTCCTGATTTTGTATTTGGTGTTTTCCTCTGCTGCTCCTTGCCTTGGGTTGGTTTCCCCAGATGCTGAGAGCCTAAGACAAGGATTCTGAAGCAACTGATTCAGGAGGTTGTGCTCTCAAGTGAATACCATCAGAGAGCAAGAGAGGCAGAGTGAGGCAGAAACCAGGCAGAAGGTGGCTTTAGCTGAAGCCCAGCCTCAGTCTGATCGCACATGGTACTGCGCAGCGTGAATGGCTCGAGGGTCGTCCCACCTTGAGGAAAGGGAGCAGGCCCTTGGTGCAGGACCCACAACCTGGTGTCTGTGGGCAGGGCACCTCTTCTAGCCAAGGACAGTTCTCAGGTGAAGGGCAAAGCCATGAACTATTGGCACTCATCTCTACTTGGCATTGGGAGTACCGTTCAGCCATAGGGGTCTGGGTTGGGTACCAACTGTGTCTGCTGCACTCAAGATCTGACTTCATGTGTCAAGTGTTTTCCTTTCCTACACATACACTTATCTGTATTTATAAATTCCATGTGCACATAACACATATACGGGTATCGGGGCACACCTATGCATCTATGTACATATATATACTTACTACATATGTATAATATTATATATTTGCATCTCTGTATGCTTCTAAATACATGCCTTTTAATTTTCATGCTTTTCCCATTCCCTTTTTCGTCGATTTAGACAAAGTTGTGGAATAGGTAGGTAGTCAGCTTGTATAAGTAACGAGGCAGAGATTTGGTTACTGCATATGCTGTCTGGGGACCTCTGTGACTTCTGTTAGGAAGGGGCTCCTATGAGAATTGGGACACTTATGGCTGGGATGGATGGTGGGGTGGGGGGATATTCCCAGGAAGGCCAAGGGGGCCGAGGGTTCCTTAAGAAGGTATAGCCCTGGGATCTGAGTGCGGAATCAAAGCGGGCAGGAAGTAGCCATTTATGTGCATAGGTCACTTCTAAGGCAAATTTTCTCTAAAAGGCAATTGTTTGTTTTGGAAATTTGTGGTGTCTCATATTTTGAGGGTTAAAATGAGAGCTAGCTATTCCTTGGGTTGTGGTGTGGGGGGGGATGTGGAGGCAGCGGGAGCAGCTGAGTGATGGAGTAATTAATGTCTCAAGGTCAATTTCATCTTTAAGATTTGCGGTTCTGTGGTTTCCCTTTGATTTTTTTTCTTTCTGTAGTAAAACTTGTTATATAAGTGTTAGAGGTATATGGACCTTTTTATGAGAACTTCAAGTCCATAAAAAGCACCACTGAAGGTCTTTTGACAGTTTACATTATTTAGTTCAAATGTGTATTTAAAATTTTTGTGGTGAGAAATTATAGATATTTGCCTTTTTAAAGGGATGTTATCTGGAACCTTGTGACATCTGAAGCCCCCAAAACTGTTTTAATACTTGTGTGTATTAATTACTTATCTGTAACTTGCTATGTGTGGAATCCCGTGTTCTTTATCCAAATGAGTGAAAAGAGAAAAACAGGCAAAGACATTGCTTCTTTGGTTTTTCACTTTTTAAGAATTGTCAAAACCTCTTTGTTTCCTTCCCTAGCATAGACCCTGCAGGCAGAAGTGATGGTAATTTTAGAAATGGATGCTACATAAGGAGGCTGAATCCAGGAGGTCACTGACCTCTGCCTTCTATAAGTGAAGAGTTTCTATTCTGAGAGAGCCGAGTTGGTGATGTCCCCTGATTCCTTGCAGATCTGGCAGCATGAGGTGTCATGATTGGCTTCCAGCCTCATTTTCCTGCCGGCTTTCTTGAGAGCAAATGCAAGCAAAGTCTATTTGGTACTGACGTTCTTTGTCTGTATTTCCGCATTCCTGTTTGGGTCATTCTCACGTGTTTTATGATGGTGTGTATGTGTGTGTGTGCACGCGTGTGTGTGCGCGCGCGTGTGTGTGTGTGTGGCATATTGATGCAGATTCTGATTTTTTAATTCCCTGAGAGACCCTTGTTTGAATATCCATACAGGGCATTGTCTATATAATTTCCTTTCCCTTCAGGCTTTAGGGACCCAGGGTTTTAATTTTCTGGCTATTGGGCAAGAGCTATGATCCCCTAATTAAAGATCAGCTCATGTTTAATAGACTTTCAGTGTTTGAAGCTAGTTGAAATTATAAGCTGTCATCATTTAAGAAATGCCAACAGCCAAAAATGTCTTAATCCAACATGAAACTGAGGTAGAATGTGTACTTTGAAGGGCTCTTGGGAAAAGGTGACATTTTAAACAAATAAGTGAAGTAAATTAGAAGATGGTAGCTTCTAGAATCTAGACATTAACTTTGAATCATGGGACGTGAGATAATGTCTTCCCAAAGAATGGATCCATTGAGGCAATGAGATGACCCTCATTCCCACGACCAAAAAACACCACACAATGTTTCTGATCACATGGTTTCATAAATATATTTCACGGCTAAGTGCGTGGGACTGGAACTGGGTGGGCACAGTGTTCATAGTTTAAAGCTGACAAAGCATAGAACTTGTTTTCTCCTGTGGTTGAGGCAGAGTTCTCAGACACCGGTATACTCCCTCTTCTCAAAGCGAAGAGCTAGTAGTTCATAGTAGACAGCTGTCAGCAAGGAAAGTCACGAGTTAGATTCTGTAAGACAGGAAATGGCAAAACATTTTTCCGTGAAAGGCCAGACAATAAACACTTTAAGTTTTGCAGGCTAAGAGGCAAAATCAAACATATTAGGTGATTTCTTGTGTAACTAAAGAGAAAACATTTTCCACAAATTTTATTGACAAGATTAAAATATAATAAAAAATAATCACTGTGTACAATTTCTGTAATGAAGATCTACTAAACAGAAAAATAATTTTTTTGGGGGGGGTAAGGTTTCACTTAACTGAGGTTCAAATTTAGTTGTCTATCATCATATCAATTGTATATGTTTATCTGTAAAAGCCATGCTCAACCAGTGGGCCATACACTAACAGGCGGTATTCTAGTTTGCCCACCGGCCATATGCTAAGAGAACCCGTACTGAGCACCACTGTCTAGGTGCCGTGTCTGGTATTTATTTCTCCTGCTTCAAGAGGCATAATATATATGTTTAAGACTGCTTATGTATGAAGCAAAAGTTGTAGTTTATGTCCACCTTTTATTTTTTTTTGATTAAGAATTATGGTATTCTCTGCATATGCTCACAGTGATAGATTCTAGCTCCCTTCTTTTCCAATGAGTGGGTCAATCCTAAGACACCATTGTACTAAGCGTGACCTTTGGCTAGATATGCTATCGTGTATTTCTTAAAGTTTTAAATTGTCTGCCACATGTCAGGTGAGGGGAATACAGTGGTGAGGAGGAGTGACAGATTCCACCCTTAGGAACTTGCATCTGAGTGGATAGTTGGGCAGCTAGCATTTGCTGGACATCTACTAGTGAGCCATGACTGGACTAAGCACTCCATGCTTATCATATTTAGTTCCCACAATAACCCCTTAATGTCCCGTTTTTATCCTCATTTATAGATGGGAATCAGAATTTAGAGTAGTAGCTAATGATAACTAAGTACATACTTGCTATGTGCAAGACTCATCTCTAAGTGCTTTACATGAATTGTCTCATTTAACCTCAACTCTAATTCATTTGGTATCATTGTCCTCATTTTACAGATGTGAAAACTGAGGCAGGAAGAGGTAAAGAGATGTCTGGTAAGAGGCAGAACTGGGATTAGAACCCAGGCAGCCTGCCCTCCATAACCCAGGCATTTAACATTATGCTTTTTTGATTTTTGAGAAGATTGTTACTTGCTCAAGATCACACAGGTGGTAAATGGCAAAACTGAGATTTGAACTTCAGGAGTCTGACTCCAGAACCTTTTTAATTTACTGCCTGTATGCAATGGTCCCATTTTTTTCGATTGTCATTGGGATTGATTCCTCATTCATGAATGAGTTGGTTCCAGGGTAGAGGAGGGAAGCGGAGCTTGTTTACCAGCTGATAAACGCGGGAAATGACAGCACCCTATTTCTACACTGTTACCCAATAGACAGAGGAGAGTTGCACAGGATGGGTGTGCTGTGTAGATTGTGAGCTTGAATCAGGGAGGTTTGGCTGACCTACTTATTCCCTCACTGATATTGGGCAAATCATGACCTCTCTAACCCTCAATTTCCTTATCTGAAAAATGGAGCTAATAAAACTTCTCTGGGAGGAAATTTAATGAGAAAATGTTTAAAACATTCTTGTCCTCCGTGATGCTCAGTTTTCTGGGTCAGCTTGACTAGGCTATAGTACCGTGAGTTAATCAGACATTAATCCAAATGTTGGCATGAGATGTGAAGGTATTCCTGGATGTGGCTCACATCTGTAATCTGTTGACTTTAAAGTAAAGGAGATCACTCTTGCTAATGTGGGTGGGCTTCTTCCAATCAGCTGAAGGCCTTGAGAACAAAAACTGAGGTTCCCCAAAGAAGAAATTGGACCTCAAGGCTGCAACATAGAAATCTTGTCTAAGTTTCCAGCCTGACCATCTGTTCTTCAACCAATACACCCTCCAAAGGCACTTCATACACCATCAACAGGTAACTACAGCTATAGATGGTCTGAGGCCCGCAGAAAACCTTTGAACCTCAATACAAATGATCGAAGTATCCACATTTACTTTCATTTAGCTTACACATTTCAGGCCTGCAAAATAAAAGCACTCCTACCTTTGAATTTCATTCCAATTATGAAGTGTATTGGCAGCACAATTTTCTTTGAGCAGGTCTGCTGTGGTAAAAATACAGATATGGTTCCATCATCAGAAAGCCTGATGTGCTGATTAAAGGGGAACGCCATGGTGAATTGAAAGACGTTTTAACTACTATATCTAATTACAAAGAAGAACATGTTACTTACCAAAATTCGAATGCATTCTATAATACAAAACAAGGGCAATTAACAATCAAACAAGCAACTGCTTTCTTGACAGGCAGATGACACAGAACAGGACTAAGAAAATGCAGAAAGGTTTCACTTGACGAGGAAAGCTGAGATGTCCCTTTAAATTGTAAGGTTAGATCCCAAAAAGCATATGACTTTGTGGTTATAAGGCTAGGGAGGGCCTCAGGAAGTACTGGAATTGCTAAACTTGGTTCTGAATTACTGAAGCAAAGTTTTATTTATTTTTAAAATGGGGGAGGGCGGACATGTATTTACAAGTTCTCAGAAATTTTGATATAAAAGACACTTTTTGTTCCCCTTGTAATTTTACCTGGAGACAAACTAGTATTTATTTTTTTAAGCCTATTTAAATTTGCATATTTCTTTACTGTATCATTCTTTAGATATTTTGTTTTATATTCCAAATTTCATAGTCTGGCCTGCTGACAATCTCATAGGGATTTATACAAACGCATGTTTAAGAAGTTAACCTCCATATATTATCCTGAGCTCTAGGAATGAAAAGCCCTAAAAAAGTTAAAAAATTCTTAATAAATCCAATTCTTTCCTCTCACAGGAGAGAATAAGCAATGTGTTCTTCTTCTGGGTATTTAACTGCTACTTTCTCCCACAATGATTATTAGTCTGACAGTGGGCTAACGGACTTATCATGGTCAACCAGGGGCCGGCTGCCTTCTATGCAGTTATGGTCTCTGGGAGCACGGAGCGCGTATGAAGACTCAGAGTCAGCCATGACTCTCTTGGCGAGAGGCCCTGGTTTGCAAACGCTGGCATGCAGAGGAATCGCCTGAAGAGCTTGCTAAAAATGTAAAACCCTGGGCTGCACCTCCAGAGATCCCGAATCAGTAGCTCTGGGTGAATTCTCATTTTTAACAAGCACTCTAGGTGACCCAGAGGAACATAGTTCATGGACATTATTTTAAAAAATACTCATCTGGAGTGGAGTTATCCACCCTTTATATATATATATATATAAATTAATATAAATTTATCATCAAATCACAGGTAGGTCAATATACATTCTTGTATACACACACACACACACACACACACACACACATATATATTTTTAACCTGTAACCCCTAGTTGTAGATGCATGCACACCCAGCCTTAACATTTATTTATTCCTAAATTCCATACTGATGTAAATTTTTATATACACACATATATTCTTTGCATTGTAAAACATATGTAAGAATGAAAGCTAAACACTTCAGAATGCCCTCAAGAAGAAACAAATAATATTTTATAAATATTAGAACTTTGTCTTATTCATTATTGTATATACTCTTTTGTTCTTACTAGAATATGAATATATGTAACTCTCTGCTGTTACTAATTATATTTTAATAAAAGCTGTGTGAACAACCATGCCCCATTATTTTGAAAATATGGGTTAAACATATTATGGAGCAGTTATATAAAGATCTGTCTCAAAGTTCAGTCTATTTTGATCTTTGCTTATAACAGATTTTTTAGCTGAAAAAAAATACTTTTCAAAGATGCATAGATTCATATGAAAAATGTGTGTCCATGGCTGGGCTTTTTAAACTATGGTACTCATTTTAAAATTCTATTCAATAATGCAACATATTTATTGAAATTTGGCTGGTAAATTTTTGTATTCTCTGATGTCATTCAAGTTTTTATTTTTCAAATTAATCAGAATATGCTAAATTTTTATATTAATTTTTAAAAAACTCCTAGGATTTCTTATCTGGAAAATCTCAAAACAGATTTGAAAGTTATTTTCCAGGTTTGGGTGCACAGGTCTAAATTTTTATAGTCACATCAATTTTTTCCTTCCACAAGTCATATAATAGTGAAAATGTTTCTAAACTTTTATTTTTAAATGCTTGAAATTCATAGCTTAAATTAGTCTCTGAAAGCAATATCATTTTTTCAATTATTATTACATTTTCAACTTTATAATGAAGGGATAGATGAAATTTAAATATATAGATAAGTATATTTATCTATATATATATATCTAGATATATGTGATATGGATTTGTCAGCTACTAGACATCATGGAAAACATTGGCAAATTGGGAACGTTTGTGTTCCAGGCAAAGAAAAATCTGTAACTCTTTTTTATTTTTTAAGTTAGAAACTCACAATTACTTTGTGAAGAGATACCCAGGGAACCTTGGTGGTATCAGCGATTCTCAGGATTACTCTGTCTCACGACAAAGCATGATGAATGTTCTGTTGTAGAAAGGTGCTGTTTGTTTGAAAAGTAAGCATGTCAAAGGCCCCCTTGGGAACCCTGCACTTTCCTGGCTATCACTTTGTAGCAATAGCTCTGAGTGGGGCAGAGTCTGCGTTTCAAGTGGGATAATATCTCTGTAATCTTAGCCTGGAATTGTTTGTTTGTGCCAGACATTTTTGGTCTCTCATTATTATGCAAGAAACCTCACAAGTGACTTCAAAACATCTTTCATTAATTTTCAGAGAAATTTTGTCCAGCACTATTACATGACTTTAAAAATTGCTGAAAATATTACAGTTTGGATTTCGTGTCTTTGAGGCTGAGGTCTTAAATGCCTTGCTCATCACGATGACTGAAACTGTTCCTTAATATCTCAGGGCACGTTGTACACACGTAGGGCGAGGTTGTTTGGTATAGTAGGTAAAATCTCATACTTCAAGGGCTTTTGATAATGTCTAATTTTGCTGATCATGTTTTGGTCAAATTTGATTAAATTGTCATTGTTCTTTACCTATCTGACTCCAGAGAGTTTGTGTTGGGGCGTGGAGAAGTCTCAACCCTGCCTTTTTTTTTTTTTTTTTTGGTAAATTGTTTACTTGTACTTTCATTATATGCATTATCTTCAATGCATTTTTTTGCCAGGCTCTTTTTAATTCACTTGTCCATCTTGTTACTTAATTCAGTTACAATCAGATAGTACCATTCTGAAACCGTTTGGTATGGCACTTGTAAAGTGTAGAATTTTCCAGAGTGCTGCACATGAATGCAGGAGAGCAGGTGTTTGTCGAGCCCACTGTGTTAGGAAGTGTCTGCTCCTTGCTCAGGTTACCCCAGGTACCCAGGAACAGGTGGCATATAGGCCCAGTGAAGGCACTAGTGCCAATCCATACATTAAATACTGAGAAAGCATAACTTACCTTTTTACTGTTATAAAATGAAAGTAGAATGTCTGAAATTGTCTTCATCCCAGCAATTGCTTTGAGCATTCCCTGAGGTGTGCTCTACCACTCCTTAGAGAAAATGCCCAGAGGATAGCTCAGGATGCAGATGTCCATCCCTGACCCTCTAGATCCATCCCTGGGGCTGTGTGGATGCTGAGATACACAGGACCAGGCACTCCACACTCACTCTAATGAGCTCTGTGTGTGCATGTGCTTCCATCATCCTAACTGTGTGGGTGGAGGGCACACGGCATTCGGTATTTCTTAAGTTGTTGCATATTATTATAGATTACCCAAGTAAGAAAATTCAGCCTAAGAATGTATATTGACCTATCTGTGATTTGATGGTAACACATCAAAAATTGGAGAAGATGACTGTTAGCGCCTTAATAGTGATGGTAGTTTATATTACATATGTCCCTCTCTTTCCCAAATACACAGGATTGCATGTTCTCTGAATGTAGAATCATGTGTCTTGTTCACTACATTGTCCTGCACAGACATGAGCACATAGTAGGCATTTGGTAAATGTTTATTGATTGAATGAATAAAAGAATAAGCAGATAAGTACTTATCTCTTTCCTGGCCTCTTACTATTTTCTTACCTTTGTTTTCCCTTTGTATTGATTTACTAGCGTATTTCTTTCATCTGGTATTTCATGTATATTTGTAAGCAGCTTTAAATTAAATAGTAGTAAGATGATTTATATTATTATAACTACAGGTATCTCTCAGTGTTATTGAGTGCTAGGCATTTTGCTAAGTACTTCGTAGACACTTGCGTATTCAATTCTCTCTCAACTCCACAAGGTAGGTACAGCAAACTGAGGCTTGAAAGAGTTAAGTAACTTGCTCAAAGTCACACTGATGAAGTTTCAGTCTTGGGATTTTAATTTAGACTTACCTCTTTTCATAGCTTGTGCTTTTAGAGTGTTTATAATTCACCATGAGATTACTTAAAAGTTTGTGGGGAGCATAAAATAGTAAAACTTTTTTTACTGTTTTGCAAACCCACGTTTTTCTAACTGCATAAGTCTTCTTGCATTTATTATTTTGCAATATTTTTAAAGATTTTTCTTTGCATTCACACCAAGGTGCAATGCCACATCTGCCATCAGCTACCTGCATTACCTCTGGCCTGATATTATCACTTGAAATTTCAATTATCTGTGAAAGCAAATCATTTAATTTTTCTTAGGAAATCTTTCAGAATCAGTCTTGGTTACAGAGTTAGAATCGTCATAGTATGGGGACACTAAAAACTCATCTTTAATTTAAGATGTGAATCAAACAGGGTCTCCATAGACCTGCAAGGAAGCAATCACAGGATGGATGATAGTTTCAGAGGGACATTGGGTAGCATTTTATCTGGGGTTCTCCATGTCAGAACACGTTTAGTTGGATATTCAAATATGAGTGTAAAGAATTTTTTAGCTTCTGAGTGTGAGCTTTTATTAATAAGATTATTTCTAGAGCTACAAGAGTCTCATAAAAACAATTTTTTTCTCTTTCAAAAGCCTGCCATTCATCCCTGTTTTCCTCAACATAAATAGATTCTTATATTGAAAAAAAGAATCCACGTCTTTTCTCTGTCCTTTCCCACCTCCTCAAAATGGGAAATCATGTATAAGCTTTAAGGGTGTCACTGAGGAAATGACTTGCCCTTGGAGCATTCCATGGTAATAACCACAGCCACATTCCAGGTCAATTACTGCCTCCCTGACGCCCGCTCATTCTGCACCTTCCATTGTGTGGCGCATCATCAGCGTCTCGGGTATCAAATCTGCCTTAATCCCAAGAGACACACCTCCACCCAGCCCTACATGATTTCAAGGCAAACCCTGTTTTTGTGTGTATGTGTAGTTAGATGAAACTCTAAGCCATTAAAAACAAGTTTATAATCTCTCAAGTAGGTTCCATAGGGTTTTAAAGTGAAAATTAACTAGTTTTTATTGTGTGCATGTGTTTGAAAACGTAAGGAAGATATCAAAACTAGTATCATCGATGTGTCTTGAAAACTTGGGTCATGTGACCTGTCCCTAATGTTCAAAAAACATGTTAGTCGAGGCAAGTATGGTTCTTTGAGAAAGAAATCAAGTTATCTAATTATAGGTATGCAACTGCTGAGTGATAGAAATACGTCTCACTGGAGCAACTGTTTTAAGAACATGTCTTCTGTGAAATTTGCTTCAGGCTGAAAGCATTCTCATTTATTTTAGAGAGCTAAGTACTTGAAATAGCACTGTTTCCCTGCATTAAGACTCATGTGACTTATCACATGAAAGACTAAAAGGATAGAGATGAATTTTGTTGGGGGACCCCCATTTCCCTGGTCATTTCTGAAAAAACATGTTTTCAGATGGTGAGAAAGGCGAATCCACATACGTAGAAATGGTTAAATTCTTACTTGGAATTCCATGGGAATTAGCGGTCTGTGGACCAAGCAAGGCTCTGGCCTAAAATGTCATGGTTGGACCATGACTTCCTATTGGCCTGCTGTTCATGGCCAGTTTTGTGTTTTTCTTTCTTCGATACGTACTTATGCCCAGAGGCTGTATGTAATGGGAGGATTTTAAGAAATTCATAAATTCAAAACACCCCACACATACAAAATTCTTTCTGAGTGTGTCTTTCAAAAATTATCCCTAATTCACATAAAATAAAAGAGCATAATAGTCATTTTCTGTAATAATCTATGCTATGTTTAATTTTTATTGATCTTTATACAAACTAGGTAACATCATCAGGAGAGCAATGTAAATTGGCCTTCTGAGTTTAAATGGCCAAAAGTCATTTTTGTGATGTTTATTTCTTTGAAATAAATGAACTTCACATTTAATTTCAGAGCAAACATAGTCTAAAGAAATAATGCAAATTTGTAAGCCTTGGCAAGGAAGTTTTAACATGCACATTTAAAAAAGTGTTTATGTGAATTAACTTACTTTGTATATAGAAGAAATACAAAGTCTTCAAAGAGTGAGCATCTGATCTTCAAGAACTGAGTTCATTGAGGTTAAATTGTGTTCAGAGAGTTTAAGGTAAAAAAGAAAAAAGGAGATTATGCCCCTCCTTATGGCAGGAAGAAGCTCATTTCCAGGGTAGAAACCCCTGAAACCCATAAAATATGTTCCAGATCCAAGATTTGATAAGTTCATGCATTGTATCTGGACACTTCACTTCTGCTAGAGAGAGAAATTTGGGACCAGTTTTCTTTCACTTAAAGGATAGAATGCCCAAAATATATTTGAGAGACAAATTTTAAAAATTAATTTTGTTCTGTTCAGCACTAATGATCTTCTTTTGTAAATTCAACCTTTCCCAAAACTAAAATGTGAGATAAACCCAGAAACACAGAACATTGATGAATATCTGCTAAACTAATATCAACACAGTCCTTAAAATATAAGAAGAAGGTAAAGGTACCTGATCCAGGGGTTCTTACCCTTTTTCATGGACACTTTAGCAAGCAGGTAAATTACTCTGTCTCAGAATATTGTTTCTAAAATACCATAAAACACAATACATAGGATTGCAAAGAAAACCAATTAGATTTAAACAAAGTATTGATCAAGATATTAACAAAACACCAAATTTGTGACACAGTAATACTTGTACTTTTATTAATGCATTGAATGCCAAGTTAGCAAGAGGCTTGATGACAACTGTCATTTTGAAGTTGGAACAGCCATAAATGAGACATTGAGATAGTTGCAGTTATAACGTGATTTGAAAATATCTGTGCTTTCTATTGCTGACAGTGTCACAGAAACTGCTAATGATGCTGTAGTTTGTTGAAGGAAAGCTAGATTTTAGTTAGAGGTTAGTGACTCTGAAGATATAACTTCTTTCCATTCAACTTCACAGACCTCCCTGTATTGAAGAACCCCTTCAGGGTTGCAGCCTCATGTTTGGAGGCCTGCTCTAAATTAAAAATGTAAGGCAATGGCTGCAAATACAGTGCTCAATGGACTTGACTTTGGTCAAGATTTAGCCTAATATTTTGGTCCTCTTAGTAAGTGAGTAGCATTTATGACATGGTGTTTACTTCAAGGGTATAAAAAGCAGAAAATCAACAACTGGCAAATGGCTTATTTACTTGGCTTGAGGTTATTTCTTTAAAAGTAGAAGAAAACACATCTCCTTAAAAGACCCAGACCACTAAAATTTACCCCATTTTGCCTATAATTATATAGGGTGAGGGAAATATATAGGTTTATATAGGTATATATAGGTTTACAGTTGTGAGTATAAGAAACACAGAGTTTATACTTATATTATTATATATTAGTTATTGTGTTATTTTCCATAAAAACAGCTATAAACCTACTTTTTCCTCCTGCCCATTATTCTGTCAAATATCACCTATTACTTTGTATTTTTTTTAACTTTTTATGTGTACACACCTGAGCAAGATTGTTGCAGATTCTTCAAGTGAATGGATGTACTTTAACACATACTTTTTTTTTTAATATTTAGAAAATGTCTAACAAAGAGATATTCACAGAGCAGAAACAATACTTGCAGATTGAAAGGAATGAGAGGTTACAAAATACCAATAGTCACAGAACACCTTTTAAAAAGCTTTCTCTCATTTACTGATGGGCACTTAGGCTGCTTGGAACACTTGGCTATTGTAAATAACGCTGCTATGGACAGGGGGGTGTGTAGGTTCTTTTGAATTGATGTTTCAGAAGTTTTAGGGTATAATCCCAGCAGTGGAATCACTGAATCAAAAGACAGTTCCATTTTTAGTTTTTTGAGGACACCTGTAATTGAACAACAATGAAAAAAAAAAGGATTTCCCTAGAGAAGTTAGAAGTTATTTAAGGTTTTTACCCTATTCTTCCTTACATTCTCTTGAGAAATGAAGTAAAAGGGAAAGATGATAAATACAATAGCTACAAATGAGTTATTCCGAAGAAAAGTTGTGAGTTGCATGAAACCTTATCACTGAGAATTAAGAATAGATTATTTTGCCCAGCTACCTGCCAGATCCATGCCGCATCTTCGCTAGGTGGCCACCCAGTATCTATTTTAAAGCCCTGTGACAGGGAACGGACTACTTCCTAAGACAGTTAATTCATTTTGGGGTAGTCATCTTACTGTTAGGAAGCACTTACTCAGAATGAGGAATATTTGTCTTCCCTTTGCTTTTAAGAAGTCTTTATGATTTGCAGAGTAGCAAGAGGCAAGAATTTTGCCCTGAAGGGCTCTAAGAATTGGAGAAAAGAGAAAAAGACATTGATTCTCACTGTAGCTGCAACAGAAATGATGGCAACAAAATAACTTTTAATGATCCCATGTGACTGAGCAGTTAGCTATCTTTTGAAAAAGCTGAGTTTATCACATGACATGTCTGGAGTCAGGCATAATAGGTTTCAATCTTAGTTGTTACTTCATGAACTGGCGTAAATTACTAACGCTTTATTAAGCTTTAAGTCCTCTTCTAAAAAGTGGTATAGTAATATCTGTCTAATAGAATTTCTAAAGAAAATTAAACATGATAATGCAAGAAAATGATCAGTTCAGTACTTAGTATATTAATCCTTTCAGCTGCAGTTAATAGAAAGATCCAAATCCAAATATCTTAAACAATAGGGGAACTTGTTATCCCATGTAATAAGAGGTTTGGAAGTAGGAAATTTTAGAGTTTGACTTATAGAATAGAACCATGTCATCAGAGAGCCAGGTTTTCTCATCTGTCTGCTTTCTCCACCAGTTGTTTGCGGTATATGATCTTGGACAAGTCATCTACCTTTTCAAGCTTCAGTTTTTCCATCTGTGAAATGGAGGTGAATACTTATGCCTATTCCTCAGGGTCATAAGAAGATAATATATGTGGAAGCCATTTATCAGAAGAGCTCTCTTCAATTTTTATTTAAAGTTAAAAATAAATCATGCAGTATGATGATATTATGACTTCTTTTGAAGGATATAATCATTCAGCTTTTCAACAATTGTGGTTTCAGCTCTCTTGTGGTTTCTCAAATAATCTTAAGAAAACTTTTATATTTTTCTACTAAATAACCACGCGAAAAGTGCATAAAATGTAAAGGAACAGCTCAACAAGTTTATTTACAATGAATACTTGTATAATTCAGGTCGAGAAATAACATTGCAAGTACCCCAGAAGCCTATGCCTTCATTGAATCTATCATCTATTTGTCTGTCTCTCTGTGTCATCTATTTTTGCATCATCAATAATCTTTATATCTAGCAGTTTGACACTGTCTCATAATGATCTTAAACTATTTCATGTTCTTGTATTGACCACTCTTTGCTATAGTCTCCTGCAGTATTTACTATCATGCACAAACATTTATTGTGTATGTGTTAGAGACCATACCAGGCATGATTCTGTTTCTTCAGGAAGACACTCCTCAGTGTAGCATTCTTCTGGAGCTCAGAATTTCATGTTATTGTGAGAATTTAAGCAAGTTTTTTCCAACATTTGCAGAATGATGTGTCCTAAGGCCGTTTGTGTTATTTTTAACCACACAGATGTGTCAACTGTTGACAAAGAATTTTTTTAGAAGATTTAATTTTTTAGTACACTTTATTCATGTATTTTTCTCCCCCCCCGGAAAACACCTCCAAATTCTACATTATGCCTTATATTTGTTTCTTTATAAATATTTGAATAGTTTAATAATGACTCAATTTGAGTACTTCTACTTCCAATCAAGATAGAGCAATAAGAATTGGATTTACCTTCCCACCTGGAATAACTAAAGAACTAGACAACAAAATGACAACACTCAAGATATTGGACATTGGGCAATCAAGGCCAGTGGTCCCTAATAGTTAGGAAACAAACAAGGTGACACTTCGCATTGCCCCAGTTTATTTCCTTTAGGGCAGTTTCTGACTTCAACGAACCAGGCAGAACACAGGAAGATGCACATAGTCTGCCTGAGTTGAGACGGCAGTCTGGAAAGGACCAGGCAGCTAGAGTGGGCCAGGAAGAACATCAAATAGGAGAGAGTAGTACAGAGAAAGAATGCCAGAGAGCTACAGAAAGTCCCCTTCTCCCTGAAATACTCACTTGAATGCTGATCAGCACTCATGTGTATGAGGGAACTCCTTGAGGCTGGGAAAGAACCACTGAAGAGGGCTGAAGAGAATGGAGCCTGAAAGTTACACAGGGCTAGGAACAGTTCTTATTCCCAGGGGCCAGAGTGGAGAACCTTATAATCTGTAGGGTATCGGTTAGAAGTACCAATAAGGGTAGGGGTATAAAGAAGGGTTTTCCCCAAAGTATTAGGGAAAATAAAACTAGACTAAACACTGCCTAACAAAGCAAGATCTGAAAAGCTCAAATTATTTCTGACTAATTTAACTCTGTCACAAAATAAAATTCAAGAGTATTTATAGGAATACCAAAATAATTAGCACCCAACAAGGTGAAATTCAAAATGTCTGGCATCCAATAAAAAATTACCAGGCATGCAAAGAAGCAGGCAAATACCACCAGTAATGAGCAGAAAAATTAGTCAAAACTGACCCAGAATGATGCAGAAGAAAATATTTGTAGACAAGGACATTAAAATAGTTGTTATTGCTGTGTTCTACATATTCAGGAAGCTAGAAGAAAGATTGAACATGTTAGCTAGGGACATTGAAGATATACAAATGATTCCAGTCAGTCTTCTAGAGAAAAAAATCACAATGTCTGAAATAAAAAAATACCCCACTGGATGGGATTAATCATAGATTAAACATTACAGAAGAAAGGATTAATTAATTTGAAGATGTAGTAATAGAAACTACTCAAAATCACACACACACACACACACACACACACACAGACTGAAAAAGAGGAAGGACAGAATGTCAGTGAGCCATGAGAAAACTTCAAATGGACAAGCATGTATGTAACTGTAGTTCCCATGACAAGGGATATGGGATGAGGGAGGGCAGAAAGTGTATGTGAAGAAATAATGGTTGGAAACTTTCCAAATTTAATAAAAACTATAAGTTCACAAATATAAAAAGCTCAACAAATCCTAAGTTCAAGAAACAGTAAGAAAATTACAGTAAGAAAATCAAAACAGATCATCATTTACTTGCTTAAAGCCAGTGATAAAGAGAAAATATTAAAAGTAACAACTGAGTTTGAGGTTTTACTGTTTTACTCAGCTCATACCACATAGGTACACCCATGGTTCTCTCTCTTACACACACACACACACACACACACACACACACACCCCCACACACACTTTAATAAGAAGTTTGAGTGAGGTCTGCCTGTCCCCAGCATTTGGTTTGATTAAAACTAAGCATTTGCTTTGTGTAACTACAGAAGGACAATTTTTATTTTAAAAGCTAATTCATCTCATTTGGAAATTGCATATCCCCTTAATCATAAGAACTTAAACTCAAGTGAGACAGCTGTTTCCATGTTCTTGCCTGGGAACCCAGACCCTAGCAAATGTTTCGCATAAACGTACAACGCCTTTAAGCTCTTGGTGATTATCTACAGCAATTAGGATGCTATGACATCTGGTGTCTTCTTGATTAGATCTTTCATGAAAGTTCTAAGTGTTAAGAAATAAAATGGTGAGGATGAGCAGCCTTTTTCACGGAACAAAGGGCCTTTCTTCAAATGAGTCAATCGCCTAGGAATAGGGCAAACATTTTCCACCATGGATGATATGGGACAGCCTTGGAGAATCACGGAAAGGATCCTAGAGATCAGCTTGCCTTCCCCTCTACAATTACAAAAGAATAGCAGAAGTCCCAGGGGTATTTGATGACTTGTCTTGTTTCCAGATCAGAAACCACTGACTTCTAGACATTCTGATGTAATGACATTCTAATTAACCAAATAATTTGATCATCCCCGTCATACTGGTTGCCGTAGAGCTTGCTCCAAATGTTATTACTGGGAGGGACATATCAACATTAGACTTTGGCTATCTCAAACCCAGTCCCTAAGAATGGCTCCAAGCAACTGATTCTGAAATTTTCACACTATGTTTAAGTGCCATAGCTATCCCCAACCTCCATTCTCTTTATATTCCTTCATAATCAATCTTTCCATTTCTTCTCCCTTTGTGTCTATGGTTGTGCAGTATCTGTTTTCATAAAGGCAAATAACATATCACAAATTCCTTGTAATGTGCAAATGCCATCTTACCACTGAACAATACACATGCGTTCCTTGGCTTTGTTGCTTCATAGTTTCTACTGAGATTGTATAGGTAATTGTATAGTTTCTACTGAGATTGTATAGGTAATTGAATAGGTAATTTCCATTGCAGTAAGACTACCATCAGGCAAGAATGCTGCATGTCTAATGGTATAAAATTCAAGGAAAATTAAGTTGAGATACCTACAATGTGTGAAATCACAACTAAACATTTCTGGTATTTGGAATCCTTAATTACAAAAGCACCATTTATATGCAATTCATCCAAAGAAATGAAAATTCTCACCATACCAGAAATGTTAGTGCTCAATAGACTTCTATACTTTTTGATTCTTACTGGAAACTTCTTAAACTGATAGACCATTATCAAGGCATATTTGAATGTATTATATTCTCAAAAGTTAAAGAAACTTTAAGTCTGTGTTTACATGAAAGAAAAAAAATGAAAGAAACCAACTTTTGTGTAAGGTTACAGGTGGTACTTCTCAAAGAAAGAAACTTCATGTATCTGCCTATAAGAAATTTCATCTACCAGTCCTAGCTGGTGTGGCTCAGAGCACTGAGTGCCAGCCTGTGAACCAAAAGGTCGTCAGTTTGATTTTCGATCAGGGCACATGCCAGGGTTGCAGGCAAGAGGCAACCAGTGGGTGTTCCTCTTACACATAGATGTTTCTCTCGTTCTCTGTCTCCCTCCCTTCTGCTCTCTCTAAAAATAAATAAATAAAATCTTAAAAAATATTTCATCTCCTAAAATTTATTCTGCCTGTTCTCTTTTAGTGCATTTCAAATGTATCTCTTGGAACCACCCAAGTGATTGGGAACACCATTAGCAATTGTGGTGGGTGCTCCAGCCTTGCTGTCTTTCTCTCTGTGTTGCCACTCTTCCCTGAGGGCTACCATGGCTTCTTGTGTTAGCTTAAGCTTTTGGCTCTGCTTTCTACTTAGTAATCTTGGCTTGAACCACTTGGCCTTAGTTTGTGTGAGCGTGAGTGTGTGTGTTTGGATTGTGGGGCTTATTTGTTCTGTGTGCTGTAGTCTTGTGTAAGAATGACCCACTTGCACCTTTACCCAGTCTTCCCCAGGCTTACCTGTTACCCAGTTCCAAGACAGGGAAGGAAGCCTGCCTAGGTCTTTCATGGTAAAATGAAATGTTTCATTATGCCTAGAAACAAGCCAACACTCGTCATATATCCATTTCAATCATCCAGAAATATTTTTATGAACCATGGTTGATATGGCATATATGAAATGCAGATGCACAAAACAGGAAACAGTTTTCTGCTGAGCCAACATCTATTTATTCACTCATGTACTAATTCATTCACTCATTCTTTCAGGCATGGGAGAACATCTGGAACACGTGTGAGGTGCTGTGTTCGTGGCCAGGTAATTATGCTCCTTTACAGCACTTACTTTGGTAAACAATGCCGTTTGTACAGTGGTTACCTCTGCTTGTTTCTGAGCTCAAGTGTTGGGATTGTACAAAGAGGTGAATTGTAAGATTTTCTAAGTCAGTAATCTGGTATTTACTATTCTTCTCAAGGTTCCATTAATGTCACAGGTAATTAATTACCATGATTTTTAAAATCTCCCCTTACATCAAAGCATAATTTTTAAACAACCCCACCTTTCCTTCACTGGAGAATTTACAGTAGGCCCTGCAGGGTTTCTGCCGATCCAGATTCCATGTGGACAAAATTATGGAGTTGCAGCTGGGGCTTCTCAACCACCTTTTGGAGCACCCTGTTGATGTTCTATCCACCCACATCATCTCCTACCTGCAATAATCTCTGTGCCCTAACTTCCTGTTTTCGATACCCTCCTCCCGCTTCTCCCTGTTACCCTGAGGCAAAGCCTCCAGGTCGTCATCTCTACCCTTCTCTCTCCACTGCCTCCCGTCCAGCCAATCCAGACCAAATACTGTTGGTTTCCTTCCACATTATTTTCTATTTATGTCCTTTCTTACAACTGTCATTTTTTTTAGCTCAATAATTCATTAATTAGTTCAGTCATTTACTTGTTTATTCTGAAAGCCTTTGGGGAGTGTTAGTGTGTGATTTTCATAGAAATCTTGCCACTGAAATTTAAAGATGATTAAGACACTATTTTTATTCTTTAGGAGTTTATAGAGACTCGCCTGTAGAGGCAGGACTGCTAGAGGTGTGTTGTAGAAATTCAAACTGGCAACAACCTAACTTTCCAAGCCCAACTCCCACTTCTCCGGGGGGGTGTGGCACCCTATTCTCCAGCCACATCTTCCTTCTCGGATCCCTGAATGTATTTCAAGTACTCGGCTCTCTTCCTCTCCTGGTCCCCTTCTCCGCCCTCTCTTCTGTAAAAACGCCGCTAAAGCATCAGTGCCTGCACGGAACGCTACTTCCGGTCTTTACTGCCTACCTGATAGGATCTCTCCCGCCTTTCAATACACAGAGCATTTTTTTGCACTTTTTTATGTCATCCGCATGTTATAATTAGGTGTATACTGGATTGTAGATCTTTGAGGCAGACTGTGAAATACTTATCTTTGTTGATCAGGCACTCAAAAATATTGTGAAATTAAATTATGCATGTGACAAGAAAGAATTATTACATGAAAAAAAAGGCTGAAGAGAGAGTCAGGGTGCTGGGACAAATTTTCCCCAATTTGTGGGTAAGCCCCCCAAATCACTTGACCTTGCAGGCTCCCTATAGGCACCAACAAAGTGGGAATATTATTTAATATTAATGCCTTATTTATCTTATAGCATAGTGGCAAATAAAAGGTTAACATATGAATACGAAAATATTTGAAAAATACTGAGAACCACTGAAATCTGATGACAGTACCAAAGAAGTTAAGGGTTCCTGTGAAAAGTTTTAAAATGCACCTAATACAGAAAATACACATATTTACTAGTTTTTTCATGAAGTCTATCATTCAAACCCTTTGAACCTCCAGGAGCTGTCATATAGATGCTAAAGGATTTTTCCAAATAAATTCTTATCTGAGAACATCTGCAACCAGTTCTTGGTTCCTACTTAGCTGTAGGTATCAAGTTCTTTCTCGAAGTCCAGGTCATGCCTTATTTTATTGAAATAACATAAATTATACTGTGTTCTTCAGTAGTGTTCCTTTCAACTGGGAATGTTCTATCATTAACAGACTTCTAAATCTTCTAAGATTTGTCATCAGTATGGTTATAACCAGATTTCCAGATTCCTCTACTATTTCTTTTTCTAATAATAGTTTTTTTGAGATAAAGTTTTTTTTTTATCTCCAAAAGATAAAGTTAGGTTTTTCTAAAAAAAAAAAAAAGTCATTTCCATAATACCTGAAGAAGCCTCCCCTTTCATCTCAACTAACCATGATTTTTTAGGTATAGTTAAGATGCAAACACTAATTGGGGGATTAAGAAACAAGGCATTGACATATATTGAGTAACCACCATGGCTAAGGCACCATGCCAGGCAATTTATGTACATAACCACCCGTAATCCTCACGACCACCCCACCGAGTGGGTGCTATTGTCCCCATTTTATAGATGAGAAATCTGAGGGATTAAGAGGCTCTCCCCAGGGCATGTCTAGATTCAAATGCTGGTTTTTCCTTTGATGATTCCAAAGCCCGGATTCTTATTTTCTATGGTGCAATGCCTCCCAGGTTTTCTTTGATTACAGAGATATTTCTTGAAGGTCTATCTTAACTTCAGTCTACAGTTAATTTGCTGATGGTAACAATGGGATTTTTCACTTTCTTAACCTCCAACATCACTGGTACAGCCCTCTCAGATACCAAACACTCAATGAGTTAACATTGGATAAAGTACGTCAAGGAAAGTCTTTCATCCTTGTAAACTTTGCCTCAGTTACACTAAGCATTTTGTCTGCACCGTTCTTTTCCTTGATCAATTCTTCTGGACTAATTGTTTATCCCTCAGTTGTTTTATAATGAGTTATAATAATGAGTTATTCACTGCTTCCTTAGCCTTGTAATCATGCATCGATGGTTGCCTGAGGCCACCAAAGGCGTGCCCAGCTTCACTTGATCTTCTGTCATGTGCAGCAAAAGCACTTTAAAAAAATTCATGAAGCATCTTATAGACACCTCTTTTAGTATGGGATGGCTCAACAGTGGAACCAATTGACCTTTTGTGCTGGATAAGTCTTTGTTATTGGGGGCTGTCCTGTTGCTCAGGGGCACCCTTGTCCTATACCCACTAGATGCCAGTGGCACCCTCTCTCCACATGATAATGAAAAATGTCCACATACATTGCCAGATGTCCCTGGGGAGCAAGATTATCCTCCTTTCCCACAGTGGAGGACCACTGCTTTGGTGTATTACAAACCTAGTAACTGAGAAAGAAAAAAAGGACAAAGACTTGTATGTAGACCAAAAAACCCAGGCTTTCTATTGAAAAGCACCTTTTAAAGAAGCTGGATATGTAAGAATGTGTTTCATTTGATTAAATTGGGAGCATGAAATTAGATCACTACTCACCTTTTCCTTAGCTTTATATGTGATATTCATTGGCTTACAAATTAGGTAAATTTTAATCTACCTTAAGCTCCTATATTTGAATCATCTGGTCTATGATAGAAAAAAGCTTGGAATATTTTGGTTCTGCTTTTCCCCTTAAGTTGTTTGTTTCAATTTTATTAATGAGAGCTGAGGATATGGTTATTATTGACAGACATTCAGGGAAGCCTAAGTCAAAGTGGCTGTGATTTTCCTGTCGATTTGCTTCTTCCTGAGTTCGACTTTCTTCATTCATTGTCTTATCTTATTTTTCAGTTTGAAGCTATTTTCTACTTGATATGTAAAATGTACTTTACGAAATTGAATGGCTCTTTACCCAAAAAAGGAACACCCAGATGAAGCCAAAATATAGAATGAAAAAGAATTAGGTATGTATGTTTTCACTAAGCTGTCAGAGAAATCTATATTCCATCATCAGTTTGGCAAACCCTTGATTTTCTGCTAAAGTCTGCTTTCTGACTATATAAGGTTGATAATGAACGTGGGTTCAGAGTGTTAGTCCCTTTTTCTCACAATAGTTTTCTCAATGTTTACATGTTCTGATTTTAGGACTGTCTTAAAATTAAGGGATTATTCAATTACACTGCATTTCTCATTCTGCAAGCATCAACATACTTTAAATACACATAACGTCTTTAGGCTCTATTTCAGACTTTAGTTAGGCAGCACTACCTCATTTAGTTTCCACAAAAATTCCTATGGGACAGATATTTTTATTGTCCTGTTAAAGAGTTAAAAAAAAAAGCCTAGTAAGTTTAAATGATGGGCCCAAAGAATGACTATATGTTTGCATGTATTTAATAAGTATTGGCCACATACGGTGAACCAGGAGAAAGTTTAGGCCAATGGAACTTAATAGTTACAGAATGTAAACCACATAGATAATTTAACATTTCTTAGTAACCACTTTAAAAAAATAGAGAAACAAGTACAATTAATTTAAATAATATTTTATGTAACTTGGTATATTGAAAATGTCATTTCAATGAGTAGTCAACATAAACGTCATATATGAGCTGTATTTGATTCTTTTCTTTCTGTGAAGTCTTTGCAATCCACTTTCAAAGATAACAGTGCATCCCGATTTGGAGGAGCCACTATCAAGTGCTCAATACAGCTGCATGGGGCTTGAGGTTGCAGTTTTGGCTTGTCCACCTCTAGACACCAAGGAGGTGGAGGTGTCTCAGACCAGCTCTCTAGCGACACAAACCTTGCCTTCCAGTGCAAAAGTCAGATGATAAACAATAACAAACGACAGAAGTAAATCCATGTCTTCTGACTCAAGATCACAAACATTTTTTTCAGTCTGGGGGACACTTGATGTGTTGAGCAGATTTTCAGGTTGTGAGCACCAGAGCTGGAGTTGTATAGTGAAAGCCATCTGCCGAGAAGGTGCAGTGAAAACGTGGGTAAGCAGCAGTGGGTCCCAGGGAGTGGGCAGGGCAGCCTTTGGATTCCCTGGGGAGCGTAATCAAGCCTGAGGCTTTAAGAAGGCGATGGCAGGTAGATGCAGGAAAGGATGTTTACGTGGAGAGCATACTGCTGGAGACCGCAGAAGGTGGCACGGCCTGAGACTGAGGCCTGGGGCCTGAGGTGTTGGGGCCAGAGGGGAGAGAGCCACCACGGATGGACATGTTCTCAGAGAAGCTGGCAGCCTGATGTGGTTTCCACCCATCTCCATCCTCTATCCCCCAAACCACCAGCTTTCAGTGAACAACCTGCTGTTTATAATCTCCGTTGAGTACTTTTAAAAGAAAGAAAAGGCTGTGCCTTTGTTTTTGTTCAAGGCTTTTAAAAGGGCTCTTCCATGGCATCCAAAGGTTAAGATATTGATAAGTCATTACTCTCGGAGGATAAATAGGGACCTAGTATGTCTTTTTGTTTATGCCTTTTAAAATGCTCAGCCCTTCTTTATTCTTTTTTTCTGATAGCATTTGTTCTTAGTTGTCTTCCTCTCACTCAGAGGAGCCCCACATGTCTGGCTTCTCCTTTTCCCCTGGCCACACACACTTACCTGCTCCCTGTAACACTTGCCTCTCCCGGACCCATTATCCCTGCTTTATCAGAAGGGGGGCCCTGGCTGGTGTGGCTCAGTGGATTGAGCAAGAGCCTGTGAACCAAAGGGTCATTGGTTCGATTCCCAGCCAGGGCAGATGCCTGGGTTGCAAGCCAGGTCCCCAGTAGGGGGTGTGAGAAAGGCAACCACACACTGATGTTTCTCTCCCTCTCTTTCTCCCTCCCTTCCCCTCTGAAAATAAATAAATAAAATCTTAAAAAAAAAAAAAAAAGGGAGAGCAGAGGCCCCACATACCCTGTTCCATAGCAGCAGAGAGGGCTGTCACAAATTCTCCTGGTTGAACTTCTACCCTTCTTACTCAGATGGTCTGCTCCCCACAGCCTCCATGTCCTTCATTTGATGAGGGTCTGACCCTCCAATCAAGCACGTTTACATGGGCAGTCTCATACTTGCCTAGTTCTTGGCAAAACCTAGGCTGGGAGCGCACAAAAAAATGCATGAATAGATGGGCCATTCCAATGAAAACTGAGCAACCAGGGATAAAAGACTTGGATTGAAGGTGAGAGAGGGGGCAGCAAGAGCCCCAGCTAAGCCTCCCTCCTCTCTCGATACTGAACATGCAGTTGACTTTGAACTCACCCTGACGGAGTCACACTGGAGCATCCTAAGAAGCACATTTTCACAAGGCCTTGTGAAGCTCATGTCTTGTTTTTTAAGGGAAGATTGCCAACATCTAGCAGAGCTTTTTGGGTACTCCTGGCACACACCAAGTCACATGTTATGGGCCGCACTTTGCGCCAGAGAGTGGAGCTGGGCAGGCAGCAAGCCTCTGGGTGCTACTGCTGATGGAGCCTGCCGCGTCCGTGTTTCCTGCAGTGGGAATGGCACAGCCGGGTCACTCTGAGTAGGGTGGACTTACACGGCAGCTCCCCGTTCTGGCACACCTGTGTCCAATTAGGAGCAGGACTACTTCCAAGTCTCGGGAAGGTGCCAGCATTCCTGAAGGGTCTTCATGTTGGTCCTCCAACTTGTTTACATTGCTTAGCTACCAGCCTGCAGCATTTTCAAGGCTGCAGAGAAGAGTCACTGCATGGCACGGATTTCTGGCTATAAGAGACAGGGCTCTCTTTGTAAATGTCTCAAGAGCCCATCATTCCCAGGTAGGATGGATGTGTGTGCGATGTTTGTGCACTGGAAGGGGACATCTGTGCTGGCTGGTCACCCTGTTTTCACCTCCATGGACCCTCTTTCTGTTTCCATATGGAGTTCATGTTTGGAAAGGTTTGCCAGACAAACAAACAAAAACCTTGCATTTATTAAGGAATTAAAAGAATTACAACACAATTGATGTTCATTGTCCAAATTGAAACCATATAAAAGTTGAGAGGAGAAAGTGAAAGACCGTATTTATCTGTCCTAATCCAACCTCTTCCCTTTCTTGGCTGTTACTAGTTCAGGTGACCTTTCTCCATTTCCTTTTCTATTAATTTATGGAGGAGGTACCCAGAGAATACGCATATCTCTACCCATATATGTACACATCTCCATATTTTCTTAACCTAGGCAGAGTGCAAGGCTCATAGTATCTGTGCAATATGTATTTTTCTGTGACCTGCTTATTTTATTCTGAAACATATCTTGAGATGGTGCCTGACCTTTTTCTGGTTTCATAGTATTCTATTGCATGGAGAAGCTATAATTTATTTAGTTATTTCTTTATTGTTGACCATCTGGTTTTTCCTCCCCACCCTTTGGTTCCATAACCATCATACTGCAATAAACATAAATATCTTGACACATATATCTTTATAACATTAAGTAATCATTATATATATATTTTAAACTGTTTTATTAACCAAAGACACATGCAACTCCCAATCAGTCTTCCCAATCAAGATGAAATCATTAGTATGATTGCACTGAGTTGAAGTAATTCTGGTCAAAAGCTTAGGAATGTGATTATTTAGTTAGTCTGTTTTGCTTTGTTTGGGAGACATAGCTGATGTTTGTTAGACTCTTTGAAATGCTGAAAAGAGTCTTCAGACCTTCCCCCTGCCCTATGCCATCCAATCACATTACTACCTTCAAGAACAGAAATATTAGTCATATATTACTTAAAATTTGGGGGATTTGGGCACCACCCAATGCAGAGGGTACAAGTGACTAGTGCAATTCAAAAATCCTTTAGGAAGAGTGTGATATACATCCTTCAGGTGCGATCTATTTAATTAACATTTTTTATCTTTCACATTGAATCTTGCCTAATGTCTCTGAAATGATTCAATTCTAGCAACATTTCCTGTGCTTCCAAAATGCAGGTTTTAAATTAAATTAGGGAACCAAGGAACTACACACTAAGACAGAAAAACAATCGTAGATACATCATTTATTTGAAAAAAAAAATTTCATTTAGGATTCTGAATCACATCTTTTTGGCTAAATGTTTCTTATCAGCCTCCTCAGAGTGTGCCAGATTACAAATACAGAAGTGTAAGTCAAAACATTAATGAGGTGGTTTTCTCAACTGCTCCTTAAGATTTTATTAAGTGGTGCCTAAGAGGACCATTTCAGTGTAAACTGTGTTGGTTTCTAGGGTCCCTAATCGGTGTGCTTCAGTGGAACTGAAGGCAGCACCTCAACAGAAATGGAATGTCACATTAACCAGCTTTCTACTGTTTGGCTTGACTGCACATGTAAGTATTTTTAGGACCAGGACAAATATGTCACCTTTCTTTGCAGGGGAGATTGTATCTTATGAGAAATAGATAATTATTATTATTGTACTTTAAACTTAAGACGGGAAATATTTTCAAAACTAGTCAGTAAAGAGAACACTGTCATTCAATGGTTGTGTTGGTGCAGTTTCAAGAAATGTTGGTCGTATATTACTTAAAATTTTAGGGATTTGGGCACCACCCATGCAGAATGGATTAATTTCATGGTTTCTATATGCATTTGTACAAATTAACATTTAAGACCTCACTTAAGTTTTTTGAACCTCTCACTTCATTTAGTTCAATAAGTAGAACCAGTCAGACAGCAAAGTTCAGAATCAGTCCCATTTCTTTTATTTCTATTGTTATCATATTGTTGAGACCCTTTATGTTGGACGCATCCATGTGATAGGACTGACAGCTGAATTATAAGTTACCCGCGGTATCAGTTTGCCTCAGTGACAAGTCCTATATATAAAAACTTGCAGAAAAAGACAACTCTTTTTCTAGAGGGTTCTTTTTTTCTACTGAGGGGTAAGCTTAAACTTCTAGTAGGCAATGTTAGATTACCCATCCAAACATGGAAGAAATGATGCTTACCTTTAATTTACTTTTTTAAGGAAAGCCAATTCTTGGTTAGAACATTTTAACCTCATATTTTGAGAACCTTTAAATAAGTTGTTCATCTTACCAAGCCTTCCAACAGCTAAGTAATGGACCCCAAAAGTCAACTCCAACAGCCTCAATTTACAGTGAGGAAATCAAAGCTTAAGAAGCTGTGTGAAAAGTAATCTAGCCGTCAGTAAAGCCCAGGTCGCCTGTCTCTAAGACCAGTTATTGTCTCAATGGCCTTGCTCCTTCTTCTAATAGTGGCATTTAAGAGTTGTAGATATATGTTCTTTGATGATTCTTCAGGAAAAACAATCAGCCATCTATGTTTTGTTTAGATATTTTACCTGCCTCACTCTATATAACTTCTATTTTGTTGACATATCTATTAAAATACTCTTTAAAAAGTGTAATAATTTTAAGAACTTAGATTTTTATTCACTTATTAAAGTTTAAATGTGCTCTCAGTATGTGTGGATCCAAGGTAAGCATTAGCAAGAAAGGAAAAATAAGCCTGTCTCCTGTCTTGGAACTCCAAACTAGCAAAAAAGAATAATCGATGAAGTGACTCTATCAGTGTTATTGAAAACCCACTATGGTTACTAAATGATTTGTAATGAAATTATTTAACCAATCATTCAGTCATGTTACTACTTGTTGGAAGAGAGTAGACATTGTTAGAGAGGTTGCTTGATAAGTGAGTTCTTCCTTCACTTGTTCTTTCAGGAGTCAGCAACAACAAATGGGTGCTTTGTTCCAGAGGCTCTGCTAGGAACTGGGCAAAAAACTGTGATCAGCTAGAGCTTAGACTGCTCTCAGGAGCTCCAGGCTGGTGGGAAAGTAAATAGCTCTACAAGTAAGTATATAATTATAAGCTGTGCTAAATGCTATGGAGGGAAAGGATGAAATGCCACAAAAGAGTATTATAAGGAGGCTTGATTTAGATTGGGGAGTTAGAAAAGGTTTCTCTAAGAAGTAAACTTTCACCTGAGACCTGAAGAAAGTGTGGTGGACAGGCAAGGAAGGGGCAGAACCACATGTGAAGTGGAAGGAGGACATTGCGCTCGAGGTTCAGACGAACATCATGTGGTGGGTGTGGAAGCTGGCTGACTATACAGCCTTGTGGATTCCAAGCATCATGTAGCCATACAACACACCTTCATGTGTATACCAGGATATATATCTCAGCAAAGGGATCTAAAGGGTTAAGATGTAGGAGTGCTGACTTTGGTTCTTGTTGGTTTCTTGTTGGTTTCTTGTGTTATCTTTTTCATGCCAATGTCTACTTGTTGCCCTGGATGTTCTCCAAGTATACAGTTGGACCTTATAGTTTTGGTCTTGGCAATTACTTGTTCTGTACTCGACAGGGCCACATCTAGTGATTCCTGATACAGGACAGTTCTACAGCTCTGCTTTGTGCAAAGTCAGACACCTGGAAGCAGTGGTGGGCGTCTGCTCTAAAAGATTAGAGCAATACTCTTCTTAGTCTTGACAAGGATGATTACAGTAGAGCAAAGCACTCATTAGTAAGAGTATAAAGACAAGTAATAAATTGTACCTTGGTATCTTTCCTCCTGGACTCTCTCTCCTTCCTCTTTTCTCTCACTTCCCTCTACCCTCTTCCTTCCTCTTTCCCTTCCTTTAGAAAACATGCACAGAGAAACTCATAAAATGTAAATATCCTGCTTAATAATTGTAAAACAACATTTAGGCAATCCTCACCCAAGATGCAAAATAGAAGGCTGCCAGCACTCCAAAGCCCCCAGCAGGTCCCTTCCCTAAGTAATGTCCCTCCTTGGTATCTATAGCCACTATCCTGTTATCATATCCTATTATGGGATTATGCTACCCACATACCTATTATAGCATTCATTTTCTTGCTTTTATTTATAGTTTTGCTACTGAATTATGCATGCTTAAAGAATGCAAATAGAGCCACACAGAATGTATTCTGTTCAATTTGGCTTATTTTAATCAATCATATATTATTCATTTTTTTAACTTGGAAGGAAACAGTTGAAAAATTTTAAATTACAAAAATAAAATAGTACAAAGAACATCCATTTACCTTTCATTCAGATTTGCCTCATTTGCTTCATTAGTTGTGTGTGCTCTCTCTTTCCATACATATATAATTTTTCCAAACCACTTCAGAGTAAGTTTTATACATTATGGCATTTTAATCCATAAATACTTAGTGTGTGTTTTCCCTGAGAATAAAGCTATCTCTCATGTAACTACAGAACAGTAATCCATTTATAAATTTGCATTGACACAATACAATGTGTCATCCATAATCCATCCATGTTGTGTTAGTTGACCTAATAACTGTTTGCAACATTTTTCCCTTTCCAGTCAAGTTTCCCTCTTGCGTAAGACCTAGCTTGTTGTTGCACTTAGTTGACATGTCTCTTTGGCTTCCTTTAATCTGGAATATTTTCTTGTCTTCTCTTCTTTTTTACAGGATAATGTTTTTGTAATGCATACATCTCCCACCCTCTTTTAAATTGTCATTTCCTGTTTGTTTGATTCAACATTATTTCTTAAAATTCATTCATGTTACATTTTTTGTAGTTTTTTCATTTTTGTTGCTAAACCATGTGTGTAACATTTCAAACATGTGGATGCAAACATGACAGTGAATAATTATTTCACATGTGTCCCTATGTTAATAATGTTCTTCAGAAAGGGAAATTAGCTGAGCTATTATGACACTGACTTTTCAGTTTTTGAGGAATGCCCAGCCAGTGGATCTACAGAGCTGCACCCAAAGTTACCTGGCAGAAGGTACCTGAGGCTGAAATGATGACTTGGGAGAAACGAACAGCCTCTGAAGAAGCAGGACTGCAAACTCAAAGCCACAAAATGACAGTAATCACAGTCCTAAGGCTTCAGCTTTAAATGTCTGTTCTGAAAAGAAGCAAAATTATCAGTCACTGAAGCTATTGGACTAGGATCAGGGGGTATTAGGATGTACAGTTAATTGGAAAATGACTGGTGATGGATAAACCTCAGAAACTCTAATATTCGGGATGCTTATGTGAGACTCTGAAAAATACTTTTAATCAAATGGACTCAAATCCTTTCGGTTAAACCCTTTTCCTCAATTACTAGTTCTCTTTCTACTCAAACCAGCCAGAATTCAGATGTTATTTGCCTTGCCTCCATCAAGATATTCTTTCTCATGTCTAAGAGTGATCGTCTTTGTTGATATTTCACTTTGAAGTCAGTACAGGGTTGCAGTTCATGACGATTTTTACGATAATAACCCTACATTTGAGCCAAAAGAATTCCAAGAACTAACTTTGTTCCAGGAAGTGGTTTTAAACTCTATTCTTCCATGTTCAAATTCTGTACTTATCTGTGACTTGCTTTTAAAAAGGTAGGTGTTTGTACACTTAATATGTGTATTTCCATCTTGTCTGGAACTTCAGTTTTCTTTGTCATTCTTTTCAATTGATTCAGAGATTGGGATCATAGACAATATTTCCCTCTTTCTAGACAAGATGTGTCTCATTAAGAAATTGATCACTGAAGTTTGAAAACAATGTTTGGCACTGTCCTAGGTAATTCCAGCCTAATCCTTCTAACAAAAGTGTTTACTCTCTTGGGGGACAAACTGAAGGCTGAGAATTATTATAGCATTTTGGTTATAAATAAAAAATATTTTCATTTAATGACATTAAAATTTGGATTACCTCTAGACACTAAATTGCTGGAAAGAAATGATGTATATAACTTTTTGCAGTAGAGTAGAGGGGGAACTAAAAAACAATAACCCTTTGAAGATAGTGGACAGGCAAGGAAAAGGATTTTCATATCCACAGATGACTCATATTGAGAATAATAAGATGTAAGTTCTAACAATACAGCTATACAAAGAGATCCAATTTCAAGAAAGTGAGATTTGGGGAATTACGAAATCTAGTGAATAAGGTGCAATAAGAGGTATACAATTCACGGGCATGAAAGCATCTGAAGAATCCTTTAAGACACTATAATTAAAACTCAGAGAACCGCAGTCTTTCTGAAAAAAAGAAGAATGTGGGATTTAACAAAAATAGTGGGAGCATAGCACACTGGAAAATGTCAGGAGATCTGGGCAAAGATCGGAGCGAGAGAGACAAATCATTACAAGAGCCATTGTCCTGTTTTCTGATGGAAATGATGGGGCAGCTGGAGAGGGCTGAATGGAAAATGAGTACAGAAAATTAACTGAAGCCCTTGCTAAAAAATAGACACAACCAAAATGGGTTAATTTTAGTTATTGGTAATGACAAAGCAATTTTTATCCGGAATAAAAAATAAATAAAATAAACAAAAACAAAAAGAACGTGCTTATATAAGAAGGTAAGCCTAAAATAGCTGAAATGATTGATATGAAACAATCATTTTAGCCCTTTAAAGGAGAAAGTACACAGACAGCTGGGAATAATTACAATGCAGTTTAATAAATAAATTGTGAGCTTTCCAGGTTTGGTTAGATGGGTGATTCCATGCATGAGGCTATGAAGTGAAGAATTTGGTGAAGAGAAACAAATGTTTTGGGTCTAAAACAGATCTAAGACCAGAATCAGCATGGAGAACCCCTTTAAAAGGAAGCAGGAAATTCATTTTCCTTGTGACAGACCAAAATAAATTGATGACTCTTGAAAATATACAGATAAGGAGGGAAAAATGATAATGGAATGTCAGACCACTGTTTCTTTATGATGAGCTTAATCTTACTCAACATTTGTTGTCTTCTCACCTCTGGTGAGATACTACCCATCCATAAGCTCTCTCTCTAATGCTGGCCCTCAGAGATAGAGCCAACTGTCAGAGGAAGAAGCAGGGAAGCACGTGGTAGAATCTTTGAGGGCAGAAAGGGGTCATAAGTATCATTGAGTCCAACTTCTTCATCTTCAGATGATGAAACTGAGATGGAGACTGGGGTTGTCTTCCTACCAAAGATCAATAATTGGTGTCAATAACAGAATTTTGTCCATCATTTTAACTTCCCCTTTTACACTGAGGACCTCTCATCATTTGAGTGAAATTCCTCCTTAGGGCCAGTTTGTCTGGGAAGGATCTGCTTCCCTTTCTCTGTGGCGATGGAGCCAAAGGAAGACAAATGACCTGGATTTGGCCAATTAGTCCTTTTCTCGGGAGAGTTTGGCTCTGAGGGAGAGACGCCAAGGTGTGGGAAGCGTAGCAGTCATTGTCACATCAGTGGGGTGTTGTATAGACCAGACAGTTCTTGCTGCAAGAATTTTGTTGTGGTTCCAGTTGCCAAATCTTTATATTTCTCTGGTTTTTGTTTATTGTTTAAGTTGGGTCTTCTGGCCTTTTGATGATTTTGATACTGCTTTTTGTTTGCCATAACTAATCTGTTGCGACCACGAGCCATGTTTGGTATCCAAGTAAATAAGTTGGATAAATACAAAAGTGCCTCTCAGTTCATTTTACTTCTCATGGCTTAATTTTTTTTTCAGCAAAATCAGCATCAGCTTCTATCCTGTCCACCATCACTACCTGGGGGGAGAAGCAGAGCTATGATGCAATGAACAGATATATATACAGGGAAGGATTTTCTGAAGGAAAAATGAACCTCTTGTTTGTTTTTTGCTGCTGGTTCATTGTTGACCAAAGAGAGGTATTTCCCCCTTTTCTGAGTCAAGAAGGTAGCTATGACTTTGTCAGATGAAAGAAACTCTTTTGCCTCAAGAGAATGGAGATTTGCATTTAGATTGTTCAAAGGAGAGGGAAAGACCAACAGGAAAGGCTTGTGTGTTCTCTAAAGTTTGGTATCTAAGTCCTGCTTTAACATGGTGCTCTGGGAAGTGGCACCTATCATAAGGCCTCATGGGAGCTGAGGATCAGAACTCCAAGTGCTTTAACCTTGGCAGTCCCCGCAATGTCACTGCTGCTAAATTGGCCCAGAGAGATGAATGCAGTTGATGGAGAGTCCGCTTTGCCATGGGTTGTAAAAAGTTGTGCTACATCTGACACCTGAGTGATGGGAAACAAATTCATACTTAGTACCTATTTCATAATGCTCAACATCTAAATACAAGCCAATAACTTCAAATAGTCGAGCAGTTTGTCCATAAACTGTCAAACATTTGAATTTTTAGGATCCAAAATGAGCAGAACTTAGCATTTTCATTTGGATGTTTGACACGGTGTGATGTAGCTGGTGCTTGGCTGTGGCCCTTGCTGAGAAAACATGGTAGTTTCTCTTAGGTTAGAGAACAGGTGATGGGGAGAAAGTTGGTAATAGCATAGGAACCAAGAGCAGATTAGGAAGGTCTTTCACACAAGTGTATCAGAAGACCTTATTTTTTGTATCGCTGTAGAATTTTTACATTCCATTCCTTCATTTGTGTTATTCACTTCTTCATTCAATCCCCAGGAACTCTTATTGAGTAAGGACAGTGGTCAGTACTTTAAAGACTGTCTTCTCCTTGGACCCTCACAACGCTCCTTTGCAGGACAGCAGCCATTTTATCCTCGTTTTAAATTGAGCAGGATAAACTGATAACAGTCACAAGAGTTGTCTATTTCCATAGCTAGCAAATG
Organism: Pteronotus mesoamericanus; assembly: GCF_021234165.1. Lineage (NCBI taxonomy): Eukaryota > Metazoa > Chordata > Mammalia > Chiroptera > Mormoopidae > Pteronotus > Pteronotus mesoamericanus. The sequence continues at coordinate 6,001,308 of NW_026555277.1, forward strand.
ACAGAGCTCATCAAACCCAAATCTTTAGGTGCTGGGTCCATTGTTTGCCAACTTTTCCATACCTGCCTACCTGCCAAATTCTCACTGTGACTCAGTAACTGAGATTTCCAAAATCATACAGCATAGTTCCGTCCCATGTGGTGTCATTGGTTTGTATCTTAGTTTGGGTTCCCTTAGAAGCAGCCCCTGCCTAAGACAAGGAGTCAATGGAATTGACTGTTCTGAGAGGCGAATGGAGAAGACAGGGAGGAAAGAGAGGCAGACAATGAAGGCGGGGTTAGCAACTGCTATTGGCCTTTGGTGCTTAATCCTGCTGAGGCATTTCTGAGAGCCAGTGCAGACAGAACATACATTTCAGAGATATCCTACCCAAAGAGTGAGGAAACTGAGGTATTTTCCACCAACCCCCAGCTGTTCTTGCTGAGGGTTGCTTCCTATCACTTCTGACCTGCTGTATTGGTGGGCAGAGCAGGCTTTGGTGGCATAGACAGTGGGGAATCAGGCCAAAATGCACTGTAGCAGAAAGGGCATGGAGGTACGGAAAGGGTCCTGCAGCAAATGCTGCAGTTTGTGATGGGACAAAAATGGTAAAAATTATCATGGGGCAGAAATGGTAATAATAATACCTAATATTTATTGAGGGTTGGTGGAAGCTCTTTACCCAAAGTATCTTATATAAACATATGCCAAATCTATTTTTACTACTTTCCAGATGAGAAAACAGAGGCTGAGAGAGGCTGAGTAGCGACCCCAGTTCCCATAGCCAGCAAGTGCCAGAGTGAGGACCCTAACTTAGTTCTGCTTGACTCCGAAGCACCTGCTCTTTCCCATGAAAAGAAGATGTGGATGTGTTGATTTAAAGAATTGAAGGCATTTGCCCTCCCCCAACCTCAGTTCTGGTCAGAATTCAGCTATAACAGTGAGAACATGGGATGAAATGACAAATGGAGAGAGATGACATTTTTTAGAAAATAATTTTTTTTGTATCATGATGCTCAAGATTTTGGGTATGACAAACTATGATACAAGAACTATGGCATGTGAGTGTTTCTGTCTCAGCTGTGTATACCACCTTGCTCCTGAGACAAGGTAAATGATATTCAGGTGTGATTCTGGTTGGGGAGTAAGTCAAGTAAATACAGTGTGTGTCACAACAAACAAAAACACGCAAGAGGCATGCAGGGAACTTTCATTGGCTTCAGGCATAGGTGGGTACCCATGAAGAGTTGAAAGGTCAGAAATGACACCCTACAATGTGAAGACCAGTGAGCCAAGGCTTCGTCTTCTCTGGTGAGAAATCTAACCTGCCTCTGGCCACTCCTAAAATTCCTCAGGCTAAAGCTATCCAAATGCGCATATATATATAGAAGGAGCTGGTAGATGGATGAATGGATAGATGGATTTCATATGGACAGATAGATATAGAGGTAGAGATATAAATATAGATAATTTTTTCTATTTCTAGATAGAGGTGAGGCACTTATCACACAGGTCCCTTCCTTTTGTTAAGGGAATCCAGAAACTGAGGAAATAGTCATCATTCAGGTGTCTTGAAAAGAAGGTTTTATTGGAAAATGGGATTTTAGTAAGGACATCCCTGCCCATCTTCACAAGCCTGGGCGGCTGAGAGGGACCTCAAAGAAAGCCCATTTCCTCTACTGTCCAGATGAGGCTGGGATGTTTAGGTGGCTTGTCTGAGGTTTCACAGACTGGTAAAAGCAAAGCCGACATTAGAGCCAGGTGTTCAGACTTCTGGAATTATGTATTCAACCCTTTCACACTCTATCTGCATTCTAATTTGACTTTTCCGTGTTCTCCTGTAGACCAAGACTTGAGGCTGTGGGCTTGGTTAGGATTTCTCTTGGCATTATTTCGTAGTATGTGAAGTATGCTAACTGTGCATTTGAAATAAACTAGCCACTGAGATTTGTTGACAATGTGCACCCAAAATAGACTTGTGCAGTGAAATCAATGCTGTGCAAAATTCTCAGTCCTCTTAGGAATGTTTCTCTGTAAACTCTTTGGAAAACAATCTTAAAACAATTTTTGTTTCAGTCATCACCATTCCAGTTCAGTGAATTTTTTATCCATTGGTGTTTTTGTAGCGCATAAATTAAAATCCATGTAACAGTAGTTATTATTTTCCCACACTGCTGAATAGGAAATTAATAAAGTCGAGGTCTGAAAATAGAGCTGTAACACCACATAAACCTGCCTTTTCCTCAATAAAATGGGCATAGCAACCACATAAAGTGCTGTACTTGGAAATTATGAATTTCATCCACATACCTACGAAGCCTCATTCTCTCACACAGGGAAAAACAAACAACCAGAGGAGGGAGTTGTAGGGGGAGAGAAATGGGGTGAGGAGGAAACAAAAGAATGAAAAGGGTAATCAGGACGAAGGAAATAATTCACATTTGTAGAAGTTTTGAAATGTAAATGAAAGGGAGCTTCTCTGGTCTGCTTTCTTTAGCTTCTAATTCAGAGGCTGGGATTTCAAAATGATTTATGTTACAGAGTAATTGCATCTAGTGACAGTCCCTCCTTATGACTCTGCGTCTCTGCACAGGCCTGGCCAGCTTATGTCTCTGATGGCAGGTAGCGCCCCTCACTATTTCTTCTGCACTGCCAAGCTCTAAGTCCCTGGAGGGGCCTTTTGGTCCCACTGTGACAGTAGCTGCTGGAGCATCCAAGGCTTAGAGAGTGACACTGATTTATGGGGTCTTTATGGCCTTTAAAGAGTTGATCACAATGGAAATGAACTTTAGAAAGGACAGAAAGACAACTTGTGTAAACCATAATGGTTTCCCTCTGGGCAAAGAGGAGAAATGATGAAAGTGTGTGTGGGTGTTCTAGTTATTTTTCCTCCATCTCGGGGCTCATGAAATGACAAATTCACCTAGAAAAACCAAGGAAAGCCTTCCTTTACTTGAAGCTTGCCAAAAGCAAAGGAAAAACAGTAGCTTAGATGGAAGGCGTCCTGTGACCCTCTTAACTGTTTCTAGCCTATCCTTCCAGAAAAGGCGCATGCAAATAAATGCAAATGAACATATACAACTCTATTTATGCATATACTTAAACTTCTCTCTATACTTATTCTTTTCTTTGTTTACACACATGATATAGCATATATATTCCTTGTGCCTTGAGTTAAAGAGATTCTTCTAAAACAATATATATATAAATCCAATTCATTCTCTAACAGTTGCTCAGTATTCTACTGCATGGAGGTATCATAATTTCTTGGTGCAAATTAATATTGTTTCTAGTTTTCTCTTGTACATGGATCTGTTTATTAAGGAGGTTATATCCACTGGATTTGTTGGGTCAAATGCATGTATGTTTACCATTTTCATAGATATTGTCAAACTGTCCTCCAAAAATGTTGCACTATATTATATGTTTACCAACAATTGAAGGAAAGCCTATTTCCACAATACTGTCATACATAGTACATTTTAATTAAACTTTTAAACTTTAAAAAAATTTCATTTTATAATTGAGAAAATAAAAGAATCCTATTGTTATAATTTGCATATATTTAATTATATGTGAAATTAAGCATCTTTTTTATGTATCTATTAGTTTTTTATATTTACTTATCTGTGAACTACCCATAGATAGTATTTGTTAATTTTTCTATTAGGTTTTTATTCTTTTTTATTAATTTGTTAAAGTCCCAAGTATGTGATAGCAATCTTATCTTTTTCTGTTTTTCCTTGCCTTTTTGCACTATATACTATGAATCTATCTAACATCTATCTTCCTATCTACCTACATATGTATGTACATATATTTCTATAGATGTTTTAATCTTTTTATTTATGTCTCCTAGATTGTGTGGAATGCTAGGAAGTTTTTAGGATTAGGGAATTTCAAATCTGGATTTAAATGCAGTTCATTTTTATTTTTTTTTCAAGTTTTTCTAAAATGACATATCTGTGGATTGCTCTAACGTTAATTTTATTTTCATATGATAAAGTTGTAGAGGTAAGCCACCATGGAGGTGCAGAATGAGAACACGCACCTTTCGCGGGGAGAATTTTGATTACATTTAGTAAGGAAGGGATGCATTCCCTTTTGGATAAGGGAAAACTCCTTTGTTCTGGTGAGAAAGGACCTGAGCTTAAAGGTTAGCGTGCTTAACCCCTACAAAGGAGAGGTCAGCAAAGACACCATCTAAACTTGGGCAAATTTCCGCATTCCCTCGAAGAAGGATGACTTGCTCACAGGCAGGGGTGGAAGGGGAACAGCACCGTTATCCAGGGTAAAGAGGTTCTCCGTCAAACTTCAGGTTTACATTCCAGGAAAATAGTTCGTAGTGAGTAGCCTTACAGTTAGATTTTTTCCCGGAAGAAATACTATAAAAAGTTTAAATTGACAACTACCGTGCAACAAACACACATATTACTCAAACTCATTAAATAACATTAAAATATGAATAAATAATAAGTTTGAGATTTTATAATCTTTCTGAACTTAATATAGTTGATTCTATGCTTGGCGAAAGAATTAATGGGAGACGCTAAGATGCTGGACTAAAGTCAAGGGCTTTATAAGCTGTTATAAAGACCAAGGCTCATGGAAAAACCATCTACTCTACCCCCATCAATTCCACATCTACATCCAAATATTGATAGATGAGGAGAGGGTGATGCCGTCTGTGACCTCAAAGTCCTAGCTCTGCCTCATAGTCATCTTTCTTTGGAAGCCTAAGCAGGGTTTTCATGATATATATTACTCTTGAAAACCATTAGCATTGCTCTCAAAGCCAGAACCACTGTGCTCCTTACCAACGCAAAAGACAGTAATTTGTTGCAAAATTTATCTTATGTAATTAAACAATGTGAATGCAAAATAACCCGTAGGAGGTTGTTTCTAAATGGTAGGTCAGAGGAGGTGTCCTTTTTTCATCTAGTTTATGTTGCAGACAGTCCTCCAATTGTTTTCCCACGGAGTTAAGTTGATTATAAGGGAGACGTCTTCCCAGGTGGCTGTGACGGAGCGAGGACCCCTGCCAGGGCTGCAACGAGGAGCCCAGACCTTCCAGGAGCACTGGAGCTGGGTGAGGCCTAGGGAGCTTGTGAGGCCCTTCAACAGCCTGATAGATGCGGAGGTTATAACCAGCTGAAGGGAAGGAGGGAGGTGGGTAAAGCAAAAGGACAGGTGGCTTGAAAGCATCAAAACTGATTTTAGAGGAAGGTATGCCAGTATTAGCGAGGGGCACTGCCGTGGAGGAGCACAACGAGAAGGGAAGCTCCGGAAGACGCGCCCCAAGAGGCCTTGTTTTGTCCATCCAATGCCACAGGGAGAAATTTGGAAAGGGTGGAGTGACGTTTCAGGAACAAGAAGTTGTATGGGAGGGAATTACTGGCATTTCTCTCTCTCTCTGTCTCTGTCTCTCTGTCTCTGTCTCTGTCTCTCTTTTTCTTTGCAGTTTTATCTCCCTTCCTGTGATTTTTCCATCTATTTTTCTCTTTTCCACCATTTGGCTTTGTCATGTTCTCTATCTCCAGCTTTTTTTCAACATTTATTAAGGGTACTCTTACACATGAAACTATACATACCTTTTCTAGATATTGACTTGATTTTCATTTTTCTCCTTATTTTTTCTAAAAATAGGAAAACTAACTAAATTTAATTGTAAGTTGCTTTTTGTAACACCCTGGTTGTTTGTCCTTCTATCTTCACATCTCTGTAGGAGAGACCTCTTAACCCATGCCAGCTAAGAGCCAGTCTCCAGTACTCACCTTAGAGGGCAACTTAGTGGTCCTCAATCTACACCCAGGTAAATCAGCAGCCAGACATCCTTCTTGCTAGCTCTGCTCCATGGGATGCTGGGCTTTCCCTTGGCTGCTTTCTGCCTTTTTCTTGAGTCCTACCATGTAGCCTGGGTCAGGTATCCAAGTTCTTGTCACATTCCCTTATGCTCAATTCTTGTTTGTGATACTCTGTCCAGGTCTCTAGGCCTTGGAGGACAAGTGCCTTATTATTTTTTTTTTTTCTGGAATAGAAAGGACAATTGTTTGTGATCCCAGATGGGTTTGGTAGTAGTCTAGTTGTCTGTTATCACCCACTTATAACCCGCATTGTTGGCCTGGTTGCATGCCTTCCCTGTACCTCCATTTGTCCCCATTTCCAACAGTGGCTTGAAAGGATCCTTCAGATTTAGCCATATGTAAGAATTGTTGATAAGTTAAGGTATGCAAGTACAAATATGGAGTATATACTCTATTGTTCTATTGAAAATATTGTTACAGAAAACATTTCCCCCTAACACATCAATGCAAAATTGTTTGCTTCTTTTTACATTTAATTAATAGAAACTTGGAGGAAAAGACCAGTGTTTTCATATTCCAGAAAAAGGAAGTGGATTCCAGAGGTGAAATGAATTGTTGAAGGGTACTCTGTGGTAGACTTGGGCCTAGACCCCGGATCCCTCGGTTTAGAGTCTGGCGCTCTCTCTGCTCTCACACTTTTTCTGGTTTCATGCCAGGTGAGCACAGGATAATGTCCCAAGAAATATGAGTTGCTCTCAGTGCTGGCTGCACATATGAACCATCAGAGAAGCATTTAAAAAATACGGATGCCTGGGCCTTACACTCATGGATTCCCACTTTTACTTGGCCTGGAGTGAGCCCTGAACAAGAGCAGTATTTTGAATCAAAACTCTCTGCACATGCTGGTGATTTATACCTGGGGAGAAACTCATTGTTATCATAGAACAGGCAATTCTGAAATTATGTGCATTTTCCCCCCTAAATTTTGTGACTCTTGCCGGTATCAACTGCAGACATTCTTTGTTAAACTTTTCACTACACAATCTCTCATTAATCTGACTTTATTTTTCACTAATTTTTCTATAAAAAGTATAGGTATTTAGAAAAATAAAGGGTATAATAATTTACAAAAACATCTATTTTCTCACCACCCAACATTAGTATACTTGTTAACATTTCATCAAATTTGCTGAGTCTATTTTTTATTATTATTAAATGAAACGAAAGTCTTCAGACAAGATTGAAGCATACCTTTTGGAGCTCTCATTTTATTTTCAAGTTTCCCTGTTACAAGAAAGGTCAAGGGACAGACAAACGATTCACTCTCTTCCTGACTCCCTTCCCATCCTTAGGAATCCAGAGGACATGCCTATTTGCAATCAGGAAAAAGCCCCCTGAGTTCTCAGAGAGCTTTGAGGTCCTCCCTGTCGAGGATGACTCTGTTCTGGTACAGAGTGCACTGGCTGAGTCAGGATAGGAAATGCCTTCTCCTTGTGTTGGGAGGAGAAAACTGGCTCAGTGAGAAGTTTCCGGAGGTCAGTTTTCATGCTCACAAAAGGACTTGGGAATCACAGACCACAGACATGTATCTGGGAATGCAAAAATGCAATAATTGGAGATATGCAGAGCTATTATTTTTCTTGGCTGAGACTGATAAATTTTTTCTTTCCCCCATAAATTAAGGTTTTAAAATGTTGTTGCTACCGCTTATTTCTCTTGGCATGTTCAATGACTGTATTTCTTTGTTCCCACTGCCTTTTCTGTGGACCCTCTTAAACTCCTTCTCTTGAGTAAATAATCTCACTTTCTGTGGCTTGTGTAGCAGCGTAGCACTCCTTCGGTAATTTTGCCCCGCTGGCTAAGGGCTTTGTTTGACCATGTTCTTAGTATGTATGCCAGCCTTCTTTAGCTTCTGAAGTTAAGGGTGTTTTGTTTTATTGTTCTCCAATGGACAACTGTCTTTTCCCTGCCTGCTCTTCAGTGAGCACCTTGACCTAAACTTCTGTTCTGATTTCACACTTTGTCCATTTATGTCCATTTATAGTCAGACCGCTTGGTTCAGCCAAATGAAATGATTCCCCTGGTACGCTCTGTGTGGGGTATGTGTCTGTTGAATGGAATCATGTTCTTATTTTTTCTTAAAAGAAGACAGGTAAAGACCCTTGATCCTTAATATGTTTCAGTTGTCTCTTTGGTTTTCATTTTTTTAATGCAAGTCTAGCATACCTCCCCGCTCTCTCCACATCTTGTCTTTTATCATTATGTTCCATACCACCCCAAATGAACTTGGGCGAAAGCTAACTGCTTTCCCCTTTTTCTGCTCAGCACTCGCTGCATACTCCATAGTTGTCAAATCATTTTTTTTTTTTTTTTTTTGCCAACAAAGAAGAGACCTGGAAGATCCAAGGAACTCCTACAAGCAGATATGTATCTGATTATAGATTAATGTCAAGTACACCAAACAAATGAAGAAAAGGAAGGAGACCATGGGTGTGTAGTAACTTTAAACACCACATCCATCCATTTAAGAAGTTGTAATATTGAAAACACAGTGACTGCCGCCATTCTGCTCACAGAAGTAATTTGCTCTCTTTTCAAAACCTTTTGAATTATAAAATGAGAGCTTGTTTCTCTGTTCTGTAGCTTGAAGGTAATGGCCTGGTAAACATGAGGAAGAAGACATGATTCACAGCATAAGAGGGAGGGGTCTTTCTCACGGATGTGGGGAGAGGTGCAGGGGGCCCACCCAGGGAGCCCCTATTTCTCTCTGCATCTGGAAGTCACCGATGATGTAAAGTCATGCATCCCTAGGTCTCCCTCTGGTTTGCCTCTCAGAAACGCATTATGGGCTGCTAATGGGTTTATGCTTTCTTGGATTTAGCTGCATCATCTGCTCTGGGAGAGGAACTTGATGGATGGGGGTGGTGGATTATGCCCATATTTGCTTTATGTCGCTCAATCTTATTTTGAATTCAAACTTTTAAAATGGCTTACAAATGGCTTAAAGTCATTAATGTTGTTTTCATTTAAAAAGTTCCATTGCATACTAATGAGCAGTTTAATGCTAACAGAAGCTACATTGCCATGCAAGCTCAAGTTGGCCATATGCTTAACTCCTGTTTCATACAAACACTCAGTATGCAGAATGCAGAGTGGCTGCAAATATCCAAGTGCGGAATTAGGTCCCATATACAAGTATGTGAGTGAAGAATTTGGCTCATGCATATACCCTTGGAAAAATTTTCCCATAGTTTTCTTTTCTCTAAGGTATTGAATGGGCCAACACTTGTCCTCATGTTCCAAACATTTCAGCCCCCCTGAAACATTTTGATTGCCTGTTATATTGACTAAAATTGCACAATTCTATGTTCCAAATGGTATCTTTTTCACTGGCTTTATATAATTTCAGAATAAGTCTTCTGCTTCTTACACTATGTCCTTATGTGTATGGCTTCTATTTTTACTTTTCTTTTTCCTCTGTTTTCCTTCTCCTATTTCATCCAACATGTTTCAAATTTGTGTAGTTGTTTATATTTGAGACAATCATACTTGAAACCAACAATAGTTACTTTATTTAAGAAATATTTGTCTTGATGCAATTCCCAATTTTGGAACCTGGCACATCAAACTCAATAGAAAGAATTCAAGTCTTGGGAAGATGGAATAAACCCATGATGTAATCGGCAGAGTTGATGTGTTGATTCAATTCTTGTGGAATTAGGATCTTCATTTTATTATTTTTGAAACTCAACCATAACAGAAACATAAGAAACATTTAGCAGTACAAGCTAGATTTTTTAAAATGTGAATGAGAAGATCTGAAAAAGAATGCTAGTGGTCTTGTTTGTTGTTCATTTCATTTCATTCAATCATCAAATATGTGCCTAGGTACCTAAGATGTGACAGGTATGTGTGTTTTCATTTTGAAGTACTCAGATGTTTACTGGTAGGTTAACAACATGCCTTACTCAGGAAATCAGAAGATCCAGATTTTAGATCTACTTCTGAAACCCAGAAGTCACCATGCCCATTGGGTAGAGGGAGGACCATTTGGTAGAGAGAGGACCATGAGACTTGGCTTTATATTCTTGAAAAAATAAAATCAGGCACAGTTTCCCTGGTGCAATTTGACTTTCTAGGAAAAATCCAGTTTCTTGACCCCACTTTCAACTAAGACTTTATTTTAATTCCGTAGATGTGTCATTAGTTTATAACATGTGGACTTTAAGACTGTCTATAACTCATTTGCCTAAATTAGCTCCTGGATCCAGGTTTTTCCTGCCTAGCTCGTCTGCTCAGAACTGACACTCTTAACTTTGGTTGACCAAACTGCTCCTGCAGTGACTTCATATCCCTCGGTCTTGATCCTTGATCGCCGGATGAAGTGGTAGGAAGGTTCATGTCTTTCGCTTACTGGTGTTCTGTGTTTTTGACCAGCTTCACACTTGAATGCTTGCTGCCAAAGCCAGTTTCACCTGTCCTAACTCAGCAGCTGGATCTCTGGAGCAGGCCCCTTCTTCTCCTTCCCTCCTCTTGACTTGAATTCTGATAATTCCATAATCAATTAGAGTTTTATATTTGCTCTTTGCTTGAGTTATCCCACAACGGATCTCAGAAAAAGAGGGAGTGATCTAAGGAAAGGGGGGAGAGAGAGAGAGAAAGAGAGAGAGAATGAGAGAGAGGGAGAGAGTGGGAGAGAATTAGGAAGTGAGACAGGGAAGAGAGGAATATTAAAAAAGATTATGTTAATTATTGGGGTTACTGCTGTGGGGAACAGATCCAATCCCTGAGGGGTCTTCTGAAAGACTGTGGAGCAAACACTTCAGAATTATCCAATAATGAGGTGTGAAGAATGGAGTATTTATTTCACTGTTCCTCGAGATTTGAACTAGGCGTTAACCCTGACACTTCCAGATGAGCCTGTGCTCCCTCCTTTGGTCAGATGGGTGCAGGTGCCGGAGGTAAGAAACTATCCAGAAGGGTCTATGAAGCTGCAGATGACAACCGGGATGTGCTGTGTGACATTTGGGTGGGGTACTGGCAGCTTCGCCACACCGATTCTCAATATTCAGCCTTTAAAGAATTCATTAGAAGGAACTGTTACCAAGAAGTGCTAGTGTGATGGAGAATTTATTTCTTGGGGTAGGGAAGTTATTTTTTTGGATAGCTCTTCCCACCAAAGGCAACACTGAGGTTCCTGAGAAGAAACTAAATACAGGTATAAGTCTTTGTTTTCAAGCTGAAAGCAAGGTCAGTGATAAGATTATGACTAACTTTTATTGAGATACTTGCTTTATTGTGGTGGTCTGGAACTGAACCCGCAGTATCTCTGAGTGTGCGCCTCGCCTTGTCCAATGTGGGTGAGAGCTGAGGGATGCAGACATTGTTTGTTATAAGCAAAGCCAGAGCCTAGAGAGGGTGTTGCAAAATGCATAGCATTGGCTCAGGCTATTCTAAATAATTTGGTAATTTGGATCTCTGAGAATTACTTGTGTTTCCCAAATATAAGCGTTGTGCGTGTCTTCCATGACACGCATTTTTATCAATGACAGGTCAGAGCCACTTTACGGCTGTTTGTGTGTGTGTTTTTTTAACTCACATGTTTGTTAACTGGCTTGATCAAAAACATTTTGCTTGTGTCTAAGCAGGAAGAAGCGCTCAGTGACTGAGCCTGGCATTGATCGGAGCTGGACCCCTGTGAGCACAGCACAGAGATGAACAAAGCCCCGTATCAACTCTGTTTCTAATTTTGAGTTGGGGAGGAGTATGAGTGATCTAAATGAAACTCACATACGCACAGTTTATTTGTAGATATGGTTGTGTAAGAGATTTGTAATGAGTTGTATATGCTTAATTTGAATGCTTGGTAAATTTTGGTTATATGCTTATGCACATGGTATGCACATTAAACCATTCCAAGGGGTGCATTTGGTTACAAAGTCTCTGTTTAAGAACTGGCAGGGCAGACCCTGCTCCACATGTAGTTGCTTCTTTGTTCCCAGGCAGTAACTAATTTTGATCAGATCTACCAACACTTCCTTCCTACCAAGTCCAGAGAGGACAGATCCCAGAATTAAAATACCAGTGTTGATGTTTATATATAAAAATTAAAAATTCCTCTACAAGTCATAGAATCTTAGCTTCCTATGCTGGAGTTGAACTTCAGAGGGGTTAAGGGATAGAGGTTTATGGAAGAAAAGCAACTTACCCAAGGTCACAGAGATCATGGCTTATTTTTAACTTGTTTATCATCTTGGTGATATTCTTGCTGTGTTGATAACAGACTATTGCATTTTGATTAATGCTGGTGTCTGGCATCATGTAAAGTTAAGACTCATTTGTGGATTCCTTTCAACACAGTAGAAGCTATCGCAGTCATAAATTTCCTCATGGCAGCTGCTGAACAAGGCGGTAGGAGAAACTCTAGCATTAATCTCTCTTTTTTCCTTGAAGATTTTAGTGCTTTATGGACTTTGAAACCACCCTTTGCAAGCTGAAGTGAGGCCAGATGGCGATAGCTTTCGCCAGAAAGCAGCCAGTGACAGGGAGAGCCTTGATTGATGCACATTAAAGAAAAAATGCTGGAAAAAGTGAGAGTGAGAGCTGTTAATTTAGGAAAGGCGTATATATACAAAGCTTTCAATCCGAGCCAGTCGAGGCCGGGCCGTGAAAGAATGACCCAGTTGGCAACTGGCAAAAGGAAATATGAGGCTAAAAGTCACGGTAAACACTCTTTCCTTGTTTCTCCCCAAAGAGTGTCAACACATTTTTAATTCTCAACAGATACATTGTACCTAGAGCTAAACAAGGCACAGATTTGTCTTCCTGGGAATAAGTATGTATCAACTCTGGGACATTTGGAGAAGGATTGAACCACTTATTCTATGGTCAGTAATAAACAAAAACACACAAAGCGGAAATTACTCCCTTAGTACACCAGAGACCTTTCGCTGTCTGCTTTTGTTTAATAACTATCAATGTTTATAACTATCAACGTTTTCTGACTTCTTGTCAGAAAAGATCACTGCCTTGTAGTTAGAACTTATCCAAACAAGTGTAGCAAATTTCTTTGATGCCATGGTGGTGTTTTTTAGAAATGGATTCCTTAATGGATTATAGGCTTCTTTTTTCCCTTTGTAACATGCTAAAAGCTGACCAAAGTATTTAAGATACAACATGCTAATGACAAACACCACATCCCATAAAGTAAGCAGGAAAACAAAGGGCCTCATACTAGGGGATGCTGATGACTTTCATTCAACAAAGAAAGATAAAAATAAACGTCTAGCTGTAACTGATGATTTAATCTAGTGCATCTTTAAAATCCGTGGAATAGTCCAGAGTTGAAGACACCTGCCACCAGGATGCTGAAATCTGAGAGAATGTTCCTTGCCCTTGATTGCAATTGGAGGTAATTTAATTGCAATTGCTGCACGGAATTTGTTGAATGCCACTCTAATAAACGTTGCTGAGGTAAATATCATATTATTACAAATATAATTTCTGATTTTCCTTGCTTAAAGTAGATAAATGATAAAATTAAATGCCATTTCCTAAACATCTAAACAGCAACTATAATCATAACTGATTATAACATCCTTAGTCTGGTTTCTACTCTGTGACTCAGAAGTCAGAAAGCCATAAACCTGGTTTGCTTACATGATGAGAAAATTAATTTCTTTCTTCTGGAGGAACTGAGGAAAGGCATTTTTCTCAGCTCTTTGACTATGCAGTCAGTGGAACGAGAAGATGAAAATCGGAATGAAAGTAATGTGCTGTCTGGAATAGGATAGATGCCCATGCTCAATGTTGAATCTAAATGTCACCTCCTAGGTGTCAGATTGAAAAGCCAAACTGAGAGATAAAACTGACCTTCCTTTTAAGTTTCTCTAAGTTAGAGAACTTCTAATGGATAAGCACATACCTATAATTTATTTGAAGTTGCGTCTTCGGGGAACATAATTAGAAGAGGGAAACTCAGAGTTTAGTTGTTCAGAAGCGACACCAGGCTGTACTTTCCAAGCTGAAAACAGGGAGAACAGTGAGGAAGGACAGCTTCATGGGTTGTCTACCTTCATCAATCTAACTTGGTGACTATCAATATCACCTACGTGAACAGAGAAATGGGCCAGTCTTTAAGAAGTGTGTACTGTGGAATGGTATGGGATTTCTATCTCTATAACTCTGTAAAGCAGTCATGCTATCAGATCATGGTTTGGGCTAAAAGCCAATGGATAATGTATGAGGCTGCTGGGCCTGCACTAAGGAGCTGCTATAGACTGTGGGGCTGAAACAACAGATATTTATTTTCCCATTGTCCCGAGGCTAGAAGTCCAAGACAAAGGTGTTGGCAGGGTTATTTCTTCTGAGGCTGCTCTCCTTGTTTTACAGATGGCTGTCTTCTCACCATGTCTTCATGTGGTCTTTCCTGTGTGTGTGCCTCTGTCCTCATCTCTCCTTAGAAATGCATCAGTCATATTAGATTAGAGCCCACCCTAATTACCTCTTTAAAGACTCTCCAAAGAGAGTCACATTCTGATGTAGTGGTGTGAGGACTTCAACAGGTGACTGACTATCTGGGGCATGATTCAGCCTGTAGGAGATAGGCTGTGTGATATTTGGAAGTTTTATTGTAGCTGCCTGATAATGCTATGAAGTATCTTGGTTGTGCAAATAATGCCACTTTGTTTTGTTGTTTACTGAGAGATGTAAGTGGAGATTTAAGGCAGACATTTGAGTAATTAAAAGATTTCTCTATTGAGGGAAATGGTCATTGTGACCGTTGTCCCCAAATTTTTCCCTAACACCCCCCCCATCCTTTGGGTGGTTCCAGAGGGAATAGCTGTCATGGACTCCTGTGCCACTTACGGAGTGAATAAGATCAATATTAAGGGAAGTCATGTCCTTTCATGTTCTGGAAAATTTTACCACTTCCTGGCTATGAGTTTCAAAGAAGGGAAAGGAACTAGTGCTCTTAATTTGCTTCCTGTTCTCATTACTAGCCAGCTGCTAAGCCACCAGCCCTTGGGTTGATGCTTAGAACATTCCTTTATTAACAAAGGCAAATGTGTTTCAGGATAAACTTTCCCAATTAGTTAACTCCCATTAACTGTTAATCAAATCATTTGTATTAAACATGTGCATTGACCTGACCAGTGTGGCTCAGTTGGTTGAGCGTCATCCAGAAAAGTGCAAGTTTCACTGGTTTGATTTCTGGCTGGGGCACCCGCCTGGGTTGTGGGTTCTGTCCCTGGTCAGGGCGTGTACGAGAGGCAAACAGTCTATGTTTCTATCTCATATTGACGTTTCTCTCCCTCTCTTTCCTATTCCCTTCTCTTGTCTTTAAAAATAAGTAAATGAAGTCTTTAAAAAATGTGCATTCAGCCATAAAAGGAGGTTTCCGATCAGATCTGTAGTTTGCAAAGGAGACTGGCTTAAATAGAAGAACTGGTGGGTTCTTTATAGCACATAACAACTTTTTCATTAATTCTCCATTCCTCAACTTTTAAAATCTGATGGCATCTCCAGCTTTGGGCCAGGTGCCTCCCACACTGTCAGGACTATGAACCAATGCTTCCAGATGCTTATTTTAGAATTTATTTTCAGGTGACATTTTGGTATACCTATATAATGTGTATCTTAAAAGACTTCTTCTTTTGATGAAGGTTAGTAGTTATACAGACATGGGGACATCTAAATATGTTTCACTTACCTTGTATAACTTGAACTTGAATATCCCTTCACAGTATGTAGGACTCAAGGTTGGTAAAGAACTTCCATGTTACTTGTTTTGCGACTCAGAATCCATATGGGTGGAATAAGTAGGTTTTCAAATGAAGACACTTTGTCTTAGAAGTTAAATGACTTGTCCAAGGCAATATATCTGTTCCTGAGTGGAGGTACCATGGCTCTAAGTTCAGTGTTCTTTCTGTTACCCTGTACTTGCAGAGAATTAAGTCCTTTCAGTCTAGTTCACTGTGTAACAAGCTGTTTTCTTTGACTGTCACAATAACTAACACAGTAGGTTAAAGAAGGCTAACTTAGCTTTGTGTTCCCCATATTGCAGGGAAAATACTCAGTGTAGGGCTTTTATCTTCATCAGTAAACGTTAAAAATAGTTCCCTTGCCTTTTTCTCAGCATACCTGTAGAAGAGTAATACAAGGATACCCCAAAATCTCAAATAAATTAACAATCATTTTTTTGCGGGGGTATATTTTTTCAGAGTTGATCGGGTCAGGAGTAAACAACCACACCCAAAAGGAAAACAAATACTCGAGAGAGGAAAAGCTCAGAAAGCCCATGGAGAAAGAAAAATAAAATGAGAAAGATGACTCATTACTCCTCAGAGTTACAGAATGTTTTAAAATTTGTCAAAATCTTCCTTTATCATCCATTCCATTAATAATTTCCTTGCTCTATTTTTCTTTTCTTCAGAAACTTTATTTCCTGGGTTTCTTTGTAGCTCTTTCTCAGAAGCACCCTATCCTTTGTACTACTGTTTATTGGACAGTGTAACTGGGGTACACACGGTATGACTCAGTCATTTGAAGTGAACCTGAGATGAGAGGCCGCCAGTTCTAGTACTGGCTCACACCTAGACGCGCCTGATTTAGATGTTCATCTACACCTGAAATTTTCCTGATTCTAATATATTCATTTTCCTCCTGTTTTAATGATTTTCTTTTCTGAGAGATTTGTAGTCACACTTATAGTATCTTTGATAGCATTCTAGAGATATCAAGAATCAACCTATTTCGATGTTTTAAGCATCCCTCTTTTCTACTTTTATTTAGTTTCTTTGTCTGCATGATGTTTAGACGTTTTTACACTCAGATTATTTAGGTTGAAGTGGAAAGAAACCCGAATTCTAAATAACTTAGGCAAAAATAAGAATTTTTAGTTCATGTAACTGAGATGCCTGAATCCGGTAGGTATTCCTTCAGGCAAGGTATAAGCTAGAGGGTTCAAATGAGGTTAAAGTTGAAATGAAGTTCATTCTTTCTCTTCCATCTCTCAGCTCTATTTACTTCTGGGTTGGCTTCTGTTTCAGTTACTATTGCTAAAAAACAAACTACCTTCATCTTCCCACTGTGTTCAGGTGCTCTGTGGGTCAAGAATCAGAAAGGGCATGGCAAGGGTGGTTTTTTTCTGCTATCCAATGTCTAGAGACTCAACCAGAGAGAATCTGGCTGGTGACTAGGGGCTAGAATGGTCTGCAGGTTCATTCGCTCACATGAATGATGATCGATGTTAGAGGTTGGTTGGGACCCCAGTTGAACACAGACATGCTCCCTATCCCTGTGGCTGCTTGGGCTTCCTCAGAGTATGGTGGCTGACTTTCATGAGCATGTATTCCAAGAGAGCTAGATAAACCTAGTTTGCCTTTTATGTCCTAGTGTCAGAAGTTATACATTGTTACTTTTGCCATGTCCTGGATTGAAGGAGAGGAAGCATAGACTCCACTGCTTCATAGGCATCACACATCAAAAAAGAGAAAGTGGGAAAAAGTTTGTGGTCATCTTTGTAAAAATATGGTCAGCTGCGACTTTATTCTCAGCCTGACTCTGTCTACTTGGCAATGAGGATGGTCCACAGTAGCTCCAGACATAGGTGGCCCTTATTGCTGGAATTCTCAGAAGGAGAAAGTCTGTGCCTCTCACTGTCTTTGTTAATCCCAAGAAAAGGAAGCTGATGGGTCAGCCTGGGTCACATGGCCTCTATTGATAAAGAAGTATGGCCATCTGATTGACAGCAGATGCTGATGAGGCTACAGAAAGCCAGAGGCAGTCAGTTCCTAAAAGGAAAATAGTCATTTTGATACGATTGGTTTCTTTAATTATTAAATAGTATATGCTGCCCCCTCCTTAATCTAGGTCAGCTCATGTATCACCAGGAAGCTTGTATTTTTCTCTGTGATTGTGTTCATCAGACCATACCTCAATTGTTGATTTGTCTTCCTGTCCTCTCTGCTAGGGTCTAAGATTTGCGCATTGATGATTGAATCTTACTTGACACCATGTCTACAGTGTTACCCATCTCATCCCTACTGAATCAGAAATTCTGAGGGTGGGGAGCCCAGCATTGTCTTTAACTAGCCCTACAGGTTGTTCTGAAACTCGTTGAAGATTAAGAATCACTGTCTTACAAGTAGATGCTCAAGAAATGTTTGCTGACTATCGAATGAACAGAGTGTATTCTCCCCCACCCCCACCCCACTGCTGCCCCAGACTTTCTGTGAAAAACGTTCTCTGGCTAGTGGTTTGGACTGCATGTGTATTGGACATTTGTTTGGTCAAAAGTAAATGCTTTGCCAGGGAAGCCAGTTGTCCAGAATTGGAACCAAGACCTGGCGTCGAGGCCCTGTCCCTCTAATTGCTGTAAATGGAGCAGGGTCTTCTAGGAGTGGAGAGGGGGAGAAAAGCAGATAAGACCCCCTGGTTATTGATAGAAGCAGCAACTGCTCAGAGAGCCAGTGTTGCCAGGAACCACCAAGCCACAAAGAGCTATGAAAGGAAGCGTGGTTGGTCCTTACATTTACATTTTCTTTTCATCATGTTGCCATGAACGCAGTCTGGCAAAAGATAACTTATTCCAAATAGCACAAGATGTTTCCCCTGTGTAGCCCAGCCTCTGTGCCTGCACCGGTGTAAAGACACATGGAGACAAAAGCACATCTGGCCAAATTATCTCCTCAGTTACACATGTACAGCTAGTAATGATTTCAATGGGAGTTGCCCATAATAACCAAGGGTAGGATTTGGCCCACGCAGTTTAAATTGAACTAAAGCCCAATTTGTAATACTTTAGTTGAAAACCAGCAGTGATTATAAGACTAGCATGTGATTAAAGCTTCACCTTCTAAATCGGCTGCCCAGAAATAAAAAAATGTTTAAAAAACCATTATGTATTTTTTCAACTTGTAGTAAAGGATGAATTGTTAAAACTTCCAGCCTAAGAAAAGAATTAAAGTATTGGGGGGAAACTGGATATTCAGGGTGGCTGTTTTTCATTACTCTGCAGCTAATGAAAAAAGTGAGACTTCACATAGGAATCCGCTTTCATTGTTTCTTCTTCCCCACAGGAACTTCATCAGGTTTTCTGAAACCATATCTACGAACTTTTTTTCTGAAATTGGTCTAATCCTAGAAGACATTTCATGAATTTTCAAATCCTTACATTTTAATTATTCCTTTATAATTTATCTCCATTTGCTATTGTTGTGTAGTAAACTACCCCAACACTCAGTGGCTTAGAGCAGCCGTATATTTTGTTCACAGTTTTGTGGGTCAGGAATTCAAGAAGGCTCAGCCGGCATAAGCCAGGGCAGCGGGGACCATATAGTTCATGTCCAAGGTCGTTTCTTCACTCACTTTGATGCTACTCTCTCCCTACATGGACGTCTCAGGAAAGTCATCTTTCTTCCCTGATGTTTTTTTTTCCTCCAAAAGACAGGAAGAGAACACTGCCAGGCTAGTTAATGGCTTAGCTAAAACTGGGACAATATCACTTCCATCAGATCTGTTGGACAAAGCGGTCACATGACCCACCCAGACTCAAGGGATGGAAAACAGATTGTGCTTTACTGATGCAGGAATGACAAGTTCTTAGTACAACATGTGTGGAAGATGGGAGGCATTGTTGGGATCATCTTTGAAAAATAAAATCTGTCACATTTCTCAGCACCTGAATTAGCTTAACATATGCTTATTTCAACAGTCATTATAATTTTTTTAAAAAACCATCGGCTTTTAAAAAAAGATTTTATTTATTTTAGAGAGAGGGGAAAGGATGGAGAAAGAGGGGGAGAGAAACATCAATGTGTGGTTGCCTCTCACATGCCCCCAACTGGGGACCTGGCTTGCAACCCAGGCATGTGCCCTGACTGGGAATCGAACCAGTGACCCTTTAGTTCACAAGCCAGCACTCAATCCACTGAGCTCCACTAGCCAGGACCCATTATAAATTCTTGTATCCCGTTTATATTACTATGTTCTGTGATCACAAAAAACAAATGCCATCTAATTTCCTATTGTTAAATATGCAGAAACCAATCCTTACACAAAGGAAAATGTGTAGCCATATGTATGGGTTCATTTTAAATTACTAAACTATAAAAGTCTAGATGAAAATGTGAACAAAAGTAAGTAGGCTGATTTTAGAATCATGAAAGTCTGCTCAATTACCCTTTTTATAGATACGAAGGTCTGGTGAGGTTTTCTAAGCACACAACCTCAGATAAAGAGCCCATTTGTGTCTTAGTTTGGGTTTTCCCTAAAGCAAACTCTAAGACAAGTCCTTGGTCATAGTTGTCAACGTGAGAAGTGATCCTAGAAAGCAGATGGGAGCATATGGGGTAAATGACAGGGAAGGAGGAAGCCCACTGAAAGGCATGCCGATGAGTGAGTAACCATGTGGGCAACTGAGGCCCAGTCTCACTGGAAGAAATGTGTCGGGTGCCTCTCAGAAATGTGCTGCGAGAGGATGGAAGGTCTGCTTGATTTATGTACCGGGAGCCTCTTGTTTGATGGCTGCCTTTGGCTAGGCACTGAACTCTTGTTCTCAGCTGAGCAAGTTTTTGTGATGCCAGAGGATTCCTTCAGGCAGAGAAGAGAGATGCTGGCGCTTCACATGGGGAGTTGACTGTACTAGAAATTCTCCACCGTACCTGCTGGTGAACTCAGGTGTATCAAAGGGGTACGGGGCAGGTGAGGCAATTGGCAGGTGGAGGATGTAGTGTCATAATCACTATCGTGTTTTTTAGCACTTACTATATTCCAAGGGTTTTATATGTATTATGTTATTGAATTGTCAATATTAAGTATCAATATTATCCTTTTTTAATAGATGAGGAAGCTGGGGTTTGCAGAGGTTTGGTAAGTCCTCCAGAGTTATTTGAATAGGAAGTGATGGGATTGAGATGCGAACCTCCATCGTTTTGATGCCTTAGCCCTTGATCTTAACTATTCTAAAAACACATTCGTGCCATTACTATGATATCTCATCTGGACATCTTCAGTGGTCTCCCAGCTGTTCCCCCCGATGTCACTCTTACTTTCCAAAGAGCTAGAGTGGCTTTTTAAAAACACCAGTCCAGATCATGTCTCCTTCCTCCACTACCTTCCCGCTGCATTTGGACTAATATCCAAAAGCCATGCCAACGCCTGTATGACCCAGCATGATCTGGTCTTTCCTTACCTCTTTAATTTTAATGCATTACCTGTACTCAGACCCTTTACGCTTCACCTGCCCTGCCATGGCCTCCCATCTGTCCTCTCACACCTGAGTTTGTTCCTGCTTAGGGTCTTTGCACTCCCCCTTCCCTATGCATGGAATGCTTTTCTCCACCCTCAAGTCTATAAGAGGGATGATCTAATTCAAGAATAACATACAAGTCCTTTACTGGCATCCTTCATCATATTGGATGTCATCCTCATGTGTAGACATCCTTGAATTGTTTTAAAACAGCCTTTTTGAGGTATAATTTGCATGCTATGTAATTCACACATGGCAAATAAGCAACTCAATGATTCTTAGTTAATTTTTACAGGTGCATCCAACACCACAACCAATTTTAGACTATTTTGGCCACCCCATAGAGTATCCTCCTTCATTCCCAGTTGATTCCCATTTCAAGCTCCAACCTCAGATAACCACTGATTTACTTTCTGTCTCTATAATTTTGCTTTTCTGGAAATTTCGTACAAATGATAAAAACTGGTAGCCCTTTAATCCAGCATCTCCTACACTCATCTAGGCATAAGTTACATCAATAAGTAATTAAGACTAGCAATATGAACATGTTTATACAACATAATTATTTTAAGCTGTATTCTATGTACCTAATTAATACATGAGCATTGAAAAAGGAGGTTGAGAGGGTTTAAATGGTTTGCTCAAGTTAGTGGCAAAGTTGGTGGGAAGAACATAGTTTTCTTGATACCCATCTTTGTCCTCTGTCTTTAGTGTTCCCTTGGGTTGCCACCAGCTGCTGTTAGAAAACAAAAGAAGAGAAAACAGGTGAGGCTGAAAGATATATGGCCAAGTCCAACCAGAGGGCTGGCACAGGGTGACTTCCAAAAAACTTCCTCTCTTTCACATCCAGCTGGTAGGAGGCAGGCTGTTTCACTAATATACTTCTTTTCTATGATCTTTTTGCTTTCAAAGGCTAGTATTATATTTAATTGAAAAATTATATATTTATCTGTGAAGTGGGGTTAGGGACACTCCAGTCTGAAGCTCCTTTAATAGAACTGTATATAAAATAGTAAAAAATTGGGCCTTTCTCTGTTTTCTCTTTTTCTTGCAGATTCTTTGGCTTATTGTTTCAATAAGTACTTATTTCTTTCCAGGTATGTAGCAAGCAACACATTAGGGACTGAGAGTACAGCGGTAAACAAAGCATAGTCCCTGTGCCCGTGGGGTGAGCCCGAGGGTAGAGACAACCCAGAAACGTATAGATAGATGACATCTGCCATGTAGTGTTCTGTGCTGTGAAGAGACATAAAACAGGATATGAGGAAAAGGAGTAATAAAGAATAAGAGAGGGAGTGATTTTTTTTTTTAGGGAAAATGAGATAGCAAGTTTATTTCTTTTTCTTAAATTTAAAAAATATTTTTTTATAGAGAGGGAGTGATTTTTGTAGAGCTCTAGATGAAAGGAGAGACAGAGTCATGTGACCCCTTGGGGGAGAAAGGTCAAAGCTCATGAATGGGGGGTGTAAAAGCCTGAACCAGGAGGTGTGCTGAGTGAGACAAAGCAGGGAAGGTGAGAGACAGGAAATGAATGAAGTGCGTGGGTCACAGAGCCACAGTGGGGGGCCAGGATACAAAGAATTACAAGGTGCAACTGTTGTACCCAAGGGAAGGGGCATAGTTTAAAAACAGAAAAGAAACTATGCGATTGAATTTCTAGATAATATTGGAAGCTGCAGGCCATACGCTCATCTTGGAAATTCACAACACACACACAAGCAGATGGTTTTAAGAAATCTGTCAGTGAAGTTTTATATCATGTTTACGTAATTCATTCAATGGTTAATTCAACATATACCAAACTCTTTTATTATGGAGATAGTTTGTTTCTTAAAGAATTTTTACCATCATCCTGAGGAATAATAGTGTGAGGTAATCTATTTCGTTAATCAATGACACCCTCTTTGGGTGATCAGAATTCTCAGGAATTAGTTCCCTCTAGTCATATTTTATTCTTCTCATAGAAGGTATTGAATGCAGTGCTAAGTCCATGGAACTAAGAGGGTATGTTAGGAGTTGTAAAAGTTTTATCTTTTTTTAAAATTAGACAACTGACAATTTTTACTTTGAAATACTCCCCCAATTTTTATCATGTCAACTGTAAAGATCAAACTTAATAAAGATGAGACATGTGCAGACTTATTAGATCCTGGCTTGACTGTTTGGACAGCTCTTCCAGCGTCTAGTCTTGTGATTTATGACTCATCTGAAATGTAATCGTTTTAAAGAGTCCATCATAACAACATTGTTAAAGTGTTAGATAAATTCCACCGTGGATATCAGATGAGGAAAGTGTACCCTTTATGAATGATAGGTTTCAAGGCGCAAAAAATGGAATTCACATGAAATTTTATGTGTTTTAGAATGAAATAATCCCTGGTTTGTGCAGGGAGCCCATAAACACTAATGTTATTTATGGAACACAAAACTGCGAGACTTGGCACGCTGCCCCTTCAGTGGTGGCTCTTCTGAAAACTGCAATAAAGTCCACCTGTTCCGGCTCCATCAGGCCTTCTGAAGACGTAAGGCAGGCCAATAAAGGACGAGAGCTGCCTTTCCTAGGTGACTTTCAGAAACTGACCTCATTACCTTGTGCCCTACCTCAGAGGAAACTCAACAGCTCAAAACAAATTTGTCAGGAAGAGAAGAAAAACGAATGTTAAAAAAGCCAGTTAACCAAGCCAATATTCTACTTCCCTTCCCAAGTATTTCTTTCTGGGGCACATGGCAATGGTTGGTGAGTGGTCTCGGCCTGGGTTGTTCTGGATACAGCTGAGCTTTTATATGTGGGGCCTCATAGGGGGTGTGCCTTCACAAGGGTGACAATGTGGGTGCTTCTCTGAAGGCGTGGGGCTGGAAGAAGACTACTCTTTAAGGGAATAGACTTGGGGAGCCAAAGAGACACTGGACTAATGATCTCTGGGAAATTAGGAAAGTGATACGTTCTCTCCAGACTTCAGCTTCCTTCTCTGAATGAAGCTTTTGAGTTCTGAAAGCTCCGTGATTCTACACATTTTTTCATGCCAAAATTATTTCCAGGCTATTGTTCCTTTAAATGGCTTAAAGGCCAAGTAAATATAAGTAATTAAGAGATCCAGTTTGGGCAAATGTTTCATGTTTCTATGTTCACTATTTCATCTTTTTGAACAAAAAGCCAAAAGCCCCAAAGTATTGTTTCCCTATTTTTCTCTCTATACTTTAAAGCCTGACAGGCACTTAGCAGGGCATGTTCTTAGATATGCAGCGGCCCCCTTGTGCTCTTTGGAGAGCCTGTTCCTCCAGCTCTCAGCGGGACATGAGAATGGTTTACTTTTCCCATTTCTTCCAAATCGGGGCCACATGGCCTTCTCACTGAGTTCCTGTTGAAGGAAAATGGGATTTTAATCTATGAGAGTTAATTGCCATCAAGGTTCGTCTGTTCTTTTACTGAAACCAGAGGGCACTTTTCTTAGTCTCAGCCTTTCCAAAAGCCAGCTTCGTCTAATTACCCACGTTGAGGGCAGGGCCTCTGTGTCTCTGTGCTCCCTGACTTGATCTGTGACTTCCCGACATCCTCCCGCTTGCGTGCATGTCTACCACCTTCCCAGCACCTACATTTGTATTTTTACATCCTCAGTGTATGTACCTGTGTGCATGTGTGTGTGTAGGGTCGGGGTGGGGGGGGGCAGGAGAGAAAGAGAAGCAGCATCAGCATCTTCAGAGCCATGTCTGCTCTCCAGGGCCAGTTTCATGACCCTCTGATCTGAGACATTGAGGTTAAATTCGGGTGGGAAGTGATCGTGATGAGAGGTTAGATGACAGGTTAAATTATTTTATAATGAACATCAAGGAATTCTCCAAGTTCTTTGGCTGCTTTGTCTTTGTCTTTTTTTTTTAACTGTTTCCTGACATCTCTTTCTCTTTTCACGATTCCACTTGATTGGAAATTTCTCAGCGTGAGTCCATTGCCTGTCTTGGTGACATTTTGGTTGTGTTTAGGTCTTTAGGAAAAGGAAAATCTCCTGAGATGTTCATGAGCTTGCCGGTGTTGGCAGGAGAACTACCTTTCGCACTGCCTCACCTTCTGTGATGTGGGGGACGTGGGTAGAAGGAAGTCGCTTTTGCTCGCTGCCCCACTTTAATGTGTCTTTGTGAGATGAGGTGGAGCCATGGGATGGATTAGCTTGGGAGAAAAAGCATGATACAGCCCATTTCCCTGCCTTTCTCTGTTTCTCTGTTTCTGCTTTTTCTTTACTGACCTATAGAGACAGTACAGCTGGTCTACTGCTGGCCAGGAGGTTTGCATTTGCATAGCTCCAGAGACCAAAGAAATGGACAAGCCTGTTAAATTCAAAGGTGAGGTATTGACACCCTCAGTCATAACTTCAAGCCACACCCCCCATCTAGCTTTGCTTCCTTCTCCTTCTTGTTCATTTTCTTCTTCATAAGCAGTAAAGCTAGCATTTTGATGTCCAAGTATTTGGCTCCTCTGTCTTTTTTCTCAATTTTCTCTGAAACTGGGAGCTGAGGTATTGTCGGCCCTAATTCCCTTTCAGTTGGGATACCCATGGCATTTTTTGCTCCTCTATTTTCCACTTTATGGAATACTTTATGAGACTGAAAGAAACTTCCAGAAATTTCTTGCAAACAGAAACTAGATTAGCCTTTCAGAACCAATTAAGACAAATAAAATGACACTAAGGAAGTTTACGTAGCAACACAACAGTCCTCAGGAAGGAGCGATTTAATCATCCCCACCGAGAATGGAAATGAGAGTAATGGCCTAGCCTCAATTTTCAGAAACATTTAAGTGCTTAAACACATGTCCTTTTGGGCTGCAGTTTTCCAGTAATCAGTTTCTGCTTCTTACCCACCTGTGCAACAGTAGGGATTAGACAAAAGCTTTCAATTTATACATCATACCACACACAGGCTGTGTGGGAAATGCAGCATGTAAAAAACACAATTTCTAGTTTTCAAAACAAACATGAAAAGGGATATTATGCAGGATGAGTCTGGGGAAGGAAAGAGAGACCATAATGATTTTGGTGGATGCACGGAGACCTGTGGATGTTAAACTGAAAGGAGAGAGAACTGGTGTTGAAGGAGGGAGTGAGCGAGAGGCAGAGGTCTTCCTCGAGTGGCCAGCTGGTTGAGTCTGGCATCTGTGATACTCTTCCATGGTCACCCATCATATGTGCTCGTTTTGGTTTTGAATATCTGGCTTTCAGAGGCAAAAAAAAATAAAAAAAACCCTTCCTGTATGATATTATACCTTTGCATACCGTGATTGTTTGACCCCTAAGGAAATATGCCAGCTAATGGTTTCAGGAAAGACCTTTTCTATGAAACTTTAAGTTGACCTAAAAAGTCTAACTTTCATTAAGTTGGAACCATTTTGGAAATAGAAGTACAGTACATTAAAAATTCACTTGTTTTTCAAATGTTTTACTATTTCTTACCATTATGAAGATAAGTACCAATAGAAATAATTTCTAAAGGCTTTGAATTTTCTCATAATTATTTCACATGGCTACAGATAAATCATTTTCCTTTCTCTGGTGCTCTTGGCGAAACTTTTCAGTTGCTGGAAGATATAGGGGAGACTGAAAACATAAAGGCTGCCTTCTCTGGTGGTGTAGCTCAAAAAGGAATTGTCTGGGCCATTTCTGATAGCAGGACCCCCAGGTGAGTGTCTCTTTGGTTGGAGAGTGAGTTTTTGTCCCTTGATCTGGCACCTCCCAGTCTGCTGGCCTGGACTCTTTCCTGTGCACTGCAAGAATGCTCAAGAAAGCAATTCACAGTTGTTTTTGGACTTCTTGGAGAATTCACAACAGCCTAATTTTAAAAACATGAATGCTGGAACACTGCCTAATTGTGAAATATTTAAAGGTATTATAATGTGTTTTGTAAAGCCCACATTTTAGAAACAAGTAGAAAGTTCATAATCAAGCTGTGCATAGGTAGAAAGAAAATATTTGAAAAAATAATGAAAAATGAAAAGGAATTGGATGTCTTGGGAATTGTGTTTTGGACTATCTTCTTTTATGATCTGCAAAAAATTTCATCAGATTTTAGCAAAAAGTACGGTATATGTGTTGATACTGACGTTTCTCCAATGGGTTTCTTTATAGTCAACTCAACTTAAAAAGTCATATATTTTTTATTGAAAAATATTGCTGTGCATCTGGAAAGGCTGTGATTTTCAAGGGAGCAGGCATTTTTGGGAAAGGCTCACATGGACTAGAAGAAGCAGCAGGTGGTAGCCTCTTGCAGTGGGATGGTCATGCCATGGAGAGCACTGCGCATTGTGTCGTTGCCTTTGGTTCGAGTGGGGTTGATGCCCCAGCTCTAGCTTCTTGGTTTGACCCTAAAGGGCCAGGACCTAGAGAAGTTCCATCTTACTGGCTGGTATAATGAGTGGTAAACAGGTGGGCATGTGACCCATAGGGTGAAACTCATGTTTTTTGTTCGATAGTTGCTGAATTAGGAGCAGTCTTTCTTCTCAAGGTTAGCCTGTAGATTTAAGACCTAGAGTTACTTTAGCCATTCTGCTACCACAAGAGAGAAAGCCAGCTTGAATATAATCAAAGCAGGGCAAAGCGAACCAATACATATTATTTTCTTGGCCACTGGGAATAATTTGGAGGTGGATGTATAATTAGTATAGGTCCTTAAAGGAGAAGCTGGTAACCTCTGTTTAATGATTGAGAGGCCACAAGTTCTCACTTCTTCTGGGTGATATGGTTTGAGAATCTTACCGCCTTTTGCTACAAAGAAGGGAGGTGGGCTGAGGAAGGAACCAGCCCCTGGAAGGGCAGAGTATGAACAACTACAGTAGAGAAATAGAGCTGAAACCTTGATCAAACTTCTCAAGTTTTTTACTTTCTTCGGTTTTGAGTTTTGTGAGCCAATATTTTCTGTTACAAATAAATGACTTGGTTGTGTTGGAAACATGAGTTGATTTAAATAAACTTGAATTAATGTTACTCCCTAAAGAAGAGTTGATATGTTATACTATTGTATGCTATCATACATACAAAAATGTACCTAATTTATTAGAAATGTTCCTAAGGGGAACATTTACATGTAAAAGACAAAGAACAATAAAACATGCAAATTTAAATCTGCACCTTCACTATGTAGGTCAAATGTCACAGTCACTTAGTTTCAACTGATTTACTGGAGAAAATACAAAAGCATATAATAAGAATCAGATGTATTACAAGTTGCATATAACTAATTGGATTCAACAAAATCTTGGAGATGTTTCTGCTTGTTTTTTGAGCAATCCAACAATTTAGTCAAAATAGAAACTGTCTTCTTTCAATTCAGAGCAACAAATAAAAAATATACAGTACAACATGAGAAAACAATGCAATTTCGTTCAATTGAAAGATACACACACATACCAAGAAAACTACAAACATATATACACAAACACAGAGAAAAAATTATACAATGATATACACACCAATAATTTACCCAAACACAAAACTAAACTGTCTCACATGCTGAAATCTGTGGATACCAATGTACAAAGAAAGGGTATCTGCCCTATTTCAACAATTACAGTCTACTCTAACGTGACAACCAAAGTAATGGAAATACCCAGTGGTTATTAAATATATAATAAATACTTTAATATTTGCATGCCTTTTTCTTCTTTAAAAAAAAAAAACAAAGCCATTAAAAAAATTGTCCAAGAACCAATCAAACTCTAATGTAAAACTAATGGAATTAGAAAGTGCCTTGAGCTGCTTCTTTTTAAAACAGTCTAAGACCACAAGGCAGGTAGAACAAAGAACAAGGAGGAGGAAGACAAAGGGCTGGGTAACAAAGAATAAAGAAAAAAGAAGAAAAAGAGAGTAAGAACTAGAATTATGTTGTTTAGCAAATGAATGATGGATAAATTAGAGAGTTGGAGAAAAATGCATAGACAATATTTCCGGGATCTCTAAGCCACAACGTCAAAGTCATTATCATCTTCAACCAATTCATCAGCTTAGCTGTGGTCACGATTATGTCAAAAAGTTATGTGAGTTGGTCAAATTGGATATCTTAATAAAAAAATTTAAATCCAAGTTTTTAGAATTACAAGAACACAATGCGAAATTGTTCTGAAGATGATAACTACAATGCTCACAGCCTGGGGGAAAAGACCCTGCCTCCAGTGCCTGTTGAACTGGTGCTCATGCTTTACACTTTGTTTATTTAGGTCCTGTGCTCCCAGGCCATTAAACCAGATACAGGCATCTGTTTCCAGGGCAGCAAAGCCATAGGCTCACCAGCAAATTCGAGCATGACCTGGTGCTAAGAGACAAACTGGACCCGTCAGATTTTCCACCTCAGGGATGGAAATTCAGAGAGACAAAGGAATCTGCCAGTTGGGAATAACACAGAAACTGAAAAGTTACCTTGAGGTGAACTTGGAAGCATCATAAGCCGAAGCCATGTGCAGCCAGAAGTATGCAGGAGGAGGTATTTGGAGGAAGGAGAGGAGGAAGCTGAGTGGGGAGTGGATAGAGCCCTGTGGAGTCACAGGCTTAGCCATACTGACGGCAAAACATTGAGTAAAGAGACCTATGCTTCCACTTGCTAGCATTCCGGGCGATGCTGTGATCTCTCAATTCTTTCTGAGGTGGGGATCCATTACAGCACCTGTCTTGTGAGAAGATGGATTCCCCCAGCGGTGCCAAGTGGGTATTTGCAATAAACTCCCTTATTACTTGAGCTAACTAAAGTGTGTCCCTATTCCTGCAAACCAGGGCATTGGAGGAAATGCTTCTCGACTTATTTTTAAGCAGTTCTGCCTCTAAGCCTTCATATAGGAATTAGCTTGGGAACTTATTAGAAATATAGCTTTCTGGAACAGAACTCTGGAGATTCTGATTCAGTGGGTTGGAGAATATCCTGGAGTCTGTATTTTATTTAATTTTAATTTAATTTTATTTTATGGTACCTGTTAGGTTGTCCCTTTCCTAGGAATCCTTTAGTCTAATGATCCTCAAATAGTTTAGTCTCAGGATCCTTTTTCATACTTAAAAATTATTGAGGACTCACAGAGCTTCTGCCTATGTGCTTTAGTCAGTCTATCAGTATTTATGATATTAGAAGGTAAAATTGAGCAATTAAAAGTGTTAAGTAAATTTATTAAAAGTAATAAGCCAATTACATGTTGTATTTATTTCCCGGTGCTGCTGTTCCTCAGTGGCTTAACAACAGAAATGAATTGTCTGACAGTATCGTAGACGAGATGTCTGAAATCACGGTGCAGGTGCAGTTGGTTCCTGCTGAGGGCTGGCGGGGAGAATCTGTGTTCATGTTTCTCTCCTAGCTTTGGGAACCCTCAGGTGGTCCTTGGCTTGCAGATGATTGCCTCCTTGTGTGTTCACATCATCTTCCTATTATGTCTGTCTGTTTCTGTGTCCAAATTTCTTCTCTTGATAAGGACACTAGTCATATTGGAGCAGAGCCTGCACTAATCACTTCGTCTTAACTTGATTATCTGCAAAGATTCTATTTTCAAGTAAGGTCACCATCTCAGGTACTGAGGGTTAGGACTTCAACATCTGTTGGGGAGACACAATTCAACGTATATCACATTTTAACATAACATATTTTTGTGAAATAACAGTATTTTCCAACATAAAACATTCAATGAGAAGATAGATGTTGTTTTACATTTTTATAAATCTGCTTAACATCTGGGTTAATAGAAGACAGCTAAATTCAGCTTCCCCATTTGCTAGGCTATATTGTTTTAGTTGAGAGTATACGGAGAAAATCTGATCTCACACATAAATTCAGTTGAAAAAGGAGGATATTTTAATGTTATTAAATGTTATATTTAATGTTATAATGTTAACATCTTTATTTTAAAAGCATTTTCAGACAGTTGTGAATAATTATCCATGGTACTATGGTACCCAAACTTGACAAATTGTAATTTCATAAAAGTTACTGTTACGTGGAATTGAAACCATGTTGATAAACTTTTCATGTATTGTTACTTCACAATTCATTGGTATGTCTTAGTATTTTTATGAAATGATTTTTACCCCAAGCATTAACTGAGAAGGTCTCAGGGACCCCAAACAGTCCCCAGGACATACTTGGAGAACTTCTGTTCTAATCCATTTTCGCTTAAGGAAATTCTACCAACATTTCAAGCACCATCTTAAATTCTCTCTTCTCCAGGCACCTTAACTGACTCCCCATACAGATGGCATGGCCTCTTCCCGTGTACGGCTCTGTTTGTATGATTGCCATGCGCTTCCCTGGGGGACCGGACCTTATTTACATTTTTATCACCATACGTAAAGAAGGCAGTGTCTTGAGACAAACCCTTTTGGGTTTCAACTGGATCAAATTCATTATGTTGCTTTTATGCAGAATAGCTTTTAATAACCCAAGGACCCAGCTTTCACAGTTGCTCCTGCTAGTGTTTATCAAAAGGCAGGCATTTTCATCAGTTGAATAACATTTTGAATTCCCTACCCCCAAAAGGAAAATAGTTTGTAAAAATAAGTGCCACATATGTTTTCTTGAAATTCCATAGATGTATCCTTGCGTCTTTTACAAGTGTCTAGATTGTAGTCTGCCCAGCAAACTTCTACTCATCCTACACAAGGCATATCAAAAATCATCTTGCCTGATTGCATGAGACACTGTTCAATCTGCTAAAGTAATTTCACTCATTCTCTGTTGTACACTAAAACCCTCTTTGCATTTTTCACAGGAATCTCTCAAAGATGTGTGAGCGATTCATAGAAGAAGAGATCTATTTCTTGCTTCTCATGTAGTTAGTAAGGGCAGCAGTGCGGTGCTATTTTACTCATGTCTACATGAGCACCTTCGATGGGGTTATCCTGGGCATCT
The DNA here is from genome assembly GCF_021234165.1 of Pteronotus mesoamericanus. Lineage (NCBI taxonomy): Eukaryota > Metazoa > Chordata > Mammalia > Chiroptera > Mormoopidae > Pteronotus > Pteronotus mesoamericanus. The sequence goes on from NW_026555277.1 coordinate 6,033,204, forward strand.
TAACAAATGACTGAGTATATTTTCAGCCAGATCCCATTGGTTTCTAGAGGCAGAAATTCAACTGCAACTCAAGTAAAATGGGGGAATTTGTTGGGGGGATATTGGTTGACTGTAAGGTTTATGGAATTGAGGAACAGCCTCAGGCAACGAGGAATCAGGGCTGCTCCAGGAAATTCGGGGGCTGGAACTGGAACCAGAATGCTTTCAGAACACTGTGTCTCATTTTCATTTCTCTCCGTAGACCAGCTTTCTCCATGCAGCTAGAACCGTGGCCGCTACCAGCTGCGCCTGGAATCCTCCCCGACGAGCAGTGACATCCACAGGGAAGGGGATTTTCTCTTAGTAACAGCTGAAAAGTCTCAGGGCCATCAGATGGACTGGTTTTGGATTACCTGCCCATTTCCTGGACACGCGACCATGACCATGACCAGGATGGTCAAGAACTAGATGTGGCTCAGATTGGGTCCTAGGCCACTGTAAGGTAAGGATAACTATTGTGTCCAGGGAGGGAATCATGGAAGAAAATGGCAGCAATACTTTGAACCTAATTATTAGAATGGGGGAATAAAAGGAATAAAAAAGCAGGGAGAAACAGTTCTCCAAAAAGAAGGCAAGTTCTATTTTTAGAGAAAAGAAGGCGTCTTAGATAGACTAATTGTTAATTGTCTACCATGATAACTCCCTGATCTGTCTTTACAAAATCCCTTGTGAAGACATTTGAAAATACCTCGTCAGCCTGCCACGGCCAATTTAATCATGTATGCTTTGGAGCAGTGACATCAATTAATGTCTGTGGCTGAATGAACTTAGTTATGTAATAATTGCATTTTAATATTTCAGGTTACATGCTTTCCTAGTATTGCAAATCAGCACTTCACAGGAAACTGTTTGTTATTATTTTCCTATGGCAAGTAATGTGATGAAATTACACGGGTACTACTGGGCTTTATACAAAAATGGCATTCACATTAGTTCCCATCAGTTTCCCCGATTCATCTGGGCCTGCCATATAATGCAGACTTCCCCAGGGTAGCTATTGCCCTGATAAGGTCTTCATGAGGCCTGGACAGATGACCCAGAGAACACAGCAAGAACACAGCTTGGCACAATGGATATAGGATTACTGGTCAACTCAGAAAAAACTCAATGTCTGGTTGCTCTACCCAAATTAATCCAATGGCGTATGAGTCAATCTCATACTCCACTGTCACCTTGCTCTTAGTTTCTCATTCATTTATCAATTACCTCTTAATTTTGTGATTTTCTGTCATTTGTTGACACTGTAGTTTAATTTTGCAAATAGAAGTCTCTCAGATATTTCTAGCCTCCTCATCTATTACATTTGCTCTGCTAATTATCATCAGTGTTGATATTAGGTTAAAAGTCAAAGGGCCTTTTCCTTGGTTTCAGTCTGTATTAAATTTCCTTTATTAAACTGTCTCATTCTTTTTTTTTTCTTTATAGCACTTAACATAATTTACAATTATGTACTCATAAATTTATTTGATTGATATCATCTCTCTAACTATAGCCTCATGAAAATAAGATAGGTACCACATCTTTGTTCATTGCTTCAAAGTCCTCCATCTAATGCAGGACTTGACATACGAGGTACTCAAAACAATATTTGCTCAATGACTGAATGAGTAAAAGAGAAAGCACATTTTTAGTTATATTCCTTCATGAAATAAAATTTGCCCTTCTTGCAACAGGTAATTCTAAGTAATGGAAGAGGGGCACGTGGGAAAAAAAAAAGGCGGACAGCCGATACACGAAGTCAACATAGGTTTTTATTTTTAAAATATCGTCTCCAAAAGTGGCCGAAGCCCTGTAGTGCTCTTGAACACTGTCTGTGAACATGAAGTACACATGTCTTATATTTGAATAGATGGAAGCAAGAAGCTCCTTGCTCCCACTGTGAGCACTCATAGGGTGGGTGTGGTGACTACATGGTGTCTTTTTCATTTCGCTTTACATCTTTGCTTTGTAGACTAAAGAAATTGACCAGTGGAGGTGAGTGGTGTGACCATCTCCTGAAAGTGGTGCCCAAGATCATTCCTGCACATACTGACCTCTGGGGGAAAGAGGGAAGAAAACATCGAGGCCACAGGAATGTGCACTGAAAACATCTTCTTTTCTCTGAACTCCAGCATGTGGTTTTCAGTTAAATTGGAATAATTTATTTTCAAAGAAAACAGAAAATCTGTATTTGTTTCCCAACACTTCATCAACATCAAAGTATAAACTAAATCTCATCTATGTGTAGCACTTTGATACTCATGTTTTATTTCCAAGTCCACTAATTGGCTGTGTGACTTGGGTGTGTCATTGTGTTTCATGTCATTTTTTACATTAACTTTCTTATCTGTGAAAGAAAATTGGAGTAGACTAAGGTCTTTCCAGGTTTAACAATCAAGGAAGAAAAAGAGGTATCATATCCCTTATTTGTGAGTTTATTTACTATAACAAAGTAATCATTTGCATAAGAAAACTAGGAAATTCATTCATTCATTCATTCATTCATTCATTCATTCATTCATTCTTTTTCCCCTACAGCCTTGCCCAGACCCATAGTGTAGTGGACACACTATAGTGTAGTGCAGTGGGTATGCACACTGGAGCCTAAGCTTGAATTCTAGCTTTGCCCATTCCCTAACTTCAGACAAGTTATTAGCCTCTTCGCTCCTCATTATCTTAAATGTAAGAACAATGGCACTAGTATTTAACTCAAATGATTTTTGGGAAGATTAAGTGGTAAAATGTATAAGATGCCTAAAATATATCATAAATATTCAATAACTATTAGGTGTCATTATTTATTGAGAATTAACTTTGGTGTCAGGAACACTGTTAAACATTGGGGGCATGAGAATAAATAATGGGGCAGCTAAATTTTTCTGAATCCAATCACGCATCTAAATCAGTGGTTCTTAAATAAGGTTGCACATTAGAATCACCTGATGAACTTGTACAATCCCATTTTGTATCACTTTGTGGGACTTGGGACTTGGGAACCAGAACAAATGCTGATACTTTGGTTACTGCTAATTCTGTGAGTAACAACTGTCCTTTGTCTCTGACTCAGGAGTCATTGGTCTTTTCCCAGCATCCACAGGGCTCAGACAGATTGACATATTAGCTTGCAAGTAGGGTAAAGTCTCAGACCCTTCATAGTTCTTGACGCAGTATAGTTTTAACAATGAGTTTACAGGAAGTACAATGGAAAGAGAACAGTTTAAACAACACTAAGAGGATATAATCAGCCAAACTCAGGGTATATGAATTCTACAGGAGAAATGATTCAGTTTCTTCAGTAAATAAATAGCATGAAGTAAAAGAGAGGAGAACTGTTATTAAATATTAAACAGACTTAAGAGTCTAATATCGATACAAGTGCATGATCTTCCCTTGAGCCATTATTCAAGTGATGCCATTCATTGATTCATGCATTTATTTACTCATTCATTTAACTGAGCTAGGAGCTAAATATATATAGACATAATATATGGATTTTCTATTCTCAAGAATGTTATCTTTAAAAAAGAGGGTGTGGCTGGATGGAGGTGAGGAAAGGGAGAAAAAGCAAGAACAACTGTAACAATATAAAAAATAAAAATTAAATTAAAAAAAGAAAACATAAAAAAAAGAGAGACAATGTAAACATATAGATGCACAAAAGTAGCATAGGTGCTTGCTGAGATGGTGTTCCAGCTTCTGTCTGGTGTAGCTGATGGATCCTGGAAATGAAGACACAAGAATAGAAGCAGGTTGTATTGTCTGAGATCCCTGAAGGTTATTCAGGTGGAGACATCCAGGAGGTGTTTGGATACATACAACTGGGCTTGCCATAAAGATTTAACTCTCATTTCCTATAGGTGGTAGCTGAAGCCAGGAGTGCAAATGAAATTATCCAGGGAGGATTGAGGAGTGAAAAGAGAAGGCACGGGACAAAACTCTGGGGGATAGAAACAAGGAAGATGCTATGAACTAAACTGTCCATAAAACAATATTCATATGCCGAAGTGCTAATCCCCAGTATGACTCTTTGAAAACAGGGCTTTAGGAGATAATTAGATGAAGTCATAAGGGTGGGGTCCTAATCCAATAGGATTGGTGACTTTATAAGAAGAAAAAGTTCTCTCCCTTTCTTTCCAAGGACACACCCAAGGGCGGTCATGTGAGAACACAGCAAAAAGTCAGCCATCTGCAAGCCGGGAGGAGAGCTCTTATCAGAAATGGACCCTGTTGGATGCAGGTTGTTGATCTGGAACTTCTAATCTCCAGAACCATGAGGCTGAGTAAAGCACTCTTGGAGAAACCTGCTTTAAGGGTGAATGAGCTATAGGGGTACAAGGCATGAGAGCTGATAGCTAGAGTCAGATGGCTTCATCCTGAGTTCCTTTTGAGCTTCCTTAGTTTCATTTGTAAACTAAAATGTGGAATAGCAGACTCAACTTCTGAGAGCTGTTAAGAGCCTTAAATGAGATAATATATACCAAGCCTTGCCACAATATTAGGTATATAAAAGAGTTTAGAATTTACCAGTTACTTTGATATATCTTTTCATGGAGACCTTTAGAGTTTTCAGTAAGAAAAAGTATATATATATTTTTATTTCAAACCAACAGTGCCGTAACTAGGCACTCTGGAAGAGTATTGGGGAAGAAATGGGATGAACATATTCCTAGATACAAGAGCCAGAAAATTATTAGAGGGGAAATAAAAGAATGATGAACAAAATTGACAGTACTCAAAATGCTGGAAAATGAGAAATAAATGTGAGTCATGAGCAATCTGCCAGGTACAGTGGGGGGCAGTGGCCTAGGGGGCAGAAGACTGAGTTTCAACATCATTCAAGTGACCCCAGAAAGTCGGTGGCTCTCTCCGGGGCTCCGTTTTATTCTCGTTACAGGAGAGCCAATCTTGCCAGCCTGACTCTAAAAGTTAGTGTGAAAATCAGTTGAGAAATAAGGAGCATATGAAAGTGCTTTGCAAAGGGCACTAGAGAGGTTGTGTGGATGCAGGTGTTTAAGAAATGAAAAAGAAGACATCTTTTTAAAAAAGCCTACAAATTATCTACCTTCTTTTATTTCAGGGCCATTTTTAAATTGTTACTCTATCAGAGCGGTCCAAATTTCTCTCCCTCTCCCCTCTTCCAGCCAGCCCATGCTCTGCTCCCAGAGTCAATCCCCGCACCGTTGTCCATGTCCATGGGTCATTCATACATGTTCTTTGACTAACCCTTTCCCCTTCTTTTAGGGCCATTTTTTGACCTCCACTCCATCAGCACAATTTGAGAGGGACAGCCTGTGCGGAAGCCCGTAGAACAATCCAAGCATTCACTATTTGGTGATTTCACTGAGGGCAAACCAGATCACCAAGGGGAGACCTAGAATGAAGAGTCACTCATGAGTCTTGGATTCTGTTCCTCAGTTTCCTGAGTGTGTGAACCCAGGCCAGAGACTTTGCCCCTCTGGGTCTGCCTCCTTAGCTATGAAATGCTAAGACCTGCTTCTCCTTCTACTTCACAGGGTTATTTTGGACACAAAATATACTGTGGAAGAGCCAATATAAATAGCTTCTATTTATAATCCATTGATTTTTTAATTCATCTGAATTATAGATGTTACGAAAATTAGGTGAGGTAAAGCACAAAAAGTTATGGCCCCACTGTAGGATGAAATATTTTGCAACAGTCACCAATTGTGTTTGTGAAGAAAATTGAATGATTTGGGAAAATGTTTATGAAATAACATTAAGTGGGTAAAAAGACATGTGTATTGTGTGTATACTCACTCATACCAACTGAGTGCCAAAAAAAGAACTACTGAGAGGTAGTATGTCAAAACATCAATGGTAATTGTTTTTCTGAGTATTAGGATTATAGATTATTATTATTTTTTAAATTTCTTTAAGCTTCCCTGCATTTTCCAATTTTTAAATCTTATGCATGTATTAATACTTAATAGGAAAAAGAAGAGTAATTTTTAAAAAATGAAATAATGTGGCAAAAGTTTGTAAACAGTGCCAGGCACACACTGAGGAGGAACTTCATAGATGGTAGCTGGAGCTGAACGAACTCTTGAAAAAGAAATCACAGCAGAAGGATATATGTCCAAGGATCTGCCAAGAGATGATACTGTTCAAAGGCAGTAAATAGAAAGACAAGATCTATCAAGCATGCTACCACTTTGAGGCCTGGACATAAGCTTTCCAGTGAATGTTAGGAAAAACTTTGACCCCTGAGCCCTGAAGGGGTGTTGTGACTACTTTTACTTCCTTCACAACAAACAATTAACATTTCAGCTGCTCTTGTCCTGGGTATGATCTGAACCACGTGAAAGATTTAAAATATCACTGGGATGACATGCTGCAGAGCAGCTGGCTGGCTGGAGGGGTCCCATAAATGTCACAAGGAAACTCATACCCATAGGGAAGGCAGGAGACAAAAATAATAACAATAATTCTTGGCGTTCACATGTTATCTTTCATCTGAAGAGCTCAAAGTATTTTACAGATGTTATATCCATTAAAACGTATGTGGCAAGCATTCCTCTCCCCGGATTACAGATGGGGAGGGGACTGTGATCCTGTCATTTGGACTAAAACTGGAATAAACATCTAATTACCTTTGAGAGGAAGCCTTTCTAATGTAACCTTTTCCTCCTGCCCTTCCCTATTGCTCCTGAGTGAATGGGACAGGTCACCTCCTTGGGTCTGGAATATCTGCTCCAGGTATCCAAGCACTGAAATGAGATCACCTCTCAATCTTTTTTTTCCCCAGACGAAACATATTTAACTCTTCAAATCTTTCTTCAGAAGCCTGCACTTCCCCTTTCACGTTCCCCTGCAACCTGGAGGTGGTTTTCAAGCTGAGTAACTAAAACCAGTGCCGGGTGCCTCAGCGTGAATCCCTCGGTGACTTTACCTGAATAAACCACGGTCTTGAGGTTGGATTCGTGTTTTTGCAGCTGGGCTTTCGTGGAGATATGTTGTTTCTGATTTTAGTGTTTTTCTGATAAGGTGATGGCTTCTATCCTATTCTGAGTTTCAATATCTTCTTTGTTCCTTCTTTTTTGATTTGGGAGTTCAACTTTTTTAGAAAAAGGCAAAGTATGTTTCCGTTTGTCTTGTTGATGTTTCTTGTGCTATGTAGAAGCTTTTCATTTTGCTGTAGTCCCATTCATTTATTTTTGCTTTTATTTCTTTTGCCTTTGCAGACAAATTCATAAGATCCTAAGTCCAAGGCCTATACATCTAGTACCTATGTTTTCTTCTATGTATTGTTTCACATTTTACATTTAGGTCTTTGCTCCATTTTGAGTTAATTTTTGGATGACCTTGGGTGGTGGACATATAAAGCAATATACAGATGACATGTTATAGAACTGTATACTTGAAACCTATATAATCTTATTAACCAATGTTACCCCACTAAATTTAAAAAAATGTAAAAGAAGGCAAAGTATTCCACTCTTTTAACATAGCAACTATTAATTTTTCATATTCCATTTTGTCTATATTTATATTACTCTTTTCACAGGATTAAGATAATATTGTACATGAAATTTTGCATTCTTCAAATTGTATTCTGCTTTGGAGGTTCACATTATATTATAATCATTTTTCTCCATTGCCTCTTGGAAAATAAGCACAATGTTAACTATATAAGCCAGATTCTAAGTTTGTATTATATTAATTTGCTTAATCGTGCCATTAGAAGATATTAGAATTGCCTCCAACTTTTTTTTTCTGGTATTACAGTAAGTTGTTTTTTGTTAGATGACTTGCATTTAAAGATTCTTTTATATTTTCGGTTACTTTGTTAGGAACTTTGGATATATGTATTTCCAAATAGCTTTCCCAAATGACTGAAGCTAATTACAGGGTCCCCAATAATGTGTGGACATATATCAGTTTCACTGCTCCCCTGTTAGAACTAAATTTTATTATTTTTTGAATTAGTGGAAACATGTGCCTTGCTTTGAAATGTAATGTGAAGCTCCTTACTATTAGCAAAATAGCCTATTTCACCCTTTTAATTTTTTTTTTTAGCAGACTAAGTGTGCTCCTTATTTAGGAGTTACACATTGATGAAGGATGGTGCATAAACCTTAAACTATGTTTTAAAAAAACTAGATATGAAATTGTAGCAAAAACAAAATCTCGCACCATAAAGTTTTTTCATTCCTGGGGTCCTGCGTGTGCCTTTATTCTCTAAAATGCTTCTGTGAGTAAACGAGAAACACCATGAATCAGTTTTCAGATGAGAATAACAAGAATTGCACAATTGCTGTGTCGTGGGGAAGGCACAGGATTGCCTTTCCTTACTGGTTCTCATGAGATAGTGTCCTCGGAGCCACCGTTTCCAGACTTGGGCTTACCCCTCTCCCAATTCTCCAGGCATTATTGCTGTTCTCTTTGTGTTTTGAATATACACATGATTCTTTATCCTATACCTGGAGAGTGAGGGAAAAATCCGTTGAGCCAGTTGGGCAATATATGAATTTAATTTGTTCTCATAACTAAAATGATTTTCATATGCATCAGAGAGCCAAACTCGTTCGTGCATGTAGACACCACAGCTCAGATGGACTGATTGTCGTTAGTGATATATTTAATATTTGGGTTGAGCTCTGTGAAACCTTATTTATGATTTAGCTCTATGAGAAATCCTGGCCATGAACCATGGATTTTAAATTCTTTGACAGCCTGCGGTTCACCCTTTCCAAAATTGTGTTTTCTCAGGATCTCTGTGAAGTTGTCTTAGCTTATAAATTCAGATGCCTTTTCCCTTTCGCCATCACGCGAACACGTCAACTTGAAAAGCAGCACCTATGTAAACCACGTTTCCTCCTGAGGCTGATGGGAATATGTTCCATCTTTCAGGTTGAAGCACCGAAATCTCTTCTTCAGCAGCCCAAGGATCTATAGTCCTTGGTCCTTTTTTTAAGAGTAGAAAGTGCTTCAGTCACACAGCTGGGAGGGAATTGACTTTAATAGCATGCCGCTCAGTGAAATTTTTGGAATTTAACTAAGTTTTTCGGAAAAATCACCAAGTATCCACATTTCCCTACAGTGTCTCTCTCCCATAACCTTCTGCTTTATGTGAAGCAAAAGGGGGGAGAAAGCAGATTCAGGACATACTTGTCTTCGAGTTCAAACACTTGGACTGGATTCGTTAGCAGAAATGCTGCAGATTATTAAACAATGAAACCTTTTCAATTGGGAGATAAACTAATGAGAAATGGCAGGAGAGAGGTAGGAATGCTGACAGCAAAACAGCAGAGAGGGAGTCTGATAAAATCTCGGGGAATCTGAGACGCATCTGAGTCAGGCTTGCGACGACGCCTCCCTCGCTCTCTGCCCATGACTTGGCCCTGGCGCTTTCCAGTACCTTCTGTTGTGAAAGAGACCTGGCCTGGTTCCTGCTCTGTCTTCACGGACTTTATCTTTCAGGAGGGCTCTGAGTCCACCCACCAAGCCTTGGCTGCTGGGAGGCTGAGACCCTGCTCTGTGGTTTCTGCTTTGACCACCTGAGAGTAATTAAGTGGCCTCTCCTACTTAGAGCTGAACCGACTGGTTCCAAAATTACATTTTCCTGGAACATCTTGTTGAACTGGAATGCTTTGGCAGTTAAGAAACCACTGCTCACACCTGAACAAATCAATCTTTTTTTTTTCCTGAAATGTAGTCCACGCTCCCTGTCCTGTTCCTCCACCCCTGCCCCTCACACATGCCAAGGTAACTGGCAAATCCAGTGGCCTGGCTGAAGCTGACGGCGGAGAAATCATGATATCACTCAGAGAGCACAACGTTAAGGACTGCGGAAAATCAAGAGTTATACCAATGGATTTGTAGACTAATCAGGCAAGCAGATCAGATGAAAAAACCCAGAAGAAAAAAAGACTAGAGGGAATGGCTAAAAATGTTGGCCAAGGTGAGTCTCCTTCTAAGAAAGTTGATTTTCCAGAGAAACAAAATTCTTGAATTATAAGATAATTTTTATGTGGCACTTATAAAACAGACATGTACATACACACATATGGAATCTCTATTACCATAGCCTACCTCTTTTGTTGGAAAGTAAGTAAATTCTTTCAAGGTTCAGAGTTTCTGTCTATAATTTTATTACCATTATTATTATTTACTATTTGCCACCTCTTTTTCTTTGGACAAAAGGCAACAACTCTATGCTAATTTGTAGGGCAAGCTGAGGAAGAGTGGGGCCCACTTAAGTCAAAACAAATGCTTGAAAAGCACTTAACTAAATGAACTTTTGTAAGTGGTTCTCCCATATCCAGACGTAAAGGTGATAATTTTTTGGGGAAAAAAAAAAGCACAAATCAGAAGCATTTAGGAAGACAAGTACATTAGAACCGGAAGGCATCATTCCACCCTCCCCCCTCACCAGCATTCTATTTCCAGGGACTGAGTTGGCTCCTTCTTCCCTTCTCACTGTACGCGAAACTGCTCTCGAAATGTTTCAAAGAACCGCTGTGACTAAAGCACCAAATGCATTCTGAGATCGGTCCCCTCCCTCCCTCCCTGCCCAGGAGGAATAAGGCCTCTCTCGCAGCCCAGCCTGCAGGGCGGCACTGGAGAATCCGCGGGGTCATTGTCTGCAGCCAGGGGTGACCTGCAGAAAGCGGTGCCCTGGGACCTGGCACGCTGTCTGGGAATATTAGACATGGAGGCCGAGTGCTCTTTGAATGCCATGGGAAAATAGTTCTCAAGTAAACAGATAAACAGTCACAAGAAAACCCAGAGATGAAACAGGCTCCTATTGTGATCTAGTCTCGATTCAGTCAAGCATCTTTCCCTTTTGGCTAATGTCAACCCTGTCTTTCTCAGACTGTGCTTCCCTGCATTACGTGCCCCTAAGTATTTGCCCCAGAGCAGTGGTAGGGTATCAAACAATATGAATGGTCTTCTGAGCTCTAAGAACTTATATCCTTTTTTTTCTTTGTTGGAAAAAAAATGATCCACGGTTTTGTATTCATGCCCATCTTAACTTTCAGTGACATGATACATATTTTGAAGGTTCATATATTCTGGGATGGAATTTTAAATTGGCTTTGGGTGGTAAATGAAATTATAAATATTTAGAATGAACCATCGGACCCCACACACGCAGGTGTAGTGCTGTCTGTCAGCCATGGGTCCAATGGTGAGTCCTAGCAGAGGAGGAGAGAACGGGGTACACCTCCTCAGTGACAACCAGTCAGGCTCCTTCTTGATCCAAGTGATAAACACAGTAGCTGGCACGCACTGATTTATGTTATGTAATCGTACATGACCCTGTGCAAAGTCATGAAAAGTTACTAGCACGCAGGACTCGGTACTACCAGGGATCTCTCTTGATTGTGCTTCTCGCTGGGATGTTGCTTCAGTTGCTAATACAATACATGTGCTTATTTCAAGAGACAGTTTTAAACCACAGTTACATTTTATTACTCCTTTAAACATACTCCTCACAAATCCCATATCACTGAAGAGCGTGTCGGTCCAATCTTTTATGGAGTGCAGCCCTTGTCCTATTTATGACCCACAACGGATGCACTGGCCCCCAAATGTGATTTCTCTGAGGCCCTGCAGGACAAGCCTCTCAGCTGCCCGGACGGGAAGGCATTTTGCAGAATGGTTGGACCGCTCTAAAAGTGCCCCCGTGGTCAGCAGTCCCACTAGGAAGCCGGGCCCCCGTGGCTTCTGCTCCTGCAGAGAACCACAGAATGTTTTAAAGAAGGTAGTTCTCGCTGGTGGGAAACATCTTGAACTGCTGAAGTTCTAATGCACTTGAAACGGCCTCTAGAGAATCAAAGAACAAAATGATGTAATGGTCTTTAGAAGATAAAATACAAACGGAATCTAAAAAGCTTTAATTCATTTCAGAAAGAGATGTCAACTTTCAGTGTTTGTGGATAAAGTTGCCAGATAATCTTTCTCATTTCAAAATCCATTTGGGGGTCAGGGGTTCTTGGGGAGAGTGGTGGGTGGGAAATTCTGGCAGAAAGAGGACTATCAAGCAACCAGTGCCATCTAGTGGTTGTTTAGGATAAAGATAGAGAATGTCAGCAAATGGAGAATTTAGCTATTGCCACCGTAGTGCCTGAGAAAGACGCAATCGGGCCAAATGTAAAAGCTCTGATTTAAAGAAATAGTTAAATCATGAAGTTGGAACACACATAATTTAGTAGGTAATATCTCAGCCTCCTGATTCAGTTACTTGGGTTGGAATCCCTCTCTAGTTGGATCTTTGGCTTAGGCTCTCTGTGCCTCTCAGGTGACTGTCTAGGACACCGATGTCATAGGGGAGGTATGAGCTTTAAGTGAGTTGATACAGTGTTGAAATGAGCACCAAACCTTTAGAAGTTCTCAGTGATTAGCGCTTGATGCAATTACTGAGTTTCGAACCCTGTAGCCAAAATCCTGAGAGAGATGACCTAAATGCACAATGTAAACTACCAGTGGTTTTGACTAATAAACATATTTTGACAAATATTTCATTAGGATGTGAACATTTCAAACAGGAAGTAAAAGCATATATTTCGTATACTTTAATACTTAACTTCAGATGGCATCAGTAACCACGTTTTCAAAACCTTGTTTTGGTAAGTCCCTGATTTCAGTCCCTGATCAAGTAACTAGAAAACAAAATATTGGGGAATTATTTTTCATTCACCTAGTCATCAAAATCCAAAAGCTGTAGGAGTTCTCAAAATGTACTTAAAAGATCAGACTTTAAAAGCTGAAGGGGAATCCATATCTACATTTGTGAAGAGGACTGGTTCAGGAGGCTGAGACAACCTAACAACGTGAGGGTGCAGTCCCACGCCAGGAAGGGCAGAAAGCAAGACGAACGCTCTCACACAAATGAACTCATCAGAGCTCTGTAACAACCTTATGAATCATGGTTTTCCCTACAAATGTATTTTAAGCACATACCGTGTTTTAGACATTTGGGATAAGAAAAGTGAACAAGATAAAGTTCTTGTCCTTGTGAAATTTAATTTTCAAAGGTGAGGGTGAGGAACAGGGAAGTCTACCCATTTGGTGGATGGAGACCAAAGAGACAAAGGATAAGTAACTCAGGTTAAGTCCAAAGAGCTATTGAGACACAGCAAAGGGTGCGAATGGAGTTTTGGTTAATTGAATACCCGTGATAATCCCACGACACTTGCAGTGCTTCCTGGGAAAAGCCCAGGCATGCTTTTCAAGGTGAGGATTCTGTTCTACATTGAAGTAGCAGTACACAGATCATTCTCCTACTTCCTCACAAGTGATTATGGCCTTCGGACTGTTGTTTGGGATGCAAATGAATTTTAGGGGAAAAGCAACAAAATGGGCATCAAGAGATATGTGCTAGGTTCCCAACTTCGCCAGTGTGAACCAGTGTGGCTGAGTTTCCGTTTGCTCACCATCGTGGTGACAATTAGTTATGTCACAAGGCTAATGTTTATGAACATCTAGAAAGAAGGCTAGTCCACGTTCAGCAGGCAGTAACTCTGGGATGAATATAGCACCATCTCTGATTACTCATTTGTGGGAATAACTGAGGAAGCAGTGCATCTCATGAGGAAAATAGCTTGGTTTACCTTGTTGTTGAATCTCTTCTTTATCTCTAATATAGGTAGTATCTGCCACACAGGGTGGTGGTTGAAGTTTTAGCACTAGGACCATATACTACAGCGAGCCGAGTTCCTGGCACAGAACAAACGCTCATGAAATGGCACTTAGTGTGATTCTGACGGTGATTGGTAAAATGTGTTACATATTTTGATTAAGATACTACTGATGTTTTTTATACAAAGATTGGAATATTTTGCTCAAAAAGGTGTGAAAAAGAAAAAACACACTGAAAAGACTAGAAGAGTTAAATTTAAAGGAGGATATAGGAATACTGTAACCACTAAGCACAGGCAGTTCTATCTTTGATAATTAGAAATTCAGGTGATCTTAATATGTGCCCCTCCAAAAAAAAATATTTATCTTCACATTTTGGGTGTTTTTTTCTGGTTTCACATATAAAGGAGAAATCATGTATGGACTGCTCACGAGGCACTAGCGATTTCTAGAAGAGAGAACATGCTTATCAGAAGCAGGTTTTCCCATCGACCTCACAATGGTCTGAAAAGGGCAGGTGTAGTAAGGGTGGGGCAGGACTGGATATTTAAAGTTGAGACGGCTCGGCAGTGCAGGCAGAGGCTGCTGCTGATGGGAATTAAATGGACGGGGAATTTACTTGTGTTTGTTTGTTTGTAATTCTATCCCACAGCAGCTGCATTGTGTGTTCACCACCCCAAGTTGTCTCTTTCCATCACCATTTATTCCCCCCTACATCCCCCTTTTAAGAGTTTATTTTTAAACAATATTTGGAAAATGAGAATTTAAATTTAAATACCTGGTCTCAAGTCATCTTTACAAAGTTAGTGCCCTGGAGCCTCTCCTTAGGGCTGGGGCTGGATTTACTCTTCAATTTAAAGCCCTACAAAGGAGGGGCTGGTGGCAAGGGACACGTTAAGGACATCATGCTGTTAAGCTTTCTGCTGAGTGGAGGAGTGATTAAGTGATTTCCTTCTCCCAACACACAAACGCGCGCGCGCGCGCACACACACACACACACGCACACTTCCAAAACCCCATCAACTCTTTTTACTGTGTACTAACGGGCGTGCTGGGACCTCAACCTTCACTGCATTCCTTTGGGAGAAAGGAGAGGCTTCCTCTGCAAGAAAGATGAGGGACTTAGTGGCTCCTGCTGAGCTATTCTTTCCGATGAAATTAATTCTAACTCTGTTTGAAGAAGCTCCATGAGGCCAAGACTGGAGGCTGCTTTCTCGTACAATCAGAGCCGTTTCCCTCCTGGCCTCCTTTCCGACGGCTTCCCGGAATTTCCCCATCCTGGAATCCTTTGAGTCTGCTTAATTAGGGTACTTACGCCCTCTCAGGCCCAACAAACTGATCTCTTCGTCTCTAATTAGGACTTAATTTGCTTAAATTCTGCCAGGGAGGAACCCGTTGCCTGTCTACTTCCATTCCGTAGCCTTTCATTGCCCCCTACTGACCAAAGAGGCTACTTCACTTAACCCTCGAGGTTTAGATTTCATCGCAGAAAATGATGATTAAAACTCCCGGTTTCTAAACACGTTAAAAAAAAAAAAAAAAAAAAAAAAAAAAGAAAAGAAGAAGAAGAAGAAGAAGAAGAAGAAAAGAAGAGAAACTGAAATATTCTTTTTTTATTTGAATCTTAAATATAGATAATGTTGAAAAAGATACTCCTTGGGTAATTTATTTCAGTGGACTAAGCAAAAACAAGTGGTTTATCCCATTATTCAGAATAGCATCTTTTGATCCTCATTCTCTAGATAATTGCACAATTCTTCCCTTTACATAGTTTGGAGGCTCTTGCACATGAATCAGAGCATCTGACTTAAACTTCCAAGTCACGTGGATGCTGCTGGGACTCTAGACCACACTTTGAGTAGCAAGGCAATCAAATCATCTGATTAAAGGGATTCCTCCTAATTAAAGTGTAAATGAATGTTAGGCTCAACACAGCTGGTGTTTGCATTTTAATGGAGTCCTGTTCTTTCCAGCAACCCTGGGAGATTTCAGGAAGCACTGTGGAGCATTTTTCCTTTTAAGCCTCTTTTGCTGAAATGATGAGGGTGGAGGATAAAGTTAATTCCAGGAAATATGCAAAGGTGTTTTTTTGGGCTTCTCCCTTTCCTATGCTTCTTCCCACCTCTTCCTTTCATGACGCATTTTCTCTCATATCCCTTTTCTACTCTGTGATTCAAGGGCATGAAAAGTTTTCATAATATTATTTAATATTTACATATGCTTTCGCATAATAAACATACTTATAAATTCTTGGTAATGGCTGGGTTTATGTTCCCATTTTGTTACAAAATGGCTTGTTTTTTTTGACGAAGTGTTTCAGTAGCCAAAATTAGCTTCTGAAGAGTAGTCAAGCTTCATCACCCCAATAAATTCAATTAAAAATAAAAATAAATAAAAAATAGCAAGCTTCCATAATTTTAGAGATAACAGACCAGCAAACAATGGGGTACAAAGTCTGTGCTACTATGAATTAAACAATATCTATTTAATAAGGGTGTTGCTCTGAAAAGAATACTGGGTTGGCACTGAGAGAATCTGGTTCCGTTTCACCTCTCTCTTCTCCAGGTGAGTGATGGCGAGCAGCTGCAGCCAAAACTGGCCTCATTTTTCAGTCGGTCACACCTACTCATTAGTTGAACAAATATGTATTGAGTGCTCACTATGACATCTTTAGACACCTAGTAAGTACTTAACGCTGAGGTAACAGTCAAGTCCTTACGTGTGCTTAGATCATAAGATTTTGGAAGTTTGCATTTATTTGCTCCCAGGAAATGATTTAGGTACACAGAATAAGGACTCTGGTTTTTGGCTATGTGCTTTTTGTCATGGTAGGAGGCCACACCCGCCAGTTTCCTGAATGTGAGATTGTGCCTGAAAGTCCCGAGGACTCAGGAGGCTGGTTTTGCAGCAACTTTCTCTGTTGGGTGATGGCCAAGGAAGGTGTCCAGTTGCACTTGAGTAAACTGTGTCTGGTGAGCTGGGACTGTTATAACTTGGGTGGGCTCAGCTGTCAGGGATGTTAGCACCGGCCAAGAGGAAGTGCTGGAGAAACCTAGGACCAGATGGGACCAGGGATAGGGGACTCATGCAGCTGAAGGGCCTGCTCCAGAGCCAAAAGAGTGATTTGCAGAGTCAGAAAGGTCAGCCACATCATGGCTCCTGAGCATAAGCACATTTAGAGTGGGGCCACCTGCCAGCAACTGGGGACAGAGAGAACAAGCCATAACCTCCAGAGGAGGAACAAGGGTGAGGATGCTGCAAGGTGTTGAATTCCTGCCCAGTGGGCTGCGACGGGTTCCAGGCAACATTCCAGACCCAGCAGTGGGTGGAATACTAACAGGAAATTGAGGCTCAAGACTGGTGAGAGAATAGGGCTGCAGCCTGATGCAACCAGGCCTGCGGCAGGAGGCTGAATTTCAGACTGCGCGGCGGTGTTAATCCCTTCCCTGGTCAGCACTGATTGACTCAGAGCCTGGGCAGGGCTGTGTCTACATCTGGTTGGAGCTGGGAGGCAGGAATCGCGCGGGAGGAATCGGAGGAGGAACTCTGGTTGATATACTCAGTCCCAATATTGCTGCCTGCACCCCACCCCTTACTGGGGCACCGCATTGTGCGAGCAGAGAAGGTTTCTAAACAGGAGTAATTTTGTCGAGTGTGAATACTTCTGAAAAATGGAACATCTTAAGCTCTGCTTCCCTTTTCTCGTACTGAAAATTTGGAGAGAAATGTGTTGTCAATGTCCTCCCGCCAAAGACCATCAGGGGCACATCTCTAGTTAAACAAGTTGAGCTGATTATTCTTTTCAAGGAGGGAAAACACACAGCATGGGGATCTGTAGGATGTCTCGGTGAGAAAGTATTACAAATGAGTCATTACAGGATCTGGATTTTGACTGGGTGATTTTGGGGGAGAGTCTAAAGAAGCAGGAGTTGGTTTGTTCTAAAATGGCTTCTCTCAGAAAGCAGAGACTATTCTATAACTAGGCATCTTAAGATCATAATTGTATGTATTGGGAGGAGAATCTGGAGCAAGGATAAAACTGTAATGGGTAAAGGAACAGCCTAACTCATGTTAGCCAAGAGTGACTGGAATGTTTGATATTTTGGAGATTGCATAGTGACCATATTTTTGTATAAAAATACAGAGATAAAATTATAAAGTGCTCTTGCTTTGTCTCACTTTACCACGGCTTCAGAGTGGCTGTATCTGAGGTCAGTGTCCTGTGAGGCGGTTTCTGTCCAGCAGGAGACACAAGGGCCCCGCTGTGAGCATCGGGCCAGCTCCCAAAAATACCTAAGCCTTGTCGTGAGTGCCAGGCCGGTCCTTTGATCCCAGTGCACTCTGGCCCATGTCTTCCAGCAATCTGGAAAAAGTAGGGTTTAATATGTGGATTTTCTACAGCCAAAGTTTTGGGAACACAGAAAAGCTCATGTTCTCATGCCAATATTTTGCATTTTTCCCTTTGCAGTCAGGAAATACAGCACATACCATAACACTTATTAATCCTACTCAGAGGTTGTTATTTACATCTTTAGAAAAAAGAGGTGATGGCATAGAAAGTTAGGAAAATTATCACAGACCATGCGGAAGGAACCACACGGAACTAGAAACAACACAGGCCAAGCTTTTCCAATCACACATTAGTGGTTGGTCACCAAAGTCATGGGAGGGCTGCCTGTTGCTACTAATCCACCCAAGGTGGCTTTGCAGGGAGCACAGTATGATGAAGATGATGAAAGCTTCAGGATTAGGAATGCCTCATAAGCATGTCTGATTGTTCATTAACATAGATCTATTTGTTCTTTAACATAACTCATTATATCATTATCTACACATATTTTTTTGGGGCCAAGTTATAGTTTTGGCCAGTTGTGTTTCTCTGGACATAAGCCTCTCGAGTTTACTGGCCATTCTGTTAAGGAACACATCCTCATTCAATTTATTTATATGTTCATTTAAATCACTATATTATGTCCTACTTGAAGGTAAGGACAATACTCTCCCGAGTTGCTAGAGTTATTTATTTAGAGTTATAGGTATATATTCAGTTGCAATTTATTCAGTCTTGAATAAATATCTATAGGGGAATGATGCTTATTTGTTTTCTAAGGAGCTATATCATTCCAGTACTAAGACTTTATGATAAATTCAAAATCTTATCACCACCATACTTGAAATTATAATTCCCCAATTTTTTTGATCCTTCTCTGTTGAATGGAAACAAATATCCTCAAAAAACCTAGACATGAATGTTTTTAACAGTGTTGTTCATAGAATTTGAAACTGGAACAACTTAGATATCAATCAATAGGTGAATGAGTAAACTGTGTAAGTAATATCCATACAGTGGAATATTACTTAGCAATAGAAAAGAAGTAAGTACTGATTCATGCATCACCATGGACAATTCTCAGAAACACTATGCTGAACAAAATGAGTTGGACACGAATAATTCACGTACTGTATGATTCCATATATGTGAAATGCTAAGATAACAAATTTCACTTATGGTGACAGAAAACAGATCTGTGGTTGTCTGGATCTGAGCATGAGAGGTTGATTGATGAAGACAAGGCACAAAAGAAGTTTTCAGGTGACGAAATGTTCTACATTTGATTGAGGTGGTGCTCACACGGATTTATACATTAGTCAAAACTCCTTGAATTATACACCTGAAATCAGTGGATTTATTGTATGTAAATCACACCTCAATAAAGTTGAATTTTACAGCCCTCTTCAGCTACTATACTTTTCTTTTGTCTCCATTTGGAGCAAAACTTCTCAAAAGAATTGTCTATAGTCTTTTCGGTTTTTCCCCTCCGAATCTTTTTAGAAGACTCTTGTCCGTGTCATCGATGACCTCAGCATTGCGACTCCAGTGGCCAATTTCAGGTCCTCATCTCGTGAGACCTCAGCAGAGCTTGACTCTCCTCCTGGACACACTTTTATCAACTCTCAAGAATTGTCGCATCGCTGGCAGCTCTCCTGCAGTCTCCTTCTCTGCTTCCTCATCGGACTTGGACCATTGAATTTTGGAGGCTTATCCTTCAGTGATCCAGTCTCAGGGCTTCAAGTGCCATTTCTATGCTGGTGATTCCCAGAGTTCTAGCCCCAGTGTGGACCCGGCCCCTGACCTCCACATTCATGGAACCAGCGGCTTGCTCACCATGTCCACTGGGTGCATAACTCACACCCATCCTGCCCCAGCCTGCACCCCCGGTTTCCACAACACCCCGCCCCGACCCTGCTGCCCAGAAATCGTACGGCTTGCACTGTAGTCCCCCTGTCCATGCCGGGCAACTCCCTCCTTCCAGTGCCTTTGGCCGAAACCTCGGAGCCACCCTTGGTTTTCTTCACACCCACAGTCATTCTTTGGAAATTCTGTCGACTCTACCTCAAAAATATATCCAGAACTTAAAAACACCC
Organism: Pteronotus mesoamericanus; assembly: GCF_021234165.1. NCBI lineage: Eukaryota > Metazoa > Chordata > Mammalia > Chiroptera > Mormoopidae > Pteronotus > Pteronotus mesoamericanus. The sequence goes on from NW_026555277.1 coordinate 6,053,253, forward strand.
AGCAGTCTTATTTCAAACCAAGACACAGTTGTCTTGTGCATGGATTATTACAATGGTCGCCACCTGATTTCCTTTGGTGAGTAAGCCATTGCGTCGCCCCTGTGGTCTAATCCTCACACAGCAGTTTGCATAATCCTTTAAGGATGCCAGTCAGATCCCGCCACAGTGCTAAAAACAAATTGCTCTACCCTCCAATGCCCCACATCTAGTGCTTAAAACCCACGTTCTCGACCTAAGAGGCCAAACAAGATCTGGACGCCTGTTGCCTCTTCTGTCCTCAGGCTGCTTCAGCGGCATCGGCCACCTTGCCACTCCTGGAATGCACCAGGCACTCTCGTACCTTAAGGCCTTTGCACTTGCTTTCCCCTCTGTACGGTCTGGAATGCACTCCTCCGGGTATCTACATGGCCCCCTCCCTCACTTTTTCAGTGACTTTGCTCAAATATCACCTTCTTAGGAAAGATCTGGGACAGCCCTCTGGAAAATTGCAGACCTTTTCATGCCTTTCTACTCTGGGATGTTTCTTTGCTCTTCTGTTTTATTTTCATAGAACTTATCAGTATCTGACATACTATATGTAATATACATATGTATTTGTTTGTTGTGTACTTTCTTCCTCTTGGATGGAAGCTCTCTGAGGCAGGTTTTTTTATTTTTTATTTTTGTCCATATCTTTGGTGTTTTATCTGCAGAGCCTAGACTACAGTCTGGCATATAGGAGACTCAAGAAATATATTGTTAATGAATGAATGAAAGGAAATGGAAGCATGGGGAAATCAAGTGAATTGATAAATATTGTCTAAGACAGAGTTAAAATTGCTTTTTGGAAAAGTCAGTGTACTACATTTGGACTTGATCCTCACACTGTAGAATAACACAAATTTTTTTTTTTGTGAACTCACATATATATATTTAATAAACTTCCCGACATTGGCAAGATGATTCTAAAAATTAGTTACCAGTTTTAGGTTGATGAATTTGCTACTTTCAAGGGGTTTGTGACTGCTCATGAAAAAATACAAGCATTCTTCAACCTCAGAAATAGCTATACATTTTAGGTGTTTCTGCATTATTTCAATGTAAAAAAGCTGAAAGGATGCTTGCTCCATGTTAGAATAACTGGTATGAAATGTCAGCCCAATTTCTGCAAACAGGAGTGCTTGGTGATCAGGCCCCAAGCTGCCAGCCTTGGGTTTAACTGGGCAGGAGTGAGCCAGGCTGGGGAAATGTGAATGTGGACGAAACTCTTGTGAGTATGTTCTTGAACTAAACTTACAGTTAAAAACACTTTTCTGATCGGCAGTACCCTAAAAAAAAAGGAGCAAGTATCTACAATGTGGCGTTAGAGCAGGTGGTTTAAGCCTATGCACAAATAAAGCAATAATTCTAACATATTTTTGTGATTAAAACGTAATAGGTTTTTAGTGGCTGCGAGCTTCCTCAGGTGTGCCTCCTGTTAAATGCGTCGTGACATGCCGCCCGGGTCTCCAGACCATGTAGGCTTGTTTGGTAATTACCTTCCTGAAAACCAGATTACTTATTGTTTGGATGTCAGCTACCTGAGAACGTGCCAAATAACTCTCAGACAAGTGGGAATTAGTACAACCCTTGCTTGATGAAGGCGCCTGCTTTTTTCATGGTACGGGTACTGACAGAGGGGTGGGGGGGCCTGGTTCAGGGAAGCAAAGCCGCCCCCACTGATCCACCTCTACCCCCGTGGGGCAAACCTCGGGACCCTTGTTCCTTCTGATGGGCTGGTGCTCTGAGACAGCCCCTGAGCCTTTAACCAAGAAGAACAAAGAGTCGGACATGCAGCTGTCCGTCAATCCCCTCTGCTTGGGAACTTCTAAAGTGCTATTGACGTCATGACACCAGAAAACCGGATTGTTTTAGAAACCAGATCTGTTTTGGAAACTTGGATACAAACAGGATATATATGTATGTAGATAGATATTGACTGATATAAACACATCTTAGAGATGTTTGCTTTCTAGGGTGAAGAGCTATGAAATGCTAGGAGTTAGCTTGCCTGATTGAAATTGGCTTCAACCACCTTCTTGTTACTTAATCTCTCTAAATTAATTTCCTTCTTTCTAAAAGGGGGATAAAGTAGTAAGTAATTTCTCATAGAGGTTTTTTTTTCAGGATTAGATAAGGAAAAACACATGTAAAAGTATCTGACAAGAAAGCACTCATTAATTATGAACACTAGCTAATACGTGTTGAAGTTTATTATCAATCAAGTTCTAACAGGAATTTAGATAGAACTTGGGGATTCAGCTGACAGGATAATTTTCTAATCCCTTAATCTCTCCAGTACTCAGTCCTCTCATTTGCAGTCCCTGTGTAGTGTTGAGCATAGTGCCTGGTACACAAACAGTGATTAGCAAATATGAGCTGTTACAATTATTACTGTGGTATGCCCTGAGGTTTAGGAGTCAAAGGTCATGCAATCAATAAGCTATTACTCTAAGTGCTTACTAAGTCCCAGGGTAGGAGTGAAGGAGCTGGCAGCACTAAAACATGGATATTACAATTTAGTTGGTGAAGCTGACAGATTTACGCATACCTGTAGTCCAGGTATATGTAAGTACGTGCAGCCTGGCTTTTAAAGAAGAATATGAGGTTTGGAGTCAGAAAACTTCACTTTTATCCACCACTTACCAAGTGCCTCATTGAACAACCCAGTTAACTCTGACCCTTAGACTCCTTAATCTGTGAAATGTCTGTAACAAAAAACAGGTATGAAGTCAGGATAAAATGATATAATGTAGTTAAGACTTTTTACTAAAGGGCATATTTCTACTACTCTCAGGAGCTATAAATTGAAATCCCATGTATAACAAGTGTCTAATTAGCCCTACAGTGAAAGTGTTTAGAGAAAGGGGAGGTCACTGTGTATAGAATAATCTTAAGGAATTGCATGGCGAGAATGAACTTGAAGCTAATCATGAAGGAAGGATATCGTTATTTAAAAAAAAAAATAGTGGGAGGTAAACTTTCCAGGGTTGGGGGGAGCAGCATGAGCAAAGAACAGAAACAGAAATGCAAGGTCCATCGCTCAGTACATATAAAGCATATTCCTGTGCCCGGTGCTTAGAAGTCACTTAGAAAATGCTAGATGTTATCTAGCGGTATTGGACCATTCTGACCCTTTCATTTTGACATTTTGTTGTTGTTTTCCAATTCTATCTCCTTTCAAGTGAATCATCTGTTCTCATTCTTTGCTCACTTTGTTATGGAATCTCTGTGCTTTATTTATTTATTTACTTTTATTGAATTTATTGGGGTGACATCGGTTAATAAAATTACAAAGGTTTCAGTACTTCTATCTTTATTACTATCAGACAACCAAGGTCAGGATGTATTTAATTACTCATGGGATAAATAATAACAATAATGGAAAACACCCAGAATTTCAACAGCTAAACATATTAACCACTTTATTTTTTCAGATTTGCTTTTGACTATTTACATATCAAATCACAGTTTAAAAGCAGTAAAAGAGATAAAAGTTTGATAGTAAATTTTGTATATATTTTAAAATTATACATTCAGCCTTGGCTGGTGTGGCTCAGGGGAATGAGCACTGGGCTGCAAAGCAAAGGGTCGCCGGTTTGATTCCCAGTCAGGACACGTGCCTTGGTTGTGGGCCAGGTCCCCAGTAGGGGATGCGTGAGAGGCAACCACACATTGATGTCTCTCTCCTCTTTCTCCCTCCCTTCCCCTCTGTATAAAAGTAAAGAAATAAAAAATAAATAAATTATACATTCAAATGCAATGTACAGTTTTTTTTCTAATCTTGAGTCTACCAGAATTTTGGTAACCTGAATACTTGAAGGTAACTTTGAAGCTTCAGATCACTTCTATCATTTTCAACGGAGGCTTTATGAATGATGTTTATTTTTGCATTTACTTCCCTTTCTCTCTTGTCTGAATTTTTGTGAAGTGCTATGAAATGGGAAAAGACCCAGAGTAGTAGTTCTCAGTCATGGCATCCCCCCTTCTCTCCAGGGGACATTTGGCAACATCTGGAGATATATTTTTTAAAGATTTTATTTATTTATTTTTAGAGAAAGGGAGAGAGAAAGAGGGAGAGAGAAACATCCATGTGTGGTTGCCTCTTGTGTGCCCCCCACTGGGGACCTGGCCAGCAACCCAGGCGTGTGCCTTGACTGGGAATCAAACCGGCACCCCTTTGGTTTGCAGGCCGGCACTCAATCCACTGAGCCACACCAGCCAGGGCAGACATTTTTGATGTCAAAACTTGGCCGTAAGGGAGAGGAAGGTGTTACTGACATCTAGTGGGTAGAGGCCAGGGGTGCTGTGAACATCCTACAGTGCACAAGACAATCCCTGCGGCCCCACGCTGTCAGTAATGCTGGGGTTGAGAGACCGTGACCTGAGCTGGGTAATTACTTTCCTCCTTACTTTCTTGAGTTAGACTATATGACACGGCCAAAGGTACTTGAAATAAGTAACAAAGCCTGAGATGATGTAACCAGGCAGAATTTTTTCCCCCTTTTTTTCTTTCACTTCTATGTCAACCCTCTCTAATCCCATTTTTATTTGCCACACTAGAAGGAGAGATACTGGAAAACTTTGCTTCACAATCAGCAGACATGGCTACTATGTTTGTGTTTAACTGGGTGCAACCAAGTGAATCATCACGATTCAGTCTTAGTAAGTTGAAGATTGAAATGTTCAGTTAGAACTTGTCCAATTGCCCATGACCATCCCCTAACAGAGGTCTGCTTTCCATTGGGTGCAGAGCGCTGTTTCAGGAGCTCACCTCATTCCTAGTATTTCTGGTGTCCTTTTGTAATGCTCTATTTCATCAGATGCAATAAACCATCTAAGATGCATCATGATTTCTCTCTTAGTTGTGTGTATTCTACTAAGAAAGAGCAAAAATGCTGCCAATTTTAATTGTAAGATGCCATTTATAGTGAGGTATATGCCAATTTCAGACATGTTAAGCTGTGAAAAATAACGCCTCCGAAAATTGATGAAATATGGTTATTCTTATCCATTTTATTGAAGCACATTAAACTGATTTTTCTTTTAAAATATTATCTTTTAAATATTTAAATTTTGTTCTTGAGTAACTTAGTGTTTCAAAACTGTAGTGCTCTAAAAGTGGCCACAATAAATGTTAAGAAAAATGGTGTTCAACAATAATAGATTGCTTTTCTGGGTGGACATACCAAGCAATTCTTGTGTCATGAAGAATATGAAGGGGAAAATATTTTGAAACCTCTGGAAAAATGATTTAACATTATAATGTATATAATTTTATGTGTGTGCATGTATACATACTGTATTTCTGTTTTTGTCCATTAGTGTATCTATTCTTTCGTCAGACTTTAGATCATGGCTCCTCTCTCACTTATTTGGACAGTCAGAATTCTATTCTGTATTTGCTTACAATTTTCCAATCTTCCATAATAATATTGATCTAATCTTAAAAGTCCTTAACCTACACTCAGCAGCTCTAGAGACATGACTAGTTTTTGGCTACAATGAGAAATGGAGCCGATTGAATTCTTCTGGCTTCATCTAATGTAATGTACTTGTTCTTCAAAGCTTGGAAAAGTCATAGAGAGGCAGAAATGTCAGAGTGTATGACAAGTAATGATTGAAAACCAAAGCCCACGTCCAACGGTGGTAGCTCTAGCCAGCCATGATGGGGGGCGGGGAGAAAAGCTGTGTTATTTGTGACCCTAGGTTAAATATGGAAATCTGAAAATGATGATCATTGTGAAATGGCATAGTTCCTTAATAGGTTCTTTAAGAAGCTTACCAGAATCTAAGCTCATCAGTCTTACATCAGACCTAAATACACTCCAAGAGTTTCGTCTGGACTACGGTAGTTGGTTTGCTTTCCGTGGTTTTAGTTAATCTTGACCAACCATGGTTAGAAAAAAATTAAATGGAAAATTCAAGAAATAAACAAGTTTGAAACTTCGCATTCTTCTCAGTAACGTGCTGAAATCTCCCGCCATCTTGCTTTGTCCCACTGGTACGTGAATTGTTTGGTTTTTCCAGTGTGTCCACACTGGAGAGGCCCCCCCCCCCCCCCCCCATTAATTACTCAGCGGCCCTCCCAGGTGTCGGAGCAAGTGTCACGGCAAAGCAGTGCTTGTGTTCAGGTGGCCCTTGTGTTACCTGATCGTGGCCCTGAAGCACAAGAACAGTGATGCTGGCAACTCAGACATGCCCGAGAGAAGCTGCAAAGCTCTTCCTTAAATAAAAAGGTGGAAGCTCTCAACTTAATAAGGAAAGAAAAGGAATTGTATGATGAGGATGGCAGGAGCTATGGTAAGAACAAATCTATCTGTGAAATTGCCTAAGTTTTGTATTAAACTTTATCATAAGTGTGTATGTGTATTGGGTTTAGTCCTGACGTGGTTTCAGACATTCACTGGGAGTCTTGGAATGTATTCCTCAAGGGAAAGAAGAACTACTGTACCTCCTTGCAGACTAACTCGGGGAATGTAATTTTCTTAGAGATTTGCTATTTGAATGAAAATATGCAAAACCATCCCTGTGGAGCTATTTGCTATCTCCAAGGTTGTTTTCTTCAAGTCTTCTCCTTAAAGTGAACAGAAACGCATTGTATTATAAATCCAAGTGAAATAGTAAAGTGATAGTGTAGTTTATACTCAAAATGGGTGATGAAAGCTTCCATTTCCTGTGTAGCTCTGCATACTTTTCCTCAGAAAATAATCCAAGATGCTTCCTTCTCTGAACAAAGAAATGTTGAAAAATAGAAAACAAATTATTTCCACATACTTATATCTAATTAAGAAAAAAATTGTATTTTTGAATATCATGCAAACAAAAAATTTGTAGCTGTTCAGCTTGAAATGTGGAACCAGAAGATAAAAATGAAAAGAACCAAATCATGGCAAAGCAGTTTAATGGAATGACTAAAAAATAAGCTTGTATGAAATAATTTTTGACTTAGCTAGGGACATAAAACATCAAGACTAGTGCATTTCTAAATCAAAATGAAAACATCGAAATTTCAGTTGTAATAATGGATTCTTTTTCACAAGGACAAAATTAAGCACAAAGTCCTATAGTCAGCCCTCTTGTGGCAAATGTAGATAATGATAGAAATGATGATCTAAAAAGTTTGATACAAGACATTTTTCAGAGTCAGAATTATTTTTCTCTTATACTAAATTTCAGAGCATGTTTACTTAAAAAAATCATTATAAGTGTTTGTAAGCACAAAGCAGAAGGAAAGTGTCTAGACTTTGGAGTCAACATAACTTGTTGGAAAATCCCCTTTTTGCTCCTCAACAGCTGCTGCCAGATCTCTTGGGCAATGAATGATAAAGGTGAGGTGGAGTAAAAAATGATTCCAGTGGAAGGAAGAGCAACAATCTGAGGTAGAAAGAACGTGCAAGCCATTGTTAATGAAGTGAGCGTTGTAGAGAGCAGGAAGGAGCGAAGGGGAGATAGGCCAGTGAAGGTCACGAAAAACTTTGGCAGCCACGGAACAATGGTGCCTTATTCCAAGTGTGGTGGAAGTTGCTGGGGAATCCGAGTAGGATAATGATATGATCTGATTCACATCTGCACAGATCACATGGCTGCTGGATGGAGGACTGACAACCGTGAGACAAGAGCAAAGTGGCTTTTGCTGTGTTCCTTGAGGGATGATGGTTATTTGGACTTCGATGACGGTGGGGGATATGATTCACAGAGGTCAGCTTCATGGTATGTTTTGAAAGGCTATGAGAAGGGGGATAAGGGAGACTTCATGGGTTATCTTGAGGTTTTGATCTGTGCAACTTGATGAGCTGTGGTGCAAACGTGGCTTGTCAAGGAGAAGAAACAGTTTTTATGGTGGTGGCAGGAACTTAATCGTTCTGGTATAGTATAGACATGTCACTTTTGAGGTGCTGCATAGAGAGATATTTGAATCTAGAGTTTGAGGTAGTCTGGGATAGAGACATAAATTTAAGATTCTTGAGTTTATAGATTACACTTAATTCTTCAATGCTGGGGAATAAATCTTGATAAAAACAACAGCAATGACCCTCCCCCCAGCCCCAGATATTCAGCCCTAAGACACTATAACATGTAAAGGTTGGAAATAGAAAGAACCAACAAAGATGGGTAAGAAGGAAGAACTGAAAATGTAGAAGGGACATGAGAAAAGATCAGTGACCCAGGAGCCAAGTGAAGTGTTTCCAAGATGAGTGAGTGTCAAACTTGGCTGAGAAGAAGAAGAAGATAAGGACAATAGTGAACTACTGGACAAAGCAAGAGGAAGGCAATGGCAATTGTACTCGATACCTTTGTTCAGCATCTCAGAATCCTCTTGACTTCATCTGTGACTCCAGTCATTGCTGCAGTGGGCAATGCAAAGCCCACTCCAGCTTTGAGCAGCTTTTGTCACATGCAGGCAGATAGTGCCTGGTCTCTGGACAACATTGTGTACCTTCTTCTTCTGCCCTGGTGCTATGGTGAATCCCCTGTAGGAACTTGCTCTGCACTCACACAGGTACAGCCAGCAAGCATGGGAGATTTATTGTGCACAGGACCACCCTTGACCAGAGAGTAATAGGAACCTACGGACTAAGGCTTCCCACTCTTATCCCCAAGGAGAATAGTTCTGAGATGCTTCCTGTGAGGGTCTTCAGAGGGCTGAACACCAGTCATCCATTATGATGGCCAACTTAATATCATTTCCTCGTATTCCCTTCCTCTTTCCCTGTTTCCCTTCTACTGTCCTTCACCCCAGATTCCAAAATAAACTTTTTCAAACCAGCCTTCCCTCCATGTCAGAAGATTACACTTGTCCTTTCTCTGTTTTGCCCCTGTCACCCTCATCCCTACCAGGCTGACCTGAGTCATGTCTTAGTGTGGTCCTGTTGAGATCTAGAATACCTGCACCTTCAAGAAAGAGCTTACGCGTGAAGCAGCTGCAGCATCTGGCTGATATGTATTAGAGAAATTAGCAGGCCACATGCAGACCTGGCAGGGTGGCTGAGTGATGGGGTGGTGGCCAGTAAATGGAACAGAAAGCTGTAGAAGAAATCATTGATCAATGTGGAAAGACATTCTTTTTGACCTGGGAGTTCAACATTCTGGCAAAGACCTGGTCATGGAATACCGCTGGGAAAGCTCCTGAAACTTGGCCACAGTGACGGTTTTCAGTAAATGAGGTGGGGCTCTGGAACAGCCATGATGCGGCACCGAGGGCGGGCTCAGGGCTGCAGGAACGCTGGCTCTGTGAATTGTCCTGGTTTACCACACGTGTTCTGTCTTACAGTTCATTCAACTATTCTGTCTGACAGCGTCCTAGGTGATTTGGTTAGACTCCAGTAACCAATAGATCTCAGAAACAAAATGGACACTGTACATTAATAGCTGTTCAGCTCCAAGTTTAAAGAAAAATGTTTTTCAGTCTCCTCCCCTGCCTTGCCAGTGCCCCTGCCAACTGCGAGCATTAATGAGATAATGTCATTCAAAGAGCTTTAAGCTCATTGAAAGAAAGGCAGTCCATAGATACAAGGTATCATTATTTCTGGCTGCCAGGTGATTCTGCACAGGTGTGTCCTTCCTGCAGCCTTTGGTTTCACAACGCTTTGTCACCTGCATAATTGGTGTCACACCCAGACAAGAAGAGTCCTGGTTAAGGGGAGTTCTGTGCTGTATGTTCCTTACTTGTCTCATCTTCTCTGAGGACCCACATCTTGACTTCAGTCGCCAAGCAGGTCCCAGGCACCACTCCTTAACAATGTACCTGAAGGCATTGTGTAGAGACAATAGCAGGATTAGCTAGGCCGAAGAGAAATCACTCTGTGGAATGAATTTCCATTCAGTGTAGGCTGGCATTAACACACATATAACTATATACTTATTTACTCCCTTCACATATAAATATTTATTTACTCTCTCCATAGATACACACGTATATATAGCAAATGACACAAAACATGCCAAAAAATAAGGGGACAGTACAATACTAGTATTCACTCTCCACTATGATCATGATGAACCTCTAAGCCAGGAGGAATCAAGAGACGGACACCTCTTTTCTGCTTCGGCTCAGATTGCTTCCTTTTGCTCATCTTTAATCCACTTAGGCATCACTCCCTGGATTATAGTTCGTCGTGATTCCTGCAGATATTTAGGATCTCGATCGTGTTCAAAATTCAGACCACAAGGTTCAGATTAGGTTTCCACCCTGTTCTTTTTCTATTAGCTTCTGCGTAGGTCATTGCAACCCTGGAATATCAAAAGGTGTGGGTCTCCTTCATGCACATTGAAAAATATCCAAGCTGGGGCGTTCTCAAAACTGGCCCCCAAATAGCTTTTCCACTCTGCCTGCAAAGGTGAAAAGGAGAGGAAACCCTCTTTGCCAGACTGGGCAGGTGTTCCCCTTGGTGGGCTGGATGCGGCCTGAGCAGGCCGCTCTCCCTGACACGCAGGAGAGGCTGAGAGCGGACGTGAGCTGAGTGCTCACCGCGGGCCAAAGCCCGGGCTTGGCGCTGTTGCGCGCCGTCTTCTTCTACGATCTCTTTTTTCTGCCACACCGCTGAACAGCCTCCTCCTTTACCCTCAATCTAAACTGGTTAAACCTTTTCTTTATTGTTCCCCTTGGGCTTCACCGTTTCTCTGTGAATATCGATACATGAAAATTATGGTTTTTATGTGCTTTCTAGTATTCCTCAGAGAGAAGTTACAGGATGCAAATGCAGGGTACTGCAGTTTTGTAAGGAAGCGAGTTCTGTGTACTGCTGTACTCCTTTTAAGCTCTGAGCTGTGCGGCTGACTGCTGAACTTTGGGCACCCTGGGTGAGTGGTGGGATGGGGCACTAGAGCCTGCCTTGCTTCTCTCTCACCACCCCCCTTTTGCCAAGGCCCCGCCAAGTGCACGTTGTCTTCTATATTTGGTGGCACTTGAAGGCTCCCAGCTTTCTTCCTGTCTTCCTAAGGCGATCCCCATACTTCTCTATAACTGCATGTCTTACTGTCAGTGCTAAGAGCTTGGGGCTGTCTTTCTTCTACTGTGGAGATATCATGTGGACGTTTGTGTCCTAATAAAGGAATCTGCCACCCCCACCCCACTCCCTCTGCTCAGGGTTCAATTACCTTCCAAACAGTGAGGAGCGTGGTTATATGAGGCACGCCCTTCCAGGTGGCCCAGATAGAGTTCTCACGTGTGTTCCTACCTTTGTTGACTGGCTGAGGCGAGTTATTTTGGTTAATTTTTAGCTAAGTTGGTTCAACAGGAACAGTAAGTGACTTGTATGTGTGTGTGTGGGGGGGTATTTAAAACAGAGAGAAATACAAGCTACGAAAGAAGCAATGAAAAGTGTTAAAAAAGGAAGCAGAGAAATGAAGTTTGTCTAAACCCTTCATAAAGCTATAGTATTATATTCCTTTATGTGTCTCGCAAAGGTCACCAGTCTTTATTTTATTTTAACTTTTGTTTTTCTATTCAACTTTCCAGGGAAACCTCCCTTTGTATCCCCCTCCCTCTCTTGTGCTTCTGACCCTCCAACTTCCATTTCTTTTCTTTCCTGGGATTTAACACAACCTGTTCAGCCCTGGCCCAAGAGAAGGCTCTTCGTGGCTTTTACATTAAGATAATCCCCGGAGTCTCTAGTCTCTTTCTTGATATAACCCAAGGTTGCTCAGGATATTCTCCAGAATATTCTCGCATGAGATCTCCAAAAGGTTTGGTCTCTCTGTGGCCATCCCTTGGGATTTTCATCTTCGCTATGCTTGCTCTGCCTTGCCTGAAAATTCCTGGGCATGGAGGTGTCTGGGGGCCTCAGGGTGGCCAGACTCCTGCACTGCTTTAAGGGTAGTGACAATGTTATGAAGAGAAATGCCAAAATCAAAACCAACAAAAGCAGAGTTGTAAAATGGAGTGAAAAGGCCTGGCAGCACAAGGCAGGTGTCTTTGTGTAAGAGGTGATTGCTGCTCCTCCAGAAGCTGCCTGTGAAGGGAGGGGAGTTTCCCTTCCCAGCTTCCACCCAGCCTCCGCTGTGCAGGACAGGGGATCCGCAAGTCCTCCTTCTTTTCGAGCCAGGACAGCCGCGAGAGCAGTGAGCTGGGAAGTCACTTCTGCCACCAATGCTACCAAATAGGACTTTAATTCACCAAAATTCTGTGTGCCAGATCCTGTGCTAGGCTCTGGGGTCTCTAAATAGAGTAGAGAAGGATTGGCAGGATTCGGTGCCCCAGTGGACCTGGGAAATTGGAGCAAGGGTGGGGTGGAGGATGACTCCCAGGCGTCCTGCTTGGGCAATTTGTAGGAAGGTGATGATGTTAAAGAAAAAAGGGATAAGAGAAGCAGGTTTGAGCAAGGTGGGGCGGGGAGGGAGCGGGGAATGACATGTTTGTTGTGGTAGGTGTTGAGTGGAGCACGCCGTTAGGAAATCCAAACGGAGTGTATGGAAAGAGGTGCAAGTATAGGTCCAGGGTTCAGCAGGGAGAGTTCAGAATTGGAAAGTTGATTTGGGGGTCCTCAGTACAGATGGAGCCAGTTACGAAAGGTGCTCTGACTCGAGATTTTCTAATCCGGATCAGGGGAATAAATATCTGTAGTAAAATAATAGAAAAATAGATATTGGTCTCTGACCCTGGTTCCTGGCACAGAGCTCCTAAGACAATTGTAATTTCCTGAATGGTAAGAGCACTAGGAGCGTCTTTTGTTCTTTATGTTTGGCCTTTGTCCCAGTTTCTGACCCGGAGCCTCTAAGCTCCTCAGAATCTCCTGGGTAACTGGGCATGTCGTTTGTTTTAATGAGGAAACTCATGTGGGCTCCTCAGTAGCTTCAGGATGGGTGCTGGTCGCCAGAAAGACCAAGCCATGATGAGAAACTTGGAACTTTCAGCCCTATCCCCACCCCATCCTCCAGAAGAGAAAGAGGGGCTAGAAGTGGAGTTAATAATCATTCATGCTTATGTGGTAAAGTATCTACAAAAATCTCTCAGTACTGGGTGCGGAGAGCTTCTGGGTTGGTGGGCACACCTGCATGCTGGAAGGGTGGTGCACCCCAACGCTGTGGGGACAGAAGCTCCTGAACTCAGGACCCTTCTGGACCTTGCCCCATGTACCTCTTCATCTGCCTGTATGTTCACATTCTTTATTATATCCTTTATAATAAACGGGGAAACATAAGTGTTTCTCTGGGATTGGTGAGCCATTCCAGAAAATTATCAAAGCCCAGGAAGGGTCATGGGAACACCAATTCACGGCCAGTTGCCACTTGGGATTAGTGTCCAAAATGGGAGCAGTCTCGTGGAACTGAGCCCTTAACTTGTAGGATCTGACATTAACTCCAGGAAGGCAGTGTCAAAACTGGATTGCATTGTAGGACATGCAGCTGGTGTCACATAATTAGCTCATCTGTGGAAAAACCACACATCTGGTGTCAGAAGCATTGTGTGTGTTTTTCCTCTGCACCTGCCCCAACAAACTCATGGGGTTATTGAAATCATCAAGCAAGATGATTTACATGAAAATATTTTTAACCTGCCGTGGTATGCAATTGTAAGATTCTCATGCTATTGTTGGATCACTGTGTTTATAATGTGACAGCAGCGTGGGATGGGGAGCGGGGGGAGATGCAACCCGTCTCTACAGGAGCTTGCAGTTAATGAAGGGCATGGAGAGAGCACCTGTGCTTACAAACAATGAGGAAGGTGAGTCTGTGCGATTTTTTCAGGCTCTCGTCCATCATGCAGGCAATGTACAGGACACCTCACCTCGCCCCTTTGGAAGGTGGTCACTGTTTCAAAACCCTGAAACACCCTTGAATAACCTTCTCCACAGAGAGCAGAGAGTGTCTATTAGCAAAGCAGAAAGCTACAGCCAGGGCTGCCTATAAAATTTATGGGGCTCAGTGCAAAATGAAAACATGGCCACCTTGTTCACAAATTATTAAGAATTTCAAAGTGGTGGCAGCAGAACACAAAGCCGCGTGCAAGGCCCTTCTAAGCAGACAGAAACTGCTCACCCATGAAGGGACTCTGCCTACAGGTTTTCCAGAATCTGCTATAAGCACGTCACAGGGTCACCATTTGAATTGTGAGAAAGAGCTTGAGTTTCCATGTGTTCAGTGAACGGCTGTTAAATGATCACACCAGGCATCTCTTACGTGCGGGGCCAGCCCAGATCGAGGCACACAGATGATCAGGATAGATAAAGCTCTCTTTTCTTGAGCATTTGTTTGCTCAGTGGGAAAAAAACAAAACAAAAAACATATATTCTTTCTTGAAAGTTCTGTTTAAACACTACCACCCAAATTGTTCATTTAGAATTTCCCTTTCCTTCTGAGTCTCCACAGTGCTCCCTGTACCCCGGCTGCATTCTTTCTTAGGGCAAATAGCCAGAACTTTATGAATGACCAAATGTGGGCTCATTCAAGTCTTCCTGTCTAGGGTGTTGTGCGAGGGTCTTGCCCGTGGACTTCCCACAGCACCACGCCATGATGCGGTCACGGGGATGAGGAGATGGTTGTCCCTCCATCAAGTGCATGCCATCAAAAAATCGACAAATGAATACATTGAAAGTAAATGAATATTTAACCTGTCTTTAGAAATCATCTCTCTGTTTTTTTTCCCTACTTCCCTTTCCACTGCATCTGCTCCACAGATCCTCTCTTAATAGAGAAAAACACCAGGGATGAAACAAAATACCTGATATGCCCTTGAGTACTTGCCAAAGAGTAACTGAGGATCACATGACTAAATCATCCAGCGACATTATTGCTCAGTCCCATGTTGATGGCTTGCTTGTGTTTTGCAGAAGGAGGCATTTATGCACATGGAAAAACATAAACTCCACGAGGGAAAGAATGAGTCTCTCTTTTAATCAACTGCGGGCACCTACCACCTTTGTGGCCACAAATGGAATGTGTTGATGTTGGAATGGGCGGGGCCTCTGCAGGGGGCTGTGGAAATGGCTGTTGACAGCATGAGAGATAACTCTGACTTAAACATAACTTCATCCCAGGTCTGCAACTGGAAGCTGGGGGGAGGAATGAGCAAATGAGCTCTTAGAACCCTTTCTGCCTCACATTTATGGGCTGGAAGTTGAGCCATGCTCTGCTGTAGATGCTCTCCTGTGTGGTGCTTTCCATAAATTTAAATCCTGCTGCTAATACAAAGTACAGTGCAGATGCATCTCACTTTGTGGAACAGCCATGTTTCTGGGCATTTCCATGTAAATTAGGTCTTTGTACAGTATATGAAATCATTTAATGGACAGCTGGGCAGCTCTCGGCTCAAAGGAACCCTGGAGCGAACCCTTTTGAAAGCACATTTCCTCTGTGACTTAAATAATCACACTCTAATTTATCTTAAAGTGTTTCTTTATAAATCTTTACCTAATCTAGGTAAATAAATGAGTGCATATCCTATAATATTTTCCCTAGGGGCAAAATGATCACGATGTGTCATACTTATAATTATACGTTAAGTCAATGATTTAATTGTAGCCTTAGGGGAGATACAGACGCTATGAAAGATTTCTGCTCATTAGCTCTTATAAAGGAGGGACAGACAAAAGTCTAGTTTGTTCATCGCAGAATGGCTAAGAATGACCGAGGATGGCCGTTTCCCTGAGCCTTCCTGAGCTCTTTGAGGAAGGGCTACAGAGGAAGTGGCGGTGGTCAGGGAGGGGCGGGGGAGGGTTACTCCGTGTGCCTGAAGAAAGAAATGATTAGTTTAAGTTGTAACTTAATTAAGCTGGTTGTCTTAAACCTGTATGACCTTGAGCTGGTCTTTTAAAAATCACTGAGCTTTAATTTCCTCAGTTTAAAAGTAGGCTAAATTATTGCAGAGGGTCCCTGTGAGAATGTGGAAGGACAATTTTTGTAGCATACTTTCTAAGTGTCAGTATAAAGCATGTGAGTCGTTGATAGAGGATGGGGTGGATTTTTTGGGGATTATGTGTGTGTGTTTGTAATTGACATTTGCTCTTTAAATACAGTGTTTTCTTGGTGGGCTCTGATTCAAAAAATTTGCAGCTACCCAAAAAACTTTTGCTACCCAAAAGACTTGCAGGAAATTAGCATTCCTGTTTAGAAAGACCGTCTTCATCTCTTTGAAAGGGTATAGATTATGAAGATTTCTAGAGAAGAGAAAGTTCGCCTTCTAATGTGGCCCATGAGAAAGATAGTCTGTGGATTTATGAACTAGTCACAATGTGTTTTTTAAATAGGCTTTTCTCTGAATTATTATTTTATTCTGCCCTTTAAATTGAACTCTTGCTTCCTTACTAATTTAGTTTGGCTACTAGATAGTTACTCAATTGCTCATCCAATGAGCATTTATGTTTTATAATGTTATATATTCTGCTTGCTTTTTAAGCCATTGAAGACATGTAAAATTTTCAGAATTAGTTCAATTTTATTTTTACTGGGTGGTATTTTTATAGTTGTAGTTGTAATGTGAATGCTAAGTAGAATCTTGCCTTAATTTATTTTGCTTGGGGTTTAACTTTAAATTAAACTCAACCAAGATTATGAACTGAAGTGGTTGATGTTATGTGTTTTAAAAGATTGTGCTCCTGGGGAGTAGAGAAAGGGCAGAGAAGTGAACGCTATCATAATTTTAGAATAATGACAAGCATTTCATCACATTAGCATACAATACACTCCTGCGTGAGATCTTCTCCCTCATGGAATTTCTGGCTGCATATGTTGTTTTAAATTGACATGAGCACATCTTCACCAGGTTTTGAACTTTATGCCAACATCTTGTCTTTTGGAGGTGACACATCGATAAAGAAAATGTAGCAATGTAAGTTTTACAAGGCACACAGTGAAATGGACAAATGCTTCACTATCTTAATTTTCCTGTTACAGGGCACTATGTCTCTTGATTCCTACTTCTGTCTTTAGCAGATAAAACTTAACCAGCTCACTTCCAGGTCTAGTGGTGCACTCAAGCTGGCTGGGATCCGCATATGAGAGGCTATTGTTATATTTTCAGAAATTACACATGCTGGTATTATTATAAATTAGTTATTGAAAGTTAAATTGTATAAACTTACAACTAAATATATTAAATTGAAAACAAAGATTATAAACATGCAAGATTCATCACTTCCTGATTAGTTTGAGGTGGGCACTCCAATGTTATACAAGGTATCCAGGCTCACTGTCCTCTCCCACATGCCTATCCCCATGGGTCCTGAGCCCCAATCTTTCAGCCTTTTTCCTTCCAGGTCTCTACCCAGCTGGCCAGGCCATTCACCACCGTCCAGGAATAGGGCCCCTTCTCTCTCCCTGCAAAGTGGATTGTCAGGTGGCTATACACAAGCCTCTGCCTATGAGAAAGGTTTTCAAGAGCACCCCTGAGTGAGGCCGCAGCACATTTTCACATTGTGCCCACAGAATAGGGCTGACTCATAGGAGGCTAGGCTCTGGCTTTGTCTCTTTCCTCTAGGTGATTGTGCAGGATTCTCCATGGGGTGAGACACGTGAGCTGAGTGAGGGTACTAGTGTGATGGTGGGTGGGTGGGTGTCACAGAACACGCTTGTCCATTCTGATCCTGTTCGTGCTCAACCCTCATGCATCATTTTCATCTTATGATGAGTGTTTGTTGGGCTGTCATTATAACTTGGTGGGCCCAGGGGGACTCAGCTCAGGGTGAGCCATTCCGACCAAATGGTTACTTGTGGTTTCATCTCTACCAGGGCTTAGAAGCTTTATGCAGATTGCTTTTCAAAAGTGTGTAATTTTCCACTGCAGAAGACATGGTCTTGCTCCAGGACCTCCAGGGCCTGTGGTATGAGTCTCTCACCAGAGTTTTTTTTCTCACTATTGATTTCTCCACCATTACGGATTGTTTTTCCTGACTGGTAGGATGTCTGGACCTCCATCAACACCCTTTCCTGGTCCAGCTCCACTCAAATAGCGCAGCTTTTTATATCACCCAGTGTATGAATTGGAGCAGTAACCCTAGGTGTGGAACATGCTGCTTCCAAAACCTAAAGGGGCCTCCTAGACTTTGCACTTGTTTTTTCCGTTATTGGGTGCATGATGCAATCAACCGCCTCTCACTTTAGACTGGATGTCTTGGCACGCCCCTAACCACTAAACATATTGCAGATGTGGCAGGTTCTGAATCTTTGCAAGGTTGATTTTCCATGCTCCAGAGCACATGTGTGGCCTGCAGCATGCGAGCCACCTCTTGCTCATCCAACCTGATTGACATGATGTCACTGATGTAACGGAGCAATGTGTTATTCTGTGCAGTGTTCCAATGGCTCAGATCTCTTCTGACTCTTTTATGTCAGGGGGAGAGAGAGCAGGAGAGTTAATGTAGCCCTGCTTGGTGTATTTTGTTGTTTATTCCATGTAAACACAAACTCTTTCTGATCCTCTTTTCTTGTAGCAGTGGAGATGAACACCTCCCAAATCAGCGGCCCCACACCGCATACCCACGGCAAAAGACGGTCGGGATTGAGCTTACAGTAAGTAGTCTTCAGTCCTCCAGGATTCATCTGGGCTCTGTAGGGGCCAGACTGGTGAATCGAATTGAGGTATGATGAAGACTGTGACCCTGTAGCTTTAGATCCTTAAGGAGATCACTCACCTCTGCCAGCCTCCAGGGATGGAATACAGCTCTTGATTTATTTTCTTGGCCAGAGGGGGGCCAGTTCAGAAACTTTACTTTGCTTTCCCTGCTGATAGCAGTTATCACAGAACTTGGTTTCAACTGCCAAGCATGTTGATCTTAGTGATATATTTTGGGACTGGAGAAATGGCACAGAGTGGGTCTGCAGGCCCAGTGTGACCCACTGTGTACCCAATGTGGTCAGGATTCTATGTATTACATGGCTTCTGTATGCCCAACTCTAACAGGGGAGAGGCCAGGGACACTTCAGGGGCCTGGGTGTTAGTGCCAATTCCGATCCCCTGTCCAATCATTCTTGAGATGTCTGGGTGGTTCACTTTCTCCAGTGTGCAATTACACATACATGGCTGTGTGTCCCTTTGCAGAAGGGCTCACAGGGAAGGGAGGAGACACCATTGTGTGTGCTTGGCCTGATGTTACAGGATCCTTCCCTCTGGGAACCTGTTCCCTTCATCAGTCAGAGGGTTCCAGGGTGAAAATCTCACTCAAGTCTGGAAACTGAGACAGGGCTTACAGCTGATTATTGGGTGACTGTCCTCCCTCAGCCACCTGGTCATCCACCTTTGATATCTTCTCTTATAAACTGAATAGTCTCTTTCTCTTCCCTCCCCCGCTCAGGTCGCTGTATTCTCTTAATTATCTCCATAATTTGTGCAGTGGGGCCCCTTGGCTGTCACTTCCAATTTGGACAGCCACCCCGAGACCCCCAGGCTTCTGGAGGTTAAGCGTCTGCCAGACTGTTTTGGCATTCTGTCGTTCGACTGCTGTCGGTGAACCAAGTTCTCCGACAGCCTCTCCCACTGCCAGCCTGGGCCTGCCGAGGACAGCCACCGCTGGACTGCTTAGCGATGTTGGTGCCCCTCTCACCAGCACATTCCCATGGCCTTGGTGTGTGTCGTGCCCGCTGGGCTCCATGAAGAGCATAGTCAACTGGAGGGTCTTCTGGCCATACTTTGTACACACTGCAGCATGTCCGCTCTCTTGAGCCTTTTAAATATTTTCCTCCACCATCTGCCACCACGATTCTGTCCTGCCAGCATTGGCGATTGCTTTTCCCTGTTTCTAAGAACCATCCTAGCCATGACTGAGCACCCTCTCCTAGGGTCATTGCCAAGGGGATAAATCCCATCTCTTGGGAAAAAAGATAGGATTCTTTCGAGTCAACCTGCTCTTCCTTATCCAGTTTTACAGTCTGTTTCTCTTGGTCAAGCATTCTTAGAAATCAGCGTTACATGAACTCCCTCTGATAGTGCGTGAGAGCTTAGTCTTATCACTCTTTTTTTAAAATTAATTTTTTCAAATACAGTTTCATTCAATATTATCCTATATTAGTTTCAGAAGTACAGTGAAGTGGCTGGAAAATCATGTATTTGATCGAGTGCTTACCACTCCTTTGGGATATAGTTCTGTCTTCCCTTATCAGGTCGGCACTTCCTCAGCTGGGTTTTCCTACGACAGATTTTAAACCGACTGCCCAGGATCCTGAGAAGACAACCACTGGTTCTGTTTCTAATACGATCTCTGGAAGACTCTTCTGGATTCCCAGATTTGTCAGGGGCTTGGTTCGCCCTTTCTGCAAGATTTTTTGCATCCTCTCCTGGAACACCTGTTATATTACGTAGTCTTTTTCACAAGACTATAAGCAATATGGGACAGGCAAGAACAACCCTATTTTATTCACTATTGTATTCTCTGTGCCTCATTCTGTGCCTGACCAGGATATTTAATAATGTGCATCTTGAATAAACCTCCTATAATAAAGGCCTACAGGTACTAAGTGTTCACCATGGGTTAGGCCCTGTTTCAACTCTTCCATATGTGCTAGCTCATTTTATCTTTGTCTTCATATTCTGGATAAAAACTACCATTAGTTCATATTTTGCAGTTAGTCTGCCCTTCACCTGTATTCCCACAGCACCCTATGCAGTCCATTCTCATAATAGTAATTGCATGAGGTACCTTGAATTATTTCTACCTTAGACTTTAAGCTATATGTGAGTATAGAATCATAGAAATTCAATAAAAGTTTCTGTGTGTATTTATGATTGAATGAGGGAATAAATGAACTCTCAGAAACTAACTAGAGGGTTTTAAGCATTTTATAATTTTGCTCTTTTTGTTACAGGACTATTGCATTTATATTGTTCTTAATTCATGCATGCTGTTAAAGAAAGGTCAGATCTTCTAATTTGAAGTTCATGAAGCGATTATCACACTTGCCTTTACAATCATCTGTGACTAGTAAACAAGCAGTATATTTTATCGACCAAAATATGCAAGACTTTATTCCACATGATGAACTTGCTTCTTTTATGGGTGCCCTCTTCCTGCAAATCAGCTTTTTTTATGTCTGTCAAACACAAGCACACATTCCCGTGATTAACAGTCCAGTGTAAATGTGATGAAAGAAATTAATTGTAGGTGTGTTTGGAGTTTAGAAAGAATTTGTGTAAAAATAAGATCCTGCTGCGATTCAACTATTTCCTACCAATCTGAAATATGCTGTCCTGGAAAATGTGTTATTGGCACATTTATCATAGAGCACAGCTCATTTATTCAAGGGCTGACAGCATCTTACTGCACATTTATTAGGGAACTGAGCCTTAATCATATCTGTGGTTTTAAGAGTTTCTGTCTTATTAGATTTGTGACATTTTTTACAGAAGAATTTTAAAAGGAAAAAAACTCCCAGACCTGAAAGTGAAAGGATGATAATTTTATAGAGTACTAAAAAAGAGTTATAAGGACTCACCTACATAAAAAGTATGGCTCCTATTTTATTTTTATGTTCTGATGAGCAAACTCAATTTTTGCTTCCATTCAGTAGCTTGAAGCATGGTTATATTCCAAATTATAAAACTCTCTGCCTTCTAGAAATTCCAAAGCACTTTCTTTTTTTCCTTTTCTTTCTGGATTTCCATAAGATCCAAATAGGTGCAAGAACAATTTAGAAACAGAAAATCAAGAACAGATCTACATCACCAAAAACTGTACTTTCAAAATATTGTACTTTTTAAAGGGTTTTTAATTTAATTATTTCAATGACTATTTGGTTCTCTACTACGTGCTGGTTTGTCACTGTTGTGAGTGTGTCAGATATATCAGTAAGTAATCTATGTACGGTGAACTGCATAGGAGAACACATGTGCCATTAAGAGTAGATATCAAAAAATAAGCACAACATATAATCAAGTTATAAAGTATTAGTAGGTGCTAAATGCTGTGGGAAAAATATAATCAGATCAGAAGGAACAGGAGTGCTCAGGGAAAATCTGCGGTTGTAAATGGTGTGGCTCTTAAAGAGATAGAGACATTTGTGCAAAAACTTAGAGGAGGTGGAGTACGCCTTGGAGATATCTGGAAAGGAATTCCAAATATAAGGAACAATGAGACCCAAGGCCCTGGTTTAGGTTTGGGCCTGGAATGTCCAGGGACAAGCCAGAGCAGTGTCGGGGGAGCAGGGTCATCAAGAAGGAGAATCGTAAGACGTGAGCTCAGAGGGGGATCCACAGAGCCAGATCACAGCGGATCCAGCAGGCCAGTGTAAAGACTTTGGCTTTTACTCTAAGGGAAATGGGGAACCAGGGGATTTAAACAGAGAAACGATACAATCAGTCATGAAGATGGCACTGCTGGGTTAAGAATAGGCTGTGAAGTGCAAGGGTTGACACTGGGAGACCAGTTAGGAGACTTGCAACAGTTCAGGAAAAAGCCCATGGCAGCTCAGCTCAGCTCAATGGAATGATGGTGGGGGTAACTAGAAGTGGCCAAATTTGGGATAAAATTTAAAAATAAAAACAATAGATTTTAATGACAGATTTGGTATGAAATGTGAAAAAGGAGTAGATCAAAGGTGAATTCAAGTTTTTATTTTTGCTTTCTTTTTTTATTTTTTTAAAAATTTTATTTTAATTTATTTTTTCAAATACATTTGTCTCGGTCTACCCCCCACCACTTTCCCTTGCCCCCTCTCTCCTTCCCTCCCTCAGCTCTTCCCCTTTGGTTTTGTCCATGAATCCTTGCTATATGTTCCTTGACTTTCCCCTTCCCTTCCTTTTCCTCACCCCCCCCCCCTCTTGTCTCTGTTGATTTCTTTTCCTTTTAGTGTTGCTGGTCTTATTGAGTAAGTAGCAGTATGGAGCAACCATTAACTGGGAGGGTGGGATCCGGGTGGAGCAGTTTTGGGGTGGAGGTAGAGGTGGAAGTCCAAAGCTTAGTTCTGAAAATACTAAATTAGCAAAGCTATGAGATGTTCAGGTGAAGTTGTTGAGTAGTGATCCTTACAGGATATATAGCTTTGTAAATTATCAGTATATAGATAATAATTTAAACCATGAGACTAGTTGAGATCACTTATGGAGTGAATACAGATTAAAATGGGAGGAAGTTTAAGAACTTCCTTAATTTTGTGTTTATATTTTATAGCTGGCATGATAATTAAGTAGCATAATACAATAAGTGCAGCTGATATTAAGGAGGTTTAGAAATCAATTTACAAATTCTTTGGAAATTGATAACTCATATGTTAAGAGCAGAATTGAGTGAGAGGCCCCTGGATATTAGGCAGGACATGGTTAAAGGGGGACGAAGACTGTCAGTTAATCTGGAGAGTTGATTAAGAGGAGGTAATTTAAGAGAATTTATACTTTACTGGTGTAAATAAACAAAGACAGAAACTAGGAGTCACAGTCAACTCCTTCATTGGATGGCTCCCTTTGATCTCTACTTCATCACAGACCCTGGCAGAGTCAGGGCGTGTGCTGGTTATCATCCAGCTGGCCTCTTATCTGTTTCTCACTCTCACTTCCACAACACATAACCTATGTTGTCTTGCATTCTGTCTTCCAGGTGGGTTCTTCAACGGGGAGACCTCTATGGGTGACGGTGGAAGAGAGGAGAGAGGCATGGAGAGTTTATCCCTCTTTCTTTCTCATAGTTCATTCAGTGTCTATCTTTCTATGACCAGGGCAAATACTGTGTGGTGGCTTCAACTCTCATCCGAGCTTCTTACCTGTTGCACCATTGCCTCCACTTGCCTCTCCTATTTTAGGGCTGGTATTGGCTTTTGGTTGCTCATAGTTGGGTGCTCAACATCTGTTGTCCACACACTGTGAAAGCCTCTTCATTAAACTTTCCTCAGTTAAGCTCTGAGAAGACCATCTTTTGTTCTCATTTATTTATTTGTTTAGCTGGGATGTTGTGGGTCAGTGGAGTTGCTTTTAATGGCATAGTAAAACAAGCTACTAAATACAAACTCTCACTTCTTCTTTGATTCTTATTATACAGGAAGATATAAAGACTGTCTATAATACTTTTTATTATTTGAGTTGAACAATAAATGATATTGAGTTATTCATCATCTCGGGTACAGATATTTGTTAAAAATGAGGCTCCAAAATGCCATTGTTCCATAAAACAGTCCCGTGTGCATAGAGTCTGCCATAATCAACAACCACTATTATTTTATTTAATCAAAAAGCTTCTATTGAATATCTTTTATACGCCATCTACTATGTTAACAGCTAGTTCCTAGGTAGCGTCATAACTGCTTTGATTGAGGAGGACACATGGTACTGTGACACAGAGGAGCACTACACACGGGCAGTCAGGAAAGGCTTCCCAGAGGAGGTGATGTTTGAGGTAAATGCTGAAGGATGAGTGGGAGTTAGGGGAGTGGTGGGACAGGAGCTTAGAGCAAACACCTGAGAAGTTAGAGATACAGATTTTGGAATCTATAGCATATACACAGATGTGAGTCAAGCAGAGATGTGGAAGAGATCTTTAGTGGGAGGGGGTAAGAGCAGAACCATGGAGGGCCCAAATATTTTGTACACTGGGAATATAAAAAGAAGTCACCTAGGGAAAAAGCTGAGAATGAGCTCGTGGAGAGGCTGGAGAATAACAAGAATAGAATAATGTCATTGGAGCTAAGGGAATAATCTGAAGAATGAACAATGTTAAATACAACTATATAATAAGATCAAGGAGAGTAGACTGGGGGAAAGTGCCTTGTATTTGCAGTTCGGTGGCCATAGTTTGGTGTGAAGTTAAAGGGGGGGATACATACAGTGTTTGCAAATTATTATTTTGAGGGGATTGACCTTGAAGAGGGAGACAAGAAGTAGCTAACAGGCAACACCATGTAATTTAGGCATTTTCTGTCTTTATGTTCAGAAAGATATGAATCTGTTTAAGTACTGAAAGGAAGAAGACACTAGAGAGGGCGAAATTAAAAATGCAGGATAAGGAGGGAATTGCTATGAAACAAAATCTGCCCTGACCCTGAAGGATAAGGAGGGGACAGTATCACAAGCATGAGTGTCATCTATTTGGCCTCCTATTGCATGAAATAACATACATACATGAATATAGACATGCAGATGTATCAGACTATCTTCACATTCATATGTAATCTCATTAGAATATTTTAGGCAATGAGTCACTGTATCTATAAATTTAACTTACTAGGCTTTTTAGAATTATTTAGGTAAGTGGAAAGTTTTGTCAGGCAATAAAATAGAAGTATTTTAAAGAGAAAGTCAAACACATTACTTTTATATCGTCGTTAAAATGTTTGAAGGTATATAATTAAGTTTGCAAATTGGAGTAAATTTATTCAGAGCCCTTAAATTTTGTTAGAACTTATAATAAAATAAGAGTAATACAATGAACCACCAACTTAAGATAGAATGTGTGAATTTAATACATTGACTATTGTGTGATTAACCGAAGCGCAGCTCCAGACAGTTGTTCCTGCAAACCAACGCTGCTCCCCAGGGCCCCCGGTGCGCGCACTGTGTCCAGAGGCTGGCTCTTTGCTGGGATCCCAGCTAATCCACTGTCAGCTTCTGCCTATTACTGGACTTATTTCTGTTAAGAGAGAAAAATGAGACCAAGTTTATTGGAATGAGGGTAAGATGAGTTTTTGTTATGCTGGCTTTCTCCCTGCTCTTGTTTAACAGTAAGATATAGACTATTTATCTCTGAGGTCTAGCATGTTATAATACCTACCTCATTAAGCGTTGCAGAATTCCGAGGCAGGACAGAAGAAATCCCAGAAGCACCTCATTTTTTACCCTTGGGGCTTATCATGCAAATCCCCTCAACAGAGCCTCACAGAAGAGGTTGTCTAGTCCTTGTTTGAACAGCCCCAGTACTGGGAGGTACAATACCTAGATAGAATCTTATTTTTGGACAACTCTAAAATTTAGAAAGGTCTTCCTTAGAGTCTGCTGAAGTAAACATTTTTGCTTTTTTCCTTCCCATTCTCTTCTTTTTTCCTTAGGACCTACACCTTGCAGTAGCGGCTTTGGAGTCCTGGATTTTTTCATCTCTGGGTTGAGCATGCTTTCTTACTTCCACTGCTATTTATGTGACATTGGGCAGACCCTTCTTGATGTATAGTGTTCCGACTTGAACCCTGTGTGATCTGAGAAGTCCAGTCTAGAGCCAACTGTCGCCCCTCAGCTTTCACCTCTGCGACCTCCTCTTTTTAATGCTGTATTCCCATCGACTCTCACTTTGTCCTTTTTTCCTGTCTAAAATCTTTGCCTTGGAAAATTGAGAAGCTTATACAAACCAAGTAGCTTAATCCCCTGATATCCTTATGCTGATCCCCTTCCTTGTTTTAAATTGTTTTTCATACCAAGTGCTGCCATTATTTTTATGCAGAATTTATGGTTTAAGTTGAGACTGAATTCTTAGAAACAATAGATCAAAGGGCCATTTATTGCTGAGTCTGTGGAAGTCTTAAAATTGAGAACAAGGGAAAAAGAGAACACTTTCTTTTCTATACTTTTAAGCATTAAAGGTTCAGACATATCTTTGTTAACCAGACTTAAATAGTTTCTCCTTTTGCAATAAAGGGTTCAACTCTATGCATCATTTGAAGAATTTTTGCAAAGTGAATAGTTTCTTTAAAAGAATATACCCTACACGAAAGTATTTGCCATACTCATTGATACCCTGAAAAAAGTCATACTGATGTAAAAAATTAAATATGCAAAATTGAAAAGCTACAAGGGAAATATGAAATTTAAACTGCAGAGCAATGCAGATGGTGAACCAACAGATGGTTATTTGCCTTGCCTATTTCTTCTGGGAAAAATGCATTAAATCGGGCAGGGAACCTGCTCAAAGAATAGACACCGGTGAACTTGCCCTGGATTGACTCTCCCTATATTTGGTTAAGATTATGTATTTATCTGTTTCAACCGTCCCTCTTAGCTCATCATTGTTTGAGTCCTTCAGGAAATGAGATCTTCCTCAGGCAGGGCCTAATGACCGCTTTCACTAACGGAAAAGTAATAGAAATTTTGCTGACTGATTTTTTTCTTACCATTAATGCTTCCTTATAATGGTAATGAAAAACTTGAAATATTAACTCAATTAAATGTTTTATAGTAAGAAGGAATTACCATTTTATAGAAGGTGAATTTCTGGCCCGACACGGGTTTTAGTGGGTTGGCAAATGCAGGAGAGGTGGTCAAAGAATCAATGAATGAAACACAAATCTCAAAGTGTGAACTTGGGAGGGATTTTAAACAGCTCTATTTTGGTCTGATTAACTCTTTTTTCCCAGAAGCAAAGAGGATGTCCTCTGCTGAGGCAATGAAGCTAGGACTATCTGTCATCTTTAATAATGCCATGCATAATAAGAAAGCCATTTTCAGGTTCTTTTGTTTTAGTTAGATGCTGGGTAACTATCAGCACAGCTCATTCTATTCTTTCTTCAAGAGCTCATATAGTATAGCTATTGTGGAAGTAGAAGTCTTATTTTATAGACAACTGTTTAAAGTAATTCTGGCTAAAGCAAGTAATTTTCATATATTACTAATTTAAAAAATTTATTTTTTTATTCTGTAGTATGAGTGAACCTACCTATGGAGCAGGACAGGGGTATGAACAGACATGGGTTAACCTGGTGGGTCATGAGATTTGTAAAGGCTTTGGGCTCCCTCCCCTACAGCCTTGTGACCACGTGCTATGTTACAACTTCTTACCAAAGTCTTCCACTCATGCAAACAATGATCAGCTCCACAAGAAGAACCACTTGGCCTGCTCTTGTAAAGTCAGTGAGGTCCCCTTATCTGTCCTTCAGTCTCTGTCTTTCACTGCCTTATGCCATCTCGTAGCAAGCTCTCTAAGTAAAAGATTCTCTGGAGGTGGATTCAATGCTATTCTAACAGCAAGATTCAGCTAATTTTCACATTGGAATAAGGGGACAGAGTCCTCCGTGAAACTGTGGGGCTCAGGACTGATTTGGAGGGCAAGCACACCATGAAAGATGATAGATAGGCTGCTGGGCAAGCTAGATTCTTATACCTAATCCATTGTATTGATATTGCATATTTCAACCATAAAGGAGTTTCTAATATTTCTTATGTAAATAAACTAACTCTTTAGTGATGATGTATTAAAGATTGTTCAAGTATTTATGGTTCAAATGCTGAGTAACCATCAGGTTATTCATGATTTGGGCCTTTCAAATATCAGCCAACTGTGTCTGTCTATCTATCTATCTATCATCTATATCTATTTATCGCACACCTTGTAGAGTATAAATTATGGACAATATAACATTAAGATTAATGAGATAATAAATCACCATGAAGCTTCTGTATTTATTTCCTTATTTGTCCAGTTCTCCCTCCCTCTCCTTCTTCCCTCTTTCTTTTCCCCCAACCTGTCTTTCTCTTTCAACAAGTGTTCACTGAGTCAGAAGACCTGGGTTAGAAACCAACCATTACTAATTTACTAGTATTGGGATGACCAATGGTCTTGATTTGGCAAAGATTGACGGGTTCACTAGGATCTGGAACTTTCTCTATTAAATTAAGAACAGACCCGGACAACTGGGATGTTTGGTCACCCTAGTTTTAATCCTGAATTATTTCACTTGTGAAGCTCGGGACTCTCATCTTTAAAACAGAAAGGAGTAATGCCAACCTAATAATGTCGTGGTGAAAAAACTAGTAATAGTCCATACAAAATGCATGAGACATGATGTAAAGATGTGGAAAACACATAATTTTCTCAGCATCAGATTTCTCCCCAAGGGAAAGAACTACTGGTTGGATAAATAATTTGATAAGCAGTTAAGGTGGAGATAAAATGACCTGGAGGCCTGTGTGAAGGGAACTAGATGACACCTAACCTGTTCCCTGAGGGGAGATCAACCTGATTTTGTCTTGCTGAGTGGATTTCATGCTGAAGCTCCAGATAAGAACATAATTTCTAGAAGCCCTATGTAAGAAGAAGATAGTGTGAGGAGAATGGAGATATCTAATGTTGTCAGGGATGAAGCCTTATATGATGCACAATATACCTTCCATCTTTCTGTGAAACTCTTTCTAAAAAATATATACATCATTCCCTCATGTGCCTGCAGTTATGCTTTATTTTTGATTGTGACAGAAAATAGACTGGCACCAGGAAGACACAGGATAAGAACAGAAGCTACTCTCTAAAGGAAAATAATGTTACCTACTGGATAGGCTTGTTGTTAGAATTAAGTGGCCTTATGTGCATATGTGACATGATGTCTACAGGAAAACTCACAAAACAGTGCCTGGCATATTTTAAGTACTCTAAGTATTTGTTTCTGTATTATTATTATTAGGATAGCCTGCTTTCAACAAATACTGATTTCTTTTTTCTTCCTTTGTTTTTGGGCCTTGCTCTCCCTCTCTACACATTCCTGTTTTTTAATTAGTTCTCATTGTTGGATTAAAATCTAGGCACTGTTTTTGCAGGAACTTAAAAAATCCTGGGTACTAGATCACCAACTTACACCATACACCAAAATAAACTCAAGATCGATAAAAGACAAATATCAATCATCACACTATAAAAGTATTAGAGGCAAACATAAGTAGGAAAATTTCAGATATCCCACACAGCAATATTTTCACCGATATGTCCCCAAGGTCAAGGGGTATAAAGGAAGGAATAAACAAATGGGACTATAGCAAATTAAAAAGCTTCTGTATGGCTAAAGAAAACATCAGCAAAATGAAAAGGGCCACCAACCGTATGGGAAAACATATTTGCAATGATACCTTGGA
Source organism: Pteronotus mesoamericanus (assembly GCF_021234165.1). Taxonomy (NCBI): domain Eukaryota; kingdom Metazoa; phylum Chordata; class Mammalia; order Chiroptera; family Mormoopidae; genus Pteronotus; species Pteronotus mesoamericanus. The sequence continues at coordinate 6,082,948 of NW_026555277.1, forward strand.
CAGGGTTTGATCTCCAAAATATGTAAAGAATTCACATGACTCCACACCAGACAAACAATCCAATTAAAAAATGAGCAAAGGACCTGAACAGATACTTCTCCAAGGAGGACATATAGAGGGCCCATAGGCATATAAAAGGATGTTCAATGTCGCTAGCCATCAGAGAGATATAACATGAGATACCACTTCACACTGTTCAGAGTGGCCATCATTAATAAATCAACAAACAATAAGTGCTGGTGAGGTTGTGGAGAAAAGAGAACTCTAGTGCACTGTTGGTAGGATGCAGACTGGTGCAGCCACTGTGGAAAACAGTATGGAGTTTCCTCAAAAAACTAAAAATGGAACTGCCTTTTGATCCAGTGATTCCACTGCTGGGATTATACCCTAAGAATCCTGAAACCCCAATTCAAAAGAACCTATGCATCCTTATATCCATAGCAGCATTATTTACAATAGACAAGTGCTGGAAACAGCCTTAGTGCCCACCAGGATCAAAAACTATGGTACATTTACACAATGGAATACGACATAGCAGAAAGAAAGAAGGTGCGACAGTATGAGTGGAACTGGAGAGCACTATGCTAAGTGAAATAAGCCAGGCAATGAAATACCATATGAAATTACCTTTAAGTGGAACCTATTCAACAAAACAAATGAATGAGCAAAAAAGAACTGGAGAGAAGGAAATAGAGAACAAACTGACAGAGACCAGAGGGAATGGGGGAGGGGGATAATGGGGGAAAGAAGGGGAACATATACAAAGCTCCCATGGACAAGGACAATGGGGTGGAGATTGTCTTTGGGAGCAGGAGTTGGACAGGGCAGGGGAGAGCAATGGCGGGTAAGTGGGGAACAACCGTAACTGAACAACAATAAAAATAAGTTAATTAATTTAAAAAAGTATCCTGGGTAAAGTAACCCTTGTCCCCATTGGAGATACTGTCTGTCATTGGCTCAGCAGAGTCCTGACAAACGACAAAGCTGGTTATTCTCAAAGGCCCCATTTTCACTTTTTCAGACTCTCCAAGGCTTGGTCTCACAGGCAGTTTAATCTAATATGTTTTCAAAATGACTTGGCTCTTTATTTTTCTAAATTGGGGAAGAGGAGGTAAAAAGAAATTTGATAAAGACACTCCAGCTGACAAGTAGAGCAGGAGAAATAAGTAATTTTTTTTTTGTAGTTATTGGTGTTCTGGGTAGAAACTAAGTGTTTTGACCTCCAAGATTTCATAGGTCAAGTTTCCACAGTCAAAGCCTCATGAATAATTGAAGTAATTACACAAATAGTTCTGTTAGAAACCCCACTTGATTTATTCAGCTTCTGGTTGTCTCATGTCTGGGTTATTCATTCAGAGCTGTGTCTAGATGAAACTGACAGCTTCCATTACCCAAACCCCAGATCTGTGTATTGATGCCTATACGTCTGAGTAATTTAAGGGATGGTTCTTTGACTCAACCCCAGAGTATGTTATAATCATGTAAGAATCTCAAATGTTTTTATATCCTACCCCAAACTCCCTTTGTACAATAGCCAAGTTATCGATAGATGGTACTAGAATGCTACTCTTGGAAACTGAAGTACTTGTGAGTAAATCAGAACCTGTCAACAGTGCAAGGAAAAGCTAAGTCTTTCATGGAAACTTATGTTATCACTGGTAGATAGAACCTCCAAGAACAGGAAGTACAAACACTGTTTGGAAAAATAAACTTAGAAAAATATCAGATAGGAAATCTATCTAAACAATAATCCCTACTAAATGCTCTTCTTTTCTATGCTTTGTAGCACAAATAGTTACAGAATTTTTGCATGGAATTGGATGAGGTTAACCAGTAATTCATGCTTTTCAATGTTTAATGTAGGTAAAGTATTAAAATTTTGGGTCCATAAAAATGCTGTTTAAATATTAAACCTAATCCAGTGGTCAGTATTGTTTCCCCTGCTGCATTGAAAATCAACTTGACCCTTCATGCATGCCTAAGGTCAGAATTTATGACATCCCAGATAAACATGGAACCACAGAAGAATCTGTGCTTCCTCATGCTTATGTACAGTAATGGAAATAAGTATTTTTATACTTTTAGTTATATGAAGTAACATGAAGAATGGAACTAGTGTTTTCATGGGGAGAAATGTATGAAGAGTGACCCAGGAAACAAAAATATTTATAAAAAAGTGTATTTGTTCTTACATGTTTAAACTTCAGTCACCCTCAAAGTATTCTCTATTCAATGCAATACACCTATCAAGACATTTTCTCCACTGCTTAACATAGTTTTTGAACTCATCAATTTTGAAGTCCTTTAATGCTTCTGCTATTTTTTTTGTTTCACCTCTTCCAGATGGGAAAATGTTTCCCATTGAGGACTTTTTTCATACAGGGAAGCAAAAAAGTTGCTTGGGGCAAGATCAGGTGAATAGGGAGTGCGGGGTTTGTGGGTCATGCAGTTTTGGGGGTCAAAAACTGCTGACCACTCAGCACGGTGTGGACAGATGCACTAGTGAATCACCCATCATGACATGGGCAATGCGTTGAAAGAGTCTTCAAAAACAGTTCCCTGAGGCCGAATGCAGCCTCTCATAATGCCAGCTTGTACGCTGATACAGATGGGTTTCAAGAACACTCATCTAGTGGGGAAAACCTGTGCTACAGGGGCCTGCCCTTGAGAAGATAATTTTGTTTTTTTCTTGGGATCCCCCTCATATCTATACTCAAAGAGAAATATAAATTTATTATTTTCTACCACTTTTTAACCAAATCAACCTAGCAGGTTTGTCTTATGCAACAGTTCTGATGCTCCTCTCTTTAAAAAATTACAACAATATTTTAGAACAGCTTAAAGGTTCCCACCAAAACTGAAGGGAAAGTATGGAAAGTTCCTGTATATCTCTGTCCCCACATGCATAACTTCTGTCATTATCAAGACTACCTACCAGAATGGTACATTTATTACAGTTGATGAATCTACAGTGATATGTCATTACCCAAAGTCCATAGTTTACATTAGGGTTCACTCTTGGTGGTGTGAATCCTATGTGTTTGGACAAATGTATAATGACACGTATTAACTATCATAGTGTCATATGGAGTATTTTCACTGCCTTAAAAATCCCCTTTGCTCTGCCTATTCATTCCCCCACTTACCCCAGCACATAGTTTCACCTTTTCTGGAATACCACGTAGTTGGGATCACACAGCATGCAGCCTTTTCAGATAGGCTTCTTCCACTTAATAGTACTCATTTAAGGTTTCTCCATGTTTTTTTCATGGTTTAATAGGTTATATTTCTTTTTAGTGCTGAATAACATTACATTGTCTACAGTTTTATTAAAAAGCCAACTGGAGAAGATAAAAATGTATTTTGGGAGACTACTTTTCATTTTTGAAAGGAACATGATTTTATCAAGCTCTCCACAATCAATATTGATAAAAATGAGACCAGAGATTAATTTACCTGATAATACAATCTGAAAATTATATAAATCTTTCTATTTTATTAGGAAGCTGCATAACTCAACACGCCTGGGAATACTAAAAACAACTAAGCATCAAGAGAATGAGAAGGCAAGTTGTCAACTGGAGGATATTTGCAAAAGGCATATTTGATTAAAAGACTGTTATCTAAAACATACAATGAGTTCTTAAAACTCAATGATAAGAAAAGAAAATCTGATCTGAAAATGAGTAAAGATACATAACCCCAAAATATATACATAGAAGGCAAATAAGCATGTAAAAGAATGTTCCACATCAAGTGTCATCAGAAAAATGCAAATTAAAACAACAGTGAGATACTACTACACACTTATTAGAATGGCCAAAATCCAATACATTGACAACACCAAGTGCTGGTGAGAATGTGGAGCAACAGGAAATCTTATTCACTGCTGGTGGGAATGCAACGTAGTACAGCCACTTTAGCAAGTAGCTTGGTGGTTACTTACCATACGATCTAGCAGTTGTGCTCCTTGGTCTTTACCTAAAGGAACAGAACACTTATGTTTACACAAAAACAGTACATGGATGTTTATAGCAGCTTTTTTCATAATTGTCAAAACTTGGGAGCAATCAAAATGTCCTTCAGTAGGTGAATGGATAAACTGTATTACATCTAGGCAATGGAATATTCTTCAGTGCTAAAAAGAAATGAGCTATGAAAGGGGTACCATGGGGTGGGGGCCTGAAGTGCATTTTAAGCACGGATGAGGTCAAATCGGAAAAGGCTGCATGCTGTTTGTGTCCCACTATATGACATCCTGCAAAAGGCAAAGCTATGGGGACAATAAAAAGATCAGTGGTTATGAGGGATTAGGGATGAAGTGAATAGGCCAGAGCAAAGAGAATCTTCAGGGCAAAGAAACTACTCTGCCATGGACACCTGTTATTATACATTTATCCAAAATCATGGAAGGTACAACACCAAGAATGACCCCTAATGTGAGCTTTGGACTTTGGGTGATAGTGATGCATCAATGTGGGTTCATAGATTGTAACAAATGTAACATTGAGGCACAGGGCATTGATAGAGGAAGGTTGTGCCTCTGTGGAGGCAGGGGTATAAAGGTACTCTCTGTCCTTTCCCCTCAGTTTTGCTGTGAACCTATAACTGCTATAAAAAAATAAAGTGCATTAATTAAAACAAAACAAACTACTGAGCTTACAATGCTCTCTTGTTGGGAAAAAAAGAAGGATTTCTAAAACAAAGGTGTAAACCGGTCATGAGTTCTGTTCATTAGTGGAAACCAAACTTCTCTTTAGTGAGCTATATTTTGGCCAGTATTATACTATAAACTTAGAATATTTAATTAATACTAATTGTTCTAATATGCTGAAAAAATTTACAAGTAACAAAATATGTCTTCAATCTGTATCCTCCCCCCTTCCATCGTATTCCTCCTTTTTCTTCTTTTTCTTTTCCACTTTTCCTTCTCCTCTTTCATGATCAGGCTGAACTTTCAATGCTTTAAAAATGAGAATATGCATGTTTGCATTTTCTGTTAGGAAATGAGCGCATCCAGAATCTCAAGAGGAAAATGTGCTTGTTGAAGACTTAATCAGAGGTCCATGTAAATATGCATACTTTTCAGAAAGCTCATGTTTTGTGGTTTTTGTGCCCTTAAAATAAAATGACATATTCAGAATGGATGCAAAGAGCTCATTTAATGAGCAACTCTGTTCTCTGTGGAGTATTGTGAAGATAATCAAGGAAGTAACCAATTTTCTTGGATTAATGTTATTTACTCTGAAAGAATGGGTAGTTTTTGAGTGCGTATGTGTACATGTTTGTTGGGAGAGGGGAATGTATGTGACCTGCACCTGGTTTGTCTTATACTAAAAAAAATAAGTTTCTGACTTCTCAACAGCGTTTTGTAAACCTCAATTATGATTCATTAATGAGTAGTCATGACTCATTAATACTTGTAGATTGCAGCCAGTATATTTTTTAACACATAGAATAGAAACTATAGAATATGTGGAACTTAGGAAGGGTAAGTACTGTTATATGAAACTGTGCTTTCAGGACTAGTAATTGAATTAATGTATAAATGATTTATATGTTTTGTTGTGGCTTGCAAGAAAAGAGATTGAAAACCAGTCTCAGAATCACTCGCCTCTCCCTTTAGCCATTAAGAATATAAAGTAATAACAATACCAATACCTTAAATTTACCCATTCGCCCTTCCCGCCTAAAGCATCCCCAGAGTTCACGAATGATATGATCTCATTCATAGAGACAACAGCCTTGTAAGCTATGCAGGGAGCAGATGCTGCTGATGAATAGCGGAAGCCCATGAGAGGCTCATTCTGGGGCTGCGAGTGAGCGGGCCAGAGAACCCGCAGGAGGATGTACATAAGAGCAAAGTGGAGATGGAGCAATCCATCCCACTTTCTCCTGAATTGCATGCAACCATCTTGACCACCTGTCCAAAGGATGCGTTCGATGTTTTAAATAAATTAACATCTGGTACAAAGAAGCACTATCAAAACTCTACTAGAGCCACAGACGAGCCTGGCAATTTGAATGTGCCTAAGTACAGAGATTTGGATTCTGCCCAGGTAGCACGTAGACTGGGCTTTTCTTGTGAAACCCCTGCGTACGATCACTAGCATGTAAGTGGGTGCTATCTTCATGGAAGATTAATTTAACCAGAAGGGAGAGAGACAGGAGACAGTTGTGTGGCATTCATCTGGCTCTGGACTGGAGTGTCCCACTGGGACTTGGGCTGCTCAGCAAAAACCAAGAAATGCTTCAAGCAGAGATGCACCCACCCAAGAGGATGGCTGTTTCTCAACTACCTCCACATCTCACTGCCCAGCATTTAATGCTTCTGTGAATATGACTGTTGACTCTCTAGATCAGTGATTTTCAACCTTCTCCATCTCCTAGCACACATACACTGATGACTAAAATTCTGCAGCACACCGCTGTAACACACACACACACACACTCATTTTCCACTCTGACAAAAATAGCTACAATTTTGATTTATTCACATTGGGTGGTTTATTGTTCTGTTGGCTATTGTTATTTTTTTAATTTGACAATCTAAGGGAAAACGGTCAGTGCCCCTGATTAAATAGTCAGGTATTGCATGTTTTAAAAATTCTCGTGGCACACCATTTGAAAGTTGCTGCTCTAGATGGATGCTTTGCTTTTTAAGGGTCCACGACTTGTACTTCATCAGTAGCAACCCAATTTGACAAGTTCTGGCACATCTTTAAATGGGTGGTTGGCAGTTCATGGTGATATAACACTTAGGAATGGTAAACAACTGGGACTCTGTGGCAGGTGCTGAACAGTAGAGAGAAAGAAGCAAAGAAACAGTCATACAACCAGCTAATGTTAGTTGAGCACTTGTTACATTGCAGGTACTTGATGTTCTGTGTTCCCAGGGTTCTGGGCACCCAATTCAGCTGTGGTGGTGGGAAGTTTCCCCACACCAACAAGAAACGCTCAACACCAACTGTGTGTCCTGCAATTCAACTCAATTCTGAGACTAGCTACTTGGACATAATGTCAGATCCTTCAAGTAAAGGGTTCAGTCCCACAAAACTGCCTTCCTCCCTTATTTCAGACTCTGGTTGAAAATCTGTGCATCTGACCTACCAGCTATAAATTGGAGGTTTTGATCACTCCCTCCTTGGATTCTAAAAATATGCTAGAGCAGCTCACAAAACTCAGAAACATTTTACTTACCAGATTACCAGTTTGTTATAAAAGAATATAATTCAGGAACATCCCATGGAGGAGACACATAGGGCAAAGTATGGGGAGGGCCTGGAAGTTTTATGCTCTCTCCCAGCACACCCCTCTTGCTGAATCTCCACCTGTTCACCAACTCAGAAGCTTTCTGAACTTTGTCCTTTTGGGTTTTTAGGAAGGCTTCATTACATAAGCATGATTGATTAAATCCTTGGCCATTGGCAATCAGTTCAGCCTACAGCCCCCTTTTCCTCCCTGGAGATGGGGAGAACCATCTGTTCTACTGTCTATTCATGTGGTTGGCTCCCCTGGCAACCAGGCTCCACCCTCAGGTAACCTGGGGTGTTCCAAAAGTCACCTTTACCTCTATCACTACTTAGGAAATTCTAAGGGTTTTAGAAGCTCTGTGCTAGAAATGGGGCTGAAGACAAAAACTACATATTTTTTAATTATAAATCACAATATTACACATGCATTACCTCTCACAACCCTTTACAGAGGATACTGCAATTATCTTCATTTTACAGAGAAGGAAATTGAGGCTCAGAGGAATCATTGGCCCAAGGCCACATGGGGGCCTCCTGGCCAAGCTGGGATTCTGGGTGTGTCTTGCTCCAGAGCTGAGCACTTTTTCAGGCCAATGACCATGAGGCATTCTGTCTATGAGGCAGGCAGCATCGGGCCCTGCAAAAAGACCCACTATTTGTCAACATGTGACTTGGGAGCCATTACCTTCTCTTTTCAGCCCTGATTTCTCCTATCAAAGGGTGACAACAATACCTTCGGCATTGATTTGTGAGAATTCATTTGGGTGAGGGAACGTGCAGGGAGCGTGGTGTTGGCATGCAGACAAGCTGGCATCTTCGTTTCTTCTTGAAACGGGCAGTTGGTAGCTACAGACTATGGACTGCAGTCCAGGCACCCCCAGCAACTTGCTGGATGAAGCTGTGGATTGAGTGTTGCTCTAGATCACCCACTGGTAGCAACAGACCTTTGGAGGTCTGCCGTGGACTGGACAAGGCTTTCATTTCGCTGCTGAGGACTCTCAAGCCTGAGTGCATGCTTTCTCAAGACTCCTTGCTTGTTAACTGTGACGGTTGCAAAGTCTCATGGCACAGCTGGCAGGAACAAGCCAGACTTGGCAGGTTTCTCCTTGCACTGCTGCTGCTTTCCTGCTGTAAGCATTCATTGTCCCCTTCCTGATACCCTTAGGAAACCCATGAATTGGAGACTTAGCTGTAATGCACAGTGAGCAAAACCACTGTGAGGTGCCTATTCATCTGCCCACTAACAGGCACTATCTGCTGAATGATGCTCCTCCAGCCACGCGTGCTTTTTCTCTGACCCTTGAACACTCCAAGGTCTCTCCTGCTAGGATTGTACCTGCTCTCCCTTCCAGAAAAGGCTCTTTTCTTGCTTTGTGCATTCCTGTCTTCTTGCTATCCTATAGATCCCATCAGAGATGCTTCTTGACAATCTCATCTAGGGGGCCATTGTCATTCACCTGGGACTCTCTAACAATTTATCCATTTTTATTTCTTTCTTTACTTTTATTAGTATTTGAAATTTTAGCATAGACTTCACAAGGCCAGGGGTTCTTGTCTATTTTGCTCTCAGTCCCTAGTGCCTAAAACAGTGTTTGGCAATTGATATTTGTTGATTGAGTGAATAAATGAGTAAATGCATGCATGCATTGGTTTACCTAGACATTATTTACTTATCTTCCCCTGTTGGAATGTAAGCTCCTCAAGAGCAGGACCTTACCTGCTCAGTTTGCTGCTGTCACCTAGTAACTAGCACAAAGTAGAAGCATAACAAATAATTTGAATGTATCAATTAAACTTGGACTCCCAAACGTAGCAGGCTTACTGCTCACATTATCAGGGTCCAAGGCAGAAGTATAATGGACATCCATATACCATAAGTATATATTTATAAATCAAGCTAACATATTTAATAACATACATTCTATTCTTTCACCTTGAAAGATTATCTTTTGTAGTCATCTTGGAAAACAGAATTTTAAGTTCTAGGACTTTGGAATCCCAAATTACATACTGAAATGCAGCAACGTGGGCAGAGTAGGCCCGGGCTGGGCATCCATGCCTGGGGCCTGTACCCTCCTCCTCCCACCCTCTGCTCCCTCTTTAGTACCTTGAAGATACTAAGTGAGGATATGTTTGGACACTTCACCAAATATATTCAAACTTTGTCTCTATCTCTCTTGCAAACAGGCACCCCTTGGATGGCCCTTGGGCCTAAAGTTCTTCCAAGAAGAGGATGAAGCCAGGGAAGAAAGCCCTGAAGGTGAGCTGGGCATCCAGCATTCCAGAGCATGATCGGGGAGTGGGTGGGGTGGTTCCAGGCTCTTGGTGGGCACAACCCCTTCACTCTGTGGCCTCTCACCCTCGGCGTAGGGGCAGAGCTGGAAGAAGGGCAGAGCAAGACCAAGTTTATGGCCTTTATGTTCAGGCAGGAATGCATGTGAGAATGAGGGATTCCCTGATCTGAATTTGAGCAGGTACAGGGCCTGGAAGGGCGGGAAAGGACAGGAGAGGTCACCTGGGATGGATGTATGGTTAATTTGGCTGCTGTGCCAGTCTCCCCGTGTGCTTATGATCTCTGTCCCCTGCTGGAAGACAAATGGGGAGGAAACATGATCATTGAAAGTAGACAGAGGCAGGACGGCAGGTTTCGAGCTGAAAGGTGATAGCCTGCTCCCAGAGCATAATTCCACTGACGTTATACAAATCAAACCAAATAGGTCGGTCATGCTGGTGAATCACCGTAGTTTATGTCTCAGTAAAACGAAACTGACATTAGAAAGAGTTCTTTCAATGACATTCAGCAAAAACTTGAGGGGAGAAAGCACATGTAAAGATTAATCTATGCTATTAGATGTAAAACTGAGAAGAAATATGCATAATGAACTTTCGGAGGACAATGTTACTTCTGATTTCATTCAGGAGACTTTTTTTAAAGGTAAATCCAGCATCTTAATGCAATTAAACATTTGGGTTTTTTTGAGCACCTTTGCCAGTGCAGAAAACTGTGTTGGACATTGGAGACCCAAAGATGAGTAATTTAGTACCACAGCCTTGAAGAATATGTAGATTTTCAGATGATCTAAATAAAGATTGGCTGTATGATCTTTTATAAGTAAAATCTTGAAAACTTTTTACTTTGTCTCCTAAAAGCTTTTATGTGAAAATGAATAGGTTGAGTTAAAAAAATTAATTTAACTCTTTAAATCAAAATTCTACTAAGGCAAAATACTGAGCCTCTTTCATTTTCATTAATTTGACTTAAAGGGTCTTAAAAAATGCATTACGGTTCCACTCTGTTTCACTCTAATTGTAATTTATGTTTCTTTCCTCTTTTAACCTCTACCTTTAAGACTTTCTTTTCATTCTTTATTTTCATTTTACCCCATAGCAGTGTTTCAAGTCATCACCTTTCTTAGTAACAGGAGTTGTGATAGTCAATAATTATGTGATTTTTAAAAATGGTAAGTTCTTCTAATTGCTTTAGCTAATAAAATGACATAGAACTGATAAGCTTGAATAATGCTGCTTAATTGCCTTTGCCAAAGATAAAGTTGGTTGGCATTAGTTATAGTCTTTTAACTTTGAAGAAGCAATGCAAATGTTAGAGAAAATGACTATGAAGTCTTGAGGACAATGGAACTTTGTTTGTTTTTACATTTTTTCTTGTTGGTAAGAAAAAATGTAAAAGTATGTGCAACTCAGTTCTATAATCTTAGAGTTTCATAAAAAATTACTCTTTTATGAAAGATAATAAAGCACAGCAACAAAAGAAAACAGTAGATAAATCTGATATGATAAAAATATTTAAATTTGTACTTCAGAGCACACCATTAAAGAAATGAAAAGACAACTCACAGAATGGGAGAAAATTTTTATGAACCAGGAATATGATAAGGCACTTGTATCTAGAATATATAAAGGTCTTAACAACTCAACAACACATAACTAAGTTAAAAAAAATAGACAAAGAGAATAGGCATTTGTCCAAATGGAGAAGTAGATATTTCTTTAAAGAAGATGTACAGGTAGGTTGTGAGTGAATAAAAAGATTCTCAACATCATTATCCACCAGGGAAATGCAAATAAAACCACAATGGGATCACACTTCATACCCACTAAGATGGCTAGAGTGGTAGAGACAGATAATAACAGGACTTGATGAGGGTGTGGAGAGATTGGAACCCTCACACACTGCTAATGAAAATGGATAATTTGCAGCTGTTTTGGGAGTCAGTTGGGCAGTTCTTCAAATGATTAAATACATGTGATGAAGCAATTCCACTTCTAAGTACATACCTAGGAGAAATGGAAGCATATGTCCACTCTCTGCTCAACTTGTGCATGAATATTTATAGCAGCATTTTTCATGATAGCCAACAAGTAAAAACAACACAAATGTACATCAGTTGATGAATAGATAAACACAATGTAGTTTTCCATACAATGTAATATTATCTGGTAATAAAAAGGAATGAAGTATTGATACTTGTTACAACATGGATAAACTTTGAAAAAAAATCAGTCTAAGTTAAAGAAGTCCATCACAAATGACCACATATTGCATGATTCCATTTATATTAAATGTCCAGAATAAGCAGTAAAGTAGATTAGGGGTTGCCTAAGGCTAAGATAGTTGGGAAGAAATGGGCAGTGACTGCTAATGGGTAAGGGGTTCTTTCTGGAGTATGAAAATACACTAGAATTAGATACTGATGATGGTTACAGAACTCTGTGAAAATACTACCAACCTTTAAACTGCATACTCAAGTGGATAAATTGTATGGTCCATAAAACATATCTCAAAAAAGTGTTATAAAATAAGATAATTGTCTGCTATTAAAATTTCATAATCTTTAGATCTGTGTTTCAGAGCCTCCTTGGAGCTTTCTAAGGTAACAATTGCTCTTTTATCTAAATAGCTTAAAAGAGATAGTTTTACTCTATTATACATATATAATTTCATCCTTTCCTTTCTTCTCAGTAGTAAAATTTAACCAAAATTCATTTTTAACTACTTTATCTTATGATACGCTCCATAGAGTAATCATAACTTTAAGGCGATACCCTTTTTTATACCATTTGATTCTTTAACACGACTGTTTAATCTGTTTGCTTCTTAGAAATTCTGGGAAGAATCTCAGTGTGAACTCGCCCACATTCTCCGCATCTGCTCCACCATTCCCCTGGTCGAGCTTCCATCGTTTATTTCCTGTCTCCCTAATAGGACTCCCCGCAGCCTCTCTGGCTTTGCTCCAGTCCACTCCCCGCACTGAAGCTTGAATTTTTTCAAAATGCCAAGGGAATTGTGTCATTTCCCAGTCATAGAATTCTGTAGTGCCTCTTGACTTAAGTGCCTCATGTCCTTAAGATAGACATGAAAGTCTTCTGGGCAATTCGTAAGGCTCCACAGGGTTGGACCTTGCCCACCTTAAGGCCCCATCTGCTACTACTCTCCTTTCTGCTCATCCATTCCAGTCACACAAGCCCCTTTTTGTCACAGAAAACACATGCTTCTGCCATCAGCCCACCGTACGGCTGGTTCCCTGCATCTGGAGCCCTCTTCCCCACTCACCCTTCAGGCTGTTGGGTATCTCCTGCTCTGTGTGTCAGATTTCCGCCTTGGCACTGCGTGCCTTTCTGCCATGGCCCCTGCCTTCATTTGCGATGATACCTTTATCACTAAAGGGATAGCAGGTGGTGTGAATCAGCCACTGCACTTCAACCCACTGTACCACAGCACATCAAAGTATGTCCTGAATGACTGGCTTGGTGTGGGGGAGAGAGGAGAGGTCCCTCAGGGGGAATGACATTGTTGATAGCATTCAGGTGGAGGTGGGAGCTGTTTCTAGGAAGGGAATGAGGTTAAAAGAGCAGATACCAGGGCACACAGGCACAGAAAATATTGTGTTTAGGAAGAAGCAGGAGTCCAGTGTGGCTGCCACTGGGACATGGGGGCAAGTGGTGAGTGCTGGGTGAGGCGGGAAACAAGGCAGGGCTGATGTTGGCAGGTTAGGCTGGTGAATAATGGAAAGTCTCTGGGGATTTCTAACAGGAAAATTATTTGAACAGACCTTTGTGCTGGGAGGATGGCTGGGGAGAAAGGTAAAGGATAGACTAGAAGGGTAGAGGCTCAAAGCAGGGAGACTGGTCCCAAGAGGGAAACAGATGGAACCATGAGGCCGGGTTACATGCCCCATTATGTGAGCTACATGTAGGGGCTACTGGTAAACCAGCAGTGGGAGCCATGAACAGCCAGGCCCTGCTGTTCAAGAACTAGGTGATTCCAGCCTCAGAAAGCAGCCAGGCCTCTGGGCAGATATCCGAGTACCTGTTAGCCATCCTATGAATAAAGGAAGAGAAAACATCTTTTCTTGTTAGATTTTATGAAATGTCTATCTTGTTTCTAAAGAGGGTAGTATTTACAGACAAGAATTCAATTATACAACTCTATTTCCTTTGTTATCTCTCTTCCCAAGAACACCGTAAAACAAAGTGACAGAATTACTCAGTATTAAAATTATACAAAGTTTATTTTATAAGCAGCTGAGATGGTGGTCATTAAAATGACGACCTTAAAAATATGCATATATTCACTAGGCTTTGTATAACTCATCTTTCCTACAGGGTGGAAGGTACGTCTAAGTTCAAATTAGTATGAGTCAATACATTCCATCATGGTCAGCTATTAAAACAGTCTATTCTCAGGTAGTAAAACTTAGTTCTCGTCAACTTACCACCCTTCTCCTGTTTTCTCAGCACAGACTAGACCCGTGGTTACAGCAGCAGCCAGGGAGCCAGAGTTGGTGAGTGGTTTCTTGTTCCCCACTCTCCCAGCCCCTTCCTTTGCTTCTCTGGTGTTGGGGAGCAGATGGGGGGTGGGGGCAGGGATAATGGTGTGATTCATGCTCATGAGTCTATAGGCTCAGCATGGATTGGTGCAGGTCTGGAATACTTCATGGAAGAGATTCAGCTTCTAACAGTTTCCCTGGGTTTTGGTGGTTGCTTGTCAAGCTCAGCCATATTTTTCCTTTAAGGCCTAAGTTGATCTCCCATCACAGTCCTCAATTCTTTGACCCAGATTATGATCATTTTCATCAGATTTACCCCCCTTGTCTTATTCTGGAAACTAGAGATGTCACCAATGAACTGGAAGTTGACCAAGTCCTGGATCCCTCTGTGATGGGCTGTGACCCAACACCCTGCTCTTCTCTCCCATAGCACCAGGGCAGGAGATGTAACCCTGGTGTTGGGTAAACTGCCAATCAAGTAAAAAATACTAGGTCCCTCTCCTTGCAGATACAAGTGGATTTTATGCAGGATGACCATGAGGACTCCCTTCCCTGGCACTGGGGAAGGAAGTACCTTTACCCTTCTGAGAAGAAAAGGAAGTGTCCTTTCATAAGCTTTAATATTTTGTCAAATTTTGGGTAATTGTCTTATAACTTTCATAGTAAAGCTGTCAACCTTTGTCAGCATCCCTCACCCCAGGGCATGTGGGAATCTCAAGCAGAGAATGGAGCCTTTTCTGAACTAGATTCTGCAGACTTTAGTGACTTTCTTCATAATGGGCAGCATGTCTATTACAGTCCTGCCTTTTAAAAAATTAATCTCAGGGGAGCAGACAAAAGTCCTAAGCAGTGTCTCTCACTATAAGTAGGTGAAACCGCTCCCACCTCTTTCTTTAGAGATTCATTTAAATTATCTAGTGGTAATCTTTCAAAATTGCTCTTCTGACCAGGTGGATTCCTGCACCTTCCATGTCTAGAGGAAGGGTTCTCTTCCATCTATTAGTCCTCTCTGTTGTGAAATATTTTCTTTTGGTCTTTTTTGTGGTCCTCTTTCCACAATCACCCTCTTCAGGAAGTCTTTCTTTTTAACCATTCTTTCTGTGCTTTGGCTTGATCAATACACATTTCATTTACACATATTTAGTCCCCTATTCATATCCCCACCAGTTTGTAAACTCACCTGAGGGGGAAAATGGTGTTGATCTCATCTTTGTATCCCTGGCATTTAACACAATGCCAGAAACACAAATCGATGCTTAAATGTTTGAAGTGCTGAGTTATAAAAACCAATTCTAAGCTGTTCATTTCAATGTGCTGGGACAGGAAGGACAAATAGCATTACCTTGAGGACTAATTCTGATCCATTTGTGATTTTTTTTTTTGACAGTTGTGTTGAGAGTCATTAGTGCCAGTCTCTATGGGTGATCAGCAGCAGCCCCTAAACCCAGAAGACAGGAGTTCTCACATAGTATCAAAATACATCTGAATATTATTTTAAAAGACATGCATTTTTGTTACTTTTGAGTGGATGCTCTCACTATTGATAGGCTAAGTGTGGCGTAAGGGACGACCCACTTCAATAACTAGATTTACATTCAGATCTCAGCAGGGTTGGTCTTTGCATAGGTGGTAACTGGGTTGTACAGAGGTGTGTGCTTATGTGTTTTCCTGAGTACTTAAGCACTCCGTTCGAGACCTTATGTATACTGTCACTTCACAGATATTTCTTTTGTACATGGTGGAAAGACAATGCTAGCCCACCTCCTTCCTGAATTATGGCAAATTCTAAATGGATGAAGTCAGAATTAATGAGGTTCATATTTTTGTCATTTATTGACAGAATTTTGTGTCTTTTTGTCTCTGTGCTTGGTCTTTGCTTTCTTTATGAATGTCCATGTTAGTTAGTGTTGTCCGTTTTTTAAAAAGAAAACTACAAGGGTTCAGAGACAGACATCATTTTAACTTCTTCCATTGCCATTAGAGGCAATGAAGAGAACAGTGGACTCAAGAGTAAAGCTGCTGGTGTCAAACTCTGCTCTATAATGTACCACTGTGGGCAAGTCTTTGAACCTCTCTAAATCTGAGTGTTTTCATCTGTTAAAAAAAAAGTTAATAAGGATGATAAATCAAGATAAGATATATAAGTTGCTTTTTTAAAAAAAATCATAGTGTCTGGCATATAGTAAATGTTAGCGACATTTATGATAGTAGCATTGGATCAACTCATTGTAATACTGTGCACATTAGCACTAGATAAGTATTATTTGAATATTATGAAATAGTAGTAAAATAGCAATTCTCAGCTGGAGTTGATTTTTTTCCGCCAGGGACATGTGCCAATGTGGAGAAATGTTGGTTGTTACAACTGAGGAGGAGGTGCTACTACTAGTATCTACTAGGTAGGATCTGGCGATGCTGCTAAACATCCTACCATGTACAGAACGGCTTCCAGCAACAAAAAGTCATGTGGCCCACAGTCGAGGAACTCTGTCATAAACCCGTGAGATTGCCTATAGGAGGTGCTGTAGGAATCCTGGAATATGCAAATGTATCTAAAGCTGCTACATTTTTCTTGTTTAATATTAAAGGTTAACAGATCATTACCTTCTCTATATAGTTATTTATTGCTAGCAGGTGCTACCTGAGGAATTGTTTTAATGACTTAGGAAAATTTTGTTCAATTGCTTTATGGGTTTGAAATGTGCTTCTCTGTTATTCTAGTGGAATCATCCTCATGGAGTAAAATTTTAAAATTAAATCATTGGGCACAAGAGGTCTATCTGACTTAGTGCTGCTCATATTTATTGTGAATTTTTGATAATTGCCAAATTGTCCATATACAGTGGAATCAAAGAAGAGAGAAGTTATTTGTTTATACCCCCATTTTTTGGGGGGCGGCAAGTCACAAAACAATACAATTCTGTTTCTTAAAGCAAGACCCAAAGAATCCTGCTCCGAACACCAAACATTCCAGTGCCAGGAGATTCTTGCATTCCACCTGAGATATGCTGAGTTAGAATCTTTGAGAGATAAGGTCAGGGAATCAGTCTTTTCCAAATGGTTCCGAATGATTCAAAGCACTTTGATGTTTGAGAACCACTGGAATACAACATGGAAGAGGCGTCAAAGGGTAGCAGGCAGAACTGCATTTCTGTGGTCTTATTTTTCACATCAGGCATTATGTGAGCCTGGATTAGAATGCATATATCCCCAGAGCTCTTTGGTTTAGAATTTTCTTTTCTTTTTGCCCTGAAATGTCCTTCAAAGTATTTCTGCACCTAAAGGTATTAGTTCTATATTCAATAAAGGAACCCGCTGTTTGAGCTCTTGATGAAGCTGTGGACAAAGGCAAGCTGATTCTACATTTAGAAAGTTCTGTGGTGCTGAGTTTATGACAAATTCATTCTTGTTCCTCTTAGAACTGCCAGGGTTTGTAAAGCAGAGAACAGTTTACTGGGTAAAATTTAGGATTATTTATGTGTCCCCTAGGAAAGATAATATATCTAAAAGCACATTTTTCTTCCTTCTTCACACATCAGTTCTTAAGTTAAAATAACATCACACCTTTGGTTCTTATGTTATGACTTAGTACACCTTTCCAAGTGCCAGTGTAAAGTCTACTGATGCTAATTGCTAATAGGAATTATATGTTTTGAGAGGAGAGTGATAGGGGGAGCAAATTAACTCAAACTTAATTTGCATTCCCTTGCCAAGTTTGAATTGGACCAATTTGCAAACTGAATTATCTCTGTAGCCTTGATAGAGTTTATAATAATGCTGAAAGTTTTCTTAACTTATGGCCATCCTTTTTTAATAAAGACACATTCACAGCTGCAGTCTTGGTGCCTCGTAACATATTGCTAATAATTGGGCTAATAAGATGTTAAAGTTAATTAAAAACATGGGAAAACCCATAAAGTCTGATGCAGCTCAAACCAGTTGCTGACCAAGCAAAAATGTAAAGAGAGAAGGATAAAACTGTTCATTAGTGACTTACCAATGATGATCCTTTTAATTTTTTTGGTAAAAAGTGACCATTCTTGCATTTCCCTTAAAATAATTGATAATCATTTAATAGAAAAAAATATTCATTACCTATGACCTCATTTCTTTTTTTAAAATAGATTTTCCTAAATCTCTATGTCACTGAGGTGATATATAAGTACACTATCATTTTGTAAATTTGTTGTCCATGAGAATCTGTGGCATGTTCAACACCACTTCATAGTCCAGAGGGAACCTGAATGCTCTAGCCTGGCTCTCCTTGTCCAGCTGTAATTCTCACAGCCTCTCTTAATACGAGGACTCCAGGACCAACATGGTGAATAGTAACATAATCCTTGTCTGACTTTCCCAAGGTCCTTCAAGCTTCTCCATTACAAGCCTGCCTCTTGCATTCCCTGTGTGTGGTTTTATAACAACTAGTTCTTCCTGCAGCTTTGTACAGAGGGGTAGCCCTAGTTCTCCTGTGCGAAGGTGCAGGTGTTCCATAATGGAAGGCGGGGCAGTCTTTGGAATGCATGCTGATTTCAATATGCCATCTGGAAGAACAACAGAAGGGATAGATCCCCACTGTTAGTGCTATGTAGCCATTTGTAGATGGTAAAATCCTGATGCCTCTGCCTGATTTTTGAGCTAATTTGAAAGACTGCTTGTCTTCAAGTCCCTCAGAATATTATATTCTGGCCTAGGATATTATTTGGAACTCTGAAGTTATTTTTTTTCTTCTGGAAAGGTTCTACATAATTACTCTGAGCACTAGATCCAGACTGTCCTCCCATAAATCATGCTAGAGTCTATACTGATAATTTCTAATTTTGGTATTCTTCTTTAGTAACTTGGACCCTTAAAAGAAACACACACATGATATTCCATGTGAGCTTACATTTAATTTAGGTAATCTACATTTTGAAATACCATCTTCATCCTTTCACTCCCCTCCTCCCCATTCAGTGAGTGTGAAATTGTTGGTAGATCAATAATGGGCTTTTGCATGATAATCTATATCTACTTTTCACTTATTAGGTGCATATTTTATTTTCTAGCATCCGATTCTGATCTGAGCAGCTCTTGGTGCCATTCTCAGGGCATATCAGTTGTGGCAGAGGCAGCCTGTGGCCTCCCAATGGGCATTCTCTCCTTCTATGGAAACGTGTGCTGTAATTGCTAACTTTTAGCCTGGCCTAAGGCCGCTTGAAATAAAACTTCCCTTACAACTAAGGATTGTTGTGGAACTAAATTCTGGTCAATGTTGAGGGCCAGTCAACTCTGCAAAGTATCGTTAAAGAGAACCAATATACCTTTCCCCTCTCCCTTTTTCATCCCTGCCAGCTGGAATGTGATGGCTGAAGCCGGAAGCCGGGGCACCCATCTCAGACAGGGGTGACTGAGGGATGAAACTGTGGACTGGGGAGCAACAAGAGAGAAGGAACCTGGGCCCCCGGCACTGCTGAATGCCGTATAGCCCTGGACCACCTCATCCCAACTTTTTTGAGATATATAAATAAATATTATCTTGCTTATTTCAGTATTTCCATTACTGCAAGTAAAACGGAATACTACATACTTTGTTTCCTTCAGTTCTCAAAAACTTCTTTAGAAACCAGCTCCTTACTGTTTGGAATTCTTTCAAAAAAGCCTACATCCTATCACTTCACAGTTTGTTAATAGAATGAATGAACATGAGACCCTGAAGCATTATAATACATTGACTTAAATAGTCCCTAAAGGGTAACTGACTGACACCATAGTCAATGTAAAGTTTCCCATATTGAAATATTTTTCCTTAAGCCTGAGGTTGGGAGGAAAATGGATCAGAAATTTGTCTAGCTTTAGTTGTGTTTTATGGGCACTGTAAAACAGAGGTTGATCTTTTTATGGGAAGGAAAGATTGATCTCTTTATATGAAAGAAGGGAAGAAAAAAATCATGTGTTGATATCTTTTTCAATTTTGTTTAAATCAAGTAAGAGTTCTACTAATCACCAACAGAGTCAGATAGTTACTGAGTATTATTATTAAGTATCTTATTCAAGAGTCTATACAAAGGCTCTGTACAGGCAATAAGACAGGGGACCTATTTTCAAAGAAGTAAAAATGTAGTCTGTGGATGTCTTAGCTTAGGTTCTTCTGAAAAGCAGGCTCTGACATAAGGATTTAGAAACTAGTAGTTTATTTGTGAGATGATCCCAATAAGCATGGGAAGGAAGGAAAGGGAGGTAACTAAACAGGTCAATGTCCTGAGCAACTAGGGCACAATCATGTTAAGACTCTTCTGAGGAACCAGGTGGAGCGTAGCTCAGCATCTGCCCACCAAGGGGGAGGAAGCTGGGGTATCATCCACCAACTCTCTTCCTTCATTGATGGAGTGTTGCTCCTGATGATGTTAACTCATTAGCCTTTCTGGGCCGTCTTGTGCGTGGCCTGAGAACACTGCTGGGGACAGGTAAGAGAGGCAAGCGCTGGGGATAAGAAACCATGAGCATGTATAGGAATTGGGCACTAAGCTGCAAGTGACTTCTGGGATCGTCCAAGGGGCTGTGAAGAAGGCACCAACATCTAAAACAGTCCCGTAATTGAACAACAATTTGAAAAAAGAAAATAAAAGAATCTGCAAAATAAAAAATAAAAAACCAAAAACAATCCATCCCCTGTACTGTTTAGTCCACTCTGTCTTATCACATAGAGAGAGTGGCCACTGTAAGCCCACATAATAAATGCTTGATAGTATAATCTTCGGATTTCTAAGGGAGGGCAGGTCACTGTGGGCCGTTGTGGTGAAGGAGGGGTTTATGTATAATATGAAAATCACTTTAGCCTTGAAGGCTGATCAGGATTTAAATAAGACGAGAGAAGAGGAGGAAATACCTACCAGAAGTGAAGTATGTCATGGGCAAGGGCTTGGATATAAAAATGTGAAAAGTATAATCAGTGAGTTGGTGGCTGGAGTTCAAAGGTCTAGAGTGGGAGGTAAAGGTGGAAAAGTATTAAGGAATTAAAAAAATTTTATTGAATTTATTGGGGTTACATTGGTTCATAAAATTATATAGGTTCAAGGTGTACAATTCTATAATACATCGTCTGTATATTGTATTGTGCGCTCACCACCCAGAGTCACGTTTCTCCCCATCGTCACTTCCCCCCCTTTTACCCTCTCTTCAGGGACCTTATAATTCCAACTAAGTGTTCTGGCATGACTTCTTGCCAAGACATTCTTTTCTATTTAATGGGACTAAATTTATATATAATTAAAATTTCTAGTCCCAATTTAATGGAAAATATTATGTGCTCTTACAGGGGTAATTTTAAAGCAACTGTTCCAAACTTTTTAAAAATTCTATCATGGTAGACACAGAAAAAGTGATGTTAGAATGCAGCATATACTCCTAGATAGGATGTTTCTAATTTCCTGTATGTTAACTCCACCCTTTTTTCTCTAGTTCAAAGACGCCTATCAGAATGCAGGTACGCAACAAGAAAGACATTAGTATGATTGAAAACAACCTAATTCATTAAAAATAAAATACTTTTCAGAT
This sequence comes from Pteronotus mesoamericanus, assembly GCF_021234165.1. Classification (NCBI taxonomy): domain Eukaryota; kingdom Metazoa; phylum Chordata; class Mammalia; order Chiroptera; family Mormoopidae; genus Pteronotus; species Pteronotus mesoamericanus. Next base: position 6,104,522 of record NW_026555277.1, read on the forward strand.
GTCGGTTCTTTAATGATTATGGAATAACAAATTATTTGTGGTGCACTTCAACACTGGTTGTGACATCCCAGTGTCTCTAATGAGGTGGATGATGATTATTGCTTTAAAAATCAAGGTTGCAAATGAGGGACCTGCAGGTAGAAGTCACTGGCAGACTTTCTGTGATTGTCTCACAGTGTTGGTCTCAAAGAGATGGAGGAGAGGATCCCTATGAAACGAAGGCAATGGCAATGAGCTTCCTCCATAGAACCAGGAGTCCAAACCCAGGCAGTCTTGCCAACTGTGCTGCAAATATCCTTGCACTCCTACATTCCCATGGGGCCCTGGCGGCAGCTGAGGCATAAGGCTGCCCCTCGAGGGGCCTGCTCTCTCCAGTACATCCCTCCAGGCCTCCTTCACTCTTGCTTTACTTGAATGGTCTGTAGGTATTGAGTGTGAAATACCACCTTTAGTGAATGAAAAGGACCCCTGGTTTCTGGAGACTCCAAGAGCCAGCTCGTTGGTGCTTGGTCTGGGAAGCTGAGAGATCGTGTTCTCCATTGATACTTAGGCAATTGCTAGGTAATCTCAATTAGAGCTTCTTTAACTGCAAAGTTCTTTGTATCTTAGTGAAGACTATTTTCTACCTCCATAATTCTTCTATCAAACGTACTTTTCTGTCTCATGAGCCATTTTTTCCCCTCTCTATGAGGATGTAATGAGCATGGTTAAGGCACCTTCAGTTTGCAAATGCTAGTTAAGGTCATCTAAATGTTAAGACAGGATCAATTTTATTGGTTGATTATCAGCTGGATTAGTAGCCTTTATGTATCCAACGAACAACAGCTATTTCTTGAGAAGTGTGGTTGACCAGGCATGGTTTTAAGTGCTGAGACTACAACAACGAACTCCACAGAATGCCCTGCTCTCAGTAAATGTACGAGTATGTTCTAGCTGGAGAAGTACTGTCACAGACAAATAGATATTTAATGTGTCAAATGCTGAAGTACTAGGAAGAAAGCAAAGCAAGACAGATGGAGGATGGGAGGTACGCGGTTTTATGCAGACTGAGGAAAGGCCTTTTTGAAGAAGTGGTAAACCAGAGCCTTGAAGGACCTGCAAGGGGGATGGTATGCAGAGATTTGAGAGAAGAGTTTCTCAGTTGCAAAAAACAGTAAATTCAGTGTCCTGAATTTGGTGTGTGCTTGGATTTAAAAAAAAAAATTATTAAGGAGGCCATTGTGGATGGAGCTCTGTGAAAAGTCAATGGGAAATTTGATTGGAAAGGATCATGTAGTGCTTGAAGGCAAGAATACAAAATTTGAATTGTGTTCTGAATGATGGGTTTTGAGCAAAGAAGTGACCTGATATGAATCATTATTCAAAGAGATTATTCAGACTCTATGGGGGAAACAGTTGACGACAGTGGACATGGGGAGACCAGTTGGGAAGCTCTTGCAATATGGTGGCTTGGGTTTGGATGGTAGCAATGAAAGCGGTGAGAAGAGGGTAGGGCTGATAGGTTTGCTGAGGGGAGGCGTGATGTAAAGAGAAGCATCAGCATTGGTAGATCCTGAGGTGGAGAATACTGCAGGAAAGGAAGTTTTGGGGGTGCGTAGGGGTGGAAATCAAGAGTTCAGTTTTAGATGTGCTAACTTTGAGATGCTCATTCAACTTCCAAGTGGATATATAACAGATAGGCATTTTCATATACGAGTCTGACATTCAGAAGAGAATCTGAGGATGAAGAATTAAATTGGGGAGCCATCAGTATATTAAAAACCTATGGAACTGAATGAGATTATATTTGAAGTGAGCATGCATAGAAAAAAGGTCCAAACTCTGTGCTCTGGGGGAAAGGCTGAGAATAGATGAATGGGTTCAACTCAGCTTTGGCTTAGGCAAGAGCATTTTCAGTGGCTGAGGAAAGCCTGAGTGAAAAGAAGAATTGAGAATGGGAGGGAAAAACATGGAAGCAGTGAATTTGGACCATCCTATAGCAGGGAACAAGAAACAGGAGAGGGAGCGATGGCCGGCCATATGCTCCATAACACTTCAGGCTTTCTCATTCCTCATGTTCACCTGCAGACCCTAAGGTGTGGTTGGGGAAATTATGGCATGTTTTATGTATAAGTCACACATCTGCAGTCATCTTTTTCTTTTTCCTGTTCGCTACTACTCTTGCCTTTCTGACTCCGGGTCCTTGTCACTGTTCCCTGTGCACTGCTTCAGGGCTGCCTGGGCCAGCCCACTATTGTCACTCACACGCTAACACTGACCCACCTTGACTAATGTCATCCCTTGAGCATCTGTTTCTGTCTCTGTCTCTGTCTCTCCCCCACTGCTGATACAGGTAGGGGTGTTGTCTGTATCTTGGCACCTGGCTGGCACAGAAAGTTGGCTCCATAAGGGCAAGGCTGCCTCTTAGAAATGAGACTTACTGGTTTGGTTAGCCTTTGTAAGTCTAGCAAATCAGATTCATTTAAAAATGTCGGTTAACATGTTTATGTTTTCAGGCAAACAATTTTTGTCTCTTGTTTGAGTCCTTTTCATATGTTTGTGTAAGTCTTTAATTTCTGAAAAACTGAAAACATGCACATATAGAAAATGACTTGGAGCTAGATCACCTAACTTGCTTGTCTTGGTAGTCTGTCTGTGGTTTCTAAACATGTCTGTCCTTGTAAACAGAGTTCTCTAGGCAAGAATTTCAGAGGAGATACTGCTGGATAACTCAGGTGTCTAGTATTTTTCTCTCTCTCCAATTCTTTCCTCTCTGGACATCTTTCTAAGGTGGCAGTTCCAAGTCTGAGGCAGAAAACAGACAAGACTTTCTCCATTTCTCATGCTGACCAGATCCACAGGAGTAACTTCATCTCAAAAAGAGATGGGTCTTTAATGAGTATGGATCAAGTGGCCCCTTCTGTAAAGGCAGCATTTTAGGCTCTGTTAGTGGTACTGCTAAAACTCTTCAAAGTGATTCTTGCTGAACTCGCTGAAGGCTGATTTTGAAGATAAGGGAAGTTATACCTGTTATTTTCCCTACCATAGTTTATAATCCATCTCTTAGGTCTCCCTATCTTGAAGTTTTTTTTAATATTAGTTTTAATTTTTCCCCACTTGAAAGGAGTGTTATGAGTTCTATAGCTTATTATTAATTAAAATTTATAGTTTAAAAATAACTTTTATAAATGGTAATTGTTTATTTTCACTACACCATTTGAGAAAAGAGCATACAAAGACTCAAATTATCCAAATTCTTCTAGGATTATAGATTAAAATATAGACTCAGATGACCTTTGCAAGTCCTATTAGTCCTTTTCAAGCTCTTTACCGAGGAGACTAGTTGTTTAGCTTATTCATCAAAAAAAAAAAATGCCCATTTACAAAATGGGCATTGTGTTATATTAGCAAATGAAGCTGCAGTTTCTTGCTTTCTAGAAACACCAAATTCAACCTTTCTTTCCCTTTAGTTGAACAACTTTTCCTTCTGTACTTACCTTCAAATGTTCTGTAATTATTCTCCATATTATTAGGCAGCTCTGAAGTACTTCTCTTTCTAACAGGAAATATGCAAATGAAAGCCTAATGTTTAGACCTTTGTCCCTGGTGCTCCACTAGCTTAAAAACTGGCATTGCTGAGGGAAAAGTACGTATCAAGCGTGTGTAACATTAAGACAAGTGAGCCAACTTGCAGCAGATACACCAGGTTGCTGCTCAGACTGCAAGTGCAGACAGGGGCACCGTGGATGAGGAAATGAACCAGGAAAGGGTCTCTCTCAGCCACACAGGAGGCCAGAGAGAATGTTGCCCAAGCCCAGTAGCAAGCCAGCTCCTACTGCTCAAGAAAATCCCCAACCCTATTATTTAACAAGCTTCTGAGGTTTTTAGTGAGCAATACAACTTAATAAATGGATGATAACCAAAGAGGAAAGCAACACTCTCAACCCAGACTTGAAGAAACCTGAACCAGCCAGGCCAGTTTATAATTACAGTGTGTGCTGTAATTAAACGAGCAATTTATCAGAACTTGACAAAATTTGAATTTCAGTGCAGAGACTTAGAAGGAAAGTTTTTCTAGTCTTGAATGACTGACTCCATTTTCCTTGCTAAATTTCATTTAAGTTCTGGGTCCAGAACAACAACAACAAAAATTTAATTGTCTCCTTTCAATGTAAGTGATTAGTAAGGGAAACAATACATTTGTTTTTGATATAAATCAAACCCATCGGAAACCAACGTCATGTGGCTCAATTTATTTCCCCAATGTTTGCTTTGTTTTGGCCTCTGTGACCTGTGAGTGGGCACAGAATTCAGACTTATCCTACACTTCATTTTTAGCAACGATTTTTATTGAATATGCATGACAATTTTCTTTCTAACACAAAGGTATTTTCTATTTAGTATCATGAAAGGATGTGAATATTTTATGCTAAATGCCACACTGAAGGTTAAAAAAAAGATGGAAAACCATAATAAAGTTAGATAATTGGTATGAAATGAGTGTTTAATCTAATGCTTGACACTTTTTCCAGGTTGTTTTGTGTCTGTGATATGAACTATTACTTTGTGTAATTCTTTAGGGCATTTTTACCAAGATCAGTGTATTGATTAGTAAACTCTTTTTGCTCATTTGGGATGTGGGTGCACACAGCTTAAGAATGGGCAAAAACTGCACCACGTGTTAGGACTTCCAAATCTTACTGATGTAGTAATAAAATCGAGAAGCCCTAAAATAATACTCCTTACCCCACCATCGCTGAGATTAGCCCTACTTTCAAATTCAAAATAAGATCTTGTTGACAAACCAAAAGGAAGTTAGGAGCTCATGAGTCCTAGTTAAGTTAATTCAAACTGAAGCTTACTATAGCAGGAATGTAATATGGAATTTCCAAACACAGCTTTAGATCTAAATTTCATTCTATGATTAGAAATTATTTTAAAGTAATCTCAATGAGACTATATAATAATATTAAAATGTAAAACATAACTGGGAAGTGATATGATTACATTATAAGAATTAAATAACATGCATTTTCCCAATTATACTAGGAAAAACACATGCTAACTTGCTATGGGACCCACCCAAAGTCCATTCACTGAAGAGTCTTCTTGTAAAGAGACTTGCCCCAAACCATTTTCTAAGTTTTATCTTTTATAAACTTTTTCTGTACCTCTTTTGATGCGTCTTTCTTTTCTCATAGAATGAATGCACTCACCAGCATGCAGCCAAAGTCAGGGAAACACCAAAAAGATGTAAAATACAGACTCTGTCCTCCTCAAGTTTACATTCTGGTTGGAGATACATGCACAAGAAATGTTTGAAGTGACTGTGTGAGTGGATGTTTGAATTGGTCCTGTAGTACCTAGGATACCAGGCAGAGGGTGTGATTGGAATGTGTGAAAAAGGTGAGGAAAAGTTAGGATTTGATGGGTGAAGGAGATCTGAAAGGAGTGGAGAAGATAAAACAGATTGGAGACATGACATAAATAAAAGTGAGAATAAGAGAATGAGCTCAGAAGGTATTCATTCAATAACTTTTATTGAGAGCTTCAGAAAAATATAGCAGTAAATAAAGATGTGGTGTTGGCTGTCATGAAGCTTCCATTCCAAGGGTTATGTGGTAGGCAATAAAAAATAAACAAGGTTATTTTAGATTGGGAATGTGCCATTAATGAAATAAATAGGTGAAGGGGTAAAGACAGACGGGTGAGGGTTTGTGCTTCTCAAACTTTTAATGTGCTTACGGATCCCCCAGGGCTCTTATTAACATTTTGATTGTGATTTGGAAAGTCTGGGGTGGACCTGAGAACCTGCATTTTCTAAAAGATCCCAGGTGTTAGCAATGCCACGGGTTCACAGACCACGCTTTGAGTAGCAAGGCTTCAGATGGTATGAACTGAGACTCTTGAGGAAATAAGGTTGGTTGGAGCACAGGAATCCTGGTAAAGTGGGGTTAAGAGGAAGATTTGCACCATACTGGGAGGGGGGCTGGTCCTAGAATGCCAAGATTAGGAGTTAGGACTTTAGAAGCAAGGCTAGTATTGAAGAATGTCTAATGTGGCAGGCACATACATGATGGATTTCAGCAGGCCTGTCAACCTATCAATGGCAAGGCACACATAGAAAATGATGCTGTCACTGCACAGTGGGAAAAAGTGGGCTCCTGCTTGGAGACATCTGGGTTAAAAGAACAAAAGACATAGGATTAGAGTGACCCAAATATGCCTGAAAAGCGCCTTGTTGATGGAAAGGAAGAAGTGAGCAGGAGAAACAACTAAACAGAGAACTTTTGTTTACAATTTTGTGAGTGTTTGGTTATACATTGTGAAGGAGATGGTTTTAGGGGTGGTGGGACATCAGGGACGCAGCCAGCAGGTGGTTGAACGTACATGACTGGCACTCAAGTGAGAGTTCTGCCTAGCAGTTAAAGATTGTTTAATCAGGCCTTAAGAGCGTAAGATGTGGAAATAAGTAATTTCTTTAATGGAAAAAGCATGAAGAAAGAAGAGCAGATTGTTAAGGCTGCTTTGGGGAATATTCACAGCCCATGGAAGAAAGGAGAGAAGTACATGGAGAAGGTGGGAAGGTGATAGAGAGATTTAAGAAGATCAGGAAATTGTCAGGAGTAAGTAGACCCTGTCCAATATGGGCACTGGACACCATGTGGTGATAGGACTGTCCTCATTGCCACTGTAGACAAGCCAACGGTGAAATCTTTGTTTCTCCTACTGCTTGCCTTCCTTCTCCCAAATGCTCCTCATTAGACCATATCCATGTGGTCCAACATTTCTCCCTGAGAAGGGCCTTCCATCTCTGTGGGGGAGGGGCAGGTGATCAGGAAGAAGCCAAGCTTGGACCAGTACTGGACCTGACCTCACACAGCTACTACAGGCCCAGAACCCCACAGGTCTCCCCAGGATGCACTGCTGATCTGAACGCACGCCAGAGGAGGGTGGAGGAGAGGGGTCCGGCCTTTGTCTTTGCTTGTATTATGGAAAACTTGAGTCCTGAAGAGACTCAGCAATTTCTGAGAGAAAATTATACCTGTTATCAGTACACTAAGAATAAGAACCTACACTGTCTTGATTTTCATAGTGGGGATCTTTCCTTTGCAGCTAAGGTAAATAGTGCCACGTGTTAAATATAGAGGCTGTATGTAGCCTGTGTTGTTTCTGAGTCGATGTGAGCCTTGGTTTTTGCATTCATTGACATTATTCTTTAGCCTTTCTGGATTCAGGACAGAAGGTGACATTTGTATATTTACTGTATTCTGCATGCTATGAATAGGGAAAAACTTTCAGTGACTATTTTGGGCAGCTCCACATTGAAATACTAGGTGGCAGTCTAACACTACCTTTGGGTATTTAGATCGGCCTGTCTGATTCTTGAAATGACATTTTAATGAGAATTAGGGATATTTTAAAAATGACTTTAATAGAGAGCTTTATAGAAATAAATAAATGATGTGTGTTACATTTTAAAATGCCTTTTCCCCAAACTCTGAATTCAATTGGATGTGTAATATGCAATTGAAAACTTAAGACTTAGAAAGATAAACAAAGGACATAGATATTTTTCATAGAAGAAATACATATGACAACAAACATAAGCACAAACTCTTAACCTCTAATAAGAAAGAAAATTCAAATTATATGAGAACGTTTTTATTACCTCTCAATTTATTGAGAATTATTTTCAAAAGTTCTTTCTAAAAGAAAAATTACAGTTGTGGTCAAAGATTTAGGTATAAGCATCTCCCTTGATGTTTTATTTATGATAATTTAAAGACATTCTTGCTTAGAAGGTGGTATTTCTTAAAATGGAATATTACACATTTTTAATTTATAAGACCTGACATTTTAGTTAGCCTCTAATGAAATTATATTAATTATGGCCAATTAATGTAAAAAATGCTAACACATGCTATTTAAAAACACAGTGAGAAGGAGTACAAGTTAACCCCTGCTGGAAGGACAGAGTTTGTTGTACAGTTTGGGAATAGTTAGGAGAATTGATCAGCTGTAAATATATTTAAGTAGGTCAGTTCTTGGGCTGATGGTGAAGGGGCAGAATTATAACCAGTGGATCACTGGGGGCTCCAGGTGGTTTTCAGACTCACAAGAGTGACTATGTCTGGAATGAATGCCACACCGAGGGTTGCCTTCAGTTCCTAGATGTCCCAGTGGCAACTAAGAAGGAAAGATGAGTTCAGAATATCAGAAGGAAACTCAAATCTCCCTCCCGAGTGAGTATTAAAATAACATCATCTGTAAATATTTTGCCACATTGACAAATGTGTTAATTTCTTCCTTAACACATTCTTTCCTTTGAAATATGCTTTTTTTTTTTTTTTTTTTTTTTTGTCGTCTATAGCAGATGATTACAACTGCCTGGCTTGTCATTTGTTTTCTGTAATGATATGGAATAGAGTAAGGAAAAATCAATAGGTTTGCCTGGCCCAAGAGGTTGCTTGTTGCATTCCACTAGAAATATATGAATTGGATGTTAAATTTATCTATTCACTTAATTTATTGATTCAATTTCTTATTGACTTAATTGTGGAAATAGTAGATAAAAATGAAGGAGACTTTTGGCAAAATGGTCTGACATCTTGACAACTGTAAAGTATGTGGAATATATAGACTCAATCTTGGAATCCAGTACCAATTATATATTCTTTAAAGACCTTAATTTTTGGATGAACATATTTAAAAAAGAAGAGCCACATATGGTTCCAAATGAAACATATAATTATCTAAGCAAAATAAAATGTCTTTTGTTGTCATTGAACACACCTGCAACATAACTTGTTGAGAACCTGGCTGGGTAATAACTTCTGCAATGATTATGCTTCCGGCAATTCACATTTATTTATATTTTTTCCTATAATTAACAGAAAAGCTACATCAAGATGCTTACTGATAATATTTTTCTAGATCCTGTCCTTTGATAAGGAAACAGACTGTGAGACCTCTAAGTTCTTTCTTCAAATTTACCATGATTAGAAAACACATCACTAGCCATAAGAAGGTTTTTCTGTACCACTGAGATGTTCAGGTATGTCCTATTTCCCAGCTCTCAGTCTGCTGATGAGGTCCCACCCTTCGTGTGAAATGACAAAGCTGCGGACCTATTGTGGTCATTTCCATGGAGAATCATATAATATTCCATGGGGGACAAATAGTGGCAATTGTCTCCCCCCACCCCTGTGTCCTGTCATTTCACAGATGAGCTTGCGCATTTGAGTGGTTTTCCAGTATAGGTCAAAACCTGCCTCCTCCAATGAGATGGATGAAACAACAGATTTTAGTACAATGGAACACAGAAGAGCTCATAATATTATTCATTGTTTTTAAAATTTGTATACTTGAAACAAGTGTTTAGTCTTCCCCTTATTTGTACAATTAATAAGGTGGGGGAGGTGGAAGAAAAGGAATTAGACGGATTTTAGTAAACCCAAATTTTGAGGGAATCTGGAACATTGGGGAGGGTAGGTGTTTGTATTTCATTTTTTTTTGCATTTTAGGTATTTCTTGTTAAAATTCTATTAGATTTACTGGAGTGACATTGGTTAATAAGATTATATAAGTTTCAAGTGTACAATTCTATAATACAGGATCTGTATATTGCATTATGTGTGTTTACCGCCTGATGTCGTCTCCTTCAGTCAAGATGTATTTGACCCCTTTTACCCTCTCTATCTTCCCCCACCTCCCTTCTTGTCTGGTACCAACCATACTGTTGTCTGTGTCTATGAGTGTTTTTGCATATCTTTTACAATTATGTTTCAGTGCAACCTGAGAGCATCTTAATAAAAAATGCTGATGTTTTGTAAAGGGCTGCAGAATTTCTCTCTTGTTTGTATGAATTTACTTACTTATGTAATCTTTGTGTCAAGGGCCTGGGTTATCTATTGTTCAGGGTTATTTCTTGCCTATGTTTCTACTTTTTCAAAAAACATAGGAGATGAGCTCTATTTGATTTCCTGATGTCTCAGTAACTTCAGAAGCTGTGGGATCCTGAAAGGACCACTTGATCCAGCCCTATCATTTTACAAGTGAGAAAAGCAAAGCCTGAGGATGCTTGAGTGTCTGTCCAAGGTCAATGGCAGGGCTGAGACAAAGATCAGAGTCTCTTACCTGCCTGAAGCGGGGTGATTTTTTCTACTTCATCATTCTTGCCTCCCAGGTATTTTCTTTTCCCAGAATTTTTCTCAAAAATTCCCAGAGTACCATAGTCATAGCACTTATAACTAACATAATTTTATATGTTTATAAGGGAGTATTTGATCAAAGTCTATCTCCCCTACTAGACTGTACACTGCATTGATTAGCATAGCAATTTTGTCTGCTTTTGCTGGCCATTGGCTTCCTAGTACCTGCACAATATGATATACATTGTAGGTATTCAGCAGCTCTTTTAAAAAAATGAATGAATGAATGAATGAATGAAGGTGAGCCTAATAGAGTTTTTATCCTGAGATCAAATTGGATGACAAGTTGGGCATACTATTGAGCTCTTAGGAAGGGCAGGCCAAACAGGTGGATGGAATGAGATGAATTCCATCACAGTGTTTTGTATAATCTGCCATGGCAAATAAAGCTCTAAAGACAAGTTGGTTTTCAGACACACAAAGCTAGAGTTACCATTTCTCCTTTTTGTAAAAAAAGAAGAGTTAACTTCAGAATTTTATGATATTTAATAGCCTATATGCAATCAAATGTATAATTTTAAGTGCACAGTTCAATAACTTTGATAAATATGTCATCCCCATGACCAGCACTACAATCAATGGAGATACTTCAGTCCATATCTACTGTCACTGTCTTTTTTAAAAATTTATAAATCATGTTTATTCTATTATAGTTGTCTCAATTTTTACCCCTTTACCCCCCTCCACCCATCCCACCCCCACCCCCCACTCCCACAGTCAATTCCCCACTCTGTTGTCCATGCCCATGGGTCATTCATACATGTTCTTTGTCTAGTCCCTTCCCCTTCTTTCTACCATTGTCCTCTTTCCTCCTCCCCTCTGGTCACTTTCAGTCTGCTCCATGTTTCCGTGCCTGTGGTTTATTTTGTTCTTTAGTTTATTTTGTTGAATAGAGTCCACTTATAGGTAAGATCATATGGTAATTGTCTTTCATCAACTGGCTTATTTCACTTAGCTTAATATTCTCCACTTCCATCCATGTTGTCACAAAAGGTAGCAGGTCCATCTCTCTCTCTCTTTCTTAAATGTAGATTGATTTTATTTATTTTTTTAAATGTCAAAGTTAATTATAAAATATTTAAAAAATTTAAAACCATTATGAAGACTCAGCAATTAAACCAACATGACACCAGCGCAGAAATAATCAAGTAGATCAATTAAATATAATGAACAATCTAGAGACAAATGTATATATCTGATTAATATATGTATGATTAAGTTGATATTTTGAATCAATGGGGGAAATAAGGCTTATTCCACAAATAAGGTGCATGGACCACTATTACTTGAAATGAAACAAGTATAGAGTCCTATTTCACACATTATACAAGAAATATTCAGGTGAGTTAAAAATCAATATGTAGAATCTAAGGAGTTTTTGAAGAAAATAGAACTAATATTTTTCATGACCTGAAGTAAAATATTCAACCCCAGAAGCTATAAAGTAAATATTGACAATATTAAGCATTGAACTATATAGTAACATATAGTTCAATATTGACTATATTAAACATTGAACTATATATTACTATATAGTTCAATTAAACATTGAACTATATAGTAATATACATATAAAAAAAGTTAAAGGACAACGAATAGAATAGAAAAGTATTTGCAACACATCTAAAACATGGTTAATAGGGTTTTTCTTTTTTAGGGAAAAAAGTTCTACAAACATTTAATCAATAAATGGGTAAAGAATACCAAAAGTCATTTAAAGTTTTTTTTTAAAAAAAAATAGAAATAGGCAAGAAATATCCTAACACAGGTTTAGTTTCAACAAATAGTAAAGGAACAATTCAAATAACATCATTGTCACAATCAGATTAATGAGTATTAAAAATATTGGTAATATCAAGTATTGGGAACTCTGAAAGGAACTGGGTATTCATAGAAACTTTTTCTTCATCTTAAAGCAGGCCTTTTAGTATATTTTGCAGTGCTGGTTTGGTGGAGGTGTATTCTTTCAGCCTTCTTTTGTCTGGGAAACTCCTTATTTTGCCTTCCATTTTAATTGAGAGCCTTGCTGGGTAAAACAGTCTTGGTTGCAGGCCTTTGCTCTTCATGACTTGGAATATTTCTTGCCATTCCCTTCTGGCTTGTAGCGTTTCTGTTGAGAAGTCAGATGCTAGCCATATCAGGGCTCCCTTATATGTTATTACCTCTTTCTCTCTTGCTTGCTTTAGGATTCTCTGTTTGTCTTTGATATTTGCCATTTTAATGCTGATGTGTCTTGGAGTGGGCCTCATTGGGTTCCTCTTGAATGAGACCCTCTGTGCTTCCTGGATTTGTGTGACTTTTTTTCTCCTCCAATTAGGGAAGTTTCCCATCATTACCTTTTCAAACAAGTTCTCTAACCCTTCCTCATCCTCTTCTCCTTCTGGTATCCCTATTACATGGATATTATTATGTTTCAGGTTGTCCTGCATTTCTCTAAATGCCTCATTCTTTTTGAGTCTTTTTTCATTTTCTTGCTCTTTCTGGAAGATTTTTTCTACCTTGTCCTCCAGCTCGCTGATTCAGTCCTCAGCTTCATCTAGCCTGCTTTTGATTCCTTCTACTGTGTTCTTCAATACAGAAACTGTATTCTTCATTTCCTGTTGTCTCTTATTGATAGTTTCTATGTCCTTTTTCATGCTGATATAGTTTGCAGTAAGTTCCTCATAGTTTCCCTGGAGTTTTTTTGGTAATTCTCTCTGAGCTCACTGAGCTCATTGAGCTTTCTTAGAACCGTTGTTTGGAACTCAATATCTGATAGTTTACTTGCCTCCATTTCATTTAGTTTTCTTTTTGTGGATTCCTCCTTTCCCTTTGAGTGGGGTGTATTTCTTTGTCTTTCCATTGTTTGTGAGACTCTTCTCGTTTGCTTCTGATTCTTAAATTGATCTGTCTTGATTTCCTAACTTTGTGGTGTGAATTTCTATGGTTGGAGACCACTGTTTTTACTTTCTGGATCTGCCTCTGATGATGTCAGATGTTGACCCTGTCTGACCTTAGGCAGTCTGATCAAGACTTCCAGTAATCTACTGTTTGTGGCTGTCTCCTTTGGCTGTTAATCTATTCACGCTGCACTCAGCAGGGTGCCTTAGACAGCTCAGGGCAGGGCGGAGTCCCTCCTGGGGGTGGGGTTATTGGGTCCTTTCATGCTGTTGCCTTATGGGGGAGGAGTCCGCAGTGGGATCTCCCACCAGCTACTCTCTTCATTCTCTCCCCAAAGCCTCCTTTCCCAGTCTCTCCTCAGGCATCTCTAGCCCATTCTGCTCCTGGCTTTGCTGGAGACCAGGGTAAGTGGCTGCAAATAAAAATTATGCATTGGCCCTATACAAGGCTCTTTGCATCTTCAGCTACCTGTCTCTGGCAGAGAGCAACCCTGCCACTTTTTGCAGCTGGCTGTTTTCTGTGTACTTTTTGGGCTCTGGTGCTGTGGGCTAGAGATCCCCGCATTTGGTTTAGACCTTGCTCTTCTCAGGGGGATCCAACTGGCTGTTTCAATATCCTTCTGGTGCTGCCACCCGTTGGTGCCTCACCCATCTTCTCAGGTCTGTACTGCACTCCTTACCAGCTAGATTGCACTAAAGCTGATTCTTCTGTCTCTGAGGCTACAAGGCTCCTCTCTGACTCTTGTTCAGTTGTTTTTCCAGATGATTTCTCCACAATTTAGTTGTAATTCCAGTTCAGTCCTGGGAGGAGGTCAGTGTGACTTCCACTCACTCCTTCGCCATCTTGATTCTCCTACTGTCACTGTCTTAATCAGGTGGGTGTCATTGGTGTCATTACTCATTGGTGTTCCTCCTTCCACTCATTTCCATTCTCCTCCACAACAAGACTGATTCAGTTATTATAGAAACTGGCTTATTTGATTCTATTCCCTACAAGCCTCCAGTGGCTCCCAACTATAACAGAATAAACTCAAATTCTTTACCATGGTCCAAGAAGTGCCATGTGATTTGCTCCTTGCCTGGCTGCTAGTCTCATTTTACACCATTCTTCCTCTTGCATTCTGTACTTCTGCAACACTTTTCTTCCTTCAGTTATTGGAACTTGCCAAGTTCTTTCTCACTCTAGACACTTAGACCAAAACAAGATTTGCGCATTTGTTATCCTTGAGGTCTGCGATAAATAGATCATGGCCTCCCAAAGATGTCCAAATCCTAATCCTCAGAAACTGTGACTATGTTACACTCAGTGGTAAAAGGAACTTTGCAGATTTGATTCAGGATCTTGAGATGAGCGATTATCCTGGATTAACTGGATGGGCCCCATGGAATCACAGTGTCATAACAAGTGACAGAGGGAGGCAGGCGGGTCAGAGTCAGAGAAGGCCAGGCGAGGAGGGGAGCTGGGGTGCTAGGATCGTTGGCTTTGAAGATGAAAGAGCCACTGCCAAGCAATGTGGGCAGCCCCGAGCAGTTGGCAAAGGCAAGAACTGGATTTTCCCCCAGAACCTCCAAGGGAGCACAGCTCTGCAATCATCTTGATCTTAATTGCACAAGACTCATTTTAGACGTCTGATCTTCAGATAATAAGTTTGTAAGATAATAATGTGTTGTTTTATGCCACTACATTTGTGGTTATTTCTCAGCAGCTTCGGAAGCTAATACAAGCTCTCTGCTTAAAATGCTGTCTTCACAGGAACACCTTTCCCCAACAGCCATGTCTAAAACAGGACCCTGTACCTTCTCTTCCCGCTGCTCTCGCCCCCAATTCCCACCCTGTAGTCTCTACGTCAGTCCCGTGTTGGATGCTTTCATAGTAAAACTCACCACTGGTGAGTGTCTTTCACTTATTCTTTGTCATTTTCACTAAAATATGCTCTCGGAGGGCAGGGATAATATCTGATTAATCATTTCATCTTCAGGAACTAGTATCTGCAGCTTCGTAATGATGTGCTTAATAAGTATTTATAAATGAGCCAGGCCTGTGCTGCCCCATACAGTAGCTACTAGTTACATGTGGCCATTGATCACCGGCAACATGGCTATTGATATGGACTGTAAGTGGAAAATACCAATTTCTAACTAAGTCTCCATGTGAAAAATGAATGTAAAATATCTTTATATTTTAAAAATTAATATTTTAAATACATTATTTCAATATACAGGATCTGGCACAAATAACGCCCTTTTTTATTACAAAATCTTTTATTACAAATTCATAAGCATGTAATTCTATAACATAATGATATCAGACTCAAGCACACCATAGGACATTCTAGGTGAAAAGTTCAAATTGCTGTCTAGCTCATGCGAGACATTCACATACCCTCCCAACCACACTGAAGCAAGCCTTACTTCTGCCACACCCTGTGTATTAGTATTTCTATCTTAATTACAAGTTGAAATATATTTCGGACATATTGGGTTAATAAATATATTATTTAATATTAAATTATTAAAAATAGTTTCAGATGCCTTTTTTTCCTTTTACTAATATTGTTGCTAGAACATTTAAAAATTATGTGTGTGGCTTACATTATATTTCTATTGGACAGTACATATTTGGGTTGTGAGTTTCTTGAAAGAAAAATCTCATTGAATGACCAAAAATGATTTACCCAGAGTAGCTTCTCAATAATGTTTGCTGCATGATACTTGTTCAATAAAAGTTACTTCATTACAATATATATTATTGTACCAATGCATGCAATTGGGCCAAAAGAGATTTGCATTTAGCAATTTTAACCAACTATATTTGTGGCTACATATAATTTTTCACCTGATGAATTTTCTAGTTGCTTTAAAGTTAACATTGTTCACATGTGTTATAAATTAGTAACTGGACATACAGCTAGATGGCAAAATGTTATGTTATACATTTTTGTATTATTTGGTAGAATGTAATTCTACCTTCAGGGGTACAGCTTTTGACAAAACACCCAGTTTTTAATGAAACATGTAAAGCCACATCTAAGGAAATCCATTAGACCAAGCGTCCCCAACCTTCAGACCGTGTACCAGTAATGGTCTGGGCCTGTTAGGAACCGGGCCACACAGCAGTAGGTGAGCTTGAATGTAATGTGCTTGAATCATCCTGAAACTATCAGTCCCCACCCTGGTCAGTGGAAAAATTGTCTCCCACGAAACTGGTCCCTGGTGCCAAAAAGGTTGGGGATCATTGCATTAGGCAATACTTCTCATTGTCCGCAAATTACACGGATTGTTCAGGGAAAATGTATTCAGGAGCTGGGAAATGGAGGTATTTAGGACCTAGACTAAGTCCTGCCCAATCCCAGCTTGCTTGGGTTTTCTTCAGCATCCATTATTTTGTCTGAAGAATTCATCAGAATATGACACTCTATAATTTGTATTTGTTTTAGTTTAAAATATTGCTTTGTGGTCCAAATCCTCAAGTAAGATAAATGCTCCATGCGTTTGCCTGAGCCTGCTGTGTCCCTGGTGTACCGGTGCAGCCAGGCACTGGTGCTGGATTTGAGAACTATGGAAGAGCAACTGTGGTCCTGAGCCTTGGCATTCTGGGGAATCCTTGTACGGCTGCAATGACAATTGGTCAAGCGGTGAGCTGGCAGAGCTGGTAGGGGTGCATGAAGTGATTCTCCCAGTTGAAGCAAAGATGGAGGAGGGTGAGAGGAAGCAAGAACAAAAAACTGTCAACAAAGATACAGAGAGGCCTGTGCTTGTTGCCAAGACAAATAGATCAGCCTTGTTTCTACTCCTTTCCATTTCCTTCTGGATTGAAGCTGCCTTTGAGGTCAGTGTGTGTGTGTGTGTGTGTTCGCACCTGTGGTTACATAGCATATGCCCTTGAAAGCAACACTTGAAATTCTTTTGCCTATATAAAAGTTGGGAAAAATGGAAAGACAGAGTGTCATTAGTTTTAAACCATTCTTTTTCTTGCCAGATTATCTCTTCATAGAAGAGATCCCCCTTATTTTGGTAACCGGCAATGTGCATACACTGTATTATTTAATCCCCATTTCAGTCCTGAAAGATAGAGATCAGCTATTACCATTTGGTTGAGGAGCAAATTGAGTCTCAGAGAAGTTACAAAGTTTGCCCTTGGTCTATTCAGCTGGTAAATGGCAGAGTCGGGATCGAGAGACTCTGGCTCCGTGCTGTTCCCATCATGCTTTTCCTGTCTCCCCAGTGGGTTTAGAGACGAGTTTAACTTGATTCTACAATTTCTTTTTAGTGCCTCTGACATCCTAGGGGCCCATGCTAGCCTAAAAGGAATATGCAAAGATGAATAAAGATATGTTTCCTGCTGACTCCCAAGCCAGAACTTTCCCCCTCCATGACACTCAAAAGCAGCACGTAAGAGGGTTAGCAACTATTAGATCACTTTCTCTGGGCAATTCATTGTGAGTAGTCCAGAGTTAAGTGTTCTTATTTAACATTAGCAGATGGCGAATGAAGCAACAATGTCTGTATTAGAAACAAAACAAAAGTAATAAAAAGAATTGGCACTTGGATAGAAAAGATGAACCATCGTTCCTGCGGGTCCTTTGTCTCAATCATTCAGTAGAACGAAAAAACTCACTTCATAAATCAGTCGAAGTCGGTCTCGTTCTGCCATTCGCAGAACATGGAATTACTTGTTTAGCCTGATGAATGGATGCCTTTGCCAAAACACTGACACTGAGGCTTATATAACTTACAGTGCAATTATTACTTATGGCTTAGAAAAGACTTATTTATTTTAGCTTATATCATCATATCATTTCTGAAGCGTGTTCTTTATACATTTGCTTTTGAAAACTGGAGTAGGTGCCAGTAATAAAAAGAAGCTTTTCTATTACTGTAACTGAAATATAATTTTGAAAGTGAGTGATACAAAACAATGCATTGATTGTTTGCATTTTATCATCAGGGGCCAGAGCCAAAGGAAAATAGCAACTGCATTTTTATAAAATTAAGGCTACTCTGAAATTATGGTTCGATTTCAGTAAGTGTTAAAATCAGAGTTTGTGGAGTGTTAAAGCCCTAACTTTGTTAGTCCACAACATGTTGGTTCATTGCATTTTGGTTATTAGGATCCAAAAGGGACAGATATAATTTATCTTCATTAAAAAAATATATGTGTATATATATATACACACACACACACACATATATGTATATGTGATGGGAAAATGGAGACAACTGTACTTGAACAATAATAAAAAATAAAAAGATAAAAAAGAGCAACCTTAATAACCCCCCAAAATATATATAAATATATATGTATATGTATATGTATGTGTATGTGTATATATGTGTATAGTCTGTCCTCAGAAAGTCCAACCATTGTTAATATAATGAGAACTGTTTGCATGACATCAATGTAACCTGGGGACCAAAGAGAGTGGACTGGAATGCATGTGTGTGAGCTATGATGACTTCATTAGTCACTAAGGGCAGTAGACACTGTTAAGTGAGCATGTGTTCTGTGTGGCTTTTGCATTCAAAATGACTAAGTGAATAGAGAAATTAAGCTGCATCAAATTTTGCATTAACCTTGAACATTCCTCCATGGAAACTATTCGGATGATTCAGAAGGCTTTTGGAGATGAAGCAATGAGCACGGTGCAAATGAAAGTGTGGCGCAAATGCTTCAAAGATGGTTGAGAATCTGTTGAAAATGACCTATGTTCTGGGAGGCCTGCCATAAACAGAACACCTGAGAATGTTGAATGTGGAGGACCACAACCAACAAAGATCAGCGGCTGACAGTGAGAGAACTAGAAGCTGATCTGGAGATCCCAAAACTACTGTGTCAGAGATGTGTTGTGGCAAAATTTGTTCCATGGTTTCTGCTACCAAACCAGAGGGGACATCATGCTACAGTTGTTAGAAGTGTGTGAGGTCCCATGGTGTCTACTTTGAAGGGGACTGAGATGTTATTACCCTATGTGCAATGTTTCTTGTATCTTGGATCTCTTCAATAAATGTCTCTATTTTTCATGGCTTGATACTTTCTGGACAGGCTATATGTATATATGTACACACACATATGCACACAAACACTGCAAAAATCAAATTCTATCTTTATCCCCTTAAGGAAGGTAAAAAGCTGAGTCTCCAATTTTTTGCTCTGTGTATCCTATAACCCCAGTTAATACCTCTGGGGACATGAGCCGAAAAGCAGCAACAGTATGTAACCAGGTAATTGGGCAGACCTCCAAGTCATTTTCTAGTATTCCCAAGAGATTTGGTGAAAGTTGAAAATTAATCTCTAAACCATGCAGTTTATATTTTTAATGTGTGTTGTGAATCTTTTCCTTCTTCTTCCTAGATTATGGTATGTCAACTTTTTAAAGTGAAATTAGAACTGTAACTTTTCAATGGGTAATCATTCTTCATGTGATATGCAACCTGGGAATGTCCAATGTACATGTGATTCTCAAAGTCAACAATAAATCATCTCAATGAACACCAAATATCAATATCCATTGGGCCAGCAGTCAAGTTAGCAGATTTGTAGAGAACTGAAACTAGAATTTTTTGATATCTGTGCACATGTTTTGTCCTATATGTTCCAGCAGAAGCTACTCTACATTTCTTTTCTAAATAATATGCAAATATAGTTTTTAAGGAAAATCCAGGCTTTATCTCATCTTCCCCATTTTAAATTATGTTATGATTTAGAAGGTAATATATGTAGTTAATTTCCCCTTTCCCCACATTTACAACTACCATCCTTCCACCCACTGCCCTATCCCCATATCCTACCTATCCGCCAAAATAGGATTGCTTGGCTTAGCTGTTCATTTATCTTCTTAAAAATTTTCTTTTTAAAGAAGCTTTCTACTTGATAATTTTTGTGACTTTTAGGTAGCAACTCAAAGAACAGAAGAGGGAAGTTGGTTATTACTTTTAATTTGTAACCGAAGCTAAAAGGTATGTCACGTACATTCCACAGGTTTAGCGAAGCAGATGTTACATTATGGCCTCGGGTCTCCTTTTCTTTTCTTTTTTTTCCATCCTCCTCATTTTGGTAGGATAAATGAAATATTGTGGAAACAACAATTGAAGAAGAGATGGCTCGATACAAATCAAGACAGTTGTGTGACTTATTAGATCCTGTGTGTCCTGTTTTGATTTTTCATCTTGATTTCAATTTTAAAATTCAGGTATTTTAATAAAATCTTTCCTCTCATCTTCTAGATTTTCTCACCTCATGCCTGCTTTGATGATGATCATACTTCTTGGCCCAGTTTGGTGAAATTCTTCTCCCTTCATCCCTTTTGCCTTCTCCCACCAGTCTGATTCTTTGTATTTCTCTAATTATTTAACCTATTATGTTTTGTGCAAAGCTAGACTAGTTTAGTTAAAAAAACAACAACTCCTCAGTGGGGTGGGGAATTGAGAGATGAAGCTGAGTGACGAAGATAAAATGTGGGTAGCATGTGGGATAGAAGGAGCTGGGGACGCATGGGAATCCCACACGTTACTTTTGTCCCCATTATATCTAAATTGAGACATCCAACTTTCCTTTGTATCTGTAGGCTCTTCTTGCCTTATGCTCAAACTTTTCATCTTATTTCAAATTTTGGAATTGGAAATTATGAGCTCCAATCTCCTAAAAGGAATTAATCTATAGCATTGAGCAGAAATCTTGTACACTTATATATACTATATATTTGTAGCAATTCTTTCTACTATTATGGGTCATGTGATAAGGCAAATCCACAAAAGAAAATACATACATCATCCTGTGGACATAGATTGAAAGGTAAGATTTTTAGAAAGCAGAGATTTTTCTTGATATTCTATGTAGCATCTTCTAGTACTATGAATATTACATAACGTGAGGCTGGTCCCTCCCACATTGCTTGGTTATCCTATTCCAGCCTCAATAAAATGTTTTTTCTAAACTCATCATTAAAAGTCGTCCAAAAAGGAGACTAATGGGTCTTTTTAAGAATTTAAACATTTCTGAAACTATGCTTTAAAAATAGCCACATATAAGAAATGAAAATATGATAAATACATATGTTAAGCATATGAAAAAAATTCACAAATTAAGAAAAAATGAGACTGTGTCAATTGAAAACTGCCACTAACTTATACCACACATATGCGCACAACTAAGATATGATGCTTATCAGATATAAATTTATTTTATACATTTTGAGAGATTTATTTAAATTTAATATATTTTTAAAAATCACATTTTTTCTTGTGTACATATCAAAAGGAAAAGAAAGTAAAAGTGGTTAAGGCATCTCTAAAATTATTCATGTCCAGACTCTTATTCTTCGGAATCGTTGGCTCAGAGCTGCTGGTATCTCTGATTTTTCCCCTCATATTCATCTCCTGGGCCATCCAGGACATGGATGATGTAGCATTTCTTTCTCTTTTTTAATATGTACAAATATATTTATGTACCTGGAATAGCATACTTTATTCCAGAAGTGTTTAATCATTTCAGTAGACTATCTTCTCATTTTATTTATTAGTTCATATTTTTCATTGTAAAATCAATTAAAAATCTTGTTCTTCAGATACATACACCACTTAATGAGTTCAGTTATCTAATTATTGAGGAAAAAATAGAGTGTGCATGATTAAATACAGATTTCATAGAGGATGGGTAGATTCTATCAAAAGTTTGTCCCAATCAGGCATAAAAGTACCTATAATCATTATAAACAATTCCATGCATAGTATTATGTTCAAAAAAAGATTTTTACTATTACTCTCTAAAAATGCTCATGTTATAGACAGATTAGATAGATGAGTGCTCAGAAGTGCAAAGAGTTATTAATGTTTACTTATCACCTGCCAGCCTCAGCACTTATAAGGTAACAAATATGTTTTTCAGATGACCACTGAAGGTATACTAGTTCATTAGCTGGCGTGGCGATATGAGACCATGTCCATCTGAACCCTGAGGAGACATTTTGGATCACTGTGCATAAGTATGAAACAGTTCTGCTTGTTTTTCAGCTGATATGGCATGGCAATTTGTGGTACCTGAGCCCTTTCTAGGTAAATCACTTAATGTATTATGCATATTTTTGTTTTCTATTTTCTTTTTATTTTATTTTAATTAAATTTCAAGTACAGCTGACATGCATTGGTATGTTAATTTCAGGTGTACAGCAATATGGTTAGACTTTATATAACTTACAAAGTGATCCCCCAATAAATCTAGCGCCCATCTGATACCATCTATAGTTATTACAATATTGACTGTATTCCCTCTCTTACACTTTCCAATCCTGTGACTCTTTCTATAACTGGTAATTTGTACATCTGAACCCCTTCCTCTTTCTTTATTATCTTTCCTGTTAATGAATTTTTGTATCTAAGTAAACATATAAACATAGTTTTTTAAAAAATAAAAAGGTGCTAAAGATGATGTTGCATTTCTTAGAAGAGAGTTCCAACACTGCATCTGAGATTTTCTTTGAGGCAGCGGATCCTTATTTACAAGTTGTGATGCATGTACTTTCTGAATGATACCATAAGGTGTCAACAGAATATTTTCAGATAATAACCATGATTCATATTCCTTCTTCAAATGACCTTAAATGGCTTGTTGAGTGAAACATCGTGGGGTTATGTTTGTCCTTTTGTGTCAGTAGGAATAACACCTGAGTTCCAACATGCACAGGCAATGAGAAACTACTTTGAAATTCCACCTAGCTGACAGCCATTGTGAGATGCATTCTGATTTTATAGATATAAAATATGAAAAATTGTTTATCTCAGAATTGATGAGAAATGATGGACATTTTATTAGATGGAAGGCATCTTGTTAGTTTGATTATTCTGCAAAAAAGGATCACTGAACCAATCACTCATTTTACCATTATGGCCTTATTCTAAAGCTCATTGGCCATGCTGTTGACAATCATCTTACTTTTTTGTTGATTCTAGATCTTGGGGAAATGATACGACATTGAAACATTGTCTGATAAGATTTCAGGCTCGCGCTATAACTAAGGTGGTTTAAGCACCATGGATAATGCTCAGGTCCCTTTCCTGGGAGCTGATTCTTAACCTTGGGATGCAGGCAAGTTGCCACAGGGACAATGACAAGGGCTTTGAAGCCTGAAGGTCTTGGGGCTACATCTTGGCACTGTACGCAGCAACTGGAAAACCTTTAGAAAGTCTCATAGTTTCTTTTCCTTTTCTACAATAAAGCAATATGTTAATATTCATTTGGAGGATGATTTTAAAGACTAGAATTGTTGAAACCTGGTGTTATTATATGTGCTCTACCCCTATCTGGGCATCAGGATGATGATTTCAGCTGTCACTTGGGGCTTTTTGGTTCAGTATCTTTGTTTAGCTTTTACTTAAAGTGATATTTAACTTGTGATTTTATGAAGACTAAAATTTAGTAAAATAATAAATAGCAAACCATGTAAAAAATTTTAAAAATGACTTATACACATATATATGAACTTTAAATGGTGTTATGGGCCAATTATAATGTGCCTTTGCCCCACTAACTCCCAGTTGCCTCTCATCAGGCTGGGTTGGTTGAGCTCCTAGCTAAGAATGACAACAGTCATATCTTATATCTGGTTCTGTTATGAACCCTCTCCTCTCATCACATGACTAAGCAGCACCTTCTGCTCCATGGTAATGGTTGTGTGTGGATCCCTTAGAGTCCCTGATGGGCAAGTTGTTTCCTTCCGTCATGGCGGAGAGTTTTTATTCTCTGGAGTGCAAAGCCTATGTCTTGAACTTGTCAATATTTATCAACTATATTTCTTTTGTCCTAATGCTCTTAGCCCTACCCATTATTGCATAGCTTCTTCTAACACATATATGGTGTACCAACCTCTCCATTGAAATAAATGCTGCAGACTGCCTTTTTTTCCTCAGCGAGCTGGATTTTTAGAAGACTATCTCCTTTCATTGCTTTTTGCTCAGAAATCTTCTCTTCCATGTTTGCTTCCATCTCCCCACTCTTAGAAGCCCCTAGCAGCAGCTTGGGTCAAACCCAGCTTGCCTCCTTAGGTTTCCTTTTAAAATTCACTTACGCTCGGATTTCACTTCTATAGAGGTTCTCTTTGACGGGTGTCGCAGGAGTGAAATAGTTGTCTTCACAAGACCCAGGGGACGGGATGGTGCCCGTTATCTATTACTTCAATTACCTCTATGCTGGGTTTGAATATTTATTCTGCCACTTGGTAGGGCTGTGACCTTGGCCATTTCACATAATATCTCTGAACCTCAATCTTCTCATTTATAAAATGAAAATAATCTTACTTTGCCAAATTAATGTGAATATTATATAAGATTGTATTTGTAAAGTGCCTGACACTGGCAAAGGCCTCAATAAATAATTGTAATTATGCAGTGTGCCCTCATTCTGCATTCGGTGAACAATGTGACATTGAGTCCTCCCATTTGGAAATCATTTCGCCACCCTTAGTCTGAGGAGATTTCTGGATTCTCGCTCGAGCCACCTCACTGCTGGTGGGCAAGGAAGAATTGTTTTTACATAGCATGAATGCCACAGCCATCATACATATAATTTTGAGAAAGCAGAACTTAACGTTAAGAACTTGTTTCCTTCTACTGCTTGAAGGGAATTTTTGCATTTAGTGAGGAGGACACCTTTGAAATACTGGTTCATTGAAATATTGAAAACATTCCAATATCATATACTTAAATATTGGAAATACTGGTTCAAGTCTCTTATTTAAGTTTCACAAAGACCAGCATTTTATCACATGGACTGAAGGCCACAGGCATCAGGTTGCCTAACGTCACCACTGTTAGCCGTTCCAACGAATGAAGCCTTGTTTTTGGCGCTTCTTTTTAAAGTACGGCATGCTGCTAACATGGGACTTGTTTACAATCCACTTGTGGTTGAGATCTTCAACACGGAGAGAGATTTTATCTGCAGAGCTGTTAAAAAGATGAACAGAAATTGACAAATATTTACATTTTCTCATACGTATTCCTTAAAAAAGTGGAAGAAACATGTCAGGAAAAAAATCTACCTTTGAAGGATAAAACATTATGTCAGATGTGTGAAAATGTTGGTCCTTCATTTAGGAATTAATGCTACATTGCTGTTCCTGCCAAGCATTATTCTAATCATTGTTTATTCTACCAAGCATTCAGAACACGCACCGTTCTCAGTTGCCATTCGTAAAGACCGTGGTAATAACAGAGTTTATAGTACCAGGAGCTTCATTTTTCAGAACTAATTTTGCTGATATATAATTGCTGGTATAAATGTTGGCACTTCCTTAACTAAAGTTGTGATAACAAGTGTCGCTATAATGAAAACAAATGAGATTAATGATTTTTCCAGGTTTTTATCTGGCAGTGGCTGCGAGATTGAAATTCCTTTAGCTTTGCCTCAGACAGGGTTATTTTTCCTCCCTAGTCTAAATGAATTTACCAAATTTACCTGCTTGGTCTTTTTTAGAGTACACAAATTGTCTCGGGCATTGTTGTGCGTGTTCATGTTGAGAAGAATTGTACAAATGTCAGGTAGTCTTAGTAAAAGAGACTTGCAAAATCAATGGGAAAAAAAGCATAGATTTCTTCTTGTAAAATAAGCATATTTAGTATAAATAATAAGTTGATAAGAAATTAATTCCTATCTCTAAATAGGGTATAAATTATAGCCAGAATAATTCAGAATTTTAATGTCAAAGCATAAAGATATTTTAGGCAAGGCTTTTTCCCCTCAGCAAAATAGAGGGTATATAGATTATGAAATGATGGTGTACAGCTGATGTCATTGTTTAATTAAATAATTGCATTTTGTATTTTATACCTTTGCTTATTTTTGGTAATTCATGCATTACTGCAGCTAATTCAGCTCTTAGCTATTAACCTCTAACTAAGCACTGAATTTGTCTACCTACAGGGTTTCGTGAACTAGAGTTTTAATTAAATAATAAAGCTATCATACTGAAGAGATTTTTATCCTGTGCTAAGAAATGGTGCAGTACTTTGGTTTCTTTCAAGACTGTATCGTAAAGTGACACATATTTTCATTTCTGTATGCAAGAACAATATTGTTGAGTAAATATTTGCACTAATATGTTGCCATTTTAGGGTTTCCTGAGGTGCATATAGTCTCACAAGGTAAATAATTAAAGGATCTGCCTTCGTGGGTAGCACTAAGCAGCGCTTGATATAAGTTTGATTATTTCACTTGACTCTTTGATAATCCATAA
Source organism: Pteronotus mesoamericanus (assembly GCF_021234165.1). Lineage (NCBI taxonomy): Eukaryota > Metazoa > Chordata > Mammalia > Chiroptera > Mormoopidae > Pteronotus > Pteronotus mesoamericanus. The sequence continues at coordinate 6,130,817 of NW_026555277.1, forward strand.
CTGTCTCCTGCAATTATTTTCATCGTCCAGCCAAGCAAAGATAAAAGATGGAACGCGCTTCTGTTGCCTCCTCCCAGGGAAACTGCATTATCCTTGAAAGTCCACGTGACGGCGTAGAGCCCAATCGGGGTTGGAAAAAAGCAATCTGCAAGGACAAGTTTAGTGGGAGCCAAAAATGAAGTTGTTACCAGACAGCAAACCACAGTCCTCGCTTCTTATGAATATTTAAATGAGTAACTAAAAACAGCCGAGGAGAATCTAAGCAACTGTGACAGCTAAAACTGCCTGGAAACCAGAAGTCGACCAGGACGACGACGAAAAGATCACCTGTCAGCTTGGACCTCATCCTGCCGAGGGAGGCTCTGCAGAGAGATCTAGATCTATTTTACTCAAATGTGAATTATGAAGAGTCTGATTTATTGCTGCAGTTTCAGAAGCCCATTGGTCCCCAGATCTCCTGTGTTATTTTGAATTCATTAGAATGCAAGGGTTTCTAACAATCTTTTCAAGGCGAAAGAATGGCCACTTTTTTCCGGACCCTGAAATATTGATGTTGCTGTTGTTTTTACTCATAGAAAATTGGCCCTCGTCAATCTTTCATGAATATATTTCAGTTTGTTCCATGTGGGAAGAGAGATAATGAGAACAGAGTCCCTAAAGCCAGTGTTCTCTGAATAATTCTTCCAAAAGCTCTCATAAAGAGTTACCAGATGCATGGCCTGATTTATCTAAGCTCACGGAGGTTCTTGTTTTGTTTTCAGAAGGAAAAATCAGATAAATAGCTGTTTTTTGTTGACGTACAAAATTCAGAACAGATTTTGTCACATAGAAGGGCTCTAGAAAATATTTGTGGACAATACATTTCAAAAGACAACTGAAAGTTTATTCTCTTTGGATATGTAAACAAAAGATGACTACTTCACTTATCCTCTCCAGTCTACTGAGAAGTAAAGAAGTACACAATTTTCCAGTTGGTGCCATTATCTGAGAGAGTTGTTTAGTTCCTTTCAGATGGTATAGTAAATTCTACTTAAAAAATCCACTTAGTTTTGTGCATTTTGATGAATAGTGTAAATAGAACAGAGCCCTTTTATAGTTCATAAGTTCCTAGGAAAGAAAAAAAGGAAAACTAGGCCATGTGGATATCTGATGTGGGCATCTCTACAATTAAAATCTACTAATTAACTAAGCATAAAATCAAGCTGAGGTTACCATCAATTCAGTGGTTATTTGTATAATCTCTATGCAACGTGAAATTTTAGTCAAAAGGCCTCTTAGGAAAGTTTCAGAACATAGAGGTCATTGCCTTAATTGCTGGAGAGTTTTAAGAGTCTTCAACAACGGCAGAGACCGCAATGGCCGTCTAAGAGGTCATTGCTTGAACCTCTGTCTCCATTGCTGAGTCTGAGAGCTGCATTTCCAACTCAAGTGTAAAACTTAAAATTTTTACCATAAAATTCCAGTTCCTCAGCATATCTGGAGAATGCGGTTGCGGTCTCCTTTCTCGTTAGCCATGTGAGGGCTTAACGTTGGTCTTAGACCTCGCCAGGTCTTCAGGTTTGCAGTAAAAGTGTGAAATGGCGTGCAGGATGGCACTCTGATGTGTGCTCGTCCTGTGGAGAGGAGAGCCTCCAGAGAGGAGGAACGAGGCAGGAGGAATGTTGGTCAAATCCACACTGGAGACCCAGCGTCTCGAAATGAATAGAAATATAGTTACTCTGAAGGAGTGTGAGGAGATAGAGACTGATTTTAATATGCAGAGTTATTCAGATTGAATGCCAGTTGAAAAATCTCATTAAACCCAACAGAGTTGTTGTCAGAAGAATGTTGAATCAGAGGTTGGAAGTACTGCTAGCTCTGTGGTCTTCAGAAACTCATGTGTCTTCTTTGGGCTGTTCTCCCAGCTGCGAGGCAGTCTGGGCGCAGAATGAGCATAGCTTTTATTTAATTAATTTATTTATTTTGAGGATTTTAAAAAAATCCATATTGTTTCTTTACTGAAATATTGTCAGAAAAATGTAACCTATGGGCATTTGTGTTTGTGTATCCATTTGTTTTTTAAATGTTATTATATGTGCTTTATTTCTGATACATTTCTTATTGTTGTTCAATTACAGTTTGTCCCTATTTCCCCCCATTACTTTCTCCTGCCCTGCCCACCCCCCACATCCCATATCACTTCTACCCTCCCCCCATCCCATTTCCTTTGTCTGTGGGTCCTTTATCCATGTTTCCTGACTTGACTCTTCCCCTTCTTTCCTTGTTATTCCCCTCTCCCCTCCCCTCTGGTCACTATCAGTTTGTTCTTTATTTCCATGTCTCTGGTTCTAGTTTGCTCACTTGTTTGTTTTGTTGATTAGGTTCCATTTACAGGTGAGCTCATGTGGTATCTGTCTTTCACCACCTGGTTTATTTCACTTAGCATAATAAAAAACTGTCTTACATTTACACAGTGGAATACTATGCAGCAGAAAGAAAGAAGGAGCTCCTACCCCTTGTGACAGCATAGATGGAACTGGAGAGTATAGCATTTAAAGTCAGAAGATCTGGGTTAGTTGTCTCAGCTTCTGGAATGATCCAGGTCTCCATTTCGGAGACACGTGCAGGCACTCAATAAATGTTAGTTTTTCCTCTCCCTTAACTCTAAAGTGTTTTCCAGTTTTAAATTCTGTAAGGTATTAATGGAATAAAGTGTTTCTTATGGCGTATTTGCACAGAAGTGGGGTCAGGTTTGTACCTGCTGCTGTCTCCAGGCACATCTTATGCATGGTACATGTGCCAGATTAAAAATGAAATGCTTGGGGTTCTGGGAAATACCAAGAGAGGAGTAGATGGTAAAGCAGCATAGGGTCAGTTGATATTACTAAGTATGATACTTTCTAACTCTTTTGTTTTATGGTCTGTGATATAAAATTGTTTTATTGATGTCATATTTTTATTTCATGTCATCAAATGTCTTTTTAATTTTGAAAGTCATAACTTGGTCCGTTTGAAAATCAAAGTCATTTCCGAAGACTTATACTGTTGGGCAATAAATATTCATTGACATGTACTCATTTTTTCTTAAATTATATTGGTTTTTAAGGTAAATGAAAAACACAACCCTATGATCAAATGGCATTGAAATTGGCCTCAGATGACAATATTCCAGCAGGAGTGCAATCAGCATCCAACAGAAATGGATTCTTAAAAGTTTTACCTGAGTACATGGGAGAAGCCTCCCCCCGCCACCTAAGAAAACCACCTCTGTTTAAGTTCTGTTAAAATGATTCAAAGTGTAAGACCCAGCAATCCCACTTTTAGCTATTTGACCTGAAGAAATGCCATCGTAATAAAAAAATGGGGTTCATAGGGGTAAGGCAGCATTTTCTTTAAGGGTTACTAATAGGAAATAACCTTCTTTTCTGTTCATAGGAGAATGAATAACTGTAAATACATACCAATAAGTGTGACATTGCCATTAAAAAGACCGAAGTGGATCCATGCATGTGGCTATGAGAATGTGTCTCCTGTTAGGTGAAAGGGATTATTGAGCAATATGCTTAATATGCACTCATTTTGAAACAAAAATGTATTTTCATACTTATGTATATATGGATCATATGTATATACATGTATATATTATCATACAGACATGTGCATTTGTTAGACTAACATAGAAAAATACTTGCAATGATATATGTGTAAGCTGTTCAGAGTGATTACCTCTGAGAGATTTTTTAATGCAATTTTGTTATGACCAACTTATTATTGCAAATGTATGTTTACAATTAAAAAAATAAAATTTAAATTTGAGTATAGTTCTTGAAATGACTTGGAAAATCAACGCATTTATTCTGGTCCTTTTTCTCCCCCTAACAATTTAACAGTGATATGCTTTAAAAACCTAAGGTCAATATGTAAAATGAATTAGTTTTCAGTGTTGACTCCATGTTTTTCCTCCCTGAATCTAACCCTGACTCTTCTATTACCTTTCCGTGTCCCTCAGATCGTTTCACTCCTAAACTTCCTCATTGTAAAATAAAAGCGTTTGAAACAAACAAAGGGGTTGGACAGAAGAATTTCCTTCCAGCTCTGAGATACTGTGCTTCTGCAGAAACTAAATAAACTTCATGGCCCTTTGCAGTTTAATAATTCTTTCTCTACATAATCTTTTACAGCCAGCAGACATTACTTTATTGGAGAAATGGCCAACAATGATTTCACAATAGCCTATGCAGTCCTGATTTTTGTCCTGAATATCTGAGTGTCAATATGTAGACCAGGAAGCCCTTCAGCCCTTCCCTGTCTTTGCATGAGGAAGTTTCAGGGGTGTGACCTTCCCTTTAACAAATGGTGACCTAGTGCATCCTCCTGTACGAAGTGGCAGTATTGAGGGTACCCTCTGCTCTTTCTCACAGTCTCCAGGCTCTTTGCACACGAAACTCACAGCCTTTTCCCTGGCCCACAGACGGCCCGGGGCTGTGACAGGCAGATTTTTAGGAACATTGGGTCACAGACCCGTGTTCACGTTATAGTTCAGCTGGTCCATGGCATATATTTGCAGCCAGCTGGCCTTTCCAGAGAACGCATTCTGAATAAAGGCCACCATGATTTGTTTGACACCATTAAAGTTATTTTGCTTTCTCTGACCAGAGTGAGATCATGAATTATTCCCTGTAGCGCCGAGTAAACACGACGACTTCTGAGGACCATCCACTGGGTGCGGAGGGTGGGGAGGGGCACAGAGGATGTTGTGCCTGCCATTGGAGGGTTAAATTTGCACTGAGGGAGACAGAATGGAAACAAAACAAATCCACAAAAGTAGAACACAATGTGCCATTAAAATAAAATGTAGCCAAGCTGAGAGTTCTGAATAGAGAGGTAGAGAACTGTGTTCTAAGAAAGTATGGATGTGGCAGCTTAAGGGTTTGAAAACACTTAAGGGAGAAAAGTCAGAGATTTTTTTTTTTTAATATCGCTATTATAAAGGGATGTCTATGACAATTTTTTTGATAGAATATCTTAAGCCACATTGGATTGATTTGTACTTAGCAAGCTAAAATAAGATGATCACTTTTATATTTCCAGTGCATTATGTTAGACAGGAGGCCCCTGCAGCCAGGAGCTGAAGGGGTGCCCATTGCGGGTCATCCCTTGAGTGGGGCGAGCACAAGACCTTCTGCTGGAATAAAGAGAGAAAACGGTAGACCTTTATAAATTTATTTCCTATTTTATCCTTCGAAATATTCTACCTTTGTATTTATTTTATAACTCTCATGGACATATTAGAATTGTAAGTAGGCAATTTATAAACAAATACACATTCAAGTTTGGGCCTGCATATTTAAACATTTTAATTAGAAACAAATGCTTTTGAGATGAAGAACATCTAATTTAATTTGTCCTATAAACTGTAGTCTTTTTATAAGAAGTTTTACTGAAAGCAAACCTAGTGTTTTTTCTGAATTGCTTACATATCAACAAAATTCTCCAGTCTGAAAATGTTGGTTGAAGGATCTGTGATTAACAGATAGATAGCATTTCTTTCAAATGCTCTGGCTTTTGAGGCAAGCCATTAGGATTTTCATGTGGGCAGAGCGTTCTGAAGAATGTTTTATTCTTATGGTGCAAATGTGAGGCTTTCAGGCTTTCTGAGATTTATTAACAATAATGTAGCTGTGGTGGGATGCACTACTTGAAGTTTTCTTGTCATCTTATGTGTACGAATGCCGTGGAATCCACTGTTTCCAGCATCCCTTTCCCATGCCATGTGGACTGTGTGGTCACTGGGTCACCTGCTTTGTCCCTCTGTTTTAGTCTCTGTCAGATCCCACCCCTAATCCTGTGGCAGGTGCATGATGCTCACGGAGTTTCTACCTAAGTATGTAAAATTTCCTTTTTTTTAACATGGAATCTTTAAAAAGTTTTTAATTTTTTTATTGAGTTTATGGGGGAGACATTGATTAATACAATTATGTAGGTTTCAAGTGTACAATTCTATACCATGAGATTATCATCTGTATATTGTATTGTGTGTTACATGAAATTTCTTGAGCACTGATATGACACCGGGTTTTGATCAAGGATTCTCTGCTGATTGTGTGGCTCTTGGAAAGGATGGAGATTTCTATCTTTTCTAAACAGTATCCATAAACAAGAAAAGGGAAATAGGTAATTGGAAAAAAAATCTCTTGTAGTTTAAAACTGGTACATTTTTTAATTTATAAAATGACTTTTTCTACAGTAAATAATGAGAATTAAATTTTATTAGTAAAATAAGAATGGTGTAGAATATTCTTAATGTCTATGTTATGGTTCTCTAGAGAAATAGAACCAGTAGCGCATATATATATATATATATATATATATATATATATATATATATATATGCTTATTGGATGAAATATACCTACACTATGGAGAAAAATCTGCTTTACTTGAAGTCTACTGATATAAATGTTAATCTCATCCAAAAAATACACCTTCACAGATACATCTAGAATATTGTTTGATCAAATATCTGGGTACTGTGGCCCAGCAAAGTTGACACATAAAATTAACCATCACAACATGCCAACAAAGTCTTGGACTACTTGATAAATTACTATTCTACTGAATATATTTTACAAAATTCCCCCTCATGCACTTCCCTGTGCTAGAAATAATTATAGTTTAGTGATGTTGCTCTCAGCAAAAGCGTTGTGGTTATTTCCTTTTCAGAGAAATCAGAAATGAACTTTGATTACTGAAGGCAGGAACTCTCTGTCTACAAGTAAACTGTTAACCAGGTTCTGTCTGAAGAACCATAAGGAGGAGCATTGATCTGGATGAAGATATTGGATGACCACGTATATATGGAGTCAAGAAAAACACAGGAGGTGACATGAGCCATTAAAAGTGACCCCTAAGTACCTCCCCAGTGAAGAGAGTCATCATTTTCATTTTGATCAGATCCATACCTTTTCAAAGCAATACTTTTTTTTTTTTTTTGTAAATGTCAGTCCTTCTTAAATTGGAAAGCCCTTGACCACTGTGAGAAATTAACATTACTAAAAGTCATAGTTAGCACTTAAATTCCAAAATATCTTCGAGTTCAACTCCAAGATCACATCTCTCAAAGAGCACATTTCCTTTCTCTGAACTGTATGTGCCTACAGGTTACATTTTTCCGCCAGGAGCAAGTCGGATATCAGCCTCCAACACCGTCAGTGGTCACCTTCCTTGGTATACACTGGAACCTAGAGCAGTTGGTCTCTTGTTCCTCCGGAGTCATCTAGCAGCTGTTTATCCACACCTCATGCTCCATCTCATGCTCCTGCTTCTGCAAGGGGCACTGCTCAGCTCTGTCCTCTGCCTTTCATGCCCTGAAAATCCTGGCACGTCCCCCGTGGAGGCCTGCTTCCTTCTTGGACTCAGTAGAGTGGGAGTATAAGGCAGAACTTTCCAACTTCTATCTACCACCTTGTTCTTCGTCCTCCATGCTACACTGTGTACATACAGATGATTATATGGCTCTCTCATCTGCTGTTTAGCAGGGGGAAATAAAAAGGAATGAAAGGGAAAGTGGAAAAAATAGATAAAAAAAGCTGACCTCCTACCAAATCATGGGGGCCCGCCGGGGTTGCTGCCATTCCTTTCCCTGCTGTGCTCAGAGGTGTTTCCCTCTGGAGGAAGGCCTCCTTCAGCTTCATCCAACCTCTGAAAACACTTCTGCTAACCAGTGATTTGCTTCGCCCCAGGGTCTCCTTCCTCATCAGTCTATTTTCTCAAGTTAGAGCTAATAAGTCTAAAATAATGTCCTGTAGGCTCCTGTAGGACCAGGTTCAGGATCTTTAATACTCCGAATCTCACCCTACATTACAGATGGGTGTGGTCATTTCATTTTAGTCTCTTCAAGAGTTTCCCACCAGCATGAGTTGCAGGTAGGTTTTCTGATTTTTCGGGCATCAAGTGGATAACCACTAGCAGGCCATGTGCACAACCGTACCACACAGGCACTGATGATAGACTTGATCCTCAGAGTGAAATCTAAATATGTATAAAAATGACAGCTTTCTAGTGTACCATACAAATGATAGCAATTTTTTACATATTTTACAAAACAGACATAGTTACTCTTTATTTTTAATTTCCCACCATGCTCCTGGGCTTCCTGAACCCAGGGATTGGCTAAAAGAATGTGACTGTAACTGGACCATTTACCTGTGGAGGACACTATTTAGGTCCAGCTTTGAAATTAAGCTAGGCCAAATCAAATTTTTAAAAAATGTATTGCCATTCCATTTTCTTTTGTTAGATGAAGACATACGAGATGGGACTCTATGGCTGTCTTTTATTAAAGCACCTTCATGGTGGCAGCGGTGGTGGGGACGGCGAGACTCAGGGTGTTTGTCCTCCCGCACAGCTTACGCCTTTGTCTGAAACAGCTTCCTTTTCAGCATTTCTTTACGTAGGGGAGTTGATAGGACATTTTACTGATGGGTAATTTCTTTCCCATGAGGAAAGGAATTAGTTTGGTTGGGAAACCACCTTGATAAACACTTGAACGTAGAAGATTAGGCTTTTGGGAACGAATTGGAAGGAGACCACAGAGAGCTAAACTTTTCATCAAAGAAATGAACTGGTAGGGGGAAAAGGGCAATAGCAAGCAGATTATGTAATGGAGGAGGAAGGGAAAGCAGAGCTTACTGGCTCAAGTGATAAAAATTTAGATCCCAAGTTGACAGCAATTATTAAAGGACTGGTAAAAAAAAAAAAAGAAAGAAGAAAGAAGTAATATCCAACTCTCCGTGGTTCTGCTGAAAATTTCTGCAGCATTATTCCTTCTTCTCCAGTAAATTTCGATCTCCAGGAGCTACCTTGTATGAGTAGATTGTATATGTGTTTGTATTAAGAGGGTGGAAGTACGGCAAAGAAACAAAGGCACAGTCACAGGCACAAAGGACACACAGGGAATTGAGGGGAGGCTGGACATTGAAGCAGGGTGACTAAAGAGCTGTGGGAATCCCTACAATTTCTATAGATTCCCAAGGAAAACTTTGATTTTCCTACAGGATGTGAGGTGGCAGCTGAAAACCATCTTATGCAGACAAGTGGCAGGATGACCCAACATGGCACCTTGATTACACTTAGCAAGAAATGAATTTTTGTAACTTGAAAGAAATCATTCTGGAGCACTCATTGAAAACATACAGTCTCATGAACAATAAAGGACAAAACAAGCGGATGACATGGGTGTGCGTTGCATCTTAGATTCATTTGGTTGAATGAAAAAAACATACCCCAGTAATCATCAGTGCTTTCCAAAATCCACATCAAATCACCATTAATTATAGTGGAGAGTAAATGTGTTCCCCCAGGGATCTGGAACTCAGCCTCCTCTTCCCCAAGCCTTTGAAGGCTCGTGTTTTATCTTGAAGAGTCATTAGAAATTTGTATAATACTATATAAAACATCCTTTAGTTTTCATATTAAGATTCCTCCACCCCCACACAAAGTGTTTATGGTAAAACCGGCACTAGGAAAATTCCCCACCCCTGGTACCCATGTATACTCTCTATCCTCCTTCCCAACTTTAAAAGTACATATTTTAACCTAGTATGTTTTTGTTATTGACTGTCTCCTCAGGTAGAATGTAAGGTCTAGGAAAACAGGGAATCTTTCTTTTATTTATTTGTGTATTCAGGTCAGGAAGTTAATGCATATATTTATTAATCACATGAAAAATGTGGGGCTCGTATACATACCCCTGTGGTATATTGCTATATATCCCCAAGGATATCAGTAAACTAGTCAGAGAAGTCTTAAGTAATGGGAATTATTGAGAAATATCCCAAATTTTCCTGTTCCAGTTCTGAGCCATCCTGTTCTCTCTCCTAGGACATAGCTGGTACATAAAGAATCCTAGTGTAAATTAGAAAAGGTGCTCCCACTAAGAAAGGGAATTTTAAAGTGATGTTGCTTCATCTGGGTTGACATAGATGATCCTAGTGTTCATGGCTTGGCTTGGTGAACTGGGTCAGCATGGTGCTACTCAAAGGACTGATCACTCTCTGGACCTCTCAACATATCTGCCCCTGATGGCCTTTCTCTCCTCTCTCCAGGCTCCTCAAACAGCGAGCAACTGGATTGGTCCCCTCAGCCACCATGGGATGTGGTACTACTCTATTGGGCTGTTCTTGGATTAAGCTCCACTCCCTGATCCAGCTAATGAAACCCACTTGGTAGGTTGCCTGCTTTCCTCAGAAGAGGACCATGGTGATCTGTATAACCTACAGACTGGGTTTATTTTAGCTTTCACGATGGATACAGCTTTGTAACAACAAACTTATGCCAAAAGGTGAGAGGAACAGCCACAGATGCCACCAAATTTTGCCAATGATAAGAACAAATTTTCATAGCTGTTATCCAACAGGAAACTAAATTTGACTTTAGATTGCTTTAGTATGAAACGTGTCCTCAAATGTCATCTTCATTTTATGTTCACAAAGGCTTTGTTGTGGTTTTATTTCTATTGGATAGCTGAGGAATCCCACTTAAAAGTCACATAACTTTAGGTCAACCCACCTGAAGTCATATTACTATCAAATGACAGACTGGAGAGTGAGGCTCAGATTTCTTCTTTTCTTGTTTTCAGGCCATTATTTTATTCCACCATAGTGCTTTGATTTCAAGAACAACCCCACAGGGTGAGATTGTTAAAGATGGTGACTTAGGTGATAATGTTTTCTTGTATCTACAAAGGTGCTTTTATTTTTAAAACACCTGAATGACTGACTATAATTACTTAATGTCACAAGCATGCTTCAAATTCAAATATTTATTTATTTTTATCCTTTAGTATTCACTGGATTTCTTCATTGTGATGGGTCTACCTTGCCAAGAGTCTTCCAAAACCGTTAGATTTGTTAAGAAAAGAGAAATCTTCTAGAACAGTAACCCTTAAAACCCTGATGACACATATTTTGACACACTGCCATATTTTCCTCCCTTTCTGGTCCTAATAGCAAAGTAACAGCTGAAGAGAAATACTCTGAGGTCTTCCTTAACCTTAGTTCTCAAGAAGAAATGTGAACTAACTTACCACTGATAAATGTATTTTTGAAGATTTGTTGTTGGGTTCTTAGTAGCACCATAGAAATATCTTTTCACTTTGGGTACAAAGTTCTCCAGCTCTTTAACTTTTTATTTGAAGCTATGTGGTATAGAATAAAGTGGACCCAAGAAATCATCCCAGTCTTATAATATTCAACTCCTCAAATAACATAATATGCATTTCACATTCACAGTGTACATGTCATATATCACTTTCTTTTTATCCATTTTATTCATTAATTTCCTCATTTATAATTTTCTTCATTAGTTGCTTTTATATTTTCATGTTGAACATTTTTCATCTCCAAAAGCGCGGTTCTTTTGTGCCAGAACTCAACACAAGGAAAGGCCTACCCCAGTGAGGTGACCGACTGCAGTCTCTTTTTACATTTATGTGATCAAGTTCTTCTGTTCTCTGCTTGACTGGAAGGGAAGTTCTAAAGTTAAAGAGGATAATGTTTTAAAAACACTTATAAATCTTCTGAAGGAAGACCTATGAAAATACAAAGAGATGACGATGATGTGATGGTTAGCACCTGCTACACACCAGGCACAAGTTAGGCACTTTACAAGTGTTAAAACATTTAATCATTCCAAACATCTATTAAGAACTCTATTTTTATATGTGTCTTTCAAATATAGTCATAGATTCCGAGAATGGTTAAGTAATGCTCAAGCAATGCTCAAACTCATATAGAAATGAAGAGCTTCAAACATGGGCTGTCTAACTCCAAATCTCAAGTGTTTAACCTTGCTCACGTGGAAACTTGATTGAATGCATTTAATACCTAAGGAAAGAGTGTGAATATCAGAGGAGCAGTTCATTAGCAATAAAGCAGAGGAAATAATTATAGACACAAAAGCTGGCATAGTTCATCTTGGGACATCTGAGAAACGAATCCACTCTTGATGCTGCTCAGATCAGTTTCCAAAACTTCAAAGCTGAAAACCAAGCTTGGAAGCTCGGACTTATAATTAATGAGTGAGCCTGCCTTCTACTCCATTTTACTCACATTTATTTTGTGTCTTTAATTAGATAATGAGCTCTTGAAGACCTGAAACTATGATTTGATAGAGCTTCTGCAGGATTGTCCTTAGCTGGAAATAATACTGGGTAAATAGTGAGTGCTCAGTAGATACTAGTTGAATCCCAGTATATGACAGCTTACATTAGGTCCTCCTTAGGGATTCAGGGATTACTGCTTATTGATTACCATCCAGTGCTCTTCACGTTTCCCTTTCCTGGTCTATAGCTTGGTCCAATAATAGAACACTTAACTAGTTTATACTATTTCTTGTGTTTTTATAGGCAAAAGATAGGTAAGAAACAAGTAATTTTTGCCCCTGTGGCCTTTCGAATCCAAAGTGTCTCATTCCATTTCCATGTAGCATCAAAATGGTGAGAACTTAATAAAATTACAATAAATACATCTACTTTGACATGATGTTTTTGCCCCCTCTTTTATCAGCCCATACCTTCTAACTGACCCTCCTTCCTCACGTCACTCCCAGCCGGAATCCAGGGTCTCACAGGCTCTCCCTTGCTCATTTTCCATTTTCAAAGGTCAAATGCATCTATTTCTTTTATTCATTGGGCTTTTAAGTAGATATGTCCATGGCTTGATTATGATAAGTGAAGTGAGTCTTTGAAAGGTATGCCAGAAGCGTGCAAAGGAATCTCAAAAGTGGGAGGTTTACTGTGTCCAGAAAATTTGAGGATGGTACATGCTCATCTTCCTGAAAGCCTGAGAGTGTGGATAGAGAGGAAAATTATCTGTTACTTGTGGATTGGAATCTGACCTAGAATCTTAATATCAGTGCTCATTTGGAATTACTTTATAGAATTAGAGATGTGAAGCAAATATTTGGACAATCTAAATCTCCTAGATAATGGGTCTGCCATTTTGGCATGTTGCCTTTGCATGAATGGAAGCTCCCAGTGCAAACAGCAGGTTTTCTATTGGCTGCACTAACGTATAGGAGAGATTATATACAGATTTTTGATGGATGTTTTCTCTAACAGTCATTGTTAATGCCTGTCTTCTATCCCCTTGGCCTCTTTCGAAGTCCATTTGCAGTCATGGGGGACAGGTTTCATACACAGGGACCCCTGTCTGCTGGAGGCTTTTTCCAGTGGACAGGAGCTGCCCTTGTTTCATTTGAGCAATGGACTGGTGAGGATCTGTGTCAGTGTCCTTCCGTGGCAGAATTCTGCAGTGGGATGTGGGTGATACCCCAGTGGGCCCTGAGCACTGAGCCTCAGTTCCTGGCAGCTGCAACCCACTCAGTAATATACGCTTCTCTGGGAGTTTTCTCTTGATGATTAGATAAACAACAGAGATAACACAATGCTTGATTCAATTCAAGAATGGTATTCTCTTGTATTGATATATCACATTTGTTTATGCATTGATTAGTTGATGTACATTTGCTTTTCCCCACCTTTTGGCTATTATAGAATTTGGTGCTCAAGCAGTTGCACAATTTTACATTCCCATCAGAAATGTATGAAGGTTTCATTTTCTCTACATCCTCACCACTTGTTATTGGTCTTTGAAAGATACCTTAGCATTCTTTTTTATCTAGCAAGTTGCTTCCCTTGAGCTTTCTCTCATTTTGCAGCTCGTACAAAACAGAAACTGCACGAAGCGGCAAGTACTGTTGATGTACATGAACGCTGCAGTTGTCCTGCAGTGGAGAGCTTTTCTCTGGCATTCCCCCTTTTCCAACCCAATAAAATGAGAGGTAGTTCAGAACAACGAAGTGCATGCTTCCTACCAAGTTGTGTGACCATTGGGAGTCACTTCTCCTCTCTGGACCTCAGGTATTTTACCTGTATATTGAATAAGACATGTTCAGTGTCTTGTTGGAATGTTGAAATAAACCTTCACAAAGCTTACTTTTAGTTTTGAAGCTCAATGCAAGGCAGTAATAGATGTCTGCTTTAAAAAATTTTTTATTTTTCATATCCCTTCCGTTTACGAATCAGTCCTCATTCGTGACAACTGATTCTCATGTTCTTAGGGGAATGTCAGCCAACACCCCTCACTCCAGAGGTGGGATTAATTGAAATACTTCTTCCTGGGCAGAGTGATTGGTTCAGGGAGAGGTACGTGGCTCAAGCTAGAGAAGTCCCAGCCTTGCCTGGGATCTCTCAGCCCGAGCTGTCAGGGAGGATGCTGCCCGCTGCTGGAGCAGCTGTGCTAAAGGAATATGACTCTTGTGCTGCTGGTGGTCATTGGGCCCACCACGTGGAAAATACCTGTCTTAGAGATAGTGAGAGAGATTATATCATTTGAGGTTCTCAATCTACCTGGACCTGCAGTCAGACCTATCCCTGCATTTTTCAGTTCATTTTTGTGTGTGTACATAATTTAAGTTGAATTTCTGTCACTTCTATTAAGTGGGTGTATAATATATATACAAACATCTATTGAGTGCCTACTGTGAATATTTTGGAGTAGACAGAGAAGTATAAGTCCATACTTTCAAGGAGTTTACAGGTTAGTTTCATGGCCAACAGGCAGAAATAAGAAAACCAGCTTTACAATCAACCTCATCCACACGAGGGAAGGGGTTTTCGGGATCACTTTGCTGATCACCATTTTCACTGAAGTACCATTGCAGGAACTCTGCAATTTCATAGCATGGCCTCTCATGTAGTTTGGGCACCTGATGGCCCCAAATGCCACATAAGCTGCATGACTTCACACATGTGTTCTTAGTGTTGAAGGCCTCAAGTTTTTGTCATCCATAAAATTGGGATAATATTATTTAGTTCATGGGTTGTTTTGAAGATGAAATAAAACACTTCAGGTAACATAGTTCTTGATATCTAATACATCTTCTTACATGTGTCTAAAACCCCTTTCAGTGTTGAAAATCAAGCTGACTAAGAATTTGCTTTTAAAAAATACATTCAAACAAGAGAAAGCTTATTTTGAAACAGGGATATAAAATAGTTCTTCATAAACACTTTAGAATTAACAACCATTTATTTGGGATAATGAATTCACAAACACATTTAAACAACATAATTTAATGGTTAGCCTAGGTGTTGGAATAGTCTAGGAAAGTTAGCAGGTAGAGATTGATAGTCACGGAATATAACTATCCCTTAGACAGAATGAGGAAGATAGGTAACTAGAAACTTAAACAACAACCAAAATTTATTAAGAATTATTTTGTGCATGGATTTCTGATTATGAGTTGTAATTATAACAATCCCCACATCACATTGATAACATAACCAATAAATCCATTTTTCATTGACCCCGGGACTGGTTGACACATAAATAAAAAATGAAAGTAATGTATTAACCCAAAGGGCATCCTGGTGAATCACCCCCATATTGTTATTATTGTTTAATGGGCACACATGATAAATTAATGTCATGTTAATGGATAATCAGTTTATCTTCTATTGACCTAGGGCTTGTATAAAGTGTTCATTTGATTTGAAGCTGCATTTCTAGTTTTTCTAAACCTTAGTTACTCTTCTTAGTGGCCCTTGTCTTTAAGAATCTGACCCTAACTGCAGGGTGAGCAAAATTTGCTGAAGCAGTAAAGAAGCAATTGAAAATGTTTAAAGATATTTCCTGAAGATAATTATTCACTAGTGTACATGGATAAACTAAAAATCTGAAATGGGATGAGGGTTGCTATTCCAGTCTAAAACAATGGCAAGTTTGTTTATAGAACAATCATGTTATGAATCAATTATTTTTCTGATTAGATTATACTCATAAAGAAATGAATGCAGTGCCCTTCAGAAATGCAATATAGTTATAAAAAAAAAGAAGCCCACCCTCTCCCTGTACATTTTAATGATTAGCAAAGCTATCTCATGGTTTGGATGGAGGCCCAGGAAATGATCCAAATGGGATTATATTTTCTTAATCTATTAGAATAATGTACAACTTGCTTCCATTCTCTACCTTACCCCATCTAACTTGGCAAGTACTGTTAGCCAATCCTGAAATAGTGATATTCCAGAGACAGACTCACATATAGTTTATCATCTTCAGACGCTGTGTCTGTCATAGGCTGAAATCTCAGAAGAAAATATTGCTGACTAGAAGAGAATTTATGTGTTTTAAAATTTGATTGATTATGGGCACCCAGTTAATAGTGTGATCAGCATTATGCAAACATATAAGGGTCATGGCCTTAGTTCACTAGAAGTGATTGTCATTCACACACACACACACACACACACACAACTTAAAAAGCAACAGCAAGTGTTGAGTTTCAAATTCATAATCAAAATATGGAAAAATCAAAGGGATTTTAGGGGAATCATTGTTTCTCAGCACCTTTTCTTAATTTGCATGCTCAGCCTACTAAACATAAGCAGTAGAGAGGAGAGACATGCTGTTTTGCAATGAATAAGAAGACCAAGGTAGGCAACCATATAAACCACTTGTAGAATTAAAGAGGCCCAAATGGAAAAAAATGACCTCTTTATGAACTCCTTGTGAATCCTGCTTGGGGAAGACATGAAGAACTTGCTCTTTGCTCAGATGAGGTTGCTAGACTTGACCATGACCCTTGAAAGGCGCAAGGATAAGAGCAAAAGGGGATGTTGCTCTTTCTTCTCCCTACAGATACTCATATTTTCTAAGGTTCACTGCAGCTCTTTGGGTTCTGGGAGATAATACCATGAGGTAGGAAGAAGTTTACTTGCTGCCTCAGTTGGAATATGGAGCTGAGAAGACCATGCTGGCCATGTGTGTAGATCTTTCATATCTGTAAAAGTTCATGAGCCAATCTGACTGCCATAAGTGCAAGGAATCCAGGAAGGAGAGATCCTCTGGGCACTCTTGTACCATTTTGGACCCCTGTGGATCCTCTGAGAGACTGTGGTATTATGGGTAACTAACCTATACCATAGGGTTGTTGACTGTGCTTTGTCTTAAAACTGGTGAAATATTTTGGTCAAAGAACTGAGAGACACAAGCATTTGATGGTCTAATAAGGCATTTACTGCCTTCTTTCTGGGTGGGACTTTAGATAAAGGAGAATTTAATACTCCCCCCAATAACTATATCTTTTATTACAGACAAGTTAGAGGTGAATTATGCCCAATTAGAATATTATTTTGTCTACTCACTTTGTGCATATAAAAATAGCTCCAAAGAATAGGATGGGATATGGATGAAGAGAGCATCTTCCTTTTTAGTTAAACACCTCTGTGTTTTATTTATTTAAAATAAGCAAGCAATAGTTTGGATTAATATTTTAAAATTAAGAAATGGAGAAACATTAGCCCCACTCAGGACTAAGTTTTTCCTTACCTGTGTTGAAGAAGCTGTATGTGGTGGAGTAGCCCTGTGAGAGAGAATTTCCTAAAAATAGGTTAAATTTAGTGATACTACTGTATTTAGTAAAGAGGAATTGTTTGGTAATTGTTTAAAGGAAGGTAGGTTGGGGATCAACTTAGCATTTACTCATTTATTTATTCAATAAATATTTATTCAGCACCTACTCTGTGCCTGGCTCTGCATTGGTGATGCATTCTAATGAAGAATGAGTTTTAATAGAGAATAAGTTCGTACCTTCATGTAGTTTACAATCAACAGATTAACAAATATATTGAGCACATCTCATGTGCAGTGCAATGCTATGTTCTGGGTATGGTGTGTAGATGAATAGCAACTGCCCTATCTTCAACTTTAATGGTGAAGTTGGATCTAAACATTAATTATCATTCCAGGCTGTGTGTGATTAGGACTATGAGTTACACTCAAGGACTTGTGTGCATAAAGATTTTTTACTCCATTCTTGTATTAATTTTAAAAAAAATGTAGAGCTTTCTTCTGGGAAACTTTGGTTTTATAAATACTAATTTAGTCAGAAAAACCCATAATAACAATGGGAAGAATGCTTTGAATTTAGATTTTTTTCTTGATTTAGACACAGCTCGACTGCATTCATGCAATGCTTATTTCCTTGTGAATAGCATTCCTGAGGTCTCTGTTTGTCCATGAAATCGCAAATAAAGCTATTTACTCATCGTGCTGGCTTTGCATGAGCTTTGCATGACTGCAGGCTGCTGAGACCCTCTAAATGGATCCCAGGAGGACAAGGCCATGAACAACTCATTGAGCTTTGAGGTTCCTGTGCTGTCTCCAAGATTCCATGGTCAGAAGCCACAACTTATGTTCCATCTCTTCTTGACCTGTCCACCACCCACAAGGCTATGACCAAGTTATCCAACAAAGCTCTAATAGAGGTAAAAGTTTCTACCACCCTTACCAGTTACACTTTTCATTTATTGCTCCTTTCCATATTACAATATTTCTGGAAATATATGTTGCAACCAAGTCAGCTACTTTGGAGTCCCGAGGTGGGGTTGTTTAAATTATTACTCTATGAAGGGTGATTTGTGCTTTCAAATATACTTGTCCTTTAAATCCTTAACCTTTAGCCAATTCCATGTTTGTCATGATTTATTTTCTATATATGATTTTGACCTTCTCTTGGCAGATGGCTTCAACATTATCTTCGCTGAGAATGATTCTGACACTGGCTAGAGAGATACAATTGTGTTCTGTTTATGCAATATAGGAAGCCAGAGTACTTTTTTAAGCTGTCGTCATACATCACTGTCAGTATTTTGAACCACTAAATTGTTATTAAAAATTCAGGGACAATAATCCATTTTGAGAATACCATGAGAGAAGCAAATACTGTAATGACTGATTGACATTTCAGGAATAACATCATTCAAAACATGCTAATTTCCCTGCAACCCATTTCCTTGGATAAGTGTCTATTGTATAAATAAGTTTGGTTTCCAACCCCTTCCCAGCATTTACTTTTGATGAGAGAGTCTTGATATTAAAGGAGAAAAATAATCTTAAATGAAATTTGCTTCTGTTCTGTATGGTTCGACAGGCAAATAACAACAATAAAAAAAAAAATCTAAATCATGGCTAAAATGAATGGCTTTCATTACCAACAAAGAGTTTTGTATCATATGGTTTCCACCATTTTTCAAGAAACAAAGCGCTATAATAAGCAGTAGTTCAGGAGTAATGAGTTGCGATGAGAAACTTACTAGATGGAGAGTCAGGAGATGAGAGGGTTTTGGTCCCAACTCTGCCATGACAAAGCTGCCAACGTGTCCCTTAACAGAGAATTTAATTTCCCACAGCTGTAGATTTTTGGAGTTTTATGTCTTTTCTGTTTTTGTTTTTAATCAAGCATGTTTGGGTGCATTCTAGGTCTGGAACGATTTGATATGATGTCTAGGTAAAAATGTAAGGGAATATTTCACTGACACCCTCCCTGTCTTCTTTAGGAAGAATCCATTGTTCATTTCTTTTTCAGTCAAGAGTGGGAAATCAACCTTCTAATCCTCTTGTTTTCAAATATTTTCATCCTATGAAGCATTTTGGCAGGACAGAAGGCTCAAAGGTGATTTATCCTATAACTTTCACTTGTCACTGTGAAAGAAAAGAAAAAAATAAATGGATTTATTAATGAAAGATATGTTGCTTCTTTCAATCAGTTGCTAATGAGGATGTTCATAAGCAAACAATTAATGCTTTTTTTTAAACCTGAAACCATAGATTCCAGTATCCTAAGATGATAGATAGCAATAATGTGCATTTATGTTGTATCCAAGTTTATAAAACTCTTGCATTAAAAAACCCTCAGTTGACCCTCACAGAACAAAAGAGTATGATCTTTTCTATTTGACGGATGAGAACATTGAAGCTGGGTTATGAGGGGTAGAGCCAGCCCACCATCCTGTCTTCTGTTTCTTAATTCAGTTTGCTTTGCTTTGTGTACTATGCTGCTTCCATAATCTCTTAGCAGGGTGACATAAACCATGAACTGCTGAATGGCTCCCACATTATTTCAGGATACTGGGATGACACATATTCTTCATAATAAAGTGTGCACTTTAAGAAAAATCAATGAGAGAAGACAGTATTTACACTGGAAGGATAACTATGATAATAAAAAACACCTAATATTTTCATAGAAATATGCAGTTTACTGAATACTTATTTCAGGGGATGCTTAAACAACAACTTGACATGGGCCCCATTATCCTTTGGTTACAGATGTGGAAACATGTGATAAGAGGCTGAACGCTTGCCTGATCACTGGTCATTCAAAACAGATGATACCCTTGTTACTTTTATTGCTAGCAAGTAACAAGAGAGATGTGTAGACAGTGGAGAAGGTCTGGGATTGGATGCTTGATTTGCAATGCTGATTGGCATCCTAAGAGAATAAGGCAAGGGGGAAATTAGGATGTGTCCAAAAGAACAGAATGGGTTTAGAAGAATAACACACATATTCTGTTCATCACTTTCTAAGGCATCCCTCATTGTCTCTTGCCTGAAATCCAGAATTACATCACTGTTTTAAACACCAACTTAGCAGGGGGTGAGGCAGGAAGTTAATCTAGTTTTTGCATAGATGAACATGTGTGCTCTTGCTATACTTTTGAAATGCATTTGTAAACTGATACATACATGGTGGGGCAAAAGTAGGTTTACAGTTGCGAGTACATGAAACACAGAGTTTATTCTTGCAGTTATTATTTATTAATTATTGTATTATTTTTCATACAACCAACGGTAAACCTACTTTTGCCCCACTCTGTATATTCACTGGGTGTGTGAGAATTAAATGAGACATCACCTCTAAGGCATTAAATATTGTACCCTGTGCTGGACATTGCTTCTTTTTATAATGAAGATAACAATAAAACGTGTAACAATAATAATTTTTGTTCAGAAATTGAGACCCATAGGGCGGACTAGGAAAAGCAACGTCTCAGGGTGGAATAAAGAAAAGCGAGGAAAAGGAGCATTGATTTGTCTGCTTCGGAGTCTGGCCCCACTGAGGTCTGAGGTAGCCCTCCTCTCGCCTGCCACTTTTAGGCTTTGGGATTTAACGCTTGTGTTGTTTCATGAGCCCACATGAGAGCCAGAATAACATCTCCTCCCACGAAGTGCCAAGAGGATCTGTTAAGTGAAAAATGTGCAGCACGGTTGAGGCTGAAGCCTAGCATGCACTTTGTGGTTGCTGGGATTATGAAGATTGAAAGTGCAGAACTGATAATCAATTGTTTTACCATGATCTCCCACAAACTCTTCAGCCAGAGCCCCAGGGCTTCATATCAGTGGCCTAGAGAGAAACATCTTGGTCCTGGGACCAATGATGCTTCTCTAACGGGCCATCAGTACAAAGGAAAGCTTGTCACTTTGGGTATGCAGTGAAGGTTTACCGGTAAATACTTGCCAGTCGTCTACACAGGGAGTTATAGAAATGGAAAGTATTCATGAAAACGTCCTCATTCTCCCAATAGCAAACCCGGCCCCCAACTCATTTGTTTTAGGTGCAGTAGGTCATGAGCTACTTATTCAATTAACTTAGGTGAGAACAGAATCCGTTCTTTGTAACCTTTATTTCCCCCCAGGGGAGGATGCTTTTCAAATGGCCATCTGCTCCTCTGCCTCTCTGTGCTTGCTGCTCTTCACCATGACTTGGGCCAAATTCAACAGGAGGGCAGAGGGCTCAGAGGTAGGTAGGTGTCTGACAAGTGTCACAGAACCAGGACAAATGAAGGTGGTTTCTAATGCTTAGAGCCAATCTGTTCCCACTGGTTCACTGTGCGCCACTAGCAAAGATGACAGTGGTCACTGTCCACCCAAGAATATCTATCTAAAGGATTATTTGTCTTGTCAGAAATATAAGCCTGTTCAAGATGGAATCTCTTTTTCCCCCCTCCTTTCTCTCCTCTGTACAACTTAACGAGTGGGGGTGATTCCAGAAGCTCTGAGAAAAACAAATCAATTCCTTTGGTTTTTAAAAACTAACAAAAAATGCTGAGTGAGTCAAAGGCGATGAGGCAGCGTTCAGTAAATGCAGCAGCGTCAGGAGGGAGGTCAAGTTGAAATTGTGTTTGACTGTTGGAGTTTACTAAAAAAATTTAAGTACCATTACTGGAGATAAAATATTATATGTGTGCATTAGCTCTTGGCTGGATAGCCAATACTCATGTACATGGTATAATTTTTATATATAAATGGACACACCACAAATCAATGCTCTCTAGTCTCAGCTGTACCCTCAATGCTGCTCAGAAACCCTGTTATTCATCTGACTTCCTATCACGCTCCCCCCTTAGGGCCACTACAAGCCTTTTGTAACTCTGACAGGCTCCACTTTCTAACACATTCTAGCTGACGGCTCCTTCCCCAAAGGCTCCCTTTATTTCCTCCCTTTTCCAAGCAAGACCCTTCATGTGTAGCCTTGGTTTTACCCCTTTCCATCCTTTTGGTGTCAGGATCTAAAATATTCTTGTTAGTACTCCGGCAAATGTTTCAGAGCTTTGCAAGGTCCCTGCTCTCCCTTGCTTCTCTGTTGCAGGAATTTAGCTCAAATTCTTTATTTACTGTGCTTCATAGATTTCCTTGTAAGCTGAACTACTGAGTTTGATCATCCCCATGATGATGTCTGACCTTGCCTCTTGCAAGAACATTCCAGAGTATATCCTAGCTCTTTGCTTTTTTTCTCTGGCACCCTGAAGGACATCTTTATGGAATTCTCCTATTTCAAAAATACCTTCCCTCAAGCCTGACTTTCCTTCTAGCTACTGATCATCTTTCTTCTTCCTTTCATGGCTAAGCTTCTAAAAAACAAATTTTTATATGGCTTTCTTCTTCTTCTTCACCTCCCACTTATATCTTAAGCCCTTACACACTGTCAAAGAAAAAAAATCTTTATTTAGCTTCTGGGTCACTGCATTTTCCTGTTTTTCATTTTTTGTTTTGTTTTGTGTTTTCTTTTCTGGTGGATTCTTCTCATGCTCTTCATTTCTTTTCCATTCCCTAAAGGTAAGTGTTCCATGTCATTTTATGTTAGGACGCCTTGGAGATTTAATTCATTTCTATATTTTAACTAATATCCTTATACCAATAACTCTAAAATCTACATCCTTATTTCATCCTTTCTCCATAGCTCCAATGACCCATCACCAATTCCATTGGTAACTTCCATTGGAATGTCCATTAATGCTCTGCCTTCATGTCTAATACTCTGCCCACTGTGTCCTCTTGCAAAATCCCTCCTACTCTTCACTTCCCCAGTTCTGTTAATGACACCATAAGAAAATCATCATCAAAATCTTAGTGCTATCTTCACTTTTTCCTCCATGTTCTTGTGCTGCCTCACTTGATCACCATGCTCTGATGAACCTACTTCCCTCTGATCTCCTGTGGATCTCTGCTTCTCCATTTCCATCCCTGCTGCCATAACCCAGGCCCTCCCTTTCTCTTACCCACAACTGGCATCCTCCCTTGTTTTCCTGATGCCCAGTAACCTCTCCTGCAATCCATCCCTCACACTGCTCTTGGAGTTTTCTTTCTCCATCTCAGTTATCATCATACCAAATCTCCATGTACATGAATGTGCTGGACTCTTCTGCCTAAAGAGTTGAATTCAAAATGTTTCATATCATTTCAAGGCTTGTACAGCCTGGCTGCAGCCTCTTTTCTCTTCTGGCTTCCTATTATTTTCCTTTACCCATTCTATGATCAGTCTTTTCTATACCTCCTATTTCTATCTGTTGATGTTGAATCCCAAATTTAGACACTAGCTCAAGACCAAAAAGACTTTTGTACAAAGTCTTCTGTGGACATGCTGTTAATAATAGCTTTCCTTCCGCTCATCTACTAGCTTCTTCAGTCCATTCCAAATCCAAACTAATATAATCCCAGAGGAACACAGAAGCTCTCCCTCTCTCACCTGGTAACTCACTTGCCCTATGAGGTCGTGTGCTCTCCTACCCAAGAACACGCAACCTTGGGGGTCTAGCAGCTACCGGAGCCCACAGCAGACTGTGTGGTCTCCAAAAGGACTAAGCTTTAACAGGAAGTGGAATATGTGAATGTTGGTTTTTGTCCTCGTCTTGCTGAGGACATGGTTGCACTTTTTCATGGCAGGACTGAGGCAGATCAAACTTTGGAAACCCAGGGGGCAGCCTCTGTTTCCACCCGAATAAACCATCTTGCCACACCACAGCCTACGGTGCATGTGTCCTTGTAACACTTTCCTTGCGATTCCTGTGAAAGCACCTAATTCTCACCAATTACAGAAGCACTCGCTTCTTCACGGATCAGACTAAAGTTTGTGTTGACAATGGTGGGAACAAGAATTTGAGTTTATTATTCTGAAATCATTTTAAAAGATAAACATTTTCAAAGGTTTTATTCCATAAAGTCCAAATAAAACACTGTTCATTTTTCATGGTTTATAATTTATTCTATCAGACAGGTGTGAAATGGCTGTGGAAAGGCAGAGATGCAAATTAATTATCCATTTAACCTCTCTGACAAAAGAAGATAATCTGACACCTTTTCACACATCTTCCTTTTCTTCCTTTCAATCAAGATGATAATATAAAATTTTACTGATATCTTTCAAGGACAGTGTCACATTTATGGTCCTTTGTCACACCGTCTCCTGCAGCTGAGCAGACTGTGAGCAGGTGATAAGGGTAGGAAAACGAAGCTCTTCTGAGAGGGAGGCAGGTTTATATGGGATGCATGATGATTAAGGAAAAAGCTGGGTTATATCTGGTGGGACTTCAATGTGCACTAGCATAAAGGAGGAGACCAGGGTTAATGATTCTGAATGAGGAGAATGGTAAATATAGATTAGGATTGTATTTCTGGAGTTGACATTGTAAAATTAACTGAGGCAGCACTACACTATCTGATATCAACTCCAGAGAATTTTTTTTTTTTTTTTTTGCTGAATTGCAGAATTTTCCATTGGATGGATTAATGCACAGAGAACTTTGAAGGGTTTTCCTCCTTAGGTTCTCAGCTTCTTTGCTTAGAGAGAAAAACATTAAACAAAAGTCACTCATTTTAAGATTGCCCTAACAACATTTAGCATAGGTCATCTTTTCTTTACTATCAAGGCCACATTTCTCAAGATATTTTTTTTTTGAAGAAATAACAGAAAGATGGTTGTCCCTTAAATGAGTTTTAAAAACATTATAAAAACATGGCGTAGTCAAATATCTGTATAAAATTTCAGTCACTTATAAACAAGCTGAGGGTAACGGACTTCAAGCTCAGCATCTTGAGAAATAATTTCAAATGAGTCACTTGAAGCCTAAGTTAACTTTTAAAACGGTCAATGATTCAGCAGAAAAGCATTTGTAGCTTTCTTTTAAAAAATTATATGTAAATAACCTACTTTGTATGGTACTAATTAGACATTCTTAAAATTGAAGCTCTCTACTTTCCTACCAGGTATGCACCAGCCAATTGGAAATCAGAATATTTGCAAGTGTCCTAAATTTAATTAAAACAACAAACAAACAAATAAACAGCTGAATTGTAGCCTAAGGTAGGCACAGAAGGGTAGGATGCCGGGAGGCGAAGCGATGGCCGAGGCTGCGGGCCACATCGTATTTGCCCATGAGGCTCTGGTTTTCCTAAACTGCCGCCACCCCTAGCGGGGCCTGCTGAAGAAAATAAAAACATTAGGAACTGCCCCTCTAGTAGGAAATGGTCCAACACCCTTGGCTCCCCCGCGAAGGGACTCTGAGCCTGAGGGTTGGGTGATATCAGCCCTGGTGGCCAGGTAGAAAGCTGTGCTTCTCTCCCTTGGTCCTCCACCGTGTCCCTCGAAAATGCCAGCCTATTGCTTCTTCCTCCTGCTTTTTAAAAAAGTTACCTCATCTGCTGCATACATTTCCTCATCAAATCAAACTTCAGCCTTCCCTGATTAATAAAATTGTCCCCGTGGCCTCCTGGTCACCCACTTCAAGATCTGTCTCCTCAGTTCTCATCCTACTCTCTCTCCCCGCCATATTTGACAAGATTGCATTAATAGCTAAATTTATGTTTAGCATCTCCTGAACTGTAAAATGACAAGACTGCTCATTCTACAACCAGGTCCTCTTAATACATTAAAAAATAAAGCTATTTTATTTAGTATAATATTATATGCAGGACATATAACTATGTATATGGATATACATAAATTATATATACAGATATATAAATTCACACATGTATGAAGTGTCAGAAAACACAGCTAAATAAAAGGCATAGAATATGGCCATAATTATACTTGCCTACCACTATTTTAAACACCTTGAGTTATGTCCCTCCTGACTTTTAAACACCTTGGTATATGTACCGCCTGACTATTCAAAATGAATGTAAATATATACACATTTAAACAGGATCATAGACAGTTTCATGTTCTGTATCTTTTTAAATCCTTAATATAATTGAATGTCTGTCCGTGGTAACACATAGCTACCTATGTTGGATGTGCCAGCTGTTTTCCTGTTAGCCCTCAGGTCTCTTCCCCACCATTCTCCTGCTGAGCCCTATTCCTCTAGATCAGGCTCTGCAAAATACATTTCCTTTTCCCCAGAGCTTCCATCAAAGTTAGGCCAGTGGGAGGCAGTGGGCAGATACGGGGGTGAGGGTTGTGGGGGGAGATGATGGGAGAGCCTGGGTAATTATCCTCACCTCTCTCTGCTTTGGGTAGAATCTTTAACAGAACAGGCAGCATAATGTCTGAGGTCAGTGCAAAATGGAAATACAGGCCTCTTATTCAAAAACTATAAAAAATTTCAAGATGACAGCAGAGCATTAAAGCCATTGTGCCCCAGGGTCCCTCTGAGTATGGTGTTCATGTGACTGCACAGATCACATGCCAAGAAGCTGGCTCTGATCCTCCACAGGGGCTCCCTCACTTCTGTGATTCTGATTTGCATCTAGTGGCCTTAGTCCCACAGCTCTTTGGAGGACTGTCTGCCTGGATAGCACCTCTCCAATAGTCCTTTAGCCTTATGGGTGACATGGGTTTCCTGTGGTTGTAAATCTTTGAGTTGTCCCACTTTCTCTGTCCCATCTTTCAGCTTTTCTAGCACTTCTGTATCTAGTTCTCCCTGGTAAATTTCTTCTAACAAACTCCCTGTCTTCACCCTGGCTGTTAGCTACATTAGGGATGGCAAGGACCTGGGCGTTGT
This sequence comes from Pteronotus mesoamericanus, assembly GCF_021234165.1. Classification (NCBI taxonomy): domain Eukaryota; kingdom Metazoa; phylum Chordata; class Mammalia; order Chiroptera; family Mormoopidae; genus Pteronotus; species Pteronotus mesoamericanus. The sequence goes on from NW_026555277.1 coordinate 6,157,923, forward strand.
ACGTTCACTTCCTTTAATCTGCTATTATTTCAGGCATCGCTAATCGATAGACATCAGCTTTCGTCTGTGAGACTACTCTCAGTCTCAGAATCCTTCTCAACATAGTGTTTGTTGTAGTTGATACATGACATTAAATGTGGTCTTGCAGCTCTACATCATCTTTTAAACAACCTCATGCTTCCTATTTTGGCTACAGTGTATTTTCTTGAACTAATTTCTGATGACAATTAGTATGTTTTTAATTTTTCACCAATTCAATAATGAATAGTTTTACATGGGTATTTTTGTTTACTTCTCCAGTTGTCTTCAGGATGTCTTTGAAGCAGAATTGCTAGGCCAAAGGGCATACACATTTATATTTTGATTCATATTGCCATTTTAGAATGGGTTATACATATTAGAATGTTTAAGTATGACATGTACATAATATATTAAAAGTGATCTTTTCCCCCCAAGTACTTGGGAGTCATTACACTTATTCCAACAAATTATTTTTGTAATTCCTTTTCTAAATTGTCTCCAGATCTGGTGTCAAAGGTGTTCTTTACATTGAACTTACAATTTATTTTAAAATAAAAACAGTATTACTCAGCTTAATCACCTCTCAATCTCCAGACTTTCTTTCAATGGATTTGGGAATATTTCTCAAAAATGAAAATCTATTTTTATGTGTTGATGTTTTCTTATTTTTGAAGATAGTCAAAACAATAAACTGTTGTCCCTGAAGGCTTAAACAGAAAACTTGGAAAGTCTTTTAAGAAATTGCCAGAGTCTTATTTAAGCTTAGAGCTTCCTAAGGTAATCCGTGTGGTGGGGGGAGGCAATACAGATTGAGATGTATGAGTTTGGTATATTTGTTTTAAAACTCAGTGCTTTGTGTTATCAGAGAATTTTATCTTCATTAGTGGCAGGTTACCTCTACTATAATTCCTTTAATCAAAATCTTTTGTCAAGAGAGATGTAAAATATTTATTTAGCTTGGTTTCATCAACATAGCAATGGGACTATCTCATCTATAAGTACCTCATCTTTCACCTGGAATTGTTCTGACTATAAACAATATTTTTTGTAAGTACATAGTAAATCATGCTTCTTGGTTTTAAAAGATAGGCCACCCTTCAAAGAGTTTTGGGTTATTCCATTTTGCACACCCTGTCCAAGGTAATATCTAATTTCCTTTTTTTCAAAGACAGCGTGGAGAAGTGCTCTCATAAGATTTAATGTTTTCTCTTTCTATTCTTTCCAAGAATGTCACACAGCTTCCACATTATCACAGAACAAACAAAAACACCCTCCCTCTTTCCCTCTGGTTAGACTCTGTGGGTTTAATGGCAATGTCTGGTTTCAGTAATATGGAATTCTTTGTTAGCCTTAGAAATGGGAGATCAATGACTTATTCTTGTAATCCCTTAACTCTTAAACAGTCTACCAGAAAGGTGATTTCAAAAAATTAGACCAGGCTTTGCATTTAGATAGAGACTCAAATGAGTCACTGGAAATGTGTGTGCCCCCTTTTGGCACTGTGTTCTTGTCTCATCGGACCAATAAATTCCTACAGGTCTCAGTCCTTTAATTCCCTTCAGGGAGGACTGGGATAAAAAATATCAGCCCATTCTAAAAATCCTGCTGTTTTTATGACACACAGAAATAGCTGCAAAAAATACCTTAATCATTTTTACTGGCAGAACCAGGTAACATTTTTTTTTTCCTCAAAAGTTAATGATCACTAAGGGCCCGCACACATGCACACAGAACCCTGGCCCTTGGGTCTACCTAAGTCACCTTTACAGTACAGTCCCAAAATAAAACTCTACTTCGTTCTCTGAATTTGCGTTCTGGCTCTGCACTGCAGGGTTTATAGGCTTTCATTTCATTTCCTCTGGTAGCCATGCTGAGCTATAATATTTCAGTTCCTGAACAAGGTACTTAGCAGGGCCAGGCTAATCCAGCTTAAATTTGCACTCATAGTGTAAAATTGATTGAGGCCTGTCTCCATTAATTAGAGTCCCCATAGACTATTTGGACCCCTCGTTCTCACATCTACGCTGTTGTGAGTTCTTGTGTCTGAACTGTCTTCCTTCTCCAATCTATCTAGTGGAATTCTTTCTTCCATGAAAGCTCAGATAAGTCCTACCTCCTCCCACAAGCCTGCTATATTTTTTAATATCATTCTCTTTCTTCTTTGAAGTCCTGTAGCACAAAATACAGTGTAATGTTTCAAATTTATTTTACTTTATTTTTTTTGGTAATTGTTTTCTGTTCCTTTTCAAAAAATATTTTATTTATTTATTGTTAGAGAGAGGGGAAAGAAAGGAGAAAAAGAGAGAAACATCGATGTGAGAGGGAAAAACATCGATTGGTTGACTCACATGCGCTCTGATCAGGACCAAACCCACAATCCAGACATGTGCCCTGACCAGGAATCTAAAGGGTCTTTCGTTTTGCAGAACAATGCCCAACTGCAGGTTAAGGCTGGGTAATTGTTTTCTAAAAGGGACTATCTACCACTCAGGGGCAGATGACATTGCATGTCTCCTGGCCACCCTCCTTCTCCCATACGTCCCATCACGGGGCCAGCGCAAGAGTCACACCGAGGTGCTCGCTCACATGTCCTCATCAGCTTGTTTAGTAATTTAGTCTTCAGGCAGTTCAAGATGTAAAAATTAAAGTATTTTATTGGTTTGGTCCAAATTGAAGACTTGACACTAATTGTTTTGCTCATTTTCATTGTTTTGATGAGTAATTACATTACATGTATGATAGCCTCTTCATGACATTGATGTGTGTTATGTTGAACACAAATCCACTCTCTTTCACTGTTTCTAGTTCAAATATTTAAGCAGTCCACTTTTGGAAAATTTCTATTTCTGTTATTATCTTCAGTATTTTATTCTTTTCTGAGCTCCCTTTCTGTATTTTCCATTTCTATCATGCTTTCAATTTCTAATCATTCTTGAGACTATAAAGGATTTAAAAAGAGCATGTCTGTACTGAAAGCTTACAAAACTTAAACATATTTCACCAATAATGTAAGTGCAAGTAAATATAACATTTTTAATTATTAAAATTATTTAATTTTTAAGATAGTTAATTGTTCTCTGAATTATTCAAAATTATTTACTATGATTAGAAGGAAAATGATAAAAATTCTAAATAAAATTAAGTTAAACTGAATTGTAAGATTTTATTTAAACATCTTTTCTTTTTTTTTAAAAAAAGAACTTTTACTCATGGACAAAACCAAAGGGGAAGAGCTGAGGGAGGGAAGAAGGGAGGGGGCAAGGGAAAGTGGTGGGGGGGAGGCAGAGACAAATGCATTTGAAAAAATAAATTAAAATTAAAAAAAATAAAAAAAGAACTTTTGATTATGGAGCACATTGGACAAAAAAATTAAGCAGAATTGTATAATGACCCCCTATGTACCTATTATTTAGCTGCAATAATTAGTCAGCTCATATCCAATCATGTTTCATCTCACCCTTCCATCTCTCTCCTCATTAAAGTAAATCACAACTATCATATAATTTGATTGTAACTATATCAGTGTTTCTAAAGATAAGAAATTTTAACATAATCACACTATCATTATTATATTTAAAATACAATAATTTCTTAACATCAACAAATAATTAGCAAGTGTTCAATATGGTCCTTGTATTTTTAATAGTTTGACTCATAATCCAAATAAAGGTCACACAATGAAATTTGTTGAAGTGTCTTTTAAGTAAGTCTCTTAATCTTTAAGTTTTCTTCTTCTTTTCTCTGTGTCTCTGTTTCTATCATTCTCTCTGTCTCTCTATCTCTGCCTCTCTACCCCTTCCCTTTTTTTTTCATTTTGTTTGTTGAAGGGACCACTTTGTCCAACAGAATTTTCCCCACTCTTGGTTTTATTAATTACTTCCTTATTGTGTTATTGAACAATTTTGATGTTAATATTTAATTAAACCTTATTTAACATTTTTTAATATTACAAATATTTGCAGTTTTAGCATTCAACATCCAATTAGTCACCAATGTAAAGAATCTGAGTGTGTACATATATGCACACACATTTAAGAGCAAAATGAACAGTTTAATATTGCAAAAATTTTCCTCAGCTACTGTATAACTTTTGCACTAACCCTGCTAATTCATTAATACTCCCCAGAACCACAACTTAGAACCTGAAAAGAAGCAACAAAAGAAATGCTTGACACTCCTGGAAACTTATACTTCTTTAAGTGAGAAGGTTTTGTGTTTGTGCTGGAAGAAAGATTTCACAAGTTACTTGATTCGTTTCTTACCTAAGCTTACCCCCTTCCATTCTCTTTGCATTGTCTCTTTCTGCTTTCAGGCGCAGCACAAAACATATAGCCTCACAACCCTCATGTTTGGTTTATTTCACCAAGGCCATTGGGTGAGAAATCAGTAGAAGCATTTCCTTGGGGCCTGAATGGTATTAGCCATGAGAGGGATGTTTAGACCTACTAGACCTATAGACTGTACTGAACCAACACTGAGTGCTGGAACCAGTGAGAGAGGAACCCATGTATGTGCTCACTTGTGTGTATTTGTGATATTTGATGAGTGTAAGAGCCAGGGCAGGTGTTCTTCTCTGCATTTAAATTAAGTATTTCTGTCTCTGGGTAGGGCAATGATTTCAAAGCTCAGTCATTTGAATCACCACCTTCATGGTTTTTGCCATTGCTCTATAGCACTTGTTTTTATTATCAACCATATAAGTTTTCTCTTGCTGAGTGACAAATTACCACACACTTAGCAGGCTCAGGTTGATTGCATTCTCTGCTCAGGGTCTTAACATGGCTGAAATCAAGGGGTTACAGGTATGAGTGTCTCATGTGGAAGCTGGTTTCTTCCTTCAAGCTCGTTGAAGTCATTGGAAGATTTCCGAATTTTGAGATTGTAAGACTGGGGTTCCTGCTTTCTTGTTGGCTGTCAACAGGCACACTTCTTCAAGGCCAACTAGAGAAACCCTAATCTACTGTGACATTGTAGGCATTAGTTGATGTAGTCTCAGGAGTGTCTATCCAATCCTACTCACAGTTTTTTCCATACTGAAGGGGAGGGGGTTACACAGGACATACCCACCAGAGGGTGAGGATTTTGAGGATTGTCTGAGAATTCTGCCTGTCACAGTTATTCAACCTTTTTCAATAAGTCAACTCTCTTTTCAAACTTGAATACATTTGTTAATAGTTAATATCGAGTATTTGATATGCTAAGGTTGAGTGTGTGCATGTGTGTTTGTTTACATGTCTTTCTCTTTAATATATATTCATATACAAAGTAATAGAAATATATAACCAAAAAATAAAGAATACTTATCAGTATATCCCCAATGATTATCTTACCTCTCCAAAACTCATGAACCACAAATGGGAAACAGTGCCCCTGGTATAACACTAATCAACCACTTGTTAAATGTATGATGATTAAAATAGTTATAAATTGGAGGACTTTAGTTTTAATGAAGCCAAATACATATTTTATATTCCTACAATTATATTAATTTGATTTCTCTCTAAAGTCATACAAATTGTATGTATCAGCATGCATCAGATATATCATTTTCTTGACTGAAAGAGACTGTGACTTGGAGGTAACTTAGTGTCCATGAGTATATGGGAGGTTCTATACTTTAGGACTTTGGAACTAAAGTGAAAAACTGGTATACCAGATATTCCCTATGTGTTTTCAGTATTTATTATAGTGCCATTTATTTCCAAAGATATAAACAAGTTAAGTTCCATTACCACAGAGAGACAAAGATAAGAGAGAATATCCATGTGTTTTTCCTGAAGAGGAAGTAAAACTTTAGTGATGACAGGCATATCTCTAATGACTTGACTAGTCCCTTGTATAATGCTTGTGGTACTAAAACACTTCCCATCATAGAGAACAATCTACTGTCTGATCATTTCTATAATCCAACCCTTAGTTACTGCCCAGAAACCTTTCACTTCACATAAAATCAGCAATAAACATGTTGGAAGGAAGCCACATCTCTTTGTTTGGACTGCTCTGTAGATTTATTGTAGCCCTGTAACTCATTTATCTGATGGTTGCTAAGGGAACCACTTATTCTTATAATCACTTATTATTTTCAATGATTGCTTGGTTTTGTCCATTGTCCCACAACAAACCAAGCGATGATTATTGGGATCATGCATGTCGGGGGTTGGTTCTCTGTCTCAGACTGACCTGATACACCTTTTTTTGTCATTGAAAATTTTCCTATCCTGATATAAATCCTCCTGGCCATGTATTTCTACTGTTCTACCATGTAGAGAGTTACTCTTGACCTAAATTTAATACTGCCTGAACACCCAATGGAGACTATAGGAAGGAGGTTAGTATATCACAGGCCTGAGGGATCTGAAGCCATATTTGGAAGTTATAATTCCTCTGGTGATCTGCTCCCTGTGAATTGGTACCACTAATCCTTTTAATTCACAACATTCTTTATGTTTTCCAAATTTATAGAGTGTATATCGCCTGAAATACCCTTTCAGAGATTTTGGCCTTTTTTTTTATTACTTAACTGTTTTCAACAATCATTTCTTTCTACTGTATGCTCATTTTTGTTCCTAGAATAAAGTGACTATTTATTGAATTTCTTCTTCTCTCAGTATCCAGAAGAGAATAGATCATGAAATACTTTTTGGGTGAATAATTTCTCTTAGTAGCCAGTAGATGGTTATGGTGGGGAGAAAAAGCAGTTTCAAACAAAATTGTAACTTACTGCATAAAGCTTTGAAAACGGTTAATTTTTAAAGGAAGTTTACCTTCTCTGACCATTGTTTTATCTATTTAATCTTTAAATTCACCACATTTTAGTGTATGTGTATATATATATATGCATATGTATCTGCTATATGTGCTATACTATATATACTGAAATACAGTATATTTAAACATTAAAAATATATAGTACATACATTATACATATCAATTACATGTAGTAAATATAATAAAGTTACTTACAAAGTCCATCAGACACATTATCCTTCAACCTTACAACTCCTTTGTATATTATTATACACATTGTATCAGGATGTTTTCGGCAGCAAGTAAAAAATAATTGATCAAACTGACTTCAACAATCAGTATTATTTCACATAATAATGAGTGCAGATTCTATTTCAAGACGCAATACAATCTTTGGCTCAGCGTTGTTATCAGGTACCTGGGGACCAGGTCCCTAGAACTGATCTGTCTTCTACACTTCCACCTCACCTCAGGATGGTCTTCCTCAGAGTCGCAGGATGACTGCCACCCTTCTAGACATCACATTCAGATATGACAAAGCCCAGAGGAGAAAAGACCATTGTTTGCTGTGCACCTCCCATTGAATATCCTCCAGTCTCAGTGGCCAGCATTCCATCATGTGATCATGTCTAAAGCAAGCGCTGAAGTGGTTTAAACTCTATGGATACCAAAGCTAGAACGAGGATGGGGTCACTCCTTTGTCTCCTCAGGAAAGGGGGAGGTAACTTATATTTCTACTTGTATTAATTTGAATACTACTTGAATAACTTGTATTTCTACTGGGGAAGGAAGAAGTGAGAGACCCCCAATCTAGCCATGACTATTTTGTTAAACAAGGAGTTAGTCATAAAAGGTGAGGTAATTTGCCTAAGGTCATAGGTTGAAGAGTGGGATCCAAATTGAGGAGGCGCAACTCTTAGAACACAGCTTAGAGAGCGCAGGACTCAGCCTCCTCAGTTTACAGTTCAGGAACCTACTGGTCAGGATGTTTATCGCTTGCCCTATAGCACAGAGATCTATTTAGTAACAGAGGTGTGAACAAAACTACGCATTGTAGTGCTGTATTTGTTTTATTCCTGCACACTGGTTCCATTGTGTTATTTCATATCTACTGATAGTACATGTGGATTAGTCAAGGAATAAAGGAAACAGTGTGTCTGTGTGGGGAAGTGCTTTACAAAGATGATATTTAAATATTACAGACATCAATTATTATGCAGAGCAGTATGCAAATTCAATTATAAGGAGCAGCATACTGGTAGTTTTTCTCATCTTTCATTTATGTCAACCTGGAAAAGTTGAGAAGTGCTGCGCTAAGCTAATTTTGGGCTGTACAAGCTTTTTCAGAATAAAAATAGAGTACGTATGAAGCCATCCAAAAGTCATTTATGAAAATAAATAAAGCAGTCACATGTCACCTGTTTCCCATTAATAATAGAGATTTAATAATTGAAGAAATATTTCGGTAAAGCTATTTGAGTCTTCTATATCAAAGTAAATATATTTCATTCTCTTCATATTTCACTACATTCTGCAGAGCCATTATTCTCTGGGTTCTTGTTTCCTGGATTTATATGGCATCTATTTCTGTTAATACATTTATCTGGGCATACTGATTTTTTAAAAAGTAACTTGTTTTTCACTAAAGTGTGACACACATACAGAAAGGGGTACAAATTATGGTGTATAGCTCAATAAATTTTCACAAAGTGAACACATGTATAACCACCACCCAGACCACGACATGTAAGACTTAGCTTACTGAATGTCACTTCCTAGTCATTAGACCCTTAGTCAAAGATAATCACTATTCTTTTTTTCTTTGTATTTTTTTAATTTTTAATGTTTATTTTTAAATCATGTTTATTCTATTACAGTTGTCTCAATTTTTCCCACTTTGCCCTCCTCCTCCCATCCCACCCCACTCCCCTCTCCCACGGTCAATTCCCACTCTGTTGTCCATGTCCACGGGTCATTCATACACGTTCTCTGTCTAGTCCCTTCCCCTTCTTTCTACCATTGTCCTCCCATTCCATTGCCCCTGGTCACTTTCAGTCTGCTCCTTGTGTCCTTGCCCGTGGTTTATTTTGTTTGTTAGTTTATTTTGTTGAATAGATTCCACTTATAGGTGAGATCATACGGTATTTGTCTTTCACCGACTGGCTTATTATAATATTCTCCAGTTCCATCCATGTTGTCACCAAAGGTTGGAGTTCCTTCCTTCTTTCTTTTTTTAGTGCAGATTAATTTTATTTATTTATTTATTTTTTAAATGTTAAGATCCATTATAAAATATGAAAAAATGTATTTATTTTTGTGTAAAACTAACTTTTTATAAGACTAATGAATAAGATTCTTAAATGCTATGCATATGATGAGATCTCATTATTTTTAAATTTTTTTCTATCTTTCTATTTTTACTTTATTTTTTATTGTTCAAATACACTGGTCTCCACCTTCCTGCCACCACTTTCCAATGGCCCCCCTCCACTACCTTCCTCCCTCAATCCTTTCTCACTTTGGCTTTGTCCATGGGTCCTTTATACATGTTCCTTGACTTGACCCTTCCCTTCCCTTTCCTGCACCCACTCCCTCCTTCCCTCTTGATTCTGTTGGTTTCTTTTTTCTTTCAATGTTGCTGGTTATATTTTCATTGCTTGTTTGTTTTGTTGGTTAGTTTCCACTTATAGGTGAGATCATATGGTATTTGCTTTTTGCCCCCTGCTTTATTTCACTTAGTGTAATGCTCTCCAGTTCCATACATGCTGTCGCGAAGGGTAGTAGTTCTTTCTTTCTTTCTGTTGCATAGTATTATAAGTGAATTTGGCAAAACAGCAGGATACAAAGTCAATATTCAGAAATCAAAGGCATTTTTGCACACCAACAATGAAATATCAGAAGCAGAAATCAGGAAAAGAATCCCATTTTCTATAGCAACAAGAAAAACAAAGTACCTAGGAATAAATTTAACCAAGGAGGTAAAAGACCTGTACGCAGAAAACTATACAACACTGAAGAAAGAAATTAAGGAAGGCACAAATAAATGGAAGCATATACTGTGTTCATGGATTGGAAGAATTAACATCATCAAAATATCCATAGGACCCAAAGCAATTTATAGATTCAATGCAATCCTTATTAAAATACCAATGATGTATTTCACAAACATAGAACAGATATTTCAAAAATTTATATGGAACCATAAATGACCCTGAATAGCTGCAGCAATTTTGAGGAAGAAAAACAAAGCAGGAGGGATCACAATACTGGCCATAAAACTATATTACACGGCCACTGTAATCAAAACAGTCTGGTACTGGCACAAGAACAGACTCATAGATCAGTGGAACAGAATAGAAAGCCCAGAAATAAACCCATGCCTCTGTGGTCAATTAATATTTGACAAAGGGGACAGAAGCATAAATTGGAGTAAAAATAGCCTCTCCAACAAATGGTGTTGGGAGAGCTGGACAGCTACATGCAAAAAATTGAAATTTGACCACCAACTGATACCATACACAAAAATAAACTCAAGATGGATAAAAAACTTAACTATAAGTCATGGCACCGTAAAAGTCCTAGCAGAGAACATAGGCAGGAAACTCTCAGATATCCTATGTAGCAATGTTTTCACCAATATTTCCCCTAAAGCAAGGGACATAAAGGAAAGAGTAAACAAGTGGGACCTCATCAAAATAAGAAGCTTCTGCATGGAAAAAGAAAACATCAGCAAAATGAAAAGGAAACCAACCATATGGGAAAAAATATTTGCCAATGATACATCAGATAAGGATTTGATCTCTAAAATATATAAAGAACTCACAAGACTCCATTCCAAGAAGACAAACAATCCAATTAAAAAATGGGCAAAGGACCTGAACAGACATTTCTTCAAGGAAGAGATACGGAGGGCCCAGAGTCATATGAAAGGATGCTCAGCATCACTAGCCATCAGAGAAATGCAAATTAAAACCACAATGATGTACCACTTCACACTGGTCAGAATGGCCATCATAAACAGATCAACAAACAATAGGTCCTGGCAATGCTGTGGAGAAAAGGGAACCTAGAACACTGTTGGTGGGAATGCAGACTGGTGCAGCCACTGTGGAAAACAGTTTGGAATTTCCTCAAAAAGCTAAAAATGGAACTGCTTTTTGACCCAGTGATTCCAGTGCTGGGATTATATCCTAAGGATCCCAAAACACCAATTCGAAAGAACCTATGCACCCCAATGTTCATAGCAGCACAATTTACAATAGGCAAGAGCTGGAAGCAATCTAATGGCCATCAGTAAATGAGTGGATCAAAAAACTATGGTACACCTAAAATATTAAAAAATTTAAATCCATTATAAAGTTTCAGCAATCATGACACCTGCACAGAAATAATCAAGTAGATCAATGAAATAAAATGAATATTCCAGAAACAAGTGTATATGTCTTTCTAACAATGTAATATATGATTAAATTGTTCATTCAAATCAATGGGGAATATAAGGCTTATTCAACATATAAGGTGCATGGATCACTATTACTTGAAATAAAGCAAATATAGAGCACTATTTCACACATTATACAACAAATATTCAGGTGAGTTAAAAACCAATATGTAAAATCTAAGGAGTTTTAGGAGAAAATACAAAATAATATTTTTCTCACCCTGAAGTAACATATTCAGACCCAGAAGCTATAAAGTAAAATATTGATAATATGACTATACTGAACACTTAGGACTAGACAGTAATATTCATGTAAAAAAAGTGAAAGGACAAGTAATAGAATAGGAAATTATTTGCAGCACATCTACAAAAGGGTTAATAGATTTTTTTTTAGGGAAAAAATTCTACAAACATTTAATCAAAAAATGGATAAATATCAAAAAGTCATTTAAAGCTCCTTTAAAAATAATAGAAATAGGCAAGAAATATACAAAAACAGGTTTAGTGTCAACAAATAATAAAGTAACAATTACAATAACACGTCATTGTCATGATCAGATTAATAAGTATTAAAAATATTGGTAATATCAAGTATTGGTGACCATGAAAGGAACTGGGTATTCAGAGACTTTTTCTTCATCTTAAAGCAGTCCCTTTAGCATATTTTGCAATGCTGTCTTGGTGTAGGTATATTCTTTTAGCCTCCTTTTTCTGAAAAGCTCCTTATTTCACCTTCCATTTTAATTGAGAGCCTTGCTGGGTAGAGCAGTCTTGGTTGCAGGCCTTTACTTTTCATTCCTTGGAATATTTCTTGTCAATACCTCTGGCTTGTAGTGTTTCTGTTGAGAAGTCAACTGCTAGCCGTAACAGGGCTCCTTTATATGTTACTACCTCTTTCTCCATTGCTGCCTTTAGGATTCTCTGTTTGACTTTGATATTTGCCATTTCAATGATGATGTGTCTTGGAGTGGGCTCTATTGGGTTCTTTTTGAATGGGACCCTCTGTGCTTCCTGGACTTGTGTGACTTTTTCTCTCCTCAAATTAGGGAAGTTTTCCATTCATTTCTTTTTCAGACAGGTTCTTTATCCCTTCCTTCTCTTCTTCTCCTTCTGGTATCCTTATTATATGGATATTATTATGTTTCAGGTTGTCCTGCATTTCCCTCAGTGCCTCTTCATTCTTTTTGAGTCTTTTTTCATTTTCTTGCTCTTTCTGGGAGCTTTTTTCTACCTTATCCTCCAGCTCACAGATTTGATCCTCGGGTTAATCTAGCCTGCTTTCGATTCTTTCTACTGTGTTCTTCAACTCAGAAATTGTATTTTTCATTTCCTGTTGTCTCTTATTGGTAGTTTCTATGTCCTTTTTCATGTTGATATAGTTTGCAGTTAGTTCCTCATAGTTTCCCTGTAGTTTTTGTAATTCTCTCTGAGCTCACTGAGCTCATTGAGCTTTCTTAGAACCATTATTTTGAATTCAATATCTGAGAGTTTACTTGCCTCTATTTCATTTAGTTCTCTTCCTGGGGATTCCTCCTTTCCCTTTAACTTGGGGGCGTTTCTTTGTCTCCCCACTATTTCTGAGACTCTTCTTTTTTTTGCTCCTGCTTCTTAAATTGATCTGTCTTGATTTCCTGACTTTGTGGTGTGAACTTCTATGGTAGGACACCCTGTTTTTTTTCTTTCTTTCTGGATCTGCCTCTGATGATGTCAGATGTTGACTCTATCTGATCTTAGGCAGTCCGTTCATGACTTCAAGGAATCTACTGTCTGTAGCTGTCTCCTTCAGCTGTTAATCTAGTCACTCTACACGCAGCAGTCAGGTTTAGACACCACAAGGCAGGGCAGAGTCCCTCCTGGGGACAGGGTTATTGGGTCCTCTCATGCTGCTGCCACCTCTCAGGTGAGTGGTCTGCCTGAACCAGATGGCTGCTGCAGTTTGGGGGAGGAGTCAGCACTGGGATCCCGCTGGCTACTTTCTCCGTTCTCTCCCCAACGCCTTTCCTCAGGTGTCTCTAGACCACTCTGCGCCCACTTTAGCCAGGGATATATTATCTGTGGCTGCCACTCTGTACTCAGCAGTCAAGTTTTAGCATTACTGGGCCTGGGCGGAGCCTCCTGGGGGCGGGGCAATTGGGTCGTCTCACACTGTTGCCACTCAGGGGAGTGGTCCGCTTGAGCAAGATGGCTGCTGCTGCATGGGGGATGAGTCAGCACCGGGATCCAGCCAGCTACTCTCTCAGTTCTCTCCCCACAGCCTCCTTCCCCAGTCTCTCCTCAGGCATCTCCAACCCACTCTGTACCTGCCTTTACCGGAGCCCAGGGTAAGTGGCTGCAAATAAAAATTTGCGATTTGGCCCTTTAAATAGATCTTTGAGCCTTGAGCCTCCTATCTCTGGCAGAGAGCAACCCTGCCACTTTTCGCAGCTGGCTGCTATCTGTGTACTTTTTGGGTTCTGGTGTAGGCTGGAGATCCCCGCTTATGGTTTAGACCCTGCTCTTCTCAAGGGGATCCAATTGGCTGTTTCAATATCCTGGTGCTGCTTCCTGTAGGTGCCCCGCCCGCCTTCTAGAGTCTCTGCCGAACTCCTTACCAGTTAGGATGTGTGAAAGCTGATTCTTCTGTCTGTCTGAGGTTAAAAGGCTTTTCTCTTGCTATTGTTCAGTTGTTCATTCCCGGTGATTTCTCCACAATTTAGTTGTAATTCCAGGTTGGTCCTGGGAGGAGGTCAGTGTGACTTCCACTCATTCCTCCGCCATCTTGATTCCTTGGAAATCACTATTCTGACATCTACCACCGTAGATTATTTTTTGACTGTTTTGAGCTCTGAATACATGGAATTATTTATTATGTGTTTTTTTGGGCCTGAGTTCTTTGGCTCGACATTATTTTTGTAAGACCTTTCCATATCATTTTATGGTATTTCTAGTAGTTTATTTGCATTAGTTTTATGGTGTTCCTTTGTAGGACAGCCACGGAGGTATGAGTGTCATCCTGGAGGGCTGCAGGTAGCCCACAGCCTCCAGCTCCATTGCCTTTGGGACCTGCTGCAGCATTCACACCTGGGGCATGCTGTGTGTGGGCAGCTTCCAGCCTGAGCATGGAGGAAGGGGACTGGCATCAAGACTGAGCATTTCTGCTCAATGCGGGCTTCTTGATGGGCAATATCTGCTTGGGTGGGGGGTGCTTCTCACTGGACTGACTGAGACCTTCTCAGAGACCCACCATAGTCTGAAGGTCCTCTTTTCCAGATCTTCCTTCCTCCCTCTGCGTCACCTGAAGGAATACCCTGCCTACTCCTGCTTCATCTATTTCACTGGCATTACTCACAGGCATGATTCTCTTCTACTTCTGTAGTGAACATATCCAATATGTCATCTATTTTTTGTACTTTTACTCTACTTTCTGAAATATATGAATCATAGTTATTTTAAGGTTTCAGGTTCATTACTGTAATGTTAGTGTTTTTAGTGTATGACACTTTATTTTCTGATTTTTCCCTTGAATTTTAGTCTTTTGGACTTGCTTTCTTGAATAATTGGTAGTTTTCAATTGAATGCTGGACATTGTGTGTGAAAAACCTTTAGAGGCTTGGATGGTTTCATTCATTCAGAGAGGATTTATTTTATTTCTTGCAGGAAGTTAGCATACATGTATATCATCTTGATCCAATTAAATATTGAGATATTTTGAGACTGAGGTTCCAGTTTTGTGAGGAAATATCTATTTCAGTTTTCCCTGCCTCTTAGGATGTTGCTATTCAAAAATCTCAACTAAAAACCTGAAATGTCAACAAAGAGTCCCTTCCTCTTGGCAGGTCCTGAATGCTAATTTATTTCTCCCCAGCTCTGTGGGACAGTTAAAAGCTCTTCTTAGATTTTTTAAATTGTTATTATTAAAAAGCTGACTTTTTTGAGCAGTTGTAGGTTCATAGTAAAATTGAGTGGGAAGTACAGAGAGTTCCCATATACTCCACATCCCACCACAAAGCCATCCTCTCTCAGTATGAGGCTGCATGAGACTAATGCATTTGTTACAACTGACACATTATTGACATTGACACATCATCGTCACCCAAAGTTCATAGTTTACACCAGGGTACACTCTTGATGTTGAGAATTCTATGGGTTTGGATAATGTATAATGACATATACCCAACATTGTAGTATCTCACAGAATAATTTCACTGCTCTAAAAGTCCACTGTGCTCTGCGTATTCTTTTTAGCCTCTTACTAGCTGCATTTATCTTAATTTATTGTTCTCTTTCTCCCACACTCTTAGAATCCATCTAATGTTTAAAGTGTAGAGGCTGCATACGATATGTTAAGTTCCCTTCTCTGAGATTCTATTTTCTTTTATATCTCTGCTCTTAAAGTCTGAGATACCTTGGTTGTTTTCCAAAGCCTTAAATGGCTGCTGTTTTATTTTTATTGTTTGTTTCATATTGAATACAGATTTTATATTTTTCTTGTAGAGAGAAGTTTTATCTGATCAAAGCTAGTCTTCAAGCTATGTCAACTTTATAAATCATCAATTTAATTGTTTTCAGCTGAGTTAATTATTTTGTTGACACATAAAGACTATAAAGTTGTTAGACTAAACATTTTTCCATAGTGAATGCATCTTTTCCTTTTCATCCCTATAGAATCCATGTACCCATTTATTCACTCCTCAAAAATATGAACTGAGCATATTAAGTATGCTTATATGAAATGTAAAATATGCTAGATTCTCAGGATATAGAAATAAATTTAAGAATGATTACTGGATTTGAGAAGCTCTCAGCCTAGTAGGTTACATGAATGGAAAGATTAGAAAGTAGAAAGATAGCAAGTTTTGGACTCAGATGGACTAAGATTATTTATTAGTTGTGACCTTGAACAAGTTATTCAGTTATTTCTGAACTTTAACTGGAGAAAATATTGAGTGTTATAAGATCAGGCAAAAAAGTATGTTATATGCCAATCGTTATGCCTGCAACATGGTAAGATATAAGTAATTTGTAATTCTTATTGCTGTTTCAGGTGGAGAGATAGATAAAGTGTAAAGTCCCTGGGAGTGTTTGCAGAAAATAAGGGGAGATTTTATTGAGGTTAAAATATGGATCACCATCTGAAGTTGGTAGTAATGATAGAGCTAGTGTGTGTGTGTGTGTGTGTGTGTGTGTGTGTGTGTGTGTGTGTGTCGGGGGTGGGGGTTGGAAATGATTTTGGGACATAGGAAAAAGAAAGCCACAGACATGGAGGGAATTGTACAGTTGTTTCTTTTATATTACACACTAAGCATTTTTATGTGTCTGACACAGTTTCATAAAGATGCAATGGTGACTAAGATAGACATAGTAGATGGATTTACTTATACAAAGCTTACTGATGATCAAGGATACAGACAGCAAGGATGTAATTATAAATAGTATAGAACTGTATATCTTTAGCATAACTGCTCATCCCATAGCTATTGCTCTCTTCTCTAGAATGAGCCCTCTCTTAGATGCGTATCTTAATGAAAGCCAATAGAGTTATGGCAGAAATTTGGGATTGTCATTCAGGGACATTTAGTTTTCTGCATGTGGTTAGGGCTATGGCTTGCCGTGTGACTAGGCTGCGGAGAAAGCTCGTTTGTAGACACTGAAAGGAAGGATAAAGAGATGCAGAAGTCAGCCAAAACCTGAGGGAGAAAGAATCCTATCAACTTTCAATCTCTGGTTCTAGTTCTTTCCTAAGGTCTGATTTCAGTCCTGCCTTCATTTCAATCCCACCACATGTATACATTCCTTACATTCCCTCCAGCTGATTTCCATGTCTTGTAACCAAAGTGTTAACTAAGAGATTTATAACAGCTGCTGAGACAGAGGATGCGCACGTTGCCAGAAAAATCACAGGTGAAAGGTAAGTAATGCCACTTAACTGTTAAGACCGGGAATATTCTTGAAGTAAGAGATGTTTAAGCAGAGACTGGAAGGAGCATCAGGAGTTACCCATGTGAAGAGAGGGAACAAGATTTTCCTGAGCAGAAGGACAGGCATGTGTGAACTGGAGAGGAGAGGGTGGTGGAGGAGTAACAGCCAAGTTCCAGCTGTGGTAACACAGGGTTGGGGGCTGGCAGGGCGCGGGGGAGGAGGAGGAGTAGACAGGTATTGAGCTGAAGAGGTGAACGAACAATCAGACCATCCAGGCCTCGTTGACAGGGCAGAGTGGATGTGGACCCCCATCCTTGCAGTTACATTTCCTGTTTCCCAAATCCATTTTGACCCCCCTCACTCTCACACACTCAGAGATTTCCCTAGAGTCACAGAGCATGTCTCTTACCCCATCCCTACTCACTTCTCCAAAGCGGAGGACTGAGGTGTCTGGAGGCTAAGTGACAGCCATTGTTCCACATATCGTGATAGGGTGGAGCTCTAGATTAAGAATGGGGCACTTGGTCGAATTCCCCCCTCTCTCTCTCTGCCCTTCTCACTTGCTCTTCAGAAATACAGTTTGTACCAATAGGATGAGGATAACCATTCTCAAGATGGCTACTGAAAGGAGATTTAGGTATCTCCTTCCTGAGGACGGACATCTAAACATGGTAAATTGGCTACGACTTTGAAAAAGGATTCCATAGGGCCTATGATGACATCGAGCACTGATTTATTCTAGAGTCTTCTAGGCCAAATCAGACAAGTGAGTTATCAGTTAGCAGTCAAACACTTGGGCTTTATTAGAATGAAATACTGTATGGTATTTTTAAGCTTTTTTAAAAAAAATAAACAACTTGAGTTATTTGGAGAAGTGTCTTAAATAATTATGCAGTTTTTTGAAATAAATAATTCTTCACTTTTGTAATTAACACTTCTCTTAGGTTAGTATTAAAGAGTGTGGCTTTTATTTTAGTGATTTCAGATGTGGGAGAAAGCAGGGCTGTGCGGTACCTTGCTATTTCCCATAGGCGCCACAGCAGTGCTCTTTCTGGAACAGGACCTCAATGTGAGCGGATGTTAAAGGCCATGCCCCCGTTTCTTCCCCATCTTCTAATAAGAGGCATCATGTTTCTCCATTGACTCCAGGTCTTCCCCTTTCTGCTGCTTAATCAGGGGCAGGATAACACTGGATCTGGTGTGTTTCCATCTTATCTGGGAGCTCTGCGTGTTTGACCAGACTCAAACCCAGACGATCCATCCATCAGTACAGATGGCCTTAGCTGTTTATCTCAGGCAAATACCAGTTCATCTGGAGTAGCCCCTTTCTCTCCAATCAGCATCTAATATCAAGTGACAGCTAGCCTGAGAAGGATTTGGACGATGATAAATTAAACGGCAAAATCAATGAAGACAGGGATTAAGGAATTTGTGTAATCCTTGCAGGTGCATGGAAATGCTAACTGGTATGTTCAGAACATGACAAACATGGGAGAATAGGTGCTTATGAAAACCAATGCCAATGCATTTGCTGGTGGGGGTGGTGTCAGGCTGCCCTTCACACACACACACACACACACACACACGAAAACATACATACAATCTTTAAGTGTTACAATATAACAAGCCCTGCATTAAGCACTTTTGGTGGATCATTTTACTCAATACAGGCAACTTTATGAGCTAGATGCTACCACTGGTTTCATTTAATAGAGAAATAACACACTGAATGTCCCACAAAATAGCAAATGGCAGGGGAAGGGGGTGACGCAGGAGAAGCTGCGTGGTTCCAGGGCCCAGTCCTTGGTGACATACAGACATATTCCGGACACCGACCGCTTTGCCTGCCTGTTTCCTTTAACGGCTTGACCTCTCACCTCCTGTGTATTGGGCTAACTGGCCCTTTTTTACTCTATGACTTTCTCGAAGTCCTGCCCAGTCACACTCACTCCCTTATCACTCCCTAACATCACCATCAAGCGGCCAGATGTTAGTGTCTGCAGGCAGCAACAGCGCCGCTCCTGGAGGCAGGCAGGCAGGCAGGCAGGCAGGCAGGCAGGCAGGCAGGCAGGCAGGCAGGCAGGCAGGCAGGCAGCGCGCCTCGTCTGGGTTCTGTGTCATGACTGCGCCTCGCTGCTCCTTACACTTCTCTTGCTTTAATAACAGTGTTAACATTACCCACATTTGTTCTTGGCTCCTGCTACCGAGCAGCCTGGCACCGCCCCCCAGCCATGCGACAACAGACTCTCAGCCCGGCTGTTTCTAATGTCAGCTCTCCCTGCCCCCGTAACTGCCTCCCACTCCTGCCCGTTGGTGGGCCTTCAGCGACTCAACCAACTGTCCATTCGAAGAGCGAGCGAGGTGGTGGGCGGGGCCGGGGGGGGGCGCAGGCGGCGGTGGGGGGAGCGGCGATGATGAATGTGTCAGCCCTAGTCCTTTGTCCATTCCTCCGGTTACCATTCCAACATCTTTGCTGAAATGGAATTTGAATTTCAAAAGGTTTAAAGAACACTTTGCAAACCCACAATTTCCCAGCAGCTTGTAAACCTCTTACAACATTCCCCTCAATCTGCCACTAGTGATGAGTGGATGTGAGCGCTTCTGTGAGCTGTGTCACGCGGGTTAGTCATGAGCTGCCTGCCCCGTCTCCTTGGCTCACCCACGAGACAGCGTTCACACCGACTAGTTTCCCGTTGGTTTCTGGGAAGAACGATCCAGTTCTCAGAAAGCTGATACCTATAGTGTCTCTGCAGAGGAATCATTCCCAAACTGCACAGGGATGCTCACGTAAAGAAGGCCCTGGGGAGTTGGAACGGAAGGTGCCAGGAGGAAAGGATGATTTATAGGGAAGCCTAGGGAGGGTGTATCTCTTGCCTCCTCCCTTCCCTGGGGCAGCCTCTGAGGCTGGTGTGTTGGTTGTGACCTGTCGCTGACCTCGTAGTCGTTTTTACTTCGGTTCAATGAGGCTGCCTGGAGGGCGTCAGTGGAAGTTCCTTGGTCAATTCTGCATTAAAGGACCATTAAAATAAAGTGTTACTGTAAGAAGCTCTGCCTGCAAGACATTTTGAGGAGAGCTTTGTGCCTCTTTCGGGGGTTGCTTGCTGCTGCTTTCTTTTTTCGGGACAGGAAAAAAAAAAAAGGCCGTCATGAACTGCACCTTTTTAATTGCTGATAAAAACAGGAGAGGACATAGCAGTGGGAACTGTTGGTAATGCTTTACAGCAAGTGGTGAATCACTGCATATTCATTCGTTTCTCATTGGCCAAGATGAATCCTCTTCTGGTATTAAAAAGCAAATGTGCTGTGAAGTTGCAGCGGATGGGGCTTAACAAGTTTCCTGGCCGGGGGCCTGGGTAATTTTTTTTGGATGGAATGTCAGGAGGGCCAGGCAGTGGTGGGAGCAGGGAGTAGAGCTGGGGCAATGGAGTGGGGAGTGTTTTAGCAAAGGCGGGGGCTGGGTAGCCCCAAGGTGATCCCTGAGGTAGCTGAAAGGTGTGCTCTTATTTGTGTGGGTATAAGGTGGGAGACTTGGACTACACTGTGGTATCAACACGAATAATCTGACTGACTGCAGGGTGGCTGTTCGTGGCAGGTAACACAATCGCTGTGGTAATCCGGAAAATAGGACTCAATCGATTTAGCTTATGGCAGAAGAGAGGAAGTAGTTCACCAGACCTTGGTCTGTTTGTACTGCGTGACTATCTGGACTCTTAAGTAGCTGGAAGGGAACCTGGCTACATTTTACATGAACTAAGGAACATGTCCTGCTTTCTCACCCTTCTTATCGCCCTCTGCCTCTTGTACCACTTATCCTTCTGTTTCATCCCATTGTCTTCACCTCTCGGCGTTCCCCTTCTCCTTCAGTAAGCCTGGACTCACACAGACTATTCAGTTTCTTTGCAATGTCAGTTTCTTCCTGCCTCAGGACCTTTGCACATGCTATTCCTGTCACCAGAGCTGCTCTTCTCCATCCCCTGCTCCTTCCCACAGGGCTGGGCTGGCTCCTACTCATTTTTTCCAGCTGTAATATAATACCTTTTCTACATTTCATCATGAAAAATTCACAACATTTTGGGAGATAGCAGTGATATCAGGAATGCAGTCCTTGAGAATGGCAGCACAGAATTCTGTCATTCTCCCCGCCTGATTCTGGAATGTATTATAAAATTCTGTTAGAATTCTGACCTTTACGGCCAATTCAGGAGCTCATGAAGCACTACAAAGTCTTTCCTACACTGTATTAAGTTCTAAATAGGTAATGCTTATGGTAAAAAGAGGTACGTATGGTTAACCTTTTATGAAAACTGTCAAAAGGTTTAAGTGAGTGTGTGCTTAAAATATTAGGTAATTGTTATAACTAGTTTGTCTCTTGTTGCTTATTAATCTGCAAGCAAGTTTTCCCCCAATCTTTGAGTGTCTACTTCTTTGGGTGAAGTGGCCAGAAAGAAACAATATTCAGGTGAACCTCAAAGACACAGCATGAATGCTTTATACTTTCATCTCAATTATCCAGGGCTGGTAGTTGGTTAATCAAGTTTTTTAAAGCAGTGAACTAAGGGGGAGAAATAAAGCATATATTTAAATATTGTATTTGATTTTAGATTTTATTTATTTATTAGACAGAGGGAAAGGGAGGGAGAAAGAGAGGGAGAGAAACATCAATGTGTGGTTGCTTCTTACACATCCCCTACTGGGGACCTGGTCCACAACCCAGGCATGTGCACTAGACTGGGAATCGAACCAGGGACCCTTTGGTTTGCAGGCCAATGTTCAATCCACTGAGCCACACCAGTCAGGGCATATATGTTTTATTTTAAAACATGTTCCACAGAGGCAAGAACAGTTCTTGGACATA
Source organism: Pteronotus mesoamericanus (assembly GCF_021234165.1). Classification (NCBI taxonomy): domain Eukaryota; kingdom Metazoa; phylum Chordata; class Mammalia; order Chiroptera; family Mormoopidae; genus Pteronotus; species Pteronotus mesoamericanus. Next base: position 6,179,885 of record NW_026555277.1, read on the forward strand.
GGAGGAGCTCAGTCAAAACTGGTTGAATGATTGGCCTAAAATAAAAATTAATTCTCCAGTCCATGCTTTTGCCGATCATTTTCTTTAGGTCATTTTCTACCACTAACACGTTTCGAAAAATCAACTTTATATTTTAATTGAGTGATTCCCTAAGAGCAAGAACCACAGGAGCAGCTGCAACAGCCTTAAGTTAAGGCAAGAAATTTTTACTTTTCTTTCTTAGCCAAATAAACTAACAGAATAAGGACTGTCTGCTAATCTAGAGATTTCATTTTAAAAAAAGGGAACCAAATAGTCCCTATATTATAAATAAATGTGACAGATAAAATGTAATAACATTTAAAACTACAAAAGCATTGACATTAGAGGTGGATATTAGAGCTAAAAATACCTGAGTCAAAACTAAAGGAATTTCCTAAGTTTTGATTATATCCAAGTGCTTTCATAGCTCTAAATAATGACATCAGAGCAATGATTCCTGATGCATGTCTCTGAAAATATGAGCAGCTATTTCATGAGAACTTACTGATTGCCAAATGCCTTGGCTGTGTTGGGGTACTCTGATGGCTACAGGTGAAGGAGGTGTGGTCCGTATCTTTAAGAAGAACACCATCAGTGGATCACACTGGTTGGAATATAATCGTTTTATAAGGCAGAGTGAAAAAAAAACCCAAACAAACGAAATGAGGAGGGGGCATGAAAGAATGAGAGATTCTATTCAATTGGAGAGATTAAAAAAGAGATTTCTGAAGCTACACAATGGTTAGCAACAGAAAAAAAAAAATCACAGTTAATTAATCTGTTTGGGAATAGTACTTAAAGATGTTGACTTGAGTGGGTACAAGTCTCTAAAACACAGAGAAGAGAGACCCAATGACCCAGAATCTCTACTCCTTTCTCACCTCTGCCCTTTGTCAGGACCAGAGTCTACCTTCTCTTTGTAAAGAAGAAGAATAATAATGTCAAGACAACCGCCTTCTGTGCCCAAGGTCAACAACTCCTCCTCATTAGTAGCAAAGGCTGAAGTGCAGACAGATGGGTGGTAGGAGGCTTCCATGCAGAAACAGCAAATGAAAACCTGAAGGCTTCAAAATATGCTGTAATTTCGAGTGTACCGTCATCAGTTGAGGCTTGTGGGTTTTTCCAGGCCATCTGTGGAAATGATATTCACTGCATCTTTTTCTCCCTGGTCTGAGGCCATGGCTGAGGACAGGTAATACCAGCTTTTCCCCTTCTGTGAGGTGACAAGCATATCCTCTGAAAACTCATGAGAAATGTCAGAGAGGTTTGTGGTAGAAGAAAATGCATATAATGAGAGGTTTTATTGACAGTAGGAAAGGAAGAATTTATGCTGGAGGGCAAATGCGAAAGCTTTCTTCTTAACTCCAGAATGGTTGTTTGTGGTGATGGAAAAGTTGGGTTGTGTAATTAACACCAGGAGCTCAGTGTACTATGATGTTGATTTTGATCCAAGAGTATCAGCAAGGGACTTTCATATTGCTCTCCAAAGACTCCCTGAGTGTTGTATGGAGACTCTGCATTTACTTACTGTTTCCAGTTTCCAACTCCCTTTCTGGTCCTGTACCACTCAGTTTCTTATAAAGTTTTTTGGTGAACAAAGTGAACAACTTAGCTTTTAGGGAAAATAAGCATTTTTATGGAGTTGTAGATATGGAATCTGGCTCCAAAAATTCTGTTGAAGATAAACTTCTAGGATCATGGAGGTATCTTCAAGAATGTAAGTGATGTAAACTAGGTTATGTGAATAATCTATTACTTTGATGGGTCATGGTTTTCTGGAAGAATTGTGCTGGTTATGTAGCAATAGTTAATTTTCTTTGGTCCACAGATACTGGACAAACACCGACATTCAAATAGACAGGTCTATCAATATTCTTCAAATGAAGACCTCATGTGAAGGTTGGTAAATTGCCAGAGAGTCCAGATAAATTTACTTATACTTTCAAGAGTAGATTCATTTTTTATGAAACACCTAGAGAAAATTTTCTAGGAACCACAAACCTCAGGTTTATTAATATTTCAGTTCTAGAAACTCTGCCTATACTTCTAATTAACTAATGGCCATGCCATGGCTATTGTAAAGGCCCTAAAGAAATAGCTTCTTCATGAGTAATAGTGCACAAATTATGCATGTATTCTAAATATGCATTTTGGTATTATAAAGCAGGTAAGGTTTATAATATTGAAGCTGGAGTCCCACTTTCTTTAGCATACTTTTATTTCTAGTGTGGCTCCTCTTTATCTTGCTCTACCAGGCATTCAGAATTCTCAAGACCTGTAATCTCTGCTCCCTTTGTCTTTACTTCCTCTCCTCAAAGACTTCTCTGATGAAAGGACCTGATATTATATGAATATATTATATGAATATGAATATGTATATATTTTTTAAAATCTAGATTTTATTTTATTTTATTTTTTTTAAATTTTATTTTAATTTATTTTTTCAAATACATTTGTCTCTGCCTTCCCCCCACCACTTTCCCTTGCCCCCTCCCTCATTCCCTCCCTCAGCTCTTCCCCTTTGGTTTTGTCCATGAGTCCTTGCTATATGTTCCTTGACTTTCCCCTTCCCTTCTCTTTCCCTGCCCCCCACTCCTCCTTCCCTCTTGTCTCTGTTGATTTCTTTTCCTTTCAGTGTTGCTGGTCTTATTTTCCTTGCATCTTTGTATCGCTGGTTAGGTTCCGCTTATAGGTGAGATCATTTGGTATTTGTCTTTCGCTCCCTGGCTTATTTCGCTTAGCATAATGCTCTCCAGTTCCATCCATGCTGTTGCGAAGGTTAGTAGTTCTTTTTTTCTTTCTGCTGCGTAGTATTCCATTGGGTATATGTACCATAGTCTTTTGATCCAATCATCTACTGATGGGTATTTAGGCTGCTTCCAACACTTGGCTATTGTAAATTGTGCTGCTACGAACATTGGGGTGCACAGGTTCTTTTGTATTGGTGTTTTGGTATTCTTAGGGTATAGTCCCAGCAGGGGAATCACTGGATCAAAAGGCAGTTCCATTTTCAGCTTTCTGAGGAAATTCCACACTGCTTTCCATAGTGGCTGCACCAGTCTGCATTCCCACCAACAGTGGACTAGGGTTCCCTTTTCTCCACAGCCTCGCCAGCACCTGTTGTTTGTGGATCTGTTTATGATGGCCATTCTGACCGGTGCGTGGTGGTACCTCATGGTGGTTTTGATCTGCATTTCTCTGATGGCTAGTGATGCTGAGCATCCTTTCAAATGCCTCTGGGCCCTCTGTATCTCCTCCTTGGAAAAGCGTCTGCCCAGGTCCTTTGCCCATTTTTTGATTGGATCGTTTGTCTTCTTGGAGTGGAGTTGAGTGAGTTCTTTATATATCTTGGAGATCAAACCTCTATCTGATGTATCATTAGCGAATATATAAAATATATTTTTATTAAATTTATTGGGGTTACATTGATTAATAACATTATAGTTCAAATGTACAATTCTGTAGTACATCATCTGTCTATTGTATTGGGTGTTTACCACCAAAGGTCAAGTTTCCTTCCATCACCATTTATCCCTCTTCTACCTGACCCCAACCCCTCTTTCCCTGTGATAGCCATCATACTATTATCTGTGTTTATGAATCTTTTTGCTTAATCCTTTCACCTTTTTTATCCAGCCTCCAACCCTCTCCCTTCTCTGACAGCTGTCAGTCTCTTCTCTGTATCTATGAGTCTGTTTCTATCTTGTTAGTTTATTTTGTTCATTAGATTCCACACATAAGTGAAATTCTGTGGCATTTGTCTTTGTCTGACTGGCATATTTCACTTAGCATAATGCTTTCCAGGTTGATCCATCCTGTCACAAAGGGTAAAATTTTCTTCAGCCAAGTAGTACTTCACTGTGTAAATGTATCATAGCTGTTTTATCCACTCATTTACTGATGGAAACTTAGGCTGCTTCAAAATCTTGGTGATTGTAAATAATGCTGCAATGGACATGGGGGTGCATGTATTCTTTTTAATTAGTTTTTGGATTTCTTCAGATAAATCCTCAGAAATGGAATTGCTGGGTCAAAAGGATGTTCCATTTTTAATTTTTTGAGAAAATTCCATATTGTTTTCCACTAACTGTGGCTGCACCAATTTGCATTCCCACCAATGGTGAATGATGGTTTCCTTTTCTTCACATCCTTGACAACACTTTTTATTTGTCCTTTTATTGATGATAGCCATTTTGACAGGTGTAACATGGTCTCACATTGTGGTTTTAATTTGCATTTCTTTGATGATTAGAGATGCTGAGCATCATTTGATATGTCTATTTGGCCATCTGTATATTCTCTTCAGAGAAGTGTCTATTCAGATCCTTTACCCATTTTTTAATTGGATTGTTTGTGGTGTTGAGTTGTTTGAGTTATTTATAAATTGTCGATATTAACCCCTTATCAGATGTATCATTAGCAAATATGTTCTCTTATTTAGTTGCTTGCCTTTTTATTTTGTTGATGGTTTCCTTTGCTGTGCAAACTCTTTTTAGTTAAATGTAGTCCCATTATTTACTTTATTATTTTATTTTATATTTTACTTTATTTTTGCCTGAAAAAATATATAAGAAAAAATATTGCTATGAGAAATGTTAGAGTTTATTGCCTGTGTTTTCTTCTAGTAGTTTTATGGTTTTGAGTCTTACATTTAAGTCTTCAATCCATTTTGAGTTTATTCTTGTATATGGGGTAAGAAGGTGGTCTTATTTCTTTTCTTGGCATTGATATGCTTAAATTTGCCAGCACCATTCATTGAATAGACTCTCTTTACTGGATATTCTTGCCTCCCTTGTTAAATATTAACTGACTAGGTAGGTATGGGTTTATTTCTAGACTCTCTAATCTGTTCTATTGATCTGTGTGTCTGTTTTTATGCCATTACAATGTCGTTTTGATTACTATGGACTTGTAGTATAGTTTATTATTAGAAAGCGTGATTCCTTCAACTTTGTTATTCTTTTTCAAGAAAGAAGAGGCTGTTTGGGGTCTTTTGTGGTTACATATACAATTTTGAAATATATGTTTTTGTTCTGTGAAATACGTCATTGGTATTTTGATTGGAATTGTGTTGAATCTATAGATTACTTTGGGTAGTATGGATATTTTAATAATGTTAATTCTTGCTTCCATGAACATGGTATATACTTCTGCTTATTAGTGTCTTTCTCAGATTGTTTCTTCAGTATCTTATTATTTTCTGAGTACAGATCTTTTAATTCCTTGGTTAAATTTATTTTTAGGTACCTTATTTTTGGTTGCAATTGTAAATAAGATTGTTTTCTTAGTTTACTTTTCTAATAATTCATTATTGGTTCATAAAATTCCAACAATTTTTGAATATTAATTTTGTATCCTGCTACCTCACTGAATTCATTTATAAGTTCTAGTAGTTTTCTTGGTGGAGCCTTTAGGGTTTTCTATATACAGTATCATGTCACATGTTAATAATGATAGTTTTACTTCTTTCTTTCTGATTTGGAAGCTTTTTATTTTTTCTTCTTGTCTGACTATCATGACTAGGACTTTCAGTACTATGTCGAATAAGAGTGGTGAAAATGGACACCTGTATGTTGATTCTGATCTTAAGAGATGCACTTTTAGCTTTTGCCCATTAAGTATGATAGTTGGCTATGGTTTGTCATATATGGCCTTTATTATGTTGAGATAAGTTTCCCTGTTTGCACAATGCTGAGAGTTTTTATCATAAATGGGTGCTGGATTTTATCAAATGCTTTTTCTGCATCTATTGATATGATCATGTGATTTTTATCTTTCATTTTTTTTATGTGGTGTATCACATTTATTGGTTTGCAAATACTGTACCAACTTGGCATTCCCCAGAATAAATCCCACTTGATCATGGTGTATGATCTTTTTACTATATTGTTGGATCCAGTTTGCTAATATTTTGTTGAAGATTTTTGCATCTATGTTCATTAGGGATACTGGCCTATTTTTTTTCCTTGTAGTGTCTTTATCTGGTTTTGGAATTAAGATAATCCTGGCCTCATAAAATGAGCTTTGAGTCTTCTCTCAAATTTTTTGGAATAGATTGAGAAGGGTCGCTGTTATGTCCTTTCTGAATGTTTGGTAAAATTCTTCTGTGAAGCCATCCAGTCTAGGACTTCTGTATGCTGTGAGCTTTTGGATTACTGCTTAAATTTTGTTAGTTGTAATCAGTCTATTTTGATTTTCTTATTCTTTCTGATTCAGTTTTGGAAGACTGTATGTTTCTAGGAATTTATCTGTTTTGTCCAATTCGTATATAGTTCATAATATTTTCTTACAATTCTTTGTATCTCTGCATGTGTATCTTTTTTATTTTTTTAAATGTTTTATTGTTTATGCTATTACAGTTGTTCCACTTTTTTCCCCTTTGCCACCTTCCACCACGCCCACTCCCCACTTCCATATTGACCCTTCGGCATTGTCCATGTCCATGGGTCCTTTGTAGGTGTTCTTTGATTAATCCCTTCACCTATGTCAGTCAGCTCCTACTTCTTCCTTTCCATCTTACAGCTGTCATTCTGTTCCATGATTCTATGCCTCTGGTCCTATTTTGCTCATTAGTTTATTCTGTTCATTAGATTCCTCTTATAAGTGATATCCTATAGTATTTGTCATTCACTGACTGGCTTATTTCATTTAGCACAATAGTCTCCATTTCCATCCATGCTGTCACAAATTTTAAGATCTTTTCTTTTCTCTTCTCTTCTCTTTCCTTTTCTTTCCTTCCTTCCTTCCTCCCTTCCTTCCTTCCTTCCTTCCTTCCTTCCTTCCTTCCTTCCTTCCTTCCTTCCTTCCTTCCTTCCTTTCTTTCTTTCTTTCCTTTCTCTCTCTCTCTCTCTCTCCAGAATATTCCATTGTGTAGCTGTACCACAGTTTTTTTTTTTTCTTTCATCCACTCATCTACTGATGGGTACTTAGGCTGTTTTTGAATCTTGGTTATTGTAAATAGCTCTGCTGTGAACATGTGGGAGCATAGGTTCTTTTGAATTTGTGTTTCAGGATTCTTTGGTTATATTCCCAGCAGTGGAATTGCTGGGTCAAAAAGCAGTTCCATTTTTAGTTTTTTGAGGAAATTCCATATTATTTTCCACAGTGGCTGTACCAGTCTGTATTCCCACCAACAGTGCATGAGGGTTTCCTTTTCTCCACATTCTCACCAGAACTGACAAGTGTGAGGTGATATTTCATTGTGGTTTTAATTTGCATATTTATGATGGCTAGTGACCTTAAGCATTTTTTAATGTCTATGGACCATCATCTGTATGTCCTCCTTGGAGAAGTGTCTATTTAGGTCCTTTGCCCATTTTTTAATTGGATTGATTGTCTTCCTGGTGTTGAGCCATATAAGTTCTTAATATATTTTGGAGATTTAACCCTTGTCTGATGTGTCATTGGCAAATACATTCTCTCATACACTTGGTTCCATTTTCACTTTGGTGATGGTTTCTTTAGCTGTACAGAAACTTTTAATTTGATGTAGTCCTATTTGTTTATTTTTTTCTTTATTTCCCTATCCCCAGGAAATATATTGGCAAAAATATTGCTACACGAGATATCTGAAATTTTACTATCTATGTTTTCCTCTAGAATTCTTAGGGTATCATGACTTACATTTAAGATTTTTATCCATTTTGAGCGTTTTTTTTTTTTTTTTTTTTGTATATGGTATAAGAGAGTGGTCTAGTTTCAGTTTTTTTCCATGTACCAGTCCTGTTCTCCCAACACCATTTATTGAAGATACTGTTTTAACTTGATTGTATTCTCTTGCCTCCTTTGCCAAATATTAATTGACTATAAAGGGATGGGTTTATTTCTGGGCTTTCTATTCTATTCCATTGATCTATGTGTCTGCTCTTTGGTTACAATGGTCTTGTAATATAGTTTGATATCAGGTATTATGATCTCTCTAACTTGGGACTTTTTTCTCAAGATTTCTGAGGCTATTTAAGGTCTTTTTTGGTTTCATATATACTTTGGGAATATTTGTTCTAGATATGAAAGATATGCCACTGGTATCAATAAGAATTGCATTGAGTCTGTAGATTGTGTCCTGTAGTATGGACATTTTGGTGATGTTAAATCTTCCAATACATAAACACTGTATATGCTTCCACTTATTTGTGTCTTCTTCAATATCTTTCTTCAGTGTCCATAGTTTTCCAAGTATAAGTTTTTTACCTCCTTGGTTAAATTTATCCCTAAGTATATTATTTTTTTGTTGTTGTTGCAATAGTAAATGAGATTTTTAAAAAAATTTTTTTACATATGTGTATCTTGATGCTACCTGGGACAGGGGACAAAAGTAAGGATGGTGTAAGGGAAATGTTTGTCTTTTAAACAACAGTAGAGAAAAGGTAGTGTTTTCAATTCAATTTTTTTCAGTAGGTGATGCATTCATATAATTTAAGACATTTCTTTTTGTATCATTTCAGAATTTTTTATGCATATAAAAATAAAAAAACATAATTTATGATCCCTTCCTTTATTCAAAAGTTTGCGTATTATGTAAATTGTTCACATTTTACTTTGTTAATGCATCTTGAAGGTCTTTATCAGTGTAAAGAAAATATACTCCTTGTTTTTATTTTTACATTCAAATGGAATTTTATTTTATGGATAGCTCCTAAGTTATTTGGTTCATTTTTTATTTAGAAACATTGAATTACTTTATTCTTTTGCTGTTTAAAATAAGGCTGCAATGAAGAACTCTTTTATAACCCATTTTGAACATGTACAAATATATCTGTAGGAAAATTTCCCAGAAATGGAATCTCTTGATCCAAGGGTGCATGCATTTGTTATTTTGATATATATTGCCAAATCACCCACAGTTGGATTTGTACCCATTCATACTCCCACTGGTGATGTTTGAGAGTGCCCATTTACCATAGCCTTAACAATAAAGTGGGTTATAATGAAAGGTTTTTAATCCTTATTAAACAAATTTCCAGGATTAGAGAGCTTTTGAGAAAGAAATTTATTTTATATCTAAAAACCTTCTAAAACCACTTCCCTTGGGCAGAAACAACAAAGCAATACTTGCTATGTTTCAGGCATCAAGCCAATAATAAAGGAAATAAGCATTAGGTTTTACGGAAACTTTTCTCTCTTCCCTCCTCCCTTCGAGGTTACTAAGGCCTTTTGATTTTACGTTTCAAAGTAGAAGGTCTGTTTATGAAACCTGTCTTCTCTCCATTCTTACGTGCATGATTGCAATAGCCTCCTAACTGTTCGCTGTCTTGGTCCTTCCCAGCTTTAATTTATAGCCCCGCTTTGCCTAAATCATCCTTTCAGACATAAATTGAACCTTGTTGCTCTTGTTCATCTCTTTATGGCTCCTCTTGGCTTAAGGGACAAAGTCCACATCCTTTAGTCTAGCATCTAAGACCTCACAATCTCGCAATAGTCTGCTTCTTCGGCTGCCCCCTTGGAGCTCAGCTCTGATGGATGGTGTGATTTCTTTCTTCTGTAATTCTCTTCATTTTCTTCTCTACTTGGAGAAATCTCTCTCATCAAATACCTTTCATTGTAAGCACCATCTCTTTTTTTATGTTTTCTGAAAGCTCTGTTCCAAACTCTGCCATACCAAATGGAACTAATTTGCACGCTTTCCTGTGATACCTGCAATGTCATTTTGTATGTGTGTTTCCTCTACTCAGCTGTGAGCTCATTGAAGACAGAGGCCATTTCTTATCATCATTAGCTATTCAGTGCTGAGAACTGTGTCTGGTCAGAGAAACTCAATAACTTCATTTAATTATTGAATTGGTTGATAAAGTTCTGGATTAGTTCTGAGATTGTATTCTAAAGAGAAATTATTTTAGTCCTAAGGCTGGTGGAAATGGAAATGAATAACCTTGAATTCAATGAACCTTCTGTTCTGAGTCTGTTTTGTCACAATTCTGAATTTATGAGTTCAGACCTGTCAATCTCCCTAAGATCTGGGTAAGACTGCAGATAATAAGGCAGCTTTTCACACAGTGGCAGATAATGGTTAGACACTCACCCAACACATTCCTCCTCCTGAACCCAGGGATCTTCCAGCTGAACCCAGGGATCTTCCAGCTGTTCTTGAAGTTAGTCATGGCAATGAACCAAGTTCAGCCCAATGAAATATAGTTGGAAACAATAAATATCACTTCCAGGTCTAACACCTTAAAAACTCAAGTAAAATATCCTACATTTATTCTCGTCCTTGCTTCTCTGCCTGAAAGCAGAAGGTCATGTGGGAAAACTCAGGCTTAAGAAAATGGTGGAATTTTGTATCAGAGCCACTACATGGGTGGCCATTCACCAAATATCTGGTTAGATTGTAATAGGATGAAAAAATGAAGCTTTTATGGTGTGTGGCTGCTAAGGTCATAACCTTGTTTGTTATAGCATTTAGCTTACACTGAAAACACACAATTGCAAATGCACACACACAATCATGTTGTTTAATAGCCACTCAGATCCTTCACCAGGGAAAAAAGACTGGTAAGAACCTGTGCAAATGGAACCAAGTCAGAGTGGAGACATCCCTTGTTGCCCTCAAGAGCAAGGGATGTCTTCACTTGTTCTTGAAGGGAGGTAGAACTAGACAATAACCTGTTGGTCTTTCTCACCACACTGCTGTGTGACCAGCCCATGAACAAAGTGGCCAACAGTGTTCAGTCAAGAGTCAAGTGCCAAGGTACCTGACAGTGAGGGATGGTGTCATGCTAATCAATACCTACTTCCTTTCTCTTCCAATTAGCAACAGCTGCTTTTCATGTACAGACACCACCGTCATTTTTTTCTCTACACAGACGCTTTAGTCCCATAGAAGCATTTTTTTTGCATAATTTTCTTTTTAGACCAGTCTTAACTCACAGGAGAAAACTGATTACACTCAATTCATTGTAACCACAAATCCTGCTTCCTTGCTTCAGAACACGGAAAAGAATTTGCCAAGTATTTTTCAGCACAGCATTGGTCACCTTTTTCCTAGATGACATTTATAAGCATAAATTGATGCAGGAGTCATTTCTAGACTCTGTATTCTTACTCACTAAGTGCCATAGTTATAGGTTTCTTTTTTTCTTCTATCATGATCATTCCCTAGGAAATATTGTATTACCCAGTCTCATGACTAAAATAATCTATGTGCTATTGGCTCTCAAATATCTACCACAAACTGCCTCTCCTGAATGGCAAAGGCTTATACCCAACTGTCCACTCTATATGTTTAGTTTAAATGTATAATAATCATCTCTAACTTCAAATTGAGTTCCTGGCCTTTCTTTCTCTCCCAGGCTTCTCTATCTCAGTTGATGGAAACTCCATTGTTCCACTTGCTTAAAGCAAATACTCTATGTCTGTTTTCTCTTTCATACCTTTCATTTGGTCAGCAGCATACCTGGAATTTAACCACTTCTTACCACCTTCACTGTGACAACCACCACTATTTCTTCCTGGACCGCTGCAGGAGACTCCTACTTTACCCCTCTCCCTATCTGTTTCCTCTCCTTCACCCAGCCTCATAGACTATTCTTAACATGGCATTTGGAATTATCTTGTTAGAATGTAAGGCATAAAATGTCAGTCCTCTGTTCTAAACTCTTCTAACAGTATCACCTCTATATTAGTCAGGCAGAGTCAGGCTCTGCTGCAGAAACAAATGTACCCTAACAATAACCATGGGGTAAGGAAGCAAAGCTTTGTGTTGTACTCAAGAGAAGTCTGATGTAGGTCATTTCAGATGGCTCTACCATTTCCATTTGGAATTCTTGGATTTGGAGGTCATGGCAGTAGAACAAAGAGAGATGGAGGAGGGACAATGTTTTTTACTGCCTTGGACTAGAAATGACAAACATCAGTTCTGCTCAAAGCTTGGCATATGGCAGAAACCCAACTGTAAAGGAGACTAAGATATGTAGAACACACGATTATTCTGTGACTTACTGACTCTTGCATTCACACCATCTCTGTCAGAGGGCAAGCAGAAATCCTTGCTGTGAACTACAAGGCTTTATAGGAGCTTTCTACTTCTCACAGCTATGCCTCCCACCCCACTACCCTGTAACTCTGACTGCATCACTACTACTATTTCCTTTCCGTCACCACTACTCCAGCTTCATTGGCCTCCTTGCTATACCTGGGACATGTCAGGTGCAGTCCTGCTACAGAGACTTTCCCCTCTGCTGTTCACCCCATCCAGGATGCTCTTCCCCAAACACCTGCATGCCTCGCTCCCTCACTTCCATCAGACTCTACTTCAAAATTTACCTTTCAGCACCTGCCCTGAGATTTCATATCTCCCTCCTTGTATTTTTCTCCTCATCATGGTATTATCCAACATATATGTTTTTCTCAATTATCTTGTTTATTAATTATTTCTTCCACTAAAATATAAGCTTCATGAAGTTAGACCTTTTGGTTGAAACGTCTTGAAAGAGACTGCCACATATTTGGCATGCAAATAATTATTCAGCAGATGAATTAGTCATTCCTTTGAAAACTGTTTTATGATTTTCTGTTATCCTTACACCCACTCTGATATGATACAATTCTAGGCCTCTAAGTTTAGCTACCTTCAAGCTAGACTTGAGCAAACAACTTATAACATATGTCTGTGACCAAAAAAAAAAAAAAAAACCAAAACAACAAACTTAAGAAAATCAATTCAGATAATGTGCCTTGTTAATGACATAAGTAATGATATGCTGTATACAGACAGCAGCATATTTAATTACTTCTGTCTAATTGTGCCTGTCTCTGCTGAAATGTAAAATCTTCAGCATCAGTTTTTCCACCATATATTTAACCTAAATCTAAATTAAATATGTTTCTAGTTTGCTTCCATGCAAAACAGCACCTCCTCCCCCAAAACAGTCTAAGTATTCGAAGAATAAGAGACCCTTTAATCCTATAGCTCTATATTAGGTCACACAACTTCTCTGATCTTCCTCATAAATGTAGTTTCACATTCCTAAAATTATTTTAAATCATTTCTGCTGCTTATTGTTGGAGACAAAAAGCATGTATGTGGACATAGCCAGTTGGAGGTAGGAAGTGAACTCATGGTCTAGATTCTTCCATAAAAGGAATTATTCTGCTGGGAGCTGCCCTCATTTAGTGAGGGATGGTTAGTACCTACTGATGGTTTCCTAGCAACACAGAGCTTTTCTGCAGCTAGGATGAAGGGTCACTTTTGCATCTTCTCTTTATTTTCTCCTGGACTCCATGAGAAGATAATAGCCTGGAAAATTTCTAGAACAGAAGCTGTATTACAAAGTTTCAATGGGGGGAGTTAAGAAGAGTGGCTGTACATCTGGACAGGGAGATGAAGAAGGAGAAGGAAGAGAAAAGAACCTTAATGAAAATGTCAGAAGAGCCAGAAGAATTTTTGGAATGTATATTCTCATCGCAGACCAAACAACATATATTCTTTTAGGGGCCAAGAAAAATGATGCTTATTCACCAAGTTAGAGCTTATATTGTGAGATAAACAAATTGAACAAAGAGGCACTTTAGATCTCTGGTTTTCTTTTATAAGCCAAATTCAAAGATTTTCCCTGTCTAAATTCTGTAAGTCTTTTACATAATAGCTATATTTAAATGTTGTTTCTGGTTTCAAGGGAGTGGTCCTCTGACGGGAAATATATCAATTTTCAGACCCCAGGCAAGTCTGGCTTCATTCTTTGATAACCACCTATTAGCTCTGTGTCATTGACCAAATATGTAACCTCCCGAACTCTCAGCTCCTCATATGAAAATAGGAATAGTATGACCTGTATGAGCAACTCAGCTAATCACCTTATCACTAGCCCTTTGTCTTTTCTCTTTATGAACATTTTCCTGATTTGGTTTGAGGCGACAATGTGTCTGGCTTTAGGAGAAAAGAAAATCCAATTCAGTCTTCCAGGGTTCCTTATAGTTCTGGCCAATGAGATATAAACAGAAGGCTTCCTGGTGGAGCTTCCAGGGTAGATACTGTTTTCCTGATCATGAAGAACTAACTCCACTGGAATGAATCATCGACCCCCTTCTCTGCCCCCTTCTTCGATACTGTAACTCAGACAAAATGCCTTGAGGTGTGGCACTGGTGAGTGACCATGAGCATGAGGACCATCCACCAGGGCTAGAGGATCATAAAGATGACAGGAGCCCAAATCGTTAATGATTTTCTCCAGTGGCTGCACCCACTGTCTCCCTTCGGGTGGGCTTGATCATGATAAAAATCAACCTCTACTTAAAAGCCACTGTGTGTTGGTTTCTTGTTTGTTGAGTTTTCTGCTATTTGTCATTGAACTGATACTCTTCTTCATAAAGAGGTTATAAAAATTAGTTCAATATGATAGTCAAGTACCACACAGAAACGGCACACAAATAGTTCCCTTGCTTATAATTTCTCTAATTCTGTATTGTTGGTAAGTCATTTTATGTTATTTATTTTTACAAAAATTGGCACTAACATCAAAATGAAAGTATTATCTTTAATTGCTTACAGCTTTTGCCATTATATGTATAGTTCACTTCACATAGTACCATGTATAATCATAATTTCCCCTCATCCCTCTAATGTTTCCTAAGTGAAATATAGTGAGTGTAGGAAATTCTGATTTTATTGCTCTATTTCTGCCACTGGCTTGCTTTGTAATTTGTACAAATTCCTCTCACAGATGTTTTTCTCCACTTTTAAAATGAGGAAATTAAACTTGGGCAGCACTTCTCAGACTGTATTTCATGAAATGTTCATAGATGTTTTGTAAGAAAGAGTTCTATGGTCAAATAACCCTGGGGAATGTTCTGTGCTTTCCCATACCTTTCTTGGAGTGCTATGTACTTTTTTGTGTGCCTCTCTTGAAGTTGCACTAAGTATATTAACATATTAAGGGCTGTGAGAGCTATAACAGGAAGTAGATATAGTTTTAGTTTACGTAACCAATGCTTCCAAAATTTACTTGACTGCTTAACCCTTTTATTAGCAAGTATTTTATAATATATGCAGACCTATTGATTCTAAGATCCCAATTTCAGCAACTCAAGATCAATTGATTCTTAAATTTCATCCCAATTCCAGCATGCTGAGTTTTTCTGGGTTTTTAATTCCCTAATACTTTTGGGAATTTCCACCAACCTTTCAGATTTTCACCACCATTTACTTTAAAATTCCAAGGAACTTGGAGCAACATATCAAAGGGTGGCAGGTTTGATTAAACTCAAGGCAACCAAGAGGTTTCCCTTTCTCCAGTCGATCCATGAGGATTAAAATAAAAAGATTGCCTTAAGTAATCTTCTTAAGAGAATTATAAAGGGATACTTAAATATCGGCCGAGTATGGTGACGATAAGTTCTCCTTTACTTTTAAGATCTACGACTCAATTGGTTCTTTAAAAACAAATATCAACTTGAGTTCTAAATCCTTCCATCTGTCAACTCAAAGGCTGAAGTGATATTCTGGGGATACCACGCATCAGCCATCAGCCATCAGCCCGTGAGGAAGGGGCCTGACTGGGCAGCAGCGAAGAATGCTTCCTGTTGCTTCTCTTGAAGGTAACAAGCAGCCAGTGAGAATTCTCAACTCTTGTTCTGCCCCAGGACCGTAAAGCCCCTTTGGCCTTAACATGTATCTCTTCAGGAGTTAAACTGAAAAAGATGAGGGAAAACTGTATACATATTTGTTCCAATATGAGCACGTGTTTCTTCACACACATGTGAAAAATATACCAGTGGTGAATGAAGCCTGTGGTTGACAAGGTAGATTACTCCAGGGGATTGTCCCAGCCCGGATAACATGAACAGACTTCCCTGTTAGACTCATTAGATCTGATGGGGTGAACTTGTTTATTCTAGGACAGCACTCAGCTTTTGTTCTTATCTTTATACTGGTCAGATTTGGGGAAGTCATTTGATTTACACCAAAATCATAACAATCCAATATGAACCTCAAATGTCAGTTTATTCATTTATTCTGTAAGATCGACTTGACCTGAGAAAAAGGTCCAGTTTATGGGGATTAGTTTCACTCAGAAAACTCAAGTGTAAATTGGAGACTGTCCTGGTAAGCAAAGATTTATCTCTAAGAAAATTAGATGTAACCAGAGGTAGTTATATCAAAACAATTATGTGGGTATGAGACCTTCTTGTTAAGGATATGAATTCATTTATTCATTAGCTTACTTACATATTAGTCCATCAACAATCATTTATTGAGTGTCCACTGTATACAGGTAAAAGAATCTTACCTGTAGAATCAGAATATTGGTCTCTGTCTACCAATACTTGAGACATACAAGCCTTACATTCTGAAACTCATAGAATTCCTATAGTGTTTTGCTAATATATTATAGACGGGTCTTTGAAAAGTTTCTTTTTTTAATAAATTAAATTATGTTTTTCAATTCTCTTACAATATCTGTGCAGGGAGACTGTTTTTTAAAAGAATCTCTTATTATTCATCAACTGCCAAGGGATTTTAACTTCTCAGCTTTATGTCTTTTCCCAGAACTCTTAAACCACATTACCTCCATTCTCTACTTTATTAGGAGGGTACATGTAAACAAAATAAAACAAATTTAAAGAAGCAATTGTATGGTTCTTTTTTAAAAAGATAGAAGTCTTTTGTAACACAAATAATGTATAGACTTAGTAAAATCTGATTTGAATTCATTAGGGTTTCTTTAAAATATCCAAGTCTGCATTTAGGAAAAACATCTTATTATACTAATTATTTCTAAATGTTCTGTTTTAGAAATTATAAGCCAGAGATTTAAATTATTATATTACAAAGCAGATTTTCAAAAAAAAAATCAGAACATTTATTTACAAATGTATCCCCACTGTCTTATTTAATGTTGTCTGCTTCTGGATTTTACCTTGATACATCTTTGATGTTTGCATTTTTTTCCTTCCTTCAGCCCACATTAAAACAAATAGTAATAATTTGTTATGGCTGGGAGTTTCTATAAAAGCCCGGGAGAGAAGTCTTGTGGCAGAGCGGTCTATATAGTAAAATATCTGGGGGTGAGATCTGTGGAAAGAGGACTTCTTAGCTCAGTGCATTGTGCTCTCTCCGTCTTTCCCTCCTTTTCTTTTATAGCTTGAGGAGACCACTGAAAAAAATTTAAAATCATGATATTTCTTTATTTATGCTTGGCAAGTCATTTTGAGGATTATTCATATTTTATCAGCAATTTTTTCTTCACCGTTATTTTAGGGCTTTATAACATCCTCATTTCATTTTATTTAATCATGTTGATGTCACAGGCACGTGGCTATCTCATTAGTTGAACATGAGCAATAGAAAATTGGACACACATAAAATTGTTTTGTCTGTTTTGTGACATTGTGGCTGAAACCTAGTGTGTGGTATTTTCTGACACCAAGCAATTCTTCAGTTCATTGATTCTCTAAGATCATGTAGGTGTCCTACAATCATTTCAATGCTGGCACTAACTTCTCAGAGTCAGGTAAAATGGGAAGAGCTTGGATTTAAAGCAAATGCACACAGGACCTCGGATGGAGGTGGGAAAAAGGCTGTGGTTATTCGGGGTCTATTATTTATAACTTCAACTGGTTAATTCCAGTTCCTGTGTGTAAAAAAGGAAAAAATAGCGAAGGGGAATAGACTGAAAGTTTGTTGCTTTCCATCTTGTATTCGGGAACCAGCCAAGTTTCTTTTTGTGTTACCATAGGCTTATCGGGTTTGCCTAATAGCATTTTTAAATTCCCACTGATTTTTCTTCCCTCTTGTTTTCTACTCTAGGAAGATCATTAAGTGAGCTCTCTCTCATGCCATATATTGGCACTCTCAAGGAAGACTCATGATTGGATTATCTTCCTAGGCAATATAAATCAAATATGATGGCAGGGATATGTTGACGGCTTGAAGTAAGTGAAAAACAAATTAGGAAAC
The DNA here is from genome assembly GCF_021234165.1 of Pteronotus mesoamericanus. Taxonomy (NCBI): domain Eukaryota; kingdom Metazoa; phylum Chordata; class Mammalia; order Chiroptera; family Mormoopidae; genus Pteronotus; species Pteronotus mesoamericanus. The sequence continues at coordinate 6,197,796 of NW_026555277.1, forward strand.
AAGAAAGCCTGGGGTAGCAAAGACATAAATTTAACATTTAAATCTCCAAAGATGAAAAACTACAAAAGCTGTTTTGAAAACCTGGCTTAGACTCTTATGAATGAATGAAAATTGGGAGCAAGGGGAATAAGTTAGGAGCATGTGAATTTGTTTTACATGTAAGTCCTCATAACTCTGAAGAGAAAGTCTACATGTTTTAAGCAATACCAGAAGGTCCTTTCAAAAAGTATGATAGCCTCAAAAGAATTCATTTAGAATGTTTTTAAAAATTTAAATAATAAAATAGATTACTTGTGGCATTTGGAAAGAGAACTTTATATTGAGTGTATACAAAGCTTACCAAACTAGGCAAAACTTACTACAATGAATGTATTATATTTGTTGGATTTATTTTTCTTCTATTATCTGCTTTCTTTTCTTTCTTGAGGCTAAGTACACATGATTCAGAATTCCAATTACCTTGGTTTTTGGACTAATGGAAAAAAATACTCTCAAGAATAGTATAGGAGAATGGGGTTGGTGGCTTTGGACTAAAATAGCTTTTGAACTAGAGCAGCTGCATGATCCTGGGCAAGTTGCTTGACCTCTGATCCTCAGTGTTCCCAACCAGAGGATATGGCAAAAATGAAGCAAGATAGAGTCCTAAACTAAAACCACAGTTTCAGGTGAGAGTAGATACCTAATAATTCTAGACTATTAATAGATCCCCCTTTCCTTTTCTCTGAAGCTTGAAACTTAACAAATCAAGATTTTAATTTATGTAAATTTGTCTTAGTTTAGAAGAAATAGCTCCCTTGTGGCAGAGATAAGGAGGATGATTATTAAGTTCTACTAAATTAATAAAAGGGTGCATTTCTAATTTGCAGAGATTTCATTCTACTAAAACTTATTCAAAGTTTCCATATCTAATGGTTTATTCACCCAGGATGGACATCTGCTGCTGCTTCTCACATCCTTTTCCCAGGGGCCTGGGGAGCAGCATCAGGTTTTCTATTATTTAAATTGGAATTAAAGGTGAGCTGTGTTCCGAGTATTTTAGATTTAGGAAGTTTGAATACATTTTGAATGAGTGCTATTTTTTACTTTAATCTCTAGCTTCTTTTCATCTTCTTCTTCAGATGTTTTCTTTACTGAGTTCTAGATGTATGGGTCACAATTTAAGAAGCAAATGGCATAAACTGTTGAAGGACAAAGCTAGTTCGCTGCTGGAGTCTGGGTGGTGGGCCTGGGTGTCGCTAGCCCGCGAGAGATGACAATCTGTGTGAAGGTGGAGTCGGGAGGAAGATCTGATTTAGTTTAGTTCACATAAAAGTTTTTAACCTTTGTTAAACGGCAAGCTCTCTAAGTATTTCCAATAATGGTATACAATTTATTCTGGGAGCTGTTGGTGTTGATGGTGTTGTGTGCCCTTTCATGTTTTTCTTCTGTGCTGAGAACATCCCAGCAGCCACTGCGGGGCTTGTCTGGGGGGCATTACTCCCACATAGTGAGGGGCCATTGCAGTAACTCTGCCCACTTTGGCCAGATATCCCGGGTCAGGAGTTGCTAGTATGGTTTTCAAGTCTGTTCTACCTTATAGATAAAATGATAAAAGGATCTAGTTTGAAGGTAAGGAAAATAAAGGTTAAGTAGGCTTATATTTCTTTTGCAATATCTAGGTTTATTATAAAAAAATAAAAAGTAGCAGGAAGAATAAACAATTCCCTATAAGTCCAACACCCACAGATAGCCACTGATCACATAGTTGTGAATTTCTCCCCAGGAAATTTCCCTGGCGTTTCGGGGATGCTGGAATGAAAACTTATCCCCCTACTCAGACTACGTCAGAATGATAATCCGTGATGAGTGAGAAGGTCGCGTGAGGCTGTTGGGAACTTGTCATGGGTTCCAGGGACTTGGCTCATTTCCTTAGACATTATCCTGGGTCCAACTTATTTGTCATCCTGTCTCAGAGTGATGAGTAATGTTCACCTCCTTTGCTCTTACCTCTTGGCTCTTACCTCTCAAACACACGTGCATGTGGCCTGTCAGGTGGTTCCCGTCGGCTTTGTGTGTGGCTGCAGGGGCTTACCGGTCCCCTGAGGGCTCACTAGCTCATGCATGGTCTGTATGGATTCCGAAGGGAGGGTATGATGCAGCAAGACAACAGTAGTAGCGCCTGCATTTCAGAAGACATTTGCCAAAGCCTTTCACTTAGACTAGCTGAAATGACATTTCTCCTAGGACATGAGATTTCTCAAACAGCCGGCCATGGTTCTGAGAGAACCGAGATTTTTTTTTTTTTATCCTCATCGAGGACATTTTTTCATTGCTTTTAGAGAGAAAGAGAGAGAGAGAGGAAGGAGTGAGGGGAGAGGGAGGGGGGAGAGAGAGAGAGAGAGAGAGAGAGAGAGAGACTGACTGACGTGAGAAAAACATTGATTGGTTGCCTCCTGTACATGCCTGGACCAGTGCTTGAACCCACAAACTAGGTATTTGCCTTGACCAGGAATTGGACTCAACCTTTCGGTGTACAGGAGGATGTTCCAACCAACTGAGCCACATTGGCCAGGGCAGGCCTGAGATTTGACAGGGCAATTCCCTTTTTCTCTATGCTGGGGAGGACACAAAACTGTGGTTCCTTACAATTATGGCATGGACAAAACAGTGGAACTTACTCAGAGGCCTGTGGGGAATGGCATAGAGTTTTAAGTAAATAAAACATGTTCTGGGAGTCCCAGGAAAATCTTCAAACTGTCCTTTCCTTTCCAGCTTCTTGCTATGAAGAACTCTGAATTTGGGCAGAGAGAAAACTAGCAAATTGTAATAAAATTGTAAATAAAACCCTTTCAGCCCTCATAACCTTCTTCCTTAATTCAGAATCCTCCCAACTGACAAGCTCAGGAGTAAAACATTTAGAAGAATATGTTGTGAGTACACAATGTGCCTTTCCTTTCCTATCCCTCAATTGGAGTGCCAAAAAATGAGACTTGTGGAGATCACAGAAGCCCGAATGCAAGAGTATTGTCACTGATAATTTCATGTTGGCTCCTCTAAAGTAAGCCACAAAACAAAGGACAGGCCTGTGAGGTGACTGGAAAGGAAGGAGGTAACCAGGCAGAGAGCAAATGAGCTCAAACAGCTCAAACCTTGACCTGTTCAAAGACCTTCACTTGCCCAGATTCCACCATGTCTTAAAATTTCTTTAACACCCATGTGTACATTCAATTTAACTATCTGAATCCTCCAGCTATAGAATCCTTTCCATTAGACCACCATCTCCAACTATCTTCAGACTTTTAAAACCTGCTTTTAAAAATCCGATCTCTCCAAGTTGTTCCACCTGTGACAACTTGTAATAAAAACCTTCTCTCTGACCACCACCTCCTCTCCTAACAGTTCTCTCACTTAGCCACCCCCACAGCCTCTGCTCCTGGGTCTTGCTAAGATACCCCAATGCCAAGTCCTCCTTCACCACCACCCACCTACCTCCGACCTGTCTTTCCTTTTCTACTCACTGTCGAGTGTCCATCACTTGAACCATTCTCTTGTCACTGATCTTACCCATTTATTTTTCTAATGCATCTGCCTGCCAAAAACCCAGATTTCGAACTCCCCTATTATTAGTGTCCATACCTGGATTAAACTCAACGTAAGAGGCTTAGTGTAGTGGTTAAGGCCATGAACTCTGTGATCAGACTGCAGAGCCTCAAATCCCAGTTCACTACCTCCCAGAAGTGAGGCCTGGGGCAAATGACTCATTTATTGTGACTTCATTTCTTTAACTGTGTAATGGGAATATACGAGGCCACCTCCAAAAATGGAATTTATTTATAAAAAATTGTGTATTTATTCTTACATGTTTAATCTTCAGTCACCCTCAAAGTACATGGATGTAATACACCTACTGAGACATTTTTCCACTGATCAAAACAAGATTTAAACTTGATTTTGATGCCTTTTAGTGCTTCTGCCATTTTTTGTTTCACCTCTTCCACATCAGCAAAGAGTTTCCCTTCGAGGACTTTTTTCATCTGGAGAAACAAAAAAAAAAAAAACGTTGCTCAGAGTGAGGTTAAGTGAATAGGGAGGGTGAGGTACAGGGTCATGCTGTTTTTGTTCAAAAACTGCTGAACACTCAGCATGGTGTGGTCAGGTGCCCTCATAAATCACCCACCATGAAATGGGCAAATGCATTGACAGAGTCTTCAGAAAAATTCACTGAAGCCTAACGCAGCCTCTCACAACAATGCCAGCTGGTGCACTGATACAGATGGGTTCCTAGAACACTCCCCTAGATGGGGAAGCCTGTACTACAAGGGACCCACCATCCAGAAGGTAATTCCATGTTTGGGGGGGGGGTCCCTCCTCCTAAAAACAATTGCTTCATGTTCTGTTGTGATTATTAAATGCCAAGTGTAGAGAGCAGTGTCTGGCAGGAAACTTCAAACCCATCCCCATCTATGTCCCTTTCACGAATGATACTTTCCATTCCATAAAGTAAACAAAAGCCATTAAGAGAGAGAAGCTTATTATTGGTTCATGAATTTTTCAGTTGGCAGAGTTTGTGATCATCTTCCAGCCATGCAAATGATAATCTTGATGTTGTTCTGTCCATGTTCAGAGGGTGAATAGTGTGCACTATATACTATTAGGTTGGCATTCCCATTATTTACAATGATAATATTAACCTGACAAATATGTATTGAGTAGATATCTGTTTGCAGACACATGGTCAGGAAAAATGAGGGATAAATAGTCAAGTAGAATGGATGTCATCAAGGGGAATTAGGTTTTTCCTGAATGCCTAAATCTTGTCAGCTTCAACTTGATCAAGAACCTACGTGCTTCTTGTCCTACATCTTCCTTTTCTTTTCTGTATCTTGAAAAAATTATCCCCCATATTTGTAACTCTATGTGAGATGTTTGATACTGAAGCATTCATTAAAAAAACCAAATTAAACATGTCAGAATATTAAATGAAAATGAATTATGTGCACTAAATTGGATCATGGCTTCTTGCGCTCTTTTTAAAAGTCAGGGGTTTGAGCAATAAATCCAAGTCCACTGAAGCAGAAAATTTTAACTCGGGGGCAAATCAGTTGATACACTTAGATATACTTTTCTCATGCACTACAATCCTTATATCACTTGCAAACTTTACTACCTCCAAATGATTTACAACAGTGTAAACTGTCAACTCTAAGCAATATGACAAAACACCAAAATTAGATAAGTCACTCAGAGTTTTATGAGCTTTAAAAAAATAGCCTCTTGGTGAGTTCTCTCCACCCCAGCTAATTTTTTATTTATTATAGTTGACATACAATATTATATTACTTTCAGGTGTACAACATAGTGCTTTGACATATATATAGTTTACAACGCTATCACCATGATAAATCAAGTAACCATCTGTCACTGTACGACATACAAAGTTATTATAGTATTATGGACTGTATTCCCTATGCTGTACATTACACAGTTGTGGCTTATTTATTTTTATAATACAAAAGGGGATGCTCCAAGTATATAACATAAGTAAAAATGGTGGAGTAGTGAACTCTAAGGCCCCATCTTTCCTGCAAACAGTGAATAAACATTGTCACGCAGTGGCAAAACACTGTCAGAATCAACTTTATCAGAACTCTGAAAACCAGCCCAATACTTACAACAACGGAACAGTTAACCAAGAAAAAGGTGGCTGAATTTCAGTAGGGGATCTCTGTGGAGTTTTACTTTATTTTGACCCCAGCCCTCCTCCCATCTCAGGCATGATCCTGAATATGGCAGCCTGCATTGCTGGGGTGGGCTGCTGGTGTTGGCAGAAGCAGGGCAACTCTATTCTTGGAGAATGATGGTTTTGGCTTGCCTGGTGGCTCTCTGAAGGCCCCGCTCAAAGGGATTACCTTTATTTGATCTAACTCAGGATGTTTCCCCGATGTAAAGATGGCTACATGGGGACATTCGTTAGAAACAATTAAAAACAACTGTATTAGCTGCTGCCATTTGGGTAAAAAATAGCAGTTAAAGCAAATAATAGGCACACTGAAAAGCATGGGGGGAGAAACTCAAAAATGATATGCTTTAGAGGATAAGAACTTTGAAAAGCTCCCACATATGCTGGGGAATCTGCAAGAACATATGCAGGCAGGGCAGGGTGCCCATACAGAAAACATGAGAGAAAGCCCAAGCTCTCACCATGGCTGAACTTCCGGCTCTGTGCAAGCAGGAAGTGAATGATGAGGCAGAGTTAGGAACTTCTGCACTGAGTGGTAAAGGTGCGTCCCAACACGTACACCATTTATCTGAAAAAACAGGAGGTATTTTGTGGATGTCCTAGGTATTTAAGGAAATATCTGACAAATACCTAGTGACCTCTAAGTTAACCAAATAGAGGCATCAGAGCCATGAACATGACAAAAAAATACAGATTTTACAAAATTAGTTCAGGAAACAAACAATAGTAGTAAAAATAAGCAGCAACAACAAACCCTGCAGTGGGTAAGAATCTAATTTCAGGAGTTTTCACATCATAATACTTAAAATGCTCAGTTTTTAAAGAAGGTATTCAAGGAAATATGAATGTATAGTCCATACACTAAAAAAATAAAAAATTATAGACAATATCTCTGAGGAAGCTTAGACATTAAGCATAGTAGACAAAGATTTTAAACCAACTTTTAAATATGCTCAAAATACTAAAGAAAACTATGTACAAAGAAAGGAGAGTTGAGAATGATATCTTACCAAATAGAGAATACTGATAAGTAGATAGAAATTATAAAAAGAAACCATGTAGAAATTTTAGAGTTGGAAAAATAATCAAAATGAAAAGTTCACCAGAAAAGTTAACAGCAGATTTCATTGGGCAGAAGAGAGTACAAGCAAATTTAAATCTAGATGATTGATATTATCCAATATGTGGATAACAAAGAAAAATAAGAAGGGAAAAAACCAGTGCCTAACATACCTGTGAGATCTATCAAGCATACTAACATAGGCATAATGTCATCCCTGCAAGGAGAAAAGAAAAAAAAAAACAAAAAGAAAAAAAATAATATTTGAAAAAGTAATAGTTGAAAACTTCCAAAACTTAATTAACTATCAAAATCAATACATCTAAGAAGCTTGATGAAACTTAAGATAAACACAAAAGAAAAACTACATTGAAACATTATAATCAAACTGATGAGTACCAAAGACAGAGAGAATCTTGGAAGTAGCAAGAGAGATCTATTTTCTTAATAACAAAGAGAGAGTCTTGTCATGTACACTTGATCTTTATTAAGAGCAACAGCAGATTTCTCATCAGAAATTACAAAAGCCAGAAGGCAGTGAGATGGCATTTGTCAAAATGCTGGGGAAAAAAATGATTAAGCAAAAATTTTATATCTGGCAAAATTATCCCTCAAAAATGGAGATAATAAGGCATTCCCTAATGAATAAAAATAGTTCGTTTCTAGTAGACCTGCTCTAAAAGAAATGCTAAAAGGTTTCTTTCAGGCTTTAGAGAGTAAAGACACTAGAAAGTAACTCAAATTTGCATTAAGAAATTAAAAAGTCAAAGAATTATATAAGTAGATATAAAAATCAGTATTAATATATTTCTAGTTAGTAACTTTTGTGCCTGAGTGGTTTAAAAAACAACCATATAAAATATAAGTCTATGTTGATTGCAACACAGGCATAAAGATGTAATTTGTAACAATAATAAATGGTTGGTAATAGAGCTATGAAGGAGCAAAGGGTTTATATGCTATTGAAACTAGGTTAGTATTAATTTAAACTATTATCAGTTAAGATATTAATTGCAATCCCTAAAGCAGCCACTGAAAAATAATTAAAAATATATATAGTATAAAAGAAATGAGAAGGGAATAAAGTTGCCATCCTAACAAAAAACATTTATCTAAAACAAAAGAAGGCAGTAATGAAGGAATTCTGGAAATAAAATCTCTAACATGTAGAAAACACATAGCAAAATTACAGAAGTGCCTTATTGTTAGTAACTATATTACATGCAAATAGATTACATTCTTTAATTAAAATGCAGAGATTATAGATGAATTAACAAAAAAAGAAAAACCTGATCTAATTATATGTTGTTTATAAGAAATTCACTTTAAAAAAGTTAAAAGTGAAAGGATGGGAACAGTTATTCCATGCAAATAATAATCAAAAGAGAACTAGAGTGATTATACTAATATCAGACAAAATAGATTTTAGTACAAAAGTTGTTACAAGAGACAAAGAACATTATATAATAACAAAAGGATTAATATGTTAAGAAGATATAACAATCATAAATATATACACACCTAACAACATAATCCCCAATACATATGAAACAAAATTGATACAATTCAAGGGTAAAATAGTTCAACGATAATATTTGGAGAATTTAATACCCTATCTTCAATAATAAATTGAACAACTAGGCAAAAGACAAGCAAAAAATACAAGATTTGAAAAATATTCTAAACTCACTAATGCTAACAGGCATACATAAACACTCCACGTAATAAAGCAGAATACATATTCTTCTCATTGCACATGGAACATTTTCCAGCATAGACTATATATTAGGTCATAAAACAATTAGAAATAAATTTTCAAATACTGAAATCATATAAAGTATCTTCTCTAAACACAATGGAATAAAATTAGAAATCTATAACAAAAAGAAATTTTAAAAATCTATAAATTTATTTGAAAATTTAAAAAACAACCTCATAGTTAGTGGGTTAAAGAAGAAATCAGAACAGAAATTAGAAAATACTTAAATGGAGACAAAAACACAAGCTATCAACATTTATGTGGTTCTGTAAAAGCAAAGCTCAGAGAAAGATTTATAGCTACAATTACCTTCATTAAAAAGGAAGCAAGATCTTAATATCTTAATTTTCTACCATAAGAGATTAGAAGAAAATCAAACTAAACATAAAATATGCAGGGGGAAGAATAATAGAGAAGACAAATAAGACAATATATGAACAAGAGAGAGAGACAATGAAACCAAAAGTTGTTTCTTTGAAAAGATCATCAAAAGTGACAAGCCTCAGGTTGCCCCCTACTTAAAAAGAAGTCTCAAATGACTAAAATCAGGAATGAAAGTGGAGATGTTATTGCCAGCCTTACAGAAAAACTAAGAATTATAAGACAATGTTATAAATAGTCCTATGCCATCAAATTAAGTAATATAGAGAAATGGATACATTCCTACAGACATGCAAGCTACCAAAATTAACTCAAGAAGAAAGAGAAAATCCAAATAGACCTATAACAAGCAAAGAGATTGAATCAGTAATCAAAGACATTCTCATAAACAAAAGCTGGAACCATCTTGCTTCACTGGTGAGTTCTATCAAATGTGTAAAGAAAAAAATGCCAGTTTTAAAAAATTTTCTAAAAAATTGAGGAGGGTGATACCTCTTTACTCACTTTGTGAGGCCAGTGTTAGCTTGATTTTAAAGCCAGACAAAGACATAATAGAAAAATTATGGACCAATACCTCTTATGAATAAAAGGCAAAATTCTCGATAAAATAAGAAACAAACTGAATCCAGCAACATATTTAAAAGGTTACTCATGATTAAGTGTTATTTATCCCAAGAATGCAAGGGTGGCTCAACAGAGAAAAATCAATCAATGTAATAAAATGAAGAATAAAACAAAAAAATTAATGCAGAAAAGATTATATCAATCCAAGCAGAAAATTTAAAAAAATCCAACCTCTTTAACGCGAAGACTATACAACAAAAGAGAAATAAGAGAGAACTTTCTTAACCTAATACAGGGTATTTATAAAAACCCTACAGATAACATCCTACTTAATGGCAAAAGACTGAAACCATCCCCCAAGATCAGGAACAAAACAAGAATGTTGATTTCTATTCAACATTGTACTGAAAGTTTTACCCAGGGAAGTTAGGCAAGAAATAAAAGTCATCCAAATTGGAAAGGAGGAAGTAAAAATGATATTTATTAGCAAATGATAGGGTCTTATTTAAAGAAAACCATAAGAAATATTAAAGAACTTATTAAGACTAATAGAAAAAATCAGCAAATTTTTCTAGATTCTGTAAGATCAACATACAAAATCAGTAGTAGACAAACATATAAAAATTAACAGTGGTCCTATATGCTACCAATAAATAATCTGAAAATAAAATTAAGAAAACCAATCCAGTTATAATAGCATCAAAATTAATAGAATACTTAGAATTAAATGTAATCAGGGAGGTGTAAGACGTCCATTGAAAGCTGAAAAAGGAAAAGTTGAAATAAATGGAAAGACATATCTTATTCATGAATGGAAATATTTAATATTGTTAAGATATTGTTTAAGAGAATCTACAGAGTCAATGCAATCTTTACCAAAATACCAGTGGTCTTTTCTGCAATGGTGGAAAAGCTGATCATAAAAATCATATGGCATTGCAAAGGACCCCAAATGGCCAATCTTGGAAAAGAATAAAGTTGGAAGGCACACCCTTCCTGACTTCAAAACCTGCTACATACTATAATAATCAAAAGAATGTGGTACTGGAATCAACAGAATCAAGTTGAAAGTCCAGAAATAAACCTGTGTATCTATGTTTTTTGACAAGACCAGTGGGGGAAAGAATAGTCTCTTCAACAAGTGGTGCTAAGACAACTTGATATCCACTCATAAAAGAACGAAGCTAGACCCTTATCTTACATCATACACAAAAATTGTCTCAAAATGAGTCATCCCAAATGTCTGCCAACTGAAAAAATGGGTAAACAAATGTGTTACATCCATACAATAAAATACTATCCATCCATTAAAAGGGATGAAGTACTGACACATGCTACAATGTGGACAAACCTTCACAACAGTATTCAAATTGAAAAAAAGCACAAAAAAACACATATTGTATGATTTCATTTATGAGGAGTGACTGCTTCATGGGTACAGAGAATCTTTTGAGGGTGATAAAAATGTTCTAGAGTTAATTGTAGCGGTGGTTGCACAACATTGTGAATGTACTGGAAGCCACTGAATCGTACATTTTCAGGCGGTTAAAATAGTAAATTTTATATCATATAAATGTTACCTCAATAAATACAACAATCAGAGACACATTAAAAAGAGGAGTACTTCAAATAAACAAAAATAAAATATTCACTTAAAAATGGCTTCAAATCATCCAGGCTCTCTCGAGTTAGAGTCTTGAAATGAAAACCCTTTCTGTTTCTTCAGTAATGCAGCCTTTGCAACAGAGGCATGCATCATGCTGCTATAATTAATTCCATTTCATTGTGAAATTACATTTGTAATACTGTAGATGTGTTTTCAGTTGTCTTGTACTCCTTCCAGATAGCACACCATCATCATGTATTATGCCAGGAAATGCAATAATTGAATCAATAGTATAATTAAACAGCCCCACTATAAGTATATATTTATATACTATGGCCTTGACAAGTGGCTTTTAAAAAGCCTAGAGTTTAATAGTTTTGCGCATCATTTACAGTTCCTCTGCACCACGGACGTGATTGATTAGCACCACAATAAGAAATTATGTCTTCTGCAGAATCCATCCTATATTGGGAGAATTGATTATATTTCCCTGGGGAGGTCAGGTCTCATAATGCAAATGTTAATTAATTTTTTGTATTAAAAGCTAAATACAAAGATTGAATCACTTTTATTAGGAACTTCTTTTAATGAATTCACTGCCCTTTGAACCAAAACAGTTTATCTTTTGGCACATGCATCCTATTAATGAACAAAAACAATTGATTGTGCAATCATCCCTGTGGAGTCTCCTTACTAGGTTATAGATATGCAGCTAGGGCCCCGCAGTCGCGGTTAAACTTAGTCTCACACACTTAGCAGATTTCCTTCCTTTCATTTTTCTCTTTTTACTCTCTCTTTCCCTTTGAAAAATAACTTGAAGAATAAGTCAGGAAGTTAAAATAAGTAGCATCATTTTATCTCTTAATGTGAGGGTTTAGAATGGAATGGGATTACGTATCCTGTTTATTTCAAATATATTGTACTAAAAAAGCATCATGTCAAAAATCATCATGGCTATGTGGGTGATTAAACTGTCTATAATTAAACTAGAGAACTGCTAGAATATATTTCGTAGGCTTTTGTGTGCTATAAAAATTCATGACTCCAGTGAAGATGACCTCCTATGGTATTTTACTAGAAATTTCACTGGAAACTGAAGAGAAAGTATAGCAGAGGTAGCTTGCAGCTGACTGGCTTTTACAGTGGCCACGTCTGCAAAGCGTGCAAAGTTCTGAAATTCTGTTATGATCTAGCATTTCTGTATTGAAACTCTTTTTTAATTTGATGGTACATACTTTAGTTACCCTTCTACTTAAGTCCAGATTTCTGGGACCAAAGTATTATATTCAGTTTCTCCCCAGCATGGGATCCATGCTTTATTTTCTTAATGCTGTTCCTGTCTTCTTTCAAAACATTTTGTAAGTCTGCAATTAGTTTGAAAAATCTCATTAAGTATCGAGTGAGAAAGTTGTTAAATGTGCTTGTGCGGAAAGCATGCCACGCTGTGAAATCTGTATTGCTTGTAGTGGTGCACTCCAGAGCCCTGCGCTAACCAGGCCATTGTAGGAGCTCCATCAAGAGGCTGTCTTTTATTTATGGAGCAGATACGTTGCTCATCTGTGTACATTGCCAGTGATAAACATTTTAGACACCTCAGTTTTGAATTAATTCTCTCCAGGAAATTTTCCTGGACTGTAATCATTGCTGATGTCTCATAGAGCCTCCTCCCTCACACCTCTACACCTGGACTTACCTGAAACAAAATGACAATTTGAGTGGGTTGTCTTCACTGTTTTCCTTTCTGCCCATCCACCCCCACTCATTTGGCATCTTCTCTAAATTCTTACCTGGGCACCTAATACCCCCTGTTTCTTTCTCACTCCCAGAATGTCCTGCTCAGACACATTTCATCCAACAGTTCATGGTTAAAGGGCAACAGGAGGTCTGCACCCCACCCCATCGTCCAAAGCCCCAAAGAGGGGACAAATCATAGCTCTCCAAAGCCTGATAGTGCTGGCTGTTTGTCTCATGAATTATAAAACAGAAAGCAGGTTTTGTTTGCTTGGCCACAGTATAAAGCTGCATGTTTTCAACAACAAGGATGGCAATAATTGCAATTTTTAATGCTTTATTAATTAATTATAAATATTTCTAGCCCTTTACTCTCTCACTCCAGGGAAGTGAGGCTTCTGTTGGAAGGTTAGGTCCCAGTGTTGGGAGGAGCTGGTAAATGGGCAAACGGCAGCCAATGATATCAGATGAGCTTATCCACATAATAAAAATATGAGCCAAAAAGAAAAGCAAGAGACAAAGTCTCCAAGAGCTGAGTTGGTGATAATGTGAGAGAGCTTGGAGTTATAGTGGCAGGGTTATTGGAGCAGTTATGGCATGTGAATGAAATGAAGAGAGAAGAGAATAACAATTTTTGAGTTTTGTTTTGCACTATAAACATGCTTTTCCTTAGCTTATGTAGAATTATACTAGAGTTACAGCTGGGTCCACAGATGATACTATTTTATACTTTTTGCAGCTATGACGCTGAGCACCCTCTTGTGGCGAGCTTTACTACTACCTGCCTGGGCATGTTTTAGTACATACCTTTGCCTTACACGTGTTACTGTCTCAAACTTTGACACAACCAGTGAGTTTCAAACTCTTTCTCCTCGATCAGATTACCTGTTTTTGACTCTTTTTCTTGAGAATTTCTTTTCTGCTGCCTATCTGTTGGATTCATCAGGACTGAGAGAAGGTGACACATATTCTACCTGATTTGAATTTCTAGAAAATATGGTTGACTCTAAGAAGAGTTTCCAACTGTGGGAATTCCAGACATCTTGACTTGTAATGACACTTTCCCCCGATCATCAAAATACATCAAATAGGAACCTACTTCTACTTTGTAGACTCACTTCCCACTGTTTTCCTTATTTTTTCTTTATGGAGATTTATTCCCTTCTGAAGCCAGTGATTAGAGAACCTGTGTAGGTAAAGAGAAGTAGGAGTAAGAATCAAATATATGACCAAATATTCCATAAACATGGCATTTTGCTAACTACTAGGGTTATGGTGTAATGCAAAACACAAACAAAAACAAGTTTCATACTCTTAAGGAATTTGTAATGAAATGGGAGTGAAAAATGTATACAAATGAATATTCATGAATATAACTGTATATTTATTAACTATAATAAGTGCCATGAAGAAAATAGTTAAGATGCTATAGGAGCATTTAACGGGGGACCTGTCTTAGAGTAACGTCAAGAAAGACTTCTCTGAGGAAGTAACAATGAAGAGAAGATAATATTACTCTGCAAGTATTAACTAAGCAAAGGGCTTGGAGAAAGAGTGGTTCAGTCAGCCAGGGGCAAAACCATGTGCAAAAGTCCTAAGTCAGGGGAGAGCATGGGACATTTGTCCAAAAAGCAGAGGGAAGTTGACGCGACTGAAGTACTGGGAAGAGGTAGAGATAATGCAACATGAAACTGGAAGGAAAAGAAGGTCAAAATCCTGTTGGATTTTGTGGGCTAATTAAAGTTTTCTTTTTAAAATAAGAACTATGGAAATGTATAGATGTGTTTTAAGCAAGGAAATAGCAGATTTGCTTTAAGAACATTAAGCTGTGAAGGATGAATGCCGGAAGAGGAGTTGAAGAGTGTTCCCACAGTCCAGAAGGGGTATGACAGCAGTTTGGTCTAGTTTTGTTATGTGGGCGACAGAATTAAGGGAAAGACTTGGAAGATGTATAGGCGATACAGAAGTACAAGACTGAATAATGAATTGAGTATGGGGTTAGAGAAGGAGGTGTTGAGAATACTTTCCAGGTTTCCATCCACAGGTAGATAACTGAATGGAGTAGGGCCATTCATCACAGTAAAGAAAAGTAGGAAAGATGGGATCGGAGTGGTGCTCGCGGTGATGAAGCAGGACCACAAAGGAGCCCCGTTGGGTCTTGCTGCAGTTAGAATCACCACGTTGAGATTATAGCATCTCTAAAGTGAGCCTTGTAATACCTGTCTTACAGGATGGCTCTGTGTTTTACAGGATACAGTGTATGCAAAGCAGAGTTCCTGCCACTTAAAACGCCCTCTGTAAAGGTGAGGATTCTGCTTATGACATGATGTGTACATGTGCCTATTTAAGCGTCCATGCCTGTATGTTAATCATCCAATTAATGCTCTCCAGTTATATTTAAATTCAGCCAACATAAAGCTACTATTATACGGAGGATAGTTCTTACGTTTCTAATTAACCTCTGAACTCTTGAGTAATTTAATTCCAAATACAAGATAGACAAGATAATATATAGCCAACTTGTGCTATGCCATTTTATCTTTGTGTTCATTGGAGCCTATGAGTTCACGAAGTCAGTTAAAAAATGGCATTCTGGTTCTAAATAATTACAGTATTTTAACTTTAATTTAATTATGGTGCCTTGAATGGTAGACCTTTAAAACTATGTAGTGATTTGCTTCAGTGAGTTAGACTAATCAGTAAGCCTCATTATATTCAACGCATAAAAGGATATATGTCTCCCACTTTGTAACACGTCCCTTAAGGTGCTCCCACAGTGCTATCAACGCTGAGGCTGGAGCATTTTCAGAGCTTGTATTTTTTTCCTTTTAAATAAAAATCCTCAAGTGGAAGGCTTTACAGGAAAAAGCTATGGGGAAAGAAAGCTGGTAAACTGAAAATCAAGCTTGGTCCTGGTAGCACCTGGACTCTGAAGGAGCCGCAGAGCGTTGGTGGCTTAATTTTGTTCTGACAGGTGACATAAAGATGATATATGGAGTCATCGCTATCTGCCCGTGGATGGAGAAAGAACATTAGGGGATTCCAAATGACAATAACGTGGCAATGGACATTCGGGGATGTTCTTCGGCAATTCTACAAAAAGATTTCTCCATGAAAAGACATGAGAGGTACATCCTTTGAAACGACGGAGACTGAAGTTAGTGTTACGGAAAGATTGATAAAGCATTCATCAGCTAAATGAAGATTTTGAAATAGAATGAGCAATTTTATTCCAAAGGAAAATACTTAACCAAAACAAAAACAGTTCTTAAGCTATTTTTCAAAATTCTGTGCTTGATTAATTGTACAACCACCACGAGTGAGGGACATGATGGGCCGAGCTAGGACTCACATAATTAAGTGAAACCTAAGGAAGATGAATTAGGTTAAGGCATTGGACAGTGGGACTGGCTGGTCAAAGGATTTTCATCTTTATTGACTTGACTTGACTGTGGGAACAGAAGATGAAATATTCCAGGCATTGAAAATGAAGGCTGTGTCTTGAAAGTCATCCAAATAGAGAAGGCTTTGGGCTTAAGTGGCTCTGGCCCACCTACAAGATGGTACAGCATGAGCCGGGAGTGATCACACTGACTACATACTGGAGGAACGGGGCCATTGGTGTCAAATAGCAGGCCTATAAGCCCTGAAATATTAAGCAACAATGTGGCTTTATTTATATCCTGATGAATTGCAGGAGATGGTCAGGTACCTGTGGTTTGGATAAAAATGCACCATTTCTTTTCCTAATCCAGCTTCTCATATCCCCACATCCATTAGACTTGGATGGAAGGCTGGGGCCTTCCAAAGATGCTGTAGTGGAAGAAAAGAGCGTTTCACTCCTGGGTGGTGGTAATCCAGGCCCAGAGCCCTGCACAGCAGAGGCCCCCTGCGCCCCCCCGCCCCCGCCACTTCTGCTGCTATGTATTTTCCACGGCCATTCCCGGGGGATTCAGGAGTTTCTCTCCCAATAACCAGATCTGGGAAACATTTTTCAGAATGATGAGAATTTGGACTGGGAATTGACTTTGTCTCTTTTTTTTACGTTTTTCTGCCCACCCCCCAGCTTGGTGGCTTTTCAGAATAATATACATATTTAAAGAGGGCTTAGTGGGAAGAACCCTATTCTTCCAGGACTTGATAAGGTTAGGGCACCTATATATTGGTAGGTATATATTTCAATATAAGTGGCATTTGTTAATTCAACCTGCCTCAATTTCAGTGTTTCCCTTCCTGACTTTTTCCATACATATCTTTTCAACCCAGGTAGAGGTGTCTCCAGAATCTCCTCTCTCTCTTCTAGCACTTTTCTTCTTTCAACTTTCTTGGGTCTTTTTCTCATTTTCCTGGGCAGACAACAAAACAAACGAGTAAACATCTCTCTAAATTTTTCACTTTCTTTTTGGACATTTTCTCTCAGCCTGGAACATTTTTTCTCTGTTTAATCCTTTACCACCTGACTCTTGCTGACTCTAGTGACCCATTCCTGAACTCATTCTGGTTGCTCTTGCACCTTTTCAAGTTAGATCAGATCTTATTTCTTTTCCTGCAAGCGGCGTTCTTTCTGCTTTGAGCCCCCACAACTCTCTCTGTGTCACACACACACACACACACACACACACACACACTCACACTCTCACACACTCTCGCACACTCACACATGGGTCAGCATCGGCACGAATGTGGTCTGCCCTCAGCAGGTACCTTTAAATTCCCATGCTAAGGCTTTCAGCCCTTGGCCCCGTTACTCTTTTTCTGCGCTGGCATTTCTCAAGCTATTTGGCATTTCATAATTTCTCACGTGTACAGTGACACAGGGGGGATGTGTAAATGAGATGAGGAGGGGCTCTTACTGCCACTGATCTGGGGTGATTTGCAGTCGACCCTGGAAAACATGGCTAGAGAGTTTAGAACATGTGTTGTTTGTACCAGGTACAGCTGGTGGCATAGATGGCAGGTGCACAAGATCTCATTCGTGGCAACAGGGCACCTGCCGGGGACATGAATATTGCAACAACCTAGCTTCTTGTTTTTTTTTTATTTTTGTGAATTGTGAATTTTTGATGGTTGTCTCTATCAAGTCAGAGCAGCAATGACTTGTTAACACCATGCGCGTATGTGCCTGGGTAAGGAAGCTAAAATGAAATTTGTCATCCTGCGCACATGTAATGACACTTTCATACCAGGTGATGATTATTTTTAAAAATACACACACAAAGGGAAGTATGCCATTTTCTCTTTTATTTTTTCTATTTCTCACCTTAAAAATGTCCTGGTTTACGTGACACAGAGTTAGTTATTCCTATTCCAAATTTATTAATTGAAGCTTGAAGGGAGTGCTTATATAACTGGAAAGTAAATTCTTCTTTTTAAACTTCTGCTAAAGAAATAAGGATGCTTTTTTCTGCCTTCAAAATAAAAATGTTTGAACATGTTTTCACTGTGTTATGTGCTTTAAGTGTTTACTCTGATAGGAGACTTTGCTTTTTATACAAGATACAGATTTAAAAAAAAAAAAAACAAGTCCCCAGACTTGATAGAGAAACATTCAATTAAAAAAAAAAAAGGCACCTTCAAAGACTAGCTGAAAATCTCTTTGGAAAACAGGGGCCCTGATCTGGTGCCGTGAGGGCCGAAGAGCTGTTCCCGTGGAGGGCGGCTCCCTCTGAGCCACTGGGAGCGGAGCCCAGGGGCGGGAGGAAAGAGGAGCTGCATAAAGCAGGTCGCACCCGGGGTGGGTGGGGCGCAGAGACTGTGAGACCAGCCTCCCCGAAGTGGTACTTCCTCAAAGACTTGGAACCTCTTAGTCCAGGGAATCCTCCCCCTCAACCATGCGGGTTGAGCACCATGAGGTCAGCGCTCTTTCCAGAAAAATCAGAGCCTCGTCACCCGATTGTGAATACGGAGTCCTAAGAAGCGTCCACAATTGTCCCCTCCCGCCTCCCATCTGATCTCTTCTCATTCCAGAGAGAGTTGGCCTTCATTTGGGGGACCCATGCAGTCCCCTCTACTTTGGTCTCCCTCCTGTTTCCCTTGTCTATTTCTCAGTCCCCGTACCACCCCACACCCTAAGCAGTGCCCTTGGTCCAGCCTTCTAAGATCCTACCCGGTTAGATCCAGAGAAAGCATTTTTTGTCTACCCTGCCCTGACTTTTCTTCCAGATTTACTGAGGGACAAACAAAAATGTCACACATGATTAATGTCTACAACTTGGTGTACATATATTGTGCTCGCATCGCCATGATCCAGGTAACCAACATTGCCGTCACTTCTAAAAGTTTCCCTAGGTCTCTTTGTGCTGTTTTGTTCTTGTGGTAAGAATGTGAAATGAGATCTACCCTTTTAATAAATTTTAAAGCACATAATACCTTGTTAACTATAGGCATCATATTGTACAAAGATCTCTGGGACTCACTTCTCTTGTGTAACTGTAACTTTCTCCCCATTGAACAAGAGCTCTTCTTATCCCCTTCCAGTATTCTCTGGGGACCACCATTCTATTGTCTACTTCTCTGTCTTTGACTATTTTGGGGGCCCTGTGAAAGTAGAATCCACAATATTTCTTTCTGTAACTGACTTACTATAATGTCTTCCAGGGCCATCCACGCCGTTGCAAGGGTCTACCCCTCATTTTAATGTGGGGTAGCCATCATCAGTGGCTTCTAGCATTCCTTAGACTGACAAACCAATCTCTCACTAGCCATACCTTCCTCACATGATATAACTTAGAGGATAAAAGTTCCCCTTCCCACCAGGCATGAAAATAAGAAGGAACGCAGAGGGTAAGAAGAGAAATCATACTGTCCCTTTAGGCATCAACTTTCATTCTAATAGCCCTGACTTTGGGAATATTATTTTGAGAATGTAAATAGTCATAAATTAATCTAGTTGAGCATTCTTGAGATCCTAGTTTCATAGAAAGGGCCTTTTGTGAGTCTGTATTATTTTTACTTTTTGGTATTTGCTTTTTCACCAGATAACTACACATGTTTTTGTGCTCATAAAAAAGGAGCAGACAGAGTTAAAAGAGGCTAAGGCATTTTAAAATTCCTATCATAAGTGATTTGCAGAGTCAAGGTTAGAATTCAGACTCTTTTGTGTGGATGAGGCGTTAGCTCAGGTAACCCTAATTTCAAGCACCACTAAATTTTATGCGAATTCTCATGGCATCTATTTCATGAACAACTCAGGAATATAAGGAAAAGTCTTTGACCCACTTAACAAGCTAAACTAACTGATGCAAGTCATGATTGATATCCAATGTTCTGTCTCATGTAGAACTGAACATTTTTAAGGCAAGTCACAAAAGTCAAGAAAACATTGTCTTAACTACAACTCAGAAGAACGCATTTGATCCAATGCTTGAACACCTGACTTTGGGCCCAGTGGACTCCAGTGCCTTCACCAGGGGAGTCACACAGGAGTGTCACTGGGTAGGACAACTATATCTGAGAGTGTGGTTTGTTGGTTTCCATGGTTCTAACTGTCCATCACATGGTCTGTAGACAGTTTGATGGTTTCAGAGGAAATGCAAAGAAATGATTTATTCCCAGACATTGCTGAATTTGAAAGGTATGATTAATGAGTGTATTCTGAAAGACTCTGCTTATTCTGCAAGGATGGTAGTGGCCCTATTCTCCTTGCCAGTTCATTCAGTAAACAGGGTGTAGTTTATCTTGACTAACTCATTCTTGCCTCCTTTACATATTTTTGTTTACATTTGTTAGATGTCCACATTTGACTCTTACTTTTCTAAGGTGTTATATTCTTGATTCACAGAAATGGTTCAGTGGCTCAAAAGTTGTTAACTGAAGCATGAAAGTAGTGATGAAAATAGTAAAGCAAGTACCACAACTTAGAATAACATCGTAAATGTAAATAGCAAAGAGGGCTTAGATGCAAAAACAGAATGTGATTCTGCATCTGCCGAGATAACTGAATTTTCAAATGTGCTGAATTTTCACAAGCTGTAAAAGAAAAGTGCAAATAAGAACAATGGATGCCTGAAAATCTGATTTTGTTGACTCAAGCTTCCATTTTCCCTGAAGGTTTCAGCACTCTCTCTGCTGTGAAGTTTTGTCAAGTGGTGGTGAAGAACCACTAGATTTTCAAGTCATTCTCAGGTATAGTGAACACACTTAGGAATTATCATTATTTTTTCAGAACAATGGTAAAATAATGCTTTCCGCCAATCAATGGACAAAATTTATTTCTGAAGATGGCAGAAAGGTCATTCAAGATATCCTTTCTGCAGGGGGAAAAAAGCAAAATAGAAAACAAAACCTGTTTCAGTCACAATATGGTAGACAAGCTTGTAAAATTTAATGATAAATATTATGCTTGAAGAGGAACTAATATGAGCTACCGAAAAAAATCCTTTTATCAGGGAACACTGTTGAATGTCGTGTAATATCAATGGCATGGTAGCTGATATTTTTTTTTAGTCACTGAGACCACAGATGGGCAGAGTGTATAAATCAGGTCTTGCCAAGTAGGAAAAAGTATCCGAGAAAATGATGTAAACATGTACTGAGATCTTCTGTGTTCTGTGTTTTAGGTTTTCTATCTTGTTTTTTTAAAACTTCTAGTTCCTATAAAGTAGGTACTACTCTTATTTGCCCTTGACAGCTTGGAAAGTCATAGTTTGCAGAAGGTTAGAACAATAGCCAAGGTGCCTGACCACTCGGGAGTCAACTCCAGAGCCTGAGAACTAATGAGCTATTTATTGTTTACGGGGAAGAAAAAAGAAAGGTCTTTTTTCTTTTGTTTGTCACTGAAAAATATACTAAAGGGACAAAATTATTTATTTTATCAGAATAACTTGAAGTGCACTGTGATCAGTATAGATGAAAAACCATAGAACGAGCATCAAGTTCTAAGTGTACTTTTCCTGTCTGGGTTCCCAAGAAGCATTCCCTAAGAGGGAAATTAACATTGCGGGTGTCTATTAGGGGGTGCCCTTGGGACTGACGCCCACCACATGGGAGAGAAGGAGGCAGCACCAGGCAGTGGACAGTGCCATTGAAGATCTCAGACGACTTCTTGTAGGACTCTGGAGAAACAGTGATGGCCGTTCAGAATTGTCCTACTTTCAACAAAGGAACTGGGTATTTATAACTTTGTAGATCAGGCACTGAGTGTAGCTCCCCTCAGAAGGGGATGTTACCTTGAGCAGAGGGCCAATGGCTAAGGGTCATCTTTCAACTTTGTGTCCAACAGGTGAGTAATGGTAACTAAGTCCTTTATCCCTGAAGGGGGCTCTTTACAGAGCATCCACTAGAGTGTTTTAAAGAGAAGTAAACAGTGGGTCAGTCCTTTGCTTTTCTGCTCTAGAGTGTTTTGACTGTTGAAAAAGAGAGGCATGATTTTTAAAAATTATAATGTGAATCGATGCAGTTAAGATTCTAATTCTTTTCCCTGAGGTATGTAAATTGTGCATCTCAGCCATATTCAGTATCTTATAGAATAGCCCAGTCTGCATGGCTGATACGACATCTATTTTAGTTGGATTATAAATATCAGGATTTCTCAAAAAGCCACAGTTGTGGTGGCAAGGGCTTAATCACTAACAGTTTGTTTCTTTTCTAACTTTTTTTCTCCCAAAACTCAGTGCCAAAATACCCACTGAGGTGCAACTGGTATTCAGGAAAAACAAAACAAAACAAAACCACTCATAGTGCCTGGAAAATGCTATGAAGAGAGGATTTGAAATCCATTTATCATTATTCCCCAGGTTGAAATATTTAACATTCTAGCTTTCAAGAATAATATGCTTTAGTGAAAAGTAGACTATGGTTAAAAAAAAAGTCCTGGAATTTCTGGATCTATGTTTTGTCTGAATACATGGAACGGTTTGACATTTCAGCCCCCTCCATATAATTGTGAATTTGAGTAAGTAAAGAAGTGATGGAATGTAAAAGTAGAGAAATGGCTAAAAATCTCTCATCTCAGTGAATGCACCCACATTGGAAGAAAAAACCCTGTGTTTTTCCCTCACTGAGGAGAAATAATTATCTTCTTATTTTTTAAATATTGTATTTTTAATCAATTTCTTAATTATGAAAAATATTTTAAAAATATATTAAAAATCAGTGTCCTGCCCATGAGCCACATGTTGAATGAGGGAGCTAAAGGTATAAAGTCATCGTGAAGCACCGTGCAGTGCAAAGAAGGCCAGTTACTAAGCTGCAGTACTGATTTTGCTGCAATAGAGCTTTGTGACTTGGGCTCATTATTTACCTCTCTGGCCTGGGGACTTTCATCTTTAAAATAAAGCTGTTTGTTTACATCAGTTTCTCAACTTTGGCAACATTGACATTTAGGGCCAGGTAATTCATTGTGGGGGGAGGGAGTTGTTAATATTTTTATGCCTTGAGGGATGTTTAGTAGTACCCTTGGCCTCTGCCTACTAAAAGCCAGTAGTACCCACCTCTTCCTCCCTTGCATTGTGAAAAACACAAATGTATTAGGATTGCCAAATATTCCCCGGGGCACAAAATGATCCCCAGTTGAGAATCAGTGGTTTATGTTTCTGTCAATTTTATGAACTTCCCCTGCCATGTGATTTTAGGAACCAGTACTTAAGGATTTGGGCTATTCTCAATTTGTGCCAATGGCAGGTGATGCCAAAATTAAGAAATGGCTTCTGAAAGCTTGGCTTAAGGAAAAGTCAAGGGTGTGGCTATACAACATTTCACTGAAAACTTTCCCTGAAACTCCGAAAGATCAAAAGATCAGAGTACTTACTAGCCAGAGATTCAGGGTCATCGATCTTATCAATGAAACCAGAGGGCCCTAGGAAACAAGGGCATTGTCACTCAGCCATCTCAGCAGGAGCTAAAAATGGAGATGAAATTATCCACAGATGATTTGTGCACGACCTTTGCACTAATGAGGATCCGTGAAACCCATGCTCACAAGGTTCTTGAGAATTTTATGGCAGTACAAAGACTGCCAGGTAGGACTGAAAGGCATAGAGAGATGACAAAGGTTCTCAGAGCCAACGCTTTCCTGACAAGAAACATGGCAATAAAACCACTCAGCTGAATCTGCATGTTACCATTTTCATGGACACGGAAGAATGAGTCTGAGGGCAGAACCAGATGCGCAGAGGGTGACCCAGAACTCTGACAGGACAGCTGAGAGCCACAGAAACTTGATACCTAGAGATGTCTGACCATCTGGATTTCAAAACTGCTTTTCATGTGGGTCTACTTTTCATTTTTCATTTTACCCCTTTTTGAATCAGAATATCTATTATCTTATGCATGCCCCAAAATTGTATTCTAGGAGCAGGTAACTTGATATCTGTTATATATGTTCCCCCCAACCCTTGGAACTTGCAAATATGATGGGACATCATTTCCACGATTACATTATGTCATGTGGCAGAGTTGACCTTAAAATGGGAAGATTAACAAGTGGGCCTAATCTGAACTCATGAGCCCTTGTAAGCGGAAGAGGAACTCAGAGAGATTATAAGGAAGATCCCATGTACCATTGTCCATCTGAAGGTAGAGGAGAGAGAAAAAATGTAAGCGGCCTTCAGAAGCTACGGGAAACCCCCATCTGAGAGTCAACAGAGAAACATGGGCCTCTCTTCTACTGGATTCTGCCAGCCTACATGAGCTTGGGAGTAGATTTTTTCCCAGAACCAGTGGACAGGAATCTAGGTCGGCTAATACCTTGTGATACCCTTAGCATAAAACTCCACTGAACTCTCTTGGACTTCAGATTTCTAGAAATTAGTGTTTCAAGCTAAGTTTACAGTAATCTATTATATGATAATAGAAAATAAATGTATGTGCTAAATGTAAAAGAGCTGCCAACAGATACAATTTGAAAAGAAAAAAATAATAATAGCATATTAGAAAATGTGAAAGCAACACACAAATTTCTGGAGCTTAAAAACATGAGTTCCTCAAAATATGATGCAGAGATGAATTAAAATCCCAGTTTTCAAACATAAAATTGTATGTAGCCTATATTATCAAAGGAATAAATATCCTCCAGTAAATATAAATGAATGGAAATAGTGACAAAAATACAGGCAAAAAAGAAAAAAAAAGGATAACAAAGGAAAATTTAGAAAAAAATGTAAAGTGAAAAATGTCAGAGGAACTAAAATCATAAAATTAGAAAAAGAAAGAGAAAATTGTGAGACATTACTTTTACAACCCTCACAGAATAAATTAAAAAAATTAGGTGGAAAGGATAACTTTATAGTAAAATATAATCTACCTCAAATGATCTCAAATGATCCCGGTATAAATAGAATGCATAAACCAAAGTTTCCTTAGGAAAAATGTACACAAAGTTGTAAAAGAGCTCCATCTTGGAAAAGCACCAGGTCCAGATAATATTACAAGAAAAATCTCACCAAATATTTAAAAAAGAGGTAATCTCAGTGCTACTTGAAATGTTGTTGAGTAAATAGGGAAAAGGAAAACTTCCAAATTCTTTTTAAGAAACAAGTAGATATAGATTAACACTTGATAAAGATTGTCCAGAAATAAAATCATATACTAATCTCACATATAGGAGGTACCAATGCAAAAATCTTTTAAAAACAGATTCCACCAACATCTTAAAAATAATACATCATTGCAAAGAATATATACATTTCCTAAGATTGGAACAAACCAATCTTAGGAAATATAATATAATCTATGAATAGATTATTAAAAATCTAAATAACTCATCATATTAATATATCAGAGGAAAAATCAGGATTATTTCCATAGGTGTTTAAAAGACATTTTACAAAATGTAACACCCATTTTTGATAAAACCAATCAATTAAACAGGAATCTTAGACACTTTTATACTATAATTACATACACATATGTATAATTTCTGAAACCTGCCTCTGAATGGAGACACATTAGAAGCATTTTTGCTAAATTGAGGAACAAGATAAGGATGCCCAATATAGCAAATACAATTTAACATGGTTTTAGAAGTGTGAAGCAAAAAATTAGATGAGAAGAAAATTAGATGCATAAGAAATACAAAGG
Organism: Pteronotus mesoamericanus; assembly: GCF_021234165.1. NCBI lineage: Eukaryota > Metazoa > Chordata > Mammalia > Chiroptera > Mormoopidae > Pteronotus > Pteronotus mesoamericanus. The sequence continues at coordinate 6,223,633 of NW_026555277.1, forward strand.
GTAACCTTTTGAAATTGTGTATCTGGGAAACTTAAAAGAATTATGAGAAAACTATTATAAAAAAAGGTAGTAAAAAAAAGCAGGATGTGAAGGTAATTCACAGAAATAAATATAGCTTTTCATATATAAAAGTTAGATTCTGTAATGAGACAAAAGATCCAATTAAAATTACAACAAAGAAAATGAGATACCTTGTCATAAACCTAAGAAATGTACAAAAGTTAAATAAGAAAAAACTTTAAAATATCCCTGAGAGCACAAATTAGATTTGAACAAGTTGGAAAAACTTCCAATGTTCTTAGATAAGAAGACTCAGTATCATAAAGATAGTAATTCTTCCTAAACTATTTTATAAATTTAACACACTCCTCATAAAATTGTAAGGAAAATTATAATCATGCTACCCAAGTTGATTTAAAATTTTACTTGGAAAAATAAACAAGCAAACACAGGTAGAGAAACCTCAAAACATAAGGGTCCCAGCGGTGGGGATGGTGACCCGCCCTGTCAAACGGCCTTCGGTGTGTTAAACTCTCCCTGTGAGTCTGCCATGGATGCCTACACAGGCTGGAGTAGCGACAGAATTTACCCCAACGCACATGGAAATTTGGTATCACATATCTGTAAGGGAAAGCCGGACTTTCTAATCGATGGTGATGAGGCATTTTAAAAAAGAAAGAATTAAATCCGCATCTCACTCCACAGACCAAGAGAAATTGCAAAATGACTGAAGATCTAAATGTAAAACTCCAAAGCAAACAAGTCTTGAGAGCAGGCATGAATGAATCTTTTTTACATTGAAGGTAGGGATGCTTACCAACTGTGACTCAAAAATCCACAGAGCAATGGAAAATAATTAAGTTCAATTATATAAAAATGAAAAAGGCACCATTTGCAAAGTAGTGAAATGAATAAAAACTATTTTCAATTTACACGAAGGTCTATTGTCACTAAAATATAAGCAGCTACTACAATTGAGTGGGGAAAGACTAGTAACCCAATAGAAAAGGGGAAAAAGTATATGAAGAAGTAATTCTGAAAAAATAGTTTAAATGACCTTTAAATATGAAAAGATCATTAATCTAACTCATAATAAGAGGAATACAAATTAAATTATATCATCATTTCTCATGCGTCAGTTTTACAAATATCTAAAAAATATGAAAATGTAGAACTTCGGCAAAGCTATGGGGAAACGATCACTTCATATATTCTGTGGGCAAGTAATGCTGTGCAATCCCTACAGAGGGGCCATTGGTTATAACTAGAAAACTCACACATGCATTTATCTTTTTCCAGCAATCTCACTCCTAGGAATCTAGTTTAATAATAAAACAAAAAATATGAAATGACTTATGGTCAAGATTATTCACTGTGACATTTTTTTTATAGTAGCAAAAAATTGAAATCAACCTCAGTGTTCATCATTTGAAGACTGGTTGAATATGCTAAGATGCATTCATTGAATCTAATATTGTGTGACTATAAGACAAAAAGGAGGAAGGTTTTAATATACTCAAGTGGCTTGAGAACCAGGATATAATTTCAGGGAAAAGAGCTAAGCGCAAAAAAAAGAACATAAATTATATGCTGCTTTTTATATAAGAAAAAGGCTTAAGTACATAAATGCAAATGTAAATAAATATATTGAAAAATACTAGAGAATTAACTGAAAATAAATAAAAATAATTATCCATAGGGAAAGGAAGCCATAGAATGGGGAGGACAGTGACAGAAATGTGGATTCTCTGGATGTAATCAGTTACATAATTTTGACTTTGAAATCAAGTGAAGGCTTTACGTATTCAAAATTTAGAGTCCAAAAAAGGAGAAAGCAATTCCTAAAGACTAAACAAATTATCAACATGTTATTAATAGGGATACAGGAAGAGTATTTTCTCACACATCGATGGTGTGAATTAAAACACTTTTTGAAAGCAAACTGCTTGGCAATATTTATGAAAATGAAGTGTGTGTGTGTGTTTGTGAGAGTGTGGCACTTGCACGTGCCCACTGACCTATCAGTTCCACTCCTGGGAATTTATACCAGAGAAGTAAAAACATCCAAAATATATAGACATGACATTTATTGCAGTAAAATATGGAGGCAAAGTTTTTGTTTTTATGGGAATGATTGACAAAATCATTTTGTATCTACACTATAGAATATTATTCAGTATTAACAAAAATGAGTTGGAACCCTACTAGGAGGCTTAGAGGAGTTCATATGAGAACTTTTGAATGAGAAAGATAAAATACAGATAAGTGTGTATAATATAATCCTATTTTTATAAAATGAGCAATGAGGAAAAATATAGATATGTGTGTGTGTGTGTGTGTGGTTATATAACTATGAGGGAAATATATACTACTACATATGAAGTGCAATTACCTGTGTATTGCAATTAGGGCAAATGTTAGAAAATAGAGGGCTGAACAATATAATGAGGGCAGCAAAACTACTTTAAAATGGATAAAAGCAAAGTTTATGTGTATTTGCACAGTTTGATTCCATTTTGCTCTTCTGTCAAATTACATACATATGACTATGTGAGAAAACAGGCCAACATTTAAGAAAAGGCATTTAGTTATTAATTTCAGAGATGGTACGCATAATTAATGTTGACTCAAACCTTTGAAGAGAAACAGAAAAATATGAGAGGAAAGAACAAAGGAAAAAAGATCAGGACTGGAAGACTCTGGAGGAAAGAGAAATCAGAACCATGTAGGAGGGAGGAGGCTTGGACGACAAATTCCCCAGAGGGCACTTCAGCTTCAGGTCCCAGCGCGTGGCCGGGAGAGACTTGCTAACATCTTCACTCAGTTGTATCTTCAGCAAAGCCTTTTCCTAGATTCAAGCAGAAATGGTTGCTTTCTTGTGAATGCCACCTGCTGTCTCGTTGTAACTGAAAATATCTCATTGTGTTCTAATTCTTTCCTTGCACTTTCTCTCCTTTGATCTTCTTGTCATCTTTGTTATTAACATCTTTGTAAGCTTGGCCTTTATGTCAATGTCTTGCACAGAGAAAACATTGTCAAAATATTTATCAAAAGAATTGTTTAAGCTCAGTGGCTAAGCTGAAACCCAGGTCTTCTTTTTCTAAGGCTGCTTTGCTGGACTGAAAATAACTTAATGTTATGGAATGGAGATTCCATTAGAAGGTTTTGAAGCACTTATTTGCAATATCCCAAAAGGGCAGAGGTTGCTTTCCTGGAAGTCAAGATTGGAAATATGTGGGAAGGAGAGAAAGGGTGAGACAGGCTTCTGTGTTGCTGTGAATCTATATGGAAATTAACCGCACAACAGCTAAATGAAGTCTAGGAGAAGGGCTAAAGTTTACTCCCTTTGGTTATGGCATTTGCAAGCTCAGAAATAGCAAATTTAGGGAACTGAGACAAAAGCAGTCTCTTCCACCTGAAGGGTCCCAAGAAGTGAAGCACCTCTAACAGAGGCCTGGGCTGTTGGAAGCTGAATTGCTCCCTTTCTGCTCTCCATCTTTTCTCTTTGCTTTCTGTCATCATTCTTAGCCTAAATTGTGTTTCAGCATCACGCATTCTCTCTCTTTCGGAGTAAAAGTGCTACCTAGCACTGTGCAAAAGCTTTGCCATCATCTCCTTTTTACTCTTCTCATTTTTTATTAAAACCACAAGCTTTGGGGCTTAAATAGCCCACATGTGGTCTTAAATCATTCTAAAAATGCTAAACCTATTCAACAGTTTTGAGTTATAGGAGCAGGGTGATAAAATGCATGCCTTCCCATTTTAGGGACCTATGTACATAAATATCTCTAAGCAGTAAAATCTTATATCTTTGTACCATCAAGTGGTAAGTTCTCTATGTGAAGTTGAAAGTCTAAGAAAAATGTTGTTTTAATGTATATGTATCAATAGGATATTGATATCTCTTTCACTGTAGAGTGGTTTTATATATAATTCATATTTATATATTGCATTATATATTTTGTAATATAATATACATATAAATATAATATATAATATACATCTATATGCAGACATATATGTAATATATATCTATATGTAAAACAATCTATGTAGATCTATATCTATCTATTTATCGAGAGAGAGTGAATAAGGAATTGGCTCACACAATTATTGAGGCTGAGAAGTCCCAAGATTTGTAGTCACGAGGCTGGAGACCCACGTGGTGTGGTTCCAGTCTGTCTAAAGGCCTGAGGACTTTGAGAACTGCTGGTGTATGTTCCAGCTGAAGTCAGGAGAAGACTGATGTCCCATCTCAACAAGTAAGGCAGGTAAATTCCCTTCTCACTCAGTCTTTTTCTCCTATTTAGGTCTTCATATCATTGAAAAAACCAAACCACATGAGGGAGGAGAATCTGCTTTGCTCAGTCTACCAATCCAGATGTTAGTCTCATTCCACTACATCTTCACAGATACACTCAGGATAATATTTGATCTAATGTCTGCATATCGTGTCGAGTGGCCCAGTTAAGACACATAAAGTGAACTATCACACCATATGAACGACAGCGCGCTCTTTCAAAAAATATCCTTTGTAGACATGACTAGAACAGTAAAGGTATTTGACTTCTCTGAAAAAGCTCTCCTAAGAGATATTAGAAATTACGAACATGGGCTGGCAAGCCATTCTTGTGGCCTGAAATTGTCATGAGCAATCAGTTGTGTCTTACAGGTACAACTTATTTCATCTACTGTTTGGATTGGAGCTCAACATAAATCCTCATTTGGCACCATTTTGGTATGGTTCCAATTTCCATTATTAGATAGATCAATTGCTCTTATTTAGAAATGTTTTATGTAACAATTTTCTAAAATAGTTTTTAATAAATTATCTGTCTGACAGTATTTTTTCTCGCCAAGGTAATTAATTTTATATTTTTGCCCCATCATTAAATATTTTAAATATGCAAATCTGTTGGCATTTAGTACTATCTATTATAGCAGTGCCAAAAAAGCCTGCAGAATAATCTTGTTTTCAGAGATTTTTCTTCACAAGCTTCCTTAATAGGGTGTAATTTGCATAAAATAAGCTTAAATTGATTACATATTTCTGGTAAGATTTTCTATTTCACAAGACTGGAGTTGGGAGAAGGCATGTGTGCGTCACCCCTGGCCGGCTGTCCTCCCTCTGGTGAAATGGCTCTCTGCCACTCTGAGCCCAGAACAATGTGCTGGAGTCAAGAAATCATTTATCAACGTTCCCTCCAACACTGTGGTTATGTATTCTATGATTACTAAACTTGTACAGAGCTGGTTAGCATGCTTCACCCAAATAAAGACAAGCAAAAAGAAAAAAGGAAAAGGAAAGAGCTTTTGTAACTAATTTTCCAAACCCTGAGCTTCACAGTAGTGGCACTGGGAGTGCATGAGACAGGGATCTGGCAAATGTCTGTGTGGATTCTGGGGGCAAGTCGCAATGGAAATGATTCACTCAGAATCTCGGAGCCCATTCAAAGTTCTAACACCCAGACACTTGAAGCTCTTTTCCCTGCCTGCTCAAAAATCATAAACATTCCCTTCATTCAACAATATTCAACCAGCAAATATTTATTGAGCATGCACAAGTCCTAGATGCTTGGCTAGAGAGGCCCAAGAGAGAGAAAAATAAAACCTGTTTCTGCCCTTTGGAGCCTCCGGTATCAGAAGGGAGACACAAAATAACGAAATAATCACACAGTGAAGGTAGGTTTACAAACTGAGACAGACTGCGAAAAGAAAGAGCTGCAAACTGACCCAAGCCAATTTGATAGTTCGTAATGATAAGGTTACTTACAGTAGATAGAGGCGACTCCAAAAATGAATTTTGCCCATGTCTGCAGTTCTCCCCACTCACCTCCTGACAGCCAGGTGTCAGTTACAGTGACAGTAAGCCTCCGATGCAATTCTGTCACACAAATGATTATGAGTAAGCCTGCATCCAAACAGAAATAAAATAAACGCACTCACGCATCCTGGCCTGTGAGCTCAATGAAGTTCCAGCCTTCAGTCCTTAACTGTAGGCGCTGTGCTGCGGGGCTGCATCCCCAGCCACCTCTCCAGCATGGCTGATCCTGCTGACTCCCAAATACCCTCTGAGCAGCAAGGCTTTTACACACTCTTTTAAAAGTTCACTTGAAATTAAGGTGACGACAGCCTTTGTACACATCTGGATCCAGAACCAGATTGGCACCCATGCCTAAGACACCCTTCGGAAGTGCTTAGGCTACTGGACTTGCTCAGTTCCTTACCTTATTTCTGCAGAAGCAAGGGAGGTTGTACAAGATTTCTAGCCAATTCGCATTTTTAAAATGCCACTCATAAAACAATGAAAAAAAATCGTAAATGCAATTACCTGATTTTCAGACCTTCTGGTGTATTAAAGACAGAGATAAGTGAAGCTTTTGTGTAGCTGCCTCTGAAGTGTAGGTTTATTTTTTTATTTTTTTAAATTATAGCTTTAAATGCAAACTACAGCTTGAGTGTGTATTTTAAATTAAGGTCTTTCAACTATGAGTTAAACACCCTCAAGATGGAGGTCAAGACATACAGACACACTGTTGATGCTAAAGTATTTATAAATAATTTGTAGACAACATAAATTGATTATAACTCGGTTCTCTGCATGACCAGATTAAAGAACAATGGCGCAGACTGGGAGTGACTTCCTTGGGAAGAGATGAAATCTACAGGACGAGGAGAGACTGCCTTGGAGGTGAGAAGATCTGGACCAAAGGGAGTAGCATGTGCAAAGCTCGGTTCAGTAACAAGAGGCGGTGCCTTCCAGTGTACAGAGACGGATGATTATTTGGGTCACAGCAAGTCCCCCTGGGGAACAAAGGAACGCAGTCCTTGCTTCTTCTTTCCCTTGGGGCTTAAAGTCTCAGCCCTGGAGTGTACTTGGTGGCCAGAGCCACAGTTTCTTCTGTGATTAAACTGTAAAGCCGGCTTTCCTGGTAAAGCAGTTTTGTCTTCTGCCTGACTATGCCCTAGTTAACACCTAGGCAATAGACATTCCTCTGGCTGCTAAGGAATCGCCCGAGGCTTCTGGAAGAGAAATTCAGTGTGTCAGCTAAGAAAACCAAGTACTGTTCAAGGAAAAGCATCTCTTAGCAATACAAAACTTTGCATTTAATTCAAGGTATGCTTTTGTACCTTACTGAAATTCACATGACTCAACGCTAAACATGATGACGAATGACAGATACTTTGATGTACCCTACTAAAGATGAGTCTATGAAATGCCAGGAAAAGGAGGGGCCAGGAAAGGGACTCAGGTCAGCTTCTGTGGCAGAGTTAAAGGTTTTATTTGTTTGAAAAACTAATGAGCATGTTTGAAGATGAAAAGTCATCATCTTAAGAATTATATTTTAACCTCCAGAGGCTACACAACTGAACAAGTATGTCTGATTTATACATATACAAATACACACACACACATAATATTCATTTTTAACTTAGGATAAATGTTCAGACTAAGGTGAGCGGCTACTAAGAACAAGAAGAACTCATATATACATACCTTATCTTCACCAGTCTAGATTGTGCTGTGAGTTGTAAAATGTCTTACAGTAACTTCAGTTTAAAAAAAGCACTCACCTTTGACTGCGTGAGGATTTACTGGTTTAAGTGATGAGCTCGTTAGTAATAAAGAGAAAGTTGTGCTGGTTGAACTGCTAATCCCATACCTTGGCTTTGAATTTCGCTGACCCCAAGGTGTGTCTCGTGGGGTAAAATGCATGTGTGTGCTTTACTATCTGTTCTACCACCTCCTGACTCTCTGTTATCTGCATGGCCTTGAACAGGCTGCTTCAGAACTGGTGCAGGCTAGAAATAGAAACTGCTTCAAAAAATGCTTAGATAAACTCATGGATGGGCCATGCAATTAATTATTAAGGGAGGCTGGCATGGTTTGTGTTACCTCCCTAGCCTTTTCATGGTTGAGATCAGAGGCAATAAATATGCTCTCCTGCCAAATTGCTCTTTGAGACAAAAAGGATAACTGCATGGACTGACCTAATGAATGTAATGAACATTTTTATGACCTTCTAAATCACCTTCTATTTTTAAGAAAGGGAGCAAACTCATAATATCTTGGGTAGATTTGCTTCAGCAGTTTAGACTAAGTCTGCTTGGGGGAATGGTTCGTTATAACTGAGCAAGGCAGGATATGATCTTGAAAGGCAAGGCGCCCAACATTGCCAAGTTGAAAATATGGCTTTAGTCAAAATGTAAATGTGCAGTATTGAAATGATTTGATCGTTAGACAGCTATTTTTATAGTCATAAACTTTAAAAAAGTAATTGTGAAGGTGTCTGATGGGTGCATAAGAGTTCAGTATCCCATACTACTTTTATATACATGACATTTTCCATAATAAAACTTTCAAAGTAATCGTTAATAACGCCACTATTGCATAAAGAGACTCTACACGTGCATGTTTGGCTTTATCAATTTGTACCTATATCTGATATAATTTAGCACGTTTAGCCTTTGACCACGCAAGAGGCCATGGGGCAATGTAGACTTGAAATGTAGACATCGCAGTGTCCGGGGTTCTCAAGGTTTGGGCGAGAGAACAGAGCAGATGCTGCCAAGATCAAGGAAAATGAGAGGCAAGAGAAATCACCTGGCTACCCAGCATGGGCACAGACAAATCTTTGCTAGGATTCAGACTGGACATTGGGGGCCTGGTTGGAACAAGAGAGGAAAAACTGAGAATAACCAGAGATGGGAGGGATTAGGTGGAAATAAGCAGAGATTGCAAGGCAATTCCAGGCTCTTCCTCCCATATGGGAGCTTAGCACACTGTACTGAAGTTCCTTGTGGCATGAGAAGCATTAAAGGCTGCGTGGAATCGAGACCTACTCTTCAACCCTGCTGAGACTTACAGGAAAGTGTTCCCTTTAGAATCACAGACTCGGAGAGACTTTAGTGATTCCCCTAGTCTGAGCATCAAGTAAGGATTCTACAGAGATGATGGGATTAGTAAACAAAGCCCATTTAAAAAAATAAAATAAGCAAAAGAATCCTAGTTCTTCTAAAATCCCAGCACAAATGCAAGATGTTAGATGCTAAAAGAGAGTTACCACCTTTGGTTATTTTGCTTCCTCCAATTCCCAACTTTAGCCTGTCTCTCTGGTGTAGGAAATAGAGATTTATTTCAGATTTTGGCAGGTCTTACTGACAAGTGCTGAAAATGCCTCAATTCCGGGGGCTGTTTATGATTTTACTCTTTTATACTCAAGTCTTTTATTCAAGCATCCACTGAGTTTTTCTTGTCCTGGGCAGAGCCATGGACCTGGGGATAAAATTCTGAATGACATACAATTCTCGTTCCCAAGTGCTTATGAATTTGTTCTAATTATGTGTCTTTTGGGCAGTTTCAACATCGTAAAAACGGGAGGCCTCTTTGCTACAAGGGCGCCTCTGTGGTCTGCATGTCAGGGCCTGTCATTGTGGATCCCCTGCTCTTAGCATTACCTTCATTAGGTAACAAGGAGAGGGGAAGTAGCCCAGAACGAGAAATACCATACACTCTGCTTTACCTGACTGCCCCTATCAAATGCTCGGATTATTTTATTTATTTATTTATTTATGCTTCAGGTGGCTGAGTAAATTTAGAGAAGTTAACCTGGCTGAGATCAGAGAGGTTACGAACTCATCTGCACGGGGCAGCGTGTGGATTTGCAGTGAGGAAAGGGGCCTGGCATACCTCTCCAGTCTCTCCGGATCTTTCTATCAGCAGATGTTTTTTGCTTCGGTAATGTGCACAGTGCAGCTCTATGACATTTCTGTGTTCCATTGGCTTACATTTCTCTGATCCATTCTTACACAATCTCCTTCGAGAGTGAGCTATCTCCTCCAAACCAAGAAACACATCTGGCAAGCTGCCAGTCGAGGCTGAGACCATTTTATCTGGAGTCCTGAATATATGCTGAGGGTTGTATTTATCCAGAATTTTCTTTCCACTTTCGTGGCCCATCCTTTCCAGCTGTAACAGCAGTAGCAAGTCTCTTGGTCTTCAGCAAATAAAGACACTGCTGTCACATCATTAGATGTTAGATTTAGAAAGCTAGAACCATATATTGGGACAATTTTCCTCTTTAAGGCTATCTTATCAGCTTCCCTTTCAAACAAGGACCAGAAATAGGAATGACATACGCTCTAATTTGATGGAACTACTCAAACATTTTACTTTCTAGGTCAGTGAGTTTTTTTGCACTTTTCATTTTCTTTCTTTTTCAGCGACCACATTATCCTTCTCAGTTCAGCTTTCAGTAAGTTTGTGCATTTGGAGGAAAAAGCACTAAATTGATATGGGAAGTAACAAACAGCCTTGTATGTTTTGGATCTTAGCTTTCTAGAAATAATAAAGGCAAGGTGTTTTCATTTCACAGTCACAGCTGGTGACCCTGGATTTCTTCTTGCTTTTGATAATCATTTCTTTGTATTCACCCGGAGCACTGGACTGTACTAATAATACTAATAATTGTTGTAGCCATTTACTTATTTTATACTGCAAGCTTGTCACTGTGCTGAGGCACTTCACATATATTCCTTTTCCCAATTCTTGCAGCCAACCTTGATATTATTATTATCATGACTTCACATACCAGGAAACTGAGGCACAGAGAAGTTAAGAGAATTGCTGAAGGTCACATATCTTTATATTGTCTTATGTGTCTAACCTTCACATTAAAATTACTTGTAGTCTCTCTTGAAATGTCCTCTTTACTCAATGTATGCCCGTAATGTTCTTTAAACATATAACTCAGGAACTGCATGAGTGGGGATGGAAATAAGGGTGCACCAAAAGAGCCAAGGCTGGGCAACTGTCCAACTTTTCTGAGCTGTCCTGCTTTATTCAAAAATACAATCATGTTTACCCTTTATGGAAATTTTCGGTTTATATAAATTATGATACTTCCTGTTATATAACAGAAACTCAGGAAGTGTCAGGACGCTTTTCTTCCTATAATAATTGTGGTCTTTGTGTTTTCTTTCTTCTATACTCCGCCCAGTTAATCCTAGTGGAGGAGAGATGAGTGTGGCCAAAGCTGCATCAATCAGAGTGTCTCTTTCTCCTGACCTCAGTGATTGGTCCAGAGGAAGACACATCACTGAAGCTACACCAATCAAAATAATCCCCAAGATTTTTCAGACTGACATTGGTGGGAACGACTATCATTTTCCTCAAGAGTCATGGACTTATTAGGATGTAAGTCCTGAGATGGCTCCTGCGGTCATACATAGTCCCCTGCGTACGGGGCAAGTGAACATGTTTGAAGATGGACTAAGCCAATAAAGAGAGAAATACAAGGATAAGTGGTAGAAGGAATAAAAGAGAAAGATAAAGTGTTCAGGCTTCTTTCTGGCCCCCAAATCTTGCCATTCTTAGGACTTCATTCACCCATTTACTTTAAATCAAGAATTTTTTTGAACTACTTTCTTAACCCTATCACCACAGAGATTTAAAGTCTTTCAATATCGTCTTTCTATAATTAAGTCTAGGGAAAACTGAATATATATGATGTTGGGGAATTGCTTCCAAATAATATTAGGATGATGGGGTGGTGGATGAGGGTGCATATAGGGTAGCATTGGCCTTGGGTTTATGGTTTTGTGAGGATGTGTGATAGGTACATGAAGATTTATTATACTGTTTTGTTTAGTTTTTGTTTGTATAAATATAGGTTTTTCATAATATAAGTTTAAACTCTCAAACAAACTAAAGCGACACTAATAATAAAAAACCCAAACTAGGCCATGAAACTGAGTCTCATGTTCCAAAAAATATTAATAAGACATAAGAGCAGTTCCTAACAGATGCAAAGGAAAAGCCTTTCTGATGCTTGAAGGAGGAGACGGAACAGGAGCAGAGCGAGACAAGGACTCCATGGAAGATAGTCTGGCTCCCTTCTGGGTTGAAATCTGAAAGGAGTGGAGAATTAGACAGGAAAAGAAGCCTAAGTGAATGGGTTTTTTGTACTTTTTCAATTTTTCTCTTTACATATACCATCCTCAGAGGGTTCTGGAGCAGTGCAGTAATGTGATTTGGGGTGGCATCTCATTATTCACTCATTTATTTATTCATTTGCTTATACATTCATTCATTCAGGTAATATTATCTGATTCAGGAAGCAGAAAAGCCTTGCTAATGCACTATCTGGCACATAGGTAGAGCTCAATAAATATTTGTTGAATTAATAAATGGAAGAAGGGATACGCTATAAAGAAACACCTTTAATTACAGGACTCTTTTGACATTACATCAATATTCAATCTTCTACATTTGGAACCTGCCAGAGCCTCTGCTGCAAATTCTATTTCGAAGGCCAGGAAAACATTACCGCTGAAATTTTGCATAGACATCCACAGCTTGAAATTTGTTCTAAGTGACAGTGTTTGAAACCTCTAAATCGAGTTTTCTGGCTTTGAGTGACAAGGATGTCAAAAAGATGGAAATTAATCTTTCAAAATATGGATTTTGCTTGTTGAATTGAAAACCTTTTATTTTCTGCTGGGTAGAGAAGGTCTTTCAATATGATGAATTCATGATGTGGACTTAATTGCTTTAGTAATATTAATAGTAGTTAATTTTCAGAGGCTTCAACAAGCATTTGTTACATTGAATTGAAGAGAACCTAAATTGCTTGTTATAGATTGCCTTAGATGCATAGCCTGTCCTACGTTCATCCATGCCTCTATTTACAATGTTTATTTGAACCACAGATATTTATCAAATACGAGGTATGATGTGCTACAAAAAAGAATGAGAGGTCATGGCTTATTCCATCAAAAAATTAATAGCGGAGAGAAACTATATCATTTTTGGATCTTTCCTAGGCAAGTCGGTTGCTTTCAAAATAAACAAGGAAATTGTTATAAATTATGTGCTGCCGTCTGGCATGCAGCTTGCTGCTCCACCACATTCTTCTGCCCAAGCTGTATCCCTGCGGGCAAAACAACAGTCATCCATTATCCCATTGTTTGTATTTGTCTCCAAACATGTGAAGGTAAACATAACTAGAGCTCAGAGAAATTGAGAAATCAGAGAAGTTTGTGTAACCCAAGTGTCCCAGACATGTCCAGTTCTTCAGAAAGCACTGTTCCTTTTCTAAAACCATAAAGTCAACTCTATTTTTAGAAAAGTCTTTACAGAAAAATTGTTAAGATCTTATGGTATGCTCGTATAATTAATGTGATAATATAGATTATTATTGTTAGCTCAAGTCCAGACTTTACTTTGATTTTCTTAGTTCTAGCACTTTTTTCCAAATAAGGATAATCTGATAGTGAAAAAAACAGAAAGGAATAATACGGAAAAAACAGGTTGAACTGGCTACTGTACGACTCGATTGTAGAAGCCAACCCCTTCCATGGGAACTACTATGGGGTTGTTTTCTCCTTTGCTCCTGTCCCTCCTCCATTTTGAGACATGCAGGTGACTTTGTTTCAAGCCTGAGCTTCAATTAATCAAAAAGGGCTCCTTAAGATTGTTTTCCTAAAATAGTAGAGCAATTTGTTGTCAAAGTTGAATTCAGATCTACCCCTCAAGAGAAACAGAAACATTATTTTAAGATAATTTTACTAACCTACCCCACATCTAGCCATCAAGTTAAAACAAATATAGACATAGCTTACATTTACCTTCATTATTCTGGGTTCCCCTTTGATAACATGTCCCCACTATGTGCTCTCAGGTGTCCAGTTTGGACATGCCAGGGTCCTGAAGGTTTCTTCTAACCTCAAGAATATAAGAAATGTACCAAGAAAGTGAAAATAGCTTTCATGGCACATAGTCTCCACAGCAGACATCAACCTTGCCTTGGCTAACAAAGTTCCCTGGGCCCTATGAGAAGTCCTCCATTGCCTACAGATGGCTTCCTCCTCCTCTTGTGATAGAACCGGGCAGAGATGGGCGGCGGCCACCAGAGCACATCAGAATTGGCACCTTGACTGGGCTCATTACTGATTCAATTTCACTTTCTGCTGCTAGACAGATCCAAGGTAGCATCACTGTTATGACAAGGCTATGGAAGGGCAGACTACTCAAGAACTGATTTCCAACGGAAACTTCTTTATAAAGGAAAATTGCTTAACTGTGTTTAATTTTGAAATCACAGCTTCATAAAGACCATCTTAACAAAATGCTTTATGAATTTAGGCATTTTAAGTGTGCTAAGACAAATTTTTATGAGTGACTTTATTCATTTAACTATACAAAGTTGTAGCTCACTCATTCATAAAGATGTTCTAGATCTTTATGTTGCTTACAGTTGCTCACAAAGTTTTGACCACTCTGGGAACTAGAGTCTTCTCTGCACCCATCAAAGAAGTTTTATCTATCTAAGGCTCCCAATATGTGTCACTACATGGAAGTTTCTTTTTTTTTGAGGGGGAAATTGAAGTTAACCAAAGGATTTATTGAAAATAAACTGAATTTACAGTATGGAAGAAGAAAACACTATATAACCAATGGGAAAAAGAAATCATTGTAAAAATTATAAAGAATATACACAGGTTCTAAAGACAATTTCTACCTCCTCTTGCTGTTGAGCAGGTGAGCATTTCAGCCAGCATGTGTTGGTCTTTAAAGTTCTCTCCTCCCAGTTTCTAACGTTCTCCTTTTACACTCAGCTGATGCAGTCTTGTAACTGAGCAGCCTGGGGGCTCCTGCTACTATGCAAAGGCATAACATGGAAATAAGTAAGGAAGGAAAGAGGTTTTTATGAACAGGGTTTCTAATTGGGGAGAGCTGAGGTTTCTCCTACTCCAATCTACTCTCTTCCACAAAACATACAAATCCCCTTGTTCCCAGAAAGACTGAAATCCAAACCCATGCCCAGAAGTTCTCCATCATTTGTGGATCCCAAGGATGCTACATGAATGGGTCTCCATCTCTTGAGGTTTCAGGCTCTCTCTCTCTCTGAGGTGTGCACTTGTGAGTTCCAGAATCACCATCATCTCATGCAGCTTCATATCACTCCCAGAGCCTGGGCGCACTGTCAGATCACTCTAGCTGGTTGTGCAAGGGGCTCAGCCTGCTGGACCCCAGCGTCCAAGGTTGTTCACGCCCTTGGGATGGGGTAACTTCCCTGGCCCATGCATCTGTGTGCTACTCTCAGGGCCAGAACCCATGGGGCCCCATGAACACTCTGCCCTCCTAGACTAGGGGTGAAGGGTGAGGAAGAGAGAGAGTGCTTCTGTGCACATTTTGTTTTAAAGCTTTGGCCCAGAAACCCATGTGTGACAGAGCACCTGGCTTTTCAACCAATGTGGGCTAATGTCCGCCATGTTTGTCACTGTGTCTTTACCCCTCTTCCAGCTGCCATGTTGCAGAAAAAGGCAGAAGTTTCCCAGCTGCACATAGGCAAACAAGCATCTCAGCCCGAGGCAGGGCGTCTGGCCCCCACAGCTCACACAGGCTGTGTCACAAACTGCTCAGCTGCTGGGACAATGCACACTGGTTTGTGCCACCATGTTGCCTTTGTTTACAATAGCCCTAGGGTGTGGGAAGACTTTCATGGGATTTTGGTTGTGATTTCAATACAAGTGGACTCTGGTCCATCCTGCAACCTCCCCCTCTTTAAGGGCAAAGGTGCTAGCTCTGTCACCACTTTTGGGGTCCCTCACCTGCTCCCCAGCAATCTGGTCTGACTCACCCTGTTACAGTCTGGGATGAAATGATAACCTCTTATAATTAGAATTCTATTATGATGTTCAGATTATTCTCTATTTCTGGTCTTCTGATTGCACAAAGCTTGATGAAAACATGATCATGTGCCTTTGGTGGAAGTTTTGCTTTGGCTAATAAGGTCTATAAAATGTGACTGTCCCTGTGCTGGGCTGCCTGGCTGCCACAGTGCCCTGTCACTCTATTTGAAGACTTCTGCTGTGTTGCCTGCCATTCTGCTGTAATAGGAAGGTTATCATCTCTTCCTAGGCTGAGGGTGGGGAGAATGTCAGTTTTGGTTGGGGTCTATCTCACATATTAGTGTCTGCCATTAGTCATTGCCAAACTATTATATCTCAGAAGCGGTAGCTCAGGTGACTTCCCATTTAACCACTTACTTCCCAATGACCTAGAGGCAACTTGGGAGCAGCTCCAACAAGATGGTAGCAATTTTGCAGAGCCCCTAACAGCATAAACCTAAAAAGGTTTGGAAGACCAAAAGATAGCCCTGGGGAGCAGATCATTCCAACACTACCTTCTGTCTTGATTAAGGTCATTCTTAAAGAGGTTACTGACCTAAGAGAGGCAAGATGTACATCTTTGTCTCTGAAGCAAAACTTTACAGAAAGGAGACTGCCGGTTTTTTTTTTTTTTCTTCACTTACGTCAAATATTTTTTTGCTCCAAGGCAGTTACGCTTTAGAATTATCTGGCTAGTTTACTGAAAAAGAAGATTCTCCTGCATAATCCTTTTTGAATTCAGTAGGTTTCACATGAAGCCCAGGTATCTGAATATTTACTTGTCTCATTGGAAATTCCAATGCAAGTGGTCCTTTGGTTAAGCATTGAGAAGCACTGACTACTCTAAGAGAAGAAATTGGCCTAATATAGTCAATGAACTTGAGAATCCTGAAAAGAACAAAGGTAAAATCACAGGATTTAGTTCTTGGTTTGTGAGCTTATTGGTATAGGGTAATATTGATAATCAAGGGGTCGATTTAAAAAATACAGATTACTGGACTTCCTCCATACCTGGAACGGGGACTCAGGAACCTGCACTCCTGCAAGCATTCCTAGTGATTTTTAGTCAGTTTGAAGACTACAGAGGGAAAGATCTTGTATTCAGCCAATTTCTAACTCATTTTCCAAGAGACCATTGAAAATAGGCTGATAGTAAAGAACCATGGAATGGGAGCTTCTAGAAAACTTTGGGAGCAAGCAGCAGTAGTTTAATTAAAATTCAAATCTCATCTCTGTTTTAAAATTCAATTCCACTGCCACAGCAAAAATTACCTCCATCCACCTAATGAAAAGAACTGATGAGGCTAACCTACATGTGAGGTTTGGTTTGCATTTCTTTTTCCTTCACTGTGTTGAGCAGGATAAATAATGCCTGTGCAGTCACCTCAATAGTCGCTTTTGGTAACAGCCCAGAGCCAGGCATGTAGTTTTCTTTTTCCACTTTGATATCTTAATGGAATGAATGTGATATTATTTATCAACTGTAAGCTTGATGGAATACATTATATAAATCATCTCAAATGTTATTTGCCACCTTCCTGCCTGTTCTGAAATGCATGCCGGCTTAATTAATCTAATTAGTCAATGCACAGATCAGGAGCACATTTACAGCTTCTCTGTCATCATAAATAAAGTAGTTTTGTTTTCATAGGCTAAATAATTCATTTTAAGGGTGGATACTAGGAAGAATCCAGGAGAGCTGACCTCTATTACAGTAAAACATGGAATAACGATGACAGGGTTTTCTTTTTGTTCTACGTGCCCTCCATTAACCTTCTATTAAAATACTCCTTTGTGGGGGCGTTTAGGGGGGAGGAGGTAGCAAGTGGCAGAAATGTCATGCCCTCCCACCTGGAGAGGCATACCTGCCATTTGCTAAGAATGAGCTTACCCATTTTAAACCTCATGATTGAAAGACACATGGATTCTCAAGTGCATGTGTGTGCACTGCAGAGCTGAGGACCCCAGATGCTGTAAATTCAGGAGCCCCTGCTGCTGGCTGAAAACAATCCAAAAGGAGAAAGGGGTCAGAGTCGCAGGTGAGAAATGAGGCTAAGCGCAATGAACAGGTTGGATGTTGTGAATGAGCAATTGTTTCTTTTCATAGCCATGGTTACCTGGTGCAGCCAGGCTGGCTGTGCAATCATGCACACTCACCTGCCAGCAATGTGAATGGCGCCTGCAACATAGGCAGCCCTGAAAGGACAGTATCTTCTACTATTTACATGCTGTGTCCCCTTAGATAATTTAGCTAACCTCTCTGTGTGCTAGTTCTTATTAGTATAATATGGATATCTCAAAGGACTATGTGAGAAAATTTGAGCACTAGCACATGACCTGCTCCTCATATATTAGTGGTTGGCTCAAAGCAAGAGTAGGAGTGGAAGTCCCTGTGCCCACCCCACTGCTTGTTCTCTTATTGCCTCCCCTGTTCCTTTCCCAACCCCACCACCTAGCACACAGCCTTGCCTTGGTTTCTCTTCAGCCTCAGGAGTACCTGGAATTGAGTTTGGCCCATGGGGCAGAGATGGGTCCTGTTATACAGAGGATGAACGAGAAGGCAGGGACATGGTGGGCTAGAACCGGGAAGCTGGTGCAGGCTCTTGCTTTCACCCCTTGCATTGGATCATTTTAGGAGCTTGGATCTGTTTTGTTGTTGCTGTTATTTTAAGAATTATCTCAACGCAATAGAACTACAAATCACAAAGACTGAACTTTAATGTATGCATATTAAAAAAAATACCACCACCAACAACCACAGTGGTGTTCAGAGTATAACATATGGATCTTATTGTATTACATATGTATGACATAGCTTTAAAGTAGATGGTGAAGATTAAAAGAGTTGAACTAAATAACTCTGGAAAACTGTTTTAGCTGGGAATAGTAAGAATAACATTGGTTTTTAGCTGGTAGTTTCTTCCTTCTGGTAGTATAGGTGAATAATTCTGAAAACACTTTGCATGTCTACTGGCATTGAACATAAAACTAAGTGGGAGAGAGCTGGTGGAAGCTAGGTTTCTCACTATGAGAGTCTGGAGCATCCGTCTGGACTTATGTTTAACTAAACATGTATATAGAGGGCTAGAGGTAGGGACGATTATAGATATGTGTGTATATACATGCATACATTACCTCGCTCTGTTAGCTGGGAGCTCTGGGAATGACAACACTCTGGTAGCAACGAGAACACACGGCACCTTGATCTTAATTTCACAATTCTTTTTTTGCAATAAATGAAACCAAGGTCCTTGGAAAAATGGCCTATTCTATGGCTGGCACAGGGAAAATATCCAAAGCCAGCCCCTTACTTTAAGGACAAGAGTAAACTTGCCTGAGAGTTTGTGATTCAGTCCAGTATTATAAATGGTGGACTGGGCCAAAAGCCTTTCAACTTATTGTCTGCCAGCATTCAGTGCAGCTGTCACACTTAGGTGGTCCGGCAGAAATGATTAAGTTTTACTTTTCATAAGAGAAGTATCCTTACCTACACTACAGAGAAAAGGCCTCTGAGTTCTAGAGTTCTTTGAGATTTTTTTTAGTCCTTAGTTGAGGACATTTTTTCCTTGTGTTTTTAGAGAGGAAGAGGGAGAGGAAAACAGCAATCTGTTGCCTGCCAAATACACTAGGACCAGGGATTGCACATGCCTGAACCTGGGATCTAACCCACAACCTAGGAATGTGCCGTGACTGGGAATCGAACCCACAGCCTTTCAGTTATGGGACTATGCTCCAACCAACTAAGCCACACTGGTCAGGGCTCTTTGAATTTTTTGAAATAGAGAACTGTCCCATAAAACCTGCCAACATATTCCAGCTAGCTGGAAGCTGTTTATGTGTTTCCTAGTTAATCCCTAAATTAATAAATAAAAACAATGAACACTTTGCAAAAAAATGTTTAAATGTGATTCTTTACCTTTGCAGGGTTAATTTATATCAAGTGGCTACTTAATTTGATACTCAGAACACCGGTGACTGCTTGAAGGGCACCATCTAGTTTTCAGAAAAGGCAGTTTCGAGAAATCTAATCTTGGAAAAAAATCAGCTTCATTGAGTTTCTAGACCGCCTCCTCCTCAGTCCTCAGGTAGCTCTGCATCTGCAAGGCCCACAGGCCCCCATGCCTCTTCTGATGCGCAAACATGGGCAGTAAATTAGAATATTTCAAGCAATAATTAATCTGGGACTCGGATATTTCATTCCAATTGGCATCTTTCATTTGACTTCCAGTCAACACGATGACATATTTACATTTTGTTTTAAGCAAAGAGTAAACTCTGGAGGGTGCAGCTAAGAAACAACTCCCTTCCACCCCAGGACACAGATGTACAACAGAGCTGTCTGCCAAATTAAGGCTGAGGCAAAGACAAACTGTTTAATTGGCACACTAGTCACAGGGGCCACTTATTATGGTAGCTGAGTTCTCAAGTTACATTCCAAGGGTTCTGGCTGTATTCAAACATTTCCTGGTAGGCTGATCATTTTCTATGCTACACTTATTTTCAGTTTAACCTGTTTCTTTCTCTCAATTATTTATAAAGACCCTCACAGCATCCTGAAATAAGCCTTCTCCTTGTCCCCGCGGCTGTTGTTGCCTTTTCAACTTCATCTTTGGAATTTCTCCCGGTCATAATAATCACAGTGGGCCTGTCCTGGTGTCCTTGTTTGTGCAGCCGTCCCAATGGTGAGGCCAGAGAGAAGGTTAAATTAAAAAACAGATGTGTAGCAGCTTGGCAGCCAGCCACTTGCCCTGGTGGCACCATGTGAGAGACGGAGGCCCTTTGATGCAGCATGAGTTAAGAAAGCAGTGCTCCTCTTGTCTCTGTCAGTGTCTGTCATGGTGATCCCTCTGGCAGCTTTGTCCCCTTCCATCTGATTCTAGCAAACAATTGAGATATCAAACGGATAGGTTTTTTTTTTCCCTTGCCTGCTTTGCTAGGATGATTTGTGCAACATCCAGACTTTAGGGTAAGGATGCATTTTCTTTCTCTTGTTTGATTCTTCATTTATTCACTTCATCTAGAAGCAATATTTGTGTTTACCCACAACAGTAGCAAGCCATTGGGTGTCCAATGAGACTGGTTTGGGTTTCAGTCAGCGCTCCACTATATTCTAATTGTGTTGCATTGGGCAAGTGATATAACTTTGAGGAATTGCAGTTTTATTCTCTGTAAGATAGAGACTCTACCACTTATAAGATTGTAAAGATTAAATCAAGGATTTACTTACAGTGACAAATACAATGTCAAGTCTTTGTGGCAGGTGGGAAGGACAAAAAAATATTATCTATCATAATATTCAGATATGTTCAGAAGTAGGGAGAAGAGGATGTGAGAATGTCTCAGATGTAGTAAGACTTTCTCTATTCTTTATGGAATTACAATAATTGAGAAGAAGCAAAAGATGCAGAAGCCAACAAAGCACAATTGTTGTCATCCCTTGAGGGGGAAAAAAACAAAGCATAGTGATGTGAAAATGATTTATTTTGATCGTGTAGGTAAAACAACAACAAAAAAAATCTGATTGGTGTGACAATGAGAGGCCAGAGTGATTATGCTAATGTTCCAACAATAAAAGGAATTCTTTATCTTGTTAACATATTACTTTTCATATTGTGTAATCTGAGCATCTGGGCTCCTATTCTAATTAAGTAGTTTTGGAAAATTAGACAAATCCCTGCCCCCTCTCTGGACCATTATTTCCTCATCATGAAATGTCGTGTTTGAAACAGCTCACCTCTTAGGTCTTCTCCAGTGTTAACCCTCTAGTTTCAGGATTTCCATTCTCTCGGTCAATGGAAGCTGTAAGAACACTAACTACAAAACAACTCAACACCAAACGTGGCATCTAAATACCTCCTTCTGTATTTGTGCATCAGCCTCTTCAGGCCAAACCCTGAATTATCACTGTGATGATGTCAACCTTAAAATCAGTTAAGATAAAATGCAATCAATGTTTTGGAATAAACGGCCTGACACTAGGTAAAATTATAAGCTGTAGCAGCCATGAGATTTTGGAAATACACTTTGATTCTGCAGGCATTGTAAGTTTAGTTAAAATGCACATGCTTAAAATATTTGAAATTTTATTTCCTCCTTTTATGTAATTAGAGTTACTGGAGACATTGTTTTTGAGTCAAATAAACAATAATAAGTGGGACCCAATTACAGAAGATCATTTAGAAGGCAAGGGGGATAACATGGCTAGTAAAAATATTGGAAAATTACAACTAAGAATCAACAGTTTTCCTTCTATCTTTCCATTTTTGCTTTCACCTTCTTTCCTTCCCTTCCTTTATTCTCTCTTCTCTACTCTCTCTCACCACCCTCCCTTCCTCTTTTTTTCTGTAGAGTAGAAAATACCCTTGCTTTGCTTATCTCCCTGGTTCTGAGAACAGATTTCAGTGCTGACTAATTTTGTCACCTTAGGCAAGTTGATTACATCACCCAACCTCGTGAATATTTTCATCATCTGTTAAATGGTGCAATCAATATTGGCCATGAGGTCCCATGGGATTAACATAAGATACAGTCCATGCAAGAGTTTTATAAACTACGTGATGCTTGCATGTATTGATGTTGTCCACTTAAGTCTTGTGGAGAGTGCCATGGCTCTGCCTGTGCCCTTCCTCCCAGCCTCCATCCTACAATATAAAACCTCTTTTTCAATCTACCCATTCATTCTTAAAACATACACCAATCTTGTAAAACTCCAGAAACCTATCCTGTTTCATTTTTTGTGAGACTCATTTTGTTATGTACTAAGTATATTATACAACAAATGTTTCAGAAAACATATAAGAATGGAGGGCAAAGGCGCTGATGCTACCATATAAAACCACCCTGTTGGTTTTCTGGGGAAGAGGGAGGGGGATGATTCTAAGTTCTATTGGGAAAATTATATCCCTGGTATCAGTGGTTCAGGTCACCTCTAGAGGACCAGTGCATACAACATTCTTATTCTGTTCACCTGCACGCTGTTTCCATGAATAATTAATAGAACAAATTACTCATAACTGATGGACCAATGATTTTAGTTCACCACATTATTGGTGGAGTGGAGGAGGAATAATTGTTGGTGTTTCTCTTGACCCCTTATAAACTACAGTTGAGAAAAAATTTTAACGTCTTACCCCACCTTATTGCTGGCCTTAAAAGACCCCAGTTTAGTCCTCTATGATCCAAAGCAATGCTTCTCAAACCTCAATGTGTGTACATATGAGCCATCTAGGGTTCTTATCCAAATGATGTTTCAGATTCAGTAGATTTGGGGGAGAGTCCTAGGTTCTGCATTTCTCACCAGCTCTCAGGTGGTACCCATGCTTCTGATCTGCAGGTCATGCCTCGAGTAGGACGGCCTAAGGAGAATGAGGAACAGGAGGAAGCAGCCCTGAGACAACTTGTTTCTGGGTTTCATTCAATAGCTGAGTGATAACATGGGGAACATGAGAAGATGTATAATATTTTTCAGATATCATGTATAGGGAAGTGAAGACTGAACTGGTGTACTCAGCCCCAGGGGGAGTGCCCAGTGCCCTGTTTCAGAGGATGTGTGCTCACCACGTTCTTCTGCCGTGTTTCTAGGGGCATGTTCAAAGGCATCAAGCATTGTAACACGTCAAAGGATTCCGTGTCTTCTTAAAATCACCATCTTCCAGTTTCCCTTTATAGCTATTAAGAAGGAAGTTAAAGATACTGATTTTTCCCTCTAGCTCCAGATTCAACCAAACAGTCCTTAGCCACAAAAGGGAAAGCTGCCTTTAGTTCCTTCAGGGCCATAGCTATTCTTTATAATTGTTATGTCAAGTAAAAGTTCCTTTCAGAGAAATATGTTCACTGTGGATCCACTGAGAAAAGGCAAAGCACCGAGTTAGGTCATTTATGTGAGACTGAGTCTCACTGCCTTCCTCCTTTCTGACTACTCCCCTACTCCCGAAAGTGACACCTCATGCCACCAAATGAGCTGAGAGGTGCATCTGAATGTGTGTATGAGGAGCAGAGGTGTGATCAGGTGGCTCACTTTCCCTTATGGTTGTTTACTGGGAAAGTGGGGAGAGAGGGAGGGTGGTGAGGGAAGTTGTGAGGGAGAGTAGACATCAGAGGGGCTCCTGCCCCAGGTTTTTAACAGCTGCTCCTGCCAATGAGGCAGAGTCAGGGGCTCTATCCCATATTCCTAATCCTATACATTTGAAGGGACACAGCAGAGAAGGCTTTTCCCTTCCTGTTAACTGAGGAATAAGGCTTCTTGTTCCCTTCATATGTAATATCCATTCTTTCCCAATTCAACACATGAAGCATGGATTTTGAAACAAACCAAAATGTGGACCTTTGATTTAGTAGCACAAAATCATGGGCAGGGACACCTGGACCTGAAAACTTAAGTGGTCAACTCTGTTGTGTGATGTTGGAAGCTCAAGGAAATCCAGTCTTTCTCAAAGTATCTTCCCCCTGACATCACAACAACACTCTTCTCTGTTGCCCTAAATCTGTACCCTTCAAGTCATCCCCTGGTAGGTAATGTAGTCTGGGGCATTTTGTCCCAATGATTTTTGCTAAGTGTACATGTTATCTGAAAACTTCTTCTCCATTTATATCTCAAAATTGTAGTGATTCAGCTTAATTTGCTAGGGGATCCCCTAGGCTACCATCTTGAAAGACCCGGAGACCCTGACCTTGAAGGAATGATTCTGAGAATGTCAGAGTTGGAAGAGATCCTCAAGATCACCAGATCCCTCTCCTCTTCTTTACAGGTGAAAAGAGTAAGGCCCATAGAGAGAGGTGTCTTGTGCAAAACCAGGCAACCAATCAATGAAAAACTCAGTTCCCAGTTAAGTCTCTTTAGTTTAGGGCTCTACTTAACAGAACATATAAATTGCTGTGAAAGAAATTTTGTACCCACTAGGACTGAGTGACAGATCTGAACAAAGCAATGTTTTAGAATTTAGAAAAGGGGAATGTATGTATCAGTGTGAATATGTATATGGGGATGGGGAATCATTGGGTTTTGGGAAGGCAAGGAGTAATATTTATGGTCTCAAGTACAAAACAGTTCATAAGTACAGTATGAAGAAATGAATAGTATATATTATCTGTTTTATTATTGGTAACACCGATCAAAATTACTATTTCATGTGACACAAGACTTACTAGCGCTTGTATTCTTCTACTGTGAAGAATAAATAAAGTACTCAAAGGTGACTTTTAAACTGAATATCAGAAATAAATGTCCAAGATCATGACTTACTACTGATCTAGAGCAGGCATGAGACAAAGAGACTGAATCTCCGTTGCATATAGACTTTAGATAAATTAATTTCACCCAGCTTCCATACATGGACAGAGGCTTGCTAGATCCTTACCACCGACAGATCCAAAGTTGCTTTTTTTCTGTGAGAAGGAAGTGACACTTATAACTAGCCAAATCTTTCCAGAAAGAGGGAGGAGGACAGGAGGACCAACATGAAGACACTATGCTATTGCCAAATTGGGGAGCAGCCTGGATTATGGGATATATTGATTATAGGAAGGACTTCTTAACTTTCCTCAGTAACAAAGTTCTTACCAGACCAAGTTCACTTTTTGAGTGGCTGAGACACCATCCTGTTAGGTCCTCTTCCACTTTATTGTATATGCCTAAAAGGTGGGGGCTCACCTTATTTTACTTTCACTCTCCAGAGCTTCACATGCTCTGACTCAATGCATATAGGACAGACACTTGCTAAAACTTTGGGGAGGGTGATAATTTTAACCGCTCACCTTTTCTCTCTGCCTTTTCCTCTTTCCCTAATTCCCTACAGAGAGGGGTTTTGGCGTAAGATTTGGGTTTCAGTCCTACAACACCACTCATTATGCATGTGACTTTAGAAAATTACCTCTCCCCAATAAATCCCAATGTTCTTATTCACAGAATTAGGGTGATAACATTGCAGGGAGGATTAAATAAGATAATTCACATTAAATAGTTTTCCCAGTGCCTAGGAAAAGCAAGGCACTCACCACTTTACCGCTCTTCATGTACGGGACTGGCTTCATGGACATGTCACCTGTGCACACACAGGAACCACATTTGGTTTAATGCTCTGTGGCTGCTGTCTTGAAATTCTTAATCATTTTTGAACAATGGGCCCTGCATTTATGCAGCTTGGCCTGATTACATAGTTATCCTGGAAGAATTTGGGCATAAAGTACAGGGAAAGAGGGGAGGACAGTGTAAAAGAAGTGAGAAAAAAGCAGTAGAAAGGGAGTGAGGAGAATCGTTATTGGTATTATCCCATGTCCCCTAGAATATTAAAAAATTAAAAACATGAATAAATCCCTTTTTTTTCTATATTCCTATGAGAATTGGGATAGAGTGGGAAAAAAAAAAGAGGTTATTGTGTAGGTCAAAAGATGGAGGGATTTCTAAAGAAAAATTTAGCCTATTTTTTCTTAGTGCTTAAGGATTGTCCAGAAAAAGAGGTGAAATAAAGAAATTCTTTTGAATAGACAAATCAAGAACACAATACCAAGAAAATCAGTGCAATATTATAGAAACCCATGACTGAAATACTTATGTGACACCTTTTTTTAGTGGAGAATAATATATGACTTACCAGTGCAAGTGAAAAAGCAATCTTTATAACATATACATTAGTTTTTGTAGAATATCAGAGATTGATTTAAAATACACTCATACCTCATCAAAGCAATAGGAAATTTAAAATCTTGAGACAGTAATCTTTTATAAGTGCTTGTGGATTAGTTAATTAATCACTCCTTCTAGCTGAAGGGATTCTTGTACAAAGCCTACATCTACTTGGGACTAGCTTCTTGCTGTTGTTCCACATTCTGCTTCTAGAACAACACAGCATGGTCCACGCCTTCATGTCAGCCCCCCATCATCAAGAATAGGTCTCCTTCATTCCTAAGTCATTTTTGCTCAGATTAACCCTGTCCAGACATTGTTCATGTGGCAGAGTTTCCAAATCCTGCATTATCCTAGCCATTTCTTCTAAATAGGTTTTATTTTTTTAAATATGTCTTTTAAAATACAGTGTCTCACTTTCAAATAGTCCTTTAGATATACAGTCAAATGAAATTAGAGTAAAGTGGGTGACAAATTCCTACTTCTGTGGCCTCAGGTCACATTTATTTTATCTAAGGGCTATCCTGTAGTGTTGGCAAACATTAGTCTAGCCATCAAGTAACACCTGGAGATGGGAAGCTTTTCATGTAACTCACTTGAAGATGAACTTCCTGGGACCTGTGAGCTGTGGCTTCATGTGTATGTGAACTCTAGGGGAGGAAGGGAGTTTTCACTGGATTCTTAAAAAGAATTTCCCAGCCCCTAAAATTCTGAAAACTTTTGAAAAAGAACCATATAGTAGAAGATTCCTAGTGCAAAAAATGTTTTTAATTTAAAAAATTGTTTTATTGATTTGAGAGAGAGAGAGAAACATTGATTTGTTGTTCTACTTATTTATGGATTCATTGGTTGCTTTTTGTATGTGCCCTGACCTGGTATTAAACCAGTACCCTTGGAGTATTGGGATGATGCTCTAACCAACTGAACTACCTGGCAAGGGCCAAAAATATATTTTTTAAAAGAAATCGATTTTAAGAGGGAAATTGTAAAAAAAAAAAACCCAAAAAACTTCAAACATGTTGTTTGGCTTAAAATGTGCATATGCATTTTTTTGTTCTTGTTTTTTTTTTTATAAAGGATCAAGGTCTTTTTTCCTTCTTTTTGGGTAAGCAGATTGAAATTCTCTATTTCTTATTAAAAATACACTATTACAATCATCATACATGAATTGCAGTTTCAGTTTTGTTTTGTTTTTTCAACTTAAGGGAGAATTTTAAGACATTGGAAAAGTAATATGAATAAAGAATCCTAAATTTTTATAAATTTTAACAAATTTTTACAGTTGTCATGCTCATACTTAAATCAATAGTATTTATTAAATGACTTATCTTTGTCAAGTCTTTCCAAATTATTCAACTTAGTTGAAGTAATAATTCTAATTATATTTCTTCAATTTAAGTAATACTAAATTAAATATTATAATTAAAATTACTGAAGTCTACAAAAGGACACTCAGTAATTAACACCCCTCTTTCCTAACCAGGTTCTGAACAATTTGAAAATTAAAAAATAGCAAATGTTGAAGTGAGAATATTATTTTTATAATCATAGAAGACCACATTGAAGAACTGGACTTTAGATTCATTAGATAAGTTAATAGTACAAGTAGGAATTAGGCCAAGAGTTAATCACCCCATCCCAAGAAGCACTGGATTTGGGCTGACCTTCCTTAACAGGAACCAAGGTCTTGGATGAGCAGAGCTAAGCCCACTTATCCAACCCAGGTTTCTTTCCCAGCTGTACCATTTGTGAATTACCTCACTAAGTGCAGCATACACAAAGAAGAGGAGAGAGGTTTGGAAAATGCTTGGGGAAAATCCCTCATTATGGGATCAAGGAGTAAGAGAAAAGGAAGAAGAAATTCCCCCGTAACAGCAACGCGAGTGTAACTGGCTTCAGCAGGTTCAAGAGCAAACCTATCCGTCCCTGGGTAAGCATGGGACTAACTCATGAGAACAGAAGTGCGTGGCTCCACTGGACAAAGCCTCTTGGCTGGGTGTGTCTGGTTGGCATGTTTTTCAGAAGCAATGATGAGTGCTGGCTGATCCTTCTGTTTTGTCCATGTCAGCAGGGAGACGTCTAGGATCCGTTGTGCCCAGGCCTGCCCCATCCTGTCTTAGAAGAGTATATGCAGGAGTTAAGTGTTTAATCTTTTACATTTCATCTCATTTATTTCAAGATGTGATTTTAAGATCTCACTCCATTCTGAGGAACATTAGGAAAGGACTTCCCTGAAGGCAAAACTGAAAACTTACTTTTCTAAAACCTCTAGAACTTTCAGGAGGCTTTATGACAAAGCAAACATATTTTACAATTATTAAAGTGTTAATGAAAGTAGAAAGGTATTAGTATAAATACCCATCAAGCTCTACACTCAGGTGATGATAATTATATTTTGTCAGGATTAAAAATACTAGGAAAATACACTACCCCAGTATCTTTGACAAAACTATCTCAAATAAACTTAATGAAAAATAGATATTTGTTTAAAACATTTCCCCTAATATGAAGCATCTAGATTTAAAATATGACCTGGGTGTGCAACAGCATAAAAAGTACCTAATTGTCTTTGTAAAATTCTCAATAAGAAGGAAAGTAATTATTTTAAAAATGTAGCCCTTATAATAAACATTTCAACCTTTAAGATAAAAAACATGCATATGGATCACAAAATTTTTATTAAATGTGTTCTTATTCTCACCTGAGGTGAGTCAATTGGGGAGTGTTCTCTGAATGTATTCTTTAACAAGAGAAAGGAAAATCACTTTGGAGTGTGGAAATTGATTATATAAAGCGAAGTCTTTCAATCTAGACACTCTACTCTCCTTCCCATCTCCAAAATACTGTAACATATTTCTGGCTGGGTGGTGTTTCTATATTTTTAAAGACAAGAAGTTTTGTAAAATAATTATATGACTGCTAGTATGAGTGTTTTTCAAGACACATTTCTAGAAAAGATCTGGGAGACTAAGGGGGGATCACACTGAATAGGATCTTACTTTAACTTATATATGTACATATACAAGTATAATAATACTTGCGAAGCCCAATCTAGCTCATAGGATATATAAAAATAGTTATACACACCAGAAAAGATTACTCTTCTTGGTTGCAGGAGAACCTGCTCTGGTTGCCATATTCTTCATTCCCATATAGTCTCACTGTGGTCTATTGTGGTCATTTTCAAATTCGTTTCCTCTCTCCTGACCAACCACCAAATTTCCTTTCAAAGAAATATTGTTCAAGATCTTTCGGTTACCATTAACATTGTAATATATTACATATACATATATATGTATGTATATCTGCATAATATGTGTATATATAACGTATGTCCATAATATATACTCATATGGTAGAAATAAGAATTTAAGAGAGAAGACTTACCTTTCTACCTTAGATGTACTCATCATCCCTTCCTTCCCTTCTAATGGGTTTCTCTTTCCCTGTAACAGGTTTCAAACAGAATAAGTCAACTGTTAATGAAAAAACACATGGAGGGAACTGAAAGCCTCTCCTTTAGCCATGTATCCCTCATTTGTGTCGCTTTCCTGGGTACTGCCACCGTGCTAAATGTTCCCTTCTCGGTGCCTGCAGAAAAAAACCACTGTGAAATCTTCTCAGCACTTTTCATCCACTAGCTGCATAACTTGGGCAAATGCCTTTATGCAACATCTATGTCAGAAGTACGGTGCTAGGCCCTGGAGACACTGACCCCAGATGGAATAGACACATTCTGTCTCTGGTCTCACGAAGTTTGGAATCTCATCAATCCTCTGGAAGGTAGCCCTTCCTGTTTAAATTGGTTAAAGTTAACCATGTGAAGTTTAGCTCATTATTACAACTTATTGGAATGATTTGCAATTTAATTCTGCTGTTATTTCCAAATGAAAAATCAAGTCATTTAAAAACAAGTGTTCCCAGAGAAATGATGAGTTTTAGTCTCTGTTGTTATCTGCAGTTGATGAGCATGTTCTCAAGTCTTGGTGGGAGTCAAGGGTAAAAATTATTGCATAGACTAGGCCATAGTTAGAGTCAATTCATAGATTCCTAAGTAACTCTGATTATAATTTACACCCTACACATTCAAAATAGATTATAATATCTTTAAAGGGTGGTGTGTGTGACAATATCTTGAATTTTTTGTGTATTGTGCAAAAGTTAAAGATCATAGTTCCTCAATAAATACTGAACTGATTAATAGATTGGAGGGTAGAGTTAATAAAAAGTGTTCCACATTTCAGAAAGTGCACCTGGGAGGAGAAGCAGCTTCTAGGCATCTAGATCACATAGGAATTAACAATAAAGATCGCTATTATTCCCTATTTCAATCTAGAGCACAAACAACAGTGTCAATGGTTAATGATGTCTCTGATTTCACCATATTCACTTCTGCTTAGTTTAAATAAAATACTTGAAACTCATAAAGTACAGTTTTTGCCTTTTGAGATTGCCTGTATCAGCACTTAATACCCATCCTATATTAAAATAGTTACATGAGATAGTCACAGCTAATTAACAGTGTTCCATAAATAAAGATTAAGTGGAAAAAATTATCAGTGACTTTAAAGTCAGATCCTTTTCTCAGCTGGGTGATTCCTGGAGAGATTTGTGATGTCTTCTTGAGTCAAGCATTGCCTTCTCCTCTGAGCTGCCTTCAGCTTGCATTGATTTGATGTCTCCAACTACATTGTTTGATTGTAAAGATTTTTGCCACTGAGTAAAAACAGTGAAAGAACAAAACGCCAGGTTGGCTTTGTTCTTCCCACAGGTCCTCCCTGTTGCCATGGTTACCTAACCCTGTTGGGGAAATACAAGAGAAGAGTCTGGGGTGGCCATACCTTCCATGGCTGGGCCCAAGGTTCACAAAGCAGAGGAAGGTTGTAAAGGGTGCTCAGTGCTGAGTGAGCCTTCCTCTGCCATGTCTCCCAATATCTCAGCAGGACTCAGCCACACAAATGGTTCATTCTCCTAGAATTCAACTTGCAAATTTTGCAGCTAGTGCAAGGTTAAAATTTAAGCTTCCTGTCACTGGAAGTTAACAGTTTACCATTCTTGGCAACTTATGCTGACAGAGATGGGGAGAGAGAAGCTAATTGATAACATGGCACAATCAAAGGAAGGATGAGCCTGCGCTCCCACATAGTACCAAAAAAATGCATATTTTTGAGTTGTTTTACTAATGTCCAAAATCAAAGAAGTTTACTCATTTATTCAGTGTTATATTATCATCAAATAATGTTTCTCAAGAGCTTCCAGAAACCTCTAAAACATACATACACAAGCACACACCACAACACACACAGAAGGTACTATGTCTAACACTTTGTGGGGGTTGCAACTCTAGTTTGATTCACATAAGTGGGTTAGAATGAACCTGTTTATATAAACAAACCTAACAGTATGTTGTTTTTTTTCCTCAGGAAAAAAGTAGTTGGGGATATGAGATATCTAGTTAGTCTCAGTTTCTCTCTGTTTTTCTGTCTGTCTTTCATTCAAATATGTAGATAAAATCACCCTGAAGCATTTAACTTTTATTTAAAAATAAGGGAGAAAAGGAAAGAGGTGGTAAGTATGGTACAATAGAAGAAATGTGGTTTGGGCACTTAGCACATTACCAAGCACAGAGCAAGTGTTACTAGAGGATATAGACCCTTCTGTGGCACCACAGGGCAACGATATCAGGGACTCTCACGCGGGAGGAGTTTTGAGTGGCAGTGGCAAGCTTCCGTAAAGTGAGCACAACTGCCTACTCCCGGAGATACGGAGAGGGCAGGCGAGAGTACAGCAGTTGTCCCGAGGTCTCACATTCCCTTATTTGGTTTGGGAAAAAGCAGGCTTTCTTTCATACGAGCCAGTCTCTTTCCTAGCTTTTCTTGGGCTTGTGCTTACGTCCTCCACCTACCCATCTCTTTCCTGGACTTTTGGGGTTCCGTGCCGTTCCCCTACCTTCTCTTTTCCTTAGATTTCTCCCCGGCTGTCCCCTCCCCCTTTTTATGGTTGCTATCTTGGCTTCTACTGTGCATACCCTAAGTAAAAAGAATTCCCTTGCTCTTTTCTCCCTCCCTCCCACCCTCTAGTAGTCAGACAGACTCCCTGGGGTGACCAAAAAACCATCCTTCCTGCCTAGTCAGACGTTTTGCTTTGTTGGACAAAACAATGTTGGTTACTCCCTGGGGTGGCTGTAAAGCTGTTTTTTCATACTTAATCACACTTAATCAGATATCTGGTTCTATTTGCCCCCTTCTTTCTTACTAATATCTAACTAATTACCTACTTTAATACAGGCACTGAATTAATTCCCGTTGAAAGAAAACACAAACAAATCAGACGGACCTTCGCATTCATTCTGACTCTGATCCTCACTTGCATGTGATTGCCGCAGTTACTTAGCATCTCTGAGCCTTACTGGCCTCATCTTGAAAGGGAGGATGGTGCCCACTGCTGAATAAATGTGGTGAAGATTACATACAGTGAAATGATGTGTGAGAGGTGCCAGGTACTTACACTAGACCTGGCCCATTTAGTAAATAGCTGTTGTTATTTTGCTCTCCTGCTCTTGGCTTTGCTTTGGGAACTTCCCTGTGAGCTGTGTTAAGGCAAGAACATCTCAGTACCAAACAGTGTCCAGAAGCACAGACAGGTGCTCAGTCAAATCCCTTCCAGAAAATATTTTCTGTTGCCTTGCCTTCTTTCATCCCAAGGAGGAGAAGCTTTGCTTCTGCTTTAGGTCAATTGCCATATATTACTTCATGAGCTTAGTTGCTCAGTAATTTACTGAACTGGAAAATAGTTAGGTGCCTGTAGCAAAATAGCACTCTACACTGGGAGAGCTCTCTTCTCTTTAACTCTGATATGCACAGTTAAGTATCAAGATTGTGGATCTATGTCAGGTTCCATACATTTTTCCTTAACCGTGCAACTCTACCAGTTGCCATTTGGGGAACATTTGTGTTCCAGGCACTGTGCGGGGCCAGGGCCATAGACATCATTGTTAGAATGTACTGGGACATGGACCTAAACCACTGCCTATGCTAGAACAAAAAAGATGTATGTCACCGGCTAAATACCTGACCACGAGATTCCCTATGTCACAAGCAACTGAGGCATAGCGCCGGCATCTTACTGGAAACCAGTTGAATCCTCACTGCCTCTTCCCCTCTCCCTTGAGCTTTCTACAGAATCAGGCTTCCCTGATGAGATACCCAGGGCACTGCAGCAGATCAGCAGTGTGACTAACCCTCCCCAAGGCGTCTGCTACATACCTTAAAAGCCCTTCTATGCTTTCCCTCAGGACTGCCAAACATTTGGACCTAGTCTGCCTGATCACAGAGTCCTGCTTTGAGTGAAAACACTTAATGGGACTTTTCTGGCTCCAGGACCTTTCTTAGCCACCTTAGCTACCTAACAATCAGCAAAACACAGCCTCTGCCCTAGAGGATCTCAGAATCTTTTGTAGGAAAGACAAGGAAACTGATGCCATCACCACAAGGTTTCTGATTCTGGAGACAAAAAATAAGCACACAGGTCAGCTTGATTCCATAAGTTTTGGACTCAGGGAGACTGTAATT
The DNA here is from genome assembly GCF_021234165.1 of Pteronotus mesoamericanus. Classification (NCBI taxonomy): domain Eukaryota; kingdom Metazoa; phylum Chordata; class Mammalia; order Chiroptera; family Mormoopidae; genus Pteronotus; species Pteronotus mesoamericanus. Next base: position 6,257,500 of record NW_026555277.1, read on the forward strand.
AACTAGCTGCATGACACCCTAGTCTCTACTGACACCTCTGTTATCTACCTTCTGGTTACTCCAAGTGGGGGTCACTCAGTTAGCAGCATCTGTAATCCAGGAGCTTGTTAGAAATGTAAAATCTCACAGTCCTACCCTCCTCTATTAAATTAGAATCTGTACTTTAACAAGACCCTCAGCCAATCTGTAGGAACATTAATATTTGTTATGCCTTGAACTCCAACAAGGTTTTGGGTTAGGGGTAAGAGACATGAGGTGAGGGAGCCACAGAGGTTGGCACAACAGATAGGCACGTAACATTAGTTTCCTTCTTTTCTACAGGGTGCATTTTAAGTAAGTGATACCTTAAGTGCTATTGAAGTCATACCCCCAAGGCACTAGTAAGAGAAGTGACAACTAAGTAGTGCCTTAGAGCTACTGCTTCCTGGGGGATCCATAGTTATGCTGAGCAGGAGGAAAAATATTTTTAGACTTAACTCCAACCAGAAAACTAGTCCTTAGTCCAAGAGAATAAACTCAGTTTTGCTCATGGGTACCAGAGGGAAGGCCAATACCAATAGGCAGAAAGCACAAGTGTGAAGACAAATAAAGAACATTACCTCTGGGAAAACATATCCACTACAGAAGTGGACAGAAGAGGTGTAGGCAGCTATGGTCCGCTGGACACAAATATCAGAAGGAGAAGCACAATCCTAAAAAGGGCTACCAGAAAACAAGCCAGCAGGTTAGAAAGTCCAGATGGTTCCCCACATGGCCATCCAAGATAGGATAATATATTCAAGTTCAGTAGTTATTAGGAACATACCTTAGACTAACAAGAATATTATAAAGACTCTAACACCTACTTCTGGAATTGGATGAGGAGAAAGGGACACTCATACACGGTTTCTGTGAAAAGTTAGAGTCTCGTGGAAAACAGTCTGGCAAAACCTATTAAAATACAAATATATAGTTAAAAGCACCAGCGTACATACATGTGTGTGCACACACACCATATGTATATCAACAACAAAGACAATCCTAAACCAGATTTCATCATTTCTCCTCTGTATGCCCACTGTCTACCCTTTCCACCTCCAATGTGCACCAATCTTTTTGGAACAGACAAGTGGGCTCTCTGAAACCAATTACTTCCTCTTAGGTTCAGCCAAACAGAAACCCTGGCAGGAGAGGGAGGTTAGAGCTGGCTGGGTTTTTGAATATCACAGCTTCTCTTAAGACTGCCCTTTGTATACGACTTTCCTTCTGCTCTGGCAACCACCCCCTTTTCTCCTTCTATTAGTTTTAGGGATGTTAACAACCCTGGGGTATAGCTTTCATCCTATTTTCTGATACCCTCTTTGCACTTTTATAAACAACCTCATTATTAGATTCCTCCTGAATAATCTTAATTGGAAGTTGCCATCTGTTTCCTGCTGAGACCCTGGTTAATACAACTTTTATTTCTGAATATTTACATATGTATATACATTTTTATAAAGAAAACATGGAGAAATATAGAAAGATCTCTATTATGTGGTTCAAATGAGATACAGAAGTTAGGTGGAGGAGAATAATGGAGTGGGAACAAGGGTGGGTGGGACAGAGGGAGAAGAGAGCTGAGAAAAAGGGAACAAAAAATACGTACTCAATTAACCCAAAGCAAAAAACATACAAATATATATGATATTACATTTAACATTTTATACATATGTATGTATGTATATGTATAAACTTTAATTAAAAATCCCATGGGCAATATGACAAAAGAGACTGAACAACACAGACTTCCTCGGGGGAAGCAGAATGAGATGTTGAACACCTGGTCTGTAACGCAAACTGAAATATCCCTAATAAGAAGGAGGGCGTCCCAGACAAAGATGAGGTTTTTAAGCACATTGATGGACTCAGACAGAATAAGAATTCACTTAGCAATTGAATATGTTCAAAGGAAGTAAAAAGACACACCTTTCAAAAATCTCTTTCTGTGGGAAAGTGAGAAGAAACAAAACCATAGATGAGAAATCGATTCAGTCTTATGTTGGAAGAGGTTTGTATTTGTAGGACAGAACAAAGAAACACATACACAAAACTGGTCAAACAGTACTGTGCTTTATTCAGCGATAAAAGGAAGACATGATGAGATGGGACACCCAGGATCTGAGAGAATGGTTGACTTGGCATAAGCCCAATGTTATTAGCCAAGAATGACAAGACTTATTGAACAGAGGTGTCAGAGCTGTGAGAACGGTAGAAGCAGAGGTCCAGGGCAGAGAGGCAGCCAAACTAATGAAGACAGTGGTTCACAATCCAGAAGAATGCTTGTGCACTTAGTTTCTGTCCCTGGAATCAGACTCAGTGAGAATCAGAAACACGTCTGTGCTAAGACAAAGTAATCACCTTCCAGTGACCAGGAAGGAGGCCAGCACATTGTGGAACCCTTTTGTAAGTCATTTCATTTTTTGCTAAAGGTCTCCAGTGAACAGTGGGTCAACTTTGAATCAAAGTTAATTGGAGAACTAAAGGAGAGGGTTGAATTTTAAAAGGACACTAGCCTGTTCCAGGGGAAGCCTTGGGTGGAGAGCCAACCATGCATGGTCCAACAAACATGCTACATGCTCCAAGTGAATGAACATGCCCAGATTGTAGAAAGTGTGTGCGACCCCTCGTCCATGCCTTTAGTCTTCCTTTAACAGAAGGGTTAACTTATTACTGGTAACCTTTACTGCCAATTTATTTGGTGTTAGGTCCCAGCCAGAGAAACAGATCAGCAAATAACCAACTGCTAATAGTGTGATACATCCTTTCTTTCTTCCCCTGCAGAGTCTTATTTCCAAACAAATTAGTCCCTGGATGCCAAATGTACTGCAAATGAAAGGCATTTATAACACATCGACAAGTATTTATTGATCATCTCAAATTCTAGAACTAGAAAGGTAGGAAAGATTATGGAGATGATTTGCCTCAACCTTTATTTTGTAGACGAGGTAGCTGTGGGACTAAAGAGGATAAAATATTTGCCCAGTATCTCCTAGTAAGTTTTATGAACAACATAATCTCCAAATGGACCCCAGCTAATAAGCATGAAAGAATCTGTCTTAGATCAAGAAGAAAGAGTTATTAAAAATATAATAGCAGTTACCAGTTTAAAACATTTATTAATTACAGAAATCTGCACAGCCTCCTTCAAACACAACACACACATACAAGCACATGGCATTCCACAACTCAGGTAGGCATACCCACCCTGTATGTGTAACCAGGCAAATGGCCTTGTTTCTCAAAGTAAAGAGACAACAGGGATGTGTGCCAGCACATGATTAAAACAGGAAGGCATTGTGCTCCAAGCTCTCTCTTCATTTTTCTACCACCTTAATTCCCAGCCTACAATGTCCGTTCATGGTGCCAACTGATGTCACAAGTGCAGAAACCCAACCCAGAGAGTCCCTGTTGCTGGAAGTCCAGCCAGAAGTGACTTGACTCTTCCCTTCTTACTTGCTAATGGATGAGTCGATGGCTTGGGCTGACTACTCAGTGAGTGATCAGTTGGAGTGACGGCCTCTCAGTTCTGCAGAAACTGTAAAACTGATTCAAACAAAGAGACAGACAAGAGCGCCTAGAGTCAGGAAACACGGATCCCTTCATTTTCTGACATTTCCTATTAGCTTGACTTTGGTAAGACATAGAGCCACTAGAGACAGTCAGCAATGGCATGAGAAAATAAGTGTTTGAGGAGATCCTGATGGTCAGCCAAGGGCACCACCAGCTGAGGCTGATCTGTGCCGATGTAATAGCATTTCAGTTTATACTGGTTAACTCAGTTAAAGTTAACATTAATCTTATCATTTAGGTGAGAGTGGTTGAGATTCCTCATTATGCTTTTGACAAACCCACTAAAAGACAGCTACTCTACATGTACATGGGCTGTTGTTAATGGATCTGATCAAACATTACGATCTGGACCTCATCTATTAACTGCTGGGTGGGAACTCTAACCACACTGAATGTGTTTATTGAGAGAAGACCACAGACGAATAATATTAATAAATACTATCATGCAAAAGTCATTCCTTAGAAGCCTCTTTCCCTGGATTCTCTGTTCATTCTTTCTATTCTGAAACCTTCATTTCTTGGCATGTTGTTACCTGGTTCCATTTCATGGTGGACTCCTGAGCGTTCAAAGTGGGGAGCTGTATATATTTAGTCAAGAGTAAGTTACATACCCTTTCTGTTCTTTAGATTCCTCCTCTTTAAAAGGAGAAAAATAGTAGTACCTATTTCACAAGATTTTAGTAAGGAGTAAATTAACTAACATGTTAAGATTAAAGCCTGACACATAGTAAACACTATTTCAGTATTTGCTATTTTTATTATTTAGAATGGATATAAAAGTCCTTGCATATTCCATGCCTGTCAATTGCCTGTACTTGTTCTGTGGCCATTCATTGATGAATCCTAAGTGTCTCTACTGTGATCATTCATCGATGAATCCTAAATCTCTCTCTCTCTCTCTTTCTCTCTCTCACATACACACACACACATGCAGTCATGAGTTTGTTTTTGTTGTGCATTGTAATATATATTAATTGTTCTCACATTTCAGAGTTATATTAGTTTTAGTGACCTCACAAAGAAGGTCTCTATTGAGATCACCTATATGTCAGGTATTTGAAAAGTACTAGGCATATAAAGAACAATAAGACATAAAGCTGCCTGCAAGGAACTGATGGTCTAGCAAGTGCATCTCCCGATAAATTATTGCCCAACATTGTGACAAATGCCACAGCAGAGCACAAAGCTGCTCTGGGGTCCCAGGAGATGGCAATACTCAAAGGGAGAGAAGTATGAGGGGAATGTATCCTGGAGTAAATTCCTAAAGTACGCTTGGGAGTTTAGTAAGGAAATGAGGCAGGAAAAGGCATCTTTTTGTAGGCGGAGGGACTGGCATAGACAAAGAAAAAAAGGTGTAAAAGGTCATAGCATACTTGGAGCACTGTAAATCAGTAAATTATGGCTGATACAATAAATTGTATCTGTCAGAAAGATCAGAAGATAAGAAATGGCAGGAAAAGTATCAGGAGAGGAGACTGAACATGTGCCCTGGGGCTCTATCTACAGAGCCCTTGTGTGACACTGATAGATCTTGGTCAATATCTACAAGTTAGATGAAAGCCCATAACAGGATTTTAGGTAGGAGCACACGCAGTCCAGTTGACATCTGGGAAAAGGCACAGCGGCTGCAGAATAGAGGGTGGATTAGGAAAGAATTAGTTGGGTGGCAGAGGGGACCCACTGCTGGTAGCTGCTTGTCGTTCTCTGAGCAGTGACTTCACTATTCTCTTCTTCTCTCACCCTCCCTGCAGACAAAGGAACACTAGATGCATAAGCAGATACTTAGCTCACCCAGCCTGGTAGGTGGACACGTGACCAAACTAGCCAGAATACTCCTCCTTGTTGTTAACGGCCTTTGAAGCTGCAGCCATGAGCAGGCAGGCCAAGAATTAGACCCTTAATAGGGGAGCTGAAACCAGTCAAGGAATGAAGAAAATATAGGTGGGAGGTTACAAAATCCCTGGACTCAAATCTGGTGAAAACCAGTTAAGGAAGTTACACATGAAGTAGGTAAACATTTAGCTCTCCTCTGGAGATTCAAGTTAGCCACATGGGTCCCATCTGGGGGACATGGGCTCAGTGTCCTCGATGGCTCATCCAGGAAAACAAGAACTCTGGAGTCTACATTCTCTTGCTCCTGAGTTCCAGTCTTGGCCTAAATCTCTACTTAATAAGAAATGCCATCCAAGGATAGTGTAGCTCCTATTTGCTGCAAAGGACAAAACTGTTTGTTTTGTTTTGTTTGTTTTTTTAATCAGGTAAGTGTTTTCCAACCTTGAAAGTTTTTAAAATTAACTACAGAGAGGATGAAGTAAACAAAACCCATACTTTCAATGCTTTTGTGTTGGACTTACGAAAATCCCTATATGTCTGCTGATGAAACTGTAATGTTTGTAATGCGTTTTTAATGTTTAAGAGATCCTGGCACAGTTGACCTTATAATTAGGCATGTGATTCTACTTTAAACCACTAATTAAGTGGTTGACTTCAGACTAAAGCTTTAAAGTTGAAAGTTCCAAGAGAGGTTGGCTAAGTTTGTAAACAGTATTGAAAGATTTAAGAGAACTTTGGGGTCACGATATTTAAATGTTTAATTTATTAAGTTTATAAGAACTGCCTAGGTACTTGGGAAAGCTTTGCTTGTTAGTCAAGCATTTGAAGTGCTTAAAAAGAAAATCGTATATATTACATTTATAAATGAGATTTAGACTCTTTAAGGGAACTTAATTGCCAAAATTGTAAAGTACCCCTTAAAATTTTATTGGATTTATAGATAGAATAATAAGATTTGTAGTTTGAACTTAAAAGCTAAAAGGAAAAAAAAAACTTCATTACTTCAGTATATTGAATATTTATCTTAGAAACCAAGTAGCTGCAAACAGTCTTTTATGTGCACAAAGGCTGACCTCTGGGGCCCCAAAACCTTCTGCTGACTTTTTCCTGGGGTTTGTTTGACCCGAGACAGGAGACTCCGTTTCCTCTCCTGGTTTATGCTGGAAGCTGGTGGCCGTGGCGTGAAGTGGCCTCACTGCGTTGGGAGAGTATGGCTGACAGGCAGAGTGCCTGTTCTGAGGAAACTTTGATCCCAGGTTCCAGTCAGCTGGAGGGCTGGCTCCTCGCCTGCCATTATGATGGGAGGTGTAGAGGAAAGAAAGCATTGCCCTCATTTGCTTTAGCTGGTTGGAGCTGAATCTCAACCGTTTCCAACTGAAGAGTCCTCATTCTTGCTGAGGACATGAAGGAAGGACCTGTAAAAGTGCCCCTCGTGGGTAGAGTTAACCTGTGTAATTTGAAAACAAGCAAAAACCTACAACAATATGTATTTAATATTTTGGTTCTCATGTAGCATCTTCCTGAGAGGAGTTTTCCTATCCTTTCTCGCCTTCTGATGAGTTTAGATGTAGACTCGGCCCTCCCCCCTCCAGGGACGCCTTTCTGCCCTAAAGCCGGTGAGGCAGGGGACACCAGGGTGAGCCTGATGGCACAGTGTGGACCCTTCCTCCCTCTGTTCCCGCCCTTTTTCTGTTCTTGGGTCTAAAGTTGTGGGAAGAGGAGAGGAGAAGTTACGTGAGAGAACCACATACCGCTGTGTATTTTTTTTCTCAGTTCATTATGTGACTGATCTCCAGATTGAAAAAGAAAATACTGTAGGATAGTTATGAACCTGTTAAAAAAAAAAAAAAAAAAAAAAAGGGGAAGAAAAGAAACAGTCACTTTAAAATGGTCCCGGGCTGCCACCCCAGAGGAACTGCCTTGCATGTCTCATTCTTTAAATCTTTGGAATGTTAAAATTGAACAAAATAACTCTTGGACTGGGCCTAAAGCAACACTGTATTCCTAAAATGTTTATTCTGAGTAAAACTGAAAATTAGAGACATTCTTTAGAATTAGCATCACTTTGTTAGCTACAGAAATTTCTTCCTTCTATTCATATAATTATTCCCTTTCCCTTTCTCATAAATACCCCTTGCCTTTACCTCGTAATGAGAACACTGTTTGAGTTTCTGTCTGAATCAGTGATTCTTAAATAGCTGTTCTTTGATCTCAAATAAATGCTTGTTTCCTCTCACTTTGGCCTTTTATTTTTAGGTTAAGATATCACTGATGAAGACTTTGAAACTCTGTTCAAGCCTAACAGAGTGCAGTTCAGGATGGTACCTGCATCATGACTTTAACAATTTGGGGACTGTGCTGCCATTAATTGAAATTAGGAACTCAGAGGAACAGATTTTAGGGATAACAAGTGGGGTTCAGTGCTGGGCAATATTCTGCTGGGAGTGACCTTCAGGCAGTGGGGTACATAGCTTTAAAACTCAGGAAGCAGACTGGGATTAGAGTAACAGCTTTTAGGATGATTGCTATTGAGATAGTTACTGAAGCTTGGTTTCCTACAGTTACACTTCACTTTGCTGGTTGCAAGGCATTTTGCTATGCACAGTGCTGGCCATGCTATCTGTTCTACAAACATGTTTCACTCAAGTAACAGGAAACCCATCACAGACTGGTCCAAATAGATAGGGATCCTTTTTTAAACTTTAAATATATATAATATATATTTACTGCATTATCATTTTTATATTTTAACACAAGTCAATGCAATATATTTATTGCAATAAAATTTAAATGTAACATTGTATTATTTTTACGTGCACATCATAATGATTTTATACTGGTATATATTGCAAAATGATTATCACCACAAATAACATTTATTACCACACATAGTTACAAATATTATTTCTTTTAATGAAAACAGTCTTTTCATCATTACCTAGTAAAGTACCTGAAAGAAGCCAACTGCTGGCATTGGCTTCACGGCTTGATGATGCCAAAGCTCGAGTCTGCCATTGTTTTGTTCTCTCCCTTATGGTCTCTAAGTGGTTGCTGTGTTTCCGGGCACAGAATCTACATTCCAGGTGAGGCTAAAAGCAGAAGCAAATTCTGTTGGTCCCTTATATTAAGCAGGAAAGATCTTGCACCTCTTCTCGCTTGGCTCATGGTACTCCCGCTTCTGTTTCATTGCCTGGCTCTGTGTACCATGGCTGCCTTGAGCTGCAAGCAAGGCTCAGGAAAGGCAGCAAATAAAAAGGGAATTGTGGATAACTATGGAGTCAGCCTATGAATTATGATCCCGCCACGAGAATGGTACAGCACCGTGACTATTATTTGCTGAACTAGGTACCCAGAGCCCAGGACTGGTTCCATGGTCAATGCCTTGATTAGGGTGATGGGTGAACAATCTGCTTGATCTCCTGTGATTTATTTTCTTCCTCTCTTGAAATGTTCTCCATATTCTGGAGCTCCACCAGTCATTTCTAAAGTCTGCATTAACAAAAATGATATTGTTAATATTTGACAATGTTGAATCTTCCCGAATGTACAAAGAATTTGGTTAGAAGTCTCTCTCCACACTATTCACCAAAATGTAAAGTGGGAATAATTCTGACCTGACAGAGAACCTGCGGGAATGACCAAGCACTTGTGGCCTTTGACAAGGACTCTGGCAGACCTCGGCCATGAACGTTGTTGGAGGATTATTCCCGGACATTTGTTAGGAGGCCGGACACCTGCAAGTGGAAAGCTTGCCAGGGCAAGGTGACGCTCCAGGCCGAGACACTGACTAAACAGTACTAAACTGGCCGCAAGCTTCAGGCTCTATCTTGTGCTACTTGGGACAGTGAGGTATGTCTCCTGAAATGGCAATATTGCAACAATTATGTGTCTCATCACAGTCCTTTGGAAAAGCCTCACAAGAAAAGAAACTCTTCTATGGTTTCTTCAATGTTCAGAGTTGCTATTTTTAACAGGTCAATGCAGGACACTAGGGTTTAAAAATTAAATCTACATTTATTTTTCAAGGAACATATAAAGTAAGAACCTCTGTTGGGAGAGCGGTAGGTTTTGTGTTCAAACTGCTCTATTGTTTTGAGGGAGGGTTCAGGGCAGAGAGCTTGCTTTAGAGCCGTGCTCATAGGAAGATACTTGATTCCACCAAGTTCAGGACTGGAAGGTGATATACCTGCTGCCTATCAGATACTATAAAACACTGCCATCACTAAATGTTAACTTTATGACTTATTTCTTGACTTTCAATTCAGTTTTGTGTTGTAAAGTGTAAGCGACACATGCCATGTATTTCCTTGTAGGAAGCTTAGCTATATATTCAGTTTTAAATCTATCTTCCTTTAAGCAGCCATAAATGTTTCTCCCCCAAATTTACATTCTGTATCAGACATTTAGAAGTCAAATACTTTCCCATTGATTTTTATTACACATTTAGAAATGCTTTGTTTTAATTTCTGATTGATGTTCCATTGGCAAAGACTCTAATGCTCCAACTATAAGATACCCGCAGCCTCCAACCTCTGTGGCATGTCGTTAATATTTCATAGGATCTGAACATGCTCTAGGAGCTTATTAACCTATATAATGAGCTGGAGAGTTATATTCTTAAAATTCCAGCTTCTGTTCTCTACGAGATTAATAGAAGTCACAGGACTTCCCTGGGGGCTTTGCATGAAGCAGGAGTCATGAGCTGGGAGTGAAGTCCATGCGAGGAAGGACTGAATGGAAGAGAGGGAGGGTCAATGAGTGTGCTGGCATCAGAGGAAAAAGAGAAAGTCAGACAGAGAGAAACACACCCACACAAAGAGACTCTGTGAGGGAGAGAAGCTATTGTCGAGCCTTTGGGCAGAAGGGTATGTCATTAAGAATTTTAGGATGTTTCTCTGTGTAATGTGTAATGTAAGTTCATACACAACTCTTTCAAGAAAACAATATATAAGATTTAGATTGTTTTCTAGACTTCTGAGGTCAGATGTGTGTTGCTCTGGCAGATGCATCCATGGACAGAAACTGGCCACGAAGCTGCTGAGATATTGTTAGATTCCACTTATAATTTAAGCCTCTTTCCTGCATGATCATTCCTTCCTATGGGTTCCCCAGTTGCTGGGAAAAGGTATTTCCTTAAAGTGGGGCATCTTCCAAATGAATTACATATATGTGCATGGTGGAAAGGGTACCAAACTCGGAATCAGAAGTCCTGCTTTTCAATTCCAGCTGTGCCAATTACTAAGCCCTCACTTGAGTTTTCTTACCTATAAATGAGACTACAGCACAAGGTGGTGAGAATTAAATGAAATAATGTCTGTGAACATTCCTTCCACTGTATCTGGCACATAATGGGTTTAATGGATCTCACATCTGGATCGGTGGAGAGTACCTAATTACACCATCAGCTTATTTTATCCTGATCTGCCCATATGGGGTAGAAGTGAAGAACCATTTCTACTATAAATATAATTTTCTAATCAAGAGCCGTCTCTGAAGTCATCAATTAAAAAAAAAATCCAAATTAATGTCAATAGACCCATTGTCCCACCTTTGAAAAATCCAAAAACTAGTTAAATATTGTTGAATTTTGCACCAGGAAGAAAATTGGAAGGGGTGGGTAAAATCCCCATGCTTTCTGCTCCATGTATAACTCCAACAGGCCCACTGTGGAATAATTTATTTTTTTCGGTCAATTGGGCCAAAGGAAATATGTATCCCCTGAGCCACTGGAGCTCTGATGGCAATATGCTCAGTGTACATTATATATCCAGGTGTTGATATGGATGAAGGAGGCCCATCATGGCCCCTTGGGCTTGATTCACAGAGCAGGGCACATATGTTGGCTCTCAGAGCTAAGAGTCGTTGTGAGAACACTCATTGCCCACGCACACTTCAGCTCAGCATTGCGGTCTTGCCTAAGGGATGTCAAGCATGGCATCACGGTGCATCCCTGCAATGAATGCCAAAATGGCACCCCAAGGCTGTGTCTTGGTCTCCATCCAAAATGATGACATTTCACTGTTAATTAAAGCTGCATAACACTCCAGGCTTTCCACCAGGGACAGAAGCAACTAAAACCTTCTCTGGTATCATTTCCTAAATTGAGGGTGATTCCAGAAATAACCTTGGATACTCAAAAAATATGTTTAGATAAGAATTGTAAATACAGGATTGAAAGGTAACTGGAATATTTTTCTTCTAATCCCTATTCTGTCAACTCACAGATCTAAACAGGGCCCTGTCTTTCTCCGTTGATAGAGCCAGAGGACCGCGGAATCTTGGTTCCATCCTTGCATCAGGAAACTGAGGCCGCTTTGGATCTGCATAAGACTCAAGTCTCCTAATTATTACCCCTGTATGCTTTCTTTTACCCATTCAATGGAAATATGTGGGTCTTTGTAAGGGAAAAAGCAAACAAAGTGAGAAAGCATTTTTGACCCAAGCATTCTAAAATATTTTCTTTAGCAAAAGGTATAGAAATTGTAATACTCAACACATACAGCTTCCTACAGTTGTCACTTTCAAAAATGTCTGAGGCAGGAGTGCATGGATATCTAATTTAAAAGAGGACTTGAGACTGAATATTGCTAGATTTCTAATTTTTCTTCCCAATCAGAGACCTCTGATTGTCTTAGCTGGGCAGTGGTGGCTCAGGGTTTCAAAGAAAAAGCGCTCCCTTGTCTCAAAAAGGAGTGCTTGTTGCCAGTGGTAACTCATTCCCACAAAGCCCAAACAGACGATTTTTGTATATCTGTCAAATAAGAAGTAGAGTCTAGCATATACAGCATGTTTGCATTTCTCTTTAATATGTCTGTGGCTTTTGCATTAATATGGAAATAGATGCAGCCCTGAGGCACTTTTGAAGTTGTCAGGGCTGTTCTCATGTGACAAAGTTTTCATGTCTCCGTTCATTGTACAGTGCTCCCTTGATTTTAAAATCTGTGCTTACCTGATGTATTGTAATTATGGGATCAAAAGTGACAGGATGATGCTATTCCAGAGTTAAAATGAATGATAATAATACCTTAGGCTTCTATAGTGTCTTTCTTCTGAAAAAGTGAAAGATTTTTTTGCATGCATTATCTCATGTATCCTCTTGGCACCCCTGCGAGGTATTATTAGCCCCATTTTACAGATGGAGGATCTTACTTGACATCCAAGGTCAGCTGTATGCTCTGGGCACTGAATCACCTAAGAGAATGAATTAACTGGCCCTCTTCACTGCTGAACTGCCTCAGCACTTATACTGCACGTAGAGCGTATATCACTCTGCCCCTCTAGCTATGGATAACGATGATGTTTAATCTCTTCTCCTTGGTTTTTGATGGTCAAATCAATCATTTCTTCCCTTCCTTCTCCCCTACCCTACTTTTCCTTTCTGTCCCTCATAAACATTACCCACTAGCTTTGCATTCTGTTAGATTCTACAGAGTTAAGTCCTGTCCTCTGAGAGCTCAGTCCGGTGACAGAGCAGGAGAATAACGCAGGCAATTATCACATGGTGGGATCAGCATGCTCGGGGTGCTTCCCAAAGCAGGTGGCTTCCCACTGTCGGATGGGACAGAGGACTGATCCAGGAACACTGTTAAAAACAAAGACCCTATGTTAATCCTATTTTAAGTTTCCCACACCTACCCAGAGATGGCATATGCAGTAAAATATCAAACTTTATATTCTAAATCTAGTTCACGGACTGCTAAGAAAACTAGTTCTGCCTCTTGCCTTGGCAAATATATATACCTTTGGAATGCCATGGTAGGCTGACTCCTTAGGGTTCAAAGCTAGCTGCATGAGAATAGTGACCTCTACCCCAAGCTTCCATTTTCTTCTTATCCCAGGCTCTGACTGCACCTTGAGGGGCTCATGGCTATGGCAGCTTGTGTGTATTCCCCAGCCTGTATGTACCAGCTCTATTCAAATGCCTTGCAAACATCTACCCTTGTCACAGAGGGGTGCGCACAGGAGTATGGTCTGCCTCAGGAGGGTGGACCCTGGGAAGAAGCTCTCGCAAGCCCTAAAAGTGGATTTACGGCCATTGGACAGGGAATTCTGGAATTCTGATTACATGAAGCATTCTCTGGAAGGAGGGTGGGGTCTGAATGGGCACATCCTTTGGCCTTATGGACACCTCACCATGCCCCAGTCAAGGGTATAGATGAGGGAGTACCAGAGCAGAGCCTCAGGCAGAAACTGCTCTTCTGGAGTCTAAGAATAGTACTGATGAATGTGAAGTTCAAAGGCAACCTAACGTGTCTCGCCACAGGCTAGAAAAGACTTTGAAGTCTTTATCTTCATTTTAAGGAGTCACACAAGATTCTTTTCTCCCCAAGTCATCTTAATACACAGCAGACCCAAGTTTTCAATGCTTAGGCCACCACCCTTACAGTCAACTTTGACCTTTCCTCTGATGTCCACTTCCATTGGCAAATCCTGACACATGTCCAGACGCTAACCTCTTGTCGTGACTGTTACTGCTATGGCTATAGTCTAAGCTACCATCATGTCTTGCACAGAATTTTACAGGAGCCTCTAACTGGTTTTTCTATCCCTACTCTGTCCCCACTGTGTTTGCATCCTTTCCTGTCTACACACAGCCAGAGGGAGCCTCTGAGAATCTAAGTCAGACCAGGTCACTCTTCTACCGAATATTCTCTAGTGGCTTCCCAAGCCACTCAGCATGAAAACCGAATTCTGTGCTTCTCAGTTCCCACAGTATCTATTGTTTTTCCCCTCAGTCACCCAGCTCTTGCCACTCTGGTCTCCTATTGTTCCTAGAACCTACAAAGCACTCCCCCACCTCAGAGAGCTCTTTCATGCTACTTCCCTTGCTTAGTACACTCTTCTCTAAGATATCTCATCAGCTCCTTCCTCATTTTCTTCAGGTCTTTATTTAAAATTACCTTTCTAGGCAATCATATACCTGACTCACACCATGACCACATTCCCCCAGTTCTTTTTACTCCATTTCTTCCATTGCCTTTATCACAACAAGCACAAAGAATAAACACATCTTAGTTTTTATATACATCTCACCACACACACACACATACACACACACACACACACACACACACACACACACAAGAATGTAAGCTCCATGATGGTAAGTACTTGGGTCCATTGAGTGAGCACATAGTATAAAGTATTATTGTATAAAGGAATTAATTCAAGAATTCTGTTCTGAAATGTATCCGTTACTGTTTTAGGGTTATGTTTTTTAGTTCCTTAAATTAAAACAGAAGTGTTAGGGAAGTGAATCTGTGATATTGGCATTGGCTGGCACATTTCTGCAAATCTCCAAATTGAAAATAATGAAATCTGGTGCTCAGTAAATGCTTGGTTTATAGAGTAAAGAGTTATATTTACATTGGTGTGCATCTGGGCATATTGTCTATGTTTCTGAACCTAACTACATACCATCTCCTATTCTCCTGGGTGATGAGTGAAGTCAGCTAAGGTCGATTGGCCCTCTTATGACAGATTTAGTAGTACAATAAACTTGTTCAAGGGGCAACAAATGACTTTTATGATCCCCCTCTTATCCAAACTCTTGTCTGTACTGTATTTTTATGCCCTTGTTTACTTTTTACTTTGAAATGCTATCTAATTATGCCCTTCTAATATAACTAACTTCCATAAACCACACATAAAACCCTAATTGTTATTGTAGTCAAATCTTGACTAAACATATTGTGGCCTCCTCAAGGTCAAGGGCATTTTCTTATTTTCTTTTTTTTTGCTCTCACCTCACACACTTCATATCTGTTCTTCTGTCAACATAATACTGAGTCATAAGTATGTGAGCCATTGCTCAAGAAGTTAAAAATCACTTAAGAAAACAGCTTTTGTGATCTGAGATTTCAGGGAAGGCTTATCTCTAAGGCAAATGATCAAAGTTTTCTTCATATGCTCATTGACACACTCTAAGCACAGTCCTTCTAAGATTTTACAGTTAATACTCATTATTTTAATAATTATCATGGGCTGCTAAACTTAGATCACTTAAAGTAGAGGCATGTAATCTATCCACACCTTTACTAATTTCTTTCTAAACTGATATACATTATGGAAAACTTTGATAATATAAACAAGTAAAAAGAGAAAATAAAAGCATTCACTGTCTATTCTCTAAGGATAGCCATTGTCAACATTTTAGTTTGTTACTTTCTTTGTTGGATCATAATGTATTTATTGTTTTATACCTGATTTTAAATTTTTAAATTATATACACATGCAGTGATTCATCCTCATTTTAGGAAATATAAATACACTGAAAAATTAAGAATGAGTGGAGATCGTAAATCACTTAAAAACCCACCATCCAGAGATTTCTATTGCCACTATTTTAGGAAATATCCATTCACAATTGTATCTATGCATATACTCATGCATGAATATTGTGGAATACATATTGTGTTTCTATCAAAATGCTAAAATGTGATATACACTATTCTACAGACCTACTTCTATCACCTAATAAATCATATCATTAAATTTTTTTTACATTATCATGATGAATTTTGTGAATACATATGATTCCATTATATGGATGTACCAAAACTTAATTTTCATCCTCTAGAGTTGAAGCTATCTGTTGTTTTCTCCCTTTTTTGTTTCCTAAGTGAACATCCATACAAAGAAGCATTTTTCCACAGTCATGAAATTTGTGGCTGGGTAATTGCTGAAGCAAGAAACATCCATGTTATTAGAACTTTGTTTCAAAGTAGAATATTCTATGGACTTCTCTAACACAGAACATTGACATCTCCTATTGAATATTTTCTTTATAGAATACTTACTGCATGAAGGGAACTTACACTTAACTGAATCCTGATATTTATCAGGCAAATATAACATTACATTGAACATTCTTTTAATTTGATGCATGCTTTTGTTGTTCAACACACAAGAGCAGTGTTGCTGAACCAACTTCCCCCGTCACAGGTGCCCTGACATGTACAATGTTAACTTTAACACTCTTTGGAAATTAAACTAAATATGTTAAATTTATGAGAAATACTTTGTTCTGGCCTTATATGCTATAGGTTTACATCAATCAAAATTCATTCAATACTACAACCATTATTATGTGGTAGTACCTGCTACCCCATTGTGTAGCTAATCTGCCAAATCTCACACATGCATAAGTAAATATACTCATTGTAGTTTTGATCTTTTATCTTTCTCTGTTCCTTGAAAAAAACCAACAGTTCTGAAACAATAAAACCTAAAACAACAGGGATCCTTCCAAACCTGTTAGGAAAGAAAGGGAGAGAAGTCAACTAGAGTCCATACAGCCTTATACCTGAATGCAGGCAAGATGTGTTTAGTTGATATATGTGGTGTCATTTCTGGACTATTAGGAATAGTGTCACCTCCGGAATGAAATGCTGCAGTGATTTACCAACAAATGACATAACATTGCACTATCATTTAAAAAGAGAAATGAGAAACACAACTATTGAAGCAAACATGTTTTTAAGTTTATCACCTTAAAAAATAAGATTCTGTGCAGGAGAAAACCTGTAAATTTATTCTCACTGATCAAGTTCTTCATCTAAATCATTTTGATTTAAATGACAAACTAAGCTTTGGGGGAATAAACAACTGAATCAGAGAAAAGCTTTTCCCAACAGGGCCAAGAGAATGCCTGGTAACAAATTGCAAGCTCTTTGAGAAAGGCTTTCAAGGCCATTTAAACGATTTAATTTTTTTTCCCTGTTCTGAAGACTTCATTCATCTCTAGACTGAGTCAGAGTAAGATGACACCAAAACAATCACCGTTTTTTTTTCTTTCTATTTCACATACGCTTCTCTACATGGTCCAGAAGTAGCAAAGCCTCAGGAATAGCAGGCACCTACTTGTGGCCCATCTGAACAATTAAAGCAAACTGAAGTCCTGAGTCTTCCTGTTATGATTGCTGTGTGGTAATACAGACGTGGTCTAAGCAAGGGAGAAGCAAATAGACTTTGAAGACTTTTTACCATAAAAGGGTTCATTTATATTTTTGTATTATTTAAAAAATAAAGATAGATGCAAAATTTTGTAAAGATCATCGATAAAAGTCTATACCTGAAGTCAATGTCTATCCAGAAATCATTTTCAGAATCTCAAGCATTTTATGATCAGAAAACATAGATATATTTGTTTTGCATTGAGCACAGATGCTCCATTTAGTGTTAAAAGCAAATTTTTTAAGTTTATATTAATTCTTTTGGCTACACTGGCAAATTGGAGAGTAACTAGTAGAGAATATGGTGTATGAAAAATATTTGAAGTTCTTAGATCTAAGAACACCTATGATAGCTGAAGATTTGTTAGATGAAGAGAGAAGTGAATTTATTTTGTGTTGCTCCAGAGAAGAGATAAATGTGCTGAGGAAGATAAAGTCCCCAGAAAAATTCTTGGCACAAATACTAAAAATACATTTTTAGGGCACTGCCCAGCTCTTACGTTACAAGTGACCAGAGATACACTTGTTGAATGATGCTCACTAGGAGGCCAGGTTTGTATAATATGACCCTGCTCTCTTGATTTCTACTAACTGTGCCAGGGGTCACATGTCTTAGATCCCCTTTCCCAAAAACCCAAGGAAAGAAACTGCAGTCAGATGCTGGGGAACATGGAACTGGGTACATGGTCAGAGCTGGCTTAATGACAAGTCAGTGTTACTGGATCCTGCTAGAAGAATCCAGTCTGTAAAAATTCAAAAGTGGATGTTTGGGAAGAAGAAGAAATACAAGACTTTGAAAACCCAGAGAAAGCAATGGAGAAAAATACCTGATGACATTCCAGATTCTAAAAGTCCAGAATCTGGTTAGCCAAGATGACCCTGTACCCTGTCAGTAACCCATGTTCACTCCTACCCTTTGCGTAAGCTATTTTGAGTAGTTTCTTTATTCAATGAAATAAAAAATCCTAAAGAAATCCAATGACCCAATGCCTCCTCTTTTCTTCTCTCTATCCTCCAGATGCTTAAAACCAGGACAAATGTTATAAGTTACAAGGAAATGGATGTCATTTAATGACTGAAACTGTCCATTCCCAGGATGTACTGTCATTGAAAGTGTCCAGCTTGGCTCTACAATGACCCACTTGCTATCACAAATCATGCCATTAGAGTTGCTTATGTTTGGTTTGTCCCATTTATAATCTCTGGTTATAGTCAGAGCAGTGGTCAAGGTTTAGAGAAAAAAATAATTCCCTCACTTTGTCCACACATGTTTGTGACCCTCACCAATGGCCCCCAAATACCACCAGTACTCATTTATTTACTCTATACGGGGTATGTGGGGTAAATGGCTACACATAAAAGCTGTTATACCTTGAAAAGTTTTATCAACCTCATAAGACCTCAATTTTGTCTTCTTTTAATTGGGTCCATAATCCTTTCTTTGAAATCTTTAGACCAGAAATATTTTAGATTTCAGGATTTTAAGATGTTAGATAGCTCATGTGGCTCTTATACTCTGTTTTATGTGGACGCATCACTGAGATTTGGGCAAACACCTTATAACTACGCAATATGTGCAGGAAAACATTTGGGTATTCACACCAACTGGTATAAACAGCAAAAATAGACCTCACATCAGTTCAAGTCAGATTTTGCTATCAATGGGCCTGCCAGAGAGCCAATGAAACCTTTTGGGATTTAGGAACTCCTTGAATTCCAGGATTTCAGATGACACTGCAGTCCTTATCTCTCAGGGGCATCCGAAGGATGGAAGGTGACCAAGTCTAAAAGCAGTGGGAACGGATGTAGTGAGTGCTCTGTTTTGACCACTATCACGACTATTTCCACTACTACTGTGGTATCATTATTATCTTCTACCCCAGATGCTAACTCATGGTTCCTGTTTCAGGGAGAATTTGCATCCTGAGTGACATTTTACTGTCAACACAAAAGCATAGAGAAACAAAAGACCTGGGAACAGTAAACACATAGCTTCTTTTATAGGTGAAAGGATAGGCAAAAGGAAACATATATCCAAGCGTACTCTGGTGGCCGTCCTTATCTTGACTGTCATCATGCCATCGGGTTCTGATGAATTACAGAGAGAGCACTAAAAATTGGCCATCTGGGTCACCGGCCTTGCCTGTTAAACTGCACCACACACATGCATGCTGCTAAAAGAGCTATTTGAGTAATTTTGACCCATACACCATTACTCTTAAGATGTTTTAAGACAGAAGAACAGTCAGAACTCTTGCAGCGGGGTCTCTTCTTTCTTTCCTAGCCCAGTCGTTTTTTGATACCGTGGACAATCACATTAAAAAGTCCCACACAGTGCTGTGGTGTTCAAAGGGGGTAAAAAGTGCTGTCAGCATTAAGATCAACCAAGCTTCCATCTTTCCATCTCACTTGACATGACCTAGAAATCTGGAAGTTTCTATGAACTGCCCGTTCAACCATTTCGAACTGTTGGAATTTTGAGAGAAATTTCCTTTTTTATTCTGTCCTTTCCCCTAGAACTAATTGCTAACTTCTCTTTGCCAATCACAACTGATCCAAAATCTAAACTTTATAAGTGTAAGGTGGATCAGTAAAGGCTAGTAGGGGAATGAGAGAGGGAGAGAGAGAGAGAGAAGTTCAAAATGCTTCATAAACACCAACAAGATTTATTAAGAGCACTCAAGATTGTCAGATTTCAGGAGCACAGTCATAAATGATAGTCCATGTATGTGAGTTTAAACTTCCCTGTACTAAAAAGGCCTAATTTTCCACATACCAATAATCAAAAGCCAATTGATTTAATATCATTAACAGTTAACCCCCTGAAGCACCGATGTAATAAGCTTTTCACAAATTTGCTTCTAAATACAAATAAGAATAATCAAATTTAGAATTAAACTAATTGCTTTAGCCTGCCGTTAAAAAACTGTACAAGTAGCTTAATTAGCTAAAGTTATTAGTAGTAACTGCCAATGAACTCGAAAATTGAATTTAGGAACTAGTACTGGAGCAATCTTGCATCAACATGTCAGTGAGCAAAGGTAGATAAAAATTCCTTTTCTTTCCAAAGCCTGAATATACATAAAACAAAACAGAGGATGATATCCAAATAAAAGAGACTGAGTTTGTTTCCACAGCAACTTAAAATGAAGAGTCAATGGCATTTGTTAGAATAACAAACCCATTTTACAGGGCTTAAGTGTCTACTGTCCTACAGTTACTGATGGAGTTGGGCTTCTCAGCATGATCAATGGTTTTTATTAGTATTTAGAATGCAGTTTAAACTTAAAAAAATTTTTCCCTAATTCTTCTCTGCTGGTCACCTTTATGGTTTAGATTTTGGTCCCGTTGTGATTGCTCAGAATAAGAAGTTAGTACTTAGTTTTGAGGGAGGGACAAGTGGAAGAAGGCAAACGACATTTTAAAGGCTGGATGCAGAGAACTGTTGTTGCCCATTTCATGTTTACAAGACAACTCTTCTTAGTATGACTACCTTTATCCCAGGTGCCCACTCCAGTGTCATTTAGGTAACAGGAAATGGGAACTGACTTCAGGCCAGATGCTTGATACATGTATTTCCCCCAAACCCCACAGCCTTTCGCGGCTACAATTACTGCCCTCCTTTACAGATAAGGAAAGTCGAGGTCATCCCAGATCACTTCCTGGTGTCATTCAGCTAGTAAGAGATGGAATTACACTCTTATTTCTGAGAGTTCGAAGATTGTTTATTCATAAAAGTTGCTCAATAAATACTTATTGTATTTGAATGCTTACATTTTACTTAAATGATCCAGTATTCACTTCGAATAACAACGACCAATGGCGTTCTTCTTTCAAATCCAGTTCTTCCACATGATTTTTACCTTCACAACAGTCCTGAATATTGGTAGCAAGGACAGTCATCATTCTACTTTGCAGATGAAGAGCTAAAGACCCAATAAGTTTAAGTAACATTCCCACAATCATACATTTATAAGGAAATTCATATCTCGAACCCATAGGTGTGAGCTCAAATCTCACGCTTGGCACTGCTCTCCACCTATTCCTTTATCCAAGGAATATGAAAACAGAATAGAGAGTCAAAGTCTATCCTCTGATATCTGATGTCTAACTATGACCAGGTCTTCCAAACTATGTTTATGTAAAGAAAAATAATTATATGGGCAATGATTGATTATATAATTCAAATGAATAAGAGGAGATTAATCATTTGATGGCCTAATTGTTGATTTGACAAGAAGTAAATTATTATTTGGGTGACATGGTGAACATTCTTGCAGTACAGGTAAGCACAGTCCTCCTGGAATTGAACACCATCATTATTGGAAAAAATTACCCTTTTTGTTTATTCCATAAAACACCTGGGTTACAGTTTAATTCCACCTTTTTTGAGCCCCTCAGGGACACTGGGGTCACTTTCCTGATTTATAGGGAGAGTGCTAAGCCTCATTTTTCTTACACTAAAAGACCAAAGCAGTCAGGAGCAGAGACAACAGGGACCTGACAAGGCCATGAAGCAATTACCTGTCCCTCTCATGTACCTGCCTGAATGTTTATGTGGGATTGGGAAAGGACAAGATGTCCTTCCTCTTGTAAAGCCTCTACTGATCCCAAAAGCAAGCTGCAAATAATCTGTACCTTTTTGCTCCTATGGGCTGCTTGGCTGTGTAAATTGGCAGCAAAGCTCTCAAAGGGGGAAGCTGGATATTGCAATCTCTCCGGGAGGACGCAGCCCAAATCATGTCCGTGTGATGGCGGATGCAGGGGCTGGAGCGAACAAGAGCAAACCGTGTCTTGCAATATTCCTGAATTCCCTAAGCTAATTAGGTCCTCACATTCTTTTATTACAGCAAATAGCAGATAGCTACATGGAGATTCCATTAGAAGCCACACAATTTCAAGGCACAATAAATGGCCCAGGCATTGCTGTGGGTAAAATGAAACCTTTCTTTCTTGGTTTGAGATCATTAGCTTTCTGTTTTATAGCAGAGCATCTGCTTTCTTATCTTCAGCCAGGGATGCAAGGGACGCCCTTTTATCAGCCCCTGGGACAGACTGTCGTCAGCTACAAATGTTGATCAGGCCACATCAGGGAAGTGAGTCAGGGCCGGAAAGAGAGTAGGAGAGAGACAAGTGAGTTCTTACTATGTGCCTGGTCCAGGCAGAAAGAATCAGATGCCTGATTTTACCTAACATTTTCAACAACCCTGTGGATTAATAAGTCGGACTCATCCCCATTTCACAGACTGAGGGCACTGAGGCTGCATATTATGAGAGTCAGTGTTAAGAAAATCTTATAAATGTTTTATAAAGAGTAAGGTAAAAGGTAGCCTGCAGTACACATGTTCTTATTTAATTTGCTCATCCTTTGAAGTGTAAATTCCCCACCAAGGTAAACCATTATTTTTATTCTGCAATATTTTAATAGATATGTTTTAGTTCCTACATTCATCTTTCTTTATCTTAAAATCCATATTCAACAAATACAGTGTACAAATAAGAAGTAATTTTAAAATTGGAACTAGTTATCCTGACTAGTATGACATCATAAACAAATATATAACAGGTCAACATAATTATAAAATATCAACTCCATATGCATTATATCAGAAGAGATTCAAGAAGTATTTGAATGGCTGCTAAGTGCCAGACCTGTATTAGATGGTAGAAATTTCACTGGTAGAAAGACAACATCCTTTAAAAAGAAAAAGGTTAAGGAAAATAAGCATTAGAAAAGCTATCACTATGTATAAATAAGTGGTTGTTTCTAAAGCTGAAATACAAAATGAAAAACAAGACCCTGGTGTTCCATTTTGTATTATAAACTTTCATATTAAAGAGCCCAAAATGTGAATTATACCAAAAAAATCACATAATAATTTTATGAGAGAAGAAACAGGACTGGTCACTATGACCCTTAAAAAGGAAGTATTAAAAAGTTAATGAGAGCATAAAAATAAAACTATAATGTGATGAGCAATAGTAATAAGAATTTTTTGATATGCTTCAAAACCATATGTCAGATGCCTCACTCTTGCACCTTATTAAAATCCAAAATAGGATTCACAACAAACATTTTGTTGTGCATATGCTGGGTATACACTTGATCGCCTCTGTAGAAAATATTCTTTAGCAGATGATGTTTTCCTGATGCAATTTGGATTCTTCAGTGAAGGAGCTATTTCAGTTATTTTTTCATTTTGAAGGACAAGAGTTAGGAATAAGAAATATAAGCAGTTTCTGTTACCCACAGAGACAAGCCAACCAAAAGGAAGCATAATACGATGTTCTTTGACTGCTCAGTGGATCTTGAATCATTTCACAAAGACTCCACCGAGCATACCTCAATTTAGAAGAATAACCATGAGACCTCCAATTAGAACTATAA
Organism: Pteronotus mesoamericanus; assembly: GCF_021234165.1. Taxonomy (NCBI): domain Eukaryota; kingdom Metazoa; phylum Chordata; class Mammalia; order Chiroptera; family Mormoopidae; genus Pteronotus; species Pteronotus mesoamericanus. The sequence goes on from NW_026555277.1 coordinate 6,281,266, forward strand.
TTAAATGTCATTTGGGGACTCATAACGGAGGCTTGCAGCATTATCTGAGTTGATGATGGGGGGAAAGGAGGAAGCTGCACAGTTCAGCTTCTGGTCAGGAATACCAGCTGGTCCTTATACTCCAGCAAATTTCATGCACCAGTGTATTAATAACTACTGTAAACTGAAAATATGTAAGGAAGATAAAGTAGCCATATGTTGATTATATAATGGGCCTTGGAGGTTTAGTCTGATAGCCGTTATTCCTTGATAACAACTGTGCCTTTTGATTTTACCCGATCAAACTTGTCCCCCTCTATTTTTAATCTTTTTGTGAAGATGAGCTGACAATTAAAACATGTACTAAAAAGTAGTATCTGCTAATAAAGTCATGACGTTTTTCTCTGGGACAGTGGATGGCCTCAAACCTCTTTCTTTAGTGGAGACCACTGAGCATTTAGAAGTTGGAATCTAGATCTTTAGAGGTTTAGGCATTTTTACTGATTTCCCAGCAAAAGATGGGAATGCTCAACCAGCTCTTGAGACAGCTTTATTATTTCTTTGTTTTACCTTTACGGTCTTAGAAAAAACACACACACATAAAATCAAAACTTGCCTTTAATAGATTTTTCTCTTAAACTAAAGTCTTTATTGGTGCATGTTGTGTTCAAGTGTTTTAGCCTGAAGTGAAAACCCACTGTTTCTCCATTGGTCTGTTCAGAAATCAGGAATGGCAAATGCATGGCGAGAATATGATTACAGAAACTGGAATAAACTTGAAGTTGGGAAAGCATTTGAGAACATCATGTAAAAGAAGCAAAAACATCACTATGCTTATTATAAATAAATGAAGTAAGCAAGCATAGATTTAGGTTGCTTTGAGGTCAGAGAGTAAAGCAACTTTTGTATAAATAGGAAGAAGTTGAGGAAGTTAGAACATAAAGCAAGTGGGAGGCTTTGAGCGGTTCAGCAGCTGTCTCATGGCTTTGCAGGACCTATTTTGGCAAATCTGACATATGTGGTCATGCGTCAGGGTGGACTTTGTGGGGAGTCCTATATTTACCAGGTAAGTGACCAGATGTCTTTCCCAATGTATAATGATTTCTGGGAAAGGAATTTTAAAAGTCAGGCCATACCATCCAAAATAGGAAACCGGCTCTTCTTGCTTTAAAGGAAATTTATGTTTAATTCGAGATAAGCCATCTGTGCAATAAGAAATACATATCCTACAGATGGTGAGAATTATAGAACACATAATATTGTTAATAATAGCATCATTTTCAGATGTATTGTATGAGAAAGTTATGTATATATGTTCATTGGGTCTGTTAGGGTAGCATTTTATATTTATACACCACAATTAGATTCCATCTCTGATAGAGTTATAGACACATAGTAGGGTATCAAGAAGTCTGGGAGGAAGAAGGGAGGAGGAGAGAGGAAAGAAAGAAGAAAGGAGAAAGGAAAAGAGGGAAGGAGGGAGAAAGGAAAGCAAGGAGGGAGGAAGGAACAAATGAACTTTAGGGTTATCTGTTGGAGAGTATCTGTTATGTGTATTAACTGAAATTAAATATAATAAACCATGCGCTGAGCCAGTTTGACACTGACTGTGATTTGATGAAGGAAAGGAAGTAGAGGCAGATTTTATTTGGTACCCTGGCCCTCTCCTCCCTCACAGCATAACTCTGATGTCTGACTACACTCCCAGTACTGTGGGGCCAGAAGTGGGCAGAGGTGAACCTGCCGGTCCAGGCCCTCCCTTCCAGGATGGGCACTGGCAGGAGCCAGGAACCAGGAGTCACCACGCACCCTGACTGACACTGCAGTTGCCTGAGCTCATTTTGAAAAGAGATGCTAATTCCTCCCTCACCTTGTGGCTGCTTCAGGGCGTGTGCGGTCATCTTGATTCATTTTATTTTGTATTTTGACTAGTTTTGTTTTAATCTTGTGTGGTGTGCTGGGGCTGATGGGTATGGACACTTGTAAAGTTTTAAGCAAAGCTGTGAGCCAGTTGTTGAACCCAACAAGTATGACAAACATTGATATAAAGAAACTTCCAATTAAATAAATTGTATTCAAAACAAGCTGGTAAATATTCAAACTCATTACCTCCAATTACTTTACTACATTTTACTAAGATTTATGCCCTGAGGTTATTTACTTCTATTGTATCTGTATAGAGAAAAAACTATAATACTGTGCTTGTCTTTGCAACTCCACGTTCAGTGATGTTACACGGATAGCTTGAAATTGTCCATGGTAGCAATATTTACTCTACAAAAATAGGCTAATGCTACATGCAAGTCAGGAATTTTGTTTGTAGGGGACTGGAGAGGAAAAAGGTGGTTAAATTTTTGCCAGCACACCACTGAGTAGACATCTTCTTTTTCTTTTTCATTGGGTCAGTATCTCTCACTCCCTATCTTCTGGAACTGCATCCTGTTTCTTTTAGGTACCCACTCTTTAACTCCATCAGGTAGTTTTAGTGAGGCTTCCAATTATACTGCCTCATCTCTTGATCACAGATATAAGAACATAACTGAGATTTGGCCAATCACAATTAGCCCTGCCCCTGACCATAATGATAAGGCCAAGCTGAACATATGACCTAGGCAAAGCCAATCAGTCCTTCCCTGAGGATTTTGTAAACGAATGCTAGGAATATTAAGTTTGTCTTTTTTTCTTTTTCTCCCTTGGAGTTTCTAAGCTGAGATGACGTAAACCTAAGACCATCTGTGGCTGTGCTTCCCCAATATACACATCACACATGAGAAGCCAGTATGTACCCATTACATGTGCCTGAGGCTAGAGACAGTGAACAGCAAAGAAAGGAATGAGACAGGGGACAACCTGGTGATATCATTGGAGCCCCCGGATCCATTCCCTGTTCACCTATGTTCTTTCCAGCTATATAGTCAATAGAATCCAGTTTTTGCTTAACCTGCTTTGAGTTGGGGTTCTCTCACTGCAATTAAACGGTCATGACGAACACTGTTTATTTAGAATTACCCGCTTCTTCTCTCTCATTGCGCTCTCTTTCTTGTTTTATCTATTGCATGTATGTATGTATTAATTGTATGTTGATACTTTAAAATTTCTCTAGAGAAAAATTTCATTCTGGAAAACCAGATGCAGTCATTCAGGAAATGCATAAATCTCTCTTAACTAGTACTTCCAAGGTTTTGCTGTCACCAAGGGGATTGGAGTAATAAAATACAGAGGTTTATCACCTTCAAACTCAAGCTCTGCCAAGAAGGAATAAGAGTCCAACACTATAATTCATTAGCTTTGCTTCAGAAGAAGAGCTGTATAATGGTGAAAATATCTCTTGAAATGAAGCCTTAACGTAAGGACTGGTCGGTTTGCTCTCTGGACAAAGTTATTTCTATAGAAGCTGAAGCCTGCTACATAACTTACAAGCAGAACTGTGATTAATTGGTATAATAAAGGGAGGAAATATAATTTAAAAAAGAGAAACAGAGAAAAGAAAAACAGGGAATAAAGACCAGAAACTTGTTTAACTCCTTGTGCTTTAGTCCTGTCTAACTGTTCCTATTTAAGAAATGGTGACATTCTGGGACTCGGCTTTGGCTTCTTCTATTGGTAGGCTGGGCTCTCAATAGAAAGAGCAGCCTTGTTAGCCATGGGTAAGTCCAAAAATTAAGGGTCAAAGTTATGCAGAAGTCTCTGTGCCCAGCCACCCTGATACTTCCTGAATAGGTCATGTGCTATATGGCTTTTGTGACAGTGATGGACATTACACTTAGGCTCAGTCACAGAGACCTCAGTCAGAAGCCTCCTGTGTCCTGTGTCAGTGGGGTTGCTAGTACAATTAGTGACACCTACCACCCAATGGGAACAGCAGAGTTATCTTCACCAGGCTGGTTCTGCCATATGATTTTTTATATTAGTCTTCCTTGCATAATCTCAAAGCTTTCAGACTTCCCAGGGATCCTGCAAGCTAGTCTATAGACCTTTAATGTTTTGTTTTCTACTGAAGTCAGCCAGAACCATTTCTTTAATTATACTTAAACATCTTGATTGACTCACTGAGGCAACACAGCACCAATGTCATGGGTTAGAAGACAGTGATAAGGTTTAATTCTAATGTGAGGGGCGAAGTTCAAAATAGAGGAGTAAGGTAAAGCATGAGGATGATAATCAATATGATTGAAATAACTGTGTATGGTGGGTATGGGGAAATATCGGAGGGACAATTTGTAAAGTATATGATTATCTAACCACTGTGCTGTACACTTGAAACTAACACACAATAATATTGAAATCATCAGAAGTCAGGCTGGGATGTGTGTGGGGGGGTTGCGTCTGGGTGTGCAGTCAAGCAGAAGCCCACGAGCAGCCAGCTGAAATCGTGCCTGCCTTAGGGAGTAGGTCAGATGGCTCAAAACTCTGGCTCACACTAGACATGCAGAGTGCTTAGGCCTTTCCAGACAATAGAAATTAGGAAATGAGAAGGCTTCATAGTAAATATGGCAATTTTTCCCAGAACTGATATTTTAGCTGGAAATATTGTGGTAATACATCTGTTGAACTTCAATGAGGCAAATAATAGGATAGTAAGGTCATATTACTCACCATGTACAACCTCCATTCCAAAACACTTTGCTCAGAGCAAAGCCATTCTAGAAGATATTACTGCATGTTTCCTATCTTGCAATAAGGTAAAAAAAAATGTAAATAATTTATATTTATGTGAAATGAACATTTCCTTGGAAAACATCCACTTATTTTCATCTCTCCTTGGATTATTTACATTTAAGTGAATTACAATCATAAAATAGTTACAAATCATTTACCTTTCTTATTAATATTTAACATTTAATAGCACTTTCTGATCAAATGATGCTTTTTCCAGCTTTTTATTTCTAATAACTTGATTCAGTTTTTCAGTCTAGCATCAGGCTCCTCTCCATCTTTTTCATGAATGGGATTTTTCCTAAGTGATCATCTACAGGCACTAGTATTTCATTTCTGGTTAGAGGATTTTTCTGCTCACCTTTAATGAACTGTGGTCATCTTTTTGTATGTTGCAGAGCAGGAGGTGATGGAGGTGATGAAAGTGGAACTAAGTCATCTGGTTTTAGGCATCCTGAGGGCAATGTGCTCTGACAGAGAGACATTTTCTCCAGGAAGGGGATGGGTCGTTTGCCTTAATAGCTTCTATTCTGTCCTGGGATTCTATAAGAGCATATGGATTGGAACAAGTATCATGAGTAAGGTATGGCGACTTTTGCACATGTTAGCTCCTCTGAGGTTGAGTGATGAACTTTTTCTCCCTGAGGTATATTCACCTCGGACCCTAGAGTTTTTTGCTCCTTGCTTGTCTGAAGGACAAGTTTAAGAGTAACAAAACTCCTGCCAACTAAAGAGGACCTCCAGGTCAAAATCTATTGTCCCTGAGAAAAAAATGACTCAGGGTCCCGGCAGCGAGGATGAAAACTTGAGTGGTGAGGAATCAGAGCGTGCTCTGAGAATAATCTGGAAAAGTGAACTATTTAGTGATTTACTTGATTAAAAGTAGCACAGAAATGTTCCCCTCTCTCCTCCTTATCCTATCTTTGTGTTTTACACGCTTACATGTCTCTTTCAGAACATTAGATGCTAAAGTAAAACAATGGCCAGCTATGTGGTGGTTCTCCAGATGAAAACTCCAGGCAGCAAAGCCCCACATTTCGCCCTGTGGGTCGCATCAGACCATCACGATTGTGCGCATGTACAAAGTACAACGTTCAGTAATCAACTCATGGTAAAGTCATAAAGGAAGCATTTGTTCCCAAAAGCTAGTATTCAAGTGAGATCGACCATAACGAAATATTGTCAGATATATGAGCTCAAGGATTTTTTCCTACCTCTCATGTTCCAGGTCTATTAAATAATTGATGCTCATAACTGGGTGCACAAAGGACCCATGAATATTCATGTGGTTGAACTGAAAGGTTGGGAACAGACCTTCTATGCATATGACAGTGTGTAACATAGAGCCATCCAGTGTGAACTTAATACCAAAGAAACAAATGATACTTTGCTAAGAATGTATCAATCTTAGCAAAGTATCGTCAAATATACTGGTATGCCTCTGACTCACAGGCAAAATATTGAAACAGCCTCAGGTCTCTGCTTTTGTTGACTGTATCTCCAATACCACTCACTCCAGAATCAATTGCAAAGGCTACTTATATCTATTTCCAGCTTTACAACAAGAACTCATGTACATAGTTGAGGCTATAGTAGGTGTTGGAGTAATGACTAAAGTTGTTTTTCAGTCCAAATTTTACTTGGGGGAATGTAAAAATGCCTATGCTTTTACTCATTTGTTTATTCTAAGTACATTATAGGACAGTGTCATAAAAAGAGATACAATGATGAAGTATGAATGGTCACTCCATTGTAGGTAGGTAGGGAGGTAGATAGGTAAATAAATAATAAAGAGTTAATCAGGTGAGACAGAAAAGGTCAACCATTGGCCTCAATGTGGTCAGTATAACAGGACCTGGTGGGAAGCACAGGCTAATATAAAGGCAATGCAGCATAGTGATTGAGGGTTTGGTTTAAGTTCCAACCCTGACTCTTCCATTTATGAACTGTAGTAACTTGAGGCAACTTCCCTGGCCACTCAGGGCATCAATTTCCACATCTGTGAAAGAGGAATAGTAATATTATTCACCTTACAAGTCCTTTTTGAGGAATCAATTAGAACAGCTCTTCCCAAAGTGGGATCTTCTCAAAGTATGGTCTTCTCAGAGTAGGGGTCCCTGAGGCTCTTTTAGGGGTTCTGTAAGATCAAATCTAGCTTTATTATAATGTGAAAAAATATTTATCTTTACACTCTCCTTTTATTTTTTATAACAATACTAAGATGTTAGAGGTCTTTTCTCTGTTAGTCTTTCATGTGTATGGTGGAGTTTTCAAGAGGCCTTCTGATATGTGATATCTCAGTAGACTGAATGCAGAAGATGGGAGAATCTCCTAAGGAGTATCTCCTTCTAAGTAAGACATGAAATGAATTTACAGAAATGTAAAATTTGTTTGTTTTGGAAAATACATTAAAAAGATTGTATTTATTTTTAGAGAGATAGGAAGAGAAGAACAAAGAGAGTAAGGGAAGCGTCAATTTGTGGTTGTCTCTCACATGCCTCCTACTGGGGACCTGGACTGCAACCCAGGAATGTGCCCTGGTTAGAAATTGAACCAGCAACCCTTTGGTTCGCAGGCCAGCACTCAATTCACTAAGCCATACCAGTGAGGGTGAAAATACACTATTTTTATTAAAAATATGTTTACATGTGTATAATAATTTGTATCTAAGTCATTATTTTTAAGTGAATGAATTCATAAATATTTTGAAATTATCTCAGGTTTAATTTCTATATTGCCAACATTGATCAATACAACCCATATAAACAGAAGCTCTTCGGTGTCCTCAAGGAAGAATAGAAAGGGGGCTGAAGAGCAAAAGATTTGATAACAACTACATTAGAACATACAGAAATTTTCTAAATGTTCGCTGTTAACTTCTACTGTTGGTACAAGTCCTAGAAGCTAGATAGTTTGTAGGGCGACTCTGTTTGGTGACTTGGGGCAAGTACAGTCAAGGAAACCTGAGGATCAAATGCCTAAACAGAATGTAAAATAGCTGGTCCATTCTGCATCTCTGGATCTAAGAGGTTACTAATAAGTTAACCTAGACACGGCCACATTTGCCACATTGCTTTCATTATGGTAGGATCGCAAATTGAGGTGCAAGATGATAGTGGCATCTGAGTAGCTGAAAGTCTTTGTGGAAAGATGAAACTTTCATATAAAACTGTAACTCATGGTATAGGACTACAAACCAGGGATAGCCTCAGCAAGGGGGTGATGGGAGGCAAAAAAGGGAGAAAAAAAAAAGCCCAGTAAGAGAGGATTCATAGGGGGTCTTCAATGGAAGAATTTGTGGTTATCTTTTAGAGTAAACATGTTCTTATATTTTAAAATTATACAAGCATTGCATGAATATATTTTCTGTGTACATATTCTAACAATTCTAAGTGGACTTTGGGGTGGGTAAAAAGTGAAATTGAATCTTTAGCTCTCTACCTAATCATCTTCTTTTATTCTGAGATAATTGCCATAAACAGTTTGGTAAATGTCTTTCCTGATTTTTTTTTCCTGACTATTAAATATAGAGAGAATAGTGACATTAAACTTGTACTTAACAAATGCCAGACATAGTTCTACCATTACCTAGACAACTCATACAGTCCTCATGAGTTCCTGTAAAATGTTTACTGTTATTATTCCTCTTTACCTGTGGGGGTGAGGGGAAAACCTGAGGCACAGAAAGGACAAGCAATTTGCCCGAGGTCACAAAGCTAGCTCATGACACAGTATGCTTCACCAGATAGAACGATTGACAGACAAACAGATAGGAAATTGCATAGAAACCTAGTTTCTAAAACATGTGTATCTTACACAAAGGGGATTGCATTGTACATGTTGCTGTAGGACTTGCTTCTTTCACTTCAGAGTAAAAATACAAAATTACTTTCTTTGACTTAATAGTTTCACAGTCTTTTTAATAGCTGTGTTATCAGCTTCATGAACATTATACACTGCTAGGATGCAAACAAGGTGGTGTTTAATCTTTCTCCTACCATATCCCATCTAATTCTCTTGTCTAGCCTTTTGATGACTCTAGGCCTGATCTCTCCGTAATTTCAACAAGAGCAAACTCACCATAGCCCAGCTTCAAGCTCCCATCTCCTCCCTCCTCCTTGCAGGCCTGTCTTGCAGAGGCTCCTGCTCCTTGGCTGATTAGGGCTGGGGTGGCGGGCTGCGCTGCTTGTGGTACTTCACATGCCTGGGAGTGCAGCCAGCGCTCGTGGGTGGTTGGAGCCTCCTGTGTGGCAGGTGTCCAAACACTAGCTTACCTAGGAGACATGCATGGGTTATTCTGGGCTCTCAGGGCCTAGGTGAGAAGCAGGAGGCTATAACTGAACACTTCTCATTAAGCTTGGAGTCCTTGAAGACCTTCTGATGTGAAAGCCTATCTCCCAGAGTCTTTCAATGAGCAGGGAAATGTCTCCTGTGAGAAATTAAACCCCTGTGCCGTGCTGGTTAACAGGGTGTAAATTTATACTACCCATGTGGGATGGGATGCCCAAACAAGAATCAATTAACGATAAATAGGAATCCAGAACCCCTGGAACTGTTCTACATATTTAACTCTCTAAGCCACCAACTACTTATCCCCTTTCTTCACTAATTTTGAAATGTCAAGGTGATCATAATAAATTCTTAAATATTCCATATATATGTGAATCTATTTCAAGATGCTTTTCTCCATTGTCTCTTGCTACACCAACACACTCTCTTACTTAATGTAATTTTGAGCATGCTTCAGTGTTAGGTTGGGAGGGTGATCTTTTATAGTTTCTTGTGTTTTGTATTTTTCTACATTATTTTCTACCTTTTAAGTTCTAGATTATGCATTCTCAATGGGAGCATCACTGCCAAGTTTATTCTTGGAGGTGGGTGGTAAAAACAACCTTACTTTTTAATGTATAAGTGCCTACAGATATGCATCCAGTACTTAAACAGACACGTTATCTGTGGTATTAATATTTCATGGGAGATGCAATTAGAAATTAAAAAGTCTCCTTAGGGGGGTAATAATATTAATAAAATAACAATGATAATTTAAAAAAATTAAAAGACACTGTTCTAGATGAACTTTGGAATTAGCTTGTCAATTTCTCCTGCTGATTTTTGCAAAGGAAGGCCCTGGAGACCAGAGAGATGACTTGACTTGACCTAGGTCACATTGCAAATTAGCAGCAGATCGGGGATGAACACCCACTCTTGACTTTTACTTCTAGATTCTTTTCACTGTACAGACGATTTTGATCTCTCTTGGCACCTGGAATATGAAATCTCTCCTAGGCCACCGAGCAGCTTGTGTGCAATGGACAGCCCTCGGCATGAGTACCCAGAACTTTGTCTCTTTATTCTGGAGAGGCCGTTTCTGCATCTTTGTGTGGCCACCTGGCTTCTGGTCTTTCCCTTTCTTTCCCCTCTTCCTTGACCCTCCTATCGTGCCTCAACAGTCAATAATGGCATTAAAGGAGACTCTTCATACAACAGCAGAGATCAGCATCCCACTGCCATAAAACCCGGGGCTTGGCCCCCGGCCTCTACAGAAACCCACCAGAAGTTCAGAAGAGAAGAAGGAGTCTGGGCTAGTTTATCAGGCTAAGAAATTCTAGGGAGTGAGAAAAGATGAAGATGGCAAGGGAAATAGAACAGGTCCACGGATAAGAGAAGAAAAACAAAACCAGGACAATTGCCGAAACTGGTTATATTATATCTTTCTCTGTATTTTTACATAATAAAAAGTAAGCAAAACCAACAAAAACTTTCATTTTTCATCAGATCAAAGGTTCTACTTTTTCACCATTTCACATTTCTGTATTTTTGCTGATCAGCGGTGAAGCAAGGGGTGTTTATCAATCTTTTTTCTGTTCTTTGACCTGCCTCCTCTCTAGGTGCCTCTGTTCCTTCTGACTCCTTCAGGGACAGAAATAGCAGGATAAGAAAATAAAGGAGAAAGGGGAAAAAGCTCTTTCACTTGGCAGGTGCTATCTGTAATTCTCTCTTGGCTATTGCCTACAGAACACTCTCTGGCTGGCCCCTAACAACTCCCCGCTGTGATAACCAGCCAGAGGTGGCCCAGTGATCCCCACCTCCTGGCATTCTCCCTTGTATAATTGCCTCCCACATTGCACCAGGGCTGGTATCGAACAGGAGAGAAATGATGATATATCAGTTCTGAGATTGGGTTATAAAGCACATAGCAGCTTCCATCTTGGCCTCTCCCTCTCCGTCATTATGTGCTCCAAGAAAAGTCAGCTGCCATGTTGTAAATAGAACTCTATAAAGAAGCCAACACACTGAGGAACTGAAACGCCTTCTAACAATTGTGTGTGTGAGATTAAATACAGATCCTAAAGGCCAGGCAAGTCATCAGTTGCCTGGAGCCCCAGTCTATAGCTTGAGTGCAACCTCGTGAGAGACGCTGAGCCGTAATATCCAGCCAATCTGCTCTCAGATTCAAGATCCTTAGAGGCTGTGTGAGAGATGAAATATTGGCTGTCTTATGTTGCTGAGTTTGGAGATAATATGTGACACAGCAGTAAATAACAAACACACTTCCTCAGCTCTGGCCCGAGCAGTACGTACCTAGGTTTGCTCTACCCCTGGAAGCAGTATTTTGGGGAATGGTTCCTTAAGTGCAGGTCTAACCTAGTTGCCCTCAGAAGTGTTCACTTAGTCCAAAGAAAACATGCCTCCTGGCCCTGCCCTCTGTGAAAATGCAGCTGCCTTGGACTGCAGCCTTCTCCTTCACCTTGACATTGTGGGGGGTAGAGATCACGTGCTGTTACCCCGAACTTCAAGAAACAATAATCTTCCAAGAATTGTCTGTCCTCTACTTTGAGAAACCTGTTGCAATTTGAGGCTGTTGCAACAAAGTCCCACAAACTTAACAGAAACTTATTTCCTTACAGTTCTGAGGGCATGATTCTAAAATCAATTGTCAGCAGCCTCATGTTACTTCCCAAGACTCTATGGGAGGAACTTTTCTCTTTAGCTTCTGCTAGCTCCAGGCAATTATTGGCTTAAGGCTGCATATCTTCCACACTTACCTCCATCTTCCCGTGGACTTCTCCTCTGTCTCTCTTAGTATCTCTTCCTCTCTGTCACTTGTAAGGGCACTTGTCATGGGATTTAGGGCTCCTCTGGGCAATCTAGGATGATCTCATCTCAAGAAACTTAATTACACCTGCAAAGATCCTTTTTCCAAAGAAGGTCACATTCACCAGTTCTGGGAAGGGGGTACAAAAAAGGCATATCTTTTTAGGGGTTACCATTTACCTGTAGCCTGGTAGTTCCTTCCTCTCAGCAGTCACCAGGTGGCAAGAAAAAGAAATATGCTGATTACTCTTGGATTGTCCTTAATGGTGTCCCCTCTTCCACTCTCAAATTTGTCCTGGTTGGGACAAGGTACATGAGCACCTGAAGTAAGGCTTTTTTGGCTAAATTTTAGCAAATCTCACATGTAGGTGTTTAGATCCTTTCTTTAAAATCTTTGGACATGGGGTACCAAATAATCTAAGAGATAGCCGATAAAAGTTGTATTTAACATACAATTAAACTTATTAATATTGATTTCCTGAAGAGTGAGTACCCCAGAGATTTGAGGGTGTACTCTAATTACATAGCATGTGCCATGAGAAAGAAGAAAAAGGAATAGAGGATGAATATTTCAGCGACCACATTTTTAAAAGGCAAGGCTGAAAAGGCATGTCCTGGAAATGAGTCATGAAGCTTGGGCAGAACTTTCACCCCAGAAGTCTTTTAGAACTGGGGTTTATACGAACAATGTTTCCCAAAAATCCAGCCCTCCCAGGAAAGGACTGGTTATCTGGGTCCCTAAAGGTGGGGTCACTAAATTCCACACATGTTGCCCAAACTTAAGGATCAGCTAATAGCCAGCCTACACGTAGGGGCAGGGACAACTCCAGCAGCCAAGGCTGTGGCCAGGCCAGCCACAGGTGCAATCTGTGGGAAAGCTCGCCTCAGTGGACCGACTGATTTCCCGCATGACTATGAGACACTTCATTTCCAAACACCAACATGGGTGGATCACCCCCAGTGAGAGAAAAAGGAGCATATTCAGTGTTCCTCAACAGATGGATCCTTGTGTTCATTATTTGTTCACTCATTTGTATTTGCATATCAAACTTTACTCTCTGCTCTATTCCAATCACCTAGGGAAAAAATTGTTGGGTCATTAGGTCTGTTTCTTCCTCTGTTGAGTATAAGTGCCATACACTTTCCATGGCTTTTAACTATTTGGGGGAAACAATCACCTCTTCAGCTGGCTAATTATTACTCACCCTCCAGACATTAACTTAAATGTCGCTTCTTCCAATGCTTAGTTTTGTTCTGACAACCCCTCATCCACCCCTCCTAGGTTAGGGTAGTTGCCCAGTTTCTGTACTCCTTTTGCCACAAGATAACCATGCTTTAGCTTAGCATAGTACTTGGCACTTAAGTGCTCAATAAATGAATATAATAGAAATAATATTAATAATTGCTATTGTTACTGCTATCATTGTTAGCTAAAATTCCTGACCTCTGACGAGATCATGTTTATTATATGATAACACCTGTGATTTTATTTTTAGGTCAGATAAATTATTTGATTATTGTGTCATATCTCATTTTAAAATAATGCAAGGTAGTTGTGAATGTGCTGTCTGAATTTTTTGCAGCATTATTTATAAAAGCAAAATACAAACAACAGAAAACCTGGAAACAATCTAAATGTTAGAAAAAAAGAAGGCTTAAAAAAGTTACAGTATACACGTGCACAAATGCCATGTATTCATTGACAATAATGCTGTAGAAGTAAATTTGATTATGTATAATGTAATCTCATTTTGTAAAACCATACATAATTGTTTATATTTGTGGATATTACGCCAAAATGTTAACAATAATTTTCCTTAAGTGTTAAAATTGTTCTTTTTACATTGTTTCTGGTAAAGTTTTTAAACAAGTCAATCTTCATGAAATCTGGAGTATGTGATGTAGTGTTTGAGAAAATACATGATGCGGTCCAAGAATCACTGATGTAGACTAAGCCATTCACTACATCCACTTGTGCATAATTGATTTAAGTGTTTAAATCATTACTATTGGTAAGATAACAAATTGCTTCATTGCTGACCGTTCATGCTAACTTGTTATAGGCTCTGTGGAATTAAAACGCTTACATCAATTGCATATGACCTCAGACTCTGAAGTGTGCTAAAGTGAGCAAAAGTAGGACCTTCTGCAGAAACATGCTTCCCTTAATACAAGATGAGATATGGACCTTGACTTGAACTAGAAGCACATAGGGGTATCCATAGAAGCATTATCCAGTATCAGGTCCAAACGAGGAGGCAAAGGGGAAAAACTTACAAAATGAATTGGATATGAATTATTGGACTTCCAAAGGGATTAAACCCACTGTAATGATTTTTATTTACTCTTGCAAAAACAATAAAAGTGCCAAATCTTATTCTGGTCTGTACAGATAATGCAGGATAAATACTCCAGAGTCTTCCTGAAACTCTTGGTAGATTGCTTGATAATGGGCACCTTTGTGATTGAAACACTGTGGGAGTCTGCTTTAAAAAAGCGACAAACATGCTAACATTTAGAATAATCACCTGGAGTTGGTTTTAGTCATTCAAGAAGTAGCTCATCATTTGGCTCCCACTAAGAACACTAAGTGATATAATATAATGATGGGAAATATATTTTATGTAACTTAGACAAAAGTGGTTTGCACATCAAGCATACTATTCATGTAAAGTCTCAATTTAGAGCAATCATGTAAATAGTCAAATGCACAGTAATTGTACTTTAATCTGGACAGTTGACTGTCCTTCAATCATTGAAAGTCATTTTGATAATATAAGTTGACAAAAAGTGTTGAGATGCAATTCAACTTTTCATTTGCTTATATTGTAATAAATGGCAAAAGAATGTTCACTTTGATTGTTAGGAAAAAACAGTACTTTAAAAACTAATAATTCAAAGCAAATTAATTAATTATTCTTATTATAAAGTCAATGGAACTATTTCTTCACTCGTCATCTATTTTGTGTATTTCCAGCCAGACGAAAATTTTGGTAAGAAAATCCAGGGTTTAGATAAATTCACGATTTTAGAAATCACTGAATTCTAACTTTGGTTTTGTCTTGGACATGCCCTGGCTTGTACAAATATAGGGGCCAACCTGGACCTTAGTTTCCCACTGGCAAGGAAAAAACAATGTGTACTTGCAATATGTTTTTCAATCATAGAAAAGTTGTTACAATTATACAGACAAAGAAGGTACTACTTATACTGGTACTGTGAGTTTTTCCATGTAAATTAAGAATATTTCATTTCTAAAATTTTTCTTGTGAAATTGAATTACATTTTATAGTTCTGGAACTTACCTGTTTCTCTCCATTTATTAATTCACTGGTTCATATTTATATTAACATGGTGGGTACCTATCATCTGCCAGGTCCTGTTCTGACAACCAAGATCAAAGATGAAAGAGCAAGACAAGTCACTGCTCAACTGAATGTACATTCTAATAAGGAGAGACCGGGAATAAGTACACAGCGGAGCTAATTTCAGGTAGTTGATAAGAAGATCAGACAGGGAGACAAGACAATGTTCAGACAACCTGGAATTGAGAATGATCAGAGAAGACATCTCTTCAGAAGGGACACTGGAACTAAACCGTAAGAAGCCAGTCATGAGATCTGTGGAAGAGATTTTTTGGCAGAAGCAAAGAGCCAATGCTAAGATCCCAAGGCCGGAATGGCCGTGTGGAGTATCAGAACCTTAGGTGACTGTGTCGGAAGCCTAATTAGTAGGGGAATGTTGAGGCAGGTTTGGAATGGGAGGGCTGGAGGCTGGGTTTCTGAGCACAGCAGAGGACAACTGAAGGCCTTTAAGCAACAGTGATCAAGGATCAAATGATCCTTCTAAAAATATTTGTCCAATGGATAGTCAATGGATAGTTTTCCATTTACTTCAGAAAAAATATATATGAAGAGATGTTGTCCCCATCATTTGGTAGTATCAAATTGCTAGAATAGCATTTGTAAACTAATTAATCTTTAAAACACATTCAAATGGTCCCAATATATTCCAAAAAATTCCCATCTCTTAAAGGTCTCTTTACATTGCAGAAAATCATGCTTGTACTTGTTAAAATGTGCTTTATGGTCTCAAAATACTGGGTTAAAGCATTTCTTTAAATGAGCTGCCATAAATTAGATGGTCTGAATACTGCAGATTACTCCATAATTTGTTTTCTGCCAAATAGATAATGCATTCAGCACATCATATTTATTAGAGCTGCTAAACTTCTACCCTTTGCTCTCTAATTAGGTTTTTCTTGTTACTATGTGTTTCAGAAAATATGTCTGTTTCAGGCCTTATCCCTAATGAGCCCCAGCTGGGGGAGGATTGGAGCTGCCTCAAGCAGCAGTGGGTTTAACCTTTGCTCAATCGTGCTCATTTGGATTACTCAGCCCGAGGGGTCTGCTGTTGAATGGGAGGGTCCTGCCAAGATGGGCTTGGCTACCTTTGTGTAACATGCCTGCCGTTTACTTCATTCTGCCCTATTTGTCATGGTGGCTGAGGGATGTTTCAATCAGCAACATCTAGAAAGTGACTTAAGAAACTCCTTGTTGATCAGTTACTCATTGTGAGACACATGCAGGGTTAGTTAAGTGGAGACCAGCTTGGTTACTGGCCAGGTCTTCTGTTTTTAAAGACACAGTTGGAATTTTACTTTGTCTCTGCCTGAAGCTGCTTTTAATTCAGATCAACACTAAGCTGCCAGGAATATAATTGCTGGGCCTTTATTGGTGGTTTTTCCTTTCATATAATAAAAATTCATCAAATATGCTTCATTGGCATTCGGGTTGGGAAGAACATATGAGGAGATTCTGGGAACTAGTTATGTGTGACTTCTTTACCTGCGAGGGAATTATATTGTGTTCACTTTATATTTATTCATCAGGCCAGACATAGATGTTTTGTATACTTTTAGGTATATGTGTTTGTCTCACATTAAAAAAAATGTGATTCACTTGTACGTGTGCATCTCTATTAAGACAAAGAGGGTATAACAGAGATGCTGCCTTTTCCCCAGATTGAGATCAAGTCTCATCTACTCTAAATCTGTTGCTGACTTCACTCACCTATGATCCCACCATCTCAAGGATTTGGAGTGTGTACTATATACTTTTCTTTCCCCCATTAATTATCTTCATTTTTGTTCTGTTTGTTATTATTTTATGTGGATTTTTTTTTCTTCCAAAATTATTCACTTCGGAAGGCACAGATTAGAGTTCATCTCTTACACTTTTTATCTTTGTTGAAAACTTTTTAGGCATTTAAGAAATACTTGTTGATTAAACCTCGAAGATTTTGAATTATTGTGTTTCCTTTCCTCAGTAATAGGACCTAAAGCTAACAAATCAGATTAGAGATATTTGTTTTGGTTTTGTTGTTAAGAAAAAAAGGAGCAATACTGAGTAGTAGTCAAGAACATGGCTCTAGAGTCTCACAGGCTTGGACTCAAATTCCTATTCCAACGTTTGCTAATTGTACATCTTTGGAAGAGCGAGGATTTAGTTTCTTATCTTAAAATTAAAAAAATACCCACTTGATGTTTTTGTAAGAATAAAGATAATGCATCTGGAGCATTTAGAAAGCCACCTGGCACATTGTAAGCGTTCCACAAATGTAAGCTATTATTATGATTATGAGTATTATTACTACAACCTAAACAACTTCAGTGTTAACCTGTAGTCAATTACTTATCTCAACCACATAAGCTTTGACTCTAAAAACTCGAAGACCACTAGGGCTGTTTAAAGTTTTAATATGTCAAGTTTGGGCAAATACTTGAAAAAGAAATAAAGTCAAGTGTATAGCCATACATTTACCCACTTAAATGGATTTTTTTAGAAAAAAATTGATGGACACCATTAAAACACACTGTAGTCACAGATGCCGACTTAGCACACAGAATTCAGTGTCAAGCGGTCTGAATGGACCTCTTCCAAGAGGACATCGTTACCAAGTCCCCCAGAAGGATCTCATTATCTTGCAGTTTCACCTATAATGAAATTGTGTCACCGACTCCCCCCGGAGCAAAGCATCAAGGCTCCGGGGGTGATGATTTGTGTTGGCATCTCTTTCCTCTTCGTGTGCCATATGAGATTAATTATACCCATCTATTTGCATTATGGATACTGTTTTACCACTTATACATTATAAGACAGAGCACTTTGAGTAATAAAAGCTACCACTTATGGAATCGGGGCTGGAGGTGGTATAACTCAGCCAAGACCTAGGAATTTCACTCGAGGAAAGCGAAATTCAGCAGTCGGCACCATCTGCCATATGAACCATCCACCATGCCAACATTCCAGCAAAAAATTGGGGTTTCTCATCTCAACTCTTGATCCTTTTCCAGACACTAAACTCTGACCATTTAACAATTTTCTGCTGCTTACCACTTACATGTGCCTTCAGACAACCTCTCAATGGCTTATTTCCTTTGTGTCTGTTATCTTGCCTTCCCTCTTCTTCTGCATACAGTTTTATTCCCACCCAGCTTAGGTCTTCACCTTCTCTGTTTAGCTTTATCCCTGAGTAATGGGCAAGCTGGTTAGGATCCAAATGGTATTCCCTGCTGGGATCTCAATGTGTCTGAATATTCTGGAGACTGTGGGGAAACTGGTTCTTGCTGAAGTTTATTTTATGAGAATTCATTCTAAGGGATGGAAAAGTCAGCACCTAGCTAGGAATAATCCTAAATCAATTCCTTCCTTCCTTCCTTCCTTCATTCATTCAATCATCCAGGGGCTGGAGTGACCTTAGGTCATACCCCATCTAATAACCCTGAAAACATGTCGATAGGTGATAAGTGGTCATCTAGTTTCCGCTTAAACATCTGCAATGTCAACCAACTAACTAGTTAAGCATATATAATGTGGCATTGTCTTCCATTGTTTTACTGGCAGTTGAGGAAGTGTGTGGCAGAGAGAAAGGTGTTAATGGTAGTCATCACCTGGTGAGAGGTAGGACTTCCATAGAGGTCACCATGTCTCAGAATCTATCCTTCTCCCTTAAAGGCTGTTGGACTGTTAAGAGACTGCAGGTATTTCAGGAGAGTTAGTTCCCAGGATGATGTTCAAATAACGCTAATCTCAATGCTCCAGAGTCTCAGGCAGAAACCGGAACACCAATTTGTTAACATGCAACAGCACACTTAAAAGGCACAGGAAACTCTCCCCATTGTCATTTTTATGTAAGGCCAAATTATAATCAGACATTACTTTGTTAATTAACTAAGATAAACTGCCATTAGAAATCAGAAACAACTCAGAGTTCACATGCTCAATGTGTATTTCTCTGTCAGCAGACCCACATAGGAAGCGGAATTCTGATCAGAAATTTGGTGTGGTTTCAGCACAAGGGATGGTAGGTGACCTGAAAGTCTAATGGCTTAGGCTAAGGTTTAACAGAAGGGGAAAAGGGAGCGGGCTATTCTTGGTAAGGAGGATCTTGCCAGGGGGACTTGCATTCGCCACCCATGCTGGTGAAGGCTTAGCTGACACCCGAAGCCTGGATGCTGGGACTTCTACCTCCCTTACTCTTCAATTGTTGTTTCTGCTTCCATGGCGGAGCACACCCACCTTCATTTGTTGAATATGTTCATATTTTCAATCAAGTTAGAGTTAGTTCTGCTGGCCTCAGATTTCAAGTCACTGCAATAGGAAACTTCCCTGGCATTAAGATAAATTTAGTTCTTTACTGCACTGCCTTATTAATCTGCCATTTTCACAGTTTGTAATAGTACATCTACTTGTGTTTTTGTCTATTGTTTGTCTCCCCCTTAGGCTTCCTAATTTGCTTGTCTGTGATATGACCCATTATGTGTTGATCTTAAAATTTATCTGCCAGAAAGCAATGCATCCTCACTTCCAAGTGGAGCATGGGGCAGATGAGAACAGTGAGGCCATCCAAGTAACCACTGAGTATCCTCTAAGTGACGCTCATGTTCATGATCATTGCTGGCTTTTTTTTTTTTAATCCCCCTTAAAATCTCTGTGTATTGTTGGAATTATTTGCCTGGCCTCCGTGGCTCTACACTATGATTTTTCTTCATAACTTTCTCTTTATTCTTTCTTTTTCCCAACCACCTTCAAAAGCCTTTATTGTGGTTTCTGTGAGAAGGAACTGGTGAAGCAGAGTGAGCAAGTTTAGGATTGGCTGGGCTGAATCAAGTCGGCAGGCTCTGGGGCATAGGGACTGTCCCGGCCCCGGCGATTAGGGCAGGCAGATAGTGGCCTGGAATGTGGCAGTAGATAAAGGAAGGCTGGGGTGTGGGGTCTGCATTGGTTTGCTTGTATTTATAAAGTGTTTACATCTCTAGGAGTTGGCTGACCCTGGAGAAGACAGCCTCCCCAGGGTCAGCAATGCCGCAGATGTCAGAGCCTCAGAACACAGAAAATAAGAGATGTGGCGCATGCACTGTCCATGTCAGGACAGGCTATAAGCTATGCTGCAGTAACACAAATCCAAAACTTCTTTATTTTTCACTTGCAATGTTTGCTGTGGGCCTGGTCAGCTCTTTACAAGAGCTTGCCTCCATGTGGTAGCTAAATGGTCCATACTCCTTCCATCATGACACTCTGCTGCCTTCATTTAAGGTCTTTGGGCTCACGGTGACAGAAAAGAGAGATCCTAGAGGACTATATAACCTTTCTCTATGGCTCTGGCCCCGGAGAGCACATGTCACTTCTGCTTACAGTCTATTCACTAGAGTTCCTCATGGTCCTAACTGGACACGGAAATGGGCTGTATGGCTTCCCATCTGTCTGGGGGGTCAGGGCAGATGCTGCTGTCGAGGTGGCCAGAGGGCCATCAAAGCCAGGGGTTGGATGGAGGGCATGCCTAAGCCTAAAAACAGCAGCATCCTCAAGCACCTTTGAGTTAAGACCGCCGGAGCAAGGCACATGCTGCTCCAGACACTGACCGGCACTAGGGCACAGACAGCTAAGGCTGTTGTCCGGAGGCTGGAAGTGGTAGATGGGGCTGATCTCACCTGGAGGTCAGCGGGAGCCAGAGAGAACTGGACAGGCAGCTCTAGGGCAGGAGCACACTTACTCTGGACCTTTTCCTGTAGCCAAGGTGCCAGGTGGGAAAAAGAATGTGAGGGGATAAGCAATTGACAAAACTGAGCATTTACCCTGAAGAGACTGAGTTCTCCCTGAGAGACTAGGTATCAAGTCATAAATGAACCTAGGTACACTAAATGGGTGTAGATATTTTTTTCCATTCTCAAGCAGAAATATAGGCTCCACAAGTAAGCTGGGTTCTTTGGTAAAGAGTGAAAGAAAGTGATATTTATATACCGTAATGTGTGACTATAACATTTAAACCTCCCTTCATGTGTCTAGTTTAATTTTCATTTACTATAAATTAGTTGCCTTTTTTTTTGCCCAAAATTAGGTTGTAAGTGGGGTCACCTACATTTGTGTATATTAACCCTACATTTCAGCCAATCACAAGTATTAAACCATTTTCATTTGACAAATATACACTGAGCACCAATTATGCTGCCTAAAACTGTGTGACACTCTAAGGATACAGTAATAAACAGGACAGACCAGTTCCCTGCAGTTACAAAGCTTATGGTCTACAAGGGGCATTTCTTAAAAAAAAATTGCCCACATAATATATTAATTATGGTTGTCACAAATGCTATAAAGGAGGAGCTCACAATGCAACAAGGCATATGACAAAAGAGGGTATTGCACCTTCCAGCTTCTGACCTCTTCTGCCACCTTTCCATTTCCTTGTTTTCCTATATTACAATCCTCAAGCAGCCTTTCACGCAAACTCAAATGTCCCTCTGGAATGTGGTCTTCCCCGTCACTTTAGTAGGAAGCAGCTTCCTTCTCTTTGCATCCAGTGGTACATCAGCTACCACCTTCCTCTTCTGACATTGACCTTAGATTGCTTTTATAAGGGGGTTTCCAAAAATGTCCCTACATGGAGCAGTCCTTGAGGGCAGGGACCCGTCTCTCGCTTCCCTTTTCAAACCTCCTTAAATCTATTATAATGCCTTCCAAATAAACATTTAAAATAAATATTTGCTGAATAAGTAAATCACATTCAAATCTAAATCAGACAATTTTGTCTCTTAGGTATCAAAAGTTCAATTCAGTAATGCTAATGTTGTTTATTGTTGCATTAATAATATATGCCAAATATTGGATATACAAGATGTGAAAAAATAGAAAACATTTCTTTTAAAAAGCAAGATTTGATGGAGATATAACAGTTTAAAATTAAGGTTATTTTCTTATTTTTTCACATTGTATATTTAAAAATTTATATACACATGTAGTAAATAATGTCAACAGGACATTAGGATATACAAAGAAAAGCAAGCTTTCTTCATTCCCTAGGCTGTCATTCAAGTTCTTTTTATCCAGAGGATCTCGTGAAGCACCTTGTGAATGGTATTATTACTCTCTTAATATTACAGATAAGGGACCTACATGGCTCCCAGAACTTAGTGATTGGAGCAAGGTTGCACAGTCAAGTCATAAAGAGCTGCACCTTACTTAGATTCTCTCACCTAAATGACTTCTTACAAGAAAAAGACTCTTCTTTGTCAATTTTCTTTCATTCATTCATTCATTCATTCATTCATTCCTCTATGAACCAGACGCTGTATTAGATGCTGTAGTGACAGTGGAGAGCCAAAAGCAGATTCAGCCTATCCCATTATTAAGAGTCTGGCTCTGTGGTTTGAGAGGTGGCATGTAAATAAGTAAAGAGCACCCAAATGAGAACAAGCCAAAGCTATTGAGTTACAGAGTACCAGGACAAGGGAGTTAGCTACCATCACTTATATTTTGTCAGAGACTCAAAGGCAGGCGGAGGAGTTGGGGAGCTTTATAATGGGGAGAAAAGAAAGGTGCAAGGTGCACTGTGATTGGAGGCTGCTGCTGTGGGGAGGTGGTAGGAAGGCTACCTAGAAGTAGGGTGTCCCATGTGATTGGTTGGGATGCGTATTTGGTTTGCTCCTGTTGGTCCTAGGTTGGAAGCTGCAGCAAAAATTAGAGAAGCTGTTAGTTACTCACCAACTTCTGGATATTTAGGGATCCCGGTTACAGGGATGATTGTTTGGCTTGATGGACTAGTTGCTTCAGAAAACAGTTTGACTTTTTGGATTGGTTACTGTAGACAGGTTGTCCTCCTGGGCTGATTGCTACTGGTTGTACGTCAGAGTTCTATTTTTATATGTAATCTGGCCATTGTCTGTTTGTATATTCATTTTCTCAGGGATATTTGACAGGTTTTCTTGCTTCCCAACCACAAATAAGTATTTCCTGTAAGTTAATTCTAACTTGACAATGGAGCTCTCAAACACATTTTTCTCCAAAGAGCCAATAAATGCCTAATAGCTATCTTTTAATGATCATTCAATACATGTCAGGCTAAGCCTGATAGATATGGTTTCTCATTCAGTCCTCACAATGACCCTATGATGTAGATGTTGTTAGTGTTCCCTCTTACAGATGAGAATACTGAGGCATAGCGGGGTTAAGAACCTTGCCCCGCAAGGTCCTCTAGCTTGGAGGTGGAGCATCATGGATTTTCATGAAGATGGTTTGACTCTAAACATTCTGATTTTAATCAATGTACTGTTGTCTCTATGATATCCTTTCCCAAGATGTTTCTCAGTTAATAATAATTCTTTTCTTATAAAATCAGAGTATGTTTATGGTCACCCATGCTATTGCAAGGGTGAAGGACAGGACCAGAATCAGCAGGACCTCTGAGGACAAAATAAATGGAAGGCTCCCTTAGGAGTATAAAGGTCAAGTGTAAACACCAAGGGGCTTTCGTGGAAGGCACAGCCGTTCTGATGAAGAGCTCATATTTGAGGTTGGTTGTTCATGGTCAAGGGCAGCTTATGGTTTTTTGTTTGTTTTTTAATCCCTGAAAAATCTGTAGTCCAAAGTAGAGTGTGTGTGTGTAACAGTTTTAGGTGCCATACAGACAGCAGCACGATGGCATGGCCCCTCCATCACTGCCTTCCCGATGGCGTGGGGAGCCCTGTGTTCTGCCACTTACCGCCGTTTTATACCTTTTATTTTTATGACCTTTTTTGCTTCCTAGGCTTTGCAAGGGGGTTGACTAAGCACAAATCTTTGCACATATTGGGTGTTCAGTACATTTGGTTCTTGTACTAAAAAAAAAGGAATAAAAATTATTGTAATTTTTCTCTCCTAAAAGACAATGCTTTAGAATCTTGGAAAACTAAATTACAAATTAGGTCAACAGTTTGTCCTGAAAGGGCATTTTTTCATACATTTATAGCTTATGAAGTGAAATAAACAGCTTCTTTAGATACCATGGATAATATTGTTTCCCAATGATTCACTCTCATTTTCTTTCTTATAATGAAAATTCCAACATTGTTGAGATCATATAAATGTGTTCGCTACTTTAGAGTAATCTTAACATTGTCCAACAATGTTGCTCAAGGATTGTATTGCCTCCATTTATCTTAAAGCAGCTCTAATAACAAAGCATAACTATTATCAAGGTATGATTGTACAGTAGGCTTTTGATGTCTCTGTTACATCATAGTCTTAACATCACACTTGTTAAGAAAGGACAGGAAGCCTTGTTCCTCCCATGAAACTAGCAAGGCTCTTGAGAACCTTCATTAACTCTCATAAGGCACTGATGTTCTGTTTAGTAAATCACTGTACCTGTGTACCAAGTAGTATGATCTTTTTTAAAATTTTATTTTTATTTACAATTTATATTCATTATTATTTTGTATTACTTTCAGGTATACATCATAGTGGTTAGACTCATATACTTTACAAAGTGTTCTACCCAATATTTTAAGCACCCACCTGGCACCATACATAGTTATTACAGTATTACTGGCTGTATTCCCCATGCTGTGCATTCTCATGACTATTTTCTAACTACCAATTTGTACTTCTGAATTCCTTCACCTTTTTTTACCCAGTCTTCCAATCTCCCTCCTCTCTGGAAAACCATCAGTCTATTCTCTGTATCTATGAATCTGTTTCCATTTTGTTTCTTTGCTTATTTTGTCCTTTAGATTCCACATATGAGTGAAATCACATGGTATTTGTCATTCTCGGACTGACTTATTTCTTTTGGGTCCATCCATGCTGTCACAAATGGTAAGATTTCATTCTTTTTTATGGCTGAATAGTATTCCATTGTAAATATATACCACAGCTTTTTTATTCACTTGTCTATTGATGGGCACTTGGGTTGCTTCCATTTATTGGCTATTATAAGACTAATTTGAAAGGACATATGCACCTCTAAGGAATGTGCTCTTTAAAGGGCCCACTGGAACCAAATTCTTAGGCCAGGAAATCTTGCCATGAAGTGATTGAAGACTGAAGATTGGTCAGACTGTGGTGTTTCTCTGAAGAAGATGGGCCACCGCATTTGTATCTATCATATCTGTGCAGTGGGCCTGAGCTGAAAGTGAAACCATGCCTTTGTGAAAGCGTAATAAGAGTGTTTTTCTCAATTCACAAGTTGGCCATCGTGACCCACCTTCAGTGGGTCATGAGTCTCACTTACTTATCTGTTATCTCGCTCACTCATCCCTCCTATGACCAATAACCAACTTTTTCATGACGATTTCCCAAGGATCAACCTGTAGAGAAGTGCTTACTTTCCATCCAAGACAACATTTCTGAGCCTGGCTAAGGTGACCATCACCAATGCAAGTACTTGAGCTTATTCTCCACGGTGGATCCTGTGCTGGCTGTTCCTCTGCAAGGCGTCTAAGTCAGCTTAGGTCACCTACACACCACACACCTGATCTGTTCTCCTTTTAATCCCACATCCATTCCCGTCCAGCTTTTTGGTTCTCTTTCTCAATCCATCCTCAATTCTTGACTCTCTCTGTTGATTTAGCATTTGGACTTTCTCCAACAGGTTTGGCTATTCCTCTTGCTTGGAAAATATAATAGAAAACCTACCTTTTGTTTTGCAACCATAGAAACCAATGTTAATGCTAGCCATTTAATATCTATGTTAACAAGAACAGCCACTTCTGGGAGGAGAGGACACAGAGCCCATAGGTCAAATTGAAGTATAAAGGCCAAGGATAGTATGAAATTTCTATGCAAGTCTCCATATGGAACATTAAAATATGATAAGGATTTGGTACTTATTTCCTTTAATGTTGTGTTGTAGCTGTGAAGCTCTAAAACCTGTAACTAGCATTTTAATCAATGTGAGAAATGGGGTATAACCATTCTAGACTAGTCTAAAACTCCTTGAGATCTAGAAAGGATACCTATTTTGCAATAAGCTTTTTGAAAGCCTTTTTCAATGCCTAACTTATAGAATTAATGTCTTGCAAAGCATTGCCTTATTTTAGCATTTTTATCCAATAATAATAAGATTTCACGCAGATGAAAGATGGAGAAACACATTTCTGATTGTTGACTCAGCACTCTTATAACCTAACACCAATTTAATATGCAATTAGCACAATTAAGCTGCTTTTCATCGATTAAACCTACTGCATGTAGAAGGTGGCTGCCTCATTAGAATGACAAAGTTTAGCCAAGGGATTCTGGGCTACACTGAGCAATGCCAATCTCTTCTTCCCCAACCTGTGCCCTACTTCTTGAGAATTTCATTTTCACCTTAATAGTGGTAGCCAGCATTCAAAAGAATTTTCTCTAAAATGGGTAATACTCAGAGATTACACTGGCTCTTTTAACTCCAAGAGGACTGTTCACACACCGGGTCAAGATCTGAAAGGGATTAAATGGGGTAAAGAATATAAGATGCTCTATGTAAATTTTATATATAGAAAAATGAATGAATGCACACATTAGACTTGGGCATCACTATTATGTAAATCCTGCTGAGCTCCAAGGTCCTACTCAAATCTCTACTCTGGAAAGAAGCTTCCAGTGAGGGCCAGCACTTCTCTGTCACTCCTGAGCCATGATTTGACATTTCACATGCATAACCTGTCATGTGACGTGCCTTTTTTCTAACCTCAATGGGCAGGTACCAGGTGCCCCCACAAAATAGGCACTTCATGTGTTTGTTGATCAATGGCTCTTGAAGAAATCCATTTGTCAGGATGGGAGACGCTTAGACAGCCAGATCTGGTATATCCACATCCTTCCAGCCCACCTCGCTTCTGCTTTCAGACTTGCTGACACCAACATCCCAGGGTAAGTTGTGAGCATCACTTTAGATAATGTATGTGGAAATTTGTTGTAAACTATAAACTACAAACTGATTAAGGCTGTTGAGTTACAATCCAAAGTCCAAAAATTTAGATGGTCCATCATCTACCTGTTAGGTAGAGCAGTATTTCTTTCCTCCAAAGGAGAGGAGGTAAAGAGGAATATGGTGTGCTCTGGGGCTCAGAAAACCTCAGTTCAAATTCTTGATTTTTCATTGGCTTTGGTCTAGCCTGAGCTTCAGTTTTTCCTCTGTAAAATTAAGCCATTGAACAGATTTATTTGTAAATTCTCTTCTGTTTCTGTAACTACGCAAATTTGTAACATAAAACTATCAACCCTTTTATTTATATTAAAGATGGCTGGACAAACAGGAAAAATATTCTATAGGAAACACACTGACTTTTTTTTATAGCTCTATTAGAATGAAGAACAAAGCAATTAGTTAATAAGATCACTTTGATTCCTCTTGTTACAGAAAGGTGGCAGGGGGTGAAAGGGAACATATAATGAATAAAATATGAGTATACATGAAATAAAATATGCCAATTCCTTACATTTAGATACTTGGCAGGCATTTTCTTCTTACAGTACATCTCAATTCAGACCAGCCATGTTTCAAGTCCTCAGTAGCCAGGTGTGCCCAGTGGCTACAATCCTGGACAGTGCTAATTCACTGTGGAATGGCTAGTTTATGGAAAGGAATTTGGGTTTTATTCTAAGTTGGATAGGAAGCCATTGGTGGATTGAAAGCTGGGGAAGTTGTATGTGTGAGTGTGTGTGTGTGTGAGGTGACATAATTTAATTTCATCTTCAAATCATCACTTAACAGATGTTTCATCAAGTATGAGTCTTACTATATACAAACAGTTAAAGAAGAAATATCTCCTTGATTTATTCCTTTACAGTCAAATTAAACCCAGTTCCAAACTCCACCTGCTGGGTTGAAAAAATATTTTTCCCAAACTATTATTGTGATTTCTCTTCCCTTCCATCTCTTTGGCACGTTTAACTGATGGATGAAGGTGGTATTTTTGTGGTGGTAGGTGAGTGGAGAGTTGCACAGTGCCGTAGTATTGGAGACCCTTCCAAACAGCAGTCCACACAGGCTGCTATGAGATACCCATTTCTGGAGCCAAAATATTCCCAGAAATCTGTGGCTTCCACACCACCCACAGCTTGGGCACATGACAGAGCAGGGGCCTAGGACCTGGTGCCCAGCCTGCTTTGCGCTGCTCGCAGGTGCCCTGCATGCTTCCCAGTGGTTCTTAAATTAATGAAATGCTCTGATTTCCCTCTCCTTCCTATGTCTGGGGACAATTTATTCCCTCGTTTCTCTATTTCTTCTCTCCTCCCCTTCCCAAAGAGTGCCTAGTATGATCTTTTCTTTCAATCACTCAGATTTCAAAAGAGACAGGAAAAAGGGTCGTCTTTAGCAGCCCTTGCATGTCTGAAGCAAAGAATTTGAATGGGCTTGACTACCTGCTCAGAACAAATGAATGAGACATAAAGGGGAATAGATGCAAATTAGTGCCTCAGTGATTACCCTGGCACACTAGCTATTATTATTGTCTAGAAGACCGTTAATTGGTTATTGAATATTTCTAAAAGTCTCTAACCTGGGTAGTCACATCAACCAGAAATATGACCTACATCTGGCTCTGCAAAAGCATCAAAAACAAAGAAATAATTTGCCAATGATTTATTCATGTCTAGTTTTCTTCATGTCTATGATCTTGCTCCTCAAAGTGAGATCTCTAAACTGACAGCATTAGCATCCCAGGCGCCACCACAGTCCTCGGAAGCAGAAGCCACATTTTAACAACGTCCCTGATTGAGTGATATGCACACTCAAGTGTGCACTGGTCTAAGGCACACTGGCTCTAATGTGGAGCTTATATTTATGGTTAGCCAGTGGCTCTTCCTGACAAATTAAGCATTGAAAGTAAGAACCAGGTGCCTGTGATATGTAAGATGCCAAGCTTAGGGACTGTGAGGATGCCTAATCATATGAAACAGTCTTTGCCCTCAAGGAGCTCATGGTCTAGATGGAAAAATAGGTTACAGACCCATGAAAACTGAATAAGGATCTAACTGAGTAGAAACAATAGCAGGTCAATGGGAGTTTATAACAGTCAGGTGCTTAGGGGACAGAGAGGTGAGATTTCAGACAAGTCTGAAAGAAAGGAAGGATTTATGTAGTGGTAGGGAGAATGAGGAGTTCTAAATTACATAACTCTTTTTGAATCTAAGGTCACAAAAAGAATAAAAGTGAGACAAAGAAAGTTTCCTCTAATAAAGAAGTTCAAGTCAAAGTCAGACCACACTACTGAGAAAAGCAATCAAGTACCTTTCTTTGTACACAAACCCAGGCATAGGATTAGGCAGATTCTAGAAGGTGACAGTTTGCTGACAGATTTCTCTTCTCCTTGAAGCATGTTTGGTGGCAGAGTGCTGGAAGATATCCTTGTAAGTACCAGCCTTGTGTACTTGCACATGGAGGGCACAGCTCAAATTTTGGACAACACTCACTCATTGTTTTCAACCCATGTGGGAAGTGTGTAGAGGCATGAAATGGAAAAGGTCATGGATATGCATATCATATTATTCTTAGCTAAAGTCTTCTACTCACTTCAACAGAAAAATCCAGAGAGGAATGCATGACACCTTTCTCCCAAATGAGATTGTTCAGATGGTCAAGGGATTAAAGACATTCGGTTGTCACAGTAAGTAAGGGTCCTAAGGTTGGAGCCATGCAGCAGACCAGAAAAAGATGCTATAATTTGTCCCCATTTATGGTCCTTGTCTTCCTTTAATACAAATAAAATATAATAAAGAGCCCCTACCTTTCATTGAACTCATAATCTTATTTCAGCATTTTAATGATTATTCTTTATGATTTGTAGGGGCCACAATACTCATAATACACAATTAGAGGTAAGATGCCCTTTCCAGGGTCAATGGCTCTATACAACTTTTGTAAATACGACTGGCATATTAGACTCTTATTATTTGATTAGCTTTGGCAATCAGGAGTTTAAGCTATAATTGAATCATGTCGAGTACATTTACATTGCACATGAATCCAAGAAAAGAATGTGATGAGTACACCAGAGTTTTAATTCAGGGTTATCTAATCGTTTTATTCTGAAATACAGCTTCTCTCATCTTGCTGGAACCCACACACTAAATTAGGGACTTCTAGCTGCCAGAATTCATTTGTGTTCTTGGATTTTCACTTTGAAAACTTCCAAAGGAGACCAGGAATCCTGCTGATAGCAGAATAAGCCTCAGCTATGAAAGTCAAACTGGTGATAAATATATTTAAAAAAAAAAACCCTAATCAGTCTTAATGAATACAAATAGTATAATGCTTGGAACAGGGGAGTCCAGGGTCATGTCCAGCATGTTTTGTGGGTGGAATTCAACAAGTTTTTTAAAAAGAGAGACTGTCGAGGTAAAGGGCCTCTGGTTACGGTGAACAGTAATGGTGGGGGGAGAGCATATGCAGCAACAGATTCATGCTGGTTTAATGTCTTTCAAGGTTAAGGCTTTAAAAAACTACCTTTCCTGTTCAAGGCAATGAGAGAAATTGAGTGCATGCACATAGATTAGTAAGTTCTTGGGTCAGACTTTTTAGCTTTGGGTCCTGGTATTTCCAGTTTGTTCTAACACTAGAAGAAAGGCTGGTTGTGTTGGATTTACTGAAAAACAGTATGTATGCTTCTCTGTCTTCACCAAGGAGGTTAATTTGTCTCTTTGTGACCCAGGTTTTCATCTGTTAGGTGAGAATGTAATAGCACTTCTGTCATATTAAAAGAATATATGTGAATATATTTATTATACATATCTTATCAGAATGTCTGGCATATATACAGTAAGCATCGATATTTGTTCTTATTGATATTGTTGCAATAATAATACTTATTATTGTTACTGTTGAGCTGTAAATGACCTGGTATTACAGGATAATAAATCAACAGCATGGTCTCATGGAACAAAATTGATTCTAAGTCTTTCATTTTCCTTAAAGTGTTAAAAATATAGAGTGATTGTTTTAACTGGGATAATTGCTTTGACCAAGGACCTTGAGCTGCCGGCTGTGAGTTAGAAATGTAAAGGCTTAGCCAGTGGGAAAAGTGGCAATGCAGCAGATACGCAAGGAAGGCCCCCCAGGAGAGGATGTCTAAAATGGTATCTTCAGGACACAGAGAAGTTAGCCAGGCAAAGGTGGATACAGAGGGCACGTGCAAAGGCCCAAAGGCAAGAGAAAGTATTGCCATTTTAGAGAGCGCAATTAGTTCAGTTTCACTGCAAGTGGTCGTGGGATAAGCGTGGTGAGAGAAGAGGCATGGGAAAAACAGGGAGGTCATTCCAAAGACTTTAGGTCAATCCTGAGGACAGTGGGAAGTGGCTGAAAGATTTTACACAGGGAAATAAGGGTGAGAGTCATGATCAAATCTGTGCATTTGAGCTCTCATTCTGCCACAATGTAGTAGATGGATTGGAGAAGATTAATATTGGAGGATATGAGTCTAGTTAGAAGACTGTCATTGTAATTCACACAAGTGATGTTGGTACCCTAAAATAAACACAGAGAAGTTTTGTCATCTCTTTATTGGAATTCAATGATATGCTTTAAGTGACAAAGTGAGAGGAAGGAATTGGAGAAAGAAAAAGACACAAAGAAACAGCACTTTAAATAATGTTAATAAAAGGATTGTGTGTTCCAGAGAAAGCACAGAATGGGAGATGTGACACTCTTGTTCCATCAGTTTCTGTGCATCTCATGGTACCAGCATCTCACCATGATAAATATTATTCTCATGTTCACATATGTATATTTTTTCACCCAATATGTCCCTTAAATACCAGTCAATGTCTTTATTTAGTGCTCAGCTGAAGAAACGGAAATTTACTCTAACACAAGAGAGAAAACTAACTGTTGGATTTTCTTAGAATCAGTATCTGTCTCCACTGAGCCACCTTCCTGTGGAATTCTCAAAGGTAATCATATCTGTACATGACTTACATCTTAACATCAACAGTTTGGAGACTAATCCTAAAGTGAGATACGAGTACCCTGCAGTGGCAATTGGAATAGAAAAAAATAAGGGAATTTGCCCGAGCTGGTGTGACTCAGTGGACTGAGTGCCGGTCTGTGAACCAAAGGGCTGCTGGTTCAATTCCCAGTGTAGGGCACATGCCTGGCCAGGTCCCCAGCAGGGGGTGTGTGAGATGCAACCATACATTGATGTTTCTCTCCCTCTCTTTCTCCCTCCCTTCCCCTCTCTAAAAATAAATAGGTAAAATATTACCCCCCCAAAAAAGGAGAAAAAAATAGGGGAATTGGAGACATACTTAATAGCTAGAACAGACAGCACCTTGCAAGAGGTAGAGAGGAGTCAGGTTGATGTCCGGGGTTCTGGCTTCCCAACAGCTTCCAACCCTCCCTTTCCATTCACTAATATCACCAAAAAAAAAGTAGAAAATTTTTCCTCTACACCTTTGGGTTCTGGACTTTTTAGAGACAATCTGGGTTTATCCTTGAAGAGCGATACTGGGAAAATAATGCTGTGGACTTATCTTTTCTCTCCTGTGTTTATTCAATGATAGGTTCAGATTTAACGAAACACAAAAGACAGACAAAATTGAAAAGCTGTGATTAGATTTCACCAATGGTTAAAAGGAGTCTGTGGAATTCCCAGAAATTAAGATACTCAGACCCTATAATCTACACAGGAGGTTCAAAGCAAGTAGACTCCTTGGAACTAAAAGAAATATAGTTGCCATTTGACAGGTGAATAAGCAGTGTGGCAATGAAAGGAAGAAAACTAGGGATTAGTTTAAACTCTGGGGAGGTAAATAATTTTCAGGGTTGACAGGCAGTCAAAGACAATCCAGGAAGATAGATGAGCCAAGATCAGTAAATCCTAGTGTAATCCTCATGCCAGAGGCTGTTCTGACATGGAAGACTGGTATATATTCTAGGAATTTATCACATTTGTTTGGTTAGAGCCTCCATCCAGAAACCTGCCTAAATGCACTCACTCTAGCTCTTGGAAAGGATGAATGAGGAGGAAATTGGGAGGGAGATTAGAAGGATGTATTTGTCTTGGTTCTCCAGGGAAACAGAACCAATAGGATGATGATTTATTTTAAGGAATTAGCTCACATGACTATGGAGGCTGAGAAGTCCGAGGATTTGCAGTCAGCAAGATGGAGACTCAGGAAAGTCAATGATATGGTTTCCGTCTGAGTCTGAAGGTCTGAGAACCAAGAGAGATGATGGTCCAAGTTCCCGTCTGTGTCTGAGACACAAAGCAGAAGACAGCTTTTCTTCAGTTTAAGGGCAGTCAGGCAAGAAGAGAGGAAGCTCTCTTTTACTCTACCTTTTTTGTTCTATTCAGGTTTTCAATGGCTTAGATGAGGCCCACCCACATGGGGGAGGGCAATTTGCTTTATTCAGTCTACCAATTCAAATGTTAATCTTATCCAGAAACACCTTTATAGGCACATCTGGAAATAACATGTAACCAAACATCTGAGCACTCTATGGGTCGAGTTGATATACAAAATCAACCCTCCCAGGGGCTTCAGGTTTTCTCGCTCTCAATTCAGATAGAATAGCTCTGATTGGATGGATCTTCCCTTGTAATTTCACTTGAAGAAAGGACTCTGGCTATAATGGAAAGTTTGCAGCATGCTTCCAGAGCTCCAGTCACTGAAGCACTTGCAGTGTCTATTGACAAAAATCCTCTTGCTCCCTTACTTGTTTTCATAATCCCTTAGATATACCAATGTTTGTTTTGTCCCCTTGAAGAATACCTATGAAGACTGTATATTTAAAAAAAAATACATTTTAAAAAGATTATATATTAAAAAAATAAAATAAAATAAAAGCATACCTACTTATTCCATGTAGCTCACTTGGATGAACAATTCCTGCCTTGCATGTTTCTCTGGGCTTCTCATGTTTTGCAATGCATCATCCCTGCATGACCTCAGGCTTCTTACAACAGGCAACTTCTCACCCAAAAGGCATCAGTTTGTCTCTTCAGTGTTCGCTGCAGAATTTACCCTTCAGGTTGCACTGTATTATGACATTATCACTTTTAATGATTACCCGGTTATGATTAAAGCCATCACAACTAGGATCAGGGGGTGACTAGAAGGTGGTGGGACTCACCAGTTCCTAGATCTTTCTTTGGAGCTCCTGCTTTAGGAAACAAAATAGGGTTCAGAATCAAAAGGCTTGAAGAGAAATCTTGGCCAAGCTCTCATTTTCCCACCATTTTGATTCCCATTAGTGTTGGGGAAATTTTTGTAAAACACTCACACAGGTATTTAGGAAGCTAAATAGAATGAACAACAGCTAAAATATGCTCCAATAGGATAGTGTTTCAAACAATTTCATGTGCTATAGCCATACAAAGGGAAGGTATTTTTGAAGAACAACAAAAAGTAATCATTTTCTATTATAAAATATATATATATTTATATATAAATATATATAAACCTGGGCATTACATTCATTTCAGTTTATGTATATTTAACTGAAATGAATATAATGCCCAGGTTGAATAAATTAAAAAAAACACTTAGAATAATGTAAATGAAAGGTTTGATAATAACAAGAGAAACAGGAGATGAGGAAAAATCACATTATTCAAATAAAGCATTACTTTAGTAAGCAGAGCATCTGACTCTGAGATGAAATATTTCTATAATGAGGAAAAATTGACCAATACAGGCTAAGAGTGAAGGTAAGTCAGAAAAATAGGACGTGAACGGAAAGAATGGAGGCATTGCCAATTACAAGGACAAACATCACCAGACGAAGACTTTCACTCTGCAGTTTTAGAGAGACACCAATGAATTCTTTTAAGGAACACTCATTTGAATCACTTATTCCACACATCTTTATCGAGGCCAACTAAGTGTTGTGACCAGAGTAGTAAGCCTTAAACAGAGATGCTGGCTTTTCCACTGGGAAATCAAAACTACTGAGAAAGACAGGTGGTAAAATAACTGTAGTACAGGGCTGAGTAGAAAATGCAATAGGCAGCATAACCGGGCGTGCTATAGGTGTGTGAGTGGGCAGGCAAACCAGAGAAAGGCTAGTTGAGCAGGTGGTATTTAACTAAAGGCTTGAGAGATAAAAGGGTTATGCCAGAAAAAACAAGAATTTTTCAATGAAAGAGCACTTAGAAAGAAAAGGCATGTGAATATGAATAGACAGCATTTTTTAGGGTACACGGAATAGTTTAGAATAAGTAAAACAAAAGGTTCATAGAGGCATACAGTGGTAAATGGAGCCAAGTTTAGTGATGCCTTTTTTGAGTGGATGTGATAGAAATGTGAATTAAACTCGTATAAGCAAAAAGAGGTTGTGGAAGGACACTAGTTATCCATTTCATGGACTGCTCATGTATAAGGGAGTGCATGGAAACCTCTGAGCCTCAGAAACCATGAGAAACTGTGTCTTGAGCCTCACAGCCACCTTATTTTCCTCTCTTTTCTCTCAAAATGGTGCCATTATACTTCAGACATTATGAGTCCAGGGAGCCACATAGTCATGGGTTTTCCATGGTACAGACTGGGGGTTGCTGACCCAGGTTGGGTCAGGAACCCACCTCAAACCGCTCAGCCTCATCAGGAATAAAGACAGACATTTCCTGGAAGAAGAAAGGGGTGGGGGGGAGGGGCACAGCACAGATAGCTCTACAAAGTTTCTACTGCATATGGGCAATGGCATATGGGGTTGAACATCATCAGCAACGTTCAAGTGTCTAGTTTACCCTCCAATTATTCTTTTTCTTGTCTTCTTTTCCTTTCTTCCTTAACTTGTGAACTTCCATCCAGTTTCCTTTTCTCTTGATCATCCTTTCTTCCTCTTCTTATGGCCTTTCCTTGTTTAGCAGCTCTTCTCTCTGGGAGGCCCTTTCTGGGTATTTTTCAAAGCACAAAGGCACCAGCTGAACTGTCCATATCAAAAGTGATCAGCCCTAAATTAGGATGCTACTTTCTTTTATTTATGTTTTTATTCATCATTTGTTCATTGACCTTTTGGCAGGAACAGTGGGAATAAAGAGATTTAAGAATAATAATAGCTTAAATGTATTTAGTGATCACCATATGCTAAATGCTTTAGCTATAGTATCTTCTTTAATCACACATAGTAACTCCACTTTTTTTTTCCAGCATAACCAAATGGTGTAGTTGGGATATAAACCTATGCTCTTTGACTCTCAAATCTTTGTGTATAACCACTAATCTGAAATGAGGAATAATATTTCTGTCCCAAACATGGTCATTGAATAGTAGACAAATGTTGTACAAAGTAATAAACACTGTGACATTGCTAAGCATTGGTTTACTAATAACAAGAATACCTGGAGTAGAGAGGCACCTGACCCATTTGAGGAGGGAGGGAGGCTTCCGAGAACACTTAGCTTGAGCTGTAGTTTGGCAGGTGGGGAAGGGCTGGAAAAGATTCTCTGGGTGGAAATAAACAGCCCCCATTCAGAAGTGAGAAGGTGGTGGTAGGGAGTGCTCATCGAATAGCTTGAGGTTTAGCAGAAGTGCTACTTAGGTTGAGATGAAGAACAGTGGCAACAGATGTAACTAGAAAATCAAGAAAGAGTTATATGAGAAGGGTGTTGTATATTACAATGAGGGCTTTGGAATTTCTCCAGAGGCAGTAGCTAACCTTGGAATGTTTTTAAACATGACCAAAGTAATAATGTGGAAAAGTCATTCTTAGAAGCCGTGTAGAGGCCAGATACTAGGGGGACTTAAGACGCAATGTTTGTGGCAGGTTTAAGCCTTTCATTTCTATATATCCAGGGCCTAATCATTTGTTGTTGAACACATGTATGAATAAAGGGACTGCTGTGGTAACCTAGGCAAGATCTTGGAGGGCCTGAATCAAGGCAGTCGCAGTGGGATGGAACTGTAGGATGAATTCTCTAGATGATAGAACTTTAAAAGACTGCATCTGCTTTTCAGTTCATTTGCTATTATTTTCTCTTTTTTATTCTGAACTATATTAAACATTTAGCAGAAGAGAAAATAATATACTGTTTACCACCTAATAGTAATACAACTTAATTATGCCTTTGCATTATGTCTTAAATATTTTAATAATGTTGTGGGAAGTTATAATTATTATTTATAATTGCTTTATGGTATAAAAGTTGATCTAGGCAATGCACCATAATTTACTTCAGTATTTTTCTATTGTTAGGTTTATAAGCTACTAGTCATTTTTGACATATCTTGCTCTTAGAGAAGAATGCTGTAATAAACAGCTGCAGACATAGCTGTGTCCTTGAGAAAGATTACTTCCTTTCCTTTACTGTCCATTTTTGCCTAGTGTTTGTAGAGATCAGCATGTGGGAAGAGATTGTTCAAGTATAGCTGATGCAGATATATAGGTTATTACTTGGTTGAAGGCTATACAAGTGTTGTGTGATTAAACGGCTGGGGAACCATTCCTGGAATAGTGACTTTTTTTTGACAAAATATTATTTTTATCCCATTTATTTAAAGAATATTTTAAGACTGTATCCATATCATCTACATTTAGACAATGTGAGGTGCATAGAAGCTGCTCAATATGTATTTGTTGAATGCATGAATGAACAAATGAACAAGAGAATCCAAAGAAATCAACAAAAAACTTCCAAAAACCATTTTGTGTGCATTCATTTGTGTTCAGTATCCTATGACACAAATTCCTTCAAGAAATGATAGTTCTGCCAGGATCGGAAACATAATGCGAAGGTTTTAGAAAGAAGTCAAATGAACAGGACACTCAGTTTAGAGATGAGACGTCTTATTTCAAAGAGAATCAAATCCACTAGAACCTTCTTGTGTGTAATAGTGGGAATTAGGCTGATAAACGGTTGCACGTGTGAGGAGGACTGTGGAGCTGGGGTAGGGATCAGGTACAAACTGCTGTTTAATATCTGTTCTGCCACTAACTGAAATCTCAGGTAAATCCATTGGAAAAAAATCTGTGTGTTTTTGAGGTTAGTCCCTGGAGAACAACAGTCTTAGCTTCACCAGGAACTACTGACTAAGGACCACTTAAGCTTTTCCAGTTTTTGTTTTCTCACGTATACAATAGGGATGAAAAGAATGCCTACTTCATAAAGTGGTTATGAAGATTAAATGAAATAGTGTAAAGTCATGGAACATAATAACTTCTCAAAAAATTCTATCTATAACAATTACTATCATCTGACCTGAAAATTTATCATTTATAATTATAGTATAGTTTAATCCATATAGTAGTTAAACAAGGGAATGTTTGTTCTAAATTTTTTAATTTTTAAAAAATTTATTTATTTTTAGACAGAGGGGCAGGGAGGGATAAAGAGAAGGAGAAAGACATCAATGTGTGGCTGCTTCTCATGCAGCCCTACTGGGGACCTGGCCTGTAACCCAGGCATGTGCCCTGACTGGGAATCGAACTGGTGACCATTTGGTTTGCAGGCCAGTGCTCAATCCACTGAGCCACACCATCCAGGGCAGGGCAAAAGTTTATTTATATGGGAAACACAATCCCTGTATCCCTTCCCCAAGCTCGCTGTGGCAAACACTGTTTCCTGACTTCCTGCTAGTCAAATTGTAACCCACACACATGCATCAGAATCACATAAGAGCTTTTAAGACATGTAGAAGCTCAGGCCCCATCCCCAAAACTGTTGAATTAGAATCTGAATTTTAACAAAGCCCCTGGAAGTTTTATGTGCACTTGAACATTTGAGAAGTGCTCCTCTACCCATCATTTTTCATTCTCTCTTTGAAGTACTGATTTCAGCAAGTGCTTTGTGTTCAGCCCTGGGAGATGGATCATGATGATCCCAGGCCAATAATAACCCTCCTGCTTCCCTGAGAAGCAGCAACAGAAGCACCAGAGGTGTATTTCACTTTCTCAGCTACATTCTGTAGTTGGAGTGATATCCTTTTGGCCACTGTTGGGAGGCTTCTGAGATCGTTTTTTCTCTCCCTCTGCACCTCTTCCCACATATCTTGCTTCTTTTCTCTAAATGCTCTAAAAGGTTAAATCCCTGAGTTTGGGCTTCCATTCAGCACCGAGATGGCAAGAATGAGAAAATGCCAACACAATGAAGATGGTGTCCTTGAGGACGTCACTGGCATGTTGAACCAGCCCTGCTACCACCTACTTCCAAGGTTTCTATTAACAGAATATGTAGTGAAGAATTAACCTTATCCAAAGGGCAGCCTGGCTTTTGCCCTTGAGTACTGGGCAGAGATCTTGGGTCCTTGGAATACCATGCCTGATAAGAGTGCCTTTGTTTGCCTGGGGCCTTTTGGTGGGAGTGGTGGTATCAGTTAGGTCCCTGAATGGACTGAAGACTAAATGGATCAACCTGATTTCTGGAAGGATTGGAGACTACAGATCAGACATGCAGGCAGCCTATTAGATCCCAATAAAAACTCTGGACACCAGGGTTTGAGTGAGATTTACCTGGTTGGCAATAGTCTGAGG
Source organism: Pteronotus mesoamericanus (assembly GCF_021234165.1). Lineage (NCBI taxonomy): Eukaryota > Metazoa > Chordata > Mammalia > Chiroptera > Mormoopidae > Pteronotus > Pteronotus mesoamericanus. The sequence continues at coordinate 6,320,701 of NW_026555277.1, forward strand.
GTTTTGACATGTAGAAGAAGGACTTAACACTGTCCTTGACTCTGTGGGCAGAGGATGGCCAGAAGCTCCATACCTGGAGTGTGCCCTTGGCTGATTTTACTCTGTGTTCTCTCCTCGTAGTAAGCCAAGAAGAGCAGTTTTCAGTGAGGTCTGCGTGATCTTCTAGTGAATTATTGAAATTGAGGGTTGTTTTGGGGAACCCCTCAAACTTGCAAGAAGTGAAGAGAAGGTATTAAAGGCTCTTTCCTCTAACTCAGACAGTCGGCTAAAACTCTTCACAGAGAATCGCATATTCTACCCATTAAGCCACTGTCAGTTGGAATTTCTATTGTCAGAGTCAAATTCCTAACACATACGCCAATGGTTCTCAGACTTTTTGGTCTCCAGACCCCTTTACACTCTTAAATATTGAACACTTCCAATAACTTTTATATACATTAAACCTATTAATATTTACTACGTTCAAAATTAAAACAGAAAGTTAAAAATATTTACTTATTAATCCACTTGAAAGCAACAATAATAAAATGATTACATGTTAACATAAGAAGAGATATAAAATCTGTAATTATATTTTTACACCAAGCTGAGAAATACAGCATTAGTTTACATTTTTTTTAAATATTCTTAAGTGTTTGGCTTAATAGACAATATTCTTCTTTCTGTTTCTATGATATGTTGAAATATATTGTTTTGGTTGAAGTATATGAGAAAAATTAGGCCTCATGATGAAATGTAGTTGGAAAAGAGAAGAACATTTTAATGTTTTTTTCAGCTATCTGTGGATTTCTTTTTCTGATACATTAGTCAAACCCAATAAATGACTATTAGTTACAATGTGGAACCTGAAATTATATCAATGAACTTCTCATATTCTGTTACCATACATAGTTCTGTAACATTATTCATATAATATCATACATTGATCACCCAGAAAAAAAAAACTGGTTTACTGTGTTGTGCAGACCTTCTATTGACCTGTTCCATTGTACAACACTAATAAGTCACATTTGTTAGACCACTACTGAGCTCATCAGAAATGTCTTCAAATTTCAGGAAGTTGAGAAGCTCATGATGGCCAATATAAGTTTACCAACATTCTGATTTTCTCTTAAAATATTTGATTTTATCATTGGCATCAAATCTTGTCAGTTGTTTTACTTGGATAGGTGACCTAATTTTAGATAATGTATCTACCAAATACATAGGTTTGTCTGTCATTCTTCCATGTAAAAAATACTATTCCATGAAAACTGTGGCCAGGTTAACTTGTAACTTAAATGATTGTATCAAGATATTTCTTCTTGTGGCAACAATCATACTGTGGTATTCAGCAGAATAGCTTTGTGCATACATCCTCTTTTATTACTAAGATTATTTTAAAATCACATGGATTTAGGGTCAATATTTAATAAAGTTAAGTTTTACAGCTTTATCAATGTCAGTGCTAAGTGAAACTGGCATATTTTTAATGAAAATGTGTGTCAGGGAAGAATTCAATGTTTGACGCCATTGCTTTAATTCACATTGAGTGGCCAGCTATTTAACCCACTGTTGGCTTTTGTAGTATTATTGCCTATGTTAACAAGGTGAGATATGCCAAGTAACATATATTTTATTAAAATAATCTTGACCTTAACACTTTTTTGTGACACACCAATGGCGTAAAGCGTGTGGCACTGGTTTTAAGGAGAAAACTTAGTGATGTCGTGATGTGCAACAACAGACCACCCCCGCTGCCGGCCCCAGGCTGAGTCGTGAATTCTGAAGGGAGGCTCTGCACAGTCCAAACTTCTCTCCCCCATTCCCCCCCACACCCCCGTGCTCTTCTATCTTCCCAAATGGATCTGAAAACTTATTCACACTAATAGAGTGGTTAAAACCAAGGGCTTCGGCGTCAGACGATCTTGGCTCTGCCTTATATTAACTGTAACCTTGGGCAAATCCACTTCTTTGTCCTTGCTTCCATTTTTGCATTTGTAAAATGGAAACAATTAATGGGTTGTTCTGAGGACTAAACAAGATAAATAATATATGGCACTTAGAACTCTCCTCAACGCTGTAAAAGCTATTTTTACAACGCTGTAAGAGTTAGTTGTTTTTGTTACTATTGTTTAATATTGACTCCTTCTAGTGAGATTCACATGTTAGCCTGAGGTATCTTGTGTAATAGGACTGAATTCCAGTGATGGAATTTCAGATGTAGTCAGCAAGCAGGTTATGCTGTTTTTAAATCTTTGGGTCTAGTTGCTGGGAAAGATAGAGATTTCAGAGCTCCGGAACCCATCCCTGTAGTCCAAATTACTCATATTAAATGACTGTGTTAATAAGCTCATTCTTAATGTTCAGCCAATAGTACCCTGCCAGAGAATTCCACGAGGAGGTAGTTATGTCTTTGTTCAGTATTTATGCTCTGCTAACATTCTCATAGAGCAATTTGCACACGGTTGAGGCCTGATAATGTAAATGCTATATCCTCAAAAGAGAAAAAAAAACCCCAAAAACACTCATTTGCAAGTGAACTCCCTTGAAAAAGAAATTCTCTAAAAGCAATATTTTCTGAGTTTCACTGATCAAACCAAATAAAAAAAAATATAAAGAAAAAGAAAAGAAAAGAAAACTTGAAACAATGTGTCTTCTGGCTGTAGCTCCCAGCAGCGCATTGTGAGAAAGCTCACTGTCACTGTCGAGTCCCTTTGGGGACAAAAAAAGCAGCTGCTTGTTGCATAAGAAAAATAAAGGCTTAAAAATTATTTCCCTACAAAAAGAAACACAGGTTATTGCATGTATTCTTATTAGCTTCTGATCCAGCAGAGAATGGCTTATGAAATTGTATTTTGGGAACTCTCTTGTAGAGATTTATAGGTTCCAGGGTTTTTTTCCTGTTGTTTATAAAAAACTATTTCTATTTTAAAATATAGACTCTCAGCAAGTGTCACCCTGAAGAATTGGGACTACTAGACTATTTTGTTACATTTTAGGGGATAAAAAAAAAAAAGCATGCGGCAGTTACACTATGAAGCCACAGCCACGGAGCCACCACTCCCCACCTCATCACTCAGGACTCTCTTTAGCTCAATTATCCACCTCTCCAGCTAAGGAAGATAGATGGCGGCCATTTGGGAGCCGTAAACCACAATGCCTTCAATGCAGAGCTATGTTCTTAAACTGATTTACACCTTGTTCTCCAGTGTTCTACAATCAGGGTTTGGACTGAAATGCGCGGGCCATGATTGAGAAGGCTTTCCCTTGGCTTTAACATCACAGCGCATGCTGGCTGGTAATTATTAACTTCGATGAACGTCGCTTCACGACTTCCGTGGTGGCAGCCAAACCAAACCGAGCCAAACCAAACCCGGAGGGAAATCGGGGTTCTTGGTCAGAATATCCTCTGGGGAAGGGGAACGGCATGTACGTCTCCTGCAAGTTTTAACTCGATCATGCCTGCGGCCCCAGCGGGAGAGGTGTTGTGTAATTGAAAGGAGCAGTGTGCTTTTCCAGCATTGACAAAAAGCGCTATCATGCTGTTCTGATTTAACTCCTGTCTGTCTCCCGGTGTGCGAGCTGTAAAGTGTGCTAAAGGAAGTCAATTAAACAGGGAAAATTCACAGGAAACTTCACAGAGAAAAGAGGGGTCTTTATAAATTTAAGGTGTTGTTCCTGTACTGCAGCTGCTATTGTTTGATGTCCTAGGTTCAATTTTTGTAACTTCTCCCCTGGCTGTTCCTTTAGTGTCACTTCAGAATGCTGTCACCAGCGGGAATTAAAAAACACATTAGAAAATAATTAGCAAAAGGGAAGAAAAGGTGCCTATAAGAGCTGCGTGCTCTTTTCACTTGTGTAAAGTTGAATGGAAGTATGTGTCAGGAAATATGGTTTCTACTTGCTCCCACGTTTATCCTAATGGGTCACCAGGAACAAAATAGCCTAGATCTTTCAGTGATATGTGATTTCATTGGACATATATCCACAATGCCAAAGGGTTTCATAAAAGTTCACCTCTGAATTACAGGCTATAAAGAGTTTTATTCCCACTGATATGTTTTCATTTAGAAAGGAATAGATCTTTCCAAGAACCTACTTGAAGCCCGCACAGAAGCAATCCTGTTTTCTTCTCAGAAGAAAATAATAATTGAATTTAAGTTATATACCAGGTCTTCTGTGACATATTTTCTCTATGTAATTTCATCTTAAGTTAGATTCCTTTTTTTATGAGATGGTATTTAAGATGTTTCTTAAATTCCTAACAGTCTTAAAAGCAGTGGAGTTATAAAACATTTCATTAACATTTAAAGTTATCTTAGACATACTGCCGAGCTGTAGAAAGTATTTTTAAGGGCTAAACATTTTATGGCCATCCTGACGGTGCCTTATAAAAGAGCTGAAACATTCTAAAGTTTTGCTCCGCCCTTAGATTCAATATATATGATGGAATGCTCTAAGTAGAGACTGAAATGGAACATTTTTCTCATCCTGCATAGGTAGGGTTTTGCCTTTGAAATTGTATTTATCATTGTTAACAAAGAATCTTTCAGTTACATTTTTGAATACCTACTATGTATTTCATACTCTCAGACCCTTCTTTGTAGATTTCATTCTATATCATGCTCATTCTCCCAGACCACACTTCTGCTGCACTGGCAAGTTTGCCCCAAAGTACCTTCTTTCTGGAATTCTCTTCCCCCAAACATATGTGGAGCTAGTTTCTGTTCACCTTTGCGATGAGCTCAAAATTCCCTTCAAGAGAAGTCTGCTCCGACCGTCTCTCTCCCCAGTCTCTCTCTATCACATAACCATGTTTATTTTTATTTTCTTCACTGTAATTATCATGATCTGAAATGTTTCGGCTTATTTGTGTTTATAATCTGTCTCTTGCAACTTTAGTAAACTCCTTGGATGTAGAAAGCTTCTCTTGCTTACTGCCAAATCTGCAGAGCCTGGAGTGCCAGGCAGGCAGGCAACTAACTACCATCAGTAGGAATGAATGAATAATAGGTTTCAAAAAGCTTGGGAAACTGGATTACTAAGAATGTGAATACTACTGAGTAGTTACAAAGAGTGAAAAGTCTTTAACCAATGACACAAAACCATCCAAGAATAATTGTTACATGGGAAAACAAGTTACAGAATAATTCATTTAGAAGGGAAGATTCCATTTTAGTTTTTAAAAAAGTAAAATATGCAATTATGTAAATTAGTTATATAAAGAAAACATGTAGAAAAAATTTGTAAATAATAGTAACTATTTCTGGGAGAAGTAATTACATGAGACTGTACTTCTTAAATTATATGTATCTGTAGCATTTTAGTTTTTACAATGAATAATTGGCTATTGATAATTTACTATTTCCCAGGAACGATTCTTGATGTTAATTAGTACATAAATGAACAAGTCAAAGTTCCTACCTCCATAGGCCTTCCATTATATGGAGAAAAATTGATCTGGTAAAAAATAAAGCCAAGTTAAGACACAGGGAGAAAGAGATAAGGTGGTTAGAGTAGAGCTTTCTGGTATAGTGACATTTGAGCAAACACTTAAATAGGATATATCCAGTTGGGAAAGCCTTGCTTACTCTGGAGCGACCCACAACCGCAAGGCCCCAGTGGTTTAAAATAATGAACGAGAACTTATTTTTCACCCACATCGACATCCAACTTGGACTGGTGAGCGCTCTACAGCCATTGTGCAGTAATGCGAGCACCAGGGCTCCGCCACTCAGAACAGTACCATCTGGAGCATGTGACCGTCCTGATGTGACAAGAGAGCAGCGGCCTGGAGTCCAACAGCACAACTAAATTCCACTGAATTCTCCACTAGAGGTGACATGTCCCTTCTGCTCACATGCCATTGGCCTATCATCACAGTAAGCCTCTGTGTACCCAGAAGTAATAGAGAGCCAGAGACTAGCGAACACTGGTAATGTTTACTCTAAAGAGTAATGCACATCAGTAACTGGAGGGCAACCCAGGAAAAGGAACAAAAATTGCCAAGACCTGAGGTGTGTATATGCTTGTGTTCCATGTAGGTAGGCAACATGGCTAGAGTGCGATAAATTAAGAAGAGAAGGCCAAGTAAGTTTGAAGAGGTAGTCGAGGGTCAGATTCTGTAGGGTCTTGTAGCCCACTATTGTTACACGAAGTGTGATGAGAAGCCACTGCGAGGGATTTGAGCCTGAGAGTGATGTTATCTGATTCATGAATCACTCCTGTCATCATAAAAAGGCAGCAACACAGAGGTAGGCATAATAAACAAGAGACAATGATGATAGGCCATCAAACTGGATAAATACGGAAAGGAAAAGAAGAGACACTAATCAGTTGGATAAATAGAGACCCAAATGATTTTAAAATACAGGCAGTTCCAAGGTTTTGATTGCATATAAATAAATCCCTCAGCTCGGTGTTTTTTTTTTTTTAAACACCAGCTGAAGCCCTAAAATATCAACAAAACACAAAAAGAATATGAGCTCCTTTAATATGGGTAAACAAATTAATTGAGCATGCACAGATGGCTACTGCACGGAGCAGGTGATAGGGCAGCTTTCAATGGAAGCTTCCAATTTCCCACCACTTAGAAAAAGAAGCCCATAGGTCCTCTGAGAAGTTATTTGTCGTTTCAACAGGGGTTTTGTAGTCTCTCTTCCTTTCTCAGTGTTTCTGGGGACTCTGAGTATATGTGTGTTTTTTTCCTAGACTCAAGTAAGTGGAAGCAACCCTGGTATATTTGTATACTTCTGAGTGCTTAAGGTGAATCAAAACTCAGTTTCCCAGGTTTGCATTACTGAGCACCCTGTCCCACTGGTAGACCTTCGGGCCTGCTTTGGTCCGTTCACGCAATAATTAACTGAAATTGTAAAGGGCAGACAGTGCTATGTGCATATAAATTACCATAAATGGGAGAAAAGGCAAATGTGCTATAGGTCTTGCGGGATGTGTGGTATATTTAAAATAAAAGCAAGAAGTTCAGGATTCCAAATAAAAGGCCCAGAGACAAAAAAAGAAACTCAGCCTCCCTGTGAAATGTGACACCAGCCTGTCTTCCTGCTGGGACTCTCCTCTCCATCTCTTCCCACCTCCCCGCAGCAAGGAGATCACCTAAAGCTCTTCTCTAGGCTTAGAATAGTGTGCCCTTGACTTCTAAACTCAGCCCACCTCTTTTTTAAGGATTGGTCACAATTTTCTCTTCAGGATGGTAAGAACATCTACCTCACAGAGTTGCTTTGAGGATTTAATAATAATAATAATAATAATAATTTTAAAGTGCTTAGAATAGTTCCTGGCACATATAAGTGCTTATAAGCTTAGGAAATAAAAAAACATAAATACATAATAGAAACATTTTAAAAGCAACTTTAAAAATATATATTAAAAAAGTAAAATAAATTTAAATAAGTAAAATTCTAATGAGTTCTTCCCACATTTCTGGAAATGGTTTTATGTCCCTTTTATAGTCCACAGACACCTCTTAGAAGATCACTGTACAAGCTATCATACAGGTTGTGGAATCCTGGCAAAAATCTAACTCATGAAGTGGGATAGAAACTCATTTCTATAAAATCACAGAATTCTAAAACTGAAAGACAGCTTCTGAACCATTTTCCCCAACCTCTACTGTTTTATGGATGAATATCAGAAATACAGAGAGATTAAATGTTGTGCCTGAATCACATGGTTCCAGAGCACCGGAAGAAGTAGAAGCAGGAATCTCCTTGGAGCGAGCCCAAAGATAGGAACTATGAGAGAAAAAACTTCTACTTTCTACCTAGCCACCAGTAAGACAATCAGGTCCCAATCAACACTATCATCATGTACCAAGATGTTCCTGAAAATATCGTACCAGTTTTGGTGATAGTCAATTTAGATAGTCTCATATCTGATTTCCATATTAGATAAGCAAAGATTTTTTCTAGAAAACCCAGAAAGAAGTATTGAGTTGGTAGGTAAGAAACATGTTTATGGGAGAATAATTCCCATAAAGAATAATTAAATACCACTTAATCATAGTGGCATGAGAGATGATAGATAATATTATGCTAATCCAATGGGCATTGTCAGATGATTAGAGTCCCCATTTAGGGTTCTACATAATTATACTTCCTATCATGGCAGAGGCTTTGGTGCCTTTTGTTAATCAGTATCACTCTAAACCACTGTGAGACATTCAGCCAATCAGACGGCCCAATTATTGTGGTTGAATGGTCTTGACCTCATAAATATGAATAGAGGATGTACACAATAGAACAGTACTTTTAATGACAATGAAACTGCCATGAGGGATAAAAGGAAGTGTGGATTTAAAAAAATAATTAAAATTGCAATGAGAAAAATCATAATTAGCTGTGAGGATTACATATATTTGTTAAAATGTTCCTCCCTTGCTTTTTGGACAAAGAGCCAGAGTGAGTCATTTTATACTTTTAGATATGTATGTCCCAATTGCTGGCAGCTGGATTTATCTTGCATTTTAATAATGTAAAGATCCATGTAAATATTTGGAAAACAGAAGCAGAGAATAAGAGTTTATACAGGCTCCAGAAGCAAGTATCACAAGGTTTAACTTGAAATATAAAACTTGAATGGTGCCCAATCAATATGTCATGGTTCAAAGGCAGGGCAATGTGAAGAGTGTCAGTCAAAACCCTTGAACACTGTGGCACTACACAACAGTGTGAAGGAAGAGACTATGAAATGTGATACATTTTACTTACTCAGGACTCATTCTACTTACACCCCTTCCAAAAAGTGTTACACTTTTGCTTATAAGATGCAAAAACTAGAGCAAAATGACATAAATTATAAGCATACTTATTTGAGAAAGATAACAGAAATATAAGAGCTGGGTCCTAAATAAAGACATGGATGAAGTCAAGGTACAAACATGCATACGATGAAATTTTACACAGAGGAGGCTGATATGATCTGAATTCATTCCCCAAGTTTCAGACATTGCAAGGCTTGCATCAGAAAGCAAAGTCATGAAGATATTCACTAATTAGTGTCTATTCTAAACATGGTCTCCTCGTTTAACCCGAGCCTCTGTCCTTACCGGTTGAGTCCTCTGTCAATCTCTCCCTGATTATTGCCATTGTACAATGCAACCATTGTGCATGGTATAGTTGAACTTGCAAATTTCAAAAAATATGTAGGGCTTTATGTAGTAGGTGAAATTCAGATTGGATAACTGTTCGAATTACAAATCAGTGGCAAATGAGGATAGGGCAGAGTTATATTAGTTAACAACCAAATACAGGAAAATGGATGAGGACGTTACCACTAGTGTATGCTTCAAAAGCGAAAGATTTCAATATCAAAGGATTAAGCAAGGCCCTTGGGGAAATGGATGAAGCTCTTGAATATTTTTGAAGAAATGACCTTCTATATCTTACTATGAAAGTCAAATGTGAAAGATGTCTTAACTAAGCTCTCATGTAATTTTATCAGAAAACAATACCAGATAAATAAACGTAGGATTTTTTTTTTGCTTAATACGTTAATGCATAGTTTCTAAGTATGTTAAAGATGAAAGAAAATCAAATTTTTAAATAATTTTAACTTTGATTTTTGAGCTAAAATTTCTATCATCTTCCCTTACCCCCCTACTCTCTTATTTTTTACCAACTACTCAGTTGCCATGATCATTTACTAAAGAATTTTGGCCTCTGATATAAGAGGTCCTATTTTTAGTATTAATTATTATTATTTTTTAATGCCTTACATGTGCCTGGCACCAGCGACTGCTACACATGTATCAACTATAGACTTGTCCTGTCTAGTAACAAGCTTAACATTATTAAGCTTTGAGTTTCATACCATATTTGATCACTGAAGCCTCCTTCCTTTCTTGAAATAAACTGTGTGAAAATTCCAAAACTATAGTTTTGAAATAGATGTGCATATCACAACCAATTGTAAAATTTTTGGAAAAGAAAACACTAACCTTCCACCCCCAACCATGACACTAAGTCAATGATGTAAAGTAGACATGATTAACTAAGTTTTAGAAAGTTCCCTAGGTGATCTTGACACGGCTCTTAACCATTATTGGGAGCATAAATTCTTAGTCTACACTTCAGAACAATAGGTTAGAAATCCTGGGCAGGTCCATGGATTGCCTCGAGGTGATTCTTTTTGAGAACCGTTGATACGGGGGAGTTAGCAGAATGAACTGCACTTCAGTGGTTCTTCCACTGAACTCTTCTCAGATTTCAAAAGATGTGATAACTTTAATATAGACTTAATATAATAATAATAAACTTATAATATATAGATACCTTGGATATCAATATGATTTAATGAGATTATTACCCCGAAAAGAAGAAAAGTAGGTCTTTTTAAAAATCTTGCCAATTAAATTCAGAGCCAATGGTTTTAGAAATCAGCTGAGCTTGGATCAAAGTGAGCATCGTACCTTCAAGGACTTGCATCTATATAGAAGGACCCTGGGGTGGTTTTGTACACTGTCAGCTTAGCTAAACTGGAACCACAAATCCCAGAACCCCATTTCCAGTGTGGTTCTGAGTGAAAGAAGGACACAAGAGAAATGTGTGTAAGGTTGGGAAGGTGGACGAGAAGCAGGAGGCGTTAACTGTCTGCAGGTCAATGAAAGGTGTTAGGGTGGTTGAAGACCTTGCAAGTTGTGACATGTTGTTGGTCTGCCTTATTCACAGAGGCCAGTGCCGATAGTTGCTCTGCCTCCCTTCAGCTCTGCAAGCCTGGACCAGATGCGTGTACAGCTGCCCCATGAAGGTCTCAAGCATCTTCTGTAGTCATTCACATCACTGGAGTTAAAGATGTTGGTGCCAGTTTGTTCCCACTTTCCTCTGTTTCACATTCACTTTCTTCTTCATTGCCTGCCCTGATCACCTGTGGTGACCTGTGGCCCCCACCTAAGGCACAGACATCCGCCATTCACATACTTTTTGACCAGCCAACCCTTTGGTGTTTGTTGGTGAGCCTTTTATTCTGGGTTCCCAGCTGCCCCCTTTCAGACACACACTACATGGAATCGCGGAACTTTTACACAGAACTGTGTGCTGTATTTTTGTGTATATGCATGTTTTCTTGGATAGCAGTTCCATACAATGCTAATCAAAGGATTTGTGTATCCTAAAAAATATTGCAATGAGATTAGCAATATTTTTATCTTAAGGGGACATCTATAAATGTCCCCTTAAGATAAAAAGTTTTCCAAACTCAAGCAGGAAGGATAAACAGATTTTCGCTTAGCCTTTGGTGGATGTTCACTCTCTGCCAGGTCTTGTGCTAAATGCTTTTCACAGATCATCATTCGTCAATCAATTCTCACAACCCTATCAGATTGATACTGTTGTCTCCCCCATTTTATATATTAGGAAACTGAGGCTCATGAAGGTTCCATAGCTCACCAGTTGCTGAGTATTTTAAGGATGTTTCTGTTAGACTTTTTCCTAAGCAGATGAGAACCAAAATCTGACTCAGGCATTAAGTCCCATTCCTGTAAGTCCATGTTCATTAAATAAACTTATGATTTGCCCATGCTTAGGCATATTTTTCTTATTGTGAAAGTAAAATATTTATTGGCAGGAAATAGGACAATTCAGTTAAATGCAAAGAAGTGAATAAAGTCACCCAGAATTCCATCAATTAGGTGATTTCTTTTAAAATGACTTTCTGTTGCTTCTACTTTCTATAAAAATAAAAATCTATTTTTATGGGTTTTCTGCTCTCACTGCTTCTCATATTAAATACACGTCTCTTTCTGTTAAACATAAGATGACTTCCATTTAAGTTTTATGTAAGAATGGACTCTTTGGTGTGAATACGGTGATCTGATATTTGGAATGCACTCATTTAGTTAATGGTTAACATGCCAAAAAGAGAGCTTAAGACACAATAAAAAAAAAAGTGGTAGTGGTGGAATTTGCCTTTAATGATCTCTAATGAGTTTTTACTTGTGTTCTGAAAAAATCTTTTACACTCTTTTTATTGAGATGCCATGAAGTCACTGGGGCCAAGATTCACTGTTGTTAATATGTCCTTCAGTAATGCTAAGTTCAAGTATGAAAGCCTTATGAGGCTCCCTCTGGCATAAAACTCCCATAGTTCCTGGGCTCACCATCATAAATGGCTCCTTTACAAGAGGAGCTAATCAACAGGTCGGCAAATACCAATGAGAGGCAATGACTTTGTTTTTTGCAATTCTTTGTGTTTTCAAGTGATAGAAAGATAAGTGGGTTCTGCTTGTATAGATCATCATTCACTGTGAATTTCCACCCCTTAATATGTAGTCTTGCGAATGATGAACTCCAGTGTCATTGTGGTACTGTGCAATTATCTAATAGGAAAGTGAAAGTCGTCCTGTTTTTTAAGCAGCACTCACCGGATCAATTAATTAAATGAGCATATATGCCTATGAATGAGTGATTCAGGCTCAAGCCAAGCTCTCTCATGATATCAGAATATAAGAAGCTAAAAAAAAAAGGAGGCCAGGAGAAAAAAAGAAAGGCAAGTTTAAAGAAAACATAAATATGATTCCATCTATACGAAGCATCTAAAATAGTCAAACTCATAGAAACAGAGAATAAATGAAGGTTGCTAAGGGGTGGGAGGAAGGCAAACTGGGGAGCTGTTCAGTGGTTATAAAATTACAGTTATACAAGATACATAAATTTTAGACAGCTGCTCTCTAATACAGTTAACAACCCAGTACAGTGCACTTAAAAACTTGATCTTATGCTAAGTGTTCTTGCTGCACACATGCACGCACTCACAATAAAGGAATCTGTTGAAGGTGATGGATATGCTTATTACCTTGTTTGTTTTGATGTCATCACGGGTATGCATATATCCAAACTAATTCAAATGTATAACTCAATAAAGTTGAAAAACACAAAAAATTCTATCTTCTGTATCCAAAGTCATATGAAATCCATATTGGTTTGGCCAACAGGAATTGCTGAGGTCCCTGCCCTCACTATTGCTTAAGTATTTTACTGAGCGACTCTCCATTCAAGGGTATTTGTGTCATAGAGTCTGTCTGAAAATGAGGTGTTACATAGTTTGTATGCTATCACTTGATTGATTTAGATTTAGTGATACTGGTATATATACCCATTTTTTTCCAGGTACATAGCTTTTTACTCAGTTCAAGATTCTTGGTAATGGAAGTTCAGCTTTGGGTATAACATTTGCTAATATAACAGAGGATTAATTTAGAGAACTCAATATATGCAGCATTCTCATCTAGCATGGTTTTTCCTAGAAGAAGAGAAGGAGGAACTGTATTAAAACAAACAAACAAAGCCCTTGAAGACTGCAATTTAGGACCACGAAAAAAAGTATGACTCAAAAAATAAGAAGAGCTGTGTACAATTAGGCATCATCCATTCACCAGCGTTCATTCTGGGAGGCCGCCATGCCTCACGAGATCATCTGGATTCGCTCAGACCCTAGAAGTCTGAACTCGATCCTAGTTCTGTATGTATATGCTCCCCACTTCCTCTGCCTCTGGGACTCTGCTTCCCTCTTCAGCTGTTGTTCTTCCTCATTCTATTTCCCTCAAAGTGAAATCCAGACCCACCTTTGATTTCCACAGCAACAATAACAAAATAATTTGCAAAGATTCTTCTGTTTAGTAATGTTTACTAAACATTAAGGGTACCAGGAGAGCATTCTATTTTTAGCTCTTAAACTTTACTCCTTGCTCTTTGTTCCTGACTCCTCTTCTCTTTCCCCCTCTTTTCTCCTCCCTCCTGGATGCTCACTCTACTATGTGGAGCAGCTTTGGCCCATTCCTGAACCTTGGCACGCCCACCTAGGGCAGGAAGTGAAAGGTGGCGGGAGAGGGGAGGAAAGATTCACTTTTTATTGAAAGCCCTAATCAACAGAATTTTCCGGGTAAGCCAGTTTTCTTTTGATGATAATTTTTACTGAAGTATATTTTATAGTCTATAAAATACATAGGTCATAAGTATAGAGTTGATGAATTCTGATAACCTTATCTGATGGCTGAGTAACTATCACATGATGTCTGAACACCTATCAGTAGTTTCTTTTTTTAATTGAGTGGAATTCCATGGTATGCAGATATTATCTATTCTGTTGTTGGACATTTGGGTTGTTTCTAGAGGTTTTTTGTTATTATGGAAATGCTCATCTGAACATTCTAGAACAAATCCTTAAGTAGACATGTGGTTTTATTTCTCTTGGGTAAATATCTAAAACTGCAATGGTTGGGCTATAGGGTAGGTGTATATACGTTTAACCTTGTAAGAAACTTCCAAATGGTTTTTTAAACTTGTTTTATCATTTACACTAGTACCAGCAACCTAGGAAAAGTCTCACTGTTCCATCCATATCCTCACTAGCACTTGGCATTGTCAATCTTTTTAATTTTGGTTATCGTGTTGGGTACATAGTGGTGTCTCACTGTGGTTTGAGGTAGCTATTTTGATGCTAACTATTAAGGTAGTTACATTTTCTCTACTATGTTACAAAACCATATTTCAGGTATTATTAATCACTGCGTAGTATAATACCATTGTTTCCCAATATTGTGAACAACTAATTCACCTTGAAATTGTCTTTTTATCCAGAGTATATTGGTGTTTTTATTCATGCTTCTGGAATCACTAGTTAGTTTTGAACCAAAGCACCATCTATAATTTTCCCTCTACCCAATAATTTTCAACTGCCTGTTTAAAAAGTTATTTTTAGAAAATCCTTTTTTAGAGGTATGTACTACAGTATTTACAAATGAAGTGATATGATAAACAAAATATGCTTCAAAATAACATAAAGTGGGAAGTGTGTAGTGTTTAAGGTACAGATAAAACAAAATTTTATATGAATTACTATTTGTTGACTATAAATTTGAGTACATGAGGATTCTACTTTTATATATATTTGAAATTTTCCTTCATGAAAAGTTAAAATGTATTTTAAAATTTTGTTGCTTTATGCTCTATTTTATTTCATCAATGATTTTTGGTGGCTAAGAAGAATACATATTATGAAATGGAAATATACAAGCAGATAAAAACCATGACTCACTAAAACCAACTACAAAAGCAAGAAACAGAATTGAGTAGACAATTGTGGCTAAAAATAGCAAGAAGATGCCACTAGAAAAAAAGGATTTTGTTATGAAGCAAGATGACAAACAAGCACCTGAAAGTAAATACAGGTGGATCGCTTGTACGTGCTCCCTCCAGCTGGCAGGTAGAGGGTAGGCTGTGCTGGGACTCGGGATGTGGCCCCAGAAGAGGGCTGGGTTTGGGAAGAGAGGACCGCAGGCAGTAGAGCGTGTGTATGAACCACCCAGAGTGCCACACTGTTGAATTGAAGTTTGGATCTAATACTGGCTCCTATCTTCCTGATGAACAAAGCACAGGAGCAAGAATGATGAGTTACATAATTCTGCATTTCACATAAGGGAAAATATCTGGTCTCCATGGAAAACAGTTCTTCCTAACACATAAGTCTGAAAATGTGTGCATATGAATGGTGTGTGTGTGTGTGTAGTTGACAACGGTAATTGGCTTCAGGGATGCTCAGGGTTGGTTTAGCTACTGTGGGAAAATATTTTGAGCCCTCCAGCAACAGGACAAGAAATAAAACACACACACACACACCCCCCAAACATTCACACAGCATATGAATTGCTATAAAAGGTGGTTGAGCCTGACCCTTCCAGCCCTCTGGCCCAGGCCTCTTTGCTACCTGCTAGGGCTCCCAACAAGCTTTCAGTGATTAAAAATCACAGCCTTTTCCCCCCCTCATTGACTCGGTGCTCTCTGCAACTCCATTCTTACATTATTTCAATCTCTAAAAACTCAAAAGAAGAAAAATAGCTGATAATATTGTAGCCTGCTACAAGAAACATCCTCTTCCTCTCTGATTAATTGCTCAGGTTTCCCATCAGAAATAGATCTTCCCAGTGGCCTTTAATGATTAAATTGAGTGAACAGACACTTTAGATCTATTTGGGATCTAGAAACCCTCTAATCCAATTTCTTCACTTCACAGAGGAGAAAACTGAGGCCCGGCCAGATTAAGAGACCTTGCCTAAGGCCCCCAGTTGGTTATGGCCCAGCTGTGAATAACTGGGCTCCCGAGTCCCAAGTTCTGGCTTGTCCCTGGAAAGAGGCAACCAGCTCCCTGTCGATGCTTGCAGGTCCCCTGCATTCTTCACTCACTGGCCCTGGGGTGCTCTTCTTTTAGAGGCCACATCCTCTCTCATAGAACTAACTCTTTGTAACCACTTTCAAATGTACTGTTTGAAAAGATGGATATAAAAAATGATTTTATTGAACTGAAGCTTGGTGTAGAACAAAAGGGCAGAGGCATTGTTTATGCGTTTCTGCTGTTCCTCCATGGATGAATTCCTTCACGATGCACATGTCTCAAAATCCACCTTTTACCTTTTCAGAAATAATAAAACCCACCACATTTAGCGAACAGCAACACTAAAGTACTGGTTGTTTGACCACCATCCCATGCCTGCTACCCACATGTGGACCTCAGCTGGGAGAGGGGAGCATCCAGCAGGGGGCAGTGAGAAGGGTCGTCCTCTTCTGTGTGGTGTGTGGGAGCTGGTGAAGTTCAGAAGCCTGAGGACAGACTAGGGGTCTCTAACGGAAATGCAGGTAGGGAATCATCAGTGAACTTGGTGCTCATGCAGATTCCCAGGCCCCACCTTAGATTTTGTCACTAAGGTGGGGACATGTGAGGTCGAGGTTTAGGGAGCTGGCCTTGAATTTATGTTTTCTGTAGGCTTGGGAGGAGTCTGTGTTACAGGTCACCCCATTCTACTCTTAAAGCAGGATTTCTCAACGTGGTTTTATTTTCATCCCCCTCAACAGGGCTGTTCAGGCATTTTTTTCCCTATTTGCTTTCATTCATAAAATTTTAATGTCACAGATACACTATACATACCTGTTGATATACAATGACCGCTTCAGAAGGCCACAAACCATTGCAATAGCTAAAAATGTTTGGTTCCTTCCAAAGACTCAATTTTTTCCCCTGTTGGAGCAGTATCATCCCCCATTATGAATACATACTTTAGGCTAGGAAACAAATGACTATCAAAAAAGCAAATGTGAGCCTTGGAGCTGGAAAAACTGTTCAAATCTTGATTGCAATGACTGGATGTGTTTACCTGGATAAGATCTACAGCAAGACGAAGGACGATGATACTTTTCTCACCTACAATAGTAAGAGCCTGCACTTAATATCTCTATATCAGTCTTCTAGGTGCTTAGCACCATTTAATCAACAATCCAATGAATTCCATATTATGTCCACATTACAGATAAAGAAACTGAGGTTTGTTTTATTTTTTAAAACAAACTTGTTCAAGGTCACACAGCTAAAAAGTGGTGAGTGGTGAGCTGCGATTAACTGCTCTAAATCTAGTCTCTGATTTTAATCACCATGCTTAACCCTCTTTTTTTATTTTTATTTTTATTTTTATTTATTTATTTTTTATTTGGCATCAGACCATATACATACTATTTGAACCTTCCCACATATTTGTTCTGTATGTTCAAGGCCACACAGCTAAAAAGTGGTGAGTGGTGAGCTGGGATTAACTGCTCCAAATCTAGTCTCTGATTTTAATCACCGTGCTTAACCCTCTTTTTTTTTAAAAAAAAAAAATATATATATTTATTGTTGTTCAGTTACTGTTGTCCCCATTCTCCTCGCCCTGCCCACCATTGCTCTCCCCTGCCCCACCCAACCCTCACTCGCAGAGACAATCCCCACCCCATTGTCCTTGACCACGGGTCCTTTGTACATGTTCCTTGAGTTGACCCCTTCCCCTCTTTTCCCTGTTTTCCCCTGCCCCCCGACACTTCTGGTCACTGTCAGTTTGTTCTTTATTTCCATGTTTCTGGTCCTTTTTTGCCTTTTTGTTTGTTTTATTGATTATGTTCCACCAATCTTCTCATAATGCGTTAGCTTCTGTGGTTAGGTCTTGCTTTGTGAGCAAGAATGTGTGCAAAAGAAAATTCATAGACTCACAGAAAACATAGGGTTGAGTTTTATCTCTTTTATTGACACAGTTTTTATGATTTCTTGGAAAAAGTCAATGCAAATATTAGCAGTAAAGTAACAATCCATTTTATTTACTCTAATAGAGAATAATTCTATTGAATACTTATTTTTGAAATACTATAGTTAAACTTTAATTAAGGAAATACATGGAACTGATCTATTATAGAAGAATGACTTAATTCTCACCCTAGATATTCAAAGCATTCATTTGGAATCACATGTATTAAGATATAATCACCAATCAAGTCCTAGATAACTCTGAGAAGCTAAATGAGATACAGCTAAATCTTCATGTGTAGAGACTTAATATTCTTGGTTTTGATAATTTGGGAGAGGGGTCAGAGGCCCGAAGAATTCGTCAGTTTTCTATGTAACAAATTTGAATCCTATCAATTTAATGATGATGCTTGGGGGCAACAGACTTAGCTAATGAGTCAGCATAGCTAACTGCTAAACTCTGCAGCTCAGGAACGATGGTAGTAACAATAACAGGCCATTCCTGAGTTCTCGTCCTGGGCCAGACTTTGTGCTAAGTGTTTTGTGTTTATGATTTCAATTAATCTTTTAAATAACCCTGTGGGTTAGAAGAGACTTCCTATTATTTTTTTCTATTGTATAGATAAAATAATTGACGATCAGGAAAGCGGAATAAATTGTCTCAGGGCAAACAACTAATGAGTGTCATGCTAACTCAGGTCTGCCTGAAATGCAAGCCCACACAGCATTTTGTCTTCTATCTATTCATTACGATATACTAGCTAATTATACAATGATACTTATTTAGAATACAAATAAAAGTAAATGTTGAATGTATTTAGAACAGCATTTTGCTAACTGACACACACTGATGGACCTACATTGTGCGAGCTC
This sequence comes from Pteronotus mesoamericanus, assembly GCF_021234165.1. Lineage (NCBI taxonomy): Eukaryota > Metazoa > Chordata > Mammalia > Chiroptera > Mormoopidae > Pteronotus > Pteronotus mesoamericanus. Next base: position 6,339,610 of record NW_026555277.1, read on the forward strand.
TCAAGGATACAGCAAGATCAAAATAGACACGTTCTCTGCCCTCCTGGAATTTATACTTGGGTGCCAGGGAATAATCACAGAAAATAACTTCAGAAGTGTAAGTGTTAACAAGGACAAGTATTTGGTGCTACAAGAAAGTATATTGCAGGAAATAGTTTAAGTTGAGAAGTAACCATCATGCGATAGATAAACATTTATCAGAAGTTGAAAAGGTGATTATTTGTGATCTAAGGACATGTGCAAGACACTTAATGGAAATGTGAATCAAGAAAGCTCCAAATCCATGCAGATTCTTGTACTCTTGCAAAGGCAGAGATTCGATACGGTCTTCTGAACACATCCACAAAAAAAAAAAAAAAAAGGCATGCGTCTATCCTATGTACTTATGTGTGTGTTGGTCTAGGAGGAACAATGAGTTGACTTTATGAAAGATGAATAAAAAGCTGAAATTTAGGACCTTAAGACCAACAATGAATAAGCCAAATTAAAACCACTTTGAAACAAATTAACAATCTGAGTCTGAATTTAGCATAACACCAAGTCCCAATAACTTCAGAATTGAGCTAATAGTCATCCAGGATGCTCCAAAGTTTCTGCCATTCAATTATCATAGAAAAAGAGCAAAATGATTTGTGACTCTCATTTAAAATATGCTTCCTTAGAACGATCAAACATGCTTTCCTATCCCGCTTCTTTTGCCTGTCCAGGTAATTATTGCTACTAATGTTTGTGTATCCTCTCCACCTTTGTAAGCATGTGTTCACTATAAATGAATATATAGCTTTAATTTTTTATACATAAAATATATCTTACTATACAAACTGTCTTTCACATTGCTTACTTTGCTCTGATCAGTCTACTTTAAAGATTGATTTCATACTTTACCTCTTTTCATTCTTTTTCTTACCACTATATAATAGCCCATTATATGAATCTACCACAATTTATTTTATCAGTGCTCTCTTGATGGATATAAATATTGTTTCAGTTCTTTGGCTATTACAATCATGATGCAATGAATTACCTTGAAAATATATATTACTCATGCATGAGTGTATCTATAGCATAAACTCTGCAAGGCTCAGGCACTTTCTACTTTTTCTAGATATAGCCAAAGACCTCTATGTTTCTCTTTCCCACAAGTTTCCAACTAAGTGTGCTCTCAGACTTTTGGATTTTTATTATTGTGATGTGCAGGGAAAAAATTCTGTCCATTATAGTTTTACTTTTTTTGTTTTTATTTTCTTTTTAATGAATTTGGGTAACTTTGTAAGTCTAAGGAACATTTGTGGTGGGGTTTTTCCTGCCTGGTCATATATCATTCCATTTTGAATTAAATCACTGGTCTTTTTCCAATCAATGTTTTGTTTCGTAATATCACAAAATTAAGACATCTATATATTTTTCAAATCCTACAATAGGTCTAAGCAGCTGGGTTAACTTGCCTGAGCAAACTTGCTTAAAATAACACACTAAAAGCAAGAACATTATGAAAATGAAGATAAATAATTCTTCAACTTGACATAAAATTCTTTCCAAGTTTTTAAATCAATTTGCACTGTGCCACTTCTTTTGTGGTCATGGGCTTTTTAAAGCTTGGCCTGAAGAGAAGAAAAATGTATTTAACTTTTTAAAACAAGGAAACTGGAAAAAGAAGGAGTGGTACTTTTTACTCAATCTCTACTATATGATTTGGCATAACAATTGATGTATTAAGTTTAATCAACATGTCATCTCCATCTCAGATCTACTCAAAGAGAGATTTGTGAAAGGGGTAGTAAAGGTAAATATTAAATGAGTGACTAGTCTGTAAGGGAGTAATTAATTTGTGGAATTATCTGAGCATCTGCCTATGTATTTTCTTGACCTCAGTCTAGCAGGGATTACAGATTCTTAAAGTAAATGCACAATAAAAGCCAAGCTTAGTGCTCTATTTAGTAAGCAGTGAAAGTACAAACAGAGCTGTTCTTTTTTACTGGCATGACCACTTTTTGTCTGATACATAAAAGTTTGTTAGTGGTCAAGATTCTCCAGGTATTGAATGGCTGACTTCAGTACATCTAGAAAACATTCTTATCTCAAACACATCCTTTGTTTGACCATCTTGACTCTCTCCCAGGAACCCAATACAAGTGTTCTCCATCTAATTTGGAAGACCCTACCTATGTATAGATGTGTCTAAAGGAAAGTTTGGTTAATTTCTCTTCTCTGCCATAGATACTGTACTCAGCACCATCCCCTGTATATACTTGAACACAGTGGTTTTGCTTATAAGATGAATCAATGAATGCTCCATCTTGAATATTGATGTTTGCACTTTTCCTGTTGTTTTTTAGATCAGGCTTTAAAGCAGTGGAATTTCTAGACATTTATTTGACAAAATTGCTACCTCATCTGCTCTTTACCACTTCTTAGGCTTCTCACCAGCCACCCATGAATTCTCAGAGATAACGAGCTGTGGTTCTGTGCATTCAATTCCTTAAGTGCCCCGTGATGTATCCTCAGGGCTCATGGGAACAACAGTTCCATCTAATTTACTTATAGCATCTCCCTATTTTATGGTGGTTCTGATTCTCCACTCACAAATGTCTCTTATTTTAGATCATATATGACCACCTTTATTTTTTTTTAAATCTCCTAAATTATTGAGACTATCTCTTCAGTGTTGTTGCTATAAGGACATTTAAAATGGATAACTCACAGAGTCATAAATATACTTTGCTATGTTGTACAATGATAATAGAGGACATTCAAGAGTTCGGTTGCAGTCGGGTGGCTCATTAGCATGTGTTGATGATAATGTCTATTTCTGTGAAGAGATCTCCGGTATTAGACTGCATGATGACCACTAGGGGAAAGTGGTATGCCCTCCCCTACTCCCTGCATTCCTTCCCTTTCTTTTCTGTCTCTTTTACACCCTGCACACAAAGAGAGCTCACTGCTCTTTCATTTTGCACAGAGGCCACTATAATTTTTCTTGACATGGCAATTACTTTTTAATCTGGTTAGCATAGACTGTAATGGAGCTGTGTTGTAAAACATCCTTTCTTGTTTACTCTTTTATTTTGCTTTTAATTTATTGCCTTGATTTCAATCCCTTTTATAAACCCATTAAAGCTCAATTACTCACTTTGAAGTCAATCACTAATCAATTCATTTATTTTTGTATTATGGGGAGTAAGGAGAGTAGTTACACAAAATGCCTGCATTTCATTAAATTTTGTGATAAAGATCAGATTGCTCTATGGTTCACTGAGGAAAGGGAGAATAAAGGGAAAATCTCTGGCAGCAGAGGCACCATCCATAACCTGGCTGATGTTGTAGCTGGTAGAGAACAGGTAGTACCTGCAGCACCTAAAACATGTGCTGGCTTCATGAATTTAAATTGATTAGTAAAGACAGATAAAGAACTGTTACTTTCTTCTTGGCCAGAGTTTCCTTTGTAAAACTGAATCAGGGAACTCAAGGTAAAAAGAAGAGCATATGTTGATAGCAGGTTATAATTTTAAACATGCTCTACATACATTACTTCCCTTGTGTTTTCTTCAATATGGCTCTTGAGATAGGTTGGAGAAGGCATTGGGTTTTCTATGTGTAGGTGATGACACTAAGTCTCAGAAGAAATTCAAGCAATTTGCCTTAAGTCTCATAGGTTCTACATGGAAGATCCAGGAAAATCCTAGATCTTGGTACCAGGGGTGTCCAGCCTGTTTGCATCTCTGGGCCACACTGGAAGAAGAAGAGGTGTCTTGGGCCACACATTAAATATGCAAACACTCATGAAAACTGAGGAGCAGAAAAAAATGTTTTAAGTAAATTTACGATCTTCTGTTGGGCCACATTCATAACCATCTTGGGCTGCATGTGACCCATGGGCTTCGGATTGGTCACGTCTCTACTCCATGTCATTATGGACAGTAAAATTTCTAGGGGTTTGGTCTGCATGTAGCCCCTTTATTTACAAACAATGAGTTGCAGGATTGCTAAATGGCTGTTTCCAGTTAGACTGGATTCTACCAAGGTGCGCAGGGATTCTATGATGTGCTTGGTTCCTGGCAGTGGTGTATTAGTAAATCATCTTCGACAAAGGCACAAAACCACAACCTAATTTGTTGATTTCTGTGGTGTAAATACTATCACCATGACTTATTTTAAGCTTACCTAAAAGACATCTCTGAACTCAGAGCTGGGAGAAAATGCACACAAGCAGTTTTTCCAAGCCAGGACACACCAGCTCCAACACAATAGTACATTGCTTCACCGTTACAAATGAGCATCTTCTGGACCCTAACTGTGAGGTGTGCTGCCCGGAGAAGACAGATGCAATATTTTAAGAAATGTGGTGCATATATGAAAAATAGCAAATCTGATCATTCTGCAAGCATTTAAAGAATATCTGCAACAGATAAGGCTCTGTGTTGAACTCTGTTATGATACAAGGGATAAGATCTAGTCTGTTTTCAAGAACTGTATAAGCTAGTAAAGGAAAGAGGCATGGACACAATCAACAGTAATTCAGCAGGAAGTCCACCACGTGCTGTAAAGGCAGTGCACTGGAATGAGTATGAGTACATTCTTATTAGGGGAATTGGTGAAAAAAGAATCTATTGAAGAGTTAGGAGTTGTACTGACAAATGAAAATTAAATAGGTTTTCAACAAAGTTGTAAAAGTAAAGGGAGTTTCTGAGATTGAAGGGCAAATAAAAAGGATCACCTATATTGAAAAAATATTTTAAAGGTTCTCAACCCTAAGTCCCTAGACACCTGGAGGATATTTGCATGGTATCTGAAGAGTCTGTTTATTTTTAAAATGATCTATAAAGTTTTATACAATTGAGTGTATTATTCTATGGAGAAGATTCATGATTTCACAAATTCTCAAAGGAGTCTATAAACCACAAAAAGTTGGAAAACCATTGTTTTAAAGGAAAAACTGGCTGTGATGGAGAATTGATTAACTGGGTTGAAGGAAGGGGGCAGGTGTTAAGGGACTGGGGGAAAAAAAACAACAATAAAAAGACCAATAGTTCCCAACCTGAAATCGGTGGAAGATTAATGATATTATCAGTCCACATAAGAATAATGAGAAGAGGATCTTTGTTGGAAAGTAAAACAAGTTCTCTTTTATACAGAACAAACTTAAGATATTTGCACTTCATCATTATAAACACATCCCTCAGACTCATAGGAAGGTCATAAGACACAATGACAAATAATATTTTATTTAGTGCTAAATATTAATTGGGTGCTTTCTAAACCCTTTATATAATCCTTATTTAATTTTCACAACTAAATAGTAAATATTATTCTAATTTTACAGAAAAATCAAGGTTCAGAATATTAAGCAATTTTTACTACGGTCAAAAACCTGGCAAATGGCAAAGACAGAATGCAGACCTTGATGGTCTTCCCAACTGGCCTGTGACCTTATTTTGAACTCCTCTGCTATAGCTTACACTTTGGCATTCAGAAGTTGAAAGTGAGGTCGATTTGAGCAAAAAGATAATGATGTTTTCATGAGGAAGAAGCTTAGCTGCAGAATCAACTGGATTTTGTCCACACATTTAAGGACCCTGTTTACCTTGGACTAAATAAAAAAAGTGAAACCACCAGGGCAAAAAATGCTGCGTGAGCATCATCAATGTAAGTCAGAATTGTCCTAAGTATTCGAGCTTTATCTTGGATCAATCTCTGAACCAAATTCAATGGTCTTTCTCTACACTGTTCACTTCTGTTCATCTTCTTCTCCTATTAATAAGTCACTAATTTTATTTCAAAGCCCATAAAGAAAAGCTCACTATAGTCAAGTATTCCTTTTAAAAGACCTGTGATTGGGATGATATTGTTTGAACAGGGTGATGGATGTCCAATTTCAGCATAATGTCAAAAATAAGCAATTAATAGAAACATATAATTATTTAAACATGGCCTATTACATGGATAATGCTACATTTATTTCTAAAGTTTTTTCTCACTGCCTTATATTGCATTTAAAGCCAAGCATTTTATTCTCATTCTTTCAGATAGATGGTTTCCTTGGCTTAGAGTGAAAAGAATTGAGATAAAGCACAGCAAGACTCTGACTGCATGTTAACTCACTTTCTAGTTAACTAGATTGTCCTGGTGGGGTTGGGAATACAGAGGGAGAGTTCTTGGTAGAAAAAAGGAAAGCTGAGAGCAGTAATTGAAAAGGAAGTGGACGTCTGTTTAATTCTCAGTACACTTTTGGATTTTGTATTAGGGATCAGGAATTATGAAAATGTAAAAGGTAAAAGAAGGCTATGTCAACATGGACTAAGTAAGAGGTTTGAGTTTCCTACACAGTCAAGAGCCTGCATTATGAAAACACAGAACAATGAAGATGGAGTGCTATTTTTTTCCTCTCTATTGATTTTATTTCTCAAAAAATATATACCCTGACATTGCTATAATAGAATAAAGAATAGAACTCCATCAAGAACTCCATCAAATCAATAACATTTTTATGTTTGAAAAGACTTATTCTTCAGAAATATCATTTAGTCTTCCACCAGCTAGGTTTTGTTTTGCTTTGCTTTTCCCATTCCAGAGTCCCTTGAGGAAAAAACTAAAAGGAATCTCTTCTTCAGGGAAAAGAGACAGGAGTTCCTTCCTAAAACTGTGGAAGACTTCATTCTGTGAGTCATAACACTCCCACTTCTAGTTTTGGAATCCCCTACAATGGTGCCTCCTCCTCCAACTCCCCATCAGTCACCAAGCCTCCCCTAGGGTTCTCAGATTTGTCTCTGCCTTCCTCCTTCCCCTTCAATGAACCTGAGCACAAGTCCTCATTGCTGCATACCAACATTTCTCTAACTTATCCCCCAACTTATGCCCAACTTAACCATGTCTCATATCAATGCTACTTTCACTATGGCTCTCCCTCTCATTGACTCTCCATGATTCTATTGCATGTGAAATCAAGTCTACTTTCCTCTGTTCAGTTTTCTGGGTCCTTCCATTTCTTCCCCTGATCCTTCTTCAATGTTATGTTTTATTCGCTGTTAAAAAGAAGCAACACGCCTACAATTAAGTCACTTGGGCTAAGCCCATGACATCAAACCAAAAGTTCATACTTGACCTAGTTACAGTTTTGACCTTCCCCATACATGTAATCCTAAGAGGTCAATGTGGAATTTTCTGGTCAGTTCCAATGAGGGAATTTTCCTAATAGACTCTCTTGCCTTCCCAGAGATGGTGACCTTACCCGAAATAATCCTTTTCTTGTGTGTTTGTTTATTTATGTCATCCTTGTTTGTTCCACTCCTTCTCTGTCTTTGAAAATGTTTTTCTTCCTGTAGTCCTCTGGAGCTCCTTTCTATATGCTACATGGGATGCTGTCTGATTCATAAATTATTAAGTAAAATCAATTAGCTCTCAAGTATTATTCAGTTAAATCTCGTTTTTAAACCTCTCCTACATATAAAATCTAGGCTTTGTCAGAAAGACATCCTGTTTAAACTGCCACTTTCCTATCCTCTAATTCTGCCATATCATGCCAACTTTTTATCTATTTAAGTTGCTCTGCAGATTTGAAATCCCATCTCTTCATTGTGATATATTCAAATGCTAAGACTTAAAAATTCAGTTCAAGTGTTATTTCCTCAAGAAAATATTCTCTAAGCATGCCAGCTTTTATTTACCTCCTCTGAATTCTAAGAACACACTTAATGTTGACACCAAATGATCCTTCTCCCTTGATCAGACACTATTGTTTTTCTCTCTGCAGTTACTTTGAGTAGGTTAACATTGCTATCCAACTACTCTTTAAACTGCCTAACGACAGTATAAATGCACATCGTGCTTGTATGTAACTTTTGCCGGCAAGGGTGCCTAATAGAAACTCAATAAATTCTAAATACTTGACACATAATCCACAGATCTCTAATTTGGACTAATTTAATTGATTCTCTTCAGTATGCTAGGTATATCATGATGGAAGTCTTTCTGAGATTTTTGTTATTATTGGAGCATAAAGAATGCTTTCCTGGAGAAAAGAACTCATGCACAGGAATATAACCTTCTGGAACATTCTTCTGATATGTTTACAAAGGCATGTCTGTCTTAAGGAAATTTTCTCCCTTCCAGGCTATCATCAAAGAACAGGTATAAGAGAGTTGAGATCTTCTGTAACTCAAAAGAGAGAAATATACTCATTAATGAATATCGTCTCTTTGGTTTGAGATTGTTTCCAATCCTATGGACCACTGAATCAGAGCAATGATATATGGGGTAAACACTTGCTCAATTATTTCAAGGTTTGGGAAGAAAATCCTCATGAAGTCACTCCATATGCTGTACCACGGACAGGGCCAAAAGGCTGGAAGGTCAGAGTGGCTGTGACATGCAGACAAGTTGGCTGGCTTCTTCAGTAGAGGTCCCCCTCTAATAAGGTTTTTTCAGAACATTTGTGCCTTGACAGTCCCCAAAAGGGTGGTCCCAGAGGCAAAAGTGAACATTTGGTTGCAAATGAGAAGCTAACCCCCTTCTTAGCTTTTCTGTTTTATTTTATTTTATTTTATTTTATTTTTTGAGAAACTCTTTTTCATTTAAATAAACAAATTAAACATTCTGAAATTCAAAGGCTTATACAATGAAAGCAGTCACTGTTCATGATGGATTAGTCTGATGTTTAAAAAGAAGGCAAAGAAAATGCAAAACATGCTGCCACCACTAGTTACATGAGAAATAGATCACAGGTGACACTGGCTTCTGTTTCCTCTGCGGGAGGTTAAGGAGAAATGTATTCACAGAAGAATACACTTCACTCAGGTATTACTGGTGGGAGGCTTCTGGGCTATGTTTACATATTATTCTTTTGAGAACATCTATATACTCCCAGAAATTCTAGCAGCTTAGAATATCTTTCATCTGGAAACTCAAAATCAGGCTCAGATCTATTGAGAAGAAACCCACCCCCAACTCTTCATCTATAATGTATTTTCTAAATCTTCACACCCTAAAACAATAGTGGGTCACTTTGTTAACAAAAGCTCAAGTAGTTTAAGTCGAAAGAAATCTTAATAAGTTGCCTTTAAATTCTGGAAATAAGTCAATTCTTTACCATATATCAAGAATTTGTACGCCTGTAGTGTATATATGTCTAGGTTATTGGTCTGAATGGTAAAGTCTATGGAGCCATGGCTTTGATATTTTGGGCTGTATACTTTGTTGTGGTGGCTCTCCTGGGCACTGGAGGACATTTAGCAGCCTCCCTGGCTTTTACCCTCTACATGTTAGTAGCACCATCCTCCAAAGTCGTGACAACCCAAAATGTTTCCAGATATGGCCAAATGGCCCCCATTCCACTTTTTAATATCCAGGTCAGAGAACAGACTCACCCTGCTAAGGACCACTGTTAGAGATTCCAGAGATACTATGTCCACATCACTGTCCTAATATATTGAATACAATTTTCTAACAAGACACAGTCTCCGTTTCGGGGACATTATAAACTAGGAGGTAGACAGGTATGTAAGCAACTCCTTGTAAAATATGTCCCCTCAAAAGAATTGTTATAAAAGAAGCATAAAGTTAAGGCACTGGAGGCAGAGCAGATGCCATTAAGATTTGGAGAGTGGAGGCTTCATTCAATGAACAGCACAAAGAGAAAATTTACTTCAACATCAATCTGGAGATCAGAAAGGTAACCTTTGGCTCCTGGAAAGCTCACCATTAAAGGTGAATTTCAATACAGTTGTTGCTAAGGAGACTGAACAGGTAAGAGTTTTTGCAGAGAAACTGAACTTTGAAAGAAGCATGGCAGAGACGAGGAATGGAAGCAAAAGGACTCGAGAAATGTTGGGCTTTGTAGGACTGTTTTGTTTTCTTAACTTGTGCTGAACCAATCATCTCGGCCCATTCTGCTTGTCCCTTCTGCTTTCCTTCCCTCACTGGTTCTGCTCCTTCAGAAATGATATTTATATGCTTGCAGTTCAGGTTTTAAAAGTCTTGATACCCCCACCCCCACCTCCCACAATTGGGTGGTGTCAAAAGGAATCTAAATTACTGGAATATTCTGGTGACCCATAGTGGTGGCCTTTTCTTGTTTATTCCAGGCATGGAGATAATCAGCACGGAGTGTGCAGACTGAGGACAATTTGGAAACTCAGTTTTAAGGTTAGTCCTCCATCCTTGTCTACACAAAATTAGAGGTAGACAGTTTACCATTGGAACCAAATTATACAAGCAAGTGCATAGCAATCCATGTGGTTGTCAGGACAGGAATTCGAAGAACTAGAAGCTGGAGAACATGCCATGTTGACAGTGCCCCACCTGGGGCTTTTGAGGTCAGGGCTACGTGTTACCTGCCTTTTATTCCCTCTGCTCAGAGAACGCTGAGGAAGCCAGGGAGGGCATAGATGGCATGCTGTAAACCACGATCACTGTAAATATCTCAGCGTGCATCCTGCTGACAGTGGGAAGTCCAGCTCTGGAAAAAAACACTGTCAGCAGTAGTATCTATTTATGTGAAGGATTAAACTAGAAAATGCTTATTCTTGTTGATATTTTTAGTTGTTCTCCCAGAATTCTGAAACTGTTTTCAATATGTTTTTTTTGCACACTTAGACTTTCATAGTTATAACTGATTCTATTGAATCCATCCTTAAGTTTTGAATTGACCAAGAAACACTTAACACGTAAATTAAATAGCAAATGAGTGATTAGAGATTTAAAAAAAAAAAAAATCCCTGCCTGCGTCAGGTGTTAGGAAACCTGAGTTTGAATCTCAGATGTATGAACTACCAGTTGGTTGACCTTGAAAAAGTCACTAACCTTATTTGTAATACCTCAATATCAATGTAGTGATACCTGTTACTTAAATTAGTGATACCAATAAAGCTAAGGTAAATTGCTATACATCAAAGTGTTTGAAGACTACACAGTTAGATAGAAAAAGGGAGAATGAAAAAGGAAAGAAAGAAGGAAGGGAGGGAGGAAGGAAGAGGAAAGGAAAGGAAAGAGGGAAAAAGCAAAAAAAGAAAAGAAGAAAAGCGGGGCATCCAATATTTTATTTGAAAGGCTTGACCAATTCAAAACACTCTTTTTTCAGCTTCTTTGAAGTATAATTGACAAATAAATTTATAATATATATTTAAAGAGTACAATGTGATGATTTGATATATGTATGCATTGTGAAAGGATTCTCTCTACTGAATGCATTAATACATCCCTCACCTCATACATTTACCTTCTTTTTTTTTTGTGAGCAGTTAAATTTTAGTCTCTTAGCAAATTTCAATTATACAATAGAGTATTATCAACTACAGTCACAATTTTATATATAACTCCTCAGATGTCACTTATCGTGTAACTAAATTTTATAACCTCTTTTACCCACCTCTCTGATCTCCTTATTTTTCCCACTGGCGCCACTGACAACTACTTTTCTATACTCTGTTTCTGTAAGTTCAAATTTATTTACTTATTTCAGATTCCACATATAGATGATACCCTGCACTATTTGTCTTTCTCTGTCTGGCTTATTTCAGTTATCATAATGTTCCCCATGTTTATTGTTGTCACACATGACAAGATTATCTTTCTTTTTAAAGGCTGAATAATACTCCATTGTGTATGTGGGTATGCAACACATTTTCTTGATCCATTCATTCATCACTAAACATTTCGGTTGTTTTCATACTTGGGCTATTGTGAATAATGCTGCAATAAACATAGGCATACAGATATCTCTTTGTGATAATGGCTAGCAAACTAAGAACTTCTGCTCAGTAATGGAAACTATCAACAAAATGAAAAGGCACACTGTGGAGCGGGAGAAAATTATGGCAAACCACAAGTCCAAAAAGGGTCAATATCCAAAACACTGAAAGAACTCATGGTGGGAATGTAAACTGCTATAATCATCATGAAAAACAGCGTAGAGGTACCTCAAAAAATTAAAAACGTTTCAGCAATTTCACTTCTGGATATTTATCCAAATGAATCAAAATACTCTTAAAAGTGAGGTGAGAAATATTCCTGAGAAAGCTACTAGATCCTGGTTAATGGTCACCCTAAGTTAAACACTGAACATATACATGGTGGGGAAGAGAGAGAGTAAGTGACTTTCTTTTCATGTACTAAGAGCTTGGTAAATAACAAGTGTCAAGCCTAACCTAAATCTACACCTTGGCTGATGGGTCTTCATTGATGGGTGAAAGGGTTTTACCTACGTAAGATCACCTGAGGAGACTTAGGGTTAGGAAATGCTAATATTTTATGTGTTTCTGTGAAAGGGTAAGTAACAGCTTCTGAGCTAGGGTAGTAACCTCATTGGAGATGACTGAGAGGGATTCTTCGGACTGACACAGGCTTGCTAAGATGGTCACAAAAAGAAAGAAAGGAAGAAAGAAAGAAAGAAAGAAAGAAAGAAAGAAAGAAAGAAAGAAAGAAAGAAAGAAAGAAAGAAAGAAAGAAACAGGACAGTCTTGTTTGAGCCCAATTATTTTTGAGAGTAATCACCTAAAAAGAACATCTGCATTTTAAATAAGCCAATCTAATAATTATATCTTATTTGCTCATATTTTAGTGAAAGAGGAACATAGGGTAACACAATTGATTCGCAACAGTCTGACAACTGAGGGTATTTTTTTTGTCGCTGCTGCTTTCTTGCTTGCTTGATTGAGTGAGTGTTGTGGTTGTTTACATTTTCCTATGATGGGTGTCAGAGGACTTTTCTTTTCATTTTAGTTTCCCATTAGAAGGGTTTGCTGCCATCAAGCCGACAAGACCCAGATGTAATTTCACTGATGAGCAAGACATCTCTGCCAACTGAATTCCTATTGATTAGCATCTGATTTTGTTTGTCAGCAAAAAGAAAAACTTATTCTTTAATGGCATGTTTTGGTACATAATCAGTGGGTGTATGTGTGTGTGGGAGGGGTGTGGACAGAAGGGTCTCTTTCAAAAGCTGATGAAAATATATTAGTGTATATGGTCATTTCTGCTCTCAACCATAAAAATAGCATTTGCAATCTCAAAGCAGCCAACATCTCATCCTGAAGATGAAAGGAATAGTTGGCCTGAGGTTCTTAGTTGGAAGCTCTTGTGGCCTGGGATGGGGGGCATGATATGCTGACTATGGGACCAATGTCACTCACTGTTCACACAGCTCCCTGGATCCTCCCCCTGCCCAGAGGGCTTAGAGGGGTCATAACTCCTGTTGATACAAGGCAGTCATTCTCAGCAGTGGGGAGAAGGACAACTTCTAATCACCAATTACAGTTTGGGGGAGAAATACAGCAGCATGAAGGCAGGTTCCTTGCCAAAAGAAACTAAATAGGAATTTGGGGGCAAATAGAACTTCCTAGAGTCTTATAGACATACACTGCAGATTATACTTCACTCTAGCATTTACCAAGAACTTGTTTATATATTCATTTATTTGATCATGACTACAATCTCATGAGGTAATTAATCCTGTTATCTCTATTTTAAAACTGGAAAAATCAAGGCCTAAAAATGTGACTCATATAATATTATACAACCTGTAAGTTACAGACCTAAGTTTTGAGCCCATGTCTCTGGCTCCAAGTCCAGGATTCTGTCCAACACACCAGCCTTTCTATCTTGCTTTACTAAGGGAATATATTTCCCATGTTTTTCAAGTGAATCTCGTGTCTTCCATTGGTAATATTTTTTTCCTAATGAGGACCTTTTGTTACAAATCGTATAAACGAATAATAATTTATGAATGTAAATCATGTATTACCTAAGTGTCATAAGGAAAGAGCATAAAGAATCGGTGATAAAAGGATTACAAATAACCTATATGCATATCACTAAAAGGCTTGATTTTTAGCAAGTGTATGTGCTTCTTTCATATTAACCTGTGTGTCTTTATCATGAGAGGGAAGCAAAGGGTCACCATGTGATTAAATAATACATAAAGTTTCCAGGAATGACTTAAATGAAATGGATTTTCTGAAGTGATTGACCGAAGACCTATTGAGAGTTCCCACTCTATTCCCTACACAGTCAAGAGTGTTTCTGGTCAATTATAGCCTCGAAGGATTTGTGTTCACAGCACAAAGACAAAATATGGGGTAACAAGAGATAAGGAAGTTGGCATACAAATATGCAACCATTCAGTCTGTATACGTCTAAGATTTTCTGAAAAAGCCCACCTGCTCTCAAGTGGTGTTAAGAATTTAGTTAGCTGAAAATGGGCAAGCTATCTCCATCAAGCAAATGAGATGTTATTTCATGAGGCAAGGTCATGAAGCAGTTTAACTGATTTGCACTTCAATATCCTGTTTTGGACTTTTTTCCATATGAATTTCACTTCTGCATTTCTGTGACACTCTTGTTGATAGTGTTATTATACATCTCAGGATATCTTCTATTAATGCAACATGAAGAAAATGTTTTTTAGCATTTAGCTTTGAGGAAAAGCACAAAACAAAAAAATTAACACCTACCAATTTATGTAACCTATCACATTTCCACCTTCAATCTGCCTGTTAAAATGCATAGACCCAAATATCGTGCTTAATCACAACCCATGTTTAAACCATGGTGAGCATCCCGCACCCTCCTTTCTTTTCTCAGCTGTATGTTCTTCCTTCTAAAACAGCTTAAAATAATTTTTGAAGAAGGTAGGGTAAACTAAGTTAAATAAATGGATTTAAAGTGTGCCTTTTAGGAAAAAATCTTAGGACATATGGTTTATTATGATGACAGTATGTTCAGAAAATGTATTCAGATATATTATAGTTAAAAAAATGGGGGAAGAAATAAGCATAAAGTTTTTGTTACTAGTAATTATATTGACAGTGATAGTATGAATATTATTTAGATAGTATGAGCATTATTATATTATTTAGTATGCAATAAGAATAAAGTTAATAGGTTATATGCAATATTTCAATTCCATTATTCTCAGTGTCCTAGAGAATGAGGACATTTGGTGTGGAAGAAAGGACGCACATATTTAACAGCCAAGTATGTACAGAACAAACCCTGTGGTCTTGAATTTTTACTAGAAGTATCAGAATATATTCATGAAGCAACTTATCTTGAAATAATAATAATAATAATATAGATACATAAATATAATATAATTCTAATCAAAAATCCCAGCAGTATTTTTTTGTATGTGTGGAAATAGACAAGCTGATTCTAAAATGTATATAATAAGGGCCAAGAACTAAAATAGCCAAAACAATTTTGCAAAAGTACAAAGTTGGAGAACTCACATTACTTTATTTCAAGACTTGTATAAAACTACAGTAATCAAGCCAGTGTGGTAATGGCAGAAGGATAGCAAAAGGAAAGAGTCCAAAAATAAACACCCACATCTATGGGTTGACTAACTTTTCTCAAAGTTGAAAAGGCACATTAGTGGTGAAACAATAGTTTTTTCAGCAAACGCTGCTGGACAAATTGAATAGTCATACGCAAATTCAAACCTTGATTCATACAAAAAATTAATTCACAATGATCATAGGCATAATGTGAAACCTAAAACTATAAAATTGCTAGAAGAGAGCATAGAAGAAAATCTTGACTCTGTAATTTCTCTATTTCACCTCCAGAAATCAGGGAGATTTCAGTCTATTTACGTTGTCTCCTGGAATTTGCTGGATGTCTAATCCACAAGTGGTAGATGATGGTGCTTCTGGGGTACCCTCTGACTGTGGGAACTGTGGGGTCCAAAATGATTCCAAACATGCTTCAGCCTTTACGATCCAGCTGCAATAGCTGTAATATAGCCAGTGATTGGGCGCAGTGAAGAAGCTGAAATCATCCTCTAGCTTTTCCCATTCTTGCAAATGGCCCTACGGGCCTGAACGGCCATTTGAACCCGTCTACTTTTCATCCTGTGAGTTAGAGGGGAGAGCTCTTCCTGCCCAACAAAGCGGGAAATGTGTGGCATTCCTCATCCCCCTTCCCACTGGTGATTTGTTTCGCAGCCTCCCCGCTGGTAGTGCTCTGTGGCAGCTGTCCCTTTTCCTTGCTCTGTATATGTCTCCTTTTTATCTTGGCAGACAGGCCAATTTCTTTGAAATAAAGCCCCTTCTCTGTTGCAAGTGACCTTGAGACATTTCAGTGCTATCATTTCCCAGCTGTATTAGTGCCTCCAAATTCAATTTCAAGGTTCTTGAAAGCTTTCCCCTGTCCACCTTGTGTTCACTTGCCTTCATTTAAGTGTCCTACAAGGCAATTGCTTTGGGACCCTGGTATCCATTTTAGCATGTGTCTAAGTTAGGCAAACGGAACTGCAGCCAGCGTGGCTTCAATGCCTGGGGCCTGGCAGTGGTCCAGGGCATCAGAGTTGGGGTCTCCGTCATGTCTTTGGATGCTGCGAATAACAAGTAATGGGGAAAAGAGGGGAATGTTCTACTAGGATCTGGAGTTCAAAACATGCAAATCATTGAACAACATATAGTAGAGACTCAATTCTCACAGTATTTAGGATCAAGAGAGGTTATTTCAACAATAGACTTGAATAATAAGCAATTATAAACATATTGGAAAATGCAGATGCATGCTTCTGATTTATGGATGGGATGGTGTGCATGGTGATGCCATCGAAACATACTATTTATGCTTGTCATCAATTATACTGGTGCTTGTCAAGGAACAGCCCTCTGAAACACAGCTTCCTCACTTGTAAAATTTATGTCGACGAGATTTTTTCAGATCAGACCTTCTGGCCACCTGTTCAGTGAGGATTCAGAAATATATTTGAGTAAGCTGTCCTAAAGTTCTTGTCTTTTATCCCACAAATCCTATCCCAAAAATGAGAAATAGGTTTTACCCCTAGGGCCCAGGATAATCACGAGGTCATAGGTGCCTAGGTTGCAAAGAATTCTTAAACTGTGGCCAGGCTCACCGAGGCAGGGGATGGAGGGCCAGGAGCATCTGTGTCTCAGGAATGCCATCCTGGCCTGTTACTTTATCCCAACAAATCGAAATTATTCTCACCATGTCTGTTCTGATTCCTCTCTTCCGCTTTTCTTGGTAGAATCCAGACTGCCTGAATAACAGCTATCCGACCAACAGAATTTAAAAAAAATTAACAACCTTCCATCTGTTTAGAATTTTAGCAGATTACAATTACAGGAGAAACTGAGGGGGATTAAAAATAAAATTGAAGCTTCAAATTAAGGAAAAACTCAAAAACTAAATTTTACCCAGTCTTTATTGAAGTGTAAATGGGTTAATCCTGTATTCCAGAAATTTCCAACATTTTTCATCTCATGGCACACATAAACTGATTACTAAAATTCTGCAGTACACCAAAAAATATATTAGACTTTTTGCCAATTTTACAAAAAATAGATTGATTTATTTATACTGGATGGCTATTCTTTTTTAAAAAATTAATTATTTATTTATTTTTAGACAGGGAGGAAGGGAGAGAGAAAGAGGGAAACATCAATGTGTGGTTCCTCTCACATGCCCCCTACTGGGGACCTGGCCCGTGACCCAGGCATGTGCCCTGACTGGGAATTGAACCAGCAACCTTTTGGTTCACAGGCCAGTGCTCAATCCACTGAGCCACACGAGCAAGGGCTGGATGGCTATTCTTAAGTTGTTATTTTTTTATTTGACAATCTAAGGGAAAAAGAGGTCAGTGCCCCTAACTAAATACTCAGGTACTGCATGTTTTATAAATTCTTGAGGCACGCTGGTTTAAAATTGCTACTGTATTCTGAAATGTCTAGGAGTTTCTTCTTGGACATTCATGGGAGAGCCATCAACTCTATTTTGCCTCTCTTATTCTGTTTCATTCCACTAAAAAAAAAAAAAAAAAAAAAAAAGCACCACACTTCATATTGCTATTTCCTAGGCATGATAACCAACATTGACAAATATCACTTAGGAGTATGTACAAGCATGTCAAAATTCACAGGAAATTAATTTATATTATGAATGAAACTACAATATTAAGTTTTTTTCTCCAATCTTAGTCACAATCTCTTTTCTAAACAGGAAAGATCAGCTTCAGTTATTACTTGAAAATGTTATACTCAATACTGAATAACATTTTAAATTTCAAGGTTGTCTAACCAGCCAAAGGATCAACCGAGATTCCCAAGAATTATTCACTAACATTGCCTGGGAGTAATTTTTACCATCTTTTTAATGTAAGTGCGTTGTACTTTCTCTGTCTATTCAGGCTCTTAGAGTTTGAAATTTCAAGTGTTTACCTTATTGTATCCAGTGACATTTAGGCTTTTGTATTCAGAAAAGTGATGTCTTCTCTCTGGTGGTTTTTCACAAAGCTTGCCACTTTGGAGATCTTAGGCCCAGCTGTATATGTATGTTGCATGTGTGCGTGGATGTGTGTGTGGATGTATGTGTAGACATTTGGTGGGGTGAATTTCAGTGTTCCCTAGACAGATGCACAGAGTAAGTGTTGTGGGGATGGAGGCGAAAATAGGAGAGTGAGCCCTGGGGCATCTCAGGCTGGTAGAAGCTTGACCCTACCCTGCTCCACCCTTTTGTCTTACCAGGATTTATTCTGCTGCATTCTAGTGTCTGTAAAGTCCAGAGCAGCCAGATCTCTTTCCATATTTCAAGATGCCTAAGGGTTATGGATACATTCCTAAACTTTCCTTTAAATGTGGGCATTATTTAAAAAGTAATTCACCCCACAATGAGGATCTTCAAAGCAGTCTTTTTAGGCCTTGATATTTGACATGAGAAAATATCTATACTTACTTTATTGCCTAAATGAGTAATTCCCTTTGGTTGTTGATCTAGTGCCTGAAATTAAGGACAGCGCAGGGTAGACCAACAATGTCATTGAATGAATAAAGTTATTCAATAGTGGTAATAATATTTTTTAAATATTATGTCCTTAGACTCATAGGATTTCAGAGATTCAAGGTAAATTAAAGTTTATCTTACCCCCAACCTATAGTTTAAAAAGAATCTCAGGCTTAGAGAGAAAATCTTTGTTTTTATAAGCCTTAATTCTATAATGGGGAAATTACTTCAAGGGTCACCTCACAGACAAAGGCAGATCCAGGTTTAGAACTCAGGTGTCCTGACTCCTGTTGACTTTCTTAGCCTTCTCTCTCCCCAAACTAGCATCTTGTTAAAAATAAGAGTCACATTTCCATTTTTCCTGCTGATGTTTCTGTGTATTAGAAAGTGGGAAGACTCAAAGGAAATCTCATGAGAATGGTCAGTGCCCTAGAATGTGAGAGCTATAATTATAAAAAGACATTTTCTTTCCTATTTTTCTAATATCATTTTTTAAAACATCAGGCCCAAATGTCCTTATCCTTTGGTCCCCAGGTTTCTGACACCTTTGTGGAAAATGTGCCACAGGAAACATTTCCCTGCGAGGTCTTTATAGGTAGGCCAACAAAACCTGACTTGAAATTTAGATAGTGACACATCAAGTTACTTCCTTACAAATGATGACATAGTATCATGAGAATAACAATCGTATCAGTGAGTAGTTCAATATATTTGCTATATAAAATTCAGAAGTACTGGGATGAGAGTATTATTGAGTTATTTCTGTTTAAACTCTGCATTTTCCCCTAGATATTCTGCCTTCTGTCAAGATTTTGTCTCAGGCTTCATATTTATCATGATGGAAATGGCTTTGGTTTCACAGTGCCATGGAGAGACAGGGTGGAAAACCCCCATTACTCAGAGAGAAAACAAATTTCATGGGCTGCAACCATACATCCTGAATGTCAAGCCCAGAAACAGTAGTCATTCTCAAAACAGAAATCAAAGGACCTGCACAGAAACGTCTGGAATGACAGATCAAGGTCAAGCTGGGTCATGTGGTCAAGCTGGGTTTTCCTGATTCAAGGCCATTGCTGGGGAATGACTAGATATTCATGAGCAACACCAATGTCCCCTCAGACACATCTCTGTGGGTCTACTAGATGTAAGCTTTTTAAGACCAAAACTAGATCATCTTTGCCTTTTCCTCCCAACCCAGAAAATAGTAAGTGTTCAAGAAAAGTGATCAGAATGAACCAATTTATAGTAAATAGAACTGGAACCAAGGCAAGTGATTCTCAACAGAGGGCAGGTTTGCCACCACCCTCAAGAGGACATTTGGCAAAATGTGGAGACATTTTTAGTTGTCACAGCAGGGCAGGGTGGGAGGGATGACGCTATTACTGTCTAGTCAGTACAGGCCAGGTAAGCTATTAATATTCTATATGGCATAGCACAGTCCCACCACAAAGGAATATATGGTCCAAAGTGTCAATGCGGAGGCTGAGAAACCCTGGCCTAGGCTAGCGGAGGGGAAAGAGTGTCACTCACTCCTTACATTTTCTTTCCACTGGAGGTAGCTCCTTCAGCTTACCACTCACAGACTCACTCTGCTCCTTGACACAGAAGAGGGGGTGACTCCTCGTATTGGTCAGACCTAGCTGAGAACCTGGGCTGCAAAGACCTGCCCTTCCCTCACTTGCGCAGCCTGAATCTGAGCAGGTGCGTCTGTCTAATTTGGTGGTTCAGTATTAGGGAGCCCATTTTTGTCTCCATACCTACAGCATGTATGAACGTCTTACTCAGTTCAGAATTCAGTTAGGGAAAATAAGGGCCATTTATGGCCACCCAAGTCTCCCAAACAGGCCATGTTTGATCTTCCTGAAGGTCCATAGATTTGGAGGGATGGGGATTTCTTCTCAGTGGACAGTTGCTTCCAGAAACAAGTGGTGTCCAGACAGATATGCAGTGATGTGCTCTTGTTATTAGGAAATGGCCCTGAATGATCAGGACGCAGGGGGCTTAAAGAGATGTTTGAAGTCATCAACCAGCTGTCACTGCTGGGATGGTAGACTTGCAGACCTGAGCCACTTCGGAAATGAAGGTTCCTGATTAAATGCTGAACCAGGTGTGATAATGTGGGAAGTGCAATGTTTATGGGTAGGCTGGGGCACAGGCGATGTTCCCTCAGACTGAGCAGATACGAAGGATGGCAAAGCACCCTCCCTTTCCAAGGCATGACCTGCAGATGTCCTTGCTGTACTCAAAACGGCAGGGTATACATTGCCATAAGATGCTCCAGGCCAGAGAGAAGATTTTTTTTCATATTATAATTCGTCCATAATGATAAGCCATGGGTGAAAAAACATCTTCTTGAAATGCTCTCACCAAAATGGACAGAGAAAAATGACTCTAGTGGTTTCCTTTGCTCATGGCTCTGTTTAAAGCCTTCTCTCCCTAGACCCATTTGTTTGCTTTTTACTGTTTTCCCTATCACATCATTGATTATATCTGATTCATAATTAACTTAGAAAATATGAGTAAGACTTAGGATTTCTAATTAATACTTAGATTTATGAAAGAGAATATTGATGAGTTTGTTTGCTTAAGTTAATATCTTTTAGTAGACTCAGAGCAGACATCAGTTTTAGCTTTCTTTTTACTAGATGGAACAAAATTGATGTTTGATGTTAAGGAGAAAATGTTTCTTCTTGAAAATGTCTCCCCTGCCCCAATTCATTACTGTTAATTCATTTCATAGCTCTTTTATTATATCTTCCAGTTGTTAAGATTAAGCTGATGTCATTGGCATCCTCAATGTCATCATTACTATGGTAACAGCTCTCATTCCTTGAGTACCTCCTTTGTATCACAAATCGTGCTTGGTACTTCAGATAGTATTTTCTTGAAATATTATCATAACCCATGAAATGGGTATATTTACAGACATGGAAACTGAACCTCAGAAAAGTTAAGTAGTGTGTTCAAAGTCACATAACAAAAGGGGTGGAGTCACTAATCTGAGGTTTGCCTGACCCTTCATTAGGATTATATCAGCAAGGCACAAAGCAATTCAACCAACCTCAGTTGAATGCTCCTTCTGTGACATGCCCTCTACTAGCTATTTCCAGGAATAATAAAATGCCAAATGCAAAGCCTCTGGCATCAATAAGTTCCCTGAACAAAGAAGGAGAAAATAGCAGATACTAAGGTAAATAGCAGTGTTTCTCAAAGTTTTTACCAATGTACTTCTTGGGACAGTAGAGATTATGTTGTAATTCAGAGGATCTGTACATGTGACCCCAGATGACTACAACAGGCACGACATACCTTTGAAGTCTTATTTTAGGTTAAAACATATACACACACACATACATATATATGTAGGTATATATGTCTATGTATAGATGTATATGTATATATATATATCTATAATATTTTATTTCATAATATACACATGCTGTTTTAATGTAAAAATAAATTTAAAACTTACTTAGCATTGACTACAGTGGGCTCTCCCAGTAGATATAGCACTTTCTCCTTGTGATTTCACAGGTTTTTGTTACATCACACTGCTGTGAACCTCCTCACAACACATGTTTCCAGTCTGAGAAGCAAGGAAGTGCTTGGTGATAGTTTTCCACAGCACACAAGGCAAGGGATGGTGGGAACTTAAGTAACTTATCACAAACTCCCTTCCTTCTATTTTAAGCACTATTCATCCATTCAAAACTGAATCCAATTTGTATGGTAATGGAACTGTTGTGTGCCTTGACTAGGGTGGTGGATACATACACACATGTGTTGAAATTACATAGAACTAAACACACACAAACACATACACAAATGAGCATAAGAAAAATGGGGAAAATCTGAATAAGATCAGTGACTTGTATTAACATCAGTATTTTATTTTATTAAAAGGAACTGGTTTACATGATGACTGGTGCTGGCAAATCCAGGGAGTGCAGATGATTTGTGGTTCGAGTCTGAGGGCTGGCAGACTCAAGACCTGGGAAGAGTTGTTATTTCAGTTCAAAGGAAGCCATGGAGGAGCAGCTTTTCCTCACTCAGTCTTTTTGTTTTAACTCTGGCCTTCAACTGAGTGCATGAGGCCTATCCCCAGGAGGGAGAGTAATCTGCTTTACTCAGTCTACCAATAATCTCATCCAGAAACACCCTCAAAGAAACACCCAGAAAGATGGTTGACCAAATAACTGAGCATCCTATAGCCCAAACAAGTTGATACCTAAAGTTGGCCATCACAATCTCAAAGTTTGTAATGAAAAGAAACAGTGGAATATAAAAAAGTATCTCAAAATAAAAGATTTCACTTTAAACAGTGAAAAAAGACATCCCTAGGTTAAGAGGGAGTGATCTGAGCATGATATAAATGAGATCCTGGACTTTGAGCATGGTGTGCCATGACTAGTTAAAACTTTGAAGGTCTTGGGATGGTGATTACTATAATTTCCAAATGGGAGAGACACAAATAATTTTACCAAGGCTGGAGACAGTAGTACATTAAATTAGAAGCTCCAGTCCTTCACTCCTCTCTATACCTGCATTTTTTGCCATGAGACTTTATATCTTTTCAATTAGAGTCAAACGACTCCCTCTGCCCTTTGTCTTTGGCTTTAGACATGTGACTTTCATTAGCAGAGGAATATTAGCAAATACAACACTCACAGAGGCCTGAAATATTTTGTGCAGTTGACTTAAACATTGCCCATGTCTTGTTGCCAACCACACCTAAGCCTTGCTTCAATAGACTCCATTGAACATCACGAACATGACCAAGAATAAAAGACAGTTGTTAACCACTGAATTTGGACCAGTTTGTTTCACAGAACACCTAACTTATCCTTCTAACTTATAATACTATTTTTTTTATTCCATAAATACATGAGTACCTAGTCTATTCCAAGAACTGTGTTACCTGCTGTGGACATGCTACCTGGTCACACACAGTTTACAGTCATGAAACTATTATTATTTGCATTAAAAAGAAAAGAATTCTCTTAATATTGCAAATCATTATCTTCTACTGTCTACAGCTTTTAAAATTAAACCTTAATCTTGAAAAATATTCATAGTTGTAATGTTTCAGAAACAAAGCTATGATATAGGAACTAGTAAATGTGGTCAGATTTGGCTTTTGGGATTTTTTTGTTTGTTTGTTTGTTTGTTCATTTTTTGTTTGTTTTCCCCTGAAGCAGAATAGTATAATTAAGGAAATATGGTGGATGAATGCAGTGAATTGTACAATGACTTTCTGAGCATATAAACATGTGTATCTGTGATATAAACATATAGGAAATATCAATAAACAGCATTATCATCTATTCAGGAACCAACTGCAAAACCTGCAAGTTATCACCAACTCATTTTTTCCAAGTTTTCCTAAATACCCCTTGAATACATAAGCTTCCCTCCTTCTCCATCATATTATCATCCTAACCAAGCCATCACCATCTGTCCCTGGATTATGAGTCAAGAGAACCGTAACAGGTCTGTCTGTCTTTTCCTAGTCTTCTCTCCCTGTCCATTCTTCAGCAGAAAGATTTATCAGAAACATAAAGCTGATTTTTAACACCCATGCATGATATTTTCTGATGTTTTCCTATTCCTAGAGAATGAAGCCCAAGCTTCTTATTACACAGAACAAGACAAGGCCTTATCTCATCCCTGCTATCTCACTGCCTACTACTTTGCAGCTCGGACCCATGCCCCTGTCGGTAGACATATCACTGGGGCAGAGGTTGGGGTGATGATAGCAAGGTATCTAGGGTATAAACTTGGAGGAAGTACTACTCCCCAGGATCATACAAGTACATCTGAGAACTAGTGTCTTCTTAGGTTTTGTTCCCTAAGTACCACTCTTGCCTCACCCTGGTCTCCACCTTGCACTTCACCTTTTTTAAATAATCCACTTCTTGGCTTATACTGTTGCCTTGGCTGAAACACAATTTTTACCTTCTTTTCCCTACCAATTGTCATTCATATATTTTATATTTGGCTTGACTGTGGATTTCCTAAGAAGCATTTCCTGCCTGGTGTAAATTTACTCATCTCCTCTGTGATCATATAGCAGCTGTGGGCACACTTCTATTTTAGCACTTAGTTTAAAACTCTTTATCTCCTCCAACCCTTGACTCTAAACTCTCCTGAGATGTATCCATTTGTTTCTCATCTTTGCAGCATAAAGGGACTAGGCCAGTCATCTTTGAAACTTTCCCTCTCTCCAGTCCTCCATGTCTAATCCATCACTAAATCATGTGGCCATTACTCCCTAAGCATCTTTCAATGCCATCTGCTCCTCTCCATCTCCGCTCAAACCACAAGGCCTTCATCTCTTACCTGCATTATTACAATAGCTTCTCACCAGGCCTTCCTATATCCGCACATCCCTCTGCCCACTCCCCTAATTTGTTCTGTTCATTGCAGTCTTGGTAACCTTTGCAAGCTGTAAATAAAATTATATCTACAAATCTTAATGGCTTCTTACCGTTCTTAGGATAAGAACTCACATCCTTAGGTTGATGTAAAACTCCCTTGCATGGTTTAGTCCTGTCTAACCTCTGCAGCTAATCTCATTAAACTTGAGCCATTGTTTATATGCCAGCCAACTTTCAGTTCTAGAATATTCTGTACAGTCCCCTAGCTAACAGTCTGGACACAGGCAGGCCTCATTGT
Organism: Pteronotus mesoamericanus; assembly: GCF_021234165.1. Taxonomy (NCBI): domain Eukaryota; kingdom Metazoa; phylum Chordata; class Mammalia; order Chiroptera; family Mormoopidae; genus Pteronotus; species Pteronotus mesoamericanus. Next base: position 6,365,026 of record NW_026555277.1, read on the forward strand.
TTACAATGTTTTACCCCTCTATACCGCTCTATTATTTCACAAGGTTAACAGTGCCTCCTTCTCATATCAGTTCAGAAATCACTATTTCAAGCTTCTTTATTAATGCCTCAATCTAGGTCAAGTTCCCTGCTCTTTATTTTCCTAGTTCAGTTTCTTTCCTTCAAAATGCTGATCTTAATTCATAATGTTTCTGGGTAATTATTTTTGCTTAATGGCATCTAGTTTTGTGTCCATTAAAAAACATATTTTATTATGGAAATTTTCAAACCTGCACATAGTGAGAGTATAATGAACCTCATTTCCTTTTTTCTGCATTATCAATTAACATGTGGATCTTTCATCTTTTTTATCTTTTATACTGCTCTACTTCCTCCCCAATACCACATTTTATCCCTAAATATTTTAGTCTGTATCTCTAGAAAATAAGAAACCCTCTCAAAAAAATCCACAAAATATTTCAAATTCACAAAATATTTTCATAATTTCAAAAATTAATGTGTTTCTCAAAATTACCAAATATCCTATCAGTGTTCAAATATTATATATGATTTTAAGTCTGATTTCCCATCATATTGAGAATAGGAATAATCAGTCTAGCACAACCCATGCCATGTTGTACTCAAATATGGCTAAAAAAGTCACTAAATGAATGGCTCCTTAATAAATATTTGTAAACTAACCTGGACACTGGAGCTCAAAGATGCCTGGGAAGCAAGTCCCAAAGAAGACCCCTTTCTTTATTCCACATGGGCCAAACCTCCCTGGCATTCTTGGGCCTTGGGACAAGACAGGGCACTGGGATCAACTCAGAGCCAATGGGAGGTACCAAAGCTTTGCCCTCCTAGATTTGGTGTACCCTGCTTTCAGCCTTGGGTGAGCCTAATGGATGACAGATGCTTCCTGTCACTAGGAGGTTTTGCTTTCTCTCTTCCCATCATTTTCTCTGTTCCATTCCCAAAGAGCACTGGTCATCTGCAAGTAGTGTCCATCAGTCAAAAGTTGCTGAACTGGGCTGGCAGGGGTTGGTAGCTGGTCAGGAGTCACTCTACGGACAGGAACTGGTGACTGAATAGCTAAAGGTTTATCCGATCCCACCTCTGGGGAAGGCAACAGCTATAGTCAAATTTCATCAAGTGGAAGAAAGCACTGATGCTTATTACTTCTATTTTCTTGTGTTTTTATTTTTTAAATTTGTTGTTTGTCTAATTTTTCATTATAAAAATAGTACTTACCCCTAGTTGTAATTTTTTACTCCTTCATAGCATTTATCCCTGCTATTATAAACTCTTGGTATAATCTTTTACTCCATAATATCCCACTAAGTTCCATTTCCAAACATTGTTTAGTGACAATCTAGGCTACTTCCAATTCTGAACTATTATAAACAATGCTTTTATATAAAACTTTGTGCATAGTGCTTTTTTTGATATCAAAGGTAATTTTCTTAGAGTCCCAGAAGTAGAATGACTGGGTTAAAGCATATAAACAATATTAAAGCTTATATGGGTATATTCATATTACCAAATTGCTTAGAAAGCAGTTTAATTTGCCTTTAAATTAAATTTAATTTTGAGATACATTTTATTATTTTTCTGCTCCATAAACAATTCATAACCATCATAGAAAAAAATAAGACAATATGGATATGTAACAAGAAGGAAGTAAAAATGATGCGTAATTCCAGGACTCAGAATAAACTACACATCTTATTACCTAGACTTCCACATACTTCTCTGTGCACATAAACAAGGGATTATATTGTGCATCCATGTATATCAAGGTCTCTATAAGGTCTCAAAGAAAAATCATCACAGATTACTATCAATAGTGAGGGTTTGTTTCAGGGGTGCAAAGGGACATGGAATAACCAGGGAAGCTGTTTCATCAGCAGTGTAGCCATTCCAGACCAAATTATTCTAAGAAAAGGATTTGGCCAGGCCTTCTCTTTGGACATCTCATCCTAGTTCATCAAATGCTTTCAGCATTTTTGCTTTCCAAAACAGAGAACTGTTGGTTGGGTTTGTTTTCCACTCTCCATAGGGAACACTTGTATATCACTTTTGGATAGAATTCATTTCAAGCCACCCCAAAGCTGCCGCCTTTTTTTATACCCAGCCCTCTACTCTTCCACAGAGGCCTTTAATCAGCTACAGAGAGAGTCATGTGACTGGCTTCACTCACCAGGAAAACTGTGAAGCAGAGAACTAATTGAAACCACCTTTCCCTTAAGTACAAGATGTAGGGAGGATATGTACTAAAGAGGGTAAAGGGGGAATAAAAGGTGATGGAAGGAAACTTGGCTTGCAGTGGTAAATACACAATACAATATGCAGATGATGTGCTGTAGAATTACATAGGTGAAACATGTATAATTTTATTAACCAATGTCATCTCAATAAATTCAATAAAAATAAATTTTAAAAAATGCCATTCATATTAGTGTCAGTATAACATTGCTTTGTAATCCATTTAATTAACACTGAATCTTAAACACTAACTTTTAAGATTCTATCATATGAATGTTCCAGAAATTATTTGGCCAGTCCCTTTGAGCTAGATACCCGGTAGCTTCCAAACTGAGCCTATAGATTTTTTTAATGATAAAAAAAAATCTTTGCAGATAAGTTTATTCTGGTTTCTTTGTATTCTAGAATGACTTTGCCCATCCATTTATCTTGTAAGTCACTTTATTTTAGATATGCATCTTAAACCAATATGAAATTTCTGTTTTTAGATAGAAAAGTTTGGCCAATTCACATTAATTTTAATAACCAAATATTTATTATTTTCCTTAAAAAATAAATCAATTTATTTAAACCAAAGAGACAAAAAACAAACAAATCCATTTTATTTTGTTTTTTTTTATGCATTCTTTATTGAGTTTCACTTTATAATCTCATTTGCTCTATCATTTAAGTTCTACTTGGGAAAAATGCACTCTCTGATTTAGAAGAATGCACTCTACTTTTCTGCAAGTTACTTTAAAATAGAAAATGACATTATGTATTTCTAACAAATGAGAGATAGCATCTTCTGATACTTTTCACAGAGGATCATTGATTGAGAAAAAAATTAATTCCTCTATCTCCTGAACTTACCAGACAGATTTTTATAGGTATAACAAAATTTTATAAGAATAAACATATCATTATACATAAACAGACATATTTTATTCCTCCTTGCTCAAGAATTTCAAGAAAATATAAAATTTCAAGACTTGTTTTCATTGTTTTATAACCATTTTCCTACCATTATTTATATACAAATTATGATTCACTGATTTTAGTTATCAACATAATTTTATGTACTTTCTTTTATTCTCAAATGCATTATTTTTGATTAACTTATTAGTCAGTTGTAGCATTCCTTTAGTAAAATATGTGGATATTATATTTTCTTATAATAGGAGAATTGTTTTATTTGTTTTAATACCTGCACTGAGTTTCTGTACTAACAAATCTGCTAGTCGCTACCTCTACTGCATTTTAAAATTAAATTTTTATGGGAACACAGTCTTTGATCTTACTTCTTTTCCCTTTTATTATTCAATATCCTAAGGAATTATATTGATAGAATACATTTGTATACAAAGTAGGCCAAATCTGGCCAGCTGCTTTTTTTGTAAATCGACTTTTATTGGGACACAGACACAGCCATTCACTTACACATCGTCTACAACTGCTTTCACACACTGCGAGAAGAGAATTGAATAGTTAGAACCAGGGCCAGATGGCCCTCAAAACCTAAAATACTTATTATCTGCCCCTTTACAGGAAAAATTTGCTCACCTCTTCCCTAACCTAACTCACAAGAACAACTCACAGGCATGGGTCTGACAGAAGAACAATGGGGAAGACATTTCAGAGCTTGGGAGTATTTTAGCGCGGCTGCTAATATGCACCATGAATGTGGCCTCTCACAAGACCAAACTTGTAAACCACCCAGGGAAAGAACGAACATGCCAAACATCTGATGCCCAGATCAGTCTGCACCAACTCTGATTCCAAACAGCCTGCTGGGGTCAATCCCATTCTTTCTGAGCAAGGTAGGAGCCAGGGAGAGAGAAGCGCCTGACCTTTGTCAATGGCTTTATAAATTCCATGGCAGATCCAGCTGCCATGTCACCAAAGTGCTTATTGCTGGAGAGAAAACATTTTCTTTTAGGCCACGTAGTCTCACTAGCGGAAGAGGTTTAATTTATAAGCAGTCTAATTTAATTCTCTCCATTCGGATGGGCTTCAATTTGGTGCTAGAAAGAAACACTTCGAAGAGCTTTGTTGTCTTAGCTGACAATTACATGACTTTAAGTCACCTTTACCTTGGAGCCCCGGTGTGCACACATATGTGACAGATTTATCTTCTTTTTCTCTTTAGGTGCTATTTTAAATCAGCACTTGGGTGATAGCAACTTAGGCAGACAAGATAGCTAGTCTAATTCTACTTATGCCAAATTACATTTGGTACAAGGGAGCGGAACATTTTAAATCATAGAATCCAGAATATACAACTTCTTTTAAGGTTCCTAATTGGAAAAAGTAACACATTCAGTAACACCCTGGGATTCTTGAAGAGCTAATTCATCTCAGCAAAAGAAGCAATTATTATCAAAGACCAATGTGTTTAGCTCATTCCACATAGGGCCAGACACACAGAAAAGAAGTGGGTCTTATACAATACTGCATTTAATCTAAACTTGCTTTCTGTTCCATCTACACAAATTTAATGTGCATTAAACCACTGAGCAAGCAACATGCATTTCAAGACCATTATCTAGTTCACTGTTTTCATATGTGTCTAGAAATAGTCCAACGATCTTCGCAGGAGAAGAAATCAAGCCCATCTGCTTTGGAGACTCAGAAAACTCCCCCTTTCCACCACTGAGTGCTTCAAATAGAACTCTGATAAAGCGGGTTCATGTGGGCCATTTCAAGCACTCTCAGATCCTTGTTTATTTAATTTAACAAACAATGACACAGTACTTACCTATTTTCTAGGCACCATTTTGAGCCCTTGAAAAATTAGAATATTTATTCTTCACAACAGCCTTATAAGGCAGGCACTATTATTAAAATCTACTTTACTGGTGAGAAAACAAAGACACAGGGAGATTAAGTAACTTGCCCAAGATTAAAAAAATAGAATAAGTCAGGACTGGGATTTGTACACAGGAAGCCAGGATCTATAGCCCAGGCCATTAACCATTAAGTTATGCTACCTTCGTGCCATTTCTGTCAGCATCTCTCACCACCTAAGGGTGTCAAACCTGTTGGCCTCTCTGGGCCACACTGGAAGAAGAAGAGTTGTCTTGGGCCACACATTAAATACACTGTGACATGTAATCACACAAAAAAATCTCATAATGTTTTAAGTAAATCTACGATTTTGTGTTGGGCCGCATTCACAGCCACACTGGGCTGCATGTGGCCTGTGGGCACTGGTTGGACTCCCCTACGGGAAGTAATTAAGTCTCTGGCTTTCTATCAAGCATCCTTGGCTCACCATGAGCCTCCATTATGAGCTATCCTCCCAGGGAAATCCTATAACATTTACCTGTTCCTCTAGATCACCACTGAGGATACCTGTCTTGTAACATTTCGGATGTGCACTGTGAATGTTACCCTCTCAGTCTCTTTGGGAAGATACAAAGGCAGTGCTGCACTCAATAAATACCTATACACTGGCTCCCACATTGATCCTTATTGTTCTTGGAGTTACATAGACTCCATGGATATTCTAAGCACTAAAAATGGAAGTGTCCTTTTCAGATGTGTTTTACCTGGCTCAATTTGCTGGTACAATATTTTAGACATCTCCTAGGAAGGTAAAGAGATCTCAGGCCAAGGTGTTTTAGTGGTATTGGGACTTCTAATTACAAGGGTTCATGACATTTCCAACTGGGAATTTGCAGTACTGATTATTTACTGTTAAACCAAATTTCAGAATTTATGATAACCTTTTTTCCACCTTAGCATGAACTGGAATTCACGTGCTTGAAGACTAGTGTGTAAGAGAAAGTCACTTAGCTAGAGAGAGACTTGCTCATCAGCCAGCTTTCCTCTCAATGAGTTTTGTGGCCTCCTATTTCAAAGTATATTTTATCAAACTCCCACGACTACCTGTGATATCATTATTATTATGACCACTGTGTAGATGAGAAAACTAATGATACTAATTGTGAAGTTGCTATTTGCAAATATGACTTCGAGAATTGTGAAGGTCTCAAGAATATAATCTTGGAGAATCTCAGGATATAATCTGGATATAATCTCAGATTCAAGATATAATTTAAGGATATAATCTTGAGTTAACAATTTATAGATTGATTTTACGCAGACCATGAATTTTCAAACACACACATGGCAGTTGAACTTTCTCTAAAAGGAAATGGCACATGGAAACCCAAATCATAAAGCAAAGAGACTAAACTGGGTTGGGCTGTGTGGACCCTTCAGAACATCATCTGGAAACCACTGCTTGAGGTCAAGGAGAGATACTATTAATAGTTTTCTGTGGTGTTGGTTGGACAGGGTTCAGGCAGGAGCTGGGAGCGTACACATTTATTTTCATTGCATACTTTCATATGCAAAGATGCAAAGAACAGAATTTGTTAAGTTTGCTTAGAATTTGACTCATATTATCATTTAGGCATTTGCTTTATTCCTACTCAGATTAGATTTTTTTTTAATAGCACAGATATGCATTCAAGCTTTATTTCATTGGGAGTAAATTCTGAAAATAACCACTAGGAATCCAAAGGCCTCTACTCAAAAAAATAAATAAATTTATATTTCTGTCTGCTCCAAACACTTCATAAGGAGAAATGAGAAGCAGAAAAGGGGGTAGGGGTGGCAAGTAGGAGAAGTGACATCCCAGCCTGATGGGCTCTATTGCTGGTGCATAGTAGATGAATCATAAAGATCTGTCAGGTTGAACTGAACTGAACCAAATTTAACTGAGTTGAACTGAATTGCTGGTAATGAAGATGGTGCAGGGATTCTTCTGCCAAAACATCACAGCAAAAACAAGGGCCAATTCTCCAGGGCCAGTAGAATCTAGGTATCAACAACTTCAATGTAGCTACAGTCTGTTCAGCTGTAGTGGATTTTGCCCACTGAGAAATAGTCGTCTTTCTAATTTTGTATGTAACAATGAGACTCAGAGAAAATATGGACTTAGGATCCTTTGTTACTTGATGATTTATTATTTATTTATTTTACTCACAAGCTCTCTATCCCCAGAAGCAAATGTGTCAAAGTATTTATTATTATGGGTTATTTGATTATTTTCAAAACAAATTGAGCCAACATTTTCCCTCTAGAAAAAGGCATCTCAGCTACACTTTGAATATGCATCTGACAATCTGCACTTTTATCAGAATATTCCATTATTTTCTGGTTTGCCCTTTACTCCCTACGTACACATTTCCTCTAACGTGTCAGTTTTCCAGGTGACAACTGCCCTAAAGAGGCCCGTTTCCCACAGCAATATGTCAGAAATGATAAGCACTCTCCGATTATACACAGCTAACCATGGACTTTTAAACACTGGTCTTTCCAGTCTATTAGATGCTTACAAACCTTTGTTTTGCTGTCACTAGGGGGGGAAAGTGTACAAATCAATTGGGCCAGGATTTTTTTTTTTTTGGTCTTTGAATTAACTAGTAAAACCTTTCTCTTCTCTATTCCTTTTACTTACACAACTCGTAGCCTGTCTTAATTCCTCCTAATGGTACAAGACAACTGCATTGCACGGTCCCTCGTGCTATAGTAGGTGCAGTGCTTTTTGCTCAAGTCAATCATAGCACTTTCAAATGAGAACAAACCATGGCACTCCCGCTAAAGTACCAAAGCAAATCATTCCTACTTTTAATAATGCAGCTTTGCACACGGAGTTCATAATGGCCTTCAAATTAAGAAATTAGTTACATTTCCTTTATAGCTCACATTCTTATTAGCACAATTGGCATACTTACTTGGACTCCTAATTATTCATAAAAATATCATCTCACACGAGGTATCTCATTTTCCACTAATTTTTCAATTTTTAAAAAAATACTATGATTATTATTAAATGGCATATGCCCAGCTATTTATGTAAAAAGAAGAAAAAAATAAAAGAAAAGGAAAGCACTTTGCTATGGAATGGAAACTGATAATTATGTTCTGCTCAACACATCACAGATGCCCAGCTGGCACAATTAAAGAAATAGCTGATCAGTTCCAGTTATTGATTCTGCTAACATGTTTGTTCACGGTTGCTTCTTGTCTAATTAGTTTTTTCTGCTTTTTTAGTCTAAAAGCATACCTTTCCAGACGGGATTATTTTCAGACATTAGTGAGCAAGGTTTCTTTGGTTGCCTCTAGATTTCCTTTTTGATGCAATAGTTTCCCTATTCATTTAGCTAGGAGATGGCCTGAAAGCTAGACTTTCCTCTGAATTCCTTATTGAATTTCAAATCTGGGTTTTACATGCTTCTCTTTTTAAATGGATATCTCAGTAGCATTGGTACAGCCACATTTGAAGCTGTTGTCATCAGTGGGTGATGTGTGATTAAGGCTCTTTCCACAAACTGGGACAAACTGAAAATGCGTGAAAGATGCCACAAGTCCTATTTGGTGATGCTTGACAGAAGCATGTATTCTCTTTTCTGCCAAAAAGGGAAAAAAATCTAACTCAGCATAATTTCCATTTCCTAAATGTAGGTTGTACAAGCAGTGAAAATGTTTGTAATAGTAGCAAAATAGGGGCGCAATGCAGATCAATTTCCAGAAACAAATGATTACGGTCTTGGTTCTGAAAAACCAATGCATGCAGTATGGAATCTTTCTTTGCCTTTGTCTAAGTTTGGAGAATAAAGCTTGAAAACCCAGCAACAGATGCTCCTGTGAGGTGGAGTCAGGGCCCGTGGCCCAGCAGAGCAGGCCACCAGTAACTGCTGCCCTGGGTCTATGGCTCTGCGCAATTGCAGCGGCAGCTGTCACAGGGCTCGGGGACGCCAGCGTGCTGTCAAGATTTAAATCACTCCCGCACAGGCAAACAATCAATGTTGCTCTTCTTTAATACTGCTAATTTTTTTTCCAATGCAAGTCTTAGAAGCAGGGGAGTTTGTTTACTCAAGTATTAAAACGAAGCAGAAAGAACCTTTGAGTATTTTGATAGGAATTTCTATTCTCTCGGTAAAAGAGGATGGGACCAATCCATTTTTATCTGGTGTTTTCACTGTTAATTGCTGATTAGGTAGTCCTGTTGCTATAAACCTTTCAAACCATGGAAAACGAGCCAATTTTCTTTCTTCTACAAGAGAGCATGTTGCAGATTATCATATTCCATTAACTTTACAGTTTTACTTTAGCACCATATCGAGACATTGGGGCACTTTGAATCAAATGATAGGAAATTAATTTTCATTTTTTTATTACATTTGCAATGGAAAACTAGTGATGACATAACTACTGTAGCATAAAAATGACACAAGAAACTATGAATTTTATTTCCTTTAGAGAAAGGAGTGGACAATTAAAAGCTTTAACACTGTCTGCATCCATTCTAAATGTCCACAGTGGACTGGAATTTGAAAAAAAAGGAAAAAAGAAAAAAACGTGAAAAGTTTTAACCTCTTAAAATTCTGCTTAAATTTATTAGATTTGGATGTGAAACAATATAGAATAAGAATGGAAATAAATCTCATCATCTTAACAGCAAACAGTTGCAAATAAAAAGAAACTTCAACAGAGAGATATTTTAAAGATGGAAATATAATTCAAGGATTGGCCAACTGTGACTCATGGGCCAAATTTGGCCCACTGCTTGTTTTTATAAATAAAGTTTTATTGGAACACAACTGTGCTCATTCATTTACATACTGTCTGTGGTTGCTTTTGTGTCACAATAATAGACCTGAGCAGCTGCAACAGAGAAATTATGGCCTGCAAAGCCTAAAACGTTTACAATCAGCTTTTAACATAAAATGTTTGACAACCTCTGGTAGAATGCATAGAATGTTTAAATATAAAATATTTAGATATTTCCTTTCTTAACAACAACAACAAAATAGAAGACAGTAAGGTCTCTCTCTCTCTCTCTCTCTCTAACAGTGGGAAATTTTAAGCTACCCCATCATTCGGTTGACATTGTTTATGTAAGTGCTGACTCTGACTAATATGTAGCTTGTAGATAAACAGCATGTTTGCATAAGAATCCTAGGAACTAAATTCAAAAGATACAGGCTCTGACCTTCAGGCATCTCAGCTCCAGCAGATTTGCTGACCTTCGACTGTGGAGCCAGAATGACATAAAGTCAGGGTGACCTGAATCCAGGATGGCTTAACCAGGATGGCGCACACCGGACCATCACTTGCCTTATCGGAATGGACTGTGCTCATCTGCCCGTAGAGAACTTTGCAACCCCCTCCCTTGATCTCTTTGTTCTGTTCCCTGCTCCCTCCTTATAAAACCTCTGCCTGCACTGAGAGGTGGAGATGGGCTTTGACACCGGAGTCCCCCCCCTTCCAGATGGCGGGCATCTGCAAATAAAGCACTTCTCTTTACATCAGCACCTCCTTCTCAGTTACTGGCTTTTGAAGAGGCAGGCAGCCAGAGCCACGTTCGGTCACAGTTTTTGGCGACTCAGCCAGGACCCTGTGGACCCCAGCAAGGCCCAGAGTCCCCGGGCTGGAGTCCCAGCTGACTTGCATTCAGTTGCATGTCTTTCTCTCAGCACAAAAACATCCAAATGTTTAGGACAATAATACTGACTTAAGATACCAGGCCATTTCCAAAAGGGTCGTCCAAAAAAGAACCTCAGTGAGAACCTAAAATCTAGATAAAAATGGAGATTTTGGAGCATTTCTGAAGAAATAAAGATGGTGACATAGTTCATTTACTCAGATATTTAGAAAGCACTATAACAGGAGATCCTGTCTCCACATTTTTTAATTCAGTTTACTACTAATTGGAAATGTGGTAATGCTTTAGCTTCCATCCTGTTGACTAAATTCACTCTTTTCCCTGACAACACTTTCCATAGTTTTTTTCACTACCTGGTTTACACCCTTTACACCTGTTTAAATCTGTCACCTCCACACAGTCACATAGTCCATGTGCAATTATTTTGCCCTTCGAGACTAATTTATACAGGGGGAGGCAAAAGTAGGTTTACAGCTGTGATTACGTGAAACACAGAATGTATTCTTGTATTATTTATAAGTTATTGTATTGTTTTCCATACGAACAACTGTGAACCTACTTTTGCCTCTCCTCATACTTGATGTCACCGACCCCCAACATTACATGTCTCTGCCTCCCACTCTTTTCCGCCCCTATTCCCACCTCCAGCATTTAATCATTTAAGACTCTCTTCTTTCTGAATAGTTCAAAAACTTATTTTTAAAAAGGCGTATTTAAACTCATGTCACTTGGGTGTAATACTTAATAAGATTAAGATCATACTCCTTCCTTCCAAAAACATTGATTTTATTACAGGAGATACATTAAATAAACCTGTTGATACTGCAGGCTTCGGGGAGTCAGAAACCCACCCTGGGGGGCGGGTGCTGCTTGCCAGAGGGTGGTCTGGAGAGGTTGGGGCGGGGCCCCTGACGATGGGGCTTCCCGCCTGCTCCTCCGGTGATTTCGCCAAGCCACTGCCCACGTCCACGACTTTTTGACAACTGTATCCTTTCTTTGCTACTCCTCCTCCCATGTCCTTTATTAAGTGGCACCAGAGACTGAATCCTCCAAAAAACTGTGAATTCCTTGAGGGCAACCCCTGTCCTTCCTGTCACCACTGCCTCTCCAGTTCCCAGAACAGCTCTGAGTCTGAAACCCAGTCCTTTGCAGATGTGAATGTGTCCGCAGGTTCTGCCGCTCGGAAGGCCCCAGTGGCTGCTCTGTTGACTCAAAGTGAAAGCCAAAGTCCTCACGAGGGCCCCACGGTCCCGCCGTAGCCTGGCACCCACTTCCTGCCTGACTGCCACGCCTCTGCTCACTGTGCTCTGGGCCCCCTGGCCGTCTCGCTGTATCCTTGCCGCCACTTCTGTTCCTTCTGCGCGGTTTCCCCCGTGGCTCACCACCCTCACTTCCTTCAAGTCCCTGCTCCCACGTCATTCTTTCCCATAACCCTCCATCCCCTTAAGCCTGCTTTATTTTTCCCATCGCATTTGTCACCTCCTAGGAGAATATATAGTATACCTGCTTATTTCTTTTGCTTGTGTCTCTCTCCATTAAATATTAACTTTACAAAAGCAGGGGCTTTGTGTGCTTTCTTCGTGGTTGTCTTCCCAGGGCGCAGGACAGCGCCAGGTTTACACCAGGCGCGTTATTCGTCTTTCCTGAGTGAATTACGCCCCAAGCATGAGAACAAGACGCAGGCATCCCAGCACTTCTCTGTCCTCCTCACCCCTTGACTCTGTTTTGTAAATATGTGCAAACAGTGGCTAGTTTATAAAAATACGCTTCTCTCCCTGTCCCCCTCCTGCGTGCTAGGTCTCTTATTCCATGGGCTTCTTCTCACCTTCTCTCTGAAGTCATCTCAGCTCAAAGAGAAATTTTTCTCCCATCTCCACCCCACGTGCATTGTAAGCCGCGTGTCCATGGGCTCCGTCAAAACCATGTAGCATTGCTGTCCAGCTGCTGGAAAAAAATCACAGAAACTCTACGATGAGTTGTCCTCTTGGCTCATCCCACTAAGTCCCAGATGGCACGGATCTTTCAAACAGCAAACCTAATATACACAGAGTCTGCAAAGGCCACCGCGTTCTATGCCTACAGAGGAGAGAACCTCTAGAGTGATCCTCATTATGTAGCCATATGACAGTCCCCTCCTCTGACATATGGGCTGGGAATTGGGATGGCTGTCCCCCCACTTAGTTTCTAAATTGCTGAAGGGCAAAAGAGCATTTCTTAGGGCCTTGTAAAACTTCATTGCAGCTAGCATGTGCTTTTCTCCCATGAAGCGCTCAGAGGAGAGATACTGATAGACAATAGAAATGAGGACACAAAAGAGAAATTAGGCGATGGCCTATTTATTTGCCTAGAATTATGTCATCACCATATGTAGGTAATGGCTCTAGTGGGGATGTGACCCTATACACAGGAAGATCTGTTTTGCAACTCATGTAATAAGTGTACCGAGAGGTGCAAATGCAAAGAATGCACATGTGTGGAGAGAACTTGAACACTTTTATATCTCAGTGACTTCATGTTCTTTTCTTTTCTTGCAACATGCAGTATACAAAAAATATTCACAGGAAAGCTTATTTATTCATGTCTGTGATTTTTAATTTCTTATACCAAATTAAAGTATGTGCTTTTCCAGAATTAAACATAACATGCAGAATTTCCAGAAGGAACTTTATGTCTCATAATTTCTAAATACATTTAAATTTAATTAAACTAGTTCAGCTCTTATTTGTAACATCATTTATGTCTTTTTCAATTAGAAAAAAAAAATGACCATGTTACCATGGCTCCTGGTGGGGGAAAAAAAAACACAAAAGTAAAAATGATTAAAAGAGTCTGTAAGTTTCCTATGGTGAGCATAGCAACGCACATTTAGATACGCCCAGGGCACCAACTCCAGCGGCCTTGCTAGTTCCCCACTTCTACATCAGCTCTTCTTTCCGCCAGCTACTGAAGGTCTTACAATTCCCTTCCCTTCCCAGCCCTTAGATCCCCTCCATGGCTCTAAATACCTTTCTTAGTATCTCGTCAGTGATAGGAGGAGAGCTGGGACAGAATGGCCAAGGCAAAGGAGGGTCACAGTTCTGCTTGTTTGCACCGTCATGGCCACGAACCACCCTTTCCACCCAGGCCTTCCCTGTCCACCACGGCAGCTCCTCCTCATCCCAGCCCCTGGTCCTCTGTTATCTCCCCTACATCTGTCACATGCCTCGGGATGCCCACCCGCGCCTCATTCCAGAGTTCCTACCCTGGTTTGAATACTCAGAGTCTAAGAAGCTTTTATCCCATGCCTCACCAGTAGCTTCAAGCCTACAACCAACACAAGAAGGTTAAGTGGTATGAGAAGAAAGCTCAGCACTCACTTGTAGGCCTGCAGTGAAGAGGAGGTGTGCTCCTGCTCTTCACAGTGGCTCTGGCCATGCGCTTCCCCACCAGAATGTTGTTATGGGTGGTATTGGATTCTTCAGTACCATGCGACCAAAGCACCTCCGTGAGTGAGAATGGGGGAAAGTGGGGTCAATCCCCGCAAACATGCATATGCCAAGTTCATAAGGAAAGGGAGTAACTTTATTGCAAAACTTTTCCCAAATTTTATTGAGATATAATTGACATATAACATTGTCTAAGTTTAAGGTGTACATGTGATTATTTGATATACATATATCTATTATGAAATTATTACCAGAGTGGGGTTAGTTAAAATCTCCGTCACCTTACAAAAGTAACTTTTGTGTCCCTGTGTGTGTGCACTAAGACCATTTAAAGTTTACTCTCTCGGTAGCTTTCTGGTATAATAGAGTATTATTAACTATAATCACTATGTTGTGCATAAGATCCCCAGAACTTATTTATCTTATAACTGGGAGTTTGAACACTTTGACCAGCATCTCCTTATTCTCCCTACTACCCAGGGTTGGCAACCAGCATTCTACTATCTTTTTCTGAGTTTGACTTTTGTAGATTCCACATGTAAGTGAGATCATACAATATTTGTCTTTCTGTTTTGTCACAAATGCCAGGATTTACTTCTTTTTTACAGTCCACAGTTTTCGGCTGGCTTTCTCTACATGCCCACCAGCATCTGCAGAAGCTTGCATTTGCCATCCTTTTAAGCACAAACAGAGGGTCTCCTTTGGGATGGGGGTGTGGATGAGACACAGGCGGTGCTATGGGTGTCCATGGGCCAGAGGAGGGAATCTGTACGGGAGGTTTTCCCGGTGTCCCGTAGACTAGCCTCCCAATTAAGTCCCTGATGTATCTATGTCCCTTTCGTATGTTCCATTTCAAGCCTGGGCTGCTATTCTCACAGCTGGTTGCCCCCCAGCTGTGCAGCCCATAATTCAGCCGTCTGGATGCAGCAGGGAGAGAGAGGGGCCTCTTTGGCCGTATTCTGCAAAGCCGAGGAAGCCAGGTGGGCACTCACACCCTCCTACTCGCCCCGACAGGAGAAATCACAGGCCAGAAAAGGCTCTTCTGTCAATGAACTGTGCTGCCTTGAGGAGGGTTGAGGTAGATTAAGTCAAATTGTCCCTCTCGCCGTCTCCACATAAAACTTCTCTGCTGGACTCCTGGACGTCCACAAATGTTCTCTCTCATTCATGCGTGATTGTCTAAGACAACATTCTCTAGGGACTCCCAAATCATGGTGAAAGGGGCCGGAGCCAGTTCACGAGGCAGTTCAGGATCCACAGCCAGACTCATGGTCTGTATGCCTATCTCCTGACGCATGGGTGCATGAGGCTCCTCCCTGGTCCTCTATTGTATGGTTCTGGTGACAGAACCAAAGCCAAATGGAGCTATGCCCAAGTCCTCATGGGTATTGAGCTCTTTCCACATCTCTAGCTGGGGCTGCAGTCAGTATGTCAGCCACCTGGGTGTGTACCTGTCTTCTTGAAACAACACTCCTGTTCTTGGATGTTCTAGGTTTCAGTCTCCTACCATGATCTCCCAACCCACATGTAGTCACTTTTGTTCATGGATGGATTACAAATTCTTGCTGGGGAGAGAGAGATATGAGCAAGTGATGTCTCATTTGCTGATGTCAAACTCTGGTAATTTTCAAAGTCATCAAAAATAAATAAGCCAGTTGAAAAATACTAGCCCGAGCCTGGGTGGCTAACTCAGCTGGTTAGACCATCGTCCCTATAAGCCGAGGTTGCAAGTTCCATTCCTGGTCAGGACACATATAAAAAGCAATGAATGAATGCACAAATAAGTGAAACAACAAGTTGATCTCTCTCCCTCTCTCTCTTCTTAAAATCAATAAATTTAAAAAAGTTAAAAAATAGAAGAAAACTGATAGCCTGAATTTCTCACAAAACTTTCTTTTCTTTGGATAAGGTTAATTTTTGCAGATACTTGCATCACCACAGTCAACTAATCTGTCTTCCACACTGGTTATGAGTTGAATTCTGTCCTTTTCCAAATTCATTTTTTGAAACCCTAGCCCCTACGACCTCAGAATGTGACTGTATTTAGAGACGAGGTCTTTGAGGGCTAAAAAAGTTAAAAAAGGGTCACTGAATTGGGCTCTCCTTCCACATGACTGGTATCTTTACAAGAAAAGGCAATCAGAACATAGACACTAACAGAAGAGAGACCAGGGGAAGACACAGGGAGACAACAGCCATTTGCAAACCAAGAAGAGAGCCCCCCCAAAAAACAATTCTATTGACATTTTGATCTCAGACTTCTAGCCTCCAGAATTGTAAGAGAATAAACGTTTTGTCACTTAAGCCATTTAATTTATGGTATATGTTATAATAGCTCCAGAAAACTAATATAACACCACTAAGCCTTATAACTGGCTTATAAACAGTGTGACCCTAATTGACAATCTTAATATATCTAACTTTGTTTCCATGTGAAAATTATATTCAAGTCGTTAACCTATTAGGGAGAAACTTTTGAAGTGCTATATCTGTTGGGGATTGCTACCTAGGAAGGGTCTCAGTACTTCTCAAATCCCAGTCTTATAACCTGAAAGAAAACACGGGAGGTACGTGTCTGAGAAATCCGTCTACTATCTAAATTCAAGAATTAGAAATCTGGCAATTGTAGGGATGACAGACTGCAGTCCATCAATAATACTTTTTCTCCTCCTCTTCTACTATAATAGAGTCTTTAGGTAGGTAAAACAGGCATCAAAGTAAGAGTATACTTCCAAGTCCCCATCCTAGTAAGGAAAGTTTGGCCATAAAGCTAGAATCTGGGTGATGTGATGTAAGTTGCAATGAATAACCTTCTAGTCATATCCATAAAGGAGAAAAAACATGGCCTCTTCCTTTCGCTCCTGAATCTGAGTGTGAAAATGGTAATAAGTCTAGCTCCAGGACAATATCAATATTACCAAGATTTCAGATATTGACATAACATAGGAGAAGCATCAGTCCTCAATGCTGCTGAGCTTCTCAATGTCCTGGGCTCTTTAGACTGTTACCTAAAATATAATCTTATTTAATCCACTGTATTTGGAATTCTTATTATTGTAGACTAGATTATATTTTAAGTAATATTCAAATTCTGTAAAAGAAGAAAATAGATAAAGATCTGGAAAGGAAGGAAAAAGAAAAAAAAGAATGAAAAGTTCCTCATGTACATAATTTATCAGTGCATTGACTTATCACTTAAAATCAATACTTTTCTATACTCAATAGAGAAAAATAAATGACTAAATAGAAAATGTGTTTCAAAAAAGATTCATGTGAACCATAAATATATGAAAAGGGGCTCAATCTCATTACTTCTCAAAAGCAATACGACCTTACACTTCTGAATGGCCAAAATTCAAACCATTGACAACACTAAGTGTTGTTGAAGATGTGAAACAACTGGAATTTCCCTATGTTGTTTGCTGGTTAAAAGGTAAATGGTACAATCATGCTTGAAAACTCTTTGGCAGCATTTACAGCCAAGAGTTAATCATATATGCATCCTCTATGTCCCACCAATTGTGTCACCTAAAGAAATATGTGTATATATTGTATATATTTTTTCAAGAGAATACACATACTAGAATGTTCTTAACAGCTTTATTTCTACTAGTCCCAAACTAGAAACTTCCAAACATCCACCAATCATAGCATAGATTGTGGAATGTCTGTCCATACAATTGAATGTCATACACAAAACAACATGGATGAATATTGGAAATATAATGTTGAGTGACAGAAGCTGGGTAGGAGAGTAGAGAAACTCCCTATTGCTCCTAGTCTAAGTGAACTGCGGGTTCTAGTAAATCACAGCCAGTTCTTCTCTCTTGCTTCCTGATCCCCTCATGATATCAACATACAAACACTACTTGAATGAGGACATTCAAGACTTAAACAAAGACAAATTCTTCTTACTAGTCTAGTTTAGCCAAATAAAATAGGAGGAAAGGCCATGAGACATTATTGTAAGGGAAAAAACTTTATCATTATAATATTTATAAGAGGCAAGCTGGTGAGTTTTAGATTACAAAGCAAAGAAGATACATTTCCAGTGTCCAGGTGCATGACTGGCAGCTGAGACTCACCAAGAGAAGGCTGTTAACTGATTGATAAGAGAGTATCTGGACAGAAAAAGTTGTTAGTCATAGGACTAAAGAATAAAGGTCTTATTAAGAAATTATCTGAATACATGACAGAAAGAAACTATGCTTAGAAAACTATGTTTTGGAGCCAGGTGGCCCTAGGTTCTACTCAGGACAATTTATTACCTGTGTAACTTTGGGCAAATTACCTCTCTAAGTCTCTATCTGCAACATGCAAGAATGTTTGTTTCTACCTTGCAGAGATTTGGGAATATATATAATGCTCAGTAAATTTAAGGTCTAATTATTTCTATATTACTAATAATTTTATTATTGTTTTTATCACATGCACAGCTTAGCAGGGGTATTGCCATTAAGCTATACGATTCTTCATAATTCTGTTTTACATGGTATATAAAGTACTTGTATGTTCAACATTACTGAATCTTAGGAAGAGACTTTACGCTTAGGAAATTTATTGACTAAAGTATTATTGTTCTTAAGAAGCGTTTAATAGACTATATTCTAAGTGTTCTTGTCTACACACATGTTAAGAGTGCCGCTTAGGGGTCACCTCTCCTACTATGCAACTATAAAACTGAAAAATGTCATTAGCCTTTAGTTACCAGATTATACAGATGTGGGCAAAAGTAGGTTTACAGTTGTTAACATTGAAAATAATACAATAATTAATAAATAATAATACAAGAATAAACTATGTATTTTGCTTACTCACAACTGCAAACCTACTTTTGCCCACCCTGTATAGTTGTTAGAGGTCCCTTATATCTTTGCGACTCCATGCTACACAAATCAATTGAAAAGAAAAACAAAGGCAAGTATCCATATAATTCAAGCAGTAAACATCTCTTTAGAAATAAATTTAAAAAGAAAATTTTATTGAATTATATTTTCTATGAGGAAGCTCACCATGGAGTTGTTCAACTTAGCAGTTTATAATATTTGTGTCACTTTTCTATGCCTTTGAATTCTAGTTTTACTTGCTTCTATGACATGATATTTAGTGTTTTCATAAATAGATCTCTAAAATATGGAAATGTTATTTGCAGACATGTATTTACAGAGAAATACCTGTGTTAATGCTCACTGTCTATGATCATTAGGAACAAAGAACCCTCTGGATTGCTACAAATTGGAATTTCTAATCTTACCCCCCACAAAAAAAAATGTGTACTTTTTTTGCAGTCTGAATTTATAGACTGTTTTGGATTCTCACATTTCCATAGTCATTTGCATAGTACAGAAAACATATTGCATAACAAGTCAGTCAAGCTAAATTATAGGCAGTTCTTTTCAATCAGGCCACTGCAGTTCTGTGTTGCTCAGTTCAGCTCCTGTCTCCCACTGCTCAAATGTTGCCATGGTGACCAATTTTTGTCATGTACATTCCCAGGTCCCATGCGGCCCCCTTATTCATAGCACTTTGCAATCACAACAGTGACTGCTAGCTGTTATCTTATTATCTAATCTCCCCTTAGTAATACATATCACCTTTAAGTTACCTAGATGGATTATTGAAGGCCAAGTATAAGTGACATGTTACATAAACAAGAAAATAAATTCATATTAAATAAAATGATAATGATGGCAACAAATAAATAAGACTCTTTATTCATCTGTAAGCAGGAGCTCTATATAACTCCCTTATTGCTCTCTAGCTATATCGCTGTCCATATCATTGGAAGACCAGTTTGATTCTTTTATGGCAAATGGAATGACTAGATTGCAGAACTGTCGAGCTGAATTTGATTGAGCATGATGCAATATATCTGATTGCTGAGCTTTCCACTGTTATGACAGTTGAAAAACGCAAACTATCGGGATATTGGAAGAACAAACTGAGAGGTACTGAGACAGTCTAATTTACTCATATGCCTAAAAAGACAATGTCATATGGATAAACTAAATTTCACCTCTTTTTCCTTCTTAAACATTGTAGGCTGAAAGTCTTTTGAGTAAAAACACAACCTTAAAAACAATCACAAGAAACCAGATCAAAGACATAAATAGAGCAAAATATGCACAAGAGATCTCATCCAGGACCAAAGATGTGAATGTAATTGCTATGAATAAGAAATGCAGAGCTCACCAGAACAGAATGTCTTCAGCACAGAGATTGCTACCAAAAAAACAGAAGGAAGAAAAGGCGGGGGGGAAGTCTTTGAGAAATCAAACCCTCCACAAAGCAAATAAAATGTCTTTATTTTTCCCTTTGCAGTAAGCAAAATTTCTATGCCATTCCATTGAAATAGTCAAATGTGGGGCAATGTTTACTGAGCCTGAAGGTGGAAGGCATGTTAGAACCCTTCTGTTTTCTGGGCTAAGCACTTTTCGTGTTATTTTTCTGCCAAACTCTACCCCCAAAACTTCAATCTTTAAAAATGGTTCACTGTAAATCAGCCTGGTATAGAGAGAGTTTTCAAGACTGTGAAATATTGAGGTAGTAGCATTTGAGAGAGCAGCTTGGCTTGTTAAAATGAAGTAATTAATTTAATGCATATGAGAAAAGAAAAAACGGTAGGAGGAGTTCCTTTTATTAAATATTTATCACTGGAGCCCTGGGTGGATGCCACTCAGAGAGGCAGTCATTAAAGATGGGACATTGATTGAAATGAATATTAAGTAGTGCTCTACACTAAATAACAATTGCTAATTTCTTAGAAAAAAAAGTTCTTGAGATTCTTCGACGCTGCTCTTTTAGAGAGTCTTACTGCATGCACTTAATTTTAAGTAATTCAGTCTTTTTTAAATGTCTGTCTCTGACCTTATAGAACTTCCCTCTCATTCAAGTCGATGAATCTGTTAACTACCACTCTACAGAAACAGGGTGTGGGAGAGAGAGGGAGAGAGATGAGGAGCATGAAACAAAGTGAGAGCGAGGACACTTGAGAGCAGATGGCTATCAGAAACGAAGCTTATACCACAAAAAAGAGGAGAAATTGCAAATTAATAATCCATGGTTCCATTTAGCCTAGTGGGGGAAGACAAATTTATGATGCAAGGTAAAGCTTGATCAGATATGTTAGTGCTGAGTGTAAATTGTCTGAACCTGATTCTTGGAAGCAAAAACACTTAGAAAACAATGCATTTCCTAATGCATTAAATCTGTATGTTTACATATACATACATACTTACCCTTAGAATATAGAAGTAATGATTGTAAATACTTTTTAAAAAAATTAATTCTAATGTGGGACAATTGATTTCTGTGGGGAGAATGTCACCACAGTCCCTGAATTCATTTTGAGGCTATTTTTCACATTGTAGTGTTATTACGGAGAGCACAATTTTCATATCATTCTAGATCCCTCAGTATTATCTGACTTATTCTGACCAAAGGTCTTTACTTGTTTAATAAGCTAATTCCCTGGGCTCACTTCACTTAAAAGCAAAATGCAACAAAGCACCACTCAAGGACATGGGTTCCTTACCACAGCAGTTTCATTGTAATGCGAAGTCCCAGAATGACAGCCACGTTTAGGGGGATCTGCAAGGGACTGTCTATGGGAGGGGGGTACAAGACATTATGAACAAATCTAGAGAGACACTGGGGTGTATGTCTCCTTTGCCCTAAGTATGATGACACAAACAACATTAACAACAAAAACTTGTCCAGAGAAGGCAAGTCACCTCCCCAGAGCAGTTACTCCTGCACATTTCTTTTTTGGAAGAAAAAGAATGGATTTCTGAAAATGGGAGTCTCTTAGAAATGGTGCTTCTAAGAGAAATGTTCTTTTCCCCAATCTATCCATTCATGTCAATATTGCTATGGACAAACTGCCTTAGAGGCTTCTATTGACTCCATTTTCAGGGACTCTAGAAATGTGAGGATAAGAAAAAAACCGACACTGTTCCATAGCCAAAAGAACAGTGCTGTGGGACCACCGATCACCAGCACCTTTGGGACTATTTCCTTGACAAGCCAGTAAAATGGTCTGGTTAAATGGGATACCATTTCTCTGAGTGAAACATCAGAGTAGTAATGTGAGTGTCAAGGAGAGGTAATCCTCCCTCTCCACCAGGGGACATGCAGCAATGTTGGGACACGATTTTGGATATCACAGCTGGCATCTCGTAGGAAGAGCCCGGGGTGCTGCTCAACATCCTACAATGCACAGTACAGAATTGCCTCCCAAGAAAGAATTATTCCACCTGAAATGTCAGTGCTGCTGAAACTGAGAGATCCTGCATTAGACAGTCCATTCACTTTTCCCTCCACTCTTCTCTGATTTCTATAAGCATTTTTGCCAAGAGAGAAAGTTTACATTTGCTTTCAGGATAATCAAATCAGTTTTTCTTAGGTAACAATCGCCTATGTGTAACCCATTTACAACAATGATGTATATGGTGCCTCGAATTCATGTATTGAAAATGTAAAGTTTTATAAATATTCACCTTGACTTTTGGAATCATAATTTAGTGCCTGGGCTTCAGCCCAAGCCTTTTGTTAGGAGAAATGATTCTCTGCACCATTGTTTCATTCTTGCATCCGTCTTATGATTAGGGGTCTGGTGCCCAGAAGAGGCTTGGCAGCTCTGCAGACTGCACTCCTACGTTGCTCTTTGTGTAGAGACTTCTCAAAAGCCAGGCATGCTACAGATAACATTTTTACCTTGGAAGTTAGTTGATTTTTACAAATTATGGCCTTTACAAAAAAAGAAGCAATTTTCAGCCATCTTTGAATCCCATTTTCTCTTGAAACACAAAGGTAGACTTCTGGCGATTTTCTCAGAAAACTCAAATACATTTTTAAATAAGAGACTTGCTATGGTGGGATTTTTTTTTTTAGAGTGTTCTCTGTCTTAACCTTTTTGACTCATAGAATCCTGCTAGTTCTAGTCAGGACTCTAGAAAGTGTTGGGTTGGTAGGGAAGGACACTGAGCTTTCCTCTGCAGTTGAACGTGGCATCAGATGCAAATGGAACACGCTGATTTAGCTGTTACCTAGCTTAGTGAAAAATGTGCACTAGACGCCATTATGACTCAGAAACCAGCTTTGGATCCACATACTGTGACAGTATCCACTGGACAGCAGGTCATGAGATCATTTCATAACATGCAATGTACTCATTACAGGTCATTTATTTCTAAGAATTCTAATGAAAACAGATAAAGCAAGACTTTTACTTGAAAATTCCTCTTATTCATCGTCAAGCTACCCTTGATCTTTTGGCAACATTTCTTTAGTAATATTTTATAATCCAAGGTTTCCACACAATCATTCAAAGATGTCTATTGAATGCCCACTGCCTAATAAATATATACAGTATAAACTTTTGCTAGGCTGACTTATGAATGTGAAAATATTTTCTTAACAAGGAAAAAGAAAGGATATCTAGGAAACTAGTATTTTTCCTGAAGTCAGTGTTTCCCAAAATGTCCTGAACATAAGAATTAACCTAGATTGCTTATTAAAATAAAAGACTCAGTCCAACTAAGTCCTCTGTGGGAGAGTCCTGGAAAGCTATATTTTTAAAATAGCACCCAGGGAGTCATATGGTTTGGTAATTTGGGAAACAATGCCTTAGAATGCACATATATATGGGAAACCACAGAAGACACCATATTGAATTATTAATAGATTGGCTAGCCTGATCAAAATCAAAAGGCTGTTTGATCCTTACAGAGTTCTTACAAAAATGTCTGACACATAGTTAACTTTTAATCAGTATTAGAGATTATTGTTTTTCCTTCTTATACTCGGTGTAAAGAATGATCTTTTCACTAGGTCACCCTTCAAAAACCATTAGCCTTCTCAGCCAATGGGCCTGCATGTTGTGTTTACTACATGTGTGACTCTTTCCCTCCTTTTCTCAGGCATTTGACCAAACTCCTATTTCTTTTTCAGTAACTCTCTTTTTTGATTGCTTTCTTATCTCCCCTTTTAACTGAGTGCTCCTTATGATACCGACTTTTCCAAGAATCATTTAATTCTTTATCTGTGCACACAAGGAGTCCTTCCTGGGAATTCAAACATTTTATTGATGGCTATGATGGAATGCCCCTTCATTCTGACCTCAAAGTTCAATTTACCTGTAACCTGGAGTCCAGGACTGATTGTTTAAAATAAATCTGAGATTTCCAGGAATATGTGTGGCTTCCACCCTCTGTACCTAATTTTACTTCAATCCACAAAATTTAAACATTAGTTTGGAGTATTTCGTTTGAGTGGTCTAACCTACTCACATTTCCTACATATCATGGAGGATATGTTGAAACTGTGAGAACCCTGATGATGTCCTGATTTTTTTTTCTATAATTCAGTAGAAATCCCTGTACCTACTCACTGACTTATTTATCCATGATTACTTTCATATTCTCTTTTATATAATACTTGGAACAACACTAAGAAAGAAATAAGAATGGGTATGTATAATTAATCTGCTGTTTTCCATATTACTCATCATTGCAGCTTTTTCCAAGGAAAAAATACTTGTTGAATAAGTCAGAATGTAAGATTCATGTCATTGAACAAAGAGAGAAAAAAAGGAAGCTATTTCTAAGGTATACTACCAACTCCAACTCATGCACGTAATATGAATATTATGAAGCTGAATTTTGCAATTCAGAGATCACCTCACATTTTTTTAGGAATTCATGTATGTATACAGATGGCTTCATTCACAAAGGGAATGTTGTCTTTCTAAAAAGTAACTTAATTCTTTTTCTGCTGATTCTATCCCTTCTGTTTTTAATGAAATATATCAGTGGCACCTCCGGAAATTCTTAAATGGCCACAAACTACTGTTACTCCGTGTTAAAAAAAGGTTAAACTGCCCGAAGCCCTAATTTCAAGTCTTAATCGCACGCCAGCAATTCAGCCATGAGCAGGATCCCCAGAAGAATGGCGACGTTCTCCGTGGGCTCCACACAAAGGGGATGCGTGGGCAGATGCCATCTGCAGCTCAGGGGTGGGGAACAAAAAGACATTTGAGGAAAAGGGAATTTCTTACAGATATGATATAATGGGAAAGTCATCCATCATGACTGTGACATACATCACACCCAACAACAGCCCAAAGCCACGAGATGTCACATACCGCCTGCGGCGTGTCAGGCCTTCTGGCATCAGCACTTTTGTGCATCCGGCCACCTTCCCTTTGTTGCCCACTTGCCGCGGCGCATGGGGAGGCCCATGAATGCCTCTGCCCACCCCCGCCCCAACGTTTGCTAATGCGGGCTTTATTATTACACACCCCAACAGGCACTCTGGACGCATTCATCCCCTGACAGGGAGTGACAGTCAGAGCTGAACAAGGATGCCAGCGCCACCAGATGTTGCTCGACCTCATACATTCGGTTAGCACAACCACACTGCTCCAAGAGGGTCAGGACAATGTTGGCCAGGCCAGGACACATGGCCGCTCTGAAAGCTCCCATGCAGGCAGCTGCTCAGAGACACAGAGATTAGGGAGAGGCGCCCATTCCCTTATTTCGATTTTATTTTTACAGGACTGAGTTTTAAGTAATTATCTCAAAATTTAAAATTCAGATTGGGTTAAGATGAGCAAGTAAAATATATAAGCAATGTTTTCGTATCACTGTGTGACAGCAACCTGTCACTTAGATCCAAGTGTTGATCGTTTTATTTCAAAGTACCACATGGCATGTAGATACACACACGCTCACATGCACACACACTAAACATTAGAATGAGTATAATTAAATTTGTATTATATTCTCTTCCTTTAACTTCTGTATTCGTTTTTATCTCATCTTCCCAATGAAATTACAAACTCTCCAAATGCAGGGGCCACGGGTAAATGCATGGTGCCCCTTTGGTCCTCTACAATATTAAACACATACCAGCTGCTTGATGACTGACCAGTCGGTTTTAACAGGGTTTGGTTTTGCTTTTGCTGTTTCCAAAGACTTTATAAGAAAACTGAGGACAACATACAAAGTGAAAAAACCAAGATGAACATTATTGATGTGGAGCATAAAAAATATAAAGCTAAGCAGTTAAATTTCATCACTCGAATTGAGCATATTAGTGTACTAAAATTCCTATGCTTGTTCAGGATGCTTTTTCCAGGTTAATAAACTAAAAATTGTGCCAACACTTCATGTTCCAGGCTTGTTTACAGCACCGTGTAAATAGCCTAGTTGCAGGTGCATCTATGTGTGTTTGTTACTAACTCATAGCAATCCATAAAAACTAAAAAAAAAAAGGACACTTTTTCAAAGCAGTAACTTGTTTGAGTGTCAGATAACTGGGACTCTGGCTGACTGAATGAGTTGTAATGTTTTGAAACAACTCTATGAAAATACCAGCCATACCCTGAAGCATTTATCTAGGATATTCTATGTAAGCTATGCCTCATGTACTGTTTTTATCTCTACTCCAATATCTTGTGTATATGTCCACATTAATTACTTCTTATTAGATCTTAATTATTCTTGCTTCTTCGGGCATTTTGTGAATCTTAACCACACACACAAGAGAGTTAATTTATATTCTGGTAAAATTATTGTATTTATTCCTCAATATATTCTGTTGTTTGAGTTCCAGAAGTTGGTACAATTTCAATATTGTAGTTTACCCTGAAACAACTTCTATTTTAAGCACTGATGAAATGAAAATATTCCATTTTATACAGGTACACAAATGGCAGAGATGGGCTGATGGAAATGACAAGACCTTATTCAGTTTGATGGAAAATTCACATTTAGTTTCAATTTATAAATTGTGGAACAAAATTTCGGGTGGAAGAGGTAACAAAATGAAATCAAGTGCATAATCACTAGTAATTGTTAAGTATGTTATTGAAGACACAGTGAAGATACTGTATCTAACATGGTTCTTAAGCTCCAAATCAAAAAAAAAATATGAGTCTAAGGACAATAAAAAGTTATTCAACATAAATTCCCTATAAACAACGTTTTCTTGTTTCTTGTTAGAATTAAACGTAATTTAAATACACAGATTAAATGCAAGCAAGAGATGATGCTAAAATAAATTAATCGGTAAAGTATCTGTTCCTTTTAGGTCAGGCACTTGAAGACTGATATTCTAACTTTGATGAGTAAAGAGTTTATTTTTAAGTCACCATAAAGCTATATATGCAAGTGTAATTTATAGACTACATATATAAACACTAAGGGCACACAAGAGAACAGAGTCCCTATAGGCATGTGTCACCTCCTCGGGCCTCCTCGGACGTCTCGCTCCTGCAGCAGCAGTGTCCCTCCACTTTCAGCTGTGACGACATTTTACCATTTATTGCATTATCTGACTTGCTCATTTACTCTACTGTCCTTCTCCCTCACTCGAAGTTTACTTCCAGGAGGTCAGGCACTTTGCCACTTTGGTCCCTACAGCACTTCTGGCACTGCACATAGTGCCTGGCACTCAGAATTTTTCTGTGAACATTTGAATATATATGGGACACGTGCTCTTTTGGAAAGAGCTAAAAGGAGAACACTAAGAAGGCTTTGCATGAGTGTAATTATGATCTTATAATGTCAATGGTAATATAAAATTTTTCATTCAAATTCAGTGTTTTACACAGAGTATTTTAGTATGCATTGCACAAATAATCCCTTTCAGTAAATCATTTTCAGTAAGTACTATTCCATCGAGTAACTGAAAAGGATCGTGAAAGAAGGTTACAGATAATACATAATAAAGCTCCCTGATTAAAATTTCTGAAATCCCCAAGGTATTAGTCTAAGACTCAAGAAGTAAAGGCCCATAAAAATCAATTAAATGAAATCAAGTTCAGCATGTTGTATTCAATACTTAGATTTTCTGAATTTTTTACAACGTTTTTGTTTGCCACAAAAATGCATTATGTATGCCTACATTAGATTTCCTGATGGTGAGAAACTACAATGATGAATGGGGAGATTTTCATGATCATAGAGAATAGCATGTACACTGTTTTAAGTTTTGGTGAATGCATGTAATTCTAGAATGACAAAATAAATTTAAAACAATTTGATATGTTTGTAGGTAATAAGTTCCTCTAATTCTAGTTAGATCTAAATGTATAGACAGATAGATATATTGATAAATACAGAAAGTAAATTTCATAGTGAGAAATTTTAGTGATTGAAAGTCTTCTTCTAGGGAACTTGAGACTATACTTTGGACACAGAAAAAAATCCAATGATTTCAAAAACTTAAAAATGTAGTTTTCTTACAAACTGCCTGAGAAAGTTTCTTTTAGCTGTACTTTACCATGGCTGCCTGGGTTCAACATCCAAACAACTGACTGAGACAACTGACAGAAGATAGATTTTACACAGTCCTACACCTATGGGTAATGTGTTTTAGAAATTGTGCACAATGTAATGGTAGAATTCACTCTTTGAGAAAAGACCAGAAATGCATGATATTTCATTTTCCATATCCTGCATTTCTTTAAACAAAATTGTTTGTTTTTTTTGTAAAAATAAATGCATATTTACAAGAGTCAAACATCAAAAAGCATGAAAGGCATATAGTAAGCCACCCCCCCTTCCCTTACAAAGACTTTTGGAGTTGGTTTCCCAGTGTTTCCAATAATTAAGTTTGCATTTTTGTGTTCTGTTCTGCACCTTGCTCTTTCAAATTTCGAAGAAGAGGTGTTTACAGAGTGATGTTTATCCCAGAAAGACTTACATTCTTGTCTGAAGGACCAGACCTGGGCCTTTGTTCTTTCTCCAATACCCTGGCCTCTCCATGGCACTTGGCTGCCTGACCAAAAACTTGCTCCATTTTCTCATATCCTACAAAGAACATTCTTCCACTGACCTTGCATTTTCTAAGGTGCCCTAGTCCTCCTGTAGTTGTCAGTGCCAATATTCTGTAAAGAATCATCCAGACTCATTGCCACCATCTTTTCACCATCATTGCCTCACTCCTTAACTTTGTGAAATCTACTTACTTCACCACCACCATCATCAATCCCTTGCAAAGACATGCACACACACCCAGGCACACAAACACAGACTTTAATATAGTTTCTCTTTCTGAGATCACCAAGACCTACTCATCATTCTACCAACAGTTCCTTACTCACTAGCTGCTCAGTCACCCTGAGAACTGCAGGCTTTCTCCTCATGTATCCCTTCCTTTGGGACAATCACTTTGCCCAACCTGCCTTCCTTCTCTCCTCAGGTTGATGCCTCTATTTGCCTCATTGGTGCTTTTTCTTCTTTCCAATTTTGTTTATTTCAGAACTTCTTTTCTACCCTCCATCCTTCTGCTATTGCTTCTTTGCAAGATAATACAAATACTTCATTTTGGGTTCCCCTCTCTTTTTAGAATTTCAATCCTGCATTTTCTGCTCCCTGGATATTTTTGCTTGGATGGCCCTACTATTCCCTCAAAATCTACTGAATTCACACTCTATTTCCCAAAGCCAGTGGTTTTCAACTGAGGGTTATTTTGTTGTTCACCTCCATCCCACCTCCTGGGGACATTTAGTGATTTCTGAAGACATTGTCACACTGGGACAAGGTGCTACTGGGGTCTGGCAGATAGAGGCCAAGGATGTATGGAATATCCCTCCATGCAAAGGACAGCCCCCACAGCAAAGAATGATCTGGCCCAACATACAAATATGTTCAGGTTTAATCCTGGCCCTAACACAAAGGTCGCTGAAATTTCCCCATTTCTGTCACCTTGCCACTTTGGCCAAAAGTCTTAGATTTAATCAAGACTTATTATCCTTCTTTTCTGTTTCCTCATGTTTCCTACTCCATTCACATGAGAGTTTCACTTGTTTTTTTCTCCCCTTGGAAATTTCTGGTAAATGATTATTTTCTTCATTCCTACTATCACTATCATTGCATTGCACCTGGGTAAAAAAAATAGAGTTTCACTGGTCTCAGTACCTCCAGTCTTTTTGTCCTCCAATCCTCGTACACTGTTGCTGAATTAAACTTATTCAAATATTGTTTTCCTCACATGGAAAATTTTCAATGACAGCTTTCTGGAGCCTCCTTATTTTAGGATTCCTTGACATTGGGTCCTTACCATTCCCTTCATCATATGCCCTACACTAGCCTTTCATTCCAGACAAGCTGACTAACTCATTATTCCATTTTTTTTTGTTTTAAATGTAATAACCAATTAAATAATCCCATTGTATTAGTAGCTCTATTAGATTAGATCAAATAGTTGATCAGTTAACCATTGACAAAAATTGCTTTATCTTCTTGAAGACTTTATCCTAGACATCTTGTAATACAGCTGAGGACTCTGGAGCCAAGCTAGTTGACATTAGTTCTGCCTGCCACTTACTACCTTAGGCAAGTTACTGTATTTCCTCATTTGTAAAGTGGTCTAACAATAATGACTACTTCAAAAGGCTACTGTGCAATTTAGAATAGTCCCTGGCATATGGTAAGCACTATAACATACTTGTTCCAAAATAAAAGAGAAGAATACTTTATTATCTCTTTGATAAAATCTCATTTGAAAGCCATTATTGATGTATAGTGTTAATAATGTTACAGTATCTATTGGTATGGTAGCCAGCATGATGCACTCACCAATGTACTAATTGTTAATCAGTTGCTGAATATTTTCTGAAAATATCATCAACCAGATTTTCTTATGTGTACATATTTTTTTTTGAGAGGCCCTTAAAAATCCCAGAAACCTAAAATTCCTACAAAAAGCCAAAATTCAGTATACTCACTATTCCCACATCAGAGAAGTTCCCCTTGTTGCCAGGGTTATCAAGTTTCTGAAGTTGAGTATTCAACTTTTTCACTGTTAATTAATATATAGCTCTAATCTACTTGGAAAAACTGTAAAAAACAATTAAGAGCAAACCAGACCCAAGGATAAAGGACAGGCATTTTTTGCTTCTTTTTATCTTTTCTCAGACTTCCAGTGTTTTTCACTGTAAGTCCCCATGGGTGAGTTAGGAGGTGGAGCAATTTATATATAATTTATTTTGAAATTGTTGTGGGGGGTAGCTCCACATTTCTCCCTAAACCTGCACCTTCTTTGCAGAGTTGCTGGCTCTCCCTGTTCTTTGACCTTTTTCCTTTGGGTGGTCTCTCTCTCTCCTTGAGTGATGGTGAAAGCAGGGAAAGTCAAACAGATGGGACAACAAGGACATGTAACTTTATTACATGATTTTATTACCCTGTGTACAAGTACCGAATAACTACTTTACTTCATAACTCAAATTCATTCCTTTTGTGATCTCTTCTATGCCGTCTCAAACTCTTTCCAAGTCCTTCCTCAACCACCACCCTTATAGTGGAACTAGTAGACAAGTGAGGATCTGCTTGTAATTATTGCTTAACTCATTTGCATGTGGATGTTCTCATTAAAATGTCATTAGCTTGCTGCGGCCGGGTGGGGGGGGGGGGGCGGTCCTGGTTGCCAGAGCAACCAGGAGTGGAGCCGGTGCAGTTCAGCCTCAAATGGATTCTGGGCTGTTTGGTCAAACTCCACCTGTATCCCTGGCTCGTATCACTCTTATGGTTGCCAGAATGAAAACATTCTGCAGCTTTACCCTCTTTATTTTGGCTGTGTCTCTAGAATTTCTTGGTAACCTGTACGGTTCCGCCTGATTTACTAATAGCTCCTTTTATTTTAACTAGCCATACTGGGGACTTTAGCTTCTAGTCTGTGCTGTCCAACACAGTAGCCACTTGCCACATGGGGCTACAGAGACCCTGAAATGAGATTAGCTGGAATGTGTTGTAAGTGTAATAATATAGGCAAAAGTCTTCAAAGACTTAGTATGAAAAAAAGAGTGTATATTATTTTGATGATTTTCTTAATTTTGAATGTGTTGAAATGGTAATATTTCTAATATATGCAGTTTAATAAAATATATTATTGATGTTGATTTTACCTAGATCTTTACATTTAAAACATTTACATTTAAAACACTTAAAATTAACTATGTGACTCACATATATGTTCCCTATTCTGTTTTTATAGGCAGCATTGTCTTAGATGATGGATTCCTCTTTCAACTCTCCTCTCTGATCAGTACTGCCTTATTGAATTTACAATAGTTGTCATCGTCTGCTTAACTTCCCCACCTAATTCTTTCTGGATAACCTAGCAATTTGCTTGTTTTCACCATGATTTCATAAATACTCTTAGAGGTTAAGGAAGTCAATTTTCCTATCAACACAGGAATTTCCTCTTGAAGCATTGCTATAGATGCTTACCCAGGCTCTGCTTGAGTCTTTCCCTGGGGCCACCACTTCACAGAACAACAGATAGAGGCAAACTCAAATCATAAGAAAGTTTTTCCTGACATTGACAAGAAATCTGCTTCCACATAAAGACTACCTGCTGATCTCAGTTGTGCCCTTGGAACAAAATAGAGTCAGGCTGCTGCTCTTCCACATGACAGCCCTCCATTTACTCAAAGACAGCTGTCAGGGTCTAAACTAAGCATCTCTTTGTTAAACATTACCCACTCCCCTCAACAACTTCTCATAAGTCATGGCCCTGAGGCCATAGTGCCTCAACTGGATTTTTGTCATTTGTCAATGTCCCTGTAAAAATGTGGAATCCAGAAAAGAACATCCAATTCCAGATGTGCACACTGAGTAGACAAAGATGGAAAGACTAGTATACTTCTCTGGACACTAGGGTTTGGTATATTCAGGCTAAGACTGCATTTCTTTCATTACCTCCTCTACCCACACATGTGGACATTTTCATCCACTAAATCTAACAGATCTTTTTTTTTTTTTTTTTACATAAACTGGTATGAAGTCATAGCTTCTTTAACTCAGATGTAATATATAATTGATCTTTTTAAGTTGAAACCTAAGGCAATATTTATCTCAATAAAATAATACTTTTGGGCTTTATTTCACTGTTCCAGTGTACAAAAAAAATTTAAGTCTGATTCTTGCTCAGCAAATTAGCTATTCTCCATTGTGTGCCAAATAAGTTTTTGTTTTTTACCCTCATGTTGTCACTGATAATTGTGTTGAACTAGACAGAGCCATCTTGTCCATTAAGATACAAAAGACTTTGTCAACCATCTTTTTAAAATCAATATATACTAGTTTTATCTAAGCTAACTATTCTACCAGAAAAAAAGAGAACATTTGGCAACTATTTACTGTGTGCCTACTATGTGCCAGAAGTGTTTTAGGTGCTGTGGTATGACTTAAATTTGGCAACACAATTCTGATGCCCAGTGACTCCCTCTTCCTTCTCCACATGTTTCCAAGCTGTGGCCTTAACAATCTGTTAGGGTAGTTTGCCAGAGATCCTTATTAATCTTACTGATTGATGATTTCTGCAGTCCAAACTTTTACTTTTTAATAACAGGCTGCCTTTTGTTGCTTGTCATTTTTTTAAATATCCTATCCATTCTCAGGGTGTCTTAAAGATGATCAACTATGACTCTACTATCATAGAAGTAAGTTGTTTTATTTTCCTGGGAAAGAGTTAAACTATACTCAGAGGTATATAGTTATTTAAAGTTGCTCTCCAGTCTCCTCTTTCCTTTCCCCCAGCCTGGGAAAACTGTATCTGTCTTGGTTCCCACTGCAGCCCAGCATCTAGCACAGAGACTGATTGTTGACTGCTTAAAGTTTTGATCATTTTCCTTCCTTTCCCATTTTGAAAGCCTATCTCTTCATCTCAGTGAAAAAGAAGAAAGATTAAGTTAAACAGATCATCTTCCTCCTCTCTTTTATTATTAATATTGAAGCATCTTTCCTCAGTCATGATCAACAAATGTGTTTCTTATTCATTTTCCAAAAGCCAAAGGTGCACCTAGTTTTATATACGTAAGTTTCATCAAAACAATAAGAAAGATTCTAGGGGGCTCTCTTTGCTTCGATATCTGAGTGTACTTGTAGACCATTTGGAGGCATTGAATATTTGTTTTTCCCTTTTATACTGTTTCCAATTTATAATGATGCAAAGATGTAATTATTTAAGATAAAAAACATATACAAATTGTAACCAGATTTTCTACAGAAACAATCCATTAATTTCTAATTTGGGATTAATCTTTTTCTTTTGGTGGCTTTTGCAGAAGCATATAATATCTTTCCATTTACACACATTTTATTAAGTGGACTACTAAAATATAATTAAACTCATCATTCCTTTAATTCTAAGCTCAATGTTTGCATTGATACCTATATTTCATATATATAGTATATATGCCAGAACGATTGGCAATATTTGTGTGGTTCTAATGGTCTAGTGTCATCCATTGAAATTTTTTGTATAGCAAATCTGTAAGGTCCCAGAGGAAAAGTTCTAAGCAGGCGCTTTTAAAGAAGAGGATGATAAATTGTTACTACCCATGTTGCCAAAAAATAAGTAATTATATATAATTGAATGAATCTTGAAAAGTACTGTAAGCTATGAGTTTAGTCTTCTGCATTTATAAATGTTACATCCACACTTAGATTGTATCTACTCATGTAATGAGAAGGCAAACTGTGAAAGAGCAATTTGTCTAATTCAGTCAAAATTATCATATCAATCATTTGAATATTTCAAAAGAAAGTTTTAAGTGCCTGAATTATGGAAATAATTACTTCATTTCTTCATTCCCTTTACTTTGTTCATATAAAGAGATAACCTGATAGACTATTGTTTTAAAATAAAGACCATCATTTAAAATTGGGACCACCCAACATAATCTATGAAAACCTTTTACAATTTTGCATCTGGCTTCTTTTGATCAATATCATCTTCTCATTTTTGCAGTAATTTTTCCAAAGCAAATAGTACCTTTTTTCAAAGTTATTTGTCAAAACAATGCAAATTAAAAATTGAAGCATAATATTGTTGATTCTTTCTGTACAATATTGCAAAAACAGCCTTGAACTGAATTGAATCTTGCTGGCTGGCTTAACTCAGTTGATATCAGCAAACATAAATGCAAGTAGATACTGATCGCAATTTTATTCACATCTCAAATTTATAATAACCTCAAATTATTTTGTTTGATTTGTTTTTCCACGAAAAATTTAGTTTAATTTATCACTACACAAAATCTGAATAGGTTATCAAAATATTAAAATATATAAAATTCTTTTAGGAAACCTGTGATTCTCAGTCCTTATTTTTGCACCCAGTGAAAGATTTTGTTACAACCTGCACAAAAATTTTCTAACCAAAAGATAGCTAAATTGACTAATTAAAAATGCATCCATCTGTTGGTTGCTTGTTGATTTGCTATTTGAAACATGCAGATCTAAGTGGTTTGCTTTATTTATAAAGACCCTTTAACTGTGAGAGTTACAACTTCATAAGCTTGCATTCATAAACAAAACAAAGGTTTACATCATAAGAAAAGTTGAATATACTGAGCATTTCATATATTCCTTTAAGAGGTTTGAGTTTTTAACATGTGATTTTGAAAAACAGAACTTTTTAATATAAATTGGAAAATAAGTTTTAGTTATTATCATTATAGAATTTTTATAGAACTCAAGAAGATTTATATACAAAAATATCAAGCTGCATATATGCCCATTTGATGTTTGCTTTGTTTATGAATAGTAGAGAATTACTTTGAAGTGATTGAATATAAAGTTGTATTTTTCCCCAAGGAAAAAGTGTGGCAATTGCTAGAACTAGCATTATATTATATTAAAGTTGAAAAAAACCTTAAAGATGATCTAGATTGAAAACTGAGGTTTAAAGAGATGTGATTATTTGTCCAACATCAAACAATCCAGAATCCAGGATCTTGTTGTCTAATATGACATTTCTTTTAACACATTTTTGTAGCACCCTGAGCTAAATCATTTAATTTCCATACTTCGTTATGTTATCAACAGAATCCACATTGCATTGATTAAGATTTTGCCACCTGTGTTTGGGAGAGAGCAATTTTGGCTGACATCTGTATTTCAATGTAAATTTCAGGAATAGAAAAGAAGTTAACGGTTCACACAAACAAAAAAACACGCAAGCATGCACAGATTCTGTAACAGATGAAGCCAAACATATAAAATAACTAAATATAAAAACAGATTAGCCTCTGCAAGATATGGCACATGGGAAGAAGACAGTTTCCTACTAGGGACTAACAGTGAATCTACCTCTGAAGTTAAGACTAATGAAACAGTAATCTTTGGCAGAAAAGTACTTGAGTTTCTTTGAAAACATTTTTCAGACAATTATATTAAATAAAGAATTGTATGGTCCAATATTAAAAAGGAGGCTTCCTGGCAATTTCCTAGCACCTCACTATTAAACACCAAATTAAGGTACAATAATATTAATAGCAAACAATGATTTTGTGTCAGGCACTCTGTTTATAGCTCTATGTAAAGTATATCAGTTAATTCCTATAATGATTGGAGATAGGCACTATTCTTAGCCCCATTTTATGGATAAAGAAACTGAGGCATAAAGATAATTACTCTTTGTGAGATGAAGAGCAGAGAACATGAGGGCTGAGATGGCTTGAATACTGGCTGGACAGTTAGGATTCTGTAACTAAATGACTCTCTTTCTTGCTTTGGTCATAAAGTGTGAAACTTGAATTTGGGTGTTAAAAAAGTTATGAATCATATGTCATGAGCAATGGAGGTCACGTTCAAATGGTCAAAATTTTCAATGTTAAATCTGTAATTGAGTCACTATGCCATCCATGTCCAAGAGGCAATAGATTTTTACACAATGTTTAATTCTGACTGTATTTTTGGAAGGTCAGCCAATTCTAAACTATTCTTGATTTCTGAAAAAAGTGAGGCCAGGATAAAACGTTCAAAACATTAGTTTCTCTAAATCTCATTTTAATCACCCATTTGAATCTTCTAAACCACCGAACTTTTAAGTATAGTTGCTGACAATTAGCTAAACTACTTGTGTTTGTTTTGGGTTTTATTCCTGTTTTGTTGGGAGCACTCAAATAATCAACTAAAAGAAGAACAAATATCGGGGGCTTTGGGGGATATCGTCAAGTTCCTGAAATCAAAATCTACCACAGAGACAACAGGGAATGTAATTAGATGCTCTGTTTACAGAGTGGGAACGTTTGTCCAATATGGTCCAACACAAGGCCATTCATTTTGATTTGGCATCAAGCAAGTAATTATGTGAAAAATCTGCATTTATTCCCCAAATGGCTATAATGGATGAGCCCCATAAGGAGAGTCAATGCAAATGCTCTATGGTCACAGAAAAGAAGTAAACCTTCCAAAGTTTTGGGAAATTTTTCACCATCAGTTTGTTTAATTTCATTGCATAAATTAATTACAACCTGATTCATTTGGAATACATGTACGAGAATGCACCTCTCTACACACACTATGACTACCTTCTGAAGTTCATTTCTATGGTTATTATTTCCTAAATAAAGTACACTGAGCACCAATGAAAAAAAAATTCATTTTTCCATGGTGAAGAAAGAATTAAAAAGATATTCAATAACATGGACTTAAAGACAAAAATCAATAACTTATTTTGAGGTTTAAAGAGTCAATTTTATACAGATGCCAATTTTTACAGTTATTTTTTTAATTTAACAATCAACTATCCTTCCCCCTTTCCCCTGTATAAATTGCTTTTATTCTGAGTTAGAAGGCAAGAGGTATGACTCCAAGTCATATTCTTTAGGGATAACAAATCGCAGCGGCTTATCAGGGGTATTTCTGGATTTGTGTGACTTTGTGCCTATGTATGTGCATGTGTGTATGTGATATTTGTATAGATAATCTCCAGGTACACTTTTTACTGGAATAAATCAAACCAACCCAAACTGAGTTCTAAAGACCAATATTATTCTTGGCATTATCTTACTAAGGAGACAATTTACTAAAAGCCTACTTCTATCCACAACCACGAGTCATCTATGGGAAGTTTCCAGACTTTTAAACTGTTAATTCCAAGTACTACTTCACTGGTTCTCACCAATTTTATCATTTTTAAATTAATCGACTGTCAAAAAGTTGAACTCTAAGTGATATTAGATTTAAATTATGCATGTGTGTTTTATCAGAACATGAAGAGCAAAAAAAAAAATTACAGATTATAAATACCCAAATTATCTTTGAAGAAAAAAGAATCTATGTAAACTGAGAATAATCAATAATATGGCCTTACTATTATTGAGACTCTTCAGACAGGTATTTGCATGTATATATATGTAGTTTTCCAGAATTCTTTACACTTAAAGTTATTCTATTTTTATGCTAGGTACCAAAAGAAGCACTGTTTTGAAGATTATCTGTG
This sequence comes from Pteronotus mesoamericanus, assembly GCF_021234165.1. Taxonomy (NCBI): domain Eukaryota; kingdom Metazoa; phylum Chordata; class Mammalia; order Chiroptera; family Mormoopidae; genus Pteronotus; species Pteronotus mesoamericanus. The sequence goes on from NW_026555277.1 coordinate 6,403,377, forward strand.
TTCAGAAAAATACAGAATCACAAAATTATTTTCTTGGAAGTTATTAGCTTTACATTCAACAGATTTAAGGCACTGGTGAATTAAACATTTGCAAAATATTCCTGGTGGATTTGCCAAGCATCTGTGTTAACATCCCAAATAAACTCCCGAGTTAGAAAATTATTTACTCTGGGTTATTGGTTACACCCTTGCCCCTGAACAAACTGCCTGCTTGCCTTCTGCCTGAGAGAGGAAAATATCCAACTGTTACACACGAGAGCACTCCCAGGCAGACAGCAAAACCAACCATGATATAGAATGATGAACTATAATATTCACATTTCATATCATTCATACTTTTCTCTCTATGGTTTCTTATCTCTAATACAACAAAACTAAAAATAGAAACACAACACAAGTAAAATATGAGTATAGCTAATGCAAAATGTAAAGTGTAATACATGACTTTGTTATAATGTATTCAATATTTTAAGTGACATATATCTTAATTGAAACAGAAGGAAATATATTTCATTTCCAGCCACGAGGTGAAAATCAATCTGTTTATTCTTAGAGAATATCACGGCTGCTACTGATTTAATAATAAACTTGGGACATTTTGTTTAAAGATCCTGCAACATCAGCTGATCATAAATATGATGTCAAATTTAAAAGACTTCTATTAGAATGCAGATGGCACCAAATAAAAACAAAGTAATTAAGATAAAGCCTACATTTTAACTCAAGCTCTCAAAATTTTAATTTGTGCTGACGACCTATCTGACTTTTCAGGAAAGTAATCTACTGTACAAATAGAATTGTCTCAATAGTGTGTCTTCATATTATAAAGTGCAAACTCCTTCCAATATTAAGACATTAAATTATACAGGATGCAATATGTACAAAGTCTTAAGCAAAAGACTCCTCCAGCTACTCTCCAGGAGTAATGCTCCCAGAGTAATCTTATGAAGAGACATTAGTACTTACAGGTCAGCTAAGAATCAGTCAGTCCAAGAAAGGGGAAGCTAGACACATCTGATCTCTCACACTAGGAGAGAAACTAGGACTATTCTTGGGCTCCAATTCCCTGATAAATTTCAGCAAGGGAGCCTTTTTCCGTTGCATCCACAAGCCTTGGAATGCTTGCCCATCCCCCTGCCCTTCCTCCACCAGAATAATTTCACATTACATTGGTGTTGGGCTACAGATATGAGTCATCTGGTAGATGTGTTCGCATTTTTTGCGTGTGTTTGAGGAAGCAGTTTTCGAAGAGCTGTGGACCAAAATCTTCCCACTGCTAGTCTCCCACCCTCAGCTTTGGAAGAATAGCTCACGTACCACCCTTCCCCCTCCCCCCATTCTTTCCATCTAAATGTAGCTTTGGACCTCAGGAGGCCTTGGTACACAAAGCTTCCATCCAAGGCTGTCACTTGACTGACAGCAAAAAGGTTGCAGGGAGATGGACAACTGTGTGTAGGTGGACATGGGGAAACCAGGGCTGAGCAGATTAAATCAGAACACAGCAAGAGGAAGGTTCTAAATCACAGACCTTTCCAGACTTAGACAGCTTTAGGAGCTTTAAAGCTGGCTAATCTTATTTTTAATCAAAGTCAGGTTTTTAAAACAAGGACTCAAGTTTATAAATAGATGGGTATCTATAACACATAAATACACATTGCCAAGTGACACAAGAAGTGGATTGCTAAAGAAAGCTAGCAGTGAAAAGACACAAAGCATCCTGAATGTTCTCCGCACCGCGGCAGTTCCACCTCTGCAGTGATTTCTGCATTGCAAATGTAATTCTTGGAGTAACTTGACCAGGGCGGCCTGCTAAGCAGTATGGGCACAACTAAACATTTATCAAAGTATTTTAAATGATAACAATCTTAGTGAGAACTATAAAAGTTTCAGATGAGAACGTAATGAGACACAGAGGAAGTGGAGCCCAGCTTTACTGAGCTGCAGAAAACTGACCATTTAATGGGACCAGCTTGATTAATTTCCTGCTGATGTTCAGTTACCTCGGATAGGTGTCTAATGTAATATAAATAAGCAGGTTAGAGTTTCAAAGATGGGACGTCGCTCTTAAAGTTCACATGTGTTGGAATTTCTCTCATAATCACCTGTGCATATTTGGGTTCAAATTTGTTTTAATTCAGAGCCGCAGGAGGTAAAGGTGAGAGGGACTTAAAAGAAATGACAAACACATTATCCGACTTGTTGATCCTGAATGTGAAAGTGAAGTATCAAATATCAGGAAATAAACTCTACCTTCAATATCTGTATTATATACATGTTCTACATAGAGAAAGATTTCTCCCACACTGGGATAAGTCAGTGTCTAATTCACACTGAGATGATCAAGAGTAGCCTTCCTGGAGGGAAACTTCCATGCACAGTCACAAATTTAAATAATAAGTCTCATGGGAATACCATTCTCTGTGTTTTAATGCCAGTTTTCTAATTCCTACTCTCATTGCCCAGCAAAGGGAAAACCTGGGGTGTGTACATAAAGAATGGAATAAGAAGAAAAACAAATAATTGAATTGATATACTTTAAATGTCGTCTTGAGTCAAATGATCCGTTACTAACTGAATTTCTTTCTACCTCCCTACTTCAAATAACTCATTGTTTGCCTGCATTTAAGCCAGTATTTGGGCAAAGGTAGTCGAGGTCTGAAGAGAAGTGATTCCACACATAACTAAATTGAAGAGGGCTGCTCACAGAGTATATTTTAAAGTTGTGTGCTGTCTGTATGTGTGTAAACTCTGGAGCCAGCATTTATTTTATATGAATTCTTCATTTTTTAAGAAATATTACATGTCCAGAAAGTCCTTCAAATAAAGTCAGTTCTAACCAAACCATGTTTATGAATCTCACTTTTGTATTTCTTGATATAGAGAGTTACTTGGTTTTAGTCAGATTTCATTGGTTAACAGTAGTGTTCAGGTAAACTATGATTTTCAGCAAAAAGCCTGAACTGTGCTTCTTGGAGTTTTGACTGAGTTTCCTCTTTAGTTCTTCAACTAAATGGTCAAGAAGCATAATCTTTTGCAGGCAAAAAGCTTTTCCTACTCACTAATTGGAATGAATGATTAGGGTAAATAAATAAAATATAAATATGATTTCAAAAGTACCATTTCCTTTATAATTATGCAAATAAAATTCCATTATCTAAAAAAGCATTTTAAAGGATTTATATTTTACATAAAAACACATTATCTGTCACTTTAGACATCTTTAGAATATTCAGAGATCTTTTGAAAAGTACAGAATAAATGTCTGGGAATAAATCCTCTGTAACAAAGCGCTCTGCTTTAGACTATGATAGGGAAAGAAAAGTTAGATTTCCAAACTTACATTCTCATTATGTAGTAAATCATAAACTATGCCCATGGTCATGTTTTTTTTTTTTTCTTTGACAGCATTTCATTGCAATTACAGGCCGTTTTTCAGAAAGAAAGGAAAAAAAAAAAAAACAGGAGGAGAGGGTTGTTAACAGTACTTTAATAAATTGGTTCTCTGACCAAATAATTATTTCCCTTTTAAAAATGGTTTGAAAAATTGTACCCATTTATGTTATTCACATATATTATCACTAGGTTTTATCATAAAACAATTGTTATTTCAAAAGCTCTTTTAATGATAAGTCAACATAAGACTATTTAATGGCTGTAACATGAAGGTTCATGTAGGTGTTTGGAGCTAGAATGAGTAGACACCATTTCATGAACATTGTATCAAAGACTTCCAAGTAAAAAGGATTTTACACTTTTTTGGAGGCATGGCTTTCATGCATAAAAAACAAAACAGTTTTGATATTTAACTCACGTTCCCAATTCAGCCAAAACCATGAAAACAATCTCTGAATTCTCCCCAAGAAAGGTTCATCATCTCCACATAATGTTTAATTCTAGGGATCTAGAGTTTGTTCAGAACTAAACTGAGCACCCTCCTCTCTCTCCATCTCCCTCTCAGCAGCCTCCGGGGAACCAAAAGTTTGATGGTTTGTACTCAACTCCCACATCCCTCCTGGTGGGCGTCATGCCTGGTCAGGGCTAAGAAGAAACCGTTGACATGTTAAACATAGGGTGTTTGGCACATAGCAGGTGCCTGAGAAATGATCGTTAGAACTAACCTGAAATTTAGGTACAGCACCAAAGTTTGAAATCAGTCTTGCCCCCTTGAGAACCCCAACCTCTCTCTCCTTGCCTTTTCCATCCCAGCAACTCCTGTGTCTTGCTCTCTCATCCACCTGACTCATCAAGACCTGAGCTCTGTGGCCATCTTTCCCATTCAGGATTAAAGGGCTAACAAGAATCCTGCTTCTTTTTTGCATTAAGAAATAGTATCAACGCCTTGATGTGAAAAGATGAAATCTCCCATTGAGTTCCCTGGGAGTTTTAGGAAGCCAAGCAACAGTTCTTCCAGGTTCCGTGTTGCTATATTTCCGGTGGTTATCTTAGGGTTGGGCGCAATCTCCCCCACCCCTGGCAAAGGTAGACAAAGCTTTGGTTATTTATTACTACCAATATTTGACTTGGTTGTAGGGCATTTGACTCCCTGCATCTTGTTCCACTTCATTATTTTTGAAACTACTATTCAGGTGCAATCCCTAGGTTCGAATCCAGGTGAATCATCTAGTAAAGTGTGTTGAATGTGAGCTGTTACTAGTGAACAATGAAAGTTGAATTTATTTCCCTTCCCTACTCTAGGAGGTGATGAGATAAAGAGTTCTCATGGAGTCAATCCCAGCACCTGGTTTCCTCATGCAAGGGAAGATTCAAGCTGAGTAAATGACTCCCCATTTAATAATATTAAGTGTTAAATGGATGATATTAAAGGATTAATATTAAATTATTAACTAATAATAATTCTTAAAGAACTATTGTTTACCAGTAATAATAACTGCTTACCACATGTCAGATACTATACTCCATGCTCTTCAAAATTCATTCAATTTTTAGAGGAACCTTGTAACAACTACTGTTCACAGGTTGGGGAACCATATCTCAGAGAGATTAGGTAGCTTTTCCGAAGATACACAGCTAGTAGACCAGCTACAAGTTAAACAAGGGGTGTCTGTCTTGAAAATTTTGGTCCTAACAACTGGAGGCTCCTTTGTATTGATAAAAAAACACCCAGGAAACTCCAGCTAAATTATCTAAAGCTTCTGGCAGAGTGTCTAGCAGAAGGCAGAGCAGGTTCACCTATTCCCTCTCAGCCTCTGTGCAGTCCTCTCTAGTGTTGCTTATTTGCCCGCAGGTCAAAGCCCTCTCTCTCATGACTTGGGTGAAATTGGCCCTCTACTTAGAGGTGGAATCTCCCGGAGACCTGGGGCTATATTTAAAGGCCTTTAGAAATTAGAAATACCTTTAAAATCCAACCTTAATTCATCTTAGCATTTAAAATGTACTCTGCAGCGCAAGTGTTTGTCATAGGTACGAACAAAAGGGAAAATCTACAGAATCATTTAATTACTATTTTCCTTAAGTTGATAAGCATATATATTTTGATATATCTCTTAATGGATTCAAAATGACCTCAAATTTTTATAGCAGTTGGGGGGGGGGCTTGTTTTACTGAAGAGTCAAGCTAATTTATCTTCAAAGTAGGTGATTTAGGTACTTTTTGAAAGTGTGATATTCTATTGCATGCTTATGACTCGATTAGATCAATGATTTGTAGTAAATAATTTCAAATGTTGGACAAGCCCTGGGTGTTTTCCAATAAAGTGGGAGGCTCTGCTTTGATGGTGGACAGAGGCCACCATCTTTTTTCATTGTTACCCTACTTCTAGGAAAAATGATGTCTGTTAGATTAGAACACTTTTCTCCCAAGTAGTGAGAAGGGACAGAAGAATTTTCAGTTCGTTTCTGATCTTCCACCCAGAAATGCTTTCAAAAGGAAGTTATAGTTGGGTTTTTCAGAGTTAGCATTTCCTGCCTCCTGGCTCTCCAGATTACTGGGCTGTTTTAAAGCCTAAAAAGGGAAATGGGAAGAAAAAAGGGGAAGTCACTGAATCTACCCTCGGAAAAAAAACCCTTGCTTTCAGGCAGCTGCGGCTGGAAAGACTTCGCTGTGTTCAGCGTGCATAAGGGGGTGGGGAGTCTACATGTTTTAGAAATTTTACTGTTTCTAAGGAGGCAGCCAATTTCTCATTTCAACCACACATGCATGCAAAACTCAAGCTCTTGCAGAGAGGCAACCAGCAACTATTGTTTAAAACGTTTTAAACGGAATTCGGATGGCTCTTTTCTCTTTCGAGTCTGTGTGCCAAATGACAGGGACGGATACTCATTTTCTTTTCCTCTGAAACTCGGGAAAACACATAAGAACCCAGAAATGCATTCCTTAAAGGGACTTCGCGCGGTTATAGTAAATAATTTATATACACGCACATACATATATATACCCCGTGCACAATTTTTTCCTCGTTTTACACTCATGAAATCAGTCGCTGCGATAACTGAAATTCACCCCCTCAGACTGGGACATTTGAGCTGGCCTTGCAGCTAAAGAGCCAAAATGCCTGGAGCCGCGTAAGCTGTCCGTCTCTAGTCTACTGACTCACAGCTATTGCCCAGCACCTCGCCGAGCGCGCTCCCGTACAAGTTGCCCGTCTTATTAGCCCGGGTCTGAGTTTGCGCGAGTGCAGCTGTCCGGCCACAGAGGGAATACGGCGTATACGGGGAGCCAGTGACCTAGGTCCGTGGCTGCAAACTGCTCTCTCCTCCTGTACCCCTCCTGCCGTACCCCAAATTCCTTTTTCAAGGACAGCAACTGCCCAGGCACCCCCCTGGAATGTTGATTATGAGTTTCTCCTTGAAACGTTTTCCGATTCCATCTTCCTTAATCCAGTTGGCTAGGAGTGCGATAGGACTCTGGGGTTCTCTCCACCGCCGCCCGCCACCACACCATAGGGGTGGCCTGGGTGCGCCAGACGTGGGCAGGTGGATGAAGAGATAAGCCACCAACACACCTCTCCGCGGGTTGCAGGTTGCGCATTGAGGTCTTTGTCCGCTTGCCCTTCAGCGGGGGCCTTATACTCCGGTATATGGCCGGCAGGTGGCGCAGTTGGTTCACGAAGAGCCGCTGTGGGAGAACGGAGCTTCCTTCTCCTTGAGGGTCTTCCTCCCGCTGGGACCCAGGCTCTGGAGGAAAACCCGGCCCAATCCCGGAGGGAGCAAGAGGAGGCACGGCCTCGGAGGAGAGAAAGAAAGATGTCTCGTCAGGAATCGAGACCCCTGCAAACGTCCGGAGCAATGCACCTGGTCGTAGCGGGGGCCAGTCCCCGGGCCGCCGGCTGCTTTGCTGTCGCCGAACGGCGCTCAGGTGGCTGAGCCCGCAGCCATGGTACGGGGGACAGACTAGGGCCCAGTAGTGCCTGCGCCTCCGGAGAGTCAGCTGTAGCACCCGCGGCACCTCGGCAGGGGCCGCAGAGCAGATTTCTGCGGCTCCCGCTGCCCACCACCGTCTCTTGGGGCAAGGAGAAGTGTCGGGACCTGCTCAGGGCAGCGGTCGGAGCGCAGAGCTGCAGCAGCCGCTCCGGACAGCTTCCGAGTTCCCATTTGCGGTGTCTGGGCAGCGGCGGGCCACCACATTCCTACTTAAAACCTTGGCTTCTGATTCCCTGTGCCCGGGACTTGCTAAGCCGGGTTCCAGGGACTTCCCCTGGGAAACACATAGTTGGCTCCCTGCGTACTGGGCCATCTCAGAGCGTCTTGCTGCGGTTGGGAGTCGGGGCCGGGATGAGACCCTCGGCGTGAGCGCCGAGGTGGGGCCAGAGCGGAGCTTCTCCGCTGCTAGAAAGTAAGTCGTTCAGTTTCAGAGCTAAGACAGAGACTGAGCCTAGCTTCCGGCTACGCGCTGCACCAGACGATGGGGACCGCTTAGGTCTCCGCTCCCCGGGCATCTAGGGAGCCTGGGAATACAGGGTCAATCAAGCCACAAAATTTCCTTCAAAGGGCGTTTCAGATAGAGATGCGCTATAAAGACACGAAACAGGGCAAGGTAACAGAGGGTGGCTTTGGCCGTGCGCAGGAGTAAGTGTGCAGCCCCGGCCGCCGCGGCGCGCGGGACGCAAACGCTTCGACCCTCGGAAAAGAGCAACAGCAAAGAGGCAGGTCAACTTTATATTTATTTTACTACAATAAAAGGGCCTTTTCCTCTGTCTCGAATTGTCCTTAGGGGGAAGAGGTGGTTGCTAACCTTTCCTCCGCCTCCCCGCAGTCAATTCAAAGCTTTCGAAACTTCTTCTCCTGCCCAGGGGCTGGACCCCTGAGGTGAGGTCTGGGGACCCCGCCACCTCCCTCCGGCGGGGGCGGGGACGCACGCAGAGTTCGCCCCCTCAAGCCTGGGGAGACCCAGCGCCCCGCTGAGCCCCGAGGGGCGGGGGCTTAGGGCGGGCTTTGCTCAATAGGGGCGGGGCCAGGTCGCTCTGTTTATGCGACCATTGGCCGCGAGCTCCGGACTGGCGGGTGGGCGTCACGGGCCGGGTCCACCTCCTTGGCAATGTCTTCAGCTTGCTGCACTCCTAACTTAAGCATTTATTCCACTGGGATAGAAGCGGTAGGAGCAGCGTTGGCACCGGCGAACCATGGCTGGGATTTTCTATTTCGTCCTCTTTTCGTTTCTCTTTGGGATTTGCGACGCTGTCACCGGTTCCAGGGTGTACCCCGCGAATGAAGGTAAGAGCGCGGCGGCCTTTCTGCGGTCGGGGACGGAAAGCGGACGATCCACCGGTGAATGCTCCTCGGAAGCGCGAGGCCGGCCGGTGTGTGCGGGGTGCAGCGAGGGGGGGCAAATCCCGGGGTGAGCGGTGCGCCCAGACTCGGGAGAAAGCGTCTGAGGCGAAGGGATCTGCGAAGGGGTGGCGTGGGGCAGCCGAGTAGCCTGACCCGGGCACTGACCCGTGCTTTCGGCGAGGCTGCCCAAGTTTGTAGCGAAAGGACAAAGTTTATCAGCATCCGCCAGTGGGGCCAGCTCGAGGCGTCCTAGAGGATACACGGGAGGCAACGCCAAAATTTAAAAAAAATAATAATAATTCTGTGGCCCAAGTCCTCCCTACCACCACTTCCCCAGCCAGCCCCAGTCGAGGGGGAAACGGAAGCCTGGATCCTGGTGAGGGCTTGGTGCTCCCGGGTTCTTGTGGGAAGCTTTCGAGCTGTGGTTTCTGCAAAGTTTCCCGAGCCCTGCGCTTCCTGGGACCGTGCTGCGGGGCCTCCGCTGCGCAGCGGTCGTGGTGAGGCTCGTCGGTAGCTAGTGACCCGATTTCTAACATCGGCGTCAGACACCTTTCTCCCCGCTGGGCTCCACGCATCAGGGGTGCGATCGCTAGTCTAAGGGGCCCCACGCTACACAGATCACCCCGCAGACTTGGTGAACCCACCGGCAAGTTAAACGTACTCGAGTTTTTGCTTTTTTTGCCCCAGAACTGTACGCTGGGTTAGTTTGGAGGGAACGCGCGGGACCGACTGGACTCGTCTCGGTGCTCGGTGTTCTGCTCGTCTGTTTGGACGTGCTGGAAGGATTGTGTGTGTCTCTGCGTCGGGGAGGTGGGGGTTGATCATTCAGTTTCTGATGATCTCAGAGACAGGCGAGTTGAGTGTGCGTGTGTATGTGTGCATGTGTGTCTATGTGTGTATGCGCGCTCGCGCAAATGCGTGTATGTGGTGTGTGGGTGCCCGCGTGGACGCGGACGATTTCGTGTCTGTGCACGAGTGCCCTGATTGTGTGCGCGTATGTTCCGGCGAAAGCTTGTGTTGGAGCCTGCGCTCATCTCAGTCTCGAGTCTGTCTCGCCTCTCCTTTCACCCCTCCCCACCACCACATCCATCCATCATCCATCCATCCATCCACCCACCCATTCATCCACCCATCCATCCACCCACCCATCTCTTCATTCGTCCAGTCTCTCCAGGTCCGTCCATCTAGCCTGTGCAATCTATTATTTTCCGTGTTCCGAAGGAGGGAGCCAAAAACCAACTTAGCCTTGGCTGGGCAGTCGGTACCCAGAGTTCGCCAGACGGAGGCTCAGAGAGATTCACACACCTGCCGGCAGGCACTGCTTGGGAGGAAAGGGGCGCTCTCACGCGCTCCCTGTCTTCTCCTTCCTTCCGACGTGGCTCTAGGTGCCATCTCGGTCGCTGCCGGCCCTGGATCCCCACGGTTAATTTTCTTATCTGAGTCTTGGATCCCACGTTCTTCTGGTTACTGTGCACACTTGTTAGGACGTCCCCCAAGACCTCACTGCATCAGAGGCAGAGATTTCTTTTCTTTTCTCCCCCGCCCCCCATTTCTTGTTTTTTCTTTTGGAAGCAAAACTTGGGAGCCCTAGACACAAAAGGCGCTGATGGGGCCGTAGGCTGATGTAGAAAGAAGCGGGATGGGGGGGAGTCACCCCCCTCTCGCACCCCTCCTCCCCCTTAAAAATTAATTCATTTTGTTGCTTTTTATTCCCCTCACGTTTCCTTTTCTCCCTTTTACCCTCCCTTTCTACTCCCTCCCTTTTTTTGTAAATTGGGTCTTATTGTTCCCTTTGTGTCCCTAATCCACCTTACATAAATCCAAATGGATGTAGCGGGCTTTTCTCTAGGGACCCAGAAGAGAGAATGAGGCCGGCGGTGGGGGTGCAGCTCCGGGCGGGAGAGACCCAGGGAAGGCTCTACATTTTAAAATAATTAACGGACCCCAGGAATTCAGGCTTCCCGGGAAAACCAGGAGAAAGAGGCCGATTTTAACTCCTCTGACTTGGTGGTGCAATGAGAGGAGAACTGGGCAGAATTCAGAGGCCTGGGGCGACATTGAGGGCTGGGGTGCGCAGGGGCAAGGACGGAGGCTTCCTATCCCCACCCCTCCCCCAACCCGAAGTAAGAGCCAGCCTCGCTGATCACATTCATAACCCAGTGGTTCCTTTGAGATGGGCCTTTCGACCCCCAGGCCTGCAGACCTCGGTGGGAAAGAGAACGTGGAGAGGCTAGGGAGCTCCTGCGTCCTTTTCAGCGTCCCAGGTGCCCAGGACTGCTCCAACGAGGGCGGGATACGGCAGCTCGGTAGCCGCGCCCGCGGCCCCCCTGAGCTTCGATGCACATCCTGAGGTGAAAGCCCTCGCAGACCAGCTCGACTCCATATCTAAAATACGAACCAGTGATTTCCCCTCGGGTGGAGGAGGAGTCTCAGATTGTCCTCAAAAAGACCTGGGGAAAAGAATAAATAATTCAGTTCATTTGCATTCTAATTCTCCACGTCTGCCACCCCCTTCCCCCCCATTCTGAAACTTTGATATTTAAAAAAGCAGCGGATACCACATCCAAGGCCGATGTATTTGGTGGTGGAGGGGGCAAATGGTAGGGGAGAAAGCCTTTTCATGACCCTGTGAGTACTCTCAGATAGAATTCACTAGTGGCCTTGTCACTATGATGATGAGTTATGCGGTCATCTGAAACTTGTAAAAACAAATAACTCCAGTAGACACCAGACAGAGATGAATGCAGATTTTGCTCTGGAGTGCAACTGCCCTACATAGATATATTTATTTTTTTGAATTGTACTTGAGATTCTCTATTCATCCTTTTTAGAAAATGAATCAACCAAGTCCTGGGATGGAATTTTAAATGCTAAGCAAGTTAAATAAATAAGAACTTGCAGATTTAAAGAGGGGAGAAGATCAAGTGAGTAATGATTATTTACATAAGTGAGACCAAGTTTAGGTTTTGATCAGAGTTGGATATGCGCACCCTCGGCACATATGGAAACGCTCAGGCAAATGGTTTTTGTAGTATTGGCTTTTTGCAATTGGAAATTAATCTATTTTTCTTTGTTTTTTTGCAGTTACCTTATTGGATTCCAGATCCGTTCAGGGGGAACTTGGATGGATAGCAAGCCCTCTGGAAGGAGGGGTAAGTTCCAAGCCGCTCTCTGCTCCGAAGGGTAAAAAAAGGAGTGATTAGCAACTTTCTGAGAGTCCTAATGGCTTGATTCTTGTTGATTGTGGTGAGGGGGTCAGATTTCCGCCATGGCCTATGAAGTGAATTACGCTTTGTTGCAGAAATCCTATACTCCCCTTGGATGGGTCTGTCATGGAAGAACTAGAAACCAAAAGGGCAGAAAGAGTTTTCGAAATTAGGAGATTGGTAGAGGCATAGACTTAGATGCCTAGTTAAAACTGAAATACCAACAAGAAATGCAACCCAGGGACCACTTTTAGAATTTATGTCTCTTCTAGTGTGACGGCTATGAAGTACCAACAGGGTTAATGTTAGAACAACTGTCCCGTTTTCCAGACTGAATAACTAAAGATACCAGGGAGAAAAGTCTGTCATTGTATCCGTTGCAGGTTCAGTTGTGTGCACAAGTAGCAGGAGCTCCTTACCTGGCTCCCAGGGCAACCTGAAATCAGCTGTTGTGCTCTTGCACACCGAGAGAAAGCCTCATGAACTTGTGCCCGGGGCACATGCAGCAGACACCGCAAGCTTGAGCCTTGTTGGTGCTAAATGCAAAAAGTTCAAGTATTTGGAATCTTGGATCTTTGGGGATGTGGAGGCTGCATTATAAGTATGAAAGAGAACGCACTATTCATTCCTCCTCAAATTTGCCATCACTGCCTCCACTGGAAGATTCAGAGAACAGAATTAGGTTGTTGGCCACATTCTCTCACCCTGACCTTACCCCTTAACGACAGGTCGGAATGAATCAGCTTTGGAAAGAAATGAGTACAAGATGTATCTCTGGCTTTTGCCAAATTGAAATAACTTTCAAGTCCTTTAAAAATTAGGCATATTATCCTGCCTTTATGTGAATGATAGTCTGTGACTGAGCCAACTGGTTAAAAACAATAGGGACGGAAGGAAGATGAGGAGTTTTTACCAGGCAAAAATTATAAGGCCAGCACCCAATATGGTGCTTCAGCCTGTCCATTGAATGAGCAATAAAAGATGAAAAGAAAAATGAAGACTCACAGAAACTGTTCTAGAAGACGGGTTTCAAAAATAAAGACAAGAAATGGTCATGAAAATGGAGAATTTTAGGCTGTCTTTTTCCAGAGCTGTTCTTGCAATCCATTTTAAATGAAACGGAGATTGCCCTGCCTTCCTGTTTTGCTGCCTGAACTTGACTGCCGTTAGTTGGGTCTCTGCTGAAAGATTCCAGTCTGCCCTCAAAACCATTTTTTTTAAGGGGAGGGAGAATGATTGGCAGGCTTCTGGCAGTGTAGACAGGCTGTATTCACTGCTGATTGCAGGCAATTGCCCTCATCCTTTGAATGCGAAGAAAGGTACAGCTTTATCTTGTGAGAGTCAGACTCTTGTTAATCCTATACCCTGGAAAGGTCACTGATTCAGGAAGGCTTTCCCATGCTACACGAGGGGTATTGCTCTGTAGGTTGAATGTATTAGAACTCTCGGCTATATTGAGGATGGAAGGTGTTAGTACTTGCATTAAAAATTTTAATGAGCCTTATTTTTCTTACTGGCTGCTCTCAGGCTTGAAGAGAGAATGCATCAAGTTATGACTTTGCATCTGACCTGTTACGCTAAATATACATGGACCTATTTAAAAGCGAGGAGTGACACATTTTTTAGTACAGTCTATGGTCTATCTAGTTTCTGGAAAGCTTTTACTGCAATTTAATATGCCATGGACTCCACACACTCCGCCACCCCCCCCCCCTTTGCTGAACTGCTGAAAAAGCACCTGGTCACTTTTTCTAGACATAAAACTTCTCTCTGTTGTCTTTAAGTCTCTTAAAAAATACTGCGTATACTGATTATTGTATACAACCCAGAACTTTTTAGGCGCTGAATGTAGATAGCTTTCCCTTTCCTTAAATGTATATAGCACTTTAGGTATTATTGTGAGGGGTTTATTTGTGCATGAGAGAAATAGTCATTCCAAAATACATAATAGCTACTGAGAAACCATGTGCCAAATTATACAATTTAATTAATCTCTATATTTTGTATTTAAAGAGGATTTTTTCAGGCCTAGAGTGACAGATGAATTCAACATCTCCCAAGTAGGAATAGATTGACTTTCAAAAGCTCTTTCTAGCTGAGGGGGAAAAGCATTTTTGATTATTCTGAAATCTCTAGTTAGAATTACGACAGATAACATCTTTGCTGGAAACTTAGAATGAGAGTTTGTTCAATAATGGCATTTATTTGTTGTTGTTGTTTCTGTTATTGTTGTTTTTAAAAAGAAAAGGAAACCTTATTTGACAATACCACCAATGAAAAAATAAAATATAGTCAGAGACAACTCTCTACTCTTTTGTTTTTCCATCCGAACAACTAAACAGAACATGAGAATAATGGAAAGTGATGGCTCCTGATGGCAACATTGTAGCAAACCCCTAATTTCTCGGCAGTGTTCATTTAAAGGAGAATATTGAGTTTCTGACATTGATTGTAAAATCTAAAACTAAGGCGATATTTGTCATTGTTCTGGTGAATTGATCAGTGTGTTTAGACAATCAAGTTCAGGCTGGAAAATTCATGTTATACCTGAGTTATCCCATATGAACTTTTTGGAGATATCCCTATGTGCTTTCATTTACATTGACAAATGTGTTTTTCCATATTCCCTTTGTTCTGAGATGAGAAACATGATGAGTACTTTTTTTTAAGGTGGGGATCTATTTTTGGATTTACATGAATTTCCCCAAATAAGTAAATTACTGGTGATTTATTAGTTAGTGGATAAAAAGAAATTTTAATCACCGCAGGGTACTTATCCCCCCCAATTCCAACTTTCATAATGATAGCAGATGAAAGAGATACAGAATTTTATGCATTATGGCCCTGCACATAGAAACATTTCCATCCATTAACGGTTTTCCAATGCACAGATGGGAAACCCGTTAAAAGATGCAGTATGATTCTATGTACTCCTTTTATTGAATGGAGTTTTAAGTGGAACTATTATAGAATACACATTTTTTAAACTATCCTTTTTTCTTTCAATTATATTCATGTGTTAGATATTTAAGCTGATATATACCAGATCTATATAAATGCAGTACTTGTAGATATTAATTAAGAGCCTTGCAGGATCCCCAAAACAATCTTGCTTCTTTTAGGATTATTTTTTAAAGTACGGAGAGAGTGAAATTATTACTTTAGTCATAGTAAATTCTAACTGTCCTGCCGTTAGGATCTTTGTTAAAAAGTAGATTACAAAGAAAACTCTACCATCGTTTTTAAAAATTTCTTGAGCTTTCAATCACAAATAGAACCTATTATTTTACTTTCAATATCCCCAGAATATTAAAAAGCAAAGCACAGGTGTGTTCTTGTTTACTTATGTATATATCTGTTTTAAAAGTAGGAACAACATACAAACATTTCATTGAATACATGCTGTTGACGTGTCCCACCATTACAAATGACTGTATCTGAGAAATCAAACCAGAAAGTTTACTCTTTCTCTTCCCAGGATTACCAAAACCAGAATGGTGAGATTTTCTTCCCCCCTTTAAAGAATAGTAACAGTGCCAAAAAGAAAAAGAAAAGAAAACCCAGTGGCTTTTTTTTTTTTTTTTTTTTAGTATTAGCAAAGTTCTGACAGGAGCACCACTAATTAACTGATAATTGTCTTCCTTTGGCAAGCTCTCCTCTTCCTGCTCTTAATTTGCAGGTCTCTGTTCAGTTGTTGAAACAATACACATACTAGTTTTTCATTTATGAGTAAATTTGAACTGTTGCCACTTCAAATTGTAGCTGTTGTAATAGGTGAATTTGAGGTTGTTAGACCACCACAAGGAAATGCTGAGAACTCGTAAGTAATAAATCCACCATTGCCCCTAGATTTAAGGCAAAAGAATGAAGTGATTAAAAAAAAAAAAACCACTTCCGCAATAAAATATTGTCTCATCTCCTCCATAACATGCTTTACCGGTGAGGACTGGTGCTCAGTAGTTTTCTTATTGGGGGAAAAAAAAATTGAAACCCTATGAGAGTAAAATAGGATTGAAGGATCACTGTGTGATGAAGTTTCGTAACTGATACATTTCCTTTGGATCTTTGCAGTGGGAGGAAGTGAGTATTATGGATGAAAAAAATACGCCCATCCGAACCTACCAAGTGTGCAATGTGATGGAACCCAGCCAGAATAACTGGCTCCGAACTGATTGGATCACCCGAGAAGGGGCTCAGAGGGTGTACATTGAGATCAAGTTCACCCTGAGGGACTGCAATAGTCTTCCAGGCGTCATGGGGACTTGCAAGGAGACATTTAACCTATACTACTACGAATCAGACAACGACAAAGAGCGTTTTATTCGAGAGAGCCAGTTTGCCAAGATTGACACCATTGCCGCTGACGAGAGCTTCACCCAAGTAGACATTGGTGACCGAATCATGAAGTTGAACACCGAGATCCGAGATGTAGGGCCATTGAGCAAAAAGGGATTTTATCTGGCTTTCCAGGATGTGGGTGCCTGCATTGCCCTGGTGTCGGTCCGTGTGTTCTATAAGAAGTGTCCGCTCACAGTTCGCAATCTGGCCCAGTTTCCAGACACCATCACAGGGGCTGACACATCTTCTCTGGTGGAAGTCCGAGGCTCCTGCGTCAACAACTCAGAAGAGAAGGATGTGCCAAAAATGTATTGTGGGGCAGATGGTGAGTGGCTGGTACCCATTGGCAACTGCCTGTGCAATGCTGGGCATGAAGAGCGGAATGGAGAATGCCAAGGTAAGACGAGCCATATTGTACTTTTCATTAGGGCTTAGTGCACATAATTAAATCAGAGATGAGACTAAATGGAGTAGAGCCAGTAATTAGCAGCCCCTGTGGGATGTGGTGGGACAGAGGGGTCTAATGAGTAAGTGCTGTAGCTCCAGGTGGCAAGGCTGAGACCGTTCTGATAGTGACAACGTAAATGATGCTGCCGTAATCAGCAGAAGGCCAAACACATTTGCTAACAGGCACTTAGATCTGAACCGGCGAGATGCACCCTCGGAAATGGAAATGATCAAGCTGAAGAAATGGGCTTGATTGATCCTTCCTTAAAGAGGGTGGACAGATTTTCACAAATCACAGTATTCTCGCCTACGTACTTGATAAAATGGTAAATATCTCTCATTGCCTGTGTATGTACATAAACAGTTCACATGTAAAATTAGGGTTGTGTTCCAATTCTCTCAAGCTGTGTGAAGAATGCCCAGTGTTCCCTTCTTTGTGAGCCAGGGAAGACATGGTTCAACAAAGTGGATTGTCAGTGTTTTGAGGGCCCTTGTTCCACTGAGCACCCAATGATAGGGTCCCTAAGTGAAACTCATCTTGATGATTTATGGAAATCACCTGGAGGTGATAAAGAGCTAGTAAGAGTTCTCTCATTTGATCTGTGGTCAGAGGCAACATGAAATTGTGATCTGTTTTGGTTACTGAGGGTTTGAAAAAATCTAAGCATTTTTAGCATGTTGATTTCTATGTAGCATTATTACTAAAGTGATTTTTTTTTCTCACCTAAAGTTCACTGTATGTAATTCCTTCTTCCCATATGTCCCCTTTCTGTCAGAACACTGGGGAGTTGGTAAAGATTTTTCTTAAAAAATGCTTTGTTTTTGAGTAAGGGATGACAGTAGTTCATTTGTACATGTATCGCTCATGTCATGTGTGGCTTAGGCTTAAAAAACTCAGCATCCAAGGTTTTAATTTTTTTCTTGGTATTTATTTTTAGTGGTTATCAGTAGTCTGCTGCTGCCAATCTTACTGTGGTTACTATGAAACGGTGTAACTCTGGTCCCATTTATGGAACAGATCAGATTAATCTTTTCTCAGGGTGATTGTTGAGCTGCAGACTGTATTGCCCATGGTTCACCTGATTTGGTGATTAAAGAGCCTGAAATAACTGCCTGCCAAACAATTTGTCTGGCATTCCAACCATCTTAATGACACGGTGGGATTAACTATGTGGCAATCCACTTGACTGACTGGAAATCAACAATTATAACCTCAAAAATTACATTTTTGATAATTCGGTGTTGTAGAGTTACGCATTTCTCCTTTCATAGTTTATACGTTTCCACAGTGTCATTCTTGATTGGCTGTGGTTATTTCTGGGAGTAGCTAACAATGAATGTCTTTTAATTTAATTGTAAATAAAACAGAATAAAGACTGACTACCTTTTCTGTTGACCTGGAGTAAAAAGGTAAATTTGTAAACTTAAACCTTTGAAAGTTGGGATTTAAAGTTTGCTGTTGACTTCGCAACTACAAGATCAACTGTACCAAAGTGAAACCTTGGAGTATACTCTGGTAGTAATATTAAAAAGTATATGTGTGCCAATTTATATTGGCACATAAATTACAATAATCATAGAAGGAATAGTGAAATGAACCGGGTGATGATACCACATCATATTTTAGAGTAAATTCTGCCTTTTCAATTTTTGCAAGGCAGGACATGCACATCTTCACAATGTCAAGATAAATATATATATATATATAATTGTCTTTTCATTTTCTGCTCAAATGTTCACATGTCTGGCATTAGAATCTCTCTGTATCTAATGCCATTGATTTTCAATTGTCACAGAGCCCAGTAACTCATATGTTGCTCTACTGTGAAACTCCTTGACAGTTTTACAACCCAAATTAGAAGAAAAAGAGAAAAAGATGGAGGGGGAAATGAATGTAAAGGCAATTGAACACGTTAGTGGTTTGTTTTATGGAAATAATCTTGGGACCACAGTTAATCATGGGGTTCATGGAAGAGGAAGGACTCCATGTTTTAGGTCCAGTTCATTTCTGAGAAAACTGTTCCCAGCACAGGGTCAGATAGCTAATGGAAATGGAAGGTTGGTTGAGCCATTCCTAAGGATCTTTGGTATTTTCACATCTCCCCAGGGTTTTTTTTTTCTTTCCTACTCATAAAATGACTGACTCTTTTAAGAGACTCCCCTTTTTCCTTTTTTTTCTTTTTTTGCACAAAACCTTGCACTTTGTTTGCTTCTTTGTTTATGATACTCCCAGTGAATTTAGGAAGAAAGGAGCACCTTGAATGACAAAGGATTCTTAAATTCCAAACTTAGGTGAGACATTTTAAAGGCTATAAAAGTCTAAGGAGTAATAAAAATGGTTGTCTCCATCCTTGGCGACATTAGTGTGGTTTCAGAGAAACATTCAAGAGGAGAAGAAGGGACATCAACCCAAGGAAATGTGTCTCAGTTCGGTCACTTAGCTGTGTGACCTTGAACATGTTTCTTAGGCCCTGTGAGCCTTGATTTGTTCCATCTATAAAATGGGTTGATAATAGCTGCACTTATCTTAGGGAGTGGCTCTGAAGACATGGAGCTCTCAGAGTGGTAAAAGTCACCTTGTAGATCATAAAGCATGGAACTGGTGTTATTACTAGCATTCCCTTTATTACTCTGCTCTTCCCAAGGCCCTGGCTGATGACTTCAAAAGGTGCTGAGCTGAAGCAGACAAAGGGTGTTCATCTCCCAGCCACTTTTGGAAGCCAAGGCTAAAAATAGGAAGAATTGCCCTTGTCCTAACAAAGAATAATGTCCATTTTCACACTTCATATTGAAAATGATATTTGGAGAGTGTCATTTTTTTTCCCCTGAAGGAAAGCAGACCTTCCTTTGAGTAAGAGAAAAGCGATTTGGGGCGGGACAAGAAAGAGGAGGTGTGAAGAGAGCTTAAGAAGGGATACAATGGAGAACTGGCCAGGCCTCCGAAGTCTGGCAGCAGGTTCCTCCCCAACGGTCTTTTCAATGGGTCTGCTGCGGCAGGACAAATAGAAGAACAGGTGAAAGGTCGCCTCCTCCCTCATCCATCTTCCTCGGGGTCTGGGAGGTCAGAGTGAAGATTGATTAAGATCTTAAATGTTTGACAAAGGAGCCCTGGGCAAAAATGGGCAGGGTGGGTGGGGGCCTGGGGCATGCTGTTGTTTAAATCTAACCCTGGTCATCTGCCGGAGTCCTCAAGGGACCTTGGGGACAGAACTACACTTCCTCTTGAAGTTCTTACTTCCAAGCAGTACATGCTAATGGAGACATGAAGAGCTGCCTCCAAAGTGTCTGGAGCGGCAGGGTGATGGCCGGCTTGCCCTCTGAAGCCGCCGCAAGTTCATTGTGCTCTTGAATAACAGTTTCTGAAATGATTTGGCTCGGCCTCAGCAGGACAACAGAGTGTTAGTCACTCATCTGCCCTCCCCGGGAGAATGGCTGGCTGGCCTTTGCAGGGGTTTGAACTTGCCTGGTGACTGGGTGCAGTGGATAAGAAACTATTCCAGTTAGTTAGTCTAGTGACCAGTCCTCCTCAGATAGTCAGAAAAGGAAACAAAATCCACCTCAGACACTGAGCCCCCCACCCGGTACACACAGGCATTCCCCTCGGCAAGGAAATCTTCCAGATGTTTTACAGGGATGTTTTTATTACCTCAGAAATATTAAGCAGAAAGCAGAGAGGAAAAGATTCTTTATGAACTTATTTTTTGTTTAATTAAAAAGCTAAAAAATGAAAGACACATATTCACTCTGAAATATTAATAAGCAATATTTTCAGAAAATATATAGAAAAATACAACTAATAAAAACGAAAACATTTTTATAGAGCCACTCTTAAGGCCAAGTAAGTGATCACAATTGTGACAAAATTTAGCCAGGTAGTAATCAGGTCTTGCTAAAATACACAGTTTTGCTATCAATTGCTCTGGGTCATATATGTCTGGAGCCTATATTATATATCATTATATATGTGGGATATATATATATATATATATCTCATTCATATCAGCAAAGATACCTTGTTAGATGCTCTTTTGAGAAATGTTTTGATGGCTGTAAAATAGATTTCAAATTTGTGCTCTGAAAGGAGTTGGTAAAAAAAAAAGAAAGAAAGTCATGATAACTTTGTTTTCCTAAGGACCTTAGGAGAAGGAAGTACTGCAGAGGAAGCATTTAAAGTACAGTTCAGAAAGATGCTGTTTTATGTCCTTTTTACTTTTAAAATTTTCTTCTGCCTTTGAATAGTGTCTTTAAGAATCAATTGCTTGAATCCCATGGCTGCTTTTATCCCAGCTTTGAAGCGTGGCTGTGATCATTGAAAGACGCAATTCCTTATATACCAGAAGAACAGGGTTTAATTATTGTCCTTTTTCTGTTCTACTTTTTTATTTCTCCTCCTTCAGGCGACCAGGCCTCTTTTTGAGTGTGAATGAGGCAATGGTCTCAATTTTGTGTTCACCAAAGCATCACATAGGTATTATCTCAGTTAGGGATTTTTGAATATAGTATTTAAGATTTGATGATTTATTTTAGTCTAACTGAGCTTCCTTGTACCTTTCAAAAACGAATTAAGACAATTATTTTTTAAAGACATGAGGCTGTAGGAAAAAGGCCGATTAAATGGCTTTTCAGTTACCACTGTGCAAAACAGAGGTGGTCGTGATATGTTTGACTTTCACATCATTGAACTTTACTACTTAAGGTTTTTTTTGGATATAATTGATGAATTTAATATTACTATAGAACTACATACTTAACTCTTACTCAGAATTTTTAGGAGTTACCACACCTTACAGTTTGGCAAGTAACCCAAACAGATCTTTATATATTTATTTTAAAAAACTAACAAATGGAATTATTCTTATAATTGTCACCTTGTTTTTTGATACTTGACTGTCACATTAGAGAAAATAAGTTAATTCTTCATAAATGATTATTAAATATTCTATAGTAGAATATATTATACTTTAATTTTCTCTTACTGGTATATATTTAGGTTCTCTTGGCTTTTCCTGGTAATATTTTTAAACAAACACTTTAATTTGTAAATCATACATGTATATTTGTGTTAAAATTTTGAAAGGTTAACCTTGATTTGTTATTTTTCTGGCTTTTTTTGGACAAGTAAATTTAGTAAAACTTCCTTATCATGAGATATAAGTGGATGAGTACAGTTCGGTATAACTAAACAAGTAACACCAGCGACTAATATGGAACATACGGGGTCTCAGAAATGTTCATTGAATGAATGAATAAATAAATGCATAAGGGATTGTGGCCTGTTTCATATTAAACATTTATCTGGTGGAGTAATGTTTCATGGAGTTAACATGATATATCAGGATCTCTGTATGTGACTAATGTATTAACGAGGTCCTTGTTTATAATTCCTACTTCAGTTGGGTCTTAAGCATTTTCATCATGTTTATGAATCATTTCTGTGCCTGAACACTCAGAAATCTTTGCAGTGCATGACTTAACATCAAGCTATTTTAGTACAAAATGGCTAAGCCCTGCCTTTGGAGTTTGAGACTTTAGTTTCTAATCGTGCTTCTTACCCAGATGTGTGATCATAGATGCTAACTTAACCCCCCTAATCTCCAATCCACATTAGCAAATTGATAGCAATAGTATGTGATTATATATAATACACACACACACACACACACACACACACACACACACACACAAAAGCATGTATGCATAGAGTAAAGGGTTTTTTAACACAGTGCCTGGAATCATGAAACATTTCGTAAGTGGAAATCATTACTGTTAATTTTATTGTTGTTAGATAGAAGTGTGACGACAATATGAGCTGTTCAACAAGGAAAGCAGTTCATTTAGATACAGAATAGAGGTTTTGTTTGTGTTTGTTTGTTTGTTTGGAGGAGCAGTGGTAACACATAAGCAAGGGATGAAATGACCAATCTTGTCTATATTCATTCTTTTTTCCCCAAGTTACTGCACTAGTACAGTGGTTCTCAAAGGGTGTTCCAGCCGGGTTCCCCAAGACCCTTTCATGGGGTTTACAAGGTGAAAACTTTCTTTATAATACCAAGATGTTATCTGCCCTTTCCCTCCTTTCTCCTCCTGAACGGAGTTTTCCAGAGGTTACCTATGTGTGATGTCTCATCAAATTGAATACAGAAGCGAATGAGACTCTAGCTGTCCTCTATTAAGGCAGGCAGTAAAGAGATTTGCAAATGAATGAATGAATGAATAAATAAAACTACTGTTCTCACTAATTTCTTTTGTTCTAGGAAATACAATTATTTTTCATTAAAGTGTTATTTGCGTTCACATGTAATGGGTTTATTATTGACGTTTTGATATGAATTAATAAATAACTACAGATTTTTCCGTTTCAATTTCCAGTGGTACATACTGATAGCTTTAACTCACACGAACAACAGCACTTTGGCCCCTTCAATGTTTTTGAGAGTGTAAAGGAGTTTCAAGACCCCCCAAATTTGAGAACCACTGCAGTGCTCCTTCCTCAGCCTGTTAGGCTCTCTGGCAGGTAACAGAGTGCACTGCAGACTTGCTGCAGATGCTTTAAAAATTAAAATGAAATAAGAAAGCTCTGACAACTGTTTCCGAATCTGGGAGATTTAGGTAGCTTAGAAGAATGGCATTTTATTTATTAAAACTTTTAGATGTTTCTATAAAATTAGACAGCAATTTATAGCTCTTGGCGTTCTCAAAACTGGTTATCTGTGTCCAATAACATGGCTCAGTTCTCTCTTTAGTTTTATTGTGCTTGTGAGAAGGAATGATTAAAGAAGGCCCAGCTGTCCCCAAGACGCTGAGAGACTGTATCTTTTCCACTTAGGGCATCAAGGCTTTCTCCTGTCCCCCTACAGCTGGTACGTCAGAGCTGCTCTGGGGAGGAGAGCAGGTGAGGTCACTGGGTTCCATGATATGCAGGGTAATTAATAGTGCCATGACTAAATGGACATTTTATGAATATTCAGGTCCATTTTGGCTCCCTGGGAAACAATCATGTTGGTACCCCTTACAACTCCCTTTGGAGACACCAAGCGTTTTCTGGGTGAATGCTGGTCCTCAGCTGTCTGCCTAGGGTTGCTTTTCCAGGCAGCAGACTCTTCATTTGCATATTCTGTATTCACCCTCATGCAAAACAGCACACCCATCCCTCTCTTTCACAAAGGCAGTGAGAGCTTCCTTTGGAAACTCCAGCCAAAATCTCCTTCTGTTTATGCAGAGCCCAATGATTTAGATGCCATGCAAATTAATTCAGTTTTGATTTGAAGGCTTCCAGAGATTGAGGTTGGGAGACATAGAGTGGACTATTTGCACAGGGCTCTTTGTGCAACCCCCGCCTCCCCCCACTGCCACCCTGATGTGGCTGGTTGTCACTCCCCAGCCTTTTGCCCCATGCAAAACAACCCAGGCTCCTGCTGCTCATTTTATTTTGACCTTTGGAAGGAAACCTAGCAGTTGGTGAAGAATCCCTTGGCTTGTCTGTTTAGTGACAGCTTCAGCTGGACTCTTGCTGTTCTTTCTGAGGTGGGAGGGAGGAGATGACACTATTCAGATTACGCTCGGAATGTTTAGAAGTGTCCCAATAAAGGGCTTAAATACATTGTATAGTAAAAAAAATCAAAATCTTTGAAAAAGAATTGTCTACTTGAGAAACGTTCAAACTGTAGAGAATTTTTATGAGGCTTTTTTGTTTGTTTGTTTTGAACCAAATTGATGATAGTTGCTAGGAATCAAAATCTCAAGGGATTGAGAAAGTGCCCCAGAGAATAGCAGTTTTGCAATTTACTTTACAGGTTGGACTCCAAAGAGGAGACATAGGGAGGGTGACAGGAAACCCATTGGTGGTAGATTAAGAGGTGGTTGAGAGAAAGCAAAGCTGGGTAATCTCTGGGATTGGATAATAAACAAACACATACGCCTTTCACCTTGGTGGGTACAGGGTAGTTAGTAAATAACATTTACAGCACGTGGAGATGGTGCGCGGGGAACAAGAGAACGTAAGGGCGTTTTGGGTTCTGTGGTCTGACGCTGAGGGTGTGCCCTGAGGGATCTGGAAAAGGAGCTTTCTCAGACATTCCAAAGATAAGTTGTCAAAGATGCAAAAAAGCAATAGAAAGGCTCACTTAAGGTAAATTAAAGATTGACCTTTGTCAAGGAAGCTACAGGCTTAGGACCTGGCTACCCAACACGACTCACTTTTAGTTAGGAATGTTTATGTTCAGACCTATGCGGTCACTCCTTAGCTTGTCAGGTTTAGTATGTGGCCCTTTTTTTGTCCACACATACCTTCAACAAATAGATATTGAAAGTATAGACTCTACAAACTATCACTGGTATTTCTACCTCTGGTTTCTACATCTATGAATGAGCACATCAGTCTTCATGCCTAGAATCACAATGATTTTACCTTATTTTCACTTATGTCCCAGATAAATTTCTTTAAGAGGTGTATTATTATAATTCTGTTCCTTATCCCATATGTATATCCACTTGGGGTTGAATCCCTGTCTTCCCATCCCACCTAGTGTTTCCCAATTTCCTTTAACCTTTGCTTTATTCTCCTACAGTGAAAATGCAAGCACACTGCATATCTTACCCAACGAACATCATTCTCTGCTTGAAAATAGCACTATCTTCAGAAGACCATGATCATATGAATTCCATAAACTAGAAGAAGAGGACCTCGCATGAAATGTTTTTGAAGTTCAATTAGTGTTGAGTTCAAGCTAATTTCACAGGGAAGAAATGGGCATAGCCAGACTTTGAGTGTAATTAAGTGGAGGCAGGGTCAGCTAAGACAACATCTAAATGTGGAAGAGCTTTGGTTTAGCTCCACATGGTCTGACAGAGTTTGATGATGCTGTTCAGAGTCCATTTGGGATGGATTATTAGGATTAAAGAACAGCAGAAGGCTCTGTACTTGGTACATTCTCTTGTGTCATTAGTGGATGAGAAAATTCAGCTGCTTATCTGGCTCTTGTTTCTAAAGATGGATTTAAACAGACCCACACTTCTCAAAGGTGATCTTACTAACCTCTTCTTAATAAGTTACAGATCTCAAATTGCCCAAAATCCTTAAAATACCATTTGAAGTAAGTTGATTGATAATTATCATTTCCCCTATGTGTGCAGATATTTTCCGCAGCAGTACAAAGCTATGGTACAGTTTCTTAATTACCCAGATAATCCTGTTTGCTTGTATTTTAAAACTATGAAGTGCTGGGTAATTATTCAATTCTTAATAGAAGGCAAATGGCAATGTAAACAATAATTAGGATGTGAGACAGACTAATGTGCTTCAAAGCAAATTGGATTTTTTTCATAGTGTTCAGCATGAAGTCCCATAAAGCTAACAATTTTGAAGCAAGGCAGAAAAGGTGCCATTTTGTTCATATTTTATGGCGTTATCTCTTCATGTCCTCTTTCTGTGAAAAGCAGTTTGCCCCAATGAGGCTGGCTGTGCCCAAGCCAAATGTTTCCCTAACAATCGCTTCCCTGCTGTTTGACATTTGGCTGTCTTCTCCCAGGGCTCCAGATTGGTCCTTTGTCTGCTTCAGATCCCAGGGGTCAGAGGTTAACAGAATACTGATTTCCTCCCATAATACCATGGCAGGTAAATATGGGCCAACCTCATGATCAGTTAAGACACAGCTCAGTAAGGAATGCTTTTCTTGGGGGCTTTTGTCCTTAAGAACTTCCCTGATTTAAGACGCCAACTTTCCCAGCTCTTCTTTCCACAAGGGACTCTTCATTATCTGCACTGCCTTGCCTTTCATGTGCTTTTTTCATTCACAACTAACAATGTATCCCCAAAACATGTGACCTGAAAATTATGAACAAATCATTGCTTTTGATTCATTAATTTTACATATTTAAGATGGCAACACTTTACAATCTTTGCATAATTAATTATGTCTCGTAGTCTTATCGGTACTGTACGTTTCGTTGGTGAAATAATAAACCAATGACAAAATCAGTAGACAAAGATATTTTAATAGTGGTGCATTTACCTCCCCCCCGCCCTTTTCTTCCTTGTCTAGGCTTCATGGTGTGTTGCCTGTTAGAGGTATAATTAAACGAACAATCAATTTTATTTTCCATTTTCATCATTTATGGAGATGTCTAAGCATTCATCAATATCAATGTTATTAATGTTTTACATCAGTTTAATTACATCAGTCTTATTTTTTTTCTCCCAAGATTAATGTAACTCAGTAGGCTCCTTTCTAATTGGTTATGATGCACACATAGCCTTTAAAAGTTTAAAATACATTTCAAACTTTCAGACTTATTATTATCGTCAATTAATTTAAAGCCAGTTTTCTATATATTAGGTCTCCCATTCCGATTAGGCCAGCCCTCCTTCACATGGCACTGCGACCTTGATGGTTAGATTCATTTGTTTTCAGTTTTAAGTGTTTAAAAAAGACCTTCCCACTTTGAAAAACAGTTTCCTTTTCAAGTGTCCAGCTTGGCAATGACTGAAGCTGCCCCCAGGCAAATTACCATGTTAAAAGAACAGATCAATACCTTTCTGGCTCCTCTACCCTTGTTGCGCTCCTCCAAGGGGGAAGAGTTTTGAAGAACCCTAGGGGGCCCTTGACAGATGTGCCAGGAGACTTCAAGAGGATTGTCAATTGCTGAGTGGGGAACATTGACAGTTTGATCTAGTGCCCAGACTGCTTCTCCACTGGCCATCTGAAAATGGACGCAGGAGGAACTGACAGCTTCAGGAAAGACTAGCAGTTTATGTAATTATGGAGAGGATTAGAAGAAAAGTGTTGGGAGAAGTAAGAGATCAATACGAGGGCATGAGTTGACTAAGCTCATCTAGCTATTAGAGTGCTCCCTTTTGTAACATTTAGCCTGTGCATAGAGAAGATTATTTTATAGGGTTTTTTTTTTAAGGGTTGTGTAAGCCTATGCATTAAACAAACAAACAAACAAAAAACCAACACTGATTTTTGAGAGCGGACTTGTAGACAATTAACACTGTAATGCTTCCAGTACTTGAAATGTGACGGTGCTTATTCACTAATGGGAAAAATTGAGATTTCATTACTCTGTGTCTTTAGCTGAGGTGCCAGCAAAGAAGTGCAGGTAAAAGTAGTATTTGAACATTCAAGTTTCCACCTACAGCATTTTGTTTAGGAGCTGTCTATTTGTGTCCGAGAGTTCAAAATTAGCAATAGTGCAGGCCTAACTTAAGATAATATAAAAGCATGTTGTTATTTTTAAAAAAGAATTATCTTTTGCAGAAAAGAAAGCATTAAAAAAGGGGGGCCTGAAACATACTATTTAAGGGTCTCAAATGATGTCACTTTTAGGAAGTTATCCTCCACAGCGCAAAAATGGCGACTGTACTTAGCTAAAACAAGTTCAAATACATCATTTATTCTAAATTTCATGAAGGATTCTAGAACTCTAATTCACAAAATGTTGTACTATAAAAATTCTAATAATTTCTAAATGGGTACTTGATACAGCCAGAATTCTGCACTATGATTTTAGAAATTATACTGAAACTTTTTTTTAAGTTCATCATTACATTTTTTTCTTTTTTCTCCTAGAGAAAAATAGTCATTTATTGAAGAAAGGAAATGTCTGATCTTACAAAAATCAAAACTATTATTGCATCTTTAGAAATTATATATAGTAAAAAGAACCCCTTTCCCAAAAATTTATTGTTGACTTTTATAGATAATGATTGAAAAACACAAACCTAGCTAGTGAGTTTGTCCAATATTTTCCATTATATCTTCTGGCTGGTTATCACGGATCTACAGGACAGCTATTGATTTTTGTATGTTTATCTTGCATCCAATCCCTTTATTGAACTGTCTTGTGAATGCTAATAGATTTTCAGTTAATTCTCCAGGGTTCTCTGGAGAACTAATACTTTTGACTACAAGCAATTATTGTTTTCCTTCTTTCCAAAAATTAGAGCTCTTATTTCTGATTTTTCTCTTACAACTTTGGTCAGAATTTTCAGACTAGTAACAAATAATAATATAGATTATGAGCACCTTTACTTTTTGTCTAATTTTAGTGGGCATAATTTACATATGCTATGAGATATATTTTCTTAATATCATATTACCAAGTTTTAAACATTTCTTAGAACTAATTTTGAATTTTGTTAAATTTCTTCCGGTATTTTTTAAATTTATGTGAACCTTTTGACTTGTTTCTTTTATGATATTGAATATATTAGTAGTTTTTTTCCTGATAATAAACCATAAAATATCTTTGTATTTGTTGTGGATTGGGGGGTAACCCCATAAGGTGGCAGTAGTTTTGATAAATAATCTCTTGGCTTCTTGTTGTTAACTGAAAATAGTAAGAGCCAGAGTTGGGGAATAAGAACTGAATATTAATCTCAGTTTTTTTACTTACAATGTGACTGAGCTAGTTACTTAACTTTAGTACTTTGGCTTTCTACTCTGTAACATGGGATACCTACTCCATAGCTATACATAGGATTAAATAAGACAATGTATGTAAGTCTCAGCTAGGAAGTGGCACCTATTTAGTAGTCAGTAAAATGTAGATGTTTTTATTATTTTATTTTGAAACTTTTATAAGTATCTGAGTGATATTAGTCTACATATTCACTCTTTTTATCTCTTTCTAACTCTATGCCTTTCTCTTTCTCCCTTCTATTTTTATCAAGTTTTAGTATTATATTCAATTTGTAAAATTGATTATGATAGTTTTTCACTTTTTAATTAACACTGTAGAAAGTTAATGTGTGCATGCTAACTGTAAGTTTGAAAGATTTCACTATTAAAACTGGCTCTGGACTGTGCACTTAGGATTTGGGCACTTCCTGTATGCTTGCTAGGCTTCGGTAAGTGCACCAACCACAGAAAGGGAACCAGCCATGGGAACCCTGTTCAGTTGCTTTCCAAGTCACACAAATAGCTTTTCCAGCCCAGCAGAGTAGACATGTTCTTTGACTTTGATTTGGGCTATTTCCAGCCTCTTCTGACTTTAAGGTAAAAAGCAAAGATGCCACATTGCTCTCATCCATAATTACATTATTGAGATTTCTCATTACCTTGTGCAGACCTTAAGCATATAAGTTAAAGGTAATGGGATCGTTAAACCTGGAGTTAGTGCATAGGCCTGGTTGAGCTATCCATTAATCATGAGTCTGGCTGTTAATGAGAATCCAGTTGAGAAAATATTTAATATCCCATTAGGGAAACCTGCACTGCGCTGCAGAGTGAAATGCAGCCCTCAGAACTTGAGGGCTTTGCTCTCCTTTTTTATTGAGAGAGAAAGAGAGAACATGAAATGACAGATCCACATTTATAGAAATATCTGGTGCTCCTTAGAGCTGCAGCTTTGACATACTAATTTGTAAATTTTTTTTCCTGTTGGTTTTGAGGATTGGCAAGTTTTACTTTTCATTTTAAATTACTCTGTGGGCCAAAACAGACAGAACGAAGACCTGAGGATAGATGTTGCCTCAAGATAAAGAAGAACTATCTAATATTTTGAACTAGATATGATGGAGTGTGATCCTTCGGAGACGACGAGCTACTCGTCTTTGGAGCCAGTGTTCACCCCGGCCGATGACCTCGGGGCATCTAACAGCATCCCTGCAGTAAGATATCAGAGGCTCTGTGTTTCTCGAAAGGAGCACCCTCATCATTTTGGGCAGGACGATTCTTTCCTGAGTAATGTTGACCGAATATGATGGGTCTATCCTGTGCACAGTGGGCATGCACATTGCAAGGCTAGTCCTGGGGCACGAAGTGCCTGTGGCATCCTCAGCCCCCAGGGCAGGGCAACACCCCGCCCCCCTCATTTTTACAAATGCCTCAGAAAGGGATACTCATCCCAACTGTAAGCTTCTCAACTAGAAAAACTGAAAGATTACTTGCATCTTTAAGATGGGTATCTGGTACCCTATTTTAAATATTTTATATCTTCTGGAGGTAGGTAATGTAAGCCTTGGATCCTGTAGGACAGAAAAGATGGAGAAGCTCTTCAAACAACTTCAGTTGTCAGCTTCTCTATTTTTATTTTTCTTAAATATTAGTGTAACCCATATGTTTCCCCAGTACACACCAATTAAAGGAGAAGGGAAATGTCTTTTGGAAGAAATTATTAATGTTTTATAAAAGTATCTGTAATTATGAACATCACCAAAGGCTCTTGGCTCTAATGTCTTTAGTCCTAAAACAGTCTTGTAAGGCAGGTACTGTTATCCCCATTTTACAGTTGGGAAAGCTGAGGCACAGAAAGGTGCTTAAGGCCATGTAGACTATGCAAGATGACTGGAAACCAGGTAGGTTGGCTCCAGCCTCTGCAGCTGCCAACTCTATCCTGTACTCTCTCTGGGAAAGAACTGTTAGAAAGAAAAATCCTCTCCCCAAGTTAACTAACACAATGTGATCCGTGTATTCTTACAAAGTAAGAAGAATATTTAAAATGCCTGAATTATAGAATTATGTAAAACAGTGCCCTATATTTACTTCAAGATGTTTCTAATACTCATCTGCCAGCGGGTGGCCTTTATATTATTTCGAATGTCCTTGCCAAGAGCAAAAAGTGACTTTCCAGTGATTAAGACTGAAGACTTTGTCACAGAGTGTATTACTGAGCAAATTATTCTCATTTTGACTTTGTATCAGGGCAGAGAGGAAGGTTACAAACATAGAGCCAAGTTTACACAAGACAGAGCATCAGCTCATCTAACAGGAGGCCAGACTAACCAAATGAGAACTTTTTGATCTGTGCAGTAAACCCAAGGATGTTTGGGAGGAAAACTAATCTAAAAAGGGTTAACTTAATAATCTATATGTTGTACACATGTTTTTAAGCTGATTCAGTTAGAGTATTTCATTGCAAATGCAAGCAGAAAGAAATGGTGATGAAACCATTGAGAAGACAATTCATTTATGCAATAACAGAGAATGGGGTAGGGGGAAGGCAAGGGGGTAAACAATGGTAAGTGGTGGGATATGTTCATACCTTTGGGACCCGGACATCCATCCTATCCTTTCTCCATTGTGTTGCTACCTTGAGGCTTCAGTAGAAATGCCTTGCCTTTCAGCACCTAAAACCAGTTACAATCTGAATTGTCAAATTATATTAATCACAGAAATTCCTCTTTCTTTTTAAAGTCTAAACCATTTAGAATGAGATTTTCTGTTGAATGCAACATAACCCGAATTAACAAAGGAGGCCATTACTTTAACCTGACAATGACTTTAACATTCAGACTAGTTTTCTATACATAAATGTTGCATGTAGGGACCATAATGTGTTTGCCCAAGCTGGGTAGTTCCTCTTCCAAAAGATTTCTTTACCGTGCTGTAAAACAATGGAAACATCTTGGAGGCTCTTTGCTCTCCTTTCTCAACCTGATGGCAGATTGTGCTCATTTGGGTTCTGTTGCCGACAGAGGCAAAGACACAGGTCCTACACCGAGGCTGTGTGAAGTACAGCGGTGGGGGGGGGGGGGGGGGGGGGCTCTCTCTTCTTGGGGCTGGAGAATATTCAGCTTGGAAGCACCTTAGAAATCTTTTATTTATAGTCCCTGCTTTTCATTTCACATATTAAGAAAATGAGGCTCAAATTAATAAAGTTCGAAATAAATTGATAAAGATTGGTGCCTGAAGTCTGGAATTTTAGAGTCTTGCCTTCTTGGTGATGCTAAAGGGAAAGAAGCCCAGAAAAGGTGTGAATACCAAGGCAAAGTAGCTTCAGCCTATCTTTGAAGTTGGCCTTGAGAACCACATTCTGTGTATTCAGGCCTACTCCCCAACTTAAGCCTTCTGAAATGAGATCAAATTTGGTGTTTGACTGTGTGAAGAATGCAGTATACTGTTTCCCCTGCTCGTATGGTCTTGAAATCCCTGAGTATACAGTGGCCCTTTCTGTCTACATCAGTACATCCTCAAGTCTTCCTGTCTTTCTATGCCCTGCTCCCTTTCAAACAGTTTGTAGCCTAAGGGGGTGGACAGCCTTGTAGAAATGTTTGTAACATGTGATAAGTGAAATAAGCTCAGGTGAGGACCTGTGGGAGATGCTGAGTCCCACTGGAGATGATATATGAAGGGAGATTTCTGGAAAATTAAACAGCATTAAAGAACAGTTGACTTCAACAGGAAATAATTCTTAAGCATATACTGTGCCTGGTTAATGCGGAGGCAAATATGCATTTGGCATGAACCCCACCAGTGAGCACAGTAGCCACAGGATATATGGGTGTGTAAAAGGAAGAATTTTGAGTAACTTCTACGTTTTAGATTTTAGGCTTGGTCCATCCATTCTTAGAGTAAGGAAGTCCTAGAAGATGAGGTAAGTTTTCAGGGATGGAGGTTTGGCATGACAAGATGAAGGTTTAGTTTAGTTTATACTTGCTAAATAGAGAATGTATGAATGGCTGAGAGCACTACTGGTCTAGGAAAAGGGGATGATTTTATACAGCCACACGCGTGCACACACACATATACATTTTTGCTATTCAATTCTGAATTGGACTTTGTAGAAAAATAAGTTTTGAGAGGTTTTAGTACGATACTCTGGGCAATACCTCAGTCTGCTTGGGCTGCCGTAACAGAACACCACTGGCTGGCTTAAGCAGACGTTTATTTTCTCACGGTCCTGGAAGCCAGAAGTCCAACATTAAGGTGTGTGGGGTTGATTTCTAGGCATAGACAGTTGCTTTCACTCTGTGTCCTCATGGCCTTTTCTCTGCATGTGTGGTAAGGGAGAGATTTCTGGTGTCTCTTCCTCTCCTTATAAAGATACCGGTTCTGTAGGATTAGAACTAACTTTTACCTCATTTAACCTTAACCACTTCCCTAAAGGCCCTCTCTCCAAATATAGTGGCATTGGGGGTTTGGCTTTCAACATATGAATTTTGAGGGGGACACTATTCATTCCATCACAGAAGATGAAACATGCTCTTCCCTTTGTTTTACAAAAGACACGTGAGCATGTGGCAGATCATTAAGTCTTAGCCTTTGTATCAAGTTTTTTGTCTTCATGTCTTCCCAGTGCATTGGCCCATGTGGATTTCTCAAGGAGACTGTGCCTCGGTGGCCTAGAGCTTGGGCTCTGGACGAGGGCTGTTCAGGGCTCTTCTAGGAACATGGCTCTTGTACAAATTACTTAATACCTCTTATCACTAATCCCTTGTATTTCTCATCTGTAAAGTGGAGATGCTATTACTTTTAATTTTGCAGTATGATTCATATGGTTTGTATCCATGTTACATTTACTGATACATTTATTATGCCTTTGGTTAAGGAAGATAGTTTAATATATTTTTATTTCAGCAGTTTAATGCTTTACTAGGCAGTAGCATAGTCAAGAGTTCTCGTTAATTGTACTCTGGTTTTATTTTCTGAATAGTTGCTAAGTATAGCATGGAAAACCCAAGAATGGTTTTAAGCCATGTTCGAGGGAACTAATGAATAATGAAGTTATCTGGTTAAGAAAAAAAAAAAAAGAAATTCATGCTGTTCATAAAAAAGGAGGTAATGTAAACAAGTAAAAAAATAAATGAAACCATCTAATATCACCACCTAATGAGAACAATGCTTGTAAATTTGGTTTTTGTACTTCCAGACTTCCTTTGATAGGCACATGCACACACGCATGCTCACACACTAAAGTATTGATCATGCAGCATGATCATAAAATCTTTCAGATCAAGGGACAGAATTATATAACATTGTTTTTAATGGCATAGGGTTTTCTGTTGCTTGAATATACCACAATTTTTTCAGCTATCCTCTGTTGCATTATATTTAGATTGCTTTCCGTTTAGTCCTTTTAATATATTGCTCTGAATAGTCTCAAAGCAAAATCTTCAAATATAGCCTTCATCATTTTCAAATAATTGTTGGATTGAAAAATACACTATTTTAAAGGTTATTGTACTCAGTTTTGAGATACATGTTTACTTAAGCCTGAAACAATGAGGAATAGCACACTTCCAGTGATGCTGCATGTTCATTTTCTTTCAATGCTCATTAGTGGCATGAACACAAAGTGGAGGTGGTTTTACTCATTAGCCCTTACCTGTGAGAAAACTTTTTTTAAGAATTTTGCCAACAAAGACTTCATTTTCATTCTAAAAAATCAATTAATTTTGATGCTTGTTTTAAACAAATGTAGGATTTTCTGTCTGCCTGTGACAGCTGTGGACAGCTGCCCTGTAATATAAAAGTAGCCTTTAATATAAAGGATTATATAGTTCAGTCACCTGACGTAAATTATTTCTTCTAAATCTACTGGAAGTTTTCCCTCTCCCTGTCTAAGGAGCATCATTGCTCTTAAAACCTCGAGAACCCACTGCCTTTCAAAAACACGTTGTTAAAGTAAGTGAGCATGATGAGGCTGATTGTTTTTATGTAATTGCTTAGACACTGTTATCTTGCAGTTCTGCAGAATGCCTCTGGGTTTCACCAACTGGAAGGGAAAATGATTTCACAGACCATGTATGAACTGTAAAATACCTACACATGCAAAAACCAGGACATCAAATCCCTGTAGGGTTGGCTAATTCTCCTTCTTCATGAGTTAAATGCATTGATTGCTGTGTAATCAATTGTTTCTGTGAACTTGAAATTCATCTTGTTATACCCCAGAGCTCAAACACCTTTAAACTAGGTTACCCAAGTGCCTGTACTAGCTTCATCTCCCAGGACCGTTTATTCACCATGGAATTATTAATTATCCAGTTTACTTTCATACCTTCCCCTTTTTTAAAACAAATTAAATATCTTGCAAATTATTTTCCCAGTTGCATGGACAAAATATATGTAAAAATGCGTTCTCCTTTCTTTCCCACCTTCCTCTTCTCCTTTTTCCTCCCTCTTTCTCAAGGGAAGAGTCCTGCACATGCTGGCTCTAAACTGGAAGACCTTGTCATTTGGAAATAGGGTAGAGTCTCCAAGGATAGTGGATGTGTTTCCATGAACCTAAAACATTCTTTCTGCTTTCTGCCACTCATCTCTTAGCCATACGGAAAATGAAATCATACTCTTTTAAAATGTTTTTTCTATTAAACAAATGAACACATTATTTGTGAAAGTAATCCCATTCAATGTAGACCATTGGGAAAATGCAGAGAAAGAAACACGTTCACACACGAAGTGAACCTGAAGTCCCATTGGGGAACATCGCGGCTCCTCTTCTCTGGCTTCTTGATCTACATGCCTAAGTACAAAATAGTTCTACTCTGCTTGTATGGTGGGGCTGGCCTTTTCCTTCCCACTGCCTGTGCAGATGAAGGAAATGGTTCTTGGTAACCTCAGGATCAGATCAGTTACTTGCTGGGTAGGGACTGGTTCTGCTGTTGTAGACTGCATTCCTGTCCTGCTTCGGAAGAATATTGGCATCTCCATGCCTGTGGTGTTACAGCTTCCCACACACATTACTGGCCCGGACACTACAACTGCTTCTGTCTCTATTTCCAGCTCCACATTCCAGTTCTCACTGGAACTGGCACCTTTGGCTGTTAACACTGACATCCTCTGTGAATGAACTTGCCCTTCCCTTCCCGTAGGCTGCTGCACACTATTTCTCAATCCCACGGAATCTTGTTCTGAATCAGCAGGAATTCGAATGTGGGTCACTTACCTGACTTCTAGTGGGGTACCTTCTTAGGGCACTCTAGTTGCTCTGTTCTCTGCCTTCCATCTGGAAGCAGAGTCTGACGTTGTTCCAAATCAAGACCTTGTTCTCCACAACATTTTGGATACTACATCAGTCTCTTTAGCTCTAGTCCTCAAGATTCCAGTTACTTCATGTCTCTCTCTGTTGCCTAAGTCAGTGAGGTTCCTACAGGGCTGGCCATCCATCCATCCAAGATAAACAGTAAGTTCTATGTCCTGAAAAGTGTTTA
This sequence comes from Pteronotus mesoamericanus, assembly GCF_021234165.1. Classification (NCBI taxonomy): domain Eukaryota; kingdom Metazoa; phylum Chordata; class Mammalia; order Chiroptera; family Mormoopidae; genus Pteronotus; species Pteronotus mesoamericanus. The sequence goes on from NW_026555277.1 coordinate 6,439,971, forward strand.
AGTGGAAACTAGAGGGAGTTTTTAGTAACAGAAGCTTCAGCAATATCCCTCATTGGAAAGAAAAACGGGAATAGCTGCTCTGGCCCCTTATAATTTTCAGATTATTATAATTCAACGGTAATGGCCCCTTCCTACTCACAGATTCAATAAAAACTCACTATATCCTCAGCCCTGTAACTGAGAGCAACATTTGTTTGATACAGAAGGCTTATGGTGTGCCAATCAAATGTAAAATCCAATTTAATGGCGATCATATCAATACCAAAAGAGGAATAATAGTAAGTTGATCAAAAATGACCTGTTTGGACATTTAAATTGCACTGGTCAAGTTATTAAAATTGGTTCTGTTTACTGCTGTTTGATGTTAAGACCACTGAGGAAGATGACTTGTTCCGCCAGCTACAGTGCCTCACTCATTGTATGTGAACTTGTTTTGTTTTCATGTGGAAACTTGAGTAATCACAAGAGCAGCAGCTGGATATATTGCTTTGAATGGAAAAATTTATTGAACTAATTAAGAAAGTCGTCTTGTAAAAATGGAGTGCTAGTGAGTGAAGTAGTATTTGGGTATAATGACAAAGCTGCCCTCCTCTATCTGCACCCTCCAAACCCCCTTAGCCTTCATTATGATAGGCTGTAATGTGTAGGGTGGAGCAAAAGTGGGGTTGCCGTTGTGAGCATGTGAAACACAGAGTTTACTTATTCTTGTATTATTATTTATTAATTATTGCATTATTTTCCATGCAAACAGCCACAAACCTACTTATGCCCCATCCATATATATAGGCTAAGGTTATAAATCTTCATAAACCCGAGCATCGATCATGTGACACTCCTACTCTAAAACCACCCCTGGCTTTTCCAGATAGCCCCGCTGGGAACGGGGGTCCAAGCTCTTTCTTTCTTCAATATCCCTTCAGTGCTTTAAGCACCCAGCTGCTGGGCTTGGGTGCACTGTGTCACCTGCCCCACAAGCCTTCCTGCCTGTCACAACTGTGCACATTCTTCAAGGCCCTGCTCAAGCAGCACTTTCTTCTCCCTTTGAATTTTCACAGGTATTTTGATTATACTTCCAAATGTCACTTATATTTTCTATTAACATATTCTTACTTGTAGAGTATTAATTACGGAGCATACGCCTCACAACTTGTTAACAGTTCGACTTCAGGCAAGTCAATTAGTTTCTCTGTGCTTAGCTTATTTGTATATAAAATGTAGATAACAATAATAAGTCCATCAGGTTGTTGTGTGGATTAAACATGTACATATTTGTAAATGAACCATGCTTGGAATATAGTAATTACTCAGTAAATAATAGCTCACTCAGTAAAAAATATTAGCTCTTACTACTGCTGCTACTGCTACTACTGGGTTGTAGCCCTGTGTCAGGGTTCTAGGCTTGGTGGGAGGAGTTTAAGCGGTACAGTTTAGTACCAGCATCCAAGCTCTTCCAGGGATAAGTCTACATTCTATTTATTTCTGCATCCCTTATAGTGCCTGAAGCAATAGCGTACACAGTTTTATTCTGTCCTGGCACTCCATTTGTGATTGTAGAAATGAATGAATAAACAAATGGGAAGAGAAAAATTGTCACTATGGCTTTGTTTATTGGTAAGCGCTCCATTGATTTTTGAGGCACACTCAGACAATCTCATGTATTTTCAGTAGGAAACCAGTATTTGTCATCATCTTTTATAATACTGGGTATGTCATAAATTTAAAGAGTGTAATTGAGGCTGATTTTTTTCTGTGGGTTTATTTACTAGATCAGAAAGTGATTTCAACTTTTAGCACTTATTGTATATGCCAGCAGAAACTCTTGGGTTTAGTCAAGTGCCAAGAGAAGAAGTTAATCATCTGAATTATGTGGATTTTGGCAAATCGTTCTTTCTTTTGGGGGAAAAAAAGAACTAAGTCTTTATCTCCCTTCAACAAAACCAATGGATGATAATAGTAAGAATAAAACTCTATTAATTAATCTAATAGCTCTAGGCTGCTAATTCATCTAGAAAAGTGACATTACGCAGAATATACTAGTTATTCTTATTGCATGTCATTGATATATAATTCAATTGATTTTCACACTTTCTACATTCCATAATGAAATACAGCTTTTGTCATGTCACTAGATTGGAATTCTTTGACAATACATTAACATGCCAAAAATAATATTACACACAAGAATAATGTCAAAATAAATTACAGGTAGACCTGTATCCATCCCTAAGGACATTTTCATTTGTGTCTTAGACTAGAAGACTTATCACCCTACTCAAACATCTATGTCTATTTCAGTCCAGTATGTTTTAGGCTTTTAGTTCAATTCAATAAATTACTCATTTTGTGCTCCCTACATCCCCAGCCCTCAGTTTTGCTGAGCAGTGACTATACTTACATAAAAGTCTGTGTGAACCTGAAGTACAACGTGATTTTTTCAGAGAACAATTACAGAGACTTTCATGCAAATGATCCTTGAAAACGGGCACTTTGATGGTTTTATAGGATTACTATAATATAGGAACTTCGGGGAACTGACTTCTTCAAAATGCATAATGCCTTCTTTTTTAAATGTGCTTAGTTCTGGACAATTTTGTCTGTTAAGGTGGATTTAATTTTGGAAGTCAAATAAATCATAGACAAGGTTGTTGATAAATAAGATCAACCACGCCGTGAAATATTATTTTAGTCGAGAACAATGAAAGATTGCAAAGTAACAGACTCTTTTCATGAGTAACTTTTAACTTGCTTTGAATGCATCTTCAAAAGAAGTATTTGGAGCATTGGTAATATTTGGGAAATGAGGGCATGGTAGGTCTCCCGCATTCTTGGATTCAGCTGTCAACCTCCATATGAAGGTGGGCTTGCTTTGTTCCCTGCCAAAGCCTCAGAGCCTCTAACTGAGCCTGACGATTAGTCGTTATTGAAATGAATGAAGGAGTGAATGAATGCATGCATGAATGAATAGTCACAGCAGTTCACAAATGTACTCAAAATCCCCTGGCACATAGTGACTTTTTTTTTTCTGGCGTTCATTTAAATCTTTTGTGTTAAGGTTGCCATCTACTTATCTGGTGAGAATTTGGCTTTGTGCTAAGTACTTTATCTTCAGTATTTCATTGTAAAGCCACAATAACTTGGTGAAATAATGACTATCATTATCCCCATTTCAAAGATAAGGAAACTAAAGCCCAGAGAAGTGAAACAATTTTCCTGAAGTCACACAGCTAGTAAATGAGAAGTCCGGGTTCAACCTGAAAAGCCTGGCACCCATAACCAAGCTTCTGTGCTTCCTTCCAGTGCACCTTTGTTTTTCTTATTTGATACATGTTTTCACATTTTGTTCTCAATCATTCTAAACTGCGGATATTATAACCTCCTTTTAAGGGATTTGGGCAAGTTGCATCCCACAGAAGGATTTTCTAATTTGGGAATTAATGGAGATTTGGGGAAATATCCTTCAAGAATACAAGAGTCTACAGCAGAACATCCTAAGGCAAGTAAACTGAAGGTCATCCCTCCTTGAAAGAATAAACCTAGTACACAAATTAAAAAAAATGATTCCTCCTCCAAAACCCAAGCTCCCCAAGTTTTCACTGTAGGATGGAAACCCTGAACTTCTAACCTGTTCTGAAAGGTATCCAAAGATCTGATTAGGGACAAGCTCCTTAGCTTTCTCACATAAATTTCCTCATCTTGAAAAGAATGAGCTGGAATAGGTCATCTACAGGATGCTTTTTAGCTCTTAAGTGTTAAAATGTGTGATAGGATAATAAGCGCTACTTCCCTGTAGATCAGGAAAATGGAGCCTATATTGACTGGAGTTATCTGGGAAGGCTTCTAAGGAGAAGAGAAACTAGATGAAATGTAAATAAATGCAGATGGTAGAATAAGAAGGAACACCTCTTGAGCCAGGAACTGGGAGTTAGCTGTCTGGCCCTGGAGCTCAGAGGACTGGGTTTTCAGAGGACTTTGAAGGGCAGAGGGAAGTTAGGTCTCTGCCTCTTGACCAATTCATCAGATCGTCATTGATTGACTGCTACCTTCTGGCCCTTGAGAGCCTTTGATCTTGGGCAATTCTAGGTATGTCATTCAACCAAAGAGAATGTTTCATTGATATGAAGGTTTGTAATGTTTACTCAAATCTTTGTTCTGTCACTTTAGGCATGATGGAGAAAGATAAGGAAAGCCTCAGAGTAAAGTTGACTTGAAGGTTCTATTTAAAGGATGATTGAATTTATTTAAACAAAGGAGAAAATAACAGATCAGTTGTTTGAAGAGCAAAACACAAAAAAACAGCTCCCTTGATTTGGTGTGATGGATGCTTTATTACCTTGTAGATGGGTGATTTTGAATAGCAAATAAATGATGATGGCATTTATTTAGATTTGGAATTTGAAACTGTTCTAGAAGTTCAGCAGATAGGTTTTTGTTTGTTTGTTTGTTTGTTTAAGTGTGAGAATGGCATAATATAAGTTGGTGGAAGATGATTGCTTTTCTCTGTGATGCTGAACCCAAAGCTTCCAAATATGACTTTTCTATATTAGAATCCTTTGGGGTACTTACTACACATACAGTTTTTAACGTCATATCTCAAAAATTTTGAGTTTTGAGTTTGTGATCTGACTTTTTAACAAACCTCAAAATGGTTCTGGTTAATTTAAGCATTTGGACACCACGCCTGAATTGTCTGCTGCCTACACCACTAAGGCTGACTCTGACTGACACAGAACTGATAGTGATTAGCTGGTCCCCTTGCTAAATATACGATCAAAGGGAGAAAATAGTGCTGCTGGTTTCTCTTTAACCTGGTTGGAATAGAAGGGCCTGTGGGTCTGAGAAAGTACGATGTCTGCGCCCATGTGGGCCAATGAGGTCTATCCCAGATAGACAGTTTAACCAATATCACATTTTTGGGGGTTAGATGCTGTGAATTGTTTACTGTTCTGTAAAAAATTAGATGATGTAGATAATTAAGTGAAGAGCAGTTCTGTCTACTGAAGAGATGTGCATAATTTATCTTTTATACTGAAACTTTTTTTTTTTTTTTTTGGTGGGGCGGGAGTAGTTGGAATACAACTACACAGAAGTGCAAGGTTGTCCGGCTTGGTTACAAGGATAAAATTATTAACTATATGTGGCAGACCTAGTAGAACAAAGAAGAATCAATTAAAAAGTTACCAACCATTGAGATTTTCATATGGAGCCACAAATTGATTTGGCGTTCCAGGAATAATCACAGACAGCCTGGAAGTTGTTCTTTTGCTCCCAGGGTAGGGAAATTCACATGACCCCACCCACTGCAGCCAGACCAGGGAAGCAGGCCATTCTGAGCTATCAGGCACCTGCATTGGAATACAGTTTTTTGGAGAGGGAGATCCTTCCTAGGTGCCTCTTTGCAGATGAAGAGTCTTTTTGCATTTTCCAGAGTCAGTGTAGTATTTTGGTTAAAAAGGAAACTTGTTTAGAGCAAGGCGGGATGTGGATTAGCCAAGGAGACCAACAAAAGGAAGTGAACCAGAGCCAGCACCAGAGCTGGGACCAGAGCAGAAACATCTTCCAAAACCACTTGTGGGTAACAGGAACACCGCCGATTTGTTTATCAATTAGTGGTGTGTTTTTGCACAAATTCCTGCTTTAGAAAACATGATACCATTTATTCTCCTCCTGGGCCATTCTCAAATCATTCTTTTAGTTATCCTTATAAAAATATCAGCTAAAAGGCTCCATGCAGATATTCTTCAAGAGGAGTAGTTAGATTGACATTTGCAATCAAATCTCTGTTTATCCAGATTAGGCAGCCTAAATAATCAGCAGTGGAGAACAGTGGGTGCTCTAACTAGGGCTCTTCTTACATGTGTATTTTATTTACTTAGGTATGAAACATGCGGCGCCCCAGAGATGTGGGAACAAGGGTCTCGCAAGAGACTTTTGCCCCTTCTCCCCTGGTGTGGCTCTGCTGGTTCTCACAGTAGGGCTTCTAGTTGACCAAGGGTTTGAAGTTATGGTGAAATAGCTCTGTAGAAAAGGTTCTGATTTTCAGAGGGGACTGATTGTCCGTCCAGTCTTGACCACCCCAGTACTACCTCACACGTAAGCACAAACGCAAATGTCGGAGTGCCTGGAATCATACTGATTTGTTCAGAAGAGGCACGATCCCAGGTACCATCACTGGCACATACTTTTTGAAATTCCATAAACTGGAACTCATTCAGTGTGTTTTACTTTGTGTGTCAGAAGCTGTGTTGACTGCAGGAGTCACAGATGGGGACAGACCAGGGTTTCATCCTTTTTCCTTCGGGGACATGCCTTTGAATTCATGCTTTGAACCCATCCGCTTCCCTTCTCCCTCAGAGTCATCCACACCCTAATCCTGAGCACTTCTGGATCCTTCACTGATACGCTTGGGGGCCGAGGGGGTGGCGACTGCCACTGCCTCCATTTCCTCTTTCAAGGATTAAGAAGGGGTCACAACCAGAACTAAAGAAACCAAATCAACACAAGATAGCCCAGACTTAGGATTCATGGTAACATTTTGAGCAGAAAAGTGCCCGTGTTTGCAGAGGTAGAGCTGCCCTGACAGGATACGTAGTGGGCTGATCATGATGCCTGTACATGTGACATGCAGCTTTCTCATAGTGTACGGGCCGAGGCCGTTTGTGTAGCCCACGTGAAATGTAATAGGCAACTCTGACACGACAGCTTTGACTTTCTCTCTGATCTCCTGGAAGCTCGTAAAATGGCTCAGAAGTGTTGTCTCCCTGAGCAGGAGCTGGAAGTTAATAAACTACCTTCATAATATATGATCAGGACTTTGGTTAATTTATATATACCTACTTAGCAAATTAAAGTGGCCTACAGTCAGGAAGCTTGTTAAATCTCAACTGATCGGTTTTTCTCATCTTTCAATAGGATACATTTACATATCTCTGTGACAATTGATCCCATGTATGAAATTGCCCTTACAAACGCCCTAATGTGTTTGGTTTGTCTTAGTCGATCCTTTTGAAAGAACACTGGTCACTCCCTTGATAAAGGAAAAAAGCCAATAGTGCAGCTGGCGGCCCTTGCTCTTGACACATTTTCATTGGGAAATTCTGCACATGGTGTCTCCTCATTAATTCCTCCTTTCACTCTGCAAACACTTGCCTCCAAAGCCTCTGCTTCCCTGAGAGAAAACTCAAGCTGTGGACTTTGCACAAATACAAGATTCTGTCTGGGTTTCCATAGCTGTAATGTGAAAATAAATAAATAAATAAATAAATAAAACAGACATCTAGATAAAATGATTTTGTCTATATCTAGATACATAGGCATTATTTGGACCAGATAGAAGTATGCTATAGATAGATGTATATAACTGTTATGCAATTGATATTACTTTTCTTCTCCTACACCAATGAAGAAAAAAGATGTCATCCAGAATCGGCCCTGAGTCGGAAAGCAGGTGTGGCTCTTGCATAGGAAATAGATTTGCATGTTTTTCCTTTATATCATGGTTCAATCTTGAATTAGAATATCTTTTGTTTTTCTGCCTCCAGTTATGACTACTCTGAAATCCCTGCCTGAGGACTGCCAGGAATTTTGTAAAAATTATATAGTACAAAAGTTCTTTGAAAGAGGGTTTTGAGTCCCAGGCATACTAACTCCTTAAGCTCAGCAAGTACCCATGGCTTTTGCAAGCAGAAACAGGTCTAATGCTTTGAAGAATGTAAGAAATGATCAGCACTTCAGAGGCATTGAAGTGGTTAATCTATTCATCTATAGTGGAGTAATAAATGCCCAAGATAAACATTTTCTAACTAGATTGCGGTGCCCTAAGCTTATCTCAGAGAGAAAGTTTAACATTACTGTTTTAATTTTAAGTTTCAGTACTAAGCATGGTTAGAAGCCTTTGTTGAACTTTTCTAGTAATAATTCATGCTTGACTTTACTTTCCTGAGTGCTCTTGGAACATATGTGAAGCAACTGAAGCAGTGTACCCTAACTTTTAAAAAATATATTCATTGAGATATAGTTGACATAACATTACATTAGTTTTGGATGTACAGCATCATGATTTGCTGTTTGTATTATTGCAAAATGTTCACCACAGTAAGCCCAGTTAACATCGGATTCTTTTCTTCCCTTGATTGTTGCTGGAGACATGGGGCTGGTGGTGTGATTATCAATTAGCCTTTATACGTTGATGCCTAGGCCTTTGAGTGTCAATTCTGTCCTCAGCCACTGAGGGAGCTGGTGAGTGAAGAACTTCCGGGGAACTCGGGGTGGTGGGTGGGTGCTCAAAGAATCGCCCTCATCACAGCCCAAGGGAGAGTGGAGTTTGGGCTGAGTGTTGAGTGTGCTGCTTTCGGACAACAAAGAGAGCTTCCTTCTCGAGGACCACAGTGTCCCGCTGTCACCCTCCACTCCCTGGCTGTGGATACACCCCGCGGAGCTGGGGAACAGCATCCCCTCTGTCCTCCATTCCCACATCAGACTCACCGAGCCCTCGGTCCCCAGATTTAAGGGTTTCTTGCCTAGCGATGTTTGCTAGTGGTTGCTCTCTTCCTGAGGAGGAGGCCAGGGGTCCAGGACCCTCTTACCCCTGCCCCCGGGACTCCCCCAGGGTTCTGCTGTGTGGCAGAGCCACCCCTAGTGGCATGCTGGGCGCAGGTATTCATCCACCCCCATGTTCATCCTGATGCCCGCCCGCTGCTGTGTGCTGTTCCAGTCTAGAATTTGCTTCCAACTGTGCTCAAATGTTTCGCGTTAGAGAATGTTAACTGCCATCCCCTCCACGATGCATAATGCCGAGCAGAAAGGCAGTTGAAAGTGATCACAGCCTCCTCTTCCCGTTCTGATGCATGAGTCAGTCTCCTCGCCTTAATGTTGACACAGATCCTTAATAACAAATAACAGCTGATGGCGACTTGCTGAGACATGTACAATAAGGAAAGAACTTCCGTATTAAAAGATTTGGACTTTGTCCCATTTTTTTTTAAGAGGAAAAAAAAACCCCACGAGGGTGGGAGGGAGGGAGAACCTGGTGCTAATAACCAGTTTGTGCAACAGTGTTCCTTTTTTCAAACCTAATGAGGTCTGATTCCCACAAGTATTTTGATTTATTGCCTGCTCCCACTGGCCTGTTTGCTTTGGATGTTTATTATTTTGATATTCAGTTAACATAACATTTGAAATCATTTCACTTTCTAACTCCGTTTTTCTCCTTTTCATGAGTGGTTTTGTGGTAGGTCGGATTTCCTCATGTGAAAACAGCCCTCACATTCAAACACCTTTTCTGTTTCCAGCATTCTGTCTTCACGTTGGGGAAAATATACTGGCATACTTGCCCAAATGAAGGAACAAAAAGGTTGTTTGACTTGGGTCTGTAAGCTCCATGCATTGTGCCTAGAAACCTTTCCCATCGATGACCTGATTTTCATCTTCCACCTTTAGTGACATTACTGAAGAATTATGAAAAGCTGGACTGTGCCCTCTCCTCCGTCTTGGATTTTGCTTTTGAAGACCATGTGTGATGACCTCTCAGATGCTTTTGACTCAGAGATTTAACACCAGGGGGGATCTCAAAGCATTAGGTCAAAATAATTAGCTTGGCTTACAGGATAATCAACTCCCTCTCTGCCCAAATCCAAACCATCTTTGAAACTTGTGTTAGAAGATAGGCATTCTCTGTTGGTACAAGTCAGCGTGTTTCGGTGGGGAGAGGGTTGGCAACCCTTAGGGAGGGTGGCTGTTTCCCAGAAGTCGCAGTTTCTGGTGGAAAGAGGGAGTCACTGACTCATTTGCAGCCCAGAGCTCCGGGACGGGCAGGCCACCTTCATCCAGCGGGACTGGGCAAAGTCAGTCCCCAGCGGCTGCTATCCCTTTCCTTTCTTCCTTAAGAGACTCGACATTTCAGTGTATTCATTGCTTAACATTTTAATAATTATTCCTCCCTTTGTCCAACAGTGTAATAGACAGTAATTACAGAAAATTCAGAAACTACACAGTATGGCAGTGAGAAACACTACCCACAATCTTACCGCTCAGAGAGAACCTCTATTACTCTCTTGTGCATATTGGTTATTTTTTCATTTTCTCTGTCTCTGGTTTTTTTGTTGTTGTTGTTGTCATTTTCGATTTTGCTATATGAATAGATTTTCTTTTAATTCTCTCTGCTTTTATTGTATTTGAGACTGCAAATGCTAATTTGATTCTTTATCCGATTCCATCAGAGGGGCCTAACTGATAGGCTAAGGATGAGCATGCCTTTCCTTGTGTGAGCATTTGAAACCATTTTAAGTTCTGGGATATAGCAGATCTGGTGATGGTGCAGAAGAGCATAGGACCAGAAGGCTAGGACAGGTAAGGACGGGAGTGCACGAGCTGCTCCAAGGGCCTGAGGCCAGTGGCAGGGAGGCGGCACTGGCTTTAGCATCAGGTCTGGTTCCTGCTCTGCTAGCTGGGTAACCGCCCAGTGGCTCAGCTCCCTAATCTGGAGAGCAGGAGAACTACTTTTCTGGATTGCATTGATGATTCAGTTCATAAATGAGGCACTGTTTATGCAAATGATTTGCAAACAAGCACTGCAAGAATCAGATAATATTGTTACCATGAAAAAAGTATTCGAATTGGGCCGCGGTGATTCAAAGGAAGGAAGGATAAAGTGGACAAACAAAGTGGCTATAAATCGTATGTGGGTGAGCAGGTAAGACGTTTACTGGTTATTTGATTTTGTTGTCGTTGTTGTTAATAAATCGAATGGTAAATGTGTGCTTTCTGTTAAGGTGGTTTATTCAACCTGGAATTAGGATTATTTTATCTGTTATTTTGTGCTGGTTGCTCTATCTTCTTTTGTCTGTGTATTTTTAAGTCAATGAGTACATTCTCCTGTAAAGCTAATATGTTTGCTCTTTCACCTAAGAGACTGTTATCAGACTTTTACTAGGGATTGCAGGCCTCCCTGTCAGGAATCTTGGCTGCATTTACACAGGAGTGACCGGGACAGGTAGAGAGAGCTCTGTGTTTTAAACAATGGATAAGATTTGGGTTGGGTGTGTGTGTGGGGCGGGGGTGGGGGGGGAGGAATAGGGAATAAATGGGTGAGAGTGGGGCCTGGGAAAGATGTATAAACACCTTCCATATGTGAAAGAATTCCTTTGTCTCTGTTCATGAGCCTCTGCCATTGAGGGGACACTAAAAGAGGGGGTTTGCAGGGCAGCACAGTAAGCTCTGAGACCTATCGCCTCAGTCTAAACCCTGCCTCACTAGTTACTTAGCAATGTCCCAGGCAAATTTTTTCATCATTTTTGAGCTTCAACTTTGTCTTCTGTGACGTGGTAATAATAACAGTATCTGCAGTGTCAGGCTGTTATGGGATAAATATAAGCCATTAATATTTTCAAGACTGACCTCTGTCATCTTGATGTTGAATTTTCATGAGGGATCTGAGATGGCAGTCCTAAGAAAGCATGGGCTTCTGGGTTGTACCACTCCAAATACACCTGAAGGTTGAGCAGACCCATGTGTACCTATTCTGTTGGGGCTGGGGAGACCACCATACTTGGCTGTGAATGTCTAAGTGGGAATGAGGGTGGAGTGTCAAGTCAGACTATGACCCCTCAGTCTTGTGGCGCTGAGCCGTTGTCCTAAGTCTGGAGATTGGGAAGGCCTGCCCAGGGTTTCTTTTGAGGACTATGTTCATTGCAGCTACCTCTTCCCAGGGTCGTAGTTTTGTATTTATCCTTCTGTTCCCTTCCTCTTCATGTTTTCCTAGGAGAGACAGGGCAGGTGTGCCTGTGTCCTTGGATGTTAATCAGAAACATCATTGAAGAGTAGAGTGTGTTTATTAATAAGGATCCTCTGAACCATGAGAAGATGGGCATGTTGAATTTACTCAATTGCCTCATCTTTCTAGTTTATTCTCTTATGTTCTAACACAAATTAGTAGACGGGGATTTTCATACTTCTCTTTTTAAACATGTATGGTTTTGTGCATGTGTGAGTGTGTATGTTGTTTGTGTGTGTGAATTTTTCCTGACCCTGGACCCTATTATTTCCTCAGCACATAGCGGGAAAGACAAGAAGCTTTGGAGGACTAGATGTGTTTTGCCTGTGGTTCTTATAGTGCCTTGGTTTAAATACCGAATCTGATACCTATTAACCATGTATTCTCACTGACTGATTAATCTTACTTGCCTCAATTTCCTCAGTTTAAAATAGAGATAATGTGTTTCCTTATCCATAAGGTCGTTTTAAGTATTTAGTAAGATAATGTATGTAAAGTGCAAAGCCATTGTCATTTAGTATATATTAGCTGTACTTATTTTTAGAATGTGATAAACCTCAATTTGGCTCTCCCTTTGGCCACTTAACTAGTTGGAAGCTGTGCTGAACCTCCGTTTTATCATTTAAAAAATAAAGTGGGAAAAGCAGTGTCTCATTCAGAGTTGTAAAGAGGATCGATCATATATGATGCCTAGCACTGTGGAGACACAGTGCCTAGAAATGCTCAACAGATGCAAGATGTGGATGAACTGACGGCATTATGCCAAGTGAAATAAGTCCGGCAGAGACAGATAAATACCATATGATTTCGCTTATATGTGGAATCTAAAGAACAAAATAAATGAACACACGAAACAAAAACAAACTTGTAGATACAGAGAACAAACTGATGGTCGCCAGATGGGAGAGAGTTGAGGAGACGGATGAAAAAGGTGAAAGGGATTAAGAAGTACAAACTGCCAGCTATAAAAATAGTCATGGGGATGTGAAGTACAGCATAGGGAATATAGTCAATAATATTGTAATAACTGTATATGGTGTCAGGTGGGCACTAGACTTACCAGGGGGGATCACTTCATAAGCTATATAAATGTCTAATTAGTATGTTGTATACCTGAAACTAATATAGTATTGCACATCATCTATAATTGGAAAATAAATTTATTTTAAAAACTATGCCCCAAATTAAATGAAATATATACTTTAGGCGACAAAAAATTAAATAAAAAGATGAAAAATAGAAACACTCTTGTTCCTTGTTTGCTCTTAACAACATGCTTTCAGGGAGTCTGAATATCGAGAAAAAACACTTCTAAATAGAGGATACAGTCCCCAAGCTTATATTTTCTGGCGAGGACCTCGGCAGTGCCTTTTGAGTACTTGTGGGCACTTTCTCATTATCCCTCACACAATGCCACCCCTACTTCAGTGAAGAAGGCGCAGCTGAGAGTTAGGTGTCACTGTCCTGGTGAAGAGGCAGCCCTATTGTTCGATTTAAGTCTGTCTGACTCCTGGTCGCGTGCCTAACCACCGGGCAATTCTGCCTCCACTGATGACACATGGGAAAGACGTGACCATGAGCATCCCCGCCGTTGGGACAGGGGAAACTAACTAAAGGACATATCCTTTCCTCACCTGCCTTACCTTGTGCCACTGAAAGGTAATTTAGGGAGCATACGATAACTTGTTTTCCTCCGCAGCTCTAACAGCCAGACCCCGAGTCAGAATATTCACCTTTAACTTAATATAAATGTTGTACATTGAGTCGAGTGCTAGTTTCCATCCATCTAAATGGTTAGTTTCGCACAGCATAATGGATGTTGTCTCTGCCTGCACGTTGCAGGAGACGGTGGCTTGAAGCTGCTTTGCCCTGAGGCCATCGTGAACGCCGAGTTACTTGACAGATTGGTCTGGTTTACATCATCAATTTTTATCACATTCTTTTATGAAATAGAAATTTCTATCATGGGCATGTAATTTGATGTGAGTATGGAAAATAGTAAGCTCTTTCAGAAGGCTATAAAACTACATATTTATAGACTTGGGAAATTTGCTTTTTTTTTTTTTCCTCTATCCCTAGCACTTATCCCAGATAACTGAGGCAATAGACAGACACTTTTAGGAACTTAGAAGCTATAAAAATGTGATTATTATTTGGGAAACTTAATTTTATGTCTCTGAATTGGGGAACACCCACGTTAAACGTGAGAATGTTCATTTTAACTCATTGGTGATAGCCTTAAAATGTGTTCAGATCAAATTCAGGTTTTAGGTGCTGGTAAACATCAATTTTGTGGCAAATGATCCAGGCTGTGTTTAGTTATCTGAATTGACACTTGAGATGTTGAAAATATTGAGAATTCCAAGTCCATATTTCTAATATGATATATTTTCCCAGCTTACATAAAGCCATTAAGATAGGTTTAAAATTTACGTAGTTGGTTAAGCATTGGGGAAATTCTGAAAGGCCTTTGTGGGACTATCCTTCTTTGTCTTTTCTATTCTGCTTTTTCATTTTACTGACATGGGCTTCATTAGGGAATGACAGCTGCACTGCACAGGTAACATTCATTCTCACGTAAGACTGGTTGTAAGGCTAACGTGGTGGGTCATAATGACTTAACTGATCTACCCAGCTTTAACATGAATTAATCATTGTCCTACATTCTCAACACTACTTTCATTTTAACCAAAGGGAAAAGAAAAAAAAGCTCCATAAAGATAGGCAAACATTGGAGGAATCTTACAAGAGACATTGAAGTTAACCACTTGTTTTATTGATTGTACATAAGTGATTATGCTTTCTCAAGTTTCATTTTTCTTTCTTTCCTCCAGAAGCCTGGCATTAACATGCAACTCAGGCTGAATCTAGTGGTTTTAATACTTATCTGTGGTGGAGTACGAGTACTAGGGAGCAGGGTTGGCATCTGACAGGAGGCAGCACATAGGAGTGGCCAGAGTCTTTGCTCCTGATTCTCTCTGCACCTGACCTTCAGCCCTGTGCACTTCATATGCATTTCCTTGCCCTCCCTGCAAATCAAGCATTGCTTTGGTGCCTCAGTTTTTTTCATTTTAAATATATACTCTTCCCCGCCCCAAAGAAAACACTTTTAACTATTTGGCATTTTATACATATTTAGTTCAGTGTTTCTCTTCATTCCCTTCTCTGTGCCACATAAATTTAACAAGGGGTTTTTGATTTATCTCTAGCACCTAGGACACTGACTGACTCATACTAGGTGCTCAAAAAATATTCATTAAATAAATTAGTCAATAATAGCCCTTACTTCTTAGAATTGTTGGGAGAATCTATTGAAGTAATACAAGTGCACATAGAGAGTCCCAATAACTACTTACTATTCTTATTACCCAAGCCATCAGCCAGTGTTTCCAAAAGTGAGGGAGGCATGCTGGTGATACAAGGGTTCTTAAATTCTAGGTGGTGATAGACAGTTAAAATTTTAGTAATTAGGATTTAATTTTTATTATCTTCAATTTATGGCAAGGGGTATTGACTTATGAGTTAAGAAATTAAGAACACGATTAAATTCTCAGAAGGTAAAACTCACGGATGTGGAACGCCTGTCAGCAGAGTGTGGGAGACTGCTACAGCCGTGTTCTGGGACCGGTGTTAAATGGGTATATTTATTGCATTTAAATCCCTGTAATTACAGGTATTGTTGTAACAACAATCTGTTGTCCATATAATTTCTGGATTGGTTATTGTGTAGGTATCATTAGCTAACTTTTTGATTCATTGTGATTTATCAGTTGGACCAAACCTACAATTTAGCTTCCACCTACCTCGCTCCCCTGGTACTGTTCTCAAAGGCTGGAAATTTCTTTGACATTGACTATCCAAGTGTCTGCCTGAGTTTCATTCTCCCTGATGTCCTCCTTGACAATTTGAAATGCTAATCTCCTTTGGTTTTCTTCATGCTCTTTCCTGGGTCCTCCATGATGAGTACAGTTTTTGACCTATGCCACACTAGCCACTGAAATTCTCAGGTGCCTCGTCTGTGCAGTGGACGTAACTGGCAATGCTTGGGTTGGCAAATGGTGAGCATTAAATGAGATCACATATTTAAAGTACCTGGCCAAGTCCCTGATGCTGGTTAGTAAATGCTAGCCCCCTATTTACTCTGTGTTCTCTTGTCTCTCCTGCCTTTTTCATTTCTTTTTCTTTTCTTAAAAAAGATCTTATTTATTTATTTTTAGAGAGGGGGGCAGGGAGAGAGAGAGAGAGAGGGAGAGAAACATGGATGCTTGAGAGAAACATTGATGGGTTGCCTTTCGCATGCCTCCAACCAGGGACATGGCCGGCAACCTAGGCATGTCCTCACCTGGAATTGAACCAACGACCTTTCGATTTGCAGGATGATGCCCAGCCCACTGAGCCACTCCAGTCAGGGTTAATTTCTTTTTCTCCAACTACCTTAGAAATGTGGTGTTTCCAAGATTCTTTGCTGACCTCTTTCTGAATCTACAGCTCATCTATTATGATTCTTGAGCTCTTTACAGATATTTTCCAGACCTCTGTCTCTGCTCATATTGGGGTCCAGATCTGTATTTCCAATTGCTTTCTGAATACCTCGGTTTGTATATCTCAGATTCAATGACTGCTTACCTGACCTTTTTTCCCTAACTGACTCTTCTTTCTCTAGTTCCTATTTTTGATATGGAATCTCTACTCTCTCAGGCATTTGATCTGGAAACCTTAAGGCCAGTTTCAATTCCACTTTTTCTATATCCTACAACATCTAATCAGAACTGTTGGTTTCATCTTAGAGAGAGCTTTCTTCCTTTTCTCATAGAATGGAAAGTTTGGAAGTGAACTTGGCTGCTTGTAGTTAAACCAAACAATAGCTACTTGATTGACATTCACATTCACAATAGTAGGTCACAGAATGTGAGTAGTTGAAAATTGGAAAGGAATTATTGCAAGATGTCCCTGGATTGGCACTGTATGGACTAGGTCAAACCTTGCATTGTATAGAATAGCCAGTTTTGCAGTCTCTATTTTTTCAAATATATGCAGATACTACTATGGTTAATAAAATGCACATATGGTTTAAAGAGTTACTGATTTGAATTAGCCTTTTGTGATTGTTTAATGTTCCGAGTACTGCATACTAAAAGTGCAAGTGTAAAGGGGCTTTTCATCAAACTTGTTGATATTGTGTTATGAAACACGGATTTCAAAAACAGTTGACTTTCATTTGTTCAGAGTCACCAATGAATAGGGGGGAAAAATCAGAGATTACAATTGAGCTTTCAAAAATAAGATTTTTGGAGAGAGAAACTGGAACTAAAAGTCTCAAAACACTTGACCAGTAAGTTTAATACTCTCACTATTTAAAGACAAATCTGTTGTATTCAAGATAAGATAATGGCCTCTGAGCGTGTGTGTGTGTGTGTGTGTGTGTGTGTGTGTGTGTGTGTGTCTAGTTTAAGGCTTGTCCTCTGGGTTTACTAGTTGCTTGCTGGATAATAAGGAAAATAAATATATGTGCAAATAAGTATAAAGATAGAAGTACTGTGTACACAAAAATAAATTTGGGTTCTGATTTCCGAGTGTAGTAATGCTTACTAGAAGAGGTGGTGGCTGATTTTAGGCTTTGAAGAGAGGTTAAAATTTTATTATTCCGAAGTGATTGAGAATGTGTGAATGATCCAAGTGAAAACAATTGTTATGCAGTCTGGTTTGATTGAAGTGTAGGGCATTTGAGGAACAAACTGGGGCTAGACATGGGGCTGTTTAGTTTCTTTATTTTTTTGTTTGAAGTTCATGATGTACACAGTGGGGGTCATCAAAAGATTTATAAACATAGGCATGACAACTAGCATGAGCATCATATTTTCCTTGTGACACAAAATGGGTATTTAAAAATTAATCTTAAATCTAGATAATGGCCAGTAAAGTAATGGGAACAGAAATTTCAGAGGAAGAAGAAAATAATAATCTTGGTTCAAGAGCTAGAAGGGGTACGGTCCGGGACTCTAAGTTATGATAGAGGAGACGTGCTTTTGTTTATTTAGGCTGGGTTGAGAATGTTAGCTTCGCCTAGCATTTGAAAAGTTAATGCAGTTGTTCTACCTCTATGCACAGATCTTTTAGTGTTCTTTTATTGTTAAGCCCGGAAAGGCTCCCTTCCTAGCGGCCAGTTAGTGGTGGGATTAAGTTGGCGTGGCAATGCCAACAGCATCGTTACCATCCAGGACCAGAGCCTCCTAGGCGGGGTGTCTCTGTAGCTGGAAGAGAAATACGTTCTCCTGGGTTAGCCTAAAGAGCTGAAGAAAAGGAGATGTGTTTTCTCAGTGTCTACTGTCCCTTTCTGTCCTCCACCTCACAGTGCCTTGAGGTTACTGTCAGCTCTGTTGTTTGCGACTCAGGGTCCAAACACCCCTTTTCAGAAACTGCATCATCACAAGTACGATGAGGAAACCTGGGTTTTCTTTGTGGCCATAGGGCCCTAGTAAGCTTGTTATTCTAATATTTCTTAAACCATGGATCATGTTTTGTAATATTTTGCTCCTTTTGATGGCTTTTTAAAAAACCTTTAAACCATACTTAAAGGCATTCTAGCTGTTACACTGCACTGTGTTTTGTTTAAAACACGCCTGCTTTGTTAGCAAAAGAACCTGTGCCAAGAGAATTGTATGTGGGAGGGTGTGACTAACTTAGCAAAGGGACTTATCTCTTATCCTATCTGCCTGACTCTCAAGGCTGCCTTTGATATGACTTATTTCTTTCCCCTCCAGCCCCGCCCACTCCAACCTTCACTGCTCTCTTTCCTCCCCAAATTATTCATATCTAAATATTTTAGCTTTTCAAAACTAATCTGCTCTCTGGATTCATTTTCTTTTAGGTGATCTGAACCACTGGTTTCCTACTCTTCCAAGTGACAGGTACTCAAATGTAAGAGCATTAAAATTCAGCCTCCCCACTCCTCCCACCCCTTAAGTAATATCAGCAAGCCTCCTTGCCTGCCTGTGTTAAGATTGTATTGTTTCCCTTCTGGCAACTTTCCGCAAAGGCTGTAATGTTTCCAGGTTGTTTGAAGTTGAGATCTAAGTCCCAATGGCCAAGAAACATAGAAGCAGGAAAGTGAACCGGAAATGATCTTTGTGAGGCTTGGATAACAGCCAAGGGCAGTCTGAGTTGCCTCCAGTGTCCAGACTTCTAGAGAGGATCATCGGAGTGTAGATGCTAGAGGTAACTGTGTCATCATTTATTCATTTATTTATTTAGTCTACAAGTATACAATGAGAGGCTACCACTACAAGATGCTGTACTCAGTGCTAGAGATCTCATGGCAGACAGGATAGGCCCCTTTGCTGCTGCTCTTGAGCTAGGAATGTGTTCTGCAGGGGAGATGAACAAGAAGCCTTTAAAAAACACAGTTTATTACTGGGTTACAGTTGTGCAGAAGGAAGGAACAAAAGAGGGTCTCCAAGAGAGAATCTTTCCTGATGGCTGGTACTGGCTTTGGGGAGTGTCTTCATTTCTTACAAGCTGCATATGAGGATCGTTTTGCACTGGAGGTCAGGGACTGGGCTCTGTGACCACAGTGGCAATCAGGGGCAAAGAAAATAGCATGAATGGCACCAGATCTGAACAATCGACTCATTTTTTCACTGTTCCTGGAAACCAGCTAGCTACGTGCAGTCTCCCAATTACGTTCCAAGTGGCTCTGTGAGGAAACAGGAAAGTAAAGGCCTCACTCAAGTAACAACAGAGCGCTGCCCACACCAACAGCTACCTCATGTCAACTTGAAACCTAATAACTCTTCATTTACTTATGTTGCTGTTGACAAATTCTTGTCAGCTGTGCTCTTAGTTCCGGTTTGAATCACACTCAGGAATCTGGCCCCTGGGCCGGCTCCCTGGAGTCAGTGGGTGCTGTCATGCAGCTGCCATTGAGGTGTGGCTCTGCTGTAAGTGGTCAGGACTCAGGGCTCGGCCACCAGCCTGGAGAAGGCTGTTGTGTTCGCAAGGGCGGGAGGCGTTCTGTAATTAGCGGTAGAAGCGATGGCCCAGTCTGGTCCGGTAGATCGAGACATGAGTCATTGTGAAGAACAGAGACTCAGGGAAAATAAAAATTTGCTCCTATGTCACTTGTTTGGTATCTGAAGTCCACTTAAAGGAACATCTTGTGACCATGGGGAAAAGCAAAGTTAGTCCCTTATGTCGCTCACCTGAAACCCAACCACTGAGCTCAGCTCCACTGCCTCTCCCCTGGTCCAGGTGACCACCAACTCTCCCTGGGCTCCCTCAACTGCCACCTAATTGGTCACCCTGCTTCCATTAGTACTTCCTGCCATCATCCATGCTCAACCAGCAGCCCAGATGATCATTTGAAAAATCTCTAGCAAATCACATTGCCATGTTGACCATAAACTCTAACCTCTTCTTCCTATATTGCGGCCCTTGCTGGCCTCTTTGAGCTCAACCTTGACATTGACCTTCAAACATCCCCCGGAGGCAGCACTGTTCCTCCAGTCCCTCTAATACATGTTCACTGCAGGGCCTTGACAACCTTGTCTTCTTAAAACACTTTTCCTATGTAAACCTTTACATGTGCTGCCCCTTTCTTAGCTCAGGGCCTAACTCACGTGTCACCTATGAAAGGCCTTTCATAAACACCTGCTCTGAGCCCTTTCCCTACCCCACCCTCAATCCCTTTCACATCATTTGTTTTGTTCCCCCTATTAAATTATATCCCTGTCACTAAAGTGTGTGCTCGTCAAAAACAGAGACTTTGCCAGTCATCCTTCCCTATCCGGCATATGGAGGTGCTTAACAAGACATGTGGAAAGAGAAAACATATTTCTTTCATTCTTTTTTATGATTTCAGTAGGTGGCAAAAAGAACATAGGAGCACTCAGAAATCTCTGTTAAGACAGATAAGAGAAAGTTTAATGGAGAATTTGCAGTTATGAATTTATGGGGGGAAAGAGATTCTTTAGGTAAGCCTATAACTCCTTGCTTGCCCATGGTTGCGTGGCGGGGTTGGTGGCGGAGCTCAGATCCCGAGTTCCCTAACGTGCCCACCCCAGTCCTAGAGGAGAAGGTAAGTGTACTGGACTAATCCGCTGGATACCATTTGAACCAAACTGGAAATGCCTTCAGTGGTTATTAAAACACCTTTGGCTATATCAGAAGCATTGAATCTATCAGATCCTCGGAAGAATAGAGGCTTAGAATTTTAGAGATTTAAAAAGAGATTTTGCCCTGGCTGGTGTGGCTCAGTGGATTGAGCACTGGTCTGAGAACCAAAGGGTCGCTGGTTTGATTCCAAGGCAGGAGACATGCCTGGGTTGTGGATCAGATCCCCAGTGGGGGGCGCGTGAGACACAACTACACATGCATGTTTCTCTCCCTCTCTTTCTCCCTCTCTTCCCCTCTGACTAAAAGTAAATAAATAAAATCTTTAAAAATATATAAATAAAAAGAGATTTTATAAATTATTTACTTTGGTGTCCTCAGAAGAGACCAAGGCCCAGAAACCTTGAACTGGGACATGTTGGGACTGGAATACAGGTCTACTCCCCATAGAGCTTGGCATCTGGGCACATCTGCTCTCTGGATCCACTTCCTGTACCTACATCTAGATGCTATGGACTCCTGGCCGTGGCTTTGGCATCCCCGGTATAACCTTGCCATAGCCTTGGGGGAAAAAGCTTCATTTTGTTCATGGAGGTGATCGCCTACCTGTCAAAAATTTTAATGCTTTTCTTTCCCCCCTGGGGGAAGGATTTATGACTTCATCCTTCCCCCTCCGCCCCCTTCGAATCCAAGCCTCTTTCAGGATGAAACTGCCTCATTCATTCTGCTTTCTTTAGGTCAGCTCTTACCGCCATCCCATCCCTATTTTACAGAGGGGAGTCATTCCACTGTTCCTCCTTTGTGACCCGACACTGTGGGACCATGTGAGCATCGTGGTCTTGTTTTTGTTTTTATAAATATCAATTTTTGTCATGATTGCTCATGTTTGATTCTTGGGATGAGATGTAGACAAACGAGCAGATGATGACTTGATATTTCCCCTGGCATCCCTGTTTGTGATTTATAATTTATACCTGGAAAAGATTTACCGACCTAACTGATAATCCTTCCCCACAAAAGATAAACACACTTATAAGTCATCAGTGTGAAATCAGATGCACTTGAAAGGGACAAGGAATTCACCTGCAAGCACTTCTGGCACCGTGCCCTTTCCCATGAATTCAAACTGATGACAGAGAAAGCTGAGACTTCAGGAGAACATCCCAGAGCCCCCGAGGGTGGAACCAGCCCAACCTGCCACACTGTAAGGAGGATCTAGAGACCGGCCCTGTGTGATTTATAAGGGCTCAAATGGAAGCAAGCAAATTGACCCAGTGCTGTGGAGTTAGATCTGTGAAGGCACCGCTCTCCAAGCTTCCCATTTGTCCAGGTGTTCCTGTAGAAAGCACGTAGGTAAGCCCTGACAAGTTGCCAGGCCGTTCTTGTCAAGGTGGGTGTGCCTGAGCTTCCCATGACACATGCATATCCCTGCTAGCGAATGAAGCTGCTTTCTTGGGACAGTGATTTATCAACCAGATGTGTTAAGAATGCATTAAAAAAGTTATTAAATGCCCCCAGCATTGGGGGTGTAACTGAGTCAGTGCGAGGGGTGGGTTGTTATTAGCACTAGTGTACATAATAGTGAAGTTCTTGATGTCATCTCAAGGTTTAGTCTGCTGGGTCTTGCTCTGATCTCTCGGATTGCCTCTACCTCACCAAAAACAGATGGTGCAAGTTCCCCATGAATTTAACTTGGTCTAGACTAGGACTCTTCGGGGAGCTCCTTGGGAATTTTTTATTTTGTTCTCCCAGACATAAGCAGTGTTGGAATAGTCAAACATACATATTAAATGCTGGCAGATAGTTGTATAAAATCATTAGTCCACTACATACAATGCCAAAAACAGATGTTTAACCCGATTATATCCGTTAACATAAGTTACTTTTTATTATGAGCATTCAGAATTTTTAAGTTCTTTAAAAAAATTCTCAAGAAATAATATTCAAAATGTGAGCAGTGAGGGGACTCTGGTCACAAACCTCAGCAGAGAATCATAATGCTCTGTTAATAATAACTGTGACATTGCGGAAGTCAGTCTTTTAAAGACTTTTTTTTGAGATGTTCGGACTCCATCACCATAACAAAAAAGAAGAGGGGGCACTGAGCAGTTATTGCTGCAGTCTTTTCAGCTGCATAAATCATGATTTGTGACAACTCAGGCTATAAAGTCATTGGAATGACAATGACTAGCAAGGCAGTGGAGTTAATCAAATAATTATTTAACACATGTCTCTCTTGGTCTAGCCCTGGCTTCAGAACATATTTCATTCTGTCCCAGTCTTTCTTACAACCTTTAATATTTAATAGAGAAACTGAGGAAGTATAGGATGGACTTAGAGTTAAGGAGAGAACCTCCAATCGAACTGGGACCTCCATAAAAGGAGGGTCTTTCTCTGACATCAGCTTGGTGAATACCTGGGGTGGCCACCACTCACCAGCTGTTATTTTAACTCTGTGATAGAACCAGCTTCCTGGCTAAGCTCTTTTTCTTCAGGAGTTTTCCACTCAAGGGTCATCTGGTCTTTTCAGGTGCTGTTTTCCTTGTTAGTTCCTTCTATAAGGAGACAGTCTGTGTTCAGTGTGCAGGACAGGTCCCCAGGATTGTCTGCAGGCTCATCTGCCAGAGACAGCTCCTTAAGATGTGATGGTTAGCAGTGGTCAGCTGCCTTCAAGAAGGCATCCCCCATCCCCCAGCCTCTCAATGGTTAGTACATGCTCAATAAACACTATTATTATTGCTATTATTATGACTGTGTACAAGCTTAATAAGTTTGCTAAAATATGAATGGCTGAATGCATGAATACATATACTGCCTAATGGACAAACTTGTTACATAATGATGCTAATCGCCTATACTCGAGTGTTAAATCAGATGGGGTAGTGTGAGGAATGAAAGAGAAGAACAGCTGCTTCCTTTGTTCAGTGTTCTGACCTGTTATTTGCAATCAGGGGATGTGTAATGAACCAATAGTCTTTTTGTACCCCGAATATCAAAGGGTGAAGAAGACAATAGCAACTCATCAAAAAGCCTGTCCCTCTCTGAAATGTCCGGGACAATCAAGTTTGGTGTGATTGGTTCAGGTTTCTTGCCTTCTCTGGTTGAGGTTCTGACGGGGCTGAGGACTCCTAGGGCAGCACATGCTTAAATCTTTCAAAGCAATCTCATCTATTTTCACTAATTTTATATTCAAATTCAAGGCAAGGATTAGATGTTTTTAAAAACATGATTAACTACTTTCTGTGTTTAGCTCATCTAAAAGCATTAGTTTTTTCTAGATTTTTTTCTTTTTGTTATGGGTATATGTGATTCTTTACCTTCCATGTGTTTCCCTTCCTCCTGTAAACTTTAACATCTTTGAAAGGAAGATTAGCTTAAATTTTGTCATAAGCTTATAAACATTATTAAAAGTCATTGAATTAAGTCTTGGTCAATCTACTCAAATTTATACTTTCAATAGGTGTTGATAACCTGAAAAAATCAAGCCAATATTTCTTTAATCTCAGTTTGTCAAAGAAAGTCATGATCATTGATATGTGATATTTAGGTATGAGATAAAGGGAAAAATACCCACACAATTTGTTACACTGAGGATGAGATTGTTTCCCTGAATCAGTTGTTTTATCAAGGCAATATTGAAATGTGTGATTTACTTATTTATTTTTTATGTAGCAAATTTTTGATATCTTGAGAGAATAAGAACACGGATTAAAATAGAAATCAGGAATCTTTCACAAACTCTATATTTTTAAAAAATATAATGATGATTACAGTTTGTTTTGTTCTTTTTTAAATTTTAAAATTGTCACCCCTTATCACATTGAAATAACTAATTTTTTTCTAGCAATGCTCTATTGTGATTCATTACAATTCATATTAACTCCCGTTTTATTAAAAAACTGTAATGATCACACTAAATAAAAGTTTCTAAACACACTGTGGTTAAACCTCATAGCAACCTCTGGGCTTTAGATCAGAGCAAATTATGCCTTTTTCAAAGATACTGAAGCCCTTCTCTTGTCCTGTCAGTCAGGCCACTTATATCTAAATTTAGAAGTAAAATTGCCTTAAAAATTCCCCTATGAGAGATAATCCCAGGTTTACCAGCCAAAAACTGGAGATACAAAGATTAGAGCTAGTAAAATTCACTCCCATTGGGTCCTCTGTGCCTATAAGGAAGGGGGCCATTTTTAAGGAAAGTGTTTGACGTCGGAATTAAGCCTTATTAATATTCTGAGTCTACTACATACTTTGCTTCTCTTCCATGTTTTATTGATCTTTGTCTGCTTTGGAAGTTCTGCTCTTTAAGTTGACTCTCTCCAGATTCACCAAAGAGAAATAGCTCCTCAGATAATTAGATTGTCTATTTTCAAGGCAAGCAGGAGAAATAATAAGTTATTTCTCCATTGCATTCTTTTTGTTTGTGTTCAATAATTTTTATGAAGTTAATTTAAATTTAGCAGGCTTTCTGTGAACTCGCTTCTGGAAGATTTACTGTGTCTTATGTGAAAACTGTCTGCATCTGACATTTTAGAATTACACACCTATTTATGGGATTATACTGCATTCTGTTCTTGAAAGAGCAAGTCAATTTTCGGCATAGATTTCTGTTCGTCATTCTTTTTCTTTGCCTGTTTTTGTGAAAGCTATCTCCAAGGTAAGAGTGGAAACAGTGGCAAGAGATAGAGTGTAGAGGACAGGATCAAACAGTGGCTGGGTCAAGGAGATGGTCTGGATCCTAGTCTATTTATTGGTGGAAACAAAAAAGGTTAAAAATGCAACTCAATAATTTGTTTAATTTAAAAATACGTTCACATATTTTAAAAATAAAAATAAATTTTTACTTGATGCCTAGCTTGTCTATGGCCCTAGAGGACTCATTAAAGGACCAATTGCTGGGCCCCAATCCAAGCTTATGATCATCTCCTGGGGCCTCCATGTCATCCTGGTACACACTCCATTCTGAGAATGGCTGTTACTGAAAATAAGGGCTTAACATCCCAGTTGAATGTGGATCCAGGTCATCATCATTCCAATGGCTCTTTTTTAGTCAACTGATGCCTCAAACTAGAGCTTAAGCCACACTAAGAATGACCTAAGAAACCAGTTATGTCTTTCAAAGTACTTGAACACTTCCATGTCTATCCATATCTCAGAGTTGGGGTTGGAAGTAAACCCACATCCACTGATGAAGGTTAAGGCAACATTTGTTCACATGAGTCATAAATGCAAAACATTTCACCTGCTATTTTAGTTTCATAGCTTTAGTAGCTCAGAAACCAAAAATCAGTGTCATTCTTTTATTTCACAGAGAGAAGCAATTAAAGTTCAGGATTCCCAGGAAAGAAAAGTCATAAAAGAATGTAATGTTAAAATTAATCAGAATATATAATTGCAAAATTTGGGGTGCCTAAGAGAAATCACTCCCTACATAGAAGAGGAGTATCCCCCAAATCAGGGTATACCATTTAATCAAGAAAATTAACTTAAAGGTGGATTTGCTTTTTGTAGTACTGACTCAAATCAGTTTTCCAGTAAGATGGTTGATGGAAAGTTTACTCTTTTGCAGCAACGGTAAGAAAGTGCTCTTTGTTAAACTTTGTCATTAAAAACTCAGGGGGGCACTGTAGGGTAACAGAGATCAAGGAACCTGGGATTCCAAACTTGAAACCCATGCTCTAGAAGAAAGGGTGGGCAAGTCATTCACCTTGAAAATGAATATGTTGGACTAGATCAGATGTCGGCAAGTATGGCCCCCCAGGCTTGCCACCTGTTTTGTGTATGTCCTGAGAGCTAAGGGCACTTTTTATAGATGACATTTGCAATCAATTTGATAATAGGAAATACTTTTTCAACCCCAATTAAGTGAAATGTTATCCCTCCAAATCAGAATTCCATTCTTCTCATTAGTAAACCTGAATTATTTTTTTTAAAGTACTTAATTGCTATTAAATTTTGAATTTACCAGTAAAATTTTTGTAGAAATTAGCTAAACTATCTTGTAATGCAAATACCTGCTTAATACCCTTGGTCTTCCTCTTGGCCTGTGAAGCCCAAATCACCGGTATTTACCATCTGGTTCTTTACAGAAATGTCTGTGGCCCTTAGTGATCTTTACGTTTCCTTAAAAAACCCAGTTTTTATTTTTTCTTAAGACATCAGTAAAACCAGCTATGGACTGGGCCAATGTGTTGTTCCTGGTGCTTGGCCCTCTTTTGCTACATGTGGATGAGATAGAATCAGATGGGCCCAAAGCAGAGCCTCATTTCCTTGTAACAACTGTCCGTTTTTTACCCTGTAAATTCCAAAAGCAAGAGAGGAGGGCTATAAGCACAGTAGTTCAAGCTCACTGTCTGGGTTAGTAAACCGACCCTCCCTTGGGCCAATCCTTAACCTCTCTGCCTCAGTTTTCCTGTCCGTCCTATGAGAATCGTTAATGTTCACAGCTTCTACCAAGGTGGTTGAGGATTGGACATTTTAACAATAACCTCAAAACAGAAACCTTCTTTGACAGATTGTTTTCCTTTTCCATCATTTACTCTTACATTATTCATAAAATAGTCTAGCCAATGAACAATTAATCACAACTAATTCAATAATGGCTGATGACTTTGATATTTCTAAAATAGACTTCCAAGCATACTGAAAATACTAAATCACCAGTACACTAGAGACAGAGCTCCTACAGCGTCTGTGCTGTTCACTGGAGGTCGGAGGGACAGAGGCCTCCCAGAGACAAATGTGTCCTGAGGACAAGCTTGCACAAAGGGCTCAAATTTCCCTGGGAGAGCCACTGTTGGAATTTCAGCTTTGACCTTCTGGAGAATCCATATTAAAATGCAAATTCGTTACCTAGGAAGGTAATTTTTAACCCATTACTACCTATTTCTCAGCACTTTAGCTCAAATTAGGTTTTTGGTTTTGTTTTTTTTATCAGCTAGCTATCTGGCTGACAGCAGTCTTGAAGAGAAGTGAGGCAGAGTCTCTTAGGTGGGCTCAGGGTAAGTTTTGAATAAAGGTCCTGGGGTGAGGGTGACACACCCCCCACCACGGTCAGCACCAGCATTTGCCGCGCCTGCCGGAGCGCACCTGTCCTCACGCACCCACAAGCCTGCAGGACACCTAATAGTCAAGACTCTAGGGTAGCATTGCCCAATAGAAATAGAATGCACCCCACATTGATAATTTTAAGTGTTTTAGTAGCCACATTAAAAGCTATAAAAAGGAAAAGGTGAAATTAAATTTAATGATATTTTATTTAACTCACTATTATGTCCAAAATACAAACTGGATTGGTCTAAAAATATAAAGACAGGTTACTATCAATCTGTCTGTATTTCTTTAAAAAGTAGAAAAATGACCATAATATCCATATAGGCTATGTTTTAAGAGTGGGTTTAACTAGTTCCTTAAATTGGACCTTACACCTCATGTAAGTCACCTATACAACAAGAAATCCTGAAGAAATCCTGAATATCCTACCTTACGAATGTTTTTGTTTTTAGCCAAAAGTATTATTATATTTAAGTATTCCACAAATAAACTTCTGCAGAAGACTATGCTAAAATACAAGGTAGGGCAAAATTATGTTTACAATTTTTGTATGGAAAACAATATAATAATTAATAAATGATAATATAAAAATAAACTCTGTTTCACATACTCACAGCTGTAAACCTTTTGCCCCACCCTGTACAACTGCCTTAGGGTTAGGGTGAGCTAATGAAAGAAAAGAGGGTTTTTTTCCCTTCCTCATCTTCATTTATTTTTTTCTGTTATTTAAAGTCAGTAGAGAGAACTAACTAAGAAGGCAAAGCTAAAGAAAGTGAATTCAAAGTTTGCCTTGCCCATGTGAACAAATCTTCCCACAATGGCATATTTGAAAGGCCAAATGAGACACTCCTTTATATTGTCCCTCATATAGTGAACACTCACCAGCAAGACGGCAGAAAGAAGGTATCTCTTGGGTGTACAGTCTGGCACTCTACAAGCTTGCTTACCAAGTCATTATCATTCAAAAATATAGTGTGACTATTCTTACCCACAGGAGAATGATAGGAAATCATAACACATGTCAATGCTTGCTATACCTAAGACACCTTTCACTGGGATTGTCTTCAAAATGGAAGATGTAATAAAATTTTTAAGATGCAAAGAAGGGGTGAATAAATATGGGATGCACTTACACATTCAGGCACCAAATGCTGGGAGGCTGTGAACCATGCATGCAGAGCAAAGAAATGTACTGAACCATCAATTTAGTAGGTCATTTTGCATGTAGGCAGCAAAATGGCTGTGTGCATGAAAAACTACTACTATATTTTCAGAGATCCTTTCTAAGAATCCTGAAATATTAATAGCATGGTCTTAATGTAGTTGAAGACAAAAAAATATGTTAAGGGTAGCAAGGTTTGCCCAGAATAGCACAAGGACAAGTTTGTATTTTCAGCTCATGCTTATAAAAGCCAAGAGGAAAATAAAATAAAAATAGTTGGTGTGTTTAAAGAACAGCAGTCTTCAATTTTACTAATAGGTATAAAACTGTATTCTCCAAATTAACTCACATATATATGTTCTTCATAACAGACTAATATGACCTTCAAGAATATGTAGAAAAAATATATATATATATATAAAGTTACAGACTCATTTTTTTCTTAAATTAACATGTGTATACCTAGTTTTTGAACATTTAAAAATTCAAGACATCCTCCAATTTGATTTTTGTGTATGCTGAATTTAATTCTTTACCTGGAGATAGACCTGGGAAGTTGAAGAACTAGCAATGCCTCCGCCATCCCCTTTTTCTTATGAGCTTTTGAATGAGCTGTGTTGTCAATCTTTTGCTCCCATTGTGAGTTTTTAGATTTTGATGCCTGATGAAATGGGGGTGCACAAGGATCCGTCAGAAACAGGGAGAGTTTTCCTTCAACATCCAGATGTGAAAAATTAAAGCCGTGTATACCTTCTTGGCCATCCTAGCATTGAGTGACAGGTTGTCTTTTAAGGGCTGTGACTGAGTGAGTGACAAAGAGGACCCAGTGGGTTTTTTCCTGAGCTCTCGGGTTTGTGGTGTTTGATGTGGGATGGACAAGCCTTACCCTCAGTGCTTCTTCCTGCCGAAGCTGGGGTTTCTGATTTTAATCCAAACCCTGAGGCCATCATAAGCATGACCAAAAAGTACCTTGCATGTTGAACCCTATCTAATTATGTGAAGCGTATAAACTCGAGACACATAAATCTCAGTCATCGGAGCAATTTGTTTTTCTAAGATGCTCCGGTCCAGTGAGAGATGAAAGCAAATAAGGGAGAGATTGATCTCTGAGCGCTTTTATTGTCGGTGCGCCACACATCATAAACTTCGGGCTCGTTAAAGGAAATTCCATAAACAACTTTAGTTAATAGTGGTGAAGGAACTGTGTGCCTTTCTGGAGCTTCTGCTAAACTCCTTTTCCGTCTGTGATTACAAGAGCATGATTAAGGAAATACCAGCAGGATGTGCAAGGGAGAGGAACAGACTTCAACGGGAAGCCTGTGGATGGTTGATGGATGAGTAATGAGACAAGGGAATGTGGCCATATCTGCCCAGAGAATCAAGCAATTCTGTGGATCCCTTTCTCTCCATTCATTTGAATGAAATCTGCTGGCTTGCTGGCATGGTTCATCTCTTTTGGTGGGTCAGGCTGATGGAAAAGTGGCCGAGAGGTTCTTCTCCCAATTGCTATTTTTTTGGTAGTATAGAAACATCCTAAGGACGTGATACATGGACAGAATTGAGAGTGAATCATACTGGAAAGATTGTGGTTAACTGTCACTTTATTTTTTACCTTTGGTCTTATGAAATGACTTTATGTTTAACGGCCTTGTCACAGGGGGTTTAATATTGATGGTGTTGGTCAATTTTTATTTGAGATTGAGACAGGTTTGGGAGGTGATCGTGAAGGGCAGGGGCAGAGAAAAAGGGGGGCGAGCCTCTATTAATTATTTTTTATTGTGAGGTTTCCCAGAATTAGTGGGTTTTTCCACATTAGTAAAGGCAGTCTTCGGTGTCAGTGTGATGATGTTTGTAAAGATGAAGTCATGGAAAGTGTGTCAGGTGCACAAGGAAATGTATGGCCCGTGTTCTCTGCACCAGCCACTTGGGGGGTGTGTGTGGATGGCGGGGGAGGGGGTGTTGAAAACCTGGAAGGGGAGAAACAGGAGGGTTTTATTAATTAGGAAATAAACTATCTGCTGGCTATCTTAAAAAATGTTTAGCATATTTTATTCCAGAACCTACTATCAGTCGTTTCTAGACCTTCCCCCTGAAATTGTGGCTCATGTCTTAACAATTCTTCTTTTATGCTTGGTTATTTTTGTTGGCCTTTTCCTTTGGTCTTCTCTGTAGCTGTAATTAGAAAGTAATCAGCAACCAATTGTTTTGTTAGCATTTGGGTACCCTTCCAACTGGTTGGTTCAAGACCATGCTCTCAGGTTCCATAGCATGTGGCGAAGGGGACAGGCTTTGGGGGCAGACCAGTTGGGGTCAAAGCTGGTCCCTGACATTTGCCAGATGCATGTTAGGTACTGGCAGTTTACTGCTCAAAGCTGGTATTCCTCACTTCTAAGGTAAGGCCAATAATAGTGCCTGTGGAAAAGGGGTGCTGCAAGAACTAAACATCCCGCTTGGAAGTAGGGTCCTGGCGCACAGAAAACACGTGGGAAACTTCACCCATGATTTTATTGATACCATCAGTTTTAAGAAATTTTTTCCTACATGGCTCCTTTGCCTCCTGACCAGAAATGTGAATGTCCTTTAAGGAACGACTATAATCCATGAATGTTTTTGGTTGCTTTACCTGCATCTCCAGCCATTTTTAATTAGCAAAAATGTCTCCCTTCTTCTGAATCAAGGAGGTGATGTTATGCTTTGCTATATTGGCAGCGGTTTATATTGGTTTGTTCCTTCTTTCCTTTAGCCTGCAAAATTGGATATTACAAAGCCCTCTCCACAGATGCCACCTGTGCCAAGTGCCCACCCCACAGCTACTCCGTCTGGGAAGGAGCCACGTCGTGCACCTGTGACCGAGGCTTTTTCAGAGCTGACAACGATGCTGCCTCAATGCCCTGCACCCGTAAGTTGTGTGCTTGTCTCTTGTTTCTGCGATGCCAACTGCTTTCATTAACCACCTAGTGAGGCACCGCCAGGTCTTTTTTCAGGATAACTGTACAGGGGGCAAATTACATCAAACAAGCATCTTTTCTCAGTCATAGCAGGGGAAATGATTACGAAAAGAAAGGATCTTTCTTGCTCTTCTGGTTGCCTTCAAAATGCATAGCTGCCAACAGACTACTTTGGGGAGCAGAGCATTCTGGGCATTCAGGGGTTGCCTGATGGTGTAATGAGAGCTGAGATTGGAATTTATAAATGGCTTTATTGTTTCATCAAGGACTCGGGGAAACTTCACAGTGGTCGGGCAACAGGTATAGGGTGGCGTTCCGAGGATGGGATCACGTGGGGACAAGAGATTTCAGTTCTGTGTGACACTGATGTCATAGCTTGCATTGTTATTACTCTTCTTCCTTCTTTGCTCATAGTTTTGTATTCATAACAGTTATGCTTGGATCCTCACAAATGCTTGTTTAACGCTTGTTTAAATGCTGACTTAATGAATGGATGGGATTGGCACCTTGGTATGCTGGGAGGTAGAGAAACCTTTTCTCACACTTCATACAGTGTTCCTAGTTATTGGCATTCCTTTCACGTACACTCTGGACTTCACAGAGCCTGTAGTGGCAGGGACTGTGACCGGATCAGGGAGTGGTGTGCCCAGGTAATCCACCTGTGTGTTTTCACTAGGTGGGTCTGGGTCTGGAAGGACAGAGCCTAGTAGCCAGGCACTCAGGCTTTCCACGGGCTTTGGCTTTGTTTCCCAGTCTACAATTTAGTAGCTAAGTGACTGATTGTTTAATCTCTTAAGTCTCAGTCTCCTCATCCGTGGAAAGGAGGTGATAGTAAATAGTACCTCCCTCATGGTTGTTGCTACTCAACACCCTCATGTTTTTTACTCACTATGTAAAATGTATAAAATGATAGTAAGTCATATAATTTAGGCTTCAGTGCCATTATGAATTATTTTATTTGTTAACTATAATAAATTATATCTTGGCCAACTAGAGCCAGCATCACTCAACTAAAAGTGCTTTCTGGTTTGGAGGTGGTAGAGTCAGCTGTTCGGCCATTGTCCAACCCAGTCAGGTACGACGTTTTAAAGGTAGGGAGAGCAATTTCAGGCCCATCCCAAATTTGTACTGAGTTGTCATGCTCTGGAGTTTTTTTCATAATCAGAGAAAATAACAGCAGTAACAACAACAACCATCTCTAATTATGACTAAGTAATGCGTTAGGCACTTCCAATAAACCTTATCACAGGGCTCATATTTTAATAAATCTATAAGAGAGGGAGTTATTTTCATCTTATAGAGGAGGTAACTGCCAGCCCAAAAATGTTGAGCATGCCTAAGACACCAGCCCAGTTTGGCGGTAGGGCTGGATAACCAGAAGACTCCCATCTTTCCCTTTTACTGGAGGGCCTTCTTGCCAGCTACCTGAAGTCAAGCTTGTACATCCACAGGGAAGGAATACACTAGGGACAAGGATGTCTTTGTCATCTTCTTGTTCTGTTCCTTCCAGAGACTATGTACTTCTATTGATGACCACATACATTTGACATGTTCAAGTCCTAGACTTTTATTATTTTTCCATCTAAATATTCTTATGTTTCTTTGTGTATGATTAGTTTAATAATGACTCTTGCTCCTCTAGCCTCACCCACTCCCAGTAGCCTTCTAGTTGTGGAATTTGAAGACTTGAGAGCAAACTCAGAGGGAAATATTGTGGGCTGATGGTGTGATAACTGCCCTTCTTTGCATCAAGCGGAGCACCACCTACCTTCCATCTAGCGAAGGCGATGCCTTC
This sequence comes from Pteronotus mesoamericanus, assembly GCF_021234165.1. NCBI lineage: Eukaryota > Metazoa > Chordata > Mammalia > Chiroptera > Mormoopidae > Pteronotus > Pteronotus mesoamericanus. The sequence continues at coordinate 6,473,804 of NW_026555277.1, forward strand.
TCTAGATTGGTGCTTGGTTGTCCTGAACCTCACAAAATTTATCTTGGATGACAAGATGACCTGGCTCTTTCTGCCAGGTATTTTTAGTCTTATGATAGTGATCTGCTGTCTAACATTGTAGGGGCCCATGGACCAATCATGCACTCGCTGTAGTTTGCTATGTGGAAGTTCAGGGAGACCCCAAAGATTGGCACTTGCCTGAGTTGCTGGGATGTTTTGCCGAAAGTGCAAGTGTGGTAGCTGAGCCCTTGGAGTTTTACGTTTTTGTGGGAATACATTGTTAGTTTTATCTCAAAGATGCAAATGAGAGAAAGTAAATGTTGATTTTTTAGCATATGAGTGAACCAAAAAAGTTTAAAAACTAAAGAAACTGTTGCATATTTCAGAGATTGTTTTCAGTAATGTAGGAGAGGAAGACTGGGGGGTTTTGTGTCATTGATAAAAGGTCCACAAAAACGCCAAAGCAGCATGTGATCCTTTTCTGCTGGTCTATTCCCTTGTACTGCCTCCCGCCACCTTTCCTTAACTCAAACTCCTAGCATTATTGTAATGTTTACAGCTTCTCTCTGAGCCAAGTTAAGAAGAAACACAGTGCTCATCGTACCACCACCCGCTCATGAGTTTGTTTAACCTCTCCAAGCCCCAGTTCACTCATCTGTAAAATGGGATTCTTACTCTTTACCTGTGGGGTGATTTTAAAAATTAAACAAGAAAATATTTGAAATGGTCTGGCACCTGGTAAGGATCTAACGAGCGTTTGTGCTCTTCTTTTATCCGAGCCGGTCACGTCCTCCCCCGAACTTCCTCCACAGCCGATTGCCAATGCATGTCTCTGGCTCTGTGGTGATTTTCTCACTGACTGCACAATTAAATTACGCGGCGGCTGCCCTGCACTCCAGAATCTCCAGCGGGGTGGGGAGGGTGGGCGGGGCAGGACTCAGGACTCCCCCCATCCTTCTACTATACAGACAAGGCTGAAACCACTTCTCCACAGAGTTAAATTTTAAGTTCTTTTTTTTAAACATTAAATTTAATGAGCATTAACTGCATAAGACTCCTAAGACCTCTTCTGAGATAGAGATAAACTGGGAGGTTGACCATATTTTGCTAACAATATGTATACTAGTAAGTTAAGCAGCAGAATTAGAATCTATTCTCTTCTTGATGAATACAGTGGACCCGCTCTGTCCTATACAGTAGCCCCTACACAGCTATTTAAAGTTATTAGCATTTAGTTTAAAATTCAGTGTTTAATTTCTGTTAGCCACACTTCAAGAGCTGAATAGCCATATGCAGCTAATGGTGACCGTACTGGACAGCACTGCTACAGATGATTTCTATCAGCTCAGAACGTTCTATGGAACAGTGAGTGCTGCCACAGACATTTCAATTCAGAAGACAGTGGGGGTTTCTCAGAGAATTTATTGTTCAACCACAGGATGACACCCTCCCCCTCGTCCCACCTCCAGCTTTATCGGAATCTCTTGACAAGATGTGGGGATGGGAAGGAACGTAAACATCAGGGATCCTTTCAAACTGATTCCAGCCTCTAATCAGTTCTTACCAGTTGGTTAAGCCAGGTGACAAATCCAATTCCCTTGTGCTGACAGCCATGGTAATCAGGCACCTTCTTTGTTCATTATGCTGTCTTTAACCCCAGCATTCTCGTGCAGCCCTGCATTTAGTGATCGCTCACGGTGACGGCCCACTAATGAAGAAATAAAACACACTGGCGGAGACTCATCCTCCCAGCCAAAGAGCGACTCTGCTCCACTGGCTCGTAAAGTCAGGTTTTTGTTCCCTTGGAGAACAACTAGACCGGGTGCACACAAGCAGCATTGGCTGGTGTAGAAGGAAACACCTAAAAAGTTCTCCATACTAGCTACATTGCTAAAGAAGTTGAGAGAAATTAATGGTGAATAAACTTTATCTCTGGGAAGACTTCTGATGGAGCCTCTGGTTAGGTTAACATCAGCATGTATCTGTGAGATAGACAACGTTTCAATGGAGGCATCATCGAAATATTTCCAAGAACATAATCCATACTTGTTAGAATAGAGAGTTGGAACAATGCCTCTTAAATGTTAATGTGCATGGAAAGCACCTAGCAATCAGTAGGGAAAGTCAGATCTGACATTCTGCATTTGCAACAACTTCCCAGATGCTGCTGATGCTTCTGGCCTGTGGACCACTTTTCCATAGCAAAGAGTTAGATCCTCCCTGATGGGCAGCAGGAGACAGGAGAGCCTCTCTTCCATGCCTATAAATTTCAGGGATGCTCTTCTGCTCAGTGGTGACTCTACTAAGATGTTTCCAGCATTCTGAACATGCTCCGTTAATGGAAATTGAATACTTCATTTGTCTGCTAGATGAAAAAAATCTGTCTGGTTTGGAGTAGCATAATCCAGTACACTCACTGTGGAGCTTTGTTTGTATTTTCTTCTTTCTGAGTCCCCACTAGGTGGACTGCCAGGGAGTGGAAATGAAAATGGTCATGAGGACCAGTCAAAAAAGGTGATGAGATTTTTGGTGACATTGCTAGCCAAGCAGACAGCCAGGTCTCAATATACACAAGGGTGCCATTTAAGTTAATGAAGGAATTTTGATTACATAAACCAGTTTATCCAAGAAATTTCAATGTGACTTTAATGAATGAAGTTAGTGTCTTTCAATTCTGCAGTTAACCAGCCCCTCCCCTTCAGATCTCCTTCATCTTCCCTTTCTCCTTCACCCTGTCATGGGGAATGTTGTCTGGCAGTCACAGTGTTGGAGAAGTCCACTGCGCGCCTGTGCAGAAGGCCTTTGAAGGCCTTTGTCATTTAGTGGCTTGTTCAGTGATTATAGCGAGAAAGGTCTTCTTTCCCCACAGTGGGACTCTGAACCAATATTGCATTTAAGGTAGCTTTCCAACCTTTCATTGTGTTTCAAAATGTACTAGGAGAAAAAAAAAATGCCTTATAGAAGAAGTAAATTGGTTTTGGATATCTAGAAAGAAATAGCTAATTTGTTATTTTGGCAACTTTACTTCTGAGCACCATTACCACAGTGGTTTTACGTATTTTTCAATTGGAAATCTGTCTTTGTGCTTTTGGGTACTCTTTAGTTAACATGTTTGATGAAACTTATTTGAGCCTTGTGATTGGGAGCACTCTGTAAATAAGAGATTATTATTTTAGATTGCCAGCTTGAAGGACCTTCACAAATCTGTCTCCAAGTAAATGGCCTTGAATAATTCAGTCAGCTGTGCCAAACAAAGAGTGAGTGATTGATACTTAGACATGGCCTAAAATATTCCAAAATTGCAGCTTTTAAGACAATTTATACTGGAGTTGCTTAGAGCTAATGAGGGCAAATTTACCAAGATCTATGTCGAAAGGTCCTGATTTGAAAAAGCTTTTTGCAGGTTTAGGTTATTAAGAAATTGAAATAGCCTCACTCCAAACAGCAAACATCACTTACTTTGACTCTACGTTTGCCTTTTCTAATTGAATTTAGTGTGCCACTGTATTTCCTACAGAAAGTGTATTGTTTTAAAATTACCATTTCAGTTCTATTACTCAAAGCCTTGCTTCAAATGCTTTCTGACAGTTATCAACATAATGAACTATAATGAAATGATGAGCAATCTTCAGTGGAAACCCAACGTGGATCCCAGTGGTGCTGTGTGACTGTGCTGTTAAAATTTGAATGCAAATTAAAATAACATCGTCCTTACTTGTTTCCAAGGTCAAGAGAGGAGAGAGACTTTTTTTTAATGCTTTAATTTTGGAAATCTCACAACCACTTTCAATCAAGTACTTGAAGGTATGGTGTTCAGTTCAATTCTCTACCCCAAAGATTTCCTTGCTTAACAGTCTGGCTCAGGGATTTTGGAAGGGATGTCTAGCATGAGGCTTTGATGTTTAAAACCATAGGATAAAAGGTAGTCTTCAGTTTCAAGCAAACTCAGTTTTTTCCTACCCCAAAACATATTTCTTTTTGCTTTAAAGCTACAAGTAACTAATAATGAAAGGGGGAAGAACATTCTATGACATTGATTAATGAGAGTGCAGTTAACTCTGGTGAAAGACTATTTAGTAGAAGACTGAGAATAAAGGCCAACAATTCTCCAAGTTTTGTTAATGAAAGTGTTTCAGAAGATCCATCGGTTGATCTCTAATCATTTCAGGTTATATAATCTATGCAATCAATCATTTTTGCTAGCACATTTTTATGAAACTTCTTGAGTCCAGGATTTTCAAGAGAATTTATTATTTCATGTTTATCAAATTTGCAATATAAGAGTATAGTTTCATACTACATTGTATTTGTCATAGGTCCAAAACTCTAATTGAGACACCGACCCCCTTATTGCCAGATTAGGAGTCATGGCTGTTAGTTCAGAACATGTGGGCCCGTGGCCTGTTAGGCAGCTGATGGGCAGACTAATGTGCCCGTCCCCTAGACCTTACAAACTGATCAAAGCAACCAAAGATATTTTGATGATTTAGACTCAGGCTTTGTTGACCCATTCCATTTCCAGACCATGTCTTTAGTGAGATCTCAGTAGTTCCAGGTCTGACATCTGCTAGTGAGCAAGCCACATCCTTATCTCTTCTGAGTTACCTTTCAGCATTTTGAATACTAATGGGAAAGTACATCTAGAGAACCCAAGTACATGATTCTTGTCCAATGACAATTTAGAATACAGGTGAAAAGGTCACCAGGTGTGCTAAATGAAAGGAACTAGATTGATCCAACACTGATCACTTGCCATTTGGTTGTTTGCAATTTTTTAAAAAAGCTTTGGGATAAGAAAGATCAGGTATCATCTCATTGAATTATTTGTTTTAAAGCAATGCTATTTTAGCACCCTCTTTAGCCCTGCCTGCCCACTTTTCATTTTATAGGGGTTAATAGTACAGTGTGGATTCAGGTGGAAAGTGCATCGGTTTGAGGAACACTAATATGTGTCCAAGCAAAAGGCTTGAATAATCTGCCAATGCCATTTAGCCAAGTTATTGCCATTTTTCCACAACCGTGAGTAATTAAGAATGGCTTGTTATCAACCAAGCCCTGTCATTTCTAGATAATATTTTTGACACTATTCATGGCAGTCATGCAGTGGTTGTGCACAGCATGCTTCTATGAAACAAGGTCAATTATACATTCTCCTGAGATCCCCTGGGGTGAGAGCTAGCTACCTTCTTTGCTATCAGCATTTTGATTTTCCTTTCATAGTTGACTTTTATTCCGCGCACTATTTACAGCTCAGCAGAATATGAACTGAGAGAAGACTCCTGTTGCATAGATACCATTGCTCCCCATCCTGTAGTGACCTTCCACCCAGGGAAAGAACTCTAATAGAAACTCCCAAGTACAGTCATGGGTGGAAGGTAGGAATCAGTAGGAGGACAGCTCAGCTGACTACAACACCACCATCTGGGAAGTAATGCCAGAAATTGCCAGCTTCAAAGTCAAAGAAGTGGGGAGAAATGTGACTTGAAGTGAATGGAGAAAGTTGGGACTGATCCAGCGTATCAGACAAGGAATTCATAGCTGTGATTCCTTTTCTCTTGCATTGTCTGTATCTATGTGATGGATCGTTCTAGCCCTGGAATTAGAGTTTCTGATCATACCTTTGTGCTATTGGCTGTGTGAATTTGGGCAAGTTGCTTAACTTAGTTTCCAATTGCTGTGGCTAATAAATAATTTTCTGTCATATTTTATTACGGGGATAAAAGAAAATTAAATAAAAGATAGAAAAGTGTTTCACAAGGAATGCAAACTAGTTCACAAACTAGCTAATTCTAAATCAAAACACTCATGATTTAAATATATATGTGTGTGTATACATATATATGTATATATATGTTAAACTTCAGATTACTTTACTTCATCTTTCATATTGTTGCTTCCTCAGGGATAACTGGAAGTTTACTTTATAAAGTGCTTCAACCATAAACTAGTCATTTTAAAAATAAGAAACCAAAATTACTTTACCAATTAACCCAGCAAAGAAAAGGTTCCTGCAGAGGAAAATAGGAAAATAGATACACTAGAAAAATACGTGGTGGCAAAATTACAGCAAGACTTCATAGGAAGCCTAGAGTTTTCCATGACAGCAATCAATGATTGATTGGCCCAAATGGTTCTGTGTTTTAATAACAGGCAGTTCTGCTCTGGCACATTGTTAAAACACAAAGTGCTATGATAAAAGGTTATGCACTGTTCATACATCTCACCAGAGCTGTCCCTGAACAGCAGTCTTAATGTAAACTAACCCACAGCAGCAAGGGCTGGCAGAAAGCAATTAGTGGGGGCCACGTATACAACTGTCAGTTGGGGAGAGCATGGGCTTTCTTTCAGTCAAAACTTACACACCCCGTTTATTCTGCCTTATAACCTGTCCTTTAGCTGGAGAGAGATTAACAAAAGCTCATCTGAGGGGCTGGAGGGTTTTACAGCGAAGGCACTGAAGTATGATAGACAACCCAAAAGTTGCACATGATTAATTACACCTTGTGAAATGGAACTCAAGACCCAGGGTGCCGCTTCCTCAGAAGATGTGCCTTGGTTGCCGTGGCATTTTAGTAAGGTGACAGTAGGGCTTAAAGAAATTTGTCATTTAAGAGTTATGTGTCTGCCCATGCTTTTGGGGAATGTGATTAAAAATCAGTTAAGTATTAAAAGTCACTGATAGCTCTGGAAACTTCTCTATACGTGAACCCGGCTACGCTGGTTTCCTATCAACTGTCTCCTAGCCTTGCTTACAGTCTTGATTTTTTTCAACCTTTTAGCATGCTGCCACCTTTTTATATGATCAGCTTTTGTGATATACACAAGTGCTATGAAGGTGATGCATCACCTATGGAGGTGAAGCATCCTTTACTCATTTCACTATTCAGCAGATACTTAATGAGCATCTACTATATGTTTGGCACCTTTGGAAGGACTGAGGATACTCTCATAAATAGAAGAGCAAAGTATTTTCTGTTCTTGTAGAGCTTCTGTTGTAATGGGAATATAAGTAATGAATAAGGGAGTTGAAAATTCTCACAAGATGGAAACAAACAAAAGATGATGTGATAGGGTAAAATGAAAGAAAGGGGAGAGTTTTGCTGTGCATATAGTAGTCAGGAATGAGGAGGGTGAGTTTTGAGCTGAAACCAGAGGGTTAAGAAGGCAACTATGGAAAGAGCCAGGACAGAGAATTCCAAGCAGAGCTACCAAGTCTAAAGTACTTGAGTTGCTTGTTTAAAATTTTTCTAACAATATAAGTTTTAAACTTTACTTATTCTTCCCTTGGTCCTGAAGTCTGTCAGTACTTTAATTGTCATTGTTATAAGAAATTTCATGTCCATGTGTCACATCACCCCATGTGTTCATATAGACTTGAACCCCTTGGCAGAACCTACTGATAAATGCAATTACCACAACGGGCTTCTCCCATTCACTAAGGTCTAGTTGCTTCCTCTAAGAATGAAAAAATACATTTTATCTGGCCAGTGGGTTTAGTGTGGAGTACATTAGGGTGCTGTTATCCTGACCTAGACTTCCCATGAGATGGTTCATGTCAAACTCATAGTTCATATCAGGAACATTTATGACTTTAGGTTCAGTGTTGGCTGATTCTTTCTGAATTTAACATTCATACAGATTTCATGTGGGTATATAAACATTAGGTTATCCTAAATGGAGCTATTAAATCTTATATAAGCCAGCATGTGTGTTCTATAAACTACTCAGAAATTATACTTTAGTCTAATATGTGGGAGGGAAGAGCTAAGTATTGTAGAATGCCTGGAATTTTCTTTTATATTTGGACTATTGTCCTCCTTAAATGTCACATGAACTTAATTCCTTTAGATAGTGTGTGGCTCATTTCTGGATGCTTGTTTTTTTCCAGAGGAGAGCACATAATAAGTTAAGGAAGATCAAGACTCCTTTTATGGTATAACATGATAGAATATGATATTTTATGACATGATATGATCGTCATTTGTTTCTGCTCTAATTTGGCTGTAGTTTCTTTGGGACTTCATGCTGTCCACTGAATACAAGTTGACATCCCATTAGAAAATAATAATTACCCACTCCAGCACCCTTTACCAGTACCTGCTGTGTGATACAGAAAGTATTTCACACCAGAGAAGCGAATGGATGTTCATTAAATTTATCCTCAGTGGCAAGAAATGCAATGCCCATTTATTTTAGAGCAATGAGAAACTCAAGAAATAGGCCATAATATTACACATATTTTATTACTCCCTTAGTCAATGAATGTAGGGGTCACTTGGCATTTAGAGGCCAGAGTTGTTATCTGGACTGTACAAATGTACAAACCAGGGATGCTTGGACTGAGCTACCCTGGCAGGTTCAGGGTCTGCTTCAAGTCCCTAGAATTATGTGCAAAAATATGGATTCCTGTGAGCATCTTCCTGGGAACAGGGGCATTGCTCCCATCAAATTCTCTAAAGCAGCGGTTGGCAAAGTATGGCCCACAGGCAAAATTCAACTGCTCCTTGTTTTGGGGAATAAAATTTTCTTGGCACACAGCCACACCTGTTTGTTTGGTATTGCATATGGCTGCTTTTGGAATACAGTGGCGGAGTTGAGAAATTGCTACACAGGACCTGTGGCCTGTAAAACCTGAAATATTGACTACTTGGCCCTTTACAGAAAAGGTTGAATGCTGCTCTAAAGGATTTGCAAGTTAAGGGCTATTGCATTTCACTTTTGGTTCTGGCAGTACAGCTATTATCTATGCCACTAAATTATATTTAAAGTGTGAAGGGCTCTTTAAACATGAGAAGTATAAAATAGCTTAGCATGGCTATCCCCATTCCTGGATGCAGGCAGAGAATCTTCGGCTTATAAGTGAATTCCAAGGGGGTTTTTCAAATAAAATAAAAAATGTAAAGGAAGGAAATTTATTTTCCCTTTAAATACACTTCGGTATTTGATTGATTTGAATTTTAAAATGTCTTAATTTTAATGATAAAAATAAAATTAAGAGAAGAACTGTAGCTCTCTAAAGGCTAATAAAGAAAATGCCAGCCTACCTTTGAAAATGTTAAAATTTACTGACTTGAGAGGTAAAGTTTTTTATAACTTCATGCTGGAAAATATCATTACCTAAAGTCAAGATAGGGAAAGAAAAGTCATAATAACCAATTCCATATTAATAGAACTTTAATTGCTAAAGCCCACATTTTAAATTCCTAGCCAAACTGATGGGTTAGGGAGCTCTGAAATCAGGACAGGATAGGGAGCCTGCCTTTACACCTTTTTGACGCTCACATAATCCACATTTAGCTTCCTTTAGTCTCTTTCTTTTCCCCACAGCTTCTCTTCTTGTGACTCTCCAGGGATGTATCAAAATGAATATCTCCCCCCCCCCCTTTCTCTTCTAGAGTAGGGGACAAATACTGGACACCCAATATTAATATTCATTGAATAAATGGAAGATCCCACAGTCTACACCCAAAGAAGTAACGACTAACAGTATATATAGCCCTCCCTTCTTTTTCCAAAGTATTTTTTCTAGAAGAAATTGAATTAAACTAGTTACATCGAGATACTCCTTTACAGGGCTTAATGCTCATGAATCTGTATGAAAAGCTGACTAATACCGCTTTAGCTCGGAGAAACCTACATTAATTCACACATTAAAACAAAACAAAACAAAACACTGTAGGTAGTTGGGCATAGATGCATTAGAGGACTTTGTTAGTTTTCCATGCAGTTATTCACTAATTCACTGACTCATCAAATACTTATTGAGCTTTCTCTTAGCTACAAATCATGATAGACACTGGGAAGTGAAGACATCTGTTCTTCTCTGGAGAAGCATATAGACTGGTGATGGAAACAGGTATACGAGATGTGTCTGGTGAGCAAGACCAAACAAAATTGGAAATAGAAATAGAGACTTAAACTGAAACAATACCACAAGCTGGATTGCTGTCAGTCCTACATTCAGACCACTGCTGGGCAGCTTTGCAAATCAGAAAACCCCACTGTTCACCATGACCCACAAACTACCTGATGTTGGTATCTGCTCAGCAGATAGGATGCCAATTTAAAGACTGGGAAACTGAAACAAACGTTGCCTTTATTCCTCTTTGCGATACATCTCATATTTGTAATTGGAAACTTACTTGCACGTGGAAATGTTTCTGATGAGAAAGTCAGTCACCTTTCAGAAATGTAATTGTTCCTAAATATCTAGATACAATACTGAACAAAAGAGAAGAGAAGATGATCTAAACGTTGTGGAGGGTGTTTTTTCTGGATGTTTTGTATCTATTAAGACAAGTCATGTTACTCAGAATGCCTGTTTTCTTTTCTTTTGAGCCATCTCTACAAGCAATTGTTTTAAAGTACTGCTAAGTATGACTTTTGGGCCCAGATTGACTTTGGACTGTATTAAAATCCCTACTTTTTTCTTATGTCTTGAGAACAGAATTCTTTGTTTTCTGAGGAAGGGATGACCCCTCCTTTAAATGGAAACATACTTCATATGTTTATTATCCTTTAGCTGGCAAAAGTTTAAAAAAAAGAAAAACACATGATCCCACAAACAATACAACCACCATTATGATTTTAATTTATAAAGCATGCGTCCTTTTCCAGGCCTATGCAGGCCAATATTATAATCATACTGGGCGGACATTTCTGTGTCTCCTTCCCCCACTTCAGTTCTCTGTCCGAGTCTCATTCCTAAGCTGCAGCTATGCTCATACAACCATGACTCCCTATGGCAGCAAAACACAAAACATACTCAGTACAATTCACCAGACCTTTCACTGAGGCAACGTGGAACTTGAATGTGTCTCGTTTTCTTTCTTTCCTTGAGCATCTACGTGAGTTAAGAAGAAGGTTGTTCCGGGCTGGTTACCACCCCTGCCAGCCCTCCAGTTTAAACTCCTGCAGCATTTTTTTTTCACATGTCTGTGTTATATCTCTGAGTCCTGTGACCACTTAGTTTTCTGCTCCATTTCTTCTTTGTTTAGACACTGCCATGCCCCGTCCTACATACTAATTACTGACTTTTTGCTTCTGTGGTGCTTGATTCATTGTGTCGCATTTTCCCATGTGAAAGTGGACCAGGAACCTTGGCAAGAAGGTTAATGGATTTGAGAGCCACTCTTATTTAACCATGAAAGTTGAGGCAAAATGAGAAGCAGTGGTTTACAACCCTTTTTTTGTAAACCAAGCTGTGGTCGGCGTCAGATGCAAACCAGGAATGGATTTCACCGCGGTGGCCAGTGAGTATAGAATCTGCCCAGGGTTGAAGAGACACATTCCCTCTCCCTACCTTTCCATCTCCAACTTTGGTTGAAGCTGCTGCTTTTATTGTTCTTATACCTTTAATGGGGGCCATATGGTGGAGTGGAAACAACCCCAGAGTGGGAGTTATGGATTTTAGATTCTGTCACTAATTAGATTGCACGAACTTTCCATATGATCAGATCCACTTCCTGGATCTCAATTTCCTCATCTTTACAATGAGGCTATTTGACCAACTGATCTTTACTTTCTTATCAGGCTCTAGGAGTCTGCGATTTTAAAGAATTCTATTCATTTATTCAAAAAGCATTTATTTGACCCTGTTACTTCCAGTCACTGTGCTAAGGACCCTGGATACAAATGTGAAATCTTAAACAAGGACATTTGTATTTTCTTTCTGGGGATTTCTGTGGGGTAGTCTTACCTTTAACACAAATTTTACAACACTGTTTTCCCTGTAAGGTTCACAGAATGGGGAGCAGGAGAGAACGTAATTAGTTTCAAGGGGACATGGGAGAACCCGCTTATCTTGTTAAAATAAAGTCTTCCATTAAGCTGTACAAAGAGAAAGGGAGAATGAATTAACCTTATTCTGTATTATCACCAAAATTCTTTAGCTCTTCATCACCATGAGCTAAGTAATAAATATTATATGTACACCCTTGTATGTCGGTTACCTCTTGCAGCGGCTGCTTTGGAGCCATACATTCCATTGTGGTGGATGAGATAAAGCTTCTCTTGACTTCACACAGGCCTCCCATTAAGTTCCCTCGAAGCAGTCATTACAAATACATTAGGAGGAGAATAGATACAGTGAGCAAGAAATCTCGAACTTTCATTAAAACTCGCTTGGGCTCTTTTCTTAGAAGGCTGAAACAGGACACAGAGAGGACTTTCCAACTGCTGCACTGAATGAATAAATATTTTTGATTAGAATGTAGAGGAGTCTTTTAAACCTTTGGAACCAGCTCAGACCAGGAAAATTACCTCTCTCATCTCCCACTCTGATTTTTCTCCCCGAATTAGTTTGTGTCACAACCTCTTGACATATAAAGTCTAATCTAAAGCAGGAGGCAGCAATATGGTTCTATAGTCTTGTATGTTATTAGTAGTCATATTATTAATCAACCACTATCTGTCAGGATCAGCTGTCCCATTTCAAAGTAGCCATCACCACCACTTGTATTTCAAAAACAATTTGATGTCAGTGGGAGTGACTACAGGTTTCCCCCACAATCTGAAAGCAGAGAGTTTCTATGAAACGTTTCTTACACCGAAAGGGCGTAAAGTAAAGAAGTAATCACCTTAGAGCACATCTTGCTAAGGGATGCACAAAATAAATCGAAATAAAACACTGATGTGATGACACAGGGCAAGGCTCAGGCGGCTTGATGCCGCCATGCTGAGTGTGGTCCCTGGGGCAGGAGGCTGGGATACAAAACAAATGCTGGACACTATTTCCACTTTTCTCTGTTTGTTAATGAGTGCAAAACTCATCTTTGGATTTCTTTCAATTAGGGAAAGCAAGTACTAACGTAGGTCTTTCGCAAGAGCCAAGTGGCGCAAAGCAAACTTTCAAAAAGCGGGGCATACCTGTGTGCTTCAAACGCCCCTGTGTAGCGTGGTTGGTTGGACACTGCATGTGGGGTGGGTGCCTTTGTACAATATGTGCCTCGAGTTGAGGTCTTTTCACACCTGTACTTTCTTCCTTCAACATCTCTGCAACCAGGTTAAACTGGTTCCTACTAATGACCCATAAACAGTTTCATCCTCACCTCCCACATTGGATTGAAGAGGCCTATATCTCTACGGTTCAGTTCATTTTATTCCATATTGATGACATGCTCTACTTAGGAATCATTTATTTTTAGAAGTGGTATATAACTCTTAATTTACCAGAGTCCCACAACAACCCTGGGAATTAGAGTTACATTTGCACACCCATTTTTCAGATGATGAGATTGAGAGTCGATAAGCTGGGATATGTTCCTGCCACTTAAGAGGAAGCCTGGGCTTGGGGCCCATTTGATGTTGAGTGGCTTTACATCTCAGGGTGTCAGGCATTGCTACGTTTGTTTGCCCACAAATGAAAATGGCACACCTATAGTCTTCTGTCCTGCTGTTCTCTTAAAAGATCTTTTGTGCTAACTTGATTTTCTTTTTGCTTTCTTTGCCAAATGGACCCACCTTCCTTGTTATAACTATGGAGAATAATGTAAACTGAGAGATTCTAAAAGGATCCTTCCGTTCTCGGTATGATAGTGTGCTTTTATTTTTTCTCCAGGCCCCCCGTCTGCTCCCCTAAACTTGATTTCAAATGTCAATGAGACTTCGGTGAACTTGGAATGGAGCAGTCCTCAGAACACAGGAGGTCGCCAGGACATCTCCTACAATGTGGTGTGCAAGAAATGTGGAGCTGGTGATTCCAGCAAGTGCCGGCCCTGTGGAAGCGGGGTCCACTATACCCCGCAGCAGAATGGCCTGAAGACCACCAAAGTCTCCATCACTGACCTCCTGGCTCATACCAATTACACATTTGAAATATGGGCGGTGAATGGAGTGTCCAAGTATAACCCTAGCCCTGACCAGTCAGTGTCCGTCACCGTGACAACCAACCAAGCAGGTAGGAATCAGACCCACTTTATTGTATGATCCAAATGTATATAGAGAAAGGCTTTGTGTCCATACCCATGAATGATATTAAAGTTCTACAGTTAAAATAGAACTACATGGGTCTATTTATAAACCCATGAGCTGTGTTATAATACAAAAGACACTTAGAGGGACATTTATTCATTCAGCCAATTTTTTTTTGGGGGGGGGTGGGGGGGACAGCAACTGTGTAGCATGTCCTGCACTAAGAGGTGGAGATTAAATGAAGTCCAAGATAGTGATTGAAACCAGGTGATGGTCCCGTGAGCTGGGTCCTTCCATGCTGGACTTCTCTTGTAAGGGATTCGTAGTGGCCACTTTAATCATAAGGTTCATGATTGGACATTGGAGCATTTACAGATTATTTAGGATTATAAAATTGATTTTTACCAGTCTGTATTGGCATATTTATATTTGCTGTATTTTTCTAGCAGAAGCATTCACAGCTATAACTTTGATCTTGTTTTTTATTTCAACATTTAAAAAATAGTTGACATGCAGCCACACCCGAATCACCATGTAAATCTGTGAGCAATGAGTGGTTTAATGGGCAGCTTTATCTGTGTGGTTGACAAAATTTTCCTTAAAGCACATACTACTTTTGTGGCCACTTTCAGTGTTGAATCCACAATTGACATGTGGGGTGGGGGAGAGTTAATTTACCCCATTTCCTGCATCGCTTTTCTCTTGTAATCGAGATAACTAGAAACCATTTTCTGTTCATGAGGCGCTTCTGCTGAGTTAATTGCAGAACTCTCACAGAATCTTGAGTATTAGATGTTTTAAAGTGCAGAGCAGAATCTAGATTTCTAGGCTCCAGCCCATGGCCTGCTCATCCCTATTCCTCCCCTGAAGAAGTTTCCACACTTTCATGATAATTTTCCATTCTGGATTTCCGCCACGTTTCCCATTGCTGGCTCCCTGCTCCTTATTTCTGGAGAGTTAAAGGGAGCTTTACTGTGGTTTATCCTATTGTTAGGCTCTTAGGCAAAACAAACTTTGCCAGAAAAGGATTATAAATTGCCCGCAATCCTATCACCTCTTCCTGCACTTTTCTCTTAAAAGCATGTTTCAGTAAGTGCACTCAATAGGTAAAATATGTCTGTACTAATTGATCTATAGTGAGAAATATTCCAGTGTCCCAATCCAAAGCCATTATTTTTCTACTTTCCCCTGAACTCTTTAAATAAAAAGGTGAAACTTGGGGAAAATTTTGTAACTGGAGCTAGAATGGCAAAACTTCCCTGGCGGCAGCTTCAGTGGTACGAGTGTGGCCAGTCTTTGAAAATACGTGGTATGAACAGATCATCTGATTATGCTTTTGGCTTTAATTGCTGCACTTTCAGGCTGTGAACACTGTTCGTGGTCATCAGTTTTCTCTTTCTATAAAGACTCGCATGAGTCAGGAGGTTTTTCTCGCATCACAAGCACTCTGATTGCTGGTTTTGCATTAGCTCTCTCCTGGAAGGATGCAATGGGGATGCCGGGCCTCGATCCTGGGAAACGCATTGTGTCACTGGCGTCTCTGAATTAGAAGGTGCCAACAAGGTGCCAAGTGATCTTCAAGCCCCCTAGAGAGTCTGACTGGCGATCCAATCCGTATTCTTATGTTCAGCCCTGAAGTACCTTTGCAGCTTTTCTCCAAACACATCACTGCTTTGTGTTCTTAACTGACTTAGAACTAGGAATGGACGTTTTGAGGCTTTAGTGTACAGGTGAAGTCATTCTCTTTGGCAGAAAACAGCCTCCAGAAGATGTGCTGAGGATGGGCTTCGCTCCCACAGATTTTGGGGGGAGACTTCTAGGACTCTGTATACCTCAGGATTCAAGCCAAAGGATTAAGTCAACCTCCACCAGGCCAGAAGGTGCAAGGAGCACAAAGTAGGCTAAAGATCCTCCCCCCACCATGAAGGAAGAGAAAAGTCAAAGTTTTATTTAAAATGTACGTGTAATTCTTTTAGGTCTAGGAGAAAGGTGGACAGGGAATTCCTGTGGCACAGTGAGGCTGTCTTGTCTGCCATGGCAAGCATTCCTGCCAGGACGTCTGCTGAATAGGACAAAATCCCAGCTCCTTATTTTAGTTTTCATGAAGGGTAATGCTGGGAAGCTGTTCAAAATTAAAAATAAATCTTTCAACAAGGAGACCTCCTATGTGGCCAGCCAGAATGCTTTCACTTAGCAGAGTTGTATGTGTGCAGAACAGTGCCTCATTACCCTACCAAAATTTGGAGTTCACTAATTCAAAATCATTGGGGTAGTTTATCTTTAATTAACAAACCCTTTCTTCATAGTAGGGCAAATTAATAATGTAAGCTAGAATTCTGGGTGAATGTAGCAACCATAAACTACCAAAGCTCCCCTAAGCATATTTACATATATATAATTATATTCTAATTGTAGTCATCCTATCATTTCATTAAATTAAATTCCTTAGGGAACCTTTATAGGCAATGATATCTCACTCCAGAAGGAATGCACAGAATGAATGAATGTTAGCATTCACAACCTGGGAGCCACAGGGTTTCGTGGCTCTCCATTTTTGCACTTTTTTTACAGGGGTTTTTGTTTTTCCTCCCCTCTCATTGATAACATATTTAAGAACAAATAAACATGAAACTTTCTAGAATGCCTGGTTTTGTGGATACCACCTCTGCGACCACAGATGAACAGCTCCATGGAAGTGACTGACGCACCCAAGGTAGTGTCAGAGCCAGGACCCCTTGAAACCAGGGAGAGCCCTGCTTCCTTCTTTTAAAATGATTAGATAATTAATCTCAGTCATGTATTCAGCTTGGTCTTCTCTCCATTTGTGAGAGTAGACTCTGGGCATTGAGGTGTAGCCTTAACTGGGCTTTGATCCTTTAGTTGTAGAATGTGGTGTGAGGGGGCTGGTCTTCTCACATGGTAATTTAAACCATTCTAACCTAAATCTTACTGTGGTGTCTTAGGGGCTATTGACACCTTGTTCCTCCCCTCCTGTGTTCAAAATCCATTGACCCAGAAGACAGGAAAAAGGGCCCTCAGGATGTCAGCTTTGTTGCTGATCAACTGACGGAAAGATGTCAGCTTTACATCTGTGGCCAAAGAGTGATGAGTGGGAGTCCCACCTGATGCTGTCCCATAAGAAAACATCAGATGAGGAGACAAGGACAGCTCTGGGGGTGGGGTGGGGAGGACATAGAAAACAATGTGGTGATTGTGGGGGGAGGGGTAGGTGGAGGGGACAGAGGGTATAAGGGGGCCAAAAGGTAATGGGAAAAAATAAAATAAAATAAAGTAAACTCTTAGAAAAATGAAAAAGGATAATGGAAGTTCTTAGAATTGCTCCCCAACAGTATGGTCCAAAAAGAACAGAGTGAACTTTCCCTTGCAAACTCTTATTTCTCTTCCTCCATTTTCTATCCTCTATAGCAACTGCTCTGCCCTTTGTTTAGGAAGAGATGGTCCTGATGTTTATGAAAAATGAATAAGCAGGCTGCTGGGTGATTTGTTTTCTAGATGGCTTGCCTTCGGTTTACTCTTGCTTAAGTGGACCATCTCAGGCAAATAAATACAGGCTGTGTCACTAGGAGAGAGAAATGCTGTTTAAGTGAAATAAGGTTTTCCTGGCCAAGCAACTGCACTGTGAATATTTTTGCTAAAAATGCTGTGATGGCCTCCAGCAGATCTTAATACCACTGAGCCCGTTTTCACTATGCACCCCCTGTCCCCCAGACCCATCTTCCCCCTATGGGGCTGGACCATTCCCTAGGTTGTGTTATTTTAAATCATTCTGAACTTTGGTGGCTGGTATTCTACACTAATCCAAAAATGCACCCCAGGCCAGTGACTGTTGATTTTTATTTTGCATGTGACTCTGTTCCAGATACTTCATAGTGAAATACATCTTCTAACCTCTCTTTAGGACAGCTGTGCTGTCCTAGTGACAAAGAGCTCGAAAACTCTGAGTTTGCAGGAGTTGAAATATTTGATGGATGACATAATTATTTGAACCTAGCTGATCTCTATGAATCTTTTCCAATCCCAAAATTCTGTGATTCCAAGAACATAGACTTGAGCTATGAGCATGAAGAAGTGCTATTTTTCTCTGATGATCAGAAACTGGCCCTCACGGCGATTCCAAGAGTAGGAAAAATTCCAAAAATACTTCATTAGAATTATCAGAATATATCTGAATCCTGCCTTCCTTTTGCCCCTTTAAACCCCACCCTTCCAAACAAAGTATTTACTCTGAAGGGCAAAAGAGTAAGCTAGCTGTACCTCTGGTATAGTTATTCCAGGCAGTGTCTGGGGACATGTGTGGTTGTCCCACCTGAGAGGACAGCATGTGCTATTGCCTCTAATGGGTAAAGACCAGAGATGCTGCTAAACATCTCATCAGGCATAAGACAGCCCCTCACAATAAAGAATTATCTGGTCTGAAATTTTTGTAGTGCCAAGAATAAGAAATTCTGCGGTAGTGGTATGTTTGGAAAACAGAGCTTGCGACTTTGTAGCAATGCCCACCTTGTAAGGGTTCTATCATTAACTTGTCTTAACTTCCTTGCACAGCTTTGTGCTGGGAACCTAACACTCTCAGTGGATAGGCAGTTATACGAGGCCCTTCGGGGTCTCTTGTGAAGAATCCCAGTTGCTTTGCCCTCAGATGAACCAGTGCTGCTTGTTAGACTGGCCTTGTTCTCTAGGACAGACAATTTTTAAAAACTGCTGGGAAATACCACACCTACAATAGGGCAGCAGGACACCTTGTCATGATGCCACTGCACATAGTAGATGTTCAGTACCTGTTTGTTGATTAACACATTTATTTACAGTAAAAACAATCAGTGAACTCTGTCAAATAATGATAAATTTAATATAACCAAAATAATGAGTAGAGAAAGGAAAAGAATTAAATACAAGAGGCATACTGTCTTTTATTGCTCAATTGGTAAGATCTCATTCTTCTCTTCTCTGCCATCTTTTAATTAGACCTATTATGTTATTTGAGTGAGATAATGGAGAACAGTGGGAATTCTCATCCCTACTGGGTATAATTGCTACCTGTCTTCCAGACAGGAAGAGGAAAGCTTCAAGGAGATGGTGGGAGAGAGGGAAGCATCTTGGAGCAACTAGTTATGCAATGTGCTCTAGCCATGAGGACCCCAAGTTTTGTGAGATCTGAAGCTTAAGTGATGTAGGGGTGATTTAAAGAAAAACTACAAATTTATAGCTACCAAATGAAGAACAGAGCAAATTTCTTAAGTTTTAATGTATACAGTTCTGCCTCTGCCCAGATGGAAATGAATGCCCTTGTCAGGTAAGGGGACTATTGTGTAATTATGCCCAAGAGTAGAAGG
The DNA here is from genome assembly GCF_021234165.1 of Pteronotus mesoamericanus. Lineage (NCBI taxonomy): Eukaryota > Metazoa > Chordata > Mammalia > Chiroptera > Mormoopidae > Pteronotus > Pteronotus mesoamericanus. Next base: position 6,493,069 of record NW_026555277.1, read on the forward strand.
GAACAAGAAGGAAATAAAGATATCAAGAGGTCCCGTTTGGCCTGATAGGAAAGTGACTGAAGCACATGGCCAGGCCATAATGGCTCTGCTGTGAGGGACGGCACGGGTGTGGGCCTGAAGTATGGTCTGAGATTGAAATGAGAAACAGAAAGACACCGTTGGTAATTTTGAGAATGGAAATGGGATATTGTACCCAAGTGAGATGTGACCAAGAACAAAGCTTTTCTGTAAGCTTGAAAAGGAAGGGGTGAAAAAAGCTCTGTTGATATTTTTGAGGCACAAGTCTCTGGCTTCTATTAGGGCCCTAGAACTGGCAAATTATGACCCAGAGGTCAAATTTTGATTCTCCATCTGGTGTGCTCCAACTCACTAAGAATAGTTTTTCCATTTCTAAAGTATTGAAAATAATCAAAAGCAGAGTAACATTTTGTGACATTTGGATAGTATACAAAATTCAAATTTCAATGTCCATAAAGAGGTTTCATTGGAACAAAGCCCCACACATTTATATTGTCTCAGGATGCTTTTATTGGACAACAGCAGGCCTGAGTAGCTTCAACAGAGTGAAGGGCCCGCATAGCGAATGTACAAGGTGGGGCAAAAGTAGATTTATGGTTGTCCATGTGGAAAAATTATACAGTAATTAATAAATAATTATGCAAGAATAAACTCTGTTTTGCCTACTCACATCTATAAACCTACTTTTGCCATACCTTGGATGAACCCATTTTGCTCTTCAGAGGAAAAAGCTTGCTGGCCCCTGCTCTGGAACACTAAGTCAAGAAAGATGAGTTGAAAAGAGGCTGAAATGTTGGTGTCATTTGTTGGAAACGGCTCAGCATAAAGGATGTGGTGGACCAACATTTAGGTTAATCTCACAGTTGAAACAATTCTGGTATTTGGAAAGACCCCCCTCTTTTTCTTAGATGTTTTGAGTATGTAAATAAGATTTCACAAAAATAATTAAGATTTCAAACATGCCTTTGCTTTCTTGTAGCTCACATGCTCACTCAGTGACACTGGTTAAGTGCACACTGTGGAATGTGCTTGACTATTCTGGTGAGGCAGTATTCTGGTTCTCTTGAAAACTTGCATTCTTAGTACTCACTGTTGTATGGTTCATAGATGTCGATAGCAATTTTCTTTTTAAATAATAATACACGCTCTGCTCTCCCATGTCTCCTCACTGAAATGATTTCTCATTTGTCTATGATCTTAAATAAATCTTGTTATTTTTTTCTTGCTGCTAAGAAATTTAAAGAAAAAACACATGATGAACCTAGTGAAATCTCTAAGTCAGAACTCTTCCTAAAGACATTTAAAGGATTTCAAACAAATCATAAAACAAGTCCACTGAAAGATTTTGTTGAAAACTTGTGTGCACATCCTCAGAACAGTTGACTCTTGAACAACACATATTTGAACTGTGCAGGTCCACTTATATAAGGATTTTGTTAAAGAACTACTGTGAAGATACTTTCTCTTTCTTATGATTTTCTTAATAACATTTTCTCTCTAACTTACTTTATTGTAAGACTACAATATGTAATACAAATAGCCTACAAAATATATGTTGATCGACTGTTTCTGTTATCAGTAAGTCTTCTGATGGACAATAGGCAATTAAGTTTGGGGGACTCAAAGGTTCAAAGTGGATTTTTGATTGCAGGGGAGTAGGGTCAACACCCCTAACCTCCCCTATATTGTCCAAGGGCCAACTGTAGTTGGGTATGTAATTGTTGCGACAATTCTGTAAAGCAGAAGCTGGTTTGAAAGTCTTTTCTGTGCCTGAATAAACACACAATGGGCTTCAGAGAGGCCAGGCTGTGGTTTTTCTCATTGACAGCTCTGATCTGTCCAAGGGCTCCTGGCTTTGTTCACAATGCCTAGGAAATGTACATTTAAAAAACATGTACAATTTTTTAAAAGGAATAGTCTCTTGGATTCTAACTTTATACAAGAAGTAATTTTATGTTTGTAGAACATTGTTACCACCCCTATACTTATTATGCATACTCATGAATTATAATCATAATTAAGGATAATATAAACCTTTTCATATACAGTGGCACAGCTTCTGGTGTGTGGCACCAAGGTTCGTGAATTTGTATTCAAGGTGGGTGCCTCAAGTCCTAGTGAGGAGAAAAAAATAAAAGCCTTCCAAAAGAACCTGCTAAACTATCCAGCTTCAAGGCTGACTGAGCAGCATAGACAAATGTCTATAGAGCCTAGTGGTAATTATTGCATGTAAATAAAAAATGGGTTGCATTTCTTTTTAAGATGAGAATATTTCATTGTAGAAAAATGAAAGTTTTATTTATACACCCAGGACCAAGAACACTATTTTTCCTGACTCCTTCCCCTTCACTCCTACATATATATGCACACATGTTCATTTGTAAGAAGAGAAATGTACTCAACAACATTCACTCTAAACACTTGGCAGTCTAATTCTGATTTGTTTTTTATTTCTCAGAGCTGTGCTTCTTACTTTGAATGCTACCGCCAACGTTTACAAGCTCTGGGGAAGCCATCAAAGGATTTGAAAAATAAGTGTCTGACTGAGATGAGAAATGAACAAGGCAGGGAGAGCAAAACTTTTAGATGGGCGTCTAAGTTGTCTAGCTGTCACTCCAACTGGCTAAATTAATTACTGTCTCCTCAGAGGAGCCAGAAAAGGCTCTAGATTCCAGTTTGCAATTCAGCATCAATAAAAAGATCCAGAGAAACTTTGTCAAAGCTTCCATTAACCCCCTACTGATATCTTTAAAGAGATTTTTCCTTGAAACACCAAGAAAACCAAGAGGCATGCTGCAGGGCTAATCCTGCATTGAGAGACCTTAACTCTACAGGAACTAATTGAAATGCTTGTCCCTGCCCTCCCAATATACAGAGCTTTCTCTGAATTTCAGTGTCTGTGAGCTATTTCATGGGGGGTATACATTAAGAGAGCATTCCATATGTGGTCTTCAGGTAAAGACTTGTATTTTTCTAGGTCTTATATTTTAATCTGTCAAGATAAGCAAGGCTTAGCTCTATCTGTCATTATTGAAATTATCTCTTTTAGTGAGTCTTCCTCCAGTGTCTACCTTTCGCCCCCAACACACACATGCACACACACAACACACTTTTTCCACTGTTGCCTGTGCCAGAAGAATACACTTTCATAGACTGCCCTAAAACTGAAAATACAGGAAAAGAGAGATGATGCCAGACATCAGTGTGGTCTCATGACTAGTGAGCATTGTGGCTTTGTTGGGAAATATCACTCATGATTGGGTCCACACGTGAAAGTCAGTACGCAGAGTGCTGTGGGAATCTGGCTGAACAGTCAGCGATGGCTGCTGATATAGACACATAGCTGAAGAAACAAATCTTATATTTAATTCTTTCTTTCTCTATTCTGATAAATTGGTCACTCCACCCTGATAGAACTTTATTGTGACATTCCTGATAGATCACTTATTTTTTGTTATGACAAATCACAAGGGCTCCTTTCTAAAACATAATCTATTTAAACCATCTTACGAGGAAATGGCAGTGGTTTGAAATATCTGTTCTATTTTGCTATCACTCTTGGAAGGGGAGGGGGACAGGAGAAGAGAAAGGTTGGACCACTTCCTTCCACCTGGCATCTTCTGAGTGATCATCTATGTACATGAATTCAGTTTGGTTCCCACTGTCAAAAAGCCTCTTTGATAAAGGGTATAGGTATATTATTATTTTTTAAATCTTATCTGGGAACATTTTGTCTGTGACCAGTGCATACAAATAACACTTAAAAATGTAGTTTCAACTTCTCAGCTAAATAAGGACCTGCCACCAGCAGGTTCATTGTGTATCACAAGCTTGGACAAGATCCATCCATTAGAACAAACACTGAAAGGGGCAAGCTCACAATGACTCCCTGGAGAGTTGGTGTTGTCTAGATAACATAGTGAAAGCTGTAAATCTGCCTCCTGAATCAACTCTGGGTTTTGTTTTGTTTTGTTTTTTTTTTGAGCATAATAAGTGTGTATTTTGAGCATAATAAATGTGAAGGTAGATGAGAGCAAAACTTTCTCCATGTTCCCTTATCAAAGCCGGGGTCACAACATGCAAACAGATAGTGATTTTGAATATGCAACAGATTGAGAACTTAAGTGTTTTTCCCACTCTCCAAAATAATCAAGAACTTTTTTTAAAAAAAATCTGAAAATGGCAGATGATCCTAAGAGTGGCTAGTGGAGCCCTTGCTTGTATGGAATTCCCCTGCATCTGATCCTGGTCCTAGAGGGCTCTAGGGGGGTGTTTTTAGAGGTGTGCAAGTCTTGAAGCTGACATCATCTCATGTCTCACCATTGAAAATAGGAGCAGAATTTCATTACAGTATGTAATTGAAATTCTTGTTGTTTTCCACTGAGGAGTACAACTATAGCTAAGTCTCTCCCATGTGAAAATTTAGAGTATCTTTTACTAATTAGGAACAGTGGCCTTAGAATTTAAAAAAAAACACACATCATCTTCACAGACCTTGTTGTCGACACCAATGCTGAGCAGTCAGCTAATTCAGGTATCACTCTAAGAGACTGGCAATATAGTTAAGGAATCTTTATATCACATAAAGTGTATGGTTTGGAAAGAATGATAGATGCAAAGCCCTTTAAGTCTCATTGTTAAGTCCTCAAGAATATGACTTGAAATGCATATGTTCTTTGGATGGTGGCTTTTTTTTCCTTTTTACCTCTTCCTTCCTCCCTCTTTCAGAACACACATGAAATACTAAAACTGAAGCCCTGCTCCAATGTCTTTCTAGGAGACCATGCTGGGGGACTATTTCTATGTGAGATGTTGTTCTAATAAGTCCCTTCCAGTATTTACAGAGTGACTCCTGGGTGGAGCCAGTAATACTGAATTTCACACTTCAGGAAATTGTGTTAAAGAGAGGCTCCTGTGAGATGCTGTGAACCTCCGAGTTTAAAAAAAAAAAAAAAAATCAAGTCCTAAAAGTTATTGCTTTCCTAATACATTCTTTGTTATTCTTTATGACTGCAAAATTCATCTTGAATTCTCAAGCACAGATCCAGTTGGAGACATCTATTGGCCTTAATAATATTTTAAAATTTAATAGCTCTGTTGTTTCAGCCCTGGTCTTACAATGCCTGTAGGAGTTTGAATTATCTGGCACATACAATTTATGTATCTGGCTGATACCCCAAAATAAAAAAAAATAATCCTATGGTTGCAAATTCCCAAGCTTAAAATCCCTTCTCATAAATTATGCTCCTTCTCCTAACCTCTATCATAGCTTTTAAGAGAATTGCCAAAACGATAGAGTTTCAAATAGGAGGCCTGCAAGAGTATCATTTCATGGCCACATTTTTGAGAGCATAGCATGTGGTGACCATTTGTACATGAAGCATTTTCAAAATAGGCTGGTTGTAATTTAACCCAAAGGCCTCTGTATCTCTTCTTTCTACTTACCAGTCACTTCTTTGTGCTTGTCTACATAGCAGGCAAGAAACTGGACAGGAAATACTTGGCTATAAGTAAAACGAAAGCTTCCTTAGGTAGTGCTAAAAACCAGCTTCTCAGCATTCTAGGGTTTGTGGATATTGTCTCCTGAACATTTTGATACCTTGTATTCAGAACTTTCCCAGACTTCTAGGCAGTGAAACCACACTGGGATTAAAATGGAGAGTCTCAGAGCTTCACCCAAATATAGTGTGTCAGTCTGTCCCTCTCTCTCTTTCTCTCCATCTCTTTCTCTGCCACTTGTACCATTCTACTTTGTCATCCAACGTCATCGCTTCTCAGCTTCTAGCTCTTGTTCTCTAAGCCAGGCAACATTTGGACTGGGAAAATGGCTGAGTCACATAAAACACATAGGTTTGTGATGAAAATTGTGTTGAACTTTTCCCTCTGCTTGTTTCACCCTGTCAGTGATCATCTGCAGCCTGTAATTTCATGCTCCAGTTTATTCTTCGTGAGACTTTTTTTATTTCTGTTTTTTCCCCTCTATACCACCTATGTGTTTCCAAATGAAATAAGAAAAACAAAGATGAGTTACTAAAAAAGTAGTTTCAGAGATAAAAATGAAAATGGCTGGTGAAAATGCTTGCAACTTAAGGTTATATCCCTAATTTATGGATTCCATGATTTTTTTGAGCCACTCATGTGGTCTTTCTAAACAACCATGAGGAACTATAGGTATCCTGTTCCAACTGTATATGTGATGGGGAACTGAATAGCTCAGGAGATGACTAATGGGACTCTGGACCTTTTTGTCCTCAGGTCACTTCCTTGAATCTGGACTCTATCATAAGTGGTCCAAGGCCCGACCATCTGGCAGCCATTGAGTGGCTATGGTAATGGAATTGGTCTCGGTCCAGGTCTTAGTCGACAGGTGTTCACATCGTAAATGACACTAATTGACTTCCTAGTCTTTCAACTTGGAAGATGGTGGACCGTCACTGTGATGATGATGGGGAAGGAGTTATTCATGATACATCCATCCCCACTGAAAGCCAAGGAACTCAGCGCCTTGAGTGGGCACCAACCTGGCATCTTGCAAATATTGTACTTGTCTTTCATGGGTTCCATTAGCCTCAGAAAGATAAAAAGAATAGAAATCTAATTTCAAAAAGGTTTTCAATAACTCAGAATGGCTAATGCTGCTCTTCTGAGGTTACATAAGCATCATGGGTTGAGGCTTTTCATTTTGTGTTCTAGCGATTAGATGCCTTCTATGAAAATTACATATAAGGGGAAACAAAAGAAAATTGGACTCTGGGCTTCTATGATAATATCATTCAGGCTATCTGCTTTTATTTCTTTAATTTTCTCTTAGTTTGTTTTGGGGTTGATTACCATGTCATTGCTATGAATAAGTTATGAGTGATACTCTTTGATGGAGAATTTAATAAGCCTATTTTCAATGTCCTTGTAAAGTGGAAACCAATGTGAAAAACTAACTTTGAAGCTCTTTTATTAAGCTAAATTTCAAAGCATGGAATTTGAGGAACTTCACCCAACCATCCGCTTTTTTGTTGTTCCAGGTATGTGAATGGATCCAGAATAGCTAACATGTATTCCCTCTCACTTGGGGACATGATCGGAGGGTGATTTGCTTGACTTGAAAGAGATTATCGGTACAATGGTATATTAGTGTTATTAATATTTTGTCCCCTGAAGTTTCCTAGGTGTATTTAATTACCTTTTTTTTAAAACTGCACAGATGATTTGAGTGTCCCTATGGCAAGTGGCAAAACGACACTCTTGAATTAGTTATCATACTAAAAAATAAAGATGACAACAGTCACGTTAGATCTATTTATTGAAGCAGACAGGCTCTTTTAGTGAAATGATCAATGTCTTACCCCTTTTTGAAAGGCTTTTCGGGGGTAGGAAATTGTCAAGCGTCTCACCAAAAGTAATGACCAGGGCTTTTTATTGGTCCGCTCCTGGAGCAGGCTTTTAAGCACGTCTGCCTGTAAATGTGGCAACCTGAGTGTGGAAAGTAAAAGGCAAGAGCAGAGATTTACTGGGTGCATCTATCATCCTGGCTTTTAGAGTCTTTGTGATTAATACATCTTTAATTGGGGACCGATCTAGACGCCTTGGGTGTCAGAAAGCTAAATGTTACAGCATTGTCTCACGGTTCCTCACACAGCAGGACGATTAGCAGCTGTCTGAGTAACAAAGAGAACCTGAGGCCCACGGCACAGCTTTTATTTCCAGACTTGGAATGCCGGCAGCTCTCTGGTGGATGTGGTGGAGGCTAGAGGGACGGAAGCCTTGCTTCGCAGCCACTCTTCTTGCTGCGCTGTGCTGCGTTTCTGCTCACCAGCAGAGAACCTTTCCTTTTCACCATCCTCCTTGGTCTAGATTAATTTTGGAGGGCATTGTTGATCAAGGAGAGGCTTGCTTTGCCCAAGCCTCTTTGTCCTGCCTAACCAAGACACATATAAAATAATTTCAATTAAGAGTTTATCCTAGATACCTTCCACAAACTGAGGCACAGTGAGAAGATTCATCTTCCCAGAGGCCTTCAGAGAAAAATACTCATGTCATTTTTTTCTTATCATTGGCTTTGCCCCATTTTCTTATCTGAGAACAGTTGTCTTGCTCAGGATAATTCTTATAAATTGCCTTCCAGTGGAAAGACTTGTTTTCCTGTTTGCTTGGAGCTGGTATTCTTACTTAGCAGGAAATACACGCTGGATCCTGCCGTGTTTCTGTTGACAGGAGCCGGGCTCTGCTTGTCAGAACTTGGCAACAAATTTCTTAGCAAGCAAATAGGAAGGAAGACAAGCAGTTCTCAGACAAAACAGGAGACATACTTGAACTGCATCAAAGATACTTGGGTACCTCTTAAGTCATTCCCAGTTCATTCTGGGGGACATGGGTCTTGGTTTTGAGTTGAACTGCCACTCACTTCTAATTCTACAGCTAATGGTGTGGCTATACATGTAGTAATGTCAATTCAAGATAGTAGCTATTTTAAAATATAAAACAGGCCTTCAAGTAATGAACTTTGTTTACTACAGAGAGCAGGGATTGCTGTATGGTTCAGGTATTAAACATAATGATTAAATAGCTACCCCCAGAAAGCCCTTATTTGTAGAAACTTAGATCCTTCATTTTATGTTTAGATCTATACCCAGGGTGTTAAATAAAGATTTTGGATAAGTCTTCCTAAAATATTTCACCTTTAATATTTAGTTAATATGTTTCTTTGTTTTCAACACTTATAGTAGAATATCTACATATCAGAATAGTGGACAAGGTTCATGTGTAGAGTTGATAGATCATTTCAGGGCAAATACCAGGTCAAGAAATAATAATGTTGCTCACCTTCCAGAAGCTTCCTTTGTGCCTCCTACTTCTTCTCTAACTCCAAATACTATTATTTTATTTTGTAATTGAACTCAGTTTTAAATTATTCTCTTTTTAGCTCTTTAGGAAGCTCTAATATAAGGTGACTCATCATTAGAAACTTTAAGTGTCACCTATGAACAGCAATCATGTCTAACTTACCTCCAGATTTCCGGCAACCAAGAATATACATGGCTAGCCCTGTACCTAACAGAGAGTAGACCTAAGATTGCTCAGTTACTGATGCTGCTGTTGATTCAGTGGGAGCATGAGCTTTTTAACTTTCAAGTCTCTAATTCCTTATCAGTGGGAGGAGAGACTAGAGGCTTTCTATACATCAGTGGTTTATAATGTGGGCTCTAGAACCTGACTTCTGAGCTGTGACTTGGGACAAGCTATGAAAACTCTCTGTACCTCATTTCCCTAATCTATAAAATGGAAATAGTAATAGTATCTGCCTCAGAGGGTTTTTGTAAGGATTATATAAATTAATCCATGCAAGATATTTATAGCAATGCTATAAAAGCATAGCAGTTACTCACTGAATGCTAGTTCAGTGTGTGTGTTGTTACAGACATGTGCTGTATGGAGGGAGAATCACATACATTTGAGTCAAGCAGGCCGGATTTTAAAATTAAAATTATATAGCTTTGGTTAAATCATTTAATTTCTTTGTGCTGCATGAGTTTCCAAATATGAAATCAAACACGATAATTATAACTACTTCAGAGGGTTGCAAGGATTAAATGATTTTAAATATGCGAGAGTGCCTTGCAGGAGAGGCCAACAGTGTCTTTTTTTGCTCATTCTCTGTTGAACCCTGTTTCATGTCAACTGTGTAAGCTGTTAACTATACCATGAAGACTAAGCAGACTCTTTTCTACAAAGAAAACTCAACGCAGCCATTTTGCGAACCCCACTGTCCATGAAAACAGGCTCAGCTGAATATTTTAGGCCAGTATTGTGTGATTCGGCAAAACTCCTTCATGCCAGAAGACCTGTGGCAGTGATCGTGTCCCTGCAAAGCTGCCCGGTGGTCCCTGCATTGCTGACCTCAGGGCAGCCCTCACCAGTATCCACAAATGAGTGGATAGCTGGTCACTGTGAATGGTTAGAGCTGGAGTTTCCAAGGGGGAACCTGAAGGCCATTCAGGCAGCTTTAAACCAAAGCTCAATCTTCTGTAGGCCACAAAACCACCACTCTGTATTTTAGTCAATTATTATGTGAATATGCCTCTTTTTTTGCTGAATAAGCTTTACTTTACCTGAATGGGCACTTTGTTGTAACCTCAAATGTCACTTAGTAGGCTTATTTTTGGATCAGCTTGCACCCAGTTAGTGGTGCTGAGGGGAAGCTCAGTGAGGCGCTTCAAAAATGGGTCTGGGCACCAGCTGACAGACTGTGGGAGAGAGGTGATGACGGGTCCCAAGGGAGCTATTTTTATGCATTAGGCCTAGAAGAAGAGTGATGCTTCTATCCACATTCCATGGCTCAGAACTCAGTCACGTGAACCGGATGACATGCAAAGGGGCCTGGGAAATGTAGTCCTTGCCTGAGCAGCTCCATCCCAGGAAACAGTCTTCGTGGGAAAGGGGCTCGCATCTTTGGACAGTTAGCTACAGAGGCCCGTCCCAACACCTCCCACTTCCTTACGCAAACACTTAACATAAAGGCTAAGGAGAGCATTGTTTAAAATGTGGTTGTTAGACTCCATAAAGGATTTGTCTGACATAATGTGCCACCCATTTCTCAGGAAAAATAAGTAAAGTGTCTTCGTTAAATGATTTGTAAAGCCTCACTCTTGAATCACCTAGATAAAACATCCTTAGTGTACCAAAATCCAATTCTGAAAATCATTGAGAATGTGTATCTGTTGTAGTCTTTGGTGAGTGTTACTCTCCCCTACTTTATATTATAATATTTGTTTAAAATGGACTTTGTATGCATTGACCTTGGACATCACTGTATGGGAAAAAATGCACTCCTCATACATTAAGTATAAGCCTAATTAATATTAATGTTTCCATATTTAAATATAAATGAACTTCATTTAATTCAGAGTCTTCAAAGGTTTTAATTAAAAATTTGGTTCTAGGCCTTTTGTTGAAGGAAAAGAATTCCATATCAATTTTGGAACAATCAGGTTTTTCTATACCGCTTGTTGGTTGGTTGGTAGGTAGGTTGGTTGCTTGGTTGATTGGTCTTAAAAACAATTTCCCTTGTTGGCTATGAGAAAATGTGCTTAGATGTTTATGAATGATGCAGCAGCTAGAAGTGTGCGGTGCACAGCTGAGGTTTTACAACATCAGTGACAGTATCCAAGGAGAGTGGATGGGGATCGAGTCTTTTAATGATTTTTACCTAAAAAATAGCAGAGGGCTAAGCCAGCTCATTGAATGTAGTGCAGATGAGATCCTGGGTATATGAAAGCACTCTGTACACTGCTGAGTACTATAAAATACTGCAGTGATAATTGTGGAAAAAAATTTACTTGGTGCTCTTTGGTGCCATAGGTAGTGCAGAGCGCAAAGAAACCCTTCCCTCCCTTTGGTGGGATGTGGAAGAAAGCAATTAATATTAGCACCAGAGTTCTTAGCATCCCTGCAACAGCAAAACCCTTAATCACAGGGATATCATTAGTGCTCTGAAGCATTTAATTTTGATGCTTGACAGCATTTAAAAATGCGCAAATCTTTGATAAAGAGCAAATCAGAGCTCCAAAGTTGAAATAAGAAAGAAAGGGGGAACAAAAACCACCTTAAGCTCCGAGTAATTAAATTTAAATATGCTATTTGCATTAAGCGGAGAGATGTATAAACTATGGGTTGTTTTTTTTTTTTTTTTCTATCAGTGAAAGATCCCTTGAATAAACATCGTCTCTTTCATTTCGGGTCCCAGGAGGGGACAGTAACCCTGCTGTGGTTAAGAAGTCATCTTCGTCCAAACACTGGGCATTGTGTGCCGCTGACATCCATGCTTTAGGTTTCTGTAGGATTCTTGACTTTCATAAAGGGCGTTTTTCACTCTTTCTCGCCTACAGGCTGGAGACCTTTCTTTGCATCTTTTTTTTTTCTTTCTTTCTTACTCCCTCCGCCCAACTAATTTGAGCCAGTAGTGAAATGCAGTCTCTCTGATTCAGCTAATTCACCGCCACCCAAGTTCCCCCAGTTTTTAATTCACTGCTCGTGGAGCTGGACCCAAGAAAATAGTTTCATAGCCCACGAATGAATGTCTATAGTGACTCTGTCCTCCTTTTCTTTTCTCTGTATCTCTTTTTCTCCTCTCTATTCTATTTAGGTATCACAAGTACCAAACTGCTGCAGTAAAATGACTTGTAGGTGTTTAATGGCAAGTCATTGAGGAAGTGAATAAAAGAAAATTACAGCATTCACGCCAGTGGGGAGCAAGAGGAACTGCTGAGCTTTGAACCAAAGAAAGTTAAATTTACTATTTTCTTAAAAGGAGCCACCTCTGTTTGACATCAAAGCATCTCTTGTAATTCTTCACTGTGAAACGTACCACTGTTAGAAAGTCATGATCCAGCCCCTAATCTGTGCTGTTTCTGTTTATCAAAAACACACACAGAGATAAAACCCACATGTGCCTTCTGGATGCATTGTGGTCTGCTCTCAAACCCAATGGAACCGCAGGCACATAGCAAATGGGGATTTGATTTAGAAAGCCCCCTCCTTTTCTCGGGGATATGTAGAATGGTGCATACAGAATTATTTGGGGGTTAGGGAGTTTATCTTGGCTTTCTCGTAGAAAGCTCAGATCATTCAACTGCCAAGCTGTGGTGAATTTTCCCTTTTACTCTCTTTCGTTTTTGCTCCAACTTTAAAAAAATGGTATTTTACTACCATTTTATTAGTTTCCAATAGGTGTGTGGAGACAGTCTGTTCCACAGGCTTGATCTTGCTGCCCTTCCCCTGACCGCAGAGGGCTCTTTATTCTGTTCCCCTGACACTTCAGCAAAGATGTCCTTTTGGGGGGATTTCAAGGACAAGGGTAACAGCTTTGGCTTCTCCTGACAGTGGCTGACTCAGCTTATCCTAGTGCACCTTTGGAGAAACTCTGGGTGTCAAAGAATTATAAAATGAGGGGGCCACTCACGGTTCTTTCTGGATTTAGGGTTATGATTTGGAGGTGGGTGCATCTCAACACCACTGCACCTTCCTGGTTAGGACATCAGGAGAACTATTTGCATATGTCCCCCAGCTACAGCAATGAAATACCAAGCAGATTGTCAACATCTCACTTAACCAAAAAGAGCCTGTGCTTCAAAATGCTTCCTGTAGCAGGTGCACTGAAACTAGTTTTAATGTAAATTTACATTTGAATGACATTTTACAGGCTGTGTGTTTGGGAAAAGTTTAGCAGCATCGTGTATCCCGTAGAAAACAGACTCAGTTTATAATTAGAATTGTCATCTGCTTCCCTCCTAATTGTCAATATCTTAGTTAACCTAAATAGCAAAACCAAACCCACAAAAGGTCATCTGAAGCAGGTGCAGATAAAGAGTTGTTTTAGGGATGACTTACTTCTGGTACTTTATGTTTAGAAAACCCTTTTTTTCTGTCTACAAAGTATACTTTAGGTCTGTTTTAATGTTTAGTTCACTTTTACTCACTTGACTAATTTATAGAGCACCTACTATGTGGCCGACATGATCTTAGATAGTGGGTACAGAGAGATGAATAAGCCCCACCCACCTTATGGAAGGTACAGCCCAGTAGCTCACATGCTTGTGTCTGGAAGGGAAGGTGTTTTACAAATGGAAGAACGGAGGTGAGGCAAGTTGAGTGAGTTGCCCAAGATGGCAATTAGTAAATATCCAATTTGGAATTTTATCTAAAATTTCTTTAAAAATAGATCTCTTGTTGTCGACAAATTAGTACAAAAAAAATAGTTTAAATATGTGGATCAAATAATATTTTTAACTTTACTTCATTTCATATGTCCTAGGTGGGCACTCAGCCCTCAGAGAACTAGGGTGCTACTGTTTTCCTGAAAATTCCAGTCATATTTGCAGCAACTCTGCTCAGCCCTCCTTTGGTCCTTTCCTGCCTCCTCCGTGTCCCTGCCACCCTTGACCACACTCCCCAGCCTCACTCTAAACCCTCCCGTGGTCCGTTCTGCAGTCCTCAGGGCACGTCTCCCTCTTCGGGCTTCTTGGCTCGGTCACTGTCTTTATTCAGCCAAGTATGGACATCTCTTGGCCATTGGAAATTCTGCTTCAAAACTTTGCAAATTAAGAACTTCACTGAATTAAATCACAAACTTAAAAGAAAATTCCCTTTAGCAGTTCTCGTCTTTGTAATTTTTACATCAGTCACCTTTCTTGAACCATGCTACTGTCTACTAGCATGACTGCGTCTTCTTGTTGTGTGGTATGTCCAAGTTCTAGCCATTAAAGGAGGCCTGCTTATGTCTACAAACACAACACTTTTCTTATACCAAACATGTCTTTAAAGAAGGGAGTCTGGATAAATAGGAATGCTTTTCGACCTAAGACGCGTCCCTTTCCTTCAGTGAAGATACTGACATCAGCGCTCAGCTTCCTCTTGGTTTTCCTGCTGACTCTGAAGCAGGTGCATTGTGTCTAAAGATGGCCACCCCTTACTTCTCCCATCACCATGAGAGAGCTTGGATTAAGAGAGGATTTGTCAGGACTGTCTCCTCTTGACATCTAGAAAATGGGTCTTCTGAGTTGACATTAAAGAATGTCTTCTCTGTGAGGCTATTATAAAAATTCCCCCATCTTTTTTCTTTTTCAGTGTAGAGGAGTTTAAAGAAGATGGAATTTAATCAGATACCAAGGGTTGTATTTGATACAGCTTTGTTTGCCTTCCTTTTCTTTGCTTTGTTCCATTGGTGCTCATTAAGTATGTGCTAAGTTGATGAGCCGATTCTGCACAAGAATCATGTCTCTGTAAGGTTGCAGAATATAAATCAGAGAAGTGAGAGGCAAGGAGAACCTTTTCTCTGTTTGGTCTTTTCATGTTGACCAAAATTCCCACTATGAAGTGGAAACCTTCTTTGGAATTAAGGCATTGATTTGTGAAAGCTCCCATTAAAACACATATTTGAGGTAAGTGTTCAAGGCATTATTTTATTAGTCTTTTGTTTCTTCTTCTAATTCTGTTAGCCAAGGGCAGAGCCCTCAGGGTTTGGGACTCAGGATCCAGGACGTTTCTAAACTGAGTAAAGTCTGGCAGTGTTTACCAAAGCATAGAAACATATCATTGGTGGCATGAGAGGTATTTTTAGGGAAGACCCAGATGAAATGTTACATAATATTTGAATTGCCTTGTGTGAAAGTTAGTTACTTTTTAAATCTCTCAAACTCTGGTTTATCTGTGTTTTTGGCAAAGTGTGGAGAGTCAAGAGTGTCCAGCAAACATGGGAAGTATTGTTTCACTTAGATGTTATTTTCCTTTGTATGGTTACTAGCCATCATTGCAAGTGATAACAATAATGGGACACTTCCTTTCAAAATATTTTCTTTGAAAATAATACAGTGTGTCACTTTAAGAAAAAATATTACTTAAACCATAGCACAAGATGCAGAGGGCTGTGGCAGCAGTGAGTAATATGGATGACATGAGAAAACTGATTCTTGGGAACCACCGGGGTAGGGACATGCCCCTGAGAAATGCCTCATCTAGGGGAGCCGGCACGGCAGCCATACACGGTAGGGTGATGGCTTCCAGATGTAGAGCTGGAGGCAGCGTTGGAAGCCTAGCTGCCATGGCCAGGGAAAAACCCTTCTGTGGCTTATAATGGGGAGCGCATCCCCATTGCCTCTTCTTTCCCAAGGGGCAGTGTGGCAAAGCCTGGCTTTTTCCAAACTGGTGGTGTTCTTACCCGAGAAGGTCAGAAGTTCTCTTCTACTGGGAGGAGCGACTGCCATATCCTACTGCCATGTAATTGCCACACACTACAGTGGAGTAGCTTGTTTGAAGTATGTTTCTCAGTCTCACTTGGTCACGGAATGCTTTTGTCACTGTGGCCTGATAAAAATGCTCTTCTGCAAAAACATCTGTTCAGCAAGAACTCAGACTTCACAGCCACACAACATCATCCTTTTTGTGAGTTACAACTATTTATTCTACTTTCCTCTTTAACCCCATTTTCCTTCATTTTTATGACAGCCTAGTCAGCGTACACTCTGTTGGTTTATTTTCACATCTGTGCGTATGCGTATTCCAAGTAGGGCTGCATTGGAGATACTCTGTTAGTTAACGCAATCAGAATGCTAACGCCCTGCCTGAAGTGTGTGGAGGGCTTCAGCTGAGCTCGTATTGCGTGCGAATGGGCGCAAGGGCACCCCTGCTCCAACTTCTAAAATGGAAATAGGATTCATTTCCCATGTGCACCAGCTCGATGGCCCAACCAGAGAGAAGCCATCTCAGTTAATCAGCGCCCTTCAAGGGCCGCCAGGCAATCCTTTCCCGAGAAATCTGTTGATGATCAGGCGGTGACCCAGACCGTTGCTGAGAGAAAGTTCATTTTATAACTTTATGATTTTCTTCCCTTCTGCTTTCTTTCTAATGGCCTGGCTTTTCTATTTCATTTCCCAATTCTGAACATCAGAGATTAAAGAGCCCCTTTTTACGGAGTGCATGCTAAAGTGTTCTGTTAGGCAATATATTTATTACCTGGAGTGAAATGGCTTTTCACAGCCAGGTGGCCTTCTTAGCTCCCTTGCTAACTCTGTATTTAAGAGAGTCACCCCTTGTGTTTAGCTGGACAATGGCTCTGTGTCAACCAGTGAAGAAAGAGAACAGGCGTGTGTGCGTGCGTGCATGTGTGTGTGTGTGTGTGTGTGTGTGTGTGTGTTAGGGGAGGGGCTCTTTAATACAGCTAATGAGCACATTTCCGTTTTTCATTTTCTTCAGATGTTCAGTGGCTTCCATATGTCTGCTGCGTGCAGCTCTGTTCATCCAGTTTGGCATTGGTAACTTTGGAGTTGCCTTTGATGGGAGACATGTGTATCCACTGTATCTTTCACTAGTGTTTATGCCTGAGATGCTATCTGGAATTGCTTTGGGAGGTTGGGGAGAGGGAGAGAGAAGTGTGTCTATGTGTGACTGTCTTGAGGTGCCCTGACCAAAGAGGCTGGGCATCAAATGACCACCTCCAAGAGATGCTCCCTATTGGACTGGCTTCAGCTGGAGGAGTCTCTGCAACTATACTGTGTCTGTGTTTCCCTTGCCATCAATATACCTGTCAGACATGGTCAAGTGGGTTTGAAGCGAGCCCTATTCCATTTTCAGGGACAATTTATTTTATTTTTTCATCCAGTTAGGGTTTGGCAGGTGCGTGTGCGTGCGTGCGTGCATATGGGTGTGAGTGTGTTGGAAGACCCGACACTGGCATTGTTTCTTAGTGGCCATTTTTGGATGTTTTTCGTGTAATTTCACAATTTGGGAACAAAAAACAATATATATTCAATTTAGGAAGACCTCTAATCTGGTTCTACAGATCAACTTTGTTAGAGAAGATTGCATATTTCATGACTGCTTCCTTTTCTCCCTGGAGATGGCACACACGTGCCATTGTCAGTCACAGCGGCTGGCTAGGCGTGTGGCCACCCCAGCGGAGAAGCAAGCATTGGGCAACCTGCTTATGTACATCTCAGGTGTGTTGCTCCCCCCAACCCCTGATACCACACCCAGCAGAGGGCCGCTTCGGTGTCTTTCTCAGTGGAAAGAAGTTTTGCTACTCAGCAGGCAAAAAGCAATATTTTGACTCTTGTATAATCATTGCAAAACGCCATATATGTCCAGAGAGACCATCATTGCTTTTTTTGTGTTCTTCATTATTTGCATGGTTGTGTTCAAACTGGAACCTTGCACTATAATTAGGCAGTACTTTTATTTATATTGGAAAGTATGTAAATTGTCTGCCTTTGGCATTCCCTCCAGTACCCTTGGAAGAGTTGTGAACCCTCTTGCTTGTATAAAATTAGAGACCAGTAAGATGACACTCAAGTAGGATGAGAAGCAGTTTCATTGGGCTTAAAAGGAAATCTCCCAAGAGCTTTCCCAGCTTGCTCAAAATCAAAAGCAAATAGCATTCTCTATACCGACAGCCTTTCATGAGGGATGGTTACAGGTGTCGTGGGTGTGAGACTGGAGGCCTGCAGACCTACCAGACTTTTACTTCGGAGATTATTTTTCTAAGACAAACCATGTACAAAACGGTATTGGAGAGAACCATAAAAATGGTATGTTTACTTTGGGCAAAGAACAAAATGGGGATTGAGAGTGACTGACACCACTATTTTTCCCCCGAAAGTAAACTGCTTTTTTGTTTGTTTGTTTGTTTGTTTGTTTTTCCCAATAGCACCATCATCCATTGCTTTGGTCCAAGCTAAAGAAGTTACCAGATACAGTGTTGCTCTGGCTTGGCTGGAACCAGATCGGCCCAACGGGGTCATCTTGGAGTATGAAGTCAAGTATTATGAGAAGGTATTACTTGAATGAGCAAGGTTCCCTGCTCCCTTCCTTTTGTCCCTTTCCTTTATTTCCTCCATTCCTCCCTCCCTTCATCCTTCTTCCCTCTCTCTTTTCCTTCCTTTCTACCTCCTCCCCTTTTTCCCTTCTTTCTTTCATGTCTAGTTTTCAGCCAATTATAAATCCTGGAGTACCAGCGAATCTCAAAGCCAAATGCATTTTGTTTTCTAGTCAAATCTAATTATGAAATTTCTTGTATTAAGTTCGTTATCTTCAAAAACAGGAAAAATACATTGGATTCTAATAACCATATTTTTTTAGCAATAGAAATCAAGATAGTTCTAATTTATAACTCTTCTATCAAAAGAGTGACTCAGAAAAGTTGAAACAGCCCTGCCCAGTGTAGCTCAGTTGGTTGATGCATCGTCTTGTAGACCAAAAGGTCATGGGTTCAAATCCTGGTCAGGGCACATACCCAGATTGTGGGTTCAATCTCTGGTCAGGGCATATATGAGAAAGCAACTAATGTTTCTCTTTCACATCAATGATGCTTCTCTTTCTCTCTTCCTCTGTCTCTCTAAGAGCAATGAAAATAATGTATTTGGATGAGGATTTTTTAAAAGGCAAAATAATGAGCAGCTAAAGTAGATTACTGCTATTCAGAATCAAGGTGTGGCTTTTGATGACTTTTAATAGAAAATCAGAGGAGGAAAATTACATTTTTATGCCTCTTAAAGTTATAGAAAGACATTATTTTTACAAATAGCTTGTCTCTAATCTTAAAGGACAGAATTCTGAAGAGAACTATTTGCATTCAAGGTTGTCTAAAAAATGAGCAATTGTCTTCTCATTCTTTTTAAAGATAATCATTTATTGGCTTCCTTATTAAAAGCAGAAAAGGGACAAGATTGTTTTCATTGAAACCAGATTACCACATTTTCTACATAGACAGTAGAAAAAGACAAGGGGATTTCTTACAGTTATTTCTTTTAAATTGATGGGTGTGGAGTGAGAAAAGCCACCAAGCATCGTCTAATGTTCTTTTCAAAAAAGATGATGAATAAAGATCTAAATATGCTCAGTGTCAACAATGATCATAAAAGAACTCTACATTTCTTTCAACATCTAAGAAGTAACAATAGTACTGCTAACACTGAAGAGAATATAGGGTTTAGAGAGTTTATCAATCTCCATTTTCTTTCAACTTCTGAGTAGAGTGGCTTGGCTCCTTTAACTTTGCTCCTAAAATAAGTGGAGGATTTATTTTGCCATCTTCCTTCGTAATGTAGGATCAGAATGACCGAAGCTATCGGATTGTCCGGACAGCTGCTAGGAACACGGATATCAAAGGTCTGAATCCTTTGACTTCCTATGTTTTCCACGTTCGAGCCAGAACAGCAGCTGGCTATGGAGACTTCAGTGAGCCCCTGGAGGTCACAACGAACACAGGTAACAAGTTCTGAGGTTCTTTTTACCATTTGGGGCAAGTGCTACTACAGTGGCATCGAAGGAGCTGTATGTAATTTTTGATTGGGCAAACATTTCGTTTCAGTGAACAATGCCTGTAATTTTGAAAACCTTGTGCTTTTTAGAGAAGTCTGTTTTCAGAATAATATTATCTGACCTGTTTTTTCATGTGGTTGAGAAAATGTAGTCTTTTCCCCCCTTGTTTTCAGCCTTCTATAAACCATGAGAAATGCGATTGTTAAATCAGTTGAGAGTTGCATAGCATTTTTACATTAAGATAGGAAATATTCCTCCTGAGGAGATTGGAGAAGAGGCCATTTTTTTCTTTTCTATTTGTTTCTGGGGACCTTTTTAAATTGTCAGAGCAGTTTTTTTTTATAAAGCCCTTTGGGATAAATATATCCAACTCTTTAAACATTGTGAGTTGGACCAACTGGTTGATTGAATCAAAAATGTTAACAGGGGGCAAACCCATCATAAACAGCTTACTTGACATATCTCCACCTCCCTAATTACTTGACTACTTGATAAGGAGGTGGTGGAGCAGAATTTTTGACACAACTTCTAGAAAGTAATTTTATTCACCCATTATTAAATGAAATAAGATTTTTTTAAAAAAAAAAAGAAGAAAAAGTACTCCAGAATTGAATCTGAAGGTGTCTGACAGACATTCTTTGGGATTATCCTCAAAGCCTTCAAGGAGGAAGCGGCCTTTGAGCTGGACAACAGTAGGCAGATTTTTGATAGATTTGGGAAGGTTGAGAGGGGGAAGAACATTCAAAATCTGCTTGTCCTTTCTGAAATTTCCCACTAAGGAATGCGTCATATTTTTATGTAAGTGTTAGAGCTGAGAGTAAAAAGGAAAAAAAGAAGGGGAAAGAAACCTGAGTGGTAATATTTACCACAGGCTTTAATAACAATCTTCTGGTTGAACTTCTTCATACAATTATAAAAAGAATGCCCTTGTCTCATTAAGGCTGCCTCAGAAAACGCGTTTGCATGAATACTTAACGAAGGGCAAAGAGGCTATAAGCATTCTGAGTGCCTTCAGAAATTTGAAACTTGTGACCCAGTCAGAAGTGCTACCTCTTAGGACCTGCCCAAAGGTGATCCTTGTGTGACTTCTTTGCCAGTGCCTTCCCGGATCATTGGAGATGGGGCCAACTCCACAGTCCTCCTCGTCTCGGTCTCTGGCAGTGTGGTGCTGGTGGTCATTCTCATCGCAGCTTTTGTCATCAGCAGGAGGTAAGCACTTAAGCCACTCACTGAACATCCCCCGCCTTCCCAGTTTTTATGAGGGAGCTTTTTGTCCCCTCCAAGCAAAGCAGAGGCTTTGATTAGCATTATAAACACAACATTTGCATCTCAAGTCCCCTTCTCTTTGCTTTGATCTCCCCACACCCCTCCTGGAGCTGCCGACTGTACCCTGGTGGCAGCTCTCAGAGTTGAGAGCCTGGAAAGACCCAACTAATTCCAGGAAACCAGGCTGAAAAGCAAGCCAGTGGGAGATTTCTAGATACTCTAAGCTGTAAGGTGTTACATTTATACGTCTCTTAAGCTTGGACTTACTGCCAAAGGCAAAAAAAGAAAAAGCCATATAAAACTTGGGACCAAAATCTGTGCTCTGCCATTTGTCAGCTAAATTACTTAACCTCTTTGAGTCTTTGTTTTCCTTTTAGAAAATGGGAATAATAATATCTGCCTCAAAGAGTTATTGATGGGAGAACTCTGATAGGCAAAGGAGATAACATGGTGCATAGTAGGGGCTTCAGCATTTCCAGACAATATCGTAAGCATAGCATTGTTCTTGGAAATAAATCTCAAAGAGTAGATTACTCATTCTCTATAGCTGTACAAACTGACTTGATACTTTAAAAACAATCTAGAAAAGAAAACTAAAAATGGTTTGGGAGCATATTCTTGTGAACCATCTCCTTATTAACGCTGCCGGGAGCCTTGGGAGGAATGGGCATGGGAGGGGGCAGCTGCTCGTCTGCATCATGTACCCACACCTGGGCCTTCCTTGTCCCCTGTGAGAGAAGCTGCTTCTTCTCGGACCTTCACCTCCGATCCCATCAGCTGTTTCACAAGGTGGGGCTTTTGGGTGGGAAACACAAAAAATGCAGAGCCTGAGCATGTCAAAATGATTCTCTTCAATCTAAACCTGTCATGTTATAGAAGAGGAAAATAATACTAAGGAAGACATAGCCCTTGTCCAGGGTCATCACGCTGCCCTAGTGGCAGGACTTCTGTGGGAGCCCCAGTAGCCATGCAGAGCTCGCAGGCCACTGTGGAATTATCGTCTCACTGCCTCTTCTGTTGGTGACCTCACTGATGTCACAAGTATGCCTCCGGCTATTTCCAAGGTCCTGGCAAGCCACCACGCCTTTCCCTCACTTTGGTGATAACATTATAATTAGGGTGATGACCGTATAGCTTACTCTGCCTGGATAAGGTCCCAGTTGTCACATGTATTTATTAATATCGTGTCTCCACCCTTACTCTCCAAAATGTCCTGATATATAGAGATCAATTATGGTCACTCTAACACACTTTGGAACAACTCCTCACGGTGTATGGGCACCTACATTTGTCAGTCTGTGAGTTCTTTTTTGTGTAAAGTCTATAACTAGGGGAGTTTGATCAGAGCAATGTGTCCTGTCTCGAAGAAGCTAAATCTACTACAAAGTCTCATCCTTGGTGCTATAATTCACACATATGTATATACGTATCCAATCCATTCTATGCAATGGTATATCTTGGACTTTGGAAACTTCAGCTGGCCTGGATAGAATTTGAATTTACAGTGTCTTCTTTTGTTGTTGTTGTTGTTGTTGTTGTTTGATTCCCCTAGCATTGATTTTGGAAGCCAATCAAGCTGGACCTCTTTCTTGTTCATTGTCATTTGATTTTGTGTGTGTGTGTATATGTGTGTGTGTGTATATACACACCTGCTAGGCACATTAACACTCGGGATGATATGCATTAATATATATATTCATCTGACAGTGGGAAACAGGGAGTCAGATGAAGGGGAATAGAAGTTACATGGACTTTTGCTTTCCTTATTACATATCACTGCATTGGAAAAATTTTGCAATGTCTATATATAACTTTTTTTTCACAAAATATAGATGTTTAAAAGTTTAAAAATAGAAAAAAACTTTATTAATTACCTTCACCTCCCAGAACTATATATTTGGCTGAAATCCAGCACCATGTGATGCTCAGAACCATTCGGGACAAACAGCACCTGTTTGTAGAAAGTGGGTCCCTTCTTGTGTTTCGACCTTTTCTCCAATGTTGGTTGGAAGCATTTTGTAGTTGTCGTCCAGCTTGCCTTTAATGTACATTTTTTTTTTAAAGAAACTTTAAGTTGCCATGAATATAGCAGTCAAACCCATGTAATTAGAAATAAGTCACCTCATTATGAGTTTCCCTCGGATGTTCTGCTTGAATGAAAAGAATGAAAATGTAATGCAGGAAGACAAGTTTATTAAAAGCCATAGCTCTAGAAAATAGCGTCACAAGCCTGATGACTTAATTTCCTCTCTGCTTTTATTGATCACTTTATTATTTAAGGCAGGATTGATAGCAGGATGCATCGGATTTCCAATTATGAGTCCCTACCTTAGAGAATTGAGCCTGTCGAGTTACCCAGCGATGATTCCTGTCCCTTCTTCCCCATTTAAAAAAGAAATGTCACTTCCCAAGGCTGATAAACACTGCTTGGTGATTGGTCTTCAATGGATCACTTTTTAGAAAATGAAATGTCAACCCCTTGCCCTCCTATTGATTCTGCTTTAGTGTTGGCCATAAAGCTGTCATGGGGAGGCTGCCTGGAGCCAGGTAGCTGACAGGCTCTGCCGGGGCTGGTGCACACTCAGCTGATTCTTCCTCACACGCTGGCCTGTGCTCTGTCATGTTCAACGGCAAATGTTAAAATGGGACAACAACGGGTGACGAGAGAGGAGACAGGCAGTGCGGATAAAAGTCGAGCCCATGCTTTTCGTGAGAGGACGTGTGAAAGGTGGCAAATGATACTCCCAAAATAATCTCGACACACTGCAGCCAGCAGTCCGGGAAAGCAACAGAGGAGACATCCTTGCCTGGAAAGCGATGGGGCTGCTTCTGGCTCCCTAGAGGCACAGAATGTTGATGGCGGGACAGTTGCTGGAGCCGGACTCCTTAGAGGGTGATTCTCCTCCACGGGAAGCCAACACTGCTGATGGCATGTGAGGTTTTAAAGAGGTAGATGGGCAGGGACCCACAGGTCCCTTTGAATACCTCAAAGAGAAAGGCTGTTTGGTGCTAATTGGTCCTTAAAGGAAGAGGAAAGAGCCTCAGGCTCACAGCTGGTGTCTTACTAGGTTTTTTTATTAATAGTAATTGTGTCATTTATGTCATCACATTTGCTTTACACTAAGAAGCCTGGGCTTCAGGCAAGACAGAGTAATCTTCACTTTTTTTCAATGAGAAGATCCACATTTTTCTTTTGGCAAACTTGGATGTGTAAACATTTTGGAATCCCAGTGACAGAGTTAAACTACTAAGTTTATAAACTTTATATATTTAAAATGATATGTTATACAAGGCACATTGAGCTCAATGTACTGTATGTTTTTACCACCTGCGTTATGTTAAGCAAATTAACTGACATTTTATATAGGCATCTTTGATCAGTGTCTTCCTCATGACTCGAGTAATATTTTAAGGATTCTGTCAGCTTTTTGGAGAAGACAGTTGTACTTGCTAAGTGGGCTGTTTAAGGTGCAGCTCTTCTTGTATCCATGGATGCTGTCCGTAGAAACTGTATGGCAAACCACATATGCTCATTCTCTTAGCAGACAGCATCATTTCCCACTTTCCTGTAGGTGCGTATTTGTAAGCTCTACCGTGGAACCACTTGATTGCCTTTTGAAGTGATATTTGAAAAGAGTCTTCACAGCAAATCATAAAATGTAATAAGATCATACACTTCAGGACTAATGATCAAATGTGTTAAATTTCTCTGATACGCCTCCCCCTTTATATTAATGATTTCATTGGGCTTCCTCCAGAAGCATCCCAAATAGCATTAATTCGGGTTGCTTTAGGCCAGTGCGTCTTCCCCAAATATTCCTTTATTGTTCAAGTATGAAAAACCCTTCTAAGAATGGACTAGAACACCAGATGATTCTCCCCTTTGTAAAGGACAGTTGGTAATCAGAGACAAGTATTGGCTGATAACAGGGCATAGGCTGCTTTGACGCTCACCTTGGATGATTGCTATTGATACTAGCTTTCCATTTATGTTAGGGTTATAAAGTACCCCTTTTACCTGAATTAAGAAAAAGAAGCAAATTAAAGACAAAAAATGGAGTGTATGACAAAATTTGTGAGGGAGCTTTACCAATGTTTCTGGTTTAAGAAACTCAAGTTCTAAGACTGGCTTCTTGTATATCAGGAACTGAGGACTGGAGAGGAGGTTAAACAGTGAACTGAACCAAAGGCATGCAGCTATTTAGTTGCCTGATCAGGACAGGGTTTCATCTCTCCTGATTTCCAATCCTGGCATAGATAGGTTATTTTAATGTCTTCTTAATTGAAAAATTTGACCTACATCAAAAGCTACCATTGACAGTTTTGTTGAACCAAATTTTTAAGAGTCTGCTCAGCCCTGTTGGTAATATTTGTAATCTATGAATTAATATGCAAGTCTAATGCATACTATAAAGTTAGAGATTGCAAGTTGGCTGTGTCTTCTTAGGAAGGTTAAGATTTTCCACGTTGAAGATAACTATTCACATAATGCTGAAACAGTTACCATTCAGTCTGCATGTGCCTTTCCCTGGCATCCTCATTGGAATATTATGATCACATAAGAATGAATACACTTAAATGGTAGCCTAAATTGGCTCCAATGAAGCCATGTAAATTCATACAATTAGGGGGCAGATGGTACTGCAGGAACATTTCTAAACAGACTTCGTGCAATCGCACGGTACAATTTCAACCACTTCAAAATGTTGCTCATGAAGAGCATTTAGACATCATTTGGTGCAAGAACCATGGTAGCTTAAGGTAGAAGAAAAAGAAGGATGGCGTCCATGGCTCCTCCTGGGTGATGCCACTGAATGCTGGAAAGGGTTCCCTGGAGCTGGGCTAGTTAATACCTTGCTTTATCTTCTCCCATCTGCACTTGAAGTGAATAAATTATTTACCTTTCACTAATTACTCAAATTAGTATTTTGGGGGTCAGGGAAGTTAGTATTTTAATAAAAGTGGGTTTCTTCTGAGCCTGTGTCCCCGTCCCCTCCACCATTTGGTTTGTTGTATTGAGGCTCCTCAAGGTGCCAGGAACAACACATTAGTTGGGAGGGCAGTGCTGGGGCTCATGCTGTTCCTCAACAATGTCCCTTAATACCCTTATTACGCCTCCCTTTGACAGAGGGAGGGCTTAGGTCACTGGCTTTCAAAGTTTCACCTGCAGAGGGGACCCCTTAATCTAACTCCTGCAGTTGAAAGATCCCATGTTTCCTTCTGGGGCATTCACTAACCCACCACTCCCCTCCTTGCCCTTTTTAAATCAGCTTGCCCACATCTCAATAATTAGAAAGTCTTCAACAAAGGTTTTCTTCTGGCATTCAGGTGATCTGCCTTGGATGTCAATCCTGAGTTAGCACATCTTTAGGCTGCATGCATTCCTCCAGGCTGGCTGACCCAGCAAGACGCTTCACTGGGCTTTCTTTCTTGGGGCTATAAAGGACACATTGTCCTATCCTGGGACAAGGAGAAAGGGTCATCAGGTGACAAAGGTAGCACAGGACTGAGGCATTTTAGTTTTCAAAGTATTATTAAAAAGCTAATAGGCTACAATTAGCCTTTGAACAATAATTCTAGTGTTCCTTTCTCAGTGTTCCCTGTCCTCTTGCAGGGTCTTCTCCAAGTCACACTCCAAAGTAAAGAAGTTTCCTTAAAGAAATACCTTCGTCTCTAATTTGATTCCTCCTCTATGTTTAGAAGTCTGAGGAAACGATGGACATGTCAGCCTTATAATTAATGATCCCTGCCATTTTGCATTTCCTCTGGCTTTGCACATATTTAATGAATGTGCTTGATATAAAACAGATAACCCCACCCCGGGGCAGCTTGAAGCCACTTGTTTCTCTTGGTGCATACATGCCAGAGTTTTTGATGAACCCAGTGACAATTTAAAGTTGGCACCAAAGCTTTCTTGCTCTATGCACTCCCCCTACCCCCTTTTTAAAGGAAAGAAATTCAAATCGGTATTGGAGACCTAAAGTGGTTTAAAAGATATACTTGTAATTTCAGATAATGCTTTTAGGAGCTCTGATAAGATACAATCTCTCAGGCTGGCAGGACCCTATCACACCCTTGGGACCTAGCCAGGCATAAATTGTTGTTTTCATAGTCCCTGACTTAACACGCTTACATTTCCTTTAAAAAGGGAAGGGTGGGGGAGGTTTGGAGGGCACTACATCTTTCTTACAAATGTTTAGTTGCAGGGTATTTAAACTTGTTTAGTTTCCTTGATGAAATAGAGGATTTTGAGAGCAGAGTAGAATACAATTTAAGTGGATTAACTGATCTAAAATGTAAAATCACTGCTAATTACGTCTCATGCCATCATATACCTTCATCCCCCCAGTGAGAGGTGTGTATGGTGGATCGGGATCAGGACAGGCACACTCCAGTGCTTGCTGAGAGGGACACACGTGGGTGAATCACTCGCTGCCTGCCCCTGTTCCCACATCTGTGCAGCGGGGACTGAGTGTGTGTCTGTCTGCCTGATGCTTTCATAGGGTTGTTGTGAAGATGCAGTGAAATAATAGATGTGAAGGCTGTTAAATGCAAAGTAAAAAGGCAAGCTGTTATTTGGGACTGAATTACACATGCTTTGCCAGTTAACTCTCGTAACTGGATCTCTGTTTACTAAGCTGCTTCCTGCTTTGCGACCAGTTAGGGAGGAGATGATATATGTGAGGAAAGCTCTTTGAAAAATTAAATGCAGTGTAAAAGTGCAAGGTATTATTATTTGCAAGGGAATTACAGACACGGAGGAACATCTGTGGGTTCTGAGGGTCTGACTGTGGAGCAGGCTCCTGCCTTGCCGACAAGGAGGAGAGGAATGTGGGTGAGAAGCTCGGAACACGGGGCTGTGACGAGCGGCCACCCCCTCGCACTGCATGGCTCCTGCGGGTTCTGTGTTCTCTTCACGTGACCATTAGGCCTTCTCTACTTGTCCACTGTCAGGCGCTCAGTTGCTGCATTCCGACAGGACCACACTGGCCTTCAGGGAACATTCTGTCAACTAAGAACCTCAGTTTTCTCATATATAGCAGTCTCAGCTGATCTCTTTAAAGCCCCGATAAAATATAAGACGATAATAAACTCCAATGTCAACTTGACATTTCTGACAGAAACAAATGTACACATTGTATTCACTAATTTAGTTTCATCTTCCCAAAGTTTAGAGAGATGTAATACCAACTGAGTTAATTTTGTGTGTGTGTGGAAGATTGTATTTATTTATTTAGAGAGAAAGGAAAGGAGGGAGAAAGAAAGGGAGAGAAACATTGATGTGTGAGAGAAACATTGACTGATTGCCTCTTGCATGCCTCCAGCTAGGGACCTGGCCCACAACCCAGGCATGTGCCCTGAGTGGGAATCGAACTGGCAACCTTTTAGTCTGCAGGCTGGCACTCAAGTCCACTAAGCCACACCAGCCAGGGCTGATTTTCTGATTCACTACCTGATATTTTATACACACATATATGCATATACATATATACACACACATACATATATAATGTATTAAGATTACTGGTTCAAGATTTATATATAGTCAAGGTTTCTGATTTCCAAGACTTTATAGCAAAACCAGATCTCACTCTTAGAGGATTATTTGGGTCAGAATGAATGCCAACTGCAAGACTGGACACTATTTTTTTTTTTTTTGAAAGAGAATTAAACTACAAATGGAAGTTCCTTATTTTCATGTTTTCAAGTTTTCTACAAACTCTTGAGGGATATAATCCAGTACAAAGCAAATATTTACTCTTGAAATTTCCATTAATAGTTTAGGGTTTGGATTACCCTTCAAATTGAGGAGATTCCCTTCCATGTGAATCCAACACTCAATTGTATGCAGCAACTGAAACCAATAACCACAAAACCATTGTTTTAAGAATACCATATAATAGGATAATGAGCTACCTATCACATACTGGACCTCATTGCGATTTGATTTATCCAGCGTTCACCCATGGAAACTTGTTTTAATTTAGAATACATGTAGGAAAATTAATCAATACATTTATAATCTATCTTCAATAATATGAATTTATTTTGGGGATTTGAAATTATAATTACATTATACAATCTTTGCTTTATCCCCTCAATTTAATAGAGTAGTTAAGAGCAGAGACTTGGCACTCTGGTGCTTGTACTTGAAACAATTCTTCAGTACTGAGATGGCAGGTTATTCACCTTGTGAGTTCACCTCCCGTAAACCTCAGTTTTCTCATCTGTGAAATGTGCATTAGTGTATCTGCCTGACTTACATTATGGTAGCAAAAACTTATCTTATGGTTTTCAGATTTTAAGAATATTTTTTTTAATTTTTTTAATAGACGGAGTAAATACAGTAAAGCCAAGCAAGAAGCAGATGAAGAAAAACATTTGAATCAAGGTACAAAAACTTGATTAAAAGTAATTTTAGTTTTAGAGCATGTCTTCTGTTTTCAGTTTTGAAATGTCTAAATAATATTCACATGGCTATTCATATTCTAGTCCTTTTATGGAATTATCCAGATATTGTACTTCAAGGTTATCACGCTGAAATAGGTGATTGGGGATTTTTGAAAGTGAGATTAAAGATGGGGATTGGGGGAATTCTTTTAGATTTTGTTTTCTTTTCTTTTATCCTTCTTCCTGAAAAGGTATTGGTCTACCTGGCTCATTTTTGTAGCTGTGAGGCAAGATCTAACAGATAAAAAATTTTACTTTCTTCATATTAGAAGGTAAAATATATAGAGAGAAGGAATACGAAATTGAAATTTCATTGCTCTGCCTACGAAAATAAGTAGAATTCAAGACCAACAGTATTTCTTTAGTGGATCCTGTTTTGGTTTTTGTTTTTAATCCAAACGGGGTCAAAGAATGAACTCAGAGAATTGGCTCTATAATGACTTGAGCAAGAGAGAAGACTCTTAAGTAGACAGAGTTTGAAAGCTCCTTAGGAACACTGTTCAGCAAGAATTTTTGAGATGATGGCCCCATGGTCTCCTTCTGCACTGCCCAATATATCAGCCAACGGCCACGTGGACTCCTGAATACTTGAAACATAGCTAGTGTGAATGAGGGAGTAAATTTCAAATTCTATTGAATTTTAACTAATTTACATTTAAATAGCAACATGTGGCTCATAGGCACCCTATTAGACAACGCAGGGAGGTAAAAGGAAGAGAGAGTCTAGGGGTAGGAAGGATAATATTGAGAAAAATGAGAAAGATTTTCTTGGGTAGAGCATAGGAAGTGATGGAGGACATGGAGTGCCTGACGGCTCTTTATTTGTTCACTTTGTTTCCTTTCTAAAACCGTTCTTTTTAATTTGCATGATGTATATATTTTTAAAAACAAAAATGTCATTTTTTCATTGTGATGAAGACAAGACTGACAAAGCCTGGAAAATCAAAGGGATTGGGCCATTCAATGTCTTAGATCCTCTCTGTGCCCCAAAGCCCCAGGAGCTCAGGCAGGGAAAGGAGAGGTGTGAGTGCTGGTAGAGGGTTCCTAGTGATTACGAGTGCCTCTCTGGGCTGCTGCTCCAGAGTCCCTTTCTGAATTTAGTTTGCAAGTGACTGTGGGGTATGGCTGAATACACTTCCTGGTATTCAAACCAAACCATTCACCGTTAGGCTACATTTCATCTGCTAAAGCTTCCTGATGAACTTCAATGACTTTACTTTATCCCAAAACAGAATAAAAGTTGAGATCCAACACAGAAGCTATGTTCCCAAGTCAATTAGCAGATCTTATTCCTCTTGTCCATTTTAACCTAGGTTTAATCTTAGTTTATTAGTGGTCGGTCACATATTAATTGGTCCAGATATTGGGTAAAAGGTGGCACCATGTAGACAGGGCAGTTGAAAAAGAAAGCTTTTATTATCTTTCATAAAGGAGGATGGCTGGAAAGGTGGGTAGGACATGAACAACTGATCAGGACAGCAATACTCAGAGCGAATACACTCCCAATTTCCTTCTTCATTTTCTCCATTGGATGAGTGGTTTATTAAAAATTTGTCCTTGAAGTGCGAAGATACTCCACGTCAGAAGTCAGTACAGCTGCAGCCTCTTCAGTAGCTAACAATTCTTTGTTTACCCACTAAGGAAAACCAGAGCAAGAATTTAAACATTCTCACACATCTACGCTAAGTATTTTTCTCATTCTGAAGAAAACTCTTCCTGTGCTAAGTATTTTTAGACTTACTTAAGACAACTTAAGTTTATTCGTGGCTCCTGAGAAGTGTTTGGTCATCCTCTCATGTGTTTATTATGTAGGTGTTAGAACTTATGTGGATCCCTTTACATATGAAGATCCCAACCAAGCAGTTCGAGAATTTGCCAAAGAAATTGACGCATCCTGCATTAAGATTGAAAAGGTCATAGGAGTTGGTAAGTGTCTGAGTATCTGTCTAATAAATGTATTTTCTTTGTGGATATTAAATCTCTATATGTGATTATATCAGTGTGTATGAGTATATTGTATGTCTCTGTATATATGTAAATATCTGTACATAAAATTTCCTTGCTCTATGAAACACTAATTATGTTGCCTGGCTTGTAATAAGCAGTCAACAAATGTTTGCTATTACTCTTTCATCTTGCCTGTGATCCTGGTCCATAATCAATTCTTTTTCTCTCCCAAAGGTGAATTTGGTGAAGTTTGCAGTGGGCGTCTCAAAGTGCCTGGCAAGCGAGAGATCTGTGTGGCCATTAAGACGCTGAAAGCTGGTTATACAGACAAACAGAGGAGAGACTTCCTGAGTGAGGCCAGCATCATGGGACAGTTTGACCACCCGAATATAATTCACTTGGAAGGCGTCGTCACCAAATGTATGCGGGTCACTCCCTTTACAAAGCCAAGTTAGAAGTTACTGGCAAATTAAACACACATTTTCTTTCCAGGGAAATGACAGATGGAGCAGACCCACTGATTGCTAATAGGAGGAAATCAGTGCAGGACATGTCATTAATCTTGTAGTCAGCTCTAAAGGGGTCTATGGTTTAGGCTGATACCACTCTTTCCAAGGCAGCTTGTGTGAGATTTTAGGGAAATTAATATTGCAGGTTTTTGGTATGCCTCGCCATCTTTCAAATCTTTGCTAGACCCAACTGATTGTCACAGGGTAGGCGCAAGCAGATGGTAAGCAAAATAAATTGTAAGTACTTTTTACATAAAGCACAACACAACCTCGCCACACCTAGTGCTGGAGGCTTCCGTTCCAGATGCAGGGAGGGGATCTTGGGAATCTTTATTAAATGGGAGATTTGCTTGTCTGCTCTCCCTGATTTATGGCGGCTGCAGTTCAGCACCCAGTTGCAGTAACACCTGGTTGAACTTTCCTTTTTTAGTCCATTAGTGTTCCCTGAGCCTGTGAACCACGCTTCAGTTAAAATACAACACAGCTCAACAGATGTATTTTACAAAGCAAACCCTGAATGTGTTGGGAAGGCTGGCTAAGACCAACTTATAAAATGCCACATGGACAGTGCAGCTGAAGTGGTTATTACTGAAGGTGGCTCTGTTCCAGGAGCCCTAGTACCTCCTACAGTTCATGCAGTCAAGGGTCTTGTAAGCCTGGGGCTATGTCTCCAGGAAGCCGAGGTGCCTCTTAGCAGTTTGAGGTGCCTGTGAAATGCATCCTCAGACAATGGTACAGAGGGACTGCTCCAGTAGGTGAAGGGGAGAAGGAAGTGTAGGTTAAAGATTAAACTTTGGACATAAGACCTGGGGCAGAGGGGGAAGTAAGACACAAGGCATAAAGCCTTTAAGAGAAAATGAGGTTACTAAAAAGTGAGAAAGTATACACCAGTTCAGAGGTCCCCAAACTTAAACCTGCAGCAGAATCCTGGGAAATTCTCAAAACAGTTTCCTGAACCTCATCCTCATAGGTTTGATTCAGCAGGTGGGGTGAGGTCCATGTGTTCAAATTTCAGGCTCGAAGGTAAGCCAAAAGTGCATGCAGTTCCCGGACCACGCTAGGAGAACCTTCAGTGGGCCTAGAGACCAAAGACTTACACATAACTCTACTGCTAGTTGAACATGTGGCCTTGACTTGTTGCTCGATATTTCAGTCTCCTCACCTGTAAAATATAGATAAAAATAGAACTTGCCTTACAAGGTTATTTTGGATGAATTAGTCAGCATATTTAGCATAATGGTTGGCACATTAAGAAAAAAAACAAAAACAAACCTCTTGCATGTTAACTGGTGCTACTATGTCTTAAGAAGTATATCTTTCCTCATCTTCAGAATTCTTCAAAAAAAAAAAAGGAACTTTAGTGTGAAGGATATATAATTTTTCCACCTCAGGTGAAGGCTATAATTAGCATAGAATAGCTCTATTTGCTTTTTAAGATTGGTTTTACAGACAGGATATTTTTCTGTTGCCTGTGGCCTTTGGGCCTGCCCAGGGTCCTTCACTACTTTAATTAAAAGATAACATTCTGTTTAAATACTTCTGCAGGTCCAGTTTCTCAAAAGGAGGCTCTGTTCAGCGTTGGGTATTTTTCCTGCCACAGACAGTGATTTTCACAGCACCTCTGTAGAAGAGAGGAGAAACAGGGGATCTTTGTGTGAAAGTCCCACTGCGCCTCTAAAACCCACAGCTATTACAGCTGTAACTGTTATAAACGACTGGGTGCATTTGCATAATGCAGTTGTCACTGAATTAAAATGATTTAAAATTTCCACCAGAGGAACTGTCCCCTCCCCCTCCCTCTCCCCTGCCCACTGCACCCCTACCCCAGCCTGTTCCAGAAAAGGAACCGCCCCCCTCCACGAGCCCAGCGTAGGCCCATTTTATAAGCCCCTTTGCTTCTGGAGACATTCATCTTTATTTCTCTTGTAGAGCTCATAAAGATTCTGACAAATGGATACTGTTAATAAGCAGAGAACGGAATGCAGAAAAATCGTGAAGATGGTGCCAACAGTCGGACTAGGGAGGTGTGAGGGTGCAAAGGTGGACTGGAAGAGTGTGAATTCATTACCAGCAGTTACTTGAGTAACTTTTTAAATTGACAAGGAGACTATAAATTCTCTCCACTCCCCCCACCCCGTCTTTTGGATCCTCTACTCTCTTCCCCACACCTCCAGAGGGGCTGGTGAAATGGAAGTAGGTGTTAATGCACCGCCAAGAGAGCCACCCTTCCTCATGAGTTGACAAAGTACCTTTTGATTGAGACAGGTTAATTAAAACTCATTTAGAGGCATTTGTTCTGTCTGGAGGACTGTGGCCGCAGATGGAGAGAGTGACTGAATCGAAGGACTAAGAGCTTCTTCCTGTTTGCGGGGACAGAGGGGCATGGGGACCGTTCCCGCAGCCCAGGGCAGAGACTGGAGGTGGTCTCCCTCCTCCTTCGGTCTACACCGAGACTCCCGCTTTCCCTGCCAGCTTTCATTCCTCGCTTGACAATAAAATCGCCGTGGGGTTGATTTCCAATCCAGAATTTTTGCTTTGGAAAGATTTCTAAGACAGGACACTGAAAAAATGCCATCAAAAATTGATAAATTGCACTTTGTTGAATTTAAAAATGTCTGCTCTTTAAAATGTTTGCCCTTGGAACAAAGACAAATGTCCTTTCCCCCACACCACAACAGAGTATTTTGACAGGGGTTCGGGTTGGGAAATGTATCAGTTTAGAATAATTTGGGGGGAAGGGGCTCTTCAGCAGTGATATATCCCAGCCCG
Organism: Pteronotus mesoamericanus; assembly: GCF_021234165.1. Taxonomy (NCBI): domain Eukaryota; kingdom Metazoa; phylum Chordata; class Mammalia; order Chiroptera; family Mormoopidae; genus Pteronotus; species Pteronotus mesoamericanus. The sequence goes on from NW_026555277.1 coordinate 6,527,832, forward strand.
TGTTCCCTAAGTCCAAATAGTCGACAATTAACAGAAAGTGTGAATATTTTTTATTTATTTTCAAACTAACATTTTATTTTCCTCCCAGGGAATCTTTTATGTTCTTTGCTCTAACCCTTCCCTTAGTATAATATTGAGAATTTACACGCCGCCCTTCCCTCATACCCCCCTCCCCAAATCCCCTTCAGAAAAAAGGAATTTCAGACCTTGAGTCCACTGCCAGTGACTAAGAAACTAAAGAATGGTTCTTATTTCCTAGGTCCTCAGAAAGAAAACTGAAGTGAAATAAAAGTGGTATTTCCTCCACTTTCCCCAAACCTGAAAATCATTATAATTTCTTTGCTGAAAGAAAGAAAGATGGAAGGAAGGAAGGAAGGAAGGGAGGGAGGGAGGGAGGGAGGGAGGAAGGAAGGAAGGAAGGAAGGAGTGGGGAACAAGAATGTTCTAGCTCTGAATTAAGATTGCAGTCTAGGATGAAACAATACAATAAACCTTTTCTGTGATGTTGCTGTTGCTGCTGAAGTTGGTGGCTTAAGGAAACAAATAGAATACATTTATTTATTGAAAGGAAAAGGGGAGAGAAAGGATATAGCCCTTAATCTGGGCAAGACAAGGAAAGAAAATAATTTTCATGCTTGAGCTTTAAGATGTGTCTGAGCAATGAAGTAGTCAACATAGCGACTGTTTCCTGAAACTCAGGTTTCTCCAAATAGGTAAAAAAAAGCTTTGCCCGTCCATGGATTCAACAGTACAAGTGGTTCTTCTGGGGATAAAATGAATGAATTATCCTAAAGATTTTTTTTTTCCGCCTTAAAACAGGCCTGCGCATTTATCGTCTTCCCCTTCTGCTTGAGAGAGCAATCATCCATTCACGTGCTCCCCCAATACTGGAGGCCGCTTTAGTTACAGGCCTTGTCAACAAGCCATGCAAAGGGTTAACCTTCCAGATGGAATTTAAACCTACTCGTCTTTTTAATATTTCATTCCTAGCTCCCCACAGCTGAGACATAAGCTTGGCTTGTTTTAATTAAATTAGATCACACAAGACAGGTGTCTTGGCAATAAAATTGTGCGTAGCCCATTTTTATCTCCTCCACTGCAATGCTCATCAAGGGTTTGTGTTTTTCTTTCTGAAAACTCTAGGTAAACCAGTGATGATCATAACAGAGTACATGGAGAATGGCTCCTTGGATGCATTCCTCAGGGTACGTGGCTGCTCTATATTAAACCCAAGAATGTGGGTATTTAGAAAACTAATAGACCCTTCACATCTGTTCTACTTGGTGGTATTTTTTAATGGGGCAAAGGAAGAAAAAGAGAAATAGAGAATGATGTAATTTTTAAAAACCGTTAAATAATCCATGTTCAACTGGGGTAGGATTTGATTTATTCTTGTATTGTGGGGCTGTTTGAACCATAGATTCATTATAGTTGGATAATTTCCATCTATCACAGGAAGCAAATACAACTTCTTAGATATACTCACTTTACTAGTGAATTAATGACTTTGGTCAAAAAGGCCCGGAAATAATGTTGAGTTGGATTGCATACCGGATACAGATATCAAAAAAGATCCCAGTCATAAAGGCTCGGTGAAAATTAATTTGGTCTAATGCTAATGAGATTGTTCCTTGCTCCTTTCCTATGCAGAAGAATGACGGCAGATTTACAGTCATTCAGCTGGTGGGCATGCTTCGTGGCATTGGGTCTGGGATGAAATATTTATCTGATATGAGCTATGTGCATCGAGATCTGGCTGCACGGAACATTCTGGTAAATAGCAACTTGGTCTGCAAAGTGTCTGATTTTGGCATGTCCCGAGTGCTTGAGGATGATCCGGAAGCAGCTTACACCACAAGGGTAAGTTCTCAGTTTTGCCTCTAAAACTGTTCCTCTATTCTTATTTTGATGCTTAAGCTCTTTGTGATTTTACAAGTTTCCCCATCCTTAAGACTCTCTTCATACCCATGCATCCATTTTTGAACCATGTTTCCTAGACAGGGATTTTGAAACAGCTTCTATGTGTGTGACTTTGCACTTTACAAAGCCACAAAGTGGAACTTCACTTACTGTATTTTTTTTGTATTTAATTTTTCTTCCTTTCACTCCCTGCTTCTCTCCATCTCTCTATCCTTCCCTCCTTTCTTTCCTTCCTTCTTTTCTATTTGTTTTAGATTTTTTTATTTGGTTCATTTTTATTATTAATATTGATATTATTTTAAACAAGACAAACAGTGTTTCTGGTTGGTTGGTTTCCGACTCTGAGAGTGTATATACAGGATTTATAAAACATTTACTCTGTGCGAGGTTTTCTAGTATCTAATGGCTTTCATTTTACTGCTGGTAGATAAGCCAGGATTAAGGCACAGTTAAGAGTTATCAGTATCCAGTTAATGGCTATGCTATCTTGGCTGGACCATGGGAATATAAGATACTAATGGAATAAACACAGAATCATAAAAATTATTGGCCATTAGGGCTGACACGGTTAAAATCAACATGAAGGAGACAGTTACCAGCCATTTAATGCTTACCATTTTGTATGTGCAATCCTGAGCATTGGCTTTTTTGTTTGTTTGTTTGTTTGTTTGTTTTTCTTGTAGTGTTAAGTTTCTTTGGCTCTAGTTTTAATTCATACACGTATCCTCTTTTGAATCTCAAATGCTTTCATTTAGGAAAGAATACATCTTTATGAATGCCAGAGATCTTTTATTTTGTCCCAGTGATTAGAAAGAGACAAGTTAAAGGAGACTTCTTAAATGATGCATTTACGTAGATAAAACCTTAGCCAAATATTTAAGGAAGGCAGAGGCGACACAAACGTTCTTCTGTATGTGATACGTATAAATGTGATAACACTGGGTTTTCAGAGTAAATTATACTGAATCACTGCAATTTCTAGTACAATATATTGTCCGTTTTAGTAGCCCTAACAAAGCAAACTTTTAAATGATGTCTTCTTGAACTGCTTTAGGGTCTGAATTCAATTTGAATTAATTTCCCCAGATGGAACCCTAAAAAAATTTGAAACTCAATTAAAACAAAAGATATTTGAAGAGGAAAAACCATTATCAACTTTTCCTGGGTCTTAGTCAGTTGCTTTATCAATTTTGCGGGGAGTGGGGCAGGGTTGGTACGTGTGTTTCGATGTGTTTTGTTCTTCACTTTATTAAAGTCAATAATGGCTCTAGCAGCTACCATTATTTGGCTGCCTCCAAGAGTCTGTTTAGTGTATTATCTTCTAGTTATGTTGGGCATGTTTCTCATGCCTTTGTGCTGCTGGGTGACAAAATTTAACAAGAAGTCAGAGTGAGTATCAGCTGTACCTCCATTGATATACCGTGGTGAACACAACTATCTTGTAAAACTTGAGATTCTTTCTCTTCTGCAATATTGCCCTAAGCAGAGCTCAGATAATAGGTAGACTTTTAAAAAATAATTAAACGGATTACTTGTTCACTTCCCTGAGACGAAAGAAAACATCTAAGGAGAACTGTTTTTACCCGGAAGACTTTAGTTACAATAAACAAGTCTCCTGTTGTTGTTTGGAGAGCTATCTCAGGAATGCTTTTGTCCTGCTTGGGAAACAGCGACAACATTCCGAAACTAACGTGGCACATCAGCAAAGTACTTAGGGAATAACTTATGGCTCAAATGTTCATAGGGTGGCAAGATTCCTATCCGGTGGACTGCACCAGAAGCAATTGCCTATCGTAAATTCACATCAGCAAGTGATGTATGGAGCTACGGAATCGTCATGTGGGAAGTGATGTCGTATGGAGAGAGACCCTATTGGGATATGTCCAATCAAGACGTGAGTCTCCATGTTCTGCAATATATGCCTTTGCATTGAGATTCAGGATGTTTTGCATTAGCGTATGACGGAGTGCACGTTGAGCTTGAAATAATGCATTGAACTCAGGATTCTGAGTACAGATGTGTCTAGTAATGTAGTTAAACCTTATAGTGGTTGATTTCAAGAACCAAAATTACATAGCCTAAATGTTATAGTACGGAAATAGATTAGATAGATAGACAGATACATGGATTAGTGACATGGAACAATATTTTAACTGGGGTGGCTGTCAAACTTGTACTGAAATAAAATTAAACTTTGAATTTAAGAAAATGCAAGGATATATGAAAAACACACATTTCACATCTGATAAAACTGACATGAAAGGTTTATTGGAAGAAAACTAGTGAATATTTTAAAGCTGACAGAGTTGTAATTAGAGCTTGCCCCTGGAGGACTCTAAAATAAAGCTTCACTAAATGACCCTTTGTAAATTATGCACATCCCTTTAAATGTACCATCTGGACTACTTCGTAAGGGAGTATCCACAATGCCTGCAATTTCAGAAAAGCATTCAATAATGACACTAATAAGATTCCAGAGTAATAGAATTTAATTACAAACATCTCCAGTAAGAAAGGACGGGGGGCGTGTGGGGGCCCTAGACCAGTGGGTCTTCCTAGAACACTTACTAGCTAATTCAGGAAAGGTTTTAGTTCTGGAAGGGTTGGAAATCAGATCACAATAAAATGTATGTTCTTTGAACTTCTAAAAATTTTATATATATGAGGTAGAAAATTAGCATAAAGTGTCTACCAATGCAGGTATATTCAGTTTATATTTTAGGAAAAAAAATCACCTTTTAAAAAAATTATCTGTGACGTGGAATATTACCTGACCATCTGTTATGCCCTGAAACACAGGGACTTGCGAAGCCTTGACAATTCAATGAAGAACCTTACATACTTAAGACATAACGTGCTTGTAGACTTATCAATAAAAGAGTGTTCAGAGCAGTAGAGAAGCTAATGAACTCCATGTCTTGTGGGGCAAAAAGAATTCTCTAACCAGATTAAGAGGAATGATTATGTTGACATTGGATTATCTGTAAATTGTAAAGGAAGGTTCATAGCAGATGGAGGAATGATAGCAGCTAGCATAGCTGATAGATAATTACAAGCTGGAAAAGACTGTACATGTGAATGGTGTATAATCTATTGTCTGATGTGCTGCGCAGACACCTTCAAGTGCCTTTCTTGTAGCAACATTTGTTTTTGAGTTAGAGATTTTCAGAGGGACAAGGACAAGTAACCTAAATGAACAAGTAGTATGTGTATTCATTTATTTAATTATCTTACAATTAAACTTTATTTTAGTTGAGAGTCATGGTCTAGTGCTCATAACAGCAGATTAACTAAAGATTTTGTTAGTTTCCCTGCCCTAAATCTTTTCAGACCTGTAGTTTTCATAGTTTCTATATTATATTAAAATCATTTTGGTTGTTTTAAATTTTCAGTTGTCTGGCTTTATCTACGAAAAAGCATCTGAAGCATTTCTGTCCCACAAATCATATTGATCTTGCATTCATGTGTATTTGTCTTGGTGTTGGGTTCTGTGTAGAACAGGAATCAATAGGAAATGTAACTGCAGAATCACTTTCATGAGTAGAATTCATTTGGCATACAGTGAATGAGTCAATGTAACTGTTGAAAATATGTCAAACTTATCAAGATATTTTTTGGTTTTAATCCTCTCCCTCCCCTCAGGCCCCCTCCAAAGAAAACCATTCAGCAGTAAACTGAGAAAATATGCTTTGTTAACCCATAAGCTGTCTTCCAGGTTGGCAGTGGGGAGGGAGCTAATGAAAGAGTAGTAAGCAGTCAGAGGGGTTATAACAAATTGTATTACCCTGGCATTAGCCCAATGTTGCTTGGATTGTCATCAATTCAATATAAAGAGTTTTCATCAAGTCTAGAGTCAACACCCTGTACCTGGAAGGATAAAAGAAAGTGAGAAGATCAAGCTGACCTAATGTGATTACCAGAAACAAATAGAACCATGTTCAGTGAGGTAGCATATAGAAAGAAGTCCACTTTAGAAGGAGAAGTAAATTAATACTAATAAAACAGGATGTTGGCAAAAATTCGTGGGACAAAAAGGACCACAGGGCTTAATAAACCACAAGATGGTTGTTAAGCTTAAACACCGTGCTGCTTAAAAAGACAAGTCATACTGGTACATAGAAATTGGACCCAACTGAACTGACCATTTTGTGTTCAAAGGCTAATTATTCAGCACTAAATAGGTGAATCCAATGTGGTCATTGAGACAGCTATGGCCACTGGTTGTTTTGCTGGCAACTATAGTTTTTAAAACAAATACAACTTTTAAAAAAATCCCCAAACAAGTAAAATCACCTCCCGAATCTCATAGGATACCCATAAACAAAGTTTATGAGTAGCCAAGAAATTATGAAGTAATTCCCCTCTTTAAATTTGGCATGAGTCACGCTGTATTGCATTACTGGGATTTATGCCATAGAGAAGGGGGGGCGTTAGAGAAAAGTCAATAAGAAAAATACTGTAATACCTGTGAAGACAGATTAGAAAAATTAGAATTGGAAGAAAGACTGTTGAATGGTTTATTTCTGTCTTATTAGGCACCCTGGGTAGTAAGACAATTACCTCCTACCATTTGAACTTTTTTCCTTAGATGTGTCAGGGTTGGTCCCCTTTAAAATATAAATGCCCTGAAAGAAGAGTAAAAATATTTTTGCTATTACTTTTTTAAAAAATCTACTTAGTAATATAACACCCTTAAAATGATTAAGTGGCAGCCAACTGAGATGGAGAGAGAGATAGATACAAAATTGGCATATTGGTGCATTTTGGTCTCCCAAAAGTAGAAGTGGCCGGGCATCTAGAAAGACTGAGGAATGTGCCAGTTCAGAGGTTGGCAGGGTTTTTTGGATGGGGAGGTCTCAGAGGTAGTCTCCAGTTTTGACCCATTCGCTGTCTGAGCAAGAAGGCACAGGTTTAAAATGATGTGAAGGGACTTCCATTTTGGAGGCAACTATAATGCTTCCTAAAGAAGGTCATTAACAAGGTCATGATCTCTTTTGACTAAGAGTTTTTAGCAGATGCTGAGTAACAGAATGGGGAGAGTCATTGCAGTGTGATTTCTGAGGGTCGAGCCAACACCATATTGTTGCTCTGACTGGGTTTTAATCACTGGAACATGGATGGAGCTTCACTTTCGAGTTTCACGTTGGCATGGGCTGCCATTTGAGAGCGCCTCACAGCAACAGGCCTACCCTGTTGCCAGTGATATGCAGGTTCAGCTTGGCTTCTGTGAAGAAACTGGAGGTGTTCCCATGTTCACACTCACTGGCAGTTTAATGTGCAGAGAACTTGCTGATCAGGATGGTGAACCACTAACAACAGCTTGCCAGGCAGCTTAACATACTCTGTTTCCTTCAATAGGTGATTAAAGCCATTGAGGAAGGCTATCGGCTCCCCCCTCCAATGGACTGCCCCATTGCACTCCACCAGCTGATGCTAGACTGCTGGCAGAAGGAGAGGAGTGACAGGCCTAAATTTGGGCAGATTGTCAACATGTTGGACAAACTCATTCGCAACCCCAGTAGCTTGAAGAGGACGGGGACCGAAAGCTCCAGGTGAGCCATGCTTACTTAACAGTGATGTATGAAAGAATGCATTAGAGATGGCAGGCCAGGGTGACTCATGTTGATTCCTGCCTTTTAGTCAGAGGGCGCTTCGTAGCTCTCTGCAGCCTGGGTGGTTTCTTGGTTATTGGAGTATTTGTGGAAATTCTCTTCATCATTTTGAAGAGCCAAATACCTGTCAGGCCTCAGGGAATAGTAAGAAAAACAAAATTTTCCTGAAAAAGAAAATAAAACAAAGTTAAAGTGCTTATTTCATGACGCTGGACCTGAAAAGTTAGGAAGAGGGATGAATGTACTTTTGGAAGACATTTAGGTTACCAGATGCTATATTTTGAAAAGGGAAAGGGCATTGGGTTTGTAAAAAGAAAGGATTAGAGGACAGCTCTTTATGCACTGCAATTTTCAGTTGACTTATAAAGTATTGATTTTTGCAAGAGATGCATTAGGCTTCAGTCCTTCAAGTTTCTCTTGTCTGAGTCTTTCAAGAGAAGCAGAAGACAAGACCAAGATAAAAACCGATCAAGATATAAAGCAGGCAGACGAATGTTTGAGAAGGGTTTTAGAACTGGAGTGATTGAACCACCTGTAAAAGTTGTCGTTGTTTCATTGGGAAGAGTAAAACGAAGTGTATCAGTCCAGAAAGAAGATAAAAGATACTGTAAGTTCTATAGTTCAGTAGGAACTTTTCTTCAGAGAGGCTGAGCTTTAATGGCTTTAGGTTCAAGATACCTAGATACCAGTTCCATTGCAAAAGGTACAGGCCATCGTTATCAGTTATGTGATTTAAGAGGACAGGCGTAGTACGACCAGGCGATTGAGGCTTGCATGAGGTGAGGCATCGACTCATCCCCAAATCTGCACTTCTCAAAGTCACCTCTTCCATCATGACCTTGAGTTAAAAACAGGAGGCTGTTTTTCCCATGCTATGCAAACCCTTTCTGTTGGCCAGAACTGAGATGTTTTCCCCTAGTCTGTCTCCTGAAAACCTAGCCTAAAGGTTGCACACAAGAAAAACCACACTTATTATAAAAAAGAATTTGGAGCAAACAGCAGAGGTACCTTCTGTTCTCTTTCAGGCTTTCAGATTCCTTGGCCACTATACAAAGGGTTTAATGGTCAGCATTTCTGCAATAACATTGGGCTGAATTCACACGTTACTCCTGCCACTTGGCAGCTATGTGACCTAAAAAAAAAAAAAAAAAAAATTAACATTTCTCGGTTAGTTTCTGTTCTTCTGTTCCCTGAGATGGTGAAAATAGATGGCTCTCAAGCCAGATTTCCATGTAGCTGACTTCTTTGATTCCAATGTAAATCTCCAGCTTCTACCTCTCCAGCTCCAGATCCCATGTGTTGTTCCTGAGACTCCTGAGGCCTGTGTCATGGTGTTCCTACAAAGAGTTCAAAGACTTCTAGAACAAGCTTGAGAATATTCCTTAGGGTTAAGTGATATGGAGTTAGGAATATTTCCATTCTAAGGTCATTTTGACTTTCTCAGATACCTAGGGTTTACACATTGCCTATTAATGTTCTTGGCTTAAAGTTAGAAGTAAATGCAAACAGTTGTTCCTTGTTTAATAATGAATATTTGAATTGGTCAATATTCAATATTCTATTTCTAATGTCTGAAATTCTATGTGGTAATATTTGCTATTGACTCAAAATTGGGGGAAGAATTAAATCTTGACTATTCTTACAATAAAAATCTGCAGAATTTTCCTTAGAAAATTGGATATAATTGAAATAATGGACATAAAAGAAAGGTCACAAAAGCCAGCTATTTGGGCACAAAACTAACTGATAAAAACAAATCTGTTAAAATATTTACATAAAAGGTAATGCAAATCAAAATAACAGGTAAAAATTAAAATAAAAATGGAATTGGATTAATTTTGCTATGTAGAAGATAAATCAAGGCACTATATTGATTTAATTTTGTTTTTACAAGAAAAGGATTTTTTTAGTTGACAACTCAGTAACGATATACTTCTAATTTAATCATTTGTGTTCAAGCAACATAGTCTCAGGGTGAAAGTCATGTAAAAATGTTAAGGGAAACTTTATTCCATAATTTCTACAGAAAAGAGAATTTCGGGAAAATATAACTAAGGTAGCAGTGTTGTTACATAGGTACTGTAGTAAAGGTGGTATAGAATACCCTGTAAAGGTCTATCCTGTGAAATTAGCTCTTTTGATGATGATGACTTCTGAGTTTGTACCAAATGCTTTCCATTAATGATTTATTATATATCAATATTATAAAGAATGGCAGAATTCCTACCTTGAACTAGAGTCGCTCTTAACAATGACCTAATATATAACACCTGCCCTGAGAAATGCATAAACTAATAAATAAGTTAATAAAATGTGCTCAGATTTTGTTGAAATAATTAGTTAGGAGCCCCAGCAAAGGAATATAGGAGCACATTCCACCGTCTAAACAGTGATCAAAGTGGCCATTCTTCCTTCCAGTCTTGGCACGCGTGCTGGTCAGGCATGGGTTGATTAAAGGGGATTAACTCCCTGCTGTCTCAAGTTTGTTCGAATGCACTGAGACTGCCTGCAAACCTGGCTGGAAACACACTGGACTTGAACTCTTGCTGCTTTCTCCTTCCATCAAGTCTGGCAGGTTGACGCTCACAGCTTTCCTTACTCATACTTCACTAGGGTTTCCATAGTTGCTGAACCAAAGTCTGTAATATTCAGTGCTGGCAGGGGCTGGACTCTTTCTGCAATCAACTTCAGCCACAAGGGCTCCCCCAATCTCTACCCCAGGCTAGGATGTTAAAAGACGTGCTACATCATTAATGCACTATGAGGTTCACGTGAAACAAATGTGGGACATGAAATTAAGAATAGGGTGATTGATACATGCTTTAGATGGTTTCTCTTGGTGTTTCAGTTTCCCTTGTCTGTCTCAGGCAACCTGATTTCTGAGTCTTGCTGTCTCATTGATAGCTGTCTACATTTTCTTATTCCATTTCCAGACCTAACACTGCCTTGTTGGATCCAAGCTCCCCTGAATTCTCAGCTGTGGTATCAGTGGGTGATTGGCTCCAGGCCATTAAAATGGACCGGTATAAGGATAATTTCACGGCTGCTGGTTATACCACACTAGAGGCTGTAGTGCACATGAACCAGGAGTAAGTACTCAGCGATGTAACACAAAAGGGTAAATCTAGATTTAATAGTATTTTCCTTTTGTTTGCTTTGAGCTGCATAATCATCCTACCCATTAAAAACAAACAAACAAACAAACAAACAACAAAGCTGGAATGCCTTTCATTTTGATTGAGTATAATTTTATACAGCCTTTATAAAGCACCTACATTGTTGCATTAAATTGCTTAATTAAACATTTTAATAAACCTGCCTTGTTGTGCTGTATGAATTGTGGCTGATTCAAATGTGTGTCTGCATGAAACCCAGAGAAGAGATTCTCAGCCCTCCTAACGTGACTCTCTCTCCTTTTTCCCCGCTTCTGCATAGTGACCTGGCACGAATCGGTATCACAGCTGTCACACACCAGAATAAGATTTTGAGCAGCGTCCAGGCGATGAGAACCCAAATGCAGCAGATACACGGCAGAATGGTTCCTGTCTGAGCCAGTACTGAATAAACTCAAAACTCTTGAAATTAGTTTACCTCATCCATGCACTTTAATTGAAGAACTGCACTTTTTTTACTTCGTCTTCGCCCTCTGATATTAAAAAAAAGAAAAAATCTATCTGCAGTGTTGCTTGGTGTACAGACTGCTGGAAACTGGGGCTTACAGAAATGACCACCATCATTTGAATTCGACCTGGAACAAATTGTTTCTCGGAACCACTTCGTCCATCACCAGTTTGTAAAATACATGGACCTGTACAAATAGGACACCGCCTCTGAGTTTTAATGCCGTGTTTGCTGCCAGACACTGAGCTTCTCTGAGACATCTGATCCTCTCTCCATTGGGAATTACAGCCGTAGTATTTTGTTTGTGGCATAAATTACAGTCCCCCTTCTTTCACTGGAATGAAGGCCATGCCCAGGAACATTTTTGAAGGACTCACTTGTAGCTTTTAAGGCTTGATTCACATGAAGGGGAGAAACCTAGGTGGAAACCACATGGCTCATCAGTGTTGCTCCTTCAATGCTCAGGCCACTGGGTGGCTTGTGATGACATGAGGGGATGAAAAGTAAAGGAAAGTGGATTTAAAAATAAAAAATAATAACAATAAAACCCAAGCACCATACATATACCCTAACTGGACAAACAAGGTCTGTTTCTTTGGGCCCGAGGCTGTGCCATATAAAGTCTTGTTTTGGGGACTCTACAAACTTACCGTAACTACCTTACGGATAGTGGACTGGGACAATCTTGAATAGGGAACTTTGACACTTCCCTTCTTTAAAGAAGCAAACCCAAATCTCCAAGGTAAGGCAAAAAGAACCAGCAATGGATCTTTCTCCAAGGAAAACATTGTTTTTTGAAGGTTGATCCTATTTGAAACACTGAGCAGTAATTTTTTTTTTCCATGTCTATCAGGTAGTTGGGATTCTTTTAATTTTTCAATTCTCTCAACAACAGGAGAGAAGACCAAAACCAATATGGCTCCCGTACTATTTGTACAGGAAGGAGTAAAATAAGAGCAATATTCACTCAGTTTCAAGAGGATGGATCCTACTGGCTGTGCTTTCTCTTATACAGGGCTCTCCTGGCCCTTTGGTGCCCTTCATGACACAAATCTTTATTGAGCATCTTCTGGGTACCAGGGAGTAACCTTGAACCTTGCTGGGTCATGCACATGCCCTGTTCCTCAGAGAGTTTGCTCCAGTTGAGAATCCTTTCCATTAGTCTCATTTCATGTCCTGTTCTAGTAGCCCTTGTACCAGACAGGGTGAGCCAAGGCAGATTTACCTAGATGTCAATGGTGAGACTTGGAACTCACCTCGATGTCCTCATTATCATAAAGTGACCTATAATAAACATGTGTTTCATCCAGAAAGCGCTCTAACTTTAAGGTGCTTCTATTTTAATCCTGGAATTTTCTTCTTGAAACATGTAAACTAAATGGCTTTGTTCATGCCTCAGTTTTTGACTAGACAGATTTTAACTTTTTTTAACTTCTATTATTATCACTTTTGAACAGTAACGTGGACAATTTTAATAACCTTTTCCTCCCTTGGTTTTATCCTGAAAGCTATTTCTTATAGAGCAAAGAATACTAAATTTGATATTCTCAAATCATGACCATCTAGTAAAAACCTTTTGCAATATTAGTTACAAAAGCTTTTCTGTTTAGAAGGAATGCAAAATTTGTTTTCTAAACTGTCTTAACTATTGTTTCATTGCCACTTTTGCTAAAGCCTGGGAATTCTGGATGTTCATGATGAAAATTGGCAAATGTAGATACTTTTTTTTTCTTTGCTTGATCTTTAAAAAGTATAAATTCTTTCTTTCAGAAATATTGTGGATTATTTTATTTCAATCTTCACAGACTAATTCAAATAAGAGATAACATTATGGCATCTTATAAGTAGAAAGAGAATGTTACCTTGCATATATTGAATAATTAAAAGTTTTGTCTTCTTAAATTCAACAACTTAAGGCTTGAAGTATTTTTCTAAATATTGGACATATTCAAAACAGAACATTTTAAACAAAAGAGGTTAATTCTGAACTATTCTAAACTGGTGTCAGTTTGCTACTTCTCACTAGGTATCTCTTTTAATTAAATAATCAAGTGGGGATTGAAAGAAAGGTGGAATATGAAACTTTCATGCAGAGATTGCCTCCTGAATCTTAACTTTAACCCATGCAGGAGTTTAGAGTGCACACCAACGGAAAAGCCAACGAAAGCCTTTCCAAGTGTCTAAAATAACATCCAGTAGCGGTAAGAGCGTTAACGTCACAGCTTCTGCAAACTAACATATTTTAGAAGCGCAGTGTGAAGACAATAGAAATATTGCATTATTTCTCAGGGCGTGGAGCCAGAATCTGGCATCTAGACAGCTATGGATTCTAAAGCCAACTGAGATGTTGACACTGGGAAATTCACTCCATGTTTCTTTGCAACTCAGTTCCTCCACCTGGAAATTAGAGATAATGATACTTTAATAATAACTCCTTTCCTAACACATGTATTGTAAGTGTATATGAAATACTCTTATGTAAGACATACTGAACTTTACATAAGAGAGGTGTACTCTTCCTCCACAGTTTCCCAAGTGTTAGTCATCCATCTTTCACTTGTGAATCCAAATGTTTTATTGCAACATGCCAGAGTGAGGTGAAAAGAAGTTCAATGGTAGGGAACCATGCAGATGAAGCTTCTTCACTTTATATGGATTTATGAGTGTTTGGGGGTAAATGTGGATCTGTACAAAAAGTGGTACACCTATCAAATTACTCTTGCATTATTTAGCCTTGAAATTTATGAAATTTGTTTTATAATGGAAAGAGTGAAGTGCACAGGGAAGGTTCCATTGCCATGACAGGAACTGGATACTAATGACACTTTGATGTCCTCATGATTGACTCAAAGGAACAATGCTTTGTTTATTTAGTCACAATGAAAGTCACATTTTTTACCGATGATCCCACATAGACCACATGCTTTGTCTGGTCTCTGTTCCAGCAATTCCCCCACGATAAAGGAGTTGCCTGAATTCAAAGTAGAAAAGAAGGTTTATTTTTCTCCACTCTGGTTCTGGCAAGAAGTAGACATAAGCCTTCACGTTCCCACACTTCTCACTTCAAACAACCAATCCTGTTCACATACACGTGGTCCCCAAATATTACAAATGCATTTATATAATATATATTTACATCTAAGCATTAGGAAGAAGGGATTGGAAAATTGAAAGGAGACAGATGTTTTTAAGAAAATTAATATTTTTATTTTTACTTTTTGTATTTTGTTTCTGTTTTTAGTATTTTTATTGTTTATTCTATTACAGTTGTCCCAATTTTTTTTTCCTTTTGCCCCTCGCCACCCAGCCCACCCTTCTAGCCCACAGTCAGTCCCCTCTTTGTTGTCCATGTCCATGTGTCATTTATACATGTTCTTTGACTAGTGCCTTCCCATTCCTCCCACCATTCCCCCCTCCCCACACCTCCCCTCCTACAGCTATCAGTCTGTTCCATGTCTTCGTGTCTCTGGTTCTATTTTTCTTGTTAGCACATTTGTTTTTGAAACTACTCATTTTCTCCTAAGAATGGAATTTCTAGTAGTAAAAGATCACCACCTTCAAAATGCTTGCATATCCATATGGTGTTGGTTGTACTGCCTCAGAGTCTTAAGGTCATACTCATGTTCTACTTTTCTTTTATATAAATACATGCCTGCCTGATGAAATCCTTGCACATTCAATTATTAAAACTACATTTTATAGACTTACTGATTTCCAGAGAAGAAACAGTGGGAAAGATAGATCCAATCCCTTTTCTTTCATTTTTTTTTGTAACTGTCAAAATGAATCATGTTGACAAGTGTTTTTTTTAAAAACTGATTTTCTTTTTTTTTTGGTTTTATTTCTTTATTTTTACAGAGAGGGGAAGGGAAGGAAAAAGAGAGGGAGAAAAACATCAATGTGTGGTTGCCTCTCACACACCCCCGACTGGGAACCTGGCCTGCAACCCAGGCATGTACCCTGACGGGGAATCGAACTGGCAACTCTTTGGTTTGCAGGCTGGTACTCAATCCACTGAACCACACCAACCAGGGCAACAAGCGGCTTCTTAAAGACCTTGGTAGTTACACCCTTACCCCCATTTATAACTTTTAATTGCTTAAGAAGTAATTCATATCTGGTTTTTATAATTTCTATACTATTTTATAAGAAAACTTTCTTTCCAAATAGACTGAAGTATTTTTTAGAAGTTTAAAAATGTTCACCTACTTCAAAGACACTAAATTGTATTTATCTCTCTCACATGTTAAATAAACATATATATACAAGGAAATAAATAGATGGTTTAATAAAATATGCAAAATGGTAAATATACATTTTGGTCTTAGTCCTTACCCTACACTTGAGGCCACCAGCTGCCAAGCATGGTCACTGCGGTGGGAATGTAGTCCAAGAAGCAATCTGGATAGTCAGTGGACACAAAGGAAAGAAGAGAAATATCTACTTTTGGCTTAAGTTGGTTATTTGAAGAATGAAGAGCTCTGGTGATTTCTTGCATTGTGCCAGCCTTGTTCAATTCTAGACTGATGGGGCATCTGTGGCAGGTTTGTTCTTGGAGGGCTCGCACCCCAAGACCGCTCTCACTATGCACGAAAACTCTAACTGGGCCCATGGCCCCAGCTTCCCTCTCTTTTCCTGTCCCATGCAGATTGTATGGATATTTTACTAATTAGATAATCTCATTCATTAGCAGCGACTTTCTTTTTAAGAGAAATGCCCAATACTTTATTTTATTATTTTGCATTTCTTCAGTTGTATTGTTGACTATTGTAGTTTGAGATGTTTCCAAATACAGGGTGGGGCAAAAGCAAGTTCACATTTATTTATATGGAAAATAATATAATAAGTAATAAACAATATGAGAAGAAACTCTGCTTCATGTACCCACAACTGTAAACCTACTTTTGCCCCACCCTGTGTGTTCCCAAGATACACAGTTTCCTGCTTTGGAACTGGATGCTTTTTGTCCAGGCTTTTGCAGCAGTACAGTTTGCCTTTAATCCACCCAAAGTCCTTCTCAGCTTGCACAGCTAAACCATAATCAGTCAAAATTTTCATTTCAAAGAGAGACTCTTTTCACATAGCTACAGACTCAGGCTGTGTGGTTCTTATCCCAGTTTTGCTACTTGAGTATTTATGACCATGAGCAGGTAGCATAGCCTATCTATGCTTCAATGTCCTCATCCATGTAATAGGAATAACAATAACACCATCCTCAGAGGGGTTATAATTAAGCTGTGAATACACATAATTTCTTAGTTGTTGTCATTTTTCAGAGGAAGAAATAAGAATTCATGATCTCCCTCCTGGACTACTACTTTTTGACCCCTACCAACTTCTGTGTACTTACATATTTTCTTGCAGTATTGCTTGACAACTGGCTGGCAATGTCAGCTGACGTTTTGTCTAAAGCCGTGTTCTTCTCTCTACAGGGAGTAGATTCTGCTATCTTGGCCTCACAGCCCTTCCTGTTGATAACAAAGCCCATAGAAGAAAACAGAACACACCCTCCTTGGTTCCTTCTACATGTGTTTCTTCTGCTTCTACTGTGCCAGTTCTGGAGCAAAGACACAGATGAAACAGACCCAACACCTGCAAAGAATACGTGCATGACTTTCAAATCTCCTTTCCAGTGAAAGAAATGGCAAACATTCAAGCTTCGGCGTCTGTTCTCCGGTTGCACTGAGGAACATACTGTCTCATAGCACCAGCTCTGCAGAACCCCTGTTCCCAAACTCCTTGTGGTTTTATTTATATGTATTTCCATATCTCATTGCTGTATGTCACTGCTGCATTGGTGTGGCAGCAAGTGACCAAAGGCTACAGGTTTTACTACGGACACCAGGTCAGGTGCCACCATGCTAAACAAAGCCAGTTCCTATGAGCTGCCTATGATATGCATTGCTGAAGTAACATTTTACCCAGGGTGTGCCATTGCAGTGATATAAATATATTTTTTTCTTAGACTAAATATGAGCTGACTATCTGTTTTGATGTGTGTACATAGGTGTGAGTGTGTGTGTATGCGCATGTGTGCGTGCGTGTGTAACCTCATGCTTAGAACTGCCTGTGAGTGTTGTGGAATGCTACACCTGGAGACTTCTGGTTTTCCACCAGTTCTGAGATGAAGAGCCACACGAGATAGTGGGCCTGGAGACCATGTCCATCCCCTTAGACAGACAACCCAGAAATGTTAAATGTCCTGTATTTATATTGTATTTTGTAGCTGCCACACTAACCTTAATAAGTAATGATACAGCTTTGGGCAGAAGTGTTTTCACCTTAGCGGTGGAGTAATCTTAGAATATAAACCCATGTAAGTGACAATCCATCAACAAAGTCACGAATTCTGACTGAACGCCTCATCTAAATCACCAGTCCTTTGATGGAGAGAGAGAGAGAGAGAGAGAGAGAGAGAGAGAGAGAAGGGGATGGCATATGTCTTGTAACCCCAAAAGGAATACAAGTAGCCTTTGTTTTCCTGCATAAATGGACTTGATGAATGCGAACAAATATATGCAATTCATATACTTTCGGAGATGAACATAGACATGTGTGTCAGCTTTGAGATGATGGGTCCTGGATTAATACTTTGTCTCCCAATGTCACAGAAAAATACATGCCAGGTTAGCATAGTTGGAATTAAATGGCTGCAAGCCATTTCAGGTTCCCAATTACATGGAAAGTTTCTACAGTTACTAATATAGAGCTAACTCCGATGGCCTGCAAAACTACATCAGCCTTCTAGAATCTGAGGTCCACTGTGTGAAGATTCTGTTTTGATATGATATGTATACCAAACTCCAGCCAACATACTGCCATGTTTCATAATCTGAGTGGCTGCCTTGCTTATTCTAAGCTATGGTTGCAGAAACCATGGCCATTTATATAAGCTATAACATCAAATCAGGGAAAAATGGGAAACAAAAGATTCTGAACCCTATGTTGTTGAATAAGTAAAGCAAATCATCAATAAATATTTATTGCATTCTGTCAGGGTGTATGGCATTGTATTCTCATAACTATGCCAGAGTGACAAAGTTAATTCACCCCTTTTTGGGGACTTTAATATATTTTTAAAGGGATGTGCCTATGCATTGATGCCTGAAAAATATGTATAAAGAAATGAGGTTGAATCTCTGAGCAGGTCACCTTCCCCTAGAGGTGAGGGCAGGAGGCCAACTTTGGGGGCTGGGTCTAGCCCTGTGAGTGAGTGCTGGCCTCGTGAGCTCAGATCTACCATTATGAAGCATTAATCTGATCTCCTGCACCAAATCAAGTAGCTTCACCATGTGTCCACTGGCTCCAAATTATTTTTAACAATATTATGAATAAAATGTTCTGGTGTGATTTAAAAGTTGCTTTAAAGAAAGGCTGTGCTCACTACACGGCTGGTGTGTGTGTTTTGAGACCTCTTGTATTCAATCTGTGAAGAATATGTGTATTAATCCATACACGCTTATAGCCTCGGTACTCGTCTGAAGACACTTAAATTCTGACCAGTAAAGGAAAGTTCTAGAAGCAATATTTTCATTTATTTAACATTCTCCAAACAACATCAAACATTGATATACACTGAAGAGTGTATTTATTTTTTTTAATCACTCCAAGTATGTTGGAATATGCAAGGACTGTGGTTAAAATTAGAATGTATAAGGCATATTATAATTTAGTTCATACCGAAAAAGAAATTAACTGAACATAGAATCATTCATACATGTTCCAAAATTTGAGCAATCTCTTGAGTTAGACATAGATTTTCTATTTTGTTTTAATTTGTCAAGGTATTTTTCTTCCCTTCATAAAACTTAGGTACACATAACTTATGTCATTTATTTATGGTCTTTTATACCTAGTTTGTAAAATTGTAAAATAGCAAACTAAATGCAAAGAGTTTGCATTTGAAAACAATAAAGTAGTTGCCATATTCAAACCTGGAATCTAGTTGTCTCTTCAATAATTCCTGCCATAGATACAGGGGTTCTAAATTAAGTACTTGTTGGTTGTCATTTGGTGAACACACAAAATCTTAATCTCATTGAATAGCATTGACTTCTAAATGGTCCTCGCCCTTGAGAACAACACATTAGCAAATCTGACTTAGATTCTGTGAAATCTCTTGTCCCCTTGTAATAGAGCTGAACTTTGGCTGGAATTCAGGCTCCACTTCTTACTGATACACAGTTTAGGGCAAGTGTTTTAACTCCTCTGTGCCCCTTGTTTGTAGAATGACAATTACTATGCCAAGAGCCTTTACAAAGACAAATACCACATGATCTCACTTGTAACTGGAATCTAATGAACAAAATAAACTAATGAGCAAAATAGAATCAGAGGCACAGAAACATGGGACAGACTGACAGATGTAAGAGGAAGTGGAGGTGGGGACTGCTTGAAAGAAGGTGAAGGCATTAGATAAAGAACATATATGAATGACCCATGGACATGAACAATAGTGTGAGAGTTGTTTGTAGAACTGGGGGAGACAGTGGGGAGGGTGCAAAGGGGGAAAAGTTGGAACAACTGTTATGGCATAAACAATAAAAAAAGATTATGTTAAAATATTAGCACAGTGTCTAACCTCTAACCAAAAATCAACAAATAGTAGCTACCCTCAGGAGCCTTTTTGATGATATAAGCTGTCTTCTCTAATATCCCCAGTTGTACACCCTCTCAAACATCTTTGCTGTTGATCCCCATGGCCAGCTATCCCTTTCACCATGAGCTTTTACTCTGGACCCTTTGATCCGTGGATTCTTAAGGATGCACTGGAATACCAAGGGATCCAAGAGAGTCCCTAAAACATGGTACAAATGCTGATGCTTTTATGTATGTGTTTTGATGGGCAGAAATGTCATATTGGAAATGTCATTAAGTCCGAAATTGGTCTGTGATACATAAAATACCAAGAGCTGCAATTTTAAAAATGAATGTTCTCATCATGAATACTTATTAAAATAAACTGTCAACTGACTAAGCCCCTGTTAATTGAAAATGAGGCTCAAGACTTATAATAATGTATGAACTGAAGCCCTTAAGAGCAGCTAGCTTTAGAGGGTGGGGTCATGCTGTTCAGTGTTACCAACAGGGCCTTGAAATGAAAAGAATCTGGATATGTCTGGTTATTTCTTCAACACATCTAAAATCAACTATTTTAATATATAGAGTAGTTGACAACACATTTGTGGTTTGAAAAGACCAAGTTGCCATGTCTTCCCCCACTTGTTTAACAAGGATGGAAAATCAACTGTATTAGGTTTCTTCAAAGAAATAAAACCAATAGGATATATATCCATACCTCTCTGTATATATGTGTAGAGAGAGAGAAAGCCTTTTTGTGAGAAATTAGCTTCCGTGATCCTGGAAATCAGGCTGGAGGCTGAGAAATACCATGATCTGCAAGCTGGAGACCAAGGAAAGGCAGAGGTGTCCAAGTCCAAACATTCAAGAACTCGCTGAGCCAATGGCATAGGTTGCAGTCCCAGTGCAGAAGAAGATGAGGTGTTCCAGCTCAGCAATAATGCAGGGAATAAGGCATGGAGATGCACTCAACTTCTACAGAAAGCTTTCCCTTACCTCTCCTAGGTGTATGGCTCTCCTTGTATTTGTGGTTGAGACAGGCTACTTATTCAGCAGTTTTAGTTCTTCCTGTGCACACAAAACTACATTTCCCAGCCTCCAAACCTTTAGGTTAGGTACATGTGATCAGGTTCTGGCCAATGAGATACAGGAGGTAGAAGTGCAAGCCCCTTCCAAACCTAAACATAAAGCCTTCAATAAAATCATCCACTTTCTCTTCCTCTTATTGATGGACTTATAGGCCACATGCTCAACATGGAAGCCTCACAGGAGGGAAGGACCCCGGATTCCTGAGTTACTGCTTGGAGAGATGCCAGAAGATAATCTGGATTTTTATCAGGCTGTGATGGGTGCTAGAAATAAACCTTTAGCATGTTAAAAACTGAGGATATGGAGTCATTCATTACAGAAGCTAAAAATGAGGGAATTCCTCCTCTTTTTGCTCTATTCAGGCCCTCAACATACGGGATAATGCCCACTGCTGTGGAAGGGCCATCTAATCCACTGAGTCCACTGTTCCAGTTTGATGATGATGCTACATGCTATGGTTAGCAGGTATATATACCAGTACATTCTTCCCTAGACACCACCTACATATTTTGTTGACAGGTGCCTTACTTTTGACTGATTTGTCTGGTTGGTTATTGATGTTAAGCCTTAGTGATACAAACTATAACTTAAGTACAATATTCATCTTATACATTGTGCTTTGTGAGAATTAATTTCCAAAGTCTACTTTTCCCTAAGAGCAGAGTGTAATCTATTATTTCTAAGATATCACCATCTGATATACAATAAGTGAAGAAGTAGCGATTTTCTTTAATTATCATTTTTTGTATTCTAAGCATAAAAGCCAAGGACAGCACTTTTCAAATGCCTCAAATGCCATTCCTCATTTTGAAAACAGCCTGTAACAAAGAGAGGCTAGTCATTAACTAAATAGAAACAAAAAATGGGTCCAAAGACAAGAGAAAAATGAACTGAAGTAGAGGTTGAATATGATATAACAAAGGGCAGGCTTAATGCGAACCCTGCCTCAGCTACTCACTGCCTGTGTGACCCTGGGCAAATCACTTCACCTCCCTGAAATTCAGTTCACTCATCTTTAAAATAGGAGAATGGGTTCCTACTTTGTCAGGCTCTTTTGAGAATACAACGTAATCAAGTCTATGGAAAGCAGGAGCTGCAAACACAGATGTTTACCTGGGCCTGTTAGGCCATGTGAATGAGAGATACTGTCCAAATGCAGCACTATAGAGTGAGTATTTAGATAAAACATTAGGTTGACAAGATGTTAATGAGTGTTAGTCAGTGGATGGTAGGTTGTGGCTAGGAGGGTTCTATGGCCACGTAAGACTGGAAAACAATGATGCATTCCACTAACATTTTTGGAGATTCATACAGCACATTCGTACCTTAAAGGCTCTGAGAAGGTCTGTAGTAGAGAAACCAAGTTCACTAGTTTAACCTAGCATTTTCCAAAATACATTGGAAGATAGAATCCTTTTACTGTATCCATGAAATGAAAGCTCTCTGAGACATTGTGGACATCTAATTTTGGGGTTTCTAAAGAGAAAACTGAAGGAGACAGAGACAAACAGATGCATCCTATGTTGCACAACTTTTAGCTCAAGTTCCTGACTCCCAGCTACAATGCACCTACCTCCACACCCCAAAGTTTATGCCAAGTATAGCAGGTCCTCGTTCAAGGTCATTTTATCACAGTGTTGATGAGAAAAAATTTGACTCTGGGCTGTGCGGAGTTTGCACAATCTCCCCAGTATGTATGAGTTTTCTCTAGGGACTCTAGTTTCCTCTTACATCCTAAAGATGTGCACGTGAGGTGAATTGTGTGTCTAAATTGTCCCAGTCTCAGAGAGAGAGAGAGAGAGAGAGAGAGAGAGAGAGAGAGAGAGTGTGTGTGTGTTTTGTGTGAGTAGCCCTGAGATGGAAGAGTGTCTCTTTCAGGGTGGAGTTCCGCCTTGAGCCCTTAGGTTCTGGGCTAGGCTCTGGCTACCCTAGACCCTGAACTGGAATAAGCAGGTTTGATTATTTTATTTGTTTTTACTCATCTTTCTTAAATGTATGTGTATTTCACATTAATTTCAATGTTTAATATTAGAAGTATTTGGGGTCTTTATTTGGAAGTTTGGTGATGTTTTTGTGACCAGAAATAGGCCTTAAGAGCTTAACTCTGGTTAATGTCAATTAGCCTATGACAACATTGGCTTTGTTATACATCATTGCACTTAAAGTCACAGTTTCCAAGAGCCTATTGATGATGTTAAGTGAGGACTTTGCGTACTTTTCTAGGTTTGCAGCTGCTTGGAGATTTGCATTTTCTTCCTGGTGGTCTAGTGACTTCAGTACTGGTTAAGGATTGAGGATGTGAGGTGTGGAGAATGGGCTGGAGAGATTATGCTACTAGAGAGTATGAATATTAAGTCCTGATATCAGAGCTCCAACAGGAGGCTTAAAGCATGAACAGAGCCATGTGAGCCAAAGCCATGACCTGGGCTAAGATGTCTGAATTCTTCCACTCACAGTAAAGAGCCAAATGGGTTTTGACAATAAAAAAAAGGCACAGCACACTTCCATCAACAACCTCATTAAGACTTGTAGCAATGTTGTGGGCTTTGGCCTCAGTTATTTTATCCTTTCCCTTTGGAGGAAGTGCCTTCAGCCATCGACTGCTTGAGTTGAATGGGTAATAGACCCCTGACATATCTTGTTTCTGGCAATCTCCCTGGACATAATTCTTTGTTTACAACACTGCTGTAGAAAACTTGATGAATACTTAGAAGAAACTAGAATTAGGACCTAAGGACCTAGTTAAAATCAACTTAGGAGAG
The DNA here is from genome assembly GCF_021234165.1 of Pteronotus mesoamericanus. Lineage (NCBI taxonomy): Eukaryota > Metazoa > Chordata > Mammalia > Chiroptera > Mormoopidae > Pteronotus > Pteronotus mesoamericanus. The sequence goes on from NW_026555277.1 coordinate 6,551,416, forward strand.
CATAGACATGGCTTTGTGTAGAGCTGGAAAATATAGCCATGAGAGAAAGTAGCTTTAACTTACACCGAGAGAAACCATATATTATACACGTAATATGTAAGAGGCGATTATGGCCTAGTAATCTGCAGTGTATCACTACCTAGCAATCAGATTGACGTATTCTAATGAGACCCATGTTGTTTGTAATCAGACTGGCATTGCTTATTCAGATCTCTATTCCATGAGATGCACTTTTAAATGGCTCAGATTGCACCAGATGCTATAAGAAATAGCATTCCATTTTATTCCATTACCAGCATTTTTCCCTCTTCCAATTAGCATAATTTAAAATCAGCCAGAGGCAAATGTGAAGGGCTGAAAAGTTGCAAAAAGTTCAAGAAATATTTGATAGGAAAAGGCAAGAAGACACACATGCACGACAATTTTTTTATGCAAGCAAGAGAAAATTACAATTAATAGAGTTTTATTCTCTTAAATTGCTCAGAATTTATTTCTGTGACTTATTGAAATATTAGAACCTCTCAGGGGGGCTAATTGCCCTGTAGTTTCTTCTTGCTTATGCTTTATCTAGTGAATGACATAATAGAATCATCACCCCATTTACCATTCAGTTAAGGTTTAATTGAGTTCATTTATTTTCCCTCCTCAAAATGGCCAGGAACTTAAGAATCAAAACAAATGATCATTTGTAAAATGAGAAAATGCTCATAAATTGCCTCTTTATAACTTAGGCCCTGGCTGTTTATAAAATATCTGAAGTTAAAACCTGAGCTAACATAATATATACTTTTCCCTGATGTAATCTACCATGATGTTAGACACAGTGCTTGCTTTTAAAATAAAGATTGGCATTCGGTATTGGGAAACTAATTTTACAATGATTTGCCTCCCCAGTATCTTTGCATCATCCTCCCAATAAATTATGAACTGTCCAGGTTGTGTCTTGATTTTTTGCTGGGTAGTTCACCCAGCCTTCTCTCCCCTTTGGTTCTCTTCCAAATAGCACTAACAGATTTTAATTGAGGACCCATGTTCTCTCTTTATGCCATTTGAGTGAGACTGACCCATGCCCAACTACAGTTACTCTAATCGGTCTGAATGAGAGAAAACACTTGACACACAATGACTGGTTCCCAGGACCAATCAGAAACTTGAGACATCTTTTCCATAGTGTAGATATCAGTCTTTCTGTAACTTTACCTCACTCCGACATGAACAAAATGCATCATTTTCTCTGGTAGCCATTCTGGAATAATGAGAAAAATCATCCTTAAGGTGAAAGTGACACACACAGATAAAGAGAACCTCAAAGAAACAGTGTGGGACACAGTGGTATACTGGAGGCAGCTTGTACCAACCAGATCATAAGAGAAGATTGTTACATTGTCAGGAATCTTGTGAGCTGATTAACAAAATCATGTTAGTTGCTAAAACTTCGCCATGGTGGTAGTATTTTTATAGCCACAGAAATCTGCAAACACTCTTTTTTCTTCTTCTTCTTTTTATCCTCTTTCTTCTTTTTCTTCTTTCTCCTCCTCCTACCCCCAGAGTTGGTTATTAAACACTTACTCGTTTTCTGCTGACTGTAGCTTCAATTGAACTGTGCATGAAGCTTGTCCAACTCCTGACTTTGCATATCAGAAGTCCAAAAGTCTCCTTTATTTTTAAGTCAGTTAAACACAGATGATATTGTGTTACTATTAACCAAAAGCATATTTAACATGACCTGCAAATTTGTCCATGATAAAAAAAATCTGACTCCTATTGAGCCTTTACCAATGTCCGAGAACTACGCTAAGTATAAATTCACCCAATCTCAAACCATTCACCTTTACAGAAAAATATTTTAATTATTTCTGACTCACACATGGAGAAACTAAACCATAGAGTACAAAGATGACTTGTCCAACTTTCAAAGAGACCTACTTCCAGTTTTCCAAATGCACCGTCTTGTCATGCCTCAGTGCCTTCGCTAAGCTGTTTCTTCTTTCTATAGACTGTGTCCATCTGGTTAAGGATTCAAGGTCCTGAATCAGTGTCTCATGGAGATCTTCTTTATCTTCTTTGTCTGGGCCAGTGACTCCTTCGCATCGCCCTCTGCCTACCTTACTTAGAGTGCTTTTAGTAGTACAAAGTACTTACTGATTTTCTTGTTGATTCCACCCACAGTAGATTCTAATATCAATAGAATCTGAGAGTTGTTAGGATTTTTAAAAACTTTTTCTTGTGTATACCTTTATGTCTCTTACCATGTCTGCCACATGGTAGTTGCTCAAACAATGCTGGCTAAATTACTTGAAAGAATGAATGAATGAATGAATGAATTCCTGTAATTTGTTATCACTGCACTGAAATTCAAGGAAAGAAGGACTATTCTATCATTACCCCTAGCACATATTCTTATACTAAATACATGAATCATTATAAAACTGTAAAACTCCTTGTCTTCTATCTTTTTTTCATTTTTCTAATTTTCAGTATCACCATCTTCATTACCAGGGATTAGACAAAAGAATACGTTTAGGGATATAAGAGAGATCATTGACTTTGGTGTCAAGTTGACTGGATATGAGTTCTAGTTTTGTCATTTGTTGCCTGGGTCATCTTAAGCAAACTGTATGTCCTCCTCATGTGTAAAGTGAGAATGATGTCTATCATTGAAGGTTGCTGTGTGAAAATAATAGTTGGAGTACATGGCCAAGTACTTGGGAGTAGAAACTTAGGACATGGTAATCATCTTTATCTTCATGTCTTTCACACTTAGCCATATTATGCTTTTCTTTTTCCTGAGAACTATCACCTAAGATTTAGTATCTGATCTCCATTTGCTTTGTTTGGATATTACAAATTAGTACTGTATCTTACTAATCCTAATTACAAGTAACAATAGCTACAATCAATACTTTGTACTATGGCAGATTGGAGGCTCAAGTTATTTTTTTAGGCTGAAATCCTATCACTTTTGGGTTTGTAAGACATTTCTTCTTTTTAAGGTCAGACTATTATTTGACTTTGGATCCCTCCCTTTTTAAAAAAATTATTAGATCTTGTGTGTGTGTGTGACTGAGCCTTGCTCACTGGAAATCAGAATGTGACAACAAACCATGACTAGACTTATGTATACTTTGTCATGTTTCTGTATTTCATTATGAAAGGAATACTTTGAAAATCAAAAACTAAGTATCCATTTTAGCAACTTGAACTAAGTTACTCTTATGCTACATACGGTGTTAAGATTAACCATGACAGTATTTGGGAAATATCCTGATAACTCTTGCCAATGTTAGGTCAGAGCCATTGGGCCAAGTCATTTGTGATAGGTGGCAATTTTGTCTTGGATGAAAAGTTAATCCCTGTCTATCATCCTGAAAGAGGGAAGTTCTAGGGCTGGACATGAGCTGACCCTAGGATTGGTGGAGAGGCCATTTTTATCCTATGGGGTTCCAGGCGGGGAAGTGAGGGTGGTCCTAGCCTCTAGGCATGGGAGAGTCTGTGTATTTCCTGCAGTGAAATACCTGCATAAAGAATATAGGATGGTATTGATTTACCAAGGAGATCTAAGGTAGAATCTGGGCATATGGGGTGATAGCAGTTGTGAGCTGTTACTTACAGCCCTAAATTTCAGTTAAGCTAAGGTGAACCACATCCTCCTTAATCCTTCCCCAGGTGTGATGTGGGAAGTGGGGTCAAGCAATAAGCTCATAATAAGACCAGGGTGGAGGCAGTGGGGCCCCATATTAAAAAATAACTCCCCAAAGAAAGAATGCTATCATAGAGCTTGTCAGCACCATGGAAGAGCCAAGGACTACATGGGAGGCAGGATGCTAGGAAATGCTGAGAAAATTTTGAGGTGGCCAATTGCCAGGAGTTGGCTGGAAAGAATTCAGATCATAATAGTCTAAACATGAAAAGAAAATGTAATATTATGTTGTAGCCACAGGCAGGTGAAGTTGGTGACTTATCTTATTTAATTCCCACCACAACCAGGTTGCAAGAATTACTACTCCAATTTTACTGTTAGAGCTATAAAACTGAGAATTAAATAGATTAAGCACTAGCTCAAGTTTTAACAGTTTGCAAAATGGCCACGCTGAGATTTGCATGGTATTCGTCTGCCACCAAAGATGAGGGTCTTCCTATAACACCATCATGGCTCCTGAAGGAGTGAAATATAACCAGAGAGGAATGGGTGTCTCCTTGGCTATTCTCCTTTGCGACCTCCACAAAGCAGACCTGTGAAAGGATTACTTTCTGTTTATTTCAGCAGTTCTTTTTTTTCCCTTTTTTTTTTTTTTTTGGTGGTGGTATAAAAACCCCATTATTATTGTTATCTCTCCAAATGTCTTGATGGAGAAGTGGGATGTAAGGGAAATCCGTGTCTTCATGAGAACCAGTAACATTTCACATCTTAAGTAAGACTTTTAATTCTCTGGTCGATGGCCTGAAATTGATTTTCTCCTAGCTGTAGACCAATGTGATACAGAATCTACTTAGTGTAATAGGCACTCTATCCTTGATGCTGCTGAAAAAGAATATTGTACAGTTTAGAAGATGTTAGATCTAGTCTGAGCTGCCACAAAGAGCTTTATGAGCACCAGGATGTTGCTCATGACTCCTCATTCTAAAACCAGGACTTGGGCTTTCTAATCTCTAATATCTTTCAGCTCAAAAATCCAATGCATACTTTAAATTTCTTGGTTCCTGGGTATAAGTTTCTGAGTGCAAGAATGTTTATACACAGATACAGAAAAGAAAGTCAGCACTGATACTTAGCAGATATGCCCTGGTCACCATTGTTACAATATTGAAGTACTTCCTTGCAAGTTGGCACATGGCTTCTGTTCCAAAGCCCTCAGAGTGGCTCCTACTACTCAAGCTGTCCCGATTAGCCCCCTGTGCCACCCTGTAACCACCAAGTTAAGGTATTTATGGAAGCTTATTACTGTTTAAGGGTTTAAACATATTTGCACATGTATAAAGTAACAATAACTCTGAAAAAAGACTTGTGCCATAAAAAAGACAGTGAGGCTAGAAAAAGAGAGAAAAATAGAGATATTGAGAAGGAAAGAGGGAGGGATGGGAAGAGAGAGAAACAATGGTTATCACCAAAGATCAGTAAGGTTGACCTGAAAACACTGTATTAGGCATACATAGTGTCCTGTGGCGTCTGGGTGTTTTCTTTCTTTTTTCCCTTCTCCTTCAAATTTTTTTTTTGTCCAAGAGTTAAAGGAAAGAAATTTCTGTGTTCAGATTTGTCCTGAATCTTTTACTGAATATTATGAATAGAACAGAGCTTTGAATAGTTAAATATATTTTGTTAAGAAATTAGATTTTCACTACTCTGAGAATGGAAACACATAGAAAGAAGAAAAATATATGTCTTGTGTCATAAGCGCTTCTTTTATTCGTTCCTCTATTCAAAAAAGAAGAAAATGTCTTGGTTGGTAAAGAGAACGACACACTCACAATGCCAGGTCGTTTACTGACTAATAGCCAGTGTTCATGCAAACAGTAATCTAATAATCCTATATTCCATTTAAGGGCTATAAGAGCTTGTACATTTCTGGACATTTTAAATGATTTGCCCAGTGACCCTTCAAGTTCTTCTGATCCAAGAATTGTTATTACTCTTGCCTGATGGGAGTTAAGTGGACAGAAGCTGAGGGAGGCCTTGGATGCTTATATATGGCCTGCTGCTGTGCAGTTTACTTTCTTATAATTCAGCCAAATTGTTCAACAAGGTTCCCCCAAATCAAGCACATAGCTCTGAATTTTTGTTCTTTTGATTGATATAAGTAACTTTCTATGAAGATCCATTGCTATTCTTGACAATTCTGTAGCTGATTGCTTTGAAGCCCACTTATCTTCCTGAGCTGATTGAAGATGTCGCTGATGTGCTTTTTTAATTAGTTTGTGAAGTGGGTGGAGTTGGAGCAAAGTCAATTTCATCCTGCTAAAACCCAATCAATGCTAGTTGATGGAATGACTTTAGTTTATTCAGCTGATTGACCACCGACTTCTTTAGAAGTTGTTTTCTCTTATTTTCAATTTTGATGATTAAGAAATTATATAATTATTGAAGTCTCTTTCATGTTGCTTAATATGTTGGCATGAAATTTACTCCACTCTTCCACCTCATGTATAACTCATCAGGCACAATACAGGTTTGCTGAATTCAATAATAGTTACAGTTGTGCATTATAAATAAGACAGCATACTTTTCTTTTTTGATCTTTCATTCCTTTGCTGTACAAATACTTAAAGAAAGAAAAGATTGCTCAAACCTTTGCAAGAATATTTACAATTTACCAACTGTAGTTATGGTTTACTTTAAGGTTTTTATGATGCATGCTTTGCAAATCCTTTCACTGGTTAAACTCTTCTTATTGAAATAATGAATAGAAAAATGGTGGTTCCTATTTATTTGGAGAATTATTGTGACTGCCACCCTGAACATCAAGCTGAAATGCTTACAAAACCATTTCACATCCCAAACAACAACCACCCAAATTTTGTTTCTGTCAAAATAATAGAAACAAATGGTTCCAAAGCAGAAATGCTGCTAGTAAACATTTTCATCAGAATCAAGCACTGTGGCTATTAAAATTCATCCAAATTAAATGTTTATTTTTGAAACAAATGTCTTCTTTGTAAAATATTTGCCAGCAAAGATAACACTAAACCTGTAGGGTAAGTTCACTTATGTGAAAGACCTATGATTCATGAGAGCTTAATTATGTAGAGAAAACTTTTGTAAACTTCTCTCTAAAAAGAAATGTTAAGGCTGCATTTTTAAAGTGGTAGTAAAACTTGTCTTGAAGTTTTATTTCCAAACACCATATTTTTCAAAGAAATTCTACAGGCTGACTCATGAAGAACATGGGTAGGTCACTATTAGTCAAACGTGCCAAGACATCCAAGCTGAGTTCCTAAGCTATATTGAGGTCCTTGCTTCATTTTGATTGATTTGGTCCTGAAGTGTCAGAAGGAGACAGAGGGGGTGTATAAACATTAAAAAGGATGGGTTGGTGTCTACTCCTGATAGCTTATCCTGAGGGACTGATTTTGAGACCAGAGAAGAGGATGTAAGTTGGCTATTGCCGCCTAAAACCCATAGACAAACCACCTTGAAATGCTACACACATTTGAGGCCTCAGCATAGATCATGTACACTAATATCCTTTTGGCAAAAACAGATTACGTGGTTGAGCTCCAGATCAAGGATAGAGAAGTACATTCCACCAACCATGAGGTCAAAGCAAGTCACATGGCTAAGACTTACATCAGTGGTTGGGGACATATTCTCCTGTCATTAGGGATGGGGGAGTCAGTAAATGCTTCCTGAACAATATTATAATCACAAGCAGTGAAGCCAGAAAGTAAGAATATGTGTCTGTGAAATATTCATGAGTCAGGGTTCAAACAATGTTATAGACCAATGATTTTCAACCAGTGTGCTGCAAGACTTTTTAAAACATGTAACACCTGACTGTTTAGTCAGGGACACTAACCTCTTTTCCTTTAGATGGTCAAATAAAAAAAAAAATGACGATAGCCAACATAGCAAGAGTCATCTGGTGTAATGAAACAAAATTATACCTATTCTTTTTATCAGATAGGCAAAAAATATATATTTTTTTTTGGTGTGCCACAGGATTTTAGTAATTAGTTTATGTGTGCCATGAGGTGAAAAATGTTAGTGCCACTTTGGCATTCCTGGGGTTTAGAGTAGCCACTGGTGGAGAACTGATGAACATGATGAAACAGCATTTCTCATGGGCCTCTTGCCAATAGTCAATGGCCAGGTACCTTGGTAAGATGTTGGAACAGTGGAACAGGGCCATAGTGAGCACACATCAGATTCTATTACTCTAGGAAGCGTAAGAAATACCTGGGTGAGATTTTCAGGGTGTTCAACTCCTAAACTTGCAGGAGAATTGGTACAGAGTAAATTGTGTTTGTTGTCTTTGGACATTGTTGCTCCATAAATAGAGTGGGAGATCGGATTCATTTTCTATATACTTCCAAAATAAAGCCCAAGTGAGTCTTCCGTCCAGGTTGTAAAGATGGAAAGAACATATTTGGCCTCCAACTGCAAACTGCATGTTTATATACAGAATGGCCTATGAAACTTATTTTGAGACATCTAAGGTAATGAGTATGGGTGCCCAGTGGTAGTTTCAGTCAATAAACAATTAAACATACAAAAAATAAAAAATAAAAAACAACCCACCCCACAACAAAACAGGGAAACCATCTGAATGTATACAGTGTGGCTTTGCCTTTTTATCTTGAAAAGCCACAAAACTTTTATTTATGGAAGCAACTTATGATTCTACCTGCTCCTCCATCTGCTGCTCTTTCCCTACTAACACACACATAGTGACATTGTACCATGGACCTGCACAAGCATGGGATTTGAGTGTGGCAGAGGCTGCTAACTTCTTACCCAAACCATACTCTCTTCTGAATACACAGCTGGACTACACGTCACAAGCTTCTTGCAGGTTGTTGTGGCCATAGGACTGGTCCTGACCTTCTGAAAGTGGCTGAGGCAAGCAGAGATTGCAAAGCCTGATTGGATTAGCCACGGTGGCCTTTCAGATAAAGGAGCATAATAACCTCTGCTTATAGCCTTCTTTTAGAATTGTCTTTGGTCAGTGTGTAGGGATCAGGTGGGTGAGGACAGGACTGTAGAAGAGAAGGCCTTATCAGGAGCTCCTGGAGCTTGCTGGTCTCCCTGAGTGCCCCTGAGGGTGAGGCGAGGGTGGCAAGAGACACCCTGGAGGCAGTGGGTGGTGTCACAGCCCCAACAAAGGCTGTTGGTGGTCTCCACAGAACTCTGGAAATCATGCTCAAATTCTTGTTCACTCAGTACTAACCACCTGCCCTATTACTAAATCAAAGTTCCAAACATCCTTAGGGTTCAGAATAGTGGGGAAAATGAAATCTTGCTTTAACTCCTGGTCACCACTTGATTAGGAAGCCAAAACTGAGTCAAGACTGAACATTTTATACTTAGCTGCTTCTTTTTCCTTATCTTAAATTAGTCTCGAAAGGCTAACATCCTTTTCCTGAATGTCTTCAATTAGGATAAAGCACAAGTGAGTGAATTCAACTGCTGGAAGCCAGGCAGTGCTTCTTCACCGCTAGCAGAAAAGGCTGCAGGAGGGCCGCGGGGACCGGAGGCAGGAGTGGAAACTGCCGAGCCAGTCGTCCATCCTTTCTCCCACCGAAGTGCTCTGTAGACCCCGCAAGGCACTCAATCGTGCTCCACGTGTTTCCTAGTCTGCTAAAGCTTTCTGGAGTGCCTTGTGGAATAAATAATTAATGGTTGCAAAGCATGAAACCCAAAGTGCTATGGAAACAGAAAAACAATAATGAAGGGACTCTCCTGTTTGTTGCTCAACTTCAGTATGTGGCAGAACAGCTCTTGAAACACGACCCCACGCAGGCAGGCATCAGGCAGGTTGGGCTGAGAAGTGAACTAAACTGGGTAACAGGGACCAGCTCAGCCTTGTCCTTGCCACTACCTCCCTGACACCCACCCATCCTCCCTTCCCTTTCCTGGTCCAGGAAAGAGGAAAATAGATCTGATTACACACGCTTACATTGATGTTGTTTAATGTCGTGCATTTCACTCTTTCAAGTATCCATTGAACATATTTATTGTCTATCTGCTCTGTTTGGGCTCTGTGCTTGACTTGGTTACAAAGGTGGAGGGTCCCAGTTTGGGCCTAAGCTGCGTGAATAGGAGAATGGCACTGTGCCCGCATATCTGAGCAAGTGGGTGAACCTGTGGGACAGGCTTCTCCAGAGTCCCTGCCCTGGAGTCTGAGAAATCTTGGGAAAGGAGGAGGGCAGGGAGCAGGACAAGTGCGACCTAAAAACAAGGGTTTTGACCTCTGTCTCTAGCTTAGACTCTGCTGCTTCTTGTCTGGATTTTAGTAATATTATACATTATGTATATTCAGTGACATGGATTTCTGTGTATATATTCTGTTAAGTGGATTTCTGGTTTTCAGTAATATCTGAAAGGTCATCCTTTGTAAGATGTCACAACCAGGGAGCATGACATTTCATGGAGCACCTAACAGATTTGGCCTGCCACAGACCACTGTTCACTACTGCACAACTCAATCAAGTTATTTTCAGTAATAATCATGTAATAATAGCTATTATTTTGGGGATTCATTCTTTAATTAAAATAGAGAAAACTATTTAGGATATGGACTAAAATTTGCATCTACCAAACAAAACTCACACATGCACTATATTTCATTGTTTTTAAATTTCAAACACAAAAAGTCCAGGTGACCACATGGAGCTCAAGTTGTGTCTTTTCATGTTTATAATCACTATGCTGCTATTATTTTGAACATACTGTTTAAAGGCAGGAATATATACTATTTGGGAAATCGAAGACAAAAACTGCACCCAGAGTGAGCTTTACTGATTCCAAACAATTCCTTGTTCTTCAAATGAAATTATGTAGCTGAGTCTGTGTGTTTGGAAACTGGCTGTATAAATGGGAGTTCGCTGAATGGACTTTCTTGTAGAATACTATGTTTATTGACACTTGTTAACTTGAAGGCTATGTTGTTATTACTAGTGTTGTTTTGTTCTTATTAGAACTCATTCATCACTATCACTTTAGAACTTAGATCAACTGAAAATGATATTCTAGGAGTAGTTTATCACTGGTAGAAGCACTAGTGCATAGTGATAGTAACAAGCAGGTCAATTTTTAGTTAGTATTATTTTTAATTCTCTGCAGACAATGCACTTTGTATTGCCATCACCTAAGGTGGGCCAATCCCGTTTCCCATCATTCCTGCTCTTCCAGTACTATGGGGAATCCCAGATGAAATCAAAATGCAGAGAGAAAGAGAAAGATTCTTTCCCACGTGTTCACAAACCACTGCCCAACTTTGCTACTTAAGTGTTTCGACAGCAGCTGGCAGATAACCACAGTGGACAGGGAAATTGATACCCAGAGGGAAGGGCAGGGATGGCCACAGAACTTATCAGAGCCATGGTGCCTGCCAGAGAGAGGGGCACTGTGGGAAATTCCCAGAAATGCTTTCTAGGCAGAGGGCTTGCTCTGCAGAGGCAGGACCCTTGGCCAGCATGTGAGGGCAAGAGCCAGGCCTCCTAGGTGCACCCATAGGGGTGGATGGGGCAGAAAGGAGATGGCCTTCAGAGAGCACACAGTCTAAGTATGGCAAAAATCAAACCAATAAACATTGTTACATAGGGGAATATCACTTACTTTAATATGGTGTAAAATCTGATATGCAGAAGTGAGGCAAATGTGTCGGAGATGTTTGGGAAAGTTTCCTGGGGGAAATGACACTTGAACTGACCCTGAAAGAATAGCAGGAGACAGTGATCTTTAAGACTTATTCTGTTTTGTGGCTTCAGATGTGGCTCTTTGTGTAGGTAAGATATGTGGGGGTAGGGGTGCTTCTGAAGATTCCCTGAAATTAAACAACAGTATAGTACCAAAGGTTTATTGAGCACTTCCAAAGTGCAACGTAGAGTGTACAGTGAATTATCTTTATCATTGAATTTAATCTCAGCGTAGTCCTATGGCACAGGTGTGATTATCATCCTCACTTAACAAGGTGCAGGGCGGGTGGACTGAGGCTTTGAACAACCACGCAACTTGCCGAAGGTCAAACTACTAAGTGACAGAGATAGGATGTGAATACAAATAGTCTGACTTCAGAGTCTAGGATTTAATCTTGTCATTGTCCCCAAAAAACAAACACAGGAAGACATTTCAATGATTGTTCCTTTGAAGCCCACAGTTCCACCCCTCCGCCCCCAGGCTGTATGGAGGCCTGGCCTGGCTCTTCTGTGATAGCTCCTGCCATCTCAGTCCACTGAGCTGTGGTTGACCAAGACCAGGGCCGTCACCAGCGGCCACCCTGGTGGGTAAGGCTTTGTGTTTGAATTCCGTCTGCTACTTCCTGGCATGGTGACCTTGGGTCAGTCACCTATCCTACCTGAGCTCAGTTTCCTCATCCACAGCACAGGGCTACTGTGCTCGAGGTCTCAGAATTATTCTGAAGGTGAAATGCAGGTAGGTGGTTGGTAGTAAGGGCTTTTTCACGTGCTGGTCTGACACGTCAGTGTTAACGAAGCAGAGCGCATTGGTACCTGTGTCTGAAGAAAACTGAGCTGGCATTCAATTTCGTTCTTCCACAGTGACATATTTTGAATCCTAAGTAAAAGACCCCAGGATTGCTATTTATTTTAAACAACAAACACCTGTCATTGCTCAAATTAGAAACACTTGCGGAACCACGCTACAAAATATTTATAAATTCACAAATGTGTTTTAATTGCTGCTAAGTAAAATGAAATCAGCTGTAGTTTTTCACTTCATAAAAAAGATGACTTCATTTCTTTTTCCCTATCCTAATTGTAACTGTTGAATATTGAATTTGCGCTGCCGATTTACAGCATTTGTGAAAAAGGGAAGTTTGGGGGTTGGAAGGAAAGAAGGGGAAGGTGTTGGAGAGACGTGGCATATTGTGAATGAGATAAAATATTTCTATTTTGCCTCCTAGCTCCTACCCACAGTGGGAAATTCGCTACCTGATTTGTGAGCTGTGTTTTTTTTTTTTAATTCATAATGCATGTCTAAAAATACCCATGCATTTTCTTACCATTTCTGCTTCTTTCTAGAGTCCAAAGGAAAATAATAATAGTTTTATCTAAAAGAATAATGCAGTCTACTTCCACTGGTTATGGCTTTTTAAACATTGTATTCCTGACCCAATTTCCTACTAGACTTCTAACCATCGAGGCCTTGAGTGTTACCTCCATCTAATTTAACCTAATTTCGTGGTGGGAGAGTTAGAAACTAAGGACCACTTAGGTCAAATTCCACCTACAAATATGTTTTATTTGATGTTTGAAAACTTTCAAGTAAATATATATATATTTTTTAAATAATGGATGATTTCACATAAAATCTGGATATTTTTTTGCTTGCTCCTGACAAAAATGGACTATCGAGCTGCTGATCCCAGGGCGTCCGACCGCAGAGGTCCTCCAAGCGCAGCTCCTCCCACGGTAGCCTCGTTAGCCTCACCTAGGAATGTGGTGAAAATGAAAATTCACGGGCCCGCTAGGAAATGAAAATTCGGACCTACTAGCTCAGAAACTCCAGCGTTAGTGTAGCCACCTGGATTTTCACCCGCTCCAGGTGACCCTGGTGCACGCCAGATGTGACAACTCTCCCCCGGGCCGCAGGCTGCCGGGGCCACGCGGATGCGGGCGTCTTCCCGCGAGCTTTTGCCGGCCCGGCTTGCCGTGGACCCCGCGGGGAACGTGAGTGTGTACACACATTCATTTGCTCCTGATCTTGTAAGGACAGTTTCTTACCCAGTCCCTGAGGCCAGCCAGCCTCAGGGGTAGTGACCTGTCAGTTGCAGGACCCCGCCCTCAGAAGAGGCCGACTTTGGTTTAATGCTCTGCTGTTTTCTCTTGGAATTTTCAGTAATTTTATCTTCGACTTGGCGTTTTGTAAGTGAAGTGTGATGGGACAGCTGGAGCGTGTGTGTGAGCAGAGCAGACACACCAGCGGGGAGCATGCGTGGGCTCACGCGAATGGGTACAGAGGGCGGTAAGCAGCCTGCTGGCTGCGCGGTGGCCAGGCGGCCCCGTGCACGTGTGCACAGCGGGGGTGGTCCAGAGCAGCGAAGGTCCCCCAGGTGAGCTAGAGAGAGAACGCACAACAGGCACTTTGATTGTATGCAACCAGGGCAGGAACCAGCGGAGCCCAGTCAGTGGACTTTGCCAGTAAATCACTACGAAATAGTAGTGTACACATGAACATTGCTGTAAAAGCCAGCAAGGGGCTCTCAGGGTTCTTCAGAGTTTAGGATCTCTGGGTTTAAAACCTGCCACCCCATTGCAAAACAAATACCCACAGGTTTAAAAATAAAAACTTAAATTAAAAAAAAAATCATTACACTGGATAGAAAAGAATACTATTTTTATATGAACTGTTGGATTAGCCAACTATTAACAGGAAAGCAGTTTGAAGACAAATGTTTCCCTGTTATTGAAGATATGGTGACATAATGTATAAACAGGCATTTGAATTATACACAAACCACCCTGAATCCACTTTCAGTTCCTCTATGACCTCCACAAGTTACATAAAATGTCAGAAGAAACGTTAAAATTCTGCTGCATAAACTTACTCTTAAAGTTAAATTCAGACTTACACAAAACTGACATGTATGGAGTTAAACCTTTTGAGAAAATCGTTTCTTAAGAATCATCTGCTTTAAATGTACTAATTTATATTTCAAAATAACATCAAAATTGTATCCCAATATTGTCACAGTCTAGACAATTCTCTTAATGGCTGTAGGGACAGTTGCATTAGTATAAATAAAGATCCTTCTCAAAGTTAAAAGTTATCAAAAATAATTTGCTATCTTTCATTCACCAAGCATGATTGCTTCCAATTATATTGTTTGAAAATAAAGTTACTGAAAGTATAAATTTGATGGACCTAGTAAATTAATAGGCAGAAAAGAGTCAGAAAAATTTTATAATCAATCAACATATCATATTAGTATTTATTCTTAATAAAGTATCAACTTCATTAGTATTATTATTAATTTTATGAAATGCGACTAATTTTTTTGCAATTTGTAAGCTTATGTTGTTAGTCATGAATTACTGCTGTCCCCGTCATGTTTTATAGTAATAAAATGTTCTCAAAAGTAAAAGTGTTGCATCTTAACATCTTAAGCAACATTTTCCCCCTAATTTTGTTGAACAAGAGGCCCTACATTTTCATTTTGCACAGGTCCTCCGAATTATGTAGCTGGTCTTGCTTGTGACTTCTGAAGTCGCCACCCTCAGGACTAGAAATAAACAGGAACAACAATTATCAATATCAGGAGACCCAGTTTCCAAATTCAATTCTGGGACATTCTGCAAGATACTATGTTTTGTTTATAATGTGCTGAAGGCAAAAATGGTGCTGAGACAATTACAGAATAAAGAACACTTAAGAGGCTGATATATAACAGTAATACAGGAACTCTAAATCCTGAATGGATAGAACACTATAAAGGAAATTTGGGGGCAATGGGGAAAATTATATATAGGCTTGATATTAGATGATGCCACTGAATCAACATTTAATGTATTGTAATGGTTGTATGGTGGATATATAGGAGAATGTCCTGCCTAAGAAAATGCATGACATTTTTAGGAGTGAAGTGTTATAGTGGTTCTCATCTGGGTAAACAGGAGAAAGGTTGGGATGGGGTTTCAAGAGCAAACAAATGTGGCTAAATGTTAACAATGGATGCATCTAGCTAAAAGGTGTGCAGGTGTGTATTGCATCAATTTATTTTTTGAAGGTTTGAAGTTTTTCAGGCAAACAAACTTGGAGAAGGTAAACAAATGGTAGTGTATGAGAGGTCTTTCTAGAAAGTTGGTAATGTCTCATACCTAGACATGGGTGGTTATTGAACGAATGTCTTCAATTTTTAATAATTCACCTAACTATTCATTTATGTACTCTTTTATATATATTGTCAATTAAAATGTTTTAAGTGATGCTTTATAACTGAGCAAGAAATGCCCGGATGTAATGAATTCTTGTAATGCTGAGTGAACTTGTACCAGTGCTCAGTGCTTTTTGGAGAGTGAGAGTTTGTCAATACATCGAATGATCCCTTTTTTTTTTGTTGGTTTCACAGATCAGGTTCCAAATTTTGCATTCAAAATTTAAAGCAAAAGTTCATTATGGAAGAGGAGCAGTATTAATATGAGGAAGGTTAATAGGTGACACCTTTCGCAGGGGTAGGAGGACTGGGTATTGTGCAGCTTGAACCTGACACAAATACCTTAAAATTACTCTTGTTTTGATGGTTCCTATAGCAATCCTTGCTGTATTTACTATAGTCTTGTTCCTTCCCCTGAGCAGCAATGACAGTTCTCCAATGACAGGTTTTACTTCTTTCATGATTAAGGGAGCAAGCCTCCCCTGTTCCTTCTAAATAGCTGGAAGAGGCATACTTGATCTGTCGAACAGTATGGTGAGAAAGAGGGGATTAGAGTAGAAGCTCTGACTTCCTCCTATCTAAAATTACATAAAACAATACACCCCCTCCCCCCCCATCATCGCCAAGCTCAGAGACTAGCATGTGTGCCAGGTAATGTACAATAGCTCACAAGTGATCAAATTGAGCTTTCGTTAGTCCTCCTGATGGCCTTCGGAGATGGGAATCATTATTTACATTTCGTAGGTGAAAACCTTTCCCAGAGTTCAACTAGAGGATAGTACTTGAGCCAGAACTTAGAGTTTTGTGTTCCCAACACATACTGTACTAGCCAAGTAGAACGACTTATTTCATAAGATGGGACATTCCAAGGATTGATATCTTAAGGTCAGCATTTTGGTGTCCGCTTTACATAAAATAAAAAGCCTCTAATAAAATAGATGAAATACAGAATAGTTGAATTTGAAAGTGTAGAATGTCTAGAGCAAGAGGGTACGAAGAATAAGCTTAACACGGCCAGCTGCATGGCTTAAGCTCTTGCTTCTAACAAGATCATTCTTCTTCCTCGGCTCCTGTAAACTCTTCAGAATGCCAAAAGGGAAACCAAGAAAAAGCTATATTTCATGAATAGAAAAAAGCATTTGGCTGATGTACATTTAGGGTTTTTTTCACCTTAATATTCATACTTAAGTCACTAAATTAATGCAATTTCCTAGTTCCTTTTCCTAATTAAATTATTGTTCTCTTAGACCAGTCAACTAAGCTTACCCAGAGAGTTTAGGGACATAAACATTTTGGTTATTTGAAACAACTGACTTTGCTCCATTTAGAGTTGGTTTTATCAAATGTATGCTGCAAAGGCAATCAGCTTCTCTCTCTCTCCTCTCTTTCCTTTTAAGGAACTGACAAACATAAATAAATAAACCTCAAGATTTCACTTATAAATGAACATATCCAGATTCAGATGTTTTTCTGTTAAGAAATCAAATGGAAAACTTATGCACTCTTCCTGCTTTGTATAAACTCCAAATCAGCATCAATCAGCTGGTCTTGATTTGGTATCAATCCCCAGAAATGTGACTGGCAAAATTCAAATAGCTTTTAGGACCAGGTCAAAAGGGACAAACCATTGGTAGATAAAAAACAGCCTATCTTTTAAAGGCGTCTTTAAAAGCATCTAAGAGCATTTGGTAAAAATCAGGCCCCCTGGCATAGCCAGCACCCTTAGTTCTATCCGGGCCTTTCCTTCTAGCTCTCCTTTTAACTCTCCTTCATTTAGTGACCCTGTCCGTGGACCAGTTTTCTGCAGTACACAAAACAGTTATGTTTCCCTCGTAGGTCTGGCAAACAAGCCTTGCCTTTCATAATAAAGGCAAATTTACTGCTGCTGAGACAAGCCGAGTTCCAATTCCTACTTGTGTTTGAGTTCTTGGGCTGCAGCTGAGATTATCTGGGAGGAAGCATGGAATCACTGTTGGCAGCTAGCTCAGACCTGATTCTTTAGAGTTTAAACTTCTTTCTGATAACTCAAGACATAAAGCACATCGTAAGTCCTTCAACCTTTGGTAATATATTTTTTTATTTTTTTTTAACCAGGGAGCAATGGGTAGAGTAGCTGAAAGCATTTTAAGTTATTCTCTGAATTTGAAATGGCAGATATGGTCATCCCTTCAGATGTAGTATTTATAATTTCTTTCCTACTCTCTCCTATTGGGAAGACTACAGTTCTGTATTTCTTGGGAGTAGAAGACAAAATCCTTTTGGATTGCCATTTTGAGCCATATTTTTGACAGGCAGGACAAAGCTTCTTGATCAACCTTCCATGGTCTCTTGGAAGACATCTTAACTAAACTATTTTTGGGTCATTGGACAAGACACTTCCCCATCCTGTGTGCAGCTAGGATGCCTCACAGGTCACTGAAGAAGGCTTTGGGGAGGGGGGTGCCTGTGTTCTCCCAAGACAGAAATCTTTTGTGGGTCAATTTTATAGTTTTGATTCAGGTTTATATACGTCTATTGGAGATGCCAAGGTAAAAGGGCCCAAGTATTCAGCAGTCATTTATTGCAGCTGATAGTAAAAGAACTCTCTACAGCACTGTATTATCTTTCAACAATTAGGCCAATGCAATGGTAGTTAATAACATAAAAAGATAAAATTAACACTATGTTTACTATAAACCATGGACTTTGCATGAGCCTATAGTTTCTCCCTAACCAAATCCAGTCATTATTCAACAAACACGTGTTCCATGTGCCAGCACAAAAAAATTGACTTAAAGATTGACTGAAACCTTGCACCAGTGACCAACCAACCTCATCAGAGGTAACAGTGAACAGTGATAGATGCTAAACATTGAGTACAAGAAGCAGATGTTAGAAGCAGAGAGGACTGAAGCTTATAAATAAACAGTGACCAATTAACCCTAAGTGATTGAGGGTAGGCCACCTGGCTATTTTCGAGGTTATAAAATGAAAGCAGAGGGGAAGTGAAATGATGAATTCCAAAAACCAAAGAACTAAGCACAGGGTTTCATTTAGGAACCCATCCTATGGTTGACAAACTATGCTTGGAAATTATGCAGAGACACCAGCAGCACACATGACAGAATGGCCCCCTGAAACTCTGCTCGCAACTGGCTTGACTTGTTTCTAAACATGTAAATAAGTACATGGTGATTGGTGACATCAGAAAGAAATGTATCTTTGGAGTCTCAGACTAGTGCTGGTGGAAGGAGCATTGAAGGTTACCTAGTAGAATGACTCCCCTCTCATCTCAACATTTATAGAAATAGAACTGGGATTCAAGAAGTGGTCTATCTAAGGTCACATGTTAGGTGACCAGCTGACTCAGTGAGGACCCTTGTCCTCTTTAATTCTTATAGAATCCAATAATCCAGGTATGCAAAAGTGCGCCGCAAATGAAAATGGCAAACGTCTACATGCAAAGCCTCAGACATAAAGCCTGTAAATATTTGTGAAAGTATGCTGACCCTGGCTTTTACCCAGGGCTATGTTTGATAATCCTTTCTGATAGATTGTATACAGATACGTGATTACACGAGAGAAATGAGATAAGAAAAATTGGGAAATGCATGGGGTTGGCATAGTCCTTTGGAACATTTCTGAAATCTCAAACTTAGATTCTGGTAATTGAAATATAATGAGAAATGTTATGAATTTCCAAAAAGGAGCCTTATAAAAATGCTTGCAGCCATAACACTGAAAATGAGAGAACTGGCTCTGTAGAAGCTATTAAAAATGTGGTCAACTAGATATCATTACCATGTGGGTTGATAAGGTCAATTGGATACCGGTTAGGTGATCTTGTATGAAAGCACTGTGTGAGACATTTGCTTTGGATAGAGAGATGAATTGTGATGAATACAATGCATTTCTTACTGTAGTATCTTGCTTACTCGTCTCACATTATTTTATTTAAAAAAATGTGATGACTGCCATTCTACTTCCAAAATGATGAGATACTTTTACATTCAGATACTTTAAAAATAACATGCTAATACATTTCTTATTGCATAGTGATATACTGATTTAGGTTCCTTGGTTTTTAACTCATAGTTAGGCAGATTCATTCTGAAAATGTAGAACGATTAAGTTATGAATTGATGGAGTCATTGAATAGGTGAAGGTTAGTACTGCCAAGTAATACTTAGAATGTAGTATAACATTATCTGACTTTCTGGTAGTTTTATTTAGTAAACTGTTGACCAAGTATATATATGAGTAATTATGCAGGGCCTAATGAAAATGAAGGGATTCAAGAATTTTTCCCTAACTGCTTTTTTCTTTTGTTCTACTATAGCTACTGAGAGGTAGAAAATAGAAGCAAATAAAAAATTGACAATGGCGGCTGACCAGAGGATTTCTGATGGAAAATGTCCCTTTGAACTCTAAATAAAGGTAAATTTGATTGTGCATCAACAAATTTACCACCCAGGAATTTTATACACATATCACACTGTGCTTTATCATATGGCCCCGTGACAACTGTGTTTCCACAGACCAAGAATTTTATAACTATTACACATTTCTACATCTAGTTGGCCAGTGTTTTTCTTCTTTCACAAACCGTTTTTCTAACTATTCAACTTTAGCTGTTCTTCTAGCAAGGAAGAAATGAAGCAGAAAATAATGTTGCATTACATAAAATAGTGAGATACCATTCAATTTAGTAAGTACACATTAAGTCACCAGTACAAACAAGGCCCTGGGTTAATTCTTGAATGCACCAGGAAGTTCAAGTCTATTCATTTTCATAGACTTCATTTATGCCATTCTTGGGGTTTTGACCCTGGGAATGGCCGTCTTGTGGCTTCCTCTCTTTAAGTCCCTCAAGAAAAAGTAACCCTGAGAAAGGTCCTTAGTCTATTCCCAGGGTCCTGCGGGTCCTGCTAGAACGTATCATGGCATCAGCAGTAGCCTGCTTCCCCAGCACAAGGGAGAGATGAGGGGCATTTACTAACTCATATCACACTCAAATCGAACCTCTATTTTCATGGGGAATAAAGTAGGAAACAAAGTTACACTGAAAACGGAACTGAGGAAAAAAAATATTAAGCTCCTGCCCTTCACCATGTGAACGTTCTCCTTGTGGGTACTGTCTACATGAGACAATTGCTCCCAACATTCTCAAAGAGAGGATAATATTGCGACCGTGGAACCCTTAGTCACCTCAAGTTGAAACATTGAGGCACTAACTGAGGTAGGAATGATGTGACTAAAAAGAAGGGGATAGAGAGGACCTTGAAATGTACTGGGCGTGAGAGAAGACGCGTCTACATGAAAATTTTTCGGCCAAGATTATTTTAAGAGCCTCTCGCGTAATTTCCCTTCTTTCTGTTTCACCTTCTCCAACTTATCCTAGGCTGTCAAGTTATCCCCCTTTAAAACTATTTTACTTACTTATTTTTATTTTTCAAATACATTTGGCATTCAATGTTATATTTGTTTCAGTTATGCAGTACTGTGACTAGACATCGATATAACTTAAAAAGTGACCTGCCTGATAAGTGTAGCACCTACTTGACACCGTACATATAAAACTTTTTAAAAACTGTACATTGCTTACAATCTTGAAAGTCCCCAACACATAAAATACAAACACTTCCTTTACAACACCCCCAGGCATGTTCTCATAACATCAGTTTTCCCGTTCTCACCTCTACACATTGGCAAAGCTCACCTCTACACATTGGCAAAGCTCACCTCTTGCCTGTTACTCTACGTCCACATGGAAGCTGCCCACTCTGAAAAAACGGATAACCAAGGAACTGGATCCAAAGCCAGGTTTAGTCATTTGGTATCTGGTTCCACTTGTCACCCTTCTTTCCACCCTCTCTACCTTGGCAGTTTTTAGAATAAATCCTTGAAAATTTGAAATTATACCCTGCCATCATTTCCATTGTTAATTACCAATGAAAGCTTCAGCCCCCAAATTAGATATGCCAAGGCAAGTTTGGCCTTCTGATGTTTAGATACATGTGTAACTTTCTCATAATATAGATTGGCAACATTCATGGAGATATATTGCATTTGTTAGGAATCTTCTTTAGATGGCAAGCCTGGGTATGTAGGATAATTTATAGGTGCGTTACCTTGCTGGAGCAATCCAGTTCTGCTCCTTAAAAAATACCACACACACACCTGAATCAACAGAGCCAATCCCTGGCAAATAGGGTGTTGCTCCAAAGTAGGTGATTCACTCTCTGTATTAACCACTTCCTCACTACTTCTTCTGAAACAGGAGTCAGATCTACAATTAGCTGGAAACCACCCAGAATGAGGAAAAGGAAAGAGATGCTGAAGGAGTGAGTGTAATCTTCCTTAAGGCATAGATTCCTTTTTTTATCATTTTTTTATTATTTGTTTTATTTATTGTTGTTCACTTACAGTTGTCCCTCCTTCTTTCTCCATTGCTCACCTCTACCTCTGCCCCCACTCCCAGTCAATCCCCCCACCTCATTGTCAGGAGGATGGTAAGATACTATGACATAACAATTAAAATGACAAAAACATATTGGATGCTGGTGAGGATGTGGAACAACCAGGACTACGTTGCTGTTGAGAATGTAAAATTGGGCAGCCGCTTTGGAAAACTATTTTCAGTTTCTCATAAAGCTAAACATACACTTACCCTATGATTTGTCCTCCATTCTTAGGTATTTACCCAGGTGAGATTAAAATGTAGGCTCAGACAAAAACCTGAACCTCAATGCTCACAGCCGTTCAATTCATCATTACCCAAAACTGGAAAAAACCCCAAGTGTTTTCAATGGGTAGTAAACAATCCATGGTACATCAATACAGTGGAAAGCCAGTCAGCAATAAAAAGGAATGAACTACTGACAGGTGTACAACTTGGCTGGATTTCAAAGGCTTTATGCTGAGAGGAAGAAGGCAGTTTCGAAAGGATACATACTGCATGGTTCTTTTTGTGTAAAAGTCTCAAAAAGGCAAAATGATAGTGACAGAAAACAAATCAGAGATTGCCAGTGCGTAGAGGTGGGGGAAAGGGTGACCATAAAGGATTAGCAGGAGGGAGTTTGGGGGTGTACTAGAACTGTTCCATATCCCGATTGTTGTAGTGTTTACATGAATCTACACGTGTTAAATTTCATAGACCTGTACACACAAAGAACCCAATTTCATCTTTCTTTAAAACTTAAGTATAATTTTTACAAAAGAAACTAGTACAAAAGGCTTTCTTTCTGGCTGCACAAAGAAGTCATAGAAACTACTGAATACCTACCAGATAACCTGCTAAGAATTTATCGTTTTATTTTTTAAGTTGGAATAAGACTAATTTATTTTATTATGTGCAGAATGGAGTCTTAACATGAGAAATTTATATTATGATAGAAACTAAAGAGAAGCCACATTTTCTCCCCTTGCATATTCACTGCCTGTAAAGGAGGCTTTATGAAATGTGGGCCTATTAAAAATATTTCCTGAGGAAAGTTGAAAGTTTAAATCAACATATTATCTTTGACAATGACATTTGCTAATGAAAAGCCACTGGCTTCTTTAATAGGCAAGTTCTTCCTCCTACTTTTTATGGTTTTGAGACTGGTTGCCATGGATAGACACCAGCGCAAAGTAAGGCAAGTTATTTTATTTATTTATTTTTTGCGTCTCTCTTTGGCATTAGCTGTTCATGCCTATTATCATGAAAAATGATGGGCTTAATCAGCAATTAAGGGACAAAACTTTGTGGGTTACATGGCAAGATATGACTTGACGTAGCTATGCATTTCAAATATTCATCAATCCCCATAATAAGGTAACTCCTTTACTATTTTTGTATAGCATCATCCTTTTCACTGTGTGTATGGATGTGGTTTTATAATTAGGCTACAAATTTACCAGCTCTTTGTTTACATTCTTAATACCAACAGTGTACCTCAGTATATATTTTCCCCTTTGTAGTTTTCTTTATTAGCATGGAGGACTCTTTGTTTACTAAAATAACTTAATCCATTGCAATCTGATGCTTTTGTATAGGCTAGGAATTTTGCAGTTCTCATGGCTGTACCCCCGTCTTCTGAAATCTATTGTCTCTACTCAGGGGTGAAAGACAGCTACTATTGTTATAAACATGACACCGCAGAGCTAAACATACCTGTGGCAGAATAGAAATGGCCTACAAAAGGCGTCAACAAGCTGCTACCTGTGGGCAAGTCGCCTGTTTTGTGAATAAAGTTTTATTGTAACATAGCCACAGCGATTTGCTTGTATATTATCATTGTATATTCCATAGTTCAATGGTAGCATTGGGTAGTTGTGATAGAGACTCTACGGTACACAAAGCCAACAATGTTTACTATCTGGCTCTTTTCACGTGTGTTGAGCTCCAGCCAGAACGTTTATCTCCACCAGTGCTTCATTTTTGTTATGACAGATTTTATCTTAAACATTTTAAAAGCTTAGGTTATATGTAAATAAAATCCCAGTTCATTCATTTTTTAAAACATCTTGGGAGCGTGTTAGATGAAATTTGAAATTAAGCATTGGACAAACCCATCGAGATGCTTCTTATCAAAACCTGAATGTGGAAAAGCTAGGGCTGGGTCCCCACAATGAAATCCATGTGTAGAGCTCACGAAACCATTCGACATCAAAGTTCCCTGGCATGCCTAGCTTTGCTAGAGTGATAGATAAAGTGTGAGAGAAAAATGAGCATTTGAGTAATGAGACGGTGTGCTAGGTAACACTTAAAGCGGATCTGAAAAAAAACACAAACCCCCCCAAACCAAAAACAACCCTTCTACCTCTGAGCCATTGAGGCATAAATTAAAGATGATTAACAGAAGGAATTTTAGGCATTCAAAGTAATCCTTCAGAGGAGCTAAGTCTTCAGGATTTCCTTTGTTGAGTGGATTTGTGTGATAGCCAACAGGAAAAAACAAAAACAAAGGGTAGGGTTTGCCTACCCTTCTCTATTTGGGATTATGAATGGGTTGTGCTGACTTTAATATCCAATTTATATTGGCTGTAAAATCTTACCTGATGTCAGGAGATATAGCCAAGGTCTTCCAGGTTCGTTTATAAAGGTCATCAATTTCGGGCATTGCTGCCCACCAAGCTGCCATACGGGTGCCAGTTTCCCCGCCAGGTCCCCGGACCTGAGTGACGCTGTCAGCTGGCCCTGTTGGGACAAGACGTACCTTCTGTCATCTTGTTGTCGCTGCTGTGTTATACATTTGGGAGCCCCCCTACTGCTCTTTAGAGGAGGCCAGCTGCCAATGTGCCCTTCACCAAGCTATGCTACAAGGGCGGCTGTGCCAGGCTGGGCTCCTGAACCACACCCTGTACACTGTACCAGGGGAATTGCTTTTCTCTTTCTCGGTGATCCTCAGGCCTTAACATCATACGTGGCCGAAGTACACACACCCGCCCTCTAGGGGAGGTCACTCCTCAGGCCTCTCTCGTCTTTCTTAAAACCTGGCCTGAGTTAGATATACTATAACGAACCAGGGATGCGTATTTGGATCTCTAATAAGAACAAAATACAGCTTTTTTGTCTTCCCCCCCAGGAAGACTCCGATGCACCTATGTAAGTTAGAAGTGAGCAGATTCTTTGAGAGAGGGAGCCAACTAATTCTGCTGTCATCAAAATCCAAGCCTTAACTGCCAGTGGATTCCTTGGGGTAGGAATTGTCCTTTGCCCACCACATTTGAGCGCCATATTTTCTCCATTCAACCATCAATGAAGTAAAAATGCTGTTATTAAACTCAGTTGTGGAGCATGAGAAATTCTACAGGTTTGCTTTTGAACTTTTCAATTATAAAAGCTAAGGACTACTTCCAAGTGGTCCAAGAACCATCCGTAATAGAATCATTTGGACATTCTGAAAATACCAATCTCTAGCATGTTTCCCAACAAACAGGGTGGAACCCAGGAACCTGTTAGTGAGCAAGTGTAGCAGTAAACAGTAAGATTACAATGGAAATATATTTATATATTATTAGCCATTTTCTATACATGGGCATGTTTACTAATAAAAAGTGGCATATAATTAATTTATAATACACACCTAATTTTGTTCAATCAGTCTTTTAAAGCTATCTCTAAGGGGTCTTTCCTGATCTTAGATTGATCATTTTGAAACATTCCACCAAGAGGAGTACTTGAATTGAAACTCAATACCAGATACAACATGTGGCAAAAGTAGGTTTACAGTTGTGAGTACATAAAACAGTTTATTCTTGTATTTTATTTATTAATTATTGTATCATTTTCCACACAAACAACTGTAAACTTACTTTTGCCTCTTCCTGTTTATATCAACAAACACTTTCATGTTTTAAAACTATTCATCTAAGAGTACATTCTTCAGAATTCATACAATTGTTCAATGCCATATAGATGCTGTGTAAGAAGCTCACTGGCACACAGAAAGATAGTCTATAATAGTAAAAAAAAAATGGAAAATGGTACTTTTCTGATAAACCATTGTTTAAAAGTATTGGGATCTGAAGTTGGGCCAAAAGCTGAAATACAGACTGCTGCTAACCTCAGTCAATGCCATAGTCTTTCTCTTCCCTCTATGTGTTTTTTATTTGGGGGGCAGGGACGGGTGGTTGGTTGGAGGGGGCTAATGTTGTTTTTTAAACCCAGAGACTCTGAGAGTGAAAAAGAAAGTTTGGAAATCATTTGCTTGTCAAAAGGGAGGCACAGATTTAAGAAGATTCACTGACCATAAACTGATGGGCAGTGTCCTAGGAAATTAATCTTCTTCAATATGATATTGACGCATGCACAGAAGTTGCAAAAAAATTTCACATAGTTGGGGGACCAGGTGCTAACCATCTAAGAAGTTGGAAAATTAGCATAAAACTAATCTTCCCTCCCTCAGTTTTCACCACATTGTTGTTTTGGTAGACAGGGCATCGTCCAGTGGTGTACTGAAAAGTGTAAATTTATATTCATAAATATAATAATAAATAGTATAAATGTTTAAATGTACAATATTTGTTCCATGAATTGACCTATCAAAGAACAGCTTTAAGATAGTCTATCTGCTACATTCTGTTATAGTTTTTCCTTCTTAATTGTTTTCGATGCTTTTTGTCCTCACTCCACTGCATCACCTTCATTCTCTTTTTCTCCGTCTATGTTTTTCTCCATCTGCCTCTCCATTTTCCCCCTCATTTGTCACTCTGGTATAGCTTTGTTCCTGAAGCTAGGTCATGAGACTGTCAAGATGTCAGTTTACAATTTAGTTCTCAATTCCCTGTCTTTAAACCACTTTATACTTTGGGGATAATTTGTTCTTCTTTGTGGTTAGATGGAGCAATTTGAATACCCTTTCTATTGCACAGGAGGTTTTCTTTATATATACCTGCTTAGAGGGCTTCTTATAAGTCATTATGCATTGGTATTCATACATTGCAGGATGTGAGTTGTTTAAAACCTTCAGGTCTTGATCAGTTGAGAGAGAGAGAGAGAGAGAGAACGAGAGAGGCACCTTACAAAGGAAACATGAAGTTAATTTTTGTCACCACATTTATAAACCAGTTCCACTAACCAAATGCAGCCTACTTCTTACAAATGCAATTATGGTTATGCCTCATTGAGGGCAAAGATTTTAAAATATTGAAAATAAAATGAGCCACAGAAAACTCAAATGTCCTCCCCGAGGAACAAATAGTAAAATCTGGTGTTCATTAAAATACTTGAATGTTAATGGAAGAGAAAAATGTAAGCCCTGTGTCTCCATTTCGTTGGACCAAGACATTGTGGTTTCTCAGTTTTCCCAAGGCCTGGCCAACTTAGGATCTGGTGAGACTCTTTGGAGACAGGAAATGTGAGGTTGGATGTAGAGTACAAATGGGTGAAATGGGGGCTTCCTTTGGGGCCTCCTGGCCCTGTGAATCTCCTCATAAGGGGAACTCTCAGGCACAAGGAGCCCCCTCTCCTTGCTGGTCCCCCTCTAGTGCCAGAGATTTCACTCACACCGAAGTAGGGAAAAAGATCTACAGAATTCCAAGACCAAATGTGGACACTTTAGAGGATCTATAGGTTTCAGAGTATAGACAAGGAAGACACTTTGAAAATTAAGAGTATCATGAAAGGAAGCCTTCCTACCCCCGTTCCACCATCCCCCACCCCCCACACACTGACCTGCTTGCCCTCACCTCTAGCTGTACCTTTAACCAGATCTGGACAGTCCAAAGATGGCTGCCTGAGTTTCTTCAGTTCAATTGGCTAGACTAGTTAACATTCCACAGTGACAGTCATTTTGGTGACAGAATCCTCTCCTTTTTTACATTTTAATTTTATTTTTAATGCATATAACTCCTGGAAGATCAAAAGATCTTGTCAGTTATTAATGCTTCAGAATAAATTAATTGAATCAGATTGCCTTCCCTATAATTCCTGGGGAAGACTAGCTGTTCTAAGGAAATCAGACCACTGCAGGGTAGGAAAGGGATTTGTTGGGTAAGAGCTCTGGGTGGAGGGAGGGCTTCAGAGGTCTATGTGGGTAACAGAATCTGAGGCTTCGGGGAGCTT
This sequence comes from Pteronotus mesoamericanus, assembly GCF_021234165.1. Classification (NCBI taxonomy): domain Eukaryota; kingdom Metazoa; phylum Chordata; class Mammalia; order Chiroptera; family Mormoopidae; genus Pteronotus; species Pteronotus mesoamericanus. Next base: position 6,579,493 of record NW_026555277.1, read on the forward strand.
CCTGGTTCTGGATACCTAGAAATGTGCAGAGTAAGAAGGGAGGTGGGAAGCTGTTCAGGTCGATACTGAATCATTTGAAATGTTTGCCCCTGGCCATGAAGAGGAGGAAAGCTCCCAGCCTGATGGCCTCCAGAAAAACTGCTGGAAGAGTTTTAAGAAAGGCAGCCAACAGACACACATTTCTGATCGGCTAATTAGGTGAAAAGCAGTGCTGACTTTGTTATGTGCCCCTTCAGCTCTTGGTGCCTGTTCTCTATCCTTCTAAACTGACATACACACATGTCAAATTTTGTCACATAGTATGTGTAAATAAATGGTAGCTATCACTATTAACAGTGTAGATTTTTAAAATAAGAGATGATTTCATTCCTATGTATACAATTTAATTAATTAAATACTCTATTTTTTTTGAGTAGGTAACATGAAGAGGATGTATAAACTCAAGAATTAATTGGGAAATGATAAAAATAAATTGTTTACTCTTTTATTATAGAAATAGCAATAGACAGAAATATAGTTGTTATTACAAAAAGGGAGTTATCCTGTAATGACACTTATATTGTCTCTCTTTCTCTCTCTCTTGTTTTAAATAAAATATAAAGTCAACATGGTTCAGTGTGAATAAATAGAAGCACATATTACATCTAATGGCTGAAAAGCACGTTATCACATGAAGTCACACATATAACAAGTAAATTTTGATATATTCTTAGGCTATTTCTAGTTTAAAAAATTACTGTCATAAACATGCTGTAATTAATGTCTAGGTTTCTATATTTTTGTTCTAAAACCTTGGTAATGGGCTAGGGCTTTCTAAACATTGTACTAAAGACAAAATCATGAAAAAACAGTCTAAATTATTTCACCCTTCCCAAATATCCTACAACTAAAAAAAAAAGGAAACAAATTCAATCTTATCAAGAACTGTAAATGATAAATGACAAACTGGGAACTATTTGCAGCATAAGTAGCAAAAGTATATATCCTCAATATATAAAGAACATTCATGAATGAAAAATCTGATTATCCTACCAGAAATATTTGGAAAGGACTTTCACTGGTAGGTAATAAAAAAAAAATCAAGTGGCTATTAATGAGATGTCTTCTTTTTGCCAAAGATCAAACTTTTTATTACTGTTTTTAAAATAATTCTTAAAGTTAGTGAGAGAATAGGGAAATAAATGTTTTAACATGTTTTCTCCTTTTTTCTTTCTAACCATTTCCAAATGATTGTGTCTTTCCTTGTCTTTAAATATCACATATATTTCAACTACTCCCAATTGTGTTCATGTTTTTTCTGGGCTTCAGATTCATGTACATATCTACCTACTTGAGCTACCTATGTCATTACCTGAAAAATATCTAAAAATTTAATTATTTGAACAGAACTTCTAATTTTCTGTACAAGCCTGTCCCTGTCCCAGTCTTTATTTATGCAGGAATACATGTATCAGTGTAGTTATTCTGGACCCCTCCCTTCTTCCTCTCCACACTCAGCATCACAAGTCCTATCAGCACTGTCTCCAAGTGTATTCTTAGTGCCATCACTTCTCTTCACATCCACCAAGACAGCCTTACCCCAAGTCACCATTCACTTGACTCTGACTTCCAGCAGGAGCCAAGTGAATTCACCATTCCTAATTGTTCCCTTCAACTCCTCCCCTTCCCCACTGATGTTTTACTCAGCAGGCAGAATTATGCTTCTCAAATGTGAAAAGGTCATGCTTCCTTTACCCTTGAACTGTTCCATGCCTTTTCATTAGTCTTCTATTAAATTTAAACATTTGGGGCAGATGAGCATGTATTAGGTACACAATAAATGTGTACTGAATAATGTCCATCAGGGTCCTCTGTGGTGTGGCTACTATCCACAGATGGAGCTTACGTGGAGGGAGTCTTTTGCCCTCTGTCCCTCTCCTCTTCTCTCCTCTTCTGCCTTCCCTCGAGGTCCTCAAATGTGCCAAGGCCTTGTCTGAGTCAAGAGCTTTGAACCCACAGCTCCCTTTTTCTTGGAATATCGTTGCTCCCTCTCACAGGGCTGCCTCCTCCTGGTCATTCAGAACACAGCACATGGGTGTTTCCTTCCTCTGAGGCCTTTCCTGGACACTGTCTAATGTAGATTCATTCTGTGATTCTCTCATAACACCCAACACTATTTTCCTGCACACAACTATCAAAGCTTATATTTATACATCCAATTGTAAAATAATTTAATCATGAGGCCTCTGGGGCAGTGACAACTATATTTGGTTTGTGATTTTGTTCTTCATACTTCCCACAATAGTGAAAATTGTAAGCCAAGAAAGAAAGGTCAAAATTGTATGAGCAAGGAACCGGCAGATTTTGAAAACTTGCTTTATTTCAGGCACTCTGCCTTGAAAGAAAAAAATACACACATAAATGTAGGTACATCAGGTATGGGGTTAGAAGAGTGTCTGATGCCTAGTGAGCTGCAGTAATATTTAGAAGCTTACATTCTTTTATTGAATTCTCCCAATCACCCTTCATGGAAGTCTCTACTAATTTCAGATTTGAGAAAATTTGGTCTGGTCACAAACCCAGGTCCATCTTTACCTGATAACTATCTTTCTATCTCCAGTTAGCAGGGCCTTTGCATCACACCATTTGCCAAGGAACCTCCGTCCTTGGAGGTCTGAACTTGACCTCTGACACTAGCCTGTTAAAGCAGGATCTTCTACTCTTTTTCCCAGACTTGCGAGCTGGATGAAGAAACAGACATAGAAATCCCTCAGAGAAAGAAGAGCTAAAATGGAGTCACTCCCATTTTCTCCCCTGACATTGTCCTTAACAAGAGTGACCCTCCCTCCTGGTTTGCCAGAGCAGCCTGAGTTTACTCTAGCCATATCATTATTAATAGCAAGTGTCCCTGTGTGGACAACATTATCACAGGGTCACTCTCTCTACAACGTATGGCTCATAGCTGTTGTTTTAGCCTTTGCTTTCTGCACTCCTCATCATTTACTATCAGTGAGTTGCTGCTCTCTGCCCTAACACCTCGGCTCTCCCAAATGGTGACTAACTCATGTAGTTACCAAATGACCTGCCCGGCTAACGCACCTTTGAGCAAGGCCAGAGCCCAGCCATGGTGAGAGAGAATCGTAAGGCACGAGGACCTGGGGCTCAGTATCTACTCTCCTGCCCTACTGAACACCTGGTCAGCACCGTGCCTGCGCTCTCCTGGAGAAGAGGGCTCATCACAGCTTCCAGCAACCACTCCAACCCTGGTCATCTTTCATCTCGGTTCTTCCATAGTTGACTGGCCTCAAACATGCATCAGAAACTTCAGAAAGAGCAAAGGCACTCCCTCGCTCCCTTGCCTGTGGGGGCTGCTTTGTATCTTCAATGGGGCTGATTTATTTCGCCCTGTCAAGCCCTTATGGAGAGGGCATGTGTCCTTGCCTCGCATCTCTGCTTCCTGTATTTTCTGCTCAAACCCCTGCTTAGTTTGTGGTTTTGAAATGGTAATGAGCTGCTGCTTTTCTTCCCCAGTTTGTAGATTCTTGTTTCTAACAGATTGAACAGTGTGTCTCTTGATTTATCATCTTAGGAAGATGAATGCCACGTGTCGTCACGGTATAACATCATCTTGCCTGCTTCTGTGCTCCAATGTAACCATCAGCAGATAGATGCTGGGCAGCCTGGATTTATTTTTCACTGCATTCCATCAGGCACATAACACCATGTAGAGAATGTCAGTTTATTGCAGCTCAAGGTGAATTTCTTTCTCCTCAAGGCAATGACACAGAAGTTCCCCAGGGGGCAGCCCCTCACAGACCCGGCTTGATTGTATTTTTCCAAAAATGAGCTTTCAGGGGAGCGCGTAGAGCTCTGGCTTGATAAAGCTGGCTGGACCGGTGATGGGATTGGATATTGTCGAGCCATGCTCTCTTCCGCGGCAGGGCTGGATTGATTGCATTATTTAGAGTAAGCATGACCCAGAAAAAAGTGAAGTGCTTGACGTTCAGGCTTTTCCTTTAACAGAGGGGAGCAGCAGGTAGTTTCATTTAAAAAGGGGAGCGTGACAGCTGAATATTCAGTTCGTGGTCCGTTCTTACGTGGACTTCATTTTTCCTCATTGTTCCCTCCCATTGCATTCGTTCAAGATGCTGAGCACATGGCCTGGCCCGTGCGCCTGTCCTCGGTGGGTGGGAGGCTGGCTACCTGAATAAGAAGGGTCGGGGGAAGCCATGACAGAGGTGCTTTTAACTAGCACTCAATGGAAACTGAAGCTTTTCTAGGAGGTCAGCAGAGAAGCCTGGAAAATAATGTCGGAATGTCTGAAAATATTACTTTCTAGCCATGCCAGTCCTTTGTTTGTTGTAGTTTCTTCTATTTCTAAGCAGACTTGCCAGTGGAATAAATCTCCCAAGGCATAGGTTAACTAAAGTATAGAGGGAGTCCAGACCTTCCTAAATAGAATATAACTTGAAAAGGAGAAATCTTTCCAACATGGATGTGTGGTATTTTAACTGGAAGTAATGTATAATATTTAGGGGTATTCACTGGAAAAAATTAGACTTCTAAAGTAATTCTTACAAACATACTAGAAGTAGTAAGGGAGGGATCTAGTCATATGAGTAAGGTGTTGGTACCCTAGGGGACTCTGTCTTGCACCCCCTCCCCTGAGAAAGCCCTTGTGGGAGAGAGCCCCTTGGGACCTAGCTACTGGCTTCCTGGCCCTACCGTGTCAATGACCAGACAGTGACTGAAGCTCACTGTGAAGGAGCAGCAGGAGGAAGGTTGAGGCAGGACCACTCACTCTATAACTTTCTTTGCTTCATTTCGATCTCCATTCTTTAACGTAGAGTCACCCATGGAAATTCTTTTAGGGGTCGGGCAGAGCATGGCCATGAATGTCATGAATGAAGAGGGTCTGCAAATCGATGGTCCTATCATGCCACTCTGCTCTCTACTGAAGCATAGCTCCTGAGGCGCAAGGAACAGCTCGGAGTGTTGCAGTCCAGTTCATGTAAAAATACTCAGAAAAACTGTCTCTCCAAACTGCTTTGGAGGCTCCTTCCCTTAGACATGATGATGGCTCTTTCTTGGCTGAAATTCAAAGAAAGCTTCAAAATGAATGAGGAAACACTTTAAATCACTTTGCAACCCACAGCTTGTCTTTCCTGGTTGTATAAGTTTATTGTATTATTTTTAGAATGTTTACTTAAACAGTGTGCAGAGCTGGCCCAGCAGGATATCTGAATCTTATATTAGAACACATCTATGTCTTCTATCACTGGGGTCCAGCGGCAGGAAGCTAAAAATAGCCCACCGAGCCCTTTTCTCCACCAGAAGGATTGTTTATTTGCCAGAAGAGGAGAGAAAACAGAAACTCTCCCTTCAACCCTCCCCCTGAATTCCTTCTGCCAATAAGTAAATGCTTTGCTTCAGAAATTAAAGTTGTTTGACTTGAAATAAGTAGTTGACACTTTCAGTCTGTTTCTGTGAACTTGAAGGTGACTGTTCTGACCATATCACAGATTTGCTCTAAAACTCTAGCATCTCACCATTGTCTGTATGGTAGGCCTCCAATGTCTTGCATTTGGTACAGAAGTCTCTTTTGAATCAGCCTCACCCCCGATTTGTCAGCACTGTCCATGACTGTTCTAGAACTTACAGCTACAGATTCACGCCTCCAATGTTCCTGGCCTTGGTGTTTGCCTACCCCATTGATCACAACATTCTTTTGTCTAAAATGCCTGCATCTTCCTATAAACAGTTGAGTTTTGATAATTTTTCCAGGAATGGCCCTGAAGTCCCGCCTCGAGAAGCCTGTGCTAACTGCCAAAGTTATGGCAAGCTTTTCCAGGCCCCTGGAATACTCCCAGTCTGCTGTTTTTGACACTTAATAAGAGAGGCTTACATGGTTACCTTTTCATGTAGAATTTTTATTTTCTTAGTATCTTGAAAACTTCTGGGAATAGTAACCATAGGCTTTAGTCTCTGTATCCACTCTAGCATTTGACAAATAGTAGGTGCTTAATTAGTGTTTAGTGATTGACTTAGAGATTTTTGCTCTATTCCCACAGGATGAGTTCAGCATGCTTATCATCTCTACTGGGGCCATCCAACTCAGGGGCAGAGCTCTCCAGGGTTTTTGTAGTGTTTGATAAACACATCTTCCCCTCAAATGCTTGCAGGGGGGAGGTGGTGGGTGTTGTGAGGAGGAAGGTCACCTCTGTGATTAAAAAAAAAAAAGAAAGAAAGAAACTGTTTTGTACAATGTCCTTATTGAGTCATAAGACCCTTGAACACATTATGGTGCTGAGAAATCTGTAGTAAATAAAGCTCTTTTATTTTGTTAAACCCACCGTTTCCCAAATTAATTTTTACCATAGAACTCTTTTTTTGTTCCCTGAGAAGCAATAACATTTAGCATTCAGAAACACTGGATGTTTTAGTCAGTTGGGCTGTTCTAGTAACATACCATGGAATGGGTGGCTTAAACAACAGAAATTTATTTCTCAGAGTTCTGGAGGCAGGATGTCTGAGATCAGAGTATCTGCAAGGTTGAATTTTTGGTGAGGGCCCTCCTCCTGGCTTGTAGGTGCCTGATTTCTTGCTATGTTTTCACATGGCAGTTAGAGAGAGAGGGAGGGAAGGGGAGAGAGAAAGAATTCTCTAGTCTTCCTCTTTTTATAAAAACACTAATCCCACCTTTGTGAACTCATTGAATTCTGTTTACCTCTTAAAGGCCCCATCTTCAATTGCCATCAAATTAGGGCTTCAACCTATACATTTGTTGAACATTTGGTTAACATTTAGTTGAACATGCGTTTATTTCAACATTTAGTCTATAACACAAAGGGCCTGTTGAGTACTATTTGTGAGTACCTTCTTTTGTCTTCCCACCTATCCACCCCCACCCCGCCCCCACACCCAAGCCGTGCTTTCATGAGTTTTTCTAATCTGTAACTTTGGCATAATCTCTTGGATACCTGGATTCCACTACACTGTGAAGTATTGATTTTGTTCAATTTTTCTATTGAAAAACTCTTTCCATTCCTGCTACTCTTGTTTTCATTCTCCTTAGGTAAACCTAAATGAAGACCAGGAAAATTAGTCAATATTTCTGGTAACTTAAGTAATCAGTAGACTTAACTATCTAAACAAGTTATTGTGCCTCTGCTACTAGCTAGTGTGTGGATATTTTAGAGATATTCTAGTTTAATCAGATTTTTAAAAAATACATGAATTAATTAAGAACTTGGAGACTAAGTAATGTACTCACCAGTTGGGGCAAAGGTGAACTAAATCCAAGCTTTCTGGCTTTTAGGTTAGGTGGGCCTCTCCCTAAACCTTCTTGACTTCTTAATCATGTGGAATCTCCTAAGTCTTACATTTTTTTTTTAAATGTTTTGAAATCAGCCAAAATCAACACAAGAAGAAAACAAAGTTCTATCACATTCTTTGACTTTTCTGGGTCCCATAATAATAAACTCCTCAATTCTTCCTTTCATGATATGCTTTTCATTCACCTCTCTACTCTGGTTATCCTCCTCTGACTGCTTTCAAGTCAATGTCCTTGGGAAAATGTGGCACTCCAGACAAAACTCAGTTCTCCAGATGTGTCCAGACTGACAAAGTATAGTGCGGCTCTCTCTGGCCCCTTAATCCAGGTGTACTTCTTCTCTTGTTGCAGAAGAAGGTGTTGGAACTCTCAGTAGTCCTGGATATTCTTTAAACATGCCCTTACCTGCCTCCAGACCTGGTTGAAATCTCCTAGTGTGGAGCTTTAAGCTCTCCTGCCATTGGGTTACTCTCTAGGTTAATTCATCTCATCTCTTCTTACATCCCAGGCTTTTGTCTTCCTGTCAGACAAACTTGCCCTGGCATTTCCCTACAGCTGCTTTTGCTCCACTTTCTTGAATTGCTGACCTTTTGGGGATGATTTCTTCTCTCCTATAGTCTCTCCTTGTTTCCAATAATCTCCCCTTCTTTAGGTCTTTGTTAAAATCTATCTGCTCTATGGAAACTTTCTAGACCAAGCTCTCCTGGCCCTTATCCCTCCTTAAAGCCATGCTCTTTTCCTTTTTTCTCTCTAAATGTTCAGCACTTGGGGAATATTCTTTGTACATCCTTATAATGCTCAGTGTAGGCTTCTATCACTTGTCTTTGTAAGTTATCTTCCTATCTCTCTCACCATAATAATGACTGTAGTGGTGAGCATTTGTGTATTGACAGGTCACAGGGCACTTACAGACACACTGGGTCATCTGATTCCCCTCAGTCTTGTACAGGGGTAGGCGAATAGTAGCACCCTACATATTTTTAGAGAAAGGCAGTAAACCTTAGCTAGAATATTTAATTTGTTCAAAATCTAATAAACCGTGCCATGGTGATTTCTGCTTCAGAGGATTGTTCCTCAAACTTTCCTCATTTGCTGCTAAGATAAAGTTCGTGTGAGTAGAGAGTAAGATTTTTTAACAAACTTTTGATTTTGAAGTTTTCAGAGAGAGAATGGGGTAGGGGAGAGGCAGATCTCTTACAGGTTCTCTCTGGTACCTGTTGGAGGAGAATTTGCTCATACTGAAAAGTACTTGGATTTCAGATCTTTTTGTTCTTGTCATCCCCACTTCATTTTGTTTCATTTCTATATTTTCAAATTATATGTTCTTTCCTTGAGAAGTAGGTTAATTTTACATGTAAGAATCAAAGTTTTAAAAATTGTTTGAGAGGCATTCATTGAAAATGAGAACAATTTCATACTGCATGTGTTTTGGTACTTTCTACCACTGAAAAGAGCAGTTGAAGATTGAGCTGATGTCCACTAGGTGGGAGATAAAATAATTTAAGCATAAGGTGAAGAGCTAATTGATAATATTTGGTGGGGGGAAAAAAAACAAGGTCCCACCACTTTGCCTCACTACTCTATTGCAGTAGACAAGCAAATCCAATTCAGCAAATGCTTCCTGAGTCACTATTTTGAGCCTGTGTCATGCTAGGGATTGGGGAGAAAGGGGTAAACAGCACAGACAGGAGTTCTGATCCCATGGAGTTCATATTCTCAATGTGAAAACAAACTGTGAAAATATAAATAAATGCTATATTTCAGATAGTGATAAATACTAGAAGAAAACCACATAGCAAGATGTGATGGGGCACAGTTTGAGGGCAGAGTATTTGAGTGTGGTCACAAAGGTATCCCTGAAAGTGTGGCATGTAAGTTGAAATTTGAATAGTAGGACAGAAGCAGCCAAGTAAAAGTTGGGGGCTGATTGTTCTGGATGGAAGGACACGAATACCACGAGCGGGGACGCGCTGTGTTGGAGGCTTCAAATGAAGGCCAACAAGGCTAGTGAATCACGAGTGTGGGGAGCAAGAACAGGAAACAGTGAGTTTACACAGGGACCCTGTAGATTAAGAGTTCCACTGGAGGGTTTAATGGGGAGGAATGATGCAAAGTGATCTACATTTTAGGAACATCGCACCACCTGCTCTGTGTGCAAAGGGGATTATTGCGAGGAAAGAATGGAAGCAGTGAGGCTATTACATTAATATTAATCCAGGTGAGAGATGATGGCAAGTGGCACCGGGTATTAAGGTTGATAAAAATATAGATTTAGGGCATAGTTTTGAGATGAAAATGATACGATAGGCTAATAGATTTGACATAGAGGTGAGGAGAAGATGAAATCAAGGATGACTTCTAGGTGCTAATGTTAAATAGGAATTTGCTGGAGCTGTGCAGAGTCGCTGGCAGAGCATGAGGTGAACCCCAGCATCGCCGTTCTGGCGTGTGCTGCCTAGGGCGTCTATTCTGGGGAGCTCCATGAATGGGAGTATCTCAGACATTTTGAATAAATACTTTACATGCCTTCTTCACAATGAAAATGGTATTATTTTATTGCAAAATGTAAACCAGAAACAATCTGGGGGAACATAGTTTTAATTTAAAAGCAGAAAAGTCTTTTAATAATTGAAATATATAATATTCAATGCATACAATGAATCATATAAAATGAGTTGCCCATCATTAGCGGTGCTCACACAGCAGTGGACTAAGCAGCTGTATCTCCTGGAAGTGAGGTTAGGCTCCTTAGCATTTAAGCAGAGGCATAGCCCAGCTCTAACATGGGGTGGGGGGAAGAGAGCTGGTCTGATGTTAGCTTCCTGCTCCACCCCCAGGAGTTGTTAGAGGGTAGCCAATGTGTTGATGGTATGACCTAGGGCATCAGGAAGACACCACCGCTCTCTGAGTGTCTGACTTTTCTTGTTTTGACATGACATGCTCTAAGACTTTTTCTTTAGGGTTTTAGTAACTGTTATGATATCTGAAGAATTAAAGAGAAGGAATTTCTTTTAGAGACTATGCTAAGGAGGACTTGTTTCTCTGCTCCTTGCCTGGCTGTATGTATCAGACAGGATACTTGGAAAAACCATCTAACCCATTGAGCTGGGATTTTTGAAGACTTTTATTAAAGGGGCTCGTGGAAGAGAGCCATCCATTGATGGTGAAACACTCAGAGACGTGAAATGGTGGTGAAATCTTATAGGTCTCCAGACGCAAGTGCTACCAGAGTTTGAATGGGATCAGAGATGTGAAAAGAGGGTCATTCAAAAGAAGCTATAGAGGCCACAGCCACCCCCAGAAATAAATCCGAGTAGGGAGGGAGCAGGGATGAACTATTGTTACTTCTCTCCTGCTGCCCTCAGTGTCTGCTGGGGTCTGTCATTGACTGATCCCCAAAGAGGAGTCAGAGGATCAAGATCTGGACTCACCATCCTGGAGCACAGGGCTTGGCAGGGAATGGATTTGGGGGTGAAGCTTCATTTGTTCCTCTAAGGTCACTTTTGATTCTATGACTTCATAATTATACTCATTCTTATATTAGTTGTTTTACGTACTGCCTTTTACATGCTGAACACAACACAGTAGAAATAATAGTTGTAATCACTATAGAGATAGTCATTAGCTATTGATTCTGAGGGGGCGGCAGTTACCATTTTGCCATAGCTGTGCAAAACTTTGTTTCTAAGTGCACAGATTGAAAAACAACAACAGCCACAATAACAAAACCAGATTCAATTCCAAACCATTGGCATTGTCAAAGTATTTTTATCAGAGCTAGTGAGCAGCTTATGTGAGAATTCTTACAAGAAAGTGTGGGACCCATTGCTGTTTCTTTTCTACTTCTTTGGCACTAGGTAAATATTTCAGGGATTAGATCTGCAAGGATTTAGAGGCAGTGAAGGAAGTGGAGTGAGTGGAACTTGGCCCAGTTCAAGAACTAAGAATTCCACCCCGTGTTGCTTAATCTTCATCCCTATTTAGCTACTGGATGTAACACAAATCCTCCCAGCTTCTCTCCTCTTATCTGAACTCTACTGTGGTCATTAAACAAATTGTGGATCCACATCCCCTCTAATACTTTGAAAACTACACAATATAAGGCTTAATGAAGGTGGCATGCCTCTGAATGACTTAGAACTGAAAATACGACTACATCAAAAGTCTTTAGAAGGGAAGATTTTAATGGCTGAATAATATGCTGAAACAGAGGAGTAATTTCTTCTTGAATGCTAGGATGAATTATTTATGCTTTGACAACATTATGTGTCTCTAAAGCAGCTTTTAGTTATTCTCCACTTCTGGGCTACAGCTGATCCTGCTGCCCATTCTTGTAATTACATTAACCTCTTGACTTTACATGACAAGCTTTTCCTGTGTGCTATGATCAATAGCCTATAACTACACCTCTTTAACAGGGCCTTAGTTACACCTCAGTTCAGATACATTTAACTTTTGTCCCCCTTTTCTTTTTTGGTGGGGCAGGGAATAAAATTTCTTATTTTAATATCTGAAACAAAGAGAATCACTTTGAAAAAAATACATAAAAATATGCAGATCTTACAGGGGATGTGATTATAATGATAAATAGGCCAGTTGAAAATCCATTCAGCCAACACTTTGGATTAAAAACCCTGGGAGAAGCAGTGGATTTCAAAGCCCTAAATTTGTGTGGTGGCCTTTAAATCTCTGCTTTGATAATCTTTTTACTTTCGATAGGATTAAAGGCACTGTGGACCACCTACTTTCTTGCTTAAGCTATAGCAATTAATTATAGGGTGTATATGTAAATAGAAAAAGCATAATGTTAAATGTTGAAACACCTTCAAGGGCAGCTAGTTAAATCTTCTTTGACAAAAAGAAACTGAGAGAGGTATATACCAGGGGTGTGTTACAGTCTGCCAGCTCAGGAAAGCAGATTTTGTGTTCAGTCATGTTGGTAGCTTTAAATCAGCCATTGTGGGTGTATTTACACCATGGAAATAGGCAAACATTACAAACCAGTGCTTTTGCCCCCAAGTAGCTAGTTAACATTTACCTGAATGTCATCACATGAGTGTGCATGCTCATGCATATATGCATATATGTACTATACATGTATGTAACACATATATATGTAATTATGTGTATATTATGTAGGCATGTATCCACATTTCTCATATATTTCTTACAGGAAATAGTCTCATAAAACTTTCCCATATATATTTTGTGTTAACATTTTAATGCCACATATATGTTTGCTTTACAACATATTAACACATGTGAACACAAATACACCCACAATAGATATCCCCACAGGCCTGCAGGGACTGGTATTTTAGATCAGACTTTGGATTGCGCAGAAAACCTCTGGGAATGTGTGCCACTATGGGAGGAACTCAAAGGAAAAGTCATGAGAGTCAGCTCTACAAAGACATGCACGGTGGTATGGGCTGTAACCAGACACATTTGAAACACTAAGGGTTTTGGACTTGAACTGAATTAATTTTCTCTCTAATTCTATAAATCTGTTAAGGAGGAAAGTCTGTTATTGTCTTCTGCACTATATTATCAGAGCAATATGTTTTAGAAATAAAATGAAACTCCCCATTGCCAATAACAGTAATTTAGGACCTATTCAGTGTTCCCTAAGAAATAACTGGTGGCTGCTGAGATCCTATCAGGTTACTCTAATTTTTTTTTATGACAGTACCCAGACTTGCTATATTGCAAGAAATTGATCTACAGAGCATAGATGCTTGATGTCTACACATATTACATGGTCAGAAAATTTAACATGAGAAGATAATATCCAAGTGGGTTTCAGAATCAGTAAAAGAAAATTAGAGTACAACTACCACCAGGAAAAACTATAAGGAGAAAATTTACAATGCCCCAGGACTTGAGCAGTCCCTCTTCCAGTGGGAGAATGCAAGTACATCCCTCGATATATCCTAGAGTCTTAATTAAAGATTCACATACCTGGGCCCTAGTCCTTGACCAACTGAATCAAATTTCCCAAAGTGATTCTTATGCATACTCAAAATAGGAAATTACTACTATTACATCCCAAATCATGTAAGTTCAAGAAATAGGAAGCTCTCTTTTGACATGTGCTGACGTTAAACTAGGAGAACATATTTTGCTTTTTGGGAAAGGGAGGAAGACATGAGAAACACCAAAACATGGGGGAGCCATCTGCTCCTCACACTCTTGCCCCTCTGCACCCCGCTTCCCTGAAGTTTTCCTGGGCTCCAAGTTAGCACAGGACCAGGACTTTCAGATAAAATTTCTAGGCAGCGTGATGTGAAGGAAGAAGCTTTGAGTTAGGACATACGAAATCAGTGTGGAAAGCCCCCATTCTTTTGAATGAGCTTCACTTGCTTTATTGGTAATATAGAAATAATCATATTGGTTCTTTATATAGCATAGCATCATTCTGAGAACTAAGAGAAATATATGATGTAAAAAGTTACCCCCAAGTGGTTAGGTACAGGGTCATGTCAAGGTTCCCATGACTTAGCTGTGGGACTAAGTCACTTGTTCTGAAATGGGTTTTAATGTGTTTTATATAAGGGAACCTTGGCTTTGTGGTAAAATGTCTTGGTTTTGTGGCTACTTGTCTGAGTGACCAGTACTAGAAGTGGGAGGTAAAGGGAGAAATGAAGAAAATATTAGCAAAGCTAGTTTTAAAGACACTTTTAATTATAGCTGACCGTTTTTGATCACTTACCACGGTAAGCACTTTACATAAATAATCTCATTTTCTTCCTAAAACAATCCTTTGTGTATGCACTATTATAATCACCATTTTCCAGATAAAGAAACTGAGTGATTTAACGATTTGCCCGAAGTCCCATTACTCATAGATGCAAGAGTTTGATTTGAATCCAGAGCCTTAACCATCCGAAATTAGTAAGAAAGTTAGGTTAGCAATGGGATTAGATTAACCCATGGCAGCTGTTACAACTATACATCTTGAGCTATAGGACCAGATAGTCCCAAAGGTCAGGAAAGATGGAGAGTGAGCAATAAAACTACTTTTCTTGCTTCCTCTAATACCCTGGAAACCATAGTATAGGGAGGGTGGGTTGTTAATACCCAGTAAATCCAAATGAACCCAATTTTCTTTTCATTGAGGGTTTGCAGACGCTTGATTAAACTAACGAACGATAATAATTACAGAATCTTTTTCTCTAGGGAGTTTTAAAAATGTGGGCTATTTTATGGTTAAAGTTGTAAATGCAACATGTTTCAAAGGTGAGAAGGGAGATGGGATAGATCACTTTCTTGGGTCTTCCTGATTCATTAAGTTTGTTTTAATTTAGTTCAATGGGGAATAGCCAATTTTTGCAAGGACATAGTACCTAATAAAATACTAAAAGTTCACACTCTTCATTAAACTCTAGGGATGGTCACTTTTTTTCCTTTTTATGGGTGGTCTGTAGGATCCAGTAGAACAACAGTCTCCAGACCCATCAGAATGCAAAGGCATTGCAAAAGCTTTGCAAGAGCATTTTGCCTTTCTGATGGGTTTAAATCACACAGAAACAAATCTGGATCTTTTCATGTAGATGGAGCTAAAGGGTCTGATATCAGTCTACAAAACAGCACTTTGCCAAATCCAGATTCTTTCAGATCCAATACAAATTCTCCTGAAACATCTGGATCCATTTCTAGATGAAAAACTTGTGGGTTAATGAAATTGCCAGATGTGACTACTTGCCGAAATATTGAAATGCTTTTGTTAGTGAGTCCCTACTTCAGGGGTGTATAGGCTAGGGCTTGAATTACCATTTTGATCTTATTCTTTTAAACAAATTAATATTTGAAAGCTTTGCAGGCAGATATTGCTATTTGAACAATTTCCACCAGAAGGGGATCTCTGCTTCATGGGTAGGTAGACAAAACCCGGATTTCAAAGTACATTTCTCGCTTTCACAAATAGTTACTCTCTATTTTCCTACAGGTTATTTATTCTCTCCACAACCCATCCTATACCCCAATATACCTCTTGACCATTAATGTACAAATCATAAGAAAAATCTACTTTGGACTATCTAAATTCACAGATATCTATCTCTGTTCTTATTTCTCTACATTAGTTACAATGGCAAACATTGTGAACCAATCTCTCTTTGCTTTGGAGAGGCAAATATTTTTTTTTCCTGAAGGGTGAATCACTCAGAAAATAATAAATCCTCCTCTGTTTAATGTTACAATTCCTTCCTTAATGGGGACATCTGACCCCAGTAACCTCTCTTCCCATTCTCAAAGTACAGCCTCAAACCCAAATAAATAACTTTCCCCATCAAAGACCTCAGAAACAAAATGCCTTTGGAGAAAAAATGGTGGCAGTGCCTTAAGATTTACTGTATTAAGTAACTTTAATACAACAATCCCTCTAAAACCAAACGAGATATTAAGACAACGATGCAGACAGATTAGCAGCAACAGACTCTAAAAGCAGGTTCCTTCAAAGATCCAAGAGCCGTCCTGAATGGTCACAGAGAAGCCCGAACAATAGATGGGATTTCAAGGAACCAGGAAATTCCTTATTTTGATCCCTAGTGAGAAGAAAGAAAGGGAGTGAGGGGTAATGACAGATGACCTGAAGATGAGGGAAGGAGATGGTGATGCAGCCCTGCCTGCTGTAAGAAAGAGGTTGTCTGTCCTGGAAACCGGAGCAGGCCTCTTTCCGGGGGTGGGTGGAGTAGCCCTTCTTTGTCACGCTAACAAGGGTTCCCAGGTCTTTGAAGCAAATATGCATAAACGATACCTTGAGGGTTAGATGTGCTCCCACAGTTTCAGGGATTTGAGTATCTTCTTTTAGGATGAAGTTGATACCAGTATACAAAACAAAACCTGAGTGAAACCAGAAAAGGTCTGTTATTCAGGAAAGAGAAGCTGGAAGCCTGGGCCCTAGCCAGAGCTTGGCAGTCTTGACTTAAGGGTCAAGGTAATTTGTGGTGTGTGGTACAGTGTCACTGTACAAAGGTTTAAACTGGAACAATCGACAAAACACTGGCAGGAGAATCAGGGAACCTGTGTTCCATATGCAATGGGTGGGCTTCCTCAACTGGAAATTGTTATGTTTAGATCCATTTGTTTTCTTTAAACTTTTTTGACGGGAGGAACTTTTATTTTCAGCTGTCTCTCATGTGTTGGTCTTTTTTGCTTTGTTGCTTTTTGTGTTAGTTTGGGTTGGGGGTTGACTAGGAGTATATCTTTTAGATGGGATCTCCGGTGGCAGTGATCATGCATTCCATTCTGCTATGCAGTTTTTCAGCACGTAGAAGGCAGAAGAGTGTGTGAATTGTTCTGTTCTTAGCGTGATACTTAATCCTCTATAGGATAGATTTTCCAGAAAGAAAAAGAAATCTTGATATGATTCATCATTTACCCTAGTATCTCCTTTGCTGCCCTCAATCACTAATCTACCTTAAACTGAAGGTCCCCATTTCTGCCATCCCCAATCTGGCATTCAAATGACAAAGGAAATTACACCAATGTTACTTTATTCTTTTTTTGATCTAAAGTATTTGGAGGTTAAAAAAAAAAGGAATTCAAAACTAAATACGCTGCATTTTTCTTCCTTTATGTCAAAGCAGCTTATCTCATTTATTGTCTGTACATTTCTCTCCTTTGCATAGACACTTCTTCCAGACTTCAGAAATTGAAGTTTTCTTTTCATGTTCTTAAAATGCTGAACGCTCCTTGGAGGACTTCATGTAAAGAACAAGCCATCTTTCTTTAGAAACATGAATAATCATTTTCTATTCAGACAGCTGTCTCAAAAGACCTTGCTATTGCATACCTTGTAAGTTGAAGAAATAACATTTCTATGAAAATAAATGACCAAAGCCACTTCAGAAAGCAGCAAACTTCAAACAACCTGGTAATTTGTAGACCCTCTGACATCCCAAGTGCATAATGGATTTGCAGAGACATTGAAGATTAAGTAAATTCACTACGAAGTCACAACTCTATTTAAACATTTTCCCTTTAAAATCTTTATTTTTTGGAAAATATATTTGCTGACAAATATTCCCCAAGAAGCCACTGCGGTTTTCATCCCTGTCCCTGGTAGTCCATCTATCCAAAAGATGCTGTTGATAAAATCCACAGGCTGAAGGCCAAACTTAGCCCTTGTGGGTCATAGAGTCTTATTAAAAAAAACAACTTCAGATATTTCAGGAGGTTTCTTAGAATAACATTCTGAAAAGTGTATTTTCTGCTCATGGTATAGGCATTGGAAAAAAATCCAGCGTGTATCCAAAAGTGAATCATTTGAGGCTTCTGTTCCGGTGATGGGGCCATTTTATCGGGTACCGTCACCCACATTGAATTTATGGGCACCAGCAGACAGCCGGGGACTGTAAATCCTGAGGCCTGCTTATTAGGACCCAAGCACATTTGACAATGCACATAATTAATGATCATTTGCTAAAAGTATTTTTGGGGATTTTATTCAAACAAAGTAAAAAAGAAACACATTAAATATTAGTCCTGTTATATATTATGGGACATTATATCCATTTGTGTGCCCATAAATCATTTAGCTATGAATACTTAAGAAGAGCAAGAAAGCGATACCCTATGTACACTCTGAGATAATATTGTCTTAGTATTTGATTACAGGCACAGTGTCCTTAATGGGCAGATTCATGCTCCATATCCAATGTCCAGTTGGAGCTGGGGCACTAAGAAATAGTAACAGGATGATGTTAGTCCAGGATCAACTAGAGTTCATGAGTGTGAAATTGGTGATGAAATAAGACTTTTTAGTGGTCTTGTAAGAAACAAAACAAAACAAAACAAAAAACCCCACAACTCTTTGTTTCTTTTATTGGATTGTTTTCCAGTGATTGGTTTTGTTGCCCCAGTGAAGGTGCTTATGTGTGTATGTGTTTGTTTATGTATATTTTGGAGAATAAGGTATTAAAACTATGTGGCCTGGTTTGACTACCTTTATTGGGTCAAAAAAAGAGAGAAGGACAGTGACCGTTTCTGTGAGACTGGACGAATAAACCTGATTGGTTAAATAAAAATAGATTTACTTTTTTTGAACAAGCTATAAAATAATCATTGTGATTTGAGTTAAACCAGAGCCAAACTTTTGTCTCTATACACAGGGTAAAGTAGAAAATTTTAAAAAGAGGGGGAAGGAAAGAAGAAGAAAACAGAAAGAAATATTGCCTGGGAAATTCAGACACCCAACGCGAGCCTTGTGGAATGACGAGAAGACTCAGGGGCTTGTTTTAAATGCTAACTACTACAGAAATGCCATGTGACTTGGGACAAACCACTTAAACTATCTGGCCTTAGTGTATAATTCTTAAAAAATGAAGGAAAATCAAGCAGTAAAATCACTAAGGATTTCCTAATTGCCAATATATATGATTTCAAGCAGATACTTTCAGGAAACAAACAATGACAAAAAAGAAATGTGGATTTTTGTGTGCGTGTGTGCCTAAATGATTCATGCCATTGTTTTATGTCTCTGGTTTCTTGGGCACAGACGTGCTGTGTCTCGCTGCCACTGTGTATCATTCCTAGGTGCAATCTAAGCGTTTACTGCCTGCCTGGGAAGAAAAAAGGGCCTAAAAGAAAATTACTTAAGGTCATACAAGCAAACTCTGAGAAAGCTGTAAAAAACATCTTTTAAAAATTTGAGCTGAGTGCAAATCTTTAAAGTTTGTCCGAAGAAAGGAAAGGATTTCAAATATTTGTTGAGACAGGTTGGTGCATGCTTATTGACTTCTTTGGGGATTGTTGTTGATATTTCTTGTCAGTTTCTGGTTGCCAATGGTGGAAAATTTGGAACTCAGGACTGCTAACTCAAACATTAAATGTGTGCACCGCAAGTTCTTTAATTTATGGTGGTTTAGACATAACAGTCCAAATGAAAGTTATGAGAGTTAAGCTATACTATTTTGAGATTTAAATGTTGTAACAAATAAATAAGTTACCTTGTCCAGTTTTATACCACTTACTTGAAGAGAATCTCTATCTATATATTTGTGTCAGTATCTGTTCAGGTCCCTCATTGTAGTATTAATTACTTGTGGGGTAAGGGGTTGAGCAACTAAAGCTTTTTCCATTCTTATCCTTAAAATTTAGCCCATTATTGGATTAGAAATATTCTTTTACTTTTGTGGCTGCTCAGAGTCCACACTAAATAGGATGTGGAAGAAGATGACAAATGTATTTTAAATCAACACACGCCCATGATCATGAGATCTTGAATCAACTTTAACTTGTTAAATTAGAAATTTCACCATTGAACTTAGATGAAAAGATTTGCTTCCCTGGGAAATGGCACTGGTGAAATAGATATTCTGCCAACATGTCTTATGTTCAGCCAACTTGCAGAAAAAAATATTGGCTAATCCTACACTGTTTTTAGAATTATAAGAGATTCTTTGGGGGCAGAGGTGGGGCTCTGGCCCTGACCCTCATTAGAAGTTGGCAGATGAACCAGAGACCGAGCCTTTCCTTCTGTGGGGCAACATTAAGATTTTAGTCCCCAACTGTGCCTGCACACAAGCCAAGGGGGAGAAAAGGCACGATATGTTTTAAATAATGCAACCCAAGCCATTCGGGACAGTCGGAAAGGCGTAAGAGAAGGCAGCCAGAAAATGTCTCTGCTGGTGCAGTTCGGAAAAACACCACCTTCCAACCTTTGTTAGTCTGTTTCAATCTCTTAGACACAAAGAGGCACTAACAGAAGGCAACTTGCTGTAGTGACTAGAGCAGCTGGAAATGTGAACCTGTGCCAAGAGTGGGTAGTAGATATATGGCTCTTTGTTATGTTAATCTTTGTCTTTCTGAGTTAAAAATTTTTCTTAATTAAATAAAGTGAGTATGAGTGTGGAATTTAGGCTTGGGTTTTAAATCCCTATCACCTCACTTTCTAGCTAGGTGGTCTTTGATGAGTTTTTTAACTTCTCAGAGCCCTGGCTCCCTCATTAACATAATGTGAATAATAATACCCACCCTGTGGGTTAACTGTAGGATCCTAGATATTACACAGGGTCTGACCAGCCTGTGGCTGGTTTCTCTATTGACAGTAGCTGGCACCCACTTTTAAACCCAAACTCAGCTGAGACAGGCAATCTCCAGGGAAAATTTCTTGGAAGTCATGTATTGCATCTGTTCTCCCAGATCTTTATGTTTACCTCTGGATTAAGCCAGATCATCAGAGATCAGTGTGTCTGCACCATATCATTCATACTGGGAGCCTGTCAAGATGTTTATGCTCCATTGTCCTCAGGAAAGATGACATGAACTTACAGTGGGGAACACTGTTCAAATACTCATGAAACTTCACACTCCCTGTACGTGTGCCATGAAGATGTGGTTCACTGCATGACACTCTACCCTTTATGGCTCCCATGGGAGACATTTTTGTCTGATCTTAACATCTCAAATAATTGCTTCTTCTGAGTGACTTCTTTGTTTTTTCTCTTAAAACCCTATAAGTTGTTAAAATGATTGGTTTACCCTTTGGACCTCGTAGCTAGGAACCTGTGGGCCAAAATAGATCAGCCCAGAACAGTTGTATGGGTCCTTATGGTATGAAGGTTTGCATTCACTTTATTCCAACACCCATTTTATATCTGTACTCTTGTTTTCCTGACTTTTTTCACTTATTTTAAATTTATCTCATATTGCCATATTTTAGATATTCTCATAAGTAATCTTAAATTCTTTGGTATAACAAGTAACCAGGTGGCATATAAATAAACCAATAAGCAAATAATATATAGCAATCATTAATAATGATGATGATGATAATAGAAATATGAGCTACAGCTAGAAAGAGAGAAGAATGAAGGCAATAAATGTTTCTGAAGAAGATGACATATGGTAGCAAGGATGAATACTCTTAAAGGGCTGAAAATAATTCAATGTCTTAAATTTTAAAGATGGGTTATTACTCAACTTTTACAGCAAAATTAATTTTTTTTGCGGGGGGGGAATTAAACCAGAAACCTTAGATAAGTGAGGAGGAATTCTGTAGACATTGCTTAAGTCACCCTTTGATATAGGGCAGGGGAAGGCAGGATTTGGCCATGCCAGAACAAATCAAGGCTGCCTGAAAAAGGCAACATGCTAGGGATATGATAGGGAGAAGGCAGAAAAGGGTAGAGAAAGAAGCAGAGAGGTAGATATTGGTGCTATGCCAAAATAGCCTGTGTATACTTTATTAGGTTAAAACTTGTTATACCTGAAATATGAAGAGCAAGGTCTATATCTAAGTGAATTAATCAAACTTCTTCAGGGAGCCCAAAAAAGCAAGGACAGAAGTCCTGCCTGGAATGAGATGGCCAGAGATGTAACAGGAGGCATAGATTTGAAGGCTGATTTAGGAACTCAGCAGGTACTCAGGGCATTATTATTATTATCACTTGCATAGTGATTCTCTTGGAGCTGGGAGCATGATCTTAAAGGGACAAAACCATGGGCATAGTCAGACTGTGACTGAGGTTGAATTCCTTTACTCTTTTTTTTTTTTTTTTTAATCCTCCCAGATGCCAGAGACCCTTCACCAACTCTCCAAACATGAGAACCTCCAAGAGCAGGTTTCGAAAGTGCTTGACTATAGCAAAGAGGTGAATTATCAAAAAGCATTCAACATTAAACTGTCCTCAGAAGAATCTGCAATAGTTGCAATCCCAAATGGTGCACTATATTGTAGAAGGAAATGTATTCAACTGACAAGTATTTATTAAACACCTAGTATGTGCCAGACACTCTGCTTGACATTTTGTACAATGTAGATCATAACGGCCAAATCATTTACTGTTAGGATGTATAGTCCAGAGGAGAAGTTCACATATTAAGTGACTAAACAAATTGAGTTATAATAAATATAAAAGAAAAGGCTGGGATGTTTTGAGATAACAATGAAGACATAAATTTGTTTGGGGTAATGCAAAAGGGGTGATTCTACAATTTAACAATTTAACCTGACCGAGAGCAAGAAAGAGGAGTTACCGACGTCAAGGAGGGATATTCCATGTAGAAGAAACAGACCAGGCAAAGACCCTGGGCAGGAATATGCTTGGTATATTTGAGGAACTAGAAAAAAAATCCTCTTCGGCTGGAGGTCAGATAGAATGGCACAAGATAAAGCTCTAGGAAGCCTGGAACCAGATCATGTGGGATTTGTTGGCCATTTTGAATGGTTTCAAGAAACAGAGTGAAGTGATTTAACTTGTATTTTATAAAGATCAGCATCTGCTGAATGAAGAAAAGCAAAAGCAAAAGACACCAGACTAATAATGAGACTATAATGATAGATAAGATGATGGTGGCTTAGATTATGCTGAATATAGTAGAGATGAAAAGAATTGAATTGATTTGGGATACATTTTGGAGCTATAATTGACATAATCCATCAATATTGCTAAATTTAAAGAATAGAAAGAAAAAGAGGAGATGATAAAGAAAACTGAGAAATACCAACCACAGAGGCAGGAGAAAACTCGATGGACATTGGTAGCATAGGTACCACACAAAAAGTGTTTCAAAAATCAGAAAGGATCAGAAATTTTGGAAAATGAGGCTTGAAAATGTCTATGAGATGTGTCAAGTTAGAGGTCATTTGTGACCTCAGCTAAAGTAGGTTTGTAGAGGGGTAGTGGCAAAGACAGCATTCTGACCAGAGGGATTGAAATGGCAAAAAAGAAAAAGAAGATAGGAGGTAAAATCAAAGCTTCATCAAAGCTTGACTTCCCTTTATAGATGAGAGTTCCTCATTTGATGTCTAGAGGGTTAAAGTGATGTGCTCCAGATCACCACTTTGAGCAGAATGGTATCAAACTGGGCAATATTTCAAATATTCAATAACTATACATTCCTAGTAACTTCCATATTACATAGTACAGGTGCAGAACGTTTCCATCAGCACAGAAAGTTTTATTGAATACCTCTAATAATTTGTCATATAAATTTGGGTATTTTTGAAAGTAATCGGGGCATTGTTCCCTGGCCAACAGGACAATAGGCTTAGGCTATGACTGGCTTAGGATAGTTCCGTGTCCTGGGAAAACCAGGACATATTGACACCTCAGTTACATTGACCATTTTAGAAATGTTCTTTCTAGTCTTTGTATCCCTTAACAGAGAAGACCCAAGTAAAGCAAATATTCTCACCATCATCAAGCCTATAGGTGAGTGTGGTTGATAGCCTCTAAAATGGTCCCCTTTTCTAAAATCTTCACTTTCTGCTACTCTGGCCTCCATGTAATTCTCACTCCATGAGTGTGGGCTGGACTCACTGACTTGCTTCTAACAAATAGAATATGGCAAAAGTTATGGGATGTCAGTTTCTGGATTAGGTTACAAAAGTGCTATGGCTTTCATCTTAAACATTCTTGCTTGCTTGCTCTGAAGGAAGCCAACTGTCATGCTATGATATGGCCCATGAAGAAGCCCACAGACAAGTTACTAGGTAGGTCTTCGGCCAACAGACAGCAAGGAACTGAGGCCATCAGTCCAACCAACAAGGAACTGAAGATTGACAGCAACCACATGAGTGAGCTGGATAGTAGATCCTCCCCAAGTCAAGCCTTAGATAAGACTGGATCCACAGCCAACAGTTTGACAACAGCCTCTTGTGAGAACTTTGAGCCAGAAGCACCCACCTAAACCACACCTGGATTTATGACATGCAAGAACTGGGAGGTAACAAATGTTTGCTGTTTTATACTATTAGCTTTTTGGGTAACTTGTTACATAACAATAGATAACTAATACATCTGGGCTGCTCAAGGTATCATTTTCACACCATTTTAAGGAGTTGGAAGCTGATATGCGAACATTTTACCTCATTGTTCATCTCCTCCATGTTCAACTTCTCTTTCTCTCCTTTTGTATTTTTCTCTTATAATTCGAGAAGGTCAGTATTTCCCTTGATTGAACCATAATAAGCTTCAATTTATGTATGCTAAGAGAAAAAAAATGATTAAAACATAAAATAAAGCAGGCAAGTTTTTTCTCCTTCCTCTCATCTGTAGTGAATGGTCCCTCTTTGACTTGGGAGAAAAATAGTTCCTCAGTATAAACAAACAAACAAGCAAACAGGTCAGAAAACTCTGTGGAAAGGCATTTATTAAAATAAAAGCCACCCGTTTTATGTGTGTTCTTTGTTTTCTTCTCTTTCTGGCATCTGGTTTTTTCTCATTTCATTCATCATCATTCCATATATATAGATGGTCCAGGGCAAACTGAACTGTAAATACAGATCTTTTACTTCTGGTTCCTTAAGTTTCATTAAATGGGAGTGTTAGTGACCAATGCCACCTGTCTGAGTCTCTGAGCCTCCATCAGCAATATTAACTCAGTGAAGCTTGATGAAGTTCTATTCTCATCTAAGAGTACCTCTGACAACTGAAGTACATACATTTGCTCTATGAGCATGAGAGTAGCTCTGTGCTGTCTTGTAAGTGCTCCTTTGCTATGGTTGCAAATGCCCGGAAAGTCTGGAATAAATCCATTAAAATAGAAGTTGTGCAATATCATTAACATAAAAATGCAACATTAGCAAAGTTACTCCACAAAACTGATTTTTTAAAGGTGAAAAGGTATCAATAATGTACAATGGATTCAGAAGCTAAGGGCTGAAATGTTGAGAGATTTGGAACTAATGCTCAGCAAGTAAATATACTCAGGGATCCCAAGCTCCTTCGATGTGACTATAACCAGGACTTAGGATAAAGGTAGACTGTAAGTATCTTGAGACCTAAGATAAGTAAATATTCCAAGTGAGCAAAATAACATTCAGTAAGAGGAGGAAAAACATTTATGATCCTACTGAGAAAAATAATCAGCAGTCATCTGATGAGGTCAGGACAATAAACACCTAGTCTAACAATAATGGCCTGAATCACTGTGAAAATTAGCCACCTACTTCTAGTACTTCAGGGACAGCACAATTACCATAGCTGGCATCATTAAAAAAAATAAACAGCAACATTTCAAACAGAGGCTCACAAAATGTTTTTTGTTAAGAACCTTGGCATGTAAATTAAAGTCCCTGAGCTACCTCCCGTATTGTAAATGTAAGTGTCCCTTTGGAATATTCTCTTTCTGCTCTATATGGGTGAGGAAGCTCAGAGGCTTAGGAAAGCCCTGAGGGAACTATGCACAGAAGGTCTTCAGGGATTCTAGAACCATTTTTGGAGAAATGCTTTTTTAAAAATATAAACAATTTGAGACATGCCTTCATGAAACTGGAAAAGAGAATTTATATGAAGTACAGTAATATGATTCAAAAATGGTTTATGGTTATGATCAGTATGCAAATTCAAGATGAGAGAGTTTACCAGAAATGTCACGGAATAGATCACATATCAATACTAATTGTCAGGTGACCTAGTGAAGATGAGAAATTTACTCTAAAGATGGGAAATCCATAGATTTATCTGATTCATTGGAAACTCTGGATACTGGAAAAAAGTTTGGTCTAGTACACACAAAAATATTCCTGTTCTGTCCTCCTTTGTCTTAACCCTGTATTACTTGCCTAAATTTCTCTCTCTTCTTTCCTATTCAAATTGTATGCTTCCCTTAACCTTTTTATCAAGGGCACACGTTTCCTATGAACTTAATCTCCCTTTCCCCTGCTTGTGCTAGGTTCTAATAATCACTCTACCCTTCAGCTCAAACAGCCTTGTAGGTTGGTGTACTCAAAAGCATAACTAACTTACTGTTAGTATGGGTGTATGTAAGTCTGCATTTGTTCTTTGTTCATCAATTAAATGGTAAGCTTTCCAAGAGGGCAGAAAGGATGCCTTACACTTCTCTGTGACCACCTTCTACACTATTAGACTATCAATAATATAGAGGTTTGAGAAGAATATGTCTGAGCTAAATGTGAGTTATAGCTATGGTTCTGTTGCCCACCACTGCCCATGTCCATTGGGGAATGAAGGCAGCTGCAGCATGATCATCCAGGCATCCTCTAGGAAGAAGAACCTGAGAGCCAGAGAGCCAGCCTCTTTATTTCCATTGGCTCTGGAGGCATTGTGCTTCTCAGCCAATCCCATCCTAGACTGCCCACAGTTGCCTTCGCAAACTCCTCCTATCGCCCCTCCCTACTTCTTTCCACTGATCTCAGTTAGCCTAATCAGATTTCTCCATATTAGTTTGAGTTTTAGTTCTCAATAAAGGCAACCTTACTCAGAATTACCAGTTTAGAAGCACTGAGGATACTGACTTGCTTTAATAATCAAAATTTAGTTATAGGAGGAGATTGTTATGATTAATAGCTTATAATCACTGGGTGCAATCTTGCAAAAAGATAAACATTTAGAATTAGATAAATGTCAAGTGCTTAATACCTGTTAGGCACTACCACATTTTACCCTCAGAGACATCCAGCCAGGGTGTTATTAGCCCTAGTTCACTAAATGAGGGAGATGGGCCTGGAGCAGAGGTCCCAGTACAGAGTTCAGGTGGTGACAGAACACAGAGGGGAAAGCAGGACTTTTGACTTCATCTCCATTGGGTCACAGCTCGCTCTTTGGTGCTATTTTCAAGAGCAAATTTCTTCTATGTCTTCAAATTGTAATAATGAAAAGGGGTATAAATTGAACTCTGAGAGATTCTCATATCACATGGTCATGAGTTGTCATATAATCAAAAAGCAAATATCTGAAAATAAATATTAATATATTTTAAACAAACAAAACCAAACAAACCTAAAGACTTGGGAATAGAAAGACTTTATTAATCTTTCTACGTTCTCACTCAATCAGATGAAATATCTATGAGTATTATGTATGGTGACTGGACCATTGGAAAGAGTCTTTCAAGGCTACTTGTAGTGGATTCTTTTTTTTTTTTTTTTTCCTATTTAAATAAAGAGGTCCCTTTCTGGTTTTGGTGAGTCTTTGCTACACAACTTGGTGGAAGGCTGAGTCAG
This sequence comes from Pteronotus mesoamericanus, assembly GCF_021234165.1. NCBI lineage: Eukaryota > Metazoa > Chordata > Mammalia > Chiroptera > Mormoopidae > Pteronotus > Pteronotus mesoamericanus. The sequence goes on from NW_026555277.1 coordinate 6,606,720, forward strand.
TACTTTATGACAGAATCTATCCAATTTGTCCTTATGCCCTGGAGGCCAGATGGAAGGAAGGGCAGTGAACCTGGACTCAGCCAGTCTGATCGCCCCACCCAGGACTCTGAATGTGGAGTGGGTGATCTTACATGGAGATGGTGCAGCCCAGCAGAGTAGTAAGCTCCTTGGGATCTGCACTCAGTGGCGGTGGAGTTGTCCTGTGGCAGTGGTACAATGCTCTTTACAGGTTATTTCTCACACCTAGACTCCCGTGTCCCCTTCTTGGTTTCTGATTCTGATTTTCTAGTTTCTCCTTTCAATTTGTTTAATAGTTAACCTTACAAATCATTAGGGTTTAAATTAACTCAAGTGGTTATCTGGGTTTGCAACCAATAGCCTATTTGTATGGTAGCACAATAGGAAAAAATATATCATAAAAACCATAGTATTAATGGGAATGATACAGTTAATGCACATATACTTTTTAAGGTACAGTAAGAGTTCATGACTCTGAAGTACCTGATAGATAGTGAATGAATGTTGGTCAAGCCTTTTCTGCTTTTGTTACAACTTCCTTTCATTTCTGTATGTGGTGGAAACCATTGTTTGTAAGGAAGAGATAATAGAGGAGTAGATGACAGAAGGATTTGCCTGTCAAAGCTCAGAGGAAAAATTATATATATACATGTGTACCTGCGGGTGGCTACTGGCATTTGAGATATTTAGAAATTTGATAACAAGTGTTCCCAGGGGTCCATGACATGAAATACTTTCTAGTTGTGATAAAGCACATGGATTTTTGAACTGTATTCTGAAAAAGCTGGTAAAAAGGAGCCAGTCACTGAGCTGGTGAGGAAACTCAGCCGACTCCCAGCATCAGCATTTCAGCTCATCTCTGTTGTTTTCTAACTTCTGTATATCATGTGCTCAGGAGGTGATTGAATTTTAATTTTTTTGTGGAAGCACTTCCAAAAAGTAATTCAACGCAAGAGAAAGTGAAAAGATGCGAGAATAAGATACTTGTTTTTTGTTTTTTTTTTTCTTCTATTAGATATCTGAAAGAGTTGAATCTGACGTCAGAAATGGCTTGGCCCTGTAGTGGGTGAAGTTCCATGTTTATTCTGCACTGGATTAAGGCATAAGGCCACATGGAAATATTTTAGCATTTCTTTAAGCCGCCTCCACATTGTTCCTCAAGCAAGAGAATACTATAAGGCTGAGAGGTCATTTTAAATTTGTACTTACATTTCAGTGCAGCTTATGTTGGGACTCATTCACTGTAGCAGTACTTGGGAATCTCTTGGTTGGCAAAAGTTCATGAATTGCAGATTTTTTTGCTCTCTGTGAGTGAAATTTACTATAATGTTAAGGGGGCAGTGTTTTACAAGGGAAAAAAAAAAGAACTATGTAATAACGAACTGATTATCCTCTACAGAATTTCAAGAACAGTGTTTTCAATGAGAATCATCAAATTGCAGAGCCACGGAGTATCTCAGCCTGCCTCCCCAGTTAGATTAGATGATGATTTTAATTTACCATTCTGAACTGTGTTTATCATTCAATGGATCTGTATATACAGGAATTTTGGAAAGTTAGCTATTATCAATCAGATCAACAAATCATGGTACAAACCATGAGCTGGGGGTAGGGCATGTGGGGAGGGCAGAGGGGAGACAAAAGGGCCATTCAGCTGGTCACCACTTCAGGAAAGTCTTTGGTTTGGAATACATGGCATATTGGTACTGAGAGAGTTAAGACAGTGCATCTCCTAGCTGTGCTCTTCCACCGTGGGAGGCTCAGGTTTATGAAGGAGTGTTTGACAGAGAAAATAAGGCAAGAAGAATTATGAAGGCTAATTAGAAAATATCTGTAACTCTTAGAGAATTTCAGTTTGAATGGATAGGAACTGCTTGAAAAGTACAGCTTCAGTTCTTTATTAGGATTTTATGTGATATTGTGTTTTAAGGAATGTGCACCCATTATGCTGTCTCTTTTGATGGATGAAAAATGTTTCCTCCATAGTCTCCACAATTAACATTATATTGCTTTATTTCCTCTCCCTGAAGGACACATTATTTTTAAAGGTTATTTATTGTGCAGGCACGTCCTTTCTGTGATTCCTTCCTCTGATGATGAGGTTACTCAGAATATCATCCTGCAGGCACATAGCAAAGCTCAGTGGCAGAAAAAATAACAGTGGCATTAACCTCCTTAACACTGAAGATAAATTATCACTAATAAGATAGGTACCAGGGTAGCAACGGACTTGACAGAATGAAATTTACCAGGCTAAAGAGAGGGGAGCTGGAGGCACTATGCTGCACCCCACGGTCGTGCGTGAACGCGATGGCTAGAGAGCTTCCTATTCCTGCTTTCATGATATTCAAGGTGCACTGAATTAAAGTCCAGCTGACCCAGGGCTCCTTAGCCCTCTGCTTCTGGCCTTGCTGATGGAAACCAGAGCCACCGTTATTAATTTATGTCTCTGTGGATCAAATAACCTCCCTCCTCTCATTTCATGGCAGGCTATCATGACAGCTTCATAGTAGATATACAGGCCAGGACAAGAGTGAGCTCTGCCCCACTGAAAAATTTTGTCTAGATATTTAAATGACATGCTGTGAGCAGAAAGAGGCCAGAATGAGTGCCTTAAGAGAAGCAAACTAGGAGGAGGAAAAAAAAAAAAAACACCCAACAACCTAAAAATAGAAATAAAATGTAAAATGTTGTTGGTTTTCTAGAGGTCCCCCAGGTCACCTTTGACCAGCCATGGAAATGCATTTTAAGTTTTCACTTGTTAATTAAACACTAAATGAATATGGCAATAATTAATATTTTTACTGCTTATTAATTAAGAAATTGTACCCTGTGTAAGCTACCTAGAAAGATGATATATGAGGCATGACTAAGTTGTAGCGCCACTGTGAATTGATTGCGGCCTAACTCATGGAAATATAAATGTGTTAATCATTTTGCTTTATTATTAGTGGGGCATTTAATAAACTGACAGTTCTTCCAATTGTTTCTTCGTGTGCTTGGATGGACTGCAGTTACATACTAGGGCTGATGCTTTTTGCTGTTTTTAACATCACTGGCAGGCCGAGACAGTACGCAGTCTACAGCTCACAGAAGGTTCCTTCTGAAGAGGCTTTGTCCATGGCATGTGGAGGTTTTCAGGTTTATGCCTTCATCCTGATGCCAAAACATCTGGTTCAGTTTTGGGGAAATATTTGTAGTTATTTTTCCATCCGGATTTAATTACTGCCACTGAAACATTAATGGCCGCCCTGCTGGCCTAATGGATTTTATCTGTGCGCCCTCCTATCTATGGAGTGTAATCGATGGTTCAGAGCCCTGGTTTGCTGTGACTTTCATAGACTGGCCACAGCCTGAAGTTCTGAGAACACACGGAAGTCAGAGGATGAAGAGAGATTGGATTGATGAGACAGGGATTTTAATTTGCAAAGAAGGTTACTTTTGCTACTTAACATTCGTTGAGAAAGTCATCGACTGTATTCCAAAATCAATACATTCAATAAGATAGATATGTTAATATCAGTCATAGAAGTATATGTTTTAACATTGAAACTAATATAATCCCTAGTTTATTTAATGGAAAAGTTTGATTATTTTTTTTTAATCTTTCAAACAACAGGTTATATAAAATAGAACATGAAAAAGGAGTTACTCTTTATAACTTTATATAGCAGACAACATCTAATCTCATTTTCATGATTCCAGTAATGTGAGGCAGGTATTATGATGGTCCATGTTATAGACAAGGGAATTCAGGCTCACTGAGATAGTACAACTTGACCAAGATCATACATTGAATAATTGGCAGGTGGAGCAAGGATTTGAACATAAATATGTTTGACTTTGAGTCCATTTTCTTAACTATGATGCCAGTAATACACCCTTATTGTTTCTTTATCAAACACCTGTTAAACACCTACTAAGTTCTAGGCAAAATACTTGGTGCTGGGGGCACAGAAGTAGAACAAGATGAGGCACTGGTGCTGCCAGAGTGGCTGGCAAGGCCAACGGGGTGTCTGTTGTGTCACATAAAGTCTTGACTGGCCTGGCACAACCCTACTGTGCTTTCTACCATCTGAAAGCTTCATCTCATTTTAACAATGGGTATTAATATTATCAAAATAAGTGAAACAGGTCTTTAAAAAATATAAGGGAGTAGTAGTTTATCACCACCCAATATTTAGTAACAAGGCTGTGTCGTTTAGGGGCTGAGATCATTGATTGCAGACTTAGCAGACTTTGCATCTGATTCCTGCTCATGCTTACTATCTGGAATTTGTTTAATTATGCTTCTGGAGCCACACTTTCCTCATCTGTAAAATGGAGATAATTTTGTCTTCTTCATTAGGTCTCTTTGACCACATAGTGTTAGCACACAGTTACATCTTAAAAATATCATTGCTGTTTTAATTGGGAAAAGAAAATCACGGGAACTCACCCCCTCTCCCTGTGTTCACTTCAGCCAGGTGAGTCATATATTTCAACCTGTCAGCCGACTCTTCTCAGGAAGCACATAAAGCTCTAGGGATGAGACAGCTCAGCAGCCTACACCAGCTCCATGTATCTCCCTGCTGGTTGCAGTTCTGTTTTCAACTTGTTCTATTTCTATTTATAACTGGATTGTTCATCTCTTGCTTTAGTGGGGCTAGGAGAAGGGGGCAGGCCTCTAGATTTCTGTGTTGTTGTTGTTGTTTTTTGCTTATCTTTTGGATACAACTACTTGATTCCTTTACATGCCTCTTTTCTTTAAAGTATGCAACTATTTGGTTCCCCAGGAAAAAAAAAAAAACAACCTTTGACTTGTTTGAAACTTGACCATAATCTCTTGCTCCCGAGATAGCTGCTGCTGCTCATTCCCTCAAATAACAAGATGTAGGTTATGTTTGGCTGGAGCAGGGGCACGTTTGAACAGGCCAGTTATGAGGAGAATGTTAATTTTTGGAGAAAACATGTCAATATTTTGCTGGAAACACTTTGAATTACATTGTATCAATGTACAAAACCACACAAAACCCCAAGGGTTTTAACTAAAGGGAATCCTCACAGAACTGAGAAAAAAGTTTGCTTCATGGAAGGAGCACAAGTATGTAATACGTCAGAGTTTGAAACTTGACTCTCACGATAATTTGCTATATAACTTAAAAATCACATGCTCTTTCTGAGCTCTTTCCCCTATAAGAGGATTATGTTACAACACATGTCAAAGATTATTGTAAAGATTAAATAAAATAATGCAAAAATAGTTTAAATATTTCCTAGTATGTAGCGGCTGTGATTTCTCTTGCTGAATTCATCCAGGTTTTCTTGCACAATAATTGTGTATGTGGTCCAGGCCCCGAGGCTGTCAAGAATCAAGTCTAGGACTCAGTTAAGATCAACTTCACTTTGTTTTGCTATAAAAAGTTTGATGAATTCAGTAGCCTGCATGGAGTGGTGGTTTTCGAGAGGAATTGAAGGGGTGGGTGGGAGTTTGATTCTGAGCCTTCTTTTTTCCTGCCATGTAGCAGTGATGTAATCTTTTATCTTCTTCTTTTTTTTTAATGAATAGACTTTATTTTTTAGAGCTGTTTTAGGTTTATGGAAAATTGAGCAGAAAGTACAGAGTTCCTGTATACTCTCTCTCCTAAGGCCCACAGCTTTTCCTTATATTCACATCTCTACATTGTTAGCACCTTCTTCTGTAGTTAGCATCAGTGTGATATATTTGTTAGAACTGATGGACCAATTTCAATACATTATTTTTAACTAAGGTCCATAAGTTTCCATTAGGACTCACTCTTTGTGCTATATAGTTCTAAGGATTTTGACAATAGCTTAATGTATTTGTCATGTAGCCATAAGTTTTCAAGACATTTGAATACATATGTAGAAGTGATATTAATGGATCACATGGCAAAAGTATATTTAGCTTTGTAAGAAACACCAAACTGGCCCTGGCTGGTGTGGCTCAGTGGGTTGAGTGCGGGTGTGTGATCCAAAGGGTTGCCAGTTTGATTCCCAGTCAAGGGACATGCCTGGGTTGCTGGCCAGGTCCCCTGTAGGGGACATGCAAGAGGCAACCTCACAGTGATGTTTCTCTCTTCTTTCTCCCTCCCCTCTCCTCTCTAAAAATAAAAATAAATAAAATCTTTTAAAAAAAGGAAACACCAGTCTTCCAAAATGGCTTTACCATTTTGCATTTCCATCAGCAATGAAAGAGAGTGTCTTTTGCTCCATGTCTTAATCAGCATTTGGTGTTGCGAGTATTTTGGATCTTAGTCACTCTAATAGGTATGTAGTTGCATCTTCTTTTTTTTCTAATTTGCAATTTTCTAATGACATATACTGTTGAGCACCTTTTCATGTGCTTATTTCCTATATGCATATCTTCGTCAGTGAGGTGTCTGATCAGATATTTTACTCATTTTAAAATTATGTGGTTTATTTTCTGATTGTTGTTATAATTTAAGAGTTCTTTGTATATTTCAGATAATGTTTCTTTATTGTAAATGTTTTTTCATATATTTTTCTCTAAGTCTGTGGCTTGGCTTTTTATTCTTTTAAAAGTGTGTTTTACAGAACAGAGATTTTATATTTTAATAAAACCCAATTTACCAATCTTTTCTTTCATGGCACGTGCTTTCATGGCACAATAGCTATAAAATTATCCTCGAACCCAAAGTCACCTTGATTCGCTTCTATTCTGTCTTCTACAAGTTTTACAGGTTTGTGTTTACATTTAGGTCTAGGACCCATTTTGAGTTAATTTTTTGTTTATTTTTTAATGTTTAAAATTTTAAAGTAATTTTACTACTGAAAGGGTTTGAGAGATATTGAAATGAGAAACTTTAGTATAGCTGTCCCAAATACTGGTGATAAATTCCATACTACTGAGTTGCTATTTTTTCTCTCTTTGATGTGAAGCTATATTTCAACACAAATGAACAGTTTTTACATTTTTTTCATAGTTTCTTTTGAAAAATAGATCAATAACATAACCCTAGTTTATTCTATGGTCAGTGAGGTAAGGGTGCCTCAACTCATACTCAAGTCCATAATCACCAGTATCATCATGTAACAATGTCCACAATCAGAATTATCAGAGAAATGGTGTCAGGATTCCAGGTAGTTTCTGTGAACTATTCTAGGCACTCAGAAATGTTGAGTGGCTGCTAGAATCTCATATGCCTACAATCACTCAGTGATTTTAAAAGATTAGAACATTGGTGTAATTCCCCTCACATCCTCCATGTTCACTCCGATGGAAAATTCTATGATTTTTGGCAGCACAGCCCCAAGGCCAGAGGGGATTGAGGGCGCACACAACTGACTATGTAGCACAGAGAACAGGGTAGAATAATTTTAGGATTCAGAAAGTATGGAAAAATCAGAATTATTTCTTGTTTGTCTGTTAAGCTATAGGGAACTTTATACACAGTGCTTTTCAAACTTTAATGTGCAGGTGAGTCACTTGGAGATTTTGTTAAAATGTGAATTTTAATTTGGTAGCTCTGAGGTCAAGCCTAAGATTCTGTTCTCACCAGAACTGACTATTTTGTCCATTAGGCACAATCTTAGGGGCCCAAGACATTATTTTAATTTCTCTTAAAATATATAAAAAGTTGTAATGTATAACATTAATGTACATGTATATTTGCATAATCATAAAAATATACTTTTCAATTTTTTTTTTAATTTAGAAAGGGGCCAGGAAGACAAAGCCATTTATGGCCCACTGAAATCAAAAAGAGGCTCTTTTTTTAAACCAGCTCCAAAGTGATAGCAAGGCAGCTGGCCCAGGGACTACACTTTGAATACCAAGTTGTTATAAGGTTCTCTTGCCGCAGATGATGAGAGGAGTATCTAAAATCATGTAGCATATCTGGGATTCTCTGCTTATTAAATACAGTCTACATGAGCATGTAAACTCCCATACCTGAGCATTTCAACTGAGCTTTTCACTTTTGCCAGACTCTGCGGCATTGACTTTCTTGAAGGCTGACATATTTTCTCTTTTGAATGCACTTCCCAAATACTGGATCCGGAGTGCATGTTCCACTAAGCCTTCTGACTGCAGGTGTTGGCTTTGATAGATTTTCTTCTATGTGAGCATTCTCTATGTTATGGGGAGATAGGTTCAAAACAGTCTTTGAAATGTCTTTGCTATTTACTCAGTATTTCTTCTTTTTCCACCAGGAAAGCAAAGCCATTTACCTCCCTTGTTCTTTTAGCCATTGCTGTGTCCTAAATTCAACAAATATCAGTTAAGAATTTATTCTATGCCTTCACATGATCTCCACCTTCAAATTACTCTCTTCACTTTCTTTTACTTGAACCCTAGAAACTTCTAAGTTAAGGAAAACAAACAAAAAAGAAAAAAAGAAAAAAACCCCAACTAACTCACCAACCAACACAACTAACCAAAAAATCTCCCTATAGGAAAGCTCGCACCTGGATTACTTTTCCATTTTCTATGACATTGGTTCTCAAAGTGTGGTCCCCAGACCCGCAACATCAATATAACCTGGAAAATTGTTAACAAAAACAAAGTCTCAGAGCCCAGAATCAGAAACCCTGGAGGCGGGGCATCAACCCAAGTTTTAACAACCCCCAGGTAACTCTGAAGGAAACTAATGTTTGAGAATCGTAGCTCTGAAACATTCATTTTTAACTAAGCTACAAAATAGAATTACCTGGAGAGCTTTAAAAGACACAGGCCGGGCTCCCATCCAGACATTCTGATTCAATTAGTTTGTTGTGGGGCCTGAGCATAGTATTTTAAAAGAGCTTCTCAGATGATTCTAATGTATAACCAGGGTGGGGAACCACTGTGCCATCTGTTTCTTCACGTTGAATTCTTCCATAACATGTGTGAGTGTGTATGTACATCTGTGTGTGTGTCCTGAATGTTTGCCTAAGTAAACCTCAATCCTAAAACACTGCCTGTCACTGACAGTGTCTTGAAATAATCGAGACATGGTCAGTAAACTTTGACCTGGGGCAACCTCCAGTCCACAGACGTAAGAATGACTTTTGACATCTTTAAGGGGTTATTGACAAAACAAGATCATGCAGCATAGGCTACATGTGGCTGACTCAACATAAATATTTACCATTTGGTCCTTTGCACAATGTTTTGCTCACCCTCCTAGGAGATGCAAGAAGGTCATCTAGAGAAGGGTTTATAAAATAGTTTTAAAAGCAAGGGCAACATACAACAGCTACAGTATAAGTTTCTTTGAGACTTCGATGCCTCACATGAGGGACTTGGAACTCTTCTAGGCATTAATGCATTCTGGTAGGTTGCAAGAAGAGGAAGGCCACTATACATAAGGCTTCTGGCAAAGGGGCCTTCAGACTTCAAGAAACACAATTTTGAACACTCCCCTCGAACTTTGAATATGGCAGTCCTGACACTATTGGGTTCCTGCTGCACCCTTCACATAGATCATGTGCTATCTGAGTCAGAGGGCTTTGCAACCTGGGTTGTCCTTTACTTTAAAGGATGTACCTGGAGAACATTTTTGGGTAGGTTGTAAGGCATCCTATCCCAAAGTCTGTTCCAAGGTGGGTGGTGTCCCAAGGGAACCTTTCCTAAGGCTGACATTTGTCTTTACTGCCCCATCTTCCTTCCTCATTCCTCTCTGTGGAGCACTGAGCACCTCCTTAAAGTGACTTCCTGTGTTTTTATTGGCTGTCTCTCCCTGCTGGAATGTAAGACCCACATTTGTAAGATCCTTGTCTATTTTATGCAATCCTGCATCCCCAGCACAGAGCACTGGACTTCATATGGAGTAAACATTACACAAAATGTTTCTAGAATGATATGTAACAAAATATGGTACTATATTTTGAAATGCAATAAAAATAAACAAAAGGTTTCTAAATTGAATATGCTTGGAGACTGAGTGTAACCAAGGAGAAATTTTTCTTAACTTCAGGAATTAATTCAAAGCAAATGGTGCAAAAAAAAAAAAGTAATTAGCAGAACTCTTAATGTGTTAAAGCTCTAGCTTGATAGGTAAATGTTGTATATGTATTATAATGTCAAGAATACAAAATATTTATTACTGCTAGTATTAGGCACAGATACTATAGAGAAGAATGGTGGATGAAAACTTATAAAAAATGGAACTGTTGATTTCTTCATCAACACGAGGCAACTCTATGTTTATGGGACTTTCCTTCATATTACCTTAATTAATATCCCTGTAGTTTATACAACTGATTGTGTATGATATAATCAAGAAGAATTGTTACCACTGTAGTCACCCGAATAGTTTTACATTGTTTAAAATGAGAAGAAGTCAGTCTTCTAAGGATAATTCTTATCCGTGATTAAAGGCTTCCCAGAGTAAAGCCCAGTTTACAAAACCACTTAAGAAGAGTACCCAAATTATTTTAATATATAAATGTAATAAGTTATGGTGGTTTGGAGTACTGTGACATCTTGCTCTCTATTCTTATGGAAAATTAGAAGTCTCTTGTGTCATTTAATTTGGGGAGATCTATTCATTGCAGATAATCCTGCAGTTACTCAATTAGCCAAACACCATCATTCTTACTTTTTAAATTAGTTGTAATTCTCTGGTGAAAATCAGTCCAGGCTGAAAATCTATCCAATCATCCAACAAAAATTAGACTGCCCTCTGAGTTCAAGGTGCTGTGTCAGGCTCTCTGATCAATAGGAGACAAGTGAGAAATGATCCGGTTCTCCTTACACCTATAATTTAGCAGAAAAGCTGCAATTCTTCAAGTTTACAAAGAGACCTTGAAGCAACAGGCTTGAAACATAAAAAACTGAAAAGTAATAACACGGATGCTTATTATTCAAAAAATAAAGAAAAGCATAAGATACCTAATCATCTTTGCCCTACTGGTCAACATTTTTTATATAATAAAGGGGAAACTGGATAAAGCCCTGGGCAAGCTCCAAAAGTTTGTTTGAGAAAGCTTGATGAAGAGCACCACAATATACTCCCAGAAACAGGGAGCGATGCCACATGCCTCACATTTTACAGAAACAGGTACCGAAAAAACTGAACTTGCCCCGATAGTGTGGAAGCAGCTTTTCTATGGGGATTTTGGTCTTCTTTCAGCTGTGATAACTGGCAATAGCTGAACAGTTGAGGAGTCACATGGCTGATGAAATGAGCAAAATAGCTATTGATTTCTCATGTTTGGTTCTTGTTATTTCAGCTCTCAAAAACAGAGCAATCTAATCTATTTCATAGTTGTCAGCTATGACCATGGCCAAAATGTATTTGATTGGGAAATATTAAATGTTTCAACAGTCTAAATGTTGAGCTCAATAGATCTACTCTATTAATGACACCCTGGAACAGGAGATTGCAGCTTCTATTAAAGCAACCCAACATTTCAATTTTCAAGTATCTTCCAGTCCCCACTAGGAATGGCATGAGTGTTTTCTGTTTGTTTGTTTGACTACTGAGTGAAGAACATAAAGAAGCATCAGAGATTTTCTTCTCTTTATATTCCCAATATGATTTTCCCCATCATTCGTTCCATTGTCCTATAGACATGTTGTCATTGAATTTAGGAAAAAAAATATTTAAGTACATAAATTCTCTGGCAATAAGACATTCGATAATACAAAATTCTACTGAGAAAATCACATATTTTTATTTGGATTTTTCTAATCAAAGTTCATTCTAAGCATGACTTTGAAAAGTTACATCTTTCACTTAATCAAAATTTGATCTTAGCCAATGGTCTACTTTTAACAATAGAAAGAATCTGCCACCTGAAAATAATTTTAACAGGCTGCAAACTGAGCACTGTTTTTCTTTACCTAAAGTGTGAGTCACACCACCGTCCTGTTTTCTCCCTCACTTGCTTTGGGGAGTTAATGTTTTACAGAAGTTGTGGGGATGAATTGATTTGCTTAGGTGTTGGTTTTGCTTTGATGTGCAACAGACAGATGCTGTCGACATTGGGAAGACAAGGCAGCCTCATCTGTCTCCCAAGGAGCCTCCAGGAACTCATTTCACAACTCATTCATTAGGAAACAAAGCCCCTCTCAAAGGAGATCAACAACAGCTCTCCAGAGCCCTTCTATGCAGGGGAGAGTAACCCCACATCTCTGGGAAGACAGATCAGACTCAACCTCTGAACCTCAAAGAAGGCTTTTTTGCTCTGAAGGAGCAAAGAATGACAGTTGGTGAGCCAAAGAGGCATGGGCATTTGAAGGAACAAGGTTAACTGAACATTGTCTTTTTGTTGGTGGGGATGGATTTATTCTTTTTGTTCTTCCCCTTTTAAAGTATTTCTAAAGGGAAGAAAGTCTCCAGCTCAATCACATTTGAAAACTAATATACAGCAAATTCTAAAAGCACATTGGAAATCTCTTGCTCACTAAGAGAGAGTTCCAGAACTGTACTTTAGAAAAGAACTTTACTAGTTCAGCAGGAAGTGGTCTTCGCCTCTGCAGTAGTCTGGAGCTGAAGATCCACGCTGATCCTTTGAAAGTTTGGAAAGTCTTCTATGGCAGAGGTCACAGCTTGATCTTAGCCAACTTCAAGCCTCTGCATGGGGACAGCAAGTAGGTTTATCCTTCTCTGTCAGTCAAGGTGGTGGTCAGAGATGTCCAGTTATTCAAACCCTGGGGTTATCATCATCACCAGGGCCAGAGAAATGCATTAATAAAAACAACAGTTCCTCAGGTCAGGTGAATACCTTCTGACATATGTTATCATTCAGAAAACAACTTGGTAAGGAATGCTTATGTATACATGTAGAGTCTACAGAGAAAAATTTAGAGCACCTCAAAAACAATAGCATAAGAACAGAACAAAACTGAAGTTCATCTGAGAAGCATAACAGTCAATATTACTTAATCTTCACCTTGAGTACCTGGATTTCTAGATTCCTATATGTACCACTGTGGGTTGCTTAACCCCAACCTTGCCTACTTCGAACCTTGACTTTATGTTCTAATAACTCCCCAGTATTGAAAGGTTACTTTCATCTTAGTTCTCCCTGGTAACTCACATTCCACTGCTATTCATGTCTGTTATGATAAACAGGATGGCATTTTAGAATTATAAATTGAAAAGTTAAAATCTATGTTACCCTGGACTCTTTTTCTGTTTGTGGGAATAATAAAAGACTGTCAAAAATATAAGAATTCAAGTGTATGAACTATGTACACAAATAAATACCCAGGGTGCTTTTATTTTTCTGATAAAATCCAAGGGAGTCAAGCCTAGGGTGAGAGTTTTTATTACAAATAGAACAAAACTCATGTTAGTTTTAAAAAGCAGGACCTTACATGGGGTAATATGAAGGATGCTAGTATTTCAAATCCACTGAGCAATGTTGCCACCCAGACCGTTTTACCCTGGTAACTCCTCATTCTGAGCTGACCGGCACCCCAGTAGTTCTGATTCCTACAGGTGGTTGTTGGGTTAAGTAGGTGCAGTGTCAAGAAATTCAGGACTGTATGTTTTTGGTCAAAGTGCAGATATTTAGGGATCCATCCAACAGAAGAGAACTGAACACTTAAAAAGTTGAGTCATCCACAGCCATCAAGTATAATATCAAAATGGAAGTCCCCCCAAATGACCTTCTTTCACAATCTGAGTCACCTAAGCCAAAAGAATCTAAACAGTTAAGTGAGAAACTGAGTATAAGGTTGGGAACTAAGAACTTTTGGAAAATTATTTTTACAGAATCAAAGACAGCATCATCTGGATATGAAATTTCTCTACCACGTGCTGGGTTGCTTCTCCCTGTGTGTGTTGTGAGTGTGTGTGTGTGCACGCATACACAAGATGGGGGGAGAGAGAGAGACATTCCAGATCTACCTGCTCCTGCACAATACATGATCTAGGACAACAAATATGTGACTTGAAGTTTGCACACTGAATATTTACTATGCTTTGGGAGCATTTATTCTGTGGTACTTAATATACATTCTATCTAACCTTCACAATCACCTTTTATGCTAGGGATTATTGTCTTTATTATACAGCCATGAAAATCAAGTCTCAGAGAGGATAATTTATCTAGAATCACGTAGCTAGATCACAGTATTTAAACCCATCATTACTCAGTGGAACCTTAAATTGTAAAGTGGAAATAATAAAATGTGGGCTTGCCATAAGGACCGAGTGAAATACAGAATGTTAAAGCACTGTCAAGGCAACAGAACTTGATACAAATGATCATCCTTGTTTTCAAGCCTGTCTCACCTGCATTCGAGCTGGAATTCCATCCTGTGTTGGAGGAGCTCCCCTATCCTTGGGGTGGATGGAGAGCCTACCTGTGGCTCTGTCTGACTGGGGAATGAATAAGAGGTCATGAGAAGCCTAGACCTGTGCTGCCCAACATATAGGTACCGGCCTCAGGTGGCTGTGGAGCCCTAGAAATGTGACCTATTCAAACTGAGCATGCTGAAGTTGTAAAATACACACCAAATTTCAAAGACCTGGTCCATAGGAAAAGAATGTGAAATATCTCAATAATAACGTTTGTATTGTTCACACATTAAAATGATAATATTTTGGACATACTGAGTTAAATAAAATATAATATAAAAATTCTTTTCTTCTTACTTTTTAAGTGTAGCTATTAGAAGATGTAAATATATGTATGTGGTTTACATTTCTGGCTTATGTTACATTTCTATTGCATGGCACTGTCCCAGAAGCTTGATGACTTGGTTTCCCTGTTTTTAGGACTATCTTATAATCTATGGTCAAGGGGCCTGACAACCTTTAGATTAAGCCATTAATGTTTTTCAGAAATAAACTAATATATTCTTGTCAGATACACACATTAATTAAAGATCTATTACCCTTGTAAGTGTTAACTTTAAGACTTTAGTTGTCTTGGAAGATTCAGGGACGTCTTCATGGGGAGAGGAAGAGGAGCTGTGAAGCACAGAGAGGCTGACTAGCCTGCTGGATGGGATAGGGGACACTTACGACAGTAGACGGTTGGGGCCTAGATGCACCCAGTTGAAGAGTAGGGTTCAGATAAGAGATTGGACAAGCTCAGATTAAACTTGGAATTTCTTCTAAGAGGCTCCAATCACCATTGACCTTGAAGACTTCATATTTTAAATACATTTTTCCAGAGCAGTTTTAGGTTCACAGCAAAATTGAGTGGAATGTACATAAGGTTCCCATAGAGTTTCTGTCCCCACACATGAGCAACCTCCCCCACTATCAACATCTAGCACCAGAGAGATACCTTTGTTATAATCAATGCACCTACATGGACACATCATTATCATCCAAAGTTCACAGAAGTTTTTGTCTTTTGTCCTTTAGTACTCTTTATTTTCCATACCTATACCTGAATATTTGTGCGTATGTATATATACACACACATAAACACACACACATATCCACACATACACCACACACACATACACACACACACACACATCCACTTGCCTATATTCAGTATCATGAAAAAGACAACTTTTTTTCTTTTTTTTTAATTTAGGAGGATGAAAGGGAACTTACTGTTTTGAGGGAGACAGTTGGTAGGTGCAGGAGTTGGTTTGTTGGCCTCCCAGTCTGCCAAAATCTAAAGCGAAGTTCTCCTCCGTGGTTCAGGAAATAAATGTCAAACTTTAGAACATGGGATCCAGGGTCAGAGATCAGAAAAGTAATCTGGAGGCAGAAAACTGCCTATTATTTGGGGTTCAGTTTCCTTATCTGTAAAATGGGGCTAATATAACCTCAAAGTTGATGCTTGCATGAAAATAACAGAATGCTGCCTGTCAGGTGTTTATGTAGTCTTTGATCCAAAGCAAGCACTCAGTAAATATTAATAACTATTAATTCACTAAAAAATGCACATATCAAATAATCTCTCTTTTGGACAATGAATGAGTTCCACCTGAGTCACTTGCCAGCTTCAACCCCAGGGCTTTGAATCATAGTCTTGATTGATGAACTTGCAATATGCTTGTCTGGTTCTTGCCCAGAGCAGCTGACTTGGATGCTACCTTCCTATTGCTTATGCTCCCTTTGTCTTGGATAGGTCCAGTTTTAATTTTTACTAAATCTAGCTTGAAAATGCTATGGTCTTGAAATGTTTTACAAAACTTCACCACTCTACTGCTCTAATGAAGAGAAAAATGGTAATTGAAATGAGACTAATTAGATTGTCAATTACCTGCCTCTTCACAAAGGTAATTGAAATCCCCCTAATTATGGTGTCTATGTGTCTATATGCTTTGTACTGAGGAATTATTAATGGAAACCAGGTTTAGATGAAGTAATAGGAAATCTTGAAAAATGATTTAGAGAAAATTGATTCTAAAGTGTTCATTCTTTACAAAGCAAAGATGTTATATACTTAATCCAGCAATGAAGTCATCAAAGAGGAAAGAAAATCAGTCCAGTGTTTTGCCTTGACAATAAAATTCAGGCTTAGAGACAATAGAAATGATATTAAACCTTGACCTTGACCTTGATTTTTATTTACTATATCATTGTTTTAGAGAAAACACCCTTTGGGTCCACAGGTTCTTTTTCCTTAGAAGGAGTAGGTTTACAACAGCAGGTGCTTAGAGGGTCTCAGGATAAACATAGAAAGTGGGATTTGCAGATGAGGTGCAAAAAATGTAAACAAAATTAAATATATATATCAAACAAATGACTTCCTGAGTGCCCGCTAGGAAGAGCCTTTATTGAAGTGGCTTCAGGGTGAGTAGGGAAGGCAGTTTTGATTCTGGAAAAAAGTTATAATGATGAAATCCTTCAAGCTCTCACTGCTAGAAACATGGTTTCCTATTTTAAGCAAACTACGTTCTTAGAAACAAGACCTCTTCCATACTCATTTTCAATTTTTTAGTGGAAGAGTTTCCTTAGAGCTATAAGGTCATGTTGTTGATCATATTATATTTGTATTAGAATAGTTTTAAAAACTTTTTATAGCACCACAACATCTGCTGGCTCATCATTTTTGTTAGGCAGGAAATATAAACTTTGCCTGAGATGTGAAGAAAGAGCAATGCAGAAAGGTCAAGTGACTTGATCAACATGACCAGGATTTTTGAGTAGAGCCTTGGTCCTTCTTCTCTTAGTTCTATGTGGTAAAGCAGGGGGCCTGGTTGGGGAAAACAGCATTACTTGTATTAATCTAGTGAATCTGCAATAGAAAATATGCCTGTCTCTTTTCCTGTATAGGAAAGCTCGATAAACGGAGGTGATTGTCATTTTGTGACTTTTAAGCATCTCCTTTTAGTTATGTAAATATAAAAAAACACTGGAGCTCATTGAAGGTTCAGTATTATTCTTGCTTTTCAGTCACCACAGTAGAGCCTTTGTGGGTCACTTGAGGGGGAACCAATCATGAGAGAAGGACAGGTTTGGAATGCAATTTCGATCTAGCCACTAAATCTGGTGTATTGTGAGGGAACTGCTGGTATTGCTCAGTGTGTGGCTCAGGTTATGTTCTTATGGCAGTGCCCACCAAACTCTGTACCACTTAATCCTTGGTTGCTTGGAGTTAATGTTTCAGAGATAATCCATGTAAATAGCTCTAGCTGCGGGAGTCCAAGGGGTGAAGAAACACAATGGTCTGTGCACATTGGGAAATGGGTAGATGGTATCATTGTACCAGTTGGTAAAAAGGAATTGGCTTTGTTTTTATCAGTAGTGCAATGTGACAACAACAGCTGAAAAGTATACTCCCTTCCCCCCAACTTCTAGGTGGCACAATATAATCATCTTAGTGTGTTAGAATTGCATATTTTGATGTAAACATAACACAAAACATCAAGTAACAAAGCCTAAATAAAATGAATTTATTTGAAGAGAAGTGTTAATAAATGTTAATAATTTACCTGTTAGATTTATAGGACATACCAGTACTCTCTCCAGGAGGCATGTAGAGATAGGACTCTATATTGAACTGAGTAAGTAACCTGATTTTTTGTTATTTGAGTAATGAGTGGAGAGCTATAGAGACTTAAGTCAGGGAGGAAAGGGTGGAGGAAGTAAATTTGGTGAAAAAAAGCAAAGGACGCATTCTTTGTTCCTCAAGCTAGAGATGTTGTTCATACTGATTATAATAATAAGTAAATAGCTTTGTTTCAGGAATTCCTAAACTGCTTAGTAGCTTCTAAAGCATGATAAGGAATTGCAAGTTTTCTAATCTTTTTTTGCGATGGGCTCAATCAATGAGGTGGGAACATTTAGTTAATAATTTTCCTTCTTCCATCTGTTCATTCTCCCCTAATTAAACACATTTCTATACAGCCAGAATAAAAAGAACCAAGATTTACAATAAAAGAAAATGTGCATACTCATAATCACTGGGTCTGTGTAGGCTGGAGAGAGGGAAGAGGAGGGACAATGAATGGAAAATGTGTCCTCAGGCTTTCTAGAAACTGCTGACTGGCTCAATAGTTCACCTAATAAAACAATTCAAATTTCACTGAGATGGGGCTCCAAAAATAGAACATGTATTTTCAGATGTCAATATTTCTCTTTGTAGTTGTTGTTGCTTTTGGTATATACCAGAAATGGGTTCTGATGGCACAGAAAATTGGTGGGATAGCAAAGTTGTGTCATGATGGAATTTGACTGAGGAACTTTTCACTTTCCTGTATACACTGAGTATCTCCCACTAGCAGTGCCATCCCTCAACCTGGTTTTATCCCTATTTTACATCCAGTTCCTCTCAAGCACCTCTGTTGTATTTTTTTGTAGTTTCAAGCTCTGTTCATCCATCCAGTTACTGATATATCATGTATTAAATTCCTGCTGTGTGCTGAGGGCACAAAATAAGAGACTTATAAGTGTTTCCTTTTAGAAACTTCCAGTTTTCGTAAGTATCTCCAGCTTCAATTCATTACTAGAAGTCTATGGCATATACTGTTTGTTGGTTAACCCAACAGCTATACCCAACGTCCTCTTCAGTCTCCATCTTTTCATGCAGCCAAGGATAAGCACGTGGCATTGCTCTCACCAATGAGATATAAGAAGAACCTAACTGGAGGCTGGAAGAGTCCTAGAATGTGCATTTCCTGATAAAAGGCACAAAAATTTCTGGTATTTACCTTTCTTGTTTTCTGTCTTGAATAAGTTGAGACACATTCAAATGGCACTGGGGCAGCCATTTTGAAATCATGAATTAACTGACAAGAAGAAAAAGCCAGGAGAATCACAAAGATACAGCTTGTCTGAACTAACACTATTATCAATTATTTCAAGGCTTCCTGTTATTTATTTAAGGCCCTATAAACAAGGGCAAGCTCAAAGGGCTGTATCTCATGGTCACCTGGTTATGCTGGACATTTTGATGGCTTTCGTATCTTCATCTATTCTAGCTCAGTCATTTTTAACCTAATCCTATAGCAGGTTACAAGGCTATCAGCACTTCTATATTCTACCAGAAGACCTCAGGTTTCCCAAACATTTTTGATTTAAGTTTTCTTTTTTCCCATTGTAGCTATGGAATGAGTTTCACCAAAAAAGAAGAAAACAAAACAAATCAGGATGTAGAATTTCACAGATACCTGGTTTTGAGTGAAATTGTATGTGATAAGTTCTTAGCACATAGTAAGTGCTCAACAAATACTGATGTCATTTCACTTTTTTCACCTTAAGCAACTGAAGACTAGTTATGGATCACGTGGGTGGCACAGGCTCTGAGGAAAAAACAGACATTTGTTTTCATTAATTTGGCCTAAATAAAATTGTTCAAAGGCTCCCCTTTCTCTTAATAAACCCCTTTTTTTGTGTGTGTGCGTGTGTGTGGTGTTGTAGAAAGAACCCAAGACCATGAGTTAGGAGAACTGTGTCTTAGTCCTGAATCTGCTATAATTCACCCTATAAACATGAGCAGGTCACATCAGTTCAGAGGTACCATAGGGGTCCATTATACATCAGTCCCTGATGCAGCCTAAGACACAGAGATGAAGAAAGAGATGTGGTTCCTGCCATTGAAAAACTTCAATGTAGTTAGGAAAAAGAGATACATGAACAAAGAATTTCAGTCCAATATTATCTATGTTTTGGTGGAGATAAATATAGGATGAATGGGAACACAGCCAAGAGCCCTGGGATTAGCCTTGAGGGTGGAGAAAGTCATGCTGAGGCAGATTATTGGCTGATGACTAGGACATAGCTAGGTGAAGGAGAGGAAGAATGCTGTCCTAGGCGTGGAAGTGTTCCCAGTGGAAATCTGGCTCACCCACAGTGTTGTGAGGAAAGTATTCCAAGGACCCATGCATGGGAGATTGTAGTGTGGCAAAATTTATTCAGGTAGAAATTTGCCCTTGGGTTTCCAATGTTCCGTCTTCATCTCTCCCACTGTGAAGAAAGTCTAACCGTGCCCTCAGCAAGGCCAAAACAAAACCTGGTGTCTGAACTTTCTGCTTTATATTAAAGCTTAGTCCTTTGGAGCTCACGCCATTTGTTGTGGGACCCAGTGGCTGCAAGAGCCATATGGTCATGTGCTCCCAGTCAAGAGAGAATGCAAATGCATGGGGTGAGTGTGAGTCAGAGAGGGAGACAGAGAGAGAGAGAGAGAGAGAGAGAGAGAGAGCGCCCTCACATGTTCTGTGTTCTCCTAGGGTTAAAACCAGGAGCTTTTTCAAAATGACCAATCCATTTCTTAAGATTTGTGGGTGTTTTGATGGATCCATCCCCCAGTTAGACTAACAGGCCTCCATAGTCAAGTACCTCCACCTGCACTCCCCCAAAATCTGGTAATGAATGGAGGGAAGAAAAGAATGTTAATTCCCTCAGCAGAACAATGCCCTGATCCCCGAAAGTGTGAAGCTATAGCTTCCTGGTGAAGCAAAACAGACTTATGCTCTCCAGTTTATGAAGCTCAATATCTAATTCCTTTTGTCCCTCTTTATTAGTAGTAACTCGTTAACTACCTATGGTAACAGAAGGAGTGCAAGTAAAGACCATTTTCTCCTATGTAAATTGAAAGTTTTGGATTGATGTTTCACAAGGTCTCTTCTAGCTTCAACATGTGATTCTACATTTTCTTGACTTGTTTTTCTCAAAAGAAGATAAGGATTTATTTTCCTGACAGCTATCAACTAAAAATCAACAGAAAGAGTAGAAAGAAATGATCTGTGTTAGAGGCACTGAGTACAATAATTTCCACATGTCCTCTCTTAGATCTCAGATTTTAATATAGCTAAATGACACTTGCACAATTTTATTCTTTTCCAAGAATAAAATTTTATTAAATACTTAAAGTAATATAATGGTTTAGTAGTGGCTATTGCTATATTCTAGGAGAAAAAAAGCTTTGGACATTGTGGAATATAAATGATTTATAAACTTAATTAAGAAGAAGACTCTTCTAAAGCTAGGAGTAAGGGACAGTAAAAGTTAGAGGATATGAACTTTGCTCTTCCTACCTCTGGCTAAGGAAAGGCCAATGCCCTGTAAATTATATCAGTGGGTCAGGGAAAGTATTGGAGTGCGATCTCTAGGAGAACCATGGCTTGTTCCTTGTTTTATCACCGATACCTAGAATCATGTTTAGTGTATATTTGGTGCTCCATAAATATTTCAATGAATAGGTAGTTTGGATGATCTCCATCTGTTATCAACTATTTGTACCATAGGAAGCTATTATATATACAGATGGTAACAACAGATCAAAATATAAACTTCACCTCACAATATATGGCAGTTGGGGTAAGCTTTTCAAGCTGTGGAGACCCAAAACTTTCCCAAACTCTCTTGCTGAGTAAGAAGCACCGAATGTAATTCTTTCTTCAATTTATACCCCATTGAAGTCTTCTTCCAACCTATCATACATTTGGCCTATGGGTTAGCAAATTCAGGCTCAATAGAGCCAGACAAAAGCAGCCTTTGTCAATGTTCAAAAGCATAAATTTAAAGATAGATTATGCTGTTAAAGTTAGTTGCTGGCTGATGGAAAGCCCATAATATATTTCTTATCAAACACAAGTTGGATTTAAGTTTAAGTCTTCAAACGTTACCTTGTTGATTAACTGATCTATGATTTAGGCAGGTATTTTTATTCATGAACTTTGTGTGAACCTGGAGCGACAAAAGAATAATGTGCTCCTGGGTAAGGGTTAAGAAAGTGACCTTGCCTGGGTCACTGTGGGGATTCCCCAGGGACACTGAAGAAGGCCCTGCCATACATTGTTTAATAATGTCCAATAAAAGGGAGAATTTGTCCTGATGGGGTGTCAGCACAGCTATAAATTATTTTGCAATAATAAAATAATAGGATGTTATTAATTCAGCCATTCTGGTTGCTTCTGAAATAGTATTAATGTAATATCATTGATTCATATTTTTGACTGATAATACATTATTTTCTAGAACTATTAACTGCCTTAAAGCCAGTAAGCTATAATACAGTGAGAAGAGATAG
This sequence comes from Pteronotus mesoamericanus, assembly GCF_021234165.1. NCBI lineage: Eukaryota > Metazoa > Chordata > Mammalia > Chiroptera > Mormoopidae > Pteronotus > Pteronotus mesoamericanus. The sequence goes on from NW_026555277.1 coordinate 6,629,082, forward strand.
TGAAATATTTCAACTAATTCCAGCAATTAAGTTAATTTAAGGCTACTCTGTACATTTTAGAATTAAGAATTATGCTTTGGAATAACTTAGAGAAAAAATTAAAATGAGACAATGAGTATTTTTGAACTTCATTACTCAGTCTTACAGGTGAAAGTTAGGTCACATTTTTTTCAGAAAAAAGAAATTTGGTAGACATTTAAAATGTCAATCTTCTATATATTTTGTACCTTTGAATCAGGAGAACAAAAAAGAAAGTATAAGCATTTATTAAATTTCAACTTTAAATAGTACGTGGTGCCTAACACTTTCACATATATTGGTGTATGAAGCCATGGTCTAGATAAATTGGAACAAGTCTGCCATCTTCTCTTAGTCCAGACCTATAATCTTAAAGAATACATACATCTAAACCAAGTTCTGAGAATAGGAAGATGTGATGGAGTTTGGCAAATGACTAAATTTGCCTCATTGAATGCTATAGAGTAGAGGATATTAGTGATGTCTTGTGTATATCTGTTAAAAGACAGCAGTTTAAGCTGTTAAATGTAGTGTTACTGCAGACAAAGTGTACTGGTATCAGGACAAGTACAAGGGATAAGGAAAGAGAAGTTTTTATGGCTGAGTAGTATTCCATTGTATAAATGTCCCATAGTTGTTTCATCCACTCATCCACTGATGGGCATTGGTTTTACTGGGGTGTTTCCAGTAAAATAGAAGAAAATTTTGCCTTTTGTAGCAGTATGGATGGACCCAGAGTACATTATGCTAAGTAAAATATGCCAGTCAGAGAAAGACAAATGCTATATGATTTCACTAACATGCGGAATCTAATGAACAAACCGAACTAACAAGGAAAACAGAGACAAACTCATAAAGAGAGAATAGGCCAGTGGGGAGAGGAGTTTAGGGGGTGAAGGGATTGAGCAAAAAGAGAAAGGACTCACAGACATGGTCAACAGTGCTGTGATTGCTGGGGGGAGGGATAGGGGACTGAATGGCAATGGGAAGAATAGAATTAAAAAAGATTTAACTGAAAAGACATGGTAAAATAAATAAAATAAAAAAATGTTCTTGCTCAGTAAAAACTGGAGAAAAGAAAATTTGAGGATTCTGTACAGCCAAAGGTGTATATTATTATGTGTGCTGATGAGTTTGGTTTATAGAAGGGTTGAAAACAAAAGAGAATAAAGAAAAAAAAACCCCAAATAAGTGGAGGGAAATGGGTGTAGGAGAAGTTTCTGCTAGTGTAGCTGGAAAAGACTGTCCAGACCAAGAAGTCTTAATAACCCCTCCTCCTCAGGCCTTACTCTGTCAACCACTCCTGGAAGTGTTTTTGAATTTTTTTTTGAGAACCCAGCAGATCAGCATAGGCAGGTGTGTGTTGGGTTCTTTCAGGTTGCCGGGAACAAAGAAAAACTCAGTAATAGGCATTTTTGTTGTAACTTATAACTTTAATTTAGGTAAATTATCACTTCAAACCTACTCTTATATTCATGATTTTGTATCCTTTTTTCTTAAAGAGGGCTCTCATGATCATATAAGCTTCCAGACTCACAAAGCTTAGATCTTCCACTGGGAGAGGCAGAAAACAATCTCATCTGCCAAAAGGCTGTGTCTTAGAAGACAATAGAAAGCAGAACCAGTTGCATAATTTGCCAGGCTCAGGGCAAAATGCAAACGTGGGGCTCCTTGATCAAGATCTATGCAGTCCAACATGGTGGCAACAGCTTTAAACCGTGTGTCGAGCCCTTCCTTGCACAGGGCCAGTAAGCCTGCATAGGGTCCATGGCCATGAAGCTGGCCTTATAGGAGGGAGGTACATAGTTATACTGTTATCTCTGGTTATCTGGCTTGTCCTCAGCAACAAGCATCTGAGGCTTCCACTCCCAGGAGAAGCCATTATGGTGACAGCTTATGGCTCTTGCTTCTACCATCAAATGGACTCAGCTTTGCTCTGTCTTTCTGACTTCTATCCCCTGCTTCTGTAAGCATTTTATATCCATTTCCTCCTGTTTCTCACATTCAAATTCTCTGAGAGAGGGAGGAAGGGAAAGATAGTGAGAGAGAGAGGAGAGTTGATTAGGTTCATTAATCATTATCCTGAATGAAAGCATGAAGCACCCTGTTGGCTAAAATTCTCATGAGCAGCTGATTCCTGGATCACTAGACAACATCTAAATGGCTGCTTAGGGTCAGGTGACAATCTTGGTCTAATCAACTGGTGACAAGGCTTGTGGTATCATATAGCGAAAAGCATGATGACTTATTTGCTTCTAATACATCACTTAGAGCTGTGGGCATGTAACGATGGGAAGCTTCTCAGGTGGGCAACATGGCAGGAGAACATCAGCCTGTCCTGTCCAACTCAATGGGCATAAAGTTTAATGCTCTGCTCCTGGAAAAATATTCAAGTGCATCATATGTTGCAGTACAAAAGTAGGCCTTCTCAAGTTAAAAAATATTGTGTTCCCAAATTGGGGTTATATGAACATTGGAAAAGCAGAAGGGAGGGGTTGGTTTCCTCTGAGAATCTCACTCTGCTTCCTTATCAGATTTCAGCCTTCTGTGAAGGCATTTTCAAGTGGGCTGTAATTGCCTGCTGGTGTACACTTTGTACCCTCATAAATCTTCACTAGCACAGGAAAGTAAATTGTGTTGTGTTTGAAAATTCTTTAGAAATGTTGTTGGATAGTGAGAGGGATACAAGATAAGGGGAGGGGTTGCGTTCTCAAGGTCGAAGTCACCAGTCTAAGCACAAGGTTCCTAAGAGATGGCAGTGAAGGCAGAACCCAGCTGAGGAGCTTTGGGCACCTGCCCTTTCCGTGTACAGCAAGGGCATACTGATAGGTCAGCTGTGGCTAGCTGACCCCCAGAGACGTTTTAACTATTGTCTGTGCAGAAGCTGCTGTGGGGGTGATAGCATCCTATGCCTCACAAGCTGGTTGAGCCTCAAAATCCCCGGGGGTGGATTTTTATAAATACAGACTTCAAGCATACATTTTCAATCACAGTTGTGTAGGGGGGGTTAGGAGTTTCTGTCTCAAGTCAGACTGTTGGTTCTAATCCCCATCTTCGGACTTAACTCTGTGACCACTCTACTCTCGTGTTCTCATCAATGAAATGTCGACAATAATCTTTCTTTTTCCATAAGGTCTTATGAGATTAATGAGAAGGTGATTATGTCAGCATGATATGTAAAATTTTTGGATCATCCAATAAATCCTGATTGTTATTTTACATATTCATTCTACACATACTTATGAATAGAGGTGCTCACACATAGGTCTATGCTCCTATATACACAGATGCACAGGTAAATTGCACTAAGTCTTCATGCACCATTGGAAAGAGGATACTTTGTTGTAGTTTCTTTTGAAATTTACTTTTTAAAGACGAGCACACTATACTTGAACATATGTTAAAATTCGAATGAAAGGTCCTTAAAAGGACGTATCATTGTAGATGGAAGGACTTGAGATTTGACAACCAAAAGATAAACCAAATTTATTTTAGGGGAAAAATATTCCAAAGCTGCAGAGAGCAACTCCTGTGTTCCAAGCATAAGGAGGAAAAGAAGCCCAACAAACAGAATGACTGTATTTTACAAGCGAAGACAACATTAATTCAATGAGCGGCCAGGCAAGAGTGGAAAACAGAAGTGAGGCGCAGTCTTTTCTCTGCGATTTATAACTTCAGCTCTCTGGATTGTCAATTCGTGCAAAGCATGGACCGTGTCTGTTTCTCTCCCTTGAGCTAGGTCCTTACATGTCACTGTTTGTGGATTAACATTTAATAAGTGTTTGTGAAGATGACTGATGATACAGCCAGTACACTTGGTAATCTGGGCAGGCTGCGTTGGTAGTGAGAAGTTTTATTTTCCTTCCTTTGGGGACCCCTTCTCTGCTTGAATTTTTTTTGTTGATTATAAACTCCCTTGGGCAGAAAACTTGTTTGTCTGTGTGTTTATTAAGAGGCATTGAGCAAATTGCAACAAAGGACACAGTGGTAAGAGTGAGTAAAAATTTCATGAGATGTTATCGAATGATTCATTAAAAAAAAAGATCCAGGATATTACCACCAACTGCTGCATTAACTAGTCATGTCATAACACTATCAAAATGCTAATTAGGTTGTCTGGTATGATTTGTTATTAAAAAAATTCAACCCAAGTTTCCTGTAGTTCTTGGATTTAGATAGTTTTTCCTTTCCTAATATTTGCTGCAGGGTTTATTGGGTATCATTTAGTTCTTCTTCTTTGGAGATAAACAAAGCTTTTGTGAATTCCTCTATCACTCTGCCTATGGCCCTCCTCGCACTCTAAACTTTCAGAAGGAGGTCCAAGTCAACAGAATCGTTAATTGAATTTACTAAAAGAGGATAAAGCATGGTGTTAGGAAGGTGCCAGGGGGAAGAGACTGCTCATGTTGTCCTAGCTTGGGATTCAGCCAGGACTGTCTGGCTGGTGCCCTGCAGCTGGACAAGGCTGGTGGGAGGGGCTGAGACCTAGAGCTGGAACCATCCATTGGCAAAGGCTGGGAGCTGGCAGGAAAATAATGACGGTAGGCTCACACAGAGGAGTTTCTGTCCAGCAGGCCAAGTCTGGTGTCTTGTGGGGGGAAGAGGTTCTAGAAACAATCAATGATGGACAAAAATTCAAGATAAAAAGAGGCATCCTAGTAAGCAAGAATCAGTCAATCTTGGAAGGGGAAGATGCCCTAAATTATTTTCCATAAGTGGCCACTCAGAGCAGGAGTCTAAGCAGAAGTTTAGCTCTAGGGATGTTGGGGTCCGCAGTGGACTGATGATGAAAGAGGGACTGCGGCATCACTTCTCAGACCCCGGAGAGCATGTCGTGGCTGAATGGCCTGCAAGATGGCATTCTAAACTCTAAAATGTTGGTACCAACAGGACAAAGTTATTGCTTAAGGTTAGGAACTGGGAGCAGGGCTGAAAGGTCCTGTTGGAGAGAGGAAGAGACAGAGGCTGGCAGCCAGCATGGCCTTGGCATGTGGCAGCCAAATCTTCCATTTTGACTTCTGTCCCCAAAGCTCCAGAACCATGAAACTGGCCATCATTCCTGAAGGCAGAGACAGCAGAGCATAGAGCCTAGAGTCGATGTTCTGGAGAGAGACAGTTTGGCTTTGACTCCTACCTGCAATTGCTAGATTTAATAAATGAAAGTACAGGGCACCCAGTCAATGTAGAAATTCAGATTTTTTACAAAAAGACTCATTTTTAGTATAACTGTCTTAAATATTACTTGGGACCATATTTTTTAAATATAAGCATATCCCACATAATTATACTAAAAATTAGTCATTGTCTATCTGAAATTCTACTGTGTCATGTATTTTCTCTGGCAACTTGACTGCTAACTCTTCTACTTTCTACCCATAGGAAGTTATTTAATGCCTCACATTCCTCATCTGTAGAATGGAAATAATTAACTCATAAGGTTGTTATGAGGACTGAATGAGTTAATAAAGGCAAACTACTCCAAATAACGTCTGGCATATAATAAGTGGTCAAAAATGATTAATTCTGTTTTTTATTACTACTCTTACCATATCTGGGAAGCAGTCTAAGTTACTGGTGTCCAGCAGGAAATTTTTACTTTCACGAATCAATGCAGGGCAAAGCTTTAGCAGAGTTATGAAATGTTTTACTCATTTATTTATTCCCCATTGTATTTCAAACAAAAAAAAAATCCAATGATTTTATAATGAAAGAACAGGTGAAAATACACCCAAAGATAATTGCCACAAATAAAAGGATAATCACTGAGAAGTTACCAAAGAGATAAAGAGAAAAATATCAAGGGATTGTGGTTGGGGACAAAGTTCTACAAGGCAGTTGGGTACACAGCTAAGTTCCGAGTTTCCTAATGGCTCTGAAGTAAAAGGAGATGGTGGGAATTGGGAGGTAGATGCAATGCACATTTGCTGTCCTCAAACTCCTGTTCTTACTACTTTCCCTTCCTGATGTGCCATTGCATTTTCTCCTTTTAAATCGTGCTCCAGAAAAAGACTCTTAATATCCTAATAACAGATTAGTAATTTCCTCTAAGACCATTTACACTTAAACTCATTATAGAACAAAAAGGCTTACTTTCTGTTGGGAAGGACTCCCAGCGTTAGTGCTTTGTGGGGCAGAAGTGAGTTTTGTTTTGTTTAGTGTCGGTTTTGGCCTGGGAGGTCCCCAGCCAGAGCAGCGGTCCTTAACCTTGTCATCCAGCAGGTTCACCTGGACAGGTTTTAAAAATCCAGATGTCCAGGCATCAACTTATACCAATTTCCTTAGAATTTGTGGGAGTAGTACCCAGGCACAGCCTTTTTAAATTATTTTTTTATTGTTATTCTATTACAGTTGTCCCAATTTCCCCCTCTTGTTTTCCTCCTCCCAGCCCACCCCCCTCTCCCACATCAATCTCCGCACTGTTGTCCATGCCCATGGATCATTCGTCCATGTTCTTTGTCTAGTCCCTTCCCCTTCTTCCCACTCTTATCCCTCTCCTCCCTCCCCTCTGGTCACTAAGCACCCTAAATTATTCTGCTTGGGCAGCCAAGGTTGACAAGCATCGAGCTAGTGGACTACACCTCTGTGCAAATACTTTGTTACAAGTTACAACTGATAAGACAATCACACAATCCAGGAGATAACAATAATAACCATGGCCTGCACATTTTCACTATATATCTGTTACATACATACACTTCTAACCTATGTGACATTGAAGGATGGGTATTTTTATCCATGTTTTACAACCAGGAAAGTGAAAATTATAAATAGCACAGTAAGTAAATGAATCCAAAATCAATTGGATGCCTGACTCCCAAGCCAGAGCCCTTTCTAATGAGCCATATTGTGGAAAAGGTAGAATCTGCTCTTTTGGAAACCACTGAGTATCCTTTCCTTGGGGCTTATTTTCATCAGTGCCTTATTGTTCCATTAGATATCACTGCATGGTGATCTTTAAGGTCTGTGGCTTGGGTACTCGTAGGGACCAATTCTGTGGCTGGCTTTCACTCTAACATCTTCAGCTCCCCATGGGGACTGTGCCCCTCCCACTGCAGGCCAGTCAGTCAGAGTAGAAGGGCAGACACACACATTTGGGCCTCGTTGGACAAACCTGTCTGAAGACAGACTTGTGAATTGTTTGCCAGAGTTCTCTGGCTGTAATTAAATAGGGCTTTGCCTGACAGGTTTAGCCAGTCAAGCAGGACTTGCCTGTGCTTGTGCCAGCAACAAAGCTTGAATGAAAAGTAGGAGCGAAATCATTTCAGCTCTTCTCATCAAGCACTAGTTAACTATTTTACCAGGAAATTCTTCTTTGCTAAGAGTGTAGCACCATTGTATTTTATTATCATCCCACGCATGGAAGAAATTGGCAGTAGGGTCCAGTAAGACAGTTAAAACTCTGACCCTCAAGCTTGTATGCATGTACATGTGTATGCATCCATGTCTTCTTTCATTCATTGTTCATGTATTCACTTACCTACTCATTAACTTGATCACACAACCACTATTTATTGAGTGCTTGTTATAGAGCAGGTACTGTGCTAGGTTCTGGGTATTTATTTGTAAGCAAGACAAAAGTGGCCCTGTGGTCATGGAACTTGTAGGATGGGGATGGTGGGGAGAATTCCTCAGTAAACAAATAAATTATATGTTTTACCCATGTAATTACCCATTGTGTTAGAGGTTATTAAAGAAAAAGTAAATGGGTGTTAGAGCAAGGGGAGATTAACTTTTTGATGGATAGAAGGATAAACAAGTGGCGCTATGTCTGGGAAGTCTTCTCTGAGAAAGTTATCTTTGAGTTAAGATATAATTTTGCAATTTAAAATGTTTTTTTCATCATATTGTCATTGAATATTTTCCTAAATTCTTGTTTCTTTCTTATCAAAAATATCAATTGCACAAAAATTTTAGCTCAGTTTTTCTATTTGCATTTTATGTGTAGATTATTGAGCCAAGGGTCACAGATTGATTGGCTATTCAGAAAAATATAGCTCCAGCATTCCAGCAAGGATTATTGAATATCTAATCACCCTATTTGTTTGAAGAAACCACCTGTTTGCTACCATTACTTCCTTATTTTAGGGATGTACTTTATTGTTTGCAGAGTACTTCCATATGTATTACCCAGTGGATCTCCATTAACAGCCCTGCAGAGTATAAAGAACATCTTATCTCTGTAGGAGTGAGAAACAGGATTCTAAGGAATCAATGCCTTGTCCAAGGTCACAGGCTAGTAAGTATCAAAGAGAAGAGAAGGACCTATGAGTTTTTACTCCTAGGCCAGAAATCCTTTGGTAGGGATACCAAAATTCTCCCCTCCTCAACCTCGGCCCTTCTCCCCACCCTGCCTTCCTAGTCCACACAAGTGCTTTTTCTGATTCAGAGCATTTGGGGAAGACTGATTTAGAAGCTTAACTTCTCTTGTGCATTACCATGGATCCTGGAGAAGCTACCTGGCCCCTGTTCCAGATCCAGCTCTCCAACCTACAGTTAATAAATAGATAAACAAGTAAATAATTAAGTTCAACATATAAGTATTACTTGCCTACTGTGAATCAGATACTGCTTTAGGCACTGGTAATATAATGTTGAGCAAATAGACAAGAATCTCTGTGTTTATTGAATTTATATTCTCACAGGAGAGGCAATCAATAAGTAAATAAATATATATATGAGTATACACACAACCTCCCCCCCCCCCCCACACACACATATAAAATGTCAGATGGTGTACTGTGGAGAAAAATAAAATAGAGAAGAGAATTAGGGAGTGCTAGGAGGAGGGTGCTGAAATTTTAAATAAGATGGTCAGGAATGGTCTTTCTGAGAATGTGCTCTTTGTGTAGTCACAAGATCATCTGGGGAAGAACATCCTAGGCACAGGGAATGCAGGTTAAGCTGCTGGCCGAAGCTCAGAACTCATTCAATGTGTCCCGCCCTTGAACTTAACTGTTTTTCCAAAGGCATGATATTAAAAATGCTGGTTAGACACAGTCAAAATCATACTTTTAAGGATTAGGTTCTATATTCAATTTCATTTTGGGTTCAATACCCTATTGTGGACTGTCCAGAAAGCCAAACCACCATGAATAATGTTTCCATGGGAAAATGTTTTCTGAGTTTCAACCTGCTGACTTACAAATGAACTGAGGAGCTGAGCTGGTTAGTAAGTTGAGAGCTGGCTGTATTAATTAAGGGGCAATTCTCCTACCACGTCTCCCTCTTTCGGCTAGAATAGAACGCTATTGACCGAGGCTCTGACATTCTTTTTCTGTCCTTATCCTCCCTCTAGTCTCTTTGGTTCCAACCTGTATTTTCCATTTCCCCCCGCAGGGCTTCTCTTTTTGCCCTTAGATCTTTGAATAATCCTTCGTGAAGCCATAGTGAAAGCCCTTGATTCCCTTATTCTTCTCCTTCAGAAGAGCTGCCGTCTATCTCACCTTAATTGTAGTGTCTCGGAGATTTCCCAAGGCTTTTTTCCATGCACATGGATTTATTTGTATTATTTCACTGTCTGCTTCTGGCAATTGCAGTGCATTTAATGCCAGTAATGAGCATTGCACCTGGAAAATTCTGAGTACCTCACAAATAGATTAATGAATGTATGTTGTATGTTTTTTATAAAATTAATGACTACCTGCTCTCCATTAGATGTGAATTCTTAAAGATCTTTTTCTCTGTAGGAAGGCTCCACTGTCTGCTTGAAATTGACTGTGCATGTTCATAAAAATAATCAGCTGGTCTGACTTTCTTTTTCTGCTTCAACTCTGGCTCCCATTCCTTGAAGGCTGGGTGGATGGATAAGAGTTTCACATCTAGATAGAGGCACAATGGGGATTTATAAACCTGCAGGATCAGAGTAACAAATGAAAGGGAACTGGGGCTTGCAGCACTTGTATGCTGGGAAGACTATTTGAAATCATTCTGTGAATCATTTACTGCCTTGGTCTGCATAAAAGAGATACACACACACACACACACACACACACACACGTTTATACATACTCAAACCGTGGACAATATTTTCTTCACTCCTATGTTATTTAAACAGTTATGAAACCAGTTGCCAGTTGGGTCAAAGACTCTGCTGTGGGCTTGCCAGAAAGCGAAATCTAGAGAATAATAATAGCGAACAGGTTGTGAACACTTGCTATGTTCCAGGCACCACATTTCCTATGAATTAGCTCTTTTCTCTACAATATATACACACTTGGTGAGTCCCTGAGACAGAAAGGTTAGGGAACTTGCCAAAAATCACCCAACTAGTAGAGTCAAGTTTTGACCTAAGATCGTCTGTAAAACTCAACTTTTAACCACTATCCACTACCACTGCCGATGGAAGATGAAGAAAAACAGATTTTTCCATTTTCTCTTTTTTCCTTTTTGACTCTAGAGGGCAAAACTACTTTGGTAGATCACAGCTGAAAGCTAGGTCCTAGTTCATCAACGAGCGTGCACCCGAATTACCTGGGGACCTGTGAAAACACAGAGCTGGGCCTACCCTAGAGTTTTGGATTTGTTAGGGACAAACAATTTCCCAGGTAGCGCTGATGCTGTTGAACTGGAGAGCACACTCAGAGAAATCCTGGTAAGGCATTCGCCCCAGGCCCTCATAGATTAGCAGCATTAATAATTCTCACTACATTTTATAGCATTTTGCCATTTCGACACACTGTGTCTGTATTGTGTCAGTTCCTCACAACAGTGTTTGTCTTTATCTTGGGCATATGTCACCTTGGTTGCATGGATGAGTAAATAGAGGTTCTGTGTCAGCAAGTGACACATTTGTCATTATATAGCAAGTACGAGGCAAAGCCAGGACTGAAGCCTTTATTTTTTATTCTTCCCTTGTTAATGCTCTAAAGAGAGTCCAACTGTCCATCCCCAGCACTCAGCTCACAAACTGGTTTGTTCACTTTTCAATCTGAGCTTGTTACTGGAATGAATGAGCTTGGGGAAATCATCTCTTGCTTAAAAGGAGAAACTGTGTCCCGAGAGGCGCATGTCTGAGCACAAAGGAAGGCGGGCCTGTTCGTCTCTGCAAACAAGATCTCGACACTTACATCCAAATTAAAGGTCTCTGAACTTGAGTTGGGCTGGCTAATATTTCTCTTTCCTTGCCGGTTTGCTGAGCTTATAAATATCAATTATAAGGCTGAGTAAATTACAGGGATGGTGAACTCTGAATTGTTGTAGCACTTTAAAGTGTCTATATAAGGATAATAAGGAGATTGTGAAAATCTGCTGAAGGAAATCTCACACGTATTTATAGATAATTAATACAGTGAGCGGAAACTGAAAATCAGCACTGAATTCTTTAAAGCAGTAATTTAAAAATGCATTATGGCAACACATTAAGTTAGCAGTTATTCAACAAGGATATGCGAAGATTATTAAGCTAATTAAAGGTAATAAAAACAAGGTGTTCAGCACACAACTTTGAAATTATAAAAAAATCCTTCGTTTATTCTTACTACTCCTAGGCAAGTCACAGGTGGTAATTAATGCATTGATAAGTTACTGGATTTTTATGTAATAAGAAAAGATTGTCGTATAAAAATATATTCCCCAGAGAAGCACAAAAGAAAGTCAAGGACTGGTTCCTGCGTAACTCTAGCCGCTGTAGCAGGCCCCGGTGAGGACACGTGTGCTTTCCTTTTCTCATCGCCGGATGAATGATGGCCATTTCGGGAACCTGATCTTGGAAAATGTTCGCCAATATATCTGATCTCATCCAGCTTCCAGAGCCTGTGGCCTCTCTCCTGATCTTTGGGCTCTCTTCCACTTCAAGTTATAGGACAGCGATTGCTGGGATGGTTTCTTAGGCTTCTCCACACGTTTACATCGTGTTCTCTGCATGGAAGCACTGCTGCTGAAAAAGGGAACTGCACACTGTGCGTGGGAAGCTGAAATTTCAGTGCGGATGAAAATAGACACCTCTTTTTGGTGGAAGCTTCAGTTAAGTGGGTTCAGCTCTGCAGGGATGACGAGTTTCTTTGGGGAAAGATGAAGACAAATGGGAGGAAAATGTGAAAGGTAATACATTAGAGAATAAAAACAAAATCACACATGTAACAGAATAATATACTTATGTCCAGACAACACTTTGTTTGTTTACTGGTTATTGAGGAAGAAGCGGTGGCAACAGGAGGGAATTAGCCAGACTCCAAATTAACCATGCCTGTGTCTGCCAGCATGGTGAAACAGATTATTAAATGCTCCTGGAAAGAATCTTGGGGGTGTTTATTGCAGCACAGGACTTTGCAATTTCAAATTAAAGCTGGCTCATGATTATTAATTCTGGTTACAAGGACCCTCATAAACTTTAACACTGAACAAATTGGAGGGTGTGCACAGCTAATGGGGGCAAAGGGCTTATCGAAAAGCTTATCACAGGGAGAGCTGTCCAGCTTATCAGATAAATGAGGCTCGAGAATGATAAAAACTAATAATAAATAAAAAGTCTATCAAAAAAGTTCCAGTTTGTCTAATTCTACGTAATTACAGAAAGATTAGGTTAAAGATATACAAGTAAACTTTGGGTCTTAAATACTCTAAAAGAGTTTGATTATTTTAGTTCACTAGATTCTATAAAACTCTCTGTGACCTCAACGTTTCCTAAAAATAAGGAGAAAAAAATCATCCTAAAGAGCAATTTGATCCAACACTTAAATTAAGATGTTTTACCATTGCAAGTTATTTGGTTGATGATTATGCAAGTTTTATCTAAAATTTCTATAACCTTTGTTCTAAGACTCTAAATAGGGGAGAATTTCTTTGGAAAGCTAACACACTTTTATCAGCAAGGTCACACTAAGAATTTTAGGAGGACAAGTAAAAAATGACTTCCTCAAGCAAAGGGGATCCTTTTAGGTGGTCAGGATGAATTGTTTGAAAGCTTCAAAGCAACCTTGGTTCTCATTACTGGAGCCTGCCTTTTGCAAGAGATGCTTTTTTTCAATTATTTTCACTTTTCATTAGAAGTCTTAGCAGTTGTTGCTCACCTCATTAAGTTCACTAAGATGCTATGCGTTTAATTTCCGTGTTCTAATTTGTAGCAAATTGTTTGACACTAAACGCAGCCTTTCGAGTTTTTAAGATTTCGGAAGGTTTCCTCTGCCCTTCCCCCATATGACCAGTTACCTTTTTGAAGGTTGAACAAATTAATGTAATTAATGCAATTTGTAATTTAACCAGTGTCGATTGCTGGAATTTTGTCCTGATAGGTTGTCCAGGCCACGGTGCCTTCCAAGTGTCAGAGAATTCATTACCAGATGCCTTCTGGAAACACATTCCGCCTGCTTGTAAAATGTCCCTCTTGATCCAGCCTCCACTTTCATTACTTAGTGATCAGTTGGCTAATGGAACGTGTTCAGAAGATTTTTCTAATTCACAGCTGAAACGTTCCTCTGCTAATTTATATCAAGGAATGTTTTCCTTATGTGGTGTGTGCACATTCCAGGTATTTGTAGCTTTTATCATTTTGCCCCTCAGCTATTGCCCAGTCAGGTTCCTTGATTTGACTCCTTTAATCTTTTCTCATCAGTCAATCACTTCCAATCATCTTATTCCTTTAATCATCTCCTTTGAACTCAGTCCAAGTTTTTTGGGTGCTCAGGTACCCAAGACGCGATGCAGTAGTCGGGGTGTGGTCTTGCCACAATCACAGGCGGCTACGAGAGGGGAAAGAGCAGAAGATTCTTGAATGCATCTTAAACTTGGTCTCATTTCCATATCAAAAATAAGTCTCCTTTTCCACCCTTTGTTAGTGTACCTCTCACTTTCCTTCTTCCTGGGCTTTTCTCCTTCCTTGTGACGTATCAGAAGATAGGGTTTTACTGTCATTACATGTCACATCACAGACAGATCATTCCCATCTTAAAAAATTGGTAGCATCCTGGACCTCAAGCAGTTGTGCTTCTGTGAAGTTGCTACACAAACGTTCATACCACTACTTTTAATTTGCCCTGCCTCCCCATCAGCCTACAGAGCCTGAAAAGACACATGTGGTAAACTGGTCATCGACAGTCTGGCAAACATCAAAGTGCTATTGAACATGCTTGTTAGATCATGGTGCTTTCTGAGCTGCATTACTAAGTGTCCAAGCTCGATAGTCATCTCAGACTGAAGGAGGGACCCCAAGGCTTGCGGCGGTGGTGAGTGGCACAGGTACAGGAAGGGCGTGACAGACACTGCTGTGACTGGGAAGAGGGGAAGCTGGACACTCCCATGTCACCTTTAATTCCACATCACTGGTGGGTCTGAGGTTATGAAGTTAAGGAATATAAAAATGTCATTCCACCCAAAGACAAGTCTTCATACAGTTGTCATTTAGGTTGAAGCCTAAGAACCTTGCCACTCATCAGAATTTAAAATTGGCTTGGCAGGGTATGCGGGAGCAGGCCCTTCAGCCGTACATTGTGGGATTCTATTAAATGCATGGCACTTTCGCAGGGAAGGCTCACTGTAGCTTTAGACCCTTCATTCGCGGAAGGACTAAGTGTTTCCATTTTCACAGCTCAGCCTCTTTCCTGGTAATAAATTGCCCTGAGTTGGAGTCCTAAGGCTGTCAATTTGCACTTCCCCTTTGTATCCACTCTTGTCTCCTGTTACGAATGTGTAGAACCATGACAGGAGATTAATAGTGAAAGAGAACTCTTCCCCCATTACACTTTACTTGCCCACTTCTGCCTTTTATTTCTTTCTCTGAGAGTTATTTTCATTTGGCAAAAGCCCCCAGGTTAATGTAACAAAGGATTTCTCCCTTAGTTTACCCAGGTTTCCTGACTGTGGGTGACCTGTTCTTCTACCAATTGATATTTGTCGCTGAATGATTCCGAATGTTGATCTTGTTTCTCTTCCTTAAGAGGGAACAGTGTGCCTTCAGGTCAATATCCCTCCTAACCACAACAGAATGTAAGCCTCATTCTCAGACAGAAAGCAATGCATTTGTTCAAAGATGAAGAAAACATAAAAGGGGATGAGGCTGAGGATGGAGACAGTTTCTGGGCGTTCACAGGTAAGCTGATACTTTGAGATTCTCGGAGATTAGTGTTCTATCAAACAGCAGAACATCTTTGGCAAGAAGAAACCTAAGGGATTAATGGTGGGGTTGGGGAGGGGGAGCTAACTTTGAGAGTATGGGGGACAGATGTGTACAGAGGGTGTAAGAATTATTCTTCTCAAAGCTGGGAAAAAAGTTTAGACATTCTGGGGATTGAGCCAGCTAAATTTTATTTTAAGCCTTCCAAATCAGAAGATTACAACAAGCATGGACAAGTTTAATTGTAGTAGATAGAAGGTTAAAAAGCACACACATTTACACCCGAGTGTGCTGTGTGCACACAAATACAACAGCGGCTCTGTTTTGTTGTTGTTGTTTTTGGTGAATGCGTGTTACTGCTAACTGCTTAGGGGTAAAGATTAGTTACAACAATAGCAGAATTCTCTGGCATATGCTATAAACAATGTTAAAATAATAAAGTAGAAATTAACTTTGACACTAAACTGACACCTTGAAGAGAGCAAATGATAAAACAAAAATAACACTGGATAGTATAAATGAATCCTGGTTAATTCTTTTGTTTGCATATGTGTGTGCTTGCACGTGTGTGTGCATGCACGTGTCTGTGAATTAAAAAATTCAGTCATGAGGTACAAAAATAAATGTAGCTGCAACAAAATGTATTTAAGGTTAACACAACAGAATAGTTTTAGGAATAATATTACCACCAGAGTATAAGCTGCAAAGTTGAAATAGGGTGGCGTCTTTTCTGTTCTCTATTATAACAGACTTACTGATTTATTTTTCGTTATTCCCCACAATTCTCTACTGGGCGGACTCAGCTGGGCAGCTCTACTGCAACTCTTGGCATCAGTGGAGGCCACTCACTTGGCTGCATTCAGCTGGGAGCACACCTGTGGCTGAGAGGTCTAAGACTGACTCACTGGAGGGTTTGGAGCTCTGGTGGGGACAGCTGGAAGCCTGGAGCCTCTTCCTCTCTAAGTGGTCTCTTTGGTAGGGTAACTGTGCCCCTTTGCATAGTGGCTCAGAGCTTGCAGAGATTAAAAAGCAAGGTTAGGCTGGATCTGGCACAATGTCGCTTCCTTCTCATTCTGTTGGTGATAGCAAGTTACCAGGCCAGCCTAGATTCAAAGGGAGGAAAAGTAAAGCCTGCCCTAAGAATGGGAAGAGTGAGGAAAGGGTACAAGCAGTGTTGGAGTTGGTGGCGATTTATCTCAGTCTTGTAAACATATCAAGTCAAAAGTGAGGGATCACAGAAATGGGGATCCCATGGAGGGTTATCAGTGGGGAAGGGGGTGGGGGGAGAATATGGGAAGAGGTACAGGGAATAAGAAGCATAAATGGTAGGTACAAAATAGACAGGGGGGTGGTTAAGAGTAGTAGAGGGAATGGAGAAGTCAAAGAACTTACATATTCGACCCATGGACATGAACTAAGGTTGGGGGGGAATGCTGGTGGGAAGGGGGTGCAGGACAGAGGGGGATAAAAGGGAGAAAAAAATGGGACAACTGTAATGGCATAATCAATAAAATATACTTAAGAAAACAAACAAAAAAAAGTGAGGGCTCACAAATCTGAACTCTGCTCCAGTTTTTAAATAAATAGTGTCTTCATGCACGAGATAGTTGAGTTTCATTTCAACTCATGGGCAATCATAAGCTTTTTCATTTCAGCTTTGAGCTGAGTGGTGGAATTAGATGCCTTCATAGGTTTATGTTTCCAAGCAACTGGAACGCATCCTTAAACTTCTGAGTCAGCGGAGTGGGGGTCATGGAATTGCAGCCTTGCTGACAACTTCACTTCATGCCTTCCTCCTCTTGACAATTAGTTAGAGGGATTTAAATAATCTTAATTCCTTTTTCCATTTTTACTCAATCTGTGGCAGCCACCTTAGTAAATCAATGGAGGAATACAAAGTGCTATAATGACCAATGCTCCATTTTTTAGTTGTTTATTATCAGAATTACATTAAAAGAGAAAAACTTTATAGAAATGTTTGGTTTACTTGTATCTGTAGTTTTCATTTTATTTCTTATATACTTGTATCTGTAGTTAAAGCATATAAAGTTAATACGACTACTTGATTTTAAGATGAAGTTATTAGGCCTTTGATTTGGCTACATTGTCCTCAAGGTTAATTTTACAGTGCTTTTGGAAAATGTATCTTCCATTATTTCAGTGCATATGTATTGTCTACCATGTACTGTATAGTGTATTTTTTCAAAGGCATAACTATTTTATCCAGAAGTTGAGTCACTTGAATGGGTCTTTCTGATACCAACACATGTAGGTATCATGATCTTACACAATCATCAAACAAATTAAAAAATAAATATGTTTAAGAAACTTGACTGGCTAGTAAAAAATGAGTCAACAAAAATAATATATTCTATGGCAAATACAAATGTTGTTTTAGTGTCTTCTCAGCAGTTAAGAATGATATTTCCCTCCATGAGAAGCCATAGATTTTTTCGTAGAGCCTGAAGAAAACACAAAATAAAAGATCAAAAGATATGTTAAACATAATGAAACTATTTATAAACTATAATTCCATGACAGCAAATGCTTGTCAAGTTGATCTTTTGACACATTACTTTAATATGAGATATTTAATGGAAGATTATTATTGAAACGTGAAACGACCATAGATTAAAAAAAATATATCAACATTAATTTAATACATCCAGAGTTGTTTTTTTTTAAATGTGGGAAATGAAAGTAAGAATGAGCATAGAGGGTAAAATAGGTATTTTTATTTTACTTATTAACCTTTAAGAAATCAATAAAACAGCTATAAGAAACCAATCTTTTTTATAGTCATTTAAAATACTAAAAATTTTATTACATTTCTAAACAGTTTTCTCTCAGAAGCAAACATACCTCAACATTTTAAAAGGTGTATCCTTTCATCTCTGTCAGGGGTCAGCAAACTACAGCTCACAGGTCAAGGCCACCTTGCCACGCCCACTTGTATAGTTATTGTCTATGCGTTTCAGTAATGGCAGCAGACAACTGTGACAAAAACCAAGCCTGCAGGCTTGCAGAGCTGACCTTTGACAGAAAGGGTTTGCCACCCCCTGATCTAGAATATATAATAATTTAAAACCTTTGGAGTGCAGTAAAGATAAAGAGGACCTTGACTATAAGAGGTCATGATACAAATGATGCCTCTACTCTATTGCAGTACACTATTCTCTGCTATTGTCTTTTATCCTACGTTATAGCATAAGGCTTTCAAAAAGAACCGTTAACATTGGAACTCTCTCTATCCCGCTCCAAATAAATCACACCTGGACTCTCTGCATATAAAATAAAGATGGAGGTTGAGATGCAATGGAAGTTGTGATGTTTAATGTGGATTTGGAGGTCTTGGAACTCTGGCAGTTGCATTGTTTTGTAAGCACTTCTCTCTCCAATAAAGATGAAGCTTCCTGAAGAGAATCCTGGACTCCAAGATCACTTCTGGGCTAAATGGATAAAATTAATGGATGTCAGAGCTAAAAGGAATCATAGCAATTATTTTCTCTCTACAGAGAAAGAAATCAAAGGCCAAGGAATGTAAATGCTTTCGGCCAGGGACTGCACCAGTTATTGACAGAAACAAGAATCAAGACCAGAATCAAGTGACCTCATTTGCAATCCACACTGCCTCTGTCCTTTCCTGCAGACAATGATGCAGGACTGGTCTCATTTGGTGACACAGTAATCCCAGGAATGACAATATCTTCTTCTAACACATTCTTACAAGTGCCTAAACAGTGTTAAGCAATGACCTAGGAAAAAAGAGGGAAGAAGGCTCAGATGAGATAAGAGCGACATTTTAAAATAGAAGAAATAAAAGGCAGATCCCTGAAAGTGAATTTTAATGGAAAGTTTTAAAGTAAACTGATGACACTGTCAAGTATCCCTGCCCTTCAAACTATGTTTTAAGATTCCATATAGCTAAGGGTACACTAGACCAAATGCATTTGTATTTATGATTTTTTTCTTATTTCAGATTAAGGAAGGTGGTATTGAGTGACAATCATAACTTCCAGACACAGGAAAAGAAAGAAAGAGAAAGAGAGAGAGTGCTGATGGGATGAATTGAAAAGCTATAAAATTAATTTAGAAGAGGAAGTGAAGAATCATTTACTTATCTTAAATTATAAGTAGATTTAGGTAGACAGAATTGAATGACTAAAGTAGGAATTTGGCAGGGCACTAAGGTTAACAGCCTGAGCCTTATGACAAAGGCTATGGGATTTCAAATGAGGACAGTGGCCATGAGCCTCTAGTTAATATCTCTTTCAATTTATGGAAGGGGTTAGAAATCTATTTTGGCCTGAGATTTCCTCAGCCTCACAAAATAGATTTCTGTTGATTATGCTTCTAATACTATTATTACTACTCATTTATAGAAGCTGTAAGTGAATTAGGCTATTAGCCATTACTCCCTGTTATATCTTTTAAGAGGGTGATGTTTTTGAAGTACCACCAAAGATCTAATAGCAATTACTGAACCGATGCCCATGTCCCCTTACTTTAATGGCACTATCAATTTCATAGATGAAAGTTTGAATGAAAACTTTAGGAAACTTTAGTTGTAGGCACCCAGCCAAAATGGAATTAGCATGCTTAGGAGAATGAAAGAAAATAATTCATTTGAACTCATATATATCTCTGTTTCTCGAGGTACTCATATTTGCATTCTACATTGATCTCCCTTTTAAAAGGACCGTTAATATTAGAGGTAAAAGAGTTGAGACACTTAGAGATAGATAATGGTTTATGTCTGCTTCTAGAGAACGTATGTGGGCAAAATGTTGTAGCCAAATTCAAACATACTGGAACAAGGGTAGTAATAGTTTATAGAGGGGAAAACACATTAAATCAGGAATCATGATATGAGTTCTGGCTTTGCCATTCATTTGCTTTGTGACTTTGGGTCTAAGTGCCAAATCTCCATAGGTCTGGTTTTATTTGTCTCTATAACAGAGGAATTTAAAATAATAATCTACACAGATCTGTCTCTCCTAATGATTATGTGATGGAACATTCTATGATAGCTTTCACTTTGGGTAACCCAAAAAGAACATTAATTTTTTTGTTGGAAAACTTTACTATTTTTATTATTTTTTTCTATCCTTAAAAGTTCATGAATCTTGTAGATTTTAGGTTGGAAAAGATATGAGATTATCTTGGTCAGGGGTTCTCAAATGCATGCATGCATCAGAATGACTTGGATCACTTGTTAAGATAGTGGGCACTGCACCCAACCCCCCAAGTTTCAGATTTAATAAGCTTGGAGTGAGCTCTCAAATTTGCATTTTTAGTAAGTTCCCAGGTGATGTTGACACACTGGATCAGGGACCACAATTTTAGAACTGTTGGTCTCATGCAAACGCTTTTTTTACCAGATCAGAAAATAGGCCTTGCAAAGTTAATTGAATTACCCATGCTTACTCATCAAGTTAGTGGCTACCCTGAGACCAGAAAAACCCCAGTTTTCCAGATGCTGAGGTCAGAGCCTTTTCGAGGACACCACAATTCCCCACTTTGAATTTCAGTTATATGATACAATGCTAAAAAATCCAAATGAATTTACTTCAATCCACACTGCCACTCAGATTAGGATAAAAGAAAAGCAAGTCTTTATGCTTCAGTGAAGAGAAATATTTTCAGTCAGCAACAAAGAGCACAAATACCCATTATTATTATTTTTTTGAAGAAAATTTGTAGCCTATACTGGAGTCATGTTTTCACGACAGGAAATTAAGGCTGAAATGGGGCAAAGAAGGCAAGGCTCATTGTGAGTGAAAGCCTTCTATTACAAAGACAGACTAAAAGGAAACAATGTAGCTTGTTTCCACTAATATACTCTTAGAACATTTTCAGGCTTGAAAATATTTGTTTAATAACAAAAACTGAGCAGGTTTGGTTTTATGAAAGATTGTGGTAGATTTGGGATTTTATTGATTAAAAAAGAATTCCTAGATCCTAATTACGCAGAGATGAAATTTTAGTCTTGAATGCCCAGAAATAAAGACAAACTATGTTTTTAGACACAACTGAGACCTCTAAAAGACCAAAGGTGGCTCTGAGTTTACTGAACTTTGGGCTTTTATAGTGCTTTCATCATTTTCTGGAATGGTCTTTTGCCTCTTCTTTCCGTCCCTGTTTATCTAGCTACTTATCCTTCAGCCCTGAGCTTAGATGCTCTTTGCTGACCCTCCATGTCTAAGTGAGGGACTTGGGCCGGGCACCCTGTAAGAGGGCTCTCAGTCATCCCCACATTCTGGAATTGCCCTTGTGGAGTCCCTGCCCTTGACTGTAGCCTGGATCTACTAATTTGCTTCCAGTGCCTCTAGTGTGACAAACATGGTGGGATGACATTTCTAATATTAGGTCACCCCGAGACTCTGGTTTCTGTTTTGGTTGTCCTCTCCATTGTCATGTCCTGAGCTGCCATATGGAGAGGCCTATGTGGCAAGAAGCAAAGTGCCTTCCAGCCAACAGCCAGACAGGAACTCAGGCGCTCAGTCCTACAACTCACAAGGGACAGAATCCTCCCACATCTGTGTGAGTGCGGTTGGAAGCTGACCCTCCACGGCCGAGCCTATGAAGGACACTGCAGCCCAGCAACTTTGCAAACAACCTTGAGGCAGAGAGCACCCAGGTAAGCTCTGCCCAGATTCCTGACCCATGGACACCGTGAACTCATAAATATTTGTGGATTTAAGCTGTGAATTTGGAGGGCAATTTGGTGTGCAGCAGCAGTAAACTATGACAGGACCCCTCACACTTACTGACATTCCCTGTTGGCCAGGGGATCACAAATGTTAGCCCGTGAGCTCCTAAAAATAATGATTTCCAGTCCCAACCCATGAACAATCTGATTCAATAAGTTCAGAATCAGACCCAGAAATCTGTGTTTTTAAACAAGGATTCTAAGGAATTTCTAAACATTATAGTGTCAGGACTACACTTTTGAAAACACTCTCTTCCAAATATGAAAGCCACAAACATCTGTATACAGCGCGAGGCAGAAGTAGGTTTACAGTTGAAAGTATGTGAAATACAGACTTTATTCTTGTATTATTATTTATTAATTTTTGTATTATTTTCCATACAAACAACTGTAAGCCTACTTTTGTCCCACCCTGCGTATCTTATTCATGGCTATATACCCTTGTCTGAAACATGGTAAATTGAAAGGAAATATGGTTGAGTTAATGAATGCATACTGATACACAATATAGAAAAAATTTCAGATGGCTTTACAAAGATTTAGTTGTATGCATAATATGAATAAGCAAATCAACTACTATGTTCTCACAACTCTTATATGGTTATCAAAACTTTTCTTAACTGCAGCTGTTTATGCATTTGCACATGCATATTTCCCTTCTCCTTAATAACAAGGATGATGTCTTATCCTTTTTACATACCCATCAGGAACCCATGGCGCCCAGTAATGTGTCTTGGCATATATTTAATTTCAACTATGTCTGTCTATTTCTTTTTCTTTTACTTGTTGTAAAATAACCATATATCCGATAACTATCTGATATGTATATATGAGATAACAATCATAACTTATTACAAATCCATCAGCACAACAGTCAACATAGCATGGTGGAAAGATATAAACTTTCAATTTATGTCTATTTAAATCCCAGTTTCTATATCTAATAACTGTGAGTGATTGGCAAATTATTTAAATACTCTGCTTTCTTCTCTTTAAATAGTGGCCTGTGTTCTTGTAAGATATGGAAGAACTCATATGTAAGAAGTTTTATATCTGGTGGAGGGAGATGCTTGAGCCCATATCATTTCCACTTGTTTTTAGTACACTCCCTTTTTTTTTTGCTTAGGCCCTTGGTTGTGTATGCTCAAATTTATGGGTTGCCCAAAATTTATGGGTTGAAGCCCTGGTCCCCAGTACTTCAGAAAGCTATTGTATTTAGAGACAGGACCTTAAATGAGGTAATTAATTTAAAATAAGGCTGTTAGTATGACATTCATCCAATCTAACGGGCCTCCTAATGAGAAGAGAAAGTTTGGACACATGGCAGCAGAGAGGCATGGACACAGAGGAAGACCCATGTGAGGACATGACAAGAAGGTGACCATCTGCAAGCCAGGGAAAGCAGCTTCAGGCGAAACCAAATCTGCCGACATCGTATCTCGGACATCTTATCTTCAGCACTATGAGAATATAAATTTATACTGTTTAATGCTCCTCCCCCTTTGTGTTATTTTGTTATGCAGCCATACCAAATAAATACTCTTAATATCATATATTTTCACGCTGCTGTATGCACCTAGTCATGACTTTGACTATATAATATCCCATTGAGTTGCTATAGTTTATGCAACAACCCCATTGGGTATTTAATATTTTTGTTACTTTGTAGACAGTTTTGTCCGGTTTGGACTGTTTTTCTAGACTGTCCCTCCCTGCCCTCATAGGATGGCAATGGTGTTCATACCAACGAGCTGAGTTTACTATTCTCTTTGTTCTGAATATCAACTGTGACCAGAAGCAAGAGAAAGTGTGGAAGCAGTTCTAGTTCCTCAGCCTTAGGCACAGAGTTAAATAAATTCACTTTCACTGTGGTGCGCCTCTGCACTCAAGACTGGGCTCTGCTGCAGTGTTCTTTGATTCTTCTGTCTTCACCATTGGGCTCCTGTCTTGGTCCTTGACCTTGACGTTTCACCAGATGATGGTCATTTAGATAGGAGGTCAAAGAGACACCGCTGTCAACTGCTCAGAGGATTTTAGTTCCACTTCTCCTTGTCTGTTTTTTCTAAACCAGGAGTCAGGGAGATATTCGATGATGCTGGGGAATAAAATCATGCAGGCGCCCAGAAAAAGACTGAAGGGGGAAGTGACTGTGCTTGTGTGTGCTGTGGGGGAGGGTGGGTGGCGGTGGAGGTGAAGGTGGGTGGGGAACCGGCGCTGCGCCTTCTAACCCTCAAAGGGTTTCTCTGTTTTAGAGGTTGGAGATCCAGGCCATGGAAAACAAGGCCAGAAAATATTCCATTTCCTCAAAAAGTAGAAACATCACAGACCTAGCTCAAGTTTCAACTGCAACCAGAGGGCCTTTGATTATAAATAAAGAGAAATATTCTGAAAAGAAGGGTGGTGAAACATCATAATATATTCCTAGAGGGGGTTGTTAAATTACGGTAATGGTTGGTCTTTAAAATACAGAATGTCTCCTCCATTTAGAGTCATTTAAGTATAGTCAACTTGATTCTGAAGTGGAGAAAAATGTGGCAGGACTTATTAAGGGCACATTTGTCCCTATAATTCTATGGTCTTTGTGAATCAGCAGCCATTTCTCAGTGGGTTTACCAATTTTTAATAGCTGATATTATTTTAAGCTTACTATTACCTCCTTCTTGAACATGCTTCAGGCTCCAAGACTGTGCATACCAAGATTTCTGCTAACAGCTGGATATCCATAATTATAGTTTACCGGTATAATGCTCATCTGGCAAAATGTATAAATAAAGCTTAGAAAGCAACTATCCCATTTATATAAACAGTTTCTGAATACTGGGAAACCAATTGCCAAGGGGATAGAGAACTAGCTCTTCTCAATTATTTCTTTCCCTATATCAGAGAGTAACAACTTAGGATTTCCTACAAGAGTAAAGAAAAAAAATTAATATTTAAAGACTTAGATGTAAAGAGTGAAATTTATCTAAAAACATATTCCTTTTTTACTCTTCATATAACTTGAAAAATTGGCCAACTTTACATTGTTGAAACGTCACCAGAAAAAAAATGATTGCTTGAAAGCAATTTTCTACTGGAATCTATCCCCTGCAGGTTTGTTTTAAGGAAGCTTCTGGATTAGCTGCCAAAGACTGTGAGGTCTCTCTGTCTTAATATCCTTTAAAAAAATTATTTGAAGTACTATAAACCAAAGCAAATAAAATGGTATGGGATCTAGAAATAATTTCATGTTAATAAATGAAAATTGATCCACCAGATACGTTGCACAGATAAGTTTATAATATCGGATATGAAATAGTTAAAGTTTGCTTTTTAAACAACACACTTTAATAACCCCTTACTACCCATTTTATTCCAAGTATTTATTTGAGAATAGATTTTGATGGAAAATATTTTAAACTGAATGAACTCTTAGGCAATTAATGATTATAATTCTAGTAGAAGTGACACAATATAAGCCCACAACTACACCACAAGAGACATTCCAGTGACTGCTTAGTATTTGTGGTGGCTGAGGAATGAGAGTGTGCCTCTCACTCATTCCAGAACAAACAATTTCAATGGTCAATGAGGCTAAGTTTTGTGCACTATTCCACTGGTTTAAGAATAAAGGCAAACACGTTTTCTCCTTTCCTTTGCAATATTTTTACTTCTGTTTGGCTTTCAGCATATTTAAACTAATTATTTAAGTACTTAAAACATTTTAAACAAAATAAACCAACCAGAAAAAAGGCAATTTGCCTATATTTGTCACACGTTAGGCTTACTGGCATTAGTCACTGTCTGAATGTCCCAGGGCACAGCAGATGTAAAATGTGATTTTAAAATATCCTAAAATGAGAAGATTGGATATTTAACATAATAAAGGCCTGATTATTGCATATCACTTCTTTTGCAGTGTAGCTGATACTAGTATGCAAGTAACACTGAGCATATCTTTATACTCCTATCTTTTCGTGTCCTTAGACTCACTAAGCTCTATTGCTTATTACTTTAATTACTTGACTCCATTTTTATATGTAAGGGTCATTACATCTTAGCTGTGAATTAAAACAAACAAACAGAATCAATCAGAGGAGCACACTTTCCCTTTTTTTTGAAGTTGAGATGTAACATACATACAATTAGATGTTAAATTGCTGTCATCTCAAGTAATAAATTTTTGCATATATGTAATTATATGTATGTTTGTGTATAATTACCACTCACACCAAAATATCTATTATTAGGTCCAACAATGCAGAAGGTCTCTTATGCTCTTTCCAGATTAATATACCTCTTTTTCTCTAAGGGGCAGCCACTATTCTGACTTTTATTGCCATCAATTAGTTTGACATGTCCTTGAAATTCATATCAATGGAATTTTATGTGTTTTCTTTTGTGTTTGGGTTTATTTATAAAATTATTAATATATATTTGTATTGTTGACCCTGTTACAGATGTCTCCCATTTTCTCCCTCTTTGCCCAGCTCTACCCAGCCCCCCCCCTCTCTTTTAATGCCAATCTCATGTTACTTAAAGAGAATGATGAGTAGAGTAATTGCTTCATGTTTGGTTTTAAAGTACTGCTATCAAAGAAATCTGATACATGTTAAGCACTTAATTTTTTTAAAGTTTTATTTTAAATAAACCATAACAGGGCTAGCAAAGAGCCATAGCAATTTTACAAGTTCAAAAAAACAATGCACTTTTTCATTGTTCTAAAACCAATGTTAGTTTTATCAGAGGAAGAGAAGATTAGCTAGGCTTTGATTGTTTTTAAGTACATGAATTGTTTTTATAGAAACGATTTGGGGCAGTTGTTCTATACGTCCATGGAGGAATAAACAAAAATAGGTGAATTAAAGTGGGAAAATATTTAAGTTTCAACCTAGGAAAAGAGTGGGATGTCCTGAGACAACACTGAGCACTCAGGTTTTAGTGTTAGTTCTGCACCCAGCTGTAGCTTGAATGACAGACTTCATTTCTCTGAGCCTCAGTTTTCTCATCTGTAAGAAAAGGATGAGGAGTTGTGAACTTAAATTACTTACAAGAGCCATGCAGGTAGTGTCAACACGTGAAATGGTCTGTAAATGAGTGTGACCAACTGGGCAGAATCAGCCAGATTGATCATAGCTTGCTCAATGGGTATGCGGACCAATATTGCCAAAACCTCCCAGTTTCCAAAAAACACCTAGAAATCTAGAATTGTTCGTGTGAAGTTCCTTCTTTAAAATTTTGATCTATAAAATAAAGCAAAATAGTACTTCCAAGTAAACAAACAGCACCGCTCACATATATTAAGCCACTAGGTCAAAACCTTTGATGTACGTTATGCTGTCCAATATGGTAACCATTACCTACATGCAGCTATTGAACACTTAAAATGTAGCTGGTCCAAATCAAGAAATGCTATAAATGTCAAATATACTTAGTACAAGAAATCCTTTCTCATAGTTTTTTTTATTGATTACACATTAAATTGATATTTTGGATATATTCAATTTAATCATTGTAAGGTGTACAATCCCATATATCCCTCTTTCCTTCCTCTTCAAAAAGAGAAAGGAGAGAAATAAAAGATAAACTGGACTTTGGTCAAATAATTTTTGAATACTAAATTAAATGACAGCAGTCAGCCTTTCATAGACTAGGACACACGGTGATCCTTCAAGGGAATGTGATCTAAAATTCTAAATCTCCCACACTTGCTTGACCATACACAAAATTGTTTTGTTTTACACAGATTCGCATAGAACGATCTTCTGAAAAACACACTAAATAGTGAGACTGAATGTCTCCTTCTGCCACTTCGTCTCAAGGCATATGGCTCTGAAAAAACAGAAATAGAAATATATATTTATTTATAAAAATAAGTACAAAAACAGAAATATAAAGCAATAGCTCTAGAGGACAAAATCAATAGATACTAAGATTTGGGGAATTTCATAATGAAACAGCCAAGACCCCTTATACTTCAGAACCCTTTTTGTTCTCAGAGTTTGTACTCAGCATTTTAGTGCCCCAACAGCCACCTGAAGGAAACCTCTCAAACAAAAGACAGAGGTCAAAAGAGACAAAAGGACCCCAGAAGAATCAAATCCAATGCAACAATTAAAAGGCAATTTCTAATGGCAAGCAACCCCAATCATATTTACTATCTCCAGAGATTTCAGAGAAGACATTGCTTTGATGGAATGAATACATGTTTCTGTCACAAATGAACATTTCAAGGAGAAATAGCTCTTACAAATTGAAAAATGATCACACACATCAAAAATACAAAAGAAGGCTAAAAGAATACACCTCCACCAAACCAGCACTGCAAAATATGCTAAAGGGACTGCTTTAAGATGAGGAAAAAGTTTCTATGAACACCTTTCAGAGTTGCCAATACTTGATATTACCAAAATTTTTAGTAATCATTAATCTGATTGTGACAATGATGTTATTTTAATTGTTCCTTTACTATTTGTTGAAACTAAACCTGTTTTTGTGTAAAAAATATATATATATATATATTGGCAGAGACTTGGAAGACAAAAATAACTTCCAAAGACAGTAAAAAACCCTCTACATGAAGAAAAAAATGAAAAGATTGAAAAAATAGAATTTTTATATAGGAATCCAATATGAAAACAAGGGTAAGTTTTGCATAAATAAATACACTGTAAGTGGTTAGGGAGAAATTATTTTAAAAAGAATACAAAATAATTCTCAAAAATTGAATATTAAGTGTCTGTATTGAAAGGGCCCACTGAGAGCCCAGACTGATAAATGAAAACAAATAAATAAGCAGGCAAACAAACAAAACCCCTGTAACAAAGTATATCACTGAATGCTTTTGGAACACCTATGCTGAGAATCATAAGACATCTAGGCAGAAAGGTGGACAAGAAAGAGTATATAGAAAAGACTGAGGATAAGCATAGAATTGACTCCTAGTAAAAGCAACATTAAAAACTAGAAGCACAACATAGCCTTAATGGTCTTAGTGATACTCAACCTATAATACTATACCCAACCAAAATATCAATGAAATGAGTGCAAAGAGAAAAACATTTCAAACACTAAAGATGTTAAAAACAAATACTTTAAAAACTACTTTTAAATTCTTTAAAATCTTTTTTAGAAGCTACCTGAAGAATACAATTGTGTATGTGTGTATATAGTGAAACAAGAATGAAGAACAAAATGAGATATAGGAACAAATGATATAGGACTTAACACAGAAGAGATGTTCAGTGAATTATAGCTTTGTATCAAACTTTAAGATTAATCATTTGGAATTGGAGACCATCAGAGAATTTTACGAAGGAAATCTCCAGAAAAAATAAAACAAAACAAGACAACCTTGTATAATAATGGATGCATTTGGCAATGTGCAAAATAATACTAAAATAAATTCTAATATTTAATAACAAAGTTTGGGAAAATTAGTGATAGGTATATAAAAAATTCTAAGTAATCTTTTAAAAGGACACAATTATTAGTTCCTAAAAGAAGAAACTATGTTACTAAAAAGAACATGTAATCAATCCTATTATACTATCTATATCAGCAGCAGTCAATATATACATAATGATAAAAAGATTGATGCAATTTTTATTTAACAAAATATGATGTAAAACAGGAAGTTGAAAAGAAGAAAGGCTTGTATTGGTTTAGTGTTAAGTTTCCATTTTTTAAATAGGAAGTCAATAGATTATGTCTAGAATTGACAAACAAAGAGATGGCATTAATACAAAAAAAAGAAACAGTTAAGAAAATTTAATTGTTTCCTCTGTTGAAAAAATTCAAGAGTTGAGCTAAAGACCACTGTTTTTTTGTTATAATTCATGTAGAAGTACTTGACTTTTAAAATAAGCACTTACACTTGTTTGATAAATAATAAAAATAACTTCTAAATATATTTAATTTTTAAAGTAATCACCACATAAATTATAATACTAATTAAAGAGGTTATTAAACTAAGGTATTTATTCTACTAATTTATGTATATACTTTCTTTTATAATGAAGTATTAGAAAATTACATACACATTTACAGTTATCAGGTGAAAAACAGGTAAATGATGTCACTGCATTTTGGTTTTTGGATTCTGTGCTAGTTATATTAAGAGCTATCAATAAATTTATAATTCAAAACTAAGTTATGATTCATATATGATTTTGAAATTATGCTTTCTAGAAACAAAATAAAGCATGCTTCTCTAGAAACTATTATTAAAAAATAAAGATGACTCTGACCTTAGGAAGCTCACATCTACAAGTGGAGTCTAATACATTGAAAAATCCTTAACATGCACTACAATAAAAATGAAAGTATAAACACAACATAGGGGGGTAGGATATAAATAAATAGATGCATTGAATGGATAATTAAATATTTTGAGAAACAGGGATATATTTGAGAATGACTCGACTTGTAAATTTAATTTCAGTCAAGTAAAAACATAAAAATGATGAGAATTAGGGAGATAGAAAGTTAGGATTAGGGGTAAATATTAGGCTGACGAGATACTGGATAGTAAGCTTATTTAGTTATAATATAGAGGGAGCATAAAAATGAGGATTTTTCTTTTCAGAAACAGAAATATTTTAATGTAAATTATTTTAATATCTCCTTTCTGTAATGTTTGTTTACCACAATGAAATAAATATAGATAAAATTACAGTGCAGGGGTTCTCTAAAATAATTTATTTAAAAAAAATACAGAGCTTCTGTGAACTAGAGCATAGTCCATAGAAGACAGAATGAAATCAGTATTTGTTCTATGCACAACTGTAAAAGATAAAGGGTTATTTTATAATATTTTTTCTGATTATAAAATAGATTTATATTGTAAATTATTTATAACAGGAGGAAAAGGCAAAAACTCATTCATCTTCCCATTATACAGTGGTGACAGACTAAGGCATTGTAGATATTGCGTGGGTGGGAGCTGATGTGCCTTTTCACACTGTATTCTCAGTACTTAGCACTGGAACAGAACAGGCCTCTGATAGGTGTGCATTCCTTAATCTTTACCTTTTCTGTGCACTTCCCCAATGTTGTTCTATATATGTTGTATATATAGTGTAGAGTTTGTTTTGTTTTTAATACCAAAGCATATTATTATTAGAAAACATAATCTATAATGGATGTAGAATGATCCACTATATGTACATATCATAATTTAGAAAAGTATTTCACAAATCTTCTGCACTCTTTTAAACTTGAAATCGAAAGCATTGCATTTTACATTTTTAAATTTATTTTTAATTACAGTTTACATTTAATATTGTTTTGTATGAGTTTCAGGTATACGGCACAGTGGTCATACAATCATATATTTTGCAAAGCATTCCCCTTATATTTCCGGTACCCATCTGCCACCATACATATGAGTAGTTATTAGAATATTATTAACAAATATATGGCATAGATAATAACTATAGAATTATTAACTCTATAACTATATTATCTATGCTGTATAATGATAACTATATTATCTATGCTGTACTTTATACACCACTGCATTTAATGCCAAGTGATTGAATAAAATACCCATGACTTTTATTTTTGTGGCACATATCTAAATTCTGAGGGTCTCAATACTTTGTTTCTGAGACAGATTTGTGTGGAAAGAATTAGATATATATGGTATTCAAGGTTTTTGTCTTTATTTAACACGTACTAGCTGTGTGACTTAGTGCAAGTTATGAACTGTCAGTAGTTACTTTACCTTCTGTGATAATGGAAGATTAGTAATAGTTTCCCTATGAAGTTGCAATGATTAATAATTTTTAATAATTAGTTGTAATAACAATATGTCATACTAAATGCCATACTGGGCAAGTTGTGCCTGACACAGAGCAGGGTCTCTCCAATGTTAACCCATATTCACTCTTTGTCTTTAGCAGTGTTTTCCAATGCAATTTCCTAATTGCAAACCAGGAGTTTTATATTTGAGAAGTTTGGAGGCCAGGAAAAGACAGGACAAAAAACAAGAGAGGTATATTCCTTGTCATTACTAAGTCTGGCAGGGATGACCTCAGGGACCTTCAGTACCTGAGGGCATCAGGTACTGAAAACTTAGCGCACTAACCTCCAGACCAGCACCCAGGGTCTGAGTGCAACTACAAAGTTCAATGTCACTGAAAGTAGATATTATATCCTCTGGGAATTCATACAACTGGATAGTCTGTAAGGACTCTTAACTGAAAATTACAGAGCAGAGTTTTCTCTATTTGAACATGATTATGTGATCTGCACATTCATGTTTATAAGCCATGCAACATTCAAAACTGGATGACACCCTGGAGCTCATTTAATTCAAGATCTCCATTTTAGAGATGAGGAAATGAAGATCCAAGAAGTCAAGTCACTTGACCAAGGTCAAAGGTATTAAATGTCAAAGCTAGGATAAGCCTGATGTATTGTCATTAATTCACACAGCATCTTGTTATATTAGTGTTGCTTAACCAACAGTATCTGCTGATATTTAAATATAAATGTTCATTTTTTATAAGTATGCCTTAAATTCACATATAAATTTTTGTATGTTCTTTATATTTCATGTTTTTCTACAAGTATTTGCAAACCCAACCGAGATATTTTGTTGAAGATTTGGTAATTAAATTGTTAGCTCTACATATGGAAATGGGTGGCCTTGGGCCATCTGGTCTTGATTGTAAATTAATCTTAAAAGGGTAAAGATAAATAGGATTCCAGATGAACAAAGATTAGAAGGTCACCATCTTATGATGTTAAAAAAAAATAACAGATACCCTTTTAATTGTCTGTACAGAAATTTTGTGCATATTCATATCTTTGTGTTTGGAAAGATTTTTTCCCAAAAGTATTATAGAATATTATATATCACAGAGTTCAATTGCTTTATCTTACACCTAAGAAAATTGAGATTCCTTGAAGTTAAATGACTTTCTCATGATTATTCTTCCAGATAGTGGAAGGAAAGGCAATTATCAAATGATGGACACTTTTAAGCATATTTGGCAAAATATTTTCAAATATATATATATATATATATATATATCATTTGTTTTTTATTATCCATAAGATAGGTATCATTTTTTACACTTAGACTTTGAACAAAACAGGTGTCCAGAAACATTCTAGTATTGTTGGGTTTCAGAAATGCATCTTTTAATTCTGTGAAACCCTTTTTACCACTACATATACTTGAAAAAAAGTGAAGCTTAGAATCAAATTCATGTTCTTTGACTTTTCAATTTTTTGACATTGTTTTAAGTGTGACATTGCTTTAATACATTTTACTTTTCAAATAAACTACTACTAATGTAATATACCTTTAAAGAGACAAATGGAATATGGATATGTGGCATATAATTACATTTGTATTTTTGGTGTAGGTAAGAACTAAGTTTGGTCTAATGCCTTCAAAAGCTCTGGCCTAACAACAGAAAACTCCTTCCACATCAACAAATTATATTCAAAAGTAAAGGTCTGAGAACCACTTTTTTAAACTTAGCAATTAAAATGTAATGTCTTTGTAAATAACCTTTAAACTGTGAGGCAAAATTGTCACCTCTACTCTGGGTTATATTTACTCGATTGACTTATTTTTTGGAGGGCATAATTTATCCTACTATATATCCAGATTTCTGTAATAAACATATGGCACAGGTTAGTATACTAGCAATTATTTTAAAATAGACCACGCATCCATTTTTTTAAAATCATGTGCTTTGCCAACTTATGTTCAGTCAACATAAAATAAGTTGGGCTATGTGACCTTTCAACGAACCATATGATTTAGTTACACATATTAGTTTCAAAAGGATTTACTTTTCCAAAGTCATTCTCTATGTGTAACACTATACAGGTAAGGGAATTTTAATGGACATTAAGCATTTGGAGAAATGCATTATATGTAATATTTAAAATAAAATACATTGATTTTCTATGATATATTTTTCAACCAGGTATACAGCAGTTTTATGTAGGAGAAAAGAATTTTTATCCATAGAGATGACTGGAACACAACTCAGTGGGTATGAGCCAGATCTCTCATTTAATTCTATATACATAAGAATGCTCTACACTTTAAATATCAGTGGCAGGAAAAATTGAATTTTCTTGTATGAACTGAAAAATCTCTAGTTAAGTAAAAAATATTTTAACTTTAGAAAAAATATTTTTCAGAAAAATTTAATTTTATAAAATATGAAAATATTTTTAGAAAATACATACACACACATATCTCAAGGATTAAACTTGAGTAAAATAAAACATTATGTAAGAAGGTCTTACGGTCACTTTGGGGAAAGATCATTCACTTGCCAGTTTTTTGTGGGTGAATTCAACTCAAAATGAACCCTAATTATTAAATCCTCAGTAAACAGATATAATTTATTTGGTCTAAGACATGGGTAAATTAGGATATAAACCAAGAATTCAAGCCCTCTCTCATTATAATTAATTACATGGACAGACCACACTTACTCAAGCAAGGAACAAAGAGAACTCCAAAATGTCTTCATAGATTAAAGTATAAATTTCCTTCGCAGGTATGGTCTATTTGCTATTGGCAAATAACTCTTAAAAAATCAATAAAAGGTAAGGTTGGGTTTGAATCTGTCCTACCAAACAATGAAATGATTCCAACTGCACATGCCTGAGAAGTCAGGGAATGGCAGCAAGAGAGACAAAATTTTATTAAAGTTAATAATGGGAAAACATAATGTTTTGTGGAGCAAGAACTTGGCTTCTAGTATCTTTTAAAGGGCTTAGATTTGCCATCTATAGGGAGGAGAGAAACTTTAGAGTGTGGTTTTTAATTTTTTTGAGTACACTGAGAGTTTTTCTAAAAACAATTTAAAGAGTCACCAATGTAATTGATGAAATCATAAAACAGCATGCCAAAAAGCTACTTTGAATTCAGTAATGCTTTTAAATAAATTTATGCCGTATAATCATAATACCATGTGTATAACTTTTAAAGAATTATGTATATATTTATGTATATTTTAGTTTTACATATATGATGCATATGTTTATTTATAATACATAGAGATATCTATGTAACTATATATATTTATATGATATACATAACATTCAAATACTGCATAATCATGTACTTATATGATATATTGCTTATTCAGTAATTCTGCATGCAATCTTAAGAAATATATGAATAACTATCTCTTGAATAATATTGAAGTCATCCAAGGTGAGAACCATTGTTTTTGGAGATGCCCTTTCATTGAAACTTAATGCCTTGGTTTATCAATTCATGTACAACCTTGCCTTAGGTGCTAATAATGCTTTCTACCTTGTTAATTTCATAGCCATTTTATTGAAATGTTTTGTTTTTGGTCTTAGGAAATGTTTATGTCATTCATTAAAAGCTTTTCTTCTCACAAAAGAAGAGATAGGCTGTCCTTTATATTAATTCTATTTTCACTATATTTTAAGATATGCCCCACTTCTAACTGTAACTTATATAAGAGTTATATATATTTTTAATAAATACATCATAGAGTTCTGGATTTCTCAAGATCTTTCAAAATGTTTACTTATTTTTTAGCCTCTTTTGGTTAGCCAACTAGGTTTTCTTCTGCCTTTAATTTTATGTGTACAAAAACATTAAATTTGTCCAGTAAATATAGTTTCCACAAAGGTTATCCTTCTTAACCTCCTTCTCATCATTTTCTCTTAGAGAGTCTAGTTTCTTAAGGCTATTGAAAAAGGCTTTCTAAAAATTATTTCTCTTATTTTTCTTACATTTAACAAAGTTCTTAGCTCTATCTATTTATGAACATTTTTCCTGAGTCTCTTACCTAAAGTTTAAATACTGAATGTCATTGTATTCTGATTTTTCCTGTAGAGGAGATCATAGCCTTTCTCCACTTCAGCAAAGAATGAAGACTTTAAAAAAAAATAGGTAATCAATATATATAAGTAAATGTTTTTCTATAGTGACCTTTTAAAGTAAAAAGGATTTTCATATACTTAGAGAGACTTATTTATTATCTGATTCGAAAGCAAAGGATCTGTTCAGTTAAAGTCAGCAAATCTCAAAAATAGTCTCAGGATTCTAGAAACAGAAGGAAAATTGAAAGTTACTTGAGTGACATAATTCAATTGACCAGTGTTGAAGTCACAAAAAAACAGATCTATTCTCTTTTTTCCATGATAGTCTTATAAGAATTTAAACCCCCTAAACATGTCTCTTCTCCAGCCTTAACATCCAGTCTTATAACATGGTTCCTAGTTGGCTTCACTAGACTCCTAATCACTGTGGACTGAATGAAGCAAATTCTTCATAAGTGGTTGGAGACTAGCAGCATAACTAAGGACGATCACCTCCCTTATATAGAAACTAGACCACCATTAATGCAACCCTAGAGAGCATTAAGTTCAATGGCAGATATATCACATCATCCACTAATTATGATCTTGTTAACCTCCCCTCTTTTCACATTGTACTTGTGTAACTCCCCCTACCCCTAATTCCTTGTTCTACAAAACCTTTGGATTTTCTGTTACTACAAAAAGTGATATGTACTTTATTGTTATCCAGGAGTTCTTCTAAGAATGGGGAAGGGGGAAGTTAATTTTCTTGACCACAAGAGGAAGGAAGGATTTCAATTCAATTATTTTGAACTTGAGACCCAGATGATAAGATAAAAATGAGAATTACAGACGCTTTGTTGGGTCATCCCTTCATCCTGCTACTTATTTGAATCAATATGTTAGATTCTGTCTAAATTAGAATTCTGGAAGTGATAACGTATTCAGACTTGAGTTTAGATTTTATTTCATCCACCCATGAGAAATGATGGTTGTATATTATCCTGAGAATCTAAGTGGTTCTTCTGGTCAGCCCTGATGATTTAGCACATTCACCCTGCAAAACTCAAATAAATAAAATCCCTCTGCCTGAACGATTTGATTTGACATCATAAGTAAGCAAAATGTCTTCATAATTAATTGTACCCTTCCCAAGCTTCTCTATTTCAGCAGTATATAGATACAAACACAGATACTTATTTGTGCAAAACTTTCTAGTGTAAAAGTGTACATGGATGTATAAATAAATTCTTATAATGGAAAAACTGTGCTTTAGCTGTTTCCTCTTAACTACGAATTCAATATAATTTGGCCACTTATCTTAGAATATCTTCTATATTCATGAAAATTCTGTGAAATGGAAACTAAGCTTTTGGTGAGGGGCACACTATAGTGTATATAGATGTTAAATTATAATGCTGTACATCTGAAATTTATATAATGTTATACAACAATGACACCTTAATAAAACATTTAACAAAATCATGGGAAAAAAGAAAATTTTGTAAAGCATATTCAAGGAACCATTTGCTTTCAATTGCATTGAAATGTATCTAATTCTTTTCATATTTGTGTCATCCAAAGCACTATGTTTTTATTGTCTGGGGTTATTTAATAATTAAAAAAAGAAATAAAAGAAACAAAATATCTAATTATTTCACTGTTAAAGAATGTTGGGATCAAGCATGTATAAATGGTTCTTATCATGAGAAAACATGCTTAATGTAAAGGTTAATGCCCAAATTGAGAGAGAGAGAGAGAAATTTATTAACACTTGTAAAAAACCCATTAAAATCCTTCAATTCATGGCAGTGAGGCAAGTTTACATGTTGGAATCACTTGAGATTTCACATTTAAAGCAGATCATTTGATGTTTTATGAATTATCAGAGTTCTAAGAGACAGATACTTACAGCATAGTATTACATTTTATGGAGGACCTGATTTTCATATTCATCTGAGATCTTATTTTACTGCTTTTGACAAGAGTGACTCTGGAGAAATACTTCTTCTTTATAGTGTTACAGGAAGGAATAATGGAACAGGAAACTGTAAAGAAATTCACCTGTCCTTCCTGGCAATAATGTAAAGAAATCGACATTTATAAGAATAAATAATCCAAACAAAAAACTTTAACATAAAGAGAAGAACAGGAGACTTGGATATAAAAGGTGATTTTGGAACAGAGCATTTTCTCTTTTCTTTGTGTTCAATTACAAATTAAGAGAACATGTCATGACCCATGATTTGCCACCTTTGCATTAGGAATATTTTGATTAACAGCCAAGGCATTTAGATATATTTTTTGTATAAGATTAAGTCAAATTCAAAGTCTGTGTAGGGAACTGAGGTACCTTTGCTTTAGGGAATCTGCCTCCTTAGAAAATATCTCAGGATATCCAAATATGTGGATAAAAATTCATATTGTTCTTGAGGTCTTCCAAAGACAGATTTTTCAAACTCCTGTAGGTAGCAAATTAAGCAGTTGAATCGACCATATTGGTGTCTAGCCATAATGCAGATTGAGGCAGAAAAGTGAGTAACGCTAACGTTTTATTTAAAATTTTGATATTTCATTAATCATCAACTTCTGACATTAATTTTATTTTTTAAAGATAATAACATTAAAATACTTTATCTTTATTATTGAGATTTTGGTTTCCCCTTAAATTTTGTGTCAAGGCGAGTGCCTTGCTTGCCTCATCCTAGAACGTGTGTGTGTGTGTGTGTATACACACACACACACAATTTGGAAGTCGTCATTTATATCTAATAAATATTTATTTATAATTTATTTATAAATAAATTATAAATAAGAAAGTTATTATAAATAAAAAAAGTTATTTATTTTATAATTGAGGCCTCTTTCCCCTCTCACATCCACATTCTTAGTGGACTTAAAGAAGAAATAACTATACCAGTCTTTTGTCAGCATTTTCCCCATATTTTAGGTTACACATTTTAGACTTTATTCTATGTTGTACTTGTTTTTTAACAAGTATGTCAGGACTATTTTTTTCTTGCTTCATTCCTTCCCTATAGCTAGGGGAAGGGACAATTTGTCATGGTGTCCTTGAGAAGCAGGCCCTCTGTAGAGGACTTTTTATGCTAAGTTAAGCTGGTGTGAGTGTGTGTGTGCACAAGTGGGAGCAGGGCTCAGCAAACGAATGTTCCATGAGTGTTGTGCGCGTGCACATCAGAATTTTGGAGTAAGACTAATCCTCATTCTGGGAGACGAGACTCCTTGTGTGTAGATATTTAACAACAATATCAGTTTAAAAAGTGAAATACAACCTGATATGGTCTCCTCACACCCCTTTGCTTCCTTTTCCCAGAGATTGAAGGATAGAATCACTGGATTCAGCAATTTAAAAAAAAAATCGGGAAGAGTGAGAGGAAAAAGACTTTGATCATAACCAAATAATCTGGTTACAGTCAAAGTCTTTTTGACCATAATCTGGTC
This sequence comes from Pteronotus mesoamericanus, assembly GCF_021234165.1. Taxonomy (NCBI): domain Eukaryota; kingdom Metazoa; phylum Chordata; class Mammalia; order Chiroptera; family Mormoopidae; genus Pteronotus; species Pteronotus mesoamericanus. The sequence continues at coordinate 6,668,120 of NW_026555277.1, forward strand.
AAATAATCTGGGACCAAAATTCTAAATAATTATTTTACTGCATATACCTAATTTTCCCCCATCTCTTTAAGGCGGTATTTGTTCTTCAATATTCCATAGTCATCCCCATCAAATTTTATTTTAGTTGAAGCTGTTTTTTTGGCAATTTACTCCATTGCTTTTGATTTTATTCCATCTATTCCAGGAATCTGGCCTTCCCCCCTTACCCTTCAGAGTTTAGTAAGAACCTTCTCTCTGTTGAATCCTTCAGGTCACTGATAGAAATGTTAAACCACCACAGAGCTGACTCTGGAGGAACCACGGCACCATTTGTTGTGTGTTCCTGGGCTGACACTGATTCATTGATAGCCTTTCTCTGGGTCAGACTTTCCAGGTGGTTTTCTACTCACCTCACAACTGCGTAGTTCAGACCTTGTTTTTCCACTTAATTGATGTGTGTGTTTTGTGGGGCAGAATCAAAGACCCTGCTAAAACTTAAGATTGATTATATCTCTGGCTTCCTTTGGTCGACCAGAACTCCCACAAGGATATCAGACTGGTCAGACTAGACATAGTCTTGTCAGTGCCATTCTGGTTTTCTTATCAAAGTGTTTACTATTTCAGGTTCTGATGGTTTTACCAATTTTTTTTTTTTTTTTGGAAGTGTCAGGTCCTGCTGAAATCACAATACAGATCTCAGTTGTAACCTAAGTTCAGAATCCAGGATAGCTTTTAACTTTTCATTTACAAAAGAAAAGAACCATTAGTAATTCTTTTAGTGCCTTAAGGCAAAATTCATAGAGGCTAGGGAAGAATATTTTTGGGAACAAAACAAAGAAATCAGGGTTTTCAAAAGAGCTTCCTGGAATATGTCTATGCCACTTTTCTCTTTGTTTCCTTCTATTCTTTTCTTGGACTTGGCATACTTTCTGACAGTCATTCATGTAAAAAATCACCTCATTTTGAGAGCTATAGCTTCATCTCACTCATTAATATCTCTGCTTTAGGGTAAAAAGAATGGGTACATCAATGTCTACCTGCAGGTAAAATAAAAATAGATGTATCATACAAATATGGATCATTTGTCTAGTCTATCGGGAATTACTTTCCATGCCCAGGGAATTTAAACATTCATTTGAAAGGAGCAGCCATGGCATCGAGGCTTCTGCTGTTCTTCATTCACCACAAAGCAGTAATTCAATTAATTTATTACTTTGAAAGACTTTGATGCAACAGTGGTGTACATGACCTGCTCATGTTGGGAACAGATGAAAATGCTGTGCTGGCAAAAGGATTCCATCTTCTTAATGAGATGTGATACTGTTTAAGGTACCTGAAGGCATCAGAATATGTCAAAAATTCAAACTAGAAGGAAGGGGGCCTTTAAAAAATTGGGATAGTTGAGATGCATAATAATTACCACGTATTTCTTAAGATAACTGATTTATCTTTGGAAAGGAAAAATTTTACTTTTCCCTATTTTAAGGGTAAAACTATAGGCTAACTTTTTAGATGTTTATAATTATGTGCTTTTGAATAAAAGGTGTCACAGAAACATAACTGAAAAAATGTAGAATGCAAGATAGATACCAATTTTCCATGAATATTTTAGATGAGGGGGAGGCTGCAGGCTGAGGAATCCCTCCACACTTCTTGTACTCTGAGGGTTCTGCTAGAGCCTGGAGACAGCAACTAAAGAGGAAAGAGCCTTGGACTCTGCCACCAAGGAGCCTCCAGTCTAATTCTGGGACTGGACAGGCACCCAGAATGGGGTCCTCTATCATCTGTCACACTGCTGGCCAGAAATGAAACATGAAACATAGGGTGGCACAGTGGCTCACTTTAGGACCTTAAAACTGACGTCCTCTATGTTTAGCCCAGTCGTCCTTTCATCTGAACAGATCCTTACTTCCATGTGTTTTTAGTGAGCACGTCTATTTTCTTTATTGAATTATAAATCCCCTCAAGGCATTGTGTTGTAATATGAACTCAATAAAGTGTTATAAATAAAAAAGAAAAGGAAACACACGGAAGAAGAAGTTCCATGAAGTTCAAAAGCACCTGTGAAACAGTTCAGGCAAAACCCAGGATGCAGGGCTGGCATGTAGGGATGGGCAGCGTGTATAGCTCACAGCGGCTCTAGGCCAAGTGAGGCCGGGCAGGGTTCTGCTTGCCAAGCTTCATGTCTGCGGTACAGCACCTGCCTGGTTCATAGGCTTTTGTCCACCCTGACACAGTTAGATGTTGGTTAGATGTTACCCTTGGATGTGAACTTTAAATACTTGATTGGCAAAGAGGCAAAAGTTATTATCTGCAATTTGTTTTAAAAAGTCTAATTCAGGAATCTCAAGGCAGATAATGAGGACACGAAAACATCAAAGGGCCATGAAAGAGAAGAGAACGTAAGCAGCACTAAGAGTGTATCATTTCCTTTAACCATATTCACCAAAGGCCCCAGTAATTCTGTGGGGAAGAGAGGTGAAACATAGATATCTGTGTTTCATTTGTAATTTGTTTAGTATATACCAATGACTATGCTTCCAGTAACTCAATAAACTGATTGCTATTCAAGTCTATAATGTGGCTTCTCCTTCGCAAGGATGCTTATGATTACTTTTATGCCTTGGGATGAAAAGCACTCACAACAATTGTTATAGAGCATACTTGAACCCCAAGGACTCTACATGGTGATTACAAACATGATTTAAGTGTCAGGGAAGGTAAGCTAGGGAAAGCAGAATCAAACAGATGCCTCACATGGCTTGTCCTGGTTTGTTGTGTCTTCTGTAAGGTAAGTGGATACTCCTGCCAGTTACTATTCACACAGTCATGGGTGGGAGCCTCTCATGGATGCTGTGCAGGCACTGGCTCAAGCTCTGCATGGAGGCAGTGGGCTTTGAACAGAGGATGAGAAGAACAGAAAGCCACCTCAGGGAGAAAGAAAAGGGTTTCCTAGGTGGTTTATGCTGAAGGCCTACAGGGTGAGTTTGGTTTTTGTATGTGTTTGATTTGGCCTGCAGAAAGTTTATGTAACTAGAGAGACATTACACTTGATCAAAACATTGCTAGCTTAGCACCTAATATCTTACCAGCAGCTGTATTTGCTTGTGCATCCTGGCTGGCCCTTAAGAACTGTTGAGTTTTTGAATCCCAGAAGTATCTCCCTTTGGAAGCTGAATAGGAAAAGGTCATTTACATTGAAAGACAATGGATAGAAACACTCTTGTAATGTTTAATCATGATATATTGAGCATTTGGGAAACTAGTTTTTTTTTTTTTTTTCAAAATGTTTGAGTGTAGTTAACCTTACTGGCTACTACATCATAAAATGTACACCAAATTATTTCTGGAATGCATAATTTGTGTTCTAGAAGATGACTATTGAGTAAATATTATAAGCTGGAGAGATGCATCTCTTGTGAATTTGAACCCATAATGGTTTGCATCTGTTCCACAAGATTACTCTTTATTGGGATGGAGGGTTAAGGAACGCATGAGGAAACCTAAGGGCTAGAACGTTTTGGGGGTTACAACTAGAATATCCTAATTATGTAATTCAGAGAGGTACAATAGTATCTTGGTGATTCCAATCTTATTCTTATTAGTACTTGAGAGTTGAATGTCTAAAAATATAATAGCAGATGCTGTTCCTGAAAGGGGGTTTAGAGCACTCAGAAGAACTTCACGTAGCAGAGTAAGAAAGAGTGCTCTGAATGCAGAGCCCATCCAGGGTGCCTACAGCTAGTGAGACGTCCTAAAGGCCTGTGTTAATGTAACCTTGGGAGTTTTAAATACTACTCCATGGTATTTTTATGCTTGCTTTTGTATGGAATTCATTCTTAATTTGTTGCCATCAAGAAAAACTGATGTTCTAGGAAGAAATACCCCATTGATACTGTCTACCCTACCTTCTCTCTTTGTGGATAGGGGTAAGGAAGGTGGAAGAGCACCCCATTTGAGAAAATGAGGAATTGGGGAGACCAAAACAAGAGACAGAAGTTTCTGCACTGGTAGAGCTCAATTCTAAAGAGGGGAGACCAAAGAGTGTGCCCAGAGGAAGCCTCTGCTTACATGGCTGCTGCATCCCTGGCTCCCATCCCAGCCAAAAAGCCCACACAGGAGACATGAGATGCAGTCATGGGGACATCTGACATGTGTCCAGAAGAAAGGCTCAACATTTACTAACTGGATAAGAACAACTTCCAATAGGTTTTAGGTACCAACATGTCCTTAAAACAGTAGAGAATGGACATACAACAAGGAGCCCCATTTGCATTCAACTTTCACTTTTAGCTGACTTTTTTTTTTGAAAAGCTGTTTTCACTTTCTGCCTAAATCTTCTCGCAAAGTGCTGTGGTTAACTATCCACGCATGACAGGTGATGTGCTCTGACAGACATGAAGAAGAATTAAAGTGACATGCATACACTGTTTAAAATAAAATCATTGATGCCATGAATAAGAAAAACAGAACAGATGGAATCGTGTCTTTGGCCATGCCTCAGAAGACTTTTCAACTCTTCTAAACCACTTAACTTAATAAAGAAATAAAAAACTTTCAATATTGCAAATGCAATAAAAGAAAAAAAAACCCTAATTCTATAATCACATTGGAATTTGGTATCAATAGTTTTAATGTCAGGAACTTACTGATGAAATGACATTGAGGTTTATGGGGAATACATTGAGGGTAAATCATTGAGGGAAAATGACTATTGATTCAAACGTCACAGAACTGACAAAGTGGCTTTGTGTTAGCATATCCCATGCTAAAAGAAAGATCTGGTAAGTGAAACTGTGGTCAAAAAAGGGGAAACCTCACATCAAATCGGTTGAAGCATGCCCGCCGTCTCTTTGACACAAGTGTTCAGTTCCTCAGAAAAACATTCCAAGCAAACAATTCTTCACAGACTATTTCTCTTTCCTTGAATGAAGGAAGGGTACACTTGGTGTAATCACTTGGTTAGCTCAGAGCCACAAGAAAAGTCAACAGTCTTGAGGTTGCTTTCTCAATGGAATGCTTCAACTTGACATCAACAGGAAAGCCCAATCAGTCTTAGATTGGAAGTGCTGGAAACTTTCCCCCCAGCTGATTGGTGGGGGGAAGAGGGAAGAAAAGGAAAGGATTTACTCAAGACCAGGGGAGCCGAATAAACAAGTGCCATCAGAGTTTCCTGCAGGAAAGTGGAAAGATTAGTCTGGTTTATATTGAGATGAGGATAGAGCTTAACACAGGTTGTAGTTGATTAAACAAGAGTGAATCATTGTGCTGCCCCATCTAGATAATCTCCAGCCCGTATCTTTCATAATAACCGAGAAGCCCTGGGCTTTTAGCGAGCCCCTGGCTGATTCCGCCAATGAAGCGGCGGACCTCAAAGACATGCCATCATTCTTGTCACTTCGCCTCCACGGCATTTTTGCTCACTTCTGACTTTTAAAAAATAATATGTGAGATAACATAACAAATCCTAATCATAAGCTTTTAAATCACGCTTAGGAGGCTCAGGATCATTTTCAGGGTCTTGGGAACAAAGTCTCTTGCTAAATGTCCTTGGGGACCTTTGTTACTGGAAGCGGGCACTTTGCCAGATGCTGCAGTGAAGCTTTATAAAAATAGACAAGATAAATGGACTTTTAGTGCAGTATTGTGCCAGACTTTTAATTTTCAGGAAATTATTTTTTTTAACCTAGCTGAGAGTCAAGTCAATTTGTGAATTAGTTGAAAGGATGGCTGGATATGGGGGTGGGGGTGGGGGCTGAGGCATTTGACATTTCAAGTCAGAAAAGCCTGCCACCCAAACAGATTTCTTTGGCAATCAAGATAACTTAACAACCATAAACACATTGTCAGAGGGAAAAATTACATTTTGCTCTAACACAGATCATGTACAGATGACTGGTTTTTCTTTCAAGTTCAAGCACAGAAAGACTGTTTATATATATCAACTTCTGACCCAGGCAGGCAGAACAATCTTAGAGGTCTGAATATAAACGGCTGGAGAGCTTTGGGATATTTCTTTGCTAACGATGTAGCATAACAATCATGGGATGCATACACATCCCAGATTGCTGAGCATTGGAATAAGTGGATGCCACTGATAATTTGTAACATTTTTCTCCTCTTTATTATAATATACAAAAAAGGCAGCATGATTGCAGTTTAAAAAATATGTTCCCTTTTGCTTCACTTGGTTTATTTGAAATATGACAGGGTTTGTTTCTCTGTTTGTGAGGTGTGGTTGTATAACCCTAAGGATATTCTAAACTGACATCCCAAAGTTTTATTATTATGATTTCATCATATTTTCAGGTAATGAATCCTTCAGATGGTAAATGTAAGATACATTTTGTAAAAGACAATTTAAGTTGTTAACTATATGAAACTCAAGGAATTATTAATTATTTACCATTATTATTATGAATGTCCTCAAAAACAAGAAAGCATAGCAGAGGTTTGCTTTTTTTAAATTCACCTGAGACCATAGTTGGAATATGGCAAGGTTATTTGATATAATTGATTTTATTTAGAGTGGAAGAGAGAAAAGAGTTGCCCAGTTCTCCAACAATTTGTCATTATTTATTGCAGTGTGCATATATCAAATATGTATTTACTGAGCACATTTGCTATAATGGAAAATATGTTGGATGTTTCCAGCAAAGCTACAAATAGCCCTTGCCCCCCAAAAGTTTGTAAATAGCTGCCTGTACAGAAAAGATCCACTTGTCTTCACAGAACCATAAACACATATGTTAACAATTAAACAATAATGCGAGACAGTAGTGCAAACAGCAAAAGAGGAATAGTAAGTGGTGGTGTATTATGAATATATATTTCCATTATGATTTTGGAAAAAATCATACAAAGGAGGTGCAGGTATGTGTCTTCTTGGCTTGTCCTCGTGCAGCTTAAAGACGTATTCCTAAAGGCCTTCTGAAAAGGGACAGATGTTTATTGAAGGCCTGCTGTGTGCTAGGCACATGCCATGTACTCCCTCATGTAACTGTCAGAACAATAACTGAAATTGGTGTTATTATGAATTCTGCATCAGAGACCTGGAAATTGAGCCTCAGATACTAAGCAACTTACCCAAATTGTATCAGCCAGAAAAATGGCAGAATCAAATTTTGATTCCATATTTTTAATGGAAATATGATTGACATATAGCATTATATTAGTTTCATATGTACAACATAATGCTTTAATATATGTATTTATATTGGGAAGTGATGACACAGTAAGCCTAGTTAACACCCATCACCATACATAGCTACACTTTCCTTCTGACGAGGGGGACTTCTAAGATACATGCTCCCAACAGCATTCAAGTCTACAATGCAATATTAGTAACTGTAGTCACTATGCTGTACATTATTACATTCCCCAGGACACGTTTACTGTATAACTGACAGTTTGTGCTGTTCGACCACCTTGAACCATTCTGCCCAACCCCTACTCGTGAATCCATATTTTTATGATTCAAAATCCTGTTGTCTTTCCATGCACCAATTTTTCTTAAAATGAGATTTTTGCAGACCTGAATTAGAAGAAGCGCCGGCAGAGTGGTGGTGGGGAGCTGGGGGTGCGGTGGACAGCGGGGTGCTCGGTAGGTGCAGATCCCTCTGTCCCCACAGTCGCTGAAACTGGCACCAACTGTCTCTCTGACTTAGATATTTTGTGCTTCAAGGGAACACCGTTGTCTAAGATGAAAGAAATAGAAAAAAATTAAAATTCATTGCTCCTTGAGCTGAGGTCACTGGAGCTCAATTCTCTTCTGTTTTCACTACAATTTTTTAGGACTCTACAAATCATTGAGCAAGTAAAAATTCTATTTCTTCCCTGAGGGAAAAAGAGGGATGCCCTCAGGAGGAACTGGCACCTGAAGAATGCTGTCTCTCCAGAAGATCAATGTCCAGGTTGTTAATTGAAACCTAATGCAGATGTCGTAGCCATCCGGGAGCCTTCCTGCTCACGTTTTATTTTTATCCAGGACTCTAAAGCTCAAAATAAATTTAGCGAGAATTTAGAATGAAAGAAGTTTCTTTATTAGATTTTGGGATGAAAGGAAAGTTAATTGAAGCAAAAAGATCGTCATCTATTTTATAGTACTTTATTGGGATAGAACAGATAATTGGAAAGTAATTCATAGATTCAAAGAATCCTAAGATTAAATGGAAATGTGATTTTTTCTACTTGGGAAACTGTATTCATGAAATATTTGTGTTGAGTATCCTTCCTCTGAGCAGACTAGTACTTAAATCAAGCTCTTTTTGTTCTGTGAAATAGGCTTCTGAAACTGAAATATAAGATCTTACTTTACCTAACTCTGTTTAAATGTAAATTTGATAAATGAATTTAGTAATACTACTAGGTACTATTTATGAAGCAGTAGCCAAGGGGCAGGGCATTTGATTAATTACTATATTGTCTTATTTCATTGCAAATTTGATTATTTTATTCTGTCCTTCAATATTGATTCCCTTACCTATCTCTTTTATGCAAAAGGATATTTCATTTTATACCACTGTATATGATATATAGTTTATAACATATAATTTATTCTATATTTTATATAGTTTATACATGATATACAAGTGTAAGTATAATATATAACATATGTATATATATAATTACATGCATTTTATTATTAATATTAATAGCAATAACAATTTTGGTCAAGTTTAATCCCCGTGAAAGCTGTGCAAGGTCGGTGTTATGCACATATTACAGATGATGAAACTGTGGCTTAGGGATATAAAAAGATAAAATTGAACGGTTCTGTAGCCATAGCTTGCATCACATACAGGCCTCACTAAAACGGTGTGGGAATTCCCCTCCAAACTTGCTGGTTCACTATATTTTGGAGTCAGTTCAGGAAAACCATGGTTCTCTGAACCTAGAATAAGACATTGCATTTCTATATATGCGACAAGGTCTGTCCAGCAAGTACCCAGCCACACAATATGAAAAGTAGAGGCATTTATTGAAGAAGATACAAGATACAATACATAGAACAATGATGCTTCAGTCCCTTTCAAAGCAGGCACCTTGGGACCTCATGCAGTCCTCCCCTCTCAATAGTCCTCAGCTGCCCTGTCGTATTTTCCTGCATCTCATCGATGGTCTGAAATCTCTTCCCTCTCAAAGGGAATTTCAGTTTTGGAAAAAGCCAGAACTCACAGAGAGCCAAACATGGGCTATAGCGGGGCTGAGTCACCTGGGTGATTTGACGTTTCACCAAAAAACTTTGCATGAGACGTGATGCATGAGCGGGCGCGTTGTCTGTGATGAAGTTGCCAGTCACCAGTTGCCCATAGCTGTGGCCTTCTGAAGCATCCGAATAGTTTCCACAGAGGAAAGTTCGAGCTTAATTCAACAGTTGTTGCCTATTTGTTGCTCTACTCACGCAGTCATTTTGAATGCTATGCCCACGCAATCGATGTGTGTTACCTGATAACCTGAACCTCAGATGTGAACAAATAAATGTTTGTTTCCTTTATCTGATTAAACTTTTTGAGTAAACCTGTAATTGTCACTTGGCCTATGTTCTAGAAAGTTAAAGCAGAATAAATGGCAAGCATCAAAATAAGCAAGCCTGTCTGCTAGTGAGAACACTAGCTCAGAAACCCTGGTTCTAGTCCTGGTTGTGCCACCAATTAAGGTTCACTGGGAACATTATCTCTTGGTGTCACAGCTTCCTGAATTGTTTTTCATTCACTCCATGCCTCACAAAATGACTTCCATTTGTGATGACACTGTAATAAAGAGGCTTCTGCGGAAATTTTGGGAAATGGTTAGGGAAGAGGAGCATCCACTAGATGTTGGAAGGGCTGAAAGGGGATATGACAAGGTGGAAACTGCAGCATCAGAATCATAAGCAAGTTATAGACACTGGAATCACTTGACAATAGGGTAGCCCAGTCAACCTAAACCTCTGGCTGTCATGGAAAACCCAGGGTGGAAAAACCCAGCCAGAAAACACTCTGGAAACGAAGAAGACACCCTACATATATTACTAGCAGTTTTATTTTTTGGTGGATGCTTGCTGTCGCTGAAGTGGCAAGAGAAAAAGAGACCAAATTAGGAAGAAAGAGAAGCCAGGAAAAACCCTTTCAAAATGAAGGGCCTTTCAAATCTCTTCAAGGGTTCTAGATATAAGATACAAAAAGTTTTCATATTGTGACTTGTCAGATTTCATGCAATTTTTTTTTTCACTTAAGCTTTTATCAGAGCCCTGTCCTTGGCACACTGTGACATGTTTAACAGCTAGATCTCCAGAGGTTGGGGGAGGCCTTGATTTGTCGTATTTGCTGACGTTGGCAATGTAAATACCCCCCGCATGACCAGTTTCAAGCTACCAACCTGATGTCAACTGACTCATAAAATTCCTGAAATTTTACCAGTTGGCTCTGGTATGAGCTGACACAGCCTACACTGAAATTATAGAGTGGAAACTCTAATTATCTCTGCTTTATGTACGCATTTAAGGGGTAGCTCCATGGCCCTCCCTGAGGGTGCTGAGGTGAATCAGAGATTGCAGAGCTCTAGAAAAGAAGTGTTATGGATTCCTTTGGTGTCCTGTTCCTAAGGAAGACGATTCTGATGCCACTGAACATTATGCTTCGGCACAGAACCTTGACTGCGGAGGTCACAGGGCACTGCTGCAGGATCATTCTAACACTGTAATCCACGCAGGCAAAATTAGTGTGGTATGCAGCCTGCTCTGATGTTTCAGGTGCTGGGATTCTGAACACAAAGGTAGCCATTGTTAGGAGAGGGGATGGTGCAACCTTTGCAAAGGAGAGAAGCATTTGCCCTGGGGTGGAAGACAATAATAAGGAGATAAGGAGGTGGAGACATGCTCACCTGTCCCAGACCCAAGACAAGTTTAAACACAGCAGGTAGAGAATCCACCGGTACCAGATAAAGAAGGAGCTATGAAAGGACAAAGGAAAAGAAGGAAAAGGTGGATATGATTTCAAAGTGACAGCTGCAGGAGGAGGAATGAGGAAGAAAAGAAAGGAACAAAGAGAGGAAGGAGAGGAGTAGCCATAGGAAACTGGCAGGCGAGCTCTTCACCTGTCAAACACGTGGGTAGGTTGTTTCGGGGGAGGCACAGGTGGGACTGTGTTAGGAGAGGCTGATTTCACAAAGGGGTAGGGTGAGGGATGTTTTCAAGGGAAATCTATTGCGACACATTGTGAACTTCCTACTAGCAGGTACAAATATATATATATATATATATATATATATATATATATATATATAAACATAAATATATAAGTATGTTATATTTATATTTATGTATATATTTATGTTAATATATAAGTGTTATATATTTACATTAATAATTTCATCCAGAGAAACGCTGAACTGCAAACTGTATTTATAGACAAAAGAGCAACAGGTACCATAAATGTGAAGATACAGTAGTCCCAATGTCTGGGATGGAAATTATCAAAATGCAAAGTCGATTTTTTTTTTAAAGGGAAAAGGTGGAAATCTCTGCTATTGTTCAAACCTTGCCATTTATGAATTTGTCTTAATAATCCCAATCCCCAAAACAAAGGGCAATGGATATACTTAAAGGAAAAATAAATAATCCAAGTAAGATATATCCTTGGTTCCACACTGAAAGCAAGACATAGAGAGATTAAACAAGCTTCCTGGAAAATCTTTAAAAGAGGAAAGAATAGATGACTTGGGGAGGGGGAAGAGATTTATGCAAGAAACAGGCTGCTTTATAAAGAGGGTGCCATTTGCTCCTAGAGGCGGTGATCCCTGCTAGGGTCCTTTTGGATTTGAAGGGAAACAAATGGCTAGCAATGAACTTCCTATGTGTTTTGCTTCACACAGAAATATGTTCCTGTTGAACTTCAAAGGAGGTAAATTATAATAAATATTCAAAGAATAATCCAACTGGTGTCTCTAATCCACCTCCTCTGGAAAAAGGGGAAAATAAAAATCAGTTTAAACAAGTATGTTCTCAACAAAGATGTTAGGATATTGATGTTTCTCTCTATTCCTGAACTTGTATCTGAAGAAGAATATTTATGGAGTTCATGATAGAAAAAAATCAAAGATTTTGAAATGCAAGTGCATGTTAATTCAGAAAGAAAATTTTAAATCCCATAGAGAAATGTTGCAGACTTGGCTAAGACAGAGCTGAGTTTTAGCCCAGACATTGCCTCCAACAATGCTGACTGCTTTGGACAAGTTGCATGCACTCTCCAGCCTGTCTTTAACAAATTGAGGAAACTGGGCAGATGTATAACGTTTCTGTTTGGTATGAATGGGACAGAACATTCTACAGTCAAGGAAGACTCAGTCTTTCTAAATGCAAAGTAAATAACTTATTTTAAAATTTAATTAATTCATCTTAAGTACATAAATACTGCATGAATAAATGCTCTGTGTAAAAATTTCAAATAATACACAAGTAGGTAAAGAACAGAATTATCGTATGTTTATTTTCCTCCCCCATCTCATTTCCCTCAACAAAGGTAACTGTCATTCACTGTTTGCTATGCACCCTTTCTGTGCTTTTTCTACTCGCTTACTTATAAGATCATTTTTATATTTTTTACTATGGAAGCAATGGAGAGAATTAAAAAAAAATTCACCCTTCAACAAAAAATCAGTAACCATTTAACATATTTTTTCAAATGTTTATGTAAAATTTCAGTAATAGTAATAATCTTTAAAAAGGGAGAGGTATTTAATCCTTGGGTCAAAAATTATTATGATTGTGTATTTTTCTTTGAAGTGATATATTAATATGTTCAGTGTTTTTAATAGTACATTAGAAGCCAGACATTTGAGAAATAGATAAGGAAATCAATTTCATTTTTTTAAAAATATGAGTAAAATTTGAATAACTAATCCACTATTTTGATACTCAAGATGGATATTAAATTCATTAGAAAAAAAAGCAGTTGTTATCATTAGAATTAGAGAGTTAGACAATCTTAGAGCTCAGAGGACATCAAGGTGGCATCAAAGCCATGCTTCTTATTTTATAGAAGAGATAACATAAGCTTGAGAAAGTTTTCCCAAGATAACACCACTAATAAATGATAAACCCAAGATTAGACCTTACCCCAGTTTAATCTTTGCTCCAGTACAATGGGGAGTTGGAAGAGAGCATTTTCAGGGCTAGAGGAACTTAGATCTGGATGGTTCTTTTTACAGAAGAGCTTTTAAATCAGCAGCTCTAGACTCACACAGCGTTTTACACAGTAAAAAAAAAAAAAGTTTTTAAACATAATCAGTTCCCAATATTTAAAAATGCAAATTTTGACTTCTCTTGAAATACCTGAACATCTCCCAACATGAGGGCCAACAATTACATGTGGCAGCTCGAGGGCAATACTTCTGCAGATCTGTCATCAGTTTGCTCCCGTGTGTCATATCCCGTACCTGCCCACCTTACTCAGGGCACCTGCCTAGATCCCAATCACAGGGGACATATGTCATATCCAGACTCAGTCACTTTTGAGAATGAAAGTCTTTGGAAAATAAATATTATGCTGAGACAAGAGACAAAAACTAAGATTGCTCCACACAAATCAGAACATAATTGTCACCTTATAGACACCTGAGTGTATTAACATCGTTTTAGACCCAGTGGCCCTGTGTGTTCATACTGTGTCTTATCTTGGACACAGCTCACCTGTCACCATCACTCTCCTCTCTTGTCCCTCTCCCAGTCTCAAGAGAGGCAGTTGCCTTCTCTGAAGCCGTCTGGTGCTCCTAAGAGTCTCAGATGTCAGAAACATTGCCAGGCCCATTTGGGAATGAGAATAAGAAACTGTTTTTAAGAAAAGAGTTGACTGGGGAAATATTAAAACTGCAACTATTCAATACTTCATCAAATAATTCTTAAGTGCCAGTACTTGGTAGGCATTTTGAAAACTACAAGGGAACATACGACAGATTTCTTGCTTTATACAGCTTAGAATTGAGCTTAGATAAACTCTAAAGGAAGAGGGAAAGATGAGTTCAAAGGAACCAATGAGTTCAAAAGGACATTTGGCTTTCCAAGAAGGGCTTTATAGTAAGAGTGGGACTTGAACAAATTCACAAACAGTAAGTAGGAATTAAGCTAAGGGAGAAAAACAACAATAGGTGGTGTTGAAGAGAAGCGATTTGACCTAAATAATGCCATCCATCCTCTTTTTTCTGAGTTTGAGCAGCATTTGCAAATCTCTTCCTTTTGTTCACCCAAGGAAAGGGTAAGGAAGGAGGGAGAAAAAGGAGGGAGGGAGAGAGAGAAAAAGAGAGAGGGAGAAGGGGAAGAAAGAGAGAGAGAATATACACTATCCCCGTCATATTTTTTGTTTGCTTTCCAATGGATGAAAAAAATGTTTTATTTTACTGCTTGAAGAGCCAGGCTGGATGTTAAAGTATACACATTCTCCTCATTAGTCTGGGGAACTTGTCAGGTGGGTGAGGATTATTTTCTAAACAAGTGGTACTCAACGTTATCACCTTTAAGGTGCTCTGTTATAATATTCTGTAATACTTATTTTAGTATCCTGAAATAAAATAGATTCTACAAACTGCTCTTACATACATAATTTTTAAAAAAATACAATATTCCTATTGCAATATAATGAAGAAATAAAAGTATATTATAATAATTATAAAATATTTCAATATGTGTCTGTAAAGCATTACCACAATAGAAGACAACAGACAGATGATGGATTCCTATATCTGTAGATGGATTTATGAGACTGCTAGAGATGGATTGCTTTAGTATTGACATATATTGGGGTATTCAGAAATGGTGAACAACTTATTAATATTCTGAATAAAACAAAGTCCAATATTCCCTCTACCCAGTAAGTTTCATTATTGTAAAATTCAGTGTACATTTGGAATACATAAATAATAATGTGACTATACATTAAGGTGAGTGAGGATCTGGGCCTAATTAATTGCACATAGATTATTACTTATTTGGGACTGTCCTGTTCATTGTTGTCTGTCTAGAAACCTTGGTACCTGCCTCAGTAAATGTCACTGTTGTCCCCCTATAATTATGATAACCCAAAACTGTTCCTCCAAATGTCTAAATTGTTCTCTAGGGGCAATAAGAACTATTAAGAACCACTTCTTTGTATCAGTCAAAATCCATTAGTAGAATTGTTTTATAAAAATGCAAGAGAGATAGGAGACATGATCTAATAAACCCTTAATTCTATGTTAACTGCATATCAACAAGCACTAAATGTTGAAAATGTAATTCTATAGGCATTCTGCTATAAAGACCCCTTCTGACATTGATCAGTAAAATTTCCCAATTCTAAGATTACATTCCTTATTCTAAATGAGTTTTATTTAGAGAGAGATATATATGTGTATCCTTGTGATGAAAGAAGTTAGAAGTAAGAAAGGCAGGGCATAGAGAAATAGAATATAGTATTTCTTACCCAGGGAGAAAAAGAATTAAACCATAAAAGCACTGCACTATTAGCCATTGCTTGGTTAAAATAGATAATTTGTACTCCATGTTTTAGAGAACCCCGTACATAACATTGAGCAATGACTCAGGAAACAGTGAGAAAAATGAGGAGAGGAGGCTGGCCACCTGTTTCTAAGCTGCCCTGACCATTTTCAGGTAATCCAAGGCTCCAAGATCCTGTCCTTCAAAAGCTGACTTCAGTGGCCTTGAGCTCCCCTTGATTACCAACGTAATCTGATTGCAGATGGACACTGAACTAGGAGCATGCAGAGTGATGGGCTCTGACTGGGAAAATCTAGGAGAGTAATTGGCTTAGGCTTCTACCTGACTATAGTACATTAACCCCAAGCATTTCAGAAAAAAAAAATACTTTTTTTCCTCTTATAAAATTAAAAAGTATTGAAAATATTTTCAGTTATCCAAGATCTCAGGAGAGAGGTACTTTCATATACTACTCATGGGTTACAATTTGGCAACAGGGTTACGAAAATGTAGATAGATCCATGGATAGATGGATGAGTGGATAGGTAGAAAGATATGGATGGAAAATATAATATCTTTTGACCTAGTGATTACCCTTAAAGGATCTAAACAAAATGGTATGCAGAAAACTAAAGAAAAAAATTTGTGTACAGTGATGTCCATTGGGAAATGTATAAATAGTAAACACTTGGCAACAAAAGATTCTCTAGTTAGTTATTTAGGTATCTTAGTATCTAAACGTAGGTACAAAAATTGGAATATGTATACACATATATAATAAACAAAGCAATTTTTGTTTATGTACAATAAGTTGTGACCATTTAAAATATACAATTCATTGACTTGTACACACTCATTAATCCAACAGCGCAATCAAAATATTAAATATTTTATTAACATTTACAGTTATTTATCTATATTGTATTGTTAGATGGCAGCCTTTATATTTTTATATGTAAGTAGATGGATATGACTGCTTATATACAACACATGAATATAATATGACTTCAGGTAACAGTTAATCACAATATTCTTAAAACAATATTATTAGTATTCAAACATATTTTTTAAATAAATTCACATAATCTAAAAAATTAGAAAGCACATATAAGAAAATTAATTTAAAAAAGACAAAAAGAATTTCCTAAACTCCAGTGCAAAAAATATCCTCTTAACACTTTAGTGTCTGTTCTTCTGGATTTCCCCCAGACATTTAGCCTCTTCTCAAATAATAAGAGATGTGTTTACCCTAATATTTCTCAGATTATGTAGCCTTTCCTTCTCCATCTCTATATACGCCAAGAAAATAATGAAGTTTTAATAGAGGTATATATTTTGTGTTATTCATCCATCAATCGGTGCTAAATCTAGATCCATAATTTAATTTCTCAGGTCCTTAGATTTAATGCCTTTCCATCACATCTGATTATATATTAAAAAGACAAATATAGAACACTGCCAAGAACCAAATATAACAGACACTTTTCTATTCACCACTGAAAATGCACTAATATTTACCTTTTTAGGAATGCTTCAGATTAAGAATTACTATAAAACTGGAAAAAAAGAATTATTATTATGATGTTCAAGTCCCTCATGTCACTTTTCCCAGTCCCATCTTTTATTTTTTTCCTCACCCACCTGCCAGGACAGAGAACAGACTGAGACCATTAGTATATATCTCTGTTAACTCTACTAGAGTAGGTGCTCAAATCTTTACTGAATGAATATTTCTCCATAAACCATATATTACCATATATATCATTACATATAATACATAACATATATTCTTATACATCTATATATCTGTATGAACTATATGTAGTGGCATTTTTGCATATTTTTCAAATGTGTAAAGTGGTATCATATTGTAGTTATGTAGAGAATTAAGTTGCCTTTTTTTCTATGTTAAGCACCTGATTTAATAGGAATTCTTTGGAAATTACATTGTTCATTCTTTATTATGCTTGTTGTTGGTATTTAGCTGTTGAAGGTGGTTAGCTGTAGGTGTTCAGCTCTTTATCAAATTAAGATCATTTCTTCTTATTCTTAGTTTTTTAAGAATTTTATCAAGTGATTTTTCTGCTCTTACACTTTTTCACTTTCATTATTTTTTTCATTAAATTGGTTTTATGATGTTGAATAACTGTAGTACTTCTTAATCAAGTAACTTGATTATGATGTTTTAAAATATGTTGCTAGATGAATTACACTTTATTATGTTGAGGATTTTTGTGTCCATGTTCATATTCAGTATTTGACCTGTTTGCTATCTGATCTATTTCTCCTGCTTCTGCCCTGTGTATGACAAGAAATATTACCACTTTTCAATGCCTATGGCTTGGGGGCACATCTGGCCCACCAGAAGCACTGGTTGTAGACTTGAAGATGGGAAAAAAGGAAAAGCAAGAGTGTTAATGACTCCATCCCATCTGCTTGGTGATTGCTGCATGTCTTCCCTGGTTCCATGTCCTACCAGACATTTCTTAGTGGATCCTGCCACTGCTGAGTGGCCTCCAGTCTGGGCTCTAGCACAACCATCTTCTGTTTTGGGACTTTTTGCTGTAGGGCTAATACTGGCTTCATCTTGTTATTGCTCTCTCAATGACTTCATAGCCCTTCTTTGGCTATTCAAAAAAATATTTTTAATCACCTGTGTTAACAATTACATTTATTGAATTTTCTGTGCTTAAGCCATCTAGAGTGGTCTGAGTTTTTCTAATGGCATCCTTTTTGTGCATCCTACAAAGTTATATTTATGTACTCTTTGTTCCATTTGACATCATGGCATATCTTCATAATATGAAAATGATAGTTATCACTCCTTCTTTTCTTGGGCACACTTTTATAAGATAGAAATTGGCACTGACAATCTTGTAAGGTGGTGACAAAACTAAAGAAGTTACATTTAGGATAAACAGAAACTGTATTACTTTTTTCCCTCAGGTTATATTTTAAGACAATTGAGATTATATTTACTCTGTGTCTTCAAAAATCCTGTAAGATATTCCTTAAAAAGAGGAAAAACTGAGTGCTACTTCTTTGTATGAAGTAAGTGATATAATCAGCAAATACCTTATTTAACTGGTTGTCCTCTTTTATTTCAATCCTTGTTGTAGACTATCATTAAAGTTTGGGGGAAGACTTTTGTCCTATAGATATCTTAGAGGTAGAACTTTGACACAAAAGATGCTCATGTATATCTGTAAGGTGTCATTAGTTTTGTTATTGTTATTTTACAAGGATAATTTTCTTTAGTCAGTGGATGATGACTTTATATAACTCCACCCAGCATTCCAACACTTCTCTTCTCATACTGGAGTAAAGGAAGTCATTGAGACATTTTAAGCTGTTTTTCTAAATGTGACACACAGGGAAAATAGAGCTTGTCTAATGAAATATTTGGATGGTTATATTCTAGTTAAGTGTGTAAGTAGATAAAGCATATTATTCTACTGGAACTCAATTTTATCTCTACTCTTGGCTATATTAAACTTCAAAAATTCTGGTTGATGCTACACTGTTTTTTAATCATTTGAGAGTTTTGTAATATGTTTTCCTTAACTTTTATTAAGTAGTACTATTTTAGTTCTTCTACATACATTCTCATTTAATAGTAAAACAATCCTGTGATATATATTGTTGCAACCATTTGATAGATAAGGAATCTAAGGTTCATTGCAATTAAGTCACCCAAAATTTATAGAGCCAGTTAAGTGTTGGTTGATATTTTAAAATTAACTTGCCTGTTTTTAAACAGTTACTACGTGATAGGTACCACACTACCTTTCAAGTCATAGTTTGTTGTTACTATTCAAAGTTAGAACCTTTATTCTAGGATTTTCTCCTAGGTAAAGGAGCACATCAGAATCACTTTAGGAAATGTCATAATATACAGATGTCAAGGGGCGGCATTAAAATGGTTCCTACCCCCTTGTCTCATTCTGCCTCCATTGTGTATAACTGCTGAATATCAGTCTTGCTCATGTTCAATCTCATTCCTTTCCCCTGTGCGATATGCATTGAGTCTGGATCATTTAATTTAATAATCTGTGAGTTTTTTTAGTTTTCTGACCTATACTGGGAGTGAGAAGAAAAGGAACATTAGGGGGAAGACACAGCCATCTGATCACCAAACACCTGTCATCCCCCCGATGTATCATATGTGCATATTTGTTAATAAAACTACCTTTCCAGAGTCCATACGCAGGACAGACATCCTTTGCCTCTTTGTTTCTAGAGTACTCATTTCTACAATATCCTTCTTGCAAAATGTCCAAAGTTGGGGGAAACTATCTGTGCTGTCACTATACACTGATCATGATTTTGGTTTATGATTATTTCTACAATGACTAGGGAAAATATAATAGATGATCTCTTTGGAGTACTCACTTCTGTTCCTGGGTCTGGACATTAGTTCTACTCTTCATGAACATCAACTTTGCAGGTCTCATTAAGCTGGGATAGAATGCCAATTCTTCAGTCTACAGCAAGGCTTTCCTTTAGGACACCAGCCTCATGTGCCAAAGGCACCAGATCTCTGGCAGGATCCAGACAGGTGATGCAATGAGAGGAATCATAATTGACTCAAAGACTACCCTTAGAAACTTATAGTGGACATCTATTCAAGAAACCAAATGAATATCTGAATTGTATAGTGAATATGGAATCATAAACAAGGGCTCAGAATCATGAGCTATTTAGAAAACTTTTCTCACTTTTTGGAGTATTCTCTTATTTAAGAAAAGGAACTTTTGTATCCCGATTAAACAATTTTTCCTTCAGTGCTATATTAGGCTAATATAAACACTGATCTTTATTTTGCTAAATTTTTAAGATAACATTTCTTTTTGCAGATTTTGTGGTTTCTACCTAGTTTCATAATTTTCAGATGATATCACTTTCCCGATCTTTCAATTTCTATATTAGTATTCCTATTTAATTCCCTGAAATTAAATAAGAACTCTAACTTTACCTATTCTGGGTCATGCTTATAAGTGTGTGCGGTTAATTCTTGATGGCAATTCACTCTCTGTCAGCTAGAGATTGCTTTTATTTTACATTTAATTGTATTGGGGTGGAATGTTAATACATGTTGGTTCTTTACCAAGACCACTTGTCTGGGAATCAGAAATCTTTACAAACTCACTTAACCTCTGTGAGCCTCAACCTCTCATTATTAAAATAGGGAGTTAAGTGTAAATGTCTTTCCTCTTTATCAAGATCTACAGTAGTGCTTGGTATTATGATAAGTACTCAACAATTTTTTGTTAAATTAAATTATATTATTGTTTCTTTCAGTTCTATCTACTAAATAAAAAAATTCATTTTATTTTCATTTATTATACAAGACTGTTATCAGGGCTTCCTTTAAAATTCAAGGAACATCACAGAATCAAATTGTGAATAATATAACTCCAAAATGAATTTCAAAGGAAATTGTGTTTTAATATAATGACATCAAAATTAGTTTATGAATACATGAAAACAAATTAGCCTCAATACTTCAACACTATACACTTTTGGACAAAAACACGAATTACTGGGTTTTGGTAGCCACCTTGCTTACTGCACTTGGCTTTAAATGACTTTTGATTGTTTCCAAAAATCAAATCCAACTTCAAAGGATAGAGCTTTCTTAACATTGAAGGGATTCAAAAGATTATGCCATAGGCTCTGATCTGAAGGCAACAGAAAGAGGACAAGACAGTATCTTTGTTATTAATTGATAAGAAAATAAAAAACACAGATCAGAATACCTGGTTTCTAGCTCTAACTTTGCAAATAATTAGCTGAATTTAGGCAAGTCACTTCACTATGACTCTGCTTCTCCATCCATATAATGAGGTATTTGTGCTAGATGATTCTTTTCAGCTCTACTATTTTTATTTGAGTCCAGTTGGAAAATACAGGAAAAGTATTTTTATACATAGAATCATCCAAGTTTGTGATAACCTTAACTGTTATTTATGTTATTGTTACTTTTGAGTGGTCTAGAAATTTATTTGGGATTTTTTTTTTATTTTTTAATAACATTTAAAAAAGATTTTATTTATTTACTTATTTTTAGAGAGGGGAAGAGAGGGATAAAGATAGGGAAAGAAATATCAGTGTGTGGTTGCCTCTCGAGCACCCCACACTGAGGAACTAGCCCACACCCAGGCATGTGTCCTGATTGGGAATTGAACCAACAACTCTTTGGTTAGCAGGTCATCACTTAATCCACTGAGCCACACCAGTGAGGGCTATGTGGGATTTTTTTAAGTGGAAAAAGGTGAAAAGAAATTGAGGGTTAATAGTTATTTATTTTACTTTTTTTTTTTTTTTACAAATATAGAGCACTGTTTCACACATTATACAAAAAATATTCAGGTGAGTTAAAAATCAATATGTAAAATCTAAGGAGTTTTAGGAGAAAGTACAAAATATTTTTCTTACCCTGAAATAACATATTCAAACCCAGAAGCTATAAAGTAAGATACTGACAATATGACCATATTAAATATCTAAGACTATATAGTGACATACATATACAAAAAGTTAAAGGACAAGTAATAGAATGGGAAGGTATTTATAACATATCTAAAAAAGGGTTAATAGTTTCTTTCTTTTTTTTTAGGGAAAAAATTCTACAAACATGTAATCAATAAATGGGTAAAGAATACCAAAAAGTCATTGAAAGCTTTTTAAAAATAACAGAAATAGGCAAGAAATGTACAAAAACAGGTTTAGTTTCAATAAATAATAAAATAACAATTAAAATAACATATCATTGTCACAATCAGATTAAGTATGAAAAACTGGTAATATCAAGTATTGGTGACTGTGAAAGGAACTGGGTATTCATAGACTCTTTTTTTTTTACTTCTTAAAGCTCTCCCTTTAGCATATCTTGCAATGCTGGTTTGGTGGAGGTGTATTCTTTTAGCCTTCTTTTGTCTGGGAAACTCCTTACTTCACCTTCCATTTCAATTGAGAGACTTGCTGGGTAGAGCAGTCTTGGCTGTAGGCCTTTGCTTTTCATTACTTGGAATATTTCTTCCCATTCCCTTCTGGCTTGCAGTGTTTCTGTTGAGAAGTCAGCTGCTAGCCATGCCGGGGCTCCCTTATATGTTACTACCTCTTTCTTCCTTGCTGCCTTTAGGATTCTCTGTTTGTCTTTGATATTTGCCATTTTAATTATGATGTGTCTTGGAGTGAGCCTCATGGTGTTCTTCTTGAATGGAACCCTCTGTCCCATTCCCGGACATGTGTGGCTTTTTCTCTCCTCAAATTAGGGAAGTTTTCCATCATTACTTTTTCAAACAGGTTCTCTATCTCTTGCTCCTCTCCTTCTCCTTCCGGTATCCCTATTATATGGATATGATTATGTTTCAGGTTGTCCTGCATTTCCCTAAACACCTCTTCATTCTTTTTGAACCTTTTTAAATTTTCTTGCTCTTTCTGGGAGCTTTTTTCTACCATATCCTCCAGCTTACTGATTCGATCCTCTGCTTCATCAAGCCTGCTTTTGATTCCTTCTACTGTGTTCTTCAATTCAGAAATTGTATTTTTCATTTCCTCTTGTCTCTTATTGATAATTTCTATGTCCTTTTTCATGCTGGTATAGTTTGCAGTAAGTTCCTCATAGTTTCCGTGTAGTTTTTTGTAGTTCTCTCTGAGCTCATTGAGCTTATTTAGAACCGTTGTTTTAACTCAATATCTGATAGTTTATTTGCCTCTATTTCATTTAGTCCTCTTTCCTCCTTTTCCTTCAACGGGGTGGGGGGGTGCTTCTTTGTCTTCCCATTCTTTATTCTTTGTGAGACTCTTCTTTTTTTGCTTCTGCTTCTTAAATTGATCTGTTTTGATTTTCTGACTTTGTGGTGTGAACTTCTATGGTAGGAGACCACTGTTTTTTTCTTTCTGGATCTGCCTCTGATGATGTCAGATGTTGACCCTGCCTGATCTTACGCATTCTGTTTGAGGTTTCCAGGAATCTATTGTCTGTGGCTCTCTCCTTCAGCTATTAATCAAGTCACTCTGCACCCAGCAGGCCAGCTTAGAGACACCACAGTGTGGGGCAGAGTCCCTCCTGGGGGCAGGGTTATTGGGTCCTGTTATGCTGCTGCTGCTGAGGCGCATGGTCTGCCTGAGCCAGATGGCTGCTGCCATATGGTGGAGAAGTCAACACCGGGATCCTGCCATCTACTCTCTCCATTCTCTCCCCAAAGCCTCTATCTCCAGTCTCTCCTCAAGAGTCTTTAGACCACTCTGCGCCCCCTTTATCCAGGGGTCTACTATTTGTGGCTGCCACTCTGTACTCAGCAGTCAGGCTTTAGCACTATCAGGCGAGGGCCGAGTTCCTCTGGGGGGCTGGGCTATTGTGTTCTCTCACACTGTTGCTGCTCAGGGGAGTGGTCTACCTGAGAAAGATGGCTGTTGCCATATGGGGAATGAGTCAGCATGGGGATCCCGCCAGCAACTCTCTCTGTTCTCTCCCCAAAGCCTCCTTCCCCAGTCTCCCCTCAGGCATCTCTAGCCCACTCTACCCCTGCCATTGCTGAAGCCCAGGGTAAGTGGCTGCAACTAAAAATTTATGTGTTGGCCCTTTAAACGGTTCTTTGCGTCTGCAGCTGCCTGTCTCTGGCAGAGAGCAACCCTGCCGCTTTTCACAGCTGGCTGTTATCTGTGTACTTTTTGGACTCTGGTGCTGTAGGCTGGAGATCCTGCTTATGGTTTAGACACCATTTTTCTCAGGGGGATCTAACTGGCCATTTCAATATCCGTCTGGTGCTGCCACCCGTGGACGCCCTGCCCGCCTTCTTGAGTCTCTACTGCACTCCTTACCAGTTAGGTTGTGCTAAAGCTGGTTCTTCTGTCTGTCTGAGGTTATAAGGCTCCTCTCTCACTATTGTTCAGTTGTTTGTTCCAGGTGATTTCTCCACAATTTAGTTGTAATTCCAGGTCAGTCCTGGAAGGAGGTCAGTGTGACTTCCACTCACTCCTCCACCATCTTGATTCTCCCAATAATTATTTTTTGATAGTACAAAAAAAAGTCCAATATTGTAAGCCACATATAATATAATTTAAGCTAGTTGAAACATAATTAAGATATCCAGTGGAAGGTGCTGAATTACTGACTTCAGTAATGTCATTGGAGTCCCAGTTTCTCACTCTCAATGTCTTGCTACCCTTGCTTTGACCACTTCCTCAAACTCTACATGGTGACTCTTGTCATTCCCAACCCTTCTCTCATAGAAACAAAAAGTTTCAGATCTCACAGATTCATTTTCTGCTACATACAGAAAAAGAGAGATCTTATCTAATAGCTTTTGTAAAGGAGAGAAGTTACTCTCCTTCCAGAAACCCACAAATGTCTCCTATTACTATGTGAGCTCTGATTGGATAATATGCTCTTCTCTGAGACAGTTACTGGAGTCAGTGAAACCAGATATGAATTTTGACTGAAGTCAATACCAGCTTACTCCTGGAGCTAAGGTAAGGACATTTTCATTTATATTATATGATGGAGAATGGAGAGGCTTAGGTTTTTCCAGGTGTAAATCATTGCCTGAAGGAAGGCATATTAAGGCTAGAGAACAAACACAAGCAATGCTTATGACACAACAGGAAATAAATAGCAGTAACCAAGATCTGAAGAAGCATTTATGAATTACTAGCTCTAATAACACTCTCTATATAAATAGCACCTTGCAATTTATGGAGTGCCTTTGCATATTTAATTCCCCAAATATCCATGTAGAAAAGGTAGGATAAGAGTTCCAATTCCCATTTAACTGGTAAAGAAGCTAAGACTCAGAGGATAAAATTCTATGTTAGTGGCAGGCCTGGGACTTAAGTCTCAGGTTTTCTAACTCCAGAATTGCAGTACTCCTTAGATTGCTTATGTTCAAAATTTACCTCCACCACCTCTTGGTAAATTTATTGACTTCTTTTAGCCATGGCTTTCTCATCAGTAAAATGGAAAAATTATAATGACAACCTAATGTGTTTGGCATATAAAGTAAATGAGCTGTTTATTTATTTGAACCATTCATCACTATGGCCAAGAGGTAGAAAACATACAGTAAGCATTAGCTGTTATCATCATCATCATCATCAATCATCATCATCCCATGATAACTCTTAGGTAAAACATTCATTGTAGATCCATGCTGTATCACATCAAATACTATTACTCTGGGTCATCTCACTACCATTATCATATTTTACTAAAATAAAAGCTTAAACTTTAGAACTTGCTTTATATTGTGATTTTCCCTAGTCATTGATTGCTACTATGTGGGAATTGTACTAATGGTATTTATTGTGACATTTGAATAGTGGATATTTGTCATGTTTTCTGGCATGAACTTTTTCCTGTTTTTTAAGTTTGGAGATGCTCTTGTGTTATGCTGTCTGCCTCCCTAGTGCTAGCGTCTTAGATGGCTGGGGACCAGGCATATGGGCTGATCTAGATTCTAGTCACTCAACGATCCTCATGGGACTTCAGTTTAGAAGGAGCACAATGTAGAATTGAGCACAGGTTCCAGTTTTGCTAGATTCATTTTCTGATGAGCGAGGTAGACTCATTTGATTCTTAATGGCCAAAGTGGCAGAGTTTTTGGTGTCCAGTTCTTCATGGTATCCCTGTAAGCAATGGCAGGTCCATAAGGAGGTGGCAACAGTGCTTCCTCAGGAGACACCTCAGGCTGTGATAAGATTTTGCTAATCACATGCAGTATTGGCTCTTGTCACCAAAACTTCCAGCACAGCATTCACACCTGGTTCTCTGGTTTCCTGTAGACTTGGCGAACACTTAATGTCCTTTAATGTTCTTATCTGCTTGAACCAGGCAGAAAGGATATTGCTTTCTGCAACCAGACTGTTAACTCACATACTGAGGTTCTACCAGAACCTGTCCCTTATCCTTACTTCTCCAGCTCAGAGAAGGTTGTCATGTGGGTATTAATTTTTTTTAAAATATTTTTGACTAGTGTAATGCAAAGACATGGCCTTACACAGGGTAGAAAATAAATGAAGTACATGATTTGGTGATGATTGCATTTAGTACAATTTTTGTTTAGAGTTTATTATTTTTTTTTATTTTTCAAATTTCCCAATTACCCTGGTTTGATAGAATTAATTTAAAAAGTGATTAGAAAAGAATGTATTTAAAGTTACTGCTCATTGTACATTTTGTCACAAACTGCTTCTCTCAGAAGACAGTGCCATCATACAGCCACATGTCATGAGGATTCAACCACTGCCTGTTACTCCAGAAAATTCACACATTTGAATAAGTATCTTAAAATTAAATAACCTTTCAAATAAACCGTGTACTTATGGACATTTTAAGACTAATTAGGCATAATTAGTAATATTCCTCTGCTATTTTCCATTTAATTTTCTGGTCTTTAAACATCTATAAATGAAATGTTAATGATTCCTAAAGTATGAAGGAGGTCATGCCATTCAGGTGCTGAAAATATGTTTCTTAAGCTCAAAGGAATTGGTCGTTTTGTGACTATTTCAGGTTGAATCATGAATCTGAAGTCAATGAGCCACATTTTGTCTTTGTGTATCAGTTTCAGAATAATGGAGTGCCAAGTTATTCCTTTCCATACTTGTTATCTCTTGGCACAATTTCAAGATAAATATTTTCCACTTAAGCTCACACCTCAAAAAATGTCCACAAGCTCAGTATTGGCAATTCCTGAGCTGCTCTAAGAAAAAAAATTAATGTAGAAGGAAAAGGCCTTTGAAAATATCTGTATAAATTCTTCCCAAATTGACTTACATTAAGTTATTTTAAATTTCGTCTGAATGGTAGGCCAAATTTTGGTTCACACCAATCAGATAAACTGAAATAACTTGAGAACTATATACATATACTTGTTTTTAAAGTTAACTTTAATGTTTATGAAAGCAATATATTCATATATATCTTAAAATGTTCAATTTTTCTAAAAGTGTTTATAAACTAAAACAGTAGTCCTTTTCTTGTCCCTTCTAAACTTAAGTCACATTTCTTTAGGTAATCATTCTGAGCTCTATTTGTTTCTTCTGAAAATCAAATCCATATTCTTAAGTAATATACTCATAGTGATTTTTATCAGTACTGTATACAAACTATTAAATATACATCAACTGTTTATGAAGATAAATGTGAAGATTTAATTATCTTATACCACACACATCGCTTCTACGTTTAGTTTCTCCTTTTATTTGATTGTAGTTATTTACATTTTCTGTTGAGCCAAGAGTATCTTATGATTATTTTCCCTTTCTTATACAATCTTTATTTTCCTAAATCTAATAATCCTTTTATTTTTTATTTCACTTAGTTTCCTGGGTATCTACTGCATTTTCTTCCCCGTGTGTTCTGACACATGTATTAAATGTTTATCAGTAATATTTTCCAAGTGTTTAATTCATCTGAAAATTCATCAGTCTCTCTTTCTTCTGGAACCCTCCATGTTGGGGATCTCCATTTCCTTCTCTAATCAAATGCTCTTTGGACATCTTTCTCCTCCGGTCAGGTGGAGTGCCCTTTGTATCTTCCTGGTCTGGTCTGAAGAAGCCCCTTCTGACCTGGTGCTGCCTACCATCTGGAGATTATTTTCTGTTACTCTCCTGGATGGGAAACATAACAGATAACCAGACACTGAAATAGAAGTTGCATTGTGTCGATTAAAATAGCCATAGTGGTTCATATCAGCATCCATCCATGTTACAGAGGAGTGGCTAAAGGAGCTACAGAGAACATTAAAAGGAGTTTTGCTAGTTTTTCTTATTTCATGTAATGAATGAAACCCATTTAGATTTGTATATGAATTTTTTTCTATTGTATTGCACATTGAAATTAAAAAAAAAAAAACCCCACAAGATTATGACTTCAACAGAATCCCTAAGAGGACCTGTAGAGTTTCTAAGGTCCTTTGTCATCTAGCCAGCCTCTCAAGTATCACATTGTTCTGTTCTGTTGCTTTAGCCACACGGCCCTCTGTGGGTGCTACACATCTGCCCCCACCCCCACCCTCTGCATGGGCTGTCTGATCAGCCTGGTGTGCTCTCGAACTAATCCAGAGCCTCTTCTCCTTCAGCTAGTTAACTCCTTTACTTTTAACTCAGACCTTACCCTGCAGGAGCATTGCTGACATCTCAGCCTAGTTTAGTGTCTCCCGTAAATGTGTTCTCATGGGGCCCCGTCTTCCCTTGTACGTTGTCCTGACCACAGTGTGCTTTAACATACTTGTTGATTATTTGATTGTTTAAGTCCCCTAAGAATTAGCCGGCTGCAGAAGAGCTGGGGCCATGTGTGCTTTGGCTCACCATGAATTCCCCAAGACCTTGCATGGTCTCCAAAAATAGAAGGTGCTTAATAAATACTGACATGAATGAATAACTAAATAAATAACAGCTAAATAATTAAAATTTGATAAGAAATTGGCATGTCACTGCGGCTTCATTTGCCCTGCACTGAACACAAAACAGTACCTGCATGTGGTTATAATTTAGTAGATATTTCTTGAATTAATGCTTTAGTTGATGAAATTTAACTTGGTAGTTTCAAAGTAACAAGTTATGCTAGGTTTGACTCTAAGAGAAATTTGAATAGGGGCATATTTCCTTCAAAAACCCCAAGGACCCAAATTATCATTAAATACAGATGCATGTCCATTGTACTATTATTTTAAAATTTGTCCAAACCATTCTCTGTTATACTGCGTCTATTCGGTAATTGGGTCCAGACTGTAAAAATTCATTCACTTGACTTTTGTTTGGTTTGGTATGGTTGAGAAATCACAAAATCTCAAGATGAGGTAAAGCCATCTTCTCGATATCCACAGAAGAACTCCTCAGGTTTTTACCTACCATTTTTTTTTTATACTTACTTTACTACTGTTTTAATAAGTTTAGTTCTTAATCTCAATCTTGCACATAAAGGGGATTTTATTAAGAATGAAAGAGTTGATTGCATAGAAGGTGACAGAAAATCTTTTAAAGGCAAATGCAATTAAAACATGCAAACACACACATGCATACACACGCATACACACGCACACACATGCGCACACAAATACACACAGAAACTGGAGTGATTTAATTAATTGCCAAAGTGTTCTACATTCTTCAGTTGAATCTAAAGACATTGAAGTAGTATTAAAGCAAATGATTTGCTTTAAAATGCTTTTGACTAATTAAGAAATAACCAACTTAGTTTAATATGCCCAGTACATTTTCAGAATGTTTCAATTCAGAGTAATTAAATAACCTAGTTTCAGGACTTAAGGGAGTTTGCCCTTGGGGATTTCCAAAGCTTGACTTTCTGGAAGGATCCATTCCCTAAGGATTCTGAATGGCCAAGATTTCATTATATTTTCTAAGCTAAATTTCCTGCTGATAATAAAAAAATAGAGGGTTTCCTGTTTGGTTTCCCTTGTTTGTGTGTTTCCATGGAATTCATGGTGGCTGTAGAGTTTAAAAGTGACAAAGAAAAATTCAAAATATGAAGAACTCACTTTCCCCATGTTCAGAACTAAACTTTGAAAAGGTGTATGTGGCTGAGTATATTATTTTTGCATGTGCAGTGAATGATAATGTTAACTGAATGTTATAAAATTACTTGAAGAATAAGAATAGCCAGTAAAATATTAGGACTCAGTCTCTTACAGGCACTGCTGAAAAGGATACCCTAGTTTTTCTATTGAAAACAGCAAATTAGATTGGGAAGATCTAATGGTTCAGGTATTGTCTCTATTGTTATCCACTTCTTTGAACAAAGGTGCTATGAATCATGTGGGGAGAGTTTCCTTATGAGTTAAGTAGAAATACTAATGTTCAGCCTATCAGGTTGTTAAGCTTTGGATAAACTAAATAAGATATTAAACATAAGGTGGGTTTTGAAAAGAAAACAAATATAAAAGTAAACCACATGTTTTCATATGCTCATGAGAAAAACAATATAACCTTATTGGCGTAAGTACATTGTATAACTATACTGATTTTCAACAATGCTTCTTACTTAAATTAATATTCTAGCCAAAGCAAGTAAGAATATTGGCTTCAAACAAGTAGTGGCAGTACTAATTGTCAGGATTCTTATTGTCCTGGGGTTGAATTTCCATTGGGTAAAGTCAAATTTCTTTCAAGTCTTAGGTCTATTTTAGTTGACACCCACATTACTGAAAATCTGGAACAATACTAGCACGTCCCTCTCAGCCATGTTGACGTGGAGACAGCTTCCTGTAAATGTCCACTGACCCAAGTTCTATTTCTACCCTTGAGCTGGACGTGAGAGGCATGTAGTCCAAGTCCCTCGAGCATCCATGTCTTTGTTTTGCACTAACAATGCCAAACAAATTTAATTATTTTAAATAAAATAATCTACATGCAAAATCACCATATTTTAATGATACAAATATTTACAATGCACATGAAATGGTAAAACTGCTTAAGGGTCACACCAGATTTTTAGTGCAATAGGGTTATACTGACATTTTGGAGCTGGAAACTAATAAATGAGACTCCTCTTAGACTTCATTACAGAATCTGCTAAATCGAATGTCCTTGCTCTGCTCCTGGGTCTTGAGAGGTGGGGATGTATATTCAGATACAATGTATGAAGAGCCTTGCCAGAAATTACTTTTGTCAAGACTTAAATTTTTTAGCCATTCTTTCTTTACAACTGGTATAGTATTATTTAAAACTAATATTTTCCAGAGAAATTAAGAAATCCAAATGGTCACAAGCAGGCAGAAACATCCTAGCATTTCTCAAACACGTGTGAGGGGGAAGAACCTTAGAGGTGCAGAAGAAAACAGGTGGTCATCCCCAGGTCGTTATGAAGCAGAAAAGAGGAGCTAGTCCTATTCTCATTTATTTCTAATCATTTGCATCCGGGAACCGACATTCCAGTGATTAAAAACAGCACTATTCTGAGCAGATAGCTCACAATAAAATTTACACCTGAGTTTTGGGGAGATGTCAGCAGTGTGACTTATAGAGGGAAATAGGAAACCTTTCCTGTCATGAATCTTGCGGTTCTATGAAAGCAGGCTAAGTAAAGAAAAAGACAAAACTCTTCTGTAATTTAATTCTTCTCTGATATAATTTTTCAAATTTCTCCATCCTGTAAGAATTCTAAACTTACATGGCAAAGAAAAATAACAAATAAAGTAGTCAGCAAGCTGGTAGAAATAAAGTGATTTTGGTCTGAGGCTAATCAGACTGAAACCAATGAAACCAAACAAAATGATTAACAAAGTGATTTGATTTTGTTGTGTTTTACAAAATCATCAACAAAAGCCCTGGCCATTTTTCTTCTCTTCCTCTTACTTCTTAATCTTTCCCCCTTTAATAAAGCATCCCTCTTTTTTCTAATTGATGTAAGCCTGATTTACAGTTAAATGATGTTGGAATTTATTGAATGTTCAAAACATATTACTCAATGAGTGACTATTTATTATCTTTAGTGAGAACTCTTCTTATTAAGGCCCCCAAAAAGAATACTAGAAAAATAATTTCCATGGGTAAAGAAATGTTGCATGTAATCAAGATGGTAGTGGTTATAAATCAGAATTATGATAATACATAAACATTTTCTTGAACAATTTTTTTCCTTTGTCATTCTCTAAGTTTTGTACTCTAAGTCATCATTTAAGAGCTATTTATAATCTTGCTAACAACCCTGAGAATTTTCTCCTGCAGAAGACAGATATTAAGGCCTAGACATCGTAATATCCAGGAGACAGAGGAGAGTCCAGAAAGTACAGACAGAGAGTCTGTAACCTGTAAAAAAGCATGAGATTTTTCCATGGATGAGGTGAACCCTGATTGCACTCTGTGATGCCTGATTTAAAAATCCAATATGTCCATCATGTTGATGTATTAATTCCTAATAACCTGGGAAATATGAAAAGGATGCCTGTGGAGATTCTTTCTCCCTGGCAAATTCTTTTAAACTTACCTACTATTCCCTACCTCCTTGTTCATTCCCAACAACATTGTAAGTAGGACCCAATTTGGTAAATCTTTATATTAGCTGAACAAAATCTTTGAAAGACAGCAATAGAAAATTGTTAACAGTAATGCAAAATTAGAAATTACTGAGAATTTAAGTCTCACTTTGAAAGTTACTTTTAATAGGATATTAATTGGTAACTAAATAGCACAAAATATATTTTAGATCAGGGTTTGGCAAACTATGACCTGTGGAAGAAACCTGGCCTGCTGCCTCTTTTAGTAAATACAATTCTACTGGAGCACAGCCACACCTATTTGTTTGTAAGTTGTCTGCAGCCATGTTTTCTCCCCAATGGCAGAGTTAAGCAGTTGTGAAGGAGGCCATATGCCCTCAAGAACCCATATACTTACTATCGGACCCTTTAAGGAAAATCGTTTGCCAACCTCTGTTTTAGACATTTCAGATGTGACCATTTTTTATTCAAATGTTATTGTCTCCCTCTCAAAGTACAAGATTATGGAAAAATAGCCTTATGGTAATTGATTAAAGTTGTTTCTCTTTTCTTTCTCTCTCCTCTCTTTCGTCCTCATCCTCTTTTTCTCTAGAACATGTCATGTTCCAAGAACTATGCTATTTATATACGCATTATTACATTTAATTTTAACATTCCCTCTATGAGGAAGGTACTTCCTCATATAATTACAAGAAAGTTAGATTTTGAGAAGCTGAAAAACTCATATGAGTTATGCAACTAGCAATTAAGGGATTAAGGATTTAAGTCCGTCTGACTTTAATACACAAAAACCAGTTTTGAAGTTACAAGTATATACTTGCATATATACAAACATTCTCCAGAAGGGTTGATGTGATGATTAAATAACATAATGCATATAGGGTATCCACAAGTGTCTGACATAACAGATGCTCAATAAAACTTAGTCTCTGGCCCCTTACATTTAGATTTCATTACCCTTGTTGAATTGAGTTGAAATTGAATTTAAAAAAATCAATGTGTATTTAGCATGGGAATAGCACAGTGAATTTGACTAAAAGACAAAAGTCACAGGAATTTCTTCCTTCTAGGAGGAGCCTAGAAGTCACTCACATGTGATTTTGTAACCTGGTGGTAGTAAAAGGTAGCTCTGAGCCACCCACATGTTCCTACCTGGTCTCAGTTGGGAATAAGGATGAGCCATTGTGAGGTGAATAATTATGGTTAAAGGTTCAAGCTATGACTATGGAAATATTTTATTTTATTTTATTGTATTGTATTTTTGTATTTAAAACTCATAGATTCCTAGGAGACCGACTCCCTGACCTTAGCATCATTAACACCATGCTCTAACCAGCTAAGCTAATTGGTCTATTAGGATTCATAAATTCAAATTCAAAAGCTCAAGGCTAGGAAGAGAAGCTACCTAGATTTCTGTATGCCTTAGTTAACTCTTTTGATTAGATGACTCTTCTCTTGTGTGACTGGGCTTCTAAACAATACATTTTTGTAGTGTCAAATTATGTTCTGTTGTTTTTATAGCTCAAGTTACACTGGCTTTATGAAAGGATTGAAAAGGAAATTATAGAATAATTATAATTGTCTGCTTAATTTGTACATTATATGTGTGTCCATGTTTTACAAAGAAGGTAGAGGCTGAATATTTCAGTTTTTACTAGAGAAGGGATGGGACATTGGCCTCTTGACCATAGCTCTGGCTATGAGACAGGTTGGACTTCCATCTAGACATTTATCTGTGTTAGGTTTTCCAAGAGCCCTAATTAGATTGATCCTTATTTCAGTCAGATAATCTTCCAATCTATGCAGAGCTATTCATATTTGGCAATGGAAAATAGACACATTCTAGATATTTACTAATGAACATAATCTTAAACTCGTAGTCATTCAGTATTTGCCTAAATCCTGGAGGAAAAAAATCAATATTAAAGGCTTTCTTGACTTTAAAATAAGAAGAAAATATAACTTCATGAGATCAGTAAAGAATGATATTTGGTTTATCTCCTGCAAAACTACTCTTCTTTTCTCTTCTTATTTTACTGGGATATACAAGGGGTCACCCAAAAAACCCAGAATTCTCTTCTGGAGGGTGGGTCTCTTGTAGTATGGGCTACCCCAACTAGGTGAGTGTTTTAAGAACCTATCTGTATCAGTGTACCTGCTGGTGTTGTTGTGAGAGGCTGCATTTGGCTTCAGTTAATTTTTTTTGAAGACTCTTTCAACGCATTTACCCACTTTATGATGAGTTTTTACGAGCACACCTGCCCATACTATGCTGCAGTTTTTGACCCAGAATGGGATGACTCTAGTGCCCCACCATTCCTACTCACCCGATCTTGCCCTGAATGACTTTTTTTTCTTTCCCTGGTTGAAAAAGTCCTCAAAAGGAAACATTTCACCAATGCAGATGAGGTGAAACAAAAATGGCAGAAGCACTTTTTAAAAAGCATCAAAATGAATGAGTTCAAAAACTGTTTTGAGCAGTGGGAAAAATTCTCCATAGGTATAGTGCATCAAATGGAGAGTACTTTGAAGGTGACTGATGTTTAAACATGTAAGAATAAATACACAATTTTCTATAAGTAAATTCTGGTGGGTTTTTTTTAGGAGTCTCCTCATAATTGACATACAGCAGTATATGAACATAAGATATGTAACATAATGATTTGACTTACATATATCATGAAATTAACACTATCATAAGTTTAGGTAACATCTATCATCTTATACAGGAAAAAAAAACCCCAAAAAATTTTCCTTGTGAAAAGACTCTTAAGATCTATGTTTATTATAGCTTTCATATATACCATATAGCAATAGTAACTATTGTTATAATGTTGTATATTACATTCCTAATGCTTATTTATCTTATAATGGAAAGTTTGTACTTTTTGATCACCTGAAAATTGCTGCTTTTAAACTCTCTTTTGGTAGCATGCTATTAGCCTATATGGAGAGCCATTATCAAAACAGGCTTACTAAGTTCATCATGACATTTTTGTTAATGGTGTTCTTGAATATATGGCATTCTCTCATCTTATGACTTTAAAGTAAAATCCTTGGCCAATCTTCCTATTAAGAATATGTGTAAGCTACCTTGGAAACTGTTTTGTTTTTTTGTTTGTTTTTTGATTTTATCTTAGGGACTATGACTTTGGTATCTAAACTCTCCACTTTTCAGTTGGTGAATAAAAGGCCCAGGGTTAAATCTGTGATGTTTCTCTAGTGGACACGGCTCTTGTGCCTCTTATCACTTTGAGCCATGCTGATTTTTATTCTTTAGTAAATTCATGCTCCTTTTTTATAATTCCCAGAACTGTTTCTGTGTAAGACATATTTCTGAGTGTGTACTTAAAATATTGAGGGTACTTGAGAAGAACTGACAAAATTTGCCCTTTTGTAGGCTTGGTAAATATACAAGAAAAGTGCTGCGACTTCCCTGGCCTGTGCCCATGGCAGACATCACTAATGGAGAACAGCTCTCATTCACCACTTCAGATTCCTTCTCAGTCCACGTTTTGTGTAGTCACTGCCAACTGATTAATATTGGCACTCAGTATGAAATCTATTTGTAATCTCTGCCTTAGAGGTTTTTTCCATGCAGTTTTTATATACTGCCTCTCACCTGTAACTTCAGTAAAATTACTTTCTGGGGTTCTTAATGTGAAATACAACCTTTACATTCATTAAAAAAAAACAGTAAAATAAAATGGTGCTTTAATAGCAACAATATGTACATTTAAAAAATAATTTAATTTAATAATCTTCCAGAATGTATCTCTTTTAATACTGAAAAAACAAGTTTCTCGCTTGCTTTAGCCTATAAGATCACTGGCATTTAAGAAGTAGAATAGCAGGACCATACTCTCACTTGGACTACTCTGGCTCTTGAAGATCGAACAAACCTTTGCCTAGGTGTGACTTAACTCAGCCATGTATTGTGTAAGGAAAATGATTTCCATATGTCCCCACTATTTCACAGCCAAAACATTTGTGCACAGGTTTGGGTGAATGCTTCCCATAGGGTGTATTCCCTTGATTTCAAGTCGGGAATAGAAAGGCTTTGGATTGCAAAAAAGAATTTGACTGTCTTTACAACATGTACAAACACACACACGTGCGCGCGCATGTGCATGTATTCTCTTTGTCTTTCAGTGATTTAAAATGGTGTTGGGGTTATTAACCAGATATACGTGCTCTAATGCAAATGCCATCATCAGTGCTAATGAGTGAACTTAAGTCAGTGTTATATCAGACAACATAAGGTAAGGTATCAAAGGGGAAATGGTTATAAAAATTTATTTTGGTGTGTGTCTTAGAAAACCTCAGTGGTCCAAATATGCTGCTTGCCTTCCTGTATTTCTAACTCCCCAGAGCAATGGCCCATTCTGAAGCCAAGCAATTTTGAAAATTAAAAACATATTTTATTAATATCTCAAATCCGGGAAGAACACAACGGCCCTTCCTGGTGATGTAATTGAACCTGATGATTTGAATTAAGAATATGCTAACATCTGGTAGTACCAAAAACACGGCCTATTAGAAACGAAAGAGGCTAATCTCTGAAGTAATACTCAGACTTTCTGCATATTTTTTAGAAATGAGGAATCTATTCCCCGATTAGAAATCTATACCATTAAAAAACTTAGAGAATGTTCAATCTAAAGGCTGTGTTCAAGCTTATAGAAAGAACAGTGTTTCCAAAAACAGTGCTTTTGAAGAGTCAGAAGCATCAGACATGAGGTGAAAATGGACCATTCCTTTCCTGAAGCTATATTGGCCTGTTTCTACCCAATCAGGACCAAAGGAATGTAGGGTTTTTTAGCATAAATAAATTGGGAATAAAGCACATAGATAAGTACTTGGATATAAAGTTAAATTTAGGTTGTAATCTTAAATAGACTCCTTAATGAAGTGTTGTTATTAAGACATTGTCAGACCTTGAAAGAAATTAAATTATATCGTGACAATTTGAAATGTTTACCTTACGTGCACACACCAAAAAAAGGGGGGGGGGTGAAAAAAACAATATACAAAATTTCTTCTATTTCGATTTTTAAGAAAAGCCTTGGCAGGGGTTTTAATATGATAAATGCCAAAGAGACAACCTAATAACAGCTTTCTTTGTTCCAAAATTAGGAAAGGGAAAAAGTGGAAATGAGCTTGTCGCATAGTTCTCAGAAAAAGGACAGTTTGTTTTCAGTACTAAAAATTAGAGACCATTTTTTGTCCAAAGCACGGAAAATTACTAGAAAAGTTATAAAAGTTTATGCCTAAGGTAGCTTCTGCCACCACTGTGCTAACCTTTGGTGCCTGACCCTCGTCCCCCACCCCCAAACCCCAATCCCCACAAAAGAGAAGAAGGTTTTCTCTTTTGGGTCCCTCAAGAACAAACATATCTCAGTAGTGTTCTTTTTGGAGGATGTGTGCCGTGCTAGTGTTTTTACCTTTCCATGACAGGACTCTGCCAGACCTACCTAGGGCACAAGTCAGAGCTGCCTTCAAGATCCTCTCCCAGCTACAGGGGCACCTCTCAGTTGTGAAATGATGAAGAAGATCACCATTCATTTGTACAGCACAGTTTATATTTGGTAATTAAAAAAATTTTTATATGGTATCAACATTTCTGGAAAAAAATACAGGAAATGGACAATGAAGTCTTGTATATTATTTACCATTTGTTTATATATTTTGCTTTATTGTTTTCTTTTTATCTCTTCTCTCTCTTTTCATAGACTCACACATACAAACATACATATATTATATTATTCTTTTGGAAATATTTGAGACTAAGTTAAAGACATTGTGTCTCGAATCCAAACCAATATCATAGGATCTTGCCCTTTTCCATACTTGTTACTCCTTTCTCCAAAAGTAGGAAATTTGCCTCCCATTATCCTTAATATAAATACGTACTTGCTCAACTCTAGAATACATGGGAAGTAGTTTCAGAATTGTTTATATTAATACTGTGAAAACAGACTCACCAGTTAGAGTTCATATTTGTTTATAGTTTCTGGAGGTATAATTTGCATGAAAAAATATAAAGTGCAGTACATAAATCTTAAGTGTACAGTTCGATGAGTTTTGACAAATGCTTTTTTTTTCAGGTATTCATCCTTCTGACAAGACATAGAACTTTTCCATTACTTTGCTCCTTGCCAATCAATCTCTATGCAGAGCAAATTAACCCAAAGTAAATTGAATAAATTAAGGAATGAAGGTAAAAGTAGAGATCAATAAAATGCGAAGTGAACAAACAATAGAAAAAAATCAACAAAACCAACAGTTAAATCTTTGAACACCTCAAAAAAATTGATAAAACCGTAGCTAGGCTGATCATTACTAGAAATAGAAGAGGAGGTCTGAGTACAAAATCTTTTAGGTTGTAAAAGATAACAAGGAAATATCACAATGTTAAGTTATTTAATTTGTCCATGTATATGCAATGGACATATCCCTTGAAAGATACAATTAACAATACTGACACAAGACAAAAATAGAAAATCAGACTACTTCTGTATCTATCAAGGAAGTTGAATTCATAATCTAAAGCCTTCCCACAAACTGAAACCTTTAAGTAAGGAAAAATATAAATCCTACATAAACTTTTGATTTTTTTTTTCAGGAAATACAGGAAGAAAATCTTATTTAATTTTATTAGGGCAACAAAGCTCTATTACCAAAGTCAAAGATGTTACAATTAAAGAAAGTTATAGCCTAACATCCCTTAGAAAACAAATTAGATGCAGTAATATATAATAAGAATCAGTAGTAATACCAAGTGGGATTCATCAGAGAAATAAAAGATTGGTTTAAACTTTGAAAATCAA
This sequence comes from Pteronotus mesoamericanus, assembly GCF_021234165.1. Classification (NCBI taxonomy): domain Eukaryota; kingdom Metazoa; phylum Chordata; class Mammalia; order Chiroptera; family Mormoopidae; genus Pteronotus; species Pteronotus mesoamericanus. The sequence continues at coordinate 6,707,341 of NW_026555277.1, forward strand.
TTAGTGTAACTTGCTTCATTAACAAGATAAAAGACAAAAATTTGTTATTATCTCAATAGATGCAGAAAAAACATTTGAGGATGTTTCTCCATTTCTGAATTCAAATTTAAAAAACCCCAACCAACTAGGAATTTCTGACAAAAAACGTCTACAAAAAACCTACAGACAGCACTATTCTTAATGTTGAGTTTTGTGTCTATTTCTCATGTGGTTGGTTTCCTTTCATTTCTAGTTATTTAGGACTGTAATTTTATGTTTGTATTTGATTGATCTTCATCGCTGTTAGTAGCTGGAGGTTTTGTTTTTAATGCCCTGCTTTAGCTCCTGGGGCTGAAGTTGTCACAGAAGGCAAGGGGCAGAACGTAGGACAAGATTCTCTTCTGCAGACAGGGCTCTTTCTTCTTTTAGTGAGTTGCCTGGGCCGGCTTCCCAGGGCTGCTCAGTGGGGCTGTCGACCCAGGACCCACACTTCAGAGAGCAGTCAGAGCAGGCTCCTGTCAGCTACTCTTCTCCTGTTTTTCACTCCTGCTGTGGCTGTTAAGGTCAACAATGGCCTCAGGCTGTGCTGTGCCTCCCTGTCGAGCACCAACACCCAGTCTAGGCTCCCTCCCCAGCTGCGTTGTTGCCTTCTTTTTTTTAAAGACAATAAACCAATAAGCAGAGCGAAAACATCATTGTTTCATGGTAGGCAGAGGAGGGACAGGACTATCCAACTATTTTAAATGCTCTTCTTTAATTACTTCCTCTGATAATTGCCCACTGCCTTTGTCCTGCCCTTGGCATGCTTTTCCTGAGGTTGGGTTATCCCTGGAATTTGGGAAGCGTTCTTTTCTCCTGAGTGTGTTTGAGTTTGTGGTTTCTCTGTTAATAAGAGCCTAACAGCTTCTTATCACAGGAATGCTTCAAAAATCTCACGTATACCATTGGTCATTTGTCCTGTTTGTAAACATTGGTAGAAACCATATCATGTTTTGTTCTTGAGTTTTGAGGCAGAGCAGAGGTGCTGTTTACCCATTTTCTTGTATTTTCATCTTTGAGGTTGTCAACTAACATGATCACATAATTTTACAGATGGAAGAAATGAGATTCAATGATGGCAACATGACTTCCTCAAGTTTATCCAACTGTTAAGCCATATAACCTAGACCTGAGCTTAAATCATTTAACATTTAATGCATTGTTTTCTTGACTTTCATTAGTAACTAAATTACATATGCAAACATGATAGAACATCCTTTCTCAATGAATGTGGCGTGTATTAATTGTGTACTTATATACTAAGGCAAATCATCTTGAAACTCTGGGAAACTATATATTGAAGCATACTTTAGTGACTCTGAAGCTATCAATGTGTATTTTAATATCATCACAATTTAGTGCAGCATGTTCTGTTATTTGCTACTTAGTTTCATCTTTTCTCATATACTTGCAACACGTACAGCCTTAAATTTTTAGGAAGCTATGCACGCATGCTGAGATTCCATCAGTGGGGACTGGCAGCTGTCTTGAAGGCGAAGATGGGTATACTAACCCAGCTCCAAATTGTCTTTCTCAATGTTAATTCCATCATTTGCTTTGGAATTTTCATTTGTATGCTTATCTTGAGTGGGAGTTATTTCTCTCTCTTTGCCTAATTATTCTGGTCTAGTCATTTTATAGCTGCCTCCACCTGGTCTCTTGTCTTGCTGGCTCAGGGCTCTGTGGATCCTAAAGATCCAGTTACTGAACGGGGTTTTTCTGCTTCTCCCTGCCTTCCTTCTGCAGGTATTCGACTTCACACATACTGCAGTCCTGGGAGAGTGTGCAGATTGTTTTAGCTCTACCCCAACCTCCAGATTAGCATCATGAATCTGGTGCTAGTTTCTCATAACACATAGGCTGCTTTTGATGTCGCTTACCATGAGTTCTGGACCCAGGTGCCAGCAGGGTCAAAGCTGCTTTCTCCCTGCTCGAAACTGTGTGAGTTGGTCTCATTGTTCTGTTACTGATCCAAGAAGATTCCTCTTGCTTTTCTTCATTTTAATTTAAAAAATTTGATCAGTTCTTACTGTGTTTCCAGTGAAGAGGGAGTCTCCCAGAATATGAATGCACACTGATGTTTTGCCCGGAATCCCAGGATTTATATCTTTAATTGGATCAACTGTTCAATAATAATTTTCCCTTTTGTTTTTTGTTGCATGTGAGTGGGTAGAAGGGGCTTCTCCCTCCCTGTCTTTTAAAAGTTCACTGTGATTCTGATAAAACTAATCTGTCATTAATTTATTTATATCAGTAAATGTTTAACAGCAGGACTAAAACATTTTCAAATCACACTTTTTGCCAGCCAGATTTGGGCCGGAGAGATGCCAAAATATTTTTCATGTGTGTTTTGGTATTTCATATTTGCTAAATATGAGCCATTATGTGACATATTTACATATATATGATGAGCATGAATCAAAACATTTTCCTTCTGATTTCCTTAATTGGTATGGAAGGAAAAATGTCTTTAATTGTGTTGGTAAATGATGTTTAATTTCCTTAGTGTTAATTGGTGACAATAGGAAATGCTCTTCATTGGTAAAACACATGCAGGAAGATCTTATTTACGGGTTTAATATCCTTAGTTAATGATTCTAGCACCTGACGCTATTCCCTTGTCTGACTTCACTCAGTGGTAACACTAAGTGAGGTGAGTTGATATATCTGGTAAATTATAGATCAGTGTGATCTAAGGGAAAAAATAGTGGGGGAATGAATTAATCAAATCAATTTTTAGCAAACATATTTATGGGTACTTATCAGGCTTGTTTTATAAATGTTGTGTAAGACTAATTTAGGCTATTATAAAGGACAGACAAGCATGTTAGATCATGGGGAAATGATAATTATATGAGTTAGTGGAATAAAATCACCATGGATTATGTCTTTTGTAATGAACAGCTTAGAATTTAAGTTTTTCAACTGATATTTTTTTATACAAATATTGTTCACCTCTGTCTCAGGCCAGCCCTCATACCACTCCCAAAAGATTAAAAGAGCTGTGTTTACATTTGTGTTTAAAATAAGGAAAATAACTTCCTGATCGAAATCACTGAGGTTTGTGCCAAGGGCCCTTTGGATGAAAGGTTGACCTGGCCACACACAGTGCGAAGCAAGAGCTCTACGTGCAGTCACACACCGGCCTTCCTTCCCATCCTGCCCCTTTCACATGACAAACACGCATCCAGGTCTTTGTGGGCAGGGAGTCTGAGGGAGGGATAGCGGAGTTTTATAAAAGGTTTTCAGATAGCTAGAAAATAGGTTTTTGAAAATGCAGAAGGCATAGGAAACTTTAGTCTTTTATCGTTTTCTTCATAGAAAACCACTCGTACCTGCCTTCCCTCCTCACTTTCCAGCTTCCCTTCTACGATCCACCTGGGATAGAGGAGGATATGACTCTTGATCCTCTCAGGAAACTTGTTTAAACTTGAAAACCACTGATATGATTAGCCTTATCACTATTAGGTCCTGCCTAATTCACGTGTTATTGCTGCCTATAAAATTACGTGGACTTTTACGACCCAGCTTTCCTGTTGTAGTGAAAAAACTACACTTTGATTAATTGTTGCTTGCTATGAAGTTATTGAAAAGTTTGTGTGTGTGTGTGTTGGATGCCAAAAAGGGAGGAAGGAGAGCAGAGCAAAAAGCACAGGAAGAAAACTTTACAACACATTTCTTCAGAAAAGGTTAGGATACACTGAGTGATGTATAAAACCTGAGTAAAAGTGCTTTATCATTGGTTACTACATCATAGTTATTGCCATGAAAGGCATACTTAGGATAAAGGTCCCTAAACCATAATGAAAACAGTGTAGGTGGGTGTGGAGGGAATCTTTTCTTAAGTATTTAAAAAGTGTATAGTTTCACAGAGGCTGAATGTGCAGCGGCTGAGCTGCTCCTTGAACTCAGGGCTCACAGCTCCTGAACGGTGTTCCTCACACTGTGCCATGAGGAGAGGATGGAGACCATGACGTGCACGGCGTCAGTGGAACAGGTGCTGGCTGACACGGCTCTACATTATGAAGAGAAAAGACATTCCAAATATTCCCCGACTGGCCCGCTGAACTGCCAAGAGTTGTATTCCTTAAGGACCTCTTAGGGCCATGGGATTTTTTAATTGAATTTCTGCATGAAATTACTGGAAGGAAAACCATATTCAGCCAACTCACGCTTTCACTGCTAGCATCCAGGATGGGAAGAAGCAGGATACAGAGCTAGTCTCCTTTAAGGAGTGTCTGTCTGTTTTAAAGAGAGAGGTGAAGAAAAGGGTAGGTTAGTGCTTTTCAGTTTAGTATATGTACATGGTTTTGTTGTCTTCAGGAATGGTGGGGTGGGGCTCGAGTCTGCGTTTCCACCAAGCTTCCGGGGCATGCTCCTATTCCTGGTTCATTGAACAATACTTCTGAGAAGCAAGGGGCTGGGTTATGGAACACTGAAGCAAGGTTTTCCGTGTGTGTACATGTGGGGAGGACAGTATGGCATGAGAGCAGAGGCCAGCCCTGATGTCTTGGCTTTGTTTCTTTACAGGAGAGAAGAAATACGAGGTATGAATATCTAATAAAATGTTGGAATTGAACTTAAACATCAGCTCTAAGTTAAAAAAAATTGCTATTTATTTAGACTCTATCTTTTCTCTGGATCTCCCATTTCTTTTTTTAAAATTATATTTCATTGATTATGCTATTACAGTTGTCCCAATTCTTCCCCTTTTGCCCCCCTCCACCCAGCACCTCCCACTCCCTCAGGCAGTCCCTATGCCATCGTTCATGTCCATGGGTTATACCTATAAGTCCTTTGGCTACTCTATTTCCTATGCTGTAGCTTACATCCCCATGGCTATTCTGTAACTACCTATTTGTACTTCTTAATGCCCTTATCTCTTTACCCATGCCCCCATATCTACCTCCTATCTGACATCCATCAAAACAGTCTCAATATCCATGATTCTGTCTCTATTCTTCTTTGTTTACTTAGTTTGCTTTTTAGATTCAATTGTTGATATGTATGTATTTATTGCCATTTTATTGTTCATAGTTTTGATTTTCTTTTTCTTAAGTAAGTCCCTTCAACATTTTATATAATAATGGTTTGAAGATGATGAACTCCTTTAGTTTCTCTTGTCTCGGCAGCTCTTTATCTGTCTTTTGATTCTAAATGATGTATTTACTGGGTAGAGCAATTTGGCTGTGGGTCTCTGCTTTTCATGACTTTGAATATTTCTTGCCAATTCCTTCTAGCCTCCAAAGATTCTCTTGAGAAATCAGGTGACAGTCTTATGGGAACTCCCTTGTAGGTAATTAACTGCTTTTCTCTTGCTGCATTTAAGATTCTCTCTTTATCTTTAACCTTTGGCATTTTAACTCTGATGTGTCTTGGACTGGGCCTCTTTGCATCCATCTTGTTTGGTACTCTCTGTGCTTCCTGGATTTATATGTCTTTTTCCTTCACCAAATTAAGGAAGTTTTCTTTCATTATTTTTTTCTCAAATCGATTTCCAATTTCTTGATCTTTCTCTTCTCTTTCTGGCACCCTTATGATGTGAACCTTGGATTGCTTGAAGTTGTCTCAGAAGCTGCTTACATTATCCTTATTTTTTTGGATTCTTTTTTCTTATTATTGTTCTCATTGATTGTTTTTTTGTTTGTTTGTTTTTTGTTTTTTGCTTACTCATGTTCCAAATCATTGATGTGATTCTTGGCTTCATCAGTGTTGTTTCCTTGTAAATTGTTCTTTATTTCAATAAGTGTATCCTTAATTTCTGACTGGCTCCTTTTTATGCTGTTGAAGTCCTTACTAAGTTCCTTGAGCATCCTTACAACCAGTGTTTTGACTTGCATTTGATAGATTGCTTATCTCCATTTCATTTAGCTCTTTGTCTGGGGTTTTGATCTGTTCTTTTATTTGGGCCATGTTTCTTTGTCTCCTCATTTTGACAGCCTCCCTGTGTTTGTTTCTATGTATTAAGTAGAGGTGCTTTGACTCCATATCTTGGTAGTGTGACCTAATGTAGTAGGTGTCCTGTAGGGTCCAGTGCTGCAGGATGATAAGAGAGGATCGGGAGAGGATAGGAGAAGTTCTGAATCTTCCATTTCATTCACCCATTTTCTTTTCTGAAATTGAAAAAAGCTCTGGGGTCCTCTCCTTATCCTCTCTTATCACCCAAGCTTGGTACTTGAGGTATACCCTTTGTGTGAGCTGAGTGCATCCTCTTCTTGTAGTTGAGCCTTGCTTACTGTTGGAAAATCAATGCGAGGGATTTACCCAGGCCAGTCACCTGCCAGGACTGGCAGTGACCACTAATCACCAGCCTCTGCTCTCCATGGAGAATCAGCTGTGCAAGGGCAAGGTGTTAGTGTTCTGACATGGTGTGTAGCTGTCCACTGGGTGCATAGGCTCTTGGGTTTCCCAGGTGGTGCAGGCCAAGGCCAGTGCCCACTTGTGTTCTGCCCAGGGTCGCCCTGCATGAGCAATTAAGCAATCTGACATGGCTGTTACTTGTGCTGCGCTTGGAGATTTCCATGCAAAGCCAAGCTCTGAATCTAGGCTGGTTGCTGCTAGTGCCAGGCCGGCCACTTAGCAAGAGGTATGGGGACTGGGGGCTCACTGAGGCCAGCTGTCATTTATTTGATAGGATTTAGGAAGTTTTGTAACATGAGCCAAGACCAGCCATTCATATGGAAAAATCCTGGTTAATAGTTTGGATGGGCTCACCAGCTGGGTGGGACAGACTCCCAGGGGACAGCCAGGTTGGTGTAAACAGTGCCAGGCAGGTTGATGAAGTCTCAGGTAGGACACCAGCCTGCCTGCTCTATGACTCTGTGTGACGAGAGCTCAGAAAAGGGACGATAACCTCTGCCCGTTTTTCTGTCTGAGGGAAAACTGTCCTCCTACTTCCACCCTGATGCCAGACACTTCAGTTTCTCCCTGTGTGCCACCAGTGCCTTCCAAGCGACTACCCCAGTGCTGGCGCTCTCAGGGAGTGAATCTGAGTAAGGCCATGGAGGGTTTCTTTAAGAGTAACTTCTTTGGAATCCAGTAGTTTCTCCCACTGACTCAACCCTGGCTGGTTTTTGCAGCCAGAATATATGGGGAGTTATCTTCCTAGCACTGGAGCCCTGGGAAGGGAAGCCTCTTATGTGGCTAGGACTCCTGATTCCCAAGATAGCTTTCCCAAATTTTTATCCACCACATGCAGATGTGGGACCCACCCATTCTGTGTCTCTGCCCCTCCTACCAGTCTGTATGGATGTGATTTCTTTAATTCTACAGTTGTCAGACTTTCATTCAAATTGATTTCTGATGGTTCTGAGTGATAGTTGTTCTATAGTTGAGTTGTAATTTTGATGTGGTTATGCAAGAAAGTGAGCCATGTTTACCTACGCTGCCATCTTGACCAGAAGTCCTGGATCTTACATTTCATTCACCCATTTTCTTTTCTGAAATTGAAAAAACACCTGGATATCGTATTTCTGTCTTCAGTTTCCTATCTGGGTCTTATATTGGAGAATACTTTTTTTGGAGAGAATAATCAGGCCCTTAATTATATCACAAGTGCAAAAATTTATGGTCATAAATTCCTATTTTGTGTGTGCTGTTCTTTGGGTCTTGGTTTTCTGATCTATTCAATGAGGATTAAAAATATGACTATAAAATGACATAATATGTATGGACTTACTATGTAAAACACTCTACGTTATTCCTTTATCTCATCTCTTTGTCCCCCAAAAGGAATCAATGAATGGAATTTGGGGCTGGGAGTGAATAGAAATTCTGGAGAATGTGCAGAAAAATGTGCAGTTACCAAGCTGTTGTTTATCTCTATTGTTGATACTACAACAGGCACCGGTTCCCACAGTGCCTCTGTCTCCCCATCAGTAAACATATGCTTCTTTGCTGGGAAAAAGTGAGTTCATATGGCAGTGGGCAGGAGTGTTTTGTTGTGGAAACAACACTTCTGCCCCTTTTTAGAACCCTTTGCTATTTTGAATTAAAGACACTCCTTTCTGTCACACAATAAGGTGTTTTCTAGAAAAAAGCTCTATGTAGACTGTCAGGAAATAAGTGCCACCTCTGAAATGCTTCCTTTGGACAGAAAAGACGCCAGAGAGAGCAGAAAACAATGTTGATGGAGCCAATGGAACAGTCATTTGCAAATTCTTACATCTTGAGATACACAAATTAGACTTGCTGCAATTTCTTAGTAGGCCAGGCTAGTTCTATAAAGAAGAGAGGGCAGTTCTGATGTGGGTCCAGTTTCACTGAAAAGGAAAATTTGTCTTAGCTGTAATGGAGCCCATAGATAATAGCAAATGAAGGATGAGCACAGCCTCTCCTCACACTCATTCAGACACCACAGCATGGACAGGAATACCTGGGTTCAGTACCATATCCCGCCATTGAATAGCTGTCTAAACTGAACCTACTTAATGGCCCTAAACCTCAGTCTCCACATCCAGAAAATGGGCATGACAATACTCATCTTTTGAATTATAAAATAACACATATTAAAAACCCTTATTGAATAAGTACTAGAGAATCACTGTAATTGTATTTTTAGTGCTTATTTATTTTATTGTTTATTCTACAATGATCATTTATTTTATTATTTTCTTTCCAGGTCTTTGTTAAGGCTGCCCTAATCCTGCTCTGCAACATTAGGTGCTTACCTTTTCCCCTGCCCTCTCCTCTCCTTGTGGTATTCAGTGTCTCTCTACTGTTCTCACCTCCCCTACCTTGTCTCCCTCCCACCACTTCCTCATTTATCCACTGCCGCATTGTTCACTTACATTGCACACTGATCTTCACAAAACTCGCAGACATACACAGTCCCACTAGACTTCCCAAGTACAGAGCTGAGGCACAGAGCCAAGTCATAATTACTTTCTAGAAAGTTATTTTTTTAAGTGCTAATGTAGCACATCCTAAATCCTATGAATGTAGGGGTGAGGATTAGTTGGAAAGTGTTAAAGTATTTTCTGTCACTGCTCTACCTTTTATAACTTTGAAAAAGTCACTTCCACTCTCCTCTTCTCACTTCCCTAATGGAAAGATTAAGGACATCATATCAGTAAGGTGCTATCTAAATATGAAATGATGTATAAAGGAAATAAATACCAGACTAGGTCTGTCAAAAGCTGCTGTTTCTCCCAACCATAGGTTTTTCTGTGACTTTCAATCTTCTAGGGGTTGGTCTAGGAGTCAATAATACAAGTCAAAATGTGCTAAGTTTTCCAGCGACTTCTTACGGTGGCTCTTTCACATTTATTGCAGTTGTTTAGTGAACTGGGTCTTAAATGAATCAATGCAAGCAAAGAATGTAGAATAGCACCCAGTATAAGGGGAGTACTCAGTAAATGTTAGCTGTTAGCATTTACTTTATAAAACTTGGCCCTTGTTTGCCTATATGGTTCTAATCTATTGCTTAGCTCTTTCTTATCTTCAGGACCTACCATTTAATATTGTTCTCTGGGACCTAGACTACAATTCAATAGCCACTGCCTTCTAGACCCTACCGTGGACTTCAGACCCCTCTCTCCCCAGTTTTTCCCCAGCGCTACTAGTCCTGGATTTAAGTCATGCCATTTGCAGTCCACTGCCTCTGGGACTCAGCATTGAGAGGGTAACACACATTGCATAAATTACCTGTCCATGAAAATGACTATAAAGTAAAATTTGAGAAAGTGTCTTGATGTGGTTGCGGGGAGAATGAGGGGCAATCGTAACCAAGTGGGCTCACCTAATTCCCCTGGATTCTTCCAGGCCACAGGGAAGGTCTAAAATGACCTTGGAATTGGGTCTGTTTTCAAGAGTAAATTGTTTCTTATCATTTGAGTTGTCCTCATGAGGAAACTCGCTCTATATTTTCACACTTAGAGCATCTCAAAAAATGTGTTAATACTTCAATATAACATTTCAGAACTGTAAGATGGTGGTATTGTGCTGGGTGTTCTAGCCATCATTTGGTGCTTTAACTAATGATGGTAAATGTGTAAAATAGCAGCGTAAATGGCCTAAATACAGACTATATACACTTCTAGGCCCAAAATTTTCTTTTCTTAAGTACATAATCACCTACTCTAGTAAAATTATATATTTTTTGTGATGAACATTTATTAAATAATCCACTTTTCTGTCTTGCCAGATTTATTTTCATTTCAAAGTTACAACTTCTGAACTGGAGAAGTTCATTACTTCCCTGCTTTTTTAGCCAGCAATTGCTATTTGAGCACTGTAAACTTTTCATTCTCTTAAATCTCTTCATACTTTGAGCTTTACATTTATAATTAAAATAAAATTTACTTCCATGCATTTTCAAAGAAAGAAAATTTTATTTAAGTCATTATTTTGCACATGAATTTCTGCTTTATAGTAGCTGTGCAGGCTACTGCATACAAAATCCTGTTGAGTATGAACAAGTATGAGATGCTTGTCTCTAGCATCTGCCTCCTTTCATGGGACAGTTCATGTTCAGCACCACCTAAACAGTCCCTTTCGCAGACTTGCTGTTAAGGCATTACTGCACAGTCCAGACCAGGAGCCCCAAACTCAAATGCCTGTAGGGATAAAGAAGTTAAAGTGAATAAACCTAAGTGTCCATTAATAGAGGAATGTATAAAGAAGTAGTGCTTATATACAATGGAATATGCCTCAGCCATAAAAAAAGAAATAAAATCGTGTTAGTTGCAATAACATGGATGGACCTAGAGGGTATTGTGCTGCATGAACTAAGTCAGGCAGAGAAAAAAAAAAAAAGCCATGTAATTTCACTTATATGATATGTGGGATCTGAAAAACAAAAGAAAAAAAAGGATAGAAATAGATGCATAGAGAGAGAATATTTTGTATGCCTTCCACTTGTCAATGTCTGCAACATCAACACTTCTCTGTCCCAGATTCTTTCTCTGCTGGGATTAAAATGAGCAAAACTAACAACTACCCATAAAAATACAAATATGTTAATAAGGTATAAAATGACAATCTCAGAGTAGAATTAAGGGTGCAATAAGAGGCAGGATATTTGTATCCTTGTATCCGCGTCAACCACTGGAATTCAATGGCATGAGTGATGAGGCATATGGGGCGAGAGGCAGCCGCCCCTAGCAATCTGTGAAGCCAGGCACAATAGTTCTAATTTGGGATGACAAGAGTCATGGACAAATTTATCAGATAAGGTGACAATAACAGAAATGGAAACAGTATTCACATCTCTCTAGCTCTTTCCTAATGTACTTTCTTCTAGATTTTGGCCTCACCCTAAAGACAAACTCAGGAAAGCTCAGAACCTTCTCACCAAGGATGTAAAAAAGACCACACAAGCACACACGAAATGAGAATTTATGACCATAACCACAATTTAAAAAATTTCCTGTAGATGTGGTATAATTAAGGGCCTGGTTATTCTCTCCAAAAAGTATTCCCAAAGCTAAGACAAATGTGCTCTTTTGAAACTATTTATTTTTGAAACCTAATTATCAAATACAGAAGTCTGTACACTTAGCCATAGTTTATCTACACAGTTGCAAACAGGATATGCGGCTAGCTCAGACTCTTCTCTATACTAACAGCTCTTTGAATGCTTGAAAAGTTGCTTATTTATCTGTCTCTCTTTTGTTCCTTAGGGAGGAGAAAGTCTGATTGTAACTTAACGTTAAAAAATGTCATGCTCAGCTTGGCCTTTGTAGACCTAAGATATTTTAAAGGGGGACTACATTGACTTTTCACAGACTTTTGGTATACACAGTATGTATTTTTTAAATGACCAATGAAACCATGGGGTGGGGGGCAGCAACCAAACATTGTAATGAATTATGCTCCTTTTTTCCACATATGTGAGCAAAATGTGGCACGAATCTGCTAGGCACTAATTTGAGATTTTAATCCTGAGTGGTAATAAATGAGAACACATGGCTACATCGGTTAAAAAAAAAAAAAAAAAAACAGCACGACTTAATTCACAGAAGTAAGAAAATTTCAAGCTGCAGACTCAATTCAGTTCTGAATTATACATCTTGAACACTGTTAAGTCAAATATTTGAGTGACTATAAAACTAAGCCTTCCCATTTCAATTACAATCTATTATGAGTCTGTCCTTGACAAGCAGAGCAGCATGTGTCTTGCTTTGTTGAGGCAGATCTTCAAAAGGAATCTGGCTGCATGGGCTCCTGTTGGAAGTGGTGGGAGGTGCTTTTGTTTGGAGATAGAGCTCAGAAAATAAGTGATATAGCATAGATCCTCCAGCAAATTGTTTCAAACCAAATCTGTGTTCTTTAGAAGTCATTTTTATGTAATAGATGTTGAATGTTTCCTGTTAGGCGTGATTTTATGGTTTTTGGTTTCGGAGACTTACGGAGTTACTACGGGCTTTCCTAAATGACTTCCTTGTATTCCAGAGGAACAGTGGTTGGTGGGTTGATCAAAATCAAGTGTGAGCATTGGTCTGGTTCTTTTGTCAGGTCACGAGAGCTCAGTGAAATCATGCCACATCAAAAACACATTCTTATACAACTGTGGATTTAAACACTGCATTTAATATTGCTCCCGAGGGGAAATGAATACAAGGCTCCACATTGGGATTCCAGAACACATAACACCCAGATTGACTCTAGCAGAGAAAGGGACAATCTCTGATCCAATTTTCAGTGGTGGCCTTCAAGGTTGTAAAGAAAAGATTCACAGAGAGTAAGCATTAAGAAGGGAGCGTCCAGGCTGGGCTGAAGGTTTCCAGCACAGTAAATCTTCCTGGGCAACATTTGAAATGATATGGAGACAAGACTAAGATCAGGGATGGGGAAAAACGTGTGCACTAAATCCCAATAATAAAATGGTTCAGACTTTGTTTTCTTCTCATAGTTACACTGCCTATCAGTTAGCTATTACTGCATAACAATGCACCTAAAAACTCAGGGGCTTAAAATGAACTATTTGTAATTGTTCATGAGTCTGCAGGTGGGTTGAATGGTTTTCTTCATTCCAGCTGGGCTCACTCATGCATCTGTGGCCAGCTGCAGTTGAATATATGGCTCTGCTGATCTTGTCTGGGCATTCATCATGCCATGTTCTTACTCAAAGTATCTTAAAGGCTCTCTACTATTTATGCAGAAGTTCTCAAAACTCTTTGGTCTTAAGACACATTTACTTTCTGAAAGTATTGGGAACCTCAAAAGTCTTTTGTTTATGTGGGTTATGTCAATCAATATTTATCATATTAAAAATTAAAACTGAGAGGTGAAAATATATCTTTTTTAAAAAATATATGTTCACATGTCAACATAAATGATATTTTTAATTAAAAATAACTATTTTCTCATACAAAAAATAGTGAAAACAGTGATGATGTTTTCTATTTTTGCAAACTTTGTTAATGGTTGGCTTACTAGAAGACAGCTGGATTCTTCTATCCACTTCAGTGTTCGGTCTGTTGTAATGTCACATGTTGGGTAGCCTCTGGAAAATTGCATTGTGCACTTGTGAGAATAGGTGAGTGTACAAGTAAATAAAATTTTAGTATTGTGATGAAGGTAATTTTGACTTTGTGAAATCCCTTAAAATGTCAGTGACACAAGGGGCTCTTGGCTTCAATTATGAGAACTGTAGTCTATAGCATCAAGTGTTTCTGTTTTAAAAAGTCCATGATTTTGGTTTATTTTAGCCCTAATATGACTGCATTTAAATTTCTCTTTTGACATTTACTAGCTGTATAACTTGGTCAAGTTATTGAATTCCCCTATCTGCAAAAATGAGCATACTCATATCTAACTTATAGGATTGCCATGTAAGTGAATTAGATGTTCTACACAAAGCACTCAGCATCATTACAGACACAGTTTAAACCCACATCAATAAACTGTTACTATTATTGGTATTTTTAGTTGTGATACTTCACTCAGCAAATATTACTTAAAATAATTTCACTGGACAGAACACTGTTTAGACACTGAAATAAAAGTTGTATGCACTATTACCAGTAATGCGCAGAATATTATAGTTTATTGGGAAACTGAGATACTAATTCATTCATTTCATAAGTGTTTATTGAGGAACTATTATGTGTTGCTGAGTACTCCAAAGTCCATGGTAGGAGTTCCCAGCCGAGGTGTGGGTAACGAAGAAGACCTTATGAACTAGCATTAGAATGAAGTCTTGGTAAGTGTATTCATTGTCATGGACAAAGAGGACATGAGGAAAGGTACTCAAAGAAGAAAACTTGTAGCACAGAGTCAGCAAATATTTTCTAGAAAGAGCCAGATAGTAAATATTTTGGGCTTTGTGGGCCATCTGGTCTCTGTAGCAATTTCTCAACTCTGCCATTGTAGCTGAAATCAACCATACACAATTCATAAGGAAATGAGCATGGCTGTGTTCCAATAACACTTTATTTATGGACAGTTAAATTTGATTTCATGTAATTTTACATGTCCCATAATATTGTTCATCTTTTGACATTTTTCCTCAAGCCATTTAAAAATGCAAAAACCATTGTTAGCTTGTGGGGTCATACAAAAACAGGCATTGGGTAAGATTTGGCTTATGGACAATAAGGACGAAAAAAGATGAAAAGTTGAATGCCTGAATAATAACAATAACAATGGTAATTATGACTTTAGAATGTGAACATCACAATTTATAATATTTTTTGCATATAATATCATGTTTTTATTTTGTAGATGAGGAAAATGGAAATGCAGAGTGATTAACAGGCTTGACCATGATCATACACCCAATAAGTTGCTGAATTGCAGTTAGTTTTCTGGTATCTCTTATCATTTAATCCCCCCTCAACTATGTTATATCAAGTTTATCCTATAAACTACAGATATAGTGCTATTTTATTAAAAAAGAAAGCATTTTTGTGTTCAAGAGATGGAAACACAATTCATCCTTGTAAGAAAAATGATTTTGAATTTTAAAAATACTCTATTGAAACTTTTATTTATATTAAAACATAGCCTAGAATCAAGTCCCAAGAGGCCAAAGAGGAATTAAGATTTACTCTCTTAGCAACTTTCAAATATATAATACAGCATTGTTAGCTACAGTCACCAGGCTACACATTATATCTCCAGAATTTTCTTATCTAATAACTGGAAGTTTGTAACTTTTTACCACCTTCACCCAATTCCCTACCTGTTCCTTCTCACCCCCCACCCCACACACACTGGTGGCGACTACCAACCTAGTCTTTCTTTCTGTAAATTTTTTTGATCCCATATGTAAATAGGACTGTATGGCATTGGATTTTCTCTGCCTGAATTATTTTCTTTAACATAATATCCCCAAGGTCTAGCCATGTATTGCATATCATAGATTTTCTTCTTATGGCTGAATAATATTCAACTCTGCACTAGATTTCTGTTCCTACTCAAGCAGCCCTTTTGCCTTCTGAGCCAGCAATCTTAGAGCCTGAACTCAGAGCAATACCATATGTCTTATTCTCTAAATCCAGTGCTGTCCAATAGAACTGCCTGTGATGAAGTAAATGGTCTGTATCTGTGCTGTTCAATAAGGTAGCCATTACCTACATGTGGCCAGTGAGCACCTGGAAGGTGAGTGACACCGAAGAACTAATTTTTATTTAATGTAAATTTTTAAAAAATTTCCATGTGGCAAGTGGCTGTCACATTGGATAGTGCAACTGTAGATCCTGGTACAATATCTTACCCAAACTGTGGGTATCTGGAGGTTCTAATTTGAAAAGATTTTTTTTTACATATTTGTCTATTCCACTTAAACCAGTAGACAGAGCAGGCATAAGCATCTTTTTTTCATGAATTCTTTCATGAATTTCTTCTAGTAATCATGCTGGCAAACTGGATTTGTTAATACTACACAAGTGAAACAAACTCAATATAAATAAGTATATGAGCTAAGTTTTGTGGGTTTGAAGCCCATCAATCCATTATGGGCTTAGCTTAATAAAAGTAATTGATTTGCCATTTGAGTAGTTCAGGTTTCATTATTTTAAACTGCATAATAAAACTGGGATATTTACTAATATACCTAGCAAAACACATGTAGATTCCATGCTCTCCTCATTCGCCTTTGACTGATGTCTGAATCACATCTATTTAGTACCACCGTCTTGACTCCTCCTTGTTATCCATGCGGTTTTATTGTCTGGCAACCATCCTGACCACTGGCCTTGTGAACAAATATTTAAAAAGCTTGGAACCCCTAGATCCTTCCAGCTATCATCTGTTAGGCCTTGCAGTCTCTCGAAGTCTTGCCATATGTTGGGCCACTTATATTTTTACTTAGCTTGTGTTAAGATGTTAATAGGTAATAACTGTTTAATCATTGTTAAATAATATACTGGTATTCTAGAACAGGAGCCATCTGCATCTTAAGCCAAAGAAGGAACTGGTAAGGAGTATTCCAGCTTCCCCCGGCTGGCACCTGAGCAGTTTAAGAGTGGAGGACAAGATGAGCACATCTAATTCAATAAATATTTAGAATGTGCCAATGATATGTAAAGCTGTGGAGACAGAGAAAAACGACTTCTCTTTCATGTGCCAAGAAAGTTACAGGGCAAGCCCCCTTTTATATTTGTGAGGCTGACTCTAATAATATTTGCAATTTATTGGCTTTTCTTCTAAAGACTTCAAAGTATGGTGTAATCAAACCCTGACATTTTTAGTAAATGTATTTTTTAAGATTCTAAATTATTCAAGCAAAGAGGTAGAGACATTTGCTAACCTTATGGTTTGTTGGTGTATATATACATTGCACAGACATGCCTACACACATATGGATGCATGTCTGTATTTTATATAGATAGATAGATAGATATAATATATATATGAGAGAGAGAAAGATACATACGTATGTTACCCCTACCCCAACAGAAGATAACTATACAGTGTGTTGTGTATTGTTCCCCTTACAGGGAATTCAGAAGCTCTGTCATTTACTGACTACGCAACATAAAGCAAGTCTCAATTGCCCCAAGCCTCAATTTCCTTATATAAAGGGTGTAATGATACTTACTCCAAAGGTTATTGAAAAAATGAAATGAAATAATATATAAAAAGTAGTAAAATAAGAAACCATTTAAGGTTAAGGTATCTGATGAGGGGAAAGTTAGAAATTGCTCTTTCTCCAACGTGATTATGAAGACTTAATGCTGAAGTCTGATTTGACAAATGTACTGGGAAGCATATGGATATATTTTCTGGACAGATGGCTGATACATTCTGAGCTCCATATGCATGGCTTTCTATGGAGTTGCTTTAGCATGCAGAGCCTCTTTCTGGAATCTTTATGGGGCCAATATGTTAGGTGAACCTCAGCAAACAGGGAGCTGGAGACTTGAACCTAAGGCAAAGAGTTGCACGGACATTTGGTACCCTGATTGTAAATAGCATCGTGAATGCCACCAAAAGTCAGTATCAACGCTTGATGGTATTATATAAATTCAGGTTTAATTGAGCAAAGCTAAATCCAACCAAATAGACCTGTTTATATTCTCAAATACTGAAATAAACCCCAAATCATAGAGACTTTGTGCCTTATGTCTGAGATGTCTTCATGTATAAGACAAACACAAAACATATACAAATATAGATACTTTGTTTTCCTCTTGACAATTCTTATCTCCTTGAAAACAAAGTCTAAAGTAAGGAGCCATCCTCAGGTACCAGCTGATCTAAGGGTTTTTCTATGGAACAGAGGAAGGGTGATTTATACAATAAGGAGAAATTGTTTATAGTCTGTAGCACAGTGTGTCCCTGCTCCATTAAAAATTAGTAACCAAATCTGTCTATAACCACCTTAAAAAATAGTGTGGGTTCATAGGGGGTTCAGCGTTTAGATGCTAGCACATTTACGACTTTGAAATAGATTATATGGGAGATTTAAGCAGACTGCTGAAAAAGGACTGGAAACAAGGTGTTCTTCCTGGATGCTCTCATGTTGGAAAGTGCTGGAGCTGGGCTGAACAACTGTTTTCAGGCACAAAATCAAACATACAAAGTGCCTGTTTTTCCTAGCCGGGTGTTTGATATTAAATTAAATACATATACATGTATATGTAAAGTAGAAAAAATAATCATAGCTGGTTTAGAAGTATGGATTTCTTGTTTTAAAAAGGAGATGTTTGGGACAGAGGAGGCTGTCCTTCGATTAAAAAAAAAATCCAGAGGATAAATTGTAATTTTTCTTCCACTAACACCAAATCTAGTTACAACATTTTTTTTTTATTTTCAAAAGAAATGTCTGCCTGCCTGGAGCTGAAGTTCCTGGTTTGTCACTTAGGTGCTTTCTTCCTTGCTCTGTAATCGGCGGAGGTTGAAGAATAGCTGTTTATGATCCTCTGTATAACAGATAGCACGCAAGTGCGGATTTATTATCGTGCTGCACTTAACGGCCTCTTCTGCAGGCTAAATAGCTTAGTTCTATGAGCCTTTCCTTAAGTGTGGATCACTTTTCAACTGTTTAATAGCCATCTTTGTTGTTTTCCTCTGAAGGGTTTCCGAATTACTCTCACCCTTCGGAAGTTTTCATCATCAGTGATATGCATTATGCCCATGTACGAATCGTTCTGCTCGGCACTCTGCCAGATTTGACTGCCAGTGTCTTCTACCTGTCCTCCCACTTTAGGGCCACGTTGCAGACAACACAAATGAGATCAATATATTTAATAACATAATGACAATGTGTGGCCTTTGATTTAGGAAGAAAGAAACGCACAGGCATTGCCTGCATCTTTTTATCTTGTTTTACTTATTTCCACTGATGGCTTTGGTCATTCACCAAGCCTCTTTTAATCATCTTAATCAGGGTTGTCACTGATTTTTAAATTCAATGCCAGTGTACATTTGAAATCCACTCAATTTAAATTGTCAGAGGTGGGGCTATATCAGGGCATTGTCCGAGAGGGAGGAGCCTGGAGGCCTGCAGAAGTGGCAGTGGGTAATCCGCTCTAACGGGAGGCTCTAACCTAGCATCAGTGCATAATCCAGGGCTGTGTACAAATCAAGAGGATAAGCCCCCAAACCAGAAGATCCAGGTACTGGGAAAGATGGTATAAAAATCAACTAACCAGCACCAATTGTTGATAACAACAAAAACAAAAAAGAGATAGTTATGAAATCAAATAGAACAACTCCCAAGGCAGCTGTTGAGCAAGGGCACTTCACGGTCCTGAGTTTCCTCTTGGGGGTGGCACTGGTCCTCTATTGAGGTTTGCCCGGGGACCAGGTGCAGGCTGAGCTGGGGTTTGCACCTGCACTGTGAGGAAGTAAAGAAAGAACCCTGAGGGCAAGAACCCTGAGTTCAGAGATGTGAAAACCCTATTTTACATAATAAATATTGGACATTTGAGCGATTGCTTAGTTGACCTCTGTGATCCCACCCTCCTCTTTCCCTGATGCTGACTGCCAGGAAGTTTGAACCACATTTGCAGAATAATTACCACAATTAAGGAGACCTTCTTAACCTATATATGGGATCCAGCACAAATAACGTCTCTTTTTTATTACAAAATCTTTTATCACATCATAAGCATGCAATTCTGTAACATAATATCACACTCAAGTACACTATATGACATTTTAGGTGAAGTGTTCAAATTAAAACTATAAATTATTGCACCCATATTATTAGCCTACCAACCACACTCAAGCAGGTGTTACTTCGGCTGGACCCTGTATTTGTACTTTGTTTTTTCTCACTTTTATTTTCTACTCATATGTGCATTTTCTGTGATTCTGGTTTTGCATTTTTATTTATAGCTTTTTAAAACTTAAGAGTCCTTGTACCTCAGAACTGCTAGTGAAAAATAAGGCAGGACATACCAATGAAATCTCTGCACCCATAAAAATAGAAGCATTGAAGAGATTGTAAAGCTTTGCTGGTTTATTTGTGTGTTCTACCTGTTGTTATTTCTCCAGATCTGTCTACTTGGGTACATAACAATCTACATAAGAATTGTTCACCTGGAATTGTCTTGCTTCCCAGGAGACATTCAATGAAAACAGACCTTGTTTCTCTTCAGTAAAAACTCATCTACAGGGTATTTGTCAGTTTTTTTCATGGGCAAGAATCCATACAAGCTACTGATCCTATGTCTGTTATGTGCATTCTCAAGGATCCCTGGTCACCTTGAGGAACAGAAACAATTCTAAGCTCAGACCCCTAAACTGAGAGTTCCAATGACATGTGGTCTGAACTATGGTTCCTTGTCCTCATGAATTTTCATAGGCAGCTCTACACTTGCTTGGTTCTGTTGTTCTGCTAATTCACAGTTGGATATATGATTGAAATTTTTTTTTCTTTTTAAGTCTTGAGGTCCCTAAACTTCATTTCCCCATGTTGTCTGGAGAATATTCACAAAGAGATACAGTTTGAATCTTGTGCTGGATTTTATCTATCCCTTTCGCATTTCCTTTGCTTTTTAGGACCTTACCTAGAAAAGGCATTCTTTTTCAGAGTGATGAACTAAATGGATAGTAGAGATGTGTGAAATACCTTCTTACAAAAATGCCCTTTATCCTTCGGTTTACAGCTCTGGGTTTGCAGTTAGAAGACCTGGGTGTCAGTCCTGGTTTCCATTGGTATTTCCTCTGGGATCTCACACAACACACTGAACTTCTCTGAGCTTCATTCTCCTTGTCTGCAAATGTGAAGAATAATTCTCTTTTGGCCTGATGAAAACAAGTGAAGGAAATTTGTGAAAAGAAGTTGAGGTAATTTATGTGAAAGGTCAAAGGTTTAATCCTCCATCAACCTGAACCATGGACTCTCATGATTGCATACTCAATTTAGGAAGATCTCTTGTCCATTACACCTTATTTTACCACGACCTTATTTTTCCTCATCTTATCCTGAGTTTTCATTTATCTTGTTACCCAGATCTGATTCTATTGTCTACAACTACAATACTTCTTTGTAAATGTTGAATTCCTTTGCCTTTCTCTCCCCTGCAGATGTTTGTGGAAAAGACCCTATTTTTGTAAAAAACAAACAAACAAATGAACAAATCTCTTGTGTACTTTATGCTTACATGTGAGTCAAATAGTCCCAGAGAAAAATTCATACCCTTGCTAACTATTTTTACTTCAAATTACTGATCACAAATCTCAGGTGGACACTCCATCTGTCCCTGTTCTACCTGCTAATGACCTTGCCTCATCTTCTTTAGAGAAAATAGAAATATCAGGCAGGGGGCCTCTCATTTGTCTGCCATAGAGGTTACGAACTTCCTCACATGTCTATTTTGTAAACAGTGCTGGGGTCTATGAATATTATTTATTACTGTGGTTTTATAGGTTGGAGATATCTAATGCATTTGAAATATTTTCTAAAAAAAATCTTCTCAAATTTGACCTTTATTAAACTGTTGTACAGAAAAGAGATTATATTAATCATGGTGTAGTATTGTGAAATGTAGCTTTACTAAAAAGTGTGCTAGAAGCTCATTATACAAAAAAGGAGCTGCTTAAGTCTGTTAGTGTAATGAGCAATTTGACCATTTTGTCATTGAATTTTTTTAGAATCTTTATATTTAGGAGGATAAAGAACAGTCAGATTTAAGCATTATTCACTAGGTTTAAATGGACTATGGGGAATACATAATTCCCTGTGTTTTATTCTGCTTTATTTTTAAGAAGCCCACAATGACCTGTGACAGTGTTGCTAAAGACTCAGATTCCAAATAAATAAGAAAGGTTCCTTTCCCCCTTTGCACCTTTCCTCTTGTAAATCAATAAAAGCCCTATTTGCTCTTTGAGGTTAAGCCATTCAGCTGAGAGGGCATCCTCAACCACTTGTTAAACTTCCTTTATGAAAGGGCCCTTCATAAGCGGCTTCTCTGGGAAGCAGCAAGAAGACAAATTAGCAACTTGAAGAATAAGGTTGTATTTTCACAATCTGTCATATTCTCTTTGATCTTGTTATGGAAAAGGTTTGTCAGATTTCTTTTTCTCCTCTAAGTTATGGCTCAATAATGATCCAAATCTCCATGATGCTGTCATTACTAGGTGTGCTGAAAAGCCATTCTTGAGCTTCTGTTCCACAGTGCCTTGTCTGTTTCCCATCTGTATCCCCCAACCTGTTGGAGTTACAATATAACACCTGAGCACGAAGCCTTGGCAATGCAGGCAGTGTATTCAATGTGGAAGAATGGGGAATAATGTTTTATTCTTTGCCTTTAGTTTGTCCTATAACCTTCCCCCAGATATTCCTATCGAAACATTGATCCTATGAACTTATCCATTAGAGGAAAAAAAGTTTCCATGCTTAAAAGAATTAGGAAATATTTGTACTCTAATCTTACCAAGAAATTCAAAATACAAAGGGCTGAAAGTTCTTCTGGGTGACCTTGAACTTGCTACTTATTTCTCTATGTAGGTAAAGTGAGGATAATAATAACAATTACTTAATTGAGAGGGTCTGACAATTAAGAGTCTTTTATATATGTGTATATATATAAAATATATACACATATATAATGTGTAATATATATGTATAATATATAATGTATAATGTAAAATGTATATATTTTATATATACATAAATATATATTTATATATTTACACACTTAAAGCAGTGCCCAGTACCTAAAACAGCTATTAATTTTAATCTTACTATTTTCCTAAACTTTGAGTTGAGAACACATTATACCACTTAAAAATCTTTAAAAAACCCCAAAACCTGTTATATGATATTAAATATTCCACTAGATGGTGAGTACCTTGCAAAGATTCCACCCTGTTTACTTTTGAATCCCCTATTCCTAACACAGTTCTAGGCACATAGTGGGGGCTTGGTGAATATTTCGTGCACACATGAGTGAGTATTTGTTTAATATTGTCCTACATGTCACCTCTTGTTTCCTGTCATGCTTAGTTCAGATAGTTGGTGTTATGGACTGAAAGTTTGTGCTCACTCCCCCTGTCTAGATTCATATCTTGAAATCTGTACCCTCAATGTGACGGTAGTAGGAAGTGGAGCTCATGGGAGCTGATTAGGTCATGAGAGTAAAACCCTCATGAGTGAGATTAGTGACCTTAAAGTGACCTCACAGAGTCTTCTTGTCCTCTCTTCCTTGTGAGGACACAGCAGGAAAACAGGAAGCAGGCTCTCACTGGACACTGAAACTGTGGCACCAGGGTGCTGGACTTCCCAGCCTCTAGAACTGTAAGAAATGAATCTCTGCTGTTCATAAGCCACCCAGTCAATGGTATTCTGTTATAGGAGCCCAAATGGATGAAGACAGTTGGCTTGTTCCTGTGTTTGGCTGGATGAATATTTACCCATTTTTCACGCTTGGTATTAATACTGTTCAATTGGTTAGTACTTTATAAACTAGTGTTATCTCATTTAATTCCTTAAGTTGAATTTACCATGTTATCAAATAAATAAAAGTGGCAGAGCTGATATTTGAACCCTGAATGGCTCCAAGAATAGGACTTTTCTGCCATCATTCAGAATAGATAGCTATCAGATTTCTGAGGCCAGAAGTGTGTTGGACTTAGGGTTATATCTTAATATTGAATTCTTTCCTTTAAGCCTCTGAAACCTGTTCAGTCGCTTGTGAGATGCAGAATTTGTCTCAATACAGAGGGATATTAATGGAGTTGGTTTCTTTTTTTGGCTATTTAAAACTACTCTTATAACTAAAGTTTTGGGCTCTCTTTCGGTACATATATTTTGAAGGGTTCTAATAAGTTTACATTAATAATATTTGTAATTTGCTTATTTGCTTTGTCTGATTCATTGCAAGATACACACATATGTTTTCAAGAATCCCAAGGAACAAAAGTTTTAGTAAGGAGCCCTCAGAGATTGGCTGGAAACTCTTAAATTGTTTTGCTTTCTCTTTGCTCACTTGAAGATAAATAAGAACTTTCTAGAACCCTCATTTGTGCTTCAGCTGACAACACTTTGTTGTGTATCTCATCTGATACAGATTCCACACCTTGGTGGTGTCTCTTATCAATGGACTCCTCATCTCAAGCATGGGCTATTATTAGCTGTTCTCTCATTGTGAGGTAGAGAAATTTAGTTATATTCTTTGTATATAAAGGTGTTTAAGTCTCATTGCATTTAGATTTCATTTCTACTGAATTAGTCCTAGAAGCATAGTCTTTTTATTCCCCAGTAATCTAAAAACAACACTCTTTCTTCCATCCCTTTTGAAGTTTTGGAATCATAAAGAACATTTCCTTTCTTCTTTACTTTAACTACCTATAATAATAATAATGGCTTTCATCATTGGTCATCTACAGAGACCTTTTTGAATATAATTTTTGTCATAGAGGGAATACTAGGAAATATTTGCATTCCACTTTAGGTTAAAATTTTAGGAAAAAAATAAAGCTTGAAATACACATGGTAGCATTCTTCTGAAGCTGTGCAATACGCCTCTTAAATTACAATTTCAGTTTTGCAAGGGCACAGCAGCAAATTTGAACAATGAAAGAGACCACCCAGCTGGTTCAATTATGTGTATGTGCTACCAGACCACGAAACACCTAAAAGATCAATTGAATTCCTTTTGTAATTCCACCTAGAGTTCTGAATTTGATGGGTGACATTGAAAATGCAGGATCAGTACCAGTAGTAAATGGGATCAAGTGAAATAATGGGCAGGAAAGAGCTTTCAGATAAAGTACTATGCATTTTTAGATGCTACTGTAAGTCAACTATTGTTACAGAAAACGTGGAAAGATGTTGAGAGTATGGCTTTTGTAGTCTTTCAGTTACCATCAAGGCAACTGAGAATTTCATCGATAAGTCTTTGGAAGTGTGTACCTGAGAAAGGCTAGGTTGGACTCAATAAAAACAGACTATTTGTCTAGTTGCATTCTACATAAATATTAGCCCATTGGTTTGTAGTTTGCTCTTCATCTTGATTTAGCACTTCTAAATCTTCTTATTCGTAAGTCCTAGGTGCTCTAAAACTGAATACAACAAAATTTATGTTATATTTTATGTATATGTCAAGTTTTCCTTTATCCAAGCACTTCTTGATTGTATTATCTACTGTGAAATTGTCAGATCCCCTGACAACAGTGTGGTGTTCTACAATTCAAATCAATGTTGACACTATCTACCTGGAGCCATAATCTGACCCCACAAAATAAAAGACTTAGTGCTACAACACTCCTCCCATTTCAGAGACCATTCACAAGTCCAGGGCCAACTATATTTTTGACCAACAGGCTATATATTAGGGGTTCCCACCACCCCATCTTCAGTTTGGTAATTTGCTAGAATGGCACACAGGACTCAAGAAGACACTTTACTGATGTGTAATGCTTTATAATAAAGGATATAAATCAGGAACAGCCACATAGAAGAGATGCATAAGGCAAGGTGTGGGGACACAGCAGGAATTTCATATGCCTTCCTGGGTGTGTTCCTCTCCCAGCACTAGTGTGTTTGCCAACCTGAAAGCTCTCCAAATCTCATATCTCAAGAGTTTTTATAAGTCTCTAGCCTCTTTCCTTTCCACAGAGGTCATTGGGTGGAGCTGAAATTTCCAACTCTCTAATAATTTTCTCTTTCTGGCTTCCAGCCTCAGAATGAGAACTAATGGTTTCTACTCTGAGTTACAGTGTTAGAATGAACTCAGCTGTAAACCAAAGGGGTCTCCTTATGAATAACAAAGACACTGGGGAAATTCCCAGGGTTTTAGGAGCTCCATGTCAGAAAGGAGGGACAAGGAACAAATATTTCTCATATCACAAGTGCTGTGTTATTTTTAATAAACTTTTTAATTTTTAGAACAGATTTATTTTCACAGCAAAATTGAGTAGAAAGGAAAGGGCAGTATTCTGTACAACCCCACCCCCACCCCCCGCTGCCCCCTATAGTTCCCACGATCATGTGCCACAATGCATATTTGTTTTAATTGGTGAACCTACATTGTTATCAACCGAGGTCCATAGTTTATATTAAGGCTCACTCTTGATGTACAGTCTGTGGATTTGGACAAATGTATTACAATATTGAAGGGATTCAGAGTATGATTATTTTAAACTGAAGGCAATTTTAAAAGAAGCAGACTTGGAACCAACTCTAGCCTCTCCCCTCTGAGCTAGGAAGGGCAAGATAATTCTTGATCATTGGCAACAACTCAAGACTGTCCTCAGGAATGGAACAGGAGGAACCTATATAACACATCATACTAACAAGACCTTACCTTTCATTTGTTTCTCCATATATTTACCTTCTCAGTTTGCTACCCTTTGAAGCCTAAAAATCTTTTCCTTCCTACATTTTGTCACTTCTTTACAAATATATTGTCCTTTGTTCAGATAATATATATAAGCCCTACCTTCTAAGTACCTCTTTGAGTTGCTCATGTCTGAGTTCTTCTGTGTATATGAGCGATACATGCATTAATAAATTTCTGTTTGGTTTTCCCTTGCTGATTTGTCATTTTCCATGTAATTTGCATGGCCCCAGCTGGGGAGCCCAAGAGTTAAAAAAAAAAAAAAAAAAAAAAGAGCCTTTTTTTCTCCTACAACAGCACATTTCCAATAGTTTCAATGCCCTAAAAATCCCCTGTCATACATTATTTGTCATTTGCTTGGTCTTTTAATACCTTATTTTAGTCTACATCATGGTCAAGCCAAGCAGAACCCATTTGGACCTCGCATATACCATAAATGAAGGAAAAGCAGTTTTCAAAGGTGCCCAATAAACCCATGACCAGTTCCCATGGGAGACACACTCTCACTCTGAAAAACCTTTGTGAATAGATTCTCATGCTATGAGGTGAGTCTATCCAAGTATATGAGGCACCTCAGATTACTTGAAATGACATTAAGCCAAAAGCTTATTACATGAAGTGTAATAATTATTGAAACCTAGAAAGGAGGTGTAGCCCCAATAAGACTTGTTCAGAAGATCCTTCATTTCAAAGGGCAAACACTGGTACTCCAAAAAGCAGACATAGAATCACTGGCAGCTGGCAAGGCCCTGGGCACCGGCTCACTTCCTGTCTACGTATCTGTAAGGGCATCCCCAGAACATCTCTAAGATGGGTTACTTCTCTGCAGCATTGATGGTAGAACAACACCTTATCAACTGCAGAAAACAGAACCTTGAGTTAGAAATTTAATCAAACATTTGGTATCCCCAATTAGGATTACAAGCTGTTTTATTTCATTCTTTAATGGTATTTCAAAAGGGCACAAAGTTTTGCTTTACCATCAGAGAATAAATTATTCAATACAGAGGACTCTATACTACTAATACTGTATCAAGTTAAAAATGTTTTTGAAATAGCCTGTCTGTAAGAATCCGCTCTCTCAGGCCAGCATTTAATGATCCAGCAACTCGCACTGGATATCATAATTCACAGGCTCTAGAATTGTCCAGAGATCTTAAAAGTTCACAAAATGAAAGGAAAACCTACAAGACCTTTGTGGAAGGTGCTCAGAAATACCAAACTGATTCTTATTTTAGATAATAAAAGGAGCACTCCATATTTAAAGAACTCAGAGATAATAAGAACAATTTGTTGCTATTTTTATAAGAAGAACCCTATGCGGTAGTATATGGTCTTCCAAGAGGAAAATAAAGATATACAAAGAAGTAAATATATAACTCTTGGGGGCATCTTTGTCACACACATACATACCTGTTGTGCATTATTGCTGCGATATCTGCATGTGAGGACATGGCTGGCGAGGACAGAGCCGGGGCTCCGCATCCCTCTGCACCTTCTGCGACACCTGGCAGGGCCTTTCTGCCCGCGAGGGGCTGTAAGCGCCCAGCCAGGCTGCTGAGTTCTGAGTTCTCTTGTGCCATCAGAGAGTGCTTACAGAACAAAGGCTCGGAGCACCACCTTCTCTAAGAGGATTTAGAGAGAAGTCTCTGGAGGAAGTCTGTATTTCTAGAAAGAAATGTAACTTCAAAGCCACCTTGTAGCTGGAAAGCCCCCAATTCATTAATAAAAAGAGGAGGGAGGAGAGGACCTTTATAAATGTCAGAAGAACTAAAGGTAAAAGTCCTGGGTAGAGCGTTTGCTGATCATCAGTTTTCTTCATACACCACTGTATTAACACTGGCCTGAACTTTCAAGCTATCTTCACCTGTAGTTTTAATGTTTAAATACTTCACTTTGGGATACAGATTTTTTCATGGTAATTGCAATTTTGCTTCATTATTTGTGTATAGTCTTCAATTTCTGTCATATGCACCTTTTTATTCATGTCTCAATATAGAATTATCCATTTTCTGTTAAAAACCAGAAATATCACTTCCATGCTATAATTGGCATAATAGAGTTCCACTTTGCATCTGTTGGCACAATATGCTACTATTATAGCATAGCCCCCATATTACAGGCTGTGCCATAAACATACAACTTGAGCTTCTGTGTTACGAACAAAATTCTGTCCCTCCAAAATGAGTATGTCTAAGCCTTAACCTGAATGTGACTGTACTTGGACAGAGGGCCTTTAGGAAGATAATTAAGATTGAAGGAGGTTTTATAAGGGTGGCCCCTCATCCAATAGACGCAGTGTCCTTGTAAGAAAATGGAGAAATACCAGGAGTGTGTGTGCAGAGAGGGAGGGCGATGTGAAGGCACAGTAAGGCGGTGGCTATGAGGGAGCCACGAAGAGGGACGTGAAGAGGCGCCAACCCTTCTAGCGCTTTGGCCTTGGACAGCCAACCTCCAGAAGTGTACAAAATAAATTTCCGTTGTTTAAGCCGCCCAATGTCAGCCATTTTCCTACAGTAGCCCTAGGAAACAGTTACATCCTGTATTTTAGGAGATTAGTTACAGGAAGTTTCTCAACAGTGGAAGATCCTTCTTTTGGCTCAAGCCTTAACTAAGAAGACATTCTTTTTAGCAAGTAGGAAAGAATTCAGTCTTCCTTATCCCTTCCTCAAATGCAGAACCCAGAGAGGACAGAACATGACAGTGTGAGAAAAGAAATTCCAGCCTGACTAAGACACAGATAATTGTTGGTCATATCTATCCATGGTTTCCAGCTTTCCAGGATGTCCTCATGAGGAACTAATAGAAAATTTGCCACTGAAAAAAACCATTTATTGTTTGCGGTAGGTAATTCTGCTTAAACTCTCTATGTAGTAAAATAAACCTACTTTCAAATTCTACAAAATGAGTTTGGTTATTCTAAAAAAGCCGCTTTTATTATATTTATAAAATCATTGGTTAAAAAATCATAGGATGTTCTTTTGGGTAGATGTCTGGATTAGGTGGGCATTACCGAAATATTATATTCAGTATTACGGTATCTAAATTCATAGTAGAATAAATACAAAATATAAAAAAAAATTCAAACTTATTAGATGTCAACTGAAAATTTACTCTACCAAGATATGTACTATTTTACCAATCAGGCTGACAAAGAGGGAAAAAAGAAGGCTCACTTTTGTTCTAGATCTAGAACAAGAATTCACATATACAGTTCAGTGGACTATGATTTGCAGAGTGATTTGTCACTAGGCACTTAAACATTTGAAATGCCTACTCATTGACTCTAGTTTTAAGAAAATTGACATTAAAGGAGTTAAGATCTAAACTGTTTCCATACTCAATATTCCCAAGTCCTAGAGTTCTCTTGGTTACATTCTCTTCAATATTCAGTCACCATTCCCATTCCATGTTCTCCAGTGCCCCCCCTTTCCCCATGTGTCTGAGGGTCCCAGAGGGCTATTTCTGCTGGTTGCCCTTCACTCAGATTTCCTGCCTTCGCTTCATTTTGAGGTTCAGACCTGGTACTGCTCACCTTTTGTCTCTCCACGTTTCCTTATCATTTAGGTACCTTAGTCCTTCTTTCTCCTAAGATCACATGGCCACTCACAGTGTAGTAGATTTTTACTGAGGATAGCAGGAGACAAAGGAAAATCACAACGCAATACAATAGGGATGACAATACATGCAGTGAGCCTTCCCTATCTGTTGTCTGTCCCTGGTCTGAGGACACTGTCACTGGCCAGGCTTATTCCCTACCGGGTCCTGCTGGGCCAGCATACCGCCACTTTCCCAGGTTCTCTCCTTTCCTCTTGGAAACCTCTGTTTCCTCTTCAGCCGAAAGCCACTGACTGTCCCCCAAATCCTCCTCCTCCAGGCAGGGCCACTTCCCTTCCTCAAGTGATACTAGACACCAGGCTAACCTTTGCATGGTGAAAACTTAACAAAATATTTTCTAACCAAATGTCTGAATTTGCACCTATGAATCCCCGCTCTTAGCAGCAAATTTTTAAAAAGGCAGAAAAACACACACCTATGTATACAAACATACATATATGATTACATTTTAATGGGGAAAGGAAAAATGCAGCAAGGACAGAGGGAATAGAAAGTGAAAATAACACCAGCAAACTGAATTTGAAAATTGAAAGGCTTTTGTAACAAAAACAGAAACCTTGATATCTCATTTACTCATTTATGTAAAATTACATGTGACTGTGCATGAAGCGGTGTATGATGAGCAAACTTCATGGTGGCTACCTCAGAGAGATAAGATTCTGTGATTTTTAATACACAAATGTCTTCTAATTATATATTATTATATGTGACTTATTTACAAGGGCACTGCATTATTTATATAATCAGAAAATAATCTAGTTTTATTTTTTATGATGAAAAATAGTTTGCCTGTTTTTTTTCTGAATAGGATCATATTTAGGTAAGGCTATCACTTCTCTCCTGATACGGGGATTAACCAGGCTAGCAGAGTGGCATTAATATGTATTTCTTCTTTTTCCAGAGCAGGACTTGTATGTGGTCTCTATGGGTGTCTACCAATTGCTGTCTGGTAGAATATAAACGTAAATATGCATACATTTAGATGTGTATCATTGCATTATTACACATAAGAGGGTAAGCAACAGCTCCTACAGAATCTAACTATACAAAAACTGCCTTCAGTCTAGTAGGCATTAGAATTGCACGTTACCCTGCAAGAGATGGGTTCCTGAAAGCATCCATCTACATACACGGTTTGCATTATGCAGATGTGTGCGATACACCTGCACGGTCCTGTATACATTTTCTAAAAGAAAACTAAACAGTTTGGAAATAACAGGGTGTGAATAGTGTGAGGTTGGGCACGGAGGTCACTGTGGGCAATGGCTTTTGTGCCAAGTGGGTGGTGCAGAAATGAAGCAAGGTGACAGGGTGCAGCCCTTTAGAAGGTGACAATAACAACAACAGGGTGTACACCCCAGGTATCATGGTCAACACCAACCTCAGTTCAGGAGGTACGTGTGTCCCTAGCAGTCCTTCTGTGTAGAGCTCACTTTTCATCATCTGGTGGGAGCAGAATCTGTAGAGTGATTTAATTCTGCTTATCGGGCTGTTCTTTCCATTGTATTTTGGGAAATCTGTAAATGGTACAGGTCAGAACGGTGGACCATCTTTGCCTACTGACTGTTGGTTTTTAGAAGTCTCTTAGCCTTAGGCAGGTACACCTCTAAACTTACAGCAGAAAAGCAGAATCAAGTGTTACCCTCAGCCTCAGGGGAACTTTATAGAAGGAGCACTTCAAAGTTACTTAATTATGATTAGGCTCATTATATTGAGAAGTAAAGAATGTTCAAAACAGTAAAATCCTATAAAAGGAAGTCTATATCTTTTCTAACTAAAGAATCAGGAATTTAGAGAAGAAATAAAAACCATATGTCACAATAAGTATGCACGACCTCACTTTAATCGGAGGTAATTTTAATGTATTTTTCTATTTCAAATATCCTTCAGATATTGTGGTCTACTTGGTGGCTGTACTAGCTTTCTATCGCTGCAGTTACTTAGTGGCTTAAAATAACTCATATATATTATCTTACAGTTTTGGAGGTCAGAAATCTGGCATCACCTTGCTGGCTAAGTTCAAGGTGTTGGCAGGGCTGCATTCCTTCTGGAAGTTCTAGAGGAAAACCAGTTTCCAGTTACTAGAAGCTGCCCACATTCCTTGGCTCAAGAAGCCCCTTCTTCATCTGTAAAGCCAGCAATATTCCATCTCTTTGATCCTTCTCCTTTAGAAATCACCCTCTGATCACAACCAGGCAAGATTCTCTGCTTCTAAGAACCCACGTGATTGCATTGGACCCAACCAGATAGTACAAGAGAATCTCCCTATCTCAAGGTCCTTAACTCAATCACAGCTGGAAAGTCCCTTTAGCCACGTAGGGTAACATATTGCTAGGTCTCAGGGATTAGGACACGGGCATCTTTGGGGGTTATTTTTCTGACTACCACCCTGACTGAGAACTGTGATGTTATAATACAGAATAACAACACAAACATTTGCACAGAGATGTTCCAGTCTTATGACATTTCATTCCTAATATCAATGCCTGTGTATTTTCTTAAAAATAAACCTTTGAAAAATGGTGCTCTATCATGTTATGATGTCACAGCCACAAGAATAACTTTAAAGAGTGACCACTTGTCACATAATAGTACCTCCAGTCATACTGCTGCATTAATTACCTGAGGGTGGGCTTCTATCTTTCATGTAGATAATACTTAGAACAGAAGATATCTAAGTATGAAGCAACAATTTGTCCAAGATTAAAGCAGTTAGCAAACATTAATTCGTGAGGATCAAGTAAAAGGAAGTAATTTGTGATGGGACAAATTATACTGAAATCGGGAAATCTAATATGTAAGATTCTTTATTTCCTTTTCCATGTGCAGAGCAGCTTTGTATCACTAACTCCTCTGTAAGTGAGGAGTTAGCTAATGAACTGTCTCCTTAAACATTGTGTACTTAGTTTTCTGGTTTAAAAAATTAGTATCGTTAAAACATTTTAAGTAAAAGAGTTTTCTTTTTGTAAATTTCATTGCATTTGGTGAATAAAAGCAAATTGCATATTTATTTCTTTGTTGGCTTGAAATTCCAGTTCTGATACTCAAGTTCACTTCTGCAGAATATTAAGTATAAGATAGAGAGCCAGGAATCAGGATTCCATGATACTAGCAAAAGAGAGATTCCTAAAATATGAAGAATATATGATATTTGTACAGTTGGCCCTCCATATCTATAATTTCACATCCGCGAATCCAACTAACTGCAGACAGAAAAACATTCAGAAAAAAAATCTCAGAAAGTTTCAAAAAGCAAAATTTGAATTGGTCACACACCGAGCACTGTGCTGAATCAACAAGAATGAAGTGACGTGTGGGCATAGGCTGTTGCAGCTGATGTGCAAATGCATCACCGTTTTATATAAGGGACTTGGACATCCGTGGATTTTGGTATCTGTGGAGGTTCTCTGGAACCGATTTCCCACTGATATGGAAGGACAACAGCATATAAAAATTTTCTGTTATTAATGTTTTTATTTGGGATTTAAAAAATGTTTCATTTTTAACTAATTTCTAGTGAAGTACAGTGGACACTTTAATTGCTTTCCTGGCAGACGTTTCCCCTTTCCTCCTTCCTACTAGGGAGGACCCCAGCTGTTCTGATTGTATGGGCACGCTGCCCCTCACCCAACCCTTGACTCAAGTGATTGGTTTAAGCAGATCGATATGATTCCCTGCCACTGCCTGAGGGATTGGCATACCCATGAGCATGTGTGCTGGAGTTTGTGTATGGCGTTTTCTGCTGGGGACTTTAGTTCATGGTTTGGGAACCCTTTCTGTTAGATGACATTGGATGTAGATGTCAGTCTTAAAACTATAAGAAAAGAATACCTGAGCACAAAGCTAGCTGTTTTGTAAGAGTAATTATGTTACATATTATTTTTTTAATGGTTGCTCTGGTGCACACAGGGAATATCAGCATGGAGAGGCACGTGAAAGTGAAAAAGTTTTCTCTGTACTTCTGGGTCCTAGAAGAAGGAGGCTGGCACATGCAGAAGCCCTCCAAGGGTTTTCTTAAGCTTAATGCAGGGAGAGAGAACCACATCACCCATGGACAGAAGGCTTGTTGATCTGTAGGAAGGACAGATGTCGGTTAATTCCAATGTACTAGGATCAATAAGAAGGGGCCATCACAGGAGGAAATTGGGATGTCTTCATGAGGAGTATCACCTGGCCACATTTGTTTAAAGCAGGTTGGGGTGGGGCTGATTCAGAGAAACTGGGTAAAGGGTCAAAGAGAAGTGGACAGGGGAGAGGCACTGAGGCAAGAAACGTTTTACCTTTACACAACACTAGCTAAATAAAAGCTGAAAGCTGTTGCTGAAAGAATTGCAAAACCTTAAAGGTGAAATCCTGACAAACAGAGCAAGAGCCTTAATTACCTCTGGAATTTTCAAGTTATAAGAGCTTCATGTTCCTTGTTTTTCAAGACATTGTCTGTTATGCATTCTGTTATTTTCAACCAAAATCAATTGAAACGATGCTTCAAGCACAAGTAAATACATTCTCTTTTCAATAAATACAGATACATCTAAACTGACTGACACTTTTAGTCCCAGGAAGTATACAAATAAAACTGCCAATAATTTTAATATTAACTCAGTTGTTGTTAAGATCTAAAAACAGCAGTTGAAAATGTACTGATAGTATTATTTTTCTTAATTTAGGCAGATCCACAGAATTAGATTAACCATAATCATTGGTTCATAACTTTTGCATAGTTCTATTGTTAAAAAAGGATCAACGGAGTAACTTTGTTTTAAAGATGAGCACTTTTTAAGGTCTTATTTAAGAAACCTTTTGTTAATATAGAATCATAAAATATTCACCTATATGTTCTTCTAAAATCGTTAAAATTCTTCAGACATGTCTTTTATCATCTGGAATAGTTTTGTGTAGTGTATAATATAGGGATGTTTTTAATCTTTTAAACATTTTTTCATACAGATAAAATCCCCTAGCAATCTGCATGACACCTGTATTTATACATCAGTGTTTATGCATGACCTCTTTTCTGTTCTCTTGGTGTCTGCCAATCGTCTTCTCCTGCCTGACACTTTACCATCTTTTTTTTCCCTACAGCTTTATAAAGATATTGATATGTAACATTTGTAGATTTAAGACATACAATGTGATGATGTGACATGCCATCTTAGTTATTGCAATTTATCATTAATCTAGGTCAGAAATTTTTATCCTTTTTTTTAAAAAGATTTGATTTATTTATTTTTAGACTGAGGGGGAGGGAGCAAGAGAAAGAAACATCAGTATGTGGTTGCCTCTTATATGCCCCCTACTGGGGACCTGGCCTGCAACCCAGACATGTGCCCTGACTGGGAATCAAACCAGCAACCCTTTGATTTGCAGGCTGGTGCTCAATCCACTGAGCCACACCAGCCAAGGGTTAACCTTTTTCATCTCAATGCACACAAGTTAATTACTAAAATTCTGCAGCGCACCAACAATATATTACATTTACCAATCTGACAATATTAGGCATAATTTCACTTCATTCACACCAGGCAGCTTTTGTTGTACTGGTTGTTGTTGTTTTTTACCTGACAATCTAAAGGAAAAGAGGTCAGTGCCCCTGACTGAATAGTCAGGTATTACATGTTTTAAAAATCTGTGCAGCACATTGGTTGAAAATTGCTGATCTAGGTATCCAGATTTTACAGTTATTACAGTTTATCATTAATCTAGGTATCTAGGAAGAGAGAATTTCCACCTCCTCACTCCTCCCCAAGAGCACTTTGGTTATTTTCAGTCCTTTTTCATTAAAAATATTTGAATGAGTTTGTCAAATTTTATGCAGTTTTTTCTACTTTTGATTATGGTTACATTGCATCTACAGATCAGTTTGAGAAGAATTAGTATCATTTAGACATTGACATTTTTATTCATGAACACAGTCTATTCATTTATTTAGGAGAGATGTTATTATAACTTTCTCCAGTTTCTAAAGTTAATTCTCTCATTTTCTCTGTAAACTCCTTTAAATTAGTGGTTCTCAATGTTGGGCGTCTCTAGAAATTACTGAAGTTGCAAAACTAATTGAGCCTGAGCCCCACCCCAGAGCAGTCGAATCTCTGTCTTTGGAAGTGGGGCTGTAGCTTTGGCATTTTAAAAAACTCTCCTTGGTTTTTCTCCTGTGCAGTTTGGAGTGAAAAACACTTTTAAAAAATAGTTCTAGTTAGTAAATTATGTGTTTGTATTTGCTAAAGCCCAATGTTCTGTGTGATCTTAATGAAATCTTATGTGGAACTCCTACAGGAGAGAGAAGCTGCCACTGGTTAATGTTGCATCAAGCAGCTTTTCTCTTTCGAGACCAAATCCTTTCTGCTTATGCCAGTGACTTCAAGAGGAGGGAGGTGATGCATTCGCTGCTTCCCCAGTTGTCATGGGGGAATGTGCTATTGGTGTCATTTCAAGAGTGAAGGAAAGTGGGGATTAGTTGAGGATTGAGGAATGTCTTTCTTAAATATAGAAGGAAAGGAACTAACCATAAAGGAAACTATTGATATATTTGGCTATGACTAAAACAAAGAATAAACTTTTTTAATGAAAATATTGTAATGTATAATAGTACATTATTCGTTAATTTGGAAAACAAAGAAATAATAGTTTAACATACAGACAACTTTTTCATATCTGTATGAAACTGATGAACAATCTAAAATAGGCAAAATATGTATGTAGACAAAAGAGCTACAAATGACCAATAAAAGGTGGGTATCCAGTGGGTCAATGTCTCTGTAGCAAAGAAAAGCATGCAATATAAAGTATGCTTCATCTGTGAAAACATTCTGTGCTGATAAGGGTGATGTGATAGAAAACTTTTAAACACAAATCATGGGAATATAAGTTGAAATGATCTGCTTCAGACACTATATATCGAAATATTTCC
Source organism: Pteronotus mesoamericanus (assembly GCF_021234165.1). Classification (NCBI taxonomy): domain Eukaryota; kingdom Metazoa; phylum Chordata; class Mammalia; order Chiroptera; family Mormoopidae; genus Pteronotus; species Pteronotus mesoamericanus. Next base: position 6,744,064 of record NW_026555277.1, read on the forward strand.
CCTACTTGGAATTTATTAAAAATGGAAAAAAAATAATTTAAACATATGTTAACAGGACATTATTCAAATATATTATAGCACATTCCTACAGTGTTTTTTTTTTCTTTCAATGAAAATTGCAGAAAATTAAAAAGTAACACAGTGCACTGTATTTCCTGGAGCCGCTATAACAAAGGACCACAGACTGTGAGGCTTAAACAATATAAATTTATTTTCTCGTCATTCTGGAGGCTAGAAGTTTGAGATCATAGCCCGCACAGGTTCGGTGTTGTCTGAGGTCTCTCTCCTGGCTTGGATGGTCTTCACTCTGTGCCTTCACTGCCTCCCCTCTGGACCTACATCCAGTTTGGATTAGGGCCCACCCTATTAGTCTTATTGTCACATATTTGCCTTTTTAAAGGTTCTTACTCCAAAGAAAGTCACAATATGAATTAACCGGGGGTTACGATTTCAACATATATATGTTGGAGGCACACAATTGAGATCATAACAATTGCCCACCTTCTCTTCCTCATAGGATGTCAAATTTTTGTCTAGGTTCAGCCAATCAGATTCTTTCCCTCTCAAATTTGAATAGGGAACTAGTTTCATGAAGAAGTGCAGACAGTAAGAAATTCTTCTGGCAGAGATACAAGGTAACACTGGAAGCAACAGCCAATTTCTGAGTCAATAGGGTTGTGATGCTGGGTGAAAAGCTGCAACAGCCAGAGTAAAGGGGAGGAGCAGCTATGTCCTCACCAGACAAGTTCTTCCTCTTCCATAGTTTGTGCCATTTTATGAGTCTGCATCTCCAGTCTTCTTAGTAATTTTATGAGATGTCCAATATCCTCTCAATAAATTTTTCTCTCCTTAAATCAGTCAGAGTCAGTTTCTATGGCTGACAATCAACAGCCCTGATTCATACATTCACATATGGTGAAATGTTATATGGCCATTAAAATAAGATTTTTAGAATAATTTTAATGGCTTTTGGAAAATATTTATGACATACTATTAAGTAAGAAAGGTGACAATACAGTATAAATACTATGATGTCAGTTTTATTTAAACACTGTGTATATATAACCATAGTTAATAATTGGATGAGAATATAGCAAATATTTATAGTAATTATCTCTGCATAGTGAGATTGTAATCGATTTGTGTTTTCTCCTTTAGACTTGTTGCATTTTACAAATATTCTCTATATATCTTACTTGTATTGTCATGTAATATTTATAAAATGAAAATTCAACGCAGCATGGCTTTCGGGATTCTCCTCATTGGCCCATAAATTTGCCTTTGCTATATTTCTCTGTGCTTCCAAAGAGAGCTTTATGACAGCTCTTATTACTCCTCATGGCTCTAACATGGTCCTCATTACGCTAAATTCACTTGTAACTAAACCAACGTCTCCGTATTTCTGTGACAAACATAATATCTGGCATAGAGCAAACACAAAGCAAATATTTGTTGAATGAAGGAATAAAGCTACTTTAATATCAATTGATAGTTTTTTTTCAGTTGTGTTAAAGCTAGTTTCTTGAATTTCAGTGATGACAAATTCTAAGAGTATTCTTGAGCTTTTATGTCATTTGATTATTTATCTATGGTCAAAGCAATTAATATTACTATTTTAGAGTGCTCGCCATAAAAAAAGTAAGCATATTAAGAATACTTTTTTCTCTTAATGATAAAAAGTGAATGAAGAGATGCAGGAAAACTATTTTAATAAGTTGTGTACACCTAAAATAAGTAATCAATTATATTAGTTACTAACACTCTCATTAACTTATTTAACTAGCAGTACAGACTGGGTAGATTTTATTTTGTTTTCAGTTCTAATGCCAGATTCAAGCTCAGTCCCAGGCCACTGAGTATTGAAGCAAGGTTTCAAGATAATAACATATGATAAAGTATAGTTAGGAACTTAATTTTAAGGATTATAATTTTACTCAAGCTCAGTCCATAATCTTATTCCATAAACCAATTTGTTCAAGCAGGTCAACCAGATTCTTGGTCTGGGTACTCTAGTCTTATGCTCCTGCAAGCCCATCTGCAATGAAACAAGAAGCTTGTTCCAAAATATAAATCAACATACTGCTCTCTTTATCAGGAAAGTCTCATTAAACTTAACAATATATTGAATAAAACACCTTTGAACAGAAGATATAGAGGACCACACGTTCCCAGTTTATACCCAGGGTGCCATTTTCCTGTTTTTGAGAAAGGTTATAATCAGGGTGCCCTGATTCTGACATTTCCCAAGTCTGATTGTTTGATTCCTATTTCTCTAAAAATTGTACTCTTTTCCTTCACTTGCTCAAACAACCAAAATAACTTCAACTAATCAGGTAGGACATGAACACATGATAATGGAGCTTGGAAGAAAGGATTTTGGAATAGTGCTCATAGAGATGGTCATTGGAATCGTAGGCAAATGAACATGAAAGAGAACACTGAGGTGGAAAGCCCAGTGATGATAAAAAATAAACCTCTGAAATGCAGAATCAACTCATGCATGGCGATAGAATTGAAAGAGGCATAATCAGAAGGACCTAGAAAGAGATATCAGAGAGTAAGGAAGAGCCAAGAAGGTACGTGGCATAAAATCCTAGGGAGAAAATTGTTTAACAGATGAAATACTGGTCTGCAGGGTCTGCTTCAGTAAGGATGGGCTACATGTGGTTAGCAATAAATTCAAGTCCTTTAGTGACTTAACATATTAGAAGTTTATTTATTTTTTGCTCACATAACAGTCCAAGAGAGATGGTCTTGGTTGCTGGGTCACTAAGGGAAAAATATTCCTTCTATGGCATGGCACGAGACCCCAAAGGATCTTACTGTTACTGGTTGAGAGACGGGGATAGAAAATTTTGAAAAAATCCTTGATATGAAAGAGACTTATGTACCGCTTATATTCCATCAGAAATAACTAGCCACAGACAAATATAAATACAATAGTCAGGCAGCCTCTTCCTAGCAAACAACTTTGTAATGGGAGGGATAAACATGTTTTGGTAGACAGTTGGCTTCTCTTCCTCAGTGTCTGATGCCCAAGCGAGGCTTAAAAAATGAGATCTGAGAAATATTTTGGCTGAATTTGGTGATTTCAAGTCATTTGGTGATCTTCAGTAGAGTGAGAAGGTCTGTAGCCATATGTTCCCTGTTAAAAGAACAATGGATGTTTGAAGGGGTGCAGCTAGAAAGGGTAGACAATTAAATAGCTCAGCAGAGCAAGGGCAGTAAAAGAAAAAATATTAGCATGAAGGGGTGGAAGAAGAGAAGGAAATGTTATTTCTACAATTAAGTTGTTCTGAGCATGTACACAAGTAAAACAAACTGGAAATGAGCTAAGAGCAGCAAGAGGGGCTAGAGAACACAGGTGCAGGGATTAGCAATGGACAGGAAGAGGTCAAGTTTTCTGGGGAAACTAGAGATTAAAAACGAGGATGGACACCCATGGCGTGTCAGCAGAGGAAGACACAGAGAGTTTACTGTTGAGTCCTGTCTGGAAATGCAGGAAGAAAGGCCATCTGCTTAGGCTGAGAGACAGGAATTTAGGGTCAGGTTTCAAGTGAGTGTAAAAACTATGGAATCTCCAGTGCAGACCAGGAGAGACTGTCAGGAGATAAGTAAGGAGAGGAGAGCACAGAGCTGGGGTCAGAGATTTACTGATGTCCCAATCAAACAACAGAGTCCTGGGTTATGTTTTCCTGTTCTTATAAGTAACTTTCCATTCTCCTGTTTTTGAGAAAGGTTTCTTTTTTTTGTTTTTTTGTTTCTTAAAGGATCAATTAGGCTAGGCGCAACCTAAAAGATCAAACCAATAAACTATATAAATAGACTAGAAAAACAATTCCTTTTTTTTGGTACTGTAGGTTGGCAAAAAAAAAAAAAAAACAAAAACCACAGCAAAGAGAATGTGAAAGAAAAGGTCATATAAAATTTTTAAAATACAAAAATCGAGGGTGTTATTTTTACTTACTATTTTATATTTCAAATGGCTTCTGGGTAATGATCATTGTAAATGTTTGTTCCCAAGCAGAGGTATGAATTCTGTGTGGGTGTTAATACCATTTAAAAACTGGAATTACTTAAGATGAATTATTGATGCAGAGGGTGGCAGCTATTTTTTTTCTTTCTGATATGAGCATAAATGCCAATAACATTCTTAGGAAAGAATGAAGTAATTTTTACTTAGTTAAATGGCAATGCTTTCAATTTTATGATTTTTCTTAGCTGGCAGGTTATTTTGCAAAGTATACTTAAGAATTTTTTTTCTTTCCCTCTTCCTAGGAAACCCTAACGCTACCCATTGCCAAAGACTCCTACTCATTTAAACAGAATTCTCAAACTAAGTCTTTCTCTAGGCCACGCAGAAGCCAGCTCTCTCCCTCAGAAGGCACTTTATAACCCGTTAAAATGGCCTTAGCATGAGCCAAATTTTAAAGGGGAAAAAAACCCTAATTCTAACCTCCTACTGTCAGCCTTTAGTTGAAATATTTGTTGACCAGTTAGGTATAGAAATAATTATTTATATACACATATGCATGCATACATACGCAAACACTCAAATATGTGTCTTTATTTAGCTTTTTTAACCACCTTTTATTTCATCATATCAACTTCAAATAAGAATATGTGCCTATGAGAAAATTTAAAAGGTGTATTTTAATATCAGGACATATTTTTAAATAAAAACTCAAAAACATTTACTATACTAGAGTTATTTTTAAAATAGTACATTAAAAATCTTTTAATATCCCTAACCATTAATCTGCGTATTTTATGTGAAATAAATAAAATTGCATTTGCACTGGAGAATAGGAAATGTAAATGGAACTTAAAATTGAATTTGATTCTCATTGGTTCTAGAATTCTAATATATAAGAATTATTTTTGAAGAAGAAAGTTTATGAAAACATTTTAAAGTATTCAAGAGTTAAGCTTCAATAAATGTTCTTATTGTTTCCATAAAACAGAATAGCAAACTGGGTTCATTTTATTACATTGAGTCAGAAATGACTATATATGGTATGTCTGTCTGTGTATGTATATGCATATACATATGTATTACATTGTTAAAATTGGTTAAATTTCCATAAGCAATAAATGATCCTAAAATACCACAATATAATGAAATTACTACAAGTTGGTTTATTACATTTTATTTCTTGTATAACTGATTTTTTTAAAGCTAAAGAAAAAAATTTACCAAATGTTTATAGACAGATGGCTTAAACTTAATCAGATTAAATATCAACATGGAAATCAATTCAAGGTTTGAAAATTCCAAGAATGCTTTAAAAAACCTATAACAAGGCAACTTCATAAGACAGAGTTAGGCAGAGCACTCATATTTCATCTGCTGGATTTATTCAGCAATTGACTTGTTAAGTGTCCCTTAAATAAGCTGTCGTTATAAATCGTTGCCAAAGTACATTTCTGAAGTTGGTGTAAATGTATTGTTCAACAGTTAGATTTGAAAACTGTAACTAGTTTCTTTTTCTGTAACAACTAGCTTAAGTAAATGATTATCTAGCTTTAAAAAGCAGAATGAATTACAGATTGGTAGCAGCCATCTTTAACTTTGGATTTTTGTAGGATACTGAATAACCACAATTTAGATGGATATTAATTGTTGTTGTGTAGAGCTAGCTTATTATTGTTTTATTAAATCTATATAGATTGTCTTTCTACTTTCTTGTTCATAATTTAACATAAAATCATAAAATCTATTTGTCTTGAAGGGACATTTGCACTCTCAAATTGGTTTGCAGCATTAGTCATAATAGTCAAGATTTGGAAACAACCCAAATGTCCATCAACAGATGAATGCATACTAAAATATAGTATATGCATATAATGAAATAGTGCTCAGCTTTTTTAATGTTTTTCATTCTATGAAGACTTTATTTTATTTAAAATAGTGCTCAGCCTTAAAAAGGAAGGAACTTCTACCATTTACGACAACATGGATGGACCTAGAAGACATTATGCTAAATGAAATAAGCCAATCACATAAGAACAAATATTGCATGATTTGACTTAGGAAAGGCATTTAATATAGTCAAACTCAAAGAAAGAGAGGAGAGAATGGTGCTTGCCAAGGCGGGGAGGAAGGAAGAGGTGGAGTAGCTCAAAGAGTATAAAGTTATATATGATGAATAACTAGAGATGCGCTATAAACTATACAACCTATAGTCAATAACATGATGTTGTACACTTAAGACCATGTTAAGAAGCTAGAGCTCATGCTAAGTGTTCTTTCCAGAGAGGGGGAAAACAGCAAAGAGTCACAAGAAATCCTTTCAAGGTGAGGGAGATATTTGTTATCTTGTTTGTAATAATGGTGTCACAGCTGTTTGAATATGTTCAAACTCATCGAGATATACACATTAAATATATTCAACTTTTTGTATATTAATACAAACAATAAAGTTTAAGAAATCTATTTGTGCAGAGAATAAGCTTTGCTGTCCCCTAGTCTAATAATACCTTTACCATATAGTTGAAGAATGAGAGAGGGCAGGTAAACAACCTGTATGTCGAAGCAAGTGTGCTATCAAGTCTATCTTAATACCTGAGTCACCCAATTTATGATAAAAAGCTCCAAAACTAAACAAAATGTTACTTTTCCTCATGTCCATTTAAAAATATTTTTGTCACACCGTTGCTCTGTAAATTAGATTATGGATTTTTATGTACTTCCTGCCTTCTGCTTGTTCCCCAACCCTTCACTTGTAGATTATTTCAGTAATCAGTAAAAAAAACATCAGAGTTAAGACTTCAAAGGATAGACCTGTGAGCAGATTTTGATAGATGACCTCCAACAAATGCAAGTTTATGTCTGTGCAAAGAAATATCTTAGATATAATTAATATCAAATTGGCCCTACATTTCAACAAAAATAATAAAAACCTGGAAAGAGGTATACCCAGCTGAAGCAAAGTATAAAGTCACCAGGGTAATTCAGGTTCAAACTCTGATTTGGCCTGAATTAACCGGATTGCTCCCTCCAATTTATAGGACTTTAATTGGTACACATAGAATGTGACTCAGAAACTGGGCTCAGGTTTTTAAAGAAATGTGAAGGATTCTCAGGACCACTAGTACATTTTTCTCTTCATTTTTCTCTTCCTAGAGCTCTCTGCAGCCTTTTAAGGCTGTTACAGCTGAATGGTAACTTTTCCCCTTGATACAAAGGGCATCTCTATCCAGAGCCCACCCTTCCCGCTAACTACCCTTCGGGAGCCGTTGAGACTCTATATACTTACACGAGACTAAGTATACTTCTTACTCCATATTTTCATTATTATTTTAAACAAGAAATATAATTTCTATTTTACTTTATTTTTTTTCTCTGGAGGTGAAGGAAGTGATTAATAAATTTATATATGTTAAATAGCTCTCACTTCCTCCCACCCTCTCTTTTACTGAAGTGTATAAGACTCCTGAGATGCCAAAATACCAAACAGTGGACTATACTCATGTTTCACATCTCAGAACTAATCCACTCAGAGACTTATATTTTGTTCTTTATTTTAAAAACTCTGCACACCTATCTGTCATACAATCAGTGGTGAACAACAAAGGCAGGTGCATGAAAAGGACAGTTCTTGTCACAAAAAATGTTACCTCTGACTATTTAAACTTCCATTACTCTGTGTGTGTATTTCCAAATATTTTCGGTTGACAAACAATTTCTATCTTGTAAATTCTAACTTTCAGCTTAAGTAACAGTTCCTTAAGTAACTGTTTTGACCACCTCAACTTCAAAGTAAGAATTTCAAAGAAGAAAATTGCAAAATAACACTTTTGCTTTTTCAAGCCATAAATGCCTATTTAATTCAAACAAAATAAAAACAGTTCCTTTGCTTCTATGAAATGTTCAAATCAATTATATTAATTAGTAATAACAAGGTACTTAATAAGCTCTGAATGTTGTTGTATGCAGATGTTTAAAATCTCCATAGAGTAAATCTCCATAGAGTTTTAAACATCTGCATATAACAAGGTGAATTCTGGCACAGGGCATTGAATGTAAATACTGCTCCTATTATCTATTGTGGTGTAACAAACCACCTCAAGGTTTATCAGCTTTAACAATAAAAATCGCTTATTTTGCTCTTAAATTCACAGTGTGAGTGGGGTTTGGCAGGGAAGACTCTTCTGTTCCACTGGGTGTCAGATGGGGCAGCTTGGCAGGGGGCTGGAGGGTTTACTTCCAGAATAACGGCTACTTGCAGGGATGGCAAGGTAGTTTTGACTGTCAGCTGGGACTGCAGCAGGGGCTGACTGTGGGGAGCCTTAGTTCTCCTCCATAGCAGCCTCTCCAAGTCATGTGGGTTTCTCCCGAGCATGGTGGCTGCATTCCAAGGACAAACATCCTTTACAGAGAGAGCCAGGAGGAAGCTCTATACCCTTAATTACCTGACTTTGGAAATCAAGGGGTGTCATGTTCAGTCCATTGTAGACACTAGAGGCAAGTTACTGAGGCCAGCTAGTAGTCCACCCACATTCAAGAGTTAGGGAATTACATTCAATGTCTTGATGGAAGACCCATCAGGTAATTTGTGGATGTGTGTGGAAACCACCACAGTACAAAACAAGGGATGCTAAAAATAAATGCTAGATGCATTTTGATAATCTAGAAAGAGCAATACTTTCTTGAATTATAATTTTAAAAATATCATTTACTTAACTGCTAGCATGTGCTTTACATACATTGTCAGTAATGATTATAGAAATTCTAAGTATTTTATACTTTACAGGTGAAGAAAGTTACAGTCAATGGGAAATCATAGACAGTAAATCATAGACAGTAAATTTCAAAAGTGATTCTTTCCACTTCCCCGTGCTAGAGGGGTGAGATTTGACTTAGGATTTTGCAGCTAAGTGAAATTTATGTGGCCCAAGAAGAATACATATTTTTTTTTCTTCCTGGAGAATGAGGTAATAAAGGATACAGGATAATTTTCATAAGAACCACTTGGCTGGACCAGTGTATTCATGCTCTCTGTCTTGGCAGCTATTGTTGAGACAGGTGTGGAATGAAGATAGGCTCTTGGTCCTTGTTCTTGGGAGAGCTGGGCAAAGGCTGTGGCAAGAGTCTTTTCGGATAAACTGGTTTTAGTGTATTCTCAGAAGGGTCCAGGATAGTAAAAGTAGTGCTGGGCTGTGGGGGTTGTAGGAAGATTAAAGTCAGGTCAGAAATCCTTCAAGATTAACTAACAGCTTGGCAAGTAAGAATTCACTCAGCTAAGTTGAACTATATATTACAGTCTGCAGAGTTATTAGCCACATGGAATTGGGTGGAACCTATTCTTCGTTAAAGAGCACCTGGGTCTCAATGTGGATGTGTGCAGTCAGGCATAGAAAATATTTTCCGCTGTTTTTCTTTAAGAAGTTGTGGTATACTACTCTCCTGTCTTAAGGAGCTTTATCCATCAACAGAAATGAAGTTTCACTCCTTTACTCAAATATTTTTTCTATATTTTTAAAAAAATACTTTTATAGCACTATAAGCCAGACACAGTGTTATATGCTCTATAAATATTTTGTAAAACTCACAGACATCCATTGTATTTACTTTGCTATAATACTTATGATTACTACAATACGACCATAGGGACTCACAATCAATGTATCAGTGTGCTTTTTACTTTTTTTTTTTTTTTTTTTTGGCTAGGGTGAGGATGAGGGTAAACAGAGGTCAATCTGGGTCCATCTCAGAGGCAGCTGGAGTATAGAAAAAGAAAAAAGAAGCCTTGAATTTGAAAATTGGCATTTTCTTGGAAACTCAGTAACTTCTCTGAGACTTATTTTTATCTCCCTAAAGTTACTGTGAGGATTAGATGAGATAACCTGTAAGGCAGTGTATGAAAAAGTATGCCATGAAACAAAAAGTTACAAAATGTTAAGGGATATTCTGTAAATGAGAAAGGATGATGGGACATGTCCCCCGACTACGGATGGCAGCGCAGGCGAGGAACCGACTGTTAGTCTGAGCTGATGTAGGTGTTCTCTCAGTTCATAGGCCCCTCTTAATCAACAGCCTCTCCTGGGTTGGCTCTTCTCACTTCTGCTGTTGGCTGAACTGATAACTGAAATGTGTATTAAAAATAATAAAACATATATTTTGACTGATAAAGGTAAATATACATGGTCACCTTAGGCCCTACCACTGTTGGCTTAAAAATCATGACTATATTCTTAAACCTAAAAGTTTTCTGATATGTACTTTTTTGCTAATAAACATTTTTTTGTACAAAATACTCTATTTTAAATAGTTGCCTTTACCTTTTTCATCACAGATCTATCCTTATACTTGCACTCTAGTGAAGAGTAGGTAAATGAATTCATTTACTCTTAATCATATTATATACATGCCTTTCTATGATTATATATAAAACCTCTACTAGGACAACAGTATGCATAGATATACATATATATACACACACACACACATGCAGTTATATACTCATATATACTTGTATATGTGTATATATATGTGCATGTATATATACAGAGACTATATGTATTTAATTTAGCATGTATTTTATATTTTACATATATTTAACATAGACATTTATATTTGATTTAACATGTGTTTAATTTGCCTCAATAATTCATTGCCACCTCCATATACTTTTAACCTCAGACTGCAAATATTACAGTAACAAAATAATAAAGTATTATCTGAAAGGCAGAAAAGCTGAACAATATGTTAAATCTTTACCTTTCAAATATTTTAAAATATTTTTAGTACATCACACTTAAATATTTTTAAAAACAAAATTATCTGTCAAACATTTTGCAATGTACATAATTTTTTGTTACAGAAGTTTTTATGTTTCCATAAAAAGTCACACTTGCTTAAAATAGAAAACAACTTGTTTAATCATTGTAAATATAGCCATACTGTAGAGTTGGTTCTTCATTTCTAAAATGAAATTATGTCTATAAATAATTGGGGCTTTTTTTTTTGGTTGTAACAATAATACATAACAAGTAATGTAATAATGATAGTAGTCATAATAATTATAATAACAAAAAAGATAGAAACCATCTATTGAAAACAAATCATTTATTTTTATAAATATACCATTTAATGCTTCCAATAATACACAGGTAAGTCATATTTATACCCATATACAGAAAAAGAGACTGAGGCTCAGAGAGGTGAAGTGACTAACTTGTATTAGAAATGGTGAAGCTGGAAATCAGATCTATGCTTTATTTCCCTATTAAGCCAGGGTGGTGCTTACCAGACAAGAATGAAACTTTCTTGGCTATTTTATGATTATAGATTATTGTTGTCAACCTGGACATTTTTTCAGATTTCCAATTCTTCTTTGTTAATCCTTTGTACTTTGAAGCCATAGTTCACATTATCAAACTTCTTTAGATTACAAAATAATGATACATTTGATCATATTTCTCTTAACATTTAAATCTCATTTTACAAATTAAACACTGGTTTATATTTAACTAGATTATGATTTTTTATACGATGATCATACATATAAACAAAAGATACTTTCTCCCATGAATACACACAGAAAGAACTCAATAAATAATTGGGTGATGAGTGCATGGTCTTTATAAAGGGATGTCCATGTTGACAACCATAGTAACTAATTACTAACAGCAAAGAAATAAAACCATCACCTCAAAACTGAAAAGAAGGACCCCACAATAGGTCAGAGGAAGAAGATGACTCACAGACCTCAGACTCTAGAGGTGTTGGACTACTTTATGCATCAAAGGCTTAAAGACTGTCTACTGGGCTTTCCTTCATTGACATCTATTCTAGGATCAACCTTAAGAGTGTGTAGAGCCCATCTGCGCAAGACTCCAGGTTGCAAAGGGTTTGCTCCACAATCAGACCTGAATTTTTAAAAATAAATAAAGAAAATCAGCAAAATTCTCAGCTCACTCTGCCAGCCCTGTGGCAGCCATGAATATAGCAGCATTTCTTTAATGCCATCTGTCAACCAATTAAAAATAATAATTAAAAATTTAAAAAATGAGAAGCATCATATACTACTTGAGATTTCTAAAGAAAACTCTTTATTGACACACAGTCAGTCACTTTTCCTCTGCATATACTGTGGAAACATGCCAGGCCATGCTTCCCACCACCTTTCCTTCCCTCCTCAAAGCAGGAGGTATGCGGGCATTTCAGGGGGTCAGGTTCAAAAGAGGTGTGTGGGCAGACTGTCAGTGGTTGTTTTTCCACTTATATTTTATTACAGAACTTTGAGAACAAATGACTGTTAAAATTGACATTTCCATAGAAGTTTAGCATTTGTCTTATTCTTCCTAACTACACAATTTCCATTCATGAAGTATGCCTGTAACCACTGTAAACCTAAAATTCAGTGACATAAGAAACAGTGACTGAGATTATTTGAGATGGTGTAGCATCAAGAAGAAATAAAAGTGATCTGCCCTTCAGAAGTCTGGGAACATAATTAGAGTCTGAAATTATAACCATTGACTTACTCTGAGATTATAAATTTTCTTAGTCTTCCCACCTGTAGCAATGGAAATGGCAGTTACTCAGGAAGGTTAGAGGAAAGAACCTTCCAGGTGAACCAGCTAGGCTGTATTCTTTGAAAGAAAGGTGTTGATTGCATTTAAGATGTAACTCTGCATTTAAACTAAGTATGAATAAGCTCTGCGTGGCATGTGGAACCTAGAATGGGTTCAAAATTAGGCCAATGAAAAATTGGGTCTCATTTTTATTGAAAGCTGAGGAATCATCTTCAATTTAAGTTTTAGTGTCATAAATCTGACACATAACTCACACACGGACAATTCCTCTTGGGGTGAAAGGTCAGGCAATTAATCCATTGCATCACCCATCACCTATGTGTGCCAGCTGTTTGGGAGAACTTGAAAAAATGATGGAAAATTCTTAATATTCTTTGACAGTACAATATTTGTACTAGACTCTGCCTATTCCAGAATGATGATTCTCTGTTAGAATGGCCAGTCAATCTTGCTGCATGATGGAAAACAGATGTAAGATTAGGATGCAAAGTAGTTTTCCAGACCCGTGGTCCCAGCATGCTGCACAGTCCAGCCCCAGAGTTAACCAGCCAAGTGCTGACACATGTCTTACAGCAAAATATCCCTCACAGCCACAGTTCAAAGGCCTCGCTACCCTCCAGGGCAATTAATACAGCATCACGTTCAATGGTGCTTGAACCAAATCCATTGAATCCTCAGGGGAAAAATAACGAAGCAATCGCAGAGCTCAGACAAGAGCAGCATGCACTGATGGCTAAAGTTTCAGTCCTTGAAAACGCAGCTTTTCCTGAAAGCACATATAGGGTTACAGACTTGCTCCAAGGGAGTTATGCTCAGATTGTGTAATCTACTTGTAGGACAGTTCTGGTAAGACAGCATCAAAACTGAAGCATGGTTATTTAAGAAGAAAGGAAGGAATGAAGGTAGAAAGGAGAGAAAGAGAGAAGAGAAGAAGGAGGAGGAAGTGAAGGGGAAGAAGAGGGAAGGTGAAGGAGAAGGGAAAAGGAAACGAAGAGGAGGAGGAAAGGAGAAAGGAACTCTATAGATGTTCACTCTGCCATAGTAGAAATTTTCAAGGTTGAGTTATTGGAATAATAGGAAAAGCAAAAATAATTTATTACTTAAATAAAACTGGATGCCACTGTTGGTGTGTACTACCAGAAGTGAAAAAGCTCTTTTCTGAGACGTGCAGTAGCATGGTTTAATTCCATCCAGAGCAGATCAACTCAAGGATGCTTTCCTCAGTTGTCTTTAGCACTCTGTAAAGCTTATTGGATTTTAAAAATGGTAGCAAACATACCATATCAAATAATTTGAAAATAAAATAAAATCTAAACTGAGACAAGGTATTTTGCAAAGCCTTATATTGTATTTTCTTCATGTATATATATAAAGGTGAATGTATGAGGAAAATTCCACATGTGTCTTTACAAAGATAGGTTTTATGTTAGAGAGGTTGAGAGCATGGTCTCTGTAGCCAGAATGTCCCACTGTAAAGTTCTCATCTGTCACTTATTTGCTGTCTTATCTTTGGTCAGTCATCTCACGACTATAGGTTTGGTTCCTCACTGATAAATCAGGGATAATGTCAACGAGGTTGAAATGAGTTACTGCATAGAACGTACAAGGACATGCGTCTTTCCTGTAGTAAACACTACGCAAGTATTAGCTATTTTTATTACCTTGCATAGAATCCCCTCTTCACTTAACACTGGTACATAAGCTTCTTTTCATGCCGATAAATGCACATTCATATCTTCTCTTTGAATGGCCACATAGAATTACATGCATTCTATGGCTATCAGGGTGCACCTTATCATTGCTAAATGAGGTCTATTTTTTTTCTACTATAGACCACACTATAATGGATATCTTTGTAAACACACCTTTGTATGCTGATATATCTTTTGATAAATATCAAGTAGTGGAATTAATGAATTTGATGGCATGCTAAAGACTTTTGATTTGTATTATTGAATTCTACAATTTTCAAAACAATAACGTTTTCATCAATTTTATTTTGGCCAGCAGTATATGAGAGTATCCATTTTCCCACATTTTTGACATCATTAAATATTATGTTTCTTTAAAATCTTTCTTAAATATAGTAGTCATTATAGGTAATAGAATAAAAAGAATTAACCTGAAGAGAAAATTACAAGATAAGTATTATTTAGAATAGTTTTTTCTCCTTGATGGCTGTGCCAGATGTATGTATAATAGTTATGCCCTGCACATGTGCACGTATATGTGTATATTTGTGTGTACATATGCATACTTATGCATGTATAAATTTGTGTATATGTGTATGTGCGATAGCTGTGTTAAAATATTTATAAAAATTCCATTAAGATTATCTATCAAAGTTTGCAAAGATATTTAGACTTATTTATGTTTTATTAAAAGAGCAAAATCATCATATAAAGGTTCATGTTCAGTGACTATGCTGTTAATAGAAGAATGAGATACAGGAGGTAGGGTAGAAGGATCAATTAATAGACGTTACATTGCGGAAATGAGGATACAGCACAACTAAATTTCCCTTCTCTAATTGATAAGTTTTTTCCCCCCCTCTGGGATCCAGGTCTGGAATAAACTGCTAGATTCTTTTTAAAGGAGATCACCTCCCCCAACCCCTGGTCCAACTGTAATACATCAACTTCTAGGCCCTAAAGATTTATGACAGCAGTAACTGTGCATATTTTAGTTCTTATTGTATCTTCAGAAACTAACTGAGTGAAAGGATTCAATGTTATCCTCTTTTTCCTTTTCTAATTATTTATAAATGCCTTTTGTTTCCATCGGATGCCCATTGAATGAGAATCTCATCTGCCTCACTGATAAACCTGAGTCATTATTCACAACAGGCTGTCATTAGTTCATGAAACAGGGCATGTGTTTCATAATTTACCAACATTGCACAACTGTCCTACCATAGGGCCTTCAAGTTGTAGGATTTCTGTCTTCTTTCCTGGCTTCTTATAGATTCTGATTGACCATCATAATCCAAATTTCCTTTGCAACTCTTTATAGAAGAGGTAATGGGTCTATACGAAAAATCAGGGGTCCATTTCTTTGCTTTTATTGCTCCTCACTACCCTAGGGGATAATTAAGAGGTAACTGTGTAATTATTTGTGAGAGGTAGAGTTTCTATATGTTTTTTCTTCAATATTCTAAATTTTAACCCTTTTTTAAACTTCATGTTAATTAAGCCTTAACAATCTAAGAAGTCATGGAGGTATGGAACTCCCTAACATAGCATTGTATCAGATTCTGAATAATAATAAATTGAGGTACTTTTGTAACTATTTTGGAGAAACTTTGCACAAATGAAGTGGCTATCACAAAGCATCAGGAAGAGTCATATCCCCAGTGAAGTCCTTTCCTCAGTTTGGTGTGTATTGGACCTTAAAGGGTATCAACACTTTCAACTGTCAGAGAGGTTGTCAGAGAGAATTTCAGATAGAGAAATTATTAATGATTTAAATAACACAGGGTGGGAGGAGCATGATGCCTGTTCAGAAATGCTGAGCTGACCAGAGTGGGAAGAACCTGAGATTTGTACAAGGAATAGTAGCAGGCAAAGTTGTATCTCAGTTATTAAGCTAAGGTTTGTCCATAGGTGAGAAGGAATTGAGATGATCAAAATGGTATATAAGATCTCGCTGCCTATTTCCTACATGTGGTATATAGTACTGAGTAGACTAAGGGTTGTGATGGAGTGTGTGTGTGTGTGTGTGTGTGTGTGTGTGGTACCAGAGAACATAGGTAGGACCCACAGAAGCCACCCAGTTGTGAAACTGTAAGGGGTTGTGCAATGGGGATGAAAAGAAAGACCTGTGTGAACAATGATGTAAGGAAGTTGGTTAAGGAAGGAGTGGTCGTGAGAGTTGCAGCAGGTCATGGAGAGGCAGCCATCACAGGGCAGCCTGCACAGAACCGGGTGGTTCTTAACTTACATGAAGCTCTGAGGTCACAAGCTACAGGATGTACTAAAACAGAACCAGATGCGTGTTGCTGAAGCAAAGGAAAATGGTGAGTTCTAGAGACAGTCTTCTCTATTTTGTAGTGTCTTCTTTGCTGAAATATTTTCTCATCTATAGCCAATGAAACCTATGAAAGAAAGGAGACTGAAAGCTTTACAGGGACTGTGCCATCCAAGCCTACATATTCAGTACTGGCTTTCTCCTTCCTATTCTCCTGCAGCATCAGGGGAGTTGGTTCTTTTAATTGACCTTTGTGATGAGCCATCAGGGCATAGGGAGGGCTGGGGAGCAATATACACACATGGGATTGACCTCAAACGGGTTTGGGTTGCTCCTAGGAACAAAACCCTGCCTACTGAACAACTTTTTAAAAATTTCTATACCTAATCTGTCCACATGATTCTTTAGTTTTGCTCTGGTACCTTACTTTTCATTTGCAAACCTGAATAAAGGAATTGAACCAATGAAAACCATTATACTTTAGTAAAAATGAAGAACCTAAGAGTAAGATTCCTATAAATCTAAGCAGATTTTTGAGAGGGCTAAGGGGCTGAGCCATAGGCAGTATGGTAATGGGAAGGGAAAGGAGGACCCAACAAAGACTGCAAAATGAATTCCTAACTAATCCCATTGGGAAATACTTAGAATCTCATTTCAGTGGGAATAGAATTAAAAAATTTGCAAGATTGTGCTTTTTGTGTAAGTGAAAATATATCTGGCATCAAGGGTGGGTTCTATGGGAATGAGTGAAATTTTTCCTGGAAAAAAAATACATTGCTCCATATGTATCTATTTAAAATTTAAATTTGACAGTGCCTTTACCCCACTTCACAACCAATTCTTAGAGGCTAAAATGAAGGAAAGGGTTGAGGACTTTTTTGACATCTTAACTTCCTAGTCAGTGGGAACGCACGCCTCCAGGCCACGCTGTCAGCCAGAATCTATTGCTTTTGTCAGATATTCTATTAGATTCTTCTAAGCTGTACAATCCTTAACAAAAATGTAATTCCAGAGCCCAATTATGATACCATTCAGATTGTATCTCAAATCTTCAGGCGATTTCTCTATGACAAATTGTGAATTTTAGTTCTATGAAGTAGTTTTGCGTACTTCTACCCAATCACTGGGGAAATTATTCATCAGACATGTTTAATAGATTTTTAGACACCTTCTCTGATGTTGGTGCCACTGGGAAGTATCTGTCTGTGCTCGTATCTTAGTCATTGCTTCTGCATCTATCTTTGGACCCTGAGGGTCTGGAAGACTAAAAATGTCTTAAGGATGATCTGCTAATTCTCCATCTCCTTTTCTTCTTAGAGAATACCTTGCTTATACAACTCCCCTTTTAATGATCTTTAATGATAAGCAACTCTCATCAGTTGAGTGTCATTTTTGGTGTCAGTTAGACTCTCAGTTCTGTAATGGGTACATTTGTATTCTCATTTCTTCTTAGAGGATGCCCTTTGAGGCTCACAGTTTTTAAAAGTAATTAGCACAAGTTCACCCATGAGAAAGGAGGTGGTGCTGTGATCGGCTGGCCCATGAACCAGAATACGGTTGGGGTCTGCTTTTGCTCCTCAAGCTTTGTCAGTGCCCAGCCCAGGGACTGGCCTGTAGACTATGCTAAACAAATAGTTGTAGAGTAAAAGGCGTAATGAATGAAAGGTGTATAAATACAGAGCCTGAGTGTATTCACCTCCATGACTCACAGACACTGGCAAAAGGATAGAAGCAGTTCCACAATGAAGTTTTTACCCTAAACAATTAATAAAGTTTTAGTGTTTAGTGACATGGTTTAAAAAGAGATTTGGATGGCTTTAAAGGCAAGTCCTTGATTCTGAAACATTTTTAGATATGATATTAGTGGATGACAATTCTTAATATCAAGGTCTTTAATGCCTAAAATAAAAACTTGACAACATTACCTAAGCCATACCATTAGAAAAAAGATTTTTCAGTCCTTCAAGTCCCAGAGTTCGAGTTACTTTATGCGGCTTCCTGAGAAAGTTTTATCTCATTAATCTACAACAGTGAGCACTCCAGACACATTCCTACTTGACCCCTGATGCTGAGAATCTTCAGGAGATGCTGAAGAAGGACTTTCATCAATATGATTGTCCTTTAGAGCCTCCACCTTCCAATAGTGTCCCTCAGCGGCACTTCACATGCTCAAGCATTACTGAAAGCACAGCCATGCCTGTCTATGACAGCTGGGAAAATTTCAAGAATACAGTTTTAGAAATAAGTTATTATTGGATAATTCCTATGAGTTGGTTAAATAAGAAATCCAGTTCTCAGTAGAGAACCTGCATTAGACTTTGAGATTGAAAAAGAAATGTAATCAAACCATATTGTTATTTTCACAGTATAATATATCAATCTTTGTCAATGTGACAAAGAAGCTGACCATGATTTTGAAAAAGGAGATATGAGATAAGCCAAAAAGGATTTTCCTTTAGAGATTGACGTATTTTTTAAAAGATTTATTTATTTATTTACTTACTTACTTATTTATTTTTAGAGAGAGAAGAAGGGAGAGAGAAAGAGAGGGAGAGAAACATCAATGTGTGGTTGCCTCTCACAAGTCCTCTACTGGAGACCTGGCCTGCAACCCAGGCAAGTGCCATGACTAGGTGTTGAACTGGTGACCCTTTGGTTCACAGGCTGGCACTCAGTCCACTGAACCATACCAGCCAGGGCAGACTGATGCATTTTTAAATAAAAAATAAATGAAGAGCATGTTGATGTTTTCTCCAGAAAAAGAAATAGGATAGTATAATGGATACCCCAGTTGTAATTGTTTGGGGGGACTATTTTATTTTTGTAAGTGTAAACATCAATAATTAGGCTGAAAAATGAGGGAGTCTGGAGAACCCAAGGTGGTAGAAAAAATAAGCTATTTTTATTCCTTCCTAAACCTCTGCAAAATTATACTTTAAGTAATCTTTTGCCATTTCATGTGGCATTGTGTTATTAAACCTGAAATAATTCTACACTTAAAATAGCTTGAGGTATGACCACAGGCTTTCATCTGTAGACAGAATGCATCATAAACGTTTTGTGTTCTGAAAATCTCCAAATGCTCAAGACAGGAAGCACTCTTAGGAGGATAATGTCTGTGGTCATCCTCAATATCCCACCAATTGAACTTCCAGCCAGGGCAATTCAACTTAAATCTCAGAATACCTTTCTAAGATTCCCTTTTCTGGCTTTCCTGAAGTTTTCTGTTCTACTTATAGCATTCGCGGCTTCCTATTTGACATTTCTGTACTCTTAAGAAGGTAATAGAATGGCGCTCCCTGGGCAGTGTTTTCAAGGCTGTCCCCAATTTCCTTTCTTAAAGGACACCCACAGGACACATACGACTGATTCTTTATTCCACTACTTTCTCTCATCTTTCTCCTCTAAATTTCTAAGAATTTGAAATAAAGTAATAAAAGCATATCTAAAATATGATGATTATGTTTTAAATGTACTATTTAATATGCCTTTATTTTTATATATAACACACGGAGGGTGGATGGTTAAGAAGTTACAGATATAATGTAGCCAGCATTCTAGGACAACCCTAGGGTCCCACCTGATTTCTGTCGATTGATTCAATTTGTGTCAAAATAATTTTGGCTGCTTAATTTTTTCCCCTAGAAATGCATGGCATATTGAGAGCAAGGAAGAACTGAGTTGGCATCACAGGTATTTTTGAGTAATTGTAGTATGAGAAAGTGCCAAATTTGATTATCTATGCATTAGAGAAGTCTGAGGTGTCTCATATCTGTTGCTGGCAGTATCCCTCACTCCTAGCACTGTTACTTTCTGATTCCAAAGATAGGAGGAATAAACAGTGTACTAGCAACATTTTCCCCAATTATTCTGTCATTAAAAAGCATAATCTGCACCACTGTTCTCCATGCCTGTAGCACACAGGTGGAGAGCTGACTGTTAGTTGCTTGGGCATCAATAATTCACAGTCTCATAACAGCCACAGCATCACTTGTACTCTGGCCATGTAGGGTCATTATGGCTTAAAATAAGTAAAAAAATTGTGCTATCTGGATGTTACTACCTTATGACTGAGTCTTATTTTTTTTTTTTACCATCTTTCATTGGCCCCCAGGGAAGAATCAGCATATTTAAATATCCAGAAGATTTGTTTGAGGTTGTTGATGTCACAATGATTTGTAGTCCTATTAAAGTGACATTTGCTGATGACATGATACAGTGTGTTGCATTCGTTTCATCTCAGCATGAAGACGCACTGATCCTTTCATCACAGCCACACAGGTAATCTAGTCCCCCTCGCTCTAATGTGATCAGCCCCATCACCGTCCCCAGCATTTGCATAAGTGCCTCTCTGAGATGGACTGACTTTCTAATCCAAAGTCGCGTCGAGGAAAAATAGCTGTTGCAGAATGATTTATCCTTTTATTGACTAAATGAAATTATTCAAATCCTGAAATCGGCTCTCTCCTTCAGCATTAGAATTTCAAGCAGACACACTTTGCCTCTACATCTGTGTCTTTAAGACACCATTCCCACCCCTGCCCCCCAACGCACACACAGAATAGAACTTTAAAACAATGATATGGAATGTTCACTTTCCTCTGCATTTAACTATTCTGCAGAACTAGTCATATACACAAAATATAGGCAGTTCGTTAGCATGGAATAATTAGGGAAATTAAATCATTCCTCTAGGGGGGACACGCCTGAGAGCCTACACACACTCTATTTATACACAGAACCAACATAATCGTAGCTTTCATTTTTTTCTCTCAACTTACATGAATGAAAAAAAAATGTAGTAAACAACAAAGCAAAAATCCACATGTTTCTTTGAGGCATACAGTACTGTAGGTAGGGTAATTGTCACAAAAGGCGATGCGGCCATACAGGCAAGCAGGCTGATTTGAGGGGTCACGACACACTGAAGTAGAGAGTGGATTGCATATCCACTCGTCAACATCATGGGTGTAGAAAAATATAGAAAAAAGCATCCAAAGAAAGCAAAATGAATAAATAATACCCTCAAGAACAATTTTTAAGTGCTACATGCATTTGAAGAAACATATCTTGGCTATGTTGGAGTGGTGCATTACCTATTCAAAACTAGGTTCGAAAGCCAAGTGATGAAATTTCAAAAAATTCATGGGTTCATATATCAAAAGGACAGTTTTCTCCTGTGGTATTTTTTTTTTTATTACACGTGAAAATATGGGGCTGTGGACAGTTCACCAAACAGCCTGTTTGCCTGGCTGATTTTACAGACTTGTGAGATTTGGGTATTTTGGGCAAGTTCCAAGTTTCTGAATCTATCAGCATTTGCCCATCAATATTTGAAACCTGTCAGTTGCCGACATTAAGTCCATGTGATGACAGACAACAAACGTGATGTGAGACTGTAAAAATAAGGTCCACCTGGCCCAGCAAAAGTCCTGCATTCTGCTCTGACTATGTGACTGAGCCCTGAAGATGAGCTGTGACATAGTAGATAGATCACATTTTAAGAGGAAACAACTGGAATTTTTTAAAGTGTTTGCCTCATACCGTACTTTTGAAATAAACATTTATTTCCTGGAAAGCCCTGTCATCTTTAGATGGTGGGATTCCCTTTTAAAAGCTGAGAAGTATTGTCAATTAAAAATAATTATATTGCATAGCTTCAGATATCTATACTGCATAAGTAACAACCCAAAATTGTAATTTTAGTTTGATATTTATATGTTATTGTCATTGCATATATATGCTCTGTTTCCATAATGCTACATAATGGAAAAGAGGACTTCTAAAATCATAAAGCAATATGGCATTCAGATTTTTTGTTTCTGCTTATATATCACTCACATCAGTGCATTTTATTAAGCTTGTCACTGTTTATTCATAAATGCCCCACTTCTTTTGAATAAGAAAAGGAAAAACTCCACAAGATAAATAACACTGCAAAACTAATTATTGAACTGTTCTTATTGACCTGAATTAATAGTCCAAAACATTATGTGGAATGAAAAGTTAATGAACAGAATGGTAAGAGCACAATGATGTGGTTTTGCTATGATTTGTAATATAACTAAGAACACGTTTCTACTTTTCATCATTTTGGGAACATGGAACCCTTTTTGTTTTAGTCCAGGAATCCATGAGCCATATATTTTGTAAATATACAATCTTCACATGCAGCATTTTTCTCTGCACTGCTCTATGGATCTTACAGCCTTGGAGTATCGAGAAAACTGAACTTATTAATACTTTAAACAATGACCCGATTCATTTTGAGATTTCAAATGTTTGGATAAAAAAGCAGCTGAGTTCAAATAGCTTTCCTTTTGTTGACCGAGCATATGATACCAATCCTCAGACGCGAAATATGTCTTGTAAAACTTTGCATTTGACACCCTGTTCTGGATTAGTGAATGGCTGAGACTGTCTATGCCAGGCTTCAAGAGCAGGGCAGTCTCAGGATCCTCACCACCTCTTTGCTAGCATTTAAACACGTATCTTTAAATTTAGCAATTCAAACATTGCTTCTACTAAACAATTTTGGTTTGGGTCATGATTCTTGATCTCTCAAAAAGAGACTCATTTCCTCAAGGGTGACCCTGAAAATTTTATGTAATTTTTACCATTGCAGACCGTAGATCTGACTAACAAAGTGAAGCTGAGGGAATAAAGTGGGCATTCCAATAATAAGAGCTACTATTTGTACGCTGCTCTGTAATTTATGAAATAACCAGTTTAATCCTCCCAACAACCCAGTGAAGAATGTCTCACTTTCCTCAGTTTTACAGATGAGAGCAACAAACGTGTTCAAGGTTTCCCAGCCAGAAAGGGGGCTCATCAAAGTCTTCTGCATTTTTCATACCCTCTTACCATTTTAGTTTGAGTAAGTACCCTAGTTTCATTTGAGCAATCTAAATAAAAATACAAATTTAGAATTATCCAGATGATTTCCCATTCTTCATTGATGATGTAGTCATGGGCGCATGAACCATTCGATTGGTGTAATTAGTGAATGTCCTTCGCCCCTTCCTGGGGGCTTTTTCCTACACAAAAATAATGCAAATTAATGACATCTAAAAGGTAGGAATAGAAATGTGGAATTCTATTTGATTTTAGTATTTTATTAAAGAGGCAGAATTAGAATTAAAAGAGGCTGAATATGGTAGCAGGGCAGTGGCCCAGGATTCACACAGATGAAGGGGAATATTATCAAGATTTCTGGCTCCAACCCAAAGGAGAAAGAGCTTTCTCTAGTGCAAATTGCCTCACACTTCGACACGGTGCCAGCATTGTAAATGGGACATATTTCCTCTCTAACTAAAGCCAAAGTATCATATTTACATTTTCTGAATGCAATAATTAAGCCATTAAGTAGGAGATTTCTAAATTGGACCATGTTTGAAGGAAAGCATTAGGAAAGGCCAGGGAAGGCCATGCCGTTTCTGAAACATCACAATGGGTTTAGCCAAATCAACCAACCATCCGGACGGTCATCATCCATCACTCACGTGGGAGCTGATTTTTGCCTGGAAAGCCCATAAGTAAGGAAAGCACTATCAACAGTTTCATCTAATTGATATTGCAGCCTCTGTTAGTAGACTACATGGATTTTTATAAATCAGGCTTCGAACTTGCAGACCTTAAGTGGGGTGTAAAGAGGATCCAGGAACTTAGGAAAACATTACTACTATATTTCATTCACCTTCAATGGAAACTTAGCATTTCCTTTAATGAGGAATCCAAGCAATACACTATCATAGTATTAGCAGTCTTTTTGATCTGTTACAGAAGCACTCACAGTTATTTCCATATTGCATTATAGTTATTGCAGATACCTCATCGTATAATTTAAAATGTATCACTACTTTGAAATTATAGTAGTCAGATATGTTGCTAGATCTTGTTATTTAATATGAAGCACAATATTACTATGGCACAAATTATTTTTACATGTTTTAATTGCTATATTTCAATATATTTGATATTTTTGTAATTAATCCTAGGCATGTTTCATTCTGTATATTTAAAAACACTATTCTGGTATGTGCATACACATGCACACAAACATATACATACATATATAGGTACACAGAATACAAACACAACAATTAATAATATAAATAATTTGTTTTGAGGATTTTTCCCCCTCTGTATTTTAATTTCTTAAAATAATTTTCTATCACCATTTATACCCCCTTTACCCTTTCTACCTCCCCAACCCCCTTTTCCCTTTTCTAATCATCATACAGTTGTCTGTGTCTATGAGTTGTTTTGTTTTGTTTTGTTTTGTTTTGCTTAATTCCTTCACCTTTTTCACCCAGCTCCCAACCCCCTTCTCCTTTGACAGCTGTCAGTCGATTCTTTGTATCTATGAGTCTGTTTCTATTTTGTTTATTAGTTTATTTTGCTCATTAGATTCCACAGATAAGTGAAACCATATGATACTGGTATATACATAGGCACTATATATGTGTGTAGCAGTCATATAATTTGCCATAGAAAAGTAGATTCCTTTTTCACACTATACTCTGTTAAGCACTGATGTTTTGTCTCAAGGGTTTCTTTAAAGTTCATATCTAGAAATGTTTGCGATTTGAAAATTTTTTCTGCCAGAGTGGTTTCATGCTTGTGGTACCCTCATAACACCTGAGTGCAGGTAAACAGTCAATTAATAAATTCAAGGGTGGCTTCCCTCCTTTATTTCAAGTGTGTTCTCTTCTGCTCCTACAATGTACCTTCGATATCTAAGAAAATGGAAACAAAGGCAAACATTCTGGAAGCAGGAGTTAAAAGTGTGCCCTGGAAAATGTAATATAGTCAAAAGAACACTCTGGACTCTATTAAAAGTCTTGAGTTTTCAGAACGACTGTACAATTTACCATTTGTCACTCTGAGACACTGGAATGTCACTTAATCTCTGAGTCAGGACCTATTCATTATCAAAATGGAAGCAATAATACCTATTTCATGAGTTTCGTCAGTACACGGTGACAATGATAAAGATAGTACACACTACCTAATGTAGTGGGGTCAGAAAAGCCAAAGGAGTTTATTCCACAAATCCTGGAAAGATTCACTAAAGATAAAAACTGAAGAATGATGAAGAAACATATTTTACTTTTTAAGATAAAGGTGATTTTTATCTGGAACATTTTCATGGGAGTTTTGTTCACAATAAAACTAAATTAAAATATGACATAGCATTTGCTGGTCTATAATTCAGTCTTCGTATGTTTTGTTAGGGAAGTAAAAATAACTGGCAAAGCAAAAAGAATGATCTCTTAAATACACACAGGGTTGGGTTGTTCAACAATTAGATCCCTTTGCTAATTAGTCGTGAATAGTCTTGCATGAAGAACTGCTTTCATGGTTACCTTATTTCATGGCACGGGCCCTGGCAATACTCAGCCAAGTCTTCCAGAGTGTGGTTGACCAGCACTGCATTCTTCTCATTAATGTGGAGACCCAGCAGGCCCAGGACGCCCATTGTGCCTCTGCAAACACAGTCCACAAACTGAAGGGTCTCACAGGCAAGACTACAATTTGTTTTGTTGTTTTGATTCCTCTAGAAGTTCAGATGACAAAAGAGAATACAACCTAAGGGTTAAAAAAATCACTGTGCTAATTGTTTTCAGTTCTCTGTGTGTGTGTGTATTTTGCTAACTCAAAAAATCCCCATGGCAATGTGGAGTGGAATTGCTCTTTATAAAAAAGTGTTCATATTTATTAAATTTATCTTAGGTTTAAGAAAAGAAATAAATAAAAACATTATTCTGTAAAGAAATCCACAGACTTTGCCAGACTGCCATAGAGGTTCATTGCAGAAAACAAAAAGTTTAATACCTTTGAGAGGGATATCCAGTTCAGTTTCAACAAGTGTGTGTATGTGTGTGTGTGTGTGTGTGTGTGTGTATGTGCACACTTTTGCTAGACTCTGCACTAAGCACTAGGGAGAAAACTATGAATTACTATGTTGTTATTGGCCTTATAAGCAGCATATATGTTATATGCATATGTGTATTTTTATTCAGTGTATTCCTTAGGTGACTGCAGAGTAGTACTGCAGGGTTTCCCCACAGCTTCTAGCTGATAATGATATTTTAATATTTTGTATTCATGAGTTTGGTTGATTGGTGGTATAAACTGGAAGTCCATAGGTTAAAGTTCAGAGTCATTGTCACAATAATTCTTTTTTTAACTACTTTATTCATTTTAATCCATCTATAAGAATGTAAAAACATCCTCTGTCCTATTTTCTTCTTGATTTTTTTATCGACCACAAAACTTAGTTTAGGAAAGTGGTCTTCAGATTTAAGGTGCATAAAGATCAGCTGGAGAGTTTGTTAAATCACAGGTTGATGAATTACTGGTCCTACTGCTGGAGTTTCAGATTTGTGGCCAGAAAATTTGCATGTCTAACAAGTTCTCAAGTGATGTTGATACCACTAGTCCACTGGTCCAGCTTAGGACCACGCCGATGCTGTAAGACCTTCCCTAGAGTAGCTCTGGTTTACTTACCTCATGGACTTCCACAGGCTGGCATAACAGAAAGTGGGTGTGGACTCAGGCAAGGCTTGGGTCATTCAAAGCTCAGCATTCAGTAGTTACGTGATCTTGGCAACCGCTTTATCTCCTTAACCTCATTCCCTGAGCTTTAAAATCGGGACACAATACCTACCTGGTAACTTTGTTCTAAGTGTTACACAGAGCTGTTTTATGTACAAACATGAAACAATTGCTACTCAGCATATAGCAATAGCCAGTATTACTGAGTGCCAACCAACGGACAACTCTGTGCTAAGTGGTGCAGACATTATCTTACTTAATTCTCATAGCAACTCCTTGAAGGGGTTATGAGATAGCCACTGTTATTCTCTCTGTTTTATGTATGAAGAAACTGAAGCTTAGTGAGGTTCTGGTCACTTGGTGGGGGCCAATAAGCTGAAAGGCCAGTAGCTGAGTGAACTTGGTTAATGTGTCACAGGAGGTTTTACCCTTAACCCCTACAATATGTGGCTCTGATGTCCAGGCTTTTATCTCTGCCTAAGCATCCTCCAAGCAAATGATCTGGTCTTGCCAGGCTAAATACCATAAGTGCCTTCTTTCTTCCCCTCCTTCCATGCTCATTTCTGACCATGGTTATGTCTCCTCCCTCAGCTTCCAGTGTGTTTTCACTCACTGCCCACAATCACGGTGAACTCAGCCCTATCCTCCAGAGCCTTTCAGACAATGCGGTTCATAATGAATCCATTCAGTTATGGTTATTGAATCCCTAGTACAGTTTTCCCCCTCTTTACTAAACATTTTATTTATGATTATGTACATGCATATCATCCTGCAATGGTTTTTCTAAACACTGTTTGAAAGCTCTTGGAGAATGATAGTTATATTTTGTTCGATTTCCCATGGCACCCAGCATGGGGCTGGATGGGCAAGGGTGCCCCTCCGTTACAGAGCAGGGATCTCATAGGTCTAAACTACCCCCTGCTAGCTCACATCTCCATAACTTCAGTCAATATACAAAATGGCACTATAATCAGTTTGGAAATTACATAACATCATATCTAAGTGACAACCTTTTCAGATGACATTTTAGTTCAAGAGGTCAAACTGATTCATAATATGAATTTATAGGGTTTCTACCTAGAGCTTCATGTTTTGCTCAAGCAAATAAACTCCAAAGGAAACAAAAAATTAAAATCTGACTAATACTTCTGGAATAAATTAGATTAGTAAAGAGATACTTATCAGATGTTAGGGTGCTGAAGGCTGATTGACTCTTAGTCTTAGCAGACACTATTTTCATTAAGCATTTGCCATGGGCTATTGGTAGTGGTGGTAAGGATTCTGTGTGAGTCACTCATTTTATCATGACGACAACATTGTGAGGAAGGTATTTTTAATTTCCACTTCAGAGATGAGAAAACTGAGTCTTGATAGAGGTTGAGTAACAAGCCTGTTATTAGCCTGTGGAGGTGGCATCAAACCCAATCTATCTCACTATAATTACAATTAAAATTGACCACAATTCTGCACTACTCACTTCATAATGTTTCAAAACAATGCCAAAAACAACTGCTTGACTAAATGACAAAATTGTTCAAACAAGGTATTTACATGGTATAACAAATAAATGTTTTCATAAAACCGTATTTTCTCTTTTCACTTGAATATAGCTTAAATAATATAAAATATAAAAAGTTTAATAACCTAGTGAAAATATTTTGGGCTTATATTTCAATTGTGAAATGTGACCTAGTCTCAACAATCCTTATAAATAGTTAGACAATGAGTTCACTATGAGTTCAGAAATCCCTCAGTTTTATTTTAAGTATTCATTTCATTGTCTCTGAAGGCCTAACTCAGTTTTTTCTTTGAGTTATCTAAAAAATATTTGTGAACACAGTGGAACCAATCTTGTTACTTTATCAAAAAAATGACCACTATTAGAGAAATATGAGTAAATCAAAAAGAGGAGGAATGCATTGCTCACAGCCACCTAATTAATGCCACTAGGGAGCCATGTTATTTTAAGTTGAACACCTCTTCTTGTTGCCAGTTCAAATGTTGCTTGATGAATATAATCCCCCCTCAGAGATCTATAAACCTATTGATTAAGCATATTAAATTGCACAAGAACATACGAATTTCCAACTGATTCACATCAACAGACAATGGAGTCTAGCCATCAGTCTTTGCAAAATTGCCAAATATTAAAAAATACTTAGATTTGTATGAGTTTAATGTAATTTGAACGTCAAGAACAGGATCCTCCAAATTCTAGTGGTACCCTTTTATGTAATTCATTATAAGGCACAATTCAGAGTAAAATAGTTTTGTCTTCGATTTCAACAGGTTCAGAAATATGTAGAACCATATGAACAACCTTTACAATAAAATTGCCCCCATAACGGATATGTGGCAAGGATGCCAGTTTTGAATTACAGGAATGAGATAAGGAACCTTCTGGATAAGCAAAATTACACAGAAAATTTGGTCAAAGCAAATCCTTCCATAACACTTACTCTCTGTCAGGCTATCTTCTAATTTCTATATTAATAAATACACTGCACATGATAGCTTTATGAAATAGACACAAATATTACCTGCATTATACAGAAGAGGAGCCTGAGGCAGTGAGTATTTAAGGTACTTACCCCAGGTCACATCACTAGTAAATCCTAGGGAACTGGAAATTAACCCCATAGTTTGCTTCCAGAGTAAATGTTCTAACCACCAAGCTCTACTCCTCTTCAACTTGAATATTTTAAGCATAGAAATGATGCTGAGTCCTTTTCAGCCAAGTTCGAGAGATCCAGAAATTCGCTGAACTTAAATTGAAATATTGTTTAAGAAAAAGTATTTGCCACCTCCTCCCTAATTAGTCTCTGCAGAAGAGAGACGATATCTCTACCACTTCATTTGTGAGTTAAAAATTGACAATAAAAAAAGATGGTGGCTACTGTGAAGTATGGCATAAGAAGCCTTCTTCCCAAATTATGATGAAAACTCACAATAAGCACAGGATAGATTACATTATAAAATTCTGCAACAAAAGAGCTGCGATGCAAGCTAGCGATAAAATACTTAGGCATAGAAAATAGTAAAAGAGCCACAGGTTACAGCTGATCAAAAAAGAGGAGTGAGAGCTTGGAAATAAAGCAAGGTGCATGGCTGTGAAGCATAAACGAGCGATGCTTGGACTCTGAGAGGCAGCGAGAGTCCCCGGTGTAACAGTGGGCATTTGAGCACCAGGTTTTCTTTAAGGAAGTTTACATAACAAACCAAACAAGTAAACGAATAAAAAACAACTTAAAGAGAAAGAAAAATAAGAATGACCAAGAGCTAGGTAAAGAAGTAGATTTTATTTCATGTCAGGAGCAGACATAAAATATTGCCAGCTTTTTTTTAGGATAAGAGTAGGAAGTTAAGTCAAAGCTGGTGAAGTAGGTGGGATGGGAGAAGGAGAAATATATATATTTTTTTCTTTTGGTCAAACAACTATAGAACAAGACCCTTTGAAAGAACAAACAGGCGCAATTAATGACTCCAGAAAGAAAGCAGCATGTATGTGTGATCTGGATGAGACATCTGTTTGTCACTCACTGATCCCAGGGTTGATTAGACTGGCCTGGCTTGCTAAGCTGCTTCTTAAGGCCCAGCCTTTGCCCCAGGCTGGGCAAAGAAAGAATAATAGAAATTTGTCTTTCTGACAAGTTTTTATATGCTACAGGCCTCCTTTGCTAGAACTTAAAAAGCAACTGTCAAGAAATGCACTAGACTTCAGATGGCGAGCACACAATAGAATATTCGGATGTCATATTATAAAATTGTACACCTGAATTTTGTATAATGCTTTTAACCAATGTTACCCTGATAAAAGTAGATCAGAGACAGGGAAGGCAAGTTTCCACATGGCTGTCTGGGAGAGGCTGCTGTAAGAACCCTAGTGCTATGACCCACCCTGGGCTTTCAGGGGCCTTTCGATTTCTGTTGGAAACACTCAAGATTGACTAGGGGAACCAAGTCTTAGGATGTTGTGCAACCACATTATGCTTTCTCTTCCACCCATCCTTGAAGACTGGTGAGATCTGCTTTGTCCATTAATGCATGAAATTCTCTTCCTGCTTCAGGTCCATGCACAATGTGCAATAAACTAATGAAAAAAAGTCTGCCCAATTGGTTGGTGATGGCAGGGGCAGAAAGAAAGTGAACTGAAGCTGCTGAGGAGGCCGCATTTCTCTGTCTTATTTACAAGGCTTCACAGACATCGTGGCTGAACCCTGTGTTACTTGGATCCTTTGTACTGAAATTGTGGTCACCAATCAGCAGGTCTATCATCACCTGAGAGCTTGTGAAAAATGCAGAACCTAGTCCCTCTCAGAATGGCAGAATCAGAACCTGCATTTTAACATGATCCCCAGGTGATCCATATGCACATGAAAGTTCAAGAAGAACTGATTTACAACCAGGTTGGCAAACTTCTCCCGTACAGTGTCAGGGGCAGGGTGGGGTGGGAGGGACAGAAGCAGAGGGAGAAAAAGAGATAGGAAGATGGCAACACCAGATGGAGGGAGCCAAGGCATGTGGGCAGCCTTTAGACTGGAAAAGGAAAGGGAATGGATTTTGGTATAGAGTCTGGAGAAGAAACACATTCTCTTTGACCCATTTTAGATTTCTGACACCTTGACATATAAGATAATACATTTGTGATGTTTGTGGCAATTTGTTACAGCAACAACAGGTCACTAATGTACCCCTTGACTATAAATCTCCTTTCTTGTTGTTATTTTTTTTCTTCTTCAAACTCAAATTCTTTTGTGATAGTTCACCTTTATGTACCACCTCCTAGTCCAAAGATGTACTGGCTTGATAGACCAATCTTCCTAATGGTAGACTTTGGGCCTATCCAAATACAAAGCTTCTCTATCATTATTTTGGGGAGCAATTTAGAGAATGCCTCAAATGAGCCCACAATGTGGGCTGTTAGCAGAATTTGTCACAGAATTAGCCTTGGTGATTTCTCTGTCTCAGGTTTCCAAGGGTCTATCCTCTGGCCTTGTTACTTAAGAGACTCCTCATTTCCATGACCCATGGTGATTCTAATGTGTCCAGATGTCTCCAAATAATATGTATATTAATAATAATATTATAAATAATATTATAAATAATAATATGTATATTATTGGAAGAGGTTGAAGTTCTTCCCTGTTTTCGTGAAAGGCTCTGTTAGAAGCTCAATTTAGGTCCTGCTACACAAATCTCCTGGAATAACTCTATGAACTCTGGTCTTTAATTCTCAAAACAATTAAGCCTGAAACAGTGAGGGACATATCCAGAAACTCTTCTCTCCTCTTCTTACTTCCCATCATTTAAAGCTCCCCTCTCTTTTTTGAGTTACAAAGCAAAATCTCACACACATCAATGAATTAAGAGATATATTTCTAGGTATGGGAAGAGGAAGTATTTTTCAAGAGTGGATGCAGGGAGAGAAAAAATTGTTATACATAAATAGTTGATACTTATATAAACCTATACCCTCAGCTGTGAGGGGCTGGGAATTATTGGTTTCTCTATCTACATTGTTATATATGTATGAAGCATTATATTTATCTTCTACTCAAAGGCATAATCTTATATTCTGAACAGTATACAAGATTATATATATTTAATATATTATATATATTATATGTAGGAAATATATCCATATATTTCCTAAATAATTTCAGTGTTTTAGTTACTAAACTGTTGTCATAAAGTCATGCTGTCATTAATTATCAAATCAGTAGAAATTCACAGATGATAAATTAAACCTCCTATTATTAAAAATGCTTTGATTATTTTCTTTTTGTCTTGGGAAATTCATGTCTTCATTTCCCTTTTTTTCTGGGTTTTATAATGTTCTCTATAACTCCAGACCCATGTATGAAACCAAATCTTTGTTATCATCATGATAAACATATTCCAGTAATGTGTGTCTTATCAGCAAGTTAAAAATGATCCTGTTTTTTTCTAGCAGCTAAGCATTTTAAACACATGCATTTTATTTCCTGAGAATATTTTCTTTTCTGAGATATGTAGAAAAATGGAAAAGTTTAGATTTTCTAAAGAGATCTTGTTGAACAATGTGACTGTCAATTCTTAGAGAATTGCTGAGCTGTCTTGTGACCACAAATATACCTATTTCCCTAGGAAAAAAGGCACAACCAATAAGATTTTTATGTTGGTGTATAATTTTACTCCTTAATTTCCTCTATCTGAAAAGACTGAAGGTGAAAGAGTTACTGTGATAGTCAAAAAGACTGATCGCAGAAGATGCCAAGATTCAAACATGATTTGGTTACAGCTTTTTTAATAAAACAAGCAACAGAACTTCTGCTATGTAAGGGATGAAGATTAGATTTCTTTTTCTATCTCAAAATCTTTGACATAAAAAGTCAATCACCAAAGGTGTTGGAAGGCGTTCTTTTTTTTTGAAACATCCTTCTAAGTAAAAAAGATCGTATCATTTCCCTTTTTAAAAACTTCCAATGGTTTCACTAATATGTGGAATCTAATGAGTGAAATGAACTAATAAAATAGAACCCAAGGCATGGATACATGGAACAGACTGAGGACTGTCAGAAGAGAGGGGACGTGGGAGGGACAGGATAAAAGAAGGTAAACAGATTAACCGAAGACATGTAAGCATACTCCATGGTCACAGAAAACAGTGTGGTGAAGGCCAGGGGAGGGGGCAGTGGGAATGGGGAGGAGGTAGGCAAAGGGGAGAATGGAGGACATCTGTAATAGTGTCAACAATTAAAAAAAAATCCTCCCATGGTTTCCCACCACACATAGAGAGAAGAAGCCAAACCTCTGCCATGATCCACAAGTTCCATCGGACCTAGAGACTCTCCAAAGCATTTCTGTCATGTTCATGTGCGCCCTTAATATTCATGGTTCTTTCCACCAAACATTCTCTGTCCGCAGGTTTCTTTGTAAAGCAGTTAAAACAGGTCTCCGTACAGAGACCTTCCCTCACCACCCATCTCAGGTAACTCAGTTTCCCTGACTGGAATCTATGCTCCATGAGAAGTCACAATAGCCCACTGCTATGTTCTCCAGCAACCGACTGGCACACGGTAGGAAGGTGTCACTAAATATTTGTTGAATGGCTTTTTAAAAATATGCTTCTGGTTTGTAACTTAGTTTTACAAATGAACCTAAGTGATCTAGTCAATGTTAGTCAGCAGTTGGTGGAAGAGCTGCATAGTTGTCTAGATACCCAGACTGCCAACAATTTTCTACTCTGCTGTGAGTTGGGATTTTCTCGCTTTATTCTTTGCTTTTTGTTATGCACTCAGCTTTTCCTTGTTTTGTTCTTTAAATGATATTTTTACTAAAAATGTCTGGAGTAGACTTTTTTCTCAGAAAGTAGGAGTAATATTTACAAGGTTTTCTTTGCAAAGGATAAGAACTAAGACATGATGGAGGATGCAGATCCTGGGAACATTCATTTCAAAAAATGCAGAAGTCATAATCAGTATTTTGTATGTGTTTATATACACATAAGAAAATTCTGGAAGGGCATGTAAGAAACAGATACTAGTGTGTACTTGGAAGTTGGAGACAATGGATTAGAAAAAGGATGAGAATAAAATATTTCCTTCTACACCTTTTAAAACATGTTCTAAATTTTTGAATTATGCAATGGTATCCTTTGTTCAATAAATGCGTAAATAAATTCAAAACTCCTCAACCAAAAATAAAAACAATATGTTTACATGTAAAAGGTCATGTGTGAGCACTAAAATGTGGTTATATCTACATGTGGACATTGAGTCATAGAGTTGGAGGATATTTGCAGATGCTTTGTAGTCAAGGTTGAGTTCCTGCATAGTAGTCAGAATATTTTAGGAATTTCAAATGTTAGCAAATAATTTTTCTGCCATACTAGAGAAGAAAATACAATTACTAAAACTGCCAGGAAAGATAGGAAAAAAAACAAATATAAATCTTTTTACCGATTAAAATTGGTTAATTATTTTAGCTAATGACTTTCATGTAGTATGTAAGTGAACATTAGTTTCATAATAGTTACAAAGCCCTTCATACTAACTTGTGGTGAGTAAGAGAATATGATTTTGGAAACAATATTTTACTTAAGTGGAGAACCTTGAGACTGAAGGAAATATAACGAATTTTAGAAGAATTTTATAATGTGGCTGGCTAACTTCACCCAGATCATCAAACATAATCAAGCTTTTACAAGTTGATTGACAGTTATGAATTAGTACAGGCAGGTAAAAATATGAGAGGCACATCTATGCATATGGTTAAAGATGAATGAACTAATTTTTCTTGGATTATAGGCCTATCAACCTACAGCTTTTGCAATGAATAAAAGAATCCTCTATGTAAGCCTTAAGACATTTCTCTGTACTTTCTCCTTGACTCTATTTTTTTTTTCAGGTTACCTGATTTAATTAAATATTCTCTAAAACACTGGATGCTAAGAAATGTACAAAATCTAAGATCACGAGATCTCCCAATTTAGTGTTGATTAAAATCGATGAGTTTGAAGTTTTCCGTTAAATCAAAAGCTTGTGGCTTTCAGCAACTCTTTATTTTTAGAGAAACAGCTTTTTCTTTGTGTAACAAAAAGGCTTAGGAAAGCTTCTTAAAAAAAAAAAAAAAAGACTTATCCGCTGCTGAGTCTCAAAATAGCCTTTAAGAACAGTCCCAGAACTAGCAAGGTGAGCCAATGCACAAGGCAGAAAACAGAAGAGCTTCGAGTCTTCTGCAGTTTAGCACAAGCCCCTTGCTGGGATCACATCCTCCAACTCAGTACCACTGTTGTGTTGTGCCTTTCCTGGAACTCATTAAAGCAGAAGCCATTTCTTTTGTTTCTTTTCCATTTATCCCATTTCTTAAACAGCCTGCTGTGCAAACATTAGGTACACAATATGTATCATTGATTGATGAAAGGATAGAAACTCTGAGTTAAAAAAAAATGTATTTCCCATAACTGCGTTTCTCTAAATGTAAGGAGCTTAATGTTTACTGAGTGCCCTCTATATGCTAAACATTGTACTATGTCCTAGAAGTTCATAAGCTAAGATGCTTTGGCCCTGCCTTGAAGTAATTCATCATATACAAAGAAAGAAAAAAATGCAGATTTTTAAAGTGTGCATTGAATGCAAAAATTTTTTAAAGAAGTATTTCTGTTCAGTAATTAAGAGTTGATAATGTAAATGTGGAAATAAATATAAAAACTATTTATCTCAGTATTACCTAAAGGAATGCTGATTACAAGATGTACTGAGGCACTATGAAATGTGAGAAAGCAAAACTAATTAATTAACCTGAAAATGTCTTAAGGGTAAGGCATTCTAAGAGAAAAACAATTTAAAGATTAGGTGTACATTGGGTACCCACTTTCACTTTGGTATTACAATGTTTTCATCTCCATAGACAATGATGGTAAAAGATTACTTCTTTGCTGTGTATTGATAGAACAGGGTAAGTTTTATAATAAATCGACTTCCTGATGTATAGTGATTCAATATAATAATTTATTTCTTGCTTGTATAATGGCAGATGAGGGTGTCGGCCAATGCTCATCTCCATGAAGTCATTCATGGACTCTGAGATGTGTGGCCATCTTCAATGTGGAACTCCTGAGGTCACTCTGAGGTTGTCTCCATTCTAGTAGAGAGAAGAATGAAAGATGGAAGGTGGTTAGTGGGAGGTTGCTATAGACTATTTAGCTGAAAGTCATATACTTCATCTTTGTTCACTCACTTTCCATTGGCTAGAGTTCAGTCAAAAGCTACATTCAGCTGCCAAGGAAACTGAGAAATGCAGTCTAGCTATGAGCACAGGATAAAGAGGAAAATATAGATCTGGGGTAATATCTGTAAATCTCTACCATAAACAGAGAGTTTGACAAGAGTAATTGCCCCCGTTAGTTGGTATAATGACCTGCTGTAACAGTTCAGTTTACAAAAGTTGTTTCCAGGTACCAAACAACTCAGTGAAATAATTGACTATGATGGATGGTTCCAGATTCATATATTAATTTTAACTTAATAGTGGATTTTCTTTTCCTCTCGGAAGTGCCATGGGCTAGGAAATTCGGTTTTCCAATTGAATCAAGCCTTTTGCCAACAGCAAAAGTTGTGTCATTTCCTCTTTGTTTTATCTCTGTAAGGCAATCCATCTCTAAAACGTTTCTGTCTGTGAATGAGTAGAAGCAATACAATTTGAAATTATTCACATAAATGAAATTTAGTGCACATTGTTTTTACTATAGTGAAAGTTTTGTAGGTGGAATGGGTCTAGAATTGGTGGCCAGGGGAAAGCATGTGGAGTTCACATTTTGCAAGCATTTATTAACACATTTATCTGCAAATATTTATTGAGTTCTATTATGTGTAAGGCTAACACCGTAACCATGTTTTAAGCAATGGGCACTGACCATGTATCAGGGTCCATGCTGGGTGATATACATCTGTTTCCTCTTTTAATCCTCCTCAAATCCTTCTGAGGCAGAAGTTAAAGCCTCTGAAATGCAGAAAGGCCAATCAGATAGTCACTTATCAAAAGTCCCTTGTTAGTCAAAGACAGCAGTAGAACTACTGTTAACACCCAAATCTGAATGACACTAAAATTGTACTCTTTCAAATAAGCCATCTGACTCCTTAAGTAATTGTCTGTTTGCCTGATCACCGGCAGGACTGGGTGACCTTGATATATTTGCACATATAATAAAGTAACGAGGCAGGAAGGGGTTAAAGAATTTCAGGTGCTACCGGTTTATATTTCTTCCCACCAGGATTGCAGCAGTTTGAATATGAGCCACGACTTTCGAATATTAAGCACAGATGTTTTGTCCTGCTCCCACCAACATGGGAAAATTTTCTGAAAGGGGAATTGAGAAAGGCTACTGAGAAAATCTGTTATTTTCTAAGCAAGTTCTATCACTGTGATGCTTTCCTCAGAAACTAGTTTTGCCAGCTGCAAACCATGAAGGAAAAATGACAAATCACTCACAGAATGCTGAGAACATTCTGAAAGATGGAACTTTTGTGGACACCACAGAATTGTGCTGGCCATGTATTGGGCCACTTCTTAGTCTGAGCCCATGTTGACGAGTAGAGGATGGTTCTAGCCTCTACTAGTTCTAGCCAAACAAGACCTGTGACCATAGGGTATCAACAGGACCCTCAAAGCCTGACAGCCTAACAAGGGACAATTTTGTGACCCTCTGATTACAGGACCAGACAGATCTGAGAACAATTCTAATTACCACTAATAAATGTATAACCACCCATCAAAAATATCTGGGTCTGGCTTTGACAAGTATAAAAATTACTTTACAGAAAAACATTCTATGTTGATTTATAAGCTTTCTCTTATATTTATCATTTATGGTAAGCATTAAATGTTGATTTATTTAATCCAATAAACTGGGTTTCTGGATGCCATTGCAACATGTACATGAAACCTTTCACACACCAAAAATCAATTTTGGACGCCAAGAATTCAACTCAGTTCTGACACTGGCACTTTCTACCTAGACATAGCATCAGATTCCACAGATAAAGAACTCAGTACACCCAAGACAACCCTCTACTTGAGATATCAATTGGAAGCACAGATTGTTACCTGTGTTTCTGACTGACTGACTATGAAACAGAAACTCCCAAGTCCCCTTCCTTGTGTTTGTTTAATTTGCTAGAATGGCTCACAATACTCAGGAAATCATTTTAATTACTAGATTGACAACTTATTACAAAGACTGTTAAAGGATACAGATCAACAACCAGATGAAGAGCTACCAGACAAGTTCCCCCAAAAAGGAGCTTCTGTCCCTGGGGAGCTCAGGGCCCAGGCGTAGCGGCATGTAGAAGCTTTCTGCTTTCTCAGCATGGAAACTCTCTGAGGCCCCTCCTTTCGGGTTTTTGGAGAGTTTGTTATCTAGGCATGGTTGATTAACTTGTTGGCCATTGGTGATTGATTCAATCTCTAGTTCCTCTCACCTTCCTGGAAATCAGAGGTGGAGAATGAAAGTTCTAATCTTCTATTCATGGTTGGTTCACCTTACATCAGCTTACATCCTTAGATGCTTTGCAAAATCCACCTTCATTAATATATAAACCCAGTTGTTATGGAAAGGCTTGTTATAAATAACCAAACACCCACCTTACCTCTAGGGCTTTGAAAATTTTCAGGCACTGAGCAACAGACCAAATATTATAATAAAAAATTGTTCTTATTGCTCAGGAAATTCCAAGGGTTTGGGAAGCTGTGAGCCAGGAATTGTAAAAGAAAACCAAGCAAATATGAGAATTTTTTTTTTGGTCACTTGAACTGTCAAATATATATTTCTTATCAATCACAATATAAGGTACAAAATAATTAATTACTTAATATATGGCTAGGCTGGGAATAAAGTGTGCACATTGTGACAAAATCCCTGCTTACCTTATTTTAGGGAAGACAAACAGGCATATAAATACAAGTTAAATATTTCAGGTAATAATAAGAGAGAAAGTATTTAGAGGTAAAGGTCCAGCTTTCTCTCATAGGATTCAGATTAAGGAACAAGAGCAAGTGGGGCAGGGAGGGGAAAGCTCTTTAAAACAGATCAAGGAGAGTTTGGGAGGGGACATTTGAATAGGGACATGAGTAACTGGGGGAAAGTGTGGGAAAAGGTGTACAAGGCACAGGAAAGAGCAATTTAAGTGATTTTGAGCCAAAAAGGAGGGAGAATGGCAGAAGATTATATATATATATATATGTATGTATATTTATATTAGGTATACACGTATATTTTTATGTATATTTTGGATAAGCAGTGAGAGGTGCAAAAGTAGGGAATCTATGGCCAAGTTCAAGGATCAGAATGAAAGCTAGTGTGGCTCAAGTGTGTTAGGTGAGGGTGAGAACAACATTACACGAGGTCAGAAGGACCCAGAGGTTCGTATCAGTATTATTATAGTCATTGCCATGAAAGCTTTGAGTCCCACCTAGACTGGTAAGGAAAAAAAGTGGGAGACACAGAAGAAAAAGGTAGCATTGCAATGTAATACATTCTCTTTTCAATTTGGTTTTCTTTAAGTTTCCCAGAGATGATTTAAAACAAGCTCTCATGATCTACATTTTCTTTCTTCCCTTTCTAACAGAATATTGAACTGTTTGGGTCTCTCTAAAGTCAAAAGGTGCCTAAAGACGATAGCCAATGACCCTAGACATCATCCTTTTCACTGTGAAGGCCTCAGGTTTCCTGTATATAAACACAGACATTAGAGTCAGGCTCTCCGGCCTTAGGGTAGGAACAGTCAAGAGCTCTAGGGCCCCTAATCAAAGTGTGGTTATTGGGTGTTTGATACTCTGTGGGCTTTATGCCTTAATTATGACTTAATTACGGGGCTTGCTCAAAAAAAAAAAAAAAATAGAGATGCTGGTTAAAAATTCAGAACTCATTATTATTGGTATTTTTTAATAAAAATTTAAGAATTAAAGTGGGATCCAAGTTAGGAAACTCTCTAAGACCCTCTGTGGTACACAAGGTCATTTTTATTTTGGAGTATTGTTACAACTAATGCACACTCTCTTGGAGCCTTTAACAACTTCCAGCACTAGACTTGTTGTTTTGCACATTTTCCCATTTGCAGGGAGAGTTTCAGGAGGCCTGGCTTATGTTCTACTCCCCTTTGTAACCCCAGCATTTAGTCTGGAGCCCAACACGTAAGAGGTGTTTCAATAAATTATTGTATTAATGAATAAACGCATGTGTGTGTGTATACATATATATGTTTTATGTAGGATTAAGGGACTATAGAAATAAGGTGTGAAAAAAATAATCCATTTTGTTTGTAAAAATCTTTTTCCTATAAGAAAGGAAAAAAGCAAAACATGGAGCGTCTCAGTAGAAGGCTGGCAGCTGAAGAATGAGTGTCTTTTTTAAAAAAAGAAAAGACTAAAGAGTTCTCTCTTTTTCTGATAACAGCTTTATTCTCAAAAAGGGCATAGGTGATTTATAATCTAATATCTTAAACATTCAAGGATATTTATTTAAATGAATGAGTGAATGAATAAATGAGAGAATGATTTTGATAAAATCAAAACAAAGTACTTTCTTTGTCATGGATCCCTTAAAATGTATTTTAAATATAAAATAAAATACACAAACAAAATACATACAACAAAACATCAATATGCAACACATACACAATTAAAAAGTATTTTCTTTTACTCCCAGGCTGTCTGTTAGGTCTGCAAGTAACCATACCTTTGAGGTATGCAGAGAAGACAGTAACTTAATATGGGTTGGCAGCTCTGGCGTGAGTGGTGGAGACAGTGCAGTTTTCAATGGGCCCTTTGATGGATCCTAGCATCTCCCATCTCTGAGAGCCTCTCTCATTAGCACTTGCCCCTTGGGGCAGTCCTCCGCCAAAAAGAAAGCAGACAGGAGGTACCTTGAGCTGGGCATCGCCTATCACGCTGAGGGCTTTCCTGTCTGGCTTTGTTGCTGGCGAGCTCATTCAATGGCTTGCTTCCCGCTCTCACACTGAGGCCATCCTTTGCTCAGAGGCAGCCTCTTCCTTTCCAGTTTGCTGACCTGAAACCATCTGTGCAAATGGCTGCTTTGGGGAAGTTGTGGTCCTGGTGCTCAGGGCACCCAACAGCTGGCCATACTCCATTGTGAAATGGTAAATGCTCAAAACTTTTGCTCCATTCCCAGGGGACTCCCCCATTAAAATGCTTTTGCATTCACTACCTGCCAACAGAACCTGTAAGCAAGCCAAAAGGAGCAGCAGATTAAGCATAATTATGAATTCTGAGTGGAATGGAGTAGTTGAAGATTATTTTTCATGAAAGACCTATTTTTTTTCCTACTGAAAATTCACATAAGGAGGTATTGAATGCTCTGTGGAGTCTTTATATTTAAATGAGCTTGGCAATTTATGCTTCTCCTTGGGCTTTTATGAAACACATAGAAAACCTCCCAAGTTTGAAAGCTGTTCTTAGAACTGGATTTTGGTTTGCTCAGGACTTGTATCTAATAAGCACCAAATTTTCTAGATAACTATTTTAACATTTATTAGCAAGAACTGGTACCAAATGCAAGACCTTTCCCAGGCTTACTTGCCAATGAGAAGCTAATCCCTAAGGATTTATAAACAAGCACAACTGAGTAAGGATTCAAAGGCCTCTTGTAGGCTCTTCTTGAGTGCTTAATATGTTCTCATCAGGAACAAGCTGACTGTAGTATTTATTCTTTTGGTTTTCCCTTTTTTTGTAAATAGAAAAAGAAAGTCCAAGATGCTGAACTTAAAAATATCTGCAGGGCCTCCATAGTCAAGCCAAGTACTACTATGAATGTTTACAACGTGGCAACTTTTCCTAATTTAATATAAAATCACTAACACATCCCATCATAAGTTTTCCTTATGTTCTGCATATATTTTCTTTCTTCTAAATACTTTTATCTGCATATAGGAGTAGCTCTCAAGATTTCTTTATGGCTGTCTAAATACTCTGTTCACCTTTTCTGAAGCACAATCAGAAACTACCATTCTACTATGAAGATGGTGAGATCCAAAGTCATATGATGTCAAGTGAAAATACTGAGTTTTTGACAAGCCAGACAGGATGCTGGAGGATAGTGATAATGATGATAAAGATAATAACAATGATAGCAGCTAGAAGGTACCAGGCACTTATAAGATGTCATACACTTGCCAAACCCTCTACATCTATAATTTAAAAAAATTCCTTACAAATCT
The DNA here is from genome assembly GCF_021234165.1 of Pteronotus mesoamericanus. Classification (NCBI taxonomy): domain Eukaryota; kingdom Metazoa; phylum Chordata; class Mammalia; order Chiroptera; family Mormoopidae; genus Pteronotus; species Pteronotus mesoamericanus. The sequence continues at coordinate 6,786,846 of NW_026555277.1, forward strand.
ATGTGGCAGATACATCATCATCTTTATTTTATAAATTAGGAGACTGAAACTTAGAGAGCTAAAGTTAGTTTCTGAAGATCATGAGACAATTTTTGGCTAGAGACTGAAATTTTCAACCCAACATACATATGTTCCATGGATGTTAAAGACATTTTTTTAACTTTTTTTAAAAAATTGCTTTCAGAGTAAGCTTATAGAACACACAAGAAAAGTCAGTCTCATTTCTTTCTAATGGTCTTTATATAAAACCCTCCTGTTTTATATGTTCTTAAAAATTATTTAAATATATTCATTGTATGTGGTTTAAAAGCAAACAATGCATTTGGTTAAAAGAAAACCCAGATGTTTATTTAGAACTGCATAGTCCCTAAATCCCAGTTGAATTAAATTTTCACTTTTTATCCAGTTGTGTGTCTGGAAGAGAAAAATAAAATCCACTGTCATTTATAATGTTAAAGCATCAGTAAGGTACATTAATAATAGGAGTTGGTTTATTTTCTTAGTTATTTATAAAATTATTTTAACATTTTCCATTGTTATATTTATCAAAATACTTAATAATGAAACAAATATAAGACAAGACTAAGACACAGTAAGGTGTATTTTGCCCTTACATAATCTGTACCTCTTCAAAATTTGACACCCCTTGGAATTAGTGGTCTATGCTTTTAGCCATAATAATGGGTCTTGTGTGTGTGTATGTATGTATGAGACAAGATAGACTATAATGATTTTTTGGTTGCTGATATTTAGTTATTTAAATGGCTTAAAACAGTATCAAATCAATCCCCATATTTACATTGAGTATTTATTAAATACATCTTGTTAGTCTGACTTTTGTTCTTTTTAACTTAAAAAAATTCTCATCTATATTAAATGTTCCAGGAACTTTGAATCTACTCACTTATTTTTCATTTAACACAATCTATAGGGGGATGCTGCATGTAGAGTAAAATTGTTGCTTTTTTAAAACATAAAATGCCTACCGGTTCTTAAAACATTTTCATGGCAAACGTACAGTGTCAGGGGCCAGAGTATCTCTCTAGCCTAGTCATTGTTCTCCCCTCTTCTCACACACTCATTGTTCAGACACAGTGGCGGCCATACCGAATGACCTGGAAAGGCATCAAAGAAACATTTTTCTCAGTATATGTGTGAGCATTGTGATCTTCAAAGACCTGAAAAATCTTAGAAAAGTGGACTGAGACCCCTATGGTGATAAGCCTGTTATACGAACTGAAAGTTCATAGATGGCAAATCCTAGTGTAACCGCTAGTAGAAGGTAATGGAAGATGAGGAGGGGGTCAGAAAAAACGGGGTGACATATATGTTTGGGGTGGCATAGAACTGAAAGAGTACTTCTTAAAAAATTTTATTGTAAACGGAATATATCTGAGTCATGAAAAATGTTCCAAAGACTTATCTGTAGGATTTACTTATTTCTTTCTTTCTTTCTTTCTTTCTTTCTTTCTTTCTTTCTTTCTTTCTTTCTTTCTTTCTTTCTTTCTTTCTTTATCAATTATACATGATGTTCTCTTTGCACATATATTTTAATTTCTTTATTGTCTTTTTAGCTGTGTTTAATATACTGTTAAACTTCTACCAAGTTTTTAATATTATATTTGAAATTTTTCAGTTTTAGAATTGCCATTTGGTTCTTTTTTAGAGTTTCCAATTTTATATATAAAGTCCTAATTTTGTGTTTTATCTCCTTAAATGTATTGAGTGTAGTTACTTTAGATGGTGTGTGATAACAATTATCTTGAACTCTCCAGATTCTGTTTCTATTGTTTTTTATTTACCTTGTTTTTTATTTATTTATTTTTTTAAATTTATTTACTTTTTAAATACATTTGTCTTTGCCTCCCCCCCACCTCTTTCCCTTGCCCCCTCCCTCCTTCCCTCTCTCAACTCTTCCCCTTTGGTTTTGTCCATGAATTCTTGCTATATGTTCCTTGACTTTCCCCTTCCCTTCCCTCTCCCTGCCCCCCTCTTTCCTCTTGTCTCTGTTGATTTCTTTTCCTTTCAGTGTTGCTGGTCATATTTTCCTTGCATCTTTGCATTGTTGGTTAGGTTCTGCTTATAGGTGAGATCATATGGTATTTGTCTTTCGCCCCCTGGCTTATTTCGCTTAGCATGATGCTTTCCAGTTCTATCCATGCTGTCGCGAAGTTTAAGATTATCCACCATGATCAAGTGGGATTCATCCCAGGGATGCAGGGATGGTTCAATATACGCAAATCAGTAAACGTGATACATCACATAAATAAAAGACAAAAACCACATGATCATCTCGATAGATGCAGAAAAAGCATTCAATAAGGTACAGCACCCATTTATGATCAAAAAACTCAGCAAAATGGGAATAAATGGGGCATTCCTCAACGTAATAAAGGCCAGATATGAAAAACCTACAGCTAATATCATACTCAACGGGCAAAAACTGAAAGCTTTCCCACTAAGATTAGGAACACGACAAGGATGTCCGCTCTCACCGCTTCTTTTCAACATCGTATTGGAAGTCCTAGCCACAGCGGTCAGACAAGAGAAAGAGATAAAAGGCATCCAAATAGGAAAGGAGGAAGTAAAACTATCATTGTTTGCAGATGACATGATAGTGTACATAGAGAACCCTGTAGACTCTACCAAAAAACTCCTCATCCTAGTAAGTGAATTTGGCAAAACAGCAGGATACAAAGTCAACATTCAGAAACCAAAGGTGTTTTTGTACACCAGCAATGCAATAGAAGAAGAAGAAATCAGAAAAAAAATACCATTCGATATAGCAAGAAAAAAGATAAGGTACCTAGGCATAAATTTAACCAAAGACACAAAAGACCTGTATGCAGAAAACTATACAACATTGAAAAAAGAAATTAAGGAAGACACAAATAAATGGAAGCATATACCGTGCTCATGAATTGGAAGAATTAATACCCACAAAATGTCCATACTACCCAAAGCAATTTATAGCTTCTATGCAATCCCTATTAAGATACCAATGACGTATTTCACAGAAATAGATCAGACATTTCAAAAATTTATATGGAACCATAAACAACCCCAAATAGCCGCAGCAATTTTGAGAAAGAAACACAAAGTAGGAGGGATCACAATACCGGACATCAAACTCTACTACAAAGCCACTATACTCAAAACAATCTGGTACTGGCACAAGAACAGACCCATAGACCAGTGGAACAGAATAGAAAGCCCAGAAATAAGCCCAGGTCTCTATGGACATCTAATATTTGACAAAGGGGGCAAAAGCATAAAATGGAGCAATAACAGCCTCTTCAACAAATGGTGTTGGGAGAGCTGGACGGCTACATGCAAAAAATTGAAATTGGATCATCAGCTGACACCATACACAAAAATAAACTCAAGATGGATAAAAGACTTAAATATAAGTCGCAACACCACCAAAGTCCTAGAGGAGAACATTGGCAGGAAACTCTCAGATATCCCATGCAGCAATTTTTTCACTGATATGTCTCCTAAAGCAAGGGACATAAAGGAAAGAATAAACAAGTGGGACCTCATCAAAATAAGAAGCTTCTGCACGGTGAAAGAAAACATCAGCAAAATGAAAAGGGAGCCAACCATTTGGGAAAATATATTTGCTAATGATACATCAGATAGAGGTTTGATCTCCAAGATATATAAAGAACTCACTCCACTCCAAGAAGACAAACGATCCAATCAAAAAATGGGCAAAGGACCTGGGCAGATGCTTTTCTAAGGAGGAGATACAGAGGGCCCAGAGGCATTTGAAAGGATGCTCAGCATCACTAGCCATCAGAGAAATGCAGATGAAAACCTTCATGAGATACCACCTCACACCGGTCAGAATGGCCATCATAAACAGATCCACAAAAAACAGGTGCTGGCGAGGCTGTGGAGAAAAGGGAACCCTAGTACACTGTTGGTGGGAATGCAGACTGGTGCAGCCACTATGGAAAGCAGTGTGGAATTTCCTCAGAAAGCTGAAAATGGAACTGCCTTTTGATGCAGTGATTCCCCTGCTGGGACTATACCCTGAGAACACCAAAACGCCAATACAAAAGAACCTATGCACCCCAATGTTCATAGCAGCACAATTTACAATAGCCAAGTGTTGGAAGCAACCTAAATGCCCATCAGTAGATGATTGGATCAAAAAATGATGGTACATATACACAATGGAATACTATGCAGCAGAAAGAAAAAAAGAACTACTTATTTATTTTTAATTGAATTTATTGGGGTGGTATTGGTTAATAAAATTGTACAGATTTTAGGCATACAATTCTATAATACATTGTCTGTATTGTATTGTGTGTTCACCACCCCAAGTCAAGTCTCATTTTGTCACCATTTATCCTCTCTTACCCTTGCCCCATAACCCCCTGCCCCCTGACAGATGTCAGTCTGTTCTCTAAGAGTTTGTTTCTGTTGTGTTTGCTAGTTCATTTTGCTCATTAGATTTCACATATGAGCAAAATCATTTGGTACTTGCCTTTCTCTGACTGGCTTATTTCACTTAGCACGATGCTTTCCAGGTTTATCCATGCGTTATGTATTTTGGTGCTCCCTGAGTGGGGAAATATACATTAAGAAATGTTTTCTCTTCTTGATGTAGTCTTCTTTTTATCCTTATAAAATGTCTATCTTGGTCTCTTGTTACCTTTGTTATCTTGAAATGTACTTTTTCAGATGTCAGTATGGGTACACCTGCTTTTCTGTGGATGTTATTTGCTTGGAGAACCATTTTCCACCCATTCACTTTGAATCAGCCTCTGTCTTTGCAGCTTAGATGTGTCTTCTGAAGGTAGCATATGGTTGGATTTTATTTCTTGATCCAATCTGCTACCCTGAACCTCTTTATTAATGAGTTCAGTCTATTTACATTTAGTAATTGCCAATGTATGCAGGTTTCCTGTGGCAATTTTATCTGTTATTTTCTGGTAGCTCTGTGCCTACATTGGTTCTTTTCCTTTGTATTTCTGTCTGTTGTTTCTGTTTGGTGATGTTCCATACTTCTTTACTCTGTTTCCTCTTTTTCTATGCTAAATGTCTCAGTTTTGGGTTTTTTTTTGGTGTGTGGTTTCCATTAGACTTATGAAAAAGGAAATTTCATATCTCTTTTGAATGCCTTTGGTCTCCATCCTCCTTTGTAAATCTATTTGTTCTTAAACCACAATGTGTCTTCACTTTTATGTCTTTTCCATTTTTATTTTCCTAGAGTTCTGGAAACTCATTACATTTTATTTCATAACCCATATACATTTATCCAAATTACTATGGGTGTTTTCCAGAATAGACAATATTTTCTCATTTTACCACACACTGTCTGTAGTGGTATGGAATATGCAGTTAAGCTAGTGGCAGTGATCAAAGTCCACATTGTTTTGCAAAGACAATATTCTTTTATTAGAAATTCTTATTGTTTCATGTGAGTTATAAAATGGTAATAATTCAACTGGACTTTTAACTGTTAAAATGTAGGTGCTTTTCCTCTTTTCTTTTTTTTAATGCATGTCCTCTAAAATATTTTCTCCCACCAAGGATAAATTTATTACCTTATTAGCAAGATAAAGATTCAAAATTATAAAATAGTTCTTCATTAACTTTATTGAACATTACCAGGTTTGATGCTATAAACCTATTAAAAATACACTGAAAAACAAATCCTTCCTATAAATTTGAGTAGAGGTTGCAATCATGAAGCCCCAGCTTATTTTTACTAAACTATATAAAGCTGAACAGGAAAATAATTTACATGCACAGATATACATGTATTCATATATAAGCCTTTTTTACTCACGTGAATTGAGACTGCCAGAAAATAACACCATGCTTTTCTCGACTGGACAAAACAGGATAAACGTTTAGGCTCCCACCCCTGTGAGGCTCCATCTAAGCTGGGAGCACCGTTTTTAATAAAATTATTCCATGGAGACAATCTTTCAAGCTCTGGATACTCTCTGAGAGTGCAGCTTACTTTTACAGTGCTCCAAATGACCATTTTGATGGACATTTAGATTGATAAGAATATCTAATTAATCCAAATGGTGACTTTGCATTTATTTGCTTTAATTTTTCACATTTTGGTAACATTTTATCTGCATTGTGGTGATTCAGAAGTAAAAGAAAATACCTAATGCTTTGTCAACTGATTGTCTAACCTGCAGAAAGGATGCCTATGTGGCTTATATGTCCAAAAAGCAGGTCTCGGTGGCTGTGGAAGAATGTATATTTTTCTGCAGCACAGAAGATGGAATTTTGCTTTTCCTTTAGGGAAACTTGAAAATACCAAAGTATAGAGTAGGGAGAGAACATTTCCATTTTTATTCACTTGTTCTTCTCTTTTTGGGAAACCTACTTGATTATTTCAATGAAGTGAGAGTAGTTGGTATTTTACAGAGGCCCCAGGGTAATTCCAAGTAATAAGGATATATTTTTCTTGTCACAAGAGTCATCATTATTGCTTTTCATAAATTTCCACTGATCCAGTTATGGCTAGAAAACTTTTTCTCCCTAACTACCCTTTATTCAGAGATTTTAATATATGACTATTAGAATCAAAATTTCTTAATTCTATAATAAATAATATGAACGAAAATAAAAATGGAAAACACTATTCCTTGATTAAGTTTGAAAATCTAGCCCACTGTAGCACTCTTGGGCTAAGAAAATATACACTTTTTTATATTTTTAAATGCTTTGGGGAAAAAAGGACAATATTTTATGACCAATGAAAAATTCTGATTTGTGTCCATAAAGTTTTATTGGAACATAGTCATTTCCAGTCATTTATGTATTGTCTGTAGCTGATTTCCCTTACAACAGCAGAGTTGACTTCTTATGATAGAGACAATATGACATGCAGAGCCTGAAATATTTGTTTTCCAAATTTTTACAAAAGAATGTTGGCTGGCCGTGGGGCTAAAAGGGTATCTGAAAGAGAGAAAGAGAGAAAGAAATATTTAGTTAAAGTATGTTTTGAAACATTAGTACTTATTAAGAGAATGTGAGTGACTTAGAAAAGTAATTTGTAAGCCTTTCTAATCAAATAAGAATTTTTAGATTGTTCTCATCCTAGGCACTTATTTGGGGGGTGGGAAACGCAACAGAGGACTAGAGATCAAAACAATTTTATGGAACAAAGACTCCTGAAAAGAATTATGATACTTTAGTCCCTTAATTTTTCTCAAATGTTTTCCAACTCTTTTATAATCTGTAAGAAAGGGTGATATCAAAATGTCCGGTGTTTTTATCTATTCTGTTGATGATTTGACATCAACATTATAGTTAGAAAAAGTAATCTTGGATAGCTCTGGTTTACTAGGCAGATTTCCTACAGACTCTCCAGTCCCAGGCAGGCATAGTAATTGTGGGTTTACCTTCTACTCCCTGGAGCTCTGTTTCTTTTCTTCTTTCTCTAACCATCACCTAATCTAAAAACAATCAAGTAATTTTGGTTAAAAAAGAGCCCCATTTAGTTTAATTGAACTCTTTGTGAGCAATTGTTTCTTGATACTCAGACTAACCCTTTCCTTCCTTCCCTTGAGAACATTAATTATTCATTTCTAAGCTATGAACACTTCCAACCCTAGTTATCTTTCTGCTCCTTGGTTGTTTACGCTTTTCAAGTATTATCATGTCGTCACCTTAGTCATCCCTCTGGCAAGCTATACTTACACACAGATAGTCTGGTGAACCAATCTTGCCATATGTCATGTCTTCCAATACCTTTATCATTCTTCTTGCTTGTCTCTGAACTCCCTCCAAATTGTCTAACTGCCTTCTTTCTGTGACTGTGATGCCCCAACTTGACTGTGGTATTCTAGGTGTGATTTCACCAACCCACAACTCAATGCCTTTTCTAAGTCATAATTCAAGATAGAACTAGCCCTCCTCTCTTCCCTATGTGGCACAGTATAAAATACAAACAAGTGGATAAGTCACCACCATGTCTATTCTGTGTCCTTGGCAGTCTTCACACAGAGCCAGCATTCCCATCCCTGAACAGTATGACAGAACCTTGAAAAATCACTTACTCATAAACAATCCTGGACTTGTTTATTCTGCAAGACTTAACCAAAATGGAGGGCACTTCTTATTCTTTAAAAATTCAATAGGTTTTGCCCATAGCAAGTTTCTTCTGTAACACAAATCTCTCCTGCTGACCTTTCTTTAATTGGATGTAATCTTTATTTACATTTTTAAAAACATATAATTAAGGTATATATGAACAATCTGAATCTATACAGACAAGGAAAATCTTGAGAGCTGTCTCAAGCTTTTCTCTTCCATGGGAAAGTGCCTGGAGAAGAGATGTTATGCAGTAGAACAAGACTCCACAATCATTTCTGAACTTCCAAGGGGAGAAACACATTAGTCTAATGAAGGGAGTGGAAAAAAATATCTTACACATACTAATTTGAGCAACAAAATGATCTGGAAAAGTTAGAGATCTTGATAAATGGGGCCAAGTAATTGACCGCATGTTATAATTAGGGCAAGGCATCTGTCAGTTAATTATCTTTCCCTCAATAAATAATTACAATTTTTATGTGTTCCCAGAGCTTATAATTTCTAGCTATGATTATCTTCTGCATTCTCATTTATGGAATCTTTGAAGACCAGACAGAAATTGATATAAAGGGAAAATAACCTAGTTTTTCTCTGAAAAACAAACTGGACAAATGCAAGGTAAGGAATATTTGGCTGAATAGGGTATGGATTTGGCAGAAGGAATCAAAATTGGCAGAAAGGTGATCTGCTATTTCAGGTTTCCTTTGTATGTGATTCAAACTAATCATCCAAGCTTGGGAAATCATTTACTCACTGTTCATTTATTCAGCAAACCTTTATTGAATTTCTAATACTACAATGTCTCAGGGGGATATGAAGATCTTCTAAGGAGCTTATAATCTCATGGAATAGACTTACAAATAATCAAAACATGATAGTGGTAATAGCATGAGAAAAGACATCTCAGGATCTTCAGAGCTGTGATCCCTTTACTTTAAATTGTATAAATAAATAAATAAAGCACACCCTTCAGGTAAAAAACTCTGAGTTTTTTAGACCCTCATATGCACACATCATCATATACATATATACACACACACACCCCTAATATGTGTATATACCATATGAATATGTATGTTAACCTGTGTATTAGATATTTGTAAAATTCATTTATTTTAATTTTTAGATCAAATAGGAACAGAAAGTCCAAAAAATTTTCAATACACAGTAAATGTTTATAGTCTCCTTGGCTTATGCGTATCCCACTTGGAATAACTCTTGCTTAGAAAAACTAATGCTTGCTTCCAATATGGTTTAAGTTCAAAGTGTTTGGGTAGCAGAGACCAGAGATAATGCTAAGAACTCAGGCAGTGGTTAGACAAGAGTGATGAGTTCCTGTAGCCCAGCATTTTAAGAGGGTGTACCACTGAATATTGGTAGAGATTCCTTGAAATTTAAAAAAAGGATTTCTACCTTCAAACAAGTTGGAAATTACAGGCTGAAAGTATAAAATTTTATTATTATGGGACTAATATTCTTTATTTCCACATGGTCTCATAGATGTATATTTTCTGTTTGTAAGCCCTTGAGTTGAAAGACTGTATTTTCTATTTTATTTTATTCAATAGTTAATAATTATTGACTGGGTCTACAAAATATTAGGTTCATAGAAATTGGCACCATATGTATTTGGAATTGAATTCTGGCATTTAGAGGTAGGAACAATGTGACTCCACTGGACTTTATTCAAGGGAATTTTCTTCTTTGCCTTATATATTTTTTCACTTTTTTCTACAAAAACATTAGTTAATGAATTACTCAATAATAATACTTTGACTTGAAATTAGTAATCTAAAAATATTTTTTGCACACCAGTTATCTGTGAAGGCAAAAATTAAAAAACTATCCTTCAGTTGTCAGTCGAGGGGCTCCCCAAGCGTGTCAAATACTGGAAATTTTCTGATTAAGGCCTTATATGTCCAGAAGACCACACTTGAGATATGCTAAGATTTCACCTACTGAGTAGTAAAATGTCTAGATGAGTGAAAATTATTCTTTTATTGCGTAAGCTTACTTAGATTTTTGTTTTAGAGAAAAATGTTTCTGAAATGCTGCCCACAGCCTTGCTGTCACAAAGATGGCATAACAAATGCAAGTTAACCTTTATCCAATGACATGGAGTTGTAATTATTGTCATTAATCACAGTATTATGATTGATGAAATCATGATATGCTTGGGAGTTCTGGCTGCATAAGGCTACACGCCCCTCCACCCCCACACTAACTGACACCAAAGTATGGCTTTACAAGTATTATGTCTCTGCTTTTTATAATTGTTCTTTACACACTTTACTGTTATAATTTCATTATAATATTATTACACACCAATTATATACACTTTGAAGTAAAAAATGCCAGGAGGACTCTAAAAAGCAGATGCAAATATATAATTATATATGTAATGTGAATATGTGTGTTTCTATTAGCTATTACCCACCTCTAGCTACCTTCAACCATTATCTTCTAATTAAACCATGCTTGTGGAAATGGGGTATAAGTAGTACCTGAGTGATAGCCAGAGAGCTCTTCTCTGAAATAACTTATGCTTTCTATTTGAGTCTCTCAAAGATCATTTCTGCTGATTTATCATTATTTACATTTATTGGGTACTTAAAAAGTAAGGCATTTTCACATATAATTTTCCTTTAATTTTTTTACTAAGAGTGCAAATTAGATATATTCAGTGCATTTTCATGTGAACAGGGCTTTCAGATTTAGCAAATAAAATTGCAGCACTTCCAGTTAATGTTGAATTTGGCATAAATAAATATTTATTGTTCAGAATAAGTAGGTCCCCTGAGATAATCTTGAATGGCACATGATTATAGGAAAAATGGTACGTTATTGATCTGAAATTCATATTTCACTGGGTTTTCTGTATTTTTTCTAGCAGACTTACATGTTAGGTGATTCAGCTCAGAGAACTCAGTAACCTATACAAACTTGCACAGCCAGGAAGTATTAGGGTTGTGATTTAGAGCCAAGGCCTTTGACTTTGAGTCTAAGGCTCTTGACTATTCTCTGTTACTGAAGATGCAGAAAACATGTCTTCCAGATAAGTAGGATATTAATATATGTGAACTACAGGACACAGATATCAAACCATTAATGTATTAGTTTCGTACAGTTGCTATAACAAATTACTACAAACTAACTGGCTTAGAACAACAGAGATTTATTGTGCCGTAGTTTTGGAGGCTGGAAGTACAAAAGCAAAATGTTGGCAGGACCTGCTGTCTGAAGATTCTAGGGAAGGATCCTTCCTTGCCACTTTCTAACTCTAGTGGTTACTGAAAACCTTGACTTACTTTTTTTTTTAGAGTACAGCTTGGTAAATTTTTTTTTAATTTATTTTTTTATTGTTTAGGGAGAGTTGTCTCCATTTTCCCTCCACCACTTCCTCCTATACCCCCACTTCCCACCTTTAATCCTTTCCCACTTTGGTTTTGTCCATGGGTCCTTTATACATGTTCCTTGACTTGACCCTTAGGTGTGGGCCAGTGGCGCAATGGATAACCTTGACTCTCTTTGGTTTACAGCCGCATATCTCAAAGTCCAACTTCACATGTCTGTATTCCTGGGTGTACCTGTGTTCAAATCTCCCTCATCTTAGAAAGACACTAGTCATTGGATTAGAGTTTACTCTAATTCAGCATGACCTCATGTTAACTTGATTATGTCCGCAAAGGTAATACTCCCAGTAAGTTCATATTCACAGGTACTGGGAATTAGAACTTACACATGTTTTCAGGGAGACACAATTCTACCCACAACAATTAGTAATCATTAATACAGAGTGGAATATAAAAATTATTACAAATCTTGAAAATCTAGGAGATGGAGTGCAGGACCTGTAAGTGTGAAAGGCACTCAGAACACATAGTGGTTCTGTTGGGGCTGATCCAAAATGCAACAAAGAGTTTGGGTAGGGGATAATAAATGTGGCTAAAATACACATAATCAGGCACTCAAATCTGTATGCTTAATATTGTTAGGTGATAGGTACTATGATTTGCAACCCATTTTATAGATGGGAGAACAGACGGACACTAAGATGCTATGTAGTTTGCGCAAGGTCATGCAATGAAATTGAAGCCCAGACAATCTGACTCTGGAATCTACAATTTTAGCTATTCCTTAGGATTATTTGGGGGAAGGAGAGGTAGTTTAGGCAGAGAGGAAGACAATTTGAGGAAGGACAGTCATGAGAAATAAGGGCTACTCCAGTTTGCCTATTGATTGGTATTTGTCTTACCCAGGTTTTGCCCATTGACACTGCTGGTGTGATTTATTTGACTAGAGGCTCTGAAACATAGGAGAGCATCAGAACCACCAGTGGCTGGGCCCCACTGCAGAGGTTCTGGTTCCATAGGTCTGAGAATTTGCATTTTCTATAAGCTCACAATAGGCTGCTGATGCTGCCTATTGAGGAATACCATTTGAGAACAACTGGTATAGAGCAAATTGAAGTGAGGTTAGAGTAGAAAATGGTTTTCAAGTCCAAAGGGATGGCAAAAGGGACCTGGAAAAGTGTAACTGGCCATTTTACAAGCCAACCTCCCAACTGCCCTTTAAAAATCCATAATGTGAAATTTTGTGTGCCTGTGTTACACATATACACACGAACACTCTTTGTACTCATAATCCATTATACAGGTTTCTGGACTTATAACAACCGAGAAGCAGCATAGGATTTGGGACTTTGAAACAGAGAATGTGAATTATAGTTCCAGCTTCTCCCAAAATTACTCAAGTACTTCTTGTCTATAATCCACACTTCTTCCCTTCCCCCCACAAAATGAAGGAGTTGAGAAAGGGAAAAAGTTAACTACATCATGGTATCTTGTCATTAATTGTCATTTTTTAGAAAAGATAATGATATAAAAATCATTTCTAATATATTTCCTATTAACTTTTTACACCAGCATAAATGTTGATTATAAAAATAAGACACTCAGGCAAGCTAAAAATATATATTTTTTATAAAACACCTACCTGGAGATAAATGTTCTAAATATTTTGGATATTCTTTCAAATGTAATTTATATGGGCAAATTTATTATACTATACATACTGTTTTGTGATTTCGTTTTTCTCAATACACCCTCCTATGTCTGTATATTAATACATATATTTTTATGTCACCATTTTAAATATTCTCATAGTACATATTACATTGCACAGTTATCACACAATTTGTTTAACCAATCCTATGTTGTTGGGAATTTAAATTGACTCCAAATTGGGACTAGTAAGGTGTTGGTCATAATGAACACCCTAGTATTTGCATAATGATATATTTAGTGATTCTAGAGGTGAGCTGGGTCAAAGCATAAGCTTGTTTTTAAGATTCATAAAATATTAAATCAGAAAAATCTCTAAGACATGTAAAGTCAAGCCACTTTTAGGTATATGTATAAAAAGAGAAGGTCACCTATGTGGATATGCTTCTTCTATGTGTGTTGGATGCAGAGAAGACAGCGGAAAGAGGCTCCTGCCATAGGAATGGTGTTATCCCCTGATTCTTAGAGATGGAGGATTTTTAAACTTTGTGGTTTTCAGCATTTCCTGGTTACCGTGTACGCGGGTGGTAATGGAGACTTGCTGTAACAAGCAGCCTCGTTGTCCGTGTGTAGCTATCTGTAAGTTGGAACCAGACAAATGGGATGTGAGCACCAGTGGGGGGAAGCAGGCAGTGAGAGGGAAGTTCTTTTTCTTCTAGAGAGAAGGCAGAAAATGTGGCAAAACGAGAAAACACAACTTCACCAAAGTCCAAATGAAATTCACACCCCAATGCCCCCATGTCCCTGAGCCCATGATTCTCTCACTGTAAGGAGGAAAAATAGTCTGAAAAATAAAAAGGAGAAGAGTGTTAAGGCTTGTAGGTACAGTCTGCAAAGATGGCTATTTGAGGATATTTTAGTAAAGGCTGCGTTAAACTGAGTGTCTTTTTTGCACAAAGGACCACTGAGCTGATCCAACATCCTTCAGTTAGGAGGCCACAAGTACCCAGCTGCGTGAAGCTAAGGCTTCAGGGAGTCCTTTCTGACTGGGAGCCCATTCAAACAGGGAGAGAGAGCCAACAGGGGAAGTTTGGGTTCAGCAGATGAGTGCGAAGGAAAACCAGCCAGGCCGGCGTTGACATGGCGGAGCTTCAGAACTCCAGGGCAGCTGCCAGTGGGGCGCTGAGTGCCCAGACACAGGCCTGAGTCCAGGCTGATAGGAGGAGGCGGGAGCCTTCCAAACAGGCTCAGTCTGGGCATGCAGGAAATGTCAGCAGCAGCAGCAGCCTTGTGGAGGAGAGGAGAGAGCTGTGCTGTGTGGGAAGGGATCTTTTGATTGATTCCTTGGTACATAGACCAGCGGATGTTAGTCAATCAGCACAGGATCTGTGTGGGGTGGGAGGGAGGGAGAGAAAAGGAGGAGGAGAAGAAGAAGATGAAAAATGTGCCAAAAAGAGCTTGAGCTGCTTTGCAGAGCATTGGCTGGAGGAAGGGCTGTGTTTCCCTGAAAGAGGAAAGACTGGCTGGAGGCTCCTGCTGAAAAGGGGGCAGCCACCAGCAGCCACCAGCAGCCACACAGCTCATTTTCCCAAATTGACCTCCACAGAATCTGGGCCCCTCTCATAGGAGGCTCTGCCTGTGGGAGTATTTTGAACCCTACAGAGCACGAAGGAAGGCTCCAATCCCTGGTGGGTGCATGTGAGGACAACTCAGGAGGCTACCTTGTGACTATATTTACAGTATCAACACGAGGGTGGTGGGCTATTGGCCCCCAGGAGAGAGGCTGGGGATGCAGGCTGCCCGTGTACTTGGCCCACGCTTTCTGTCCACAGGAGCATCGGTAAGGCCAACCAAGTTACACAAACCCTGTATAGATCAAAAAAGCAGAACATAGTTCCAAGGCAGCAGGAGGTCAGCCAACCTTCTCTAAATGTTTCAGTTCAGAAACAGAACTTAGCCTCTTAAAAATAGACCTCTAGACATAGAAACAACTTTAGGTAAATAAACAAAAAAAAATAAGTAAATAAGGAGAAAGTCACAAGAAGCTATTGTGAGAAGATCATATATGTCCTTATATAAAAGATTATATAAAGTCCTTGAGAAGGAGTTCAGATATGTACAGGGGCTTAGAATCTTGAATAGAGAATCTGACAACATACCTTATCCCTGAGTTTCTTTTCCAAAGGTCCCACTGAGCAGCTCTGGTTCTTTTCCTTCCTGAGGACTTTGCATAAGCTGTTCCTCTGCTAGGAAGCCTTTCCCTGCTTTGGCCTAACAGATCTCCATTTTAGAGAGGCCTTGGATGGTGACCATTCTCCCAATACTTCTACCCCTATTCTCACACCGCTTGTACAATGTCACAAGTAATAATTACTCCACTTCTGTGCCTGCTTAATTCTTTCCTCTCTGTTTCCACCTCAAGGACATGATCTCCATGAAAGTGGAACCAAGACTGTCTTAGGCACCATTATATCCCCAATATAAGATTAGGACTTGCTATCCTTCAAGTGAATGGATGAGTGAATAAGAACATAAAACTGGACCTAAGAAAGAGTTGATTTCCAGAAAATATGGGCACAGTGGTAATGACCAGCTGAGATATGTAAGGTAGACTCATTCAGGGAGCATAATAACCTACAAAGCACAAGAATCAAGAATACTCCAAGATGTGAAAAAAATAAAATCTTACCAGGAGATTCCTAAGTGGTCAATAATACTGAGTGCTAGGTCGAAAGGAATATTTCAGAGATCTTAGGATTCTCAGGCTCCTGTCCTTCCTTACATCCCTTCCTAGATATTCACCAGAACAAGAACTTGTCAAGAAGGGGAAAGAAGCTGGACATGAAGCACGAGAAGCATTTGCATTGTGCCGGGCATGAGAAGCAATTTATAGATAGGATCCTTCCACTACCACAGGCAGACCTCTGAGTTAGGTATCAGGGCTGTTTCTTCAGACTGGAGCTTACATATGTCATTAACTTGCTGAGGGGCAAACCATGTTCTAGGGGAGAGAAAGTATACTAACCTAGAGTTATTTCTGCTTCCAAAGTCTATAGTGTTTTTTTTTTTCCTTTTCTTAGGCTCCACCCTTCTCAAGGAAAATCTTACAATGGAGCTACTGATTTCCTAGTACTTTGGGATTCTGGTAGAGCTCAAATTATTCTTAAAGCTCTAATGTTGCCTCAGGATAGTGTGTGTGTGTGTATGAGTTTGTATATGTTGGGCACAGTGTGTTCTTGTATCTCTAAGCAATGCTATGTGGGTAAATGTGGCAAATGTTTGGAATAACCTTTTCATTTTACTACCTCACCTTCCAGTGCAAGAAAAGAGGTAGGATTTTAATGCCTACCAATGACAATAATAAAAGCAATAATGTATTTACTCAGTGTGGAGTAGCTTAGAGATCATGTATCAAACTAGATCAATGGTTTTCAACTGTTGTGCCACTAGAAGCACACCAGTGTGCCTCAAGAATTTTTAAAACATGCAATACTTGACTATTTAGTCATGGATACTGACATCTTTTCCTTTAGATTGTCAAATAAGAAAGATGACAACTAGCAACAGAACAATAAACATCCAAAATAAATGAATCAAAATTATACCTATTTTTTGACAGATTGGTAAAAAATATATTTTTTGGTGTGCCACAGATCTTTAGTAATTAACTTATATGTGCCATGAGATGAAAAAGATCGAAAATTGCTGAACTAAGTGATTGACTCCCAGCAGCAAGATTGGTATCTAGAATGTCCGTCTTCCTGTCTTCCTATTTGATTATATTTACATTTTGATAGAATAAAGAGATTTCTTTAATTATTTTTCAGTATTGTTTAGATCCACTATCTGCAGCTACCCTGGGTTATCTGAGAGTAGATTATTTTAGATTGAGTTTACCCAAGGAAAAATGTGCTTTCAAGTTTATTGATGACGCCCTGCGTATAATTAGGGCTCTGTTGACATCTCAGCTCCTTTTGCTTACTTTCA
Organism: Pteronotus mesoamericanus; assembly: GCF_021234165.1. Taxonomy (NCBI): domain Eukaryota; kingdom Metazoa; phylum Chordata; class Mammalia; order Chiroptera; family Mormoopidae; genus Pteronotus; species Pteronotus mesoamericanus. The sequence goes on from NW_026555277.1 coordinate 6,803,915, forward strand.
TTGCCAAAACATCCTTGCAAATTCAAACAATGGGCTTTTTCACCTAATCCAGTGAAGGTCTGGGAGATGGCGAACACTTGCATCAGTCCAAGAGAGATCTGTGATTAACCTTGCGGAGTTGTTTCCAAAGAGGGGATTTGAGTAGGAGGGCAGGATAGGGAAAGGATGACTCTCCAATCTTCCCTCTGCCTCTTTCTCTTTCCTACAAGAGCAGCCTTGTTATTTTATTTAAAAATGGCTAAACTTGAGCATGCCAGACGTGCTCTCATTTACATACAAGAGCAAAATGTAATTAAAAGTCAAATTTAACTTTTCAACGTATTATTTGTCTTTTGGGGTTATTCGTGATTCTAGTTATCTTCAGAAGAGAAAACAACTGTGATTGGGCTCTATTCATAGACAGAATTATACATAAAGTGTTACTTGGGGATATCTCCTGAATGCCACATGCTCTGTTGGGGTTATGCAAATGCAGTGTATTGACCAATTCAGATTTTCTGTGTAAGGGAGAAACAGCACTCTCTGAGTAGTGACATCCTGTGGCTTGAGAGGTGAAGAAAGGTCTTGTCACTTCCGAGGAAACTTCAGGCTGTTCATCAATCAGGGTTTTCATTCCTCAAGGACAGCAACACCCCTGCTGCCTCCCTGATTGAAGGCCAAAGAGCCACTAGGAGGAGCTAATGACTGACCGGTTTACGCTCACTAATATTTACGACAAATTGCCTCCACAGCCCTCCCAACCCCAGCTGCAGGCACAGAGTGTTTAATTATTTACATGGTAATGGATGGACCAGGAATCTTCTGCCCTTCAAACAGCTCAGGGAGGAGGAGGAGAGCAACGGTGTTTCCTTGTTTCCTGTGCATGTGCCGGCTCTTTCTTGCCAGGAGGAAGGCACATCATTCAACCTTCCTGCAGACAGAACTGTGCAGAAAGTGCTGCATTAGCACTGCTCCCGAATGGCTCCCATTTTAAATTAAAAAAAAAAAAAAAAATGCTGACTTCAGGGTTTCTCATGCTTCCCACAAACTCCTTAGGTGCAGGAATCACTGAAGAAACCCAGGTCATATGGAAAGTTTTGCTGAATAACATAGGTGTCCCTCCTATTTCTGCAGACAGGAGAGTGGGAGTTAAAGAGGCAGACACTGGAGTCCCGTGCCTGGGTTTGAATCCCAGATCTGTTGTTTCATAGCTATGTGTCTATGTATATGTTTCTTTACCATTGTTTTCCTCCTCTTCTCCATCTGTAACCTCCCGGAACTGTGGTGAGTATGAAATGAGTTTGTACACGTAGGTCTGTGCATGTCAGGTAGAGCCTAGCTCTGCTCAGGGAGTCTTCTGTTCCTTACAGCCGAATGCACCCCAAACTGATGGAAAATTTCAAGTGCAATCATGATTTTCTATTTGGCTTTTCACTTAACGGTTTTTCAAGCCACTTTCAGAGGTGGCCCCACATTAAAAAAAAAAAACAAAAAAACAAACAAACCTCTTTGTGAAGTTGGAAATAAGAGTCTGAGAGTCATCAAGTGATTGTCAACATTTTTTAAAGCCTGATAATATTATTATGTTTGATTGAACTCATTCATAATCATGTGCCCTTGCTGTGTGCAGGAAACCTAGCAAATCAAGTTTGTTGTCTCAATTCTTGCATATAGGCATGAATCTTGCAGTTCAATGTCCTTGAGTATTTTTTTAAATGGATAAAAGGAATGAAAGCATTCTTTTCAAATAAACGGGATCTTTCCAACTTTGGAATTTACATAGGGAAAATTGTAAATCTGTCTTGGTGGAAAAGTTTGAGAATGTCTATTATATTATTATTATTACTTTTTGTCATAGTCTTCATGATTATTTTATAATGAACTTATCATATGGTTGTACAGCCAATTAATAGTTTTGAAATAAAAATATAGCTTTTTTAAATAGATTTTTCTCCAGATTGTAAAATAAAAACACTATTGCAGAAAAAAAGGTATAAAACAAGAGGAAGTATATTGAAGATAATAAAACTGATCTAGTAATTGGACCATAGTGAAATAATCTTTATTAACATCTGGGCATTACTTTCTGACATTTGCTTTTTATACATACATGTGTATGTATATATGATATATATGTGTGTGAATATATATATATATATATATGCACTTGTTAAATTCAGAATATTATGTATGGTCTAATTATAATAATCTGAATTTATTTTCACACTTTCTCACATCATTATAGATTTAGAAAATATTTTATTTAATGACTGTATAGTTATACCTTACCTTATTTACCAAAACTATATGGATGGACATTTACCTGGTTTTAGTTCATGTATTTTTTTTTTTTTGGCAAAGTAGTTAAGAGTATGATCTTTGCAGATAAACTGCCTAAGTTTAGATCCTGGTTACATCCTTTCCTGGCTGTATGACCTTGGATAATCAATTTACTTGTCAATGCCTCATCTTTGTTGCTTATGAAATGGGTGGAATGCTAATAAATATCTTACGGAGTTTTGTGAGAATTAAATTAGTCAATTTGTATAAAGCATTCAAAATATGGAATGTAGAGTGCTAGCCCACGAACCAAAGGGTCACAGATTCAATTCCAAGTCTAGGGCGCATGCCTAAGTTGCAAGCCAGGTCCCGGATACAGGGCATGTGAGAAGCAACCACACATTGATGTTTCTCTCCCTCTCTTTCTCCCTCCCTTCCCCTTTCTAAAAATAAGTAAGTAAATAAATAAAAAATTTTAAAGTAATCATTAAAAAAAGCCCTGGCTGGTGTGGCTCAGTGGATTGAGTGCAGGCCTGAGAAGCAAAGGGTTGCCAGTTCGATTCCCAGTCAGGGCACATGCCTGGGTTCTGGGTCAGATCCCCATTTGGGGACACGTGAAAGGCAACTGCACATTGATGCTTCTCTCCCTGTCTTTCTCTCTTCCTTCCAATCTCTCTATAAATAAATATTTTTTTAAAAAATAAAATAAAATATGGAATGTAATAAGCAATCTATGTAATTGTGTCTATAATCATTGTTATAAACAATCCTGTGAGAAATATATATTTAAATTTTAAATTTGATTTATAATTATCTCCTTAGGTTACATTATTTGAAAGAATATTAGCAAAACAAAGACTTTCAGTGCTATTTTTCTAATTTGTGCACCTTTCTTTAATTGATGCAACATTTTAAGAGGAGCCATCTCGACCCGACTGTAGATCGTCATAAACATTTTTGCTTTCACTTTGAGGAAAATGGGGAGCCACTGGAATATTTTGAACAGAAATGAAATATAATCCAGTGTTTGATTTTAAAAGATTGCTGTGGCTTCTGACCACAAAGGTGCTCCAGTAGGACAGTGAGACCAGGCCAGAATCTACCAGAGTGGTCTAGGTGAGGGGCTATGGGGGGTCACACGGGAGTGGTAAGGGTGGGGTCAGAGAAGGGTGAGTCGTGGGTGTATTTTAGCAGGTGGAGCCGCCAGGATCTGCTGATTGGATGTGGAATGTGAAGAGAAGAATCAAAGATGTCTCCAATCAAAGATGTCTTCAAGAGTTTTCGCAATAGACCTTGAAATGATAAAGCTGCCTTCAGTTGATATGGGGTAGGCTGTCGATGGAGCAGGTTGAGTTAAGATACGGTGCTCATTTTAAAATATGTAGAGTTTAAGATGCTTATTAAACCTCTAGTGATCTCTGGTAGGATATATGCAGTTGAATCTGTTTGGGGAATTGACTAGATAATTGTCCATGTAGAATAAATATAATGTTTGTGAAAAGATACGTAATAAAAATGTGCTAATTTGAAACTTAAATATGTATTATTGAAACCCAAAGTTTATTGTACCAACTATTTTGAACTCTAAATAACAAAATCATTTTTGGAGACAAAGAATATGTTATATAATGGACATTATTTAGATTTCTGTCTCATGATAATAATGAGAAACAGACCACATCTTTTTTTTTATTGTTTTAAAATTTTCCACAAATAGAGTATCCATTGTGTTATTCACACGCTGATCAGATTACTCCCACTGCCCCTGTCCATTGGAATACTATTGAGTATAAAGATTCACGTTGCAGACTCCACCGAAAGCTGAATTAGTGGTTAAGTTAATGAATCTTGAGCTATGCACCTAAAAGGAGCAAGAATAAATGTAAAGACAAAGTAAACTTCCCCTTCTATCAGGTAGCATTAAAGTGTCGATAAATAATATTGGGATCTGGCTGAGGGAAAGTTGATTTGGGGTAGTGTTGCCTTGGGCTTAGTGGAATATATTTAATAGTTTTTAGGCACTTTCTGTGTAGTTAAGTTTTTGCAAGAGTCCTATAATTTAATGATCAGGGTTATAATATGCTGACTCAACTGGCATTGTGACATCACAGCATAGGGCCAGAAATTCTCATATTTTGATTCTCAATAGGGACAGTAAATGAGAAACAATGTGTGAAGGGTACAGGACCCAAAATTAGTTGGTAAAAATTTTTTTCTATCATCATTTATGTATAATTCTAATGGAAGATTCAAATTTCATTGATACTTAGTCAAAAATAAGAATTCTGTCCATCCAGAATCTGCTTAATAATGCAGTATATATATTATTATAAACAAACTATACAGTAAAATTTTCACATATTTATTTAAATTGAATATAAATTATTTCATTACCAAGAAACAAACTGTAATGCATTTTTAAAGTCATGTTAAAGGAAAAACAGAATTTCCTATTGAAATAATTAATAGACTCTTGGATTGTTTGATAATTCAATTGATGATAAAAAAATGAATTATATAAGCACATAGGAGAAAACTTAAATTTCTTTCTAATATTATAGAAAACGCTATTATCAATAACTGTAATTTAAAGTCCAGATATGTTACTACTTCATGAAATCAGCAACAAACTTGTTAATCAGTGTAACCAATTAATTACTAGTCATTAATAGAAGAGTTTGAAATACTCTAGAATGGTAATTTTCAACTTCACAAATTTTATAATTTGTATTAAATTCTTTTTTATTCAAATTGATATTAACTTTTGTACCTGATTTCTTATACATAATACTGAATTCCCCACCCCACCCTTTTTATTTTCCTTAAAGAAAGCCTTCAAAATTGCTGCCATCTTGCCCTGAGGCAGTTTGTTCAGAATCCACAGATTAAACCAACACAGGGATTGAGCTGGGCTCCCAAAGTCTTCTGTGTCCTTAGTGAAGTGTCTAGTCATCTGAAAGGTCCTGTGTGCTCTGGGTGCTGATGGCTGAGCTTGTCAGATAAGGGAGGGAGGGGGCTGTTGTGGGGAGAAGTGGCTGAGACCAACAGTGTAGACCACCTGGTCCAGAGACTGCATGGGGCTCAGAGCCCCACCTTGGGGCTGTGTCACTGGTTGGACAGAAGTGGGGCCCAGTCATCCAGGGCAGGTGGTAGATGTTCCACAAAGCCTCACCTTAAGGAGCTGACGAGACACAAGTCTCTCCACTATTTCCCATCCTCAGTCCCTGCTCCATGAGGTGACTTCCTGCCCTCTTCCCCAAAGCCTAGGCCCCATCTTGGAGAGGAGCCATGGAAAATGAAAAGAAACTTGACAAACTGAACATGAGTGCCTAGCGCCTAAAGACACAGTTTAAATAGCTAACTTGCACCAACCACATTTAGGGTGCTCTTCCCAGCTGCCCCACAAGCACGAGGATGGGTTTGTGAAGGTTTAGGATACTTACTGAGAAAGTGATGCCAAACCCAGGTTTGGCTGCCTGCTGCCTGAAAGCCAATAATCAAGAGACAGGGGCTGGTGGAAGGAAAGTAGGTTTATTCAAGAGCCGGCAACTTGGGAAGATGGTCAACTTATGTCCCAAAGACCATCTCAGCAATTGGAAACAGGCAGGGAGTTTTGTAAGGAAGGAGAAGGGAAGGGGAAAAAAAGAACAAAGGAATATAAAGGAGAGGATTGAGAAGTCTCTGCTGGGAAGGCTATGTGCAAGCCAACACAGTATGTTCAGAAAACTGCTCAGCAAATCTGAAGCTAGAATGTCTGAAGGTCCAGTTTGGTTCTTTGGAAGTTAGTTCCTAGAATTCGTAAGCAAACAGGCTGTTTATTGGCAGCCACACATTAGTTAACAGGTCATCATTTATAACAATAATGTTAAAAGAATGCTGGGGTGTGTTACAAAATGAATGTACTCATTTTCTTGGCACATTTGCATGAACTGTGAGTGGGTTTGCAACCATACCTGGCTATCCAAGAAAAGCCTTGTTGCTCATGTGAAGGTCAATAAGGAAAGAATCAGTGGAATGGCTACCTGGGGAATGTGGATTATTCAAGATTTTCACATACTCTTAGTAGACCACCTTGTCCTGGCAGGAATCGCATTTGGTCCCCAATGTCTCTCCAGAGAATAAGGCCAGGGATGTGTTAGTCCTAAAATGCATTTTTGGTTTCAAAGAAGGGTGATGTGATCTGCCTAGTGAAGATCCCAGCAGCTCGCCAGCCAGCCCAGAGCTAAGTCAGGTTCGAGTTACTGAGGACCCCACATAAGCCATCATGTGGGCTGGGTACCCAAATGAGGTGATTTAACAGATTCGCAGCTGGTCACAGGAGCTAGGAGCTGGCCTTTCATTTACTCACAAGGGGAGTTTGTCTGGATGACAGAGTCACCCATGAAAATATGCATAATGGAAGACTTGGCTTTCATTCTGGATACAGCATCCCATCCCCACTGGCCTGGTCCTCCTCTCCACGCACATGAAAGCTTGACTGAGGCAGATAGGAAGTCAGACCTGAGATGCACAAAGGTAAAGCCCTCGGATGCAGCAGGTACTGTCAAATTCCCAAGTGTTAATATCAGAGAGAATATGAGACATTCCTTTTTGATTTCAGCAAGTTCTTTTTTATATAAGCCAATGTGTTTCAATTAAATGTGCAAAACTGCCAAAGCCTGTAGGACATATAAAATAAGGTAGGCTAATAAAGTCTTAAGGTAGGTTAGCAAAATCCAACATGTTTGTGCTAAGAGTCAATGATTCAAGGAACTCACACTTCTGTAGTCTCTGAAAGAGAGAAATGGTTCACTAGGTGTGAGTGAGTCACTTCAAATACAAGTCCAGACGTTCCGGAATTTTATGTGCCCAAGTGCCATGTTGTTGGAGGAGCTCTCACAAAGCAGAAAAATGATGATGAGACCCATCTACTTTCTCAGAAGCCGATTTACGGAACAATTAATCACTTCAGGCCAATATATTTAATTTCCAAGGGTGATATCCAAACAACATTAGTGACTGAGGAAGAAGGATTCTGGGTTAGTCACACTCAGCTTATTTAAAGAGTTTAGCTGTCATCTTGCCGATTAACAACAGAGTCTCTCTAGGAGAAATAACTCTGTTTTACACAGGGGACTCCACACTGCAGCACTGAGCCTCAACTCTTGAGAGAGAAACTTTCAAACCTATTTGACTTTCAAGTTAACCTCAAGGTGGTTCTCCTTTAGAAATAAAAACCTTTGTTGGCTATTCTGTTCCCTCCTAAACCTCCCCCCTCTCCAGGTTAGACAAACAATTTAGCTTTTAAAAAGGTAAAAGAAAATAAAGAAATCCCTTAAGACAGCTTATACATTTTATGCTTAGTGTAATTAAAGGACAAAGTACAAATGGTGAAATAGAGGAAAGGGAAGGGGGGCTTCGGAACCTAACAAAACTAGAATTCCCAGACCAAACAATGGAAACTTTTTAGCTGCAGTCCCATTAAAGCCAATTTTTGCACAATCTCTTTTTTTTATTATTACACTTAAAGCCGATGATGAATGTGTATATATGTGTGTGTGTGTGTACGGTGTATATGTATACCATATATAATGATGCCTATGTAGTGTCCATGTATGTGGGGAAGTCTTGCTGAGGGTGAGAAATCCAGTTTATGGGAAAAATGCCTGTAGGCAGGAGGCTGGTCCTAGCAAACAGCTGCCCAATGAGAAGGCTGTAGCCAGAAGGTGGACCTGCCCTCTTCTCAGACAGTTCAAAGTTAGATATGTATTTCCTCCTTCTGTCCTTTAAAGGAAACACTCTCGAGATAAATGCAAGAGCTGTCAGAACTGACACCTAGTGTAGCAATTAAGGTGGGGGAAGTGCCAAGATGTCAAATTCAAAATGAATTCCTCCAGGATTTTATTATTTTTGTGCTCATGGATTCTTGCCCCCAGAGATCTTAAGGTTTTTTTTTTTTTTAAATGGAGTTTAAGACTGAAATGTAGCACTTTAGTACTTGTTTGAGTACCATGTTATCTAGAAAGAAGAGAAGAATATTTTCTACTTTCAATATTTTATATTTATACTTTAAATATTCAATATTTTAAATATTTTATACTTGAACAGAAATACAAACTTACAAGTAGTACCTGTTCGAGTACTATACTCTCTGGGAAGGGGAGAAGAATATTTTATATTTTAAAGGCAGTTTAAAGTGAACCAAGCAAATGTTAAAGGTTTGAATGGTGCTGAATGATGAGAATCTGGCTCCGGCCAAAGGCTGTTTACAAAAAAAAAAAAAAAGAAAGAAAGAAAAAAAAAGCTGGCTTTCTTAAGCCTATTCTTTGGGGCTTATTGCTCTGTGACTTTTTTTCTCTTTTCTTCTGAGTAATCTCTTCAACAAAATGGGGATCAGAAAAGGAAAAGGAAACCTCTACAATGCAAACTGGCCCCTGGGAGCCAGGACTGATTAATGGACAATTTTATGGCTCATTTGTAAAAAGGGAAATTCTAACAGAGCCCTCTGTTTACTTTGCTCCTACAATTCATATCAAAAAGACAGAAAGCAGAGACTTGAGAGGGTGGGAGCATTTTAAAATCTTTGAACACTCAATAGCTCTCAGCTAAGTAGAGCAAATAGATTATGGTCATCGGAGCATTAATGAGTCCAAATTACCTGGGGATTTGTTACAAATAATAATTGTCAGGAAATGACAAAATGCCAGCACATTTTTCATTTTCCTTCTTTGATATGTAAACTCAAGTTCAAGTGAAACACTGGAAGCTTGAGGGTGGGTGCCAGTCTTTTCTTCCTCTCCCACAGTGAACGCCATTATCACAAAGGAAGTCTACAGACTGATCAAGGTTGGCATATTTATAAATGCGAGCATTTGTGTGTATATGGAGATGAGTGTGTGTGTGTGCACGCCTCTGTATGCCTGCCGGTGTGTACATGCATGTGTGAGCAGGTTTGTCCATGCAGAAATATTAAATCTTTGTTAAGCTAGGTCGATTTTCCCCACTCAGCCTGTCATAGGCAGTCCAAGGACACGCGCTGCCCTCCTCACCATAGATGATTGACTATCCCCATGGTCACGGGCCTCCCAGGTGTAAATTTCAGAGAACGAGTTTAGGTCCCAGAGATGAATACTCCCCTCCTAGTAAGGCAGGCCTTGTTTGAATTATACTTATATCTGGGTTTCTGAGCTCAGTAATACTGAATAGTTACTCTGTATTCTTGCTCTAATTCAGGTAAACTAAAGTGAAAAGAAAAAAAAATCTGGTATGAAAATAACAAGCCAGACAGGGCTAACTGACATGCACACAGACTGCATAGTTGTATACGGGTGTTTGCCAGAGCTTTCCCATCTTCCAGTGCACACAAACCCCTGCACACACGTGGTGTGCAGCACAGCATCTGTGCCATATTTTGTTTAGCTTCCCAAGTCATTGCAGGCACCTGTGTATTGTTCCACACAGAGGCATTTTTTCCTGGGAGCTTCTCTCTGGCTGTGTTTTTTCCTAGCATCCGAGTGATGTCTGGGTCTTCTCTATTGCTGCCAGCAAGTTGTTGTTACACATGAAAAGGTCATCTTTTATTGTAGAATGCAAGTTTGTTTCAGTTATAGGTGACACAACCATACTTCAAACTCATTTTAAAGAAGTAAAGTGGATTTGTCAGCTTTAGTGACTTGACATCACATCTGGTATGGCTGATCAATGATGCCACTAGGTACTGTCTTCTATTCCTCAGCTCGGTTTCTTGTGAACTGGCTCATTCTCTCCACAACCTGCACCAGGAATGCAGCACTGTAGATGAGCAGTGCCAGCAAGTAGCCAGATCTGTCTCCCCATCTACAATATTTAAATGCCATGAAGGTCCCATGTTGCTGCCAGGGTTCATGTGCAGATCCTTGAACCATTCTGGCATACCATGGTTGGCTCAGCTTTGGCCCTTGACCTTTTCTTTTTGGGCCCAAGAAGAAAGGGGTAAAAGAAAGAGTGCAAACTAGGTAAACACAAACAATGGCTACAGCCATCCCTTATCATTGAATTGTGCACCCACCAGTAACTCATTCTTGGTACTGCTCATGGTAAAACAGTGCTTTGGAAAAAAATCGGTAAAAGTGTACCAAAAATCTTCATAGTAAAGCTTCATGCCACAGTCTTCCTGAATATACATGAAAAACTGGTAATGGGGTCATCTCTGGGGAAGACAGTGGGGGCCAAAGGTGGGAAGAAGACTGACTTGTCATTGTTCATTATATTGCTGTGTTCTACTCGCTATATTAGCAGGCTCTTGCATTGATTTTTCCACACAGGAAAGAAAAAGCAAAGTCTACAAAAATGGGCCATAAGGAATCTTACTGACAGGAATATACTCAGATATTTAAATATAAGGATGTACATCTCAGTCAATTGTCTATTTATACCAAAGGGGAGTGAAATTAATATAATGCTTCTAATGATCAAATTGATTAAAATGATGTTTTCACAGCTTATTTAATAAAATTAAATCAAAATGCCTAATCAATGTCAAAATTGTATAGACTGTATAGATTCTAAATCTTAATAAGAAAAAAGTATATTGATGAAAAGTATATTGATTTAAAAATAGAAAATATTAACATTGATAGTATCTGGGTGGCAGAATTTATGAGGGAGTTTTAGTTTTTCCTTTTATTTTCTAATTTTTCTCCAATGAGTATTAATCTACAAGCAAAAAATGATTAACTTAAAAATATGCCTGAATACAGTGAGTAGCAATTCAGGTTTCTATTTTTAAAAATATAGCATGATTCTTTTACTTTATATTGTTTATGACCCCCAACTCTCCACTATAAATAATAGCACCTCATACACTTTGCTGTATGTCATTTTATTATTTCATTTATTAAGAAATACTTGCTTCATGTGCTTGAAAAGTAAAGGGCGAAATTAAGGATTTAGTAAAATCCTGTTTCTACCCAGCTCCTAATTCCACCTCCAACTCCAAGGGGGTTATAACTTACCCCTCACCCAAATAATTATGAAAGGGTTTTTCTCCCCCTACTTAAAGTAATTAAAAAACTAATCATTTCTAAGAAAATACTAAAATATTCAATACACACTGGGGTCTTTTCCTAGGAAAGCTTCACAGTGAATAGTTGTATTGAGTCTTTGCTACTTAACAAACTTGAGCTTCAATATTGTAGTATTATTATGAGGCAATGTGGGCTTTTAAGGGAATTTCATTACTCCTGCAGTGAGAGCCAGGGAGCCTATTCTCCCCTCCACACTTGAATGCGACTCAGATTAATTTTGGTGGGAGCTGGGCATGTGTATCTAGGGGAGAATAAACCCTTAAGTGTATAATTAGTAATTACACACTTGTTTCTAGGTCCTGACTTGTAGAGATCAATTTTGTTTTCTCCAGTTAAACATAATGACTACATTGGAAAAAAAAAATCTTCCTGGAGTCAACCAATTGACCTGGTTATTTTCTCATACAGTTTGGGGTAATGTGAGGGTTTTTTGACACTTCCCCCCCATCCGGCAGTGGGTTCACACCTCAGGTGTTTAGAATACGGGATGACATTTTTCTGTATGACATTGACCAACAGTTTAGCTTTCATCACCCATAGTACCTAGTTTGTATCTCCCAGGATACTGTTGATATCTGGGCTTATTATAAAAGTGTGATATGAAAGGACCTGTAGGATCACTGTACATTTTGATTGTCCTTTTAGTCCTTTAAGACAGGACTGGCCTCCCTCATACTTTTCTCACAGTGTCTTGTTAGGTTTTGTAATGACAGTCACTGTGGATGTGGCCTCTAGGAAATTCTATTTACAGAGGACTTCTCAGGGAGCTCAGACAAATAATGGTTCACCCAGATGCCCCATGATGACGCAGGACCCAGGGGCTGGTTATTCGAGTTCCCCCAAGTTTTTCCATCCTGTTAGGATGACAGAATTGGAGGTTAATCAGCTTTCCCCAAGAAGCCTAAGATTCCTTATTTTATGTTTCCACCCTAGGTGCTAATCCAGTTTGAAGAGACTTATAGGAAAGTGCCAATAAACTCAAGCTTGTTGATTTGATTCCAATATAAACTGATTCATTTCTCTTCGTCTCGTGATTAACAGCCAATGCAAAGCTGTCTGCACTGATTTTATTCCCATCAGCTAAGCTCCCTGATGCTCCACTTAGTTTAGAGGAGACACTTTTGTGTACTCCACTTGCCTCCTTTAAGACGAAATGCATGTGACTTGAAGATAAATTGTGCAGTGATAAGTTTAGGTACACAAAATAAAATTTATTTCTAAATATGTGAAGTCTACTCAGCTCATGAGATTCCATTTCTGCTGTCTCAGATAACATAGTCTTGCCAAATCAAGGTAACTCAATCATTTGTGTTTTAAAAGTCACTCACCAGTGGGGTAGCTGCTCAGTCAATTCAGTATTCCTGCCTCCAAACCTCTGCTCCTGGGTACAGGGCAAGCCTGTATTAAGCCACGCGAATCCTTTGATATGCTCTCCCTCTGACTGGTGACCAGTCCTGAAGGTCCCTCAATAACCTTTGCTTGTTTTACTTCAGCCATTCACTGAGCCTCTCGCTTGGGGGTACCTGTGTAGGATTCAAGCCCTGTCTCCTTTGTTTCCCCATCATAAGCCTTCACTAGTCCCTGGTCTCCCAGGTTCTTTTGATTTCTCTTGAAAGTGCAGAAAGACTTCGGCTGCTTTACCCTACTGCTCTGTAGCCATGGAGAAATTGGGGGCTCTCTCAGGCCCTCCTTCAGTTAAGTCTGTCCTGTAAGAGCCTGACTTTTTAAAGAAGAAAATTTCTCTTTCTCTGGCTAAGTTCTTTCTGTAACCCTCCAGATATATTCTTGGGCTTCTTTGATTCCACAGCCTGAGATATGGAGTCAGGGCCAGAAATCAGTCCCAAACTAGGCTCTTTTCTGTTTTTGCTCTCTTTTCTCTCTTCCAAGAGAAGATTCAAATCCCCTCATGGGATGGCCAAATACCAGCTCCTACACTTTCCTGGATTCTTCCCCACTTTTAGATTTATAACACAAATGCCTTGCTCTGAGTTTCCAGTGTTTTCTCTTGATATTCAAATCAAATTTTTGAAACCTCTCACACTGCATGTTTGTGGTTAATACCTTCCCCAGAAGTATACGTCTCCAAAACCCTCCATCTGCTTAAATGGATGGAAGGGGGCAAAAGAAAAATCAACAAACACATGCACACTCATGTAAAATTATAGATAGATTTTCCAACTTCATTTCCTCATCTTTTAAGTTATGTTTGTTCATTTTACTGTGATTAAAATGATTGGCATTTAATTTCACCTGCCTCTTCTTAAGCTCATCTGAGTGTACATGTAGGGAACTACAAAAGTAGTTTAAGCAGAGATGATTTTATTATAGTATAAACTGTGTGAGAGCTTCACTCCTGGGTATCCCAGAATCTGTCAATTCCCTGTCAATTGATCGGGATGTCAACTCCTTCTGGGAATGATGGGACAGAAGAAAACAGCAATCCATGTCTAGAGAAATGTGTGGCCAGCAAGAAATTCATGTCTTGACTCTTTGCCAGCTGCCTAGAAGTAACGTAGCATGGAATGAAAACGCCTCACCTACATTCTTATCCTTCCCCCTTCCCCGATGTCTTTTCCACATAAAGCATTCTTGTCTTAACTAATCACACTTTCTCTGACACACTCAATATCGTTTTGTGTCCTCATTTCTTCTGTCTGAAATGCATTTTATCTGCTAGTTTTTCATCAGGCTGGTTAAAGTCACCTCTTTTGGGAAACCTTTCCTGAGCTCGCCCTCTGGACAGTTGGGTTCTTGCTCTTCTGTATTTCCATAACCCCCGAAGTAAACTCCCATTAGGGGATTTATTGCATCGTTTAATAGGGGTTTGTTTATATCCCAATAGCCCTCACCAGATGGTGATCCCTTTGAAGGCAGGGGCCGAGTCCTCGTCATCGAGGACCTTGCAATGAATAGCACAGTGTCTGGCACATAGCTGTGCCCAATATTTGAGAAATGAATGACTTACTATCGATGGAAGCGACCCAATGAAAATAAACAAAATCAAACAAAAAAGGCAAATCTAAAAGACGACTTTGTTCATATAATGTTTCTCCTACAAATAATCCAGAATTTAATAATCACTGAACCAGAATCTACTGGTGTGAAGGGAATAAATTGCTCACATTGTAACAGACATATTAATTCTTTGGGGCTATTAAGATCCATTTAGATTCTGATTACACAATTCCAAAATTGCTTGCTAATGTCGTGAGCAAATCAGTTAAAGCTGGTAGAGTAAATCCTCATATTGGAGAGAGTCCAGTCTAAATTACTCAAATGTTAGGTTTTTTGGTTTTTTGAAGAAAAAAATGCAGTTCTATAATTTTAAGATCACTGAACTGCCAGGTCTGCTTTAATGAATAAAGAATTTCATTTGTAATTATCCAAGGATATTTTTAAATAAGTAAATGGATACTCTATTAGTTCAACAGAACCAGGAAAAAAATTTGTTCTTTAAAAACAACCTCAGCAATCTTGTTTGCATAGTATTATCTTGCTTGAAATACTTTTTTGTTTAATTTTTGCAACAAGGCAGAGGTAAATTTTAGTTCAACCTCGATTGACTCAGACTAATTTTCTTAATAACAGGGTATAAATTAATGAGGTCTTATTCTTTCTGGTGAAATTCAACCTCCTTTCCTCTTACAGCTTCTCCCCCAAAACATGGTTGTGTGAATTTTTCTCATGTGTCATGATTTATTATCCTCCCTGATCCTGCAGTGGAATCTGTCTAAAGTAAAAGTCTGATATACCGCCTATCTGCTTTGAACTTTCCAGTGGCTCCCAACTGCCTTCAAAAAAAAGTTCAAAATTGGCTTGTTTTCCTGGCCTCAATTTCCCCTTCCTGCCTTACCTCTCCTCACCTCCCCTGTCACCAGCCCTTGAAAAAGCCTTCCTGCTCCTGCCTTTCCTGCTGCTGCTCCCTGTGTCCAGAAACTTCTCAGTTCTCTCTGCACCTGACTACGTGCTGCATCTGCATCAGCCTCGGTCTCACCTCAGCTCTTGCCTCGGCAGCCCACTTTGCTCCAGGCTCCCAGGTTTGGCTTAGGTGACCCATCATATGCCCTGATAGAACTCAAGCGCGTCATACTTGAGGTTCTCTTTCCCCTGAAGTGCCTGCCGATGAGATTTGATGTGTTTAAAAGCAAGACTCTTGTGACACTAATCTTTGTATCACATTCATCCTCCGACAGTGCCTGATCATCTTAGGCTTCGAGCACATGTTAAATGAGTGAATGAATCGACTCCTGCAGGCTTTAAGGAATGAAGATATCATCAGGATCTAGATCTTGCTCTATGGGCTTTGGTAAAATCAGACTTCTCTTCTCCTAACTTTTTAGAGAACAAATTTTCTCTTTATAATAGAAATAATGAATAATCATTACTTTATTATCACTTTTAATTGTTTATTTTAGCATCACTTACTTATCACTGATTTTCTAAGAAGTCAGTGGTTGATTTTCTCCTGGATAAAGATTGAGCTGGGGGATTAAGCCACCCAGTGTTCTTTCTGATTTCCAGATTATTTTAGAGAAGTATCTAAAGAGGAGTTCCCCATCTCACTATCTTTTTCTGGAAGGGGCAGAAGTGATGACCTAGTATGCATTTCACTTTATGGTGATTTCATTTAAATTTTCCCTAAAACTCTTGCATCCCTTAAACCTAGTTGATTGTCCCTGTTCCTAAGAAAACCGAATCCTGCCATTAGTATATAAACAATCGCCAAGCTTGACAGGAGGTGGGCTGAGCACACATTGGGGCCAGGAAAACAAGCTCTCGCTGAGTAGGTAGAAGTCTGGGTTTTTGTCAGTCATAGCTGCACCATTACTGGCTTATTTGCCCTGACCAGGCAAACAGACTTCTCTGTACCTCAGCATACTCACCTGCAAAATCGACATAATGCCTACCGCAGGCTCCTAAGGCTTGTGGGAGGTGTGAACATGGGTGATGAATGGCAGCACTCCCTATAGCTCAGACATTCTTGATGCCCCAGTCTCAGCATCCTTCCTCTGGTCTGTATTATGTGCAACCCCATGCAGACCTTCACTGATGATAGGTTATACAGTATTTTATCATTAGATAACACATACTCTCTGACTAGGCTGGAAGTTTTTACCACTATAAAAAGAAAAAAATCAATGTTCTTTGAGATGTGGAACCTACATATACATCTAGAATAAAGTTCATGGAATAAGGAAACACCGATTTTAAATCTCAAGCTCAGTGTTAATTACTCCATCATTATAGCTTCAGTTCCAGGGAATAGGAAAGCTTACTTATTCTTAGATGCAAATGCCCTTGGGGAGAAGGAGAGCACATCTTCCCAGTTAGCTAACATTTACAGGGGATTTACAGACTCTCAGCTGAGCTCTGCAAGAGGACAGGAAGCAGGGGCTTGTGGGGTAAGCCTGGGACACCAGGAAACAGGTTAGAGTTTCTGGTCAGGGAGGAGGGCCCTGGAAGCTGGAGACAGGGTCTGTCCTGACCCCCAAAACTGCTCAGCTGCTCTGCTTCTGTCCCAGAACAACTCCATTTCCAGACCAGATTCTGGATGGGTTTGCCCAGGTGATCTACTCAATGCATAGATTATGAAAGATATTTTCTTTTCAGGAGATGGCAATAATAAAGAAGTAAGGAATGATCTCATTTTTCTTTTAGCAGGCTAAATGTTTTGTATGCCTTCTTGTAGGCTAAATGGTTATACTACTTGTTGAAGGAACATATTAGTTGATTTTATTATTTTGCATAGAGACATTAAAGTCAAAGGGCTGATACTTTTTATATTGTTGGCCCTTAAATTCTTATCCTCTCCACCTCCTCTCAGCCTCCCCCCAGCAACTTTTGCAAGAGGAACAGTGTAAAGCTGCTGGAGAGCCACTGCAGGCTCTCCAGGGACCTCCGCCTGCCACGTCACAGCTTATTCAGCCATGAGACTGTGCTGTTTTGGCAGGAAAACTTGGTGGACTCAGATATAACACTCTGGAGAAAAAATTTTTTACCATGAAAACTTGAACGCCTACAAGCTGGAGATTTTCAGGAAGTGATGTTCTTTATGAGTGGCACTATCAAGAAGAAAAAAGAAGGAGATACTTATGTTGGTTCTGTGAGATTTATTTATTGCATGATCCTTAAGAAAGGCATGGGAGTGCTCTTTTTAGAGGTGGGTGCATATGGTCTGAATTTCGAGAAAGAAGACTTATTGAAACCTCAAGGGTATGGATATGATGATATTCTAATTTACCTCCTTTGTGTTTTCTTGAACAACTAAAAACTAAAAGCTAAGAGACAAGGTGCACGTGCAGGTCTCCGAGCTTCGGGCTCTTCTTCATCTGTCATAGGAAATGAGAGGTGCACTTGGCGTCAACCTCCCAGGGTGTAACAAATCAAGAGCTCATATCAAGAGTGACACGAATGTCTCCTATGTTGGGAGCGCAGTAGGCAACCCGCTCTGCAAGTGTTATCCCATTTAATCTTTACAGCTACAATATAAGGTAAGCACTAACATTCCAATTTTATGGGTGCGAAAACTAAAGCTCAGGGATATTTAGACATTTCCTCAAGGTCATATGGTTAGTTAGGAGTCAAGTTTCAAACTGAGATTTTCCTGGCCTCCAAGCCAGGGCTCCAATATTTTACACACCGAGGGTCCAGGATAAAGAACATCACCATTGACAAGGAGCAGCTCACTGCATGGGACTGTGAGATACAAGGACAGAGGAATGAACATGTGCCGGTGGACAAGCCTCTGGAAAGCAGGCAGTGGCATCCGACAGGGTTCATTATACCACTGGACTCTGATCTTGCTGTTCTAGTGAAAGGCTTCAGGAGACAAGGTGAATGATTTATTCTTTCCTAGCAAATAAATAACATAAAAGACAATGAAGACTAGAAATGGAATTCTTTTTTTATAAAATGAATACATGCTTATCATTTTAAATAAATAATGAATAAAGAACAGTATAACAAAAAATTTTTAAAAGCCAGTGACCCCACCAATAATCAATCATTTGTATTTTTACATACCTAATATCATGTTACATTTGGAATTTTTATTCAAATATTTTCATTTTGCTATATACTATAAGCATTCCTCCATTTTCTTAAAAACATTTTTTTGTAAACAATTTTAATATCTTTTTTATTTTTTATCACGTGACTGTATCTCAGTATAATTTGCCTTTCTCCTAATTTTTACATACAGATTGTTTCCATTTGATTCCTAAGTAGCTGTTACTTAGAGGCAATGACACAAGAATAAAAAGAAAGAAAATGATCTAAAAGAAAGCAATAAAGAAATGAAAATGTTGCTTAGTCCCAAGCAGGAATAATCAGGATCTGGTTCAAGATTTTGATTACTTGAACAGGAAAAAAAAAAAGTACTGTAGAAAAATCATGATGTTGGACCCAAGAGGCCTTCGAACATGGTAGAGTGAGTCAATGACTCTGCTCTGTATAAGGGAACCTGAGCTTCTTTAACTGCAGAATGGATGGCGATGCCTCCTCTCATGGTTTAGGATCTCACAGTGCCAAGCAATAGAATTATTGTGATGTATGTTATTGTGTATGCTAAAGGTAAGAAAAAGCTTCTGGGTTATGTTTAATGGTCATGAGGATAGAATGCATGGGAAGGTTTTATGGATGGGAAAGAATGGCTATGGAGAATGTATTGACATCCATCCTGAATCTCTATGTGTGAATGTTACAGCATAATATCACAATGAAGGCTTTTAAGTGGAGACAGGGAGAACAGTGAGCAGAGAAAGACATTCAGAGCCAGTAGTGGGAACTTGGGGTAAAATTTAAAGATTTTGAAGAAGTAACTAAAGATATTTTAGGCAAACCAGGAAAACAAATAAATACACACAAATCATTGATTCTTTGTCTTTCATGTAACAAATACAGTACTATGATTTCAGTATGTCAAGCATTATTTTGGTGGTGTAATTACAGTGAGGAATAAGATAAACATGATGCTTTGCTCTCATAGGCTTGCAGTATAACAACTGTAACTGTGTTCTCATGGAACACAACAAATATTCAATTATGTGTGTTACATACAATTGAGTTAGCTCTGACTCCTGGTGACCCTGTGAATGACTGATGTCCACACTGTTCTGTCCTCAACAGCCCTGCTCAGCTTCTGTAGACTCATGCCTATGGCTTCTTTTATGAAGTTAATCCCTCTCATTTTTGGTCTTCCTCTGCTGCCATGTATGTTTCCCAGCATTACTGTCTTTTCCAAAAACTCCTGCCTTCTCATGATGTGCCCTAAGGAGGACAGTTTCAGTTTTGTCATTTTTGCCTCCAGCAATGTTTCAGGTATAACTGGCTCTAGGAATTACCTCTTCATCTTTCTGGCAGTCCTGGATATTCATAGAGCTTTCCTCTAACACTGTGTTTTACGTAAATGATTTTTTCCTATCAGTTTTCCTTATTGTCCATCTTCTACACCCTTATATAGTATTCAGGAATATGAGGATATGGACAATCTTAGCTTTGGTCTCTAATGACACATCTTTGCTTTTGGTGATCTTTACTAATTGTTCCATTGTTGTACTTCTGAGTCCTAGACTTCTATTTCTTGGCTGCCATTTCCATTTTAATTGCTGACTGAGCCAAGGTAAACAGAATCTTCAACAATGTTGATGTCTTCATTATCTATATTAAAATTGTGTATTTCTTCTGCAGTCATGATATTCGTCTTTTTATCCTCACTTGAGGATATTTTCTTCCTTGCTTTTAGAGAAGGAATAAAGGAAAGAGAATAACATTAATGCAAGAGAAAAACATCAGTTGGTTGCTTCTTATACACCCCTGCACCAAGGGTTGAACCTGCAACCTTTCACTTACAGAACGACATTCCCATCTTCTTGCCTGCAAAGTTTCTTGTGAGAAGTCTGCTGATAGTCTTATGGGAACTCTTTTGTAGGTAACTCTGCTTTTCTCTTGCTTCTTGTAAGATTCTCTCTTTATCTTTAACCTTTTGCATTTTAAATATGATGTGTCTTTGTATGGTCCTATTTGGGTCCAACTTGTTTGGGATTCTCTGTGCTTCCTAGACTTGTATGTCTATTTCCTTCACCAAATTAGGGAAGAAGTTTTCTTTCATTATCTTTTAAAATGAGTTTTCAATTTCTTGCTCTTCCTCGTCTCCTTTTAACACCTCTATGATTCGGATGTTGATTCATTTGGTTATGTCCCAGAATCTTCTTACACTATCATTGTTTGTTTTTTGGGGGTTTTTGGTTTTTTTTTTTTTTTGAGTTCTTGTTTCTTTTTGCTGTTCTGATTGAATGGTTATTTCTTCCTTGTGTTCCAAATTATTGATTTGAATCCTGGATTCCTCCCCTTCACTGTTAGTTCTCTATCTACGATTTTTCTTTCTTTCACTTAGTGTAACTTTCATTTCTTCCTTTATGTTGTCATACTCAATTATTTCTTTGAACATCTTATTCACCAGTGTTTTGAACTCTGCATCTCTGCATCTGATAGGTTGGTCATCTCTGTTTCATTTAGTTCTTTTTCTGGGGTTTTATTATTCTTTCATTTAGGTGATATTTCTTTGTCTCCTCAATTTGACAGCCTCCTTGTGTTTGTTACTGTGTGTTAGGTAGAGCTGCTTTGACTCTGTGTCTTAGCAGTGTGGTCTGTTTTAGAAAAAGCACCTGTAAATTGTTTGGGGCAGAGCCTTACATAATCACTAAGATGGTGCAACCCATTCACAGCTTTGTGGCTCTGTGTAGGGGAGAGATCAGAGAGGGGAAAGTGCCGCTGCCTAGCTTCTGGAAGTTTGTGCAGTACCTGCCCCATTTCAAGTCACTTCACGCATTCATTGTATGCATCTGGCACCCTTACAACTGTTGCTCTGGTGGTGAATCCCAGAGTGGGTGGGCTTGCTTGTGTTCTAAGACCATTCAGGCCCTTGAAGCAGTCTCCCAAAAATCTGGCAATTTCCTCTGCCACACAAATACCTATAGTTTTTACAGTCAAAAGTTATGGGGTTTTTTCCCCAGTGCTGGAACCCTGGGCTGTGCAGTCTGGCTTGAGGTTGGAATCACTCACTTCTAATATATCCCTCCTGGTTTTTATCTACCATGCATGAATGTGGGACCACCCATTCCACCACCACTGCTACCGCCTCTCTGTGCCACACTGCACCCCCCTGTGTCTGCCTGTTTCCTTGTCTCTGCTTCTCTGTCTCTCCTACCTATATGGACGACTGTGACTTCTTCAAATCTTTGGTTGTTGGACTTCCATACAGTTTGATTTTCAGAGAATTCTTCATGTTACTTTTCTTGAGGTTTAGTTGTAATTCTCTCTGTGCTTGTGCGAGGAGGTGAAACATGTCTACCTACATCTCTATCTTGACCAGAAGTCTTTTGTCTCTTCTTTATCAATTTTCAGTACACTATTTCCACCTTCCCTTTATTTACCCCTGGTCAAATAATGTATTTTCTTGTTGATCTTTCAGCATTCCTAGGCTAGGTTTGACATTTTCTTTTAGTCCTTGACTCTTCCAGTAGAGATTTCTTGTTTTTCTTTTTTGTTGTTGTCTTTTTTCCTTACACTGACTACTATAACACTTCTTTTTATCTCTACATGCTATCATTAAACAACTGCATTAAGAATTGTATCCTTGTTCTTGTCACCTTTTACTTTTGCCTCTCACTTGTCTTGTACAATTCTCAGTGTTTATTCTGTCATCCATCTCAATTTTTCTTTTCTTTTTACTTCTTGAATTGTCTTGTTACATTCTTTCCTAAAAATATTTTAGTTTCAGTCCATAGTTCTTCTGGTTCTTGGTCAATTAAGTTTAACAGTACAAACCTGGTTTTTATGTAAACTTTAAATCCATCAGGGATTATTTATGTTATATTTGGGCACTACGATTCTTTTAGTACTCCTCTTCAGCTTTACTATAATGTTTGATATTAACAGTTTGTGGTCAGTACCACAATCTGCTCCTGGTCTTGTTTTGGCAGAGAGATTATAGCTTCCCCATATCCTGCTTCCAATTATATAGTCTATTTGATTTCTATATTGGCCATCTGGTGAGGTCTATGTAGAGTCATATGTTCTGTTGTTTAAACCACGTGTTTGCGATGGACAAGTTGTTGGCTTCACAAAAATCCAGGAGTTGAACTTCTATTGTGTTTTTGACCCCTAGTCCAAGCTTTTCAATGACATTTGATTCTGCTTTATTTCTGGCTTTTGCATCACAGTCACCTTTAATTATGAATATATTCTGTTTTGATGTGTGATCAATTTCTTCTTGGATGCTTGCATAAAAACTTTCAATTTCATCTTCTTCAGCTTCCATAGTTGAAGCAGAGACTTAAATGATGGTTATGTTAATAAGTTTTACTAAAACTCTGATTGACATTATTTGGTCAGATCTCGCATTGTAGCTCCTAACTGCCTGTGCTGCATTTTACCTTCATTTCTCCCTCAGTCAGGAAGGGTATTGGTATTGAGAAGAATAATTACCATGTCTTCCAGTGCTTTGACAAAGCTTCAGATGCATAGTCTTTGGCAAAGGTCTGAAATGTCATATTTTATCACTGAGGGTCGCACTTCTCTGTAAGTTTCTTGTGGCTGAACCAAGACAAAAAGACATATACAAATTTCTACAAAAACTGTAATTCCATAAAAAAGAAGTGAGATGAAGAAGCCTAGTATCTTCCAGAGTGCAGAGTGATTTGCAATGTAAAGGTTGAGTTCCACAGACGTTTGTCACTGAACTATGCCCCAATCTACAAAACGCGAATATTTGGTGTAAAGAGTAGTTCAGTTATAAACAATATCATTTAATTAGTTGCAGTAGGACTCAGAAGGAAAATATTGGGTGAAGGAAGAGTTTATGGGAAGGGACCACTTCTAATCTAGGATGTGAGGGAGTTGGAAAAGGGTGTAGGACCCACAGGATTCAAGGTAGAGGAATGAGAAATATTTTGAAAGCATGTTACGCACTCTTTGGTTAGGTAAAGGGTTAAAGAAAGAAATCTAAAATTCGGAAGAATGTGAAATATATTCATTAATTGAATAAAGTTTTCAAGTATCTATTATGAGCCATTTCTGAAAACACAAAAGACACGGCTCCTAATTTAAATTGCTCCCTGAGAACTTGGCCCCAAATGAAACAACTACCTCACTTAGGGCTGTGCAAGACATTTATTTCTTTTGGTGTCAAGGAGAGAAGACTTCTGCCTGATCCTCATATGGTATCCAAGAAAAAAGTCTAGGAAACTCATGCCAGGAGCAAACAAACCAGCTGGTGGTAGAAATACAAGGGAACAGCAGGCTACTCCTAAAAGAAAGAGTGTACTTGAGCTTGGAAAGGTACAAGTGGCACCAACAAAGCTGTATGAAAAATGGTGGGCAGAATCTGGGCAGGATCCTCAATTCCTACTGTGGCCAATCTGTGGCCCATATACAAACCTGTCATAAATGCAGTCCTACCCATAGCTTGATCCAAATTACAGAATCTTATTTCTTTTCCCTCAAAGCCACGGGCAGATCAAGATAAGTGAGAAGGGAGATATGACCTTGAATGCTGACACTGTACTTCCTGGTTATCTAGGTAGCTCACACACAAGGGGAACAAGGCTAAAGAGTTCCCAGAGGAGAGATATGTCCCCAAGAACATTCTCTTGGCAGATTGAAACATGCATCAGGAGCTTGGAAAGTAGGAGAAGGAGAAAAGTGGGGTGCACAGGGAGCAGCAATGTCTTGAGTTTTAGAACCAGAAGTCAAGGAGCCAGACACAAAATAGTTAAGGAACAGCTCATTTTAAATATAAAATACTGTAGGCTCTAAGTATTTTATGAGCAAAATGCAGTTCAGAAAAGCAGATTTGGTGCTGTACTAAATGTTTTAATTTTTTTTATATGATCCACATTACAGCTTGCATTTTCTCATACCTCCAAGGCATAGTCTTTTATGGTTTTGGAGATAAAAGACTTACATTTAAATCATGCTTTCCCCATTCCACATTGTAACAATAGCATTTTAAGTTCTACTGTTCACCCAAAGGTCAGGACGCCTTCTTTTTTTAAGTCTACATATGCTACTACCTTAGCCAAGTGAACAAATCCTTTTAGCTTTGCATATCTAAATATTATTTATAGTTAATATAAAATGAAATCTAAGTGCCAAGAGTTTCACAACAAAATGGAAACAGGAAAGTGTTACCCCAGGGCTGCTGTGAAAAGAAAAGACATTTTGTAGGTTAACATTACCCCTCACCCCTAAGTCCTGACTATATGTATGCTTCTGTTAAAGGCCATCATCTTTTTTAAAGCCACATGAACCACCAGGTGACTGTGTTCTGGGCTAATAGGATATATTTTCTTTAAAGGGCTCACATCTTTTCTTTTCCTTTCTCCCCGCCCTTCCTCCCTCCCTTCCTTCCTTCCTTCTTTCCCTCCTTTCTTTTTTGCAACATGAACCACAAGGTGACTGTGTTCTAGGCTAATAAGCTCTCCTGAGCGACTTGAGATTGACAACCGGACAAGACCGATCTGTCTCTCACTATTGTCTTGAAATTGATTGGTTGCCTTGTCCTTAATTTTTTCTTTACTCTGTCTTTCCTGCCATAAAGTAGATGGTAAGGGAAAAATAAGAATCATCTCCTTACAACACTGTACCTATCATCAATAATAATGTACACTTAAAATTTTAAAAAGACCTATCTCATTGTAAGTGTCCTTACAATGATTAAAAATAGTCATTTCAGCATTATTTAGACATGGGACTATGGGCTGTCTTGTAACTCTCATTAACACTCATTTCAAAGCCCATCTACCATACTGGTCAGAAAACTGGCTAAAGGAGACAGTCTAGGATGCATGGACTCTATAATCATGTGTCATTGCATTCAAGAACCATCGGGGGCAGATGTCACCGGTAAACGCATTGATTTTACCCTGTACCCTGTAATTACAGCCTCAAACTGTGGTTTCAAAATCACACTTAAAACACAAAAAGGGGAAGACAGCTTCCTTCTAATTCTGAATCTGAGGTAGAGTGTAAATTAGGAGCATGTATCCTTTATTTTTTAACTACACACAAACTCTCTCTTAATCACCTGCAGGTGGAGAGAAGAAAGAGCATATGTTTTTGAAAGCCTAGAAAGTGTGAGAAGGCTGGATATTAACAATTCACCCAGAGTGGTGGGATGAGGACCCAAGCATTTTAATTGAAAGAGTAAAAACAAAGACAAGTCAAACAAAACATGAGGTAAAGAAGTATCATTTTAAAATTTTATCATTTGTGCTTCATTAGACTTGTGTTTATTATTTTTTAATAAATAAGATGATGAGAGTTTTCTTTTTAACTATGTGAGAACTTCTCTGCTTTCATTAACATGAGTGTATCAAATTCCTCTAGTTCTAGGGTGTTCTTACGATAAAAAGTGCACATGAGACATGGTTCATTCTTTTGGTTTCAGTGAAATGTGGTACCAGAGGGAGTCCATTACTACATGAAGTTAGAATTTGACCCGTAACAGTTACTCCAACCTCTCTTTTGTTCTAACATCTTCCAGCTAAATTATTTTTTAGAAAAAAAAATTCTGCTAAGCTGGAAAAGGAAACTGCTTTGTCTACTTTGGACAAACAGTGATACAGCACTTCATCTGAAAAGAATGTGGAGGAAATACTTGAAATGTAATGTTTTCACAGGCAAGGAGCTTCACAAGGACCCATAAAATCAAGACTGTATTGATACTCAGTCTGTTCAGAATCTATAAAAGCCCAGTGAAATTATTCTTTAATAGCTGGTTCTGGTTGGTCATCACTACGTAGTGTTATCTCCCTGAATCATTATCCTTTCAGATTAAAGTTTTATTTAGTTGGAGTTGCACAGTGTTACCTGGGGATAACCCTAGGAAAATCAGGAACTTGAAGAATTTTGCCTTCAGTACTGCCTGACCTTCTCCACTCCCTACTGTCCCCTTTACTTTGTTACAAATCTTACTGTTCCTCTATCCTTACCAATTATCTGGTATTCTAAGTTTTCTCCTTTATTTTTTCTTTCCCAAAACATATTATCAAAAAAGCACTTAACATGTCATTTGCACCAGAGTGTGGAATTAAACTCCATTTTATCCTTTCTGAGTTTTTTTTTTTGTAGTTTTTATGTTCCTTAGTTTACCTTTCTAAAGACACTAAGACATGCACCAGTAGTTAGAAGAAATATTTTAGCCATTCAAAACAGAAGACTTGGTGGTACATGGAAATTATACAGATAGATGGTTTACTCATTCTAACTTAAATTCCTCAGAATAACAGTTACTTACATTTTGTGGCATCACAAAAGCTTAAAAAACATTCACGGTATTTATATAGCCCCTAAATTGCTTAAAAGACACCATTTATTTGAGCGTTAGTGGCAAGTGTTTTCCTGGTGACCAAGGACAGAGTCCCCTAGTTCTCAAAGTATACATACTGAGGTCTGTCTGGAAAAAGTCCAACCATTGTTAATATAATGAGAATTGATGTAACTTGGCTGCCAAGGAGAGTGGACTGGAATGTGCATGTACAAACAATGACAACTTCACTGTAGTAGTTAGTGGGGGCAGTAGATACTGTTGACTGAGTATGTGTAGTGTGTGTGCATCATATTCAAAATGACTGAGTAAAGCAATGAATTTGCATCTAATGTTGCTTGAACATTCTTCTGTGGAAACTATTTGGGTGATTCAAAAGGCTTTCAAGGATGATGTAATGAAAATGAAAATGCCAATAAAAGTGAAGCACAAATGCTTCAAAGATGGTAGAGAATCTGTTGAAAGTGATCCATGTTATGGAAGGCCTGAAACAAGTAGAACGCCTCAGAATGTTGAATATCTATGGGCTGCAATCAACAAAGATTGGCAACTGACAGTGTGAGAACTAGAAGCTGATCTGGGTATTTCAAAAATTTCTATGCCTGAGATTTTGATGCAAGATCTTGGCATGAAATGTGCCATGGCAAAATTTGTTCCATGGCTTCTGCTACCACAGCAGAAGGAACATCATGCTGCAGTTGATAATGACTTGATTTAAACTGCTACCAATGAACCAGATTTCCTCAAGGAGGTCATAATGATAGATGAAACAAGAACATGTTAACTGTGTTTTTTGATTGGGACAATGTTGTCCATCATGAGCACACTTCTCCAGGCCTAACAATTAATAAGAAGTTCTACCTCAATGTTCTTCTTTGGATGACAGATAAAATATGATATTCATAAAATATATAAAAATGGTCATAGCTATGGGCAACTCTTGATTGACAGCTTCATAAGAGCAATGTGCCTGCTCATGCATTACATCTCCTGCAGGTTTTTTTGAAACATCAAATCACCCAGGTGACTCAACCTCGTTACAGTTCAGATTGGGTGCCTGCAACTTCTGGCTTTCCCACAACTAAAACCACCTTTGAAAGGGTACAGATTTTAGACCATTGATGAGATTCAGGAAAATAGGATGGGGCAACTGATGGTGATTCCAACAAAGGTTTTTGCAGAGTGTTTTGAGCAGTGGAAGAGATGCTGGGAGAACTGTGCAAGGTCCTAAGGTGTCTACTTTGAAGGAGACTAAGGTGTCATTGCTCTATGTACAATGTTTTGTATCTTGTATCTTCCTTAGTAATGCCTCCATTTTTCATAGTGCATAGCTGGATATTTTCTGGACAGTTACAATCCCCATCAGAACTATAAGGATCTCCAGGACAGAAAAGGAGTAGACATGGGATATTTTTGTCTATTTAGTATTCTTTTGGTTTCTAGCTTTTTTTCAGTTCATGATTATATTTATATAACCTAGGGCTGTAAACATATTATTCCATTCCCCTGATACAAAGAGACTGGTTTCTGTATGGTCATTTAACCCAAATTCACCAATGAGACTCATCTGCTAGAATTTGCTTATCTCTTTGAAAAGACTATCTTTTGCTTTAATTGATAGCTGTATGAAGAAAGTTTAGAGCCACATTCAACCATTTCATGACGAAAGTGTGCTAAGCATGAAGCCAATACAAGACAAAACAGAACTAAGAGATAGGGAGATATCAGTGCCTTAGTGTTGTTGCTTCAGCCTTTGAATATAATTGAGCTTGAAATCAGCCACACCTCTAGGCTCCTCAATACTTTCTAATCTTATATTTATGTGTGTTGGGTTTTTATCATTTATAACTAAAGAAGTAATGCTTAACCAGGGTCATCACATGGGACCCCTCCATGAAGATGCCAAAGAACTGATTACAACTGGGGACACAGAACAGATACAATTGCTGAAGCTAACCTCAAGGTGACATTGATGCTTTCCTTTGTTGAATGTCTGCTTCATGACAGATGATTGCAATGTTACAGACACATGCCCTCTTATACCCCATCTCCGGCTCTTCACTGATAGGTGATTCCTGATTGACAGTAGGAACACATTCCTAGAGTGGACAGCAAAGTGGAATTTGACACTAAGCTATTTTTTCTCCTTGGTAACTTAATAGTGCCTGATTGAGCTGGTTCCTCTTTGTCAAATGTCATTCAAAAATCACCCAATTGTTGGTCCACCATTGCTATACTGTTGATGAGAATGCCATGTGGGCTGGAATCAAAGCCTTGTTGAAATTTGTCTATTTTACATCTGTTCCTGGCTGGGAGCTTAATGAGATGCATAGCATAATGAGATGTGTGTCTGGAGTGTGTAATGAGATTCTTGATTCAAGTGTCTAATGAAGCCTATAGCCTAATGAAATGTGTGGCATAATGAGATGCATGGCTTGACTGTATAGTAAAGATTTGAAAGTCCTATTAGAAAATATCATTTAGGCATACAACATTTTCTCCCATCTGCATAAACCCCACCCATAGTTCTATGGGTCTTTTTTAGCTTGTCATTCCTTAGTGCCTTTGTCATTGTCACCATGGGTACTTCCCAATTCAAAGCTAAGGGAACATAAGCACTGGCCCTTACTAAATGTCACTGGTAGTCTGCAAACATGGCATAGATATTTTTCTTCTTGAGAAAAAAAATCATATCACTGTTTCTTTCTATTCACTTATTTTTCAATGCAACCAACTTTATCAATGAGTTATTGCCTAACAAACATAACTAAAATTTTGTGGCTTAAAACAATAAGGATTTATCATTGTCCATGAATATACAAGTCAACTGGGTGGTTGTTCTGGGTTTGCAATCCATTCCAGGTCAGATAGAGCCTTTGTTGATCTTGGTAGGGCTCCCTCACATCTTTGGAAGTCAGCTGCCTATAGACTAGGAAGATGCTGGTTGAAGCACTTGAAATCTCCTTGATCTGCTCTCTCATCTTCTAACCAAATAACCATGTTTTAACCTAAAGCCAGAGTCAGGAGACCAAGGGGAAGAAGAGAAGCTTCCTGAGAACTGGGCTCCAAAATGCCACGCTGTCACTCCAACCAGATTCATTTAAACAAAGCAAGTCACAGGCCCAGCCCTGAATCAAGAAATGAGGAAATAAATTTCATCTCATAATGACAGGAAGAGACAAGTCACATTGATACACACAGCACGGACACAGGGAGAGAGGAGAGTAGACTTTTTGCACTTACTCTACCTATGAACTATCAAGTAACAAAGAGAATATTTGCACACTGTCTCCTCTTTCCATTCCTCCACCACTCGCCAAAGTGTTTGTGTGTATGGGGGGGGGGGGATATTTATGTAAAATTGGCTTTTTTATAAATGTGAGAAGTTGTCCAAAAAGTAGTGATACTGATTATGAGTGTTCTAAAAGTCATTTCAGTCATCACACTGGACCCCTGGGTCCTGTGGGTTGACAATGGTTGTTCTCAGCAAATGAATAAAGACAAGTACTATCTACTCAGAAGTAAACAAACAAAAATGATAATAAAAATTACTTCTAATTTGGAAAACTAACTAACATTAGTTAGTTAAAACTAACTAACATTTGGAAAAATTACTAACATTTGGAAAATAACTGATAGTAAAAAAGATAAGGAATCAACTTCACCCTTGAAATAAAATCTAGTGGAGATTTTTCTACTCTTGTGTGAGTCTACTTTAAGAATATTAAAAATTGTGTTTTGCAGGAAATACTGGTGATTAACCTTAGGCATCAGGTGTATGTTACGTGAAATGGCCCAAAAATTTCTGAAGAGTTTTCACAGTGTGTGTCTCATTTACAATAGCCTCTTGGATAAAACCCAGGACACTCTTTTGAAAATTTATAGGAACTAGTATATCCAGCAATTTAATAGGCAGTCTGAATTTTAAAAAAAAGAGAAAAAAAGCCCTAGCCAAGGTTTTATCTCTTTCTCATCTCCCAGATTGAATATCCATTATCTCTCAAGATGCCATTACCCTCAGATGCCTCAGATTTATTTGTCTAGCTATTTCATAGGATAAAGACTTGATAGGGTCCTCTTTAAATACACCTTCTAACCACATTTTAGAAACCAGCAGTTGGTTCTATCATTTTCCTATCTTAAGATTATGCTTTTCTATCTCATGGGGATCATAAATTTCACTCCCATGTGCATTTTACAATTATGGAAAGGAATAAATCAAACAAAATACGCAAAGATCAGATTTTTTTTTCCAATTTATTTTCCATCTGTGCTTATATACCCACGGGATAGTTTACTTAGGTTCATACACATATGCATCCCTGGGCATATGTTCAATACAGATTTGAGGATATATTGATCCATTGACTCATTGATTATTTCATTTCAAAATCTGGCATCAATCTTATTAACCTTTTCAGCCAATCTTTATCCTAGCTTTGTTAGCTCAGTATTTTAATAAACATCTTTGTGTACCAACTAGACATGATCATTTATTTTTAAACTGGTAGAATGTAGACCTCTATGTGTTATAGAAAGACTTTTTGCACTTACTCTCTCTACCATCATGGATAAGTGGCTCCCTATTAAATGCTAGTTATGCCCTCATATGCAAAATGAATATAAAGAATGACAGCAAGTAGAAGTGGTTTTATTTTTGTAAAGGTCTATTCAATTCTAGAAAATAACCTGAAATATATTAAGGTCTGTGTTACCTCAGTGAACTGAGCACACTGATCAAATTCATCAGGTGGCTACCCAATGCCCACTTCATTGTGTGCTGTGGTGTGCCACAGGGTTATTCCCAAAGAGTCTGTAATCCATTTCATTTATGTGAGTAGCCAAACTCACATATTATTTACTCTTTATGTAATTTTTTGGTAATGCTCAGGGCCAGTCTGTGGGCAGCTGGAGGGATGTGCACAGAAACAGCAGAGTTGGCAAGAACCTGGACAGAATAAGGGCAGGTGGAGTAGAAGGTAAGCTGTAGAAAAGTCTGGAATTTGGTTCCAGGGAAGCTGATGGATTTTAGCCACAGAAAAGGGAGCACATGCTAGGCCGGAATTTCTCAAAATGAAATCTTCTCATCACCTATAGCAAACTTACCTGGAACGCCTGATAAAAATATTAATTTTTTTGGCTCCCATTGCCTTGCTTAATCAAATCTCTAGGGAAAGTTCTCCAGGAATGTGTATTTTATCAAGGACTCCAGTGATTCATGTGCATTTGAAAACTGAAAACCAGTGTACAAGAATTTGAACATTTCCAATACACAGTCTATGCATAATCCTCATTATATTCCCAGTGTCTGGCAGCTTATAGATGATTATTGAATGACGAAATGATTGAACAGAAAAAATATATTGATAGCGATGCCAAAACCCTATAACCTGTTAGTGATTTACCTGCATGTTAGAAATGCAAGAATGCAAAACAATAGATCCATGTGAGATGCCACCAAGGGGAAGTCTGACACTGAGCCGAATGCTATTTAAGTTGGTGGCTTCCCCTCTCCTACCTGTTTCTTCCTATGTTCTATCTTCTTTAGAAACCAAAGTCCATTTTATGATCTGGCTTCATCTGTGGTCTCAGCGTGTGAATGTTTCTGAATCCACACAGGTGAATCCTCCCAGCTTCAGAAATCAAGTATGTTGAAAGATGAAGTAGGTGTTGTCACTGACTAACATACAAAAAAATTATAATAAACACAGTCATCACTTTGAAGAGTTGAGGTTTAGAAAGGTGAAGACATTTGTTTCAGTTCACACAGATAGAGAGTGAAGAGGGAGCACAGAAGTCAGGTTGGCAAGGCTGGTCCTGAAACCATTTCTCCTGATGCTGGTTCTTTTCTCACAATTTTAGATGATGTCA
The DNA here is from genome assembly GCF_021234165.1 of Pteronotus mesoamericanus. Classification (NCBI taxonomy): domain Eukaryota; kingdom Metazoa; phylum Chordata; class Mammalia; order Chiroptera; family Mormoopidae; genus Pteronotus; species Pteronotus mesoamericanus. Next base: position 6,836,417 of record NW_026555277.1, read on the forward strand.
AGGGAGATGCATGGAGTTGGGATGGAGACACAATCAGGTTTAGTTTTTATATCCAAAGAGGCTCAATAAGGTATTTTTCCCAAACAATTAGCCATCTCTTCCAAGTCACATACTATACAAAAGAAGTTGCAGTAAATGTTTATTTTAAAAGCAAGTATTTTTTTCATATATACGTATATAGATATATATATATATAATAGAGTATATTATATAAAATATATATTTATTTTCTTCATATATATAATAAAGTATATATATATGTACACATAGTTTTCTGCATTTCATTCATTTATAACTCCTTCACTCTTGTCTTAGACTATTCTTGAGAATACTCCATTATTGTTTACAAATAACTATAGACTGTCATTCTAAACCAGTGTTTGTCACAGCTTAGCTTTCTTTTTTGTGGGGAGGGCGTAAATCCTTTTATTTGGCTTACAAGATGTTTGCATTAACATTGTGACTTATTTTTTGTTGTTGTTGTTTTTTTAATATTTTTTACTGTTGTTCAAGTGCAGTTGTCTCCACTTTCCTGCCGCCACTTTCCTCTGCCCAACCTATACCCACCCATACCCACCCTCAATCCTTCCCCCTTTTTGTTTTGTCCATGGGTCCTTTATACAGCATTTGCCACAGCTTAGCTTTCTTATGCTTGGTCCCCCCAACCCAGCTACCACACACAGCATCAAATCATAAATGGTTAGAACTGCAAAAATACCTATGCAACCACCTATAACAACTCTTATTATTTCACATGAGAAAACTGTGGTCCAGAGAGATTAAATTCTTCATCTCACATTTCACTGTACCTCACCACTGCTCCTCTCTTATTCCATGCTTTCCCATCAACTCAGTGATGATATGAATAGATTTTATGTGTGCAGTAAGTAACTTTTAAAAATCGTTTTTTAAGCTATCTTGAAACATCATATAATAGTCAGAAAAACAGAGTAAAGCCCATATTTAGTCCTGGCAATATCTAAGTAAATCAACTCATCGATAAGACTTTAGTATGATAATAAAATAATCAGACTGGATATGAGATAACACAGGTTATTTTCATAGAGTGTTTGCTTTCATAAGTTGATCCACTTAAGTTTTTTTATATTTTATACATAAGTCATTTAAAAAATGTTATTGTATTTTTTCCATTACCATTTATCTCCCTTAGGCCCTCTTCCATCTCTACCCCCACCCCCATCCACAGCTGAAAAAAGCCTGCTCTCTATCTATGAGTTGATAGAGACAGTTTCTAAAGTCAAACTAAGACCCACTTGTGATTCAGGGTTAAACTTTCAGGTGACAGAAAGGAGCTGCTTCTCTATTGTTTAAAATAACAGTTTACAGCAGGAGTTGACAATTTCTCAGAGAAGGTCTTATCAATATAAATGTCAGGAAATTTGTTGGTCCCGTGTCTTGCTTTTAGCAATCATGTGGATCACATTCCCTTTGTCTGTGCAAATACAAGATTGTATATTTTAATTCATCTGAAGCTTTACTGCAGAGTCTATAAATATTATATAACAAATCTGAGCATTACTACTTTCTTGTGCATTCAGGATACATCTCTGTGATCACTATAATCAACTTAATTGGGCAAGACTCTTTAAGTGAAGGCAATAACATTTGTTTACTTCATTGTAGGAATGTGCTCTCAGCCTGGTACCACCACATTTAAATTAGTTTTTATCCAAAACAGAGAGAAATGCACTCTTCAGTCAACACAGTCTGTTAATTTGAATGTTTAACTGTTTGTAGGCCTGTAGGAAACTTTAATAAGCTCTGCTTTTTGCCCTCTTGTGAGAGGACTAGGTGACATTCAGAACTTTTCCTTATTTCCTATTTTGCTGAGTACATAGGAGTGGAATCCCTCCTCCATTCTCTGTGGTAACAGGTAACATGCCTGAAGTTAACCCAGGAGCTACATTCTTGGTTGCAATAGGAGCAGCAAAGTGATCTTTCTTGAGTATTGTGATAAATATGTATTGGAAGAGTGCAAGCTTTTGAGGAGAGGGGGGAGAGAGAGAGGCATAGTTGTACAAGTCAAATCCAGATGAGGACAGACTCACACTCCTTTTATAGGAATCATGTACAACCCTATGTGCTATTTTCCCACCCAGAATTAACCTCTCGACATGAGACTTTTCCTGCAGAATCATCATGGTTTTGAGATAGTGTAAGTGGCAAAAGGCTATAATTAATAAGGGCTACAAGGACTGTCAAGGAGATAATAAGACCAGCCTCCCATGCATTCACGGCTTAGAACCACAAGAAGACCAGCGTCATCCAACATGGAGACAAATTTCACCTTGAGGTAACCCCAAGCCTCATTATGTACTCATTGTGATAAATTAACCCACTAAATCACACACCCCCAGCCACCTTGAGCGAAACAGAAAGCCCGAATAAAGGCACAAAATAGCCAACTGTGCTCTAACAAGAAGTCGCCAACACTATTCCCCAAAAACCCTGGATTTTCCTCCCCCTTATTAAATGTCCTCCACTAAATGAGCCTCAATTGAAAAAACAAAGTAAATACCACTAGGGAGGGGCTGTTCTGCCTGTGGAGTAACCTTCTCTCTCCATCTCACTGCTTCACTGATAAACTCTCTTTTACTTTAAACTGTCCCCTGGCTTGCATTTGAATTCTTTCCTGTGTGATGCCAAAAACCTACAGCAGGTTGTAAACTTTTGGGCACCCATACCCCCCAGAATGCCTGCACCATTCTGATCCCCAAAGGGGCTGCCCCATTCTATTCCCCACTTTTTTCTTTGCCTTTTGCTTTATAATCCTTTTCCAGGTTTACAGTATATATCAAATCCTCACATATTTGATGCGAGGTAGTAGCTCCAGGTAGTAAATCTAGAGGGAAGGGGAAGGAAGGGATTTGGGTGGCGGAGTGGGGTGGGGGGGTCAATTAGTGCTTTTTATAACTGGTGCTATTTCTGGTGGAAACATCTATGTGCCATCATGTAAAATGTGTGTAATATTTTTACGAGTATTCTTGTTTGAGCAAAAGTCTTTTATTTTAAGACATCCTAGGAAGAGGGCAATCTCTCCATCAAGGAAAGCAAGCCATCCTGGCAGGAGGGCAAGAGGGAAATTCACAGCCTTACCCTGCCCTGGGCCTCTATTTTGGGAAGGCCAAGTTGCCAATGGTTGGGAAGTGAGGCAGGACAACATTGAGAGCAAGAGAGAGAAACAGCTGATGTCTCTAGCCCATGCTAAAAATAACCCATGAAACATATAGATACAAGTCAACCAAAATTAATCAATTACCCCATTGCTTTCAAATGCATTCTTTAGGAAGTATTTTATATTTTTGTCATCTTATGTCCTCAAAATCAACCTGCTGGTGCTCAGATTTCACTTTTATGAGTTTGCGGTGAAGGCCAAGGAATGTGGTGTCCCAGTGGCCATTTCGGTAAATTCAAAAGGAAGCCAGCCATCTTATGGCTGTCCCTCCAGCCCCTAATTCACAGGGAGCTGGCTCAAAATGGGCAATCATTAAATATGTTCTGAATGGAAGTCGTAACCCATGGCTTGCTGCTATTCCTCTCTGAAAATGTTAACTACCAAACAAAGTATTTTTAAGCAGTAATAAACTGTAGTTGTCTAGGTCACCCCAATCTGAATGGTATAATCTCACAGGGACAATACCAACACCAACACTTTGTGGTGCACCCTTAGCAGAACATCTGAAAGCCACTCATCATTTCTTGTCATTTTCATGACATGTTATTGCAGATAACCATAGCTTGTGCCCTTCCCAAAAAGCATTTTCTTTGTTCTCATCTTTCTTTGGTCCATTTTGGCAACTTTTGCCAGCAGCTGATGCCCCTAGTATGTTTCTTGTCATTGCTCCCATTTTCTCTGGATCCCTGATTCTCACTATGTGGGTATTTCCCATTTGTTAATAATAGTAAGCCAACGCAAACTTTTTTAAACAAATCCAGAAATGTATTGATTCATGTGCCTGGGATGTGTTTGTGTGAATATGCCTTCAGGTATAGCTGGATCTGGGGGTTTACAAATATCATTGGAACTCCGTCTCCTTTTCCCTCATTAATACTTTCTCTCTAAAAGCATCCTGAATGGCTCCCCACTCATCTCTTTTTGGTTTTATCAGTCTCGGAAAAAAAGTAGATATTTTAATAGCTCATACAGAAATAGTTTGTTGAGGATACTAGCAAGTCTCATTGTATCACATGTCCATTCTTCACTGGTTTTTTTGTTTGAGGCATATGAATTTTGACTGGGTCAGGCAATTGCTGTTGTTACAAAAAGGTGGTTTGCTCCACCTGACCCACACTGAACAGGTTTTCTTTAGGAAAGGGGGAGATCCTTTTAGTGGAAAAAGGAGGAGAAAGGATATCAAAGAGGCCAAACATGTTTCCACAACCATGTTACTCCTATGATATTCTTTGATGCTTCTGAAATGAAATGAGGTAGTTATTCCAGGTACCAAAATGAAATGAAGTAAAATGTCTTTTTTTCTATACAGGCTTTGCTTTCTTTACTAGGCATAGATGTGAAAGAGAAGTTTTTAGAGGCATGAAACTTCCAGCTTATTTTCTGTAGTGCGTCTCCCAAGTTTTCTACCACGAATAAATCCCCGAGCTAAAGGACAACCTTGGAATGTGAGCACACCATGCTGAGCTCAACAACCACATCCTAAATTCTTCCTGTGCTCTGAGTTTTTGTACTTTGAGGTTGCTTTGCTCAGCATAGACCCCTTCTACCAAGGTAGGTATGCAGGTAGGTCCTGAGATTAAGGAATCCATCCCAGGAGCTGGCTGTCAACATTAGGGTGTTGTGTCTATTCATTAACTCATCCATGAATTTCTTTAGTGTTCTATAGCAAATAGATTGAGCCTTTACCCTCCATTCAAATGTCACCTGCTCAGATAGTGTTTCCTGATGTGACCTTAAACAGCACCCTACCCTCCTCACTCTCTAAGTTACTATTCTGAAATTATTCTTTCTGAAATTAAGTCACCTGTATTTGTTTACTTAATTTTCTATTTCCTTCATCACAGTAGAAGGGGCAGAAGGCAGGGATTTTTTTCCCTCTTGCTCTCTGCTGCATCCTTGTGCCTAGAATGGTGCCTGGTAGGTCTCAGTCATGCAGTAACTATTTATTGGGTGTGTCAAGAAATAGATGAATAAGCAACCAAAATTATAGCAGCTACACGTGTTAGGCCATAATTCTCAGACCCTCATTACACACAAACATAAATGCATGCTCAGGAAAAAAATGCAACTGGCAGTTTTTTCAATGCATGAATAAACATGTTTGTGAAAGACCTCAGATCATGCCCTGAATCTTAAATCATGTTAGTAGCCTTGTATCTTCCCTTAATTTTCTTCTGCTTCACTTACTGGTTTTCTGTTATTTACCCTGAATGGTGACTAAGCAGATGTGGTTACATAAGAAGTAAAACAGCATGTTTTGATGTGATTTTGGTTAGTAAAGCCAGAGAAAAAGGGTAAGTTAAACTGCTTAGAACATTTGTACTAATTCTGTGAAATTACACAAAGCAACAACCAGAGGAGCTCTGCGCCATTCCCGTCTCCCTGCTAAAAAATCAGAAATGTGATTTTCTCTCTTCCATTTGTGCATACCCATCCTCTTCTACTGTCAGGACTTTAGTTTTCTGTCTTGAAGAAGTTTTGTTTTTAGATTTGAATTCTTTGCTACAACACAGCAAAAAGTCATGGCACCCATGAGCTGTCTCATGCTGCTGAGGAATAATTAAAATGAAGAAGGTTGGTTTTATCATTTCATCTCCCACCAAGTCCTCCAGCTCTTTCGTCCTTGGGGTGCCTGCCAGCGGCAGGCAGGACAGAGCCAGGCAGAACCAGTAGCCTGTTGTGGAGACTCTGCTACCCCTCAAGTGCAGGGGGAATTCCTTTCTGCCTGAGTGAAATGTCTAGTCTATAAAACCGGTTAGTAAAACACGCTGTAATTTGGGATTTGGTAATACCGGCTGCATTTTGACAGAACCCAGGCTGACCCACAGCATTACATCATGAACAGATGTGAATGCTAGTGGGGCCGAATGATTAAACACTCGTTCAGAAAGAAAAAGAAAACTGAGTCTTAGGAGGTCTTCGTTCTTCTCTATGTTCTAAACTGTTAGTCATGTTTACCTCTGTTTAGTCCAAGTGGCATTTGCCTCCAAGTGTCAGGGACCTTGGAATGTCCTTTGACTCTTTTGATATGTAGAGGGCCTGGTAACCTGTGTGAAGAGAAGCTTTGAAAAATGTGCTTTACATGAAATTAAGACATTTTGGGATTTTTTACATTTAAATATGCAAGAATTTTTATATATTAATGATTCGGGGCAAGTCGATCCGGAAGCCTCGTCTTCCGTTTTTTTTCATTGGAAGGATAGAAACAATGATACCTTAGCTGTGGTTTCACTGGAACTGAAACAATACCTCCGATGTGGTGCTACTGCGAAGACCAAAAGGGCAACGGCTGCATGAAAGCACTGCTCAGGCTATACAGAAGGCGCTACGAAAATATCACCAGTGGTTAGTATTATCAGCTACGGGCAGATTTAAATAACGGTGATGACGGTATTGTATAAAAATTTATTGCTAGAATATTTCGAAAAGGCTATGCCATGCATTGTATTTTCAATAGAGTTCTTCAAACAATATTCATATCTGTGTCTCACTTGAGACCTAAACTGAGCATTTAATCACTTGAAAAACCAATTAATATTTACTTGTGAGACTAGAGATAGAGGGTAGAAGGATATTAAAACTATATATGTATCTGTATACACATAGCTATTTATATATTTAATGAAATAATTTTGTGTATATACTAGATAAGTTAACTAATGTGAATATTAATAGATGCAAATCTTTACTAGGCTTAATGTCAAATAATTTAAGCAGAGTTCTCTTAAAATAAAATTATATTTTCTTGCAAAGTAAGTAAAGCTCATGCCAGGATAGATTATAAAACTATTTACCTGATGACAATCTATTCGATTATTTGTAAGGTGAAATAGAGCCAAACAGAAATGATCCCTACTCAGATAATATTTTGGAGGGTGACATCTATCATCTTCCAATATGGTAAATAAATACAAATTTTATCCATCCAGTTTGGGAACACACTTCCCAACAAAGTCCCCTGAAGTCAGTACATTAATAAACTCTAGGTCCTGATGCACAAAGTCATTCAGCAAATCTGTCAGACACTATTCTAAGTCTGGAGGTAGAGTAGAAAATGAGACAGACATTGGGCCTGACCACATGGAGCTTGTATTCGAATGGGGGAGAGGAACAATAAACAAAGAGATAAAATAAAGTAACTGTCAAGTGACCAACTGGGATGATAAATTCAAAAAAGAAAACTATTCAAGGGCAGTGGTGACTTTGTGGGGCAAAAAGAGGTCTAAGGACACAGGCTTTCTGGAGATGTAGGTCACTGACTTTCAATATTGTTGTGATTCTTTTCAATTCATTCTTCTTTTGCCTTTTTAAACTTTATGAGCTGAACAGGCTACAACTGGCAAGTAGACATCACGGCAGTGGAGTTTGGAGTTTGGAGACTTTGTTCCTGATGCTTAGATAGAACTTCTAGGATCATGCATGTCTTTGCTTCAGGCTTGGCTCTTTAGTCATTGTCTCTGCTCTGTGTCCTGTTATACCACTACCGCATCCAAACAGTTAGGGTCCTACATGAAGTCACATTGGCCAGTGTCAGGTCACTTCTTGCTGCTCCTGATAATGATAATAAACAATACTATTTTATTGCTTATGGTGCCCCTGTAAGTATTTCTCAAGCATGTTAGATAAATAATTCCTATCATGCCATGCATATTATGAAGGGCACTCTAAGTGTCTATGTATAAAATAGCTCAAAATTTAGCCCTTATAATCAAGTCCTCATTGAGGTCACTTCTGTCATGGCTCATATTTCTGCTTTTATCTGTAACCACACAGCTATGCCTGTTAAGGTTTTGGCGGTGACATTACTTTAAGAGGTGTGTCAAAACCAGGTACAGTAGTCCCTCTTTGTCTAGTAGGATATGTTCCTGAATCACCAGCGGATCCCTGAAACTGTGAACAGTACCTAACACTATATGTACTATGTTTTTTCATATACATACACATATCTGTGATAAAATGCAACTCATGTATTGGGCACAGTAAAAAAATAACAACAATAATAATAAAATAGAACACTCATAAAATATACTTTAACAAATTACATGTTTTTTCTCTCAAAGTATCTTATTGCACTGCCCTTGTCTTTTTCTTGCAATTGACGGAGATGATACAATGGCTACATAGTGGGATAAATTGAAGTGAATGACACAGGCATTGCCGTGGAGCATCAGGCGACTCTAAGGGTTATTTGAACACAAGCACTATGCTACCATGATGGGAAATCTCATAACTGAGGTGGCTACTAATGACTAACATGTGGTAGAGTACACAGCATGGAGGCACTGGGCAAAGGCTGATTCATGTTTTGAGTGGGACAGAGTGGGACCGTGAGAGATTTCATCATGCCACTCACAAAGGCACACAGTTTAAAACTTTGAACTGTTCATTTATGGAATTTTCCACTTAATATTGTCTAACTGTAGTTGATCATGGATAACTGCAGCCTTTAAAAGCAAAACTGTAAATAAGGGGAACTTTCGTAAATCCTTACATTTAATCAGGTTCCCTGTAACTTTGTTTATAGTATATGTATTCCAGGAATTTGAAAATGTGTTTAAAAAATTATTAAGTAGCTAAGGGTACTTCAAGTTACCCAGGGGCTGCTACAAGATCATTTTTAAGAACACATCATATTTTTTTTAATAACACCCCCTGTCTTACTGTTTACTGTGGACAATAGTAGAGAAAATACTATAAAAACCTCCCATGTACCCATCATCTGGCTCCAACAATTATCATTGCCAACTTTGTTTATCCTATATCTTAAATCTTTTGATTGTAATCTTATTTTTAAAACATTAGTGACTGATGATGTTTCCAGATGATATAGGAACATGGGGGAAACATGCCTGGATTGCCAACGTAGAAGAACGGAGCATGCAGAGAAAGAAAGGCCTTAGTAAAACTAGGAAAAGCACCCACAAGGAAGATCGTATTTGAAGGTCAGAGCTCATTAAAGAAGGCCAGAAATTCTCTGCCAATGAGTGGAGTTTCCTTTCTATCCCCTGAACTGTGGTTGTTAAGTCTTATCTGTAGAATGTGGTGGAGGGGACGCTGTGCTTGTTCTGAGTCTAGCAGGTTAAGAGCATTGGAATTTTCCATTTTCTCCCTCCTTGGAACAATCATTCTTTAGTCACTTCCCCCTCAGAACCCAGCCATGAGGATGTAAGAATCCCAAGCCATTTGGAGATGCCCCAGAAGATGATCCCAGCTGAGTTCCCAACTTACAAGCAGCATCCCCTACCAGCTATTCTATGGGCCATCTTGGAGCTTCCAGTCCAATCAAACTCCCATATAAGATCATATGAAGCAGAGAAACCCGCTCAATTGAATCTAGGCAACCCACATGTTTATGAGGGAGAATTAAAGGGTCAATGTTTGAAACAACTAAGTTCTAGCACAGTGGCTTGTTCCATAGTAATATATAATTCAAACAGAATTGGTACAGAAGTATGGTACTTCTGTGACAAACAAATAAATAAACAAGGTAACATTGTTTATAGGGAATGGTGCCAACTGGAAGCTGGGAGAACCTTAAGGAGGCTGTTGGTGAAGGTAAGGACCACAAGACAATTGCTTTTGCTAAGTGAATAAAAGAGGACCCAAATTATGTACTAGCAGAGTAAAGAGTGGAACTGTTGCCTGTGGTAACATGGAAGAAAAAAATTTAAAAAAGATAACGAATGGATCTGAAGAAGACTATTTTCAGAAAGAATATTAAAAGTTTTGTCCAAATCCAACAAGAAGGCCAGCCTAGATTCAAAACTAGGGGAATGGATTTCACCTCCTATGAAAGGAATGGCAAAGGATTTGTGACCCTTTGTTAATCTACCCTAAGGAAGGGCTGATACTTAAAGAGTACATACAATGCTGGTAGGTAGTATGAGAACACTCAAAAATAATACTGAATTCTGAGTTAAGCAACATATGGAAAAAAAAGAAAATGTATAAAAAACTCTTACACCTGGAATAGAGTAATAGGTTGATTTAATCTTTAATTAGGAGGGCTTGCCAGTTCCACAACCTGTCTTTTGCTTCCTCTGTTATCATTGAAAGTAATCAAGTGGGCCAGCCAGAATAATCACAGATATAAATAGGAGATTTGTTTCCACTAAGAGAGAACAAACCACTTTCATTGTTTTCTTGATGTTGAATTAAGCAGCTAGTCTGTTTTTTTCATTAAACAAAACTAAAACCTGCATCCACGTAAATTACTAGGCTCTGCTGTTAAAAAAAAAAAAGGCCATCATTGTCAAGATATAGGCCATTTCATTTTTATCACCGGAAGAGATGTTAAGGTAGGTTAATGTCTTTAGAAATTATTTATCCCTGCAAATCTCCTGTGCATTATGCTGAAATAGACTGAGAATTAGAAGACATTAATCTGAAAGAAAAAACAGCAACTGCTGTCTCCCTCAATAATAGCAGACCATGATTATAGCCAAACTCCAAATACGTAAATAGTTTGGTCATTTTGGTCTTTATAGATACTAATACTTAACAGCTATGTTTTATTTAATTGCTTGTGTGTACCCCAAACAAGGTCAACATACATTTACATAGGTCTTACTTGTCCAAGATAATCCTAAGGTTAATGAGGAGGTCCTGGGAAAAATTTAGGATGTTGGTCAAACATACACTTAGATGTGTTGGCCTTTTTTTTCCAATATCTTCCCTGGTTTCATAACAACTCTCTCTGCAGAGGGAAAGGTGAGACCCTAGAAGCTAGACTTGGAAACCAAATTTGCAAGGGTTGGGGAAGGGAAGAGAAAGAACTGGAGTGAGGTGGGAGGGTAAGAATAAGGGGTGAACTCCGACTGCACAGACCGGTGTGTGTCTGTGCATTGATTTCTGAAAGGAGAGAGGCCAAGAACCCCCACTTGACTTCTCTCAGATCCATTTCGTTCAGGGGGTGAGGGTCCTTAATAGATGCTCCAAGAACTTCCCATTTGCCATCTCAATTTTCAGAAACACAGTGAAACTGCAGAGTGAACAGTGGCTTTCAGCCTGTCTGAGCATTCGGAAGAGCAAGCTTAGGGAGGACTCAGATTGCTATAAAAAATTGATAGAAAAGCTGCACCATTAAATTGTCTAGCTAATTTTCCTAACCTTCACTCACTGTTCCATGTAAAGATGAACCATGTAAGTAGGACCCTGGTGGTATTTGCTACCCAGCACAGCTTATGCATCCTGAAGTCGCCAGTGGTCTGGGGTCACTATCTTGTCTCAGCTACACCCAAGCCAGGACCTGGAAATAGCTGTGTATACCCTCCATGGTTTTCTCTCCTCTCTGTGTTTCTCTCTTTCTGACAGTGTTAAGATTCCCAGAGTGCAAGAAATCTAGGCCAGTCTGGGCACTCTAATTCACTTAAAGCATTAATAATAACTCATGCTAGTCATATGAACATTTTATCTCATTTCCCATCTGTAAATTGTGGGGATTAGGCCTTACCTATAGAGCTAGCATCCTATTACACTAGTACACAGAATCTGAGCACTCCTAAGGCCCCAATGTTTCTTAACCATGATCCAAAAGGCTTGTGCAGAAGATCAATGTTACTTATTTTCTGCAATATGCCCTTTGTTTTGTTTTGAACACAGAAATAATTAGTCTAGTTAAACAAAGAACACAGGCTTCTTCTGAGAAAAATTAAATTGAGTGTCTTCAAAGGAGCTAGATGGTATTTCTATATTAAAAAAAAAATTCTGGACTAAAATACTAACGATAGCACCCAACACAGTGGGAGGTGGAAGTACGAGTCACTGAGCATGAATTTCTCCCCAGTATATCATTGTCACACATATCTGTTGCCAAGTAGCAGGAGTGATCTACAATAAGAATTATTTGACTGGCTTTAAAGTGCCTCACTTGTTACCTTGGGTTTCATGGGGATATTGACGGTTTTGAGTTTGGCTAAGAAGAAATGTGGGAGGATTTGCTTTTTCAGTTATAGAGCTGGGTTGGTTCTTACAGTGAGGAAATGTGTTCCTTGATGACTGTTCCCATTTGCTATCAGAGTAACAAAAAACAGTGTCAAAATGACAAGTGAACATTGAAGCTTAAGTGGATAAAAAACAAACATGATCCCAAAGTTACATGATCTGGTGGGGGAACACTAAGCCAAGGCAGAAGCTCAGTTTAATGTGTGGTCATAACTGTTTGGTCCAGAGCCCATCTGGATGAGAACACATTTTTTTCCTGCTGAATGTTTTTTCTTTGTCATTGTTGTTGTTATTATTATTTGCTAATATTCTCCTAGATTTCCAAGTTCAAAATATGGGAGTTGTTCTTGCTATGTCCTCTATTCTCCCAGACACAAGATCTGTGACTCTATGTCTGAAATGCCCTTTCCATTCTCCTCTTTCCTCCTGTTTCTCCACCCCCCACCACCCTGTTTTGGGTCTTCATGAATAAACATAAGGAGCTAAAGGTGCTCTGTTTTCCATAGGCCCATAGCCTTTTGTTCACAGCTCTCTTATAGTATTTATCAAATGTTGCCTTGCTTTGATTTGGTTTTTACTTTTGTATGCCTTACATACACTTCTGGGTCATAAATAGATGTCACACAATGGTTTTTTTTTTTTCATGTTTCATTTTTCCACGGCATTTTAGCTTTGTACCATATACACAGTAGAGCTTCACTACAGTTCATACATTAAATTATAAAGCTAACAAATTATTTCTCCAGGCCTGGGAAGCCTATGGCATATGATGAGAGTAGTAGCAGGATTAAGGATACAAATTTGAATAGTAGTAGTAGTAATAATAATAATACAATAACGATCATAACACACTTATTGTGTGCTATGGGCTCTGACCCCTGTATTAATCACTATCTCTCACTCCTCTTTCCCTAGAGATAAATAGGTAGGTAGATAGATAGAAAGAATCATTCTCTTCATCTAAGAACAAACAACTAAGGCTGTTATTTGTTGTTTTTACAGATTTTTACATCATTTTACAAATTAGAAAATTCAGGAATAACAAAGGTAAGAACCCCCTTCAAAATCATATAGCCCATAAGCATCAGTATTAAATTCCAGAGAGCCAGACCACAGCACCCACCATAAAATAGATTATTCTGTGCCTCAGCCTCTCTGTCTCCTCTAGATCACAAAAGACAAATGCATCCTGAGATATTCTCATGCCCTGTTTTCCTCTTGCTCCTGAAAAACCTCTTGAACTCCCTGGTTCTTGAGGTCCAAGGTCAGAGAGTCTATGGTAGCCAGAACCACCTGCCTTTCTTCAGTTATGCCTGTTAGTCCAAGTGTATAGCACCAGGCCATGCAGGAAACCTGGGAACATGCAAGAGAGTTGAATTAACTTTGAGTGATTCTGGAGGTACCAACAACGCTTCTCCAGGAGACTTCTCTGTGGAGCTCACATTCTGGTGGGCAGACATTCCCAATATGTAATCAAAGAACCATGTATCAAGCAGTAATAATGACAATGGCAAAGTGAAGCAGGATGGTAAAAGAGTGAGGGGTTGTCTTAGGTGGGGAGGTCAGGAAGGGAGTTTCATAAAGTTCCAATTAATGCAAAGTAAACATTTTAAGGAAATCTCCTGAATTTATGCATAACCACTGATTACAATATTTCTAATTTCATTTGGTGTTTGCTGTCTTAGGAAGAGTCAATCATAGTAGGAACTTAGGAAACAAACACTTAAGAATCTGAAAGACCTAGTCAGGGCTAACATGTGCCAAATCAGAACATAGGAGGAGCTGTTTGGGGCACAGCCCTTCCCAGCTCCCTGAAGTTCCATATTTTGAAAACTTTGTCCAATTTAGAGGCTCCCTTTCTCATCCACATCCTACTGCTACGGTCCTTATGTCCACCTCATTGGGTGATGAAAAACTCCTAGGAAAGGGACTGACAGGTACACACACACACACACACACACATATGTATATATATGTATATATATATATATATGCAGATGCACAGACATACACACACACATACATCCATAAATACACCAGCATACACATGCACATGTACACATACACACAGGCACACATTCACAGACACACTCTGCACCATAGACACAGGCATACCAGCATACACACATAGACACACAGATAGACACATATACATACACATAAATATAGATACACTATTCACAGACACATAGACACACCCATACACCACACACATAGATATATCAGCATACACACACAGACACAGACATGCACATAACATGCATGGTCACAAGCACAGACTTCAAAGTCTTCAGTGCCTCCTCATCTGTTTTTTTTAAATCAAACACTCCTCCTAGAAAAAGGGAAGATACAGACACACAAAATACACACACTGGCACACATAGACATGTAGACAGACAACAGACATGCCAAACACGCAAGGGATGACAATGATTAGGTTAATGATATTGAAAAAGTGCAAAGCCAAAGGATAAACTCTGAATATTAAATCAGAGGAAATTGGAGGCTTTACCAAGCCCAGCAGGGGAGGGGATGGGAAAGGAGAGCTTTCTCAGCACTACTGTGATCAAGCCCTGGCTGTCACCTGTTCTACCTGTGCCGGAAGACAGGCCCTCTCTACATCAGCAGTTTGATGTTATTATGCTGTGGGTCTTAGCTGTAAGCCCCTCAGAAAGACATTTCAGGGATATATTTGAAAGCAAATTCCAGTCTATTATTAAAACACCTGCTCAATCATGAGATCATTCCTGACATGAGGGATTATCAGCTAGAGAAAGAAATGACAGCACAATTTATTAGTCGTCTCACAATTCAGTTTTGAGGAAACTAATCCCCTGCATTTCCTGTTAAATTATTACTAATAAAATTAATAAAAAAGCCTTGCCCTTTATATTTGTAAAATATTTATAAAATTATACCAAATGCAACATTAATTTGTTACATGTCACCATTTTGGAACAAAGCAGGAAGACAGAATAAAATAGTGCATTTCTTTGAGCCTCTCTCTGCATTTTAGCCTATGACAATTATATTTCTATGACTGTATGATCATTCATAGGTAGGTGTCCATTTCAGAAAAGCCCAGCAGTTACAGGCTCTGCTAACATGATACAAGGGAATCCAAACAGTCCTGGTTATTTACCTGAATACATCTTAGTCCTCCTCCATGTTGATTGCCTACAAGCCTCTGTAATGAAACAGAGGGGTCAAGCCCAGTAACGTGAGTGCCCTTACCACTCTTCCCTGTGCACATTAAGTCTATTAGCACAGACAGCTCAGTAGCATCAGTTTTAGGTCAATAGCTTTTAAAACATAGATTTTTATACCACAAAAGAACTTTTCCTAAAGATGCAGAGAGATGGTAGAAAAACTTGAAAAGGAGAGTCATATGTTGGAAAATAAGGGGAAGAAGTCTGGTTTAATTATAATCTTAATCCAAAAAAGTTGGGTAGGCTAATCTTTTCAGTGCCATACAATAGTCTCCATCCTCTCTATCCCTCCTTGTTTCTATCTCTTTACATTTCTATTTTATTTATTTTGTGAGTTATGAACTTGTAGTTGAGAATTATATCAGAATATAGGCTGAAAGGATTTCATTGTGTATTGTGTATTGTGATTGAACTTGATGCATGGATATTGACTGTCAAAAAGATAGGAAAGAAAACTAAAGGATGTGACAATATTAGCAGTAGCAAAGATCACAAATTTAGATTGGAGAAATAAGAAAGATAGTGTTGAGAATTTTTTCAATAATTGACATTCAAAGAAGTTTGAATTTTTACAAGAGAAAAAAAATGCCATCCTAAGAGTGTGTTTCTTGAGGGAAAGAAAATAAATAAACAAAAGGGTTTGAGAATATAATTAAAAGTAATTTGAAAATATTTACCTTTCCAGTACAGGAATTATGCTCAAAATTTGTTCAGTCAACAAAAGCTTATTGAGCACCAACTGTGTCATGCAGCCTCCTTGGCATTGAAGATATAATGGTGAACAAAATTGAGAGTCTCTGCCATCAGGAAACTTATATTCCAGGGGGAGAAATAAACAAACATTTACATACATTTTAATATAGTGTTAGATGGTGACAGATAATATGGGGGAAATGAAACCAAGTAGTAAGTTAAGAAAGATGTTATAGATAGGGTGATGTGTCCTAGAAAAAAGATAGACAGGACCAAGGTCATGCAGTGCTATGTGGGCCAACATGAGGTCTTTGGACACTATCCCAGGTGTGATGGGAAGTGACTTGAAGGATATGAGCAGGGACATGTCATGATGTGACTTATGTTTGGAAAGGATCACTCAGGCTGCTGGTAGAAAACAGATTAAGGGGTTGGAGGTAGACAAGAGGCAGCAGGCAGACACATTTAGAGCAGTTGTCCATTATCTAGGCAAGAGATAGTGGTGAATTGAATAGGAGGGATATTGGTAAATGTGGTCATAAGATTCATATTCGAGATCTATTTATCTTTCTATCTTCTATCATACACCCCCATACAAATATGCACATACATATACATTTACATATTCAAATCCTGGGAATTAAACTCCAGAGATGATGTAAAACTTGTCTTAGGCCAAACACCCAAAAGTGGCAAAGCCAGGACTGATGCCAATCCCCCACATCTGCACCGCTCATAACTGGGCATTAATGGGGGAGAGAGGATGTTTTGAACCAGACTGGAGCTTAAAGATGAGCCTGGCTGGTAAGAGATTTGGGATTTGTTTTAAACTCCGAATGGTCAGTGTTTTTTCATGGTTTAGATCTGGCGAGCAAGAGAAAGAGGAGATTCAGTGATGTCTCCATGGATTTTATCTGGGCATCTGGATTTTATTGGTTCTGGCCCCGAAGATCAAAAGTACTAGGGAGAAACATATTTATGGGAAAAGGCTAAGACGTTGGCCAACCGTTAACACAGAGAGCTGGTTAGGGATAGATTCTGGAGTTCAGGAAAGAGAGTGGGCCTATGGAAACAAACAAGGGAATCATCAAGCATGTTGGTGATATTTAACTCCATGGTAGTAGATGAAATATCTATGGAATAAGTGTGACTAGAGAGGACATATGAGGAGGTCTAGATCCTGGGACCCTCCAAAATTTAGATATTGTAAGACAGGAGAGTCTAGCATAGGAGATTGAGAAGGAAAAGACACAAGTGAAAACTAAACAAGAATTTTTGTTTCCCAGAAGTGGGGAGAAGAAAATGTTTCAAGGGGGAAATGGTCAGCTTTGCTGAATGCCGTTCAGAAGTTCAAAAAAAAGATGCAGACAGAAAACTGACAATTAAATTTGCCAACAAAGGGATCATTGGTGACCTTGGCTGAGTCTCCATGAAGAAAAAATCAGGGGAAATGTTGGGATGAAGTTTCTTCACAGGTGCTTTTGAGAAAGAATGGGAGATAAGGCAATGGAGAAAGCCAGTACAGACAACACTTTCAAGTTTCGTTTTATAGCAGAGCTGAGAAAAGATTCAGAAGGTATAAAGGAACATGGGATCAAAGGAGATTTTTGAAATAAAACTATTACAGCACATTTGTGTGCCAATTGCAATGATTCAAAGGGAAGAAACACTGACAATACTGTAGAGAAAGGAGAAAGATACAAGAGTAAAGTCCTGGAGGGAGGTGACAGGAACAGATTCAGAGGACAAATAGAAATTTTTTAAAACTATTAAATTCATTAAACTGGAGCCCAGAGCACTCATCCACCACAGCAGGAAGAAAGGCAGTGGATGAAAGTATAGAGGCAGGCCATAGGAAAGGTGGTGGTGAGCGGGGAGGAACTTTGAATTGTTATTATTTTTTCAGTGAAATGAGAAGCCAAGTCACCAACTAAGAGTGCATAGTGAAGAAGGAGTGTTTGAGGTTTGAGAGGTGAGGAAAAAGTGTTAACTAGCCAAATGGGAGACTAGGGAACAGATCAGCTGTAGGGCTGCCTGCCAGTGCTGAGGTCCACTTGAGATTTGTTATAATAAATACAAGGGGAAGCTAGTCACCAGTCAACATGGCTGGTATCTTTCTCCAGTGAAATTTAGCAATTCGAGTGCAGTTGTAGAATCTGAAATAAGTTGGACTGAATCAGAGTTGGAGATTTTCTAGGCTCAGAGAAAGAAGAAGAGAGGGACAAGGGAATAAGTCATGAATACAAGAGAGCATTTATAATACTGATTCACGGAATCTAAGGTAGGCAGGGAGAAAAATGAGGAGGTGTGTGCGTGTGTGTGATGGTAGTGGTGAAGGTGCCAATGCGGTGATAGGTAGCAATGGACTTGAGATTCTAGTGGGTCTGGTGTTGGGGGTAGGAGGAGTGAGCTGAAAATATAGGAGAAAATAGCAAGAGAGTGAAATGTGTTAACTGAGATTTTAGTAGTATACCCCAGGCAATAACAAACTATTACAAGGGATATTTTTTAAAAATATCAAATCCATGTGTTGTCTCTGATAATTGATTGGTAATCTTTGAGAGGTGGGTCTTAGGCATTTGTATATATTTCATCTTAATACTTTTGTTGGTCAATTATATTTTTTATAGAATGCAAAGTTGAAACTATACTTCTTGATCATAAGAACAAAATGGGAAAGCAAAATTTTTAGGAAGATTGACTTTGTGGTGAAACAAAAGACTGAGTGGAATAGGGGGGTTGCATTTCTACTTTGCTACTGAAAAAATTTACATGTAAAAGTTCCATCCTATGTGTACTCCCAACATAGCACTGCTTTATTTATTGACTTATTTGTCTGTCTCCCAAGTTATGAATGGCCCATCTCTTGAAGGCAGAGCTTTATCTTGTTTAATTTGTACCCCAGCTGTCCAATGTCCATCTAGTGGAGTCTTTGTCATCTGGTTGCATTCTCAGTTCATGTTAAAAGGGAGGATAAAAGAATACCCCATTGATAGTACAACATCTAGTATCATCTTTGCATTGAGGGAACATTATTCTCTCTACCAATTCAATATTAGAAGAAATAGTATCCTCCTATTTCCTAGTTTTTCCTACTAAAAAATGATCATTTATCATGCTGCTGTGGGTAATTTTTGTCTGCTGGCTTATTAACATTTTTTGTTTTATCATTTACATTCTGCCTATTCCAAAAAAAAGATGTTCCATGGCTTAAATTAGTTTAAAATGAGTTAAATAAAAATTTAAAATTAAAGGACAATTTCCAGGAACTTAGATAGATCGGTTATTGTTTTTGGCAATAAACTTTAGTTATAAGATTTCTGAGGCTCAAGAACAAAGGTAAACATTTTGAGTTGTATAATTTTTATTGCCTCTAAGAGGAAGCTCATTGGGGAGAAACTGGGGGGCAATATTTTATCACCAGGATCTTTATGTAGAAAGCATATCAAGTAACATCAAGAACAATGTCTTCTACTAAAGTTTTGTAAGAAAAGGAAAATGACACACACATAAAGAAACACACACACAATTTTTGCATACAGATTTAAACGTTTTATCTTTTTATGAAGGTGTTATCATGTAGAGCACATTTTAACAGAATATAGTCCAGATATATTGCTCTCTGAATATCAAATTTATACAGAAACAGAGTTCAGAAGATTCAGGTCAGTAACAGAGAAGGAATATGGGGTAAGAATTAGCTTGTAGGGGTAGTAACCTAGCATCCACTGGTGCTTGGACAGGTTTCAAGATACTTGTGCATTTCCAAGATTCCCTGCAATATATAGATATGCTCTGGAGAGGAGACCTGTATCTGCTTCATCTTTCAAAGCAGTCATTGATCCAACCTTCTTAAGAACTACTTAATCAGAATAACAGATAATCCTCAAACCATTTTCTTCTTATTTAAATGCAGTACTTTGTAGATCATTTTAAAAGTTTCATTCCACAATCTGAGAACCAGAAGCAAGTATCATGGGATTTTTCTGAGAAGATTTTAGGGGGGGGCATAAAAATAGGATTAATGTTCTGGGCTCGAATAACCAGAAGAGGTGATGATGGGAGGGAGCTGATGGATATCCAGAGCTGGCTTTTTGGGTGGGTCCCTGCTCATTGAATAACTCCAGGCCATAAATTGCAATTGCTTCCCTCCTTTTCTAATTTCAAAACCTCTTATTAAAAATTTACAGTGGGCAGTCATCCAGCTATTTATGACTATGTCTAGACAACTACAAACAGCAGACGGTGGCAAGGTTGACCCAGGGTTTTCATTTGTCTTGGTGACCAGTTCAGATTAGAGCAGAGTTGATCAGATGAGTGAAAATCAGATGTTAATGTCACTGGAGAAATTGACTTAGGGAGAGAACCTAATCATCCCCTGTGGGGACAGCTGGGACTACAGATCAACATCCATTCTTTTGTTTTCAAGCAAGTGTCAACAGTGTCTCTGTATTCTGCTTGGGCTGCCTTAACAAAATCCACATACTGGATAACCTAAAAGACTGAGGTTTATTTTTGCACAGTTCTAGAGGCCGTCAGTCCAAGATCAAGGTGCTGTCAGGGTTTGTTCGTGGTGACAGTTCATGTCTTGGGTGGTAGACAGCCAGTTTTTTCCCTGTGCCCTCACATAATCCTTCCTCTGTGCTCTTCTGCACAAAGAGAGATCTCTGGGGTCTCTTTCTTTTCTTGTAAGAACTCTAGTTCTATTGGATTAGATCCACACTCTTATGACCTCATTTAATCCTAATTACTTCCTTAAAGACCCTTTCTCCAATATAATCACACTGGGGGTTAGGGCATCAACCTATGAATTTTGGGGACATACAATTTACTTCATAACAATCGCTGACTTAAATTAGATGAGACCTACTGAGAGCTTCTTGTACAAGTTAGGCGACATCCCATTGCTTTCAGACAATGTTTCTTAATTAACTCTGAGGCAGTGAGACCTGTTAGTCAACTATCTTTCAGAGGGATTATTAGTTAACATTCATAGGTCGTTCAGAAACCATCTATGCTTCATGGACATTGTTACCAATGAAACACCTAGAGACAGACAGAAAACACTCAAGACACCCTAGAGGAAAGATGGGCAATGATAAATCTTGTGGCTGCTAGAAAATCCCTACTTTCAGAAACAGAAGCTAGAGGTAAATAATGTCTTGTAACCTGTGCAGGCAGAGTTGGGCTGAAGCAATGAGAGAAAGCATGGTCCAATGCCCAGGTTCTTCCCATTATAGTGTGTGCATTTGTTTGCTGATGGGGTAATGGACTACATGTAATTCTTAATGATGTGGCAAATTGGAGGGTTGTGGAAGCACAGGATGCTCTTACCCTGAGTGTGTGTAAAGATCATAGGATCCTTGAATTTTAGAAATAGTACACATAAGAATTGAGGAATATTGATGGTTCACTAAGTTTGTTTGGAACCTCAGGTTGAGGAGGCATTTCTGTATACTTAACTGCCTGGCCCAGGCTGCCACCAGATGTGAACACCTGAACAGAGCTGGGCTGGCCAAATTCATTCTCTATGGATTTGGAATTGAAATTGGAAAAAATAATAGTTAACCTCTACTCATGTCTGGAACTAAGGGTATATAAAACCCACAAGCTATGAGAAAGTTGTACACCAGTGGACTCAGTGAAAGTTGCTTGGCATAGATAGAAGAGTGAATTAGATATGCAGAGAGTAGCAGAGATGGATTAAAGAGAAGTGGGGGGAGAGAGAAAGATGGTAGATAAGGAGACAGAGGCTAAGAGGGCAATGACTCAGTTCCTCATGGTCACAGGCTATTCTAATTTGCATGGCTATCTCTGTGGATAGGTGGGTAGGAACAATTCACAGAGTAGCAGAAGGGCTACTGTTGTAAGTTTGGAAATATCCCAAAATAGTTTTTCTAGAGTCCAGTATTAGACCAGTTCAGACTCTGGTCTAATAGTTATTTTACTAAACAATGCTGACTTCTAGGATACTTACGAAGCTATGAACTCTGGTTTAATCCTGAAGATATATATCAGTGCAAAGAACATTAATCCATAGGATATTTTTTTTTTCAAAATAACTTAAGACATTTATCTATAGATCCTAGAAATATTTTTAGGTGTCTTTATTGTCCCTTTCTGATCTACTGTTCTCATACACCACAGCATTTTCCATCATGCACCCTGCTCCAATGACTTGCTTTCAAGAAAACCCCCTTTGTCTAATTAACAGCTCCTGAGAGTCTCTCCACTAGATGAATTTAGTTACAAATGCAAGAATTCTCTAGAAAAGTGAAGAAGAAAACAAGAATGAACAAGTTAAAATAAACTTCTATTTTCATGAAAAGGGAAGCAAAGGCTGCAAATATTCTACTTTTGTCATCTGTGTTCCTATAGAATTACAAAAGCATAAAATAAGAATAAAATTCTAAAATTTTGGGCCCTAGAAGTACTTTTGAAATTGTTAAATCTGGACAGCAATTCTACAAATGAGGTCACTTGGTCTGAGATTCAAGAAATGCCTTCATAAAACTATACCTTTAAATAACAGAACCTTGAAATAATGAATATATTGGAAGGGAAAATTACTGAACATCTCATGTAATTCTCTGGCTAGACCTAGGAGGAACTTAGAGATAATTTCTTCAGCTTCCTTACTTTGCGGATGGCTGCACTGAAAGATAATTAAGTGATTTTAACCTGATTCTCAGAGTACTTTGACTAATGTCTTTATCTTCTTAGAACATTGGCTTTCAAACATTTTATTATTTTAAGGAATAAAAACATTGCTTAAATAAATTAATATAAAATTAATATAAAGCTCTAATTGGTAATAGCAAGAATCCTTCCAGAAACTATGCTGGACAATCCCTCCCCTGACACACACACACACACACACACACATACTCAGTGTCATATATGTTTATCCTCATTCTACACCTTGTGACCCCTGGTAAGGACATTGAGAAACCTCCCCTGCAATGCACCCACACCAAGGCACTCTTTTCAACATAGGGTTTGGGACAAGTCAGGCTATAGAAAGAGAATATGTCAAAGAGGAAGTGTATTTGCTCCAAAATGCTTTCACTTACATACTTCTACAAAACAGCATAGAACAAGGGGAAACACAATAGATGAGAAGGAAGAGGAGATATGAAACCATTTTGAGATCTGGCTTAGGTGACTTATGAAGAACCATTGTTTATCATCTGGAAAGACAGAAGTGTATAGACTTGGCCTGTCTGTTAGAATGAGGATCTCTCACTAATCAATAGATTTTTGGACGTGAAAACCGGTTGTCATTGCTCCTCAATTTACTGGTTAGGCACAAATCACTTTACCAATTCCCACGGTGCTTACTAATCTTCCAAGCATTTTTGTGTAGCACGAGGTCTGCTTTGTTAAGAAACAAAAATATCTTCTTTGCATGTGCATGTTTTTTCTCATAAAGGCGTACACAGCAATCCTAACAAGGAATTTTCCAGACATTCTAAATAATGAAAGAACATAGACTGGGGTAATGAGGACTAGGATAAAGATTAACTGATGAAATTTGACAACCTAATAAGATGAGAGGCAAATTTTAAGGAATGAAGTGAAAATGAAGAAAAAAAGGATGACATTTCTTTTATGACTAGTTAGTGGAAGAGTTCCAAAGCAGCTTCCCCTTCTATTCATCTCCATCTGTCAAATATTATACCAAAAGACTTTCCTAATAATGTTCATAAACTACTTTGGATTTGAAATGTCACTAAGAGAGGAAATAGAAATTTTTTTTTCTACAATTAAGTTTTTATGTTTGTCCTTGTGTACTGAAAGCCACAAAGAGCCTCAATAATAACCTTTAATAATTAAAAAAATTAATGTCTTAAAATATATATTTTCTATGAATAAGAATATATTCTTTATGGCTGAATTAATAAAAAGAACTCAAACACAAATAATTTTAAATTTTACTAAAAATGTTAAACAAGCACAAATTTTTAAAGAATAATTTAAATTTAAATATGGGAGAAAATAACCTTAGTGTCAGACTAACAATGATGTAGAACATATTTTCTATAAGACATTCATATTTAATACTCTAAGGACTCTAAGTAGAAACTGTCTTACCTAAAGCTAATACTAAAAAATATCCACTGTATAATTCTGATTCTAATATGCTCTCACTTTATCTACATTTTGATATTCTTATAAAGAAAAAAAGAGCTATTATAGTGCTAATCTTGCCCTTTTTTAAGAACTCCTAAGTACTCTGGTTATTGCTTTATAAAAATTCTTGAGCAAATAGAATTCTGTGTAAGAAAATTCAGAAGCAAGGATAAATTCATATTATGATCATGAATGGTGTAATTAAGATTAATATACTGTATCAAAATAACCCCCAAAAGGACTTTTATTTCAATATCTACTTTTATAATTTCAAATAATTGCAAACAAAAGTAATACATGTATTCATACCCAAATTCATTTGGCTTCGAATGAAAATGAGAAGGGTTTGCAAATAAACAGCGTGATTATCTTCCCCCATCATGGATAATTTTCATTCAGGTAGATGGGACAGCTAATTGTGTGCCTGCACAGGAAAATTCAGTGTAAGAATAATATTGCTATTACATCTTAATAGGATGAGCAAACAACAGTTTACATGTAACATCAGCAACTTTCATTCTGCAAAAAAGGGGAAAGTGTTTGGGAAATGTTTCAAAGGTAATGAGCTATGGGGAAATGAACTCCAGAAATGGAGATAGAACACCCAATTGGAGTCCTGTACCTGTCACTTATTGAGTGTGTGACCTATGTCAACTCAATCATTTGGGGCTCAGTTTTATCATCTGTAAAATGAGGAGATTGTACTAGAGAATTTCTCAAAGATACTTCAGAGCTATTATATTCATAATGACAACTATAAATGCTTATACAATGTATTTCAGAATCAAGTTGGGCGGTGGGAGGTTAGAGGGGGGAGGGATTGAACACAAAGGAAAAAGAACTCATGGACATGGACAACAGTGTGGTGGCTGTGGGAGTGACAGGCATAAGGGGACTAAATGGCAATGGAAAAAATACAATAAAGATTAAATATATATTTAAATAAAAAAACACAAAATGGAAATTATCTATAAATAACAAAAACAAAGAACTACAGACGGCACACACTTCATGTATAATGAATATATAAAAGGAAAAACATGTCTTAGTTCCCATGTTTGTGAAAAATCAAGAAGAGTTGTAACTGAAAACCTAGGGATTCGATACAAAATATATGAAGACATAACAACAACAAATAAAACACCTTTTATTTTAACACACATCTCATATTAAAAACAATTTTTACAGGAAAAAAATAAAAATATTTTAACATATTATTTAGAGAATTTTAAAGAAGAAATTATTGAATTTTTTTATTTAAATTTTTCATGAAATTATAGGACTTGAGTTGCACAACTGACATAATGTTACATTTTTAGATATTTGATAAAGCATTGACTCTTAATTTTTTAAGTTTTGCTCTGTATCTTTTCCTCTGTATTCATTTAGCCAATGAATATATAGTTTTGGGGTCTCAAATATTTCCTTTGCTCCTGAATGTTTTCCAGGTACTAGGGGAAGGGCTTATCCTGCCTAAATGATAAAAATAACCCTGCTGGGTTTCTTCTATCAATATTCTTTGAATGAGTAAATTCTAGCCAGGTACATCTTTAACATTTATTCTCAGTTTTGCCTCCTCAACTCCTCCAAAATAAAGGAATCTCTCCTTTTTTTTCTGGAGATGAGAATGGACTTTCCAAGGACAGATTGACTATCAATTTCATTGTTACTCCTTTTGGGTAACAGAAACCTGTTGTTTTGCTAAAGCTTTTTCCCTTCTCCAAACACCATACCTATCACAGAGTAGATGCTTGACACAGCCAGAGTGGAGGGAAGAAAGGGCCTTCCACCCCCTTCCCTGCCTCCCACCCTCCATCTGAGGGCTGGGTTTGAATAAGATCATTACCAATCACACTTTGCATATTTCCCCCTTCCCCAAAATACTTTGATTGTGACTTACTCTTTGATCCCTTCCTTGGAAGGTAGGATCCAAGTAGCAGAAAGTTTATAAAAACATGGGGTAACATATCTGTGGCAGGAGACAATTCTCCATGAGCCCCTTCAGTCCAACAGCATCCTTCCGGACGAACCTACTAGACTCTGTCTGCAATGAGGAGAATGAGGATTATGGGGGAAATGTGGAAAACAGGCCAACACTACTGACCAAGAAAGTAGATTGGGAATACTGAACATCATTTTTATGGGACAGGTTTCTAGGAACCCTATCTGCTTTAGGCACTCACCATGTGTGATGAAGAAGAGTTTTTGCCCCAGTGAGCCTTGGTCCTATCTGAATTGCTTGACTTCAGTTTGACTTTTACAGAACTATTGTGTCTTCCATTATAGCATCTACCTCATGGATAGGGTTGACAGATAAAATGCAGGATGCCCAATTAAATTAGAATTTCAAATAAAAAATGAACAAAAATTGAGTATACATATGTCCTAAGTTTTCCATACATACTTATACAGCCTCTATGTTTTATTTGCACAATCTGGCATCACTACTCAGGGATCAATTGGCCTAGCCTGATCTATGACTTCATTTTCTTTCCCTTCTCCTGAAGGAGTTCATGGTACCCTCTCTCTCAACTCCATCTCTCTGTCTCCAAGTCCATATATTTGCTATAGAGAAGCTAACCCCATGTACTCATTTGGTGGTTCCAAATGAAACATTCTACAACAAAAATTCCAGGCTGGCACAAAACTGAGTTCATTTGACCATTTCACCCCTTTCTGAGACCAGCTGCTTGTTGGCCTTCTGAGGGTGAACATAAGACTAATCCAACTGATGTCAGGTCATTGGCAGAAGGCCTGGTTCTATAGAACAGTTAGCTGTGATGAAAAAAGGCCAGCGTTTCTTAGGAGGCTGACTATGCAGAGGCCTGACTTCCTAACAAGCACACATTGTTGTTCTTGAGGGAAAGGACTCACAAGAGTTCTCTACTTTCTACTAGCAAGTGGCTGGTCCCCTGGAGTTGTAGGGCCACATTGGGGGTTAGGGGTGAGCCATCAGAGTTGACTAATATTAGGTCCTCAGTGATGGTGGCAGTTTTCAGGGTTGGAATGAATGCTCCTACAAGCAGTGGTCACTTGTCTCAAAAACTAGGAATTTTAAAAATCACCACCCAATAAAACTGGGTATTAACTTAGAAGAATGCATTGTCTCATAGATCAGGGTTGATTTAATTCATTATAAAAGAGACAGAAGTATTTGAAGAACCTTACCATTTTTGAGGGAAAAATATTTCTTAAAAAGCCAATGGCTTCTAATAAAGGCAAACATGTAAAATATTTCATTATGAAGAAACTGAACATATGGTTTGAACCCAGGCCAGGTTAACAATCATTAGACACGGTTGAATTTTATTGACCTTTGTCTGTACCTTGTAAAAGTATGTATCTGACAAAAATTTCATACAACTCTGTACTTGAAAAGCAACTTACCATCTATCAATTCTCTTTTACCACTTCATCCCAAACTCTGCTCAAATCCAACTTTCTCTCTGAATACCTCTCTTTATTAAGCAATTTGGGGAGAGATTAGCTGCTGCCCCTAAACCACTGTTGTGGAACTTTATTAAACACCCCTTCTCATGCACTCCTTCTGAGTGAACTACTCCTTCCTCCCTTGGCTCCAGAGCAGAGTGTGCTGGGGCCAGAGCTGCAAGGGTGGGGTGGCTTCCTGCTCACAGCTCTTTGATCTTCTGCACGGACTAGATTTACTACTGCAGTGGGCACTCTTTGATTCAAAATAGCAGAAACTGGATCTGCCTGACCTAAGCCAAAAGGGAAATTAAGAAGGAAAAACTGGGTCACAGGCAACCCCAAGAGCACATTGGGGACCAAGCACAGTGTCCAAGACAGCAGGAACCGCTTGACAGCTTGGTTGGGTGTCCATTGTTTTTGAACTTTGTCTCACTCTGCTCTTAATTCTAGTTCCAGGAAGAAGCATTCTATTGATCTATATGGGCCATAAGCCCTCCTGCCTCCTTTTCATAGGGAGCACAGGGCACTTAACAGCTTTATCAGGCAACACCCTTCTGGTGAAGGACCTACCCGAATACAAATAAGTATACTATCGACAAAAGATGAGGAATGATTTGGGAGGCAAACACAAAAATCAACCAGTGATCACCATACCTTTGCTGGAGATATTGGCATAGGAACCCCTGGAAATCACTCAAGATGCCTGTTGCAATAAGATACTACACAATGAAGGAGAAATAGCACGGGCATTGGAATTACAGCCACCTGTTTTTTCCTCTTTTTAGCTGGGTGGCCAGTTCTTTCTAAGCCTCCATTTCCACTTCTGCAAAATAGATCTACCTCATGATGGTATCATGGGGCTTGCATTAGATAATAATATGAAAAAGTACCTTGTCTGGTACTTTTGACATCCAGAGACATTTTTAGGTACTACCAGTTTTATTTCCTTTGGTCTATGGTGAACATTGTTCCCGCAAGACATTCTAAAAATAACGCTGTAGCTTTTTGCTTGCTCTTGGTCAAGCCTTCTCTCTTTGAAAAACTTCATCCTGTCTACTTTATGGTATCGACAGACCTGTTCCCAACTTAAAATTGTTGGTGCTTTCAGTAAATCATGCTTTGTCCTGCTCTCTTTCTAAATTTTCCATTTCATCATTTTTCAGCTTTGCTGTGTATTTTCTCTACATTTTTACTTATTGTTTAACTTAATTTCACAACCACCATTACCACACCTATCATCTTCTCCACCGCACACCTGCTCTTCTGTGCTCCCCCCGTCAGCAATCATCATCATCCATCCATTTGGGTCTCCAGGATTTTGTCATTTTCTTAGTTACCCTTGACATGTTCTCTTTTTCACCACCTTGCTCCAGAATCTCTTAATCACCAGGTTCTGTGGATTCCGCCTCCCAAATATTTCTTGATCCATCAGTTCCATTTTGCATCCATCACCAGCATCCTAGCCACCATTGTTTCCTGAATGGGTAATAGCAGATGCTTTTGAATTAATTTCCTTATGCTTAGTGCAATTCGCCTTCAATCCTTTGTCCACATAACAGAAGGAATTACTTTTCTAAACTGAAAAACTGCCCAAAATTTGTCTCTGCTTGGAACCCATCTGATTTGGAAAAAAAAAAAAAAAACCACTCCTGTGTTTCTCCTTTACTCACTCACAATGCTTCTGATACCAGATGTGTGGGCTTTTTACCCCCATACCAAAAAACCCTCTGTGACACCCAGCTAGGTGTCTTATGATCAATTCAGTTCTGAAACCACTTGAGAAGTAGTTTATTTAAACTCTAAGAGGTTCAGGATTCAGTCCCACAAAACTGCCCTCTCCACTTCAGATGCCAATTGCAAGGAGCCAGTCCCCTGGTTTCCCACAACTTGTGAATATCTTGGCTGCCAATCAGAGTTTTCCACAGCCTCCTCCTTGGATTGGCTCATTTGCTAGAACAGTTCATAGAACTCAGGAACAAGTTTAGTTACATTTACCAGTTTATTATATGATAAAGGATACAGATGAACAGTCAGGTTAAGATAAACATGGGAAGAGGTCTGAATGTGTCCTGAGCTCAGGAGCTTCTGTCCATATGGAGGTAGGGATGCCACCCTACAGGCATGTGGGGTGTGTTCACCAACCTGGAAGCTCCTCAAACCCTAAACTTTTGGTATTTTATGGAGGCTTCATGACATAGACTTAATTCATCATTAATTCAATATTCATCCCCTCTCCCCTTCTTGGAGGATCAGGGATGGAGCGAAAGTTCCAAACTTCTAATCATGGCTTGGTTTTTCAATAATCAGCCCCATCCAGAAGCCCAGCAAGAGTCACCTGATTAGAACACAAGACCTTCCCATCACCCTGAAATTCCCAGGAATTTAGGATCTCTGTGTCAGATGCTTTTATTACTCAGGAAATTGCAAATGTCTTAAAAACTCTGTGTCAGAACTCAGGGTCAAAGACTGTTAGAACAAAAGATTCCCCTAGCATCTCTATTTAGAAAGCTTTTAGAAGCTCTTTGTCATGAACCAGAACAAATATATGTTTCTGATTATTCCATACCATCCAATGGCTTTCCTTACTCTTAGGATCAAGACTAAGATCCTTAATGTTGTATGGAATCCATGCACACTAGATCCTGCTTCAGTAGCTTCATCTAGCACCTTTCCCCATGGCCACATACTGCAGCCAGGCTGGTCTTCCCTTGTTGCTGGGAGACTTCCCCTTCCTACCCTTCCCACACTGCAGACTTCATGCTGATGGTTGCTTCTGCCTCCAGTGTTCATTCTCCAGATAGCTCTGCTCTCCCTCAGGTTCTAGCTTAGATGTAAGTTCCTCAGGGAAGCTCCAACTAATTCCTCTTGTACAAATTAGATTTCACTGCTAAACGCACTCATGGAACTCTGTACTTCATCATAGTTCTCAACCTGATTCTCAATATAGAAAAATTGGTGTATTTTTGATGTATTTATTGCTTATAATACCCACCAGGCAATAGACTCGATATGACCAGAAACTAGCACTTTCCTGTTAATCACTAATAGATGCTCAAAAATATTTTGTAAATGAGTAACTGTATCACTGAATGATTGTGATTAGGTACATAAAGGTATAGCAGTCATGAGCATGTGCAAATGGAATAAATATAAATTAAGAAGAAATATTTTTAACTACAAATTGTTCTCTGTATTCATCAGATGCTTATGTAAGACTATGTATTTATGTCTCTATTTTTTGTTGTCCTCAGATAATACAATGGGACTGTTTTTACTTTTACTTTTTTCATTTGTTGCTTCATATAGTTAGTATAGGACTACCACCAAACATGGAAAATGTTTTTATTTTAAAATTTGGTAATGTTCTGTAATTCTTTAATGTATGCACTTATGTTATTAATTTTTTTAAGAGCTATTATTTATTGAAGAGTTGCTCAATACCAGTCACATGTCAAGCCCTTCATAAGCATTTATTCTACCCAAACACCCTGCAGGTAATGAACTATTATTGTCTTCCCCATTTCACAGATGAATTTCACAGAGACTTAAGGAAGTTTGAAAGTTGGTAAAGGTTACATTGCTGTTTTCTATAACTGGCCCTCAAACCCAGTCATCTTCAAATTTAGCCCAAGCTCTTAATCACTTTTCTATACTTAGTGTGAAAATTGCCCTGACTGCTGTGGCTCAGTTGATTGAGCATCATCCCATTGACTAAAATGTCATGCATGGGTTTGATTCTTCAGGGCACATACCCAGGTTACAGGTTTGATCCTTGGTCAGGGCGCCTACAAGAAATCAACTAGTTGATGCTTCTCTCTTACATCTCTCTCTCTCTTTCTCTCCCACCCCCCGCCCCCATCCTTCCTCTCTCCTCCAAAGCAATGAAAAAAGTGTCCTCAAGTAAAGGTTAAAAAAAAAAAAAAGAAACTTAATCTACTCAGCTAATTATGAAGTTATTCTCTCAATGTCCTCCTTCTAAGGTGTCCCTGGGTATTGTCAGGGCCTATAAACAGGAAAGATTACACAAAGTAGTTCCAAATCTAAAACGAAAGGATCACATTAACAGTGGCTACTTTTATAGAGGTCTCAAATGTCCTGTGTACTATTTTGAGAGTTTTATGTATATTATTTCATTTAGTCCTCATAAAAGATATCTACTATGTCTCATTATCCCTTCTGAAAGATGAGATAGGTATGGTTTATCAAGGTTAGTTAAATTTTCAGAAGTCTACTGCTATTTAAAGGCATAAACTGAAAGTAAAATTCATGTTGACTTTAAACCTCAAGATCAAACTCTTAACTGGTCTGTAACATGCACCTTCCATCACCCCTATCCCTGACCCCCACCCCACTGCCTTCATTCCCAAGATTGCTGCTGGCCCTGGCCTGCCTGATTTTTTCCTGAAAGCCCAAATCAGGCCTGAGGGCCAGTTGGCATTCTCAGGATTTCTGCTAAGTAAATTGTATTGTACAGACACAAGAGGTCCAGATATTCTTCACTAGTAAAACACTCCACAGTATTCCCTCCATGGATTTGCTGAAGCTGCAAGCCTGCCTACTGAATTAGCAATGGTCGTCATTCTCTAAAATGTCCAGGATTTTTGGTCACTCCTTCTAAGCAGAGACTCTTTTTTACAAACTCCTATTCTTGTTACTTGGTAACATTTCCACTTAATTGTTGGAAAAATCCAAATTTCTAAATTTTGGAAGCTCAGGTAGTCGAAGGATATCATTGTTAGATTCTAAAATGTAATAGCGTCCCTGGCCATGTAGCTTAGTTGGTTAGTGTTGTCCCAATCCTCCAAGGTTGCAGGTTCAGTTTAGGGTCAGGCACATACAAGTATCAACAAAAATGCATAAATTAGTGGAAGAAATCAGTGTTTCTCTCTCTCTCTCTCTCTCTCTCTCTCTGTCTCTTCTTCTCTCTCTCAAATCAATAAATAAAAACAATGTAATTTGGACTACCTTTTGTTTGCTCTGTTATGGTATCATACTTCATCATCTTTTAACCTTAAAATCAAAATTTTATATATATCTATAATATATTATTCTCTTGGAGGAAGTTTTATATCTTTATAGAGGTGTATATATTTATAATCATATATGCATACACATATATTTTTCCCTAAAGAGCTTCCCTTTATGTGGTATTTTTCTTTATCCAAATTTGTTTGTTTAACAGCTCACATTTCAAACTTTTCTTTGTGGTTGGTCAGCTTTCGTTCAGTTCTCATCTGTCTTTGTTGTGTATGATGCCAGGTCAGTAAAATCAAAGGTTGCCAGTGAGTCCCTGGAGGTGGTCTGAGTTGGGGGAAATACAAGAAAATGCATTGCTCTTACTTAAAAGAAACCAGAATATATATGTTACCCTGGAATTCAATGTAAGGTGGAACTCATTTAAGGGCCTTCCACTTTCAGTCCTCTATTCTGGTTGTAAAAAAACCACATGAAATGTCCAGTGCATCTTACTTCATCTAAGTGGTAGTTCCTTACTGCAGAGAAGTCTCTATACTTACACTGTCTGTGGCCAATATCATAATAATCAATACTATACTTTATTTACCAGTCAGTCAACTTATGTGGATGATTATATAATATAAATCCTCATTCAACTTTTATTGTGTTTCTTTCTGCAGCTTTGAAATAACTTTAAAAGGACCCTAGATTCTAGTATTTATTCTAATATTTGCGTTTAAGTAACAGAGCAAGTTTGTTTTTTCTCTCTAAAAATACCACCATTTTGCTTCCATCCAGACTGCTCAGAAACAGTATTTCCCAGTGGGACCTCAACGGGAGTGTACTGAAACACGTGCTCCTAAGGAAAAATTTGTAAAGTGGTCCTATTCATCCCAGAGTTTTATAGACAGGTCTCACTGCTCCATGCTCTGAGGGCCACCTCCCCTTTCTGAAGCCCAAGTATGCTAGAGATCCTAGCGGGTGTCTCTCATGTTCATGCCTGATACCAGAGTCCCTCCAATCTTTCTGACAGCCCAGGCACTCCCTTCCTCTGTTTGCAGCAGGAAGCTGCACATGTCTGCCCAACTTTCTCATTAGCCCTCAGTCAGGTGGCATGGAAATACTTCAAGTCAGATGGCCATGGTGAGCCAATGGCCATGGTGAGCCGATGGCCATGGTGAGCCAACGGCCATGAACATCGGGGACCTAGTGGGTTGTGCTTCTGACCTATAGCTCACTTAACCCTCCTTACAGAAACCTAGGGGAACTATACCACAGCAGGAGGAGCTTCCTCTCTCCGGGGGGTGAAAATGAAGACATTGGTGACAGTAGACACCCTGTGTTGAATGTCTGCTAATCAGGCCTTGTGCTAAGAACTTTCATCATCTCACTTAATCTTCTCAACAACTACGCTAGTTAGGCGCCATTCGTGTTCTTCTTCTTCTTCCTCTTCCTCTTCTTCTTCTTCTTCTTCTTCTTCTTCTTCTTCTTCTTCTTCTTCTTCTTCTTCTTCTTCTTCTCCTCCCCCTTCCCTCTCCCTCCCCTCCCTCCTCTTCTTCTTCTTTCTTCTCCTCCTTCTCCTTCTTCTTCTTCATCTTCTTCTTCTTCTTCCCTGGCTGTCTCCTAAGTGATTTATGTGTATGAATTCAATTAATTCTCACAAAACAATAGGATGTATGTATTAAAATCATTCACATTTTTATTTACAAGGAAACTGGGAGATCTACTCTTGAGCCCACACTCAGGACTATAACATTGTTGCTCTGTAAAGTGACCTGCTTAAATCAAACAATTCAAAAAAACTGTAACTCCCATCTTGCTGTCACGCTTTCTAACTGCCAGCGCTTGCTTGCTTGCTTGCTTTGATGAAGTGAGCTGTCATGCTTTGAGCACCCTATGGAGAGGCCCACCTTGCAAGGAACAGAGGGCAGCTTCTGGCCAACATCCAGTGTGAAACTAAGTTGCTTCATCCTACCACCCAGCATTACATTGAGTCCTGCCCGCAACTGCATGAGAGAGCCTGGATGTAGTTTTTTCCCCAGCTGGGCCTTGAGCTATGTTGTGGACTAAATGGTTTGTGTTCTCCTACAATTTGTATGTTGAAATCCTCCTCCTTGGTATGATAGTATTAGGAGATAAGGCCTTGAGAGGTAATGAAGTCATGAGTGTAGAACCCACATGAATGGGATCAGTGCCCTTATAGGTAGACCCCTGAGACTGTCTCATTTTTTCTGCTGTGTGAGGATACAATGCGAATGCAGTTGCCTGCATCCCAGAAGAGGTTCTCATCAGAACCAGATTATGCTGATATATGATCTTCAACTTCCAGCCTCCAAACTGAGAAAAATAAATTTTAGTTGTTTATAAATTTTTCAATCTATGGTAGTTTGTTATAAGAGCCCAGACTAACACAAGATGGCTACAATCCACACCAACACCTTGACTATAGTTTTATGAAAGAGCCTGAACCAGGGTCCCCAGTTAAGCTGTTTTCAGATTACTGACCCATAGAAACTAAGAGATAATAAATATTGTTTTAAGCCACTAAGTTTTAGGATAATTTATTATGCAGCAAAAAGTAGCCTCATACATGTCACCTTCATTTATCCCCCAAAAACTCATATTAAACTCAAGGTTTTCTTAAGCAACCAAAAGATCTGTTGAAAATAAAACTCTATATTTAATATTTACCATTAACTGAACACTTACTATGACCCAAGCACTATACTAAGTTTTTTATGTATTCAATATTAAATATTAATACTTAATCCTCATGGTCCTGTGAGGCGCTTTTTAGTTACTCAAAATTACATTCATTGAAGTATATTTATTCTAGTCATCATGGTTTGATGTTTATTTTCCATTGTCTCACTGATGAATCGTTTAAGCTCTGTCTAGAGATCTCTTCACTCAGCTCTTTCCTGCACTCTTGGTCTCCCTGTGTTATCCAAGCTTGTTGAATGTGTTCCTGGTGCTCTCAAGCTCTTCTGATAGTGTACTTGGAGATTTTCTCATTTTGATCAGGACCAATATTAAAGTAAAAAAAATGATTATTAATTTTATGAATGCACATTGTGCTTTAGAAAAGGGATCTAAAACTTACTTCTTGTAGTATCTGCTATGCAAATCACTTTTTATTGGGGGACTAGTTCCTTTTATTGTTTTTGTGACCCTGCAAGGTTTTGACTATTTCCATTCTGAATTCTCTGTGTTTTGTCTACAATAAAACAACAAGGTTGGATGTGTACAAACTTTTTCCTGATTAGTATGCAGACTACTACTGGATTCCTCTCTCCACATCCCAATAATGTGCATGGCATTCACTATTTAACACCCCGACACATAACCACACACTCAACACACGCACACTGGTTACAATAGATTAGGAGGTTCCTGTTTGAATGCTTGATGTTCACTGCAAACCCAAAGTGAAACACTTAAACTAAACATGTTAGTTCCATTAGTTGCTTCTTCAAGTTTTTTCTCTCTGCAGAGAAGCACCTGTTCTGAAGAAGGTGTGTCACTGTCAAGACCGTCCTATGCACAGCTTCCTCGATTCTTATAGAGTATCCAGGTTGTGCACTCAGGATTTCACACCAAGAGCAGAGTTGAATAAACCACATGGCAGATTCATTATTTGAGAAAAATCAGTGTATATTCAACACATATGCATTTCATTTGCCCAATGCAATCTAGAGATAAACTTTCAGTCCCTTTATATTTTATAATAAAAAGGGATTTAAAAATTGATGTTTAGTTTTTTCTCCTTAAATAAACATTTCTACATAATTGCTGAGCTCCTTAGATTCCATTCTATTTATTTTTTCTGTATGACTTTTATTGAAGTTCTGTTTAAGTTCAGGCACCAGGCCACTGAAAAGCATGGAACATTTAGGCATTACCAATTTCTTCAAAAGTCTCATGCCAGAGAACTGTAGGTGTCTTTTAACTTTTCACACCCCCCTTTCCCCTCTAAACTTGCATTGAAAAAAATGGGTTTTTTGAAAGGATTGATTAGTTTTTGGACAGAGAAGATGGGAAATTCTGCTTTCTTGAGGTTCTCTGCATGGCTGTTCTCAAAACCTTTCATGGAGGTAGAAACATTAAAACAAATAATGCTTTGACATTATTGTTTAAAAATAGGCACATTTTTCTACTCTGGGGCTATGTTGTAATTCCAACCAGATTATTGTGAAAAATGAATGGCTTTGAAATTTCAGTGATCAATATGGATTACTAAAATACAAATAACAGGGCTCCTGCTGGCCAAGCAAATTGTGATGAATAGTTTTTGTAAATGTGTGGACCACCTTAGTCATTATAAGGTTTGGAAGTTATAAGGAAGCAGACAGAAAGAAAGGATGA
The DNA here is from genome assembly GCF_021234165.1 of Pteronotus mesoamericanus. Lineage (NCBI taxonomy): Eukaryota > Metazoa > Chordata > Mammalia > Chiroptera > Mormoopidae > Pteronotus > Pteronotus mesoamericanus. Next base: position 6,873,341 of record NW_026555277.1, read on the forward strand.
AGAATGACTCTCAAGACTTGGCATGGTGATGGGTGGAGACATTCAGAGAGGCAGGAAATCCAAATGTCAGTTTTCAGTGAAAAATAGTTGATCTCTCTTTGGATATGTTGAGGAGGAGGTGCCTGACAGACCTCCAGTTGGAAATGTCTAGCAGGCAATTAAATACATTTGTCTGGAGTCCAGGCAAGTGGTCAGGGCTTGGAGTTTGTGGGGAATGGAGGGATTTAAAGTAATGAGAGAAGGTGAACGCTTATGGATTGATAGCTTACTATTTTTAGAAAATGTGACTTAACACTACAAAAGCCATGCAAAAGAAAAATACCTTGGGCATCAATATCTGTTCAAGAGTTTCATGACCAAAAACTTAACAGTGTGTGATTTAATCCTTTGAAAATATTTATTTAGTTCTTATACAAAGGCTCATCTTACTACTGTGAGATTATTTGGGCACTGGGGAGCATCCTGCTCCGATTCCAGGTGTAGATGATTAACCTTGAACATCCAATGGATGTTCTTCCCAGGTGTCACCTTTCAATACTTCTATTGAAACAACGATAACTTAAAACCTGGCATTATTATATTTACTTTATAAGCTTTTGTTAAAAAAAAAAACCACACACACACAGCTGGCATGTTTGTTCAGCTCACAATACCATCTTTTAAAACATTTTACAAACATTATTTCTAAGGATAGCTGTCACAGTTATCTATTGCCATAATAATGTCATATAATAAAAGCCAGCCTTAAAATATCAATGGACTACAACAATAAATTGGTGTGCACATGCCTAGGGAAAGCTGAAGCTCGGGTAGTTGGCTCTGCTGATCTAGCTGGGCTTTCTCAGATGTCTGAGTGTCAATTGGTATCAGTTCAGACAACTGGGGCTACTCTGCTCCATACACTGGGGTTGGCAAAGTAGGTTTACATTTGTAATACAAACAAATAGTACAATAGTTAATAAATAGCTATACAAGAACAAACTCTGTATTTTATGTGCTCACAACTGTAAACCTAGTTTTGCCCCACCCATTTCTCATCCTTCCACAAATTAGCCCTGGTATGTTATCATGGCAATGTCAGAGGCACCAAAGAATAAACCTGACTGTAAGTGCATTTTAGGCCTTTATTTGCATCCTGTTTATATGCCATTGGCCAAAGCAAGTCATGTGGCTGGCCCTGGTGATAAAGAGTGGCATATAACCCCATCCACTGCAAGAAGACACTGCAAAGGTTCATGGCACAGGGTATGGGTAGATGGCAAGGGAGCAAAGCTAGGCTAACATTCCAACCTGTCACAACAACATGGCTACTGTCCTCTGGAAGGAACAATTAAATTACATGTCTCCTCCAGCTTAGTCAAGGTTAATTGGATCAAAGGCAGTCACAGTCCAAAGCTAAAAATCTAAGACTGCAGGGATGAAGAAAAATCTCTTTGTGTGAAATCAAAATTTGTATTATAGTTTCCTTATACGCTCCAGGATTTACTATAATTTAAGAATTATTTCCACTGCATTGTCCTTAAAAAAACATATAAAGAAAATACTTTTAATAAATATATACATACTGGATAAATATATTCATCTCTATTTGCTCAATATGGTTTATCATCTTTATTATACACTAAAAGATATATTAGAATATGTCCCCTGCTCTCAACATGTTTACAAAAAATAGGAAATGAGTCACATATAATGGAAGGTGATACGTGACTGTAATCAGATTCAACCTAAGAACTGCAAGATTTTGTGACATCAAAGAAAAAAAAAAAAACCTATATGTTTTGAGCCCTGTGTCAGTTGCTCTACATTTATCATCTCTTGTAATCCTCACAAAATATACAAAGTAGGTGTTTTTATCTCCATTTGACAACTAAAAATCTAAAGTCAAGAGCCTTTAAGAAACTTGCTTAAGTTTACTCATCTATCAAATGTCTGATGCAGATTTGAATTTAGCTCTTGCTAATCTCAGAACCCAGCTACTTTTCATTCATCAAAATTGCCTACTTCTGATAGGAATCCTTTCTCCATTTGTTAATATCATAGTGATTCATTGTGAAATTTGGATATGAGATTATCTTTTTAATAGAAAAAAGAAGAGAATGTCTTTGATAGTACATAAATTTAGTATTTGTTACTAAACTTTTAGTAAACTTTTGAACTGAGAATACATTTTCAGCTGATCTTTGCTGTGTATTTTATTTTTACTCATCTTGTTATTTCATAATATAAATTTCTATTTCAAGTGCAAGTTCATGTTAAATATTTTCAATGACTTAAACAAGATGTTGGTTACATCTTTAACATTTTGCTGATTAAATGAATGTCTTCCAAGCATTTATAATGAATTCTATGGTCCTACACTGCAAGACTAATTAATTGATACTACAGAATATTTAAAGTAAGAAGCATCATTGCTGAACATCAACTCTTTCAGAAAAAGCTTCCAAATGATTTGTAAATGGGTTTCATGAATTTAGCCAGGTAAGACATTTTAAAATAATGTGAACATTACACTTGCCCAATAAATGTATAAAGAAGAAACTTGCTTGAATGTATAATTTAACATATTAATTATTAAACATGGTCATTAACTCACTAATATACTTTTAAAAAATTAACATCAGATAGCAATTGATAGTTTTTAATATTTAACCCTAAGGGAATACTAAACAATAACATCAGTTAACATGCCTGAATTAACCCTAAACAATATGTCAAATATTTTTGCTTTAAAATAATAGATGTCTTCAAATTGAGGGTGGAATATACAAAGTATATTAGAGCAACATATTTAAATTAAATTTTGAAAATATTTTTATTTCTTCTAAATCCCAAATTTCTTAAATTTTTGATTATTGAAATCTGAACAGAAAGTCTACAAGGAAAATTTTTGGTAATTTTTAATATCTGATGCATAAAATATAGACTTATCTCTTTATTAGCCTTATAGATAAATAGACATTTTCCTAAGAATATTTGTGATAACAAGAAACATAAGCTCTTAAAGCTGTACCATCATTGACATGGGAAAATATCTTAAAGATTCCAAATCTCAGCCATGTACAAAACTGTATGTTTTAAGCCTTCTATATTTATATAACATATCTTGTTGGCAGGTGCAATAAAATTAGCATAAGACTTTGTCAGAAAATTATGTTTCAAAATTTTGCTTTTTTCTTCTAATACTGACTGTGCATTCAAACCATATGAGACGCCTTTAGGACACATCAGTTATCTGGGCCCCGTCCCAAGATTCTAAATTAATTGGTGGTCCCTGGACTGTTTTGTCAAAACACCTCTAAGTCAAGGTGCTGAGTCTGAATCCACATCTGCAAAATGGATAATATTGATCATTGCTGAACCACATTTTTAGGGTTTTTAGGAGACTCGAATGAGAAATATACATTTTTTTTTGTCATCTTTCAGCATTAGGCCTTTCAGCTCCGGTAAATTGCTTTAATAAGCCAAGTGGTACCCTATTGGAGCATGGTAGAGTGTGTGTGTGTGTGTGTGTGTGTGTGTGTGTGTGTCTAAGAGACAGAGAGAGAAAAACAAAAATGAGAGTGACATCAATTTGAATGTCATTTCTTTTTTTATAGATTTGCCTTATTTTTCAGGTAGAACAAATTTTATTAATGGGTATTTTAAAACCATACTTGGTAGATTTAGTATGTGATTTATGTTTTTCCAGTTAGTGTAGGTGAACTAATTTTATTTCTATAAATACCTTGTCTGATAAATCTTGTTTCTGTGGTTTTCTACTTATACACTGATTTATATTTCTATTCTCTCTTTAAAATGTTTATTTAAAAAGTTTATCTTTTGGAATATCAAAACAATGGATGCTAAAAGATAATAGCTGGAAAATATAGAAATGTCACAAAAAAAATTTACCATGATCCAGAGAAAACTCACTGTTGACATTCTAATTTTCTGATTTCTCCATTTAATGAGTATTTTTAAAACTCTTTGTATGAACATGTTCTATTACAAGATAGTGACATATTCTTTATTATGTATTTTGCAAATATTTCCTGATTATGCTTCCAGCTTGTTTATTTACTTTTCTTTATTTCTGTAGTTTCTTCCCCTTTTTTTCAAATATATTGTTTAAAACTTTTAGTAATCTAATGAATCCACCTTTTCTCTATGACTTCTTTTACTGCTCTTATGTTTATAAAGTCTATGTTTGAACCAATATTAGGCAAATATTCACCATAGTTTCTGTTTTGTTTGTGGTTTTTTTAGCTAGTTTTCTGATCCACTGTTGTCATCAAGTATGGCTCATATATCCCATATAGATATAATTTCAAAAAGCACAGGTACATAGTTAAATTTCCCTGGACAATATGGGATACACGTATTCTTTTAGTTTTCTTTCATATTATACACCAAGATGTGTTCCAGCTGTATGGAAATTTTATGTACATCAAAATAAAATCATACAACTAAAAGAAAATGTGGATTAATGTTTATATAATACTAAAATAAAGAGGACTTTTCTAAACATAAAACCGAATCTATTCACATAGAAAATGAAAATAAATTTGTGCCTCAAGACAAACAATAAGTACATACAAAACCAAGAGAAATGTAAACACAAGGAAAATGTTTATTGCCCTGGTCACTCAAAAATATGCCAATAAAATGCAACAGTTTTCAGCTCTTATATTGGCAAAAATTAAAAATTTGAAAATATCAGCAAGGAGATTGGGAATTAAGAAATCTTAAGCACTGTATTTCAGAGTGTAAATTTCATAGCACTTCTGGGAAGAACTTGGCAAAATTTTTTCAAAAGTCTTAAAAATGTACAAACTTTTTACCAGTAATTTTCTTTCCAGGGTTTTAGCTTAAGGAAGTTATCTAAACTATATAAAAATTTTGATAAATAATTTATTTCTCTGAAAAAGGAAGAAAGAAAATAACCAGAAGGACCAACAAGAATAAATTGGTTAAGGAAATTACAGCACATTTTTGAAATGAAATAATATAAAACATATATGATCATAAAATATGTCAGTAGATTCTTGTCAAAAGAAAATGTTCATAATTTATTTTTAAGTGAAAACAAAATGTACATTTTGTAAAAAGGAAAAAGGTACAAAAGTCAGAGAACATACACTAAAATTCAAGCACCAGTTAATTTTTTTATAATGATTAACAAACAATAAATCACAGTAATGTAAATACTGTAAGAAGATAATAACTCTTATAATTCACTAAAGTCAATCTTTGTTCATCAGAAAGAGACAGGCTGGCAAAAGTAAATCCACACTTATTAGTCTCTTTTAATTTGGTGCAATAAATTAAATGAAACTAATCTTTTGATCCAGGGTCTAAAGCATAAAAGAAAACTTTTTGATATGATAATCTTATCTCCCCTGGAATACAGGCAAAGAAAGTTCATTCCTCTGTACGGGATACAATTTTAGATTTGATGATGTGGTATTTTGTTAGAATCAGAAGAACTGGTCTTAAATCCTATCTTGGTCTTGAGCAAGTCCCACAATCTCTCTAAGCCTTAGTTCCTCATCTGAAAAACAGGGAAAATCCTCCTGCCTAGAGGAGTGTTATATTGATTCAAAATTTAGTAAGATGCGTGCAAGAGTGTGTGTGCGTGTGTGTTTAACCATTTAAAAATGTTAGCCAAGGAAGGGACCTTAAAGCCATTTAAAAACATCTCCCAAGCAGGAAAACACTGGTAACCTAATTAAGGCATACATACTCAGATGGGGGTCTGATTTGGCACCTATACAAAAATTATCAGTAAACTAGATTCTGAAAGAACCTGACCCATTATTAAAAACCCTATACCATTCAACAATTAAAGCATTGTATAAAGATAAATCAAGGAGTCATGTTTCTTCTCAAAGAAACACACAATGTAAAAAGAATAATAAAACCTAGTGATTTAAGCCCCTATAAAATTAATGCATTGTATATGAAGAATTAGCATAAAACATACTGACATTTATAGAATTGTTTCCAAAATACACTGAAGGAATTCCTTGTTAGAGAAAACAGTGGTTTGGAATCATTTCCTCATGTGAGCCATAAAAAGTCTTATACTTAGGTACTTTTATTTAGTTGCTTTAAACCACAATTGAGTTCATGTACATTGGAGCTTAGTTCCCAAGTATTTTTAATCTCTCTATTCCCACAGTGAAGACAGCTACTGAATTCTAAAGCTTCTAAGAACATATCAGCAAAATGACTGTTTTACCACCAATGAAAATTGGTAGAGAAGGTATATATTAGGAAGAATAGCTAGCTTTCTAAACTAAATTTCTAAAGTTGAAAGGTGCACCTTTTTGTAAAGGTGCATAAATTTGCAAATGCTTTTAACCAGGTCAACAGGATTGCTCTTGGGTTTGTATCCATTTAATTGGCTATTTATTAGTTGGATCTACTTGTCCACTTAAAACGAATGGATCTTGATTTTTAATTTTCAAAACAAATGCCATATAAAATTGTCTCTTACATCCAAGGCGGAGGGACTAGCCTCTTTTTATTTCAAATTGTCCTGTAGGAATTATTGTTTTTTTTTTAATTGCTAGTAAAATCCATAAATTTTACCATTTTAATTATTTCAACTTACACCATGATGAGCAACCATCACTGAAACTGCTATCCAATGACAGAATGTGTGTATTACCCCCAAAAGGAAATCCCTTTTCAGCAATCATCACCCCTTGTCCCAGCCCCCAGTCTCTGGCAGCTCCTCAATGGCCTTCTTTCTCCATGGGTTCCTCTGTTCTGAGTAGAAACTATTATCTTTCACCAAACTATACTGCATAGTGTTTGCTCTCCAGATCCTTTCTTCACTCTTCTACATTCTGCTCTGGACCTCGGGAAACTAAGACCCCTAGACTACTCTCAGGGGGCACCCCTGCCCTCTGGCTTCTAGTTGGCTTTGCTGATCAGGAAGCACAGCAGGAACATCAGAGCATAAGAAAGGAAGTAAAAGTTGCCTCAGTTTCTTCCCTTCCTGGTCACGTATCATCCTGTGTTCTTCTATATGCACATGAGCAATCTATGCAGTATAAATGTAAATAAGTGTAGCATATATATACATGTGCAATTAAACAAATGTAAACATATAATTTTGACAAATAAACACTATAAGAAATGTGTATTCTATGACTATTATTTCAAAAGGAAAATGATATTTTGAAGAAATACACAGAAAAAAATGTTCTTACGAATGAAAGGTGATGTTATAGGTCCATTTTCAACCAATCTGTTCTTGTCTCATATCATAAAATGCTTTAAATTGCTAGTACTTTATGAATACTGGTTATTTAGGTCTCCTTCTTCAGTGTGAAAGCCATGATCTTAGAAATCTTGTCTCTGAGATGAGGACAAGGCTTAGGTTGTGTTTGTAGTTATTGAAATCCCAGGTAGTGTTTTGCAGTGGATAGTATGTAATCCTTTATGTTTTGACTGAATTTTAACTTGGGTCAATTCAAACTGTTTGGTGAATGTGCTTTTTCAATTGAGAGAGACTAGCCATGCCACCAGTTTTCAGAGAATTTCATCAACTTCAATAGTAACTGAGCTCAGCAACTTTTATTTTGAATATATTATTAGTTTGGAAATATCTTTGTGTTGTTTTTTTTATTTTTATTTTTATTTTATTTTGATCTTTTGAATTCTAAAAGAAAACTAAGGATGCCAAATACTTTACGTATTAGCCAATGAATAGAAAAATCTTGTAAGAGAATTTTGTGTAAGGCATAGCACCTTATAATCACCCCATAAAAATAAGAAATATTTACAAATGCCAGGTTTTCAGTGGTGCAATAAATATGGCAGTGGCTTCAATAAGTTATTCAGCACAACTTCTACATGTAAAGATCTTAACAAGCTTTGTTATTCAACTCTGAATATGAATATGAGCTTTACAGAATTCTTAAACCAGAGAACCAACAAAACTACAGTGGCTTTCAACTGAGGTTGGTTGTAAATCATCCCAGTCTTGGTTTAGACTCAAGAATCAGAGCAAAGCTTTATTGCTTCTCAAAGACTTTTCAATAAGTTTATTTATAAGGCATGTTTCATAAACTTCAATATCGCAAATTTGTATAAGTGACAGCTGTTTATTCTCTCCAGACTGAGAGGGAAAAGGTAAAATAAAAAGGGTAACTCAGTTATTTCAATGTAAAAAGAAATCTACCACAAAGTTTGCCTAAAAATGAATATTAGTGGATTCCAATACTTACAAGTTTCTAAATATAACCTTTACCGTATAAAAACTAACATACTGAAAAGATTAGATGAAACCAAGTTAATGATGATGTCATTAAGCAGTTCTTACTGAGAAACTATCTCAGTAGGTAAAACGAGACTACATTAATGACCCAGTGCAGAAATAAAATCAATTCTTAGGACATAAACTTCTTTTTAACACCTTGAGAATTTAGGCTTAGCTTTTTATACTTTGTTTTACACCATTAGAAGGTAAGAGTTTGTAGCTCTGAGGTCATACCTTACCCAGAAGTAAGTTTTCTTATGGATATCTTACCTGTGGATTATTTAAAGACGTATTTGTTTAGGGCATTTGAAGTGTCCATATACCACTTGGCTCCTCTCACACCTGGTGAGGCAAAAGCTCATGTCATACACCCCAAAGATGAAAAAATTATTAGGAAAATTAAAGATAAGTGTGTTCTTATTTCAAAAACGAACAAAATCATATTAAGGAAAATGCTCCCTTTTAGTAGTGAACTCAAGAAATTATAGGGTGAGACATAAGTAGGTTTATAGTTGTGAATACATGAAAAGTTTATTCTTATATTATTATTTATTAATTATTGTATTGTTTTCCATACAACATACTTTAAATCTACTTTTGACCCACTCTGTATGCATATAGCAGAATAACCCTTCATTAAACCACCAGTAGAATTAGGGGAGAAAGAAGATAAAGCTTGAAATTGAGCAACTGTATACTCTAGTCCCCAGATACATAGAGAACAAAGAACTGAAATCCAGCATAAATAGGCAAGCAGCACACTATTTGAATTGTTGGATTCTGTCAGTCTACGTGTGTTAAGAGAAACTGCAGTGAATCTACCAAAACACATCAGCCCCATTCCCAAGCAGTGTTCCTCAGATACAAACACACAAATCACAATGCATTTTTAAATGCTCAAAATAATAAAGTTAATTGGTAGCATTTGGTGCTTCTCTGTCTATTAAAATTCTCACCTTTATCAAAATATTTCTTAAATATCATTACAACTCAAGTTTCTGCAATGGGACTCCTGGGAAGGTTTCATTGTAAAGTAATCTCTTACAGACTTTTTGTCCCATCAATGGGTCTTTCCTGAAATACAAAGGAGATTATGGAAGAGTATACCAAAGGAGAAGGAAGGAGGGAGGAGGGAAGGGACCTAAGGAGATCATCAAAGTTAGAGGACATTTGGGTATTTGTTGTTTGTGGAAGCAGAGTAGAATAGAGAATATGAAGTAAGGACTCATACAAACATTTATGTTTAAAATACCCTCGTGTGATTAATATTACATTTCCATTAAAGTAAACAAACTGTTGGAACCCAAAACTCATCATGCAATTTTTATATTTGAACAAAGTTTGATTTTTAAAACAAAGCTCACATTGATAATGTTAAGAATTTTGTATTTAGATCACTATTATCCTTTTCTCAGTATAGAAGTATGTCTAATATATTAAGAAAGATGCTAATGAAAATAAAAAGTAAAGCCACCGCACCTTCTAACTGCATACATAGAAGTTGTCAGTATAGCTTTTGAAAACTCCATGGGTCTAGTTTTAGGGATTCAAAGGACCCCAGTAAGTTGTAGGACATATTTCTGCTTCTCCCCTTTCCTCAGGGCAGCCTCATCCCCCATTTCCACTGTTGTCCTCTTTAGTGGTTTCTCAGTCACTTTGGGTCAGCTTAGATAGTGTTTTTCCTGACTAAAATATCCCCCAAGATCTTTCAAAAGTAGAGAAGAAATAGAATTTTATGTAAAGAACTTTATTTTAGATTTATCGTGCTTTATGTTAAATTGAACTCAAAGTCATTTCTTCCTATACCAAATCAGAAAGATTACATTTAAAACAGCTTTTGGGGTAAGCTTCAATTTAATAAACATTCTGAGGCTCTTTCTTTTTTTCCCTTTTTTATTAAATTTATTGGGGTGACATTGGTTAATAAAATTATATAAGTTTCAGGTGTACAATTCTATAATACATCATCTGTGTATTGTATTGTGTGTTCACCACCCCAAGTCAAGCCTCTTCCATCATCATTTATCCACCCCTAAACCCTTTCCTCTGGTAATCACCATACTGAGGTTCTTTCTTTATGTAAGACTCTGTTCTAAGTCCTCTGAGAGATGTGTGGATGAAGAGGATGAATTTCCAGCCTGGAGCAGCTTACAGTCTAGTAAAAGAGGCAGCAATAGACACAAAAACCCCACTTAGAAATATTACTGTAAGAGTGGGAAGGAAAAATTGATCATTCTTCTGCCTGAGATAATCAGAAACTTTTTAAAAGCAGGTCTTAAAAGTTATCTTGGATTTGGGTCATTTATTTGGCATTGGCACATATGAAGAAGGTCTTGGGTCTTATGCTACTTCTTGTCAATGGCTAAGGTCATATTTATTACTAATCCTTAGGAGTTCTGAGACTTTCCATCGCCATTCCTATTCTTTGTTACAAAAGTTAAAAAAAAAACATCAGGCTAATTCAATGGTTTAATCATCTACATGCACTGTTTGGTTCCTGAAAACTGTCTTCAGTTCAAAATGAAGAGAGTGAGTGAGCGAGCCCCTTGGAATGCATGTACAGGATGACCGGCTAGAATAAGTAATAATGACTGAACTGTACTTTTTGAATTCAGGGCTTAACCTTTATAGTGCCTAAAGTGAATAAAACCAGATAAAATTTCACAACTATACAGAACGCATTGAGATGTTGACCTAATTTCCCTTCTGATATTTTGTCCTATCTGACAAAGGTGAAGTCAACAAAAAGTAGAGTTCTGAGTTGCTCTTGGGGTATAATATCTGTATTAGTTTCTAGAGGAGAGTAAAAGTTCAGGCAAGTGGCACTTAAAACCTCCCTGGGATGGTGTTCCTTTTATCATTCATTTTCAGTGGAAACATTTAGAAGCTCATGAGCTAGGATGATAAATGAAAGGAAGTGATTGAACTGAAATGTTCTCGTTTCATTCAATTATCTCCGATAAGATTCTTCCTGCTTTAGAAGAGAGACCCTCCCTGCTTTTAAGACTAACTCAAAACAACTGCTTGGGAATTCAATCTGCTGCTGAATGGTTGGCTTACAAATGTGTAACCTTCTCAATGGTGGCAACTCAGCCATGGTTATAACATGCTGGAGCCTTTAGGTTCCAAATGTGGGGGTCAACTAGTAGCATCACCACCATCTGGGAGCTTGTTAAAAAGGCAGGTATTAGGCCTCAGCTCAGGCCCCTTGAACTATTAGAATCTGCTTCTTAACAGGAGCCGTAGGTGGTTAGTGTTCAAATTATACATTGAGAAGCACTCACTAGAGTTTTGACGTAAAGGGAAAATAATAAAGAAAAAGATCTCATCCTGCAGAAATTTAGAGCTGCTGTTGAAGAGAAACAGTACCACAAATGATTAAAGATTTATAGAAGTTTTCTGCATCTGTGTTGTTTTGCCTTGGTTGTTTAAACACGGTGATTTGATCAACAATCACTTCCATAAGGAAAAGAAGCACCATGCCTCTTTCCTCCACAGAGTTCTTTATGGCTGGTTCCACATCACTGTTTTTAATAGGCCTGGGGCCTGCAGTTTGTCTCTGAGACAGAGACAAAGAAGAATAGCTTGCTGCTGACACAAACAAGAGAGTACAGCTCAGTAACTCAACTGCCACCTGCCAATTCATCCTCCTTTTAAACTCAACCCTAAAGATTCCACAGATCCTGGCTATCCCCCACCTGGCCTCTTGTGGACATTCACAGGACTCAGATGAAAGTTGCTGATAGGGGCAGCCAGGACAGTGGAGAGTATCATGGCCCAACAATTGTTGGCAGCTTCTCTCTGCTCACCATTAAGGGTTCTTCTAATCCATCAATGGTTCCTTTTGAACTTTGGCTCACAGACAAATCCCATGCCAGAGTAGTTAGTATCTCCAGATCTCTGTACTCGGCAACACTTTGAGCAATGAGGTTGACTTGTGAGCTCACTCACTATTATTTAAGAGAAATCAGTTATACACAGATGTGAGTGAGAGAAGAAGAAAGAACCTTACCCACAGTTTGTGCTTCCCAAACCGTCATAACCACCAGGGAAAGAAAATGAGATGCCAGGTCCACTTGAAAATACCCAGGAGAACTCAGCCAGTGAACCAGATGTTAGGATAATATTTATTAAAGGCAGGGGCTAAGCACATGAATTTGGGCCTTTTATCTTCTATTGCACTCATCTTACCGGTGAGTATAGCCATGTGTCTGTGTGTGTGACTGGATATGATGTATTGAAAAGCTCAGGTTTCGACCATTCCATGATCATTTGTGTGGCCTATAGCTCGTGGGTACCGAGATAAAATGACTCATGAGGAAATCTCTAACAGTCAAAAGCAAGGATATGGGCAAGTCACACGCAATGAGCTCACTTGTGTAGAGGTAATCTGTAAATTAGTCTTGTTGAAGATATCCAGTAAGTCCATGGGAAATTCAGAGACAAGGTTCTAGAGTTGCTCCCTAGGAGATCTTGGGACTGATATTTTATTTCCCTGAGTCTTGTTTTATTGTTCTCAAAATGATGAGTTTTAAATTAGTGTCCCACACAATACTGTTCCTAGCACACTAAGTGATAGTACAAGGAAAAGATGGCAGGGCTCACCATGCACCAAGCTTTTCATGTCCAGCTAAATGGAGAAAGCATTGGATTCAACACAGGTAAATAAATAAGCTGTTTTCCTTTGAAACATCTCAGTGTTCACCAGGTGCCCATGTGGAATGTGACTACTCAAGAGGAGACACAGCGTGCTGGATCTCTCCAGCTTCTCGACCCAGGTTATTTCTAACTGCGGTAGTTCTATCTATAACCCCAGGGACATGCTGGGGATGTTATTGTGGAGGATCTCTAAGATTTATGTCAGGGCTGACATTTTATGATTCTCTGACCTTGGAGGCAGCCATTGTTCCTCCTCTACTTCTTTGTTGATGGGAGTGTGCAAAAGCTTTTCAGCAGCAGGGAAGTTATTTATATACTGGAACTCTTTACTCTTGGTCTCCCATGACTCCCTATCTGTGTATTTAGGTAAAAGCAATTAGCTCATAGTTACAAGACAACCCTGAATGTAGAATAGGTTAAAATGCAAATTCACCTAACGGCAGAAAGCTGCTTTTTTATTGCAATTTACTCTGAACTGAAATTCATATAAAGTTTAAACCAGTTGTTTGAAATGAAATCGTTTACTTGAAAGGGGGGAAAATGCCTCTCCATTTGTGATCAGTTTCAAATATTTGGGATTAACTTCTAAGAACTCAGTCTTATCTCCTTTTCTTTCTCTTAATAAAAAAATATATATATATATATATAACTGTGACAGCCATTAACCAGAACTATTTTATTGGAAAAATATTAAAATTATAAAATTGTGTGTCTGTGGCATTTGCCCCAAAGTTTTGTAATTCAGTGTTAATACATGGGAAAAAAGTGCCAGTTCACCGTAAAATGTGTCCTGTTAAAATGAATTATTACAGTCAAGGATTTTAAATTCAAAGAATTCTGGGATCAAAAGTATTCCAGGTTAAAAAGATAGCAGACAAAATTCTAGTTTCCTGTGCCTCTGAGAAGTGGGCTAAAATTAAAAGAAAATAATAAAGGCCCTGTTCATTTTTAATAGCAAATGGTACAAATACACTTGAATTATCATTTCCGCACGGTTTTCTCAAACAGCAAACTTATTGACTTATTTTTTCCTTCTTTTCAAAACTATCAGTATCCTCTTTTTAAAATGACACCACAAGTTCATGTCTACTTTGGGGGAAAATTGTTCAGTTATTTAACTTCAAAATGAGCTACCTTCCAGTCTTCGTAAGGGCAGTTCCTGGAATCAGTCTAATTTTGCGTACTTGTTCCTGGCTAGAGCTTATTATTGCTAGAAGAATATGTGCTGACAGGCAGAGACAAAAAGGTCACCGAGAGGGTCACTTTTAAACAGAAAATGTGATTTATATATTATAAAGCACTCTATTATTATTAGATAGAAGTAGAAGTTCAGGGCGAGAATATGGGACTTGAAAAGTCTCTTATTTCTGAAAGTTCAGACAGATTTCAGGGAGAAAGAGCGCCGTGAATTTCTATTTCACCAAGAATGCGGCTGCATGGTGAGCAGTGCTGGCAGAATGAGAGACGGATGTAGGAGCTGAAGTAGTTTTATTATGTTTTAAATTAAACAAGCTAAAATATTTGATTTTTGTTTGGGGGTTGGGGGGATTCCATTTATACACATAAAAGTGACTGTTTTCTTAAAATTAGTAATTATTGATTTTGAAATGTAAAATCTGTTAAACGTGCTGTTTTATGCAGCTAAGAGCCGCTGTCTTTGTAGTATACAATGTTTTGTATGTTTTCACAATGTTTTTCTTTTTTTTGGGGGGGGGATGGTGAGAAGGAGAGGAGTGGAGGGAGGAATAGAGAAAGAGACAGAGGGAGGAGCCTTGACTCTAATTTCAAATCAATGTTAGAATATGATAGATTTTCAAGAGTCAAAACCAGCTTTAGATGTATATACTAAACACTAAAAAACAAAAGGAGGCTAATAAATTAAGATGACATCACAGACCACAAAACAGGCCCTGTTTCTTTACTAAAGTTAAAGACATCTGACTGGAACAGGCAGAAGGGTTTTCTTGCCTAGAGCAGTATCACAAGTTCTTCGGTTTACCCATCTGCAACCGGTTGACTATGTTCCACATTGGTGATGAATTATACTCCGTTTCCTCAGTCTAATCCTTTTCATTTATTTATATTTTATGGAGGAAACATAAAAGGCTTCTTAGAAAAATCCAACTGTTTTTGATAAACCTTGTCATGTGCAAATAATGGAGCCTTGTCAGGGCCAACCTTTTCTGGAAATTTATACCTTCTAATAATAATTAAAAGGGGGAAAAAAGAAAATCAGAAACAAATAAGAAATATATTGAGTTGGATTCAAAGCATGTTTGTGGCTTTGAATCAGTGGCAATAAAGCATTTTCTATCAAAAAAATGTTTAAACATGGCAGTAACTAAAATCCATGTTCAGCTTGAATTTTGGATTTTTCAAATAGTGAAACTATGACTTCAATTTTTCAGCCAAGGGAAGGAAAAAAAAAAACATTTCGCTCTCTGTGAAGCATTATATTAATAGTCTGGACCAGGGACAATGAGAAAGTGCTGGGCAGTGGATGGACTGCAGCTTGATGAAGGGCCTTAAAACAGGCCATGAAGAATCCTCAGCAAGAGGTTTTAATTATTTCTAAAGAAATAAGATATATATGGACAAAGGCATACATTTTAGCTATTCATGGAATATATATATTTTTTTTCAAAGTATCTTATTTTCTACATATTTTTTCCAGTTTTTCGGAAAGTGATATATTTAAAAAAATATCAATATATTTTTTTTATTTATTTCTTAAAGTATATTTTATTGATTATGCTATTACATTTGTCCCACTTTTTTCCTCCCTTTATTCCCCTCCATCCTGCACTCCCCTCCCACCAGCATTCACCCCCCTGAGTTCATGTCCATGTGTCATACATATAAGTTCTTTGATTTTTCCATTTCCTATACTATTAACCTCCTCCTGTCTATTTTGTACCTACCATTTATGCTTTTTATTCCCTGTACCCTTTCCCCTCACCCCTCATCCTCCCCTCTCCCTGTCCCTGCTGATAACCCTTCATGTGGTCTCCATTTGTGTGACCCTGTTCCTGTTCTAGTTGTTTGTTTAGTTTGTTTTTTGTTTTTGTTTTTACGTTCAGTTGTTGATAGTTGTGAGTTTGTTGTCATTTTACTTTTCATAGTTTTTATTTTTTTCTTAGGTAAGTCCCTTTAACATTTCATATAATAAGGTCTTGGTGATGATGAACTCCTTTAACTTTGCCTTATCTGGGGAGAACTTTATCTGCCCTTCCATTGTAAATGATAGCTTTGCTGGATAGAGTAATCTTGGATATAGGTCTTTGTCTTCCTTGACTTTGAATACTTCTTTCCAACCCCTACTTGCCTGTAAGGTTTCTTTTTAGAAATTAGCTGATAGTCTTATGGGAACTCCTTTGTAGATAACTGTCTCCTTTTCTCTTGCTGCTTTCAAGCTTCTCTCCTTATATTTAATCTTGGGTAATGTAATTATAGTGTGCCTTGGTGTGTGCTTCCTTGGCTCCAACTTCTTTGGGACTCTCTGAGTTCCCGGTACTTCCTGGAAGTCTATTTCCTTGGCCTGATTCGGGAAGTTCTCTTTCATTATTTTTTCAAATAGGTTTTTAATTTCTTGCTCTTCCTCTTCTCCTTGTAATGATAATAATTAGTAATGTTTATAAACTGAATATTTTGAGGAAAATTGGCCAATTTATGTTTATTTCTGACTTTACTTTTATGTTTCTATTAAGTCAGTAGAAACTCTTCAGCTAACTATAAAACTTCTATTACTGGATTTTATTTGCTTTGAAATTTGAATAGAATGTACTCCCTATTTTTACTCTCCTTCCCCAATAACAGAGTTCCTTCTTGTGGCAGTAGTTCTCAACTCTGGCTGTTTATTAGAGTTTTTAGAGAGCTTCTAAAAATACTGATTTCTGGCCTCACCTCACCCCAGCTGAAACCAAATCTTTGGGGACATGATACTGGGCATCTGTGTTTTTCAAAGCCCTTCCTGTGATTCTAATACACAATGGAGTTGAGTCCTACTATCCCGTGAGATTATATCAGAATTCTCTTAGAGTAAAATATTACTGTGAGAACTTAACACTCATTTAAATGGGCAGAGTTCTATCCACTTTTTAGCCTTAAAGGGGATAGAGGCAGGGTACAGGTTGGAAATTCATAAAGTCCTGAGTTCAAATCCAGGTTCCGCTGTTTACTTAGAATGTGATCTTGATCATACCTATAAAAGATACTAAATAACAACTTTCTTAGAGTATTGTGGGGCAATCAAATAAGACAACTTAGGAATGTCGGAGGTGCTAGAGATGTATGAAGACTGCATGTGAACTATGAATGGGTCTGTCAGGAGGGCATCTTGACCAGGCAGCTGACATAAGATCTCAACTGTTTACTTTATAGAAATGACCTCTGGGGGCAAATACAGCAGTAAATGGAGGAGCTTCTTTGTGGCTGAAGGGAAACATTGTCATTTAATTATTGAAAAAAGAAAGTACCTCAGAAACACACCCTATGTATCATAAGACACAGGAGTCTTCAAGGTCACCTAGACCTTCCAGCCCCTTGGAAGATGCTTCCAAGCAGAAATCACAGGCCACAGGGGACAAATACCTGTGTAGCACCTCCCTCCTCACTTAAGAGTTTTTTTTTTTTTGTCTTCAAGTAAACTGAAGATACATTTTAACAAGAATTCCTGTACTTCTCTGAGATACTATCCAAAAGATATTCTGTATTCACAGGTATTATTGGGGCCCTCTGCACTTCCCTGATTGTGTGTTCTATATCGGATGACCCATGTCAAAGAACTTACAGAGAGCTGCCATCTACAGATACTCTGCAGGTGTTGCTTTCTTTTCCCTCCCCACCAACTAATTTTTTCTTCATTGTCTCATTTTTATATACCAGTGTCTGGCATTATTGTCTCTTGAAGTCTTCTTTTCATTCCTTCTACAACTTAGAATAATACACCCTTCATGTAGTTGGTTGCTCAATAGATTTTCATTGATTGTATTTGTTTGCTATGGCTGCCATACAGTGTATCACAGACTGGGTAATTTAAATAAGAGACATTTGTTTTCTCACAGTTCTGAGCCCAGAAGTCTTAGAACAGGTATCACACAGGGTTGGCTCTTCTGAGGAACAGATCTATTCCAGGCCTCTTTCTTTGGTTTATAAATGGCTATCTTCTCCCTGTGTCTCCTCACATTGTCTTCCCTGTCTGTGTATCTGTGTCCAGATTTTCTCATCTCATGTTGGAATAGAGCCCATACTAATGATCTCATTGTAACTTAATTATGTCTGTAAGGAGCCTATCCCTGAATGTGTCACATTATGACGTAATGAGGATAAAGACTTCAACATAAGAATTTTGAGGGTAGGAAACATTTCAGCCCATAACGAATAAGGGAATAAATGTTTATGAATAAAGAAATAATAAGTAAATTAATGTATACAACTATTAAAAGGTCAGAAAAACTAGAAGATTTTTGAGTTTTTATATGCAAACAAAAGTTCTTAATAACAATATTTAATATTTCTTAATAACTTAATAACAATATTTAAATTCAAACTTTTTTCCCCAGAGGAAGTTTGTTTATTTTTGTTGGTAGAAATTCTAGAAGTATTTCTATGAAAAAAGCTTATTCAGAGACATCAAATTTTATGCATAGATTTTCAAATATATGAATCTTATTTTTTTTCCTGGAATAGTAAAAACAAAATTAAAGGACCAAACAAATATTATGGGTTGTTTTCTCCTGCATAGCATGTACCCAGGAGTAGCTAAATCAGGAACAACTTAAATCAGGGGTCCCCAACCCCTAGGCTACAGACTGGTACCAGCCCAGGCCTGTTAGGGACTGGGCTGCACAACAGGAGGTATGCTTGAATGTAATGCACTTGAGTCATCCCAAAACCATGCCCCTCCACCCTGGTCCATGGAAAAGTTGTCTTCCACAAAACCAGTGTCTCTGGTGCCAAAAAGATTGGGGACCGCTGGGTTAAGTGACCTTAAGTCTATATTTATTTGGAGAACATCATGTAAGCTAAAGAGCAATGACTACTATCTGGATCAAGAATCAAAATTCCAGACAACTCCTATTAACTTCCAAAGTGCTTGAGAATATCAGTTGATTGTTCTGGAGTATGACAAAGACAAGCAATGTAGTCACTGATACTTCCACTTGCTGCTCATGGGGAGGCCAAATACATGAAAATAATCAGAACACAATACTTTTTTCTGTAGAATCACAACTACAATTGAAGACTATGGCTTCATAGAGGGTGTCCTGGTTTGATAGTTAAATTTTATATCTGAATCATCGTAATTAATATGTACATTATAAGTAGGAAATGCTTGTAAGTTCCATGGAGAAGATAAAAATTAGTAAAGTTATGACACTTTTAAAAAGTATCTCATTATATTTGGGGCATTTATGAGGACAAACAGTAACATTTTAATAGTATGTATGCATCTATGTTAATTTTATGTTACTAGCACATTTAACATTACCTATGTGGTTTTTGTGTGCCTGGAAAAATAAATAAAATAATGTATTATTCATCTAGTTCATTACCTTACTTTCTAGGATTTTTTTTGTCTTATTTCATCATTTTCTCCATATAATTATTATTGCATTGTGAAATTTATAGCAATGACACCTATATTATAGTTCTTAGTGGCAATGTAAAACTAGATTTTTTTGTACTGTTAGAACTGAATTTTACTAGAGTTCCACCAATATGACCTTTAAAAATGTTAGCCATCATCATTTCAAACTAATTTTAAATCTTAATTATACTTTTCATTTTAGCCTTTGGCATATCTCTGGATATGGATAGTCAGCAGCTGATCAGTAGCAATTCAAAAATTATTAAAAGTTAAAAATATGTTTTAAAATAATGATAACAATGTGTCCAAGTTAAATATCAATCACTCTGAACTATCTGAGTTTAAACAAAATTTATCTAGGTTTGGTGGAGGATAGAGGAGGAAAAAAAATGAAATTAGTCATGGTCCCTAAAATTTATTTAAAAAGGCAAATTTTTAAATTGTATTGTCTTCTCAGATTTGGAACTCTACTTATTACATCTGTGACAAACCACAGAAACTGCCCCCGAGTCCCTCCATAACTCAGAAATGTGTTCTCCTTTTCCATTTTCCAGCTTTAACCACGCAGCTGCACCCGCGCACTCATGCTGGCTCACATGTTTGTCTACTTGCATCACTGCTTCCACACACTGTTTAGTCTCTAGTTGACTTTGAAATCAGAACATTTTCAAGTTCACTCATATTTGCTAAGTTTTAACTCACATCAGGGTCAAGTGGAAACTACATCTTAGTAACTCCCAATGAAAAAAAGGAGACCCTAATAGGAAATCCAGACACATATTCTCTACAAGAAAGGTCTGATAAGGGAATGGTTTTACTATTTATTAGGGGGAAAATTCAAGAGGCATTTTGAGATTTGGAGACATGCGTTCACCTTTCAGAGACCTTAACGCTTAAAAAAAGTTGAGGGGGGGGGCGCGGACAACCATTAAACTTGTGCTTGAATAGAAAAGAAGTGCCTCCAGATGAAAGAATTTCCAACCAGGTGAAATTCTCACCTGGCAGTTTGGAAATTGGGGTTCTGAACAGCTAAATAATCAAACAGATCTGCAAACCTCTCAGTGAACCCCAGCCAACTCTTAGATGAGTTTTCAGCCAACCTGGGCTCAGTTTGGAGAAATTCAAAGCAATTTTATGGTTGCAGATGGAAACCAGGCCCATCTCAGCAGTTTTAGTGAACCTGAAACTCAAGGGCCATCTCAAGGGGTCTGAACCCGAACAAACCAAAACAAAGTAATGATTTCCAGGGAACATTGGAAGTCCTCTATGCATTGTCTTGGCAGACACTGAGTGCAGATTTAATTTATATTATTCAAAAGTGGTAAGTGAGAAAGTTAAGTAAGGTTTCCTAATGGGTTGTCTGGAAGGTCTGTACTATCCAAAGGCCAATGAAGGAACTTTTCGGCATTGCTCCCTCTACACAAGCAAATTTGTTAGAAAATAACTGAGACTTTTTAACTACTAAGACAACTATGTGAAGAGATGAACAATTAGACCTAGGCTGGAATGGCTCTTTCTACACTCAAACTGTTATAGGGACAGGGCGATAGAGCTTGAGGGCAGTAGTTGCCTGCTACCTTTGTCCCAGGAATGGAGAGTATCAAGACTGACTCATTCTGGCCATAGTCCTTGACATCTGGATTTGAATCTTATTTCAAGCATTATGGTTGACCCCCAGGTTCCACATGATATCAGGTCAAAACCATGCATGCTTGGTGTAGCTGAACATCCTTCTCATTGTGAGAACACCTGGAGTCCAGGCAACTAGAAAAGAATTCTTTCACTTCTGAATGGTGCTCTTGACTTCTTCCTAGCTATGTCAGTAGTTTACAAAAGAGAACTCTGTGCGCGCGCGTGTGTGTGTGTGTGTGTGTGTTTCAATCATGTCTCCTAGGGCATCAAAGAATTGTAGTTTTGAAAATAATTTCATAATTGGACCAGATTTTAATTCCACAGGAAAATCTATCAATTTTTCATTTTGATGACTCCTGGTTTCAAAAGTTATTAAAGATCAAAGCATCCCAAATTTTTTATAGAAGGAAGTGGAGAAGAATAATAATGACTGCCATGTACCTGACTGGGTATTCTCATTTGGTATCTATTTCCTAGAACTTTTTTGTGAAAATGGAATGAGAAAAAAATCCAGTTTCCACTATATAGAAGAGGCTCAAGAATTGTTAACTTTCCTCATTATATTCATCATCATTATCACGGCCATCAATTTTCTTCTATCAGGGCTCATTGTCATGAACACTGATGCCTTCAACTTCCTTCTGAGAAAGAGACAGAAAGAGAGAGAGAAACAGAGAGAGAGAAAGAGAGAGAGAAGTAGAGTATGTTGTCCATGCCTCTATTTCCCATATATCTTTTTTGAACCCCCTTCTAGAAGTATGATTTCCAACCCACCCAATGGTTGTTCATCAGTATTCATATGCCTTTTTAACCAACTCTTCTATTAATATTTATTCATATACTCTCTATTTCACATGTAGTAATCTTTTTTTAAGAGAAAATGGCTACTTTCTTATAAATATCCTGTAAAACATGACATACACAAGTTACTTGATATATTTATAATATAGTCTATACCTTGTGCCAGGGATCCCAAATCTTGCCACATATTAAAAATACTTTGGAAAATTTTTTTAAAAGGAACAAATATTAAGCTCAGTTTCTAATTAAACCAATGAATTTAGAATTCCTGAGGTCAGGACCCAGAGATGACTTTTTAAACTTTTCTCCATAACCCCACCCCTGTGATTCTAAAATGTAGACAAGGGTAAAAATCACTGCCTTGCATAAAGCAGCATGCCTCTACCTACATTAAAGACATCCAGAGATTCACTATAATCAAGAATCCATACATTCACTAAGATGTAGTTTTGTCAGTTTGTTCTCCTGCAATCAGCTTTCCAGTAGGAAAAGAAGGCTGATGTTTAACAGGCATTACACATTTTTATGTCAGGTTCCTGTAGGCAGTGAACATTATTTGAAAATCCAGTTTACTGTGAGATCTATCAAGTCCCAATCCACACAATTTCTATAGAGTTCTCATGGTCACTTCTACAGAGTACAAAAAATATAAGAAAATATAATCATCTTCTAAAATAAGGAATCTAAATTAGGTTGGGTTCCCTAAATACAGAGACTGGGGCAAAACTTTCATGCAATCCTAAGGCAGTAGGAATGAATAAAAAAAAAGGCAAGCAAGGTAAAGAAAGCTGGAAAACAAACATAAGGAAGCATGTTATTGAGATAGCTATAACTTCAAGAGTATACAGACTGTACAGACTGTATCGAATCACTGTCCCTTGGAACAGTTCTTCGTGGTGGAAGGTGGGCAGAGGAATTCAGCTATATCCTCATCTCCTGTCCATCACTGGTCATTGTTCACCTCACCATCTTGAATCCCCTAAATTTCCAGGGTGTATTTCTTGGTGCCTCCTGACAGTCATTAGGGAGGCAAGATACCATATCCTGCTCTGCAGTACTTTCTCTAGGGCCAGAAACAGTAGAAAGACCCAGATCCTTCAAAGATCAGAGTAGACACTGGAGCTGCTGAGCTCTTTGCCTCACCAGGTGTGATGGGAGTCATGCCAAGGTCTGCACCTTAGCACTGAAGAGGCTGAGAGAACCCTTGTTATTGAGAGATAAAATGACAGTGGTGGTAGGAAGGCCTGGACTTGAGCAAGCAGCTCAGCAATCAGGATGACGTCCTACAAACCTATGGAGACACAGATTCTGATACAGATTCCAAACCTACCAGACAGGGATAAGGGTGACCTGCTCTACCATTATCAGTCAGTCTGATACGATGTGATATCTCCACCCTGAGTTCCACCATGAAACTACTCCAACAGGGTAAAGTCAACCAGAGATGGTATTAACTACAGCAACATAGGTTTTTATTTTTTAATCCAAATCTTAGTCTCTTCTTGGGTCTTAAACCCTGACTGCCTGAGATCACTGAGTTTAGAAATAGAATCAAAGGGCTGCAGTGAATCACTATTCAAACCCTAGCTCTTCTGTTTCTTTATTCACTTCTCAGTCTCTATTACTGATTTTTTTTTCTCCCCACCTACCACCTAAATACCAGTATTTCTTAGTGAATAATTTCCTAATGTTTGTCCTAAAGGACATTCTTCCATGAATACATGTTCCCAATCCTCTTCCTAAATCATACTAGGTCAAGTCAGTTCACAAAATGCCACCTGCCTTCTTGTTTGTTTGTGTTTTAAGCTTATTTGATTGAGTACTTAACAGGTGCCAAATATTGCTCTAAGCCCTTGAACTCATTATCTCATTTAATTATCTTGGCAATTCTAATAGGCAGATATGATAATTTATTACCTGCTTTTACCAACAAAGTGACTGACGCACAAAGACTGATAACTTTGTAAGAGGCCAAACTAGGATCTGAGCCTCAGCATTTCAGCTCCATGGTACGTGTTCTGAAGCATTAGACTCCAGCTTTCATGCATATTATTCTATTTGAGTTTCCCAGGGAGTTTCCAGTAAAGAAAGTTGGCTTACATGGTTCAAGCTTGTATATTCTAAAATTATTTGACCAATTTTGTGTTTGCTATTGAATTAAAACCATTGCCCCCCTTAAGAGTAGCCCTTAAAACAGTTTGAGGACTACCACCTTAATGCACGGCACTTGGTTCTCTGTTCTTTCATGTCCTCACTCTGGGTTATCCTCTGCATGTTTTCAGGTGGCTTTAGACTGATGATTCAAAAACACAAGAAGGCTCACTGCAACACGCTTAGGGTTTCTGAGTTTTCAGGAAGCTGCATGCAGGAGTCAGGAGGTAGCAGAGCCATATAGTAACAGAATGAATTTCAGAAAGCTTGCTCAGATCTAGAGTAGTTAGGAGCCTGCTTGCTTCTGTTGGCGATCCCTGTTCAGGGTCTACCCAATGTCTGTTCACCTTGGCTTTGTATATCCTGTATCTTTACTACATAAAAGAGTAAAATAAATAGCTGAAGCATGACTGAAAGTGTGACCATAGCTGCTTTTAAGTCCCCATACTGGAGAAATGCTGAATCAGTTGGATATAGGTGCAATGTGCTCCATAAACAAGCCAACAGGCTAAGGGGATTTTCAGAGAGAAACAGTCCTGATAGTGGTGACTCCATACACACGCATAAAGCCAGCTCAGCTTGAATACAATCTGAATGCTACCAGTGGATAGAATCTGCCTCTAACATCTGTTTCTGAAATGATTCTCAAGCATGCCCCCCTCCTCCTTTACCATAGTCTCTATCATACAATCCTCATCATTATTTGCCTACATCCTTATGGTAACCTTTTCTTAAGTGTTCTTCCACTTCTGCTATCCTACTGGTCTCTTTATCGTCAAAAGATCTGCTTATTCTCTTTGGGCTCAGTTACATGCTAGTTTTTAAACTTTCGCAGGAAGTGAGGTGAAGGTCTAGAGAAAGGGGATGGAATTCCTGCTAATGTGAACAATGAAAGCTTAAATAATTAACATCAATGTTAAAAAGATGTATGACAATATTCATGCTCCAAGCAATATAGCCAGGCATGTTCTTGACCATGCAATTTTTCTGTTTAAAAATGATCAGTGTGTCTCTGCTGCTGCTCTACACTGTTCTGGTGTTTCAATATGACAAGAAAGATTCATCACAACCAGTATAAACAAATAATTCCAGCTTCATCTGCATCATACTTAAGCTGATATCATTTGGTCCCATTGGGGATTTGCTGGTTTTGAAGTTACTGAATGTTTTCAGATTCCCACATTTCTTTTCTCTCACTCATCTCTTTACCTAGAGATTACAATAACTCATTTCCTAAAACAAAAATTAAATGGAACTTACCCTTTGGATAAATAACCAAATGAATGTATTCTCAGATGAGGAAACATTCAGAAAGATGCGGTGTTTCTCCTGAAGCCACAGATTTAATTAGTGCTAAAGATGTGATTAGAAGCCAGTCTCCTGATCCCAATCCCCTTGTTCATGTGCCAGTGGCATCCTCATTCAAACTCTCATAGATATCATTCTGATACAGTTCTTTATAAAAATAATTTGCCTATACCTTAGGTGACCTGCCCAAATAATGTCTTTTGCCTGACCTATTCTGTGTGCCTTGCCATTGCAACTTAGAGATACATATTCACTACAGTCCATATCACCTTGACCAGACCTGGAAAAACCCAGATTCTCACTGTGACAAATTGATATTTAAAACATTTAGAACTGACCAGTGTCCTGACCATTAAATTGATTAGTAACATATACCCCAAAATGACTTGCCAATAAAGATATTCCAAATTTAGGACTTGGTATTCCTTAGTCTCTTTCCTTACTCTGGGAACAAGAGAGACCATAAAGATGCTCTTGTTCCTGAAGGAAAATGAAGCAAGTGCCATTTCAGGACCGGAGGTCACAGAAGAAGCAGAGGGAGTGGGCATGAGATGAGCTTCACCCAAGGTCCACTTTGTTTACTGAGCTAGTTTCAATTTTAGAAAAGCTCTCTGACATGGTAAATTTTTGTAAGGGCAGGAGAAATATAATTTCAGTTTGCAGGGCGCCTGGAGAGAAAGGAATCTGATTTTTGAATTTAGGACACAAGCATTCGAGCTTTCTGAATTGTCACTTTATTTATGCTCATGCTTAACTCAACTGCAGCTTCTGGGTATTGTTTGTGTCATTAAGCGACTGCCAAGGGTTCAGCCAGGAGGATAGAAAGTGAGATGCTGCTTTGTTTACTTCTGTTGTTATTGAGCATTTCATCTCACAGCCCACGGGAAAACTCTGCCTGTATTCACAGTGATAGTGACAGAAGTTTAAATAAATGCAGTGGGATCCCACTGTTTTGCAGCATAGTAAATCTTAACACATGAATGGAAAGCCTCTTGGAGAGTTGTGTTTTCATGGATGTGGAAAAAGGCATTGATATTTCTTTTTTATTTTCAAGTTTTGTGGTGGGAGCCAAGTTAGGAAGAGAAAACTACAGGCAAATGTGCAGTGATTCTTTCACTAAACTTTGGCTAAGTCCCTGTTACTTTCCATCAATCCCATTAGAAGTTGGTAAACAGATTCCTAAGCATTGCATAATGCTGTCTTCTCAGCTAAAAACCTTTGAAGTTAGAGTTGTAATGGGTCTTGATGACTGAATCTCACTTGCTGATTTTGTAGGTGAGTCACCTGACCCTGAAGAATTTCTTTCTCAAGGTCATATAACTAATTGGTTGTGCCTGTGGGTCTGGAACCCAGGTCAACTAATTCCTTGCCCCCGTGATTTTTACCCCATGCTTCTAGACTTCCTCTCAACCTCCTCAGTTGAATTCTTTCCTGGAACGCGGGGAGATACAGGGCAAAGTTGGAGGGAAAATGCTGTCTGGACAGTATGCATGCACAACACATAGAGACATGTACTAATGGAATCCTCAAGGGTCATACTGTATCCAGGAGAGTTTGATTTGGACTCACAAAGTGGGTCTGTAGGCATATATAGGGGGCCTCTACTTAGACAAGTTGAGGACTGGGGTGTGAAGTCAGGAGCAGGAGCACCAGGAGCCTATACTGGATACTGGGGCAGTGTTCACTGGTTTCTAGACTGTAGTGTAAAGAGTTTAAAAAAGGTGGGTAGATGTGGAGGCTAAATAAAAGTTACTGAATTATAAAAAACAAAACAATAAATTCAGGTTGAAGCCAGGTTGAGGGGGATTCTCTAGATACAGAAGCAATGAGATGGAAAGCCAATGAGAAAGTTCAAGTAATTGTCCATGGAGCTTAAAATCCATAGGGATGAAAAGACAGCTACAGCATCCTTTTACGGAAACCCCCAGCTGTAGGTACGTCCCAAAATGTACCTCCTCCACATTATCACATCGACACATTTCAGAGATTCTCTGCTTCAGCTCAGAAGAGCTCCAATTCCCATTCTCTCCCACATCCCACATTAAACCTTGTAGGGTTCCCTCTTAACAATTATTTTAGCCCATTCACCAAATGACATAGTAGGAGTCAATGGGTTTCTATTACTATTCATGACTTTACAAGATTACTGTAAAAGTACAGTCGACTGAGCTTCTTGGCTTTATCAAATGAGTTCACATAAAGCCAGATTATTTTTCTCCTGTTTATGATGTTTTTCCTCTATAAAAGTAAATTGAAGTAGTTTTGAAATTTTTAAAGAGTTTGTAGCTTTATTCAATGACATAGTTCTCCTTCTTGCCCAATAAACATCATGGATTAATAGTTTAAAATCACACATCATATCAAGATCATGTCATTTTAAGATGTGGTTTTCATAAAACAAATATCAGTGCAATTTTTGTAAACTTCCCCCTTTAATTTCTTCCCTGAGATGTTATACCTCTATAGGCCTCCCTCCATTCCCACCTCATATGCTGTTGCTTTCCTTATTTTTAATGAAGTGAATGGGTGATTTCTGATTGGATGTCAGTTTTCACCTATAATGAAAATAATTCTGTATCCTAACTTCTTTCCTGTTGGTGTACCCACTGGTGCCTCCAGCCATATGACTTTGGAGATGACTAGCGCATCCTCACCTTGTGTCACATGAGTGCTGAAATACAGCCTGAATGGTGCTAATGAACCCAATATTTAAGGACTGACTGACAGAAGGGTTTCTTATTCCATGACTACTACCTCCCATAGAGCATGTTGCAGGTGTTTGCTGTGTGTCATAAGGAGGAGAAGGCAAGCAGTCACACAAGTCCCAAAACCTCACTATTATGAGAGAAGCAATTCAAAATCCTGGACCTTATTGTCTGGTGGTCAGGACCGTTATATTTTCAAGAAGGACCTAAACAGTATGCCGGGAAACTATGGTTCAATATTAACTCATTGCTTGGTGATTTCCTTTTTTTGTTTATGTTCATTTTCTTCATTGCTTTATTGTACTCAATTTCATCCTTTATTTCCCACATTGTTATTGTTAATGGAGTAACTGATGAAGTATGCCCTGCTAAAGTGATGTACATTTTTTATAGCTGTCTTCCTTAGGCACAGTAAAAACCTTAAATAGCCTTGAAATTAAATGTAATATATTTGCATATGTATAGTTTTTATTTTAGCATCTGGAAGCCATTTAGCCAGTTATTTATTTGAAAACTGGTCTTAGAGCAGTAAAAGATCATGGACTGAAGCTGTATCTACACTGAGCTACTGAATCAAGCTCAGGTTAGAAACCATGATTAAATCCAGCCAGGCTGCTGACCCAGTGGAGAAGGGCTGTTCCAACATAAATTGGAACCTTCATCAATTCATGCAAGACAAGAAACCACAATCACCTGAATTTCAGTTCTAGCTGTAACCAGCGTTAGCATGCAGACAGCAAACAGTAAATTCCTTGCTGGTTTTCATTATTATATTTGAATCCCAGTCATCATGGGGATCTTGAGAGGGAATATTGCCTCCTGCTTAGTGGACACAGAAACAAACTATCAAAGGCATATGTGACATGTTTTCCACAAAATTAGTATCAAGGAGGGAATGAGGAAGAGAGTTGGATGACATGAGATGGTAACTGAAATTTTGAAGAAAATGAAGAAACACACAGGGCCCGAGTTTTCAAAAGACAAGAAGTATATATAAAATATATAAGTGAGCCTTTGGAAAAGTAGTTGCTCATATTTCAAAATAAGGTTATAAGGTTAACTATCCTTCAGCATTCTGCCTGGGACACAGTAGAGTTCAATAATACCACTTGATTTTACTTCACCTCTTCTTCCTTCTCCCTCTCTCATTCTTTCTTGCTTGTATCTTTGCTTTCTTTTTTTATTTTAATCTTTGCCAGGCTCATTTTATGGCAAATTTCATAATTAATAGAAAATTATTTGGTATGCAAATATGTGGCTTCTATTCTATTCTTCAGACACTGTAAATGTTGAAGTGCTGTTTGCAGACTCTTGTGATCCTTTATGACCCTGTTACATTCAGGCATACGCTTTATAGAGGAGTCAGTACAAGGTCAGGTTCCACAAGTGAAAAAAGGAACCTAGAGAACTGGGAAAGGTTTCAACAACTGGCTTATGGAAACCCCTGAAGGAATGAAACCAAAGTACTGGATTAGACATTGATCCACACCCTGTCTTCTCATAACTGAAGAAACTGAGGTGGAGAAAGGGAAAAACTTTTACTCCAGCGATTCTGTTATCCTTCTTGAACCCATGGTCTAAAATTCATGTAACTTATAAACTGAACCTTTTGGTATTTATTTAGGTGATATCTTGAGAATGTAAATACTTATTGAAATGTTAACTCTTTGTGGGGGACAAACCCCATGATGAACCTCAGTTTTCTCCTTTTCCTGGTGATCATGACCTGTGGAATCCTCTCCCTTATTCAGTGTGGGCTGGACCTGTGATTGCTTCTAACAAACAGAATTCAGTAAAAGTGTTAGATACGTTTTCATTAATAGTTTGTGTAAGATATTGACTTGCATCTTGCTAAAAGACACTCTTCCTTGCTTGCTTTGAGGAAACAAGATGCCATAATCTGAACTGCTTAATGGAAAAGCCCACATGACAAGGAACTGAGAGTGGTCCCTAGTCAACAGCCAACAAAGAAATGAGGCCCTCAATCCAACAGCCTTCTGGGAACTGAAACCTGTCAATACCACAGAGCTTGGTAACAGACACTTATCATTTGAGCATTCAGATAAGATCCCAGCCCTGAAAACACATTGATCACAAACTTAGGAGATACTCTAAATGAAAGAATACCTTTGCCTATGTTCCTGAGCCACTAAAACAGTGAAATAATAAACATGTATTGTTTTAAGTTGATATGTTTTGTAGTGATTTTTTCCATAGTGATAGGTAACTACTTCACATCAGCATTTTCTTATCCCTCCCCAAATTATGAGACAAAGTTTGCTTCTGGAACCCTATAAAGGAGGTTTCTCAATTCCCACTCACTAAGCCTCCAGCCCCTGCCACCACTCTGTCTCTGCATGTCACATTCCCTGTATTTCACAGACCTTGTATCTTGTTTTCTTGACTCTGCCTTCTCCCCAGAACCCTAGCCACAAAGCTGGAGTCCTGGACTCCTTTCTCTTCTTACTGGACCACTCTTAAGTAGATGGGATTTTCAATGATTACTTGCCGTGTTCATTTGCTAGAATATATGCTCAACTTTGCTTAAATAGAAACCTCAGGTCTTGGACTTCACATAGAATAATGCCACTTTAGATTATTTCAGATCCTTGTCTGTATAAAAATCAATTGGTGGCTATATTTCTAAACTTATATCCCAAGACTTTACCTAGATTTTTTTTCAGGTGCATCTAAACTCATGATATGATCTACAGTCTTATATTATTGAATGAAAGTATTATCAGCAGTGTCTGTGATACAACTGAATCAAAGGCTTGGAAGGCAAAGACAAGACTCTAGGTTTTCTTATCCCTTATTAAGTAGTCTTTCTACAACATTTTACTGCTCCTCTTAAAAGATAAAAAGACCACAGACCATCCCACACAGACAAAAATAAAGATAATCAATGATAATTTTCAAGTATATTCACAAAGCTTGCTGCTTTTTCATTTCCTTTGGTGATGAAAGAAGAGGAAATGTGCTTAAGCTATAAGCTGCATACTGAAAATTATTTATTATGAAAGTGCATTCTTGAGAATGCTATGAAAATTCTTTGTAAATTCCTTTCTACCTATCATACATTCAGTATTGCATATAAAGACAGAAAATGGCCCAGTGACCTCAAGCATATAGTACGATGCTTCTTACCTAGTAGGACTTTAACAAACAGTTGAAAGCAGAAAGGTAAATCTAACACTGAATTCTAAGATAAATGAGACTTTATCATTCCACAGAAATGGAAACTACACAAATAAAAGCCAAGAGACAGCACAATTGTTATTTAAGTATATAATAAAATCTAATATCTGTGCAGTTGAAAAATAATATTTGAAATCCTACCTTAAATTGTCTTACATAAATCATTTGCATTGACATATCTACCTAACCCAAAACACAAGGTAACTTCCTCAAAGAAGTTAAACATTTAAAAATACAATGTTGAAGAGTGAACAGGCCAGGGTAAAATTATGTCTACTTCTTACTGGAAAGTGATCAGTTTTGACAAGTCTACCTCAGACAAGATCACAGACATTTTATAATAACCACACATGTGTATAAAGTTTGATTTCACAAATCATAATATGATTACTTTATATGTGGGTCAATCTTAATGTTCATTTCTCAAATAATTAGTCATATTAATAGCAAATAGGCCTTGTTCATTTAATAAGTACCAAACATTATGATAATTGTTTGCCATGAATTATCTCATTTAATCTTTACAACGCAATTACATAAAAATTGTTATTATATCCACAAAACAGATAAAACAAATATTGTGGTTAAGAAACTTATCTAATGTAAAATAGGGATGGAAGCAGGCTACAATCTAAACAGTGTTATTCCAAAATATATGTTTCTAACTAACCATTGCAATATAAAATCCCATAGCTAATTTGATGGTTTACAGCAAAATGTTTTAGTCCATTGATGACAAAGTCACTGTTAATATTTACGGATCACTTGTTATAATCAGGCCTTTGGAAAGTGCAATACTGTACCATATATGAGCCCTGTTCTCAGGGGGGTTATAGGTTACGATAATAACTTTCTTACAACTGTATTAATGAAATTACATAGAAGAATAAAAATCCCATGATTCTCTGAGCTGAGATACTCTTTCAAAATTAACCATTGTAGGACTCATTTAGTGGCCACCATCAGTGCCCTGCACATGCCTCCTACTCACTTAATGGTCCGGCACATACCAAAAATGTCCTACTGTGAGTCCCACGATTCATCACCTGAGGGCTTTCTAATGGTCCTTGCTCCTTGCCTGAGTGGAAGGAAGGTAGGGAATCCCAGGGAGTCTTTATGCTCCTTGGAGAAGCACTCAGCCAATCACTGGTGGAGTTGAACGATAGTCCAGCTTCCTTACCCTTCTGCTTAAACGTCTCTGAGGAATAACGTACAGGCTTATAGAGTTCCCCATTAAGACTGAATCTCAATTGGCCAAAGCAATAAACTTATTGATAATATATACTTTCATGACTTGTGCCCTTCCCGGCCTCATGTCCCATTCCTTTCTCAGCACCTCTTGGAATAACATTTGTAATAAACTGCTTGTGGTCACATCTTTGATTCAGACTCTACTTCTGGAAGAATGCAATATAAGATAATTTATGAAGTAATATGATTTCAATAACATGAAAATTCAGTGTCTTGTTCTACTTCTTAATGCTTTCCTTGTTGAAAAGGTTTTGCATAAGACTGACAGGTTTGAAAACTTCAGGTTTGCATAAAGTTTGTTGAGTTATTTTATGACAATGAAAATGAAATGCAATAGGAAGTTTTGTCTGTTTCAACACATTGGGTAGTGACTTTCATAAGGAATACTGTCTAAGAGGAGCCAAGGAAAAAAGAAACAAGATGAAGACAGTAGGTCAAAGAATGAGAAAAGCCTAGTACAGTGAAAGGGTACCAAAAATGGAAGTCAAGAAAATGGAATTCTAATCTCCTTTTGTCTCTAAAAAGTTATATTACCTTATGAAAATCAATTTACTTCTCACAGCTTTATTTTTCTGCCAAATGGTGTTTAAGTAGATTAATTGATTTTTTAAATTATTTTTGTTTTTTTCGTAAAACTATATACTATCAGATTAGTACATGCTTAAAGACAGGAGGAGGAAGATATGGATTACCAAAAATGACAACTACTTGTATTAGGTTCTGCTTGCTACTGTAACAAATTACCACAAATTTAGTGTCTTAAAAAGTAAAGATTTATTGTTTTATAGCTCTGCAGGTCAGAAGTCTGAGATAAGTACTGGCCTAAAATCAAGGGGCACATTCACTCTAGAAGGAGAAGAATTTGTTCTCTTATCTTTCTCAGCTTTGAGAAGCTACCTTCATTCCTTGGCTCCTGGCCCCTTCCTTCACCTTCAAAACCAGCAGTATAGCAACATCAACTCTCTCTGATCCTCCTGCTTTCCCTTTCATTTACAAGGACAATTGTGATTACATCAGGGGTTCACCTGGATAAGCCAATATAACCTCCCCACCTCAAGATTTCTTAACATACTCACAAAGTCCATTTTTCCATGAAGGTAACATATTCACAGGTTGCAGAGATTAGGTTGTATGAAGGTGCAAGTCAGAATGTATGTTGTTTCCTCTTAGGAGTATTTTCCAGTTATTAGTTGCTGTATAACAGACAACTCCCAAAAATTAATAATTATCATTCTTTTACCTACTTACAAATGGAGCAGAATTTGGTAGCAGCAGCTGAGCTCTGTCCCATGCAGCATCAGCCACAACAGCTTAAGTGGGGCCAGAGGATCTACTTCCAGCAAGCCTCACACTGATGGCAGGCACATTGGTTCTGGCTGTCATCTGGGAGTTTGGTCGGGACTTCTGGTTAGAGGCCTCCATTTCTCTCTGTGAGGACATCCCCATAGGCTGTCTGGCTTCCTTCTGTGTAACGGTGTTAAGAGACCAAAGAAGCCAGTCAGAAGCCATGTCATTTCACATGCTTTAAACTCAGGAGTCACAAAACTCCACCTCTACCATAATTGCAAGGTCATCTTTATACAAGGTAAGGGAACATGGTTCTTACCTCTCTTGAAGAGAAATGTCAGAATCACAATGTGAGAAAAACATGTGTGACAGTGACAATGTTGCAGCCATCCTTGGAAAATAAATTTATTATGAATCATAATTCAAACTATTTTTGGTATAGTCATTTAACCAATCCCTGAAAACTACACAACCACAAGTAATTTGAAGACGTATGCCTGGCCCACCCTTCCGCCAGCATATTGGAAGTCTAGGCATGCCTTTGGACTAAAAAAATCCCTCTTTTGTTATGAAACTTACCCAGGAAACTTAACAAATACTCATACTAGCAATCAGAACTGACATCAAGTATCCTGTACTCAAAGGAAATCATGTTTATATTTCCTTCTGTTGAAATATGTTGGCATTCTCTCCTTCCTGGCAAATGGCTCACTATATAAACTATAGGATAAACAAGTGCAGGAGCTTTTATGTACAACTCCAGGCTCATAACATCACCAGTTGTATCAAAACACATAAGTGGACAATAAAAAAAGTCAATCAGTCATCTAGATGTTTCATCTTTCATCATACCAAACATCTTGATATTGGGACACATTTGATGAAAGAACAGATTTTTATTTTCCACCTGAATGTTTAACCTTGGTTATACACAGCTTTTAAGTGGATTATAAAGCTGGCACAGTTTTCAGGTCTGAGCAAATTTATTGCCTTATTTTAAAACTTGTTTAATCTAGTTACTTCTAGTTAGGTAGGTATTCTTTCATAATTAATCAAACCTAAGTTTTCTCATCTTGTAATTTCCCTCCACATCTATTCAAAAAAAAAAAAAAAAAAGCAAATGACTTCCTTCCCCATCCCATAAATGGTTGTATTGGATTAAGTAACTGTTTTTTTCTGTAAAGTATCATTAGGTATCTCATTCTTCCTACATTCCTTCTTGATTTTTGCTCTTTTCTTTTCTCCTGCCTTTTACCATGCGTTTCCTGAGCACTTACTATGTGGGGATATGCTTGAACATGGGATACTGGAAATGGCACCTGTGCTCAAAATGTACATGTTGTAGTGGAGAAATAGTGGAATAGACACGTAGAGGGAGAATGTTCTAGAAAAATGTGAATGAAAGAGTGGTTATTTCTCCTTACAATGGGATATAGTCAAAGAAAGCTTCACAGAAAAAGTAATGTCTCAGACGAGCCCTGAGGGAACTAACAAGGATGGGCTGGAAAAAAGAGTGGATAGTATTTTAGGCAGTGACCTGGGGCACAAAGGGATTCAGGGCAGAAGGGTGAGGTAAGGTTCAAGTCAGCCTAAAAGAGCAGTGTGGTGGGAATATCAAGCTTTGAGGATGAGTTAGATAAAGATGAAAAGGATAAGCTGGAAACAGTTTGTGTTTTATTCTGTCAGAAAGAGGTGCCATCATATTGAAGGAGGAGAGTAACAAAGTCAGCTCTCTGTTTTATGGAGTTGTCTTGGGGATAATGTAAAAGACTGACTGAGAAGAGGAAGAGACTAAAAGCAGAAAAAGAAGAACAACTCAGAAACAATTTCAATTGGATTTGTGGGAAAACATGACTTCTGTAGCATTTTAATTTAATTTTAAATCAGTTACTCATTGCTGCATTTATATAAACCATATTAAGTGTGTGTCTGTAAGTCCACATCAGAATACCTAATTTGTCACAGAATTTATACATTTTGCAGCCAAGCATTATACTGCCACTCTTTGAGACATAGCTTGTAAAGACAGACATTTCCCTTGGGTTATTTTAGCTCATATCATTTTTGTAACATATATGCATTTATGAAAAGAGAAAAGCTATTTAAATTTGTCCAGAGAAAGTTTCACTAGAGAGGTTAAGGAGTCTATTAATTCTAATTGGAGAGTATTTGTAGGTTCTCCCAGGGAGGCCTATTTAAACCAAATCGAATTCTGACCATGGGCAATGATAAGTCTGCATTTTAAATTCACTTGAGTTACTAACATTCAACAAATGTTTCTTGAGTTCCATCTATGTGCTAGCCAACAGAAATTCAATGGTGAAGGAGACTAACAAATTCAGAGGCCCTGAGAGGAAGGAAGATATCTTAGATTTTTCAGACTGCTATAACAAAATACCATTGACTGGGTGGCTATGGAATAACACAAGTTTACTTCTCCTAGTCCTGAAGGCTGGAAAGTCCAAGATCCAGCGACTAGCAGATCTGATTTCTAGCAAGGGTCTATTTCCTAGTTTGATAGATGACTGTCTTTTTGCTCTGTCCTCGCATGGCAGGGAGAGAACTCTGGGTTCATCATCTCCCCAGGAGAGCACCAATCTCACATGGCATCTGCATCCATACGACCTCATCCAAACCTAATCACCTCCCAAAGGCCTGCCTCCAAATACTTTCACATCGTGGATTAGTCTTGAACATATACATTTTATGGGGATGCAAATATTTAGTTTGTAGTGGAAGAGAAGCAGGAATCTGCTATGTATTTATTTGGAAATAAAAGAATTGTGACTTAAGCAGATTTGGGGTTAGTAATATGTAAATGTTCTATAAACAACTGTTAATTGAAAACAAGACAATGTCTTCAGTGGTAGGGAAAAGGGTCTCACTTTATGAGAAACAGTGAAGATGAGCAGAGGAAAACCTCTCTAGAAAGATGAGTAAGCTATTGAGGCAAAGGAAAGAAATGTATGCAGCAGGTGCTTAATAAATAGCTGTGGCCTTAGGATCCTGTTTTACTTAGTGAGCAATATAACAGAAAGCTCTCAAGTGAGACCACTTGGGTTTGAACCTTGACTAATTTTATAAGCTGAGTACTATGGGTCCAATTGTACCCCACAAATTTCAATATTCATGTTGAACTTCATTATCTCAGAATGTGACCTCATTAAAAACAGGGCCATCATAGGTGTAATTATTTTTAAAAAGGTCACACTGGAATAGGATGTCTCTACCTCCCCCACCTAAGCTTGGGCTTCCATAACAAAATACCACAGACTGGGTAGCTTAAACAATCATTTATTGGCTCACTTTTCTGGAAGCTGCAAGTCCAAAATCAGGGTGCCACCTTGATCGGCTCCTGGTTTTTCCTGGCTTATAGATGCTGCCTTCTCACCTTCACATGGCCTTTCCTAAGTGTCTGTTCGTGGATAGAGAGATATCTCTCTCCTCCTTTTCCTATAAAGCCACCAATCCTATTAGATTAGATTCATTCTTATGACCTCATTTAACCTGAATTCCCTCCTGAAAACTCTCTGTCCAAGCACAGTCACGTTGGGGGTGAAAGCTTGAACACACGAACCTGAGGGAACACAATTCAGTCCATTGCAGCCCCTAATCTGTATGACTTGTGTACTTACAAGAAAAAAAAAAAGGAAATTTGGACGCATAAGACAGAATGATGGCAAAGTGAAGAGACATAAGGAGAAGGCCATCCACCATCTAAGGAAAAAGACCTGGGCCAGATCCTTCCCTAATAGTGTTCAGGAGAAATAAACCCTGATGACACCTCGATTTCAAACACTTAACCTCCAGAACTGTGAGACAATGCATTTCTGTCGTTGAAGCCATTCAGTGCCTGATACTTATTTCCTGTAGCATTAGCAACCCAATACACTGAGTGATCTTAGAGAAGCTCCCACTCTCTCAAGTTCCTCACCTGCAGAATGGGGATGATGATGATAATACCTGCCTCTAAGGGTTATTGTGATGATTAAATGTAATAATAGATGTAAAAGCCTTGGATTAGGGAACATCATAGAAAAGGCAGTGAATAAAAAGTCAGCTATTGTTTTAATCATGCTTCCCTTAGCAACACAGAGGCTGCCGTGTTTTAGAATAAGCTATATGAGACTCTCTGCCAGTTGCGACTCAGTGGGTATAATCTACTTTAATTCCTCCCATCCCCGAAGGGATTAGAAAATAATGCTAGCCCCAAGCAAGGCAACACAGTTCAGTGGGAAGCCCACCAGAACTGGGATTGGCAAAGCATGGCTAGGGTTCCCTCAATTTTCTCTTTTGTAGAATGGGAATGAATTTCTCCTAGCTCATGTTCTTATTGTGAAATAAAAGAATGAGTCTGAGACCTAGCAGGTATCTAGTGACAGGAGTCATGCTGAGGGTTTGAGGTTAGGTCACTGGGTCCGATGACCTTTGGACCATCCTCATGATCTATCTGAGCAGGTGGCATCCTCCCCGAGCCCAGGTGTTCCTCTCCACAGAGTTCTCAGGTGTGGCTTTCATGGTTGCTGATACTCGAGGCTGCTCACCTTCCCTGAAGCTGTTTTGTTGTTACTCCCTCAGTTTTTCTCCTACTCCCCTGTTGGCATTTACACATTGCTGCACAGCAGTATACGGACTCTGTAACAATATTCTTCCTCTAAGTAAGAGGAACAATATTAACATTAAGTACAGCCCAGCCATGCCAACAAGCATGGCCCTTATGTTAACATATGTTACTTTGCATGCAGTGGGTTACATTAAGCTCTTAGAGGTTCTTATTTCTGCAATGGCATTAATGCATGCATCATTCTTTCATCCACCTCTTGAGGCTATGGTTCTCTCCCTGGTGATGCTAAACCTGGACTTCAGGCTTTCTAGACCTTTAAGCACGTTTGTGCCTATCTGATTGGCACGAGGAATTGTGACTAGGATGGTTAAGTGTTCATTTGAGATCTGCTCACCAGCTGCTCCAATGACATTTTGGTCTCACACTCAATATTCATCATGACATTTCTCCAGTCTGTGCTGAAGCACAGGTCCTGAAGTCACTCTGTTCTTTTCTTTCTCTTCAGTTTCAACATTATCTTTTAATTTTCCATACTCAGAGGACAGTGGGTCCTCACTCCTGGTTTGTGGGTAATAAATAGTTACTTCCCTGTCAAGTGTTATTTGAAAGACAGACCTTCACAAAAACTGTTTATTTTTCTTACTTTTATTTACTCTCTTTCTTATGACTGTGCTTATTTAGGTAGTTACTGTGTTATTTTTGTCTCATATCTTATCAGACAAATTCTTCTTCTCCCAACTGCAGAGCAATGGACCTCACATTTCACCTGTTAGCAAAACTTTCCTAGTTGGTACTTTCAAATATTTTTGTGTCTCCAAAGTCCATTATTTATGGATTAAACTTTCAAGAAAGGGGTTGGAAACAGAATTGGGGCACGATATTTGTCCATTTTCCTAGAAAGTCAATGGAAGCACATCATTCTTAAACAATAGTGTCAATCATTCTTGCCAGCTTTGATGGATACAGAGACTGTAATGATGGGGCTTACATACTACAGCTACTCAGTAAACACTGGTTGACAATTTCAGTTAAAGAAGCTTCTTTTCCATCAAAGTTTTACAAAATCAGAGAAATATCCAATTTAACAACTACCACTTAATAGAAACATGTTCCAAATGAATTGCCTTTTTACTTCTATATAACCTTGATTAAGAAAAAACAAAACTTCTCTTTCAATAAATTTCTTTAAAACCTACAATACAATAGGTAGAGCAGAATATGTATAGGCAAAATGTAGTTTCCAAATTGGAGTCACTAATTTCATGGAATTATGGATAATATAAAAATGTTTTGTCTTCTTTAACACTGACTTAACATTTTAAAACTTTTGAAATATTGTAGCTATTAATTTTTAAAAGAAAAAATACATTTGGAAATAATGTAGGAAAGGAGGATAGAAGGAAAGAAAAAAGAAACAAGAAAGAGAAAGAGAAAAGCAAATTTACTCCAGATGGAGTAGGAGAGTTTCAGAAGGAAAGACAGGAAACTAGAATGTGCCTTGCAGTAGTAGGATAAAATTGAAGGGATCAATATAAACTCTTGCTTTCTTATAGCTATAGATATAAATGTGTGTATGTGTGTGTGTGTGTGTGTGTGTATGAGTGTATGTGTGTGTGTGTATATACAAAAACTCACACACACACACACACATACACACACACACACACACACACACACACACACACACACACTTTATTCCAACTTTGTCTACTGAGGGTGCATAGAAAAAAATGACAAATGACGGTTCCTTTGAGAAGAAAAAAAATCATGTAGGACCTGGGAAAAATGAGTCTGGAACTGATTTTTGACCCAGGATTAAGAAAGATCTCAAAAGATGATGAGGGTATATAAACACATGCACACTCTCACTCACAGACATATATTCACACATACACCAAGAACCAGCTTGAAATCATAGCTAAACAATTTGAGTGTAAAAATAAACAAAAATACAAAGTGGACTATAACCCATTGACTAAAATATAAAGCCATTAATCTATAATAAAGTAATTAGATAAATTAGTAAATTAATGGGAGAGAAGTGAAAGCCATTCCTTACAGCAGAATGCCAACAGAAGAATCAGAATTGAAAGATATTCTGCAAACTAATTGGCTTTACTAGTTAAAAAAACAACAAAGTGAAGAAGGATAAAGGAGGGCTGATGAACTTCTTTTTCTTAGGAAATAGCCATTGAAGTTTTTAGGAGTTAGGGAATGAAGGATAAGGGTATGATATCTTAAATGTATTCTCAAATGGTTTCAGAGAGAGAGAGAGAGGAAGAAAGACAATAAAGTGAGAGAACATGGAAAACAAGAGAGTAACTTTATTGTAAATAATTGGTGAATGTATGAGGTCTGTCCAGAAAAAGTCCACCCATCGTTACTATAATGAGGATAGTTTGTGCCAAGTCGATATAACCTGGCAGGCAAGGATTGTGGCCTGGAATGT
Source organism: Pteronotus mesoamericanus (assembly GCF_021234165.1). Taxonomy (NCBI): domain Eukaryota; kingdom Metazoa; phylum Chordata; class Mammalia; order Chiroptera; family Mormoopidae; genus Pteronotus; species Pteronotus mesoamericanus. Next base: position 6,914,189 of record NW_026555277.1, read on the forward strand.
GCATGTGTGAACAAGGACAACGTCACTGTACTAGCCACTGGGAGCGGTAGAGGTTGTCACCGAGTAAGCATGTGTAGTATGTGGCTGTTGCATTCAAAGTGATCGAGAGAGTAGAACAACAAATCTGCATCAAATTTTGCATTAGGCTTGAACATTCCTCTGCAAAAACTATTTGGATGATTCAGAAGGCTGCAGCTGTGGGCAACTGGTGATGGGCAGCTTCATCATTACAATGCACCTGCTCACACATCACATCTCATGCAGAGTTTTTTGGCAAAACATCAAATCACTCAGGTGGCTCAGCCCCTCTACAGCCCAGATTTAGCGCCCTGCGACTTCTGGCTTTTCCACTAAAATCTTCTTTGGAAGGGATGAGATTTCATATCACCAGTGAAATTCAGAAAAAAATACAATGGGCAGCTGATGGAAATTGGGAGAACTTTGTGAGGTCCCAAGGTGACTACTTTGAAGGGGACTGAGACGTCATTGTCCTGTGTACCATGTTTCTTGTATCTTCTTCAAGAAATGTCTTTATTTTTCATACTACATGGCTGGATACCTTATGGACAGACTTTGTATGTTTATGAATATATAGAAATTCCTGGTACAATTCTTGCAACTTTTCCATCAGTTGAAATTATATCAAAATAAAGAGATACTTTTAAAAGTTGTGGAAGAAAAAAAAAATCACCCAACATAAAGATATTCCTTTTTTTAAAAAATCGGCGGCCTGGTTTGAACTAAGAAGTGATATTCCAGATGTGTCGAGCAATAAGTTCAATAGCTGCAAAAATATTTAACTTTTTGTAGGCAACAGTCTCCGACTGAGGTTCAGACAAGTTACATTTACCAAGCATGTTGACATTTCTAAACTCAAAAATTTGTATTTTTGAGACAAACCAGCCTTATATAAAATACTTATGAGACTTGTTCAAGTATAATATCTAGTAAGTCCTTTATATTAAACTTTTTTCTACTGGTAAACACTGGCATTGTTTAACTTTAATCAAAGTCTTTCTGTCTCAGATCTCTCTCAACATATTCCCTTTGGAAAAGTAATATCGTGCAGGGGAAACCCGTGACGCTCTGAAGCCTACCCACAGGTGAGATCAGGAGCATTTGATCATCACCAAAAGCACCTGTCACTGTCAAAACACTGAGACAGAACATGTGATGCACCCACTGCATTCCTTAAACACCACAAATATTGGATTTAAGACATAGCAGTCTAAATTAGAATTTGACACTTTCAAACATAAGTGACAAAAATGAGAGACATACATCAAGCCAAAGCAAGGCGAAAATGTACAGCTATACATTTGAGCAGTTTAGATAAAAACTGGGATGTTTTATTGGCAGCTTTTTGTAGGTTAGAGATGGAATAAAAAGCAACTGGTGCTGTTAGCAGTGTCTTGATACTTACATTAAGTTTATCTCAAGACTGATATGTATTTTTTTATCTAGTTTTCTTTTCATCTTTTATTTTTTAATCTTAGTGCATAAATTTTCACTGGTTACATAAAATATTAAAAGTTAAATTCATATGGAATAAAATCCCCAGACCACAGCAATATTCTATATTTTTATTGTAATTTCAGCAATGATAATTCTTTATATGTATGGTGCTTTGCAGTTTGCAATTGTTTTTTTATTTTTTTTTCAAAAACAGGTGTTATTTGTGTCTAGCATTTTTGCCAAATGTTTTAAGATTTATTATGCTGTATGTGGTTGTGGTTTTGTTCTCCTTTTGAATGAATGTAATACAATTTATATATCCATTCTGCTGTAGATAGACCTTTGGGATGTTTCCACTTTGAGGCTCTTGTGTATGTCCTTTGGTGAACATATGGATGCATTTCTTATGTTAGTATCATTCTTGGAAGAGAATTACTATGTCATTGGTTATACATATTAACGCCAGTTTTCCAAAAGGGTTGTACCAATTTACACTCAGTTGCACTGTGTGCAAGTCACAGTTGCTTGACATTTGCCAACTCCTGGCATTGTTAGGCTTACTGCTCAGGAAGAGCTAACTTAAGGAAGTCAAGTGCTTCTGTTGAGAGCAACTGAAAACCTACAGGAAATAAAAATTACTTGTTTAAAGGCATCAGAGAGATGCTGAAACAATAGGAACCAGAAAACTTAAGCTTCCAGAGAAAGAAAATATGTGAGTTTATTGTGTGGAGCTGCTTTCATTGCTAAGGCGGTAGCAGGTCGTTGGTACAGACAACTGGGAGAATCCAGAATCTGTCCAGGGAAGAAGGCTGAGACATAGCAAGTGAATGAGAATTCATGCAGTTCTATAAAGCTGGAAAGGCAAAAATGGGGACTTAAGGCCTTCTGACAAATAGCCAGTTTTTCCCTCAGCACATCTGCTGAATTATGGAGCCATGTAACATAGGGGATTAAAAACCTACGTTCCAAACTCTTGAAGAGTAAAGCAGAATGCTCCTCAGTCCCATTGAGCAGAATAAAATTAGAGTGCAGAGCCCACGAGGCACTTGACCTCTGCTAATGCCTGGGGACTCAGTCAAATGATCAGGAAGCTTATATTCCAAGAATGAAAGAGAACAAGAGATAGACTGAGTCTCAACTTTGCAAAAATGGCGTCGAGCTAGTTCTTGATTGGAGAGAGTGATAAACCCCACTCTTTCTGACAAATAGAAGTATGAACCATTCTAAAGAGGACAATCTCATATCAAATATCAACTTTTTAATGTGAAACTGCTCTATTGAAATTCTTATTTTTATCCATTTTGTCCATCTTTTTCTCAATATCTTTGGAAATATTAATAGTTATTTAACATCCTTTCTGCAAACTTTAAGATCTGCATCTGTGCGTCTTTTGTCCTCTTTTCCCTTGGTTTCAGCCCCACCCTCTAGTCTCTTGTTAGGCCAGAATTTTTTCAATTTGTGACTGAATATTAAACATACATCTCTGATTTATTGAAAATTTTCCACCTATTTCCACCTATTTTTTCAAGTTGCTAATTTAAATCAATTTAAGCTCTATGTCTGAAAACTCTAGTATACATTTCATTTGTGACTCTGTCGTCTTTTGATCTGGGGAGGTGATATTTATTGTTATGCATAGTACTTTTGATTGAATGCCAGGTATTGTCTGTGGCAAGTATAGTAACATGTGAATGATGTTTTTGCTGCAGTGAAGACTTCTCATATCCTTCAGCTAAATAGAAGGATTCATCACAATCCAATCAGAAAATGATGTAACCCAACATTATTTTGCAGTCTCTTTACGTCTTAGTATACTTTTCACCTCTACTGTCTGGAGTGCAGCTTGCCAAGCGTCCCTACTGAAAGACCTGGTGTTTACTAGTACCTCTTTTCCTTGGCTGCCCTGGATTCTAATTTTTGTTTACCCACTGTTGTGAGATTGTCAAATACTCCCTTCTTGTCAGCTGTTTTTTACATAGCTATTTAGCCTCTGATGCTGCTCAGTAAGGAATTGCAAATGCCTACAGGGTAGTACAAACAACCTCAGGCTTACTTCTCTCTGCTTCTTTATTTTCCATGGTCTTGGCTCTTCAAACCCTTAGTGTCTATTGGCCTGAATTCCAGTCTCTGTCTTCCAGCTCTGTGATATTTACAAAAGCTCTGCTGGCCCCTCTGGCTTTCAGCAGCCTTCTTCTGCTTGGCTTCACAGGCTCTGACTCATATCAAAAATTGTCAAAAGCTTTGAAAGGAAAAGAAGCATGTATAAGTTGAGCTTATCTTAATTATTGTTATTTTTTTCCTGGGATCTTAGCCTCCTAAGCCTGGCTGCCTAAGCAATTTTCCAATGCCCATGTTTTATTTATAGATATTCTATCTGATTTTTTTCAGTTATTCTTAGTGCTATATTGGTCTGCTATAAACATTTCAACTATAGACAGAAACAGAGGTCCTTTTACATTTATCTTTTATTAATCCTGACTTAAGTGCCATTATTTCTATTTAATAAATGAGGTAAGAGATTTAACAAATATATAAGGTCATCCCACAAGCATATGGACTATGACTTATCTCATTTAATGCTCAACTGAAGTAAATAATCATATACTGATATATTCTCTCTACATTTAATAACTGAACTTTGCATTCATTAAAACATCTTCAAAAACAATCCAAGCACATTTAAAAATGTGTTTTTAGAAATATATATTTTATAAACCGATTCCTTCATAACAAATGTTAACATGAAATTAATTTCAAAATAACATTATAAAAACTAACATTCATCAATCACTTACTCATTTCCTGATACTTTATATACAATATTTTCTCTATAGGACATATATTGTCATCTTAATTCATAAAGAAGGGAGCCAAAGTTCAGGGATATTTTAAAAACTCACCTAAGAATATTTGCCTATGATGCAGTCAAGCCCAGGTCTGAATCACACAGACTAACCCAGAGCCCATATCATTAAATAATGTGGAGCACTATTGTCAAACACGCAGGACAAACATTCATATTTCTCTCCCTTAAATTTTAACATCTATCGATTTCCTATTGTTATTAATGGAGAAAGAAAACATTTATGCAGCTGAATGAATTGAGTGTGTATATGTTATAGCTGCTGTGGTAGATACACAAAAGTCACAGAACCTTTTAACTTTGTTGATAAGAAAGGACATGAACATAAGAAATACTCTACTGCAAAATGTCATTAAATGTTGGGTAACAGATAATGAGAATCAAGAATTTAGCGGTAGGGCTGTGAACCTATTGTCGGCAATACTGAAGGATTGACTCTTGGAGCTCATCTTGAAGGTCAGGGCCCAGAGAAGGGCAGAGTTTCCCAGACAAGGCACTGAGGTGTCAATGAACTTGGTGTGTCCAGATATCACTGTATGAACATCAAAGGTCTCTTATTTCATCTTCTTAAATGAGTTTAATATCTTTTAAATTTTTAACTTTTTAGTTATTTGTATATTTTAACAAACAAAACATAAGCAGAGCTATTCCTATAGTATACTTTAAATACAATAAGCAATTCAATATTTGCTCCCTTATTCATTCATTTGTTTGAGTCCTCAATAACTCTAATGAATTCTAATTGTCTGGAAATGAGTAGACCTCAAGATATCGCTACATGTTAATAGCTTATTTTAATATAATCCCTCCATATTTTGTGAGTAGTACAAGTTATTCTCTGGGTACAGGAAGAAAATATGAAAGAAGAAATGTACAAACAGACAATGGTCAGATCATATATGACAATAAAACTCTGACCTACGACCTCTGCCTCAAACATGAGGACTTGGTCAATAAATGCCAACTTTTTCTTTTTGTTGTTCCTGCTTCTAACAGGACCAGCCAGAGAAAGCCAAATATGCTCACCAATCCCATAAATTTTCCTGCTTCTAGATGGCCCACCTCCAGCTTCCCCATGCCAACAGCCACCAATTGGAGCACAACTTTTATTTACGATAAAACTCCCTTCCCCAAAAAAAGCCTTTGAGTTTCTGCCAAACACAAGTCATGGCGGCTGACTCCCTAGCGGCAGTACAGTTTGAATAAACAGCCTCTGTTTGTTCCAGTTTAGGTGGTCTCAGTTTATTTCCACACATGCTAGCAGAGGGCAAACAAAATGTTTATTGAGAGTTTCAGGTGCCAAGTCCTCTGTTTGGTACCAGGGTCTGGAACAGCAATGGTGAAGGAGCTCAAGAGTCCCCTGTCCTCAAGCTTACAGTCTAATAAAAGAGGCAGAACCCCCTCCCCCCCAAAAGGATGAATAAAATGATAAAATGACATAAGATAATCTCAAATTGTGTCAAACAAAAGGGTTCTGAGAGTGAGAGAGCAGTGGCTTCTTCAGGAGGCTGGTCTGATGAGATCCCTCGGAAGCCAACTTCAAGCTGAGGCTTGATGAATGTGGAAGACGGGCTGGCCCAGAACTGAGCTTGTAGAGGCAAAGAGGTGAGGACAAGCTGGGAGGAAGTGAGTGTGAGGAGGGCTTCAGCTTCAAGGGAGCATACTGAAGCAAGTATTGTTCCATTTTACTGATGGGAAAAGTGAGGCTCCAAGTGACTGAGCTGTTCAGAGTCTCACAGCTTATGACTGTCAGTGAGAGTTTTCCCACCCAGGATTTTCCTCCCATTCCTGCTTTCCAACGCTGCCAGGGCAGCTGGCCTGGGTGCAGGTTAATGAAGGTATTCTTACAAGCGAAGAGGCCAGAAAGTTCAAGAACACTGGATAGTGAAGAGGAGGGAAGGCAAAGGCTCTTGATAGAGTAGTGGGGAAGTGATGAGAGCTGGATAAAGTGTCATCGTAGGCAAAGGCCGTCCACTTCATGATTTTGTCTCCGGGCCCTTGTGAATGAATGCATAAGAAGAAGAAAATAAAGTATGATCGGAGGCCAGTGTCTGAGCTTGCAGGGTAGAAAGGTTTGACTAAGACCATGTTCAGGTTTGACAATTGAAAATAGGATAAAATTTTCTAAAAAATTAGGTTGGTGAGCATGGGAGAGTCTTGAAAGATTTTTAAAAAGTGGATTAAAGTAAACCTGAAGCTGGCATTATATATGCTGTTTCTGTTGTCATTATGTAATGCAAAGATTATTTTCATGAAATTTCATAAATTCATTTTTGACTGTTCTGACCAAGCTTCATCTACTTAAGGCAAAAAATAATAATAGTAATCTGGCATAGAATCATGGTCTTTTTTTTTCTTTTGAGGCCCCAAAATATATCCTTGTGGGTCTCAGGTGACTGTGAGGGACAAGCTGTGGCAAGAACCATGCATTTTTGAAAACAGACACCTGCCAATTGCTCTTTTGGGGACATTTGAGATATTTGAGGGTATTAAAGTGCTGGAAATATCTATTAACAGAAAAAACAAAAGACTTCTGAGAGCCCTGTTAGATTCCCTGGGAGGTGAAGTCTCCAGGATCCCACGCTGCAGACAGCCCTTACACTCTATTTAGGGAGCTGGCTATTTTTAAAATTTCTTAGTTGGTTCCTGGAACTGGAGTCTACCTCATTTTTTTTTAACTTTCCTCCTCTCCCCCTCTTCCACCTTAAGTTAAAAAAAAAATGACGCTAGATACAATTTCTCTGTTTTCCTGTTATCTGAGTGTTGAGTCGCTAAGCATGCCTTTGTTACTCATTAAGAACCCGCTGCTGCCTTTCGGTCCTCCAAGCAGCCTGTATCATCAGCCAGATGCCAGCACCATCCCTTTGATTCAGAAGCCCAGATCTCTAAAGTCCTCCTTGGCTGAGGATCCACACTAAGACAATATTTGGGCTGTGCTGAAGTGACCACAGCAGTATTGGCAAAATGCTGCTATTGGCAGGCTTTTCTGGGGCTGGTTTTGTTGTTGTTTTCACTAGTATTTCTGAGTGATTCACTGATTTCAGGGTTCCCATGACTAGAATGTCCTCTTAAAATTATAAATGCACAGTGGTGCCTGCTGCCTTACAGACCTGCTTGAGCAGCCTTGCAATGGTGCAGAAGAAAGAGTTGCCCCCCCATTCTCTGCTTGGAAGGGATAAACATCAGATGGCACTACGGCTCCCAGAAGGTGTCCCCTGATGCAACTGAGGAGCTTTGGAGACAGCTTGAGGATCCCTTCACCCCCACAGATAAAAAATACACACAAGAACAACATTTTTGCAATGTGTTGTCATATGGGTCAGAGTACACTGTCAAACTCCTGGAGTGTGGGTGTGTGTGCAGGGTGGTACTTGAGGGTGAAGGGAGAACATCTTTGAGGGGAGCACTGCAGTTTTGTTTGTGGGAGCTCAACCTTGTGTCCCATGAAGGGAAGCAGAAATGGAATTAGGACAGGATTAATTATCATCATTCCTGTTACAAGTCCACTTATGAGTTGCTTATCTCCAGCCAAGATGCATAGCATTATATAATGACACTATTACCTTTCTCCAAAGTTTATTGTGAGGATAAAGTTTAGGAAAAGAAGTTAAAAGGACTTTGAACTAATAACTCTGAAAAATGTTAGACATGAAGAGTGAAGAATTATGCAAATGCTTCTGGGAAGGTTTCCCAGGGAGTCAGGCAGAAGAATTGGGGAGAGCTTGGTCCTTTTGGAATTTGGAAAGTATCTGAGAGGCATATGAGAACTAATGTAAACTTTTGAAAAAGTCAAAACCTGAGTTACAACAGCCCTTTTGCACTGAAGACTTGCACGCTGGGAGTGTTCATCCCATTTTATAGATTAGAAACTCCAGGTACTAAAGGTTAAACATGTTAACCATGTTCAAAAAGTTAAGTAGTATCTTTCTGCATAGGCAAGAAAATTGGACAGAATTGATAGCTGGAGGAAACATCTATTGCTTTTACCTGCATAGAATCTCTTCATTCTTTGAAAACAAAACCCCTCTTTTCCCTTTTGCTAACTGCTGCTCCCCATTACTGTCAATCATGGTTTTATGGATGATAAGAATCAATATCCCAGACCCCATGACACAGTTACTCGTTTGGGATAGGACAGCCACCCTCGTAAGTTCAGGGTAATTTGACATAAGCACTTCGGATGACTAAACAAAGGAAATGTTCTCTCCTGACATGTGAGCTTGTAAGTACTTGAGTCTATTTTTGCAACCACGTAGAGGGATCCTACTTAACAATAAAGCCAACTCATAGGAAGTGGGATAATGGAAAGAAAGAGAGAGAGGGTTGAGTGAGAAAAGGAGGAGGAGGAGAAGAACATAGATGCTCTAATAATATGTTTTATGTTCCTGAATTTAGTCATTTTAAACCACTTTAGCTATCTATTTAACATCCATCAATTATCTATCTATCTATCTATCTGTTAGCTATTTGATTTTAGGGTAGTTTGAGTTGGGTTTTGTTAATGTAAACAAACATGCCCGAACTAGTATACATGCTCACCATAACAGACAAATACATATGTTGATGCTCAGAATAATATATATTGAAAAGCATATGTTGAAAAGACATAATTCAACACATGTTGGAAAAAATGTGCCAGAATGTTTAATATGTTAGCACCTAACACATAGTGGGTACTCAATAGAGATGTATTAACTAAATGAATAAAGCCTAGTCAGTGCAGAGACGATTGTTATATGTTTCTTCAAAGTTCAAGAATAGGGCTGGAAGAGGCTATCCTCTCGAGTGAAAACTACTAAAAAACCAGCCCATTATGTATAAAATGTAATGTACGCTAGGGTATATTTTGAAAGTACAGCTGATGACACTAGGTCATTTACTGAATCCAATTAAGAAGACAGGGTATTTTGTAAAAAGCTTGTCATCAACTCACCTGGATTGTGGCATGATGGAGAACGCTCCTGCCTTGTCATAACAGAAGAGCAACGAGAGCAATAGATAAGCCCACAGCGGGAAGTGCTAATGTGTTTCCACACATTTTGTTAATGTTGGAAGGAGTCATTCAACCAGTGTTCTCAAGAATGCCGGTGTATGTCCAAGTCCTTTTACTCTAATTCTGTACTTATAAGCAGTCCTTGGCAGATATATGCATTTAATCAAGGCCAGCTTCCTGGGCACGTGACCCATGAAGTTATACAAAGCCCCTCAGAAGGGCCCTGTGTTTGGTTTAATGCTTTGCTGTCGCTGTCTTGAAATTCTTAATCATTTTGAACAAGAGCCTTCATTTTCATTCTACACTGGGTCCTACTGATTACGTAGCCAGTCCTGATTCTAATTTGTGGTTATGTTCCTCAATGGAAATTAAAAAATGGGATTTTACAGTATCAATTAATCTTCAATCAATTTGTTTAATTAAAGGTAGTTTGCCACTAAACATGAAAAATCACAAGAAAGATTTATACAATCAAGTTTCTGAACCTTCAGAACTGATAATCAGAACCCAGAATATGGCTGCATTATGGACAATCATTACTTAGAAAACCATACATAAAGAAGTCAAGCCTTTAGTATCCATTTAGCTTCAAAAGTAAAGTATAAATACATGTACCACCAGTTTATGCTGAACAGAAAGATATAAATGATCCATTCAAAAAGGCAGAACTGTAGTAAATAGCTATGTTGTCTTCCATTGCTTTATATCATTTACTTATGTTAGGTTTCGTAAATATAGCGTATTTCTTAGATCTTTAGACTATTTTTAGATTACTTTCAATCACACAAAAAAAATGCTCTCCTAAGAAGATGCTTCAGGAAAACTAACATTTATAGAGAATATTATTGTGGTTTCTTTCTAGAAAATGAACTCTCTGGTAGAGAATCTATATCAAACTTTTTTTTGGCTCACCACTGATTAGGTTTATAATGGCTCTCTCCGCCATAGTTTTATTCTGTACGAAAAGAAAATCACCATGTTATTAGTTCAAGATGAGAACCTGACAACCAACTATAACCTCAACTATTGAAATGCATTTTTAAAGATGTTTATGCATTATTCAGTATGCTACCTTGAATCAAACATGTAAAAGCCCTCAAAACAAAAAAAAAAAAAAATGTAATATATAACCAATATTATCACCAGATGGTAGACTTTATTTGTTATCCTAATTCCATTTTACATTTAGAAAATAAATATCAGCATGAATATTTAATGCGCTACTATAACAGAGGCAAAAGGCCAATATTATTATTTTAAGAATGTGAGGCTCAGAACTATTTAACTTTAATAGTAATGTTGTTTTTATATTGCTGCACCATCTTTCTTCATTGGAATGAGCCAGAATGTTAGCAGATTGTTGCCAGAGGTGTCTAAGAAGCAATTCTGTGTCTTTTCTAAGACACTGTTCTTAAGGCCAATACATTTGTTTGAAAAGAGGATCCCCACTTTTTGTGGCTGGTTTGGTCATCATGCATATTATTCATTCCTTAGAAGGGATTGATGAGTTCAAATGTGAAAATATACCTTTAGTTTTTTAAGGTGAAAATAAATAAGCAACACAAGATTTACTTCAATTCACCTTCTAGCAGTCCTTTTATTTGGCCTGTAATTTTTGAATTAGTGGTGAAAATGCATTTACTCTGACAATGTTCAATGAAGGTATTAGTGCATATTCCAGAAGCTCTGGAAATGCATGTTTTGTGTAAGAAGAGGCCATACACTGACACATCACATTTATTTGTTTGCTTGTGTTCTTACTTGCATTTCAAAGGAAAACCTATGGTGTAAGAGGTCCAGCTATCTTGGATCATCTCCAGGAAAAGATGATTTCAATAGAAGGTGAAGCAAATTAAACCATGGATTTTCTAGACCATTGGCGCCATGGTGAAAGATTTCACTATAAGAGATATGCTTGGCTAATGGAAGGAAACCTTAACCTGGTATAGATTTCTCAGCTTGTTTCATTAGTTCTAATAATAGTATTTAAAAGGACATCAATTTTATTTGCTTCTTTTTAATGTTAAGAAAACATAATCATCTATTAATTCATGCAATACACAAGTATTGAATGTTTGTCCCACAGGAAGCCAGTACTAATGGTGAGATGTTAATTGCATTGCTGACCCAGGTGGTTGAATTCAAAGACCATCCTGGACAAATATGACTTCAACAAACTGCCAGAAACTCATGAGTGTGACATTGGGTGCCATGGCATATTTGAGGGCAAAATAGAAGGAGCAGTTTTCTAATGTGTAATGTGAAATATAAATAACCTCATAGTTATTATAAAACATTAAGATAATCCATAAAAAAGAGTAAGCACACAAATCCAATAAACTTATCAAAGAATTATTTGTGTTGTTAATATATATATATATACATATATATTTCATGCATATAAATATACATACACACACACAGGGTTTTAGCAAAAGTTTATAGTTGGGAGTATGCAAAAGTTTATTCTTTATTATTTATTAATTATTGTATTATTTTTCCATATAAACAACTGTAATCCTACCATATATACATACACACACACATACACACACACACACACACACATACATAAAGACAATGCACAAACCACTCAACAGAGAGTAAAAGAGTGGGCAATCTCTGAATAGTGCTATACTACAAGCTCCATGTATCTTGAAGACCTCATAATGAAGCTTATCAAAATTTATTCCTGCTGAGCCAATACATGAGCTTAAGAATTCAATGAATTTTATGAGAGCAACAAGTAGATTTCCAAAAACTGAGGGACCCAACCTTTGTTTGGATTTAACCCTAGGTCCCTTCCTCACTTGGCCTCATAAATAAAAGAAAGACTGTTTCTTACTTGCTAATTCCCAGAGCTTGATAAATTCCCTGTAGTATCCTCAGAAAGACTGGGACCCACTTAAATTGATGACATAATAGGAACCTTAACACAGATTCTATGCACAAACACGCATACCCCAAACCAGGACATATTAGCAACTGCAAGTCATTCAAACAGTGGAGGAGCTGGGAAATAATGTTTTTCCTCTTGTTACTGAGGTATAATTACCAAATAAAATTGTAAGATAATTAAAGTGTACAATGTAATGGTTTTATATATAAATATGAGAGATTCCCACCACGGTGAGTAATATATGCTTCACCTCACATATTTACTTTTTTTGTGTGTGTGAGGACATTTAAGTTCTTCTCTAATAGCAAATTTTAATTATAAAATACAATATTACCAACTATAATCACTGCATTGTACATTAGATATTCAGAACTTATTCATTTTATTCACTGAAAGTTTGTACACTTTTAACCACTTCTTATTTCCCAACCTCTCAACCTAGCAACCACTTTCTACTGTTTCTATGAGTTTGATTTTTATTGTATATATATTTTTAGATTCCACAAATAACTAATACAGTCCATATTTTTATTTTTCTCTCTGGCTTATTTTACTTAGTATAATTCCCCCCTCATTCATTTGTGTTGTTGAAAATGCCAGAGGATTTCTTTCTCTAAAAGGGAACTAGTATTTCACATATATTATTTAGTTCTTTAAGTGTGATCTCTCACATGCACTCATTGAGACATCTTAACTTCTCAAATAATTATGTTGCAACTGAATCATTCTTGAGTTAGTAGAAATGATCTTGGGATGAAATTTCATAAGAAATAATAGATATTATATTGAAATGAAAAATAAAAGGGTCAGAGATCAAAGTACAATAAGTAAGATTAGACAGGTTTCTTTTTTTATTTTTCTGGGGTTTTTTTGTTGTTGTTGTTGAAAAATTAGATATTTATTTGAATTCAGATGATCAGAATAACGCTATTTTCCCAGGGTTGGAAAACAATTATTGCAATATTAAGAAGTATGACTAAAATAGATATTTTCTGTTGAACTTACTCCAAAGTTCATTGATCTTCTGTATTTAGGAAGTATAGAGACTATAAAAGATAAAATACAACTCATTTTAGTAGTTAATAATTATCATTTAGAGTTCATCATTATATTCAGGGAAGCTGAAATGCTCTTAATCATATCAATAATTGATCAATAACAGCTTTGTACTAAGTGAACAAATGGCATGTCAAGGTAGGATTTGAACTAGAAATTAATCATGCTATAGATTGTTTTTATAAGAGAATCCTGTTGGACTATTTTAGAGAGAAAATTAACTCATTCTTCCTAAAGTAACATTAAAGGGGCAAACATGTGTGTTGTCTCCTGGATGATACTGATTCATTGGATAATTGTATCTATTTTGCTTTTAAACACAATAGGTCAGAGATATGAATCACAGAAGAGACAGTTACAAAAACTCAGAAGCAGCTTAGAGAATGAAAACAATTTCTGTCTCAGGAAATAGTTTTGTTTTCATTAATAGCCAAATATTCCTAAACAAAGACTTCAGATAAGTCTTTCTGACTTATCTGAAGAAAGTCAGATAAAGGTATGAAGACTTAAGGATAACAAAGCCTGGTCTATATACTACTGAGCACATCTGCAAAACAGTACAATGCAATCAGAAAATGTGACCTAATGGCTAATTTGTATTCTCTTCTTGCTTTAAGATTGATTAATTTTCCTTCTGCAAACCAATTTTACACTTGGTATCACTCTAGGGCAACTGTATTCGTATGGCTGAGCACATAATTCCTGTTCACTCCTCAATGATCCTCCAAAGCCACTCAGAGTCTTATCCCCAAGCATGTACTCAACGTTAACATTTATGCACAACTAGGAAAAATTGATGAGAAATAGCTCTGCGGTGTAGACATTGCCAAAGGGAACTAGACACAAAGATACCCCATTTATGTCTTCCTGCTCTCATCTCTAATTTTGTTCTCTCTTGTGTATTGCATATTGCATATTGACTACATTCAGGATATCGTATATTTTCTGTCACTTATTTGAAGGCAGCAGGATCTGGCGTAGCGTCTGAACTTGTCTAGGTATTCCACAACATAGAGCTCTTTAAAACAAAGATCAAGCATGTTCTTTCTGCCACTTCTCTTACCTCATTTCCTTTTTTTCTCTCTGGTTCTGAATTAAGCTGACCACCCTCCCCCTTTTTTTATTTTGCATGAGAAGACTATGATACAAATGAGAAAGTTGAAAGAAAAATAGATTCAGATAATAGGGACCTAATTATTAGTCCTTGCATCATATGGGAAAGCTAAAGGACAAAGCTGTAGAAGCTTTGAACATGAAGCCATTATGGACCTGAAGTTACTGATAAGCAGGTTCTATCTTGCCGATTAAGTCTTTGGTAGTTATTGTTTATCCTCTACTCCCTCCTCCTCTCAAGTTTATAAAACAGAGTCATTGTAAAAGTGACGTTGGGAGTGTCTATGAGACTACAGGCCACATGAAACACAATTCTGAACCCAGGGTCATAGAAAAATTGAACTAAGTTATCTGAGTCTACATTAAATTGTTTTATTAAACATAAGTGGGAAAAATATATCATCTATTGCTAACCAATGTGAACACCTTAACTGTGTTCTGGCTCAGGGTAGGAGTGTACTAGGTTTTCAGGAGGTCAATGAGTCTTACTTGGTGCCTGGAACTATTGTCAACCATAAAATTTTGATTCAAAGGTCTGTAGAAATGGAAATAATAAAGATAAGGATGTGATCTTTACTGGCTAGAACACTGAGCTAAAAACAATTCAAAAAAATGATTGAGGTTAAGTAAATATTCCTTATTTTAGGTCAAAGTTTAAGGATACCAGTAAAGCTGAAGTTACATTCATTTATGTAAGAAAATGAACCCAGGGTTACTTGAACATGAATTTAATATAAGTGAACAAAAATATTGTGCTGAATTAATAGATTTGGTAAAATAGAGTTTTGACTGGGGAGACAGAGCATCCAAGTTTGAAGCCAGTTTCTGCCTCTCCCTCAGTGATCACTTGACCCTAGAGTAGTCTATGATGCTTAGTTTTCATATCAGCACCTAAGGGAGTTGAATTAAACTTCTCAGTTTACACTAAACACTGAATGTAGAGTTAGAGTCAATATGAACAAGAAGGGAAGAAGAAATGAAAGTTGATCGATTCAATGGAAGACGAGATTTGTTGAAAAGTCAATGAGATAACCTTGGAGTGTTAGATTATGTAGAACCTTGTTGATACTAGTGTTAAATCAGATAGGTACTAGAGAATTAAATATAGTAAGTAATAACATGATGCAAGCATCTGTATAAATAGATATGAAACTTGAACTTGGGAAGAAATAGAGTAGAAACATTTATAAGGATTTTTCAATAACCCAACTATGATATTCTGTACTATTATAATAGCAACAATAGGAGCAAACATATTTTGACTTTTTACTCTGTGGTTGGCATTTTTGTTATGTATTTTACATGCATTATTTCATATAAAAAGCCAATGTGAGAGGCATCTGAGTATAAAAAATTAAAACAGCAGGGCGTGCTTGATAATACAAAAACTAATATAAAATCTAGTCTTTCATGATACAAAGATTTGAATCTGAGTTCTGCTACAATGATGATGTCATTAAATTCAGATTGCTATCCAGTTTGTGGAGACTTAGTGATAACTTTTGGCCATGTTAAATTTGAGGTAGTTTTCCAAAGGAATAACTATTTCTGAATTGTATAGAGGTGTCCATTCATGCTATGGAAGTAAATGAAATTTCCAAAGGTACAAAGATAAAGACAAGGGCTTGAACTTCAGGAGGAGGTGATCACAGAATGAGGAAGTGGAATCAAAGTGAGGAAAAAGTGAAATGGAAGAAATAGTGTCAAATGCTGAGAGAAAGGAGAACTTCAAGAGGCTTGAGGGGAATGGGCTAGAGAAGAGATTTGCAGTGGAAAATGCTACAGAGGTCAAGGATGTTGGCATCAGTTACATGGCTGGAAGGACTATGTCAAAACTCTTCCCTCAACATTCACCAATGGACTGGTAGTAGACAATGAACTTCATTAGCAAGCGAGTTGGTGTTTCATCTTTGTAGTGTTGAATGAAAATGGATAAAAAAGCTCCAAAAATTGAATACTTCATAACTAAAAATCTTTAAAAGGAGAAGTGAAAGAATTCTGTTTCAATATAATTACACTGTGGAATAGGCACCAGTCACTGCCAATCCAATGGCCGTTCCCCACTCCAACATACCTCCTTCATGCTGGCAGAGCCCTCAAGTTACTTAGGTTTCTATCTTCCTGTGCTCTGGTTTTTCTTTCAAGATTTTATTTACGTATGCATTTATTTATTCATTCATTCATTCATTTATAGAGAGAAGGTAAGGGAGGGAGAGAGGAAGGGAAATATCAATGTGAGTGAGAGGCATCAGCTGGTTGCCTCTTGCACATGCCCTGACCAGGGACCAAATCCATAACCCATGTATGTGCCCTGAGAATCAAACGGATGGCCCTTCACTTTGTGGGATGATGCCCAACTAACTGAGCCACACCAGTCAAAGGTCTGCTCTTGATTTTACCAGGAAGTTGAATTCATGGGAAGCCTCTAGGGAACTTTTCTAACATACTCATGGTGGTGGTCCTACTCTTTTTGGCTAATGGCTGTTCCAGGGGTGGATATATAAGAGCAGTCTAGTTGAAGAAAATGATTTAAAAACAATAAGACAAGAAAAATGTCTGGCCTTGCCTTTCATTGCTCTGGATGTGATGCCCAGAACTACTGCAGCCATATTACAACCATGAGGGAAATAGCCTCTGGGGACATATGGCAGAACAGACAGAAGGAAAGAACCTGAGTCCTTGAGGACCCATGCCACATCTCAAGAATTCTTCTTGACTTAAGCTGTTGCAGGTTTCTGTTACATGGAGCTGAATATAATCCATGATAAAATTTTGAAGATTACTTCCTGGCATTTTCCTTTCTCACTCTTACTGTTTTTATTATCTTTTATTCAGCTTTTTGTATTTTATTCCACTGGAATTCTATTTATAGAAAATATAACTACTCTATAAAAGTCCAAATTATAATTCTTAATTTTATAGTTATTGTTACAATTGAATTCTTTGCTGATTGGGCTGGTAGTGGGGTGAAGGGAGGTAAGAAGACTGAGAATAAAAGAAAGGTCTATTACTTCCCAATTTTCCTCTCTATAGCCATGGCACAGATTTAAAAGGCACTGTGCATATATCAGGGGGATTACAATAAAAACCAAAATCTTTATATAAATTTCTCAAGCCTTTTGTTTTGGGTTCGCATTTTATGGCTTTTTTCCGGCATGGCACTTTCATTAACATGTGCATGCAAAGCTCCATTGTTCAGTATGGCTCTCTAATGAGAAAGAATAAGTCTAAGTACTGGGAATGAAAATCATACGTTTTTATGTGGTGCTTTATAGACTATTACCTTCTAATTGAAATTTGAAGTTCATCTTTACAGTTAAGGTGAAAGCAGAAAATCACATATTAAGTCTGTCTCTGACATAAGAGACTCCAGACTAGAGTGAGAAGTAGTGTTTGAGAAAGGGTCACACTAACCTATCAAAAGAAACAGAGAGCTGGCCTTGTCCTCAGAGGTTAAATTTGAATGAAGTCCAATGTCTATAAAGAGGCCATCTGCTGAAGGTAAGAATTTAGGATTATCGGGAATTTTTTGAGAGTGCTAAAAGTGGAAATTGATGGGGAAAACTATCAGAGAGCACGCCCATGTGATGAAGATAATGTTTGAGATAAGGACACCAGTTTGCAGACTGTTTTTTTCTCTGGTCTGAGAACTCTGCCTTGCACTCTGTGCAGTGCTACAGAACAGACTTGAAGTGTTTATTTCAATCCTTGTACCATTACATTGGATAAAATTTATGATAATTGAGCTTTTTATAAAGCAATATTATCTTTAAGAGTACTCTGAAATCTGCTGTTTCAATGCTATTATTTGATCCCTTGCATTCAAAATGGGTCCCCTATGGCCCCAAGGGGATAAAAATCAGTTCTTGAGGAAGAGGTGGAAAAAAAATCTTAGATATTGCATAAAGACTTATATGGTATATCTATGGTATTAAAATCTCACAAGAGAGTAATTATGAAAAAGTTTTTTAAAAGATACGGAGAGGGAATAATCAATTTAAAAAAATTTATCTACAGAAAGGATTTTTTTACTCTGTAAAGAAAAAAAAAAACACAACCTGTCATAAGGAAGTCCATCAAAAACTTCCAGAAGCCCTTCAGTGACACATGACCTATTATAAACAGTTTGCTTTGGCAAAAACTTAAAACCACGCATCAAAAATGTAAATCTCAGAGATTTTGTAAGTGGATATAAATGGGACTTTTCCCATTGTTTCAGAATTGCAGCTAAAGGTTTATGGTAAAATTAAAACTCCGACTACTTCCACCAGCCTATAGGCCTATAAAGGTGTGGCCAGTTATTTCTATTACTGGCCACCTCCCTCCCTACCACCACTTAATTAAATGTTTCAAGGGAGAGAGGGAATTCTAAGACAGTTTTGTAAGTGGTTGGAATGGAGTTCTGAGAGTTTTTGCAAGATCAGAACTAGGAGAACCACTTTTTTGGGGAAGAGGGATATCTACAAATAAAGAAGTTGGCATCTCATTTCTTGACTGGACTTCAGCTTGCCGATGTGCCATATTGTCTGTTATATTTGGTCAAGTGGAAAAGGAAGTGAATGAAAGAGAAAAGGGCAGAGAGAAAATTCAGCAGTGAAACATCCTGAACTCCTACCATTTAGCCTATGTTTTGCCTGTGTTTTCCACTGGTCATTGACACACTATAAAAGATGGGCAAATGACTCTTAATAACAAGAGGTTTAAAGCATATTGACAGAGAAAGGAGGCTAAAAGAACTTAAAAAAATATTGAAAAAGAACTTTCCTCTGGTAGAGAATTTCTAAGTATAGAGCGCTTATCTAAGGCACCTTTTACAAATTCATTTATGTTCCCCCAGCAGATAGTACTCAGGCTGGTACTATCAAGCCCCACGGTGGGGCCTTGATAGCCACACTCTATCTAACTAAAAAAATCTAAACTTAAAAATAAAATAAAAAATAACAGAAGGAGGAGTAGGAAAAAGCAAAAATACCACCCTTTCCATCTCTAGACCCAGAGGCTGAGAGGAGGTATGCTCAAATAGAGTTTGCAATTCAAATTATAAACCAGCCTAGGCTTAACCAGCCTCCCTAATACCTGGACTTGACTAGCATGCTCTGAGCTCTGCCAAACAGAAAACAGCAAGCAGGGGTTTGGAAGTGTTGCCGAACAAAAGGACCCTTGGAGTTGGGCAGGGCCGGGGGGGAGGGTGCCCAGATGCTATTACCGAAACAATGACACCCTTCTTCCCTGGGACCCCTCGGTTGTGGGTCCTTTGCTTGCTGCCCTTGGAATTATGGCTCTGAATGGCAGAGTTTGGTGAAAAGAAAAGGAATTATTTATTCAAAAGTTTTATACAGGTTTGATTAATGGCTGAATGCCACCCTTAAACCTCAAAATCCCTTCAAAACAATCACCAGCACACACATACCATCCTGCCTTCCCCCCTTTGCCCAGTTAGGCCAGTCAGGCCAGTCAGGGGTACCGTCCTTCAGAAGAAAAAGAACAGAAGTCTGGGGCTCGGCTAGGCAGGCCTCTTGCGGATCTCAGCACCATCTACTGCGTCGCCGCAATCTCCAGCTCTTAATGCATAACGATGTGGCACCTTCTCATGGCCCACTAGCAAGAGTCCTTTCTCCCCTCTTTCTTCCCGCGTGGTCTTCACACTGTTCCCCAGAGTCTGTGTCTCTCCGTCTCTCCTGCAGGCCCCTGTCTCTACTGCAGGCCCCTGTCTCTCCTCTTTGTCTCTCAGTTACATTCTGTATTAAGTCTTTTATACCTTTCTGATTAGCTTTGGTGATATGCCAAATAATCCTCTTTGCAAATGTGGAACGAAGCTATCCAGTTATTGACATGCAAACTGACTCTCAATGGCCCTGCTCAAGGCTCCCATCCCCCATGGCGGCCCGCCCTGGAGTGGGGAGAATGTATTTTTCTTGGACACCCCAATCTCTGGACCTCTTTACAAAATACCCTTTGGGAGGGGGCCCTAGCTGTGCCCCATTACAGAAGGACATGACTGAAAGTAGCACCCCTGTTTATATGGTTGCGTAAACACACTATTTTGGTAAGGCTCTGAAAGACTGAAGAACAAGTTTGACTATCTTCAGAGATTTTTAAATTAAAGTACATACTTGGTTAGGATTTGGTTACTTTCCTCCATATCTTTGTTGCTTTTCAACATACTCAAAACTTTAGCTTTTATCAAAATCCTTTTCTTAAGATTTTTCCCCAGTATTAGCTGACTGATTCAACCACCAAGAACCATAAGGTTCTTTTCTCTACATAGCCAGGAGAACTTATTTTTATGGCTAAGTATTCTTAGCCCAACTTTTCCAAACTTTTCCAAACTTTCCTGGCCATATGTTGGCTTAAGAACTCTCTATGTTGTTGTAAATATAGATTCTGAGGGTGTTGTGAACTGAATTGTGTCCCACAAAAATTCATATGCTGAAGCCCTGCTCTGCAGTATGATTCTGTTTGGAGATGGGAACTGTTGAGAGGTAATTAAGATTAAATGAGAGCATAAGGGTAGAGCCACAATCTGAAAGGAATGGCGTCCTTGCAAGAAGAGGAAGAGATACCAGATATCTCCCTTTCTGAACAACACAATGGAGGGGCCTTGTGAGGACACATCAAGAAGACAGTCTTCTCCAAGCCAGGAAAGAGAGCCTTCACCAGAAAACAAATCTGCAGGCATCTTGACCTGGGACTTCTAACCTCTGAACTATGAGAAACTAAATTTCTGTTATCTAAGCCATTCAGCATATTCTATTTTGGCAGCCCTAGCAGAGGAAGCCAGGGGGCCCTCCTCGAAGGTCCTAAATTACTAAATCTGAGATGGGTCCCAAGAATCTATAAATTCATGTTTTAAGCAACCTAAATGATTTTTATGAGCTGGTAAAATCTGGAGGCATTAAGTTTAAGGGATTTTCTTATGAATATTTTTGCTTATACCTATTTCCTTTGGAGTTCTCCTTCCTTCACTGTTTATGGACATTTCTCTTTTTTAACAAATATTTATAGATCTTCTACCATTCTATCTGGTGAAAATAATAGCAGTGAATAAAAATAAGACTGAAAAGATCCCCCCTTTCCAGAACTTGATATTCTAATGAAGATAAACACAATGTTAAAGGGCACATCTCTTTATTGTTGAATACTCAGTAAGGATACTATGTAAAGAAAAAAACAATGAGGTGTTAGAGAGTAGGGCGGGGTGGTAGACTGGCTCTTTCTATAGGAAGCCAATCGATGAAAGCATCTCTGAAAAATTCACAATTGGGCCAAGATTTAAATGAAGTAAGAAAGCCCTGTGAAAATGCTTGAGGAAGAACATTTCAGGCAGAGAAAAAAGCAAGTGAGAACAGCTTGACATTTTTAGGGGCATTTCAAGGGCTAGGATGGTTGGAGCCCAGAGGCTGAGGAGAAGGGGGATGGGAGAGAGGCTTGGAGAGAGAGGTGGGGTTAGATCAGGTACTATAGGTGAAGGTAAGGAGGCTGGATGATGGGGAGCAGTGGAAAAGTATAATCTGATTTAATTATGTGTAAAAATTCTACAAGAGTGAGAGGAAATATTAGGAAGCCAGTTTTGAAGCTACTACAATTAATACCCCTAAACACAGGATTTCAATTAATTTTAGCATGATGTACTCAGTAGGAATAACCCTGTCCCAAAAAATTCAGGGAAACAGAAGTCTCGAGGTCTACCATTACTTAGAGGATTTGATTTTATTTTTTATTCGGCTTAAGATCAAATTTGTAACCTTCTTATATTTCTTCTTTATATTTATTTTTCTTTTAGTAGAAGACCTTAGATTTATGAGTTTTTATTATGCAAGAAGGCACTTGGATTTTCCAGCCCTGCCTTCTGACTCCGCCATTGAAAAACCATGCAAGCAACTGATTTGGTTTTCATATGTTTTAGTAATTATGAGAGCAGATGCATGAAACATATCCCCGCCCCATTCATATAAACTCCTCCAACATTTTCTGTCACCTGTTTAGGTGGCGTTAGAAATAACTTCATTTGTATACAATGGAATTGTACCTTTAAAAAACTTACCTATCAGCAGAACTTTCCAATGACCTCAAACACAGAATTTCCAAATGTCTACTTTTAAAGTGTTCATATCCTTTGCAGAGAACAAAATTATTTGAAGAAAGTATTATTATGTTTTAGATTGAGGTTTTAAAGTGATTTAATTATAGTCATAGAATGTTGGGTTTTATGTATCATATTGACAAATCTGAAACCATACTTCTGAATTTAACGTTCTCTGAGGAGGCATTAAGAACACAGTGGCTGCTCTTTCTTTTGGCAAAAGCTTCATACTAGGTAAAAGTGCTTCCAATGGTATTTTTGAACTATTCTATTTTTGACCCTAATCCTTTTCTTTGCTGTGGTTATGGCCCTGAGTCCCTAAATTATAGGCTCTCCCGCAGTTTCAAAAAGCTAATTCACACCACCATGCACATTAGGAAGGTGGTGTATATAATACTCCACTAAGGGAGACCCAGAGAACATTAAACCCCCACTAGTAAACGGTCACGAGTCAGGCTACAACTGACGCTAGTCATTTTTCTTCACGGACAAGTTTTCATTATGTGGCTTTCCCAGAACAATTTAGAAATTGATCTGCAGCTGATGGAAGCTAGGACAAATAAGGCCCATAACTGAACCTAAAGCATGAGAGCAAAGTCAAAGCCAATGCTAGGTCTCCAACACTGAGCATAAGGTGAGCAGCTCCTCCCTCCCTCATCTCCCCGCTCCCCTTGCCCACCTGCTCCTCACAGGCAGCACACAGAGCGCAGGCTCCAGGTAGGGGTTTCTCACTCAGATAGCCCTGGGGCCTGGAGAGGGCTGGGAGACTTTTCTTTCATCATCTGTTTCCTTATCTCCTGCCTAAATAGGTCAGAGGTTCACACCCCTGAGAAAACAATTCCCTAGTTATGTGTCTACTGGGATGAAAGAAAAGGTCTTTTGTTTTTTACAAAATTTTGTAAATCTGGTGTAAAATCGAGGGCACTGATCTAAACTTGCTCTGTGACGTTCTGGCACGGCTGGGTTCAGTGAGATTACCTGACAAGATGGAGTGTGCAATGGGGGGGTTGTACAACCCTGGGGACACTTTGGGAGTGAGATGCTTCTAAGGTTATTTCAGAGGACTGAAGGATCCAGGGACGTGTTCTGGATCCAAGGCATTTCAGGGTGATGAGTGAGACCTAGGCTAACAGAGAGTTCATCTTGCATGGATGCTATAGTATGGTTGTAGGGGTAGGGGGAAAGCAATTTTCCGGTCTGCAGAAAGACTGAGGATTCAAAAATAAGTCTAGAAGTACTGTGTAAATAAGAATTTACTTTAGCCAAAGTAGACTACCCATTTTACACCTTTCAAACCGCTCTTTGTGAGTCAACACCTCCCACCCACCGCCCCCATTCCCTGGAACTGGTTAAGACGCCCTAGTGTTCCTCTAACAACAATGATGATAGCAGGATCGTTCCTTCAACAGGTATTGTGGGCAAGACTGTTGCCAGAGGCTTTTTTGATAGAGTAGGTACATTGCAACTGATGCATTTTGATGCATCACAGCCGCATTCTTACATTGTGAAGTAAATTGAATTAATTAATGGGAGATTTTTCTCATTAAGATATTCTTGATTGAAGAGTCATCTTTGCACACACTAGGGTGTCTTAGAAGTGCTTCAGGGTAACCCCGCACTACAATGGATCTAGCCTTCAGAACAACCTACTGGGGGCTGCCCCACCTCTCAGGCAGTTGCTTAGCTGTTGTTTACCAGTCTTTGTTGTGACTGGCTTTGAACCCACGCATATCCAAAACTCCACCCTCCTCTGGATGGGAAAGAGCAGGAGAATGGTGCTGGCTGTGCAGAAAATAGCTAAGAACAATCTGAGAAATGAAGTACATTGGCATGAGGTCACCTACTTTCTAAACACTCATTTGTCCTATCACCACATGCTTTTAATAAACACTTCTGTGGTTTAATAATGAACATTTAGTCCAGTACTTTCCATTACAGAGTCCAAAGTCAAGCTTTCCTATGTGGCTTCAACAGAATGGTGAACACACATTAGGTAAACATTCTGGTACTCACCTTTATGGCAACAATGTTGACTAAGGCCTAAGGGAAGAACTTCGTTTCCTTGACCAGCAGAAAGTATAACAGACCGAGGAAATTAATCAAAAAAGAAATAAATTGGCAAAAAATATTTTCATTTTAGCTTATCTTTATTGTATTAAGTGCCCACCTTTGGTATTTTTTAAATAAAATTGTAAAAACATTTAAAGCCTAAGTCCAAATAAGCATTTTTTCTTTTGTTCACCTAAGTCATGTTGGTGATTGGCTAACTGCATAGGAGAACAAAATGGTTGACAGCACATTCTCAGTATGAGATTTGGAAGCATCCCCAGAACCCTCTTTTTGGAATGAACAAACAGGAGGTGGAAGATGAATTGGAAAAAGCCTCTATGAGAGTTATGTGAACGAAAAACCTACCGAGTAAGTTTCACCTTCAACAGAACACTATGTGAGTAGTTTCAGCCCAAGTCTTTGCTTTCTTCTCAAGGCTAGGGTTTGGAAACAGGCAAATAAGATGTCTGTAGAACAGGTAGCTCTCTACTGACCAAGCTTTAGCCCATGCAATTGATTCCCTTGGTATCCACAGGAGATTTGTCCTAATACCCACCAAGGACACAAAATCTGTGGATTCTCCAATCTGTCTATGAAATGGTATACTTGAAATCATCTCTGATTACTTACCATACCTCATGAAATGTAGATGCTATGTAAAGAGTTGGATATCATAGTATTTTGAAAATATATAAAACTTTTAAAAAATGTTAGATGGTATTACAGCTATGAGTAAATCTCTACTTGATTCCAAGTCCTTTGAAACTGTTGTAATTATATACCAGTGAAGATCAGACATCTTGCTGAAATGTATTTCTAAATGATGATCATCCATTTTTATACTTAGAGTTGATCTGATTATGTGCGCTGCAGTGTAAATATCCAGCTATTGGTGTTTGTCTGCACAAGAGCAGTGAATGAGCTGTAGATAGAGTTGTGAGTACAGCCATTAGAATGTAGGAAATATTTTTAGCGTTTTTGTTCTTAATATATATTTTCACATCTTTATAACAAAAAGCAAGGCTTTTTTTAATCAAAAATAAATCTTTACAAGTGGTGCCTAAAAGCAAAATTTAATGTACATATCATCACCTTTCAGCCAAATTATTTTTTTTCTAAAATTGTATGTTAAAAAATCTCATTTTTTCTCCAGTGTGTAAAACTTTCTGTTGAAATTGTGTGAGGGAACCTCCCCTGAACACCTGTGGTGCCTGAGCTAACAATACAAATGGAGACTCACATTATAAACATATTTAAAAATGATATTTCAATATAACAAATGGTTAAATAAAATATGTTGTAGCCCTCTATCTTGACTAACATACTGTCATAATGGTAAAATCTTAAAATCTTTAGAACTACAGTTTTTCTATACCGGGAAAATAAAATACAGTCTTCATTTATTCAATAATTTAAAAGGCTAGGTATAAAATGTGATTATAATCATTGGATACTTAACTAAAAATATATCGGTGTATATTTAATATTTAAAAATATATAAAAATATATCAGTGTATATTTAATGACTATATTTTCATTCAAAATATAAATTAAATTAAATGCTGAAGTTATAAAGTAAATAATTTTATTAAATTTTCCTAATTTTTCTCTAAAATATTCAACATACCAATCAAAAAGAATAAAAAATTAATTGCAACTAGCTTGTCAACAATTTTTAAATAAGCACATTTAAATAAAGCTAACTTTTATTTAACTTTTTGAAATATAATTAAGTCTTCTTATATGTTTTCATAAAAATTAGATGACTATTCCAGCATTCAATGTCCATCCATTAACCAGCGTAAAGAATTTACAGTATACTTTTTTTATATTTTATCTTGACCTGAATATGTACAAATTTTAAAATAACTGAATTGGTTAATATTGCAAAATATTTCTCAGCCACTATATTAAGCTATTGCAAATATTGTGTTAATTCTTGCATTGGACTACAAAGAGAAACAAGGAAATAGACCCTCAGAGCCACCTGAACAGACCCTCATTATGAGCACCTCACTATTGCATTGCTGTTCTCTGAAAGGATTTGGCAAGTTAATGAATTTTCTTTTTTCTTACCTAAGTGCTTCCACTGCTCAAATAGTCCTTGCACTCCAAGGCAGTGCCCACCTCCTGTGTCAGCAGCTTGGCGACCCACAGCCTTTGGAAGCAATTGCTAATTGTTTTGAGGTGACAAGGAGAAGCATTTCCCTGGGGCCCGAAGAGAATTAGTCACAAAAGCAGATGTTGAGATTATAGGTTGCATTGTGCCAGAGCTAAAGGTAGGAATGCAAGTGATGGAAACACCCGTGCCTTTGGTAATGTTAGATTTCCCTGTGGCTGTGAAATTTGGGGCCATGCAAAGCGCACGTGCAGGACAGAAGCCCAAGTTTGCCTGGGTGTAAAACATGTGCTGCGTACAAGCCTGGAGCTACTGAGAATCTCCATGTGAAGTTTGAAGAAGAAGCCAGCACAGCAGAAGGCAGAGCAAATAGATGGCAAGAAACTGATCCATGATGAAAATGTATGAATTGCAAATCCCATTGCACCTGAGGCAACTATACACCTGGAATTTTTATTTGGTGAGGCAACATATTATTTTTCTTTCTTAAGCCATTTTTAGGTGGGATTCTGTCGTTTGCCATAGAGTCACAACTGATACAGCAGGTACCCATTGCCTTTCCTGAACACTAATCACTAGAAGTGTCTCACCAGCTTTGACTTCATTTAGCAGGATGTGGATAGGAACTGGAGAGAAACCACTGGATTTGTTATTTAGTCTCAAATTCTGGGTCATGTCTGGGTGGCAAGTCTTTTTACCAGCACCACCCAATCACCCAACCCTACTTTGTGCCTTCTGGTTTCAATTGGCCTTTCTTTAGATGTCAAAGACATCTTTGAAGGCCGAGGAGTGAGTCTGACAAGAGGATCATGAAGAGGCCTGAATATGCAAAGAAGCCTTGAAAGCACACTTCATAAGAGCATCATAACTGCACCACTGACATGTCCATTTATTACATGTGGAATTTGTTAAAAGGGATAAATACCTAATTCCATAGCCCACTGTAGAAGAGCGTATTGCATTTCTTAAATCTAAACAGCCACCCATTAATGCTTAATTCCCATAATTTGAAAATCTTTTCTAATCTCATTTTTCTTTCTGCCTCCAGCCGAGTGATTTTTTTCATATATATTTAATCATTAACATAGCATCAGTGTTGTTTGTAAGGAGATACTACCAAGAAGCCTGCCTGTACACTAATGGCTTAGTTGGAGACTACACATTCCTAATGATTATGCATTTATTTAAAGCTTTCATTGCACAGTAGCAAAGTCAACTTGAAGTAAATCATAAACTTCACTTTAGTCAGTGTATCGCATATCAAGATTTTTATAAGTACATGTTGACTTTTTGGTAAAAGCCCAAGTCCCTAATCAGTCTTCCAAGAAAGAAAAAAAAAAGAAAGAAAGAAAGAAAGAAAAGAAAAACTCACAAAAATACAGTGGGTGGAATCATGCCTTACACTAATAATCTATTTCAAAGAATACCTTCTTTCAGACTACACAGAAATATAGTGCTTACATTTTTACAAACCCACAGTTTATGTAGAAATTATTTTATGTTTAGATATCACTCACTAGTAACTGGTAGTGAGCCAGCTCGAGAGCTACGTAAACACCAGATTTTACACATTACATAGCTCACACAACATTTTGCTCTAAGCTGGTTAGTTAGTTTACAGTCTAACCCTACCCAGAGAGCTTCCCTGCTCCCACTATTTTTTTTTTTTTTTTTTTGGCCAAGAAAAGCAGCAGGGGGATTTTTTTTTAATACACCAAAAGAAATCAAATCATACATGTGCACTTTTGTAAACTAGGAATTCCTGTTTCTGTTACTGTAAATCACTACCAGATGTCAAATAGCAAAATGTTCATTACTCCCCCAAATAATAGAGTTGATTAATGAGGCACATTTACATTGTGGAATCTCGGTCTCTGTCATAACTGGACAGGGTTTAAGAAGTTTAAAAAAATCATGCAGATGGGGAAATAACTTTAACCATTATGCTTCAAAGGCAAAGTAAATATTAGGCATCTTGGGGCAGGATTTGGTCATCTAAGGGGTAATAACTTCCAAATGAAACTAGGCTTTCTTCTTAAAGAAAAGAAATGGTAGCCATGTCATGAGACAGAAAGATAGATATGTTTCTGGCCAGTGTAAGGCTTATAACTGCTCAGTATAGGAAATATATTCTAGGGGAATTTTAGTGCAATGTATAAACTTAAAAGGCAGCCTGATTTCCCTGCTCTGGCTACCCAGATAAGCAATTCTTGGGCTAGTTACTTATGAGATGACAGGATGTGTGCTGAGGTAATCATTTAAAGAAAATCCCTTTTTCCTACTGAATAGGTAGCCTTCATTTGAAAAGGAGCCTCTGTTTTAGTGGTCACCAGATTGTAAATAAATCAATTACCATCTTCAAAGTGACACATTCCACATTCTGTCTACTATTATGTGGGTTCCCATGTGTGACAGAAGTTTTAAAAATGTAACTTTTCTTGCCTCTGTATTTGTGGTCTATTGCACGGAAGTAAAGGGCATTAAAAAATAACCCAGGAAGGAAACACTTTGGCAGCTAATCAGAAGCTTTTTTGTCTAGGAGACTGACCTGGGATGACTCATGGTCCAGTGAAGGCCAGGATTTTGTCCATAAAACTTGGTTCAGACACTCACTTTGAAACCAATGTGGGTCATGATCACTCAGAAGAATACTGTCACCTGCATGCATCTAAGTAACCCACCTCTCTAGCGAGCATTTATTTACTTTTATGCAGACACGTTTTCTGTGGCACACACATGTGTGTATATATGTGTGCATGTGTGTGCTTGTGTGTGCCATTCAATTTCTTATACCCAATATTAGGTAACTACAAAGAACACTGGCTTTGAAATAAGTTACACAGAAGTTTAAATGCCAAATCCCTCACCCACTAACAGAGTGATTTTTTTCAAATATACCGAATCCTCTGAGTCTTTGTTTCCCAGTGTGTAAATGGGAACATGAATAACCATGTCAAAGAGTTATTTGAAAAACTAAATGAAATATAGTGAATGGAACCTTTAATGTTGTGTTTCACGTGTATTTAATAGCAACGAGATTTTTCAGATGCAGAGAACTTTCCACATCCTGGCAAGACCGGCTCGAACCCTCTGGTTTTCTGTGGCTTGCCCAGCTGCAGTCACAGGAAGCAAAACAAGGATTCAGATACAATGGGAGTCATAAACATTAATTTTAAAAAATATTATCAGTTTTTGAAATAATTAGAACATTTAGTATTTAGCATTTAATGGGTGCTCTGCTCTTAGACCCAAAGAATCACAGAGCTGGAAGGGAGTCCTGGGTCACCTGGGCAGACACCTTTATTTTAGAGCTGAGGAAAGTAAAACCTAGACAGAGATTCTTCTTTCTCCCCAAATCTCTTCAGAGGAGGTCCTGGGACAAGGACCCTGGTGCAGTCCCAGCCCATGGTCCTGCTGCCCCTGCCCTCAGCTTAGAATCTGCTTCTCTTTTTGGATTTACTACTGGAGCCAAACATCCACTTTTCCGAAAATGCCAAACTAAAGAAACACAACAGCCAGCCTTGACATCGGAAGCCTGAATACTGTAAGGGCCAGAATCATAGAGCATTATCTAATAAGCAAGGTTATAAGGTTTTGTGAGAACAAAAGTGTGATAATATATGTGAAAGCAAATTGTAAGAAAGTTTTATGTAATAATGAAGAATAATATTATGTATTTCTCTTACAATCAACTGCATCCTTGTTAAATTGAATCAGATAGTGATTTGCTGAGAATACTTGGCATTATACAACCTCCATTCAATCGTAAAAGGAAATTTCCATTATGACCAGGAGAGAAGAAGCAAGAAAGAGCCATGTCTCAAGAGCTCTTAACACAAAATGAATTACTATCCCCCACATTATAAGCAATTTCTGAACTAAGATCTCCCAGCATCTGGAGAGAACCAGGTTTAATCTTTGTTATTAATGAAATAACTTAAACCTAGGGTGGTAAAGTGATTCTCTTAGACTGCACATTAAGTCTAGGTAACAGCTAAAACCCCAAACTAGTGCTGATGGGGACCCTACTCAGAGAAAAAAAGCAGCTAAGTGTTGGAAAGTAAAGGCAATTAGGAAAAGAAGGTTGGTTTGGTATGGCTAAGCATTTGTTAGCTCTCTAAAATACAATTATTACCACTAACGGAAATCCATGTTTTATTTATTTATTTATTTTTCCAATTTTTGTTGTTGTTGTTGTTCAAGTACATTGTCTCCACCTGCCTACCACCACTTTCCTCTTCCCCCCTCCCCCATCTCCCTCCCTGAATCCTTCCCCACTGTGGCTTTGTCCATGAGTCCTTGCTATATGTTCCTTGACATGTTTGATTTTAAAAAAGAGTTCTAGTTATACTATTTCTTTCTATAGAGAATATATCCTTTGTTACACTTATGGTATCATTCATTCATTCTCCCATTCATCTAACTTTTAAAAATCTGCTATTAGAAATTCAATCACCCATCAACACACCATAGAGTTCTTAAATCAGATGCAATGAGTTGCATTTGAAGAATCCCCTGGTTTTCTAGAGAGGAAGATGGAGAAAGACAAATACTATGTGATTTCACTCTTATGTGTAATCTAATGAACAAAATGAACTAACAAGTAAAATAGAAACAGACTCAGAGATAGAGAGCAGGATGACAGCTAAGGTGGGGTGGGCTTGGGGGTAAAAGGACTGAGCAAGAAAGAAAAAGGACTCATGGACATGGACAGCAGTGTGGTGATTGTGGAGGGTGGGTGAGTATAAGGGGACTAAATGGAAATGGAAAAAATACAATTAAAAATACAAAATTAAAAAAAAAGCATGCTCAAGGCAGATGTCAAGGAGGCCAATGAGGAGTCCTTTTTTCTCATTTTGACAAAAACAAACCAAAAAAAAAAAAAGATCTAAAATCTCTAGTCTGGCAGTAGCCTCAGCAGGCTTCCATATTTTGGAGGCTGGCATCGACATGCTGGCGTCTCACTCATGAAAGCCAGCTCTGAGGACTTTGTGCAGTATTGGCAATGTGAACTCAGAAAGGGGGCAGAAGTCCCTCAGGCATGTACCTTGACTGAAGCGCAAGGATAAGAGTAATTGGCATTTCTTAATATTTCTTAATTTGGGGGATTCCTTGGGATCTCCCTTAGAGGTTGTTTCTTAGTCAATCTCTTAGAATTCCAACTTTTGGAATTGTTTTTGGGTAGGTTCAAAGACTCAACTGACCTTGCTGGCATGCAACTTTGAGCATTGAAATAAGGCAGGTGTTGGAGTACTGGCACTTGGCCATTGTCTCCATTTATCCATCCACACCCTTCCATGAGCTTTTTTTTTTTTTTTTTTGCATTAGTTAAGACATCCAGTTGCTGGAAGGTTTTGTTTTTAATAGTCATTTGCTACTGTGTCTTTCTGTAATGGGGGAATTAGAAGCGAGGTGCTGCTGGTTGAATGAATTATTCTGCTTGTATATGGCCAGGTCAACATGTGTGAAACAAAAAGACAAGGAGTGTCCACGCCGTCTATTTTTGCCATCTTTACAATGAATATTGATCATCACACATCAGTGCAGCTGGAACAATTACTGGTAATCATGGAAATGGCCACAATGAATTGATTGACTGTTGTTTCGTCCAGGTTCCCAGCTGTGTAACCAGCTGCATAGCCAAGGTCCAAGATAAATCCTGTTTATGAGGTCCATGATCATGAGATCATTCGTGAAAGCTTAATTGTGTACTTGAGGGTGCCATAGCAGTTAGAGCACATTTGAAGATGCCTAACTCATGGGGGAAATAATTATTCATCCACCAGGATCCCATCCAATGACATTGCTGCTCCCTGATATACATCAAGGTGAAATCAGATTTAAGTAAATTGAAAAATACTCCAAATCCAGTAAGGATTTGAAGTCTGGCATTGTGGATTCCTTACCCTGCAGTCAGGTGGAGTTTACAAATAAATAAATTTAAATAATAGTAAAAAAGAATATATTTTCATTCATTTACTCACAGTGCATTTATACTTGTTGGTTTTCAAATGAACTCAAGAATGACATATGTACAGATACATGTATTAAGAAAAACAGATGCCACAATTTTTCACATCTACTGATATTGCTTATGACATGTGGGTGGCTGAATAGTATTTAAAGTCATGTGAACTGCTAGATGAGCCTCTTACCACTGACAAGTTCTGTTACTTATTAAAGAAGTTTTGTTAGTTTAACTTTGGTTCTGCATGAACAATAGTTTTCTATTTTCTGAGTCATCTTTTCCACTTTCTTGAAAATAGGACAGTCTTAGCCCAATGGCAACTGTCTCTGACCTCTCTTATGCTTTCCATCTGCACTATATTTATCAAACCATGGAGTCTGGAATCTGCAGCCTTTTTTATGCAATTTAAGTAAGAGAGAGGAGGGAAGAGAGCACTAATAAACCTCCCCTCAGGGGACCCCAGTGACTTCTAACACCATCCCAGGGATTTGGGTGAGTGAAAGAGTAAAGCCATACTGACAACTTACCTTTGGACAAGGGCAAACTAGTTTGGAAACGGCTCTGCGTCTGCTCCTCTTACCCTGTGGAATTCTGAGTCTCTGAGGTTGTTACAGTTTGAAATGGATGCCTCATATTTTCCCCACACAGGTTGGAATGTTCAGGTTGTCCCTCTCCCTGTCCCAGGGGGACGTCTCCAAGTTTCGGAATACACTGCTTCAGTGGACTTCCATGACGGGAGAACGGGAATGATGAGTTGTTATCACAACGGCTTAACTGGAATTGTAATGAATATTTTCCTTACCAAAAATAGTGAAAAATGAAAAATTATAGAACACATGGCCTAATAATAGGACAGGATATTGGCAATCAGGACTGCCCTAGAAGTCAGAACTCTTCTTGAAAATCCAAAACACATGGCCCTGATAGTAATACTGAACTGATTTCCAAACGGTGCCATGGTGATAACAAAACATTTGAAATTGTGGTCCATGAAAGGGTTTGATAAAAACAATTATGTGGGGAAAATAACTTCTATTACCATGTTTTAAAACTGGATTTTTAAAGTGTATTTGTGTGTGACTTTTTCTAAAAAAAAGAAAAAGCGCTTGGACTTAGTTGTACAAAGCATGAATATTACATTTCTTTTTTTTCGGTGAAATGTAATTGTGGCTTTCTATAATTTCTACTTTTCAATGAGTTAAAATTCAAGTCTACTCTTTGTTACAAAAGATGGAAAGAATTTATTTTGACATATGATGATCTCCCTTCAGCTAATTCCATTAGTCCTTGATCATAGTGTTAATGAGGAGAAACAATGTGAGAATAATCCAAAACTAGTAGGTAATCCAAAAGGCATGTGTACTTGACTTAAGCTGTTTTATATTTATTTTTGGACATGGTGATGTCTGATGTTATTGGCATTCTTATTATTTCAGATAGTTTAATTAAGTTATATTACAAAGAAGTGTCTTAGAATGAGAAATAAAATATTTCAGAACCTATTTTATTTGAAACATGATGGATCTTCATGAATCTAGGAAATGGTAATACTATTCTGAGCTATTAGTAGACAATTTTTGCAACCAGCCTTTCTCGTCCCTTTGGGTTCAATCTTTCCATTATATTACTCTGTACCTTTGTTGCTTGCTTAAATCCCTGATACTTTAATAGCCACTTAGCTCTGCTCTGAGATATACCCAACTAATTAACAAGTAGCTTACTTCAGATTCACAACTTGACTTGATGGAGGAATAGAACTGAAAACAAATAAAATACAGAGTTTTACAGGCAGGACCTTATAGTCAAAAGAGTGAAGATTTGGTGTTACAACTCCTGGGTAAGTCAGTTTTGGCAGTCTCCACTCTGCAGCCCTGCACTGATCCACTTGCTTCTTTGAAACTCATGAGTCAGTTGAGTGGGCTGAAGCAGGTTAGTGCTTTCCTAGTGGATCCCAAATTCCCACCGTATTGCAGTAAACTGCAAGGAAGTCCTTGATATAAGAGGATGAGGATGTTGAGGCTAACAGGGCATGGTTTCAGTCCTTTTTCCCTGGTTCAGAACAAGCAACGATGCGTTTATCTGTTGATACATTGATTGCATTGATATACCATATAACTGTAAAAAAGAGAGGGAAGCAAAGAAAATTTAAAAACTAGACAACCCTCTTCAGTTCAAACATACTTAATTTACAATCTGGTTAACTGGAACTCGATGAACCTCTTGGGAGTGTTTACAAAGCCATGCAGATTAAGTTAGACACCTCATAGCAATATATGATTGGTCATCTGAGGTTGAGTGATGTTAGATTTTATGGACAAGTTAGGGTTAGGAGAGCTTGGTTAAGGTGGAAACTTTAAACATTTGTATAAATAGATAAATAGAGAAATAACTAGATATAAGAGGTAATTTTAAAATCCAAATACAAAATTAAAAAAAAATTGAGATGATATCAATGGCATGCTTACATTTTAAATAAATATTAAATCCAACACAATTAATTTTTGTGGGTCTTTGTCCTGAGATAATGAGGGTCCCCTGCCTGCTCTGGGTGATGATGTGGAGTCAAGACAAAGAAAGGATATTGTTACACATAAAAGAAGGCTCTTGACCTCCTCCTCTTCCAGCTCATGGGTTTCCACACTTTCTGAGACACCCAAATTTTATGATAAAATTTTACAACTATTGACCATGTTTTGAATGCTCCTCTCTCTTTCAAAGGATTTTTTTTCTATCCTTTTGAAGAGCACATGAAATGTAAACTGAACAGATATGTTTTGAATATCCATTTCTACCTCCTTATATACTGCCACAAATCATTCTAGCCCTTTCTTAAGGGATCCATTTCCATCTCTTTACCAGCATATTTCAGAAATAGAGTAAGAAATGGCTCGAAGATGAAGAGACATCTTCATTTCTGGTCCTAAATCCTTCTGTTTCTCTTCATCATCCCAGAATGATCACAAGGTCTTCTGATAGGATATGAGAGCAAAAATAAAGCTGTTTGGCAATCACTTGACTCAATGTGTTTGAATCTCCCGGTAACCAAATGTCTTACAGATGCTTCATTTAGAAAAAAAGATATGTGTGTATGCTGGGGAGGAAGGATAAGAGAGAATGCAAAACAAGTAAAAGGTGGGAGAGTAGATTTCATTGGGGAATATAGGCAGAATGCTTTCTCCTCTTTCTCTACACTCTTATTTCTCTATTTTTTTTTTTTTTTTTTTTTTTTTTTTTTATTGAGGACTTGAGCTCTTCTTCTCAGTTCTTACTGGCAATGACTCTCTTGGAGTTATTTCTGGCAAAAAAAATCAAAGGATGCTCTCTTTTCTTATAGAAATCACTTGTTGAGCAGTGGCGGCAATTTTAAAAACAGAGTTGTGTGTTTTGTTTTTTTTAATTAAAACACACATATGCACACAAAAATATTTCTCTTTATTGGTTATGGTTGTCTTTTTCTTTCTCTAATTTTATTCTTCCTCCATACATCCTCTAGAAAAAGATAAAGATATGAGTTTTCCACTGAGAAAAGAAAATGGTGAAAAAAAATTTAAAAATAGATATTTAAAATTACTTTACAAATCTCCTGCTTAAATCCTTAAAGACTCCCCATTGCTGTCTCATCCCAACTCTATCATATAACTTTATAAGTTCTTTTGTAATCTGGTCTCTCCCTATGTATCTAACCTTAGCTCCTTAACAGGCACTGTTTCTAGCTTTGTTGTGCATCCAGTTGGGGACTGACAATCTCTCTCTCTCATTCCTTGGCTTGAAAAAGAGGATTCTCTCTACCTAGATCCCCGCCATACATCTCTCCCTAGTCTTGTTTGGCTTCAACAAAGGCATAATTTTCCCCCCAAAAAAGGGTTTTTCCCTGTATAAGACTCTCCCTCCTTCATCCCCGACTTAGTCTTACTATACTCTATTTTGATTATATGGATAGTGGGTGTAATATTTTCACAATAACACACTCATGTAACAACACTCTAATTTAAACACAGGTTCTTATAACTCACCCTAATTTCTACCTCATGTCCCCATTTCTACCTAAGAACAGAAAGTGTCATTTTAAAGCCAAAGTAGTGATTATTTTGTTGTTTAGTGTTACAATCTCAGCAAGTGACCTGCTCAGCTCAGGTCTGTGTTTCTCCTCAACCCTAGAGATTATCAAAATTTGGAGAAGAGTTTTCAGTAATAGGCCAATTAGAATAGCTAAACTTTTAACAGGCCCTGTTAAAAGATTTTTATATATTTTTTTAGTCTTCACAACAGCCCACTAAGTTAGTACTGTTTTTTGCACAGTGAACAGAGGCTCCACCTGGATTTGAACCTGGATACGGTGGGCTTTTACAGACTCAGCTATATAATTCCTTTGAAGTGTGAGTTCCAGACCAACTGAACTAGAATCTCTCCTTCCTAGTCTGCATAGCAGGGGATAAATCAATATCAAATGAATAGAAAGAAAGAACAACAGAGAAGAAAGAGAAGAAGGAAGAGGAAGAAGTAAACAATGAGCCACGAATCTGCTGCTAGAAAGGAGCTGGAAGTGCCCTTTCCCTTCCCCACCGTCTCCCATCAGGCTGGCTGTCCGGTGGCTATCTTCTGCAGCAATCTGCGGACTCAGGAGGGACTGTCGGACATCGCTAACAGGTTTCTGCTTGCTGGGAAAAAAAAATCTATGGGTACAAATTTATGTATGCTCAACGTCTGCATTTTTCAAAGGAATTACTTTGTCACCAAGTTAATAAATTCTCAGGTCCTGAAAAGCTGGAAAAGGTACAAACAGAAGCAGGGTGGGGTGGAACCGACCTAGAGGACTACCTGCTGGAGGTTTTCTCATTCAGACCTGGGACCATGTGAGGGACTCTCAGAAGAGCGGTAGGATACAGGGACAGCGGGGAATGCGGGGAAGCCGGTGACAGCCGTGCGCTGCAGGGAATGGACGAAGTGAAGGGTTACTACTTGCTGCGTGTGTTAGTACTAACTTGCATGTGATCTCAAGCACCTTCCTGGTGCCCATTCCTTGTTCTCACCTAAAGAAATGACTCATGTTCTGAGAGATTGCTTGAGTTTTTATGAAACTTTATTTGCTTTGTGCTTGTAACATGCTGCCTTGTGTTTCTAAGTGCCCACTCCCCTTTGCAGGTTATAGCGCAGAGCTCTTGAGGAATATATTCCCCATTCTTCCTCAGAAAAAATACTGTAGAGAGAGTGGGGATAGGGGATGTGGATGGTGAACTTTCCATGTTTTTTGTATTTGCCCCTCCCAATTAGTTCCAGGTTTTTGTAATTCTAGGAAGAATAATCCCCACACATTCCATTAGCTGTTCTGTGTTCTCTTTAAAATCTATTTTCAGGTCTGAATGCATCCTGGATAATTCCAAGATATCAAGAAATATGCTAACCAAAGAGATATTTTAGTTGTTTCTATCATATTGATCTTCTGATTAATAAAAAACACTGAATAATCAAAGTAGGAAGTTTTTTCTTTCACATTGAGCCGTACTCAAGAAATTGTTTAAAAAGTTGAAAAATAAACTAGTAAAATAAGAAAATAGTCTTTTTTGTTTCTTGATTTTTTAAAGTAACTGTATCAAATGATCCCCCATAATTTATAACTACAAATAATTACAACATAATAGTTTCTTCTATTCATCTTAGAGAATATCACTAAATATTTGATAGTGTTACTAAAGCATCATGTAAAAAATACTTTTTAATTTTCACTCAAGTATATATTTATAGATTTTAAAGAGAGAAAAGGGAAGAGAGAAAGAGAGAAACATCAACGTGAGAGAAAAACATGAATTGGTTGCCTTCCACACATACTCCGGCTAGGGATTCAACCCATAACCTAGGTATGTGCCCTGACTGGGAATAAAACCCCCAACATTTAGTGTATGGGACAATGCTCCAAGCAACTGACCCACCTGGCCCAGACTATAAAAAAAGCAAAAATCACTGGTTAACATTGATACTATCAATGTAATATATTTGTTAAGGATTTTCATCCTCAACACTCATATTATTCAAGCTGGAAAAAAAAAACATACACTGTAAGTCAATCAAGTTGGGAAATTAGTTACCATGTATGATCACCATTCAGATTTGGAAGCTAAGCAACTTTCTGCTTGTTTCTTTTGACCTGCAAATTACAGTCATCCATTTCTGATGGGTTTATTATAATCAGAAAACTACTAATTTCTTCTGGTCCCACATCTCTGAGTCTAAGGTGTCATGAGGCTCTGCTGTATAAAAGCCATTGACAAGGCCCCAGAAAAATGGCAAGGTCAGGGAATTACTCACTTCCAACTCTCTCTCTCTCTCTCTTTGTGCTATATGTTCTAAAATCCTTATATCTCTTCTTTTGAGTATGCGATTATGCCAGCTCCCCTGTGAAGAAGAGAGTTGGGCTAATGTATATGTAGAAATACTTTGAAGATACATACCAGTTAATTGCTAGAAATGTCTAAAGTAAAATATTTCCATTTTATTCTATGTTGTAGACATTAAACTTGGGTAGAAATGGACAGCAACCTCCTTTGGTCAATGATTTGCCAAGGTGGCTGCAATAATTCCTCCCCAATATTTCCCATTTCCTTAAATTTAGATTCCCTGTGAGTTGCACTGACCAGTAAAATGTGGCAGAAATGATAATATGTGGCTTTGGAACTTAGATCTACCTCAAGAGACCTTGAGGTTTTCTCTCTTGTGCTTTTGGAATCCTGAAATCATGGCATGACAAGGAAGCCAAATTAACCTTCCTGAGAAAAAGGCCACTTGGAAAAAGTGGCTTAGCCAACAGCCAACACTAGCAGCCAAGCGTACCATTGAGGCTGTCATGGACTCTTCAGGCTCTTGTGTCTTTTCTTCCTTATGTGTTTACTGTGGTGAGCCAGTGACTAGCTTGCCATGTATGTTGGCTGTGTGAGTGGCAAATGACTTGTCTTTCTGGTTCACAAGTCTTTAAATTAAGCAGACACAGGACGCTCAAGTGCAACCAGACTTGAGGCAGTTAATAAAATCATGGACTTTAAGCCTGATGCCATCATGGTATGTTTGAGATTTTGGGGAAGGACTCTAGAGATTGTGAATATGTTTATGTAAAATAAATATGAAGTTTTGTAACTAGAGGGAAGACTCTGGTAGATAATTTAATGGGCAGACATTCTTCCCATCATTATCTGCACAGCCATTCCAGTGGGGATGAGGAATTTTGATCCACTCCTTAAAAAGCTGGCCTCATGATTTGCTTGGACAAGTAGAATGAGGCAGAATTGGCACTGTGAAAGTCCCACGCCTAGTCTTCAAGGGGCCTTGCAGTTCCCACTCTCACCTTGGAGGAAGTGACCGGAGACTACCATGAAGAAGACAAGTCATGAGATGAGCCATCGGGCCAACATGCCTTAGACAAAATATGTGGCAGCCAACTCCATCCAATGTGTGAGTGAGGTTACCTTAGACATAAAACTTAATGAATAAGTTAAAAAGGGGACATTCTACATATGGATAATTGAATTTACAGTACACTTCATTCCTAAGTGAAATTCACTGGAAAGAAAACAATAGGACAATGTTTTGTCTCACATTCATTGTAGTAGACAACCTCTAAGAATACCCTCAATGACCCCCTTCTCCTATTATTCATACCCTTGTGTAACCTTCTCTCCCTGAGTGTGAGCTGGTCTTGTTTCCTTCTTAGAGGTAAAATATGGCAAAAACGATGGAACATGAATATCATCTCTGATACTAGCTTTTTAAAAGAAGAAGACTGTGGCACCTCTCTTTCTCTCCCTTCTCTCCTCTCTTCCTACCTTTCCCCCTCTCTCCCTCCCATCCTCTCTCTATCTCTCCTTTTCACTCATGTTGATGGAAGTGAGCAGTCATGGCATGAGCATCTCACATGGCATGATGAGGAGCCAAGACCCCAAGTACAACTGAAGCCTTCCAATAACTACATGCATGAGCTTGGAAGCAAATCCTTTGGACTCACTTGAGTCCTGAAGTCACTGCAGCCTCAGGAGACAGTTTGATGGCAACATTGTTAGGGACGGTGAACCAGAGGCACCTAGCTAAGCATCAGTTTAGTTTCCTGACTAAATTGTGTGTTGATGCTTGTTGTTTTAAGTTACTAAATTTTGGGATAATTTGTTACACAGCAATGGATAACTTAACAGATACGTATTGCAATTTATAGCCATTTTTTTTCAGGAGATACTAAATTGAATATTTTCTATGAGCTACTATAAAAAGAAATGGATTCTGCTCTTCTTCATAACTTGTTTCACATCCAAGAATGGGCACTTTGGCCAAACAAAACACCTTTGCTGGAACTACGTTGAAAGGTGAAAGAATGAATTTCCTCTTTAATATACAGTGGAGGAGGCTGACCATTATAAAAGCTCTCATTAATTCCTATGTTTTCTGCAAGATGGCTAGTTCAATAAAGAATACTGAATAAATTTCAGTGAAATTCTCAAAGCTGTGCTAGAATGTGTTGGCACAGAAAGCCAGCCTAAATATGGCTAGGGAAACAGTGCCCCACACATGCCTCAACAATTACAATCTAGTAGGAGAAATAAAATAGATGCAGAAATAACCATGAAGTAAAATGCACTAAAAGAGGTTCTAGGAGGGATAGATCTTTTTGGAAGAAGATAGAAGGGCCTTGAAAAGTTCATAACATTTGGAAACAGGAATATGAGGTTTTAAGAGAATTGGAGAAAATGGAAAGAGTTAAGCCTGAGTCCAGGTTTCTTGCTTTGTTTTTGTTTGTGTTTTAAAAACTCCACTATTAATGATATTGGGTTGCATGTTGCTCTGATGCCAGGCAGGGAGGAGCTGTGAAGCTGTGATCTTTGACTGCACATATGTGAGATCAGCTGTGAGTGGAGGTGACTTTCTCTCTCTTGTCACCTTAATTAGGTTTTTGGCAATGGGGTCTCCAAGTGCAGTTGAGTTTTCACTAAGGATTGAAGTTCAATTTTTCAAATAAAACTTTTTAAAATCATCATAGGCTGTGGAATCAAAATGAAAAGGCATTGCATATAAAGAAGGTTACCTGTAATTAAGGACAGAAGAAATTGCCAAAACTCTTGGACAAGATCACAGAATGTTCAAAGCCAGGAAATGTTAATATGATCTGTTTTTGAGTTTTAAAAGCGTAAAGGGGTTGAACATCTGTCAATATCTTCTGGCTGACTTATAAGAGACCTTGCATAACTTCTAAAAAGAGATAATTTGATAGAGAACAAACAAAATCTAAAACTATAACACAGTTTACCATATAGACTATATAGTGTAATATTTTTCATATACCTTTAAATTCTACTGTTAATTTTAAGAATGTTACAAACAAAAAAAATAGTGTTTATGAGTTAAGAAAAAAAGTGTTATTTTGAAGCTGCATATGACAAAAACCAAAATGAAACATTTACTAATATTTTGAATGTGAAATATGATTAGAGTCAAATGTAATATATAAGAACACAAGTTTTATAATAATAGAATAAATATGTGTTACTATAGTTAATAAATAAAAGTAGACATTTAATGTAATTTTTGTTTTTTCTAGAAAAATTTTTGTGAAATTGCTGATTCATTTTGCCATTGAAAACAAATAGCCTTAATATGTATTCTAGATGAATAAAGAAATATCAAAAGGAAAATCACAGAAAAATTTTTATGAACTTTTTTCTAACCAAAATGTAGGTGGCAAGAAATGTTTCAATGATATTGATCTTTTGTTATATCATTTACTTTGATGTTCCAGAATTGTTTCACATTAATATATTGTTATTGTCTAAAGTAAATTACCTTTAAGTATCTGCAATGTATTAGGCAGAGATACCTATTAGTAATCAAATCTAAGTACTTTTGATTTTTTTAATGGAAGGCTATTATAAAGGCAAATTACTAAAATGAATATAATTATCTATGCTTGATTTATCTTTTGTATGCCAGAGTTTTATTAAACTTTATTTTCTAAGGGTATTAGGCAAATTCTTAAATTCCAAATTAATAAAATCCCAGCTGTCAGAGAATCTAAGAACACCCATTGTAAGAGTGGAGAGCATTTATAATGCTAATGAGTAATGGTCAGCTAATGATCTAGGATGTAAGATTGAATTCAGCATCAGTGAATTGAATACAATTATAGTCTCTCCTCCATTACCCACATAAATGAAGAAGAACCAATTATGGAATACCTAAAACCTTACACAGGTATAATATAGGATAGTTATGGCTACTTTTGCTCATTGTTTCTGAGTTGTACTCTATGTTACAGTTTGTGAAGTATTTGCATTAATGTGTATCTAATAAATATCAAGGTTTTGATGGCAATAAAATATTATGTTTTCCAGTACAGTCAGTGAATAGGGTAAAATAGAAATTTAAAAAAATAACAATAAAATTTGATTTAAGTAACTTTGAAATGTACTTCACATAATAAGATAATTTCCTGGTGACATGAAAATCGTGTTTCTAAAAGTAAAATAATATTTTAGAATATAAAGACCCATTTAAGTGAACTGTTTCACAGGACAACACTTTTATTTGTATCGAATTACTCACAATTTGTTTTTTAGCTTGGCCATTTTTAATGAAAGGGAGAAATAAACCATAAACTTTAAATTAGTGTATTTCTTCATATTTAAGAAATCTCTCAGGGCCAAAAGAAAAATAATATGGGAGTCTAGATTGTTGTTTTACATTTTTAAAAAGTCTTCCAGAAAAGTCTACTTCCATTTCTGAAGTAATAATTCTTCTTTCAGAATACTGACTATACCCTATCACAGAACAATTAAATAAGAAATTTTTAAAAATCTTGGTTAATATTTCTTTATGTCTAGTCTACACATTCCCCGTAAGTAGAAGGGTCTATTAAAAAAATACAGTTGCACGCATTTTCACAAGCTGGTCTGTTCTCTTGGTCATGTCCAGGGAAGCCACGGTCAGAGAGCTGGGCCTGATCTGAACGACTCTTCTAAAGCAGGTTAAAATAAATAACCATTATATAAGTTCCTCTAAAGTGGCTATTTTTACATGAAAGACCTGAGAGTAGCAGGCATCTATAATGTGATATTATTCTTAGCACATGGAAGTAGGTTTTGAAAAAAAATTACATCCCCTTCATTTCTTTAGCACCCCTTTTATCTTCTTTTAAGATGTTCCCTGCCTGACCTTCCCCATGGAGGAAAAGTCAGCTCCACTTCTCTGAGCGATTAGGGTATGGTTAGATAAGACTACCTAAAGACTTGCTTAGAAAATTGCTTTTTGTAGCTGCCTACAAGCCACAGCCCTCTGGAAATGGATGGAGGGCAGGACCACTCAAACCCACATGGCTTGCAGGGATGTATTTCAGATGATCTTTATCCCTCTCTTATCAATGAACCCTCTGAAAGTTTGGAGATTAATTATTAATTTGGATGTGTCAACTATCAATACTCCTTTTCACACTCCAGTTTTGTCTCATATTTTCAGAACTTATCTAAATTTTTAAGAGTCCTGTTAACTAATTATTGAAAATTGTGGAGTACCTCGGACTCTGTAGCACTGTATCTCTAGGAATCAATCAATTTCCAGTGGCATCTCTGGCAGTTAAGCTGCAAGAAAGGTCTGACAGCATTTGCCCTTTTTTCCTAGAATATGAAGATTCTAAGACTTCTGACTCTGCTAAATAAGCTTCTTAGTAATGAGAGCTATTATAATGATAATTGCTACTCATCCAAATATCTCAGAGGAAAATAATTATTTATAATACATTTCTATACCATAGCAATTTTCTTTTACAATCAACTCTCAAAGATGTATTATTTGTTGGGTCACATATTTTATCAAATCGTATTTTAGGAACTGGAGGATTCTAGAGGAATATTCTGCCAAA
Organism: Pteronotus mesoamericanus; assembly: GCF_021234165.1. NCBI lineage: Eukaryota > Metazoa > Chordata > Mammalia > Chiroptera > Mormoopidae > Pteronotus > Pteronotus mesoamericanus. Next base: position 6,958,671 of record NW_026555277.1, read on the forward strand.
GCAATTAGCAAGTATCTGTTAGCACAGGTAATACATTCTATTTAAGAACTCATCTCCTGTATTTTCATATACATTAAGATGCAAATTAAATGTGGAGATCTGCCTACATCTAGGAGCTGGGTAGCTTTGGATATGGCATAAGCTCCGTGCTTCAGTTTTATAAACTACACAATGCAGATAATAATAGTACCCACCTTACGGATGTTTGGTGGAAGATTAAGTGCATTCAGGCACATGTCCTCAATGAATGTCAGTTCTTACCATTTGCTTTCTCCAAGGGTTGCTACTCAGTTAGAGATATGCATTCAGCCTTTTTAAAACTCCTTTTCCTTTGAAGTTTATTTTGATTCTTCTACAAAGAGTAAGTACACTTAGAGTTTTCATTTACTGAAATTTAAATTATCAATAACTTGCTTAAACTATTTTTCCTTCCAAAAATATTTACATTTAATGATATTTACATTAAAAACCTTGAGTTTCTACTAACAGTCTAGGACTTTGGCACTGGCCTGTGTGCTCAGTTGGTTGGTTTGTCATCCCATACACTGAAAGGTCGAGGGCTTGATTCTCCACCAGGGCACATACCTAGGTTGCAAGTTCGATCCCTGGTCAGGGCACTTATGGAAGGCAACCAACTGATGTTTCTCTCTCACATTGATGTTTATCTTTCTCTCTTTCTCTGTCTCTCTACCATCTTCTACCTCTAAAATCAATAAACATGTAAAAAAATCTAGGATTTTGCTCCTATGACTTAACTGGTTGTATGGTCTTAGGCAAGTAGTTAACTTAGTTTTTATGTTTGAGTCTTAAATTTTTTGTCTGTTATATGAAGATATTTATCTTACAGATTACTGAGAGAAATTAACTGGACCCTCCCAAATAAAGATATGTATATGTCAGTATACTTTCAGCTGCAAGAGAGAAAAATCTAACTCCAACTAGCTTAGACAAAGAAAGGAATTTATCAACTCACTTTCCTGAAAAGTCCAAAAAAGACCAGGCTTCAGGCACACCTTGCACCAGCTGCTGAAATAGTGTCCTCTGGGATGAGCTTCTCTCTGCTTTTAATTCTACTTTCCTCTGAGTCAGCTCTATTCTTGAGCAGCCTCTTCTCTGAAGATGTCTCTCACAAGCAGCCTCACAAATTCAAGTTTAATGAGGCAGGTGCCTACTTTTCCTTAAGATGCAACTAAAACCCTGTACCACATTGCATGGCTCCGGTTTGGCTCACATGTCCTCCCCTGACCAAATACCTGAAGAGAGGGGAGACCAAGGAGCCTGCTCAGCCAGTTCTGGCTTCTGTGAACATCCTGACATGAGGTAAGTCAAACCGAGAATGAGAGAACCTCATTCAATTTCCTCAATAATTGAAATTACTAGAACTATTTTATATATATCATATATAGTGCAATAGATTGTATATGTTATATATTAACATATGGTTTATAATGAATATGTGTGTGCTATATGTGGTATATATTATATACCTCCTTTTAAAGTTTTTTTTCAAGAAAGATGCCACCTTTGTACATTGGTATGTGAAAGTAGTAACAGTGGATGGTTAAAGTGGAAGGAAAGTTTTACGGGCTAATTTTACATCTGGCACCACTGGTTTATTGGATCAAATACAAAACTCATAAGAATGTGGTTAATACTGCGTATTGCATTTGGTAATGCATTTTGTTCATTTTATGCCCCCTTTAAAGTGCATATCTGTGCATGTCACTTTCAAACTAGCATCAGGGGCTTTATAAACATTATAGTACCACTGTACAAAGCTGCCAAATGAGTATTTTGAAATTTAACTACAATACAGCTGGCCATAGATCTAGAAGTGGTTAAAAAAAAAAAAGACGAAACAACAGGTCTGGTGTCTTTATTAGTGGGTCCAGGTAGAAACATTTGTTCAGAGGGGCTGGCCTGATTATCAGCAATTGTTTGCTGAGTTTCTCCTTTGCCTGGCACCACAGAGTGCTTTAAAAGCAACAGCCTTTCTCTGGGGCATACTGTGGAAACACATTTTGTGTCTAAAGAAGTCCAGAAGGTTCTCATTAGCAATCATTTCTCAACTACCTAAAGGGGAAAAAAAAATTCCCTGACCTTCCCATGGAGGGCTCTTGATGTGGCCCAAATGGCCAGCACCTAGAGGAGACTGTTAAGAATTCAACAGCCCAGGCAAGGATGAAGAGAGCATTTTGTTATGAAAAAGAGACTTAGATGTACACATTTATAAGGACTAGATCTGTAGGGTAATGCTCTTTAGCCATTTTTCTTACTACTAATAATAATATTTCTGTTCTAACACCTCTTTAAACAAATACTCTTTGACCTCTGAAATTTGACACTGAGCAGTGGTTTTGTTGTTAAAATGCAGACTTTCAGCGTCTCTCTCTCTCTCCCCCTCTCTCCCCTACAAAGAAGAAAACTGCTAGCTATCTTGTTGCAATCCAGATTCAAGAAATTTCCCTTGGCCCCCCACACTGTCCCCTGAGGCCTGGGAATGAGCAAGAGTTATTTGTTTGATTGTTTGTGTGACAGCCTTAGGTACCTTATTATGTTCCTGGCTAAAATTCCATCACACCCTGCCTTACTGGCTTCTTTCTCTTCTTCCGGTGGTAGCTCTGGCATGCAGACCTCTTCCATTCTTGGATGTGCGCATTTAAAGGGAAGGAGAAAAGCAATGGAAGGCATAAAGCCCATGGGGAGAGTGCCCAGCTTTGTGGAAGCCAGGATAGCGGTCGAATCCAAACCTCAAAGAAATCAGCCTGCGGACCTGGCCAGAGATGACCCTGATAGTGTGGAAAGGAAGTTTTCTACTGCCAAACTTTTCTCAGGATCTGGCTTTGAGGCTAAGTTGAGGCATTAACTTACCCCCCAAACAGATAAGCTTTTCATTATAAGGCTTCCTTAGAAAGCAAGTTTAACAAGTTTGATATTTATACTGGGGCCGTGAAGTTTACTGGCAAGTTCAAAGGCACAATCCATTACTTCAAGCAGCTGCAAGTGGAAAGATGTTTAGCTATATTTTCACATGAGTGATGGAAATGTTCAAGAGGTAATGATTTTTCCAAGGAAAAGGCCAAAGTTAGGCAAGCAACACTTCGGTTATATCAACTACTATTACACTGTGCAAAATTGGAAAATGTGTGCTTTGGTTCTTCTCATGTTTTGGGCTGTATTTCTTCAACTCTGCTGCTTGTCTACTGACAAACTCAGACACCTAGACCCATAAACATTTATATGCACACATGCAAAGTATACACCCAAATGCACCCATGCACTTAAGAAAACAATCATGTTCACTCCAAAAAAAAAAAAAATCCATCATATTCTGCCTTTTGCTTTTTCTATAAAAATATTGAAGAAATGGATTAGGCATGTCCATCATCAATATTCAAGATATGAATGTCATACCTTTTTAAGAATTATTGCATTTTAATTCTTAAAAGAATCTGAATAATTGCCCTTCATGTGACTTCATAGGGGAAATTGAACACATGATAGTTAAAATGGTGGCTATGCAGCAAAATCATCATTAGTTTTAACACTGGCTAATTGTTGACTTTGAACAAATGATTTACTCTCTCTGGCTTCAGTTTCCTCATCTGCAGAATGTGGAGATTGGCATAGTCATTCCCAGTTTTTCAAAACATATACTCTGTATGATGGGAGGGAATAAACATATTCTCTAAAGAGTTTAAGAGGCAGAGCTTCAAGAGGCCAACAGAGTAAGAATTTTCTTTGGTATCATATTTTTGTTCCAGAATCCAGTCAAAATGTGGTGCTTTACTCAATGATAATGGGATGTTAATATAAAAAATGAATTTTCCCTTCAAAAATTTGTGTGCAAATATGGTGTGGAAGAAAATCATGCCACACTTAAACCCTATGGAATTATAAACCTCCCTGGCACAGCACCAGTTCCTCCCTAAGCCATGTGTATAACTCAGTTCGAAAAGCAATTGATTTTTTTTTTTAATTTAGTACTCTCTGATGTACCACAGCTCCATGACTTTGGTCATGGGGTAGTTAAAATAACACAGGAACAATTGAAAGATACACTAACCTATTTTTGGTCAGTGAGCACATTAATGCGAAGCTTGAGATCTTGGGGTCTCTAACACTCCAACACTTTTCGGGACTCAAGAAGACTCTGCTGTGGATACTCAAAAAGGGCTTGATTCCAGGGTCTCCTGCACAATGCGTCATTCCCTGGCCTCTTTGGGCTTTTGACTTGTTTTAGAGATGCACAGATAATGCAGCAAAGCAGTTCCCTTGGGGCCATGACATTTTGACTTAGGGAGCCCCAGCGACCATCTTGTACTTACAGTAGGTGTGAAGCCACTCCCGAACTGGATGCTGTTTGGGTTTCAAGCAGAGCTATCATGCATCTTATCACAGGACTTACCTGAGTATCACATTGAGTCTGAGATTCAGATGCTCTGAGCCAGGTCTGGCCTCTGCTCAAGAAATGAACCTGGACTTCATGCCAGTGTGTGAAGACTGACCCAGGGTTCTGCTTCAAGGGCTGTCAATTTCACCAGAACAAGAAATGAGCTACAGGCTGAATTGCACTCCTTGGGGCAATTTCTAATCAATTTCTTCTATTAGCTATTGTTGGGCCTTAAAAATGACTCAGTTTACTTTTCGTACGTCTCTGTTGCATGTTGAAAAGGCAGAAAACCTCAATCTAAAATTTTGCTCTTTATTTTTAGTAAAATCTTGCTTAAAAAAAAAAAAAGGCAGCAGCTTTGCTAATGTTTTGTTTACATCAGTACTCTGTTTCTGAAAAAAGAAAACCTTGTATACCCTGTGGGCCTTTCTCTCACATCCCTGTTAACTCTAACTGTTATGCAGCCACCTGTATAATATCCTTGGGACTCCTGATGGACCTGTCCAAACCTATAAAACACACAGAAATCAACTTTAGGAGACAGCCAGAACTGGTTCACCCAGGAATCAATTCTGTAGGGACATAGAAAAGTAGTAAATAAAAACCTTAAGTCAAGAGAAGCACATGATTAAGGAGATTAGGTTTCAAACATACAGGTTCTGGACTTTTTTCTGAGCAGGGAGGAATAAACTTAAGATGATGTATTTTCAAGATGTTGTTGCTTTTATTTAACTCTGTAAGATAAATTACAAAATAGTAGGTAGAATTGGAAAGCCTTCTGGTCCTTGAAATCGCTATTACATGAGACCATCAAACCCAGGTTAATATCGCGAGTTGAGACAAGTAGGGACATTGCAATGATTTGGAGCGTGTTTAATATTTCATTAGTTTTATAGGGAAGTGAATATTTCCAAATACAGTCTGTGGAACCATTCAAAAAATTTGCTAGTGTGTGTTCATTAAAATGCAGATTCTTGTACCTAAACTTTGACCAAGTGAACCTCTGGAAAGCCTGAGAATTTATATTTTTATCAGATCTTCAGCTGATATTTTAACCCCAAATTTTGAGAACTACTGCATTAAGAAATGAAAGTTTTCTTAATTCATGGAGAATAATGATACTTGACTGTTTTCTTCAGAAGTGTGTTCTTTAGATGCCTCTTCCCAGCTGGATACTAAATCAAGACGTGACCAAAGTATGGGTTTGGTAGGATAACAACAGGATGGAGGCAAATTACATTAAATGATTTTTAAATCTGACTCAGTTAAGTGGTTCCCAAAGCAACCTTTGAAAGAAATTGTACCCTATTAGTGAATGCTTGTGAAAATCAGTGTAAAGTAACGAGTTGAAAGTCTGAAAAACAGGATTGTGCTTTTGGAATCTATGTCCTGGTGGCATGTCAAATTAACCAGGCAATTGCTGTATCCTGAGTTCCTAAACAGAAAATTGTTCTTTGTAGTTCAGATGGTTTAGTGCTATGTTTAATTGACCTTCTTTAATTAGGTTGAATTCTTTCATTAAAAAAATCTCAATATTGTAATTACTTCTTTTTACTCTTTTACAAGGAAACTTAACCTGGAGCTGGCTACAAAGAGAGTATTTTTAGAGTCAGCAAAAAAAAGAAATGAGAGAACCTAGTTTAGAGTGAGTGTTAGTTTGTCAAACATGGTAAAGCAAAAGATCATTTTGGAGATGGAAAAGAAAATAACATTGCATGATAGAGGTCCTAGTGTATTCCCAGCCCTGGGATTAATTTCTCGGTGACAAGTCACATATCATTCTCTATGTCAATTTCTTGTACATGTAATGAAAATGACCATATCCATGACAAGCATAACCTATCAGTGTTCAGTGGCCAAGATCCCTAAGAGACTACAGTAGACCAGTCATCTGAACAGCTAACTGCTGAGAAAAATTATTTTAGGTATGCTTAGTGATTCAGAATTAGCACAGTGATAGCTGATCAATAATTGTTTTAAGAATGTGAAATCCATGCTGAAATGAAAACATTAGAAATTGAAACAGGGTCAGTGTTTAGAGAGTAAGGACTAAGTGGGTAAGCTTTTTCCGCCACAGTCACTAGACTCCCTGTACTTAAGCACTGAGACCTATACTCAAGTCTAACTTGAGATGCTATTAAGAGTCACTCCTCTATAACTTTATTTCATTGAGCTGTAGCTTCTCCTACTAAGCTTCATCTTTGGGGATGAGTCCACCAACCTCAACTTTGCTTTTGCACTGTTCTGAATTCCATACCTCCTTTGGTTGGTGTCAGCTGTTACTAGCCAACTCCTCCTGGGACCTAGGTATGAATTATGGACTCCAGATTCCAAACCAGGGCACAAATGGACCTCTGATGATCTCTGTAACTATAAGAGGACTATCTTTGGTGTTCAGATATTCCTGGTGTCGAGTCCCCGCCTCTGTGGTCACATTAACCTAGCTGGTCAGATTGGGTCAGGTCAGGCCTCAGATCTTGGACAGAATGATTGTGTTCATTGTGTCTTCTCCGCTGGGGACATTTCAACTATGAGGCTAGTTGTTTCACCCCTGGCCTTTCTAAACTCACCTACTTATTGGCAGTTTTCTATGATGCTCCAACAGTGCTCATGGGTGAGCTTACATTAACCATGCCACTCAGACCCCAGGACTGGGGAAGAGGCAAAATTTTATCAAGATCATAAGTGACTGGTTGTTTTGCTCCCACAGAGGTGGCGTGTCACACCTGCATAATCTAGTTTCACTTATTTCTTTAAAGGTCATGTACTGGGCCCCAAAGCCTAAATGTATAAAAGTGAAACAGAAAAAAAAATAAAGAAATATTTCATATATTCTAGGGCCGAAATATTTTAAATATCTAAAAATAAGTTAGACACTTATTGATTACTTACCATGTGTAAAAACACTTACATGTAAACATTATATATGCATTTAACCTCTGGTTAGAAGATACATAATACCTACCTGAATGAGATTCGTGTTCTTGCCAGGGCCACAGACACATTTATTTTGATCATGGATAATGTTTATTGATGTTTAAGAGCATTTGGGGAAAAAAGCTCCATGTTTATGAAAATATTTTGTAGTACATTTCACTTAAATTTTGATTAATTCAACAAAATTTATAGTTACTAAAGTAAGCTATTTAACTTACACTTCTCTAGCTTAACTTATTAGTAATAACCACCCTTCCAATGATATACTGATAATTCTCAGAAGTGATACTTCTGAGCAAGTACAAGGCAAGTTTTTAATTTATTTATTCAACCCCCATTTCATGGGTACCAATAATAGTTTTCACCTATGGCAAGTGTCATGAAAAAATAGAGATGATAAAATACTCAAGGAATTTATAATCCAATTGGGAAGATCAAGCAGAAAAATAACCTTACTATAAGAAAGAATGAATTGAGCACTGTAAGTTATGAGTTAATAATAAGTTTGAGTTAATTGCAATGAGACTTCAAAAGTGGATGTAATTATGGTATTACTGAAGAACTTCTGACTTCATTGAAACAGTTTTCTCTCAATGTTTAAGGTAATGTCAGGTCTTAGCAGTTTCCCCTTGGAAATACTGAGCATCACCTAGATCCTTGAAATATGCCCCCAAGTGAGAAGGTGCTGAACCACTGTGGAAAGAGCTAATCTGTGCTATTCATTTACTAATTCCTGTGCAAACACTGAAGATTTTATCCCAGGGATGCATGAGAGTCCACAAGGAATCAGGTTCTTCACAAGTAGAACACTAATTTTTCTCTTTCTCTCTCATTTAACTTCTTGAATGGATGTATGAACATGTCCACATGGCTACAATCAATATAAGGGAGGAATGTTTGGCCATAGTTTGGATTTCCATATCCATAGTGTTTTGGCATGTTGACAAATGTCTCCCTAATGCAGGTGTCCAACCTGTGTCTCTGGGCCACACTGGAAGAGGAAAAATTGTCTTGGGCCACACATTAAATACACAGGCACTAATGAAAACTGATGAGCAACAAAAAGATTTTAAGTAAATTTACAATTTTGTGTTGGGCCGCATTCATAGCTGTCATGGGCCACATGTGGCCCATGGACAGTGGGTTGGACACCCTTGCTGGAATCTGTTGAAAAATGTCTCAAACAGTTGCAGCCAAGGCTATCATTGAGTTAAATCTCCCCTCCCAGGAACTAATCATAAACTCAGATTAAATATGCAAAAAGCAAAGGTAAGAGTGTCTCTTCTTCTGTGATACAGAAGATGCACTGTTACGTCCTTTAGGATGGGGAGAAGAAAATTAGGTGGAAGATGGTTCTGATAAAGCAGTTCTGCAAGAGTTCAGAATTCAGAATTACCAGAGCATAGAAAATGTCTTTGGCCAAGTGAGGAAATGAGAATAGAGAAGTTACCAGGGTCTCATTTCAATTCACGCCTTCACTCTAGCCTTGCTTCCTGATGTACAACTTGCACAACTATCATGTATTGGAATCAAAGCATGGGCCCAGTTAACCAAGGTAGCTCTATTTTCTGGAACAAATCTCCTGTTAGAGTTAGTTCATAGCATGGCTTGCAAGCTAAAGATCATTATGAGTCAATAAGTTCTAAACCTTAGATAGAGGCCAATTTTGTGATGTTTCTTTCCAGTTTTCTGTTCAGTACAAAAATGTAGAATAAAAATGTGATGTTGGTCTGGCTATACTCTTCATCTTCATAAGTGGTAATACAACAGAATTATTCATGCGATATTTTACAAGAAGATAGAAGAGTAGCTCAAACATACAGAAGATTATATTAAATGAATTTTAAAGACATAGAAATTTATTTTTTAAGATAAATTTATCAGAGATTTTCTTAGTATTTTTGTCCTCCTAAGTATAGCCCAATGTTTTCTCCTCCCATCTTGAAAGTAAACTAAATGAGAATGAAAGGTATACCGGGTATAGATGAAGTGTATAGCACCTGTGCAGGTGAATTCATCTCCAAAGAAATTATGAATACATACATGTAAGGGGAAATGCAAAATGTACTGTTTCTCCAAAAGCATGGCTCAAAAATTGGTCAATTTAAGTCTAAATTACCAGTGAAAAGTGTTTACTGATTTCTGCTACTGTTTCCAGCAAAGTGAATGAAATCCTTGGGAGTATTTTATGTTACAGAATTTCAACTACTTTTTTTTTTAAGAAATAGCTCTTTAAACAAAAAGCAATGTTTGTATGTGCACAGGGTAGGTAAGACCTTTTCCGACTGAATCATTCACCACCAGCAAATTCACCTTCAAGTTTGAAGGACAACCATGAACACTCCCATCATGAGGCTCTTGTGTTCAGCTCCACTCCAAGCCCAGGGATAAAATGCCACATATCACAGAGGGACAGACACGCAGAGCAAGGCAAGCCATTCCAGAGCCTCTGGGCTGCAGGGTAGTGGGGAAAGATGTGAAGTCGGGGGATTACAGTAGTGCTGCTTTAGGTTAAGAAAAAATATGTGTGTTGGGGAGAGGGACAGTACCCTGGAATTAAGACTTTTGCACTTGCTATTTCTGCTCAGTATTTCTCAACTAGCATGCTACTGTTGGACCAGTCTTTATCGTCTGTGGCTGTCCTATGCACTGCGGGACTTAGAGCTTCGTTGGTTCCATCAACTAATTACCAGCAGTACTTTGCCCTCTTCCAGTTGCCTCCCACTCAGTCATTATGACAACCAAACACAGGCCAACACAACTGCAAACGAATCCCTGTGGCTTTTAATGCTTTTAGTCCAGCATTTCCCAAAATTCATCTCACATCCTTCAGGTCTTTGCTCAAGTGACACCTTCCCTGGGAAGCTTCCCATGACCAGAATGGCTCAAATGGGGAACTCCTATCTGCCTCTCTGCACTCTGCTTCCCCTTCCTTCAAGTTCATTTGTTTCCATAGCTCTTAGCCATCATCTAGTATATAATTTGCACTTCTTTATTTTCTGTCCACACTCTTCACCCACCATAATAGATGCTTAATAAACATTTGTCAAATAAAAAATAGCTAAACCGAGCAGGAAGAATTGTTCTTCCTTGGCCTCCTGAATTTCTGCATAAATCAGACAAGGCTGACAGCAGGAGACATATACTATTCCAAAATACCACACAGGCTTATTATTCTATGCAGCACCAGGCATTGATCATCTTGGACAAGTCCATGCCCTGAAGCAGTTTACTGGGAAGGCTTCCTTTCTCTCTCCTCTGTTTCATCCCAAGGGCCTTTGGCACCCAGGAAGGTATCAGGGTGAGAATAGCTGACTGGTAAGTATATGACACAGAGCCCAACACCCAAAGTAGAAAAATGCAAAAATATTTTCTTAAAAGTGTTGTTACCAGGCAGGCTAGTGAGTGGTTACCAAAGTTGAAAGTCCTATGGAGAAAGCTGGTACAAGAGAGGCTTACAATTTGGTTAAGGACAAGCCAGCCAGAAGTGACTCTTTAAAGGGAGCTAGAGGGATAAATATCCTAACTTCATTATCTTCCTTTCCTCTTTGTCCTGCTTGGACTCCCCACTGACCATGGCAAAGGCAAGACTAGAGTTCTGAGACATGTATTGATGTAGTCCAAGCAGAGTGGAAGAGCTTGAAAAAATAAACCCCTTCTCTAATGAATAAAGTTGGGGAAGGAAAAATAGTGAAGTGGGCAGAAAGCTTCTAACTAAACTTCAACTGTCCTCACAGACTCTATAAAAGGCTAGAATATCAAAGTAGAAACAAAAATAAAAGACTATGTTATAGAGTCTTGTACACTGATATGTGCCTACCAATACCTGGTAAGGTCATTTTCAGAATAGATTGTATAATACCATGCCCTCTCTTTCAAGACAGCACTAGGGTTCCATAGGTATAGATATGAGAATTGGGAAGCATTTTCTCTTCTACACTCATTGGTTATTAGAATATAAGGGTCACTCTTGGATGAAGACAGTGACATTCTCAAGAAATAATTTTATTCTCAAGAAAAGGCTGAGAGAGAAGCTGTGTTTGATTTAGTAAAAGTCAAGTCAATGCCTCATATTCCAGACTCACAAGAAAAAATAAAAATCTGTTCATTAAATGACAAGCACCATGGTCCACATTATGGAGTAAACACATTGTATTTATAGAGGTGTAGAGGAGGGAGTCCCATGCAGTTCACATGAATGTTATATACATGCATACAGTTGTTCATGTGGAAAAGATTATAATAATAAATAATAACACAAGAATAAACTGTGTTTTTTGTCCTCACAACTATAAATCTACTTTTGTATATAACGTTTGCACACATACATATACATATAAGAACATTTACATATCTTACAGCTTTAGGTAAATAAGGAACTACAGCCACATGTGTATATGTTTTGGAGAGAAGGGCTAATAGATTTTTTTTAAAAAACTAAAGTGGACTGCTTTGCTCATTGTCAGAGAGATTGGAGTAGACCATATATGTCCAACAACAAAATTGCTAAAATTAGGTTAGCAAACCATTTAAAACACCAGGATCCTTTGGGTCCTCTGCAGTGGCATGTGCCAGCCTGTCCCTAGTGGGCTTTGGCTGCAGGCATTCTAACTCTTCTGCCAACCAGCTCCCTGTGCCTGGTGGGCCAGCTGGGTCCCAGCAGATGACTCTAGAGCAGAACAGACAGCTTGTACTGGCAACAAGCCTCTAAGGACAGAACAGGAAGACCTCCATAACAGCCGATGCTTGATTCCTATAATTACCTATGACTGGGTGTTATGTCACGTCTTTGGTATTAACAAAAAAAATTATAATGGAATTTATTAGTGAGATTTCTTGAGGGATTTTTGAGGACAATGAAAAGCCAACTGGGAACACTTCTGAAAATAAAAGAGAACAGATGGAGAGATTCCTGCCAGAGAGAACCTGAGTGGATTTTTTTCCTTCTCCCTTTGCTCCATTGCTATGTTCAGAGGAGTGGCAAGAATGAAGTTGGGATTCAACAGAGATTTCCTGGCCTCATATGTGGCTAAGAAAAAGTAGATTCATCTGATGTCAAGAGACCTGTGCAGGCCTGGGCAAGAAGGACACCAACAGTCACTGCGATCCCTGGAGGTTGACTGCTGTGCCTCTGCTTTCCGGGCATCACATAAACACCGTATTTTTTTTTATATGAATTGACCAGGGGTCAGGGAATGGGCACAGGATTTGGGTTGCCTATGTTTGACTATCCTACCTCCCTACAAGGATGGAGGCTTTTAATTATGTGATACTATTTAAAGAAGAGAAACCAACAATACTTGCATGCCCTTTTTTTATTGGTGTAAGGTTCACACTGGCTAAATGTGGATCTTATGAAAATAACTGCTGTATTTGTAAGCAAAACCACATACACTCTATTACTATTTTCCATTAGTTTTCATTTTCCCTCATCTCTTTAAACTAACAGGTATGATCATTTTTAACACTTATTCACGTAAAGGAGGTAACACTAAGTTACTGCTCATTCATCCAACTGTTTGGATGGAGAACAATTTGGGAGAGAACCTGGAGGGACAATGGGAAATGGAGTAGGGAGATGCATATAGCAGACAGATATTAATAGCATAATAGCAGGATCCCTTAGACCAGAGACTTTGGAGAACAACCAAACCCAGGAGAGGAGGAGACACGTGTATTATATTTTTTTCATGCCACTTCCCAGTCTTCTTTTAACCACCTTGACTTCATGAAGGTCCTGAGTGGGCTTTAGAAATCGGTGCACCTCAAGGACACTGTGTTGGGAAATTTCCATGCCCGTTCCATTTTTCATCTGGGTGCACTGCCTCACTTTCTGGCTCTGTCTTTTTCATAAATTGTGATCTACATCTCCCCTGCCTCCCTCTCCTCCAGGCATGAAAGCTGTGCCCGACCTGGCACTAGGTCAAGCTGTGGCTTCTTCTGAACCCTGAAGTCATCATGACTATATTTTGCTCTTTTCACTTAATTCCAACCCCTCTAGCTTGCCTTTCTGATCCATCCATGCCCCTATGGAGCTGACACATACCATAGGCTCCTCTATACTTCCTCCATCCCTTTCCACACTCAGCCATTGATCCCTGACATTTAAAAAGTCAGTGGATCATTCTGGCAAGAAGGCTGACCTTTGGAGGTATGTCCCAGATGAAGAAATAGAAAAATAAAGGGACAGGAAAAATGTTAATTGAAACCATAATAATACCAGTTAAGGAAAGCTGAAGTTTGTATATTAATTCCAAATATGTTTTCTCTTACTTAATCCTTTTGAAAACCTTTAACTTGAACATGTTTATTTTTTGTATTTTTTAAAAATTTTCTCTGGATCATCTTTCCATGAGGACTTACTTTACTCCACCTCCTTCCCTTTCCTCAGCTTTATTTGACATTTTAAGGCAAACTGAGTAGATTTGGAGGTACATAATCCAGCCTACCTTCCTATGGGAATCTCTGTGTCTGATGGTACACTGCTTTTGTTCTTAGCATCCTGAAACAGGCATGCATAGGAGCCCATTTCATTAATTACAAAGACTAAGAGGAGTTTAATTTACTCTGTCAGAGGCCAAGGCCAGTCATTAATTTATCAAGAGAATTGACTATAATCCTGGGGGAACAGTCCAAACATTATTTTTAATGTTGGCACTAAGAATTGATAACATGTCTATCATCCATGAAAACAACATCCTTTTTGATGTGTACTCTATGGGGTGAAAATAAAAATGGCAAATAGTAACACAAATTCTGAAATAGTCCATGAGAGAATGTAGTAACATTAAAAACTCCTCTCAAAAGGTACAGAAAATGTCATTAGTCAATCATAAGACTCTAGAGATGGTTCAAAGGGCTTAACAACCTAATCATTTCTAAATGAATTTGCTTGTTTGAAAATGTCTTTGATGAAGGCTTGTTAAGATGATGCAAATAGGTTAAATACTTCTTTCATTTTTCTGTTTTGGACAGGCCAGAAGGCCCTTTCACCAGCCAGCACTGTGCCTATCAGAATCCACACACATTAGTCAATGAATATATCCCATAAAGATTTACCGAGACTTAATGCATGCCAGGCACAGTGCTGGCTATGGGGTTATGAGACTGACACGATGAAGCCAATCACTAGTCCTACAGAGTTTCTGGTCTGGGGAAATAGACCAAAAACAAACCGACCAAGGTATGAATTATTTCAGAGTGAGGAATGATACAGAGAAAATCACAGAATAGAAATTGGGCATGGTCACATTATACTGGGTGATTAGGGGAGACATTTCTGAGAAGGTAAGATATGATTTATGAGAGGGAGCCATACTTGAAACATTTTGGAGGAACATTCCAGCAGAATGAATAGCATGTATAATGGCCCTAAATTGGGAACTACTTTGGGGAATCTGAAGAAAAGAAAGTAGGCCAACACAAATAGATCACAGTGAAAGGGAAGGAATGTGGGATGAGACCAGAGCAGAGAAGTAGCCTGGGCCCAGAAAATGACATGGATTTTATTCCAGTGTGCTAGAATGTTGCTGGAAACTTGATCAGTGGAGGGGTATGATACAATTTCCATTTTTAAAACTATTCCTCTGGCTGCTATATGGAGAATAGACTTTGGAGCAGAGAGAGAAAGCTGGGAGCCCAAGAGAAAACTCAATTCCAGAGTTCAAGCAAGAGATGATAATGGTTGGGACTGAGATCTTGGTAAAGGTAGAGAAAAGTGTATGGATTTGAGATATGCAGGGTGAGGCAAAAGTATGCTTGCAATTGCTCATATGGAAAAGAATACAGTAAGTAATAAATAATAAAGCAAGAATGAACTCTGTGTTTTGCACACTCACAACTATAAGCCTACTTTTGTCCCACCCTGTAGTTTGGTAGTTGGACTGAGAGAATTGAGTCAGGCACTGGATGTGGGGGAGAGTGAAGGAAAGAAAGAGAGGATCAGCTAACTCTTTGGCTTTTATCTTGAATCTAGTAGATTATGCTTCTGGTAACTTCTATGGCCGTCTCAACAGAGGCTTCCCAATGAAACCAGACACATTTTCTTTAGTAGTCAACAAAATGAAAGTAAAAAATTTTAACCCAAACAGTACCACAGATTTTTTTGTTTGTTTAATGACTACTTTGATAATCATTACTAAACTGTAACTCTTTACTACAAAGTGTTTTCTCAATATGGTGATAAACTATTCTGACTTTTCAGTACCTGTGTTCAAAATCATGATCAATTAATTGCTGGTAGGTGTTAGGATTTAGGCATAAGGAAAAATTCATGAGTGAGTATAGAATGCTTGACTTTTTGCCAAGGTGTGTTTGGATTACTCTAGACTCTTTTTTTTTAAAGGTCAAGAGAAAGCCATTTAGATGACATGGAACATATGCCAAATGCTAATTTTTATCCAAGGTTACTGTATCTTGAGTTTTATTCAGCAAAGTGATTGTAACTTGAGATTTTACTTAAAAAGAATAATTTTATTGCATAATGAGATAAATTAATGCCCTGCAAATGTAATGTGACTCTGTGATATACAGAGTATTTTAGTTTTTATACACTTTGCAAAGCATTTATTCTATTATCACATAATCACTTGCAGCCTAAATAAAGAACCTACAGCTAATGCACAATGAATCCTATCTTCTAGCAGCTTTATTGCTATATCAGTTATTAATTTAAATTTGTGTCATTTTTAGTTAACAAGAAATATAGCTTAAAGATTTGTTTGCATTAGATTATATTGAATATACTGTACGTTGAGGTATTTAAGACTGCAAGAATAAGTGATGATATTATTACTGTAATCTAGGCATTCTTAGAGTGTTTAATCCTCCAGCATTCAAAAGTGCTTTAAAAACCATAAATATAAGGGACTCATTAACTTTCAAGTGGTAAAGCCATCTAGGAGATAGGTGACTGAGTCACAGAAGTGGTTAAGACTCCCACTAGTTAATGATCCAATAGCTTATACTATGCTTTAGTACATGACACCTCCGTAAGTACTGGGGAGATTAATTAGATTATACTTAGCAAGAATTTAGAGCTCCATGATAAAGTTCCAAAGTCATTTCAACTAGTTCTAGTCCCTCTGGTTTTTGTAACCATGTTTTCTGAAATGGACGGCAGAGTCCCTTTGCCCTTAACTTTATTTCTCCTTGAACCTGTGTCTTTATGGTTCTAGTAATGGCCACCATTCCTAATCCACTATGACATGATGCATTACAGACATGTCTTTATGGAATCCTCCTGTACCTGTGAATTCTCATACATACAATGTTTAATTGCATACTATAGATAAAGTGAAAGAGGCTCTCAGGGTCTCAATCATTTGCCCATTTTATAATTTCAAAATAATTTCATGTGTATGAAGGGAAGCAGGTGGGGGAACGGGTTTGAAATATTCATAGAAACACAAATTTAATACTGAATATACTGAATATGTGGCATAATATCTTGAGATATTGCTTTCCTTTTGGTACTTTATGTGCTTTCTTTTCCACAGTCTCCAACGAGGAGAGACCCTTCCAGGCCAGTATTGGAGAGCTAGACTTGTGCAGGTTCTGATCTAGACTACGGGCTGAGACTCAATGCATAGAACCTTCTCCAGGGAAGTAAGTACAGATATTGAAGGGAAACATTTAGAAATACTGATAACAATTTGATAGCAATTGCAGGTCTGTTGACTCTGATATAATAAAGTATATGGGCTTGTCTTTTTAAAATTTCCCTTTTATTTATTTTTGTTTATAAAATTATTAAATCAGGATGGACTGAGAGGATGGAAAGACTGACGCTTCATCACAAAGCTTTGAGGGACCCTGAACTAGATGGTTGGCAGGCAAATAATGCGTGAATATTTAAGAAACCACAGCTAATGGAGCCCTCTCCTCTTTTCGGGGGAGATGGCACACCATAGAGGCAAACAGACCACACAAAACTGAAGACAGCAAAGTGAAATAAGGTAGTTGGAACCCTAGGTCAATTGGTAGAAATTTCTGTGCCCCACTATGCTGTGGAAGCCACAGAATGCGAGCCTCCAAGCAAAGCAGAGCCTTGGCTAGAGAAGACACTGGCCATGTGCTCAAAGCTTACTTGGAAAAGAATGAGGGTCATTTCAGTATAGAACCCCAGAATATGACTGATGTCTCAGACACCACCTGGGAAGAACATCTGAAGCCCAGATTGTGGCTACCTCTCCCTACCACCCCCTTTTTTTTTTGTCCTTAAAACTCAGAATTTAGGTACATTTCCAAGGCAAAACTGTAGCTCAAAAGCCCGAGTTTAATATTTTGCCACCCTGGCTCAAGTGAGCTCAAAATAAGAATTAAGTTGAAATATACTTATGATATATTTTGTCAATTAATGATACAGGCTCAATACATATATGTGCTCAATACTAGTTACTAAATGGTCTAATAAAGCATTAGCCACAGGAGGCTAAATTTCTTTCCTTGTCCCAAGAGGAGATATTGTTTTAGGAGCTAGAGGCATTGGCTTTCCCAGGAAGGGAATGCTCTTTCAGACTGCCCGGATTTTCAAAGAGATTCAGACTCCAGAAGGTCTGATGGTATCATTGACTCCATTTGCTTTATGCGTTACTATTCTTAATCAGTTACAGAATTCTGTCTACTTTTTCTTTGACATGTTTCTTATATTTGTTCTTACTTTAATATTTCTACTGCAATCAGGCTAATTTATCTTATCATTCCCTCCAACTTTAATTAGTGAAATACCTGATCTCTCAGACTCTAGTCTGTCCTATCCCCTATCCAACATTTTTTATAGATGAAAACTAAACCATTGTTTAGATCGGTGATTGTCAACCATTTTCATCTCATGGCACACATAAACTAATTACTAAAATTCTGCGACACACCAAAAATATATATTTTTGTCAATCTGACAAAAAATAGGTATAATTTTGATTTATTCACACTGCAGGTGGGAATTACTGTGTTGCTGTTGTAATTTATTTGACAATATGAGGAAAAAGAAGTCAGTGCCCCTGGCTGAAGACTCAGGTATTGCATGTTTTAAAATTCTTGTAGCACACCAGTGTGCCACAGCACAGCAGTTGAGAATCTCCAGTTTAGCTCATAAGCAGGACACTGTTCAGAATCTATTGGTTACTGTTTACAGAATAAAATCTGAATTTGTGTATTTGGCCACAGTCAGCCTTTCTAGCCTTATCTTATCCTTCCCTCCCTCCTGCTCCAGCCCCTACTGCCTGCCGTCTGTCTTCTGGACCCATTAAGCTTAATCTTGCCTTCCTTCCTGGTTCTTGCTGAGCTTTCTGCTTAGAACACCTCCTTCCTTTGGTCTAGTAAATCCCCCTTCTTAAATTCCACAAGTTTTCCCTACCCCAGGAGGTCTTCTCTTACCATTCTGCCTCACCTGGGTGCTTCCTCTTTATTTTCACTATTCTTGATATTAATTCCAGCCTAAGGAATTAAGGAATGTGTACCTGAGGCTCTTCTGGTTTTAGCACTGAAAGACCTTTGTCTGGGAAAACTGCAGTCCTGGGGTATTATCATTATGTTTTAGGATCTCTTGTCCTCTGTTCTCAACTAAATTGGAAACTTGGCAAAGGTAGGAAGTGCACCACATTTTTGTTTGCTAGTGTTTCTTAGAGTCCTCATCCACGTGAAATGACCTACTGTGCAGCTCTTTCCTTTGTTTTACCTTCAGCCTACACACATTTACCCAGCACACCACTTAAAATGAAAGGTTTGATGAGAGCCAAGAAATTAATAAACCCTATGAAGAGTACTGTACCTGTCTGCTTCTAAAGTCTTCCATCCATAGTTTAGACTGTCATACAAGGAGTTAAAGAGTTAGACAGAAATGGTCAATCCTGCCAGGGCTCCAGGAAAGAAATTTGCAACTGATCCTCTGAACCAGTCTTGTTGGTGGAGTCCAGAGTATTTTAGAAGTTCTAAAATAAACTTAGACTGCCTCTTTAAGTGAAAATTTTCTCTGGGCCAGATGGGTCTCACCCACACTATGAGAGTAATCTCCTTTACTCAAAGTCTACTAATTTAAATATTAATCACATCTAAAAAATGCCTTCATAGCAATATCTAAACTGGTGTTTGACTAAGCAGTACGGCACCATAGCCTAGCAGGTTTCCACATCAAATTAATCATCACAATGGGGCATGAAAGTATTTCATGTCAAAGAAAAAAATTTATTAAGCTTAAGCAAGATATCAATTCAAGCTAAGAATTATATTTTAAAACCTGAAGTAATCCAGGGAAAACAAATCTCTAAAATTCCTCAGTGAAAGTTGAATCATGCCTGAAGATAAAGTAAAATTGATTTAATTTTAATTTTTTACCTTTCCCTCCCCTTCTCCAAGAAAAATCAGAGGTGAATGTAGATTTCTGCACTTTGCTAGCTTTAAGACAATAGGCCAGGGGAAGGCCAGATCTGCAGCATTTGTAAAGCTAACAGAAAAACACTGCAGGGAAGGTCTCAAAGCCACAGAGTAAAGTAAACACTAGGTTGTAATCTAATTAGCAAATGATAATAGAAGCCAATGGAAAACAGGCCACATGCCTAAGAACTACAATTCCTTTGGGACATAAATGATTGATCGCTTAGAGACAGGAAACAGATAGGGAAAAGTGTGTTCTTGCCTTTGACCTGAAACATAGATCACAACTTCCAACCCAAGTAAAAGCATTTGCAAAAAAAGCCAAATGCTTTACATTCCAACAGTGTGTCATTTACAAGGAAGATTGGTGAAGTCCACCAGTAGAACAGCAGTGACTCTCGCTATTGGATTTCTTTCTTGGCTTACCTAAGAAATGTTGCTAGATGCAGAATTGCATCAGTAAAATGATTTTTTTCTCAATTTGAATATAAAAAGAGTAGTTTCTTTGGCTCCTGCCCATCTCACTGCCATCAGCCACTCAGGGACACACAAGGTCAGAAAGTTAAGTAGCAGCTATGTCTTCCTATCTTCCCGTTCCCTGTTTGACAAGTGTCTCCTCAGGGGCAGTCACCATTGCAACATTGGTCTGTTCTTGAGCTTCTGCAGCTCTGACTCCAGGAAGGAAGATCTGCTCCAAGATTGGGCTTCAGCTGAAAGACTCAGCTCTGATTCATGAGGAGAGAAAAGATAGGGAATTGTGTCAGACTGTAACATTTCAACACAGTGTAAAGGAATTTCATTGAAAGGTGGTGGAATGATGACACTAGACAACCCTCTGAGTTTATCATTCTCAAACGACTGGGTGAAAAAGGATGTTAACCTGAACCAATATGTACCACACTGAAGTGTTTGGGAGTGAATTATCTGAGAGGGTTTAGGCAGTCAAAACCACACGAAGGACAGAGTAGAATTGAGGGTGCAGAAGGATTTAGAAATCAGGACAGCTTGTTTTGTGCTACAGGTGAAAGTAACCCAAATGTCAATGTCACGGAAAGCAAAAAGAGGAAAAGAGGAATGCTTCTCTTTTGTCCAGACCACCTAGATGTTTGCATCAGAACAAGGGAAGAGCGGGCCTAAACTCACCTGAGAAGAAGAGAAAGCAGGCAGGAAGAACCCTGAGGACAGTTTCTAAAGCAACAAGGAAAGGACTGGCATGTTTCCTGTGGTCAGAAATGTAGACTTAAAATTTATGTTATGCATAATTTAACTAGAGATGAAATGTCTCCTCAATGTAGACATTTCTTGAAAATTACTCCTCCCCACTTTTCTATTTCCCTTCAATTACTTTCCATTACCTCAAGTTAACAATTGTGTAAATGAATATTGACTACCAATAGTCATAATAATCTAGAGTGAGGTAAAATCTAAAATCAGGTTTGAAAATGTGCAAGAGTCATATGTATGAAGAGCCATAAAACTACACTCTCCAATCCATTGATTGATCATCAATCTGTCCTAGGAAAACAAGTCAGTTAAAACCATATAAACAAATATCATTCTGCCTATTCATTCCTCAAATATATGCAATTCATACCCTTGGAAATAGTCTAAATTTCCACAATTAGGAAAATGTTCAAATAAATTGTGTTATTGTTAATATGTTGAATATCATGCTGCCATTAAAATGGCATTTATCAAGTGTTTTTAATTAAATGGGAAATACAGTAAAAATCAGAGGAAAATAAATTAAGCTAGAAAAAAATACACATCATGATTTCAACTCTAAAAAGGCAAAGCAGGAAAAGGTCTGGGTAGAAGAAGTATTAAAATGTAAATAGTGGATACTTCTGGGCGATGTTGTTATGAGTAGTATGATATTGTGCGTAATTATTTACATTAGAATTTTGTATAGTTTTACAAAAATTATATTTATGAAAATCAGCATCAAAAACTAATAAAAGAATATAGAGAGAAGGAGGTAAAGGTGGTACAAGAATGCAGCTTTTCCCAAGTGGGAAGAAGGAGGTCAAGTTATATCTAGTTAAGTAATGGATCCCAAATTTCAGAAATAGCTAGAGTGCAGACAACTCATGTGCACTTGAGGTTGGATCACATATCAGAAATGTCAAAGTTAAAACATAGACAGCCATCTAATACTCAACAGACGTGCAATTACTGCCCAATTGTTATAAATATTACTAAATGCTTCCTCTCAAAATCTGTAGTTACTTCGCTGAAGAATGTTCGCATGCATTGAGCCTCAATTCATAGACTACAGAAGAACTGGCACAAGTTTAGCTCTCCAGTGTTGGCCTGGAAGGATCTTTTCTTCTTGGAGATAGAGTGGAAAAGAGAGTACATAAAGTATCAAAAGGAAAACAATATCTCAAGACATATTGCCACATACTCAGTATTAAAGATATGCTTCTAAGAACACTTCATGCCCATTCCCCTTCTCCTAACCTGCTTCCCTTCATACACATGAAATTATTTTGAAACTATAAAACGGACAAATTACTGAGACCCTGAGAGCCTCACTCACTTCATCCATAATATGTAATTAAACTTTATGCCTATGATAATTCAAAGGTACAGGAAGATTACGTAAGGACATATCTGTAGTGCATCATGTCATAGGGAATTAAAGATGGTGGCCTTACTACATCCATGAAGACACAGGCTCAGGGAAAATTAAAGAGCAAAGGCACTCTACCATCTATTCCAGGAATGAAATAGAAGTACTAGAGTATTAGAAAATCATATAATTTGAATCTCTACTGTATTGTATCTACTTGAGGAAACTCCTCTGAAAAACATCATATTTTTACCAGCTAAAGAGAAAGCTATTGCTGGAGTTGTCTTATATAGAATGAGGTATCAGTACATACTGAAGGTAAGAAGTTGATAAATAATCTTCAAACCACTAAAGATAGCTAAATTCAACACAGGGCTCTTGTTAAACTGGGAGAGAAGAGGGCTGTTCAAAATGGTGTAGGTCACAATGAACAACCCAGGTGCCACTGTCGTTGAATGGATACGTTTCCATCCCTTATTTTTTCCCCTTAAGTTTATCCTCCCCTATATGGTGTTATGTAGTTCAATGGCCCCCAAACCTGGCTAAACATTAGAATCATCTAAGAATTTTTTTGTTTTTTAATATACATTCTGGATGTTCCATTCCTAGAATTCTGAGTTTTATTTTCAGTGTCTTTTTTCTTTTTTTCTTTTATTTATTTAATTTTATATTCTATTGTTGTTCAAGCACAATTGTCTCTACTTCTCCCCCATGACACTCCCCCACCCCCCCACCCCCCCCACCCTCAAGCCTACCTCCCATTGGCTTTTTCCATGGGTCCTTTATACATGTTCCTTGACGACCCTTTCCCTTCTTTCCCCCATTATTCCACTCCGCGCTCCCTTCTGGTTATTGTCAGTTTGTTCTTTATTTCAATGTCTCCGATTATATTTTGCTTGCTTGTTTGTTTTGTTGTTTAGGTTCCACTAATAGGTGAGATCATGTGGTATCTGTCTTTCACCACCTGGCTTATTTCATTTAACATAATTCTCCCCAGTTCCACCCATGCTGTCTCAAAGGGTATAATTTCCTTCTTTCTTTCTGCTGTATAGTATTCCACTGTGTAAATGTACCACAGTTTTGTGATCCACTCATTTACTCATGGGCACTTAGGCTGTTTCAGGCACTTGGCTATTATAAATTGTGCTGTTATGAATATTGGGGTGCATAGGTTCTTTTAAATTGGTGTTTCAGGATTTTTAGGGTATAATCTCAGTAGTGGAATTGCCAGGTCAAAAGACAGTTCCATTTTTATTTTTCTGAGGAAATTCCATACTGTTTTCCACAGTGGATGCACCAGCCTGCATTCCCACCAATAGTATACTAAGATCCCCTTTTCTCTACAGCCTCATCAGCCCTTGTTGTTTATTAATTTGTTTATGATGGCCATTCTGACTTGTGTGAAGTGGTATCTCATTGTGGTTTTAATTTGCATCTCTCTGATGGCTAGTGATGTTAAGCATCTTTTCATATGTCTCTGAGCCTTGTGTATGTTCTCCTTGGAGAAGTGTCTGTTCTAATAGGACTAAGGGACTAAGGTAGAGCCTGGAAATCAATGTTTTAACAATTTTGATGTAGACTTTATAGGGGCCACAATAGGAGAAAACGAGAGGAGGTAGGAATGGGAAAAGCGTTAGGTCACTAGAAAAGTAGTCTCCAACTACGAACTCCTACTTAAGCCTATTTTTTGTTTTCTCTCCTGCTTTTCATCCTTCCCCTCTGTCTCAAGAAAGAGGGGCCATTAGATCACCAAGATATGAGGTGAAACAAGTCCAAGCTCAGCATCTAGAGAGTTGGAACCAAAGGGAAAGTGTCTCTGAGAAAAGTGACAGGCAGTGAAGGAGACACATAAACAGAGTTTGGAGGAGAACTGGCTGATGTCTCATCATGAAGCCTAGGAGAGATAAATCTATTAAAATGTGTGTGTGTGTGTATTTTGTGTATGTATGTGCATGTGTGTGTGTTGAGGGGGTAACGTGGGTGATGGAGGAATACACAGTGTCAAATGTATAGGAAGAATGGGAAAATGAAGATGGGAAAAGCTATTGGAATTATGACTTGGCATCTAGTAGATCAGGATAATTCTTCAGAAATTTGGCGTTGAGGGAAAGGAAGCAGCCAATAAACTGTGAGGGAGTTGAGACAGCTGGTATACATACCTTTATTGTATATTTACTCATTTAGAGTTTTCATTTATTTTGGGGGGGACAAATATTTATTTAGCATTTACTATGCCTGGGCATTCCTTTAGATATTGGGAATACCAATGAAACACAAATATTGGCCCTACCATCACACCTCATGGATTGTATAAGAGCAATTATTTTAAAAGAACTTTTTCCTTTGGTTTTTGATAGATTCAATAGGTTATATAGTTCATTTGTAAATTATTTTTTCCTCACAGTTTTATTGAGATATAATTGACATTATACTGTGTAAGTTTAAAGTATACAACATAATGGTTTGATATATATAGATACTACAAAAGAATTATAATAAGTTTAGTTAACATCCATCACCTCACATAATTATATATTTTTCTTGTGATGAAAACTCTTAGCACATTTTCAAATATGTATATGTGAAACTACAATTTTCAAATATAAAGTACAGCATGGTTAACTATAGTCATCATACTACACATTTTATCCCCAGAAATTGTTGATCTTATAACTGGAAGTTTATACATTTGAACACCTTCACTTTTATATAGAAAAAAATATATTTATGATTGAAAGCAAGGAGGAAAAAGCTATAAAGGAAATTTAAGTATTGAAGTTAGAAGATACAAGAAAAAATAATGGAAGGCAAAATTCCCCTTAGAAGTGTAATGAGGTAGAATGGAGGAAATAGGAACAAAGAGTTTGGCCCAATAAAAATATATGATCTGCTCTTCCTCTGAAACA
Organism: Pteronotus mesoamericanus; assembly: GCF_021234165.1. Lineage (NCBI taxonomy): Eukaryota > Metazoa > Chordata > Mammalia > Chiroptera > Mormoopidae > Pteronotus > Pteronotus mesoamericanus. The sequence continues at coordinate 6,983,854 of NW_026555277.1, forward strand.
GAACAATAGGAAAAAGAGCATGCTAGAAACAGAGTAGAGGTAGAGAAGAGGCAAGATAATATATATTTTAAATATGTACCTTTTAAACACAGGTTTAGAGACATTACTGAAAGTGTAAGCCATTTTAAAATGCAAACAAAACTCAAATACGTATGTGTTACAAACAAAGCCTATGATAGCTAAATATACTAATACTCACTTACCACTCAAGTATTACCTTCATAAAAAAAATTAAGAAGTTGCGTAGTTTTTTTATTTTTTCATTACTAACTGGTGCTTATTTAATTTATCACTGTCATTCTCACTGGTGGCCTTTTTATCAAAATGGGATTTGATGAACCTCCCATAGTGATGAATCATTCCCTGGTTCCTAAGATTATTTTAAAAGACTCAAAGAAATACATATGTGGGGCAAGGTTCAGCCTTACCACATAAAATGCTTTGTTTGGAACCTAAATGGATTACATCAGTCACCCAGGACTGAGACCTGCTGAGATCTTCAAGCTGATAATTGAGGATGGCTTTCTGTGGCTCTTGGGCAGGGAGGCTCAAGAGCCAAGGAGAAATCTGACTTAGATGGTCCCTAGGATGCGGCCTAACTCAGGAAACTACAATTCAATGGATCTCTACCTGTTTTTATACCAGCCAACAAATCATGCTCAATCCAATCTGCTGGTCAAAATCTCTGAAAATATTTGATTTGTCCAAGAGACAGTAAGTTCAATGCTACCTTGGTTCATTTGGCAGTTTGACAAGAAACATTATAACCCTATTAAAACTCCTTCTATCCCCTCAGAAAAATAATATCCATTTCAGTAGCTACAGCTGGCCTCTGTCTTTGTAACTCTCTTTGGCATTCAGCAAGACGGCCATATTGTAGCTGCAAGCTATTACAACAACACACTGACTTCCAGATTTACAACTGTGTGCTTGTCATTTCCAGATGTAGTTTTACTAAGACAGTTGTGCAGGAAACATTGTGAGAAGCAGCAGATTTCCAGTAAAACATGCCTATAAACACTATGGTTTCTGGCAAAGAGGGAAAAAAGGTTTACACCCAGATGCCTTAGAAAAATATAGTCTATTCTTTGTTCATATTTACCCTGAGGGTTTAAATGTGATCTACAGGTTTTGTTTTTGTTTTGTTTGTCTCTCCCTGACACTGGAACAACCTATCTAGACCTCTGGCTCGAATAAATGTTTTGAGCACTATGATATGTATTTTCTGCCTATTTTTCTGCTAACGATTTAGGAATTTTCTAATAGAAATTCAGAATCTTAACTAAAAAATTACCGTGAGTATCTTGGATTGCTCTCCATAACCTATAAGCCTCTGAGCAACACCCGGACAGGTTAATTTGAAAGCAGACACCAAAACTTCCTGTGGGTAGTCACAGAATTATGAGTTTATGAATATTTCTCAGCATCCCATTGAACATGCTGCCTGATCTTTCCCTTAGCACAAGCCTACATGACTCAAAAGTCATGTTTTGGCAGGAAAGAAATTAGCACATATGGGTGTGGGTGGCAGTTTCTTAATGCTCAGAATGGGTCCACCCTCATTTTCAGCAATGGCTGTGTCTACGTCAAGTCAAGGAAGAAATTGGTTGTGCCAGACCTGTCCCTCCGCGACGTTGTCTGTTACCCTAACGTTTCTCTTAAGCCAATCTCTTGTCTTTAGAGATGCACTATAATGTTGCTGATACAACAGGGTTCCCCTTAATTGTACAATAATATTATCATCGACTCTACTCAGGATCCTACAGTAATCTATTTCCATCTTTTCCTTCCTCAAGATTTACCTGCCTTCAGCTATCTATCTAGCCTCCCACCTATTTTTATATACTTCTATTAATAAAATGAATAATCACTACAGTGTTGATGCCATAGGAATATTTTATATGGAATAACTGAGCCTGAAAGGATGACTCTTCTACATGCAATAATTCAATGTCTTAATTTTGTAATTTCTATGTTTTTGTTTTCCTGTGGGGACTTCTGCTTCCATAGAATAATCTTGGGACTCATGTAGGAGTACGCAAGATTGGTAAAGATGTAGCAAAAATAAAAATAATAAAAGAGTGCTGGTTTGCTCTACCAAAACAGCTTTACTTCTTTACAAAATATATTGTTGGATTCATATGAGATATGCAGTTATAAATAGATTATAAAAGTAGGGGAAGCAAAAAAATCAACATCTGAACCCAAAGAATCAATCGGTTTAAGACTGTGCCATATCAGTGATAAAGATAGGTTAGAATGTCCTGTAAAGGGATCTTAATAGCACATTTTGTGGCACACATGGCTCCCAGTTATTGGTGAACATGTCCTCATGGTTTAAACCTAGATTCCTGAGAGCTGTTCAACAACCATGCCTCCTTTGCAATCCTGATCTGAGGTCGTGCTCCATGAAATCAAAGGCTGTAGAAAGAACATAGAAATGTGGTGAGCCAGGGCATCCTTTCCATAGGGTAGAACAGCTTTCAGGTTCCACAAGCAACTAACTGGGCAGCCGCCATCCCTAACTGAGCTTGGGGTAATGGAGTAGCCTAGATAGCCAGGGCTGTGTCACTCATCCAACATATGTGTAAGCAGAATTACTGTGGAGTAAGGGAGAGCAGTGTTTTTCTAAAGTGAGGGATGTTTGGTATACATGTACACACATCCAGTATAGTAACACAGCAGGACATTCACAGTGGATGGCTCTGACCTCTGATGAAAGTAGTTTCACTTTTGCAAAGATTTCTTTTTAAATTAGTTAAGAATATAATATGGCCATGATATTTTTTTCTGAGTTTAAAATAATATGGTGAATAAAAGATTTCTGTAGAGTGCACTCTTTTCAAAAAAAAGGGTCTCATTTCTCATATTATGACTCCTGTCTTCTTGCTCAGCAACTTCAAAGCTGGGTCGGCAATACTAACAAAGAATGGGCAAATGGCCATAGCAGGCTTGGAACTGGAATTTTTATTTTTAAGGCTTTGCTGAAGAGAGAGAATATCCATCAGGCAGAACTAATTAAGTAAGAAGCATTATTATTAGAATTTACATTTGCATTTCATAAGTCTCTAAAGTAAAATGATGCAAATATATTGACTGGATTTGGCAGTTATAATGGAGAATTATTGCTCTGCGGATTGCAAAGTGATTGGCAGTGACATATAATATTCAGCCTAATGGGCTCAGAGCTGTATCATTTGTTAATGGTGAGATTCCTTTCTCCAAAATTAAGGGAAAGAAACATTTATTTTACAGCCTATGTGTAAACAACTTCTTTCTTTCTCCATTTCTCTTTTCCTAGAACCACATCTTTGAGATTAACTGAGAATTATTTCAGTTAATCATTACCTGAGATTATTTCTTCATTATTTATTAGTTATAAAACACTGCATTCTTCCAAAAAGAAAAAGAAAAGAAAAGGTCTCAGGTCAATATAAACCAGGAGAGGTGAGTAATATGTAATTCAAGATGTTAAAGCGACAACAAGAAAATAAACCTAAACCACTCGTGTAGTCTCGCAGGCGCTTTACCCAGCAAGGCTGCCTCCAGGATGTAAAATGCAATGGCTCCTTAGGGGAGCTATTGGTGGTCAGAGCAAGGAGGAGGAAGAGAAGAAAGGAGGAGCGGAAAGGGAAGAGGAGGAAATCAAAAGGGGGTGGGGAAAAGGGAGAAACAAAGAGTAGCTGTGTTTCAAACGTGGGGAGAGAAGACAATACGATCTGCTGCTCTATTTTCAATGGTTCGCGCTCTTACACCTCACAGGAGAGGTACAATAAAGCGCACAACTGAGTGGTTAGGTCACCCTAATGAATACAAATAAAATCTCTCTTTCTCCTGAAGAGGTGGAGCTTTTTATTAACTAGCATTTGGAGAGTGTTATTATTTTTTATGTCTAAGATTTTATGGATCCTATTTTCCTCGGAGGCTGTGGACGCAGTGACAAATTTCGCAGTCTAACCTCCTGTTTTGTGTTTCTGAAACGAAGCAAGGAATTCACAGAAGGGAAAAACAAATTGGGTAAGCTTTAGCTTTTTCTATGGAGTTGAGATGTCAGCACACTTGGTAAAAGCTACCACCCTCACCATGGTTAAAACAGCACCGGCAAACACGAGGACGATGTTGTATTACTTGACAGTAAATGGGCATCCTGAATCTCTAGAATCACGTGTGTATTCCCGAATCTCCTGATTTGTTAGTGTGAATGAAGTAATATGCATAAAAATGATCTCTTCAATGAGGCAATATATAGACGGAGGTAGTACTACAGAATAAGTTAGAATTAGAGCCGAAAATCTTCAAAAGATTGGATTTTTTTTTTTGAAAAATAGGGAAACCAATGTTCTAAGAACATTATTGAAAACATTTGACATTGTATAAAATAATGGGAAATAGAGCATTTTACACTTTAATTAATTAGAATACACAAAATTTCAGTAAACCCTTTTAAAATTTATGCATAATAATTTATCTAATAAGTATAAATATATAACTATGTAATATTTAAATATATATGCATATATACATACATATGCATATAAACACTATAATGCACATGTAAATATATATAATTTTCTTTTTCAGTAATTTCTTATTAGTGTAAAAATATGACAGATTCATAGAAATGAGAGTGTATGAAATTATCATTTTTGGTAACAATGACATTTATTATATTTGTTATAAATCCTTTCATAAGCCTATGTAACAAATGTCATATAGGAGAAAATTATATTTTTATATATAGAATCATAATCCTCTAGGTTTTCAATAAGCCTTTCAAACCTTTTTCGTTAAAGAGAGCCCGAGTTCATTTTGTATTTATTTACACATTATTTTCTATTAGGAAAAAAAAAAAAGGAGAAGGCCTTGTTAGCCTTCATCAAAACATGTGGTCAGACAATGGAGAGCGCTCACATTGATTGGAGTTGCCTGATGTTCCACCTTGTAACATTCCATTCTGTTGGTGATGGAATTATTTCAATTCTCCACAGCACTATTTTCTGAAATTGTCTGTGGATCCATGTAGGTCAAGGGGAAGGAAAATTAAGGGTCATCCTAAGTTTATACTATATAGTGTTTTGTTTTATACCATATAGTGTTTTGTTTTCTATCCAGCTAAGTATATCCAGGCTCCTGTTGTGCAAGCCTCTTTTTTTTTTTCTCTTGTCTGTTATTTTCAGAAAAAAAAGACTGCGTATGACAGTCTCAGAATCTTACCAGCCTGAACACAGATGGTAAAGATTACAGCACGCTGTGTATTGACCTTTAGAAGCTGCCTTTCTTCTCAAGGTTCTTCTCTTTTGACAGTTAGACTGGTTTTTCTCAATTAATTTCATTACTAAAACTTGTTTTGCCTTTTATTTTTTCCTCTGGAGAGTGTTCTCTTGAATTGTCAACAAAGTTCAGTTATGTCCTAAGCAGTGCTCAGGCCAAAACATTACAAATAGTTATCTTCCACTCCTTTAATATGCTGGCATCAAGAGCCTGGAGATAGTGTAGACGTTGTTTAAATACTGGCTTTCCTTTTTCAACAGGTACCTAAGCTAATGAATTTCAACTGGCTGCCTGAGATGAGCAATGAGTGGGGCCCTGGGAGAGAGGGGTCATAGACAGAAAGTAGGAGGCCTACCATAAATCACAAGGCTAGGAGCATTTATGAGCTGGTTGTAAATTGTCAGCATAACGCTGCAAAGTGAGCCTCTACTTTGATCATAAATAAAGAAGAAAGCTAAAACAATATGAACTGAGGTGCCCCAATTAAATGGAGAGTACAACAGTGCTGTTCATAGATCCAAAATGCCATTTCAGTACTTACAGGGGAGCGGCATGGTTGGGAAATTTGGAAGAGAGATTAGAGTACAAATATTTTATCACTGAAGGAATAATAATATCAAACTGGCAAACTCACACATGCACTAGATTTTTACAATCATCAGGATGTATGAGAAGGTATTATTTTACATCATAAAACTTGGTTGGGCTATGAAAGCATCTCCTTTTTCGTCTCAGAGAAGTAATTTGCCAGATTCTTTTCTGATGGAAAGTTGAGACCGATGCAGTATGTTTTTGAGTTAAGAATTCGCTTCCTACTCTATTTCAAACAGTGATAAAATCACTATAATAATATCTGAGTACTATAAAGCATGTTGAAATACAGCACTAAACCATTATCTGCATTGTTTTATTTTGCTCAAATAAATGAAAGCTCAATCACTGATTTTAGATAAAAATTACCATTTTAATATGCACTTAAAATTTGGTATAATTTTAGAAGACAGTACAGTTATACTTTTGATCTCAAATGAGTAGGTGATAAAAGTGTCATGTAAGATTTGCTTATATTTTACAATTTCATTAAAAGGGGATTAACTTTTCAGAGAAAATATGAGGAAAAATCTAATTAAAATTGAGAACCTCAATAAATTTACCTTAGCAGTGCCACATAACATTTTGGGAGTGCAAGGGAATTGTGGTAGGAAAGTGAATCATTCTTGGTAGTCTTCAGAACAAATACAGGAAAATCCATTCTTATGCAAGTCAGAGAAGTTGCTCCGATTTATCAGTCACCCAGGGAAGCAGAAGAGAAACAAGGACCTAGCTCCATCAGTAGATGCTAAAGAGAACAGAGGCACCTATGTTAGCAAAGAAAAGTAGAAACATTCTTTAATTTCCTTTGACACTTCTTCCCAAGATCATAAATCAGATCTATTCCTTTAAATGTTTCTTAAAACAGAGGACTGAAAACCAGCAGCTCAAGTGCAACATGTTTTAGAGATAAAAACTTACGGAAGGGATTTTAGGTTCGAACAGGATCTTAGAAATAAGAGAGTTTTGTCAAACACACTCACTTTAACAATGTAGGTGACTTGTTCAAGCAAGCACACAAATCTAGTTGGCGGAAATTAAATTGGAACCCAGCTACATTGGTCCCCTTGTGAGTTTCCTGTTAGAAGCTTCTGTTGTACATATGTTTGTTACCTATTCCCATTCCTCTCTCTCTTTTTTTCATTTCCATATGTATATTTTAAGAAGTCAAAATGAGGATTTAATTTGTTGTGTAATAATTTCCCTCTATTTATATTTTTTGACATCTGGGGAGTCATATGATTCTAGAAAGGCTATTCTCACCCGCAGATTTAGGAGTGTCCTTGACTTTCTCAAGCCATTTTGTTCATTTCATCCTACCAGCCATGGTGATGGGTTTGGAGATGGACATATGGTCCAATTTGGGACAATAACTTCTAGGAGCCATTTGCTGGCAATTGCAGTAAAAATATAGTTTCCTTCTTAACTCTTGGAAGAACACAATCAGAAGATAAGATTTCTTCCTGTTGCAAATGAAAAGGACCGCAAAGAGATCTGTGTACCAGATCCTAAAGCAGCTGGTTGCCGTTTTGCTGCCACAGGGAAGTTTGTCTGAGGATACGGCCAATACAAAGATGAAGACAAAACTCAGAGGACTGCAGAGAAATGGAGTTGGCATTCTGGCCAAACTGTAGCTACAACTTCCCCCTCCTCTGGATTTTTTTATTTTATGTAACCTAATACATCTCCTTTATTGTTTAGGTCCATTTGAGTTGAGTTGTGTTCCCTGCCACCCAAGTATATTAATGTGTCGATAGCTCCTTCCTCTCACCGTGCTTTCTAATTTTGTAGGTATTTCTTGATCAGAAAAATCCAGCTCCTGTTTAATATACTAGTAAAAGTTATTTTTTTTTGTTCTGATGAGTCTTGATGGCCTACATAAACTGTTAAAGATACTCTTTCAAGGGATAGGCATTTCTCTTTTTATTTATATTAACCAAGCCCCACTTTGGTTGAACAGAAGGATGATAATAAATTATTTTGAGTACTTGTATCTTTGAATAAAAGAAAATAGGCCAAAAAGCAAACCTTGTACATTTGGAGAAATTTGATTGTGGAGGAATCGTGTATTGTTGACCTCAAATCAAAGTTTAAAAAAAAAATAGATTATGTAATCAGATTAGTAGGAAGTGTATTGTTGTTCAGCCAAGAAATAACAAAACTCTTTCACATAGTTTGCTGTTATTTCCCAGACCATTTTTGTTTGTCTGCTTCTTAACTATCTTTTCAGGATCCATGTGCTGTTATTGATCATTCCATTCTTTGCAGCTACTTTGTTACCCCTAGTCTAAGCCAGTTGTCAGCATGCTTGGCTGGCTATTAGAATATCTGGGGTGTTTTAAACTGATTTCCAGGCAATAAATCCAAATTAATTAAATCAAAATACCTGGATGTGGGGCCCAGGCACCAGTAGTTTTTAAACATGCCAGTGTTATTTCAATGTACAGCCCAATTTAAGAACTGGTGACTTAGGTCATGTGACTTCTCCAATTTTAGGAAGGCTCAGTGGAAACATGGAAAGGCACATCGGAAAGGATCAGAGCAGAAGGCTGCATGTGTTTCAACTCTGAGCTGAAGTCTTCCTTCGCTTTGTTTTGCATGTCCCTTTTCACAGTGTGCAGAGATCTAAAGGGACAATCTCCAGGTGCTGGCCTGGATAAAAGGAACAATGAAAAAGGCCACTTAAATCTCCCTCTGTATTGGAACTTGCACTACTGAGATTAGGAGAGCCTTGTGGCTAAATGGGTTCATTCCAGCTTCTCAGGGGTGGGAGTTCTATAGTGATATTAGCACAAAATGCTGTGTAGTAATAGATACTGTCCCATTTCCTTGGAGACTCTTCTGTGCATCTCTCCTCCAGGGACCTAGTCCAAGGATAAAGAAGAGCATACGAATATCTGGTCCTGATCTTCTTCATCACAACTGACCATGACAACATTCCCATGCCTATTCTCCATGACATGCTTCCCTTGTGGGTAACACAGTCATTTTCTTCCTAAAGGTACAAAGTTGCTGTGGTTACCATGCTGTTATCAACCTTGCTCTTCGCTCCACTGCCAACTTCAACTCCACACACCAAGTTTGGTTTTAAACTTCTTTGCATGCATATACAGATTTATTTTGATAGGTATGAATATTAGCATGCTTACTTTTATGTCTTCCTATGAGGGTGTTCTTTTTCTTTTGTATTAATAAAATAAGGATATCAGGTTATTATTTTCATCTTTGTGTTTCTCACTTAAACTTTTTATCCATAACCAAGGTTACTTAGACCTTTGTTGATCTGCCTCATAGTTGTTTTCCATAATCACTAATAAGTTCTGCATATTAAAATTCTGGACCATTCAACACTGCCATCATGTTGAAATACATCTCTATATGTCAATACCAGCTGAGTAAACATTAAAACATAATTGAATTTTTCAGCAATGACATTTTAATTAAGAAATGTTCTTGGGCTTTGAAAGAGTTCAGCATATTTCTTTGTGAGCATTTGCCCCCTCAGAACTTGCTTGAAAAATACAATTGGAGCAGCTACTGAATTAACTTGCCATTGTGTTAGACTAGTTGTATAGGTAAGGCTTATCATTTGGGGTCAATATAATCTGTATAATTTTGTTGGCCAATAATAATTAGTGCAAAACAGCAAGTACAAACATTGAGGCCAAGAAGTAGGCTGGCACAAGATACTTTACAAGGTTATTTTGCCATTTTGGATGTCTAGATTTACATTATAAACTTATAAATATCTAACGGCAGATGAATCTAGTTTTAGCCTGAGATAAAATGGCATCTGCATGTTAAGATAATTAAATGTGGCATTTTAATGAGTAGATTTTGTAGTTGAGTTGAGTATGCTTTTAAAAAATATCAGTCACGCAGGACAATTGTCATTTCCATTTGTTTTACTTGGATTTCAAAAATAAAAAAAAATCCACAAGCCCTTTTCCTACCTATTTGATTCATTCCCATACTTTCTGAACTTGTTCAGGGCTTGATATCCATAGTTATCTTCATAGCTGCGAGTTACTTCTGACATCCCAGCCCTTCTTTTTGCTCATGAATCAATTGTTGCCTAAGGAGATATTGACAGAACGAATCAATAAATCAATAGTTACTTATCAGGGATGTATTCTGTACAACATCTTTTGTTTGGAGTGTCGATGCTAGATTCATAAGATATGTTTTCTTTCCTTATGGACTTTACCATGTTGTTAGGACTATATGTCAGAGTAAACATGTGAAAGGGACAAGAAGCCTAAAAGATTGAAGCCTGATAAGTAAGAGTATATACCTGAAACCTTGAAAAGAAACCTTCCCCTGTATGCATGTGAGAATGAGTGTATGCTTGCATGTACCTATTTATTTACCTTGCATAAAATAGAGCAGGAAATTCTGGTGTCAGGTTTAGAGTAAAAATACATCACTTTTTTTTCCCCCTGCAGGGATCTGCAGTTTCTCTGACATTGTGGAAAAGTTTTTTTGTCCCTCCACCATACCCAGATTCCTGGCATCTAGAACACAAACACGGAATCTATGCTCCACCACTCTAATGCTCCCATCTTAAACTTGAGTTTAAATGGAGTGACAGAGAGATTCTGTTCATTGGTTTTGTACAGTAGTAGTGGCATTAGCCATAGCGGCCAGTGTCTAGCAGAGGTAGAGATGGTATTGGCGACAGTGTAGGCATCACCCTGGAGCCATGGCCATGGCATTAACCAGCTGTTTTTGTTTATGGGTTTTTTTCCCCCAGTATTTCTGGCTGCCTTTGCTTTCTGCTCATTTTGAGAACTGTGTTCTTCTGCTTCCTGTTAATTCTATGAACTACCCAATACATTCCTTTTGGGATTATGTTTGTCAGCGTCAGGCATTTGCAGTCATGGTCTCTAATTGTTAGAGAGGTTGGAACTGGGAGCAGACAACAGACAACAAAGCAAAAGTCAAGAAAATGGAAGGAATCTGGGATTGGTTCTCTGGTCCAGTGGAAGCTAAGGCACTGAAAATCCAGTTATGCAAGAATTGGAATCAACATGACATGTGGTAGTGAAAGAGCTATTAAGTTATTACCTTGGTCATCTGAAATGAAATTCATACTGAAGGCAAGCTTTTGGAAAAATAAGTTCTTGCTATCAAATGAAAATGAGAAGAAGAGGAATTTAAGAACTGTGTATGGTATATTGGCTTTTCTCTTACAGCAGTGGCAGAACCAAGCTTGTTTTGTTTTGATCCTGTTAGGTATCATAAAAAATGATTGCCACATATACAGCCTTGTGTCCAACAGGTATAAGCTGCCATTCTACAAGTGACACCACTGCACACATTCTTACCTGATATGCAACCTGGAGATTAGCTATATAAAAAAGGCAAATTGGAGTCACTGGAAATGATCACTTTTGTCACTTTAATGGTTTCTTCAACTCCAGAGCATATTTTTTCATGGATCCATAATGCCCAGTACAAATGTGCTACAGCTCTTATGACCTGTATATCCACTCTGTCTGGAGATCTGGCTCTGAGGCTAACATGTGTTATACTGCCTCAAAGTAGTTCCAGTCCAGAAGTCGACAGTTGTGTCAGGACAACTGGATCCTGGGAACTGGTAGCTGGATCAAGAACATCCTATCAGGTGTAGATAACTTCCTTCTAAGGCCTTTGAATTAAAACCTGTAATTAGAGTAGCAGTCTTATATGTTCTTATTTTCTTATATTTTCTTATTTCTTTTGTTGAATACTACATATTCTGTGTGTGTTAGTTCAATACTACATAATTAAATTGATGATGTAACCTTTTTGCCCTTTTCTCAATTCTCTTATTTCCTATAAACCCTTAGACTCCTTAATTATCCTTTCCCAAATGCTTGCAGCAATTTCCAATCTTTCCAACTCTTGGATTTGTCATCACAAGAATGTTATAGTGAGGTAATAAGCCTAATGTAGCCCTTCAGTAACAATCACATCTTATGTTTTGTATAATAGAAGAATAATTATCATTAACCCCAACATACCTACATGTCTTATCTGGACCTATGGTTAAATTATTTTCTCCTTGAACTATGTAGAAATGATTACATGATTTAACTTCACCCAGAGTATTAGTCTTCTGTAATAAGACCAACGAAGTCTTGACAATAATTTGTGACAGTTGCCGTAAAAAAAGTATCTGTGCCCTCTCATTTTGTACCCATGGGGCTATTCTTCTTATGAAATCAGATGCCCTCTTGTGCTCATCATGTATAAATTAGACCTATGCTTTACCTATGGCCACCTGGCCCTTTTAAAATGCAAACTTCCAGGTTGCTTGTATTTAATTAAGGTAAAGCTGTGTTCAATTATTAGAAGGGGTCGGAGCCACTGGATTTCACTGGTATATACAAAATTCTACCTTAGCTAGAAGTTTCCACATAAACAGTGTGTTCTGCAATTTATTCCTGACATAGCCCAGATAAGAAATAAAATGACATGAGTGTTAGAGATCTAATGGACCAGCACACATTAATCCATTAAAATAGTTCTAGGCAATAGACTTTCCCTCAACCATTTACTGGCCATCAAAGGTAAAGTCTATGCAATTAATAAAATATCTTGTTTCATCTGGGGAAGCAATTCAGGAAAAGTAAAACAATCATTAATCAATTGAGATAAAAAGTCACCTGGTTATCTAAGGTCAGCCAAACTGATCCTTGAGACTATTCTTTTGGTTAGGCCTGGGCCAATAAGAAAGCTTGAAACAAAATAAGTTTTAACCATTTCTTACAAGAATGTGATGTTCTTCATATTTCTTGCTTCTTTCTAATGTCTGATTTGCAGATACTTCAAGATACTACATAGCCATTTTTCTGAGCTGACATCAGCAAATGATACCAGTCCAACTTAGTTTCTCTGAAAGCTGAGATTGACCAGGAGTTTGAGGATCACAATGGCAGAGACGGACGCTGCAGCTCTAGCTTAAGATGAAGTCACCCACCTAAGGGCCATACTATCCTTGCACCTAGAGACCACAAGATTCTCAGAAAACCCACAAATAACTATGCTTCTCTGCCCTGTAACTCTTCTGGTGTGCTTAGAGGAAAACCAACCTCCTTGGTAACTTGCCCTTAGATAAAATAAAATAAGGTGCTCTGTTTCATAATCTGCCTATGGATTTGCCTTTTCAGAATCCACCTTTCAGAGAGACAAGCTATGCATGATTGAGCTCTTTTTCATGCAAGTAAATTTCAGCTGAGTTCTAGCTGAACTCAGCTATGAGCCATATTTTGGCAACCACTAATTGAGTGTGGTAACTTTGCTCTGCAAAGTGTTTTATGTGTTTTAAATGCATTCAGTTGGTTAATCCTCACAATGATTCTTTGAAACTAAGTACTCTTTTATGGCTGTTTTCAATATGAGGAAATAGACTTAGTATAGGCAAGTAATCTGCCCATGCTTAATTAGCTACTAAGTGAGGGAGCCGTGACCTCAACCCAAGCACTTTGCCTCTAGAGCTCAGGGCTTTATTTCTTTCTTTTAATTAAAGAAAAATATACACAAAAATGTGGATACATAATAAGTGTACAGCTCAATGATTTTTTACAAAGTGAACGCACATAGGTAACCAACATTCAGTTTGAGAAAGATAATGTTATCCGCACCCCAAAAGTAGCCCTAGTGCTCTCTTTAAGTCCATACACTCCCTACCAAAGCTTAAACTCTCTCCTGACATGGTTATCCACTATAACGACTTCTACCAGTATATTACCTTAGCAGTGCTATACTCTTTGATAGGAGCACATTGTATGATAGCATGTGCTCTCTTGTGTTTGGCTCTTTTAAATTGTTCAATATTTTATTTGTGATATTCATTTATAGTTCCCATGTAGATAAATATTATTTATTCTCACTGGTGAGTAATTTCATTAAGTAAATATATGACAACTTTCTCATTTATTCTACTATTGATGGGTATTTGAATAGATTCCTCTTTGGGCCTAGTAAATATATGAACTCCTTTCTTCTGCATATACACTTAGGGGAATTGCTACATCATAGATCTGTGTATACTTCCCTATAGCAGATTCTATTAAACAGTTTCCCAAAGAGCATAAACCACTTCCATTCTCATAAGTAGTAGATAAAAGTTCCAGTTGCTCCATGTCCTTGTCCCATTTGATACTGAATGTCTTTTTCATTGTGGCTGTTTTGGTGTATGCATAGTTTTATCACATTGTGGTTTTAATAGATATTTTTGTGATGGCTATTTAATGAAAGAAGCTTTTCATATATTGATCAGCCACTTAATACCCTCTGTTTTTAAGGTTCTATTCAAGTCTTTTGCTTTTATCCTTATTTGGCAGTCTGTCTTTTTTTCATAAATTTGTTGGGGTTATTTATATACTATTCTAGAAGTGACTCACTGACAAACATAAGTATGGAGAATAACTTCTACCAGTTTTGAGCTGTATTTTTATTCTCTTAATGGCATCTTTTGATGGATTCAAGTCCTTAATTTAAAAGCAAATTTATCTTTAGTCTCTGTGTTTACAGTTGGGTCCTTTTGCGTCTTGTTTATGAAATCATTGCCAATGCCAGGGTCAAAAGGATGTTCTTCTGTTTTTCTCTAAAAGCTTTGCTGTGTTTTCTTTCACATTTAGATCTGCAATCCATCTGGAATTGTGTTTGTTTATGATATAAAATGGGGGCCAAGGAACCCTTTTTAAAATACATATGGATAACAAACTGACCCAGCATTGCTTATTGAAAAGGTCGTTTTTTCCTCCTGCACTCCTGAAAATCAGCTGTTTGTATGTGTGGACTGATTTCTGGACTCTGTTCTCCACCATCTGTCATTTTGTCTTCCCTTGAACCTATATGGAACTTGCTTAATGATTAGAGCTTGATCATCTCTTGACATGTCTTAATATAAGTCTCCCAACTTTGTAGCTAGCTGCACATCACTTTGGCTCTCCCAGCCCTGTTCCTTTCCATGTTTACTTCAGAAAGAGTTGACGAATATGTAGTAAGACTGTATTGAAACTATAGACTATTTGGGGAAGAATTAAAATTTTTACCATATTGAGACTTCCAATTTATGAATATATCATACTCTCTGTTTAAGTCATTTAAATTTTTTCTCAGTAATATTTTGATTTTTCAGATTAAGTGTCTTTAGTAATTGTCCATTTTTAGGTGTTAATTCTATCTAGTATGTTTGGAGGAATTACCCAATGAAGCCAAATACGCCTGGATGTTTTATGTGAGGAAGTAATAGTATCAATTTCTTTCTAACTCCTGAAATTATTCAGATTTTTTTTCAGTTTTGGTAAGCCATTTCTTAAAGAATTTTTTTAAAAATTAAGGACAAATTGTCTTATTTACTGGTGCTCATCATATGTTACTAATAACTTTTTAGTGTCTTGTACTATCTGTAGTGTGCTCCATCTTAACCCTGATATTACCTATTTTTCATACTATAGTGTTATCAATTTATTTTCTTTTGTAAAGACTTTTGTTTTGTTGAAGTTTCTATGATACATCTAAAATTCTTAAAATTTTATTCTTTTTATTCTTCGTAATTTACTTTTATCTATTTACTTAAAATTTATTTACTATTTTTGTTGTCGTGTCTTGAGATGGAAGCTAAACAATTTATTTCAGTCTCCTTATCTAATATGTACATGTCAGGGATAGATATTTCCTAAGAATTGCTTTAGCTGAATTTTTCATAGGATATACTACTCATTTAAAAATATTCTTACTTTTATTTTGTTTAACATTAACTTATGTGTTAACATAAAATTTATTGTTTAATGTTTTAGTTAATGTTCAGAACATTTGGGTTTGCTAATTATTTAGTTATAGCTTACCCTCAAAATTTCTAGAAATATACCCTGAATTATCTCAAATTTTGGGGAAAAAATCTTGAGGCTTTATTTAGGACCAAATTTATGGTTCATTTTTTAAATGTTTCACATGCTCTTGAAAAGAAGATGATTTCAATCACATATATAAAATTAAGTCAACTTTTTACATTTTCTGATCCTTGTTCATTATTCATCTTCTATTTCCTTACTCATTTTATATCTGTTCTGTCAGCTAGTAAAATTGTGTTATAGCTTTTCACTATTTTTGTAGATTCATCTACCTATCTTTTTGGCATTGTAGTCTCCATTTATATACGTAGAAGTCCAGGCATTAGATATATTCAAATTAGGCTTATGCCATGTTTCAAATGTCCATTTTTACCTCCAATAGCTATGAAATATCCTTTCTTATTTTTATTATTTATTCTTGCCTTAAACATCTACTTTTAGCTAGTCCAGTATAAGTGCGATAGCTCTATAACCACAGGAACAAAGTCTGATTTGACTTAGCATCATTATCTCTAGCCATATTGTAGTACCTGGTACATGGACAAATATAAAAAATATTTGTAAAAGGGAGGAGAGTGTGAAGGAGTCCCTGCAATCCAGATCTGTGATCTTGTATTGGTCAGGATTCTCCAGAGAAACAGAACCAATAGTGTGTAATAGGATGTGTGTGCATGCACCTATATATGTGTATACATGTAAATATATGTATCTGACATATAAATATGTATGATAATTACTCTAACATGTGTATATAAATGTACCATATATGTATCTGTATATAGATATATTGAGAGAGAGAGAGAGAGAGAGAGAGAAATAGAGAGAGACAGAGAGAGAGGGAGAGAGACAGAGATGTATTTTAAAGAACTAGTCTGCATTTTGCATATAGTTTCATTTTCTCCAGAAAGGTCAGTCTTTTTTCTATTAATGCTTTCAACTGATTGGATAATGTCCATGCATTTTAGGGAGGATAATCTGTTTCACTCAAAGCCTACTGATTCAAATGCTACTCTCATTCTTAAAATATGCCAAAATATCTACAAATATCTGAGTACTGTCGTTTAGCCAAGTTGACAAGTAAAATTGACCAGCACAGATCTGTTGATAGCTGTGATGGTCAGTGTGTTCTCCTTGGGTTTCTAGTCACCATGGAGGTCAAGAGATAGCAAGGTCCTGGCGGGGTAGGAGGTAATACTTCAAAATTCTTCATTTGCCTTAATTATCATTCAGTCATGAAATTATTTTCACTCCTCAGTTTCTCACAAGAGATGAAATATTACACCTACCAAGGTTAATGTATATATAAAGCTTATTTAGAAGATGAAATATTTGCCCTTAACAGTACAATTTTATCAATGGTGCATCTTCCAATTTTCACAAACTTGTCTGGTTGCCTCCCATCCCTTTTTGCATATGGAGAAAGTACTCCACTGGATATTCAAGGAAGAGAAAGAATTCCAACAATTAGAGCTATAATATCTTCTTTTACCCAGAAATATCTGTGGAAAGCAAATATAAAAATTACCCTCACTCTATTTCAAAGCGCTGTTTCAAGGGACCACCTTAAAAACTTGTCAATTCTTTTCAATGAAGAGTATCAACAAAGACTTGAGTCACCTTCTCCTCCCATGCAATTAGTGTGCTGCTAAGTGTGTAACAGGGTGAAATGGTACATTTTTTTTTAAACTTGAAGGTTGTCCTCAAAATAAGCAACCATATTCAAGGTGCCCATAATATTTAAACATTGTCATAAAAATTTCTTTAAAATTAATCAAAAGATGAATTAGTTTTACACAGCTTTCATTCAGTAGATACTAATCACTTTCTTCAACTTTTATTTGTTGAAAACTCTCAGGAAATTGACTTAGCAATTAACCACTTTCTGTTTTACATTAACAAGGGTTACTAAATTATTAGAATGTCCTATCTATGGTTTTCTTTTTCTTTAGGCCCAGATCAAAACTGACCTCTGGCCATTCCTAACTAATGACTACCCCCTTCAATGCACATTCACACACCTAACTTAGATCACTCTATGTCCTCTGAACATTTAAGTTTGTTTATATGTTTCTTTTGAGTACATTTATGTCTTTTTCACATGTGTTGGTTCTCTTAAGGCTCAGTTGTAAATTAAGTACTTTTCAAAGTTCTGTTAACTTTTTAAATACCCTAAGGCTGTATTTAAGACACCAAAGTAGTAACATACCGAATAGCTCCCTAGTGGTTTTAAACAGTAATGCAGTGTCAAAAGAAGCCTAATTTATTATCACGGAGTAATTTAAGCATAGGAAAAATCTATTATATCAGAAATTTTTACAGCCATAAATCAAAATTTCAAAGTCTTTAGTTGTTTGTGTGCTTTCTCAAATTGCATGATGATTGATCTTCACACTTGGACACACAGTTCCTCAATAGTGGTACTAAAAGAACATTGGACTCACCTTATTGTTTGGAATTAAGCTGGCCTATACATTATAGGATGTCTAGTAGCATCTCTGGCCTTTACCCAGTAGATGCCAATAGTACCCCTGCTTCCAGTTGTGACAACTAAATATATCTCCAGACATTGCCACATGTCCCATGGAGGTCAAGGGGGCAAAATTGACTCCTGGTGAGAACCACTGACATACCTATTGCAGCTCTATGTTAAAGAAACTAACAATTAACTGTTTACAGAAAAGTTCTCATGAAAAGTCAATGCCATTAGCATTAATTAAGTCAAACTTCTTGGCACTTTACAATTACCTGTTATAAAGTCTTGAGTCATTCAAGGATACCAATTTGAATAACCCATGTGCTTATTGGTTTAATATTATTAATATGGCCAAAGCAGCAACTTCAGCTAATCCAAAATCTGTCAGACACTGCTCCAATACAGCTTAAAGATGTGTGCTGAAGGCTTGGCAGTATGTAAGAAGTTTGAGATAAAAGAATTATTATTCATAGTGTCTTCTGGAAAATTCTCTATGACCTCCATGGGTAAAGGCCACTCAACTCATTGCCAAATGATGTTTCACAGAAAGATTTAAATTTTAATTCTACTGGAAACATTTTTAAATGCTAACTTCATCAAGAATTCCTGGAATGACCACTGTCACTAATGACTTACTCTTTGTCTATACCTGAATTTCATGGTGCATACCCAGAGGAGGACTTTTTTTTCCTTTCAACTCTCTTTAAATTTTCCATTTATTTGGCAGTTGTGTGTACTGTTTAAATATTTGTTGCTACCCCCTTCTGTTTTTTTTCCTTAGTTCATTTAACAAACATTTATGGACTCTTTTCTATGTAGCGTGGTAACTCCATTTGTCATTAAGTACATTGTCATATAAATGCTTAGTTAATAAAATAAAGCCAAATCCTTCATGCCATGGGTTTCTACATGTGTCTTGGAAGCTAACAAATCTCAAACAATGAAAATGAAAAGCATTTTCTATGTTTTAAGGAATTGTCACATACAGCTATGATGGGTAGAAGTAGGTTAAAATTATAATCCCAAAGAATATTTTTGCCATGATCATTTGATTATAACAAATTATTGGGTTATTTGTCTAGTGTTACATAAAAAGGTCCTTGTTTTATCAGTTCAGCTTTCCCTGATGTTTAATTCATATTTCAATATTTTATTCTAGAAAATAATTAAGGCAGGTTTTCATAATACACAAATTATAGTTGACAAATGTAGCTGTGTATTCTTCTTTATTAGAAAAGATTTTGAGAGTATGACTGCAAAGACTGAACAGCACTTGAGGAATGTTTTTTTTACAGGCCTTTAGGAAAACCATGAGAATTCATTTGCTCATTTGCTTTAAGACTACCATTTTGTTTTGTTACTCCTATTCTTCTTGCCCTATTTAGGTGAATTTTCACATGTAGCCCCATGAAAAGGGCTTAGAAAAATGCTTTTCTGTGGTATTCCAATCCAGTGCACCTAAGCTTTGGCCACCATCACATGTCAGCTCTGCTAATAGCTCACTTGTCCACTTTCAGTCCCTTCTGTCTCTCCCAGAGCTCCCAGCACCACATCTCTGTCTGCTGTGTTCTTTGCACCTCCTTCTTCAGCCATTATTTCCTTACTGTTCCAACTCTGCTCTTCACTCTCAAGTTTCTCATGCATCAGGTTTACATGGATATGTGTTTTTGAACAATTGACCTTCTCCAATTCAACTCTATTCCACACTGCTTGTAGACAACTCTTCCTGACTGAAATAAAAAGCAGCATGAAGAATAGAGAGAGATGGGGGTTGTTCACCACCTCCAAAATGACTCCAAACTAAATTCTGAGCCATAGTCTGCCTTCTGGACTAATCAGATAGACACTTGAAGAGAGTGGATGTTCATGGTCTACAACCCCTCCATGAGGTGGGGAGATTTGAGGGTGATAAGGAGAAGAAAGGAAGTCAGCTCCTTACAAACCTATCATTTCAATCTGTTGAATACTGTGTTTCTTGTATTATATTGTTATACTCTTGATCCATCATAGTGTCATTATATTCTACATATCTCTTCCTTCTGATCTAAGAGAGGTAAGTCAAGCAAATAAATTATTCTTCAGCCAGGAATGTCCCCTTAAGGTTCCTGTTTTTGAAGAAAGCCTGAGGAGTCCTCTTTTAAATGTTCTTGGGGAGTATTAAATGGCTTTTCCTTCCTGTTAGATCCATTTCTTCACCCAGTAGAGTATGTAACCAGATGTGCCTGTCACATATGGATGGGGACAATTTGTAACCAAGAAAGAAAAAGGAGAATAAGGCACAGAAAACAGTTCCCCTCTTAATTGGCACTCATGCAGGTCTTGTCTAGATACCTTAAAAGTAATAGTTTCCCTTCTCAAAATCTCGAAGGCTATTGTGGTTGACCATGAGGTCAGGGGAAGGGCTAATTGCAAGAGCAGCTGTCATCAACCCAAAGAGTAAGCTGAAAAATCAAGTACAGAGACCCACTGACTCTTCAAACATTTCTTGGGTCACTCAGAGGTGTCTTGCCACTCAGTGTTAAGTAGAATAGTAATAGGTTAACCATCGACATATTTAGATATGTTTTCCTTCTCATACTGAACAACATGGATGGTCACTTATGATGGATTTTCATATTATTTTAGATATATCTAACATTATTACTGTCTACTAGCAAATTATGACTAAATTCAATAGCCAGCACCATAAAAACAAAATCAATTTTAAACTGCTTCAGCTGCCAAATCAAGGATTTCACCTTGATTATAACCAAGAATCTCTATTATTTCAACATAATCTTTGCAATGGATACCTGTAGCAACATAATAGCTGTATTTATTCTCTATATGTAAATAAATACCACATACTCTTTATCTTAAATCACGTAGGAGACACTGTAAGTTTTAAATCATTAATTACTAGTTATTGAAATTATAAATCTGAAACCTATGCAGAAAATAGTAACATAAGGAAGAAATAGAATATATGATGCTTGTAGCTGTGAAAATATGTATTTACTTGGATGATGATGAAAAACACTTTGAAAAATAAATATTTGGTATTTTAGTGTTTAGAAATTCTTAGATTTTGATGTCAGAATTTTATTTAATATGATTAGTGCAGCATGATTTCCTTTAGAACAATTAAAAGGTGGCTTCCAGAAATGTTGGAGTTGAAAGGAGATCTGGGTATATTGACAAGTACATTATATTAAAAACACTCTCCTTATTCAGTTCAATTCCAAAGATGAACAACATAATTATCTATTGTAAAACAGCATTCATAAAGGTCACATCTGGTTCTAACTACCACTGTACTTATCCTACTCATACTGGTATGTGTGTGCCGGAAAAATGGACAGTCACAAGTGTGTATATTGCATTTCAATTGTTTTTCAGTTGTTTTTATGTGTGTTCCACTGTGAATGAGGTAGTGTATCCCTTAAGGCCAGTAAAATCTCTCCAGCAATGAGAAATAAGGCCCTTGAGAAGAATGAGCGTCGCATGGCAAATAGTTATCCTGTTAGCATGTCTGGTATAAATGCATAGTAATAAGAAAGAGCCTATACTTTCACACTGACCCCTTCAGTCCTATGGCTCAGTGTTACCAGAGGGTAGAAAGTGCTATGTTCCATAATAGTTTGCTACTCATAGCTCTCCCAGACCACATATAGAATTTTCCTTGATAGTGTTAACAGATATTAATCCTCAGTTAATTAAAACCAGACATCCATTCCTAAAACATCTGGCTTAAAAATAATGTTATAATTGACACAAATGAAAAAAAATCACCACCAAACAGTTCATTATTATCAAAAATAATATTAATACTATTAGTACTCAGTAAGCATTTGCTCTGGTATCTTAAATTTGATTTTACTCTGATAGCTTCAGATTTATGACCCTTCAGCTTCTTCCTGTGTTCAATGCCCCTTCAAACCCCCACTCTCAGCTGAGTGCGTTGCTTTTCACTCTCTTTTATTTTTGACTAAGGCCCCCTCATTCTGATCTTCAGCTTCATGGTACTGGTTTGGCCTCTACTCAAACATGAGTAGGGTCTTCCAACAGCTGTGCCACTATGGGTGATGATACTAGGAAAGTAAGTAGTTTGTAAATGGCAGAAGATGAACCCAGAACTTCAGCACTTTATCCCCAGCCCCTGCATTACTCACTCTGACTCTTGCTTTACTTTCCATCCACTTCCTTGCTCTAAATGATTGTTTCTTTTGTATCATCATCTTCCACTCTCATTCTATTAACAGTGCATTACTGTTGAATAAAAGGATCTTTCTGCATTCTGCCTGCCCAAGGAAGCTGTAGACAGAGGTCACAGGAGGATAGATCATAGGTGATCAGATGACCAGACCATTGTCTTCGGTAGAATAGTTTCCCAGGACCTGAATAAGACGCTGGTATTTAGAGAGTGGATATGAGATCATGAAGAGGTTGCTCAGAGCATTAATATGTGTATTTTATTTGCAAAAAACAGCATTAAACATTGAATTAATAGATAGCACATGATTTTCAAAAAATCTGCAAAGAACTTGTTTCTCGAAAGCACCAGGATTACCTGGATAGATGATAGAAACCCGGCTTTTTCCAGGGCACCCTCTTGGATGCTGGGTACCACCTCTTCCTCTTCTTTTCATGGGGGTCTCTACTTTTCATCCTAATGCACTTGTCTGTTTTTTTTCTCTCTAGCGTTTTCACATTCTCCTCCACTTTTTGAAAACAACAGGATATTTTTAATCATTGTAAAAAAAATAAACATTCTATGTAGAATATCATCTGTCATTACTGTAGAATTGAGATTTCCTCTTCACTTTCACTAGCTAGACAGAGCTGAATATCAGCCCATGCCTAAAAAGCACAGAAGGTTCTCAGAGGTCATAAATCTATGGTGCTCTTCTCGGCCACAGTTGTTTTCTGGAATTATTGTGAGGTAGAGGGCCAGCTCCAATTGGGTCACAGTTTTTAACTATGTTAGATTAAAGAAGATTTTAACTCCGAGTTGTCCTCATTGAGACTCCAGCAATTCCCCAGTTACAGATTTTCTTTCCTGCCCATTTCCCATAGCTGGTCCCACTCTTCATGATTCTCTGCCCAGGAAGCTGTTGTGCCTCCTGTACTTCCCCTTCCGTCTCCCCCATCCTGAGGGCAACAGTTTTCCCTATGTTTTTCCCACTCTTTTGGATCTAAAAGGAGTTGTTGATTCTTTAGTCTGTTCAGCATTTACTTGTTGTTAGGACCCAGTGGCAACATACAAGCTCTATACATGCAGACCCTGACACAGGAAGACTGCAGTTGCTTTCTCTGTAATTACATCAATCATCTTTAGGTAAAATGGACAATAGTCTCATCATTTTTATTCTTATTTTTGGCAATCCTTTCTTCCATTAAATTCACACTTCCAATGTAAGCATTTCTCTTCTTTGTAATTATATTTGAGGTAAAAATGAACTTCATCTTTAAATATACCTTTGTAAACCACTGCATTTCTTTATGTTTCTCTTTTTCAGTGGGAAAATAATAGAATTTTCTGTATTTTTTAAATCTACTAAATGCAGCAGACCTTAAAACAAAGCATTTCATGACATCAACTAATGAGCAAATATGTTACAATAATTACTAGATGTATAACAAATGGACACTGTCCTTAAATATACAGACTTCATAAGCTCTCATAGCTCATGTTGTTTAGTGTAACTCGAGGCACAGTTATTAACATAGTGGGATATTTGGTTAGCATTAAACATTTGTTTTACATATAATGACCTCAAAATGCCCAAAATGGAACTAACACTTTACAACTCCTTTACATGATGTTATATTTACAAAAGGATATCACGCATATTTAAATATTTATAGACTTTAAATTAGTGTTTATATCTTCAGAACATTGAAATAGAGAAATTTTCAGTAAACATACTCTTGTATGCCATTGGAAAACTCCTCACAGTCCCGAAGAGAACATATACATCTTCATCTTTAAACCATTCTAAGTGCAAATGTTAGCTTTGCTCGCATGAAGGTTGTGACTTCCCCTGAAAGAGGAGTTTTATTTTTCTTTCTAGAGTAATTCTTTCCTGGAACCTGGGGGTTAAGGAGACTCATTTTGGTCTCAGTCGTGTGAAAACTCACGATGTGACAAATCATCACATGGGGAAATGGATGGGGCCTCAGTTTCTTTCCCAGTAGATCACGGAGAATGGTCTAGATGATTTCTGTAAACTTCTGGAAAGTCAATTGATTTTTTACTGGATTTTGTCTGCCACAGCAGTTGTATTCATGGGTGCCTCTTTTCTTCACTTGCAGCATATTTTTGGAAGAGATTCTTCACAGATAACAAGATGGTTTGCTGTAGCTGTTACAACCATTTACTCTTAACTCAAATGCTTTTTTTTAAAAATACATTTACCACATGACTCAGTACTCCAATTCCTGGTTATTTACCTGAGAGAAATGAGAACTTATGTTTACATAATAACATGTAGTGAGTGCCTATAGCAGTTTTATTCATAGTTGCTAAAAATTGGGGGGAAAACAAATGTCCTTCCACTGGTGAGTAGATGTGCTAACTTGAGTCCATATAATGAAAAACTAAAAACAACTGTGATATATTCAATAACTTGGATGAATCTCAAAAACAGTATACTGAGTGAAAGAACCCAGTCTCCAAAGATTACTTACCTTAGGATTGCACTTAGACAGTCTCAAAAGAAGAAAACCAAAGTGATGGAGAACAGATCAGTGGTTGCCAATGGTCAGGGCATGGGGGAATGTTAGACTCTAAAGGGAGCACACCATGGAGCCTGGGGTGACGGAACCATTCTATGCCCTGATTATAGTGAGTGCCACATGAGTTTTTACTTGTATTAAAACTCGTAGAACTGTCCAACAAAATAGTCAGTTTCACTGTGCATTTATTTAAAAATTAAATTAAATCAAGCAAGGTATAAATGAATAATGATATTAAGAAAAATCAGCAGACCATTGATTCAGAAATAACCTCAAGACTGGAAAATGCAATGGTTGAGATCTGCTTTATAGTCAGTCATAGAATCTTTTTAACAGTTTTGTGACATTGGGAAAGATACTTAACTAAGCTAAGACTCATGACCTCATACAGCAAGTGTAGATGGTAATAATTTTCACCTCAAAGAACTGTTATAAGGGTAAAGGCTGATGCATACCACTTAACTATTAATGTCTTTAGTAACACTGCAGTATTATGGTAGAAATTGTTGTATACATTTCTCTATTTAGTGTTTTTCTAATATGGAAAATCTGGCTATTACCCTCCTCCCAAAAAACACACACAGATGTATAACCACCACCATCCACCCCATCATCAATGTCATACAAGACACACTGGGGCAGCACTAGAAACTCCAATCTCCGGAGAAATAAAATGTTAACTACTGCTAAACAACATATTGAGAACTCCTGTCTTAAGCACACTGCCAACAGTCCTGCTATATTTTGTAAGTGGAAAAAAAAGAAAAGGATCAGCTGCTGAAGCTGGGACTATTTATAAATCCAAATCTTCACTCCCGAAAGAAAGACATTCGGGTCTTTGTCCTTGACTTGCCCCTTTTCCCTTCGCAATCACTCCCTTAACACTCTCATCTAATATGTCAGTTTCAGTGATTGCATCTAGGCAGCAGATGACTCTTGAATCTGTATTTACCATCTCAGTCTTTTCTGGGTTTCAAGATTGGATTTCTAACTCCTGTTGGAGTTAGATTATCAGAATGGTGATCTCTAAGGCATTATCTGAGGCTAACCTCATTCATTTTCTCTTGCAAAGCTTGCCTTTTTCCAATTTCCCAATTTTACTAATGATGCCACCAGTTTCTCTGGGAACTTTCCCTGAATGCCGGGTGCCATGCTTTCTTTTCTTTGGTCAGGACCATGAAGCGAGCCTTTGCCTTAGTACCTCTAATTCAAATTATAGCAATGGTCTCCTCAACAATGTGCCATACAGTCAACTGCCATATTATTTCTAAATATAGTCCTTGTATAACTTCTCTGTTTGCTAAGTAGATACAGAACACTTTCACTCATTACCTAAGGAAAGAAGGCTAAACAAGTTGGCCTAACATAAATTTCAACTTTATTCCTCACTATGTCCCTTTAGCCAAGCAAGTGCCTTCATATGCTGATTTTATACTTCCTTAGTTTTGTGCCTTTGTTAATATTATTTGTTTATAATATATTTGTTAGCATATTTCTTTTATCTGGAATGGCCTTCATCTCCACATCATATGTTTCATTCTAGATTGAAAGCCTTATTGTGCTCTTCATATTGGGGCACAACATGGCTCCATTTTGACTCCTTTGAGTGGACATAGCACATTTGTTATTGCCCTTGTATAAAATGTATTACTTTCTGCCGTTTAAGAGTATTTATGAAGATATATTATATCCAGCGAGGGTAAAACCACCACTGAAGCTGAAGTGCTGAAGTGACTCCACTTGCCCCCTGCGCAGATGTTCAATATGTATTTTTCTACTGAAGAAAAATGAATGAGCATTATTTTGCCCAGACTAATGAGGCCACTTTTCCCTCAGTCTCCCCTGTAGCCCCGTTAAGACCCTTGTGATACCCTTCCTTGCTACCAGTGACTGGAATGATCCCAGCTGATTTGATTGGCAGATAAACAGCACTCCTGACACTTATTCTTTGAAAAGAAATTCAAAGCTATCCCCGCATAGGGCTTCAGTTTAGCCCCCATCACGGACTATCTTTTACTGTTTCACCATGTTCCACTCGCTGACTCGGAGCTGAGAGTTGGGGAGTTTGTAATTACAATGTTTTCAGTGCATAGTAATCTCACCCGCAAAAATATGTTTTTGCCCTTGGGAAGAGTGCTGTTGCTATAACATGAAGGGAGGCCAAAGAAGAATTAATCACTAAAGTGTTTCTGGAATCAACTTGGCTGTATAAAGCGGATACCATGTCTTCGGGTCCTAGAACATGGGTTCCCATTCCTAGAACGGGTCGGTTCCTAAGACAGTGAGGTCTTAGATGTTCTGTTACTAGGAGGGCTTAGAGTGAGAAAATGCAACAATTAATATATGTTAGATCTGAAGGTTCCCAGAATTCTGTAAATCAATAAATTATTTTTGCAGCGTTTGTTTTGGTACCCAAAGCAGATTTTATATTTTTTAAAAGACGCTCAGCTTCATTTTCAGTGTTCCTTATGTATAGGTACAGCTAAATTCCTAGATTTGAACGTTACTGCTTCACCTCCTCAACTCCTAAATGGAGGCCCAAAAAACTAGGAAAAAATTTTAAAAAATCAAGTTTACGTAGATTTTAGGTCAGAGTAAGGGCCTGCTCCTTTGCTGAACCACAAATACAGTAACTTAGTCATTTATTCATACACCTTAAAGGCCCTGCACTGCTGAGCACAATGTTAAATTCAGTGTTTTTAACACCAGTTTGGCCACTGGGCAGCAGTAAAAATTCTCAGCTATAATACTCAAGTTAGGTTTAATTTACATTGTGAGAATTACGCTCTTTAAATCCTTTTCTACCAAAAATTTATCTAAGCTTCAGGGACACTCAGCCCCTCAAAAGCCTATGAAAGAACTTAACGGCGCAGTGAGCCAACTTGTCCACGGGAAACCGGGGAGGAAGGAGTCATTGTTGCCCACTGGTGAGTAATGACGTTCACGGAGTGAGGCGAGGGTCTCAAGGCAATATCCACCCCACCCACAAAGACCCCCGAGACTTGGCAGCCGCCTCCTCTCCTCTCCCTCGTTTCACCATCAGCCCACTGCGGCCCCATGGTCTGTGGGAGTCATTTCACCCTCCGAGGGAACAGTGACACCTTGGAGCCATGTTAATGTCATATTCCTCCTTTAATGAGTGCCACACACATGACTTAAATATGCGTGGCGCTAGCAGTGAGTAATTGAGTCTTGTGGGAAGAAAAGCTCCGTGGAGGTAAAAAGAGCTGGCACAGAACAGCGCTTCCCGGGTGCAGTGGTGTTTCCTCTGAGTGGCAGTGCGGTGTGGCCGCCTGGGGTCACACCGCAACCTCCTCCGCCCTTGTCTAGGTTGTATCCTGTGCTAACTGGCTAACCTTACAGGTGTCGCTCTTGCTGTCCCGTCTCAATTGTCTCACCTCCAAAAGGGAAGCATTATTTTCTGCTCATCTCACAGGACAAACTGGCAATTAGGATAAAAAAAAAATAAAGTATCACTCAGAGTTAGCTTTCAATGCTTCCCTCTTCTTTTTAACGTTTTGGTTTAAAGTCCCTTTACTCAACACCTGGCCTAAATATGCCACACAGGGAGCACCTGACTTTGAACTTGCATCATCCTAACAGATGTTTTTCTTGGAATTCAGCCATCGATAAAACTTAATTCCTTTCAACAAGCCTTTATTGAGCAACTACAATGTGCTGAGTACCTATTCAATCATTAAAATGTGGGCTGTCTAAAAGCAGCATTTTATTTTTCTCAGTGGGGAATTCCATAAAATCTGCAAAACGTTTCCAGCATTAGGAGTGAATATAAAGGAAGCTTTGCTAAGAGGCATCTTTTCACAGCAGAAATATTAAAAGAGCACTTGGATCCGAGTGCCACTTTGCACGGAGCTCAGTCACTTTCGGGAGCCAAAGTGATTTCACTGAGACCAGAAGGGAGCACCAAGGTGGCTTCTAAAATATAGTTCTTCAAGGTCGCCAATATTTTACCCTCCTGGAGTAAATGTGTATATGTCTGACACTGGAATGAACACATTGGTAGGGATGCAGCCAAACTTCAGGGTGTAGCTGGAAGGGGCGGCAGAGAGAAAAGTTAACAGCAGGAATACTTCACCTTCCTGAACACAAATCTTCTGTCCACAATTGTGCCTTAACAGCTCTTTGCCAGGTACTCTGCTGAGATGGAGTTTCTTAAAATGGCGATTAAAATATTTTAGAGGAAGTGCTAGGGAAAATAACACAGTGTTTGGAAATAAAGCTGTGTCTGTTCCAGGCCTCTTGTGAATCGAATCACTGCTGCATGAGGTCGTCCGAAACTTAAAAAAAGTTAGCGATGACTGTTTCTGATAGAAAGTGCTTTTTCATGTGCACAAACGCCATGGTTAAGGATGTGGGTTTGGGAATCCGAACACCTGGATTTAACAACAATGACTACCATTTCCTAACCAGAAGAGTCTGTGCAAGTTACATAATTTCTCAGAGCCTTGGTTTTTCTCACCTATGAAATGGGGATAAGAATAGCACTCACCTCAGAGAGTACTTAAGCTATTCATTCAAAGGAGGTAATGCTTGTAAACAACTAAAAACAATGCTTGGCCTATGATAGGTGTTTAATAAACGTTAACTACTGTCATTTTATATAACTGTTTTAAGAAACTTAATTTCATTATCAGATACCTAACCATTTGGAAATCGAGTAGCATTTGCCAGACTTTATATTCCTTAGTCCAAGTACCCTGTAATGCACAGGTCAAACCACAGACCTATATTCAGTAAAACACATTGCCCCAAGAGCTATAGCAACATTTTTACCAGAGTCCTCTCATTACTCCTCTATTCCTTAATGGCATTCTCTCTTTTCACCCCTTCTCTCTCGCTCTCTCTCTCTCTCTGTTTCTCTTCCTCTCCCCTCTTTTTCTCCCTCTCTTCCTTCTTTCCTCCCTACTTTCTAAGCTGATCCTTTTGTTTTAGCTTATCTAGACAAGATATTTTCACAGTCACCAAATTTGTTTACAAATAGTTTTAGTCTGTTAATTTTAATAGGTTTAAAGTAATTATGCAAATGGTAAATTGTAAAATAACCACATGAAACTGCAAAAAATAATTGAATTTTAGTTATTATTAAATCTTATTTTTAAAGATGTTTTCTCTATGAAAGTAAAAGCTAGTGTCCATTTCCAGTTCTGAAAACTCTGAATCTTGTTCCAAGGTAAAAACTTTTTTCCCCCAGAAATACTTCTACATGTGTGCCTTTGCTATTATAGTTATAATTGTTCCCTTTCCCTGGAGATTACAGATTCATATTTACTTCTCTGTTGTTAATTAATAATAAGCCCTTTTATTTATATCATATGTATGAAGAGTAAGTATGAAAATTTGCATAACCAATTAATAGAAAATCGTAGACCCCCAAAATTCAGTTATTTGAAAAATTTCATCAGCCCCTTTAAAAATGTCAACACTTAACTTTGAAAAAGAAAGGTTATCATTATTTTTAAAACCATTTGTTTATTTTTTCTATAAAGTTACAAGGTTATGAGTTATTATAGCATTGGGAATTACATATTTGAAAGGTTCAGAAACAGAATAAGGATTTGAATTATTTTAAATTTCTACATAGGGTACTTTAAAAAAATAGTTTTGGAGACTTCTTACATATGTAAAAAATTATTTTAAATTTCTGCATAGGGTACTTTTAAAAAAATAGTTTTGGAGACTTCTTACATATGTAAATGTGTACGAACAGGAAAAAAATAGCAAAGTTCTAACATTTTGCATGGGAAAGGTGAGTGTTAGGTGCAATATGATACTGAAAGAAATCTTAAAAAACATCTTGACCTGGTAGAGTGCAGACATGATTTACAGGCTGTGAAACACAAATTGCCACTAAACCTCCTTCCTTTTCGGGCTCTGTTGAGTTAGAACAAGGAGTCTAAGCTCTCCACTTGGCCCCTGCCTCCTCAACACGCTCACTCTCTGACTTTACTAACATCACTCCCTTCCACCCCCTCATTTCCTTTTCTCACACTCCTTAAAAAGATTTAGAGCAAGACTGTAGCCATCCAAGTTTCAAAAGTCTGGGCTAGATTCATCTAGGATTGTGTATACAGGACTGTTATCTTTTCTAGAAGTCCCAGGAGGTTTTAAGTTTTTCCTTGGAGGCTCAATGAGTATATATATCCATGGCAGTATTTGTTGGAGTACCTTGAAAAATCAAGGTCTGGTAAGACATAATTCCATTAGTACACTTGGTTGTAGGCATCCTTCCAACCACTGTGTTCCCATACATATGGCAGAAGTAGAATCAAATGGAGAGGGTTAGGACTCCCCGAGAAAAAAGAAATCTAGTTTGTTTGTTTTTGATGTTCAAAGAGAATTAGATGACAAATAGGCAAGCCAGCCTTCTGAAGAAAGTATCTTTGAGTCAACATTTTATTTCTAAATATCGACTCTACAGAAAGAGTTGTAAATGCTGGTCTTTGGTCAATGAGCATTTGATAATGAGCTACTCTGTGCAAAGAATGAGCTGGAATGTAAGAAGAAGAGCAGGTGAAAGAACCAGAAGTGCCTTCAAGAAACTTAAATAGGGTGAGAAAGATATTTGTACATAGGTTGATCACCTCTGTGTCATCAGAGTACTTCACAGTGCCAAACAAAGTAGTTCACCCTGAAAGGATTGGTTGAATAAATAAATAAGTGAATGAATATAAGTAGGCATGGTATAATGATAACAAAGATGTAAAACTCAGTGACTGTGGAAATCAGAATAAGGAGATCATAAATTCTTTATGGAATGAGAGGTCACCAGAACATATCTAATGGTGGGGGAAGCTTTTAAGATGAACTTCCAAAAAGGGTTTCAATACCTATAAAAAGAGGAAGGAAGAGGTGCTTAGACAAAGGGACAGATATGAATAAAGGCAGAGAGGATATGAAAGGAAAAGCATGCTATTTAAAATAGAGCATAAAGTTGGTGGGGAGGAACCAAGCTGGATGGAGAGGTTGGGTCTTGATTGTGGAAGTCCTTGACTGAAGTATTAATGGATTTGGAAAGTTTACTGATGGCAATAGGAGCCAATAAATGCTACTGAGACATGGAGCAAGGGGACCAAGAAGGGGCATTATTTTCATCTAACTTAGGAAAAAAGGAGGTCCTTGAGGAAGAAGATATAAGAAGAAAACTTAGCACAGTGAATGATATGCCCTCATAACATTTTAACTGAGTATTGTGGGGAGAAGAATCATGAGAAGAGAAAGATATAAATTCTTGTGCAAGGTTTCTTGTCTCAGTGTATAGTAAGATTGTAATAAAAATCTTTTTTTACACCTTGCTGAGTTTTCTAAATATATATATGATCTATACATTTCCTTACAACAAGCATTTGAGGACATTACTATTACTAATATGTCCCTTTTAAATAATGAATCTAAATTCTGAGAGTTTTAATGACTTCCCAAAGATATAGCTGGGAAATTTGGGGAATTATATTTCAACCCCATTTAACTGAAGATCATGTGAGCTTGCCCCAGGAGATGATATAAGTAAGCTATGAAACTAATGATGGTGAAAAAGTTATGAGGAAGGCATTTATGTGATCAGTATTTTGTATACAGTGATTCGAGTTACCCATTATACATTGATATGAAGTTCTCCGGCATGTAATTAAAAATTCAGTGTAGAAAATTTTTAGAGACTGGAGTGCAGATTTCTGAGTCTTCTGCTTAAAAGGGTAAACACTGAATCTCTGAGTATTGTTAAAACTTATCAGGAAGAGAGTATGGCTTAAGGGAATTTGTGTGGATGCTTGCAATTAAAAAACCAACAAGTAAGAAGATACATAGAGAGAATAAAGAATAATCAGAAGTAGAAAGTGAAGCAAGAGAGTATAATGTCATATAAGGCAAGAGTCTCAAAGAGGAACCATATGCTTAATAGTGTCAAATGCTCCAGGAGGTCAAATACAATCAAAAGTCAAGTGGGGTTTCTGGATTTAACAAATAATAGATCACTGATGAGATTTGTGAGTGTTGTGTCTATGGAGTGATGGGACAGAAGTTGAGTTACAGTACAGTGGTACATAAATGGAAGCTGAATTGAAAAAAGTAAATGAGTACTACTCCTTAAAAATAAAAATTAAAAAATAATACTTGAAATATTCTTGAAAAATACATGAAGTATGCTGACACATTGCAACACAGATATACATAAAATAAATCTTAAAAATCTCCGTTCACCAACCACTCCATCCCACTTCCTTCCCCATGGTTACTGATTAATGATAGATTATAAAACTTTCAGAGTAGTTTAATGCATTCTCATGCCTATACATAATACATGAATGAATACCCACATATATATGTATATATATTTAAGTGTATGCATAAATACTCCGGCAAAGAGTTAATGCTCACTAAATATTCATGTGTTCTTCTATATTTTCCCTTTCTTTGTACTTAGGTTTGGGCCATGTAACAAGTGTTGGTTATTAGTTTCTTTCCAAGGCAATACAATTAAAAATCACTACAACTCCTCTCCTTTTCTCATGCCTCATAACCTGGAGTCTTGCCCAAGAAATTGAGTTTAAGGCATAAAGAAATGACCAAGAATCATTTGCTGCCAAGAGACAACAAGAGATATAAGGAACTCTGGGATAGTAGATTCAGAATCCAAAATCTAAATAATTTCCAGATATGTGATTTATTGTTGAGTAGATGAATTTCTCTGAAGAAGATGTTTGAAGAGTCTAGACCCAACAACTTTCAGGACAGAAGGATCAGTAGACATAGATCTTTTATCCACAAACTTTAAGTTACTTTGGAGAATACTCATAATGGAGCTACAACTCATAGCAAGTGGATGAGTATGGGTGATGTTGGCAGAGAGGTTTTAGAGACTGATGAAAGTGGACAAATTCTAAAATATTTGTTATGGACATCAAGTACTCAAGTCTGATGTTCATTTTTCTTCTTCTTTCTGTATACTTTCTTTTCTTTAGCCTATGAATGGAGCAAGCCCATTTGGGGATTAATTTGGAGTGAACACCTGAAACAACATGAAATAATCTTTCTTTTTAGAGAAGGCATGTTGTCCATATTAAAAGCAACAGCAGGAAGAACTAAGGGCAAGTGAGAAGCATAAGGTAATATGGCACCAGAAAACAGAGTGTGTGGTGGGTTCTCTGAGTACCTACGGATACTTTGAAAACAAAATTAAAAATAAGACAGCATTCGGTGTGTTCAGGGGGCTATAGCCATAGACACGTGAAACTAGACCACTTTTTTACACCACACACAATATTAAATTAAAAATGGATTAAAGATGTAAATATTACACCCCAAACCATAAAAATCCTAGAAGAAAACACAGGCAGGAAAATATCAGACATTGCTTATAGCCATATTTTATCTGATGCATCTCTCCAGGCAATGGAAACAAAAGGAAAAAAAAACCCAAAAAACCAAATGAGACTACATCAAACTAAAAAGTTTCTGCACAACAAACAAAATCATCAACAAAATAAAAAGACAACCCACAGAATGGGAGGACATATTTGCCAATACATCTGATAAAGGGTTAATGTCCAAAATTTATAAAGAACTTACAAAACTGCACACCAAAAAAACAAACAACCCAATTAAAAAATGGGCAGTGGACCTGAATAGACAATTCTCCAAAGAGGACACACAGATGGCCAATAGACATATGAAAGGATGCTCAACATCAATAATCATCAGAGAAATACAAATTAAAACCACAATGAGATACCATCTCACACCTGTTGGAATTGCTGTCATCAATAAAGCAACAAACAACAAGTGCTGGTGAGGATGTGGATGAAAGGCAAACTTTTTGCAGTTTTGGTGGGAATGCAGATTGGTGCAATTGCTGTGAAAAGCAGAATGGAGACACTTAGACACTTCAAAAAATTATAAATGGACCTATGTTTTGGCCCAGTGATCTCAATTCTGGGAATATATCTAAAGAACCCCCCCCCCAAAAAAACTAAATCAAAAGAGCATAAGCACTCTTATGTTCATTGCAGCATTATTTACAATTGCAAAGACCTGGAAGTAGCCCAAGTGTCTATCAGTAGATGAGTGGATAAAACAACTATGGGACATTTACACAATGGAATACCATTTGGTGGTAAAAAAGAAGAAAATCTTACCTTTGGCGACAACATGGATGGACCTGGAGAACATTATGCTAAGTGAAATAAGCTCGTCAGAGAAAGACAAATACTATATGATTCCACTTTTATGTGGAATCCAATGAACAAACTGAATTAACAGGCAAAATAGAGACAGACTCATACATAGAGAGCAGGATGGCAGCTACTGCGGGGGGTGGAGGACTTAGGGGTAGAGGGAAGGAGCAAAAGGAAAAAGTGCTCGTGGACATGGACAACAGAGTGGTGATTGCAGGGGGGAGGGGATATAAGGGAGCTAAATGGTAATGCAAAAAATATATCAAAATTTTTATAATTAAAAATAAAAAATTCTAAGGGAATTTCACTTCTTTGCTTTTTCTTTGGATTGTGGTTTTTGGGCTTTTTGTTTCTATAAAACTGATTTTGATAACACAGTGACTAGCATTTTTGCACAAGTAGAAGTAACATCAAATTGAGATCAGATTATGGAAGGGGTGCATTCTCACATTCTGGAGTTGAGCCATTAAAATTGGGTCATTCTTGAAAGGTAACTGAGGCTATTCTTGGCCTCAGGGTTGCATAAGAAATTTGTACATGTGCAAACAGGTAGCCAGACTGTTTTCCAAACCATTAAGTAGAATAATAATAACAATAGTAATTGTTACCATTAATTGAATTTTAACTATGAAATGTGCAATTAAAATTATTTATACTGTTCTATAGTCTGTATAACTTTATAAGTTAGGAACCTTCATCAACATTTTATGGTTAAGGAAGTTGAAGCATAGAGGATTTGAACAACTCGCCCAATGCCGTAGTGACAGAGCACAGCAATGATAAGATTTGAATCACAGTTCAGATCTATCTGGCTTGGAGCTCCTGTTCTTTTAATCATCAAAGCAGACTTATAAAGCTTGTTCTTCCAAAAAGGAAAGAATGGAGCTAACATGAAAAAAGGCAGACTTCCCTCCCTTTTTATCCAACATAGCTGATGATCAGAGATACATATGCTCCTGGGACCCATGAATATTCACTTCCTTTGTCAGTGACACCTCCTCACCTGTTCTTCAGCATCTCAAACCCTTCCATGAAAGCAGCTTGATGAGCTACCATGCAACCATCAAGAAATGAAATCTTGTAAAGAAGTGTGGGAAGTAAAGAAGCTGTTCTGTTTTCTCTGTTGGAAGAAGGTACTTAGCCCTGAGACAATTAAAAGGAATAATGGAGACCAATAAAAAATCAGGGGAGGTGGAGAGAGGAGAGAGACTTGTAAATAAGCGGATCACACAGGTGGTCCAAAAGTGCAATTAAACATGTGCACCTCCCATGGAAGTCACTCATGGACCAGGATTCTACATGGTAGAGAGCCAAACTCATTTTAAATTTCTGGATATGGATTATAGCACCAATCACTGTCTTGATAAAATAGGACTGCAAAATGATGCTGTGACTATTTAAACTATCTGAAGTACTGATTTTGAGTAACCGTTAATAGTTTATTGTACAGTTCTCTTTCTTTCATCCAAAAAAATTCTTGGAAAAAAATACAATGCCTGAAAATTTATGTCAATGAATTGTTATATAATACCATATATTATGCTCTCGAAATTTTTAAGCTGTTTAATAAAACTGTATTACACTAAGAAGTTTAACATATGTTTATACACAACGGACTCACATGGTTAATATAGCACAGGAGGTAAGAAACCCTTTCCAATGAGCTAAAACTTCAAAACCAATTAGGTATGTTTGACATTTGCATTTTAAGGATTTTTCAAAGATTAGAGACACTAAGCCTCACGAGTATATCAAAATGACAGCCTTACCCTAACTTAAACCTTCTTGCTCATTTGCAATAAAGTCTCCATCATCCTGGACCTAGAGAATGTGTTGAGCTCATAGACTAAACATTCGGCAGTTGTATGCACTCAGCTGCTTTATGACTTGTTGGGTGCCTTTGTGGAATCATCCTGGAATCAATTTGTCTCTTTGCTTCAAAGAATTCTAATTCAAAAGTACTCCAAATGTTTGGGACTTTTTTAAAAAATTATTTTTCTTCTGGAAGTTTAAATGTAAACTAAGGCAAATGTTCTCTCAAAATTTTTATACTGGTTTAACTAACTGTTAAAGTTCACCTTATATACAAACTATAGCTTTTAGGCTTAAAGGCATTTTACTTTTATGGTTATTCTGTTTTTGAAAGCATACCCTCTTACTAATACTTATTTTCCAGCTCTTTCTCCTACATGACACGTTAGGTGTGGTTAAGCAGTTAGATGTAGAATACATCAAACTTTCCATTGGTTCCCATTATAAAATAGATATCTGATTTTGCCATGTTCTAGAGAAGAGAGGAAGGAAAAGTAGACCAAGCTGAAAACTTAGGTGTGGTAGAAATGTGTTCAGTTGTGATGATGATTTTTTAACACTAGAACTGTTACGCTGGCTTACATTTTCAGACTTGTCCAAGTCACTCTTTATTGTCTTTTGCAGGATTTGCTTGGCCATGATCTTTCTCTCTACTGATATTAACAGGTTCACTGCTCTCTCAGGACCATGAGAATATTAACCCAAGTAACAGTGAGTATTTGCTCCTCCTTCCTTATTTTGGAGGATACATTTTCTATCACAGTGTCTAACAGAGTTGAGCTACTCAAAAATTTGTAGGACCACTAATCTAATTAAGCCAGTCTGAAAATCCCATTCAAAATTTTTAAAGTATATAGGATAAGTTTGTTTTCTGCAAAAACCATAGCTACTTAGAATGAGGGATAACTGCATCTTTCTTCCTTTTTCTGCTCTACTTTCTCTCCTTTCTTTCTGCTCCTTCCCATGTTTATTTTCAGGGAGTGAGTACCAACAAGGAAGCTCCTTGTTTTTCTTCTGATAGAAATGTTTATACAAAGCCATGTTGTATGACTTATTTTTTAGATAGATATTTAAAAAGGGCTGGTATTAATTTTAAATGAAAATTGAGCATTGGGAAAAAACTTTGTTTGTTTATTTTTGGACAAAGATATTCAGAGCATTTGTGGAAGTGTCAAAGTAGAGAAGGTACCAGCAAACGAGCACTCGAAGCACCAGAACAGGGTGGAGGCTCCTGGTTTCTTAGATACCAACGATAGTGTCATTAAAGAGATACCACTGTCTCCGAAACCAAGCTGAGCTAAATATTAGCTTTTTTCTGTTCTTTTTTTCCCAATACTATCGTAGCCTGATTGGTAGCTGGGACACTGAATCAAGTCAAAGTACTAAGATTAAGTGAGAGTGATGGAGGAAAACAGAAGGAAAGTTTGATTTCATATCTTTTCTGTTTAACTGTGAGAGCAAGTAATATTTTTATGCATCACTACACCCAGAATTAACTATAATTAACTATCATTAACAGTTAGGAGTGCATATATATACACACATATATCCTTATACATGCATGTATATATAGAGAGATGCCCCTCAATTTATCAGTTACATCCCAATAAGCACATCATAAGTTGAAAAAATTGTTACGTGCAAGTCAAAAATGCATTTAATACACTTTAGTGACTGAACAGCACAGCTTAACCTGATCACTTAGAGCAGGGAGGTCTGGGTAGCATGTCAGGCTGCTGTTGTATAGACTATACACTGTCTCCCCATAGCTGCCCTGAACCCTTTTTACATTTGGTGAGATGCTATGTGTGGTGACTGTGCTGCATTCGAAGGACAGTTCTCCACAGCAGGGCTGTAGAATTAAATAACATGATCAAGGATACAGAGTTTTTTGTAAGCAGGGCAGAAAGAAGGAAAAGGAAAAGGATGGAGAACTCAGCAGTGCCTGGGAAAGACGCCACTGCCAGTAGAGATGCGTTTTTGTCTTGCTCCCTACCTGCCTCTCTTCACTCCTCCTCTACTCTCCACTCTTCCCTTTAACATCTAATTTAGACAGATCATTTAGAGCTTTGTCAGGTAGTTGTTTCTCTTTTTACAATTCATAACATGATGTGGGACATTATTTTAAAGGCCACAATAAAGAAGATGACCTAAGGAATGAATAAAATAACCAGATTTTCACAGGGAACAAAGGGGAGATTATGGGCCCAGAGAATAGCTCTCTGTTCATCATTATGTCCTCATTCTGTAGCTCAGCTACAATGTCACAACAATCTTAACTTTGACAAATCCACCAACCATTAGGCATCTGCCTAATACATGATGAGGGTAAATAGTGACAAAAAGCACTAAATAATGTCAGAAGTCTTTTGTGCATGCCTTGTGTATGTCATTCAACCTCAGCATACCAACTTGAAAAATAAAAAAATAATAAGTCAAATGATCACTTTGAGTTTTTTCAGATTACACAATTTATAATCCTACAGTATTAACATCAAATTGTTAAGTAAAAGATATGGTCTAGTTATGAAAAAGTTGTATACTTGGTCTTCGAATAATGTTGACTTTGTATATAGACAAATTCTAAATACATCACATTTGAGCAGATATTACCTGATAAATTTAGAGCTAGGTCTCTTTAGAGTCAAACTAATAGTGGTAATTGCAAAAAGCCCCAGTGGTTCCCAGATATTAGATAAGATCCATTTAGTAGCAACCAATCAGAAGTCATGGTATATTCATTACTCAGTTCCCAAGGCCAAGCCAGACAATATGTCTAAAAAAGGTAAATGGCATTTTAGCACCAGATCTTTTAATAGGAGGGGCATTTGTATTCTTATATCTGGTCCATATAAGGCTTAAAAAAGCAACCATTGCCTTTTCATGTTATTATTTTTTTAATCAAATACAGTGTACCACTCCGCCTGACACTGAGCCAGACACCTGTCTTTGACAGCTGCTTCTCTCAACTCTAGGATGAAGCACAGGGAAGAAGTACCTTTCAGCATGGGTAAGATAAAGGAAAGGGTAAAGATAAAGGAGAGTGAAGAAAAGGGAGGAGTCAGGAGTCAGTGTAAGTGGTGAGGTTCAGGATTAAGGTCAATCTCAGGAATGTAGTTGATGTCAAGGGTTAAGTGTAGATCTGGTAGGAAGGATCCCAGAGGGAACCTACAGTTCCAGAGGAGCTCTGTCCACATGTCCTGCTCTGTCATGAATCACCATAAATCTCATGACTGAACTTTTGATATAGGTGCTGGCATCACTAATCCTGAGTTTCAGTAATGTGGGCATATAGAGGCCATTCTCCCTTTTCTGGTAAATTGGATATCTACATGCCCTCTAAATGTTGTAAAGAATAGGGAATATAAAAACAACCTTCATGTATTAGGGTTTTTTTTGAGTTTTAAATTTTACTTCTGAGCTGAATACAAATGAAGTGCTAAATTCCACAGTCCCTCCTCTCCTCTGAACTGACTCCCTTCTACAAAGTTCAATTAAATTTTCCCCAAATGTGATTATTCCAAAAACCTAATTTATGTGATCATTTGCACTGTGTAGTACCTCTTTTCTAAGAACATTTAATTCCTTTGTAAACTCCCTTCCACCATTACAAAGTTATGAAATGTTATGTAAATTTACTCAGATTTATCACAGAATGTGGCTGCCAGAGCATATAATCTTCAACTTCTGTAGTGCTGAACGGAAATAAATCATTCTAAGTATACCAATGGCATTTGACTAAAGAATAAAACTAATATTAGCTAACAGGCTATTTAAACTGTTGTCTCAAAAATTCTTACAGCCCAGTAACCTGAATGTCAAGTTTCAGACCATAGTATAATTTTTTTAACACAAAATAGAAACCTGAAAAAGTAGAAGTGTGACAAATTGGAATAAAACATTTAAAATATGTTCCTCTGTTAGTGGTTTTGACATTCTGTTCCCATTAATAACTCGTAGAAAGCTCTTTAAATTTCTTTTGTTGAGTCAATGCAAGGTTATTGAATATGATGAAATGACCAAAAATACCATAGTAAAAAGCAAGACCAGACTCTTCACTAACCAAAATAAATGAAAATATAAGAAATAACAAAGTAGTAGGCTTCTTGTTTGTATTTTTAATTGTTGTCACTATAATAATATTTAGGCAAAAACGTGCATTTTATTTATTTTTTAAAATATAATTTTTATTATATTGTCTATTACCATTTAGCCTGTTATGCGACCCTCTGCCCCCAAAATCACCATCCTGTTGTCCATGCCCAGGAGTCCTTTTTCTTTTTTGCTCAATCCCTCCACCCCCAACCTCCTCCCCGATAGCTGTCATCTGTTCTCCATCTACGAGTCTGTCTCTGAAAAACATGCATTTTAAATAAACTCTTAGTTCATTTTACACAAAGGGAAATAAAGTTATGACCCTTAATTTGTTACCAAAAAGATAGTCTTTGTTTGGTAAGAAGCAAACACGTTTGTGTGAAGACGAATGCTTTGTGTTTACAAAGTGCTAAGGCAATAAAAGACATGGCTTTCCCTCACTTTCATTCATTCACCCCATGGAACATACTTTTAGTGCAACTAGAGATTTTTTTTTTTTTTGCCACATAAGAGGATCACATGGTATAAGACCATCCTGATGGACCAATCCATAAAGTAAATCTTTTGATTTCACATTTCTCAATTTTCACCAGTTGAAAATAACTCAAGTAGTCTCAAAGTTAAATTTAAATTAAACTTAGTGGTAACACAAGTCAACCCACCAAGGAAGCTAGCATAATAGTTAGTATGTATTTAGTCCCTTTCGTAAAAACAATCGCTAGAGATAATCTATCCTTATAAGGATTCATGCTATGTCACAATAATGCTAGATGTCATTCTACAATATTTCACTGTGTGGACTGATTGGAATATGTGTGATGTAATGGTATCAGTTCCCCTTCAATGGAAAGAAAGAGGAAATTTAAATGCTGACTTTAGTTCTAAACTAAACTAGTGGCAGGATGCTCACTGGAGAACTCCTCTCACAATGGCATGGAGAAGGTCATACCTTGTCTTAAGAAATAGTTATTTGAGAAATAATAATGAAACTGTTGTTTCTTTTTATTACCAATTAATTGTAAAACAGGTGCAATGTGGTACATTTGCATTTCCTACAGTACTGACAATGAAATGTGTTTATGAAAGATATTTTTTAATAGTTACAAAGGCCAATAGAACAGGTGCACTTGAGCCAAGTTTTAAAAAAAAATAGAAGAAACTGCAGTTCACATAAGGGCTAAAGTGTTATCCAGGGGGACAGGAAATATGGCTACTATTAAAAAGAAACTGAAATTTAAAGTTTTAAATTATGTTCAAATATTTAAAAATTTATACACATGTATTTAAACAATGTATATAACAGAAAAGATGTTAGAGTAACTTCAGAGTGTAAAAGTGTAATTAATGTTTATCCTCTTCTTTTATCTTAATGTATCTATTTTTTTCTACTAGGTATTTAAGAGAGTATTAAAACACACTCCAGTAAATAAATTAAACAATTAATAGCTTTTTATATGTAATTAATAACATAAAATATGTATACATGTGTCTGTTCCTTACAGAGGATATTTATTATTATATAAATTATGTAAAATTTTCTATAGGTTTATAACTTTTCATAATAAACAAAAAACAGCTGTAGAACTCAGAGTTAATAAAAAAAATCCAGTAATCAGATTGCATATAACTGTACAGATAATTTTCTATATGTCATAAATAACCAATTATAAAATAAAATTAGGAAAAAAATCTCTTAACAGCCTTAAATTTGACTAGATATATGGGAACTACAAAACTTTAAAAAATATATATTAAGAAGATATGAAGAGTTGGAGACAGAGGTCATATTCTCAAAGACAATAGTGAATATAATGAACACTGCACTTTGTTTAAAGTAACGTGTAAAATGCCCAGAATCCCAGGTGAAATGATGGGGCACTGGTGGTAGATAACAAGTAAGTAGCAGAGATATCATAATAAAACTATTCTCAAAGTGTATTTTTATAAAGAGACAATTGCTATACAACGGGGAAGTAACAATAAAGTAAGGCTTTTCTCACCAGATATTTTAAAACTGCATTAATTAAAACAACCTGTTAAAATGGAAAAATACAGCAGCAGATCAAAATTAAATGGACAGCCCAGAAAACATACACATATGCATATACACACACATATTCACATAATAGTACAGCAAACATATATTAGTATATAATAGCTACATATTATATGCATTGTTACATACTTCATATGTATAACAATATTTATATTTATAATTTATATAGGCATGCATATAAGTATACATATATTTTCATATGTGTTATATGTGAATTTGAATGATAAATAAAATAGTAAACATATGAGAAACTTATATAAAGTGGTATTTAAATTTGTTAAGTATATAATAGCAAAATACCAAACATCGGTAAAAAAAAATGGCTACTTAACAGATGCCATTAAAAATTATATTAGATGGAAGTAAACTTTAGAACTCCAACACCATTCTCTAAAAAGAATTCTTGTTGAATGAAAATAATTAAACCCTAAAAATCTTACATGTATTTATGTATTTATTTTGTCTAGATAAAACATTTGATAAATAAAGAAACTATAAGTAAAATATATTATAAACAAAAAGAATAAATTTGGTATTTAAAAATTACATTAAAAAGTCATAAATTTTTAAAAATTCAAACAATAAGTGTTTAGAACTTTAAATTTAGAAAGAATTCATTACCAAAACACCAATAGGCAAATATTTTTTTAAAAAGCCTATCATAGGTAATTTACAGGACCATATATAATTAAAAATGTATGAAAAACATTCAGCTTATTATTAATGAAATCACATTTTAAAAGTCCAATACATGTCCTAAATTGTTTCTAATCATATTAGCAAAGATTCTTACGTCGTCATAGATACTAACAAGTAGCCACTGTCATTGATATTTTCATAATAAGGATGAAAGCATGAATTGGTGCTAACTTGTAAAAATCAATCTGGTAAGATATATTTAAGAATCTTAAATATTTTTAACATATTATGAGTATATACTTTTGAGCTAGTCATGTTACTTTAAGGAATACATCTTAAGAGATGTAAAAGATACAAGTATGTATGTATAATACCTACCATAATTTTATATATATGCAAAAAAATTTAAATTCTAAAATGATTAAAACAGATATGGAAAGAAATATTATTTATTTGCAGGTTTTTTTAGTCTCAGAGAACTGCTTATGATGTAAGGCTGAGCCAAAGTAAGAGAATATAAGATTATATGTAGTTTACTAAAGTATAAATGAAATCTTATTTCTATATATTTGACAAAGGAAACTAACAAGCAGAAAGTTTATAAAATTGAAGAGACTCACTTCTCTGAAGTGGAATATAGGTAGTTGTCTGTGTGTCTTTTGCATGCATTTCTATTTTCTAAACTTTCCACAGCAAAGATTTATTATGCTTTTAATAGAAAGTATTAAAATAAATATGAAAAGTTTAGGAAGCATTCATCCAGCATCCTGATTCCAGCAAACAAAATGTACATTCTTGTTGGAGGAGCTAACAATGCCGGGAAGAAAACAACTTCGCATCCTGGGGAAATGGAGCAGCAGAGCCATGGGTCTGCTGTCCTTTGAGGGGTCTGAGGAGGCCAGACCAGAGCTGCGTTTAATACCCCATGAGCACAGGAAATTCTCGGGAGGGGGCTACTCCTCACAAGGGCCCGGGAACACAGGCAGAGATGTTAGCTTTGGGTCAAGGGCAGATGAGCATCCCACTGAGAAATATACAAAGAAGGGTATGGTAAATAGGACTAGCAGAACCTCTACACACAGAGCTGGAAAGATGAGAGTGAAACAAAAGAGAAC
Organism: Pteronotus mesoamericanus; assembly: GCF_021234165.1. Lineage (NCBI taxonomy): Eukaryota > Metazoa > Chordata > Mammalia > Chiroptera > Mormoopidae > Pteronotus > Pteronotus mesoamericanus. The sequence continues at coordinate 7,028,658 of NW_026555277.1, forward strand.
TAGTGAGACTCGGAAAAAAGGGGCATGAAGGTTAACATGCTCATGCTGAGCAATGGGAAAAGAAACCTTAGCAGACGCAAGCAAGTGGGCTGCAGAACTGCCCTGGATACCAGATATTCAAAGATGCGCCATGTTAGCTGAAGCAGCTAACTGTTGACTCACTGGCACTTAACCGGCTTCTGCTTTGTGACGGGAACCACGTGATCTTTCATCACACCTGGAGCACATGCAAGTCAATGTGCTTTTATCGAGCTGCTACCAAAAGGTCGCATTGTATCAGGTGCTATACCTGTCCCATAGGTTTCCATTTTTATCACAAATATTCAGGAACATCAACTAGTTTAAATTCTCTGTTTGGAAGACATGTTTAGAAGCATCTCATGCTATATGCAGTTCATATTTATCACTAAAGATCATGGAGATGACTTCCCTTCTAAACTATTGGTGCTGATCCAATGGATTTGAATTGCAGGAATTGGAAGGGTAATTAATCCTAAACCTGTAGTGCAAATAAATAAACAAAAAAATAAATAAAAAAATAAATCTGCCATTCCCCGAAAAGTGAAAAGAGCAGCTCCCCATTTAATACAGAAATACCTGCTGTTGCTTGAACATCCCAGGCAGGCTCATGCCTCTGTTCCTAAACATGTGTTGTTCAGGTACAGCTGAAGTTCTAATCTGCCTTAAATATGTAACTAAAAAGTACCCTTTCCATTTAATAAAATTCTACTCTACCTTCAAGATGTAACAAAAATCACCGCCCGTAAGAGTTCCCATAATACTTTGCACATAAAGTCTTCTGTTATATCAAATTCTATAGAATCCAGCTGATGCCTGTCTTATCAATACACATCATGCAGAAGGCAGTAGAGTGAGAGGTGAAAAGGGTGGGCTTGGTGGTCAGAAACGTGGAGTCAATCCCCACTGCATCACTCGCTCTGTGTGCAACCTGTTTTCTCAATTGGCAGCTAAGCAGGGGGTTCTATGACACAGTCTCTGTATTCAGCACCACCATAGGTTACTAGATAATGAAATTTTAGGCCTATGTGGAATTTGAGACACAATCTACTTTAAATATATCATATTTTCAGATGAAGGAATTCAAGCCCAGGAAGAAGAGTGTCTCAGACAAGGTCTAGTTGTTACCAAGAATTTATTGTCTGAAGATCACCAAATAGCAGAGGCTTCCCTGTAGAGGCAGAGAAATGTGACCATGGAGAAGAGGTGGTGGCTTGGGGAAAAAAAGAAGGAATCATAACAAGAGAGTCAACCAGGAAATGGAATAAAAACAACTCAAAATTTTGAGACTGGCATTAAGAGAAAGTTATATATGTTTAAAAGGTTTACTTGAAACCTCATTTAGTTTAGTTCTCTTACTTAGGCATTAAATTGTGCCCATGATATGTTCTCACTGGTTTTAGCATTTCACATGGAAATTATAATTATAGCCAACATTTTTACAAACCTGCATTTTCTCCTGCATTTTCTAGACATTCCATCCACATTTTTTGTGCTGTTAGCACCATTACAGGAGGAATCTAGTGTTGATTTTATAATGAAACTCCTAGTTTGAAAAAAAAAATCCATTAATGTATTTTCCCAACATCTTTATGCACTTAAAAATTTTTCTGTTTTTTTTCCTTCTTTGCATTTAAAACAACTACATTGCAATGACGGGAATTTTTATGTCAAGGGTACATACACAGGAGACAACTGAAAGAGCTAGAACAATTTGAGCACACAATACAAAAAATAGTATTTGATTATAACCCAAGTATAAATAAATATCCATGAGTCCTCAATGATATCAATTATTGAACAAACAAATGATGAAGAATAAACAAATCTCCCATGTGGCATTCCAAATTATTGATTTAGATACTGTCCTCCAGGAGGTGGAGAATGACACCCATTCTTTCAGTGCGGGCACATAGTGACATCCTTCCAAAGAGGACAGTAAGGAAAGGAAAGCAAAAAATATTTTAAAGTGGAGGAACCTGACAAACACCACCTCCAACACGTGAATAAGATCAACATCAACAGCAATAACTCACATTAGTAGTTTATACCCTTGATCTGACGTGTCGATAAGAATAGCACTTTAGATGTGTGGTCTTCCCCAATGCCCACCGGAACAGCCTAATATGAGAAAAACAACAAGCAAATGCAACTGAGGAGCAATCTACAAAATACTAGACAAGCACCCCCTCAAACTGCCAAGGTCATCTAAAATAAGGAAACTTTGAGAAGCTGACAGTGAAACAAACAAACAAACAAACAAACAAAATACCCTAAGGAGACATGATGACTAATATGGGGTCCTATGTGGAACCCTGGAATGGAAAAGGGCATTAAGTAAAAATCTAAGGAAGACTAAACAAAGCATGGACTCTCTTTTGAATAGTCACTGTTTTAAAAAATAACCTTTGTTGTTCCCTATTGCTGTTTGGGTAGAAAATTACACATTTCACTCTGCTTGGAGAAGAATAGAGACACTTCTCACAATACAAGATACTAAAAACCATGAAGATTAACAATAATTTATAGTTACTGGTCCAGTAATTGTGACAAATCCATCACAGTACTGTAACCTGTTAATAAAAGGAGAAACTGGGTATAAGGTATATGAGAACTCCTGTTACTTTTGCAATATTTCTGTAAGTCTAAATCTGTCCTAATATGTAAGGTTTACTTTAAAAATTAAAAAGTACTTTACTTAGTTTTGAAAATTACATTAAAATTGTCTAAATAACTAAACTTGCTTCTTGTCAAATTCTACCCCTGGACATTTTATTAAAATTTATTGTGAATGTGTATATGGACTTACATAGGGAGAGAATCAATCCTATTTTTCATACTTTGACTTGAGAACAGGTTTGTGGACATTGTAACCAAAAAGGACATATTAAAAAACAAACCAAAATGACCAAATTTTTTTTTGTATACCTGACCCTCAGACGATATGGGCTATAGTATAACTGAACTCTATATGTTTAATACCTTAAATAGGAGCTATTCTCCAGAGCACTATAAATATATATGACTGTAGAATGAACAGAATATTTTAAAAAGTTGGTCTCACTACAAATCTAAAATAAGCCATAAGATTCCAAGTATAAATGTAGTTTGACTACAGCCTCTAAGGCACAGAAGACAGGAAAGACAGTAAAAACTACAGAATAATAAGACACATTGAGATTACATTCTAGCCTAATAACTTTTCCTTTTGCCTGATACTTTCTCTCCTGATATTTGAAAGGTATAGGGAATGAAATTTAATTGAAAACAGAATTCCTGATATGATTTAAACTCTCAATAGATGAGTGGATATATCAGGAAAATTGTACTAATCTTTTATGTTGCTAAATATAAGAAAAAAGTAAACCCCAGATATACTATGTACAAGTCTCTTATATTCTTAGGGAGCTACTGTAAAACAAAAACCAAACCAAGCTGGTGGAGAAGGGCTGTCCCCTGCTCCTTTTGGACAGCTTTCAGTAGACAAGCCATGGAAGGCATCACAAACCAGCTCGTTTGTCATTTAGATAGTAAGATACTGTGATTTTTAAATAAGTGGTGAGTGCAGTTGAATTTATGAATATGTTTTAAAGTTTTCTCTCTGTCAATGGAGGTAAAAATTGTTGTGAGATTCTTGTGTTTCTCAAACAAATTATATATGGAAGTTCTCTGATAAATTTTGAACATAGAGAGGTCACTTATTTAGTCCTAGTTTGAAATTGATATTTTATTCTTTTATCTGAGAAAATAACACCATAAAAAGGAATTCTGAATTACCTAGATAATTTGGCATAAAATAGTTTGAGACAGAAAGTACCTATCAATAGAAATCCTATGTATATTTTAGATACTAGGAGTCCTAGCGTCTAAGTCATGTCCTTTATCCCCAGGCAAGTGGCACTAGTTTGGATCCCTAGAAAGAAGGATTTCAAGGAATACAATGGTGTTTTCACACATACTTGAGACTTATCCAATAATTCCCTGGCAAGCTCATCTGATTAAAGCCTTCATGCTTCATAATCAAAATAAGAATACTTTAACTTTCTCCTTTTCCTTTTATTGTCTGACTCCACTTTGACTTTCAGGTGTATACTTAAAACAATTGTGCCAAGAGATCTTTATTCAACCTCTAAACTATGAAAACACTTTCTCCACCTACCCTACACACACACACACACACACACACATACATACACACACACACACACACTATTTCCTTTTTAAATTCAGAATTACATTTTCAATATTTATCTGATCCCTTAAAACTATAAATTGCAATACTTGGATTACTTGCCATGATGATGAGGTAGCTGATACCAGCCTAGGTTTCTCACTATAAACAATGATAACATTGGACAAAATCTGAAGCAACTGTTTCCATACATTAGACAAGAGGTAAAATAGGACAGTAATCTTTGAGCAAAGGGAAAACACAAGGTTAATGCCATGTTGTTTGCCATGGCTTTCTTCCTAGCAGTACATTCCAAATGTGCATACAACGGTGGATTCCACCCAGAGCTGAGTGGCCTTAGTGAGCTGAAAAGTCTGGGACAGGGTTTGGTTTTGCTGAAGGAAATGGACATGCTGGAGTATGTTGTCGGAGATAGAAGAGCTAAAGAAAAAAAAAATATGAACCAGGGTTTGCATGGGAGTTTCTGGTGAGTTATTGGCTGAGGGTTGGTCTGTTCCAACATAGGGAGATAATCCACAAGGCCAAGGAGAGCATCCTGGCTGCAGAACTAACTGCTTACCTGAGAAATGAAAGCTTGTATAGGACTGGAAGGTGGTAGAGGTCTGGCCCAATCAGCGTGTTCATGGATTGGGAGACTCGATATTGTTAAGAGTTAAGATAGCAACACTAGAAGGGCCCAATTTGCTTGTGGGTAGCGGGAGAAGTGACTGAAACCCAGCTGAGAGCCAAGCAGATGGCATTGTTCCCTCTCAGACCCCTTTCCCACACACGGTGTCACAACGCAACAACCTGAGTATCCCTGCTCTAGCAAATACCTAAGGCTCTGCCCCTCCCAAAGTAACAGATGTGCTGAGACAAATAAATATGGCCCAAATGAAAGAACAAATCAAGGCTCCAAAAATAGAACTAAGCAATGAACAGATAGCCAACTTATCAGATGTACAGTTCAAAACACTGGTAATCTGGATGCTCACTGAATTGGTTGAGTATGGTCACAAAATGGAGGAAAAAGTGAAGGCTACACAAAGTGAAATAAAGACAAATATACAGGGAACCAACAGTAAAGGGAAGGAAACTGGGGCTCAATCAATGATTGAGAGCAGAAAGAAGAGATAAACATTTGACCAGTATGAACAGTATGAAGAAATAAGAATTCAGAAAAATGAGGAGAGACTTAGGAACCTCTGGGACAACTTTAAGTGTTCCAACATCTGAAACACAGGGGTGCCAGAAAGAGAAGAGGAAGAGCAAGAAACTGAAAATTTTTTGAAAAAATAATGAAGGAGAACTTCCCCAATCTGGCCAAGGAATAGACTTCCTGGAGATCCAGGAAGCTCAGAGTTCCAAAAAAGTTGGATCCAAGGAAACATACACCAAGACACACCATAATTATATTACTCAAGATTAAAGATAAGGAGAGAATCTTAAAAGCAGCAAGAGAAAAGGAGACAGTTACCTACAAAGGAGTTCCCATAAGACTATCAGCTGATTTCTCAAAAGAAACCTTACAGGCAAGAAGGGGCTGGAAAGGCATATTCAAAGTCATGAAAGACAAGGACCTACATCCAAGATTACTTTATCCATGAAAGCTATCATTTAGAATGGAAGGGCAGATAAAGTTCTTCCCAGATAAGGTAAAGTTAAAGGAGTTCATCATTGCCAAGCCCTTATAATATGAAATGTTAAAGGGATTTATCTCAGAAAAAGAAGAAAATCAAAAATTATGAACAGTAAAATGACAACAAACTCACATCAACAACTGAACCTGAAAAAAAAAAAAGAAAAAAGAAAAACCTAAGGAAACAACTAGAACAGGAACAGAATCATAGAAATGGAGATTAGAGGGGCAGAGGAGGGAGAAGAATTGGGGAAAATGTATAGGGAATAAGCAGCATAAATGATAGGTAAACAATAGTCAGGGGGAGGTTAAGAATAGTATGGGAAATGGAGAAGCCAAAGAACTCTTATGTTAGACCCATGGACATGAACTAAGGTGGAGGGGAATGCTGGGGGGAGGGGTGGTACAGGGCAGAGGGGAATAAAGGGGAGAAAAAAATGGGACAACTGTAATAGCATAATCAATAGAATTATAGTTTTTAAAAAACTGACATGTTATAGCCCAACGGATTAAATGCAAAAGCAGATATAAGAATCTAAAAAAGAAAAAGAGTTAAGGTATCACTTCTTACCAAATTTATCTGTAAGTTCATTTCAATCTTAATTTAAAACCCAGAAGGCAACTTAATTGAAATTGGCAAGCTAATTCTAAAATTATATGGAAATACAAAGACCCTAGAAAAGCCAAAGCAATGTGGAAAAAGAAGGAGGAAAATGGAGGGCTTATACCACTAGATTCCAAGGCTTACCATAAAGTTACAATAATAGTTGTCATTGGTATGTATACAGATCAGCATAAAAAAAAAAGAGAGAGAGAAAGAGAATCCAGAAAGAGATTCAGTAATGTGAAGTCAATTGATTTTCAACAAAGTTTCTATCAGGTTCACATGGTAAAGGTTTTATTTTCAACAAATATACTGGAATGGTCAGTTAAATGAATAAAAAAGTGTGGCCATTGATCTCTACCTCACATGAAACATAAAATTTATTTAAAGTTTATCATGGATCTAAATGTAAAAGCTAATATTGTAAAGTTTGGATAAATATGAGATTATTATCTTCACAATCATACAGTAAATAAAGAATTTTAGGGGAAGACACTAAAGTTACTAGAAACTAAAAGTTACTGCCTTTAAAAAATAAAGATTATAAACTAGACTTTAACAAAATTAAATAATTCTCTTCATCACAAAACATTATTAAGAAAATATAAAAGACAAGTATAAAGCTGAAGAAATATTTGCAATACCTATATTTAACACAGTACTTATATTCAGAATATATAGCATCCAGCAGAAGGAAAGCTTGTTTTAGTGTGGTTGGTAGGGAACGTGAATGTCTTTCACAAGATGGACAGCAATTTGAACATTTCATCTAAAATGTCATGGTGTACTTGAGTATGATATTGTTATGTTATGAATTACATGCTTAAGATTTTGTAATAAAAAGGAATGTTATTTGTGCCAGACCTTGTGTTTTTATAAACTCCTAAAACTCAATAAGAACATAACTACTGAATTTTAAGAGTTGTAAATAAGACTTGAACAGATGTTTTACAAATGTAGATGTGGGCATGGCTAATAAGCACATGACAAGAGAAACAAATGTAACATAAAACCACAACACAAGGAGATGCCACTTCACTTACAGCACCAAATGTTACTGAGGATACAAATGGACTTGTTGAAGTGTAAAATGTTACAGCACATTGGAAAACTATTTAGCGATTTCCTGTAAAGTGAAGCATACTCCTATTATACAATCCACCCATTTTCTCTTAGGTATTTACCCAAGAAAATAAAAACATATACCCCTAAAATGTTTTGATAGAATGTTTATAACAGCATTATTTAATGATAGCCAGAAAAGAAAATAACTCAAATATTCAAAAAATAGATACCATAAATAGTAACATACTCATCCAATGAAATACCATCTGAGTAATAAAAAAGAATAAACTACTGGTGCATAAAAATACTGATGGATCTTGAGCACATCACACTAAGTGAAAGCAAAGGGTGCTGGACAAAAAAGAATGCAGACTGTATGAGTCCATGTCAATGAAATTCTACAACAGGCTAAATTACCTGCGTTACTAGAAATCAGGACAATGATCAGCCATGAGGGATGGAGGTTGATTAGGGGATGTGAGAACTTTGTGAAATGGTGAAAATTATTTCTGATCACATGTTCTTTGTGGTCAGAACATGTTGTCTACCTTGCTTCTTCTCTGAAAGCCCAAGAGTGTTCATAGTACCTAGAATATATCAAGCATCCAATAAACACACATAGAATGAAGTATTTTGTTTAAAGAAAGAAGGCTGGCTCATCCTTATCAGTATATTGGAATATACAGAGAAATCTGATGATTTCATGTTTTTAGGGTTTGTTTATATGACTCCAAACTCTTTCGTGTTTTTGGTCCTTAAGACTCATAGATCTAGACATGCCATTGGGCATCATGAGGATCATCTTCCAAAGGAATGTGCAGAAATGATTTCAAATTAACACTTTCAAATTAACATAACCCTCATTAAATGGCACAGAAAAGTTCATGACTAATGGCATTTATTTTGATTATTGACAAAGTAATTGGATTCTTAGAGAATAATTAAACTGATAGAAATGTTTTGATTGGTCAAGGGGTCAACATTTATAATTAATGGAAAATTACAGTAGTTTACAAAATGACATATTCCAGAATCAAAAGTGATCTTTCTAATTATTTTGAAGAGATTTTAAGTGAAAGCCAGAGCAACCAGTAATAATGAGACACTTATATAAACCATATGTACATATATATGTGTAAAATTTGTTCTGTTTATTTTGGTTTAAATTTTAAGAGGCTTGATCTTTAAGTATTACATTTTTAATCAAGGAAGTCATTCTAGTCTTGATGGAGCTTATTTTTTTTTAATCTAATAGAATATTTCACCAATACCAAAGGCCTGAAACTAAATGTCAGAATTTTATTACTTTGAATATTGATGACAGGTCATATGAATTGTTTATTATGGGGATCAAGAATATCTTGATTACTTATGCTAATTTTAATTTTATTTTCATGGGACCTTTATGCACCCATTATGCCACAACCTTATGCATTAAATAAGAAAACTATAAAAATATCAATCTTCTTTATGAAGAAACTCAAAGGCTATCTGAGCTATCTATAGCTATAGAACTACGTTAATGACAAAAAGCAGGTATGGGGCATGAATTTTCATGCTCCCTGTTGAGAGTTCTTTCCACCAAAGTATAGTGTTTAGTGCTTCTAGGCTAACAGAATCTCCATGCAGATTCTAGTTTTTGCAATATCAATGACTCCATAACTGAGATTAAAGTAATTTTGATTAAACATGCTCTTTCTTTTCTCTCAACTCAAGATGACTTTAATCATCACATCATTTTCAAACATTTTTGTTGGGAGTTACTCCATTTAATTTTCTTTTTCTTCATAATTATCTCAGGAATAAGAAAGATATGAAAGATACACCATGACCCAATTCCTGTCTATCTCCCTAGTCCAGTTGTTCCTAGTCCACATGCTTGAGTACAGATATTTCCTTGTCTGTGATGCACCTCTTCACCTGTTTTCAGAGGATTAACACCCACTCCATCTACAATGAGGTGCCCATTCACAAGCAAAGCTGCAGTAACTATGAACCATTGCATGATAAACAACATAAGAAACATAAGAAACTTGATGATACAAATGTATGTATGGTACAAACATGAAAAAGAAATGCCAGGAATATTTAACAAAAATATAATGGTAAGTAGGAGATATTTAAATACATAACCCTAAAAAGGTGAGCAAAATGGGAAAAGAACAGTAGGATGTATGAGTATACATTAATAAAAATTGAACAAAGGCCTATCAATGACTCATGACCTAAGAAAAATTAAAATAGAAAAAAAGCAAATAAAAGTATTTCAAAGTGGACTTCAATTTCTTGGTATAGGAGTAGGTTAAATTTGAGGTTTGGTGTAGTCACTAGTGTTGGTTACCAAGTATCTCTCATTTTCTTCCTCTGAAAAATAATTTTATTGTATTCCCCTGCCATCTGTAAGTTAGGTGTGGCCACATGACACTTTGGCCAATAAAGTACATTTCACTTTTGGGTGGACAGTTGAAAGCATAGTACATGCTTCTTCCTGTTCTCTTGTCCTGCCTTGATAATCGTGGAAACCTGAAAATAGAGTCAGGGCACACCTATAATCTTGTGTGGACTGTAATATGAGAAAAATAAAACCTTTGTTATATCACAGAGGTTTAGCGGTGTATTTTTTCCATGGTTTAGCTTTTATTTATCTTGACTATGGTAGCAACATGTTAGTAGTCATTGACATGAAGCTAACAGAAAGATGATAAAATTGTAAAATAAGTAAACCTTCAAAGTTTGCCATGGTTGTTTATCATGCACTGACTTTTCCTGTTGGAGAACTGGTTTCTGAAGTTCGTGTATATAAATATCACCTGAGTAGTTTATAAAAATTTCCCTGGCCACTCCCTGGAGGATGACATTTGCGGGTTTGAGGTGAGTCTTAGTATCAACTACTTAGCTAATAGACCCTCTTTCCGAGGGAGTCTCTGAGGCAGGTGATCTGAGAATACCTCATTTGAAAAATTCTAGGTTAGAGAATTGGGTTTATTGTTTTACATATAAATTATTTTCATTATCCTTTATCATAAAGCTTGACTTGTTCCCAGAGGAAATATACAGATATGAAGTGAACAACATGTGTTCTCAACTGCTTTAATTAAAAGAGTGGCATGCAAATTTCAGTGCTATTAACAAAAACAAAATGGATTTGCTTTTCTGGATAATTGAATTTGTTAAAACTACAGTGCTTTTCTCCTATGGCTTAACTCTATAAATTCTGCATCATTTTCATTTTATAGGTACCAGAGTGTATTGTGAATTACTTTAGAGCAAGAAAAATGACTGAAATGACTGAATGCTTTGGTTGTTTGTTTTTTTTTAATTCTAGCACTAAGCACAAGAACTGACATAAAATAGGTGCAGAATAAAAATGTGGCATATTAAACTCATTTGACATCAATCTTTTCCATAAAGGAAATAATTTTATTTTATGATGGTAGATACCTCTATGAGACAGAAACATTCCTAAGCATGTTTTATTTCAAAGAATGAGCACCTTCCCCCAAATATACATATTTTTAAATAAAATACATAAAACATATAAATGAATACCAACGGTAGGTTGCTTTGTTTTTGCAGTTGCAATAGTTTCCATAGACTCTTCTGCTCCTGTTCTAAAACCTATGGATAAGATGTGTGTTTCAGTGATACCATTAAAGGGGAGTATTGGTGGTCTCTATAACACCCACCTGATTTTCCTACCATCTGTTTTTTGTTTATTTGTTCTGGCACGAAACATGTATTGTATAATCTGTAGTATGCTGATTATGTAAAAGAAAAAAAGACGGCAAATAGGGCCCCCAAACAAATTTCTCCCCAGACTGTTATGATACAAACAAAAATAATGATAATGCATAACAATCACCCTGACCAGGATGACTCAGCTGGTTAGGTGTCATCCTGCAAAGCAAAGATTAGCTGGTTTGATTCCCAGTAAGGGCACATACCTGATTTCCAGGTTACATTCTTGGTTGGGGGGTGAAAGCTGACGTGCCTCTCTCACATAGATGTTTCTCTCCCTCTTCTCATTCCTCCCTTTCCCTTCTCTCTAAAAATAAATAGATAAAATCATAAAAAATATAATCTTTATGCAAGACAATAAACATAGTGGTCAGCTTTGAAGAAGGTCCCCAGTGATCTCCACATCAGGATTTCCAGACCTTATTGTAGTCCCTGCCCATCCTGAATTGTGGTGATCTCTGTTCCCAATAAGATACAAAAAACATAATAGTTTGTGACTTTTGAGGCTTAGTCATAAAGGACATTGCAGGTCCTGCCTCGCTCTTTCTTGGACCCCTTGCTCTGGAGGAAACCAGTTACATGTTGTGAAGACACCCAAGCAGCCCCATTGCAGGGTCCTGTAGAGAGAAACTGAGGCCTCCTGCCAACAGACAACACAGACCTGCCGGCCGCACGCAGGAGCTGGTGTGGAAGCCTGCCCTCCAGATCGGGTGGGGCTGACTTCCCGACTGCAAGTGCATGACGGGCCCGGGACAGAATCTCCTGCAGCCGCTGCACTATCCCTGACCCATAGACACTGTGAGTTGATAACCATTTTTGTTATTTTAAGTCTTAAGTCTTGGGGCAACGTTTGGCAGCAACAAATAACTAAATAATACGCAAAAACTCTTCTAAGAAAATTGCAAGGTAGTATGGAGATTACAAGGCAATGTTTTGCTGAAAAGATAGCATTTGAGTGAAATGTTGAAAAATGATAACATTTAGAAATGCAGAGATTTCTAATACCTGCTGTTTAAGACTTTCAATAGAGTATATTTTTCTTCCAAAAACATCTCTCATACTTTTCAGGGTTAATATATCCTTAAGTATTGTAATGGTTCCTGTCAGGATGATAGATATAATTCATGGATACATAGGTGATAATTAGTCTCTAGAAAAGCTCTTGGCTCTGTGTGTGTATGTGTTATGTCAAATTTCATTCTGCTCTATTGCCTAGCTGGCACAGAAAGTCTAGCTGGCACAGAAACGGTTAACCACAGGAGACGAGCTCTTGGGTTTTGTGGTACTCTTCCCAGTTGCTCTAAGAGCTTAGCAGGGGCAGAGTGAGTTGGGTGGGGCAGGATGTGAACAGAGGCTGGCCCCGCAGAGAGGAGCAAGTCAGGAGCACTTCACAGGCCAAGGTGAGGAAGTTGTGTGGTTTTGTTTGTTTTCCTAACGTTAAGTATCCTTCCACCGCACTCCATTAGTAGTGAGCAAGCAGTACCTTGTCATAGATACACCTGAAGATATGAAAGATAGTGAGGGATTTTCTATGACAGTGGATCTCTGAAAAAAATTACAGATGCTCTGGAGTGTGGCTCTTGAGACCTGTGCTGCATACACGGCCCCCTTCTTGACGGAGCCTCAGTAAACTGGGTACCCTTCAAAGTCAATGTGATAGGAGGGTATTTTGGCATGCGCCATCTTTGGACTTCTTTGGGTTTTATCTTCCAGAGAATGAGCATTTCAGGAAAATGGACTTACGTGTGCATTTGTCTCCTCAACAGGACTGTAGAGAAACAGTTCCTGATTTCATCAACATGACCGTCATCACCATCGTCATTATCGCCATCTTGTTGGGAGCAGCAGCAGCAGCAGTCGTAGTGTTAACGGAGGCTCTGTGTGCATTATTTTCACAGAGTAGCTCATTTAATTCCCACAAGGAACCTTTGTCCCAGGGGTTTTTACCATTCCCACTTTATAGATAACAATCTGAAATATTAAATAAATTGATCAAAATCTCACAGAGAAGTTGGGGCTGGAATTTGAACCTGGTCCATCTGAATTCAGTGCCCATATGTTAAACACTGATGACCCAGCCACAAAAGAGATAGGAGTAGTTTATCACTTAAATGATAAAACTATTTAAATGTTCCCAGTATCATGCTCAACATTTATTCAATATTCCCCGCATGTTAGTTTTCTCCCAGTTTCTCTCTATATGTCTCTATCTTTCTTTCTCTCTCAGGATGAGAAACAAATGCTATTAAAACAAACAAAAACTTGCCACAGTTCCACATTCAAGGGATATATGCAATTCAAAAGCAGGTGCTTTGGAATAGAAAACGCTTTTCATGTGTAATTTGGATGTGCAAAATAAGTACAGAGCCTGATTCGTGATTGGGATTCGAAGTTAAATTTGTCTATAATGGATTTTGAAATTTGGAAGCTCCATATGGCAACCAAAGAGTGTGGGGTGAGAACGTCCGCAGAATATGCCAGGTGAAGACCTGGGTGTGCCTTGTCTGAGGCAAAGCAGGGAGAGTCATGAAGAAGGCAGTGACCGCTAAGAGGGAAACTAAGCAGAGAGAAAGTCCAGGTGATCAGAATAAACAAGGAACATTTTGGGAGCATTAATGTCTATTCAAGACAAAGTTGTCTCTGATTCTGAAGTATCAGAAAGTTTCCTTGCTTCATCCTGCCACAGTTGGTGATGCCTGAGCCTTTAGTAAAATTAGTCACATGCAAAGGCTTTAGGCAGGTAGAGTATTCCCCAAAGCATCAAGGAAGTTGGGCAGACCCCTTGTGTCAGATAAAACTGTGTTGAGGCATAAAACAATCCTCCAGAGACAAGAGTAAAAATCAGGGACTCAGTGACAGCAGGAAGTGTAGCTTCTCTGTGGACTGTCCTGGAATAGACAGATGCCCACCTTTTCTCATCAAACTAAAGAAGTGCCTTTTATAACAGAGTGAAAGGGGAGTCCAATCCTGCTAGATCCCCGAAAGCAAACTCCTAGGAGGCAGTATATGAGATTATCATCCTGCTGTCCCCACCCATTGCCTGGCTGTGGGCCACCACACAGGGCACGTACCATAGACTACTTGAGAACTGACAGGTCCTAGGTTTTGGCAGCCTTGAAAGAGATGGGATGAAAGATTTTGTTAAGGTAAGTCTCTCAGGAATCATGAACCTAATTCCTCACTGTGTCTAAGTGACTGTTTCCAGAAAGCAGTGGCAGAGCTTGCTTTCTTCTTTTCCCCTCATCTTCTAGGGCAGCCCGTGCATGGCACAGCTAATTGAGCTGGAGGCAAACAGAACCATGAATATCAAAGAGACCCTTGATCCTTTTCAGCGAAGGCAGGGTGCCGGGGCTATCCCTCAGCTCTTTGGAAGACAAGGGGTTATAGTGAGGGTGTACTTTTAACCTGTTTTGTAGAGACAGCAATCACATGCTGCCCTAATTCCATTAGTTAATGAATACTTTAGAAATTCGTCCATTGTAAAAATACACTTACAAAGTAGCCAGTCAGTTATCTCTTCTGCTAAAGTTTCCTCTTGTTTTCTAAGTGTCCTCATTTAACTGAGACCATATGGAAAAATATATGATTAATTAGTGGATTTAAAATCCGCAGGTGGTTGTACAGATAGGTCATGAAACGATTCCTGATACTTAATATGAGACAAGCATGTGACTTCGGCTCACCCTTGCCCATGACAGACTGATGATTATTGTGGCCTTTCTTGATGAACCTAGACTCCTGCAGAATCCTACTTGACACAGGAAACCAGGAACACACTAGTTATCAATCAGTTCCTACTGGATGAAGTAATTAACCAACTTTAAACTAATAGAAAATGAACCTGGTTTAGAATGAGGAAAACCAAGTTATAAATTTATTTCTTTTAGTATGTAGCAGTGACTTTAGGCAAATTACCTAACCTCACTTGACTTGTATTTGTTGTCTTTAAATGAAAAGACTTTAGTAACATTATGTCATATGAACACTTGCATTGTGCAAATTTAACTCTATATATTGAACAAATAATAAGAACAATAATAACAACAGTTCTCCTGCAAGTAGGTCTTTCAAATGAATATGAAGTACTTCATCTGATACCCAACCAAAGCAATGGCGATTTTTTTCAATGTACAATAGTAGGAGAAACTAGTTGGATTTGCCTCATGTGGAAGGCGAAGAAAACCGAACAAACTACCTCTGCCTTTCATGAACTTGCAAAGAGAATTTTGAAGGGCAATTTTGACTCTACACAGCTCTTGCCTGATGTGCTGATTTGAGATGCAATCCTGTTTTAGTAACGTCCCCCCTCCAGTAAATGCCAGAGCCGGTGAGCGGTTGTGAGGCAGAATGAGCATGAGGGCTGAGGAAACCTTCGGAAGTGTATGGCAGTGGTGGTGGTACGAGGGAACCCTGGGAGCCCTATGCGCAAGAGAACATTCACATTTTTATAACGATAAATCATGATGTATCCTTACCACCTAATAACTGCTATGTTCGGTTGTTTGTGTGTGTGTGTGTGTGTGTGTGTGTGTGTGTTTTGTTTTGTTTTGTTTGCATTAAGAAGTGATCTGTCTCATTAGGAATGCTCACATGTTCACACATCTATGACATCCTAGAGAATACTTGTGCAGAGTCTCACCTGAATCCAATCAGTTCCGAGACTTAAAGGTGACACCGAGGAAGGGTGAAAAGGAATTAGAAGTGGGTGTGGGCTTCCAAAGACTTGGCTGCAGTGTGTGAACATAACCTGATGGTCCTGGAGACCTTGTGCAAAAGAGAAAACTCAGACAACTAATGCCTCTGCAGCTGCAGCAAGAAGAGAAGAATGGGACAGCTTAATAATTCCAGATCTGTAAGGTGACAATGAGTGGGACGTGTAAAACACTTCCAAAGGAATACCTTAGGAGAAATGGAGATCTTCACTTGCCCATCAAGAATAAAACATCATCCAGACCACATGTCTCCCAGATGATGGAAGAGATCTTGAGACTGATGGCCAAAAAGCAATGAGATCTAGAAGGAAATGGAATATTGATCTCAGGGTGGAATCTGCCAAAAACCAGTGGCACAGAGAGGGTCAGAAGGCCCAGGACAGTCCCCGGGATAAAATGAGGCCATGCATTGGCTTGATGAAATGCCCCATCTTAGTCACTTTGGAAGAGTTACCGGAAAGCCATAATGGATTAAGGAAGAAGTCAGGATTTCACAACTGAACCCAGCCAAAATAGATACTAATCAAAGGTGCCAAAAGATTAGAGGATGGAAATCAGAAAATGGTAATCATTGATTACTCATATCTTGGTTTGCTGCATATAAAACAAGGGTCATAACAATCAAACTGTTGGTTCCATGGCTTTGGATTCAGCAGGCAAACCTCAAATACAGTCCTGGGATCTATAATGAAGGGTGGGCTAGATAGCAAAAGCACTCCACTGTGCTGGGGATCAGGGGTAGGTATTTTGTCCTGATGACAATCAATTTTCAGTATTTTTTAAGCTTTCTTATTTATGAAGTGCTGGTTGCCTGCCACCTCAATGCCTGTCCAAGGGCTGGAAAATAATATTAGGAAAGAGAGAAATCAAGGAATATTAGGCAAAGAAACCTTTAGCATTTAGTCAGAAAAGCATAACATGAGATTTGAATAAAAGAAAATTGTCTGCATCTCCTGAAACTCCTGTCTTTTTTTTTTTTTTAAGATACGTATTCCTTAGAAGAAAGGTGTGTGTTGGGAGGAAGGTGGTCTTTTGTTATGCTATTTATTTTTTAAAATGGTGTTCTGAGTCCTTTTTTTAATGACACAGCTAAAAAAATATTGAAAGGCATAAATTAACCTCATTTCCTAGCAATTCTTTTTCATTTTCAAGCCCTTTTTCAGTTCTGGTTTTTCATTATCATATTAAAAAATTTCAAGTAGACTTAAGTTACCTCAAAGAAGAGTTTATAATGTTCAACTCTTTTAGACACACATTCATTCTCTCCCCACCCAGCTTTCTCTGCTTTTCTGATTACTGTTGCAAAGAAGTTAAAGAGATTTGGCAGAAACCCCAACTGTATCTCAGTGGTGATCTATCAAATTTATGCCCAGATGAAAATGCGTGAAATCATGTTCTAGAAATTTAAATTATATTAGGCCATTTTTAATGTCTATATATACTTTTTATCTTTCTGAAATCTGGTCTCTCTTTCAATGATCCTTCTAACGCCACATTTGAAAATGCTATTCAGAGATTTCACAGAATATGTCTTTCGATTTGCATGAATAGTTCTACGGCAAAAGAGATACAGCCACGAGGAGCATGAAAAAAAATTCCTCCCTTTGAAGGCAAGTTTTAATGTACCATTTAATAATTCATTTAAAAATGTATGTGTAGAGAGAGCCAATGTTCCCCTGTCTCATTCTGCCTATTATCTGAGATTCCCATGTATACACAGTCCTGCTTTGAGGACTTCTATAGACTGACTTACGTCAATTTTCAATTAAGTCAAAATGTCCGAGAGTTGTAAAGGAACACACACAATGAAGAGGCACATAACCACACAGACCCGTATAAGTAACCTGCTCCTCCGTGTTCCTGTAGTTCACTGTGCTCGACATTTAAAGCTGTCATGGCTCATTTCTATTGCTTAGGCGTTCCCAGATATGAGGACCATATTCCCAGTATGGTGAAAGCCAGGAATGAATAACAATGATAAAAGAACTTGGCCATATTACTTTATATCTAAAAATAATAGTAGCTAAAGTACCTTCTAAAATATCCAAAGAAGGTATTTATTTACTTGATATTTATCACAGTGGTTTTTAAACAATATAAGGAGACTAATGAAAATCTACATTGTTGGAGCACTGCTCTGGTGTAGTGTGGCCTTCTTAGGGATTTAGTAATTGGCGTTTTAACAAGTGTTCCAAGCGATTATTCAGATTATTCTTGAAAATCAACTTGAGAAACTCTGACTTTTTTGAATGCTTCATAAGAGATAATTATGTTTTCAAGCTTCATTTTTTTAGAAATATTTTCTTGCTTCTTAGACATCAGCATAGTTCAATTACCCCACAAGGATAGAACTCCCTGGGGACTTCCTCCAAAATAAAGGAAAATGAAGGTTAGAATATAAAATATTTTTCTAAAGAGTATGCTCAGTTTTCTTTTGGTATTACATCTGATATATTTTAACTTTTTTTGAGATTTCTAAATTACCATTAAAAATAAAGTATTTCAAGGCATTTTTATTGAAGGAAGTTCTCCAGATAATTTTTAAATGATATCATTATTTTTAACTGTGGAAAAACATGGGAATAACCTCAATGCCACATAAACCCTTTATTTCATTTTTCCCCACTTTCACTAGCAGTTGATTTCTGTGCAAAACTCATGAAAAAGGAAATATTATACTCATTTTTATCTACATATTAAAAGGCTTCCACACTTACATTCTATTGTATTTTTGAGCAAGTATACAAAATAGTAACAATTGTAGTATTAGCAGGGTGGTGATGACAGTAATTAATATTTTTGAAGCAGTTACTACGTAAGGCACACTGCTAATCATTTGTGTACAGTATCTAAAGTTTATCACAACAACCTCATACAGAAGATAAAGCTTTATTGTAGCTCACAGCTGAAGAAACCAAGGCTTTGGGATAAGATTAACTTGCCCCTGGCCACAGAGGTTATAAATGACACCATGTGGACATGAATTTGGGGCCATCTGCTCCAATGCCCATTTTTAACCACACTGTGGTCCATCTGCCAGTGCTAAAATAATTGTTGATGCAGAAACTCTGTTTCATATTGTATCTCCAGGCATTAAGTCAAATGTCTTCAGCTGATAAAATCTGCTAGAAATGGTTCATGATTTTGATTTCATTCCAACATTGGTCACTCATGCAGGATCCCAAAAACATGTTATAGAAATTATTGTACTCAGCTGTCTTTAGTAATATTTTTTAAACATTTCTAGGGAGAGTATTTAATCAGTGGGGATGAGGCAAATGTCTCACTTGCTTGTCTTCACGTCACTGGCTCGCATGCCTCCTCCTTGACATCACTGAGCTCTTTACCTGGAGGTACAGCAGTAATCTGAGAAACAGGCAGCCTTCGGGAAGGCCGCTCACCCCACCACAAATGAGTCTCTTCCTCTTTCTCCAAAACTGAAGGACAAAAGCCAGATCCTCTCATTCATTGTTGGAGGCAAACCTTAAGCTGCAAATACCACAGAATTCTGAAACATGGACTCCAGACATTGTCATATCTCCCCTGGGAACAGATCGCCAAACATAGAAGGCAGGATAATAGGAATGGAGGGCAGGAGAGAAAAAGTACATAAAAGAATATGGAAAGAGAAGCATTTTTATCTAATTTACCAGGTGACTAGGTCCCCTCTGCTTGACCTCTCAGAGCAGTTTCTGAGATGTTACCTCCACGAACGTATTCAGTACTTATATGTTGCCTGCTTACTTCCTGGGGTTTTACCAAAGCCTATGAAAGAAATAGGCATATGTTTCTGTCCTGTATATTTAGATTTTTTTAAAGGTATGATAGGATTCTTTCACAGTATCAATGTTTTTATAAAAGATACAACTCAATGGATACCTGTGTCAATTGAGGATGATGATAATTTGTCTTTGACTTCTTTTTTTATCAAATGAGAGCATATAATGACGAAACACATTTGTATTTCTACTCAGGCTGCTGGAATATCAGAATATGTAAAATATTGTAGCCCATCTTTCTTGTGCAATTATCTTCCCCCATCTAGTACTTCCAGAACATACCTTTACTTCAACTTACCTGTGTTAACTGTATCCATTTTTTTCTAAGTTACTTGAAATTCTTTGGAAATTTGGGTGTATATGTATGTGAACACATGTATATACATGTATATAAATTTTCACATAAATAAAGTTATATGACAAGACAAGTCTATGTATAACACAAAATAAATATTTGAGACAAATTGGTAAACATTCAGTGACATGGATAGATAGGTCTAGAAGTTACCATGGAGATATTCTAGATACATTACAACCTAATGGGCAAAAAGAAATAAATGCCAGCATAGAGATAGAGGCACTCACTAACAAATAGAATTCCTTTATGTTTTGTCTTTTTATCTTAGAGTATGTACTTTTTGGTGCAATTTAGAATTTATAAAGAATTGTCAAGTAATTTGTTATTTTGTATTTGTATATCAAAATGCAATAGTAGTGGTAATGATTTGAGGAAAATCTTTTAACTTTGTCCTTAGCCATTACTTTCTCATCACTGGTTGTAAATGGATGATCAGAATTTATGATAATGATAATTTTTCTTGATAGATTATAATTATATCAGGGTAACAAAGAACAAGCATGCTCTCTCTGTCTGAAGATTTTCTTCTTTTCTCCCTTGTAACTCATTTGTAACTTTACTATTAAGCTGTGGCATTTTATGCCTCAGAGAAGAATGAGAATACTGATATTTGGATGGGTTCATTTTTTATCATTTCATATAAATTGAACTCATTTTCACAATCTCTGAAGAATATTCTTTTAATATGCATGTTATACTTTTATTTGTATCACAGTTCAATAGAGATGCCTTTGGACATATGGAATGAGTCTAAAATAAAGTCTTGTCTTTATTCTTAGCTGCGTTTTTACGTGACTGTGTAGCTGGGAGGATACACAATCTAACTAAATTTCCCCTCTTACAATCTAACCACAGGTGGCCCACTCACCTATGGTTTCATTGCTCATGGTTTTGCTTTCTGCTGTGGCAGTTACTTACGGTCAACTTTGATCTGAAAATATTACATGAAAAAGCCCAAAAGTGAACAATTTGTACATTTGAAATTGCATGCCATTCTGAGTACACAATGGAATCGTGCACTGCCACATGCTCTGTCTCGCAGAACGTGAATCGCCCCTTTGTCCAGCGTCTCCATGATGTATATTCGACCCACCCTTAGTCACGTAGCAACCATATTGTCAGAAAGTCAGCAGCAGCCTCACACTATAGTCTCAATGCCTACGTCATTCATCTCGCTTCACCTCATCACTTACAGATTGTAGCATCTCAGATCATCACGAGAAGAAGGGTGAGAAGAGCACACTGAGATATTTTGACAGTGAGGACACATTTACATAACTCGTGACAATCTATTGCTATAATTGTTTTATTTCATTATTACTTGTTTTTAATCTATGACTGTGCCTAATTTATAAATTAAACTTTATCACATTGGGTTGACCAAAAAGCCTGCTTATTTTTTTTCTATAAAATAAAAGACACATTTTTCATTTTCACCAATAACTTTATTGATTTGGCTATTTGGAGTATGTCGGTTCTCTCCTGCTATTGGATTCTAGTGGGTGGAGGCCAGGGGTACTGCTAAGCATCTTCCAATGCATAAGACAGCCCCACAGAAAAGAAACAAAATGTCAATAGTACCAAGAAATTTTGCAAACCGTTTTTAACACATTTGATTAGTCACAGAACCTTCTGCACATATTGCACAAATCTTTTTCTGTTTTTCAGTTGTCTTTTTACCTTTCTTAAAACAGTAAAGCAGAAAACACTGAAAATGTTGCATATTTTCTTTCATCTTCAATATTAAAATGGCTACACAAAAATTTACCAATTTTGATAAGTTTTTTAAATGCACAATGATATGACAGCTGTCACAATAATCTAACAAAATTGTTTCGAATGGAGTTAAAGACAACTAAGCGCTACTAGAGTCATTTGTACAGAAAAACCCAAACAATCTTTTTAGCCAACCCAATAGTTACGTGTGTATTTTTTGAAAGTAGGATATATACGATTCGGTACTCTCTCTGGTTTCAAGCATTCTTTGGTGGTATTGGAACATTCAAATCACAAGTAAATGAAAGCTACTGTAATTAGAGTTTAATCTTTCCAATAATAGAACACATGTGGCTCATAGCAACAGTCTTGGTCCTGAAGACTCCCTCATTGTCATCTTTAGGACTCCAGCTCCTCTGAGATCCATTCTAACCCATGGCAGAGTCCTGGTCAAGAGGAGATGTTTCTAAAGCTGCCAGTACAGCTTTATTTTCTTTTTATCCTGAATATCACCTGAATTTCCTCTACTGATTCCAAGAATTTAGGTTATTTTGTGAAATCGTGTGTTTTGTATTTTGTTGCTAAGATATTAAATATGTTTACCATTAAAATGGGTTTTGACTTTAGCTCCTTAATAATGGAAGAGAAGAAAAAAAGCTTGTGGGGAAAGAAGAAGGGAAAGAGAGAATGAAGAAAAGAAACAGGAAGAAAGGAATCAACTTATATTAACTGGTTAACCAGATTTTAGGACAATGTGCAAGACACTTTTAAATATGCTTGCAATAACCTAAAAGGTCACGATTTTATCTCTTGTGACTGTTGTAGAGAAGAAAAAAATAATTTTCCCTCTTCTCTTGTGAGTTCTTAACTGAGTTCCTGCAATAAAAGGCAGATTAACCAGAGAAAAAGGAACAAGTTTATTAACACGTATACCTCATACATATATAGGGGATACCCAGGGAAAAACGAATAGCTCCCAAGGTGGCTTAAAATTTAGACTTAACTACTCCCTTAACAGGGAAGAGGTGAGGGGTTTTAGGCCTCTTAGGAGAGAGTGAATGGTTTTTAGGAAAGATAAGTGGACCCTTAGAAGAAAAGATGGGAAATATGATAGTTTGTGAAAAAGTTTGTCTGGGTGTGGTGTCAACTTCTAGTCTTCTCTCTCATGACAAAATCAATCTTCCCCTGTTGTTGAAACTTCCAGGGAGAGGGTTTATGACAGTCAAATTCCTTTTGGAGGATCTGTCTTTAGGCAGATAAGGGAAATTTAGAGAAATCTCCTGCATTTGCTGTATTTCATGTGCCTACAGCTCAAAATAATGTATCGAAGTGGGATATTTTAGTGTGGCATTTATTGAACTCCTACAGTTGTATTTTGGGTTAGCCTATTCTACTACTCTTCACTGTTGAAGAAACTGAAATTAAAAGATCATTTGCTCATTAAAAACAATGCCAGAAATCAAGCCCCATCGGACTCACTCCAGAAGAACTTCGCATCCCTGCAATAGCTAGTGTAATGGGGTCTATTGAGTAAATACACGAAGGGATAAAGAGGTCTTTGAAGGAGAGTAGGAATTTGGGCTTTTCTCATGCCATTGGGAAATTACATATAATGTTAAGGAGAACTATTAGAGTAAAAGAACTTTCCCAAGTTCTCCCTTGTTTTACTCTTCCAACATTCATGGGTAAGAGGTGTCCGATGCAGTATTTTTAAGCCCACAGAATGCTTTCCTCCCTGGGGTTTTCAATGGTTGATTTTCCACTTTACTTTCCTCCCTACGTCTTTCTGCTTCCTCACTGAGCAAATAACATATCACTTAGACGTTTGCAGTAATAGATGGTGGTTGCTGGGATACTGTCGCCAGCCTCAGAAGTGCTGAATATGAACAACTATTTTATTTCTATAGCACTTCTTTTTAGCATAAGGCATGTATATTAACCTACAAAAAACATGGGTCTACATTACTTATATTTAAATTGAAGTATCTCACATTCATTTTTAGGTACAAAAATTTATGTATCAGTAATGAAGTTCCAAAAAAGTATTACTCTGTGTGTCTCTCTAGAGACACACATTTTTAGTCTCTGAGTGAGACAGCAAAGGGATGTGATGCATTGAATCTTTCAAAAATGAGGTTGAGAGGAAGTGCTAGAGACATCCTTAACCTCTTAATGAATATGTTGGATAAGGAAAGATTTCATTTGGTGGGGGAGAAGTATACCATGTTGCCCTGGAGTTATTGATTGGATATCAGTGGGGTGGATATAGTCATTTCCAGAGAAGTTCACCATATTTGGGGAAGGTGGGTAGGTAAGGTAACACTAAACTAAAAAAAAAGTGAGATGCAAAAAATAACCACACTAATGTGAATTAATGAAATACAATCACATGGCTGTCAGCTCCATGAGGGAGAGATCATGTCTGCATGGCCACCATTATATCCCTAGTGCCTTAAATGGGGCCAGAGACATTGGAACATTACCTTTTGTTGCATGAATGAGTGAATGGATAAAAACCTGTTCTATGCTGAGGACCAGCAAAATAGTGTTATCAAGTGTGAAAAGAAATTCTTGTTTCCTCTCAAGATTGTAGCTTCCCATGTGTTAGTAGTGGTAGGACCACAACGAGAAAAAAATTACCAATATTCAGAAAGCTGAAAAGGTGGAAAAGGGGCAATAGAAAGATACTAAGTGTAGTAGACAGCTTTATAGGGGCAAAGAGGGAAATGACTCTCCAAGAATATGTTTGAACTGTCCAAAAGATTCTACCTTCAGAAGGGAGGGATTTAGGGTTTGGGGGCCCAGAATTGTACTGGTGAAGCCCAGAGCCAACAGTGAGTAGTATAAATATTGTCTTGTGTCTTTCAGGCTTGTGCATTCTGGGAAACAAGTACATACATATTTAATTCAGTTAAAAATTATTTCCAATTAGCAGTTGTTAGGATGTTAGCTTCAGAATGAAAAATTATTAAAATATTCCCTGAATATATCAATACAGGAAACTTTCTGAGGGCAATTGTGTATTCATTGTGGAAATATTAGGCAAGAAAAGCAAAAGCACAACACCGGATGTGCACACTGTACGTACAGCTATGTTAAAACATACAGTTACAGGATTTTTGAGAGATAAAAAACAGATAATCATTTAAAAACATGTAAATATGTTGCATTTTAAAGTGTAGAGAATAGTTTCCCTTTACATTTCTATGCAATAAACTTCATTTTAAAGGAAGTTGTTGTCTCATTCCATCCATCCTACCAACATCACATGAAATCCCCAATGGGTGTATGTTGTATGTCACTCCCACAATAACACAGAAGGATCACGACACAGATTATTCAGGACATAATGGCTCTATCACTGAAAACAAATAATTTTCCAGCAGGTGTGAAGACTGAGGAAAATAGTATTAAGAAACTTTAAAATGACTTTCCCTAGACAAGATTTATTGTTTTATATTTAGGTTATATCAAGTCAGCTGTCAAGTAGACACTGAAATTTCTTTTAGCAATATTGTTTCTCAGGTAGACTAATTCACAATAATAATTTCTTGCATTTCATTCGTACTTAGTGAATTTCATATCTTTACCATGTTTCTTATTATCTTCCTAATAAAAAAAGGAAAGTTTTTGAGCTTCAAGTCTAGAAAAAGTGGTAGAATATAAATACAATTAATAGTAATACTTTGCATATTTTATCACCTTTCTGTAAACGGATGTTCTGTTAGCTAGCCAGACTACAAGTGCCTGTCATATGTGGAACATCATTACTGAAAGCCTTTATAATGTTTAAAATCCAGCTTTTGTCTTGTGAAAACTTCTCCAGAAGTCTATAGTCTTTGCCCTTTTTTTGCCCTTAATTTTTCCTCTAACTCTTGGTTCCATAGCCCTGAAATTTCCCCTCTTTTTTGTCCTCCTCTCAGGGGATTCAGTGCAGGGAGAATATTAGAAGGAAATGGGCTGGAAAATTGGGTCAACAGAGTCTTTAATCATTGAACAAACGAACCATCAATAGTAGTGGCACCACTGGGATGTCCTGATCCACCATCAATGTCATAAATCCTATTGTTGATAGGGACTCTTAAATAAGGTTCATCCTGGAGACCCCTCCAAGTTCTATCTAAATCTTCAAGTCTTAACATACCAGAGATAGCTGTACTTTGGAAAGATATTTTCTGCTTAAGATTTAGTAAACAAGACAACAGTAATTTACAGGCAACTGTCACTGGTAGATTCAACTTCATGTTTGACTTGTCTGACCAGCCATTTTGGACAGGAAATCAAGGTTTGGAACAGAAAGGCAAGAAAGGAGAGGTTCTTTTGCTTTTTATTATCCTCACTTTCAAAGCAATGCATCAGGGTCATGGTGGTGGGAGAAGTGTCAATGGGATAGATGTCAAAGAAAGAGTGGAGGTAATAGGGATGCCAGTTAATCCTTGCTCTAGGTGATGAGCATGATTTCTTCCCAAATATCTGTCTTTCAATTATCTATAAGTGAGGAGATAAAATCAAGTAATAATTTTCCTATCCAACAAGCTAATACATCAGAAACTTTTCCCTACAAAAGGAACCTCACCCAACTTGTTTTTAAACCCTTTCCATTGCAGCAGGGATCCAAAAGTTCCATGGACTCATTCAAAAATCATAGTCCTAACTTTCTCTTCTTTCATAACATTTAGGGAGACTCACAAGAATAGCTTTATACATTTAATTATTCCACCACCAAAAATATCCCCCAAACTTTTGCTCAGTGTTTCCAAGTTTGTGCCATTAAAGCACTCTACAGTACTGATGTCTTAACCACCTGCCAGATTATATCCAGGACTACCACCTCTTCTCAAGTGTCAGTATCAGAATTCCCCAGCCCTCACTGCAGACTGGTCAAATCAGGTGATTAATTGCAAGTTTCCAGGCTGGCTTTTGTTACTGGAGTACTTGCAGAGGAAGAGGTTGGTTGAGAATCACCTGTGGGGTTCAAGCTGTTCACAAGCCAGCACCAAGGGACACTGACACCATCAAGCACAGCTGCTGTGCAAAAGCTTTTTAGTTTGGTATAGTCCTATTTGTTTATTTTTGCTTTTGTTTTCTTCACTTGTGGAGTGAGATCCACAGAAACATCACTAAGACCAATGCCAAAGAGCTTGCTACCTAAGTTTTCTTCTAGAAATTGTATGGATTTAGATCTGACATTCAAGTCTCTAAGCAATTTTGTGATGATTGCATGTATGGATTGTATAGTAATTCTATCCTTAAGTCTTTGAAGAATCTCCATACTCTTTTCCATAGTAGGTGCACCAATTTACATTCCCACCAACAGATCATGAGGTTTCCTTTTCTCCACATTCTCTTCAATACTTACTTTTTTTAAAATAACCATTCTAACAGGTGTAAAGTGGTCTCTCACTGTGGTTTTTATTTCTATTTCCCTAATAATTAGTGATTTTGAACATCTTTGCATATGCCTTCTTTGGAAAAATATCAACTCAGATTTTTGACTCATTTTTCAATCAGGAGAGTTATTTTGTGTTATTGAGTTCTGTAAATTTTTAAAAAATATTTTTTGGTATTAACCTCTCATCAGATACATGATTTACAAATATCTTCTCCTATTTAGTAGATTGCCTTTTTATTTATTTTTAAAAGATTTTATTGACTTATTTTTTAGACAGAAGGGGAAGAGAGGAAGAAAGAGAGGGAGAGAAATATTGATGTGTGAGTGAAACATTGATCAGTTGCCTCTCACATGCCCCCATCTGGGGACTTGGCCTGCAACCCAGGCATATGCCCTGACTGGGAATCAAACCAACCACCTTTAGGTTCGCAGGCCAGCACTCAATCCACTGAGCCACACCAGACAGTATGATTGACTTTTAATTTTGATGATGGTTTTCTCCACCATACACAAAGACAAATACTGCATGGTTTAACATATATATATGTGTGTGTGTGTGTGTGTGTGTATATATATATATAATCTAAAAATAAATCAATAAAACAAAATTAGAGATACGAAGAAAGACTGGTGATTACCATCAGGGAAGAGGGTGGATTGTGTGGGCTAAAGGTATGAAGGGAATCAGCTGTATGGTCATGATAGTAACTAGGCTTTTTAGGATTATTAATGATGGATAGTCAGTTGGAGCCTGGGGAGTCTCCACTCATTGGTCAACATAGTGGCAGAGGAGGGTTCTTACAGTAAGCATGTGACAATGCTTCTCCCTGCCCTCCCTTTACCAGATTGGGGATGGGACAAGGGGAAGGGAGGCACATGTGCTGTAGAAGTCAAAATGGTGTAGGGGCAGGTGTTGGACCAAAAAAGTCCTGTCAATCTAGTTTGGGGAAAGAAGGGATTGGTGGGGAAATGGACCCACCCAGAGCATACAAAATTTGGGAGGCTGAAAGGTCATTTTGAGAAAGCATCTGGTCTGTCCCACACCCAAACTAATAGAAACCAAGAAGAACAAAGAAATGTACTCGCTTGGTTCTGCGCTTGCGTGGTGTTTTCATCTGTTCTCTCCATGTGACCCACAGCATCGAAGAGGGAGTCTCTTCCCCTCTCTCTCTTTCTCCTGCTCACTCACTCGCTAGCCTGGTGAGGCGATCGTTAGAGAGTTAGCACAGCCTTCCCAGGAGCACATGACCTTGTGACCTTAGCAGCCACATGGCCACAGCCTCCTGGAGGGAGCCTGAAACGGGCAGTAGCTGGGAACAAGCTAAGCTACCTGGATGACCATTTAGCAACTGCTTGTGGGCTCCAAGGACAGTACTTTAAAATGGAGTTGGAACTCTGGGCACTTGCTTTTGTTTTGGTCTTCCTGAGAAACGTTGAACTTTTTCTGGGTTTTGTTGGGGAGATGACCTTTGAGACAGGGAGTCCATCATTCTCCCAGATTACACAGCATCTGAATAAAAGCACTTTCTTTCTTCACTAGCAACTTCCTCATGAATTTGGCTTTTGATGGTGCAGGAGGACAAACCTCTGTTTTTTGTTTGGTAACAGGGTAGTTATATGCCAATGTTTAATTATAATTTATGAAATGTACAACTGAATACACATATATGAATACATATATGTATTATGTGTGTGTGTGTGTGTATACACACATATGTCTTGAGGGCCAATTCAAACAACTCCCTGTTTTTGTAAATAAAATGTTATTGGAACACAATCACATTTATTTGTTTACAAGTTGCCTGTAGCTACTTTTGTGCTACAACAGACAAATTGAATATGTGTGACAGAAATTGCACGGCCCATAAAGATAATACATTTTTTATACACACACACACACACACACACACACACACATACATTCACACATAATGCTTTGCAGGAAAAAAATGCCACCTTGTGAAATAGATGGAAGATGGAAGTATCACTTAGGATCCTCCACAGACCTTGTTATTAGGCCACTTAACCACTTCCTGCTGGCTTAGCCTTATCTCGCCTTTAGTCTACAGAATTTTATTCAATAGCTCTGATGGTTCAGCATCAGGTTAATTCATGACCTCAAACAGGTCCTCAACATGACCTTAAACATGGCCTCAGCAGGCCTTATGTCCTCCTCTTTAATAACTGACTGCTGTCCATTTTCTGTAACTGAGTTGCTTCTTTGTGTTCTAATTTGTACCAATGTGGAGTATTACTATCTCCCTCCCACTGCCCCTCTATTCCAATCTTCCAGAAACCAACCACCTATCTGAAACCCCAAAGGTCAGCCATCACAACTGTAGTGGTTACCAACTCCTGCTGTGTATAAAACCACTTAAAAGCCCATGGCTTCAAACAACAATCATTATTAGAATGCTTGCATCCGTGGGGCAGTTGCTTTGGCCTGGGCTTTCTTGCGAGTCTGCAGGCCATCCAGGGACTCTGCTTCAGGATAGGATTGGCCTGAGCAGTTTAATTGGGCAGCTCTGATCCATATTTCTCTCATCTTTTTCCTAGGATCAGTAGGCTTGTCTAGGCATGTCACTGTCCTTATAATGCCCTAAGTGCAAGAAAGCAAGCCCAAAATCACAAGTACTTTTTAAGCCTCTCTTTACTTAGGTCTGCTAACAAAATTTACAGAGGGAGGTCTATAAAGTTACTTACAAAAGGCGTGCAAAAGATCTTCAATGCAATCTACCAAGGATGCTCTCAAGAGAAGAGTCAAACGGCCCATCTGTGAAATATCTCCATCAAACTGAACCAGAGATGCCCCAAAACACTGGCATATCACACCACAGTGCACTCCAAGGAAATAAATGCAGGGTGCCAGTCCCACTACTTTGATCCTTAACCCCGACCCATGCATGGGAAATGGAAGAAAAGAGAATTCCACCTTAACACAAATTCTATCATTCACAATGACGTTCTTGAAATACACAAGCTTTTTGGAAGATGCTCTTCTGTGTGAAACCCACATGCTCATCAGAGCCACAATCCTTCTCTCACATTACGTATAACTGGAAGGTTAACAGTAAGCTGAGTTGGCAGTAAGGACCAAATCAATACATGCAGTTAGGAACCACTTTACTTTTCAACTTTTTATTTTGAAATAACTGTAGATTCACCGGCAGTTGCCCTTCACCTAGTTTCCTCCAATGGCAACATCTTTAAAATCTACATATCATACTACAACCAGGATATTGACATTGATGTAATCTATCCACTTTATTCATATCTTGCCAGTGTTGCATGCACTGATGTGTGTGTGTGTGTTGTGTTTAGTTTAATGCATCTTTATCACATGTGTAGATTTGTGTAACCATTACCACAGTCAAGATGCCAAGATATGGAAAGATTCCATCAAGCATTTATTTTTAACTACTAGTCTAAGATGAATGAATTCTGCAAAGGAGCTCAGAATCAACATAAGTGTGGAATTTTTTTAACAGTCTCAAACATTTGGTTCATGTCATACAAGCATAGCCTCTGTCAGACACAGGATATTTGTCTCTTTTTTAAACAGGTAATTGCCTGTTAAATGAGTCAGGTAACTACTCTCCTCTCAAGTGACCATGGAGTGCTTATACAATGTGTATCTCCTTACAAATCTAATAAGAGCTGTGTAAAATGAATTAAAAAGTGTTTCACTAAAATGCTATCTCAAGGAAAAGCTCTGCTCTGCCCATTAGATTTGAAGCTGTGAAGAAATCTGAAACACATTGATGAGTGAGCTGCATTTAGAATTTTTCTTAAATGAGGCTGCTTCTGTTTTTCCATTGCTGATCTCATCAGAAACGATTCTTTGGTTGTACTTGTTGCCTTGGCTCTGAAATGTCAATTAATGAATTACTATAACAAATGACTTGGGTCTCCTATTCTTACAGATATTTTATAAATGGAAGACTTGACAATGGACTTGATGAGCATGGAGTTTCATGGTACTCATTACCAGAGAGAGTTCTCCTGTTCTTTCTTAGACTTCACTTTGACTATGGTGAGTAAAGAAACCAGAGAAATGTGGTCTTGGCAGGAAACATTTATGGACTGGCTGACGTGTGTACAGCTAATAATGTTTTGTTGGGGCTGGAGGAAATGTACAATACCCACAGCTCTGCATCACACAGCCTACCGTCCAGAGAGTAATTGTAGAAGAGTAATACCAAGTGGGCGTTCATCTAGACAAAGGATTTACAATAAGTTTCAACATTAAGATTTTGTTAAAATGGATCCTTTTAAAATACAGTTTAAAGGCTGTATATGGACATAGTCTAAAGAGCCAAGTAGTCCTACAATGCTTAAGATAAAAATAGAAAGGTAATTTAGAAGTAGGCATTCTTGAATCTGCTAAAACCCCAGTGCCTAATTTCTTTTTGCTTTTGTATTCCTCTTTAACGTCTTGATATGTATGTTTTTATGCCTTCAAAACAAAAATCTCTTTCTTCTCATGCTTGAGTACTGGGAAGAGGCAAACAAATAATTATGTTTACTCTGCCATGATGTATCAAAAAGACAATGTAATCTTATTCTTCATTTCTAAATCCTGAAGACTTCCTTTGTATTAAGCACCCAACTCATCCCTTCAGACTCTTCTGAAATCACATCCCCCCAAAATCATAAAGGTTCCTTGAAACAGTGTTTAAAAAACTATATACTCCAACACTGTCATTCAATCTTAGCATTTTACAAATAGGAAAACTAAGACCTGCAAGTAATGTGAATTACCTAAGAGCCCATACATGGTAGTAGACAGACTGAAACCTATAGCCCACATCTCCCTTTTAAGCAGGTGCTCTTCCTATTACACTGCATTGCCCTTATGTAATCCAGGAAACAGTACATCAATTGGAGACATTATGATAGTGGTCTATATAATCTATTGACTCATCATTTATTCTTTTATTCAAGAAATTTGAGTACCTGCTTTGAAACTGAAGATAAAATAGTAAGTATAACAAACATGACCTTTTTCTCTTTGGGTTCCACATTCAATGAGGAAGAGGTCATTATCTGGCAGTTTGCAGTCCAGATTTGGCCAGCAGATATGCCGTATTTTCCCTGTTCATTATTTTATAAATAATACATTTATTTTCAACATTCAAAAGTTGAGAGAATTATATTAAAGTTAATTTGGCAGTCTCGTTTCTCTTGGAGTAGTATATATCTGGAAAAACTGAGATTTTAGTTCCACCTGACATCAATAGTCTGGAGAGAGTGGTAGCCATCCTTATAGCCTGAGTGTGTCCCTCTGTGAAGTCCAGCTCCCACCTGTCCATGTCCTTTTTTGATAGTGCTTGCCTTACCCCTGTGGAAATTGGGATTTGCAACTTCTTCTCTAGTGGATTTCAAATTATGCTCTGTGGAATCTTAGGAGTCCTGATGAGGGTCTTGGTAGGTCAAGAAAGAAAAGTCAAGTCAGGCCTGATAGGTTCCAACAGAAAGATTACTAACCTCACCCCTGTTTCACATATTAGCATCCATGTAAGTCTTCTCGTTCAATAACTGCTAAAGAAAAATACAACTGAGTTTCACTCTATCACAGTAAGTGGTTTAGTAGGTAGTATTGGAAATAACTATTATGCAAATAAAAACAGAACCAAACTCCCATGTTTGATGCAGATTTCATGGGCTCCAAACAACCCAATAGGACTTGAACCCATGGATTGGCTTGGGAGAAGACAAAACATTAAGATGGAGAAACAACATAAATAAAGGGGCAGAAAAAGGAAGAATAAACATGTCTCAGAAGAAACTGCTTAATAAATACATCCTGCTATACTTCGAGTATCCTAAAATATGTTAATAATATAGAAAGTTTCAAAACATAAGAACATTAAGAGAAACCTACTAATTTTGTTTACATTGCCAGCTGGATATGTGGACTCTCAAACGGTTGTTTTTCTAAATATTTACTTACTTGTTTTTTAAAGAGGGGGAAAGGAAGGAGATAGAGGGTAACATGGACGGGAGAGAAAAACACCAATCTGTTGCCTCTCATACATGCCCCCACCAGGGACTGAACTTGCAAGCTAGTCATGTGCCCTGACCTGGAATCAAACCAGTGACCTTTCGCTTTGCAGGATGATGTATAACCAACTGAGTCTCACTGGTAAAGGCTAAAACATTTCTTTGAACAACTGTCCTAGTTTATATGTAAATACAATAAAATGGGAACTCATTTTCCAAGGATCTCAGTGAGAGAGTCTGTGTGTATCTGCAAAAGGATGGATGGCTTTATTTACTGAAACATACAAACTCAATAAAGATCTAGCAAATAGTTGGTTGATTTTAATTCAGAGTAATTTGTAAGTTAACTCTAGTACATAACCACTCTTGTTAGAAGAAACAAGATATAACTTGTATTTCTAGATTTAAAAATCATATTAATCAGATATTTTAAAGATAAAGAATCATTTGGTTGACTATTGCTTTAAGATATAAATATTATTTTCTGCTTTTATACTTTTAACATGTAAATTGCAAGATCTCACATAGAGACAATTGCTCATCCCATTATAAGCTTTATTTTTAAATATTAAATCTGCCTGCATAGCAGTGTGTCCTATTAATCCTTCTTTTCATTATTTCCAGGGCATGACATAGAACTATGAAAGATTTTAAATTGCTCTCAACTCAAAGAGTCCGTAATCACATGAAACCTTCTATCTCTCTTCCCAGGCAACCAGAGAAAAATGCATGGAGGGTCTATTTCATGGATTCACACATGTTTTTACACTGATATCTGCATTCAGTAATTTACCAAGGAGTTCACATGGAGATGCTCATTTGATGATGGGTCTCACAACAAACTTCCAAGCTATAAGTAGAATCTTCATTTTGTAAATATGGAATTGATTTTCAGAGCAACTAAATGACTTTTCCAAATTTCATTTGCTAGCTCTGTTTTGGAGCCTTAGCATTCCTCAAGTGGTAAACAGGTATTCCAAGTGTACAACCCCAAGGAGTTATTAAAAGGACAAAATGAAATAATGTAAAGAAAGGTTTAGTATGGAAATTGGTATCTGATGAGGACTGAATAAATGCTCATATTAAAAATAGTAAAAGGATTTAAACATATTTATTCCAATGTTAACATCTGATTATTTCTCTTGCTTTCTATCCTTTGATGCTGCAATGTGTTATAGAATTCTGGAGTGTGTTAAGATTAAACGTGGCTCAAAATCACAGTCTCTCACATGTGTAGCTTCCTGAATTTTCCAGGGAAGTGGTAGTTACAAATCAGATCCTCAGGACCCTTGAGGTATATAATTTGTTTTTACTTTACAAAAGTTCTCCATATGTTTGTTCATTTGCAGGAAGACATAAAATAATGAAAACATAGATTTCATCAAAAATCATTTGTGTTTCTACCCAGCGATCATACAGTTTGTGTGTGGTCACCTCTGAGAATGGGATGTTCACTACCACCTGGACAGCCCTCTCCACCATGTATAGTTCTGACTATGGAAAAATATTTATTAAATTTGGGAGAATTCTATTACAAGGTTTCTACCCCCTTGTGTCAATTGGAATAATTAACATTTCTCTTCCTAATGACATTCTTTAAAATGTGAAGAAAATTATACTGACTGAGTAGTCACTATCTCAAGCAAACTATTTCTAAGCCATTCAGTCATCCTCTGTAGACAGGAAAGAAGAGCCTCAACTTCCTTCTCTGAAAATCGTATATTGTATTCTTATCATTTATGACTTTAAATGTCTCAACCTGAGTGTATCCCCATAAATGTGATCTAAACTATTACCTTCCTCATATGCTTTGATTAAGGCAGTCTGGTAGTGGCTACTGTTGATTCCCTTATGCTTATATAAGGCAACTCACATGTAAATTCTAACCTTCCTTCTTCGTTTTTTTAACTCTGATGCTTCTGGGTGACATTTCTCCATTCTTTGACTCACATGATGAAGATTCAGAGACACAAGGCATCACAGATATAAGTGGTTTAAAGGTTACAAAGTAGCTCACAAACACAGTAAGATTCAGTGTGCATACATTTGACATGCATGATGTTTAAAAATTGAAGCCCATTTCCAGGGGCTACATATATTGACACGTAAGACAAAGCAGAAAGACGACCTGTAATTCTGAATGGCTGCCATCACCTGGACTCAAGTCTCTCCTATTTAGACAGAGTGTGCTTGATCCAGGTCTTCCCAGCTGACTTTCTTCATTGTTGTTCATTACCGGCCTGCTCCTTGAAGGTGTAAGCAGACCCATGACAATTTCAAAAGCCTTCATCTGATTTTCCTCTGCCTTGTTAACTTTCTTGTTATTCTCAACACAAGTCTTCACTTCTGGCTTCACTTCTCTCCCTAAATTTTCCCTCCGCGTCTCATCCAGCACCATGGCCAAAACACCGTTCATGCACTGACAGCTCTAACCTTGACCATTCCAACCCCAGAGGAGTCCTCCTGGTTGCTCCTCTTTCCTTGGCCCTTTTTGTGTCTGCCCATATTCTCGTGCCTGCCTCCCCTCATCCATGTCTTAAGCTACTCACTCTGAACAGTCTTCATCCTCTTACCCTGTCATCTCTGCTCATCCAGGTTTCTCACCTGCCCTGCAGGCTCAGGCTATGTCAGGACTTCTGTGCTGCATCTCCTCTTGGTCACCTAGAACCGTCCTCCCTGTTCCACCTCTACCCTTCTCATTTGTGTATTCCTGCAGCTTCACTCTGCATTTCTTCCTTCCCAGGGCAGAAGTTGCAGCTTCCTTCTCCTACCTCCCATCATATCACTCTCCTTCTCATGCAACACCAGCTTCTACTTTTGTTCTCAAAACCAGTGGCTTTGGCATTCCCTTCTCAGACCAGAAGCACGAGAATCTGCTAGACTGAAAACCTGTGGGAAATGCCACTTCCTGTGCCCCACCCTCAGGCCACCTGAATCAGAAACCTTGGGGTTGGGGCTCAGCCACAGAGGAGTAAAAGCCTCCAAGGGACTCTGATGCCTGCTGAAGTTTGAGTACCACCGCTCTCTAATCCACCCATTCTCAGCGTTGGCTGACATTTAAGTTACCTCAGGATGTTTTTTAAAAACATTAATTTCTGGGCATCACCCCAAACCTATTAAATTAAAGTTCTCTGAAGATGAGGCCCAAATATAGATATATATTTTTTAAAAGCTCCCCAGATAATTCTAATGGACAGTTAGGGCTGACTTTCATCTGCCAAGACATTTCCTCTTACCAGGCATTTCCTCGGCCTTGCTGTCTATAAAGCTCTTT
The DNA here is from genome assembly GCF_021234165.1 of Pteronotus mesoamericanus. Taxonomy (NCBI): domain Eukaryota; kingdom Metazoa; phylum Chordata; class Mammalia; order Chiroptera; family Mormoopidae; genus Pteronotus; species Pteronotus mesoamericanus. The sequence goes on from NW_026555277.1 coordinate 7,065,127, forward strand.
TCTGTTCTTCTAAAACTTTGCTCTTTTTCTTCATCCTACATGTGACAGTGAAATTGACACCTTCTCACAGAGCCTTTTTCTGGCCATCTTTACCCCAAGAGCACTTTCTTCTTTAATATTTTCTTAATCCTAATAATCTCTAATTAAAACTATGCTGTTTAATCCTTCATTTGCTTATTGGCTCCACTAGGATATCAGTCCTTAGGAGAACAATGACTTCTGTTCAAGGATGACCCCCCCCGCCACTCCCTGGACCCAGGCTGGGCACATGTTAGAGGCTCAGGAAATATTTGTGGTGTGAAAGAACATACACCACACAGATGCAACATGCTGTTTATCTCAAACTCTGTGCTTTTGAAAATCTGGTTACCTTTGCTTAGAATTTTGTTCTTTACCCCCAATGAGTCTTTCTTTCTTGAAGTCACATTTGACTTTGTAACATTATTTAATTATTCACATTTTTTTAAAGGAACCCTTAGTACTTGCCTCTAACGTAAGTTAGAGTACACAGAGCAAGTTTTAGATCTCCTTCTGTTTGCTCCATGGTGTGGATGGTGCTCACTGCTGGATACACACGAGTAGATCCTTTCTAAAGTGAATTGACTTGAGGAAGGAAAAAGCTTTCAGTCAATAGTTTTAAAAGCCAAGGAACCACTGAGGAGAGAGAGAAAAAGTAAATACATGAAAGAACTGGTTCAATACAGAGATTGAATCTTTAAAAAAAAACAACAAAAAACCCCACGAGAGTTGAAGTATCTAATGCATGCCGGTAGATTGGTGATGCTGTTCCCAGTGGCTTCTGCTTTCTACTCCAGCACTTTTGAAGACCTAGATCTCTGCAGAAATCCCCCTGAACCCATCAGTCACCCCTTCCCTTCCTCTCTGTACCGAACACTGAACCTGGTACTCGCATCAGGAAATGCAGGGGCAGCCTTTCGTTGCAAGTCAGCTGCTACAGAAACTCCCCTCTTACGATGTTACATTAGCTAAAGGAGAGCAATCAGAGAGATCAGCTGGAAATCCCCCAATGCTGGGACAGAACCAGGGGCTCACACACTTCCCCTTGAAATGTCGCGCTGGGAGAGCTGTCGGGCTCTTCAGCACGAATTAGCATCCTCATCCTGAGAGACTGACCTGTTCCTCCTGAGGAGGGAGTGCCTGTGGCTTCTGCCAAATGAGCTAGAGAGAGGACAAAACCCTGAGATGATGACCTCATTTCTAATGTGATGATCTACATTACAATTAGGACGCTTTCGTCTTGCTTGGTCCAGGCAGGGTGACTTCTTTTATTTGCACCTAAGACTTCCTAATGAACTAGAGATGGCATTGCTGAGACACGTTTACTCTTAGGCTTGCATTTCTATGCTTGAAGATCTAGGCTGGCCCCAACCGAACTGCTATGGGTTTAATATCATTTTACTTGTATTGACTACAACTTCCTTCTAAAATCTGAAGTTTCAGAGGAGTCTGAGGGTAATCCCTCTTAGTTCTAAAGAATCAAAAATCAAAGATCTATATTTGCCTTTTTTTCCTTCATCTCACATGAGTTCCCCGTCCTTCCTTTCATGTTTGCTCTTTCATCCAAGGAACTAACACTTCCATGTGCTGCCTACTTTTAGCTTTTTCCCCACCTGCTTCGACCCTCCCTTGTAATCTTCCAAACTTCAGAACTTTCCTCTCACAACCTTCCTGAGTCAATTTTCCTAAAGAAAGGATTCTTGCTGGAGCTAACTCAATAACCTAATTAGCACTATGTTGACAACCTAATGTGTTACCTTTCCCAAGTAACAGATTTGCATTTAAACAGGAGTCTAAAATGCTGTAAATCAAGGAATAAAAGTGGGAATTTCTAGTGGTATTAGAGTTCAGAGTAACATAGGGAAGATTTGGGTAGAGGGCAAGGGTGAGCCACGTGGCGGTGGCCCGGTCACAGCACAGGAGGCTGTCTTCTTTGTGTCTCCTCCCAATTGACCTAATTAGCATAATGTGATTTACTCTGCTCCATGTATAGCACCAATGCGTGATTCTTCATGGAGCTGGAGTCACTGCCCCGGATGGACATGCAGCATCTAAGGACTGGTCACAGTAAATCAGGGAAAGGTTAGATTTTTCTAGGTTCACAGGAAGGGAATTTATGAGAAGGGGAGAAGGAGAAAACAACCAGTTTGGCAGTTTGAAAACCTAGAAGATGTACTTATTCTACCTTCTGGATACATTTAAAAAATCCACTGAAATGATTTATAGGAAGTGACTTGTGGCAGAATTCATTCAGTTAAATTTAACATATATTTATTTGACAGACAATGCAAAATTAATAATGGTAATAATAAATGACTAATTAATGACATTGAATTAGCACTTACTTTGTATCATGTTCTCTACTAAGCATTTTACATGCATTATTTCAATCAGTAATTGCATCAGCCTTGTTTGGTAGGCAGTGGTATGCTAGCTACTTAACTGACTCTCTGGGGAGAAAAAAAATGCCCTAATTTGCAGCATTTGCTGATCATCATGATGGAAACTAGCTACCAACAGCTTACAAGATTTCTAAATGTATCATAATTGCCCCAGAAAATTCCTGACTGTAACAGTTACCTCCATAGCTGGTAGGAGGTGGTTCCAGAACACCACTGGAGGTAGGTCCTTTGATTTTGCTCTTTGGTAGGGCAATCAGTTCATCTCAGTTTTCCTGTGACTTTCCTGGTCTTTGTATTGAAAGGTGTGCATCTAAGGAGCCCTTCATCCCAGGAAAACTGGGGTTGTCACCCTGTTCTTTGTACATGTGAGGCAACTGAGACATGGGGAACTTAGGAGTTCTGTCCAGGCTCACAGAAGTAGTGAGCAGGACAACAGCTTTCAGGGGCCAGGAGTCTAATCACACAGACACTGGGAGCCTCACTGCAGCCAAGGCCAGGCCTTCCATTCTTCAGCAGAAAATATTCTCCATGATTGCAAAAAAGATCATAAAAGATGGACAAACACATACAAACTCACACTTCCTAGAAAATGTAAAAGCTGAAGTGCTCTGCGGCAGAATTAAGGTATATTTTATGCATATAAAAGAATGGACTCTAGACTGGGTACTTTGCCTAATTCAAAGACTGAGCTCAATCTCAATTTATTTTGATCCTCTGAAAGGACAGTCCACAGTCTTCCAGAGTCTGCACCGACATCATTCATATAAATCCTCCACTTACGAGCTGGTCATAGAGTAAGCCAGGCTCCATCCACTTCTTAGCACACATCCACGGCAGGATGATCAATGCTATATCTTTTAACAACCTAGAAAATGTTATGTGCGAAAATGTGCCTTTTCTTAATGATGCACTGTTGAATACAAGCTTCATTAACTATAATGCAATCCTTCAAATTAAGAAATCATTTCAATGATTGTTCCTAATGAGTATCAAGATACTTATATGAAAAGTAGAGCTTTTCCCTGCTAACTTGAAACTCATGACATCTCATATGTCTTTTAATGAGAATATCCTTCAAGAATAAGTCTCATGAATTATAGAGTTCCATTATTTGTTAAGTAAAATATGTTTGGAAACTTCTACTTTTTTTCACTTCTGATAAAGGTTTTATTACGTATCATCTGTAAAAGCCAGGTGATTTGTTTAGATTGTAGTGAACATGACTTTTAATCTAATAGATACCTTCTAATGGCTAATATAAATTATACACTACATACAGATGAGTTATTCTGATTTTTTAAAATACCATTCTTCTGAAAGCATTATAAGAGTGTGAAATCACATTGATTTACAACAACAATGTTCCAGGAGAGTTGGTCCAATAAGAATATATACATATGAAAAATAGTAATTCTTAAAAGCCATGGATTATCTTAATTATATTAAAAGTTTTCAAGAGACTCTTCCAAAATACTCTTTCTTTCACACACACACAAAAATCTAATACACACCTCACTCCTTTAACTTTGAAAAATAGTATATATCAAATAGGGCTTTTTTGGGGGGGGCACAAAAAGTGAAGGAAACCAATATTTTTAAGTTAACGGTCACAAAACAGTAACCAGAAATAGATTTAAATTTTGTTTTATAAAGGACTTTATGTCCATGAGGTCTAGTTTATCCTAAAATTGCATGAATCTTATAGTGCAAAAGAGATTTAGGAAAAAATCTTATAAGAATGTTGGCTCTAACCTTTAGGGAAAAATGTCATCTGACCCAAGTAAGTAGCAAAGGAATGTATGTGAGGGACATTGAGGTGAGGAAACCTGGGAATAAAAGTGTCTCTCCAATATAAATCAACCATTATGTGTTTTGTATAAAGAAGTTATCTGCTATTTTTATTTGTTTGTTTTGCTTAGGGCCCCAGAATTCAAATTGATGTCACCGACATCACCCATCTGATTTCAGAGAATGTGAAAACATTGGAAAGGCCAAGACACCATCACCTTAAAATAAAACCTAACAGTTCTATTTCTGGGATCACTCAGGATCAGTTTTACCTGTATTGTATAAACAACTGGATGTTCTAGAATCAGAGATTATGACCCAAGTTCTGACTAGGATTTAGGGTCACTGTATCTTTAAATATTATGCAATTGTTTTATGGGAAAATTGTTGAAATCTTTTATCAATTTCCCAAAGCAGTAAGCAACTAAACAAAATGTTAAGACTCTCCAGTATATGCTTACATTATATAATTCAGTGTTCATGTATCTCTATTACATACTTGATTACTTAGATGATGTACAATGATGTTTTAATAAAATTTACTAACATTTTTAGTATGTTTTAAGCTTATAATAAAAGCTCACAAATTAAAGCAGATATAATAAGTCTACAACATGAAAAATTCCAAAATATTTAATTATTTAAATATACTTATTCTACATTTCAACGACATTTTCAAACTTCACCAGTAACATGTCCTCACAGACATATGTACTACATTGGATTTTTACTAGTGGCTGAGCTGGCCTTTGCTCAAAGTCAATCATCTATATGACGAGTCTTAGGGGAGTTATTAACATAAGCCTGGCCCCACCAGTGCCCTATTATTATCTTGTTGGTGTGTGATTCCTACCATTCCAGACACATTCTCTTATCCCACCTTTCTTGGTTTCATCTAAACTGTAAACATTTCTAGGAAAAAAATTATGGCTTTAAATGCTACCAATCATTTATCAAAACCAGAAACAAGAAAAAGAAACCTCCCATGACCTCTCATGTTTTGAAAAAGAAGAGGGAAGGGGTCCTTGAACATACATAGGAAAAACAAAGTTTTCCCTGGGAAAAAAATTATGAAAATGAAATCCAGAAATGCAAAAGATAGGTCTTGCATGTCATTCATCAGCATGTCATTTATAATTTACAGAAAAATGCATCAAATATAGTGCCAAAGAAGTCTTTAAATATATATTACATATTTAAATAATTTAAAGTCTATTATGTTTTTTTCTGGTAATTTTACTCTCCTCACAAGTACAATAGAAGATAACTTTTAGCATTTATCTCACATTTTTAATGAATGAGTCTAACTTGAGATATTATTGTATTTTCCTATTTCAATATCTTCTTCATGTCCAATATTATAAATCAGTTCTCTGATTTTAGATTTATATAGCAGGTTAACCTACTATGGAAACTTCCCCAAATCCTCTTTCCATCTCTTTCACTTGTCACCTCTTACTTCTAAGAACAGTAATACCTTTAAGCCATAACCTTCTAAAAACCACACAGACTTGCTGGTGGGAATGATAACACTAGCTGGAAGCTGTAACAAATAGAATTCCGATTCTGGTGCTGGAGGGAGAGGCCAGGCCTCAGGCCTTGAGTCCAAACAAGGAAGGGACTGAGATTCTGACAGGAAGTCAGAAGGCACAGGAAGCCACAGACAAGAGAAGGGACACAGGAGATAGAAGACACAATAGGGAAATTTAAACTCTGATAAATTCAAACCACAGGCGAATCTGAAAGAAATTAAAAAATAATTTGTATTTGAAATGTTAAAAGCAATAAAGGGAGAAGTAGAAATGATACATAAAGAACTGTGTGAGCCTTGGTGCCGCGGACAGTGGATTCGACTCTCACACATCCCAACGGGTGAGAATTGCGGTGGAGGCTCGAGAGGGTGGGCTGGGTGCGCACGGGCACTGGCACCAGAGGGACATTGAAACGGCCAGTTAGCGTCCCCCCGGGAAGAACGGGGTCTGAATCATAAACAGGAACCCCTAAACTACAGCCGCTAAAGCCGAGAAAATACAGACAAAACACAACCCCAAAAAGCTTAGGGGCACTCTCTGCCAGAGACAAGTGGCTGGGGATGCAAAAAGACATTTAAAGGGCAAACGCAAAAGTTGCAGCGGCAGCCACCCTCCTTGATCGCTGGGTACAGGCGGCAGCAGGGTGGGCTGGTGCCTGGGAAAAGACTGGTGAGGAAAACTTTGTGAAGAGAACTGACTCTGCGGCCGGTGGAGCCCGGGTGATAACGCGCTTCCCACTCTGCAGCTACCATCTCGCTCAGGCATAAGGGAATCAATTAACCTGCCTTTTGTGCGCTCCGCACACAGCTTGTGCGCATGTGAGCTGCGGGGCTGAGTGCAGACTGCCTGGAAGAGCCTTGAGGAGAGACTGGAGACAGTGGCGTTGGGGAAAGAACGGGAGGAGGAACCGGGGAGTCCCGACTCCCTCCCCGTTCGGTAGTCTCCGTTGTGGGCTGGAAAGGCGCGACCCCAAAGAGGCAGAAGCGGGGCGCGCATGAACCAGAGGGCCTGCGATTGAAACGCAGTCCGCACAGGGGTTGGATCCTCGGCCGAAGGGGTCACAGAACTGCCCAGAGGCCCCTGAGGGGAGACTAGAAACGGAGGCATTGGGGAAAGAACGGGAGGAGGAACCGGGGAGTCCTGACTCCTTCTCCTTGCCGAAGTCTCCATTGCGCGGGAAGAGGCCACACCCCCAAAGAGCCAAAAGCCGAAAAGCAAACATAGACACCCCCAAAACACCCAGAGCAGGCGCGCACACTTGCGCCGAGTGACTGGCGAGGGTTGGCGAGCGTGTGTGTGACCCACGCGGGCTGGCGAACGCTTGCATCTGCCGGCAAGGCCTCACACAGACTGGCACCCATACGGCCTGCGAGGGATTGCACAGAGGGGCAAGGGCAGGCATAAATTGACCTACCCGCCGCGATTGCGGAGCAGCCCACAAAATAAGTAGAGCTGCCCAGAGTCCCTGGAGGAGAGACCAGAAACAGGATTAACCGGAGAGCTGATTTCCTCCCATTTCCGTAGTCCCCATTTGGCGAGGGCAAGCAACGCACCCAAAGAGCCAAAAGCGGGGAAAACACACAATAGAAGACTCTAAACTGACCAGTGCCGCGAAGCTCGCGTGCCAGGGAGGTCAGATGAGCAAGGGAGGTCGCGAATAAGCCCCCTGGTCTGGGGCAAACACATGCGAGCCCAGGCAGGTGGGGGACCCTGCCGCGCTGGGAACGCGCTCAAGGAGCTCTCGTGAGAGCGCAGAGAGATCCCAAAAAATAGCCCAGCCCTGACCGAAGGGGTCACAGAGCTGCTCCAAGCAGGAGTCAGACACAGGCATTAGACTCCTGAAAGGCTCAAACAAACAACCCAAGGCCCTATAGGGTCAACAACTGACATCATCAGAGGCAAGCCCAGAAAGAAAAGTAAAGGACAAAAATACTTAACAGACTCTCACAAAAATGGGAAAAAAAAGAAGTTCTCCCCAAATGAGTGGAAAAGGGGACTCCCCACAGAGAGAGCTCAATGAAATAGAGGCAAGGGAACTATCAGATATGGAATTTAAAACAATGGTTCTAAGGAAGCTCAATGAGCTCAGCCAGCTCAAAGAGAACTATGAGAAATTGCAGAGAAACTATCAGGATCTTACAGCAAACTATATCAGCCTGGAAAAGGACATAGAAACTATCAAGAAGACACAAGAGGATATGAAGAATACCATTTCTGAATTGAAGAACACAGTAGAAGGAATCCAAAGCAGGCTGGATGAAGCTGAGGATCGAATCAGTGAGATGAAGGATAAGGTAGAAAAAAGCTCCCAGAAAGAACAAGAAATGGAAAAACGGCTCAAAAAGAATGAAGAAGTATTTAGGGAAATGCAGGACAACCTGAAACGCAATAATATCCGTATAATAGGGATACCAGAAGGAGAAGAAGAGGAGCAAGGAATAGAGAACCTCCTCGAAAAAGTAATGATGGAAAATTTCCCTAATTTGAGGAGAGAAAGGCTCTCATGGATCCAGGAGGCACAGAGGACCCCACTCAAGAAGGACCCAAGGAGGTCCACTCCAAGACACATCATCATTAAAATGGCAAATGTCAAAGACAAAGAGAGAATCCTCAAGGCAGCAAGGGAGAAGGAGAAAGTAACATACAAGGGGGCCCCGATACGCCTAGGAGCTGACTTCTCAACAGAAACACTCCAAGCCAGAAGGGAATGGCAACAAATATTCCAAGCCATGAAAAGCAAGGGCCTACAGCCAAGGCTGCTCTACCCAGCTAGGCTCTCCATTAAAATAGAAGGAGAAATACGCAGTTTCCCAGACAAAAGAAAGCTAAAAGAATACATCTCTACCAAACCAGCACTCCAAGATATGCTAAGGGGACTGGTTTAAGCAGATGAAGGAAAAGAATGAGACGGAGAGGAACACAAGTACAAAGAGAAAAGATGAGTAAGTTTCTATCAGTAATATCTCTCAATGTGAATGGACTAAATGCCCCAATCAAAAGACACAGGGTAGCTGAATGGATAAGAAAACATGACCCACACATATGCTGCCTACAAGAGACCCACCTCAGAGCAAAAGACCTACACAGATTGAAAGTAAAGGGATGGAAAATAATATTCCAAGCAAATGGACATGAGAAAAAGGCTGGCGTTGCCATACTTGTATCAGACAAAGTCGATTTCAAAGCAAAGGCCATAAAGAGAGACCCAGAGGGGCACTTTATCATACTTAAAGGAAGAATCTATCAAGAAGACATCAACATTGTAAACTTATATGCTCCCAATATAGGAGCCCCCAAGTTTATAAGGAAATTGTTGGATGACTTCAAAAAAGATATAGATAGCAACACACTGATAGTAGGGGATTTCAACACCCCACTGTCCAAAATGGACAGATCTTCCAAACAAAACATTAATAAACATATCGTGGCGCTGAATGAAACACTGAATCAAAGAGACTTAACTGACATATATAGAATCTTACATCCCAAAGAAGAAAAATACACATTCTTTTCAAATGCTCACGGCAGTTTTTCAAAGATAGACCACATGATAGGACACAAAGCAAGCCTCAGTAAATTCAGGAAAATTGAAATAATACCAAACTTTTTCTCAGACCACAAGGCCTTGAAACTCGAAATCAACCTCAAAGAGAAACTTCAAAAACTGGCAAACTCATGGAGACTGAACAGTACACTTTTAAACAATGAATGGGTCAATAATGAGATAAGAGAAGAAATAAAAAAATTTCTGGAAACAAATGAAAATGAACAGACAACTGTCCAAAACCTATGGGACACAGCAAAGGCGGTCCTGAGAGGGAAGTTCATAGCAATACAGGCTTACCTTAAAAAGATAGAAACATTTCAAATAAAAGACCTAACACTACAACTTGAATAACTGGAAAAACAACAACAAATAAATCCCAGAGCAAGTAGAAGGAAGGAAATAGTCAAGATTAGAGCAGAACTGAATGACATAGAGACAAAAAGAACAATTCAGAGGATCAACCAATCCAGAAGCTGGTTCTTTGAAAAGATTCATAAAGTGGACAAACCTTTGAGCAGACTCATCAAGAAAAAAAGGGAGAGGACCCAAATTAATAATATCAGAAATGAAAGAGGAGAAATAACAACTGATACCACAGAAATACAAAGGATCATCAGAAACTATTATGAACAATTATATGCCAAGAAATTTGAAAATCTGGATGAAATGGACAAATTTTTAGAAAAGTATAATCTTCCAACACTGAAGGAGGAAGAAACAGAAAGCTTGAACAGACCGATAACAGTTGGGGAAATTGAAGCAGTCATCAAGAAACTCCCAGCACACAAAAGTCCAGGGCCAGACAGTTTCCCAGGAGAATTTTACAAAACATTTAAGGAAGAGCTAACCCCTGTCCTTCTCAGACTATTCCAAAAAATCCAAGAGGAGGGAAGACTGCCAGACTCCTTCTATGAGGCCAGCATCACCCTGATCCCAAAACCAGATAAAGACCTTACAAAGAAAGAAAACTACAGGCCAATTTCGCTGATGAACATAGATGCTAAAATCCTCAACAAAATATTGGCAAACCGCATCCAGCAATACATTCAAAAGATTATCCATCACGATCAAGTGGGATTCATCCCAGGGATGCAGGGATGGTTCAATATACGCAAATCAGTAAACGTGATACACCACATAAATCAAAGAAAAGACAAAAACCACATGATCATCTCGATAGATGCAGAAAAAGCATTTGACAAGGTACAGCACCCATTTATGATCAAAACACTCAGCAAAATGGGAATCAATGGGGCATTCCTCAACGTAATAAAGGCCATATATGAAAAACCTACAGCCAATATCATACTCAACGGGCAAAAACTGAAAGCTTTCCCACTAAGATCGGGAACACGACAAGGATGTCCGCTCTCACCGCTTCTTTTCAACATCGTATTGGAAGTCCTAGCCACAGCGGTCAGACAAGAGAAAGAGATAAAAGGCATCCAAATAGGAAAGGAGGAAGTAAAACTATCATTGTTTGCAGATGACATGATAGTGTACATAGAGAACCCTGTAGACTCTACCAAAAAACTCCTCAACCTAATAAGTGAATTTGGCAAAACAGCAGGATACAAAGTCAACATTCAGAAATCAAAGGCGTTTTTGTACACCAGCAATGCAATAGAAGAAGAAGAAATCAGGAAAAATATACCATTCGATATAGCACGAAAAAAAGATAAAGTACCTAGGGATAAATTTAACCAAAGACACAAAAGACCTGTATGCACAAAACTATACAACATTGAAAAAAAGAAATTAAGGAAGACACAAATAAATGGAAGCATATACCGTGCACATGGATTGGAAGAATTAATATCCTTAAAATGTCCATACTACCAAAAGCAATTTATAGATTCAACGCAATCCCTATTAAGATACCAATGACGTATTTCACAGAAATAGAACAGACATTTCAAAAATTTATATGGAACCATAAACGACCTCGAATAGCCGCAGCAATTTTGAGAAAGAAACACAAAGTAGGAGGGATCACAATACCGGACATCAAACTCTACTACAAAGCCACTATACTCAAAACAATCTGGTACTGGCACAAGAACAGACCCATAGACCAGTGGAACAGAATAGAAAGCCCAGAAATAAGCCCAGGTCTCTATGGACATCTAATATTTGACAAAGGGGGCAGAAGCATAAAATGGAGCAATAACAGCCTCTTCAACAAATGGTGTTGGGAGAGCTGGATGGCTACATGCAAAAAATTGAAATTGGATCATCAGCTTACACCATACACAAAAATAAACTCAAGATGGATAAAAGACTTAAATATAAGTCGCAACACCATCAAAGTCCTAGAGGAGAACATTGGCAGGAAACTCTCAGATATCCCACGCAGCAATTTTTTCACTGATATGTCTCCTAAAGCAAGGGACATAAAGGAAAGAATAAACAAGTGGGACCTCATCAAAATAAGAAGCTTCTGCACGGCGAAAGAAAACATCAGCAAAATGAAAAGGGAGCCAACCATATGGGAAAATATATTTGCTAATGATACATCAGATAGAGGTTTGATCTCCAAGATATACAAAGAACTCACTCGACTTGACTCCAAGAAGACAAATGATCCAATCAAAAAATGGGCAAAGGACCTGGGCAGATGCTTTTCTAAGGAGGAGATACAGAGGGCCCAGAGGCATTTGAAAGGATGCTCTGCATCACTAGCCATTAGAGAAATGCAGATCAAAACCACCATGAGGTACCACCTCACACCGGTCAGAATGGCCATCATAAACAGATCCACAAACAACAGGTGCTGGCGAGGCTGTGGAGAAAAGGGAACTCTAGTCCACTGTTGGTGGGAATGCAGACTGGTGCAGCCACTATGGAAAGCAGTGTGGAATTTCCTCAGAAAGCTGAAAATGGAACTGCCTTTTGATCCAGCGATTCCCCTGCTGGGACTATACCCTGAGAACACCAAAACGCCAATACAAAAGAACCTATGCACCCCAATGTTCATAGCAGCACAATTTACAATAGCCAAGTGTTGGAAGCAACCTAAATGCCCATCAGTAGATGATTGGATCAAAAAATTATGGTACATATACACAATGGAATACTACGCAGCAGAAAGAAAAAAGAAGTACTAAACTTCGCAACAGCATGGATGGAACTGGAGAGCATCATGCTAAGCGAAATAAGCCAGGGGGCGAAAGACAAATACCATATGATCACACCTATAAGCGGAACCTAACCAACAATGCAAAGAAGCAAGGCAAATATGACCAGCAACACTGAAAGGAAAAGAAATCAACAGAGACAAGAGGGAAGGGGGGGGCAGGGAAAGGGAAGGGAAGGGGAAAGTCAAGGAACATATAGCAAGGACTCATGGACAAAACCAAAGGGGAAGAGCTGAGGGAGGGAAGGTGGGAGGGGGCAAGGGAAAGAGGGGGGGAAGGCAGAGACAAATGTATTTAAAAAGTAAATAAATTAATTAAAAAAAAAAGAGAGAGAAAGAAAGGAAGGAAGGGAGAGAGAGATATGGAGGGAAGAAGGGGAAGGAAAGGAAAGGAAAGGAAAGGAAAGGAAAGGAAAGGAAAGGAAAGGAAAGGAAAGGAAAGGAAAAGAAAGGAAAAGAAAGGAAAAGAAAAAGGCAGGCAGGAAGGAAGGAAATAGGAAAGGAAGAGAGGAAGGAAGAGAGAAAAAGAAAGCACTATTAACCTTTGCAATAGCATGGTTGGAACTGGAGAGCATTTGGCTGAGTGAAATGAGCCAGGGGGTGAAAGACAAATACCATATGATCTTACTTATAAGTGGAACCTAATCAACAAAACAGACAAGCAAGGATAATATAACCAGCACCACTGAAAGAAAAAAGAAACCAACAGAAACGAAAGGGAAGGAGGGAGGTGGGTAACCAGGAAAAGAAGGGGAAGGTTCAAATCAAGGAACACGTATAAAGGACTCATGGACAATGCCAAAGTGGGGAAGGATTGATGGTTGGAGTTGGGAGGGGGGGGCATGGGAATGTGGTGGCGGATAAATGGAGACAAATGTATTTTAACAATAAAATGTATATGCATATATATGAAAAAAAAAAAAAGAACTGTGTATACAAAAGACAGGTAAATTTTTTAAATAACCAAATAGAGATTCTAAAATTTAAAATATAGTCATTCAAATAAAAAGTTAAGAGAATGAATAAAGAGTAGAGATTTAGATTTTTAAGATGATTTTATGAAAATAAAGTCAATAAACTTGCAAACTAAGATAAATGTACAATTTTATAGGAAATCATAGCTATAATTTATTATATAATATATAAATTTATTAGACATTGGAAAAAATTGCATTTATAGTAAATTACTACCTCCCACATTGTACATACTTTTTCTACACATATACAATAAAATATCGGTTTCAGACTATTTCATTGGCAAGTCTTATGGAACTCTCAAGGAACACACAATTTCTATCTTATTTTGAAGTGATTCAGAGAAGAGAAAAAAAGGGGTATCCATTCTTTACAAAATAATATATATCATAAACCATCATGGTAATATTTTTTTGTTTTTAACATTGGTTACTGGGTACATGAGAATTTTGATTCATTTCCATATTTTTGGTACTTTACCATGTTTACTAAATTTTAAAAAAATGAATAAATGTCATTCTTCTTTCCATTCTCTTTCATTGGTAAAAATTAAAAATGTGCATGAGTAAAGAGTCATTAGCTCAGTAGTGCATTTCTTACAGAGATCCGCTCGCTATTCATTCATAACTAAACCTTCAGTTTTTGAAAACATGGTATGAAATCGATGAATGGCAGTTTTCCAGAGATTACATGAAGTAGTTGAGAATTTAGAGTTCCAAGAGAATGTCCCTGGTGCAAAGAAATCAATTTGAATCGTCAGTCTGTAACACCTTCCAATGACCTAAATATTGTCTTTTATAATGTAATTCTCAAATGAAGCTTAAAAATTACCAATATCAGGAAGAAGTGACACAGTTTAGGAAGTATGATATTGAAAATAGTTACAAGGTTAAATAATAAAGCAAATTTTGCTGAATGACAGCTGGTTATTTTATTTAATTATAAGACCTTGGAAATTGTGGACAAAATGGCAAACATTTGCTTGGAGAGAATGTACATCATCTTCTCATTTCTTTAATCTGATTCTGTGGATGGCTAGTTCCAGCTGCTAAACTTGGCACTAGTATAGTTCCTTTTAAGCCAAGTTAAACAGACAGAGGATAGCTAAATTGACAAAAAAGAAATGTATTATGGTATATTCACAAAATTTCACACTTTCCAAGAGTTATAATAGCTATATTGTTCATTAGAAAAGACTTATATGGACTGAGGGAAGAGAGAAATAGGGAATTTCTACTCAAAGGAAAGTACTGGAAATATGTTAACATCAAAACCAGGAGCAGAAAATGCTCCTGAAAAAAATATATCTGTGCACCTGGTGGATATGATAAATTTTCATGTTGGCATTCCTGATTGCTTAGTAATTCCAAATACCGTTAACATTAGAAATAGCTTAAAGGGTTTGAGGTTCTTGGTCCTGGAAGATTTGTTGGTGAGAGAGCTTTTCTAATTAAAAAGGGAAGGTATAATGAGTAATTGGGGGCAAGAAACAGAGGGCACCTATAAAAGGTGGGTTGCTAATTTGCCATGTTGGACTGTGAAAGCGTCTGTATGCCTCCACATCCAAATATAGTGCGTAAAAGATGTGTTCTACTTAAATCACTACAGCACAACTTGCTGAGAAATCATTAGCAGTGGGCCCTCATAAGAGCTAATCCAATCTTTAAGGGCTTTCTTAATGTGTTGCTCCCTTTCAGTCATTAGTAATTTTACATTTCAATGGATATTGCCAGAACTAGGGCCAATGGGATATCTGCTAAAGTACTAGGGAAATTTGCAGTAATTTAGGCAACATAACAGTTAACCTCAATTAAAAGAAACCTCCAGGACAAAGTGGATTCTGATTCACCAACGGTCAATGGCTTCACCCTTTTACCAGAAGGTTAGTCAAATTTGAATCCTCCATGTCATGGAAGGCAAACTTCATGTCACTCAGGATATGTTTCTGAGCCTTCCTGTCACTAATCCATTATATAAACCTTTTCTGTGCTCTTTATCCGAAGCTTTGAACACTTCCATTTGAGAAGAAAGCTTATTTTTGGTTTATTTAGTTTCAATTTATTTTTTTAAACTATCTTACTATAATCTCCAGGCTCTCTCTCTCAAGAGATATGTATTTGAAGGGGAGGGGGTGTGTGTGTGTGTGTGTGTGTGTATATATATATATATATATTCCGAGGCTACATCTTTTTTTTATTGTTGTTCAAGCACAGTTGTCTCCCCTTCCCCACTACCCACCCCCACCTTCCACCTTCATTCCCACCTGCCCTTTGGCTTTGTCCCTGGGTCCTTTATACAAGTTCTTCGACAACTCTTCCCCTTCTTTTCCCTGTTATCCCACTCCCCCCTCCCCCCTGGTTACTGTCAGTTTGTTCTTTATTTCAATGTCTGGTTATATTTTGCTTGCTTGCTTGTTTTGTTGATGAGGTTCCACTTATAGGTGAGATCATATAGTATTTGTCTTTTACTGCCTGGCATATTTCACTTAGCATAATGCTCTCCATTTCCATCCATGCTGTCTTGAAGGGTAGGAGTTCTTTCTGCTGCATAGTGTTCCATTGGGTAAATATACCATAGTTTTTTGATCCACTCATTTACTGATGGGCACTTAGGCTGTTTTCAGCACTTGGTTATTGTAAATTGTGCTCCTGTGAACATTGGGGTGCATAGGTTCTTTTGAATTGGTGTTTGAGGATTCTTAAGGGTATAATCCCAGCAGTGGAATTGCCAGGTCAAAAGGCAGTTCCATTTTTAGTTTTCTGAGGAAATTGCATAATGTTTTCCATAGAAGCTACACTAGTCTGCATTCCCACCAAGAGTGTACACATATTTTAACTCTCCAAATTACTTTCTGGAGAATTTCACTAAAAGGAGAGACAAAGAAATGTGTTAATATTTCCTTCCATACCATTATTGACAAAGGTTACATAAGGTAAAAAAATCTCATCACTCCTGAAATGCTATTAAGACCCAATGCCCCAGTAAAAAACAAGAGACCTCTATATTGTAACACACCACAGGATAAGACAGAAGTCCCTACATGGCTGGTACACTCACCAAGCCTTTTGGATTCCAAGTCCCATAACCCTCCATCCTCTTCATCATCTGTTAGGTGTTTCTATATTGGAAAAAAAAAATCCTGTGGTGATTGATGGTAGTGGGTAGGTGCAATAACTGTACAATAGGCCTAATAGTTGTTAGCTTACATTATTGGTTTATTCAATGACATCAAGTTAACCCAAAGAACTGGACCAAACATAGGGTCATGTAATATATTGTTTTACTGATGAAATCAGGTTGGTCTTGCAGTGATTTGGAGCCACTAGACTATCATCAAAGAAGTTTTACAATCTCTACTCAACACCCTTTTATTCTTTTTGCTCACCCCAACCCCAACCAACAAGTTTTATTTTAAGCCATTTATCTAGAGAGAGAGAGAGAAGTTTTGTTTTGTTTTGTTTTGTTTTTTTCTCAGATACTAATGAACAATTCCTGTTGGCAAGAAAGACCAACACAAACAACCCTTAGGTAAAGTTTCTGCTTCCTAATGAACAGCGCCCTTGGGCTCCTGGCTGCAGAGCCAAATAAATGATCCACAAGCCCAAAAGCTCATTATTGCCCTGAAATAGGCCCAGCCTCAGGCATCTGTGGCCTTAAGATTATTAAGAATCTTCTGTTGCTTATTGCTTTCTCCTTTTCCTATTTAAGGGGCAAGCAAGGCACTGGTTTCCATCCTCCCTCGTACCTGTAAGCCTATTTTAGTCCAGATTTAACCATCTCTCTACTCTCTGTCCTGTGCTCCCTATTATTTTTTTAACCTACACAAAATTAAGACTTTTCTCTGGTCAGTGACCCTGCTTTTGAGGTTCACTAGTTGACATGCACATAGCTGGGGACCTAGCCTTTTTATTGCCTCACAAAGCCCACCACAGCGGGTCACAACCTTGTCAAAAATTTGCTGCTTTCACATCCAAGCACCCACAAACCTGACAGGAGTTTATAAGGAAAGGTAGAGCTGAGTGGACATTGCTTCACAGAACCTGGAGGGGTTCATTTAAAATACCTCCCTCCCTAATGCACACACGTTACCAAACAAGAGCCTAAACTTTGGGTATGTCTTGTAAACTATCAAATAGTTTAACTTGTACTTTCAAAAAGTTTCTTCCAATATAATGAACACAGAGCTTTCAGAACCCAAGTGTTTGTTTTCTCTTCATTTGGTGCTAATGAAATAATCTTTTATTTTAGCAAGATATTCATTCATATGTTATTCTACTTATTAATATTTTTACATTCATAGACACCATGATAAGCAAATTTATGTTTTCACTTTCCAAAAATTTTTGCTTCTGGAGTTGAAATTCCTTAGATATTTCATGCTTAAACTTTCTCATTAAGGTATTGCTTTCCAAAAGTTTGCTGTAGATATACTAACATTCAATTAAATACCTGTTCAACAGCCAAGTTTAAATTTATTTAGAGTATTTTGTTTGGGCAAGGAAAGTGATTCTATGAGAAAATCATTTCAAAAAAATATTTGACAAACAAAAGCTAAAACAAGGAGATAATTAGTGAAGAAAACAAGGGTTCATGCTAGTATTTTGTCATCTAGCTAATTTTTAAGAAATTAAAGGTAAAGGGAAGATGCTGAGGACTAGATATAAAAGAAGTGTTTTTGTTAGTAAACAATAATTTAGAAGAGTGAGGAAATGGAGGTAGGATATTACATGTAGATTTTTAGCTCTTTTTATTTTAGTTTAACATTTACCATTGCTTGTAAGGACTCTGCTTGGGGCTTTCTTCATTCTTCCATTAAGCAAGGCTTTACTAAACAGTTTGAGGGTAAGACACACAATGAGTATATATAAAGAGAAATGAGACATGATTATTCTACACTCAAGGAGTCCTTTTTTGATTGGTTTAAAGAATGAAATAGACTTTCTTACAATGAAATAACTGGAAAGGTCAATTCAAAAAATATAGGTGAGTTATTTTTAAAATGCAGAGAATCCAGCTATTGAGGGAAAAGCTGTGGTTGTGTTGGACTTCATGCAGGCCATCAGAAGGGAATCAAGGATAAACTGGGAAAAGAGATGGAGAACACTATCAGTAGAGGCAAAAAAATTACACTGTGGTTTGTCTTTGAAAGATTTTTCCAACTGTC
This sequence comes from Pteronotus mesoamericanus, assembly GCF_021234165.1. Classification (NCBI taxonomy): domain Eukaryota; kingdom Metazoa; phylum Chordata; class Mammalia; order Chiroptera; family Mormoopidae; genus Pteronotus; species Pteronotus mesoamericanus. Next base: position 7,083,689 of record NW_026555277.1, read on the forward strand.
TTTTAAAATGCTTGTTATATGTTTACTTGATGTGTTTTCAAAATAGCTCTGTTTTTACTTAAATTTTTTAAAAGAAGAGTAAAATATCCGTGATTAAGTGAGGAGGGCCTGAAAGCAAGATTGAATTCTTACTTACTGCTTCCACGTTTGGAACAGTAGCTAAGACGGTGGGGGTGGGGGTGTTGAAACTGCAAAACTAAATAATGAAGTGATAACAAATGTCAAATGGTACCTAATGATGTGTTACTAAATGAAATCGATATTTATAGGTATTTCCTGAGTGAAAAAGTACTGACATATGCTCTTCTTTTTATATTGGTTAAAAGCACTGTTTGCAGAGCAGCCTGGGTTTTTGCTCCAGCTCCACCACTTACTAACCTCATAAACCTCGGAAAGTTACTCACTTGTTGTGTGCCTCAACTTCCACACTCGCTACACAAACAGAAGACTTGTTCTGCTGACATACAAAAAAAAAAATTGCACATGGTGAGTTTAGAACAGTGCATGACACATTATAAATGTTGTATAAATGTTAGTGATGATGAGAATGGTAAAGATGATGGTATCACTCATTTCTGCAATAGATATTTACTGTGTGCATATATATATGCACACAGCCCAGATCATACCTCTCTGTATCAATCTTAAAATACCTGAATCAAAAAATGGTTAAAATTAAAGGAAGAAACAGGCAAGTCTCCAATTATAGGAGAAATGTTTACAGGTCTTTCCCAGAAATTGGTAGCACACCAAACAAAAATATTAGCAAAGATACAAAAGATTTGAACGATATCATCAACCATATTGATATACTTGATATTTAAAGATGACAAAAAGAGCATACACTATGGTAATTCGATTATATCAAATTCTAGAAAATATAAGACAAACTAGTGACAGAAAGATGAGTGTGTGAGGATAGGGCAGAGGAAGAAATAAACAGTAAAGGAGCAAAAAAATCCTTGGGTAGGATCAAATGTTTTTTATCTTGATTGTGGTCATAATTTCATGGATGTTTCTCTCTCTACCCACTAGTCTTCTTACAAACACTGTATAGTTTCTACTTTTTCTAACTTATTTTTAATTATAGTTGACATGTAATATTACATTAATTACATACAGTTACTAATTTCTGATTTTTAGCTTAGTGTTTTCTGTCTCTAGAAAAGTGCTCATAAAAGTAGCTACAAGGCCCATAGTATGTGAAAGGTAATATGAAGTTTTTTTATATATTGACATTTTTAACTCCACAACAATAACCAGGTATTATTATTTTCTTCATTATCAAAATAAAATTAAAGGTCAGAGTGGTTAGCTACATGATCAAAGTCACGCAGCGGGCAGATACTGGAGCTAAACTTTGGACTCTAATCCCGCTCCAGAGTTCCGGCTTTTCACCACTGGGTTGCATTACCTCACCCGACAGGCTGGTACTTGGTTGGTGCCTTTTTCAGTAACATAAGAAGCCAAGAGAAGAGAAATTGGCAAGGTTTTTCTGTTGTGGAACCTATCACATTATACGAAGTAGTCAGTTATCTTATCCACAAATGCCGCCTGCTGGAGTATGCTGAGCCGTGAATGCACGTGCTCTTCTCTGTGCTTGAAACATTTCAGAGTAGCAACAGAATTGCCTTAGCCCATTGACCAATAACAAGGATGCTGGTCCATTTCTTAAAACATGGTTCCACATGTCAGAGAACCTGCACACCATGCTCACCACAGCTTCCCTCAATTCAGTGAACACCCCGGTGATGTCAACGCTATGAAATCATGGCTTCCAACCAATTCGTCTATTTTAAACAGAAACATTAAAATATTATAACAGATGCTCAAGTCTACATGTTAAGAGATGGTATGTATGTCTGAATAATATTTACTTCTTTATAAATTAATTTTGGCAACTGGTATATTTTTTCCCCTAAATATAATTAATTTCACTATGAAAAGTGTGCCTTTCAAACTTCCTGCAATTAGTTATTTACTAAGCATTTCAGGTCGGCTATGCAGAGGGAATTGAACTAGGACTTGAAATAATGCTAACTATCTTCTTGTTATGTCAAAACGTGTCCACAAAAAGACTACCTGTTAAACAAAACAAAACAAACATACTCAGCATTTTTACCTTGCTTAACGAATGACTCAGCTGAAAGCAGACTTTCTCAGTTCCAAAACAAATACAGTGTCAAAGCTGTATCATTATTTCAGTCTCCATGGAATTTTACTTGCACACAATTCCCATTTAAATCTCATATAAAAGCTAAGTTTTTATAAAGAAATACGTATCAATTAAAAACCCAACCGTGAACAATATTCTGTGAATAATAATACACACGTACTTATTTTGTCCAAATTTCATACTTTTGTTACTGTGCATGTTCAAAAGGGTAAAAAGAAGTTAAGTCTTATCTTCTGAAGAACATAGTTGGTGCGAACAGAAGAATGGGTGCAGTTATTGAGACGAGAAAATCTCAACTCTGATACAGGACTGAGTTGGGAAAGTGGGCAGTTTCAGACAGAGACAGAAGTTTTGAACGTGGTAGGCCAGGTGCGAGGGGTGGGTTAAATTTTGTACTTCGGGAAGCACTGCTCATAGCAGTGAGGACCCAGAGGAAGACGTGTGCCATGGTGCGGTGAGGCAGAGTGAACACAGCGAGAGCCTTTGTTGCCAGGAAGTGGGAATAACTGGGGCAGAAGCGGATAGGCCAAGGGTTGTACGTCGTCCCTAACACACCTAGGTGTGTGTGTATAATGAAATATTAAAAAGAAAAAGATTTATTTAGTTAAATATACGGTTATACAGATGAATGACAGGAATGAATATATACATGTACTTGCTATGTATTTGTATACACACATACACGTAAATTATGGTATGGTAAAAGTTTTCATTTACATCACACTTGCCTGACACTGATACAGTGTTCCACTGAGGCCAGCTTTACCAATGTCAGAAGTGTCAGAGGGTGATCTACCAGAAGCCCGTGCACCAGTTTTCAAAGGAGACAAAGCAGAGTGTTAGTATCTACACTAGATATGCCCATTCTCCTTCTCTGTCCTCAGAGCTGGGTAACTGGGGGAGAAGTGTTAATTCTCTCTGGTTTCTGGGCTATGAAATAGTAGGGTTAACATTCAGTGGCAAATTCCCACTTTAATTTCTGTGCCATTTTTATCTCTCCCACTTCACATTTTCTACTTATGCCTCTTCTCTAATTTGTGAACATCAACCCTGTTACGTGAATATGTCTGTAACAGTTCTATTTATTCATATACAGTCATAAAGAATAAGGTTCCAGAAACCGTGAGTAAAAATGTCTGTCTTGAAAGATTCAAAACTGTCAGTGACATAGATCTGACTTGGATCGTATTTTGAAGAACTCAATTTCCTGCAAAATCTTGGAATTCTACCATAATATGAAATGTGCAAGAGTTTAGTTTGTTTAGGAATTACACACAATTATTTTCTCCATATCTTGCTTGAATTTGTGTATCAGTTGTAAACAGAAGTTGATGTGTTCTAAAATGTAAGCTATTTTAAGAATAAAAGATTTCTATTTTGTCTCTTTTCTCTACACTTGAAGTAAAAGCCCACCTACCACAACTATGTCACTCGCCATTGGGACCCTGACCCCCCAGTGGGTAAGCATTTCTCATATGAAGGCTTTCTGTACACAGGCTATGTATAGGAGTATACAGTTAATTTAATATTCAAATGACATGCAATTTCTATTAAGCATTATTACTTTTCTAATAGAGGAACAGTCTAGGTAAAACTCAGATTAAACCACAGCATGCCAAAATTGTAAAGGTTTTGCTCAGCAAGAAGGGTCTGCTATTTAAAGAACAAGCCCATAGGAAAGAGCATGGATGAGGCTTAAAAGGACCTGTTTGTATGATTACCCAGCCATATATGACAGATCCCGTCTCCACTGTTGGGTGCCTCAATCCCCATCTCTATATCAAAGGAAGTAGTTCAACTAGACATTTTTAAATGTCTTATCCAGTTCTAAATTTTGATGAGACTGGGAAGGAAAAAGAAAATCTGTAATTTAACCTTATTTTGAGGGATTAATATTAGAAGTAAAAAAGCATTTCTAACAGTGAAATATCTTTAGCAGATGGGTATTATCCAGGGATGTTATAACATTTCCTTAATTTCTGCAAAAATGTGATGTACGATTCTGTTTTAGAATTTATTCCTTCTTGAATGCAGGTCAGGAATTAGATGAATGGCTTCTAGAATTTCAGGAACCAGTACAATCTAATCTAGAAACAAAACCAACAGTAAGTAAAAATATTATGGCTGGAATTCCTTTAGAGAAAGGGTGTTTTGGCATAAAATTAGAAAGAACATAATTGTAGGATAAAGAGTAATTTATGTTGAATACTTTATTAAGAAACTCATTCATTTTTCTAATTTATTTCATTTGGCCATTAACTGTGAAAACACTCTCTGGGACCAGCACAAATCAGAGGATTGGCTTGTGAAAAACTGGCGGATTAGATGACCTCTCAATTTCTGTCTCTTAATCCCATCATTTCCCTAAATCAGTTTAATTATCTTGCAAAAATAGAAGCACAGCAGTGGCTTTTGCAATTACTTCTTGATGTGAGCATTTTCTCTATCCCTCAGTTTAAGTTTATTCTATGTGACTGAACATTATCATTGATTCACTATGAAGTTAATCATTTAGATAACTTCTATTAACTATGTCTCAAGATTCATGATTGGAAAACTGGTCAGGGCTGGAAGAACTATTTATTGTTGGTGTTTCTTTTCCTTCTGAAACCTATTTGAGTAAAAGTTTGTCTTTTTTTGTTGTTGTTGTTCATCCCTGCTGTTCCTGCTGTTACTTGTGTTCCATAGCTTTCAGAGTAGAGTATTTGATAACAATTATAAGCCACTTCTCTCCTTACCCAGTCATATCTCTAAAGCTTAGAAGGGAAAAGCAAGACAATCTAAAAAAATACAAACATGAACAAACAAAAAATCTTCTCCCTTGCTTCATTTGTGTGTTTTAGAATCCCATTAACATTGTCTAATTGTTGTCACTACATTCTGTGAATGACCTGTAGAGGACAACCAGCGTAGTCAGGGTCTTCTTGAAATGAAATGTTAATTCTCCGTCAATGAATCCCCAGTCTCATTCCATGATTGCCAAATTTGCAAGTATTTTCTTTTAAAGGCTGTCAGGAAGCTGCTCTGTTAAAGAATCTGGGACCAGTCGCATACAATTGACTAGATACTATTTATAGGTATCTTAGCAGAGAAAGATACAATGTGTGAGCTCTTTGGATCCATAGGGTTAAGATTGAATGTTTGGGGAGAAAAGACCTACACACTAAAGATTTTCCTCCCATCATCCCAAAACATACAAGAATTAGATGTGAATTCCATTGTGAACCAAAAAGATGCCTGATTGTATAAGAAAAGACACAAAGTCCTATTACAATATATTCAGGCCCCACGTGATTTTAAATAAAGTCCAACCCACAGCTCTAATCATAAATAGAGGAATTCAGACTGACTAAACTTTCAACACATGGTTTCAGAGGCTTTCCTGGGAGACAACATCTAGCTGGCAGGAAGAAAGAAAGTAGAGGATTGTGTATGTGGCTTTGTTTTACATGGTGAGGCTTCTAAGTTGTTATCATCAATCCTGCCCATAATTCGTTGAGCAGAACTCAGTCACTTGGACTAACTTAAATGTGAAGGGTGAAAGTTGGGCATATAGACATTGGTGGGACAGCTGTGTCCTAGCAACAACTATTCACTAGGAAAGGGTGATCTCCACAGCAGCCGGCAGTTTTTACCACAGGGATTGAGTAGAAAAACTTACCAGCTGCAGTATTTAAACCTGGAAAAGAAGCAATTAAAAAGTTTGTCAAAATATTTGACACATGGACTTGTGTAAGTCCTAGAAGAAAAGCTTAAGGGACCAAGAAATTATATAAATGTTAGAATTCATTGGCCAAATTTTCCAATTTCCTCAAACTCATTGATCACTCACGTATACAAAAAATATAATGAAAATATAAAATATAATTTATCCAATTTTTCTAGACTTATTTTCTTAAAGGCATGTTCTTTTTATACCCAGCTATCTTATCTTCCATGTACCTCTGTGCCTTTTAAGACTTGAATTTTCCCCTGAATTTGTCATGCCACAGGTATCCTTATATAAGCCTGCATATACAGGCGGGGGGAAAGTAGTTTTACAGTTATATGTGAAATGCAGAGTTTATTCTTGCTTTAATATTTATTAATTATTCTATTATTTTCCATATATACAGCCGTAAACCTACTTTTGCTCTAACCTGTGCTGTCCATACCCACAGATGTTCTGAAGTGAATCAAGAAAAATTGGCCAAAATGGTCACATCTCTCTATTATTCACCTTGGCCTTTCTTTATGGCAGGGCACTACCCTGGTCCTAATGTGGTCCTTTCATGCCTTTACTCCTCAGTTAACTTAGTCAGACTCCCCCTTCACATTCAGTTTTAACTTAACTGCTAATAGGTAGAAGAGTTTCACTTTCTCAGATAAACCTTAATTTCAATTGGGTTTAAGGACCTTCTGCATAAGGGATGGAGTCTAGGCCAGACAGAACTGCAAGGTGGTTTTGTTGTGGAAGTTAAAGAATGACTCAGAATTATCACCTGGAGGGCAGAGCTCTGGTCAACTTGACCTTAAGGATGTTGGCACATGGAGATTGTTTTTTATTTTTTTTTTATTTAAATGGAATTGATTATACTGTATCTTCAACACTCTATTATTTAGAAAACAACTACATATATGAATTTTTCTTGCTTTGGCTCTGAAGTGGTCATGTCTTCCCCCAGAGGGTAAAATTTTTCTTCTTTCCCTGATCCATTTGTGAATTTAATAATCATGTTAATATTTTGGTACCATTTTGCAATTTACAAGGCACTTTTATTGTCCTAGATGCCCATGGATTTTTGGTAACTTGCATTTATTGTATGAGTCATCCTCTCTGTGGTAGAGGTTTATGAGGCTTGGGCAAAGAGAATAATAAGAAAAAATAGCATGATTATTTATGAAAAAATTGCTGATCAATTAGCCATATTTAGACCCTCAAATCAACACTTCAGCTGTTACATTCAATAAGGCACATAATTTTCTACTTTCCATCTGAGACAATAGCAACTTGCTGTTGGCTGCTGTCATTGGCCTGTCCCTCCTCTGGAACTTCAAGCAGCTGTCAGCAGAATTGTTGCCCAGGTGGTACAGTGTGTATGTTGGACTATGGAGACATGATACCAATTCTATTTTCTAAATGTTTAGAATATAGTCTCTGACTCAGAATACATTCTCATCTGTGAAACTTCTTCCACATTGAAAGTAATGGATGGATATGTCCATGTAAAAACAGGAGCAGTTAAAACAATGAGATACAGCTACATGCCAATTAGAATGGCCCAAATCCAGAACACTGACAACATCAAATTCTGGTGAAGAGGTGGGGAAACTAGAATTCTCATAAATTTCTCATGGGAATGAAAAACAGCATAACCACTTTGGGAGATAGTACGGCATTTTCTTACAGAGCCAAACACAGTCTTACCGTGTGATCTAGCAATCACATTCTGGTGTTTTCTCAAAGGAGTTAGAAACATATGTCCACATAAAAACCGGTACAAGGGTATTTATAAATGGCTTTATTCATAATTGCCATATAATTTCACTTACATGTGGAATCTAAAAATCAACAACAACAACAAAAAGCAGAAACAAACTCATAGATACAGATAATAAAGTAAAGATCACCAGATGGAGGGGCTTTAGGGGATGGCCGAAAAAGGTGAAAGAGACTAAGAAGTACAAATTGCCAGTTATAAAAAAAAAATCACAGATATGGGAATATAAGTACAGCACAGGGAATATAGTCAATAATACTGTAATAACTATGTATAGTGTCAGATGAGTATTAAGCTTACTAGGGCGATCATTTGGTAAGATATATAAATATAAAATCAGTAGTTAGTACACCTGAAACTAATATAATATTGCATGTCAACTACAATTAAAAAATAAGTTTAAAAAAAAAACTTGAACACAAGCAAGATGCCCTTCAGTAGATGAATGGATAAACTGCATTATATCCAGACGATGGAATATTATTCAGTGCTAAAAGAAGTGAATTATCAAACCATAAAAAGACAGAGAAGAAACTTAAATTCATATTACTAAGTGAGAGAAGCTAATCTGAAAAGCCTACATACCATATGATTCCAATTAACTGACATTCTGGAAAAGGCAAAACTATTGAGACAATAAAAAGATCAGTGATCTCCAGGCATTCAGGGAGCCAGGACAGATGAATAGGCAGAGCACAGAGGATTTTGAGGACAGTTTTTAAATATTTAAATATTTAAATATTTCATTGACTTTTTAATCATCCTCTTATGTGTCTTGTTCCTTCTGTACTTTCCAGTCCCTTACTATATGAAGCAACTCAGCATTTCAGAAAGAGATCAATAGGGATTTAGACCACCATGATAAGCAGAATAGGAAACATATTTTCTTTGATATCTATATTCTCTAATATAAGAATATTCTCCACTTATTTGTGAAGCCAACTCTGCCAATACACCTAAAATGATTTTATAAATCAATACTCAGGACTGTCTTTGCCCTGACATCAGTCCAGTTCTGGGTCTCTGATGACTTATTTAAAAAGTCGGGACCTAATTTGCTTTTATCTTTATTGTAGTATATGTATCACTCTACAGCTTCTATTTTGTCCACACCTCAATGTCCAGCTATTTTCTCAATGTTTTTGTCTCTTCTGATGTCCCCAGTGTAATGAAAGAGCTCTCCCTCCTGCAGTGCTTTCTACCTTTCTATTGATTTGTATTCACAATCACTATGAATTTCAACTCAAATAGGCCGTGACATATTTTTGGTGTTTTGAGGTCAAGGTGAAGAGTCAAGTTAATGCAAAATGTTAATTATATGACCTTTCAGAAAACCTTATAGGGTGTACAATAAATTCTAGATTATTTTCATTTTGGTTGGAGATCAGTCAGTCCTTTGTTTAGTAACCTGAACAGACATAAAACTTCATTTTTGCCACCTCATGATTTTTCTAGCCATTAGCTGCGTTCTGATTATTGGACTCACTTGACATTATGCCTTGTCTTGATATTTTTATTGATTTTTTCCCAAAGAAACCAGATGCTCTTCCCATATTTTTATTAGAGTAGGCCTGAAGAATAACAGCATATTAATATAATGTACTGATAGGGCATTGTTATCTCATTTTTTATTTCTATAGATAAAAAAGGAAGCCAAACTAATAGAGCAATATTGAATTCTGGGAGATTTGTGGTATTTTAAAAAACCAATCTGATAATAAAATAAGAAATAATATCGATCTGAGAACAAAACTTCACCAGTGTGTAACCTTGAGATAAATTATTTTAAAAACACATGTCAGCATTACCCATCACATAAATAAATGACACAATAAAGTATGATGAAGTACCTGTTATTAAACTGATGATTTAAAGCAAGACAATTACCATACTTTTAAAAAAGTGTTTTGGGATTAAAAAAACCATAATTTTTTATACATTATATTAAATTATAATGAACACTCCATTGGCCCTTGAAAAAGAAAATAGATTATAAAATGTGTGCATAGAAAGTGGGAACAGAGTCCTTGGCTTTGGCAAATGTTGGGTGCACAGGGACTGACTATAAATTTAAGAACCAAAGAAACACCTGGAAGGAGCTGTTCTATACCCATCAGGCTGCTTCCCTGGGTCCCTGCAAAGGATTTATTCAGCGCTAGCAGCTGGATGTAAACAGAAGGAACTCTGGGAAATCTGACTTGCTAGGTTCTGACAATGGCTGCCCTCACTATTGACTTTGCCTGGATGGTTCTGCCTGGTCTTGCCAATCGATGAGTTAGTCCACAGCATTTTGGAACAGGGGGAAGATAAATTTTTTTCCTTGTAATAACTTGTTTTCTCACTCTCTCACTATTGATTATTACATAAAAGATTTCAAAGATATATTATTATCCAAGAACTTTTTAACAATGTGTCGTTATTTTTATCTTAAAACATATAACATTTCCTTCTAACTCTCATTTTTTTCTGTTCCCTCATCCTACTGGCCTCTTTCTCTACCAGACTTGAAGGCTCTACCAGGACTTTGCCCACAATGTCAGATATATATCAGTGGCAACTACCAGAAAAATGGTTGCTCACAGTTCTCAAGAATGTACTGGTGTAGAAGCTCATGCATTACAGGTGAACACACACACACACACACACACACACACACGCACCAGTACTTCCTAACATGTTAGCTTATATATTCATTAGAATAAAAGATATCATCTAATTTATCACTATTCTTCTGTCCTTTATTTTTCATATTTTTATTAACTCTTCCAAAAGTGAAGAGTTAATAAAAGTGTGAAGAATTATATCTGTATCTGATTTATATCAATAGAATACAGAGACAATGCAATGTTCTAAAAGTAAATCTACTACATGGTCTAGGCAATTAGTGGATAATGGGTGTTTCTTTACTATGTTCAAGGAGCCACAGTTGCTAAACTTTTGACTCTAAACTTGATGGCGACATTGGGCAGGTCAGGATTTATACATTCCCGAGGCTGCACAGCTCGGCAATGGGGAGCAACCTGCCCAGAAGTTCCCTAAACTACTTACCTTTCTCTTGTTTTCACAGCCCTAAAGTGTGAACATCTTGTTTAGAACAAATTAAAAAGATATCATCACTTTGGAAGCCAAAGTACTGGGGAAAGATGAGGGACAATTTTTTAAAAAGAAATAGAGGCAGAGAAACAGGAGAAAAGAGGAGTGTGAGAGAAAAACAAAGTATCGCCATTCCGTCTTTAAGTGTGCCTTTGTAAACACAATGGGAATCGCTTGAGCAGGACAGCAAAAGGAAAACAGACTAACAAGGGGAGTAACTTTTTAAATATGTGAGTTACCTAAGAGAATGCAATATTTTATTCTTTCTATTAAAAATCCCAGATGTATGTACATCTGCCTAGATTTACAGTCGATTCATTTAGTGAAATCATTTGCTCTCCCTTTTAAAAAGTCTATAGTAATTCCATATTTCATCTGAAATCCTAGCTGCCTATTGATTTCAAGACTAGCTTGTAGGGTAGTCCTGTGTGTGATTTGAGGGCTGATGAAGAATCCATATGTCATAACAGTTCAGACACCAAGGGAAAAAAGGAAAGAGGCTGACTGTAATTCATTCTCTACTATAATTATCGGTGAGTTTACAGTTAGCACACTAGACCAAATGATATAATTTGTAAACACGGTGAGTTATGGTTCTGATCTCAGGCCCTGGGGCCAACCCAGTTTATATTACTAGTTGACATTTCCAAATCCTTTAGAATTTAAACTTTGTTTGTCCCTTAAAAGTAAAAAAAGCATGATAAATCTTTTGGAATTCATTGACTGGTCACACTGAGATAAACATGAAACTTTCTGAAACATAGGAAACTGCTAGTTCAAAGACACTGTATTATTTTCACTAATGGAAAATGGAAACCACTGAAAATTGAAGAGCATTTAGAAAGAGCACACGGTACTTGAGGCTCGCATTGACTTGTGAGGCTTGCGTCATGGCTGTAGATTTCAGATTCTTCTCCTCCCACGGAAAATGAGGCGGCTGTCAAGGACTCAGACAGGCACACAGGCCTGCGATTATGCCCCGGAGGGAATCACGCCCTCTCTTCGCTATGATTCCATGTTATGGCTACGCAGTAAGAGGGAGTCCAAGACCAAGCCCAAGCCAAGGAAACTTCTCCTGTAAGGGCTATGGCTAGAGCAAAGATGGGAACTAAGGTTTTAATAAATTTGGAAAGTGTTGCAAAAAGCAATAGCTTGACTGCTTTAATGTGTCTAAGGGCCACCTGAGACCTTGCTAAAATGTGGATTCCAAACCCAACCCCTAAAATTCTGATTCAATAGGATTTGGATGAGGCCCAAGGATCCACCTTCCTTACAAATTTTACTAGTGATTCTGATGCCAAGGATTCATGAATCACTCTTTGAAAAATACTTGAAAAGACCATTTCACTATGTGCCATTCAAAAACACATACCTATGAAAGTTTCTATATAGGGACTCCATTTAATTATTTATTTATTCATCACTTATTATGAGCCTTCTTCTACACAAATTAACAGAAAAACTGGCTCAAATGGTGGAAATTCATTATTTTCTTAAAATAAACATTAAACTATTTTATAATGTTTAGAAACTATTAAACAAACCAAATAAAATAGTACAGTTAAGAAGAAATTGTTATTAATTTAATAATAGTTTATACATTGATTATTTTTAATAAAATAGTAAGTGATATTTGCTTAGGTGTAATTATTTTAGGCTTCAAATAAAGTTTTCTTTTTAATTGTTTTGCACATGTGAACATTTCATATGAAAAACTGCAGGTGAGTAGGTCCATTTGTCTATTAACCCATTTCTGTACATGGGCACAGATATATATGTGTCCTTAGCTTTGTGGTTAATGCATCACTGATAATTATTACAGTTTCTGTGTGTTAAGGAAAAGAAGAAGGAGAAAGAAGAGGAAGGGGAGGAAGAGGAGATGAAGAAACAAATATATACCCAACTATTCTTTCATACTGAATTCATCTTTCAGTTTTGTGGTGTCCAGCCTCCAAGACGACCCCTAAAAATTTTAATTGGTATAAAAATGCAAAGGACCTAGACTAGCCAAAACAATTTTGAAAAAACACATGCTTGGAAAAGTAACTTTGTCCACACTTTATGCATCCATGTCTTAATTGAACTGTAGTTTCTGCATCAGTCAGAAATATTTCTGCTACAGCTGTCCACCATAAAAATATCACCAATCATGCATGTTCATGCAGGAAAAAGGGCTTGTAAAAAGCATGCTGATAAATTAAAACTAGAAAAATACTAAAAGATAACATTAAAGAATGAAATTTAGGTAATCTTGGGTTAGGCAATCCAAGATACAGCACCAAAAACACACTACAAGAACAAAAAAGTATAACTTGAACTTCATTAAAATTAAAAGTCTTGCTCTGCAATAAACACTTTTAAGACAATGAAAAGATTAGCCACATATTGAGAGAAAATTTTTGAAGAACATATATCTGATAAAGAACTGCTTTCTAAAATATAAAAAGAACTTTCAAAGCCCAATAGTAAGAAAAAAAACCATTTTTTTAACTGCACAAAAAATATGAATACCAAAGAAGACATACAGATGGCCAGCATACAAAAAATGCTCAACATTTTATGTCATTAGGAAATTGCAAATTAAAACAACAATGATACAATACCACATACCTATCAGAATAGCTAAAATCCAAAACAACGACAACACCAAATGATGGCAAGGATGTGGAGCAACTGGACTTTCATTCATTGTTGATGGGAATGTAAAAGAATGAATACTGAGTTAACTATGAACTTTAGTTAGTGATAATGTATCAATATTGGCTTATCAGTTACAACACATATAACATACTAGTGGTGGATATAATATTGGAGAAACTGGGATGTGAGGGGGTATATGATGTATTTTCAGCTCAATTTTTCTGTAAACTGAAATGGCTCTAAAAATAAATTCTATTAATTAAAAAACAGTTGAAGAGTAGAAAAGCATGCTGCTGTCATGATGATTTACTTAAAAATAAGGTTAAGATATAAGATGTTAAAGTGAAGTTTGAAAATTTGGAAGCAGCTCATGTTCCCAAAAGAGTTGGATCACATAAATCTAAAACCTTTGGAGATGTCAGTAACGGCAAAAACTAAATCAAATTGCTATTCTCATAAAACTCAATGTTTAATGGAGTTGGCACTACCTAAGTCTATTTTATGGAAGTTACCTTAATTTAATTATATATTTCAGCATATGAATAAGGACTGCCTTGAAGTTACTATAATGCCTGTACTCAAAGGTGTTTTACATATATTATCTTCAAATCTCATGCAAGAAAGTAATACCATTCCATTTTATAAAGAAGAAAATGAAGGTTCAAATATATTACAATATTTGCTTAAGGTCAAGCTGCTAGTAGGTTTGAAATTTGGGTCTGACTCAAGAAATGCATTTATTTCTTTTAAGTATAAATGGAAATTTTAAAAAATATACAAGCCAAGTTGTAGAGAGATATTTGGGAACAGACGGGGTTCCTCCAGATATGCCAGGTAATAACTATACTGTAGAGGTCTGTTGGGCAATGAAAATGACTTTTCCAAAGGGTAAGCTGAAGCTGATATTAGGCCACAGAAAAATTATATATAGTATTATTGAATAATAGGTTTAATTCCCTAGACGAAGAAACTAAAGTTCTTTTCAAGATTTAGCTTCCCTTTTTGATGAGACTGATTATTTACCCTAATATCCATCCTCTCTTTCTTCCATTTAGACAAAAAGCCATGTACTCTGAACAGGGTATACGGCTCTTTCTCAGAGACTTCATTTCTCATTCTTCCTTGTAGTGTAATTAGTCCTGTGAGTGAGCTCTGGCCGATGGATGAATGGAATTCACATGTGAATCTTCTGGGCTATGTTCCTGAAAGGAAGATGTTTATCCTTTCTCTCTTTCCTTTGTATAATGTGGATGTATAAAGGGTATGGAAGATGTGTGGGAGTGAGCCAGCTTTGACCATCCTCTTGAGGACCACACATGAGGAGAAGGAACCTGAAGCCTGGATGGCTATCCAAAAAGCAAAGATGCTGAAGCTCCGCGGACCACCTACCAACCCAAACTTTACATGAGAAAGAAATACGCTAATGTTGCTCAAGCCACCTTCATTTAGTCTCTGTTAACTTAGCCAAACAATTCTGAAATTGATGTCTCCTAAATCCCTTGTCACCCTTGTATACTTATGTCCCTTAAATGTTAACTTTGATCACTAATCTATTTAAATACAAGTATATTAATTGTTATGTGGATGAACTAGATAAATATTTTGGATTAGTATATATACAGTTTAATTAGACAATTTTGATTCCAGGATTATAGACTACAGTTTACACATCACTATTCTCATAATCTAAATGAAATATTAAACATTAATTAAAATCCAAGAGAGACTCATTATCAGATTTCACAGGCAGAAAATAATGTGCTATGTAATGAATAGCACATTATTGCTTTTGGTGCTGTTATTGCTGTTTACTGTTTAGTTAGGTAAGAATCAGTTGAATTTATGTTTGGCCTTTTTCAACAGACTTTTCTTTACTCTTCTGACTTAATGGAAACAATCCCAGTCAATAAAAATAATTTCTCCAATCAAATTAATTGAAAAACGTAAGTTAAACTCTAAAATAGCCTATGGAATTTTTCCCAGTACTATAAACACTTTTCACAGCATCTGTTTAAATGATAAAAAGACCTTCTCTTCAAGAAAACCATAAACATTTTCAATTAAAATATAAAGTTCTGAAATATTCTGAACACACTGGGGATAAGATTGAGGTAACCAGGGAGTTTAGAATGGGTTTACTGAACCCAAACTTCTGCTATAGTGAAAATATTAATCACAGCTGTAATTACAGGAAAACTTACTTGACACAACCACAGAACCTGCTTCAGCAAAAGCTTTTTCTATTTTTTTTATCCTGGGATCATGCTCAGTCTGACAAGAGAAGTTTATTTCCAGGCTCTCTCTACTTGCCCCAGCATGGAGGCTAGGAATTTACTTTAATGCAGCTGTTTACAAATGAAACACTTGCAGAAGTTAAATTACGAATGTGTCTTTATTTTCTAGCATGGTTAACAATAGGAAAAATGTATACAAAATTTTGGTAAACACTTATAATTTTGTTGAATCATGTACCAAGTAGGTTACTAAATTGGACTTTAGTTTTCCTCTTATTGATGTATCTTTGAATTATTTACAGTGTTCTTCATATGTATTCAGATTTAATATTATTTTTGTTAGTCAATAACTAGGGAAGATGCTCATGTTAATTAATTTAACACCTAACTTTTTTTCAAGGTGAATAGAGTCAGAGTTCAATCAAAAAGTTCTTCGAGGGTACCTTGTTTTAGTCCCATTCTGACATACTGGTCTGTGAAATGTTTTAAATGTCTAGCCTGTCTAGACACAAAGTCAGTTAAAATATTTCATCTCGGATATTTCCCTTCATCTTACCTATCCCCACCGAGCCTAACCTTTGCTCCTTCTAAAATTCTTGGTCCAGTCTCCAAGGAAAATTTTATTTTTTCCTTCTCCATTTAACAAAAATCTTCAACTTTGATCTAGATCACCTAGAGTACTTAACCTCAGCTTCATAAGAACTAGATATGTTCCTTCTGGTCCCTAGCTGCTAGTAAACTGAAATCAATGTAGTATTCTGATATTGGGCATATTGCAAAAACATCATGTTTATAATACATTACCGTTTCTATATTTAAGTACCTACATTTTTAAATTATAGACACACCAAAATGAGAGTAAGAGGCAGCATTGCATAGAGGGTAGAGACACAAGTATTTCTGGACCTCTCTGTAAGTTAGAATTTGTTTTTTAAAAATATTGGGAAGAGCCCTGGTTGGTGTAGCTCAGTGGATTGAGTGCCAGCCTGTGAACCAAAGGGTTGCTGGTTTGATTCTCAGCCAGGACACACGTCTGGGTTGCAGACCATGTCACCAGTAGGGGGCGCTCATGGGGCAACCACACATTGATGTTTCTCTCCCACTCTTTCTCCATCCTGTCCCCTCTCTAAAAATAAATAAAATAAGATCTAAAAATAATTTTAAAAGTAATAAATAAATAAAAACATAGGATAGATACAAAATAAGTTACCCTAAATGAAAGATTCCCATAAGTATGCACATATTTCTGGGGAGGAAGTCTCAGGATGTGTAGAATTTGGGGGGAAAAAAATTTCTTGTAAATATCAGAATATGGGGAAAAAACTGGATTCAGCAGAAAGCTTTTATTTTCACAAAATTGTTTCAAACATTTCAGAACTCATGATACAAACTTTCTACCTAACAAAATTTTAAATCTATGGAAATGGTTGAAATTTAATTTGGTTGAAATTCATTTCACTTACCTCTCCCATGTGCTCTCCTGAAAAACAATTATTTCTACGAATGAGGATAAGTCTCATGAACTGGAAATTAAACAGCCACAATCAAAGTAAGTACATTGGCCACTTCATGTATTAATTTTACAATGCTGAAGAAATAATTTCAAGAGGCTATGGAAAGTAAAACTATACAGATGACAGCACAGTTGTATTCAATAACAAATCTTCTGGTTGGAAAAAGTCTATGCTTTGGGCGTGAACCAGAACATAATGGAGGCATCAAAATGTCATTTGTGATCAATTTTATTAGTTTCAGGATAAAAACACATTAACATATGTTGGAGAGTGCTGACTTAAAAAAAAAACAAAAACAAAAACAAAAAAACAAGCCCCTTTTAAAATCTCAGTATAACCTACACTCAGAAAACTGCACGCTTCATAAATGTTAAGTTCAATGAACATTCAGAAGATGAATACATTTGTTACCATCCACCCAGACCAAGAAACAGACATCTTCAGCACTGCATTGACTGCTTTTTAATGTTTCTGAACATGTTTCTCTTACTTAGAAAGAGGGTGAATGTCAAAACTTATGTCTATAAATTTTGGATAAAGAAACAAGGTTTAGTCAACAAGTCTCTTAGCTTACAAGTTGATTGATCACAACTGATTTCCTTCTAAAATAACTATGATAGACTTTTACTAGGCCATTTACATTGACCAAGCAAGTCGGATCAAAAACATAAAGATCAGTTCTTGATTGACTCATGATCATATGGGGCCAGCTGCTTGATAATTTGCTTATGTATCTAGAATAAGACCAAAATATGACTTGGTCCCTTTAGAAAAGAACAATTAATTGCCTGCCATTCTTTGAGGTCTGTCTCTGTCTCTTTCTCTCTCTTTCCCCCTCCCTTTCTTCCTTTCAATCTATCTCCTTCTCTCTCTCTCAACCTCTCTCTCTTTCTCTCAAATAGATTTGTTTCAATGGGAAAAGTTATTTCTGAAGGATAATATCTTTCTTTTTTTCATTAAATAGGTGTCGAAAAGAATGTTTAGTAAGACGGTGATATCAACCCAATTAAAATTCTGATCATTGTGAATCTGCTTCATCTTAAAAAAAAAAACCTTTTTTTTAGTTTCAAATTTTTTATTGTATTTTTTCCATTACCATTTACCCTCTTTATTCTCTCCCCTCCCACAATCACCACACGGTTGTTCATGTCCATGCATCCTTTTCCAAAATGCATGTAAAATATTTGTTATTTTTCCTCTTTAAACATGACTTATTTATATTTGGTATATGAAATCTTTTGAAAATCACTAGGGAAATTCTTGCATTAAGCCATCTTTAGTAGAAGACTATGTGAATATTGCCTAGCAGGCATTCTCTGGCACAAAGGGAGCTAGCTGAGAAGCCACTCATGGCTCAGGTGTAAATAAAAGTTGTATTTAAATTTCTGTATTTGCTAGTTCCAAGTTCAGAATGCATAGGCAGGTTATTTGTCTGTGTTCAAGAGAAGAATTAACGATTAGCCCATTTTGATTGACAAAGGATTTCAGATTCAGTGGTGTCTATGGAGATACAACTTTTTCAGTGCCTGATTAATTTTAAAGAGAGAGTTAAAGTAGGATCAGGATACCAAAAGGAGACTTTTTAAAAAGAGTGTTAGAGTAGGTAGTCAGAGATAAATCTAGAACTTGAGCTAGAGATAGCGATAGAGATCAAGATGTGTAAAGAAGTTTAAGACCAGCTAGACTGAATACATTTCTTTGTAATCTCTTTATAGTCATATTGAAGAGCAGACCATTTGTTTATTATTAAGTACTTGATATGCCTTTTATTTAATAAAATTTTCTACTCATGGTAAATATTTAAAAAATCAACAATTAGTACAGAATTAAGATGTAATGTGGTAATTTAATACAAACCTTTAGTAAAGACTATTGTAACTATTAAAATATTAATATATGTATAATATTTGTATCACATGTAAATATGAGTATTATATAATATGTAAACATATATAGTATGAGAAGGTCTTTGTTCCTTTTTTTTTTAAATTTAGAACTATGCCCTGGCTGGTGTGGCTCAGCGGACTGAATGCCAGCCTGCAAACCAAAGGGTCACCAGTTCGATTCTCAGTGCAGGACACATGCCTGGGTTGTGGGCCAGGTCCCCAGTAGGGGCCATGTGAGATGCAACCACCCAGTGATGTTTCTCTCCCTCCCTTTCTCCTCCCCTTCCCCTTTCTAAAAATAATTAAATAAAATTTTTAAAAAATAAATATAATAAAATAAAATTTAGAACTAACACATGAAATTGGTTTAACAGAAGTGTGCACTACATTTTGCTACTAAACCGTGAGCACTATTCCATCCTACATCCCATTTCACTGCTTAGAGATACTCATTATCAAAAGACAAATGTATTTGAAAAAATAAACAAAAAAAATAAAAGACATCCTAAACGGAAAAAAAAAGTTTCAGACATTGCTTATAGAAAATTTCCATGAAATTAGGTAACAGGTACTCTCTTCTGGTTACCACCAAGATTGCCATTTTTCCTGTTCAAATGGTCCCGTCATTTCTCTCTAATGTCGACACCATATTTTGGGAATAAGGATATTTGATAAAGCTAATAGCATCTTCTTATAATTTTATACCTCCTAAAGTTACTGGTTGGGATTAGAGTATGGGTTGCCAATATTTACAGAACCCTTAACTTCTACTTCCCAAGAGTCTCTTTCTTTAAAAAAAAAAATGTACATACCGTTTACTACTGCTTTTATATTTTATTAATCATTTTTTAAGGTCAGATATGGCATTAAGAAAGATGCTTTAGCTTAGAATTTAACCATCCTGGAATGATTTCAACCTGTTTCCTAGATACAATATTTCTGGCATTTTACTTTTTCTTTTTGAGAAACAATAACACAGAAACTCAAATTCAGTGTAAACAGAGCCATTAGAGAAAAAATGTACTTATCAAATTTTTAGAGCATCCATATGCAAGTAAAATAATTCATGTTTTTTAGTTTTCTTGGTATGGAAATTATGAGTCCTCTTATCAATCAATGCTATATGTGATGATGCTGTCGCTATTTGCCCCCACCTAGATACAGTTCTTCTTAGTGTCCTGATGCCCTCTGGGGAAAGCTAATGAACATTTTTGGCTTGTGCTTAGAGGCCTGAGATACACATTGTTATAATTTATTTTTATCTAAATCACTCCAATTGGGTAAGGAGGATGAGCTGTACTGATATCCCATAAAACTAGCTCATTTTGATGAAAAGCAATTTATCTCTTGAGGCTGGATATTAGAGTAACAGAAAATAACACATATACACATATATAAATTTCTTTAACCTCATATTTTGAATTAAACAATTGTTTTTTGTTCTTCTCAATGATTCAGCTAGTAATTAATACAATGCTCAGCAATGAATGCCACTTGCATAATGTGAACATGCAACAATATTAACGTTCCCTTTCTAACACACAAAAATGAAAAAAGATGCTTTAATAACTATTTGAAGCATATTTTATAATCAGAGTGGGACTATAAACAATGAAATGTCAAATTATTCTTTAAATCTGCCATTATGTCAATGTTTTATGATCTTACCACTTACATTGGAAGTAGGTTACATTATGAACTTATTTCCTGAAAAATTTATCTTATAAAACTCTCCAAAATATTCCTTTTTCTCAACCTCTTCCTGTGTTAATTATTACTGCATTTGAAATCTTTATTTAAAATAACTGTAAATAAAACTGGCATGTCGTTTGGAATAGCACCTTCAAGCAAAACAGCCCCTTACGCTTATTGTTTGCCAGCTATAGATGTAAATAAAAATATGAAGCTGAATTTATTCAGCAGGAAATTGTGGGACATGTTTAAATATTATTTAAACACTAAAAACTATTTAACAGGCACCTGCAGGAAAAAAAGCAAGATGTGGAGGAGGTACCGAGAGTCATAATACAAAAATTCCCTCTCACGTAACTTATGCTCTAGCTTGAAAAGTAACGCATAAACATCAAACAGTTACCAAATAATTTTTGAATTAAAAGATAACAAGGTATGAATATAAAGCATGTCTAAGATAAAGATGCAGTTAAAATTCAAGTGAATGGCACACATCACAAATTCTAAAACTTTAGGGAAGAGTCAGGAGGCAAGGAATTAGAATAATTCATGAAGGTCTCACTAAGCATCTTATTTGCAAGAACTGTAACAGTGTAGATGTAGTGTGATGTGATGGAGCCACCCTGTACTGGCTGTAAAAGTTGATCACCAGCAACTTCTTAACAATGTGTATAGTACTATTATGTCAACAGAATGAAATTGTCCATGTTGGGAATATTTACACCACAGAAATTGGCAATCTCTACAATGTAGGACTTCTTTTCCTCAGAAAAACAGTTAATAAATATGCATTAGCACGCCATGGTATATAAGGACCCTTACCAAATTCGAGTTCAAATGTTCACATATGCAAAGAGTTTAAATGACTTGAGTAAGTCACACAGTAAGTAAATGACCTGATCTGCACTTCCCTGACTGTAGAGTATTGAGAAGGGGTTATCGTAAAGTTACGTGATGTTTTTAATCAAATACTTTCCCCAGCTAAGCTGTCATTATTGGTTTTCAGCATATAATTCCGCTACTGCTCTAAATGCTGGAGTGGGCTACATGATGTTGCAGGAACAAACAATTCCCAAATCTCAGTGACTTAAACCAACCAAAAACATGTATTTCTCCCTCTTGCTCTGTCAGTCTTTTAGATTGGCAGCCACTCTGTCCCGCCTCACGCTCATTCTGGGACTCGGAATGACAGAAACTCCACGTCTATTATGTCACCATGGGACAGAGAAAGGAACATCATTTACCACGTACTGGCTCACCAACACTTCTGCCCAGAGGTAAACACCTCACTTCTCACTTCCTGTATCACCTTACATTGGCTTAAGCATGTCACATAGCATAAAGGATGGACATTCCTACCAGGATAATTGGAATTCTAGTGATAGTCCGAAAGACTGTCACACTTGATGTATCCACCGTTAGTAATTACAGACTTACTAACCTTGAGAGTAAAGATTTTAGCTAGATTTACATCATAAAACTATAACTATATGTAATTGCCTTGTGTCTTATGTATATGTTTTTCTAAGAAAGCAACCATATTTACTATAAAATTGGTAAAAAAAACTGTATTTTAAAAAACCAGAAACATGACCATTTCATAGGTAAGGTGTATCTAAACTACATCTCGATGAGAACACACATCTTCATTCATTTTACCTAGTTCCATTTCTGTTTCATGCTCACTTGATTCTTACTGAAGCTGTGGCGAAGCCCAGCCTACCACACCGCTGGCTGGGAGCTGTCTACAGGGAATGTCCGCCCCGGGGCGGGGTGGGGGGCGGGGTGCGGTTTACACATCTTACATTCTCTACTTTGGAGTTTCTATTAGTGTTGGGCTTCCTGGGGTATTGTACAGTAGTGACTCCAAAGTGGCCTATCCTGAGTTATTTTAATTATTTTCCCTAAGAAACTGCTGGGGAAGGAAAATAGGTTTACCACTCCTCAACATGACAGACTCTCTACAAGTTGAAATTTGTAGATTTTAATGGATCGTGTTCTCCATTTCCTCCCAAATAAAATGCATTTTCTTCACTTCTGATCAAGTAAGAAAAGAGAAGGACCTATTTGGGGTGGGGAAATATTAAAGGCATAATTCTAAAGGATGGTCACTACTGTCTGACTCCAATGTACAAAGGCTTGCCTTTCACTGGCCACATTCAGCCACAGTTTTGTTATAGTTTTATTTGCTTGCTGTTTTGTGGGGGTTTTTTGTTTATTTGTTTGTTTAACTAAATGCTGTTTCTATAACTAAATTACATTCACAAACATGTTGCAGGAAGGTGCTAATTCCATTTTACTAATGATAGAAATATGGATTATACACTTATTCTACTTAAATGTCATTTATAAATTTAATTATGCAACTTAAAAATATAATTTTTCTTATTACTTGATAAACACAATACTTCCACAAACACTTCTTTCTGGGAAATTTTTACTTGGTAGTGTCTTTCCAATTTAAATGTTAATCTTTTGTGACTGTTAGGGTATGTTTTCCTTGCTAATGTTCTTTGACACAAAGAACAGACTCACATGTTTTTAAAACTAAAAACTAACCCAGTTCACTCTTTCATGTTACCAGTGAAAATATTAACATTCTAATATGCATTGTTGGAACAGGCATTAATATTAAAAAAAAGTTTTGTTTTGTTTTTTACACTAATGGAAGGAGAGCTCCTGGGAGGTTTTTGTAAACTAGAAAATATACTTTCAATAGGCAAAAAAGAAAAAATGACAACAGTAATATTACAGAATGTTAATAACTTAGTTTATGTTTAGATTTTCATATTTGTGCCTTTTCAGGATACATAGTATAACTGAATTATAGATTAACTGAATGGTTTCCAAATTCACAGAGGTAATATGATTGTTGGGTAGTGGCTACCTAGAGTCTAAGAGAGACTCTGAGCCTTCACAATAGGGTTCTGTGATTGACTAGTAATGTCTTCCCTGGTTCAGGAATGAGAGAAACAGCACACATGCCATTCTTTGTTATTCCATATGTAACTCAAAATGAAACAGAACAGATTGGTTATAAATACTGTAGTTTAATTTGATCATGACACTATACAGAGTATAAAACAGTTTGATTAGTTTTATGCATTCCTTTTTCATGTCAGTACAGTGAATGATTTGTTTTAAGGGAATTTTAAAGGTGTTTTTGAGAGTCAGAACAAGACAAATGAAGTATATCAGTGGCTACTTTGTGCTGGTTAGATGAAGAATGGGTAATGGAAGTGGCTGTTAGGCAACGATTTTCTGTGATCTTTGCGGACTACCGAAGGAAGATGTTGCTGAGGAACAATTCTGAGAGTGTTCCTGAGAGCAGCCAACCAGAGAACACCCCCTTACAATTTGCTCTTGGAACATCTGCGTTTAGAGTTATATACCAAGTTTAAAAAAAAAGAAAACAAACACTGTAACTTACAGCAGGGGAAGTTCCAAAGGATGGTCTTTGGGGATAGCTCTGAAGTGTGGCTATTTTTTTTTTCAGTCTGTAAGTACTGAGGACACTGAAAATTGTTGCAGGGGAAACAAAAATTACTTATAAAGCATGTGTTGTAAAATTGCCTTGGACATGGGGACAGTGAAAAGATAATGAGTTCTTGATAACAAAAGATACACAAGTTAATAGAGAAAGAACTCAGCCAACTATTTGTCTCAAACTCAACATTTTCATGACATGAAGGTCAGTATGATAATATAGACCTGCAGTATGAGTCAGAAATCCCAAATTTAAATTCTAGATTTGTCACTATGTGATTTGGAGCCAGTCAAATGATGCCTCTGAAATTTCTCTCTTATAATGTTGTTTGTGGATTGACTCATCTCTAAAATACATTTGACTCTATAACATATTATGATGTGATGTAAAACAGGATGAACACCCACCTAAACATCAACACCACTGCTCAGGAATAGCAGTTGTTGGGAAAGGGAAAACTTGAAGACAAGATTAAGGCAGGTCTAGACTTGCTGCTATGCACTTTCACAGGCTGGCAGTTTAAAGAAGATAGAGATATTGCTTATTGTTTCTCTTGGCCCAGGTTGGCACTGTGGAGGAGAGAGAATTGGATCAGGAAGAGCCAGAGAGGTCAGGGAAGTAGACCCACAGGTTCTCCGGAAGTTCTTTATACACACAGTGCTTCTCTGGAAGAGGCACGCCTGTGTCGTCCTCCCATAGGTATGAAGTGACACTCCTCTAAGTGATAGAGACACTAAAATATGACTGTCCTCCCCCTGCCTGTGGAAACATCTTAGGTTTACTTGCGGGACTTCTGACCCTGATGCTCACTTTCAGACCCTGTTTCTTGATCATTGCGGACTGAGCTAAACCTTGTAGGTGGCAGGGGCTATTGCATTCCCCCAGGCCACCAAGGCAGGAAATGAAAAGTCACTTCATACAGTTGTAAGAATCTTAGCCTGGGTAGGAAAAAGGTAAATGATGTAAGAAGATGTATATAAAGTGATCAATAGCATTTAATAATGGGTTAAAAAGGTAAAAAAAAAACAGACAAGGGGAATTTCCTTAACTTAATTTAGACCAGTGAGCTGGAAGATTTCCATGTAGAAACAGGTAGAATATGACATTATTATCACCTCTTTTGTTGTTTGTGTGTGTTTGTTTGTTTTTTTGTCATTAGAGGCCATAGAAAAATGGTATATTTATATTTGTGTTTGTTTTTCTAGGCTTGATTCCTTAGAAGACTTAAAAAATATATAAGAACAAAAAGGAATGTTTTAAGACTATGTTTATCATTAATTCCATCTTAGACCATCATAAGGAAAGATGGTATATTTATGGAGAAAAACAAACACTATTAAAAGTCAGAGAACAAAGCAAAAATGATGAGGAATTCAAAATATGCTAAAAGAAATAAAAAATCTTAAGAGAATGGTTGACAAATATTGGAAATAACCCAGAAAGTAGAACAAAACATGAAAGATAGGAAAAAAAGAAAGATAATAAAAATAGAGGATAAGATATTTCTGGAATCAGTTCAAGAAATTCAATATATTCATATAGACACAGAAAGAAAAGATAGCGGTAAGAGAAGGAAACATCAAAGAACTAATGCATAGTCATAATTAAGGGGCCCCCTCAAGTGGGCATAATGGGTGAAAAAAGACTCATATCAGGGCTTAACAATGTAAAATTTCTGCATAGGACTAAAGAGTAAAACCTAAAAACCTCCATGAAAAAGTTAAAAATATTAAGTTAATCAGAAATTAGAATATTTTCATGCTCGTCACAGCAATATGGGAAGCCAAGAGACAGGAACGATACCTTCCACATTCCTAGGGAATTTTTCACCCAACTGTTGCATTTATGTTTTATTCTATAATAAACCATCCCAAACCCTCAAAAATGTATTTGGGTTGTAAATCTGCAATTTGGACTCAGCAGGGTCTGCTCTCGGTAGTTTGAGCAGGTTATTTGGCCAGGAGGACCTAGTTCCAAATGAGCTCACACACATAGCTAGTGAGTTGACTGATGCTGGCTATAGATTTCTCCCCATACAGGTGGATTGTATATCTTCACAGCATATTGGTTGGGTCCAAAGAACCCAGTTTCCCTTCAAACAAACAAACAAAACAAAACAAAGTAAAATGCCTATATAATCTTGCGTATCCTAGTTTTGAAGGTTACATAGTGTCTCTACCACCATAGTCATAAACCTGTCCAGATTAAAGGGCAGAGCAGAGAGACCTTGCCTTTCTATGAGAGGGGTGTCAAAGCCACATTCTAAGAGAGTGTGAGATATCACTTCAGCTATTTTTGGGAAATGCAATCTCCCACATCAACCTTGAATGCCATATCCAGAGAAACTATTAATTAAGTACAAAGACTGAATGGAAACACTTTTTAGACATATTAGATATCAGTTTACCTGTTATGTACTCACTTCTGGGAAACTGTAACAGAATGTGTTTTACTAACACATCTGACCAATTACATTTCAAGAAACCTGACTCCGTGGAGACATATGAAGGGCTCCTCAGAGTGGTGAAGGGTGATCTCAGAATGATAGTTGTGCACATCCATAAAAACCAACTAGCCTAGATTGAGTCAGGGTGCTCTGGGTGTGATGTCTGCAAGAATACTAAAATTTACATTGCAATGTGTTTGACCATATTGAGGAAGATGTAACTCATTAAGGGAGACTTTGGGGCCAAACTAGATGAACACACACAAACTAAGTAAACAAAGAAATAACATAATCAATTCAAGGAAACAAGGAGTTTTTCAGGAAATGAAAAGCTGTAAGAGTTTACTGCGTGACCTAGTACAGAATAGTGTTTATATGGTCATGAAACTGTCAACATTAAATACTTATATAACCAACATTTTGCTTATTTTGCTATTGTACTGATGGGCAGCGCAGACTGATGTGTAGGTAAATTTGGATGGACACTGGAGGGAGATTAAAGAAAACCAAATCACTGTCCTCTACAGTAGAATATTAATAGATCTGTCTAATTTTTTTTAAGTCAAGACAGGATGTATGTTTTCTAGAGATATTGATACTCAAATGTATAAAAACAGCTGGGCATCATCGCATCTGGGAAATGGAGAAGCTGTTTACAATGGAAATAGGCAATGGAGAAGGGTGACAGGGAACGAAATGGACATTTTTTTCAGAAGATTATAAAACTATTTGATTCTTAAGAAGGAATAGGGAACCTGCTTTTTGGCTGGGACAGCACATTGTGGTTTTCACTTCCTGCAATTGAGGCCTTGTGTGTTGCCAGGCCCTCTGGGCAGGACGAACAGAGGGGCTCCCTGGGTAGGACGGTCGGCCACTCCCGCGCCTGCAGCACACCCGCGCCCCCGCGGCTGGGAGCGAGGCAGAGGACTGCCCCCCTGCCCAACCCCCCCGGCGCCCCCTCACAGTCCTTGCCCGGTGTCTCTGGCTCCGTGGCCTTGGGGCAGAGAACTTTCCTCTTTAAAAATGACTTTTGATAAATGGGGAAGAAATAACTATCACATCCAGAAAACTAATCAAGCTTCCCAGGAAATATGAATGTAAATAAAATATTGATTAAAAGCTAAAAGGATTTTAATTAGGTTACTTAGTTTAATAGTTTAATTTGGCAGAAACAGACAACTTGGACAAAGTTCTTTGTGTAAGCACATTTTAAAGCACTAATTAAAATTTCAGATGGCAACCTAAGATTAGCAAAAGAATCTTCAAAGGCAAGCAAGATGTACATTTATTTTATTTTTAAACTCAAAGCAATGCTAAGATGCTACATTAGGTCCTCTATCTAAAATAATGTGAATTCTTGAATATATTGTAATTCACTTTGTTATACACCATCTGTAGTTAATTTATATTAAATAGAAAACTTAATTTAGTAGCAAACAGCACATGTATTATATTTTTATTGAAGAATCAAAATCACCTGTGTTTTTAATAGAATAGATAAAATTGGTCTTTCAGAGATATAATGTTATTACACAGGAAAAATGCACTCTCACACATGTAAAACTTACAACAGAGTGAAATATTACTTATTCAGCCTGATTCAGTTAGTACATAAACCATTTTGAATGGAGACATCAAGAGAAGCTTCCCTGTTAGGTAATTACATATAAATGTACTAAGTGGCACACATCAAGGTCAAAGCTAAGTCTGTGTTTATGTTTAATACTCTGGTGAGGAATACAAAATGTATCAGTAAAGGATACTGACAATAAGAACAGACTCCAGAGCCAGCCATACTTTCTGAGTTCAAACCCTGGTTTGCTACCTACTAGTCACATGACCTTGAACAATTAGCACAACTGTGCTTCAGTTTCCGCATTTATAATATAGGAATTATAATAATTACGCTTATTTTGCTGGGTTATGAGGCTTTAAAAATTACATTTCAAGCACTTAGTATATAAAGCTATGGAATGTAGTCAAACACACAACAAATGTTAGTGCTAAATATTTAAAAAGCTTTCTAATTAGAGTGGTATAATGGCAGAAGTGGAATATCTGTATTTTTATTGAGAAATGAAGAAAAATGATTAACACCCTGAGTTTTGTTTTAAGATGTATTTGGATCCAAATCCCAACTCTCACATTCAGTAGCTGTGTGTGCCTTGAGCAAGTTACTCAGCCGCTCTGTGATTCATTCTCCTCTCATATGGATGAGAGTAACCGCACCTAACTGAGGGTGTTCTGGAAGAGTCAGTGATATAATGATGTGAAAGCCCTATTCAAAGCCTGACCTATGAGAATTGTTCAATACACGTTAAGTCAGTATCTCTTCTCTTCTGAAATAAATATAAAAGTAAAGGATACCTACCTGGTGACCTGCCCCATAAAAATTTACTGAAGTGGTGACTCACAAGGTGGCTGCTTCCATTAATTTAAATTCTCTAGGAAGGACTTCAATGGATTTTATAATAGCTACCCAAACACAGGAGGGCCCAGCAGTGCCCTGATACAATCAAAGCGCATCACTCATCTATTGCAGGGGAGACAGCGTTTCCACTCCTACGAAGATTAATCATGCATATCAAAGGAAGTGGTATTTACATAAAGGTCACCATGGCTTTTGTACAAGTGATGGAACAGGGAGCATGACATTCACTCTCCCTTACACAACTTCAGAAAAAGTGTCGAGGGCACCTGCTCCACTCCATGGCCGTTCATGACCTCAGTCCAGATATTTGACTGACAGCACGTTAGAAACAGCAGCATGGATACAGGGAACAGACTGACAGCTGTCAGAGGGAAGGCGGGTGGGGAGGACTGGATAAAAGAAGGGGAAGGGATTAGCCAAACAACAAACATGCATAAACCAAAGAAACAGAGAGCAGTGTGATGATGGCCAGAGGGAGGGGGCAGCAGAGGCTGGGTGGCACGGGCAAAGGGGGGAAATGGAGGCATCGGTAATAGCGTCAACAATTAAAGTAATTTAAAAGATATCAGGCTCAAATTTTTAGGGAATCCTAACTTTCAGATAGATTCCTCTGTACCTTTCATTGATACCACATATGAATGAGGGTAAGACTATTGGTTCCAGAAGAATAGTTAACACATTTTCAATGATTAATGAAAGTAAATAAGGCTGCATATACCACTATCATTACCTTTTTTTTTAAAGATAAATATAGCCCAACAATGATGATGACTAATAGCAGTGTAAAGTGAGGGGAAAGCTTGTCTATAAATGTTTCAGAGGACTGACTACTTAATATGGTTCTACATTGTCTTAATCCATAGTGTCATGAGGAAATTAAGTACCATTCGAAGACTCCATCTGTCTCAGCATAGCTAAAAATTTCTCTTCATCATTCAAAATTATCCATTTCTGATTTGAACTACCCTCTCAACAGAGTGTTGAGACAAGCCACTTTCCCATAGTTTCATTTTCTCAATCATCAATTAAGTCACTTTCTAAGTAACGGACCATTTCATCCTTTAAAACGCAACTTTGTTGGAACCTTGTAGTTTCTGTCCAGTCACTTTCTGTAACTGTAATCTTTGCCACTCAGCCCATCAACATGTATTTTTGAACCTATTTTATATGCCCAGGGCTCTGTTAGGAAAAACATAAAGGAATAGAAATATTAGAAGGACCCATGACCTCATGGAATGTATATTATAGCTGAAGACGTGAGACCAATGTATCACAAATAATGAGAGAAAATATAAGGCAACATATATTAATGTATACAGTAAAATACACTAACATGTACTTCCATATAACATAGTATGTGAAGAAGATGACCTGTTAAAATACACTTACATGAAGCCAGGTTGGGTTTCACGTTCCCTTCACTAGGATATAATCTTGAGTTACTTCATTCTTCCTCCCACATGTACAATGTGTAACTGGAGAAAATGAAACAGAAATCACTCATCATACATGGAAATCTTTTTTCATCATTATGTAAACACATGCATATTTCAAAAGCCAGCTTCATTTTGTCATTAAAAAAATACTTAATTATCCTTTCTTTCCCTTGGTGTGATCAAATAGATCCTGTGGGGGCAAAACAATTGGTGACCAGGTTTAATGACATAAGGCCATCACTGGCGGCAAAGGCTTCTTTTCCGACAAAGGCTGCATCTTATTAATATTCCGTAAACCCTTGAACAAGACGTAAGCATAAGTCACCAGACAGCTCTTTATCTGTCATCATCAGCGGTTCTTCAATGAAACCACTAGCTTGGCAAAATGCTTCTGCCTTCTTTGGGAGACTGCTAAGCACTGGAGGGTGATCAAACCTGCAGTTTCTGGGCTTTATGGTTTTGCTCTCAATAGCAACTAATGTCAAAAGGTATGTGTGCCATCTCTGTTCACCCTGATCCAAAAATAAGAAGGTTCTTCAACTAATATCGAAGCCAGTTTTTCCCCCCACTGGATTAAAATGCATCAAATCCAGTGTATCTCTTAATGGACACTAGCTGTTTTTCAATTTTTCTATAAAACTACACAAAAAAATAGAAACCTTTAATTCCCATTAGGCAAGATGATAATGCAATTTGAACTCGAAGTCCCTTTAAGATGAACAGATAGGAACATGCTAGGTAACAATGGTGGTTCAGTGGTCCCTAGGACTGAAGTTATCCTTCAGTGCTCTCCTATACGTTTTGGAATATTATCCTTCCCATTCACTCTAAAGCTCTGTTTGAGATTGCAAGATCCTCCTAGTCACCAGCAGCACTGTGTTGATAAAATACAATGACGGTGACTATGGCTCCCTCAACGTGGTAGCTTTGCTGATTCATATTTCCACTATGAACTTCTGATGT
Source organism: Pteronotus mesoamericanus (assembly GCF_021234165.1). Classification (NCBI taxonomy): domain Eukaryota; kingdom Metazoa; phylum Chordata; class Mammalia; order Chiroptera; family Mormoopidae; genus Pteronotus; species Pteronotus mesoamericanus. The sequence continues at coordinate 7,115,167 of NW_026555277.1, forward strand.
GAAATTACCAGTCATGTTGCCAAAGAAACCTGAAACTGGGATTGTTTACGTGAAGTCTCTTGCTTTTAAAATACTATTACTATATTTTAAGAACAAAATTACAGAATGGTTGAACCAAGGCCCACACTCAACTTGGCCAAGGTCCTATCCCGTGTGAGAATTTCTGGTGGCATATCAGCTTGTTTCATTGCCCAATTACTAAAATTGTTAGAATAATCTTCCTTCGTTTGTATCAAAAACTCCTTCTAGTGTTGATTCCAGTGATCTTAGCTCTGCTCTCTGTAGATAGATCGCTAAGGAGAATCTTTCTTCTACAAAATACTCCTAGATCTTTGCAGACAACTAACATAATTCCTTTATCTTCTGTTTCAAATTGCATGATCACAGATCCTTCAGGAATTTCTGTGACATGGTTTCAAAAACATTAGCCAGTCTTTAAATAAAGGCAAACAACCACTTTTATCAGGCATCTATTATGTGCTATTCTGATGGTGTCCAAACTCTTTTTTGATTCATAATCCCCTATCATAAAAAGTATTTTGAGTATATATTGTCATATATAATATTACTTGACATATATATAAAACAGATGTATGTTAATATGCATTTTACATATTTATAGCACATTATATATGTTGTTTTATAAATTGTATAAGTATAACTCTATAATTTTCAAGTAACTTAAACAAAGCCCAGGTTTTTTTCAGCCTTGACACTATTGACTTTTTGGGCCAGAAAATTCCTTGTTGGGGCAGGGAACTGTCCTGTACATCATAGCAAGTTTAGCAACATCACCCCTACACTCTGTCCACAAATGACCTTGGCATCTCTCAGTTTTTACAAACAAAAATATCTCCAGACATTGCAAATGCCCCCTTAGGGGCAAAGTCACTTCCTGTTTAAAACTACTGATTTAATAAAATTATATAGGTTTTAGGTAAACTGTTCTACAATACACCATCTCACCATCTGTATATTGTATTGTGTATTCTCCACCCCAAGTCAAATCTCCTCCCATCACCATTTATCCCCTTTTTACCCTCCTCCACCTTCTCCAACCTCTTCCCCTCTGGTAATCACCACACTATTGTCTGTGTGTATGAGATTTTTTTTCCTTAATTTCTTTACTTTTTTCAACCAGCCCTGCAACCGCCCTCCCCTCTGACAGCTGTCAGTCTGTTTTGTATCTATGAAGCCTGTTTCTATTTTTGTTTGTTAGTTTGTTTTGTTCATTAGATTCCACATATAAGTGAAATCATATGGCACTTGTCTTTCTCTGAATGTCACCCTAATAAGTTCAATAAAAAAGAGGGAAAAAAACTACTGATTTATCACTGAATATTTAGGTATGAATCCATAGTTTAGACATTTTTTCTTGATGATTTTAAACTTATTCACCAGCTTCTTGCAGATTTATTTAAATCACTATTGTCTTTATTTCTTAATGTAACTAATGAGCAGTTTGTTCTGGGGACAGAAGTGTAAGCTCTTCCATTTGTGGGGAGGGGGGTTCCTTGTTCATCCATCATTAGTGTTTTTTTGATCTGGTATCTCTTTGGGAAAGCTTTTCCAAGTTACTTCTCAAACCCATTTACCTGGGTCCATTTAAATCAGAGAATGTCACAACCCACACAAAGAACATGAGACTGTGGGCACCAGGATGGAACTTGTGCTCCAGCCCCATGTATGGCCCATGGTATGTGACATGGGACCATCTAACTTCTGGCCCCAGGGAACAGGGAAGTGGCAGTCTGTAGAATAAATATCACATTTAATAAATTTTTCTCCATATACAATGTAAATGTTAATAGCAGCTCTAATAGTTTACCTTCACCCCAAAGTATATGATTTTGTTCCTCGCTGGGATGCATAGATCCCACTTTGGAGACCCCTCGGCACCGTTACAGATCTTCCAGGAACATGGCTTAATTTATTTTAGATTGGAAATATCCCCCAAAAATAAAGAACCAAAACTAGAAAACAAAGTCCTTCTAATGAGTGAGAGGGTCCGGAGAGCCTCCCCCCACCCGTATGTATACCCCACCCTCCCTGTACTGCAGTGCTTGGGCAGCTTAACGACAGGTTGGCTCACACTGTGCTTGCAGATAGAGACTCTTAGCTTATCTTTCTTCCTCTACAAAACAACCTTTACCTTTAAGCCAGACTTTATATCCTTAGAACCCTTCCATAGTTTATTAAGATCTTTTCGAAACTGTATTTATAGCTGCATCAGACTTCTGCTCCTTTTACCTGCCTAGCATCCATGCCTTTTCTTTCCATTCCAGCCACCTTCTCCATTCTCTGTGTAAGTGGTGGGTGCCAGAAAGGACACAGGATGTGGGCCGGACTAGTTAGTTGTTCTTGGTCCTTGGAATGTGAACCTTTGAGGGACCCCAAGGTAAGACTACTGTGGATTACACCCCCCTGAGCTCCATGCTGACTACAACGCCCATTCTTCCCTGCTGCTTGGATTGCCAGCATTCCCTGGACCCTGGTCTTTTTCAGCACTCGTTATTCTATGCGTCATTTGGTTCTACAAGCTGCACTGAAGCTAAAGTTGGCATCTTGATAAACCTCGTCGATGTGAGCTTTACATATGTTAGCTCTCTCTCGGTTTTGTACTATCCCAAAATATGATAATTATATCTTCTATATCTTCAACCAAACTATATTGCTGGAGCAGGATTAGTGTGCCTATATTAGACTCTTTAGATTTTGATATATTGACTATAAATGAGCAAAAATTGAAACTAATTGTAATAGCTCACACTTATTGGGTGTTTATTGCATGTTAGGTCTTCTGTGCTTTATTTTTTAAATAAACTAGATTTTGATATGATTTTAGATTAGAAAAATCTAATTTTATTAGAAATGTTGCAAGGGTGATATAAATAGCTTCATATTCCTTTCATCCATTTCTCCAAATGTTAACGTCTTACATAATCATGTGCATTTGTCCAAACTAAGAAATTAACGTCAGTGCCTTGCTAGTAACTAAACTACAGGCTTTATTTGGAATTTACTAGTTTTTCCACCAAGTCCTCTTTCTGTGCCAATACCTTATCCGGGGTCCACATTGCATTTAGAAATGCTTTACTTGTACTAACTCGTGTTACTCTCACAATTACTCGTGAGATGGGCACTGTTTCTCCATTTTACAGGTGAAAAAACTGAGACATAAAGAAGTTAAGCAATTGGTTAAAGTCACATAGAAAGCGGCAAAACTAGCATCTGAACTCAGCTGCTGGACTCCAGAGCCTTTGTTCTTACCCCTTATGCTGTGCTGCTGCTTCAACAAACAATACATGGCATTCTCTGCTACCCCACCCTAATTTTAGCTCTTAAATGGGTTTTGTTTGTGTGCTTTGCTCTGAGTGTACTTCTCTCAGTCTTAGAGATTACCATAGCCCTTCTGAGATCTGCCAGTCATCACCATCTCTTGAATAGTTCTTCCTCCTGTTCTCCTGAGGTTAGTCAGTGTCAAAACTCAGCATGCTTTAGTACACAAAATTGACATGTTGAAAAACAAATTCTTTGCCCACCTGCATTTTCTCTAGCACAGAGCTTTTCATATTTTAATGTGTACGTGGATCGCAGGATATCTGGTTGAAATGCAGAGTCCTCAGGTTGGCGATAGAGCCTGTGAATCTATATTTCCATCAAGGTCCAAGGTGACGTTCAGGCTGCTGGTCTACAGAACACACTTCAGGTGGCAAAACCCTTGGCCTCTCCTTCTCCATCTTTCCTCAGTTTGGCCATGTTCCTTTTCTTGAGCAGTTCTTTGGAGGGCAGCTTGCCTGGGCTCAGAGAAGGAGCCAGTTAAAAAGGATCTGGACTGTTTTGTTGGCCTTTTTCATTTAATTCAGACACCATTTTATTTAAATAGTTTGTTCACTCCATGACATTTGAATGCCTTTGATTTATATACATCACTGAAGCAAATATCTGTTTATTAGTTATTTTATGCTGTTTTCTGTCATTTGTTAATGATCTTCCATAATGGCGTTTCCTACCTTTCATTTTCTAAATTCATCCAAAGGCATTCGAATTGTTATGAACATTTCTATTAGCTTTAATTTACTCTAAACATTGACTTCCTTGCCATTATACATGTTGAGCTTTGTCACTCATTTTTTTAATCTGTCTTAGGTCACATATTTTTTCATTCATCTTATATGCATAGTGTTTTAAAATCTGAGTGCACGAAAAGTTTCTTGTGTGTCCACTTTTCTTTTTACTTTACCTACCATTCCAAACTCCTTTAGGTTTCTTCCTTAACAGGACATTTACAGTTGTAGCAATGTCTCATCCTTTTCTGTTTCTTTGTTCCTGGTTTGCTTATTTTAAGAAGTACTTTCACTTTTCCCATTACTTTAGAATCTCTAGCCAGTTGAAACATATATATAGAGAGAGAGATTTTAAATATGGTTTTATAAAGTCCGTGCCTGAATCTGATATATTCATTATACTCCTATTGATAATTAGCAACCTCAAGGTGAGATCATTTCTTTCTTCTAAGTTTCCTGTTATTCAGAGTGCCCCCGACCACAACATGTCCTTCTTTGTAGGTTAGAATTAAATCCAGACCAGCAGTTTTCAGCACTGCTTCCTTTACTTTCTGGAAGATGAAAGCACCAGATCTTCCTCTGGGCTAATAATTTGCATACTTCAGATTTTTTTTTAATGGAAGAAATAAAAAAAAATTAAAAAAAAAAAGCTCAGGCTCCGCTCTGCAGAGCTGACCCGAGCATGGATGGGGACAGGCAAACGTGCTGGCAAGCACTCTGGCCCTGAAGGTCAGTCTGAAGGGGACAGCGTCTGTGCCCTTGGGAGGGTAAGGCTCTCAACAAATACAGAAACAGCTCTGAAACAGTCATGTTGTCACTTTTTATAGTTGCAGAGGTAGCTGTCATGTTGCTAGTCATAGTTACACTGTTCAATTAACAGTTGTTCAGATCAAACAGCAGCCAGGATTTGGAGTCCAAGGCTATGCTGTTCACAAGTAAACAAAACAATAGGGAAGGATGAAGAATGATGACATGAAATCAGTTATGTGATGGAAAATGAGTTCAATTCAGTAGTATTTTAAGAGTTTGAACTAGCAAATTACTGAAATACATGGTGAGTTCTTGGGCATGGTATGGTCAAAATGATAACTTTTTAAGGATGGGAAGTGAAGTGATTATCTTGGTTTGGGGATGAATGAGAAGAAGAAAAGCTCATTATATGAGCTAAGAAATTGTTGGAAAAGTCCAAGTGTACTGTTTTGAAGGCCTGGACTATGATTATTAATAGAAGATGGAATAAGAGGAAAGAAAGAAAAAATATTTCAAACAAAATAATTACAAGGTGAAATTTTTCATCAAGCTATATCAAAATGTATAATTAAAACTCAATCTAAAGAAAAAAGTTGGCTGTGGATTTTATAATCAATTTCTCAAGTCAGGAGTCACTCCTTAATAATTTCTTTAGTATCTACTATGTGCCTGGCACTGTGTAGGTGCTTAGAATTTAAAATTAATAAAATATCAGTTATATCCTTAGAGTTCAAAGTCTAGTGGAGAAATCAAGTGAATACATAATTAGAATGCAATTTTGCAAGTGCAAGAGCAAACTTCTATAAGCATATGGGAGAACATGGTTTATTCTTTAATGACATACTGAGGCATATTTCCCCACATAGAGGGCATATGAAGTGTCTTTCTTTCTTCCTTTCTTCCTTTCTTCCTTCCTTTTTTTCTTTGTTTCTTTGTTTCTTTGTTTCTTTCTCTCTCTCTCTCTCTCTTTTTCTATCTTTCTTATTGTTGAGGTTATGGCAGATGTGCCCCATTTTCCCCCTTATACCCCACCCCACCCAGCTTTCACCACCCCCGGCCTCACCACATTGTTGTCTGTGTCCATGGGCTATGCATATATGCATATATGTTCTTTAGTTAATCTCTTCCAGCTCCCCCACCCCATTCCCTCTGAGATCTGCCAATCTGTTCCATATATCCATGTCTCTGGTTTAATTTTGTCAGACTATTTTGTTCATTAAATTTTACATATGAGTGAGATCATATGGTATTTGTCTTTCTCTGACTGACTCATTTCATTTAGTATAGTATTATCCAGGTCCACCCATTCCGTTGCAAAGACTTTTTTCTTTTTCAGCCATGTAGTATTCCATTGTGTAAATGCATCACATATTTTGTATACACTCATCTACTGATGGGCATTTGAGCTGTTTCCATATCTTGGTTATTGTAAATAATGCTGCTATGAACATAAGGGTGCATATAGTCTTTCTGACTGGTGTTTAGGGATTCTTAGGAATATATTCCCAGAAGTGGAATCACTAGGTCAAACAGTAGTTCCACTTTTTGTTCTTCTGAAGAAACTTCATACTCTTTTCCACAGTGGCTGCACGAGGCTGCATTCCTACCAGTAGTGGATGAGTGAGGTATCACATCACACCTATCAGAATAGCTCTCGTCAATAAATCAACAAACAAGAAGTGTCAGAGAGGATGTGGAGAAAAGAGAACCCTCATGCATTGTCAGTGGGAATGTGAACTGTGTTTTTAACTAAGACTACACAAGGCAGAGGAGAGAAAACATTCTAGGAAGAGGGCAGAGCAGGCACAAGTGCTCAGAGATAAAGGACAGGTTAGTGTGCAAGTATCTGTGGAGTGCTCAGGAATTTGAATTCAGGATCACAATGTGACTTTATTTGGCCAATGAGCTATGTTTCAGAACAATATGGGAAGAAGATTTTAAAAGCCAATCCTTGATTGAACATTCTTTTCCCTATTCCCTGAAGACCTGTGACACAGCATTTAGTGAAAGTCCCATAGCTTGGGTCTCTGGCTAAGAAATATGTTTGAGCAGTTTCCTGAGACCACCAAGATGGACGTATAGAATAAGTCAGAAATGAACTTGTATTGTTTTAAGCCACTGAGGTTTTGGGGACTGCTTCTTACTACAGCATGACCTAGATATTCTGTATAAATAAAGGAAATGGAAACTTGGAGTATGGTGAGACAAAACTTGGAATTACATGGCAATGGCCACTGTTCAAGCAGTGAGTGACAAGCTGCTGCTCTTCAGCGAGAAAGGCAATGAAAGGTAATGCAGCAGTGAAAACTTTAGTAAAATTACCTCCAAAGCTGCAGTAACTTGGGCAGCAGACTATGCCTCTTACATATTTGCAGCCCTGAGGAAAAATATGGAAAACTGTTTAGTTTGTGTGTGCTGGTTGCTGTTGGCCTCAAGGGGCAAGGTATGTTACAGGAGACGGATGAGCTCAGAAAACAGCTGGCGAGTGTACCATCAGATAAAAGGGAATCCAGGGAGTCCATAAATTAAAGAATGTTTAGGATTCAAAGTAGCAACTGTTTTTAATTCCTTAACAGTGAAAGATAAAACTTTAAAAAATTGTAGAGCAACAATGATCAATAAAATGTCTCCTTTCCACAACGGTAAATTTTAGGGGATGACTGTTACGCAAGTCACTAAAATCACAAAGAATGAAGGGGCCTTAGATTAAAGATCCCACTTGTGGTGTCAATTTAATCTGTTCAGTTGCACAAACTGATTCAGAAAAAAATGTGTGACTCACTAAAGCTTGAGGGGCTCAACATAGTTACAGGTAAGTAAAGCGAGAAAGGCAGGGGGCTGAAAAAGCCAAGGAATTAAGTATCGCAAAGTAATGTGGGTGTGGCCATTAGAAAATAAGAGCTCACAAAGAAAGAGATAAAGAGTCAACTAATTTGCCAAGGAAGCTGTACTGTCTAAAGGACTATCAACTTTGGTTAAAAGAGACAGACTGAAACTTGAAGTGGCTCATGGACCCCTAGTTGCCTGTGGGCTAGGCAAGAGCTCAGAGGGGCTGCTCAGTCATCAGGGAGGATGTGTTCTTTGGGTCTCACTTTGGATGCAAAGGAGAACGAGGGAAGAAGACTCTCCCAAAGGGCTGAACCAGGGGCCACAGAGAACAAAAGGCAAGGAGCTGCTCCCTGGAAATAAAACCAGTGCTTAACCAAAGTCAGTCCTCAAAATGTGTGAATAGCAGAATTTTAGGACTGCTACAGCCAATCCAGTGTCTGTCCTGTGTCTTTGTTCCACGGTTGGGCCCCGGGGCTGTGAGGAGTGTAATTGGCCTGCACTTCCATACCACTGCCTATCACCTCCCTTTGTGAAGACTTCTGGTCCTTCCTATCACCAGGGGATCCGGCACTTAGAGTTTGATACCATAACTGAATGGCAATTTTGGGTTATCACACTTGAAAATAAAATGAGCCTATTTCACGTGTGGGAAGTAAAATAAATATTTAAGAACCAGAGGGGGTCTTAATGCTCTTCTCCATAGTGTCCAGGTCTCCTTCCTCCAGACACAAAACATGATCGCGCGGCTCCACCTCTCTGAGGTTAGCGGTGTGCACAGTACTTGCTATGGCCATTAGGATGTGAGCAATAATGATGTGTTTCATTTTTGGGTGGAAATCTTGAAGAGCCAGGGTGTGACTCGCCATGTCACTGCCATCTGTGATGTTTTAGGTTGTCCAGGTTTGGGAGGGCTGGGTCCCTGAGCAAGAACACTGCTGAGCAGAAGCTTCTTCTGACTCCACATGGAAGTACAGCATAAGGGACAAACAAACTTCTGTCATTTTAAGCCCCTGCAATTTGGGTGATGTCGGTTACAGCATTTTAATAACAACCCATCCTGATTAGTACATACACTAAGATGTACTTCATAAGGTGTAGGCACCAGGCATTAAAAGTTACATCAGTGGAGAAGTGAAAAATAGCAAAAGGAGAATATTGAATTTATAGACATGGCCTATCCTGGGTCCAAATCATCTCTAGAATGGGGCTTAAATTAAAACATTCAGAGAATTCTGATAATAGGCATTATCAGAATAACAACATTTATAGAATACTTTTTGAAGTCCCAAATATTTATAAACCTGAGCATTTGATAATATTTGAGATTCTTTAAAATCTCCCTCATGCAAAAAAGTATCATTAAGGTAACAATAATACTTTAATTTTTTCTCAGTAAAGAAAATTAGTAAAGGCCAAAAGCCTTAAATCAGTGGTTAATCTGGTTAAACATAATTAACTATGTACATAACAATATGCCAGTTTATCTGCAATATTATATGATCTCTTTAACTCTTAGAGATCTTTAGTAATGTCACTTGATATTGATCTGAAACATAATTTGGATTCCGAGGACAAACCAAAACACTGTTGTAAAAATCAGGCTCTTCCATGAGATTGCAAAGGAAGCATTCCAAGGACCTACTCAGGGGATACTGTGGTGTGGTAAGATGGTTTATTGATGTGGAAATCTGCCCCTGGGTTTCCAATATCCCACTTCCTTCTATCCTTCCATGGAAAAAGTCCAACCGTGTCCTCAGCAAGGTCAAAATAAAAGCCAAGGCCCAGAGTTTCTGCTTCATATACTAAAGCTTAGTCCTTTGGAGCCCATGCCATCTGCTGCAGGCCCTAGTAGCTGCTAGACACACATGGCACATGGTCTCATTTGCCCTGGTGAGAGAGAATGCAAGAACAAATGGGCAAGCGTGGGTCATGTTAGGGGCGGGCAGAGAGAGAAAGCAAGCATACTTCTTTTTTCCTCTTGTAGTATATTAGCTCTGGTTTGGGATGGTCCAGGTGATTTTTCAAAAGAGCCAATCAACTTCCCAAGCTTTCAGAGACTTTTTGATGGGTCCAAACCCAAGCCAACCCATTGTCCCCCAGGCTAAATTGACAGGACTCTATGGTCAAACGTCTCCTCCTGTGCCATTTTGACATCTATTGCACATGTGCCTGCCCCGCCTCCCCAGTACTCCCCTGGCAATCTTGTACTGCTGGGGGGATGTCAGGAATGTTAATCTCTTGGGTGGAGCAATGCTGTAATCTCCTGGGGTGTGAAGCTGTAGCTTTCTGGTAAAACAAACAGATTATGCTCCCTAGTTTATTAAGCTCAATGTTTAATTCCTTTTGCTTCTTTTCTTATTAACAATTAGTTAACTACCAGTAGCTTCCACACTACTTGCAAGATAGCATATTACAGATTTGGTGTCCTGTTGCTCAGGAAATACTCTATGAAAACAGACTTTTGTGTCTAAGGTTTGGCACTTACCTGTGAAGGAGGGCAGAAACTTTGTGGAGATTTAGGAACACTCTGATCAGTGCTTTGTAGAACTGCTTTATAAATTGAGTGCTTTAATATGAAATCATGAGTATTTAGTAGAATTATATCCATACAGTGTTTTTATGTTCTTTTTTTAACCAGAAATTCCTTCTCCATGAGAGAATTGATAATGGGATATTGACAAATGTGGACATAATAATGAAGAATCCCTTACAGCATGTTTTGTTTTCTTTTGTCAGGGAATAATCATTGGCTTGTTTTCTTGAAAAATTGATCAAAGCACCGATTGGATCTATGCTTCTTTTCACTTTCTTTACATGCTGGGATTTCTAAGAGGCTTAAGGAATTTTTGCTTATCTTCCAACCTTGCTATTTTAAGTGATAAATGCTTTAAAAAATGTTTATTTGTGACATAAGCTGCACTCTCTGGTTTATAATATGTGAATTTTTTTTGTATTGCTAATACACTTCTTAAAAACTTCCAGTTTACCTAGAAATATGTTATTCTCAATTCCCTGACTCATAAATGAGCATAGAATGCCAACAACATAAGGGTCCAGCATGGGAGTTTCAACAGCCGCCAGCCAGATGAAGCACTGTGCAGAAGGAAATTGAAAGAGTGTCTGTGTATATACACACATGTATGTATGTGTGAGGGAGGGACACTGTTCCCATCTTCAGCCAGAAGAGAGATGACATCTACTGAGGAAGCTAACAAAGGAACTCTGAGAACATGACCCCACCAAGACTTACTCTCTGTGAACGTGGAGAACTAGCTTCCTATTTTTTCTAAGGGTAGTGTAGTGTTAAGTTTACAGCTAAAATATTGATAATTATTTAAAACATGTACACATGCTTGGCACATAGTAAGCATTCAATAAATATTACCTATGCACAACAGTTCCTATTCCAGCACATATTTTGTGTATGTCAGTACAGCAAATGATAATGGGCTTTGAATCTCTGCCACTCAACTGCATTCCCACCCCATTCTCCTGGAAACGCATGCACACCACAAGGACATTAATGGATAGAGTAATTGGGACCAAACACGGGATCACTTAGTGAGTTCGGTCCTTGATGCATTGTACATGTAACTGGAACAGGAGACACTTTTCAAATGTGAAACAATAGCTCACCAAGTGAAAAGAAGGACACATGGGGTTGTGATACAGGAGAAAAGTAGGTCTCTATCTTAAGCAGTCACAGAGACATGTCACCACATGGCAGAGTCAAGGTTCAAGGTGAGAAAAGGCCACCACTGAGGTTGATCACAGGAGGTTAGAAACAATCAGCCTGAAGCTGGCTAGTGATAAATGTCAGAAACATGATCAACACATAGTAAAGGATGACAGGGACTGGTCAGACTCTGACATTTTCTAGGACAGTGGAGAAGGAGACAACTGAAAAGTCAATCTAAATTCAGGGAGATAAACTGTTGGGTTTATATAAGAAAGATGCAGAACCAAGATAGTGCCAGGAGGCTGACAGCACTCAAGCAAAATGACAAGAATCTACAAAGGGCTAGAGAATCTTTAAGTCCTAGAAGAGGAATTAAATCTAACAGTCACCTGTACCTTATTTAGCTATAAGTGCTTGTTACTACAGTTGGTTTTTTCCTTTAATTTCCATGACATTGTGAGTCAAGCTTCTAAACCTTGGAAATAATGATAGAAATGATAGCTAAGCCAGGAGAAAGCAAAGCCTTTCCGCACCTCTCCTTAGTTCCATCCAAACTCTTGCTCTGCCTCCTAACTTCCCACTCTGTCTTTCTTTGGGTCAGTGGAGGGTACATACTTTGGATTAAATTTTCCTTACCATAGCCTTCAAACTGAGGTATCACTAGGCACCTGATGCCATTTATGAGGCCAGGACCAAAGATGCTATGATGCTAATATGCTCATGTGATTACTTCTGGGCACAATGCTTATATTTTAAGAGAGATTTCAGTAGACAATGCCTTCCTCAATGAAATGGATCCAATGATAGATGTTAGACACTATCTAACTTCTTGGGGCACTTATTTCCTTTAATGTGCTTTAAATTTCAACATGCTATCATCTACCTATTCTACCCATGTATAGAAAGAATCATGGCCATAGGAGTCTCTGTCCTGAAGTTCCAAAATCGATCCTCCAAACTTGTTCTGGGCATTGACCTATCTGGGGATTGCAGCTATGGCTTTGTGTGGGTATCTTGAATGCTGCCATGCAGAGTAATCTTATGCATTTCCACCCTAGTCTTTTGCTCAGACTGCTGCCCTTACCCATGTACTTCTGGTGTGAAAGCATTTCTTGAGAACATGGGCAATGTAAGTAAGCCCACTGAAATGTTGATTTTAATGGACAGGTAAAAAAAAAAAAACAGGAAACAATCTTATACATCTAAATTTGTATTTTAATACCATATAATGTTTTATTTTGAGGGAGGGATAAAATCCAAATTCCTTGGCATGGCCTATATAAGGCTTTGTAAAATATTGCCCAGCTATTTCTTCTGCATCATTCTTAACTGTCTTCTCCAGTCCAGGTGCACTCAAATTCTCACCATTCCTTAGATGTAAATGTCTCTTCACAAGTCACTCTGTACCTTAGAAATGCTGTCCAATATTCCTGAAATAGACTTTTGTTTCTTATTTTCTGGAAAAATTTCATTTCTTTTCTCAGTTGAAAAGAAATGTCTCCTTCTCTTTACAGGCTCTTCTTGCAATGTCATGAGTTGCCCTATCAACTGAGCTCCCACTGCCTTTGTTCATAGCTTGATTACATTATTTATAGAATTGTATTGCTGGTATCTATTTACATGAATGCTTACCCTGATACCCTGTGTGTTCCTTATGTGGAGGAACTCAGTTTTATTCAGTTTTGTATCCTTAACAACTAACTTAGTGTTGTCTCTCCAGAAAAAAAAAACAACACAATAAATGCAATAAATGCTTGTGTAATGAATGACTAAAAAGAAATCATAAAAAATATAAAGCAGTCTTGATGTAGAAAACATCTGTCTTGCCATGTGAGGTAAGGTTCAACACAGAGCATGAGAGAGGGGAAAAAGTAATTCTGTCATAAAATGCCATATTTAAAAAGTTGCAATGTATTAAAAACTGTAAAACTTTAGAAACAGTTCATTTTATAAAACCACCTCTACTACAAATTACTACTTGAAGAAGAGACACAGTCCCTAAAAGATGATCATCAGTTATTGAGCAACCCGGATTTTAAAGTTCCATTCAACCCACAAGTTGGGAGATGCCTAAGTAAGTAGGATCTATTGAAGACTGAATAAAATGGGCATTTTTTTTTTAATTTTCTGACATTCAGGTGCTGAAATATGCTGTCAGGCATTAACATGTCTGTTGATGGTAAGTTGGATGAACAAGACAGAAATTTCAGGTTATACTTTTATGATTACATCTTCATTACTAAACACAGATCTGTATCTAGGGCAGTTTATTGCTTGGAGTTATTTGTCATATGCTGGTATGATGCTTGAGTATTGTTTTCCTTGTTCAATTTTAACAGTGGAGCTTAGCTTGAAAATGCATTTGGTAAAGAGTCTAGTCTATGTCCACAATTCCAAAGTGATGAGTGAACACATGTGAAAGAGTTAGTTAAACCAGATGTTGTATATGGTAGAATTAAAAACCCATTTATATGCAGTACAATTTTTGAAAGATATTTTAAGTGAATAGTATATATAAGTTTATATTAACTATAACAATATGGTTCATATGTAAGTAAAGTATTATTTTGCTATTTCTTTTATGCTTACTTTATCAATCTTGCTCTTGCCCATGCATACAAATATTTTAAATAAATTATAATGCATATTAGGTCAAAACTGTAAATTTTGCATACTAATTTTGGCTAAAGAGTAGTTTAGTCACCTTGCATTTAATTCATTAAAACATTTCATCAAAAATAAAAAAGATTTGAAAGTGGGATAATGTGTCCTCTCACTTCTACCCCCACCCATTTTTTTAAAAACAAAATGACTCATTAATCACATTTGTAATTTACATCAATGTATTTTTAAAAATCGACAGTGGACTTATAAGGATCCCATAAAGAGTTCTTAAAGTCTTCATTGTCTCTAATAAATACCTACATTCATCTCTACAAGCTGACTTTCTTTTTAAGTCTTTGAAGAGTTTATCTGAGTCAAACTGAAACAATGGCCAGGAAGCAAAATTTTAATGGATTGAGAAAATGCTCCAGAGGATGGCAGTTTTGCAGCTTATTCTACACATTAGAACTAAAGGAAGAGACATAAAGAGGCTCTGTTAAATCTGTTGGAGATAGATTAAGGCAGTGGGCAAAAGTAAAGCCAGGACATCTCTGGTATTAGATAGAAAGCAAAACAGATTGACACATAGTTTTTTTATATTGGTAGACACAGGAGAGTTAAAAATTAACATTTAGAGCACATAGAGATGGTATGCAGAGAATACCATAACAATGAAGTTTCTATGGTTTTGTGCTCTGAGGGATCTGGAGAAGAAAATTACTCTGATGTTTTGAGGGTATGTTATCATAGATGCACAAAGACAATAGACAATTTTAAAGATTAAAAATTGACCTTTGTCAAGGAAGCTACAGGTCAAGGACATGACTACCCACCTTGATCCACTTTTAGTTAGAAATTTTTCCATTTACACCACCCTATGTGGTCTGGTTTCCCAGCCCACCACATAGGTCCCTGAGCTTGTCAGGCTGAGCCTCCCTTTTTTATCCATAATCCCATAGCCCAGACTCTACCTTGTTTTTCAATAGAGCTCTGCTATATTGAGTATTTAACAGCCTGTTTTTAATTTTTAGAATTTGGTGAATAAAACATTTTTAAGTTCTCTAAAAATCTATAAGCACTTCAGAACCAAAGATACTTTTTACCTGTGCAGCGCAAGATAGAAAACAAAGGTCCCTGCCTGCTGTGAAATCAAACAAAAGGGAAGGCGTGTGTTCTCAAGCAAGAGGAGAGCAGGGTCCCATCTGAAGTCAGGCCAAGGCTCCTGCTTCTAACACAAATACCACCAGGGTCTAAGAAATGCAGCTGGCAATATGTCAGTGAGCTAACAGAATTTGTTTAATATATCAGGGCAGGTGAAAGGCTGCATCGACTGCTGGTGCCAATGGCTCAGTTCCATTAGATGAATGAAATTTCATCTGTTTCCTGGCTGAGATGCACAGTTAAGTGTGGCAGAGAGTGCAAGTTGCTTCCCGAACAATCATTCTCTCCTTCCTCACTAACAGAACTCTCGTTTCATTATTAGTGGCAATGTCCCCAGCTGAAAGACTACATTTTCCGGACTTCCTTGCACCCAAGTGTGGTTATTGAATAACTTGGTGGGGCTTCCAGGAAAGACTCTTCAAAGGGCCTAGATCACCTGGAAGCTTATTCTTTTCCCATTCCTTCCTCCTTCCTGCTTGGAACACAATTTTCATTACATGTAGATGAAATTGAGACTGTGTGTTGAGGCTGTGAAGGAGAAGGATGGGAACATGGGCTCCTGATGGCGTGAAGCTACCATGCAAACCCCAGACAGCCTGCTCCTCACATGCTGCTAACTGGTACTTTCTAGTAAAGACAAGGGCCCTCAGCTCAAATGTCCTGAACCATTTCTTAAAGCTTTCAAGACAACTTAATAATTTCCTATGAAATTCCCCTTTAAGGATGATTAGCTTACTTATCTAAAATAACTAAAAGCAGCAGTTCTTTTGTTTAACAATAAAAGGCAACCTAAAATGCATTTTATTCTGTTCAGAAGAGGAAAGTTCTCAAAATGATTAGTTTTGAGTGATGAAAAATAAGGTTTCCTTTTAACGAACATGGTAGCTTTATAGGGAAAATGACACCCAAGTCCTCAATTTGAATGCAACGTAACTTGCAACGTAACAAGGTGGCTGAATGCAGTCTTCAAATGGATTACAAACACCAAAGCTGGGAAAACATCACACAACCCACATAGTGTAGGAGACCAGTATGAGTAAGGAGAATATGGCAAAATTAGAATTCCACCCTTCTAGAAAATGTAGACTATAGAAAGAAATGGGAAAATATTTTAGAAAACTGGAGCAAGGAAACCCATCACTTGAGAGACAAGAACCTCTTAATGCTTCTCTAAATTAACAAAGGGTTCAGAGCACTGGTTGAATGACAAATATATTAACTTGCTGTATTATTTTTCCTTACGTTTCTTACTCTCACATTATGTTGATCTTCCCTGAGTAGAGACCAAACCAGTATTGTTCACCACTCTTTCCCCAAGTACAGGTTGACTTCTGATGCAGTCCACCCAGGAAGACCACACTCTGGTCCTTGAAATGCATTCAACAAAAGCCCATTTATATTTCTCTGGTACAATCACTGAAGTATTTTCTGTTTGAATGTTCAATTAAGTCATGAAGTCCATTGATTTAACACTAGAATAATGACATCAGAATGGTTCAAAACCTCACAATGAACAATTTTCAGTAGTTTATTTTTGTCCAAACAACAAAATGTACTTCAGCAAACAAAGACAAGTTCAATTCAATAATTCTTAATATAAATTTCTCCTTCCTGTCTTACTGTTCAGTATGAAAAGACATACTGTGTAAACCAAGGTTATTTGTACATGGTAAGAGAAAATAAATCCCTCCTCTTACACCGAGGTTGAGTTGTAACTGCCAATTAGAGACCAAGTACATGGAGTACTCTTCTGGATCTCTTGATGCCTCTCAACCATTGCTTATTGCAGTAGATTGCAATAATTAGTGCTATAAGCATAAATACCAAAATGAGGGGGTTGCACCAGGTGATCTCTAAGGTCCCTTCCAGCACTAGAATTCTTGAAGTTGGTGAGCCTGAACTTGCTAATGGGTTTCTGAATGTAGCAAATAAATGCCTGGGGATAATTTGCACATTTGAAAGATGGATCCATTTTATTAACTTGGCTCAGAAATATAAACTTAAGTGAAAAATTAAGTGCTGGTGAAACATTAGTAATAATATGTGATTCTACAGCATTTTACCTTCTACAAAGAGCTAATGTATACACATCATTATGTTTAATTCTCAGTAACATTGTGAAGAAGTTCTAGGACCAGGATTTACTCACACCTTTGGTAAACTTGTGGAACATTTAATAGAACTGAACTCTCCTTGGTATTCTTCTCTTCTTCTTCTATCAGTGATGCTAAGGAGTTTCTGTTAGGGAGCAGAACAGGGACCTAAGTTCATCTGAGTTTGGAAGCCCCCTGAGGACAAAGGCCATCTCCACCTTCTTCACCACTCTATCCTTAACATCTGACCCACTGTTTTACTAAGATTATGCTCCAGTAAAGAAAAAAAGGACACAGCTACATCATATGTCAGTCAGTGGTAAGCACCAAAAAGAAAAACAAAAATTGTTAAGAGGGAAGAGGCAGAATATTTTAGATAGAGAAGAAATTCTGAGGTGGTGCCATTTGGTAGAGCTGAGTAAGAAGTGATATTTGGGGAATAGTTTTCCAGGCATAGGGAAACACTCTCACAAGGACCTTGAGGACAAAGTGTGTTCAGCATGTTTGAAGGACAGCAAGGACTCCTGTGGCTGGAGGGGAAAGAGAGAGACAAGGAGCATTAGGAGATGAAAACATAGAGATAGTTAGTGGTTGGAAGGTCAGGTACCATATTTAGGGACTTAATTAAGCAACACAAAATGTAGTTAAATTTACTTTCATATATAATTGTGAAAATAAAATAATGAAGAAAAGCAAGGACATTGGGTATTTTCCCACTTGCTTAGATTCAGAACTCTACTCTAAATCTCTATGTGTTGTTTTTTTTTTCCTTGCTATGAACTTGAGCTCAACTCATTTTAGAGCTTTTGCAGAAAATTTATCCTTTTCACAAATCCTTACTACCTACCCTGGGAGTTAAGTATTCAAAAATATCACCTCCTTTCAAGTTACTGTTTTCTTATTTCTCTTCTCACCAATGTCTCTGAATTTCCTTTTAAAGGTAGGTTATTGAAGACCACTGGAGGTAAATCAGCATTTTCCAAAAGATGTTTCCCTGAATGTCACTTCTGGAAAAGGTATGAGGTATTCTCTGCTCAGATAAATTTCTGAAATGTTATACATTCTATTCTTTCTCAAAATTTCACACTGTCTATAGACAATTTATAGGCTCTGAGAAGTCCTTTGATTTATAAGACACAAACTCAGAATTCCCTAAACACATTTTACCCTGAAGCTTTTAATATTTTTCACTGAAAATCCATTAATAATATATACTACAGGTATCTCTGGGCCAAAGTTACTAATGCCTTTAACCTATCCTCAATGCACTCACTCAGTCTTACATCTTCATCTATCTATCCATCTTACTATCTATTCATTTGTTTATTTTTATAGTTGGACTAGACACTGGGAATAAAATGATAAATTAATGTTTAGTCCTTAGCATAAGGTCCTGCAGTCTAATGGGGGAGATAGTCACATAAAGAAATATTTCAAATTCAATGTGGTAAATGCAATGACTGGTATATGCATGGATTATTATAGAATCTCAGAGAAGAGGGTACTTAACAATGCAGACTATTATCTAAGTGGCCAGACTCTCTGTACTTTCACGTCATATAACCATTCAAAAATTTAAAATGTTTTCCAAAACAGCAACAGAGTTTTCTTTAAAATTACATTAAACTTTCAATTTATTTAAAAATATTTTAACCATAGAAGAATTGAGTTTTAGTACTTTTTAGGACTTTTTTCTCATTGGTAATTCTACTCGAAGTGAAAAGGAAATTATATGGTGCTAGTGTACCCTTCTAGAAATTCCAAGATGAGATTCAGATGCAAATTAGAAACAGGAGTTTCAGTCATCACTGCCAGGAGGAGGAACACAGCTGGCTCAGACTCCAACCCAAGAGGACACTCTAGGCTTCCTAGAGTGACTGGCTGCTCTTCATCCTAATTCTAAGGAGGTGACTTATTACAGTATAGACAATCTCACTTTCTCAGAGAGTCCTCTCTCAACCATTTGCTTTAATTGTTAAATGCTTAAATATCTGCCTTGTTGACATATGTTTTAGTTGATGAATGTACTGTTTTTGTTTGGATTTTGATTTTGAACATCATAAATAAATCCTGGAAAAAACTGAAAGTCAAAATGTAACAAAAATTAAGTGGAATTTTGCTAAGAAGACAAATTACCTTTTTAATGCACTTAGTACAATTTTAGTAATTGTGAGCTGTGTGAATTGTTTCCTACCTTATAAAAGCATAGCTCTATTGCTTTCTGCTAATGTTTGTTCTTTCCTTAAAATATATTGGAAGGGAGGGTTGTAAAATAAGTATAAGCTCTTTCCTCATCAAATAAAAGGAAGTAAAGGTGATATTCTAGAGAGAGCTAGTGGGTAATCGTTATTTCTCAAAATAGTCAGTGTTCCAAACTTTTTTGCCTAAATCTCAACATACACAGAGAAATGGGAGGGCATTGGCATTTTGCATTGTATTCCAACAGAGAACATGTATCCTCATGATTCACCAGAGCTTGAACATATAGATGAAAAAGTTTACAGAGCACTTGAAAATCCTAATATTTCAGGCCAATATCTGATAAGATTAAAATCTGATAAGATAACTACCTCCATTTTTTATTTAACTCTTCATGGTTTAAGACACAACTACAGAAGAGATTTTAGCACCCATAGGCATGACTTGAACCTTAAATTAAAAAATGATTAGCATAATACTTAATAATTGAGTAAGCATTTTTTTAGAATGCTGGTTTGCCATAACCAAACAATTTATTCAATTCTCCATTTCACTTTAGGGTAGATTCATAGACAGCTAGAAGTAGATAACTTGAAAAGTAAACTTTTACAATAAGTGATGAAATAAAAAGCTTATCTTAGGGGGAAAAAATATCCCAGCCCTTTAAAGCAGAAATTCTCACCCTTGGTACGATTGATATTTTGCACCAAATAATTACTTGGTTTTTTTGGCTTGTTTGTGGGGGCTATCCTATGCATTGTAGGATATTTAGCAGCATCCCTGGCCTCTACCTATAGATATCAATAGCAATCCACCCACTCCCTGTTTCCTAGTTGTGACAACCAAAACATCTCCAGATGTTGTCAAATGTCCCCTGGGTAGGAAACCACGCTTGGTTGAGAAAAACTGCTTTAAAATACAGTTTAACTGTTTGAACCCATGATGAGAGAAAGGAGAAGAGTGCAGTAAACTGTTAGTAATCCAATATGAGAAATAAGGAAAAAATGGAGCCTTCCTTTACGGTCTAGAGACACTGTGTGCTGCAGGCCTTCAGTGGATGCCATTCACAGAGCTCAGCTGTTAATGCACCTCCTGGAGCTGAGCAAAGCTCTTTCTCTGGAACCAGAATCCCTCTTCATGACTAGAGCTGTGACCATGGTGAAGTGGAAAATAGAAACATTTCCCTTTGAAGGTCAGGGATAATCATGCAACGTTGCAATAGTATGCATCACCTTCTGAGCTAATTTAGACAAGTGGTTGGTTGTGCACACTGATGGCTATTTTTAGAAACAGCAGGATGTGTGCAAAAGCAGCACTCTATCAAAGACAGATAACTGAATCTCTGAGAGCGTCAGGAGTCGGCGCCCACTTCACATACCCTCAGGAAGATTCTCATCCTCTCTGGCCAGGATTGCACCAGCCTCTTGGCTGATGGCATTTGTCCAACCTTCCTCCACACAGCTGTCAGAATGTTCTTTCTAAAACACAACTCTGGAATTACCTCTGCCCCGATCGAAATGCTTTGATGTTGTCTTTGAGATAAAGCCCAAGCTCCTTAGTGGACTATACGCTGACTTCATCTTCTCACACCCTCTTTCACACACATCAAGTTCCAAATTCAAATATGTGTATGTTCTCTCTAGTCTCTCTATTCTTGTTTATGCAGTGCTTCTCTGTCATTGTCACTTCAACATATTCATCCAGCCTGTATTTTTATTTGAAAAAGTCAACAAAGAAGCCTTTTTCTGTGTTTCTTCCCCTTCTCCTCCCCCTCCTTCCTCTCTTCCTCCTCTTCCTTCTCCTTCTCTCTCTCCTTTCTCTCTTTCCACATAGGCATTTCCTTGTGTCATTACAACCCTGATTTAACAATTTTATAGCTTAAAGTCTCTCCTCTGTTATTTTCCATAACTCCTTTCCCTCTCCCCTACACTTTTTTCTCCTTCCCTATCTCTGAGTATTCCTTCTTCTAGTGATCGCTCTTCTTTTTTAAATGCATGCATTTGTAGCGTTCCAACATTGGTACACTCTTTTCACCCTCTAGGTGCTCACTGGGTAATCACTTTTAAGGAGTGACTTGATGCTTTGGTGCTGTGACCACCACATTTGTACCCTGGCCTCAGGCCATCTCCTGAGCATCAGATCCTTATTATCCAATGTCTGCAAAGCAATTTTCCTAGATATCCCACTCATACTCCTAATTCAATGCTCCCTCAGCCTAGCTTATCTTTTCCCATAGATTTGGTCTTTCTATTGTGTTCTCTTTCTCACTGAAACACCAACCGTCCTCATCAGAAACCTGGGATTTCACCCAGAATGCTTTCTTATCCTCCATGTTCAATTGGTGGCCAAATCCAATTGAATTAATCTACCAGACTTTGTAAAGTATGATTGTCTAACATACCTAAAACTAATACAAAATATTGAATAATATTAAATGTAAATTATAAAAATATTAAATGTAAAAAAAAGATCTCTCATAACTTTCTGTTACTGACATTATTCAGCCTCTGTTGAGAACTACGTTGGGATGTTTCAAGTCTTTACCATCCATACACTGCCCTCCCAATCTTGTTCTATCCAGTCTACTCTTTACCTTACTGTTGCCACAGCAAGTCTGGCCATGTCCCTCTTCTGTCTAAAATCTTTCAAGTGTTCTTTATTAATTGCCCAGAAGACAGAGCTCAAGCTTTTTGCCATGGTAGAACAGGAAAATGGGAACGTCATTATGTATGAATATAACCTCCACTATAGCAGCCATCATTAAATGGATATACCTATGTCAGGTTGGGCAGAGGCCAAATAAATTCAGGGCCAACAACACCCATGTATCATATATGGTCACTAACTTCTTATTCAGTTTCATCCATTGCCACAAATCTTCTTTTTGTGTGTGCTCTTCACATTCTAGCTTTGATAACTCTGCAGATTTTTGCATGTGCAATACTACTTCATGGTCTTGTGGCTTTTCTATCCCTATGATGGTCTTCCTTCCCCCATCCTCCCAACCTTTCTGCCTTTCCTGGCAGACACACTTTTTTTTAATGCTCTGCTCAAATATAACTTCTTTCATGAAGCTTTGCCTAACTTGTTCCATCAGATAGACTAGATTTTTCTCTCTTTTTCATCTATGCTGTACCCTCTAACAGCAATACCATTACATCTACAATTATTTATTTTAATTACATTACTATATTTGCTTCCTCATTTGACACATTTTTAGGGTAAGTCAATTTTAGGAAAAGCTATATATTACTGATTTCTATAGCATCCAGTGAACAGAGACATACAAAAATATTTTTTTAAAAAAATGAAAAAAACAGATGATTTGATGAATTATAGGAATGTTCCACATATTTTAAAGTTTATTACAGCTCTTCATTTGCTGGTTCTAAAACAATTTCCAAAGCTTATTTCTTAATATCTATAGATAAGAAACAAAATGCATGATGCATCATTTTGAAAGATGTAGCAGTATAAACAATAAAACATCATAAAAATAAAAAATAAACTGAGTGAAAAATGTACAACTCCAGTTTGATATGAACATTGCCTTAATAACAAGTTTTGATAAGGTTATACTATATAACGAATGTGACATCACTGAAAGGCAAAGAGGAAATAAGAAAATAAAGGAATTCTATAAAGAAAATCCCAAGATGATGGACTTTTCCACTACTTCAAAATGTTCACGAAGGGAGGGTTAAACATGGTTGTTTTTTACTTTTCTATCACACTATAATTCCGGTCAAAGGAATAAAGAATCTTCACTTCTTACTTGAACTTGTTCTCTAAAATAACAGAATTAAACAGGAATAAGTCAAACTACCACTTTTCCTTAAGTTATATCCTTTGAGTCTTTTCAAAGAACAGGATAATACAATTAACAAAAATAGAGGCTAATAGCTGATGCAAGGACAGTGCCATTTAACATTTATAAATTAAGGTTTCCATTATTTCATATTTCTATTATAAGGACCATCATGGGGTTTGCTTCCAGAAAGTGCAATGCCTTCATTATAGGTCTAAAACAATCGCTGACTATAATTAAGACAGAAGACTTTAAGAAAATCAATGTTTAGAGCTGACGATACATATGTTATCATGACCCTAAAATCCCATGCCTCAGGATGATTGGCATCACCGGAGCCAACCCCTTGGATGACTCGATTTTTATATAACTCAATAACCACCTCTCATGTAGACATGACTATCAGTTACACATAAAAGAACATTCTCTGATAGATTACCAATCAGCAAAAACTATTGATGAAGAGAATTTTAGAATTTCCATCTTGGGAGAAATCATGAAGCCCTATTTCTGAGGAGCCTTCAATGACTTCTGCTCTGGCTGAGGGAAGAGACTGTCATGAGGGTTCCCATCATGCCTGAGTCAAAGTTTTTCAGCCGTGGACACATTGCCTGTACTGGCAGGGTTTGCGTAACAGCATGGCGACCGAGACAGACATGGTCTCCACACAGAAGGTGGGGAAAAGAGAGAGAAACAGAAGGACATGGTCCAACCTTATGTGGGGCCAAATACTGCAAGACTTTGGCAGAGGAATGCCAGCTTTGCTCTGCGTTTTGAGAACACGGGAGCAAGGTCTCCCACCCCTTCTGTACCACCATCTGCCTCAGCTGTGCGATGGGAGCCGCATGTGACAGTAATCTCTGAAAAAACTGCACTATTTTGACTTTTGATATCTGCTATGTAATAGTATGGGGAAAATGTTGCCCAAAATGTAGCTGTTTGTATTTTTTATTTTTTAAAAAGCCAGCTGGGGAATGAGATGATAATGGAAATGTCATTAATATAAATTGCAAGATTAAAAACAAAATACCATAATAACCTATCTGTTAACTGGACATATTTGAAATATGTGGTGTTAAGCAAGGGTGAGCGGTATATACAGGATCAACAATATTTGTGTGTTGGTTAATAGAAAACAAGGTGTCTTCACTCACAGTTGCTGATTGCTTCTCTCAAATATAGGCCATGACCAGAAGCTGACAGATGATTGGTCTTGAACCACAGCTTCAAATAAAATTTTTCACAGAATTCAGTTGGCCTTTCAGGTATTAGCTGCTATTGTGAGTTTCCATGTATATGTGTTATCATTGTACTGCACTTGCTTTAACCCTTAGGTCCTTTAAGGTGACCGCTGTGTTTGTGGTTACACAGAAAAAATATGGCTCATATTAGTGCTCAGGGCCAGGAAATCCTGACTCCAGGGTTTGGAATAATAAGAACACTGCTATTACAAGGTTAGCATTTATAAGTGCTGAATATTCTAACCAAATGTTTGTAGCCTTCACATTCTGGCTGTCAGAGGAATGCACCTGCATTTCATTACCTGACCCCCAGAAACTCCACAGAAAGACTTGAAAATCAGGCACATGAAGAAGGGAGTCTTTTTGGTCTTTTCTATAGAAATCTCAATGCCTTTGATGGGAGGAGGTACAAATAGTAAGGAATTCCAGCTCAGTCTTACAAAGCTTCATGGGTAACTGCCTCTGGGCTTACCTATCAAATAGTGATAAATTCAGATTTGAAGCCCCAGCCCCATAAGAAACAGTGACAGGTCATAGATCTTCCCATTACTACATAAAGTTCCTCAGCAGTACAAACTCTCAGGTTCAGAAAAGGAAAAAAAAAAAAAAAAACCTACCTTCTTCTTTTTGAAAAAGTTGTATGGGCAAAACAGCACATTTTTTAGAGTTTTGATTTAATTAAATGTGGTTACAAACTCTATCCTTTCCACTTAGAAGTTACATATTCTCCATTTCTCTGAATTTTTGAACCCTGATTTCAAATGGAAACAGTGATATTATATGTTTCTCATTGGTACTATAAGAATTAGTGTGATGATATAAATTAAAGACATTTAATTAGGGACCCCAAAATACCTGTCTATTTATCTATCTATCTGTCTATCTATCTATCTATCTTAGTTTAAATTAGTTTTCATCATGCCCCAGTTTACACTAGTATGAAGTTCAGACGCCAGTAATCTTAATAGTAATTGAGAAGAAAACACCTTATCCTACCATTTCAGTAAACAAACTGAATTCTCCCAGAAAGACAGCTGTTAATATGTTGGGTAAATGCTAGAATTAGGGTACACCCAATTGGAATATGGTCCTTTTTGGTGGTAGACATGTATAGGGCATTTAACCCATAAAGTAGAAGAGTTAAGGACAACTGATGAAGTCCTCCATGCCCTTCCCCCATATAATGAGCAGCTACATCCACAATTCCACATCATAATGATTCTTTTGTGTTATCTCTACATTTTTTTTCCTGGTGAAGGTAAGAAGAGAGTAGAGGCAGAGAAGCAGGAGAGGGAGAAGGGGCACTAAAAGAGTTTATTTTAGTCACAAACACTCCTTACAAAAATTAGGCATAAGATGATCTTTTGAACGACTTCATTTAAACACTATTCAAAATGTTGGCAGAGACAGGAACAACAGTTCCGACCTTAGTTCCCCTCCTGGAGGCCGGATACCTTTCCCAGACATTGAACCACTAATGGGAAATTAAAGGCAATAAAACAACAGCTGGAATGCCATAACTGACAAGGTTTATATTGTACTCGGAGCAATTCACACTTAAAGAATTTCCTTTCCAATCACAGGCGTGTTTCTTTCTCTTCAGTGTTCAAGTTGATGGCCCCTCTCTTGGTGAAGTGGTTTTCTCTTTGTATAATGGAACAAAGCTGATCTCATCATAGTTCTGCCCCAGGAAATTTGAAGAGCTCTGCCCTCTCCTTTACCCTTGGCTGGCAGGCTTCACTACAGAAAGGGAAGGAGCACCTGAGTGCCTACTGTACAAACACTGTGTAGTTGATGTTCCCAACTAGTGCTATTTTTTCTACTTTGCCCAATGTCATGGGCATTATTTTTCCAATTTCATCAGAAACTTAAGTTCAGAGTAGTCTCAGGGATAACTATGTCTGTCGTTTCACAAAAGTGCTTATATAAAGTCAGATTCTGTAGCAGCAAAATAAGAGTTACTAGAATCCACTGAGGAGATATCAATCAATTTATACCAAATAGTAGTAACAATAATAACAATAATAACAAAGATTTACTGCGAACACTTCATGTACCCACAACCCTACTAAATGAATTAGTTCATTTAATTTTTTTAATCTACTTAATTCCTTTTTACTACTATAATTCTGCAAAGAATAATTTTGCAAAGAAAGTGACTGGGGCTTATGGAGTTAGATAATTCATTTTAGGCTTTGGGCAGTAAGTGAAAAAGCTGGGATTTAAATCTTGGCAGTCTGAGTCCCAGATTCAGAATGAGACCTCTAAATGACTTTTGAAATATAAATAAACTTATATGTATGTGTGCATGGATAGAGCCATGGTCATTCTTGTCTGTCACTCTCACTGCTATTAGAATATGCTTTCTTGACTGAGAGAGGAAAAAAATGGTCCAGTTATAGCCACCTCATTGGGAATACTGGTGGAAATATGTTACACTATTGAATGTCATCTGTGAAATGTGTCACATCTGAAAAAATGTTAAGATCTCTGCCTAATGGGAAAAACGGGTGGTAAACAGATGGTCAGAATACCATCTGTCTGGTAAGTGCTGTGATCGGAGCATGTGTGCAGGATCACGAGACAGCCAAGATAAGGTTACCCACGAGAAAGTTTGCTTAAAGGAGGGGACGCTTGAGTTGTATCTTAGAGGAAGGGTTCACCAGGCAGCGAGTGGGTGGAAAAGCAACAACACAGAGGGAGAGAGTTAGGAGACAAAGAATATGCTGGGCAGTCAGCGTGGGGAACAACGTAGTAACATGTATAGTAAGGTAGGCTTGGGGACGATTAAAGGTGAATGGTTGTTGTTGTTTGTTCTTATTTTTGTACAGCTGAGTGATTTGGATCTTAACTTACAGAGTAATTGAGAACCATTTAAGTATTTAAATTTGGGGAACGATGTGATCCTAATTGAATTTCTGCACAATTATTCTAGATAATATGTTGAAGATGAATGAATGGAGGGAGAGGCAGGAGACAGGAAACCCATAAAGGAAGAGATGATTCTAAGTGCCCTATAGATACTAGTGCAGGTAAGTGAGACCACAGGCCTGAGCTAAAATTCTGCTGGGGGGATCAAAGGAAGAAAATATCTTTAAAAACAAATCTTAGAATGCGGCATTGATAGAGCTCACTGACCAATTTGGTATGGTGGTTGATATAGAAGGAAGAATCAAAGATGAACACAAGTCAGCTACTCTATGGACTGCGAAGCTATTTCTGATGAGAAATGAGTGAGAAAGACAAGAATTTGGGCTGGGGAAAAGGTTTACATTTTATAAGACAAAAAGGTGCTCCTGGAGAGAATCTGAGAAGTAGGCAGAAGACCAGGTCAGAATGGAAGACAGGAGAAACACAGGGGCAACATATAAAGCTTTGGGCGGCACTGCTGTATAACTGGTGGTTAAAGCCTGGGGGTGGCGAGGTTCTCAAGCAGCCTGTGGGGTGACCGTGAAAGGGAACTGGTAAGGAGTCCAGGCTACACAGAAGTACAACAGCTATTTCGAGGTGAAAAGGCAGGGAGAGAGCGGAAATAAGTAGCTTGAGAAAACCACTCAAGAAAACCAATGGAATAAGAAAACCACTGAGAAAGACCCCAGATAAGTCAAGAGAAGGGGAATTTTCAGTTGAAAAATGTCAACTGTGTCAAATACCTTGTGGGGGGGTGTTCTTGATACAAGGAATAAAAAGAGTGCATTGGAGTTTGGCAGAGCAGAGAGTCCTGATGAATGTGAGAAAAATGATTTTCCTCTCTGTGTGGAGATTAGAGAAAGATGGGGGCAGTTTGAGTATTGGATAAAGGAGAGGGAAATGGGGAAAGTAAATGGAAACTATGTCTTTCACTCAGAAAACTGAAACAAGTTTCACATGCCTCCATTTTAACAAGACTTTACATTAAAAATATCCCTTATGTGTCATAAGCAAGTCACTACATTATTTATATTGTATTTCAATAATTTTATCCTGTTAATATATTTTCATTGAAATCAATGAACTTCTATTCATTTATAGTGCATAAGATTTTAAGTTACATCCTCAAAGAAATGAAATATACAGGTGCAATGCCCAAATTCCTTCTTCAAATTCTACCATTTTTATTGATCTCTTGACATTTATTTTTTCTTAACAGCTATTATTTGGTATTAGGACTCTATGAAAACTTTTATGATTCCAAATGGTTTGAGAAATTTCATTGATACCATTATCAAATCCTGCTTGATGTCCCCACAGTCTTGGTCCCAATTTAAACACAATCCATTAAACAATTCACCCCAACCTACTGATCACTTCTTCCCAGCACTTCTTGTTTCTGCACTCTGTTTTCTTTATACTTTTAATTGCATTAAGATATACTACTACAATACATAATCATCTGATTTTATTCTTTGAAGAAAATAATCATTTTTTAAAATAAAACACCATTTATGTGTCATCATGTGGAGACACACACAGAGCATTTTACTAACATAATTTTTCATTCATTTTCAACCATGTGCTATGTAGACAAAGACAAAAACAAAAAACTGGCCTGTGTTGGGACTACTACTTGGTTGTGCTACCCAATCAGCTCTACCCTAGTAGAGCAAGACAATATGATTTCTACCTATTTGGTTTAGGTACCACTCTGATAATACCTTAAAATTTATTAAATTGAGACTTTATAAGAACAATGAAAAAATACTTATTCATAAGAAAAGATGAAATACTGGCATTTGTAACAACGTGAATGGAGCTCGAGAATATCATGGTAAGCAAAATAAGTTAGAAAAGGACAAGGACATCATATGATTTCACTCATGTGTGACATAAAACAGAAAGCAACAAATGAACAAACAAAATTAGTAAAAAAAAACAAAACAAAAAAAACGCCCTTGTGGGCACAGACAACAGTATGGTGGCTACCAGTGGGGAAGGGAAACGGGGTGGGAGGATGAATAGGGAAAAGGGGACCAAATGCATGGTGATGGAAGGAGACTCGACTTGGGATGGTGAACATACAATATAATGCACAGTGGTGTCTTATAGAATTGTGCACATGAAACCTATAAAATCTTATTAACCAATGCCACTCTGTTAAATTTAATAATTTTTAAAAATGAACAACCAAAATATTATTTGTAAAGAATAACTTTATATTATAGAATAAATTCAACATATTATAACGAAGGCAACCCAAATACCAATAGGTTTAGCAGCTTACAAAGAATATTCAGGAGTGATCTTGTTCTGATTCTACACTTCACTGTAGTGATTTAAGCATGTTGTTGAAACCCCAGAGACGGGAGTGCCCTTGGTGCCGTTGTGGCCTGTTCCTAGGTCGTCTTTTGTTTTCGTCTTCTAATGAGCCTGATCCTTAGTGCCCCAGGCCATTTCAAGCCAGACCGACTGCATCTGGCATTTAATGTGATATTCTTATTGTAGAGATATCTCAAAGTCTTCATGTGTAAACTTCAGAGTTCAAACTTTGATATATAGGCCACATAGACAGAGTCATGCATAAAATTAAATAATTCGTTGCTTATAATTCATTTCCAAATTGTTAGTTCATTAATCCACACAGAAGAGCCTCTATAGTTTGACATCCTTTAAATCTCTGTAAATGTCTTCTGTTCTATGTTTCTGCTATGGGAGAGGTTTTTCTATCTCTATGTCTTTGGGATAGAAAGGAAATATGCTGAGCTTATCAGTGCAGAGGAGATTGTTTTCCATTACTCAAAAGTCTTTTTCTCTGTGGCTATTTCCTGCCTCATACTTCAAATGAACGCTATGACAAGTTAAACAATTTGCTCATTCATTCTTTCAACAAACACTTATGAAGCATGGTTTTGGAGTACAAAGTCAAATAAAATAACTTTTCCTTAGGAAGGCTACCTTTCAGCTGGGGAGAAAGACAAGAATATCAATGATTACAAAACAATTACAAATGCTACTAATCAGGGCTCTGTAGGTTGAAATGTAAGCCCAGAACAACAAACTTATTTTAGAGAGGGGTCAGAAAAGGATCTTCAGAGTAGTTGATGTTCTACCTCAGTATTGAAGGATGTGACAGAGTTTTCTAGAAGCTATGAAAAGAAGGCCCCCTATAAAAGAGGAGAGCATGCATAGGTGCAGAGGTTTGAAAAAACATAGCACTGGGGAAAAGAACTTTGCATATGAGGCTTTGCAAAGTTTAGGATATTTGTATCTTGCATAAGGAGACTGGTCACATGTAAGTTGTGTACATGTTAAAAAGAAAAATAAAACACAATCACACAAATAGTATGATACCTTAGAGTAATTCTGTTATTATTAAATGACAAACACATGCCAGGGAGGGGTGGAACTTAAGGTGGAACACTAAGCCATGTCTACTGTGTACAAGGAGACATTACCTGCCTATGAAAAAAATCTGTAAACGTTTCTTGAAAGTTTCAACAAGACAATGAAAGATTTTAAAGAGAACATGGCATTGTTTAAGGTGAATTTTAATAAAATCATTTTGAAAAAAAAGCATGGGAAGAGAAGTAGGTGGTTTATGTTGGAAATAGAGAAGCTGAAAGATGAAACTACAGGAGAATCATGCTAAGGACCTGAATTATTGCAGTGAAAGGAGAGAATGAGACAAAGGATTAGATAAGAGGAATAAAGAGGTGGGGGCCAAAGGACTGAATGATGGGTTTACTATGTCATCCCTCGATATGGTTGGGGTGGGTCCAGGAGACAGGACTCTCTGCTTTGTACAACTGACTATTGTCAGTCACCAAGAAGGAGCTAATAGGGATGGGACAAATTTAGGGGAAAAAAAGAAGTTTGTTGAGGGGTTGAATTTTTTTGTCCTATAGAATACTCAAGGGGTGATGCCCAACTAACATTCAGAGAGAAGAGTCCGGTGCTCAGTAGAGAAAACTGAATGTCCCCCTTAACCATTCATAAGAGCCTCACAAATCATTAGATTGTATTCCTTAGATATCAGATTAGAGCCCCAAATTAAGGGACAGAAGAAAGAGTAACCAAATGTAACAAATTTTCATTTGCATCACCATAAATATCCCCATTTGGCTAACCCAATATGTAAAAATCAGTTGCATTCACTGTGAGTGCCCCTCAAAAACAAACAAAAACAAAAACTGTCAATGTTTCTATAGGAGTCAAACTAGTTGCTTTGATATTAGATAGCCAAAACGACTGGCTGATTTAATTGCTTAGAAAGTCAATAGTTGTTTTGGCACTCAGTGGATGATCAAAAACAGGGTCTCTCTCCAGAAGCTTCTAAGCAAAGATCACAGTAACAGGGTATCTCTGAAGGATATAATCACAAATTGGCTAATATTAAACCAATACATACTAGATCAATATTACTAGTATTTAGAGCAAATCAAAAGGGCTAAGGGTATTTGGTGGATGGGAGATTAAAGTGACCTTAAAGGCAAACACAGGCAACAGGACACCTGCTAACATGCAGGACTCAGCAGCGAGCAATGCTCCACAGGGCACAAAGCCTGGTCAAACAAGGGCTCCTCCACTTGGAGAATATCACATTAAGGAAACAATGACCAAGAAAACAGTAGCAATTGGGCAATGTCCACTTCACAAATTTCAGCCAAAATAAACATAGGAGACTCGAGAACAGGCTTATATACTATGAGTATTTTAATCACTTATCCATGAGTCTTATAATGGGTTGATATATTACTAAAAGTCCACTAAGGATTACTGTTTAGGCAAGGAAGATTAAGGGTAAAATTACCAGCTATTATTAATTTTCATTTACTCGTTCAACAATGCTTGAGCATTTAATGTGCGCCAGGCTCAGGGGATGCAATAGTGAGTGAATCAGACTCAACTCCTGATATATCATGAAGACATCCATTCCACTTACTAAGTTAGGCTTAGTTGGCTTAGTTTTCAAGATTGGGTGAATTTAGAGAGTTACCCCAGTTTTTACAGAAGATATAACTGAGACAGAGTTGCAAAATAAATTGCCCATATTATAAAGCTAGTAACTGTCAGAAACAGGGCTGGATTCCAAGTCCAATAGAACAGCCTCATGGAACAAGCTAAGGAATTACAAGTGATGAAACTTGATTCATAATAGCCCCAAGTTGGAAGCAACCCCAATATCCATCAACAGGATGGATTAACATGTTTTGATGTATTCATAACATGGAATACTATGCATCAATGAAAATGAACGAACTATAATCACATGCAACAACATAGAGGGCAAACACATAGGAATGAGTACTGTGCAATTCTATTTACACATAGTTAAAGAACAGGCAAACTTAATTAATGGCTATAAAAACCAGAATTGCAGCCACCTTTGGGGAGTGATATCAACTAGGAGGAAACACAAGGAACCCTCTCATGTGCTAGAAATGTACTCTGTCTTAATCAGGGTGATATTTACAGCTGTATAAGTATTTTAAATTTATTGAATTATATTAACTATATTTAAAATCAGTGCCCTTTATGTATGTTACATCACAATTTTAAAATAATAAGCAACAAGCAGAAAATAACTGTTGGACTGGCAAAGTATATGTCAAGCATCGTCTTTAGAACAGTTTTAGAAAAAAACTGTTCACATAGCCTTGATGTTTCTACCTCCAATATTTCCTCCTGTTCATTGCTCTGCCATGGCTCAGAGCTGTGGCGTTCACACAGGGAGACTGCAATAAGCATCGGCTACTCCGTCTTTCTTTGACCCGGCTGCTGACTTCCTCCCCTACATGTTACCTTGCCCCATGAACTCTCTCATGTAGACACTTTCTATTGTTCTCCATTTCCTATCAGGTAAAATTTTAAAAATTTAGGAAAAGTTGACAATCATTAGCGTAGACATGGGGTCTTTTGCAATTTTTTCCCAGCTGACTATTCCAGTATCATCTCCTGCCTCTCACCCTGTGCATCTTTCTTCCTTCCTTAGTCAGTAAATATCCATTAAATACCTATTTAGGGAAACCACTCTGCCAGGTGGTGGAGAAATAAAAATGAATGATAAAAAAGTAATCTTATTTTTCTGCAGGCCGAAGAAAAAGCAAAGATATCCACATAGAATTACAAAGCTAATGAAGGATGTTGACAAGATAAACAAAAGGCATTATGGAATCCAAAGGAGGAATGTTGGATTCAGCCTGGGGGAATTTTCACAGAGCTGATAGAAGATGGGGAAAACAGAAAAGAGACCTCGGCCTGGGACACAGGGATAGTTGTGGTAGATTATGGCAGCCTAGGCTGAGGGAATTGCCTGATGGAAGCTATCCAGGCAAGAAAGAGCATGGGATCTCTAGAAAATGGGGAAAAAAAAAGTAAAATTGAATCATGGTTTGAGGGTGGAGGCTGGGTATGGCTAAACTGAGGTTGGGAAACATAGGCTGGCAACTAGCTCTTCACGGGTCTTGTTAGCCCGGTGAAGTTGGGATTTTGGCCTGCCGGTAGTGGAGCTCCCAGACACGCCCTGTGCTACAACCCTGCCAAACTCTGCACTGCTCCCCAACTGCTCCAGGCACTTCCACAACTTTCTGCTATTGTTCATCTTGTTACTTCAGCTCCTAAGGTCAGCCTCACCTGGCAAAATTGTATCCATTGTTCTCAGCTGTATACTTGACAACTTAGAATTGCTTTCACCCCACGTGGCATAGATGTTATGCCATCGACCCCCCCTTAATGAATGTTGTGAGAATAAACCCATGAACCTTGCTGTTCTGTTGACTGTAGTGATGGTGTTCAAAACTATTGTCTTGCTTCACCAGGGTTCTTTTTCTGTGGGCACCAAGGAAATGTCTCTCAGAACCTAGAATAGTTGAGATTTTCTGAGAGCTGGTTTGTGTTTGTCTTAAGCACACTCATTCATTTGAGAACAAGCTTCTTCCCTTTGCTTTAACTCAGATCTGTGACCCACACTTCTAATAAGTGTAAGGACCTTTCTCTATACTTTTATTAACTAATTTCACACTGCCCCCATTTTATTATCTTCTTCCTAATTTTTTTCCATATCCTTATTTTCTCACTTACTTTTATATAGATCACCTGTAATTTTGAGATCCATCTAAAAGCATACAACTTGGAGTATAAACAACTAGATAGATAAATAAATAAACAAGTTACTGTTCTTCAAGATTCTTTAATGACTGCCCTTCTGTGAAGCCTGCCCAGATGTCTCCAGGTAGAGTTACTTAGTGCCCGCTTGGACTCCCCACAACTCTCAGTGCATACATTTACTCTAGGCCTCCTGCCTCACTTGATCCATAGCTCTTACAAGTTTGTTTGCCCCATCCCTTTAGAAGGACATTCAAGTCCAGGACAAAAGTTTTAATTTCCCTTTCATTCTCCCAGAGTCTACTGCTGTACAATGAAAAGACACATGTAATTCTTGGTGTATGAATAAGTGAATGAACAAATAATGATTAAAAGTGAAAGAAACTTGAGTTAAACTTACCTCTGAAGAGATCGGGGGTGGGGTAAAAGAATACTAAGAAAACAGTGATCAGGAGCCCTCAAGATGAATGTCTTTGTAGAGAAATCTAGATACCTAGATGCTCTCAAGTCTAAAGCGTGGGCACAGGATCAAGGCATCATTTTGGATGTGGAGTTGAGAAACAACCAGAAAAAAGGAGAGAGAGAAGTTGTTCTGTTTGGGCAAGAGATAAACAGGGCTAGAGGTAGGGCACCTGGCTGTGGGAATGGAGTCGAGCAAGAAATGTTTATTGAGCTTCTACAGAATTATTGCACTGGAGGCTATGCTTAGATTCTGTAAAAACAGAGAAAAACACAGCCTTGAAGGGACAGAAACTCTTAGTCCTCTGACTAAGGGCTGCTACATGAGTTAGGGAAAAAAAGGGGGATTTGGAAACTCACTTGTAAAAAATTATGAAAATATTTATTGCGGGTTTTTACATCACAGTTGAGGTGACTCATTTTATTAAACATTATGTGTGCTGTTCAGTGCTTCACTGTTTGCTCAGAAAGACACATGGGCACGATCGCCAGTGGACACAGAGGCAGGCGGTCTTCCCTCTCTTTGGTAGATTAGAGAACTGAGTCTGACAGACCAAGGTACTTACACAAGTCCCTTCACATGCTTAGTGGAACCCGAAGGGTGGTTTTCTGACTCACAGACTATAGCACAATATTTAATTAATTATGCTGCCTGAGTAAGCTTTAGACAATATCTGATATCAGTTTCCCAAGAAAAGCAAAACAATTCTGGGAGTTTCAATCTGTTGGTTCACTCATAGTGACTTCCTGGAGCCTCTGGCATAGACTCCAAACTCATCAGCACAGCATTCAAGGCCCTTCCCAGGCTGACTCCACCTGCCAGGCAGCAGCACTCCCCGCAGCCGTCCCCAGGGCCCCTGTGCCTGCCGTTTGCTTCCGGGATTTCCACACAAACTGCCGTTCATCTTCAGAATCCCAGAATGTCAGACAGGGTTTTCCTTGACTCTTAAGCATTTTTAAATATAAACAAGTTTTGCCTCCATCCAATAAAATACCTGTATTTGTGTAATCCATAAAATATTTAATTGACCTGTAAATTAATTTTCCTAATAATTTAGCCTTAAAGAGAAATTAAAGCTCTGGAAAGAGGTGCCATGTTTAGAATCTAGCTTTGGGGATAGCCCGACATGAACCCCTGGGAGTGAACCCTAAATTAACAAATGGACATTTTATTACACTATGAGCTTACTCAGCATTGGGAATGTCTCATTCCTCTTCATAACCTGAGCAAATGCCTCAGGTGAACTATATGTTCTCTAAATGAGTGGTGGAATGGACAGATAGATGGAAGGACAAAGAATGGGATGGAAGAAGGATGAATGAATGAGTGAATTATATAAAAACTATGGAAGATACAGAGAAAGAAAAATATCAGTGTCAATTATTTATTATTTATAAAAATAGATTCTATAACATTTTTGTCTCTTTGTCTTTTACAAAATGCTGTGATCCTTTGGACATGTGAATGAAAATCCCATATGTGAGGTGAAAATAAAGAAGCCTCTAAGTCTAATTTACCTCCTTCATCCTTTTCTCTGGGTATAAAAGGGGTCTTTCTTTTTTCTTTTAGCATTCATAATGTAGAAAGTATTTTTTTCCTCAAAATCTCTGTGGGCTGTATGTATTGACTATTTATTAATTGGACCTATTCTACACTATGCCTTTGCTAAAATTCAAATTCCTTCCATTATCAAGTACACAATAGATGAGTTCTAGCAAAGGTGACTATAGATTACCATTGATCTCTATTTTGGGGAAAAAAATGTATTTCATACAATAAACTTAAAACTATTTTTTTTTTCAAAAAGTAGAAACCATTTGGTGAACAAGCAGTTAGTGTGTTTCAGGGGATGGTACAAAAGGAGGACCACGGCGAGAAAGGAGGGTCAATGGTCCTTGGGTGACAAAACAGAGCTACTGTTCTAGAGATCCCTGAAATCTTCTAGAACTTTTCAAGTAAGTCTCTTTCTTTTTGCATAGAAATTTTGAATTAAATTACCCATATTCGCAAAATCTCTAAAGTGTCCATATTAGAATGTTCACATATATAGTACATTTAAAGGAGAGAGATTAAGGGAGGAAAGCAGTGAGTGTACTAGTCCAGCACCCCTCTCTGCAGGTTCCCATCGTGGTTTCCAAGCTCAGTGAGCTGAGCACTCGTCTCCTGACATGGGTTTAGTCCAGACGATGGCCAACTATCCGAAACTGAAACAAGCTGGGGAGAATAAAGAGGTATTAGGACTTGTGGACATTTTGAAATATTAGGATTTCTTTTTCTTTTTAATGAAAATGTTGGTGAACCAAGGACATACACAGTAAGGACAAATCAAGTCATTTGGTTAGACTGTGCAAATTAGAGTCCATCACGTATAATATAATTTACCCATAAAAAGAAATATTTAGAGCATGTATAGGTATTTTAAAATAATTTATATTTAACTTATTTATTTTTCTTTATAGTCCATTTATATTTAAATTATGGGAAAGAAACCAAATATTTTGGCAGCTATGAAACGGTTTGCCTCTGTTTTTTCTTCTTCTTCTCTGCTCTCTCCTTCCTTTCTCACCCTTCTTCTCTCCCTTTCTTTCCCCCCTTCTCCCATTTCCCCTGAACAATGATGGACTAGGAGTCAAGAAAAAATCCAATGTTTTCAATTAACTTGCTGTATGAACTTAGGTGAATCACTTAGTCTTTCTATTATTTTAGGAAACTGGCATTCCTTCAGACTTCACTTTTGGATGTTTTCTGTTTAACCAAAACAGAAATATTTAATTTCTGTTAGGAACTAAGTGAGGAACTAAGGAACACTGACTGAAGGCTATTGTCTGCCTTCTATTCACAATAAATATGTATATTTAGAAATCTAGGCAAAAGAAGGTATCAGGGGCCTTGGCTCTACAGTATAATATAGACCACATTCCCCAGTGTTTAAAGGAAAAGAGGTGTGGGTATAACTCTCCCTCTATCTCCTTCCATACTCGGTAGTCGTTTTTCCCTCCATACTTCCAACTATCATAGTCAGTTTTCTTTTTCTACCACCTTCTAAAACCCTCTCCTTTGTTGTGTGTAACCCCAGGGGAATTTAAATTCTTCCTCTTTGACTCATCCTGGGGTCAGGCCCAGTCAACCTCTCTTACGCGACCATGGTTGTTTTCTACCCTCCGATCACCCTTCAGCCCTAGAAGATAATAGTGTATCTTTTTCTCTTGGCCACAAGGTTGCATATTACAATCATTTCCCAGTATTCACTGTCCTACCCTGTGTTATCAATTCCCAAATCACTGAAACATGAAGCATCTTTAAGTTATATCATCTTTCAGTTCATATATATGGAAAATTGAGGACTGCTCTCTATAATTTTGCTTCCAATTTAAGAGCTCTTATTAGATGGGTTACGCTAGCACCTCCTGTTCAGAGCTCCTTGTTTCACTTCTTTTTCACACCCCAACATTGCTTGGTAACTTACTCACCCCTCTCTTCTGCCAAGCAATTTTAAGTCATTACATAGCTACAGAGCAACACAATAGCATGCAGAGATGACTGAGTGTCTCAATTACTTTGTTACACATTTAATGCCCCTCATTCAGCAAACCAGTGTTCTAATGAAAGGATGATTTTATCCCATTCTAAACTCTGGTCATCTCATCTGTACTCTTTGGTTTCAATAACATGTTAGGAAAATAATTGTCCTACATCTGCTTAGCTGTATAAAAACAAAATCTACTAGCAATTCTCATATTTGAAGTATCACTTGGTACCAAGTTAATACCAATGTGTTGCTGATTCTAAAGAGTGTCATATAAATCTGATGATGAACAATTCTCTCTTGCTACGGAGAGTCCCCCACCCCCCCGAAAAAGGAGGCATTATTGATTTAAATTCCAGCAGGACTAGAATAGCATTCTATAAAATGACCCTGTGTGATGTCTCAAAACTTATTTTTCTTCATATCTTTGTTCCTGGAAAATAATTTCCTCTACCTTTATTCACATCTCTAAAATTGCTCTTTCAAAGTTGGTTGGGAGAAATGCATCCATTTTCTTCATCAAAACCATTATAACAGGCTGGAGTACTTAGGGGAACAGTTCTGCAATTCACTTTGAAATGCATCACAAAAATAAGATGGATTGATACACAGATAGAGAAATGGATAGAAGGATAATTATGTGTTATAGAAAATGTAGTAAAATGTTAATGGTAGAATCCGGGTGAAAGGTATTGAGATGTTTACCGAAAAATTCTTTCAAACTTTGCTGTATGTTTAAAAATTTTCATAATAAAATGTTGGGGGAAAAATATTAAAAGAAAAAGAGGCATTTACCTGCTCTCCTAGTTCATTTGACAGCGCCAGCGCTCAGGTGCGGTGTGGCATTTGCTCTCCACTGATGTGCAAATGGACAAGCTTTCGCATTGCAGGGGTGTAATTAGGGCGCCAGTATAGAAATTCGGCATGTGTGTTAAAAGGGAACAGTTTCTACTTTGTGCTGTGCTCATCAAAAGACAAGATGAAACACACACTTTTGTCATGATATTTCTGCTTTGCAACCTGATGAAGTTTAAATTTAGCTAGCTCCAGCATGCTTTTGCAGGTTAAATTCTACTCACAGTCCCAGCCAAGCTTACCTTTGCAATAAGAAAACACTGAAAGGGAAAGAAATGCTTTTTAAAAAATATGTAAGTATCATATTCATCCTTGATAATAAAAGTGTAGATAGAAAAAAGTAAATGACAGCAAATCCCATAAGAAACCATAACAACCAAGAATGAAAGGAGGATGTTAAGAAATGAGATAAAACTGTGAATATGGTTTAATCCAGGCAGTCATATTACCTATAAAAATAGGTCATTATAAAAGTTCATATGGTATCTAACATAATAATGAATATGAAATATATTCATATTGTCTCTAACATTGTAGTGCCTTCATTAAAATTAGAATTTTTCTCCTTTCCCTGAATTTCATTTATGAAAGAACAGGTAACATCTAGTTTGATGCATGAGCCAGTTAAGAGAAAATTCTCTACTTTTAATTCTAGGGCCAATTATTGGTAATATAAGAACACATCACCTATCTAGTTACCTTTCTGAAAGGGATACGCTTTCCCTGGGTATCTGAAAATGCTTATTGTTATCAAAGACAGTGTCTAGACAAGCAATTGACTGCCTCCTTCTCATGACCTACATTGTCATTGTCATTTTTTCTAACTCTACCTTGAGCAGAAATGGTAAATATGAAAAACATGTCAAGTTAAAAAAAATTGAGGTAAGTACAGCCCATAATTCCTCCTTTTCTCTTTCCAACTTTAAAATTATTTTGGGTTGATTAATTTATATCATTTAGGTGTAGAATATATTCTACCTCCCTTTTTCTAAATAAAAACCATTAAGAAAAAGAGAAGAACATGGATAAGGACTTTAGCAACATCTTGCAAGACAAGAAAAAAGTATGAAACAAAAATTAAACTTGGCCAGCTTCATGGTCATATGTTAAAATGTCATAGACTTTTTCTTTCATGGACAAAAATGTCATAGACTTTTTGTTTGGCCTAATTTTATTTTTCTGATAAACTTTACTGATCTGTCAGACACAAATGCCAGAATTGCTTTAGGGTTTTGACTGTGCAGTTTAAAAAAACAACCTAAATTTCTCTGTATAATAGATATTTCTTTGTATCATATCTTAATTGTAACATATTTTTAAAGGTGATTTCCATGAACACATTTTATCTGAGCTGTTTATCCTAGGTATTAAATTTATTAAGTATTAATTTTTAGATATTTATTCAATTTTTTATTCTAAGGAATTCTTAAATCGTACATAAAATATTTAATCTCTATCAAAAAGATTTTAACCTTAGTTAGCTCTGACTTCCTCTTTATGAAATCCCTCTGTGTTTTTTTTGCTCATGTTAAGTTCCAAGAGAAACTAAGCTCCAAGTGGTGAATGACTTTGCTAGGTGTTCTTTTTGTAATGAACAAAGCTTTCATAGGGAGTGTATTTCTGATAAGAACATCAAAAAAAAAAAAAAAAAACTAAGCCCATCTATTATAGTTCCTTTGGTGATATTTCAAAGGGAAAAAATGCCAACACACTTTTTGAAAATTGTTCTTTATAACATGTTCCTGCACATGTCCACCCCCCCACACACATGCACTTCCTCTCACCTTCTCTCTCTTTCTTAATCTCGCCCTCTCACTTGCTCTCAGTAATTTTTAGAACCATTTAAGGGACTTTATAGTTAAAGTATAATCAAGAATTGTACTCTCATGATGGGATGATGCACCAAACATCCATAATTATCCAGTAATTATGCCATATTGCCTATGTATTTTCTCCAATTATCTGAAAAAATCAGAGGTTGAATCATCTGAGTAATTGCGTAAGTTTCCCACTATTCTGCTAATGTGGACACACAATGGGTGAAACCTGCAATTTGACAGAGACCAACACTTTAGCTGCACTTAATATCTAGACGGCTAGATGTCATTTCTTTTTCCAAGATGTCAAATATTTCTTTGGAAGGAGGATCCAAAGAGTAATGTTCTTTGCTATTGTTTCCCTATGACTTTTTTTTTGTAGCTTTCTCTTTTTTAAATTTTTTTAAATTTAATATTGTATTTTTTCCATTACTATTTAGTCCCCTTATACTCCTCTCCCTCCAGCAATCCCTACACTGTTGTCCATGTCTATAAGTCCTTTTTTCTTTTTTTGCTTAATCTTTCCATGCCCTAACCCATCCACCCCACTAGCTATTATACTGTTCTCCACCTTTGAGACTGTCCCCATTTTCCTTGTTAGTTCAATTTGTTCATTAGATCCCACATCGGAGTAAAATCATGTGGTATTTGTCTTTCTCTGACTGGCTTATTTCACTTAACATAATGTTCCCCAAGTCCATCCATACTGTTGCAGAGGGTACAATTTTCTTTTTTCATGGCTGAGTTGTATTCCATTGTATAAATGTCCCACATTTGTTTTCCCCACTCACCTACTCATGGATACTCAGGATGCTTCCATATCTTGGCGATTGTAAAGAATGCTGCAATGAACATAGGGGTGTTTATGTTCCTTTGAATTAGTGTTTTGGGTTCCTTCAGATATATTTCCAGAAGAAGGATTGCTGGGTCAAAAGGAAGATACATTTTTAATTATTTGAGGTATCTCCATACTGCTTTCCACAGTGGCTGCACCAGTCTGCATTCCCACCAACAGTGCAAAAAGGTTCCCTTTTCTCCACATCCTCACCAGTGCTTGTTGATTTATTGATGATAGCCATTCTGACAGGTGTGAGATGGTATCTCATTATCCTTTTAATTTGCATTTCTCAGGTAATTAGTAACATTGAGCATCTTTTCATATGTCTATTGGCCATCTGTATGTTCTCTTTGGAGAAGTGTCTATTGAGGTCCTTTGTCTATTTTTCAATTGAATTGTTTGTTTTTTGGGTGTTGAGTTTTTTAAGTTCTTTATAAATTTTGGACATTAACCTCTTATCAGCTGTATCAGCAAATATGTTCTCCCATTCTGTGGGTTATCTTTTTATTTTGTTGATGATTTCTTTTACTGTGCAAACACTTTTTAGTTTAATGTAGTCCCATTAGCTTATTTTTTCTTTTGTTTCCCTTGCTTGGGAAGATACAGCCAATAAAATAATGTTATGAACAATGTCTGAGATTTTGCTGCCTATGTTTTCTTCTAGGACTTTTATGGTTTTGGATTTAACATTTAAGTCTTTGGTTCATTTTTAATTTATTCTTGTGTGTGGTATAAGAAGATGGTCTAGTTTCATTTTTTCTGCCTGTATCTATCCAATTTTCCCAACACCATTTATTGAATAGACTATCTTTAGCCCACTGTATGTGCTTACATCCTCTGTTGAATATTACTTGACAATAAAGTTGTGGGTTTATTTCTGGGCTTTCTATTCTGTTTTATTGATTATTGTGTCTGTTTTTATGTCAGTCTTATGCTGTTTTGAGTACTATGGCCTTATAGTATGGTTTCATTTTAAAGAGCATGATTCCTCTAACTGTGTCTTTCTTTCTCAAGATCATTGTTGCTATGTAGGGCTTTGTGTGGTTCCATATAAATTTTTGAAATATTTGTTCTAGTTCTGGGAAATACATCATTGGAATCTTAATAGGAATTGCATTGGATCTATAGATTGCTTTGGGTAGTATGGACATTTTAATGATGTTAATTCTTCCTATTCATGAACATGGTATGTGCTTTCACTTATTTGTAACTTCTATTTCTTTCTTTAGTGTCTTATAATTTTCCTTTGGGTTTCTTCAGAGTTTAGTTCTTATAGTTCTTTTACGTCCTTGGTTAAGTTTATTCCTAGACACACAACTCCAGGGAGCTCAGAGATTCCTAAACAAGTTGGACCCAAAGAGGCCCACACCAATATATCATAATTAGAATGACAAGGCTTAAAGACAAGGAGAGAATCCTTAAAGCCACAAGAGAAATGCAAGAATTTACCTACAAGGAAGCATCTATTAGACTGGCATCTGATTATTCAACAGAAATATTTCATGCCAGAAGGGAGTGGTATGAAATATTCAAGGTGATGAAAAGCAAAGGACCTACAACTATCATATAAAATTGAAGGAGAAATAAAGAGCTTCTCAGATAAGAAAAAGCTAAAGGAGTTTATTAACACCAAACCAGTACTGCAACAAATGTTAAAGGGTTTGCTTTAAGAAGGAGAAAAAGAGAAAATTTAAAAAAAA
Organism: Pteronotus mesoamericanus; assembly: GCF_021234165.1. Classification (NCBI taxonomy): domain Eukaryota; kingdom Metazoa; phylum Chordata; class Mammalia; order Chiroptera; family Mormoopidae; genus Pteronotus; species Pteronotus mesoamericanus. The sequence goes on from NW_026555277.1 coordinate 7,158,814, forward strand.
AAACACAGAGGAAAATAGCCTAACAATAAAATGGCACTAATCAATAATCACCTTAAATGTAAATGGTTTAAATGGTCCAAGCAAAAGGCACAGGGTAGCTGAATGGATAAGAAAACAAGACCCATATATATGTTGCCTCCAAGAGACCCACCTCAGATCAAAAGACACACACAGACTAAATGTAAAGGGATGGAAAAAGGTATTTCATGCAAATGGAAAGGAAAAGAAAACTGAGGTAGCAGTACTTATAATTGACAAAATAGACTTTAAAACCAAGGCTATAGCAAGAGACAAAGAAAGACAGTACATAGTAATAAAGGGAATGATACAACATGAGGATATAATCCTAGTAAACATTTACACACCCAACATAGGAGCACCTAAATATGTGAAGTAAATCTTGATGGACATAAAAGGAAAGATCAATAGAAACACAGCGATAGTTGAAGATTTTAACATCCCATTGACTTCAATGGATAGATCTTCCAGGCAGAAAACTAACAAGGAGAGAGTGGCTTTACACAATGCACTAAATCAAATGGATTTAACTGATACCTTCAGAGTTATTTCACTCCAGAGCAATAGAATGTACATACTTTTCAAGGACACATGGAACATTTTCTACAAGAGACCATATGTTAAGACACAAAACAAGTTTCAATAAAGTTAAGATTGAAATAATATCAAGCATCTTTTCTGACCACAATGCTATGAAACTAGATATCAATCACAAGAACACTAAAAAACATGCAAAGACATGGAAGCTAAATAACATGTTATTAAACAATGAATGGGTCAACAATGAGATCAAGGAAGAAATCAAAAGATACCTCAAAATAAATGGAAATGAGGACACAGCAATCTAAAATCTGTGGGACACAGAGAAAGCAACCCCAAGAAGGAAATTCATAGCATTACAGACCTATCTCAAAAAGCAAGAAAAAGCTCAAATAAATAATCTAACTTCACACTTAAAGGAATTTGACAAAGAATAATAAAGAAAGCAAAAAAAAAAAAAAGTAGGAGAAAACAGTAAAGATCAGAGCAGAAATAAATGAAAGAGTCCAAAAAAATACAAAAGATGAATCCAAGAACTGGTTCTTTGAAAAGATAAACCAGATTGACAAACCTTTAACCAGACTCATCAAGAAAAAAAGAGAAAATCCCCAAATAAATAAAATCAGAAATGAAAGAGTAGGAATAGCAACTGACACCAAAGAAATACAAGGGTTTTAAGAAAATATTATAAGTGACTATATGCCAACAAACTAGACAGCCTGGATGAAATGGATAAATTCCTAGAAAAATAGTCTTCCAAAACTAAATCAAAAAGAATCAGAGAATCTAAATAGACAGATTACACCTAGTGAAATTGAAGCAGAAATCAAAAAACTCCCAACAAAGAAAAGCCTTGGATCAGATGGCTTCACAAGTAAATATCACCAAACATTCCAAAAAGAGCTAACACCTCTCCTTCTCAAACGTTTTCATAAAACTCAAGAGGAGGGAAGGCTCCCAAACTCATTTTACGAGGCCAGCATTATCCTAATTCCAAAACCAGAAAAAGACACTACAAAGCAAGAAAATTTTAGGCCAATACCCCTGATAAATATAAATGGTAAAATTCTCAACAAAATATTAGCAAACTGAATACAACAATGAATCAAAAAGATCATATGCCATGATCAAATGGAATTTATTCCTGGAATTCAAGGTTGGTACGACATTCGCAAATCAATACATGTGACTCACCACATAAACAAAATGAAGGATAAAAATCACATGATCATATTAATAGATGCAGAAAAAGCATTTGATAAAATACAGCACCCATTTATGATAAAAATTCTTAACAAAGTGTGAATAGAGGGAACATACTTAAAAATAATAAAGGCTATGTATGACAAACCCACTACCAGCATTATACTCAATGGACAAAAACTACAAATGTTCCCTTAAGATCAGGAATAAGACAAGGATGTTTGCTTTCACTTCTTTTATTCAAGATAGTACTGGAAGTCTTCACCACAGCAATCAGGCAAGAAGAGGAAATAAAAGTCATCCAACTGGAAAGGAAAAAGTAAAACTGTCATTATTTACAGAAGACATGACACTGTACATAGAAAACCCCAAAGATTCCACCAAGAATCTACTAGAACTGATAAATGAATTCTACAAAGTAGCAGGAGGCAAAATTAATATTCAGAAATCGGTTGCATTTTTATGTGCCAATAACAAACTAGCAGAAAAGAAAATTAAGAAAATGATCACATTTACAATTGCTGCAGAAAGAATAAAATACCTAGGTATAAACCCATGACTCTTCTAAAGTATGTTCCTATTACCTCAAGAAGGAGGAGAAGGAAGTGTAGGAAGAAGAGAAAAAGAACAATGATGATCATTAACTTCATGAAGTGTATTTGAACAACTCATTATATTTAAAGTTCTTTCAAACAGAGTGCCCCATAAACCATGCAAGAAATTTTTGAGATTTAAATGTTATGTGAAGAGGTAAAGAAAGGGTAATGCAAGATCTGTTCATTCATTCATAGCACGTAAGGAGGTAACAATTAGCCCAGAATCATTAATAGCCACTTTCAGACATTTCAACTGAGTTCTGCTTTGGTACCATCTTAATAGTTTTTTTTTCCCCTATAGTATTAAGCTAGCCTATAAATCAATAATTATTGCAACCTTGAATATTTGGTAAACAGATACTTGTTATAATCAGCTTAATAATTTTTTTTTGCCACAAATAATTACAGTCTTCACAGCACATCCTGAATAAAAATTTGGAGTTGGGTTTGGCATTATGAGCAGTTGCCCACCCCCCTTGTACCATTGTATCCATGACAGCAAAGCACTGGCTGCTGAAAGTGAGAGAACTGTGAACAGAAAAGCCTCATGGTTCCCTCTTTTCTCCTAACTGAGCTGTTAGAAGATCGTGACAAAGACCACTGACCAAGAAAACAAGGACTGAGGAACTGGCTGTAGGAGGCACCATCTGCAGCCATCAGAAACCACCCTTTAACAATCTGCTAGGCAATTTCAGAGCTGGATGGGGCACACTCACAACAGTTCAAGCCATGAAAAGTAGAATAAAGGGAAATAATGTCATTGTTATTTAGTCTTTTTGGCTATGCTTAAAGTAAATCTGTATTCCAAGTAATTTTACTGCTATGGTCAGTTTGGATTGTCTTTTAGAGCCCAAGATGCAATGGTATCACTTAGGCCAATTTAAGTTTATAGAAACTGAAGGAGGGACAAAAATAGCTCTGATCATTTTTGTATTTTCTTACACAGTAACGAAAAGAAATGCCAAGGCATTTCCAATTTCTTGGGGGTCATTTTGAAACTACAAAGCCAAGATTTCTCCAGCTCCACCTACTCTTTCTTCCCCCACCTAAATTTGACTTCCTTCCTTTGGTGGGGCAGTCAAAGAACCACTTTGGTCTTAGACTGTGGTCTTAGAACCACTTAAGAATTTGTAACTCTGAGGGTAAATCATAAAATGTATGTTTGTTGAATCCTTAGGAAGAAAATTTTTCATATACTTCTTTGACATACTTGTATGCATCTTGTCATAATAGCCCCAATGGAGATATACAGAGATTCATGTTTTCATGCCTGCTAACACAACATTCTTTCTAAAGCCCACATATCAAGGAGTAATGTTGACTTCTAAGCCTTATTATTTAAGAAGTGTATTTCATAAGGCTATAGTTGCTATAGATAGTGATTCTTCTGATGAATCTAGCCAAAAAAATTGAAAACGTGATGGAAAGGATTGACTATTACAGACAGTATTAAGAACATTCATGATGCTTAAAAAGGGTTCAAAATATTAGCATTAACAGGAGTTTGGAAGAAGCTGATTCTAACCCCCACACATGACTTTAAGGGGTTCAAAATTTCAGTGGAGTAATTTAACTGCAAATGCAGTGGAAATAGCAAAAAAAAAAAAAAAAAAAAGGAATTATAAATAGAGCCCAAAGATGTGACTGAATTGCTGCAACCTCATGATTGAACTTGAATATACAAAGAGTTGCTTCTGTTTCTTGAGATGGAATCTACTACTGGTTAAGTACCTATAAATATTGTTGAAATGACAACAAAGGATTTAGAATATTACATAAACTTAGCAGCAGCAGGTTTTGAGAAGGTTAACTCCAATTTTGAAAGGAGCTCTATTTAGGCAAAATGCTATAAAACAACATTGTGTGATACAGAGAAATCATTCATTAAAGAAGGAGTCAATCAATGCAGTAAATGTCATTGTTGTCTTATTTTAAGATATTGCCACAGCTACCCCAGCCTTCAGGAGCCACCACCTCATCAGTCAGCAGCCATTGACATGCAGGCAAGACTCTCCACCCAAAAAGAGATTAGGACTCACTGAAGACTCAGATGATGGCCAGCATTTTTTTTTTTAGCAACAAAGTATCTTTAACTAAGGTATGCACATTTTTTAGAGTATTGAAAATACTTAAATCTCGACTTAAAGTATTTTTAATTAAGGTATGCACATACATTTCAATAAAGCTATTGCACACATAATAGACTATTGTATAGTGTAAACATAACTTGTGTATGAATTGGGAAACCAAAAACTTGTGTGACTTTGTTGTGATACTTGTTTTATTGTGATGGTCTCAAACTGAACTTGCAGTATCACTGAGGTATTACAGGTACAATTTTTTTTAAAAGTCTAGATATTATAAGCTTTAACAAAGGGGATTGGTGATATGAAATCATAATAGGGGGGGAAAACAAATTCTTCCAGGTCTACCAGAATAATGACTGACTATCATGTAATTGGCCACATTTACAGATCCAAGATAGAGTGCCAGCAGTGGGGCAAAGAGGAACAGATTGTCCAGGATGCTCAGGACGATGCCAGAAGGTGACTGGTTGCACACCTTGTCAGTGACATGCTGCAGGGCAAGTGGGGACCAGAAGAATTTATGCTGTTACACAAATACTCTCCCAGAGCCCATCCTACTATAAATCTACTATAAATAAATAAAGTAGATTCTCTCTCAGCTTTAACCAAAAGCATAAAAAGTGTTTTTGAGCTTTTGGTTTTCTCTGGGGAGATGGGAGCCCAGAGGCACCTACCAAGAGGAGACAGGAGACAGCCCTCAAGTTCTGGTTAATGTTGTGCATGGAAGGCAGGAGGTGGGAAGGTAAGTTGGCAGAGGAGCTCAAAGCTTGGCTTTTTTTTTCCCCCCATTGAATGTAAACTACTGGAGGCAAGACTGAATCTGTTTTGATCAACACTTCATCTATTATATTATAATTCATTTTTGGCACATAATAGCTGCTAAAAGATACATGATGAATGAACAAATTGAAGATGAATTAATGGATCGAACACTGAATATAAGATCTTCAAGAACTCAATGTCCCTCAGTTCCCTCACCTGGAGAATCTTGGTCTGGGCTCCCCACGTTCCCAAGGGCTCTGAAGTTTGCATGTTCTATGATTCTGTTTCACTTGTAGGCAATTGTGGGCAAGAAGGGATGGCAGAGTGAGCAGGAGTGAAAGGCAGTGAAGGGATGAGAAGAGGAAGGAGAAAGACGAGCAGGTTCTTCTCAGAAGACTATGGGCTCCCAAGTGTAAGACAGAGCGATTGTATTTAAGGGGAGATTTTCACATCTCTGCTCTCGCTACAGGGATGTGGCTCCTCCAATGTTGTTACACAATTTATTGCAAAGTTAGTTCCCAGAGCTTCACTTCAAAGGTTCACTATACGAGAGAGAGCCGATGTCTCTTTCATTTAAGACTTGAGCTAAGTCTTATCTTCTCTATAAATTTTTCAGGGATTCCCCCAGATCATCTCTGCTGAACACAGAGATGTGCGTGCCTGCGAAGCTCACCTCGTTCAGCATCTGCCTCCTGTTCCTGTGACCCAGTGTGGCTTGGTCCATACTGCCCATGAGGAACCCCTCCCAGCACCAACACAGCAGCCTACCACCTGCTCTGTGCTGGTTAATGACAACACTTTAAAATAAAAGTTCAATTAAGTGGTACTGTTACTTAAAGAATCCCTACATTGTATCAATTATACGCTTACTGGAACATTTTTTTCTGATGAGAAAGGCTAAATGGATACTTGATTACCAAACATGGAAAGACTTATATTGTGGCTGAACTGTACAGGAGTTGGAGCTGGTCAAAGTCTGGGTCCAAATCCAGAAACTTTTATTTACCAGCTGTGCGACCTAAGTAACATACTCAATTCTTGTGATCTTCAGTTTCCCTACCTGCAATGCTGAGGTAAGAACTTTGCACAGAATTGCTCGGTACAGTTCTACAATAAGCACCAGTATGAATGTAACGTCTAATCACTTCTTCACTACTTAAAAAAAGAGAATAACTGTTTAGAACTCTTCTGTCACGCTATGACTGCATGGAGTTAGCATGAAACTGAGATACAGAGAATGGGGTGATTGCAAGGACACCCATGACAGTTATTAAACTAGTCTATGATACAGCAAATGAAAAGAGTAAAGAAATTGTGGACTTAACCCCCTCAAAGCTACAAGATTGCTCCTAATGGTCTCTGATTCCCCTAAAACCAAATCTCGCAGAATCTACCCAAAGCACACTAAATTCTTATGTAATATCTTACATTCAACTAATGTATAGCCCGTGTAGACATTAGATAGCATGTTTGGTACTTGCAGAAGTGACTTCATTCAGTAATGAGAAATTATAATCCTTGAGAAACTGAGAAATTTATAATCCTTGTTCTAAAGAGTTGAGATGGAGTAACCTAGAATGACACAGAGCCAATATATTATAACACGATTTATTTATGGTTCTAATAAAACTATGAAAAAAAGTCATTGAAGATTAAATTAATTTAACCTTCCAAGTTCTTGGTTAAAATGACAATGGGATGTGTAGATGCATTGTGACCAAAGTAACTTACCCTGACAATTTGTAGGAATGTATTTGAAAATGGTAAAACCTGAGCCAGCTTGATTAATGACCATCGAGCTGGTCAATAATATGAGGTCAATACTAAATAAAAAGGATGCTAAAGATCGATGAGAGGGAAAATTTGTGATTATGCCTAAATCACTCCTCTTCAAAGTACTTTACCAACATCCACTAATTAATCTTTATAATATTGTGTTGAATGATCTGTATCCCTGTCACCAAATAAGATTCTGAAATAGAAGGCTTTAGGGCCTTTCAAAGAAGATGCCCTGGTGACACCTGAGCACCGAGACAGGATTGCTAATAGGTTCTTGAAATTGTATCTTAGAAGGCACCTCTGGCTGAGAGCATTAGCAGCACAACTGGTGACACATTGCAGAGAGCCCCAGCCACGTTCTTCACTATCCGCGTAACCTTGGATGAGTTACTTAACTTCTCTGAGTTTCAGTTTCCCCATCTATTCAAAGATGTTAATACATTTCCCTAAAAAAAAAAAGTTTTAATGTTGGAATAAATTAATATTCTTAAGCCCTTGGAAAATACTAAGGGCTCGATAAACAGCAACCATAGTTGTTGTCATTATTGTTATACTTGTTTTTGGAAACACCGTCCACTTTCTGGGTAAGTACCAAAGGATGAGACCAGCTAGGAGAGGCTTAGAGCAGGATTGGCAGCCACCCCCAGGGGACAGAAGGAAACTCCTATGACTCTATGACTTGAGTCCTTACTGTGTGCCAGGCATTGAACGCAGCGTAGTCATGCACTGCTTAATAATAGGATACATCCTGAAAAACATGTCACTAGGCAATTTTGTTATGCTAACATCATATAGTGCACTTGTATAAACATAGATGGTATGTCCTATTCTACTCATAAGCTACATGGCATATAATATTATCCCTGGGTTATAAGCTTATACAGCATGTACTGGATATGGTAGGTAGTTGTAACACAATGTTAAGTGTTTGTGTATCTAAGCATATCTAAACATAGAAAAAGTACAGTAAAAATGTGGTATAGAAGATAAAAAAAAATGGTACAGCTGCATAAGGCATTTACTATGAATGGAGCCTGCAGGAGGGGAAGTTGCTCCGGGTAAGCCAGTGAGTGAGTGGTGAGTGACTATGAAGGCCTAGGACATTACTATCCGCTATACACTGAGGCTGCACTGCATCATCAAAGAACACAAGCTTAAATCGAGCACAAGAGAAAATGATGCAATCGAGTGGTGAGGTAAACATGAGACACATGAGGCTGTTGCCGTTGTAACACGGCCGACTGTTTTACAACAAACTTCTCTTTTATAAGTAGAATGGGTACATTTTAAAATAATGATAAAAAGTGTAGGGTAGTAAACACATAAACCAGGAATTCATTTTTTTTATCATTCTCAAGCATTAGGCACTGTACATAATTGTATGTGTATACTTTTGTATGACTGGCAGTGCAGTAGGCTCGTTTATACCAGCATCATCACAAGCACACAATGCGTTGCAGTATGATGTTATAACTGCTGCAGCATCGTTAGGTGATACACACTTTTCAGCACCTTTATGTCGCTTAACAGGACCACCATGGTATATACAGTTCATCATTGACCAAAATATCATTAAGCAGCATGACTGACTGTACTGTATGCCATTGGATTTTAACTAGTTTTCCCTTTATTCCTCACAAGAACCTTGCCATGGAACAACCCGAGTTAATGCCCAAGGCCGGGCTCTTTCCTCTGAAACATGCGACTTCCGCTGCAGCGGGGAGGCTCTGCTGAGGTGGGCAGCCCCCGCGGCGGTGGTGCCGTGTGCGGGGGCAGCAGCCGGGGCGCGGTTCCCAGGAACCCAGGCTGGCGGGCAGGGAGTCCGGCCCCAGGCAGCCCGTCAGCGAGGCTGAGAGCTCAGACGTGGAGCTGGAGCTCAGGAAGGCTCAGGAGGCAAATGCCAGAACAACAGAACAGGAAACACTCATCTCAAAGTTAGAGGCTTAGGAAGAACGTGAAAGTAGACACTTAGGCTGAGGAAATTACAGAGGAATCCTTGTCACTATGTCAGAGGGGATGTCAACAAGATACAAGGGCAAGGGGCAATGCGCCTTCTGGAAAGCACAGGTGTCAGAACTGAGAGCCTAGACTATTAGCAAGGGCATTACCAAGTGAACTGGATATCACTGAGTAGGGTTTTCATTATATTTTACGTTCAGCCACTGGACCCCTGTGTGAGTTACTAATTTATTGTCTCTCAATTCTGAATGCCCCCCTTCAATATGTGCTCTGGGGTAAACAATGGAACGCCTTTAAATGTTTCCATTTAAAGTGAGCATAATACCCTCTAGGTCCACCCTGTTGTTGCAAATGGCAATATTTTATTCATTTTTATGGCTGAGTTATACTCCATTGTATATATGTACCACACTTTTCTTTATCCAATTGTCTATCAATGGACATTTGGGCTGTTTCCATATCTTGGCTGTTGTCGATAATGTCATAAACATAAGGCTGCATATATTTTTTGAATTAGTACTTTGGATTTCTTTGCATAAATACTCAGAAGGGAAATTGCGGGGTCATATGGTAGTCCTACTTTTAGTTTTTTGAGTAACCTCTATACTGCTTCCATAGAGGCTGCAATCTCACCAACAGCGCATGAGAGCTCCCTTTTCTCCATATCCTCGCCAACTCTGTAGCTCATATATATGTCTTGTCACTATGTCATATGTCTGAAACTAATACACTATCATCTGTCAACTGTAATTAAAATGTAAAGTAAAAGGGAGCATGATGTTCAGCTCTCTCAGGAAAGGGTGCTGGAGGGACTTGGAGGAAGAAGAAGCTTCTTGCAATCTATGGTGCTGGCTGGAGGACGTGGCAGGTAGGAAGAAGAAAGACATCCACCAGATGTCCTGGGCCAGCAACAGTTCCTCTGTAATTGCACAATTACTCCTTTATCAAAGTTCATAAGTCTATAGATTAAATTTCCCTATTTATCCTACTTCAGGGTTTCTGTTTCCTGACTGGACCCAATCTGCTAAAGCCCTTTGTCCACACAAAATTAAACGGGAAACACAGTGTTAGAATAACATCCAAACCCTGTATCTACAAGGTGCTTGTGAGCTGGATCTTTCCTTCCCATCTGACACACTCTTACCTCCCCTTGGTTCCTGAATACATCAACGTTTCTTCCTGGCTTAGCCCCCCGCAGCTGTCAGAACTTCTCCCTGGAAAACTCTTCCTGTACCCCTGGCAGCCACTGTTGCTGCCCAGAGCAGCACCCAGTGAAGGGGGCCCTTCAAATCACTCTTCTATAAGTGTTTTATTAATATCCTCACAGAATTATCACTTGGTGGAACTACCTTGCCATTTCCTCCCACCCTCACTTTTCACCTGCATTCCCTGGTCCCTGTCCAAGAGGTTAGGGAACATGCTTGTCACCTGCAGCACTGTCAGCGTTCAGCACAGCCCTGGCACCTGGAGGAGCTCAGTAAACATTTGTCAGATGAATGAGTGATCAGTGTGGAGCTCTGATGGAAGCTTCCATGCCTAATGCTCAGTCCTCTTCTTTCTCTCCACACCCTACTCTTATGTGACCACTAAGGCTTCTTAGTGGGACGCCAGGACTCTCAGGAACTGTCCTAGGTCACATGGTGAGAGCTCCTTAAAATCCCACCCTCCCTCCCACCCCTGCCCCAGAATCCTGATTGCCCTTTGAAGCAGGGCTCCAAGGTAGCAGCCAGCTCTGGGCAGAAGAGGACACAGCCTGGGAACCACACTAAAGGGCTAGAGCCTCATTTCCTCCTTCTCACTAGGGCAGGCAGCCGGCTCGTGGCAATAAACAAGAAATAGCATGTGTGTGCTCTTTATTTTTATTTTTCAAATTTTTTGTCAGTAGGAGATTTTAAAATATAATACCTCCAAACCTAGATCTGTAAGATTCCAGAGCAGAAAGAGAGCTTGGCATTGCCCAATGCAGCCTCCTGCTCCATTGACATTTTGGCCTTTTGTTTTGGGGAGCTACAATAATTCCATTTTTCAAACACTAGTGTGGCTGAGACCCCCTCCTGGTCTCCAGCCTAGTGAGGAGGAGGTGCTGATGACCACTCTGGGAGATGGGGTAAAGGGGTCACTTCGCTTGCAGAGGTAGCTCTGACCACAAAGAAAGCGAGAACATGAGCTGACTCTCAGGTTGTCAGAAAGAAGAGAAGGAGGGGGAGGAAGCAGCGCAGCCCTTTGAATGAGCCCTGGAGGGAGGGTTTGCAGCATTTGGAAAATCAAGGGTGCCTCTCAGTCATCCTCACTACCCTGGAAGCAGGCCCTGGGGTCTGAACCCAGAGGCAAAGTAAAAAATTACAGAAAAGGCCAGCCAGGGTGAAGAAAGCAGAATGCGGAAGCAGCAGGAGGTTTCCAGACTAGAGCTGCGAGTGCACCTTTACTTCTCAGAAGCTGCTCCCTGTGAAACCCACTCTGTGGGATTGGGAGATTGTTAATGCTTCTTTCTTTTGCAAAAGGAAATGCTTCTGAGACTGTGAGCCTCAGAGGGTTGTGATTTATTAATCAAATAAATAATATCTAGCAATCACTATTTTCTTGGTGACTATAATTTCTTAGCACTATCCATGCACATCCATAGAAAATGAATTATGTCATACATATAATCACACAGATTTCACTTACAAATCAGATGATTATTTAAGACATTGTAGAGGAAAGACACAGCTTTATTATTTTTCTTTTTGCTGTCACTATCGAGTATAGCTTTAGGCAGTATATATGAGATACAACATGATATACTTAATAGTTTTGGTTTCCTTTGATGGTTGTGACATAATTATTCCTAATTATTAGCATTGATAATAGTTAATATTCATTGACCACCATGGACCAGACACCATACTTCACTTTACACATAAACTTCATATGTATTTAATGAGGCAGCTAGTCTTACTAATACTACGTACAGATGAGAAAACAGACTTGGAGAAACTAAGTAATTTGGCCGAGGTCCCACAGTTAGTTAATAGGTGAGACAACTGGAAATAGACTCTATATTGCCACCTATAGTTTGAAATTCATTAATCTTCTTGACGTACACCACCAACCATGCAGAGAGGATGCGGAAATTGTAAGCACAATCCATGTGCAAGTTCAGGAGTCTGGGAAAGCCCAGTGCAATAGGAAGGAAGTCCATATGGCTCAGGAGTAATACACCATGGGAAATAGGAGGCGGAGGAGTCGGTCAGGGCCCAGATAGTGCAGATGTGATCCACAGCATGGAGCGTGTTTAATTTTTACCCTTAAAGCAATTGGGTGTTTTGACTTTCACAGTTTGAGCAAGGCAGTGTGATATTCAAATTTTAAGTTTGGAAACGTTGCTACATTGGAAAGTTGGAAAACAGGATGCAGGAAGTAGAGCAATAAGGATGTTGAAATGGTCCAGTTAAGAGATGGCGTGAGCCTGAATTAAGCAATCGCTCTGGGAATTGAGAAGCAACAGACCCAATAGCTGATGAAGCAACATCAACTAAACTCACGATTGATTGGATATGGGACAGCGGAGAAGATAAGAATCGAGTATAATGCCCAGGTTTTCAAGTTGGACAGAAAGGGCAATGATAAAAGCATTTAAAGTGATGTGATGTTTTGCAGCAAAGTGAAGTGATAAACTGATGGGCTGTGTTTGGGACATCTGAGTTTTGAATGTTTATTTCCTCCAGAACAGTGAAGACAGAAATATAATATCTAATATTAGTACAGAAAATGCGGGGAGCCCTTTACGTTAACATGAACAATGATGATATCAATAGGTATCATTTGCAGTCCATTTTCAGAAAATGCCCATGCCTCCGAAACTACATGTAGTTTTTAAAAATTGGATGAGAATGTAAACCTATGAAAAGCAAAACACCCTTGTAATAGAAGTAAACAACTTGTTCTAACTTAAATAAGAACAAGTGAAAGATTAAAAATAATCACGCTGTGCACCTCTCAAAAAGCCCCAGCAAGCAAAATGCATTTTGTCATGGTGAGGTGGCAGTGAAGTGTTCAAAAGCACCATAGAAGTGGAATTCTCCAAAAAAGTAATGCAGGTGTCTAGGTCAAATGCAAATAAAGGAGTATGCAAATTGAGCTATACTTGACTACAAAATCAGATGCTTAAAAACATTTCAGGAGAGTGAAGTTTTAGTCTCACAAAATTCAGCCAGTCTTCATTATAATACATTTCCCATTTGTGCCATTCATTCAATGCACTAAATGCATGATGGGGCTTCAGTTAAGTAGATTTAGAAGCTGATTATGCTGCATTAAATGTATTCACTTCAATTTCAGCAAGAATTTTTTTCCTTTTAAAGGATTACTAAACCAAGAAAAGCAGAAAGTGAGACAGAAAATAAACTATCCTTTGATGATGCTATAACAAGATTAGAAAATAGAATGGCTTTATGATATCATGTAAGAACATACATCCTCACTTATCTGATTTAAATAACTAAAGTACACATTTCAGCTTTGTTAATTGCTTTTACTCTGTACTTGACACCTTCTGTACACATTAGCTCACCTGCTGAGACTGGAGTTCTCTTGAAACACCTATGTTTTTGTTATAAATTTATAGGGCTCTTTTCCTCTTAAAATGCACAGAACATTCAATTTGAAAATTATCAGAAAGAACACTCTGGCAGGTGTTTAGAAGAGTTGGCTCTGCCATTAAGGATAAATATCCTCAATCTGGGCCTTCATTACTAAAATAAGGATGTTCAAATACATTATATAATCTTTAAGTCCTTCATAGTTCCACAAAAAAAAAACACCCAAAAAACAAAAAAAACACACAGGCTTTGGGAAAAAGCTAGTTGGATGTTATTATTTGACTCTGCCCTCAGTAAGTTGCTAAAGTTAAAATAAAATGTAATGGTTAGCATTATAAAATTATCCATGTGAACCTATTTGTGAATTTATCATCACAAATGAATTACATTGTAAACTAGTGAAAGCTACCTAAAATTTAGTGGTTTGTAATATAGGAAATTCCATGTGTTTCTTAATGAGCACAGAAGAGAAATAGCGGAAGAATAGAATGATTGGTAAGAGGAGAATTTCAGCCATATATAATATAACTTTTAGTGACATGAATTTAAAAATTAATACTAATTACTATAGCAATGATAATGCTTCATAGTATCTTAGGTCCTATTTTATAACAATCCTTGAATTTAAAAGGACAGGTATAATAAATACAAAATAATTTTTGAAATACAGACAGAACAAGCAACTTGCTCAACCTTACCGGGTTCATAAATAGCCAGGATTTTGCTGACTTTCTTATTTTTCAAATATTTACCAAGCACTTCCATGCACATTGATTGTTTCTTTTCCTTTCTTTATTCACTTATTCTGGAAGTATCCAATTGATCTTCAGTTTGTCTCACATTACCTCTCACATTTTCTGATTCATCTTTTCATTCTACATTTTGGGATTTTTACTTTTTCATTTGTTTTTTAATTTTTTTTCAACATTCCTGTTGAGTTCTCTCTCTTTTGATGAATATATATTATATGTGTGAAAGCACTTTCTTGTTTTCTGATGACTCTTTTATAATAGCATCCTTACTTTGTTTTACAGGTATAAAAATTTCCTTAAGTTTTTATAAATATTGACCAGGCATTGTTAACCTCTTTATTCCTGAATTACCTCATTTCTCCTTTGATCAGTTTTTCTCTTTGTGTGAACTATTTCCTTACATGCCTGCTGATTCTTGGATATCATTTTACATTTATCCACAAAGCAGTAAAAAGGCTTACTGAGGACTCTGCAGGCTGAGGCAAAGTTCATTTGCTGGGAGCTTTAATTTAGTACAAGGGGGTGTGAGCTCACTGTTACACTGGAGATACCCTCCCTCAGATGCTACGGTTTGGAGGGTTGTCCTCTAAGTAACCAGCATTCACAGTACTTACACTATTTTGTAATGACAATACTTCTACAGAAAACAAAATAACCATTGCATTTCCTTAGCTTTATTTTAACTGGGGAATAAACACAGCAGTCATGCATTTTTCAAAGAGGAATGGGAAAAAGGGCTGTCAGCTGTTAATATGCAGACCAGTTGATACTTCTGATTTCTGTCCTTCTCACTCGTGCCCACAGTGATCATGGTTCTCTGTCAGGCAGGTCAATTTCCTCTCCCACCACAGCGACCTCAGTGTTGATCTCTAAGCTGACAGTCGTCCACTCTGTTTCTTATGTAATATTCTCTGTTTCATCTTCCAAGAATAAGTGTCAACATGTAGGTAGATAGTATTCACTTTTAAGATTGTACCATTTTTATACATTTTGTATTTGTTTTAGGAGGCACACGTTGGTTATTACGACAGATTTTGCTTTAGCAAGAACCTCAAGGTTCCTGCAGGTTAAGGGGGCTTTCATGTAAGTGTTGCATGTTGGAAATGAGCCGCCTCCCCCGCAACACACACACACTGAAGTTTGCAGTTTTCCAAATGCAGCGAAAGATGTGGGTTGTTGCCTGATTCAAGCCTTGTGTTTTCTGCTGGAGTTTTAAGTAATTCCTATAACAATCCTCAGATCGGCTTCTTCTTTTCAGGTTATTTGCAGTACAAAGATGATTGACATACCCTGAAATCAGAGTAAGATTGAGTTCTTCCAAAATGCTTTTCTATTCTTTCCTCAAAATTAACACTTCTATCCTTGAAGGGCTGGATTGCCACGTGTCTAATGTGCAATTCTATGACATTTATTTAAAGCAAAATATGTATTAGTACACTTTTCTTTATGATTCTATTTTATCTCCTTTGTCGGCTTGTTAGCCGTAAGTCTTTAACTTAGAGGTTGTTTCTCAGTTTATAGTATGTACTTTAACTTGTCACAGCCTACCTTCAAGGGATGTTATACCACTTCACATCTTGTATAGAATCCTTTCTATAATGTAATTTTTCATATCTTCCTGCCAACCCTTGTGTATTGTTGTCATATATTTCACTTTCACATATGTTATAAAACTGACAATACCTTATTTTTTTTATTAAATAGGTAATTATCTTGAAAGAGATTTACATAAGAAGAAACTTTTATTATAGTTTTTTCTCTGTGCTTACTGTCTTTGGTGCTTTCCATATCTTGGCATAGATGTGTTTTCAGCCCTCTCATTTCTTCTGAGTCTCCAGTTCCATATACATATCTATACATATACTTATACATATACATATAAATATACATATACAGCCACTGAAAGTTGCCCCATTGCACACTGATGTTCTTCTCTTTTTTTCCTTTTATACATTTTTTTGTTTCATTTTGTTCAGTTTCTACTGTGATGACCAGTTTCATTAATATATTTTTTATAGTGTCTTATCTTCCACCCACCCCATCCAGTATATTTTTTATCTTAGACATTATATTTTTCAACTAAAAGTTTTATTTGGATTTTCCTTTATTTTTAATGTGTTAACTTTTTGAATATATGAAAAACAGATAAAATAACTTGTTTTAAGTCCTTCTATGCTAACTTTAAAACCTGTCTCAATGATGGGTTGGTTTTGATTGATAGTCCTACATCTTATGAGATCAGTAATTTTTATTGGATGCCAAATATTGTGAACATGATTTTGTTGGACCTAGATGATTTGCATTTATATATATATATATATATATATATATATATATATATATATATATTCACACACACTATAAATATTCTGGAGCTTTATTTCAGAATGCAATCAAGTTATTTAGCAAAATTTAGATCTGTTTTGGTTCTTGCATTTAAGATTTAATATATGGGATCAGAGCAATGCAATTAGTCTAGGACTAATTTTTCCCATTGCTAGGAAAGATCTCCCTAAGTGCTCTACCCAATCCCCATGAACCTGGAGCTTTTCTAGTATGGCAGATGGGGACAGGCACTAGCCCCAGCCCTGTTTGACTGCTGAGTAGTAATATCATCTCTAATCCTTTTTCCCCCAGCTTTGGGCAGTTCCTTACATGCATGGGCTTATCAGCGTTCAGTAAAATACCGGACCCATCCGCAATAATCTGGAGTTCTCTCTCTCTGTAGATCTCTCCTCTCCCATGTTTTGTCCTGTGAAATCTAACTGTTTTGGTTTCCTCAGACTCTCAGATCCATGTCCACAGCTCAGGGAGTATGCCAGGCTCTGCCTGGACCCCCATCCCTACACCGTAGACTGGAAACTCCTGACACTGAGCTGGGGCAGTCATAGGACTCACTGTTTCTTGTCTCTCAGGGACCACTTAGCTTCACTGCCGGATGTCCAGGGTCTCGCAAAGCATTGTTTTTATATATTGTATCCATTTCAGTGTTGTTGTTAAGCAGGAGGGTAGATTTGATCTGTTACTTCATCTTGAGCTATTAAATTAGTTTTTTATTGTTCCTGGAAGGCACAGAAGCCCCAGAGGGAATGCCAGTGTGGTACATAACACAAAAGCAGTAGAAGTTGGGGACATAAAGATATCAAAAGGACTGTGATGAAGGATGGCTTTGAATTGAACTTATATAGATGTATGACTAATGACATGCTGAGTCTAGGCAGTAGGAAAAACTTCACAAAATCTGATGATAGCACTTTCATATTATGAAGCCTGATAGACAAGTGACAGAGATGATAGATAGATGATAGATAAAAGTAGTTAACACTTATAAAGTGCTTAGCTAGGCATTATTAGTGTTTAATAAGTATTAATTCATTGAATCTTTTCAGCAACCCTATATGTAGAGACTAATATTACTACTATTGTACAGATGAGAATTCCGATGCACAGAGAAGATTAAAATTTATTTCAGGTTCACATGACTATTGAATAAAGAACCTGAATTTGAACTCAGGTTTTACAACTCTAGATCCTGAATTCCTAGCTCCCCACACTCTGTTCACTCTATAGCTTGATGAATAGAGAAAAGGAAAAACATGCAGCTTCCATCTCCTGCAGAAAAACCTAATTTTCCACATCACAGCCTACATATTCTGCAGTAGGATAATATTATTCTACTTTTGGTCACTCAGCCTCTACTTCCTACCCCTTTGTGGAATTTTACTTTTAAGAAATGGACATATTGATCAGGTCTGAGGTAAGAAAAAGACAGAAAACTCCAAGATGATGATTCAAAATGTAGCAGTAAGTGGACATATAAGGAGCATATTTTCTAAAAGACAAGGTCAAGAGTGCCTGAAAATGTCTTTATAATGTGTGTTCATAAAGTCTATGCCATGATGATTCCTACTATTTTAGATTTCTAAGACACTACCATTTTTATCTGAATTTTTCAAGTGCTTATTTCAGAGCACTGTGTACCATTAAAAAATTAAAGCAATATAAAATTTAAAATTTTACTAAAAAATGATGGGGGCTCCTTTTGAGATAAGTGATGCCACACTATGGCATTAGACTAATTGGAATTTCAAATTATTTATTGAAATTTGAAGATCTGTGAGCCTTCATTATAATACAATTTATTTAAATGAATCATATCTATATATAAAAACATTTTTTACATGACTTTTTTAATACTGGTACTTGCAATGAGCCTACCTCTTATTGCAGCTCCCCAGCCCAGAAGAAACATACTTTTTAAAATCTGTAATTGCATTTCTCCTTTTGAATAAGTTACACCCATGCACACCGTGATGGGAATTCCAGGGAGGGCCTGGCAGTGTAGCTGCAGCAGTGCCTCTACTCATGAACCCTCTGAGCGGCCCCAGGCTCCCTCCTCCAGGGCTTCTGTGTGGCTACTCACTTCCTTGGTGATGCCACTCAATGTCATGGTCCTGGGGCCAATTTCATATTGAAGACTCTCCACAATGCATCTCCTGCCAAGACTCCTCCCTGAACTCTATGTCAAACTGCCTCCTTAAACTTCCACTTGGATGCCCAGTAAGCATCTTGGACTTGACATGTACAAGGCTAAATGCCTAAGCTTCTGCTCAGATCGACCGTCCACCATCTTCTCCATCTCATCAAAAGACAACTGAATCCTAATAGACAAATTTCCTCAAGACAAACCTTCTGAGGGATAATTCTCAGTTCCTCTCTTTCTCTCAAGTTTCATTTTGGATGTATCAGAAAATCCTCTGGTTTCTGGCCGCTTCTCACCATCCATACTGCTAACCAAGTCAGAAACATCTCTAGCCTGGACTATCCCAATGTTCTTTAAATAATCTTTTTGATTGCATCCTCCTACAGCCTGTAAAAGAGTAGCCAGAGTGATCCTATTATAAAAATAGCAGATTATGTTCATTTTCTGCTCAAAACTTTCCATGGGCTTTCCTCTCACTTAGAGCAAAGGAAAATGGTCTTATAATGGCCTAGAAAGCACTAAAAAAAGGACTCCTACCATCTTTCATATCTCATCCTCAACAGTAACACTTGCAGTGGAATATAACACGAGCTACACAAAAGCCACAAGTGCAATTTAAAAATTTCTAGTGGCTACATTAAAAAGGTAAAAGAAGCAGATGAAATTAATTTTAATAATCTATTTTATTTGACACCATATATCCAAGATATTATCATTGCAATGTGTAATAAAAATTTATGTTTAAGATATTTTACATTTCTCTTTTCATGGAGGCTTTTAAAACCTAGTATGTGTTTTATGCTTACAATCCATCTTAATGCAGATGAGCCACTTCTCAAGTGTTTAATAGCCACAAGTGGCCAGTGGCTGCAATATTAGATGGTGAAGTTCTACAACTTTTCTTTCTCATTCACTGTGCTCCCATTATGCCTGGCATTTTCCTTTCTCACTTCATCTTAATATAAGCGATTTTAGTTTTACGAAACAAACCCCTGAATGCATGCAGGAGTTTAAGGATTAGGCAGAGGTGGTGATGGTGGGTGGTGGAGCAGGATTATAGGCGCATTTTACAATAGAAACCCATGAGCCAAAGGCCTGACTGGATGAAGAGAAGTAGGAGTAAAAGTACGGTGATATGACTGGCTATTGCAATGAAGTATTGACACAACCATAAGAAGGCTCTGGGGAGATTCTAGAATGTTTTCAATGTATTTTATGGTTCATGTTACCAGGAAATCATTTCCTTAAAAAATCTAAAAATGGAACTACCTTTTGACCCAGCGATTCCACTACTAAGAATATACCCTAAGAATCCTGAATCACCAATTCAAAAGAACCTATGCACCCCAATGTTCATAGCACTATTTACAACGGCCAAGTGCTGGAAACAGCGTAAGTGCCCATCAGTAAATGAGTGGGCCAGAAAACCGTGGTACATTGGCACAGTGGAATACTATGCAGCAGAAAGAAGGAACTCCTATCTTTTGCAACAGCATGGATGGAACTGGAGAATATTATGTTATGTGAAATAAGCCAGTCTGTGAAAGACAAATACCATATGATCTCACCTATAAGAGGAATCTAATGAACAAAATCAGCTAATGAGCAAAATAGAACCACAGGCGTGGAAACATGGAACAGACTGAAAGTGACCAGAGGGAAGAGGGGAGGGGGTTAACCATGGAAAGGAGGGGAAGGAATTAGGCAAAGAACATGTAAGAATGACCCACAGGCATGGACAACAGCGTGGAAATTGACTGTGAGAGCTGGGGATGAGATGCGCGGAGGAGGCAAAGAGAGGCAACAGAAATAGATTAACAATAAAAAATGATTTAAAAAATAAAAACAGCTTGACTGTTTCTATTTTGGTGGATGAAAAATAGGAAGCTTGGAAATATTCCCTATGACAGGTCTTGAGTGGAGTGGAATCTTTAAGACATAGAGTAAGAGCAAGCTGTGGAAAGGAAAGGGGAGCAAATAGATTCTCAAGTGAAAAGGAAGCCTAGAGCACCAAGAAAACAGAAATCTGAGAAAAGAACAGTGAAGCAGCCCAAATTCTGGGTTGGCAGCGGGTACTAGAAGGACCACATATTGCATGAGATGTCATTTCAAGGCCACAAAGTTTCATGGAGGATGTGTCTTGAAATGAACAACTGCTTTTAGAGGATAATGAGTTGTTTGAGATCTTACAATTAAATGGTAGAGGGGCAGAAACAATTTTCATTGGATATCTCCTCTGTGTAGGTAATTCTGCATATAATACTCTCTTTGATCTTCACAGTAGCACAACAAAAATAGGTGGTTTTAATTTTATTTTCCAGATTAGGAACCAGACTCAGAAAAAATCCAACACCTTGCCTAGTCTCTTAGTCCATTCAGGCTGCTATAACAACATCCTATAAACTGGGTGGGTCATAAACAGCACAAATTTATTCCTCACAATTCTGGATGCTAGGAAGTTCAAGATCAAGTCACCAGCATATTCAACATACGGTAAGGTCCCATATCTTGGTTCATAGATGGGTTTCCTGTGTCTTCATATGGCAAAAGAGGTGTGGGAACTTTCTGGGGCTTCTTTTATAAGAGCACTAGTCTCATTCATGAGTGCTCTATGTGACCTAATTACCTCCCAAAAACCCCACCTCCAAGTATCTTTACTCTGGGGATTAAGTTTTAACATATGAATTTTAAAAGGACACCTTTAGTCTATAGCTCCCAGGATCACAGGCCAATCAAGTGATGGACCTAAAGAGAATAACACATGCATCTAACTCTAGGTCCCACATTCAGCTTTGGCTGCATCCCTGGCTTCCTGCCTTGTGTGGGAATCATCGGCTCTTCCAGATAGATCCCCACAATACATCTGCTCCGCATTGAAAATGTGTCCTCATTACCAGAGTCTTATTTTTTCACCTTCTTTATATGTAATACTATGATTGAGGTGGTAATCATTGAACATTTTAATGAGTAAGTGAGAAAAAACACTTTATACACAAGATCTGTGCATTCTCTATCTTCTTTGTCTAAACAGCAAGCTTTGAGTGTAACAGTCTGTAAACATAAACAAAACAAAAACTCATAACAAAAACATGCACAGCAATTCAGGAATCATGATTTCTTAAAGGCAGTGTCCCTTCCCAGGGCACTATGTGCTCATCAGCAAAATAAAATCTGCGGATTCTGAAAAAATGGAACATATGCATGAAGAATGTTTCTAATTTTTGTATTATTAAGATTTTATAAGATACGTAATGATTCTTTGGTGGCCTTTGTTGCAATGCTCATTATAAAATCTGAGAAAAAAGGATTAAAATAAATCTCAGATGTCAACACAATCTCCTGGGCAATTCTTCACTGGACAAAAGGATGCCATCCTCGATGGCATAATCTATGAAGCTGCAAATGGCTACCGAAGCCCATCTATTGTCATGGAACCTCAGCTATGCTAAAAGGCTCCTCTGTCTTCCCAGCTGAGGTCTGGATTCACCTCACCTGTGGTCAGAGCCTGGCTTCTCTAGTTAAGGCAACAGTGGCAATGCCCTGCTTGGTTAGTGCCTGAAGATTTCAAATTTAAAATAGCCCTTGCGTCGTGTGGACAAACCTCATGGGCCAATGTCAGCTTCATGAGGGCAGGGAACTTGTCTTTTCTGTTCTTCTGTGTTCCCCAGGACAGTATCTGTCACACAGTAAAAGCTCAAAAGATACATACACATAAATATACCTAGAGACATACGTATATACCAACAGACAGGCATAAATATGTTAATATCATTAAAATAAATGTTCAAATTTCGTTTATGGCATCAAAACCATCACACGTGCCACTCACTAGTCATTCCACTGCCTGAGCATTCTGCGTGTCATTCTTTGGAAAACACAGAGGAGTATAATGTTTAATACCATTTTCATCTCCTATAGTCAGTGACTTGTTTATTCTGTTACTTTCAAGCTCCTATTCTGGTTTCAGATGTCCCTAAATAGCATACTACAATAGTCATTTGTGTTTTCGTCTATAATTATTTTCTCAACAAGCATTTAAAAAAATCCCTATGTAGTTTTTAAAGAAAAAAACATTAAAAAATGTAATTTATCTTTTCTTATCTGAAAATTTATGTAAGGTATCCTAGGAAAAAGTAAAGATAAAAATATATCATTAGCAGTATAGTGGCAGAGTGATTCAAACTCAGCAGAAAGGAGTATTAATTCCAGTGCTGCTACTACCCTTCTGACTAAATCCAGGCAATTTATATTGTTGGTAGTGTTGTTACATTTGTGTGTTTGTCTCCCTGATCCTCAGTTTCTCATAAATAACATTTCAGGAATTGGGTCCTCAGTGCTTCCTAGCATTTTTTCTAACTCTGAATCTCTAGGATCCTTGGAAACTTACTCTAATCAAATGAATGTTGACATGAATAGCTTTCAAACGGCATAGGTAGAGATGGGCAGTCGTCTCATGCAAGGAACGCTGGCAGAGTGTGCCAGATTCCACGCCTCCCTCAATGAGTGAACATACCCATATGATTAAAAGAAATCCTTAATAGCTGTACTGGCATGATTAAGAGCACAGGAAGGTCAATCCTGCCTCTACTACATAATGGCAATGGGGTGTAAAAGTCACTTTACCTCATGGAAAGGAGACACAAGACCTACCCTCATGATATTGAGATCATTAGACAAAATATACATGTAAAGTATTTGCAATAATACTCAGCACATTGCAGAATCCAAAGAGAGCTTTTATTAGTGCCCTTATGAGAAAACATTTAAGGTCAAATGATAGACTACAACAAAGAATCTATATCATGGGACTAGAGGCCTCCTCAAAGGAGAGAAGTGGTCCAAAGTAAAAAAATTCATTTCCTTTTCAGACTAAATTGCTGTTGAAATTTGCTAAGAATTATATCATTGTTTATGAGATCTGAACCCCGAGTAGTTGTTTTTCTGCCAGTTCAGGTGGTAGATAAACGGAGAACTTCAAAACAAGTAGATTAACAGATAGCCACATTGACTTTACCATCCATGTCATTCTTCTCTATGAAGGAAAATGTTTGGGAACAAAGGGTACACTTGGTTCCATGTTAAGACAACTGTACATATTCAGTTTATTTCCTAAATAAAGGACATGGTTGCTTTTGTTTAGTCATAGTGTCAAAGACAAATCCTTTGTTTTAAGGGTTGAATGGGCTATTTCCCTACATGTCTGATTACACGCCAAGCATCTCTAAGCATATTGACCATTTCATTATACTGAGTGCAATAATCCATATCAACAGCTTATCCTTGTTTTTAATTATAAAGTGCAGTTATTTAAAAAGTTAGGTATAAGCAACTTATCTGCTTCTAGTCCTTCAGACACTGGACAAGATCCAAAATTAGGCAGGATGCAGAACAGTTTCTTAAATTTAAGGATACCTGAGAGATTAAAAGCTCTCTTTATTTTTTTTCCTAAAAAAAGAAAGAAACTAAAAACATAACTACATTCCAATTTAAGACTCTAATTGAGCACTCTTGTATTTGTAAGATATTCCATTTTCCTTTAAGGACAATATTCTTATTGGTCACACAAACTATCTTATCATGTAAGGGTGAGGCTTCTTTAAACCATATACCTTTGTTGAAAAGCAAATGAGAAACTGTATCTCCATTATGTGCTTATAAAAGAAACAATCAAACACTCAGGCTGAAAAATGATACCTTCTTGACTAGATCCTGTCTAGACACAACTATGTCAGGCCTTTCTGTGTTTTATAAGGTAGTACTCCTCCTAATCTAAATCCAAAGGTCGGTGCAAACAAAAATGAAAAAACAAACAAAAGCAACCAAGGGCACTCATGATTAAAGAACAAATAAACTTGGTTAGGGAAGCAGAAGGTGTATGATTTAACACATCTCTTTGGAACCTGGGAGTGATCTCAGATGAGTGATCTAAACCCTGAGCCTTGCTCTCAATGAAAATGGGGAAATACCTGTATCTCCCAGAAAGGGCAGCAGTGAAACTTACATGAGATAATACATGTAAGTGTTTTGAACTATTCTGCCAATGTAATCAGTAGATACTTAATATAGGAATCATTGGTATAATCAGGACAGAATTTTGCAAGTATGAAATACTTAAGACTACACTTAATCTTCTCCTGTTCTCCCTTTTTCTCTATTCAAAGGCACTAAGGGAGATGAAGGGCATGGTATTCTCAGAGACTCTGCCTGTTCCAGGTGCTTCACATACATTATCTCAGTGAGTCATTATAACATCCACTTGGGGTAGGAGGTATTCTGTCCATTTTAATGATAAGGAAACTGAGGCTCAGAGAGAAAGAGGAGGAGAGTTGCTGAAAGTCACCTGACCAGGAAAAGGTAGAGGTAGCCTGGAACCAGATCTCCAACTTCTCAGCCCATACCTACTTATCTTACTACAAAAAGGTCAGGCGCACCCACATGTACACAACTGTTTGAGACAATTTGGGAATTTGATTGGGGGGAACTCACAGGCTTACACAACCTAAGCATAGTAGCTTCTTCACTTAATCCTCAAGAGTCCTGTGAGGTACTATCATTACTTGTATTTCATAAATGAAGTGAGTGAAGGCCATGGCATAAGCAATGTTAGAAGTCAAAAGCTAGTATGTCATGGGGTAGCGACTAAAACTGAAATCTGTTTGATGGCAAAGTCCATATTATTTCTTCTGTGCTGGGACACTTGCAAGTGAAAGCAATGATTTGTTTTAAGAGAAATCCTTCATTAAAATGCATGAAAACTTTTTACCTTTCAGTCCCTTAAGTTGTATAAGATTTTACTTCCTCTTAAAAAAAATGAGCTGCCTTGCGGTGGAATTTTTCTTGATGAATAAAAGTGATGAGATCTGGTTCTCTTTGAGCTTGGTGAAAAGAATGAGTAACTCAGCCCCGACATCCTGCAGGCTTATATCCCATGTATTAAGGCAGCCAACAAAGGGGAAATGTTCTATTTGATTTCAGCAGAATGTGGGATCCATGCTGCTTATTTGCAAGCTTCTTCTTGAAGCAGGTCTCTCGCACACAGAGAGGTCAGAGTGCTGGCGATCTGAATGCTCACGGCCTGAAAGGTGAACTTTAATATACCACATATTTCAACTAGAGAATTTTAAATCAATCCTACTCATGGCTTTGTGTTCCCAAGCAGCTCATAGATCTTTGTCTGAAAGCATTGGGTATAGCAATGAGCTCACAATGGTATCTCAATAAATGCCTCAGAACCAAAGAGTAAAGCAAGAGGTTCTCTGATTAACATTCTAACAAAGTGAGCAATACAGCCTAATCACTACCCTTTGGAACACCTTTAAGGATTCTGTAATATAAAAAGAGTACAATCCTAAGTATCATTTGCCATAAGTTTTTGAACTGGCATCTTTGGCAAGTAAATTGACTAAAGCCACCTTACAGAGATTTCCACAACCCACAAAATTTTAAAAACGGGATTTTGAGAAGATAACTCAAGAGGAAAATATGCAGATTAGTATAAACTCATAAAAACTATTCTTTTGTATCAGAATAAGCTACCAATTAGGGGTACAAAGAGGAAAAGAGCCAAAATGAGCTAAATATCTCAACTTTAATTGGCTTTTTAAAGTTCTAACCTCAATATATAACTCTTACTCCTTTGCAACTCTAAAGACTTTAAACTACAAATTATCACCCTGATTTTTTAAAATGCTATGCCTAAAGGTCTTAACTAAAAAGCATTATCTTGGTTCCAAATTTAATGCTTGTCAGAGGAAACAAAGCTAATTATACACAGTCTGCTTAAAAGGACGTCTTAACTACAAATCTGTTGTTTAAGTGGAAGAAATAAAGTTTTCCAAGTGTCGCTTTTCCAATTCTAAATTCCCTTTAGAATTTCTAGCAATTTTGGGTCCTCCTTCTTAAAGCACCACTAAAAATGATTGCATGTATGCACAGTCACACACACATCAGGGTGCACTGAGAGAACACAAATGTTCTTTAGTGTATAAACAAGAAACCCAGTCGTACACAAAGTGCAAGGATCCATAGAAAAGCAATGGTGCTTCTGAAGTACCACAGTTCATTCTAAGTGGCCAGATTTCAGTTTAATAGCATCTGATTTAGTTTATGTACGAGGGGTCTCCCCTGGTCTAGTACTCATCACCTGTTGCCTGGACAATAGCAATGGCCTGGTCCCTCTTTGCTACAGCTGCTCCACCAGCCCACAGCAGGAGATGATTTCTCAGTATGCAAGTTGCTTATGATGGTCCTCTCCTCAGAAGCTCCCCTTGGGTCTCCCTTGTTGGCAGAATTATGCCCCATTGTTATTCTGTGGCACTTATGGAGCTTGAAAAGACTAATAATGGATATCTCAGTCTCCTTCAAATCACACATTGCTGAGAAAATACAGGCAGTACTTTCTGATGAACAGTTGTGTTATATCAAACACAGAGATAACTCCAGCAGCCCCATTGCTGCCCTGGAGACATAGATTATGATTGGGTTGTTAAATGTGGGAGCCAAAGCTTACAGTTCATGGCTGGAAGTATTCCATCTGTATTTCATTAATTTACAAGAATCATCTATGGAGCTATTAAAAATTTGGATTCCCAGGTTCTGACTCCTCTCCCAAAGGTTCCTATTTGTTAAGTCTTGGAGAAGCGCCAGGAACCTGCAATTTAATCAGTCCCTGGTCACTCTGTTGCAACCCAAGCAGCGAGCCCACATTTGGAATCACCCAGAATTTATTCTCCTTGTTTTACAGTTGTGAAAACTGAGACCCCGAGTTGTAAAATATGTTGCCAAAGCTCATGTGGAAGTTGCTGGAAGCGTGAACTGGAACCCAGGTCTCCCTACTCCTGGTTCTCCCCTTCCTGTCAGGCTGTCTGTACCAGGGCAAAAGGGGGTTTCATGCCGCCATCTCTCTGCAGCTTCTTACAGCTCTTTACTGACTCCACGTAGACTCTGTCATTGCAAATCCACCTTTTTATGAGAACGAAATTTCACAGAAGAGCCCATCACAGGTCAATGCAGAAGGTCATTTCACAAAAGGCATTTTTCTGGCTCATCTAATTCACCAATGTGCGCTGCCTCATTTACACTGTCTGTACAGTGGGAATAGAACCAGCTTTCATTAAATGGTTGCTTAGCGTTATCAAAAGCATGGACCACGATTAAGAAATTCAGTCCCACCACCTGAACCACTCTGTGACAGATTTCCTGCAAACAGCAATGTGTGGGCGGGTGCATTTCTGTCACAGCATTAGCAACAAAGACAAAATGGAAAAATCAGATTGTCAGTTCATAATTTAGCATCCTCATGAGAAAAGTTTATACATGTTACATAAATGCCTCACAAGTTGACATTTATGTTTTGGGCCAGCTGAGATACAGTTACCTTAGCTTGAGCTGAAATGTATACTTGGAAATGAATTTGATCCACCTGGTATGAGATTCTTTTCTCTGCTGACCTTCTCGAAAAATAAAATAAAAAACTTGACGTCTTTGATAGATTCATTAATTCACTCTGGATGAAACTGGTCTTATGTGCTCAAACAGAAACTTCTTAAACACTCCTCTGCTTGACTTAACTAATTTTATGTAGCTCCATTTCTTCCATGGAATAGTGTGAGCACCAGGGGAATTGGATTCATGGCCTGTTTCACAATAAGAAAATGTGCTTAGTAGGGGAAAAAAATCTTTAAAGACATTGCCAGCACTGGATTATAAAATCATTGCTTCTTCTCACAAATAGGGCAACTTATTCAAGTAAGACTTAATTATTCACTCATCCATTCAACAAATATATATTGAACACTTACTATGGGTTAAAAACTGCTGGGCACTCAGACAAAACGATGAGCAAAAATGTATTTTCCTTTCTCAATAGACACATAGGGGCTTCCAAGGGGATATAAACATTAATCATAGAATCATACAGAAGAGAAATTCATAATACTAGGGGAGTGTAAATTGGGGTGGTAGCGGTGAAGTCAGACAAAGCTTCTGAGAGCCTCCAACACTCCTGCTGAGACCAAAGGATTTAGTAGTTTCTAATTACAGCAAGGAGGGAAACAAGGATGATTGAGGAACATACAGCTGGTTCTAAAGAAATACCCAGAGCTTCTCAGTCTATGGCTTCTGGAATCTAGCCTTGAGGCTTGCACCAACTACGTAGGACCTTGATCACATGGTAGTTGTGGTTCAGTGGACAAAGAACTTGATAAAACGAAGACCTGGGGAAGTTGCTTTAATTTCTGTGGTTCTGGGCCTCCACATCTGCAAAGTGAGGTTAACCAAGCCTGCTGCCTAAGGTATAAGAGGATTAAATGAGATCTAGTGCTGAGATTTATAAACTAAGAAGTATTACACAAAAATATAAAGGATTATAAAATTATAGTGACTGATTTTTTTTTACAATACAGACTATGCTCCAGCAAAAAAAAAAATTGGGTATCATTAAGATAACTCTGTGATCTGCTACCTGACCAACAGAGGACCTCAGCTGTAGCCCTAATATAGTCTGCTGAAGACCTAAGAGAAGGATGAGAGCCTCACTCAAAAGCCTGGCTTCAGCATTGCTCATCAGTGTCACAACTGCCCAGCGCTAACAGCCCACCCCCGAAAGGTCAGAGAGCTCTGGAGAACACATATTTTGCCTAATGCTACAGGGGTAGCCACAAGTATATTTGAAGTTCCTCACCCATAAAAGTCTTTGAACTAACTGGCAAAATTCTGCTGTTATTCTCACTCAGAATCTCTTCGTTCCAGGGTCTTCCCTAAGCCACTATAGGACCCAAAGGAACTTATATTCTGTAAGAAAGTTTTAACAAAGTTATAATGTGGTTAGGAAACAAATATCAAGGAAATTATTGACTAATGAGTGTAATTAGGGATTGAAATTTTCAAGAACTGTGGTAGGCAGAAGGTAGAAGAGAAGCAAGAAGCAAGTTGATGCATCCCAAGAGCAACATGTGGCTTGAGGATTTTCAAGGAAGGGGGATGGTCCTTCTGATCAAGAATTCAATAAAAGGAAATTAGCAAATTATGGCTTTAGTTTTATCAACTCAATGAGCTAGGGCAAATGAATCACTTGGTGAAAACAGATACTCAAAATGGCACAGAGAGTTAGAAATTCTTCTTTCTAGAAAAGACACATTTATGCCCTTGCTTATTTTCTCTGGGGGCCATATTACTGCTCTCAAGAGGGTTTTTTTTTTTTTTTGATTTTTTTTTTAAATTAAAGTGGTAAAGCTTAACTCCCATAAAAATTCCAGTCACAAGAGGAGTAGCCCTTCCCTTCATTTTTCCAGACACCATGCCTCTAGGAGGAACCGGAAACCAGCTGTCGATTAGACAGTCAGGGCAGCGCTTCTGTTGCTTGATATTCACCTTCCCCTCCCATGACCGGGGGCGGTGGGGGGCGGGGGGGAACTGTCCAGGGTCCCAGAGGAGTCAGAACAGTGGCCATTACTGAAGCATCCAAAGACATTTGGTAGGTGTCTCTGTTGATGAGTAAATGGAAGAAAGAAGCTTGGGTTCCCTTTCCTTAGCACAAACTTAAGTTGCATAATCAGACACAGTTTTATCCCAGACTGATTTCAAAGCAGTGGCTGACTCCAAGGCAAAGTCATTTTCATGTCTTTCAGTCCTGGGTTGAAGAACATCAAGATTCTTAGTGAATCAGTTTTTCCACAACACATGGCTGTGTGTGTGTGTGCATGCATGTATGTATATCTTATCTTAAGGATTCACCATCTTTGTTGGAGAGCCACTGTTTCTGATTGCATTCCATTATTCAGTTGTATATGATATGGTTTCTCATTATAGCCTAGGTCAATCTCCCAGCTCTTCATTGATTTCTAGAACTTATGTATAGCACCAGTATAATGAAGCAAGGACACTGTTGCACATGGGAAAATTTTGACTCTTCCAAATAATAGGAACAATATTTCTTCCTGTGAGCAAAGGAGCTTTAAGTGGTACTTCCTGACACTGTACTTGGCATAAATGCCCTATAACATTTCCCATATTATTTTTGTTCACTTCTTGTGTTATTTCCAGGAAATTACTCTGCAGTCCTGTCCAAGTTACTCAAGATAGAAAATTTGATGTATTCCTTATTTTGTCACTGTTCTCAATCCTTATTTCTAATTAGTTTATGATTCCTATCAAGTATATATTCAAAGGGACTCTCCTATCTATCTCTTTTCTCAATTATTTTATCTGATGCCTTAATTTGGACTCTTGATCTCTTTCTAAACTCTTGCAATGGCTTTCTAACAGGCACCTTTCTTATGATCTCTCACATTGGCAATCCATCCTTTACACTTGCCCTAGGTTTATCTCTGTAAAGCAGAGTTTTGATCATGGTACTACTTTAAAAACTATTTGACAAGTCTAAATGTCCATGTCCATGGTTTAAAGACAAAAATCATTTAAGGCTTTTATTGTCTGACTCCCACTCTCCTTTGTAATACATCTTTTATTTCATGCATCTTAGAGAAAAACAAAGAAGGTAATTTGCCATTTCCACGTACCCCACTTTTTCCCCACACTTTTGTGTTTGTCCCTGCCTTTAACCTAGGTTATCATTGCAAGTCCACCACCGTTTTATTACTGGCACGGGAAGTACATTCCCATCTTTCAAATTTCAACTCCAATGGCAACAACCTCTGTGAAACTTTCCCTGTATTCTCAGTTCTAATTAATTGCTGTTTCTTCTGATCTCATTTTTTCTTACATACATTTTGTACTTTATTATACCATGTTTTTGTTTAAACAAACTTTTTGTTTAAATAGATTCCAATTATGTTAATAGCATGATGGTAAACCAAGATGTCTTATATTTACTTATAAATTCTCTAAGAAAAGTATAGAGAATAATAAATGCTTAACTGTTTCTGAGGAATTAAGAAAATGGGGAAGAAACTAATAACTTGGTATATCACTTAGTAGGACATATAGTAAAACAATTAGATATTACAAAAATTTTTTAAAGATGTTGACAATTCTAATTTTAAAAATTTTAGAAAGTAAGAAAAATAATATTTTTACATCCTGAATAGTCTGTCTTAATTAGAGAAGTAACAACATTCATAATTTTTTTTAAATATTAGCAATTAAAATGATGATCTTGTTCAATATGATTTATTGCCTTACTTGCTAAGACCATACTGAAATGAAACCAATTTTTAAAATAAAGTTTAAACACACAAAGAGGCTTTGGTAGAAATTAATGAATTTTTGGAAGAATGAAATCATGGATATAGAGACATGACATCTATGAAGCAAGGCTAAGAGCTGTAAAGCTGAAAATACTTAACTAGAAAAATACA
Organism: Pteronotus mesoamericanus; assembly: GCF_021234165.1. NCBI lineage: Eukaryota > Metazoa > Chordata > Mammalia > Chiroptera > Mormoopidae > Pteronotus > Pteronotus mesoamericanus. Next base: position 7,190,889 of record NW_026555277.1, read on the forward strand.
GTAAGGAACTGCCATTCTATTTTTCAGAATCACAGAAAAATTTTCTTGGAAACACTAGGTGCAATGTCAAAAAGGAACAAGACATGAGACTGACAACAAGACAGGACTTGAAGGTTTATATAGTTAATTCTATCTACATACTACATGCAAAACTCCTGGAAGGCTGGGTGATGCTTCTAAATAAAGGAATAAAAAAGATTGGAAAGCTGGATACATTGAGTGGTCCTAATTTCTGACATTTAAAAGTCCCACAGCATCATGAAAATTTCCCATCTGAATCATGCTACAATAAAGTACATCAGTCAAAATCCCCATCCATGGGCAGAGTTGCCAGTGAGCTTTTTATTGTCACATTCTTAAAAATCAATAACTAAGGATCACCTGGCAATGGGAAAATAAGAAATGGAAAAAAAAAATGTCTATGTTAATGAGAAAAGCTTCCTCCTCTAAGGAAAACAAGGATAACTTAGGAGAAAAAGAACATTATAATTATTTGAGAAGGGGTCTCCTTTACTCATGAGAATAAGACAAAGATGCCTTTCTTCATCAATATTGTGGAAATTTATTTTGGAAGATCTAAGCAAAGAAATAAGTAAAGAAATAAAAATAAAACATTTTTTAAAAAGATGAATGAAGTGTAAAATTATTTATAGATTATAGCTTTTATAAATATAAAATAAAAGATTTAACAAAAAACCCTTTAAAACTAGAACACAAGTATTAAGGTGCCTAGGTATAAAATAAATGTACATACCAGTGGCCCTGTCTAGGTAGCTAAGTTGGTTACAGCATCATCCCTGTACTCCAAGGTTGTGGGGTAGATCTCCAGTCAGGGCACATAGAAGAAGCAATGAATGAATGCATAAATAAGTGGAACAACAAAAATGATGTCTCTCTCTCTCTCTCTCTCTCTCTCTCTCTCTCTCACTCACTCTCTCACACACACACACACCAATAAATAAAAAATTAACTTTTTTAAAAAGACTTTATTTATTTATTTTTAGAGAGAAGAGAAGGGAGGGAGAAAGAGAGGAAGAGAAACATCAATGTGGTGTGCTTCTCACATGCCTCTTACCGGGGACCTGGCCCACAACCTGGCATGTGCCCTGACTGAGAATCAAATTGGTGGCCCTTTGGTTCACAACCAGCACTCAATCCACTGAGCCATACCAGCTAGGGCTAAAAAATTACTGTTTAAAAAATAAAATAAATGAACATGCAAGAGCATTCATTAAGCACTTTCTATGTGCCAAACACTCTGCTACTAGTGTTATACACATTACTTATGCGAGAATATCCTACTTAAAAAACTTATTTGTAAGAAAGAAAACAATTGATAATAGCAAACAATAATATAAATAATAAGTGAACTTTAAAAACATGCAGATTCCTGGAGGGTGCAGTAGATAGGGTATACTGATACAACTTTCTTCATCAGTGAGGAAGGAGTCTGCAATGAGGACTAGAGTAGCACAAGTGCCTGAGACCTTATAGAAAGGGTTGCTCCAGCTCTAGGTCCAAATACCCCCAGGCTAATCCCATGCAATAAAGGAATGTGGATTTAACTATATTATTAGAGATACCAATACATTAACATCAGATCTCTCCAACCTATTGCTACCTCTCATAAAAACAAAGAAGTAAGGTGTTTGTATATAAGAAAAACCATTCCCTGGTAATACAAGTAAGTAGATGAAAACCAGAACTAAGTGGGACAGGTGAGTATCTCCAAGTAGCCACTGTAGAGCAATAACAGCAAGAAGCATCTTGAGTTATGGGTTTCCTCGGTGTGGCTGCTGTTTGTGGGTGACACTGGAGGGGTAGGGTCAAGTTTGTGTGTGGCTTGAGGTGAGTCAGCTTTGGTACAACTAGGGGGAAGACAGGAGTCTGCAGTTTACTAAGGAAGAGGTCCAGAGAGCCCTTCGGTATGCATCACAAGGAAGAAGAGGAAAGAGAAGACCCAAGTCCTTGTATTTGAAAATCAAGGATTCCTCATTCAGTTCATTTAGTGACAATATTAATGACTTCTTAATTAGGCTCCACAAAACTTTAGGGTCCAGAGGACTTTTGAGTTGCAATAAAGAAAATTAAGGAGGAAGGATGAGATAAAGCAGGGACCTCTTAGAAGATTGTCACAGGCACAGATTTAAGGGAAGGACAAGAATGATTAACAAACTTTGGTGGTAGTTGTTTTCCTCCCTCCATGAATCCAAAACTTGGTTCAGTCATACATATCAAGTCTTTGAATCAAGTCGGTAGATTTATGCAGTAAGTTCTCATATAACTGTTACTAACTTGCTCTAGACAGCTTGGCAGCTTTCTCCCTTTCAGAGCACTGTAATAAAGAAAGAGTAGTGGAGACTCTTTGACAGACCAAAAACTCAAGTAAGTGCTGGCATTTTTAGGCTGATGTCCAAGATAGCCTTGACTGCAGAAAAGGTGTTCTCTTAGTTTTATCCCAATAGTTTGTTTTAACACTTTCTGCCTCAGCTTTTATGCAAGCACAAAGGGAAAAAAATGAAACATGGAGGGAAGTATTCTTCAATTTTAAAAAGCCAACATTTTCTCTTTACACAAATAATGAAAAAGAGACTGTCTTGACAGAATACTCAGTAAAACCTATCTGCTGTGTTTGTTGTTTTTTTTTGTTTGTTTGTCTTTTAAGATTTCTCCACACGCAATCTGTTTCAAATCAAATCTAAACTTAGCAGCTAGCAAACTGTTTTACCTCAATAAATTCCCCTTTTATAATAGCTTAATGAGTATTGTTGAAATACATTGAGAATTTCTCATCATTTTCTTACATTACTTACCAATAGACTATTCTATTTTCAGGTTCTGTTGACAACTTATATTCATTCAGCTTAATAAGACATAAGCTGAAATATTATAATGTTGTTCTTTAGTTTTCCCATATTTTTGTCTTCTGTAATATAATAATTTTAACCTCAAGTCTATAAGATGGATCACTCTAAAGCTAACCAGAATGGTTTACAAATAGTCTCTTAAATAATCAACCTGGATTGTGTGATCTCTCTGGCAAGGCAGAAAAAGCTTTATCAAGACGAAGGGCTGGGGCAGACCACACTGTTCTACCTTGTTGTCTAGAGATGTGTTCATTAGCCACAAATTCATGGACTTACAGAATATACAGCTAGGCCAGTCCTTAGAGAATCTATACCCTTCATTTTACAAAAGATGAGCTTACTACCTAGAAAGAAAAAGTGATTTTTCCAAAACTCATGGTGAAGTTAGAAAAAGAGCCAGAATAAAAACCCCAGTACTTGGAAGGAAATGCTTGTGGCAAATATAACTGACAAAGTATTTATATCTATCATATAGAAAGAACACTAAGAAATCAGTAAGAAAATGAAACAAGTGAATTAAAAATGAGAACAAGACATTTTAATAGGCTGAAATGTTCCTACCTATAGACATTTAGTTAGGGAGGCTTAAGCTATTATGGTCCTGTTGTCCTCACAAAACCAGAGGTCAGGAAGGAAACTGTCCAGGTGGGCACAGCCACTGGAGAAAATCACCAAGGATTCAGCTTCCTTCCTGTTATAATTTTTCCTTGCATGTCAGGTTCCTTCTACTACTATAGGTATCTAGTCTGTGTCCCAGAAAAAAAAATAAGGAAATTTCAGGGACAAAAAGTAAAAGACATAACTTTTAAAGCATTTATCTAAAAGTCCTAGTGCCTTCCACTCATTTCCCATTGGCCAGCCTTGGCTCATGTAACCACCTGTAGCCTCATGGGAAAATAGGAAATAAGTTTAAATGGCTACACTGAGATCTCAGATAAAATCAAAATCTGTTGGTAAAGAGGTGAGTGAGAGATAGGAAGGAGAAATGATTGACAGGGCCCACCGAAGAAAAATTGAAGCAATACACAGAAGAGGAAACTTAATGATCAATACACATAAGAAAATTTTCCCAGTCTCACTAGTAATCAGCATAAATAAATAAATAAAATAAGAGGACAATATTTCACACTCAATCAGAATGATAATGTTATTTGTTCCCAAAATGAGGGTAAAGGAGAACTTTCTTTTACTGAAAATCAAGGCATACATTTATACTGTGTTTTGGAACTTGCTGTACACTGTTAATTTGGAGTACAATTTAAAAATATCTCATACGTCTTTCATTAATCAAAAACATGGCACTTCTAGGTACATTCTTAGAGAAATTTTGCGTGCTCAAAGAGACATACATGTGTTTGCAGCACTGACTGCATTAGATAAATACTGGCAGGAACTAAGTTCCCTTCAGAAGTGCATAGATAACTGAACTGATTGATATATTAAGGCAATGAATAATTTAAATGGTCAATTTATGTGTCAGCCTGGACTGAATCTTGGGCTTATACTCCATAGCTCTCTTAACTCGGGCTTTTGCATCTCTAGGCACTATTCAGTTGTACCCCAAGTCTATTAATGTCTAGAAAAATCTCTTTGGCCTCTCTATCAATTTTCACAAACATCTTTCTCTTACAAGGACTTTTTAGGGCATACAGAATTTGCTGAAGATTTTTAGGAGATACAAAGGAGTCAAATTAGAAGTCTTTGGCTTAATCCCATTTTATATGCTCTTCTCATCATTCTGTCTGTTTCTTCACAGTCTCCTGCATTGCTCTACTCCAAGCTCCAAATTCTTTGGTGCCTGTATGCAAGCCTTCTTTGGCTCTATGCAAATCTTCACTGCTCTTTCCTTTATCCATCCCCCAACACACAAAGACCCAGTGCCTTTTAAGACCCATGTCAGCTGGATTGTTTAGCAGCAACTCCAAGTCTTCAACAAAGTAGTTTACCAAGCAAAACAGCTCAGAAAAATTCTGATGTCAGGAGCTCATAATTGAAGGATATACGTGCCATCTCATTACTAATCAACATTACTTTTATTGAAATCAATCCCTCCTCAACTCTCATGAAGATTATTATTAAACTGGTGCTGTACCAAACAATCAATGACATCTTAGCGCCCAGAAAAATATAACAAATTAAAAATTCAGTCAAATAACTGATTTCTGAGAGTGGAAAAGAGAAGTGACAAAAAAATTTTGATACTTTCATAGTAAATGAAAACTGTGGTCTGAAGCTATCCTTATGAAGGCCCATCCTTAGCTATTTTTATAGGTAGGAATAGTAAAACTATGAAAAAAAGTGTTCAAGACAAATAACGTAACTCAGCTATAAGTGCTTGCCTTTGCTATAGAAGAGATATTTAAGACATCTAAGTAGTAATGAATAATCCTCTCTCGTAGTCATAGATATATTTACTTAAAACACATATTTTGCAAGCAGAATAGCATGTAACAACCATATGGCTAATAATTTACACAATCTGTAAATCATAGCTGAACTGGACATTTATTTTCTTATAAAGAAATATGGCAATTTATGTAATGATTGAGAAGAATTATGTGTTACAGAGAAGGGAGCTTTACATTTTGATTATGTAGGTAAGGAATGAAATTAAAGTGGTCCATACTGATTTATGGCTAAGCATCCTATGACGATGTAGACAGATTTAGGTAATCTATGTTTGCTTATTTATACACAAGGGTTTTGAAAGCACCATCACCAGCCCTAACATACATATACAATTGACTCGTTTATTTCAAATCTATCTCAAATTGGTGGAAATCATAGGTATGAGTAATTTTAAATTCTAAAATATGACTCTTGTCCTCAGATTTTCAATCTGAGTTTAAATGTCTCAAATGGCATATAAACACTCCATGTTATCCAGCAGATACCGACACTGCTTCTTTCCTGAAGCTTTCTCTGGTGTTCACCTGCCTGCAGTCATGCCTACCAATGGTGACCACGACGCAGGGAGCATGGCAGAAGGAGGAGCACAGACTCATTGCGACTGCATAATTTTCAGGACTCCCTTAATGATCCTGAGTGAAGCCTGTACTTTGTCCCATTGATTACAAAGATGTAAAAAATGGGACTGGATGGAGCGTGGTGAAGATGGGAGGATTATAATACTATAAATAGGTAAGGCCTTCACAAATGTGACCATGTAAATCTAAGTAACCTGGACATAATAACATTTATAAATCTCTTCTGTAAGCCTAATAACCTATCCAGTCATCTCATAATGGTTGGGTGTCAACATTATACGAACTTAAAATAAGGATGAAAATTTCTTTTTGTGATGGGATAGACTTAATCACATATTTTCAATTTGTATATTACCTAATTATAAAAGTAACAGAACATAACATGCAGTAATAAGTAACTACTCATCTAGCTAGTTTAAATTAATGTAAAATATAAAGATGTATGGAATGCTAGAAATTTATAATATGACCCATAATCTAGGACAATGATGTCAATAGAATGTCCACAATGATAGAAATACTCCATGTCTGTGCTTTTTAGTATGATAGACAATAGAGAAATGTGGCTATTGAGCAATTGAAATGTAGCTAGTGTGACCAAAGAACTGAATTTTTAAATGTATTTAATCTTAAATAATTTAAGAGTTGTATGTGGTTTGTGGTTACCACACTTGACCATGAAGACCTAGGCTACAAATATTTTCTATAGTTGAGCACTAAACTTAGGTCTGAGTAAGGGAAAAGAAAGATGCTCTGAGCAAAATGAGCTGGTGAAAGAGAGCACCCTTGTTTTCCAGGAGAAGCAGCCTCTTATTAATTCCCAACATCTAACAGGAATATATTTCAAAGTCCTTATCCATACAGTGAATAATTTCTTGATGCGATGGTTTTATTGAGGACACAGCAATGTTATTCATGTTGTCATTTTTTATGTAGACTAGTACTAATCATTGCTATAGAAATAACACTAAACCATGATTCAGAAATGACACCTTCATGGGAAATGAAAATACGAGGTTTGGTAACCTTGCTTGTTATAGGAATGAACCTGAGAAAATCTAGAGGAATAGGTAGAGAACATGTGCCTTTGTCTCTCTCTCTCTCTCTCTTTTCTCTCTCATGCACACACACACACACACACACTCATGCATACCAGCATCTCTGAACCAATAAACAAAAAGCTGTATTTAGTACTGCTTTCCATAAATACAAGAGCATAGTTATTAAAATTATATTTTTGATTAAAAATCTCAAGCAAAATGTTTATTATGAAATTTTAAGTGGAGAAAGAAGAGCATAAACTGTATATGGTAAAATCTGTATTTTGTGAAAATTAAGATATATGTAATAGCAATGTTATATGTTATACATAAAATTAGACTGGAAGCAAGTACATCAGTTGGTTAAAATCAGTTCTTTCTTACTGTGAAAGAAAGTGGTAGGGTCATAACGGATGCTGTTCTTTACTGTATTTTTAATATTTTTAAATACTCTAAATTAAATATTTAAAATATTATCAATAAAAATAAATGAATACAATAATTAAACAAAAAAAATGTTTGCTTTTTCCTAGCTACAATTTTATACAACTAACATGGAACTTATACATGATGATGTAATTTGAGTTATATCAGAATTCTTTGATTAACTAAGGACAAGATTTAATAGCAATGGCACAAGCGTGGATGTCCTGACTGTTTACATGCCACCAGGAACATCATCCTTCTTAAATTTAAGGCTGTGAGATGGGTTCCCTGTGGCTTCCAGTTCCTCAAGGCTCTGTATTACACTTACTCTTTCAATGAGACAGAAAAGATAAATGAGAATAATCTGTATCTCATGCGTTGTTGAGATAGAGATTAAATGAGATGAATCAAGTAAAGCATATAGTATGGTGATTAGCACATATGGAGGCTCAACAGATATTAATCATTCCTTCCTCCTTGCTTTTCAGTAGTGATGGGAAAGTTTTCCATAGAAACGTGGAAACATACTTACAAACATTTGATTTGCTGCAGAAAGCAAATATTCCTAAGAACATTATGAGGAATTGCCTCTCTTCAAACATTTATGACAACTCTTTCACTATGGCCTACCTCTCCACGTCTTACTTAGAATAAAAATAGTTCTGGGCTCCACTGACTGTTACCCATAGAAAGAGTCCACATCTAATAGTTTGACCCAAAACAATAGTTTAGCTGCTTCTTGGAACCACGTGGCAGCTTGTCATGTGGAGACACCTGCTTCTCTGATGAAGTAGAGAAATATCACGGGACATTCCTTCCAAGAAAGTCTCTGTTGTCTTGGACCGAAAGGCTTGTATTAACTTTAAAAATAAGTAAACTATTTCCTAAATTTAAACAGGATAGAAAAATAAAGATCTCAAATAGGCAGACTTTAAACACTGATTTAATTCTTTTACTTTGCAAAATATGCAGAATTTATAATGAAATTTATCTAAATCTCTTGCATAGATCCAAACTGTTTACACAGAATCTGAAGAACAGGTAATTGGAAGTTAAGAAGAAACAGGCAGCAGCAGAAAACAGAGGAGAAAAAGAGAATAGATAAAAAGGCAACCTGCAAGTTGCTGTTTCTGTGTGCAATATATCACATCTCCCTAATGAAAGCTTGAAAGCAAGGATCGCTGATTTAATTGTGGGAGAGAGCAAGAGACGCTGCTCTTGTCAGAAGAGTTTGAGAAACGCACTCCATTAAAGATGTGTAGACCCTCTGTTCTCTGCAATTGTGACCAGCTGCAAAATGCAAACTTGTTCTTCACAGCAGGAATAAATTCATTATGGAACCATATGTATGCAGGAGAATAACCCACTTGATTTTCTGTCATTTTATTTTAAACATATCGGTGGATATGTCAGAAACAATCACATTTAAAAAGGATGCAAAGTGATTACCAATTTTAAAATGTAAAATTCTTTTAAAAATAAAATATGATACAACAGATACATAGTATTATGCTTTTAATGAGTTCTAGCTCTGTTATAAAATATATTTCATAATCCAAATGACCACTCACAAATGATATGTTGACTTGTATCACAACTTAAGCTCTTTCTATGCTAAGCAAAATATCCTGTAAATGTAATATCTTATATGTCCTATAAAAAGTGGAAAGAATCTGTCTAGTAGACATGGCTGAAGCTGTTCACCACATGTTTCTCGTCGTCCAACAAAGCTCCCCTTTTAAAATGAGGCATCAACTTATGGCCAACAAAATTTGAGCATGGTCTATGCATGTTGTTTCCAGGTCGATGTTTTAAGAGCCAGCTCATGCTTTGATACCCTCCCTCTTTCCCTGTGCTGTGGCTCTCAGTGTTGCTCCAGACAGGGAAGAATCTGTCAGTCAGGGTCCTAGAATAATAACAACACAGGATCAAGCCCTCAGCTAACCCACAAAGGTGATGTAGTGTGAATGAGAAGTAAGTCGTGTTTTAAACCAGAGACTTACTGAGGTTTAGCCTAGCCATCCTGATTAATGCTTACAATATAATTTATTTTTAACTTTACATATGGTTGTCTTTATATCACATGGAGTCAACAAATATCTATTGATTCAATCACTTGTTAACGGAATATCATTGAGCACTACTCTCTGGGAGACTTTGGGGAGACCACCAAAAACAAATTCTCATTCCTCTTGACCTTTAGAAGGTCATTTCAGATTATAAAATGACCTGTAATAAAACAAGGGAAAATAAAGGAAAATGACTGGGAATGAGATGGAAGATTTAGGATCAGAGGTGGTTTTTAAGCTCAGGTTTGAATAACCAGAAGGAGCCCATCACAGAACTAATCATGGAAGGCATAATCCAAGTGAAGAAAAGAATGTGTACAAAGGCAGCAAGTTTGACTTGCACATGGGACAGGAAGAAAACCTGTGTGATTTTAGTGGAGTCAGGGAGGCAAGAGTTGAGATTGGGAAAATAAGCAAGGATCGGTGCCACCCCTAATATTTGTGGGTCTAGGGAATGACCACAACTGGAGATCTTTGGCCCCAACCAGCCCTCCCTTATTTTTAATCTCAGTCCACGAGGTACCTCATCATATATGTGGGGATACCCCAGAGTGCATGTGCACAGCCCTCTCCTAAATATTTAAACCTTGACACCAGTCAGGGTATATTCACAGTGAATAGTCCCCTAGGAGTATTCACAGTGGTAGCTTACTATTCCCTCAAACAACAAACCAGAGAATAAACCTGTTTAGGCCCGGGAAGTGGGCTCTGGGTCATTGAGACAAATGATTCTAGGATCATGACTTAAAATAGGAGAGAAACGAGGATGCCTGGGCTCAGGATAGCCATGTCTCCTTGACCCTGAAGGCCTCTTTCCCAGTGGTGGAAGCTATGACTAGGGAAAGGCTAGAATGAGCACTGTATGTCAGATCCATGGTGATACTGGCAAGGGCCCTACTAGGTCAGGTACTCTACGCCTTGGTAAAAATGTCCAAGAACTTGTTATGCACAGATAACAAATAATGCACTTGGCTCTGAGAAGAAGCTGACACATCATTTCTCCCTAAACAAGATACTTCATTTGCTGAAATTCACCCACTTGTGATAGTTAGGCCAAGCTGGGGAAAGCTGCCAATAACCTCTTCTCTTTGGTATAAAGAAATGGTACATTTAGAATTGTGGGAAGATGTGCATATCATGAAAATGGTTCAGAGAAAAAAAGTTTGTCAAGTGTGGCAAATCCTTCTCACTAAGACATCAAGGGATTATGAATTCAAATGTTATTAGGTCTGGGAAGATAACATGCATGAGTGGAATAGGAGAGTTAAGACCATGATGAACAGGAGAGTGTGTGCCATTTGAAGGTGTAACTTCCACTCAGTTCTAGGTGCTTGAACCTGTGGCCAGGCAGTCTACATTTTTTTCAAGAGTAGGGGAGTAAATAAAAATAATTTTAAACTTGGGGCTGCATATATGGCTATAGAGCATATTGTAACTGTAGGTAGCTGATTTGTAACTTTTGCAAAAGATTAAAATCTAGATGAGGGAATATTCAGGCATGAGCTGAGTGACTAAACTAGATTTTACTGTTTCTTTCAAGGGTGAGATTCAAAAAAAATCTACATTTATGTGCCTTATTATTCCTTTTTTTAAAAAAATGTATTTTAATTTATTTTTTCAAATACATTTGTCTCTGCCTCCCCCCCAACACCACTTTCCCTTGCCCCCTCCCTCCTTCCTTCCCTCAGCTCTTCCCCTTTGGTTTTGTCCATGAGTCCTTGCTATATGTTCCTTGACTTTCCCCTTTGCTTCCTTTTCCCCCCCCCCCCCTTCCCTCTTGTCTCTGTTGATTTCTTTTTGCTTAACTTTTCAATGCATTTTCTGACTATCTTTCTAATAGTCAGGGCCTCTGTAAATCTGGGTTTTCTTCCTCAGCCATCACTATCTGTCCTGGAAGTCTCTGCTAAATGGACTAAATTTATCAACAGGGCAAAATAAATTTATATGAACTTAGATATTTTCTTGTCCCCAAAACCCATTGCCAGATGACAAAGTTTATAATTTGGATTAAGAAATCATCGTTAAGGGGAAAAATGTGGATTTAGATCCACACTAAGGTATAAGGGCTTTGCCCAAGAACACATAACCAAAGAGAAAAATAAAAGAGAGCTTAGGAGACCTGAATGTTAATGCATATAATGATAAATATTGCATGTTTCTATCATGCTTTCTAAATTTCAAAGCATGTTCACATGTTTTTTATTTTACCTCAGTTGGTCCTCAAATCTTTATCACCTGGTCATGAGATTTTAATATTCTCTCTGCAAAAATATCTTCAATCTTGTTTACAAAACTTAAGATCAGAAATTGTATAGCTTATTATTTTTCTTATTATTTAATGTATACTGTCATATATGAATATAGTATAGCATGAAGACGGTTATAGACTGTATTATATCCCCCCAAAATGCATATGTACAAATCCCCATCCCCATGTAAATAAATTTAAAAACAGGGCCTTTAAGGAAGTAACTGAGATTAAATAAAATCATAAGTATGGAGCCTTAATCCAAAATGATTTGTGTCCTTATAATAAGAGAGAGATCAGGGATATGCATGTATGGAGGTAAGGTCATGTGAGGATACAGCAAGAAGGCTGCAAGCCAAGGAGAGAGGCCTCAAGAGAAATCAAATGTGCTGAAACCTTGATCTCGGACTTTCAGTTTCCAGAACTGTGAGAAGCAGCATTATGTTGTCTAGCTCGCTAAGTCTATGGTATATTATTATGACAGTCCTAGAAGACTACTATATAGACAGTGAGTGCTACCTTGATTTCCTTGTTTTTTCATGTCTCTGAGTTCAGCCTGTTTGTAGGGTATAGGTTCATTCCATGTTTATTGAGAACTCATTATTCAATTGAATTAGCTATATAGTGACTTAAATTAACTATTAGGATGGCCTGAAACACTAGAACGGTTATTTCTCAATTTAGTGACCTATGAATCGTAGTCATACCTACAAATAACCAACCTTATCTTCTTATTCTGAAACACAGTCAAATCGTTTTAAATTCCATTAACAGTTAAATCAAGCAGATCCTATATCCATCCAATTAAATGATAGGAAATCAACAAAATCTATCTCAAAAGGTCTGTGCATATGAGAATTATTAATCATATTCTATGGAACTTCACAGTAAATCCTATTATAGCTTCATAAACAGAAATTGTAAAATATACTTTATTAGCTACTTTTTCTGCAAGTTTTTTATCATAGTTCTTCTGTGAAAACACTAAAATCATAATGAGTTCTCCACATAGTTCCTAATGTGCTCATCATAATACAATGAACAATTGAGGTCTTAGAAACCTGAATGCATAAGACACAGCAAGTTCATAGAGAAATTCATTGTTTAAAGAAGTAATTTGTGAAAGCATTATGGCATATATGGAAGATTTAAAGTAAAAATGAGAACAAAAGTTTCACAGATGTCACTTGAAGTCAGCATAATATGAAAAGGGATCCTAAAGTTATACCAGAATGAGTAATAAGGGAAGAATGTTTTGGTGCTCTTGGTTCTTGCTTTGCCAAAGGAGAGGATATCCTATTTGACCTTCCACTATAAATACTTGCAAAATTAGACAAAAATATATGGAGCAATTGTTTTTCTGCATTGAAAAACAGAGAGTGCAGGTCTGAAAACTTTGAGAGGAAATATCCACAGAAAGTGAGTGTAATATTCATTAGAAATTTCTGCCTTGGATGATACTTCAAACCTGGCTACAACGAAGAGAAGCTAAACAGGTAGCAGTGGTCTACCTGCTCAGAGGAAGCTAAAACTACATTTTCAAGGTTATGAAAGTCAGTATTCATGGAGTAGCATATCAAAGAGAAAAATACTGTGTTGCGAGAAAGTTCTAGTTATCCTAGGTTTTCTTTCCCTTCTACCTTTAGTCAAATACTAACGTATTAACAGTGCAAGAAAATCTGAAAGAGCTGCTGAGAGCTGTGAGCTGAAGGGGCATTTTAGTACAGATGGGGTACAGGGAAATATTTGAGTTCCACCCAGCCAGAGTAAAGCAAACTTATTAAGATAATGGTCATTGAGGTGAACACTAGAAAAAGCATGCTTCAGGAGTAAAATCCATGTCCTAGTGTAAGGGCTCCCTTAGACCCAACTTAACAAAACCTGAATATAAGTCTTCATTGGATCAAGTTGATTAAACACTAAATTAACTGTCTAACAAAATAAAAACTTACAAGTTTTATTAAAACTCACCCATAAGTGGAACCTCTTCAACAAAACAAACAAGCAAGAAAAATATAAGCAGCAACATTAAAAGAAAAAACAAACTGGCAGTAACCAGAGGGGCAGAGGGAGGAGGGTAATGGGGAAAAGAAGGGGAAGGGTCAAGTCAAAGAACATGTATAAAGGACCCATGGACAAAGCCAAAGTGGGGAAGGATTGAGGGTGGGGCAGGAGAAAGTGGTGGCGGGAAAATGAAGACAATTGTACTTGAATAATAAAAAATAAATGAAAAGAAATTTTAAAAATGTGAAGTAGGCAAACATTTCTTAGGGCACAGAAAATACCATCTGAAAAAAATTATAAATAGAATTTAAAAAATTTTTCTTTTAATTATCAAAAGTCACCATATGTGGGTTGTCATTAGAGGAGGATGTTGTGTGTGTTTGCAGTGGAGACAGGGGTTATATGATAACTCAACATTCAATTTTGCTATACACACTGTCCTAAAAATTTACTTTTATTAATTTTTTGAAGGAGCACCATAAAGAAAATGACTAATCAAGTCACAACCTAGGAGAAAATATTTATATTTTATGCATAGAATATTACACATAATGTTTATATATACACAGATATACAACAAAGGACTTATGCCAATGGTATATAAAGAACTCTTACAACTCAATAATAAATAGACCCCCAATATTGCCCAAATACTTAAACAGACACTTCACAAAGGAAAATATACAGATGGCAGTAAGCACATAAAATGCTAATCATCACCATTAGTCACAAGAGAAAACACACACACATACACACGCACAATAAGGCATGACTTCCATTAAAATGGCTATAAATAAAAAGACTGACAATACCAAATATTGGCAAGGATACAGAGCAACTTTACTTTGTTGTTGGAGGTATATATATAGAATGTTCCAATATCTTTGGACAGCCGTTTGGCTATTTTTTTCATGAAGTTAAAGACACTTTTACCCTGTGGACATTACTTATCATAGGAGTCAGAGACAACATCTGGCACATAACATACACATGACAAAGCTTCTACCCCTCAATATTTACCAAGGAGTAATGGAAAGGTACATTCAATCAAAGACTTGTATAAGAATACAGATAGGATTTTAAATCATAATATGCAAAAGTAGAAAGAACTCACACATTCACATCAAAAGTAAATTTGATGAACAAATTGTGCTGTAGTCATACGATGGGAAGTGACCAGTGGCGTGCAGGGCTCACTGGAAGGCTCATGCGGGTCACCGGAACTGACTACTGAATTTTCAGGAATATTTCAAAATGACTAACAACACATTAGTCGCTGAAAACTTGCTACTTTTGGAGTATTTACATGAGGAAAATTGGCAACCCCTACTCTTCAGAGTGTTTTATTTCACTCTATTTTTTGAGAGCCAGTTATTGAACACTTATTAGCTCATCACTGAATATAATTTAATAATAAAAAGGAACAGCTACCATTGAATCTCAAAAGCACTGTGTCTAGAAAAGAAAAATGGACACAAAAGATCACAAATTTTATTCATTCTTTGATCCATATAAGAAGTTCCAGAGTAGGAAAAATTAACATATGGGCATGAAGACCAGAACAGGGGCCATCTTTGGAGCAGGTACAGGAGCTTTTCAGGATGACGGAACTGTGCTATTCTCAACGTCGACATAAGTGTCACAGACGTGCCTTTTGTCAAAATGCATTGCTTACCTTCCTCTCCATTTTGCTGTGAACCTAAAATTGCTGTACAATAAGACTGTCTAAAAAAAAGACATGTACAGTACACTTAATATCTATGCATTTTAGCATATGCAAATTATCTCAATAAAAATATAATGCAAATAAAGCATATGTTGGAACTCTTACTAAAACATAAATAAGACAGAGAAATAATATAGCTGGCTGAATAGAGCAACAAAATGCAGTGATTTACTTCTGAAGTAGCAATCTGCCACTACTTCTATTACTGCTGCTACTACGATAACTCAGCTATATTCGACAGGGTAAATCACCTCTGAATCACTTTGGCACAGAGTTCCTCAAATTAATTACTAATTTATGACCAATGTGCCAGCTGATCTACATGACCTCCTTCTCAATGCATTAACATGTTTTTGGATAGAGGTACTTTTATCCTTTGTTTTTCACAATACTTACTGTCTTTTAGCCTGAAACTTGACATATTATATAATGTGCATGTTGTAGTTTAACTCCAAAGATATGTGAAAGGAGAAAAAAATGCTGTGTTTTTGCCACTTTGTTTTTTTCCTAATTGTTTGGAATATCTCTCACTGAAAATCATATCAAAGCAAAGTCTTTTTCTCCTGTGTCACAGCACAGTTCATACCTCAACCTAGCATTTCTTTTATTTCACTGTTTTATGGATACCTTATAACTTATTTTATATCTTCATGAAATCAGTTGCACCTTTAGGGCAAGAACTATGCCTTGTTCATATTTGTGTCTCCAAGTATACACATGATATACGGGTTTTATACGATTCAGGGGCCACTCAGTGTCTGATAAATTGATTTGATTTCTTTCCAGAATCGTTTTCTATTACATCAGTAACATTCCTGCATAGCAGAGCCTTTAGTCATCACTTTATGTGGTATCAACTCATGCAACTTATCAAATAAATCATAAATTTCTATTTCTTCCCAAATGTATTCTACTAAACTTCTACTGTTCTTGGTACTCAAGGACAACAAAAACAACAACAACAACAACAACAACAAATAGACTATAGTCTCAGAGAAAGCAGGGAAGGGAGAGAAGTAGCAATTGACTAACTTTAGTCGAAAAGATGCTATGTGTGAAATATTATATTCTTTGCCATTATCTTCATTTTCACAGCAAGCCTGTTGTAAGTCTAATTTAAGTATAGAGAAAACTGAATTTCAGATAGAGAGTCCTCTGCTCAAGGTCACAAAGCTGTTAAGTGTCGAAACCAACTCTAACTCTAAACACATATTCTTTTCATTAAAAGAAAGAACTTTACAGATAGGTACAGATAAAAATCAATGCCACTAATCACATTTACGCAACCAATGTTACAGGGGTCAGTAGGAAGACAAACATTTGTTAAGTTCCTATATAAAATTATTTAAAGTCATTTTTGAACTTATGTTAAAGGAGAAAAATAAAAATGAGATTAATAATACAAAAATACTAATAATACAAAATAAAAACTTTGCACACATAAAATCATTAATGGAAAGGAGAAAATTAAGTAAAGAAAAATAAATACTTCCTGAATGAGGTAAAATTTCAGAAGCAAATTGAATAAATACCTCAATAAAAATTCCTCTATGAATACTTATGATCCTAGTTAAATGTAATTGGTATACTTAAATGATATATTTTATCACACTTTTGCTTCTTTTCTTAGAAAATAATTAACTATTTGCTTTTATTTTATATATGCATAACCATCTTTATTTTTGGACAAATATTGAGCCATCTGGAAGCTATCACATGTTAGAAAAAAATTATTAAATTACACTTGATATTATTGATGACTTCATTTATTTCTACAGTCTATCTGAGAACAGAAGAGTTTGCTGTATTTATAAATGTCTTGGCTTGACAATTTGTATTCTATGTATGTTCCAAACTACGAGGAAATGATGTTTGTACCCTTGACTAACTGCAGACACCATTAAAAATTCTCCTTTGTTTATATTCAATGTCAGTCACTATGGTTCAGAAAAGGTATCCCTATATTTAAGTTTGAAATACTCTGCATCTTTTTCTTTTAGCAACTTATCACTTACATTGGAAAGAAAAGGAAAAAAATATTGTATTTGGTTTGCCCTTGAGCTCATTTCAATTTCCCTCTCCATATGTTATGCAATATTTTGCAGCAAACACTGTATCTGCATTACAAATTAGGTAAGGTGGGAAAAATCTAAACTCTATCATCCTCAAATACAGATGCTTGTTCTTTATCAACATATCTAGTTTTACTTAATATGCACTGAATTGCTTTCTAATAAGACAATTATAATCATCATTTCCCTGGTCACTCTGTCACTGCCAGGTGATGTCATTGAGGGAAGGGAATTGTATACAAAAACAAGTCGTTTGCAAACTGTATATGTTAATCTATTATGTCAGCACTATGCCCTATACCAGACTTCCAGGTGATCTTCCAGTTGGCCCCTTTGTTAAAAGAGCAGGAAAAGCTGTCCTGTGCAGCTATGACATTTCTCCATATCTTAGCTCTACTTCCAAGGGAGTTCAGTCCACATCTCACTCCAACATGAAACCAAGGGCTTTGCTGGCCATTCCAGCCTGTGCTGAGAAGCTGCAGTTGGATTAGTCTACAGAGACATCCTCTTTAACTTTGGAAAAGCAGCACTATCTTCTTACAGCCTCCTCAGATGCAAACACAGGTACACACAAAGTATTACATCAGCATAGCCATTTATATCTTCAGCTTTATAATTTTTTTCTTGAAGCACAAGTAAAGGTACTTAACAACTATAATATTCCTCTTATATTACTTTTCCTAATTCTGAGAAGAAGAGACTGGCTTATAGAGGCCAAGCTTCTGTCAAAGGTTTCTCAATGGCTTAAAAGACAAAGCTGATAATGAAAAAATAAACTAACCCCATGGTGCAGCAATTCTCTATTTTTTTTTTTTACTTAGTTACTATTATTAGTAAGGTGAATACATATACAAAAATATAATCACAAGATAAAATTATGTTGGTGTTAGTTTCTTCAGAAAAGAAAAGTTCATTACTTTGAAAGCTAATATAACTGATGGGTGCCAAGTTTGGCAAACAAAAATACAGGATGACCAGTTAGTTTTGAATTTCAGATAAACAAGGAATACTTTTTTAGCATATTTTTCAAATATTGCACAAATATACTGACACCTATTCACACTGGAATTAAATTGGAGCTCCAGTTTTAAGAGGGCAGAATTCAGAAGCAGTGTCTAGGAGCAAATGTTGGAATAAATTCCTTGACCCGAGGAAAGCTTTTATAGAGCACTGGTACCTATAATTTTGGCAAGGATATGGCAGCTAGGTCAACCAGTGCAGTTTAGAGAGGGCCGCATCCTAGTATCAAGAAAATGCTGAATCTGTGTTGCTCTCTGGCAAAACACTGGGTGCCCTACTATATTCTCGGGTTGATTTTAAGCAACTTATTGATTTAAAAGAACATAAGCTATGATGTAGGGAAAGATGGGGGACATTTCTTTAATTCTACAGCTCTATTCATGTCCTTCAGCAGCTAAAAAGACCCATGTGTGACACCAGTGAGAACCTCAGTGTAACAGAGAGGAAACCCTCAAGGCACAAGCTATGGTTAGCTACCTTATCCAAAGTTCCCTAACTGCTAAACATGTCTTCAGGGCTGGCTAATAGGGCAATTTAGAAAAATGAAGAACAAAACTAGGTAATATTCAGCCTTCATGAGTTAGAAATGAGGGGCTATGACAGTAGTGTGCACCTTGAGAGACATAAATGAGTGTGCATGTCACTTTCATACACTCCCAGATCACTACCACAGAGTATGATGCTCAGTGTCTGCAGATGCACTCCTCTGCTCCATATTGTTAATTGATTAATAATACCGAATCCCTAAAGAATTCATTTTTAAATAGTCATTATTTCTAAAAAGAGAAGAAATTATTATTGCACCTGAAGTGAGACTTATTCAACCGAGATTATCTAGTTCTCCTCAGGTTAAAGCTTTACCAAAGCGAGAAGTAGAAATGCTAAGTCAAGAGGTCCAATGAGAGGGAGGCCGCAGTGCCTGCATAGGGGTGGTGATGAAGGCAAGGAGTGTGGGGAAAAGGAACATTCCTGTGTCAGTGCTTTTCCAAAGGGTCTCTCTTGGAATCCTTGTAACCCAGTTCTTCCCATGCTCTTTCTTCAGCACCATGTCATGCATTATTCATTCAGTTATCCATTCATTCATTTAACTAGATTGTATAAGATAGATCAGTGTTCTTATACAATTAAATAGACACATACAGACACATTCACCCACACATCTTTTGACTTGTATCCTTCTACTTATAATAGTTAAACATTTGTTGAAATGACATGGGTAAGCATCATAATCGCTGATGATGGAGTTATTGGCACGACTATACCCTCCCCAGCATGAGCAGATACCCTTCCTTGGTGGCACAGATGCTAAGGAATATAGGCCAAAAAAGGACTTCCACTTCCCCCAGATGCACACTCCCAAAGAGCGTGATTAGTTCTCTTCATGTAAGTGTGGCCATGATTTGCTCCATGAGATACTCATCTTGCTTAGCCTAAAGGAAATTTGAGGTCAGTGGCACCCAGTGTTATCAATTGCTAATTTATTCTGCCACATGGGGCCCTACATTATATTGACTTTAACGAGAAAACTGAACTTGGATAAAAATAATCTTTTGAGGGTGGATGCTATCATAGTCACAGAAGACAGAGGAGGAGTCAATTCCTTTACTGATTTTTTTGTTTTCTTTTCTTGCTTACTTGCTCAAGTACAGCAATGAAAAATAGCATTTATCTTACCTGCTGTATTAGCTTGCCTGAGTTATCATGACAAAGTGTCACAAACTGGGTGGCTTAACAACAGAAATATACTGTCTTAGCACTCTGGACGCTAAAAGTCTGAGCCCAAAGTGTTAGCAGGGCCAGTTTCTTCTGAGGGCTGTGAGAGAGATCTGTTCCATCCTCCTCTCCTACTTTCTAGTGGTTTGTTGGAAGTCTCCTATATTCCTTAACTTGGAGGTTCCTGCTTTATCTTCACATGTCATTCTTCTCTGTGTTCATGACTGTCTCCAAATTTTCCCTTCTTATAAGGAAACCAGCCATATTGGGTTAGAGACCACCCCAATGACTTCATTTTGCCTGATGACCTCTATCTCTAAATAAGGTCATATTCTGTGGAACTAGGGGTGAGGACTTGAACATATGAATTTTGGGGGACATAATTCAACCTGTAATGCTTGTCAAGGTGGGCTGTTTTGTAGAAGCAGCCGTCTAGAGTACTGTGTGGAGAGGACCTTCCTGACTATGCCTGTGATAAGCAGATCAGAGGATGTTGCTTGATTAGTAATGTCTACCAGGAGACATGAGGAGCTGTTCTGATGTATGTGACATTATTGCCTACCCTCGCCCTTATGAAAGATGGTAGGGAGAGAATTAACATGGTAAGTTAATCCAATTAACATAATTTGTTTTCACCTATTTTAAGTGGTGACCATTTTTCTAATATGCAACAAATATGAGCTTATATCCTTGATTCCAGGACTATATGACAAATATAAAATCAGGTTTATAAAGAAGAAAGAAAGATGAGCTTTGGAAAAGGACACACCCATGAATCCTCTACTATTTACTAGTTCTGAGACCTTTAAAAAAATATTTCACCTCTTGGAGCCTCCGTTATGAATAGAGACCAACATGAGGCATCTGATTGAATGAATACACAGCTCAGTGAAGCTGTTAGCATACTGGCTGCTCATGTGATAACCACTATTCAGGAATGATTAAACTGCTTATTTCATCCCACAAAAATACCCTTATTTCCAACGCTGTATTGTTGCATGCTTCTCTGATTGTGTGCATCACACCCTATTACAGTTACTTGTTTTATTGTCTGTCTCTTTGTCCCCTTCACTAGAAAACACACATGCACACACACACACACACACGCACACACACACAACTCAATACACAACCCATAACAAGAGCTCAAAAATTGTAGGTGCTAATTAAATTAGCTTGGGGAATATTTGCAATAGCAATGTTACTACCATTTGAAACAGGCAAACAAATGATACAGAGCTCTTAAAAGAAACACAGCTCACAGACTATATTGAAGTTTAATTTTACTTAAACAGTCTGTTGCAATGGCAAGTTCTTAGTGTTAGAGGTTAAGACGGCAGCAGGAAGTAAAAGAAAAGTCAGCAGAATAAACAATGCACAACGGAAGACACTGGCATGGAATAAATGAAAGACGGCTTTGACGGGGAGCTGATTGGACCAGGAACTATGGCTCTGCCTGAAGGAATGGTCCAAGAACCAAGCCATGTGAGGACAAGGCAACTGTGAAGGCAGGTCCGGGAAAAGCAAATACATACTTTCCACAACTGAACTCACTGAGCAGTATTTTCCTTGCACATTTTCTTGCAACTGGGTAAACACAGCCCAGGTCACTTCTCACAAAAGTATGCAGAAAACTTTCAAATATGTTCAACCTGGGAAGGTTTCTCTTCCTGTCCAAAATCAGCAGGGTAAGGGCTTTGACGACAAAGGTGAGAGAGCAGGGATGATTCAGCGCAGGTTCGTGAACCACGAGAATTTGGGATTGGCAGAGTCCCAACTTTCCTGTCAGTCAAGCCCTGGCAGACTTTTTCTTTACTGAGACCTTTGGATAATGCCATTGATTTATGACATTTTCCCTCTACTGAATGTGGAGAAAAATGTGACGCTCCAACATCTGATGGGTAGAGGGTTGACCAAAGCATCTCTTCACCCTGCCTTAATTTCCCTTGCGTTTTTTAACAGGTCAGAGTGAGTGACATCCTGTGTGTTTAGAGCAGAGACTTCTGCTGAAGGTCAGGTTTTTAATTTCGCAGTGTTCGGTCTGACCGCTTTGCTGTGTAAACTTTGACTAAATACACTGTATGTTGTTACTGTTGAAAATATATTGCTCATGGATATATAATGCAGAAAATTCCCGTGTAAATTTTTCTATAGCTTGAAGTGTTGAAACCGTAGCCCATTTTATCAAAAGCACAGCTGCTTTCCTTGGGGTTTCAGAAGGCTCATAACAATTTTTTTCTTTATGAACTTGTGAGAACACCCTGAGGAAAACAGCTGCGTTATTACAGAGATGAAGAAATCTCAGATGAGTGTGAAGTATTGTAATTTAAATAAGAGCACTATTTTCAGGCCTTTTCATTTTAAGATCATTTCATTATTGTATTTTTCCCTAAATAAGTTATCCAGGAAAATAAGAGAGCAATTGCTCTAGGGACTGCAGGCACTATAGCAAGCAAATTAAGGGTTTTAATTGAGAATATCAAATGTTGTACTACATGATTAATAGGAATGTGATACCAGTATTCACATATGTGAAATTTTTACCATATTTACTTTGTTCCATTTAAATATGAAGCCAAAAGCACATGAAAAATAGCAGGTTTTCTTGATTTTCTTCTAATGTGATACCTGTTCCAAGCCACTCATGCCTCTCAGCATAAATGTTAGTTTTTGTCTAATACTACTGTTTGTATACCATATAAAATTTACAAACAAATATAAATATACTAATGTTTACAAAACAAACCATACAGTAAGAAAGATGCCTTTAAGTATGAAAACTTTAAAGAGGTTTTATCTCAAATTGAGTTGTCTACTGCAATGATTTATTAAGACCAGACCAAAAAATTTCATTGATCTAACTACTCATGTCTAACAAGAGTGCTCTGAAAAGGTATATATATTTGCATGTATTCTTTTGATTAAAAATTTAAGTGCTAGCACTTATACCTTGAATCTTAATAAGTAATTCATTCCCTCAAATGTTTATTTAATAGATATTCAGTGTAGAAATGACAGAAATCCAATTCAAACTGACTCAAGTTTTAAAAATGTGTTTTTTTCATGTAACTAAAAACTGATGCACAGATATGGTTTGAGAAATTTTGAATTTAGGTATTAAAAATTGTTATTAAATGAGTCCTAATTCTCTCCTTCAGCCCTCAGTCTCCCCACCCCTTAGTTGCTTTCAGTTCTTCTATTTTTGTCTTGGACTCCTGCCTTCTGTAAACAAATTCTTCCAAGTGACTATGGGGAAAAATGGCACAAGAAACCTCTGCATACATTTTTTTTTATTGTAAAGGAAGAAAATATACATTTTTCACAGCTTTTGTAGGTCAAATCTCAAATATCTGACAAGCTTCTACATGGTTTTGCTTCGTTCATATGCCAGCTGCACTTTGATCACAATGCCCAGGGAACTTCTGCTCGGCCAAGTCTCTACACATGTGTTCACCTGTGCTAGAGAAGAGTGGGGAGACCACGGCCCACTCTACTATGTAACATGAAGGCAAGATTATCCTGAAATAGAGGGAGAAGAAATCTTGGAGAGAAAAAGTTGTTCACTATTATTCAGCATTAAAGTGATGTGATTATAAATAAAAATGGAGGAGAAAGAGTAGACTAAAAAGAAGAAGAAGAAAGAGGAGGAATGGGCGAAAGAGGAGGAGGGGTATATAATTATAATAAAAAGCAAGAGGAATTTTTAATGCATTACCAATTTTTCTAATCAACGTTTAGAAGCACATCTCAATAACACGCCCTTATCAATAGAAAAATATATATTTACTGAAAGAGTTGTTGCGTGACTCAGCAAACATTTGCTTGATAGGGGCATTTTTAGCTCTCCATTCGGTCATTATGTAAATGATTTTCTTCAGAGGAACTAACTGTTTTTATTCCAAATTATTTACATTTGCACAAATATAATCTTATTAAAATCAGTATAAACACCAGAATATGTCCCATTGTTTAAAACATAGAGACCTCCATTTTATCATCATTTTTATCTCCTTCTTCTCCTCCATCATGTCCATCATCACCACCATCATCATCATCTCTGTCATAATCTAGCTTACCAGGTGCTAGGCACTATGTACTATCTTATTTAATCCTGACAATAGTCCTATATTGGAAGTAGTATTATTTCCTGTCTACAGATAAGGAAACTGAAGTCCAGAGATGTGGTAAACAATTTCATAATTTAATATGTGACACATACGTTTAAAAACATCATTTTTCTTCCCCCCGCAAAAAATAACAAACCAACCAAATGATCAAGCAAACAGAGAGGAAACTTTCCAGGGGCATTATTAATATCTTTTAGACCCAGTAAATACATAAATAAATCACTTAGATTTTTAACCACATCAGTTTCTGGTATTGTGGTAACTTCACTCAGCTTCCTGAACTCCTTTATGTAAATTGGTTTTCATTATGTCTTATTCTCTACTTTCTGTTTCATAAAGGTCTGCTTTAAACCTACAGAAAATGGAAACCCTTATACTGGAGCACCCCAAACACTACTCAAATGTTCACTGGTCTTATGATTTCTGTAAAAATGGGGTCCAAAACTACTGGTTGCACAGTTTATATTAGCTCATTCTTCTACTCTACATAGGGCAATCTGTACATTTAATTTTATTTTCTCCCTTATCAGTGAGTAGCCTTAGTAAACAGAATTTCATATACTTGTCCAATGTTTGAGAAGATTCAATAACATCTTTCATAAGACCTGGGCCCAGCTTGCCTTGGCTGCCTGTGCACTAAGCCAAAGTGAAAGCTGCTCATTTGTTTGCTCATCCTGGAACACCCTCTCCTCCACTGCCATGTTTGCTGGTCATTTAAAGCCCAGTGCTAATGTCACTTGGCTTTATGAATGGGTAACAAGTGGCAAATGAGTGGATCATGGAAAAGGTAGCATTTGTATGGGAAACATTCCCTTCACCTACTGGATTTCTTAATACCTGATTAGAATCTCTCTTATGGCATATCTAACTTTTACTTGCATTCTTATTAACTTATCTCTAATTTCCTCTATTAGACTAGATAGAATTAAAAGATCTAAAACATGCACACTGTCTGAAAAACCTGTTGCTGAGACATAACATTCGGGGTACAGATGGAGTGGTTAGTCTGGTTGGGATGGATCAAGGCTTTGAGGGCTGGCTCAGCACGTGAGCTTCTCCTTGCCCCAGTAGCATATCCATATTAAAAATCTTCAGGCTTTAGGATTACAAGATTTATCTGAGCTCTCAGTGGATCTTTTTTTTTTTAAAATCTCTATGGCTATTGGGTTTTTAGCTGAGATAATGACTGCCCAGAATAAGGACTATATATCCCAGCTTCCCTTGCAGAACAAGTACCGTGTGACTACATTTTGAACAATAGCATGTGAAAACAAATTAGATATGAGACTTCTGGTCATGGATGTAAAAACAAGGTGTGTGCTCCCCCCTTGCTCTTTCCTCTTTATAACGGCTGGAATCCAGACCTGCACACACCAAGGAGGAGGAGCATTACGAACGAACTTGGACTTCTGAGGATGGTGTACTACAACAGAGCTCCCATATCAGTCTGGCTCCATAGGATAACAATACATTATTTTTTTCCTATGTAACTCACTGATAACTTGGTCTTTCTTACAGTATCCAGTCTTATATCATAGTCTCATATCTCAGACCTCAGAGGCTGAACTACAATTTATTTTTTCTAAAATGTTGCCTGGGATTATGTGCACCTGGGCATAGGACTGCTCTCGGGGCATTTATTGACTGCAGCGTCTTTCATGTGATATTGTCACCCTGGAGCTTTGAAGAAAGTGGCCTCTTTATGCCCAACCAATTTCAGAAGGAATAATTTTTTTATCATAGATATTTGATATTACCTTACAAAAAGCCATTTAGAAAATAAGCAGTGACCTTTGTGCTATAATTCTTTTGGTTTGAAGCTATTAAGAATTCATTTATGATTAGAACAGATCCACAAACTGAGGGAGAGCCACTAATGAATAGAAAGCCAAATTCACAAACTGTGAAGATTGCATTTGGGTGGATAACCACAGCTGTGATACTGGGGTTTTATTTTGTAATTACATCTGACTTCTTCAAGATGAAAGTAATTTTAAAGCCTCACTCAGTTCCCTTTCTCAAGTCTTTTTTCTCATCTTGCTTACCTAGTTTAGTGGTTAGCACACACATGATTTCAATCCATTCAGTCTTCCTGTCATATCTAACTGGAGCTTGGGATGTCCATCCTGAGATATACAAAGAAGAAGGGATACAACCAGGTGTTTCAGTGTCACCCTACAGTGAGTTAGGATGGAAAGAAGACACTTTCCCCTCCCCTCATGGCCAAGTTAATGTCGGGACATGGCAGTGCTCCTTAAGCCAAGCAGTCTTTGCACATAAGCAAGGAAGGCTTCAGATCATGTCCCATGCTCGTACAACTGCTGAGACATCCTTTGCGTGGATGTGATGAGTCATATCTTCAGTAAGTTGGGTTGTATAAAGGAATATGGGGTGGCTCTCCCACAGTCCTGCAAACAAACTTTGCCCCTTACATCTATTTAACATAGAACTTCCATTATATTGGGTTAGCCGTCTCCCTCATCCTTAACCTAAATAGTAGTCCAAATATAACAAAGCCTTGAGCAAGTGACCTTACACTAGGCATGTAGTGATAATAAAACCTCATATTTGCTGAGCAGTTTCAATGTGCCAGACGGTTGACATACATCATTCCCACAAATCCTCAGAATGACCCTCTGAGATGGACATTATTTTTCTAGTTAACAAGGGAAGACCTGAGGCTCAGAGAATTTAAATAACTTTCCCAAAGGCATGCAACTAACAAATGGCAAAATGTGTACTTGACCTAGATAGTCTGGCGCCAGTGAATAAACTTTTAAACACTATATTGTCTAGCACGGTACATTCATTTATTATTATTTAACCTATTTTATACAGGACCTATTCAGGGTGGGGCAAAAGTAAGTTTATAGTTGTTTATATAGAAAATAATACAATCATTAATAAATAAAAAACAAGGATTAAACTGTGTTTCACATATTCACAACTGCAAACCTACTTTTGCCCCATCTTGTATGTGCTTAGTAGTGTACTAAGCATTTTTTTTTTTTACATATTCATTCACGGTGGCAACTCTAACTATGAGTTTCCCTATTTACAGATGAAGAAACTGAGGCACAGAGAAATTAAGTCACTTTCCCAATGTAGGAAGTGAAGAGTGGCTGAGTTTTGAGCACTGGTTAAGGTCTAGAGAGAAAGAATACATACGTGGTGTTGAGTATCCATCAGCATGAAGCACGATGCAAAGATGAGCCACTATGTGCAGAAGGTAGAACTATGCAGAGCACGAGAATAATGTAGGTCCCTTAAATCAAGAGGACCAGGGGGATGCTGAATGGATGTAGGCAAATTCCTGGCATTTGGGGACCTGATCATTTTCAATGGTGTTTTTTTTTTCTTAAGGGAATAAAACAATAGTACTTGAGTAATTAGTATTTGCCAGGCCCTTTCTTGGTGCTTTTCTTACTTGTGAGAGAAAAATTAGGAATTGTCTTCATTTCACAGAAGCTCAGAGAGGATCAAGAAACCTCACTCAAGGCCATTCACCCACTTGGTGGTGGAGTGGAGCTGGAAGCCACCTGTTGAATTTGTTAGTGCCATAGTGTCTTATTATGACGGGAGGAAATCTCTTTCTGGGAAAGAGATGGTGACTAAAACAAGGCTGCCTCTAATTGGAATGACCTTATTCAAGTTAACTTTTTGCTAAGTAACTAACATCCCCCAAGGTATCCAGGAAATCCTTATAGATCCTGGCCATCCAAATGCCCAAATGCTCACTCCTCCTGCCTAGAGATCCGATTATCACCCTGTGTTTGATGGGTCTGATATCTTAATTCTGCCTTTGATTGGGTTAACAATGCAACTAGCCTGAGTCCTACACAGCCAGCAACCAATTCTCACCTCTCCCTCCTCATCTGATCCTGAAGAAAATCCTGATGCCTGGTCAAGGTCAACCACACCTTGCTCTCCCCCACACCCCCCCTTCATGTCACCTTCTGACTTAACTCACCATTCTTCCCGAGACATACTTTATCTTTTAGAGAGAACATCAAATGATTTTTCCGAGTTTTTTACTACCAACCTGGAACTTAAAATAGAGGTAGTTTGGCAGAATGGAAAAAGCTGTTTCAAAACTTCAGAAAGGATGAATAAAAAAGGCCAAGACTAACCAAAGCAATTTCAAAGAAGAATAAAAAGGTCAAATAAGTGCTCTATAAGATATCAAAAATTACAAGATTGTGAACTATGGGATAAACAAAGAAAGCAATGGCAGAGAAGAGCGACCAAGCCCACACTGTATATACAGGAATAAATGAAAACTACATTATATGTAGTGTAGGGGGTGGCTAATAAAAACTAATAATAGTCACATCAGATACTTATATCACATCATACACAAAAATAAAATTCAAATTGTCCAACATCTTAAAGGTAAAAAATAAGGCTTTAAAAATTTTATAAGGAAACAGATTATTTTATGATGTTGAAATAAGAAAAATATATCTTAAGTAATACACTAAGAGTGAAAGCCCTGAGAAAGGAAATTAAAAATCTGACTACATTGAAGTTCTTTGAGCGGTACGCACACAATGCAATATACAGATGTTTTATTATAGAATCAAAACTTATATAATGTTATTAACCAATGTTACCCAATAAACTTAATTTAAAAAAAAAACCTTCTTTCAACAAAGTGAAGATACAAAAAAAAGACAATCTGGAAAATATTTGCAAACTACATAAATAAAAAGGGGTTAGTGAGGGACATACTGTATCAAGAACTCTCACAAATCAAAATAAAAAATAATAATCAAATGGAAATTTGGGCAGTATTTATGGTCATGGCCATGACATATAAGAAAATAGGCTCAACTTCACTATGACCAAGGAAATAAAAATTGAAACAAAAATGAAATACTACTATTTCATATTCATCGGAATGGCAAAAATTAAAAAGTATAAAAGTTTAAGCACTGCAAGAATGTGTGAAAATGGGAAATTTCAAATACTGACAATGGAAATATAAATTGAAATTGCCGTTTTGAGAACAATTTACCACTGATAACATATGGGTGCATATAAACCAAGCACTCTGCAATTCCCTACCAAGATATATGTCTTAGAGAAATGTTTGAAATATGTTTAAGGAAACATACATGTAGATCTTCTCTACAGCATTGTATAAAAGTTTGGAGAAAAAATTAGGGACAACATAAGTGTCTACCAAAAGGAGAATGAATAACCTCTATTATAGCCACATAATAAAATATAAATATGGAACGGTAGAAATAAATATATCACAGATACATGCAACAACTGGATTTAATTTTGAAAAACAGTATTAAATGAAAATGTAAATTTCAGAACACTACATTTCTGTTTTTAAAATTAAAGATGTTCAAAACAAAACTATATACTATTTTTAGGTACATGTATACATTAAAAATACTAAGACCTGAATGGAAATGTACATGTTAACTTCAGGATGGTAGTTATCTCTTTCAAGGGAAGAAAAATGAATGGGATCTGTTATCTATGGCTTTAAATCTACACGTATTTATTTTATAAAAAGTAAAAAATATAGAAAATGATTATATTTCTTAGATCTGAATTGCTGATATTGATAAACTATATATATTTACATATGAAATATGGAATATTCTCTGGACAAGATTTGTGTTGCAACATTGATTCTATCTCTTTCTGGTTGTATATCATAAGTGAGTTTTTCACCAGAATGACTTCAGTTTCTTCTCCTTCAATAATACATATTTCCAGGGGTTGTTCTAAAGATTAAATTAAAAAAAATATATAGCATAAAATATACATAGCATGTTAGCATAATATCTGGCACAGAGTAGACATCAATAAAGTGCTACTATTTTTATTTCTTCAATAAATATCTGCATGTTGTGTATTGCCAAACTTATAAAAATAAATTACCTAGAGTCAAATTATAACATTTTATCAATAGCAATAGAACTGAATGTTGCTTTTTGACAATTTATAGATATGATTTTAAAGTGACCTAAAACAGTTCTCATTTGGAAATTCCTCTAAAAAGTACTCGACAACAGTGATGGCCAATAGAACTTCCTGTGATGATAGGAATGTTCTCTGTGTTGCCCAGTAGAGTGGCCACTAGCCACACATATGGGCGAAATATGACTAATGATATTAATAAACTGAATTCCTAATCTTTTAAAAATGTTAATTAACTAAAATTTAAATACACACATTTGGCTAGTGACTATCATATAGTATAGCGCAGGTCTAAAAATAATGAGATGCATTTTTCAACAAGAACATATATGCAGAGCGTTGTATGGGGCCATATGGGAGAACTATGAGGCAGTTTTTGTCCTCAAAATTTTAACCTGTGAAAGGACACTAGACATACATGAGACATTTAAAAGACAAGAGGCAGCTGTGACTGAGCTACAATGAGTAGAAACTAAAGGCGTATGGCAAAACATGTTAGATCACCCGGGACAGCTATAATGAAGGAGGGCTGCTCAGATATGACAGGCTGTAATCAGGATTTAAGAGACAAATACATTTTGCAGGAGTGGACAGCAGTGGGAGGGTCCTCCTGACACCCAGGAGAGTTTAAGTAGAGCAGAGGCTGGAGTGACTGAGCTCCCAGAGATGTGCCTGGTAAGGAAGATGTGCCCGTGAATGAGGTTGAACTTAATATGACTTTCCTCGGTCTGTTCACAGCTCCAGTCGATTTCTTTCCTATGCCTGTCCTGAACCTCCCCTCCAGCAGCTATGAGCTACCTTTAGTTCACCTGCATGTTCCCACCTGCATGCCTTACCTGATGCTGCCCTTTCTGCTACTATCGCCCTCTTTCATGCGTTGCTTGGGTAACTTTTACTAATTCTTTAAGACTCAGCTCAGAGGTTGCTTTCTCTGAGAAGTGTCTCCTGACCTCCCACTTCCATCCAGGGCATATTAGATGCCCTGTCTGTGTTTCCAAAAGATCCCATGCACATTTCTGGCACTGATCTTGTTACATGCTCTTATAATTAAGCCCACCTGCTCTAATTGATCAAGAGCCCCTTAAAAGCAAGAACTATATCACATTCATGTTTTATCCCCAGCTCTTATATTTTGCATGAATAAATGAATGATTGTATATAAGTAATAAAATCCCTCCAGTGATTTTTGAACATGGATGTAGCATGATTTTTTTCATAGCATAATTTGTTAATAATATCCAATCTCGATATATCTGCCTAGAACAAAACATCATTTTTTGGAAACAGTGATGATAAAGTAAAGGATATTTTTTTAAATATTAACATGTATTTCTATCTCTAGTTTTTTACATGATCTTCTCCCGCGCGACATTCTCCTAGATAGTCTATATGTCTTGCTCTCTAGCTTATGTCAGATACAGTTCAAATGTCACTTTTAAAGTGAAGCATAGCCTCCACCCCACATTTACTATTAGCCTTTTTTGCTTTGTTTTATTTTTCTTCATACCACATATCACCACTCCACATATTTATTTTACTTACTCATTTTGTTTATTGTCTGTCACCTCCCACTGGAATGACAGCTCCTTGGAAGCAGGGATTTCATCCGTTTCCTTTACAATGACATCCTTAGCACCTAGAACGGGATTTCATACGTGGCCTGTGTATGTGTGTGTGTATGCATTTTGGGGGTGGTGTATTTGAATTGTTACATTTGAATTGTTCTGGCATTCAAAATAAGGTTTTGAAGTAACATAATAGACTTTAAAGCTAGACTTTGTTGGGAAATATTTATCTAAAAACTTGAAGCATTTTTTTATACCAAGAACCAAACCTATAGGAGTCAGACCTTGAAGTGTCATTCTTTCATACTGTATCTAAGATGTCCCTTCCACCATGACAAAAAAGCCACAGGCTTGTTTCCCAAATAGGAGGGGGATATACTACAAAGCAAAGTGCAACCAGCCTTTATGCAGCTCCTGAGGACTGAGGCAGCTGACAGGCAGGAGGGTCTAATCTCTCTCCAGATGTGGACTCAAAGAGAAGGAAGTATTTTAGGTAAGTAGATGAAAAATCCAATAACATGGAACTCTAGAACTTACCAGTGTGGTGAGAAGGGAAAGAGAGGGGGTAACATCAAAAATAATTAATAATCTTAACATTGTAATCAGAAGAGTGGCCAGTGTATAATTTTCTTGGGCCTTTCTTGGTCCTGGCGTATTGTCAATAGGACCTAGAATTTCCTGCCGATTCATGAAGTATGACTATAAGGCAGTCAAGTTGTGAAACCATAGCCCTCTCTGAGGATGTTGGGAGAGGGGCCCCATACCAAGACTAAGCCAGGGGAGAAAAGGAAATATAGTTGATACTGAAAGAGGACCACAGAGAACCACGAAAGGTCAAACTGCAGTGGAGGCAACTAAACCTAACAGGACAAGGGCAAACACATCACAAGTCATGTTGGCCGTGAACGCTGGAAGGACATTCCTTAGAGAGCAGAGGAGCCAGGGGATTCAGCCTGGACCTCAGAACCCCATCACTCTGCTTCATTAAGGTCACATAGCCATTTTTGGTTGATGTTAGGAAGAAAATAATAGAAATTGGGGGACTTAGCATTTTATCTATAAGCTGAGAAACCTAAAGGGATAATTTCAGTTACTGTATTAGGCTCAAGTTACCAAGCTGATCTATCCCCACAACTTCAGAGGGTGGACATAATGAAAAACAGGTCAGTTACACATGTGATGGAGAAAATGCATCTTTTTGGCACATCTGAATAGACTGTGCCAACAACATAGCCAGTGCACATGGCCAGAGCTCCTTGCAGGATAAGTGGATGCCAGTGGCAAAAGCCAGAGAATTTTCACGAAGTAGGGTCTTTCGGCCCCTGACACAACCCCTAGGTATACACCAAGTTCTATTCTAAAGCAACAGTTTTGCCTCATGCTAAGAATGCATGAAAATATCTCGAGACAGCTTCCTTGGGAGACTTAGAAAAACACACTGTAATTCACATTTATATTCCATCATCAAGTTCACCAGGGGCTTCGCCAAATACGATTTTATTTCATCCTTGAAGAGCCGCCTGTAGCTGTCACCAGCCCCATTCCATAGATACCAAAGCTGAGCCGCATGCTCTTAACTTCCAAGGGCAGAGTGCCTGGATCAGGCTGCACGGAATCCCCAGACTACCCCACACTGTGTACATCACCGGCTGTTCTCATTTCAGAAATTGGAAAGTTTCTCCTCATTCCTTACAAAGAATCTTTCTCCAGTCACTGATCTGTGACTGTGTCGTTCGACCCTGCTGAGCCCTGTCAAATGGGTAGAAACCACCAAAGTCCTCCTCGAGCAGGTGCAGTCAAATGAATGGCAGCGGCTCACTGCCGCTTAATGAGTAGCCCCACGCTGCCACAGTTACACATTCTGGTTTGAATTTTTAATTCCATCTCATAAAACAGGATCATAAATCATCCCATGCTCCATTTAGAGTTGCATTTTCCAAAACTATCTCTGCAGTAATTAAGGAGAAACTACACAGGCCTCTCAATCAGGTCTCCAAGAAATACCGGAACAATGGAAAGTCTGCAGCTCACTTTTATACTATCTTTTGCATTGATTCATTCTGGCTGCAACAACCTCTCATCCCCGTACCTTCATTCACAAAATATTTATGAGCCATTTGTGCACCTCTAGCCACTGAGAAATATAATGCTGCATGACAAAAATGAGTTATATGAAAATGTACAAAGTCTTACTTTAATATAATGCATCCGGCCCCAGGTCCACATATTAATAACCCAAGCCTGACTCCAATATGAAATCCAGACCAAATGTGACATTCTGCAATCTCATAGCTGTGCCCAGAGACGTCGCAACCTAACCTAATTCACCTATTGCTTACATTTTCAAAATCAAATAAATACATAAATCACAAGTAAGCCTAAAAGAGATTTCCCCAGCTCCAGGGAGCACTTTTATAGCATATACAAAGCAAACAAATTTGAATGTTTCCCAAACATGCAGGTGCTAAATACTCATGTTTGCGGGAATAATTATTTGCTGTATTCCCTGGATCTTCTATTTTGCTGAATTTAATTTGTTTTCAATACTTTGAGGGAGTAAAAATATAAAAGTGCACCAAAACAGTAGAAAAACTGTGACAGTAGAGGAGAGATTTACCACAGAGCTTGTTATGAATATTGTTTAGGCAGCATAAAACTGAAAAATAGCAAGAGAACATCTCTCATGATTCTCTCCTTCCCATGCTGCGGCTGGTAGAAAAATGTGAACATGAAATAATGGAGTGTGGAATGAGTCTGGGAGCAGAGTTGCTGTGAACTGCACTAGAGTCAACGTCAATGACATTCTTGAGAAAGGAAGTGATTTGCGACTTCTTCAGTCATAGTCTCCAGTCACTAGCAAAGGCTTCAGAATGATGACAGAGGCAAGCATGGCTGGAAGAAGGCTTCACATAGCCCTGGGGTACCCAGGGATCAAGGGAGGGGGTGGCATCCATGGTGGACATGGAAATGTCACCTTGAGACAGCCGTTGTCAAACCGGGCTGCACATTAGAATCGCCAGTGGAATTTTAAAAACTACTCATACCAGACTCCAACCCAAGGCTGATGGAATCAGAAGCTCAGCAGGTGGAGTCCAGGCCCTGTTGCTGTAAAATGTTGTCTAAATGAGCCTCATGCCTTGTCTGGGTTGAGGACCATTATGTTGTAGTTGACTCTCTCAGTCAGTTGGGATTGATTGACTGCTCATGGACCCTGGGTATAGATGAAAAGGTGCAAAATTAAAGCTTGAAGACTTTATTTAATGTGGCATGTATTATTTTTAAGATCAAAACATTATTTCTTTAAGAATAGGATATTTTACATAAAAATATAGATGTCTAATTCTCTATGAAAAAGAAGTTCTAGACATTCTACAGGGCGCATTCAGCTGGACCTCAGTGTCTGCTCTCTTACACACAGCAGGTCTTCTCCACTTTGCCACAGTTCCCATCACGCCCTTTTGCATAGCGTGCCAGACCCCCCTCTCTGACTAATCTTACCTGAGTGGCTTTTATAGCCCTTTTCTTTTATGTTCACTAGCACAAACCAGTAGAACTGCTAGGAATCATACTCCTAAGATTTATTTATTTTTTATAAATAAAAAAGGAGGCCTAAAAATGCAATTGCCTCTTAGTTCTATTATTTCTCAAGCTCTATCATACTTTTTCAAATTCTCATTTACCTAAGCCAAACTTGCAAGGAAATTTGTTTTTGCAGATTGGCCTATTAATATTTAATGATGTTTCTCTTTGAATTTTAAAGTAGTAATTAAATTGAACTGTTCAGAAAGTGCATATTAATTCTAATTTTTTTAAATATGAAATATAATAAATCTTGCTCAAAACAAAAGCACAGTAAAAAGTGAACATTAATTCCATAGGGTGAGTCTAGGTGTCTTTTAGTAAATGTTCATTTCAATAATGAGAAATAAATTAAGATAATTGCTACTATAGAAACATAAAATATATACTAATAAGAAATATTGCCACTTCCTCTCTTT
Organism: Pteronotus mesoamericanus; assembly: GCF_021234165.1. Lineage (NCBI taxonomy): Eukaryota > Metazoa > Chordata > Mammalia > Chiroptera > Mormoopidae > Pteronotus > Pteronotus mesoamericanus. Next base: position 7,226,694 of record NW_026555277.1, read on the forward strand.
CTTAGCACCTTGACTTGTATTTCTCAATTTCTGGCTCAACTTATATATGTTTATATTCTTCTAAGATACTATAAATTCATCCAGGACATGGTCCTTGTGTGTTTTTTGTTTGTTTGTTTGTTTGTTTGCTTGTTTTAATCTTCTGAGTCTACAATAACATCAAGCACAAAGCTTTACATATAATTAGTATCCAATAAATATTGTTAAATATCCAACAAAATATACAAAGTGGACCCTAGAAGGTAAACCATAGCAATATTCAGAGTAAAAAAACTATAGATAGCATGAGCAAACCATATGGTACTGATCATATTCTCTGTATATAGTCCACCGAGAACTTAACAGAAATGAGCTTAAGGGCCCAAGAACATCAATACAATTGTGAGTAAATACTGTAATAGAACCTAGAGAATCACACATAGATCCATTCTGCTCATTGCCATTTGTGCATGGCTTCCATGATGAAAGAACTCAAACCCATTGAGTGTCTACCCCAGGCACTGCAACCAGCAGGAGGGATCTCATTTGGTTGTTACAACAACCCTAAGTGTCACTCTCCCTACTTTACAGACTACATATTTTGCTCTAGAAGTTAAATAACTTCCCTTAATTCATGAGACTGGTTAGTAGCATAGCTTATGAGTGTCTCAAGCTTCTCACATCACTTGGGAATTACATTAAAGTGCAGATTTGATTCAGTAGATCAGAGTGTGTCCTGAGATAATGTATGTCTAAAAGAACCCCTGTGACGTTCAACCAGCCAGCCTATTGAACTATGAAGGCCCTGTGAGTCTAAGTTGAAGGCTGGCTGGGTTCTTTGAAGTTTTCCTAGTACAATGAATTGTGTAATAGTTGCTCAAAACTTCTAAGTAATTTAAATTATCTCTCCAATTTTGCATTAGAGCTTACAAGGTCCTATCACACTATGCAACTACACCAACTCATTCTTTTTATTTTACTTAGTATTCTTGGTTCATGTTACCAGCTGAAAGAGATGTGGGATTATAAGTCTTCAGTGAACCATTGTTTATTTGCACATTTGGAAAAAAATGTGGGGCACTTCCTCTGCTCTAGGAATTATGTTAGGCTATAAGATGCAGTCATAGCAGAAAAAGCCCAAGAAATAGCCACTCCTGAAACCAACACACAACTGCAACCCAGAGGTGCAAAATAATTATAGGAAGAAAGAATTTGCTCCATGAGTACCTTGGACAAAGGGTTAATCTTGACCATAGGTGTTTGGAATTTGTCTACCGAGAAGGGGCATCTTGAGACCTAAGAGGAAGAATTAGCTAGGTATCAAGATGGCAGAGGAATGAATGGAAGTCACACTGACCTCCTCCCAGGACCAATCTGGAATTACAACTAAATTATAGAGAAAGCACCCAGAACAAACAACTGAACAATAGTGAGAGAAGAGCTTTATAACCTTGGAGAAACAGAATCAGCTTTAGCACAACCTAACTGGTAAGAAGTGCAGTAGAGCCTCAAGAAGGCAGTCAGGGAGCCCATGGGTGGCAGCGCCAGAAGTATATTGAAACAGCCAGTTGGATCATCCTTAGAAGAGCGGGGTCTAAACCATAAGCAGGGATCTCCAGCCTACAGCACCAGAGCCAAAGAAAACAGCCAGCTGTGAAAAGCAGCAGGGTTGCTTTCTGCCAGAGACAGGTAGCTGGAAACTCAAAGAGCCTTTTCAAAGACCAACACATAAATTTTTATTTACAGCAGCCACTTACCCTGAGCTCCAGCAAAGGCAGGGCAGAGTGGGTTGGAGACACCTGAGGAGAGACTGGGGAAGACAACTTTGGGGAGAGAACTGATAGCATGGGATGAGTCAGCACCAGGATCCCCCATACGGCAGCAGCCATCTTGCTCAGGCAGATCTCTCCACTGAGTGGCAACAGCAGGAGAGGACTCAATAGCTCTACTCTCAGGAGGGACTCTGCCCTGACCAGTAGTGTTAAAGTCTGACTGCTGAGAACAGAGCAACAACAACAGATAGTAAGTCCCTGACTAAAGGGGACACAAAGTGGTCAAGAGACACTTGAGGAGAACCTGGAGACAGAGTTTTTGGGGAGAGAATGGAGAGACTAGCTGGTGGGATCCTGGTGCTGACTCCTCCCCCAGAAGGCAGCAGCCATTTGGCTCAGGAAAACCATGCCCCTGAGCAGCAGCAATGTGAGAGGACCCAATAATCCCACCACAAGGAGGGGCTCTGCCCTGCCCTGTAGTGTCTAAGCCAGCCTGCTGAATGCAGAGTGACTAAATTAATACCTGAAGGAGACAGCCACAGACAGTAGTTTCCTGGAAGTCTCAAATAGACTGCCTAAAGTCAGATGGGGTCAACATCTGACATCATCAGCGACAGATCCAGAAAGCAAAAACAGCGGTCTCCTACTGTAGATGTTCACACCACAAAGTCAGGAAATCAAGACAGATCAATTTAAGAAGAGGCAAAAAAGAAGAGTCTCACAAATAAATGGAAGACAAAAAAACACCCCCCAAGTCAAAAGGAAAGGAGGAATCCCCATAAAGAGAACTAAATGAAAGAGAGGCGAGTAAACTTTCAGATGTTGAATTCAAAACAACAGTTCTAAGGAAGCTCAATGACCTCAGTGGGTTCAGAGAGAACTACAAAAAAAACCACAGGGAAACTAAAAGGAACTTACTGCAAACTATATCAGCATGAAAAAGAACATAGAAACTATCAAGAAGAGACAAGAGGAAATGAAAAATACAATGTCTGAATTGAAGAACACAGAAAAAGGAATCAAAAGCAGGCTAGATGAAGCAGAGGATCAAATCAGTGATCTGGAGGATAAGGTAGAAGAAAGCTCCCAGAAAGAGAAAGAAAATGAAAAAAGACTCAAAAAGAATGAAGAGACATTTGGGAAATACAGGACAACCTGAAATGCAATAATATCCATATAATAGGGATACCAGAAGAAGAAGAGGAGCAAGGGCTGGAGAACCTGTTTGAAAAAGAAATGGTGGAAAACTTCCCTAATTGGAGGAGAGAAAAAGTCACACAAGTCCAGGAAGCACAGAGGGTCCCATTCAAGAGGAACCCAATGAGCCCCCCCGCAAGACACATCATCATTAAAATGGCAAATAACAAAGAAACAGAGAATCCTAAAGCAAGCAAGGAGAAAGAAGTAGTCACATATAAGGGAGCCCCGGCCCAGCTAGCAGCTGACTTCTCAACAGAAACACTACAAGCCAGAAGGGAATGGCAAGAAATATTCCAAGTCATGAAAACCAAAGGCCTGCAACCAAGAATACCATACCCAGAAAGGCTCCCAATTAAAGTAGAAGGTGAAATATGGAGTTTCCCAGACAAAAGAAGGCTAAAAGAATACACCTCCACCAAACCAACACTGCAAAATATGGTAAAGAGACTGCTTTAAGAAGATGAAGGAAAAAAGTCTATGAGTACACAGTTATTTTCACGGTCACCAATACTTGATATTACCAATATTTTAATACTTATTCATCTGATTTTGACAGTGATGTGTTATTTTAATTGTTACTTTATTATTTGTTGAAACTAAACCTGTTTTTGTATATTTCTTGCTTATTTCTTTAATTTTTAAAAAGCTTTAAGTGATTTTTTGGTATCATTTATCCATTTTTTCATTAAAGGTTTGTAGAATTTTTCCCTAAAAAAACCCAACAATTAACATTTTTTAGGATGTGTTGCAAATACTTTCCTATTTTATTACTTGTCCTTTAACATTGTTGTATGTATATTACTGTATAGTCTTAAATGTTTAATATAGTCATATTGTCAATATTTTACTTTATAGCGTCTGGGTTTAAATTTAAAAAAAAAAGAAAGAAGGAACTCCTACCTTTTGCGACAACATGAATGGAACTAGAGAATATTATGCTAAGTGAAATAAACCAGTTGGTGAAAGACAAATATCACATGGTCTCACCTATAAGTGAAATCTATTCAACAAAATAAACTAACAAACAAAATAAACCAGAGGCATGGAAACATGGAGCAGACTGAAAGTGACCAGAGAGTATGGGGAAGGAGGACAATGGTGGAAAGGAGAAGGGACTAGACAAAGAACATGTATGAATGACCCACGGACATGGACAACAGAGTGAGAATTGACTGTGGGAGCAGGGGGCAGGGTGAGATGGGTGGAGGAGGGCAAAAGGGGGAAATTGAGACAAGTATAATAGAATAAAGATGTTTAAAAAGAGTTAGCTAGGTAAAGAGGAAGCTAACATTGAATGTGGTAGTTAATTTTTATGTTTCAACCTAACCAAAGCACAGGGTCCCCTAATATTTGGTCAAATATTATTCTTGGTTCATTTGTGTGGGTATCTTTGAATGAAGTTAATATTTGAATCAGTAGACTAAGTAAAGCCGATTGCCCTCCCTATGTGACTGGCCTCATTCAATCCACTGAAGGACTATGAGTAAATAGAACTAAGAGGTTGTTCCTACTGCAGGTAAGAAGGAATTTCTTCTCCCTTGGCTGTTCAATCTGGGTCATCAGTCTTTTCATGCATTCAGAGCCCTCTTGGGGCTGGATTTCGGACTGGAATTTACACCATCAGCCCTCCTGGGTCCCCAGCTTGCCAACTGCAGATCTTGGAATTCCTAACATTCATAATCACATGAGCCAATTCTTTATGACAGGTTTCTTTTTACTTACACACATGCACACATATGCACACATTTTGTTTCTCTGGAGAACCCTGAGTAGTACACTGTGTAAAGGGCAGGGGTCTGGGAGAGCTCAGTGCACTGGAAGAATTTTAGATATAATCCAATCCTGCTGAGGTTTAGATAAGTGGGTAAAGGAAAAACGTGAGGCTGAAGATCTAAGCAGGTCAGACCAGGTAGAATGAGACAGAGCTTGGCTCAAGTCTCTGCAGCTCACCTCTTCCATGTGCTTCTACTTCCCATGTGAAGGAAATAAAGAAAAAAAATACTCATCAAAAATGATAAACTAAGTGTCAGAAATAGAAGACAAGGAGGAAATGTCTAGCTTTTATTTATTATTTTATAAGTGATTCATCCAGGTCAGGATAAGAAGCATAGATTTTCGCCTTCATTCATTTATTTAACAAATATTTATCAAGTGCCTACCACAGACCAGGCTGGCATCATTGTAGTTGTAGAGGAGATACCAGTGAACAAAATCCCTACCTTCTAGAATGGCAATGGGGAAAGAAATGCAGACAATAAACTAGACAATGCTATATGTTCTATGTGCTTATCTCGATGAAGAAAAATGATCAGAGAGGGAAGACAGGGACTCTTGGGGTAGGGTGTAAGTACTGTTTCATGGAGGGTGTCAGGGACTACCTAGCCTGTTTCACCCTCTTCCTCTCTCTAGTCTCTTGCAGATCTACATTGGCCAAGCCCAACCAGAAACAAGGGACGCTGGATTAGTTGGCTAGGGCTGCTATAACAAAGTACACTAAACCGCGTGGCTTAAATAACAGAACAGTATTGGCTCACAGTTTTAGATGATAGAAGTCGAAGATCAAGGTATTAGCAGGATTGGTTTCTTCTAAGGGCTGAGAGACAGACTTCTCTCCATGCATTTCTCCTAACTTCTGGTGGTTTGCTGACAATTTTGGTGCCCCGTGTCTTGTAGATGCATCATTCTGATCTCTGCCTTCGTGTTTACATGGCATTCACTCTGTGTGCATGTCTGTGTCTAAAGTCCCTTTTTTAATAAGAGTATCAGTCACTTTGGATTAGGGGGCCACTTTATCCTAATATGAGTTCATTTTAGTTGTTTATACCTGTAGTGACCCTATTTCCAAAAGAAGGTCACATTCTGAGATACTGGGGGTTAGAACTTCCATATATAACTTTGGAGGGGGCACAATTTAAGTCATAACAGGCACTGAAGCCCATGATGTAATCTACAAAGGTCAGCCTCCCAGGACACAGAGCTGCTTGGAGAAGGGGGGAGTGAAGGGGTACAATAAGAACCTGAAGGGCGAATGGAATATTTCCCCCAGCACAGAATTGAGGGGCATTCCAGTATTTAGCAGCCTTGGGTATGAGGAGGAACCATGAAAAGGCAAAAAAATACGGAGCTTGTGAGGTAGGAGAATCAAGAATGAGATGTCTCTGAGAGTGAAGAAAGTTTTCAAGAAGGAGTGATCACTGTATCTAACACTGCTGATGAGTGAAGAAAGATTATTTTAACACTGTCACCTCTTTGGGGTCCCTGGGGTTGAAGACTACTCAGAGACACCTGCAAACTATCAGTTTGCCCAGATCATGCTGTAACTACTACTTAACTATCAGAAAAACCTTTACCTTTGAATCATTTTCCAGTATCCAAAGGCATACATTTGAAGCACATCGGTTTGCCTGAGGAGGACTATAAGCACCTATTGGTAAGTGAGAGCAGCTGACTCTGCTCCAGCACAATATAAGCACAGTAAAAGCATGGGCAGATTGACTATTAATCTTTCCATTGCAATTTGGATCACTGCCACAGTACCTACCAAATGAAAAATAAATGGTTTGGTATTAAGGATTGTCAACTAATATATAATCTCAAAGGGTTAATTCTGAACTAAGCCTACTTGATTTTTTTTTTAAAGCATATAATCAAACCATAAAGAACAAAGAAGCATGTTCATGGAGAACTCTTGCTGACCCCAGAGGAAAGAATGCCCCAACCATTTTGCCTTCCCACAGGCAAAGAAAAGGGAGGAGGATTCCTTAGAGGGAGAACAGCTCTCTCTACAGTGTTGTTGACTGAAGCGAAGTGACTGATGTTGTTGCTGATTAGACTGAATGAATCACGTGCTTAGGTACCACCCATATAAAGGCAGGAGGAGAAGTTTCCCCTAGACGGTCCTGTGTCCTTATGAGAGCATGGCCAGGCTGGGTAGATAAATGGACTGCATTTTGCCAATGTGTTATGGAGCATTGGTGGACAGGCCTCAGGCAGCTTAGGGTCACTGTTCTGGGAAAACGGCCAAAACTGGAGGGTGTTCAATTGATGCGAAGGGCTACAAACAGAGTCAGCAGGCAGCCCAAGGGCAAATACAGACGTCATGGCGTCAGGTCAGAGAAAGTGTAGAGACAAGAAGGCCACAGGGCACACACGCTATGAGGTCTGGCCCTCTGGAGGTCAACAAGTGGGTGCACGGGTAGGCCAGAGGGCAGGCAGCAACAGCAGGAAGCCAACTCAACAGACCCAGGTGTGGAGGTCAAGCACAAGGCCCTCAGGAAATTTCCGAGCGTCATAAGGGACTGAGATTCTAGAGGAACAAGACTGTAGTAAATGGAAACACATGCCCTTGTCAAGGAGATGACCGCTGTAGCAGTTTCCTGACCTTGATTTCTGGTCTCTTCAACGCAGTGAGTGGTGTCAAATGCCAGTTCCAGATGGTGCCTTCTGAGGCCTGCAGGTGGGGGCCAGCAACTGGCGGCCAGCTGAGCTGGGTGTGCACAGCTGAGGGAGGCAGCAGCTCTCCTGCCTGCATGCACTGGAGGGAGGGCACCAACCCAACTGCTGACGCTTCTCCCCCTCTTGCTTGAGATATTATTATTAATGTCCTTATTAGCACTATTTACCGTTATTCATTTTTTGAACATTGACTTCACAATATAATGCACTTTGTTCTTTGAACTCGTTGCCTTATTTATCATTCTAAAATCAAGGTAAATACTCTTACTATCATTTTACAGGTAAAGAATCTTGAGTCAGAGTACAAGAAGCTTGCCCCAAGTTACACAGCTGTTAAAAGGCAGAGACAGGATTGGAGCCCATTTCTGTGTTACTCTAGACCAGGAATGGCTTCCTGGGTGTGTAGCCTGGGCAGTCACACAAGGCATGCTTGTTTAGTAGATAATAGACTACTAAAGGTTTTTTATAATTTTCGACAATGACCCCTTCCCATTTTCGCTTTGCATGAAGCTTGGCAATTTATGTAACTGGTGCTGCTCAGATTCTGGGCCGTGTACTCCATCTCGATTCTCTGCCATTGCCACCTGCTCCCAGAGATTTACAAAATTGTGGAAAGTTGATTTTCCAGGGTGACTTAAAATGATTTAATCTATTGTTGATTTTTTTTTTCCTGAAGGGAAAAGAGAGAAGATACTGGCTGTAGAAGGAAGGTAACTGCAGTTTTGCAAAAGCAGTTTGGAAAGTTGAAGGTACTGAATAGGTGTGAGAAATTATGAATGAATCATTTTTTCAGCTTTATTGAGATATAATTGGCAATTAAACATTGTTTCTATTTAAGCTGTACAACTTGATAATTTGATATATGCATATATTGTGCAACCACCACAATCAAGTTATTAGCATATACATTAATTACCTCACATATTTACCATCTCCCTTTTTAGTGTGTGATTAGAACACTCAAGATCTACCCTTTTAGCAAGGTTCAAATATACAATAAGTATTGTTAACTACATGCACATGCTGTACATTAGATTGCCAGAACTTATAATGAAAAAAGTTTGTTCCCTTTGACCAATATCTCCCTATTTCCCCACCCACCATTATTCTACTCTCTGCTTCTATGAGTTTGTATCTTTTTGGATTCCACATATAAGTGAGGTTATGCCATATTATCATTCCAAAGTTTTGCTTATTTATGAATGAAATCTTAATTAACGGTCCTTGCACTTCAGCATGTGTTTACCTAACATCTCTACAAATATTTGAAAATTAAAGGTATTCAGCCGATTGCCTGTATGCTTTCTCTACATGACTAGAAAAGAGTCTCAGGGTTTAAATGGGGAACTGAATTCATCCAATAACTCTATCAAAATTGCCATGGTTTCCCCTTTTTTTCCCCCTTCCATGTTGGACCACCTTTGAAGGCCTCCGAGGTAAAACCCTCAAGGTCAAAGCCAATCCTTCTCCTGACCAGCTCTGGCCCCAAGGAGGAACATTAATTTTCCAACCTGGGCCACCCTGTCATGCAGACATCCTCTGTCTTTCTCTACACCACTGTTTATCAAAAGGACTTAGATGTAACTCTCTCTCAGCCAGGGCCCAGAACCATGTACATAAAATTAAGCATGAAGTTAGGAATAGAGTTATTTGAGAATAGCAAGTTAACTTTTTAGCTTTTTCTTTGGGGGGGGGGGGTCATGTTGGTTAAGTGCACAAACTTCAGCAATTTCTGCCTGAACAACACGTATTGTCCAGGAAATAATTCACAGACTGTGGGTATAACAACAGAGCAAAATAGAGCTTCTCATTTGGAACGTTATGCATCTATGGTCTTTTCTTGTTGGACTGAGTCTAACAGAACAACTCACCCTGTCTATATTCACTGAAAGTTAGTTGATGCTCAGCCTTCTCCCATCTACTTACTGTTTCCCCAAATTCCACACAAGCCATTCCAACTCTTTCAACACTTCTGGCCAAGAGTATTTGATAAGTGCTGAGTCACTACTTACAGAAAATTGGATATTCATCTCTCCTGACCAGGACACCAATCTGGGCTAAACAAGGACTAGAGTGAATATGTCTCTAATTCATGAAGTCACTGATTTTAAAAGAAAATCTAACTGTTGTTGAAATATATTATTGCAGGAGAAATGCCATGTGAAGTATTTTCATTCCACTCCTGTTCACATACACATCATTAAACAGAAAATGGAAGCAATTGTTGAGTTGATTTGTAACATAAACCCATTGCCCTGAACTATCCAGCTATAGCAGGAAAAGCGATATCTGTATTAAGAAGGAAGTAGTCTCTCTTCCATTATATTCATCTAATACTGATTTTATTTCTCTTATTTATTTTTTTAATTTAGTATTTTAATAGACTACTTTTAGAGCAGTTGAGCTCTAGAAATTTAGAAGGCAGTTCAGAGAGTTCCCATATATGCTTGATATTAATATCTTACGTTAGTACAGTGCATTTGTTATAATTAATAAGTTAATATTGATACATTATTATTAACTGAAGTCCATACTTTATTCATATTCCCTTAGTTTTTAGCTACTTCCTTTTTCTATTCCAGGATCTCACCCAAGACATCACATTATATTTAACATTCATGTAGTCTTAGGGTCCTCATTGGCTATGCCAATTTCTCAGACTCTTGCTTATTTGTCATGACCTTGACCACTTTGGATAATACCGGTCAGATATTTTGTCAGATGCCCTTCTACTGAAATCTGTCTAATGTTTTTCTCATGATTATATTTGAGTTCTCAGTTTTGGGAAGGAAGATCTCTGAGAAAAAGTGCCATTTTCATTATAGCATATCAAGGGTACACATTATCATATCAATGATAAGTCTTCTCACTGTTGATCATGAACCTGACTGAAGTAGTGTTTGTTAGGTTTCCCCACTGTAAAGTTATGCTATTTTCCCCTCCCTTTCCACACTCTACTCTTTGATAGGAAGTCTCTATGCACAACCCACACTTAAAAAATGTTGAGCTTTGCCACTTTACTTACTCCTTCAGGGTGGAGGTTCTGCATAAATTCTTGGACTCAGGAGATTTGCTGCTTCTCCCCTAACCTTTATTCAATTATTTCTTTATATCAGGATAAACTTGTGGATATTTATTTTATACTTTGAGTTATAATCTAATACTACCATAGTAAATTTTTGTTCAAATTTTTTTATCTTCTGGCTCTTGAGAGATCTTTCAGTTGGTTCTTATGGCCTTTTAACATACACCCATTGTATGTGTGTACATGTGTGTTAGCTGTACAAGATGCTATATTGGAGACTATAAGTTGTCCAAGCTTACCATGTATATTTCCTGCTCCGATCCTAGAATTAGTCATTTCTGCAAGTAGCCCTGGTCCCTTCTATTAAGAATGATATTGGAAGAAAATATCTGGGTGTTATGTGAGCTCACTGACAATAGGTTGTCCTTTCCTTATGTCTGCTTAGTTGACAGAGCAAAGAAATATATGTGGATATATGAATGTGTAAATATTTCTATACAGAAGCACCTGTAACTATATTAGTCAGTTGCTTGTCTTATAGTCTTATTCACAAAGAAAATAATTTGTATATCTCTTCCCATTACAATACTTAGCTTAAAATACTCTGAAAATCATACTTGGAGCAAGTGCCTCATTGTGTCAGGCACTAGCATGACAATTCCTGCCTTGAGGAGCTTCCAGTCTAACGGTGAGATAGATTTATACGCACATAACTTCAAAAAATATAGCAATTTGATAATCTCATGGGAAATGTACAAACTACTGAAGAAGTTCATAGGAAATGAGGTTCAGGAGGAAGGTGCTATATATATTAATGTGAGGCTAAGCAGACTAGACTTCATTCTGCAGGTAAATGGAGATAGTTACAAAATCAAGAATACCGTTTCCAGTTTCCTTGGTACTGAAGGCTCAGAATCAATAGAAAAGAGACATCAAGCTAAAATTTAAGATACCTCCTACCTAGTATAGTATTGGTGTTCATCCTGTGGGAATGAAGAGGATGATGCTGATGTGTGATAGCAGTTATTTATTTAGCACTTACTATGTGACAAGTGTTATCTCATTTAAATCAAAGAGATAGGCATTGTGATTAATACTCTGTTGCAGATAAAGAACTGAGTCTCAGAAGGTGAGTAATGCATATGGACGCACGCAGCTGTAAGGTGGCTGGTACAACTTGGAACCACATCTGCCTGATTCTTCACATTACTCCTTTTAACCATCACTTGGTGTCAGGAAGGATGAAATTTTCAACATCCAAGTTACTCTTAAAGAAAGCAGACCTTAGCAAGGGGCCAGGGTTTTACCTTTTATTTCTAAGAAGAAAAATAAAATCTCCCGATGGAGTCGTGGTGGCTCTATCTAGATTAGAGCACAGACTTCAGAGAACAATAAACAGGATGAAGACAGGAGTTTCTTCCCCCGGAAATAGGCCCACCCTCACCAAATGTCTCTGTAAAATGTTTGAGTTAAACCATTTCCATCTTTCAAAATGAGGAGAAACGGGCAGATAAATCAGTTGGGAGTCTGTAGCCCAGTCCTCAGAGGTAATATGTCTGTCTGGTCTCTCCCTCCTCGATTTGCTAAGATTTATGACAGGCAACCAGGTCTCATCATTCACCATGTGTCCCAGCAGTGGAATTTTGGGTAAGATCAAGTAAAGGAGCCTCTGGGGGTTCAGAACTACTGTTCTGTTACTTCATCTAAGACAAACCAAAGAAACCTACAGCAAGGGGTGAAAAATCCAAGCAACCTTATCAATGCTTAGTGGTATAAGGTGATCATATCCTCAGAAATATTTGCTATTTGGTTTCTGCTTTTACTTAGAAGTGTGTGACATCCTACAAACTCATTCAGAAAGCCTAGCACTACTCTTCTCTTCAGTCAATTGGGTTATTTGGTGAATTCACAAGGATTAGTTTCGAGCTCAATCACTCAGAACAGCCATAAGTAGAGGAAAGAATATAAAACACTTTTAGAATGCAGACTATAAACCTAGGCACAAGGAATGTATATTCACTAATAAAGGCAGTTTTGGCTGGCTAAGCATGTGCCTCCTTTGTGATTAATAAAAGGAGAAATACAATCCCTTTGCCTGCCTAGTATAGAACTCCCTATGTAGAAAGAAGGCTTATGGGTTTCAAACTTGCTTCATATTTATTTACATATAATTTTAAGCCCTATCACATTGCCCCTTGCAGAAAAGAATTTCAGATGGATAGAACCCCTATAATTCCCGTCTGAGGCCACCATGATAAAGTAGGCCTGCTCACTTCACACTCTAATTCTTACCACACAGGGTGACTGTGTGAGGACTATATGTGTAGGGCTTTGTGTGCTAATCATATACAAGTGTCACATAATTTAAGTTACCACTTATCTTAAATTAGCATGTTCTTGACCTCGGTATATTATGGAAAGAAGGACTCTAAGGATTATGGGAAAGTTATGTTCTCCTGATAAATAAGGAATGGGGTGACCAGAGAGAGTGGCCTAATTAAATGTTTCGCCATTTGAACACAAACCAAATCAAGGAAACCCAGTAAAGTTCCCAAACACGTCTTTGTAAACTATTTAGAAGGGTTTTCTTTTCTTTAAAAAAAAAAAATTATACAACCATAATTAATTCAATGGACCATAAAGCAAGTTCAGGGTCAGGAATCCGGAAAAGCAAGTTCAGAGTCAGAAACATAGACATAAGTTCTGCCACAGCTTATAACCTGACTGGTCCTGATTTAATGAGGCCTCATCATCACATCCTCCCATGCACTCGACTTGCAACTGCCTGCTTTAAGAGACAAGGCAATTAATGGTAGAGAAGAGTGAGAGAATTACGACATTCCACAACATCTGGGGAAGAGGAAAGGTCTTCTCCCCCCAGGATGTAGTCAAACAGAAGGGTGCCCCCCAGAGTGAAGAGTGAAAAATAGTGTTGATTTATAGACTTGCAATAAACTAATTTGGAAAGTTAAGGCATGTCATCTGAAAATGCTTTGTATTGCCTCATTTCTCAAGGTAAGATAGGAATTTTAGGAGAGAGGTTTCTGGCAGTTTCCACTGAACTAAATCATAAGGTGTTTCATAATTCTGTGACAGTACATTGTGCAACTGAGCAGCTTTTATTTTCCTCACACACATAAAGCAACTAACTCTGCCCTGTGATACATTTATCTGCTTTGCAGCCAGCATCAAAAACTGAGTGTCCAGCTGGACCTTAGAACCCTACAATTACTGGTATTTGAACCTCTCAGAAAAGAACTCAGGCCAAGCATCTACTTCAGAGTATATGATTTCAATATTCTGATCTGGGGTGTTCTTGTCCAAATTCCTTCTTTCATGTAAACATATTCTAAAATATCAGTGCTCTAAGGGAATGCCAATTGCATCACTAAAATGGCATAGAGCTTTACTTGGCTCTCTTACAGTTACATATTTGCTAATGTTCAGGACCATATGGATCTACTGATAGTGTATAATGTTGATTCATTCCCCAGGTATGACAGGAAGAAGGACCTATTTCTCTGTTCTGTTATTCTCCAAACCATAACCTGCATTTCATTTCCCATTCTTGCCCTTTTACGCACTGCTATAAGAAAGGTCCTGCACTGGAATCAGTCCTTAGCTCAGGATTTTTACATTCTCATCCCATCCCTGGATGAACTCATAGGCATTTGAGAATAGACCCCTCCTCCCTACACAGGGGAGTCTTTCCTAGTGCCTGCCTTCTGCTTAGCCAAATCTGATGGCCAGCCATTCTTGTTCTTTTGCTTCAGGTTGTTCTGCCTCTTTCAAGCCTAAGTACTGCCACCAGTTGTCATTTGCTCCATATCCAAGGCATTCAGCCAGGGCTTCCCCACTCAGATGGCTAACCCCAGCTTCATGACTCCTAGGATGAGTCAGAGATTTTATAGAATTGTAGTCACAAATGGCAAAGACATCCCTTGAACACATTTAAGTAGAAAGGAGAATATACTGACTAGTAGAATCCAAAGTTAGATAGGATTCAGTGCCAAGACAAAGATGTAGCTGGACCCAAGATCAACTGTGACCTGGTATTTTAAGGCCACGCCTTTTTATCTCTTGTTTCTGATTGCTCTGGGTATCAAGTGTATTCTCTCTTATAATTTATCTCCATTTTTTAGGGAATCTAGCAATACACAGCATCTGAGTTTCATATGTTATGGCTGCTACCACTAAATGAGATTAGTTTCAACCCTATGGACACGAGTTCAGAAATCTTAGTATAATAATTCACTGGTGTAACCAGATTCTACACCACTTGTGAGGTTGGTCAGATAGAAGGAAATAGTACCCAGAATAGAAGAAAAAGGTTGGGAGATAATTATATTGTAGACACCTTTTGTGTGTGTGTGTGCCCCACAGCAGAGGTAAAATATTAAGGACTACTATTTTACTCATGAAAAAAAAAATCAGGGGCACCTGATGCAATCAACAAAGCTTGGAATAGCGTAGCCATTTGAAGAATTTCTTCTATTCTCCAGAGAAAAAATCTTCACCTTCTTATACCTGGTTTATAAGATAACAATCTTCACCATATAGCTAAGATATATACAGTCTTTGAAGTCTGTGACAAGTTGGAAATTATTACTATAGGGAAAATTTCATTTTGGATTTTTTAAGTGTTACATAAAAGCTCTTTAAATCTCAGATAGGCATATATAAGGAAGAATGCTGTGGTACATTATCTTTGTTCCAACTTTGGGTAGATAAAACCAAACCACAATGGAAAAAAAAAGACCAAACAAAAAAGGGAGAAGTTTTATTTTTTGTTTTTTGTTTTTTAATGATGGAATGCTTCATGGAACTCAAGGGCAGGAATGTGTGCGTGTGACCTTGAAACATGGAGCCTCTCAGTGTTGCTGTGTGGGTGTGTAGGAGGGGGAACGATGCGGAGACGATCTCATGGGTGGTCACTACGTCAGTTTAAATTAGCCAGTACGCATTAAGCACCCTTTTCATGTGCAGAGCATTTATTTCACCACTCATCTTTTCCTGCTTGTCAATTGACATGATCTTTCATAACACTTAAATGAATTAACTCTTTTAGAATGAAATTTGGTATACCACTAAAAAAATACTGATACATATTAAGTTTGATTTGCAGCTCATTCTGCTATCATGAAACCAAATGGCAGGTAATAAAAATGGTGAATGAGCATATATCTTCTCACAATTTTTAGTTACTATCATTCTATTCAGTAAAGGGAGAGGCCTATAGTTCACCAAAATACGTAGTATTGAATAATACAGCTGTCCCCAAATAACATGAAGGAAATGAGTCTCTCACTTTAAATCAGCTAGATTATATTAAGGAGAGCAATCCGTGCCAGGAGAATATATCTGTGAGTCCTCCAATCATAAGACTTAACAAAGTTCATGAGTAACACGTCCAATGAGACCAGTCTAGACGCTGTTTCCTGAACGTGGTGCTGTGTCACCTGCTTCCAGGTCTTGGCTCAAATTGTTGGCTCAGTCTAAAGTGTCTTTGTTCCCAACATGCTTATGTACTCTCTCTTGTCTTCAAAATTCAATTAAAATTCTACCTCCTTTAAGAAGCCCCACAACCTTCAAACTCCCTAGCCAGACTAAAGAATTCCTTTTATTATGCTTGCTTAACAAAATGTTGGTACATATTTTTTGCCTTTCCAGAATCAGTCTTGCATCATAGTTGCCTGTGTGCATGTATAGATGATTGATAGATAGATGATTGAGAGAGAGAGAGAGAGAGAGAGAGAGAGAGAGACCCCACTCTATGCTGAGCTCCTGGAGGTTAGCTGCCACAATTCTTTTGTATTTCCCATCTATGTCTTTAATTATTAAATAAGTATTTTTGAGTTTTCATACTTACTGTTATGTATTATGAAGATATTAAGATAAATCAGACTATATTTTATTCTCTAAAAATTTACAATGTAGGGAATAAAAAACAGGAAGAAAATATAATACAAAATAAATATAAGTGACATAAGACAGGTAACGATGAAACGTTATGAGATTTCCGAGATGATGAAGCTCAACAGTGAGGGAGGAAGTAGACAGAGAGGGAGAGGAGTGGAAACCCAGAAAAGCCTTCATGGAACAGGACCGGTTTTGGAATCATTCACTGAAGATGGGTAACGTATGGATGTGTGAGTATGTACATTTCCCTAAATAAGAGAAACAGTGTGAGTAAAGGCAAGGACCAGAAAAGCAAGAAAGTAGATTCAAGGAGATCATGTGATACATAATGAGAAATAGTAAGAAACTGTTGGAAGGGTAGGTAGGAAACCAATCTCATTCTGAGGAATCCGGACAGGATCTCCTCATCAACCTGGACCCACAGAAGAGGTGCACAGGAGAGGAGGCTGAGTATGTAGTGGGGGTGTCCATCAAACTTCATTAAGATAGTAAGCAAAGGAGGATGAGGCCTGAGCATGAGGCCCAAGGCTGAGGCAGTGGCAGGAGAGGTGAAGGCCTCACACAGAGGTTTGACAAGGCTCAGCTGTTGGTTGCACATGAAGGGCAAGAGCAAGGAAGGAAGGGGTTTTCAAGAACCAGGGTGATGGCGATGCCATTGACTAAAGCAAGGAACACACGCAGATTTTTAACAGATTGGATGAGGGCAAACATGATTCCTACTAGAAATGTCAAGTAAATGTTTTTTTTTCTCTTTACACTGGCCTCCGAGGTCAGCACCTGATAGTCACACAAAAGACAAGTTAATAAATGTTTACTACATTGATACAAATCTATAATAAGCTTTAAAACTATCTGGAGACCATGGCAGAAATAGAATGTTCCATAGACATCACTAAAACTTGAATGTGTCATCAGAGGAGGCAAGCATACCATTTTATAGAGTATCTCCTGGCCCCATGTCCAGCTGTCCTCTTGGAAAATTCTCATCAGTTGGAAAAAAACTGTCATTCAGTGGGAGGCTAGTATGGTAAAGAATTTAGGTGTTTGGTAAACTGTATCTCACTATGCTGTCTCAATTCCATTTCACTAAAGAGGTAACAGTGTTTGGTTATCTAAGAGTGTTCGAATAACAGGTAACAGCAAATCTTTTACAAGTATTAAAACTTTTAGTTCTCATAACTCCATGGACAGAAATTATTATCATCTCCATTTGAGGTGTGAGGTAATGCTGTCATAGAAAGTTAAGTAATTAGAGTAAGCTCACACAGCAAGCAAGAGCCATAGCTAGGACTCGAACCCAAGCAGACCAGTGCTGGAGTCTGTGAGCTTAACTGTCACCCAGCCCTGCAGGCTTCTAGTATGGCAGGGACTTTAATTCCATTGGTGGCAGAATTCATGTTTTCTTTCTACTTTTTCCCAGAGAAAACTTTGCCGGAGCTTTCCTCTGAGAAGAAAAGAAAAATGATTACTGAATGATTGGTCCAGGATCAAATGGCAATTAATAGTGATGTCTGTAACTCATGATTCCTAACACCCAATTTAAGTTCATGTGGCTCTTCTACCAAAGGGTTAACAGTGAACAGACTATAACCATTATAGAATCCTTATGTTAGCAGTGTCTTTCAAAAAATGTAGTGTGTATTTTAGTTATTTATAATAAAGGAAGCATTATACTGAAACATCTTTGGGGCAGAGGTGAATACTTGATAAAAATAATTAGTGATTTTCCATATCTTTACAAATTAAACTTTTATGGATAAATTTCTAAAAAAAAAAAGATAATTTGACTTATCCGCATTCAGATTTCTAGTACAGTGTATTATCATGGATCCCCCAATCATCCTTTAAAAACACTGCAATATAGGATTTTATTGTAGCCATCGTTTGAGGTTGCAAATTGTTAACATCTGTCTTTTAGTATTTTTTTTTTTACAATACTCTAAATACTCTAATCTCTGGTTATCCTGCTAATAACTATAATTTTCTAGTCAGCTGCTATCTCTCAAGGTAGTTTAAAGGTCATTTTTTTCAATACATAAAGAAGCTTGTGAAGAAAGTGGACGTGATGATATATTTTTTAGCCAGTTGAAGTCATTTGGATTTAGTTTTGTATCCAAGAAGAAAGAGTCTCTGCCTAGCTATTTTGCTTCAATCTGTTCGGTCCCAGCATGATTAATTTTGGTCTCTTTCATTACATTTTACTTCTGTTACCTGACGTTATTCCTAATAGATAGAGAAAACAGCTATTACTTTCAGAAGCATAATTAAAAGATACATTTATATTGTAGTTTTTATATTCAAAATACTAGTTAAGCCACACATTAGCCCTACAAGATTAAAGCATGCTGCACTTTTCCCTAGAGAGGCATGTTTCTGAAAATTCTCTTAATCAAGATTTGGAAAATTCCTTCCACTTTATTTTCTGTAGAAAATTATGAAACACAAATATATTTCTGTAAATGCACACACTTTTATTTATTTAAAATGCCAATCCACATGTAACAGAGGCATAAACATAAGCTGTAGTAAACAACATATGGTATGTTATTGTTTTTTGTTTGTTTTGCCTTCTCTGCGTCTATTATTTTTGTGGAGAAAAATAAAATTAAAAACCTGGGTTTCCTTTGGGTCAAATTTATCTTCACTCACCACTTTGTCTGTAGCTCCAGAGCATGACCGGTTAGATAGTTACAGTGATTGTCAGGGATGGACATGTGGTCTGGCCTTGGCCAATGGGTTGCAAAATCAGGAACCTGAAAGAGCTCTTTCAGAAAGAAATATATGTCTTTTTTCCAGTCGGATTGCTTAGCAGGTAGGATATCAGTATGGACCTGGCCATGCAAAAATCGTTACCATGGGGAAAAATTTAGTTTGAAAATATAGTCAAAGCAGGGAGAAATTTGATGCAAACAAAAAACAAAAAACAGAGAGAGACAATATTCTGATGCCATCACCTGCAGCCCAGGATCCAGCCCCATCTCTGATTATGAGAAATGAACTCATTTCACTTGAAAATGAGTTGTGCCCAATTAGTACATAAGCACAATGGATGGCTATACACATGAGTAAGGATCCCATTTCACTGTAACAGATAGTAAGTATGATGAAACTTTTAATAGAATGTTTTAAATGAAAATAACTGGAAAGGATTAAGTTACAAAAGGCTTCAGGCAAGACATTATAAATGGTGCTTTGATTAGGTCAGACAATCATAAATAGCTCAGAACCTACCACACAGAAGTTTATATAAGGACTTGTTATGGATTGACCAGTGCCCTTCCTACCAGAATTTACTTGTTGAAGTTCTAAAACCCAGTACCCCAGAGTGTGACCTGACTTGGAAACAGAGTTGTTGCATACCTAATCAATTAAGTTAAGATGAGGTCATATTGGAGTAGGGAGGGCTCCTAATTGACATGACTTTTGTCCTTTTTTCTTTTTTTAAAGGAGAAGTTTGGAAACAGGTACACATAGGGAGAACACTATGTAAAGAAGAAGGCAGAGATAGGGTGATGCTTCTGGAAGCCAAGGACCGCCAAGGATTGCCAGCAAAGCAACACACACCCTGTGGGGGAGTCATGCAATGCATTCTCCTTTGGAGCCCTCAGAAGGAACCAACACTGCTAACACCTTGACCTTGCACTTCTAACCTCTTGATCAGTGAGACAATAATTTCTGTTCATTAAGCTCTCCCAGTTGATAGTAACTTGGTTCAGCAGCCCTAGTAAACTAATACAAGGTCTAAAGATATTTACAGATTATGATTAAAAATTCTATGGGATAGAAAAGGGTCAAATGGAAGAAGAGAATGCTGATCGAAGTTGACTAACATTTGTTCCAAGAGCTCATAGAACAAAATTTTAAAGACCAAACTAGGATGATAGTTGCACGATTAAGATAAAGGAATATATCCAAGAAGTAGTATAAAGAAAGAAATTTGAAAATTGGCAAGAAAATGGATTATTAATGTATAGGATTGGATGAAAAATATTTTGTTTCTTATTTCTTCATGACTTCAGAACTATGTAATTGGGAAATTAGACATTTCTAAAGACATTGTCAGTGAGAGTTTGGAAAGGATTCTGGGATGGAGCATGAAACTCGAAGATAGCTTGAGTCAGCACACTTTCATACTGTCATTTCTGGTAGACATCTTAACCAACTGAAAAAATTTAATACCACCAATAGTGGAACAGCTGACATTATATGTCTTCTGATAGACTACTCTTAAAAAAAAAAAAACTATTTGTGTATTTTCACAATTATTTTACCTGCATCACGTTGTGAGGAAAAAATCAGATAAATGTAAACTATTAAACTTTCTGAGCTTTTCAAAAATATTATTTTCATAAAAGTAAATGAGTTGGTGGAACTAATCTAGATTAGAGGAATCTTAAGAGATAGGTTAACCAAATGGAATGTGTGATCCTGGAATAGATCCTGAATCAAGAAAACTAGTTTTAAAAGATATTATTGGGATAATTTAAGTATGGACTCTGTGTTGCAGAGTAACATGAGATCAGTGTTAAACTTCTTGAATGTGGTAATGGTGTCATAATTACATAGGTTGTTTAGGAGGTAAATTTTATCAGTAAATTGTCAAAAAATGCCTGCAACTTTCAAGTGATGCATTGAAAAACAAAAGTGTGCATGCAGGAGTACTTGTATGGGTGTGCCTCTCACAAACACCCCTCTTGTGACATTGTTGTTACTTTGCCCTGGTCCCCCTGGATCTATTTTAGTCTTTTACTGTGTCCTTCTACCAACTTTTGTGTGTTTTTTTCTTCTAATATCTCACATCTAAGGTTTTGTGGTGTTAAGAATTCCACATAGGGTTAGAGCAAGGCTTGAATTTAATCTGAAATCACACCTTTACTCAATTTCTCCCTGTTCCCCCAATTTTCTTTCCTTACTCCCCATGTGAGCATATTTTTAATAAATTATTTTTCCCTAAATTCTCATCTTGCAGATTACTTTAGGGGAGACTAATTCTAGACATATAGATGCAAGTATGAGAGAAAGAGCGAATATAAAATGTTATCCATTGTGAATCTAGGTGGGTTTATATTACTCTTCTCTCAACCATGCTATAGGTGTGATATTGGAGAGGAAGGGCTTATAGCAGCTTACCTACACTTCATTTCTCCCTGCATATGGAGGTACAATTCTAGGGAAAGAGAAAAGACAAGACACCTGGTCCCTGCAGATATACATTGATAAATGGTCCTCCTGGTAAATAGACTACTGATATTTCCTAGGAAGAGAGTCCGTCCGTACCTAGGAATATTCTTAGGAGGATGTCTCTGGTTTAGGTTTAAGGTTAACCCAACTGGGACCTTTGGATTTATGGGACAAATGTCCCCGAGAAAATATCACAAAAGTTAAGTGACCATCTGGGGGACAAAATTGAGATATTTCATAACCAAAATGCTCTCTGCTGTGTGAGGTAACCCATGTGCCTCAGTTAGAAACCTCATTTAATCAGGGTCAGTGTGTACCTGTGAGAGGCAGGAAGGACCTGGGCAGCCAGCCTCAGTATTCCCAAGCTACCTGTGCTGCACCTGGGCTTTTTGGTGGCTTAGCTATGAATTTTTCAGTAATTGGCTCTGAAAAAGATTCCTAATTGTGAAAAAAATGAATTTGATGACATGATCCTTTGTGTTAACTCAGTTATTTTTTCAAGCAAAAAATTTCTTCAGACAACACATGATGTCAGTTTCTTCATTTCTCACATATAAGAGTTGGACTAGATCTCTAAGTTTGATTAACAAAGTATGCAAATGCCAGAGGTTGGTCTTTTATAAAAAGAGTAATTTTTAGAGAAGTTTAAGGCTTGTAGCAAAATTAGGCAGAAGATATAGATTTCCTATATTTCCCCAGCCTCCATTACCACCATCTCAAACCAGCATGGTACATTTGTTATAACTGATCAGCCTACATGGACACATCATTATCACCTAGAGTCCATAGTTCACACCAATGTTCAGCCTTGGTTTAGTACATCCTATGGGTTTAGACAAATGTATAATGACACCTATCTCCCATTATAGTGTCATATAGAGTAGTTTCACTGACCTAAAATCCTCTGTGCTCCTCCCAGTCATCTCACCATTTCTCCTCTAATTCCTGCCAACCGACCACTAATCTTTTTACTATCTCCATAATTTTACCTTTCCAGAATGTCATATAGTTGGAATCATAATAGGTAGCCTTTTCGGATTGACTTATTGCACACAGTAATATGCATTTATGTTTCCTCCATATCTCCTCATGGATAAATAGCTTATTTCTTTTCAGTGCTAAATAGTATTCCACTGTCAGAATGTACCGCAGTTTGTTTATCCATTTCCTGGATAACACTATATTATGTTATGGATAACATTATGATATCCATAACAGAACTTGGTTAGGATGGACTCTCATTGTGTGTATCTTGTCGACTTTATGGGCTCTACTACTACCTTTCTTTGTCCTGTGAAGAGAGGTCATGGAGATATGAGTGACAAGGGACACATTCTAGGGTCGAGTCACTGGCTTCTGGATGTCAGAAGTCAGTGGTGCAATTACAGCAGCAGCAATGTCATTGTGATGTCATGATCACTGGGATGGCCACTCTGTAGGTCCAGGGGGCCCTTGATGTCCCCCAGCTTCCCAACAATCTGCCACTCCCCTAATTTTAGTCACTAAATCCCTTCTTGCTTAAAATATCTAAAGTAGTTTCTGTTTCCTGTACTGAATTCTTAATGATATAGTTTATAACTAAACCAAATAGCTGCCCACTTTAGTTTGGAGATGTTTTTCTCAGCTTCTTGATTTGTGTATACCAGTGCTTTGTCTACCTTTAAGATTCTTTAAAGTTTAAAATAAAAATAATAGGATAATATACATATCTCTTGGTCAGGCAAAAAATAAAAATACAGGGAATGATCTGCCATATTTCACAGCCTATCCACTTTATTTAACATATACACCTTTTTAGGTAACTGTTTGTGCCATTGCTGGTTCTTTTTTTTTCTGCATGCAAGTTTAAATATCTAAATTCTTATTTAAAATTACAACAAATTCACTGGGATTTTTCCTGGACCAAAAAGATTTGAAGATTATTTGAATCTATTTTTTTTTGTTTGATGAGCAGATATCACTGCAAACTAATCCAGAATCTAAAATTGTTAATGCCATATGTGCCATTGATTTCCATCTTGCCAATTAAATAAAGGTTACCGCCTGGGTGCTTCAGAGATTGCCTCTCTCCCTAGGTGCCATCGCAGTCATTCAGCTCTGCCGGGGCAGCCCGGCTGGCAGTCCCCAGATTCCCTCAGCAGGGAACAGCAGAATGCCTTCCGGGAAACTGCACTTAGGGAGAGGGAAAACTGCTGACAACTACGATTCCAATTTGCTGACCTTTCATTGTTCATGAGAGTGGCTCACCATTTCTGTCTTCCTGAAAGGCCAAAAATGAATTCAATGAGCATTTATTGAGTACCTACGATGTGTCAGGCACGGGGCCAGGCACTAAAATACTAAGAGAATAAAGAAGTAAAGCCACACTTCTGTTTCCATAAGGTTTGACTTTGAGCAGATGGCTACGTATCTAGTTGTTTTTTTAAATCATCCTTCTTTATTCTTATATTCTATTTTTTTAAAGATTTTATTTATTTATTTTTAGAGAGAAGGGAAGAGGAGGAAGAAAGAGGAGAGAAACATAAATGGTGGTAGCCCCTCGCGCACCCCCCTGCTGGGGACCTGGCCTACAACCCAGGCATGTGCTCTGAGTGGGAACTGAACCGGTGACCCTCTGGTTTGCAGGTTGATGCTCAATCCACTGACCAATGCCAACCAGGGCTACATATCTAGTTTTAATACCATGTAATAAATTCTACAAATTGAGTTCCATGGCATAGCAGAGAAGCAGAAAGAGTCCAGTCTCACTGTGAGGAGGGAAATAACTGAGTTGCCAAGTAGAGAAATAGGTGATAATTGAACTTAGTTGTGAAGAATAGTTAGGGCTTGTCCAGCCTGGAGTGAACAAAGGATGAACATAAATCTAAGAAGAAAAAAAAAAGGGAAAAGCAGTATTAGCCAAGGCAGGAAGACAAGAGACGACCAGGCTTGTTCAGGAAACCACCAAGAGGATAGTTAGGAAAATCTGATGGTTAATTTTATATTTCAACTTAACTGGGCCATAGGGAGCCCAGATATTTTGGCAAAATTTATTCTGGGTGTTTCTGTGGCAGTGTTTTTGGATGAGATTAACCTTTAAATGGGTAGGCTTGAGAATTTCAGATTCCCATCCCAAATGTGGGTGGGCCCCATCCAATCAGTTGAAGGCCCCACAAGAATGCCCCTGACTAAGAGAGAGCACCTCCTGCATAGCGCCTTTGAGCTGGGACTTTGGTTTTTTCCTGTCTTGCATTTAAACTAAAACATCTGCTGTCTGGGTCTTGAGCCTGCCAGGATTCAGGCTGGAAGTACACCATCAGCTCTCCTGGGGCTCCAGGGCTTGGCAACTGCAGATCTGGGGACTCGTCAGCCTCCACAATCACATGAGCCAATTCCTTATAATAAATTTTATATATATACACAAACATATATTCTGTTGGTTCTGTTCTCTAGAGAACCCTGACTAATACAGAAAGGGCAGCGTAAGATGAAGTTGTAATATTAAACATAACCAGAACGTAAAGAATCTGTAGGTCGTTCTACAAATGTTAAAAACAGCTAATATTTCTTTTCAATATTATAATTGTTATTGTTGACAAGCTGTAATGTTGTGCTTACTTCTTGGGTGGCCAAGACACTCTTCTGAGTGCTTTACAGGTACCAATTCATTTATTTCTGACGGCCCCTTTATGAAGCAAGCACTATTGTTGCCCTCAATTTACAGAGGCAGAAATGATACACAGTAAAGTAATTTCCCTAAAGTCACAGAGCTAGTATGTGACAGAGCCCCAAATGGAACCCAGGCAGTCACATCTCCAGAGTCTGCACTTTGTTACTGCTTTAGTGATGCTCTGATATTGAACTTAATTCTATAAGTGTTCTCGATCACAGTGATATATATAAAATTTGCCTTTTTAGAAAGATGATTCAGTTGGTAGAATAGAGAGTAAATTAAAGAATGAAAAGTACAAAGACTGCAGAAATTAAGATGAGACTTGGTGATCAGTATCTGGCCTACATTAGTAGTGCTAGGAATGTGTAGTGCTAGGAATTAGTAGGTGATGATCTGAGAAAACTGTTTTCACGATAGGGTCACCAGGATGTGGTAGCTGATTACATGTTGGGAATGAAGGAAAAGAGGTAAAAATCAATGTGATTAGAAATTGGCAAATGATTACCTAAGCCAGGAAGCATGTTGAGGGGAAAGGGGAGGATAGCTAGTGGAGATTCAGAAATGAAAATTAAGACATCCACAAATAGAGATTTGAATCTCAGTTTGGGAGAGAAGTCAGGATTAGAGCAATAAATTTGGGAGTTGTGTTAGTTTCTTATGGCTGCCATAACAATGTACCTCAAACTCAGTGGTTTAAAACAATAGAAATATGTTCTCTCACAGTTCTGGAGGCCAGGAGACCAAAATTAAGGTGGGGACAGAGGCACAGCCCTCTGACAGCTCTACAGGAGAATTATTCATTGCATGACTTTTTCAGCTTCTGCTGACTGCTGGCATCTTTGGCTTGTGGGCAAATCAGTGCAAAACAGTGCCTCTGTCTTCGCATCCCCTCCTGTGTATGGGTTGACTCTCCCTCCACCTCCTTTTATAAGGACATGTGTGATGGCATTTAGGGCCCACTCAAATAATTTAAGATTCTCTTCTTAGCTCAATACTCTTAATTTAATCACATCTGCAAACACCTTTTTCCAAATTAAGTAACATTTACAGGTTTCAGAAATGAGGACCTGCAAATTTGGGAGGCTATTAGGCATCCAAATACAGGAATCAACAGAATATGAAAGATTAGGAAGGGAGGAAATGAATTGTCAGGGGTGAGGGATGGCAGGAAGCCTCCTTGGTGTAGCAGAAGAAGCCCTGTGAGTTCAAATCCCACTTTGCTGCTGCTTATATGGATCTAACCAGGTGGTCTCAGCACTTCGAATTTTACTTACACCTGTCAGAGGACAAAGCTCAACTACACTATTTTTCTCTTGAGCAGAAAATGTTAAGTGTGCATTTCATCTAAATAAGCGTGCAGAGTCATTTGGAGGCTGTAGCAATTGCAAAATATTATTTTCCTTAAATGATACTAAAATTAGAAGTTAAATCCAAAATTATCCACAATCCTTTCATTTAACCAAATCAGTGTTTTCATTTGTATGACATTTTCTATTCCCTGAGCAAGTACACATTCAATTTTCACATGCTGGCCACACTTTTATAGGTAGACTTTCATAGTCTGTATTGTCATTTAAAATGTCACCATCACTATTTTTCCATTGCGCTACAGTCCTTTCTTCTAATCTCCCTCACTCCTCACCCTGTCCAAGCTTCCACACAGTGCGGTTAAAGGAGGCTCAGTCTAGAAGAGTGGTGCTCCCTGGAGTTGTGCAGTGACCGCCGTGAGGACCGTAGAGGGGACACACCTCCTGGGGGGACGCACACTTGTACCCTGTAGGCCCGGGTAAGGCTCTTTCCTATTCTAAACTCAGATTGTAATTCCTACCAAGGTAAAAACATAATAGTCTGCAAATGCTTATAGCACCTTTTCATAAAGATTTTATTTTAGATATAGCTGGAAATAATACTTTAGAGAGTTAGAATATGTCCCATATTGAACTTGTTTAGCTTTTCACTTGGGTTATAGCTCGACTATTGTTGCCCTAAAGATTACATCCTATGCAAACATACCTGCTTCAGGCTATATTGACATAATTTTCCATGACACAAAATAACTGTTACAATTAAGTCTTGGTAGCAGTCATGTCTACTCGGCATAGAAGAACTGAGCATATTGCAAGAATGCCCCACTTTTCTGCAATAAATAGCAATCTGAATATAACTGCAAAACTTCTGAAACATTCCTAGAAATCTATTCTATTCGGTTTATGCATCTTTTTTTCAAGCATACTCTTCCCTTAAATAACCTCATAGTCATAAGCACATGTTACAATTTCCTTCTCTCTCTCTCTCACACACACTCTTGTACACACACTCACACACACACACACACACACACACACACGCATAGAGAGGGGTTGAACTATCAAAGTGTGCTATAATCAATTTTCATTCAGTTTGTATTAAATTTTGAAATGGTACCGAAGAGCATGAAACTAAAAGAATCAATCATCCTTTAGCATGTTCTTTCAGGATGAAATTAACTTGAAATGCTCATTCTTGTTTCTTTCCTGTGGAAGAGAAAAAATAGCTTATGGGTGCCAGCTGAGGTCCAGGACATAGAACACCTGCTATGGAGGAATAAGGTGTCCTCTGTGCAGGGATTTAATAATACTAAAGGGTTACAGTTCACATGGGTGCGCAGGTAGTAGTGAAAACACTAGGTATAACCTATCACCCACTAACACTGAGCACAGGTTAAACTTGAGCTTTGGTTCATGTCTACAATTAGATGTTATGCTGCCTCTTTGTTGACTGTGGAGAAACCTGCCTGGATGTGTGTGGCTTTGGGCAAGTTACTTACCCTCTCCATGCCTCAGTTCCTTCATGTGTTGATGGGGACAAAGCTAACAGTACCTTCCTTAAATAGAAGTTGAGAGGATCAAATCAAATGATGCATGCGAAACACAGGATGGTGCCTGATGCGGAGTAAGCACTCAATAAATCTTGGCTATACTATTCAGATCCACATTTTCAGTCATCCATCCTAATTATGCCACTTTTCTATGGATTCCCTGAAGACAATTTGCAGTGAATCCCCACTGATCTGTGAGAGCATTCATATCTCCTTCCAGCTGCCCTGTTTCACCTTGTAGTAGCAATGAGAAAATTCCACAGTCACCCTATGGGACTGTCTCATAACACATCACCTTTGGGACTGGAAGTCCAGTCACAGCCCACAGTTGACTGACCATTTCAGAGTTAATCATGAAACCCAGGACGACACGAAGGAGGCAGCTTAGGAAGCTGTTGTAGTGTGGCAGGTACCCGCCTCCCAACAAGTTAAATGAAACCAATGCATCTAAACCTCCAGATTGGCCTGTCACTGAAAACTGGCTGGCGCTATGCTGATTTCCAGCTTCCCAAATGAAACTCTGACCTTTTTGTTTTTATTTTCTATTCATCTGTTATTGAATATCTTCAGACGTTGTAATGCCAACACAACAGATCTCGGTGACATATTTTTGTTCCACTGCAAAAAGGATCAAGTGACAGAAATTAAAGCTGTGAAAAATGTCTTACTTTAAAACGATTTAAACAATAACTTAAAAAAAAAGTTTCTATCACCGTAGAACTCAGTGCTGGAAAAGTCCTTAAACCTTCCAATGCAATGATTTCTTCTCTCAAATGAGGAAACAGATCTAGAAAGGCAAAATGTAAACTCTGAATTACTCACCTCTGGGTAATTGTTTGAAGATTTGACTATATGACTAGCTATTTACATTGATTCAATTAGCTACATAATTGATCAAGTGAAATAGGTAATCTATGCAACTGGCCAATCTTTGCCAAATTATAATCAAACCTTACATTATTTAATGCTACACAGCTTTGTTATGTTGTCTAAATTAATCGTTACTGCAGTTCTCTGGCAAAAGTATTATACTGCATCTCTATTAAGATGAGAAACTCAGACATAGAAAGTGTAGTTTATTTACCAGTGGTTCCACAGCTGGCAGGTGGCAGAGTTAAACCTTGACCCTAAGCCTTCTGATTCCCTATTCTATGTTTCTCCTAAGGGAAGAATAGTTTGTCATAGGAAATTATTCTAATTACCTAAGGACTAGGCCAATTAGAAACTGAAGACATACTGGGAACATGGGGTATAGGCAATGATGCCAGGGATAAAGAAAAGATTTAGGCACATTTTGTCATAGTATGCACTTTAATTAATACCAATATTGTTGTGACCTAGGACTTCATGTACAGAAGTTTGGTAGAAAAAAAGTTATTTTGTTTTGGGGTTTTTTTTATTCAACTATATTATTCCAAACTACTTCATATATATAAAGAAACATCTGAAGCCTAACTCAGTAATAAAATCTACCTTTCTCCCCCGCCAAAAAATATATATTATGAGTGGTTCCAAGAATTTCATCCTTATTTTTTCAGAAGTGTTACTGTTCTTTTTTTTTTTTTGCAGAAGCCCAAAATACATGTTATAAACAAGGAAGAACTTTTTATGAGGAAAGTTAAGCAGTGATAGACTCATTTCCTCAAATGATACTTAACTTTTAATAATAATGCCATAAAAAAGTAGATTTAACACAGGTGTTTGTGGGGGATATTAAGTTTCAGTACAGAATTAAATTTACTGTGCAGAGAAAATCGGCAGGACCAGTCTCCCTTGGGTATTAACACTTCTTTTTAGACACAGCTTTAAAAAAGATGAATAACCAGGAATAGTTGCAACCTTATTATGTAGATTGCCTACATCATAGCACTTTTCTAAAAAAAATCTAGAGAGATGTTTGCTGTTTTATACTTTAATTAAGTTGGTTACTCTTAACTACCTGCATGTGAAAAAGTTCACTGGCAAGTATTTGCACTGACATCAACTCTGTTCTGCAACAACAAACAACGTGCAGCCTGGCCCGTCAGGGTGTAAGTGGCCACTGGGGAACAGGTGATAAAGCGAGGATGGCTGAGGGTCCCCCCACCCAGCACCTTTGTTAGAACAACTTCAAGTTCACATCCACAGCGCAACTCCTGGAGACCTGTTCTTACTGAATTATGTACTTAGTTCCTCAAAAATATTCATGGAAAATCCTTATGATTCCCAGGAAGCCCAGAAAACAAGGGAAAGAATGGAAAGAAGATAAGATGAGGAAAAATATCTCCATTATCACTGAGCTGACTTGGTAGTGAAGGCAGGAAATAGAACATGGTAGAAGTAGTTGGGTGTGTGCATATGTATATGTTTGTAGGCCTAGGTTTGTGCATTTGCTAATCAATCATTTCAGTTTTAAAGGAAGAACCCAATGCACAAACTATCTCTTGGTTTACAAACCCATTTGTCTGTGATATTTAACATGTGTGTGTCAAAGAGAGGATATTATTCTCAAAATACAATGCACTTGAGCAGATATGTTCTATACCCTAAAGCTCAGGATAGGAATTCAAAATCCTAAACTAACTTCTTCACCTTGCCAGGACTTGGCTCCTTCTTATCAAAGGGTTCCATTCTCAAGGTGTCATTGCATGAATAGCACCCGAGATAATATCGGTTTCCTAACTGACAGGTTTCCAACCTGGGCACATGGATCTCAAAGGGAATGACAAAAAGTTCGCTTCTGCTTTCAAGTTTAAAAGAAATAGTCTCACAATAACAGTGCCAATGAATAACAATTTACTGAGAGTCTGTCATGCGCCAGTAGCATGTTAGGACTTTTTCACGCATTACCTCTAATTCTTAAAACAGTCCTGCATGTCAGGTGTTATGACAGCGGTGAAGCGATTAGCCAGGGTCACACAAAAGGACTGCGGGATCGCACGGGGGTCCCTCCAGGTCCCAAGCCTACGCGGGTTCCCTAAGACAGGACTGCCTCTCTCAGAAATGTCTCGAAGGGCTGCTTTTTATTTGTTTATTATTGTTTGCTTTTAACTTCACAAGAGATATATAGTGATTGTAAAAAAAGCATAAGTACAGAGTAACAAAGACAAAGAAAAATAATTATTTAAATTCCCAATAAATTACCACCATTAACATATCGGAATATATTCAGATTTTTCTTACTTCTGTATCCATAGGAAGTATTAAAGATACTGCCATAGTACCTATAGTAACAATACTATATACAGTATCTAGACTTTAGGTTTCAAATCAGCTGATCTCTTTTAAATCTCACTATATAAGTATTTTTAAACAAAAAAAAGATATTTTAAACACTGCTTTGTGGACTTTTTGGGGGGTTTTTCTCTCTTAATAAATTTCTGAGCACAGTATGTTCTTTTGGTAGCTAGACAGCACCTCTTTTAAATCAATTTGGTGAATAAATATCAATTTATACCACCTCTGTGTGTTATCATAATGGGCAAGGTCCTCTCTATGAAGCACCATATGAACATCAGTCAGGGCTTCACAGGGTAACCTAGCTGGGATGCAATATTATGCACTTTAATAATTCCCTGTTGTTGAACATTTAAGCAGCTCCTGTTTTTTTTTTTTTTGTTTTTTTTTTACTGTGCTGTAATGAATAGTGCTATATACATAATCTTGTGCATTTATGAAATTAATATTAGAATAGAATTTTAAAGGGGAAATTAATTACTCAGCCGGATACCGTTAAACATATATTAAATATTTGGGGACTGTGTTATCAAATTCCAACATAATTGCAATTCAGTAATAAGTTTAGCTTCTTACATGCCAATGTGAATGAGACCGTTTTCTAAGCTAGAGACAATGACCAGCAGAATAACTGGGCTATTGAACTACATACTCACCGTGTTCACATCAGTGCAAGGAACATAACTTGTCTTATTTTGCAGGTTCACAAAAACAACAACAAAATTCTATGTTGTTTTAATATGTACCTTTTTGATTATTAAACAGGCTGACCATTTTTCATACACATAGAGGTATTTTCATATACACGTTTCAGTATGTGTATGTGAGTTGCCCAAGACCTATTTTAAGTAGGAAAATTTTAAAAACCAATTCATAAGTATATATTCATCACTAATGTGGTAAAAATGCCCCTTAGTAAGTCATTTAATCAACATTCATCTAGTATTTATCAAAACTGATATTCACACCAGCACACTGGTCATTTAAAGTCTTCAGCTACCCATGCTGAACTCATAGTTAAATATTTTAAGTATCACCCTGATATTTATCATATGCTAAGGCTTATTCTGACACTGGAATCTAGCTGTGAAAAAAACTTTGAATTCTTGTATTTATAGTGCTTATATTCTGGCCAACAAGTACATGTGTAAAAGATATCGTATCCATGGTGAATATATACCAAAGGTTAAATAAGGCTTAACGCCTTTACAGCTGAAGAGACACAGCACTTAAACATGTGCAACAATTAGAAGCAAGGATTACGCTCAGCTTTGGGACATACTAGTCTTAGTATAAGAATATGGATACATAGATCGACCTAGGCAGAACCATGATCCAGATCTGCCATGCTTTCCACATGTTCCTCCCATTTACCTCTGGTGCTGAAATGCCAGTTTTTTCCTACAAAGCAAGTCTTTCCTAGTGAGCTTTTGGGTGACATATTATGCCACCCTCAGTCCTGCTGGCAGTGGAGGAGGACAAGTCTTCTCCAATCTGCTCTTTTCTGTCAGGCATCCTAATTGGAAGTCCTGCCTAAAGCACATGGCCAGAGCAGGAGCCAAGAGAAGAACAAAGGACAACTGCTCACATGTGTTCCTCCCCAATCTGGTCCAGGCTTTCTGGCTCGGCAGGGAGTACAAAATACTGACTGGCGAGGGGTCGGCAGGCAATGAGTGGTCACATCCCTGGTGAGCCCTGGGCACACAGTAAGAAAGGTTGGCTGGATTCATTTTTTTAAAGGAACTAAAATGGAGGTTGGGAAATAAGATAAAATGACAAAGAGAAAATTGTGGAAAAGGAAAACCCAAATGTCTCTGTCTTTTTACCTGATGTCTTTCTATTAGAAATGCTGAGATAAGCTAAGGTTTTTCTTTCCTTAAAAAATTTTAAAAAATCTTTGCAGACACATTACACTGACATTATGGAAAGAACATTGAAGTAGAAATGACTAAACTTGGATTTAAAGCCAGGCTCTCACATAAGCTTATTGTGTGGTCTCAGCTCATACACTCATCTATGTGGTATGAGTCCTACCAATATTCTAGATGTGTCACTTGCCGACTCTTCCAAGGTCAGAACAACAGGAGTTGATGACATAATGTAAGATTTAATGTGGGAATATTTTTACCTAATTGTCTAAGACTGAAAGTGGTCAAACATCTCTCCTGCAGATAATCCACAAGAGAAAGAATGTTAGGGTAGGAGGAGAAACAGAGATCTACTTGCAAATATTTTAGGAAGAGCCATGCTTTTTCCAAGGTAATACATCCTCAAAAATTTTATTCTACATTGTCTTCTAGTTAGGGCTCAAAACCTTCATGGTCCTCACTGAAGATCTCCCTTTTCACCAAGCACAGGTGCATGGATGTGCACACACAAGTCACACATAATTAAAAAAAAAAAAAAAAAAGAAACATTGAAAAGGAAGAGGGCCTAATAGTACATATCTGAAATTTCTGAAGCCAGATTTTTTTTCTTAATGTAGAATTTTTCAGATTTTAAAAGGATAAGGTAATACACATTCCATATATTATATAACTGTCACAAGCACGTTAACACTCAAATACATTTATATCTTTGCAGTAAAACATATAAATGTCCATTCTAATTAAGATAAATAAAGATCATAAATACCTTCACATCAGTGCAGGTCAAGTTTTAGCAAATAAGTTTCAGTGTGTTACAAAAAAATTTGTTTTCAGTTTTCAGAATTGTAGCTAATAAATTGTTTATCTCTGGGCACATCCCTTTTAATCAATTCTACTAGTAATTCTGATATTACCCAAGTTATGACATAATTACTATCACCTATACTTACTGATTACCACTTTCAAAAGATGGGGTATTCACTTGAGATGACAAAGCTTTTTTCATTAGCCGTTTATGCTCTATAGACAATGTAAAACTGTGAAATGATGTATGACATTAGAACATAATAAAAGTCCAAGTCTTTATTGTACATGATATAAACCTCCAGTGGTTTTATTTCAGTGTGAGATTTGGGGGAGACTGGAAGGTTAGTCTGTTGCCTGTCTAGTTTCTGTTCTTCCATCCCTTTTCCTCCTCCTCCTGGTCCTCCTCTTTCTCCTCCTTCTCCATTTCTCAGCTCTATCAGCCTCTCCTCAGGGTCAGCTTTCTTGCCTACCATAACTAATTCAATGTGCTCTATTAAAAATTCTCATGATATCATGTACATCTCCTCCATTGAAAATATACAATTACTTGTGTGATTTTAAAAATTATCATCTTACTCCTCACTAGGCTATAAGTTCTTTGAGGCAGAGACTATGTCTAAGCTTTGTTCCCACCATTATTTCTCCAGCAACTGGCCAAATAAGTGTAAGGCACAGAGTGGGTACCTAGTAATACATGGCAGGTGGATAGGCAGTGGAAAGGTGGGTGGGTAGATGAGTGGATGGGTGGATGCATGGGGGATTGATTTAGTATAGGAGATAATCAGGGTCAAGTTAAAGTTAGGGTGAAAATAATGCTTTGAGTCCTTTTACACAAAGTAGAAATTGAAGAGCAAATACTTATGGAAGGAAAGAATCCAAGTCATTATTTATAGCAAGTAGTTATATCCAGCACTGCTGTTCAGGTATCCAGATGTCTTTGGACTAAGAAGAAGAATTTGGAAATCTTGACCTCTAGTTTGAAACAAACCAGTTTAAGAACTCTGAAAAGGCAGAGGATCAAAAAATTCATCAGAACTTAAAATGAAAATTAAGTTAATGTAGAAAGACCTTTTTAACTTGGGGCACATTTTAGTTTGATGAAAATTGTAAGAAAACTGAGGTCATAAAGGGTTTATTTGCAAGTGATTATGGGTGAAGGTATAGTTCAAATGGATTTATTTAACAGCTCTAAAAGGTGGCTATTGAAGAAGATGAAGAAAGAAGAAAGAAGAAAGAAGAAGAAGAAGAAGATAACGATGAAGGAGAAGAAGAAGAGGAAGAAGAAGGGCAACAGCAGCAGCAAAAGTCATTTCTGGAAAAAGACTTTCTATTCTTTTTCTCCTGATCAATATCTCAAAAGCAATTAGTGAATGCAAATAAGAAAATAAAACTAATGAACTTCCAACTAATAGAAGTAGAGAAATCATCCTGTGGGTATGAACAAAAAAGAAACAGAGAAAAGGAGGGGATGGAATCCATAAAACTCTCTGAAACGTGCCAGAAATAGCAAAAATGAAAATGAAACCTTACCTTGTTGAAGTTCTTCCATTACTAATTGAAAGGTAAGAAGGCTGGTTCTGTGTGCCTTAGGAAATAGACTTAACAGATGTCTTTATTGAGGACTCTGCTGTTCTAAAGGGAAGGAAGATGGATAGCTCTTACTAAGCCCCTTTGTCATGTCATATCCATGGTCTGCCACCTAAACCTGATACACAATTAAACAATTGGCTAGGGTGTTTTCTTGACAGATTATTTGCCATACTGGAAATGAAGAGATATTTGCTGTACTATTCACCTTTCTTGCTGGAAATGTTCCTAATAAGCAACATTACAGTAGGAATTACCCTTGTGTTTGGGAAAATCTCTCTAAATGGGAAAAGTCGAGTTTAAAAATAAACTATACAAATTAAAGAAATAAAAATGTATGCTAAAATAACATCAATAAAAAGATATTAGATGGTTTTGTTCTTCATCTGAAACCCATTTCAAATTAAGCAGATCATGATAAAGTCAAGTAGTAAGTAATATTTTTACTAATAGTACTTGAACTTCTTTGTCCATGTAGGTATTTTAAGCAATTTAACTTTGTACCTATACGTTAGGCCTTTCTTTCAAAGAAACCATCTCTAAAAGATGGCACTTCTTTGATGTGATGAAGGATTTCATCAACACATATTAATGAGGCTTAAAGCCCAGAATAAATAGCATTTGCTTTCCCTACCTCCAACTTCAGGAGAGGTCAGTGTCAAATGATAATTTCCACTTCATTCTATGTCAAAACATGTGCAGGTATGGAAGCAGTTTTTATTCCCAAATGATCATTTGGATTTTTATCCTACAATAAGGAGCTATTAAACAAGATTTTGTCTATGCACTTGTGCATGGGCTTGCACTGATAAGTCCATATTTATTATGCATGTTCATATATGTAAAAATAAATGTGGATATATATCAATATGCACATGCATTTGTGCATCTAAATGGAAAACATGAATGTGCAGCTATATGCCCAAATGTGTTTATGTGTATAGTTTTGTCTCAGAGTTTTGTTTTTTAAATCAAGATGATGTTTGTCACTAAACTTTTCTCACAAGAAGAAAAGAGGAAGTCAGAGGAAGGACCTGTTAAATTCTAAATGAATATTTTTAAAATTTTATTATATACATGATTGATTTGGAGCATTGGTGAAATATACTGATGTCGAAGGCCCAGGATTCTGCATTGTCACAATGCCCCTAGTGATTCTAGTGTTTTATAAGTCATCATAAACACATTGGCCTAGTGCCAAGCCAGTTTTAGGCAAACTTAAGAGTCAGAGATGTTTGCCTCTATAAAAGGCTGGTAAACTCCAATCACTGACTGTTTTAGTCCAGACTAAAAGCTGAGAGTGGTTTTACATTTTTTAATGGTTGCAAATAATCAATAGGAAAATAATATTTGGTGGGTGAAAATGATATGAAATTTAAGGTCCAGTGTCCATAAATGATGTTTTACTGAATATAGCCTTACTTGTTCATTTGTGTAGTCTATTTATTTTCATGCTACAACACCAGCGTTGAGTAGTTGCATAAAAGACTATATGACCCACAAAGCCTAAAATATGTATTCTTTGGCCATTTGCTGAAAAAGTGTGCGGACCCCCACCCTAGAGCCCTAGATTTATTTTTCCAGTGCTTTCATATCTATTCATAACATACAGCTCTATCTCCTCTAGCTTCCCCTTTTTTCTGAAGAAGGAACTGACAGATGATGATGAGCACATATCTCATCATCTTCAGCAGTTTTATCATTGTAAATAAAATTCAAATATTATTCCCACTATTACTCAATAGAGAGGTGGGAGGAAACAGAGAGCTACCATAATTGTCTTTGAAATAATACCATGAAGGAATGGATGGCTTAATGGCATAGAGACCTCTTCACACTGGGCATCCCTCAAGGAAAGTAAGAGACCCCCAGACTCTTAGGACGGTTGCAGAAACCAAATCAGGATTCTTTGAAATATCAATTTCAAAGTTTGTTTAAAACTTAAAATCAATGATTTATTGACTCTAATCCTTCGCAAGTTTAAAAGTAAGTCTAGAGTGGTATCTTCCCTTGTGGCTGCTATCCATGAGATATGTCTAAAAGAACTCTTTCAAGTCTAATCCAGACACAAGTTTCCCATAAAGTAGAAGACAATCTGAGTACTCTGAATCCTTCTTCCACAGCAACAACCACAATGGCAATTTCAGTGATACTTGTGTGATTATCTCTCTAATGTCTACTTCTTTCTAGGATTTTCTAACTGGGATTTCACATCGGAACCAAAGAACCCAGGAGATGCATTATAAATTATTGTCTCAATTACTCCAAGGGATTTGACCTTAGGCAATTGTGGGAACTAGGCTATGCAAGGTTGTTATCTGTAGATCTGAAGTCCACAGGGCAGGCAATCACATAGAGAAGATGGACATGAAGTGGGAGAGGGAAAGTCAAGCTAGAAATTACAAGACTGACCTGGGATTCATGTTGGTTTTGCACCATTTTCAAGCCTCACATCTTGAGGATGGGTTTCCTGAAGGCAGAAATGGCTTCATGGGCATATGACTTACGTAGTCACACAGAGCTCCCTGCTTAAAAGGACCTCATGCCTGGCTTAATGCTCTGTTGTTGCCATCCTGAAATTTTAATATTTGAACAAGGGGCCCATATTTTCATTTTACACTGGGTCTCAGAAATGATGTATCCAGTTGTGCCTGATGGAGAGACTGGTGCCCTTCCTTCATCACACACCTGGCTCCAGAGTTGGACACACAGACCCAGAAGATCCAGCAGGAGACACTGAGAGCCCAGCTGTTGCCCCCAGCAACCAGATGAGCCAGCAGGTAAATGTATGAGCTACTACGCTGCCTTGTGCCTAGCACTGACCTCCCAGCAAAAAGGAATATGATCACTCTTTCATTTCTACCATCCACCTTTCCCCCAAAATTGTCTCCAATGACCTAACACTAACTCAGAACTATGCAGGGAAAGAAACTGTTGGAAATGTAGTACAATTTTAGGTAAGATAACGCATTAAAAACCCACCTGCAAGCCACTGTATAGACAAACCACGTCAATAGAATCCAGTGAGGTGCAGTACAGCAGAATAGAAAGAGCCAGGAGACTTGAGTTCAAAGCCAGATCCACCATTTACTGACTGAAAAGTTAGACAAGACATTTAATCACTGACTTTCAATTTCTTCTCCTATAAAATAAATATCACAATACTTACTTGCAGAATTATTGTGAGAATTTGGGGGGAAAACCTGATTATGCACAGTATTTTAGATAGATGATAATGATAGATAGATAGATGATTGATAGATAGATAGGCAGATAGATAATAGATATATAGAACTTCTGAAAATGTTTTCATGCCTGAGTAAAATATATAGACAAATAAGTAACTCAAGTGAATGAGCTATGCTACTTAGTTGAGAGAACAGACGCTTTTTTCTCACATTGTGTTAACAGTCAGGAGCACCTCTCCAGATCTGCCCTGGAACACCTCCAGTGACAGAAGAAAGTGAATGCATGCCTGCAGGGGCTTCCTGCTGCTAGTACAGCAAACAATCTATTGTCTTAATTTACCTTGAAAAAATCCCATGTGACTTTTATCTTCTTTTCAGTCAAAGGGTTGTGTTTGTTTTAACGTAAAAAAATAAGTTACTACTGAGTGAAATCAGTTAACTCTTTCCCTTAAATCCTCAAGCATAATTGATGTTCTAAAAAGATTCACCTCATCACTTGGCACCTCTATGATGATGATGAAGAATAATCAACTCTACTGAACACTTGTATGTATCATATACTACACTAAAATTTTTAATGGATGACCTAATTTCACCTTTATAACATCCTCATTTTATTAAATGGAAATTAAGAAACTCAGGTTCAGAGCTGTTAGGCTGCTCTTCTGAGATCAGAAGACTGCAGTCACAAGCGGCACAAGTGATCCCAAGACCAGGGGATCTCAAGAGTTTACATTCTTCGTCACTATTCAACATTGTCTCCCTAAAAGCATCCAGTATTTTCAGAAACCCAGTAAAGAGATGCAACTAAGATGGAACCTGTTATTGACACATGAAAGAATGAAGACCCACAAATAATTACTTTTACACACATACACACACACACACACACAGAAAGCTTAAGACATTCAAGCTTAGTATAGCGGTAGCTACTCTCCAGCACATTACGAAAGTGTGAGCAAGTGAAAAATGAAATGAATGACATGAGTGCTGAGGTGAAGGAAAAAAGAAAGAGAAAAATTCACTAGAAATTTAGAATGAATGTGTTAAATTAATATGCCTGTGTGCCTTTCCTTAGTTGCAAAATGCAGGTCTAGATGACAAGCAATTGCATCAAAATCCAGATATTCTGATTATGTGTTGAGGAAAGAAGGAGCAACCACTCCTACCTACCCAGGAGATAAAAACTACAGAGAACACAACTCTAGCTTTCCACAGTGTCAAAGCCAAGATTCAGGTGAGAATGCAAATAAGCCACTTAGAACATAATGGCCTCAGCAAGAGGCCTCTGCCTAGAAGTCTCCTCAGATCCTAGAGCCAGAACCAAGGAATCCTGACCTCCCAGTCTCATAGCACATAACTATAACAGCTTCCTGACCCATAATTTATGTAATAACTCACCACCCTTCCAATGCACAGTGCCTGCAGCCCTGGAAGGCTAGGATAGTATTTTGAAAGTAAAATAAATTGTTGTAATCCTCATAATATTTAGCACATTGTTTTGCATGTTCAATAAGTATGTGCTAATCACCAGATGATTACACTTCGCACCAGGAACAATTGAGGAAGGGAAAAATTACTGCAAACCAAAAGTATGCTTAAAAACATTTCAAATTTAATGAATGAAAGGGAGGTTAAAAGCCATTACATTATGAGAAAATATGTTTTTAGCGTAAAAGACAGTTTGCCAAGTATTGCAGGTTTATTTTAATTCAAAAATGGGATTAGACATTTGAAAACATGGTTTTCTTTCTTCACTATTCTAATCATCCCCAGGGGGTAGAAACTGTTCCAGTATCATCTTCCTGTCTCTCTGTTCAATATGCCTTCTCCATATTACTCAGTTTCATCTCAGAAGAATTCAGTCTTCTAGAGATGGAATTAGTTGAGTCTGAAAAGACAAAATCTGCAAGGTTCTGATGTTTCTGGCAAACTTAGAAAGATTTTCTTTTCTTCTTTTAAATTTTTTAAATTAACAGTCAGTGATTCCATGTTTGTTTGTTTATATTTTAATGCACTTTGTATCAGTGGACACTGGTTATGGTGAAGCCAACAACATGTCATGATTTGTTGTTTGTCCTGACACCCTCCAGTATACAGATTTTGGTATTATTACCAACCATGCTTCTTGATGCTGTGATATTCAGTGACGATACTGTGATAGAGATTGAGCCCCACAGTGGAAAGTTAAGTAGGAATAAATACTGTAAGTACCCTAATATAATTTTTTCCTAAATTAAAAAAAAAACACTCACCACATTGATCAGCTGTAGACATGTAAAGGGGTTTGAGGTTCCCTCAATTTGTAATTTGAATACTACTCAGAAGCATTTCTTCTTTATGCACCGCTGACTCTAGCTTCAATGTCCTTATTCTGTCTCTCAGTAGTCAAACGTTGTGGAGTTTCTTTTTTCAT
Source organism: Pteronotus mesoamericanus (assembly GCF_021234165.1). NCBI lineage: Eukaryota > Metazoa > Chordata > Mammalia > Chiroptera > Mormoopidae > Pteronotus > Pteronotus mesoamericanus. The sequence goes on from NW_026555277.1 coordinate 7,267,816, forward strand.
TTTGCAGCTCCCAGGCCACCAGTTCCATGAAGTCTTCTCAGACACCTCTTTAGCAGAGCTGAGCGTTAGTAATAATATTTGTTACCAACACGTATCTATGGTTTGAGCGCCCTGCAGCAGAATTCTAAGACATTAACTTAGGTACTTGGGGCCTTCCCCCTTTCTTCCCCTGTTTGTCTCCATTGTACCATCTCCTGTCACCCATGTTTGGCGACCATTTTGAGTCCTGCAGTGCCAAATGGGAAGACAAATACGAGATACCCTGCTGTCACTGCCCAGGACTATATCAGTGGCTCTTTGCCACTTTTGATCTCCATGAGAACTTAGTGCCCAGAGTACAGATTTAGCAAGAAATGAAACTTCCTTAAGGTCATTCTTCTCCAGCTTTTCAGCATCAACATGCTCAGTCCTAAGCAATCTAAAACCTAATTTTTTCAAATTGATCAAATAAATGATGAAGAGAAAGTCCATAACTAAGACTTGGATATCAAGGTAATAAACCTGCAGAGGACTGTCTTTAACGTTCATTCAGATGAGGTAAGTTTGCTAACTAGAACCTATTTATAATTATAGTATTTATGAAATACATTTTATAACTAAAATTCCAGGAAGACACTATCTGGTGTATTAACCGATGACCATCTCATATTAAAAATACTCAATACAAGTGAAAAGGGAGATTCAGTTTCTTTCATTAAAATAAAACTAAGGATATATCATAGTAAACTTAACATTAATAAATTAAGTTTTAAAACACTTTTTAAAGAAACCATATTGTTTTATACAACAAAACTTATTTGTTTGAATAACATTCTTCTATAATAACAAAATTTTAAAGATAAAAAAGGCACAAAATTAAACACAAAGGAACATTAGATCTAAAATCCAAGTGTGTGGATCTTCAGCTATTTCATCTTGACTTTATTCTCTACTTTCTGTGTGGCCATCAGCATAATCCAATCACAGAATTCATTTTTTGGCACAATATATAATTTGTTTGCTCAAAAATATTTCTAATCAATATAATTTTCTAAGTAACTATTAAACTATTTCTTACTGAAAAACTTTTGAAAAATACATCAGTATAATTTCTTAAGCTGCATTTATAAGTACAGTATATGTAACATATTTGAGCTTTGATTTCGATGATTTATTTCTTCTACTAGATTTTAAACTCTTTGATGATTAAGACATTTTATGTACTAGGTCTGTCTATGAAAAGTCCAGCCACTGTTAATAAAATGAGAACAGTTTTCATGACATCGATGTAACCTGGCAGCCGAGGAGAGTGGACTAGAATGCACATGTGTGAACAATGACGACTTTATTGTCCTAGTCAATGGGGATGGTATATGCTGCTGACAGAGCATGTGTACTGTGTGGCCGTCACATTCAAAATGACTGTGTTAGTACAGCAATGAATCTGCATCAGATTTTGTGTTAAGCTTGAGCATTCCTCCACAGAAACAATCCAGATGACTCAGAAGGCCTCAGCTATGGGCAACTGGTGATTGGCAGTTTCATCACGACTACGGACCAGCTCATACATCATGTCTCGCGCAGAGATTTTTGGTGAAACATCAAATCATCCAGATAAGTCAGCCCCTCTACAGCCCAGATTTGGTGCCTTATGACTTCTGGCCTTTCCCAAAACTAAAATCACCTTTGAAAGGGAAGAGATTTCAGACCGTCAATGAGATTCAGGACAACACGACAGGGCAAACTGATGGTGAATGGGAGAGCTGTGTGAGGTCCCAAGGTGCCTACTTTGAAGGGGACTGAGGTGTCATTGTCCTGTGTACAATGTGTCTTGCATCTTGTATCTTCTTCAGTAAATGTCTCTATTTTGCATAGTACATGGATCGATACTTTCTGGACAGATCTCAGTTCAGTATGGTTCCATCCCTAAGTAATTAATCATATTGCAGTTAGTTTAAAATTATTTATGTTCCCTTGCTTAATCTGAGAATCCTTAAACTGTAATCCTAAATTTATTATCCAACAATGCAGACATCTTTAAATACTTAGTCATGAATAAACTGAATAGTTGACATCACTGATATAAATAGAACTCCCAAAAATATAATCTAAAAATTAATGATGTTATTAACAGGAAATTTGTCTATTTAGATTTGAAGTATGAGACCATGAGCTTTCAGGCTGATATTACCATGTTTGATATCCTCAGTGCCTAGCAGACTTGTTCAGCATAACGAGGGTGTCAATAAATGTTAGTTAAAAGTCAGGACTTGCATTACCTTTTGCAACAGCATGGATGGAGCTGGAGGGTGTTATGCTAAGTGAAATAGGCCAAGCCAGTCAGAGAAAGACAAGTACCATGTGATTTCACTTATATGTGGATTCTAATGAAGAAAACAAATTAACAAACAAAATAGAAAGATACTCATAGATAGAGAACAGACTGACAGAGGTCAAAGGACGAAGGTCAGCAGGTGGTGCTGGGTGAAAAAGGTAAGGAAATTCACGGGGAAAAAATACACCTCAGACACAGAAAACAGTATGGTAACTACCAGAGAGGGATAAATGGTGATGGAAGGAGACTTGACTTGGGGTGGTGAACACACCATACAATATACAAATGACGTATTCTAGAATTGTACACCTGAAACCTACATAATTCTATTAACCAATGTCACCCCCAATAGATTCAATAAAAATTAAAAAAAAAATTTAAAAAGCTAAAAGTACAAATTCACTGAGCAATGTCTTACACTAAATATGTATGTCCCAAACTGTAGTATGTGTAAAAGGTGTTCAATAAATACATACAGTATGATGGAAAAACATAAAGACTTAAAAGCACATTATATTATGTACCTGTTAGCTAAAAGTAACTACATGGGATTGTTAATTTATATTATTTCTGAAACAACTTGGTGCTTTTCATTTTAATCTTTAGCAAAGATCTATATGCATAACATCAAACGGATGTTTTGCTTCCAGTGCAGTTTAAAAGTATGGTGCTCATTGGCAGATAAATAAAGTATGGGAGGGACTCTGTATATTGGGAATCAAAGTCCCTTAAAAAATAATACAGTAATATATTAATCCAGGTATTCTACCAGCTGGCTCAAGTTCCCTTAAACCAAACACTCGAACAAGAAAGTCCTGATTGAACAGTCCAGAGGAGGCTGCGAATTCTGTCCCCCGCACCAGTTATAAAGGCATTTCTCTGTACATGTTTTCAGATGGTCACCTTCAATGAGAGAGAGAGAGAGAAAGAAGGAAAGGAAGAGGGAGAGGCAGAGGGAGAGGGAGGAAGATAATATAACGTCTTGCTTTGGCAAGAAAAATTCCTCCCTGCTAACGGCGGAGGTAGAAAATTCTCCCTGTATAACAGACTCTGTTACACAACATTGCTGAAACAGGTGAACCATGAATTCCAACGTAAGCTTCATTCCTTCAGAATGCCGTAAGTACTAGAAGTTAATTTATGGACTCGCCTGAAGTGCAGATGCTCAATCTGAGTCCTCTGACAGCCTTGCTATTTTAAAAACAAGTTGGATCCCAGCGCTCTTGAAGATGGAGAGGCAGCCAAGAGCCACCTTCCCGGATTGTCTGATCAAGATTCCACTTGAGAGGAGATACCAGCTTACTGGTTATTGTGTCTAATGAGTAAATTTGCAAGCCTCCCACTCTAAATGAGTTGCGTGCATTTATTTTCTACAAACAAAGAAACCTGCTAAAAGATGTTCTAATTTAGCCTCATTTTTTACACGTTTTTAGACAAAGTTGGGGAAAACAACTCTTCGAATTGAACTTATTGGCATGACATTCGTTGAAAAACAACTTTTAAAAACTGGCTAGTGGAGTCAAATTTATTTTTCTGTTTTTGTTTGTTTGTTTGTTTTTTGCAGGAAGGTAAAGCAAAACCTGCAGGGGGTTCTTTGTGAGGTTTTTCCACCCATTAACAATTATTTAACAGAGACCCTCCAATCTGCATTTTCTATCTTTATGTTATTGACAACTATATTCCTATGAGCTGCCAGGCTGTCTGAGACTGGCTTTTATCTTTTCTTAGTAGGTGGAGTCTAAAACGGACAATGACAGCAGTCCCAGTCTTACTGAAGCTCATCAAACTGTCATTCAAAGTGATGACTGAGCTGGATTAAACCCAAGGACTCGGCTACCATTGGTATTAACCCATCAGATGTTGCAGCCCCTCGGCCGCTTTCATCATTGGGGTGGGATTAATAGGCATGCTCCGCCACAGCCTTGATGCCTAGGCAATCACGCCAGGAGAATGTGGATGCTTCAAAGGGCCAAGCTTTAATCACACCAGGTAAAACATGACAGTCTGGAAATGGACTCAGGGGGATAAACTTGGAAAGGAGATTAAAATAGCCTGGGCGTTTATCAACAGATTGTACAACATTAGCTACCAGATTTCCCAGAGTCCTAGCAAACACCCCTCACTTGGTACCCTCCGTGTTCCTTCTTTAAAAATAAACAGTAGTTTACACAGGCGCGTACAAAGTAAGGCAGGCAAGTAGCTAATAAGGTTGTAGGTAACATCACACACATTTCAAGGAGAACAAATGTTCAGATCAAGGAAGCATTGGCAGGTTCTCCCACGTTCTGCTCCAAGTCTGCACATGCCCAAATAAATCATGATGCACTTGAACACTGCTGGGCTACTTTTTGCTTTGTTTTGTTTTGTTTTGTTTTGTTTTTTTCTTCCTGGTGGTCATAAAATCGTACTTGATGGTCAGACCCTGCTGTTCTTAGGACCAATTCAAAAATACAATATTAACTTCTTGCAAAGATGCAGACACCAAAGCCATAGAAGAATGCAAATAAATCAGCCCTGCATGCTTAAGTCCATCTCCCTTCATGCAAGCCTGGAGACACAGACAGATTCTTTGCCCCCCAACTCGGCCTTATCATTTTGAGGTATGAAAAATAGATTGTGTCACAATAATGAAGCACAGGAAAAGGGAGCTTGTTATAAGCTGATTACAGTGTAGATTGAAGGACTAGTTCTCATTAGCTCTTTTAGATTGGACAGAATCCTTGAGCTGTAGTAATTACCAAAAGTAATTTTTTTGCAGTGAAAGGTGGGGCCGCTGGTACAAGGAGAGACTCAAGCAGTTGCATGGGGATCAGAAAGAGGGGTGGGAGGGGTGACCCGCAGGCTGCCAGGTTGTCATTACCCCCAGTGCTGCGACAGAATGAATGAAGCAGCTGTGCCTCGCTATTTTCTTGTTAGGCTCTCCAGCAATGAGGAGAAAGCACTTCGCATGGAAGAATGAATACGGCAGAAGCCGTAAGAGGCCTGTTTAAAGTTCAAGTGGTCAGGGTGACTCCCCGGAGCTATGCCATCAACACACAGAGGCTCGGTGTTCATCCCATAATAAATACAATGAAGGCAGGTTTCATTGCTGGTTACAGAAAGAGACTTGAAAAGCAGATGCTAAATGATGGTCAAGGTAAAAAGACCTATTTTCTTGCTTCATTAAGTAGGTTTGAGAGCTTGACCATTTCCCTGGTCCAAATAAGATGTAATATACAACCTACCAGCCTTGGAGGTATTCTGAGCAAATCTCTACAGGCTTTGTTCTAAATGCAAGTTTTTGATCCAGCATTTTCTTCAATGTTGGATAGAAGTTTGAGGGGAGAGAATGTGCTGTTTGTTTTGAGTCTAGGGAAGACGGAGTTCAGAGACCTGATTTCTAGCTCTCGATCTGCCACCACCTAGACCTCTAGTGACCCTAAATAAATCATTTAACCTCTGGGAAATAAAAGAAGCAAATCCAATGTTTTCTAAGGCCCCGTGTCCTTATTGACTTCTCAGATTCCAGTTATTGTCTCTTTGAACTAATTTGCTGAGAATGGGACTAAAAATACAAAATAAAATTCTTCTCTCTAAATCAGTGGACAAATCTCCCACCAGATAAAGGTGAGAATGTCTTACTCTTAAACATATGAGATCTGGGCTGCATTATGATTGGAAACTAAGGAACATTCACTGAGACTGCAATATGTGGAAGACTTCTTATGCATTGATACTCCAACAACCCTGCAGCAGATGAATGAAGAGTGTGAGCCCCCAAAACACCGTATCACATGCCAACGGTGAAGCAGCTCATAAGTAGGAAAGACGCAACCCAATACATGAGGCTGCCCACTTGCAGGAGCAAAATGGCCATGAAATGGTGAACCGAGTCAATGAACACAACAGAATAATCACTTTTGTACTGTGATCTGAGCAGCAACCAAGGACTTTACTCTAAACACCCCCTCAACTATCAGAATGTTGTACTCCTGCCACTAAAGTCCTTCCTTGGGGTTAACAAATGCACCATCTCCAGAAAGCCCTGATTAAAAAACAAATGTGTTACCTGGGAGGAATAAACTCATTAAGCCATTAGTGGAAATTAACAGGCTTTATAAAATTAACAGCCTGAATTTATCTGATTAGCCAGCTGTCATTCAGTAGAAAGCAGATTCCAAGGGGAGAACATGAAGTTGAAGTTTCTTCTTCAGGCAGGAGATCCAGAATGGTCGGGATCTGGGGACACTGCAGCCAGGGGCAGAGCCAAGTGCGTGCCCCAGTTAGGGCACCCAGGGCAGTGTGACCTCAGGGGCATAGCGACCTTAGACTGACCTGCAGGAGTGGTGGGGAACCCCCCGTAGAGAATAGAAGATGAGAACAAATCCAGGAAGGGATTTGGGGGCTGGGTGAGGGGAGGAACTTGGTAGTGGAGAGCACCAAGATACATTTTATCATTTGACTATTTTGCTAAAGATGTCATGTACTGTAGCTCTCAAGATCCAATATGTTTACATATGTCATTATGGTTATTAAAATGTTTTAGTTCAATGGCATTTAATTTAAAGTAACTGAAAACCTCTCTACCATCCAAACTTTTGGAATAGAGGAAGCCTGTTTTTATCTGTGTTCTGTATCAGAATTTTTGTAATAAATAGTTTGAAGAAAGGGCTCATATGTTAAGAAAGATGGAAAAAAACAGAGGGAGGGAGGTAGGAAGGAATAAAGGGAGGGAGGGGCGGGAGGGAAAGGGGAGAAGGAAATGGAAGTTTGAGAACTAATGTTCTTAATCTGACAGTTGGCAAACTTTTTTAGTAAAGAACCAGATAGTAATTTTAGAATTTACAGTCCATTGGTCTCTGTGGACAAATGGATATGATTGTTTTAATAAAACTTTATTTACAGACCAAACACTGTTTGACCTTGATTCTAGGCCAAGATCCCTATGGCCTTATAGCTCTAGAAAATGAGGGTCTAAATAGTTCAGCTATTTCTCAATGCTACTCAGGCCTTCTTCTCCAGTGTCGGAGGTTTTTCTACTGACTCTCAATCCAGACCTACTTGAGTTTAAAGCATTAGTTACACATTGAAAAAAAGGTGCTCCCGGACACTTGGAAATTCAGGTCAGAGTTCAGGCTTTCATCCCAAACTAAGTCTATTTGGAAATAACTGTGCAGTCATGCATCAAAAAAAGCAGGGGAGAAGTTGTGGGCCCAGACTAAGTCACTAAGGAAGAGCAAAGAAGAGAGTCTACCTTGAGAGGCATTTGAAGAATACTTCATTTATGATGTCATAGGAGAAAGGGAATCTGGGGTACAGACTTTCACACTCACACACGATATACATTACCTCACCTCATCCTACTCTCACAGCATACTTTTAGCAGTAGTTTACAGTAATGAAGAAACTGAGGCTCCAAGCTTTAAGAAACTGCTCTAATTTACATAGGAGGAAAGTGGAAGAGCCAGGATCTGAACCAGCTAAATTTCAATTTTGGATGTGTTGTTCTTGTATAAACTATGGTAGAAAAGTCTATAAACAACAAACAAAGAGATGGCATTTCTCTTTGTAATTTGTTAAATTAACCACCCTGGTATTAAGAAAGAAGGGCACACTTTAAAATTTATATTATTATTATCTCAGATTTGTTCAATTAGCTCTAACTGGAAAACCCAACCCCATCAAGCTTCTCAGTTTTCTTTTACGCGCGCACGCGCGCACACGCGCGCGCACACACACACACACGCACACACACAGAGTATTTTGCCCTCTGTGTCTCTTCTAGTCGCATTCTCTCCTCCTCCTCATATTGATGGTGTATAGTGTGTCCTAAGAAATAATTCTCACCTAGACAAGTGCATCTCCCCAGCCTGTTTCATCTCCTCGTTTGCTCTGCAGCCAGAATGACCTTGTTTAAATGCCTCACTGGTTTCCCTTTGCCTTGAGCATAACAGCGCAGCCTCTCAAACCTACCTCTTCTGCCCCTGCTTACATCTCCAGCCCCTCCTCTTCCCAGTCACCCTTTCTGTCTGCTCTCGGGTGACAGAGGCTTTCAGAGCCCCAAGGGAGGAGGCTTATTCCACAAGGCCATTCATGGTGTGGTCCCTTTCAAGTAAAGCTCTTCACCACTGCAGGCTTGTCTACCTCCTCTGACCCATTTAAATCCTGTTCACTCTTCACATCTCAAAACAAAAGACATGTCCTAGGGGGGCTGCTCTCCCTAAATCCACAGGCTAGGTCGCCCCTTAGTGTGGTATATCACGTAGCAACCTGATAGCATTTCCCGGATTTAAAATTACATATGCATTAGCATGATTATTTATTTTTGAGCCTCCCATGAGACTGAATGTTCCAGAAAGGCAAAGACCACATTTGTTTTCCCTAATCCTGAATTCAATACAGAGTCTGACATAAAGGAGGCAAACAAACAAAAAAAAAATTGTTAATTAAATACATAAAACTCCAACTCAACCTCTACATGCTCGTCGCTCCTCACCAAATTCTGAGCTAATTATAAAAGACATTTTTTAAACGTGTCTTTCCTTCTTAATATCATGGTGGCTAATATATAAAATAAATAAAAACATGATGATAAGCTTCAGGTAAAAATCATGCTATGGGTTTCTCTTGCATTTTTTATACAGTAACAATAAAAACAAAAAAATAAAATTTATCTGCTTGACTTATTCCCAAGCTACTAGAAAAAAATACATGGCCCCAGAGAGTTCATCTTTTTTATGTTTTTCCTTACTTAGTCACTAGATGTTTCCTGGGAGAATTCAAACTGCTGTGCCCGGAAGCACTTTTTCCTGGTGGATAAGAATGCACAAAGCTAAAGTCAGAGGCTGATCACAGGAACTCAAACTGTCTCCACCAACAGCCTCTAGAGCCATGAGCCCCGTCAGCTCCACTCCACCCTTTGGTCTGGTGGTGAGGCAGCCCTTAGAGCTCTGTCTTACGTATCTATGTCCTGGGAACTTTCTGCAGAGCTCTCTGGATGGAATTATTGTTCAGCGTTGCCTAAGCACACAGCTTAATTTCGTAAGTTTACGTATCATGTCTCAATGTGATTTATTTTAGAAACTGCCTGTTCTAAACACTTACACCTGAAATTGAAATACTAAAGAGAAGGCATACTCCAGTCATTTACCAATAAACAGATGGCAGATGGGCTCCATCGTACCCAGCCCTGGACTGTATGAAGCAACAGATTGTGCATCTTTTCACAAATCCTCAAATTAGAAATTTTATAGCATTGTGAATTGCAAGATGAAGTCTGTTTTCCTGAGAAGGAGGTTTTGTGCTGACCTGGTGCCAGCCTCGAAGCCTCTGTCTCTTCGATGGGGCACTTTACAAATAAAATTGCTTTACAATCTATTTAATTAGCTATTGCTCACAACCATTCCAGCAATTCAGATGATGGTTATTTGTCTTTTACGATTGCATTAACTTGCTCAAAACATGCCCTGAACAATTTCTTGGTGTCTGATTTCACACTAGTTCAACAATGAGGACAGAGAGAGTGAACAAGGGGAGGGACCCATTTGTAGCAATATACCCCATTTTTTTCTAGGATTGCATGCCCCTGCCACAGTATTAGTAACGGGACAGACATCCAGATGCACAGGACGTTGGCTTTGCCTGCCTGCTAATCCCATTGATTAATATGCAGGACATAGCAGTCTAAGGACACTGTCCAGGTGTCTCTCTTCTGGCAAGGGAGGAAACACACCCTAGTCCAGCAGAGAATGGGGAACTGAACCGCATGCTGAAATGTGGGAAACCTCAGTTTCAGGGAGTTGCCACTCAGAGCATGACTCAGAAGTCCTTCTACAGGCTTTTCAAGTTGAAAGACAAGTAGGGGACCTAGACCTAGAATACTTGCCAGAACATAAAATGTGGCATTTCTAGCCGCTGGAATGGTATTCAGACATTAAAAGCAATGAATTAAGTTGACATGAATCAACATGAAAAAAAATCTCAAAAACAAATCATTGAGTAAAAACACAACTTCCAGAGCAACATATATAAAATGATACCATTTGTGTAAAAAAAATATCATGCGCACACACATGAAAACCATTTTATTTTCCAAGTATGCAAATATACATGTGTAAACAATGAAAAAGTGGTTTTAATGCATATCAATTTGAATCCTTTAAAGAAACATTTAGGGCTCTTCTAAGGGAAAAAAATAAGTAAATATCTTAGGAAATCTATATTTTTGGAAGATTTTATTTATTTATTTATTTTTAGAGAGAAGGAAAGGGAAGGAGAAAGAGGGAAAGAAACACTGCTGTGAGAGAGGAATCAAGCCAGCAACCTTTCACTTTGCAGGACAATGCCCAACCAGCTAAGCCACACCGGTTAGGGCAGGAAAATTATTTTTTTAATAGTAGTTTAGAAATAAGCGTTATTTGTTAACTTGTTAAATGTTAGCTTTTGGTTTGCACGTATGTATCCAAATATTTATAAAAACCATATATAAATGTGTATTTATATATATACATATAATGCAGTATTTTTATATACTATATATAATTGTTTTATGAGCTAAAAGGATATACACAATATTCATCAGAGATGTTGAACTTCAGGGAAGGATTAAAGCTGATTGTCCAAGAAGCCATTCATACAATTAATGATTAATAAAATTATAAAAAGAAAAAATACAAAATGGCATAAAGTAAAACCAATAGTTAACATGTCCCAAGTCCTTAATGTAAGCCAGGGACTCTTCTAAATGTTTTATATATTTTAATTAATTTTATCATCACACAAACCCATGAGGTAGGCACTTTCATTATACCCATTTTGTAGAAGAGGTGAGAGATGATCAATGCCCAGGAGTTAAGTTTCCTGCCCAAGTCTATAGACAGATTGGAAGTGGAGAAGCCAGGATTAAGAAACAGGCAGAATGTGTTTACCCACTGTGATTTGAATGGCCCCTAAAACTCTGATCTGCTCTCTTGGAAGATGGACTGTCCTGCCATCTGAGTGCCCCTCTCATGCCCCCAACCAGGGACTGGGCCCACAAGCCAGGCATGTGCCCTGATTGGGAATCAAACTGGTAACCTTTCAGTTCACAGGCCAACACTCAATCCACTGAGCCACACCAGCCAGAAAGAGGAAAGCTGTTAACAAGGTATTTAAAGGCTAGTCTTCCTAATATTCAGGGGGACCAGCTTCTCCTAAAATAACTCATCAAAGTTTGTAAATTATTGAATGTTTTCAAGACAAAAAAAAAATAAATTACTAACTTCTTTTCCCATTCAGTGCATTTCAAAACTAATTCTAAAGATATCAAAGTGGTGGCAGGAAAATAGAGACAGATATATCTGAACAATTAAAAAAAAAAGAAGTCGTCTGTAAGGGAGAGAAGTCAGCAGAATAAGGGAGGGGAGAAGCTGGGCAAAGAAGCTGAGGGTTCAGGAGAATTCTAGCCTCAGCATGAGACTAAGAAGAGATCAATAATAGAAGAAAGTTTCATACTAGCTTATGGACTTAGTAAGACTTTTTAAAAGTATCTTTATCATTGTCCTGACTGTGTAGCTTAATCAGTTGGAGCATTGACCCCGATATGCAGAGGTTGCAGATTCGATCCCTGTCCATGGCACATACAGGAATCAGCAGACGAACCCACAGATGGGTAGAACAGCAAATTGATCTCTCTCTCTCTCTCTCTCTCTCTCTCTGTTTCTTTCTCTAAAGTTAATAAATAAAAAATTTTAAAAGGTAAAAAGAAGATATTTACTTGGTTTAAATGTGTTTTTTTTTCTCAAGGGGAAGGTTGAAATTTATAAGATGTAGAGGCATCAATTTGAGTCCAACTCAAAATGCAATTGTCTGACTCAAAAATGTGGACAAAATAAAATTCCCCCTACCCCCATCTTTTGGGAAGACAAGTTTTAGATCAAAGGTCAAGTAGGTCCACGGCAAACATGAATCTATTCCTGGCTCTCCCCAAATTCAAAAACACTGGCATAAATAAACATAACAAAAAATCAAATATAAAAAGACAAGGAGAACAAGAAAGATAACAACAGTGGATGAGAGACTGTAGCAAAAGTTTGGAAGAAACAAAAGTAGACAGAGAACACTGCTCAAGACATGGGGTTTCAGCCAGAGGCCTGCGACATGGAGACCGGATGAAAATCTGCACATGCATTTGGACCTCGGGGACCGTCTCCTGACCAATAAAGCCAGCCTCCCCACCAGAGCCCAGTGATCTAACTGTGGTAGAAAAGAACCTGAGAGACTGCAGATTCAGGTATGCCAAGCACAGTGAGGCAGGATGAAGTGGAGAGCAGGATACAGGTCAAAACAGGAGACAAAAATTAAAAACTATGCTGGAGGGTGGGAAGCCAGCTCATTCTCCACTCCAGTGTTCCCGGGGAAGAATTTTTCTCAGGAGGAATGGAGGCACCCATGGACAAAGATCTCTAAGAACCGGCAGTTATGGGATAGGGGTTGTGCCTTCACACAAAGCTAGCCTGCGGCCTGATGACCCTGCGGAGGTGGACAAGCTCCACGCAGGCATAGAGGGCTCTCCATACCCTTTTAACCTCGTACTTTGATATGAACAAAAAACCAGGGGTCATTAGACATTTGTGACAAGCCTCCAAACTGACGTAGAGAGACTAACTCAAATAAACACATACATGCACAAAGTACAGGCCACTTCTGAAAGGAGCCAAAATGATTCAGGAAGCTGAAGAAAACTGCAAAAATAAATGAGCAGCCGCAGAGAGATAAGAGAAAGTATTGTAACAACAAAACATAAACAAATTGCTAAGAAAAGAAGCCAATTAGAGAAGAAGTAACAGTTCTTAAAAGTCAAAAGCATCCTGAGAAAAATAGTTGATAGAAAAGTTGGAAGTTAAGAAATATTGCAGAAATTAGAGCAAAAGATAGAGCACAAAATAAAAATGATAAAATTATATCAATCCAAGAAATCCAGTCATAGGTGTTCCAGAGAAAGAAGAAAATAGAACAAATTCTGAGGAAAAAATTACCAAAGAAGTAATACAGAACTTCCCAGAACTGAGAGACACAAGTCTTCAAATTATGAAGACACAACAGAAGAACTAAAATGCTTCGCACCAAGAAACATCTCATAAAATTTTAGAAAACAAGGGGCAAGAAGTTAAAGGAATAAAAGCAGGTCACATACTAAACATTAAAGATGAATGTGATTTCTGAGCAGCAACACTGAAACCTGGGATCTGAAAGGAAGTGGGAAAATATCTTTGAAATTCACAGAAATATATTTTTTTCCAGTATAAGTTTCTAGAGCCAGTTTTCTCCTCTATAACATCATTATGATGATAAAGTGAGTTAACATTCACAACCCCCTTAGAACAGAGCCTGGCATCTAAAGATGCATGTTGCATTAAGTACATTTAAAAACCGGAGCACTCTGGGAATGAAATCTCTGGTGGAAGATGAGTGATGTTTTTAAGTACTTAAACCTATTTTTATGGACATGTGATAGAGATGTTGAAGAATCTGAAGGTCTGTACACAGCACAGCCTGTCCCTGAACCCTACACTCTTCTCCCTCCCTGACATCCCCTCTCACATGTCCAAAAGCAAGGTGGCCATGTGTCAGCCAAACAGGGATATGTTTGGAATGAAAGGAGGCTGTTAATAATTATGTCACAATGACAGGATAAGCTAAAACTGTCTAAAAGCAACTGTATGTGCAAATTGAGCTCTTGCTCTTCTCTCTTAAATTTGCTTTTCTTAAAATCTCACCCCATTTTGCTAGTGGAAATCTCATCCTCCCAGTGAGTTGAGACCCAAAAGTAAGCCTTGATTCCTCTTTCTCATGCACCCCACATCTAATCCATCAGCTAATCCTACCAACTTGTCCTTTCAAATATGCCCCAAGTCACACCATGTCTCACCCTGGAGGCCATGTTGCTGTAACAGCATCTTACCAAGTCCTGCTCCCTTCCCTCTATTCTCGTTCCAACAGCCAGAGAGGCTCCTTGGAAATCTATGTCCGACCTCAAACCTTGTCACTCCCTCGCTCATCCCCAGGGAGCTGGAGGCCTTGGTGGGCACACGGTCCACACCATCTGTCCTCATGCAAACCCCTGTGCTCTCCAGCCACACGATCAGCCACTCAGCCTGCTCACTCTGCTTCCTCACCACGCTTGTTTCTAGAGTACATGAAGCACTCCATCCTAAGGACTTTGCATTTTGTTTTCTCTGCCTGTGATCTCCGGTGATGTCTTTGAGTTCCTCCCTTGGCTACCTCTATTTTTTGTGTGTGTTTTTTTGATTCAAACAGCATGTTCTTATTTTGACCGTTCTTCCTACTTTATTGAAAATTGCTTCCCTCACTTCAACGCTCCCTATCCCTCTGGCCTGTTTTATTTTTTCACCTAAACACTGTCACATCTTCTACAATTTACCATATATTTTGTTCATTGTGTTCTTCCCCTAACAAAATGTCAGTTCTATAGGGGCAGTGAAATTTTACTATTTTGTTCACCACTGGGTACGTACAACTAGAACTGCACCTCATTAAATATTTATTGAATGAATAAAATAAGCATATAAACATGTTATTTAAAATATGAAGTTAATAGTAGAGAACAGACCTGGAAGATTTGAAGGTGGTTGCTATGGGGCAGCAGGGAGAATGAGGGTTATACAGGGGGTGGCTGTTTTTATCACGAGCATTCTAGTATTAGCTTACTCTTAAAAAGCAACCATTAGTTTGTAAATGAACCATATGAACAAAGGCGGATTCGTTCGTAGCACCTAAACTTCTGGACATCGTGTCAGCAACGCCAGCATGCTCTTCGATGTCTCATTCTGCCCTGAACTGAGATATGCAGCCCCCTCCCTCTCATGCCTGTAAAGACAACATGATCTATTCCTTCCCAGACTTGCTTATCACTCTAGTGTTTCCATCTCCCATGGAGCTCTCTGCACCTAAACTACCAGTGTAGCTGCCTGGAGTATATCAGTTTGCTGGGGCTGCCATGACAAAGTACCACAGACAGGGTCGTTTAAAGAACAGAAATTATTTTCTTCACAGTTCAAGATCAGAGTTTCAGGGTTGGTTCCTCCTGAGACTCCCTCCTGGGCCTGTCGATGGTCGTCTTCCTCCCATGTCTTGGCATGGTCCTTCCTCTGTGTTTGTGTTCTATACTGTTCTTACAAGGACACCAGATGTATTGGATTAGGGCCCACACATATGGGCCCACATTTTACCTTAATTACCTCTCTAAAGGCTCTTTCTTCAAAAACAGCCACAATCTGAGGTATCGTGAATTTCAACATATGAATTTCAGCCCCAAAATACACAGCAACCTTTGTAAATTGAATGCCTTTCAGGTTCACACCAAAGAAACATGAAGAGGAGAAAAGAGTGGGGCATCAAAACTTTGTAGGGATTTCTTTTTTTACAAAATACTCTTAACTTATCAGAACCCCTTAAAGAGACAGAGAAAATTCATTGTATTATTCAGAAAATTCTTCTCCCTGTGACCTGGAAACACCCTTTTGTTGAGACTTCTGATCTAGAAAATAAAGGAAATGTTATTGGTACAGGAATTCCAACAATATAATAAAATTAAATTGAATGTTAATATGATCACCTCTTATGGTGATCAAGTAAGAACTGGACTAAACTGAAGGTTAACATGCAGTCAATTGCTTGTAACTGTCTGGGTCCCACTTTTTAATTTTTTTTCTTTGCGAAGAACCACTGACAAAACTAACAGCAGGTCTTCAAAATAAAATTTCACTGGGGCCTACGCATTTAATTTTCCCTCCATCCTTTTAATTCTGAATTTTCCCCTCAGACCATGTGCTTAGATATAGAATTAGGAAGAACCAGTGAGGAGGCATCACTTATAAAAAACACTGACAGACCTAGGGTTGGGGAATAATGAAAATCAAAGTTGGCAAAAAATAAATGGCTTTTCGGTATATTGAAAAGAGGATTGAATCCACCACAGACCGAGAAATCCCCTCATCAAATCCAATCTTGATTTTTACCTACGAACTGATTAAAGGCCTACCTGTCACTCAGCCGTTTTATCTCCCAGGTTCGGTGGATGAGCAATTTTGCTGTGGTTTGTCAATTTGGTGCCAGTCCACTGAGACCAATTCACCGAATATTATTCAAGGTGGTAAGAGTAAAAAGGAGAGCCATTTATAAATGCATTTTATAGTGCTATTAGAAGATATTTAAATCATGTTTTAAAAAGCTTCAAGATTATGAAGAAATTACAGATTCCAGCAGCAGTTGCAAAGTTAATTATGACATCTCGGCACTGGCACTTAACAAATCAATTTTATTTTCACAGACCTCAACAAGGTAAATAACAAGGTAGCACTTGATTTGAAAATATAGGTAACTTTAAGAGTTTAGAGACAAAATATGAATACATCTTTGTAATCCTTAAGTATGAGAGTGAAACCAATTTGGAAAGATTATACATGAGCATATAAATCACTTTGGAAAAAAATAATGGTTTTATGTTTTTCATTAGTACTGTATCTTTGAAAATATTCTTTCACATATCACTTATATTTTATCATAATATTTATTTTTTGTTTGTTCTGCTGATACTGATTATATTGATTTATGAACACAGCTAGAAAAGCTGGACAAGCCAAATACCTTTCCATATTAAAGGCACTAAGTACATAAAAACACTAGGTGAAGAAAATAGATTTTCCCCTACCCAAATGCTGATCATAGAATTGGTTTCATAAAACAGTGAAGAACATAATGACCTCCCAGTTGTCCTCTGTTGATGAGATATAATCCACACTTTCTTTCTTTTGTCTCCAATAGAACATTTATAAATGGTCACCTTATTTTTAAAAAGTTATTACAAAATGAGAAATATTTATAGAACATTCCATTAGGAAAGAAATTTATACCCATAACATTAACATTTGTTTTCTTTACATTGCGGAGGGCTCTCTCAAGCCCAATCTCTTCCTTATGTTCTCAAGATATGGTACAGTATTCCCACATGGGCCTCTATGTAATGCTCACTAATTCTATTTGTCAATGCAATCAAAAGTAGTCACTCAAAAGTAGTATCACTTGGCACTTACTAATGTAACTGAATATCCAGGCTTGAATTTAGAAAAGCATATTCTATTTAAAAGAATTCTCCTCCTTGGGATTTTCATTTGGGAGGAAGAAATGTACCTTATTTTTAACTTGAGAACTAATAAAGTGATTCGAGATTAATCATTAATATTTATGTGTCCTTATATGCCAACTGCCATGTATTATACATACTAAACCTCATAGTAGACCCACTTTACAGATGAGAAACTGAGTGTAAACATCAGGGACTTTTTGGCTAAACTTGGAGCAAACGTGACTACTATGGCTGAAACAAATATATTTTATTGTTCTTCACATAAAAAGCAGTGAAAATGTCATACAGTCTAGAACTGGCACAGTGGCTCAATAATATCACCAAGAGCCGCTTATCTTTCCATCTCAGCAGCCTCTGCATGTTGGGATATTACTGCAGTGTTGGTATTGGGTGGCAGTTGCAGGGCCTGGCATCACATTTTCTGTTTGTATCAGAAAAGGCTGATCAGGAAAACAAGTCTTCACAGGTGTTTTAAACAGAAAGGAGATTTCACTACAAAGATTTTCGTGCTTATGGAATTCTTGGGAGGGTGGTCTGGAAGAGGAGAAGCCTACATAGGTCATTGCTGATTCTGGGTTTGTCACTAGCTTTGGGGGTTGTGAAGCTATAGGAACCACAGAAAAACACTAAGCATGACTGTACTGCTCAGCATCAGTGCAGGTATTTTTAAAAATATATATACAGGGTCCAGCACAAATAAAACCCCTTTTTTATTATAAAATTTTTATTACAAAATCATAATCATGTCATTCTGTAACATAATAGTATCACATTCAAGCATACCACATGACATTTTACATGAAATGTTCAATTTAAAACTATAAATTAGTACACCCATATTATTGCCCTACCAACCACACTCAAGCAGGCCTTACATCTGCCGCAACATGCGTGTAAACAGAAACCACTGCAAAAATTCCTTCTCTGCTGAAGTTCATGTATCTGTTCATGTTGTCAAAGGACCAGTAAAATGGCTTCTGTTTCTCATCTACTTTCCAAATCTCATGTAAGTAGTGACCCTAAACTGAAACCCTGGAGGCAGGAATTCTGAGAAAGGGAGTTTCCAGCCTCCCAGTGTCTACAGTACAGGAAGAGCAAGCAAGGGAGAAGATGGCATTGAGTTAACAATAGATGACTCAGCACAAGGCTCCAAGGAGAAGGAAGGGCAAATGGGAACCAACAATGACTTTCACCCCCTGTATCAGGAAAAGTGTTTGCTTATATTTCATTGTCTAGAATTGGGTCACCTTGTGCACTCTGTTTGCAAGGGAAGCAGGGAGAATATGCATTTAACTTTTCTTGCAGTTTGGTGGATGCAAGAGAGGGTCTTATGAACAATCTCAAAAGACAGATGGTAGGATGAGATGGTACAGATATAACTTTTAAAATTAACAAAGAATCTTTACAAATATAAACAAGTGAAAAGCAAAAATTAGGAGTCACAGTTTAAAAATGGGCAAATATAAATGGCAAGTTATAGGAGGAGAAGTCCATAAAGGGCGCAAAAACATGTGCAAGAAATCCTGAATGTCATAAATAATCAGAAAATTGTGAATTCCAAGATAAATTATATTGTAGAGGGAGTACAGACTTGTGTAGCTATTCTAGGTGGCAATCTGGCAGTACTTGGTTAAATTAAGTTTAGATTTACTCTTTGACTCAGAAATTTTACTTCCAAGTGGGTGTTTCAAGGAAATTATCAAGCAGGTGCACAGACGAACAGGTAGGAATATGGTTGTGACAGCTCTGTTAATAGCGGTAGAAACTGGAGGCAATGAATAGGTAAAATGTGATCTATAGACACCAAGGTGGACCAGGATGAAGTTAGAAGTAAGACAGATGTATCCAACCAACACAGTATAAAGTGGAAAATGAGTGAAAAAGAGAATGAGGTCTATAATGCAATGCCATTTGTAAAAATTTAATATACATGCAAGCAAACTACAATACATACTCAATAATAACACATTAGAATGAGTGACTATGGTGAGGAAAATAGGAAATGGAATGGAGATAAAGAATGACTAAGCAAATAAAACAGGAAAAGGCTCCTGCTTGGACCAATGATGATAATGTGTCATGAACTGAGGGTTATATGCCTGATTTAACCCTGGGAAAATAAGGTTAATGAAAAGTACCAAATAGCCTACTGATTTGAAAAAATAAATTGTGTCTTCGTGTGTATTACAAACCCTACCACCCATCCATGCCCCTCCCTAAGAAATGTGTCACCAAAAGAATTCTAATGCATAGGTCCTGAGAATGGTTAATACAAGTGGTCCCCAACCTTTTTGGCCCCAGAGACTTGTTTCTCGGAAGACAATTTTTCTGCGGACCAAGGTGGGGCGGGGGGGTGGTTTCTGGATGGTTCAAGTGCCTTACAATCTAGCTCACCTCCTGCTGTGTGGCCCAGTTCCTAACAGGCCTAGACTGGTACCAGTCTGTAGCCTGAAGTTTGAAGACCCCTGGTCTATACAGAAACCTATCTTGGTTAATATGACTCCTTTCAAAATGAGCCCTCTCCACAAGCACATGCCAGTAAACTTGGAAGTCCGTTACAATCCCTCCTTGGAGATATAGCCAAGGGTTTGCGGGAGACAGATCAGCACAATGAAAGATCAATGAACCAGGAGCTAGACACTTTGTGATAACATTCCTTTTTTTGTAAGAAATAATAAAGTGGTTCTTCTTATCAGGTCATGAATGAAGCATTCAAACATATCCGTCACAAGGATTTGTCTACAAAGTCTTTCTGATTTTCCAAGAGTGTGTTAAAAAATAATCAGATATTATCTACTTAGGTTCCTCAGCCTTCTGCTTGTAAGGTTTCTTTCTTGTTGTTTCAAAAGCCCAGACAGGAACCGTTTCCCTTGCTCTCACTTAGGAGGGGCAGAAAGAGAAACCTGTCAAGTCTGTGGACCAGCCCATTCACTGCTTCCCTGGCGAGTAAGTGGAAACGGCCTTCCCTTTTATTTCAGGGGCGATTGGCAGCAATGACATCCAGGAGCAGCTATTCTTTTCTCAATTTGGATGCTGAGAGGTGAGTGCCCTCTCTTCTCAAACAGAAATATTCAATGTAGCCAGCATGCATAATTTATCACGACATAGGATAAATTAGAAATGTTTTGCTGAACATGCCTTGCCTTTACCTCCCCCCCCCCATACCGGTACACATGGGAATCCCCGGAGAATCAGAGGCCAATCCTGGTGGCAGGCACTCTCCTGGTAGCAATTTATCAAGCTCATCTTTTTCACAGATGAAGGAATGATTGCCACCTGACAAAAGGACAGCAGGAACAAGATTTTCCAAGGACTTCTTAGCAACTCCCTGAAACTCAGTGGCTGTGTGACTTTGAACAAGCTATTTAACATCTTTAAATGTCTATTTCCTTGAAACAAATCTGATATGTTTCTAAGCACAAATAGCTTCTGTGAGAGTAAACCAAGGCACTGCAGAGGTAAAGGCCAGCAGGCTGCAGGATTTGTAGCCCCCCGAGCCCTTGCTTCCAGGCCATACCCAAGTTTTGACTCACCCAGGTTACACCGTTGATTGGACTAGCGTGGAAAGGGGATAAAAATCCACTCAAATGCAATGACCATGACCAACGAATAATGTAGCCTCCTTTCAAATAGCAAAGCCCACATTCAATATCATCATCTTCATATTACACTGAAGTCATGTTACACACCAACATTATATATGCAAATGTAGCTAAAGGTTTGCTCTTTTTTTACCTCAAAAATTAATCTAAAATTGCATCTCGCTATTGCCCTTTTATTTATGAAATACTCTTATAAATATTGCTAGGAAGTTGTACATACACACTCAGACATTTAAAAGTATGGTGCTTTTCATGATCAATTTAATAGTACCTGAGAGTGATTTTGACTATTCATGATGTTTTTTTCCTCACCTACTAAACTGAGGACCTAATTTCTAATTAAGCCTCCACTAAACTACTTGCAGTCACGAGAGTGGGCTCTGAGTGTAGTGGCCTGGGCTGGAATCCTAACTCCAGGCCACACTGTGTAATAACAGGCAAGTTGTTTAACCTTTCTGAGCCTCAGGTCCATCTGTATAAAAGTGATTAACGCAATGCCTGGCAACTTGTAAACAATAAATATTAACTGCTGTTGCTGTCACCGCTACTATGATTATTATTATCATCTCTGCTACTCACTCATCTCCCTCCAGCAATACTTATATCACTCCAAACATCTTCTTGGAATCTCTAATCATGTTTCTCCAGAAGCATGTTGCTTTCCTCTCCCAACTCATTGTCAGTAGCTACTTTTTCCAAGTTCTTTAATGATGAGACATATTAAAATTAAAAGAATTGGTCTTTAAGCATCCTGGCCTGGGCACTGAATTGGAAGACTTAAGAAGAGAGTAACAAAAAGCAAACCCTCCCTGTGTCCTCATTTTCACTTTGATGTGCCGCAAATAAAAAATGAGCTGACAGTCCTAAAATATGAAGACACCATATTGTTGTCACTCTGCATCCTGGCACATCTGATCCCCCTCATGCTGCTCGAGCTGTTGAAGCCTTTGAAGTTAGAAAATACCCCCGCCTGATCTTCCAGCACTGATAATTAAGACACAGTGTGGCAAATCAAAAAAGACAGGCCACCTAGCATCTACATTCCCTTCCCAAGCAGCAAAGGGAGGGAAAGAGAAGAAAGAGGAGGAAGAGGAGGAGGAAGAAAGCAGGCTTCGAGCTGTGATTCATAAATCAATTGGTTCTGCCTTTCGGTAGGAAAAGACCAGCAACTTCTATGTTACAACTCAATCCCATCCTACAACCCCAAAACAATTTTTCTTTCTTTCTTTCTTTATGGTTTATGATCTTTGAGTTTCTTTTTCTTAAGGCTAATTTTTCTTCTGAAAGAGGAATGCCATCTCCTAAAAAAATCTTATCATTTTTCTTCCTGTGGGGGGAAATGGGTGCACTTTTATGGCATTCTTCTTTGTCATAAGCAATTGCTGTTGTGTCATAAATTTAAAACAGGTTGTGCTTCTGAAGCCCCATTCAAATCTGAGCAGGGGACATGTGGGATATAAAGGTTTATTAGTATAAATGGATAAATAATGAATGTTGAGTCTCGGGAACCTTGTGTTCCAGCTAGTTGGCTCCAATAACATGTCATAATATATTTTTTAAAATTCCACTAGGCAATATCTTCACAAAGATAAATTGATCTAAACTCTAATTGGAAAGGCATAGAAAGCATATTGCCATGTCATTTCTTTATAATAAATAATTTGAGTCTATGAATTCAACTGTGATTTATTTGTAAGTATATCATAATCATCAAAATGGGTGACAGACTTTTTAAAAAACTCACTGTTGAATATATTCAGGATTAAAACCTATTAAATCCATAGAAGTTCTGTCTGAGCATTATCTAGAGTGATATTTGCCTGTTGTTCTCCTTCTGGTCTCTGACCTTTCTCTTTCTACTGCAATACCAGTTAAATGAAGAGATTCAGCACAAATTGCACAGTGCTGCAAAAAAGACTCAGAGTGTTCTTTAGAGTCAAAGGAAAATCTAACTTGACAAATAAAATTAAATTCCACCTCCTCTTTTCAAAGAAAAAAAATTCAAGAATGTCAAGATAGCAATTTTCAAATTTCAGATTATGAAACTAGCAACCAATTGTTAAAATCGTAAGTACACTTTAAAAATATGTATTAGGCATGAATTGAGTAAGGTTAAAAATTACCCAACTGTTTTCATAATTGCTTTGTGGCAGATATAAGATTAGCAAAAGGGAAAGGAGAACTCCTCAGATGTAAAACAACGTGGAATTATTTACAATCCTGAGATGCTAGTTGAGCAAAGAGGAGGGGTGGGTAGGTGTGGGTGGGACAGAAGGAAGAAAAGGGAAGCAATGTAGGAATCAACAAGCTCCCAGGAGTCAATGTGTATGTGGACAAAAGCTGTGATTTAACATGTGGTCTTACTAGCTTGTGTGTCATGTAATGCTTGAATGTATTTAATCATGAAAGGGAGATGATTGAAGAATTCCAGACCTTAAATGGATTCCAGACTTTCATTGTCTATACTTCTTCATATTTGGTAAAGAAGAGAATGTCAGATGTGGCTCTAGGGACATCTTAACCCAAAAGAGTCAGATGGTGGTGGTGGTTATGGCCCTCCTATGGTGGTTACTAGAGTAACTTGGGAGACTGGGCCAGGTACAGAAGCTACATTTGCTATTATTGCAATCACTATTCATTTAACATTGATATAGCCTCTTACAGCTTATCATTTATATGTATGTATGTATGTATATGTAATCTGATTAGACCTTCACTGAAGTCTTCAAAGGTTGTAATATTATTATCAAATCATTATGAGTGATCTGAGGATCAAAGGGGTTAATGATGTGCCAAAGATGACATGGGTACCAGTGAAAGACTGTGAAATAGATCCCAGTCCCCATGGTATCCAATCCCATATTTTCAAACAAACTGCACAGCCTTTGGGGAAAAAATCACTCATGAGAGAAGCTGTGAAAAAGAGATACTTGGTTTGGGGGAAGGAAGATGTGAAAGGAGGATGGACAAATTATGACAGGAAAATGCTATAATTTCTTTAACAATCACTTGCATAGCACTTAGTATGTTCCAGGCAGTCTTAGGTACATTATAAATGTTGACTCACTCTTGCTCATAAATCATGTAAGTAAGGCAGGTGCTATTAATAATAATCCCATTTTAAAGATGCAAACACTGAGGTCCAAAGAGGTTATATAACCTGCCCAAGGATCTGGCAAGCTGGCTAGAGTGTATGGTTCTAATCAGCGATGCTTGCTGTCTCTATGGGTGCTGGCTTGGTTGTTGGAAGGATTAAATGAGGCAATATAAGTCAAGTGAGTAGTACAAGCCCTTGGAAAATGGTGTTTAGAAGAACTTAAGTAGATCATCAACCACTTGGAGAAGACAGGGAGCAGACTTTTCTGTCTCAAGAACACAAACTATGATGTTAAACTATAAGAGGGAAGTTGTGAAAAGTGAAAAGTGTGATGAGAAATGTTAAAGACCATTCTTCACACAGGAGGTTTCTTGGATGCATTAGCTTGTGTCTGTGTCTTCTACCCAACTTTGGCCTTCTGCTGAGCTTGGCACACTTCATATCGAGATCAGATTGCCTGGGCATTCTTTCTCCTCTCAGTTTCCAGTTCATCGTTACTTTAATCCAAATCTAGAGCTAGTTTGCCCAGTGTCCTGAAATAATTCCACAGCTTAAACTTTACCAACTTGCCAGACTCTGACGATACAAAGATGAAGAGTCTACATCTTCATCTCTTAAGCAATGGACTTCTAGAAAATGATTACAGACATATAAATCAGCATAACCACGTCATCTCTAAGGGCAAAAAAAAATCAAAGTTTGCCCAAGGAACAGAAGGAGCAAATAAAAGGATGTTGCTTTTGTCTTGGGGCAGATTTCCTCTTAGAGGTAAATTTAACAAAGCTTGAAAGGGAAAGAAAATGGGTGTGGAAAGGCATATAGATAAGAGAGCGTCCAAGCAAATCTCATGGGCCTGTCGAAGTAGAGTGTGCTGGAGGACACAGGCATGATTTGTTATTGCTCAAAAAATAAGTTTGAGGAGGAGGCTGAGGAAACAGGAAGAGTAAGGAGGCATGAGGAGGTTAGGCAGGTGTCCTGTCATAAAGGCTTTACGCACCACAGGAAGCCTCGTGGGAAAGAGAATAGAAAGGGGTAAGCAGATCAGATCTGTATTTTAGATCATGACTGTCCTGAAAGCATGGTTGAAAAATCCGAGGAGGAATAAATTAGATGCAGAAGTCTATTTCCAGGTGAGAAATGTTGAGAGCTTGACCTAAGACGGGGTTAGTAGGAGATGAGGAAAACAGAAGATAAGTTTGCAAGTTAAAAAGCAAGACAAATTGAAAGAAATATTGTAGCTGGGACTCACTCTTAGATTTCTGACATAATGACTGTTTGTGGGGTCACTGTTGCAGATAGCAAATACAGGTGGGAGGAAAGGTTTGGGGATGAAAGGGAGGTGATAGATAAGATCTTTGGACAGGATGAGTTTAAAGTGACTGTGAGGCATTCAGCTAGAGCTATCTGGTAGAGAGTGAGCAGAAAATACGAGAAGACCATAGGCATTCCAAATATATTTCCCTTGAAGCATTTATGTCTCCTGAGGTGCCAGTTGTTTTGGATCTATTCATCCTACTGAAATACACAGGACCCCAGTGATTCTTTTCTGTGTTTACCACATGTGCTCACCCCACAGGGTCTATCCTGATTGGCTTCTGGATCATTCTGGCCAATGGCAAAACATTGGAAAGTGACAGACAGTAGAAGTTGGATTATCATTTTCTTAATTACTCCCTGCAGTGTTGCTATGGACTGGTATCCTTCAACCCAATGTCACAATTTTTGTTAGGTGACCGCTCAGTAGTTCTCTCTCTCCTGCTCTCTTTCTTGTCATCACTCTTGTTCTCTCTTTCTCTTCTTGTCCCTTCAGGCCTAACTGTGGTAACCCCATTGCCATTCTTTGTGGACCTCAACCATTTCCTTGGACCTTCTCTATGCTGTGATTACACTGTCATAAAAAGTCCCTTTATTAAGCTCTCCTTGAACACTCCACTTGAGTGCATCAGGATTTTCTTGCCAAAACATACTGCTAATCTTGGTTTTAAGATGTTACACTCTCCTAGATTTCCTCCTATTTCATTGTCTATCCATATTAATATCTTCCACTGGCTTTACCTCTTCTTCATAACATTTCAATTCAGCAGTGTCCTGGGACTCACTTCTCAGACCTGCCCTTTTCCCTGTTGGCATGATCTCATCCAGATGATTTCAAACACCATCTATTTGGTAACAATCGCTAACCTTTCCCATTGAGTTCCAACCTCAGCTCTTCACCTGAAAGACTAACAGTCAAATCAACCTTAATTTGTCCAAATCATGTCCCTGCCCCCCAAATCCCTTCTACCTTGATCATTTCCATCTCATCAACAGCACTGCCATTCATACAGTTACTCAGACCAAAATCCTAAGAGTCACCTTGGACCTCTCTTTTCTGTCTACCCTGCAAATAATCCAGTCACATGTACAGTCAGCCCAACCACCAGGATACACCCTGAAACAAAAACTCCTTACTCCTGCACTGTGAGTGCCATAGGGCACACCGCTTTCGTCCCTCTCTCAACTGCCTAATGATCTCCTACCAGGTCTCCATGCTTTTACCCTCTTCCCTACCGAAGCCAGAGTGGGCCTCTTTCTAGCCCCAAATCAGAACATGTCACTCACCCATTCACATGCTTTCAGAAATTTCCTTTTGCAAACTGAATGAAATTTAAACATTTCTCATGATTTTAAGCTGTCTTCTTAGCCTCTGTCCAGCTCTCCAATTACTTCCTTCTTTTCCAGCCACTTTCAGTTTCTTATAGCCCCACACAGTAGCCACTGGCTACACAGGCCTAGTGAACATTTGAACTGTGGTTACTGAGATTGAGGAACTGAATTTCTCATTTTCTTTAATTTTCATTCATTTAAATTTAAATTTTAAAACAGGTACTGATTTAATTATCAGAAAACCTTTAAGTATGGTTGGACAACATGGATATAGTAATCTTCCTTATCAGTTATAAATTTTATAATATCAAAATGCAAATCAGTTATTTCTAATGAAAATTTAGCATCTAAATTGAGACATGATTTATGTATAAAACATGCACCAGATTTTGAAAAGTGAATAAAAATATGTAAAATATTATGTTCATAATTTTGATACTGGTTACATGTTTAAATGATAAAACACATTAAGGCTAATTTTACTTTAGATAGTGACAATACTATCTAAAATAGCCTCTAGCTTCTCTCTTATCCTGCTTTAATTTTTCTACATAGCTCTAATCACTACATCTCTTTGTTTATTCTCTGACTCCCATACTAGAGAGTAAGCCTCATAAGAGCAGGGGCTTTTTTCTTGTTCAGTGCTTTATTCCCAAGGCTTAGAAAGAAAATAATATATATATATATATAGGTGCCTACTCAGTATTTGTTGAAGAATGAATGAACAAATGAATGGATGAATGAATGAAATAAGCCACCAATACTCAACTGTGGCATAGCATGAACAATTTCTGCTTGTAAACCCTATGACACTTTTGTAATCCAGAGTTTAAAAATTTCCACCAGGTTGAAACTTAAGTGAGCATGAAACATTTCTCTCAGTGGAAACCAGGACCTTGAGATTTCAAGGTGTATGGGAGTCTTTAAAATGGAAAATAATATATGCAAGATATAAATGTGAAGTCTTCTAAAATGCCTTTTGCTCAGGATGCCTTAAAATTGCATCTGAATTGTTTTGCAATTAAGCATCAATGATTTCTTCAATTTACAAAAGTCAGTAGCAGGTAATTCCAAAAAGAAAGGAAATTAGAGTAGTATAAACATATTCTAGGCTATCACCAAAGTGAAATATATAGAAAGTTTATAATTTGTGTACTCTTGGGAATCATTGTGAATTTTTGACTTAGATTTTAAACAGGAATATCACTTCAAGTACTAAGAAAATCCTCTTTTTTCTAATGTGAAGTTGTATATATATATTTAGCATGAAAGCCATGGAGCTTTAAATTTTTCTCTCAAGTAGCATCAATTTGTACTTTCTAAATAATAAAGACTGAGCTAACAATAGTACCACTGCAAATGTCAAAGAACACACTTCTACACACAGCTTAGGAATTTCCAAATTGAAGGTAAGGTAAACTCATCAACATAGCAAAGTGGAAATAAGATTCATTTTTATCTTGCCTTCCAGAAGTTGCATAACTTTCTGTAATTGTAAGGTTATCATCATGGATAAGTGTGAAAGATTTTAGCAAACTCAGGCAATCAATCTTCAGTGGTGGGAGAAGAGGGTGGGGGAGGAGGTCTCCCTCCAGAAAGCCACAACAGTGAGAAAGCCACAACAGTGAGGACAGCTGCCAGCCTAGCTCATGGCCAGAGTCTAAAATTGTCTCTGAATGACTCACTATTAGCTTCTTTTTTGTGGACATGGTGTAAGGAGTCCAGGAGGGTATGGGGGTAGAGAATCACACTAACCATCACTTCTTGTCTCCATACTGTCAGGCATGATGTTGCTGGGTTATTTTGCTCATTTGCCTCCTAATTGGCTATGAGTTAGTGAAGTGGGTTAAACTTGTGTGACTAAGGGGATACATGTGTATTTTATGTCAAGTTTAGGGGGGTAGGTTTTCTGAACATTTCTAGTCATTAAAGATTCATATTTGTGACCTTCATCTGAAGGCCTGAGTCATATTCAGGCTCTCTACTATATTAGAGATAGAATTGGTGGGCTTGGTGAATATAATATGGGAGAGGTTATAATTTTACCAAGTACCCTAATTTTCAGGCCTGTGGAGTTAGAAGAATCACAGCAGATGAGCTTCAGGAAACGGACTTGCTGAGACTGGTCATGGCATTTAGCAATGGTAACAAGGATTCTGGGTTCAAATCATGTTGGGCAGAGGCTGCTAATCTGTAAGATATCCCTGGATAGTCTCATATCCTCTTAAAACTTTACATTCCAGGGTCTGCTTTCAGGTGATACAAGCATTGAGGAACATGAAGTACATTTAATGTTGAACCACTGAGATATGCATGAATTTGAGGCATCTGGCATGCTTCAAATTACAATCCCTTGTAGATAGTCTTTCAGATCAAAAGGTTGTTTATTTGGAAATGGAAAAAAAAGAAAAAATCTATTCAAAAGTGTTTTTTGATCCCTCAAGGTTCATTTTCATTTTCTTCATTCTTTTCTACCTGGAAATTGCTTTGTAACCCATTTTTCACAATTACTCTGTTCTTGCCCTGTGAAATCCTAAGCTGGGATGTGTACCTCATACATAAACTGATATGATAGTGGTTAAATCTGACAACACGTTCTCTCCTCGAGAAAATATTCATAACTGTTTCCTATGCCAGTGATTCATTTCAATCCTGATATCAAATAGCTTTTGCTTTACACCTCTGGCTGTCAAATGCATGTGCTGGTCTTCCTCTAAATTTAAAATCCAGCCAGGGGAATGAAGGAGATAACACCTCTTTTATTACAGTTTGGGAAAACAATAAAAATCATTTTGAATATCAAAATATCTCATGAAGCACCTGGGTATATTTCACTCTGCACTAAGAAAATTGCAGACAATATATTCAAAGAAATAGATGTCTACTAAATACAGTTAAAGCTACGATGTCTTTATAGTCACCAACAGGTTCATAGGTACTAAACCGAACCAGCAAACTACAAATAAATAAGCACAGAAAAAACTAAATGCCTAGAAAAAAATGTCTCACTTGTTTTGTCATTAGCTACTTAAAACTCCCTGTAAGTCCAGCCTATCTGAACCCAAATTCTAGAATAGAGATCAGACAGGTACTGAAACCAAGGCCAAGGCTTGTGTCTCTCATATACTTCATTAAGGGCAGGCAGGAGTCAGAGAAATCTCACAGATGAAAAGTAAACTTACCAATGCTATGCCGTTTGTTTGAGAGCTGTTCTTCAATACGGAGAGGTCTAGTTCAAGGCTGCTCAAACTTTAATGAGTATATAAATCATCTGGGGTCTTGATAAAATGCAGATGCTGATTTAGTTGATCTGGGGCAGAGCCTGGGAACCTGCACTTCTAACCGTTCCCAAATGAGGGCAATGTTGCTGATCCATGGGCCACATATGTATAACGGCAGTTCACTTGGCTCTTATTTTCTCTTGGAAATCAAAAAACCTGAGCTACAAATCTTGTCCTTCCAATAATCCACTGTAGAGTCATAGGAAAATTGTCAGACTGATCAGTGCCTTGGTTTCTCATCTGTGAATAAGAAGTACAAAGGTCAAGGAGACCACATTGGTATGAAATCTTAAAGAGAATTAAAGATGTTCTGTGAACATGTTTGGCTGAGCAAATGTGTTCCAGGGCATGAACAACATCATAAAAGAGTGAAGAAATGAGTCTTAAAAGCTGAGAATCAAAAGTACAACAAGCAAGCAGGTCCTTTTGGAAGGCAGAACCACAAACAAAAGAATAAAGAGAAAGTGTGAGTGAAAGACAAAAAATAACAAAGAACCACAAAAAGAATCATTTGAAGGAAAGCCAGACTTCAGGACAGAGAAATAGTGGATATTGTGAAAGTACTATGTTCTTTAATATTTAAAGAATTATGACCACAGAGATTTACAAAAAACAGATCCTTGGAGAGAGGTGAAAAAAAGAGATGATGCAGCATATATCTTTAAAAAATGAGAAAAAATTTTGGATGAAATACAACAAACTATTAAAAGGAGACAATAAAAGAAACAAATCACTTCTTTCCCAAAAACGCTGGATAAAATTTTAATGAAACTTTTTTGTTGGCCTTTTGGCATTTTTTAAGTACCTGGGCTACACAAAAGTAGCACACCTTTCAGTCACTGTTCAGCCATGTATTCCTACCAACATGAGATGAATCAAGTTGCCAGGAAATTCCAAATGCACTAGAGGTTAACATACAGAGGTTAACATACTAGAGGTTAACATAATACAGAGACTCTCTGTATTGGCCTTTCAAGGACAGTCTGCTTTCTTATCCTCAAACCCTCCTTGTGACAGGGAATACCTCAAAGAACTTGAGGTGGAGTGGACCAAAAAAGGAAGGATGGAGAACAAACAACATTATTTATTTATTTTTTTATAAGGCACTAACTAAACTCCCATATCAGCAAAGCTAGAAAATCCTGCCTATCAGGATGAACTGTCATTTATACTGGTAGCATTCTTGAACTTTTCCAAGGTTGAAACTACTGATGATTAACTTCCGGGAATACCCATGATAACTATTTCAGACCTGTGAACTATCACACCTTCTCACTGTCAACAGACACCCACACTAAGTGAATACCTCTTCAAAAGGCTGTAAGATTGCATTTCATTTTTGGAAGTGACCATTCTAGCCATCAAATGGTAACACTCTCTCTGAGCCTACCATGGGCCGTGGCTGACTTCCTTCCAGATAAAGCCAGTATCTGCCTGAGACTAACATTCCCTATAAATCAGCTGTTCCTGCAGCAGAGGCTGACTCTGAAATCTAACTGGCAATTTTGACACATCTACAGATGGAAGCAAAGGGGCAAATTTAAAAGGTTTCCAAACCAAGGAGTGCCAGTTAGAGCATTTGCCACACGATCAGTTGTACAAAAGGGTAGGGGAGACATAGTATTGCTCACAGATAAAGATAGCAGGCCTGAAACAGTAACCTGACCCTCTACATTTACCAAGATTCACTCAAGATTCTACTGCTGTACTCACAGGCTTTTATCTCTTTGACAACCAAACCCAAGAGGTTTGCCAAAATAGAATTCCAGTGTAGGGGGAAAGAAGCTAAAGAATTATGCATTAATAACACCTTTACCCACAGGCAGAACATATTTTCATCTGCACACATCAGGAACCAGAGATCTTAGGTTATTAAAGGTGAGAGAGGCTAATAGTCTTTGGGATGGCTCTCTTGGGATGCCTATTTGCATAATGAAGCTAATACATAGCAACGCAACTCAGCAGTTCTTTGGGATCAGCTACTTGTAGTTGCACATGATATTTTTAATTCACTAACTAAATTACTTTGTGGAAGAGTTGTTGGTTGCTAATATCAAAACTATGTCTACAAATAATTCATGACTATATTTACCAATGGTGAAGAAGCCTAATTGGTAAAGATGTATGGTTTAATTAATCTGTCTTTTGGAAAATCCCAAATTAATGCATAGATAAAAATCACCATTGATAAAGATTTAAACCATGCTGAGGTTATCTGCATAATCTAAACCTGAGTCAGGGCCTCGGCCTTGCTCCTAAAGCCAGGGCACCAAGATTGGGGAGCACCTTCTGCCTGGAGTTATCCTATATCAAGGGAAAGAAGGCCAAAATTTTGGCCATGATCTTATTTTCATATTTAGTTGTTATAGAGCCATTTATTCATATTTTTAATGATGGCTACATGTCACTATACATTTGTCCAAACACATAGAATATATACCACCAGGGGCGAGCCCTTCAATAAACTATGGACTATGGGTAATTATGATTTGTCAATGTAGGTTCATCAACAGTAACAGGTAGTAACTGAATTATCACATCTGCTGGGAAGTCTTGATGCAAAAGCAGTGCTTTATTTTCCTAATGCTTACTTTTTCTATGCATGTTTGTTATATAGAAATTGGCATGTGTGTATATCAATCTACATTGACATATCTCTACGAACAACAAAAATGTATTGGGTATGTGATGCCATTCAATGTGTTAGGAGATAGATGTAAGATTATCGGCAAAGAGGGAGCCTCCTTCCCCAAGGATCTCCCTGACACTCCTTGAAATGCTTGCATCACAACTGAGCAGTTATTCCATCAGTTGTTAACAAGAGATGAGTTACTTAACTCTTTATCTATTAAGCCTCAATTTAGTTTCTTTTGCTTTCATTAATAGCTTGCTAACCCAACACAGCTTATCTTTCAACTCAAAATTTGGGAATCCAGGGTAAAAGTAAAGTAGCCATCATTTGTTAGGCAGAGTTTCAGATGAAGGCAATTAAAATCACATGGATGCTGCAGAAAAGAGAGAAAGAATACAGAAAAATTGGGAAATTTTAGAGAGCTTGCCCCAAGATGAAAGAAAGAGGAGAGTATTTAGAAGAGGAATAGGAATCTGTTAGAATAAATGTGGTCCATCTAGTGGTGGAGCCATATAGAGTCCAAAAATGAAGAAACTTGACAGGCAGAGATGAACTTTGTTAAAATACTGTAATTCTCCCTCCCTTTGAATGTAAGATGAATTTTGTGGCTTGTTTCCAACAAATAGAGCGAGGAAAAGAGAAAACAGTAAATTTACAGTGGAAGAGGCTGACAAACACAACCTTAACCAAGTGATTAAGCTTAAAACATCACCAGTGATAAGTCATGTTGGTATCATGCAGCCCTGATACAATATGATCAATATGATGAGAAGAGCCTTTCACATCTGGGACATTGTCCCATAAACCCACAACTCAGTCTGATCATGAGAAAAATATCAGGTAAACCCAAATTGAAGGCCATTCTACAAAATACTTGATGAGTGCTCTTCACAACTGTCAAGAACATGAAAAATAAGGGAAGATTTTGAAACTGTCACAGATCAGAGACTAAGAAATGATGACTAAATGCAATGTGGAAATATGGATTACATCTTTGCATGGAAAAAAAGACATCAGTGGAAAAACTGATGAAATCCTAATAAAGTCTAAAGTTTAGTTGATAGTAATACAATCACTATTACCATTGGTTAATAGTAATGAGACAATGTCAATTTTTGGTTTTGACATATGCAACACAGTTACATAACACATTTCCATTAGGGGAAAATGGGGTGAAGAATATTGAGGTACACTCTGTGCTTTCTTTGAAGCTTTTTAAAAAAAATGCATGCTTATTTCAAAATAAAAAGTTAATTTAAAAATAATTGTGGGTTACACTTTTATCTTATTAAAATGATCATAGCATAAGTGTTTCCCCAGTGAATGTTTTGAAGAAGATGTGTAATTTTATATGGTATAAACAATGAAAAAAAAAGTTATGGGCCCAGAGCAGTTGAGCTTTAAGTATATTGTATTAAAAAATATTAGTGATTATTTGTTTATAGAGGCTTTATGCTAAACAGTAATAAAAAGGTACATGGTCAGCATGGTTAAAAGCCACAGATAGAGGTAAAGGCATTTCAAAGTGAGAGCTCCCATGTCAGCCATCTCCTGCTTTGCATTGGCCAATTAGGTAAATTGCACTCTAGGCAGCCATGAAACCTAGATAAGGTGGGAGGTTCATAAATTAAATATTTGTGCTCAAGGGAATGGAGATCGAAATAATAAGGCATATACTAGGAGCCAACTCTGGACAGTAATGAGCAAGAATAAAAACACAAGTCAGTCACCCTGACATTGGTCACTGGTAGCCTCTTCAGGCCTCAAGGTGGCCAAAGAGGTGAAAGGTAGAAGGAGATACTTTATGAAGTTGTTTTGAGCCTGTTTCCTCCAGAGATGTCATGAGGAAGCTAGATCATGGACAACTCTTGTCTTTTTCTTTTGTTTCCTCCTCTTTCCATTGACAGTTTAGAGTGGAAAACAACGCCTATAGGGATAGAAATCCCAACTCTTCCACTACCAGGAGTTTTGATATTCATAAATTCCCTTAATCTCTCCATTTCTCAGTTTTCACTAGTAAAAAATGAAAAAGTTATACCTAATCACTTCAAAAGTCTTTTTTAGGTTGTAAACATTATATGATAAGATGGTCTAATGGACTACTTTTGGCAGAGAAACCTCCAATTTGCCAACATTGATTATTATATCCAATGGCATGTAAGTAAGAACAGATAGAGTCAACACTTATAAAACTGGGCCCTGTATGAGCTTTGGTTCTATTGCCCCGATGAAGGGTCTGCCACATCTTTAGCTACTTTAGCATCAAAATCATACTTCTACTTTTAGGAAGTCCTGGTGTGCTAGTAACCTCAGGCCTTTAAAAGTATGGCCTCAAACTTATATTCCTCTCTTATTGCTTCAATTTACAATCTAAATCACAAACACATGTGACACTGGCATAGAGATACCATGAGTTTTCTATGAAGAGATGCAAATTATCTGCAGGTATTAATAACCATTTCATGATCACTAAACACTGAAATGAGAATATTATAGGTGAACTCTGTGCTGTATATGTTCTCTCACTGGAGAAGAAAATAAGGAAAAAGAGTGGGGAAGAGAAAAAAGTTTTTAAGAAAGAATATGTAGTCTGTAGACTAGCCAGCAACAGTATCTGAAATCCATAAAAAATAAAATTGGCCAAAGAAAAATTGGTCATACAAGAATTGAAAAATAGTCAACCATTTTAGGTTTAAAAGCGGGGAGGAGAGGGTCATCTGGGAAGAATTAGGAGAAAGATAAAATGACCAGATTATCCCAGTTTCTCAAGAACTTTCCCATTTTAGGTGCTGAAAGTTCTGCATTTTGGGAAATCCATCAGTCCCCCAAAAATGGGGATGGGGACTATACTCAAATATTACATTATTTTAGTTTAGGATGACCTTTACTTTAAAATGGTGGATTTTTTTCATATACACATATATATTTCTTGATCTTAAGAAAATGTAGTTTTCTCTACCTTACTCATCACCATCTTATATGGAATAAGCCAGGAATTAACAAACTTGTGATCCATCTAATCTTATGATCAGGTCTAGTTTTTAAGAATGAGGACAACTTAAATCTACAAATTGAGATAAATAATATATTATCAAATAATGCAAAAGCAAAAGTCCTTGACTCCTATTTAAGATTATCTGCTACATCAAGTAAACTGACGTTCAAATTGTAAAGTGTAGGTAACAATATAGTTCTCCAGGAAATTTAGTAAAAGATACTAGGAGATAGCTTTTAAAAAATGCCTTAGTTTGAAGTGAACAGAAGTTATCAGATTCATACTTTATACACTAGGTTGAAAAAACAACAATAACACTTAATTTACCATAAAAGCAAGGCTTTTAAATAGATGAGATATGGGCAAACAGCCCAATATTTCAAAATAGAAAAATGAACTTATAAACTAGAGCGCTACATCAAACTGACCTTGATGTTGATTCTGGCCATATTCTGAAATAAAGTTGAAACAAAGGAACCAACATAGACAATCAACTTGTCATACCAAACTAATTTCTATTATAAAAAGAAAAAAGAATCATAGGCAGGAAGATCAAGAAGACACCATACAAAGAATATATATTGATTTTAGTAAGTTTAAGATACAATATTTCATTTGTGGTTTATTTTTTCAAAGTTGCCCTCTATATCCTTAGCAACAGGAACACACACACACACACACACACACACACACACACACAGAGTGAGCCTAAAGTAGGTTGATTAATGAGTCAATAATAGTTTAGGGTGTGGCAGGACTCTATAATAGTCATCATCTAGTCTGCTTCTTAGTTACTGCAAGCCAAGAGTTATCCTTATCAAGTTTGTATAAGATATACAAATCAGTTTTCAAAAAGAACTTCACAGGCTAGAATTAATGACTGTGCTGATTTTTATTCAAGTCCTGCTCTTAGGCCTCAGAAAACAAGTACCCCAGTGAATTGCAGAGATGCCAAATATGACCATGAGATTGTTTATAAAATTGCTTTGGAGTTTTGGTTGATATTCACTTAAGAGCCAACAGTATGGCATAGTTGCCAAGAAAAGCTAATGCCTATT
The DNA here is from genome assembly GCF_021234165.1 of Pteronotus mesoamericanus. Taxonomy (NCBI): domain Eukaryota; kingdom Metazoa; phylum Chordata; class Mammalia; order Chiroptera; family Mormoopidae; genus Pteronotus; species Pteronotus mesoamericanus. The sequence continues at coordinate 7,304,565 of NW_026555277.1, forward strand.
TACCATGCACAAGTTAGAAGTATCCTGTCTAAACAAAGGCAGCAGTGTTCTTGCACTGAGAGTCCTTAGCGCAATCCTTGCCACCATATTTTAAGAAAAAAGACTTTGATTGACTGAGGTTTATCTAGAACAGTGAGACCAGAACTGTGGAGTCTCTAGGAAGTGGGTTATAGGAGTAATTACTGGAGAAAAGAAAGATAACTGGGGACAGAGACCAGTGGAGACATAATAATTATGTTCAAATATTTGAAATTCCATTTTAATGAAGGGGGATTGAATTTACTCCACAAAGCTCCAGAAGACAAAAGTCAGATCAATAGGTTGAAAATGTGAATAGGCAAAACTGAGCTCAGTGCAAAGGAGAATTTTCTAGTAATTACAGCTTTTTAATAAAAAGAATGAAATACCAGTATCACCAAGGGTATGAAACCATGAATATTTTTATACAACTGAAATGGGAATGGAAATTGGATCATTCTTTCTGGAGAGGCAGTTTGGCAATGTATTCAAAAAGACTTAAAAGTGTATATCTTTTATTTTATGTATATCAGAAATTCCACGAGTAGACATTTACTTACATAATTAGAAATGCTGGAAAAAGTTTATAAAAAGATTAACTGCAGTATTTTTGTACTATACATTTTGAGATAACCTAAATAGCCATTCTATATGGCTTTACATATATATGAAACATGTAAAATAGAATACTAAGCTGTTATTTAAAAAGCACATGGTAGGAAGAAAGTTGTAGAAACAAATATTTATAATACACCATTAGCTGAAAAGAGATCTCGAGCTTTCTTTCTTAAAAATAGAAAAATAGAGAGAAAATGAAATGAAATAGACCAAAATATTCGCATTGCTACCTCTAAGATAAAGAACAAGTTTTTTCCCTATGAGTGTTTTTCTGTACTGTTCTGTTCTAACCTAAGGTAAAAATATGTATAGTTTGCAATCAGAAATAAAAAAAACAATGAAGGTTCAGAACATGTGTTCTTGCATCCCTAGTACCAAACACAGTAGGAAATCTACACAGTTTTTGTTGAATAAATTAATAAATTAATTGTTATATTTTATGGAGTGAACTCTCTAAAAGAGTTCATAGCTTCCCATTACTGGAAATGTTTAAGCAGAGGCTGAATGACTTTCAGTGAATTTGGAGGGCATTCTAATTGTGATTTAGATGAGTGGTTCCTAAAAAGAGGTACATGGGAAATCTAAAATGCTCTCCTATTTCATGAAATAAAAATTTCCAGTGACCACCCTGGATTGACTGGGTCACAACCTACAGGAGTTCTTAGAATTTGCCTAGGTTTGGGGTTTTTTTTTTTCATGCATCTGGAAAACCAACCTGTAGTCCTGGACCATGTAAAGGTTATTCAGGACTTTTTCAATGAATGTTCCCTGGTCTGAAACATTCAGCTGGTATCTGAGAATTGCTTGGTGGTGCAGGGCGGGAAACCACACATAGAAATTAGGGTACAGAATTGTTAGGCAGCCTCACAATGTCCCTGCTGGTGACTGAGTGGGTGAGTGAGCAATGGCCTAAGTGTAGACCCAGATCCCAACGTACTGATCAGGCAGAGAGTAAATGGGTTCCCCTTGCCTAGCATTTTTTGTGTAAAGACCCCTGTTCAGAACCCTAAAGAAGAAGAAAGATTCCCTAACATTCACCTTAACAATTATTTTGAGTAAATGAAAGTTTTACTTGTCTGAATCCCTACCTTTTTTTCCCAACTATTATTCACAATAAAATACTGCATTGACTTTGAGCAAACAGGATACCATTGTTATCAAGTCAACACAATCAAATATGTCTTCTGTCTTATATGTATTCTTTTCCTTGCTCTTATAATGAATTAATAAATGTCAGAATAGATATTAGTTTGTTGTTGACAGCTATATCCATATGTTTACTGTCCCCTGAAATTGATGCATCAAAATCTTAGGTTAGTTTCTAAAGAGACTACATACAGGGTCCAGCAGAAGTAAGGCCTGCTTGAGTGTGGTTGGTAGGGTAATAATATGGGTTTAATAATTTATAGTTTTAATTTGAACATTTCACCTAAAATATCATATGGTATGCTTGAGTGTGATATTGTTATGTTACAGTATTACATGCTTATGATTTTGTAATAAAAAGGGGCATTATTTGTGCCAGGCCCTGTATATTTCTGTGGTGGCAAGTTGGAATATATTCACCTAATTCATTTCCCATCCTGTTTTCTTCAGTTAAGGCTGATGTATTAAAAAACAGGCTTTTGTCTCTATTAGATAGCAGCATTTTATATCCATTCATATATAGGTGAACTAAAAATATCTCCAAACACACACACACACGCGCACACACACACACACAAACATATATTGCAGCCACTCATGATGGAACACATGTGAATGCTACTGTTGACACCAGAAACTCCAATTACTCCAGGAATTGAGCGCTGACTGGGTCCTGATTTATTTTAGGCAAATTAGGTGATATAATGAGTAAAACAAACACTTCAAGGATCAGATTTAAATGAACAAATGTAAAGGAATTCAGGTATAAGTCTAACGTTCATGGTTATTTCTCCAATTGTGGTAAAGTCTTGGCAGCTGCAAACATCAATGAATGATCCAGCGTTCCAACACTAACAGAGTCCTGCTCAGAATAGATTTACAGAAACTATGGCCAATCTGATCCAAAGCTACCAAACTGGCAAATTTATTAGAAGTAGATGGAGTCAATTGCACTTCACAAGACTATGATGACAAAAAAATTCTGCTGTACAGAAGATGATCGTTTTCAGGGGGGTTAGAAAAGAAAAATCACTTTATTGGTCATTACATTTCCAACTGGATATAATAATCTGCAGGCACTCCTTGCCCTGTGCTTGAACTGTGCTACCAGCATGCTTTCCCTTGTGCCTGAAGGTGTCTAAGGCCACAGCCCTGAGACAGCAATGAGGTGATGAGACCACCTGGGCTGGGCTGGTGACTAACCCCAGTTAAGTCCTGTATATAAACCTTTAAGTTTTGGCGGGTGGGTACAGAAAACTGCTCATCTTGGGGCCACCAACAGAAGCCTTGTAAGTAAGTTTCCTTGCTCTTTAAACCTGCCACCAATCTGGAGTGGCCTGCCTCTTTCCGTGTTCTCTCCCTGCCCTTGGCTTAGAAGGACCAGCTTTAGATTTCCCCCTGGCAGCCTTCTGTAGAGTTTGCAAACCAACATGGCCATTGTGTTTTACAGTTTAAAATGTTTCCACAAACATCATCCTGTAAAATGCTCACAATAACCCTGTGAAGTCGATGTGCTTACTTTGGCAGATAAAGAAATGGGAATTCTGAACAATTAAATAACTTCCCTAAATTCGCACACACACAAAAATGGTCCAGACAAGTGACTGTATGAGCAGCTGAAACTACAAAATAAATACATAAAGATGGCCATTCATTAAACATGGCCAGATTGTGGCACGGTCTCTTTCTTTGTGAACCAAACAGACAACCTCATTCACTGGCAGTGTTTTCCTAATCAGTGATAACCAACTGGTGGCCTGAAGGACACAGCAAACCACCAGGTGATGGAGGGCACTCCAAGGAACTAGACACCACTGGATAACAAATGCTGACACATACTTCCTCGTCGCCCACTGGTCCTGAATTCATCCGCAGCCAGTTCTGAAACACATATAATACTTTCCTTCTCAGGTTTCCAGGAACTCAAGGATGTGCTTTCAACAAAACAAAACAACCTTACCCATAAATTATTGGTAGTGTTAAATTCTGCATCTTGCCCCCTTTCTCATCTTTCTCTGTTTCCAGACACATATGTGTGGGCTTAAGAACCAGACTAAGTCTGAAAAATATTTGAACAGTATTTTACAGTTAAAAAAAATGCAATTTGGAATTTGAATAGAAGGATCCAATGTATCAGTGATCCTCAAAACACCAAATCATTCAAAGATCTGATCAGTGCTTTTCTATGTATCACAGCACTTCAAAAGTGGACTTTTGGAACCACAGATGTTAAGTTGGAAAGAAATATAGATCCCCTAATTGAAACCTCTTATTTTTCCCAAAGAGGAAGGCCCAGTGACAAGAAGTGACTTTTTATAGGCCATGCAACAAATTAATGTCTGAGCAAAACCGAAAAACAAAAGTCTACTGACTTGTCTAGGTCTTCTCTGCTACGATTGCATAGTAAGAAGGTGTCTGCTCATTTAAGCAACAATTCCTCAGATCAGTCAGCTCTAAACTACATAGATTTTTTTTTCCTTCCTATGAACAAGGACCAAAAAACATATTTTTGCTTCTTATTTCTGAACTTTCTCAGGGGAAAATAAACTGGCATTATCTTGAGGGCAAGACATTCAAATCTTCAAGAACTTAAGACATAAGGATGTAAGCTGCCTAAGTAACCCCTATAAGATATTGGGGACCAAATTAAAAATGGTAAATGTTAAGGGAGTGGCCTGGGGGTGCCGAAGATAGTTTCAGTTTAAAAGTTTGCATAATGACATATGACTTCAACAGGTATCATTTATTCCTGATCATACATAGCCTCTCCCAATAGTTCAGAGGGTTTGAGAGAGCAGAGAATTTTTCCATTTCTTTTACAACCCATCAGAGCCACAGAGTAAGTGTTCAATAAATTCTTCTTGCATGAAGTTATAAAATACTGCAATATTCTTTAAGTTTTTAAAAAACTAACTCTCTTTTTTTAAAAGACTTTATTCATTTATTCTTAGAAAGAGGGGAAGAGAGGGAGAAAGAGAGAGAGAGAAGCATCAATGTGTGGTTGCCTCTTGCACACCCCCTACTGGGGACCTGGCTGTCAACCCAGGCATATGCCCTAACTGGGAATCGAACCAGCGACCCCTTGCTTTGCAGGCTGGCACTCAATCCACTGAGCCACGCCAGCCAAGACTAAAAATTAGTTCTCTTCGGATTAGCAAAATCTCAAGAAATATAAATTGCCTGAACTCCCTGAAAAGATTAAAACAAACTTTTCATAAAATAATAGGAAAAAAACAATCTCCGGAATTATTGAATTTAATTTCACTGTATCATAAGCAAGGAAATAGAAGTCTAGTTGGAGAAACCTACTTGCTACATTTGTGCACACCAAAGGCAGCACTTGGGATAAGTCCTCGTTCACATGAGCCTTCAATGCTCCAAGAAACCTCAGAGTGTCCCAGCTCTGTGAGCCACTGCATCACAGAGAGGAACTTTTGAGATTGTGGTAATTGGTCCATTCGTCCAGGCACACAGCAGAGACCATCAATTCCAACACACCGTGCCTGCTGCCACCCTTCTCATGACTACCGTTCAAAATCCACCTCCTCACCCGGCACCATCTGCGTCCTGCTCTGTGCACTTTATCTGACTCACTCCCTCTCTTCTCCCCTCCCTCTGAAACTCTTCCACTGTCCTTTGGTCAATTTCAGGCTCCTCTCTAGTCTCCATCCTTTCTCAGAATATTCCCCTCACCTCTTGTCTTAACTAAAGCTCAGCTCTCCTCTGATTCCTTCTTTGAAGACTGCTCGGTTGAAGGAGGCTTTTATATTTCTCAGTCATGGGTCAGAGCACCCTCTGTAGTTTTTGTTGCCTCTTTACTCCAGCACTACTCCCCACTTTGTGCCAAAACCCCTGAATTCTTGAGGCTCAAATCATGCAAATATATCACCATGCTCTCTAATGGTTGTGGTCATCTACCAACCTCCTGGTTACTCTCCTCCTCATCCAATGAGGACTTCCGCCTCTAGTTCCAGTCTTCTTCTACACCTCACTACTTTTAATGATTTAGCATCATGGATGAATTGTCAACATCCTGACCTCTTAGACCCTAGATCTACTCCTACATAGGTATATGTTTTCAGAAGTCAAAGAACACAGACTTTAGCACAGGAAACATTAAAACCTTCCACCTCACTTGTTATAAAATGGTAAGTTCTGCAATATAAGAAACAAAGCTAGGGATTTTATTAATTCTCTCTCATAACATTGAGAAAGTGTAGATGAGAGTGGCTAACATTTGTGATAGACCTTGAAAGATGAGTATCAGTGACAAGACGGACAATGGCAGGAGAACATGCCAAGCAGAGGAAACAGTACAAGCAAAGCCATAATATGATGTCAAGGTGGGAAACAGCAAATCACTCAATATGGCAAAGAAACCAAATATGTTGGGGAAAGTGAAAAGAGATAGTAAATGTGCATGGCTAGGCCAGATTAGGAAGTGTATTTAAATAATAAGCCAATAAACATGGAATAAAGTGTATTAAATAACAAGCCAAGAAATATTGAAGGTTTGAAAAAGAATTATATGGTCAGATTAGTATTTCTAAGTTAACGGCTGCACAGTGTAATGAGCAGTTTAAAAGTGGTAGAAACAAAATACTCTTGGATCATGGGCAAGGGAGAGGTTAATCCCACTTCAGTAGCAAATTCTTGGCAGAAGCTGAAGTCCACAATGCTACCTAAAAAAGAAAACTGTTTTTATTGCTAGTAATAACATTCTAATTTGGTCAACTTTCAATGCTAAAAGTAGAGGGCAGGTTGCTTAGGTTCATGTTGGTGAAAAGCAAAGGGGGGTCTTCTGGGGGGCACTTCCCAGCAGCATTGGGCTGTCGGTGCCCATGGCTCTTGCCCAGTCACCAGAGCTCCCTTAGACACCTGGAAGGCTCAAATCTAGAGTGGGCTGGGGGTTCCTTCAGCACCACAGAAGACCTTTCAATTTGTCAAGAAGACCTCAATATGAATCAACTGACTTAGTTTATTGTCCACTGTAGTGGGAGGGCTTCCCTTTCTCTCAAGGCCCATATAGACCCTCAGGGTCAATATCAAAGCTCCAAATAACCTGAGTGATTTGAATAGAAGGAGTACTTGCTGGTCTAAATCATCAACCTAGGATGAAACTAGTTTATTTACAAAATTCTACAGGTTGTGACAAAGGGAGATTTGTATGACTCACTGAAATTAAAGTCAAAGTCTTGGTTTGACATCATTTTGTTCTTATCTTTTGTACCTGAACCCCTACATACAAAACATAACATATTTATGGTTTGTGCATGAAAGTATATGCTTTCATGCATGAGACTGAGCATTCTGACTGAACTGGAATTCTGTTCAAACATGTATGGGGTGGTGTTTTTTTTTTTTAATTTCACTGAAGTGTCCCATTTGACTAATAAACAAAATAAACATATTAATTGAACTCAGGATCCACCTTCACCTTTAATGTTTAGAGTGGTTAACTTGGTTTTCTCACATAGATATCCTTCAGTGACTGGAAGAGAATAGAGTGTAATTTTGCTGCAACTCATTTTTAGGATAGGATTCAAATTTCCTGTCAATTTTTTTTTAAATATAGATGTGCCTGTTCTCATGGCTTCAGCTGTTAGTACTTATTTCCCTGTTAGGAAGTGTATTGCGATGCTCCTCAGGGATCTTTTACCTTTGCCTGAGATGACCTCATGAATCATTGGCACTAACGTGTAATGGTACAATACAAACACATCTAGTTCAGAAGTTTTTTTAAAAATCACTTATTCTGCCTTATTAAACCAAACATGAAGTAGAGTTTTATACAGAAATGACAAAATGGCTACTGAAGTGATATTTCCACTTTGAGGTAATGACATCACTAACGTGATTAATATCAATTTGAGAAGCATATCAGTATGGATACTGCTACAGATGGCAATAGCACATTTTGTTTTGGATAAATTAATCTCTGCAGGATATATGCATGTGGATTTATTTAAGTCAACTTTGCTTCAAGGAAACCTGTAAAGAAATATGCACAACGCCTCATTCTGAAGCTCTCAGAAAATAATCTCTTCAGGATAAGCTGCAATTATGTATGTCTTGAATTACATTGAATTGCAACTTGACATTAGATTCTAGGGAAAGCTACAGCACCGGGGAATTGAAGTTTCCATAAGGACTTCCCTGCATGCTTACAGACTTCTGGTCTGTCAGTTTGACAATTTGAACAATTCAGATTTGAGGGCCTCTGGACCTTTACACTATTTGTCTTTGGACAAAACATAGCACAGTACCACACATACCTGTCTGTGGGAAATACAGAAGTGTGTTCTCCCATCAGGCCACGGGGCTGCTCTCCAGCTGTCACACTGTGGAACGTCTGACCACCAATGTCTGCCTAAAATGCCAGCTTGTGTCTGTTTTATCTCCAATTCATCTGAGTATAAATGATTGTTTGCAAGGCCTTGAGACTATACAAGTCACCCCAGGCAGAATAATAATTGTTCTTGTAGTGGCAGCTAGGCTATTTCATGGACATATTGGGTTGGCAAAAAAGTGAATCAATTTTAGAAAGAGTGTGTAGCATTAGATAAAGCCCAAGTCCCCATGGTCTTATCTGATGCTTTAGTTTGTTTTCGAAAAATGAGATGCCCAGAGGTATTGGTGCTCTATTTTAAGCAGACCGAGAGTTTAATAGGAAGGTGCTGACAAGTAGATGAAAGGTCATCAGTGGACACTACTGTGCATCTAATGGAATTGAAAGTTTACACCCTGCAATTGCACCAGGCACAAATAAGTTTATTGTTTCAGATAATTCCAGAACAGAACACCTGGTCTGTTTTGCATCTATTGTAATCAAGAGGTTGATAGTTATCTAAATCTCTTATTATATACATTTTTTTCTCTTTTGAATATAAATACAGCAGGTTCTCTGAATAACATCATTTTCATCCAGTCACTTCATTATAATGTTGATGATGTAGGAACTTAACTCTTGTTTATATCCATTAGCCTGAATTGATATTGTTATATGTTGTTTTGCTTAAAGACATTAAGTGAAGACTTACTGTATAGCACCCACCCTTGGGATTGGGCACTAAAATGAGAAAACAAAGCACAAACTAAACGCAAAAAGAGACAGTGATTATCTGAAGTCATATTACAATAGTGGTCAGTAACTATGGGAGTTGAGGCTTATAAATAAAACATAAAATACATGAACTATTTTGTCTCTGAATATATTCTTTGAGGATCCAGTAAACCAAACAGACTTAGTGAAATAGAGAAAAAGTCAAAAGTCCAAGGAGAGTCACATCAAGGATTACTAATGAAAGTTGCATTTATAACTTATTCCTATTATGTAACAAAGAACTGAACTGGGGGAAATAGAAAAAAAATGAATAGCAGAACTTAATCTCTTAATTGGTCTCTCTGCTTCTATTGTGTCCTGCTCCACTTCCTCCTCCTTGCTATTCTCAAAGTTAGCTTCTGAAGCACAGAGCTGGACGTATTACTATTTTGTGTAAAATGTTCAGTGACTCCCTATTGCCCATAAAATTCTAAAATTTGGAATTCAAAACCCTCCACTATTTATACCCCATCTCTGATGCCAACCACGTCTCTCACCCTGCCCCCAGGAGAAGCAGTCATTCCAACTCTCCTTTATTTATCTGCAGTTCCTGCCCAAACCCATCCTCCTCCAGAAAGCCCCCTCTGCTTCTGCCCCATATGGAGAGATTCAAGAAAACAGAGAATGTGTCTTAATTCTGAACACTGTCTGTGAGACTTGTTGGATGCAAAGCACTGTGCTGAAGGATATACTTTTATTGTCTTATTTAATATTGGCAACAGCCTTCTGAAGTAGCCTATTTTATACCTGGGAAAGTGCAGCAGAGAACATTTAATTAACTTGCCCCAGGTCACACAGCTAGTAAATGATGGAACTAAAGCCAGGTTATCAATTCAAGAGCCTTCAGAACACTTCAGCAAACTACATTACATCTCGTCATGCAACCAGCTCTCCACCAACAGGCACAATTTTTAGGTACAGTTCATCAAATAATGGTCAATAAAATATGGTTAAACCAAAGCCTCACTAGGCAATATAAAGAAAATAATAAAATGGTTTAAAGAGAGAGAAAAGTACATTACCAAGAAGCAGAATGAAATATTGACTTCAGAGAGAAGAAATGAAATAAAAAAGGAAATACATTTTTTCTCAGCAAACCCAGGTTGTTGTGTAGTAGGTACTGTCCTGCAGGTTAGACAAAACATCAGAAAAAAGAACAGCTTACCATAATGAACTAGAGAATAACAACAGTGACTCTGGAAGAATTTGCAGAGGGCAATGAGTGAGGCTTCACAGTTACTTACAGGAAAAGTCAAGTTCTAATTCAATGCTTCAGCTGTTTACCGAATGGACTTACACTATTAGGTCTTGAGGGAACACAGTATATCAAATGAAGGGTTTCCAAGCTGAAGACTTATTATGTAAAATAAAATCAAAGAAGACAGTTAAGTGTGACAAGAAATCCATCAAAACAGTGACGACACCAAGACAAAAAGTCCAAGTAACAATACAATGCAAGTGAGAGGGATCAAATGAATTGAGAGAAAGAAACTGAGTACTGGCAGGGGACATCTGGACTGGCTCTTGGAGAGGGGACTAGAGTTGAGCAGAACAGCATACACAGAGAACAGAGTCTGAGTAAGTAGAAAGCAGTGAGAGAGATTTTTTATCGCATGTTAAAGCATACAAGCCAAGATCTCTTGGGGATATATCTGTCACAATATTTTCTAAGGTGTATGCCAGAAAACATGAATCCAGCCAGATGTTCTATGGAAAAAAGAGTTAGTGGTTAAGTAAGTCTTGGACAGGCTGAACTATTCATGCCTCTTCTACAAACTCATAGCACTCATGAACATATTAAAGGCTCTGAGAAGACCCACAGTAGTAGCAGTACCACAACTAATAGTATAATAGCAGCAACAACTTACATTTATTGAGTTCTTACTATGTACCAGCCACTGTACTAACACTTTACAGGGAACCCTACATGTAACACCCCTTATGTGATTTGTGTATTACTACCCCAGTTGATTGCTAACAAAACCAAGGCTTAGATAATAAACTAACAATCAAGATCAGACAGCTAGAAAGTGATAGGATTCAGATTTTAAATCAAGTACTCTGACCTCAGAGTATATGCCCATGCATGCCACACTATTACTGCATCTGACTAAACAGTTCTATTTAACATTTTTATGCAAATTCTTTAAACCATAACATATCTATCTTGTTCCTCACTGTTTCCTGTATCTTCCCTTTGATCTAATAAAACCTTCTGTTGAATTCAGTTTTCTGCATGAACACTGTGTACTAAGAGGTATCCTGTCTGGTTACTGTGTTTGACTATGACTTTGGTCTACTACTCTTCTTCGATGAAAAGCCTGCTATCCTGATTTACTTACTAAACAACATCCTGCAAATTGGGGAAATATCATGCTTAAGAAGGACCTGATTTTCACTCACTGAGCAGATCAGTGGTCAGAATTATATCATCTTCTGGCCTCTTTCCAACAACTTCCCCCTTCACTGACTAAGACCAAATGCAAAACAGCCCATATTTGGTACATTTATTATGACTATCTCATCTTCCTGAATTAACTAAGAAGCTATCTATGACACTGTCTTACCTATTTTTGGTAGGTATGTTATATTTCACAAAATTAAGCCATTTATAAAATATATCTGCTGTATAAAAACAATCTTTTGTGTTGACAAAGGGGTGTGCTTTCAGAATTCCCTCTGGGAAAATACTGACTCTTGGGCAACCTAACACCAAGCTGATAATTTTGGGGTCTTAGAGAACAAATGCCTTGTGAATTTCAAAGAATGGAAAATCTGGTTTGAAAAAATATCCGCATCATCCTATGGAGTATGCATTTGGCACATGCATTGCCTATCTGCCATTAATACTATTTCAGAAAAGATATTTTTCCAGGGGAGCCTGGAAGTGCCATGGCGGGGCCAAGTAAGAGAGAGAATTTCTGTAAAGGTGTTGCCTGTGACACCTGAGAAGAAAACTCAGTGGCATCCACCGGAAGAAGAATGTCTTCAGGGAGGCAGACATGAAGGGGACACTGTTCAGTTTTCCACCTGAGAGGAGATAACCCAGGATTCCCCAGCCCTCCATTCCTGCCCCCAAAATCCTCTTTCCTTTATTCCTACTGTGAGGGCTCCTTCCAGGAGGATCCTAAGGTTTCTGCCATTCCCTGAGTCTCAATCTATTTGGGTAACTTAAAAATCAAACACCCCAATCAAGCTTCATAAATGATTCCCAATTGATGGAAGGTACCGCCTTTCTGCATTTGCCCAACATGTCCCTATAAAAAAGAAAAAAATCAAGCAGTGAATTTCTCAGGCCCTGCCAAAGGAATGATTAACTTGGTGAGCCTTCGGAGTATCTCTTTCCTGTTGACAGCTGGTTTTCTTAAACAAGTCAGTACCTGCTGAGATGGGTTGGATTTTATCTGATCTACCAGAGCCGATGTCTTTAAAAACACCCCAAACATCCCCACACTTTGATTTTTTGTGAACCACCGCCATGTAGCTAAATAGGCGCCCCATGAATAAAAAGAAGAATTGCAGCTCTGTACTGGGAGATTGAAATACAACTTGCTAAGTAAGCTACATGCGATTTTTCCCAGGCAAGACACGTGGTGTAATTTTTTCCTTTTGATTACATGATGTCAGCACACACTCCACCGCCTCCTGTATAAACTGACACTTGACAGGCCTATTTCAACATATTCTGAGCCTGCACCAGCACAGTTTTTGTTTCCAAGCTTCTAAGAGCAGTTAGAAGAATGAGGGGCAGGGGGGAGTTTGGTTTGATTATCAGGCTGGGAAGCTTTGAGGGAGCCAGAGCTGCTCCCTTCCCATAAACCTTCCCATCCAAGGCACCACGTAATTGCCTTTAGAAATGCCCCACCTTTGGAGAAAGTAACAATCATTCTTAACAGTTTCAAAAAAGAAGTATGTATTCAATCACTGTGGATCCAGAGCGTAACAGACACATATTGGCCTCCATAGATCTCACGTCTAAATACGAAATTGGGAGGGATTAATCTGTGAGAAAGAAAATTCAATTCTTGCCCAAAGGTTTGAGGAGGCTTTTAAGAAACATAACCATCCCAGTACTATTGGATCCTTATTAACCTTTTTATTACTATCTATGGGGAGTGTGTGTGTGTGTGTGTGTGTGTGTGTGAGTGAGTGTGTGTGCATGTGTGTGTGATAGTAGAAAGAAGTTGAAAGTATAAGAGAAGGTATAGCAACCATGGAAAAAAGAGGGTTTCTGTGTAAAAGAGTCCTATTCTGAGTTAAAATATTTTGTCTCTCTTAGCAATACTGCTTCTTCTCCCCACGCAATACCCATGCCTGCAAGGCCTAGAACTTATAATTTTCACTCAGAGATTCTGGCTTATTTGGAAATCCACAAAATGAACTCTTTGTATGCAGAATCAGAATGAGGGTATACTCTACAATATGTCTCTACAAGAAAGTGAACATACCCACTAGATGGTTATTTACTATCTCAAGGAATACAAAATTAGTTCTTGTTCAGTTCACAGCTCTTTAGGTCAGGACTTTGCTAAGGCCAAAGCAGATTAATTTTATTCCAGGAACCAGCTGTCAAACCAGAAGGGAGAACACAACCCTCCATGGTGGAAGTGAGTCTGTTTCATATTCCCAATAAGGGGGAGGTGTCACTTTGGCTGGCTGAACAGCTTGCCAGTACAACCACTCAGAGAGCTCAAAGCACCTCCAGAACTACCCCCAACTTCCCCCAGCAGTGGCCCCTAAGCACTCTTCAGATTGAACTTCAGGGCTAGGCACATCTGAGCTTAGTGCCACGTTCCCTCACTGACTTTGTGATGTTGACCAAGTCAACATCTTCAAAATAAAGTAGAAGGTACTCCTAGCGCAGCTGTGAAACCGCATAATATAGTGTACGACATTCTGAAACACTAGAGTTCAAACATATAATTGCTTCCACCTTGGGTGTTTGCACCTAGGAGTGATCGTGTTTACAAAACAGAGGTCGTCTTATCAGTGGCAGCTCACCATGGAGCAACACCTTAAAATTCCTGTTAACAACCTTCAAATGTCAGCAAACAGCGATCTGTTTCTGTCATCTCAGGTTCTAGAGAAGACATCACCACCTGCCTCTGAAAGGCAGCCCTGCCCGCACAAATGGCAGCTCTTTTATGAAATATTGGAACAACCAAGACAGTCCTCGTTTCTTCCTCCAATGGTATTTGCAACCCGGAGGTGAAGTTACCATGCTGTTAATAGGGCTTAAACTTGAGGACCCTTTAACTGCAGTTGCCCATTCCAATGCCTCATCACAGCTTCAAATTTATAGTATTAATATTCTTCTCTGGAAAGAGGGTCTCTCAACTAGTATACATTCTAGACCCTCAAAAATAAAGATCTGCCCTTGGTCTCACCGTAATGACAGTGTCTTCATGACTTTACAGCTAAAGAAATGAAAGGCCCGAGGTCATCAAGAATAAGCTCTGAGCCTCTTAGCTCCAGCCTCAAGTGTAAGCTTCTACTTAAGTCACAGGCTTTAGAGGGGCACCATCTCCATTCACCCGGGTCTCATCTCCCTTCTCTGCCCACCACTGAGCTTGCAAAACCTAACTAGGGAAAAGCAAACTGGGGATTCAGAAGGTCCACATCTTACCAATAATCACAACTAAGAAGCTCATATTTTTGTCAGGATAAGTGGTAGATAATTTTCACTTAAGTATAAATATGAAATTTTCTCTCAGACTAAAGCAAACCCTGATAATTACACAGTTGCAAATTATTGTGTTAACAAAAAAGGTCTAAATTATCTCCTTGCAACATTTATTGAATTCAGCCACTTAATGAATTCCCCGAATGCACTGCCTTTCCCCCTTCCACTTTCCCCTTGCTACAGTAAAATTCTGTGTCTTTTGAAAAGAAGAGGGACTCCCGTGGCATCCCTACAGAATACTGTTTATTTGCCAAAGGAAAGAACTCAGGGTCGGAGGGGTGGGGGTGAGAAGGAGAGACGAAATTGTCTTTGATCAGTGGGAATTAGTTGCGAAAGCTCAATAAAAATGAAAGCTGTGTTTGACTGTTAGTATGTTTAGGACTTCAATGATGCAATCACCCAAATTTAGAATTTATAAGGTTGCTTTGTTCAGCTCCTGCAGCTCAGTTCGCATGTAAATGTTTGCTCTCGGGGCAAAACATATGAAGCATCTGGATGGAATCTATTCTGGCTGCAGGAAGACAAAATGCCAACATCGTAGAAAAACTGTCCATCTTTAAATTAAATTCAAATCCAAGCAGCTTGCACCCTAACCAGAGCCTGTTTCTCTCCATCTTCTTTAACTACATGATTTAAATCATCTGTGCGGTGAGTCCTTTTTTTTCCCCTGTTCTTCACAATCTTTTGGAATAAATGTGGTCCTTGTTCGCATGAGGAATTGATAGTTTGTTGCCATTTTCCATGGTCTTGACATTTGGGAACATTTGTAATCAATAAAGGCAAACACAGCAAACAAATTTGATAAGTGTTTTAAGGAATAGAGATAGAATATTAAAATAGGATTCAAAAGAATTGCCCTTCCCCCAAATCTAATAAATTCGTTATTTGAAATGTTTGATTAACTATCTGTCATATCGTCCAACCTCCTTCTGCATACGTAGAAGAGCTTCTTCTCATTCACGTTTGCCCACATCCCATCCGCAGCACCGTACTGCGCAGGCACCAGTGAGAAATCGGTTCAGTAACATCCATGCATTCCATTTGGCACTAGGAAATGACAGTCAGCCAGCCCTCACCAAGGCATAACACAGTCAAATCCTGGTCTATGTGTCACCATCTTTCCTTCTTTATGGCAATTTTCTCCCATTTCTTTGCTAGTAGAAATGCCCACTCACCCTTTTGCCACATGGTTACATGGGATGACCAGAGTAGCAGAATCTGCTGTGTTGAACAGTTTGTCCTGTGTAAGCTCTTTCCCCATGCCTCTCTCCACATCAGCATCTCTGTGTTCAATGTCTGATCTTGCAAAGTCATAATCTAGGCAGGGCCTCTCACGGACATTCAGCTTTGCTAATGGAACTGGTTTATCTGAGCTCTGTATCATCACAGAAAAAAACCCATTCAGCATTTAACGATGGATTCCAACAGAATATCGTAATATTCTCAGATATGTTTTATTGTGCTTTTTCTAATGGGACCCATTATAATAATAGCACCTTAACGCAAAGAAGCGATTCCAAGATGACAATGACAAACAATGATGGGAAGGCGGGTGTTCAGCAGGACCCCACGAGGCAGAAAATTGTCGGCACCTCTCCGGTCACATGTCCCAGGAGGCCCCCTCTTGTCTAAATTTTTCACAGAATGAAGCTACTAGGACTACAAACATATTATATTATGACCTATTTAGAGCAAAATTTTCCAAACAGTTTTTCAAAGCATCCATGGTTTTGCAGTAGCCAAGGATCTTGAGATTGTTAAAAAACAACCTGGGAGGATGAAGGAGACAGGCACTGGCAGCGTGCAGCCTAGCATCGCTCCGGAAGGTCCGCTTCACCCTTCCTCGGAAATTAGCCGCATTTCATTTGTAAAGAAGTAGCCTATTAAATGACTCTCTTACCCTACTTAGCTAGGCTAATGAAATTCATGAAGAAGAATGAGAGAAAAACTTCATTCCTTTCACTCTCTCAGGTCAGTATAGTCCCTCTGATTGCAACTATTTTGCATGGATTCCAGAAGTGATCTTATCCAAGAGAAACAGCCTTCTTTCTCAAAGATAAAAGGAGCAGGACTTGGGAAACTCTTTATATGCCAGAGATTCGTGGTCCCCTGTGGTTCCAGTGGAAGGTGTATATAACTCTACTTTTTAGCTAAGGATAGGAAAATAAGACACATAGACCAATTAAAGCACCTAACATCAAAAATTTAATCGTGATAGAGGTGGAATGATCCCTGATCATCACAGGATACAAGCCAAGTTCAGGAAGGCAAAAGCAGCATATTATAATTATTTTTAAAAGAATCCTGGTAGAGGTCTGTGAAACTATTGTTGCCCCATGATGTCCAGAAAGGTGCCAACGGCTTTCTCTAATGCTCACACAAAGTGGAATCTACATATAGTTACCTAGATTGTCCCTTCCTATACTTATCCCCAGATTACTTACAACGGAAGATAAATGTAGAAACCAAACAAGGAAGAATGTCATTTGGCAATATTAAGGTCTAAAGTTCCTGGGCCAACTCTCATCACTGAAATAAAAAATAACCTTAATTTACATGATCCATATTAAACATATGACACACCCTACTTTCTCACTTGTGGAACTTGGAAGCACAGTGATGAAGCAGATCAGGATAAAACTATGCTGGCTGCCTCTCTTGTAGAGAGCATTTATTCCACTCCTGTTTGTGTGGGTGAAACACACTCTGGAACATGTTTCTTAGCACATTCCGCCTACTTCGCATCCTTGCCTCCTTCTTTAGGAAACAGTCTTCTAGGACATAGACCCTAATGGCATGAAAATGGAGACTTGGGACTGTGTGTAACTTCCTAGTATTAGTCAACAACTGAAGAAAAATGGATAAAATGTTTTGAAGAAGCTGCGTCATCTCCAAACAGCAAATAAAATACAGTAAATTATTATTGAGCTGGCTTGCAAACAATTACAAAAACAGAAACCAAAAGCCTTTTTGGAGCTTTTGCCTTATTTTTTGAGAAAGAGACAAATGACAAGTAAAGAAGCTGTCATCAGGGAGGCATTCGATGTCCAGAGAATGCCTCAGCTCTGCAGCGTCTGGGGCCCCATCTTCTGAGTCATCTCAGTTTCTTATTATTCTGGAATGAGTCTGTGTTCAGAGTCCTGGACCCTGGGTTCTTCTGAACCTCAGGTTCAATATATGCAGAACAATTTTAGTGTTTATTTTTTAAGTCTTTGAAATTTAGAAGTCCACAAAGGTAACTATAACCTTCTGTTATTTATACAAATGTCTGTCCAGCACATATCCAGTCATGTAAAATGAAAAATAGAAACATTTATTGAAGAAGATAGAAGATATAAGAAACATTGTACATAGGACAATGACACCTCAGTCCCCTTCAAAATAGGCACCTTGGGATCTCACACAGTTCTCCCAGCATCTCTTCCACTGCTCAAAACACCCTGCAAAATCCTTTGTTGGATTCACCATCAGCTGCCCCCTCATATTTTCTGGAATCTCATCAACAGTTTGAAATCTCTTCCCTTTCAAAGGTGATTTTAGTTTTTGGAAAAGCCAGAAGCCACAGGGCGTCAAATCTGGTCTGAAGCGGGGCTGAGTCACCTGGGTAATTTGATGTTTCACCAAAAAACTCTGCACAAGACCTGATGCATGAGCAGGTGCATTGTCATGAGAAAGCTGCCAGACACCAGTTGCCCATAGCTGCGGCCTTCTGAATTATCCCAAGAGTTTCCCCAGAGGACTGTTCAAGCTTAACACAAAACTTGATGCAGCCTTGTTGCTCTACTTGCTCAGTCATTTTGAATGCGATGGCCACACAGTACCCATGCTCAATCTCAATGGCATCTACCACCCCCACTGACTAGTACAGTGAAGTCATCATTGTTCATGTATGCACATTCCAGTCCACTCTCCTTGGCTGCCAGGTCACATAGATATCATGCAAACTGTTCTCGTTACATTAATAATGGCTGGACTTTTTATGGACAGACCTCATATGTTGCTCTCTGTCCTGAATTATACCATCAATGAAGGGCTGAGTTCTCTCCTACAGAAGAATATGCCTCCTGGTGCTGGGAGCATGGGAAGATAGGTGCTGGGAATACCTCTCCTTTCTCGTACAAACACCCAGTGACAGAGCAGAATTACCCATAGAGAAATCTAGGTTTTGGTGGCAAAGGAACAGATGCTGGCCAAACTCTGAGTACCTTGGGACCAGATCTACCATCAGAACACCTCTAGCCTCCCTTCTCTGAAGTTCCTTCCTGGCAGATGAGGTTCTTTAATAGTTACTCAACTTTTATTTTTTTATTATTTGGGTTTTCTATTCTTTAAAATTACATTCTTCTTTCTTGATGATTATATGAAGGGATTTTTCTAAAAATAACATATTTGAACTTAATTTGCAATGACATTTAATGTCACAGTTTTTCTTCATCCACTTTTTTTCTTTTTATTAAATGGAATTAGTCACTCTCACTCACTTAGAATAGAGGTAACTCACACAGTTGTGTTTCCAAAAGCTTCTTACAAACACATTTAAAAGCTTCTTTTACACGCCATCATGGGCTGCCCTCCCTGGAAAGCAGACTCTGAGGTTTGCATCAGGAGGTTGACGGGGCAGTACACTCAGGAATAGCACTGGCAAGAAGTGAGGGAAGCCGGGCCCAGCAGAGAGGAAAGAGGAACTGGGATCGAGCGGCAGGAGAGACCTCACCCAATCCTGTGAGAAGCTCCAGCACTGGAATGACCTTCACAATTGTCCCACTGAAGGCAAAGGTCCTGTTTTTTGTATCCCCACTCCCACATCAGCCAGTAGACAGATGTGGGTTGCCTCCATGACTGGAATGTGTCCTTGGACAAGGAGACTTCCTTCAAGTGGAGGAAACTCCTTGAAAAGGGACTCAGCTGTGATCTATCAGTGACTAATACTTTGGCCAGTTACAATACTACATTCTATCCTTTGCAAGCTATTTGCTTCTTCTGGAGAGCTTCCTATCTGAAAATGGCCAACCGCAGATTGTGTGGGTCCCTTTGCTAGAGAAACTTACAAGAGGAAGGTTAGTGGGACAAACTAACTAAAGCCCACACCACTGCAGCTGGTTTTAAAACTGCAACTGGTACTCCTTTCTCCCATTCGAGATCCCTCTCATCCTTGATTAGTGTCTGCTTTCGTCTTGGTAACTTTGGTGGGGTAACCAAGACTCTCATCCTTGAGGGGACTGAGTTCCTGTTACCAGGCTCTTCTCATGCCTGGGCACCAGTCCAGGAACCATCAACATGGATGAGAGTGTGACAAGTCATGCCCAAGTGGGTCAACCAGTGCTACACAAATTTTCCTCTGTCCTCACTACATAACGGATGTCTTATCTTTTCTGGATGGTAAGGTTCAGTTATCCCTGCCAGGCTGGTGACTGTATTCCTTGCCTTGTCTTTTGGCACAAAGATCTCAAAGTGATGGATGGGCAGCCAGAGTGTAAAACTTAATGGACACTCACTGCCCCCTGGAGTCAGTGCTTCCCATCTATGGCTTGGGAATTTCAGAGCCTAGTGTTGTGGGAGCAACAAATCCCCCCCCCCCCCAAGAATCACGGAGTGTGATGATAGCAGGCCACTCCTATTTCCATCTCTTGATTCCCAGACCAGCTATTTCTTCTCTTTGGGATACAGCACCTTATAATAGTCACTGATTTAGAGTGTATAGTGCAGCCTGGAGCAGGGCTCCCCTTCCCTGTGCTCTAATCTGGCACGTCCGTGTAGCCTTCAAAGGCTCATTCCATCATTTCATCAGGACGTGGGGTTTGGGGTGACATGGTTTAATAGCACTAGTGAATTCCATGGCCATGTACCTATTGCCACATCCCCTGTGCTGTAGAGCAGGCCCCTTGGTCCAGTGCACTGTTTTGCAAGATTCCATATCATTGACTCAAACTGCTTAAGTCCTCAATGGTGCTGGCAGGAAAGGCAAACCCACACCCAAAATATCAGTCTATTTCTATGAAAATAAATATCTGCCATTTCCAGGATAGAAGAGATTCAATCTAATCAAATTCCTACCACATAGCCAGTTGGTTTCCTCGAAGGACAATGCTCCCACCTCAGATCAGTATCCCTAATCTTTCCCTTTCTGGCCCTAGGCCTACCAAGCAAGCATGACAAATATCCTTTTTCACTACACACACACCTTTCATACCATAAGATCTGCTGCAGAACCCTGTCCAGACTGCTCTGTGCCACACCTGAAGCACGTAGCTTTTTGTTACTTGGTCAATCAATCAGAGCACATAATAAGAAACCGCTATGGGAGTTCTTCAGGCTACCAAGTATAGCCACACCAATGAACCACTTAGAGACCAAAGGTAAATGACTCGATGATTTGCTGGTCATGGACTCAGAAGACCTGGGCCAAACTCCCTTTATTACTTGGGCCTCATATGTCCTTACCCTATCCTGTCAACTCAGAGTTGATAGCCTTCTCTACTTACTATATATAAGAATTTGTGTGGTTCTAGTTGCATTTGGGGAAGTCTTGGAGTAATCATTACTGAATATATGCTTGCCATGGTGTCACAGAGTCCTTCCTGGTGAGGACTCAGCATCTCCCTCTTTTCAGTGGGTTCTGGGTCTGACGGCCCCCTCAGTTTGGGAAACTGGTCAAAAGATAATGACTTTTGATTAGAGCACTTGCCTTCTATCTACTGATCATTCATCCCTATTTTCTTGTGTTTTATAGACTGGCTAATACCCTTGATGGCTGACTACTTATTCTATCCCAGAGAACACCAAGATCTACTCACCATCTCCATAGCTCTTTTTAGGTCAAGCCGTTTTTGTTTCACTGGGGTCTTGCCCCTCATAATAAATGCATCTGCTTTACTTCTGCCAGTTAAGCACTATCAGCTGGAATCTATTATTACAGAATCATATCATCTATATTGTTATCAGGGAGCCCACATCTTTGACAGTATGTCCCTAAATCAATCCTTGCCTACAAAGAACAGCCCCTTTGTACTTCTTAATAATTACTGATAATGCTGATCCTGTCTCACTAGCACACTGCCTATTATTTTGGTAGATAAAGTGCCCCAAGGCTCTCTCATTGCGCATAGTCAAATAGTGGGTTCTCCAGTCACATGTAATAAATACGTTGTATCAGGCTCAAGTCCTTGAAATGTTGACCTCTTCTTCTACACAAAAGTTTGGCATTTCTGGCTCACTTACTGTGGGCCAAGACTTCATCTATACTTTCACGGGTCAACCCAGTGATACATGAACACCTCGTGGGGCCTACCCGGTATCACAGCAGTATGCCCACAGCAATAACCTCTTCCTTACCTAACTTCGAATCCTTTCTTCCTTGACCCAGCACCCTCAAGATCCAGTCCTATATGAGCTCTTCCAAGCAGGGTGTTCACACCTTCTCTGGGTATATAATCAGCATAACCTGCCATAACAAAATTCCACAGACTGGGTGGTTTAAACAACAGACATTTATTTTCTCACAGCTCTGGAGCCTGGAAAGTTCAAGATGAGAAAATTCTGTTCTGGGTGAGAGCTTTCTTCCTGGCTTGCAGATGGCTGCCTTCTTGCTGTGTCCTCAGATGTCTTTTTCTCTTATAAGGGCACCAGCGTGATCAGATTTAGGGCCCCATCCTTACAACCTCATTTAAACTGTTATCCCTTCTTCACAGGCCCTGTCTATAAATAGATAGTCACATTGGTGATTAGGGCTTCAACATATAAATTTTAGGGACACGAACATTTAGTTCATAAGGCTGAGTACTTGCCTGATGACTAAATAGTGCATTTGGGAGAGTGCTACACTATTCATAACTGTTATCCAAATTTATGTCCTGCCCTGCTGTGATATAATAAGAAGTATATTTGGTCTTGGTCCCTAGTTCCAGGCACAGAACTTCTCAGTGACAGGAATATCTTTTGTTTCTCATAAAAAGCCCTTTTTGAATTTACGCTAATAAGCTCTGAATTTAAGCTAATACGGTGATTTAGTGTTGGACTTCCAGATAGACCAAGATGGGATTATTCACCAGAAAGACCAAATTATTAGAGGATTGAAACTTTAAGCCCCACCCACCTGTCCTGGGAAGAGATGGAGGTGGAGAGTGCTGGTCATTAAGCTCTATAATTACTCTTAATCAATAAGCAACAATCATCCAAAACCAGAGTCCCTATAATTACTATTTCCCCTAAACTTCCCAAATGTAGTTGCTCCTGCTGGTGTATGACCAAGTTCCAAAATCCCATTTTACATTCTTCCTTGGACCACATCTATTGTCAACTGTCATAAGTGAAATTCAACAAGATAAAGATTATAAAATCCTGAGATTTTCATGGAGAAGGTTTACTGGGAAATGTTCTTGGGAACCAAACTTATGAGGCATGAGGACAGACAATGGGGCAAAGGAAGAGGTTAAACTGTAACGCAGTTACAGAAGGAGCTTCTAGAACTGAAATTGCCCTAACTGAGACAAAGAAGCCAGAACTTTGTACCCTTGCATTGACCAGGCATCAGATGCAGGCTTCTCACAAAGACCTGAAACCTTGAGAGAATCAGTTTCACTCAGTAAAAAGCAATTCCTGGGAAGTGAATCAACTGTGATCCATCAGCACCCTCAGTTCTGAGGTGGTACCTTTGTGCTGCATCACTGTGTGTGTTGGCCTACCCCATGGAGCATGCCACCTTTTACCCAACTGGAAGTGTCCATTCCACTCATTGCCCATAATGGAGCCCGAGGTCTCCTAGGAAATGTTTGGCAGTCCTGGGCATTAGGATCACAAAGGCACTCATTTAGTAAAAGGAAAGGAAATGACTTCTACTTTTACCTAACAAGTCACACTGCCACTCCAGTCCCCCAGAGATGGCCATAGGAATATTGATACAGCAAGGAGGGAGGGAGGGAGAGAGAGAGGAGGAGGAGAAGAAGAAAAAGGAGGGGAGGAGGAGGACAAAAATAACTGTGGTGGAGGAAGAGGAGGAGGAAAAGGAAGACGAACAGGAAGGGGAAGGAGAAGGGGAAGAAGAAAGAGAAGATAAATTTTTAGTAGGTTACACCTCTATCTATTATAAGGAAATATGATACCATATTTCTGATTTTCTTTCAATATTATTGTAGTGTGCCCAGAAGATTGTTGCCTCCAGCAGCTGCCTGGCTTTCCCACCCCTAACCTGGATCTGGACCCTCCCCACAGAGCGGATGGTGGTTCTGCTATGAGTTGGGCTTCTGGTGACTTATATTTCTCACACCTAGAGTTGCTGACTCTTTTCCTTTTGCATAGACCTTAAGAACGCAAAGAACAGAAGTGAAAAACATCAAAATTTGTTTCCACTTTTAGGAAGTTAGAGGTATCTGAGCTTCTTTAGAGCACTCAACATTTTTCCTTTGTTCCCCAGACAGGACACTGTTCCCTTAATAATTCCTGAAAATCAGAAAATTCCCCCTAAAACTGTTCTCCAAAGTTGTTTCAGTTAATTTCTCCTAACACTTGAAGGAGTCCTAAATTCTTCACATTCCACACCTTCATTAGACATAAGAGAATGTATTTAAAATGAAGCTGTGGTCCTGGAATCCCAGTCTTCTATTCCTTGACCCAGTTCCATTAGGCTTCTGCCATTCAGTGTACCTGTAGTAAACAGAATGTTAAGTCTGCTTCAATATCTCAATTCTTCTAAAAGATTAGAATTTATTGAATGTATTTCATCAGGGAAAAGGTAACACAAATACTTGCAACAGGTGGTTAAACCCTAAAAGCAGGGTCAGTTTTGTAATTTAGGTAGAAACAATAAGCAATACATGATTTTTGTTTTAATATGCTAAAAGATAATCAATTCTAATATTATAAAAATTATTCCATTATGTTTTTGTGCTCCTAATAGCATACTTAATAGAACAATGTTTCATTTCAGCTCTTTTAGAGGCTGTAGCAAAGTACAAAATATGTCTCATAAGTATGTGTGAAACAATTTGATCTACAATTGTCAGACAAAATATTTTATCATGTCTATTAGTATTTGAAGCAGAAAGTATTTTTAAAATGATTTTGTTGAAAATGTGTTTTTCGTTAAGAAATAGTGCAAATATAAACATGAAATAAAACTACATTGAGTACAGTAGAATGGGCTGATTTATTTGTTTCTTCATCAAACATTTAATAAACAGCAGCACTGTGCCAGGCACAGAGTAAAAAACAAAACAAACAAAAAAAAAACATAAAAAGATGCCAATGATTTACTTGCTCACTTCCAGAAGTTCTCTGTCTAGTGCAGGGAAAAGACATGTGTGATTATACAAGGGGTTACAAATAGGCATGGACATTTTTAGTTATGAACCTTTTGACAAGGACAAAACCTGTGAATAATATTACTATATTTTAGAAATTTTTTTATTTGAGTGTCCATCTGATTCTCACTACAACCTCATAAAATAGGCATTATTATTTTTATTAGGTTACCCTGAGATCACGTAGCTTGTAAGTAGCTTAAACCCCACTCTATCTATCTCCAAAGTCTCTACTCTTTATACAATACTACCAGGAGTTGGCAAACTGTCTGATCCATGGGCCAAATCCTGTCTGCGTCCTGCTTTTATAAATAAAGTATTATTAGAACACAGTCATTCCCATTTGTTTTCATGTTGTTTATGGCTGTTTTCCATTTACAACAGCAAAGTTGAACAGCTACAGCAAAGACAATTTCACCCATGAAACTAGAAACATTTACTATCTGGCTTTTTACAGAAAATGTTTGCTGACTTGTGTACTACACAATAGCACAGTGATTCTCAATCAAGAGCAATTTTGTCCCCAGAAGACACTTGGCTATGCCCAGAGACATTTTCTTCTCCTCAACTTGAGGGTGCCACTTGCATTCCAGCACATGGAGGCCACAGATGCTACTAAACATCCTGCCATGCACAAAACAACCCTCCACCACAAAGAATTAGTTATTCAGCCCAAAATGTCAGCAGTGCTGAGGCTGAGAAACATGGCCCTTACAAATCCTCTATCTAATGAAATTTGCATAATCCCATTATATAACTTCATGAAATATATAATTTTAATTCTGTGAGACTGGCTAAATAT
Organism: Pteronotus mesoamericanus; assembly: GCF_021234165.1. Classification (NCBI taxonomy): domain Eukaryota; kingdom Metazoa; phylum Chordata; class Mammalia; order Chiroptera; family Mormoopidae; genus Pteronotus; species Pteronotus mesoamericanus. The sequence continues at coordinate 7,330,229 of NW_026555277.1, forward strand.
TTTTCTGTATGTTATACCAGTGAGTTGAACATTGACTAGAACTTTCACAAGACTTATTTCTTCCAAAATTAAATTTGGAGGCTATATGTTTCATATTATTGTATTTTGGAAATATAATCTATAAAATTGACCATTTAGAGATGTGCATAAAGATAGCCGATTAAATCATATTAACTAATTAAATCATAGTCATCTACTTTTACTCTTGAAAGCCAACCAAAATGACAATAAAAGGAGTTTTTTTAATCGTTATAACCCTGTAAGAACAGGAACGATGGCAGAGGAGATCATGCCAATGATAGCAGACCTAAGACACTGAATCCTGGGAAAGCTGAGAACCAACCAGATTTCCACCAAAGTTTTCTCCAGGGCCTTGGGAATTGGCAAAACAAGCTCCCTGGAAGGACTGCTGAAGTTAGTGCTGAAAGAGCAGAGGATTTGCCAGAAGTCCATTAAGGATGGGAGGCCCCATCCCACCCCTTGCGCTGTGCAGATAAAGAGCTGTTTCTCTCCTGCCCAGCAGAGATGTGAAAGCATAGGTTTTAGAGTGGGGCATATCAGATTATTACCAAATTGGAAAAATCTGAACTGAAAACATAGGAGTTAAGGGAACCAATGCATAAAAATAATTTTGGGACTTATATAAAGAGGCTGTATGGTGAACTTACAGCATCCTTCTTTAGTTAAAAAAATAAACAAACTGAAAGTCCAACTTTCAAACAACTACTGCACCCTATTGTTACTATTTATTTATAATTGTTCTAAAAGAAAAGACTGTATAGCGAATTACTTATTTCCTCTCTGAAACTACTTTAAAAGCAACGTGATTTAAATTTTGAGAACACAAATGAACTCATGTGTGATTTTGCTACATACGATTATGTATTACAGTTAAATTATTAGAAAAATGTCCTTGAGAAGGTATAATAATAACTTTCTTATATATTTACTATTTGAGGACTTACATACTTGTCATGCTGAGCTTCGAACATAAGTTTTAACAAACTATTCCATTTTTTTCCATATACTTAAAAGCATAATGTAGGCTCTGAAGCAAACCAACAGGAACAAGTATGGGTCACAACACATTGCCATTTTTTTCCTCATAGCCATCAAAATGAGAAGCTTTCTCTTTTTGAAGGTTATCTCAACTTACTCATGACACTGGAAAACAGATCAGTTTTAATAAAAAATTTTAAACTTCTGCTCTGCAAAAGAGGCTGTTAACATGATTAAAAGACAAGCCACAGACTGTGAAAAAATATTTGCAAAACACATTATCTAATAAAGGACTATTATCCAAAATATGCAAAGAACTGTTAAAGTTGAACAACCTAATTTAAAAAATGAGCAACAGGCATCTCACCAAAGAAGATATAAATATGACAAATATATGAAAAACTGTTCAACATTATATCTCAATAGGAAATTGCAAATTAAAATCACAAGCTAGCACTCCACACCTATTAGAATGGCCAAAATCCAAAAAACTAACAATAGCAAATGCTGACAAGAATGTGGAGCAACAAGGACTCTCATTCATTGTCAGTGGGAATGCAAAATGGTACAGCCATTTTGAAAGAAAGTTTGGAAGTTACTACAAAGCTAAAATAGTCTCAGCAATCACATTTTTAGATATTACCTAACTGAATTAAAAACAGATCCACATAAAAACCTGCACATGAATGAGTATTAGCAAGTACCTTTATTCAGAATTACCTAAAACCGATGGCAATCAAGATGTCCTCCAGTAGATGAATGGACAAAAAATTGTGGTACATCCTGACAATAGAATATTATCTAGCAAGAAAAAGAAGTGAAAAAAAAGAAAAGAAATGAAGTATTAAGCCATAAAAAGACAGGGGAAACCTTAAATACACATTGCTAAATAAATGAAACTAGCCTTAAAAGGCTATATACTATATGATTCCAACCATATGACATCTGAAAAAGGAAAAATTATAGAGGCAATAAACACATTAGTGGCTGTCCTATGTTTCGGGGCTGAAGGATGAAGGGATGAACATAGTGAACTTTTATGGTAGAGAAACTACTCTGTATGACACTGTACTGTGGGTATATTACATTATACTTAGTTAATAAATAGTTAATAATAGATCAATACTGACTCATTAATTGTAACATATGTACCACATTAATGCAAGATGTTAATAATAGAAGAATAGAGAAGAAGAGTGGTTATGAGAGTTCTCCATACTATCTGTTCAATTCTTCTGTAAATCTGAAACTGTTCTAAAAAATAAAAGCTATTTTTTTAAAGACAATAAGAACTGAAAGGATGACCTAATTAAGAAAAAAACTACTTTTACCTCCAGTGCAACTCCAAGCTAACTCCTTACTGTAAAATGAAATTTGTCTTAACAATAGTATGAACCAACTCATGTAAGCCCACCCTAAAAGCCCCCAGCTATCACAAAATAACTAAGAGGACACAGCAAAGGTCTTAGATTACTGGACCCGTTGCCAAATGCGAGTCCCACTTATGAGCTGGTAACCATACTCTACTAGTTTTCTATAATGGTATAGCAAATCACCATCAATTTACTGACTGAAAACTGTACACATTGATTGTGTTACAATTTCTGTGGGTCAGAAATCCAGACATGGCAGAAGTGAGTCCTCTGCTCAGTATATCACAAGTTATAATCAAGATCTCAACTGGGCTGCATTTCATCTGGAAGCTTAGCAGGGTAAGAATCTGCTTCCAAGGTCATTTAGGTTGTTGCCAATGAAATTTTCTTACGGTGTATGACCGAAGATTTTTTTTGCTAGCCACTGGCTGGAGGCCACCGTTAGTTCCCAGAGGGACCCTCACAGTCTCTTGCCATGTGGTTTCCTCAACATGGCCAGCCAGGAGAATCTGTATTCAGCTGAGAAGGGTCAGGTAGCACAATGTAATCACAGAGTGATAGTCCGTCATCATCATCATATTCTATTCATTAGAAACAAGTCACAGGTCCTGCACACAGTCAGGAAAGGGGCTGCACACATGTGTGGACACTGGGAGGCGGGCTCACTGGATGTCACCGAGGGTCTGGCTGCTGCACTTGCCAACTGGAGGACAGCAAGAACAAGAATAGCAACCAAAACAAAAGACATTAGAACTCATAGTCTCATGGAGAAACTTCAGATCTATGAAAAATAGCAGTCAGTCCACTGGCTACAGTTCTGACTGAGTGGGTGGGATTAGATGTCAGTGTGGGCCCTCAGGTTTCTCTGAAACATAATGGATATGCAAAATACACAGATGTCTACACTTCCAAGCCAAGGCTTGTTGTTTTTATTCTTTCTTTTTTAAGAATTATAATAGCATCAAACATATATGTATCACTTATTATGTGTCAGACATGGTTTTGTAACTCAATCATTGTTTTTAAAAAATTTTTGTTATGACCATTTTACAAAAATGAATGGAAACATAGAGAAGTTCTAGGGCTAGTAGGTTGGAATTCAAACTAGAGAGTCCACCCTGCCTCTTATTATTTATGCATGACATGAAATAGTGAAGGATGGAAGAAACGCCATGAAAGGTTAAAGAAGGTAAAAAGAATAAAAAAGTTATTATAAAATTGTTCTATCACATCTAAGCCCACTCTCCCCAGTACAACTCTTTACCATCTGGTTCATTCACAGATTTTAATGAAAGTTACTAGATCAAATTTTAGAGTGCTATAGTCCATCTGTTATAACTGGGGCTGTGGAAATATAACTTTTGCATTCTGCTAGTCAATAACCGAGACTTATTGTTCAATTCCTATCTCTAATCTACAAGTCATAATCATTGATGTCTCCATGACAACAAATCAAATTTTAAAAAGAAAGATTCTGGCAATGCATACACAGATATATATATACAGCGAATTTCTGACATGTGAATTTACTAAGCACATGGCACTGTAAGGCCTGGTCCTAAATGTAGATGTGTTATGCAGGGACAAAAATGAAGATGGATTCTTTCTGTTCCCGAGGAGTTTATAATCCAGTTGGAGAGGCAGGTGTATGACAAATATAATAAAGGAGGCACAAAGCAAGTGCTGCTAGTAGAGGAATAAGCAATATGGTATGGGACCACAACAGAAGCAGGGATGGGCATTTCAGAACAAGTCAGATGTCCAACTTGCTCCCAGGCCTTAGCGAACTACAGCCTTCTCTGTGATGTGAAAATGCCAACTTAGGGAACAAAGGAGGAAGCACTAGAGAGGCCACACAGTCATTCTTCAGCAGTCAGTAGGCGGAGCACGGGATAAGGACTGGACACAGCACACTGCTTCCACAGGGTGTGTTTGTTATCCACCTGTGAGGAAGATTCTCTGAGAAACTGACACCAGGAGACACTCTTGTTTTTGTTGAAAACTGGAGACAAGGTAGAGGAGAGCAGAATTTTAAGGGGAAAGAAAATTAGCTAGAGCTCACAAAATTTACAATTTAATCTAATAAACATAACAGGTTCAGACCTCTGGGATAACTTTTATGATGCCTTCCAATAGTGGGATTACCACATTTATCTAAATTCAAAGGAATAATCAATTTCGAATACTCTTTGTCACTCAAAACTGCAGCAGGGATTTCAAGCAATGTTTAATCTCCATAAGAGACACCTGAAAATCTTGTTACAATACAGATTCTGATTCAATAGAGTTGGGGCTGAGGGATTCTGAATTTCTACCAAGACCTCAGGAGATGCTGATGCTGCTGAATCACAGGCCACACTTTGAGCAGCAAGGATTTAAAGCAAAAACTGTAAGAATATAGTGCATGCCCTGGCTGGTGTGGCTCAGTGGATTGAGTGCCGGTCTGAGAACCAAAAGGTTGCCAGTTCAATTCCCAATCAGGGCACATGGCTGGGTTGCAGGCCACATCCCCAGTAATGGGTATGAGAGAGGCAACCACACATTGATGTTTCTCTCCCTCTTTCTCCGTCCCTTCCCCTCTCTCTAAAAGTAAATAAATAAAATATTTTTAAAAATAAAAGAATATACTGCATACACAACCTGTTCATTGTAAAGGTGCAGTTGTAGCCCAGATTGCAGACTGAGTGACTACAGGATGGATTAGGAAGAAGAGAAGAATTTTGAAAGTAGGTCTTAGTTGGTGAGTTATCATGAAGAGGAATATATTCTGCTCCAAAGCAGGGCATAAATTACTTGTATATTATAGAAAACATTCTTCCTTAAGATAGTCCCAGAATGAAGTCTGTCTCTTCCTCCTCTTGCCACCTGCTACTTCCAGCCTGGGCTCCCCACTTTCTATGGCCAATGGGAGACAAAGCATGTTATCCCAGTCCCTCTTTTCCCATTCCCAGCATAATAGAGGTTTTTGCCTTTTTAAATCTGGTACTGCTGGTAGCATTAAGGAAAAGAATCCGAAGAGAAAAGGTCTTTACTAGGCACAGAGGTCCTGGCAAGGTCTATGAAAGAAAAAGGGTAACATTTGTTTTCATTTTATGGACCTAGCTATTCCAAATATGTAATCATAGAAGTGAAGGCCAGGTGCATGGATAGGGGCCCTAGAATATAAGCAGAAAGGTTGAATTGATAGGGCAGGTTTAGGAAAGCTGATGAAGATACTAAGCCTGGGGATATGGTCATGATAGCAAAGGAGAAACAAGGGCACAGGGGTCCCTTCTCCTCATTCCCACCTCCACCCAGTTCTAGCACCCAGATGCTTCCTTACATCCTTGTAGGCCAACACAAGAAACGGTGGGGAATGGTGGACAAGAGCAGGGTTGCAAGCTGCCCTGCAGGGGTCAACAACAGAGATTAGAAATAGAGAACAGCCAAAGCATTAGCAAAGAGAAGAAAGAGCATTTGTGCAACTATGCAAGGAAGGAGGCTTTCACCAGGTGCTACTCCAACTTCAGGAAGGTAGAGGGCAATTGTGTAGAAAGTCACATCAGCATCATGTCGGGCTAGACCAAGAGATTCAGGAGGGCTGACTCTTCCTCCTTTGCTTGAGGCTCAGATTACCCTGGTAAGTATCTCTTTTTTTTTCCAAGAAAGTATAACACCTTTGAAATTTTTCTCTTTTTTCCTGACCCTACACCCTTGCGTTTGCAACAAAAACATTTTGCCTTCCACAAACTAGTTGCCCAACCAAATAAAATTCTTTATTCTCATGCTGGCTGGTTTGGCTCAGTGGATTGAGTGCCAGCCTGTGAACCAAAAGGTTGCCAGTTTGATTCCCAATCAGGGCACAGGCCTGGGTTGTGGGCCAGGTCACCAGTAGGGGGTGTGCAAAAGGCAACCACATATTAATGTTTCTCTCAATCTCTTCCTCTCTCCCTTCCCTTCTCTCCAAAAATAAATAAATAAAATCTTTTTAAAAAGTTCTTGACTCTTGATCAGACTTCATCCTGAGGAAATCTTCTGCCAAGAGAAGGAGTATCCAAACAGCCTGTCTACCAATGTGTGTTTTTCTTTTAAGAGCCCCACACTGGAACCCAGGGAAAGGACAATATTCACAGGCTCTAAAATTCACACCCCCAGCCTCATGATTCAACATTGTTGTTTCATTTCCTATACACTCTCTCTCACTCTCGCTTTAATTAAGGGAAAGCAATTTCTCAACTTTTATTAAAAAGATAAACTTGATGTGTTTCCCAGAACTATGGTTGTGTAGTTTAAATTCTCACTTATTGCAGGCTATTTATTTGCGTAAATCACATAATCTAGGTAACCTTTCAGCTGCCACTGTGTTTCCGACCAGCACATGTCCGAGATCCAAGCTCTTTGAACTTCGTGGTGAGACCTTTCTTTTTCCTCTATTCTATGGTCCTGTCACCTCCACGCACATACCCTACACAACCCTGTAAATTAGTAGGTTAGCATGTTGTCTGCAGGCCATTTGTCTCTGAATATAGTCAAGTATAATCTTTATACCCTCAGGCAACACCAGCCCAGGTGTAAAAAATGAGGTTAGTATTTTTCTAACTCTGCCTTGACCTGTTAAAAGAGACCCTCCATTCTCTTCACTCCTCTAAACTTTTCTGGGAGTCCTTGGGAGATCCATTCTGTCTGATATGAACACAGCCTACTCTACCAGTCCCTGGCATTTATGCTGTTCCTCCTCCAGTTCCACCTTCCTGCATGAATGACCACTAACAAAGTCTCTAAGCCCACGAAGTGTAATAGAAGTGCCTCCCCACACCAGGACAATTGGGGAGGACTGCCAAAGTCATACCTTAGTACCTCATCACCTGGACCAGTGATGTCTTGATAGCAACAACTCGGGGACTTAATTTGATAGACTGGGAACATTCTGAGAGGGTGTCTCATTGTTGCCCTTCCTTCTGGTGTCTGCACTGTGGTCCTGCACTCCTCTGGGGCCAAAGTCACCAGAGGGTAAGGACAATCTTAGCTAGGCATGGAAAAGGCTGGCTGTGCTCTTTGACCTTTTTAACCATCTTTGTATCACCTGTGGTCACACCAAGGGGCTCCAAGCAGCACTCCCCAGATCTCAAATTCCTTCTCTTTATTCTACATCGCTCTCTTTGCAGGGCTCAAGCACAGATTCATGGCAACGTGCAGCCTCAAGGCAATTTTAAATAGAGACATAGCTCTCAATCTATCATAAACTTAATAAGAGTTTACTATTTGCCTGGCCAGTTCTAGAGGCTGGATTTACAGAGATACATAGTACAAGCCCCTGCCTCCTGAGCTTGTGATCTGATGGGAACTCAGATAAACAATCAAGGAAGTAAAGAGAGTCTGAGGCTCAGGAAGGACCAGGGACATGTGAGGGCCCTGGAGAGTAGCTAGGAGCAGGGCTCTGCAAAGGCTGTCTGACTAAATTCTGGCCTCATCACTCACCAGCTATGTGCTACAGTAATTTATTCAATTTCACTGTCCCTCAGTCTTCTCATCTGAAGAATTCTGTTGACAGCTAGGCTATTGAAAGTACCAGATAGAGTAAACATGCATAGCAGTTAATACTGTTCTATGGTGATTACCAGAAAGAGAGAGGGGTGGGGAGAGTAGGAAGAAGGTGAAAGAGAGATAAATGATGATGGAAAGACACTCGTTTTTGGATGGTGAACACACAATATAATATACAGATGATGTATTATAGAATTATACATGTGAAACCTATATAATTTCATTAACCAATGTCACTACAATAAATTAAATAAAATTTAAAAAAAAAAATAACTCAGCACAGTAAAGTAGTGAGTAGAAAGCAAGGAAGAGGGAGGTTTCTGGTTATGAATACTCTATATCTTAACTTGGGTAATTGTTAAATTTTGTAATGTAGTGGGTTTATACATTCCTCAACCTTCATCTAGACAGATAGCTAAGATTTGTGCATTTTATAACATATATGTTATATTTCACTAAGAAAGTAGAAAAAAATTTATGGCGAAAAAAGAATTAATATTGTTTTATTAACTTTGTTAAGCGACTATAATCTGTGGTACTTAGAAATGTATACAATTTTAATTGCTATTATAAAAATGTTAACAAGAAATTACTATTAACATATAACTTATAAAATATGTATAATTATTTTTAGTTTCTAGAAATCATTGAAAAAAACTATTAAAAATAAGCATGAAAACCATGACCCCACTTGAGAGGTGATTAGAAATTCAGGGAAATTATTACCTTGGGGAGAAAATGATAAATGCTCCATGCAAAGGGAACCAGACCTCAGCCCTCTGTAATTTCTATAGAGTAACGAGGGACCCAAAAGGTTGGAGATGGTGTAAGCAGAATAATTCAATCTGATTGTTTCGTTGTGTGTATATCAACACACTTATTTGACTGTCTGCTTTTCTAGCTGTCCAGACAGCTGTGGTGCTTATTGGGTAGACCAAAGGGGTCCATGATGACAAAGTAATTACAACTCCTACCACTGCAGAAATACATGTTTTATAGCAACTCGTTTACTCCACTCCAATGATTTATTACATTTATATGTGTGCACGTGTAAGTTGGCCATGACAAGATGATGCTTAGTAATTAATTTGCCAACATAGCTTTATGTAATATAACCCAGCCATACTAAATGTACCACATTTAATAAAAAAAAAAAAAAAAAAAGTGCTTAAACAGAACTCTGTTCTGAAAAGCCATTTGGTGTGATGGTGAAACATCAGGAAACCAAAGCAGAAATGTAAAGCAGGAAGCCAAAATCTAAAACAGTGCTACAAATCCCAACGAGGTAGTCTGTTGGAGCTGTGAAGACTTCCCATTCCAAACAGCAGTGTTCTTGCATTACATAAACCTGAGTGGTCTTCTGGGAATCTGAAGAGAAAGAAGTTAACACAATTTCTTATTCTTTCAGATGGCCTACAAATTTGTACATGAAATATTAGAGATTGCTCGGAATGGAGACATTTGAAGTTCTGGGAGCGTTTCTGTTTGGAGCCTGGGTCCTCAGAAGTGACATCATCGCTGCTATAGCTACCTTGACATGGGGAGCACGCAGTGAACTTCTCAGCTATTGAGCGAGATCATTTTTGTTTAATTTGTTTGGGAAGAAAAATTGATTCACTTTTTGTCTTTCCAAATAATATTAGTGATATGCTCTCTTGAGTGGAACATCTCAGAACAAACCATTTTTCTCCCTTTAATTAATTGCTGCTGAAATTTTTATTATGTCCTTTAAAAAAAGAAATGACGTTTGAGATTAAAAAGAATCAAAACACTGTCTGTACATAGGACAAACAATTGCACATTTGCAGGTCTAATAATCCATCTGAATATCCTATTATGATTAAAAGTCTTCTAGAAAAGACAAATTCTCAGCCTTTTTTTTTTCTCATGTCCCAGCCTACACACACAGTCCCTACATACCTTATCCTGCCCTCTGCATGAAAGTTCTTCTTTACAAGAAATAGCAGCATGTGTGGAAGATGACGTGCTGTTGCTGCCACTATTTGGCTTCTATTTCACAAGAACTGTCCAGAGGATAATAACTAATGCCAATTAGTTTGGGGAAAGAGCAACAAATTCCACCTCCCTATTAGTGTCACTGCATATCCCCTAGAGAAGTTGTTCATGATTTATGTCTCTCCTCTGCCCTTATTGATTTCTCTTGTCCCTTGCTGATTTGCATCCCTTTCTATATACTTGAAAATATTTGTTTTTTGTATCCATTGACTTCATATCACTCTGCACACTCTTCAGAAGACCACGTATCCCCTATCACATCTATGAGGCCAAACAAGATAATCTACCCTCATTATATCATGCCACTGTTGCAGGAATTTAAAATCTGGAAAGGTAGATAGATTGTTACATTCAGTTGCTTCCCCAAAATGCTTTTGTAATTAGAAAACAACAAATGGTAAGCAAAGATGCTTACTTCAGGAAATTTGAGACTTAAAAGTATTAAGAGGGTGTCATTGTAAAGATATTGGTGGACTTCTGGTTTAATTTTCTACAAGAGGTGGATAGGTAGATCCCTTTGTCAAGTTCCTACACAATTAAATATGTCCCCATGCAATGAATAAGAATTACAACAATTCTATAATTATATTTGGGAGAATTTTTTATACTAAAAATATTCGGCCTTTACACATAGAAATAGGTCTCTATGTTTGTTTAAGTACCTCAGTGAAATTCTATAGGTTTCTTAATAAAATTTAAAAGTTTCCATACTCTTCTTTATAAAATACTTTTTTGTCTTTGAATAATTTTTTTTCTTGTGAGTGGAATCTGATATTTTTTATCTTTTTAGACCAGTTAATGGGTGGTGTACTGGACAAGCTACTGTGCTTCATCTATTAATTTCTTACTAAACTCTAATCAGTGGTAATAACTTTTCAGGCAAGTACATATTTTTGCAAGATAAGAGTAAGGATTCGTTATGGAGACCAAAAATGCAAGAGAAGACAAAAGCAAAGGAAAAAAAATCAGAGATGATTGGAGAGCTTCCTGGTCTGTCTGTCTGTCTGTCTGTCTGTCTGTCTGTCTAAATGGAGAAAAGAAAAGTTGAATACTGTTTTGAACCCTGTTTCTACATGTCTCCAGATGCGTATTTTTATTGTGAGTATAAATCATAAAATAAGCTCTCAATTTATGTTTTTTAAAGAAATAAATTGCAAAGCAGAATTTGAATAAATAGAAATATTACCCACATTATATGCACAAAATTACTAGTCTTATTTTTACACAAAAGAGTGATGAAGGGGAAAGATATCCCCATGAAAGGCAAAAGAATGCTGAATTGATCAATCTAGGCCATTAATCCATGAATTCTGTCTGGTGCAGTTGACAGAATTGGGATTTTTACATGGTAATATACATCAGATCAAGGCTCAAAGGCAAGATAAATTTACATTGTGAATCAAGAAGTTCAACTCAAACAACTCTGCCCAAAATGGGTGTTCTGGGACCAGTGGTTACTAGGAAACAGGGTAAAGCTCTTTGATGTGACCACAGCAGCAATGGGACATGCAGTGGGTGTCACTTGTCTCATGGCCCACCTCCTCCTCCTCGGCATTACGCTAATCAAAGTGACCTTTCTGTGATGGTTAAAACTGGTAATTTCTTAACATAAAATCATATTCCTCTCTCTGAGGGTTAATGCTTAAATAGCGATAGGAATATCTTTGGGTGCTCTAAAATAATAAGTAAAGGTAGGGTGAAAAGACAATTATAATCAGCCAGGAATTAATTAAGCCACTCTGTCTGCTCCTTCTGTAGAGTCTTGCAGTCCAGTATAGTAAAGAAAGTTCCTAGTAAACTCTAGGCCATGGATCCTTTTAAATACCCAGGATAATAAAGAACCATGAGAAAGTCTAAACCTCTCAAAATTCAAGCAAAGCATTTTATTCCTTTGGAAAAATTTCTAATTCTTAGGTTTGTCAAGACTATTCAGTTGTAGGCAGTGTGTTTGTGTGTGTGGATGTTTTATTAGATCAAAAAAAAAGTCCCTATGAACCTGTTTCAAATTAATTTGTGCATTAATCTGTGTAGGGAGCTTTCTTTATTTGATAAAAGAAGAGGGGAAAGACATCCCATCAACTTAAAGTTTTGATGAATTTCTAACTGTGCCTGAGGAGTTTCCACTTTGTCTTCCAATCAGCAAAGGATTTGTGACTCTTTTCAGTATGACTGAGATTACACAGACAAATTACTTAAGAGCCCAAAGAGATTATCTCTAATTGGCATAAAAAGGACATGGCATTAAAAACAAAACTCTGAAATTCTGACAGTGTTTGGTGCCCAAAGGGTAAGGCAGTTCCCAATGAAGAAACACTGTGGGAATAAATACATCAGTAGTGATAGCAGGTGGCTTTCTGGGGTCTTACATAGCTTTAAGGAACTTAACTTTGCTTGCACTACGTTTCACAGAGCTATGTCACACCTGCTGAATAAGGGCAATAATGGACTCACTCTGGCAGCCCCTTTCTTTGCTGCCTGCCTTTGCTGTAGCTAATGAATTCCCATTGTTTGTGAAATACCAGTATCAACGCTCACTAAAAGTCAATATGAAATACTTGATGTTTGGATAATGCAGAGACTAGAAACTGAAAACATTTGGAGAGCAGTGGGAGGAGCAGGGAGGCCATTGATAGGAAATGGGCCTTCCATCTGGGCTTGAAAGTCAGGGCAAGTTCATACTAGCAGATAGGTGGGTATATGCAGCAGTAAATTTCACCAGGTATTTAGTTAATAATAACAATCACAAGACCCTGAGTTAGGTAATGAACCGGTATCAAAGTTTCTGCCCTCAATAGGTCTAAAAATCACATGGGGAAAATAATACAGATTCATGATAAAACTGAAGAAAAATAGAATGGAAACAGCAATAGAAAAACTCTGGGACAAAAATCAACAAGGCTAGGTAAGCTATTAGAGATCATCCGAACCAAACCCTCTATTTTGTAGTTAAGAAAACTCAGGCCCAGAAAGATTAAACCTCTTGCCTGTGACCACATAAATGGCCAGATAGTCTGGCCCAGAACTCAGATCTTCTGTTCTTACCAGTACACCACACTGCCTTATAGGATGCGATGTCAAATATAGGTTTATGAGTTCAGGAGAGAGAGAAATGGCTGTGTAAAATACCAGGTCCAAAAAGTTTGACTTAATAAGTTACAGAGAGAGATATAGAGAAGGAAAAAACAGGTGTAAACACCACCACCACCAGGCCTTGAAGGGAGGTAAAATTTTAAACTTCAAGAAGGAAGGGAATGGGCTGGGAGAAAAGCCTGAGCTCATACTTAGGTGGGGGGACAGAGCCATGTTGGGACATGGGGGCGTTTAGGGGGGCTGAGCTGAAGAGACCTCATGTAAGGGCAGTGGGACAGGAAAGATGAAGCATTTTCCCTCTAACATCCCCAAGAACAAACTTTGGTTTTAGAATTCTGCCCAGGGTTTAAGATCAACATCTTCCAATCAGTCCAGTCCGGTCATTAGGCTTTAAACACCTGCGCTTCTTCCTATACCCTCACTTTTGCTCGCTCACACAGGTCCTTCCAGGACCCACTGTACCTGACTTTCAAGCCCAGATGGAAGGCCCATTTCCTTAGAACGTCCCCGATCCTTGGGCCTATGTAAAGCTCTATTTGCTGAACTCTGTGAGTACTGGCTGAAATACTCATGCAACTATGTAGCTGTAAGTTTTGAACAGATATAGGTATCATACCTGCATGTTCACAATAATTGTTGGCCTGTGGTTGGCCCTTAATAATAGCTCGCTGGCCAAATAATGAATGGAAGTCATTCTTTCAAGAGATTGTGCATTTGTCATTAAATCCTCATCAGTTATCCGTGCATCTTCACCTGAGCTGCAGAATGATGATAATGACAGTGAGGAGGAGGATGGCGGTAGTGGTGAAGGTGATGATGATGATGGTGGTGGTGATGATGATAACACCATTAACGACAATAGCAGCTCACACATTGTTTAGTCCTTGCAGCATGCCACCTAGACACTTTTCAAAGCACTAATATATTACTGTATGTAACACTTGACACAATTTCATGAGATACACACTGATATTATCACCACTTTATAGTGGATGAAAATTAGGTAGGTACCAAATGCATTCGATCCTAAAAAAGCCAACAATTTTCTATGCATAAAGTTTTCTTTCATGGCTGTAGCATATCAACTGATTAGTACTTCACATAAATTCAGATTTTCATAAAAATAATTGGAGTTAAATATTGCTTTCCTTGTTTAAAAAATTATTCCAAATTTAACATTGTGTCCTTCCACATGAAAGCAGGTGAGATACTTCAAATTTTAATAACCCCTAAGGCAGGGATATCAGCCTTTACCTGTAGATACTTGACTATCAGATCTGTGCGAGGGACCTTTTATCAGATTGCCACTGTGTCTCATCCCTTATCCCCTTGTCCCTAGGTAAGAAGAGTGATGAATCTAATTGAAAGCTTTAGGAGAAGGATCTGACCATGTGTGGCTTGGGACCTTCCTCCTTCTCTTAATAATCTGGTGCCTGCAAACTGTACACACTCTACTCAGCTCCTCTAGCACTTAACGGTGAGTTTATAAATGAGTGGGAGAACCCGTCTGATTTTGAAGTTCGGTGTTAAGTAGCACACCGCTGCCACATACCATGATCAACAACTCTACTGGAAGCTGCTGCACCTCCACTCTTGTCTTGCTCTCAGTAGTTCTGCAATTCTCATGGAGGGCTGGTGCTGTTTATTGGGCTCTCAAAAAACTGTACCATTAATCAGAATCTACATAACAGAGGATGCGCAACAAGAATGCAATTTTATATTTAAGTACAAAGCTTTAATTCTGTGCTTAACATAGAATTTTGCTAAGCAATATTTTATTTAATCTTTGTGTCCCAAGAATGAGACTGTCATTGAATCATATCAAATGCTGTCATAAAAAATTATATCATTGAGGAAATAGTTTCGAGACTCTGGCACTGCATTCACACCTGTTTGTACCACTTCTTTCTTTTCCAGAAAGATTTGTATACTGCTAAGAAGATTCTGTAAAGCAGACACTTTGTAGTGACATGCAATGACAAACCTATCACCAAAAAAGAATTTTTTTCCCCAAATAAGAAAATAATGCCATTCTTAAATGTTTCCATGTTAAGAAGTCACACTAGAATCTATTATAATATTTATATATTATAGCATTATGTTATGTCAACCATAGCTACACCTTCACATTTTGGGAGAAATTTTTTAAAAATTCATTTTATATAAAGAATGATGATCCTTATTTCTTTCATTCAAGAGAGACATTAGTAAAATGTAGCACTGTTATGTTTGGGGATTCTGTTAACATTTTTAAGCCCGGACTGTCAAGAACAAAGAATCACTTTGCTAACTAATGTATTAAATATGTTGTCTATTTATATTGTAATTGTTTGATGGAAAATTCATCTCTTTTGTTCCTTCTTATCTTTCCTTCCCTCTTGTCCATGCAGTGTATTTATGAATTATGCATGTGAACATAATTAAAAGTAACAATCGGTGAATTGCACTTCATGGACATTGTTCCATGTTTCAAGTCTTATTTAGACTGAACTAAATTTATGCAAAAAGAAGAGCTTATAATTAAATTCATAGCCATCTTTCTTGAGAAGGTTTCCTTTATGTAAAATGCATTGCTTGCTAAAGGCCGTTTATCTGACCAAAAGCTTTGCATAGCATGTTTAAGAAATCAGTAGACAATTTAGCAACAGCCCCCGCCTTTGCTACAAATGAAGATTTTCTGTAACTGGTCATATATCCTCCTTTATCCTCTATAGCTTGGTTAGTCTGCAGATCATGTAGAAGTGTTAAGTGTCAGCTTCTAAGGTGGTTCTGTTATTTGAAAACTGGGAAGAGATACAACATGGCAAATGGTAGAATGAGATTAATTCTTAAAATGCTCTTCTTTGATTATTCTCAGGAGCTTTCATAGTTTTTCATCTTTTGTGTTCTTTGTTGTTTTTATGTTCTAAGAGCAAGAATCCTGAAAAAGCAAAAAGACAGCTGAGACACTTGGAAAGATATTACTCTATCCACAGGAATGTTTATTCTGGAAGGGAAAGAAAATTACTGCAAACATTAGCTCAGCTCCAAACTTATTTCTTCCCCATTTATATTTCTCAAAGTAATCTTTCTTTAGGAAAATAGTTTTTCTTAAGTGACTCTATTTTTTTAAGCTATGATCCAAAACCCCAGCTTAGTGTCATGAGCACACTCACCAAAAATCATTAAAGCTTGAAATTTTCTGTTCAGAACCTGTTTGATATTTTACTAACATATACCTGCAGAGTCTTTCTTTCTTGACCTAGGGCATCCTTAGCAATTTATCTCTCTGCATTATTTTCCTGAAACAAAAATCCTTCTGTGAAGATACCACATGATAAATTTGTAATAAGAAATTGTCTCTCTCCTTTCACTGTTAACAATCATTCCTAATTCAAAGTCAATTTCTTCACAATGTGACACTATCATGAGATGGATAGACCTGCAGGCACTCAGGTTTGCTCTTCAACTCAGGGAAGAATCTGATGCGCTGCCGCCTGGCCTGCTGTTGTGAAATGTAGCCAGATATTCTCTCCTCCTTCTCCCTTTGCTCGTCCCTTCTCCTGTGACTTGAAAAATGTCTCATTTAAAAGCTTTGGCTGGCCTACAGTGTCATCCACTTGATCCATCATCATCTTCTCAGCTCATCTTTCTCTCTATTAAAAATAAGATATTTATATTTCTAGATGAAATGGAAGAAACCTAGGCCTGATAAATGACTTCCTGTTGTCATTATTGTTGAGCAGTATATTATTGGAAGGAGTTCAGCCATGATCTAGTGTTATTGCCTTCTGTTATGGTGACTGGAAACGATCACTCATAACCACATACTGTAAAGTTTATTTTTGAGAATTAAACTGTTAATTAAAGAGAAGAATAATGAAGCCAGGAAGCATGAATAGAAAGGCGGTGACAGATGCCACAGGCTGCAGGTGCTAAAGTCTATGGAGGGGATACGTGGATTCCCTTAAATTATCCATATCTCTGAATAGTTGAGTGAAGTCAATGATTATAAATCTGAAGGGAAAGAAACAGTTGTTTGAAATAAGAGCCACCCTTATTTACTACCCCCTTGGCAATGGAGAAGGTAACCCCTTCACAAATCTGCTGAAGAATTTCCCATGAGAGTCTGGACTAGGGCCATATTGTTGCCCTTTGAAATGCCCAGAGTTCAGTGGATGACCTTAGGAGACGCCCAGATATAGCATCAAGCACCCTGAATCCTAGAGTGAGGAAATCATCATTTTTATTTTTAGTCTTTCTTCCTGTATCTAACAGTAAGTCTCAGGTGGTTTGAGTGTTTCTTTAGCATCACACATCATAAGCTAATCTTCCTTTTTAACACAGAGAAGCCCATGAACCCTCTAATAATACCTGGATAGAATTTAGAGACATCAGTTTACATTTTATTTGTTTTTCCAATTTTCTTCTATTTATTGTAAGCATAGCTGGTCTTTTATTTATGGTAGTCCTATGACATTGCCTTCTAAAATAAACTAGTTTAAATTTTTTAAAAGTAAGTCAATTCAAATAAAATATTACAGGTAATAATAGACATGATACCCAGATGTAACAAAATAATTGAAGAAGAAAAGTCATAAAATTAGTATGTGAAAGAAAATGTTAAGGTTTGCACAAATGATCAAAGTTTGAGAAATGCTGGTTTAGCAGGGATTTGTGTCAAAAACCACAC
Organism: Pteronotus mesoamericanus; assembly: GCF_021234165.1. Lineage (NCBI taxonomy): Eukaryota > Metazoa > Chordata > Mammalia > Chiroptera > Mormoopidae > Pteronotus > Pteronotus mesoamericanus. The sequence goes on from NW_026555277.1 coordinate 7,347,902, forward strand.
AAAGGCTGAAGTAAGTCTTTAATGTGGTGATAAAAATATCAGAAAAAAATAAAGAGAGATGCTATAATAAAATCAGTATTAAGCCCAAGGGGAAAAATTGCCTGATGTTTCAACAACTATTTTTAGGCTGTCTCTTAATAACTCTTAATTACTAATTAAACAAATCAGTTTTCTGTATTAAAAAAAAAAAAAGATGTTCAACAAAATTAAGTAAAAAAGGAGTTAACAATATTTGACTTTTTTGCCTTTCATGCATTCTGTTCAAAGTGATTCATACTGAAGCTTACAAAAATAAGTGTATTTTGACTGGAAATGGAAGGTCAAAAGTCAGAAATTTATTTTAAGCTTGCTTGACACTTGGTGGAGGGATGTATAAAACTGTCTGGTAGATATGACTAGAGCCTGGTAAATTTCTGTTCTTTTTCTTTGAAAGACCCTGACTTGGGGCGTAGGATTCCCTCTTTCCACATGAAGCCAGCTCTCTTGCCAGACTCTCTGGCCTCCAAGACTTAGAGGTTGTCCCCATCGCTGTATCTCTAGGGAACAATTCCTGTCTGGCCCGTCGCTGACACTTCACTGTTGAGTGAGTGAGTGAATGAATGAATGAATGAATGAATTTAAGATCTTTATATAGGCCTCAATCTAGTAAGATACAATAAGAGGAAAGGAAAAAGTACCTCCTCTCCCAGAAAATAGTAACCAAACTACTGAAGTCAACAGTTTGTTGTTCTCCCCATTGTTAACCTTAAAAGTGAAGGTCCTAATCAGTGCAGTTCAGCCCTCTGCTTTATACTCAGTGCACGAGTTTTGTTCATCTCTCTGTGAAGCTGAAAAGATTATAATGAAAATGCCTAAAGAAAGAAGGGAGGGACAATTGTAAATAGTTTTCCCTGACAACTGGTATCAGCATTTTCTTATAGCCTTGCATTTATTCCAACTAAAAACGACCAACGTATCACAATGAATAGATGAGATCTTTCTGTCTGGATATGGCATAAAAATAAAACAATACTGTACTGATTTTTCTCTCAGGGTATTGTCCTCTTCGCACAATTGCGGGACACTGGCAGAGCTGTTAACACCATTGATAGGAAACAAAGCAAAACTTGGGAGAGATTCTGCAGCCCGGGGCTGTGAAAGTCTGGGATTTGCTGCACAGCTGGAGACCGCTGTCAGACTCCTCTGGCTTCAGTATCTGCCAGCGACACGCAGGGGGCTTTCCTTTCTCCATGAAAGTGCACCTTTCCTCAAGGTCACACATTTACAGTTTCTTAAAGAGATTCCAACTGATCCTGGGACTTCTTTCAGTCTGAGAAGCCTCCTGGGTGCTTTGAAGCACAGCTCCCTGAAAGCTGCCCTGCAGCCCCTGGAATTGGAGCTGGAGTATAGAAAAGGGACTGTTTGAAATTGAAGGACCCCCAGCATTTCACCACAAAGTCCCTCTGCCTCCCTCACAGAGCCCAACAGAGCCCACTGAAAGTGTTCATCAGTTTCCCGGAAAACATGCTAGAATACATCCCAAGCAGGCCTGAGGGCAATTAAATCAAGTCTATGATATAGCGCTCTGGAAAGAGAGCAAGCTTAAAATATTCCCTGGCCTGTGCCCTACATTTGAGTTTTTAATAGGAGCGCAGTAACTTCTCCCGTTCTAGGAGCAATGGGCAAGGTTCCAATCATCCCCTGCTCCTGCAAACCCCTGCCAAGAGGGAGCTTCACTTCCTGATGAATCATCCCCACCGACCCTAGAGGGCCTCATGGGGCAGAGGGGCCAAGACCATGTTCTCAGGGCACCCTGTGCCCGTAATTGCTCACATCAGGGAGGAGGAAGTGATGTCCTAGTTCTGCAGATGATTGTAGGACACGTGTCAGTTATCTTTCTTTTATTTTTCCTTAGTCTCTTGTTTTACACCCTTCGGCCCATAGGGCAAGAAGATTACAGCTTTTAAGATCAGAGATGTCTTTTCAAAGGAGCCTGAGTAACAGGACTCTCTCACGGGCACAGTGAACCAAACTGAAGGTAAACTGGCTGAAATAGCCATGAGAAATGACCCAAGAAAACAAGGATTCCAAGTAGAGAGGCAGCATGGTGCCCTGAGAACACAGGCATGGGTCTCAAATAGATTTGGGTTTGATTTCAAGCTTTCTCACCTTAGCTAAACAACAGAAGTTGACCAAACCTTTATTTTCTCAATTGCAAGAGGGAAGAAGGGACACGATTGAGGAGGACCGGACATAATGTACATAAAGTATCCTGTGTATAAATGACAACTATATTCTAAGTTCCAGATTAGTGTTTTATCTGTGAGTAAGAGGATCTTTGGAAGAAGTGTATTTTGTCCTACTCTGTTTTCAAAATTTATTGTGCTCAATTCTGCCCTTAGTAAGTAAGGTTCTAGCTGTTTGATTAACTCCACTGAAATTAAATTTCATTAGAGCAGGTCATTGTTTTCCTAATTGCTGTGTTACCGGCTATTACAATATTATTTAACACATGGCGGTCGCTCAATAGTTAGTTGTTGGTAGATCCAGTTAATACTCAACATTTTAAGCCATAGTAAGAACACAAGTATTGTTCTTTCTTCCAGAATCAGCTTTTAAATTATACCTTCCCAGAATACCTCAGGTTCACTTTAAGATTGCTTATCTTTTTAAGGCTGTGTCCAATATCCCTGACTAGACTGGAGTTTCTCAACAACAAGAATGTTTCATGCCAGTATATGTTAATATTGACCCTGGCAAATGCTTCTTGCGAGAAACTGCTGTGGCTTTGGTAGAAACCTCTTCCAAGTCTTATGTCTGCCAAAGCATTTGGTTGTTTTTACCTGCCATTAATCATGGTCTATATATTTTCATTCCAATCTCTCTACTTATTGGGTATTATAATTTATGAAATTTCTAATTCAGTCAATAAACACCCGTCCATAAAACTAAAATGGACTTTTTAATTGGTATTTCTTTAAAAAGGCAAACAAATAATAAGTGACTTTTTACTTTCTATTTAGTTTTTTTTAGAGTAACTAGTGGCATTTTTATTTTTTGTGAGTTGTATCAATCACTGTTAACACTCCCGAAGAAACAACAGTGCTTCTGAAAACTGAACTTCGATCCTTCTGACTTCATCAGGAGGCCTCTTACTATAGAATGGCTGTTTTAAGTGTATATCCTCCCATAATTTATCTCTCTCCTAATATTGCAGAGTAAAGCTGTAATGATCAATCACTTAGAGATGAATCGACCCTTTCCCTCCTTGACTCAATATGAGGAAATAGCCAAGAGCATGCATCAAATATTGACTGTAGAGATAAGAACTGTGTTCTTTGGTAAAAAAAATAGTTTTTCAATGTTACGCTCATGACATATTTAGAACATCTATTTTATCATTATTTGGCTGCACAAATCCCTTTCTAAAACATGCTCGGAATATCAAGGAATCATTTCATGTATCTATCACATAAGTATATCTAGTTAATCTATTCTTGCCCATTTTCCCATGGTTTTTGAGACAGCCTTTCATATGGAGAAGCCAGCATTTCTAACATCGCTCTCCCCACAGAGATGATTGTAAAGCCAGAGGAATTTTGTCAGAATCTCCTCAGCCCTCAGCTTTCTTCCACATATTTTCCTTCTTATCCTAGCCCCTGGCATTTGTCAAGGACATGTGGAAAATTCACAGTAAGAACATGGCCTTAGATGGAAAACTCTGTTGAATGGAGCAAAGGGGTAATTGTTCTTACCTTCCTTAAGAAGAGTTCTCTCTCCTCTCCTATGGCTAGAACAGAAAATCTTCTGTTGTTTTTCACCTTAATATGAGACATGGCCAACTCACAATATCCGTGTGGGTCCAGGATTGGATACCAAGTGAAAAGGACATGCCTACATAGGTGTTTGAAGCCAGTACCAGGAAACTGGTCAACTCCTTTCAACAGTCAAAAACTCAAAGCTAATAGTGATAAACATTCAAATAAAAGTCTATTTGATATGTATATGCTTATTAAACTGTAAGCATACAGCAATTGTCAACTTTAATGTTTGCCATTCATCAATAGAGACTTCTTAATATTAGGGTGGCAAAAAAGTTCATTTGTTTCATTTGGCTTTTTTTTTTTTTTTTTTTTTTGGTAAGATGACTCTGGTAGCACTTAGTTGTCTTTAACTTCATTGGACACAATTTTGTTAGATTCTATTGTGACAGCTGTCATATCAGTGTACATTGAAAAAACAACAACAAAATTGGTGAATTTTTCTGCAGCCATTTTAATACTGAAGATGAAAGACAATATGCAACATTTTCAGTATACTATGCTTTATTCTTTCAAGAAAGGTAAAAATGCAAATGAAGTGCAAAAAAATTGATTTGTGCAGTGTATGGATAAGGTGCTGTGACCGATCAAACATGTCAAAAGTGGTTTGCAAAGTTTCATGCTGGAGATTTCTCACTGGACAATGCTTTACCATCAGGTAGACCAGTTGAAGTTCATAGCAATCAAATCAAGACATTACTTGAGAACGATCAAGGGTATACCATGTGGGAGATAGCCAACATACTCAAAATCAATAAAGTTATTGGTGAAAATGAAAAATGTGTCTTTTATTTTACTGAAAAAAACTAAACGGACTCTTTGGCCAATCCAAAATTGATGGATTTACTAGAAGGTCAATGAAACAAGTCTATAACAAATACATAAATAACATACTCTGGAAGTTAACAATTTGAAAAGAATATGGACAGAAGAGAACATACTAGATGCTATTTCTGGTCTCTCTGCCCAGTTTTTCCTACTTGCTAATGTTTTCTCTCTAAAAGTTGTTTGCTCTCTATATCTTTTCTTGTCTTCATAGTCCTAGATATGCAGGGTTGACAGTAGGTAAACCAAGACTATTTGTGACCAGTGTTTCCTCAGTGATTGTTTTGGCTTTGTCAGCAAAGTATTCACTCTACTTTCAATAACTTCAAAAACCACACAAAAAGCTATCCATGTGTTTAAAAACATTAAGTAAGGGCAATTGTAGGGAGAATGAAATATAAAGGACATTCTTGTACAATTAGAACCACAGTGGTTTTATCTACCCTTTGTTACAAATTGTTTCTTAACCACATCTCTTATTCTCAGACCTACTGGATTATGGCCAACCTGAGATTCTTAATATGCAATCCTTGGCCTAAATCACCTATCTCTCTCTGCCAGGGCTTGTTTTTGTCATGCTCACTAGCTAGTTCTGGCCAATACTCCTTACCAGGGGAAGGCAGGGCTCCTAGAGTAGTACTCATTACTAACACAGAGGTCCAGACTTCTGGGTACCCATGGAAACCAGATAACATCCTCCTTCATGTGTCTTCGTTCTTGGCTACCTGTAACACACTGCCCCTCTCACCTGTTGTTAGCCAGGCAGACCACCTTGCCTTCCCCCAGCAACTAATTTTTTTACTAGTAGGCATACTTTCCAATTTCTGTTTCTGGCATTCATCTTCAGTTTAATACATACCAATTACCCCTGGTTCACATTCACCAGCTCACCAAGTGAGGGATATTGTGATGTACCTGGGACTCTCTGTTTCTTCTTTTATATGTTAAAATCTATTCTTCCTGTACAATCACTTTGGAAAACTATTTGGAAGTATGCACAAAGCTAAATGTATTCATGTAATAGGACCCAACCTTTCAACTATTAGGTATAGACTCATCAGTGATGCTCACAAATGTTCAGCAAAAGAAGTAAGAAATGATGTTTATAGTTACACTCTTCATATTAAAAAAAAACAAACAAACAGGAAACAAATATAATGTCCCCCTACAAAAGAATGAATAAATTGAGGTATGAAGTAAGTTCACCTCAATGGAATTATTCTATAGCAAAAAGAATGCACAAACTAAAATCACACACAATTTAAAGAAATCTCACAATCAAAACTGAGTAAAAGAAACCTGACATAAGAAAATTCATGTAGTTTGATTACATTTTATTTCATTTTATTGAACAGTTTATTTTTATAGTATTTTTTCCATTACCATTTATCCTCCCATTCCCTCTTCCAACTCTAACTAGCCCGTCCCCAATGCAATCACCACACTGTTGTCCATGTCCATGGGTTCTTTTTCTTTTTGGCTCAATTCCTCTACCACCCCAACCCCCCACCCCAGGCTGTCAGCCTGCTCTCTATCTATGAGTCTGTCTCTATTTTGCTTGTTAGTTCAGTTTGTTCATTAGATCCCACATAAGAGTGAAATCATGTGATAATTATCTTTCTCTGACTGGTTTATTTCACTTAGCATAATGCTCTCCAGGTACATCCATGCTGTTGCAGAGGGTAAAATTTTCTTCTTTTCTACAACCAAGTAATATTCCATTGTATAAATGTACCATAGCTATTTTATCCGCTCATTTACTGGTGGACTCTTGGGCTGCTTCCTAATCTTGGGTGTTGTAAATAATGCTGCAATGAACATAGGGGTGCATATGTTCTTTTGAATTAATGTTTCAGGTTTCTTTGGATAAATTCCCAGAAGTAGAATCACTGGGTGAAACGGCAGATCCATTTTTAATTTTTTGAGGTAACACCATACTGCTTTGCACAGTAGATACACCAATTTGCATTCCCACCAACAGTGTGCAAGGGTTCCCATTTCTCTACATCCTTGCCAGCATTTGTCTTTTGTTGATTTATTAATGATAGGTATTCTGAGATATGTGAAATAATATCTCATTATGGTTCTAATTTGTTATTTCTCTGATGGTTAGTGATGTTGAGTATATTTTCATGTATCTATTGGCCAGCTGTATGTCCTCTTTGGAGAAGTGTCTATTCAAGTCCTTTGCCCATTTTTTAATTGGATTGTTTACTTTTTTTGGTGTTGAATTCTGAAAGTTCTTTATAAATTTTTAATATTAACCCCTTTGCAAATGTATAGGCAAATATATTCTCTCATCCAGTAAGTTGTCTTTTCATTTTGTTGATGGTTTTCTTTGCTCTGCAAAAATTTTAGTTTGATATAGTCCCATTTGTTTATTTTTTCTTTTTGTTTCTCTTGCCCAAAGAGATATATCAGGAAAAAAAATCTTGCTATGAGAAGTGTCTAAGATTTTACTGCCTTTTCTCCTAGGATTTTTATGGTTTTGAGTCTAACATTTAAGTCTTTAATACATTTTTAATTTATTCTTGTGTGTGGCATAAGATGGTGGTCTAGTTCCATTTTTTTTGTGATTCTATTCTATTAGGGTGGTGGTTACTCTCAAGGAAAGAGATTGGCCAGTGACTGGAAAGAGTATGGGAGCCCTTTCCAGATTATGGTTAAGTTCTATTTCTTGGTCTGAGTGCTGGTTACCTAGATGTGTTTATTTTGTGAATATTCACTGAGCTAAGCTATATTCTTACAATTTATGTACTTTTCACTATTACTGTATGCTTCACTGAATTACTTTAATGAATTTATACAAATGAATGATGTGCTTACATAAATTTTTAATTGATGGCACTGCATCAGATATATTAATACCAAAATATAAGATTCTCATCAAGGAAAGAAGGTTGAGAGTCACAAGGGCTGAGGCATCTTTTCCAAATGTCATCAATTAATTTGGTTTTACAGAAAGTAATTCTGGAATCCAGATCCTGAAGAAAATAATAAATGACTTTTCTTAAGGTTAACAATATATTTGGAGGTAGAATTAGACTAGAAACCAGATACATAACTCAGTCTGGTATTCTTTGACCACACATCATTCCTTTGGATAAGAAAACATCTTGAAGTTCTCCATCTAAATAGTTTGGGCTTTTTAACTCAATTTGTTATTCTTCTACTAGGTATACAAAATTCAAAAATTTTTGTATAATAAAAAGCTCCTCTTCATGACACTTCTGGAGCATGAGTATTCCAGTGTCCCAAGCATCTAAGATGGCTACAGAGTTAAGTGGTCAATCCTGGTTGAAAAATTCAGAGTTTTCCTCCAGTCCCTGCTCCTTTCATATACATCAACTTCCTCACTCTCCATTTACACCCACATTAACTCTATCAATCACCTGCACATATTCACACATTCAGTGTGGTCATTCAACACAATTAGTATCTACCTACAAGGGGCCAAGCAACACTTTTAATTGTTTTGTTCTAATAATAGTATTGGATTCACCCCAAACCATCCTGACTCTCTTATTAAGCTTTCTAATAACCAGATTACTAATTTGCATGACTGCTGATAGAAATCACTGAAATGATTTTTTTCACATGACACTCGCTTCCCAAGAGTTCTTCTAGTCCACAGCTAAATCTACATCACTTCACATATAGACTCAGAGCCAGACACATCTTAACTGGTGGGGGGCGGGGGGCACTCAGTGGAAGAAATAAAAACAAGTAGTCTTTATCAACACTTAATATGCTCTAATGGTCCTCATAATTTCTTTCTAAAGCCTTATTTTTTTTCACTATAAAATTTTGAACAAGTTGCTCAATATCTCTAAGCTTCAAACTTTTTCAAATGGGAAATGGGAATAATAATAACATCTACCCCATTTGATTTTTTAAAAATTCAATTAAAAACTGCATATAAAACAATTAAAATCATGCCTGGAAAAGTGCAAGAATCATTCAAGGTTAACTATTATTACCACTATAAATTTACCCTTGCTCTTATAACTAACTCTATCGTCTTGACTATCGGCTTATTGTCTGTCTTAGAGCAGGTTCTACAAGAAGCAGACTCTGAGCTAAGGATTTAAATGCATGTGATTTATTAAGAGACTGTTCTTAGGAAAAACCAACACAGGAGTTAGGGGAACATGATCAGACAGAGGAAGAAGTCAAGAGATAGTATGCTTTCAGGTGAAACCCAGCCTCAGCCTGATCTCAGAAGGAGCTATGGAACGTAAATGCACCTCAGAGCCTGGTCTATCTCAAGGCAAAGTTGCTGGGTGCACCTGTTTGTCATTGGTTAAGGGGCAGGAGGGCTTGGGTACCTGTCCTGGTGGGAGTAACTTCTGAGGACTTTGAGCTCTTCGCTGGTGTGAAGCAACTCCAGGAGCCTAACAACAATCTTCTGAGGGTTCTAACAGAAAAGAAGAAGTCCACAAAACTGGTATAGGAGGTTTGAGGGGCTTTGGGCAGGCTGGTAACAGTGCCTGTTTCAACTTCATATGACTAAATTTGTGCAGTCTGTTGCCAGCTCACCATGTTAATGATCAGCCTATTTGAATTTTTCAACCAGCTGGCCATATTTTACCTATTCCTAGTTCTGTTTGGCTTGACACCAAGAAGCGCCTTCCAATGTCTATAAGAATGGCTCCCATGCTCCTTTCTGTGTTGAAAACTCCTGGATCAACCTAACCTTGATAATCTACATGCATTGCCCCAGCCAGGTTCTATTTCTGCTTCTCTCCCAACTGGGAGGAAGAAAACTGGCATCACATCTCCCTTAATTTTGAAGTACAGAATTCTTAGGATTATCCAGAACTTCTCATAAGAGTCAATTTATTTATTTTTAGTAGCTATGTATTTTATTTATAGTTGTGTATAGAGCTATATTTTATTTACTAACTGTATTTGTGGCTTCGTTTGAGAACATGAGCAGTCACAGGAGTAAAAGAACCAAAAACTAAATACCAGGGAAATAACTTGTAAACCAAATAAATGCACTGGGAGAAAAGATGCAGTATCAAACTTGGCACATACAAACAATGATAAATGAATCAAATGTATGTAAAAAAAAAAATCAATTCTCCTTCCCATAATTTATGTCAATATTTTACATATAATAAAATCCTCCCTAAGCAAATAACTGATAAAGCAATAAAGCCATCAGACTGTTTGACTGGGCTATCTAGAAACACTTGCATTCAGAGTCAGATATCCTGTTATATTAAGCTACATGAAGAAAACATTTATCTATTGTGTGATAAACCTGACAAGAACTAAATCACCTGCCTGAGAAGACTTTCTGGAAATGCACCTCTACAAAGGCTGATATTTAATTCTATCACCCTGAGAGCGTGATATAATTGCACCTATTATGTGATAGGAGGAAAAACGGAATAGAAATTAACTCCTATTGAACAACAAAGTGATTACCCATTATGGAAGATAAGGTAGGACATTTCCATTGTATTTTACAACTGCACTTATTCATCGATGCTTCTGTTGCCCCCTCTGTACCTACATGACCTAAAAGGAATGTCAACCAGGCAGCAAGAGTGTTATCCACAGGTGAGCCTTCCTGACACCTGAAAACATACACTAATATGAGCTCCAAATGTCTCAGCCTCAAAATGTTATCTTTCTGCTCATCCTGGCTTTTCCTCCTGTGTTTTTACTGCCTCTACCCCAACAGCTGCCCAAGCTAGAACACTCAAAATTATTCTTAGCTACCCTCTCCTCCCTTACGTCTACTGGGATATCAATTTTTTATAATTCTATGTTCTGAAAGCCTATGAGTTCTGAGTCTTCTTCCTATTCTCTGGATCCACTGTCTTATATTATGTTCTGGACATTTCTTGACGTGTTTGTTGTATTTGCTTCTTGCCAGGCCTTGCCGCCCCTAGCCTGGAGGCTCCCCAGGCTACTGGCAGAACACTGACGGCAAGGGAAACTCACAAAATGGAGAGTTGGTCATGTCACTTTCCTGCCTCAAAAATGGCCTGAGTTCACCAGCAGAGGGTTCGGAAGAAGCAGCCAGACAAGAAAGAACATTCTCAAGGATCCCACTTACAGAAAGTGAAAAAACATAGGTAGTGTTAAGGGACGCGGACTTGGGTAGTGTGTCAGTATACTATGACTCCTGTAACAAATTACCAGAAATGTAGTGGCTGTAAAAAACACAAGTTTATTATCTTACACTTCTGTAGATGAGAAGTCTGCAATGGATTCTTTGGGGCTAAACGTAAGGTATCAGCAGAGCTGTGTGTCTTCTGAAAGCTGTAAGGAAGAATCCATTTTTTGCTTTTTCCAGCTTTTAGAAACTGCCTACATTCCTTTGATTGTGGCCTCCTATCAGAAATCAGATCACTCTGACCTCCACTTATATCCTCTTATCTCATTTTCTGCCTCTTCCGCCTCACTCTTTCACATCTAAGGACACTTGTTGGGCCCATCCAGATATCCAGGATAATCTTTCCATCTCAAGCTCTTTACCTCAATCACATCTTCAAAGTCCCTTTTGCCAAGTAAGGTAACCTGTTCACGAGTTCTGGGTATTAGGACATGGATATCCAAACTAGGGGTTAGGGTGAGGATGGGGGAGCAGGTATTATTCTGCTACCACAGGTGGCAAAATCATACAGAAGCTTAGGAAAGTAATGACCATGGAAGTCAAAACAGTTTATCTATGTGGGAAATAGGGTTGTGGTAAAAAGCAGCACACAGAAACAGGCTTGAAGGGGGTTGGAAATTTTCTATTTCCTGAAACAGGTGGTGGTTATGTAAGTATTCACTTTAAAAGAATGTTTTAAGCCATACATTTACAATTTTTTTTGCATTTTTAATATGTGTTTATTTCACATTAAAAAAAAAAAGATTTTGATAACCTGCCTAGAAGTCTCCATCATTTTACGTTACTCTGGCTACCTGGTCCTCACAAAGACAGCCCTGGTTTCCTTTGCCAGCCTCATCTCTAGGGCGTCCTTGCCCCTCCCCCAGGCCACCTCACCACCCCCACCTCACATTATGTACTTAATAAACATATCTTAAAAAAATATATTACATTCTACTGTGTGAAAATGGCTAGAGCATGGGGTTGGGCAGATGGAGGTTGAAAAAAATGAAGAAAAGCCAGATTCATACAATCATATTCTAGGCCCACAAGTTGAGTGAAAGAAATTGTAGTTTTGAAATTAAGCTTAAATCCAAAGAGTACAGCCACTTCATGTATAGTTGATTCTAATGATAGTTATGTTCTTTAAAGTCACTGGAAATAATGAATCATTGCTCCTAGCAAGAGAAGCTAGGGCTGTATGTAAGGAACAAATATCCAGAATAATATGAAAGAGACTTTTAGGCAGGTTTTTAACATGTTTTTAATGTGAAATAGACACCTATATAAAAGTACATAAAATAGGGGAAATGCAAGGTTAGGAATCTGTGAAACTCTGTTAACATTTTCATCAATTAGTCAATATATAACTTTGTTTTAGGCGTGTTTCCTTTTGAAGATACCTAATTTATTATATATTGTTGATTCATTAACTTTGAACTCATGGCCCACAGCACTGTAAGTCATGCCCAAACAAAGCTTATCTGACACACATATTTCCTCCTAAGATATATCACAGCTTTCTTGTGCTTAGGACACTTAGCATGTCAGTGTTATGCTTGAGGGCTATTTGAAACAGCAAAATCATCAACAAAAGCAGAAAAATGACAAAAACGTGGCACTAAATATGCCCTGAAAAGGATACTTGTTTACAATGTGAGAGCTGAAACAAGGAAACAGAGCAACTCCTCATCTTGTTCATATCAACTGGGAATATACACATCTGGTAACTGAACTATTTTGCTACCACGTGTATGCCCATGTCCACAAATGACCACCAACATGAGGTTGAGTATTCATTTGGGGATTAAAAATAAATTTTAGCAAGTAGGCAAATTCACAAATACAGAATCCACAAATAACAAAGATCAACTATACATTATTTTAATTTCACTGTAATACCTACTTTCCAAGAGTAGAAACCAAGTCTTAAGAGTATTGACTAGCCTAAGGTCACCAGGCTGATACACAAGAGAGGCAGAACCTAGACTGAAGCTGAAGCTCTGCCTAGGGTTAAGGCTTGTGCTCTGCCCCCTACAGGCTAGTTGTAGTCCTGCAAAGTGGCTTTTGGAGTGAGTCTCAGGGACTGACTCCAGGTTTGAGGACTAGCTTTTTTTATGGTTTCTTTTGTTCAGTCATTCTCTGACATCTCAGGATATGTAGCTTGTCTGGCCTCTTAACAGAATTCTGCTGTGTTGATTTTTACTTTCGTCATTAATAGATTATTTGACGGAACTACTTTCTTACTCTTTGCAAGATGTTTCCAGGAAGATAAATTTAATTTTAAAACCTTCACAAACCTAACACCAGAGAATTTATTAATTATTTTTTCATTATTAATTAATAGAAACTCAACTAAGATTTATTGTTCTCCTTCAGTATAGTTTATTGAATTAATTGGCCTCGGATCTTTAAAAATTATAAGAGTAATGGAGCTTCTTCGAGCTCTTCTCACACTTCCAGGGATATAGGAGTCCCAGAAAAGGGAGAAAGCTGATGCACAGAAACCACACTGTGTGAGCTGCGTGTCCATGAAACAGAAAGCCTGCAGAGTTCCTCTATGTGAATGTTTTCAGCTATGGCCCACTTTCCATTTAGCCACAGATCAATGGGAATTAAGCAATTTCATTATTGATTTATAATGCAAGAAATGTTTTCCATAATATATATTCCAGCGCGAGTGTTCATCATAAGCAAAATGTTCTTAGATACTCATTTTATAAAATCCAACAGCCTTCAGCCAAGATAACCACAGATCATAACTTCTGCCTAAGTACAGTCATTTCACCAGAAGGTCCTGGTTGGGACTCAATATTTAATAAATATTATTCTGTCAACCGCTCTTTATTAATGTTCCTTTTAATGTGATTATGATCATGACATTTATAAGATCAAATTCTAGAATTTCACATAATGGCAACCAAATAGTTTTGTAATGACTACTAAGAAAAAAGTTGTTCTGTAATGTTGAAATAAAGTTGAATGTTGATAAAGTCAATCCACCCCCAAACCCCTCCCATGTCTAATCCCCTGCTTTCACTTCTTAAGGAATTGAAATACAAAGGGAAATACATACTTAGCAGCTAGTCAGAGAGGTGTATTTAAATCCTGTACATTTTTAAAAACAAGTTTTTCCTTGTATTACTATTAAATTATATTGACCATTAGCTACTTCTCAACTTAAGTGTCTTTCAAAAGTCACCCAGTAAGGCAACAGGTCAACATTTTATTCCATTCTTCTTAGAATGAAAACCAAATGGCTTCATTTTTGGTAAGTGCTTGAGACTTACCAGGTAAAATTTTCCCTACCCTCTCTGACTGATTCAAGAATTCCCCAGCAATCTTAAATTGTTCCGGTGAGTCAGTACCTGAGTTTTTTAAAATTTGATTACAATTCTAAAAATGACAAACAACCTCTTATTCTGGATGCTATTGGAGGTTAAGAAAATATTTATGTAATCAGCAATGAGCACAGAGAATCCAAGAAGTCATTAGTGACAAGTTATTTTATGTGAGGGATTGCAGGCGGGTCAGATTCAGAGCTTAAGCAAAAGTATTTTCCTGTAACTTTTCTCCAAATGAGCACATTAAAGTCAGAGAAAGAACAATGCTTTCACCATAATTCATAGTTTTCTGAAAGCTAAATGACCTTTTTAAAAAATTCTTGGCCTCAAGATGTGATAAAAATGGAAGAGATATGAATACCTACAATGCAGTAATGAATTGTAAATGGCTTAGTAATCCACCTCCAGCGCTCACAGATCCTGTCCAAAAAAGCATCTATTCATACATCTGAACCATCCAACAATAGCTCCTTCTACTGGTATCTGAATTGAACATCAAATTGAAAAATTATTCTGGGTATTAAAAAAAGAAGTCTTTCCTAGGTGATCTGGGAACACTTCTGTGTTGTTTACTATAGCTAATTTAAAATTCATTCTAACATATCAAACAGTATATTATAGATCAAATTAAATACATTATATTAGCCAGGCTGCTCCCTTAACTACACATTTTAAGAAAAAATATCAAATGCTGCAGTCCCTTCTCTCCTTCCCAGGACGAGTGTCTGAGGATCTCGGATTGTGCTCTGAATGGAGAGCCCAGACCTTTCCAACTCATTAGGTATATTGACTGCCACTCACACTTTGGAGCCACACTACACAACAGACATATTCAGGTGATCCAATCCAAACTGAAGAGGTACGACTCGGCAGCATTCTAGAGCTTGAACTTCTAGCCTCATTCCAAAAACAAGTAGTGAGCAGTAAGGGGCCTTGAGTCAGGAGCCCTGGGTTTTCATTCTGGGGCTTCTAAGGCTTCAGTTCATCCCTGCCCCTCTCCAGTTACTGTGATGATTAAATGAAGTTACCCTGACAGGTTTTTGCATGTAGCCCAATCAGATCTGGGTCTCAGGAGGCAGGGCCTGGGTGACAGCATTCTACAAAGCTCCCCAGGTGATGCCGGATTCAGGACCAGTGAGTTAAAGTCTCTATTCTCTCTTGGAGGAGCCTGAGGGACAAATCCACAGCCAGAGCACACCATGTGGCTTGGCTGGAAGTTCCTCCTAACTCAGTCACCAGGTCCTGCAGGAACAATGGCTGAGCCCGTGAAGGAAATCTGGGGAATCTGCATATGGATGGGTAATTTTGGAAGTGAGTTACCTGCTCAGTAAACACCCCTGTGGCCTAGACAAGATCTGGGCTCAGTGGGAGCAGCCTTGCAATTATGAACAAGATAGATTAGACTGCACGGGGCCACCTGGTTCAACAATGACTCCACATAGGTACAACAGAAGCAAGGATGAGAAAAAACAGGGCTCCACTAGAGGCCTGATCATAAGCTCTGATTACTTCTCACCTTGGCATTGGGGAGCATATCTGTGCCCTTCCAACTAAGCAGACACCATGGTACTTAGTCAACCAAGGTGCTGGCGCTGGGATGAGAGAGGTAAGGAGAGACCCAAGAGAGATACTGGATTTCCTGCTAATTTACCATTCTTAAAATTTATTGCATGATACATCCTTATGTATTACATAATCTGAAAAATATTATACACAATTATGAATATACAATCTGAAAAAAGTTATTCAAAAAGTTGACTCTAGGTGCTTCTATCTCTAAAGAGTACAAATAACCTCTCTGTAGATCTTCTTCTGTTTAGTAAAGCATATCATTCGGCCTCTTGGTTATAAAAAGAAAAGCTCCAAAGCATCAGCCGGATGATAAATGGGTGAAACTAAAAGAAAGAATTCGCTCTGCATTGTGTTCCACATTATGACTGTATCATGATTTATTTATTTATTCCCTACAATGGACATTTTTGCTGTTTCTAATTTTTTGTTATTACAGATTTATATACATATGTAATATTTTAGATATTAATATAAAATGTTCATTATAAATGTATATTAGACAGACAGACAAACAGACAGACACATATGTGTTAGTGTTTCTGTAGAATAAACCCCAGCACTGAGATTTCAGCGTTAGGATACAATGTTTCCTAACTTTAACAGGCATATGAATAATCATTAGGGGTCTTACTAAAATACAGATTCTGACTCAGTAGGTCCAGGAAGTGGCCTGAAATTCTGCATTTCTAACAAGTTCTCAGAATGCCCATGCTGCTGGTTCATGGATCATTTTTTTGAGCAGCAAATTTAGAGGATATGTACTTTGCTTTATTCTGATAGTTTTGAAAAAGAGGAAAAGGTTAAAAGTTAAAAGTAGAAGAGTGGAGAACAAAATCTTTAATTTCATACATTTATTTATGTATTGTTGGAATTTGTTTTAGTGCACATATTATTTTAATAATTAAAAAATAGACAATTAACACAAGCAATAAGACTGCCTTAATAGTTAACAAGTAAATAAAAATTACTATTTTTTCATCCCAGTAATAATCAGGTGGGTTTCTCTCCTTCTCTCCACTGTAAATGAGTTTTTTAATATTACCGCAAATTTTCTAGAGAGATTTTTATTTTCCTCTTTTCTTGCCTCTTCTTTGAAATGACCTCTTTCATTTCTTTTCCCCAACCACCTGCATAGTGGCCTCACCCTGCCTCCAGCCGGGTGCCTCGTAAAACCCCCACAGCTTCCTTCTCTTTGTAAAATGTAAAAAAATCTTCAAAGGTCCTGGGATCCTCTCTGTTTGAGATGAATAATGAAATTTCCTGCCTGAGAGAATAAAACTATTACAGGATATCTGGAAGTCAGGTATGCCAGGAGCAACTCCAGGTGGTCAACTCCGTTTCTCTGCAAAACCCTTCAGCGACCTAGTCTGCACAAAGTGGGTCCAGCAATCCCAGGTGTGACATTTATCTTAGGTAACTGACTAAACTTTATTTTATGTTATCTGCTTTTTCTGTAAATCTGTTTTTATGAGTTTTTCATTGTAGGTTTTGGAAACCAGAGAAGTTTAGGCAGTTGGGAAAAGTCTCACTTGATGGATAAACAAAAACAGCATTTGATTTTTGGAAAGATAAATTTACAAGAAATATTGTATAAGAACCTGAGAACGGGTTTGAAATCATTTTGATATTATGAGAAATCCAGGCTTACCTTGATAACCATACCAACAGAAAGAAATATTAGGGTTGGCAACTAATTTCAAGATCTAATTAATGCACTGACTGGTGTTAGATGACCTTGAGAGTATAATTCCAATTAATTTTTTGCTTAAGTTCATCATGTTGTTTCTGCAAACTTGGAAATCTGCCATTCAAAGTATTATTTGCCTACTTATCTGTCAGCCCAAGCGGGTGATACAATGACTACTCCCCACCCCAGTCTCTAGCAAGGAAAAAGGAAGATGTTGTCATCTATGGCTGAAGTCTTGGCAATGTCAAAACCTGAGATTAAACATTTTATTTCAAAATTGTTTGGCATTTTATTGGTTGAAACTCAAGAGACCCCAAGAAGAGTTAACATTTTATAGTTTATAAACTATAAACTAGAACATAAAGATTTATTGAAACCATAGATCTCACTTTTTGATCCTTTGTAAAGACAACACCCCAGGATTTTAGGGCGGGGCAGAGAATCAGAATCATTTCCCTGGTTACAAAGACACATTTATGGAAGCAAAAAGCAGAATAAATGTGTCACTATAAGCAGAGAAGATGACAAATGGTAAGGCGGGGGAGGGGGTGTGTGTGTGTGTGTGTGTAGATGTGTGCGCGCGCGCGCGCGTGTGTGTGCGCGTGCGTGTGCGTGCCAAGCATCTCGCAGGTGTCTTTAAACAGAAAGTAATTAGGGCAAAGTGTACTTATTGTTTCTCCTCTGGCTTTGTAAATAATGCTGTGTAACTGCTGGTCCCAGGACCCAGAAGGGTGTGCCAGCACTAGCCAGTCAGGTGCCATTGTGATACATAAACAAATAGGTTGAGACTGACTTCTGATCCAGTGGTTTTGGTGAGACATTCTTAAGTATTTATTTAGCATGTGTTCCCCTATTTTACTTTTATGTTTACCCTCTCATCCAGCCTATACTTATTTGGGCAACATAATCAGAGTTGAACAATTATTCCATAAAAATAATTATATACAGCAACCTTCCCGGATTCACTGGGAGACTTCGAAATTGCAAATTGGGTTTCAACCAAAGATGCCGTATGCTGGAGTAGCTGCAATAAACTGAAACCATTAGGACTATTTGCAAACTAAGTGGATGTGTCTTTGTTAAAATTTGATGTTTATTTTTAATATGGTTGCCTGCCCTTCTCTATTTGAACAGCTCATTACACCTTAAATATAAACCACATGCACACTAGAGCATTTATGTAATTTTCTGGGGCAAAGAATTTGGGCTATGATCCAACACTAAAATATATTACTTTAATATTTATTTGCATCTGTTTGGTATTGTCATGATCCATATAAGACTGGATCATTTTGCTTTCCTTTAAAAAAAATAAAAAGGGAACAAAATTTTCTGTTCACAGACGACTACTTCTAGTCAAGTGGATTTGAAAAGCTTCATTTAAGATTCAGTTCCTCTTTGCAGATATTAGTATCATAAGCATTGATGAAGAATAATGTAATGAATGATGAGTTTTGAACAATACTATAGCTGATTTGGTAAAGCTATGTTTTTGGCTTAAACAATAGGATGTTTGATCAAATCAACCACAGAGAAGGAAATGGTATTGCAAAAGATGAGTTTCTAATTGAGATAGACAATGAACTCTGCATCAGAAACAGCTGCAGAAAAATGGATCCCACTGCATTTTTACATGTTAATATGCTGAATTTCCACCCTAGACAGTCACAATTTTGAGTCCTAGCACATCCAGGTGCCTTTACATCTGTGTCGTATATTTAGAAAGAAAGAAAGATCAGATGGAAAATATGCTATATTCATACTGTTCCTTATTTTAGGTTTTTCCTTATTAATTTCATTATCATTATAAGCTATGCAAATGAAGACAGGCTTTCAGCAAGGACATCATTCATAAGGTTAGATGTCACAGTTCCTTCCTTTCCATGAAAAAAGGACATGTGCCCTGGGTCTGTGGTAAATATCTGCATTTACCTTTAGATAGTGTGTTGAAAGAAGCCAGGCAATGAGTGTTATTTCTCTGCAGAAGGTACTTGTACCAGGCAAGGTAATGCTGAGAACAAATAAACCCCAAATCTCAGTGATACCACAATGTAAATGTTCATATATTGCTGTGATGTATTTCCCCCAAATTTATATATTGAAGTCCCCAGTATGATGTATATAGTCTTTGGGAGGTAATTGGGTCAGCAGGGTAGAGCTCTTATGAATGGGATTAGTGCCCTTATAAGTAGAGATATCTCTTATGGAAAGGTGAGAATACAATGAAAAAACAGCCATATGGAAACCAGGACTGAACCCTCACTAGGCACCAGATATGCTGCCACCGTCATCTTGAACTTACCAAGCTCCAGAACAAGGGGAAAGGAATGTTGTTTAAGTCGCATGTCTATGGTACTTGGTATATCAGCCCAAGCTGACTAAGACAGTTGCTCAAATTATGTATTCAACATAGGTCAGCAGGAGGCTTCGTTCCACATCCACCAAAAGCCCATATGATGACATTCTACCATCTTATAACATCACCATGTTGGCACATGATATTCAGGATTGACACATCAGGGGGAAAGAGCATGAAGAACTCATGCCTACCCTCATTTCCTTATATGTGCAGTGACAATGAGCACTTACCCTCACAGGTCATTGGCCAGAACTGGTCACCTTGCCGCACACCAGCTTAGGGAGGCTAGGGAGGGAAGCAATTGAATATTTGGTGAACATTACCATTGCTGTCACAGTGCTTTTTCCATCTGTGGGCTATAAAGCCCAAATCAATTATCTCCTTCAACAAGATATATTGTGTTGGGAGTCAATGCCATCTCTTTACACATTACCAAATATTGTGTATCTTATTAAGTTCGGTTTTTAAATTTCTATGAAACTATTATAGATTAAAAAGAAATCCTGATGTGAATTTACATATCAATCACAAAAATTAATTATTTTCCTAATGGTTACCTCTCTTAGATTTTGTGGGATTTTTTCCAAATTCCAAATATATATATATTCAGATTCTTGATGCAGAAAGAGAAAAACCATAAAATTAATGAAAGCATTGACAAGACCTATGAATGGCCTCCAAGGACACAGAACTTATTATGATCCATCTTTATAACATGAAATAATATGTGCTATGATACCAACTCTCACTTTGGAAATAACTAATTGAACTCATTCTCCTTATATAGAGCTGAAAGCAAGTTTTAAACTAGCATGTATCAGTGGGCTTGGTGGAATTGGATCAACAAATCCCAAAGGCAAGTACTACACATTGATCTCAGGAAAGACCTGAGTGCCAGGAAACAGTTGAGAAATTCTAGGCTCAAAAAGGGTAAAGGCTGGAAAAATACGTGACTACTTGAAATGTGCCTAAGGAAGGGGCATATGAAATAGACCAGTATAACTGGAAGTATTAGCTTGGGCACAATAATGTTCCTTAAATTAAAAAGCAATGGGACTGATGGGAGAGCGTATATGAAAAGACAAAGAATAAAGTAAGGGAAGGAGATATCAACCAGTAGAATGGGATTACATTCATCAAGCTTAAATATGAATGCTCACACTCATATCTACACAGCAAAGACAAGTTTAGAATAAGGATTTTATTTGCATGTCACTTCTTAGGCAAATGACTAGTTGTTTTAAGGGAAAGGATTTTCTGCCTTCAAAAATGGTTTAATGCCGTGGAAAAAATGTAAACTGTGTTTGAATTTCCATAACCTCTACATTTTATGGCAGGGACCCAGAGCCTATTAACAGTTTTCTGTTTCAACACCTGTTATCAAATCATAACATTTTAGTTAAACTGGCAAATAATTCTCTTCCACAATGAAAGTGTAAATGAACTCTGATTTAGAATCATTTTTCTAATTTTTTTTCATGCTGTGGACATTAATAGCTGCTCAGTCTCCTAACATGACCTAAACACACACTTATCTTTATGCAGTATATAAAAGTAAGTTGTGTATATTCTCTCTCTGCCACTGGAACATAATTTTTTCAAGGACAAGGTCAACCTTATCTTCTATGAATTAACTCAGTGTGTATTTATGGACTTTGAACAAAGATGGTCCTCAGTAAATGCTTACCAAATGATACACACATAGTTCAAAGGTGAATAAAGGTTTGTTTGATTAATGTTCGATTGCTGACTTTTGGTTGAGAATCACTTGGTGACAGAGGCCTTTCAACAATTTATATTTAGAAGGAAAAAACATACCTTAAGCCAAAAATCATTAAGCAAATTTCTGAATTTGGGGGGGAACCATTACTTAGAGATTTCTCAGTAAAATGGGGTTAGAATGCCTACCTGCCCAGATTAACATGATCATTAAATGTTTATAGCTCAGTGCCTGATTCTTTATGGGTTTTCCATAAAGAAAGATAATGTCTAATGAGAGTGTATGTTTTCCTTACCAAAAGGTATAAAAGTCACAAACTAGGAAAAATGGCCACAAAATAGTCCCCAAAGAGAAATGATCACACACACACACACACACACACACACACACACACACACACACATCATTAAAGTTCAGGAATCTAAATTTTAACAATTCTAAATAATCCAAAGAAAATTAAGAAAAGACAAGAGCCAACCACGCCACATGCTAGAAGACTTAGATAAAAACAGAAAGGGCAGTTAGGAGACTTTCCAATGATCCAGATCAGAGAATATGGTTGTTTGGATCACACTGATGACAGCAAATGTGGTGAGAAGTGGGTGGATTCCACATATTCTGAGAGGTAGATCCAAGAGTATCTCCTGATAACCAGAATGGAGGATGTAAGAGAAAGTAGGGAGGTGGGGCTTTTGACTTAATCAAACAGACAAGAAGACTATAAGGGAAGCACACTTGCAAAGTAAATCAGGAAATCAGTTAGAATACATTAAATTTAAGAGTTGAAATGCCTACTAGAGATGTCTATCTAAGTAGAAATGTTCATTCACTATGCCGGCAGACACACTTTAAAAATTTATCTTTTTAATCATAGAAATCCTAAAGAGAAGCTAATTTTTCAGGTGAACGAAAATTCAGAGAAATAAAACAACCTGTCCAAAGATCATACAGCCAGTGTAGCAGATATTATATCAGCATACTAAATGTGCAAATGTATTTTATATGTATTAATTATGCATTTCATGTGAGGTTTATGTATGGTCTGATGATTTCATGCATGTGTGTCTCACATATCTAAACAGATAGCAAGGTGTCGGGAGGAGGAACCAGACCTTATTCAATTCTATATTCCCAAAGATGGTTAATACAACACCTTATCAACTGTAGACACCCTTTAACAATTATTGTAACTCTGAGTAACTACACATTGTAGAAAGACATATTTGGAGGCTGGAAGAAAATATAATAAACCCTTTTCTCTACCCCTGATCCAGGCAGAATTCTCTCATCACCAACAAAACATATCTTAGAAGAATAGAAGGGGGAAACATAATTGTGTGTCAATGTTGTGAAATCTCTTCCTTGTCTCTCCTTTCTGAGGACTAGGGGTATATTGGCTCACCACGGTTATTTGTAAATAGCTACTTATTAAACTGGCTTCAAATCATCCAAGTTGAGGGGGCTGGGACCACACACAGGTGGCCTAAATCATCCAAGTTGGGATTGTTAGATGTTTCATGCTGGCAGGGAGGGCTACCATAGAGAGATCTGACTCACAGGAGTGGTTGGGTCTGCAGAAATCCTCAGAGAGGGATTTGAGAGAACACATGTCCTACTCTCCTCCTCCTCCCTTCACCCAAATTCTGTCAGTGTTCTCCATAAACCCAACTGGAAATCAGGGGGCCAAGGAAACTGTTGACTGAGGAAGGCAGAGAGAAAACCTGATGGGCAATGGTGAGCTATCCCTTCCTCTTGTAGTCTTTCTCATGCAGAAGCAGAAAATCACCCACTTCTGCACCACCACCAACTCCCCAGTTCTACGATGGGTGCTAGAGGTTACAACATAAACTGGGAATCAGAAAAGTAGGCCATGATCTCCTCATTAGCTCTGAATTGAATTATCCCTTTTAAAAAAAAACACCTGGGCCTCAGCGTCCCCATCTGTGGTTCTGTGACTTCATCCTTCCAGGACCCATGATGGACCTAGCTGCCCCAAACAGCTCTGAAGATTTCAAATGTGGCCAGTGCAACTGAGAAACTAAACTCCTAATCCTTTTAAATTGTAATTCGTTTAAAGTATATAATCACCTGAAGCTAGTGGCTACCATATAAGACAGCCCAGATATAGAACATTTCCCTGAATGCAGAGACTACATTCAGAATTGGGGGAGCAGATCTTACCTCCTGGCCAGCTGACTGTGCTTCTTAAGTCAATGGCATTCTCCATTCTCCTTCACCCTACTCCCCCTAGCCCTTCACTAGAAAATATTTGGAGGAAATTCCTTTTTTTTTTTTTTTTTTACTTTTTAACATTTGTGTTCCTATCAGCCAGCTTCAATTGAATATAGATGTATAACTGAATTTCTGTGAACCTTTCTCCAGTTACATTCCTCTCCCTCCTTCCCAAGAAGTAACCACCATCTTGACTTTGTGTTTATCACTTCCAGTCATGCTTTTAGCTTTTACTATATGTGTACCCATAAACAAAGACAGAATTCTTGAGCCAAAGCCCATAATGTGCCCCTCAGATGACTGGACCCTTAAATGGGAGAGAGTTTACATCCTTATAAAACATGGATATTTCCCCAAACCAGATGATTC
Source organism: Pteronotus mesoamericanus (assembly GCF_021234165.1). NCBI lineage: Eukaryota > Metazoa > Chordata > Mammalia > Chiroptera > Mormoopidae > Pteronotus > Pteronotus mesoamericanus. The sequence goes on from NW_026555277.1 coordinate 7,371,922, forward strand.
CTGAGACATGTTTCCAAGTAGCCTACCACACCAGGGGTTGTAAAGTCTGTCTCTGGAGGAAACAGCAAAGTTGTATTTACTTAAACTCACATACGAAGATCATTCTGAGGGAGAGCAGAGGGGTGGAAAGGCAGTTTCAAGCAAGGAACACCAAGACTCTTCACAAGCAAAATAAACACAAGTCATGGAGGACGTCCTCTAGTAACAGATCACAATTGTCCAGAGGCAAACCAGTAAAGTGGCTCTATCTTCTCTTCAGACACCCACACTCTCTAATAACTACCTTCCTCAGTGCCCTGCCCTGCCCCTGTCCTCTCATGGATTCAGTTTTAGCAATCTCAAGGGCCCTTGGTTGTCTTCCATCTCTGAAAAGCTCTAATAAACCCTCCACATATTCCATTGTGTTCCCCAGAAGCACTGAGATAAATATAATGCGAGTGTCCTATTAAAGAAGTTCTCCCAAGAGACACCCCCAAAGGAGTGAGAAAAACAGAACAGTGGCAAGGGATAAACCGGATTCCATGGAGGAATTCTGGAGAAGAAGTTTCTTCAGAGTTGTCCTGATTCTGTTTGAAGCCAGTGGTTTGCCTTTCAAGGTCACATTCTTAGCCAGCTTTGGCTAAGCACCACCTAGGAGTGGCTTGGGAGGGAATCTAAAGGCCCAGCTCTCTACACCTCCAAGGGGGCAAAGTGGCTCCTGTAGGGTCAGGTTTGAACCCCTGGAAGCAAAAACATCAGAACCAGAGGAGGAAAGCTCAGGAAGGATAGAAGTGACCCACGGAGGTCAGGGAAGAGCACTAGCAATGTTCACCATACAGCACTTGCTGGAGTTGACGGATAACTGCATTTTAGTGGTGATCAAACCCTAGAGGTAATGGGATGACTTTAGAATTTCAGAAAAGAGCATTTTGAGTTGAAAATCCCTTTAATATCTGTACTTCCCAAAATTCCTCCCTTCAAATCAGATGATGAAAGTAGACTTCAAGCAGGCACTAAGCCCAGCCTTAACTGACAATTCGTCATTAATAATCATAATTGCTGCAGAGTTTTGATAGGTGCTCTTAATCAAGTTAAGAAGTTTCACTACTATTCATAATTTACTTAAGAGTATTTTCTAATTAACACAGGTTGAATCTTATCAAATGCTTTTTAAATTTCAAATATTGGAATGATCACAAAGGTTTTTTTCCTTTATAATGTTGTTGTATTTTATAATAGATTTTGTTGAGGTAGAAACCTCCTTGTAGTCATTAGATAAAAATCTTCTTATTCATGATGATTAATTTTTGATATAATCTGCTAAATTTAATTCATCAAATTTTACTTATTATTTTTGAAGCTATACTCTCAATAAGATCAATTTATTCTTTTTCTTGTATCGTTCTTGACTGGTTTTATAATATAAGTAAAATTGCTTCTTAAATAAGTTGGGGAGTTTTTCTTTTTTCTGTTTTCCAAAAAACGTTCTTGCAATTATTGCTTTTCTTAACATTATGGTAAATATCACCTGAAAACTATCTAGACCTAATAAAGTTGGGGGTTTAGAAGTTTTAATATCAATTTGATATGTTTAATACTTACATATTTAAGCTTTTTATTTCTTCTCTAGTAAATTATGAAAAATTATAGTTTCCTAATAAATTTAGTTCATTTAGTTTACATTTTCAAATTTATTATCATAGTCATTCTATATTATCTTATGATTCCTTCAATCTTTAATTATAATTGTCTTTATTTTCATTATTAATATTATTTATTTAATTTAATATAATACATTTTATCTTTCATATTTGTTTTGTTTATTGTTATTCTTGTCTATTGTTAGTCTTTCAAAGAATCAACTTTGGTTTTACTTCATAAATATTACTTTTTCTTTCTTATGAGCACAACTATATATTTGTAATATTTTTAATATTTTATCTAACTTATCTAAATTATTTTTTTAATTTGTCATCCTTACAGAAGCAGAATGTAATAGGAAGAAAGGAATGTGAAGGGAAGGGAAGGGAAAGGAAGGGAAGGGAAGGGAAGGGAAGGGAAGGAAGGAAGGAAGGAAGGAAGGAAGGAAGGAAGGAAGGAAGGAAAGAGAAGACATTCTGAATGACAGATACATTGTATATATTCCTCTGGGTTCTCTCTTCTACAGGTACTTTAAAAATTCCACTATCAGCCTATATTTAGGAGGATGTATCTGAGACTAGGGAGGCTCCCCATTCCACACGTCAATTTTTCCATTCTCCAAGCTGAAACAGAGAACCAGGCCCACACTGGAACGGTGGGAAAACAATTTCTATTATACAGTAAGAGCAACTAGACTACAGGGAAAGTATTTTGATATAGCACATGTTGGGGACCATCTCCTGTACCTTCTAACCTAATTAGTTCATACTGGAGGCTTTCAGTAAAAGAACACTCTTACGAGGCTTCTGCTGTGTTTTTCTTTTCATCTGTGCTAATTACTATACCTAAAATCACAATAATCAACCTCTTGGGTTGCAAAGAAAAACAAGGGTGTGAGTGGTTAATTACAAAAGCAAGTGGTCCATTGCTTATGCAATCAGCAGACCTCCAACATATAAAATTTGGTGCCCAGTTATAGCTTAAATATTACAAGTGGCAGGAGCTGTCCTCTTAAAACTGACTCCGCCACCCTTTGCAATTCTCTTTTAAAAATCACAAACAAAAAAACATCACTGCCATTGGCCCACTTATTGATTTCCTTCCCTCCACTTTCCAAGCTATGACATCTTTGTGTTTGGCTTCAGAACCCATTTTGGTGGTGGCAAGACAACTGTCTTTGGGATGATTTATGATTCCTTGGGTTACACAAAGAAAAATGAACCCAAACATAGACTTGAGAGACCTGGCCTATATAAAAAGAAGAAGATCAAGAAAAAAGGGAAAGGAACTCAAGAACAGAATGAAGAAAGTCAGGGGGACTGCAAAGGCCAGCTTGGTGGGGGCACAAAGTGAGCTGGAGACTGGACAACAGAAGGAGAAAAGAGTCTTCGGTGAGTTTATCTGTGGTGATTGTGCAGATTTTTCACGAGAAAAAATAATAAACTAAGAACTTTTAAAAATGAAAATGAACTGGTAATAAAGTTTGTACCTAGTTGTAATATTTTAATGCTATAATGCAATTCAATCATACCCTTCAAGCAAGTGAGAGCTGTTTTCAGGGTCATTTGCTAAATGTCTCACACCAAAGCTAAAATGGAGAACAGTAGTTAGTTGTAAACACTGAGCTAATAGTATTCTTTCTATTCGAGATCTAATGAGGCTCAAACCCTCAGAATGGGAAATGATTTAACAACAATATTTATTTAGATGATGAGCCCGGTTCTCTGACCCATATGGTGATGTGCAGCAATGTTGTGAAGTAGATATCTTCCATATGGACATTAAAGCCCCAGCCCCATTCATTCTGGCAGACCTGACAAATGGAGAGCAAGGTGTGTTTATTTTTTAAACGGAGCCCGATAGTACTAAGGTTAGCTAAATCAGTTTTGACATCCTATAAAAGAAACTTTAGAAGCTACCTCTAGGAAATAATTTTTAAAAGTTGACATACCATGACAGTGTTTAATTGGATCCTAAAAATTAGTGCAATTCGCAAGGATTTGTGATCAGAAAATTTGCATATAAGTTTGGACTCTCCTATATGACTTTGAGAAAAGACTAAGAGTTGTAAAGCCTGTTTCTCCACCTGCAAAATGAGGGGAGAAATCCATAGCTTTACATCTGTGAAAGGACAAATTTTGTAAATGCTGAAGTACTAGAAAGAGCAAGCTGTTATTTTTGTTAATGAGAATTATTTGACACTGAAAAAAATTATGGATTGTTATTTGACCATGTCTCAGCTAGATCTACTATTTCATGTTTATGATGAACTTTTGGCCTATGACTTGCCTCGACTCTTCAGTTAACAATTCCAACAGCCACATGTGAAGGGTCCTCTTTTGCATGGTATGTGGATGTGTTTTCCTCATATTTTCTGCAGATGTTTCAACTGAGTGTTGAAGTCAGCCCTATGGAGCCAGCCATGTGGGAATAAGCTGTCATTTCATATGACCCAACATATCCTAATCCAACCTCCTTTTTTTTTTCTACCCAACTTCAATGTTCAGACAAAGTTCAGAGTTTTTATTTAAAGTAAAGTGTCTTGTCTAGGGGCAAAAGGTATTAAACAGCCCAGGAAGGACTCCACTCATCAATACTGTCCTATTGTAGGGATGATCTTTTCTTTGAGCTGAAAGGAACCTTTGATTTCATATTGTCTCCAGCAGTTTCATGAGATCAAATTTATCAAACATATCCCAAATCATTAGGACTGACAGCTCAAATGTTATTTTTAAGAATCAATGTCCAAAATTACTTCATATTAAGATAAAAATGCAATTTATTTATTCAATCTCTGTCCTTTTGAACTTTACTACCATATACATAAAGCCTTTAAGACCTAGTATTAGAAGCAAAAATCCCTTGATAAACTAAGCAAGGGGCTATGGAACTAATGCATTTTCAGGGATATTTTTAAACTGGCTGTGGGAAGAAGTTAACTCTAAAGGGATGAGTCTTTAATACTTCAGGCTCAGGTGTCACAAGAAGAAGGATTGTCCTGCTGTCTCTGGAATCAAACCAAGTAGGACAAAGAGCTTCTATTTACTGAGCTACCAGGAGCTAGGTACAGGACAAATCTACCAGAACACCAAATTTTTCTTCTTTAGCAAACCATGCTGGTGAAAATGCATGTCATATGTTGAAACAGTCTTTGGAATATCAAAGGATTTGGTACAAAAATAAGATAATGAATTCATTTTCATATTAGCACCTCTCTATTCTACTTTTAGCTTGTAAATGTTAGCTTAGAAACTTCCTAGTGGGATAAAATACTGTTTTTGTACTTTTTATAAAATAATGTATTAAATCAGTAATTCTGTCCTAGGTCTCTGAAAAAATTCATGCTCTGATAAACTCAGCAGTGTTTATAGCTGTTAATCCTGTGGCTTTGTTTGCCCTTTGATATTTCTGTAGCAATTCTCTTTCTTACAGGAAAATTACTCATGTTATTGTGCCTGCTACCATATGACCAATTTACAGAATCAGTTTCTAACCAAGTATATCACATTTTAGTTATCACCTTCAAATCTCACCTACATTCAACATAATATGATGGTACATAAGGAGACAACAACACTTTCTTTTTTTTTTTACTTCCTATGTCATGAAGCAAAAATAGACTAGAAGTAAAAAAGATGTTTACCTTATTGCTTTATGAGACAGGCTGACTAATGTTAATGCTTGATAAGCTTCAAGGAAGTTAGAGACCAAATGACATTTACCATGTCCCATACCACCTAACACACTCAGTGAGCACAGATCTCAAATAAGAGGTTGATCACATGGAATCCAGAAAATGCAGGGAAGAACAGGTGGTTTCTTTCCTCAGAAAGGGACCAGTTCTGAGGGCATGTGATTAAGCTGAAGCTCAACACATACCTGCATCAGTGAGCCACACAGTCGCACATCTCTGGGAATAATATGTTTTGGGAAGTTGTGGGTGGAGTCATCTAGCAGAGTCAGATAAAAACCTAGTTGTTAGCTAGGAAAGTCTGTGCAGAGGGCAGCAAGGGACTTCCACAGACACAACTGAGGGCAGTTAGAAAAAAACTGAGAGAAGATTAGAATTCCTAGATTCTGATTTAGGACTTTTAGAGGAAATGACAAAGATATATCCAATTACCAGAAGCAGTATCCATGTTGTCCAGAGGGACTGGGAGAGCTGGATAACAGAGGAGCCAATCAGTTGGGATTGGGTAGATGAAAAAAGACCTGTCTTAAAAACTTCTTAAAAATTCTCTCTCACTTTCTCCCAAATTTCTTCTTTTCAGCAGCTATTCCAATTATCTTTCTCCCAAAACTCCTCCAGCTCCCTCTTGATTGTCTGCCTTTTTCTGTGCACTTTCTCTACTCCTCTTCCTCACAAGCAAAGATGTTTAGATTCATCCTGGTGCATCTCTTCTATTTCTTATCAAGGAAATTGAGCTTAACTCACTTTACTCTCAACTTACGCCATTTACATTCTTGCAAAACAAATGCTTATGTGATCTTGAACTTTTTTGGCAAAATTAAATATCAACTAGTTTCAAAACCTACTATTTCTCAACGAGGTTTTGAGGAAATTTAATTTATTCTGCCCTGGTACATCTTCTTAAGAACCTTTCTTTAATTTATTCATTCATTCGCTCACTCTCTCAAAAATTTATTTGATGAATATTAATGAAGTTTTTATTTACAGAGGAACTGTGTTAGATGTTGAAAAAAATATGATCTAGACACAGTCTCCATCTTCTAAAGGTCACAGTCCTTTGGGGAAGACAGACATCTAAATAAACTCCAGCTGAATGTGATGCAAACATGCGTAGAATCATGTGGAAGCTTAGAAGAAAAAGCAATGGTTTGCCTGGACAGGGAAGGTTTCAAAGAGAAGTGTATATTTGAGATGGTTTTTGGAGGATGAGAAGAAACTCATCAGGCAAACAAAGGAAGAAATAAAAATTATGCCAAGTTACAATTATCAAGCTTGTATGTACCAGAAATTATGCTGAACCCTTTCTATGGATCATCTTCTTTAATCCTCACAATAGTCCCAATGAGGTAGATGCTTTCATTATCTTCACCTACCAGATGACAGAGCAGGCTCAGAAAGGTGAGTTACTTGCCCAAAGGGGATGTCATACAGGGAGAAACATGCATACAAGGCACTGTGTATGGAAAAGCAGGAAGAATTAGAGAAATGATCAGTGGTTTAGCGTACTTAGGATGCAATGAGGGAGAAATCCTTTGGGGAAAGGGCAAGAAAATAAGGCAAGAATTATATCTGGAAAAGCCTCATCTAGAGTTTGAAGTAAATTCATTAGACAACATAGAATACTTAAAGAATTTTCCCCCATAACATTTATAGACAGAAAACAGATGGATGTCCCCACTTTCAGGCTCCTTTCCTGCTCCTCTTTGCTCAGTTAATAAATTGCCAATATTGTAGAATATGAGGGTTGAAGCAAGATGACCCCCACCCTCTGGAGTAGATATGTTTGACTAAAGCCACAGCAGCAATTACTTGGGTAAATAAAGGTTTTTCATGTCTGAAATAGCACAGAATTCTCACAATTAGGAGTCACAAGGATGCCTTCAGCCATAGGAAAATTTCCCACTCTCTTTACCCTGTTCAGAAGGAAGTTTTGTGAAATTGGGATTGTTATATTGCTGGTCCAATGGAACTCCCTTACTTAAGGTCATTGGGACATTTTCAAGAGAGGACAACCACCCAATATCCATTCTTCCCCCACCCCCAGGCACACTAGACTCTTTAATGCAGTCAGCCAAGTGCTTAGTAAAAAGGGCCACTCATCTTCCTGGTGTGCCTTGGGCTTTGACTTACAAAAGGCTTTCTTTCAGTCAGCTCTTGCCCCAAGTCACATATTTAGGTGCTCAAATCCTTCAGCATAGGAGTTTAGGTATGTCAAGCAAATACTGTGGACTCTTAAATGTCTACAATAATAAATTAAAAAGATGTAAATAAAAACAATTTTCAGTTAATTAAATTGATCCTTCTGAAGGCTTTCCTTCAAACCAGCAATGGAACTGAGCTCATGCCTCCTTTGATCTGGATAGTATGAGGAAGAGAAGCCCAAGGTTAAAACATGGTGAATAAAAGCAAGGAAACAACTGCACTGACAGGTAGAAGGTGCAGTGTGACAAGTGTGTTGCAATGTACTCTGAGAATTTAAGGGAGAAGGTATCTCTCTTTGCTGAATATTTTTTTTCCAGAACACAGTAATAAGGAGAAATCTGAGTGCTATTTAGATTTTATTTCTGCTTTTTCTCTACAAATGGAAAGTGTAAAGGTGAAGCAAAGTAAATGAGTAATCCACAAATTGAAAAGTATGGGACTGACTACATTCCTGCCTCCCAGTGTATATGGACAAATAAACATATTGTCACACTCACATCACATAGCTCTGTATCTATGAACAATTGTATTTTACTGGTTCTTGTCTCATCAGCTAAAGTAGAGCCCAACCCAGAGCAAGAGTGTTTCTGGGAATCCCCATGGTTTGGCTAACGTACATATTTCTAAATCCCTGTCAGTCATTTTATGCCGGTCATTTTTTTCATCTTCCGTTCTGCTTCCTCCCCTTGAGTCCTTCTCCAAATCACACCACTAATAAGTAGAAGAGCCAAGCCAAGACTCAAATTCAATTTTGTCTGACCCTGCATCTAATACCCTTAACCAGATTGGATTCTCATTAACTGCTCCCAAGAAAGAATGAATCTTGGTCAAATTAGTGTTTTTCTAACAGTAATGATCCAGAAGACATTGACCATGTTCTTATGAGTTTTTTAGGCCTTAGCTTGAATAGTCTACTGTTTAATAAGGAAAAGGAAGCAGAAGGCCAGTTTGTAACCAAATCCCCATTTCATCCACTCACCCTTGTATTTCATTTTATTTATTGATTTAGTGTGTTTCATTAAGTCTTTCTTATTTTTCTACTATTTAACATATTTATTGTACATCTATGAACCACACACTGATTGAAGCTTATAACACCATGGGAAGTGAGACAGCCTAGCCCCTCACATTTTTGGAACCTATGATAGAACAGAAAGCAATGCTTTCTAGAAAGCTCCCTTTCCCTAATCCATCCTCTGGATCCCCCGACTCATGTTGTCCCTCAGTTCCAAAATCATCAGTGACTTTACAAAGACAGTATAATTCTCCTACTTATCTTTCAAGGCCCCAGGTATGATCTTCTGCTAACTAGCTATCTCTAAGGCTAGCACAGAAATAATCATGACATTTTACATATGATGCAGTAGAAAGCCCACTAGATGAGCAAAGTAGATTTGAATCTCATCTCTGCCACTATTAACTCTGGAAACTTAAGTTAATTTCTTTAAGCCCCAGCTACCTCATGTGTTAAATCAGGAGAGGAAATAGACTTGGATTCAACAATTTCAAAAATTATTCTCTGAACAGGCAATATGAATTTAAATTCCACTAGGCATTTACTCTATTCCAATACGTATCTTATTTAAGCCTCACTTTAATCATGAGCAAAATTTACATGGATTTTTGTTTGAACACAGGTATCCTGACTTCATTTTTAAGACCTGAGCAGATGACTACAAAGAACTCTTTCAGCTCAAAAATTCAATCCCTGCTACCTTCGTGGTTTTATCTGTACTTCCCAAATACTCAGAGTCAACTCTTTGGCCAAAGAAGTCTTCTCACTATTTAGTAAACATGCATTCTTTTGCTTATGGTGCCCCTTTTTTCTCTCCTTTAAAAAATGTCTCTATGTTATTGAACAAGATAAACTTGTCTTTTATCCCTTCGTACACATAAGCAACTGCTCACATCTTTATTCACAGGATTTAAGATATTTCATATTTAAGCACAACATAGGTAGCATGTGTGAACGAACATTAACCAATGCATATCAAAATGCCTTAAGTGTTTCACATTGAGCAATATGTTCAAAGTTCCATTATGGGCAAACATAATAAAAGTCCAAGGGTCTTATCAGGGTGAATAGTAATCAGAGGATTTCTCAGATCAACCTGTGAAGGACAAACACATCCCAGGAATAAAAAATATCAGAGGATTTACACCTGTCCTCACTTCTGGCATCAGGAACCAGAATATCAGGGATATAAAAATTCTGAGTCATGCCAAATGCTTGGGACATTACCAAGGGGATTTCTCAGTTGACGCAAACACATATACTGAGACCTAACCATTCTTTTAACACATAATGATGAGCAATAAGACAAGAATCTTAAATTGACCAAGAAGAGCTCAATTTCATTGCATCCCATCTCTGTTTTTGTGGGACTCACATCTGAAAAGTTTCAGATTCCTAAGTGTATAGTGGAAAAATAGGAAAAAGAAGTGGTAGAAAGGAAGAGTTCTATCATGTTACCTTTTATGGCTGCTGTTTACATTTAGTGGGATCATGAATAGGTCTGCCTATAACAAATGCAGCATCTCAGTGAATCCACACAGGTTAGAAACCAGGAACCAGAGGTGGTACTAAGAGCTCTAAGGCTCCAAGGCTCTTCCTTCGACACTGAAACAGGAAGCCTAAAGATCTGCTATTTTGTCAATATCCTTTTCAAACACTGACTGCTCCATGAAGTGTGCCTTGATTACTCAACCTTAAACATCTCTGGTCATCTTGTCATTCCCTTCTTTAAATACTGCTTATTCCCCTGGCACATGACGCCTGTCTTGGCTTTAATCCTAAAGCTCTTGCTACTTTCATGCCTGGATTTTCAGGGGCTTAGTGACATCCAGACCCTTTGCCTCATGTGTTCCTCAAGACACTGGCTTCCCCTGTCTTGAGTCCATACATGCCCTGGCATGATCTTGCAGGATGCATGCCCACCTAAAAAACCAAATCACCTTGAAACCTGGAATATTTTCCACACTTGAACCTGTGAGATACTCACATGAATTCAGAATTAGTCTCTCCAGTTTCCTCCTTGCTTGTAAACACAGAATAGGATTCAGAATAGACAAGTTAACACTGCTCCTCAGACCTGGCATTCATAAGTTGAAGCTAGAACCTCACCAGTGCTTCAGAGGATGCACAGAACTCAGTTGCTTTGTCTTTTAAAAGCAGCTGGTATCGTTCTACCCATCAATCCTTAAAAGGCCCACGGAGAATCTCTTTTCTCTGTCACTGGATGTTTGCCTCAGCTCTGTGCCCATCAGCCAGACCATGCAGGAGCCCACGGTGTGATCTCCATGGCACCCTTGTGGATCATTTGAAGTCCCCCCATAAAAATAATCTCTTTTCTGTGATCAAAATCTCCCAACACTGTCATTCACCAAGGGTGAAATATTGTGTCTGTCTTCAAAACTCTCATTCAGATCACCGTAGCTAAATGCCAACTACATTAGTATAAAAACTCACTTGGACTAATATAAGACTTAAATCACCCAAATCAAAAGACTCTGCCCCATCCTAAGTCTGTGGCCCAAAGCCATACATTTTGGCCCACCAAAACTTGCCACAAGTATAATACTCCCCCCAATTTTACTCTTTGTTTTAATTTCTCAGTGACACTGATCAATGCAGAAAAAAAAAAAAAAAAACATATTGGAAGATTTTTAAGTTACTACCTGAAAGCTACAATCTCCCTCCTTCTGTTTGCCACTTAGCATCAGAAGGGCCATGCAGGACAATGCCACCCAGGGCAAGTGCTCCACGCAGGGAGGCAGGCTTCAAGGATGAAGGGCAGAATCAAGAAAGATAGGTATTCTTCCCAAATTTACAAATCAATGAGCCCCCTACATTCACTGGTGGGTAGTGAGTTACGAGGTAGAGAGGAGCGGGCAGATACACTTGGACATGGAAGAAAATGCCAGGAGTGGGGGCAAACCATTTCTCCCTTCACAATGTCCTGTTTATCCCCAGCAGCACCTAGCAAAAAATTCTCATTGAATGGACGTCCAATATATGTGTAGTTATTGGCATGAAACTGAATTAGAAAAAAGCCTGGATGCTTTTCCTGTTCTGTTTTATTGTCACCCTAACAGAAACCCTTTACGAATGTGAAAGAAGCAAAGCCTCCTGAAATGTACATTAATTCCTAAATCCCCCTAGTATACAGGGTTAGTTAAGGGATGAGATATTTTATTGACTCTAAGAGGTTTAATTAGAGAGTCCTTTAAAATTAAGTTCACAATCAGTCATTTCTCACTCTCTGGCTCAGGACATGTTTTCAACCAGCTGTTTTAACCCATTTTCCCCATGTGGACTAGTAGGAAATACCAAAAGAGCCTTTCGTCCTGGAAACATCACTGTACTGATTTTCCAGGTGGCTGTCCCAAGGCTTAGCCAAGACCAGGCTTCCCTCATATCTGCATAATTGCAGAATATTGAACTGGAAAGGATGACACAAATCATCTATAATAATGATCTCATTACTCGGTTTTAAAAATTGAAGTCCAGCTAAAGCAAGTGATATTTCCAGGTTCCCTCCACATCTGCAGTGGCAAAGCCCAGGCTACAACCTAGGCCATGGCGACCCTGGGGACAGGGGTCTCAAGGCTGTAATGCCTTCTTCACAGTTTTTGGACGAAAGGCCACCATTTTGGTGGCTCTGTTCTAATGGCTGCAATGTCATACGCTAGGAAAAATAGAAACATGAGCTAAAACAATCATGATTCCACCAAAATTGCCTTACATGTTTCTCTTAGGGCCAGGGATGGGGAGGTGCAGACATTCTTTGTCTAAAGCTGCTTGACCTCTATTTGATTGAAAGCAACATCTGGTCTCCAGGCTTCCAGCGGTGTTTCTCCTATTGAGAGGTAGCCAATTGCAGACAGATGTGACATTTCCTCAACACATTGTGTTGATATCACTGACATATACCTTATTTGAACAATGGGCAGCCAGGCTTCTCAACACCTTTAAACCCGAAGCAATCCCAGCCCAAGATGGCGGAGGAGCTATACTGTGCCTAGGCTTTCCACAGAGAGAGGCAGAGCATGTCCAGATCCCCTTTCTTTCTGCCCTATATCCTGTCACTTAAGCCTCAAACCACTCCTTTCATACAATAAATGTGAATTGCAGAGCTTAAGTCGTGAATAGTTATATGGCCTATGGAAAAAAAAATGAATACATCTTAAATTTCAGCCACCCAAAAAGCCCCCAGCTTTTCACAGCTGTCATGTGGTGACTTAATTCTTACTCCAGGACCCCAGCCTCTCCTTAATGCATTCTCTCCTACCTACTTCTCTGTACCCTAACTAACCTATACTTCATGAGGTATGCAAATATTATTACTTCCAACAAAAGCACAACTAGTTAGAAACAGAGACAGGATTTGAACCTAGATAAGTACCAGAACCCACCCAGGAATCACTGAGCTATTCTCCCATGGGTATGAACCGTAAGTCCTCAGATCATACGATTAGATTCAGTAGTTTAATTAATTGAAAAAATTTAGCTAAAGCAGAAAGTCATTAAAAAGAGAAATATATATCTTCATTTATTCTATGCATTTATTTTAAGCTAAAATGGTATTTTTTAGCAACCTGTTGTTTTCAAGTCTTTTAAAACCATTCACTGGCCTTATTGTGGTGATCATTTTGCAATATGTGCAAGTATCGAATCATTACACTGTGCACCTGAAACTAATATAATATTATGTCAAGTATATCTCAGTAAAAAAAAAAAAAGAAAAGAAAAGAAAAGAAATAGAACTTGAGTTAGTTCAGGTATGTCATGTTCTAAAGCAATTGATTAAATCATGTCAATGCTCACTATCATTCAGCCATTTTCTGATTTTTGCAGAAGTTGAAAATCCTCAGAAGTTTTTACAGAATACAATAAAAATTTATGATAAATGTTTTGCTGAAGATATTTTACTGGAAATATTTTGACTGCAGAGACATTTGCTAACTTTTAAAACTGATCCTGAGGGAACAATAAAAAGAACAGTATTAAAATTTTTGTAATTTTTTTGTAAAATGGAATTATTTAGGAATTTATGATAAATATATGTTATATTCAAGCTTTTTCTTATATATTTGTGCTCCATGGGAAAGAAATGCTTCAAATTTCAAATTAATAAAATATGTTCTTCAGTATAAACAAAATTTCAACTTAGCTTTCCCAAACCAAGTCACTTTTGATGGGCACTCATATTTTGTTGGTCCACATAATTATATAATAAGTTTTAATGGACATAAATAGATTTTTTGAAGAAATGCAACTGGCTCTTGGAAAACACAGAAATACACTTTGGGCCTTCAGTAGGCCACAGGTATCATTAAATATGTTTGCAGGAAGGAATGAAAAACATTAGTTAGACCAGTAGGTTGAGTAAATGGGTGGATCATTAGTTCCTGCTATAGCTTATGCTAATATACTATTATACTATTAGATATGCTAGTATGTGGTATATCTAAGTGGCACATAATATCTAAACTCTAATTCTAAATGAAAATTACTAAAACAAGGGCTCATATAAGTACCCTAACTATTGGTTTAGATAGAAAATATTACCTTAATTCACCACAGAAGTAGCTCAAAGGAATAACATAAGAGACTTAGGAACTGGCTAGTTATAAAAGAAGAGAAGAGGAGGCAAAAGAAATTCTGACTTTCCATGTCTGGTTGCCTAAGGGAATGAACTACAATGAGGTTGAGAACACGGGTTGGGCCTGCGACAGGATTGTCAGACTATATAGTGAGTGTTACTAATTTGAAGTTCGCAGAACATCTAAGAGTAAATATTTATAAGGGCATTGAGATTGAGTGTTGAATCTTGGGACTAAAGTCAAGGTTGCTGAGACTATAAATTTGGGTAAGCTCTCCAGGGAAAAGGGAAAAGAAAGGGGGGAACAGATTTTTGAAAGAACAGTAGAATAATTAAAAAGTGTCAAGAAGTATAAATTAGGGGTGCTGAGAAACACAATAAAGGGTTGTCCACAACTTAATTGTGTGACAGCTGGCTCTCCTTCAAGAGCTGAAGATACAAAATAAAGCCATTTTCTTTTAACAGTTCCAATGCCAGTAACTCTAGAAATATCCTTGTTCCTTCTTCTGTTGAGTCTTTTTTCCAATGTAACTCCAAGACAGTATTAAAAAGAGACAAGTGCCATGCATGACTATGGCAATACTTTCCAGTACCTCTGCAGGCTGATGACTTCCAGGCATGTTTATGCAGTGTTAGTGAAACCTACTAATTCAGCGCATTGGTCCACCCCTCTCTGGAAAAAGAGATGAATCTATATAGTTCAAGGATCACTGTCACAGTCCTGAAGTAGTGTTCACGTCACTCAGGGGCAAAAAAAAAAAAAAAAAAAAAATTCTCCCTTCCCTGCCAAGTTACACTCCACTTTCAAAGTTCCATCCTGCCCCGGGGCTCAGCGTTCCCACTGTTACTCTGTTTGAATCACATGTTCATATATACACATCATATTCTTAGCCATCGTATGTACCTAAAATGCTTCTCCTAACTTTCTCACCCCAACTCTAGAGCAAAGCAAGCCCCTTGCATTTCAGTCCCCGGACCAACTTCCATTTCTGTCTCAGAATGAGTGCTTTTTTTCAGACAAAACATCTAATCTCAGTTTTGCTATTTCTAGCTGCCTGTGCTTTTCTGGCTAGAGAAAAATAGATCTAATTCCTTAGTGGGAATATTTTGAACATGTTACCTTTCCCCTTAAAACATTATTGTGGTTTAGTTGCATGCATCAGAATTTTGAATATACAGAAAAAGCAGTGAAACAAATTCACATTTAACAGTAGAATTGTACACTCTTTTCTTCATAGATATTTTTCCAGCAGACCTCATAGCCATCTACTTAAATAGTCAGTTTAATCAAACCCTTTTTATTTTTACTTTGCACTTCTACTAAGTGAGAAGCCTAGCACTGAAGAAAAAAGTGATCCATGTTCTCCTGAGACTGGAGTTTTGGTAAGATTCAATGACCATCCATAAATTTACTGACAGTCAATCAATGCCCCTAAGATATCTGCTCAGGGTCACACTTACTGGTATCACCACTGAATCAGACATCATACTTCCAGATTTTAAGTTTCAGTGCCTTTTCTCCTTAGTTGTGTTATTTTTCTTGCTAAATAGTAACTTGAAGGATAAAAAATTACAGCTCTTATTTTAAAGTAATAATGTTCACTCACTTTGGAAAATTAGAAAGTGATTAAAAATAAATTAAAATCATCCACAGTCTCACTCCTTCTTGAAGTGGTTGCTACTAACATACGGTTACATTCACTTATATTCCACCCCCACCAACTTTATACATTTAGCCATTTTTGCTCAGACTTGTGATGTTGCTGTATAATTTGAATTCTTGGTATATATTTTATTGGAAACATTTCTCACCCTTTTAAAAAGTATCCAAATCACTTTCAGTGGCTACATGATATTTCTTCCCTATTGTAAGACACCCAGGGTATTTCAGTTTCTAATATTATATTATCTCCATAATGACCAACTTGAAGATAAATGTTCACTCAGGCTCAGCAACTTCCCAACTCATACTAGTTCCTTGACCTATATGTAAATCATCTTCTCCTTTGTCTATAAAATGGTAATAGTAATAAGCCTTCACTTTAAGGGTGGCTTAGAGTACTAAGGAGTTCACATTTGCAGGGTTCTCTGAATAGTACCTGTAATCTGTTAGGTGCTATAAAGTTTTGATGAAGAAGTGAATAAATGTGCAGCTCTTACTATTTTCACAGGTCAACCAAACATTGATGCAACAAAAACTTTATTCTCATCCCCGTACTGGGGGTTAGGAGGAATGAAAGAGGATAAACTATAAGAAGCTCATATCATATTTCATATATTTAGTCAAGTATTTAGTGATTCCAGACAGGGCACATAGAACCCAAACACAAAATATACGCATGAATTGATCTCTCCAGAAAAAATGCTCTTCCTTCTACAGATCAATAGTTAAATAAGTGTCTGTAAATGAGTCATTAGTGTCTATAACAAGAAAATAAAGTTTTACCCATTAGATCACTACAGAAAAATCTTTGTATATTATTAAAACATAACATTTTCACCAAGTATTTCATAAACATCTATAGTTATTACACATGTTTATAATGTACATTAAATATCTTCATTGACAAAAATATATATTTTTAAAATAGGCAAAAATAAAAACCTTTTAAAATCTAATTAAGAGTCAACTCAAATGTCATTTTGATGACTATTATTTCAGTGTATATAGACTGCTTTCCCATTTGTGTCAAATAAATATAGTTTCTATTTAATGCTACACATATTATTTTGTAACCAATATTTGTACATAACATGACGTAAGTATCTTTCCATATGGATAACTGTACAGCTATATTATTTTGTAAATTTCACTTTATGAGTATACCATAACTGACTTAAATGAAGCCCTGTTATTGCAGTTATAAACTTCTCGCTATTATAAACAAGATTGTAATAAACATCTTGAGATAAATATCTCTGTATACTTGTCCAATTCTTTCCCTTAGGCTAAATTCCTCAAAACAGAATTGCTGATTCATATATATATATATGAAGACTTTTGCCAAATTGCTGCCAAGAGTATAAACTTCCACCAGCAGAATGAGTCTCAACGTTGTCAACACTGAGAAGTTTCATTCTTGCAATTTCACCATAGTGATAAATAAATTGTAGTATACGTATATTCACATCTCTTCGATTACTAATAAAGTTTAAACTTTTTAAAAAAAATGTTATATAGAGAGTGTACAAATAAGGGGCTGAAAACTAAAGATACTCACAATGTGGTAGTTCTTAACATTATCTGGATCCTCATATGATGAAAACTGAGGATCTGATGAAAACCGTTGGGGTTGGCCGGGAAGCACACATACTCACAAATTGTTGCCTGCCATTTCCTGTGTCTTCCACAGTCTATCTGTGAACTTAACGATGACCACAAAGGTGCCTGCTTTAAATCAGTGCCCAATGAACAACCACAGATTCACCATGCTGCTACCCTGCTTCGCTGGAATGTGGCCAGTGAGTTTCTGTCTTCCAGTAGCAGGGCACAGACTTGGAACTAATTCTAACAGCAACTCCTCAAGCCGTGCTATATTTAAACAAAGTCTCAACACGAGAAAGGTAAGCAAACTGGAAAGCTCCAGCCTCAGTAATGGATGATTTGGGTAGATGAGCCATTTTTCTTCAAGGCATTGGGGCTGTGAGGTCTGAGAGGGGAGATGGGACACCCGCAAAGGAGTGCAGAGGGTGAGTCATTAATCCTCAGATAAGTCACATGCAGCTCCAAGAGCTATTAGGCCTTACGGATTTTATAAAGCTCATGGGGGGAAAAAATGAGTACAGGCAGTCTCCTCTGAGAAAATTTGCTGTAAAATAGCCAATCTCAAGGGGATAATTATTAAGTTTTCTTAGAGATTTTTCATTTGACAATAGGTTTTATTATAGGTCTCCTGTAAACAGTACCTAAGAGTATTTAAAAATAATTCCGTTTTAAAAAATGTGATTTACCACCCACTTATTGTGTAAAACATCTTGTCCTCCTGAGACTAAAGATGTTCTATGCCAATAAACTATTTTAATGCATCATCTGTGGCTCCTTGGGAGGCCACAGGGCTTGATAGATAGTGGGAGTAATCCACTGTGTTATTACAGAGGCTGTACTCAGAAGGATAATCAATAGTTCAGTGTCAACCTTAGGAGCAGATGGGAGCTTCACTAGTGGATTTTTTCTTGACTTCGACTTGAAAATATCGGTATTCCATGTTTCTTCCAGTGATCTGTATGATGGAATAGTTAGTAGAACATTCAGCTTTGCAGGTGACACAAATCTAGAGTGGCTGGCATTTTGCATTGGAAGATTAAGTGCCCTTGCATATTTGAAGAGTGTTCAGAAAAAAAGAGAATTGAAAATGAAAAGGATAAGTGAAGGAGAATTTCTCTGGGGAGAAATAACATGAGCCACCAACTGAAGACACACAAAGGAAAGAGGAACTGCCTGTCTTGAAAACAAGATAGCAACCAAAAGGCATAAAGAATCACATTTGAAGGTGTGATGACCTTGGACCAATAATTGTGCTTTAATTTTTTTTTAATTTATGTATTAACTCAATAATATTAATCAAGCACCTACTTTTGGCCAGTGCTTGTAATGCTGACGTATGTTAAACTGTAGGCACCATTATCCTATCTTTCCAGCAGATCATTTTTGATAATGGAATGCATTTTATGAGGGCCTAAAATCCAGGAGGTTTCTTCTCAGTTTTGGAGAAAGTGTGAAGATTCTGGAAGACCATCGAGAAAGAGATGCCAAAAAAACAGGGTCAAAAGTTAAGACTCAATTGAAAAGACAATCATCTACTGAAGGACAATTTGGTTGTCTTTAAATATAACTTTCGAATGTCTGCCTAATAGTCCACCATTTGCACTTATTACAAGTTATTTAATAATTTCCCAGATAAGGTAAGGGGGTTATTTACACAATCTAGATTGTTATAAATAGTAATGTGGAATCAGAGGATTGCAGAGCTTGTACAAGTCCAAAGGTCTTAACTCACCTTGCTGAACTACCCTCCGGAAGTCTGGATCATCTCACAGAGCCACAGGCAGTGTATAGATGTTGCATGTTGGTTTTTAAGTGGAGACTTTCACTCACCAAAGCCCTATCTACCTTCACTTAAACCTCAAGATGATGATAAAAAATGTAGTTATTCTTTTGCTTATTAATATCCACCTGGCTGGTGTTTCAAACTAAAGCTTCAGAAAACTCAGTCTAACTCCTTCTGACTTCCTGTCTCTCAGTGCCAACAACCATGTCAGCAATATATGCTTAAAATTCACCTGGTCATTTACACATTCTGCTTCCCTGCCATCATTATCAAACAAAAGTAAAATTCTGTGACATTTCCTCCAGAATATCTTTTGGTCCTGCTTTCTTTTCCATACCTGTTGTCATCTGTCACCAGCCTAACGGACAGCGTCCCTTCTCTCTGGCTAATACCATTGCAATAATGACCCAACAGATCTTTTTCTTTTTCAGTTTCTCCTACCCCGCTGCCATAGTAACCAGATTATGCTTGTCTGCACTAAAAGTCCTTCAGAGGATCCATACTGTGAAATAAAACCCAGACCTCTTAGTCTGGGATTCAATATCATTAAGTAACAAGTATGATTGGGCATTGTTGGCTTTGGAACTGGAAGAGCCCACTAGCCAAGGACTGCAGGAAGCCTCTGGAAGCTGGCAAAGACAAGAAAACTGATTCTCCCATCAAGCTCCACAAAGGAACACAGCTTTGCTCAGACCTTGATTTTAGCTGCCTGATACTCATTTTTTACTTCTGACCTCCAGAAATGTAAAATAATACATTTGTGTTGTTTTAAGCCATTAAGTATGTGATTATTTGTTATGGCACCAATAAGCAACTGCTATAGAATGCATCATAGTGTGGTGGAAAGAGTAAATACACTTGGATTTTTATCCCAGGTCTGCCACTAACAATGTGATGCTAAACATGTTTTGTTTTTAACTTTTTTATACCTTAATCTATGAAATGTGGAGGGAAATGCTTACCTCATGGGTTATTGAATGATTAAATTACAATTTTTTATATATTTAAGGCCTAAGATAGTGTGTCTGGCACATAATAGACACTCACTAAATCTTTAATAGTTATTCCCTCTATTCCTTTACTATGACCTTTAACACATTCATTCTTTAGTCATTGCTATATGGAAATTTGCCTTATTCTTGCCACTAGATTGTGGGTAATCAATGTCAATTTTTTTTTATTTTTACTTTTTCATGCCAGGTTCTAAGCACACAGTAAGCCAGGTGGAAGAAGAGAAGGAAGGAAGGAAGGAAGGAAGGAAAAAAGGGAAAACAAAGTTAAAGTTTAATATATTTATCAATTTGCATGCAGTGTTTTCTATTGTATCATTTTAAAACATTGTGCCAGTCCAAGTATAAAAGAAAAAAAAAGTTTCATAAAATTCTTCCCAGGAGAAGAAAAACAAAAGTAAATATGTTTTGTTGTGTTTTATAATTAAATTTTAGCTTTTTATGAATGCTCTACATCAATCAATGATACATTTTCAAATTGTAAATGGCTTATGATGATCAAAACAAACAGCAAAAATAGGCCACAAATTGATACAAATAATTTTCTCTCTAAGGTGTTGATTGAACAAAATGGAACCTCATTGAGATCCAATTAAGAAAAACTCCCCAGGAAGCCGTAAGTGACCCAATGGCTTTACAAAAATAGCTCACAGAGTGAAAGAAACTGCTGCTTTTGCTTTCATGTTTGCTCAAAGTACTGTTTCCAAAATCATCTCAAGAGTCAGTTGCATGTCAACATAAAGTTTTTCATATTGGTTAGAGGAAGAAAGGGGGAAAAATGAAAATAGGAAGGGAGACTAAGCCTTCATTTGCTCTGCTTTATCCCAAGACCTTACTGAGCACTTTCACATGCATCTCACTTAATTAAGAAAATTTGAAGTTCTCATTTGTGGACTCCGAAGTAATCCACTGGGTAGTGAGCGAGTGAAGGATCATAAGAGCATGCTGACAATGCATTGGTCTTGTGTCGCTCGAGTACAGACTTAAGCTCTGAGTTAAGGGAATTCAGCTCTTGTTGAATTAATGAAATATTTTTTATCCCAGAAGGATTTGTTTTTAAATTTTTCATTCTGGAATAAATCAAACTCAATTTCCTCAGGTGTAACCTTCCTGTTTAATTTCCAAGGAAACAAGTTAAAAAGTTAGTAGCTCCCATTTTTGAGAAGGAAACAGACCAGCCCTGATCAACCAGGGAACATGTTGCGGTTGGAAAGTGGCAGGTGAGGCTTCTCTCTCACCACCTGATTTTTCACTGCAAACGGACAACTTGTTTACCATCATCACCGACACCCATTAGGCATCTAATGGAACGGAGAGTCACGCAAAGAGAGTTCCAGACACAGTTCCCTGTATTCCTCACCTTCTTAAATGATGAAAAATTAGCTCTCTTTGACTCCAGGTTTTCAGAGAATTCTGCTGGTGCCTGGTTCAAAAAGTTTATTATCCTGAGAAAATTGTGTTCAATCACAATTCATAAAAACAGACTGTCAGGCTGCCAAAACCTGTCATTACGGGCTTTATTATAAGTATTTTTGTTATGGTTATTAAGCATTGCACCTGACCAAGAATTATTTTCTGGAATGTGAGTTTAAAACCACTAACTACAAAATGATTTTTTATCTTTCATTTCAAGTCTCTTCTATCTCTCAGCACAAAAATATGCAAATTTAATGCAATGACTAGAAATGGCTTTTCAAGAAGAAAAGTTACCAATCATCTCATGACTGTATAAAAGAGCCAAAGTGCAGATTCCAATTTTATTTATTCAGCTCTAATTGCTCACTACTAGCCACGTGTTGTATGGCATTTTATTTGGTACTTGTAAGAACCCTATTAAGTAATTACTATTAATGTCTCTCTAGGTGATGACATTAAGACTTAGGGAGGCTAAGAAACATAGCCAGATATACAGCTGGTCAGCATGAGTCATGACTGGAACCCAGTTCTGATTTAAATCCTTTGCTCTTCCCCCATCACTTAATGCTTTCTTACACCCCAAACACGCTCTTGTAAATAGCTGCAACCTCTTACCTCACCTCCACTTCAATGGTTCTCTGCTATGCTTTAAGCATCTGTTTTACCTGCAGGTGAAATATACTGGTTGTATGATTGGAACCCAAACTAACTGACTTAGAACTTATTTTAACAAAATAAGACAATACTTAGCTCCAAAACATTCATTGGGCAGATTAAGAATTTCAAAGCCAATTGGCCCAGTAATATGAAAATTATTAATTTGTGACTTCTCTTTATAGAGGCATGTGCTAATGATTTCCTTTTCTTGTTCAAGTCACTCCAAAAAAGAAACGAACTCCAAGTGAATGAAGAAGAAACCAACTAATGGAAAAGTGTGCTATCTGTTCATTTCCATAACATTTTATGTTGGGTAGTAAAACTACCAATTGTTTCTGTACTGAGGAGCAGGTGTCATAGTAGTTAGGAATATCATAGACTTTGGAAGTTCTTGCTTCAGCATTTATTAGCTGTGAGTGTTGTGCAAGTCACGTAATCTCACAGGACCTGAGTTTCCTCATCTCTAAAATGTTAATAATAACAGTGACAATGAATAGTTTATAATATTAAAACTCATATAATCATTCAGTGCATGAATAAAATATATATGTATGGGATTAACACAATAAAGGAGAAATGGTAAGCACTAAATAGTCACAAAAATTTATCTTATGGCTTTTTGTCTCTGGAAGGTGAATAGAAGATACTAAACTTGGGCTCCTATTCACTAAATTATGTAATCAGTTGCAGCATTGTTCCCTGATTCCTCCAAGCCATTTTAAGTCTTTCCAACAAGTTATTCCAACAAGAATGGTTCTTCAATGGAGAAATGTCTCCAACATTTGTTGTACTTCTAAGAAATGAATATTAGGGAGAAAGGACCACAACAGTTACATGTTTTCCTAGGGGTGAGCTTCAACTATTTTTATGAAATATATAAAATGAAAAAGCTTTCTGGGTTTTACTCCCCATAGAAAAAGACAAAAAGAAATTGCCATAGAAATGATTTTTCTGGCATTTCTATTATAATATGAGAAAATTATATCTGAGATTTTTTTATTACAAGATAGAAAATTCCATAGTAAACAGAAATTAAAAGGTGAAGGTTCCTTGGTTCTTATTACTGAGTCTCAGCTGCACAGTAGTAGCCACTGTGACAGATGGTATCTCATTTAGTTCTGTCAATAGTGCGCCCATTGTTTCAGCACCACAAGAAACAGAGAAGAAATTCCAACACTGCGGCACCCATTTTTGCCACATATGCCTTAGTACCGGTGAACAGACATCTAGGAGTAATGGGAAATGAGAAAGCTGGATTCAGGGCTTAGAAGGCCATCATTTCTGGGTTCTAACTCAGTACTTTTCCACCCTCAAAATAACATACTCTTACTGTTATGGCATGAAAAATTCTAGTTTAAGCAGCTTATTCCCAAAAGCAGAGGGTGTGTAAACCATGTGCACTGGACCCAAATGGGCTCACCCCAGCCCTAAAGAAAAAACAAAACAAAACAAAACCCATTCCTACAGTCAAAAGATGTCAGTCCAAGAATGGTTCTCCACATTTCCTATGGGAGTCCAGAGGAAGTTTCTTCACAAAACTCACATTAGTTTCTCTAAATCCAGGGAAACTTGGCATGTCATCTGATAGGGAGTGAAGGTAAGCTACCTACCACCACATATGCTAAATGCTTTAATTCCATGGTGGAATGAGTTTTATGTTAATGATTCTAGGAGCCCCTTTGCAGAGTTTTCCTGCTTCCTCTAAGACAGTCAATCACCGGGCCAGCAGAGAGCAAACACTTTGATGATGCCACAGATCAGCACACGAAGAAGTACATTTGGGAGTAAGAATGCCTACCAACAGACCAGGAAGAGAAGAGAGTGAACTTAACTTCATTTATAACGCATTACATCAGCACAAAAAGTATGGAATTAACCAAAATTCCTTGTGCTGTTTCTTTTAAAGTTCTCTAGAGCCCCACAGTCTGTTTTTTTATTCTTGAGATTTTACCTAATAATTTCATATCCAGCATGCACTAGATGGTAAAGAATGTATTTCAGATGGCCATTCTGGGAGTGAATCATATTGGCTAACTCTTTATTGACCTGAACTAGAGAAACCCTTCCATTTGGCCCCACAAAAACTATGCTTCTGGAAAATTAACAAACAGCAAAATTCAATCATAAAATTCCTAAAATGTTTTCATCTCTTCATTGCCAAGAAATTGTCATTTCTACATCATAATTCCAAAGTAAAGGAATGAGGAAAGAAGGAAGGAAGGAAGGGCAAATGTTTAAATGGTGGGTATAAAAATGTATTCAAATTTCAATCAAACAATGTATACTGTGCTCACTCAATATATATTTAACTTATACTTGAGTAAGTGGATGAAAGCTTCAGATTATTACCAGTAATATTAATAGCAGTAGTGCATGCATTAACCAGGCACTGGTCCAAGCATTTTATAAAAAATCAATTCATTTAATCTCAGAATCACCCTAGGGTCTTGGGTGCTATTTTTATTTCCATTTTACAAATAAAAAAACTGAGACACAGGATTTTAAGTAACTTGCCTAAGACCATGTAATGAATATGCAGCAGAGCCAGGATTTGGACCCAGGCAGCCTAGTGCCAGAGCCCACGCTCTAACCACCAAATTTTCTGAAAACCTCACTCCAATTCACTTAAACAATGAAGAAATGCATGGGAAGTTCAGAAGTAGACAGAATTAGTGATCAATATTTGTACTTCAAAAGGACTCAAGTTCTTATGATCTATCTGCCCCATCATATGTATCGTTGCTTCATCCTAAGCCAGGTTCCCTTTGTGAATACAGATTGCCTTTGTTACCATTTGGAAAAAGAGAAAAGGGAGGAAATTGGCCCTCAACATTGATTGGAATAGACCCTCCATTCTGGTCCAATTGGGCCATTTTATGAATCATACCCAACCCTAGACCAAAACAGCCACCAAGAGAGTGTCACACACTGAGAGACAGAGTCATTTGGAATAGAGTGATATTCGAGAGTCAATCAGATTGTCCACTCTAGTATTTTGGCATAGAAATGGCTGTAGGCTTACAGACACCAAGTTTTAAATTCTGTCTTCAGAATAATCATGTCATAGTGACTTCATAAATTTTATGAATAGAACATTTCTAGGTTAAACTACAGTTCTAGCATTCTCTGATCTTATGAATTCATTCTATTTTTGTTAATATTTCTTAGGAAAAATGTTCCCAGAGAAATAATTTTGTCACCAGAATTTTTCTAATAAAGCACAATTAAGCTTGCATCATTTGCTATACTGGTGACCTAGAAGGGAAACGCAATGAAATAAGGGGAAACATGTGGCCCTGACTTTGCTTTCTTTTGGTATCTTAGGAGCAGATATTTTCCATCATTCCCTATTATCTTCCCATTTCTGTCCACATGATAAATGCAGAAATGGATCTTGGGCATGTCTGATGTGTGGGCCTGCTAAGAGTTGCTACACCCAAGAAAGTGATCTCTGATTCAGTTGGTCTTATAGAGAACGCTCAGGAAGGTCCCCAGTTTGTTTAATTATTTATTTGTTTGTTTGTTCCCTTGTTTGTTTTACCATGAGCTGGAACCCAGGTAGGTTGAGTCCTCATATTATCAGCAAAGACATGAAAATACAACTGCATCCCAACAATGAAAAAGAGGCACTTCTCACCAATGAAAGAACTCCAACTTCATGCAGGTGGTATTAGAAGCTGCTGTATGTTTTTACAGAGACCTAGGGACCTGGGAAGACTTCATCTGAAAGCACATCTTACTGTCTCCTGCTTTTGTAATGATCTTCAGTTTCCATATCTTTTGCCATTAAGGAAACATTGTGTTCAATAACTGTGTCTATGGGCCTCTTACTATCAATCACACCACTGTCCCACAGAGACACTCATGCAGTTATACAGGAAATTGAACAAGAGAAGTTTGAAAGTCATTCATTTTCTGTAAAGTTTATATGTATTGAACCTAGAAAAGGCCAAAAAGTAATTTTTCTGAGGTGTCCTGTATGGTTCCACTAGCATCTGGGAACACCCTAAAATGATTGAAGTGATCCACTTATATTAAGTGCCCAATGGGTCGATGAGAATACTTCTGCCTTGTCAGTGAGAGTAATTCTCTACTGAGTTGGTTTTCTTTTAGGATCTGACTACTCAAAAGAGTAGTTCACAGACCAACAGCATCCACTGCAAGCCAGTGTCTGAAGTCCTACTCCAGAATTACTGATTCAGAATCTGAATTTTAACAAGATCAACAAGTGGTTTCTATGCACATTAACGTTTGGGTAGCTGTCACTGCTTTACAGGACTGCTCTCTTTGTCTCACAATTTACTTCCTCCCATTCCTTCATTAAATAGAAAAATCGTACTAGGTCAGCCATACATGGAGTCATTGCTTCAGAATATAATGCAGTAAATGATACAGACACACAAATGATATTCCCCCGTAAGTCCATGTGATACCTCCACCTCTACCTCTAAAACTCTAGATATTCTTAACTTCAGAGCCACTGATATAATTAGTATAAGAATAACCAACTATCAGGATTAAAGTCTAAAGTGTTCTTTTTAAAAACTATGTGAAACACAAGGCAATCAAACTAACTTAACTAAGTGAAACTGTGTAGGTTGAAGTAAAGCAATTTAAGGGGATATCACTGCCATTCTCCAACATGTGAAGGCTTATCACACAGAAAGACAAAAAACAGAAATACCATGAAAGACAAGACAAAGAACAAATACTATAGAAGACAAAAGCTGTCAAAACTGCAGATTCCAGGGACAGGGAGTAAAAATTCTGCAAGAAGACTAGCAAAAGTAATAGTGAGAAGAACCATTTCTGCTTCTGTCCTCAATTCTGGGACCCGTTAATTTTGGCAGTAGGAGAAACAGCACCATATCACTGACTCTACTTTCTAAAATAGAACCCCCATGTGTTTTTTCATCAATGGAAAATTAACTCAATGTTTAGTTGGCCATTCTACCATTTTAGCAGACCAGTTGCTTCCTAAGTAGTAGAGCATGGCATAACTCTTTGATGGTAGAGGTAATTTCCTCAACTCCCTATCATAATGGACCTTAATCCATGGGTGATAAGACCCATGTGGATGAGTATCTGTATTCCAATTATACCTTTGGAAACTGAAGAAATAACTACAGAAGGATTCTTTGACCCATTTGGCCCAATTGTGAAAAATACTTGAGCCAAAATTTTATTTATTGCTTGAGATCATAAGCTCCTGATTGACTGGTGGATGACAGAATTGCTTTGGGTCGTCAGAAATTCACATCAATTCAGAGAAAATGTCTATTAATCCCCCATTTCCTGAGTATTTTCCTTTTTCCAATATATTTCTCCTCCTATTTCCTTTCCCATAGTCACTCCTGTAAATGGATGAGTTAGGTGTGTATTTGAAAACAATAATACAAATTAACCAAACTCTCTGCTCTGCTTTATCTTTCTTTATAACACTCATCATTACCTGAAATTACATCATATGTTTGTTCGTTTATTTGATTATCTTTTATCTCCTATTTTCCTGAAAAATATAATATAACTGAATTTCTCATTATCACTGTATCCCCAGCACTTAGAACAGTTCCTGGCCCTTAACCCTTGTTAAATGGATGAACATTTCTGGAATGTGATTTAACAATAAATACAAAAAGCTTTAAAAATGTTTAAAGCCCATTGTTTAGAAATTTAAATTCTGGGAATCTATCCTTAGAAAATACTTAGATTTGGGTAAAATTTAGTATTTAAAGAACTGTTCATTTATAGCATAAAATTTGAAAAAGTGAAATAACCTAAATATACATTGGAGATCATTCATCCATTCATTCAACAAATACTTATGAGTGCTCACTAAGTCCAGGCACTATAGTTAATAAGACCAATATGAGTCCTCAAGGAACACAAAAAGGAAGATGTCAAGAGACAATTTTACTTGTTATTTTTTTTAATACAGCAAGTAACTGAATGTCAGCTTATAGATGCTCCACTAATAATAGAAATAATAATGAGGATACTTTACATTTGCATAACACTTCTAACTTTCCAAAGTAACTCTCCAGCTATTATATTTCTTAAAATGAGGTCATATTAAACCGCACTTGAACTTTATTATTAGATATCTTCTGAGAAGAGAGTTGAGAAATTGTTGGCCTTTTTACATTAATTATGGACATATAAGATGAATTAATCAAATTCTGCTTTATTTGCTATTACTGTCAATTGTGGGGGGGTGGGGAGCCACTCTCTGCAGGGTTTGGAGTAGGCTGCAGTGGAGAGCATTATGCAAAAACAAAAGTTCTTAAGATGATTGTAGTTTTAAATAAACCCTAAACTCATTGTCTTGATGAAGCATCATTAATAGTCTATAAGAATACTACCACTTTGCAGATTCAAGTTAACAAGCTGAGGTAACAAGCTTCATTTTCAGTGAAGCTTCAGGGCCCCTTGTTTGTATGGGTCCCATCCAAGGTTATGGAAGGGGACTTAACAAGATATTCAGTAGTCATATGCTTTTGTAAAATTGACCAAAAAAAATTTTACCTCAATCAGCTTAAATGGACATCTCCTTCCATCAAATTTACCCTCTTTTACATTTTTATTTTTGTCAGGTTGTGTTAAAGTAGCCACAGTCAGGCTACCTATAGGATATGCAGGGCCCCCAGCAAATATTTCAACAGATTTCTGTTGATATATACAATTTTAATTTTAAAAAATCTTAGAAAATGCATGGGTCTCTGTGAGATATAGTTAGAACAGTTAGAACAAGAGCTGGCGAGGACCAATGCACAGGCCTACACCCGCAGCTCAAGCCTAAGGGTTAACAAGGAATGATTAGTAGCTCAGAGCTGCAAACTCATTGTGTCAGATGTAATCAAGAGTCACCCCAAATCAGTGTGCTATCACTATTCTGGTGGCCCAACATAACACGATGGCACGAAAGAAATGCCATATTGGCAGTGAGTGCAAGCCACCCACCAGGCCACTCTACACCTGAGGTCTACAGATCACTGGGGCATCTGGTCAACCCCATACATGCAGTAGAGGGTCAGAAAGCATATAAAAAGTTGAAATGAGGATCAGAGGCCTTGCATGCCCAGGTCAGTGTTAGGGGGCTTCATCCAGATGGTGCTGCCAGTTCCAGCCAATCTCAGGAACCACAGCGAAACTTAGACAATTTTTTAGAAGGCACCCCAAAGCACATAACCTCCTAAGGTACAGCATCTAGATAGTGGACATGCTTCCTGGAGTTCAAGGATAATGCTAGCCACCGGCATTTTAAATATGAATTTCAGGGGATGTTGACTTACAAGATACATTTAGTTAGAGTTTTGTGAATTATATTTATTTGGTTTGCCATGGTTTCCATGTATAATTAAATTATTGCTAGCCATCCCAATGCAAGAATGGCTTTCAGGAATTCTCCTACCATCCAGCATTGTGTTATAAAGGCACAGGGCCAGAGGCCATGTCATAATGAAACACTTGCACCAGAAAAACATGGATAGTGGGTAGTGACAGGAAACAAAGTTATATGGTAGGGAGCCAGAAGCTAGTCTGTGGAGATATTTTTTTCAGTAACATCTCACATATGAAAGGAATATGAGAGAAGTTTTCCCAAATTTAGCAACTACAGTTATTTACATAAAATTACCAATAACAAGGTGTGAGACCAAAGAGCCTTCTAAACTATTAGTAGTAAACAAAGAAGAGAAAAAATTATCTTTTTCTTTTTCTATACAGAAAATATTACAAAGTCATTCCCACATAATGAAATGCCCAAAGAGTATACAACTCAAAATATATTAAAAAGTATTATAGTGTATATGTTAGTCAATCTACTAATAGGTCTATAATGTTTCTGGATTTTGAGATTTTTATGGCAGTCAACTTTTAAATTTGTAAATCACTGTGATTTCATTTCCCATTCTAAATAAATATTTACTTTTCTATGTAATTTTGTATTTAGTTTTTTTAAAGGCTGTCAAAACTTTATGGGGCTACATTTTGCATAATTCAAAATACCTGACCTGTCAATTGAAATTCATCACTGGCTATAAAAAAAGACATGTCAATTTATGAGTTCCTCTGCAATAGGAACTACAGTATTTACTCCCCAAAAGAAGCCATTCGCACTTAGAATCAAATAAATATATATTCTTATCAAATGAGACACTGACCAGATGTAAACACGCACACAAATAATCTCTTAACCTCTTCATTCTGACTGGTAGGAGATGGAATCATAGCGTGTCTGGCAAAGTTCCTGTTCCTGAAAATTCATTTAATTCCTAAGCAAGGTTGACATTAATTTCATCTTTGTTTTCCTACCAGCTCCTACTTTCATGGAATTCTCTTGGGAGATGTTCCTGAAGTATTGAGGACTACAGCGGCCAGCTGTGCAGGGCTGGGCTAAGGGCCAAAGTATAAATATGTGCAAGGTCAGCAGGTCAGCAGATCCTGGCAGGGTTCTGCTCAGGCTGCATCCTCTGAGGAGCAGTTCTCCACTTCATCGCTGGGCAACCTGACTCCCACAGCCAAGTAGGCTGTATATGACCCAAAACACGCCATGGTGGAATTTGAGCACTTGAGTTTAAGGTGGTCACTTTCAAAGCAGCAGATGGAAAAGAAGAGCAGGATACCAGTAGGGGTTATTAGAAAGCTGAAACACCTTAGAGCTAATCTTATATAATCTGATTTTAAAGCATTTTCTATGGGATAAGACAGGAGTAAATTAAGGTGCATCCTGTTACAGTCAATGTGAAAAGAATGAGTTGCAACCAGTAGCTTAGTCTAGATTTAGCTTCCACAGTTAACTGACTCTCTGAATTTGTGTTGGCCAGAGTAATTAATGTAAGCCATGCTAACAAAAACAAAATCTCAGTGGCTGAACAAATAGAAATTTATTTCTAACCTATACAAAGTGCAGTATGAATGCTTGTGTGACTCTCCTACAAATAGTGACTGGAAAACCCAGGCTTCTCTAATCATGGGACTCTGTCATCTTGTTGCCCTGGTGGCGTACACCTGGCAGGTGGGAGGGTTGCGAAAATGGACCTTCGGTATATGCCAGGACTGCGGATGGCATTTATCACTTCTGCCCCTGTTGCACTGGCCAGAACCCAAACATGGAGATCCACTTAGCTAGAGGAGAAACTGGGAAATATCACTTCACTATGTGCAAAAGTATGACAGGAAACAGATTTGGTGCCACTGGTGGTGTCAACATGAACCAGCTGACCCTTGAGTTTCAGTCTCAGTTCTCCACACACCAACAACCACATTGCATGCTGGGAAAGCTTTAGACACCCCCACTTACGGTTTACAATTATTTATTTGATTTTATGCTTAAATTAACATAGAAAAGTTTATCATGTGATTTGTATGATTCTTCTTATGTTTAAGTAAATCGACTAAAGATCTCTTTTCTCCTATTTGGTTTTAGGTTATTTGCTACATGGATGAAAGCTGGTAGAGGAAATACTCAAAATTCTGAAATGTTCTCTTTTTTATCAATCCACCCTCTCTTCACTGAGGCCTCCTGGTTAACTCACTTGGTACCCTCTGGCCCCTGTCGTATTTATTTCAGTCCAACCTCCTTTCTGCAGGAGCTTTGCAAGGCACTTGCAGTTAATTTGATAAACTAATTGAAACTGAGGACTTATGTTGGTTAATAACGGCTTCAGATATCATCACCTCCCTGTTCTTATTTGTATTTTAACCAGAATTTTTCAATGTTTTCATCAATGCTTTTTCACTTTGAGCACTCCTTCAATTATGCTTCAGTGAGGATCAGCCTCAAGAGATGTTGGCAGGACTGGTGTGTGGGTAAAATCTCCCTGTGAGCTGCATGTAGGCCCCTTACATGGCTGCATACTATAGCTCTTCCTGGAGATTCCCAGTGTGCAGGAGAATATTACTCGTCCTGGAAAATCCTGCAATAAAGATTTTAGTTTTCTTTGTTTATCCCAGTTTTCCCAAAATTCTTAAACCATGAAAGTTCTTTTTTTAATTGCTTTTTGGTTTTGGGTGTTATGGTTTATTTTTGTTTTTACACCACTTTTACACAGATCATGAAAAATCTTAATGGAGGAAATTTAAAGCCCAACAGAGGGCCATAAGGACAATAGTAAAGGCCAGGGATTTTCTCATGAGGCACCCTTACTCTGTTTGTGGGGCTAGCACTGGTTTCAGCTTCTCATTCTTCCCAAGGCCCAATCCCACATGTGTTTGTTGAGCTCCTAATTCCGTGTTTTATCAATCAAAATTTACATACTCCCAGTGATAGATTAAAAAAATAAATATGAAGTCAAACAATCAGTCCCCTCATGGGAATTCCAATCTCTCTTTTAAATTAAAGAAAATTCACAGTCAGCATCACTGTTTTCTTTAGTCCTTTCCACATTTAAAAAAAAATTAAATCATATTTTAAATTTTCCCACTTTGGGCTTTGTACTTAAAAGAGAAATGAAGAACTTTGTCCTCTCAGAGGGAAGAACTTTTAGAAAAAAAATAATAAACCAAATAAATCCAATAAGCCCCCTGCCAGCAGTCTCCCTTCTTGTCTAGATTTTACCCGCTGGGGGAAAAAAAAATAAACTTTCCACTTGACTCTCCCTTGCTGACAGTCTCTTCTAACTGCATCACAAATGGAACTTTAAAATAAATAAATGGATAAAACCAGCTGCTATGGGATGGGAAATGCAGAGACGTGAGTGGAGAGTTTTGAGAAAGAAAACTTCAGCATTAACTGATCTGAAAACATCTAAGTCAGTGTTTTTGACGTGGTCCTAAAATAAATGGAAAAATAAGGAAGGGCTTTTTTTTTTTTAGCCATGTGAGTGATGAACGCATCAAAATAAAACTTAAAACTTTGTTTAGATGATTCACCAAAACCAGACAGTGAAAAGAAATGTAGGATAAACCGGAACAACTCTCCCATTTCCCTTTCTTCCTAAAAACCTGTAAAAATTAACCACCAGGACTGCAAAAGACAGCACCAAACTGGTTGTGGGAGGTATTGAAATGACTGGAAAGTGTCGCCTGCGTCCTGATGAATGGTAGCTTCTCCCCTACAGGTACTTCTCATTGACTACACAGGAGGCCTCCAGCAAGATGAGGTTTGAGCACAATGCTGAGCGCCTGTCCCCATGCCTCTCCGTTGACTCAAAGTCTTCCTGTATGTCCCCCTCTCTGAAGCGACTATAAACACTTTGGTAACTAGGGGCAATTTTTAAACTACTTTATAATTCTCATAATGTTTGGAACACTGCTTTAGACTTCACAGAATTTCAATGGAGAGAAGGTACAGATCATGGGTCACAGGTCACAACTTCCGGGTCTTTGTTATATCTTATTAACCATGTAAACTTAGGCAAATTACAGCTTCTTTGAGCCTCATTTTCTTCATCAGTATAAGGTTAAAATAAAGCCTTTACTGTTGCCATCACAGAGTTGTCAAAAGAACCAGGGTGGAGACGTGGGCAGAGGGCAGGGGGCCTTAAGGACTTCGGGGCCCCCTCCTAATTTCAACTCTATCAGCTCCCCTTTTATCTATAGTATATATTGAAATTCCACATAAAATTGTGTTTAAATAAAGACATGTGGTGCTTAGAAATATATGAAAAATATTATTGTGTGAGAATGTTCTTGCTAAACTGAGAAGCAGTGTAAACTATTTTTACAGTATTTTATTGAGGTATAATTTGCATAAAGGAAACGTACACAGCTCAAATGCATATTCAAAGACCATATATATATATATATATATATATATATATATATATATATATATATGTATATATATTTCTTTCACTGAGGTAAAGATAATAAGCATTTCCCTCACCCCGAAAGTTCCTGCACTCCATTCAAACACACACACCTGCCCCAGGCAATCACTATTGGGATTTCCATCACCAAAGATGTCTTTTGTCTAGCCTAGAGCTTCCTATAAATGGAATCACATAGTAAGTACTCTTTTGTATCTGGCTTCTTTCTCTTAACATAATACCCATGAGACACATTAGGTTATTATATACAAAGATAATTTTTTTTTATTGCTGCATAGATTTCCATCATATGACTATACCACAATTTGCTTATCCATTCACATGTTGATAATCTGTGGAGCTGTTTCCAGTTTGGAGCTACTATGAACAAAGTTGTTATCAATATTTTCATTCAAGCCCCTTTGTGGTCATTTGTTTTCACTTCTCTTGGATAAATACTGATGAGTGGAATCACTAGGCTATAGTGTGTGTGCATGCTTAACTTTATAAGAAACTGACATTCAATTTCCCAGTTTATTGT
Organism: Pteronotus mesoamericanus; assembly: GCF_021234165.1. Taxonomy (NCBI): domain Eukaryota; kingdom Metazoa; phylum Chordata; class Mammalia; order Chiroptera; family Mormoopidae; genus Pteronotus; species Pteronotus mesoamericanus. The sequence goes on from NW_026555277.1 coordinate 7,406,462, forward strand.
AGCATTTTATATTCCTAACCAGTTTAGCAGGAGAGTTTCAATTGTTCATTAACATTTGGTGGTGTCACTATTTTTAATTTTAACCATTTTAATGGATGCGAAGTATCATACTGTGGTTTTAATCTGCACTTCCTTGATGTTAAACACCTTTCCATATACATACTCCCCATTCTAATACCCTTTCCTGAAGTGTCTGTTCAAGTTTTTGCCCATTTTTTTAAGTGGGTGATTTGTCTTTTTATCACTGGTTTGTAAGCATTTTTAATATAGACCAAATAAGAACACTGTGTTAGATATCTGTGCTTTAAATATTTTCTCCCTGTCTGTGGCTTTTTGCTTTTTAATAACCAAAAGTTTTTTATTTTTTAAATTTATTTTTCCATTACATTTTACATTCAATATTATTTTGTACTAGTTTCAGGTGGACAGCATAGTGATTAGACAGTCATATACTTCACAAAGTGGTAGTATCATTTTAAAAATCTTTGCATCTACAAGTTCTTTCAGATATTCTTTCTTCCATAAACTTTACAAATTTAGCTTTCCCCTTTCGGGCTATCCTGAAAAGTGTATACTTTCATTTGTTACTATCTTAAATAAGATGTTTGAGGTTGAGAAATGCCACTTGAATGACTTAAGACTTATAATCTTGCAATTAGATATCAATAAAGAGCATCTAAATCTAATCTCATTTTGTTTGTCTACCTAGCAAGTTTTAAAAGAATTTGAGGTAGAACACTTTTGGCTGTGAAAAGGGGCACCATGCATAATAATGCCAAGAGAAGAGGCATGAACCAGGACTGTTTCTGCAAACTCAGACATATAGTCACTCTAGATTCTGTTCTCTAAACTCCATGTTAAAAATCATCCTTAGATATTTTCCATTAATAGTGACTCAATTAACAACAGTCTACTTTTGTAGTTATGCCTATGTTTATGCAATGACTAAAACAGTTATTGAGGTGTCAAAAACATTTGGAGATGGAACATGTCAGGCTCTTCTCTCAGGTCAGGGACAAAGGGCATCAGACATGGTTTAAAAATCAAACTTGTAACTTCTTTATTCTTGAAGACAGACCATTGAGACTGAACAAAGAATTTTCAACCCTGGTGTTCCATGACTCCTTTGGGGAACTCTTCTAAAATGATATATTGTTACTGCTCTAGTTTGCATCACGATTTGGTTTAATTATTATTCGTAATTGGGAAATAATTAGATAAAATGATGATGTAAACCCCAGTGGAAAAAAAAGACATCTCTTAAGAACTCTAATGTTTTCCGTCAGTTGAAAGGAAGGGGATATGACTTACTGGAGGAAAAAACTAATTAGAAAAGCAGACACATCTTCTCCCTCTCCTCATATTTCAGGCATGCTGGCAAGTGCTCAAAAATGATCAGAGACTGGCCTATTTCTCAAGGACCCCAGGAGAGCATGATAATTTAAATCATCATCTCAGGAAAGCGCCTTGAGCACTTGTCTGTGCTGCTTTGTGATCTTCAGTCAGGGGAGAGTTTGGCTCTCCAGACTGGCATGGCCATGCAAAATATCGGCCGAAGGAAAGCTGAGGTCACACCCACACCTAAGTGAATCCAGACAAGTTAGGATGCCTGCCAAGAGAAACACATTTGAGCAAAGTGAGAAGACAGAAATGTTTAAAACAATGCTGTCCCCAGCAAAATGAAAACAAGGCTTTTATCCAGGGACACAAATCGGCTTTCAGAAAAGTTTGACAACACAAGGAGATGAGAGAGAAGTGATTAGATGCTCAGATGTGGACCCAGCAACATCAAAACCCTAAGTAAATCTCTCTAAAACCGTCCGTCTGGAATTAGGTCATTTTATTTTAAAAAGTTGAATTAACAATAACAGAAAAATCAGGAAATATCTCTAGAAAAAAACACTTAACGAAAAAAGCAAATTTTATAAAAATGATATCACAATGATGGGATACTATTTAAGTACCCTATTTTGAAAATGTAAATATTTATTAATAAATCACAATGAGGTCATTTGAAGATGACAAACAGAAAGGCTTGAAAATAAATAACTAGATTTGCAAGCATACTAAAAGACTCTCATACTTTCTCCCAATTTCAGTTAGACTGTTGGCCCCTTGTTAATCAAATAAAAAGTAAATCTGGCACTCCGAAACTCAATTCTTGGTTATAAACCAGAAAATTTGTTAATGATCTTAGACCAGCCTCTCTGTAGCAGAGAGCTATAACATCAACTCATCTAAGCACAAATATTAACCCCAAATTAATGAGTTCTAAGTGCAACCTGATCCTGATCCTGAATAGATGACCTTTCTTCTTCACTTTCTTCCCATCCCTTCACTTAAGTAAGCACTGACTCCCTGGACTGGTTCTAAGGTTAATAAAAACCCTTGGCTATGGGGCATTTGGAACTACACTTTTCAAGTTCTGCAAAAATGTTAACTGAATTACCACTAAATACAGGGCCCCTGTGCTCAGCAATACAACATATAAATTAATGAGTATTGTTGATAATATGAGCCATTGTGGGGAAAGGTATTTCTAAGGAGGTGTGATTTCAGTTAAGCTTTGGAGGATTCAATATGTGGTAAAGAAGAGAGAAAGAGGGATAGCACTCTTGGCAAAGGCACTTAGTTGTGCATGCAAGCAACACACACGAGAGAGTGAGAGAGGAGTCTGGTCAGAGCAGGGCACTAGTGTGATGGAGAATTGAGAGTGGAAATGCAAAGAAACCGTGGGATCCAGGCTGTGGAATGTCTTAGAAAGCACATAGTGCATATGCTTTCACTGAATGGTGATGAATCCTTTGAAAATCAAGTGATTGTCACATCACAATGAGCACAGGTCCTGTCTTACAAAAATGCCTTAGCAGAACACCCATTTCTGTTGGCGTTTTAAAGAAAAGATTAGAGTGTGCTGAGGGGGGGAAGAGACTGAAGCCATTGGAAGCTTTATATGAATGGTAAAGGATCAAATCAAAAGTACTGGACCCAATTCTTCAAATTCATTCAGGCTTATGGATCAGACCAGGGTCATTTTTAACAAGGTGAATAAATGTAAATCTGTGCCTCTACTTGACATGATCTAATTGACCTCTGCAGTGGTCAGTGTTTTGATTGATATAACTTTCAAATCCACAATCCATTTCTCTTTCCATCAGTAGGATGCTGGAAATAGGCTACTAAAAAAAAATAAAATGCTCTGATTGGTAGCATTTGCCAATTTCCATGGTGTAAATATTCCTACTATGGCTGATTTCAAGCTTCCAACATGAGGGATATCATTGAAACTAGAGTTAGAAACATATGTACAAAATCCGCTCTTGCAAAATCTACCCTAAAAGCCAATTCTAGCACATCATTGTACCAATTCCTACTTTTTTCCATCTTTGCAATGGATCTATTTTATACCCTATCTTCCTAGTTTCAGACCCCTTGAGCATCCTAATCAACTCACCTGTGTTTCTATGAGATGTTCTGAGTTTCTCCCTCTTTTCCCAGAAAATATCCCTAAATCTGGAATCAAGAAGGGCACATTGATCCAGTCACTCTCTCTTTACTGGTCACAAGGAGGATGGGAAATAAAAGATGAATCAATATAAACCCATCTTCTCCTTCTAAAGTAACAATTAAAAAGTCTTCCTTAGCCAAGAGTGGGTTAATATTATTAGGTCCAAAACAGTAAATAGTGTGTTGTCTTTTCCTTAAAACACTGAATGTAAAAAATTGACTCAAAAAACCTCTTTTTTAGAAATCCTTTTATTCATAAACTTCTATTTACAGTTTTGTTTATGCTATTCAGTATAGAATATTTGAAAACAAATAGTACAATATTTGGGTGGTTTTCCCCCTCTTCAATAACTCTTTTGTAAATGGTGTCATGAATTCTTTCAAAATCAAGAGCAAAAATATTTTAAGAGTGTTTTGTTCTTTCTTTGTTAAAATGTGGTGTAGTGTTTATTATCATAAGTTTAATTGCTATTGCACCACCTCAGACAATGTATTGTTTTCTACTTAGCTATTATTTGGCTTACTGTGCATTAATACCATTTAAGTTTATACAATAATAATCAGAAATTATTATAATAAATATTGAACCACATTTCAACAAAACATGACATACTTACGTGCAATTTTTTAATGTTTTCACTGACAAAGCAATCTTATGTCTCAGTGACACTTTAATTACCAAGAAATTACCCAAGAAAATATGTACTTATTTCTAATAATTGACAGTGACTCTATATGTAACACTTCTTTGTGTTAAAATAATTGTTAAAATTTGACCTTTTTTCCAAACATGTGGCTTAATTTACTGTCTTCTGTTTTTCAAAATAAAAAATTAATAAAAATACCATCATTAAAGTACATAAGTAATTCCAGTTCAATTGAGGAGTGTTTTAGTGACCTCAAGACAGGTTTTTACATTATTTTTATTGTATTTTTTCCATTACCATTTATCTCTCTTTTAACCTCCTTCACCTCCACCCAATGGCCAGTATTAATGAAATTATCTTGATAAACTGAGGGTAATTATTTTGATTTCTCAATTTACCCCAATGTACTATAACATTCTCTTTTCCAGAAAGGCTTTACCGTCATCCCAAAGCCTCATGGACATTGCAAAGACCATTCCCCAAGTGGCTATTCAAAAGATCAAAGCCTTTGCTTATATATGAACATTCATTAAAAGAAAAAGAAAAGGCTCCTCTCTCAAAAGCTAAAGCCACTCTTGGGAAAAAATCATTTGATCCCTTCTAGCTTTAAACTTTCAGTGCTTTATGGTTCTATAAAATATATTCATAACTTAGACACATTCTTTAAACAAAAGAAAAAATCCAATAGTTCAGATACGCCCATCTCTCTGCTTCCTTTTTTTTACCTGTCAGTTCGGTCTAGTGAGCTCCTTAACTCAGGAACCAAATATGCAGCTCCTTCCACAAACCTCTGCTTTTTCATTATTTTCCCACTGCTCCTGTCCTTCTATCCCTCCAGGCAACACACCTTCCAGATAACCTTCATCATCACACACTGTCCCTTTTGAAACTGACCAATGTGGGGAATTTTTTTTAATCAACAATAATATAAAACCATGACCCATGCAATAACATAGGATCAGTGTAGTCGAATAATCAATACAGATCTCCACAAAATAGAGAGGGACTGATATTTTTTAAGAACTTGGGCATTACAAGACACATTGATCCTCCTAAATATTTCTTTCCTCTTTGTAAAATCACCTTAAGCATCATTCTCCTACTGAAATTTTAGGAGAATGTGCAAAAGCCTAAAACCATAGTAATAACAGCCTGACATTCCTGCCATGTGACCTGTGAGAGGATTAGCATGGGAGGCTGCTTTGTGAACACTGGATACCTACAGATCTGGTAAAGCCACTTGAAGGGATGGTAGAAAGGAGCAGAGGACAAAGCAATGGATCCTCGGTCCCTTGGCTGTCATTCAACAAGAGCTCCTCTGAATTTATTTGCTGCACATACTGGGTTTTCTGGTTGGTTATAATTTGAAGACAGCCTTCATTTTCTCTGTTTATGGATTAGGAAATAGCATTTTTGTAAGTGCAACTGCTTTGTCCTGAGTCAAACAGCTGCTCAATGGCAGTGCCAGTTCCAAAGTATAGCCTAAGTGGCTCTCAGCCCAGTGCCCCTTTTCCTAGAAGATGTCCCCAACCTGGGACAGAAAAGTGCTCCAGTGTGTTGATTAAGTCTATAAACTGCTCTTTACAGTTATAACCACATTTTCTTAGGGAGATAAACCTGGCCAGGAAGAGATCTAAGGCAATGAGTATCACAAAACAAAAATATTGGCATTGAGTCAGGACTCAGCTGAATGTAATATGCTGGAGCAAGTCATATAGTACTTTCTCGCTTCATCCAGGCTCCACACACTTTGCCAGCCATGCCGTTGAGAGACTGCTCCTCCCCATATGTGATTTCTAGATACAGAGTAGGGCTTACTGGTGGTTACGTGGACACTCACTGCTAAAACCTTCAGCACACTCTTCATCATCGCAGAGGGTTTAACAAGGACGATAACCATGCCGTGTGTCTTCACTTTATGTTCTGGTCTGATTCTCGCCTGTGTACACTGGGTGGCTCCTTTTATCCTACCCCATTCACTGCAGAATTCATCTTCTTTTACCTCTTGCTGGTAGAGGATGTTTTTTCAATGCAATGGGAAGCCTGAAAGGCGAATGTTTTTGGAGTAATTTTTCCTGTGTTTGTTTTCCACTTGTCTCGATACATTTTAAGTTTGACAGCAAGAAAGAGCTTTCTGTTTTTCTGTGAGCTAGAGAGGGTCTCATCACTCAACAAATCCCGTGAGCTTTTACATCCCCAGTGCTGTGTCCTTCTCCTGACCTTAAACTTTCTCACTGCCTGGAAAGAAAGCTTTTCATGAGAACTCACAAAGCCCTACAAGCTGAGTCTGACAATGACATAAGCAATGAACAGGGAAGACTATCGTCAGAAGAAACTATAGCTTCCTCATCAAAAATCATGGGTTTAACATAAAACGCAAAAGTTTACTGCAAGCTAACAGACTTGCTCCCTTACCTCCAAAAGATTATAACTGCTTAGGGACACAGAGGAAGCGTGGCACTTAACAGAACTCAATGATTTTGCTTCTCCTTGCATTAGACAGCCCCTTCTCCCACTTCGGGCATGAAAGGATCCTCAGCCATTTCCAATCCAGCCTCAGGGAGAGCCTCTGAGGTACAGCAGAAACACCATACCCCACCTGCTACTGCTGGTTGGGATTCAACATAAAGACCCTAAGAGGATCATGAAAGGAAGGGCACAGGGACCAACACCAACCTGTCCTGAGCACCCAGTGGATGGCAAGCTGCTTCTAAGTTGCTGATGGAGTATAAGATTCGGTCTGTTGGTAACTCACCAACAGACCACAGGAAAGACACTTCACCCACCAAGCCCCATCTCCTGATTTTTAAAACAAGACCAAAAAACTGCACCTCCCTGCATGGAATTATTGTGACATTTAATAAAATGAGAAATGGCAAATCATTGACCCAGAGCTAGCCCAAGCTTGCTGTTCAGTAAATGTCACCAGTTAATATTAAGTGTCCTTTAATCCTCCTAACAATCCTGTGAAGCAAGTGGTATTCCCATTTCACAAATGAGCAAAATGAAGCACAGACTATAAAGGGGCTTGCACAAGACTGCCTAAGCTTTGCTGTTCGTGGCGCCTTATCTCCCTCGTAGGCAGCAGCTTCTAACGAGAATTTCGGACTCCCATGTTTTCTTGACACGTGACGAGAGAAGTGATATAGGTAGTTATGCCTAGATCAATCCTTGGGTTGTGGAGTCTAAGCCTACTCTTAGCAGGAGGGAACAGCTCAGCCCAAGCATCAAAGAGAAACTTAATCCTCATAGGGAAAGGATCAAGTCTTTCCCCAAACCACCTACAATGGGCTTTGCTACCCAAGGACTTGGTGGAGCAAATCCTCTCTTCTGCCTGTGAGATTCCAAAACCTCCCATAAAGGAAGTCATCAGGCTGTAATTGTTTCTCATTTAATTTTCCACTTAGTGTGCACAGAGTCAAGGTTCGAGCCAGGGGCTTCAAAGAACACTGAAGTTATTGTTCCAGATATTGAGGTTCAGGTATTTCAGTCAAGCAAGGATAGGCTGCAATGTGCAAGTCCCAAGTTCATTGTAAACAAAGAAAATCCATCAAATACAGAATCTCTCAGGAGAAATCCTTTTCAGGCTTTTATTACTGACTGCAAAGGATAAAAACCTTTCAGTTCACTGATGCCTTGGTGTCTCCATACACATTTGTTCAGGTGAAGGCTTATGTGTCCTCTGAAGCAAGGCCATTGAAATGGTGGTTGTTAAATATGTGTGTGGGTCTCCAAAGCCCTTCAGCATCCCCTGGCTTAGAGTCCAGACCCAGCACAATTCCAGAAAGAGGAAACGTTGTAAACTGTCACTCTTAGACATTTGAGCTCTTGGCTACCAGATGGATATGTTATCAACAACTTCTTCCATTTTAAAAAGCTGAGTAAGAAAGCCAGGGACTTGGCTTCTATCTCATAAACTCATCATGGAGCCTTGTGTTAATGGCCTTACCTGTCTGTGCCTCTCTTTATTCATCTGTAAAGTGGAAATAGTAACTGCCCTTCTTACCTCGCAGGGTTTGTATTTGTCAGGTCTGTCCAGAAAAAGTCCAGCCATTAATATAATAAAAATGGTTTGTGTGACATCAATGTAACCTGGCAGCCAAGGAGATTGGACTGGAATGCACATGCATGAATAATGTACTAGTGAGTAGGGGCAGTAGACACTGCTGACTGAGCCTGTGCACTGTGTGGCCGTTGCGTTCCAAATGACTGAGCTAGTAGAACAACGAATCTGCATTAAATTTTGTGTTAAGCTTAAACATTCCTCCCCAGAAGCTATTCGGATGATTCAGGAGGCTTCCCGGGACAATGCAATGAGTGCAGTGCAAATAAAAGTGTGGCACAACTGCTTCAAAGATGGTCAAGAATCTTTTGAAAGTGATCCACATTCTGGAAGGCCTGCAACAAGCAGGACACCTGAGAATGCTGAACATGTACGGGCTGCAATCAACAAAGATCAGCGACTGACAATACGAGAACTGGGAGCTGATCTGGGGATTCCAAAACTACTGTATCTGAGATTTTGACACAGGATCTTGGCATGAAACGTGCCATGGCAAAATTCCTTCCAAGGCTTCTGCTACTAGAGCAGAGGGAACATCGTGCTGCAGTTGCTAATGACTTGATTCAAACCGCTCCCAATGAACCAGATTTCCTCAAGAAGGTTATAATTTTGAAGGAGACTAAGGCATCATTGTCCTATGTACAATGTTTCTTGTATCTTGTATCATCTTCAAAAAATGTCTCTATTTTTCATATTACATGGATGGATATATTCTGGACAGACCATTTTATGCACACGTGTGTGCGCGCACACACACCCATGGAGAGAGAGACTTATTAAAAAATTGGCTCATGCAGTTGTGGAGGCTGGCAAGTGTAAAATCTGTGGGACCAGCTGGCAGTCTGGAAATTAAGGTAAGAGTTGATGTTACAGTCTTCAGGCCAGATTCCACAGGGAGCCAACTAGAAACTCAGGCAAGATTTCTCTGTTGCAGTATCGCAGCTGAATTACTTCTTCTTTAGGAAACCTAAATCGTTGTTCTTCAACTGATTGGACGAGGTCCACCAAGAACTCAGAATTTATTTATAAAAATTTGTACATTTATTCTTACATATTTAAGCTTCAGTCACCTTCAAAGTGCTCTCCATTTGATACAGTACACCTATCATTTTTTCCACAGCTCAAAATAGTTTTTGAACTCATGCTTCTTCCATATTTTGTTTCACCTCTTCCATGTTGGCAAGGCATTTCCCTTTGAGGACTCTTTTCATCCAGGAAAACAAACAAAATAAAAGGTCACTCTGGGTGGGTGAGATCGGGTGAATAGGGAGGATGGGGCCTGAGGGTCATGCCATTTTTGGTCAAAAACTGCTGAACACTCAGCATGGTGTAGGCAGGTGCGCTCATAAATCATCTATCATGAAATGGGGGCAAACCATTGAAGGAGCTTTCAAAAAATATTCAGTGAAGCCAAACACAACCTCTCACAACAATGACAGCTAATACACTGGTACAAATGAGCTCCTAGAACATTCACCTAGCGGGGGAAGCCTGTACTACAAGGGACCCACCCTCCAGAATATAATTCCAGTTTTTTGGGGGGTTCCCCCTCATAGAGTATCCTGCTTTACTTGAAGTTCAGCTTATTGTAAGTTAATCATATCCACAAATAGCTTCACAGCAACATCTAACCTAGTGTTTGACCAAACAATTGGGAATCCTAACATAGTCAAGTTGACACATAAAAGTAACTATCACGGGACTATTTTAAAGTTCACATTAGATGAGGTCATACATAGTAAAGAAATTTCAAAGGTATGAAGAGCTGCACAGATATTAGCGTTTTAATAACCACTGCGTTCCATGAGGCTTTGAGGGATGTGAATATGAATAAAACAAAAGGCCTGCCTTCAAATTGCTCAGCATCTAATTGAGATTCCAAGATTAAGTGCACGAGGTATAAAATGCTACTAGGACGCCCGTAGACATGCTGAAGGAACAGTGTGAAGACACAGGAGTTTGTGGGTCAGAGTGGTCGCTAAGGGCCAAAGTGTCTTAAGGGGACTCTTAAAAAGAAAAAAAGAAAAGGTATTTCTACAGAAAGGCCTTTCCAGTCACTCACTCTAACCTCATCCAAATTATGTCCCCTCTGTCACTCTCTCTCATAACACAACCCTTGTTTTGCTCTGTAACATATTGCAATATGCATTGAAGTCCTGAAGAACTAATTCAATTGTCAAATTAAAGGTCCCCTGGCTGGATTTGTCTGCTTGTTTCCTTATGATGTCATTCAACTTGTTCTCCTAGCTCCTGTATATCCTAGAAACTATATAGAAGGTAGGCCCAAAGGCTCGATTAGATTCAGGTAAACGTGTTTTCTGAGAATGATTGATAGGCAGTACTTCTCACTGCACCTTGCATCCTATGAGGAGGCACACACGTCAGCTTGCCCATCATTTGGGTGCCAAGATTAACTAACTGCATGATCAAACAATGACCGCCTCACTGTCTGTTACATATTGGTGCGTTTCTTCCTTTGTCTGAGCAGGATCTTATTCAAGCAAATTTTTGAAACCTATTTATAATTGAAATCCAAGTTAAATTTCTCTCCCTAGAACTTAATACTACATTAGTCACAAAGCTTAGTTTATTTGTAGAACTCCTTTATTCCTTTTCTTTTGGCAGAAGGGTAGGGGGTGATTGCATGGGAGAGGTCATCAATTGCCTTCATAGAAAACATTGCTGCACTTAAACTCAAGCCTTCATGAATTTTAAAATAAAAGCACCCCAACATATATTTTAAAAGACAGCATTTTGTACAAATCTTTGACTACAGCATTTTTCACTCAGCATTAATTACATATATCAACTCTTCATCCTTCCTGTAAACTTATAGTATTTATTAAGAAAAGACATAATTAATCTTCATGATTCATTGTTTCTCCTGCAAAGAACTAAAGCATATACAGGGTTGATTTTTTTTTTCCCTATTGGGGCTGTATTTTTGGGTTGAATCAGCACTGCTCAAGTCAGAGTGCCTCTGGGGGCGGGGAGAGTGGCGTGCGGGGTACGCAGTAAAGATGGGGCCTCTTTCTGAAGCATCAGTTTTTCCTTGATGATAAGTAATTCAAAACATCTGTATATACCAGTATGCACTCATATATAGTACAGAATAAAACAAAAATTTCACATGAATTTCAAGAAAACACGTAAGCCACCAGTCAGTGCCCTCTCTACTCCCAAACACCCACTCCTACAGCCCACAGAGGATCACTCTCCTCTGCTCTTTGAAGCCCTGGATTAACTGAAACATCTGGCTAACTTGCCAGCAAAATTTAACAAAAGCAAACTTCTGGAAAAGCTACCTAAGATCTCTAACAGCCAATCTCTCCAACCCCACCCTCCGACACATACAAGTAAGTATGGGAACTGGAGACTGGGTTTAGGGGACCCCACCCATAATTAATGAAACAACTCAGTAAATGTCACTTACCTGTTAGTGATTACAGGTTCAGTGTCTGTATCTTCCTCTCTCCTACACCTCATATTTTCCTTAACAAGTATTTATAAAGGGCTTATGGAGCACAGTTCACTCCACATCAACCTTATAAAATAGTCACTAATAGTATCACCGTGTTACAGGTGAAGAGAGTGAAGCACCAAGAAGTGACTTGCCCAACACAGCTAGGGGCCCTTAGAGCCAGGATTTTAAATCGGGTGGCCTGGCATTTTAACAATAGCACCTAGCCCAGGACTTTGCATTTAAGACCTCAAATAGTGTGTTTGATAATATAGCAAGAAAATTTTGAGCCATCTTTGTTCCCTCCTTCAACCTTATATTCAAGCAACCAACAAGTTGATCAATGCCTTACATAGTTCATTTACTTTCTTTAGACAAATAATAATATTACCATGAAAAGAGTTTTGATCTCATGGACCCCCTGAAAAGGCTGTGAAAATCTCCAGGGGGTCCCTGGCCCGCACTTTGTAAGCCACTACTTGTGATATTTCTTCTCTTTAGAATGTTCTTCCCCTTTAATTTCTTACTATCAAAACTTAACCATCAATGTTCAAAGTGTCACTTTTTTCTGACCTCCTTCCATCTCTAGTAAGGATTCCCACCTCTTTTGCAGTTCTCTAGAACTTTGTACCTTGACTTACATTTAAAATACTTAGTGATTTGGGCAATAATCATTGAGTGACTTCTATAAATGTGAACAGTGTCTACCCTCTCTCTAGTATCTTTTCCCTACCTACTCCCCCTACATTAAGATTTACCTCCAGCCTATCCTCCTCAAGCTGACAACCAAAGCAATCCAATAGTGGGAGAATTTCAGGTACACTGGTTTACTACAGGTAAGGAGATTATTCTGAGACTCAGAGAACCTTTCAAATTTCACCACATAAACCATTTGATTCTGCCATTACTTAAGATCTCTACTATACTTAAACCACACTAAAATAGTTCCAGTTTTCTTTAATAAGCAGAAAACCAAGAGCAATTCATAAGATAAATGTTTATAAGCATAAATTGAATGCTTTAGCCCTTGTCCAATACACCATGAATATTCAATTTGACAAATATGTAGTATAACAGTTGTTGAGGAGTTCGAATGCCAGATAAATGGGATGGCCCTCTAGTCCCATGTTTCCGTAATGCTAAGCTTCAAATGAACAGTATTTCTGTAAGGAGACCCAAGGCTGGCGCCTCTCTCTTTAGTAAAGACATGTGTCACTTTATGCATGAGACTGGACACTTCCGGAACTCAGTTTCTGGATCTCAGACTCCCCGCTGGACTCGAATCCCACTGAAGCCAAAAACCATGGCTTTTTCATCTCTGGTCACCACAGTTCGGGCACTGAGTAAGTGCTCCATAATTCTCTGTTGAACAAATGGCTCCATGGTGAAGAATTATGCTAGATAAGCCCCAAGGTCCTTCTCAGTCGGGAGAGTGTAGGGCACGGGGTCTGCATGTTGCACCAGTCATTATATATTTGATACAGACATGAATGAACAATAGAACAGTTATCACCTCAGATTCTACTATGAGAAAAACACAGCCCTGGGCACCATAATATCATAGTAACAACTAAGATATGATCCCTGCCCTGCAAGAACTCAAACTTGAACCCAGTATTAGATGTCAGGACATCCACAGAGCAGACAAAACACCGAAATTCATGATTCTTTATCGGACTTGGGACACCAAGATATTTGAAATTCCACCTCTGACTGGCAAAATCACTTTTACTTTTGCTCCTAACAGACACATAACTAAAGGCAAGGGCTAATGGGATGTCAAAGCAGTGTCATCACAGCCCCTTAATTGATTTAAAGGTGCTTGGGTAACCGTTCAAGGCAAAATGATGTTCTCGCTGATGGGAGATATAGAATGTACAATTTGCATCTCATCAGAAAAAAAAAAAAAACACACTCCTTGGTTTCCTCTACAAAGCACTAATGTTCTCAATACTGCTGACTGTGCTATTTTCAGAAATAGCCAGCATGCCCTCCGCACTGTTAGAGAGTCAGAGGAAATATTGCCTCCCCAGGTGTCAAATTTCCTTTCTGTAATGGAAGGATGTGTGGGACAGCATTTCAAACACAGTCACAGAGGAAAAAGGAGGCTGACAAGTAAGATGGATGAATGAGAGGAAAAACATGTGTTGAGAAGGAAGCTGTCAAGAGTAGATCCCGTTTGTGCATCAAAAGTGTCCTAATTAAAAATGCCCATGATAAGAGCCTTTGGGGAGGAAAGAAAAGAAGGAAGCTCGCATCTCTGCAATGCAAGAGATCTCAGCTGAAGGGTAGGACTCGGTGCTCCACTGAGCTGCAGCATTTGCATGGGTGGCTGTATTCTGGCAACCAGGATATTAACTGCATCTACAACTCAGCCCAGGAAATCTGCATCTTCATTAGGGATGCCTTTGCTTTTAACGAATATCACAAATTCAGTTGAAATATTGAAGGGGTGTCATTATCCAGTTCGGGGTGTCACTATCCAATTCGGGGCTCAGTTCTTCCAACTTCTCATCAGTAATGATTTCCTTTGGCCCATAATTTGAGTCCTGAGCCTTCTATGTTTACAGTGACATTAGTCAATTCCCAGAGGCACTAGGCCAAATTAAATAAAGGACTGCAGGGAAATTTATCTATAGAGCATGAATCTTTAATGAGCCTTCAACCCTATAACTCTTACAGTAGAGAGAGACTTACAGAAATGGATTCTAGTCACCCATGAAGGCTGGGTGGACTTGAACAGAAAAATGAGCATGCCTGATCCTCTTTCGCTTCATATGTAGCACAAGGGGGAGGGATTAGATAATCATTGAGACCCTTTCTACTCTGAACTTCAGACTCCATCATTCTTCTCAAATTTCCGCCTTCCTTCCTAAGAAGGGGTCAGGAGCCATTGTTAATATGTGCCGGGTTTTCTGTGAAAGCAACAGTGGTAGTTGAGAATATGGGCTCTCCTATTAGACTGCCCAGGTCCAATCTCATGTCAGTCACTTACTGGCTGTGTGACTTTGGGCAAGTTACCTGAGCTCTCTGTGTCTCAGTTTCATCCTTTGTTAAATGGGGATATTAATAATACCTGTATCTCAGACGTTGCTGACATTAAATAAAATAATCTATACAAAACACTTATTAAGGTACTTGCTACATAGTGAACATGCAACAAATGTTTGTTGATATGAAGTATATTAACCTCTAGTGGTCAGAGAAGATACTTTCTCTGCAGAACCTACTACATCTGTGATCAGAGGCAGACCTGTCAAAGTCCACTGATTTCTAGGGGTATGGAGATTTTTTTCTATAAAACAAGTAAACGTTTAGTTGCTGATATTAAAATTTCTTTTCTAGTATAAAAGGAGAACAGTAATACACCAGTTTGAATTCATAGCCTGTTATAAATTTTTTACTCTTTTATCAACTTATTGAAAATAGATGTATTTTAAAAAGGTACTTTATGGAAGAAAGAGAGAGAACACAAGGATAACTAAAGAATAGAGCAAGGGAAAGACAAGTGACAAAATAGAGCAGCTTCTGTTACTTTATTGCTTGGTTTCAATTCCACTTCTATGTCTATTTATGTCAGATTTCATTTGTATCTATATAAGTACCTTTGAAATGGCTCACAAGGAATGCAAATGTAGGCTCAACTTGGGGAGATTATATGGAGCCTATATACAT
This sequence comes from Pteronotus mesoamericanus, assembly GCF_021234165.1. Taxonomy (NCBI): domain Eukaryota; kingdom Metazoa; phylum Chordata; class Mammalia; order Chiroptera; family Mormoopidae; genus Pteronotus; species Pteronotus mesoamericanus. The sequence goes on from NW_026555277.1 coordinate 7,421,814, forward strand.
GAATAGGTTAGGCCTCAAATTTTGGTTTTATTAAGAAGATTCCAACCTAAATCTCAGAAAGAATATTTCCACAAGCAACCATGCTGGAAGTTTTTTACATATTCCAAGATATTCCTGGTGCTAAATACAACCAAGCCATTTAGTGTTCCTGAGGGTGTGACTCTAGTAGCAGCCTGCTATAAGCCTGGGGACATTGGACCAAAACCACAGTCTCAGGAGGACTTTAAAACTGACCAGAGTGCTATATCACACACAGATGTCTCCAAAATTTGGCATTATCAACCCACATCAGAGATTTTAGCCAAACTCAATCCAGAATGTATTCAACAGTACAGTGAGTTATATGGCCACTTGACCACTGCCTCCCCATTGAAAATAAAAATAAAATACACCTTACAGGCATAAAGCTCAGCAGAGAAAGGCCAAATAAAGATTATAACCTCATTAAATAAAAAATACATCCACATTAGTATTTTTCAGTTAGCAGGATTAACTCATCAGTCAGATTGAACTATACTATTAATTTCTATTTCACTGATACAAAAACATCATCACAACACCACCTAGATTTATACAGCAAGACAGATAAAAAGCATGGGAGGAAGGAAGAAGGGGGAGATGTAAGGAATAAGGGCAGGAGCCTAGTTCTAAGATTAAATCAAACTACAAGTAAGAAGACTAAGGAATAGCAGAGCCTAGTGACAGTCTGGGGGAGTTTTTGCGTGCCTTTGTATGTCAGATTCACTCTGATGTCATTTCTTGACTTTTCTGTTGTTTTATTGACAAAATCAGGTCAACCACACAGCCAATCAATTGTATGAAAATAAGCTCATGACCACTTTCAGGGATAAAAATAATACGTTCTGGAAAACAACAGTTTTAGTTATGCTGCATGACAATATTTTCAACAAAGCTATCATTCAGAAATAATTTGATGGTTGGCTTAGGTACCCTAATAATGACAACAATGGGGCTGAATAGTCCAATTACTACTTTTTATACTAAAAACAACATACAAAATCTGCTTCTTAAATGAGCCTAAGCATTCTTCAAGAATGTTCATTTTTAAGAATCCAAAAAAAGAAACAACCAATTATTTCCAAGAGAAGTTCACAGCTTTTCTTTCAGTTGATAGTAGACACAAGGACAAGAAACACTAAATGCAACTAATTTCAAAGGGATTGAGTTTATAAGTTCTATTAAATGACATGTATGAGTAATGACAAGAAGAGACTTACTTCCCCTCATGTTATCTGTTGAAGAGTAAATGAGAACCTGCACTGCTATAAATTGGCCATTTTTCATCAATGTTTAATCATTTAGAATAGGGAAAATGTACTTTTCCTTTCATTAATATTAAATGAACATAAATTTTCTATATCCTGGGGTATTGAAAAAGAAATCACTGGCATTGCTTGACCAGTTTTCATGAAACAGATATTTAAGACTTTTACTAGAATTTATCAGGTGCTTTATCTATACGGAAAGTGGAGGTATTTGTAAAAGAATAACTCTGAATGGGGGAAATAGCAGAGCCAAGCATCTCAGGTGTTTTCCCTTTTATAGATTCATACGGTACTCAAAAATAGACATCAAAATGCAATGACTACTAAAAACAAAATAGAGCTCAAGAAGTTTTTCAAGGAAATCCCTTCAAGCTTTCAAGGAATCCTGTTAAAAAGAGTAGAAATATGGAGGACTGCCAATGAAGAAATCAGAAAAAGGAAGCAAAATGAAATGGAAAAGAAAATGGGGATTATTAAAATAAAAGTCAACAATGACAAATTTAGAAAACAAGCAAAGATCCAACATACACATAATTGGTGTTTGGAATGATTAGAAAATCTGAAACAGAAATATTTTTTCCAAAGGTCTAAAAAGGGAAAAAAAAAAAATATATATATATATATATATATATATATATATATATATATATTCCTAAAATATAACAGGACCAACACCTATAGGTTAAAAGACCACATGATTATCCCAGGAGGAATGTTTCTGAAAGATCAATGCAGATTTGCCGTGATTAATCTTCCAGATTCTTGTGGGCATCATGTCAAGAACATCAAATCAACTATGAAAGTGAAAAAATTATCAGGCTGACTTCAGGTTTTCCAACAATCACTGTCAATGCTAAAAGGCAGTGGTAAGCTGTCTACAAAATTCTGAGAGAAACTGCAATCCAGTAATTTTATACTTAGCCAAGGTTTTAGTTTTATGAAACTAAAATGGCCAGAAATATACATTCTCATATGTTCCAAAATTCAGGCATGAGTCAGAAACATATATGTGCTAGGTTGGATTATGTGCTCCACAAACACATGCTGGCTCTCTATAAGACATAAATGAAAATTAATAAAATTATCTTAAAAAATAGGGCCCTATATTTTTTCAATGAGAAAACATAGTTTTTGATCCCTAAATGAGCTTTTTTAAAATACAAGTATAATAAAAGGCTTAGTGAGTGTGCAAAGAAAAATCATTGTAATGATTTATTCAGAAAACCAGGTTAAAGCAAGGCAGGAAGAAAGAAGGGAGAGATGGAAGTAAGGTCAGAAGCCTAGTTCTAAGATTAATGCAAACTAAAAATAAACAATCTAAGAAACAGCAAAACCTAATTAGAGCCTAGGGAAGATTTTGTGTGCCTTTGTATGTCAGTCATTCAAGGTAATTTACAAATTTTTTAAAATTTTTCTGTGATATATTTTCACTTTAAATGTATGTGTCTGTGTGTGTGTGTGTTTCCATCTTTGTGGGATTCATTTTGCCTCTACTAAGTCATTACTGCTGCAGTTTGATTAAACAAAATGATTGTCCTTGAACTCTTTCTGTATTTCAAGGCAGCAGAGCAGGAAGGAACATATGGCACCAGTGCCATGGCAGCACAAGTCTGGGCCTCCTCAAGAGTTATGTGGCCATGGTGGTGATTCGGTATCAACAATTTTGTGGCTCCTAATTCAGAGTCATGAATTCATGGCCTTATAATGCAAACCTATGGGTCAGCCAGGCAGTTTCTCTTGTGTTCAGAGCAGGCCAGCTTTTCAGCACACAGCATCTGTGTTTCTCTTCACACAACCACTGCACTCAGGAGAATTTGGACCAACTCAGCATGCAAGGACAATAGGACAGGCATTTGCTCTGTAAATAGCACACAGCATGATTATTAAAACAACTGACTTTGTATAAAAGGAAAGAAGAGCACTTGTGTGGGGGTGTGTCTATGTATGTGTGCTTTCCATGCACAAAAAAAGCAAACTTCTCATTTTATGATCATTACCAAGAACTTTTATCCAAGGCTTGATTATAGGAAGACTTTTTGCAGTTGCAAATGTGTGAATTTGAAAAATAAAATTTCATCTCAACATTACAGTATTGATGGAATTTCTTCTCAGCTGAAATCTGAAGTACCCACAGTTCTCAGAACTATAGTTCTGACATCTCTTTCTGGTTTGCTGAATTTATGTTTTTCTGGACAGCTTTGATGTAGTGATAGATTTTTATTATGTGAGCCTAGTCTATGTCTACATTATAACAAATTTGCAGTTGATTATCTCAGTTCCTTCAGAGCCAGTTTCCAGAGACAGTTTGCGTGACCTTGTGGAAGCAAGTGTAGGACAATGATTTTTCTTTGCAAACTCACTAAGCTTTTTATTATACTTGTATGGGGGGGAAAAAAGAGCTCATTTAGGGATTAAAAACTATGTTCTCTCATGAAAAAAATATGGGGCCCTACTTTAGATAATTCTATTAAACATATCAATGGCTTCTCTCTTTCTTGGACATGCTATACTCTATATCCCTTAAATCCTGATGGAATTAGAACTTATCTTTCATTATAACATAGATGTGTGACTTCGCAGAATGTATTTTGGTCTTAGAAATGGCCTCTTCTCATCAGCCTTGTTGTTTGACCTTTGTTGAATTTCATCATGTCAATAGACAATGGGTACCTTGCTATTGTGCAGAGGCAGGATTGCTAGTTAGGATGGCATAACCACAACCACGCTTCCCCTTCCTTGTCCTGTCACAGAGCCACTCAGCTCACTCTCCTACAGCAGGATGTTACTTTATAAGCAAATGTAGTGTTTTCCCACAGGCATGTTCTCATGGGCAAGAAAGCACAAAAGGAAGATGACACACCCTATTTTTGAGTAAGGAAGAGAGGGAGTGTCAATACTGACGTTACTCAAACACCATAAAGCATGAGAAAGGACAAATTGTTGAAAAGAGCAATCAGGAAACTCCAAATGTTGTCCTTCATCAGCTCAGACCTTGAACACTGAGGTTATCCCTGTTTCAAATCCCTCAGCAGTTCTCTCATCCCCAGGTAAGTGTCAAGGGCCTTAGCATGGTGCACAGGGCATCTGTAGGCTGAGCTCAACTCTGTTTCTTGCAACTGCCTCGGCCTTTTGTGAACCAAAGCTCACCTTGGGGACCCAAATGCACCAAGTGGTTTCCACTTCTAGGTCTTTGCCTGGGTTCTCCCATCTGTCTAGCATCCCCTTCCCTGCCTTTCCCTGGCTAACATCTAATCCTATAACACTTGTCCTCCTGGAAAACATCCTCTCCTCTTCATTTACATAATACCTTGCATATGGGTCTCTCAGTCTAGTTGGGTTAATTTATTATCATCATTTGTTTATTTGTGTATTTTCCTGAAGCACTGTGGCTTATCCTGAAGTCCTGTATAGCCTCTGGAATGTATGAGGAACTTTACAAGGATGGGTTAAATAAGTGAATTATTTGAAATGTTCATCTTTAAAGGGAAATACTGAAACATATAAAATAAATCTAATTATTTATTTGCCTTAAGCAAGTTACTTCTCCATCAAAGTCCTAATTTCCTCACCTTCACAATGAGCAAAATATCACCTACCTCACAGAATTGGCATGACAATTAAAGAAGAAAATGCCTACCAAGTTGCTTAACCAAGTTTCTAATATATAGTAATAATTAAATAAATGTTAGGTATTATTATTAATCAAATAACTAAAGTGAAGTCAATCCTAATCCTTTGACTTCTACTATCTATATCTTTTAAGGGTTAATTTTTCAGAATTATTGGTATTTGTTCTTAGGGAATTATTTTGGTCTCTTTTTGAGAGTTTTATGGTATTGTGTTGCTCTTTTATCTGAATTTGCTGATCCTGCCTTCAATTTTGCTCCTCTCTGTGTGAGAAGAAAGAGCCAGTAATTCAGGTGCCCAGTAATTCAGGGCTGGGTAACTCACACACATGTCGAGTCAGCAGGGACTCCAATTTAGAACCACATCAGCAGACATCATCCTCTGTAAATATTTCAAAAATTGATGGGCATGGCTGTTTCCACTATTCCAAATTACCATATGTGTCCATCACTCAAATCTGTTTCCATTCACAAATAAGCTTCATGATGTTCTTGAAAAAAAAAAAAAAGCAGTGAATCCAAATTTCTACATACATCAGTTTTAGTCATTTTCACTCCTATCAAAGTTGGCAAGAGAAGGGGAGGTTTACAAATTGGTGACAGGAGTGAATTCTGCATAATCCCATAGGGTAGCAAAGCCTTAACGCATGTTAAAAACTAAAGGTCAGATCTCCAAAAGTCAAAAGTTATTTTCCAAGGGCAGTAATCTTATTTTATTTCTTTTAAGACCACAAACATACTTATTTCCCTGAAGGTTTTGGAGGTTTGCTTGTACTGTAAGTAGAATTGGAAATGAAGTTAACTTTAGCACTCGGCTAATTGCGGACCACCCTGGTGCTTGAGTCAGGGCGGTCTCCTCTTTGTACCACAAATATGCCACGCTCATTTCCATCTTCTTGCTTTTACTCACATTTTCTTCATTCTCTATAATAACCTACTACTTTCTTGGTTCAAATCCTGGCTCCACTGTTCATTAGCTCTGAGATTTTGGAACATGTACTTCACTCTCCCTTAACCTCAATTTCCTCATCTATAAAATGGGGGTAAAAATAGTATCTATCTCAGAGAGTTGCTCTAATAATTAAGTTAGAAAATGATTTAATGATTTCATTTTTTCTCATTTTCTGGATTTACATGGCATATACTTCATGACAATTAGGTATTTGTTATTATTCTGTTGTTATTCTGCCTATCCTACCCACAAATAAATGCCCAGTTTACCCTGTATCTTTCCTAGATAGTTTTGCCCTTCACAGTTCTCTCATTTGTATGGATTTCACCCTTTATTTGATTATATATATTTGACACTCTCTATAACATGGTGCATGATTACATATACTATATACAGCACTTTGGATTAAACATCTTACATACAAGATAGACATGTACCATAGTGTGTTTATATATGTAAATATATATATATATATATTCTTAGCTCTTAGTATAGATATATAGATGTAGATGACATAGACATAGACATAGATATAATAATAGAGATACAGGTAGAAGTAGAGATGGAGACAGAGACAGAGACTGAGACCGAGACAGAGAAGATAGAGATAGACATAGACATGGTCATGGACATGGTCATGGACATGGACATGGACAGGGACAGGGACATGGACATATCACTCCTCATACTATGGTACATGCCAATAATCAGATCTTTTAGGCACAGAAGATGATTGTACATACTACCACCTTGCTGCTCCAGATGGGGGAGCCCACATGAGTAGTCTGGTCAATGAGTTACGTATAGAAGTAGATGACATATCACTTTTAGGTCACAGTGTTTATTGCTGGTAAGAGATCCTCTGGAGTTCTTTCCCTACCCCCAGTCATTGGTCCTAGAAGTATGTACTGAGTCAAGGTCTCTACCAGATTAGAGCTGAATAACTATAATGAGCAGAATTCCCTAATAGCTATGCTTTGTCTGTAGTTTAATAAGAAATAAATTTTGCCATAAGTTTCTGAGGCTGGGGCAGGTTTGTTTTGTTTTGTTTTGTTTTTTGTTACTGCAGGTATCCTGACTAATACTACATGTTGGTTTTGTCTTTTTGACTATAATATAAACTATATGAGGAGAAGGAGCGAAGTCTCAGCCTTCTTTTTACCCTATACACCAATCACAGTCCTGGGTACAAAGTATCTTGTACTCGATTGAACATCATCCAAATGCATTTCAAATGAAGAAACATAAATAAGAGTCTCCTCTAAAGATTCCAGTTCTTCACTGATATTCAGAATTAACAGACACATTTCTAAAAATACAAATTACCAGTTCCTTACTCAGAACTTCCTGAGATAAAGTGGAGGCCAAGAATACATTTTCAGGTCTACCATTAGCGCATAATTCAACAAAAGAAAGTGGACTGTTCTCTGAGTTACATGAACTGCTCTATTTTATCCATAGTTGTCATGCAATTTTTCTAGAACAGCCATGTTCTCTTCAGGCCAAACATAATTATTGTGTAGGTATCTGAATGGCACTAGAAATATCATTGGAAGAACAAGCAAATACCCATATTCTTGAGCAGATGTTCTTGTGACTAGTCAATTTTACAAAATGATCTCTTAAAGGCCATAAAACTGCTATTAGCCCTTATTTCCTGATAATAAGATTTTAGGTCGGGGCTCCTCTGTCACATGACCTACATCAGCCTTCTGTACAGCTGCTATTAAGCTCTGCCATAGCTGGGTTCTGGGATTTGCCATCAGTTACGCTTAGGGTCTGCCTAGAAAGAAATCTAAATATTGGCTTTAGAGTCCTAATCAAGTAGTTTTGAACACATTTAGTTTAATATATTTCCACTTTAACAATTGGAAAATGGATCTAGGGGCCTCAATTCTACTCTTTTTTCCTTATTAAGAATCACTCCTTTTGCAGCTGGGGATGTTCTGGGTCCCAGAGAGAAAAATCCAGGTGCGATTCTTCCTATAGAGAAAGGCACCTGGGAACCTGGGAGAATGAAGGGAAAAGTTGGTAGAAATTGTTCCAACTTTTCCCCTTGCCATTTGAGACCCAAAAACTAAGAGGAAGTAGGGGCTCCAAGGAAATTGGGGTGGCCCCCAAGATAGGTTTTAATTGTGTAACTTCACTGCCAGGTGTTTTCCTGAGGGACAGAGCCTCATGTGGGAAAGCCTGGGACGCATCCTTGGGAGCCTTTTAACCTTCTGTGTTGTCACTTTACCTGCATCAAGAGAAAATTCAAGGCAATGTAAATAATGTATATATTTCCTTTAAAAATCAGTGTAAATATTTCATAGACTCTATAGTAAATAATAAATACATTTGGGAAAAAATTATACGAATATTTGATTATTCACAGAGCAACTGTTAAGCCTGGAATTACATATGCATGTTCAAAGAAATCCAATACATCCTAAATTACATACAAGTGGTTCAAAAGTCACCCGAACATAGTCTTGGGTACAGTTTTTTAGATTGCAGGCTTTGCTTCTGAGCCAGGGGAGTGTTAAATCAAGATGTCACAGTCCATAACAGCCTGCTTGAGACTCATCTGAAATTTTGGTAACTCCCAAGGTCCTATGCCTTCTGATAATCCTTGGCATGCATCTTGAGGTAATAAAACACCCTCTGCCTGTGGCAGGAAGACAGGAAAACTATGTCTTGTAGATGTTGATTTTACTGCAAAGTCTCCAACCCAGCAATGGCGGCTCCCATATAAAGACTGAATTATAAACATCAAATGCATATTTAGACAGAACAGGTAAAATGTTCTCACCCCAACAGTGGGCCAAACCTTTCAGTAGGAAGCTTCAGCCAGATAAACTTTTTTTTCAGATTATTCACAAAATAATCAATCCATCCTGCCTGCAGACTCCTGGTCCTTAATCTGTGCCTTTCCCCATCTCTCTGCTCTCCTAGAATTATATAGAATCTAATCCCCACAACCCACCCAAATTCATCTATGTTTCCCTCCACTTGTATTATTTCCTGTCCTATATTCCTTTCGAGACATAGCCCCAGCATTGCTCCCCTGGGAAACTGTTCTCAGTGACCCCTACACATGCCTGCATTTCAGCGTCTGTCCCAGGAAATTAAAGTACTTGTTTATATTATTTATTCCCCCACTGCATCTCAGAATCTAGAAGACTGCTTGTTACATACTCAACTCCATAAATATTTGTAGGGAGGGAGGGAGGGAGGGAGGGAGGGAGGGAGAGAGGCACCCCTAGAGATTAGGGACACTATTTTTATTCATTGTCTCCTCACAGCCTGGTACAGTGCCTCACACAGAGCAGGTACTCAGTAAAAATATTCTGAGTAGCTAAATAGAGCTTATCAGGCAATGTGTCTGTATGGTGAAGGTATATGCAGTATGTGAAATAGAGAAAAAAACAAGGAGTATGGCAAACTAAGGCTTCAACTCTTCTCATTGAAACATTGCCCTAGGGGATATTAATAGGTATATGCTTTAATGAAGGTTGATGAGAGGAATTAGAAGTTTATTTTTTCAAAAATAAGTGCTATTCATAAGATTTAAAAAATGTTCCTGATTACACCCATATAGTACTTACATGGCAAATACCTCTAAGAAACTCAAAGCATAACAAAAGTTAGCACATTAAATTTTGCATCAGACTACTCCAGTGTGGCTGCTGGGGGCCATTTATTCCCCTCATTTTGCACTTGGAGGAAGCAAAGGCAAATTAAAGGAAAACGTGTAAGGCTTTTCCCAGAGGCACACAAAATTCACAAAGAGGCAGCAGTGAGCCCAGCTTCCTCTCCACAGCTCTGACAGCACATTGCCCAAAAGGCTTAGACTAGCAAGTCTGGCATGAGAAAGCTCCAGCTGTCTATAATCCACCAATAAACAAAAATCCATGGAGTTTAAACACCGTGGAAGGCTTGACAGTGAGAGGTATGCAAAAGAAAATAAGATATAGTCCTTCTCCTTGTGGAAGAATCTAACTGAGGACATAAGACAAACACCCAGGAAACTCTTAAATCCTAATGCATAGCACTAAATGGCAGGTGTAATTGAGTGGAAGAAACAGTGTTTCACTTAGGATTCTTTTATTGCATGCAACAGTGACTGGAGCAGAAAAGAAATGTAATGAAGGCATATGAAAAGCCGGAGGACAGGAAAGAAGATTGCATAAGCAGGAAGTTCCAAAGAGCTGCTTGCAAATTTAGCCCAGCCATCATTGCTGGAATGAAGGAACAATTGCCATCCATTTCTTTCTTTTTTTAAATTTCTTTTTAATATTATTGACTATATTCCCTCTGGCTGTGCTTTACATCCCTATGACTATTTTTTAACTGCCAATTTGTACTTCTTAATCCCTTCACCTTATTCACCCACCTTCCCAAACTTCTCTCTCCTGAAAACCTGTTTGGTCTCTGGATCTATGAGTCTGTTTCTGTTTTGTTGTTGTTGTTGTTGTTGTTGTTGTTCATTTATTTCGTCTCTTAGATTCTTCATATAAGTGAAATCACATGGTATTTGTCTTTCTCTGTCTGATATGTTCCACTAGGTTCATCCATGTTGTTGCAAATAGCCCAATTTCATTCTTTTTTTAAAAACTATATGGATGAACATTGCCAACTCTTTCTTTCTGTCTCTCCATGATTCCATTCCAAATTCAAAGTCCCAGTAGAGAGAATACAATTGGCCAAGTTTAGAACAATACTGCGATCTTGGCTGTGTTGGAGATGTAATAGGAAGGATCTGGTGGAGGAAGTCCCTAAGGACCTCTCAGCCTCTGACCTGGGAGAGCAGAGCCCTGTGATTTATTGTTCTTCTGTGACTCCACCCAGCAAGTCCTTTCCCAGGGGGACCCTGAGGCACTCTCTGAAGCGAAGGATGCAAAAGGGCTGCCAGAAGATGGCAAATGCTCTTTACCAACAATTCCTGTGAAAAGAACTCAACAGAGGGGAAAATCCCTGAACACAAATGGGAAGAATTATGGAGGAGGTGAGACTTGAGACTAGACTAGAGTGTTCACAGCACTCAATTAGATGGTGAGGGTATAAAAACAAGATGAAACCCACAACTCATGGACCAAGAGGTGAGGCTAGGAGGGGGTAGATATCATTAGCAAAGAATTTAAGTCCACTAGTGTTTAATAATAATAAATATAATTTTAAAAAAAACAAAAGTCTGTTTAGTTGCAGTCAAGAGAGCACACACCAGTGACGAAAGTCACCAAATTAGCAGAGGTCAAAATCAGGAGGTTTTAAGTTGTAGCAAAGATGTTGATAGTGGTTATGTTAAACTATCTTGATGGGCAGCGCATGGTGATTGGTAGATCTGCGCAGTGTGCAGGATTTTCAAACACATCCTGCTGTTTGTGGATTTAAAAAAGAGTTTTCAGTGATGTTCAGTAAAAACTGTCATAAAGGAGTCACTCAAGTTCATGGTTCTTTAACTGTCTTAGAGAGTTGTAATAAAGCAATGCATTCAATTTTGGTATTTCTTGGGCAAGAGGAAAATTTTCCTTTTAGTTGGCTACAGTTTAAATCACACAGTACAGTAATAATGCTTTATATGTGCAAATACCTTAATGTTTCTAAATTATTTCACAAATTTAAGTCAACTGAGTTTCTTAAAATCTCTATGTCATATCTACAACTTCTGTTTCTAGTCTCATTTTACAGAAAAGAATCAACCTCAGAGACATGAATGGTTTGCCCAAGATAACAGTCAGGTCAACCAAATGACTTTATGCATATCTCCTTTCAAGTTATGATTAATGAAGAGGCAACAAAATATTGCACCCAACTATGAACGTTAGAAACTTGTGTTCTCCTTAACATTCAGACTGAATCAAATCACCTAATAAATATTTATATGTTTTAAAGGATAATGAAGATATTTCCCTGATTAAAACAAAATAATAGTAACTACTATTTAATGGGAGAAAGAGTCATGGAGAGAATACTTCATCAGTTAACAAATATTTACTTGGTGTTTTATTTTGTGCAAAATCTCCTCCAAGACAATTGAGGGCCCACGATCATGGAGCTGGTAAAAGCCATCAGCGTTGGACCAGGTGGAGAAATGGCGAAAAAGCAAGGTTGGCCTGTGACCTGATGTTGGGAAACACCCTGTTTGGTTTGTAGCCTCTCCGACAGGCAAGAGGGTGCCGAGGCTGGAAATAACCAAGGAGGCCTTAGAAAAACAGGCCACTGAGGAGATAAAACCTGTCCCCATGGCAGGGGCACTGCCCCCCTCCCTCACAGGACACTGCTTGGCCCTGTGATGGTCAGTAGTCAATGATGGATAAGTTTTCTCATGAGGAGAGATGACCTAAGACAGACATCGGCCGGTATGGGCAGCAAGAGAAGGACTTGGGGCATACAGAGAAAGGGCAAAAAGACCCACACCCCTCAGCTCTGCTTGAACAGGGCTGGAGTCCTCATTCTATCTGAAAGAAGTCTCCTTATCCCTTGGTGGCTCTGCCCCACCTGCCTGGCTTGGGCTTGAAACAATACTAAAGGCAGTTACAGCCCTAAACTGGATCAGGCCCTTCCTGGGGACAATCAGGCCTAGGAGTAAGTTCCTCTAAGCACGCTTTTTTCTTCCCTCAAAAGCTATGATAACTGGCTCATACTGAGGAGATTTACATTATTCATAGACCCTGACCTGAGGCAGATCTCTGGTGTTCCTCCAATTGTCATCTATGATCTCTATCTGTTTTCTGTAAACATAGCCTTTTGACATTGACTGATGAGCTTTACATCATTACCCCTGCTCATATGGTTCTCAAGAAAGCCTTTGGACATGTGAGTTCGGGGCCTTCTCCACTAGAGGGAAGAGCTATGCCCCCTCTCCTGGCAAACAGAGAAGTATTTGTGACAACTCGTGTTTATTCTCCCCATCCGTGACAACCCCAGGATGGGCTCTGTGGGATTCAGAGCCCCACTCCTTCCCCAGCTGCCTCCAGACAGTAACCCTCAGATCCAGGAGCGCCCACGCCCCGTGCTCTGCCATGACATGTCACTTCCTGTGACAGATGGCGCCCAAACAGGGACAACCAGAGTTTTAGGAAAGGGGAATCCAAAGGATGTCATCCAAGGCAAAGCCAGAGACTAGGCCTGAGCAGATTATGAAACCAAAGCTTCATCCTGAAGAAGGAGGAAAGGCAGGGAGAAACTAGATAGTAACCAGACAGGAGCCAGAGGTCCCAGGCACAATGGCAGGGAGAAGATGTGGAGGATGAGGACTCTCACTGAAGCTTCCTGTGAAGTAGCACCTGCCACTGGAGCGGGCACCCAGGTCTATGTGAAAGAAAGACATAAGGGAGCCCAAGTATAATCTCTTTTAAGGGGCTCCTGATCAAGCTCGAAGGAGAAAACACAAACATTCAAAGACATAGTTAACAGCATGGGACAGGAAACCAATACAAAACAAAAGAAGTTAATATGAGACAGGAGTTCAGGAGACAGCAGTTCACTTTAGGCCAGGGCAGCAGCCATGGAGAATTTCAGCAAGGGATCACAGACCCAGAGAAACGTGCTTGTGAGCTGTGTGTCTTGCCAATTTGCTTTGAAATGTAATGGAGGCTCGTATTTTGCTTCTCAGTTTATCACTCTTGGGGAGTATAACCCTTGAACCCTTTATTTATTTTTTATCTTCCTACACTGGATGATTTCTCTGAAATCCAGCCAAAGTATCAGATCAGTATGCCTTTGTTTTCTCTAATTTCAACAGACTTTTACTGGGTGTCTCTGCTCCGTTTTTGGCACTAGACAAAGTACTGGACCGAAGCATTCTAACACTAGGGGGAAGATCATGAGAGGAGAGAGGGGTGGGAGGGAAAAGCAAGAAGTAAAAATCGGATGAGGTGTTTCACCTTGAGGGTAAACCTTGGGGTGGGGAGGAAGTGATGGAAGTGCTTGGACTGGATTCAATGGTTCCCACGGGGGAGGAGTCCAGCATTTTGTGTTTCTGGCCACACACTATGGAAAACATTAGCGTCCTTGAGAAAACAACATACAGACACAAAACCAAATGGGTGAGGTGGGTATCCAGACAGTTTTCTGTGGCTTCCAGGGACTTAGAATCCTCAGAAAGCCCAGTTGGGGAAGGGTACTATGAGGACTGATGGGCCAACATGGGATTACTGAGACCATGTGTAAGCCATGACATGGATGGTGGTCTTCAGCATCATGGGCCAATGAGGTGCCCCCAAACCAGGTGAGTCCAGCTACACTCAGCAGACACTAGAACAGGATACCAGTGACCAGAGGGAATGAAGGCCCTTTTGGAGGAATCCAGCCAGGACCCAGCACCTCTGTGCCTCTCATAGCCCACACACTAGGTGCCACTGGGAAGGAGGCAGGAGAAGATCCCCTAAAGGGAAGAAAGATGGCCTTCATTGGGAGTCTGAACTTTCAAATAACTATTTGAAAGAAACAATTAAGAATGCCGTATTGAGTGATCTTTTATTAATGAGACCAAGTTCCCCATTCCACAGTCAACAAAACTGAGGACGAGACTTACTATGAAAAATAAAGTTACTTTTTTATATATATACACAGTTGAAGCCCACATGTAGATAGCCAAAGTTATAGTGACAGCGTAACTGGAGACAGCCTGTACTACCTTCATAAACAAATTTATAAACACAGATAACAACATGATGGTTACCAGAGGGGAAGGGGTTGGGAGGAGGATGAGGAGGATAAAAGGGGTCAAACACATGGTGATGGAAGGATAGTCGCCTTTGGGCAGTGAACACACAATCAATAGACAGAGGATGTATTATAGAATTGTACACTTAAAACATATAATGTTATTGAACCAATGTCATGCCAATAAATTTAATGAAAAATAAAATTGTCTATTTCATTGTCTACATAATCTTTATTTTCACTTAGAAAATAAAGTGTATTATCCAGAGACTGTTATCTTTTCAGAAATTGTTAATTTTTCTAAGAAAAGAATCATCATGCTCTTCCTAAATAAAACATTGTTAAATATGTAGAAAATACAATGTAGGCTTCTAACAGTAAGTGAAACTTCAAAAGCTTACTCCCACTTGCTGTGGTGAAAAGAAATTTTTACTTTGGCCTCCTTTCAAATAAAAAGAGAGTCTGCTATGCTACATACACACTAGTTCCAACTTACAAAGAGGCAGCAAGTGCCCAATATAAATATTATAGCCAAAGAAAACCTAAGAGAAAAATTCCGTAGGTTCAAAAAATAAAATGCCCATAAAGGCTAGAAGGGCAGAGTAGGTCTTAAAATGACAATTCTGGGTACAAAGAAGCATATTTGAGGGTCCCATTCCATTACTAGACAAAGACTACACCATTTCTGCTTCTCATTCCTCAAATTTTTCCCAAGTCCTAGAGAAGTCTGGCTTTTTTTCTAACCTGAGAATAAGTCTGCATTACCATATGGCACAACTCAAGAGATGGAGCAAAAATTAAATAACCTATTTACCTTAGGTCAGTATCAAAACTTGAAATTACCATTGCAAAATATAGCTAACATGATAAAAGGTCATTTCCCCTTATAATGGGAAAATACAAAATAAAGTAAAGCAGAGGGATTGTTTCACAGTTCAAAAATCAAGGAGCAAATAATTTTGATGATAATAGGTAATTCTGATGAGGTTTCAGTGACATTCGGACGCTCACTGCTGGTGAGCATATGGTGGGTAATATCTAACCAGAGCCATAAATACGTCCTCACTCACTAAACAACAAAAGCAGAAATTCCGAAGAAGCAAACAGCTATATGTACAAAGATATTTACTGCAGTCTTATTTACTTGCAGAGTTTTTTTAAAAACTCAAAAACTGCAAGAACTAAATGTCCAAAATAGGTTGACTCTATATTTAAACATAGTATTTTGCTTCCTTGAAGTTATGTACAATACAAACATCTGAAAACATGGGACTACTTTCATTATACAATGCTAAATGGAGTGATAGGATATCAATTGATACCCACCCTCTGCCACAAATATGTTGAAAATATTCACTCACAATATGAAAATAATGGTTTTATTCCAGTAGTGGGGTTCAATGTTTTCTTATTTAAAAACTCCTTAACTTTATTTTTGTGGTCTTAGTAAACAAATTATTCTGTCTCTTCAAATGTATCTTTTTTAAGGAAGTCTCTTCAAGAGGCAATGGAGCTGCCTCTGATACAAATTCATATGGCAAAACTACAATGCATTTAGATTTCTCTTTCAATGTAGACAATGTAGAGATTAAAAATAAAGGGACATAAAAGGCCGAGCTGAGGAACAGTGGCTAGGAGTTGCCTGTCTCACCACCATCAATTCTTCAACAAGGTGAATGACACAGGTAATCCAGGTGAGGAAATTTATTAAATTTTGTTTCAGTTTTTCCTGTCTGAAGGTTTCTCTCTCCTAACTATGGAAGGTGAGAGATTAAAATAGAAATAAAACCCTCCTTTTCGTTACTGCTCTGCAGAGCTGTCAAATCTGAGCAGAAAAGAAAACAATAGCTTTGACAAGACTTAACAACCAAATAAGATTCTTATACGTAAGAAATAATTGCCCCCATCAGAAATTCCCATAGGAGTGTTCAAGATCAAAGCTCATAGTGACTTATGGGTAGTCCAAATATTGGACAGAGCCCAGCGTCTGAAGGTTAAAGTGCTTTCTGAGGAGAGAATGGAAACCAAATTCAAAGCAGTAGCTATGGATCGTAAGTTGAATTTAGTGTTCAAAAAGGTGCCTGGTAGTTGGGATTTCTACTTCTTTAAATAGCATGGTAGAGCGGAAAAGGCACTAAATCAGCAGGGTGAGAAGATTGGGTACCAATCATGACTCCCACTAACTACTTGATGCCCTTAGAGAAAGTAAATCACAGTTTTGCTATTTTTGATGTTTATTTTTTAATCTGAAAATTGAAGAAATTCTGTTAGATCACTCAGGTCTGCTTCTAGAACAGAGCCATCTTGGTGGGGCTGCCTAGGAGCCTGGTATTTGGCATTTTGGGGATTTGTAGATCATGTCAAGAAGCATGTTGTTCACTGAATGAATATTTCATGGAGATGGAGTCTCCATTGCCAGTGCTCTCCAGCCACGAACCACCAGAAATACACTTACATTCCACAAGCCAGGTCAAATTGGCCCTTGGCAATGAGAGAGAACCACACTCTGAAGAATGAATGGACTGGTGTCTCAGTAAAAGAGTTTTAGGATGAGCTTGTATGAAGACTGGAGATTATGCATAATTTTAAGAAAGGCTCAAGGAAGCATGGTATTGTATTGAATTGGGTGCTCTCAGAAAGCAGGGGCAATTCTATCATTAAGCATCTTAGTAATTTTTTTTCCACTGGACAGGAGAAACAGGGTTGTATTACAGCTATAACACTGTAAAGAAGCAGAAGTCATTCATGTGGGCCCAGAAAGGGGACTGTTTGGCCATTTTTGTTTGGACAGTGTTCTTGTTTTCAACTCTGTGCAGACATGTTTACAGAGTGGTTTTGTTTTTGTCTTGCCCCATCCATGATCAGAGAGTGGCATTGTCTGACACTGATATTCTGTGAAATTGTTTACGTCTCACAGAACTCTATGGTCCAGCTGTTAGAGCCAGACAGCTCTGCGCTGACAGCAGTCAGGGGCTGCACTTTCCTTTCTCATCATGAGGAAAATAATTAACTCCAGGGATAAGTAATTAGCTCAGAGGCCAGAAAAGGAGGCCCCAGGCTGGAAGCTATTGAAAGGTAGAGAGTCAATCCATAAAGCTCAAGCTCTAGGAAAATGAGCCAGACAACAGTAAAAGGTATTGACTTTGAGCGGGGGAGGAAGGGGGAGACAAAGACTGACGAGCAGGTGACACAAGATAGCTGTGGAACGAACTCCTGGAATGTGGAGCTTCTACCAGGCTGCTCCACTTATGCACAGACCTGGAACTTTCATTGCTAGGGCAGATCTTTGAAGAGATTAAGCTAGGCCAGACACAATAATATCTCAAGTATTACCCAGCTCTATGCTGTTACGAAACCTTGTTCCAAATGGTTTCTTATTTTAAACACAAAACTCATTTGTATTTGAACAATTATTGGTCTATTTTAATAGCTTATGAAAAATTGAATTAAGTGAGGAGATGATGTGAATGAACTGTTTAACCTCTCAGTAATCTATACATGGTCAGGGGATTACTGTTTACCGTTTGAAAGTATAGAAAAAATATTTAGGGGGAAATCAATTTAAACAGGTAGGGAGAATATGCATTTCAGATGACATGGAACCTTTCTGGCTTCAGAGAGAGTAAATCTCATTTCTCAGATAGAGTATCTGCTCATCCCAAAGTATATACTCTGGGTTTTTTTTTTCAAATATATACACACATATTAAAAAACCTTGTCTTGCCCATGCAGACCTATCTAGTGAGGCCAAAATCCATAGTCCATACTGGTTAATTGGTACCCATTCCAGGAAGCACTTGCAAGACAGGGAACTGGATAATACTGGAAAGTGTTTAAACAGTACATGCAGAGGCACACGGAATCTCCCTCCTGCATCTCAGGATTTCCTGGGGTACACACTTAAACAAAATGGGCACTAGATATCACACCGGGCTACCAGTATCCGAGGAGCCCCCCACATAATTTTGTAAGTTACAGCAGCTAATTCCAGAGTTAGTTCCAGTAAGTGACTTGGCAGCATCAGATACAGGGCACCTTCGACAGAGGACACCAATAACTTGGCTCCTCAAGGGGAAGGCCTGCTGGTACCTGGGGGGATCCCTGACCTTTGGCAGAGAGAGGAGTATTTTAATATACCCAATCAGGAAAATTAAAAAGAGTAAATAAAGGCAATTTGCTAAAAAGAAAATCTACCTGAACTGAACTCCCTGCCACAGTTCATCAGAATCTGTGAAGAACACCCCAAAGGTTTTAACCCCCTCCACCATGCCAGCAGACTCTGCGATAACCTCTGTTGTTTTATTTAAAACTTGGTCATTAGGAAAACAATGTATTACCAAGAATAAATAGATATGTACTTGGCCCCCATCCATTTCAGGCCTTTGTTGCCAGTCTCTGCTTTAAGATGTGTGTGTGTGTGTGTGTGTGTGTGTGTGTGATAAATATAATACTCATATGTATATAATATACACATAACTTTATACCCATTGCAATCTTTACCTGTTAACAAAAAGCAAAGAAATATTTTCCCCCATGGAGAAAACTTTCATAAGACCTTTTCTGAACTGATTTTTTGTGAAAAGAACAAATCATGCAATTATGGACTAGCTAGGCTTTCTTAGGATTCAGATTCTATCACTGTTATTTGGACCTCAAAAGAAACTCTGAGATTCAGTGACTCATCTTGCCTTTTCAGTCCCCAGAGATGGTGTGCATAAAAAAGACGCCATGTCCTAAACCTGACAAGCTCAGAGGAGGCCTGCATGGAGAGAGCCTTACAAACTCAGAGACCAAAAGTAACCACATAGGATGGTCTGAACATAAAAATTCCTAATTGAAAGCTGGTCATGGCAGGTAGTCACATCCTACGCCTGTAGCTTCCTTGACAAAGGTCAATCTTTACCTTACGTGAGCTTGCCTATTGTATTTTTTGCATCTAAAATAGATACTTTTGAAATATCAGAGTAATCTCCTTTTCCAGACCCCTCGGGGCACAACCATCCAAAGGGACAGGAGACCACAGAGCTCCTTGTTATCTTTTTCCCCAGACACCATCTCCACATGCTGCAAATGTTAATTATTAACTATCCTGTACCCACTAATGTAAAAGATGTATGTGTCTCTCTATTTTGCCTTTTTAACCAATCCCAGAGATAACTCAGCTTTGCTTTCTCCCACCCCCTTAATCTACCACCAATGGATTTCATGTAAGTCTCCTTGCACCTCCTCTTTTCATTTGAATGTATAACTTAAGCCACAAAACTGACATACTTTTATTTTCTCAATTCGTTGAGATTTTGTTTCCTGGCAATTGTGGTCCGTTTGGTTCAAATCAACTCATAAAATTTCTCTACAAGTTTGGATGTTGACGTCTTTGGACGTCGACAATGGAAACAGTGAACTTTGTAAAGGTTGCCAAAATTCCTGGCAGTTCTCGGAGGGTTAATGGGGGCCACTGAAAGGCTCAGTTTCCAGAGTCTTGTTCACATTCAGTCGCCTGTCTCCCCAGATCACCTGCATCCCAGGATATGTGTCACTTTAAAGTAGGATGGAAAGGAGACCACAATCACCTCCATTGAGTAGCTTACATGAGTCACTGCTTAAGTGGTTGGTTCTCACACTTTGCCACATATTACAATCACTAGAAGACTGAGAGAGAAGAAGGAAGGAAGGAAGGAAGGAAGGAAGGAAGGAAGGAAGGAAGGAAGGAAGGAAGGAAGGAAGGGTGGGAGGGAGGGAGGGAGGGAAGGAAGGGAAGGGAAGGGAAGGGAAGGGAAGGGAAGGAAGGGAAGGGAAAGGAAGGGAAGGGAAGGGAAAGGAAGGGAAGGGAAGGGGGGAAAAAAAGAAAAGCCCTAATACAAGGCCCCAACCCAGACCATTTAAATCCGAATCTCTATCAGTGGACCCAAGCATCAGTACTTTTTATAGCTCCCAAACAATTCTAATGTGCTACCAAGTTTGATAACCACTGGTTTAGGGCAATGGGAAAAATAAAACAATGAAGACCAGTAAACATTTCATTACTCTGACTGGTTGGAATGGGGCCCAACTAACCTTCAATGACATTTTGGAGCCATCTGCCCCCAAGAGTCAAGGAGGAGATAAAAGGACTAAATAGGGGCCCATTTACTGCTACAGTTTGTGTGTGCAGGATTCTGCGGTTCACCATGTGGAGCAGGGTCGAGTAAACCAGCCTTGAAGCCTAAAAAAGAAAAAAACAAAACATTCCAAGATAATGCAGGAGGGGTCCCTCTGTGGATCTCTGTACCTGAGTAGAAATGACTTCACTCTCCTTAGGCCACAGCTCACCGAGGTCTATAAAGCTACCTTTGCGGTATGAGACGGAGTCCAAGAATAGGACACTCTTTTCAGTTTATCTAAGTCCTCCCAAGCACTCACCTTCCTTCGCTGCCTCTGTTTGCACATTTGC
Organism: Pteronotus mesoamericanus; assembly: GCF_021234165.1. Taxonomy (NCBI): domain Eukaryota; kingdom Metazoa; phylum Chordata; class Mammalia; order Chiroptera; family Mormoopidae; genus Pteronotus; species Pteronotus mesoamericanus. The sequence goes on from NW_026555277.1 coordinate 7,442,760, forward strand.
CTTGGGTATCAGGCACCTGGGAACACAGTCCTGGAATAACCAAGCTTTGATGTCCGAGAACCAGGTGTGTGAATGCAGCTAGGATGCAGAAATGGGCCGCTGTTATTTTTCTATGAAACCCAGGGAAATATTTTGCCATACACCCCAGCCACCTAGTAAGATTCAATTCAAAATTGTGGATTCTGCTCCATGTTAAACTTACCCATACAACTGAAGGGAGGTTACTGACAAATTTCCTTAAAACCTTGCCACTTAGTGACAATCCCAAAGTTTGAGGAATCTGGGACTACATGAACCTAGTTCCTGGCTCCTTCTCTCTTTTTTAGCTTTTCTGGTTCCTCCTTTCTTGTTTAGATGATATAAACACTGTGTATTACTCAGAGGATTTTATATTTACTTAATATACATATGATGAATAGATGAATAGCAATAGCTTTTAATAATATGGCATTTATTATGGACCAGGCATTGTTTCAAGCACTTTACATATATTAACTCACTTAAGCCTCATTAAGTTCTATGGAGGGAGTACTGGTAGCAGGTTCATTCTACAGTACAGGACACTGGAGCAAAGAGAGGTTAAATCATTTGATCAGCATCACCAAGCTAGAAAGAAATCACAGACTGGAAAAGCCAGATTCTACCCCAGGCCTACTAGCTCCAGCATCTTCTTCTTTGTGGACACTGAGTGAACAATGAAGCCTTTTCCTTGCCATTGAGTGTGTCTTCTGTTAAATCACCTATTTTCTAATTTGTTGCTTTTTCCACTCAAAGTTGTTTTCAAGGTCTCCACATTGCTATATGGGAATAAACACATGGCTTCTGACCACTATGTTCCACCAGAAGCACAGAACACATTTACAAAGCCATTCCTCCAGTGACCGACATGCAGCTACATCCAGCTCTTGCTACAACAAACAGAAACAGGATGCCCCTGTATATTTATCTCTCATGCAAGAGTTTCTGCGGTGTCTAAGAAGGAGTGAAACTCCTGAGGTATAAAGTAATCATGCAGTTTCGTTGACTAATCATTGTCAGTTTACTCTCCAGGAGCCCTTAGACCAGTTCATGCTAATGGTGTATGAGCAAGAAGAGTACTGGACAGGGTCTATGACCAAACAAAAATGAATCACTCAAATCCATTTATAGTCTCAAATTCTTTCATTGCCAGGCTTCTACCTAAACCCCTTTTGGCTCAAGCCAACGTTCTTAGGCATTGTTGCAATTATTTTTATTCTCACTAAAAATAGATTAAGTATTCATTGCATAGGCTCAAGAATACCACACTTCAAATCCCAGTTATGATTTTAAATATGACTTCATCCTGTGGATAACACAGAATGTATAAAGGCTACTATATATGTTTTTGTTTTCTACAGAACAATAATTCAAAATTAATATGAAAGTTAAAATATACCTAACCCCACAAATTTCATACAAATATACCAGTCGGCAATAGTACTCTGCTTAAGAAACCACCTTAAGAAATGTCATGCCCACTAAAAAGCATGTTGGAGTTTAAAGGGCGGTGGGGCAGCAGCGGGAGGGAAGGAAAGAATAAAGAGAAACTATACCCAACATACAAACCACCAAGAATGTGCTGGCCAGATTGCTTGTTGGCAGGAAAAGATTTTTATAATTTTTTTTCCATAATTTAGCTTAGCTGGATAATTACATTTAGAAAAATAAGAGAGTAACCACAGATGTGTATGTAATGGAATTTTTTAAGTGTAGATATATCTCTCATGGAAATAAAAGGGGCAATAGAAGGCTATCATTATCAACTTTAGAACAAAACTTGTATTCATGCCGACCAAAAGAACAATTTAAATCACCCAGGAAGACATAGGATGCCAATCTTATCTGCTTGTCACTTCAGCATGCAAGCTTGACAGTTGTGCACCCACTCTCGGTGACGTATTTCTAAGGAATAGATCAGCTTCAACAAGTGTGGGAAGCAGAGCCTTGGTATTCAAACCAGTCTCACTCAAAGAGCTCAGAACTCTGTTTTAAGCAGGAGCATTGCCTAAAATCATTCTTGCTTCTCCACAAGTAGTTTAAATATTCTGGAAAGGTAGCATATTGAAAATAAAAAGAACACAAGCTTTGGAGTCATCTGGGAAACAGTCGCACTGATTATGTGATCCTGGGAAAGTGACTTAACATCTTCTGGATGTTCCGGAGAGTCTGATTCCTTCCTTGCCTTCCCCAGCCTGTGTTCCTTGCCACCTGTATTCCTTGGCTCGGGGCCCCTCTCACCAACTGCATCACATGGACCTCTGCTTCCCTCATCACATGTTTTCCTCTTATTACCCTGGTCCTCCTGCTTCCCTTGTTTACCTATAAGGATCTTCCTGATTGCATTAGCCCCACCCAGATAATCCGAAATAATCTCCTCATCCCCAGGTCGTCAAGTTAATTGTATCCACTAAATCTCTTTGCCATAGAGTCACAGATTCCAGGAATCAGGACAGGGGCATCTTTGGGGAACACTGTTCTGCCAACCACATTAGCTCTATGACATTTGGCAAAGTGCAGTCTTGATGGACCTCAATTCCCTTACGTGACAAATGGGGATTTTTAGTGTATGAGGCTTGAATCAAATAATGACTGCAGAGTACTCAGCAAAGTTCCAGCTCACGGGTTAGGGTTCAATAATTGCAACTCATAATAATACCAAGGCAGAATTTAAACAACAAAAAAAGGATGCACATGGCCTGAGAGTTTTATAATTCAAATGATTTTCATATTTTCATTGCCTGTGATTGAAAGACATCTTTATAATCGCATTGAACCTACATGTCACTTGATTTTTGAAAGCTACAATCAGGAGTTTATGTCATAAAACAGAGGGATTACTTAGAGCGAAAGTAATAGGTTAAAAAGAGGGCCTAACAGAAAAGATGAAATGGACCTTACCTTAGCTCAAAAGAAAAACCAAAACTGTGGACTAGAAAATAGATACAAAAAGCCTTAAAACTGCATATTTCCAGTGACTCAGATAGCAAACACCCACGAGCACATCCAAGGGATATGGACAAAGATTCAGCTACATGGTGTTTACAGCTGCATAGTTTATAACAGAGAAAAGTGTGAAAATCAAATTGTTGTACAGTAGGAAACTCTATTAATAAGTTAACCCTATATTTATTTTTAAAAGAAAACAAGGAAGAAAAAAGAGAGAGAAGAAACATATCAAAATGTTAAAAGTATAGAACTGGAATTAATTGTAAGTGTCAAAATAAAAATTTTCTCCTATTTGCTTAGCTTTATGTTCTAAATTTTCTATAGTTTTCGCCTCTGTATTAGACCAAATCCAGTGTTTGCTTCTCTGCAGAGTTCGTTAGTTTTGCATCGCAACACAGAACAAGCAAGTTCAGTTAGGACTCTGCCTGAAGAGACCCGCCCCGTAGAGGAGCCGGTAAGCAAGAGATAGAGCTTTCCCATTTCTCAGGAGTCCAAGAGCTCCATTTAAGTTACACATAAAAACAAGCAGGTACCAGAAAAAGGTGTTGGATAATCAGAGGTTCCAGAAAATGGAAAAGGCTAAAACAATTTATTTCCTGAGATGGGTGCAGATTGAACCTGAGTGGATAGGTCGAGACATCCAAAATAAAGGAGTCTCAGAACAAAAGCCTTGACTACTAATTCTATGTCACGTCATTGTTGATATTAGCATTCATTCTCCACTCCTGTATTTACATGTGTAAACAGTACCTTCTGCTGCATTCAAAAGTATTGACCTGAGATTATCTCGGGAATACGAGAAGCAGGGGCACAAGGGATACAGGGGTAAGACTTTTCTGATGATAGAGCCCAACAGAAGAAGTACAAATAATACGATTCTCATACAGCACCTCAAGTAAATACTCTTGTGCCCTGGACTTGCTATTCCATTAATTAACTATGTGACCTTGAGCAGATCAATTATACTCTTGGAGTTTATTTCCAGAGAAGATCAAACTAGAATTAATTGTTTTTTTAACTATTATTTTTGGAAACAGCACGCGGATGGAGTGAGGGATGAATGGAAAGACTCCTCCCCTTTCACTCTTTCTTAGAACCAGAGCAGTTGCCATTTTTATCTTTTATTCATTTATATTTTTTCAAAAGGTTTTGTTTAAAGAAAGAGTTCTGCTGTCTTTATAAAACAATTTGAAAATTCCTTGACTAGATGATGTCTGATGTATTTCCAAAGCATAACCATCTACCCAGAAGGACTTCAGATGGCAGCCAAATACTTCGAGAAACAAAGGGTTCAAGGGCCAGATGCCTGAAGCTTGAGGACAAAGGTGGTGGCCGCCTAACACAGGCCGAATGCAGGTGAACAGCCATCAGGCAGCTGTGAAGCCAGTGAGTCTAGTTCTACATCCTGTCTTCCCACTTTTCCAGGTAAACCTCTGCCACCCACATTTCTTAAGTGGTGTGCTTGCTTTATTGTTGTTATATAGGCTGGGTCAACTGGACCAAGTATTCTATTGTAATTATGCTCTATACCCAAAGCTTTAAATGGAAAGAAAAGGACTGGAGCACATATGTATTTATTTATATCTCATTGTCACTTCTAGTTTAGTTAATTACCTGGGTATGGAAAGGAAAAAGCCAAAGAGCACGAAAAGGTTTGTATTCACTTAGATATACCAATGAGAATAAAAGCCAGTACTTGCCCCATATTACCCTTCATTCCCATCCTCTGAAAACCTGTACACCTAACTCCATCTCCATCCTGGGTGTCAGTTGAAATGACTGCCACTTTCTGCACACCACCTAGGGGTCACGTGTAGTACCACATGCTCCCCACGCCACTCAGCTGATTCTCAGCACACTCTTATTAGGTGTTATTGATCCATTTTAAAGATTATAAAATCAAAACTCAAGGAATGTAAATTACTTTCTCAGGATCTCTAGATCTAGTCAGAGAAGAGTACAGGACTCAAAGCTTGACATTCCAGGCTGCAAAGCCTGTTTTCTCAGTGTGGACAGACCATGGAGTTTACTGCATGAACCACGAGGTGTGTAAAACTAAGGAATTCACACAATGGTCACATAACTAGTAATTTGCTTCTCCTACTAATTATCCTTTGTAACAAGCACATTTTGAGTAATAACAGAGCACATGATTTCTTTTTCCAAAATGTCTTCCGAAGGTCATGACTTTTAGCAGAGGTAACTATTTTCTGTTTTGGTCTGGCTTTAATTTGAGTAATAGTCTGATTGAACATAGATATTTATGACATTTATTAAAAGCTTTTATTACTAATTTTGCTAGAAAAAAGTTTTAATGGAGATGTATTGGAGAATTTCCATAAAATTAATGTCCAGACTTAATGGATATCTAAGGTATCATTATTAACAGGAATGTTCCCTATACTGGGATCCTTTGATTGGAGATTAGATACAGTTAGATCAGAACTTATTTAAAGCTGGACACATGCCAAAGTATCTAGAAATTCAATTTAAACACATTCTAGAGGCTAATGCTTTATTTGGGTTGTGTCGTTACGATGCCAAATGAAAAGCTGCGGCTACCAAAAATCAATTGATTTGATCAGCTGCTGGATGATCTAAAGGTCAAATTATGCTCAGCCTGACTCCCACCAATGCCTACACACAGCCAATCAGTTGAATCAAGATGAATTTTCCAAGTGTAGAAATTGACTATCACCCATCAAGGAGGACATTCTTACTGGACCCACAGCCTGGGTCTCACACAGTCCTTGACTGGCCCCATCTTGACTGATAGACTCAGTGAGATTTTCTGCCTTTCCTACAACCTCAAATCCATAACTGTGATTCTCAGCAATGTGGAAAAATCCCGGGCTCCTGCTGTCATCTTGCAAAAGGTATATCAAAGACCCCTGGTGTTAGGGACATTTTCATATTACACCGACCACCAATTCTGAGAGGTGAGCCCCTTCCTAGACCCAGTGCCCCTCATTTAGAGTTGGCTTTAAGGTGCCCAGGAAGAGTGTCACATGGGACTGTTAGCTTTAGTTTCCTCTGAGGAGCCCTAAGCCATTCTCAACATACTTAAGCAACTAAAAACAGCTTGAAAGTGGCTGGAAATATCAGAGAAAGGGGGAACTCTTTCTGACCCAATTAAGAACAAAATTCAGTTTCAGTCACCTTACTCCCTGTAGGTAATTTTCTGAGTTGGAAGACACAGGGCTACCCATGCCTAGAAACATTTGCTAGCAAAGCAGAGGGAAAGCCACTACGTCCAAGTCAGTGAGTGATGCTGCTTATGTTAGGACTTGCCCTGAAGACTCTCATTTTTCAAACCCTGGCTTCTTATCTTCCTGGACCAAACCAGAAGCAATGCACACCAGTGACCCACAGACATGTTTTGTTTGGCTCACAAAGTAGCAGCCCAGACAATACTTTAAACAAATTAACAACAAACTTAATGGGTTGCTAGCTTTCAAAAACTGTGGGAATTCACAGAAAATGGGTATCTTCAGCTTCTCTGAAAAATTCAGAATATGAAATTTTCTCCTGAGCTCACATTCCCCTGGTGCTGCCTCTAGCGAGCCTCCACCCCTCCCTACTGGCCCGAGATCAAGCTTTTCTTACACTTGGCTCACTTGATTTGTTGCTATTACCTGCCTGACTTCTGTGGGCATTTGATTCTGCAGCTCCACCTCCAACTGAAAAAAATTGGATGCAGCCTCAAAAACCGTACTCTCTGAATGTCTCCTTTTATAAATGGGAACTGGAGATCTGGAGAGGAACCTGACTTATCCCAAATCACACACCTTGCCAGTAGTGGCAGAGCTGATAGTAGATTCCAGGTCTTCACTTAATCCATCATCTCCAAATAAGGTTAACCCCAACTGACACTCTGGCCGTTAATACCTAATACAGCTAAACTGTACCGAGCCCTTAATATAAACCTGGCATTGTGCTAATCTCCTTTAACACGTGACCCCATTCCATTCTCATATGAGTTATGCATTCATGTTAACCCTGTTTTACAACTAAGGACACTCAAGGTTGGGTAGATTAAGAAACCAGCCCCATGCCTCACAGGGAGAGGCAGATCCATGACTGAAAAGCCAGAGTCCAATCAATCTCTTACGTGCTTCTCCTTCCTCTGAGCTCGGATTCACTCATTCATTCAACAAATTCATGTGCCCTTATTATGAGCCCTGCACTCTTCTAGGAGCTGGAGACACAGCAGTGAAGCTCCAAAGTGGCCGTCTTCCTGGAGCCTGGAGTCCATTACGGCTTGCCGGTGTCGTCAACGGCCTGCGTCATGATCAAGCATTTCAACTTATGCCATCTCCCATCGTCATGTGTTTTATATGTGTAAAAATTTTCTGGTTGTATATCCCACTAACTTCATAAAATGTCCCTCTTTTAAATTGCCCACAACATCATTCAGCACTGGGATGGGCTCTTTATCAATGTTGTATAAATATCATTAATTTGAATACAAAAGAACACAGAATAAACAGGACAATACAAGAGAACCAGGCTTCCATGCTTCCAGGGTTTGGCTGATCAGCCGTGACTCACGTGTATGGGTCCCATCTGCTCCTCTGTAAATACGAACTTGACTATGTGACCACAACACTTGCTCAGATGCCTACCTATTTACAGGTATCCCTCCCAACTTATCTAGCTCGTCTTCCCCCAGTGATGCAGAATCTTATAAATTAGTCTGTGAAATAAAAATAAAAACTTTTATTTTCCTCCCAGAAGCCAATTCTGCCGTCTTCAGTGGGCAATGCAGGCCATTACCCCTTGGGCTTATATCCAATGAATGTGCTGATGGGTACGGATAGACACCAGCTCAAAGGAACTGAAAGGACCCATGTGCAGTTTGATTAGAAGAGGGTGCCTGATTACATCCTCCCAAAAAAAGAGCTCTTCTTTACCCAGGAAGTGGACCGAGTGCCAATGCCCTCTCGGTGATGAGACCATCTGATCGCTGGTGGAGAGCAGCCCCTGGGCCCGCAGCTGACAGCTGCTGTCAACCCCCGAAGCAATTGCTGAGGCTGCAGACAGCAGACCGCACGTGCCCTGGCCCTTAGCGCAGCTGGCATGGGAGCCGGAGAAAGACACGCGGGGCGGGGTGGGGGGGCGCGGGGGGGAGGCAAAATACTTCTTCAGTCAAGTCACAGTCACCTACACAAACAATGAATTCCCTCGCCCAACTGAAACATCTCTGCACTACCAACTGCTGACAAGCCAAGTGCATCAGAAAAAGAAGCCGCCTGATTAGTAACCTGCCTCAGAAACAGACTCCAAGAAATAGTTCATCTTCTAAATCATTGATTTATGAATTAATTCATTAGTCATCCATCCCAAAGCAAACAAGGGACTGAGTACTTAGTGTGCTCCAGGCATTTTGATAATTCTGCATGGACTTGTTTTCCTTTAAGTTAATAACCTTGAACTGTCCAAAAATGTTTACCTGAGGGGAAAGAGCTTATGCTTCACGATTATATAGACCTATATTTTATTTCAATTTGAATTTTTTTCAGCCATTCTCTGGCACTGTGACATTTATTCACTGAGGATCCCTACAAGGTTCAGTTTCTTTAAGCAACCCTGTGAGGTATTAAAACTGTAAGTTTATATTTTGCATTGTCCTAAGATTAAGTTTGATCATATGTAAAAAGCCTACACACGCTTCTTACCCAGGAAAGCACTCGATAAATGAAGGCTTTAATTTTAATCTATTATGTTACCAAACATTATTTTTTAAATTGCCCCTCCCCAAAAGTTAAGGATCAGCCATGTTTCCTTTAAATGCATAGGTTGATTAAGGCGTCGGACCTGTCTCACTGAAAGCAGAACATGTGAAGCCCTAATAGGAGCTATGTAAAAGCAGGAATACAGAGGAAAGCTGTTCGGCTCTACTTTCTATTTTATGATAGTTAATAATTACATATTAGAGAAAATGGTACAAGTGTAACATAAAGAAGCACATGAAACTGAGAAAAATACTTAAAATCAAGCGTTATGAAAAAATAAGCTCAAGATTTCAAGAGAATATCATTGAAAATATGGCAGTAGTAAAACAAAGAACATACACATACACACAAAATGGATAGTAATGAAAAGCTGTAAGAAAGATTCATCAACTCTAGGGGAATGGCAGCAAAAAGAGAACAAGAGATTGGCCACCAAAAACCAAATTAACAAAGTAAAAGACTTTTAAAAAGAGGACCTTTAATTTCCACTCTCAGCAAAAACAAAAACGTACACCAAATATGAGAAATAAAAAATCAAATCTAAAAGTCACAACTTAAGTCCTATCAAGGAAAACTTAAATTTTCAAAAAAATATATACTTTTAAAATACATTTCTTAAAAGAAACAACAAATTACACCTTAATTCCAGATTTGAGTTGATGGTATAATAGTGCATGAGATAAAATCCTTCTTCTGATTCTCTATTTCTACCAGCTTTTAAAATTCTGTGCAAAAAAAAAAAAAAAAATACTTTAGCTATTGATTCTCCTACTTGTTCAGCATTTTGTGGGGCAGCTGGTGTACATGTGTAACATGCAAATGAAAATAAGTTCAGAATCTTTAAATTATTCAGACACAGGTATATTTTCCATTATTCAAAGCAATTTCCTATTGCTTTTTCTATAACATGAAGATTTAAATGTGGTGTTCAGGGTGCCTTCAATTTGAATTAAAAATCAACATCTGACTTTTTTTCCATTCAAAAAGTAGACGTTGATATGAAAACTTATAAGGAGTGTCATGATATAAAGTCCCTAAAGCAGACTTTGGGTGTGCTAAACATGATGAAACAATTTTAAATGGATATAATCTACATATTGAAATGAACTGTATACAATTTAGGGAAAAGCTAAATTAAATATAACTAACTACTGTTTTAATGAGTTTCAAACAGTAATTTCCAATTTTACCAAAGTGATTTAGACCAGCTATGGAGATAGGCCAATTTTGTATATCTGGGTCCTTCATACTGCTTTCCAGAATAAAAACCCATCCCCAGTTTACATTACAGTTACTCAAAATTCACTTAAGTATAGCGTATTCAATTGGCTGCTTACCACCAAGAAAATTATGTCTTTCTCTATTTACATGGCCTTGAAGTTTCTGTCTCTCCAGCTGGCTTATTATTACTTTCCTCTGGGTGCCTTAATCTGCCTCTCCAGAGGCATAAAAGAGAAGACTTATAATTCTATGGAGTAGCATAAAGAGCAACTTTTGCATTGGCATCCAGGAAGAAAGAAAAAGGCTACCTCCTTGAATAAGGGATTGTAATAATTTCTATGCAATTCTAGTGAATATTGTTGACTTTTAACCCTAGCATCTATTTCTCCTTCTTCATGAAATAACCTGGACTTTTCTTTGGGAGTTTTCCCCTTCCCTAATCTCACGTTTCTGGGTCTGAGTCAGGCTCACCCTTAGACTAAGGCATACAGGCATATACTAACTGCATTTCCCCTCTTCCAGCCATTGGTGCACAGATGACCACGTGGTCAAATATACTCAATTTATAGAGAATTTTAGGACCAAAATAGCTTAGGGTTTTCACTGTCTGACCACAACAAGCCCAGTTTACTGTAAAAAATAGGGTGCCTAGGACATAGCCAACTCTTGAAAAGTGTCAATTTTCCTCCTTTCCTTCCCTTCAGACATGTTCATTTTTGTTCACATGTAAGTGAAATCATATTGTATTTGTCTTCCTCTGTCCAACTTATTTCACATAGATACTATCCTCTAGGCCCATCCATGTTGCCTCAAATGGCAAGATTTCACCCATTTTTTATGGCTGAGTAATATAACACTGCATGTAAGTTATATCTTCTTTATCCACTCATCTACTGATAGACAACTAGATTGTTTTCATATCATGGTTATCATAATCTTTTGAAATTTCTGAGATATGCTTTATACCCAGCATATGGATCTATCAATAAATAAATGTTTGTATTCTATACTTGTTGAGTATAGAGTTTTATAAATTTCTATTAGGTCAAGTAGGTAGACAATATTCTACCTCACCAATATTTTTTTTTGTCTGCAGATTCTAACAATGGTGTTAGAATAATTTGTATTATAATAACTGCTTATTCTAACAATTTTGGCTACTTTTTATAACAAGCTGAATTATGGTTATAGATCTGTCAATATCTCCTTTTACTTCAGCTAGATTTTCCTTTATATTTTTTGAGTTTATGTTGTAGGTTATTATTATATTTCTGTTGAATTCGTCCCTTAAACACTATTAAATGTTCACCTTTATTTCTAGCAATACGTTTTACCTTACTATCTACTTTGTCTGGTCTTACTTTTGGTTAGTGTTTATATTGTATCTCTTTCTCTGTTATTTTACTTTCAACCTTTATGTGTCCTTCCATTTAAAACACAGCTCTTGTGAGCAGCACACCATCTTGGTAGGACGGGTTAAAATTGAGTCAATTTAAAGAAAACAACTTTAAAGCTACATTTCCTGTACACCTGAGCTTATAAAATAAAATCCACACTCACTGTACCTACATGTAGGTGTGTGTATGGTGAGTACCTGGCCCAAGAACAAGGAACTGGGGACTCATTATAATAGCAAAGTGGTTCAGAGCACAGACTCCCTCTTGGCTCTTCCAGCTTCCTGCCAGCAGCAGCCTGGACAGCAGTTCCACAAGCTATTTGCAAAAAGCAGAGAACGTTAGCCTGGAGTAGTATGGGGATAGGGCTAGCGGGAGGAGATAGATCTCCCTGTAACTAGAGAAACCTGTTTGCCTAAAACAATGTGCACACAGGAGCAAGAAATATATCTACATCTACATTCTATAACAAATGGTCCTGCTACCAGTTTCAGAAAAATTTGTTTATACCCCAGGCATGTGAACTTTTCACTTAAAAATCTGCTATCTGACTCCCATATTAGATTCAAAACTTAAAAAGATTCCATTTGTAGTTATTACAATGTGAATAGTGCAACCTGCAATTAAAATCTGAATTTGTCTTACACGTTCTACACTATCTCTAGGATGAACCAATTTCTTGAATAAATGACACAATGTTTAGAAAATCTTTGTTCCTCAAGATGTGATTTGGTATAGAAACTACTAGAAAATTAAAATTATTCAGTCACATTCCTCTTAGTTCAAATAACCCAGAGACAGCCACAGAGCTAAAGAGGCTACTCTCTTTACACATTTTTTCCTGCATGATAACAAAAAGACCAGACCTATCCATATAAGGGTGTATTTTTCAAAATATTACACCAAGAAATATTTGAATGGAATAAGTATGTCAATGCAGCTGTATGGTTAAGTGTTATAACCTCTGAAGTCAAAAATTCAAATTTATAGTTGCCACATTAAGCATAGATGTTAAAGCATTAAAGTTAACACCATATACAGTCGTATAAAATATTACATGTGTAAAGGGGCTGAGTTACGTTCATACTGGGAACCATAATTTAGAATTTCCTGACTTCTGAACATGTAACACATCATAGTAATTGATCTAGCTCCTTGGAGCTAATATAAAATATCTTGTTAACATGTTTTCTATCCAATTCTTTCATCATTTACCTTTGGCTCTTGGAGAAACAATTCATCATGCTCAAATGTTTTCACACACCTGCACTGAGCTACTACAGCAATGGAAAAGCCAATGCAACCAGGATTGAGTGAAAAGATTTGGAAATCAGGCAGGAATGTTGTTAGTGTGGACACTTAGTCTGGATCCCACAAGATGAAACTTTGCCTTGGGGTTTGGGGTTTAGATTTTCGTTTGCTTTGTCTTGTCACAGTGATAGTCTCATATTGTTCTGGGTACTGTGGGGTAGAGGATATCCGGGTAGCTTATGCATGCAGGATATCTACAGACTGCTAGTTCATAGAGCTAATATAGCAGAGGAAGGGATGGCCTATTCCAACATGGAACGTGACATGGGTTTCCTGGTACCACAAGAGAATCACACTACAATGGACTAAATGTTTGTGTCCTCCTAAGATTCATAGGCTGAAATCCTAACCCCCAATGTGACGGTGTTTAGAAGTGGAGCCTTTAGGAGGTAATTAGATCAGGAGGGCAGAGCCCTCATAAATGGTATTAGTGCCCTTACAAAAAGCATCCCAGAGAGTCCTCTAACCCTTCCCTGCCACCACGCTGGTACTCAGATCTTGGACTTCCAGCCTCCAGAACTGTGAGAAGTAAATTTTTGTTGTTTGTAAGCCACCCAGTCGATGGCACCTTGTTATAGCAGCCAGAACTAAGACATACAATCTTTAATGCAATTCTCTGCCAAGTACTGGGTCTATGTGTTCTTCCCCTCAACATACCCCATGCCATTATCTCATTTGACTGAGTCTCAAATTCACTATATATTCACCCACTTCTCCTTAATGTGTACCTCCTGCTGCCTTGCTCCTCACCAGGCAAAGAAAACTAACAGCCACTAGTTTGAAAGATATTACCTGACAGGTGTCCAACCTGTGGCCCGCAGGCTGCATGCAGCCCAGGTGGCTGTGAATGCAGCCCAACACAAAATCGTAAATTTACTTAAAACAGTATGAGATTATTTTGTGATTCCATGTTGCAATGTATTTCAGCGTGGGGCTCCAGACAACTCTTCTTCTTCCAGTGTGGCACAGAGATGCCAAAAGTTTGGACACCCCTTTCCAGGCACTGCTTAAAGCACCTAAGGGACATTGATGCATTTAACCCAGTAAAGTAGACAACGGCAAACCATGGCCCGTGAACCAAATCTGGTCTGCCACCTCTTTTAGTAAGTGAAGTGTTGTAAGAACACAGCCACACTCATTTAAGTGTGTGAGTGTTTAAGGGCTAGCGATGGCTGTGTTTGCATGACAACAGCTGAGTTCAGCAGTGGCAATGCATGTGGCAAGCAAAATCAAATATGTGCATTAACCAAGGTTTACAGAAACAGTTTCCCCACCCTGAAGTAGAGAATTCCCCTCTGTATTTTCAGCAGAAACCAGACTCTCCAGAGCACATGTCAGAAAGTTAGAATTGTTATTAACAGAATTCTTGGGTTTGGGAAGAGGGAAGAAGTTTAAATAATGGCACAATTGTCTTTACCTAATAGTTATACATTATTAAGACCTGGCTTTTATCATAGTTGGTAGTGGGAATCCTTTTCAGTTCAAGTCCTAATCATGACAGTCATCCTTTTGTTACTCTGTTTCTCAATCATTTGACCTTGTCCAGACTTTACTTCATACAATTTTCAACCACAAATTTAATAGTGGTTACCAGGACCTGATCAGAGGAGGACAATGGCATACCCACAGGAGCACTTGTTTAATGTAGTCTGTTTGCAACTAAAAAAAGGAGGCTGTATTTCATAAATCTCCAAGGACCGCGGTTTACATATGGAGCTCTTGTACCCTCTTTCCAAAAAAGAACATATGCTTCTCTGGCAGGGAAGAAAGCAGGGAGCTTCCTCTGACCCCTCCCGGAACATCCCCCTTTTGTCCAGAAGCTACTCCCCAGGACAGGGAAGGGGCCGTCCCACAAGCACATGTTGGCCACATATTCACATTGCCAAAACATCTGGAGCAAAAAATGCATTTAATCATTCCGATTATTTTCCCCTGAAGCAATGCCAAACATCTGTCTAACTAGAAACAGCTGTGTATCAGTTTGGGGATGCCATAACAAAATACCACAGGCGGGGTGGTTTAAACAACAGAAATTTATTATCTTATAGTTACAGAGGCTGGGAGTCCCAGATTAGGGTGCCAGGATGATCTAGTTCTAGGGAGGACTGTCTTCCTGGCTTGCAGATGACCATCTTCTACATGCATTTTTACATGGCAGAGACAAAGGGTGGGGATGGGGGTAGTTCTCTGTTGCCTCTTTTTATAAGACCATTGACACCATCATAATGATCCCACCCTCATAACCTCATCTAAACCTGATTACTCCTCAGAGGCTCTAATCCTGAATACCATCACATCAGATGAATTTCGGGGGACACAATTCAGTCCATAGCAAGCTTCCTCTCTGGCAGTAAGTAGACCGGCACTGGGTGTCTGTGGGGGTGCCCTAGACAAAGGTTCAGTGAGTCAGAGCACCAGAGACAGCATGTCCCCAGTTCCCTCGTGGACCTCATTGATGCTAACTTCGTCCTCCTAGGAGCCTTCTGACGAGGGAGTCACACCAAGACAGTACCCATGTTGGTACCACAGGCTTTGTGCATCTGAGAGCTTACCTTGTGCTCAGCATAAATCCAGGCTGGATGAGCCAGGGTGAGAGTGTGCTAGATACTTTCTGCCATTCAAGTTGCAGAAACTTGAGAAACATGTAGATTAGAATTTCAGAGCAGAGGCAGGCTCACATAACTAGACACCACTATATTTGTATCTGTTTAGTAACAAATAGCCCCAAAACTCACTGGCTTAAAACAGCATTTATCATCGTTCAGCTGGGTAGCTTAACTGACCTAGGGCAGACATGCCTGACTTCTTCTGGGCTTGCTCACATGCCTGTGGTCAGCTGTCAGGTAAGCTGGGGAATGACTAGTCTAGGACAGCCTCAGTCACAGGGCTGACAGCTGTCCAGTTGTCATCTGGGTTGAGTGGGATGAGCAAGCCTTCAGTTCCCAACCTCATGTGCCTAGTTCAGGTCTATTCTCAAGATGTTTCCAAGAAAGCAGAAGCACACAAACTTTCTGAGACTTAAGTTACGTACTGGTGCACTGAGACTGCAGCCACCTCTACTTGTGAAAGCCAGTCTTGGGGCCAGCCCAGATTCCAAAGGTAAGGAAATAGACTCCACCTCTTCTCAGGAGGAGCTGCCAAGTTGCATAGTAAATAATATGGATACAGGAAGGGGTAAAGGACCATGGCCATTTTTGCCTTCTTCCACAGGAGTGAAATCTGAGAAATAGTGGTTATTCAATAATGAATGAGATACAGACAATCATTCACTTCTTCCCCTCTATTCACTGCCTTTTCCTCCCTAAGAAATGAACATGGAATATCGGGCGATGGAAAAGAAAACAGAGGTCTTCTGGAAGCCAAGAGCTGGAAAAACTAAGTTTTGCATGTCACCTTGGCAACAATGAGCTGCATCACTTTGAACCAATTCTTTTCCTCCTTTGAGTCTCTGGTGTGTTTCACCCTGAAAAGAAGTATAAGAGGCTATTCTATCTTAATGGTTCTTATCACTTGGATGTTCTATATTCAAATCAAATTATTCCCTGTACACCTTTCCAATTAGTCACCTACAAAACATTGTGTTAGAGATGCAGACTGGTAGCCATGCCTCTCGTTCAGAGTAGCACTGAAAAATATTTAACTGTTAATTATCCTAGGTCTGCTTCTACTCTTGGGCTTATGGGATTGAAACAATTAGACATCTTAAAGATAACCTTGACCATCAGATTTGGTGGGTATGTTTTCCTTCTGTATCTCCTCCACGTAGGTCTACACCAGCAGGACAGGAATCTCTCTCTCTCATGGCACAGAAGATGCACAATGAGCCCTGAGAGGGGCCAGCATAATTCCATCTTGCCCTCTAATCATAAGTTTAGGCATGTCTCTATTTTCTTGCCTCCAACTTGTGAACAACGTTTTGGTAGACAAGTGATCCATTGTCCAGAGGGTTAATTATTATACTAAATTTGCAAATTAAAGAGGTGTGTGAGAAATACAATCTCCTCAGTAGAAAGTATGAATGTTTGTTATAAGACATTTGCCAAAGAAGTCCATACTTAAATTTTATAAAAGCACAAAATTCTTCATCTCAGGTCCATAACTTAATGAAACCTTGCATTCCCTAATCCTTACCACAGTAACTGACACATAGTATGTGCTCATTAAATAGTTTATAAATTTAAGTCTGTTTGTGGGGGAAAGAAGAAATTTACTTATTATATTAAGGTTGTGTTTGCAGGGTGCCAAAACATCCAGTTGAAAAATGAAAACTCCGATCATTTTGATGCCAAATTATGCCACACATTCCAACATCTGGGAAACATTTGGAGCATTTTTTCTTTCCCCTGACTGTTTTGGTGTCCTAGAGAGGCAGGCCTCAGGAAATGGTTGTGGGTGTTTGTGGTGAGGGGTGTGTACAATGTGGGAGGTAGCATTTTGAAAGTGGCTTCTGGGAGGGGGTGTGCTGGGGAAATCGAATTGAAAATTGGTTCACTGCTCTGTGCTGATTGCCATGCAAATTTGTGCTAACTTTTCTTTTTATCACCAAGGGCAGTTAATAGCAAAAGTCACCAAAATGTCCATTTTACTTTGCTCAGCAATTATACACCAGTAATTCAACAGGTCATGATGTTTAAGAAAATTATTTTATAGCAACTCAATGGAATATTACTCTATTAAAATATATATTTATTATATATAAAATATATACTATAATAAGATATAAAATATTTATTAAAATATAAAACATGAGGATTTCTGGGGAGAGTGGTGGGGAGAATATGGGGACAACTGTAGCTGAACAGCAATAAAAAAATAAAAATAAATGAGAGTTTTGAAGCTACATGGAAAAATATTTATAATAAATGGCTAACTAGAAAAAAAGAAGCTAAATGTCCTATATTTTAATGGTACAAATAGCTAAAATATAGATGAGTAATGAGTGGCATCCTATAGGAACAGAACTTGTCCATTCAGGATTCTGCCCTGCATTACTTGCAGGTACTGATATCTTGCCACCAGCATTGTTACTTCATGTATAAGCAGTTTCATCTGATTCATGTATCTCTGCTCTAAAACCAAGTTATTTATGAATTCATTTATTCAATATTGACTATGAGCTTACTCCAAGCCAGGCACTAGCTCAGAATGCCTACTGTTGAAGGGGAATGGGGGAAGGAGGCATGTCAATGAATAATTCTTAAATATGAATATAATATTTTTATTTTACTATTTTTGAATTTTTGAAAAATAATGTGACAAAAACACAACAGGTCTTTTCAGCAGTCTTGGGTGAACTGCAATATGTATAGTGATTGTCCGACTCAAATTCCCTTATGGCAGGCCAGGCATAGGGGAACATCTGACATGAGAGAGCAGCAAAAGACCATAGACATAAAGCCCTTGTTTCCTACGGGACAGTTCTTTCGGCTACACATTTCCTGAAAACGATTCCTTGCCACTCAAAACCATCAAAGAAAGAAGAAAGTTCTCAAAGCCATGCATCTTTGACATATGTATTTTAAAAATTATAAATCCAAAAACCTAAATTCACTCTTCCCATAAACTAAATCCTTTAGATTCTCTCATTGTCATATCCCAACCTAATATTGTTTTTTTCATTTTGTAGTTGATATAAGAATACTGGATTGGTATGCTTCTTTCTTTTCCAAATTATATATGGTTTCCAAATTAATTATTATAGTACAAAATTATTAGGACACACTACTCCATCTTGGAGGGTCATCATCTCATTGTTCCTTGCCAATTGAAAGTTATAAAGGACTCTGAGACCTGAGATTTACACTAGGAGAGCCTATTGCCTGTGACAGTTGGTGATTATGAACCCTCCAAGGCTGGAGGAGGCAGGGAGCAGTGAGAATTGGCTCTAAAAGTGCCTCAGGAACATAAGCTTTGCATAGATAGGTCTTAGAGTCACATCTCCCACAAGCTCCCTAGGCATCACTGATCATTGAGCTCACTCCTAAAAGTTGAAGAGTCATGGCCAAAAAATTCGAAGTGTTCAAGATTCAAGGAAAATTCCTCAGTGAGGACCCTTCTCTCCTCCACCTTATTTTTTTTTAAATGATTTTCTATAAGCTTGGGCTACTTAAATTGATTATCAAAGGCCACCAAAACAGGTTAGCTTGAAGAGTGTGTGGATGAATGATGGATGTTAGATATAGAATGCTTTACATTGGGTGTGGTTGAGTTTAGACATGATCCCAAGTACTATTCATTACCAGTTGTCCTGCACTAACTCCTTACCCCTCCCTTAGAGTTTCCTGGCTATGTCTCTGCATAGGGGTCCCGAAAAGGCTGATCCCAGGAAATCATCATCTCTATTTGACATACCCCAGATTGACTTGGATGGTGACTAAACAATAGTTTCTGATGAAGTGTTCAACTGGTAGATTTTTCCCCCCATTTTTGTCCACAATAGAAAAATATGTGACAAGAGTGTAGACATTCAAGGAATAGAAAAGTCATTTAAGGACAAAATGAAGGTAAAAAGAACTTGTGTGTAATCAATATATCATGGGCAGGAAGAAATTTGGCACATTTCAAAATGGAAAACAAAATAGTATGAAGAAAACTAGATTTTCCATAACTTCAGTTGCACTTCATTTTCCAAATGTGTGTGCTTTTAAATGATTAAGGTTTTTAACAATCCAGAATTAAAGGAGCAAAGAGTAAAAGAAAATAAATCCTTCCATATTCAAAATGTGCAATATTGAAACTTGCCAACAAAAACACGAGATCGCTTGGAACCAGTTCTTGGCCATAATTAAATTAGAATGTGTTTAAATTCTTAATGGCATGGTATTTTACACTGAGTTTAAAATATACACCTAAACACTCCAGCCATCATGAGTTATTAATATAATGTGCCCAATAACTGGAGAAGTATTGCACCATATTATCACTCCTCCCTGGCTAATGAAACCAATCATCCTCTCTAGCATTTTAGCCACAAAAACCAGAATCACACTCTTTGTAGCTTAAAAGGTTTCAGAAAGCATTGAAGCAGCTAAAAGGCAGCCTTTTTTGCCTGATGAAATGACCCTGAAATAAATGTTGGGTTGTTTTTACTGAACTGTGTGTAGGGGTGTGGGTATGTGTTTTCTTTTTAAGCTTTCTCTACCTTTTCACTACTCTGCATGGAATAAAATCTATTCAGATCCTAAGAGACACAGCAGCATGACCACAGTTTACCAATTGTTATCATGAAGCTTCTGTATGAGAAGAAAATCACAGTTTAGAAAGCTAAACATGCCTGCATAGTTATTAAGCTTATTTTGATAAAGATTTACTGAAGTACGTATATTAAATAGTCCTTGGTAGTAGGTGATGGAAATCTGTTGAATTCAGACTAGTAAGAAATAGTGTAGGCATCAAGCAACTGTACAAACTTTTAATTAAAATTAGGGCTGGCTAAACCCTTTAACTAGCAGGATTCATGGGCCAGCATTTGGGACTAAGGGCTTTGGCAAGAACCATAGTCTCCTCTCTAGACATTTTGGCATAATAACAGGGGCAGTTATGCCAAATGTGTTTCAGTGGGCTCTGCCCATTGGACTAATGATCCTCCTAATTGTTAGACCAGGCCTTGTGAAGCAATCTTCATAAAAATAGGTGACAGAGGCAGAATGGACAAAATATTGCCAATACTATTAGAATAGGAGATTGCTGGCAGCTTTCTCATCATGAGGAAAAGGTGAATTAATCTTAGTATCCTCTTACAAGCCAAGTAAACTAGTAGAGGATAAGGGACATTATCTAAGGAGCAGAGTTTAGAATCCAGAATGGAATTTTGTGCCAAATAAACATTTTGAGAGAATAAATAACAAGGCAGTTTGATTGATCAAGGACTTCCTAATGACCAAAACCAGACCATGGCTAGAATTTTTCCAAGTTGTCCTGGAGAAGCCAAGAGCCCAAGAGGGGCCAGGGAAGGCAGAAGCCTTGGGGGTGGTTCGGGTGAGCCATGTACAGACAGTCCCAGTGTTAAAGCAGGCTACCAGGTCTTGGGGGTGAGCACAGCACCAGGAGGGCAGGGACTGGCTCACTGAGAAATCAGGAGCCAGATGGCGAGGAGCAATGCAGATGCAGGGCAGTTAAAAGGAGGGTGGAAAAGAGCAAGTCCAAGGCAATTGCTAAAATTAGAGCTGTGGGTCAAAGGTTTGTTTTATTTGATGTCAACAGCTTGGGGCTTAAGTAAAGCTTCTTTAAATATATAGGGATGGAGAGAAGATTTATATTGAGTTTTGAAGGGGTTTTGTGACAAAATAATAATAAAACTAACAAACACTACTACTATGTACTGAGCATTATTCTATGCTAGAAATGATCTTAGGGGCTTTCATTCACACTGTATTAGAACCAATGTTAATAACAACAATAATAATAACTACCATTCATTAAGTAGTCGTATGTTCCCAGATTGTGTTAAGTGCTCTAAGCACATTCTTTTTATTTTATCCAATACACCAGCAATATTATTTATTTATTATTCTGACTTTACAGATGAGGAAACTGAGGCTCAGAGAAGTAAAGACACTTGCCTAAGTTCACAGAGCTTATAAGAGCAGAACCAGCATTTCGATAGAGTTGTCCAAACACAAAAACCAAGCCATTTCCAAAGTTTGAGCAGTGACATTGACAATAGGGACAAGAAAATCTCTAAGTATGATGTGAGATGTGTAAATGACAGTGTATTAAGTTCAGCAGTTTTGAGGTTATAAAAGCAGGTACCCTCATAACCACTCACCTGTTCCAAGTGGTCTGTGAGCAGAACAAGTACTTGGACACATATAACTGCAAATGATGATCAAAATCCTGAAGAAGAAAGAGGAAAAGGTGAAAACTATGATAATGAAAATTATGATGTTAATGACTACAGCAGCCAGAACCATCTTCACGTTCGGGGAGCGCTATATGGCCATCTATGGGGCATACTTTGGCAAAATTTGTACCACCAATACCTGGCTACCTATTTCCACTTAATACATTAAACCCCTATAAAAGATCAGAGAACTCTCTCTTCGTGGTGAGGAGCAAAGATTCAAGATTGCCCTAACACAGGTAACAGTGTCCTATATTAAATTTAATATATTTTATATTAAAGTATCAAAAACCATCTCTGAGAAGTGTTTTTGATAAAGACATGGTAATAAAGAGGATAAGAAAGTGGAATAGAGGTAGGCTGACCTGAGATGAGGAAAAGTCATTCAGTCCACAAATATTTATGAGCTCTTCTGTGACCCAAGCCATTTAGAATTATTATTCCTATTTTCAAGTGTGGAAATTGAGGCTCAGGATGGTCACACCATAATGGTTCAGCCAATGTCTGAGTCCAAAGTCAATTCTCTTCCTGCTTGGCCTGCAGCAGTGGAAGCCCCAGGACTTCATAAGGAAGCAGATAAATTCTCTGATAGAATGGCAAGACCATATCATCTATGGATCTGCTCAGTTCTTCAGGTCTTGGTCCAACACCAAGATCCAAAAAGAACTCTCTGGCTTCAGAATTTTTTAATTCACATTTTTACTTATTGTTTACCTTTTTATGTTTTTATTTCTTTTATGGCTTCAGAATTCAATTCCTGAAGCTGTCCACAGTCCATCTTAGTTCTAATCATGGTAATTTACATGGATGACAGAGAGCTTTTTCACAGGCTGGGACTCTGTATGACACACAGACTCATAGCATGCATATACCTTGTTAGTCGCAAAGCTTTGTCACTAGCAATATTAATATCAAACTGTCGATAAATTTCACATGGCAACAAATTCCTCTTCCTAACAAGGGAGAGAAAAGCCAAAACTGCTACTGTGAGTGAGCCCGTAGCCATGGGGCCAGGCAGTGCCCACAGAAAGGCTACTGAGGTTTCCCTATTCTTCATAACCTGGGCCATCTCCCTCCTTGACCACCCCTTCCCTTTCCCCACATTCCATCTCTTCATGTGCTCCAGCAGAGTCCAGAGAGCGAGGTGCTAATCCCTTTCCAACAACTTGTGGCTTAGTCCCTGGCTGCTTCAGTCAAGGAAGCAGTACCTCCAACCATCACAGCTCCAAACTGCACATAGAGATTGACTCCTGCAATTAGATATCACAGAGAAAGTGGAAGAAAGCACATAACTGCAAACTGCAGAGTATCAACAATAGTTCATATTTATTTTTATTGCATTTTCCCCAAATTTACCTAGACAAAGAGAAATTAAATTTTTACCTTTAAAGAAAGAGCAAAAATCACATGAATATTAACAAGAAGTAACCTGGTGGTCTAACAACGGCTTAGTGAATGTGCTAAACAATCCTTGGAGAAAGTAGTTAAGTTATCCCAGTTGGCACTAATTATAAAAGGAAACCATGGTTTTTTTCTTTAAGACTTATAAGAAATGCAACTATTGTAGCACATGCCAGAAATAAGTTAACTAGACCCTGACTTTTATTACCCTGCCTGATTCCCCAAACACAGATTTCATCTAAGAATTGATTATGGGCTCAATTGTGTCCCCTCAAAAATTTCTATGTTGAAGTCCTGACCCCCTAGTACCTCAAAGTGTGACTATATTTGGTAATTGGGTCTTAAAAGAGGTCCATGAGTTCAAATGTGGTCATTAGGGTGGGCCCTAACACCATATGACTGGTGTCTTTACAAGAACAAGAGATCAGAATAGACTCCCACGAAGGGGAGACCCTGTGAAGACACAGGGAAAAGGCAGACGTCTGTAAGCCAAGAAGAGAGACCTCAGATAAAAGCAACCCTGCTGACAACTTGAGCTCAGACTTGTAGCTTCCAGAATTGTGAGAAAATAAATTTCTGTTCTGTTAGCCACCCAGTCTGGGGTACTTTGCTATGGCAGCCCTAGCAAGCTAATACAGAATCCAAAGCTGTAGCTGTTTGACCTGGACTGAAATTAAAAACATGGCCGTCCTACAACTGGGTGAAATAAAATCTCCCCCTCCAAACCCCTGAGACCACAGGGACAAGGTGGAGTGAAGAAGATGGAGTTTATGTGTCTGCCTAAGTACCTAACAAATTCCATTGGTCATAATTCAATGAAGATTCTTTCTCCCCTAATAGAACAGACTCCTTAGTGGTTTTCCCTCCTCCATTCTTATCCCGCCCGATCATCCTCAGAGCAATAAAGTGATCTTTTCTATATTTGGAAATTCTCTGGTTTAAAAGCCTCCAGTGGTTTTGCATTGCACTTAGAATAAAAGCCAGACCCCTTGGTGCGGCCTAGGGAAACCTCCAGGATCCAGCTGCCCGCCCCCTCCCGCCCCTGCTATCTCTCACCCTGAGGCTGAGGCACTTTCTGCCTTGCACACAGGCCTCCCAGCACTTTCTGCTCTTTGAACTCTCTAAACTCTTTCCTGCTCAAGAACCTCTTGGCATGCCTTGACTGTGACTGCCACAGAGAGACAGTCTGCAACCACCCCCCAAAAATATCCACTGTCCCCATACCATTCCTGTCATTCTCTGTCCTCTCCCATGTTTAATTCCTCCACAGTACATATTAGAACATATATGTATTTCATTTAGCCTTCCATGCACTCAGTTTTTTCTCTAACCATGAGGTCAAGGACTCTGTCTTATTTATCATCATTATAGTTCTATTGAAAGAATGAATGGATAAATAACACATTGGGTGAAGGCACTTTGTAAACTCCAAGGTGTTATATAAATACAAAGCATAATTAATAGATCTTAAGGCCTATGAAAACAGAACCCATGACTTCTTTTCTTCTCGTACCTCATTCCCTGGGTAAAAGGAAACTGCACTGATTAATTACTCATTATTTGACAATGATGCTATTAATGGACTCTCATATGGAATAAGTTATGATGTATAGCAATGTATGGTTTCTAAAATAGTTTCATATATCACATCACACGTTAATCTTCACATATTCTGTGTGAGTAGACATTCTTATTCCCATTATCTAGAGGGGGAAACTGAGGCTGAAGAGTTAAGTACTAAGTTCATACAGATACTAAGTGGTAGAACCAGGACTTCCTACTACCCCGCTGCTTCCATCTCAATCAAACTGCTTAGTAATTGTCCCTCCTGGGCCCATTGTAACAAATGACAGAGAAGGGTGGAAAGACTCGTGCTTCTGTAAAAGGAGACTGTCCTATAGGTTTGTGTTGAAGCAGGGAAGAAGTTTTTCTTGGAATAGGCTTTTCTGAGCCACTAAAGGTGGAGTTTGTTTTGTACTCTATTTTTTTTCCTTTATATATATCAACTCTATTTTAGATTTCTACTATGGTCTAAAATATTCCTCTCTTCACTCTTTTTTGAGGCAAATTTCCCCAAAAATTATTTTGCTGTTAATAATATACTATTATATTTTTGACAGGTGAAAAATTATATTGTTATGTTTTCTAGGGTTAGCAATCCCAAATGCTGAATTAGGTATTTTTTTCCAGAGAATAATTTACTTCTGTGATTATTATTTTACTCATTAAACTTATTTATTATTTTTGTTATTATCAGGCCAACATTCATAACAGATTATATTCTCTCTTGAGATGACATTTATAAAATAATTTTGTGAGGAAAATGGATTCTGGGATCAAAGTTGAAAGACAAATGACAGAATATGCAAAAAAAAAAAAACCTTTGTAACATATAATGGTCAAGGTTAATATCTCTAGTATAAAAATATTTCTACAAATAAATAAGAAAACAACTTAATATAAAAATGGGAAAAAATAGAAATAAGAGTTCAGAGAACACATGAAATTGTATAGCTAATAAAAAAAGACACAACCTACTTGACAAATTAATACACATTAAAACAGCAGTTGTGAAAAATATTGGTAGAAACTTTAAAAACTAAAGACATCTGTATAAGCACCACATTTTGAAGTATAAATTATTACAATCATTTTGGAGGGAAATTTTACAATACCCATTTAATTTTAAAATGTGTACTTATGACTTCATTTCTAGGACTATAGCTTCTTGAAATGCTAGCATAATTATATGTTAGCATACTAGACTATTATATTTAAATAATTTTACAGTCAGTTTAACAAATAAATGCTATTTGCATTCATGTATTTGGCATTCGGTATCTGGCTATACTGGATGCAAGTTCCTATTTGGAAAATTAAATAAGACTTGAGTGGAGACTAAACAATGAACTCTTACTGAATAGCACTGAAAAGATAATACAACTGATGAAACCGTAAAGAAATTCAAAGAGGCCATTTAACACTTTCTTCACCTCTTAAAACAAGATATAGTGGAGAAAACAGTCATTTTGGAGGCAGTCACGCATGAGTTCTAGTTCTTGTTCTGACGTTTACTATGTGACTTTACTAAGCCTATGTTTGTATTTCTGTAAAATGCATGTAAAAAAAAATCTCATAACTTGATTGGCTATTGTTGGAATAAATAAGTAATAGTTGCACATTACCTAGCAAAATTCATGCTCAACAAATATTAGTCCCCTCTTCATTTATGTTCCTCCATCCTGTGATCAAGGAGCAGTGCAGCAAGGAAGGGAAAGTTGGGGACAGACAACTATTTATTGTCCCAGGATTCATCCATTAATCATTTTCCTGTATTTGCTCAGTACCTCATTGTGAGAGAGATGGCTCTTGATTCTTTACGTGCAAATGTACCATACACATGTCCTGTCATTGAGACTGGGACAAAGGAATTCCTCCTAAACACCTGTGGAGAAAGCACTGTTATTATCTCTTTTTAGCAAGGATAATAACTGAAAATAGCTCTACTGATAAAAGTAGTAATATTGAGAGTTTAACATGTGCCAGGCACTCTTCTACTCCTCTCCTACGGATTAGCCCACTTAATCCTTTCAACCCTGTGGTGCAGGTTTTAATATTGTAGGTCATAATGGTCAATTAGAAAGAAACTTGCTATTTCAAGGCACCAAACTGACCCAAAGCTTTAAATGTGGCTGGCATGTGCTGGGCCGCAGTTCAGAGTAAGCTACTTAAAATGTACTTACCGGGTTCTGTAAAAGTACGATACAAATCAGTGTGATTCAAAAGGATGCTTAAGAAAAATAAAAACTACTACGTTGACCAAAGCCAGTGATTTGAACAGTTCCCCATAAATAAATAATACCTTAGCTTAGAACCTCCCCAACAGAAGAGACATCTGAATCTCATGGGCTAATTATTCTGGTCCAGAATTGATCATCTGTTCATTCAGCAAATCTTTGTGAGCAACTCCTATGTGCCAGGTACTACTATGGACACTAAGAATACAGTAGTAAACGAGCAGACAAAAAAAAAAATATCAGCCCATGTACAACTTACATTCTTGCATGGATATCAAGACATTAAACAAGTAAATAAGTAAAATTTTAGTTACTAAAAAGTGCTACACAGAAAGATAAAGCAGGGATAGGGCATTAGGAGCTCTGAATAGGGCAGGAACCAAAGAGAGATCAACTGTATCTACAGCCTGAATAGGTCAGAGGTCACTCTAAATCTCCAGTTGAGTAAATGCACTAAATCATTCTTCCAGGGAGAAAATACAGAATAAAAATAGAGCTAATGAAGAAACAAATAGGTACATTACTAATTTTGTACCACGTTTTGGTGTAAGGGTCCTGGTTAGTACTGTGAATGAATTAATAGTGTATGAGCATTGTCTGCCTTCTAAAGTTCTTAAAAGATTTATAAGAATATGATAGCTCAGACATAATTTTAATTAATTATAAATCTTTGATTTAACCAGTAATTAGTGTTTACATGTTTTCTAAAATGTCATTTGCTAAAATAATATTTTTATTTATTTCTTATATAGTCTATAAAAAAGAAATGTTATGCTTTAATTTTTTAAAAATATTCACTGATTAATAAATTCATAAAACTAATAAATTGGGCACTAAAAAGTACAAAGAGAACTGAGTGTTTCTCTCTATGAACAAAAAGTCCCTCAAACATGCTACATGTGAGAAAACTGGGGCCCAGTGAAGTTAAGTAACGCCTTTAAGTCCCATGGCTTATATGTGGCAAAGGCACCCAGGATCTAAATGTGACTACACAAATAGCCTCCCACCAATGATGTGAAACATTTACAGCGTGTGGCACAGAACCTGGCACAGAGTGGGCACATAATAGTTCTCCCCTTCTGACTGCAACCTAAATCAAGCTGCAGGGGTAACAGAAGTAAACCAAAATACTTCCCATACACACAAGGCCTGAGCTTCAAACAGCCTGAGGCTGTACTAACAAAAGAGCCTTTATCAGCTCCCTTCCTTCCTAGCTCTTACCAAACCCATTTCTTCAGAAGACACACACCCATTGGTTTGGCATTGTAATTTCACCCATCTAAATGATCTGGGTAGGCAAACTGATCATTGGTTTGGGGATTGCAGCAGGCAGTCTTCAAAGACTACCCTCCATGAACCACACCCCTCTCTTAACAATCTCGGGTAATGACCTCCTGATGAACCTAGATTGTTCCTGTGACTTACTCACAACCAACAGAATGAGGCATAACTGACCCTGCATGACTTTGAAACACAAATTAGGGAAAGTTTTGCCACCTCTGCCTTGGTCTCTGGGAACACTCACTTTGAGGGAAATCAGCTGCCTTATGAGAAGCTTGATCACCCTGAGACCACCATGCAGTGAAGAAGCCTGAGGTGGTCAAGCGCTGCAGCTGCTGGAGAGAGGACCCACCCACCCCTAGGTGTTCCTGCCCAAGAGCCTTCCTTCGGATGCCTCCAGCCTCAGCCACCATCTGACTGCAACCTAACCAGGGACTCCAACCAGCTACAGTTGCCCGGCGGAGCCCATCCACCCTCAGAACTATGAGACATCACAATAAATCATTGTTTTAAATCACTATGCTTTGGAATGATTCTTACATTGCAATGAATAAACAGTAATCACTCTGCAAGTACTCCATTTGGCATTTTCTCAATGTGCTCTTTAGTTAATAAACACTATGTTTTTCTAGATATTAACTATTCATTTCTAAATGTCCAGTCAGCATGCTCTTATTCCTTTATCCGCACTCAGAAGAGTAATAACATACACTTTATCTAATACTTCAAAATTACCACCTATCATGATACGCAAACAAAGAATATTCTCTTTCTCCTTTTTCAGGAAAAGGTTGAAAATGAAGTTAATAATGAATATTTTTCAAGCAACCTTCTGCTCCAAAACTCATGAGACTTATAAAATAACCCAAAACTAAGAGGGTGAAATGGCTCACCCCTTAAATTCTTTATATCTTGAAGTCTTTGATGTCAATCATTATTTTTTTTACAAAAATCAAATCACACAGTTCTCTTAATGAAGCATTATTATTATTTCAAGGAAAAGGATAAAACTTTCCAAATGCAAATGTTTAGCTGGAGTAGAGCCTTAAAAGATTCCAAGACATTAGTCAGGAGATGGATTGCTTTGCTATTACAAGTCTGGGTTATAATATCATTGGAACCAAATTCCCGTCAGATTAGTCTTTACTCAAAATGAATGTTTGTAATTATGAAATGAAATAAGTTTTAATTTGAATTGCCTAAAAAGGGGAAACCAAATATTGTGTAATTACAGGAGAAGAAATTTGAGATGGAAAACAAGATAGTGTTATTTACAAGTAAAAAGGCTTTTATGGGATTATGGGGCTTTAATGTGCATATTTGCAGGATTTGGGGTGGCAGAATTTGGAACTCAAATATTTTTCATCAGCGTTTATTTACAGTGTGCACGCAAGAAATGGAATCCCAGACACATCTGATATTGGGCTTATTTAAACCTTTTATATCCCTACTAAATCTGAAAAGACTCAAATGTTAGCCACACATAATGGACGTAATCGTGGAGTGTGATAAAATAAGTATTTGAAAACCACATGCAACTTTTAGGCTCCTATCCAGAACTATAAAATCCACCTAGAGACATAATGAGCCTGACTCTCCTGCTCGGTGAAGGAAAAGCAGCGAGGGGGTGGAGCATGTTCTCATTCTCCAGTTTGTGGCACCTGAGTGGAGCCCCCAAATGGCTTGTAAGTGCTTTACTGCAAAGGCCGCCCACAAGCATCATTTCGCTGCTCTGTAGGGCAGCAATTCTTATTCTCTGCAACACTGTGACTTCAGAGCCTTTTTGTTTCTGTCCTCCATTCCTCCTGTCCCTTCTAAAGCCCCACTCCTCCTTCCCAGGAGTCTAGTACCTCCTAGGACCACAGGTCTGCTCCCCGTATCTCCCCCACAGCCAGCACCACTCAGCCTCGGTAGTGCAGGACCATTCTCCCCAACCTTTTTTTTTTTGCAGTCAAGCCTTCCTATTAAAGATCTCCCACAACTGCTGGGGACAAAGTAATTTACAATGAACCGTCCTTCCTGGAGATGTTGCCGCCTTCAAGCATATGGCAAAGAGAGTTGACGGTTTGCCAAATGTTTAGATTCTTTTACCTACATTATGCAGTTGTGACTGGAAGGAAAGACGTTGTTCAACCAGGCACACCTTTTCCCTTTTTTTTTTTTTTTTTTTTTTTTTTTTTTTTTTGTGCACATGGCCGTAGCCATATGATTGAGCTCTAACCAATGCAATAGAGGCAAAACTGATACAGGCAATGACAAGGTTGGCCCATCAACACCTCCCATACAGCTCTTCTCCATGCTCCCTACCCCATTCAGCTATCTAGAAGGAAGATAACTCCCAGGGTGATTGGGCAAACCTCCACTGACCTGTGTCCCTGAATGAATTAATGGTAGAGGGCAACCCCATGCTCATATATGCCCTCCCAGTGCAGTTGAAGAGCAAGAAATACATGTTTGGCGCGCTCTCTCTCTCCTCCTCCTCTCTGTCTGTCTCTCTCATAATTCAAAGGAATCATTCTCTAATGACAAAAAAAAAGCAACAACCAACAACATATTGGAGGGTGAGATAAATTTCCCAATTCCCTGAAAGCCACCCAGCATAGAAGTTACCTACATATAGACAGTTTTACTAAACTTCCAGCAAGGGTCATAGTGACCTGTGTATGGGTCCCTATGTGGGCCATGCCGGGGCTCCACCCTTCAGCTGCCTTCCTGCCCAATGATCTTCTTCAGCTTAGTTTGTTACTGTACTCAGTAGCTACTGCTGAGTCTCAGATATTTTCAACAAGTTTTCTCAACTTTCAGTTTAGAAACTCACTAATCAATGAAAAAACCGTATATCATGATCTCATCAATTGTTCATTTGTTCATTCATTTGTTCACCTAACACATTTAATACTGCAAATAGCAAGTATTGTGCTAGGCATTGACTGAACACAGACAGCTTTCAGTCCATTGGTGTCAGTAAGAAAATGGTAATGAAAACGCATAAAACAATGATCCAAGTACCGGTATGTTTCTCATTATAGCTCAATTTATTGAGCCCATGTTATGCACCAGATACTCTGCTCAGAACTTGATAATTCCTTATTTTATTTAACCATCACACATCACAACAACCCTATCCTTATATTACAGGTAGAGAAATCAAGGTTTGGGGACGTTAAATAACATGTTAAAGTTGCACAAATAATTGTGATCAGGGCTGACATTTAAACCAAGTTCATTCTGATTCCAAAGTCATTTACTAACTGTATGACTTTGGGCAAATTAACTAAACGTCATAATGAAGCATCTGAAACATCTACTCTGAAACATCTAGTCATAAAGAAGTAATTTCTACTAAGAGTTAAAAAGCAAGGCAGGAACATTTACACTCTCCTGGCCCATAGTATACATTATGAAAACTATGTATAAAAACCTGGCCTCCTGAACACTTTTCTTGCTTCTGAAATGGCAGTGGGGGGTGGAAGAAGCTTAAATAAATATTTACAGTATTCATATTATGAGAGAATTTTCCAGATGGTGCTTCTTGAAATACTGATTTCCTTCACACAAACTGAAACATGCCCCCGTCCGCCAGTGAAGTGCATCTCAAACTTCATCTTCACAACTTAACAACAGTTGTGATCAGGTGATCCCATGATCGCGTGACACCAGGAGTTCCTGTTCCCTGCACCCCAAATGAGCATGACTGTGGCCTCCAGAAGGTCCCAGAGCAGAGAGCCTCTTGCTTGAATTTCTAGGCTGTGACGTGTACCGCGTCAGGAGCACCCCCGCCCCGCTCTGAGCCTGGCTTTGCTGCCAAAAGCTCACGGGATCAAATCCCTGCACTCCGGGTGCTCATTCAGGCTCAGCCACTGACTGATAGCAGAGCGTGCCCTGGAGAGCCCAGAAACACACTCGGAAGAGAGTTGGAGACCGAGAAATGCTGAAAAAGAAGCACAGAGGACGGCCACCCGTGCAACTGGAGAACAAAGTCCATGCGTGTCTCTGGGTTGAGGACCAAGGAGAGCACATTTGGCATCTTTATTTCCCAGGCTGCAGCCCTGGGGGCGGTGGGCTCAGCATCGCCTCCCACAGATGGACTGAGTGAGCGGAGAAAGGGATCTAACCACAACAACAACGTTTGCTAAGTAAACCTATAGCCCCCACTGGTCTCTAAGGAAAGTGGAGTGTTCATGAAAAAGAATTTATTTTCTGGGTTAATGTCTTTTTCCCCAGCTGAGCTAGGTTGTAAAGTTAAGAGTGAGACTTCTGGAGTCAGACACCTAAATTTAAAGTTTTTCTTTACTACTTCCTGTGTGAATCTGGGCAAGTTTCAAAACCCCTCTAAACCTCAGTTTCCTTGGCTGTAAACGTGAATAATAATTATACTTACTTCCCAAGGTTAACAATAATTAAGTTTCATGTAAAACGCTTTAAGGTGCCTGGAATTTGGGCAATGCTTAAGCAACTTTACCCATTTGTATGGCAGATTTGGACAAGGAAACAATGAGATAAGGTGTTGTAAAGTAGCAGCTCTCAAAAGTGTGGTCCCAGGACCCCTTTATATTTTTAAAAATTATTGAGGACCTCAGAGTATTTGTTTATGTAGATTATATCTGCTAGTAGCTGCTATATTAGAAAATAAAACTAAAAACACCCTTAAATATTTATAAACTAACTTATTTAAAAATAACAATAATAAATCAATAATATGTTTTATAACATATTTTTATAAAAAATATGTTTTCCAAAACAAATAATTGAGTGAGAAGAGTGGCATTGTTCTACATTTTTACAAAGTTCTGCCTTGTCTCCTATAATAGAACCAGCTGGATTCTCAATATCTGCTTCCGCACATGATCAGTCATGATATGTTGTTTTCATTAAAGTAGATGAAGAAAAGCCAGCCTCACACATATGTGTAGTTGGAAAAGGAATAATTATTTTGTTAGTCTTTTCAGATATTTGTGGATCACCTTCTTTGATGCAGCACTTAAACCCTGCAAGTGGTGGTTTCTTTAAGGGCAGTTGCAATGAAGAATCTAAAACCATTTAAATAAATTTACTTTTTGAAGTGCCTTATAGTTTGAATGGATCCTTCGTTTATGTATGATTTTGTAACACTATGTATTTGGTCACTTGGAAAATACTGGTTCAAATGAACGTGGACACATTCCATTAAAAATGTCAT
Source organism: Pteronotus mesoamericanus (assembly GCF_021234165.1). NCBI lineage: Eukaryota > Metazoa > Chordata > Mammalia > Chiroptera > Mormoopidae > Pteronotus > Pteronotus mesoamericanus. The sequence goes on from NW_026555277.1 coordinate 7,475,888, forward strand.
CACAGAACATGTGGCTTCTGGAATACTCTGCTGTTCTCATGTGAGGGAATGAGTGAAAAGTATAAGTATTATTGTTATATAGTTTTGACCTTGAAGACCCCATGAAGGGGTCTCAGGGACTAGGGTGTTCCCAAGACCACACTTTGAAAACTGCTACTTTAAAGCAACATAGAAAAACAAAAACAATCTGTTTCAGATAGAAATCTGGGAGAGAGTCAAGAATAACAGAGTCTGGGGGAAAGTCCTAAGAGAAAGCATACCTAACCACCCTGAGCCCAGCAAGTGGTAGAAACACTGAAAGGGAGTTTGGGAAAGAGATGCTTCTAATTTATGTTTTTAAGGTTTGGGGGGTGGGATTTGTTATATAAGCCATTTCTGTCTGCTCCGAAAAAGCTTCAGAAACTAATGTTGTTACTTACACAAGTGAACTCTTTGGGCAGGAAAAAAAAAAAAGATACTAAATTTTATGTCCTGGTCTGTTTAGCTTGGAGAAAGCGTGCATGGTCATAGGACCCCAGAGCAAAGATGAAAGTTCTGGGGATTTGCAGAAACACAGGGTGAGGAAGAGGGCATACATTTCTGGGGGAAGTTGGCTTCCCTTGTCTGGGGAAATAGGAGTTTGAGGTAATCCTATCTGGTTGTCACACAGTTTGTGACCCCAGCTAACAACTGGGTAGTAGGCATCAAGGGGTCAATGCGTCCTCCACCTGGAATAGTCTACTGGGTTTTCAGTGGGCTACCTCTACCCAGGAGATAATGCCCTTCTGCTATCATAGGAGAGTGGCTAGTTCAGGTAACCTGAGGCCTAAGTATACTTTATTTCTAGAGAAAGATAGGGGGAATGGAAGAGATTCTCCATGTGGAGAGTAGGAACCAATAAATCCACAATCCCAGTTGCAGAGTTGACCTGAGTCAACTCTAGCCTGACCAAGAGAGAATAAAATCAACAGGTCTTAGGAAGGCCTAAGCCAAACATTCTCAACTGGGAGCAATTTAGCTCCCAGGAAACACATGGCATTTTTACTAACATGGTTGGGTACACAGCATCCTCTTAAGGAAATATAGCAGTAAGAACTCTGCTCTAAGGAGATCCCGCCTGCCTTCCCCTAGAATTAACTGCTTGCTCAAGGATTGGCTGAGCCACCAGAGCAAAATGCCCATCCCCTTATTTGGTGGAGTCCTTTAGAAAAGAGAAAGGAAAGCACAGTAAACTAATTTATGTCAAGGTGTGAATGGATGATGAGCTCCAGGGGCTTCTCTTGTTCCACACTGTCAAGAAAAAAACTGTAAAAGCAATGAGGAAAGAAAGACAAACTTGGGTAGCACTCTTAAAATCAGCAGCTCTCATTTCTCTCCAAGTCTAAAATTACTGCCACTGAGCTGGCCCCATATTTCTTCTGTCTGTAATTATATGCAGCCAAAAGCTAGGCTCAATTCAGTGTTCAAAAAGTACTTGTAGGTCGACAAAGAAAATAATGGCTCTGTGTGCCTTAAATTTTAATTTATCAAGTTAATCTCTGTTGGAATAAAATTAGAATTTGAGATTAGCTCTTGAAAAATACACCTTCACCACCAAACAAGTCAGGGATTTATCAGAATGCTTCTACATACTCAGAACTGACACCTTCCTGGGGAGAACTAATGACATACACCCAATATTTTGCTTCTCAAAGTAAGAAGCCAGCGGGGGGAGAGGGGTCACGAATTATTATAATATATTGAGAAGGGGTTGGAGAACTTGATACATAAAGCTACCTAATTTTCTGTTTAAATCATAAAGATTCTCTTGCACTTTTGGAGTCCTTTAGGGACTCAAGGCAAGAATTAAACATACACTTACACCCCCACACACACACACACTCACTCACATGCTCACAGACACACAAGCATTATCTCTGCTCTGCAGGACTTTGCAGTCTAGTGAAGGGCCTATGTGTAAAAAAAGTAACCACCATTCATTATGTTGCTACTATAGTACCATTCATTATGATGGTACCCCTCGTACCAGGGGTGCGAGGGAAGGATAGGAGAAATGGCTGGATTTACCTGGGGACTTGGAGGAAGTTTGGCAATGGAGACAGAATTGTTAAGAGCCTTTCAGTTTTAAGTTTTAAGACAGAAAACTATTTTGAAGAGAATCAAGCAAATGGCACCTGTTGCCTCTCACCAGGAGCAGAAACCCAAACACTTCTGTCCAGTGCACCTGGGTGTCAGAGTCTCCAGGAAAACACGACTCAGTTAAGCACTGGATGGAATAGCACTTCACTCACACAGGGAAGGGAAAATCAGCTCCAGTGCTGGGACTCAGTCACCACTGGAAGGGCTAGCAGGTCCCTTCCAGCAGCAGATGCAGGGCAGTTGGCCTGCATGCAACCCTCTAGATGGATCCAGTCCCCTCCCTGAAAAGGACAGATATAGTAGGAAGGTTGGCCAGGTGCCATATGACATCTATACTTAAAGAGAACAAAGGAGCACACATGAAATCTGAAACAGAGAAGGTATTCCCACACAAGGTGATAAGTCAGTACAAGCTGTAAGAACTCTACTCTTGGCAAGGAAATGTTCCAGGCCCAAGGCCTATTTTTATATAGCCAAGTGGCAGTGGAAAGACAGCCTGCATAAATGCATGAGACTACCTTTTCCATCAAAAAGGCTTAAACAAAAAAAAAAAAGGAATATATTGTTTAACATAACTAAATAATCCAGAGGTAGTTGGCTTCAGGCATAGCTATATGCAGGTGCTGAAATCATGTCCTCATTTTCTCCATGTTTTGTGCTCTCCTCTGCTATGGCTTCATTCTTAGGCAAGTTCCCTTTAGGAGTGAATCACAAAATGTTCAGGCTTATTTTAACTTTTCAGAATTCCCAGAGGCCCACAATTATTCCTAAAAATTTCCATTGGCCTGGCTTGGGTCATGTGATCACCTCTGAACCAATCGCTGCAGCTGACAGATCTAGACTTGAATCCCCATTCTGCTTTCATGAGCTTGCGGGTGAGCCTCAGTGTTGTCCTCTGTAGAATGATGGACAGAAATGCCCAGTTTGCACTAGGAAAGGCAGTGAATCTTCATTAACTGGTAACTAACATTATCATCATCATTAGGGGTCTTATTCCCAAAGGAAGTGACTTTAATTTTTCAATACGGGGAACTGCTATTTTTGTTTTCTAAGCAATCTTCCTTGGTTATACAATTGCAAAGCCCAACATTTACAAACACTTGTATCTGCTCAACGTCGGTTCTGGAAAGGAAGGGTTGTGATCACACCTGCTGGCCCAGGGTGAGTGACAAGAGCCACTGGAAGAACACCATCCATGGCGATTTAGATTTTTGACAGACTTTAGATAACCTTAAAAGGGAAGAAAAATGACAAGCCCTCAGGGCCACAAAGATTTAAAACATCATCTGTCTGTGACTTCCACAGGCACTTTAGATTCTGATTTGGATCCTGATCCTATTCCATGGGAAAAAGTTTACAGAGAATGTTTTCTGCTTTGAGGTCAGGATCACAATTTCTATCACTCCTTCCTATTTCTGCACCTTGTTTTCATCTGTCCAGGTGCACACTGGCAATTGCACCCCCTTGACAGCATCTCCACGTGGGGCTTTCACTTCCTAAGCACTTCCCAAAAGGTCCTCCCTTGACTCTATTGGATGAGGCCTGGGTAGAAGAGAGGGCTATAAAATGCTTTGGTCAGATATCAGAAAGGGGGACACAGTCTTCGTAAACATAATTCTAAAGCACCCTCTACCACCAAGGTAGCACAAATGTCTGGGGCATGACTGGCCATACAGCCATGCCCACATAGGTAGGAAAGGCTCAAGCCAGGCCCTCCCCACAAAGAGGAGTTGATGGCAGATCCTCTCATTGCACTTCTGTTGTCAGTGTTAACCATTCATACGAGCTTAAACCTTCTCCCCCATTACAGGCAGAAACAGCTGTCAATGAATGATAATGTGTTTGAATTTAACCTATTATTTCTGAGCAGTTGATGGAGTCCCCACTAATTTTTTCAAGGACAGATGAAGGAAAAACAGCCTACTTACACTAACAAAAGGTTATCCACAGAATACATATAAATGCTTAGTTAAGGAAACAGAAAAGCCAAATGACAAATACAGCAGGCCTGTTGGAGACATATTTCAGGCCTCAGAAAGTGCCTAAGAAGGGAACGGGGTGGGGGGCCGGGGGGGGGGGGGGGGCGGCGGGAAGGAGGGAGAGAGACAGCTTTCCTCCGCAGCAGCCTGTTATTTGAATCATTAGACCTCTTTCTCCTCCCGTGGTCCCATCTTTTCATTTTAAAGGCAAGTGCTTACTCTAGGATTAGGCCAACTTTCCTATTTAATAGAAGAAAAAAGGAAAAACAAAGGAGAAACACCAAGTGCATAACAATGATGACCTTCAAAGGGCTGAGCTTAGAGGTCTGGCCTTTGCTCTGTGCTTGTAGCAATCTCTAAATAACTGATTAAAGGATTAACTGTCCAATTTGTTTAAAAGAACACAAGATTTATATACTTATAAGGTCTGGGAAGACATACACCTGAATTAGAATAACAATAACCTACACCCAAAGAGTCAGAAAGAAAAGTAATTCATATTTATAGTTTGAATTTTAAAACTATCAAGTAGAAAATAGAAGCTGCCTTGCCACTAGCTCCAACAGCATGAGAAAGCATGCATTGGTTTTATCTGTACTTCTTGAGCAAACAGGTCAAATTAGAAATGAAAAGCATGCATCCATCGAACACAGGTTAACAACTGACAGATCTACACGTTTGATCTGGAGATCTTAAAGGGATACCATCTGATTTTAATTGGTCTGGAAAGGGTGCGTTTCCAGCTACATCCCAGCAGAGACTGTGAAGCACCACCCAGTACTGGGAAGAAGGCAGGGCCAGGCTGGACTGGAAAGGTAGCATTAAATGCAGTGAGCTCACCCCCAGAGAGGCAGGTGCTAGAGAAACAACATAATCCCAGGCTTTTGTTTCAGACCTGGCCCCACCTTCTACTGTGCAGGACTGTTTACTCAAGAAGACAAGGACACATTCCCTGTGTCAGTACAAGTGAAACACACCCTTTTGGGGAGGGTCTGATGACTGGGTTCAGGTATGGGAACCGGGGTGTTGGCCCCAGAGGACGTCTCCCCGAGCAAGTCAACGCAGGTGGCTGTTCCCCTGGGAACAGGCAGCTGGCTTCAGGCTGATCTGACCACCGCTGTCTGATAGTCCTCACACTGAGATGGAAGGGTGAGGAGAACCCACTGCCACTACTCCTGACCCACCGTAAGATCCATCTTGTAAGGACGGACCTCTGGCTACAGGTCGTAATATCTACACAGGGTTTAGTAATGGACATGAGGAAGGGAAAGAGGAATTTGAATTTTAGTATCAGAGTAGGACCTTACATTAAGAATCATGTCCAGAAACAAGCAAAAGGAAAGCATAAATTTGAGTTCAATTTTATCAGCTTTGTCTGATTTTCCTCAGGGCTAGGAGGTATTTTACTCATCTTCCTGACTCTTCCTCCATCTTTTCAGCCAAGAAAGTAAGTTAGCCAGTTTTTACCTTGATCTTAAATTTTGACTCCTCAGGATTTCATCATTTTCATCTGCTCTTTCAAACCTTCCCTGAATGCCTTCACCTCCTTCAGAATCCAAGTTCACATTCTCTACTCCAAACAGGTTGCTCCTGCCCGGATTTTCCTCCTTCTCTCCATGGACCAGCCCCTACCCATGGCTCTGCCATTCAGACTTGCTTCCTCTAAAGCCTGATTCAAGTTCACCTTCACAAAAACAAACAAACAAACAAACAAAAAAATAAAAAACAAAAAACCTTTACAGAAATATCTACCACCCTCTACTACAGTAACTCTAACTCACTCCCCTGAGCAGCTGCCCATTCATCTGACAGTGGTTGGGTTGTATCATTTTACTGTGTCTTTATTAGTGATTATTGTTTGCTTCTTCAGGGGGTCTCCCCCTAATACACACTCCACCAGGGTCTCTTTACTGGGTTCTAAACTTCCTCAGTCTCTAGCACTGAGCCCTCGTGGTGCCAGAAACCTAGAAACGCCCTGCCTGTCTGTCTGGGCCAAAGGGCATAGATCAGGGACACACAGAAACAAGCTAATCCAATTAATAACAAGCTCAACACACAATCAAGCTCATCATCTAATTTCAGCCACTAATCCACCAGTGAGGAGTAAACCCAAGTGACTGAGTTTTCGCTCTTGTTGTTCTTGCTTCGGTTCTGATGGAAATATGTAAACTACTTTATGCCACATCACTTCTTGATTTTTTTAGCTGCAGTTGAATCTTCTTTCTGTACAATTGAGATGTAGTGCTAGAATCACAGGAACCTCAAAATCTGAAATCAGAATGCAGTGGCACAGTCTGACAAGGGAATTTTTCCTACTGGTAAATTAACGTGAGAAGCATCCTAATGATAGAAAATTGAGTCCTCTTTATTTTATATTAAGCAAGCCATCTTTCTACGCAAGAATAAAATTATATTAATTAGAGCATTTCAAAAAAATCAAGAACATGTGCTCATTAAATATCAAGAACAAAGAAATCCTTTCTAATTCCTGTAACTCTCTCAGCACTAGAAAACATGGTCATCTGGAAAATGAGCCCAGTAAATGGTAAGTAGGGTTCTAAGATTAGTGAATGAAGCACTTACAGGTTTGTTTATTCTGTGTCGTTGACCCAACCTCTTTGAAAGTGTGTCAGTCTTTTGGAATGAATTTCTGGCACCCCATCAAAATTAACCAAATGCCAAAGAGGCTTCAGAGTGAGAGTGGACCAGGGCCAGCCAAAGGGACAACCAGGATCAAGCACAGAGCTTCAATGAATGGGAAGTAACCATGAGCTGATAGGGAGTTGGAGTTAGGACTTCAGGGGTTGGGCAGCAAGTCAGCTAGGATAATGCAGAGGCTGTGTGCCCAGCCAGCAGCTCTCATTCTCAAAGATGCTAGAATACTACTGGGGGCTTTACAATATAAGAATAGCCCAAATGGGTCTTTTTTTTTTTTTTTTTTTTTTTTTTGGTGCTAATCCAAGTAATTTCCCAGTAGTGCAGCTTTGAAAAGCATTGCAAAAGAGAACAAGGTTTTCAGTGCACACCTCCTCTTCCTGATCCCCCTGCCTCTTGGTAACGAGTTACCAAACAGGTTACTCACACAAAAACCTCAATTTCAAGAGTTAACTTTATGGAAGTAATTGGTTTTTAGCACTTGTCTCAGACACAGATGGTTTTAAGCCACTTGGTTTTTGTAAAGCAGTGAAGGAGAGGTTCCAAGGAAACATATTTATATGCCTTATAATATAAAACCATCTTTTTCTGATCTTTTTCCATAAAGGGAGGAAAGAGATTAATTGGCATGAAGCAATTTCCAGGGTCAGCTCAGTGACTTTTCACATTTCTGGAATCATAGAATTTTAAAGCTAGACAGGGCATTGGAGATCATTTCTCCACCCTCCACATTTCCAGTTGAAGAACCAAAATTGGAGACATTCAGCAATTTTTACAAGGTGACATAGTATTACTGGCAAAGTCAGAGTTAAAATAAAGGTCTTCAGACTTGTGTATATTCAGATATATTCCGCTGCCTTCTTCCTATTAGCTGAGAAGCCACCTGGACACATCATCTCTAGGGAGAAGACAACGGCCACTGACTTAAAGAATCCAGGCTAGCTGAAGGCTACCTCAATCTTACAAAAACCCCACCAACCCCAATGTTCCCTAGATTAATCGTTTGAACATTTCTATTTATGAAGGCACAGGTGCCTTTTACTATCTAAAGTTATTCATTTCTGCCAAGAATATAAGCAGGCTTATTATTATTCTAGCAGATATTATAAATGAATAATATTATGAAAGAACCCACCTACACACCACACTCTCCACCCCAGCCAGAAAACCCTCACAAACTTCTAGAGAGCCACCAAGCATCCCCTGGACAAAGGAGCTACCTGGAGAATATCTGCATACTAAATTAGGCATTCAAAACCAATTTATACAGCCACTGATTAACTCAGAAAAAAAGCTTTCTTCAAAACCATCTCATGGCTTGTGACCCCAGGCACAGCATTTGTAAAATGATTCTTCAGTGTTTAGGTAATTCAGTCTATTACAAAGGAATGACTTCATTACTCAAGTGAAAGGATGCAACTCTGAAGAACCAGAGCTGTTAAAGGTCAGGTTTCCTCTGCTCCCTGGTGCTGCCCTGCTCCTCACACACTTTTCCTGACCCAGGACCAGGAACAGCTGTCACTTAACCCTGCATTAAACATCGGTGGCAAATGCTGAAATTCCGAGGCCCTCTCTTTCAAGTTGTCATTTAGTGGAAAAACAGCTGCTCACTATTACAACTCAAGATACCCTTCATCTACGTGGAGAATGTGGTGAAGTCATCCCCTTACGGCTTCATGCTATTCCCTCTGGCAGGCACTAACTAGCATTTGGCCTGCGTAGGTGAAGGAGACTCAAATTCCACTCAGTGAGCCATGTTTATGTGGGTCAACAGCCCATCTTTTTCACACTTTTCCATGATCTCCAGTTCATTTTCCTCAGTCCCATTTCCCTGTAGCCCCCTCTTCCCCTCTGTTTATTTCTTGGAAAAAGTGATAAAGGGAAAGTTATGTAGGAGAACAGAGAAGATATGGGGTCAGTGATCACGGCTGTTCAAGCTCTCTGTAATGCTCATCTGATGGGGTTTGTTTCACTTAGATCATTTGATCTTACATTGGTGGTGGTGGTGGTAGGGGTGTGCGTGCGTGCATGCATGTGTGTGCGTGTGTGTGTGTGTGTGTGTGTGTGTGTGTGTGTGTGTGTGTTGGGACATACTTTAACTTTCCCCAAGACCTGACACACAGAATGTGTTGGGTGAATTTTTATTAAATCGAATGGAATGCAGTGGGATTTGCATTAATTTATTTTGGGCTCAGGTGACAGATTCATCATTTTCAGTTTATATTAATATTTCTCAGGACTTTTTTGTGACCATCCCAAGAAATCACACAATCTTCAAATTCTGATTGTGGAACGGAGGGATATGGGAGAAGAAAATCAGAAAAAAGAAATAGGGCTAGATAAAATAAAAGATACAAACTAGACATATGATAGGAAAGAATGGACCAGAACTCAAGTTTCCTGTTTTTAACAGAAGATTTAACTAACACCTTGAAATTAAATTTTCTCATCTCTAAAAATGAAGAACATAGCTTCTGACTAATAGTGTTGGGGTGAAGGACAAATGGTATAGTCTATGCATAGGTGCCTTAAATGACATAAAACACTAACAAACATAAGGAATAATTGTTACAGTGGTTAAGAGCATGGTCAAACTGCCTGGATCCATCTAACTGTAGCTTTGCTTTTTATTAGATGTGTGTCTTTGGACAGATATGTTAACCTAGATGAATCCAAGTATCCTCATCTATAAAATGGGGCTTATAATAGCCATTTGTCATAAGTGTTTTTAAGGACAATATCAGATAATCCATAAACCCTAGCACAGTGCTTAGAAATACTTAGAAAGTATTCAAAACTGTTAACTATTCTTGTCATTAGTATTATTCTAGTAGTTTAATAATAATAATAATATTAAAATAATAATGACAAAAGTTTTCATTGTGCTTACCAATGTGCCTGACTTTACATGTTCTATGTATAGAAACAGATACAGACATTGATATAGATACAGACACAGATATAAATATAGATATAGACTACTGAATGGCAGAAAAAGATTATAATTATTCCTTGGGTGTGGAATCACAGCCTAGAGCTCTCCCCACCTTGGAACCACTAGTCTTGGCTCCACTTTCTCATGCTGACTCATGTCTTCATGTGAAACACATAGAGCATGGGCCAAAGTAGATTTACAACAATGAGTACATGAAACACAGTTTATTCTTGTATTATTATTTATTAATTATTGTATTAATTCATATTACAACTGTAAATCTTCTTTTGCCCATCTCTCTATTTTCCTCTGCCTCCACATCCACCAAAATCCTGTTCCTTCTTTCCTGGGTTAAGGAGAGAGTGAGGGCTAAGGGAGATGTTGTAGCTACGGAAGCTCTCTGCACTTTTCAGATGATAACCACCAATTCTGCAGTGTTTCCCAACACCAATAACTAATTCTCTGATTTTCCAGACGCTGACGCAGAGTCCAACAATTCAAATCAATACTGACACTGTCTACCAGGCGTGAGCATCAGATCTCACAAGGTAAAGGGCCTCTGTCCCACAAGACTGCCCCCTTCATATGACAGTCACAAGTCCTGAGCTACCTGCACTCCTGATGAATAGCTTATAAACTAATGATTTGTACAAGCCCATCCTCAGTTTGGGTAACTTGTTAAAACAGCTCACAGAACTGAGGAAAATAGTTATGTTTGCTACTATTGCTACTGTGTTTATTATAAAAGAGACAACTCAGAAATAGTCAAAAGGGAGAGATGAACAGATCAAGGAATGGGGGTGGGGGCGGCCCAGAGCTTCCATGTCTTCCTTTGGGTGTGTCACCCTCCCAGAACCTCGATCTGTTCACCAGCCCAGAAGCTAAATGATGACTAAACATACAACCAGGGACCAACAGAGGAGACCTGAGCAGCATTACCCAAAATGCATTCCCAAAAAATACTATCCCATGGGAAGCTCCCCTCAAAAAGAGATCTTGCAGGACTGAGAAATGGCTGCATGCTGTGTTGGCCTCATAGATATTCACGTTAACATATTAATGACTCTCAAGTAAAAATATTTGAAAAACCCAAAGATTCCCACACTAAACTGACCAGAGAATCCTTATTTCTCATTAATACCTCTTAAAATAATGCTTAACTAGAAGACTCTTCTGCTTCTCCAATAACACACACCCATTTCTAAAAGTCTTCACACATATTATTGAACATAAAAGTGTTGATCTGACGATATCTCAGGACATAGATGATAGAAATGAAGTATTCAGAGTAGCCAGGTAGAGAAACTATCTCAGGGGCACACAGCCTTGCAGAAAATTACATCATTACTGTGGTTCACCAAATATTTCAGGCACTTAGTAGGGTTGCAATTCTCTGCCCTCTAAATGTTAGTCCTGTGACATGCTCTGGCCAATTAAATGAGTGGAAGTATCATGTGGCTCTTCCAGAAAGAAATTTTTTAAAAGCTATTATTTAAGTGACCACATTCTTTTTGCATTATCAAGGTGATTGTGGAAGCCCATGCAGAGATGCAGCCTCCACCAGCCCAATCCTTATGGACTATGATGAGCAGAGTCCCTTTTATGAGCCATGATAGGTATGTAGCCAGAGAAAGAAATGAATCTTTGTTATTGTAATTCACTGAGATTTGGGTGTAGTTTGTTATCACAGCTAAAACTATTCTAATACATACTACCAATTTGACTACCTACATTATTTCCTTTTTACCTGGTCCAATGCCTATTTCTTCCCATTCCTCTGAGGCTCCACTACCACCCATGGACTGAGTTCACCCTAAACAAAATTGTTCTTTATAAGAATGTGCATAAGAGAATCTTTTAATACTCAAAAACTCCCCACTCCCCATTCAAGGCTTCTCCCACTGTGTAGGATGAATTAGCCTCAATATTTTAGAAAGATTCATGCCTAATTTTATTGAAGAGGGAAATCAGTGCATTCCCTTTGTAGATGGTGTGACTGAATAATTCATTGAAAGCTTCATTATCTATAATTGTGATAATACACACTTTAAAGTAAAGTATTGCACATATCGAATATCCCTGATACATTTTCAAGCAAATATGCGCACATATGTAATCAGCCGTGGTAATCAACTGCACATCAACAAAGAATCGGAGTGTTTTAGGGGCGTAAAGATGCTGTTACAGTGAACAATCATTTGGCAGTATGGCTTATTTTAATAGACACATCACTTTGAAATAAGTCTTCACCATCTGCTTCAGCCTCTAATTACAAATGCAACAAGAACATAATTCACAATTGCATCATTAAAAAGTAAGACATAAGGGGTTTAATGCATGCCTATGTCCTTTTTTAATGCAGCAGACATCTATTCATCTCCTCTTATGTTTCAGGAACAAAATTCATGGTAAAACTTTCTTTCCTTCATGTTTGAAATTTCCCAGAGAGTGGAGTGTTTCAGAAGACAACAGGAAAGGGTGCTAGTTTTCAAAAATATTCACAGACAATAATCCTATTGATAGAAGATTGACTTCTCAACATTGTTTTTCATATGCAAAAAAAAACACTCTCTTCAAACAATTTACAAATAAAGATAAGAAAAAAAATCTATTAGATAGATTCTAAAAGAAAAAAAACTACAGATAATGCAATTTAATCTGACCAATATAAATAGCTTAGAAATTCACTTCTGGTTTAGGTGACCATAATAAACTAACCTTTTAGAAGGCCACTTTCCAAATGTTGTGCAGAACTAGCTTGATGAGCTCTGCCTCTGCTAGACACATAATTAATATAAGAATGCACGGTATTAAAGCATCTTGTTTAAAGTCACTTCTCTATTTTTTTCCCTCCAGATCAAACACTAATTATTCAAAGGCTACTGGAGAAAAGAGGCTCCACAGCATAAACTGTCAATTTAGAAGTCTGGACCTGCAATTCTGATGCTTTGCCTGGACTAGTGTGTCCCTACCAGATGGGCAAGGTCATGGCTATGACTCTGAGGTCTAAATAGCAATGTTATCATATAAAAAGTCTAGTATACTCAATTATGCCTTTAAATATAAAATTATCATCATTACTTCCTTTTATTTGATAAAACATAAAATTCTTATTTATTACTAATCACTATCAGAAACTCAGAATTGTGTGGAAAGAACAAAACAAATTTTATATATACACACACACACACACACACGCACACGCACACACACACACAAGAATAAATATATTCATAGGTTCTTTTGGTAGTTCCTAATTCTCAACAACTAACACAAATAGCTTAATCTAGTCCTAGTAGATTTTTCTTTTCTATCAGCATCATTACCACATGGTTGCTATTTCTTAAATAAGATATGTGACTATTTTCTAAGCTAAGCAAAGGGAAAATATTTATTGCCTTCGCAGTGTGGTACCATAACATGTGCAGAGCTTTATGATTTCACCAGGTAGTCTATTTCATAGAATTCAACAGGTAACACATATGTAAGTCTCCTGAATTCCTTGTATTTAAAACACAAAACAAATATAGACTTATCACAAAGTTATATTAAAGAAATATGAGGAATAATATATGATCATACCTTACATCATACATAAAAATTAACTCAAAATAGATTAAACATGTGAATTCAGACCTGAAACCATAAAACTCCTAGAAGTTTTGACATTGGCCTTAACAATTATTTTTTGGATTTGACTCCAAAAGCAAAGGCAACAAAAGTGAAAATAAATAAATGAGACTATATCACACTTAAAGCTTCTACACAGCTAAGGAAACCATCAACAAAATAAAAAGGCAACCTACTAAATTGGAAGAATATTTGCAAATCATATATCTGATAAGGGATAAATATCCAAAATATATAAAGAACTTACATGACCCAACAGCAAAAAAAAAATCTGATTTTAAATATGGACAGAGGACCTGAATAGGCATTTTCACAATGATGACATACAGGTGACCAACAGGTATATGCAAAGATGTTTACATCACTGATAATCAGGAAGATACAAATCAAAACCCACAAGGAGATATCGTTTCACATTTTTTAAAATAACTCATCAAAAAGACAAGAGATAACAAATGCTGACAAAGATGTGGATAATAGGAACCCTTGTGCGCTATTGGTAGGAATGCAAATTGGTGCAGCCACTATGGAAAACAGTATGGAGGTTTCTCAAAAAATTTTTAACAGAACCACCACATGACCCAGTAATTCTGCTTCTGGATAGTTACCCAAGAAAATTTAAAAGCTAACTTGAAAAGATATCTGCACCCCCATGTTCATTTACAGCAGTCAAGATATGGAAATAACCTAAGTTTCCATTGGTGTATACATAGTGAAATATGTAAAAAATAAAATGAAATCTTGTTATTTGCAAAGGCTTGGATGTACCTTGAGAGTACTAAATGAAATAAGTCGGACAGAAAAAGGCAAAAACTGTGATTTCACTTATGTATGGAATCTAAATAATAATAATATTTAAAAACTAAAAGAACCCACAAGCACATAAATACAGAAAGCAGCTTGGTGATCGCTGGAGGCAGGGAGTGGGAGGTGGTCAAAGTGGGTGAGAGAGTCAAGTCAAGGGGTGCAAACTTCTAGTTATAAAGTGGGTGAAACACAGAGAAGTAATGTACAACATCACAACTATAATTGATAATGCTATATTGTATATTTGGAAGTTGATAAGAGAATAGATCTTAAAAGCACTCATTACAAGAAAAAAAATTTGTAATTAGGTTTGGTAAAAAAAATAAAGAAAGAAAGAAGAAGAAACAAAAAAAGATATATACTATATAACCTGTATCTAACATTAGGCCAAGATATAGCCACCAGTAGCTTAGAATTTCTGGTACTTCAGTCTGAAAAATCCATTAACATCGCTCACAACAATCAATGGTTTATTATTACTTTTCTAAGAGGTTAGCTTAGGTTACACTCACTGCTATATTCAGCCTACTAGTCTTTCTCAGTATTCAATGAACTCTATGACTTAGAAACAACCAAAATTCCCTTTCAAGTCTTCTTTAACCAACAGCATTCTTCCACTTACTAGATACTTTTGCTTCTTTCTTCTTGGATGCCATGGTCTCTTCCTTACAGTTACTGCTTCTCACACGATGCCCACACACTAGCAGCAGAGAAGTCTGAGTAACTCTTGCATTCATCAAGAGAGGTCAACCTCAACCTATTGTTGACAGCTGCCATCTTGTTTCAATTCACACTAACGACTTTTCCCATCCTGATTAGAGTCATTTCCTGTCCTCTGGGGTGCTCCAAGAGTCCCTCCTTTTTCTTCAGTCTCCCTCTCCAACCTTATGGTACAACCCTTTATTACACACTTGTGGCCCTAACAATTACAGTCATATAATTCTCTGCATCTTTCTTTTATCATGTATGAGGCTTTCCTCAAAAATTCTTTGCCTACACAACCTATAAGTTTTCTTTCATAAAACAAATAGTTACATTTTTGGTATCACAGTGGATCATTCTTTCCCCTATAGAGTGAAAACTTTTGTTATTCTAAATTTAAAGCAATAATCCTTAATAGCCATTGCAATGACCATTTTATTCACAGAATTTTACATACATAAAACTAATTCCTAAAAAACACTGGTGCTACAAAACTTGTGTCATAAGAACATGACAATTTTTTAAATGTTTAAACAAAATTAAAAGTTTTAATACTGAGATATAAAGTGTCTTCCCAACAAGACCTTATCCTTCCACTTTCCAAACTGCATAATTGCACTTTCTTATTGAAGAGCAAAGAATCATAGGCATATGTCTAAAAGAGTATTCCAGAGAGAAAAAGCTCCTAATTCATTTTCGTGGCTTCAGTCAGAAAGGAATGCGATTAAACCACCTTAGAATGATAGCTCTCTACCACACCTTCTTTCAGAAACTTCAGAGAGGGCTCCTCATACCTCTCCCCAACCACATACACACAAATACAAACACACACATACCCGTACACTCTACCTTCCCACCCCTCTCCCCCACCACTCTACCTTCCTGTTAACGCATTGCAGTCTCCCTTATCCCCGTTTGGGACATGAAGTTCTTTCAAAACTCCCTGCTGTATTCTCAGATCTTCCTTTTTTATCAGTAGAAAAGGAGAACAGCTGCCCATTCTTCAGTAAATCCCCTTTCCTGAACTTTAAGATGTATTGACCAAGTTCCCCCAGCTGTATCTTCCCTGGTTAAATAATATAAATGTTTTTATCTTATCATTATTTAATTTCACTGATATTATTTTTTGAGCATCAATTCTTTTCCTTAGAAATTTTATAAAAATATTTTTTAAATCAGGTAGGGTTTTTTTAGCCATATCTAATTTTAACCATGTTTCTGCCATCTTGAGTTTTCTTTATTTCCACAAAGTTCAGTCTTCCCAGATCAGATTTTGCATGTCTAAACTTTGTCAAGAAGATTTAATTTTGCTATCAATTTCTTTGCAAATAATAAATTCTACCATGAGCCATTTTAGTCGTTGTCAGTTTTGTTTCATTGTGATCAGTCCTACTAGTAATAGTCATTATGAATTTGATAAAAGAAATATAGCTTGTGTTATTTCTTAGCTAACCCATGAGAAAGTTGTCAGCTGTTTTTGTGAGACAGAAATAAAGGCAGAAAAGCAGGATATAAACAAGAGAGAGACACGAGGCAAAGAAGAGACCCACAGGAAGTGTAAACAAAGATCCACACTGAGCGAAACCAAGAGCAACACTACAGCAGTTTTATTGTATTAACAGCTCAGTGCAAGGTTTTGTCAAAACAGTGGAATCTAAACCCACAGCTTTGTTACAATTTTTCAGTTACAGTCCAGTTTCATAAAATTATATTTTAAGTTATAAGGACTGAACTTGAATATTATACTCCCCCAAGGGTTTGGTCAGTGCCCTGTGAAGGGGAGAATTTGGCCATGGTTTGTTCAGTCACCCCTTTGTTCACTCATTCATACATAAATATGAAACATTCCGCTCTCAATGTGCCAGGTACAGTGCTAAGTACTGAAGATATGGGGGTATGTGGGACAACCCAAGCCCCTGCTTGTTCTCAGGGGCAAGAAAGCCATGCATGTATGACAAATACAGAAGATACATGCCAACTGTGATCAATGGTTGGAAGGTATATAGGGTGATAAGGCAGAGTCAGTGGGAGGCAAAGCCTCAGGGAGGAAGTGAAATTGGAGTTGAGACCTGAAGGGTAAGACATACAGAGCTAGGAAATGAGCACTACCGCAGAAGGAGTAGAGAGACAGGAAAGGGCACTTAAAGAACAAAAAGAAAGGAGGCGGCCATGTTCAAAGATTACTGATAAATAAAATATTGCAAAAAATGATATTTTCCTCTGACAAGTGTAAATGAGCAAACAAACAAAATGGTTATTTTTAATAAAATCAAAATCTAAATGTTTGAGATAAATATTGGAATATTGAGGTCAGAAACATTAATGCCGCTATTCAGTTTGAACTGGTATTCAAATTATCTTAAGTACTCAAAACCAAATACATAAAAGTATGCAAGTCATATTTTATATTAACAAGTCTAAGATTACATTTTTGAGGGATAATTGGAGGTCTGCTCTTGCTCGTAGTTCCTGAAACATAATTTTCCCTATTGGTTTAATCCAGTACGCAAAGCCCTGAGGAATATTTCAGCAACAAAGACTTTCCCCATCAAACACAGGAAGAAAACTAACTTCATTTCCTCCTGTTCCTTCCTGCCACAAATCTACCTTCATATCAGAAGATAAACTGACCCCCAAACACAGGTGTAATTCAATATTCTATTTCAAATGCCATCTGATTTGAAACCCAAGTAATTAACAGCTCACTAGGGACCCTATTGAAATAAAACCACCTTTGATCCTATTCCCAAATCCCTTGCCAAATGGATGGGCAGCTCAAATCCCTCTGCTCTGGCATTGATTGCAGTGAATAACTGTATTAGAAGAGTGCTGTATATGAAAGAGCAGGTAACAAGGAGGGTGTGTTTTTCAGCTTGATTATTACAGGAGCTAATTTGAGTGCTGGGATGGGATAAATACTGGCATGACCAATTATTCTCCATCCTGAGCTAAGCCAGCGTCTTGGCTATCTGTCATCTTGGAGAAACAGAGGCATGTGCATGAGATATAATGCATCTTCAAGAAACACACCTCTTGGTTCTCCTCTTACATCCCAGAGAAGGGCCATGTTTTAGTTCTAACATTTCCATACACAGAGAGTGGCCTTCTGGTCCAGTGGGTAACTTTGTACAAACTGTGTATAGATAAACAGAATGAGTTTTCAGTAACTTGTTCCTCTTCTGTTCCAATGCTTTGATTATCTATAGCGGTTTACATAGTGTAGTCTGATCAAAAGAGCAGCTTTCTTTTTACAGAAGTCACTTGCGTAAGGCCGAGGAGTCCCTGGTGAATCGCCTTGAAATAGGTAAACTTGGAGACATAAGTGATGGTTATTGGTACCTGTAACACAATAGAGGCCACTTGTCGAA
Organism: Pteronotus mesoamericanus; assembly: GCF_021234165.1. Lineage (NCBI taxonomy): Eukaryota > Metazoa > Chordata > Mammalia > Chiroptera > Mormoopidae > Pteronotus > Pteronotus mesoamericanus. The sequence continues at coordinate 7,494,082 of NW_026555277.1, forward strand.
CCCCTGCTTTCTGCGAGCCGCTGTGCTATTGACCACAGACTGTTTTCCTCGCAGCTTCTGCGGCCTGTAGCACCAGGACTGAAGTCAGGAACCTAGTTTTCAGTCCCAGCTCTGTCACTTCCTAGTCTTTGACTTTGCACAGGTCACAGTGCCCTCTCTGAGCCTCACTTTCTTCTGCTACAAAATGGAGACTACAAAACCTACCTCAAAAAAAAGGCATTGTGAGGGGGAACTGAAATTTCAAAAAATATAATTTTAAACTATAAAGTTCTACATAGGTATAGTACATAATCATTGTCAATCATTGGTTATGAAACATCTACAAATTGCCAAGTAGTGAGCTAGATCCTTTACAAATATTATCTCTAATCCCCACACAGCCTGACGAGTAAGTATCATCTCCACTTTCCAGACAAGAAAATGGATAGGCGGAGAGGAGAAATATCTTGCTGGAGGTTTAGCTGGAATAAAAGTCCCTGTCAATTATGGCAGAATATTCTCAGAGATTATACCAGCTAAAGATAAATTTAGGCAGAAACACCTATCGTCTTCCAATTTTATTTTAAGTTCTGGAGTTAATCTGTAAATGTTATATATATATATGTGATCACAATGTATATATACAAAATAAATGCACATCTGCAATAAAGGCATTAAGCTGCCAATCACACATAAACAAAGTAAAATTGGTGCATAGGGAGTGAACAGTCATTGAGTAAATTTGTATCTCCCAATGCTCCAAGAGGCTGTAGAGCCTGATTAAGTAAAATTAGCATGTGCCAAGGTCGAGAAGGTAAGCTACTGGGGTTGTAAATCACCCTAAGGTGTCGAAGGGACAGCAACTTCTGGGTGATATATGGTACCTTCCCATCTGCCAGGGATATTCATTACTTTCCAAATGCCCTTAGTCTTTCCTAGGCTGGGTAATGGCACATCTGAACTGGGTGATGACTTCTTCCCAGTTGTTCCCACAGTCCCTATAGAGTTTAACAACTTGTTGCACTTTCTCTTTCAGAATTCTCAAGGTCTAAGTGAATTTAGATCAGAAGGAAACTTGAAGATGCAAATAAATTGCATAATTCTAGGAGATGCATCTGTAGATATCTAGATGTTCCATGCAATTCCATGGATTACTGACCCTCTGTATTAGATGGCCTTGTCATTGCCTCAGACTGGAAATGACACGTCAGTTTTGTTCCATTCATTGGCAGGACCAAGTTACCTGACCCTTCCTAAATGCAGGATGCAGGGAAGTCTCTCATGCTCCCCAAGGAGGATGGGAGAGCCAGAGGGAGCACTGTCCATATTTTTCCATATTATTCCATAAGCAAGGCACTGTGCTAGGTGCTGGGGTTTGAGGATAAATTAGATCCAGTGCCTGCTCATAAAGGGCTCATATCCTTGTAGAGGAGACCAGATTTACAGAGTTGGCCATGAAACAAGGCACACTATGATTTGTACTCTAATTCAGCAATAAATTTGGGGTTTAGGGAGTGCCAATGAAGGAACAATTAATTACAACAGGGACTAAGAGAAGATTTAACAGAAGAGGTGGTATTTCAGTGGAAATGAAACTAATTTTTACGTGTCACTCAACAAAGTACATCAGGACAATAGCTGAGAAAAGAAAGGAAGCATGGGGTATTGCAGAGCTCCCCAAACCCTTCCCCAAGTGGTCCCCAAGAGCAGAGGGAGAGAGGAGGCCCTATTAAAAGAAATCCTGAAGCTGCCTGACCCAACTCACCCTCCACATAAATTCCTGTGTTTATAATACGGATACATGTACATTACACAGCTCTTTGCTTTAATACAAATAATACCATTTCTTCCATAATCTTCAAGTAAAATACTGAATCAACTTCATTAGCCCCTGATTTCTTCTACTTTCACTGTAACTCTGTGCACTCCCTGCAGGTCCATAGACTTGGATGTGCAAAGCACTGGATTGGAAGTAATCTGTAACTGAAGGGCTGACATTATGGCCCTGATTCTGCCAAGAACGATCTGTGTGGCCTTCAGAGGAGTCAAAGCTGTAAAATGTCCAGCTGTAAAATGAGATGATCAGATCCGATTGTCAAAGTATCTTCCCATAATATATCTATTTTTCTGTAATGATAGAGTAACTTTGAAAATGTGTGCAGCAGATGATAAAAGCCCACCAGTAGTAGAGGGGGAGGCTGTGATTCAGCTCCTTAGACCACTAGGCCACCACGCGTTCAGTTAGAAGGGTTACAAACTGAAAGCTGTGTTCTCAGGGTCTCCCACAGTGAGGCTTCTGCAGGAAGCATGGCTGCACGTCTGTAAGGTTTTAAAGGCAGGAGGTGGGTGGCAACCACCTGTCTGCTCCTCTAGGCTGCTTTCCCCCTGGCAAGCATGGTCCAGGAAACATGAAGTTGTTCTACAACAGCATCTGAGGGTCCATCCTCCACCGCACTAGGCATCTTCAAGAGGCAATGACGGCAGCTTCTTGATTCCAGCTTCCTAATTCCTGGATCATAAATCTGCAATGTGCTCTTGAGTATACCAACAGCGGTAGCTACAGAGATGAACGTTCTCTCTCCAGGGGGTCAGTTCCATGTGTTTCTGGGAATTATTTCTGAGAATCCCGCCTAGTAGTACCTGCTCAGGGGCCTTTATAAGCATTTCATTCCCTCTGTAAAATGCCCTCCTGTTTAAAATACCTATATCGATCTCTGTTTAATCCTCTGCTGAAACAATCCTAAGTTTTCCTGAGCTTCCTTAACCTCAAACTCCCAGTACAGGGAGGACAGTAAACAAAATGGAATTGGCTCCTGGAAGGTGTCAGGGCCACCTCAGGAGCCAGCCTCAGATTCCAGAGGTCTGCTCTTCTTCCATCAAGGAACATGAACAAGGAAGGGGCGCACGGGGCTGTGAAGTGAGGAGAAGGATCTCCCAGGGCATAGCTCCAGAAAAACTACCTATTCAAATGGAAAGAGAAGAAGAGACCTATATGCAGGGAGAGACTGTAAACAGAAGAGCATGTGCCCTAGATGCCCCATCTGCATTTTTGGTCTGTTCAAGGATCATTAACCAGGGTTATTAAGAAGTACCTTTCTCGTGTTCTAAACTTTCAGTTGCATATTAACACATCCTGGAATGAGAGGACCCACAAAAATGGAGGATGGGTTTTTGTTCCTGGGGACAATAGCTAACTAATTTTATTGCTTAAAAAGAAAACTAAGAATATACAGGAATGGCAGAAATGCTAGCAAATGGTCAATGAGAAGCATTGTCTCCAAGGACCAGCCTGTGCTGAAGATAAAGCCATACAGACTCAAAACTAACAGGAAAGCACTCAAGTAGAATACCAGAGAAGAGTCAAGCTGGGGTCCTGAGGCCACAGGAGATGACGAGGGTCCAGGCCGCCTGGCCCACAGAAACAGAACTGCCAGCCAGTGCTCCATAGACTAGTGTCCTCAGTGAGACTGAACAGAGCACGCAGGATTCATCAGGACACTAAGAAAAACTCCTGTCCCCATGTTAGTGACAGTGAATGATCTGGGGTGATATCTAAAAGATTGTAATTATATGAGAATTCTAATCCCCATATGCATTCTGCCAAGGAAATAGTGGGGCAGTTTCCATAAAGTACTCTTTCTCTATTTCTGATTTCCCAGGACTTTTTAAATGAGACTGGTAGGGTGCACTCTTCCTCACGCAACTAAAGCACAATTCTGCCTAGAAAAGCTGTCTCTGAAACAAAGGAGAGCACAGGCCAGGCCAGGCCGAAGAGCAATTGTTCTTCATCCAGCCACAGCCATGCTGTTATTACCCATGAAGTTCCTGAGCACTTCCAGAAGCTTTGTGCCTGTGGGAGCTGCTGGGGAAGCTGCACACGAAGGCTCAGAGTGTGTGGGTCTCCACAAGGCCACCCTTCCACCCTATGCCTGGAATTTTGAATACTGTGGGGGGCTCAGGATTATTGCTGCTTCTCTAAACTCTTCCAGGCCTAATTTTCAGCCCTTGATTAAGCTTTTTTCCAGGTTTTCCATTTCTTGGTGGAATATTCCTCCAGATTCCTGGTTACAGGGCTATAAGGAACCTTCCAGCTCCACAGGCACAGGCTTGGCAACCCAGCTCCGTGGTCACTGCAGGCTATCTAGGACTCCCCTCCAGTGCCGCCTTCCTATGGACACCATTGATAACCTCACTGATTGCCTTTAAGCTGGACCTTAACTCTTTGGATTTATATAAAATTTGGCTCGAGTCATTTTCCCAAATCCTTTAGGATCTGCTGTTCACAGACGTCCTCTCAGAAAATGCTAAGTGGTTCCTAATGGTCAACCCATTTGTGACCCATCCTGGACACCATGACAGAGCAGACAGGGTGCAGGAGCTGAGCATCACCAAGTGCAGAGTCGTATGCACCCGAGCATCATTGTGGAGCAGCACAAAGATATAAAGTCAGGAACACTTAGCAGAGCATCAGATCTGTGTAACGCTGGGCTTGGGCAGGTCACTTAGCCTCTCTAGACCTTAGTTCCTGAACTCTAAACTCAGTTTTTTCAGATAGGGCCATATGAGAACAAATATCCATTTCTGATTCTTAATAGTTCATGATAACAAAATAGAAGAGTGGGAAGAATAGGAATTTCCACATTTCCTGTGAAGAGTTCATAGGAGCCTATTTATGAACTTAAAGTCAGTAGTCAAATCAGATAAGCTGGATTAAACCAGGTGAAAAGAGGAGGACATCTTCCACACAAAATAACTGTAATAGTAACTTGCATTTCTGAAGCATCGCACCCCTTTAAAACACTTGGAAGTACACGTATCTCACTTTGTTATTCCATGAGGGAGCTGAAGAAACTGACTGGAGCCTGTACTTTGGGCTCTACATCTCCAGTGTCTTTACAGCCAGGAAATCTTCATGATAAAACCTGTATATTAGCTTCCACCCTAGATCTCTGCTAAGCTCAGACCTGCAGTCAAGAGGTCTGGATTATCTTGCTCCCAGAAAACGTTCTGAAGGGCGTCTTCAAGAGCCCTGTGCTCAGAGTCTCCCCACCCTGACCCATTAGAAAGGGGGGATTCTCCCTGGACAAAATCTTCCTGAGGGAATGCAGGGCAGAGACTTGAGGGAAGTTTATGTGTTTCCACCTGAGGCCCAGGCTTCGCCCAGAAGCTTAAGGGGGAGAAATACATTCTGAGAGGAAACATGCCAAACCCATGGAAGCATCAACCCCAGACTCCAAAGAGAAGGCTGTATAAAAGAGAAGCCAGGGTAAGACGCAGGCTTGCCTGGGCTCCTTCCCTGGTGGTGCCCCATCTTCCTCAGCTCCTGCATTTCTCTCACTTCCTCTCTCATCATCTCCTTAGTATTTCCTTCACCTTTTCCCATTCTCTTATTTCCTCTCCTTCTAAGGCCTTTCTCAGCCCTTCTTTCCTGATTTTCTTTTCTCCCCCAAGGAGCTATAAACCTGTGTTTTAAGCCTAGGTGGCTTTAATCAAGATTAAATGCTTAGAAAACAAAATAATTTGCAACAGGAGCTTTTACCTGCCATGGAATTCTGTTGTTTATTCCTTCTTAACCAGATTCGGCTAGTAGATTATACATTTGTTTCACTGTTTTCCTTTCTTAAGGAAGTACTTAAAAGATCCCATGTTTGTTGTGCACGTTTAATTTGTGTGGCCTACCCTATACTTATCTGTTTATTTTTGCCAAATAATTCCACAGAACTCTCAGTAATTGGCTAGTTAAAATTCTTCTGCCTTAATGAATGTCTAGCTTCCCTGTGTTGACAGAATCATCTTTTACACATGTAAAAAAAGAACAAAATAGGTAGACTCTGTATCTAAAATATTTTCTGACTTTCCCTTTAACCTGCTCTCAGGCAGTTATCTCTTGGCCTTTGGCTTATCTAGAAAGGAAGCTGAGTAAAAAGAACATTATTTTTGTTTTCAGAACTCTTCTGGCATGAAGGATTTTTTCTTTTTAATTATCCCTCCTGGAGCTGGTTTTCAAAATCATCCATGGAAAAAGGCAGAGAATCCTAGTGTATCACCATAGCCATTTCATCATGGGCCCATGACCTCTGAGCAGTTCTGTGGTAGATCAGTAGGACTGGGAGGCACAGCATGTCTTTGTCCTGTAAAGTTTTGAACCTGAACATTACAATCTTTTCCTAGCTTCATTGTCCCTGAGGGTTTGAAGATGTCTAGCAATAGTGCCCGAGACAGACTGCATCGTCTGATCTCACGGCCAAGGGCAGCGGCAGTCTTCACGGGACAGGCGGAGTTAAACTCCGGCCCATGCAGTGAATCTGAGATGATTCATGACCCTAATCCGTGTCACAGAAACTTCAGTTCTCAAGTCATTTGTCAAGGGTGCATATGTGTATGTGTGTGCACACATGTGTGTGGTATAAAGATCCACAGATGGCAAACAGGAAAACCAATATCCCAGTTTCTCCCTGGGAAATACTTTTAAGTGTGGCCACAATAGCCAGTGGAACTGCAAATATCTGCATGTCAACATGGGGTTTTCTGAAATTACAGAATCGCAATCAATAATTCAGAAAGTGTCAAATTAATAAATACATACTGACCAATTTTCAGTAGAATGATCATTCATAAAATAAATGCACATGCTAGCTCACTCTATAGTTTTCACCTGTCTCACTGTTATAGCCATATAGTTTTTAATTCTGAAACTACACGAAGATTTTGAATGCAGCATTTTCTACCTTACCAAATTGTGGTTTCTTAGTTTAAAAAAAAAAAAAAATTCCAAATACACATCCTCTAACCAGCGGAGCTGATTTTTATTTTTTGTTGCACTCCTAGAAGGTGCTATTTCTGAAGCATGGCATCCTAATAAGAACAATGCCTTGCATTTGAGCCACTCACTTCCTTCCACAAACTACTTTCATATTTATTACCTCATTATTATTTTGATCCACACAACAAGCAGGTACTGCCATCTCCTTCATTTCACAGATGCTTAATCTGAGAGCTGGAAAATGTAGGACACAGGCCCAGGGGCTCAGAGCTAGTGAGAGCAAAACTAATATCACATCCCAGTTTCTCTGACTGGGAGTCCAGCTCCCCCATTCCACCCTCCACCACGCCCCTCTGAATAAACATTATGATGAAACAGAGCTTCTGGCAACAAGAGTGATAAGTGGGTGACTTTAGGCTTCAAATCACCTCCAAGGGCCCTCTCCTTCACATTTCTTCTCACTTGCTCTCAAAAATGGCCACATATCCAGTAATAAGCCAGCACAGCACAGAGAAGACCTTGTACCATCTGAAAGATGTTGATACAGTTACAGAGGTGCAGCAAAGAGAAGCAACTTACCTCCTCACCTCTCAGGTCTTCCAGTCATGATTCACATTCCCAAGGCCACACTACAACCCTAAGGTCAGACCTCCAGCCTCCTGCAGAGGAGGAAGCTCATCTTCTTCACAAAGCAGAGTCATAAACCCACAGAAGTCAAAGACCAGGAGGGGAAAAAAAACAAAGATTTTGATCACTAAATTATCAAATGAGCAGGGCTGACTAGCTCCCCACATTAGCAGAGAGGTAGGGAAGATGTATTTTCCCCCTGCTCTTTACCCAGTATCTCAAAAGTAATTGACTAATGTGGCTTGGTAATAATGACCATTTATGCCTATAGCTCTCAAAATATGGTACATAGAAATAAGAGATATCAGCAAAAAATAAAGAAACAACTGTTGATAGCGACATATGGACAGAAAGGGATAAATATGAATTGAGGGAAAGAAAAGTCATGTCCTAAAATATTGAGGGGATGACAGAAGAATATCAGGGTGTCAGTTGAGATGACAAGTTACTTGAGTCTTAAGGTTGATGTGTAAATGCAATTTCCTGCCATTTTTTCCTCACCGTCTGCTTCAGAGCTGCCTGGAATTCTCCACAATCAGGCTAAACTCCAGAGTCATCCTATTTTCCCTGAATCCTGGCTCTCTTAAGAATCTGGGACTTCACGGTACCCCATATGCAAATAAAGCAGTGGTTAATGTTTAATATTGGGTGTATAGATTAGCCTGAAATACTCTGGTTGTGAGAAAAAAACACTAACTCAAAGCCAGCCAAAATGTAATGGACATACCTAACAAGGGGAGTCCAGAGGAGGGGCTGGCTCATGGAATATGGGCAGCTAAACATTTTTCATTAGCTCTCTCTCCGTCTCTCTCTTCCACCCCACCACTACTCCTCATCATGGGTTGCTCTCATCCTCTCCTTATAGCCTGTCTCCTCTATGAACGAGGGCCCAAAAAGTGCTGGGGAAGGCACAGTTAGACAACTCCTGGCTTATACCATCTCAGCTAACAACCTGAGAATGGAAGACAGTGTGTCCATATATAAAATTCCAAAGAAAAATGCTCATTGATTTAGTTTGAGACTCAAACCTATCCCTGAGCTAATCACCATAACCAAAGGGATGGGGGAATGAGGTACTGTGATTAAGCAGGTCTAGGTCACACGACCACCACTATGCACTATGGTTACTGCAGTTGTCTACCCAACCAGAATAAAAAAAAAATGATAAGAGGAAAACTGCCCCCATCCTCCCCTTAAAAGAAGAAATGATGATATTAGAATAAGAGTTGAATGAAAGAATTCAGAGAAAAACAAGTATCTTCTACAAGGCACAGTCAAAACATGGGTCATCCTGATGATGTAATTTACACATGCTAATGGAAAATCAAAGACCAATAAACTCACATAGCTTCAGCATCCACTGCATTCATATGATCCATTTCTTCCACTACCCATCAGGGAAAATCCAACATACTGTTCAATTTGGTTTCTGCTGAAAACTAGAAGTTACCAAATTTTAGTAAATCAGATTATTCTCTAGTCTACAAGTCCTCATAAATGTCATTTGTGGATGCACTGGCAAAACTGAACTCTGTAACTCCATTTAAGATGCATGTTTTTGTTTAAAAAGTGTAGGTGAGCCCTTACAATTAAGGGAGTGTTATCATTTGCTGCTGCAGTACAAACAAACCAAGGTAGAAGCAAATCTTGGGTTGGGGGGCGGTGAGGGGAAGGCACAGAGAAGTCAAAGAGCACTTGCTTCCCTTGATCACATCCTTCATAAGTTGCCCTTTGAAACAATTTTAAAGGTAGTAAATTAGTTATAAGACGGATGAAAATAAAGTCAAAGAGTTAAATCAAGCCCTGAGACACAAAGAAACTAATCAAAGGCTGGCATCGACTTAATATACTGGTTCTCCCGAGAACTAATAGCCCAGGCCTCCTGTCCCAGGCCTCACCCCCTGCCTTTATAAGAAGCTCTTTAGTCCTCTGAACCGAGCCTGTGCTGGTGCCAGAAGAGTGAAATGGAGCATTAAGACCATTATTTGGATACTAGAGGGGGAACACACACAGAAAAGAAAACCTAGGAAAAGTTCCATTCATTTGAATTAATTGAGATGAGCATTTATTTTTTGTTTAAATTGACCCTGTAATTGTTCCTTCTTTTCTCCCCCCATGAGGTATGTAAAGACATAACCTTGAGGGCTAGTCCATTTATAGTAAGAAAGAATTCAGCACGGCTGAAACGCCCTGTGTCATTCACCCATGCGGGTCATAGAATTGATTCTCTCGCAGAGACCAGCCATATGGATTGATTTAGCAGCATTTCACTGGCTGCCTGGAGACGCGGCTTGAGTCATCCTGTATAAATTACTTAACTCTCCACCACAAAGAAGAAAAAAAATTGTTTTCTTGCACAGCAGTAGCAATTAATGTTCAACATGTTTATGAGGTTTAATAATATACGGCCCCGCACCAATCTCTGTAGGCAATACCATTATCTTGAGAGAGAAACCTAGGTGGTGTCATCAGCATACAAGACGCAGATGATTGATTCATCAATAACTGAGCCTGGCCTTATTACAGCAAACAAATTCGACATCATGGAATATATTGCCATATAGACAGGACTTTCTCCTCTTCAAATCTTTGTCATAATTGATAGTGGTGACTTCTTGGCAATACTGAAAAACAGCATGCGATTAACAGGCTTCCTCCCCTTTGAGTGGCTACACTCCTCAGACGTCGGTTGTCCAAGAGTTGGCCCAGCTCAGCTGAGTGGAGCAAGGTCTAGACAACATCTTCCCAGGGAAGTGTTTGCCAAAAAGACCAATCACTTCTTCATCTGTCACATATTTCATTCCAGAGGAATGCAAAAAGGAAAGCGGTGAGTCGCCAACAAATATTTATTGGGCCACTTCTGTGTGCCAGGTACTGTTCTAGAGCAAAGAAGAAGGCAGAAGGAACCCCTTCCTCACTCTGGGGGTGGAAAATGACAACATGAATGTAAACAAATAAACGTTTTTTAATTCTGATAGGTAGCATGCTGAAGATAAAATAGAGTGCTCTCGAATCCATGTATTTTTAAGTGGCAAATAGGGATTTCAACAATAGGAGATATTTTATGTATTCAGCATCCATGTGATTTAATAACTAACAATGTAAGCAATATGCAGCTACTTTTATACTTTTTCTTCCCCAAATTTTAAAAACATAATGTCAGTTCTGGAGAGGAGTGTGTATTGTTTGTTACTTAATCATTTAAAAAGATTTTAACTTTTTAAAAATAATTATTGTGAAGCACCACCACAGCCCAGGTTAACCAAAAAAATAAATAAATTTTAAAAAAAAAGTGGATTGTCCAATACTAAAAAATGTGCAAAAGTAAAAAAAATAGACATTCTCATATATTTTTTAAAATACTAGTTATAATATGGAAAAAAAGTGTCAGGCCACATTAGAATCATAGTATGACTAACATGGATATTCGTGTAGGCTGAGTCATTTATGGAACATAAAGTCCACACAACATTTTATTGCCTTAGAAGTTTTTATCTGTGTAGTATGATATAGATGATGTCTCTACAGACAAATTTAGGTTTATACTTAAGGCAATTGTCCATAAAAAATTCCTTTAAGATGAAATACATAAATAGTTCAGAGAAAAGTTCCTTCTTTGATGAATTCTCTGGAATCTCCCTTCCATTATTCACTCTAATTTTAGACATCACCTTGCCCCATCTATACATGATCTAAGAATATCCTAACCATGTGCTATTGTTCTGAATCCCTTCATGGCAGTAAAATGGGATAGTTGGATTGGTTATGAAGTATGTCCCTGTCATAGGTCATTTATCTGCACTGATTTCCTCTTGTCTGTCTCCCATAACAATGCCACGCCCACTCCAGTAAATCTCAGTGTCCTTCTTGAATGGGAAAGAAGAGGTGCACTGGCCATGGCTAACATCCTGGGCATGTTTGTAATACTCATGGGGATGTGGTCTGCAAATCACCATCATCCCTTATGCATGTCACAGCCAAAAAAACAGTCATGAACAACTGCACTGAGTAAATACTGATCAAAGGAATAAATGGTTACACAATATGGTACTTTAGGTAGTTTTTCTTTCTACCTCCTGCTTCTTCCCAGAGTGAGGTGGTCCCACAAGCCTGTTCATCCTCAGACCCTTTCATCACCATTCCTCTACTCTGCTCTGCATCACAGGGAAGCTGGCCTCCACAGGTTGCATCACTAGGCCAACTTCCAACTGGAGTCAGCCAGTGAGAGCAAATGGCAGAAGAATGTAGGGCAGGGATCAGGGAGAAACCAGGCACATCTCTCCCTGCCTTTCTGCCTTGGGCATCATGTTTGGTAGTAAAGGTTCCAGCTCTCCCCCATCAGGCCCTCCTTGGTTCCAGCTTCTACCTGGTAGCAACATCTGCGGCTGCTACTTTCTGGTTTGCCTCGTTGCCCCCTGTTCTCAGCCCTTCAGTCATCTTCGCAAGGAATTCCCCATATTAAAATTCCTCTGTTTTTAATAATCAGGGTAGTTTCTGGGGGTTTTTCTTTTTCTTTTTTTTTTTTTTTGATTGTATGCTAATTGATACAGAGAGTGTTCAAGAATTCAGTTTGGTTCATACTGAGCACTACTGTATACAAAACATTGTGCTACATATCGGAAAGACTAAGATGTATAAGACGTTGTGTCTACCACTGAGGAGGTCGGAATCTAGTGAACAAATCAATGTGAGATTATGTGACAAGCATTATAAGGGGCTGAGGCCAGGGAGCCCTGGAAACACTGAGGCTGTCTCCTTAGCTGGGTCTGGGGCTTAGAGAAGGTCTCCTAGAGGAGATGATGGCTGAGCTGACCCTTAAGCGATGAGAGATAGCCAGCTGAAAGATGCTGGGAGGGCCTGTGTTCCTGGGGTTGATGCCACGATGGAGAAAGATGGGGCTGGTACAGAACAGAAACAAGGTGGCCTCACTAGACATCAGGTATGAGACCAGAGAATAGGAAAGGTGGTATGAGACAAAAGGCAAGAGCTTGAATTCTCTTCAGCACACAGTTATGGGAAATTGATGATTTTTAAATCAGTGGAACAGCATGGTCACATGTACAATTTATAATTTAGATGGATCACTTGGGTCACCCTGTTATAAATGGTAGCTCTAAAAAAGGCAAGATACCCACCTGGCACCATACATAGTTATTAAAAGGCAAGTACTAGAAATATCACGGGAACACTTTGTAAAGTATATGACTACCTTACCTCTATGCTATACGCCTGAAACTAATATAAAATATTATCAAATATAAACTATAACCAAAATAAATTTTAAAAAGAGGCAAGATAGAAGAGGGGAAAAATACTTGAACTAGATCATACTAATCAGTCAATTCAACCTATTAATGTTGAGTTTCTGGGGGTTAACCACAGTGCTGGGAGCAAAGGAGTGTGAAATTGTGCAGGACACATAGCGATCCCTTATATTTCTGTGCTCCTTTATAGTTTGCCAATTTAAATACATCTTACAATTCTCTTAAAAATCCCATGGGTTAAGTATTGGGTGGCCAAATTGTCTGTTTAGCTTTTTTCTGTAAAATAAGAGACATTTTTCATTTTCACCAATAACTTTATTGATTTGGATATTTTGAGTATGTCAGCTATCTCCTACTACTGGCTTCTAGTGGGTAGAGGCCAGGGGTGCTACTAGACATCTTCCAATGCATAAGACAGCCCCACAGCAAAGAATTCTTTGGCCAAAATATCAGTAGTACCAAAAAACTTTGCAAACCACTTTTGACACACTCAATCAGTCAGAGCACCTTCTCCATAGATTGCACAATTCTTTTTTGCATTTCAGTTGCATTTTTACCTTTCTTGAAATAATAAAGCAGAATACACTAAAAATGTTGCATATTTTCTTCAACTTTTCAATGTTAAAATGGCTGCACAAAAATCCACCAATTTTGATGTTTTTTTTTAAATGCACACTGATATGGCAGCTGTCACAATACAATCTAAAAAAGTTGTTTTGAATGATATTAAAGACAACTAAGCACTTCTAGAGCCATCGTATGAAAAAAACTAAACAAACTTTTTGGCCAGCCCAATATTAGAATCCCCATTTTTCAGATGGAAAAACTGAGCTTCAGAAGGTGATAAAATATGTCCAAAGCCATATAATGAATAAGAATTGAACCCAGAAGTCTACTTACAGCTGAACTTAATAAGATAGTTTTCTGCTCCCCATGGTATGATAGGATAAACTGATATCCCAGAAAGATGAATTTTCAGTAGCTAGAGAAACAATGTAGGGATTCCCACATGCACGTACATTGGACTGTTTCAGAATTAATGCATACTCTACTAGGCATGGGCTTGTTGTCTGTTTTTAACTATTCCTGTCAAGGCAGGTTCTTGTTCCTTAGGGTGCTAAGAATAATCATAGGTAATTGACTCAACCTCTCTAGACTGGGACTGGTTGCAGCCAATAGAATTTTAGTCAAGATTTGAAGTAACCTTTTCACCCTTCTTCCAACATAACAGGGGTGTGAAGGCAGAGAATATTACCCTAAAGAAAGTAAATGTACAACTATTTGTTGAAAAGTATATATGGAGTCTAGAAGACAGCAAAAAAGAATTACTTTCTCTATTGGGTGACTTATCAGTCCCTCTACCAGAGGTCTATTGGTCAAGATCATGGAAACTGTCATTCTGGGCTTGAAAATGGGAGGTAATGATGGATTCTTTGCTAATGGTAGTAACTCAGGCCTTCAGAGGAACAGACTTAGGTCTTCCTGGCTTTTCAGATCACTAAACCTCCCTCTTGCTATACTGAAGCCCTCTCACAATAAACATTAATAATTTGTTGGCATGCCAACCCCCCATTTCTAGCAGGGGTTAAAGGAGAAAGAAACAATGGGACTAAGAGGAGATAGAAAAACCCATACCACACAACTATAATTCCTTTTGGAAAGCCTGCCTCTCTGCTCACTCCTTCCCTGTGCCAGGATAGCCGCTGCCATGCCAGCAACAAAGATCTGGGCATGCTTGACATCTCCTGAGGTTGGAGTCAGTGATTTACAGACTTATTTCCAACCCTAACAACTCCCATCCGTAGCAGTGATTTATTCAGGCAGCTATGATTCTGCCCACATTTGAGAATCACTTTTTGACTTTTATGTGCATGCATTCGACATCACATCTTTGTCATAAATAAACTCCCCATCATCGTAGGGGAAGTTGAAGTTGGGACAACTCTGAAACAGTATCTGTTGCCTCTGAACCACATATGTCATGAGGATATTTGTGCAGATAAGACTCCAATTGACTATGTTTGTAAGTACAGGGACCTTTTCTATCTGGTCTGTTTCTACATCCCCAGCATCTTGTACATCCCTGGCTTATAAGCAGCACTCAATAAATGATAATAGCTAACATTCACTACATATGTACTATGTGCCATGGCACTGTTCTAAGCACTTTATACACACTTATGCTCATTTAAACCTCAAAACAACCCCATGAGTTAGGTAGTGTGGTCTGCCTTGTAAGATATAAATTCTAAAGCACAGAACAGTTACATAATTTGCTTTATGACATAATTATAAGCAAAGATTATAATCAACAAACTTGGGATTTAAACTCAGGCAGTCTGGTCAAAGAGCTAGTGCTCATAACCATGAGGCTATCCTGCCTTTCATTGATTAAGTGCTTGGGCATCCTGGTCTAACAGGGAGACTATGCTTATCTTTCCTCTTCCTTCTAGCTTATCCTCACCTGAGTCTGAAAGGGTTAAGGGCACTGATTCTAATACTGCATTCTGACCAGGTGACAGTCCATCTTCAAAGGCATTTTACTCTCTTGCTTTGCTAGTGGTTTCCCTACCCAGGGGAGTAAAAGACTTCAGTAGCCCAGGAAGCTTCACTTTCTCTTGGAACCTGCAGTTTTCTCTGTCTCCAGGTCCTCTGGCTATACATAGTGCCCACAGTTTTCTGATATAAAACAAGGATGCTGGATGGCAATTTGTCATTTTCAGCAAAGCCAGCGTCTTCTTTCAGGGTGGCCATGCATTTCACAAGTCTCTTGGTAATAACGTTAGAGCTGTATTCTAGTGGAAGAAAAAAATCTCTTTGGATATGAAATCCCCCCTCTTCAAATATGTGTTATTTCTCATCAGAAAAGCCAGGAGGAAAAAATAAATGTTCTCAGCTTAGGCCGAATTTACACCGCCAGTTTCATATCTCAGTAGCACTGTGGTCTTTAAATGAGCATGTGTCTTTTATAATGGCTACCCAGGTGATTTTAGTCTCTCCAGAACATTCACCTTCTGATCCAGTTTTAAAAGAGATGATACCACTAAAAGGCCGCTTTAAACTTGAAAGCAGACCCTCAACACTCAGAGGAAATGCTTATGAGAAAGAAAGATGATTTTGACCTATATAGGAACATTTTGGACTAAAGTGGTTATTATTCTTCAAGAGCCCTGCAAATAGCCAACTTTTTCAGAATCGAAGAGAAAAATTCAGGGACATTATTCTTACTGAATCCTGGATACATCCTTTTGTCTTCTTGTAAAGTAAATACTATATCAACCATGAGACATATAATTTGGACTTTGATCTCATACATATCCTATTCTATGAGCCAGCCACTACAGCCCAAATAACACAGCTGGATATTTTCATAGACTAGTCAGCTATAAAATGATAGATACATAGAGCAGGACAGAACTGTACAAGGAAGGCCACACCTGCTCTGACTCTATGATATCTCTTTCCCCCGCTATCCCTATCCACTATACCAACAAATCTTAACAACTCTACCACTAAAACATAGAGGCCCCAAATCCATTTACTTCTTTAACCATCTCCATCTCCATAACTGCCCTTCAATCAAAATTGTCTCCTCTCTCCTGGACTATTGCAGAAACTTCTAACTTTCAGTCTCTGTGGTTCTATTCTTTTTTTTTTAATTTAATTTGGGATATAGGTTAAATATGTTTGACATGATGTGAAATGGGATCTCTAAAAGTAAGAATACCTAAAGCCCATGAAATTATTAAAGCCCTTGAAACCAGACAGGAAATACAATGAATGGAGACAGGTAGAGAATGATGATCAGCAGCTGATGCCTAGACCCCACGTTGGATATTAAGATGTGACGAGCACATGTCCTTTCTGAAAGGGGAATTGGTTACATAGCCCCAGCTAATTGTTGCCTCTTAGAAAAGAGGATTCAGTATTGCCTGAGAGTCGAATGTCTGAGAAAAGTCAGGAATCCTCATTTTTATGTAAAATCTCCAATTTCTAAAAGTTAACAACTGATACAAGTTTTAATAAACACTCTTTGGACCACAAGCAACACTGGCCACACTGGTTTTGGAAACCTGGGTTCAGAATGCTAATTCATATCCAAGATAGAAAACAAAAGAAATTTCTTTCCCAGGTAGTTGGGACATGCAAGTTCTCCAACATAGGGTATGTATAGGGTGTGTGGGTTGTGTTTATGTTGCAGGGAAGGGTGGTCATGCTGTAAAATGCAGGAAAGCACACTATAAATGACTTAAGCCTGTATTTATAGGTCCAGAATTAGGTTCAGCGTGAATATTTTAAATTATTTGAAGAATAATTAGTTCGATACTGAGCCTGCAGGTGAGAAGCATCTGCTTTGCTCCTGGGCTTGAGGTCACTGTCTCTGCTGTGTGAAGAGTCAGCAGTAATTAGAAGAACTCACGGTGCCAAACTAAATTAAAATTTTTCAAACCGTTACTCACTGTACAATATAATTTTGTTTCATGTTCCCAGGATGAGGAAACTCAAATTAAGTCTCTATTCATTACAAAAATAGGCTAACTAATTTAAAGCTATGAAGTATCTGTTTGTCAATGGTATTGAATGGTTTCTATCTACTGTAACAGATCATTCTGCACTAAAATAAATGGCAGTTGGTTACCTGCCAATGGTTTATTTAACAGCACTCAATTGTACTGAACTCTGAAAACATAATGGGTCTCAGTGGACCTTCCTGCCTGCTATTTTTCTGAAAATAAAATATTGATATAATTGGATTTCCCACCCACATTGATCCTCAAACACACAGATGGGATCAGTTTAAGCAAAAATTGGGAAATGAAGAAATTGTGATAATCACCGAATACAGTTATTTATGTCAGGACACTTGGGGTACATTTAATTAAGCTGTCCTAAAATCCATGGAAACCTTTGCATGGTAGTCCCCAAAGTCCGAGGCACTGTTGAGGAACTCCAGGTGAAAGCTAGAAAGGAAAAGAAATTTACAAATGAACATTTAAAAGCAAAGAGAAGAAAACTTCAAAAAGATTTCATGGGCCATATTCTTGTGATACTAGACCAACTGGTTGGTTCAGTCAATTTAATGAGGAAAATGCTACAGAACCAGTTTTCAGCATCTTTAAAAAAAAAAAAAACAACAGTGTATTAATTGAATCTTTTACTTTTCAACGTGGTATTTTGCTATTGTGTAGACATAGCTTTAATCACACCCTGCAAGCAGCCAATTCCACTGATGTGACTGTGTAAGCAAGACCACAGGGTTGAGCTTTTAATAAGATGGGCTTACTCTAATGAAAGTTCTTTGAGTCTTTCCTTTTGGGTTTTCTCTGTTTTCTTTAGTCATCAACCTCTGGACTAATCTTGTTAATAGAATGATTTTGCCTGATTTTTTAAACGTCTCCCCTGATCCAATCCAACTTGAGCAATTGAAATGCTCTCTTTCATCAGCATTCAAAAGGTAGCATTAGCAACAGCAACAATAAAGGGGCTCAAATCCTTAACTGCATTTTCCCATCATTCCTGAAACAAGATAAACAACTCCCTGGAGTATTGAAGTTCTCAGCATCTGCGCAATTAAATAGTTTCTGTCTTGAATGTAGACCACACCCTCACAAAAAGGGAATTGGTCAAATGGTGCCACCCAAAGGTTATTTAGAGATCTGCTCAGTTTTCCCCGCCATTAAAGAAAACAAAAATGGCTTCCCTCCCTCATCCTCAGGCCCCTTGTCTGAACAAATCTTCATGCTAGAGTTGCCTTTCCTCAAGTTATGTGAGGAAAGTGAATGGTGGCTTCTATGAGATAAGATTTTAAGCACATTGGAGATTCTGAGTTTAAAGAACTTTGTTGTGAATCTTTTTATAAAGTGATTAATACCTTAATCTTTTCTGGGAATTTGGATCTGGTTTCCTTTAAGTAATATCTATGTTAAAAATGTGTTTCCACCACCCCCCAAAAGATGAAATGTGATCAAGAAAGGAAGGTCCATAGTCAGAAAAAATGGGTTTAACTTGGTCTAGCTCTTTTTCTGACCTGGCAGATTACCATGGAAAAATTGCTGAACCTCTCTGGACCTCAGTTGCCTCATTTATGAAGGGAGGATAAGGATCATTTCTACTTTCTAGTGTCTTTAAGGAATGAAATAAGATTCTTTTAAAATGCAAAAGTGGCCCTAGGCCAGTATGGCTCAATTGGTTGGAGCATCATCCCGTAACCAAAAGGTTGAGTGTTCAGTTCCCAATCAAGGCACATACTTAGGTTGTGGGTTCATTCCCAGGTCCAGGTGTGAAGAATCCCCCATCTGGGTGAGTACGGTAGGCAACAAATTAGTTTTTCTCTCTCACATCATGTTTCTCTCTCTCCCTTCCTCTATCCTTCCTCTCTAAAAGCAATGGAAAAAAAATGTCTTTGGGTAAGGATGAAAAATAATAATAATAAAAATAAAATAAAATGTGAAGGCATTTTTTTAGACTATTATAGACTATAAGTGCTGCCTATACAACATAGCTGTTAATAATAATTACAGTCAGGGTGTGAAAGAGAATAATGTTGGGTGGTCATCAAAGCAACTGTAGGAGGACTCATTTTACCAACCTGATCCTTCAAACTCCACTAGGAATGACATTCTTGGTTTGATAAAGTCTGTGAAGATCATTCTCCTGACCCCAATATTCCCTTAAAATGTCTTATCAAAAACCAGTTCATCTGGAGACTCCCTCTGAAAATGCAATGAGTCTCTGGAAACACATACAGATGCAGACCTCTGGTATATTATTAAATTAGCACACGAAGGAGTCTCTTGTGTTTTCTAGGGCAAGTGAAGGAAAATCTAGCTGCATGTTTAACATTTTAGTATTTCATTTCTTTTACTCCAGGGATTCGTATGCACATTTTCTATAGTAAAGAAGTAATTGGTAAATTTTTTAAATTTTATTTTTCCCTCTTGATTGGTGGAGAAATAGGAGTGTGGCAAGCAGGTAGGCATCCAAATGGCAACAAGGGTAGATGGGAGAGTTTATACAATGTAATGTGCCAGGAGTCTAATATTAGTATTAACAGGCAAGCCAATTTTATTCCTCCAATTGTATTCTTTTTTTTTTAAAAAAAAAAAAAAGGACCAACACCTTATAAATGTCTGAATTAAGGCTGTGTAAGAGCATTTTTTGAAGCCACTTAATGGGAGAACAATGACTAGTAAAAAAGGTCTAAAATTAGTTTCTTATACTGGGCCTCCCCAACAAGCGGTAAAGCCTAGCATACGGGAGGTCTCCACCTCCACATCCCCAAAACATTATGTAACCTGTGGGGAGGTATTTCACCTAAGTTCGCCTCTCTTCTCCATAATCAGAGAAAGGGGTTGAGCTTAAGTTTCCAAACCTAAAAAATACAAAAAGTAAACTGCATGTTTTAATCTAAAACTAGGCTATCAGTAAAATGCATTAGATCACAAAATGAAGATTATCACTGAATTAAAAGATCTTAGCAGTTAATACTGGAAGGGCATCAGCCATTGGTGGTCTGGTTACATCAGCCCCTCCAGGACCTGATCATTCTGAATTCAATGACGAAACTCAATTTGAGCACCCCCTGAACTGAAAGCTCCAAATTTCTAAGTATGAGTGAGAATTCAACCCCTTCAAGGTCCCGTTATCAATGAAAATCCTGCCCTGGTGGCCACCTTCAAGCTGTACAATATACCACTACCCATTGCTCCCCTGGTGCCTTTTACTCCCGTTTTAACCACAACAAACAAAGTCTTGCATTTGTAAAGCCTTTCATGGTTTATAAGGTCCCTACATACACATTGTCAGACAGGGCAGAGATTATTCATGATTTTCAAAGGAAGAAATTATTTATGAGGAATTACGTAATAGCCTCATGGTTTACATTACTGGTAAGTGAGAAAACCTCATCTAGGATCTTTCTAGAGAGGAATCCCAAGAGCTGGTTAGACCACAAGCCCTTTTAGGTCTCTGAAATTCTAAGATTCCATTACTTCTACAGAGACCCCAAAATGTGTCCCCCACAGTGTCTGGCATAATCTTGAACAAGTAATATATGCATTTAGTCAACTGTCTCTGAATTACTTGGACTGTTCCCAAGAACCTTACGCCCGACAAGTAAACAATTTCACATCATTCTTCTCCTCCCTTGTGATGATTCAGAGTCTAATCTGGTAGAGACCCAAGATTTCCCTCACAAACAGCGCCATTTGGTGACTGAACAAGCAACTTTCCTACCCAAGACCAAGGCAGCAGGTGCCCTAGTTAGAGGATGCAGAGCTATGTTACTGTGGCTCAAATAATTCATCCATCCAGCCTCTCCAGCTCCCCTTACCTCAGCTTTAAACACAAACTGTCACATGCTTGTCCTGTTTCTGACCTGCTGTGCAAATTTCCCCATCCTGCCTTGGCCCCTGGTTTTGCCAACACTGTCTGCTTCCTTACTGATTTAGATTCCTTCCTTTACTGTTGTCTCTAGTGCACCAAAGCCACAGTATCATATCTGACCAGAAAAAAAAAATGGAGAAAAAGCAGGATTCTCTCTGCTGACATCAACCACAGTATCATTTGCTGCTCTTATTTCAGAGCCATGTATACATAGCTCCCAAAGCTCAAGAATGCATTGTAGTTTCCCAAAAGACAGTTACCAGATACAGCCTGCTGTTGGAGCAAGAGCTAAGCCAGGAGTTGGCAACTTTGGGGATGGAGGGCTCATGAAACAGCTCATGTGTGACATCTGAGGCCTTTGGGTCAGGCCTGGGGCCCTCAAGCCTAAAAAGCTAGGAGGGCAAAATTTGCCACAGTTTTAATTCATTAAGTTCTCCCTGAAATCCTGAATTTCCAAATTAATTCCAGTTGGATTTTTAAGTACCTGGAACACCATTCTCCCACAGCTTTGCATGCCTGACTTGTCGTTACTCTGTTCTCCGCTCAGATGTCAAGTCCTCAAGGAATCCCCTAACCACTCTGAATAACTGCTGAGAATGAGCCTCGCCTCTGCCCCCTGCACTGTCTACCCCACCACCCTGAGGATTCACTCCCCCGCACAGCTAACTCACCGAGTTTCTGTTTCCCTCTTCATTATTTATCTCCCCCAATTAGAAAGAAAGCTCCATGATGGCAAAATCTTCTTATATCCCATTCACAGCTACTGGAAGAGCCTTAACATAGAGAAGCCTTCTGATAAATATGTTTTAATAAATGAATAAATGGATGAGTGAGTGAATGAATTGGATATGAATGAATAAACCTGCTGATGCTCATCTATCCAAGCACTGTACTTTTCATACATTATCACAGTGATTTTCAAAAAGTTCATTTTTTTTATTAAGGCAAAGCCTAATAAGAAACTCATTATATGATCCAGAAATCAAAGCATAAACAAAAAGGCCAAAGGAAGCAGTGGCAGCTGCCCAGCCACTTCTTCCTCTTTGGGATCTCTTGTCTTACTTAATTGTCTAACCAATCTATTGAATATGAATTATCATTAGTCCCATTTTAGAAATTAGAAAACTGAGGCTCAGGAAAATTAAGTGACTTGCCCAAGGTCATATAAGCTAATAAATCAGAATACAAGGTTATAAACCAATTCTGTCTGATTCTAATTGTGTCTGACTCTCTAAACCATGATTATAAAGAGTCTGCGTATTTTCTGAAATCCTGGGGAACTCTTTCTAGAATAAGTTCACATTAGGTTGGTATTTTCAGAGCTTATTTGAATAAGATTGGAATAGCTTACTGTAGTGTTTAATAATTAATTGCTTTAGTTTTATGAAGAATGACTTTTTCTTAATGAAAAAGTTCAGGGTGATACTATAATGTTAATATTCTCAGAAAGTACTCTCATATGACATAGGCCTCAATGTTAATGGGAGAAAGTATATTCATATTTTTTCACAGATAATTCTTGAAAGCCAAAGTATTTAAGAACCTTCATTGAAGCAAAATTGTATTATATGAGAAGTAGCTACTTGGCAGTTTCTAAGAATTTAATAAATCTCCTTAGGAAAATGTTGGTTTTAAAAGAAGATTTCAAAAGGGTCTCAAGCATACTCTGTTTTCTTTATTTGTATTACAAATAAAGAATTTTTGTTGGCTCTGAGAAGCCAGAGAAAACAAGAACGTTCGTTTTGCATTATTTGGTGAGTGGTATTGTGTTACCAGTTTTTTTCCCCTTTAATATGAGAAGCCCACAGATTACATGGTACAGATTCTCAGCTACAGAACGCTTGTTAAGAAGTCTGTGGAATATCGCTTTCACCAGGCCACACTCTCCCGGAGTCATCTGTTTTTCAGATGACTTCAGTGAGAGAGGATGGCTACCCAACGCAAGTCTGGGAACAGCTCCCTTGCTCTGTCCTGTCTTTCAATCTTTAGTACATGTATTTCACATTCTGTGAGTGTGAGTGTGTGTGTGTGTGCGTGTGTGTGTGTGTGTGTGTGTGAAATATACATAACATAAAATCTACCATTTTAAGCATTTTTAAGTGTGCAGTTCAGCCTCATTAGGTCTGTTCACATTGTTATGCAAAGATCACTGCCATTCATCTTCAGAATTTTTTCATCATGTCAAACAAGAACTGTGTACTTATCAAACAAGAACTCCCCTTTACTTCTACCCTCTAGTCCCTGGTAACCACTGTTATGCTTTCTGTTTCTATGAATTTGACTACTAGGTACCTCATAAAAGTAGAATTATACAATATTTGTGCTTTTGTCATTTCAGATTCTTGGTACACTGGACCTTTATTTCCTTCAAAATGCGGGACATTCTCTGGTGTCTACAGTGACATTGTCATACAGTCCAGTCACCTGACTCACAGGAGACACTTTGAAAATGTTATGGGGTTTTGGGGGTTTTTTTTAATATTGAGTTTATACACTCAGTAGTAACAGTGCTAATACATCTACAACATTTTGTCTAACAAATTATCAAGATTATTTCAAGAAATATCATTTAATATTTCTTTTGTTAAAAAAAAAAGAGGGAATTAATAAGACTCACTCCCAAGGAAGTATATTAACTGACACAATCATCTTAGAGAGTAACCTACAAAGTCAGAAATGGCAGTCACAGCATCTCGATGGGAAGGGACCAAAAAAAATAATAATTCTTAGTCCTATGGCCTTTTGTGAGTTTTTGTAACTCTGTTCATGATTTTTATCTCTGTAGCCTGCCTTTCCCTAGTGATGGTGAGCAGGGAAGAAATAGAGAGGAAAAGAGACCTCCCACATATGGGAGGCATGGCTTGAAGGAAGGGCTCAGGAAGCAGCAAGGAAGGAGGGACCCAGGTGACATTTCTCTTTCCAGCTGGTCTGGGGAAATGAGAATGTTAGAAAGACAAGTACATCTTGGTAACTGAGAAGAGGACAGGCAAACGGGCAGCATCTGAGGCTCTGAGGAAGAAGAAGGTTTCCAGGAGGACATGGACCCTTGGAGTGGCCTGGAACATGCCTATGTCAGTTCTGGTCAGGAAGGGGACAGTTCTGGTGCTCTGATCAGAACACTAGGGCTCCCCACAGTAGCCCCCACAATGGATGCCAGCACAAGAACTTGGAGATGGCCTCAGTCTAGACTCTTCCCAGAATATCCGTATTAGGACACTGGTGGGTTTACAGAGTTCAACTAATAGATGCTTGGGGTCAGGGGGAGAAGAAACAGGGAATAAAAGTCATGTTTAAATAAATATATCTTATTTGAATGTTTTCCAATTTATCATTGTTTCTAATTCTTCTAACCACACAGTTCCCAGTTGGCTTTGTGCTTCCTTTCTCAACTAGACATTCAAGGATAGATTCTGTGGATTTCTCTTGTGCCATGTGGACTCCCTGAAGTCTTGGTATAATTTCTAGAAATGTCCAATTGTGTTTCTGTACTCAAATATTGAGCTCTCTGCTCTCTCCTTTACCATGTAGAGAACGTAATGAGAGCAAAATAGAACTAGTTTATACAGTCATTTATTATGCCATGTTGCTCCTATTCATTTTCTGAGAGAAGGAGTTCTTTGCTCACCCAAGATAATTACTACATGAGTAGAGGAAAGTTCAGTCAATCCTTGGGGGCTGGGGGCGGGGGGAGGGGGGAGTTTAACCGGTTAATGTAGATAAAAATTGCTTTGCTCCTTATTCCTCAGCCCACTTTCCACTTCTGAGTCCCAATATGCCCCCATCTGGGGAACTGGCCTCTCCATGGTTAGACTAGTATGATAGGAAATATATAATAAGATTGCATTAGTTTCATAGGGCCGCCATAAACTGGATGGCTTAAAACAACAGCAATTTGTCCTCTCACAGTTCTGGAAGCTAGAAGTCCAAGATCAAGGTGTCAGAGGGGCCATGCTCCCTCTGAGACCCTGGGTAGAATCTTTTCTTACCCCTTCCTAGCTTCTAGTGGTGGCTGCTGGTCCTTGTCATTTTTTTGGCTTGCAAATACATCATTCCAACCTCTGTCTCTCTGGTCACATGGTTTTCTTCATTGTATCTCTGTCTTTAGGTGGAATTTTCCTCTTCATAAAGGGAAAATCATATTGGATTAGGGTGTACCATAATGACTTGACTATATTGCAAAGACTGTTTTCAAATAAAGTCACATTCACAGGTACTGAGGACCACGACTTCAACATATATTTTTGGACATAATTCAGCTCATGACAAGATTCTAACTTCAAACTCTTGCTCATCTGGGACCAAGCCTTCTTGCCTTGATTATCACTTGCTGAATCCAAAACCCTTCCCCAAGATTCCGGCTCTCAGCTTCCCAGTTCTCCCTTTCTGTGATTCTGTTCTTCTTGACAACAAATCAGACTTCTATTCACAGGCCCCAACCTGAAAAACTTTGACAGGCCCTAAAGCTAAGACTTGTGGTTTCAGGGAATAACCAGACCAGTCCCTAGCATCAGGTCCCAGCTCGGTGACAGCCACTGTGTAAGTCTTCCTATGGTCCAGCCCTTCTTTGACCCACCACCTCTAGAAGACTTCTTAGTCCTCCTTTAACTGGATGCAAACCTGGCTTCCACTAACTTACAGATCTAGCACAATTCAACTACAGCATTGTTTTTCCAAAAGCAAAAGTTTCTAGGATGTGAGGGCGATCTGGCTGCGACATCTGTCACCCCATTGATCGCCAGGGTTGATTCGGCTGATCTGGCTGGCTAGGCGGGTGTCCCCTTCCTCCCTCACCGATCCATGTGCGTCCCTCCCGAAGCTGCGCGCTCGGTCGAAGAGGACGACCTTCCCAACTAGAGGAGAGGACCGGTCTTCGGTCAAGGGTATACGAGTAGCTGCGCTCCCCTGCTAGAACCTCCAAACAAGCTCTCAAGGTCCATTTGTAGGAGAACGTAGGGTAGTCAAGCTTCCAAGACTCCAGACACATCCAAATGAGGCACTGCACGTGGCAGTCTGCCTTTCTTTAAAAAAAAAAAAAAAAAAAAAAAGTTTCTAGTTTGTTTTTTATACATTTTGAATAAGGATTACATTTATCATGTTAAAAACAATAGCCCCTGTCTCCCTGCTTCATGGAATTCTCATACAATGTTAGGCATTTAAATATATTTACCATAATTTCTCAAACTTGCCTTGAGAAGTAGGAAAAAATTAGCTAAATTTATAACATGGCAGTAGATAAAATAATTTAGACCAGTGCATGGCCAATTCAAGAAATAAATTAATTCCTTCAAAGATCAAATAAGTAGATTAGTTCAGATTTATACTAACAAATATATAAATGTATGGCTAGAACAATTTTTTAAAGTTTTAGATCTTAAAATAAGTCTTAGCCACAAAATACTTAAAGACAAATATTTTTAACTTAATTATTGGATTAATTGTATTAATCTCCCATTTACCATGTTAAATCTCCCATTAACCATGTTAATATAGGCCTGGTCTAAAGCCAGATCCGCACAGAGGAGCAAACACAGCTAATCCATTAGCCCACTATCCTCTTTTTAAACAACAGTGCATGATTAACTTAGAAAGGTTTGAATATCTCACAAGTCAATAAAAAGTCAGACACTTTCTAAAGAGCCACAAATTTCCATTCCTTCAACACAGAGAGATGGCCAATGGTAGAATTAAGCAGACTAAAGTTGCCAACAGCCATGTCATCTTATAACTGTAAAAATCCTGCTGCTTACAATTTATAAAAAGATTAACAGCTTGGCTATGCTTTTGGTCTATAAACATAAAATTAAAGACATTAGAATCTTTCAACTGGCCATATACATGAACCCAAAGAAGAAAGCCAACAATTTTCCCGCTACTAGTCATTTCAGTTATTGTGTTTGCATTTCTCTAATCTGCCTGGCCCTCTCTTGTGAAGTTTTGAAATAAATCATCCTCTTTGGTAGAAAGAAACTCTGAAAGTACAGCTGACCAGCACAGCTTTTGCTGCCATCCAAACCCAGCCAATTCTCCAGCCACTATTTCTACTTATGGGGCCAACAGAGACTAAATAGAATATTTCTATCCCTTGCCAAGAACACATGCCAGTATTTACTAGTACTTATGCAAAATAATTTTCCAGAATCGCTTTTCAAAAGCTGAATGCTCAGTTGACTTATAAAGTTTAAAATGGATTAATAGGAAAGAAATAGGCAGTCCCAGATGCACAAGTTATCAATTTTATGCACAGGATGAGTAAGCCTTACATATTTCAACTAAGCTGGAATTACAACAACCTCATTTCTCTCAGGAGGCATGGTGGCTGCTGTAAAAGTGAATATGTGCTTTGCATTACTTGCATAACAGGAAGTATCCTTGGCTGGATTAAAATGATTGACATGAAAGCTTGAAGATGTTGCCTTACCAATCAGTCACCAGTTTTAAGCCATGTCTACATGACCATGGAGAGCTCAGTGACCTCAGATGATCTCTGTGTTCATTCATTCGTTTCATCATTGATTCAACCAATATTTATTGAACCTTTACCATATGCAAAGCTTGAACTAGGACCTCTGAATACAAAGATACAGAAAAAAAATGTTCCTCCTTGCAAGGGATTCATAATATAATGAAGATATTTCACTATCCTCATATACACGGCCGTTGTATCAGTCACAGGTTTTTTGTAAGCAACAGAAAACTTCTCTGGCTTGCTTACTTACAATTATGGAAATCTTAGGAAGGATAAGGAGCAGCTCACTGAATCTAAGGATGAGATAAACAACAGAGAGGACAGCAAACAGATCTTTCACAGGTTTCTAGGTAGTAATAAAAATATAGTGAGCTTTCAGGTTGCTGTACTCTAGGTGAACATTCTCTAATGATTTTTAGCTTATATTTTATCACGTATCCTTACCCTTTACCAGGTAAGGATGGAATACATCGACTGACAGACTCACCAAGATTGCCTCTAATAAAGTTGAGAAGGAGTTTCCCAGAGAAAATACAGGCACTCTTTCTAGAACAGGACATGGATTCTGGACAAGCAGAAGAATAGTTCTGCCATAGCCTCTATTTCTGTCATATACCAACATATACGTTTCCCATGACTAAGACCACTTAATTCCCTACCTGAAGGCTAACTTCACCCTAGGCTTTGAAAAAGGCCCAGTTGAACAGCTCAGAAAATCAGTATTAGTCAACCTTCTGTCGAGTCCCACTCAGCCCTTGTTTGAACCCTAAAAACTGGGCTCTGCATTGTTGCTGAGGACCTGAGCTCCAGGGACCACACAGGGACCAAGATTATCATCTTGACAGCCTCAGGACCCAGCACAGGACCTGCTTCAAGGGTCCTCAAGAATTGCCTCATGGCTGATGTGCTTCCAGCATGGGGTCCTGTCTTCCCTTTCTCTATATTGCCACCATTGCCCAAAAACCTGCCCAAGTATTCTAAACCCTACCAGAGTAAGGCCCTGCCTCCCAAACCTGACTTCCCTCCTCATTCCCCCTAAAAACTAAAATTCTGCACTAGAATCTAGGCAGTAAAACTGGTGGTCAAGAAGCAACACTTTGGAATCAGAAAAGGCTGGGTTTAACCCAGATTCTTTCATCTACTATGTGACTTTGAATACACTGTACCTTGCTAAATCTCAGCTTCTTATCTGTAAAACAGATACAATAATATTTACCTCATTAGGTTGTTATGGGGGTTAAATGAGAAATTAGGCATCCAAAAATGATTTAGCACAATGCCTGGCAGATAGTAAATGTTTAATAAACTATCCTTGATCCTCCAATCAAACATGTCTCTAAACTTTACTTATTCATGTCACATTCTTGCTGCTTGACTCTCTGGATTTCAAACACCTGCTAAGATTACTTTCCAAGTCTTACCGCTCCCATGCTTCAACTTTTCACTCCCCATGCTGTGGACTGGCCCCAGCAACTGATACCATCCAGTCTCTTCACCACTGGCTATGGTCTGCCCTCCCAGCACTGCATCGCTGTGGCCCACCTCAGTGTCATTGAACAACCGAATTCCCTTCATCACAGCTTCACGGGCTCAGGCCAGAACCTCTCTCAGCCTCTTCCCTCCTCACTGTCTGACAAGCATGACCAAGAGACTTGGCCTTTCTGATTTATTTATCTTCATTACAACTATTGTGAAAACAGTCTTCTTTGAGAAAACCAATCTCCTAGGGTTGCTCAGTACTCACCAGATTACTAAGCAATGTCTGGATTTTTTTTTTTTTTTTTTTGCTATAATTATTTGGATAAATCCTAGTTACTTCCAGGGAAGGCTTTTTTTTCTTCTGCAGCAAATAGTTTATCTAAACATATTGATCAGTTTCTATATGCCAAGCACTGAAGTAGAATGATGCATAAGACACCATCCTGGTCCTACTAAGAGATTCTGCCAAGACAGAAGAGTCACAGACATGTCACTGCTCCTCATCTCCTTCCATCTCAGCCAGCAAGCACCGATGGCACAGGCATCCTAAAAAAAATTCTAAGTAGTGGATAATAAAGACATCACTTAGGTTGGGTTTGAGAGTACTCTTTGGCAATTACATTGGCAGAGAAGTGCACCAGTCAGGAGTGCAGAGTTCAGCGAATTGTCACATCCAGCACACTCTCAACCACTCTCACCCTTGGGAACTACTGGCCTGACTTTGAATGGATCCACACAGTTGCACTTTTGATTGGCTTCTTTCATTCATCATTACAGTTGTGAGACTCATCCATGTCATCGCATGTAGCTTCAGTTTGTTCTTTTCCATTTCTGAATAACACTGCTTTAGATAAATATTTTACACTTTATTTATCCATTCTCCCTAGATGCACATCTCTGTTGTTACCAGTTTGCAGTATTGTGAATATTTCTATGAATATTCTAGCACATGTCTTTTGTTTGATTTATGCACTAAAAGTCAAACATGACAACCCTTGTTGAGCATTATGTCTCTTGCATAGAGTTAAATTCTTTCACAGACATCATTTCACTAAATGTTTGTGACAATCTTACACCATTGGGACTATTATCTTTATTTTAGAGATGTTAAAAAAGTTATGTTATCTAATTAGTTATAAAAAACCTCACCTACACACAAAAGAAAGCAAACCCTACAACTTTTCATGAATCAACAAAGGACGCAGAAACTCCAAAGAAAACTGTCACAGATAGGAGCAAAGTCTAGCATCTCCTCCTGTGAAAAAAGCCACCAGAGGGAAGTAAACGTTGACTGTATGACAAAGCATACCTACTTTCTGCTGGAATTTGGCCAAGTGGCAGAAAAATTTCATAGCATAAAACTAAGTAATATCAGTAAATTATCTATGGGCTATAAAATGGCCATTAAGAGGGAAAAGATAACAAATGATTAATTGGGATATTTTTTTCTTGTGAATCATCAAAGGATCACTGAGAGTTGGAGCTCCCTGAGAGCAGGGACCATGAAAAGATTCTTTGAGGGCATAAATCTAAAAGCCTCTGATCTGGTCTTGAGGTCAGTCTGAGGTAGGAGAGATTGTCTCACTGCTAATTTAGCTAAATTTTTCCAGGCCTAAAATTTGGGCATTATGTATTAGGCCTGGATAACATGCTTCACTGAGTGTCAAAATTATTTAGATATATACATAGACACATAGAGATACATATGTACATGTATACATATACAAGAGGAAGAACAAATATGAGATGGATCGACTTCATCAAAGAAGCCATGAGCATGAGTTAAAAGGCACTTAACAGGTCTGTAGAGACAGGACATTATGGACATCACTCATTTAAAGTGTCACGAGGAATCAGAGCTGACCCAAAAGCACACAACACACACATACATACATATATACACATAGGTATCTATAGATATAGATAAATATTTTGTAGATATTAAAGTAGCTGGAATTATGAAACATAAAGAAGCACCCCCCTTTCACACAGATTGTCAAGAACACCAACTCTCAGACACATGTCCTTGTAATAACACGAGAGACCTGGGGAGTCTCAGTGCCAGCTTATATCTTTGTCTCACTTATATCTCCCATTTTAGTGTATTTATTCAAAAGGAAACCAAAGCAAAAGTAACCTTAAACCAGAACTAAGTCAAAGTTTTTGCTTGTTCTTGAAGCCAAGCTTGCCTTCATGTTCTGCCATGTCACTGGTCTATACTTTCCCCATTGTCATTGTTTCCCCCACACATGGTACAGCATGTGGCGCATAGTAGTTGCTCCATGTTGAATAAACTACTGTTTCATGAAAATAAGGAGGAAAAGTCATAGTCATGACTGTAAGGAGTTCACAAGTACTTTAGGAACTAATGACTAAAATTAAGAAATGCAATATGCAATTCCACTGCTGGAATTATACACTGAGAACCCTGAAACACCAGTTCGAAAGAACCTATGCACCCCAATGTTCATAGCAGTGCAATTTACAATAGCCAAGTACTGGAAACAGCCTAAGTGCCCATCAGCAAATGAGTGGATCAAAAAACTGTGGTTCATTTACACAACAGAATACTACACAGCAGAAAGGAAGAAGGAACTCCTACCCTTTGCAACAGCATGGATGGAACTGAAGAGCATGATGCTAAGTAAAATAAGCCGGGGGTGAAAGACAAATACCATATGATCTCACTTATAAGTGGGATCTAACAAACAAAACAAACAAATAAGCAAAATAGAACCAGAGACTTGGAAATAAAGAACAAACCAGCAGTGATCAGAGGGGAGAGGGGAGGTAGCTAATGGGGGAAAGAAGGGGAAGGATTGTCAAAGAACACGTATAAAGGACCCATGGACGACATTGGGAGGAAAGAATGAATGTGGGAGGTGGAGGTGGGTAGGGCAGGAGACAGTAATGGGGGGAAATGGGGACACATGCAATTGAACAACAATAAAAAAGACAATAGGCACAAAAAAAAAAAAGAAATGAGATATGTACCAAAGTTTATGGACAGACATTTTGTATACCAGGGTCCAGCAAACAGAGAGGCTTGGGGAGGAGGGAGACCCTGCACTTGGGGTTGGGTGGGAGGGTGGATGGGCTGTGGACTGTGGAGGCACAGATGCCATCCCTCCACTGCTCCCAACCAGCTCTGGGCTCTCAGCAAGTCTCCTACCGTCTCTGAAAGGCATCAGAGGGTCAGAGGAGAGACTGGAGAACAGTTAAAACCCAAGCATATTAGACCTGGAAAAGAGATTATTTCATTTAACTCTTGATTTGCAATAAGAAAACTGAGACTGTGGGAATTAAGTACTTCTTCCAAGACCACGGGCTGTTCCTCAGGGAGCCAAAACTAGGAATGCTTTCTCTGGAACACGGGGCATTTAACTGCGTCTCAGTGACAGGAGTGAGTGAGCAGTGTGTGCAAGGTAAAGATGCACAATCACGGTAGTGTCAATGCAAATAACTGGCTGGAGATGGCAAAGGAAGAAAGGCAGTTGATCCAGTTACCTAGTGTCGACATAGCCCAGAGGCAAGCAGAACATAAAATCCTACAGGCAGACCTGGAATGTATAAATCAGAACAATTGGGTATAATAATTTGGCTATCAACTGTTAGCCCAACAGAAAGACATTTCCTTGGGAGGAAAGGGGAATAGAAAGAAAGCTTTGTTACACATTGCACTCAAACCTGGTGAAAACATCAAAATAATCTCATTAAAGAGTAACACACTTACTCAAGACAGACAAAAGGAATTCACAGCAGTCTTAAAAATCTGTTTAAGGAATTTCACTTAATCCTGCCCTTCAATAGACTGGTGTTTTTTCCAAATTTGCCTGTAGGTTAAGACTTACATCATTGTGTTTAGAGTAAGAGCCTTATCCCTGCAAACACTTATTTAAATAAACATTCCTTCCACGACCTAAAAAGAACAGTTGGTATTGAATCATATCTTTCTATTTCACTCAGTTACAAACCTTTCAGAGAACCTCTTAAGGCACAGGTGCCCTCTCTTTTCATTTTTAAATAAGCAGTATTTTCTCTTAGATTGGGAGGGGATAAACAAGGTCACTTTTAACACCAAGGAAACATTTGCATAAACCAACAGCAACCAGAGTATGCAATTTAAAAGAAAATGAATGCTTAATGAGCCTACCAAATTATATGCACCCCTGCCCAGAGCAAATCTTACTAAATGATGAGTGATAGAGTTTTCCATGGTTGAATCTCTTTGTTAATTGAGAGAATAAGTGAAGGTGAGAATTAAAGCATAACAATAAAGAAAATATACTGGAGAATGGAGGGTTGAGGCATTCAGTGAAAGAATAGGAAGATTTATGTGCTATTTTAAGTATTTATATCTCTTTTTCACTTAACATTTTGTGTATGTGTGTGTTGCACAGAAGAAAACAATGTAATGCAGGCCTTGGAATCACCTCTTTCTTTCCTGTGTCCCTGAAGCTTCATATTCATTCCTTAACTCTTCTACCAAGAAAACAATGTACTTCAGGGTGTGAATCTGTTACTCACTAGGTATAGCAGGTTGCATTATTAGTTCAGTTCTTCACTCTTCCTTGTACCCTTGATTTATGCTCAACCATGTGACCAGTTGGCCAATGAATTTAAGTAGACATAAAAGTGTGCCAGTTCCCAGACTGAGTCTTAAGGTGCCTTGCAAGTTTCTGCTTGCCCTCTTGTACCTCTGCTTCTACCCTGTGAAGAACCTGCCTAGGCCAGTCCGCTGGTCCAAGAGGAGGATGGGGGATACTTAGAGCAGAACAAATCTGCCCAAGCCCATCTCAGGGAAACCAAGTGAGCCAGCCAATGTCAGCCAAGCTCCCCAGCTAAGACCAGCTGACCCCCAGCTGAACCACAGGGTCTTGAGCAATAGTAATTCTGTAGTAATAGTAACTATAATATTATATATTATAGCTATAATAATAATAATAATAATAGCTGTTGTTTTATCCCCTGAGTTTTAAAATGGCTTATTATATAGCAATAGACAAAAGATATACTAGACTTGCTCAGAAAGTCAATAAGGTTTCATCCTAACATATTTTGAATGATAGGGAAAACATTTCCTGTCAATGCTTTACTTTTCCCATTTGTAAACCAAAGCTAATGCTAGCTCTTACCTTCTTCCAAGGCACCACTAGAATTAAATGTCCATAAACTTCTTACTGTATAAAACTCACAGGACTGAACAAAAAGGATTATGCTACAATACAATGAAAGATGTGAGGGAGGGAAGAAGGGAAGGAAGTGGGAAGGGAAAACCCTCCTCTCTAAAGATCATTGTCTGACTTGAAAGGTCACAAGTTAAAGCAGTGACTAAATACAAACACCTAAACAGATAACTGCAACGTTTGTTAAAGTTGATGAAGATAACAACTCATTTAAATAACCCAGATAATTCCTTGGCAAGAGAATATATAAAGATATATCTGAATGTTGCCATGAAGTGGTATCCTGGAAACTAGAAATGAAGCCCAAATTTCTTCCTTTCTTCCAGATGTTCATGGAATTTGCCTAAAGAAACAACACCTGAGGAACCTCCATCAGATTCCTCTCCCAGAATGTGAGTTACAAGCTCAGACTCTGGTGAGCGACTGAGGCTACAGTGCCCTCCTTGCTCAGGTGAGACAGGCACAGCAGAGACTCCTCTCACTTCTCTTACGCAAGTGCAGTGAGCTGAATCGTTGAGTGATTACTAATCTGCCCTACCCTCCACCTAAGGCTTTACCACCCAAATTGCCGATGACATAACTCTTGGCCAGGTCCATGCTACTAAGAGAAACGGTACTTCTGCTGAGTGGCTGTCTGTTAACTGAATATTTCATTGCCCAGAGAAAGTTCCATCAGGAAGAGTTGTGTATGCCCCATTGGACAAACCCAAGCACAGAGAGAGGCAAGGCAGACGTGTCTTCATCAATTAAAAGTTAACCCCAGGGTATCAAGGTGGTAACTGGGAGAGGTGAGAGGTGATAAGGTGAGGGGTGCAGGCAGTGAGGGGTACGGGCGGTGAGGCACACCTGGCCCAGGATGTAGCACGTGCAACCAGACTCACACAAAAAACCATCTATAAGCAGAAAGAAATCTCCACCTGTCCAGCACTGCATTCACTACCTCCTTCTGAGGGCTGCTGCTTAGTTTCCTTGAGTCTCAGACACTTACAGTTCCTCCCTCCCACCCACACAGAGGGTAGCCACTAATATCCTGCTCAGCCTGGCACAGATAAGAACATAAACAAGCCACACCTTCCATCAGACATCCAATTGCAAATGGAGCTAGAGTGTCCAGGTCAATTTCACATGGTCAACACCTTTCCCCTTGTCCCTCTAGGCATGCCCCATGAAGCAGTCTAGCACCTAAAAGAATCTCATTGCCTCTAACAGCACCCAGATTCCCAGAAAAAAAAAGAAAAACCACAAGCCATCATCCTGAGAAGTTCACTAGTCTGGGTTGATGGAAATGTATCACACATTGGAGCTGAAAAACAGGAGGCAGTGTGTGGCTGCCACTGATAAAGAAAGGGTTTCTGTCCCCCACCTACTCTCGTGTCATGACTGGAGGAGGCTGGCACCTTCCAGGCAACATCACTGTTGCTCCTGGCTCTATAGAATTCACTTCCTTTAGTTAACTAACTCTTCTCTTACAAAGTGAATCCCCTTCTCCCCTTAGGAGAATGGATAGCAGAGTAATCCTTCAAACTTGACATGAGTGTGATTAGATATGTCCGTCCAACACAAGATGGTAGATGGTAAAGGATGGCCTTTTGGTTGGGTGGGAGGAAAAGGCCAGTATAGGGCTTGAGCCAATGAAGGCAATGGGAGGGGCTTGCCAAGTGGGGCCTTTCAGAGGCATCTGTGAGGTTGGTCCTTTTAAGGACCTGCACACTGAAGATGCACAGGACGAGGTGGGGTGGGTAAGGGAGAGCAAAGTCTGAAAGGGAAACAAGGAACGGACACCAGGGGGGCCATTCGCAGGGCCTCCATGGTGGGTTTGGGAGCTCAAGTTTCCTCCCAGATGGTAAGTGCTGGAATGGTCACAGACATGCTTAGCTATCTGGGTGGGGCCCAGAGCCCTTGAACCTGTCTCCATTGCACTACTTTTCTCATCCAGATGTTATTTTCTATGTGTTCCATGATGTACAAAAGGTTAGGGAACCCTCCTGTAGCCTTGTGCTATGACAGAATAAGTGGTCTTTAAAAAAAAAAGTCTCTATTTTACCCTGACCAGTGTGGCTCTCTTGGTTGGGCATCATCCCACAAAGTGAAAGGTTGCAAGTTCAATTCCTAGTCAGGGCACATGGCTGGGTTGCTGATTCAGTCCTGGTCAGGACACATACAAGAGACAACCAGTCAATGTTTCTCTCTCACATCAATGTTCCTCACCCTCTCTTTCTCCTTCTCTTCCCCTCTCTCTAAAAATAGATAAATAAAATCTTTTAAAACTTTAAAAAAATGTTTTAAATCTGTTTTTACTATAGTTAACCAGCTCTGGATGTTTCCTGAAACCAAGTATCTGGTTTGTCCCCCCAGCTCTCTACACTCCCATTTACCCCCCACTTTCTCTTCTATAAAATGAGAAGATTGTGCTAGATGCCTTTAAGTTTCCTGCTGCTTCAAGGTCTCTGCTGACTTCCTGACTTTCATATTCTACCTCTCCCATCCATTATTCATTCTCTTGACATGTCCTAGGACTCAGTGGAAATGCCACTCTCAGAGAGACCCAATCAGATGTAGACGAGTTTAAAGCCTTTGCAATATTGTGCTTTCCCTTAGAAAAGTTTCATCCTACTTGCAGCGATTTCATTCATCCCTCCACTTATAGTCTCACCTCATTCATCTCTCATTTATATTCTCAGAAATTAAATAGCACAAACTATGAAATAAAGTGTGTGGCATTCTATTGAGTGCAGGAGGTATTTGTTAAAGGAGGGTCTACCCTGTTGAGAGCATATGTCTAGGAGTCAGACAGGTGTGTCTAAATCCTAGTGACACTGCTTCCTCTCTGTATGACCTTGAGCAAGCCACAAAGCCTACCCGTGCCTCACTTCCCCCAGTGGCCAAATTAAATTAAAAATCCTATCTCCATCTCAGGGATGTTGTAAGGGTTGAGTTCAGGAGTCTATAAAGCACCACAAGTGGCGTAAAGTAAGCACTCAATAGACTAACAATGATGATCTTCGTGAGGAGTTCTTTATGTTGAGCAGGACAAAACAGCTATCCAATGACATTATCCAAATGTAAATGTATAATTTATATTTGCTTCTTTACCTCCTGTCTTTCCAGTGCCTCACACAAAGCCCGGCATATAATCATATAATCAAGATTCAAAATATTGGTTGAGTGAATTAACAAAACCCAAGTAGCTTGTTATGTTTCCAGTTCCATCAATTTCTCTCAAGGCTAATTTTCACAGTTAAAATTTCTGCCATTTCAGCCTTGGCTGGTGTAGTTCAGTGGGTAGGGTGTCACCCTACAGATTAAAAGGTTGCTGGTTCAATCCCTAGTCAAGGCACATGCCTGGGTTGCAGGCCAGTTCCCCACATTGGGGTGTGCAAGAGGCAGCCAATCAATGTGTCCTTTCTTCTCTTTCTCCCTTCCCCTCTCTCTAAAAATAAATAAATAAAGTCTTTAAAAAACATTTCTGCCACTTCAGCTTAAACCGAAGCTTGCTTTGTTCTCAGTCTTTGGAGAGAGCAAGATCAAATGTACATATTTCTGTTCACAAGAGACATATTACCATTTGGGGAAGTTGCATAAGTACCTTTCCCCAAACTTTCTCCTTCAAGCTCCCCAGTCTCATTGTCATTTAAGGAATAATGGTTTGGGTAACCAAAAAATGTTCTCAAAAAAAGGGGA
Organism: Pteronotus mesoamericanus; assembly: GCF_021234165.1. Classification (NCBI taxonomy): domain Eukaryota; kingdom Metazoa; phylum Chordata; class Mammalia; order Chiroptera; family Mormoopidae; genus Pteronotus; species Pteronotus mesoamericanus. Next base: position 7,531,912 of record NW_026555277.1, read on the forward strand.
AAACTCCAATATTGATATATTAGATTTCCAGATGTGACCAACTCTTGTTTTTGCCTAAATGGTGTTGACAATTTATGGTTGTCTTTAGAAAATCATTTGAAAATGATCCAACAATCTAGAACCTCTTTATTTTATGCCTGTTAAAAGAAAAGAAAGTTATTACCCAGGAAAATTTCCAGACTTCCATAAAGCAAAGCAATTTCTGCCAAGAACCATCAGCCATAAAACCTCCCCTAACAGCTTCTTACCTTTATGCATCTGTAAAGCACGCTTTTAAAAAATGAGGAAAAGCCATCGATCATTTCTTTTAAGGCTAATTTTGAAAGTTTAATACAAAAATTAAATAGCACAAAATATGAAATAAAGGGTGTGGCATTCTAGAACTGAACATGGGCACCTCCCAGAGACAGATGCAAATGTCCAGATTGTAGAAGCAGCGGTGCCACTAACAGATTGCGGGACCTTTGGCAAGTCCTCCCTCAACCACCTGGCCTCTCAGCATCCACATCAGCTACAGAGGGTGACAGTGGCAAGTCCTGTGACCTTAAAAGGCTTTTATGAGAATCAGATGAGACAAGAGCAGTGAAAATGCTTTGAAATATTCAACATGGTATGAAAATGAAAGATGCAACATTTCCTAATGGGAGATAACAAAACAAAAACCTGTAGGAGCAGTTTCTTGTTGATGTGGCATTCAAAGCTATTGGCTGTAAGGAAGATACAGTAAAATAAGGGTGTTGGGTTCTAGGTCAGTGGTTCCCGAGTCTGGCTGAGCATCTAAATCCTGGAGGGCCCCAAGTAATTAAAGCAGAGGTGTAAATGCCACCATAGACCTACTGAATCAGAATTTCCATCAACCTATAGAGTTAGAATTTGTGCATTGGGCCATCCTAGGAGATGCTGTCAAATGGGAAAGCTGGGGAAACGCTTTGCTGGGTGATGTCTAAGCTTCTGTACAGCAGGGGGAGAAAAGCTCTGTTATCTTCTTTGTTAACATCTGCCTCCAGAAGTAATGATTCTAGTGTCAAATTCTATTCTGTATATTGCTCTGTCTGACCTCTCCCAGTGCCCATCAATCAGAGGGACAGGTTACAGGCTGCCACTGGCAACAGCATCGCCTCCCTTCTCCCAAAACAAGGATCAAGGGAAGGTATCAGTGAAAGCACAGAAAAACATCCCCTCCCTCTGCCTGGACCCAGTGAGTGGTCCATGCTGGCTCCAACCTGGCTACAAATACCCTAGAAGTGGGGCATTTTGTGTTACACCCACTATTTCAAAGATTCAAAAGGAAACTAGACATCTATCCAGAATAACTGAGCTTAGTTATTCTCCCCTCCCTCCCTCCTTTCTTCCCTTTCTTCCTTTACTGTTCATGGCATACCTACTATAAGCCAGGCCCTGTGATAAATGCTAGGGGTGCCATTCCAAGCCTGGTGCAGCTCACAGTCTCTGGGAAGATTAAATATAATGCCCCTCTGAGATGATGCTACAGAGAAATAGGACCCCCTCTGGAAAACTAGCCCATGAAATATAAAGAAGAGGCAGAGGAAACAGCTTATACAGAGGTCCTACTAGACTAAGGCCAAGGTGGCCATCCCAGATAATAAGGGAAGAGTGGGGGGCACAAGGTGACACTGGAGAGGCAAATCACTGGCTGTGGGTCACCCACTTAACATATTGGACTTTACCACATAAGCACTGAGAAGGAGGTCCTGAAGGGTTGTGAGCCATGCACAGAGGAGACTTGAACAGAGCAATGTGATGACAGTGTGAGGACAAGTGTGGAGATGAGAGACCATCAGGAGGCTGTTGAGGGGACCCATATAGCTTGGCCATGGAGGTGGTTGTGAAGGTCAGGAGAAAATGACAATTCAATGGATAAAATTAACAAGGGTTGAATTAGCTTTCTATTGGGGAACAAAAATAAAACCATTATTCATTCAGTTTGGCCAGAGAGCAGGGCAGTGGGTAGAAGGAATAACAGAGGTGTCCTCGCGGTAAGCAGTTTGAGAAATTGTGATCTAATCTAACCTTTCATGCAGTCGAAGATGTCCTGACCCAGAGACATTAAGATTACACATTAGTGTGATGACAGAGAGAGGACTAGAATACCCTCTGCTCTAGGATCAGGTGGTAATAAAAGTGGAGAAATTAATCCAGGGGAGGCCAGCTTCTGAGCTAAGCCAATGCCAGGCTCTGCAGAGTTGTTGGAAAGAAAGAGTGTTTAGTTGCCCTGAGGCTCTAGGCTGGCCTGGACCGATTAGAGCTTCATGAGACTGCACACCACTGTGACAATGATGATCATGCAAGGAAGGGAACTAATGGAACTGACTCATGATGTTAGGACTATAGCCCTCCTCCTCCTTTCTCCCAGCCACAGATCAAATGGCAGCATGTCCAAGACAAAGGCAAGGTGCCTAGGTCTTGGTTATACTCCTTCAAGACTCACACTGCACCTCTGCCTCTTCTTGTCCACTCACGGGGCCCCTCACTCCTACTTTCCCGGATTTGTCCCCTAGGCTGATGGAGCACAGCTGGATGCACAAAGGCCCTGCCCCATGCAAGGCCTGGGGCTTTGCCAACATTTACACAAATGGAGGCAAGAGGCGTCCCCTGGTGTGCATTATCCTCACCCTCAGCCAAAAAGATGAGCACAGCCAAAGGAGGCAGAGACACCACGTGGTATCTGAAACAACTTGCCCCTCACATGGATTGATATAGCGGCTGCCACAAGATTAATTGTATTTTTCCTGGAACAAAGCTGGAAATCACTCAAAGGGCAATAAATGCTGAAATCTGTCTATGCTCTGCCAAAACTTCAGACAAAAAGCCAATAAGGCAATTTTTACCTTACGTGCTTGAATGGATTTTTTAAAACAGATCCATGTTGAATGCAATGGGCTAGGTCAGCCCAGGAGCTCAAAAGAGACTGCTCACTTTTGGGAGGTGAGTGCATTCTCCTGGATCAGCCGTACTTCAAACCACATATTGAATATGCCACCCAAGGGAGTCCACAGCCTCCGTGCCCTTGTTAAATTCCATGAAGAAATAATGGCCTGCCAAGTGTGTGGACAAAACAAAGCAGTTCCTAAGGTCACTTCTTCTTGGAGTAGGGAAACCAAAAATGTGAAGTTTATGGGGGCAAGTCAAAGGGACCTGTTAGCCACAGCTACTTTAGAGTTTTCAAAGCATTTCAAAGATTAATATTGCAAAACCTCAGCTTGGAACCAAACCAAAACTCTTTAGGGCTCCCTCAGGGTTAAGTTGGTGGTGATAATAACCCATGTCTTATATGTGTAAAGCAATTTATAGGTTATACAGAATTTTCGTACATTATCACATTTGTCCTCCCAACAACCTTGTGAGGTGGGTAGTGTTATTAATCTCACTTTACAGGTGAGGAAAAATAAAGATCAGAAATTTTATACTGACTTGTAGAAATTTGCTAGAATGAACGATCAGACACGTCTGAAGACTACTACAAGATACAACTGCCTTTACAACAGATAAAAATGCTATATCAGTCAGGGTTCTAGCAGGAACTAGATAGCAAACTCAGAATGGAATAATTTTAAGAGATTTACCAATGGGATTATTTCACAACAGTGAAAGATGGACACAGACAGTACACAGAGGATGGGCTAGTACTCCAGGACGAGTGACCGCAAAGCTGTTCCCTTCCTAGCCTGAAGGGGTGTGGAAAGAGGAGGAACCTGGAGAGAACACACCTTGAAAGGTGCTGTGGCTCTCAATCAAAGCAAGAAGTTGTAGAAGAGATAACCCAACTGTCTGAGCTCCAAATTAACCAAAACTAAAACTAACTGTAAGTCAAAGGACAAAAAGGCAATTGAGTTAACCACACATCTAAGCCTCCAAGAGCAGAAAACAGGTTGAGAAGGTAAGGAGTGGATCAAATTCAAGATATTGTCAGTGTTACTTAGAATTAAAAACCAATCTACACGCTCAGCGTTTGGAGAATAGTTAAATATAGTATAGTTCATAGAAACAAAAGAATATTTGTATAGCCAGCTAAAGTCACTTTTTATTCTCAAAGAAGAATGATAGAAGAGAGTATGCTCATGACATAATAAAAACTAAAAGAAGCCAGATTTTTCTTTACAAGAACTACACAAATAGTATTGTCACAGTGGGCACAGGTAACCAGGTTCTTGGTGATCACAGACAAAAAATTGAACCGAACACACAGAGTTTATAGCAGAAAGCGAGAAAAAGCAGATTTATTAAGCCACACAGAACATGGGAGCAGGCCAGCTCTGAGCAGAGTGGAGCAGAGAAGAAAGGAGAAGAGCCTAACAGCTGCAGCAGCAGCAGCAGCAGCAGCAGCAGCAGGGGCAGGGCAAAAAGGCCAAACTCAGGGGCTAGAGGACTTTTATTCCTTAGGGTGGGTCTCCCTTTCCTTGATTGGCTACTGGGAAGAGGGTCCCACAATGCTAATTAATTATAATGAAGCAGGAGTCAGGTAGCATCTTCTGCGCAGGTGCAATCCTGATTAACTAGAATTCAATGCTCCTTCAGATGCAGAAACTACCAGATTTAGGACAGGGTCTCCGCCCTTTATCCACGTTCATTATCTCCTGGGGCACCTCTGGACTTTCCTCCTTCCTGACTATCTCCTGCCTCAGTATGAGTCTAAATATGCTTGAAATAAAGAACGGCTGGAAGGAAAGACAAAAATGTAAATATTTCTGGGTTGTAGAATTAGACTTTTGTCATTGTTATTTCTATTTTTTTCATGGTTTGTTTCTCTGTTTTTCCAAATGTCCTATAACAATACATGTTATCACCACAACCTGGAGAATGTATATATTGACATAAAGCAAATCATCTTAAATCCTTAGAAATTCTGGAGAATAAAATCTTAAAATTATTTGGCTCTAGCTAAACATTCAACATAAGGAAAAACAGGAATAAAAAAATCATCTCTTCTCCTGCTGATATCAGATTAGATGTTGGGTGTTCTCAGATTAACTCAGAGTCAGGTGGGTTTTGGTCTCCTAATGTATCTCCATAACAATCCTTTGAGTAAGGAGTCATCATCTCCTCCGACAGACGAGATGACCTAGGTTTAAAGAAATTATATCACCTATACCAGGTCACGCTGCTGGAAACAAAGATAGGATTTGAACCAACTTGTCTGTTCCTGACGCAGATGTTTGAAGGAGCAGAGCCATGACCCTAACAGGAGCTGCTTACTCCCAGGAGCACCGTCTTACCCCTTAACCACTGCAGTGTATGGAGAAGGTGTTGTGACAGACAAAATGTGTCAAAAGTGGTTTGCGATGTTTTGTGCTAGAGATTTCTCGCTGGACGATGCTCCACAGTCAGGTAAACCAGTTGAAGTAGATAGTGGTCAAATTGAGACACTAATGAGAACAATCAATGTTATGCCATGCAGGAGATAGCTAACGAACTCAAAATATCCAAATCATTAAAGTTATTGGTGAAAATGAAAAATGTGTCTTTTATTTTATGGGGGGAAAAAAACATATGGACTTAGTGGCCCACTCAGTACTATGCCCTCTTGTATAAGGGACTTGAGCATCTTCAGATTTTGGTATCAAAGATGTTCCTGGAACAAATCTCCCCATGGATATTAAGGAATGACTGTATACAAGAAAAGATTTATTGCTCACTGACTATGTGCCAACCATTAAGCGTGTGCTTTGGCATTGTACTTATCACATTCTAGCCGCATAACAACCTTCTGGGGCTAGTCTATTACTATCCCTGTGTTATACAGGAAGACACTGAGTCCCAGAGAATTTCAGTTAACTTGCCAAAGATCAAATAGCTAAGTAAGTGACAGACTAGGATGTAAACACAGATTTTTTTTGGACCACAAAATCCAGTCTCTCAGAGCTTATTAATTAGATGGGGAGATATGTCAGACTTATTTGAAAAATCGCAGAACAATAAATCAGCAGTACTTGTTAGTACTTAATAATAATGTCTCCCACTGGGTTTTTTATGTTGCTCAAAATCCTACCCCAAGGACATCATTCTATTGTGTAGCTCCCTTCCCCCATGTGAGATGTCACTCCTCGCTGTTGGAAAATGTGGTCTGCCTCTGGGCCCAGGAAGAGGAGGACACAGATATGGGTGAGCATTAGCAGTTTCGGCCACAGATAGCAAAGTGGCCCTTCCTCTGAGTCATCAGTCCCAGAGGTCATTCTGAGTGGCACAAGGAGCAGAGGTTTGCAGAAGGGGCCACCGATAGACCAGTTTTAGCCTCCACTGCATTCTCTAATCTTATTTTACTGTTAACAGATCAGCCCCGCACAACACTGGTCTCCATTTGGCATGGACAGTATATTACAAAACAAGACATTAAAGCTTTTCAAAGAGGCCAAACCACAAAATCCCCTCAATTTTGTCTCTCGTCATTTCAGGAGCTCACAAGAACAAACCCATAGATCTGTTTTCTGTCCCCACAGTGTCTGCATCCTGGGGGATGGCAGCGATGCCCACTCAACGCAGCTCTCCTTTCTGCTTCCCATGCTCACCCCTCCACGCCAGCTCCACAGCTGGGCTTTACTTTTCTCCCCACAAGGGCCTCTGTGCATTAAGATTCCATTTCACAGTGGAGTGAAAGGACAAAATGTATCTTCGTTTACCTGGTATTCTGCCTACCCAGCTTATTTAGATTTTCAGCCCGCTGAGAAGGAATTGTATCTCACTTAATGATCAGTTCAGCACTTAACCTGTTGCTGACGCTTGACTGTGTTCTAACCCTGGTTAAAATTCAGGGACAGCATTCAGGCTGGCAGCCTGGGGTAAGAGATACTCTCTGGCCCTCTGTCATTACTAAATTTCCTGCCCCGCAAAGTCAAGAAAATGGAGTTGTAATGAGATTAAGTCTGAATTTAGAAAATGTCATTCCTTGAATTCCAACTACCTGTTTTAATGCTTTTTGGTGTGAGGGAAGCCCCATATTTCTAGCCTGACACCCCAAGTTTTGTGGTTCCTACAGCTTCCAGGGGCTTGGTGGTTCTCTGCTGCCTACCTTCTACAAATTATTAGAAATTAATTTGACTTGGTTCAGCATTACCTGACAAATGCACTGACCCCCCTCCCCCGTGTGAACCTTTCTGGCTAATTTACATCCCTGCCACACGGCTTAATGTCTCCAATACCAACGCACATTATTTTAAGTTCATGCCAATTATAATTTTTTAATACAGTCTGAAAATCATGTTGTTACTTAGCAACAAAGGTCACTCCAAAAAATAATAATACCTGAGAGCTTATTGATAGGCTTGATTCTTTTTCATGGGGATTGAGAGTTAGTGGTGAGACTTTTCCTAGTCACTGTTAACATCTGAACTATTGATGAGGGTCTGCTACCTGCAGCTCTTTCAATATAGGCAAGTTGACCCCTTGCACTTTAAGTCATCTTTGTCCCCACTTTCACCTCTTCTAGACGGTAATAGGGTGAGCCTGGCCGAGCGCCTCTCTTCCCATCCCTAATCTCCAGTATTGCTTGCACACAGAGGCCACAACAACAACAAAAAAGCTGTTTATTATACACATCCAGAGGATAACTGGATTCTCAAACTAAAATCCCAGGAACCTTTTATATAAGAAACCAAGGACTCATCAGCAAAATGAAAAGGGAGCCAACCGTATGGGAAAATATATTTGCTAATGATACATCAGATAGAGGTTTGATCTCCAAGATATATAAAGAACTCACTCGACTCTACTCCAAGAAGACAAACGATCCAATCAAAAAATGGGCAAAGGACCTGGGCAGATGCTTTTCTAAGGAGCAGATACAGAGGGCCCAGAGGCATTTGAAAGGATGCTCAGCATCACTAGCCATCAGAGAAATGCAGATCAAAACCACCATGAGGTACCACCTCACACCGGTCAGAATGGCCATCATAAACAGATCCACAAACAACAGGTGCTGGCGAGGCTGTGGAGAAAAGGGAACCCTAGTACACTGTTGGTGGGAATGCAGACTGGTGCAGCCACTATGGAAAGCAGTGTGGAATTTCCTCAGAAAGCTGAAAATGGAACTGCCTTTTGATCCAGCGATTCCCCTGCTGGGACTATACCCTGAGAACACCAAAATGCCAATACAAAAGAACCTATGCACCCCAATGTTCATAGCAGCACAATTTAAAATAGCCAAGTCTTGGAAGCAACCTAAATGCCCGTTAGTAGATGATTGGATCAAAAAATTATGGTACATATACACAATGGAGTACTACGCAGCAGAAAGAAAAAAAGAAGTACTAAACTTTGCAACAGCATGGATGGAACTGGAGAGCATCATGCTAAGCGAAATAAGCCAGGGGGCGAAAGACAAATACCATATGATCTCACCTATAAGCGGAACCTAACCAACAATGCAAAGATGCAAGGAAAATATGACCAGCAACATTGAAAAGAAAAGAAATCAACAGAGACAAGAGAGAAGGGGGGGCAGGGAAGAGGAAGGGAAGGGGAAAGTCAAGGAACATATAGCAAGGACTCATGGACAAAACCAAAGGGGAAGAGCTGAGGGAGAGAAGGTGGGAGGGGGCAAGGGAAAGAGGTGGGGGGGAGGCAGAGACAAATGTATTTAAAAAGTAAAAAAAAAAAAAAACACAATTAATAAAAGCTAACATTTATTTTTTGTAAAAAAAAAAAAAGAAGAAGAAGCCAAGGACTGAACATCACCAATGATATGGGAGACCTCAGTGTTTTCCCCCTGTGGACTTTTTTCTCCCCATTTTCCCCTGTGAAATAATGACCTTATCAGCAGGCACGTCACAGGGTACCCCCTGCAGTAATCAGGGCTTAGGGCTTCCCCAGCACAGCTGGAGCGCAGACTTAACCCCCAAAGGCAGCCCCCTGGGTGTCTCCCAGAAACCTCAAGCACTCTCCATCTTCCTTTTTCTATTGGGAGGAAGGCCCCTTTCCCCCCTGGCCAGTGGGGAACCAAAGTCACTTTGGAAAGAAAATCCTTGTTAGTGGGCACTTGGCAAAGGTCAAGCACATCTCCATGAAGCCTGGCGGAGTCTCTAGAGAAGAAAAAGTCCTGCCTCTCCTTCTGCCCAACATAGGCTGTCCTGGAGGTCACTGGGGCATGGACCACTGACTTCAGGCTCACTCCTCCCCATCAGGAGCCTCCATCCCTAGAGAACCACAGGAGAATTTTCTTCCTGGAGTTTGAACCATTTGAATCCTCAGAGGTGCCTCAACAAAAGGAAAGTGATCTCACACTATTAGTCCGTATTATATCTTCTATAACAAGCAAACCCAGTTTTATTAGTTAACTTTTATTCATCATCTCGTTCTGTGCCAAACGCTCTACAGATGTTAACTACTTAACACAAAGACATAGACAGAGACTCTCTGCTTGACCAACAAGTCAGGCTTCTCTCAGTCCTCCAAGGGACTAGGTGTCAACCTTGGGATTCCACATCCATCTTTCCTCAGTCCATTTTTAGCAAGACCTCTGCTAGGTCACTTTAAAGAGAATTCCCTACCCTTGATATTTGATCACCTTTGATATCTGATCAAATTCCTTATCTTCCCACCCTTGATATCTCATCACCCTGACTTGCCTTCAACAGCAATTCTTTTATGTTAGTTTATCAAGACTCCCCCTACTCTTAAGCCTCCCCTTAATAATTTTCCATCCATGGACCAACTCACCTTGTACTTAGGCAACAAATCCCCAGCTGCCTTTGCTATATTCAGAGATTAGCCCCATCTTTCTCTCCTATTGTAATACCCTTATTGCAACAGTCCTCAAGAACGTCTTCCTTGCCATTTTAACAAGAGTCAAGATAGTTTTTGTCTTGAACAACAGGGAACACTATTATTCCTACCTAACAAACAAGAAACTGAGGCATAAAAGAGAACTCTGTATCATTTGGCCAGCATATATAAGCAATAAGATTTGAAGGCTGAAAGTCTGACAAAAAAAAAAAAACCCATACATTTTACTATTTCCTTTAACTTCCAGTGTGCTACAAAGTCACTCTCATCCCCTTACTAGTGATAACGCTTTCTTAAAAGGCCACCAAATCAGACCAGACTGGAAAATCTTGGGTGGTCGCATCTTCCACAGACAAGCTATAAAAAATTATAAGGGATCCTGCCTTTTAATCTTGTTCTCCTAAATGAATCCCAGAAAACTGGACTAGCTGAACGCCTCACTCCTGGACTAGTTTTCCTTTAGTTGGAAATATCCAGCCTTCACAACATAAGTCATCAAATACTGTCCATTTGCAAGGTGCTGTACTAGGCACCGAAAGACATATAGACCCCTAAGAGTCTGGTTACGATTTAAATCCATGTGTTCTGGTCATGAAATATCCTAGTAGCATAAAGAATCTAACTGAGCAGGACACTAGCATCATTTAACTTAACTTGATCTTTTCTATAATTACCGCTTCACTTCATTCCCAGGGACTGGAGAAAAATGTAGTTATCATGCAAGCTGTTTTTCTCCAGATCAGCACTTTTGGTATCCAGATAGAAGGTCAGTGGTCCTCAGAGAAAAGATCCAGGTTGTATCATTTCAACAGCCACAGAAGGGCCCTCTGCTCACCATCCTCCCCAAACCACCAGCCTCTATTTATCTGATAACCCAGCTGTATATGAAGATCTAAAGGCACTGATGCCAGACCAGAATGTTTCCTTTGAATTAAAAATCATTCGAGATTCTGTTCCTAAGCCAGTGTTTCCTGGGGCCTCTAAAAGGACAGCTATAACAACCTGCTCACCATCCTGGGGCTTCTGCGGCACGTCACTCAGAATGAGGGTACAGCCCCACAGGTCTCCAATTCACCCTCAGTCAGGAAGTGGCTTCCTATAGTAATCCATGGGACAAAAGCCAGCCACACCATCAGGAACCATGAAGAGGGCAAAAGGCAAGCAGCCATCTGCTCAGATCTAATTCATTTCAGTATCTCTGCTTCCCAGTGCTGCCTCTCTCCCTGTCCTGTTATATTCCTAAGCCTATTTACCTGAATTTCTGAAATGCGTTCATTCATCATGCCTCCATGGTTCATAGGTCTATGTAACTGTAAGCTTATCCTTGACTGGTGGGATATGAGAGCTTTCTTAAAATGAGGTCTCCATGTTCTGAACTTATCCATTCATTCATTCACTAACTATTTATTGGGAGCTATTAGATGTTAGACCTTGCAAGATTTTGAAGATACAAATAAGTAAGATACCACCCTTGCATTTATGGAAGTCAGGGTCAAGTCATGGAGACAAAGATGTAAATCAGTCATTGTTATACATGCAATGAAGTTTGTTCAAATCTCAGAAACAGCACAGAGGAAGGTGAAATTTGGAGGAACAAAGACATCTACATGGAGGTGGAGGAGAGGGGATAAATGTGCTAGATCTTGAAATCCAGAGAGGTGGGAAGGGGGGAATTCCAGTAGGAGGGACTGGTACAATCTAACCCAAAAGGGCACGAAAGAGCCAGCTGGGTTTAGAAAATCCAGTAAGTTCTTAACTCTCAAAGTGTGGTAAGTATGTTATGAAGCACAAAAGAAGATGAAAATAGACCAACTTCAGGAGTCAGATTTTGGAAGGCCTTGAGTGACCAACTAGGGACTTTAATCAGCAATATTAATAGCCTAAAATATTTAAGGTTAACAATGGACCAGGCCCTGCACAATGCACTTCACATGCATGACCTTATCTAGTCCTTATCAGATCCCTGTGAGGTGGGTATTAGGTGGAACCACGAGAAGCTTACCAATACTGCACTAATTGACCTGTGAACATGTAGATCTCATGGTTCCACATAATACTGTAATTATTAACAGCATTTAAAAGATGTGGAAATTAAGGCATCTTGTTCAGGGTCACATGGCTACTAAGCAGAGGGGGAAAGATTCAAAGTCAGACAGTCTGACAAGTGGTATAAGAAAAGGGGTAAAATTTTTGAAATGAAACTAAAAGACCTCAAGAGAGTGATAGCAAACCATGTGGTTACACACAGTGCATACTGAGAAGAGGCACAGAAAATGCAAATTACCTGAAGCAAGAATATTCCTGGTATCTTCTAGAAACCCAAGGAGGTCAATGTGGTCACAGTGAAGAGAAGGGCAAGAAGGAAAGTATAGACTATGAAATCTGAGGGGGAACCTGGAGCAAGGCTGTGTTGGGCTTTATAGTCCAGAGAGAACTTTGGCTTTTACTCTGAATGAGATGGAAAACCATGTGACATTTTAACAAGATCATACTGGTTGCTGATTGAGAGTAGACTACAGAGGCACAAAGACAAAAGCAAAAAGGTCAATTAGCAGGCAAAGGATGATGGTGATGTGGACCGAGGTGGTGGCAGTTGGACGGACAATCAGGATGTGTGGATGGTCGGGATGGAAAGTGTGAGACAAAGAGAGAAGACAAGGATGGTACCAAGACTTTAGAAAAAGGAGATTACATTAACCGAGATGAGGAAGTTGCTGGTAGAATTGGTTAGGGAAGATTATCAGAAGGCCAGGCATGGAAATGTCAGTCTGATGTGCTCAGTGGACCAAGAGTTATCCAATAGACAGTTGGACATGTGAGCCTACTTTGGGGGAGAGGTCCAAGTTAAAGGAGATATTGGGAGCCATCAGCAAATGATGTGAGCACCATGTGCCTAGAGAAGATCATCTAGGGAGTGAGTGTGGATAGAAAAGAGAAATGGTCCAGATACAATCAGGGCCCTCCAACATTTAGAGATCAGAAACCTAAGAAGTAATCAGTAAGATACTGAGAGGAGTGATCAGAGATGTGCGAGCCCGAGGCCAGTGTTGATTTTAGCATAGAGATCAGAAAGAAGATGAGGACTTGCTCCAACTCCCCAGACCACTTCCTGGTTCCCACTGCCCCCGTTTCCCATCTGCCCAGTGCTGCCAGTCCCACAAGCCCCAGTGCACACATAACTGTCTGAACTACCAGGGCAGTTCACTACCAGCGGTCATGGAATTATTCCAACATCAGAATGTTTTCATTGAGTTAATAAGAAAGCATCACTGCCTGAATTATGTAACTTGCACACTTCTCTGTAATCAGAAAATTCCCTAAGAGTAGGAATAATTTCATGTATTCTTTTTTATTTCAGGGCAGTTATTGTGAAACATAATTGAACTTCTGAAAATTCTGGTACTTTTCATGTAATTTCTAAAATAACCCATTTAGAATCATCCATTAAAGACTAATATTTTTCTGCTGGAAACCCCCAAGGAGACAGGCTTTGCACCCCCCAACATCAATCTTCCTTCTTCAATTACATCTGCAAGCTAGTGAATTAACAAGGCTGGTAGCTTTTACACCCACGTGAAACTCTCCTATTAAATGTTGATATAAAAGCAAACATTCATCAACAGGACTCCAAATGGCAGCCCCCAAAAACCCAAAGAACATCATGTAATCAATGGCGAAGTTCCATTTCTAAAATTTGCTCCTGGCTTTCCCGTTTTTATTGGAAGTTCGCTATCCCATAGGAAAATTGCTTCCTTGATACACAGGTCACTTTCGTGATCCTCACTTCACTCACACACACAGTTTCATTTCCTTTCCCATTTATAACATTCTGCTTGAACGTTTTCTCTTCCGAATCTGTTGTAAAAGAAATTATGACATTTCACTGAACACAGAGTCAAACATCTATATGAACACACAGATACGGGGTAATACAAGCTTGAATGAGTTCCATATGTCTTTCGAAAAAATAAGATTCTACTAGAGCAAGAGGGTATCCAATGTTAATCACACACACATGAATTGTACTTAATAGTCTGCCAGTGGCTTTGATTTCTGAGAAAATTAACATTTTAGTTTATGTAAATAAGCCCTGCTTTTCAGAGAAACAGAAGGGAAAATGATGTTTTTTCCTTTCCTGCAACAGAACATCCTCCTTCTGGTTTGTATGCACCACCCGAGGTTAAGGGACAATCTTCTGCCCTCAAACACTCAACTTCCCTCGACCTTGATTAATATATGGAACTGCTAACAATCCACGTTTGGCTATCCAGGTCTTACTCCATACCTAAAGGAAATCAGAGAGCATTTCTGCACAACGCATGTGTCTTTGCAATCATTTTAGGTAAATACACAATGAAAACTACCACGAAGTGTGCTCTGGCAGATGGCTCTTTCCCTGCCAACCCCAGAAAATACAGATATGCTGAGCTTTTATTTGATCTTCCGGAGGCTTTAATGCACCATTATGTGAATTCATTGCCCCTTACACAAGTTAACATATGTTTTACACTTTCAAATATGAGCACGTTGGCAAATCTACCCCTGCCCTCCATGACCAAGGGGGGAAAAAAGACTTTGATGATTGTCTGGCACTGTCTTAATGTGGCATGATCATTCTCACTGAGAGCTTCAGAAGAACATAAAGCTCCAAGAACTCGGCTCTGTTGTCACCCTTTCTCCTCAGAAAGAGGCTCTGGGACAGAATCAAAATCACTTCCTTCTGAGAAATCAGAGATGCTGTAATACATCATTTCAGGAGTAAAAACTTCTGAGGTAGTTTTTTGTTTTGGGGTTTTTTTTTTGGTTTTGGGGGGTTGTTTCTTGGTTTTGTTTTGTTGTGTTTTTTTTTAAAGAAAACTATGTCTATGTCTCTGGCAGCTATTCAGTTAGGAGTTTTTTGATGTGGGATCTTGACACCAACCAGTGTTGTCACAGAAATCATTTCAGCTGCTATGGGTTCCTAATGGAGTCCCACAAGCAGCTTCAAACATGGTCTTCCTCAGGCACATGGCAGCTCTGGGAAATGCACAGGGTGGGAGAATCCTGACACCTGGTTCTGAAGCATTCCACCTGGCCAGGTATGTGGCCAAAGTCATTCTATTGAACTGTACTTTTCTCATTCAAAAACAGGATTATTAGTCCAGGTCAGACAATCCCAATATTCAAAACCAGAGGACAGATTAAGTAAGCCATGCACATCCAATATGTGGATTACTCTAGAGTCTGGATGAAGAATAAGGGAGCTCTATTGGTGGTGGTGTGGAAAGAGTTTTCAGATACACTACCATACTGTAAAATGATAAAGAACAAAGCAAAGAACCAAAACCTATAAGATATTCTCATTTTAATAGAAAAACCATATTATTCCATGTAGAAAACTAAACTATAAATTCATCACATATTTATGTATAAAAATATATGTAATATATTACATATATATGTAATAATCACATACATATAGATATAGATATAGATATAGACAGATATCTATACCTGCTCATGCTTAGAGATATGTCTAAAAGGATATTCATCATATTGATAACAGTAATTATCTCCAAGGAGGGGTATATGTTTGGGGTTGATTAAAGAGAGGAATTTTCTCTTTATCCTGTGTTCTTCAGCATACTGGATTTTTTTTTAACAATAAGAATGCATTCATGTATTACTTTCATAACTTAAAAATAAATAAGCTTAAGTAGACATATTTATTTGTTTATTTATTCACCTAAGATTGAGCAAGTGCTATGGCAGACAATTGCCTCTCCACTATCCAGTCCTTCCTTTCTCCTTGATAACATGACCCTGGTTTTCAGGGATGCAATGTTCCAAGACGAATATTTGCCTTCCCCACGTTCCTTCCAGCTCCAAGTAGCCAGGGGATGCATTCTGGGCAATGAGACATGAATGAAGTGCCAGGGGGTAGGAGGAAGCAAAGCCTCTTCTCCCTACCCTGAAGGGACATAATGTCTGGACCTGCAGCAGCCTTCTTGCCAGCATGAGGTGTCAAGAGTGAGGGAAAGGCTAAGAGAATTGCAGAGAGGCTAGATTTTGTTTAGCCACTAAACCAACAGCAGCAGCTGCCTATCTTCAATATTTTTGTTTTATTAAGGAATATAAACACCTATTAGTTTAAGCCACAATAAGTTGAGATTTTTGTTATTAACAGCTAAATGCACTCCTAATCAACACAAGTGTCTATGATATACTGAGCAAAATTAAGCTAGAAACGTTGATTTAACAAGAGAGAGGAGGAATTATCAGTAGCATAAAATGCCTGAGATTATGGGAGAGAATGAAATCCAAAATATAAATAATAAGAACAGGGATGAAATAGAAGTGCCCCAATTTCTTCATAGAGGTGTTGAATCAATTAAATAAGAATCTATATTTGAAGGATATAAATATAAAGGCCGAATTTTTTTTTTTTTTTTACATATGTGGTCAAGGTGTGCTATGAATAGTGGATAAAATTCCACACCACGGGGCTTGAAATCCTGGCACACCACATGCATGAGCTATGAGCCTTAGGAAAATTATTTCATTTCTCTGTACCTCAGTTTCCTAAAGTGTAAACTGAGGTCACCATAATAATTACCCTACACAGGATTATTTCAGGGATTAAATAATATACAAGAGTTGAACAAAGAACTTGGCACATGATGACCATCAGGACAAGTCAGTCATTACTATTATAGGGTGACATAAAGAATATCCAAAAGTCCCTAAGTGCCAGAACATACCCTCCCACCCCCACCGCGGCCTCCCTGCTAGTTAGGGAAAGTCCCACAATAGTTACTATCTGGCTTAAAGCCTCAGAGATCACTGTTATAAAGTAAATGTAGGGCTCACCTAAGGAAGGTTAAACCTTGATATTCCAGAAGTATTTATAGGGCAGCTATGACAAGCAAGCAAGGCACTGAGGGGGATTAAAAAAATGCCAAAGTTATGCTCTGTGCTCTCAGGGAACTTGAAGACATAAGACATAAATGCAAGGAAAGTGAACAAATATATGAGAGATAAATAACAGCTCAATGTTGTACAAGAAGTGTCATGAGACAGTATATGATTAATCACCAAGCAGCGATGCAGAGAAGCTTTAGAGCCACCCAAAGCCCAGAGAGATGGCTGTGGGGAGGGGGCAGTGATCCAGGACTGCTCCAGAAAGAAAAGGAATCTGCACCAAGGAGGGGGTGGCTTTTGATGAGCAGGGCAGAGCAGAGGGGCACGACAGGGAGAGTATGCAACATGGTCCAAGAGGTGAAAACAAGAAACTCCTGAGCATATTTGGGAGTGACATGGGGGTGGAGACCAAGAGCACAAGACCAAAGCAAAGAGGATCAGCAAGGGCCTTGCCATGTCCTAAGGGAGAGGGAAGCAAGGGTAGCTGGGACTCCTAGTTTGAAAGACTTGAGATAGACCGAGAAGTTTAAAATGCAGCAAAAATTACCAGAGCCTTGTGCCATCACTTGCCGGGAAACCACGAGTGCCATTCCAGGACTTAGAGTGAGAAAAAGGAAACAAGCCACTGGGACCTTTTGCAGTGACACAAATAGCAAATCCTGGCGAGAGCCTGAACTGGGATGGGCTAGTGGGAGTGGTCAATGAACCCTCAAACAATAGCAAATCCTTTCTTGTTCTGCTTCTATTGATTTTCACCTCCACTAATATAGTATATATTAGTTCCTGTACACAATGAGACCTGAGGGGAAAAGCCCAGGGCAAGTAAATTTGGAGGAAGCAAAGAAGAGAAAGCTTAGGAGCCAGGATACTGTCTCAGCATGTAGGTGGAGAACTGCATGCAGTCTAAGATATGCACAGGAGTGTTGGGCTCCTAGGGCAATAGAAAGGGAAGAGAAGAAAGGAAGACAGCAGAGGAGAAAAAGATCTGGTAAGAGAGGTTTGACACATTGTAAGCAATGGAGAGTCTGAGCTTCAGCTGAACTCAAGTCAATTCAATCTCTTAGTTATTGAGACAGCTCCTCCTGTGTTCCTAGACCCGGTGCTCAATGCTCGGTGAGGTCAGAGTATGCTGGAAGGACTCAGAGCTGTGCTCGGATATCTACAATGCAGAGCCCAATGATCGCTGCTATAGACAGCAGACAAGTGCTTTGTGACCTCAGCCAAAGGAAAGGCTTCCCCTGAATAGGCTGGGGAAGGGGACTTACATCAGGTGAGGTGGGATCAAGGAGGCTGACTTTGGATGGTCTTTGGAAACAAGTGGGCTCTTTAAGAAGGGAGAAGAGCTCTAGAGGAAAAGAACCTCACAAACCTAGTTCCAATTGCAAAAAAAGACTTGTGCTTGCCTGAAAACAAAATAGTCCAGTTTTGCTGTAATAAAGACAAGAATGAGACATAAAGGTGAGCAAATTGAAGATGGCTAAGAAGGCCAGGGGAATGTTTGTCTTAACTGAGTAAAGAACAGAGTCAGTCAAGGGTCTCCCTGGGGAAGTAGAAGTGTGGGCAGCTGTACATTTGGGGGGTAAATCTGACACTGGAGGTGGGATAGCATGGAGACAAGAGAGGCATTATAACAGAACAGGTAATGGCAGCAGTAACGGAATAGAGGAGGAAGGTATGAGCAACATCTAAGAAGAAGATTCTATAAGGTCAAAGGACTGATTGAACACTAGGTGAGAAGGGGAAAAGGTGAAAAAGTTAGTTTGAGGTATAACGATTATGTGACCAGGAGAGAGGAGATAATTTGTTCCTGTTGGGTTTAGGGGCCCATAGAATGTCCAAGTGGGCAGTCCGGCAGTATCCCTGATGCCATGGGGCAAGGGATGCAGAACATTCCATTTGTGGGGAGGTAGAGCGGGATGGGAGAATAGGGCAAGAGTTTACTGAATCAATTCCTTCTGAATAGAGAAAAATTTCTTTGGGAAATTACAGTGGTGTTCATGGAAGCATCAGGACATGGAAGACTAAGAACGAATAACTCAAGAACTGGAAGAAGTAGGGCAGTCAGCTGGCTCAGCACAGTTTTTATGAAGGTCTTTGCAACAGACTAGTTAACAGCAGCATGGATGGAACTGGAGAGCATTATGATAAGTGAAATAAGCCAGTGGGTAAAAGACAAATACTATATATCACCTGTAAGTGGAGGCTGATCAACAAAACAAACAAGCAAGGAAAATATAACCAGCAACATTGAAAGAAAAAAGAAACCAACAATAATGAGAGGTAAGGAGGGAGATGGGTAATGGGGAAAAGAGGAAGGGTCAAATCAAGGAACATGTATAAAGGACCCATAGACAAGGCCAAAGTGGGGAAGGATTGAGGGTGGGAGGTGAGGGTGGGTGGGGCAGGGGAAAGTGGTGGCAGGAAAATGAAGACAAATGTATTCAAACAATAAAAAAAAATTAAAGAATGGCGGGGGAAGAGTCAGAGTTGGAAAGTCGGAGAGTTGGAGAGTCAACCACGTTCAATGCCAAGAATCAAGCCAAAGGTGGATATGTGACGATGGTTTGAAAAGTCAGGCATGTCTCCACAAGAACTAATGCTCTAACAGAGGACGCAGAACTTCCTCGCTCAGAGGCAAGGCATCCTGAAGCCCATGCTCTAAGCCTTCAGGAATCCATGTGTAAAAAGAGACTTGTTTTTCTCTGAAAGGTATGTGCAGTGGACAGGGAGGTGAAGGGTGAGGGAGATTGTCTTTGGGTGTCCTGGGAAATAAAATCCTGTGAAGTCAATCCAAACCTTATATAGCTTATGTCCTAACTTCTGCCTCTGTATCACTTTATCTCATGACAAAGGGGAGCATCCACCAAATTCAAGAAAAGAGTGAGGCACAGTTTATGAAAGACCAGTGCACACTTATTGAGCACTCACTACATGCTAGTCACAGCTTGGCTCTAGGAATCAAAGATGCACCAGACACAGTGAGTTCCCAGCACCCATGGCTGCCTAACAAGTCCCCCACTATGTGTAGCTCACAACCACCACCATTCTGTTATGCTCCAGATTCTGTGGGTCAAAAATTCAGTGAGAGCACAGAGTGGCTCAAACAGCTGGAGAAGGCTGATTATCCTAGTAGGGCTGTATGTCCGTGAACTCAGCGTAGTTCTACTTTATACACAGCCAGCCATGGATGTGGGAAAACAGAGAAACAGAGAAAGCAGAACCTGTTAATCCCCTGAAAGGCCAGGTGCTAAACTGATAGAGCATTGCTTCCACCATATTTTATTAGTCAAAGCAGTGACATCTGAGTAAGGGTGGAAAGGACAGTTACCTTGTAGACAAGCTACCACACGGAGCCTGCCTGTAAGATGATTACTCTGGGAGTTCCATGAGGGCAAGGCCCATCTGTCTGGTTTCCTGATGCATGTCTCAGTGCCTGTTACATTCCCTGAAGCATAATACACACAGTAAATATTTTTCAGATTATTTAAGAAAGTATGTCTAGTAAGACTCCAACCCAAGAGTGTCCCTCAGCAAAACATGTGTGGGCTCTCAGAGAGAAATAATTCTAAGGAACACGAAGGAAATTTGGGTAGAAAAACTGCCCTAAATTCTCTAGTTTTGGTATTTATCAGGAAATAATCAAATTTTCACACCACATGGTTAGAAATGAATTTGACACCCACCTACAATTCTACCACTATAACACATCTCTGAGATATTAAACAAAAGCACTATTTCCATTGATTCCACAATATCTTGGCAGGGCTCCTGCTCCACCCCTGCTGAGATGAACTAGGTGGGGTGGAAACAGGGTTCCCTTCATCCCTCTCACCCGTCAAGATTGGTCAGAGCCAGCCCTAAGCAGACAGAAGGGTGCTTCCTTCCACCTGGGTGCCACCCTGGGCTTGTTCAGCCTTCCCGAGACAGAGGTGCCTCTCAACCTGAGAATGGTGCCTCCCACGTCCCATCTCACCATTGGAAAGAGGAAATGGCACTCTTCCTGTTTCAGGAAAGAGACAGAGCATCAAGGAGAAGCAAACCTCCAGCAGCCCACCAGAGAGTCCCTCTCTGTCTTCACAGTGTAGCCTCCCTCAGGCCTGGAGATCAGGGGATGGTCCGGGTTACCTAGCCATGTCTTTGGTGACTATATGATGCCCCTAATGCATGTCAAGATCTCTTAAAAGAAAGAAAAGCCAGCATATATTGAGCACTCAACATGGGTTTAACATTGTGCAAATCTCTGTACATAAATGATCTTCCTGAAGCCCTATTTTTGCCCCTATTTTACATATAGAGAAACTGATGTTTAAAGAGATGGAGAAAATCGCTCCACTCACAGAGCTGGTAGATGGCAAAGGTCAATATTTGAACCCAGGTGATCTGAATTCAGAATGTATCCTTTTTAACCATCTTCTTTAAGTATATGATACTTCCCCTCCTTCCTCCCTGAGGCAGGCAAGTACTGAGGTGCTTGATGGCTGAGACCACTGTCAAATAGGAGGCCCCCTGGGCACTTGGAATTAGGGCTGATGTTCAGGATGCAGTTAATGATGAATCAGTTCCCTTGGTCAGTGAGACCCTGCAGAGGTTCCTGAGCTTCTCTGGCTTTGCCTGTGGGCTGGCCAAGCACCTCTGAGGTGGCACCAGTAACAATCAAACCCTCTTGTTGCTGAAAAGGTACATAAGGATGTTCCTTAGAGCTCCTGTGGAAGAGCGTGTTCTCCCAGAAAGTTAACATCTACGTGAGAAGGGAAAATTCAGCTCCCTGCCAAAAAGTCCACCCTGGCTCCTTTTCCATCACTGTACTTTAACAAATCCACCATAGGCTTTCTCTTTATACCCTGTCAGAAAGCCAAGAATGGCATTTCAAAGGACACGTTTACCCCCTAGCAATTTTTCTCTTCCACCACCATGTGCTTTCTTCTCATAAAATCAGACCAGACAATGAGGCTGTAAACCCAGCTGGTAAGATTGATGTCCTATTTCTCCTGCCTCCCTCCAGTGGGTATAGCTCAGGTGCTGTGCACTGTGAACAATAAACATTTCAATGAAAATGCTTCAAGATAGAGACCGTCACACTTTAATAATAACAACAAAACAACAAGTAAAAGGCTTTAATTGACATAGCAGAGGGATGAATTTGAGACAACATATGGCATATAAATAATGAACTGGACAAAACTGCAAGGAAAAATCTCGACCCCGGGTTTCTGGAAAGCTCTGCCTTATTGCTCGCCCACATCTGGAGTACATACCCCGGGAATGGACTGTTCCTGCGCAATGTAACCAAACAAATCAACTGCTCTGCTCCTTATTTCAAACACTTTCGTTTTTACAATGAATGGGAAATCTATGGCGATCGCTGTTAGATCATTTACGATTGAAAAATCAGCAGGTAGACAGATTATAGAAAATAAAACAGAGTTTCACATATTCTACAAACTTATCGTCTCCATCAAAAATGAGCTGCTAAAATAAACCCCAGCAGTTTTATAGTTGTGTCTGCCACCTTTTGTTTTCTTACCCCTCGGCAGGACCGTCAGGACAGGACTTCAGTGGGACTTACCACAAGTTGACTCCACCACCCTGGAGATACGGCGATTTTACGGGAACTGAGTGGCCATGTGCGGGTTTCTCGTTCCCTCTATTTTCTGTGACAATTGGCAAATGAACTTTTCCATTCCCCAGATTCCAAAAGTGAAAAATACCGAGTTGACATGTGTTAATCATCAAAACAAAAATACAAAATGTATAGCACTTCTAGTGATGGAGAGCTGCTTATCAACCAAAAAAGCATCTGCTAACTGCTTAAAATGAAAAACAAACACCCCCCACTTCATTGTTTTTCTTTAATTTCCCCACAGAATTTAAACCCACATCCCTGTTTCCAGAGAGTGAGCTTCATGTTCCCTGTCCATGAGATGAAAATGTGGAATTGATAATCTCCCAGCTGCCTTCCCAATTCAAACAAATTCTATGATTTTAAATACACACGTATATATACAATATACAAATACATACATATATATATAATATGCTGACATGTCAAGACAATTTTAAAATAAAAATGTATTTTTCCTTGCATCTGACATGCATTTAGCCTCTCTCAGCCTCAGTCTCTGAATCTGAAAAAAAAAAAGTAAAGACCTGGAATCATGGGTGGAAAATGGGTTTCAACTGGCTCGCCAAATCTTATCCTTTGCCAGAATCATTATGTTGCGAAGCATTGGCGAAGCTGTGCCTGGGCTCAGCATAAAAGAGTGCTTATATTTATAATGAGTATTTATATATAGTGAGCATTTATAATGAGTAATTATAATAAGTTATAACACAAGGCAGATCACACACGATATTTCTATGGCTCTCAATAAGCCTATTAAAGTCTAAATCCTATTCCCTTTAAGGGAGAGTTGGTGTGAAGATAAAAGAGAGGTTTGGCGTCTACGCATTGGATTTCACAGCCAAAGAAAAAGAGGTCCAAAGAGATAAAATTATTTGCCCGTGGTCAAAACTCGAACCTCAGAATTCTGAGTCCAGATCCTTTATGCTCTACCACATGACCTGCCTTAAATTCTATTGAGCTCTTTGCAAGGGAGGGTCTGCAAGTGCTCAGTGCCTCTGTCAACATCCAACAGGAAGTAGGACTCTCTAAAATAGGTATTTTAAACAGAGTAAACTTAATTCGGGGATAAGTTACATGAATAACCTAAGAGCTAAGAAGCAAAGCAGGTGAAGCAACCCAGAGATTAGTAACAGAAAATTATCATAGTTGGATGAAAGGACACAGGGAGGAGATGATATTCCCAGAACCATTTCGGAGGTTACGTGGCAAGAGCTAGAACTACGGAGGAAGAAACTGTGGGGGGCAGAACCATGGAAGAGATGCAGCTGGTGGTGACACATTAAGGCAGAGAGACAGAGGGAGGAAAGCCATCTTCTCCCCATCTCTCACCTCCCACCTTCTGCAAGTGTCTCCATTGAACAAACCTACTCAGAAACCTAAGAGAGCCTAAAAAACATAGTTGTAAAAAACTACAGGCACAGGCGAAATAATATTGCATATAGAGAGAGGAGATAAATGTACATCTGATTTCAGGCCTTGGGATGAAACTGAGAGGCTATATCCATATCCTAAGGATATGCCCAATTTTTCCTCCCTAATCTATTAACTTATTCCTACTAATATACATAACATCTCCCTTCTCACAAATGAAAGTGGAAAAGATCTATTCTTCATACCTGAGTCTTTTGACTCTAGACTCACGGTCAAGAGGCAGAGATTAGTGGAGAGCAGCGTTGATGGAATTTTGCACTGAAGCCAAATGAGAACAATCTTCTATTCAGATCACTCCAACTCTCGTGTGAAATTTTAAGACCTTGAGAGGAAAAGGAAATTACCAGACAGGGAGGCCCAGGAAAATTAGCTCTCCTCAGAGACCCATAAGTTTAAATAAAGATATCTTTAAGCTACAGACTAGAGATAGTTCCCTGACTTCAGGATCTAACACAATGATTCACAAACTATGGTTCTGGCTCTCTCTATCAAAACCACTGAGACTCTTGTTAAAGACCTAAACTCAAGACCCTACAGGTGACCCATGGAATTAGTAAATCTAAAGAGAGAACTTTAGTATCATAGTTTTGGAAGAGTCTCTAAGATATTTGGGGAGTAAGAGTTCCGGGACAAGGAAATTTTTGACATCAATGAGAAATTCAGGATGTGGCCTCCAGTATTCAAAAGTGAGCTAGTGATAACCTCTAATCATGCACACCACTGATAGCTGCCAAGAGTGTATCCCTCAGCTGCATAATCCACAAAAAGCCTGCCTACTGCTCCAACCGCTTCCTTGGGATCTGTTCCATCCCTAGACGG
Source organism: Pteronotus mesoamericanus (assembly GCF_021234165.1). Classification (NCBI taxonomy): domain Eukaryota; kingdom Metazoa; phylum Chordata; class Mammalia; order Chiroptera; family Mormoopidae; genus Pteronotus; species Pteronotus mesoamericanus. The sequence goes on from NW_026555277.1 coordinate 7,556,420, forward strand.
TGCATTTACAATTCCCTTTTCCCGTATTGTTTCCCTGGAGAAAAGGTTAAAGGCCTGGCCATTCAGAAAGCTTCCTTCCCCTCTCCACTGCAGTCCTCTCTCATTCTCTCTCGTTTTGGCCTCACATTGAACTCCTCTCCTGAAGCTGGGTCTCCCCAAGCTGCCAGCTCCTCTTGTTTCCCACGTCACTCTGAAGTGGCAGAGGAAGTGACTGTCATAGATACAGCTGCCCCAGCTGTGGGTCTGGGAGGTTTGCCCGTCACAGGTGCTGGGGGCTCTGTTCCCTCTGGGACTGGCTGGGGCCGAAAGGCCCTGAAGGCTGTGCCACATTGCACCTGATCCTGGGAGCTGAATATTCTCCCCACAGGTAAAGCCTGAAGGATCACAATCCACAGATTTACAGCCTCCCTTTTTTCCCATCAGCTGGGGTGGTGGGGGCGGTCTGGGGGCAACATTGTTATTTGTGCCTGGTAGAACAGTGTTTCTTTAAACAATCCACAGGGGCCACCTTCCCAGGGAGGAAAGATGAAAAGACGGTGAGATTACCTGCCAGGAACATTTAGGCTTTAATGATTTTCACGTGAGCTCTCCCAGCGATGCCGTACAGCAACCGAGTCATAGGACACTGGTCTAATAAAATTAAAATTACTAAAATAAACTGCCAGGCATCTGGAAAGCACCAAGAACACCACATATTATATAAACTGACATCTAAATATTGTACACCTATGTGGTCCTTGAGTTACAACAAAGCCGTGATGCACACTAAAGTCTTTTTTTTTTTCAATTTTAATATCCTTGTAAGTGGATTTTAATCAGTAAGTAGCCAAATCATATTCAATGTCAATTTCCTTTATGCTGTCCAGTGGTTTACAGTTTCATTGTATCCAATTCTCAGATTCACATTTACATACATTCTAGAGCTGCAAATATGAAAGAAGAACTATTCAAGTGAAAAGTAAAGGTGTTTTATAAATATCCAAATAATACGTTCACCTCCTCCTTCTTTTTATGTCTCGCTGTGTTGGAGTCAATTAGAAAGAGACTTAAGATGGGATTAAAGGTCTAAATATGAATACTTTGTGGCTCTATGAAAATCAAGCTCTGCATATCACTCTTTTTAAAAAAATATTAAACACCAAATGATATTCAGTTTGATTATGAATATTAATAATATAATATGTATTTTAAATATAATGTATTCATCGGTACTCAACCAAAAGTAAAATTAAACTCATCAGGATCAGAATAACTGTTTGGTTTTGCAAAAGTCAAGGACCCTCATTGGGTGGCTTAATGACTTCTTGTTTGTGTTCTGTTTGCATAAATTATCCATCAAGTGCAGCCATTACACCGGATGCAGCATGGCACTTGTGGAGGAGTGAGAGCCGCGTCAGGACCCTCATTAAAGGGAAATGTGATTGGAATGGAGTCATCATTCCATGCCTGGCAAGGATCTGCTGTCTCCATTGTCTGTCCCTTTGCACCCATTCCATTTGAAGTTGGAACTGTGCTCACAGACCTGGAATTTTAAAGGCAATAGATGCAATCAAACGATAGATGTTGTAGATGACAGCCTCTCTGCCTGTAGCCAAATGTGATAAAGAAAGGGGGAGAAAAGCAGTATAATGGGTTTCAAGGCAATCAGATGAGCCTCCGAGAACGCAGGTGCTGGGTAATGCTCTCTCCACCCATCTAGCAGTTTATGTACCACAAAAGAAATTCCTTTTCTTAATATCTACAGACATTCTTTCCACCTCATGGCGTTACTCCCCAATAAACTGGGGGTGGATTGAACCCAAGTCATGCTGTGTGTAATACTAATTAAGGCAGACAGACAAAAATAATGGGATCTCGTTTCACATAGCACAATCATCACGCTCCGGTATGGACACATCCTGCAGCTATTCCAACATAATTGCATCACTCAATTCAGGAAAACCTCTGAGAATATTGTTTTCTAGAAAGAGACAACACAAAAGGAAGTGGTTGAGTACCAGAGAAGTCAAATAATAGGAAGAGAGAAGCTTCTCAACTGAATGATAAGATGCCATGTGTCTGAGAAGTGCAGAGCTGAGTATATGTTATATTGGAATGAAAACAGCAGGTGAATCTGAAAGGAGTGAGAAACACAACTGCTTCTCACTGCAATCTTAAATAAAATTGCCTGCATACCTAGCGACAGGTCTGGTTTGGATCACATATACTGAGCTCTGAAATAAGAAATTGAAGAACATTATCAAATGATGATTATCACAATAAACTAGCCTTGGCTGAACCCACACTCAAGGGTTCACTCGTACTCCCAGCTTAAGCTTGTCACAAATGTTACATTCAAGACAGCATAACTGTACAAGATCCAAAAAGCTGGTGCTGAGTCTGGCTACAACTGACTGAGACTGATCCTTAATACACTAAACTGATAAAAAAAATGACTGGGAAGTGATGTGCTTAGTTATAAAGTATATCCTTAGGCCTGGGAATAGCTCATAATACAGCCTTACAGATGGGTTCAAGTACGTGAAAGGACACTGGACACACAGGTGACAGGAAACAGCTGTGCTCCATTTACACAGAGGACATGAAAAAAGGGAATGAAGTTTAAATTACAACAGGCAGGTGTGACAGGTATAAAAAGACAGAAATGAGGACGACTATGTTATTAAAGACAGGAAATATTAGGTGGCCCAAACAGAGTGCAAGAGAAATGGACATTAAAATATTAAATGTCAACATACAGATACATGGTAAAATGACATGTTAATTAGAGCAATCAATTTGTACACCAAATTTTCTTCATAAAATATTATCTTGAACAATACAAAATTGCCATTCTGATAGATCAGCTTCCTATGTTTTGACCTAATATTTCTGCCTTAAATCAGAACCTTGAACAGCACCTAATATGTATTCGGCAATTCATAAATATTTCTAGGATAAGTGAATGAATAAATGAATTTTCAAATATTTAAAATGAGAATATTTATCTGAATGAGCAAGAGTTAGTTTGTTTTGCATATGGAGCAGTTTTTTGTGTAAATTTCTTTTTCTCATTTACATTGATTTTTTTTTAAGATTTTATTTATTTATTTTTAGAGAGAAGGGAAGGGAGGGAGAAAGAGAAAGAGAGAAACATTGCTGTGTGAGAGATACATCCATCAGTTGCTTCCTGCACGGCCCCCACCTGGGGACCTGGCCCGCAATCCAGGCATGTGCCCTGACTGGGAACTGAACCAGCAACCTTTCACTGAGTGCAGACCAGCACTCAGTCCACTGAGCCACACCAGCCAGCACTACATTGATAACTTTTCTGTCAAATATATCTCCTTGTGGTTTACCACTGAAGTTATGTTCACTGTTGTCAGGGATTTTGAGCATTTATAGACACTGTTAATAATAACCATCTTCCTTACTCTTTTAGATTACTAACAATGATGGTTAATAAAATTCATCAAGTCCATGTTCTTTTCTAAACTTTTTGGATATTATTTGGAAAAATAGATACCAGGGGGTCCAATAATCATTGTTTGCTTCTGAGTCTTTGTGCTGGCTTTAAAATGATGAAGGAAAAATGTTCATCATTGTTGAAGAAGTTTTCATTAGTTCTGTACATCAAGTTTGTTGATACATACGATAATTCCTTAATATCCTAATATAAGCCAACTGAAGTCTTTCAATTCTACAAGCCAAAATCCTTGCAGTGATCCTAATTTTATTTTTATTTTGCTCACACCTCATTTCCAATCTATCAGCAAATCTTGTAGCACTGCCTGCAAACATATCCAGAAGGCAGCCGCTCCTCACCACATCTGCTATTCATCCTCGTACATGCCCCCAGTCCCCTCCACAGCCAAGCCATGATCCTGTCTCACCTAGACTATTTTAAGAGCTTCTAACTGGTCTCCCTGTTTCTGTTCTTGCCTTCCTACACCCTATTCTCTATAGAACAGAAAAATCATCACTCTCAAAAGCTTCCATTAACTCCCCATTTCACTCAAAGTAAAAGCCAACAACTTAACAACACTCTAAAAAGCCCTCTCCCATCTGCTCCCTACACCCATCCCCCCCTAGTATTATCTCCTACTACTTTCCCTCCCGCCACTCCGCTCCAACCACACTGGCTTCCTCCAGATATTTATTCAAATTTCACCTTCTCAGTGAGGCATGCCCTAGGCAGCCATGTAAGATAGCCTACCCTCCACCAGCACTCCATTCTCCCTCCTCCACTTGATCTTTTTCTCTTAGTCCTGTAGTGGTTTTTAAATACATGGAAAAGTTCTTCAATATTCTTCCCTTCAAAAGGGGAGCCTACTCCTCTCCTCCTAAGTATGGGCTTTACTTAGTGACTCACTTTTAATGCACAGAATGAGTAGAAATCATAGGGCATTGCTTCTAAGACTTTGTAATGTCTTAAAAAGACATTGTGGCTTTCTCTTTGCGCACTCTCTTACTCTTGGATCACTTGCCCTGGGTTTGGAAGTCAACAGTCACGTCATGAAGACACTCGAGCAACTCTATAGAAGGCCACATGGCCTCCTGCCAACAAGCACAGGACCAAACCATCATGGAAGTGGATCCACCAGCCCTAGTCAAGCTTTCAACTTATTACATCCCTGGCCAACATCTTGACTACAATCTCATGAGAGAGCTTGATTCAAAAACATCCAGCTAAGCCACTCCTAGATTCCTGAGTAAGAGCAACTGTAAAAAATAAATAAATGTTGTTATATTAAACCTCTACATTTTGGGGTAATTGTTTACACAGCAATAGGTAACTAATATAGCCCTGATCACCATGTAACATTATTATATATCATATTTTATTATCATTTTTATTGGCTGCCTCCTCCAAGGGATATAAGTTCTGTGATATTTGTCTATTTACTTTATCACTGTAATCTCTGCATCTAAAACAGTTAAATAAATCAATGTTTTACTTTTAATGATAAGTAAGTGGGTATCCAAGACTCTCATACATTAATGGATTGGCACAAAAGGAAAGATTTAGACACATACAGTGGTAGCAAGAGTTTATATCACTTGGGTGAAGACTGGTAACACTTGGTCATAAAATGTATCACATGTGCTGCAGAAATAATGACTACAAAGAGGCTCCTATTTTCCTACTGAGTACTAAAGCTGTGTTCTCACAGCAGACTAAAGCATCGAGCAGATAATTTGTTGGCTGTTGGTTCTTCTGAGCATACAAAATCCTCAGCAGAGCTTCCTACAACAACAAATGTCCAGAATCCACATCCCAAGATTCAGACCCAGGAGGTCTGCAGTGAGGTCTTGGCATCTGCTATAGATTGAATATTTGTGCCCCTCCAAAATTCATATATTGAACATAATCACCAATGTGATGGTATTTGAAGGAAGGGCCCTTGGGAAGTTATTCAGTCATGAGGGTAGAGTCCTCATAAATGGTATTGGTGCCCTTATATAAGAGACACCAGAGAGCTTCCTTGTCCTTCCACCATGTGACAGCAGAGCACAAAGGCAGACATCTATACATAAGGAGGTAGGTTCCTACTAGACAATCAGTCTGCTATTACCTTAATCTTAAACTTCCCAACCCCCAGAAATATGAGCAATTAATCTCTATTGTTTATAAGCCACCCAGTTCATAATGTTTGTAATAGGGCAAACCAAACAGAGTACAACGGTGCCCTAGTTGAAAAAAAAAAGTCCTCTAGATTATTCTAATGTACAGTCAAGATGGAGAACCACTTCATTGGTAAATAACCAGTGAAGGTTGGCAAATCCACAGTCTACTAGTACTGGAAGCTTTTCACATCAATTCAGCAACTCCGAATTTTCCTTATACATTCATTCATTCATTCACACATCCATTCTTTATGTATTAAGTTGTTGGACACTGTTAGATTCTGGAAAATTAGAAAGCCTGGTGAAGCTCAGGATCTGGTGAGAAAGATCAGGTACTCATCTAGTTGAGAAGTCCAACTTAGAAAGCCCATCATTAACATACTAGCCCCATCCCTGTCTTCCTCATCAGAACTTGGGCTCAGTCACCATGTACACATACCTTGGGGTGGGGGAGATAGGTTGGGCATGCATCACACAGATTGGACTCTGTGCTAACTGACTGCAAGAGAGGAAGTGAGATCATCTATAGTGAACAATCAAAATACAAAGGAAAAGAGCCAACTAACCCCAAGGAATCCCAGAATTTAAGGACTATTTGATGGAGAAGAGCCTGCAAAGGAGACTAAAGCACAGGTTCCCTAGAGCCAAGAGGAAAGCCAGATAGTATAAAGGCCTGAATTAGAAGACATAACATTCTTAAGCAAGAGGCATGGCTGAGTCTTACTTCTCTGTGTCAGGAGTGGTTCCTGACCTGCTCAGGTCTGTAAACTTGTCACTCTGCAGAGTCTTTTTTTTTTTTTTTTTTTTTTTTTTTGATTTTTGGAGACAGAGACAGAGAGAGACATCGATGCAAGAGAGAAACATCAATTGGTTACCTCCCATACACACCTCCACTGGGGATTGAACCGGCAACTTAGGTATGTGCCCTGACTGGGGAATCAAACCTGCAACATTTTGGTGTATGGGACAACACTCCAATCAACTGAGCCACCCAGCCAGGGCATGCAAAAAATCTTTTATCCATGCAAGGAATACCTCTGTTCAAATAACTCTAAAAGTCTATTTAATCTCTGACTATCTAGTCTCCAGGCCATAGTTCCAGTCCTGGCCTGCCACTAACTCTAAAGCCTCACAAAACCATTTCAATTGCTTACAGGCCCGTTTCCTCATCTATTAAGTAATGGTGTAGGAATAAGTAATCTTTAAAGTTGTTCCTTCTTCTTCGGTCCTAATGTTCTACTAAAATTATATATATGAATATGTGTATATGTATAACAATCAATTATCCAATAGGACTCACCAAGAAATGGAGGGCACTGTGTATAGGGAAGAGATTGTAACTTGACTTTATTGGTGAGGGAAGTAAACACTGGCAGGCAAATGCTAATTTCCAGAGTAGTAGTTGACAGTGTTATTCTTCATTTGGAAAGTATTTCAATACCAATTGGATGAGTTAGAACAAATATCTCCAGGCATTCCAGCAGTACCAGAGAACAGTCAGAACTCTGACTAGGCCCAGGAATTCTTTGGGGTTGTGCATTGCCCTGGGCTTCTAGGCAAATGACAATACAGAGTGTTTCCACTCCCACCCGCTCAGTCTTCAACTCATCCTGGTGCAGGGAGGGTGTCTGAAACTATAGACCCACACTGGCAGTACAACACCAATCTCCACCTTCAGGCTTGGCGAGGGCAGGAACGTGAGTGATGCTGCTGCAGGTGGGGAGCTGAAGGCCGGGGAGGCTGTAACTCCTTGTTTCCTCTGCCAGCTGACTCCCAAGAAAGAATCACTTTAAAGAGAGATTTCCAGCTCTAACCCTTTTCCTTCTAGGGGAATGTAGAGATTCAGAAAAACAAGAGCAAGATGGGAACGAAAGACTGTCTTTCCCACCTTATTCTAAAGCAAGATTTCTCAACCTGGGCACCATTAACATTTAGGGCTGGATAATTCTATGTTGTGGGGCTGCCTTGCACAATGTAGGATGTTTAGCAGCATGTCTGGCCTCTACCCACAAGATACCAGTAACACCCCCTGCACAGCTGGAACAACCACACCTATTTCCAGATATTCCCAAAGGCCCTAAAATTGTCCCCATTGAGAACTACTACCCAAAGAATGCTCCCCCACACACATAAAAGGTCCCCAGCAAACCAGGCTGGCTGAAGGGGACATTGCCCACCTTCCACAGTAAGCTCCAGTCAACATTCCCTATGTGAATTGTATAGTTTATGCAATTAAAAAACTAACAAAACCTCTACAGACAATTCCACCTTGCTCCATTCAGCTAATAGCCTGCCCTTAGGTGAACCCATGGTATAAGGTCAACCTTTTGTTCCCAGGCTCTGCTCCTCAACCCAGCCAGTGGCTTCAAGGGACCCCCAAAACAGGCTGTATGTGGAAGACAGTCCTTGTGAATGAAGAAAAAAAAAGGTGCCTAGCAATCAGAAGAACGGGCTTGGAGCTCCACCTCCATCATTCACTGGCTGTGTGACCCAGAGCCCACCACTTAAGCTCCCTGTAGCTGTTTACTCATCTACAAAAGGAGAGCAAGCTATCTACCTTGTGTTCTCAATGCATCATTGTGAAGCTCCAACACAAGGCATGTGACACCTGTAGAGTGCTACACAATGCTTAGGCATCAAATGCTCATTGTTACCTAGGGGTATTATTGTTGTTATTCCAGCAGCCCACCTCTGTGTTAACACACTCCACTGCAGACATCTGAGGAAACACTGTCAGACCAGTTTCCTCTCATTTTAGTGCTAACTTGGCCAGAAGTCCGCTCTGCTTAATTTCACCAAAATGTGAAACATCTCCAGGCAATTCCTTTAGGACACCTCAGGGAATGAAATGGACCAGGATTCCTGCCCTCTGGGGCTTAATTTTTTAAGGGGAAGGTGGTATAAACAATAGACAAGCAAAAAAGACAATAAAAATGTAAACCCCACAGCCTGTTAGAAGCAGATAAACACTGTGAGAAAAAGGCAGGTAAAGTAAAAGGCATGGTGTCCATGCATGTGTCGGGGTGGGCAGTTTTCTGTTTACACAGGGCAGCCGGGCTGGGCAGTGAGATGTGGGCACAGGTGCAGAGTCAGCCCGGCAGCTGTCAGGGGCAGGTCATTCCAGGCACAGGGAACAGCCAGTGCAAAGACCCACAGGCTGGAGTGAACCTGGTGCCTTCAAACATCAACGGGCAGAGGCCATTGTGACAAGAGCAGCGGGAACAAGAGGAAAAGGAGTAGGAAATGGGGTCCAGCGGGTTGGAGAGTGGAGCTGAGGCATTTGATGAATGTGGAAGGAGCTCTACTCCATGCCCACCACAGTGCTAGGCACAGGGGACCCACAGCCAGCAGCATGGTCCCTGCTGCCAACCTGCGGCAAAAGTGTGCTACCAAGGAGAAGGACAAAGGGGCTCTGAGAGAGGTTGACCGAATCCATGGCCTCTTTAAGGGTTGTTTGGGAGTGAGGGAGTCAGCAGCCCTCTCTTATGTCACATACAGATTGCTCAGGCATCTCAGATGCTCTCTGTGCCAACACCCCGCTGCCACCACCAGGAAATGCTGAACCTCCTCTCCATGGGACAGCTAAGAAAGGGCCCACTAAGAAAGGGGAATATTCACCTCAGGTCATTTCCCTCTGTTCTTTGCAGATGCTCAGCCTGGTAAAAGACCAATGCCAAAGGGTCTGGTTTAAGGGGAGCAAGGGGCCATAAATCAAGTTTGCCTTCATGACATCAGTCCACTCATTCCTACCTCCCCACCTCCCGCAAGATCTTAAGGGGACGTGCTGCTCACGAATGGAATGCCAGGAGTTTGACCCTGATCCCCTCATTTCTCCTCACTCCCTTCAGTCCCCACTCCCAGGAGCAAGCGGGGGTCTTAGACTGTCGCTTCCATGCTGGAGGCGGCTATCTCAACCCTGCTTCTTCCTCCCCGATTTACAAAAGAGGCAGTTGCAGGAGCACACACAGTTGGCTCAGTGCCTGAGGGAGAGGCAGTCTAAAGCAGCAGGGGATGTGCCTCTCCCAATAAAAATTAATGGAACGAGAGCCCCCTCTGTGCTTGCATGAGCTTCATCTCCCAGGGAGCGTACTCTCGATCTTCTCTCGCCAAGCCCCCTTCTGGGCTCTCCTGTCTCCTGCGGGCCTTGGCTCAGGCCAAAGGCCATCAGTAAAGGGAAGAGGCCAGGAGGAAATCAGGCCAGGGGGTCCGCACACATCCAACACACACATGCTTACATACAAGGGCACACACAGGTGCATACACATGCACACTCATACACAAGCATGCACACACATTTTGCATATGCATACACCTTTTGAGTCTCTATTTTTCACAAGAGAAATCACTGGCAATCTCATGGGAGTGAGTTGGGGCAGATTACACCAGGAGGGCAGCAGGAAAAAATTGTACGGAAGGAGGCGATAGAGCCAGTTAAGTGTTTGCAAAAAAAAAGTTAAGAGCCTCCGACTTCCTTTTTACAATTTTTTTTTGGTCTTGCTTTGTTCTCGTATGCAAGCATTCCATGTGCACATTTTTGCTGTGAAAGGATCCGGACAGTACGCTTATGTACAGAGCACAGCATGCCAAGTAGTCCTTGACCTTCGGGCTCCCACTCCCAGCCTCAAAGATTGTGCTAGATGAATCTATTGTCAGTTCAGTTGCTCTGGAAACCCTAAATCCCAGGATCCCCTTCTCTGTGTAGCCCTGGGTTCAAGCCGGCCATTAAGAGCAGTTGCATGAAATTTGGGAGGCAAAAGTGAAGCAGGAGCCATTGTGTTCTGAAGGTCAAAGGTGATGAGAGACAGAGCTGAGGTGCTGGCTGGGTCAGTTTGTCATCATTCTTCCTCTCTGCATCTGCAGCTCACCTTCCCAACTGGTAGCCTGCTGAGCAGCAGTGACTCCAGGTAACCTCCAGATGTTTCGCTGCAAATTCACAGAGACAGCGACACAACCAACCAACCACCGGCCACAGTCACCTTCTGCCACCCCGCTCCAGCAGTGCGCTGGCTTCCAGATCCATCAGCTGCCCTTTGCAGACCCTTTCCTACTCAGCTCCTCCCACAGTGGCATTAGGATTAAGTCCTGCAGTAAATTCCTCATTCCCCGTCTCTGGGCTTCTGTTTCCCTGACTGACTGACACAGCTATCAACGGCATGATATACATCAGTTCGAACACGAAGGTACATACCCACACATATCTCGGCACCTTTTCCTCCTTTTTCCTTAAATGTAATTATCTCAGTGAGATTTCTGTGGCAACACATACACCAACCACATTCTATTTTATGGTTACATAGTACTCCCTCATATGTATGATTTATGTAAACATTCCTATATCAGTATACATTTCAATTGTATCCAAGTTTTCCACTCTGACCAAAAAAAAAAAAAAAAAAAAAAAGCTGCAGTGGCATTTTTAGATCTAGTTCTTCATACACATTACACAAATCCTTTGAATGATACCTAAGAACTGGAATAATCAGATGAATATCTTTTTTTATTTTTATTGTCATTACCAAATGGTCTTCCAAAAGGTTTCCTTCTCCCAAATGGCCTTGCCCTGCTGACAGCTTTGTTCTCATTCACTAAAAAAGGCCTTGCACTCTGGTTTCCATGGAGATCCACAACTTAACAGTGCTCTGCCTGGAGGGCAGAGGTCAGCGAGCATCTTGAAGTGGGGACGTGGACATTTGGAAAGCAAGTGGTAAGGTCATGAAGAGCATCATGCTTAGGAGAAATACACAACTAGCTGGCTAAAAGCTAAAGAAGACAAACACAGAGTACTGGCATCCATGTGAAATAGGTAGAATGAGAGCAATAGCAGGAGAAGATAGCTCTTTCTTGTGTATGGTTTCAGAGATTTCCTGACTTTGCCAAGTCATCACTCGTGAATGCACCTGTGAATACCCATGTATACACACACATATGCACACACTTCAAAGTCTGCCATTCAAACTTAAAAAAGAAAGATATTTTCTTTCTCTAAATAGAACTAAGGTCCAAATAAAAATAATCTATATCAATATAGTTATGTATGCGGTATTTTGCTAAATATTTTACATGCCTTACATCATCTGAGGAAGGCATTACTTCCATTCTACGCATAAGAAAACTAAGGTTCAGAAAAGTGAAGCCAAACAACTAGTGAGCTGCAGAGTAAGAACTTGCACTCAGCCCTTTGTGACCGGACAACCTTTAGTCACCGCTCTGACCGCCCGGGAATTTAACTATGCCCCTTCATTCAGTACTCAATAAGCTGTGCACTTCAGCTATGCTCTGTCCTAAGAGCAGCATTTCCCAGAGGAAGGGGCACTGGGTGTGGAAAAGACCAGTTTTCAGAGAGAAAATAGAAGATGGAAGAAGAAGATGTTGTGGGTACAAACCAAGAGCCATCAACTTCCTGGGCCAATGAAAAGGAGTCAGAGCTAGATTAGCTTGAAGAGGAACGGGGACGGTGAACTCCCCCAATCCCAGCGTTAAGAGAATGGTAAGACACCAGAAGTGCTAGGAAGGCATAATTTCTATGGTGTCCCTTCTCTAAACCTTCCTGTTGCTCCAGTGTACAGGGGTCTACCCTGGGGCAAGTCATCTCCCTGCTATAAGGTAGGTAATTCAATTGCCCACAGAACCAGCTGATTTCAGGGACCAGTGACATTGGAATAAGGAGAGAGATAAGGAGCACAGGAAAGATGGGTGAGGAGGTAGCAGCTTGGGGTCAGGTCACAGCAGACTGTGGGATGCTCAGAGAGACTGGTGCTAGAAAAATGACATGGCAGAGAGGCTTCATGGGGAATTTCGAAGGATGCAGTAGAAAAGTCACAGGGAAACACAGCCTACGCTTGCAAACCCAACAAAGGGCAGCGCGATGGGGGCTGGGAGACAGCACATTCCCTGTAGAATGGGAGCCTATACAAAATCCTGAGAACCACGGACCAAGGGGTCCCGGCCCCAGACACAGATCCTGCGGCAATCCTTTAAGAAGCCTACTCTTGCTAGGAGGACCAAGAGTAAATGGTTTCAGTACCCGCCGACCACTCAGGAAAGTCCTGCTCATCTGGGGATGAGAAGGAAAGATGTCCTTGGAGTCAGTGACTGAGAGAAAAGAAGGAAAACAAAGGGTAAACAGGCAGCAGGCTGTGCTGGAACAGCCCTGCAGGAGTGTGCAGGGTGCCGAGGGGCGCGGCAGGCACACTTCTGGGGAGGAGGCAGGAGAGGTGATTGGCGCCAGGTTTAGCTGGATGCCCATCCTGTTGCTGCCCCCACCTGATGAAGATGCTCAAGTGTGCCGAGGGTCTCCTCGGCCCCGCAGAACGGGTGGGCACCGAGAGACACGAGCCACTCCAGACACTGGTGCAAAGCTCCGAGGGAAAGGTGGTGAGGGGGGCCAGGTCTGATAGGATGGGGACACTGAGATGGCGCTGTGCATTATGCTGAAAGCTGGAAAGCCACCTCAATAGAACCATGTGCATCTAGGTAACAGTGCAGCACTGGATGGAATATTATACAGCCACTAAACATGATAGTTGCTAAGACTAAGGAGCAGTACGGGAAGTTATTAAAAGTGCAACAGCCGCTGATGATTACAAATATGCTCTTTATTCACATGGAGAGATGAATAAAGAGATCTCATAGTAGCAGCAGTCATGGTCTGTAGAATTATGGATTCTTTCCCCTCTACTTTCTACATTTTCTTTCTGTTGCTACACTAGTTTTACAATAATGTAAAAAGGTGAGAAAGGAAAGATGTCTGGCTGTAAACCGAGGTGCCTGTGTTGAACCCAGGTCACCACACAGTGTTGGTGCAAAGTGAGTGGGAGAACCAGACCCATCCCTCCACACACACACAGCACGCACATACCAAATGCACACAATACACACCATACACACATGACACATATATAACATGCAATACACACTGCACACATGACACCCACCACATGCACCATACATGTGCAACACACAACGCACTGTGCATGCATGATATGTGCCGCATACACAACGCATATCCTACACACATGGCACACTCCACATGCATCACACACTCCACACATACACAACATACACAAAAAACACACATACTCTATACACACACAACCCTGCAAACATATACCACACACACACAATACACACTATACAACACATATACACACACACCAGAGAGGCACACTCATGTGCCTTCTTTTCCACGTGCATTTCACATGGGAACCCGTAGATATAAGACTTCTCTGCCAGGGATTCTGTTCAGCCAGGAGCAGGGATACCACTCCCCTTTGTTCTCAGGGGAAACTGAAGTTTGCTCTCCAAGCAGACATGTCAGGAGCCAAATGGGAGCCCTAACCCAGCCCCCACTCTGCAGAGTCTTAGAGAGCAATGCCCTGGATGTGCCAGGGGCTCAGACATGCGATGAGAAGCCTGATGGGATCTCCTGAAAAGCCACATTCTTGTTTGGAAAATCTCAGGCTTCCCCCATGCCGTGTAGAGCACTCCCTCTTGTTTCTCTTGCACAGAATGGCCTCCACGATGTTATTTGCTCCAAGAAGGTGTGCTGATCCACCTGAAGCCTGCCCATAACACCGTTCTCGTTTACAGTGCTAGTATCAGCCTCGCTGGGATCTTCCAGCATTCGACATTAGGCATGGTGCATTGTGCATACATAAATCAAATTAACATACCCTGTCACTGCCGGGCTGAGCAGCTGTATTCCTTGTGTTAAATTTTCATAGTTAAAATGAAACACTTTCCATTACTAAATTACAGCTCCAATGGGTGACTGTGACGGTTACCTGCCAGAATTAAGCCTGATGATGCCAGCCCTGTCTCAAAATGGCAAACGCAACGTGGATTTACAAAGTGACTGAGGAGTTGCTAATTGCCACCAAAATAAATCACTGATGTTGATGCACAACTTTGAACCAAACATTTGTGTAAACTCAGCATCGTCTGTCAGCCTATGCCTGGCCCCGTTGGCTAGAGCAGGGTGAGCTAAGATTCAATATGTGGCCTAATTAACTGGCTCGCTCATGGTCAAGGGTCTCCGCTGTTTTGTGTGCGCAGGCCATGCTGACACATGCGGAGCACTTACTGCACACAGTGCACTTCACAGGCATTCCATGCGTCACTTTTCCAAAAAAGTCACCGTCAGTATTATTATGAGCCCCACGACACGTATGAAGAAATTGAGACCAGACTCAGGAAGACTGTGACCTAGTGACACAACTAATAAATGACATGGCCAGGACTCAAACCAGGATCTGACTTAATCCCAAACCTCTGTTTCTTCCTCTTTGTTGAGCTGGTGTTAGATGGCACGGTGCAGACCCACGGCTGCTGGAAAAAGCAAAACCACTGAGAGCACGTGCTTCGCTGGTGATGGATTAATAGTGGCATCTCCCCACAGAACATACATCATGGTTATTCTTAGCACACTGAGTGCCTGCCCTTAGGACCCCAGATGTCCTTTTCCCTGTCACGTGTGGTATATACAGTCCCTTGTACAAGACCCAAGGTTACAGAGAGGCAAAGATTCCACTCCACTGCCCAGTCGGCCCAGACGTCAGGAGCCTACATTGTCTTCCACAAGCCTAGATACTTCATAGGCTGGTCCCATCTCCCCATGCCCCCCTCAGCTGATGGTGTTTTTTAATGGGGCTCCCAAGCCTATGTAAAGAGCTTCCATTCCACACTACCCACCCTACCCATGCCAGTCAGAATTGGCTTTGGTCTCCATTCCATAACTGGTGTGCTTTCTGACTCCTAGCTGGGCCTGCCTGCTCTACCCACCACATTTCACAGCTCCTTGAATCTGCCTAATACCTGAGCCTCAATCCATGTGGCAATAGCAGTTCTGTGCTGCGAAAGAGTGTTGACACAGAGAAAGAAAGGAAAGGCAACCTAAAATCTACACGGAGCCCAAAGACTCTGTTCTTACAAGGGCAGCGCACATTTCAGTTCCCAGGGCCAAGGAGTCTAAATCTCTCTACTTGCATGCAGAGCATACGCAGCTACAGAAAAGCCACTGTGGATCGGACGCCTCCGATTGGATGGCCCTAGCTAGAGTGTTTACCCAAATATTTGGTAGGCCACAGACTAAAAGAATTATGAGTTTGGGACCAGGGATTTTTTTTCTCTGCCAAAGAGCCGTTTTACTGCAGGATGGTAGCATGTACTTTCCACTCCAGATAGATCAATGCTGCAATTAGGATGTTGGGTAGAGTGGGCCATTACTAGTGGGACCTCAATGGATGTCTACACCTTGTGCAGGAGGGTGGGTGCTGCTCAGGAAGGCTCAAGATCTGACCCTCAGCAGGATGAGTTCCGAGGGTAATCCAGCTCTGAACGTTGACTCTGCGTGTCCGTATGGCAACTATTTGTGAAACTTGATTAATAAGCTTAATGTCAAGTCTTATTTCAGCAGAAAAATACAAGCTTGTGGAACAGAGCAATCTCTGATAAGCCACTTGATAGCTGTGCTATTTTGGGCAACTGACTTCATTTGAACAGTTAACATTCATGAGTGCCAGGCAGGATGAAGCGGTAGCAAAGACCACAGAACCCAGAACTTCAAGTGTGTCCTGTTCCCAGATCTGCCATTACTATCTGTCTGACCACCTGAGTTTCCTTATATGCAAAATGGATTTAAAAGTAGTACCCATGTTTCCTTTTGGGATTATGAAACTATTTTGGAACTAGAGGTGCTGGTTGTACAATATTGTGAATGTACTAAATGCCATTGACCTGTTCACTTTAAAATGGTTAATTTTGCCCTGGCTGGGTGGCTCAGTTGGTTGGAGTATTGTCCTATAACACCAAAAGGTTGCAGGTTCAATCCCCGGTCAGGGTGCACAGGGGAGGCAACCAATTAATGTTTATCTCTCACATCGATATTTTTCTCTATCTCTCCTTCCCTCCCTCCTTCCCTCCCTCCCTCTCTAAAGTCAATGAACATATCATCGGGTGAGGATTTTTTTTAAATGATTAATTTTATGCTATGTCCATTCCACTTCAATAAAATAAAAATTTAATTACTGTCCACACCACAAAGTTGTGGTAAGTGTTTAAAGTTAATATATGTAAAGTTTCTAGGACCATGCTGACCCACAGTAAGTGCCATGCAAGTGCCACACAAGCTTTTATGATTATTACACGCCAGGAAGTATGCTGAGTAATTCGCACATATTAAATCCTCACAGCCACCCATGAGATGGGCACTGCTAGTATTCCCATTTTGCAGATAAGAAAACTAATATTTGGAGGGTGAAGGTGTTGTTCCAATTACTGTGGCTCTATAGAACATTTCCCCCAAATATGCAATGGAAAGAAGCCTGTAGATTCCACTGCTCAGAGATGCAGACAGAGCACAGCAAAGAATGTTGTCTCTGCCCCACAATGTCTGGGGTCTCCATTGAAGACTCAAAGTCTGCAGGGTAGAATCATCTGAAATCTTGTTCACTCACACACCTGGCATTTGATAATGGCAGTGAGCAGGGAGCCTCGGTTCACCTCCACAGAGGCCTGTCCCTTCGGTAGTTTTGTAAATGTTTCTTCACAGCGTGGTCGCCGGGGTCCCCGGGGCAAGATCCCCAGTGAGGCAGGACATGCTGGGAGCCAGATCATCTTCACAGCCTACCCTCAGAACTCACGCAGCCTCACAGCCAGCACATTGGATTCCTAGAGGCAGACCTGCCATCTTTTCCAGGTTCAGGAGGAGGGAAAACAGACTCTATCCCTTGAGAGGTATGGTTGGATTCTACAAGAGCACGTCAGACCAGAAACATTGCTGTGGCTCTTCTTGAACACTGCAATCCACCACAGGACCTTCATACAGCCACCTCAGCAGTCAGTGAAGGAGTTTGGGATTCAAGACTTTGACACCAGAACGCAGTTCTTAGATCTACTGTGTGCTGAGTTGCAGTGTTTTCATCTATCAAACAGAGATAATAAAATCTTCTACCCCATAAGGCTATAAAGATAAGTTAACATATTTGGGGCTTTAGTTTCCTAAGCTTTAAAGTTGGGTTAACAAAAGTTCCTATTATCTTTGGGTTGTTATAAGGATTAACTTACGGTTAATAAGTAAAAGTGATAAGCAGACTGAAACGATCATGTCAGCTGGTCAATACACTTGCTCCCCAATACAACAATATACCTGGGAAACCAACTTAAGATCAGAAGTTTCTTTGCTTAGGATTATCTGTAGGGACTGTGCTCCCTCAGATTTAGACCTACCAAAAGGGACAGAGCTTTTATCTTTGCCACATACTCTGTGGGCAGGACATTGACAAATGACCACTCTTTCATTCTCTTTTTTTCCTCTCCTTTTCTTTCAACTTTGTCGTTACAACATCACCTCATGTGTATACCTTATATTAATTATTGTAATACAATAATGTCTCCCCAGTGAGACTTTCAGAAAAGACCTCATCAGCAACAAATTTTTAAACCTCTCTTAAAGAAGATGAATTTATAGGAAGATTTTCACATAACAACTAATCTCTCCCATTTTAGGTTGTCGGTTTCCCTTCCAAACAGGAATGCTCTTGGTGTAGATTCTTAATTCTGAAGGTCGTACTTCATCTGGGTCTCGCGTCTCATGTGCGGGTGACATTCCACTTGAGTCAAATCATTAAATGAAGCAATTGAGTCACTGCCATGTGTAGTAATAACACATTCTGACAAAAACTTGAAAGATAGTGTATCTCTGCCTTAACTCATGCAAGCATCAGTAGAGGGGAAGAAAGTAAATTCTTTTAAAATACAGACAGAATCTTTTATCAATGAAAAACTGTCATGCGGTCTCTCTTATCTCTCTGTGCAGTGACAGAAGGATTTATCTTTCTTAGAAGCAAGGCTCCAAATGAATATCATGCTTGTTTTGCCAAGGTGAGTAGTTTATCACTGCTGGGCAAGCAGACATGTTTTACATAGTTGTTGTGGTGCACACATGCCATTTGTCACCAGTCCCCATACCCTCCAAGGTGTCCTAAGGCCCTTAGCGCTAGCACATTGCTCTCACAAGCAGGCGAGCCCTGTGTGCCTGCCCTGCAGAACCCAGGTGAGTGAAGTTCTCATGGGACCTCTGCATTCAGCCCTGTTCGCTCGCTCGTGTAGCCGCTTCCCTAACAGCTGAGGGGAAGCTCGCCTAGAAACCTCTCCTCTGGAGGGATGGAGCCATCCAGCTTGGAGTCAACATCATCAAGAAATCTTTCCTCCCACAAAGAGGACTCTGCCACTAACATGTCTCTCTCGGCACCTACAAGTAGAGCATTCTTCTTTTCATTCTTTGATTTTTAAAAGGGGTTTTTATTTCTCTGTAAAACCAGTGTTAGATTTTTCTCCTCTGGGTTTGCTTCCTTGGTAATAACAGAAGAGTGATCATCATCAGGACAATCACAGTAACAGCTACATTTATGGAGCATTTCCTTTGTGCCAAGCACCACTCTGCACATGTTATGCATCTTAACTCATCTAATCTTCATAACAGCCTATGACATAGGACTATAACTCTCCCCATTTTATAGACAGAAAAACTAAGACACAGTAGCTTGAGAAAAAAAGGTCACATAGGTTGTAAGCCACAGAGCATGTGAAGCCAGGTAAATGGTCCCAGAACCTGCCATCTCAACCTTGCCTTTGCCCTGCCAGTCAGGAAGCTCCAACATGGCGGCAGCATCCATATGTGGCTATTTGCTAAACATCCCAGGAACGTTATGCCCTGATACTAAGGGCTTACCCAGAAGCTTCCACCAAGTATCCTGTCTTTTGCTCAAGTGGGAGACATCATTAAGCCCAAACTAAGACCAAACCCAGGGTCACAGGAAAAACGTCTCCCATGCAGGCTAAATCATAAGGTCTTCAGCATAAAATCTTTTTAGCTGAGAAGCTTGGAAGTTCTCTCAGTCAAGATTTGGGGCTAACTTACACCAAAAAAGAAATTCATTGAAAGAATACCAGGAGACTTACGGAACTGGAGGAAGGTGGGACCCCAGACCTCAGGAAGAACAGGAAATCAGAAAGAGTGTCTTTGGAGCAGTCCCACAGATAACTGAGCTCTCCTGCAATTTACCCACACATGACTCATGAGCCAGTGTAAATTCCCAAGACAGAGTGTTTTCTTGTATATCTTGGGTCATGTGGCCAAGCTTGAGGGTCCATTAGAGGAGCCCCATGGTTAATTCTGATTCAGCAAATCAGTGGCACAAGTTTTGAAACACAGAACAGCTCACCTTGTCACTTGTAAGTGCATTTTGTAAACTGTGAAGCAATTCTGTACAAAGGCAAGCTGCCATTGAAAGCTTCCAACTCTGCAAAGGATGCAGGACAAGCATCATTTTAGATTCTTCAGGTCAACTCTGAGAGATAGGAAGATTAGTCATTTCTAGGGGACACTCCAGTTACAGTTAAATCTTGGGTCCTCTAATTCCTGGAGACTGCTTTTCCACCTCTCAGTGTCTCCTGCAGAGAGCTAAGTGCCACGCCAGGGTGGTTTTTCCCTGTCTGTGATTTAGCATCTCACACCTTTGTTTGTCCTCCTTCCTCTCCCCATTCCACACACACAGGCACGCTGGCCTGCTTGTCCCCCAGCCCACACCCTGCCAGGGAAAGGGCTCAGTTGCACAGTGCAAGGTCCTGCTTGTAGGGAAGGAGAAGAGGGCTGAACCACTGAACATGCATGTGGGAGCCCTGCCAATGGTGGCAGGTCCCAGACTGTAGGACCCGCTCTCTTGGCAGAAATACCAGAGGGTGGGTAGCATCTTCTGTACATCCAGGGCCACAGTCCGGCTCTCCCGGAATGCAGTTGTGTCTGTTTTCCTAGAGCAGGCTGGGGGCAGGGAGGGCTTTTATGAGATGCAGCAGGGTGCGTGGCTCAGGAACACTTGAGTGGTTTCCAGTCAGGCATGAACGTGTGCAGCTGAGTTTCTGGGCCGGTGGCAGGGAGGGAGGGAGGCAGGACTCCCTCCCTTTCGCATCTGGGAAAGCACCTGGCTGCATCCTCCAAAAGGCAGTGCCAAAGGGAGAATCAGCACTGATTAGGACCCCATCGGAGTTAACATTCACTTATGCTAATAGGCGTCAAGGGTTATTTCATCATCACTACTGGAGCAGATTGGCCTGAGACAAGCTGAAGTTATAAAACTCCCTTAAAATCTCTCTGTCTCGAAATAGGAATGGGAAGAGAATTTATTATTATTGTTCCTCAGTCACTAGAAAGAGAGAGAGAGTAAAAATGAATGAAGGTCACCGTTCCCTTTCCAGCTGATCACCTTACCTTGCTCTTTTTGTTCCCGTGCCTACATAGTAAATTGGGGTTGGAAACAGAGGAGCATAGTACATGGTCTTCTGTTGTTACTTCCATTTCCCCCAAGAGGAGAAGGGACAGTCCATTGAAAACAACTTAGCTATGATATCACAGTGCTGCTTGTTTAAAATTCAAATGTCATTGAAGGATGCTCCAGCAGCACTGAATGTAACAGGGATTGGGAGAACCCCATTATTTCAAAAATAATAATCCAAATACACATATAGTTCAATTAGAGTATTTCACATTTCATGTATAAGATTTTATCATGTATACATAAATATAATATACAAGTATATAATATATAACTGTTCACATAGATGTAAGGTAATATATAATACATATGTTTCAGATTTGCATATAAAATAGGTATGTAAAATATTTGACCTTTATACACACTCTGGAAGGTAGATGAATGAAACTGACATTCAGTTCGAGTGACTCGCTCCAAGATGTACAGCCAGAATGGCAAGGCCACTCAACTTAGTTCTGTGACTTCAAGACCAATGCTCTTCCCCCAGGATTCTTCATTTTTTCATGTACTAGCCCAAGACATATTATGAGGCCTCAGAAAATTACCCTGTGACTCGTCTAAATAAGGCATGTGTGCCTAAGTGCATTGGTGGGACGCATCCCATGGTGTCAATGAACAAATGTCTACGATAAAACAGCAAGGAAACAAACTCTGAATTGGTATAGATCCCTCAGGAGCAGGAAGTTCAGGGTCAATAGCTCTGGAAACATGGCTAAATATTTAAAACAACAGAGGGATTTTCCCTACGGGAAGGTACTTAGCATCAAGAGTGGTTAGAAATGTGCAAGAGTGTATGAGAAGAGGTACATGTGCATGGGGGGATGTCTTTTGGGACTCCTCACCCAGGCCCAGTCTTCCCTCTGACTACACCCAGGTCTGTTTTTTATTCTCAAGAAGCCACGTCCCTGTGGCCCTTCTAAAGGGAGTGTGAAGACAACTGTTATCTATGTTAGCATTAATGTGTAATGAGTGCTGCTCTGAGCCCACATCTGTTCTCACAGCCCTGCAGCCTCCCCTCAAAACCTCCCTCAGTTATGTTAGGGAGGCCCTTGGGGTGTCCCCCATGCTCCAGAACA
Source organism: Pteronotus mesoamericanus (assembly GCF_021234165.1). Taxonomy (NCBI): domain Eukaryota; kingdom Metazoa; phylum Chordata; class Mammalia; order Chiroptera; family Mormoopidae; genus Pteronotus; species Pteronotus mesoamericanus. The sequence continues at coordinate 7,578,432 of NW_026555277.1, forward strand.
AATCTATGGAGTCTCTTCTTCCCCAGCCCCCTAGGCAGAACTCAGCCTGTGGCCCAGCACTCTCGTGAGGTTCTGCTTGGCTTGTAGGCCTCTCCAGGGACCTTTGTGAGGACCCACAGCACCAGAGCTCCATGTACTGTGTGGTGTTTGGAGAAGGAGCCCCTGTTGCCAATTCCAATGTCATCTGGGCCCCAAATTGACCCTGTCCATGCCCTGAGTCTTACAAAGTCTCCAGGGACCCACCTCTTTCAGCCCTAAACTCAGCCTAGATAGAGAGATAGCCAGTCTTCTCATCTCTCACAGAACTCCCTCTCTATGAGAAAATTCCTCCTTCCCCTTTCAGCCTCATGTCTGCCTGTCCCAACCATAACTCCTATCAATGGGCATTTGCAAGGGTCACTGACCCACTAGATCAAGAGCCAGAAATGGGTCAGGGGAAGCTATTCCCTGTGCTGCATTCTCTGAGAAGTGTGAGAAAGCCAAAGCAGAGAATCCTGGGGTATTCCTAAAGGGCTTCCTGGTAGAGGTACTACTTGTGATTCTTTAAAAAAGTAAGAGTTAAGAAAATGATAAAATAGAACAAACATTTCAGGTGCAGGAATCACTTGGTCTTCATTTGTTCACAGGAGATCCATTAAACCCATACCCTAAAGCCATCTCATATGTGAGCACGCAGGACCACGCCATCTAATTCAGAAGAATCAGACCCTCCCCAGACTGACCAGCTTTTCCCCTTCATCAATAAAGAAGGGCAATTTTCTTCTCTAAGTACATTTCAGTTTCCCCTCATATTTGTAGAATCCATTTATGACTAGGTAAGACCTGCCCTGTCAGAAAACACTAATTCTGATAGAAGATGTTCTCATTTCCCTTGTTTTCCCCCATTTCCATGCTTTTGAATGGTAGGGTTGGGGTGGAAAGAAGATGCCTTAAAATATAAAACTCTAGAAAGCCTACTCTAGTTTAAATGGATTCAGAATCTACCCCAAAAGTCCCCCAACAATTGGCCATGTCAGCTGAATACAGGTTCTGTGACTCTAAGCGAAAGGACACATCACAAAACCAATTTTACCATGTGCTAATTGATATAAACAAGAGTTAAGTTCCTAAGGCATCTCGTCAATGTTACAATGAAATGACACAGAATGAAATGACGTTATTCAAGGACCTGCTGTATTAACAACCTAGTGAGATAGGAGATTCGGCAGAATCTGGGTGTTTTTATTGCAGCATGGATCAGCACTGCAGAGCCTGAGGTTTCAGAACAGGCCCTTTCTCTGGGCCCCAAACCCCCATTCTTACATGTTAAAGCTTCCAATGACTTTAATGTGAGTTCCATGCATGTAAGGCCTGCAGGATTGGACCCTGTGGGAGTGTAAAGTGACAACATAATAGAGAAAAATCACTTCAGCAGGCAGCAGTGACAGCTGGGCAGGCATTAGAAAAAAGGGAAAAGGCCTCGGTTTAGACAAATTACTGAATGAAATGATCACATGAAAAGCCCCTTTTACAGCTGCCACTAAGAAATCCAGAAAATATAAAACATGTGAAAAAGTAAATAAAGGAATTTTTGAACCTTTTTTTCCCCATTAAAGGTGTGGTAAATGGTTAAAATGCTCTAAAAAAGATCTTCGATGTTCTGAGTCATGAGTCCAAATGGAAAAATGTGGCTATTTGGGCTTTTCACATCAATTACTATATACCCAATAAAACATAAACAATGAAAGGGAAACCTGGAAAATTCCAAAGCCTATTTCAGAGTCTCTACAATTTCAATGACTTTTGACATCTCATTACCCTGCATTATACTTTTACAGATTCATTTTCCAGCATATATAAAAATGACTTAATGTATCCTCAGAACCATCTCGATGACCTAATTGATGAGTTCTACCAGCCACTTAAAAATAAAGCAGATATTTCCTTAATAAAAATCCTTGGGGTGAAGAGGGCATGGAAGAAAGCCTGTGTTGGCCAGAAAAAAAAAGAAATTTAAATATAAGAGGCCGAAAGACGTAGCAGGGTGGGGATACCCAAGTGGGAGTTAACAGATCTGGTTTCTGGTATTAATTCTGCCACTAATTTGCTGTGTGATTTGGGGCTAATATTAACCCTCTGTAGACCTTGGTTGCCCTGAAATGGAGTCTGAAAGGAGGCTTTCAAGTCCCCTTCATGCGCTGACAGGCTATGATTTTAAAAGCTTCCTCAGGGGAAGACCTCTTTAGAATATGTGCTTATGATCTAGTCATTTTCAAATTTAGAAACAAAAACAATTTTAAATTCATCGTTTATTTGTCTATACACTCAGTTACAGAATCGGGAGGGATCAAAAATAGAGCCACCTAATATTCTCTTGAGCAGAACCCCATTTTATGAAGTAATTCCCAGGACCATCTCAGATTAAGTCCAGAAATATTTTCAGAAAACTTCCCATCTCCCTTGGAGAGGATTTTAGGAATTCCTTAGTTTGAAGGATGGAGGCACCTAATCCAAGGACCCCTGCTGGGACTCAGCTTCTAAGAGCCCAGGCCAGAGCTGGCAAGGAACTGCCCCAGCCAGCCTGTGTCTACTAGCAACTGATACATGCTTTCAGAGAGAAATTACAAGTGATTAACATATGCATATCCAGGCCATGATAAAAAAAAAGATATACAAGAAATACATTATTCAACACTGGGGGCATTTCAAAAGTTCTTTCAAGTAGTCCTTGAGTTTGGAGAGATGGAGAAGGAAGAAGGAAGGACATGCTCAGGTATAGACTCTTTCAGCTCATTAACGTTCCTTTTCCATAGGTCCTGGGCCACTGATTGTTAACATTGGCTGCACACTGGAATCATGTACAAAGCTTTAAAAAAATGCTGATGCCTGGGTCCTGTCCTTGGAGACTCTGATCTAATTGTTCTGGGTATTAGGATTCCTAAACATGAGAATCACTGCTCAAGTCCCTCCAATGCATGGGGTTCTCAAACTTGACCTTGCATCAGGACCACCTGGAGGAGACTGCGATCACTAGATCTCACCCCCACAGTTTCTAACTAAATAGCTATGGGGTGAGGTTCTGAACTGAATTGCTGCCAGTGAGAGTGTCCTCATTGAATGAGTCACCATTCAGGGGTGGCTGAACCGGGAAGGTAATTCCAGGCATTAGGTTGGCAGGATGGATCTGGGGTTTGGAGCAGAGGATACGAGGTCAGAACGGGAGTTCTTCTCTGAGCTAATGAGAGTAACCACTGCTGGATGCTGATCCTCCAGGTGGGGGCTTGGAGGAAGGTGTAAAATATGCCAGACTGGTATACATAAGAGTTGGACTTCTCCTGAGACTTGTTCTCAAAGATGGCATCTTAGCTTTAGCATATGTGAATCCATATTTTTTTTCACTTTTTGCTAGGAGCTGTTTGGGAAATTTTTCTCAAGCAGAGATATTCAACTGATAGCCAGGAATCCAGAATGGAAAAGTGAGAAGCAAACAGATATTTTGGGTAATAGCAGAGAGCATAAAGATTTTTATCTCTGTCTTACCTTTACCACTAGAGACTGGAGGTGGCAGAGAGTAGAAGGCACTCAGGACAGAGGAGCAAGAAGGGACTGATAGAGCTAAAACACAATGTGTTGGAAGGGGGCAAGAGAGATGTAATAGGTATCACAGCTCAATGAGATGAGGTCAGGCACAAACTCTCTTAGTGAACCAGAGATACCCAAGGCACCAAGCTCCCAGCCAAAGGAAGGAGGAGGAAGAGGAGGAAGAAAAAAGGAAGAAAGTGGGGGTAAAAAGAATTATAAAAATAAAACATGTACCAGAAAATCCAAATGGTTTTTTGATATGAAGATGCATTCATTATTGAGAGGAAATTTATTATAGTGTGATATAATAACTACACAGTGAAAACAAGCATCAAAAGTATCTATTAAACTTTTAAATAGCCCTTTAAGCTGAAGACCAAAGCCCAACACCCTCTCCATGTCCTACCTGCATCATTGACCATGGTTATAAGTTAAGCATGCCAACATGATTACCTTCCAGTAATGGCTGTAGTGGGATCGGTATTTCAGCTTGATTAAATTGCTTTATCCACAGAGACATGAAATGCACTTTTACTTGCTCAATTCTTTCTGCACATGTCATGAAGACACATTCACAAACATTGCAGAGCCTATGACATGGCATCTAGGTAGAGACACTTTGTCCTGATGTTGTCTTTCCACCTTTCCACCACTATAAACCCACTCAAAGAAAGGATTGCTCCCCGAGTCCTGGTGGTAACCTGGTTCCCTGACCCTTATAAAGAAGAGCTTATGATACAAGCTCACACACTGGTAATTTATTTTAGAAGTGATCCCAGGGAATAGAGAAAGGGACTAAAGAGTAAAATTGAGAAGGTGGGAAGGTCAATACAAGGACATACCCTTGAGTTGGGCCCCACTGAATCACTGTAAATGAGGAATCACTCTATGTAGAATAAATCTTAGAGTTGCCCCCTGATGGACAAGAAATGACAATACTCACCCACCAGCTCCTGTCTCCCATTGGTAAGGATCTCCCCATTGGACAATGTCTTAGTCTATTTGGGGAGCTATAACAGAATACCATACACTGAGTAGCTTAGAAACATCAGAAATCTATTTCTCAGTTCAGAAGTCTGGGAAGTCCAAGATCAAGGTATTAGCTGATTTGGTGTCTGGTGAGAGCCTACTTCTTGATTCACAGGCAGCCATTTTTCTGTTGGGTCCTCACATGGCCAAAGGGATGAGGGATTTCTCTGGGGTCATTTTTATAAGGACACTAATCCCATTCATGAGGACTCCACCTCATGACCTAATCACCTCCTAATATCATCACCTTGTAGGTTAGGATTTCAACACATGAATTGGGGCGTGGGACGTAAGCATTCAGGCTATTGCAGAAAATAACTTACTTGCCTGTGTGCCAGGTGGGCTTCTGCAGTCCCCTTCACCCCATCATCAGAGAAGCAAGTGAGGAATACACAGCCCCTGCACGAGGCTGGTTCTACAGCAGTACAAGGTCAGCCGAGAGATGGGAACCAGGACATGAGAACAGCCCAAGACTGGCCTTCACACAACTCAATGGAAATGTAACCCAATATATTACTTCTCCCAAATAGTTTTGCCTTTTTTTTGTCATCAATGTCAATTTATCCATCTGCAATCCGGTCTTGGATGTATATAGCACGTAAAAGAGACTTCTCAGAGTCTCTTATACTGGGTTACCCCTACTCTGCCTTTGAGTGTAAATTTGACGTCTATAGGTTTCCAGGGTCCTGGAGTCATCAATATTGAGGGGTATTGACCCAAGAACAACCTAAACAGGGGGAAGATAACATCAGGTTCTCATGTGGAGATGGCACTGGCTTATGCCATTCATGTCTGGATGGATGGAGCCTACAAATCAAGTCTAACTATCACTGTTGTCTTCAAGCCCAGCAAGATAAGAATTTGAATGAAGAAGTTCTATAGATCATAAAATTCTTATTAACAGCAATAGAAAAAACACTCAGTTCAGGAGGACAGGCCACCCATCATCCTGAGATGGGTCATTATGTTCTCTGGTGCAAGCTTCAGTTCAATCTTCCCCACTCCTGACTCTTCCTGTCTTAGGAGAGCCAGCAGTCACAGACTCACCTCAGCAGAGCTCTGAAAGAGCCCTAGGATGTGGGCCACTGATTATATATTTCAAGGTATGTCAAACATTTTACAGAGTCAATATTAAATATAGCCTGGTAGTCAGGACAAACTTTATAGGGTCTTGTCTTCCATTCTGAGTCATCCTTAAACTGTTCCCTCTGGCTGTACTCTCTCCCACTTCAGGCGAGCCACAACAGGCCAATGAGTGTTCCAAAGCACCTATTGAATTGTGGCATTCCCAAGTGCCTTTTGAATTATGTCATTTCCAAGTTCAAATACTTAACACTTCCTATTGCAGAGAGAGTAGTAAAAGTGCTTAATCTGGCATTCAAGACCTTAACCTGATTTCTCAGTCTTTTCTCTTAACTCCCCTAAACAAACCCTATGGCTCAGCCTAGAAGAACTAACAAATTACACATATATGACTGATCAGCCAGAGCCCAACCCATCCTAAGTCATCACCATGCTGCCCACCTCAGGCCTTTACCCCTGCGATGAGTGTGTGTAGCCCTATTGCCAGCCCTAATTTTCTATCCCAGTTTCTATAAACATGTTTATTTATAAATAGTTGACCACCTTTGTTGTGTCAAGTCCTAGAGATACAAATAAACAAGACATAGTCCCTGACCTCAAGCAGTTCAGCATCCAGTGGGAAAAACATGTAAACAAATAATTGTAAAATAATGTGATATCATATTATAGAAGAAAGACAGATCACTCCCAGGAGTGGGAAGAGAATGATCAGAGAGAACAGAAATCCTGACCTAAATTCTGAAAAACAGGGAAGGAATTTTCCAAGTAGACTAAGAAAGGAAGGGCAAGTAGACTAAGCAGAGAAACAACGTGAGTGAAGAAAAAAAGGTCTGATTCAGTAGGTACATTTGGGGAAAAATCAAGAGGCAAGCTCAAAGTAAGCTCACAGGTAAGCAAGAGAGAGGTCATGTGGGCCTCAGACTCCTGGTTGGGAGTCTGGTCTTTATTCTGCAAGTAGTGGAACCACTGCTGAGTTACAGGGGAGGGCTGCAATACACGTGCACTTTAGAAATCTCATCCTTGCCATATGGATGATGAACATGAGGACAGATTAAACAGACCAGGGAGGAAGTTTTGGGGGTGATTCTGGTGAGAGTAAAGAGACCTCAAACCAGAGCAATGGCTGAAGGAGTGAAGCGGGGAGAATGCCTTTGGACACTGTTATGTTGGTTAAATTTTATAGTACAACCAGACAACTTAAACAATTTATGAAATATGTTATGGGTTAACTGGTGTTTTGCAGTTAGGGTTAAAGACCTAATTCCACCAGAACCCTGTGTTCATGGGAAACTACACAGCCTTCTAAACAACTCTCTCACAAATAAATGTGTAGATCCAGCCTGTTCTAAGAGAAGGCACTGTTCACATTCATCAGGTTACGGTCCTCTATGCCAACAAAACACAAACATACTTCTTCCAACATACACTTTCAATTATTAAAATCATGATTAGCACATCTTAATGCAGTGAAATACAGCTGGATTTTTTAGTTTGTATTTTAGCAAGTGATTTTATTATTTCTGACTGTTCTAGCAAAAAATCTAAATAAAATCTTTCTGAATAGCTTTTGACATATTGTAAACCATGAGCAGTAATCAGAAAAGGAGAAGGTAATGATGGGGAAGTTTTTCTGGTGGGAATCATGGAGAAGAGAAGAGTCAGCTATTTCTCCCATTGCCATTAAACCCTTGGAGAGGATAGGGAGAAAATAGGACATCCTAAGATGGAACAAAAAAAGAAAACACTTGGAGTACCTCCAAGTACTTAGCACAAGGTCTTGCTAGCAGGGAGGGGAACATAGGGGAGGAAGGAGGGGATGAGAATAGGAAGGGGAGAGGGAGGTAAGAAGGGAGAATTAAGGATGAAGGAAGAAGGAGGAGGGCAGGAAGAAAGAAGTGGTTCGCTGTTGTCAAGGAAGAGCACTTGGGAACTCAGTGACTCTGTCTCATGGCACACGCCCTCTGTCTACTTACACTCTTGCCATGGTTCAGAGAAAAAACTGGGGCATGAGAAGAGACACAAAGAATTGAAGAAGCTAATAGTACATCTGAGTGTCCTAAGCCACCCCTACCTAAGGGGTTCACCAGTCACTTGTTGGGTTACAGGGTTCTACTTCTGAACAGGTAAGCAATTTGCAAGCATTACACTGTCCCTGCCTGGAATGCCCTTCCCTTAGGCCACACTCAGATCTGGCCTCCTTAGGACTTTGACCCCATCTGTACAGCAGACCTCCAGGCACAACCACTTCTCCCGGCTTTATTCTTTTTATAGAGCTAATCACTCCCTCCCACAAATTATCTTGTTTATTTATTATATGTTTACTTGTTTATTGTCTGTGTTCTCCCAGTAGAATGTAGGTTCCAAGAGAACAAAGAACTTGTCTGCAGACTTCATCACTATCTTCGAGCTGACAACAGTATATTCTCAATGAATACTTTAAATAAATCAATACCAAGTTAAAGAGATGAGGACTCATAGCAATAAGGATGAATCTGAAAAGCACAGTGCTTGGTGACTAAAAAAATGCAAGGAATAAAATGAGATCCATAAAAAAATTCCTTTTATGTAGATTAGAAGTACAGGCATTCAGGGCATAATACATTTTGCCAGGCCTTAAAAATCATTGACTACGTTGAAGAACACAAAGAACTGAGGTGTTGGAATAGAAGGAACTACATACATTCAAGCAAGCAAATGACAAAAAAAAGCCACCATAAACCAGTTATAATCATAGCCATTAATTAAGATATAGGAAAAGAAGAAGAGGAGAAATTAAAGGTACCTAATACCAGACCCCCAGTGGGTTTTTATTTTTCATTGATATGGATATATATGAGTATGTTTAGTATATAAACAAATATCCATACAATTAACTGTTTAGTAAATTGTTTATTCCCCAATGGGGATCCAGTGTTTATTCACTGACCTTTAGGTTCCTGTGATAAAGTCCCCCTTTAGGTGCTATAAAAGAGAGAGATATAAAAACGCTTGGGCCATTTGGGCTCTAAAGTCAAGATCCAGCCACCCAGAAGGAACAAAGCAGGGAAAGCCCCCTCTTTAAGTATGAGCTGAGCCTCTGCCGCGCGGTTACACACACACTAATCTCACCCTTGGCTCTGAGCCCTTGGGAACTTCCACAGGCCTCCTTTCCTTTCCTTATCAAACAATTTCACCCATTTATTTATATGACGCCCAAAGCTAGCATTTCAGGAGCATGCTACCGAAGTGGTGTCTCAAGACTCCTGTGACACCCACTAGGAAGCAGATGACAAGCTGACAATTAGCCAGAGTGGACAAGTCAGATGTGAGCCTCCATTAGCCACGGCTGGCTGCATGGCATAGACACAAATAACCCCTGAGACTCAAAGAATGTTAGAACGAGATGAAACTTCTAGTGGTGGAGGCAGGCCCTCTTCCCCTCCTGGGCTGTGCAGTCCTGGCGTCACACAGAGTACTCAGCTGAGCCAGGGTCAGGACGCTGCTCTCCTTCCTCTGGCTCCCCTTCCGGTGCTCACACCTGGGGACTGAGGTTGTGACTATGTTTCCACACGGTCTAACTGCTGATGTGGGCGACGAGGACCAACTCATCAAGACATTAAACTGGGTTTCCTCCACCACCCCAGGAGACTGAAAGCTGTGTGCTAGACCTTTGAAATACATTCATTTTTTAAAACTTGAAACCCTCTGGTTTTCCCACCTATTCTCAAAAGTTCTGAACATGGACTATTTTTACTGATATTGGCTTATGTATAATGGTTCTCAAAACATAGTTCTTCGTTCTGCCCTTGTATTCTGACAGTATTGACAACTGGTAAATAAATATGCACACACAGATAAATGTAGATACCTTCAAGTTTCCACATTTATGAACGGTGCAATCAGGACTGCTTTTTACAGTAATCATTGCCCCATGCTCTCTACCATCCGTATCACTGCTGATGCAGAAAGGGAAAAAAAGAAAACGGAAACTCTCTGCTCTTCAGATAACTTACTGGTGACCCCTGCTAAATGACAGCCAAGCAAAACTTCAAGGAACTTGTTACTAAGAGCTTGAATTTCAAGCAAACATCTTCCTGCATTTCTAATGAAAAACGGATCCTTCTCCCTGCTTTTGAAGTGCTCTTTGGGAATTTGAGTGTTCTTTGCAATCTTTTATACCCAGCCTAAGGACTCTGACAAACTCTCTCTTTCCCTTCAAAGGCTTGTTAACTATGTGATGAATACACCTGTCACTTCCAATTCTAACCTGACTTTCTGTTGTGATGGCTGTAGAGTTTGGTATCTATGGTAACTTTTCAGTGGCTCAACATCGATTAAAAAATGATTGGCTTATCAGGGTTGCTTGGTTGATTGATGGAAATGATCAGTTGCTCAAAATAATCATGACAGTCTCTTAATTAGCTAGTGGTTGCAATATTCAGAAATTTTAGATTTTATTACTTTTTTATTATTGTTATTTCCATGCAAAAGTAAATGAAATTTAATTCTACCGAGGCAGTTAGTTACAAGTTGTTGAGGACTGCCTCAATGAAGAATACTTGATTCAGTTCACACGTCTTATTTAGAAGCCAAATAACACATTTTGTTCTAGAAAATCCACTCCTTGATTTTTTTAATATCCCAAGGTCAAAGTCAAATTCATGGTTTGTTTGTTTGTTTGTTTGTTTGTTTGTTTGTTTTAAAAAATCAAGTTCAGTACTAAGAAATGTTTTAGTCAGGTTTAGAGCATTTGCAAATCAATTATACAGCTTTTTATTCTAATACTTCCTCAAGTATGTAAAACCAGGAAAGAAAACATTGTGGAAGAGAAACATTAGCTGGAGCCTGAAATTCCCAAGCAATCTAAATGTCTTATTTTGGAAAAGGATATTTTACACTGATGACTTCATAAGTGTAGCAATGTACCAATGATAGCATACAAGATAATTTTAGGTAATCCAAACTTCCTGCCGTAGCCAGGTATTCATCTTAATGTGAAATTGCTGTAATTTGACCATTTGATACCTTAAAGATATAAAGGTGACAATTTCATATGGCTGAAGCTAGCATTATGTTTTTTTAAAATAACAGTATTAGTTTCCTAGGGCTGCCAGAGCAAAACACCGCAAACTGGTTGGCTTCAAGCAATGAAAATTTATCGTCTCACAGTTCTGGATGCTAGGAATTTGAAATCTAGGCATCAGCAGAATCTGCAGGAGAAGGCCGCTTCTTCCTGGATTGTCCTGTTTGCTGGCAATCTTTGGCCTTTGTTGGCTTGCAGCTGCCTTTGATTCTGTCTTCACATGGTCACCTTCTTATAAGAATAACAGTCAAATTGGATTAGAGGCCCCCCCTACCCTAGTATGACCTCTTCTTAACTAATTACATCCACAGCAACGCTATTTCCAAATATGGTCACATTGTGAGAGCCTGAGGGCTAGAACTTTAATATGCGGATATTGAAGGGACCCAAACCCACAATAGCTAACACATTAAGTGTGATTTCAAAGATAAGATTACTTAGGAGGAGGCTAACAGAGGTATTTTTAAGTGGAAGTTGATATTTTTAAAAGTAATAAGGATGCTATATGACCATGGCAAAGGTTGTAATCATTACACAGAGAGGGGCTCAAATTGGAGGGAGAAGCTGACTGGAAAAGGGGCCACAAATTCTTCCCCTCCCTGTTTCCACAGCCCTTTAGAGCGTGTCCTTATAGTAATTCCCTTTGAGGTGTAGAGTCTATTTCTCACCCCTTGATTCTGGCTGGCCATGGGGTTTGCTTTAGCCAGTGGGCCCTGCACCAGTATGCCGTAAGCAGTGGCTTGATAAGTACACATTCACTGGGCTTGCCCTCTTGTCTGAGCTACCCAGCTGAAGTAGGAAAGACCTCAGAAAGCAGGACCAAGGCAACCAACTGATGGCCAGCTAGCCAGCCCCTGAGCTGCCCCTGGTTGCTGACTTCAGATGCATAACTTGAGCCACAGGCCAAGCTATCCAATTACCACGGGTAGATCAGCGGAACCACCTAGGTGAGTGTAGCCCAAACTGCCAACACACAGAATTGCAAGCTTAAAAAAAAAAAAAAAAGGCTGCTGTTTAAAACTATTACTTAAACCGTCTCATCAATTTTCAATTTATTCTGACTAGTGATTACAATCATTTCCCAAATTTTCTAGGGACCGTTTTCACCAACGGTGCTCTTAGAGTTCCAAAGATACTGTTTCAGGGCTGAAACAAACACAGATAATTTAGAAGAGTGTAGGAGGGCTGGACAAGGAAAGTAGCTTGCAGCATTTCACTTTGAAGTCCATTCACTTACCCCCCTCCTCTCATAGGCCTGTGAATTCAACCGAAAATAACTTTAGAGACAGAAAGAATGAAGCCGCACCGAACAAGAACACAGCAAATGAGCCAGGTCCCCACCAGTGTCTCCTGCACGACACTGCTGGTCATCTGGTTTCAGAATCAAAGAAGAGGTTTCCGTAAACCGTAATAGCCATTATTGGTTATCAAAATTTTGGGCTTCGTGATCATTCTTTCCAGAATCTACCCTAAATGGAACTCTGTTTGCAACCAACTCTGAACAGCAAATGGAAAGAGAATTAGGCTTTAAATTAGGACTCCTGGGATTTTTTTCCCCAAAGGGACCCACATTTACTTATTTTTTCCCCATTCAGTTTTCTCATTGCAGCCTGAGGAAAACACAAAACGGATCATGCTAACCCCTATTTAAAAACCTTCTACTGCTTCTGATTGCCCCTTGGAGTAACATCTAGTTCCTTCACATGGCCTATATGGCTGTATTAGTCTGCTTAGGATGCCATAATAAAAAACTTCATACTTGTTGCTTTAAATAAGGGAAAGCTATTTTCTAACAGTTCTGGAGGCTGGACATTCAAAGTGAGGGTGTTAATAAGATGGATCTCACCTTGGCTTGCACACCCTGACTTCTGGAGGTGTTCTCATATGGCCTTTCCCCTGTGAGTGCCATTCCTGGTATTTCCTCGCTTCTCACAAAGACACCAGTGCTATTGAATTAGGGCCCCACCCCTAGGACCTCATTTCATCGACCTTATCTCTTTAAAGTCCTAATCTCCAAATACAGTCTCACTGGGGGTTAGGGTTTCAAATATGAATTTGGAGAGAACACAATTTAGTCCATAACAGTGGCCTTCCTTGGCCTGTCCTCTGCCCACATCTCCAGACCCTTCACATGCCACTAACTACGTACTAGTCCCTTCTCACCATCCTCCAGCCACTCTGGTTCAATCCTTTAGTTAAACTGCACAGTCTCTTAGCAGCTGTGTTTTTTGTGTGTCTAGGTGAAGCCCTGGCCTCTTAAGAATGTAAGCCCCAAGGCGACTTGCGGGGGTGGGGGAAGAATTGGTTTTACTCATCAGTTCATCCCCGAGTCTGGTGCTCTGCACAAGGTAGGCACTAAATAAAATTTACAGAATGAATGAGAAGTTTAGCAAAGGCCTTACGATTTATGGTAACCACACTGATCACATGACTTACAGCTATGGAAATGATTTCTATCTATTCATGTATTCATGCAATAAGCATTTATTCAGCACCTAGAGTGTGCTAGATCCTGAGAACACAAAGGTAAACAAGATAGGTAGGTGTCAAACCAATTCTCCTGCAGGCTGAATTCTCTTAGTGAACCATAGTCTCTGTTCTCATAATACTTCAATCTACTTTGGCCTGGGTGTAAACAAACACTGAAATTTTACAAACCATGTGATAGTTACTTAGTTGCTATTTATATTAATTGCATGTATTTTACTTGAAAATCTTAATATTAGAAATAAAAAATCATTCTATGTCATTAAAAGCTGAAGAGGCGATTGTCATGCTTTCAGAAATGTAACCTGATTATGGTCCCAGGAAGACAACTCTCAATAAATCCTTTATGGTTTAATGAGTAGCTAAAGAGAGAAAGGACAGGTAAGGATTTTAAGATATATAAATAATTGAAAGATACATACTAATGCTAAAAATCATTCCCCAGGACTAATGGGACTATTAAATGAGTCACACATTTTTTCCATAACTTTGTAATATAATCTAAATAAAGAGGAAGTGGAAATAAATTATGTTTATCATATTACACACCGATGCCCCAAAAGACTTGCAAAACCTAATATATTTAATAAAGGCAGAGTTTAGGAAATTTAGTGGCCCCAAAACATGACTTTGCAAATTCCTTTAAATCTGAAAATTACAGCTACCATGTGATGTTTGCCTGACATCTGCCAGGCTGTCTCTTAGGTGCTGGACTGACACTATTGTAATCCCCCCCAATCACCATGTAGAGTAGGTATCATCCTTCCTCTTTTACAAATGGGAATGTTCCAAATCAGAAAGCTTAAATAATTAATAAGTAGCAAAGCTGTAGTGCACAGTCCAACCAGTCAGCTCTCACAGTCCATGTGCTTGCCTTACCCCTTGCTGCCCAAAGCTGTCAAGAAGGGGCTCTGGCTGGCTCCCTTTGTGGAACTCTGGATCTAAAGAGGTAAATTAAATGAATTAAAGCAGGCTTTGTCTCTATTTTGAGACTGGAAATGTGATTCCTCAATGCCTTCTGGAGCTCAGGAGAGAAAACAAAAGTCTTAAGGTCTTCCATCCATCTCCATGAAGCAAATTCCCCTGCAAGCACTTTTAGCTTCAGACAAGAAGTGATCCAAATAGAGCTGTGCGGAAGGCCAGGCTTCACCTGGGAGACCCGGGGGCTGAGCCCTCTCTGATATGTGACAGGAAGGGGGAGGTCTTCCCCAGCCTGCAATAGACCCTGGAGTCTCCACTGCTGTAGGGGCTCTTGATCTTGGTAAAGCTGTTACCCCAGGAATCCTCTTTTTAAATGCACAGGAGCCTAGCAGAATAATTAGACCATTAATACCTTGGCTCATCCGGTTTGTGGAAGAGTAGTTAACTAATCACCTAACAGTCCTTAAAGGAAATAGACTAAGACAAGCAAGCTCAGGGTGTGGAACCTGTTTGAAGAGAAGGGAGCAGTAATGTAACTGGCCTTCCTTTCCTTACAAAGTTGTCAGGGACCAACCATGGCTACACTGCAAGTACAGATTGCTCTTTGCCCTCATTTTTCTCCTAGGAAGAGCTGTGTTTTGATGTTCCTATCTGTAAAATAAAGACAATAACTACATCATAGGGTTGCTTTAAGGTAAAATGACTCAAACAAGCATTAGACATTATTCTGAGCACTAAGTGCGGAGGCCTCAATCCCTGTCTGGCATTGAGCAATCATTCATTATATGTGTATCTGAACCTCTTTAGATCTTAATTTTCTCATTTGCAAAATTAAAGTAACGATGCTCTACATTGCAAGTGCCTGGTTTTCCTTGATTCACCCAACAAATATTTACTGAGTACCTACTCTGTGAAAGCCACAGGGATACAATGGTGACTATAATATACCCATTTCCAACATTCGCTGAGCTTAAGCTACAGGGAGAAACAGATTATCGACAATCATCAACTCTCAGTGACAGCATCACACAAACATTTAACTACAATTGTTACAAGGGCTTTGAAGGACAAATAATGGACCAGTGCAAATTCCAGAAGGCCTTTCTGAGGAAGTGGCCTTCAAATGGACTTAAAGATGAGCAGGTTGGACAGATGAATTGGAGAAAGAGCGCTCCAAACAGAGGGAGCACTGGGTGAAGGAGACTCAAGATAAGCCTCAGGACAGCTAAAAGCATTATTGCTCCTGAAACAAAGCATGTGTTGGCCTCTGCTGTGGATAGAGGCAACTGTAGCCAACTCATGGTGGGTAGTCAGCCTTGGGTCACTCCCAGCCACACGCAGGAGGTCACATGGATTGTGAATGCAGCAGAAGTGAGCCAGCCAAATGTCTCTGGGAATGTCTGCTCTCAGTAGACCCAATCCAGCCCCTGCACATTCCAGAACAAGTCCTCTCACCTTCCCTTCCCTGTTTCCCCTCGGGCTCTCTGCTCTTTCCTATCCCTGTTTTAGGTTCTTCTCTTACCATAGTAGATAAGTGTGAAAAGCAAATTTTAAGACATTTTTTGTCAGATTGGCAGAAGTTTAAAAGACTAATAATATCAAATGCTGGAATGGATGCCAGGAAATGTGACATTATCATTCATTTGGGAAATGTGTAACTTAGTGATGTCTTTTTGAAAACAATTTGGCAGCATCTATCAAAATTTTAAGTGGGCATGCCTTTTGACTGAGCAATTCCACTTTCAGGAATTACGCTTTAAAAAATCCTTGCCCATATGCACAAAAGGAGGATGTTAAAAGATGTGTATTGCTACTTCTCATGGACAAGAGTAAAAAACCTGAAACAACTTCAATGTCCATCATCAATTGGGGAGCAATTTATATAAATTACAATGTATCCATATTATGGAATACTATAAAGACAATGAGAAAAGAATTAAACCCTAAGCGATTTGCAAGACATGTGGGTACATGAAAACAGTGAATTGTAGAACAGTTAGAATTCTGTGTATTCATTAACATTTTTGAAGAAACGTGTGTATAAAAGGTATGTGAGCATGTGAATACATAGAAAGGGAGCTGGGAAGATCATCCCACTACTAGCAGTGGAGAAAAGTGGTAATTATGTGGGGGTAAGAGTAAAGCGTTCATGGTCTCCCAGCTGTTGGAGGTCCCTAGAATAGTAAAGTTCATAGAGACGAAGGGCAGAGCAGTGATTGCCAGCACTGCAAGGAGGAGGAAATGAGGAGTTCGTGCTTAATGGGTACAGAGTTTCTGTTTGGGAAGATGGAAAATGTCTAGAGATAGAAGGCAGTGATGGTCACAGAACAATGAGAATGTCCTTAATGCCACAGAATTGAATACCTTTAAAAATGGTTAAAATGGTGAGCTTTATGTTAGGAATATTGTACCACAATTTTTAAAAAGTACTAATACAAATAATTCCATCAGGATTTGTTTTCAGATGGGACATCTGAAGACAAGGAAGGCTCTTGTTTGTAGTAACAGCACTGAATTCCAGGAGGTCACCGAGGTAGTAACCTATCAACCTCCCACCCATCAGACTCCGAAATGGGAATGTTTACAGGGCATTTACAGATATATTCAGTCCAAATCTCCAACCTCAAGACTCTTTGAAATGATCTCCTTGAATGACCCAACCGTCTAAACTCTGGACATCCAATGGTGTGAATGAAGGACAGACTCATAACCGTCATTTAAGAAAATAAACAACAAATAAAGGGCAGAAAGGCCACAATTTAGCCCAGGTTTTAAATGCTCCTACTTGGACGCAATGGCTCAGTGAGTGCTCCAGCCTCCTCAGAGCGTGCATTCACCTTGACAGCAGGCCGAGCTGGGGCTGGTTTTCTCTCTGAGCCGGCTTCTTGGAGACAAAGCCCTAATAACATCAAGTCATTGGTGCAAATGAGACTAGAATTAAACTACCTTGTGCCCAAACACGTCATGTTTGGCATCTGCACATCATTGCTCGAAGCCCATTGAACAAAGCGGCATTGATTGCATCCAGCCAGACCACTTTGCAGAGAAACCAAACAAACACAAATAAACCCATGTCTCATAATGTTTCATTGCTCTTCCACAGGCATCTGTCAGAAAGAAAGAGAGGAGACGTTTATGCTGGGACAGGAAATCAGGTCAAAGGTGGATGGAGAAAAGGCTCCAGTACTTAAGAAGAACCCAGAGCAGGAAGGCAAATGTCATTGATAGAAAGTCCATCATTGCCACAGGTAACCAAATATGCTCAGCCTTTGATTTTTACAGGCGGGTGATTTATGAATCATGACAAAACAGAAGGGACATACTTTGAGTTAATGCCCATTTAGATGAGGGGATAAAACCCTGGTGTTTACTCTCAGCACTGTTAATATCTCAAATGAATACTAATCAGAGATGTTTATTGCAAATGAGAATGATGCATTTTTCCGCTGTATTTCATGTCATCCGAATGGCCTTGCACTTGAGAATGGTAAGGCAGGAATTTACTCAGTCTCCAGGAAATTGTGGAAGTTGCAATTAGCAAATTCAGGTTACCCAAGCACTCCTTCAAAAATGTAGAACAAAACACTGAGGAAGAAGTAAAAACTAACATTTGGCAGGAAAGGGAACACAGGCTTAACCTTCTTAAATGCCTGATGTTGCTTTCACACCACGACACAACAGGAAGGAAAATTGCATTTTCTGGTCACTGTGACTACAGGGCTGACCTACCGCACAAAACCCATCCGAGGAGTGTGGCTGAATCATAGTATTTGGAATTTGAAGGGCCTTGGTGTGTCCCCTAGCTGCTTCCCACTCGCTGAAAGAATGCCCCTCAGCCCTGCCAGAGCCTCGGGGCTCACACTGGCTCTCTCACGTGCTGCACCCCTTCTCGGAGAGCGGGGGAGCTAGGGTGATACCCTCTCCTGGCCCCTAGCCCTGCGCAGCAAACCAGCACCAGGCGCCCCCATTGCTGCTACTGCTTTCCAGGACAGCTCTCACGTCTTTCTCAAACTGCCCCCCAGGGGAAACATCAGTGGGCCCTTGGGTGAAGTGAGTTTTGCAAACACTAGACCCTGCCCCTGATATCCTGGTCAATATTTTCACCCTCTTTAGCCCAAGAGTTTCTTTGAAGGAAAAACTTGAAAAAGCAAATACCTCCCACATCCCCACTAATACCACTCTAAGCTGTTAATGATCAATGACCCTGGGGATGTGGGAAAGCAAAGCGCCTACAGCAGACTTTGAAGAGAAAGGTTACAGTGGAAAGGGAGAGAGGAAGAAAGGATTGGACCAGTAGGGAGAAACGATGAGAACAAACACGAAATAAGAAAAAGGAGGAATGACAGGAAATACCTCAGCCTTCATCACAATTTCACCGAAGTGGATATGGTGCACGCATGTGCACAAACACATGCATGTGTGTGCACACACAGACCCCACACTCATTAAATAGCCCAGACAGGCAGCCAAATAGCTCCACATACCCCCGATGCCTTCCTTCTGACTATTAATGGATTCTGTATTTTCTCCATTTTAACAGCTTAATCGCTTACCCATCATCTTTTCTCCAAATGGACATAGAGACAGTGTTTGCTCAAAGACCTTCAATCTCTTTACAAGCAGCCCAATAAAGATAAGTAGAAATATCAAAATTCTTGGTGAACTAAAACCTCAGACTGCAAAGATTCCTCACATAAAATACGTTCTAATGGTGACCAGGAGCCAGATGGAATAACCTAATAAAAGTTAAAACCAGCGGCAGGCAGAGCTATAATGCATACGGTCAAGTGAGCTATTCTGATATGGAAATTTCCTTCGTAGAAATAAATAGGTTCTGTAAGCATTTTCCAGACTTCAGTCTCTCTGGTTGATTTTTCTACTCAAAGTCTCTATCATCATCCCCCTCCTTCACCACAAATCTGTCCAATCACCCATGAAATCATCTAATTATTCAAGTGTTTTGTTTTAAGGTTATTAGGAAAAAGCAAAGCCTTCTTCTGACTGCAAATGTCAAACTCAATTCAATCATTTATTTACATTTTGTCTACTATAATTAAAATAGGAACCATTTGTGCCTTGCATGCTGTGAGTCCTAAATATTATACCATTTCAACCGCTTTTCTTATATTGCACTAACGAGTACAATACCCCCTCCTCAGACAAGCAGAGATAAGGAAATTGGAAGAGGGAATATTGAAAAGACTAGTAGAAGGAAGTGAGATATACATTATTCAGTCATCTTCTTTAATAAGAAAATTATGAATATGTTTTAATTTCATATCAACTTTACAAAACACTTTCATGGAAATGATCTTGAGTCTCACAACACACTGCAGAGTAAGCAGGGAAGCAGTAATTGTCCTCATTTTACACACAGAAAATTGAGGATCAGAGAAGTGAAGGAATTTGTCCCATGTCATGATGACTTGCAGACACAAACACATAATCCAGCCTGTATTTGGGTCCCAACTGTCATTCTTTTGAAAAACTAGACTACCTGACCCTCGTTTTCTTGCAAAATTGGAGATTCTAGGAACTCTGATTATGCAGAATCTCCTGGTTGTGTCTCTCTCCTGCCTTGGATCCCTTTCCTGCCCAATGTCAACACCAATACCATTGATACCTATCAAAAATATCTGATTATCCTCCTCCACCCGCACTCCAACCAGCCTTCATATGGGCAAGTAACCTGATAAATCAACTCCCAATTAAACTCAAGGAGCTTAAGTACTTTGCCAATATCTACTACTAGTTAGTGGTAGCACCAGGATTTGAACCTACAATAGGTTGTAATCCCAGCTCTTATTAGGCATGGTGAAGTAAACATTCCCAGAAATCCCTCATGACACCACTTGGGAAGTTCCATTCTCTGTATGTGTCATGTAAGAATTGAGCATTCTCATCAGGAAAGAGACTCGAGAACATTACAATAATGCTATGCATGGCTGTCGGGAGACAAGCCTTCAAAGATGCCCCCGACAGAAGTAGTTTGAACTCAGGGTGGTCCTGCCACAGGTGATAAGGATTTCCTTTCCAGTCACAGAAGATTCCACAGAGACCTCCAGGTTCTGGACTTACCAAGAACCTATCTCAGAAACTCAATGTGAACCCAACAACTGACACTTCTCTCCCCATGCCCATAACCCTGCCTCTTAGATTACATGTTAAATTTGAAGCCAGTTCATGCCCAGCAGGTACAGCCCTGGCATGCCCCTGACTCTGTTTCTACCCAAATCCTTTAAAAATATACATCTGAGGGAAATTAAACTTCACTCAGAGCTATACCTTCAACAAAATGGAGAGAATATTCTAGATTATTCTATGAAAGCCTCTGATTCAGGTTAACGCTTTGTTAAGCACAGATACATGTCAAGCCCCAGTGCTTTGGCCATAACTTGATGATGATAATGATGGTGCCAATCACCACTTCCTGAGCTTTGACTCCATTTCACACACTGTGGTTATCCCTTTAGTAATATTATCTTCTTCACTTCTCATTGACCCTGGGAAGTATGTTATTATTCCTATTGCAGGTGAGAAAGCTGGGGCCCATAGTGAATAAGAAATTTGCCCATGAAGGGAGGGGTCCAGCCAGGACCCGACTCCTGCCTGCTTAATTAAAAGTCCTAGGCATCATTAAAATGGACGTAGGCAATGAGAAAAACTCCAATGCTTGAAACTGGCTGGAACAAAACACAAATATGCAACTCCTTATTTCCAACACCCAGTCAAAACCATGATGCTGGATCCTGGCAAACAAACAGAGACTGAAAACAAGACCCTTTTCAGAGCAGTTTCTGTTCTGGGGCCAATTCTAAATACCATATAACCAGACTTAGTCTCTGTATTTGTGGAACTTTCTCAGGCATAACAGGAATGAAAACATATCCATTGTAAGGGGAAATGGAGATGAAGTGTGGAAGAAACACTTAGCATGCAGTGCTGGTGTGGGGATGGGAAGATGGGAGGGGGGTGCTGGGTTCCTCCTTTTCTGTTTTAGGAAGGGTGGAACCCACTCATCTGATTTGGCCATTTCCCTGGGCTCCTTCCAGGGGTGTCCAATGTTTTGGCATCTCTGGGCCACACTAGAAGAAAAAGAGTTGTCTTGGGCCACACATTAAATACATTGTGACGTGTAATCACAAAAAAATCTCATAATGTTTTAAGTAAATTTATGATTTTGTGTTGAGCCGCATTCGTAGCCATCCTGGGATGCATGAGGCCTATGGGTCACAGGTTGGACATTCCTGGTTCTTAATCCATCTCTTTCTACATCTGTCTTCTTTCCTCATTGCTCTTTTCCTCTTGACCACCATCCACTGAACTGGAAGGTGACACAGATGGGAAGGTACCCAGAAGAGAGAGAGTAAAGTGTACAAGATCAAGTTATGGTGTATCTCAGTTCCCTTGCTCCTCCCAGTGAAAGTCTTTACTCATCAAATAACAAGGCAATGGGAGGAACATCCCTATATCCTGACCTAACTAAGTATATGACCTTGGGCCTCTGTTTGTGTAACTAGAAAAATGGGAGGAAACAGAACTATTTCTCAAGTTCTTTCTCATTTTTAAACCCTAAAATTTCTATAGCTGGTAAGAGCATTACAAAGTAAGGGTATTACAAAACAATAATAATAATAATAGTATTACAAAATAATCAACCTACTCTCTGATGAAGTGACTCTTAAGACCCAAAGACTCTTCACTGTCCTCCTCCAAGAGAATTTCTAATTGGTTACTTGTTTATTGATCATTGTAAAATCATGTGAGATAATCTAGGACTTCCAAAGTAGAGATTTTTCGCTCAATAGCTCACTTAATCAAATGAATCCAATAATTGCCCAACTTTTGCTTTGAATGCAGGGACACACCTAAAGATGAGGTTATTTTCTAATCTGAGTTTCCAAGCAACAAATGTGAATAATCTTTTCCATTCAGTGTGCTTTAGCTGAACGTTATTTCCACACTAATGTCGATTTTGTCAGACTTCTCAAGGCAATGAGACACTTAAGAGACAAATAAGAATAAAGTTTAAATACTAGACATTTATTTTCTTTTCAATCCATCTTCAAGGTGAACACCTTCAGTTCTTTATGGGAAGGACAGGTCTTCTCATTTTACGAGCTTATCACCAGTCCTGGGGCAAAGTTACAATCTGTTAACAAAGAACTATTGTAATCAAAGGAATCTAACAGAAAGGTTTCTATTGCTGCTTGCCTGGGAAAGAAAGTTTTTCTTTCCCTAACTAGTTATTAAAGTACTTATGTTTAAATCAGGGATATTTCAGTGACATCAGAATACAGACCAAACCTAAGCCTTTGTGAAAACTTAAATTACTACTGGAAAATATTCTCTTAACTTTGAATTTTTTTGAGTTTTCTATGTTCTTATATACCTTGCAACATTCTCCTAGTAGCTTGTCTCAATTCTGTTAGCCAATGGAGCTTTTTTTTTTTTTAAAGAAGGAACACAGGAACAATGATATTCTTTGAACTTAGTTGAAGGTAGCTATTTAGAATTTGCTAAATTAGATAGACTGGGCATTTCAGTTCTGTTTGCACGCGCATCTGATAAGTCTTTGATGTATATCTCTATTGGCTTGTGGTAATAGCAAAAATTAAAGGCAGGTGGGGAAAGCAAGCTGAGTGCCTAAGAGGCAAATCTAGAACATGTCGTAACATTGTTATTATTGGCTGGGGTCAGGGCTCTGCATCTTTCCCCTGCGTCAGGAGTCGGGGTTTGTTTGGCTACACAGAGGGAGGCCCTTATTGGATTCATATTCAGCTGACCGTGGGAGAGAAAACAGCTGGAGCGGCTACCAGGCAGGAAAAGAGTGTATCCTGGTGGCTGGGAAAGAACGTGGCAGAGGGAGGCGTGGCTCACCGCTTTGGAAGGTGATGACTTTCTGGTTTATCTGCACATTTTGACATCTACCTTTAGTAAAAATCATCATTACTGGGGTTTAACATCCCACTTTAGAAATTGGAATAATTGTTTTCCTACTATTAGGGAGAGCCAGAAAGTCAGACTCGAAGACTAGAAGGTGACCTTAGGAGTTCAAAATGTGGTAAAGATCAGAGATTTATACAAAAAAGGCAACCTTTGCCCTGCTTTGGGGTTTGTTCCCTTCCTCCTCCTTCCTTCCTAGAACCAAGTAGTTGAGGGGGGAAAGAAAAGAAAAGGGATGCAGAGAAAGGGAGAGGGCGATGAATTTGGACGGCCAGCTCTCTTCCTCCTCTTGGTCACCAGGAGGCATCAGCCTCAGGACTGGTGAACTTGAACTTTCTGTTCTCTGTATGTGAAAATCCCCCTCATTTTTTTCTGTAGGTTTATCCATAGTTCCTAGTCAGCAGACTTTACCACTCTAACAAAACATTGTAAAAACAAGCAGGCTCAAGTCATGCTCTGAGTCTTGGACACACCCTGGGAGAAAGGTTTAACTTCTCTGTCAGAGTCAAGGGACAGTCCTCTTGCAGACAGGAAAAGGATAAAGGGAATTTGCTCACTGACCACACGCCTGAACTATTTGTGCGTAAAGTGGTAGGCATCTGGAGGGGGAAAAAAGTATGTGTCAGAACCCAGAGCAATGTGCTGACAAAGCCCTGCTCGCTTTCTGGAAGCAACTACCCCTTGTTTGCTGAGTCATTTCCACAACATAATTTCTAGGAGGCATTGGACAACACCCCAGTGCTGGAGACTTGTAGATGGCGCACTTGTCTAGGAGCTCCATGATGTCACCAACTACCATCTGTGCCCAGAAACTTGACATTGAGTGATCTCTGTCGTGTGAATGCCAAGCTGAGACCCACAGTGTGAAATCCTGGGGAGAGCACGGCTCTCTCCTGCTTTGGACTTCATTCCCACATTTTACCAGACTTTTGCTGCCGTCAGCACACTGAGGAATCATAGAAGTTTGTACGGGACAGGATGAGATGCACACGTGTATGTATGTCCCTTATTAGAAGGTACTCTACCCTTTTCCCTGGTCATATGCAACCCTTGGGGTCCAAGCTCCATTTTCACAGCACCTCCCACATCCTGCTCTTTTGGCTCATTTTCTTTTGTTTTCTCCCAACTCCTACCATACCAGTAACAGCTAACCTTCATGGAATGCTTACCTCGAACCGGGCCTTATGTGGGTTAACTCAATTAACTCAATTATGTGGGTTAACACAATTAATCACAATTAATTGTGATCCCCTTTTTAATGATAAGGACATTGAGACCAGAGGGTTAGCAGCTTGCCAGAGATCACAAAACTAAAGAAAGGATGTGAAGGTGAATTTGAACTACCCCAACTTACACCCACAAACCATTACATTCTCTTTCCCCATTGTTGAAATATTGATCACATCAGGGTTGCCCTTAATATTTATTTGAAGCCTGTGTAAAAATAAAGAGGGAGTAGGGCGGGGTGGAGGGGTTGCCGAGCAGATGGCACATGTAGGTTTCAGTTTACACCACAAAACCAAGGATAGCCCTGACTACAAACTCTGAGAACATTCACTAACAGAGAAGTTGCTACATGCATCACATACCTCCCCGTAGGGCAGGACTTCTGGATGGGTAGTCTGCAGACCAACAGCATCAGAATCACCAAGAAAGCGTGTTAAAGTTCCTTGCTCTTGGACCCTACCCCACACCTGCTCAATCACGTTGTTGAGATGGAGGCCCAAGAACCTACATTTTCAGTCATCTCCCCAGGTGATTTGTATGTTTTGAGAACCACTAACATTTGAGAACTACGCACTTGGAGAACCACAAAACTCCTCTCCTATAATCTAGGCAACATCTGTCAGCACTAACTTTAGGGGAGGTTAGGGGGAAATTGGAGAGAAATTTTTCCCTGCTGGTCCAATGAAGCACAGGTTCAGTGGCAATTATCATATTTGAAATAAGATTCATCTGTACCCTGACAAAACATTCTTAGGAAAGGGAATAAAAAACACCGTCCCCCCCTCAAAAAAAATGAAAGTTGGGGTAACTCAGTTGGTAACTCTAAGACTACTTTGATTATTTTTGTTTTTGTGTGTTTTGTTTTGTCTGTTCATTTTGTTTTGGGGTCTTCCCCTTGAAAGACCCTGATGTTTCAGCCTGCGGGGCCCACGTTCCTTAAAATGTTCTTGCCCTGCAATTTCTTGTCTGGGGCTGGAGGGTTTTCCCAGGGAGCTGCCCACGAGCCCTCAGCACCCAGTGGAGACAGGCTGGTGCCATGATCTCTGGTGATGAACCAGGTATAATCAGTCCCCTGGGGAAGGACTATATTTTCAAAATATTATGGAAATAATAGAATTTCAGATCTGGAAAAAATTTTAAGATTATCCAGGGGAGACCTCAACTGGTATAGTCTAGAGACAGGAGGAGACCTGCCAGCACTAAGAACCCCGACTGGGGCTTCCCCCTCCCAGTCCAGGTTCAGGAAAGGCCCCACCAGTGTTTCCTGAGGGTCATCTATGTGTAATAGTCCTTTACAACAGTATTTCCTTTTTGCCTCACCTTTTTATCTGTGCTATTATTTCTCTTTAAGTCAACTCATGTTTTTACTCAAATTTATTCAAGAAACAAATATGAGTCAGTATTGTAAGTGAAAGATCAATGTTGATTGCTAGAAAAAGATCTCAAACCTCTCTGTCTAAATTCCTTGAAACTTAGGGACCCTGTAGTTTTAGATAAGGACACACTGCAAAATCATCCACTGCCTGCGCTCTAAGCCTGGGTCCTAAGCCTGGGCCTGTACTCTCTTTGTCAAAAAAGGAGACTGGCAAGTGTCAGAGAGCTGTTAGAGCTATACTGCTGGTCAGCTGAGATGTGCCTAGATTCATCTGAAGATTAAAAGGAGAATTGAAAAGGGGAGTATAATGTAAAATGTAATCTAAAAATCCACCCTATCTGCTGTTGTCTCCTGCCTACCGCTGGCGCTCATTCTTCAGTTAAGGATTCCCACACTTTGGTTAAAGATGCCTACACTTTGGTTCAGGGTGCCTACACTTTGGTTAAAGATGCCTACACTTTGCTTCAGGGTGCCTACCCTTTGGTTCAGGGTGCCTACACTTTGGTTAAAGATGCCTACACTTTGGTTCAGGGTGCCTACACTTTGGTTAAAGGTGCCTACACTTTGGTTCAGGGTGCCTACACTTTGGTTCAGGGTGCCTACACTTTGGTTAAAGATGCCTACACTTTGGTTCAGGGTGACTACACTTTGGTTAAAGGTGCCTACACTTTGGTTCAGGGTGCCTACACTTTGGTTAAAGGTGCCTACACTTTGGTTCAGGGTGCCTACACTTTGGTTAAAGGTGCCTACACTTTGGTTCAGGGTGCCTACACTTTGGTTAAAGGTGCCTACACTTTTGGTTCAGGGTGCCTACACTTTGGTTAAAGGTGCCTACACTTTGGTTCAGGGTGCCTACACTTTGGTTAAAGGTGCCTACACTTTGGTTCAGGGTGCCTACACTTTGGTTAAAGATGCCTACACTTTGGTTCAGGGTGCCTACACTTTGGTTAAAGGTGCCTACACTTTGGTTCAGGGTGCCTACACTTTGGTTAAAGATGCCTACACTTTGGTTCAGGGTGCCTACACTTTGGTTAAAGGTGCCTACACTTTCATCAAGGGTGCTTACACTTTGGATTAAGACCATGCTCCGGTGCCCTGCTGCCCCAGGCCATGTCATCACGTCTCCCCCTGGCTGTTTCCATTTGTGCTATGAAGAAAGACACTAGACCCTGTCACACAATGGCACTGACAATAGTCACTTCTTTCCAGCCAAAAGTATGAATAAAGAGGCAACTTACTCTTTTCCTTTCTTTCCCTGATGGTGACTATCATGCTCCAAGGCAATTTGACATACGCAGGCAAGAGGTTTTAAATTATTCCTCTGCTCATACATCTTACATGTCTCTTGCTACCTATAAAACAAAGTACAAATTCCTTAGTCCAGCATTTAAGGCCCTCTTCCACCTGATCCCAACATGCTTTTCACAGAATCAAAGTCCCTCAGAGTTAGGAAGGATTTAGAGTTCTCTCGTTGCAATGGGAGTCTCTAGCCAGCCCTTCATTACGTCAGAATCCACCATAGATTACGGCTCACTTCGCTGCCCATTACAATCACCTGGGGTGCTTTGAAAACTCCCAAAGCCTGTCTGTACCCAAGACTGACTGAATCAGAATCTCTAGGGGTGGGAACTAGTTTTAAAAGCTCCCTAGTGATTCTAATGCAGAGCCAAGAAAACCACAACTCTTGGGCTACACATCACACCTATGGAAACATGATTTCCAGGATTGGGATACAGGAATCTGTATTCTAAATAAACACTCAGGAGACTGTAATGTGAAGCCAGGACTAGTCTAACTTTAATCGTCAATAAATTAAGAGACAGAAGTCCTAAGTGTCTAGATTACAGAGCCTACATCAAAAACTAGTTCATGGCAGAACTGAAAACAGGCTCCATATGTCCAGATGCCCAATCCACCACTCTTCCCATGATGCTCTGCTGCTTTCTAAACTTTTTCTAACCTCATTCCAACTTTTATAGATACCATTTTCTCCAGCCGGGCCCGTCTGTCTACTGACCCCCAAATAGTCTGGCTTTTGTCATGTTGGTGCTGCTGCCCCCACCTGGACTAGTCATGCCATTCGTTCCAGCTGAAGCCCTGGCTTGGCTCTCCATAAGGCCGTTCTCCCTTCCTCCATGCACATTCCTAGCTGCCACTCCAGCGCACTTCACCTCTCCTGCTCCTCACCCCTGTAGCACTTACGGTCACGGTTTAACATTGAGTTATTCTGTAATAACACAGGAGAGAAACTCCCAGAGGGCAGAGACCATGGCTTATACTCTTCTCATACCCGCCCAGAGCTCTCTCAGTGAGCACTCAGCAAAGTTCTCCGATGCCCAGGCAGCCAGGCTCGTGGATCATTCAAGTACACCTTGTTCAAAACATCTTTTGGGCCCCTTTCAAAATTCTGTTTCAAGGGAGGGAAAAAAAAGACTTTCCATGTTTCTCTTTTTTTTTCTTCTTCATTTTTTCAATGGCTTTGAGGTTTATGTCTCTTGTAATCAAGTGGCAGTGAACTTGATGCCTGGAATACTTAACTTTTTGAGAAACCAGAATGACATATGCATAGATATTATGCATGTCTTCTTTTCTGTGCTGTCTTCCAGCAAATGTCAATGGCTTTTCAGAACAACAGATGATCCTACAATTTAGCAGCACTTGCATCGGTACTGTCAGAAAACTCAGTCTTAGAAATAGAGAAAATCCCCCTAATAAAGGGGCAATAAATAAAGGGAAATACAAACATAGCAGTTCTCATCATTTGCCTCTTTAGCACTTGGCTCAATGAACAACTTTAAACCAAAAAAACACCACCCTGGTTGGTGTGGCTCAGTGGATTGAGTACCAACCTGAGAGTTGAAACATTCCTGGTTCAGTTCCCAGTCAGGGCACTTGCCTGGGTTACAGGCCAGGTCCCCAGTTGGAGACATGTGAGAGGCAACCAGTCAGTGTTTCTCTCCCTTTCTTTCTCCCTTCCTTCCCCTCTCTCTAAAAATAAATAAATAAAATCTTAAAAGAAAAAAAAACATTTTTAAACTTGGAGTTTAGCTTTAAGATTTTTCATTAAGAAAATTCTCAGTTTCTAATGGGTTTTACTAGAGTTTTACTAAGTTGTATGGATATTTTTAGTGCAAACAAGTGACCAAGGTATAAATTACTTTGTTAGTGATTAACTCTGGTAGAAATGTAAAATGGCACAGTTGCTTTGGAAAATAGTCTAGTGGTTCCTCAAAACATTAACCAGAGAGTTACCATATGACCCAGCAAATCCTCTCCTAGGTATAGACCCAGAAGAAATGAAAACATATACTCACACAAAAACTTTAACATAAGCATTCACAGCAGCATTATTCATAACAGCTAAAAAGTAGAAACAATCCAAATGTTCACCAACTGATGAATTGATAAATAAAATGTGGTATATCCATACAACTGGACATTATTCAGCCATAAAAACAAATGAAGTCATGATACACACTACAACATAGATGAACCTTGAATACGCTATGCTAAGTGAAAGAAGCCAATCACAAAAGACTACAGAGGCAAACCCTCGGAGACTGAACATTGATTAGTTGTGGCCTAGGGCAAAGGGACGACAGGAGCCGGAGAGAAACAGAAAGTGACCGCTAACGAATACAGGGTTTCCTTTTCAAGAGATGAAAATGTTCTAAAATTGATTGTAGTGATAGTTGCACATCTGAATAAACTAAAAATCATTGAATTGTACACTTTAAATGGGTAAATTATAAGGTATGTGAGTTGTATCTTAATAAAGCTGTTACATAAAAATAGTTTTTAAAAAAGATATTGAGAGTTCTAGTCTGTCTGCCTTTTACTAGATGTAATCTTGAGCAACTTGTTTAAGTCCTTAAGCCTCATTTTTCTCATTTGTAAAATGGGCCAGAATTATTATAAGGATTAAATAAAATAATCCATATGGAGGGTTTACATTTATAGTAAATCCTCAACATGTGACTGTGTTTACCATCATTTCTGAATTCCCAGAGGAAAAGTGTAAATCTGGGAGCCTCCTGCCCAAACCCAAATGAATTGTATGTAAGCAGCAGAAATCACAACAGAAAAGTGACTCAGAAATAAGAGAAAATCTTCTCTACAATTGTCCTTTCCCTTTGCACTTCAGCTAGACCTCACTCTCTCCTTGCCTCCAACCCCCAACTCCAGTGTGAAAAAGGACTTTAAAGATATTTTCCCTTCTCTGCACAGTTCCCACACTGGAAACTGCCATTCCATCTGCTGCAGAGACATTCCAGAACTTCTGGAGTCTTAGAAGAACTAACCAAGAGAAGAGAAGTGTATTTCATTAAGGCAATGGGTGGAAGGCAAATGGAAGAATGCTTACCTGCTGGGCACACCTCACACATCTTCACGGGCTCAGAAAAATTCCATTCTGAAGGGCACCAAAGCTATTACTATCTGGAGCAGCCAGCCAGGGAGAAATTATGCTCTGGGTTTCGGCTCAGCCAGCTTTCATTACGCTGAGAAATATCACCATATAATTCAACCCAGCTCAATTCTCACCTCCTCTCTCAAGGCATTCTGACCATCCAGTCCCCAGAAATTACTCCCACCATTGAATTCCTGTAGGATTATTGCGATAATATATGAAATCACCTAGAACTGAGGCCAGCACATTAGTGACTGCTCAAAAACCATCACCCGGCCATCCTGTAACACTTATTATTGGCACTGGTCCTTTGGCTCCCAACGAACACCACCCTGTGTTGTCATTTA
The DNA here is from genome assembly GCF_021234165.1 of Pteronotus mesoamericanus. NCBI lineage: Eukaryota > Metazoa > Chordata > Mammalia > Chiroptera > Mormoopidae > Pteronotus > Pteronotus mesoamericanus. Next base: position 7,608,878 of record NW_026555277.1, read on the forward strand.
TCTTTCTATATAACCATGCTCCATCTCCCTAACCCATTTGTAAGCCCAGGGAGGACAGGGACCCTAAAATATACTTTCTCATTTCTTGGCATCATGAGTTCCTCTGTGATAAGGTACTCAATAAACATTTGTTTATGGTGATAGTCTCTATCCCCTCTCTTTTTGCAGAATTATGTTTGTGACTATGTAGGGGAAAGTAGTACTGTAAATATCATTCAATGTAAAGGCCTGTTTTGCCATTGAGACTTCTAATCAAAACTGCATGAATAAGTGAGAGGATTAAATATTAAAACAGCAGGAGTAAAACAAAGTTGTGCTTCATAAAGGGCCAAATCTATTCAAGGAAAGTTTATAGCCAACCTAGTTGACCCAGTCCTCCCCCCAACCTCCATCCAGTTGCCATTCTGAATCCAGGGCTGATTCTCCAAGGAGTCAGAGTAGGAAGCATCGCAGAGGTATGGCGAGAGATAGCTTAGGAGGTCTGAAAGAAAGGAGTTTGCATCCAAGTCCTACCTCATGCTCGCTGGACATGTTACAGAACAACCCTGAGCCTCAATTCACTTACCTGGCACCTGTAGGATAATAAAAACTGTGTCTTAGTATCATTGTGAAATGAAAGGCACAATAAATGCCAGTTATAATTACCATCATGCTTTAATCAGGAATCATTTCAAGCTGCCAGGATTCTCAGTCACCTACTAGGTGAGTTATTTAGGATAAGTTGTAGTTTCCTTACCCACAAAATGGGAATAGCAATTTCTACCATTTCATGCCTGTGACAAAGTCCACTAGCTATTCATCAAACATTCCATTTCCTCTTCTTCCTGGGTCTTCAGCTAGGCTACTTTTGCGGGCCATTCTTGAAGTCAAGGATGTCCACAAAACTCAGTTTTAGCCAAAGAAATGGGTAGAAAATAATAATAGCTTCTAAGCCAGAATCATGAAAACCTCCCACACCCATTTCTTCGTGCCCTCCTCCCTCCCTCCCTCTGGCTGTTGACATATGCAACCTGGAAAGGCACAGGCTGTAGAAGGCAGAGCTGCCACCAGCCTGGGTCCGTGAATCTGTGTGGAGCAGGGTCCCATCCCTTCCATTCACGCTAAGTCTTGATACCATTGTCCTGGAACCAAGCTGGGCTGTTTTTGTAAAGGAAAAATAATCTACTGTGTTACATTTGGGAGTTTATTTGTTATAGTTGTTTAGCGCTAATCCTGACTGATACTTGTCCATATATTAAGACAATCTCCTACTTAACAATGGCTGACTTACGATTTTTTGACTTTATGAAGATGTGAAAGTATACACTATTCAGTGAAAACTATATGGGAATTTTGAATTTTGTTATTTTCCTGGGCTAGTAATAGGCAATATGATATCCCCTTGTGATTCTTGGGAGTGGTAGCGAGATCATTTTGCCCAACTACAGGCTAATGTAATCATTGTGTTCTCAACTTATGATAGGTTTACTGGGATGTAACCCCATCGTAAGTCAAGGAGCATCTGTATATGCTTTTGATAAAGATTAAATAATATATATACAGGGTCCCGCAGAAGTACGGCCTGCTTGAGTGTGGCTGGTAGGGTGATAACATGGGTATAATAATTTATAGTTTTAATTTAAACATGTCACGTAAATGTCATATAGTGTGCTTGAGTGTGATAAAGTTATATTACAGAATTACATGCTTATGATTTTGTAATACAATATTTTGTAATAAAAAAAAGGGGTATTATTTATGCCAGACCCTGGATCTAAAAGTCCTGAGTCATAATAGCTCAATAATGGTTCATTCCTTTCCATTCATGGGTTTGCTACATACCTGGAAAAAATAATTAAATGTACAGATTGGAGCTAACTCCTTAAGTTTATCAGGCAGAATTCTGGGGAGAGATCTGACCATTCACATCTTTAAGTCACTCTGATCTGGGATATGATTCTTGCTTTGAAAACTAACTTGAAGCTGAAAGAGGTAAAGGTCCTGGACAGACACACCCACCCCACTCAGTGGACAGCAAACCCTGCCAAGTTTCCCAAGCAGGTCAAACATCCCTGTAGTTTACCAGCAGCTCCACAATCACATAAATGCATCTTTTTTTATTTTCTTACTGGGACCAACTTTGGACTATTTCTTTTTTTTAAGTTTCTCTTACAATGGAAATATTTATTCCTAACTTATATAAAATGCCATAGAGTTCAACAACCATACAGACAAAATTTTACAACTACCACTTCTACTTAGAAGCTTCTTATCAAAGTCTGGGTGCAGATTTTTTAAAAATATAACGCTGATTAAGGTCTGCCAGCCAACCTCCGTTCCCTAGCCATGTTCATCCTACACCCAACGAGGGACCCTGGGGAAACCGGTGATGGGAAGCTCAGGGAGAGTGGCTGGAGGAGGGAAGTGGGAAGTGTGAGCTCAGGATGGAAGGATGGGTTCATAGAGACAGATGGAGAGAAGCCGGGACTAAGGGCAGCATCGTGAACACAGAACATGACGGGTAAAGCAGCGAATTATGGTCACTTATTCCAGGCAGAAATGATGAAACCAATTTATGGGAAAATAATTTTAAATTGACTGAGCTGACATTTCTAGGAAGTGGAGGGCTAGGGCCCAGGGTTCATTTGGGACACAGCTGAGAAGTGCTTCCCCATTGTGTCTCCTGCTCTGGGCGTACCAGGCCTCCATGGCCCGTGGCAGGAAGTGGTCGGAGGAGCAGGTGAACACCCTGAATGTCCCGGGCCAGAGTGGCATCTAGGCATGTGGGCACACCAGGCAGCCCAAGAGCTCTGGAGCCACTTCAGACTGATATTCTGGAGAGGTAGAAGAGGTATTGGAAAGACAAGTTTTATTTCCTAAGTTCCATTTGGGGTGCTAAATGCTTCTCTAGTTAACAGTAATAACCTGAATTAACTGGAATGCTATTTCCAGCTTTTCCAGTGATGGTGTAGCACCCTGAGCTATCACACAGCAGGCCTGCCTCTTAATTGGGCTCTTCTGAGTGACATCTTCTTTTGAGGTAATGCCAGGAAGCAAAATGGCAAACCCCCTCATTTTAATCCATCCCTCCTCTCTCCCACCTGGAACCACATCCCCCGTTTCTAATGACTCACTCGGGAAAGGGGGAATGATAAGGGAGAAAGAAAAAAAAATCTGCATGATTGAGCAAAAAATATTTCCAACAGAGGTGTCTATTAAATTAATATACAATCTCATGAGAACATGAAAGCCATTCAATTATTGAACTGAGAAAATGACAAGAAAGTGTTTTACTGATGAGGCAACCTGACTCTAGGAGCTTTCTTCAGTGTGTCTGTTGTTTTTATTCTATTTCTATTCTTCAGCCTTCCTGTTGGACATTTTTTTTTCTCGGATATCATGTAGGTGCACAAGTGTGCATGTGTATGTTTGAATTGTAGTTGGCAAAACTGGTCCTCAACTAAGATATTTCAAAATTCCATTTCCCTGAACTGTACAAACCATGAATTCTTATGTTAGGGTTTCCATTTCAAGGCTAAATTACATCAAGAGAATGAAAAAAAGGATATATTTTTCCCAGTATTTACATCTGATCAGGAGTTCTCAAATTATACAAAATCACTGTAGGGAAAGAAAAGCATTTTTGTGACAAAACACAAAGACCCAGAAGGGAGAGGGAAAACAACTTTAATTTAGAAAACTCACAATCATTCTATGCAGTTCTTCAGTACTGAAAAACTAAATGGGACTAAAAATATACATATAATTAATAAAATTTAATTCTTTACCCTTCCTCTCCCTCAAAAAATAAATTACCTGACCTTCCAAACATGTCTGCGTCTGACTTCGTTAAGGGTCGCTTTTGTATGTTCTTTCCGTGGGAGACTGATGGTTTAGTCCAAGCTGCCACTCAAAGCCTCCAGGTTAAAAGGTCTCCATTTATTTATCTTGGGTGCTCATATTAACCTGTTAAATGGTTGACTAGCAGTCAATGACTGAGAAAAACAGACATCTGAGAAGTAAAACATTTGGTACTTTGAAAAATTACAGAAGTTCTTTGGTGGAGTTTGTTATTCACTAATTATTGACTAAGCATAAGAAGTTGTATATTTTCCTAGCTTTGAAAATAATAAATCATTCGAAGCTCCACATGTTGTTCTCAATAGTTGGTAGAAATTGCCGTGCAGACCTATCAAAAACAGAGGCTGCAAGGAGATTTTATTTTCCAACGGCTGACATGCGTGAGATGTGAAACCCCACCATGTCACCCATCCTTCCTCCAAACACACACACAGGTAAGAGGAAAGCCCACATTGGCCTTGATGGGGGTCCGTCATGGTGACTCCACGTGTGAGGGGAGGGCTTTCTACACTTTAAGGAGGCCAGAATCCCCCCCTTGGAAAGCAAATTCGCCAGCTGCCTTCCCAGCGTGGGTTACCGTCCCCGTTTCCTCACGTCTGTCAGTAACGCCACTGGTGTCTCCAGCAAGAAATCAGTCATCGTCTGCCCCTCTCTGGCCTTCAGCCCCTACAGGCAGTCTGTGACAGAGGCCTGTCATCTCCACTCAGGGCCTCGCGATTCGCCCCTCTCTTCCACAGAGCAAAGTTTCTAAAGTCTCAACACGTAGAAGGTGATGCTGTTGTTAGAGTATCTTGCCCAGGCTCTCCACCCCAGCCCCCGCCTTCACTCCCTCCCAGCACATTTCTGGTGGGCCCTTGAGGGCACAGGCCATTTCAACAGGATGTGCTCTTGGGAATGACGGGGAGGAAGCAGGTCCCTGCCAACACCTTGATTTCGGACTTCTAGCCTCCAGAACTGTGAGGGAATAAACTTCTGTTGTTTTAAGCCACCCAGTTTGTGGTACTTTGCTGCAGCACCTACACACATACACACACATGCATACATACACACACACATACACAAAACCCTGATATAAGGGCAGAGGGAATTATCCAGATTATTAAAAGCTTATCTAAAATATGTGAGGCCACAATTATCTTAAAGACCTAAATCATTTCCATATTTACCTTTACTTGGGATATGTATAGGGATATGAAATAGCCCCCGTGCAATTAATGATAATGATGATCCTTATTTTTATAATTATAGCCACCATTTATTAGGTGCCAAGTTCTGGTTACTTCCATAGGTTATGTCATTCCGTTTTCTGTCAGGCAGGTATCATTACCAACCCCCCCTGTTTTGAGGACCTTAGCTCTTAACAAAGGTGACCTGAAAATAAATTCAGTTTATTCCTCTAGACATTTATACAGCCCTGCCCACGGGAAGCATCTAACCTATACGAATTCCCCTTTTCCATCCATTGATGACTGGGGGCTCCAGTATGTCTCTTGACTGGCATTTTTCCGATGAAGTTTCTTTTCTTGTCTTTGAAACACAAAACCCTCCTTCAAGGACAGTCCAGCCCAGCCCAGGATCACATGCTATTTGGGGTCTTCACTCCTAATAGAATACCCGTGCTCAGCATCAGCCAATCGCCTTCTGTTCTCGGACCCCTCTGCCAAAACTCAGTCAGAGGAGACATCTGATGAAGAAAACCCACACCATCCTTGTTTGCTCCCTGGCCATCCCTGCAAGTGGCACTGTTGTGACAGGAAATTTCAAACAGATGCCCCTCGACCCTCAGTGCCCCTAAAGTGACTGACCATAAGGTCAGCACGTGGCCTCTTCATTCGGGCAGAGCCTGAACCAGAGCCCAGGCTTTTTAATTGGTGGTGTCGTCTGTTGCAGCTGCAAACGATTAGGGACAAATTCTTTTCAAAGAAAGCTTTCTTTCGCTGATGCTGTTGTTGCTCTTATTATGCCTGGAGACATGCAGAGGGGGGAAATGCAAGCTTATTAAAAGTGTCAGGTAAGCAGACGAAGTATGTTTTACCATGAAATGACAATAGATTGCATTTATATCTAGGAAGAGTAAGACATCCAGGGAACCTCCAGGAGGAAGCCGAGGTAGAAATCTATGCTAATCACAAACATGATCTTTAATGCCAGACTCCACACTGAGTTTCTTCCCCACTTTCCCCTCCCAAATTTTCCTAAAAGAACCACCAGGAAGATAGCATCACATTTTTTTTTCCACTGCAGCGTCCCTTTGGGCGAGGGAGGCACCTTGGTGTGGAACAAGACAAACTTGTAATGAACTGAGAGCGTGGTTTACAACAAATTCACGAGAACTGGTACAACTAAGTAAGTCTGCTACCTTAATTTATGTTGAGAGATGAAACATTCAGCCCTGCCATGCCAGAACTTTCTTCAAAAAATCTTGGCACTTCTTTATGGAGAAGGATGATGCCTTCAGGGTCAGCTTCTGAACCAGCTACGTAAAAAGAAACAAACGGTGCTTCATGCTCAGCCACAATTTGGAGGGCCAAAAATAGCTCTGGCACTTGGTCATTCATTGTGCTCACGAGGCCAGTGGTTCTCTCAACCAGGTGCAATTTTGTCCCTGGGGAAACTTAGCCAATGTCTGAAGACATATTTGATTGTCACATCTGGGATGGGGGGAAGTTCTTTGGCATCTTGTGGGTAGACAGCGATGCTAAAAAGGACCTTACTGTGCACATGGCAGATGCCCATAACAAAGAAATTTGCCACCAAAAGTGTCAATAATAGTGCCATGATTGAGAAACCCTGCATCTATTCAAGTTCCAAGCGACTTCAGGAGGCCAAATCCTCCCTTGGAAAATTGAGGTGTTATTAGGAAGACCATCTTGAGCCTTTTGATAGTAATTGCAACAGTTAACAGCATTTTGAACAAATGTAACATCATCAGAAAGAGATGAGGATTCCCCAAAGGAGAATTTGGAAGAGAAACCACCCATTTCATCTCTCTGTTCACTGCCTTGGTTCCCAGAAAAGTCTCATGTGCTCAGAGATGTCCTCCCGAGATGCTTCAATTACACTGTCTCCTAGGAAGGAGGTTTTTCATCTTCCTTTCTCTTTGAAGCTCCTAAGTCTTTCCTGAAAATGAAATTGTAGTGCTGTGAAATTCAATATTTTTAAAAATTGGAGTTGTACTCTGCTTGCAGAAAGGGTAGGAGAGAGGGCTAGAATCTTCCTTGTGCCAGGCCAGCCTTAGCTGTCACCACCTAGGACTCTGCAAGTGTCACCCTGAAACCCACGGTCCAGGAGCAGAGCTGTGAAAGGAGAACTCCATGGGCCAGGAGCCCTCTCCTGCTCATACGCCAGTCTCCTTCATCACAGTGCAGTCCGACCCTCTGACCCCAGAATAGATGCTTTTGGAAATGTTTCTGTTATGTCCGTTAATTCTCTAGGTTCTGAGGAACAACAGCATTGACTGTCCTTCCTTGATGAATTGTAACTAATTAGAAAATCATTTATGTGAATAATACATAAGTCTATAAGCAGTGGAAGTAACCACAAAGTAGGTGATTTTATTTTTAAAAATCTATCATGTGGGCATGCTGCAGGCGCTTCTCTGCCCACCTGACACCCAGCTTTGGGGTGCTGAAAATAATGCCATGCCTGCAAAGCGAACGTTAGAAAGTTTTATTCTAATTTGTCAGTTGGAGTCTAGGAAATATGATAGTATAAGGCCAAGAGTGCATTCTACACTCCTAATTGTAAGGGATGCTTATCTTTCTTCCAAATAGTCCAAAGCTGCATCTGCTGAAACGATGTATCTAAAATTGTAAAATTATTTAGGTTTAAATTCTAAAACATCAGTAAAGAAAATAATTCTTGAATAGTACAAGAGGCCATAAGAACCAGCTACCACCCAGCTGGATATTTCTCAAAAACGCTATTTTTTTCCACTGGAGACAAAACGTTCTGATCTCTAAATGCCCCTCATCTTCCCACCTTTTTTAGTCTCTTCCCATGTTGTACCAGGGCTAGGTCTGTATAACCAACAGTATATGGCCAAGTACCATTTGTCACTTCTGAGGGAGCTAGCTGCCATGATGTGAGCAGTCTTATGGAGAGTTCCGCTTGGCAAGGGGCTGAGGAAGGTCTCCAGCCAACAATCAGTGAGAAAATGAAGACCTCCATCAAAGGGCATCCAACCTGCAGGCCACTGGCCGATGCGGCCCAGGATGGCTGTCAATGTGGCCCAACAGAAAATCGTAAATGTACTTAAAACATTATGAGATTTTTTTTTTCTTGAGGTTTTTGTGTGTGTGTATGAGTACATGTCACAGTGTATTTAATGTGTGGCCCAAGACAACTCTTCTTCTTCCAGGGTGACACAGAAACACCAAAATGTTGGACACCTCTGGTTAAGGGTATGCAAAGAGCTGCCGACTCCTGCCTGAGGAAGCTTGAAAAGGATCGTTCAGCTGAGACTATGTCCCCAGCCAATAGCTTGACCGCTTATGAGACACCCTGAGCGAAAACCATAAGCAAAGGCACTTCCGAATTCATGACCCTTAGAAGCTGTGTGAGATAATAAATGCTTGGTATTTTAAACTGCTAACTTTTGGGTTAATTTACTACATAGCAATAAATTGCCTTAACCATATCCTCAGATCCAAGAGGAACCAATTACAAAGAATGGGAGTCATAAGACATCTAAAGGTGAGGTCAAAGGAATGAAAAAGATTGTGGAGCTCCAACTCTGAGCACAGACCACAGGGCAAAAGGCTAGCCTGGTGATGAGATTCCAGTTGTCACCACAGAACCGGATGGAGAAGGTGGTCAGAGAAAGCCACTGTGAGACCCCTGTAAGCTTCTAGAATCAGCTTGTTATTTTTAACTTCTATTTCTATGATGTGATCAAAACATAAAACAAAAAAGGCCTGTGGACTCTTCACTGAGACAACAAAAAGACTGAACTGAAGAAAAGAGAGTTCCACTCTGTAGCCAAATTTTGAGCAGCAGAAAAACCCCAAGACAGGGATACAGGCTGAGGCTCTGGGACCTCATGCATGAAGGAAAAGGAGAAAATGTGGATGCAAGAGGAGCCTGAAGTGGAGACTGAGAGTTTAACTCACAGAATTGGTCACTAAACACACATTAAATGAATATCTACTACATTCTAGACAGTGTGCTAGGGATGGTAATAACTCCAAAATAGCATGATAAGTAGTCAGAGGTATGCATTTAAAATGCCATGGAATAAAAAATAAATAAAAATACATAAAAGGGAAAATTTTTATGTGTTTTTAAAGGAAAATAAATTAAACAAAAAAAATTTTTTAAATGCCATGGGAACCTAGTAAAGAGAGACATTTTAATCATAATAGAGGAGGAGGATCAGAAAAGGCTTTCCAGAGTAATCAGGATTTGATGTGAGTTTTGATGCACCACTTAACCAGAAGAACACTAGGAGAAAAGCACCTATGGTAAATATAATGTGTAAAAAGGCACAGAAATGTTAAACATTATGGTATCCTGGGAAAAATGCAGATAATATAATATACTTGGAAGGAAGAATATATGCAGGAGGGTCTACAAGATAATAATAAAGAGGTAACTAGGAAAAGTGATAAAGAAATTTGTGGATGAAAGTATCAACTTTTAACTCAGAAACTGAATCTGTGGTTAACCCCTGGAAAATCTTAAGCATGCACACATTCACTCATTCAATGATCTTAATGGCGCATCTATCCTGGGCAAGGTGTTGTGCTGGGGTAGAGCTGGAGATACATCACAGGACTGGAAAGATGTGGTCCCTGCCCTTGCTCCACATATGGTTCAGAAGGAGAAAAAGTGCATTAATGAGTTATTGTTTTAGGTAGATTCCTTTAACTATTCTGTGGGGAATGGATAGGAATGGGTAGGGAGAAGGAAGGTGAAGAGTTCCCCAAACATATTTCCAAAAGCAACCTTATGTTCTATCTCCCTCCACACTGGCCTTGCCCTGCCTTCATATTTGCCAAACACACATTTGAAAATCCCATTTTTAGGATAACAGTTGTGTCTGAACCAACAAGCATTTTCTAAACCTCTCCTCTAGGCTCCTTTTCTCTCCCTGTGGCAAAAAGGACTAACTAAACATCAGAATTGCGTAAGAACCAGGAGATCATCCTCTATGATCCATGCATGTCACAAACATGGAAACCGAGGCCCAGAGATGGGAAGAAACCCCTCCGCGGCCTCAAGGTTGTTTACAGCAAAACCAGCTGGACCTCAGGTCTCCGGGTTCTGTGCCAGGAGCTTTTCCACCACACCGCACTAACACCATCATCCTCTGACTGCTATGCTTCAACAGCCTGCAAGAGCAGCTTGCAAACAAACAAACAAAAAGAAAAAGCCCAGAGCATGGCAGAGATTTTAGCCTCACTGAAATGGCTTCATTCGGCAGCTGTCCAGGTCCCTGCTAAGGCTGTTTTCCTCGACTCAATTAGACAGAGCACTGGGGGAAGATCAAGCTGAGAAATTCTCTGGGGTTCCATCTGTTAATTAAAGCCACCGTCAGATTTTCCACACTATGACAAATGATCAAAGATTTCCACTCCCTTTCTTTATCACCCTCTTATTTCAAGGCAACATTAGGCCAAATTACAAGTAAGAAATAGCGCAATCTATTTTAAAATGGAAATAAAACAGTCAAAAGGGACCAGATAGACTTAATCACTTAGGTAGTTTCAAATTTTGATGCCAAGGAACATCCATTTTTTTCAAAGGGGAGGAGTATCTCATTTTGGACAATTCTATCGCTTGGTGAGCCTAGTCCCTTCCAGCCATGTTTCAATCACCTGCTGTTTAGTGTCTGAAGTCCTTCAGACACTGGATGCATCAGTGACTAGCAAATTAACAGCCTGTGTCTATATTGACATTCGTGTTTCTCAACGTAATGGTTAATTTATTTAATGAACAGTTCCAGTCCTCATTAAGAAGGTAAGATGTCAAAAAGTGAATTGAACTGGGCAATATGATAAATAGGTGATGGAGTATTTTTCCTCGTTCCCAGAGTTAATTTTTTGCCTTTCATTCATCACATTTGTTTTGGAATACCTACTATGTGAGTGCCTCCAGCCGAAATGCTCCCCCTCTACCCAGACAGAGCTCAAGCTCAGTGGGTAAGTCATACAAGCCAGCTCACAGGCACCCCGCAATGACATGAGAGCCCAGAAACTGAGTCAAATAGAGATAGTTGAATAAAGCAGTGGCCATTAGGTTGAGGACTGAAATGTCAATCCAAGCACAAATCTGTGAGTCTGCTCATTATTGATAGACATTGGCCCCAAATAACAGAGGCAAAAAACAAGTCTATTCAACAATGATAGAACCAAGAATTGCCCATCCCAAATAATAGGGACAAGAAAAGTCCTATTTAACACAAATAGAACAAACAATTACCTTCGGGTAAGCTTTTTCAGTCACTAAAATGAGGACAAAATCTCTCTTGCTTCCTCCTTTGTTTTGACAGAGCATTCTCTCAGCTTCTCAGAGCACTGGCAACTTTCTGTCGCTCAACACAGCTCTCTGCAGATGTCTATGTATCCCGATCACAGTAAGTTCATGGGAATTCTGAGTCCCTGGTGCCTAAGCTACTGCCTGACTGTGCTGATTTCTCAATTAATGTTGGTTGAATTGAAGTGAAATTCCAAAATGGAGAATGTGTTTCTTGTGTTGTACCCACCACCCTGCCCCCGACCCTTGCCTCACTTAAAGACCACAAGTGTAGAGACAAGTGGTTTAGAAGTGCATGTCCGGGAGCCCCACGGCATGCATTTGAATCCTGGCTGGCACGTCACACCTCGGGGCAAGTTACTAACCCACACTGTGCACCAGTTTTCTCATCTATAAAATAAGGATAGAAATAACACTTCCTAGCATTGTTGAGAGGGCTAAATGTATTAATATACAGGAAAAGTTCAGGAGAAAATACTGAGAATGAGGAATTCTGCCAAATTTGTCCTTCTCAGGGGCAAAAAAAAAAAAAAATGTACCAGGAAAATTGCTTCCTATTATAAGTGGATTTGCCATCTCTGGAAAGTTGCCCATGTGGGGATCTGAGCCACACAGAAGCTGAGACTCAGTCCCATGCTTCCAAAGTAGTTTCCCTTAACTTTTTTGTATTAAAGAGAAAGTCTAACAAAGACTAAGCAAGTTTACATAGCTCAGTGATTCATACCTTTTAAAAAATGAAAGTTAAAGGAAAACTGACAGCCTCAATAATATTTTGGGTCTCTCACTAGGCTCTTCTGTCTATTTATAAGTAGGTATTGCAGGAGGAGACTGTGAGCCCTGAGGAGGTAGAAACCATATCTTCCTTATCTTTAATGGCACATTGCCTAATACAGTATCAGACACATAGGAGGCTCTCAGTAAATGTTTCATGAGTGAATAGCTTATTTAATTTTTGATCACATCTTTTCTATATTTTCTTGACATAAATAAAGCCATGAGTAACATTAATGCGTGTATACACGTATGTGGATGCATGCATGTGTAATTCCTCTCCATTTTATTGGAGTCAATAGAGAAAGAAAGAAAAATAAGGCTCGAAAGGGACCATATTGGAAGCTGTGGATGGAGCAGTAGGCCCAGGTCCACCCACAACCAAAGGCAGCTTTCCAGATATGTTTTTGTACCGGGGGAGGACAAGGAGCTGCACGTTTTCTTTTCTAATTTCCTGCAATGAAATCAGAACCCAAATTTATAAATTGTGCAGCTAACATTATAACTATTCCTAGTCCAATTAACACTGGTAATTCCAAAAATGCATCAGGGAGCAAACTACACTAATCCAAGCTACAATGACCTGACAGCCACAAGACAGAGATCAAGAAGCATCGTTGTATTAGGCATCCTCTGTTTACACCCAAGACCCTCCTGGCTTCTTCACATCTTCACCAGGACACTAGAAAATTCTGTTCTCATTATCCCCGGAAGCCTTTGTTGGTGGAAAAGAGGAAATCATATGAGATCATTTATCTTTATACAAGTAAAAAAACTAATTCAAATCTTGTTCACTTTGGTTCAATTTTCTGTGTTCCTCCCAGGGGTTATCTCTGATAACCCAGGTACTAAACAAGACTGTTAGTTAGGTTTAAAAATTATTGCTTGCAGATTAGGTCAAGTATGTTCCCACACTGTGTTAATTTGGAAGGGAAAAATTTGGGAAAAAATTCTAAGGGCAAAATAGCATATGTACTTTAATCCATGATGAACACAAGACTTTTTAATAGGCATGAAGAGCTGCAATTTACAATTTCTTTCTTCTTCCTAAATATTTTGGAATAAGAGGAATTTTAGCAAGAAGTTAAAAAGAAATGTTTAATTTTAGGTCATTTTAGATTATGAGAGAGAGAGAGAACCCCATTACTTGAAGAAAGTGATTAAGAGAAAGGGGTGTAAAGAGGAGTGGTCATGTAAGAAATAGAAATTGGGAAATAGAATCTTTTTCAAGTTTAATATTAATACCATGTTTTTAGCTTGGTTATGCTAAAGAATACATGAAAAATGTATATGAGATTTCTGTTCGTATTTTCTAGGAAGTCAATTTTCTTCAGCTTACATTGCTTTTTTCTAAAGTAATCAGATCATATTTTTGTCCAGTGTTTTAGCTCAGGTACTCACTCATACTGTCAACAGTGAAACTCCTTACTCTAGGCAGCTCAGAGCGTATAGAAGTAACTCTACTGCCACCTGATGCCAACATCTGGAAATTGCAGGCGCAGATCTTTCAACCCTAAATTCTTTCAATTTGAAGATTTTAAATTTGCATGACAAAGACAGCTTTGTACTTTCACAAAGAATGCAGCTTTGACTGACAACCAATGCAAATGAGAAAACGTAATGACTACAAAAACTAAGTAAAAGCATAAAGGAGACAGTTTTCCAGTCTTGGTAAAATTACCAGTAAAAGATTTCTACACAAGTTCACCTTATTGTTACAGTGTTACAATGTAAAATTTTGTGCTTTCTTTCCTCCTTTGGCAGAAATATTTCCAGAGATTTGCACAATTCCTTAAACACTGGTTGAGACGATTGCACGGGTCAGGTGCTAAGGTACAGCTGCAGTAGGAAAGAGAGCCCAAATCAAAATGATTCATATGAGAGAAATTTCTCCTCTCAAGGAAAAATCCAGGGTACAGATATTGGATAACATTAAGTAATTATTGTTAAGTTTTTTAGGTGTAACTGTGTGGTGGGGTTTTTTTAAGTCCTCAAATTTTTGAGAGGAACCGGTAGAGTGGGGGTGATCAGGTAGGTAGCCAAGGGCTGGTATAGTTGCTTCAAAATATGAGAGATATCATGTTGTTCAGTCTCAAAGTCCAAGACAGCCCTCATATCTTTATTTCTTATTGCAAAAAAAGGGGAAGAGCAAGGGTAGTAAAACACATTCTTTTCCTATAAGGCCTTGATCTAGAAATTGTACACTTTACTTCCACTCATTTCCCATTGCCCGAGATTGTGGTCACAAGGTTACATTTAGGTCATCTGGGAAATGTAATCTATAAGTGAGCAACCATACATCCAACTGATATTTTTATTACTATATAATTATATCGCAAAGATTTAAAAAAATTAGAGGGCTCCACAATATTTAGATCCTCTTCTTTAACCTACTTTAGATGCACTTAAATATGGATTGCTTTGGAGAAAAAAATTAGAGAACTGTTCCAAAGTAAAAGAGGCTAAAGAGAATGACAACTGAATGTAATGCATGATTTGGGATTTTACTTTGCTATAAAGAATATTATGAGACAATTGGCAAAATCAGAGTAAGTTTTATAGATCAAATAATGGTATTGTGCTGATATAACTTTTCTTATTTTGATAACTGCATTATGGTTATGTAAGGGAATGTTCTTATTATTAGGAAACACACTGAAGAGTGTACAGGAAGAGGCATAATTTCTGCAACTTTTTCTTAAACAGTCAAATATATATATATATATATATATATATATATATATATATATATACACACACATACAGAGAGGTGGGGGGAAGGAAGAGGATATAAAACAAAGGTGGTAAAATATTAGTAAATGGAAAATCTAGATAAAAAATACCTGGGAAGACCTTGTGCTATTCTTACAATTTTGCAATGTCTTAAGTTACATCAAAATAAAAAGTTAAAAACAGTACTTCCTTACTTCTGACTCGCATTAATTCATTAGGTTTTTTAAATATGGTTCATTTACAGTTTAGCCATCATATAATGCCGTGGTTGACATGGAATTTCAGAAAATTTAGTAGACTTAGTTTCTATACTTGCTTTAAGACTCCCCCTCCCCATATTAAAATCAGCAGAGCTAAAATGGAGAAATTATTTGCAGCATTACAAATGGTGAGAAAAATTTTGCGCAGTGGCAGTATCACAGCCACTGCAGTTTATCCAAAGCGTGATTATCGCTCATTGAAACAAAGAGCGAGAAGAGCCACATTCACATGCAGAAGCAGGTTTCTATCCCACAGAGGCCGGCACCCACAGCAGGCAGCAGGGAGGCTTCCTGGCCCAGGGCCAGATGCAGAGACTGTCCCAGCTACTCCCTGGCCAGGGTTGGGAGAGAACCCAAATGCTTGCCCGTCCATTCAGGTTACAGCACCAAGACACTAACAATCTATGAGCTTTCATTTTGGGAACACCTAGAAACTGCAGGTCCTCCCAGGCCTTAAACCAAATTCAGCATCAGCCAAAGCCTCATCCTTGTCAGAGCAGACACAGCCACGCCAGTGCCCAGGGGTCCTGGAACAATGCTCCAGCATCCAGTGTTGCAGAAGGCCAATCTCTCCACGCAGACACTCTCCACATTGTAATCACCCTAAGACATCGTGTTCCAGAGCCCTCCTGGGGGAATGTCCCTTGCATCAGACCTTTCACATCACAAGCTGTCCAACCTGCTGCCTTCCCCTCCCGCTAATGGCAACCTCCACCTTTAACATGGGTCTGAGAACTGCATTCAGACAGAAAACTATCCAGTTCTGTAGTCCACACTGTCAGCAACAACCACTGGTCCTCGTCCAGGGTCAGTTATGTTTCCAGCAGGGAGCTGCCCCATAGTTCCTAAAATGTCACATCCCCCTCAGAGCCCCCCACCTCACCCCAGTGGTTGTAACAGCTCCTATTAGCACTTCCCAGAGGAGGCACATCAAAGGAAGAGGCAGGAGTAAGTGGAGACCCTACCCCATGTGTGAGCCTCCATCCAGCTGTGTTATGTCGGGCTGACTTGAAAGCAGCGAGCAACCCTCCTCTCCAGCAGCCCATTAGGCACTGGCAGCAAGGAGTGCCTCCTTCGCTGAAATCACTCATAAACAGGACCCTGGGGGAGAGGGCCTCTCCTCCTTTATGCCTAGCTGCACTCAAAGGGGAAAGTAAACTTATTAAGTGTTTTTAATATCTGCAGCTAATAACGCCCTAAATTTGCCAGATAGCATTCACACCTTCTCCTCCCTTTGGATTTGAAAAACTCCTATATTCAAACAGGTGCTCCCGCAATTTGGGACTTTCCTGATAGAGATGTTCAGATCCCTTTAATCGTTGGTTTATTGGGCTGTTTGGTTGGTTGGCTGATTTTTTTAATCGGAAATGCTTCACAGGGATAAATAAAAGAGTATTTCCTCTTCAGTTGTCTCCTAAAAGAGCCGGGCAGCTACATGGGTTCCAACATTGCTCAGCATCAACGCAGACTTGTAATCCATCAAGTGGCAAATCAACTTGGACAACAAAGGCCATTTTGCATGTTCTAACCCTGAATGTGGGTGATTTCTACTTGGTTTCAATCCTATTGCTCTGCTTTAATTGAATTCATGATCCCTATACGGCTTATAACAGCTGCAGCAGAAGCAATGACATAGATTCTACTTGACCTTCCTCCAGCCCGGCACTCAGAAGCCAACACTTAAAGGCTGGCCCCTGTTTTAATGAAACAGACTATTTCAAGCTGCTCTGATCATAAGCTACAACACATTTGAGGCTGTGGCTATTTCCTCACCACTAAACTTGCATCTGGACCTGTCGATGGCCCTTTTCCCTGCATGACCACTGAGCTGATGAGAAAAAAAATTGCTTTGGCGCAAGGCATGTGTTCCATTTCCTGACCTTGGCAGCTCCGAGTTCTGCAGGACTCTCGTGGAGTCACCACTGAGCAAATCTCTTTATTTCACTGTAAATTTGTTGAAAAGAAGAAGGAAAGTTGCAGAAACACTTGCAAGTAAACAGCCTCTGAAATCAATGAAGAAAGAGAATTACTCTTGTTCCTATTCCCTTTTCCTTCCCTCACAGAACTGCCAATAACCTTGGCCTGATTCTAACACTGATTGGGACTGATTCTCTCCCTACCTTTGGCAGGGCATAATACAGTACATCCCGAGAACCCAGAGTTGAAGACGGACTTGGAAATGCCATGCCCACACCCTTCAGAACACTTCTGTTGAAATTGGCATAGTCTAAATCACTTGGAGAACCACTCGCTGGTAAGGCTGTGCCTTGCACAGCCTTCAGCCAAATGGTTTTTACAGCTGCTTAGGAAACTGATATACTGGGTGTGGAATGGCCAGTCTGCCCAAAGTCAGCCCTTGGCACCCAGTTTGTACCATAAGCATGCCTAACAAGTTATGATGTCATTAGAAGGTCAAGTGATCAATCCTGTCTAGTATCTTTTAATACTTACTTGACATTTACCTGTGTAGCCTAGTGATTAATCCCAAGGTCTCTTTTGAATCCCACCTCTGTCACTTAACTAGCTGTGTGACCTTCAGCAAGATACTTTATTTTTCTGCACATTAACTTTCTCATTTGTAAACACAAACTACTTCACAGAGTTGTGAGAATTCAGTAAGTTAATACCTATATTTAGAATTGCACCTGCCACTTAGTAAACTCTCAATAATAGCGTTGTCATTATAAGCTAATCTTAATAACTACTATCTCTTTTTATTAGTTTTGGCCATGTCTACCAGGCCCTGGAATAACCTGAATGAAGGTCCACTCATTTTTGGCTACAATCCTGGACCATCCCAAATGGAGCAATAACATAGATAAATAAAGAGCTGGGATAAGGGGTAATTCTAAATGTCAACTCTGAGCCTCTGAGGCTGGTTCCTTCTCACCTACCATGAACATGCATACAAATGTCCCCATTCCCCCCTCCTTTACACACCTCCATCCATCCCCTACCCCTCTTCCCTCTGGCCCCTACAACACTGTTGTCTATATCTATGGGTGATGCATATATGTTCTTTGTATAATCCCTTCACCTTCTTTCATCCAGTCCCCACCCCTCCCAACAGCCGTCAGTCTATTCCATGTGTCCATGCCTCTGTTTCTATTTTAAGCATCAGTTTCTTTTGTTCATTAGATTACACATATAAGTAAGATTATATGGTATTTGTCTTTCTCTGACTGGTTTATTTCACTTAGCATAATAATTTCCAGGTCCATCCATGCTGTTGGAAAAAATGAGTTCCTTCTTTTTTTACAGCTGTGTAATACTCCATTGTGTAAATGTACCACAGCTTTTTTATCCGCTCATCTACTGATGGGCACTTGGGCTGTTTCCGATCTTGGCTATTGTAAACAGCACTGCTATGAACATAGGGGTACTTATATTCTTTTGAACTGGTGTTTTGGAATTCTTAGGATATATTCCCAGAAGTGGGATCTCTGGGTCAAAAGACAGTTCCATTTTTAGTTTTTTGAGGAAATTTCATACTGTTTTCCACAGTGGCTGCACCAGTCTCCATTCCCTCCAACAGTGCACAAGGGTTCCCTTTTCTCCACATCTTCACCAGCACTTGTTTGCTGGCCTATTGATGGTAGCCATTCTGGTGATACCTCCTTGTTGCATTCTTTTCTTTAATACCTGTATAGGTCATAACGCTTGGGGCTTTCATTAATGGTACTACTTAGCCTCACAAGGCTGAGATTTCTGATCCCTAAACAGCGCGTGAAATGATCGAACCGAGGCATGCTGTTTGCAACCCAAGTGCTTCTCCTGGCTCCCACAGGGTTTGTGTAGGGTCAGTGCAAAAGGAAATTCTTCATCTGCGATGGATTGACATTTTGAAACAATATTTACAAGGTAAGTTTAAAGTTGCTTTTGAGTTTTTTAAATAAATCATTACTGTCTCATCGCATATTTTCCTACATCTTGGAGCAATGCAAGAACAGTGAGGCAGAATGGAAAAGACTAACTTCTAGTAAACTTCTCTCACTTACTAATTATGTAACCTTGGACAAGTGAATTTCAGGATTCACACCTAGCTAAAGTACAGATAAAAATGCCTAAGTCTATTTTATTGGGTGTTATAGGGTACAGTGAGGATATATATATATATAATTGGCCAAAAAATTCATGCAGTTGTTTCCATAAGACGGTTCTAGTGGTGCTTAGTTGTCTAACTTCAGTTGAAACAATTTTGTTATATTGTACTGTGACAGCTGTCATATCGGCATGCATTTAAAAAACATCAAAATTGGTAAACTTTGGCATAGTCATTTCAATATAGAAGATGAGAGAAAATAAGCAACATTTTCAGGATATTATGCTTTATTATTTAAAAAAATATAAAAATGCAACTGAAATACAAAAATAGATTTGTGCAGTGTATGGTGAAGGTGCTGTGACTTATCAAATCTATCAAAACTGATTTGCAAAGTTTCGTGCTGGAGATTTCTCGCTGGACGGTATTTCACAGTCAGGTAGACCAGTTGAAGTTGATAGTGATCTAATCGAGACATTGAGAACAATCAGCATTATACCATGCAGGAGATAGCCAATGTACTCAAAATATCCAAATCAAGCATTGAAAATCATTTGTACTGGCTTGATTATGTTAATTATTTTGATGTTTATGTTCCACACAAGCCAAAAAACCAAAAAATCTTCTTGACCCTTATTTCTGCATATGGTTCTCTACTTAAACATAATGAAAATGTTCCATTTTTAAAACAAATTGGGATGGGCAATGAAAAGTGGATACTTTAGAATAATGTGGAACAGAAAAGACCATGGGCAAGTGAAATGAACCACCACCAACCACACTAAAAGCCAGTCTTCATCCAAAGAATGTGATGTGTATATGGTGGGATTGTAAGACAGTCCTGTATTATGAGCCCCCTCCAGAAAACCAAACTATTAATTCCAACAAGTATTGCTCCCAATTAGACCTACTGAAAGCAGCATTCGATGAAAAGCATCTGGAATTAATCAACAGAAAATGCTTAATCTTCTATCAGGATAACTCAAGACTGATCTTTCTTTGATGACCAGGAAAAAACTGTTACAACTTGGCTGGGAAGTTTTGATTCATCCGCCATATTCACCAGACATTGCAACTTCAGATTTCCATTTATTTTGGTCTTTACAAAATTCTCTTAATGGAAAAAATTTCAATTCCCTGGAAGACTGCAGAAGGCACCTGGAACAGCTCTTTGCTCAAAAAGATAAAAATGTTTTGGGAAGATGGAATTATGAAGTTGCCTGAAAGATGGCAGAAGGTAGTGGAACAAAACGGTGAATAGGTTGTTCAATAAACTTATTGGTGAAAATGAAAAATGTGTCTTTTATGGCTACTCTAACACTGAACAAACTTTTTGGCCAACCCAATATGAACTCGTTTTGAGTATTGCAGAATGGTTTACTAATATAAAATGATATATTATTTACAACATATCTTATGACAAGTTCTACAAAGCATGGAGCAGAAAAAGCACTCAAAAAAGAGGCAAAGTTTGGAATTCTAGTTCCAAATCTGCTACAAATCAATTCTGTATATTTAGACAAAAAAAAACTTCCTCTCTTTGGTCCTTAGTTTTCTCACCTGCAAAACAAGAGGGTTGGACTAGATGATTTCTAGATTCTCTTCTCATTCAAGAATACTCAAGAATACTCATCCTATGTATCCAAGCCAAACCAAATAAATAAATAATCAAAGGAAAATGGATATATAAAATAAAAAAGACTAAACTTAATAATAATAAAGAAAATTTTAAAAGTCAGTAGCAACTATAAAGGGCTGACCAAGGCAGACATGTTTTATTGATCTTGACGTTCCTTCCTCCAGCTCAGACAAGGTGGGATAGCCTGCTTTGGCATTAACAACAAACGGTTCTTGCTATGCATTGGCAGTTTCATGTCTTCATGTGCCTATGTGCAAGCACACACACACGCAATTCACTGACACTTGGAGATGCCAACCCTAGTAAATGTTGCCTTGGTTGCTTTAATGTGTGGGAGTCAATGCCCCTAAAAATATTCATTTCCATAGAATTTTAAAGCCTCTTTTGATAGACAAGAAAATTGTAACATTAAAAGGGTAAAATGCATTGCCAAAAGTCAATGGCTATTTAATGACCAAGAAAGCAAGTCACTTGATTGGTTATAGCTTTTCTTCTATGTTGATACTTGACCTTGACATTAGAATCAATCATAATGTCCCAATATCTTACCCACTGATATCCTTTCAAATTGGGGCATTTTTCTTGCAGTCTTGCTTTTCTTGAAAGATGCCTCATATTATCCTGTGCAAAATCTCTTTGTGTTAAAGTCTTTACTACATTTATTCATGAGATTGATAGCTGTTAACTTTCACGTGTATGAACACATTCTTTGTCTCCTACACACCAGTCATTTGCCCACAATTCTATGTTTAAATCTCTTTTTAATTGAACTATATAAATTGAACGTTCAACTTGTAATTTTAATAGAAATTCTAACAATTAACCCATAACTGTTTTTATCACTAACATAATTATTAAATAATAATTTGTGTATCCATTAACATAAGTCACATTAATTGCATGCCTCACAATGAAATTAACCTATGAAGATCGGGCACAAAACAGAGGATGTAAGCAGAATTAGAAACTCTCTTTGGAGCTGACTGGGCAAACTTTCAGAAAGATTAGGCCTCAGAAGGTGGAGGCAGGGTATTGGAGTAGGGAAGCTGCAGTGTCAAAACAGTAACAGCAATAATTAGAGCAATTAAGGTACAAAAAGGGTTTATGAGGTACTTTAAACAATAAGATGCTAGAGAAATAATACCAACAAATGAACTTAGGAATGATTATAAAATCAAGGCTTTGATTTTCAGAAGAAAGAGAATGAATAAGAAAAAATGTCTTCTCTCCCAGCCACTTTTGTGCTGGGATCTGGTTTACTGGTAACTCCCTGGTGTTGATATTATGTGTCTTGAGGTTCAGTCAGCAACCACTTACCTTTCTATGTGTTCACTCTTAACTACTTTCCTTCCCACCTTCACCTTTATCCTTCATTAACTCACCTCCTTATTCACTCTGTCACAATCCCATCTGCCTACAGAACTTCGCTACTATCTTAGCCCATCCATCGTGTCTCTCTCTTGGGTTTTTGCTTTTCATTCTCCCTATCACCTGCCCAGTGATAAGGATTTTGGGCTTTGCAGGCCACACAGTCTCTGTCACTACTCAACTCTGCCATTGTAGCAGGAAAGCAACCACAGATAATGCATAAATGCATGAGCACAGGCATATTCTAATAAAACTTTATTCTTGAACACTGTAATTTGAATTTCATGTTACTTTCACATGTCAGAAAACATTAAAAATGCTTTTGAGCCATTTAAAATGTAAAATCCATTCTTAGCTCATTGTCCATACAAAAACAGGTGGCACACTAGATTTGGGGTGTGGCCTATCATTTGTGACCTCCTGCTCAAAAACATGGTTCTGCACTACACGTACACATCAGAATCACCTGTGTAACTTTTTTAAAGCAGAGGTGCTCAGGTCCCACCTCAGACCTGCAGAGTGAAAATCTCTGGTGGTGGAGCCCATGGTGGTACATTAAGTTCCATAGGTATTTCTGATAAGCATCCCTCATTTGGACAGGATGCTCTAGATTCTGCCCTTTCTGGACCTTCACAGTGCTGCCCACTAACACAGTCTCCTGTGTTATGCCACAATGCAAAAATAAATACATAAAGGAAAATGACTAATCATGATGGCTTTTGATGTATTTCGTGTTACCGAAAACCTGCAATAAAAAAATCTGATATGGGATAAAGAATACATCACAAATCCAGAAGAAGAAGGAGGAGGAGGAGGAGGAGGGGGAGGAGGAGGAGGAAGAGGTAGAGGAAGAAGAAGAAGAATGAGGAATTCAGTCAACTGAATAGTTTCACGATTTTTGGAAACAAGAAAAATGTATATCCATATCTCACACCATACACCAAAATAAATACCAAATGCACTGAAGAGTAAAATATAAAAGGATTAAGCCACAGAAAGAAACTGAAAGGCAACCAAATTGAGTATTTGTCAAACCTCTGGAGTAAAGAGGAATTTCTAAGCTTAACGGCTTAGAAAAAGCCACAAAGAGAAGCAACACAGATTTAACTGCCTAAAAATTACAAGCCTCTGTATATAATAATATAAAATAACTGAACTAGAAGAGGTAAACTGAGAAGTAAATTTTCATAATTAAGGAAGTACAGCTAGTTGGCAAAATATGGAAGAAAAGAGTCTGAGTAGTAATCAAAAGATATGCAAGTTAATGCAAAATACTATTGTGCTCTATCAAATTAGCCAAGGGTTTTCAAATAGGAAGCAAGACTCCGTGCTGGCTAGAGCTTAGCAAACACATTTTCACATACTGCATATTCACAGTCTGGAATGGCAGAGAAACACAAATTTAGATTAGAAGGGAAGGGTCTAGTCAAGGAATATATGTAGAGGACCCATGACAATGGACAACAGGGTGGGGACTGACCGGGGAGCGGGGCAGGGGACAACAATGGGGGAAAAATTGAGACAATTATAATCGAGAAATCATACAATGAAATAAAAATTTAAAAAATAAGAACTTCAAACCAAATTTCTCCTCTTGCTAGCTGTGTAACCTCTCTAAAAAACTGCAAATAACCTATAGGTCTAAAAGAAGGGACTGGTTAAGCAAACTATAATATATTCACTTAATAACAGATTATGAGGCCATTAAACATTATGTTTACAAATACCATAAAATAACATGGATAAAGGTTACGATACAGTGGGTGAAAAGGGCAGGATATAAAATTGTGTAAATATGGTGGTTACAATTCCATAAATCTTAAATAAACCAATTCATAAGGGGGGAAAGGTAAAAAGAAATACACAAAGACATTAACAATGTTTGTGTGGGTAATGTACGACGGTGATTTTTTTTTTTCAGATTCTGCTCTCTAAGATTGCATTGTACATACAGAGAGAAAAAACCTTTTTAAAAAAGAAAATGCTCAAAAATTGGTGTGTGGCAGAGCAGTCGGCAACACATGGTAATGTTTCAGAGCCATATTCTAAAATTTTACTATAAAACCCTTGATTTGCATGAATAGTTCGTGTGGCAAAATTCTAGAACACAAAGCTGAGAATTAAGTCTTCATTCTGCTCTGTGTTTTCTTTACACTTGTTACATCATTAAGACTATAAAGTAAATAGCTACTGTTCTCACTGATAACTAAGTGAAGTTTAATTGTGTGGTTTTAGTCTCAATTAAAATTACTGAAAACACGAAAGCATTTCTAACACTCTTGCGGATAAATAACACTTTAAAGGCACAGCCTTTGAACTCTTTAAGATTTCCTTAGCTTTCTGGTAATCTCTGCACATAGATCTTAAGAACTTTAGATACTCTCGTGACACTTAAATTTACCCTTCTGCTTTTTCTGACCTTGATACAATTCCCCTATTTGTTAAAGGACATTTGAATTTCAAGTCCGCATGCAATTCTTTAAAAGACAACGGCATGCAATTTCAGGATCCAACTTGTAACTGCCACAAGCCTTTTGTCTTCTCTCAAGTTTCAAAGAATGTGCTCCAATTCTATGATTTCTATGAGGAATTGGCAAATCAAAACCAAAAGCAAGATCTCCCCACCCCAAAATGCTCCATGGACCCCCATCTTCTTTCCTTCTTGCTTTCTAACCTGTATGCTAGCGTGTAAAGGAAACATCTGCCCCTAGGTGAAAAGCAGCGTTTTAATAGGAACATGAACTGTCTGGTTTCCTTGTTCCTGCTGCTAATGTGAGAACAAACCCTGCTAGTAATGTCTGCCTTCAAGGTCTCTTTTTTCCAGGTGGCCAAGATGGAAACTGCCTTCCATGCAGGCTGATGAACACAGTGTGACAAATCTCATCTTGAGTCACAGCCAGCTCTTCCTGGAGACCCTGTTTTAGGGCTTTGCAACGTGAAGGACAGTCCTTTTACAGCCGGGCATGTGTGCCTTCAAAATGCTCATTTCTGCTTATGAGACAATAAAATACTTCCTGCAGCAACAGCAGGTGAGCACAGAAAGTGTCTTAAATATCTGACCTGAAGTGCTAAAGATGCTTAATAATCTTTAAAGTTACCAACAATATTGTTTCCTCCATTACCAGGATGTTGTAAAATGTCCTAATTAGTCTTTATGATAATGCCGACACCTCCACAGCACATAAAAAGGACTTTTAATTTTTAAAAGGACAACTCTGGTTGGTTTGATTTTTATCTCTAATTGGCCTATAATGTCTATTCCTCTGGCACTCCAGACAGGCAAACATTAATTTAACAAGCAACCCATACACCATGGGAGACCAGAGAATCAAGTGTGAAAAAGAAGGTTCCAGTAGTCTGGACATGTAATTGGCTCCATTCTCTTTTACCTCCTGGAAAATGCTAAACACGTTTGTCCAGTGCTCAAAGGGGGGTCTTTCTAAGGCAGCTGTTTCCTGAAGAGCCCTTCACTCAGCCAGTCCCTTCTGTGGCACAACCAGGACTCCAAAATCCTGGGGACTGGTCCCAGTAAGCACTCCAGGGAAAGCCCTCTCAAGTTGTTCTTCTCCCGGGCCTGCTTCCCTGACTGTAAAATGAAGAGAATAACCTAAAATAATCTCCAAAATCCTCTTTGGCTTTCGCATCCCAAGATTTGCTAGTAGTCAGAGCTCTGCTAATAGCGTGGATGATGATTTCCGGTTCCCCGCCAGGTGGGAATGCAGGGGCTGGCTCAGGCCCCTGGGAGCACCAGCTCTTCCTGCAACATTCAATCTGATGCTAAATTCTCTCCAAGCCCAGCCCCCCACCACACTGCCCAGGGCACTCCAGGCACGCACGGAGCAGAAGCTTAGAGTTAGTCGAGTGCACTACAGGAATGAGGGTTGATTCTCCCAGCCTCTGCCTAAAGAAACATGTTCTAGATTTCAGGAGATTTAGCTGAATGATTCTGACTACCTCACTTCCGAAGTGGAAAGCTATAGCCATGACTCCTCCTGAACCAAAAGAATAGTCAGTCCCTTCCCACTAACTAAAGAAAAGAAAAGGCTTTTTCTGTGCTTGGAATATTGACTCTTCCTGTGGATATATCTACGGTTTGCTACATGTCTGGGGGACTCGCGTATTTCTGTTACAATGGAGACATGGCACAGGGACACCACATATTGACCCCAGATGATTCCAGCTGCTGACTAATGAGACTTCACTGCCTGCCCACTGGCACCCCACCCCTTTTCAAGTCCCAGGCTCCTCAAGGAGCTGCTGGCAAGGAAAGCAGGAGCTGACTTGAATAACATTGCTGTTGAAAAGCTTTGTTCTCCCAAAACCAAGAAAGCCATGACAATCTTTTATTTATATTTCCACTATTTCAATTTAGAACCATACGTGCGATGGTGCTGCTGTTTCCAGCCACCCTCCCTGGTAACGGTGCCCCCAGCAGGCTTCAGGCACAGCTCGTCAGCAGATCCGGGGCCGGGGCAGGAACCGGGCCACGGAAGTTGTTGTCTTACTCGCACTGCTAGGAATGGAACGAGCTCCCCAAGTGTGACGTTCTGCTATTGAGAGAGTGGTCCTCTGGGCGGTCTCACTGAGTATCTGTTAAATCAATCATGCTGTTAAACACATTAACACCACACACGTACATATTTTTAACTCCAGTATCATGAAGTCTGAAACAAAACACAAATTATGTAGAGAAACTTGGAGCCAAATTTTCGCTCAAACCTCAACAAGGCCTCCACTCAACTTTTCATCCGTTCTGTTTTGTTGATGTTTCCCCCTTTGTTCTCTTAGCCCAGACTCTAATTAATGACAGTGTAGGAGGAAAAGCGAAATCTGCATGAGAGCAGTGGTCAGGACGATTTTGGTTTGTACAACTTTGGATGATACTCAAGCTTAACCTTCTCCTGCTGAAAGTTACTATTTTCTTCTGTTTCTTTTCAGGCCATATGGTACCCATCAATCCTAATTCTAAATGTACTTCCTTTTGTTCTGTATGGGGTCGAATCTAATCACTGCTCTAAAATAGAATTTAGGATATGTTGATTGACTTGCCTTCAGCCACAAGGCTCGGAGAGAAACGATTTCTCATGCAGAAATGCTTATGTCTTAAAGTGGTAGAAACATCATAGTCTTCCATGAAAATATATCGAAGTATGAGCTCTTTATGGGTTTATATGGGAACCCTTAAATTGTGTGAGACCGATTTGTGTCAACATCATCCACTATTCTCTAAGTCACCTTGAAAGGAAGTCGCAGAGGATCTCATGCTCATTTGAGCACATGATTCAGGAGGCGTGGCATGGGGCACTGGGTGGATTGAGGCTCCGGTGAGTCACAGATCAGGGTTCACTCCCCTCCTCCACCATTCACTGTGAGATCTTAGTCAAGTTTCTAAGCCTCAATTTCCTCACTCGTAAAATGGGAGTCATAATATCTTGGAAGGTTTTCGAGAGGGTTAAAAATGTATAAGTAGATATTGACACATGAAGTATGCTTAGCGCAAAATAGGAGGAAAACAAAAAATGATACTATGACATGTAGAACTTGTGAATGAGATGGACTATGGTAGGAGTAACCTCCACAAGGAAACCTCACATAAGACTGATACTTCATTTTTAATGAGAGAAACAGAGACAGTCCTTCAGGTGAAAGATACCTTGTGAACTGAGGATTGTGTAGGGCTGCAGCGACGTGCTGGCAAACAGGAGTTCCCAGTAATTCACAGGGAGGGGAGGGGCACCCAAATTCATGAGAACCTGCATCATGAGCCCCACACAGGCACTCTACCAGTTGAGATTTAGTTTCAGCTGATGACAGTTCTTCTTTTATTATATTAAATCAATGTCATTAAATTGAACCATTCTTCTTTTTGAGTCTTGTTTGTAACTTATTTGTAAACGTTTTGGTTTGATAGTTACATGAGAGCTAAATCATATGGTGATGATATCTGCTTTTATAGAAGTATATACTTAAGTACTTTAGTGGGAAATAGGGCCTCTGAAAGCCCAAAAGTTATGAGACACATTTCAGCAGCTCAAAGAGAGCCTGGCCTCTCAGATTCACAACAGAAAAAGGGTTTTGGTTTGAGGACTCAGTGGCCCTGCTTGGGTCAGTACCTGCCCTTGGAGCAGTTGGCCCACCCCAGAGATGGGGTTCTCATTGGAGGAAAATGGTGTGAAAGGACTAGGAGAAATCCTGCAAAAGGGAGTGTCAAACTCCCTTCTTTTGGTTCCTGCACGCTCTAGGCTAGAAGACACAAGAACCGGGTGCTCCCACACCAGAGAGAAGGTGCGGAGCCTAAGGCATCTGCCTGAGGGCAAGCAGTGAATCCTGACATTCTGGCAGCCAATCTACCAGTCAACGCTTAATCAGACTCCAGCATATCAGGAAGAGATGGTGATGAGCATACATGTCTAAAAAATCTCACTGGGACCCTGCTTATGGACTGCTAGAATTTATCTGCAGTTATTTCTGTGAATTACCTGACAATTCTCGGGGCACAAAGTCCTTTGGGAACCTTAGCATCTGCCTTATGAAGGGTTACCTCCTCTGCCAGCCCATGACTGGGTCTGACTGTCCCATCTGTCCTCCTGAGAGTTTTCATGACCAGGGCCTGACATCAGGGTGTGCGTGACCCGACGGGCTCACCACCAATGGATCCTGAAAAGAGGCCTGTCTCTCAAACAGAAACAAAATGGAGCTAAGTGGGAAAACCACCTGACTTGAAAGACACATGCAAGGTAGAGAGATCTCAGGGCCTTTCCCAGTAAGTTCACAAATGGACTATTTATGCAGTGATTGTGGTTGGAGGTAAGAAGAGATGCCTCTAGCGTCCATTGACATCAACTTCAATGAGGCAGATTTAGCGATAAGCAGATAGAAAACAAGGCAGGAAGCAGGAATGTTGGAGGCAAAGTGACCCTTCCTAAGCGGGAGCAGACCACCTGTGTTGCAGAAGCATCACAGACCCAAATCAAGGGGCAGGAACATGTATAAAAACAGACGCCTGCGGTGTCACCCCACCCCTCTGATGCCTGCCTCGCTTCCCAGTGTGGAATTCCAGCGGCAGCACCAGACAAATGGTGCTTTTCCTCTTGGATACTATTGCCATTGGAACTCTACCAGACAGTTTACAAGATGATATATAACATGAATGGTCCACCTGACCAATAGGAACCAATAAAGTCAAGAGATTTTATCTAAGCCACATTTAAGCATATGTAAAAAGAGTAAATAATATCTATCTTAGCCACAGACTTTTTAAAAGAGTTTTTTCTTATTCTGGGGATTTGTTTATAATTCTTTCCAAATCACCCAGAATTATAATTACTTCTGAGCCAAAGCCTCCTTGGAATAGAGCTGGACTGTAAGCCAACTTAGAATCAAAACCTATATTGCTTTTCCCAACTGCCAGCTGTGGTTGTTTCAGCCTAGGAAATTGTGATTTTCTTCTTTTACAACTTAATTTTGAAATAACTTCTTGCAACTTTCAGCTGTATTTTCTCATAGTCCCACTTTTCTTCTCTATAGTTTAAGTGAAAAGGAAACTAAAAGAGTATGACATGAGTCTCTCCCAAGGTTTCATGGAGATATTTCTATCCAAAGGATGTCTTTTCCAGTTTTACTGTTAAAAAGGAGGAGGTAAGACCACTTATCTCTCACCTTACATCACTTTCACCCCTATTCCATCCTTACCCATTTTGGTTTTGTTTCTATTTAGGCTCAAGAATTTAAAACATTTTTCATACAATAGTCCTCTCAGCAATGGGTTTGCAATTTTCAACATTTTAAGTTGCACAGTAAGATCTGTTCTGTAATAGATACATTGTGTTGCCTACCTAACCCATTTCTCCCCCTTCTCCATCCTATCAGAACCCAAACTTGCCCAGGTGCCTACGTGACTCAGAGAAATATGACTCTAACCCTAGCTGGATCCTGATTTGCTCTTATCCAAGTATGGTAATTTTGTTTTCCTTGCCAAGAGTTAGTCTACAAATGGGCATGTACCCTTCTCAGAACAATGAGACATGAAAAAATCTACTGGGGGCTTCAAAAAAAATTTTATCATTTCTAAGAAGGAGACACAGGAAAAGGTGGGCCCTCTTCTTCCTTGGAAAACTTCCATGTCTCATTTAAAAATTTTTTTTAATTTTTCGATCACAGTTTACATTCAGTATTATTCTCCATTAGTTTCAGATGTACAGCATAGTAGTTACACAATCATGTACTTTATAGAATAGCCCCAATATTTCAAGTAACCCTGGCCTCATACATAGTCATTATGATGTTATTGACTATATTTCCTATGTTGTACTTTATATCTCTGTGACCATTCTGTAACTATCAATTTGAACTTCTTAATCCCTTCACCTTTTTCACCCAGTCCATCAACCGCCTCTCCCTTCCATGTCCTATCTTGATACCTAGAACTATAGCCATCTACTGACAACATGGAGGTGAAATCAATATGGCAGAGGAGGGAAGAGCCAAAAGAGCTACAGAGGAGGGAGAAGTGAAACCTAGGCTCTAACAAACCAAACTTGGTGCCTACTTCCCTTAAGTGAGATGATAAATGTTCTTATGGTTAGTCCAGAATGAATGAGGATTTTTCTGTTACTTGCAGTTGACAACATCCCAATAGATACAAGATTCCTACAAGATTTCATGTTAGGAAACATGAAAGTTTACCTAAGGTTTTGGAATACAGGTTTAATTTGTCCCAGGACTCTCACCTTTACTTGTCCTAACAACACTGATTGCTGTCTATGTGGTATGTGATATGATGGGAAGACGTACACATAGAAGTGCTTAGTTTGCATTAAACTCTTCACATTGCAACTATACTCAATGTTAGATGACTTGAGTATTCTGTGAAACTGGCCTGCTGAGGAATTGGGAATAAATTCCCAATGTTGTTGTTGTTGTTGTTGTTGTTGTTGCTGCTGCAAAATTGGCATAGCTTAGAGACCCAGAGGCTGAAAAAGTCCTAATAAATAAACCAAGAAGCTACAGTAATAATTTCCAAAGGAAGAATAGCATGGAACCAAAGTATCTCTTATTCAAATCCAGGAATAACTACAAAAAAAAATTACAGAATGTGGGATATAGGACTTATGGAAAATGCTCAGTGGAATGAGGAACTGGATTCAATGACAGTAATGTTTCCTGGAGCTATACATATTCTTGTTTGTGACTCATATCTGGCCCTTTCTGAAAGCCACCTGAACTCTAGTGAACTCTCACACCACCTCTCATTCCTACTAAGAATAATTAGCATCTGGGTAGAATTTATGGTTTTCAAAACACTTTAACTTTTATTATCTCTCTTCATCCTCCCCCACATCCTTATAAAGTAAAAAGTATTGCTCTGGCTCTGGCCAGGTTGCTCAGTTGGTTGTAGCATCATCCCATACATCAAAGAGTTGCAGGTTCAATTACTACTGATCAGGGCACATACCTGGGTTGCAGGTTTGATCCCTAGTTGAGGCACATACAGGAGGCAACTGATTGACATTTCTGTCTCACATTGATGTTTCTCTCTCTCAAGTCAATGAGAACATATCCTCAATGAGAAGTTTAAAAAAAAAAATTATTACTCTCACTGTATTGATGAGAAAGCTGAGGGAAAAAGAAGTTAAATAAGTTACCCAAGACCATGCAGGTAGTAAGTGAAAGAGCAGAGAACTAAGGTCTTCTAACTTCAAGTTCAAAGTTCCCATTTTACTCTGGCCCTCCCCTATACCCCATTCCTGTAGGCTGTAACAAATTTGAAGTTCTGCTACTGATCAGCAGCAATTGGTTTGGAATAAGAAATCTTTGTTTTCAAATACAAACATGAATATGAATATTTGAAAATTGCTAATTTGGGCCAAATGTTGGGCTCAAAATGATTGCCAACCTCTTTTGTGTGCTCAAACTCCCTTAAACCATTTGTTCTCATATAACATTTAGCTTAAGATGAAATACACAATACACATATAGTGTTTCCCATGTACAATGTTTTCCAGCTTCTAATTCACTTTAGGCCATCAAAGGGGGACATAAAACAACTCCAGAGCTCTAGGTTTTTGCAATTACCTTGTGGAAAGGGAAAGCGAAGAATGGGAAGAGTTTTTATAACTGAGAAAATCCAGATTTATTAGTCATGGTCTAAAAATGACAGTCCCCTGCCTATCCAGCCAGCCTCCCTTCCACTGCACCCCCAACCCACAAGCTGCAGCTGGCAGAGCCTCTTGCAGACCACATTTTTCTGTGCAGCAATCCATCTACAGACCCACGCAAGGAACCCATTTTTACACAAGACAGACTGGTCCCCTTGGCCTTAGGGGAAGAGTACCACCCAGGAGGAGTGGAATGAAGCACATAGGAGTACCCAGCTACAGCCCAGGGCCATGGCATCTGGCCACCCATAATCCACCAAGAAGTGGAGCCAGTGGAAGGCCCTTCCACACACACAAGCCTCCTTCCCCTACCTAGAGTTCATAAGTGAGCTTAATAAGGTTGCCCTGGGCTCTCCCGTAATTCCTTTCCCCAGAGGCCTTTGTTTATCCTACTTGACCGCGGTCAGGAGAGTCTGGTGAATTAGGTGAGAAAGATTACCCTCCCATCAGAACTGGCAGAAAGTGGAGCAGCCACACCTTATAGCTCAAAAGGAAAGGAATATGTGATTTCTGAGATTCAGAAAGCTTTCTTGCCCCCAGTTGTATTTCTCCAACGACAGTCCAGCTACTTACAGAGTAGGGTGAAATAATTCTGGAAAAAGATAAGGCCTAAAATAGAGGCAGTCTATTTATCTTTTTCAAAGATATCTTTGACAGAGTTACCCTTCTTCTGCTTTCTCCCTATTTTATTCTTAAGTTCTTTACACCATGTCGCCCATGTTACGAACTATACTTCCCTTTATAACAACACAGTCTAAATTCTCTCCACACCTCCCTGACTCTACCTCTGGTATTCCCAAAGCCAACACATTATCCCTTAGGCATATCATAATGATTGATCACAAACTGAAAACCCAACAGAGGCCTGTGCTCCAGATGCAATGAGCTCAGGGCAAAATGGTTAAAAACTTTTTATACCCTTTTCCCAGGAGGACAGATGCATTCTATCCAATTAATGTTCTAGTCCTTGGCTACATGTATAAGCACCAAAGAATTTTCTCTGATCAGCACTCCCAAGGAGTTTATATTTTCATGTCTAAGTGTCTTAAATTGGGATCCTTGGAAACAGACTCTAAGGTGGAAAGTTGCCTGCTGAAGTTTTATTGGGGAGTGCTCTCAGGATGTAAAGAAGGGAAGCAGGATTGAGCAGACCCACAATGTGGTTGCAGTGGAGACTTCAGGCAATCTGGTGGGGCTGAATCACCTGTAAGAGTTGCTCCAAATTGAGACAAGAGGCCAGGCCTTTTCATCCAATTTTCAGGCAGCTATTGGCCTTAGGTTGTCCTCTAGGAAGGAGCGCATGCCTTGGGTGAGGCAGTTCTCTGTGGCTGAGAGCAATATCCGTTGAGGGACAGAGTGTGAGCCACTGGTGACTAATATTCTCAAGAGCTAAGGATGGTTGCATCAGTTCTGACAAGCATTCTGGGTGGAGAATAACAATATGCATTATAACCTACCCCTAATGCACTTGTTTCTTACAGTAAGTCCACCCCTTCAAGGGAACAGCTTTTCTGATTCTGGTTAATCTTGTTTCCAGAAGAAACTTACAAGACACAAAGACTTGTACAAAGAATAATTTATGCTGCTACAGTTGCTCTCAAGGCTAAAGCTGATAACCAATCTTCTCCTCTTCTACCACATTTATTCTAGATTCCCATCACTCTTAGATAGAAACTCTACTGGCTTAAATGGCACATCTGAGGGGATGACCCAGACCTTCATCTCTGAGGGCCTCTGAGCTCCTGAGACCTGTGTCAGCCTCAGGCAGGGGATGTTTCACTTTCTTATTTTCTATTAAAACTGGGTAGGTTGTCCCAGTGATCATCTAGGAGTCAAACATTTTCTTTCCTGCCCTCATTGAATAATTCCTTTTCTTAGTTACTGGACTTGGCACAAGAAATCCAAAGTGACCAGTTGGCGGCCCTAGGTCAACAGGACACTTACAGTGCCCACTTGCAGAAATGTTCTTCCTATGAGAACAAGGGCCTCCAGGCCAGTTCCACAGAACCCAGAATTGTGGAAAAGGGAAATAGCAATTTCCCAAGTGAGTTACTGAGAAAGATGGTAAGGGGCCTCACCTACTTCTAGCTCTACAAATCCATGTATTCTACCTACTATGGAATAACATAGAATGGTCATTGACTTAAGGCACATACCTTAAATGGAGGATGGTATCCCATCTTAGTAGTGCATCTTTAAGCTAGCATCTAAGTGACTTCTATAATAAACTACACTACCACTATATTATTTTTGTGGTTTCTGGATCATGCAGTAAATCATAAAACCAATGGTCATGTTCCACTGTCACATCTCCTTTTGCTGTAAAGTGGGTCCCTTTGTCCAAAGCAATGCTATATAGGGTCCCATATCAGTAGATTAAGTTCTCCGTAAGTTATCAGATAGTAATGCTTGCTAAAGGCCTGCAAGCAGGAAATACAAAGTCATAACTGGATTACGTGTCAACTTCAGACAAGATGACTTGTTGCCTCAGTCAAGGTACAAGGTGTCCAGTGTAGTCAACTTATCACAAAGGGGCTCATTGTTCTCCTTAGCAGACAATGTTACAGTAAGGGCTCAGCAATAGTCTGTTCCTAGCCTCTTGGACATTTGGCAATGGAAGTAGTTAGATCAGCCTTGGTGCATGGGAGCCCATGCTATTGGATCCACAGATCATCTTGATCCTGATACTGTGGTTACTCTTTTATTCACCCATTTTGACAGCACTGAGATAATCCATGACAGAGAGGGACTGATGTTACCTGGATGAATCATTTTACTTTATGGTTTTGTGCCTCTTCTGTGGTAGATACTCTTATATGATCATTTACATGCACTCAAAATTCATGCCCCTTCCTATAAATCCATCTAGACCTCCTGGTCCCTGATCTTTCTATATTTTTCCTTCCAAGCCTCCGACCAAGCCCTGTTCTTTAAAAAGCATTTTCTGCCATCATTCCTGGCCTACAAGAGCCAGTACACCCTGGGATTCTTACCAATGTTCCTACCCTTTTGGAGTCTCCTAAGGCACTTAGTTAGCTGGTGAGTTTTCCAGTCTTCTGTAGTGTATCTACTATAACAAGCCTACTGCTCTGACCCTTTTTAGTTCTCCTTCCATCATCACATCATCCACGTCACTTCATAGATGGAACTTCACTTTTGCCAAGTTCTAAGAGTTGAGCTACATATTAGAGCCGTCACTTGGAATCCTTTCCAGTATGTTAAATTATGCATCACAAAATTCCATATTAGTAAACTTATGTTCCACGCATCCCTCAGGATCCAGTCCCATGCACCCTCTCCCGGCTGCTGCTGGCACATGTGGACTAGCTCCTGCAGCTCCTTTGGTGTATAGCTCCTCTCTTCCCTCAGCCAACCTAGCTCTTCCCAGCCTGGAAGTAATGAACTTGACCCTTGTTATTGATAGAGTAGTCAAAAGGGGAGGGAAGAGCACATCCCGACCCAGCAAGCATTGTCTTGTTAATCAGCTGCCTCATTTGAGCCCTCTGCATGATCTTCAAGCAAGGGAAGGCAGCTCACAAGTTGTTATATAACTTACTTTCTAACAAGGTAAGTGGACCACTTCTGCAGGTCAATCAGCTTTGGAAGAACCTGGAATTTCAAAGTTCACAAATACATCTACCTGGATATCCCCCATTGCAAGTGGCAGGTTCCTCTTCTTCCCTGTTAAGTCCTCATTGTTGGCATAGGTGATCTCCCAAGACTGAGAATTCAACCTGCTCTAAAGCTCTGCTACTCTTGCAAATAAATTCTCCACTCTCTCTGTCTCCAGTTGTAAGAGATTTGTTTCTTTAAATACTGTCAAGGAGGCCCTCTGGTTTTCACATTTTTTGCCTTGAAATGGTCATTAACCACCTGAGCCTGCTAATATTGCTCTTCCTAGGAATTAATGACACTCAGCAACAGCCACCCAATTCCATAGCTCTTCATGTGACCATTTTCCTCACACCTCTCAACAGTCAAGGATGATACCCCAGCCCCTCTTCTACTAGTAATGCATCGCAGTTCACCTCTAATGAAAGTTCCAACTAGTGCATCCTCAGGCTGCTAGGGGAGGTCCCACCATGATGGATAGTGCCAGCTGTCAGTCAGTGGTGATTCATATCCAAATTCCCATTTCAGTCAGCTTTCTAGGACCACACCCCGGACAACTATGTTAAATTGAGTTTCCTAGAAATAATCTCTGAAATGGAGAATAGGATGCTGAAGGTTAATTGGGTTGTGTATACAGGAGACAAGCCTGTAAAAAGAACAAGGAACTGTGGGGTTGGACAGAGACCTCAGCTAACCCTACAGGGAGCTGGAAGTCCTTGAGAGTTGTCTCAAATTGAGTCAAGGACCCCAGACTTTTGAAATCCCACATCAGCCAGTCATACTGCCCTTTCCTCGTCTGTCTCCCTGACCACCCTATACAAGTAAGCTTGCTCTCACAATCCCATGTTTTTTAGAGTGCCTACATACTTTTTACTCATATTTATTATAATCTGTAAATCTTTGGTATATTTGTTGATTCACTTATTGCCTGTGTCTCCCTCCAGACTATAAGCTCCTTTAGACCAGAACCACATCTGCCTACTCATGACAATTCTCCCAGTTTCTGGAACATAGTAGATAGGAGCTCAATGAAAAATGGTTGAATGAATAAATTGGAGGGGAGGGACAATAAGTTTAATAGACAGAAAAAAATTAGTCATTGAGAGTAATGATCAACAAGGTGGCACAAAGCAATTGCCAGGCTGTGGAAACTCCCCCGGATGCATGTGGGGATTGTCTAAAGGGAAATGGTGTGACAGGCAAAGTTTCATTCCAGTGTCTCTGCTTCCTATTCCTGATCATCACCCACACCCCTGTGTGGCCAGGTACTACTATAGCAGAGCCTAAGCTAAGAGTCCCAGTCTGCTTCTGTCTATGCCAGTAAGATCCATGAGCCAGAAAAACAGAGGTCACAGTGTTGCTGGAATCTTGTTTATCGCCACTGCCTGATAAGGCCTGGACAAATCCAGGGTACTTTGGCACTAATCTGAACCAATACCTTTCCGAAGGGTATTTTCATTTTTAGCCTAATGTCTATTGATGAACAAAAGGAACTTCTTCCTTATTAAGATATTTTTTAAAACTTCAAATACCTGGATGGACACAGGAGAAATAATCTTTAAATCATAGGATGTGTCCTTGAAGATGGATGAAAACCAGCAGGCAAGCATCAAGAGGCCTGCCATTAACTAGCCATTTGCACTTCTTAACAAGTCACTTAACCTCTTCTGAGTTTAGCCTCTTCATGTGTAAAGTGAGAGTGAAGGGGGATGTGGTAGAAGGAGTCTTAGACAGGGACAGGGCACGTCCCTGGCTCTGCCAAATTCCTGTGTGATCTACACAGGCACTTCACCACTCCGGACCTCAATTTACAATCTGTAAGTGAAGGACTAGATATGATCTTCTCTCAGGTTCCTTTAAGTATAAAGAGTCAAAATTCTTTGCATGCATGTCCCCAACCCTAAAGCAGATACACTCAACCCTTCATAAAAAATGGAGTCTATTTTTATGCCAACGCCTTTCTTATGGAAAGTTCAGGTGTAAAGAGAATCAGCTTGTAAAACGGATGACTGAGCATTTCTCAAAATAAACATTTGCCAATGTAAGTTAGACAGGGAATCGCCTGGAGTTATGAGCTTCAAATGCAACATTAAAACTCTTAATGGACTTAGCAATTCATTTGGAGATTTAGTATTTGTTAATAACCCCACTTATTCTGCAATATTTTCCACTCCAAATTCAATGCAAAGGCTATTTTTACCAGCATCTTTATTACATTCATTGAATGGCATGAAGGCAGCTTATAGAATCACACAGAAATGTCCTGAAGTTGCTTTTAGAAATTGCTATTTTTATTCTGCAGAATTAGTTGAACCTGCCACTATACATCTAACTTATGTAAATTACAAGGACAGCAAGTTGTTAAACAAAAGTGTATTTAGTCCATAATATTAGGAATTACTCCCCTTAATATTATGGAATGTAGGCTATCAAAATGATTTTTCTTTCCTAAATGTAATAGCTGGATTTTATTTATAGTTGCATATTTGATATATTAGGATCTGTCTAAGCCAATAAATATGGTGGAATGCAACAATTTTTTCTACTGCTATTGGCATATAAAGTTGCTTAATTCAATATTTTGGTAATTTAAGTATTGATAATCAGTTCTTGAATATATTAATGATGATCCATTTTACTGCAGATCATTGTCTGGATCAATTTGTGCATCCCCTCTTTACATAGATCTCACTGGCTCAACTTCCATTCACAGATGGAGGTGCCATCAGTACATATTACTTTTTTAGGACAGCTTCTCTCAAATATTGATTTTTAATTTTTTTGTCAAAGAAAACATGTGCTCTCATTTTATGCTACCAGGACATACACACATATACACAGACACACACACACACTTGAGAGCCATCATATTTTATGTAATTTCTCTAATAAGTATGAGCCATTATGCATGAACATGAATATTTTTAAAGTCATTTTTGTTCCAAGAAACAGAAGGTAATTTTGACTTGCTTAAGGAGGGTTGTATCCTCTTTGGAAGGATCCCAGGTTATTACTCAGAATCGACAGGAGATTTGAATGACCAGGACTCAGAGAGCAAAGGAGCCAGGATATGTCCTGGCCCTCAATAGGAGATAAATAACTGATATGTTAAATGTTTACTTGCGTCTGGCACTGCTTTAACATATTTTAAAGGTGTTTTCTCATTTAGTCTTCAAAACAAAGTCATGAGGTAGGTTCTACTATCTCCATTTTAAAGAGGAGGAAACTGGGGAAAGCGAAGCTAAGTAACTTGCCTGAAGTCGTAGAACTAGTAAATGGTAGAGCCAAGACTCCACACTACTCTAACGCACTGCCTTTTTTCTAGAGCACGGTCTCAAGGTGACTCAGTTCCATGAACTGCCATTCTCCATGCATCGCTGCTTCAGATTTCCCATGCGTGGAAGGGAGACTCCTCCATCACTCATGGTCAGGGAGGCCGGGCCATGCTGTACGACCATAGCCCACAGGGGATGAAACCCATGTATCCCCAGCTGGCCAGAAAGAGAAATCTTTGTAAGCCCAGATGCCCAACCAAAGGGCATCTATAGGGTTATTGTAATGGGAAAACCACTGAGCCTGGCTTCAGAAGACTGGGTTCTAGTCCTAGATCTGGTGTTAATTATATGAACTTGGCAAAGCTTAATCAATTGGGGCTTCAGTTACTTCATCTATAAAATGAAGCAACTGGATTATATTTCCCTATTCTTTCTACCCCTAAGATTCCTTTATATTTAAAGGAAGTATAGATTCATCCTCTTGGGCAGCACCTCTTAAGAGGTGCTAAAATCTCTTTACACAATACACTACACAATATCCTCTCCTCTAAAGCAGGACTCCAAAGTCTTTCTGGTATCAGTCACAGAAGCCTATTTCCTTTGGAGATATTCCCATGCCTCCTTCATGCAGACAACACTGAGGTGGGAAGAGTGGTACCTCGACTCTAGCTCTTGGGTCTTTTCTTAGAAAACTACCATGTAATGGTAGTTTTTAAAAATTTTTTTAAATTTTCTACCAAGTGTGCTTAGGATGCCCAGTGTCAGTCAGCCACCTCCCCCAGATAGGGATGTCCATGGAGGATTCTTGCATGAACATCAGTAAAATACGTACAGATTTTTATTGCCTCTTTTTCTCTACTTTATACTTAGTAGCTCCCAGTAACAAAGGGGGGTGGCAAAAAAAAAAGAATTTATTTTTTTAAAAATTGTGTATTTATTCTTACATGTTTAAACTTCAGTCACCTTCAAAATACTCTCCATTTGATGCAATATAGCTTTCAAGACATTTTTCCACTGCTCAAAACAGTTTATGAACTCATCAATTTTGATGCCTTTCAGTGCTTCTGCTGCTTTTTGTTTCACCCCTTCCACATCAGCAAGACGTTTCCCTTTGAGGACTTTTTTCATCCGAGGAGGAGTGGGGAAGTCACTCAGGGCAAGATCAGGTAAATAGGGAGGGTGGGCACAGGAGTCATGCCATTTTTAGTCAAAAATCGCTGAACATTCAGCATGGCATAGGCAGGTGCACTTATAAATCACCCATCATGAAATAGTCAAATGCCTTGAAAGAGTCTTCAAAAAAAATTCTCTGAAGCCAAACGGAGCCTCTTACAACACCACCAGCCAGTACACTGATACAGATGAGTTCCTAGTATACCCACCTAGCAGAGGAAGCCAGTACTACAAGGGGCCCGCCCTCCATAGTTCCAGTTTTTCGGGGTGTCCCCCGATTTCTTGAAATCAGTCTCTCGTTGTCCCTCTTTATCTTTCAGAAAGGGCACGTCAGAGGTAAAGGGAGCAGGGACTTAAAGGCAACTGGGTGCGTCTGTTAGTGAGGCTGTCCAGGTACTATGAACTGATGTTTGTGCCCCCTAAAATTCATGTAGAAGCCCTTATTCCCAATGTGATAGTCTCTAGCAGTGAGTCCTTTGGGAAGTTTAGATGAGATCATGAGTGAGTAATCTCCATTCTGGGATTAGTGCCTTTATAAGATGAAGAGAACTGAGCACTCTCTCTCCAGAAACTGAACTGGCCGGCACCTTGATCTTGGACTTACCAACCTCCAGGCTTGTCAGAAATTAATTTCTGTTGTTTACGACACCAGGTCTATGGTATTTTGTTACAGCAGGCTGAGCTGATTAAAACAGCAGATTTTAGATTTGGGAACACCTAAATGAAAGTGTTAGCCCTAATTCCCAGTCTTTCTAGTCCCATAAAACCAATTAAATTACCAAATATAAAGTCACTCCAAATACAGAGCAATTCACTATTTCCCAATAAAAGATGTTTTAAAATTCTAGGTCAACACGAATACATACTTTCTTAGGAACTGTGGTTATTGCGAGCAGAATCGTTGCCACCAATCATATCAGGTCTAAATCCTTAAAAACTGTAAATATTACTTTATCTGGTGAAGATTTTTCAGCTGTGATTAGGATCTTGAAATGAGGGTGATTATCTGGATTATCGGGATGAGCCTAAATGCCCTCAGAAATATTCTTATAAGACAGAGGCTGGGGGAGATTTCACACACATGCAGAGGAGAACACATGATAAAGGGGCACAGAGATTTGAAGATGCTGGCCTTGAAGAGTGGAGTGATGGAGCCATAAGCCAAGGAATGCCAGCAGCCACCAGAAGCTGGATGAGACAAGGAATAGATTCTTCTCTAGAGCCTCTGGAGGGACCACAGCCCTAGCAGCTCCTAGCAGTGGTACTGATTTTGAGCTTCTGGCCTCCATAACTGTGGGAATATAAAGCCCCCAGATTTGTGGTGATTTGTTGCAGCAGCCACAGGAGACTAATTCAATACAATTCAATGGTGCATATACAATTATAAATGCACCATTGAGGGTTTTTTTTCTTTTTGATGAGAAACATGTGATATAAATATATCAGAATATATTCACATCCTCCCCCTGACTTCAACATGAAGAAGAGAATATGTCACTGCCCATTGATGTAACCCTTGGCCGTAAGACTTGCCGGCACCTCAAGCTGAATGGAAAGTGTGTTTCTGCCCCTTGACTTTGGTCTCAGCCATGTGATTTGCTTTGGCCAATGGCACATAAGTGAACATGATACAAGCAGAGGTTTGAGATATACTTGCATATTTGGCCTTGTCTGTAAGATATATTACATAAAATAATACATAAACATAGTGCTTCTTCCATTCTCAGACTTCTTGAAACAATTGTGTTAAATGTTCACAAATAACTTACACTGCAATGTCATTGTGCTACACAGTTTTCCAGAGCACACCATCTTCACTCCTCTCTTAAGCTAAGCAAGAAATGGAACTGTTCGATTTTGCACTGACAATGTACACAAAAACACAGGCTCATAACAGAACAGGTTTTGTTTTGGGTTTGTTGTTTTTTTTTCACTCATTGCAATTCTCTTAATGTAACTTCTGTTGCTTTTTCAAATGGTCTTTAAAGTTAAGGCTGGTTTATCTGAATCCAGTGCTTGTAACCCTGAAACCATAACCTCAGGATTAATTACTAGAGTGTGTTAAATATTTGCCTCCTTTTTCTTTTTAACCTATTAAATTAGATAATTAGCTAGCACTAATCAAAGTCATTTTAACATAATGTGTCTTTCTCAAGCGGTTCTCTACCAGTCAGTGTTACGAGCTTTCTCCAAGTAACCTGGTAAGTGTACCACAAAGCTCAGTTGGGGATTCCTAGCAATAGTTTATGCCATCGATTGTTCTTACAAAATTTGCAAAAGTAAAATATTTTAACTGCTCTAATTTATTCTCCATGAGGCTTTCCGCTGTTACAGGTGTTTTAGGAGTGGCCGTAGGCATTTTAGAGCTCTAGCTAATAAGTTCAGTTGGGGCTCATTCAAGATGAGCTCAGTCGGACGTATTTCGGTGGCTCACAGTCACTTCCATGCGTAATGGAGGCGTTAGCTGTCCCAGCGTAGGAACAGCTTTTACAAACACCCCTACCGCTCACTGCGCCCACTCCTCCGGCACCAAGACCCGCGCCAGAGCGCATAAGGAGACGTTCACAGGCCCTACGGCACGCAGCGTGGAAGCATGTAGGTAGTGGAGGAGAAACGTGATCTGAACTGTGTGGAACCAGAAGCCAGTCTGTGGAAAATTCTTCCAATCGTCAGAGATTTAAAACTGCAAGTAAAAGATTTGGTTCTCATTAATGCTAATAAGAACA
Organism: Pteronotus mesoamericanus; assembly: GCF_021234165.1. Classification (NCBI taxonomy): domain Eukaryota; kingdom Metazoa; phylum Chordata; class Mammalia; order Chiroptera; family Mormoopidae; genus Pteronotus; species Pteronotus mesoamericanus. The sequence goes on from NW_026555277.1 coordinate 7,651,950, forward strand.
GAAGTTCTTTCCTATTGAGGAAATGCACTCAATAATGCAGCATATACAATTATAAATGCACCATTGAGGGGTTTTTTTCTTTTTGATGAGAAACATGTGATATAAATATATCAGAATTCCTGGATCTATTGGAGAAAACCCATAGCGATACCACAAACTGAGTATATCATCTGTAACAGCTCAATTATAAGTGAAACTCACCAGCGCTTTTCTCAAATCTGACAGCCAACCTGAGCATAAATGACATTACCAAGAACAAATTAGAAAGTTCAAAAGAACTTGCCTAAACTATTTATAACTTATTTAAATGCCAACCAACTGAATTATCTTCATATCCTCGCTATGGGAAATGATATTATAAAACCATTTTCAGATGAAAACACTTTTTTTCTGGATTTTGTAGTGCTTGTTACATTTACCAGCTTTTGAAAAATAGATGATTTCTTCTCTCATTCTAAGTAATTCTTCAGCTTTGAGCAAATTTTACATTCTTTTTTCCTAAAGTGAGTCCTTGAAAATTGATTTTTCAAAAATGTGTTTCACTCAAAGTCACCGTCATAATGGGGTTTGAGTCTGACGCAAGCGCGTGTAGCTCGCTGCACCAGCCAACCCTTCGCGCTCTTGCAGCACCGCAACGTGCTCCACCCACCCGCTCTCTTTCCTTTGATACCTACGTGCGGCACAGACTCAGTACTCTTACAGTGGGCGAGTCTAAGGCTTAGAGGCAGAAGAAAAGGAAAAGGGAGAAGTTATTAAGCTGCTACTGCCAGGGTTCAAATCCTGACTCCTTCTAGCTAGGTAATCTTGGGTAAATTACTTAACCTCTGGGAATAATTGTAGCAACTCTCTCATGCAGCCATTGTATTAAATCAGTCCATTCATATACAGTGTTTAGATCAATACCTAGTCCATGGTGATACACTCTCAATAAAGGTTAGCTCTTAAATAATTATGCCCATCAGCCAGGCCCTGTTGGACCGCTAATAGCTCATTTAGTTCTCATAACCGGCCTTATCATTCTCATGCTGCAAAAGGACAAATTAAACTTCATAGAGCTTCAAAATTTGCTCAAGATGTTATCACATAGCTAGTATGAATGGACAGAGGGAAAAGTCAAACCCGTGACTGTGACTCCACCCTACTTCTTTCCCTTTTACCACGAAACTCAAAAGTTGATTTTGTTTTTAATTCACACAAATGAAAAAGATAAAGTATGTCAGGGCTAAAAAAAAACTTAAAAATTTTAAAGGCTGTCATAAGTTGCCATAAGTAAAACAATAATTGGTGGTTGGGTTGTGAAAGGGCTTGTTTTCTGTTTGTTTGTTTTAATTAAACAGAAAATCAAAAATGTTGAAGAAAATATATATATATATAAAATACTTGTTATTCATAGCCTTTACAAATCTAGAATCATTTGTTTAGGCGCATAAAAGCACATTTTATGTAAATTGGTTTGCTCTTAACATCAGTCTGTTATATCAAATTAAAAGCATTTTTATTCCAATTGTGCTACTTTTGAGTTGTTTTTCACTCGTGTTACAAATGGAGCTACAAGCTGCTGAACTTTTAAGAAATTCATCGTTGCTTTTTTTTTTTTTTGCCAATTTATAAGACACACCATTGAGTACAGAAGAACTCAACCACACTATTAAAAAAAAACAAAGAACTATTATGTTGTCTGGAGTTGGTTTTCTTTACAGTAAGGGGTAGAGACAAAAAGCACTCATTTGCAAAAAAAGAAATTAAGAGGGAGAAAGGAAACAGTCTCACTTCTTCTTCCAGGCTCCCCATGGATTGAACACAATGTCTGTCACGTAGGACACAATTGTATAGCATATTTCTAGCACTTTGTGCTTTTTGTGATTTTTAAAAGAATTTTTATCATATGTACAGCATTCTAAAATTCTTACTCATTTTTTTAAATCTTTGCTATTATAAAATCTTTATTATCATAGTCATATATTACTCCCCTCCAGTACTGAGCTTTGTCAACCAGTAAGCAAGGGCCAGAGGCTGCACCAAGTAACCCACGGACAGCCTCATGTACCCAGGGAGACTTCCTTTGGTGTTAAAAATATCTTGAATGTACTGTCAATATTAAAACTGAGAGATTTACCGTGCAAGTCTGGAATTCTGGCTTTTCTTTAAAAAACAGAACATCTAGCAACAGTAGGCCTGCCTTCCCCTGCCCCATAGCAAAAATCAGCAGATGTTGAGGGGGAGCCACCCCATCTGACAGCGAAGCCAAGCTTTACCTGCCACTATCATCACTCCTGAACACTTGCACTTCTTTTTTTTCAATCATCCTCACTCAAGGACATTTTTTCAGTGCTTTTAGAAAGGGAGGAAGGGAGAGAAACACTGATGTAAAAGAGAAACATCGATTGGTTGCCTCCCATTCACACCTCAACTGGAGATTATACACACCCAGACTGGGCATCAAACCAGAAACCTAGGTATGTGCCCTGACCAAAAATCGAACCTACAGCCCTTCGGTTACGGGATGATGCTCCAACCGTCTGCACTACATTGGTCAGGGCTCTTGTACTACTTATAGTACCGTCAAGGTCCTTGAATATTTGGTCTTCAGACTCTTTTATGCTTTTTAGCAAAGAGCTTCCTGTTTCTATGTATCTATAAATATTTACTATATTAAAAGTTTAAAGTGTAAAGGCATTTCATGTTAACCTCAGTAATTTATTTTTATGAAAAATTACTATTTTTACAAAACAAAAAAAGATGAGAAGAATAGCATTATTTTATATTTTTCAAAATCTCTTCAATGTCTGACTTCATAGTATCAGCTGGATTCACATATCTGTTTATACATTGAGCTCATTGGGATAGGTTGTTTCGGTTAAAACAAAAGAAAAATGAGCTTCACACAGTAGTATAAGTAGTTGGAAAGTAGACAACTGTTTTCATAGTCTTCATATAATCCTTTGATACCACACTTAAACTCAGCCAGTAGTAACTTTTTAAAGGTTGGTTGTAATGTGGAATCTAAAACCATATCAAGGAAGTCATTCTCTGTTACATCAAAATCCACTGGTCTATCTTACACTTGAATGTATCTTCTATCCATATGCAAGATTTTATGCATTGGTCATTTAGAAAATATTCATTCACTAAGTTATGGAGATCTTCAAATGATGACACATTTCACTGTATAACATAAAAAAAAATCACGTTTTCAGTGTGATCACATCAGAAAAGTCTTTAAAGTATTAGCATATTATCAAACTTACAGTGGTGGGTGTAAGTTCTTCTAAATTCCAATATCGATTAAAAGCTCCAACTTCATCTTTGGCAACAAATTCTGATAGTTGTATTCCTTGAAGTGACAAGCTAACTTCATTTATTTTTGAGAAAATGCCTGCCAGATACCCAAGTTTGAATGACCATAGTTTGAAAAAAAGTGATGCTCCATGGGAAAAAATAAAATAAAAAGGTGACTAGTTTAATGTGCAACTCAAAACAATTGCACAAGTGCTTTTCCTTAAGATTGCCACCATACTTCAATAGGCAGAAGGACTCTCTGTGGACTTCTGGTCTTTTCACACAGTATATTAATAAGATGTATACTCAACAAGGGTTGAGATTTAATAAAACTAATAACTTTAACTGTTTCATCAAGGACATTTTTAAGTGATACTGGTTTTTTTTTAAGGTGGATGCATGGCAATAAAGAGTATAATGACCACTAGAATGATTTGGTGCCACATCCTTAATTTGTGTTGAGTCACCATGGCACCATCGAAGCAAATATCAATACACTGAAAAAAAAAGTTATGTCTTGTATTTTATGAAAAGAGTTTTGACCTCATGGATCTCTTGAAAGGATCTCAGGCACCCCCAGCATCCATAGATCACATTTGAGAACTGCTATAGTCAAAAAATATTTCTCTCTGTCCATGTCTGTATCAAAAGTAGGAAAATAAAAGATGCTCTCAGAGGGTGACGCATTAGAAGTGAACATCCAGTGGGTATCACTGGTTTAAGTGTCCTGTCAGGTCCCTAAAGCCTCCGAGTTCACAATAATGCCCTAGCACATGCTGCAGTGACCACCATCGCCCCATCCACCCTACTTACCCATCCTGGAGCGAGCTCACTTCAAGTTGGCAGCAGCCCTCACACCTTGTCTGCATAGATGATGGGAGTCTGCACTCTGATCACCAAAAGGAGACACAGTTTGGAAGATGAAGGAGAATTTCTGGGGACACCAAACATAGAGTTATCCTAGTCTCTGTGTTTTGCCTAGAAGAGAATAAGAAGGAATATGCCTATTCATTTTTATTAAGCCTTTCTTTCTTTTTCTTTCTTTTTCTTTCTTTCTTTCTTTCTTTACTATTTATTAATTCACTACTATGTACTTAATCCTCCCAATTGCCCTACTGTACTGGCCTCATTTCACTTAGATTCTAAGAGTTTACACACTGCCAGCTACTAAAAGGAAGAGGTATTTAACCTCAGAACTCAATGACTCCCAAGTCCCTCAGCTTCAGACTGTCTGAAAAATCCAAGATTGGTAATTGGGATTCAAAGTGGCATGACATTTATAAAAATTATGTATAATTTGTTTCTAGTGATGATAGTAATATAAAAGGAAGAGGTTGTAGACAATAGTAAATGGCGCTGATAATAGAGATCACTATCTGAGTTTCCATGTGTCATGATAAAAATAATGAGAACATTATCATTTATTTATTCAACAATATTGATGTATCAAATACAATTCTAACTTGTGGGGCTAGGCAGTGATAAGAAACGAGGGCCTCTATGTGCCAGTCCCTAGTCTAAGGGTTTTTTAAATATATATTTAATATGATTCATTTCAACCATATGAAATCACTTCTGTTATATGAAGAAATAAAGGCTCAGATAAGTACATTATTTTGCCCAAGATCCACATCCCTTATTAGGACAGGAGTCAGAATTTAATCCCAGGTCTGTCTGCCTTCGAAGCTCTGTTTATATCAATTCAAGCTCTTTCTCAACTGAACACCAACTTTATGCCCACTGAATTGCTGTGGTGCAAAACTTCCTGCTCTGTAAGCAAGGGTGGGTGCATACTGTTACACCCTACAAAGCACAAAACAAATCTGAGTCCATGTTTTACTGCTTGAAGGAATAATTAATTGGGGGAGACTGAGCTGGTAGTAACCGAAGGGGAAGAAATAACATCCAAAGTAACTGTATAAGGGAGAACGGAGACATGGTCCTAGCTCCAGAGCCTTCTCCCTAGTGTGCCAGTTAAGCTAGTAAATTCTTGTTTCTAACACAAATTCCCCTGGGAGTGTTAAGTATTAAGTTACTTCTTTGTATGTGTGAGTATTAAATCATAGCAATGACTAGCTCAAGTAGCTGCACCAAAGAAATTCAACTGTTTTGATCAGAGCAATAAAAAGGGAGGAATAAATTGCAGCACTGGCTGTTTGGGAAAGAAAATCAAGAAAGAAAACTATGGCCATGTTGGGTGTTTCTATATCCTATGTTATTTAACCCTCTCAACACCTGCAAGGTGATTTTATTAACCCTCTTTTCAGATGAAGACACTAAATATGAGAGAGAATAAGTCACCCACTCAAGTCTGTGAATTGCAAAGCCCATCCTATCTCCTCCAGACCAGAGGCTGGCAAACTACAGCCCATGGACCAAATCCTGCTCACTGCCTTTTTTTGTTAAATAGTTTTATTGGAACACAGCCACACTCATTCCTTTACATATTGTCTACGGCTGTTTTCATGATGGAACAGCCTCGCTGAGTAGTTGCAGCAGAGACCACATGGCTTGCAAAGCCAAAAATGCTTACTATCTGGTCCTTTGCAGAAAAAGTTTATCAACCTCTGCTTTAGAGTAGGTTTCTCAGCTGTTACGCTGTTTTCTGAAATTAAATCTTATCAGGATCCCCAATATACATGCAAAACTAATAAAAAGCCAAATAATGTTAGTACTGCATTTTATAAATTCAAATTTATGTAACATTTACTTATTGGGAATTCAATCAATAAGATTTCTCAAAGTTAGCTTTGAGTAACACAAAATTTTAAAATAACTTTTTAGAGCTTAGTTGCAGTCTCAAACCAGCATTAATGTACAATTTATACTTCTATTTTTTTTTCCAGGATATTCAAACTGGCCCAGAAGCTTGAAGAGAAACATTAGGAATAATTTGCTTTCCAACCCAAATCTCCAACAATTTTGCCATTTCCACTCATAGCTATAAAATTCAGATACACAGGCAGTGAACAATCTGTAAATATTTATTAAAGAAACAGAAGAATTATTACACTCTGATTAGTTACACTTTCACTTGTTGAACAATACAATTAATTCAGTAAGCATGACAGGTTGTCCATAATGTGCCTGACGTTGGCTGAGCCCTGTGAATAAGATTCATAGACCCCGTTTTCAAGGAATTATAATCTAGAAAGAGATGCAGACAAGCAAGAGTTTGTCTGGATCCAACTGAACAAGAGCACACATGCTACAGCCATGCACTTAGTTCTCCAACTTCAAGTAAACCTGTACACTCACAAGATGGCAGCAAGACCCGGAGATAGAGAAACGGTGGATTAAAAGACACCAAAGATGAGAAAAGGAAGCAGATGAAAAGACATGAAAGATATATGCTTTTCACTTTGCCTTTTTTCCTTTGACCTAAAGAAATGGAAAAGATAACAGCAAATGCCTAATAGGTCACTCACTCCTCTAAACTATTCTTATGTAATATCTCATTTATTCCTCCTAACAACCCTTTGAAGCAAGAACTAGTTTCACCATCTTATAAATGAAAAAACTGAAACTCAGGTCATTAATAAATTGAGGGGCCAGAATTCAAAGCACATCCTTTTTCTCAACCATACAACTTAGGTTTTTCCATTACCATGCATGGTGTGGCCACCAGGGCTTTCGTATGAGCAGACTTAAGTTAGATAACAGAAGTGGTGTGGAAAATTACACACCTCACCCTGAACTAATTTAGATAAATCACTTGGAAAACTAATCCAATCACACCCAGTTGAGCTCTGGATGGCCAGTAAACTAGGGCCAACTTATCCTTCTTTGCCCTAAAGTGGGAAAAAAGAGAGAGAGAGAGAATAAAGGAAAAGCTTTGTCCTGGCATTTGCCTAGAAGGAGCAAGTGTAATCATGGTAGTATTTTCACATTTTTAATGGGCTTTTCTCCCTTTCTGAGTATACTCCTTTTGCCCTGGTCCATGTTTGTAACCATCTGCAAGGAGGGAGATTAGAATTTATCCATGAAGGAATGCAAAGACATATGCAAAATAATTCACAACTTCTGCCACTGAGAAATATTATGTAGCATGCTAATATCTTGAATGATACCCATCTTTAGATCTGCCTCTAACATGACAAGGATTAGCTCTGGAGGACCCAATTCACTGAGTTCTTTCACCGTATAGTCATCACTTTTGGTTGTATACATTGTGCACTGAGCACAGGTGACACATCTGGTTGGGTGACCACATCATAGATCCCATAGCTTCATTTACCTAGTATAACTGTGTCTGCTGTTAGCAATCTTTGTTATAACAATCATGATATGGCAATTTTCTGACAAGTGAAGAATATAGTACCCTGACAGAGAGTCACCTTTTTCTAATTTTCACAAAGGTGCTATATGGGCTGGCAGCATCCCAATGTACTGAAAATTCCCTTTCTTTCTGTGCTTCTTGGGCTTTGCAGTAGTTAGCCATAGCTGCAAAGATGCTATAGAACACACAACTCAAAAAACTGCAGTGACTAACAACAACAGGGCTGCTATGATAGATCACAGAGAAAAAGAAAAGAGAAACATTTACTTTTCATGGGTCTACAAGGTTGGCGGTGATCTGGACTCAGCTGGATTCAGGCCAGTTTACTATCAAAGTTGCAGGTCAGGTTTGGTTCTTCTCTATGTGTCACTCATTCTGAGACCCAGGCAAAATCAGCTACAGCTACCTACAGCATGTTTTTTTCTCATAGCAGACAGCATGGACTCAAGTGTTAAACCAAACCACAGAAGTGAATTTAAAACTTCTGATCATGTCACATTCGCTCACCTCCCATCAACCAAAGCAAGCCTCCTAGCCAAGTACATCAGAGGGGCAGGAAGTATATACTCCCCTGGTGGAGGAGGAGAAGGGAGAGTAAATTTTTACTAAGTAGTAACATAACCCACCACAGACAGACCTACTAATGGCACTCCACAGTAGTAGAAGGATGTGTTGCAGAGAAAGCCCACCCTGATTACAGCTCAGGGAATATTAGAAACTATTTCCATACCAACACAAACCATTTTCCATACACCACTGGTTCCTACACACCGGGTTTTGCACACTGTTTTAAAAGAGATCAGTCTCCTTCACTTTCACCTTTTTGTAGATTAGTGTAACAGATCATGGGCCAGCAAACCAAACACTGTCTATAAAGGATCTAAAAGGAAATATTTTTGGCTTTGCAGGCTCTATCGTCTCTGGTGCAACTACTCAATTCTGCCACTACAGTACGAAAGCAGCCATGGGCAATAAATACTTAGACAAATTGACGTGGCCATGTTCCAATAAAAAATGTATTTACAAAAATAGGCTGTGGGCCAGATTTTGTCCATGAGTCATAATCTGCCAATTTCTGTAATAAATGAAACTGTAAAGAATATGTCTCTTGTTTTGGTTAACTATGGCTGTACAATATACCACCCCAAAGCTTAGTGGCTTAAAACAACAATTATTTTATTATCTCTCATGATTCTGTGCCTTGATTGGGCTCAGATAGGTGCTACTTCTGCTCCATGTGATGTTGGCTACATCTAAAAGCATCTGAGGTATCAGCTGGGCTGGAACATTCAGGATGATTCATTCCCCCATCTGGCCCCTTGGCAGGGTTGACCAGAAGACTGGACTCAGCTGGAACATGCAAAGATCTAAGTTCCAGCTGCTGTGCTTCTCTTCTTTCTTATTAGATGGCAACTCAGGACTTCTCAAAGTACAAAAGAGGAAACTACTTCACCTTTTTAAAGCTTGGGCCCAGCACTGTCATTTCTGCTACCTTCTACTGGTAAAGCACCTCACCCTTCATGTGTCATATATGACCATGTCATCTGTGCCCCAACTGGCCTATGACAGAATGTCAGCTTTCTTACTTCTGGACCTTCAGATGAGATGGAATTATGTTTAATGCTTTACATTCAAGCTGCTAAGCAGATCTCTCATCCAACAATGCAACAGCAAAACATCCTGATCCAAGAACTTCTCTCACAAAAAATGATACCTCTGTCCAACTGCAGGGGGAATTAATTAAGGTAATTTTAGTTGAAAAACAGGGCTTCCCCAAGACCAATTATGTCTAGCATGGCTTGAGACAGCCTAGGCATCACCTAAATGGACTGAGTGTAAGTGGGTCTCTTCTTCCAAAATACCCAGCTCTATCCAAAACAACTGGCTCCATGTGCCTTGTGGGTAGCCTGACACAACAGAGCTTGGAAGTGGCAAGGGGAAGGAGGGGTGAGCAAAAGCACAGAGCTCTCTGAGGCCCGTGCACAATGTTAATCCAATACAATTCTCACCAATCCAGCAACCCCCAGAAGTAAATTCGTACCCTCTCCATCCTGAAAACTTGAAAAATCATCCTTCTAGATTTTATAATGAAACGCCCACCCTTCTGAGGCTAACATGGGATTCTGACCATGGTAGGTACACTCAGCAAAATAATAAACTTATCCTACACTGGCTCTGCCTGCTTCTATCAATGCACTCATTCTCTAAATCTCATTCCTTACCATCTGCCCCTCCCTGAAACTCACAGGTATTCCTTAGACTCATCATAAGTCATATAAATAACCGCACTGACTTTGGCCCCAAGCTCCACCATCTATGCACACACACCTTCTCTACCATCACTCCCTGCTCTTGTGGCCTGCCTCCACCTGTGCTCTCCCCCACAGCTCCTCATCTCAGCCTCTGACCCAAGACAGGCAGCTAGAGGAGGCAATGAAAGAAACACCCGATTATCACAGACACCTTTTCCAGCTCCAAAACCTGAAACCACGCAAAGGAGGTGACCCAGAAGAGTAGTCACAGAGATCAGGCCTTTAGTGTGACTATCCCAGAATATACCTCTGTTCTCTCACTGAGGGAAATGGGGGCTGCCCTGTTCCAGCCCATACTGCATGTAAGGCCCGAGGGATTGTAGATGGGGGGCAGATTCCATCCAGGTCGTGTACCTTTAATCCAGCCTGAAATACCCACACACTGTGTACCTTCAGTACCATAAATCTGAGCTATCAACACCCCAGCCGAGCTCATGGCAGTCATCCTGGAACCAACTTACTCTACTCCCCTTCTAAACTACTGTTTGTCTGGTTACTCACGCTTGGTTCTACTCAGATGTCTGTATTTTTCTGGTCTCCCAACTCCCCACCAAAGGCACTGGCTTGGTCTTGCTTCCTCACCAGCTCTCATGTCTTCTACTTTCAGTATAGCAACTCCCAAACTGCTTGTGGGGACATGACCGAGTTCATTCACAGTGGTCTTTATGGGGTGGCGGTAGGATTCACAAAGGTCAGGCCTTTTATCGTCAGCACATGACCTATATCAGGGACTCATCAATGATTGTTGAATGACTGAGTGTTGCACACAGACTTTGACTTCGTAAGCAAGTTTCCCATCACACCCAGGCAACTGTTCCACAATGAGCTATTTCTAAATGAGTTTGTATAAAGTGCTGAAGAAAAGGGATACCCAGTGGAAGATTAGCCAGACTGAGGAAACAAAGCATCTTTGAGAAATGAAATTAATTAACTGTTTCCAAGGGGAGCAGGGAGTAGGGGGTTGGGAGAGAGTGGGAAATTTCATATAAATTTCCAAAGGACAGGGACTTGAAAATAAGCTCGATGTTAAAATTTCAAGCTCTAAAATGTTAAATGCCTTCCAACATCATGGCTTAGTAATGTGCAATAGGCACTCAAAATTAGGATTTGGTTATGTACAAAGGAAAGCTCTGAAAGAGAAAAACAATAAATTAAATGCATAAATCGAGAGGATTTGGACTTTTTAGAAGTCACTGCACAATATTCTCTGAGGGTGATTTTAGACTAGACCTTGACAGGGTGAGACTGTGAGTACAAAAGTGAGCTTTTGTCAATCAGAAAGCACTTCGGCAGAAATAAGTTTCTCAAAATAACCAAGGGGAATTTCAAAGATCTAGTTTATATTCTCTGTGTCTGTGGGACCATTTCTTTGGGATTCAAGAAACCATAAGGATTTTGAGATCTTGACATAGCCATATAAAACACTGCTTAGCACGAGTCGCATAGTATATGGTGGCCCCAGTCACAAACATTTTATTTCAGTCTGTTATTCTACAAAATTCTGTTGTCTACCCACCCTCCCCCCACCTCCAACCCTTGCAAAGCTGGCAGCATCCTAGGAGGGAGAGAATAACTGTTCTGTCCTCTCTGTCCGCCCTGAATCTCAGGAGCACAGCAGAAGGGGGTGAGGATTTGTCATTGGATGCGGAAGTTCTGGAACCAGGATACTCCCTCCCCTGGAAGGACAAAACTCTGTGAGGTCACATTAAAGTGTTCCTCCAACCAGGAAAGAGGTTTCTCCTGCAAGTCTCAGGGCTAAAAGAAGATTTTGTTCAAATTAATCACTTCTATTTATCAAGCACTCTGTAAAGAATCGTGTGTAGGTGATCTTAATTCTGCCAGTTTTCGTCATGAAAATCCTTCAGTCCCACTGTTTTACCCCAACCATGATTTGATCCTGCTGTACTCAAAAATTTGGACATCAAAACACCAGAATGGCTATAAGTCTCCTTGGTTCTGGGGTGCCACACGTGTGTGCGCGTGATCTGTGATTCTCTTGCTCTGTGATAGTCTGTGTGAGCACATGTACACACCCACATGCACATACTGGAAGGTTTTCACTATGATGTTCCCTCTCTTTTCATCTGTGTATTAGTTCTCTTTCTGTGTTTCTCTGTCTCTCTCTCCATATATGACTACCTCTGAAAATCCCCCAATTCCTCTAAGTCTGTATCTTCGTCTCTGTACTTTTGTCTTTGTATTTCTGTTTTTATATATTCCTCTCTGTTTCACTGCTTTCTCTTGTTCTGCACCCTGTCTCCCTGTCTTGATATCTTTTTCTTTTCCCTCCTCTCTGTATCTCTCTGAATCTGATCCAAATGAAAATAATTTGATTAAAAATGGAAAAATATTTTTAGAAAATTATGTACTGTGCTAGGAGCTACAGTATTAATCAAGAAATTAAAATGAATTCATGGAATTGCTTAAGAAAAATACATTTTCAACGGAAAACAATTCATATTGGTATAGTCCTATTAAAATGCTTGTAATCCACAATGTCCTTGAAGTGAAATGTCAAGGTAAAGATAATCGGGCCCCAAAACTATGAGGCTGCAGGCACCTGCAGCCTGCTTGGTCCATTCCAGCAGCTTCCTGGACTGTGACTGACTCCAGACATGGTGAAAGAGCACTTTGTGGGGACAAAAAATCATTGTGGCACACCGAGAATCGGGAGTCACCCCGCCACACCCGTGTCAGACTAGCCTCGGAAGACTGCAAGTCCCGATACTTACAGCTCTGCTGCAGGCAAGGGAAGCGCTTTGCTCAGAGCTCTAGAAGGCACAGCCCGGGCAGGACAGCAAGCCAGGAGGAGATGGGTTTGTTTCTTCCTGTTTCCTTTCTTGTGTTGAAAACCAATAGAGAAAGAGAATTAGCCCTGGAGATACTTGGATTTCACTCAGCCTTTCTAGAAAGCCTACCATCTAGTCCTTGCTTTGCTTCCTGCTTGTTCAAGGTTACTTCTCCCTGCAACTCAATTCCGTACTTACTCTTGCACATACAGACACTCGCATGCATGCAGGCACCTGCATGCAGACATGCTCAATTAGGTTTCTTCCCATCTTTCTGTCCTTCCTGTGGTGAATAACAACTTTTAACATTTATTAAACATTAACCATGTGCCAAACACTATTTTGAACACCTTTCTTGTTTTATTTCATTTACTTCTTGCTGTATCTTATGAGAGAGCATTATTATCTCCAACGCCGCAGAGAAAGGAACTGAGGCACAGAGAATTTAAGTAATTTACCATAATTCGCACAATTAACAAGGGGAAAAGCCAAACCTTGAACTCCAGAACCTGTGCCACAAACCACTAGGCCATATTGCCTGAAGCTGACTATCGATGATTAACCGACATTACTAGAGAAAACCCTGTGTCCTCTTTGTTCTCTGATGCACTCCCAGGACCCTAAAGGTGAGCTTCTCTTCAGACCAGTTTCCCTAAACCAAGCAGCACAGAAAATGTGGGGTCGTTTGGAAGGGGGACTAAATTCTCTATATTTGGGGAGGAAATCACATTTTCCCCCCTGGCTTTTTATTTAAAGACTAAGCAAGAAAATGTTTTCCCTTTCTCTCTCACTGAATACAATTTATCAAACCAGAAAAGACTGTAACTCCAGCTGGAAGTGTCTCACAAGGCCTTGGGAAATGAAAGTACAGTAATATAGATACACAAAGCAGCTCCTTTTTCTCTGGGAGGAGCTGGTTTCATATGATTCTTTCATAGAAGTGAAAAATAAGACATTGTGTTTGTGTGGAGCATACATTTGTCTGCATCACAAAAAAGAAGAGTGTGATTGTCCACAGGGATGGCCTGCATCCTTCACCGTTTGCATTTGGGCCGGCTCTGCTTCGCCACAGCAGTGGGAATCCTGCTTTTTAAGCACCTGCAGTACAGACCAAGTGGCCAATTTAGGCTCAAAGACACCGTGTTTGTTATCTGTCCTAAACAGGAATTCAACCCATACTTTTTACTCAGCTAAAGAAAGGGAACACTGAAAATTTAGTAAACACGACTCTTGATGGTACCTGGCTTTATGTCAAGTAAAAGCCAGCCTCTGCATTGAAAAGTCCTGACCTTGAAAAGCTGGTTAAAATGGATGATGTGTGGGCTGCTGGCTGGAGAGCCAGCCGGGAAGTAGGTCAGCAAAGTTATAGGCTGGCTCCTGTCACTCCCAGCCAGAGCCCGTGCAACTCGGGAGGGGAAAAAAATGTTCCGAGACAGACTAAGACACTGTGTGTGGTTCCAGGCAGCATGTCTTATTGACAGAAACACCACCACCGAATGAAATCATCGGGAGGAAGCTGTCAGCCCCTGCCACATCTGGGAGGCTATTTTCTGCTCGTTTAATTAATTAGGGGTTGTCTTGTTTGGGGGTTTTCTTTTCAATTACAGACACAAACTTTGTTGTCCACTCTCCCCTGGACCTCACCATACCGTCACTTCCTACGGGCTGCCTGCTGACACTTAATGGCCTGGCGGGGCTGAGAGGCAGGAGAAGCTAATGAGGAAGGCTGGGTCTCCAAGGGACTTGGGACAGAAGCTCTCTGTGATGGAAGTCAAGCTCTGGACCATTCCCCCATCCCTGACCCACCTCCCTTGCATTGTTCAAGGCCACAGCTTCTAGAACCAGACCTCCTGGTTTTTAATCCTCTGGGCTCACTATTTGCTATGTGACCTTGGTCACATATCCTATCCTTTCTTTCTCTCAATTTCCTCATCTTCATGATAGGAATAATTGTCTATATCTCGTGGGGTTGTTGTGCCGTGCATGCATCAGAACCCCAGAAGGAAACAGTGTGCTCAACTTTGGGAAATCCAAGGATTTAATAGAAGAACTATTTACAAGGAAGCGTGGCGGGCATAGCAAAACCACAAGCGAGAATGCAGTTGCCCTAAAGCTAGCAACAGTCATTGTCACACCTAGGTCATTAACACCCTCCAGAAATGTAGGCATCTATATGCCAAGAAGGTGGGAGCTCTGTGAAGAGGGGTGCCTGACGTGAGTTATGTCCTTCCATGCAGGGATACAGCCAGCTGGTAGCAACTCACAGCCAAGGAGCCACATGAATAAATGCATTGACCTCAATCTCCTCTCTCCCTGAGGGTCTCCATTTTTCCCGTTGACTGAAGCCAAAAGAAACCAGAAGGAAGGGAGCTCCTTTATACATTCCTCAGGGGGCACCAGGCAGGGTGAGGAAGAGTGGAGAGTGAATCTGCATGGGGCAAATGGATGCCACTGAGCACCAAGACTTCAATGAGGCAATAGAACACCTCACCTAGAGCACATGGTCAGTATATTTTAACAGCTTATTACCTGTTTCTAGTTACTTTCCCTCGTCCACAACATAAATTTCATGACTTGGGCAACATGGCATAAATTGCTGGTGCTTTGTAACTAAGGTTCAGGTGTCTGGGGAAGCCACTGCTTCTTTCCCATCCTGTCCCAAGGATTCTCCCACATTCCTACTGGTCACATAGCTTCACACCTACTTAGTCCTAAGAGGAGGCAAAATCCCAAAGTGGGGAGAAGTCAGCCTGGGCTCCTTCAGTGCTCCACAAGCTCCTGGTGTCCCCATTTATCCTTAGCACCTACCTAACCAGTTTAAAAATTTTGGAGATGTAATACTTTTAATACTTTACATGTACATCAAGCATATAGAACAGTTAAGATCAGGTAGTTCTGCGGAAGCAGTGTCAAACCCATGGGGCTGGGCTCTCGGCTTGTACCTTGCATGACAGCAGGAACCCCTCAGTGGCAGCCAAGGGCTCCAAAGATCACTGTTTGAAGACCCACGAACTATAGCATCCCTCAGACGTCCCTCCTGACGTTCTAAGTCCCTTTCCTGTGTGCTGACCCAGGGGGCCGCAACTACTCAACTACCGTCTACAAGGAAATTTTGAAACCTAACGTTTGAAGAGTACTTCATTGATTATGAAGTTCTTTCATACATATTATGTTATTCTAGCCTCAGCACAAGCGTGTGCTTCCCCAAGTTCACACCAAGGTGAACAGCACAGCCAGGGCTAAAGTTCATTTTTTTAGTTCCAAAACCACTAACCCCACACCAACAGCTACCCAGAGACCACAAGCCAGAGACCGGCTGTTTGGGTTGGGATATCCTAAATGATTTGTTATTATTATCATCATTATTATTTTTATTATCTGTAAGTTACCAACAGTTTCTCTCCTCCACACTTCCTAAAATCAGTGTCTCCATTTGCCTGTGCACTGTCTGCCTCCTCCCCTAGGAGGCCGTGCCAGCCCCTCAAGAGGAAGCCATGTGCCTGTCTCCTGCCTGGCACTGTCCCTGAGGCCTCGTCCAATGCCTGACACTCAAAACGCACACAGTACTTACTTGTTGAATGAAATCATGAATCTCCTGGTCCCGTTCTTTTGGGTTGTTTACTCTAACTAGGTTTCAAGGCTCCCAAAGCTAAAAATAACCAAGTTTTGAATCAGCAGCTGGCAAATATCCAGGTTATTTTTATCTTCTAAGGTCAGGGAGGAAAAGTGGGGCAGGCCTGGAAGGAACAAACTGCCTAACAGTGCATCCTTGCTCAGCAAGTGCTGAAGACCCGTATGTAACGGATATTGATGAAGCCTGGCTCTACTTTTCCATTTTCCCAGGAGTCCCAAGCCGGAACAGCCCACAGTTTCAAGGAGTTTATAATTCTTTCCCATGAGACTGTGGACTCTTAAGGAATAGGACTCTATCTTACTCCATCTCCCCAGGAATTAAAAGGGCGCCTGGATCAGACAAGGCCCCAAATAACAGTTGGAGGAATGTCCGGGATGGATCAGCAATGCAAACCTGAGCACCAGAGTACAGAATCATAGGAACAGAAGGCATCTCAGTGACCTGTGAAACTGCTCTGTCCAATGTGGCAGCCAATCGCTATATGTGACAGTGTAAATGAATTGAAGTTAAAGAAAGTTAAAATGTGTATTCCTCAGTCAAGCTTGCACCTTTTCTAGGGCTCAATAGAATATGTGGCTACTGTATCAGAAAGTGCAGATATAGAACATTTCCATCATCACAGCAAGCCTCTTGGATGGCACTGGAAAGTCTTATGGTGAGAGAACTGAGTCTCAGAGAAGGAAAGAAGTGTTCCCAGAGTCGCTCAATGTGTGAGATACAGAAACAGGACCAAGAACCTAAGTCTACTGGTTTCTACTCTGTGTTTTCCAGCAGTTACACTGGATTCACACACTGTGAGGGCCTCGCACACAAAAGCCACCAAATGTTCTCTCTTTCAAGTCATCATGGATTTGGAGAGCCGGTAAGAAATCCTAGGTGAGCATCGCAGAGAGTAAATGCTGGACACAGCAAGTGAAAGATGGGAAACCATAGCCTCCCACACAAGGCTGGAGGCTGAGGGGACCACAGCGTGCCCAAATGGGGCATCTTCTTTTGAAAGCCTTTCAAAATTGTTTTCATTTCAATGTTGCAGGTTGTACCCAAGGTGGACACTCTTTTTGAAGAGTTCCTTTTGATTTTAGTTTCTTAAAGTCCTCATTTGAACTCAGCTTTTTGTTTATGTTATACCCATCCTACAATTCTTCTTTCTTTCCAGGTAACTTGATCCTCAAAAATGTACAGAATCCATCCAGTTCCACTGCTTTTAATTAAACATCAATTCATCTTTTCAACTGGGTCATTAGGATTTTACATTGCCTTTTCTAAATGTATGCATTTTTTTCCTAAAATTACACCAAATTAAGTTTTCAAAGATGTATTTCTTTTCTTAATCTTTAAATAGCTAGGACTGAATTTTGGCAAAATCTCAACAAAAGTAAATAAAGAAAACAACCCTATACAAGGGAAGTCAGTTCTACCCATTTCTCTCTCCTAAAAGCAGGGCACACCCCACAGGCAGACCTCAGGGCACTTAACACCCATCTGAGAGCCATAAACCCAGGGTGGGTGCAGATTCCACATCTAAAAGAAACCTACACACCTCTTCACAGAAACAATGCATTCATACCTTTGTCTTTATTAAAACTGCACTGTGAGAAGCAGGATACAAAGGAGCAAGCATTTGTAATGGATGGCTGGACTCCTGGTGGAAACATTTGCCATGAGCAGACTCACCACCGGCAGGATGGCAGATGAGGCTCGGGAGCCAACAGTGGGCCTGGATGTTGGTGTGGGGCAAGGAGGGGCGGCCTGAAGGATGGGGGACTCAAGCTCCCAAAGATCTAATTAGGGTTCAGAGGATTTCAGAATCTGTAAAGGAGACCCTCCTGATGGACAAATGGAGTAGGGAGAGAGAGCATTTAGGAAAATTCCATCCATGAATCATATTTTTTTTCTGGTATGTCTCCTAGGGTTTCTAAAGATTTCATTATCCTCATAAGTGAAATTCTTCAAATTACTGAAAGAAGGTGCTTATTGAAACCTATAGCTCTCCATCCCTTGGCAGGCTTTGATTTGAAATATTCAAAGCACATCCAACAGCCTCTTCTTCCCTGAAGACAGGGGCTTTAATGTTTAAAAAAAAAGAAAGAAAGAAAGAAAGAAAAGAAGAAAAAAAAACATATTCCCTTACATCAGCCAGCTCCCTCCTCTTAAAGAAAAATGTTACCTAAAAATTAAACTACTGGAGCCAAAATAGAGTAGCAACCTTTAAAATGCAAGTCAAACTCTTTGTTCCTAATGAACAAAGAAACACAATTCCCATACCCTGGAGCCATGTGCACACAACAAGGGCTGGAGATGTAATCTAGACAAACCTCTTTATACTACAAATGAGGAAACTGAGGCCCAGAGATTAAAGAATTTTAACAGCAAGCAGGTGGGCTGAGCCAATACTTGGGCCAGGTGTCCTGAGTCCTGATCTTTTTGCACAAAAAAAAAAAAAAAAAAAAAAAAAAAAAAAAAAATCATGTTATTACTTAGAGTGAGGACAGGACTGTTTAAAGGCAGGGAATTAACACAGGCTCCTTACCCTCCCAGCTCAGCTGTAGGGTATGTACAATAGGGGCCAACACTAGACAAAAATACAAACTAATTGGAGGAGCAGCACAAAGACATACTGGAATGAGCATCTACCCTTTATTTTCCATGACTGATGGAAATAAAAGTCCCTGCCTGCCTCGCAGGGTATGGAAATACAGTGATGCACGGGAAAACTTTCTGAAAGGACTTGGTACTATGAAAACGGAAGTGATCATGATTCAAATGGATTTGCACAAGGGTTAGGAGCACATAGCCTCCCCTGGGGACATCCCTTTGTGCCTTTATAATGGCTGCATATAGAGGCAGTGTCCCTGCCCCTTCTCCCTTTGTCCAGCCATTAGGGACAACTATGATGGGGATCAGACTGACCTTGCCCGTGCAGAACTCAATCATCTTCCTCCTAACTCACTTCTCCCCAGAATGAAAAAGGACTAAAAAACCATACTGCTAAACACAGTCTTTTTATTGGTTTTGTCTTTGAACTGCCTTGAGCAGTGGAAGGTGTTATGTTTTACTGTCTCTGTGCGCCCAATGTGGGTGCACCTTTCCTTCCCACGCCCACGCCTGCGATCCATCTTTGGAGGATGGCCCTCGGGCCCCTGGGCACTCCCCTCACAGGCTGCCAGGAGCACCTGGGAACTTACCTGTCTTGGGGGACCCTTGACCAATGGTGGACAGATACAAAGATATGCAAGCCCAGCTCCCTTGGACAACTCCCAGAGTAACTTACATTGCAGGATGCCCCTGTCTGTCAGAGTGAAGCCACCTCCTGGGGCCTGGGGCCTCAGATAGCCCCCTCGCATCCCTCCATCCCCTCACATGGCCTGAGAGCACTTCCTTACTTAGTAAGTCTCTCGAAGGCAAATCCTTCCCTCAGCATCTAAGGACCAGACATGAAACTTCCACCTCCTTTTCCCTCATGTGGTAAGACAAGCATATGATGATCTTTTGTCTTGGGGGAGCTCCTGCCCTGGTGTGGCCTGAAGAGAGCAACTCTTTTGCACACACTTTGTCTGTTGTATTTCCTTGGAGAACTTTCCCATCCCAGCTTAGAAAAGGACCCTAATTGATTATTAATGTCAGCCATGGAAGGACAGGTTGGCCCATGTGTGAAGTATTTCTCATCCCTGTCCTAGAGGGAGGGCCCAAGGAGAGGGGAACTGCTTTTATTCTAGGTCATCAGCTGGCTTCTACCTTAGCCCAAAGGAGTCCAGGTGGGTCTATACTGTCCAGCGCACTGAGACTACCCAGGGCTTATTGTCTAGATAGGAATGTTCCCTCTGCAGATGCCCCTTGGAAACTGTGACAGCAGTGGGGAGCAGATGGGAGATGTGGTGCGGGAAGTTCCTAGGCCCTCCATGTGGGGGCTGGGGAGTGGGGAAGGCAGGCCACAGAAGAGCGATTTTGGTGAAAGCAATCAGAACTGCGCAATTGGATGTAGGGCAAACCTGGAAGTGTGCATGTATTGTACAAATACAGAGGCTGATGGCAGGCTTAGAGGCTGTTTGAACATCAAGCTTGTAGGCAGGTAGCAAAGTTGATGTCAGGAGATGTTGAGGAGCATAGTCCATAAAGTGCACCAAAGGCTTTTTCACCTGAGTCCCTTTTTTCCTTCTTTACTTTTATCGAGGTATAACACATACAGAGTAGAGTGACCAGACCTTAAATGAATAAATGAGTTTTTTACATATGTAACATTCCCATCACTCCATAGGGCTCCTCCTAGTCTATCTCCCCTTGTCAAAATAGACACAATTCTGACTTCTATCACCATAGACTGTGTTGTTCTTGAACTTTATGTAAATGGAATCCTATAGTATGGACTCCTGTGTCTGTTTTCTTTTGCTGCACATTACATTTGTGAGATTTATCCACCTTGTTGCATATAAGTAGTTTATTCTTTTTGGTTAGCATGCACTATTGCACTGTATGAGGATATCCAACTTACTCATCCATTTGTAGTTTCTGATATTTAGTTGTTATGAATGAAGGCGCTATGAACACTCTTGTGCATGTATTTTGCTGAATATGTGCACTCGCTTCCCTTGGTAAAATGCCTGGGAGCAGAATGGCTGGGTTAGAGAAGAGGCATGTGTTTACCTCTAGAAGAACTGTCAAGTGAGTTTCTAAAGCAATTGTACCAGTTTACACTCCTAGCAGCTATATAGGAGAGACTACTTGACCCACATCCTTGTCAACTCTTATTATTACCGGTTTTTTTAAATTTTAGCCACCCTAGGGGTTGGGTTTTAATCTGCATTTCTCACCTATGCCTATTTCTCATGGAGGGCTGATCTAGGTGC
Source organism: Pteronotus mesoamericanus (assembly GCF_021234165.1). Lineage (NCBI taxonomy): Eukaryota > Metazoa > Chordata > Mammalia > Chiroptera > Mormoopidae > Pteronotus > Pteronotus mesoamericanus. The sequence goes on from NW_026555277.1 coordinate 7,673,087, forward strand.
CCAAAAAGTGATCACCAAAAAGGGCCACTTTACCCCTGACACATAGAGTCACTCTGATCACAGGGGCTACCCTTCCTCGCATTTATACGTACAGGTAGCCCCAGACATGAGAGAAAGAGAAGGACTGCAGTAAGCAGACCTTTCCCATGGACCCTTAATGGAACTGATGGCCTCAGGACTCCAACATGTCACTGGCTAAGCAGCCACTCTCTTCCTCAGAGTCTCTCCCTTGAGGTGGGACTTCCAGATGTTTCTGCAGATCAAACTCTAGCCAAGCACTCATCTCACCCAGCAGAGCTGAGGAAGCCAAAACACCAACTGAGCATGGAGAAGAAGGGCTGTGAAGATGAACTGAAACAGATAACAATGCCCAGAGCATACAGTATGCAGATCTATGTAAATTAAATATAAAAGCCAGAATGCAAACCTTCAAGCGATAATGCTCTCCAGCTGTCATATATGATGATCTCCATTCCGGAGACCGCTGGGGCTCTGGGGACCCAGCAGGCAGCATAGTTCAGCAAGAAGGGTATGGTTTTCCTCTTCCCTTTAATCTGGGAGCATGAGTTCACTAAGTCCCTAGGGATCCATAAAATATGGAAGTCTGTTGTTTTTTTAAAACTAGTTGTCCACTTTTATTCAAGTAAATGAGGCACAGCTTCTTCCGGTGGGCCTTAAGCTTCAGAGAATCAGATGGCAGAAGGATGTCACTCTCCGTGGCATCTGCTGCAGACATTGGAAGGGAGGTGGTGGCTGAAGCATATATTTGAATCAGAATCAGTAGCCTGAGTTGAGGCTTCCGTTGCCGCTTATCTTATGACCTTGAGCAAGTACCTTCCTCTCTGTCAGGCTCAGTTTTGCAGTCTGAGGCAGGAGCAGACTGGACTAGGATCACCTCCAACGTCTCTTTCAAGGTCTAGAGTTCTCTGAGCCTGTGATTGCAGGTAAGGCCCTTTCGATCTAAATGTCAGTCACAGCCCCTCTGCCAAGACCAAATGAACACATTCCCACGTAGAGCAATTAAAGTGAGTCTGTTCCTACCACAAGTCCAAGATGATAGAAAGCCCGACCCAGATTCCGAGCTGTATAATTGAGCATTAACACACAACAAGGGCTCAGTTGCAGCATAATAATGCATGCCCAGCTGATTTATTAAGCATCTGACTGAGAAGTGCATTGTTTCGTAATGCCTCGTAGTTTAGGCAGCGCTCCATGAAAAACACTTGTGGTGCATGCAGTTGTGTTCAGATCCTGTTACATCTCACTGCTTCCAGCTTCCCCATCCCTCCTCTGCAGCCTTTAGCTCCCTTTCTATCCTGTTCAGAAGCTTGGCTGCCTGGATCTTGATTAAACCGCTTTGCACAGCCAGTTCTGCACAGTCTGTGGCGCCCCCTATTGGCACTGGGATTTTGTCAGACACACCAGCTCTGCAATAACGAGCTCTAAACTGACCAAGTTAATGTCACTGTTGCTGTGACTGGGGAAACCTTAGCAATGACTCCAGGCAGAAGACAGAAACTGCGGGGGAAACAGAGCAGTGATTCGCCCACAACCTGTCCCCTTGCCCGGCCTAATTTCCTCCAGAGCACTTATCTCCACCTGCCACATTTAGATTTATTTTTACTACTTGTATTGTCTGTCTTCCCGAGCTAGACTTTAAGGCCAATGATAATAAGGCTTTTGTCTGTTTTGTTCTTTATGGAATTCCAGCACCTCGAGTGTTGCCTGGCATTCAGAAGGTGCTCAGTAATATTTGCTGAAGAAATCACTTATTCATTCAATAAATAAATGTGCAGGCAGTGGCAAGGGCTATTAAGGAAAATAAAGCAGAGTAGAGAGGGGAGGGACGCTAAGAAAATGAGAAGGGTTGCCACTTCAGAGAGTGAGGTCGGGGAGAGGGGGCTCTCATAATGACATTTTAGCAGAAACCTGGAGGAAACGAGAAAATGAGCCACTCACATATATAGGGAAAGAATGTTCTAGATAGCACACTCGACACAAGACCCAAACCAAGGCTTATATAGGTCAGTGGGGCTGACGTAGAGGACAGAGCGGAAGTAATAAGGCCCAAGAGATCCAAAGGCCAACTCGCCTGGAGCAGAGTTCAGGAAACTGTGGGGGGAGGTGGGCTGTCGTGGGAAGGGGGGGTCAAAACCAACCATTTGCCTGGTTTTGTAAATAAAGTCCATGCCCACTCTTCTGCAATTGACTGTGGTTGCTTTCATTCTACAGCAAAGTTGAGTAGTTGCTAAAGCCCAATGACCCACAAAGACAAAAATATTTACTATCTGGGGCTGGCCTATGGCTCAGTTGGCTGGAGCATCATCCCAAGCATCAAAATGCTGCAGGTTTGATCCCCAGTCAGGGCACTTCTGGGAGACAACTGAGCCACCTTACTCTCTCACATTAATATTCTCTCTCTCTCTCTCTCTTCCTCTCTCTCTAAAAATCAATGAACATATCTTTGGGTGAGGAATATGTATATATATGTACACACACATACACACACACACACACACATTAACCGTCTGGCCATTTACAGAAAAAGTGTACCAGGCCCTGCCCTCAGTCACAAGAGTCCACAGTAAGGACTTGGGATTTTCTCTGAGGAAGAGGAGAAGCCTTTGGAGGACTTGGAGTGGAGGAGTGATATGACCAGATTTCACAATTTAGAAGGATCAGGGTGACTGCTGCGTAAGGAATAAATTGTAAAGGTGGAAGCAGGGAAATCAATTAGGAGGTGACAAATGAAGATGGTTTGGACTGGAAATGTAATCAGATTAGAAGCTGCACAAAATTTAGCAGTTCTCACAGCACAGAATTAGCTGGGCATGTTTTGCCCTGATCAATTTTAGGCTTTTGTGTGGGAGTTGGCAACTAGTCAGAAAAATAGGCAGTTTTTTCCAAGGCAGAAGGGAAACCACAGTAATGATGCTAAAGGTTGCAATGAGCTAATACCCTTTCCCAGTAACCTCCTTTGGCTGCATATTCTGGCTTTGGGCTGGGGTCCAGGCAAGACCCTGGTTTGCTTCCTGGTGGAGGAAGCTGCCTTTGCTTGGGCTCTTCTCTCATTTGCTGTGCCTAGCATACTTCACTAGGGCGGACCTCAGAGGGTTTGAAGGGAGTGGGGATTATAGGTCAGAAGGGCCCACCCAGAAAGCAGCCTATCTTTAGAGCAATAGCGTTAACCAAAATCTCAGAAAGTCAAAGGCTAGAAAAGGAGGTGGTGCCCATGGGAGATGCTTGAAAAGAAGGCATGATGGGTTTTCCCATCAGCCCACCAACCACCAAGACTAGAAATGGGCTTTTACTTCCCATCATTTCCCTCTGCACACCACACACACACACAGGCTGCCCTTTAAATGAGAAATGTTTTCCCCATTGACCTCTATTCTTCATGTTCTTTTAATTAGTCTTCTACCACACAAGGGTGTCTGAGCGGGGCTCACTGAGATCACAGCAAGTCCAAAAGGACTTCTCAGCAAGAAAAAGAATAAAAGATGAGTTTTGGAGTTTGAAAGCCCCAGGCTTGAACCTCATAACTACAACTTATTAGCTGTGTGACCCAGGGCAAGTTACTTAACCTCTCTGTGGCTCCATTCTATCACCTGGCAAATAAAGGGGATCTGAAGGCAGAGCTGTTCTGAGGATTGCAAGTCACATTTAAGAAACTCCTGACCCATACTAGCAGCTATTACTGGCAAGACAAAATTACATGATGGCAAGAGGAAGCTTCGTTTACCAGATGTATAATCCTGAAAAAGATAAATAACCTTTCTGAACTTCACTGTTTCCTTGCCTGTAAAATGAAAATGCCACCACCTATACAACAGGAGTAGGGATTAAATTCATTCAGACCAAATAACAGATATAGAGCACTTAGTAGACTTTAGGTATAAGGGACACACTCCAAACATCCCAGATAACTTTATTATTTGTAAAGGTCCTGAAGCTCTGAAGTTAAGACCTTCAACAATAAGGTAGGAGGGAGACAAACAAAGCACTTAAGATCCAGCAGGCCAAGACCAAAGATGACCAAAGGCCAAGGGGCCAGGACTCGTGGAAAGGTACAGATGCACACCCAGCACAGAGCACCCATGCCCTGTTGAATCAAGATCAACCCAGGATATGATCGACTCCACTGGGCTTAGGTCCTGGACTGGTCCTTCCTTCCTCTGCAAAATCCAGGATTCAAGAGGAGGGGTAAGGATTCCCTGGGAAGGAGAAAGGAAGAGTAACACTCTGTGTTTGCCCTTTATACCTTAAGACTACCCACAACACCACTGACAGGTAAGAACTGGCAAGCTCTAGACACTGCAAGGAATAACTCACAGTGTTTATGAATTGAAAAGTATTATGGGATCTGAAGACCAGAAAGGATCTCTGAGGTCAGCCTGGATTCTAACAGAACCATGGACAAGTTACTTATCCTCTCTGAGCCTATAAAATGGGGATAAGCAGTCCCTATGGATCTCATAGATTTAAATCGTTGTGAGCTTAGCTAAAGCCTGAGAAGAAAGGATGAGTTAGTTTAGACCTTCTCCATCCAGTGTATCTATATCACAAGTTCCATCTCAGAGAAGGAAGCAGGAAGGGAGCGGGAAGGAGTGTGGGAAGAGAGCCTCTCAGGCTCTTCACTGGCCACAAAGCCAGTGCAGCAACCCAGAGTCCTGACCCCAGATTCTATCTATTGCGATGCTGTCCCTTCATCACAGGGTTCTTATTAGAGTGACAGGCTATGGCACCTCCAGCCAGTTCAGTGTGTAGAGCCCTGGGGAACAGGAGATGCCTCTGAGACCCCCCCTGGAGACCGAGATGCTCTGGTGCAACCGAAAGAGTGATTCTGTTGGACCTAGTGGGTGCTCAAAGGAGACGTGACAGGAGACCGCGTATGATGGTGATGAGTGATGCAGGAGTGATGAGCAAGCTCAGGCTTCCTGACTGTGGGCCTGCCCCCAACTCTGAACCCCAGAGGGCTCTGAATTTCCGCTGAGTCTGCCAAGCCCTTCACCCCTCACACTTACCAGTGCTTATGGCGCACATAACAGGGGCACCATAACTTCTGCTCGTTAGATTGAGTGAGTGAGTGAGTGAGTGAGTGAGTGAGTGAATGAATGTTAAAGTTCCAAATCTGTATGGTTGATTCCTACAAACCTCAACTAATGCCCTTTTCCATATAAACTCTAGACTAGCAGGCCAAAGCGACAAATGTCACCTGGGATCAACCCAACCTGTTCTCTTCTCCATAAAATGACAGTGGCAGTGGCTTCTCCTTTTACTTCACAGGACAATTGAGAAGGTCAAAGTGAGAACAGGCATGAACATGCTTTAAATGTAATAGAGTGTACAAAAGTAACCAAACATCACATGGATCCAAAGTTTTCAGAAGCTTCCATGGGCCTGTTTGATGTCAAAGGGGAGAACACTACATGCTGGAGTGGAGAACCCAAAGCTGTGGCTCTCATGCCAGTAAGGTCCCAAACAGTGCACAACCCACTCCTCTCCAGAACCTCTCTCTCGTGCAGAGAAGAGGACATAACAGCAACCACCACAGCAGCAGAAAGAGCAACTAACATGTAATGAGTACTACTCTGTGCATGGTTCCATGCTAAATGCCTCTCATCATAATCTCATTAAGTCTTCCAAACATCTGTTTAAGCTGGAGATGGTAATTAAAACATTGTTCAGCAAATATTCACTTCCCACCTCCCTCCACAGAAGGAGGATCATCTCCCACTTTATAAACATGGGGCTTGGTCATGTAACTTGTTTTGGCCAATGCAATAATGGCAGAAGTGACAGTATATGACATGCAAGCTTAAGGAGGATTACAGGTTCCTGCTCACCCATCTGGAAATCTCAGAACTCCACCATGAGAAGAACATGCTCCTGGTAGACAGTGTCCTCCACCCTGAGCCTCAGCAAACCTACATGGAGCGGACTCACAACCGGGGTCCAAGGTTCACCCTTCAGCAATCTGAAGACTCTCTGCCCCATGAGGCCAGCAGTACATGAGTGAAAAAATGAATGCTTACTATTGGCTGCCACTGAGATTTTGTGGTCATTAACTATGCAGCAATCATAGATACTATGAATAATTAATTTTGTAGATGGGAAAGCTAAGGCCCAGAGAGGCTCAGTAATTTACCTGAGGTCAGCCAGCACATACATGGCAGAACTAGGGCAGAACCCAGATCTTCCAGATCAATCAAGACTAGGTTCTGGATCACGTCACTGTCCTGCCTCACAAGAAGTAACAAGAAGTCTCCAGGCATAGCTGGAGAAATGGTGACAGCAAATCCAGAGAGGTGACCTCGGTTGTACCTCATGAGGAGGCTTCTCCCTCTGCACCCTGGGAGTCCTACCCATACCAGCTATCTTTCCCTAAGTCTGGGTCCAAGGCCATCAAGGGACTGCCCCCAAAGCCAAGGGCAAGCTCAGAGCTCCCACCATGCAGTAGGGCCACTAGCCCTGCAACTGACAGTCTGACTCCTGCCCCCCCATCCAGGCAGGACTATTCAGGACACCCCAGTAAGGTTCCCGCTCTTCAGATGGCAGTGGTAAATAATGACTTGACAATTTGGGGGGGGAAATTTTTTTTAATTATGTCAGGAAAAGAGATGACCTAGTCTAGCCACATTTCTGGTTTTTGTGACGTGTTCGTTCTTCCTCAGAATAACTTCTTATGTACAAAATGGCATTTTCAATTCACAATAAATTCTCCTTCCCCCTCCCCGGTTCACTTAGAGGCACACAGTTCTCTCCTCATGGGCACTAGGACATAATTGTCTCAGTCAAAGCTTCCTTTTTCTCTCAAGAAATGGAAAATGAGTGAGGAAATGAACAAAGCAGTTGTTCATTAAATGCAATTCCCCCAAAGGGCAGGAAACCCAGGGCACCCCTCTGACAAGTTAACCTTGATCACCAATAAAGCCCCAAGCCAGGAAGAGGACTGAGCATATGAGAAGAGGCCCAGTCTGACGCACACACACGGCGAACGCCAGAGCTCTGCGGGGCCCTCCCTGCAGCAGCTGACATTTCCTCCCAGCTCCAGAGAGCTCTTTACACAGCAGAACACTGGGCTCTTAGACGTCCCACTGCATCACCCACGGATCAGATTAGGCTGCACATAGCCCGTTTAACAGTGACGCCAATATAGCGGCGATCATTTTTCTTAACGAAAGAAGTCCAGAGGGGAAGTTCCTGCCATTGGTTTGGTAGCTAAGGGCATCAGGGCAAAGACTCTGCAATTCTCTTCACTTTTCCCGCATGGTCACAAGACGGATGCTCCAGCTCAAGATATTTCCTAGGCATCCCACGTAGGAAGGAAGAGAATAGAGCCAGATGGAGGGCAAAACAATGCCTATATGAAGACAGCAAAAATTTCCCAGAAATCAATAACAGACTTCCTACCTGTTGTTAGCTAGGACTGTATCACATAATCCCCTAGCTGCAGGGAAGCTGGAAAATGTGACTTTGAAGGGGAACACATTGGTGGCCCCCAGCAAATTAGCACTTGAGGAAAAACAGGTTAAAGGTTGTTCTGAGACAGCTGGGGAGTCAGCCTGACAAACTCACCAACGAGATTTTCACGGTTGACATCAGGTTTGCTTGTGCCATGTAGTCCAAGGGACAGCTTTAAATGCATCCAGTCCCCAGTGTTCATTCTGACCTCTTTATTTTCCTCACTCTGAGGCATTAATTCATAAATACTCAAGGGGTATGAGTGGATGGATAGAAGACAATTAATGCAAAGCAGCACCATGAGTTAGAACATCCCGACTCTGTTGACAGGGAGATCAGAAGGAAAGGCAGCCTTGGGGTTTTCCTTTTGAGATGGCATTTGTTTTTAATAGCAAATGACTTTCATGTTCAGAGTAAGTCACTAATAGAATTAACAAAATGAAAGCAACGAAAAATAAGAGTCTAACGATATGACCCTAGCATTTCACAAAAAATGGTAATCAGACAAATTGGGGTCCCCATAGTGACAAATTTTTCTGGATTATCTGGAGTGGGTTTTCAAATGCCAAGTAAATTGCCTTAGTGCAGCCTGCACCTACCATTAATACTTTGATGTGGCAGGATAAAGATTTCAAAATGCAAATGTCTGTAAATGGATAATGAGTAATGCAACCAAGAAAAGGAAGTACTGCTCTGACTGCTGAAAGAGCAGAAGTAGTAATTCGCAGAGCATGAGCATCACTTACTCTCATGTGGGGAAGCCAACAGCAGGGTCACAATGTAATTAGAAGGAAAAAGGGAGGGAATATTAACTCTAGGTGAATCTGTCTTCACTTCTAGAAGATGGTTTCACTGCCAGAAGATACAGATGTTTGTCAGGCTCCAAATAAAATGAATTTATAGGGAATTCTTTGGTGAATGTTATCTTCACCACAAAGACTGAATTTCTACATTTTTTATGAACCCTGCCACACCAGGTCTGAGCTGGAATGGCCTGAGGGGAATATGGTGGCCCTATTGCCTCCTTTGTTGGCGTAAGAAAACCCAAGACAGGCTGCGCTTCTATCATCTACACATGCTCAGCACTCGGTTAGCCCTGTAGGTGTTTCTGTCAGGGGCTTATATTAGAGAATGGACAGGGTTGTTTTGGAAGCCCTGATTTCCTATTCTGTCAGTTTCTCTACTTCCCATCTTATTTAGGGTGTAACATAGGCAGAATATTGTACCCAAAAAAAGTGAACAAACAAGATGCATTGATTTCCTAGGGCTACAATAATAAAGTACCATCAAAGTCTTAAAAGAATAGAAACTTATTCTCTCACAATTCCAAAGACTAGGAGTCAGAAATCAAGGCAGGGCCATATTCTCTTTGAAGGCTCTAGGAAAGAATTATTTCTTTCCTCGTACTAGCATCTGGTCGTTGCCAGCAATCCTTGACTGTCGCAGCATAATTCTACCTCCACCTCCCTCTTCATAGGCCATCTTCCCTCTGCGTGTGCCTCTGGGTCAAAATGTCTCTCCCCTACAAAAACGCTAATGATTAATCAAATTTAGGGCCCACTCTAATCCAGCATGGCATCATCTTTACTTGATTACACCTGGAAAACTGTATTTCCAAATAAGGTCACATTCACACGCAATAGGGGTTAGCACTTCAAAATATCTTCGGGAGTAAGGGAGATACAACTCAATCCAGAACACAAGACAATCCAAAAAATTAATAATTTTTTTTAATTTTGTGGGTTAACTTGAATTCTGCTCCTTTCAAGGGAAGATACAGGTAATATAATATGAGAACACACTTTCTCCCTAAAACCATACTCCCAAGGCGATAGTATTAGGAGGTAGGGCTTTGGGGGCTGGGAGTAAATAGGTTTACATGAAGTCACAAGGGTAAAGCCCCAGTGATGGGATTAGTATCCTTATAAAAAGAGAAATAAATGCCAGAGTCCCCTCTCTCTCTGCCATGGGAGGACACAGCAAGACAACCATCTGCAAGCAAGGAAGAGGGCCCTCACAGCAACCAAATCAGGTGACACCTTAATCCAAGGCTGTCAGCTTCCATAGCTTGTGAGAAATATGTATCTATTGTTTAGGCCACTTGGTCTACAGTAATTTATTATAGCAGCCCAATACAAACTAATACAGTTGGCATTAGCCTTTAGTTTCCATTTGCAAATAATTCCAGAAAATCAATTTTATTACTTTATACATCTTAGTTTTTATCCCATTTGATCCCCCATTTTAATCATAGAATTGGCTCTAAATGATTTTGGAGAATTGAAAAAGAACACAAAGATTGACCACCACTGGAGCTTACACTCTGAATACACACCCGTAAGAGGAGTTACAGAAGAGTTGGAGCCAAAATATTGGCAATGACTTGGAAATAACACATAGATTCCTAAGGTGATAATTTGAAGGGAATGACACTCATTCTCTATGCTCACTGAAAACAAACCCCGCTCATTGCAGTTTCCATTCACAAACAGATGCAACAACTCAGATCCACAAATTCACCCATACCTATGCCCATGCATATATTCTCTCCCAAAGGTAGTGTCTTTTGCTTCCCAAATGCTCTGGTGGAAGAGAAGTCTGTCTAAGAGATGAGGCACTTGAACTCAACTCAGGGGTGCAAAAGAGAAACCTATTCCTGGAGCCTGAATTCTAATTCTCAGAACACAAACACCATCTGTCACATGGTCGAGGTAGATACATTCTAATAGCATACTCCATACACACAGCACAGGTAACCGCACATGAATCAATTAAAAGATATCTTTAAAATACATATCCTGTATACACAGTGCATTAATAAATCCCACTTACAAATTCAGTCCCAATATGCAGTTTCCTTAATAATCATTAGTTTCCCCCTTCCATGTATAGTCAAGAATTGTGCTTGGAGAATATCATGTCCATTCAACAGTACCAAAGATTTTCCCTTAATAAATATAAAAGAAAACAACAACAAAAATCTAAGCCAAAAACCAGCTGCTGTAGTTTACACTTATGACAATAAATTAGAAATGCTATTTTAACATGCAGTCCTAAACAAATAAAAGATGAGAAAATAAAGTCATAAATGCCTTTTATGTCAAGTCAACAAAGTGTCCTGAGAACCCCAAATCCATAGATCTAGACTCAACACAAATTGAAATAACTTTCAGGTCTTGGATTTGGTTTTAATCTACATACAAGCTAGTAAGTTAGATGGTTACTGGTTCACCGCACTGGCAGAAGAGAAGAGACTCCTGGGTCAGCGACAAAGGTCTTTATTACTCATAGCACAGCAAGAAGCATGAGCATCAGCATTGTGGCAGTTCCCCATGCCCTCAAGTCTTAGTAGTGTAAAGCTGTGGGCCCAGATGAATATTGTGTACACAGGGGGTTTGCAACACAGAGGAGGAATACTGAGGTTGAGCACCATCCTATCTTCCAATAAGCAGTAAGCAAAACCTGTTCTTTACCCCAGAAAGAGACATTACTGTACCCTTCCAGTCTTCTCATAGTCATCAGAGCTTTGCATTATTGGTATATCCAGCAAAAAACCACTGGGGCACTCAGAGCCCATGCAGATTGCCTCTCTCAACAAGGAGTTCTTGATTGTTAAGTGAGTTTGCTATTGGCAATAAGGACAAGCCTGTAGCAGGTATAGTCATCCTGAGACATAATGCACTATCTACCTTGTACTTTAATGAAGACTCTAGACCCAGTAGAGCATGGGTGTATGTACTCATTTTTTTTTCTCAGATGTGTTTCTGAAAACTTATAGATAAACCATATTAGTACATCAAGTCATATCTTAAATATTCTGGAAGAGATCCCCCTAAATGAAATGAATATTTCCATTTTATAATGGAAATCTAGTTCATCTGTTTGTAAATCTGGGGGGTTATAAATATTGGATTTTCTTAAAGCATGCCATGCCAATACTATTAGTACAACCCAGTCATTTGTACTAAGTTGTGGTGAATTATAAAAAGCAAATCTTTCAAGCGTGCCTGATTTGACCATACCCGTATAAACATACATTGACCAAATAGATCCCATCCCAATTTTAAAACTACATCTGTTTTCTTCTTTCAAACTTTCCTGTAACTATTTTTATATGCCTCAATTCCTGGGTCAAGCCAGATGCTGCTTCTTTGGATGAATGATCTTATTTGTTGGGATTCAAAGCTGGGTTACTGAAGCAATATCCCTACATGTAATCCTTCTAATACTCCACACAGCACAAATTAGCAAGGTTTAATGAAAGATGTCCAGAATTTGTATTCTTTTCTCGTTTCTTTTCTTATATATTCTTGACCAAGATTTCCTCCCCCTAGTCTTCCTTCTTTCACACAAAGTAAGTTGCTTCCCTCACTGATCAGACTTGGAAATTGCACTGCTCTGCTCCGAGCCATGTGACAGACCTGGAGGACTTTCCAGGAGGAAAAAAAGTGTATGCTTTTCCCTTTACTAGATTATATTTCATAAATGTAAGAACCACAGTCAGCAGCTGTGAAGTCAGGTCAAAGCGACATAAAACATTTCTCTGCCATATAAGAAAAACAAAACACTAATAATAAGAAACCATTTGTAGCACCTGCCAATGCTTCTTAATAGTCCTCTAGGAATCCACAGAGCAGAGCCAAGAACACAGAAGTACAAAATAAATTTTGATGAAAATAAGAACACACCCTGTTTGATATGCCTAACGCCAAGTCTTACATTGGCATAGCACTTTCTGATTTATAAAATATTTCACATGCACACTTTCTTTAGCTACTTGCCACAACCCAATGCAGAAGAGTTGGTAAAACACAGGTCAAAAATAAGTTTAAAAAAAAAATGATTTGCTTTCATGGTACCTAAAATGATCTTTAGTGTTTTGTTCTTCCTTCTGGCTCCATACTTGGGCACTGGAAGGTGGCAGACATTTTTTGTTACCACCTCTATCTGGAGATAAAACCAAAATGACCAATACATAGTCCCCTCCACAGCAAGCACACAGATGGCCACTCAGTTGGCTAACGCCAAAGAAGAGAGAAGAATAGAGTCAAAATGATAGGCCCACCTCTGCGTTACAGAACCCAAGACACATCAGCTGAAATGAGTCTGCCCTGCAGCTCATTACCTCACCCAGAAAGGTTTTGGAGCCAGCTGGCCCACAATTTTGCTTCAAGATTTAAACTAATATTTAATCTCAACATCCTAATTTATTGGCTATTGTGACAATTTGATAACAAAACTCTGGAGGGCCTTCCCAAACTCTACTCAAGCCTGAAAGCTACTAATTCCATAAAGAGATAGAGACTCGGAGCTGGCTGCGGAGAGCAGGGGTCGCAGTAGCTTCCAGCATGAGGAGGGGGTTAGAGAGATGTGGACAGGACCAGGTGATTTGGGAAACTCCAAGGGATATTATAGAAAGACACTAGGGCATTAATCAGAATTGTTTAACTGACTATGGCTAAGTTATTTAGCATCTCTGAGCCTCAGTTCTGTCACCTGAAAAACTGACCTAGTAATATTTATCTCAGGTAACTCGTAAAAGCATTAACAGTGATAGAATGCATTTGATACGTAATAGTTTCTTGTTTGTTGTTGTTGTTTTCATGTGTAGTCCTTGAGGGAACAAATGTCTTACTCATCTTGGTGTCTCCAATATTAATCATAGTGTATTGATTATGGGAAGCTCTCAACATGTCAAGCAGGCCTCATTGAGAAGTAGAGTTTGAATCAAAGAAGCATTAAGTGGTTCTTAGGGTTCGATCAAGTGAACACGCTGGGTGGTGAAGGGTGAGGGTAAACTCACAAAAAAACATGAGGACCTCAAGATCAAAGCTAATGTTCTGACTCTGCCCAGGGACCAGCAAATCTTTTCAAAACTTTTACATTTAATATCATTTTTACATGTCACAAAATATATTCTTTTTCTAATCATTTTTTCAACTATTTAAGAATATAAAACGCATTCTTAGCTCATGGGTTGTACAAAAACAGGTAGCAGTAGTCTGATGACTATAGTTGGACATCTCGCGTGCCAGTAAACTGCCCAAGGACACTATGTCTGCACACTCACCTCCCGAGTTGAATCCTCAGAAAGCCCCATCTTTGTTCCCTGTAATAGATTCCTATGGCTGCTGTAACAAATTACCACAAACTTAAGGGCTTAAAACAACACAAGTTTATCCTCTAATAGTTCTGGCAATCAGAAGTCGAACATGAGTCTCTCTGAGCTAACACAAGGTGCCCATATGTATGGCTCCTTCTGGAGGATTTACGCGAAAATTTTTTCCTTGATCCTTTTGATTTCCAAAGGCTGCTGGTATTCGAGGCCTTGTATATCCTTCCGCCTCTGCCTCTGCCTCTCCTGCCTTGCTCTTATCAAGATCCTTGTGATGACATTGGGACCAGTGCATAATCCAAGATAATCTCCCTAGCTCAAAATCTACAACTTAATCAGATCGACAAAGTCCCTTTTGCCATTTAGAGTATTCTTGGGATTAGGATGTAGATATCTCGGAGGCCTCACATTCAGCCCACCATTCCCTCATTTGGGCCTTCACAGAGTCAGTGCATCAAAGAGAAGGTGAGGCCACTCAGCATGTAGACCTTTGTACACACAAAGAGCGTGATTTCCCTTCCTTCTCCTCCTCCGCCCTCTTCCCCACTCCCACAGAACAAGGGGAAAGCTGAGGTCAACATGTTCCCAATTTCACCCTTCTCACCTCATCCTTTGAATCCATAGGCACCTCCTTAGACACTGTTCCAAGAAGTAAATGGAAGTAACTCATACAGCTTCAAAAACCCTCTCAATGTTGGTCCTGTTTTCCTTTGAGTTATTTTTAAAGTTACACAAATTCTTCTCAAAGGCATACCAGACATTTTCTTTCAGCTTCTTATGTATGCACAGCACAGACAATTGCATTATACCTAAGAGAATTAATGTGACTTAATTTTATTATATTTGGTAGTAGCTTAATATCAAGCTTCTTTTGTATAAGAAATTATTTCTTGGTGAAGTTAAGCTCACTTATTATGCTCATTCTTTATTCATTAAACTCGTTAAGATCAGTGGGAGTTGCTTATAAATAACTATCCCACTGATTCGAAACATAGCAGATAAGTGAGATATTCTGAGACTATGAGAGCATAATGCTTCTTAGTTATTTTCTTGGGAATTCATACACTGGGATTCTACGAGTAGCATACTTTCCCAAGAATAGTTGACACACCATTTAAAACTCCTCTCTTCTAGTGAAGGGAAGCTGAACAATAAATGGACTTTTACCTTTCTCAGGAATCTGTTAAAAGGAGCTAAGCCAAGACCACCACAAATGGTTGTTCAAGTCGTTCATTACCCAAGGGCATCCACCAAAGAGAGAAGTGAGGCTAAAATCTAGTCTATGCTCTTCTACCAAACCATACATCTGGCCTAGTGCTAGAAAAAGAACAGGGGATTTTTTCCTAATTCACATAAAGTGACTTTATGCCCACAAACCCATGCAGCTCCACTTGAGAGGGATGGCTTTATCTACTTTGCAAAGGCACCTAATGGAACAGCAGAGGCCTTGGCTGAAATCCATTTGGGCTGGTTTATGCAAGAAGAAATTATCGCAAGGTTATAGGTATATTTCTTGGCACCCAAGAGCAAGAGGTACAGTAAATATCATGTGGGATTAGAACAAAAGAATCAAAAGCTGTTATGAGAGGGAAGCAATAACTAAATAAATCAATATTTAGCCACACACATAGTCCTCACAGCAATCTTGCTAGTTTAGAATAATTAATACTGTTCTATAGATGAAGTCTCCTGCCAAAGGTCATCCAGCTGGTAAGTGACAGAACTTTCAAATATAGGTATAGAGTCTCACTGGGCTAACACAAGGTGTCCATATGTATGGTTCCTTCTGGAGAATCCACATGTCTGTAATGTCCTTGTGCCATCCACTATTTCACATCTTTCTCACACTCAACATGTGGTTGGTGTTCTTAGATCTGCTTGCCGATATCTCCTGTCCTCTTCCTTCCAGGCACATAGGAGAAATGCACTTCCCTTTGAAGTTAAGGGTGCACCTGTGATTTGCTTTGGCCAATGAAAGATAAGAAGTGACATGTGTCATTTCCAGTCGGAAGCCTCGAAGAGCAAAAGTGTCATTTTCCCTTTCTTCTCCCCACCATGGCTACCTGGGACATTCTAGGTGGTGGTGGTTCTGTCGGCCTACATCCCTGAAAAAAAGATAAATTGGAACAGAGTCCTCAGCCTCTCTGCAATGGACTCATAACTCGAGTGAAAGGTAGGTTTTGGCTAATTTAAGCCACTGAGGTTTGGGCTTGTTTGTTACTGCAACACAACCTGCAGCTGTGGCTGACACAGCTCTCAGGGGCCTCTCCTCCACTGCTAGTACCCAGTAACTCTCCTTGCCCAGCGAGCCACACAACTTCTTCCCTTTTCCTACTTGCCCACACTGTGCCGTCTTTCACAGGCCAGGTTTCCCACCTGCCCCAAAAGCTTTCTTGAACTCCCCCAGCTGTCATTAATCCTTAGTCTTTGTACAATCACGATTGTACTATCAACATAATATAAATTAAAACCCAACCATATTGCACATAACACGTTATATTTCATGGTACGCTCTTTTAACTTGTTTCTTTAGGACATGTCTTAACTCCCCAACTAAATGGTTAGCCTTTTGCAGGCAGAAAATGTCACATATTTTTGGAGATCTCCTGCAGTGTGGCTGGCACATTGGCAAGTAGAGCATTAGAGACCAAATAAATAGTTATGACATCCAATTGTCCCAAAAGGAGTACCTTGAAGAGGGAGAGGGAGTTCAAGACAAAAGGAGCAGCAAGTCAACTGCTCCTTCCCCGTGTACCTAAACAAACTTGAACAGTGGAAAATTCCTCTATATGGAGGAAAAGAAGGGTTAAATTTTAGTAGATTGTATCCTAAGACAGCTAACGTCTTTCAAGGTTATATTTCTCATTAATGTAAAAGAGTTAATTATACATCTTGGAAATTCTATTCATCCCAAATCTTCTTTTAGGGTTAAGTCATGCATGATCCATTCATATTCAGACATTAGCCCTGACAGTGTCTTATTCTATAAGGCCATCTTTTCACCTGCCCTAAAGATCCACAGGGGATTTTGGAAGCTGTTCTCATAGTGAAACATTTTGCTGAGAAGATGACCTGCACTGCAAAATACTTTATACAACCAAAGGCAGGGCATAAATATTTTATAGCATAGAGTCCATGAAAACACATCTTCATTTCTGTAATGTGCTCTCTCGGAACACATCACTGGGGGAACAGGACTTGCTTGAAAGATTCAACAGCTCCAATTTGCCATAGCTCATTAGGATGCCCTAGAGAACCAGCAGGACAAATAATTCTAGATCCCTGCTGCTCCTGAGCTAGTTAATGTGGGCTGACCACACAACAGTAAACCTTTCCATCCCATGGAAAAAAAAACCACCTTGTGCATGCAAAATGCATTTAACAAGGAATCAGACAATGTCAGCTGGAAAGAAGCCTTCGAGACATCTTTTTCTACAGGAAAGTAGGCCCAGAGAGATGACAGGAGTTGGGGTTAGACTCAGACTTAATCCTTCACTGTTTCTGTCATGACCACAAAATAAAACCCCTGGGTAAAGTGAAAACAGAGAGCACATGCACTGATTAGACCTATAGTGCCAACTTTGAAGTTGAGTATCATGTCATCATTCAGTAAGTGGTGCTGTGTGTACATATGTGTGAATAACTTCAAGCTTCTCATTAATAATATATGTTTCCATAAATACCAAGCCTCTCTGGAATCCTTAGGCATTCGTATGTTAACATCTCCCACCATTAATTCTTTGATAAGAAAATTATTCCCTAGTAAGTGCTCTATAGTGATGAAGTAGAGGCTGCATCTTAAATTCAGCTTTCACATTGTTGCTTTTCCTTCACTGATCTCCCAGTATGTTCAAAACTGGTTATACCAAAACAGATCTCTCAAGCCAACACTTCACTACTATACTGTGTAATTAAACGCTAAAGTAAAGGGCAAGGCCTTGATACAAAACTGACCTTTTGATTCAGAAATTCCTTCAAAATTTCAACAGGACAAATAGAAAATTCTTAGTTTTGAGTTGTCCATGGGTCCAACAATAGCTTTGTAATCCCTTTGTCAAGCCACAACATACAAGGAGAGAAGGATTCACTTTTTTTACTTACTATCAGAGGTTTCTTTTATGCTTCCTTACCAAGGACTGAAGATTTGAGGAAATCACTATATAACCCTATTTTTTTTAATGTCCCTTTCAAGTGTGGTTTAAATTGTTCAGAGAGAAGAGAAAGAGGTGGCCCCTTTAGAGGCAAACTTTGCAGAAGCCCAATAAAAGAAAAGCTGAAATCATGGAGTGTCTCAGCAACACTATTGCTGGCCTTGAAAGGAGGAGTGATGATCAAGTGATAAACAAGTAGCTTCCTGAGAAATCCTAACTTTAAAAAGAAATAAGTCAAGCATTCAGCTGAAAGTATTATTGAGCTAGTAATCACCCACAGGTGCAGCCTCTCCCAGCTTCTCACGAAAAGACTATAAGAGCACAGGGAAATGCCAAAATTCCCAGCAGCAATACCAAAGTAGAGGTCAATCAACTTAATCCTAAACTCCAGAAAGAAGTTCTGCTATGTATTAAACCAGACTAAACTATACACCCAAATTTCACTTTTGCCATACACAGTATTTACCTCTATGAAACAAGAGACTTTAGAGATTAGAAGGGAAGAACTGCTGGAAAGGGTTTAGGACTATATTTTGTACCTGCCCCCTGCCCTGGGCCAGAAATCAAGGGTGCATATCAACCAGAAAACTGTAGATGCTGGTCCTTCCCCAAGCCACAGTGTGTCCTGCCTACAACTTTCGATATCCCCTTCAAAAACAATGACTTTCTATAGCCCCCCTCAAAATAACACAGAAGTTACCTGTGGAGCATTGCATCTGGGGAGGGTAAACTCTACAGGCTATGCAGTGCTTTGTGGGAGGACAGAGCAGACAATTCTGGGAATTGTAGTTTCTTTGTGCTCTTCATTTGTTAAATGTACCAATGAACTGAGCATTGAACTCAGAGAATCTCCAGACCTGAGTTACCTGCTTGATTTGAGCTGTAGTTGTGCTCTTTAGCATGCTCCTGCTGTGAAGGAGAGAGGGGCTTTAACCATCTGCCAGATGGGCAGAGAAAAGGGCCAATGACTAAACACTGTCATCTGGAGAAGTCTGGATCTATATAGATATCACCTCATTCAAAGAGAAAAGATAAATATCATAGGGCGTATGAGAAAATGCAGCCAGACTAGAGAAAGGGGATAGAATCTTGAAGACTTGGAGGTAGAATGTACTTCTGAAAATATTTTGCCTAAGAAATTGAAGAAAAGATGAACCTCAAAAGGATACAAGACAAGGTCTCTCTTAGAAAGACAGCATGCAAAGAAGACGACAGAAAGATGTGAAGAGAAAGACCAGTAACATAAATAAAGATTGCTGGGAACCAAAAATGATAATACATTCACAATGACAGTGATGAAGAGCAGAAATAATAAAATACAAGAACTCAAGCCAATGAATTACAGGATTAACTTGAGATTCTTTCTCAGCATGCAGTGGGACAGAGATGAAATAATGAGAGTTACTATAAAAGAAAAAATGGAAGAGGGAAAATAAAAAAAAAGTAAAAATAGGAATAGTGTTTCTAAAGAAAACACTAGACTCAGTAAAACAAAAGCAATAATGGATAAAGGAAAACGATCTCAGGCTGAAGAACTATAGATATGCAGGATTCCATTTGAAAGGACTCATCATGAACCAAAAAAATAAATGAAAAAGGACCTTTCACCTAGATTAATTTTTGCAATTTTAATTGAATTTATTGGAGTAACATTGGTTAATAAAATTATGTAGGTTCCAGGTATACAATTCTACAACACATCATCTGTACATTGTATTGTGTGTTTACTACTGCAAGCCAAGTCTGCTTCCATCACCATTTATCCCCCCTTTTCCCCAGTTCTTCCTGCCTCCACATCCCCCTACCCTCTGGCAATCACCATCCTGTTGTCTGTGACAGTAAATCTGTCTTTTTTTCTTTGTTTAATCCCTTCACCCTTCTCACCCAGCCCCGAAGCCCCTCCCATCTGACAGCTGTCAGTCTGTTCTCTGTATCCAGGAGTATGTCTCCACTTTGATAGTTTATTTTATCAAAAAGCATATAAATAAAAAAGCATTTTTAAACATTCAAATAGGAACAGTAGGTTACCTATGAAAGAAAAAATAAGTGAGTCAGTCTCAGCCTCTGACTGCTCTTCCCTAACATTGTAATTGGAATAATAGTTAAATAGGATCTACAAAGTTCTAAGGGGAAAGACCCATCTGTCTTTTATGTGTAAATGAGACATAAATTAGTCATAAGTACACAGTCTAAATATATATATAAATATATACATATATATACTTATCTTTTCTTTAACAAATTACATTATATAATTCAATCAACCAAGTGATTAAACAAAATTAAGATTTTTTAAATGAAGAAGTTAGGATTTAAAAGAATTAATGATGCACACTTAAACAAGTTAACCATAGAAATAAATCTAAAGAATTATAAATCTAGTTATAAGCCAAATAAAAATGACAAAATTTATTCTTGAATGCAAAATAATTTAATGTAAAAAATGGGTTAAAACCCCTATCATATCAGCAAAGTTAGAGAGGAGGGGGAGGCAAATGAAAAATTGCACTCAAATTCTAATCTTATTTAGGAGTGATTCAAAGATACTGGTCTGGCTGGATTTTTACAATTAGGGAAATATGGATTTAAAATATTTTTAAAGATCTTAACATTTACATTCAGTAACAGAATGTAAAAGAGGATACGTACATGGAAAAGATGAAACAACAAAAACTTAGCATTCAGAAATTACTATTAGCAATCTGAATACCTGTTTACAGGACATTGATTAAATAATTATTATTTAATCAATGAACCATATAAGGGAGTAAAATACAGCCATTAAAAATCATGTCGTAACATATTTTATCATGGAAAAGAAAATGCAGAATATTGAAAGTAGAGGAGAAATTTCAAAAAGTTTGTGTCCTGTATCTCAATTTTGAAAAACATATTTTATACATTATGTATTTTAGAGCATAAAAATGCAATAATAGGAAAAAAGACCAAAAGTTTATACATCAGGTTAATGGTGATTAGTGATTATCTCTGACTTGAAAATAAGGTTTTTCTTTTCTTCCATTTGCTATTCAATATACAAGTAAAATTTGTGCCAAAAGACACTTAAAACAAACATAAATACCCTAAATATAAATTAAGCTCATGCTATGTATCTGGAATCAGCAAGTTTTTTTTCTGTAAATGGTCAAATAATAAATATTTTAGACTTTGCAGATCATACAATCTCTGTCACAACAGCTCCACTCCGATATTGTATTGTGAAATAAGATAGATACTATGTAAACAGGTGAGCATGGCTGTGTTCCAATAGAACTTTATTTACAAAAACAGGCTGGATTGGGGCGCCGTAGTTTTCCAATCCCTACTATATACCAATATCTGATACTGAGATTTAAAAATGATTCACATGTACCATTTTTTGTTTATTTTTTTTCCTGTAATTGTCAAGGACAAATGGCATGTGTCTAGATCAGTATTATCCACTAGAAATTTCTGTGATGATGGAAATGTTCTCTGTCTGTGTCATGTCACACGATAGCCACAAGCCACATGTGGTGTTGAGCACTTGAAATGTGCCTAGTACCACTGAGGAACTAGGTTTTTTTAATTTTATTTTATTTTAAGTAATTCAAACTTAAATAGCCACATATGAAGCATATTGGATGGTGCAGGTCTACAACACATATTATTATCTATGTTTTCCATCATCCATACCTAGGATGGGCATAACCATTTGTTTTATCACTGTAATTTCCTGCCAGACAATATAACCTCAGATGCATTGCATCTCAATTCTAATCAAAAATCCTTTCTAAGGAAGGAACATTATGAGGATTGTCTAAAGGACACATTTATCTACAAATCTATCCATATATTTAACAGTGTGCACTCAGCTCCTACTATGTATGGATACTATGCCTGTCTCCATCCATACAATGGTGAGTGAAACAGACAAGGTCCCTATGCTCACCTTTTATTCTACAAATGATTTAACGATGTTAAAATTGATAGATGATAGATAGATAGATAGATAGATAGATAGATAGATAGATAGATAGAAATGAATAAGATTGAGTAAGGGATCCAAATATATAATGTTTAGAGGAGAAACAACTTAAATATAAGAATAGTAAGAGAATGAAAGTAAAAGAATGGAAAAGGGGCCCAATTAAGACAACAAGGAAAGATGGGGTTTTTGAAACTGGACAGTGTTCTCTGGCAAGGGCTGGTCAAAGTCAAATACGTATTTTTAACACCCTGTGGGATGAATAAAACCTATCTTCTGGCAAGAGCCAGCTGACAAGTAGCTACATGGTAACCACCTAACTGTCACCTTATTTAGAACCCAGAGGAACTTCTATCATAAAAAGCTGGATTTCAACTAGTTGACAGATAGGTATCTTTATCTTATGAAAACTGTGAGTCTTTTCTTAAATATAATTTTCATTGTATTTAAAATTAAGTAACAAATAAATGCAAAGATTGAAATAGTATAACCCGATGTGTTTTACAGTTGGCGATACCCAGGTAGCTGCTACCCTGACGGGGATTTAGAGCAGGAGTCGGCCGGTGAACCGCATCTGGCCTGCTGTCTGTTTTTGTATAGCCAGCAAGCTAAGGGTGGTGTTTATATTTTCATATAGTTGAAAGAAATTTTAAAGAATAGTATGTCTTGACATGTGAAATACATATGAAATTCACATTTCAGTGTTCACAATAAAATTTTATTGGAACGCAGCCATGCTCATTCATTTACATGTTGTCTATGGCTGCTTCTGGGCTACAATGGAAGAGCTGAGTCATTGTAACCTAGATCATATGATGGGAAAGTCCTAAAACATTTAGTGATCCTGAGCAGAAGTTTGCTGACCCCTGATTTAGAACTCTACCATCACACCAGAAAATGCTCTCATGACCCTTTTCAGTAATTCTCCACGCCCTTCACTCATTCCAGGTAACTACTGATCTGATTTATATCATTATAAATTAAATTTACCTGTTCTAGAACTTCGTATAATTGAAACCATATAATAAGTATATCCATTTTGTCTGGTTTCTATCTGTCAATATGTCTGTGACACAAATTCCTGTTGTGGCATCAGCAATTTGTTTATTGTTGTTGCTGAGCAGTATTTCATTGTGTGAATATACCACCATTTGTTTATCTATTCACCCATTGACAGACAATTGTTTCCAGTCTGTGGCTCTTCGAAATAAAGTTCTGTTGCCACTTATATAGAAGTCTTTTATGTACAGATCAGGGACAAGTCTACTAGCTAAATACTTAGCAGGATGGCTGGGTCAAATAAAGTGCATGTGTAATTTCATAAGAAACTGCCAAACTTTCTGACTCCCGTAGCAGCAATCTATCAGAGTTCCTGTTTCATTAGATTCCCACTAGCACTTTGTATTGTCTTTTTAATTTACACCAATGTAGTGGTATCTTATTGTAGTTTTGATTTGCATTTCCCTGATGACCGATGATGGTCATATCTTTCAATGTGCTCATTAGCCATTCATATATTTTCCTTTGTGAAATACCTAAAACTGTGAACATTAATAACTCTTCTTATTTTTCTGTTTGCTTTGGCTATTTGCAAGCTTAGAGCTCAATGTGAGGTCAAAATATAACAACTATATGAGGCCTCCTGTCATTTTGAACTCCGATCTGATTCTTGGTTTCATCATCTTTATTTCCCTTATTTCACAGTTTCTTCATCTACTTAATTTTTATCCTGTGTTTCTCAACATCTTCAGCATAACTTAAATCTTATTCTGAAATGAGGCAAGTGGCAACCAAAGGGAAAAAGGATGACAGTGATTGGCTTGCCCCTTATGTGCCAGAAACAGTGCAGGGCACTGGGAATAGAGAGGATATGTCTCTGTCCTCCAGAAACTCATGGGGGGAAAGCCAGTAGTTAGAAGACAAGGCACCAAGTGTATCAGATGGGATCTCCTTGAAGGACAGTGGGGAGCATAGGAGGTGAAGGGGAAGGGAACTTGTTGGAGAACATGATTCTTGACTGATGGTTGAAGAATGAGTCAGTGTTGTCAAGAAAGAAAAGGGACCCTGACGATGTGGTGGGGGCATGTGTGCAAGAGAGAGTATCTTAAAACTAGCAAATATTTAATGCAAGAGTGTGTGGTACATTCTGGGAACTCACAGAATTTAGCTACACAAGACAGAGAAGGTCAGAAAAACAAAGGGCCGTCATTTGACACCTTCTAACATCTCAACGACCAAAGCAAGTCACATGGCCAAACCTGCCGTCAAGGACAGGGAAACATCACTCCTCTTTAGTGTCAGGAGCTGGAAAGTCACATTGTAAAGGATATGGCCACTGGGAGGATGAAGAATGGGGGCCATTCATGCAGTCCACCACAGCAGCAGTCAATGGAAGAAGTACTCAATGCCTAACGTAAAAATCCAGACAACAGACAGATCAGGTGAAATGGATTACTTAACTCCATTTGGATATGAACAGCAGCCTGGGTGCTGTGGTTTTATACCTCTAAGGCAGTTCAGGGAAATATAAGAGCAGTACAGAAGATTTGGACTGCCCAGACATCCATCTCTAAATAGAAACCACTCAGGTACTACCAACCACAGAGCGACAGTTAGGTGAACTGAAGCCTCATCTAACAAACTGAAGTCTACCAAATGATGGCAGATATCACACTGTTCTCTAGATTGGATTTTTGTGTTTAGAACTAAAACAGAGGCTCTGCCTCAAAACTCCAAGTCAGCAGTCATCCCGTTGCCCAATTATCATTAAGCATGTGATTATAACCATCAGATAATTAAACTATAACCAGCACTAATGCAATTGCATTGTTAAAAAATATTCCTGCGCACCACACTCATCCCAGTACTAGTTAACGACCATGCTAATGTCTTGGCACACGTGACTAATAATGAAATGAATTATAACTGTGTGTTTGGATCACATTACATTGCTTCGAGTGTATCATAATATTTTATAGCTTAATGGAGAATCTGGCTTATAGCAATACAGGAAAAATAAATCTCAGCCAATCATCATCCATTAAAAAAAAAAAAATTTACCTTCAGGAGCCGAAAAGATTTTAGCCATCAATAACAATTACCCTGAAACCTTTCTGACACAATAGGTAGATATTTAATATCAATAACATAAAATAACCCTCTCTAATGGAGATATATTAAGATATTGATTAGTTATGCAAGAAAGTTTATGCTTAGTCCATTCCCACTAGTAATTATGAGCAGGCTATCGACTACTCTTTGAACCACATCTTTTAGTCCATTTCCCTTTCTCTACCCAGGAGTACACTTGGCTGGCAGATAATCAGAACAAACAGACATTCCTAGAAAATGTGAACCATATGTGCGACCCAATGCCACAAGCATTTGCTAAACGTCTACTAGGTGCACTTGACTGTGCTGGGGGTGCCAAGGCTACAATGCTGGGAGGCACTGCCCCTTCACTTGCTGAGATGCTTACCGTCTAGTGCGGGAGAGAGGCAGGGTCATGGAACACAGAACGGAGAAAGGGAGGACTGGGGACATGCCGAGAGGCAGCTGAACCAGCCGGTGGGAAATTGGACAGGCAACTGATGACTGTAACATAAGGCAGAGGAAGCAGCAGCAGGGCTGGGAGGAAGCAGGGGAGCTGGAGCGCTGCCTCTGAGGGTGGTGCCTTTTCAACATTTTTCTTAAGTTAATATGTAGACATGACAGTTGCTAGGACTCAAGGGGGCTGGGGGGAGAAATAGTAAAGAAAGTAATGTGAAAGCAAAACCTGGGGCTATGTACAAACAGCAAAAGACTGGAGGCTGCCTACCAGGTTCACTGACCCGACCACAGGATGGTCTTCTATCCCGGGCCACCTCCCCACAAGCACCCTAGGGTCTCACTACTCCTCCCAGTGTGAAGGTCAGCTCCTCAAAGAAGAAAAAGAGCTGTAGGGCTTGAAGGGAGAAGTTTTTCCAAAAGAGGGAGGAAGAATGAGCCATGAAAAGTCAGAAGAGACTGTGAAGGAGTGGCTTTGGGAACTAATAAGAATGATTCAAGAAACAAATGTATTTCTTTGCTGTGGCAATTGCTACAGATGATTTCAAACTGATCTCTCTGTCTCTGTCTCTCTCTCTCTCTCTCTCTCTCTCAAATCACCTGCCTTTATGCCTGTAGCTGGGGGTGGGGGGGGGCGGGGCGGGGGGGTTGATGGTGGGACGCAGTGGTCTCTGTCCCGCAGCGAGACCTGGATCCCTGTTTCCTGCATGTCTGAGCACCATGGTCTTGTGGTGCATCAGGACTGACCAGAGCACCACAGCCACCACTTTCTGCCCCCAGGCAGCCTATGAAGCAGCCATTCTGGACTCAGTGAACTGCCATATTGGTTTAGGCAGCAGGAAATTGAATGGTGAAGGTGCTACCCCTGCTCTGCTGGATCTTCCAAGAATGAAGCTCATTTGCAATGCAAAGCAACACAAAGAGAACATTCTTTTAGCATTGAAGACATGTGCCAATTCCCCAGGCAAGGAGAAATGACAGAGACTGATGTTTTGATATTATATTTTTAAAGGCAGTTTAAGAAATAGGAGATTTCCATTTTTTCACATTCCCTTGGATGGTACAGAGGTAAATGGAGTGAGAGAAAGAAGACCCTTTTTAAATACGATCTGTTTTCTTGTGTGCATGCGGTTTAGAATGCCAATGCCTGCAGGCTACAGGGGAATTTGTGTGAGAGAATTTCCTTGTTCCAATTAAAAAACAAGAGCGGTAGACCTTAAGGCCATTTCTGCCTTGAAACTCTTCCTTGAACATGGTGTTTCACAATTACAATACAATGATTAACAAAGAATTATTTTCTTTAAACTAGGAGTAGAAATGAAAACACAGACACCCTGAGGGTCACTGTTGGTGGCAAAGTTCATACAAAGCAAATAACAAAACATCAGGGGCTAACTATGGTTTCCTAGTCAGAGCCAGCCAACGAGAAGCTTATATATAACGGTTTATACAAAACTCTATTTTCTGCCTTGATGCTGAGGGAGGGGGGCCCTGCCTCACTATAGGGGCAGGAGAGCATGCCGTGACACACAGGCCGGTGCCAGTGGCAGTGGTCCTAGACTAGCTGGCCCCACTTCTCATGCTTTTCCTGCTCCAGGGTCACCTCCTCCCTAATGAGCAGAAAACAAACACATGTGCCCACATGAATCCTGAATAGCATGGGGCCCTGACTGGACTAAGAAAGTTGTTGACGCATTATTTTCTTTTTTTTGAAGTTGTAAAAAAGGTAACCAAACCTCCTAAAACTCATCAGAGCCCCATAATGTTACTGGTAGACAGTCTGTCCAGAGTGCCAGGGAGACTCCCCCGTCAGCCAAGATGGCGGCAGAAGGAGGTTCTCAACCTGAGGGCACAAAAAACTAGCAAGATAATTGTATAGGAAAAAAGCCCTTCCCCACCCTTACCAAATTGGGGATGGGACCAGGGGAAGGCAGGTGCATACGCCGCAGAAGTCACAATGGTGCCGGGGGAGGTGTTTAGACCAAAGAGGCCTGTCAGTCCAGCCTGGGGAAGGTTGGGAGGTAGACCCATCCAAAGCACACAAAAGTTTGGGAAGTTGGTCATTTGGGGAAAGCACCTGGCCCATCCCATACCCAAGCTAATTAATCGCAGGGGAACAAAGAAACATTTTCTTGCTTATGGCTGGCTTGCATACAGTGCACTTGCCTGTTCTCTCCATGGGCCTCGTGGCTAAAGCCTCCAAGAAGGTGTCTCTCTCTCTCTCTCTCTCTCCCCCTCCCTCACTCGCTCCCTCCCTCTCATCAACCTGGTAATGCATTCACTGGTGCACTCTCATGCTCTCTCCCAGTATCAAACTGCCTCGTGGACCTAACAGCAGCGTGGTTCATGGCCACACAGGCTTCGGATACAGGCTCTAGGAGGGAACCTAAAATGAACAGCAGCCAGGAACAAGCTGCGCCACCTGGATGAGCGCTATGACCATTTAGCAGCTGCCTGCAGGCTCCAAAGGGCTGTACTTGAAGTTGGAGCAGGAACTCTGGACACTGGCTTTTGTCTTGGTCTTGCTGAGGAGATGGACCTTGAGACAAGAGTCCACCATTCTCCCAGATGGTGCAGCTTTTGAATAAAACCTCTTTCCTTTTTCACTAGCATCTGCCTCACAAGTTTGACTTTTGTGGCAACAGGCAGCCAAACCCCATTTTTGTACAATTATAGTAACTGCGTCTACCTAAAATTGTCATGACTCTGGCAAATGGTAATGCAGCTTCTTGCTGCTGGTCCCTGATGCTTCCACTAAACAGTTCATGGAGTGCTTCTAACTCACATCCACAACATTATGGTATCTCTTTCCTCAACTAGCTGGTGAGCTCCCAAGAGCTGGGCACATCCCATTCATTTTTCTATTCTTACCTCCTACTACAAGACCTGCCTACTGGTAAGAAACTAATATGTTTATTAAATAAATGATGTAGAATTTGACACCCAGGGAGTTTGTCACTTGCCCAAGATTACACAGCTAATTAGTTACACAATCAATTCAAGTTTCTCAGTTCCCAGCCCCGTGTTTCCTGTGTTTCCTTCTCAACTCCTCAAAAGGAGCTAAAAATGATTAATAATGGCTTCCATTTACTGAAAACTTGTTATGCATCATGTTCTCACTTCCTGCCACCATGTATATTGCATACACTGTTAATTTAATCTTTGTTACAACCCCAGAAGATAGATTGTTTCCATTTTACAAATGCCAAACCTAAGGTCCCAGCTGTCCCAAGTCACAGAGCAAGGCAATAGCAGAGCTGGTCAGTGGACCTAGACCAGCCTAGCCCCACATCTCAGGCTTTCCCACCCCAGGGTCACCTCCTCCCTAATGAACAGAAACCATACACATTTGCCCACATGAATCCTGAACAGCATGAGGCCCTGGCAGGACTATGTAAATTGTTGATGTACGCGTTTTGAAGTTTTGAAAATCTTTTTCCTTTTGGTGAGAAAATTTTATGAGAAAAAAAATCAGGATCACATTAAAAGTAGAAAGGGAGAGAAAAACAGAAGTTTGGAGATGCTGTATACATGTTCAAATAGAACGAAGGCACAAACTTAAGTTCTTTAGGGATGCAAACAGGGAGAAGTAAATGCTGCCCGAGGGTTGGCAGGACCCAAAGGATTCGGGGTGCAGTTGTCTTCTATGTGCCTTACTCCTGTGAGCTTAGCCATTTAAGAAGATCATAAAAATAGGTAAACAAACTTTCAAAAGGCTGGACCTACATCTTTCTCTTAAAAGGGAACAAGGAGCTCCTGCTAAGAGATTGTCACAAATATATAAAGAATCATGTTATTACCACAGGAGTCTTTTACCTACAGCTTGGAAATGTGATCTGTTCTGTTCAAATGTAGTTGAAATTTGTTGGGACTGGAAAATAGATTATTCTTTCCTTAAAAGGGTGCACTGCTTTGTGGCTAGTACAAATGGGTTTTATCTTGGCTGATTCAGACTGTACTTGTGTCAGATTGGAAAAAACAAGGTGTCTGCTCTGATTCCCCCATCTTACCGAGACAGCCAGATCGTGTGGGTTTTTGTGATTTGATCACCATGACGCCAAGTGCTCGTCTTAAGATTCAAGATCCACAAGCAAGAAAAAGAACGACGATCAAATTGAATCATACTGACTCCAACAACATGGACCATTTGGGCAAAACAGAACCTTAGATGTTTCAGCCCAATCTCCTCACTTTAAAGATGACAAAACTGAGTCCCAGAGAGAATTGACTTGTGGCCTTATAATCCATTCAAAAATGTTTTAAAAAAGGTGTTTCATGACACCAGAGTCTCAAACCCACAAAGCACCAGTCCAGCAGAAGTGCTATGTTGTTTGTCATTGCTGTTGTTGTTTTAAATTGAAATCAGTTGCAAACATTAAGTCATTTAGTGTGGCAGATCCTAAGCATGGAATTGCTATATGGCCCAGCAATTCCACTCCTGGATATATACCTGTGAAATAGAAAATATACGTATTTGTCTCTGTCCCTGGTTCCTGGCACAAAGCTCCGAAAATTCTTGTAATTTCCTAAGTGATCAGATCACAAGGCACACTTTTTTGCTGTTCTAATATTTGCCCTCTGGTCGGGTGCCTGACACAGAGTTCCTGGGCACTTCGGGTGCCTTTTGTTCAAATGGCGCGACTCTTGGTGGGCTCCTTGGGAGCTTCAGGAAGGGGGCTGGTCACCAGAAAAATCAAGCCATGATTAGAAACTTGGAATTTTTACTTCCACTCCACTCCTCCCTCTGGGAAGAGAAAAGGGGCTGGAGATTGAGTTAATGATCACACATGACTGCATAATGAGGGGTCCAAAAATCCCAAAGTGCGAGATTTAGAGAGCTTCTGGGTTGGTGAACACATCTATGTGCCAAACAGTGGCGCGCCCCATCTCCATGGGGAAAGGAGTTCCTGCACGCGGGACCCTTCTGGACCTCGCCCTAGTACCTCTTCATTTGGCACTTCATTGGTATCCTCATTCCCCTTTATCGTATACAAACTGGTAAACGTTAGTGTTTTCCTGAGTTCTGTGAGATATTCTGTCTAGCAAATGACTGAACCAAGAGGAGGGGTTCATGGGAACTTCTGATGTGTAGCTGGTATATCAGAAGTATAGGTGATAATGTCGGTCTTGTAACTGCTTCTGAGGTGAAGGGAGCAGTCTTGTAGAACTGAGTCCTTAACCTTTGGGGTGTGCACTAACCCCAATGTGCCAGAGTTGAATTGAATTGTAGGACACCAGCTGATATCACAGAGGATTACTTGGCGTGGGGAAGAAAAACCCACACAACTTATGTCAGAAGTCAAGTGTAAGTATTGTATGTGTGGTAGTAATGTGGGAATAAAGGAAAGCAGTAGTGCCTTTTTCCTAAATGATACCCAAAAGAATCGAAAGCAGGTCACTCAGACAGACACTTGTATACCCCTCTTCACAGAACTATCATTCACAATAGCCAAACCATGGAAGCAATTCAAATGTCCCTCAACAGACGAATAAATAAGCAAAATGTGCTATATATAGTCATCTCTTGGTATCCTCAGGGGGGTTGGTTCCAAGAAAACTACAGATACCAAAATTTGTGGTTGCTTAAGTCCCTTATATAAAATGGCACAGTGTTTGCATACAACTTATATACACCCTCCCCTACACTTTAAATCATCCCTAGATTACTTATAATACCTATTACAATAGAAGTGGTGTATAGATTGTTGTTGTTATATATTGTTTAGGAAATAATGACAAGAAAAAAGGTCTGTACATGTTCAGTGCAGATGCAACCATCATAACCCTTACTACAAAATACACATCAGCAACAACATAACATTTTTTTTAACATTTTTGATTTGCAGTTGGTTGAATCTGCAGATACAGACCCACAGATACGGGAGGCTGATGGTATAGACAATGGAATATTATTCAGCCTTAAAAAGAGGGAAATCCTGGCACATGTCACAACACGGATGAACTCTGAGGGCATCATGCTAAGTGAAATAAGCCAGTCACAAGGGAACAAATAGTGTACAACTTCACTTATGTGAGGTACTTAGAGCCAGAATGGCTGCCAGGAAGGAGAGAGAGAGAAATGGGTCTTTGCTGTTTAATGGGCCCAGAGTTTCAGTTTGGGGAGATACAAGAAGTCTCGCAGATGGCTGGGGGTGATGGTTGCACAGCAATGGACTAAATGGCACGGAACCATATACTTTAAAACAGTTAACATAACAAAATGTGTTATGTATATTTTACCCAATTTAAAAAATTTTTAATTTCCACAGAAATATAAAGGCTCCAGTATCTTTTAAACACAGAAGATCTGGAAACACTGGGAACCTCCACAGCCGCGACCCGTCAGACAGAGCAGACGCTGTCCAGTTCCGTGTGGCCACCTCCTCTCCCACTCCACCATCTACTTCACCAGCTGGGCTCCTGAGGCTGCTGGTCCCCAAACTTGGCTGCACATTGGAATCAACCGCAGAGCTTTCAAAAAATACCCTATGTCTGGGCTCCACCCCAGATAACTGAGTCAGAGTCTCTGACTGGTAGGACCCAGGAATGGGTCATTTTTCAGAGCTTCCTGGGAGATTCTCAGAATGTGCATCCAGAACTGAGGACCCCCTGCCCTGAGTTGCGATTTGCAGGCTTGGCTGCACAGAGTACCACCTGACGAGCCTTAAAATCTACTGATGTCTCTCCTGGCAGGTTCTGACTTAATTATTATGGGATGTGGCTGAATATCAGGATTTTCAAAATATTCATTAGGTGATTGAATGCATAGCTGAAATTAAGAAGCACTGCAGTAGGCATTTGAGTTTATATCCCCAGCTACGGAGACACAGCACTTGCTTTCTTTTACCCCCCCACCCCCGCCAGGTTAAATACATAAATAATATGTATATTGTCATTGTATAGTACTATAGATATTATACATCTATGTTTAAACACATATGTACATATATATGTATACATGAGTTCTGGAAGATTGGTCATTTAAAGGGCTCATAAAAGTAAGTAAACAAATCCCATTGCATGCACACGCACACACACACTCCATCAGCCATTTTACTATCCATGGTCGATGCCAAATTTACTCTATAAACCAAAGACAACCCATCACTGAGGCCCAGAGAACAGTGTTCACATTGGAATTTAATAATGAAAGATTTGAGTAACTCCTCATTGGAATTAGAGACAAAAGCTCTGTCTTGAGCACTTATTACAACACTCGCGCACTTTTCTTAGTTATCTCCTCTGATCCTCCCAGCCACGCTGTGAGGGGGGCGCTGTCATCCCCAGCAGATGAGGTAAGTGTGAAGACCTGCTCCACCATGCCTTTGAAGGAAACACCACTCGTTTGAATTTCCGAGTTCTGGAATTTTTCTCAAAATCAGCCATAATCTTTTACAATCACACCTTGTATGTTCCCAAAATGTTCTGTTAAATAGGATTTTTGTAATGTGATTCTCAATTTAGAGGCACTAAGGGAGTTGGGTATTTTTAGGGATCGCTTCAGAGACCCTTTTTGTAAAACAAATAACCCTTTAGTACTATGAACACTAAGCTCTTGGTGTCGCTGGTCTGTGAGTGTGAGTGAGGTGTTGCCGTTGCAGAGATGGTTTTCTTACAGTGTCCTGAACCTGTTTCCAGTGTGCATTTCAAAGAGTGTGGGTGTAAATCAGAGAGGGTTTAAGAAAATAAGTGTTCTGAGTAGCAGTATTAAGCTTCCAAACTCTGCCCTCCAATAGAATAATAATAATAATAAAGAAGTTTTAAGTTTCTTTGTTCTCCCAATTTTCCAGTCACATATTTGAGTCATTTCTTCCTCTCAAAGGAATGTCTAAATCTAATAGAACTTAAGCCTGCATCTCTCTATCCAACCTAAATGGACTTTCTATAACCAATTTTCTGTCATTGTCGCAGATGGACTGCCTGTCTGCTGAGAGGCTGGGGAGAATTGGTCACCAAAAATAACAGCATGGCCCATCCTGAACTCAACTGACTGTTTTGTGCTCCACTGTTAATAAATAACACAAGAAAAACCTGAGCTGAAAATGGTCTAGTTGGTTGTACCATAGGCGGAGAAATAGACAGAAGCACAGAACATTAGGACAGAATGTCCCTTTAAAGAGAGAACCAAAATGTAATTTATTCTACAAGTTAGTGACCTACTACAGTTGTTATAGCCTCAGGCCCTAAAAGAGATAACCTCTCAGGACCTACTGGTAAGAGAAGGGGATGGAACACAGACCAAACCAGCCCCTGCCACTAGGCTAACCTTTATGAGAAGTTGCATTTTAAAGGAGGATCAGTTTTCATTAGGAGGCTGACTTCTAAATGTTCAGAACTCACACCTGATGGTTACCTTCCCTTCACAGCCTACAGGTGTTTATTCAATCTTTAATGTCTTTGAAGAGAAGTACAGATACTTACTAGCTTGGCTAAGGCCTGGGTCCCAGGATGATGAGGGAGGCATGCGATGCTGGGGCCAGAAGAGGAAGAAGTAAAAAAAGATGAACAAAGAGAAAGAGTAGGAGGCAGAGGTGAAGAGAGAGAGATGTGTTATTGCCTGAAACAAAATTCTGAAATAATAAGCACTTATGTTTGATATTTCTCTGCCTCACTTTCTGAACTGTATTCTCAAAACTTCCCAAGTTAATGCTGAGGAGTGCTCCCTCCTCACCAAAAACTAAAGAGAGGCAACCTTAAAGTTTAAAATGTATGATTTCAAAATGGCACACAAAATTGTAAACAAAAAAATTCAAAGCAAGGTTATAGCTGAAACCCTGGATAAAAATAAAAATCACAGTCAGGCATGAATGAATTCACACATAAGTCTCTGCAGAGTTGTGTCCTCAGGAAGGGGGAGATCTAATTTCTCAGAATCTATTTTTCAAGCAAAATGAATAGAATATCTCAAATACTTTATCATGAGCGCCCAACATGGCAGATGGCATTTGCATGGCGGTTATGTAATCACATTAAAAAATCAACCATAAAGTTCTAAGAATATACACAGAGTGAAAATACCCCCACCTCATCCTCTCCCTAATCAGAAAGGCTCTTACAGGGAGGAGCCACAGTCTTCAAAGGCCAGAGAGAGAAATGCAATCAGGGAAGAATTCCACTTCTTCTGGCTAAAAATCCCAACTGAAATCAGGAGTTCAGTTTGTGCCAGTGCTTTCTCATTCTCACAAACGGCCGGAACCCAGTGGTTTTAACCCAACGTTGCCATTGGGTTCAAGAATGATGTACATTGTAGATACTTGTGTATTATTTTAATGAAATACCCAAATTTTCAATTCAATATTTTTGAGCACCAATTATATCTTTGCCAGTCACATTACGTTTTGGTTAGAGTTTGGCTTTTGTAGTGTCTCAGTATATGTGTTGGACAAATGAATTCATGAATTTGCAAAGTTTTGTTTCAAGATACGGTGTTGCTTTGTAATGGAGCATAAGAGAAAGGCGTTTTGCCTCAGTAAGACCACAAGTTCCTTCTTTCCTGGAAAGGACACAGTGTTCACCCACTGCACCTAATAAAAGTGATACATTGAGCCACTTTTTATTAAATCAGCTTTATGGAGCTGTAACTTACATAAAATAAAACTCACCAATTTTAAGAGTACGATTAGATGAGTTTTAACAATGTCTACAATCATTGTGGCCACCGCTACAATGCCAGTATAGAAAACTGCCATCACTTCCTGCTCCTGTGCAGTCAAATATATCTCCCTACTCCCAGGCCCCAAGAAATCAGTCTATCACTATTGTTTTACCTTTTCTAGAATGTCATGTGAATTGAGTCACACAGTAGGTAATCTTTTGTGCCTGGCATCTTTCACTTATCATAATGCATTTGAGGTTTATCCATGTTGTTATGTATATCAATAGTTCATTCATCTTTATTTTTGAGTAGTATTCCATGGTATGTATGTACCATAATTGATGGTTTTGAGCAGTATGAATAAAGTAGCTATGAATATTCAAACACAGGTTTTTGTATGACCATCTATTTTCTGTTCTCTTGGATACATTCTTAGGAGTGGAATTAATGGGTCATGTGATAAATATGTGTTTGACCTTATAATAAATTGCCAAACTTTTTTTTTCCAAAGTGGCTATAATATTTTGTATTCCTACCAGCAGTCAATGAGAATTCCATTTACTCTACACCCTCATCAATACTTGATTTAATCACTCTGGTGGATGTATAGTAGTATCCCGTTGTGCAGTTTTAATTTTTGTATCTTTCATGGCTAATATCATTGAGCACCTCTTCATGTGTTTACTAGATCAACTCTAATCACTTGATTGTGTGTGGTATACTTTTAATAACAAAATCAAAAGAATCAAACATTTTCTTCCTGGTCATAGCCACTTATAAATCTGGAACTATACAGATTCTGGAATGACTGTCTTAAGATAAGACCACAGCTGGAAAAGATACACACCTTAAAAATATCTGCATTTTAGGGGGGGGGGAACTTTCAAAATTAAAGTTGAATAGTTAGAGGCCAGATTAATTATCTGCCTTTTCTTTCTTAGAGAAGGTGGGGCGGGGGGGGGGCTCTCATCTCACAAATAGAAAGACCTGGAAATGATACAGCAGCTCTTTCTCTAACAGACACCCCCACACAATGTATCACTAGCTACTAGATGGTCATATAGGATCTGAGGGCTTCAGAACACTAGATTTGCTTCTCAAAAAAAAAAACCAAAAAACAAATGTTAAACTACGCCACATGCCGTTAGTCTCTTAGAGCATTCAGTTTTCTCTTCATCTTATTATTTTTAGGTGGGATTCAAAACACCCACCCGGGATATATTTTTTATGAGAATGTTGTTTTGGTAGAAAATGTGTTCAACTCCTAATCATTTGTCAAGGGTTTGTTTTGTTTTTTTTTTCCATATGAGATGTAGCTTTTCATCTACTTAAAATACGGTAAATTACTCATATTCAGGACATCAAAAAATGTCAACCCTTTAGTCAGGAAAAGAATAAAATCAGTCTACACAATTATCCGCTCCATCACTAACAGTCCTGAAAAAAGTCTTGGGGAGCTTCTCTCTGTAACTCTTCCAAGTATTCTGCTAGAAACTGGCGTAAACCCTGAGAGTCTCTCCTCCCAATTTTCCATCTTCATTTTTTGGTATACTCAGACATCTGCTGTCCAGCCCTTAAGTTAGAGAATCAAGCTCAATAAATGGAATTTTTTTCCAAAAGCAAAAGTCTCTTCAGAAGTAATTTAAATAATAACCTTATTTTTCATCGGAAAAGAACAAAAGAAAAAAGACATGAGGCAAAAATCTATTTACAGTTGAAATCCATTCATTTGCATCATCCTTCTGTAACCTTAATCTGTACTTGTTTCTGGTTGGAAATGGGGAATGTCGTCTGTCAGCCCACATTTGGCCTCTGCAGGTATAGACACATGACCACAGTGAAATGAATAGGTCCTCCTTTTAGGGACACTGGATGGATCCCTGGGTGATGGTAATTACATCTGCATCGAAGTAGACTTGAGTTTCTGTCTTTAAAATAAGGAGAATATTCAATTTTCATAGATATTCAATATGTGACTTATTTCTTTGACAAGCATATTTTTCAATGTAAAATATGTCCTTTAAATCCAAATATAAATTTAAATGCCTGAGATTCAGCCAAGAGGCAGACTGGGTATCAAACAAGAACATCGCGGCATTTCACACACTTGTGTGTTAATTACTCCAAGAGAAATTGATTCCCCCAAAGACATTTTGCCTGACATCTATCAATTAGTTCTCTGGTGGAAATCAAAGTCATCTAATCAGTTGCAAAATTCAGGAAGAGTGATAAACACGTTCCGGCTTTTCCCCACCTTAATTTTTTTCATGGAAGACATTTGCCATAATCTATCTCTATATCCAGCCCCAAGGCTTTTTAACTCTCAAATAGTGGCCCGAGTGCCACCCTGAGTATACTCCAAGACCCCAGCCCTACACTATTTGTGAGCCAACTGTTTCTCCCTCCATCTCTCCAGGCAGCGAAGGAAGGGAAACCTAGTCCCTTCCGTTTCTGTAGGTGTGTCCTGACGTGACTAAAAGCCTGGGTCTGCTGAAAGGTGAATTCACACTGCCCTGAGCAGCCGTGGAGGCAATGAGGGGCCTCAAATTTACATTCTGCAGCTCATAGCACCTTGTTAATAAGCAGAGGCACGGAGTTCACCTCTTTTAAAAAATTTGCCATAGATACTAATTATTTAAACCATGCCATTAATAATGTTTCCCCAATGATGCTTTTTAATAGGTCCAAAGCAGGATTACTTCCTTTAACATGAAGTCCACCTGTGGGTATAAGATGATGGGGAGAAACTCCTTTCCGCCCCATCTCCATGCACCAAGGCTCACGCCACCCTGGAATGTTGCAGATGCGGAACTCAAGAAGGGCCTTGGCCTGGGCCCTCTGAGGCTGAGCCAGCACCTTAGAATTCTCCAGCTCACAGATGCCAGTGTCTGCCTTGCCCCTCCTCCCCGCCCCCACCACAGGAGCAAGGCTGTGACCGTGCCACATTAGAAGAGCCCTGCCATCAGGTTGCCACCAGTGAATACCAGCCAATGGGCCCGGTGTTTGAACCAGCAAAGACTCCCAGCCCCTGGAGGCTTACTGATCTCAGGTCTTCTCCTGCTTGGCCAGACTGCTCACCACAGAGCCCAGCGGGGATTTCTGGGGTCATCACCTCCATTCTCCCTGAAGGCCAAGTACAACTATCAAGGAGAAATAATTTAAAGGAAAGAAAGAAAAACAGCTCAAAATATGACATTTCCAATAAAGCTGCTCCATTGCAGCTCCTGGCAGCATTCGCAGCTGCACCAGAAACAAGTCTCTCCCTCCACTTGGGCTTTTTACAAGTACACGTGGTTCCCAAAAGCTTAGAAAGGAAGTGAAACAGCAAAGGGTTAGGAGGTGTGTAACCTCAAGTCACAGACTCTTAGAGCCAGGGTGACCTAAAAGGTCCTCTGTTATAACCATTTTGTTTTACAGATGAAAACACTTCGGTTCAAGAGTGAGTAGGCGTGGCTTATCGAAGGTTATAATCCAGTGATTTGAAATTGATTTAATACACCCTCTTCCCTTGACCTTCCAAAATAAATAGCTACAAGTTACCAAACTAATGACAATGAGGATGATGCCGATGATGATAATAATAATGTAATGTTTGTTGTGTGCTGAAGGTTGCCAGGCACTGTACTGACTGCCTTTTATAGATTATTTCATTTAAATCTTACAACAGTCCTATGAGGCATGCACCCTTATTATACCCACATTAGAGATAAAGAAACTGACCGCTGGCTGGTCGTCACAGAGCAAGTGGATGGAAGAGCCGATGTCTTTAGCCACACATTCCACACTCACTGACACCCGACCCGATACTCCTATTGTGCCCCTAGGCACTTCCTGAACCATCACGACTTCCAGGATCCTTGTAGATCAGGCGTGGTTGCAGAGAACAGAACAACCCGTTTCTCCAAAATACCAGAAAACAGACTGTAACCAGGACAACCCGTTCCTCCAAAATATCAGAAAACAGACTGTTTCTGCCTTCCCACGAGTGGGATCTGATTGACTGAGGGTTTCAGTCTCCTCCATGCTCCAAGCAAGCTGGGCTGTCTACAGAAAGGCCAAGTCCACCGGACACAACCCTGAGAAAACAAACCCTTGTTTGATTTTTAAACGATTTCTCGGTATTTTCTGCGTACTATTGTATTGCCCCCAAAACACTTTGTACGCGACCACCAGTAGCAGCAAGGATGTCCCGCTCTGCCTGTGAGAGCCGAACACCAGCACTGCCGCCCGGCTCTCAGCGTCCCAGACAGAGCCTGGCCCGCGCGCGCCGGCAGCCCCCAGGGCCCACGGGACACCGCCCCTTCGCACATCCACCCTGCCCCGTGTACCTAGAGAAAAGGCCCTAAAGCCTTTCTGTTGAAGAAGTCTGTTCTGGGCTGTTGTGAAATGTACTCAAAAGTGGCAGAGGCATTTAAGGCCGGCAACACTCGCTGTCTGGAAGCATAGAAGGGGCTGGACAGAAAGACATTCTTGCCGAGGCTGCTCAGAGCAGTGGTTAGAGAGTCGGCTCTGTCGTCAGACCGCCGACGGAGCCTTGGATCTTTCGTTTCCAAGCTTAGAGATCACAGGCAAGTTGCCAGCCTCTCTGAACCTCACTTTACCCCTTTGGAAAAGGGAAAGAGCAATAACAACTACCTCATGGAACTACTGTGAAGATTAAATTAGATAATACTGTATACCGTAAGTGTGAGGGGCTGTGCCTGGCACATAGTGATATAATTGTCATTTTTTATGTTTTTGTTATATGAACTCCACTTCTTTTCAGTGGAGAGAGAACATCTCCTCATCTTCGTTCCAGGACAGGAAAGAAAGATGAGGTGGAGGGCGGCAGATGGGAAAGGGGGGATTAAAAATTTAGGGAGAAAATTCTAATGCCAGTGGATCCCAAATCCAGGAAATGTAAGGGATGACCCTGAGTCTGGGCACAAAAAGAGAATCCAGCTAATTATACTTACATTCCAGTACTTTTCAAGCACAAATTTATAGCATATGTTTAGGTGTTTATGCTGTATAAATAATTAGCCATTTTTCTTCAGCGTATCCAGTAATTATTTTATAAAATGCACATCTGTTTTAATTAGGCATGTACATACTTTACTATACTGTAAAATGTCAAACACACTGTAAAATAGCTCAGAGTACATTAACACATAAAAACAAAAATTCATTTGACATATCACAAACAGCTGCAAGAAGCTCATAGACCCAACCAGCTGCTCCTCGCCAGCTCCCAGCCGACGGCTGTTCCACCGGTTCCATCAGGTCCCCGGAGACGGCTCCCACGCTGGAGTCGCGGTGTCTGTTCGTGGTTCTCTTGCCTCCCCTTGATTGTCAGATCCAGTGTGTGAGGAAGCAAGCACGGCTTGGCTGCCATGCCTCCCAACCTGTCTTCAGCTTGCCAACTTGGAGAATCTTAGTGCCGATGATAATACCAAATACAATACCTCAAACCTAAAAGGGCTTCAGCAAGCTGCCACCTGCTAGGCTCCCTCCCTGTACAGACTGGGGGACACTGAGAACCAGAGGGAGCAGCTGAGTTAGTAAATGAACTGAGGCCATTCCTGAGTCGATGAAGTCTACTCGGCAATAAAGGGGAACTGTTGGTACATGCAAAATCATGGCTGACTCTCACTGACATTATACTGAGTGAAAGAATGTGTATCCACTGATACAAAGTAGTAGAGGGGCTGAAATTAATCGTTAGGGATGGAAATCAGAGCAATAACTGCCTCTCGAGGAGGGTGGTATTAACGGCAAAGGGGTTTTCTGGAGTGATGGAAATGTTCTACACCTTAATAGCAGGACAGATTACAGGGATGTATACATTTCTAAAAATTCATCAAACTGCACGTTTAAGATAGATGACTTTCATAGTATATATGGTTTTCATATGTAATATATATTATACCTCAATTTAAAATGGGAGAAATAAACAAAAAGATAAAGACCAAGTACTACAACAACCTGCTTTTCCTGTACTAGTGCTGCCTTCCCTTCCCAGATTCATTTCTTTACTCCCTTTTCAGAATTCTCAACTCCACCCAAACAATCTACTTGTACTCAAATCCTTGTCTCAGGCTGTGCTCCTGGGAAACATAATCTAAGACACAATGCTAGTGAGTAACGGATCTGAGATTCGAAAACAGGTCTTTCTGATTCCAAATTCTTGACACATCATGCGTCCTCGGACACACACTTAGAGTGGAAGACTTTATCATATCATTGTCACTCTATGACAGTTCAAGTAATCAAAAAACAAAACACGGAAAAAGGATTTCTTTAATTTATAAGGTTAAATTGTGTGTGTGTGTATGTGTGTACACTCTGCCTTAGAGAGAACACACTTTCTTTTTAAACATTGCACTAAAATACATTCTAAAAATTAGAAATTATTTAGGCCCTAGTCTTTGAACACAACAGGATTAAACTAGAAGTCAATAACAAATGCTTAAATAAACAAACTAAAGAGAAACTTTTCCAAATCCTTGGGAATTAATAAGAGAAATGTCTCTTCTAAATAATGATAAGGTCAGGTAGAAATTAAAATTACCACAGCAGATAATAATATACATAAGTACAGGCTGTGGCTAAAGCAGTACTTTTTTGTAATATATAGCTTCAAATATTTGGTACTATGTTTTAAAAAAGTAAGATAAAGTTTCTTTAACTCAAGAAAGTAAGAAAAAATGACAAAATGTAACTTAGGCAAGGGGGGAATAAAATGAAGATAAATAAATACATAAATGAATTAAAAAATAGAAAAGCAAAATTGATAGATGATCCCAAGGACTGGTTCTTTGAAAATTCAATAAAACAAACAAATCTCTGGATAAGCTAATCAATAAAAACAGAAAGTAAAATCATAAATAAATACATTTAGGAATGAAAGATGATAGAGGAATAAATGCAGAGATTTTTTAAATTATAAGTGAAAAATTTACCAGGTGTGTAAATAGATTACCAGATCTCAATGAAATGGATAACTCTGGCAGGGACAGAAATGGGTGAGGAATAACAAATTGACTCAAGAAATAGTAAGTTAATGTTTAGTTATCCCCCACAAAAATTCTGAAGCTTTGTAACTTTATAGGTAAATTCTTCTAAATTGTCATAGAGCAGAAAATCCCATTCTGTAAAAGCTGTTTCGTTATACAAAAAAAAATCAACAAAAAAAAGAGGACACTGCCCAACTTATTTCATAAATCATTTTAACTGCGATACCAAACCCTAACAAAATGGAACATACACACATACCCACAAATATAGAGGTGTAGAGAAGCATGAACATACTAAACTGACTGCTGACTCTCAGAAAGAGCTACTTACAGGTTTGGCCCATGACTGGTATCTGAGAACTTGCAGTTCATGGGAGTTCCCAACCCCCTAATGGATAAGAGTGGCTCACTGAACCTAAAATGTTTATGCAAGCACTATGTTTTATCCTGAACACCAGCTTTCCCTCTGGCGGTCCGGCATTTTGGTACCTACCTAGCAGAGGCTGCATACGTGATCAGCCTCTAATAAAAACCCCAGGCACTGAATCTCTAAAAAGCTTCCCTGGTAGATGGTATTTCTCCTGTGTGTTGACCTGCATGGCTCAGGGGATTAGGTGCATCCCACGTGGCTCCAATGGGAGAGAACTCTTGGAATCTTTTGCCTGATTTCCCAGCTCTCCCCATGCACGTTTCTCTTTGCTGATCTTACTCTGCATTGTTTCACTCTAATATTTCATAGCATAAGTACATACTGAGCCTTGTGAGTTCTCGCAAAGGAACAAATCTGAAAATGGTGGACACAGTGAGCAACGGCTCTTACATATAGACATTAAAATTCTAGCTAAAATACTTGTCGACATTAAAATAATAATTTCCCAAAGCCAAGTTTTAGGTTAGTCATATAAGGATTCAAAATTTACTAATAGAAAGAAAATATCTAGTATACAGTAACTCACACCAATGCAGTAAATTTAAAATATATATTCTTATCGAGTCTAAAAAGATATTCAGTAAAATTTAATAGCAAATCCAAAAGATTATTTAAAACTAAAAATAAAAGCATATTTTATTTAGAACTTTCATTACCCTGAATATGATGAATATCCTTAAACATTTATTATCATACTAAATAGTAAAATATAGTTCCTAAATTGTCCCCATTTAAAATTGAGACCAAAGTAAGAATTCCCACCATAACCACTATAATCAACAGTGTACAGAAACTCCTCATGATGCAATAAAATCTGAAACAAAAATAAGAGATGTTCGTATTTTTTAAAAGGAAAACTTTAAGAGTTTGGAAAACTATCTGAATGTCAGGAAAATATTTTAAGATGTAATTAGCTTTATTTTATACCATTTATTAGTGATTTAAAATACAGAACAATAGCCCATGCACAAAATCCTAAAAAACTACATAATATCTAAAAATAGCTATAAAAGCACTCAGAGTATGTCAGCTATTATTACAAGTAAAGATAATTATTATAAATTCATTTATAAAATTTGATAATAAATTCAAACCACTGAAATGTTTGGAAATTGCTCAAATATCATGCTGAACAACACAATTCTAAGACCTCTACAAATATTAATGTATCTAATCATTATGAGACCCCATGAGACAAGTCCCATAGTGTTTCCATTTTGCAGATAAGGAAACTGAGTTACAGAGAGGCTAAGGAACTTGCCCAAAGTCACAGAACTAGAAGGTGGCAGTGGTAGGATTTGAATGCAGCAAGTCTGCCCTCTCCAGTAATATGTCATTTGGCTACTATAGAACTTCAAGAATATCATAAATCCTTATTTTTTTTCCTTGCATATAATACACTACTCCATAGAATCATAGTTCAGGGACTATGGGGTCGATTGGAATTTTAATAAGTAGGAGTTGGAAACTTGAACAAAACAGATTTCTGCAGAGGAAAAAAGTAGCTATTGATATGCCTTCTGTCTAATTATAGTCACAGCATCTAGAATTGGAAGGGACCTTAGAAATCATCTCCCTCAAACCTGTCCTGTTAAAGATAAATTAAAAGACCACAGATTTTGCTCAAAACTACAGTTGGCAACAAACTTAGGAAAGGAATACGCAGGATCCCTAGTCCTTATGTAACCATATCACTTACTTGTCCAAAATCTATAAGTTTTAGGTCTAAGTTACCTAGTGATCAGTGTCCAAGAAAAATAAGGTGTTCATAAGTCTAATGCTTTAAATGGTACACCTATTTTCCTCTGTAATTATTGGGTATGTGCTTTTGCTCAGAATTTTTATAGACATTCTTTGTAATCAATGAGCTAATGTTATCTGTTATTATCTGATACTGAGTTAGGGAAAAAAAACAAAATAAATGTCTTATTTTTAAAAAAAAATAAATATTATCCCTCCCTAGAATTCACTGTCCTCTTTTTGCTGCTTAGGAACCTTAACAGCTTGTCCCAGGGTTATGTCCTCTGCAGAGCCCTCCCCACACCCTCATGCAGCCACACCCCCTGGATATCAATGACGACCTTCATCACACTATACGACAATAAACACTTGCAATGAGGAAAAAATAAATTAAAAAAAAAAACTTTAAAGGAACATAAATGACCCACAAGAAGAAAATTCAAAACCCTCT
This sequence comes from Pteronotus mesoamericanus, assembly GCF_021234165.1. Lineage (NCBI taxonomy): Eukaryota > Metazoa > Chordata > Mammalia > Chiroptera > Mormoopidae > Pteronotus > Pteronotus mesoamericanus. The sequence goes on from NW_026555277.1 coordinate 7,717,541, forward strand.
TGAATATATGAATAAATTGAGTTACTTCTTTCTTAAAAATACTGAATGCTATTAGGCTACCAATTCTTGCATTAATTTATGGTTTTAATATGAAAGACTGAATATGCAAATGGAAAATAGCCAGATCATATAGAAAAACAGAACTCGGACCAACAACCTCCAACCACTTGCCTAGGAAACCCACCCCTTATCTACGATAAACAGCTCAGGGAGCCAACCTGTTGTAAGTCAGACCTAGAGGAAGTTATACTGTTACCATTATTATTAACAACCCAGGAAGTTAAATAATAACTTCTATAACAACAAGCCCAAAATGGCCAGGGTTTGATTGATAACTGACAGCTTCCCTAATTTTTGTCCTCACTTACAACTTAGAGCCAGCCAGAGAAAGGCAAGTATGTATCCCTAACCCAATCACATAGGGCGCCCCATATCTATCCTAGCCACCCCTGCTTCTCCAAGCCAGCAGCTTCCAGCCTGGGCACCTGAAGCTGCTCCTGTTTCCCATGGGAAAGCTCTCCCACTCTTCTGCCAGCCTTTGCGCCTCTACAACATGCAAGTGACTGTAGCCAACTCCCTGGCCATGGCAAACTTGGCATAAATAGCCTTTGCTTGTTCTCATTTGGTTGGTTTTTGGTTTATTTCCAAAACGATATCAATAAAAATTCCACTAAGGCAATTTATTTTAACCTTTTAATTCTAAAGTTTATCATCAAGCATAAACACCTGAGATAATTAAAAAAAAAAAAGCACAAAAGTAATGAGATGGTCTAGCTCTGTCGTGTTTTTAAAAAATTAATAAAATATCACACATATTTAGCCTTAAGCCAAATACTAATATACGTAAAATTTCAGTATCTAATAAAAGAGTCATCACAAATCAGTAGAGAAATTAAGATTTTTTTTCAGTCAAGAAAGCTGTAACAAGCAGCAATTTAAGGGGTAATTTTTCTTTTTTGTTGTTGTTTGACTATGAGAATGTATTTATTAAAGCTGGGGACAGTGAAACAAGGAAGGGCTCAGCACAGAAGCAGCAAGAGCAGAGCCAGGGCTGGGCTGCCTTAGCTCACTGGGAAGTCAGAGAATAGGGCATCTGGGGGCCAGGTTCAGGGGATTAGCCTGGGACGAAGTGCCAGCTGCCCATTGCCTTAGAGGTTACGAGACATCTGCTTGTGGGGAAAGTAGGAGGGAGAGGAAATGGCACAGGCTGCTCCCCGGAGAGAGAGCACACACTGGGTCCTTTGTCCTGAGGCTTTTATCTCTTTCTTGCAGGAGAATCTTAGGGGAGGTCTCAGGAGGGTTTCCACAGAATATTATCAGTTCTCCAGGTGCGCCCTGGCAGGGTCATGGTCTCCACTGATCGGTCAGGGCCAGGGTAGGGGGTCTTTAGTCTTTGCTGTTGGTCCTGGCAGTCACCCACCTGGTTTTGCTGTTTTTCTGGGCCCAGAACAGAAACACAACTGAGGCCTAGATGTTACATCTCTAGGGAAGCGGCCTTTTGTATCTGGCTGTAAAGAGCTCAGCCACTGTGTTCAGCTATCTGTCTAGTTTCCCTCTTTCACTTGTCAAGGAATTTTTCCTAGCTTCTTACCATCCTGTCTCATTTTCCCCCAGAGACTTCCATCCCTAAAATCTTTTAGATGTGATGAAGGAGGAGGGTCTCTTTTCAGTAACTGCCCTTCTTCTCAAAACTATTTCAAAGTAGTAAACTTTAGATAGATTAAAAAGTTAAGTATAAGTTAAATGACTAAAACAAAACTATAAGAACATGTAAGTGAACTTTACCTAATCCCTATCTAAAAGGAGTTTTTAAAAGTAAAATAAAATAATCGATAAATTTACAATTTATGCATTCAAAACTGGACCAAAAAATAAGAAAATATTTACAGTAAATGCTATGTAAAAATTATGAATGGCATATATATGGCTTTGTAAATAGATTAACAGATAAATGAGGGAAAGTGCACGGAAAAGTCACAGACAAAAATAGAATGGCAGGCAAAGAAAAATAAGGAACAATTTAAGTAATAAGATGCAGCTTTTTAGCTCTAAAATTAGTCATTTTCTTAAAAACAGGATTGCCCAGTGCTGACGAGGTTAAGTGAAAAGGAAACACAGCTTGTGGATCATAAGTGGTATAATCTTTTTGAAAAGTGTTTTGGCAATGCATGTGAAGAGCTCAGAAATATTCGTATCAGTCAAGCCATCCAGCCTAAAAACAGGGAAAAAAGAATCATGCACAAAGATGCTAAATGCAGTACTATTTATAATAATAACAACAAAGAAGTTGAAAACAACTGAAATGTTTCAGAATTGGAGATTGGATAAGCAAATTATGGTGCATTCAAAAGAAAATATTATCCACTTATTTTAAGTGTTTATAAAGAGTTTTTGGTAATACAAGGAAATGCTTATGTCAAGTATTAAGCCAAAAAGCAAAAAAAGTATTCATCTGCTCAGTTCCACATGATCTCAATTATGTAAACAATTTAACAAATATACATTATAAATGCATATACAGATATGTATGTATGCCAAATGTAGCTCGATTGTCTCAGAATGGTAGAATTATGGGTAACTCTTGGTTCTTTCTACTCTTCACCATTTTTTTTCAATTTTCTATAAGGGGGAGGGAACTTTATTTAAAAAATAATAATAGTTTGTCCAGACTCTTTATACCAATATTAGAAGAGATTTTTTTTTTTAAGGAAAGGGACTTAGAAAAAGATATAATTTATGTTGGTGTTGCGGGTAGAGTTCTGATTAAATACTGAAGAGGGTCCACAGGAAGACGTACCCTTCATCTAGGCTGAAGTGACATAATTACCTTGGAAGTATCCCCACAATGTTCCAGAATCTTCTGCCTCTTACAATGTGCAGCAAATGGTGGGGAGCACTGAAATCTAGAACAGCTGTGAGAAGTTTTCAAGTTTCCTTTCCACTCCCCGCCGCCCCGGACATTTTGAAACCAGTTGCATGGAGTTTTTGAAACCAGTTGCATGGGATTTCATCCAGGATTGGCAACTCTAAAGACTTTTTTAACCCTCTGGCTTTGCTCACATGCGGTAGAAACGAGTATGAAAGTGATAGTCTGTGATGTGATTTCACCAGGGGAAAACTCCCAAGCTATGTCACATAATTCAGAACAATAGATGTTTCCAACCAATAACCTTGGTTGGCATCTCCTAAACCCTTTTTTACTTGTTCTCATCTTGCCCTGGAATACATATTTGATTCATCATCCACAGGAGGCATGTTCAATCATAACAAAAATGGTCAGAACAGCTCTACAAATATTTTAGTGCAAATTTCATTGTCTGTTGTTTTTCTAGCCACTCCCTCTACCGCAGCCTGATGCCTTGTCAGCAGCAAGTCTCACTTTTGAGACTCCTCTCACCTTTTGATAATCCAAACTGGCAGAGAACGTCCTTCTGAGATGGAGATTCCTGCCCAGCGGACCACAGCTTTTTCTAGGAGCATCACCCAGGCCCTCACTGCTCAGCTCCTCTAGGGGAGCATCCGTGTTGGGCCCCCAAGGTTTTGCTCTCAGTCTTTTGCTTTACTCAGTATGGTCACTTGGGCCCAGAGAGCACGTAAAGGTTGGACCAGGATCTGCCAACACAGAGCCCCTTTTTCCCCCTAAGATTCAAGACCAGAGGTCTGGACTTTGCCTTCTGAACTGTAAAAATACAAAGAACCTAAGTAAACAATATCTCCCACCAACACAGAGGCTGCTCTTTTATCTTCTAAAGTGGGCTCTCAGACCTTCCTCCTAAATTTCTGAGACTTTCAAAGTGATTCCAGATGCCTGTGTACCACCCACTTTTCTGAAGGCTACCTTCAAGGTTTTTGGCAGAGGAGAAAACGCACAAATCTACCTTTGCTCCAATAAAATCCTTCCGTTTCCACAGGGCTATCCATATCCTATCACACTGCCATCTTGCCACCATCCTACAGGTTAGGAATTTGAAGCTCACAGACGTGCCTAAGGTCACATGGCTATGCTTACTTGTATTGTTGTCTCTCTTCCTATCTAAGCACTTGTCTTCTTATTTCCCTGTATCCTTTCTCTCTCCTTCTCTCTCTTTTTATTCATCAACAATATTCATTGAGAACAAACATTAATCCAATATTGTACTAGGACAGTAAAGATAAAAGAATAAGACATTTATTCATGCTCTCAAAAAGTTTGTAAACTACTTATAGAACGATTGGCAAAAGACATAAAACAATCAGATACTAATTTTATTCCTACTTCTCTTTTTTCCTCCCCCCAAAATCCCACTCTTTCCCTTGTCTCTCCTGTTATCAAAAAAAAAAAAATAGTCAAGTTTTTTTTTAACATTTTGTTATTACATACATCATACCCAAAGGCTGAACTATAACTGCAGAGCACTAATAAAATGAACATCAATGTAGTTTCATTTTACTTAAGCAATAAAAACATGACAGCAATGGGCAAGTTTTGCAGGACTTAGTATAGCATCATTCCAATTAGAGAAAAAGATTTGGAGGAAAAAACAATGCAAACAAATGCTTTCTGTAGGCGCTGCTTTTGTTCAGAGACAGAGCATGGTCTGCTAGCCAAGAGCTACAGGGCCTTGATTATAACATACTAGAAGATTCAAGAAAATTGGGAGCTGATTAAAGAAAAAGGTAAGACCATGAGGGTGACATGTTGTTGATGGGCACTTGGACAGGATTGCCTGAGAAGAGATATCCCTCACAGCCTAAGACTATCCAGAGGGGGGCTGCTACTCAGAAAGAAAGGAGGGCATGGGAACTCCTGGGAGAGGAGGGGCTTCTACATCTAGGTGATGTCTAGGTCCAGCAGGATGGTAGGGAGTCTCTTGGTCCGAGAACTCCAAAGGGCCCTGGCAGGTTAGGCTCTATCTTATCAATGAATGGCCAGAAGATGCTGGGGGAGGCTTTGCATGGTATGCAAAGTGGAGAGGTCCTAAATAACTAAAAATATCCTTGCAATTTTTAAAATAATTGGATATATAGAATTTTGAGTTTGGCACAGGCAGACTTTTGAGTTAATGGGTCTCAGTCTTCAGTGAACAAATAAACAATGTAGGGGCCCATATTCAAAGAGGCGTTTTTGGCCCATGTATGTAACACATCCTTATCTACTCAGTGTGGGGGTGCCCATCATCTCCCTTGAGAGACGTCCCATCACCCACCCTCGGCTGCCACCTCCGTGCTGGCGCCTTCCCCACCCACACTGCCCAACCCAACTTTCAGCCACTAGGGATGTGGGGACAAAGGCGGATTCTCAGTGAAGAAGGGTCTTGAGCAGACCCTAAACCTGCGAGCTGACAACAGCAGTGGACCTGCCACACACAAGCCCAAAGATGCCTGTGTATGCTGGGCGGAGAAGACAGGAATCCTACCTCTCTCTGAACCTCAGGTTTGCTGACAACAGGTATGTCTAGGAGTCAAAAAACTGACTTTTTCTCTCCTATTTCTACACACATATGCACACACACCACCACATACACACACCCATGTCTGTATGCAGACTCTCTTTATAAACAATAGACTAAAAAGTAAGTTAAACCTCTGCAAACTAGCATTTAACTCCTTATAATATTCAAGGTCAAAATGTAGGAAGAACTGGTAAATCTTTCCAAAAGTTTCTTTTGAAATAGGACCTTTACATTTGATGCCATCTGATGCTGACTAATTGGTAAGAAAAATAAATCATCCATCCATAAAATAGTTCATGAGATGCATAATAATCAACATACAGGGGAGAACAAAAGTAGATTAAGTTACCAGACATCATTACCTAAAAGATAAGCCATAAGTGAGGATGCAAAATAATAACAATAAGAAGAAAAAGACAAATAATACAAATAAATATTACAATAATTAATAAATAATAATACAAGAGTAGATTCTGTTTGTGTACTCAGAACTGTAAACTGACATTTGCCCACCCCTGTACTTTTAAAAGACTATTTCTTCAGACAGAATCAGATGCAAGGATACTTAAAATACATAAATAAATAAATAAACAAATAAATATGAAGCGCCAGGCCAGCCAGGAGCCCCAGGGACGCAGGATCATTCCTATAACGTACTTACTAGAACTCACGCATCTAAGGGAACTTCCACAGCATCACTTGCAAGACAACTGCATGGTTTTGCAGGTGGCAGCCTCCAAAATCTTCTCTTGGTAACAGTGTGAAAAGAGCCCATCTCAAAGGAAGGCTAGACCTCTGGGGCTGAGACCATCCCCCTGCACAAAGTGAACTCAAGAATCGAGGCAATTTTCTGAATAATTCCATCTCTCTTTTTTCCCCTCGTCCTCATTGCAAGAAAAGCTTCAGAGAGCCCTGAAAAATTGTTTGTTTGCTTGTTTGTTTGTTTTTGCTTTTGCTTTTCACATTTGCTTAATTATTCAGACAAATATATCATCGACCGCTTTACTCACAGCAAAGGGTCAAGTAACTACTTCATATCTTGACCAGCTGCTGGGAAAAAATATTCTGCAGCCCTGCACCCAGGCAATGTGACACATTTTTGTCAGTTTTCTTTTTCCCAGTAGGTGAAATTTAACCAATACTTTGTTAGCGAAGGTCTAGTCGTTCCCCAGAGGAAAATTACAGGAGTGAAGGAATAACCTCTGCCATGCCACATATGAGCTGAAAAGGATAGATTTCTAGGTCTAGCCACCGCTTTGAAATTAGGTCTTTAAAGGAAAGGTTTGTTGCTATGGATCTAAGGGGCAGAAGGGCCAACATTCACATATAGCTCTCAAAAATGACAGTGAACAAGAATATTTCCGTCCTATTACTGAAGGATAAAAGAAAAGAAAACCTCCCTGTTAGACAACAGTGAAGTAATGGTGGCCACAAATGCTAATAACAACATTAACTTTGCATTATTGAGATTCACACACTCAATTCATTACCAAAGCATCCCCCAGATTAAAACAGACATAACTGGTAGTTTGAAACTAATAGCAAAGGGCTGTCTGGCCATCACTCTGTCAATTTCATCTCCACCACTATTTCCCCTGACAGCTTCTTCCAGTATATTTCAACCAGCTGTAAAATCTGCCTTCTCCTTTTCTCCCTTTAAAGGAAAAGCCTGCCAGAGGATTTTGGTGCATTAGAACAGGCTTTATTAAACAACTTAATCCATCTTTGCCTGCTGAGCATGGCCTAGGGAGTCCTAATTAATCAATAAGCTTTTATGGAGTGTTCCAATATGCATAATAGTCCCAAGTCAGGTGCTGGGGAGCCTTCGCGGACCTAGTTAGGAAAATGGATCGCGGTGCTTCCTGGAGGCTTTCCTGGCTGTGTGAGTTAGTGTTGTGCCTGGGGGAAAGGGTGTAACATTGTTGAGGGCCTCCTGGGTACACCTACTGGGCTGGATGCCCTATATGTACACATTATTATTTCAGTTAATCTATAGTCGTTTGCCTGGGCTACCTGTACAAGGTACCACAAACTAGGTGGCTTAAAGACATCTATTCTTCATAGTTCTGAAGGCTAAAAGTCTAAGATCGAGGTGTTGGCAGTTGGTTTTATTCTGAAGCCCCTCTTCTTGGCTTGTAGAGGGCCATCTTTGGCCTGTTTTCATATGTTCTTTCCTGTGTGCACACTCATACCTGTGTCCAAATTTCATCTTTCTACAAAAATACCAGTCCTATTGGGTTAGGGCCCATGCTGAAGACGCCATTTTAATTTAAAAGACCTTTCTTTATATATGGTTAGGACTTCAATCTATGAATGGGTCAGGGCACATTTCAGTCCATAACATACCATGAAGGTGGGAGAATATGTCAGATAGGACTCTATCTGTTTAAAAAGTAAACAAGAAAACAGAAAATCTGACTCAAACAATAAACTAGGATTAAGTTCAGTTGTCAATAACAGAAAAAATAACAGTGGCTTAAATGTAACGAAGAGTTTCTCACTTTCAAAAAAAATAATAGTCCAAAATTGGAATGGTGCTCCATAGTGGCAGGAACCCACACACCCTCTATAGTTTACATCCTCGAGGTCACCTCTGGCTGCTAAAATTCCAGCCATTAAGTCTACATTCCACTTTGTTAATTCTATATTCAACAAGGCTCTTGCTGCACAATTGTAAGAGGGCTGCATCATGCTCAGGCCTCGTCTTCCCTGAGCTTCAAATCCAGTGGAAAAGAGCAAGAACCTCTTTTCTAGAAATATCAACAAAGCTACACTTGTGTCCCATTCATCCTGATTCAGTCATAGGCCCATAGTTGTGGCCAGGGCATGTGATGTTCTGATCGTTTTGAGTCTGGACGCCTACCCACGCCTGGACTGAGTGTGCCTGGCAAAAACCCCAGAGGGAAATTTTGTTTAATGTTTTACTGGAAAAAGGATGAATGGATGCTGTGCAGGGCGAACCACAAGCATCCACAGAGTCTTCTCCAGATACTTGGAAAGGAGCACAATGAGACCCAAAGCGGCTGTTACTCACCCAGGCACCCGCACAGCTGGTGGAGCCGGGACTCAAACCCTGCCACCTGAGAGCAAATCCTTCCTCTTCCTACTCTGTTGCCTTAATAGGTTTGAAGCCAGGGGGTGTAACAATGGGATGGAGCTGGGTAGGAAGTCTTCCTGGAAGAGATGAGTTAATAAACAATAAGACTTAGATGCCAGGGAAACCAAGGTAAAAAGCATCCCAGGCAAGTGATCTTCACAGCAAGTTAGTGGCGGAAGGGAGCATGTGGGCTGGGCGTCCTGGCAAGATACCAGGGCCCACTCGGTGACCAGTTCTAAGGATCAGTGTGCAAATTCCTGAGCTCATCAGTAAGTAGTCCGTGGGAGAAAAATAAGTTTGTGGGCCCAGTGGTTTGGGGGAAACCTGTCTCTATCCTGTCAGTGAGTCACAGCTAACAAAAAGTAAAGGCTATATAGGAAGTCTTGAAAGTTATTTCATTTGGCTTTACCAGAATTTCCCAAACAACTTTTGTTTCTTCTTCAAACCATTTGTTTGTTGGTTGCTTGGTTTGGAACACCTATTAACGTCTTTCCTATTCTAAGAAACCAATGTTCTTTGGAGTGCACTTCTAGAAATAAGAACTGCATATTTAATCCAAAGCTTAGTTTTCCAGAACAGGAAACTGAGATGCAGGGGAATTAAGGTAACAGGTAAGTGGCAACTTTGAGACCAGGCCCCGGGTATCTAAGCTCCCAATCAGTTTGTTCTAACTTGCATGTGAATGGTATTTTTCAGAGTCATTTCTCATGAAATTATTACGTTGAGCATGATGAAACTAAATCAAACACTGTTCTCATTTAGCATTTCAGTTTTCACCAGGTGACAGTGCCCGTGATGGGATCATCTAGGCAGATGATCAGTTTCTACATGTCCAAGAACTGTGTGTGTGTGTGTGTGTGTGTGTGTGTGTGTGTGTGTGTGTGTTTCCACAGGCTCCTGCAGGCCGCCACCCCAGAGGCAAAGGCACCCAGAGGAAGTACATTGCTCACCTAAGGCCATTCAGCCGGTAAAGGGTGAACAAACAGCTCTGCGTCCTCCCTTTCCTCCATAGGTTTTGAGTAGATACATTCATCAATCAATCAAGAAATGTTTATTGAGTGTTTATTATGCTCTCAGAACTATTCTAAACCCTGTAGAGCACACAAAACAACTATAAATCAATCCAATATGGTATATTGACTATTTACCATGTGGGAAGCCCTGTACTAAATATTATGGGAAGTACAAAGTTAAACAAGCTCTTGATCCTTTCCTAAGAAGATTCCTGTTGAATGAAGGATATAAGAGCTCAAATAAATACAATGAAAGGTAGCATGTGATCATAGAAGGAAATAGTTGTTTATTTTTTAATGGAGGTAGAAGCATTTGGGCTGGAGTTGAAGTATCTGATCCAACTGTGCTGGGCCAGGCTGAATAGGAGGGCTTTCCTCTCTGCAGGTGAGCAAAGTGAAGTTATAAAAGCTGTTGGGCTCCTGATTTTGCAGCTGAATGCAGGAAAGCCTCTAACAGCGTTCCTAACCCAGACTGCAAATTGGAATCACCTGGGGAGATTTTAAAACACAGATGTCTGAAGTTCCATCCCTGACTAGCTGAATCAGAATCTCGGGGCTTAGGGCCTTAGGATCATATTTTCTTTTTAAAGCTTCTCCAGGTGACTTTGGTATGGTCAGTTTTGAAAACTGCTGGCCTCAAGCTTTGCAGCAGGCCAGATGTGTGTTTGGGGGTGGGGGGTGGGGGTGGGAGTTGGGGAGGCCAAAACAAGCTGGACTAGATAGAAACCAGGAGGACAAGCTGGACCTGAGACCTCAGTGGAAGAAGAATCAAGGGTCCTGGGGAGAGGCCGGCTCCGTGGGGTAAAAAAAGAGAGCATCAGAGGTGACTTGAAAACACAAGCCCAAGCCTCAGGCTGCCATCACGGAGAGTGTGCCGGGCAGAAAGGCAACAGCTAAAAAGACAAGCCCAGAGCCCACTGGAGTTGAGCACCAGCTATCAGGTCACCTTGCGTCTTCTTCTGCCAACGTTTTGGGGAGCAGCACACCGCAGAGCATTCATCCTGATGCCCCCGCCAGTTTTTAAAGCAGCTCAAAGGCCATTGTGTACAGGGACCCCACAGCCACTGCTTTGCAGCATTTTTTTAACCGCAGTCACACATGCCTGGGTGTTTTGAAATAATAGCTGCGAGAAGGGCTAAGGGCTAGTGAGTGTTTACTGTGTGCCGGAGCTGTACACAGATTTTGACTCTGTCATCTCACCCTCCACGTGATCCCATCACAAAGCCCAATTTTTATGCCCCTGTCACAGGCAAGGCACTCGCTGGAGGCTCCGCAGCTTAGGGGTGGAAGGACTAAATTGTTGAGAATTGATCAAACAACTGTTTTAGTCCTCTGTTTTCCTTTGCAAAACTTCTATTATGTGTCGAGTCTTTGTGGACCAATTTTTGTTGACTGAATCTTTGCTGAATTTCGCTTAGTGCCAGACACTGAGCTAAGTCCGATCCAAGATCCTGTCAGAGGGCGTTCGGAGCTGATGAGATGCTAACAGGGAACCCCTGAGGATCTGAATGGAGAAACATGAATAATTTTATATTATTTTCACAAGTCTATGAGAAAACAGAAGTTCAAAGAGGTTAAGAGCCTTGCCTAAGCACACTGGAAAACGAGATGAGGGTGGGATTTGAACCCGGGGTTGTCTGAGTCTGAAAACACATGCTTTCACATGGTATCCTGCTACTATCCCAGCGTATCTGGGTCTAACTGAGGGCACTGACCCACTGGGCAATTGTCGATAAACAATCCTCCTGAAGTTAAGGCACATACTCCCTGTTCCTTCCTCTCCCACCCACCCCACCCTACAGGGGTAGGACCCATGGCTCTGGCTCCAGCTTCAGGACAACCCCCTCCTAAAAAGGCCAGAAAGTGGCTTCAGGTGACAATTGGGGTGAACAGCCCGAGGCCTCCCAGGCCTGTGGAAAATGTGGCGAGAAACAAAAACCAGAGATAATTCCTCCACAGCGCTGGCAGCCTCTTGGCACAAGGAGGCATCTCACTTCCGTAAAGAAGGATCAGCCTTCTGAACATCCAGCTGCCGAGGTATAACTCACTACTCTAGCCCCCGTCTTAGCATCAAGATGCCCAGGGGATGCCTGAAACCATGGCTAGGACCGAACCCCAAGCAACTGCTTCCTCTCTGCCGGAAATGTGGCGGCAGGTTCTCCATGGGCAGACACAGCCACGCCAGTAGCCTTTCTATTTTTCAGTCCAAACCTCTCCCTGAATATGTAACCATCCTTTATGTGCAGTAAATGGCTTGGTGTCACTCGGTTCAGGGAGTCCCTTACTGAAGTCTTTGTATGAGTTCAATGTTTGTTGGCGCAACTTGTTGCTGTCAATGAGTACATGTTTTCTGCTCATGCCTTCCACCCACAAAGTAATGCTTTTGCAATCTGAACTGAGCACTTACCATGCACTGTGGCCATACATTTTGCAGGTTGAGGTGCAGCAGGAAAGCTATCACAAATTTCTTTTTTTTAATTCACAATTTCATGGATAGAAGGTCTGTTCTTACTCGCAGCAACCTCAGCATACATTTTTTTAATTTCCTCATTAAGAAAGCACTTTAGAGCCTCTTTGCCAGCATCGTTGCTCTTGTGCTTTGGGGCCATCATCCGGTAAAATAAGGGGGACTTGACCACAAGCACTGCCACACTGTGACAGGACAGTAAATCTGCTCACCAAGACAACTGCCAAGTGACTAACCATCGGGGAGCGTGTCCAGTGGGAAGACACTGGACAAGGGGATGATTCACATCCACGGCGAGACAGAACGGGACTGCCTCACACGATTCAGAACGGCTTTCATTGAAAACACATGAATTGTTTGTTCCTGGAATTTTCCACTTTATATTTTCGGACCATGGATGACCACGGGCAACTGAAACCACAGAAAGTAAAACCACGCTTGATGGGGACGGCTGCAGTTTTCTTTGTCGGGGACAGAGAACAGGGAGACAGGGCATCCTCCAGCTACTCCACCCTCCCAGGGTCCAGCCTCTCTCAGGCCAGCCAGGAGTGTCCAGCTTGTCACCAGCTCCTCCTGAGAAGCCACCGGGCTGCCCCAAGAAGGCTTTGGCCAGAGGTCTCAAGACGTGGGAAAGTGCCCATCTTAGCTCACCAGTGCCCTGCGAGTCTACGGTTAGGCCGCAGGCTGCAGCGAGTGCGGGGCCCCTCTGCCAAGGCACGTGGGGGGAGGGCGGGGCCTGGAAACTGCCTCCCCGGTATGGCTACTGAAGCATTCGCAGGGCAGCTCGTTGATCACACCGGGGAAGGTCACCAAAACCGTCTGGCCCCTTGCTACTCAGTGTGTGGTTGGTCCCCAGTGCAAGCAGCAGCAGCGCCTGGGAACTAGGTAGAAATACAAGCTCTCATCCCCTCCCCAGACCCACAGGATCAGAGTCGGCATTTTACCAGACTCCCCAGGTGACTGTATGTATGTTGAAGTTTGAGAAGTGCTGATCGAGGGCACACCTCTTGCTTTACAGATGAGGAAACAGCTCTAACGAGGTCAAGGGGCTTCCCCCGAGGCCCCATAGCTAGACGCTGGCAGGCCACGACGGATGATCGCTCGCACATGTACCACATTTTCCCTTACGCTCAATCACTTAATCCTCACAACAGCTGCACAAAGTGGGCAGACCGGAACTATTATTCCCATTTTACTTAGGAGGAAACTGAGAAACAAAGCTATTCAGTAACTGATCCCAGGACACACAAGAATTGGCAGGGCCAGGACTCAAGCCAGGAATTCTACCTTGTCTGGCCCAGTGTTCCGCTGCAGGGGTCCGCAGGCTTTTTCTGTTAAGGGCCAAGTAGCAGATCTTTTAAGCTTTGTGGACCACAGTCTCCATCACCAGTACCCAACTCTGCCTTTAGAGCAGGAAAGCAGTAATGGATAACAAATGAATAGGCATGACTGTGCTCTAATACGAATTTATAAGCACAGGCAGCGGGCCATACTTGGCCCCCAAGGCTGTGGTTTGCATTCTCTTCTTCAGTCCATGAGAAGGTGATCTCTCCATCAGCCTTCCTATGCTATTTCAGAGTCATTGAAGGGAGGAAGGAGTAAGTGGGGCTTTCTCCCTGTAGGAAAGCCCCTCCTAGAATCTCATACAGCCCAGGATATCTGTCAGGAGAGAGGGACACTTTTATCCTGGCCCAAAGGGGGCATGAACAAAACAAGAAAGGCAGACCTCGCTAGGGATGCTGCATATGGCCATGTAGGACATGCTCTGAGCGGGCTCCAGGGGCCTAAATCCCTCCTACTCTCTGCTTACCCGCTAAGGCCCTGGCTCAGGATGCACCAGCTGGTGAGACGCAAGCCCTTTGCTAATTGCTCTGCCCAGAGGGGCCCTTTCTGCAAGCTCCCTCCCGGAGGGAGTGCCTTTTCTTCTCGGCATGAAGGAACTTCTGTTAGCCTCAACCCTGGTAACTCCAGTCCCCACCACAAGCTGAGCTGCTCCTCCCTAAAAAACGTTCGCTGGAGCTGCTCGGCGAACACGCTTGGTGAACACACTCGCGCTGCAGAAAGGGTGCAGGAGACAAAAGGAAAGGAACCCCAGCAAGCAATGTCTGACTCAGGAAGCAACGCTGGGGACCATCCTTTAATGTTTGCATTCATTCATGTTCCCGTCAATTTTAAACGCTGGGATAGAGTTTCCAGACTTTGCAGATCATTTAAAAGCTTAAGGGATTATCAAACCAGTCATTTAAAGTGACATTTTCACTGCGCAAATATTATTCTATTAAAGAGCACGCATGGCACAGGCCAGGATCAGCCATGGCAGGGTTGCAGGGCCTTCCTCCATCGCAAGCCCACTGTTTCCTCGTAAAGCTGTCAAGCCCCCGCTTAATGAAACATATATAAATGCAATGATGTTAGCCATGTCACAGCAAGCTAATTCATTCTGGCATTTTCCCATTGCGCTGCCCTATTAAGGCTTTTATCAATGTATCCTCTTAGGATCGCCCCCAGCAGGTCTGCCATTGGCCCAAGGAAATGAAATCCAAGAAAGTGTTTAATTTCCAAACAGGCCAAACATCTTAAATAAATAAATAACCAACAGACCTGGTTTGCATGTACAGGGCAGACAATTGGGGGTTTATTGGGAAAGAGATACTGTAAGATTAATAAACAAGCTTGTTCCCCTTCAGGTCCTTGGACTTGCTATAGCTGCTGACTTCAGTTCTGGGGCAGGGGGGCGGGGGGGTGGTGTGCTGGGGGGTTGGTTCGCTTCTTTAATTACTAAGTTACTAAAAGAGAATCCAGTCGGCATGGTTCAGGATGGGGGGGGCACCTCGTTAAGCCCCGTTTCCAGATAGCTTTTCAAAACGTATATCTGCATGGCTCTTCTGACTCTGCCATTGTTCGCATTCTCCACGTTTGCCCACAGCGTCCGAGAGGAATAGAGAGGCCTTTTGGTGTGGTTTTCCCCTGCAGTCCAGCAAGACAAAAATGACTTAGATGGAAAATGTGGAAGCCTTTATAGACCCCAAGCCCTCTAGAGTTCAAATCCTTTTAAACAACAAAGAAAGAGGAACTGGCAAAATGATCAATCCTGCGAGAATTCATGAAGCCAGGGAAGATTATTCACCCGTCGTAGGAGAGGCGCCTGGACTGGAGCCACCTCAGAGGGCCTGTCTCAGGACTTCTCAGGAAAACACCACTTCCAGCGATTCTGTTCTTGCCATAAAATTATGTCCCTGAACCCACGTCCCTGAAGAAATTGGCCCCAATGACTGGATGTCACTATTTTCAGCTGCAGAAATCTGCTTACATCAATGACAAGCTATAAATACAGATCCGCTAGGAACAGCTTTCATAATTCCCCCCATGACTATGGCACTTAGGGAGAAGGAGTTCTTGAGGAAATCCATCAGCCCAGGTGTCCCCAGAGGGAGAGAGCAGATTCTCCTCTCCTCTTTCATCTTCTCTTTTCTACTGTCCCTATTCCTACCACCACCTAGACACACATACCAAAGCCAGGTGCTGCTAGGTGCTGTGTATGACACCTGACTCCGGCCCCTTCTCCAGAGATGGCTGGGGAAATGCTTGCTCTACTTGCTTCTCATGGGGGCCAGTCCTGCCCTTATAAAGAAGGTGGTATGTATTTCCCAAGATGCAAAGGGTCAGATCATTTGGGGAGTAAATGTCTATCCCTTGCTAGGTGATTCAAAGCAAATTTACATATTAAAGGTTCTGTAAAGTTCTGCAGTAAAGACACTTGTTAAATTTGGCCATTTTATTTAACTACCAAAACTTCTATTCAAGTCACATTCATTCTCAAAGAACTCAGTCTTAGAAACTTGGACAAACGCAGGTTAAACACAAAATTCTGCAAAGGAGTTATGATGACCTCAAGTCTATAACCTTCAAACAGTATTTTTCAAGTCAGCATGGACGCTTCTAGGAAAGGGGGCAACATATGTGTTTATAAGAATTCCGAGTTCTCAAAAACCAACGACCAACGCTCTCTCCGCTGTACCGTTAACTAAAGCAAATACCACATGGCCTGTGCAGCTGTGTACGACTGACACAAGACATCTGTGTACAGACCTTCCAAGCCATCAAGGGGAGAGGGAAATTTGTTGCTGGGGAAAACCCTCAGTGCACACTGCCAACACCAATAGTCTTCCTCCACAACAGACTTGGTGCCCGTGCCAAAAATCATTCCCGGTTCCCTTTTTAATTCTGCCCTCCTTTATCCACTAAGACTGGGGGGAAATTATTTTGATTGGAATTAGACAGCCACCTGCAGCTAGATCTTTAGCTGTTATTAGTATTCTGTTTAAGCCTTTTCACAACAAGCTCATTGAAAAAGACAGTGGACTTTTGAAGTTGCCCAATACTATCTTTGGTGATTTTCTCAAGTTAACAACCTCCATACCAGCCGATTGTGCTGGCTGGCGAAGGTGATAATCTCCTCCCCAGGGTCGTGGTCAGGAATTAAAGGGTCTGGGATAAATTACAGAAGCGATCCCTGCCAAGAACTCCCTTCTCCTTGATCTTGCCCCGTGCTTTCTTACTAGATTTCTATTTTAGCACAATGTTCAGGTGCTTTTCTACCCTCCTTTTCCTAAGTTCCTCCTATAATTCAGGCCTTTCTTTCTTTCCCAAGCATCACACCCGCCCAGAGTTGGTCTCATAGATGCATGATTTCTAATTTGGAGCAATGCCTCGAAACGTTGCTTACTTACAATGATTTCTATCCAGTTCCCTAATATATCTTTCTAATGGAGAACACAAACAGTTCCCCTTCATCTTAAATCTCCCAACACTCCAACTTCCAACACCCACTACACTTGTAATAACAAGCCTTTATATTCACTTCTTCATTTATAGCTTACAAAGAGGCTTCATATACAAATTCCCCATTGACCTTCCCGTGGTACTGTCGCCATGACTTGGGAACAAGCCCTCCAGTGCTTAATATGCAGCCACTGAACAGAGAACCAACTTTGGTTCTGCTTTTCTAGATCAGTAGCTGAAGGAACTCAACCACATCTGAGCTGGTCTCCATGATGAATGACAAAGAGGGAGAATTCAAGTTCATCTCCAGGGACCCAAGGCAGAACTCACAAAGCCAAAGCCCTAAGACTCAGAAGGGTCCCTTAATTAATCTTAATGCTCAGGCTGAGACTCGGTGGGTTGCCACAGAGAACAACCTTGGATCCCTTCAACTCTGTCCTCTCTTCCCCTCCTGCCACTGTTGAGCCCCATTCTGCAAACATCCATATCATGCTGTTTTTCTTAAGGGGCAGAGGGGGATAGTGGGTTTCCATTTCTTTGGTTTTATTTAATTTTTTCCTAATCAATGTGTACCCAGTTCTCCACTGTTAACACTATCCTTTCCACAGCTGAAAGTAGAACTTAATATTAGGAGAGTTAAAAAAAATAGAAGAGTTCAAAGGAAAGACTCCTAAAATAAGTAAATCCACCAGGATTCAAATCCTGGCTTCACCATTATGGGCTGGGTTACCTTGGGCAAGCTACTTAACTTCTCTGAGCCATAATTTCCTTCTTTATAGAATGGAGATAATAGTATCTATGAGCATCAGAGCCGTGATTGGATGGTTTGAAGCACCTAATAAGCAAAGCACTAGATAGTATTTTATTAGTCTGAATCACTAGATGATGATGACTTTTTTTTATTATTGAGCAATCTATACTTCATACAATGAGCAACCCAGCTAGTCTAAGGGTGTTGACAATGCTCTACAGTCCACTTTTGTCATGAGAAGTCCTTTCCTTCTTTTACAGAATCTCCAGTTATTAGAAAACCCACAGAAAGTGAAGGTTACATCCTGGAAAATAGTAATGACATACTGGTAAGTTGAGACAAGCTAAGAGGGAAATCTGGATTCACTTTACTAAAACCTTACAGTCAGGGGAACTGACATTCACTGCAGGACTCCAAAGAGCCCCTCCGTTCTTACAACCTTGAGAGAAGGGCAGTGCCACCCCACCGTAAGATGACACAGGCAGGCTCAGGCCAGGAAGAACTTGTCCAGGAGGGAAGAGCCTAAGTGGCAGAGGAGGGATTCAAACCCAAATCTCACCGACTCCAAAACCCATCCCTTCCACCCTCACCAAATATGTCAAAAAGAGGAAACTACCCAAAGAAAACCATTGGTCTTTTATCAATTGCCTAGAAAGAGCAAACATCAGATGACTCCAAGGACACATATTTGAATACTATTTACGCAGACTCACTGGCCCTTAGCCACCCCCAACTCCACCCCAAAATCATTAAATTAGAAATCAGAACAGCCAACAGGAATAAGCAGGGGGTGGTGAATCAAGTTGGAGTAAAACCTAGACAAATCTACCACATCAGCTAAAGCTGCATTCTGCTTCAGAAGCTTCTAGAGTACTAAGAGTCACTGGCTCTCAAGATTCAGGACAGTGGTAATAATGAAGGCAAAGCTGAGAAACAGCCAGCAAGGGGCCTGGGTTTGCTTTTGATTTTTGTTTTGTGGTTGTGTGTGTGTGTGCACACACATGTATGTAAGTGCATGCACATGTACACGTGTACCCTACAAAAGGCAGGAAACTGAGCTTGCTAGGCACACCTAGGAAAGCCCTGGACAAACCTTCACTCACACGACTGTTCAATGCCCAAAAGTATAGTATCACAGAACAGTATGAGGCCCAGGGAAGGCTTCCGGAAATCTGAGGCTTCTCGGAGGCTGGGGCAGGTCTGGGAGCAGGATACTGAGGAGAAGTACGTGTTAAGACCTGCCCATCTGTCCTCAGTGGTGTTGGCTTCTGTCCTGCCCCGCACTGGCTGCTCACCAGTGAGCCAGAATAAAGCAGCCCAGATAAGCCAGCGGTAAGTGGATCTGTAATTGGTTTTGGGGGTATCACCTGCCAGCCTGCTCCGCTCCCTCAGGAGAACCAGAAGGTAGAAACTCTGCTCTCAGTCCCTTCTGGCTCAGAGTGGTGGGAGGACTCGGCCTCAGAACCAGCAGATCTGGCACTGGATCTAGGCTCAGCCACACACTAGAACTGCAGCTCTACTCCACTCGCCCTCGGTCTCTTCATCTGTGAAATGGGCTCACAATATCTACCACTGGGGCCATCATGAGAATTAGGAACATTAAAATACATTCTGCTTAGCATGGGACCTGGCATAATAACGATCATAATAGCTACCATTGACTGAAAACTTACAACAAGCCAGGCTACGCACTAAATGCTTTATATGTGTCATTTTACTTAATCCTTACAACAGCCCCATGCCTTGATTCCATTATTTTCCCCATTCTTACAGATAAGGAGATTGAGGGAAAAGGCAGCTAAGTAACTGCTCAAAGGGGGAACACAGCCAGCCAGGCAGCCTGGCTCCAGAGCCAGTGTTCTCACTAACTAGGATACAAATATGGCTGCCGTCTGGCCAAGCTGTATCTGCACCACTCTCACCATAGATACCCATCCTCCCCACTAACGTTCTCCACACCAGGCATCATCTCTGTGCTAGGCATCATTCCCAGGACTCTGAGGGACACAAAGATGAACAAGACATAGTTTCTTCCCAGAAGGAGTCAGAGCTCAACAAAGGAAAGGGTGAAGGAGGCAGATGGCTTTGATAAAATGGGATACGTGCTATACAGCAATGCTGGGAAGAAAAGCAGCACTCCATCCCAGGACCCTAGCACCTTCCCTATGCAGGACCTGACATTGGTGTGCTTACGGTACATCCAGCACTCCCTTTACTTCACTCCCACCATAACCCCATGAGGAAAGCACCAGGATTAGGCTCGTTTGAGGCATCAGAAAACCCATGCTCAGAGATGGTACTCACTTGCTGGGTTACACAGTCAATAAATAGTAGAGCCAGGATTCCCAACTAAGTGGCCTGACCCTATGCATGTAGTATGCTAACCATCCTGCAATACTACCTCCCATATGTGCAGTGCACTGTGTGTGGTACACATCCTCCTATTTCCTGATCCTCTTATGAATCAAGAGAGTCTTGGAGGATAGGAGCTATCACTGGATCTGGACAGATGAGCCACTGAGCCAAGCTCAAGGTTGGAGAGCATGTTTGCCATGCCTAGCACTACAGCCTGGGTCTCCCCAGACAATGGTGCCCTGGGGCAGGAAGGTAACCCCTGGCAGGCAAGGACTCCCCCTGAGACAGGCAGGCAGCCACTGCTGACACACTCTCCCCTCAGAGCCCCACCAGTCCCCTGTGAAGCCAGAGGCACAAAGTTTGTTTCAGTTATTCCACCCTCTGGCTTGAGGGCGTGATGCTCGGCAAGGTTGCACTTCCCCCTCTACGTCCTGGACCACAGTTGGCTGGTGTCCTCTTAGCCTTGAGAACTGGGAGACATTAGGATAAACAGCTATGGAGGAAAGAGGCGGGGGACCTAATTGTCCTGCCTGGCTCTGCTCAAATCAGAAAGATGAGCAAGAACCTTCCAAGGGTCCAAAAGGAATCTGCAATTTTCCTGAGGAAACAATAAAACCAACAGGCAATAGCTAAAGATAGTACAGTGACAAAATGAGTGACCCTGAGCATGTCAACGGTTCTGTGCTAAAAGGAGGCCCCACAGTGACCGCAGGGAAGCTATCATGAACAAGATAGGGATTGAGCTGTGCCCAGGATTGTATAATACAGCCCAGAATTTTAAACAGAGCCCCCTCTGAGCTCCTCAAGACTGCTCCTCATCTGATGACAAGACGGCTGTTGTTTCTGCCACAAATAGCTTTGCAATGTCTCCCTCCGAATCTTCTGTCCCAGATTCTCAGACATTGCCAGGTGGGGGAGCAAGGGAGGCTGGTCCCATGAACCCAGACAGCTCCCCGCATCCGCTCTGGTTCCTCGAGCCAGTATCAGGTCTAAGCCCTGGCCTGGGTTTATAGGCCAGGTGCCTGCGGTAATCAGACACACTGGACCTTGCCACACAAGGGCCTGGCACTGTTTTTCACTCCTGTTTTATATTAACATAAGCATTTCTCAAAACACACCTTGTATTAAATCGAAAATAAAATCAAAAGGTATTTACCTTATAGCCAATAAAACATGAGGCTCCCTCTTCCCAATTCAGCTTCTTTCTGCACCCAATTTTATTGTGTCATGGACAAAGCTTCCTAACAGGGCAGAAAAAAAGGGATGCTACGGGCCTCCCTGTGAAGTACGGAGACTAAAAAGTGCAGGAGGAAAGGCACTTAATTGTTTCCCCCTTCCGAGCACAGTGACCTCATTTAGAGCTTTGCTGTTTTCTGGCGGCTGGAGTGGGAGCTTGATCTCTGGCTGGGAAAACCGGGCCCAGCTCCCAACAACAGCTTGGCCCTTGGCAGCTCCTTTCCCTTTGTTCACCTGGCAAACCCTTGGGTCTTGCTGTAAGTTTCATCTACAATGGTTTGCAGGATGAACAGAAAGTGAGGGCTGTCCCCAAAGAGCCGAAGGTCAGGGTACAGGAGTCGAGATTTATAGACTGCTTCCAACAGCTCCATTGGCTCCAATGCAGACAAGAATGTCTGCATCCCAGTGGCAAATTCTAGTTGTTTCTTTTCTGAGGAGACATATGAGATGGCGAGCAAACACTGGACACAGTGCCAGGATTCTTAAGAATGAATAATCCCTGCTTCTGTTGCTTACGATTTCTTAGACTGTAACTGTTCATCACCCTAAATTTTATTTTTATGCTCATGACACTCCATCCCTAGCAAGGCAATGTGGTGGAGAATCTTATTTTAAGTAATCTACTTAAATGTTCCTGCTTTTTCCACGTACTTCTGGATCACTTTTGTCACTCGTAGGTGGGACCAGCCTGTGAGTGATCGTCCTTATTCAACAGCAACCTGAAATCCAAACAAGCTGAACAGAATAAATAAAGTTAAAATAGTAGCAGTAACACAAAGCCCTGTTTCTTTCCATGCCCCCGGGCTGACCTTAGAGGAAGGATAGCACCTGAGTCTGTGTACCCAACCATCTCCTTTCTCATATGCATGGAGGCTGTTCCCACCTCTGAGGCCTATATCCTGGAATGGCAGCTTAATAGGAAGACCTCTGGGTATGAAGTCACAAGATCAGCAGCTGTGACCTTGGGCGTATCACTTTATGCATTCCAACACTTATTTAACCAAATTAAACTCAACTAAAAATAGCAGACTCCATCAAAGGTCCCCAAGTTACACCTCACTAATTTATCCACCTTATGGTTACCACATGGAAGAAGATGTGAAAATCCTAGAAGAGCTAGGAGTGAGGAAACCCACGTCTTCTCCTCTCATAGACCAGCAGCGAGTCTAAAACACACGCACAGTAAAGCCTGCCACCCACGGACACTGGGCTGCTTCGGTGAGACAGGTGGGGAAGAGTACACATTTCCTGCAGTCCTGCTGAGCTCCAGGCGCCTCATGCATATCTTCTTCCCCAGAAATTCTGTGAAGTTGGTGCCTTTATCAACCCTCCTTATTGTGCAAATGAAAGAGGGGCTTAGCCGTGCTGAGCAAGGGGAAGGTCTCTCACTAGGAGGAGCAAGGTCTAAGTTCTACCTGAAGCAGATGCTTCTTCAGGTTTTGAACACCTGGCAAAGTGCCAATCATATATTGACGTGCTTTATCAACTGAAAAAATGCAATGCAATGCAATTCAAGGGGTCATGGCCTGAGAGGGTTTTTGGTTGGGAGTTGTTGGTGGGTTTTGTTGTTGTTGTTGTTTTTTGTTTTGGTTGGGGTTTTTTTGGTAATGGCCCCAATTTCAGTAGTACAGCTAACTCAATATCAGAGCTTCTCTTTTGACAATCCTCTACTTGAGAGTGTGTTGTTGATAATACACACTAAACTACACAAGATGTTAGATACATTTCAATATTAGCCCTGTGTTTATAAAGTGAAAAAAAAAAAGCCATGTCCCAAGAACTTTGCCCAGTAGGCCCCTGATCCCATGGTGAGATTGGCTTGGTAGAAGGAAGATACCCAACCTGGATTCCAGGCTCTGCCCCACCATCATGAAAAAACTCAAAATGGTAGTGAAAAGAAAAATACAATAAAGTTTAAATTTAAAAAATGAAAGAAAAAACTTAAGTTCAACCAGAAGACCATGAATTTCCTGAGGGAAAGATCCTTCCTAAATTATCTACATATCCCCAGAGGCTAGCAGGATACCTGACACATAGTGGACCTTCATTACATACAGGATGGATGGATGGATGGATGGATGGATGAATAGATGACTAGATGGACAAACAGAGAGATTCTGATTCTACAGGAGGTATTGATGTGGAACGTAAAACATTGGACTAGAGATTTAAAGACCTGTGTTCAAGTTCTAGCTCTGACATTAACCAGCTGAGTGTCATTCCAAGTCAATGAACTTTCTCTGAGTCAACTTCAAAATGGGGAAGAAATACCTCTACAGTATCCATGTTATGGAGATGCTATATCAAATGAAGCAATATTTGTAGATGAACTTAGTTTATATCTACTCAAATATAAATTACACCACTGTATTATATGGAGTCAAGGAACTGCACTGCATCACAGCCAAGCCATTGCTTTACAGATGGGAAAATTGCAGCCCAAAGAGAAAAAGGGTCAGGAACCCATGACTTTTGCTTCCTGCTTTGCCTTATTGGTGAGCTATTGGCTAAGTTCATGGGGTCTTGCCAGAGTCAGAAGATAGTCTTCAGTCTAAACCCACAACATTCACCTCACAGGGTGGACACAAACTTTTCTGAAGTGAGATACACTTCAGAAGAAGATTTGAGCATAATACCCCTCCTGTCTAACTATCTCTGTCTTCTGAAGGTATTTGGGGCTGTTAAGCAGTTCTTCAGAACAAGAAAATACTGTCCAAGCCTAGCCACCATCAGTTCTATGGTTCATGGGTGGCTCCACAATCTGGCCCCGGGTCTTCTCTCTAGTTTCAATCTCCACCATTCCCCAAGGGACC
Organism: Pteronotus mesoamericanus; assembly: GCF_021234165.1. Taxonomy (NCBI): domain Eukaryota; kingdom Metazoa; phylum Chordata; class Mammalia; order Chiroptera; family Mormoopidae; genus Pteronotus; species Pteronotus mesoamericanus. The sequence continues at coordinate 7,741,487 of NW_026555277.1, forward strand.
CCTCTGTTCCTGTCAGGCTGGTCTCCTTGCCATCCTGATATGCTTCACATGTGCCAACCTCTGTGAGTCCAGCCACATCATTCTTTCCTATTTCCCCTCCATCAACCTTGCAGACCAGCCCTCTGCTTCTTCATCCAAATATCATACACGCTTGAGAAAGCGCTCCAGTCCCATCATCACCAAGATGCTGTCCCTGGCTGCCTCGAACCACAGTCTTCCTCTTGTTCCTCCAGCCAGCCCACACCCTGACATCAGTTGTGAACTAAACTGTGTCCCCCCCACGCTGACACACACACAAAAAAAAGATGCTGAAATCCTAACACCTGATACCTGTGAAGGTGACCTGATTTGGGAATAAGGTCTTTGCAGATAAACCAAGTTAAGATTAGGTCATACTAGATTAGGGTGGGCCCTAATTTTTTAAATTTGATCACAGGTATCCTTGATATGGAGAGAGATTTGAAGACACAGAAGAGACACAGGGAAGAAGTCCATGTGAGGACAAAGGCAGAGACTGGTGTTATGCTGGCTCAAACCAAGGAATGCCAACAACTGCCAGCAAACACCAGAAGCTGGAAGAGACAAAGGAAGAGACTTTCCTAGAGTCTTCAGTGGGAGCATGGCCCTGAGGACACCTTGATTCTGGACTTCTAACCTCCAGAGCTGGGAGAAAATAAATTTCTGTTGTTTTAAGCACTCAGTTTGTGGTGCTTTGTTACAGCCCTAGGAAACTAATGCAACTTCTCAGGCTACTCACTGGGCTTGTACAGAGCTGCCTCTCCATGGACCACTGGGTCACCTTAGGGACGTCTCAGTGGCCTGTGAATTGTCTGAGGATAGGAAGTGTCTCCCAAACATCTTTGTAGTCTCCCTAGAACCCTGTGCCTAGGGGTTTGATTGACTTAACCTCAAGCATGGTGACTCAACATTCTATCAGGAACAGGGACTACATTAGAAAGGGCACTTGCTTTCTACTCAATTCAGTAAGTTCAAACAATGTGACAAAGTCGAATTTGGATAATTATTTCAGAGACTATAACCCTGCAATTCAACAGCTCTGACTTAGTGCAACATGTTTACCCAAATCCTTTCCTTAGTCTACTGCCCCCACACCTACACCAGATGCAGTCCAAACCCATGCAGCTGGCTCTCTGTCCCTGCCAGGCTGTCCTCCTACCCTTACCTTCCACCACAACCTCACACACACACACACACACAGTCCTACAGTATAATTAAACTGGACTTGGCTCTGTGTTGTGGTCCCTCTCAATCAAATGCTATGTGGAGTTAACCTTTGAGATTCAATGGCCCAGCCCCAGCGTAACTAGGCAGAGAGATGGCCAGAAGTATAAAAGTACTGGCCACTCTACTAGCCATCATACTCTGCATACTTGGGCATGAGATCGGAAAGGAAAACCTGCATTTCCTCTTCAGGTTCTAATTTGAGCAGGCCTCTGAGAGTACTAACATCTCACCACGCTGGATGAACATTTAAAGATGTATATTCTTTATGTAACGTGGCCCTAAAGTCAAGCCCTGTAATGTAATTTGTGCCAGACCCAAGAGACAATAAAAAGGGAAATTCTATTACGTTACTTTTGCATAACTCCTCAGTAGTATATGATTCATAGGTATTATCTCCCCTCCTCTCTCTCCTGCTCATCCTGGCCTTTACTTGGATCATCATCCCTCATCCCGCCTTGCTGTGAATCTAAATCTTACCCAACATTCAATGTTCAAATCAAATGTGGTCTATCCCAATAAACTTTCTTCCATTCCCCAAGTAATCACTCCAGTCTCTTAGCTCCCGTTGAAACCTCTCTTTTGGCATGTGATTATAATTACTGTATTTCATGGGCATTTGGATATATCTTTTATTTACTACTGAACCCCAGACTAGGAGGCTCTTGAGAGCAAAGATCATGTCTTTTAATTTCTCCCTTTTAAAGTTTTAAGATTTAAATGAGAAAATGTAATTAAAGGGCCTACTTCCTAGCACATAGAATGTGTTCAATAAACATCCATTCCTTTCCCCCTTTGTATCTCCCAGAGCACCTTGAAAGTCCTTTAACTCTGGTAACTGCCTAATAAATGTTTGTTGAACACATGAATCAATGCAGATAAATGGTAGGATTTCAAACAAGATCACTACTACAATTTGGATATATTTATTTTTGTCCCTCAGCTCCTGAACTTGTGGGCTCATAAAGATTATTTCTGTCACATGTTATAGTTCTGAAACTGAAAGCAATATTGTGATACTGGAGGTGCACGGGGGAAGGCCGACATCACCCAGTAGTCAGTGCAGAAGCAATCGGCTAAGATCCCTGCAGTAACAGAGCAGGCCAGACAAAATCAGGCAGCACCCACACCAACCTGGAAGCCATGTAAGTCATTCAGTCCTTATAAAGAAACAGGGTGCAATTAATCCTTATTTTTGCACTCATCTCATGCCTTTGATATTCTTTTATTAATGTCTAATGTTTTCATGTTCGTGTAACCGGTAAGCCCCTCATCATACATATCACCACTTTTCATAGCAAGTTTTAATCCTCAGAGGCTGAACTTAACGGGCATATAAGGAAGACTGCATAGAGTTGGCACCTCTCAATGCCATAAGTTATTAGAAGCTGAAAGAATTCTAGATGTTTCTGAGAGGAAGTAACAGGAATAGGGAGTTAGAAGACAACTCCTTCGTCCCCACTCCTGACACCGCAGAACCTGTGCATTTCTCATGAAAGAGAATAGGAAGAGTCCCCAAACGCCAGACATGCTGGTCACTCCAGAGGCTTTCACTAAACCTTTGGACAGAGCAGTCTTGCCCTCAGTGTTGGGTTACCCTTGTTTACGTTAACAGAAAGAAAAGCCAGCCCAGAGCCCCGGACCCCCCTGGCAGAGCCCTGATTTCACACACATTTTCCCCAGATTCCTATTGGCTTGGCTGGAAACCACATATTAAAACCCACCAATCTTTCCACTTGAGCCTGATGAAAGCTTCAACAGAAACAGCTGCACTTCACATGTGGTTTAAGTTAATATCTTATCCCGACGGTTTAACTCTAGCTGGCTGGGCTGCTTTTTTAATATTCACAATCCTCTTTTGTTTCACATTAAGAATATGTCTTTCATTACTCACCAGAGCAGAGGAACACAATGAAGCTGGTAGCACTTCATTTTTGAAATGTCTGAAATAATTGTTTGCATTGTGTGTTACTCAAGGAACACTCCAAGTTAAGGTATCCCCAAAGCACATGAAAGTGTTAAACCACCCTCGCACGAACATTGCTCCACCTATGGGGAACGCTTTCCTATTAAAAAAGTAAAGTCCCACACTAATGGCTAGGAGTTAGTTTCTAAATCCCAGAGCTCATTGAGTCAAGCAACATGATAAGTTCATTGTTGTGTTTCCTCCCGTGGCTCTCAAAGCCATCCCAGCCCTTCAGCATAGAGGAAAGTTTAATCAACGTGTGGCTAAGTTCACACGCAGGCACCCCATGCACATAGGCACGCACCCACTTCACATCCATCCTGGGCACAATAAACTTTCAAGTTCGTAGAAATCGTGTGACTGCAGTTCACCTGGAAAACACACAGCAGGTTCCCAGGTCTTGCTATCGAAGCTCCTCCTTACAGGAGGTGATGTCATCCAGGGGCATCTGTACCTCGTGATGTCATTTGTTTTGCAACGGTGAGCATGAGGTGTTGGGAATATTCTACAGGTTTCTCTTTGTCCTAGCAATCGCCTAAAAACGTCAAAACTGGAAAGACTTCAATAAGCCCTTTTAGTCCTCATTAGTCATCCATGATGTGGCTACATTCTTTGACAGTGCTTGAGTTTTTCCCATGCTTTTTTCTCTGTCATCCCTGATTTTGAATAATAAGTATTAATAATAGGAGGGAAAAAATTCTAACCATTAATGAGATATTATTATGTGCTGGGCACTGTTCTACATGCGACCTAATTTAAGCCTCACAACAACTCAAGGAGGGAGGTATTCTTATTACCCCTGTTTTATAAGAGAACCTGAAGCACAAAGAAATTAAACTACTTACCGAGATAGCATGGCCGTTAAGTTATTGTGGCAGAAACCCCTAGTTAACCCGAATATCTGTTTTCTCATTCTTCTCTCATTTTAACACCACAGAAGTCAGAGTGGTATTACTTAATCTTCATGGGAGCAGCAAGATAAGGGGAGTCCAGGTCCCTGAAATTACAGGTTTGCCTTACCAATCCTGGACTATTATGGGGATGTGAAATAAACTTCCATCTTGCTTGTTGAAGGCTCTGTTTTTTTGTGTCTGTGTTATAGGAACCGAAACCATACCTTACCGAACAGTAGCAGAGCTCAACCTGGACCCAGGCACCTGACCCCAAGCCCTTGCTTAGCCCTTGCACGACCCCCCTCCCTGGCAATACATGGCATCATGGTAGAAGTGGAGTCTGACACTGTTAGAGCTAGATAGGATTGTACTAGTTAAGCAAGTCAGACTTGTTAAGCAGACAATGAAAAGGCACTTGGATTGAGTAGGCTGATGGAGGTTTATTGAAAGATTCCATGGGAAATTGTGGTCATAGAAAGTTGCCTCATTGACTTTGCATCTGAATTCTGAGACATACAGCAACCTCATGGAGATGCAGACCCATCACTCAACACCTTAGGGTGGTACCAAGCTCACAAGGCCTGCCACGTTTCTTAGCATTCACTTGGAAGCAAAGGCAATTTGATCCAGTCAGATTCCCACCAGTCAACTAAAACCTTGGTTAAGCAGGGTCTCCACCAGGCACCTCAGCATCCTTCAACATCCCCTGTGTCCAATCCAGACATGGCTGCCTGTGGCTCTGCAGGTCTCCCTGGCCCAGCAGCTGTAGCCAGAAGAAAAGTCAGGTCCCCTCAGACCCATGACCTCAGCGATAAGATGAGAGGCGGGGAAGAAGTGGTCAGTGCTACATCATCTGACAGAGGTGATAGTGCTCACAGCTGCCACTCGCATACTGAGACGTGGCTGGTCACTGGTTTTAGGGAGAAAGACCCCAGAAAGAGAAAGAGACTCACCCAAGTAAAGCAGTGAGTTGCTTCCCCCCAACCAGAACTGCGCTGATCTGCACCTCCCTATCCAGGAAGCACCTGTGGGCATTGCTTCTCTGCTTCTAGAAACCATCCCTTAAGTCACCTGAATTGAGACCTGACAGCAGCTCCAGTAGAGCCCTGTGTCTCCTGTTTATTTGTGATATTGCTTTTCAGGTTCTTGTGACTACCTGCAGAACACCATTTCAGCACTCAACAGATACACCACATCGTGTAAAAGAAGTAAAGAATTGAAGCAATTATCAGGCTTCAAAAATCCAGTTTTGACTTCAATAGCTAAATAATTCACTGTCTCCATTTTACATATGTTATTTTGATGTAACTTTGATCCAGGTGCATTTACTTTTTAATAAAAGTCCAAAATTCAAAACAACCAACAGAGAAACTCTTCCTGGTATTTCACAACCTCAATAATGAAGCCCCTTATTAGAACTAACTTAAATCTCTCCTGTGGTAGTTTAAGTCCCCTGTGCCACTCCCTGGAAATGTAGATAGCTGGCAGGGGACAAGGGGGTCCCATATAGTGAGATAGGTACACAGCTCTCCAGACTGTCCAAGGAGCTTGCTTGTGAAATCGACATGGCTTAGACGTATAGTTTAAGAAAAATAATTAAACAAAAGCATAAAGAAAAAAACAGCAACATTTCTACTTAATGCCTGTATCCACTGGCTGGGGGTGGGGGGCGGGCAGACAGAAGGAGATATTATATTATACAGGGTCTCTGGTAATGCTTAAAGTTCAGAAAGACCCAACACCTCACCCAAGCTTCTAGAGTAGTGGGTGGGGGGGTGGTAAAAGCAAATGCTGACCTTATTTTCTTCCATATCAGATTGGGGTAAAAGTTTGCCCCTGCGGTCCAGCCTGCACCAGACCCCATGCCTGGGAGGCTGGTCCACCAACACGGCATCAAGAGGCTCCCACTCCCTCACATTGCTGATTGAGATCCACCACTGGACAGTGTGGTGGCTAATTTTATACTTCAATTTAGCTGTCCATGGTATCCAGATATTTGGTCAAACCATATTCTAGATGCTTCTATGAAGGTATTTTTAAAATGAGATTAAAATTTAAATCAGTGGCTTTTGAGTAAAGTACAATATTTTGCCCTGTATAATGCACACTTTTTTGCCCCAATTTTTGAGGGAAAAATACTAATAATAATTTGGGTGGGCTTCAGCCAACCAGTCGAAGGCCTGAATCAAACAAAGACTAACCTCCCCCAAGCAAAAAGGTAATCTGCCAGCACACAGTGGCCTTTGCACTTGAACTACAAATCTTCCCTGGGTCTCCAGCAGAAACCTACCCTAAAGATTTTGGACTTGCCAAGCTTCTAACAATCATGTGAACTGGTACCTTAAAATCTGTCTCTCTCTTTCTCTCTCTCCCCTGTCTCTCGTTGTGTGTGTGTGTGTGTGTGTATGTGTGTGCGCGCGTGTGAGTGTGTACCCCCTGTTGGTTGTTTCTCTCTGGAGAACCCGATTACAGGCAGCAATGGTAGGAAATCAGAGGGAAAGGGAGTCTTTATTTCACTCCTGACGTGGGCACTGTCACCACGCAGCACGAGCCATCTCTGGGTAGGACAACCACACCCTCCCCTCTCACTGTGAGGCTTACAGGTGATAACCAAGCCCTCTCTTACTAAGCCCAGGGGACTACACGAATCCCAATGGTTTCTCCACCCTTCAGACTCCTTCATAAACAATCCTCTTATTAAACTCTCCTCGATTAATCCTAATACAAGCATACAGGAACCCAGACTGACACCAGCGTTGCCAAAATAGGGGAGCAGTTGCCAAGCTGATGTGGCATTCAGGGCCTTCCTTTGATTCCAGCCCCCCTCTTCAGTATCATTTTCCACCATATCCATTTGCTCCAAAGACACGTAAGAGCCCACACACCAAGTCCTCAGCACTTCTGCCCTGCCCCCTGCTGACCACCCTCGGTGCCTTCATGCCAGCACCTCTGATTACGCAGATGTCAGAAGCCCACAGTGCCCTTATTCACATCACTTAACAAGAACAGAAGAGCAACTTGAAAGCTCCTAACAGTTGGGAGCCACTGTCCGTTACAATTCTGCTCTATTGCATCATATCCCCCAACTCCATCCTAGAACCATCTATCTTCCATCTTGTCAACCAGTCAAGTTGTTTCAGATTGTTTATTATTGCTGTTTTTTAATCCAAGATTTCCCTCCAGACCTCTCTCTCCCTACCATCATCTTTATAGCCAAGTAGTTATGGTACCTAGGAAGGTATAAAAATCTGTTGGAGTGAGTGATTTTGTGGGAGGTTTTTTTTTACTTTGTTTTCACACCATTTGCTTGAGAATGTAGGAGCAGGTGTGGCATTTTTATTTGGTGTTGTTATGTTTTGCTTTTAAATTTTTAAAGATTCTCCAAAGGTTTTGTTTTCAAATAAATAAATATCTATATAAATACCATAGGGAAAGTAAAGAACAATAGAGATTTAGGTAAAAATTATGCTTACTTCTTCTCTTCTGAATTTTCCTACATTGTGCTAAAAATAGTAATACTTTTTCAGCCTGCCACTGTCTACCACAAAAGTAATGAAAAGCAGTGAAAAATGGAAACGAACAACAGGACAAAACGAGCTTCCCTGAGGTTTCAGCCAGAAAAGCAAACTGGAACAAACAGAACCAAGGCTGTAGCAGTACCTACAATCAGCTTTATCAGCATCAATGAGGTGTCAAAATATCAGAATTAATGAGCTCAGGTCAGCCACCCAGGTAATGGCCACATAGCCCAGGTGCACAAAAAGGGAACTCACAAGGGGCAGACGCGTGGCCAAACAATGGATTCTGAAATTCAAAAGGGAGAAGACAGACAGTAGAGTAATGAATGTGTCAATGAAAAGGCAAATTGTACATACATGTATTCAAATAGTGAATACCACCTAAGTGGGTTTTCAAAAACCAACATGTGTTCCTAGTCTGGACCAGCGCTAAGAAACCAGTGAAATTTACGACAGATGACAAAAGACAGGAAAAGGAAGACTGGTTCCCTCACCTCCTCCTCGTTGGGCAACTCAGCCTGACACCACAGCTCCTGCTGCCATGGGGTTGGGGAAGGTTGCATCATAACACCTAGCTCTCAGGAGAGCACTGCATCACAACACCTAGCTCTCAGGAGAGCACTGCATCATAACACCTAGCTCTCAGGAGAGCACTGCCTTCAAATGTAACAGCTCATCATGCCGTAAGCCTAACAATGCACACCCTTCACCGCAGAGGGCGCTGCCCCTGATCCCTGGCATCCTGACTTCTTCAAAGATGGAGCTTAAGGACTTGCAAATTTTGTGCACCCTGTCACACGACACCTGTGCTGATTTTAATATGAAAAGAATACTGTGCATTCCTTACTCCGTAAAAGGCAATCTTTTCTGGGGCAGGTTCTGTGCATTATGTTTATTCTGTAAGGCTTCTCTATCCCTGTTGATATGCCCCCACAAGGCAATTGGAGAAGCACAGATTTAAAATATCATCTTTTTCTAAGGCAGTTGCATTTCAGTAGAAGGCTCTTCAAGCTGCAAAAACAGACAGGGTGGCATCTCTAATGGTGGGAAGACAGGCGGTTGGGTTTGATGCCTTTGGAGAGATGTCCCTTGTTCCTCCCCTCCACCTTCCACTGTGATGTGGCCCCTGAGACAACCGTGGTCCTAGACTATCTTTCTAAAATTGAATCTATTTCTGTCCTTCAAGCTCAGGAGAGGTAAGAATGTGTTGCCCTTCCTCATGCAGGGGAAGCAAGGAGCCTTCCCCTAGACCATCTTCTTATGTTCCCTGAGCCTCTCTGTGGCCTGGTGCCAAGGCAGAAGCTGGCACAGAATGCCTCAGTGTCGTCTCTTCGTGCCACGAACATCCGCAGCCATCTCCGTTTTGGTTTGACACTGTCTGCCTGCCTCATGTGGCAAAATGACCAAAACATATGATGAACGAAAGGATTTAGGGCCTGGCAGCAGGACCCATCTCTCAGAAGCCCAGATTAGCCCTTGCAGCCCAGTGGTTGGCAGCACAGCAATAAACGCCCTGCCTGAATCTCTGACACCCAGACACATAAAAATTAACAATTGCTGTAAGTCACCGAGTTTTGCGATGGTTTGTTATGCAGCAAAAGATAACCAGAACACACAGAAAGAATCCATGTCAACAAAAGATTTCACCTCCTGAGTTCGAAATTGCATTTGTATGCAAATAAAGAACACTGGGACGCACTGGTCCAAGCATATTAGGCTCTCATTTTTCTCTCACATTATAAGAAGGTAAGGCCTCTAAGCATTACCTTGGCAGCTCAGAGTCAGGTCTCAGCACATCTCTTGGTCTTTCCCTCATGCCACCGGGATGCTTGTTCCAGCTCTAGCCACCCTCAAGCATTCCAGGCATCAGGAAGGAAAAAGGGACAGTTCCTTTATCAGAAAGCAACACTTTCCTAGAACTCCCCAGCAGAGGTTTCTGTTTGTATCTCACCGGCTCCAATTATGCCACTTGGCCACCCCGTACAAGGGAGACCAAGAAGTATAGCATTTTAACTGGCAATAGAACACCCTGAGCAAAACCGAGGTTTGCTCAGTGCGGAAAGAGGAAAGCACGATCTTGGAGAAGCAACTAGCTGTTCCTGCCACAGTCAATAAGGAAATCCATTACATTAGCCCAAGTCCAGAAGCAGAGCAGACTGCTGGGTCAATCCAATGATGTCGTCAAAGAGCCAGGAATTTCCCATCTCTCCACTCTGCTACTCACAGCATTGGCTTCAGTCTAAGGCCGGCTCTCCTACACTTTGCGGGACGGCTGCCAATAGCAATCAGGCTACATGCCTCCTTGTTCTTAGCCAGCAGGAGAGTCTGGCCTCTTAAGAGCAAGGAAGCAAGGGGCCACTTTTAAGCACAGACATTAAACTATGATTGATACACACCGAATACCTTTCCCTGTTCAGAGCCAACAGGAATCTCCTTGCCAGCAAGGGCTTTCATTCACAAATTTGGGTTAGACCAAGAGCGAGGGCTCTACAGTCAGGCTGCCTGGGTTGACATCCATTCTATCACTTTGCCTGTCCCTAAACAAGTGTCTTAGTCTCTCTGAGCCTCAGTTTCCCTGTGTGTAGAAACTGGTAAACTAACAATACCTATTGGCATAAGTTTAATATAAAAAATTAATTTTTAAAAAAAGAAGGAAAGTACTTAACATGGTACCTAGAAGCCAGTAAGCATTAAATACATGTTGACTTCTATGATTGTGGGGAAGAGTTTCACACAGGCCCTGTGTGAGTTTTGGAAACACAGAAATAAATGTAGATCAGTAATGCACAACCCCTCCCTTCTTCTTTCTTTGCAGTTTTAATAATATCTACTCCCATGCCCTGGAAGATATTTGTTTTTACAGGTCCTGTGTCAGAAATGACCTGTTTCATCCCTCATGCTGCTTACAGGTAAACTTGAAACTCAAACCATTCATCAACACATGGGCTTATCTGTAAAGATAGCTGCAAATTTACTACTAAACAATCTATTGAAGGACCCGTAATTAACCCAATTCAGTCATTACCATATATCTACTAATAACATATCATTAAACAGTTGAAACAGTGCTTTCAAGGTTTTTTTCCACAATTTATTTTAACAAGTATCTAAGCACCTAATAACCAAATTAGGTTAACTATGCAGTAATCCCATCCTTTCTATCATAGCCAGCACTTAGCAATTACCCCTAAAAGTGAGTCTACAGTATTTTTCAGTTTGACTGAACAATGCAGACAAAACATAAAGCCTATTCTACAATAGAAGCCAAATGCTGATAGTTGTTAACAATACCAGTTGGCATTATTTAATTTCCTAGTAGAGGCACCATGCTAAATGCTGAATGACAGTATAGAGAGTTACTAACATTGTTCCCATTTTACAGATGAGGAAACTGAGGATCTAAGAAGTCAAATGAATCGGTTATGATCAGAACTCCTAAGTAACTGAATCAGGATTTGAAAATCCAATTCTGTTCTGACTCCAGAGCATGAGGCCTTAGATAGAAGCACACTGGTGTGTGACACCACCTTGGCCAAGAAACTTTTGGCAGATCCTGAAATTTCATATGTGAATAGAAAGCACAATAGGTTCAGAAATCATAGGTTTTAGAGTCAAATCTGAGTCTGTATTTACTTTGTCATTCCGTCTTTGTTAGTTGTGTGACCTTGATTGAGATATATAAACTTGTTGAGCCTCACTTTCCCCACCTCCGAGGCTGAGGCAAGGATAGAGCAAGTGTAAATATGCTAGAATGTTCAAACCCCATCACAACATTGGCCCTCAGTGAGCATTAGCTTCCCTTTCCATCATTTCCTTTCCTCTTTTTGTCTAGTCCTCACACTCTGCTTTGGGGAAAATCAATAATTAAATAAAGATTTATTACTGGTTTAGGCTTTCGCCACCTTCTAAAAATACACAATACTCAAATTTGTTGAATTAATGAATGTTGATAAACAGTACATGTTTATAGAAATCAGTGCCTTTCTTCAAAAAATAATGCCTATTAACTCTCACTTTAATATTATTCAATAATTAAATCTAGCCTCAGACTTCAGTCCAGTCCAGCATCTGTGGCGCCTCCACTCAGGGTTACATTGGTCACAAAAGCAGGGCCAGCCCCCTCCTGGCCATGCACCGAGGAGACTGGAACCAAGAAGGAGTCTTCTTGGAGACTGGTAGCCCAGGAGGGGCCTGGAAAATAAGAAAGGAAGATGGAATCACTCAACTCAGAAACAAACCAATTAGAATGAACATCTGTCACTCTTTTGAATCATCCAATACCTTTGAACTCCATTTCGGATCTGAGGAATTCCCCACCTTACGAGTCCCATCCCCCCCTCTAGAAGTCGATCTATTTCCTCACCCCTGAGTCTAGGCACAAGTGATGTTTTGGTACTTTGGAGCCTACATCTCAAGGGATATTGTGACTTGCACTATCACCCTCTTGGAACTTGTGCTGCTCTGCGAGGAATCCTAGGCTAGTGACTTTGAGATGAAAGACAATGCAGAGGACAGAGGTGCCCAGCCAACAGAACCACCCACCAGTAATATACTTAAGCCCATCAGATACCGTCCAGGCAGAGTCGAATGGTCAGATGGTACAGCCTCTTGAGTGACCACAGGCGAGAAGAGCAAAAAATCGGGGGGCGGGAGGGGTGAAATATCTAGCTTAGCCCAGTACCGTCTGCTAGTTATATAGAGAGCCATAAGCAAATAAAATAATTGTTTTAAGCCACTTAGTTTTGTGGTAGCTTGTTACACAGCAATAAGTAACTGAAATACTTTTAAACATTCCTACAGCCAGAAAGGGAGCACGAGTGCTAGGGCCCACCAATGAGACCCGCACTCACTCCAGACTTCTGTCAGAGGTTCGTGGCTTGAAGAAATAGTCTGTCAAGAGTAAAGGCAACGATGGCTGGTTTCTAAGGGGCAGTGGCAGAGCTTCAAGTGGTAACATCTAATGCCCAGGAGCATGTCTGTGACCCAGCAGAGGCAACAGTGGTACCGCCGATGGCCCAGCCCTGTGGAGGACTGAGAGCACAGTTTCTGGCTGCTCCCAGGTACTCTCTGAGCTACATGTCTTAGTCTGAGTTCCCTCAAAAGTACAACCTAAGGCAAGGATATGAGTACAAGCAGTTTATTGGGGAGATGATCCCATATTCAAGACTCAGGAGACAGGAGAATAAAACAGAGAAGGAGGAAGAGTAAGGAAATATGAGTAACCAGTGCTCATTCCTACTGGGGACCCACTAAGGAGTCATGCAGAGGATGATGCTCACTTCTCTTTCCAAAGGATGAGTGCCCGAGGCATCTATTCTCTGGCTTACAGTCCCTATTTGTTTAGATTTGCACTTCTGATAGCTGAAATCAGAAGTGGTCCAAGGAAATAACACATGAGCACAGAAAGTGTTTGCTCTGCTACCAAACATCCACCCAGGTGCTGCTGCATGTTTAACAACTGGCTCTTCAGGGAAACCATGGGGCAGGTAAAAACTAAAGTCAATGGCAAAAGATTACACAGGTTGGGAATCAGGCAAAAACCAGAAGTCTGGCATCATAAGTTTGCATCCTGGCCTCTGTTCTCTGCCCAGAATGATGCTAAGCCTTCCCCCACATCTGCGGGCATAATTCCTAATCCCCTAAATAGGAATGTTATTGCACTCTAGACAAGAAATTTAAGGGAAAGAGCTGGGAAGACATTAACTGAAATGTCTCCAATGATAAATTATTTTCAATGTCAGGAAATTCTTCTTTCCTGGAAAATCAAATCCCCCATGTAACAGTTTAAATGTTTTTCCACCAGCTTTATTCTTAGTGGAGACAGACAATTATCCACAGCCTTCTGTAAAGCAAACTTTCAGATAGTTGAAGGTTTTTCTTCTCCAGGGGAAACAGTCCAAGTTAGGTTGGTCTGTTGTGGGAAATTGAATTTTCGGAAGCTTTATCTTTCTCTGGGGCTTATTGGCTAACCTTGTCCAAATTTTCCATGGCCTTATCAGCTGTAGAACCCAGACCTGGACCCAGGATTCTGGCTAAGCTTTGACCACAGGAAAAAAATAGGGAAGGAAATAGGCTCCCTTAGGACCTGTGCATCCCTCGGTTATTTATAGATTCCACCATCATCAGTTCTATTTTCAACTCAATAAATAGCCAAAACAGGGCAAAGAAACAATTGCAGGAACAGATATGGTCACCTTTCAGATGGAGCAGAAGGCTTCCTGGCCAGGAGTGACTCCCTGATCATTTCTTACGTCTCCGGCAGAAATTCTTGTCCTCTCAGCCTGCCCTACAACCGTGAGGGCACACCCCAAGTCCTACTTGCATCAAGTACCAGGACACTGGAACATCTTAAAAATTCCAAAAGATATACCCAAGTGAGAGAATTTAGTACATCTCAAAAGGGATACTAAACTTAAGAATGGACCACAAAAATCTAAGGAATTTTTACCTGCCTCCCTCTCATGAATTCATGGATGCCCAAATTCAGACCCAAATGGCTTAAAACATGCTGCCCAGCAGAAATATAACACAAGCCACAAACATGGGTCACAGATGTAATTTTATATTTTCTAGGAGACATAGTTTTTTTTAAAAAAGGAGAAGCAGGTGAAATTGATTTTATTAATATGTTTGATTTAGCCCAATATATCCAAAGTACTATCATTTCAACTTGTAATCAATATTTTAAAATTAATAATGAGATACAATGCATTCTTTTTTCATACTAAGTCTTCAAAATCTGGTGTCTATTTATACTTAAAATACATCTCCATTCAGACTAGCCATAGTTCAAGTGCTAGTGGCCATCCTATTAGATAGCTTGGATTTAAACTATTGATTCTCAAAATGCGGTCCCCAGGACAGAAGCATCAGCATGATAACTGGGACCTTGTTATCAGTGCACAGTTTCAGGCCCCACCCCAGTCCTCTGAGTCAGAAACTCAGAGCATAGCCTAGTAGTTGTGTCTTAACAAGCCATCAGGTGAGCCTGATGGAGACTCAAGTTCGAGAGCCATTGGACCCCATGCCGCGAGTCAGGGATGTCAAGTCTGCCTTCCACGCACACCATCCCCAATGTCTGAGGGAGGATGTGAGTCTTTAAGCAACTAATATGCCCCATTTTCCTGTTGCTAGGGAGCCTAAAAGAGCAAATTTGGTTCCCATGAGATACGATTTTTTCCACTTTTTTTTTTTGTGCCAATTAAACAAGTTTTCCATAGGCGAACTCTTCTGTTTCAAATGATCCATTTTACCCCTAATGCCCCCTTATCCTTGGATCTGATTCCTTTGTCTTCTTGGCTTTTTACAGGAATCACACCACACTTACCATTTCATATATAACTCTAGTTGCAGATTTAGCAAATAAAAATACAGGACACCCAGTTAGATTTGAGTGTCAGATAAACAATGAAAGATGTTTTAGTATACGTGTGTCCCATGCACTATTTCCCGGAAACTATAAAGGACATACTTGTACTAGAAATTCTTTGTTTATTTGGAATTCAAATTTAACTGGGCACTTTTCTTTTATCTGGCCAACCTAGTCCTAGCCCCCCACATCCTTTGACTTCAAATTCCTCCCGTGACCAGACTGCGAAGGCCTCAGGGGTCAGCTGGGGTGCAGGGGAGCAGCACTAACTCTGAGAAATGCAGGCCTGTGATCTCACTCCCAACAAGAAATAATTCTGGGTAAAAGTAGTCTTTGGCTTCCCAAGGATAGGTCCTCTGGCTTCCTGTGAATGCCAGCTGCCTCTCAGGATCAAGCTCTCGTTTTTTTAAAAAATGAAATCAAACAAAGAGTGCACTGTCAGTCAATCAGAGCTGCACAAATGCACCCACTTAGCTCACAGCTCAAATTGGGCCTCCAGATCTGTGCTATTGAAAAGGAAATTGGCCTCACTTGCTTCAAAACAGCCCCAAGTGGAGAAATTAATACAGAAGACGCCAAGTCATAATGAAATCTGGCAGCAGCAGTGGTTGTGTGGCATCATCCAATTACAGCAAACACAGACACTGTCCAAGGGGAGAAGCGAGTGTGGACACCAAGCAAAATTAGGATCCTACACAGTAATTACCAGTGGAGAGAGGAAATGTGTTAAGATGTTACAAAAACTGGAGAGTTTGATGAATGCAAAGACCCCAGTAAATGCACAAGATCCTCACCTGTTCCCTGAGGCCCCTGCACCCCTCCTATAAACTCACATCGTTCATGAATGAATGCATGCCTGGAAGTGGTTTTCTGTCCCTTTCACTGACTTGGTTCTTTCCCCTCAGACTGGTGGACTCTCGGGAGCCATAGCCACTAGGATAGGGCCAGGAACAGCGTCCCAGGGGCCTTAACCTTGCCTGGTAAACCAGGATGACAAGCCCCGTGGGCGAGAAAGAACTCAGGGGTGTGCATAGGGACATAAAGAGAAATGGCAAGGCCAAGGACAGAAGAGACTCTACATGCTCATCCAAAATAAATCCAAATGAACTGACGGGGAAAGTAAAGGGATGTTGTACCCCATGTACTGGATGCCATGTGGGCTCATAATCAAGAAAATACTGTTTTCTCTCCTCCTGAAATCTCTTCCACACTTGGGGGAGAATAATGTAGGGCTAAAAATGAATAAAAAGGGCATGAAACCTGATTGTTTCAGTTCATAGTTTCATCTTGGAGTTACCTTTAAGGTGAATTCTGTGAATCTGAACCTATTATTAAGGGAAAAGTGATTGTATGCACTTACCCTGTTAAAGGTAGAACAGTCTTGATTTTTAGAAGAAAAACACAATAATACAAAAATAAGGGTTAAATACCAATGATTAAATATGACAGGTTTATGCCCTCCAGTCACCTGATTTCCAGAGGCCAACGGAAAATAAAATAAAAATATAGCACAGATATAGGTTTCCTACAGATGATGTAACAGGAAAAAAGAAAACTATTATTTTTATAAGTGGAGTGCATTTTGAGCCAGGAAACTTTGGAAGAAGACAAAATCTCTCTTGGAGAGAAAACATTTCTTCTGGTTAAAAAAAAAAAAAGTACCAAAATATTTGATTATGGAAGATGGGGCCCTGTAGAAGGTTTAGAAACAGAGAAGGTAAATTATTCTGGCTGGGCAAGGAACAAGAACTGGGAAGGGTACTGGTGACTGATTACTGGTAACTGAAAGAAGGGATTAGGGGAACATAAAAAAGAGAAAAAAGTAAAGGGGGGGAATCAAATGAGGAAGTCTGGGGACTTAGCAGGTTAGAGAGAAAGTACCATGATGGAGAAGGTCAAAACATTGGGGGACAAGTGTGTGTAACAGTCATCAAAACACCTAGAGTTCTGCAATGTGATCCCAGACTTTTGGTAACATCTGCTGTATACCAGAGCCTCGGTCTGGGCGGACTTTGTGGAAAAGAGTGGATGCTGCATGCTATGTTCACAATGATGTGGGGCAGAAACAAGAAAGAGATAAAGGAGACGAGACAAGTATAAGAACAAGAATTGCAGCAGGACTAGGAAGGCAGAGAGGCAACCACAAGAACATAAGCGCTGGTAAAAGACAAACTGAGACATATTAAAAATTTTTAAGAGTTTACTTGAGCAAACATTGATTTCACTTTGGCAGCATCCAATCTAGCAGATAGAGAGGAGCTCCGAGGAGCTGTGCAGAATGACACACCTTGATAGGCAGCAGCGAGGGGGAACAAGAACATTATACTAGGCAAAAAGTGGGGGGGGTTACGGCAAGGTTACTTTCCTTCAGGGGGTGGCAGGGCGAATCACCTGAGTGTTTTTTGATTGACTGACTTAAATTCCATTTCTAGCACTGGCTGGTGTGGCTCAGTGCATTTAGCATCAGCCTGCAAACCACAGGGTTGCCAGTTCAATTCCCAGTCAGGATACATGCCTGGATTGCCGGCCAGGTCACCAGTAGAGGGTACCTGAGAGGCAGCCTCACATTGATGTTTCTCTCCCTTTCTTTCTCCCTCCCTTCCCCTCTCTCTAAATGTAAATAAATAAAATCTTTAAAAAAAAAAGATTCCATTTCTGGGAGAGACAAAACTGTAATTAAGTCATGGTTTGGTGACATAGGGCTTAGCATGAGTGACTCCATTTTGGTTTTGCTGTCTTGCTTTTAACAGCCCTTTGGGAATTTGCAGAAATACAGGGTAGAGCTCCACATTTCCAGCAAGACTTGAGATGGAGGCTTGAAACAGTATTCTTCTATTCAAGATAAAGCTAACCCACCAAACAAGATATCTGATTTATACAACCAAAATTGAAGCTACTGAATATGGGAGTGAAGGAGGACGGAAAGGAAAGAGGAAAGAACAGATTAAAAAAAGACAGAAAAAGAGAGAATTCTGATCAGTACAAATTTCATCTGGCATCATTTTAGTTTAGACATCATGGATAAGACAAATAAGACTGATAAAGGAAAAACATAAAGTAAAGCAGGTAAAATAAATACAAGCAAACTTTGTTAATTACAGACCATAGAGGCAGTATGTTTTGAACAGGTTAAGAAATGGCTTTCAAGTTAGACCAGCCAGGTCCAGTTCCAACCCTGGCCCCTTTCTATTCAAATAATCTTAGCAATTTGCCTGACCCTCTCTGAGCGTTGTCTTTGCCTATAAAAAGAAGACAATAATACCTGCCTCATAGAGTTGTAGGGAATAGCTAAGATAACAACGTCTGCCTGATAAAGTATCCTCCCTGGCAATGACAAACTGGATTGTTTCAAGGCAACATTCCCACTAAGATTAATCAGAAAAACTGGACAATTCCTTTTTGTGGTAGGAAAAAGACCCCATGATCTTTTGGGTCTCCTCCTGGACTCAGCAGACTCAAAGTCTCATTTTTCCCAGGTCTTTCCAGAATTCAGCCATCAAAAAAGGGTGAAACACTAAATCAGGTCCCTCCCCACCTGCCCCGGTACACAAGTCCGACACTACCCACCACACAGCTTCATCACCAAAAAATCCTCCTTTCCATAATTGCACTGGAGAAGAAATGTGTGTACGGTTTGTTTCTAGATGTCATGGTTGGTTTTGCTTTTATTTTTTTCTTTTACAAGAACTCTCTTCTGCTTTAAACCTTTTATTTATAACCAGAGCATACTTCTTAATAATAAGGAGCCTGGTAGGTGTCACTTACTTAATGCATAACTTAATGGTATTTGTCTGGA
The DNA here is from genome assembly GCF_021234165.1 of Pteronotus mesoamericanus. Taxonomy (NCBI): domain Eukaryota; kingdom Metazoa; phylum Chordata; class Mammalia; order Chiroptera; family Mormoopidae; genus Pteronotus; species Pteronotus mesoamericanus. Next base: position 7,760,271 of record NW_026555277.1, read on the forward strand.
AAATTTTTAAAAAGGTCAAGTCAAGGTAAAGGAAGGAAAAGGCATAAAAAATAGGTAGGGTTGGGAGAGGTGGAAGGAGAGATGAAATAGAAAAAAGGGAAAAGACAAAGAGTAGAAGGAAGAGAGCAAAGAGAAAATGAACCCATTGGGCAGCTGCCTGAGAGTTGGTGCCAACCACACATCCAGGGGAAGAAAGGACACAGCCCATCCAAGGACATGGCTTGGGGGGCTTGGATTGATGACATCAGGTTTATCAACGTAACTGTGATTTGAGATGAATTCTTGTGAATACTCAGATCTTCAAACAAACCCATATTTATATGCAAATATAACAAATGCACACGGAGTATTCAGTGCTTACAAGGCCATCCAAAAGGAAAATTCAGGGTTTTCTGAACATATTTTTGCATTCAGTGTTTTTGTTTTATTTTGGTTTGTTGTTGGTTTAACTAAGGCAATAAAACCAAGGTTCTGGAAGATTTCATTCATTCCCATAATGACCCTGGGAGAAATACGAAACTCTTATAATTGTTTACATTTTCTGGTCTCACACTGGCACTTGTATAGAAAATAAGAGGCCTTGTTCAATACACGTGACCCCAAATGTAGAGTATATCACTTTAACCACAAGATAACCATGTTTATCATTATGTGGTTAGGGGGAAAATTGGTATGTGTCTGAGTGTCTGTGACTGTGTATTTTAAAACACTGAACAATTTTGTATTAACCTTCTCATCTGCTCCCTAAGACTTATCTGAAGCTCTAAGCAGTCCATCAGGTTACTTCACTGGGTAAATTATTTCCTGATCCTTACAACGAAAAGCATCTGATTTAGTCCAGGGGAAAGTAGGTATTCTGCAAAGACAGCACTCCAGCCTTGAAACCTGAGGACCTGGAGCTCAGAATGTAGCTAGAGCGGGTAAAGTCACAGCTGGTTCCCTCAAGGCTTGATAAGATCGGGGGAGAGGTATAAAGCATGCTAAGTCCTGTGTCAGGCGCCACTCTTTACAGCAAGCAGGACCTAAATAAGGAGACTGCCCACCCTTTCATCTCTTTTTCCAGGGGTTTTCCGCCTGCTGCTATTAACTTCTGTTAAAAACTGTAGGCTAACATTGGGCTTCCTTGTTCCTCACCAAAATAGAGTATGCAAGATGAAAAACACTTGTATGAGTACCAGAGGGTTATCTTGTTAGGAATATAAGCTTCTTGTGGAAGGAAACATATTCTATGGTCTAGGTGACCCTTTAGGAGTGCTCAGTGATATGTTCTGTTCCTGGATCTTAATCTATGGAGAGGAACTTGACCATGTAGTTGTTGCAAAACACTATTCTGACATCTCTGGAGGCTATAAAACATAAGATATCATTTCCGTCCTCAAAGAGCTTACAGTTAAGTTTGGAAGACAAGAAATACAGATGTGAAGAGTTAATTAAATAACAGCATAGGTTAAATAATACAACAGCAAAGGACAAGTCTTGAAGCAATGCATTTTTAATTTCCATATGAATTGCACAGCTAAGAAATACCTCAAGAGTACTCAGAGATTACTTCCAGGTATGGTCAGAATGAAAACTTCCCTCAAGGAGGTGGGACTCAAGTTGAGCCTTAAAATTTGCACCATATTTGGATGATAATCAGAGCTTACTGTGCACAACCTGCTATGTGTTACAAATATCTCATTTAACAGTCTCCAAAAGCCATAATAAAGTTGATATCATTGTTCCCATTTTGCAGAAAGGAAGCGTAAGGATCATTCAAGTTATATAACTGCTCAGGATTAGAATTCACACTCAAGTCTAGCTCTGAAACCCACACCCTCATTACACATTGCATGGCTTGTCTGATACCGTGTAAAAGTTTAATCACATCTCAGAGATGGAAATGCACAGTGGTCAGACTGTACAGAATATACTGGTCCAGCACAGGAGAGCGGTGACTTGGGGTCCCCAAAATCAAAACTTCTGGAGAACAGTGACACAGCTGAACTGGTAGGTGGAGGGAGCCTTACCTATAGTCACCAAATTGTAAATGGTGGTTATTATTGTGGATGCAAATTGTGAAAGACTTAACTGTTTAACTCAAAACATTTATAATACTTTTGTTCTCTACGTAGTGAAAATGCTAGAACTCTAGAACTCTTAATTCTGAACCCAGGATAATCTACATATGATTTTGCATAACCTTGTATATCAAGCTCAAGAATTTCTCCTCCCCTTGGTTAATTAATGCACTAGTGTAAACTCCAGCAGATTTCCCTTCTGCTTGCTGCCCACCAATGAGCAGGTGTTTCACTCCAGAAAGAACCAGGGGCCGTTCTGGCAGAAGCAGTTGGCATAGCTGCTTATTATCAGCACCGCCTTTGAAGATTTGGAAGAGAGAACCTGCTGCACATTGTCAGGAAGAATGACAGTGAGCCCTTGCCCTTGCGGTCCTTACAGCTTAGAGGCAGAGTAGAGGTATCCAGAAGCCCTTGGACTTCAAATAGAAACTTGAGTGAGGAAGAGACAGAGGTAGAAATCAGCTTTGAATCACCTGCAGAGAAGAAAAAAAAGCTAAAGATAGAAAGAAAAGAAGAAAATCACAGCCAGACTGGGCCTTCAGTAAGACTTTCAACTGTTTTTCTTTTTCTTTTGTCATCAGGCAAAGGAAAATTATGAGTCTCAAAGCTCTACAGTATCATGGTAAATGGATAGCACCCCTTACCTGGAAGGAAGGTGCTGCAAGCTCCCTGACTTACAGCTCAGGAAGACAGCAGTCACCAAGGCCTCAAGACACCCGCAGTCAGCTTCTGAATGCCCTGGCAGAAGTCACTCTTACAAGCTACAGAAAACAATACACAAATCCCTTCCCTGCTGTAGGGGAAGAAAAATAACTTTTCCTCTGCCTTTCTAGGTTCTTGGCTGAGACCTGCCCACCCCCACCTCCTCCAGCACACACCCATAATAAAAAGGCATTAACAGGAGTAAAACAAACAAGTTTAGTAACAGGCACCTCCTATTCACAAGTGGTCCAAGGCACCACCTTAAATAACATCTGTGACTAAAGACAAAAGAAGAGGTTCAGGTGTGGGGTAGTTATGGGAGGTTATCAGGCAAAGCACAATCAACAAGTGTATGGTTGTTAGGCATGTTTAAGTCCTTGCCTTCTCCATTGACTAGAGTTTCTAGACACATGGTTATTCTCGTCTTCCTGGTACAGAGAGGGAGACACTATTACAAATGGAGATTTCCTGTATAAATGTAAATAACTTTTACAAAAGGATAACTTTTACTCAGTTGTCAGAGCTTCTTCTGAGTCTGCTCTTCATTAAAAATAAAGCACTCAAGATAATCCTTATGTCAAAGAGGCATATTTTGGAATGGCATAATCTGCTCCCATTTACTACCCACCATCTTGACCCCACCACCTACACAACCCAGCGTGGCAGTCAGGTCCTTTTATGCCTATGACGCCAGCAAAAGCCTGGATTTTCAGTTCCTAGAAAGCCAGGTATGAGTGTCCCTCTGAACCCTTTTCGAACCTATAATGCCTCCCCACTCAGTGTTTCCTTGGAGATGTGAGAATGACTTCAGTCAAAGTGTTATCTCTCCTTGAACCCAGAAAATGGAATGCTCAAAATACTGAAAGAGTTTTAGCTAATAGTAAATTTAGCAAATAGGGGGTAGCAACTCAGGGGACAGGAGGACCTTCTGTTTGTTCCCAAAATCACATCACTTGTAGTCACCATAAGGCTGATCTTGAAGGCAAGCGAGCTTTAATTATTTTAAAATATCCTGTTAGAAAAAATGTTTCCTCAAGAAACTAAAGTCCTAAGTTGTAAAGGACTAGTAGAATTATTGGAACCAATACTTCTAAGGAATCAGATCTCAGTATTCATCTTTTGACAAGTTTGTATTAGTGAGTAACATCTAGTTTTGGGCACACAGATGAGAATTAAACTATGTTGTGATGTCAGGCAAAGAGTTAAAGGACAGCTATTATTTAAAAACACTAAAGAACTTGCAAAGCCAGAGAGAATGGCTATAAAAATATAGTTCCTTTCTTAAAATAAATAATAAACCCTATCATTTGCATAAACCACTACCATTTATTGCCTAATTAATATACAACAAAACAATAATCATGCATATTGCCAGATTAACTCTTAACATTTATTTATGTAAATACTTATGTAAATGCATTCTTGGCCTTTCTCTTCCCCCAATGACAAAGGTAGCATCTAACTTCCCTGACTCAGTTTTACAGAATTGGGGGTAGGGAGGAGGATAGCAAGAGATAGAAGGACAAGACACTACTCAGGCTAGGCCTCAAGGGGGTGTTTTTCAGAAAGTTTAGAGGAAAATATTCTGATTAATCAAGGGAATGCAAGAGAATTAATCAAAGAGCAAATTTTTTTAAATAACGGTGTAAAACTTTGTATCCAATTCATGATGTTTGAAAATTGCAAGAACTTCATCATAAAGTTGCCTTTTGGTTCCTGGGCTATTTCTTTGACTATAGCTTTGAGACTGTAGTCACAGCTTCACTAGGATTGCATGTAGTAATCCTTCTTAGCTTATATTATTATACTTAAAACTTTAAAAGCATCTGGAAGAGAAGTTGCTCTATAGCTGTAAATTCTACCCCTTAACCCACCTCCATCAGCCTTGCCCTGCTAGGGTGCTCTTCCCTGTACAGACATTGGGTTGAGTGTTGTTTTGCATATACAACTAGTAAAGTCATTCCATGAGCACAAACTATAAGTTGATGGCAATAGATCAATGCCCCCAGGATGGTTTGGGTTTTCAGCTTCCCTCCCCAAGTGGTTATGAAAATTAAGTGAAATGATGCAAAGTGCTTATAAACTATAAAGAAGAGTATGAATATGACATTTCTGGAAATTGATCATAGACAGCAAACTACAAAAAATGTAGAAGATGAAGCAACAATTACAATTGCTGAATTGATCTTTCAGACTTCTATCAAAATTCCAGAGAATGGAAGCAAATATATTCTGTCCTGGTAAACCTCTGGGGTCCTATTTCTTTTATATCCAAGAGGAAACCTGACATGAGCCTCATCTTACATATCGAAAGATTTCTAGTCGATGTTCAGGGGTCTTATGTCGTTGCCCCTCACTCAGATTTCCTGTTCCTGGTCAACCCTCAAATTGTCACAAACTCCCCTTCACTCCCTCCTCTCTGCCCTGTACCCACCTGAATGTGAGGTACAGCCCTTTCCCTGTTCACTCTCCAAAGCACCTCACACACTACAGCTGATGCATATTGCAAACTGACTTTTTCCTGAAGGCTGGGGATTCCAAAGGAAATTATATCACAGCACCACAAACAACTCAAAACTAGAGCTCCTGGTCCATTTCGGCCCCAGAGTCTCCCTCGCTGGGTGACTGCCTTTGCCAGCATCTCACTGCTCCACCGAATGGTGCCTGTCTCTGCATTACTTGCCTCCTCCATTCGCTTTCCTGCGTCTCTCAACTTTATTAGTCAGGGTCATTCTGATCTCCCTTCGTCACACCATCTTTTCAGTCATCTTTTGGGGGAGGGGGAGAGGCTTCATCTTTCACACCAAAGAGGCCATTAAGGTAGTTTTCTAAACAAAGAGTCATCTCCCCTAACGTGAAAAATGCCGCTGGCCTAATATGGCAAACCAGCTGCTGTCGAATCTTGTTTTCAATGGAGATTTTCTTTCTTCCTGCTCTACACGCGTGTGCTGTTGAAAGAGAAGGGAGGCTTGAGATTCTCTTGAATTATCCAGACTATTCCTCCCACTTAGCGGCTTGATTTTACGTGGCTAGAGAAAGCCTCCATGTGCCTCAGCTTTCCTGCTGTTTTTCATGTCTCTGTAATGAGGGAACAGCTGATTCCTGTTTTTAAAAAATCCAGCAGAAAAGCCAGTAGCTTATATGTGCAAATTAAAGTTACTACACTGGTCCAAACTGGGCTGATGGCCAATTAAGTGGCTCTGTAGATGCATGTTACATACTAATGTTAGAAGAAACTGGGAAGGCGTACGTATGCGTCAGCCACAGGAACCCAGCTGAACCTGTTCCTTGGTAGTTAATGGCAAGACTTATGGTGCATGGTCCTCGGTGTGTAGATATTTAAGTGATTACAGAGCATCATGGTATAAGGAAGGGTGACAGCAGATCTGAGTTCAGTTCTGCACACTGCCTCTTCCCAGCATTGAGACTTTGGGTATTGCTTCTGAAAACCGACCTAGATCATTTCTATAGGAAAGCACAGAGGATGGATGGAAGGATAGATGGATGTGTGGATGGGTGGATGGGTGGATGGATGGAAGGGCAGATGGACAGGCTTTCATCAGTGAGAAGGAGAAAATAAAGCCCACCCAGCCAATTTCTAGGTGTTATTGGACATTTGAAAGAGCCACCACTATTGTGGACTGGGGTTTTTTTTTCTTTTCTTCTACTGTCAGAAGAAACACTAATGTTACATTTTTATGGAAATGCAATACTAGTGCACTTCTAAAGGGCCATTACCAAAGAAAGTTCCCTAATTGCAGAGGACACCTCTTTAGAACAAGGCAGGACAGCAAACAAGCTCCCTCCCCACTTCTTTGCTAGTTCCCATCCCTTCTGAAACCCCCAACAATAGTCCGTATTTGCCACCATTGATTTCCTACTCTGTCCTTTCCAATCCTAAAAGAGTACTTGTTAAAGGCTCTGTGACCACTCCAGCTATTTCCTTTGAGAAAGATAACACTGCAGTTGAAGCTTCATTGTTATGCTAATCGAGCTTGGTCTGCGCTGCTTTCTTAGCTGCCACATTAAAGCATCCTACAAGGAGAGGCCTCCAGAGCGATCTTTGCCGCACTTGGTGAATATCAATGAAGGATGAATCTGGAGGAGTTCTTTTTGAACTCCTCCCCCAATCAGGTAAAGGGGCCCAGCTTTCACTGCCATAAATAAATAAAGAAGGAAACAACCATACAAACAAACACAAATGAGAGAGCAAAGCTGCAGAGGAGGGAAAAGGAAGGGACACGCCATCCAGCACAGCACAAATGTCTTCCATTGTATAGTGTGCTTTGCTCTCTCAAGGTGAACATAATTATCCTAATTTTAGAGAGGAAAATATTCTTCAGGACCTACCACACCTCCGTGACAAGGCTCAGCTCCTCTTGCACATGTAACCAGCCAGTGACAAAGCTGGGGACCTAAGTAAGGTAAGACACTAGAAAGCGATGGAGCTAAGACTTGAGAGAAATTGTATGCCTTAAAGATTTGAGCCTCAGGTGAAGAAGTACACAGTTCTCTTATATCCTGATGAGAAGATATAATCTGCAATCCTCCTGCTTGCTGTGGCTACTTTTCAGTGGTGTCTTATGGAAAAGTGAGGGAGATATAAGACTGGTAGGTCCCAGGGGCATTTCTGGACAACTCAGAGAAAAGGAGAAAGTCTGCTGTACTGGCAGGATTGGGCTGTGGGAGATGAATCTCCCTTTCTTCCTGGCTGTCAATCAGGGAGCTGGGTGAGAGGAGGAAGTCTGCACCGCTCCTGGCCCCGACCTGCCAAAGTCCCACCCGGGAAGCTCTCTTGAGCAGCCATTTCAGTAACTCAGATTTCCGATTCCCACTCCTCTCTGCTTCTAGTCCAACAAAGAACCCATGGAAACAGCATTGTTGGCTGCTGCTCCCATGAGTTAGACATGACTACAACACTCCATCGCTATTTTAACTCTTTCTAATCAAACATGAACACACCTCACTCATATTAGGTACACCATTTAATTCTTCCAACTACAGAAATAGAGACTCTCATGTGTAGTGAGATATTCAGGAGTCTTCCCAACCCCTACTATCCTTGCTGGTAGATGCCTGTACATTCTCCAGATGTTTGGAGCAACTCTCAGCCAAGGGCACTCCCCTCCCACCCAGAGGTAAATGCTGAATGTTTATATATTTAGGCCAATCATGTTGATCTTGTTCATAGTCTAGCGATAGATTTAGGCCCAGGCATAGGGTGCAACCCTTGCCAATTAGATATAAAAACGAGACTGTTGTGGGTCACTGGGAAACTTTCCAGTGTTCTAACAAAAAGACACAAACCAAGGACTTCGCCTTCTTCCTGCATTTGAATGTGGACAGTGCTTTGAGCTGTGGCAGCCACAATGAAACTAATCATATCAATAAAGCCAAGCAAATCGTGTAAAGGCCCATCAGTCCTGAGAGGTCTCACAGCCCTGAGCTTCTGAATTCACCAACTTCAGAGCTACCTACTCCTGGTCTGCTTGTTATGTGATATAATGAATTTTTCATTATTATTTAGGCCATTTTTATTTAGATGTACTGAAACATTTTTTAATTTTTTTTTATCTTTACCCCAAGACTTTTATCATTGTTCATAGAGAGAGAAACATCAATGTGAGAGAGAAACATGGATTGGTTGCCTCCTGTACATGCTTGTTCTGGAAACTGCATGCGCCTGTAACAAGGAATCAAACCCACAACTTAGGTATGGGCCATGACTGGGAATTGAACCCTCAACTCTTCAGTTACAGGACAACACTCCAACCAATTGAGCCGCACTGGCCAGGGCAGTCTTTCACACTTATAAACAAAATTGTCCTGATATATACCTTTTCTTTGGGAACAGAATCCCAGTTTTGACTAGGTAACCTATACTCTTACATAAACTATGTCATTAGCTAAACTATTTGTGATAGCCCTGTTTCCTTACCAGGGATTATCTAGGGTACAAGTGTGACCCAAATCTACCAACTAAATGGGAGGTGAGGTTTGGTGAGGGTTCTAAGAAAGGGTATTTGCTTTAGGAAAAAAGACACAAGAAAGAGAGATTGTTCTCCCCCTGCCGGATATCCTCTTGCTTGGATGTGCCATGCATGGAGCTATAGCACCCATACTGTGACCATGAGGAACACTGGTCTGAGGACGTTATTGTGCAAAGATTGGTAAATCCCTGAAATTAAAGAAATCTCAAGCCAGGTCTTCTGTTGTATGGCCATGTGATGATGAGCTTTAGCTTTACAGCTTAAGTATGAAGTACTTGTAATTATCTATCTGTTCACTTGCCTTCCAAGTTCTCTCTTGAGTGGAAAGGAAAGCATGGTATACCACTGGATAAAGACAATTTTATTTCATATCCTGTCCTATCTAGGCCACAGAAGCAGGGAATGCCAGTTAGGGATGTACCATTAATATATTTGGCAATTATAAATTACTGTGGTGCTTGTGTGGTTTTATTTTATTATGACCTCCATTTTCTTATTAATTTAATCATTGCTAAATTTTTTATAAGGAAGAAGGAAGGCAAGGATAGATTAAGAAAGCCTATAAAGTGCATTACATTTTAAAAGATGGATTTTATTACTCACATGCTTGTAAAATGCTTTCATGAATATCAAGTTTCTTCATACCTTCCCTCCCGCCCTCCCCACCCCTGCGTGTGTGTGCGCGCGTGCGTGGGCGCGCACACACACACACACAGACACACACACACAGAAAATGAGAAAAAGGAAATGGCTGTGGTACTATTTGCTCTATTTTCCTATAAAATGGTTTAGATTCCATGATTTTCAACCTTTTCCACCTCATGGCACACATAAACTAATTATTAAAATTCTGAGCACACCAAAAAATATATTTTTGGCCAATCGGATGAAAAACAATAGGTAAGATTTTGATTCACTAACACCAGATGGCTATTGTCGTGTTGGCTGTTGTCGTTTTTTTATTTGACAATCTAGGGACAAGAGGTCAGTGCCCCTGACTAAACAGTTAGGTATTGCATGTTTTAAAAATTCTTACAGCAGACTGGTTGAAAGTCACGGATCTAAGGTGTACGTCAGGACAGAACATGACAGAGGACCGCTGCTCTGACCTGTAGTCAGTCAACCATTCTGACCTTGACTGCTACTCACTGGGCTCCAGCTAAAAGCACCAAATGCTTCTAGCCCAAGCGTCAAAGACAAAGTGGGGGAAAGTATCATTTTAATTTACAAAAGCTTGAATGGCTGCCATTGAACAAAAACAAATACAATTATGGCAGATGGATATAATCAACTCAGCAAAAAATATTTTCTGGGCTTCTTTATCTTCTTTTCCAAGCTGAGAGAAACATTACCTGCACAAACCATGTGATTATTATTTGGACTAGATTGATTAATGTGGTTGGAGCTAGAAAAGCTTGCACAATCAATTTCCAGGTCACAAAAGGGGCTCTAATGCACAGAAAAAAAGATATATATAACCAATGCCTTAGAAGCCAAGAGTTCATTCTTTTGCGAAACATTATAACAAAGTGAAAGAGCATTTGTCTACAACCAAAAGATCTGAGCTGTAGTTCTGATTTCATCAATAAGTAGCTGTATGTCTTTGGCAAGTCACTTTGCCTTTCTGGATCTCACTGACCTGTCTTGTCCCCCAAAACAGTATGTCCAAGTCCTAATCCCTGGTACCTGTGAATGTGACAAATGGAAATAGGGTCTTCACGGATGTAATGAAGTTAAGGATCTCAGGATAATATAAATAATCCTGGAATTAGAATGGGACCTAAATCTAATGACTGGTGTCCTTCTAAGAGAAAGAAAAGGGAGATTTGAGACAGGGGACCAGAGAAAAGAAGGCCATGGGAAAAGAGGCAGAGACTGGGGTGATACGTCTGCAAACCAAGAAACACGAGGGATGGCCAGCAGCCTCCCGTCACAAGGAGGGAGGACCAAAACAGTCTCTCTCAGAGCCTCCAGAAGGAAAGGACGCTGCTGACACCTTGATTTCGGACTTCACCCGCCAGAACTTTGAGAGAATGAATTTCTGTTGTTTCAAGCCCCCCAGTTTATAGCGCTTTGCTACAGCGGCCCTGGAAACAAACACAGACTTTTCCGTTCAGAAATTATACTTGAAATCCTCAGTTTGATTAGTGTCAGCTCTCTCTCCTCTCTGATTTTGGGTGGGGTGGCGAGGAAATTAAACATACCAAAAAAAAACGGACATCTGAGTCTTTTGTTTTGAGGTTAGAGTGAGGAATGGTGCTCAAAACTTCAAAATTCTTTTTCCTTTTTTAATCTACAGAAGGTACTAAAACATACTTACCTGGCAGGGGGAGACACCATGATCAGAAGGCACTGAAACAATCAACAAAGGGCTACTTTAAAAATATCCTCAGTCTGTTCAAAATAAAAACAACATAAATCTCAGTGAAAGAGCTATAATTCAACCAGGATGATCTGGGCCTGCATTTACACTGTGAGGAGAGCCTAGTAAAACCCCGTTGTGTTGGGACACGGAGAGCAAAGAAAGCACAGGGATGCTTACTTCAGCAAGGCTCTTCTATCTTTAAAGTTTTTCCTAAAACTTAAAGTCTATAACTCAAGAATGAGTCTCATATGTATTCAAGTTGATGGATAGCTGGGGATGGATGTTGGAGGTCAACATCCCACTGCATTCATTCATTCAGTTATTCATTCATTCAACAAGTGTATGTGGAATCATCATACGCCGGGAGCTGAGTTCAAAGCTGGGGATATGCTGGGGATCAGAGAAGACAAGATCCTGGCCTCATTGAGGACTAGGAAATAGGAGGAGGCAAGAGAAGATGGGGAGATGGGGGCAGCAAGGGGTGACAGAAAATCAGCAAATAATCAAATCTTTGATGGGCCCCTCAAAAAACCAGAATTATCTTCTGGATGGTAGGCCCCTTGTCGTACAGGCTTCCCCAGCTAGGTGAGTGTTCTAGGAACCCATCTGTATTAGTGTAGCAGCTGGTATTGCTGTGAGAGGCTGCGTTCAGCTTTAGTGAATATTTTCTTGAAGACTCTTTCAACACATTTGCCCATTTCATGACAACTGATTTACGAGTGCACCTGACCACTCCATGCTGAGTATTCAGCAGTTTTTGACCAAAAACAGCACGACCCCCGTGCCTATTCACCCGCTCTCACCCCAAGTGACCTTTTGTTTCCCCAGATGAAAAAAGTCCTCAAGGGGCAACGTTTTGCTGATGTGAAAGAGGTGAAACAAAAATACAGCAGAAGCACTAAAAGGCATCAAAATCGATGAGTTCAGAAACTGTTCTGAACAGTGGAAAAAAGTCTAGATAGGTGTACTACATCAAATGGAGAGTCCTTTGAAGGCGACTGAAGTTTAAACATCTAAGAATACACAATTTTTTATAAACAAATTCTGGGTTTTTGGGGTCCCCCTCATGTAATTACAAATTATGATTGGTTCTATAAAAGTCAACAGTGCAGGGTCGGACACTGTTAGGGACTCAAAGATATAGGAGGGCCTCTCCATGAATGTCGTATGTAAGCCTATAACATTTAAGGTCTAAAGATGAAAAAGGGCCAGCCAGGCAACGAACAAGGCAGAGGGAGCAATCCCGGCAGAGGGAACCACACATAAAAGCCCAGGGTGGGAGAAAACGCCCAGTGCATCCCAGGAACCGAAAGGCAGCCAATGGGGATGACACAGAGGGCTGGGGGAAGAGCGGTACAAGACGACCCTGGAGAAGTGGGCAGGGGTCAGATCTTGCAGGGCCTTGAAGGCCATGATAACATATCTAGGTTTTAATTGTGCAACGGGAAGGTGGTAAAAAATGTTTAGCCACTTGTGTTTAAAGGAAGGGGCAGGAATAAAAATAGGAAGATCATTAGGAGGCCCCGGCTTTAATCCATGAGAGAATGATGGGGCCTGGGCACAGTGGTGGCATTGCATAGGAAAGGAGGTAGAGAGATTGAGAGGCATCTCTGTCTCTATGAGCAGGCCCCTGGGAATGGTTCACTTCAATCCACAGGCATTCATTTGTGGAACTTTCAGACGGTCCTCCGGGTGAAATCCCCAAACAGAGAGGCCCAAGCAGTCCTCTGTGACATGCTTTTAACCCGGAGAGCCAGAAAGGGAAGAGAACATTCACACAAGACAAGACTTGGAATATGAACTTGGGTCTATCTATGAATCTCAGCAGAGCCCAAATTATCACCTTTCTATTATATATTGAGATTACGGCTTCATTTCAGAGACCTGGGCCCACTCAGCAGTTGCCAAGGAGGCCAAGGCAAACTTTTCAGCGTGCATTGAACAAGGACGGTAATGCTGTCCTGCCAGGACATCCCGAGAAGGACCATCAGACATAAGGCTGTGGAAACCAGGGTATGTAGGAGGAACAGTAGCACAAAGCGGGTGCCTAGCCAGAACTAAGAACACTCAGGGGACACCTGAGAGTTGAACTCTGACAAAGGAGAGTCAGTTGTTCTGTGAAGCTGCCCAGCACCCAGCTAGGACCAGGGTTAGAAGCTGGAATCAGGGTTCTCACCAGCATCCACGCAGCTGCCACGCTTCCCTTGCCATGTGAGGAACCACATCAAAAACTTGTCGTGTTACAATCCCTTTCCCAAAACGATGCTCAGTAGGGCCGCGCTCCTGGTGCACATGTGAGGCATCATTAAATATCATGACAGGATGTGAGCAAAACATCAGGGGCCTTCAGGGATCAAAGAAGTGCAACACGGTTGAAAAGCAGCTCTTTAATAGAAGGGTGGGAGCAGGAAGTTTCTCTTTGTTAAACAGCAGACCTAATGACTTCTCTCTGCTTTCCTCATAAAGGCTGCCTAATTATGTCACATATGTCTGCACCTCGCATTCAAGGCCCCCTTAGTGTCTGGGTCCCCTACTGTCAACCTTGCAGCCCTTGAGGTCATAAAAGCCAGAGGAGCTGGCTGCTAGTGAGTTGGTTTTGTAGCTGGTTTTCCTGGCTTTGGACATACAAAGAAACTCTCATTATATTTTAGCAGTGAAACTGGGGAACGAAGAGAAACGGTCTCTCCTCAAATGAATCCCTGCTTGTTTCATCTTCTTTCAATCCCATGGGACCATCACACTGGTATTTAAGATTAAAGATGGCATCTCATTTTCAAACAGAGGGCTAAAGAGACCCAAACTGTATCTCAGCAGTGGGTAGACCACACATCCAATTTTTCAGCTCAGCCTGCATCAAGACTGGAACTAATGGGACTCCGGGCAGCCTTGTGGGTACCACAATGGTCCCTGAAGGCAACAAAAATGGCTAGACCAGCCGTACCACATCCTCAAAAGCCTCCTTTTTCTAGGTTCCTAGAAGGCACCCACTGTCTTAACCACCCATTTTGATACATAATGATACACCTCATTACTCAATGGTTTATCTATTCTTGCACACATCTATCTCTCCCCAACTTCGTTGTAAGCCAGTTACAAGGGTTTGGTTTGGTTTGGTTTGGTTTTGGTATTCCTCTATAGGTTTCAATAGGGGGTTATACAAATAGCAGACTTAATCCCAAATCATTAAGTACCATTTTAAGTTGAGAATCCACAACCCCTCAAATGGGCCATATGATTGCCTTGAGCACATCTGCCATATTTGAACCTTCTTTCAAAAGAGGCTTTGCCTTAAGGTTAATTTCCATCCCAAGAAACTTTTCTCCCTAGTATGCAACACTGCAGCAACTCATGAATATTCCAACATCATAAATCTGAACTCTGGCCTTTGAAAGAGACACGTGAAAAAACTCCCTGGTAGGATTTGTTTTAACTCTTACATAACCTATTTCCTCAGGACCCCTAGTGGCCCATTGCCCTCATCATAACTGCCACCCAGTGTTTGTCCACCTGGCCTCAGTGACGTGAGTGCTCTGTGTGAGGGGCAGTGTGGCATGGTGGACGTCGCCCCTTTGGAGCGGGGTAGACGTGAGCTGAAAATTTGACTCTGCCATTTTCTGGCTGAGCAGCTTTGGATGAAATACAGGACAACCTCTCTGAGCTTTGATTTTCTCCCCTGTAACTTCAGATTCCCCACTCTGCCGTTGGAAAGCTTTACAGAGATAATGTGTGTACAGGCTGAGCGCGCAGCAATCTGCTCACTGAACAGTCACTGCTGCTGCCACAGCCTGGAGGAACAGCTTGTTCTTCAGGATTCATGGTGACTAATGTGGGTGCTCACCTACAAAAGACACACCCAAAGCACACATATATCACGCTGAGAAGTATACACACACATAAATATTCACAAACCAGCTAGCAAGCACCAGGTTTCCATGAGCATGTTACAGAAATGTCCAGACGCAGAATCCCATCAGGATTTGTCCCCTGGCCCAAAACAAAACACAGTCAGGGAAAGGTGGGCAAGCCCCAGTCCATTCCTGCCCAGTAACAAGGCAACCAAGCTGCTCTGGGAAGCAGGAAGGGAAGGTAGAGCTTTACACTGCAGGTTGTTATTGCTCATGATAAAGTTTTTGTCCTACTCTGCCTCATTACTCTCACCTGTGAAATGGGACCATCGACACCTTGCTTGGCTGTTGTATAGCTCAGAGCCAGTACAGTTGCTAGCTCAAAAAAAAATAAAAGGCAGTAACTAATGTTTGTTGAATTGTTGCTGGTTCCAGACAATTGAAGGCATACTTGCGGGTATTACATAGAATTGTAAGTCATAAGTTTGTTTTAGCATTTGGAAAAATATTAAAACTCTGGCTTCTTTACAGTAGAGTTGTACATAGACTGAATGCGCAGAAGGCTGTAAAAATGAAGAGGCAGGAGAACAGAAACATCTGACGTTCGAATTTGCTCCTGAGAAGAAACCGTTTCAGATCTCTCTTCTTGTGTTTGACAGGTGACTGCTGTCAGGGCAATCACCAAAGCTCCCCAGTATGTGGTCCATTTGGGAACAATAAAAGAACTACAAGGGCCAGAACCAGCTCCAAGAAGAACATTTTTAGCTTCTCCTTTGAAGCCAACATTAGACTGTTGGCACTGAACTAAAGGCTGTCTCGATCTGGAGCTATGTTTTATCTCGAGATGCAAATTCGTCATGCAAACACACATCTAGCTCTCTCACGTTGCAGCTCTGGGCTGCACCGTTCCAGGGCTGCATCCTCACAGGGCTGCTTACTCCAGCAGGAAAGAGACAAATGTCTCCTTCTGGAGCCCTGCCATTTCCTCAGCTACCCATGGGGGAGTTTGGTGTCACCGCCCCCTGAAAAGTGTGATCAAATTCTGGCCTCCAGCAATGCCACTGTTATTGAGTCAGCATTGAACTCTACAAGCATTTAATCCAATTTCTCTCCCAATGTAAGAAATCTTTTCACTGTCACTCCAACTGGTGGCCCTACAGTCTCTAAATGAATTCATCTATTGACAAGGAGCTCGCCCCTTTGCAACCAAGACCGTTCTATGCTGAGCAGCTCCACCTGGGGAATTATTTTGTATAGAGAGCTGAAATCTGCTACCCTATCGTTCCTACTTGTTGGTCTTAGTTCTGCCCCTTGGAATATTAAGAATAAAATAAATTGGTATCTCGGAGGATCAAATGAGACTGAGTTTACCACAATCCCAAATATTTTTCATTTTGTGTATTAAAAAAGAAAAAGTTGCAAAATCCATATGGCTTTTCCTGTCCCCCTCCCTTCTTCTCCCTGCTTTCAAAAATATTAGCTTCCTTCCTTCTTTTTGCTCTCTCTCCTTTCATTCCTCATTTCTTTCCTTCTTCCTTTTCCCCTTCCTCCACCCAAATGCCATTAGGCAGGCCCCCCAGATGAGACAGGAGGCCTGGTGTGTGGGGAGTGGGGGGGGGGGGGCGGTGCAGGCCCAAACTGGTATCAGAGTCCACACACAAGGGGGCAGAGGTCAGAGGGTCCAGAGATTGACTACAGAGAGGGACAGAGATAAGGGGAGCCAGGTTTCCCACAATTGAAAGGAGGTACAAATATAGAAAAGAAGAACGCTGGAGTACACTCAGTGATGTTGGGTTGGAATTAGAAGCATGGATATGAACTCACAGTTTTCAGTAAATACAGACATAAATTTGTGTGTATTATAAAACGTGTAATTTCCTATCTCTGTCCATTGACAGGGCCTGAGGACACTGGCATCCCGCCGGCAATGAGCACACCTACGACCCTATTGCCCAAATCTTGGTTTTGAAATACTATTTTCCACTAAAAGGAAATTCTTGGAGAAATGGGGCCGCCAGTTGGAGTGACAGTGTAAAGATTTCTTATATTTCTTAAAAGAGCGTCTCGGAGAAATGTCTGATTCCATGGCTGAGGCAGGGAAAGTGCATGCACCGGGAACATCTCGCATGCCAAAAAGTAAAGAAGTGCTCAAAGAATGATGGAAATATGTCAAAAAGGACATAGGAACCAGTTTGAATGGGTTCCCACCAACCAAACTGGAAAAATTAGAACATCGAAAGAAACTGGGATAGAGATTAGAGCCACTGAATAAAATAGGAACCCATGTATCCACACACAGATATAAAATTTTAAATGAATGGGCAAAAGGAAATCTTTTCCTTATAGCAGAAAGGCTACTATTAAATAGGAAAGGAGTCATGGTATTAGACGTTTACCAGCTGACCACCACCAAAGTAACAATTCAGGAAGGAAATGTCAAGAGATGCTTCAACTGGTGGGTGAAGGTGGAATAGAAGGGGATTTCACAGCATATCAAAGTTCCTCCTCACAAAGCGGTGATTACAAAGAGGGAGAAAGGGTCACTTTAAGCAGAGAAACCTGAAGACGCCATCTTAACCAAGCGATGCAAGTTACCACCACCGCCGCCAAGAGAAAGAGACCTCATGAGCCTGCCACCCAGTACGCTTCCACGAAAAGAACACAGCCTTTACTATATTCTGGCTACAAATACATAACCTGGGTCTAATGGAGAGGAAACAAGGGACCAACACAAACTGATGGACATTCTACAAAATAATAGGCTTGAAAATTTTCAAAGTCATAAAAATCAAAGAAAAAGAAAGCACTGTTCCAGACTGAAAGGGCCAAAGGGACAGGGCAACCTCGTACCTCCTGGGGTCCGGGGTTGGATCCAGTATTTTAACAGCTGTTCCTGGGACATTGGTAAAAGTGGGGTCTCGGGGTGAAATGGATCCAGGAGTCTTGGTGCAATTTTTACAAATTTCTGTTAAGTTTAAACTAGTTTCTAAATAAAGTACTTTTTAATTCATTTAGACAGCAATTCAGTGCTTTTTGAAGTTTTTCCCTTAAGAAAACCCTCTCTAGTTAATAATACCGAAAATTCCATCAATATGGTTTCTACCCACTCCCACCCTCTTCTTACTAAGACTTAAAACTTGGAACATTGTTAAAAAGTGGAAGTCTCCCTGCCGAGGTAATATTTTAAGCCAACACTCATTTTCAATCATGTTTCCCAAAGTGGCTTGCAGTGTATTAGATCTATGCGATTTTTGTTCAGTTGGTAGTAAGGCAAAGATTTTTTTCGTTGTTAAAGAATTTTGGAAAACACTGAGTTACACAAAGTTTCTCTACTGCAGGATTCCGCAGAGCCTTTAAGGAGTTGATAGGTATTTTAACTTGGCCTGAGGGGAAACTGCAATTGGAGTTATTTGATCATTGCCCCATGTGTTCCAGGAAACACCTTTTGGAGAATGCTGGCTGACAGATTCCAATCAGGCAATGAGGCTTTGAGAGTTTGGGCCCTGGCGGTTAGATGGCCTAGGTTCAAATCCTGACTGGCCCCCCCTAGTAACTGTGTGGCCTGGAACAAGTCTATGAAACTCTCAGTGCTTCAGTCTCCTCATCTCTAAAATAGAGGGGATAGAGTTCTTATGTTGGTGTCAGGGGAAGGGGGTAATTAGAAATTATAATAAAGACAACAATCATAGCACATGCTTGGCACATGTAAGGACTCGGTGCATATTTACACTGCATGCTGTTGTTACTATTCTACCTTGAGAGCCTGTTTGGACTGGAACAGAGCCTCAGTGGGTGGGGATTTTAGAAAACGCCACCAAGGTCAGGAGAGGATGAATGAACAACCAGAACTAAAAAGCTGAAGATACTCAAAACAAACTCCCAACATCCTCCAACTTTGAGTATATTATTGTTAAAACCTCCTTCTGCACATCCATCTAGACTCTCCCAAAAGCACCAGTGTGCTGTGGGGACAAAGGCCCAGACAAGGCCACTCTGCTCCAGCCTGCTCCCTGGTGAAGCACAAAGCACAAAAAAAAAAAAAAAATTTACCCCTTTGAATAATTGTAGCTATTTTTCTCTCGGTAAATACATTTAATGGGTCCACTGAGTTAGCCCCACACCGCCTGCCTCTGGCCCCTGGGCCGTTCCTTCCCATGCTACAAGAAGGAGAAAGCGGGGTTTAGGGAGCATGGCCGTCTGCCGCATGGAGTGTCCCAAGCCGTACCCCCATGCCCCAGGGTCACCACTGA
This sequence comes from Pteronotus mesoamericanus, assembly GCF_021234165.1. Classification (NCBI taxonomy): domain Eukaryota; kingdom Metazoa; phylum Chordata; class Mammalia; order Chiroptera; family Mormoopidae; genus Pteronotus; species Pteronotus mesoamericanus. The sequence continues at coordinate 7,779,483 of NW_026555277.1, forward strand.
GGAGCTGACCCCCCGGGGCTGTCAGCTCACCACAGACAGGCTTCACCAGCGCTTCAGAAAATGAAAAGCTTTATTAAACTTTCAAGTCCAGAACAGATGTGTCCAGACATAAATATTCAAAAGATCCCATCTGTTAGGTAAATCGTCTTTCGATGTAGTAACGGAGGGACCATACGTTAGCGAGACCCCGTAGCTCTGAGGGCCCAGGAGTCTCAGAAATCCTGCAAGCAGATGCTCCTGGAATCAAAATAAAAGGAGCCTGAGGAACAAAGAACACTCCAGGCAAGACCAGGCAGCGGGAAGCACAGTCAGGGCCTCTGCTGGTCGGGGCCCAAGAGACAGGAGGCTAATGATGAAGCCCCACAGGCTGCAGGGGCAAGGGGGTGTCAAGAAAAATTAACCAAATCCCTCCCTACCCACCCACAGTCAGGTTTTGGTTAGAGATATTGAGGTTCTCCCTGAGACTCTCATTCCCCCCCCACCCCAGTCAGTTTATGCCTTAGGCAAGACACCGCTCTCGGCCTGGCTCTCCTATTTGGAAAACTTTAAACCACTGAGCACCCCCTTTATGCAACAGCCTACATCGGCCTTGTAGAATAAATAAATAATTATAAACAGCCTACACGTATGTAGTGATACTCCATGATAGGCACAATTCTCAATACTGGACATTCACTGACTTTCTTCATCTTCCTAGCAACCCTCTGAAGGACATACTACTATTAGTCCCATTTTATAGGGGAGAAAACCAAGGCATAGAGAGAATGAGTGATTTGCCCAGGGGGTCATGGATGGTATGTGCTGGGCCAGGATGCAAAGCCAGGCAGACTGCTCCACAGGCAGAGTGTGTAATCCCCATGCTGAAATGGTACAGAACTGCTTCCTGCCAGGAAGGAGCTCATGTGAGCTCTAATGTAGGAAAGTGAAAGACTCAGAGCCTTGGCCAGTGTGGCTCAGTTGGTTGGGTGTCATCCCGCAAAGCAAAGGGTTGCCGATTTGATTCCCGGTCAGGAACTAATCAGTGTTTCTCTCCCTCTCTTTCTCCCTCCTTTCTCTTCTCTCTAAAAATAAATAAATGAAATCCAGGGAGGGAGGGAGGGAGGGAGGGAAACATACACAACTGCTTAGGCGTCCTGTTCCATGGGTTTGGGCAGCGGGACTGCTGGGAGAGAGGTGCTGAGCCCATCCCCATGTCTGAAACCCACAGCTCTCCGTGGCAGCTCTGAGGCCAGTTTGTCCGTTCTCACTAATAGAAGCAGCCAAGTTCATCTAATCCCTCTGCCCTGACTACACTTCGCATTGCCCTCTGTCAATGATGTCCTCCGGCACCTATCACACATTCATTCTTTTAACATATGTTCTCAGTCTTGTGCAGTCAGATATCCAAGCGCCTAACGTGGGCTCAACTCCACCCACGCCCTATGCTCCAGCTGCGGTGAGCTTCTCACCCTCCTAGAACACACTAAGCATCATTTCTGTGTGACTCAAAGAAGACTTTTCATTGTAAAATACAGAATTCCAACCAAAACCAGTTTGAGTCAAAATGTTGAGGGGTGCTGAAAAGCCCTGAGGTAAACAGGTACGGCTGGATCCGAATGCTCAAGTAGGGTCCCTCTCCTCCCTGCCGACCCCAGTCCCAGACAGGTACTCGGGATGCCATAGCAAGATGCTCACCTGCTGCTGTTTGCCCACATTCCACCAATCTAGCTGCCCCAGGAGACACAGGGGTCCTCGTTGTAGTTCCAGCAGGGATCAAGCAACATCCCTGAGCCCGTCACCTCCACCAGGGTATTCAATGATCTCATTGCCAAAGCCTGGGTTATATGCCCACCCCTGGATCCCACAGGGAGGGGCAGAGGGAGCAGCCACACCAAAACATGGACTGACCAAAGGAGAGGTATTTCCTCAAGGAAAATTCTGAGTGTTGTCAACAGGAAAAGGGTGAATGAATGCTGAACAGGCAAAAACTACAACGTCAACAACCACCAAAACTGAGGCCCACTAAATAAATCCACTTGTTGAGTGTTTACTGTTTCCAGGATGGGATTAACATTACCTACAACTGAAGATTAAATAGTGTATTTTAATTACTTGGGTATATAGTCAATGCTTAGTAAAAAGTAGATACAGGTGCCTAGGTAGGTTCCATTACACTGTGTATAATTAAAGTGGCAATGTTTCCATGGATTGACTATGGGAGTAGGGGGTGGGCTGGGCAGAGGAGAGAAAAGGGGTAAAAATTAAGACAACTATAATAAAACAACAATAAAATATTTAATTAAAAAATAAAAATAAACATTCTGGTTAGCATTAAAAAAAGTGGTAGTCTTTCTTTTACCACCAAAACCTATTTTTCAATTAGCTGCATCTTACAATTATTCTCTCACATAATCAAGGAAATGTGGTATTTGTTCATCAATCTAGATGAGGCTACGAGCTTCTTGAGCAGGAGCTTACTCACTTTATGTCCTAAACGCTTAGCATAAAGTCTTTTATATGTGTACTGATTAACCCAAGTAATGTCATTCATGAAAAGATGTGTCTTTGCCATTCATTCATTCAACAAATATTTATTGAACACCTTCTATGTGATGGGCATTGCATTGGAGGTAGGGATATATTATCAAACAACACTACTCACACATCTTTGTTGTGTCTTAACAGGAATAGTCCTAGACCTGACGGGCAAGGGCAGAGCCATGGCCAAAGCTAGCAGCCATGAGGGTTGAGTCAGGCCAGAGCAAAGATGAGAAGCCAGAAGGTTGCAGGAGATGAAGGCAGTTACATATGAGTTTGCAAAGGTCTAAAACACATGCTGGGGAGTTTAGATTAAAGGTGGGAGGCAAATGGGAGCTCCTGCTGATTTCTGAATGGACAAGTGACAAAATCAGAATAGCACTTCAAGAAAATTAGGCTAGCTGTTGGGCAGAGAATGTAGCAGGAGCGGTGAGGCTGCAGGTGGAAAGACCCGCTGGAAGGAAGGCTGCCGCAGAAATCAGCATGTGCGGCCATCAGAGCCTGGACACCGAGGGGGGCTTGGCTGTGTCAACGGCTTGAGAAGGTCAGATACCAGAGACAGAACTGACAGTCCATTCTGAGAGGGACAGACCAAAAGAGGAAACAGTCAAAGGTGACTTCAAGGGTGTGTGCTTAGAAGACCAGGTGCCCTTGGGAGACCCTGTCAGAGAGGGTGAAGGTCAAGGCTCAAGAGGAAGAGAGAACATGAACCATGTCCACTAAACTGTGTGTGTCAGGTATTGGTGTACCTATCCAGAAACCATAGAGGAGGTTTCTCTCTTCTCTCTTCTGGTCCTGGAAAGGCAGCCTCATCTCCTCTTCCTGACTCAAGAGAGGAATCAAAATAAACTCGCTGCTGCCATCTTTGTTGTAAGTTGAGTCAACAATTAGGAAAAAGACCCAGGTTAGGAAAGAGCTAATTGACATAACTTGAGTCACTGCACAAGCAAGATAGTCAGTGAAGAGTCATTAAGAGCAAATAAAAGGCATAGAGCCCAGGGTCAGACAGAGCCCAGGCTCAGCCTCCAAATCTTCATGGAAGTTTATTGTCCCCCTGATGTCACATTCTTGGCAACTCTCATTAAGTCCTTAGTGCTTAAATTTTTGTCATGCTCTACTGCACTTAATGGGGGTGGGGGTAGGTTGCAGTGGTATTTTTAACTTCGGTGATTCTCAGGACATAAGCCTCCTGGATGTTACAGAAGACTAATGGGCAAATACAAACAGACAGTGCGACCTGGCACATAGTGAGTGCTCAGTAAGTGTTGGGTCCCGAAGATGCCTTTGGCTGCCAGAGCCTCAGAAAGATGAGAGAGAAACACAAACCCCAGTACCTGCTCTGAAAGAGACTCATGAAACCAACACACCTCACCTCAAATTGCTGCAGACACTCCTTCAGCCCTGAGTTTTAAAACAGAATGAAGATCACGTCTTTTTTTTTTCCTACCTTTCTAAGGATGCCTGAATCCTTTCTCTTGAATGTTTAATTCAGTCCAGCTACTCATAAGAATTGTCATCTCCCAGAGTTATTTATGTTTCCGGCTTCCTAGCATTTGAGACCAGACAGCTCTAACTGCCCCGTCCTTTCTAAACCTTTTCTGATGGTCCAGGCTGGGCAAGCACAAGAGCACTTCTCTTGCCCACGCTTCCTTTGGGTGCTAGGAAACCACAAAGAAGTGGCTTATTAAGAGCAGAGACACTGAACCCTCATGCATGGCTGGTGGGAATATAAAATGACGCAGCCGCCATGGAAAACAGTATGGCAGTTCCTCAAAAAATTAAACATGGCGTTACTGCATGATCCAGCCATTTCAATTCTAGGCATAAACTCAAAAATAGTGGAAAACAGACATTGAACAGATATCAGTACACCCTTATTCAAAGCAGCATTATCCATAATCACCAAAGGGAGGAAACTTCCCAAATGTCCATCAGTGGGAAAATGAATAAACAAAACGTGTTATACACATATAGTGGAATTTTAGCCTTAAAACAATGAAATTCTGACACATGTCACAACCTGGATCAATCTTGAAGAGATAATGCTAAGTGAAATGAGAACAACCACTGCATGATTCCACTTATAGGAGGAACCTAGAGTAGTCAAATTCCCAGTGATAGAAAGTAGCACGGGAGGCTGGTGGAGAGGGAAACTAGGGAGTTAGCGCGTAACGGGTGAGGAGTTTCAGTTTGGGGACATAAAGTTCTGGAGACGGATGGTGGTGATGGTTGCACAACAGCGTGAATGGACTCAATGCTCCTGAACTGTACACTTAACAATGATTAAAATGGCAGATTTTATGTTGTCTGTATTTTACCACAATAAAAAATGTTTTTTTAAAAACAGGTTTAAAAAAAAGAGTAGAAGGACTTCATGCAATTTCAGTGTCTCTGCAAAACTTCAGGATTCTCTCCTCCAACCTCTGCCAAGTTCATCAGTCACCCTTGTGTGCCTTCTTCCCCAGAAGAGTCCCTCGACTGTTGCTTGAATACTGCCTGAGCCGGGAGGCTCACTCCGCCTCTAGGCAGCCTATCCAACTTTCAAATGGCTCGGCTCTCCTTGGTGACAATTCGTGGTGGCGGTTCCCCTTTCTTTCCCACACAGCTCAACCTTCCCTTAATCAGATTCCTGGGGGGAAAGTAATTAGTCCAGCCCCCCTCTGCTGTTTTCCCACAAAAAAGTAGAGACTCCAACCGTTTTATAGGGATGTGACTAGACCAGTGGGCACCTGTTTTTCTTTACACTGTCTTAAACAGGGGAGGCATGCGGAGCTTACGTTTTAGCTAGCCTGCAAAAGCTGTCAGAAGGCTAGGTGCAGGAATTTGCCTCTGGCTTGGGGATCAGTGGCAATGCGGATTCCAGTTTGGGCAATGGCCTTGACTCTCCACTTAGGTGGCTTTTGGAGAAGACCCGCAGAATTAGCAGAACATTCCTGAAACACAAGCCTGCCCACAGCAACTAAGAATGACAGCACCAGGAGTCTAGCCAAGAGAAAAATGAAAACATTTGGCCCTAGGAAGGCTCTGCAAGTCTAAAGCTGCCTTGATCAGACCCTTACAGGGAAAAAAAAACAAAGGCTGTGCATATGCTGAGGGCAGAGGTACCCAGTGGGACACACACACTCCCTACAATACCAGCGTGGGCATTAATGAGCGCTCCCGTCCTTCTGTAGCAGAAGCCAGCAGGCCTGGCCCACGCCCCTCCCCTATAGAGGACAGGCCCACAGACCCAGTGTCCTCCCAGACACAGGACCTGTGTTTGGAACAGTTGGGCTGCTTTCACGCAACTCAAACTTGGAAAGTCATGGCACTTTGCTGAATTGTTCTTGTTTGTTTTTTTGTTTTTGTTTTTTTGGTGGGGAGGGGGTACGGATAGATGATCCGGCTTTGCCATAGGTAAAACCTAGCCTGTCCTGGCCATCGACTTTGGTTCCTATTGTGGGCCTCACAAGCAAAGGATTTCCATGCTCAGGAGATTCGTGTAGGCCAAACCTGGAAGAGACCCCCTAGCCACAGTGTCCAATGTGTTGGCATCTCTGGGCCATGCTGGGAAAAGACAAGTTGTCTAGGGCCACACACTAAATACATTGAGACACATAATCACAAAAAAAAAAAAATCTCACAATGTTTTAAGTAAATTTACGATTTTGTGTTGGGCCACATTCATAGCCCTCCTGAGCTACATGTGGCCCATGGGCCACAGGTTGGACACCCTTGTGCCTAGAGCAATTATTCCTACCCCTGGTTTTAGAGCTGAGGCCCAGAGATTGGGTACCCCACCCCAGACTGGGAGGACAAAACAGGACTAAGCCTGAGGCCTGGCCAGGCAGGTTACTCCTCCCCACCCAGGATGTATAACCCATCTACAAACACCCTGAACGTCTCTATAAAGCCCTTCCACATCTGTTAGTTCTTTAAGGATAAAGGCTGAGAATTAACCTTGTTCCTTATTCCCCTAAGTGTCCGACCCAGTTCTGAATGTGTGGTCCAAGCTCGGTAAATTCTTTCCAAATGAGAGAATCTCCACAAAGGCCCAGGAAGGACATGAGGCAAGGATTAGTGTTCCCACTTACGGAGGAGGAGAAAGCCCCCAGAAGTTCCCCCAGAGTCAGTCTGTCGGGGAGGAGTCAGGAGTCAGAATCCTTAGGGTAGATAAAATCCGTGTATCCTCATGTGCTCTCATTAGCTCAGCACCATCCCTAGAGTGAGGCTAAGGTCCCTTATAATCTTACAACTTTATGGCTCCACAGTATCCAACTGTCATGTCCATGTGTGTCCTCCCCCCAGGACAGCCCCACATCTCAAGCACCACAGCCTTCCTAACTAACATTCTCTGCCCTTCTCTCCTTAGTGCGTGGAGCAAGGCAGCGCTCCTCATCTCTCCCCAAGGCCCCTTCTTCTTCCCATCTTCCCCAATATTGCTGGTGCCTCTTTGAACAAGCAACGACATGTAGCTGTGTTTGTAGGAGGCATTCAAGAAGCAACGAGTTGGCTGATGCGTAGCCATCCCAATGGCTGCATTCTGTTGACTGCTCTGACATGGAACCACCTTTTCCGGTAACAATCATTTCCAAAAGCGATCAGCCAGAACAGAGCCAGCCTGAAGGCTTCTCAGGGCCCCAGCACAAAGACAAAACCATGTGTTTAATTCTCTGGGGAGTTGGGTTTTAACAAGGCAGATTTTCCATTTCGTCTATATTTTTTCTCCAAAATGTGTGTATCTCCATTGTACTAATCTCTTTCCTCTGTAAAGTTCTATGGGAAAGAGATTTGCTATTTCCCTTACATTGTCTGCCTCACAATGCAAATTGGCGTGGGGGGCAAATTGGTCAGCTCCCACATCAATTTGTCTTTAACACCCTCTCTTGTCTCCATAAATGGATGAAACTTTTTTATTGTCAAGAGCGACAACCTCATGGATGAGATGAAGGACCACACATAACATTACTTTCAGCCAATGTTATTGCTTGGTTGGTTTTGGAGAAAATAGAAAATTTTTAAATTACTCAGTTTTTAAATTAAGAATAGAAAGGGTGAAACTTTATTTTCAGTAAAAGGAACCCACCCCCAGCAATGATGGTAGCATTCAATTTGTTTACTCGTCTGACTTTGTTTCTCTTTATTTATTTCCTCCACTCCAATTTGCTCAGTTACTTATATTATTCTGTAGCATGTTCCTGGGTGGGATATCTCAAATCATTTGTTACTCCCAGTTGTAAAAAAGAAAAACCACATAAATACATTCATGTCACAAATAATAAGCAAATACCGAAATTTTCTAATATATGTATGAATATGAGCAGTGAAAGGAGAAGAAAGAAGAGGGAAGGGATAAGTGGGAAAAGAAGGGAGAGGAGGAAAGATGGAAAATAAAGAGTAAGTGGCAGAGCAAAGGGGGAAGGAAAGAAGGTTGGGATCATAGAAACCAAGTCTCATTAGCCTATGCCTCCCTGATAGCAATAGCTAACATGGGAATGAACACATGCACCCACAAACATGCACACACGCTCACACATTCTCATTAAGTAGAGTTCTTCTCATCAGTTGATTCTCTGGACCTGACAATAAGAATTGCTACTAGTTACTAAAGGCCTGCTATGTGGTAGATGCTGTGCCTTAACTATTTACAGTCCTTACAACAGCTCTATGAAGTAGGAATTGTACACTTGAAGAAACAGGACTCAGAGAAATAATGCCATCGCTAAGGTAGTATGGTAATGGATGTGAGCTGTCGTTTTTCAGGCAACATTCATATCCTCTCACTCTGCCTTTGGGAAAACACTTTCCCGGCCAACCAGTGTGCATAATCCCCTGGCCACCAAATCTGAATGAGGGGCAAACAAATGATCCCATCCAGGCCAGTGAAAATCAACTGTGAGAATTCTCTTCAAAAAAATCGGATTTCTTTCCTCAGGAATAGAAAATGAAGTAACGGGGAAAGGAGCTAAGGTGGGAGACAGAGAAAAAGAGTAAGAGGGAAATCTTCACAAGTCCCTTGAGCTCTCCGGCACACAGCTGTGGCTGCACTTCCAGTTCTGGAAGCCAGCTAGGTCCCCAGGATCACCACCTTTTTAATTTTTTTTTCAAGCCAATTTAAATTCTATTACTTGCAACTCAAGAAGTCCTGACTAACATTCCTTGTACATGAGCAGGTGTTTCAGAAAAGACCCCCGTGGCTCCCAAAGTTCGGCCCTCCCCATCCTAGTGCCCTGCTTCCCCAGAGGGTGGTAGGTCTGGCAAGCTGGTCACCCTGCCCCACTCCCTCACCTGGAAAATCCACACTCTTGGCTGCTGCTGCCCACCAGTCCAACATCTGCCATGCTTTCCCATCCCCTGGAAAATGAAGAGTCATCAAACATGGGCCTGGCTCGGTAATTAACATACTAGTAGAAAATCGGAGCCATTGGAGAGAGTACCCATAATTGTGTTTGCTGATTGTAACAGGAAAGACTGAAATGCTAAAAAGATAATTTAGACAACTTGTCTCAAAGAAATTAAAACCAATACATGAGTTAGATCAAGCTCGGGGTCTGAGGCTCCCGATCCTTGGCACATAGATTCCTCAAGAGGGAAAAGCTAACAGGATTTAACCCCAGTACTATAGCAAAGTTTAGGGGACACAAATCTAAACCTAGGATCTTAGACATGGTGGGAGCTTATAAATCATCCGACTCAAACTCACCCAGAACCAGGACCCAAGTTAAAGAGCATTGATTGCCCAGCCTTTGTTTGAATTATCCTCATGACAGGAGACTCACTCCCCAGCAAGGCCAGCCATTTTCTTCCTGAACAGCTCTGAGTATTAGCAAATTCTTCTCGAATGATGAAAATAAAAATGATGAATGTGTGAGTGCCCCCCTCCTCAGAGTATTACCATTTTTATAAAGATTTCTGTCTTTTCCAGCTTATGGGGCAATGGGCAGAAAAAGGAAGACAACCAGAAATGCAAAAATGGGTTATATGTATCATAAGTTGGCATAAAAACAATACAGGCAGAAGGAAAGGGGAAGAGGAAGAAAGTAAAGAACTCACAAAGGCAAGGAGATGGAGAAAATTCTTGGTTTAAAATCAAAGTGAAGTATGAGGAATTTGGTGGGGGGGTGGGGGGAATAGAAGTCAGAGAGAATACCAGAAATGGGGAAAAATTTAACAAGCCTTGCTATACATTACAAATATATTCATTTCCCTTGACACTCTTCCCAGAAATGCCAGTAAAGTTTTAATTTAATTTAATTTCTTTGGTTGCTGGACTGTGTTCCTCAGAGTGCAATTCTCTGCCTAGGCTAGACCACAGGAGGCCCAGTTTGAGGCTGAATTACAATTATGTTAATTTCAAATCTACTTCCTTGTAAATCCCATCCGGGTTAGAAGGAAGAGATTCAGGGATAAAGACATAGAACCGATTTTGGCTGCAGGATAGAGAATGATTATACAAGAGATAAAAATGAAGTTACTAGAGCCTGTGGTAAGAACAGGTGTAGCTAGAAGAATGATTGATTTCATGGTGAATCACCTGAGCTCATGAAGTTTCCTAAGACTACCATCAGCCCCAGCAACTACAGGGTGAGCCAGGAGCAGAGAGCGGCACCCTGCAGGTCATTATAGCAGAGGCCTGTCGGGGTAACCACCACGGCAACAGAAGCTGCCACATGGAGGTTCGCTGGGAAGCGATGACCAGCGGGATCATTCCTTGCATCCCAGCGTTTCACATCTCTCCTTGCTTCCCTTCTGCTCTTTTCCCACTTCTCTGCCTGAGGCTTTCATCTCCCACAGGAAAGGTCAGCATTTTATCTCTTGCCTCGGGATCTGCTTTCTAGAGAATTCTCCAAAACTCTAAAGTCCTCTAGGCTACAACAGCCACTGTCTTGACTCCCAGCTTTAATGCTTTTTCTACTACCTTCCAACACCAAATGGTGCCTTTTCTGCCTTCAAAAAAAAAAGAGAGAGAGAGAGAGAGAGACATGTGTACACACTTAATTCTGTCTGACTCTAAAACCCAATTCTTTAGCCAAGATCTTGACTCCTCCCTGGAAAGCGGATACAATCCCCTCAGGGTCTCATCCTCCGTCTACAGGAGCCATATTAATAAACCTTAAGTGGAAGTTATAAGTCTTCTTTCCTGGTTTGTTTGACATAATTCCCTGTCAACGCTGTGGATGTCCACATTAAGATCTCTTAACTTCAAGCGCTACTCATCGTCTCTCTCTCTTTTTCTTCACTCCTCCCCTCTCCTTCCATTCATCCCAATCTCCCCTATTCGCTCCTTAAGTACTGTCCCCGCGACAGATTCAAAGCTTTCTATGATGTCATTTTTTTCCCCCTAAGCCTGCTAAGCTGCACTCTCTGGCTTTTCAAACATCTCTTGATATTCCAGCTTCCTAAAATGTAATCCTTTTATTAGTAGGGGTGTCCAACCCACAGCCTGCGGGCCGCACGCAGCCCAGGATGGCTCTGAATGCGGCCCAACACAAAATTGTAAATTTGCTTAAAAGCTTTTTCTTCACCCATCAGTTTTCATTAGTGTTTGTACATTTAATGTGTGGCCCAAGACAACTCTTCTTCTTCCAGTGTGGCCCAGAGGTGCCAAAAGGTTGGACACCCCTGCAGGGTACAGGTACTATCGGATCACCTCTGCTACTCAATTTCTGCATTAACAGGTATGATGCTCCAGATAGCACACCCTGTACTGTTACCCATACCTGGGACACCTGATGCTCCCACAGCTCCCCAGACACACCTGTTAGTGTAACAGGGCACAGCCAGCCCCCCTTCAAGGGGATTTGTAATGGGGTCCAGAACTTGGGGTGTCCAAGAAAAATGTAAGATATTCTCCCCTCCCAAGATGAGCCGCCATGGGGGATGGGAGACCTGGAGCAGGGCCAGTGAGAGTTACTTTGTGTATCAGTAACAGGCCAGCTTCTTACCTGATGAGGAGCAGGGCCATTGAGAGCCATTGTGCATGTCAATAACAGGATAGCTTCAGACCTCTTATGCGAAGACAGTTATTTTGCATCTCAACAAGGCTAACAGGAAGGTTTGAAAACCTGTTAATACAGAATGTAACTGGGAAGCGGGGACAGGGACTGCGCAAGAGACAAAAGGATACAGGCTCTGGGGAACAGTGTGAAGACCACACGAGAAGAAAAGGGGAGAAAGGACTCTTGCTAGTGGGCCGTGAGAAGGTGTCACGTGGTTTTGGATTAAGAGCTGGAGATCGCCGCGACACGGCTGCTGGGGCTGGGAACCGCGGGAGGCCTGCCCAGCCCAGCCCCGGACTTCCGTTCTTTTTTTTTTCTGAAGGATGGTACCGCTGACTGGCCTGACTGGGCAAAGGGGGAAAGGCAGGACTGCGTGTGTTGGTGGGTGTTTAAAATGGTGGGTGTTTTAAAGGGATTTTGAGATTTAAGGACAACATTTAGCCATTAGTCAGACCTGTATAACTTTTGAATAAATAGTTCCTTTCCTTTTCACCAAACTGCCATTGAGCGCCATAATTTCAAGGGCAGCCAGGAAAGGGACCCCAGGGTACGGGATGGGGTGAGGGGGTACTTTTCTCAATAATAGCATCTGGGCACCACCCCACCCCCCGCAACCATTATTCAGTAAACAGCAGACACTTATCACCGAGGACTATAATTGTTTACACATCTAAATTGTGGGCACCTTGAATCAAGGAGCAAGGCTTATGTATTTTTGTATTTCTAATATCTAACACATAATAATACTTCTTTAATGTTTTTTGAGTAAACAAATGGATAGAAACATTTATTTACATGAACCAACTGCTGTTGCAACAAGTTCCAAGAACTCCATCTGGATTTGTTGGTACGCTGGAATAGTTTCATATCAAATACTGCTTGAAAGATGTGAGACACCCGTTAGGAAAGAAAAAAAAATATATTAAAACCTAATAGGAAAATGGGAAAAGACAGGCACTACAGCAAAATTTAAACAGAACTGACCAAGAAGCATGCAAATATGCTCTACCTCACTCATAACCAAGAAGTGTAAATTAATCTAAGTATTATTGGTGAGGTATAAATTGGCAGAGACTTTTGAGAGGGCAACTGGGTAGTGTTTATCGATGTTTATACAATCTGATGAAGCAGTTCCAATTCCCACGATCTACCCTGATGAAAGGCCAAGAAAGGAACATATATAATGGTTATTATTACAACAGTTTGTAATCATGAAAGACATGGAATATGTTAAATGTGTGTTAAATAGAGGAAGAGTTAATGAATTGTGGATATTTCTATTATAAAATATTAAATAAGAGTCTAAAAGGGTAATGTAGTGCTATATATTCATAGAAAGCCTACCAAGGTATGTTGGGGGAGGTGGGGGAAGAGAGTACAAAGTCACAGAACAATATGCGTAGTATGATTTCATTTATGCAAAAAAAAAAAAAGAAAGAAAGAACCTGCATGTGTATATATGTAAATGCAAAGCGATAGGAAGGACTCAAGTGCTGACAGTGGTGACCCAAGGGAAAGGGAGGGGGGACAGAGCCACAGGACAGATGTTTGAATGAGAACCTTTTTTTTGCATACTTTGAATTGCTTACACTGAGCATATGCTCACAAACTTCTTTTGCAAGTTAAAAAGATGGCTGGCTGGTGTGAGTCCCTAGGACCACAGCAAGTGCTAGCCCAGAGGAATCTTCGCTAAGGCCCCCTGGGAGTTTGTAAACTGGTTTCTCTAGGGTTCCACAGGAAGACCCAAAGGTGGCAGAAGCAGCACTTATACCCATTGTGCGTAATAACTTGTGCTTCGGGGAGCTCATGTTTGTGTACTGCTCACATCGGAGCTTCTCTGTTTAACTCAAAATCCTCTGAGATCACAAGATACCCTATCAAAAACAATTACCATTTACAACTACTTATGTATATGAAACAGGAGTTTCTCACTGATGTACATCCAAAATAATACGCAGAATGAAATTTGATACTTAGCCTGGATGGCAAATGTTACCCATAACCCTGACTTCAAATGTTTAGATTCATCAGAATAGCTGTATTGTTCTCAGTAACTGACTTATTGTTATCGTAGGCAAATCTGTAAAATATCTCATGCTATGTCTTTATTTAATGTTGAGGTATATATAAAATTTAATTTTTTTAGATTTCAAAAAAAAACACAAAGGTTTGAGAACCACAACTCCAATCTAACCTGCTCATTTTTCAGATGAGGAAACTGAGCAGAGGTAAAGGTGAGTGACTGATCAAGATACCCCAGTTCACTTGGTGGAGCAGCCCAGGCAGCCCTGAGCCAGAGCATGGGCTGTAAGTACACAATAATGACCTTCCTTCACTCCGAGTGCCAAGCTTTTTTCACACATGTGATCTAACCATCCCACAGCAATCCACTAGAACAGGGGTTGTGATTTTCTTAGTAAGATAAATGAGACTCGGCATGTCAAACAACTCTCCCTAAATTATACAGCTAACAGATAGAGTGTGGCTCAGCTCCCAAAAACAGACCTCTGCCCACAACATCACTGGGTCAGATGGCCTCAGGGAGCGGGGCAGATGGGGTGGCTCGTCTCTAACCCAGATTATAAACTTGATGGCAGGTACTATCCTTAACATTGTCATTTTTACAAAGCTGCTAATAGAACATAAGGTCGCCCTGGCCTGTGTGGTTCAGTGGGTTGTGGCATCATCCCATGTTCTGAAAGGTTGCATGTTTGATTCCTGGTCAGGCCACGTACCTAGGTTGTGGTTCGGTCTCCAGTCTGGGCATGTAGGATCCTTCCTGTGTCTCAGCACATAAAACAGGATGAGAGGCAACCAATTGATGTTTCTTTCCCTCAAATCGATGTTTCTCTTCCTTCCTCTCTCTCTAAATGAAAAAATTTCCATGAGTGAGAATAAAAAAAAAATGAACATAGGGTCATATAAGAAAAGATGCTCACTAATGAGCTTCCCAACCCATTAATGTCTATTCATCACCTGCTTTGTGTCTAACCTGTACTGGGGCAATGGACATATTTAAAAGAAAGATACCACCACCATTTTAAAAAGTGCATGACTGGATTCTTTATTGTATAAAATATAAACTGATTTAGTTTTATTTCAATAGAAAAAAAAGTTCATTGGAAGAATATCAGATTGGAGGAATTACAAGGAAGACTAGAGGGTGCAGTTTTGAAAACAGGGAGAAACCAATAGAGGCCAAGCACACAGAATAACATCCAAAACATGCCATGGGAAAAATCAGGCTCCAGACACCTCACACCACCCAAGGGTGACCAGACCACCCTTGACTGTGCCCACCAACAGGCCCACGGTATAGAAGAATACTTCCTATTCTCATCGTTGCCAACAAAAGATACCATTTACTACTATTGGGGGTACTGCTGAAGGACTTCTCAACTGGACTCTGCTCTATTATGACTCTTCAGATTCAGACTCTTAGACACCAGCATCTGATTGGCTCAGTGGAGGTCACAGGCCCCGGCACTAATTGTCAGAAATCTGGGAGAGGAAACATCTACCCTCTGGCATTCATCGTGTGAAGTGGGACATTCCTCCCTTCATGCATTAGTTATCTTTGCCATGTAACAAATCATCCCACACCTTTGCAGCCTAAAACAATAAACATGTGTCATCTCACCCAGTGTCTGAGAGTTGGGCACCTGGAAGCAGCTGGATTGCTCTGCTCAGAGGCTCTCATGAAGTTGCACATAAGGTGTCAGCAAGAGCTACTGCCTGAGAGCTTGACAGAGGCCGAAGGGGGCACTTCCAAGGTGGCTCACTGACATTGCTGCTGGTTATAGCAGGAGGCCTCAGTCCCTCACCCCTTAGACCTCTCCACCAAGCTGCCGGAGTGCGCCCATCACAAGGCAGCTGGCTTCCCCAGAGCAGTGGATCCAAGGGGCAGCAAAGAAGCCACGATGTAGTTTATGACCTAGCCTCATAGTCACTGCAGGCACTTCCAACATTGCTATTGGTCACACAGACCGACTTAATGCGGTGTGGGAGGGGACAGCTCAAGGGCATGAAGACAGACGACAGGAATCATTATTGGCTACATTGGAGGCTGGCTACTACTATATATTTGGATTTCCCCAAAATAAGAAAAGATGTTAAGAGAGAGGGCAGCCCGTAGCAGTTAATGTCCACCGCAAGCACCTCCTAGGCACAAAGGCTGTCCTCCAGTTTGTTGGCACTTTGATAAAGAAAAATAAAGAAAATACTAATAATGTATAAAATAATGTTACCTCAGTTTAATGCACAAGTAACTGTCAAATTATATCTGCTCTTGGCAACATCATTCACTACTTTGAGTGAGGTTATTTAAAAATGGAGGTGGTGTGGCACAAAAGAAATGTTCAGTTTTACTTAGACTTAGCCCTAGAAAAAACCTTTTGCACATACAAAGCTGAGAGTCAATAGAAAAATAAATGTTTCCATTTTGAGTGTGTTCCTGGGTGTTCTTTGTTTCCCTGGCAGCAATAATCCCAGTAATTGGGGTAATCCATGACCTGCTGAGGGGTTCCAAATCCTCAGAATCAAGCTCATTAGAGTTCTGCTTTCATACGGACTTTTCTATATCTGATTGTAAATTAAAGGAAGCAAATATATTGAAAAGCCGGCCAGGACCATGGTATAGAAGCATAAAGCATCCTCTCCTTCCTTTTTCCAAATCACTTATTTCTTTGGCTTGAAAATACTGGGCCCGTCCTCTCTCAGACTTGTCCAGTTAGCTTGACTTGCATCTGTTCTGTACCCTCCCCACCCCCAGCCTTAACTTTCCATCCCAGTATTTTCTTTTGTTCCCTTTATTCAAGTTGAGGTCATCTCTATGTATCCCCAGAGAAGAAAATAAATGAAGAGGGAGGCTTCTTATCCATTTTTGTTTTTCTATTCTAGACAACCAACATCATTTTCATAATTCTGAGCCAGGTGCCTAAGAGAGAATAGGGGAAGTTTTAGAAATCAGAGTCTCGGGTCCCTGGCGAACTAGAATCCACAAGATTCCCAGCCCAGTCTAAGCAAAAATGCAAAACATATCTTTAAGTTTCTAAGCAAACTAATGTGCATGTGACAAAAGCTGTAATCAATAAGTAACTTGATAAAGTGGATAAAAATTGACCCAGGAGAGGAGTGGAACATCCTATTAAGCAAATTCAGCCCAGACCACTTTGCATCAGCCATACTAATCTGCCACACTCAGAGTCCAAGGTCTCTGAGGGAGAAGCTAGATCAATATTTTAAGCCCAAACTCCTTAACTTTGTACTAATAACAAAAAAAAAAAAAAAGGAAAAAGAAGAGGGGAAAATGATTCCATCTACATTTCAAAAACAGAAATAGGATGAGGAAAGCAGGGGAGGGGCAAAAAGCATGTAGGTTATAAGTTATATGCAACACCCAAGGAATAAATCTGTCTTTCCTGAACAAAACAAATGCTGAAACCCACCAGCCCAGCCACAAACAATCCTTCGTGGATACTGAAAGAGGAGAAGGAAATATGCAGGTCACAGTTTTATCTGATTGAAAGTCAGGAACTAAGTGAAGCCTGCAAAACTTTGATTTCTTTTCCCTTAATATTGGGGGAGGAAAGAAAACACCCTGAGGTGCCAGGGCACAGAGGAAAAGGAAGCATTAAGGGTGTCATTTTTTTTTCAAGTTGCATGAATAGCATCCTACAAATATTTTCATTTGTGAGGGAGGTGTGATTCTGTGTAAAAGAGGTCTCATGAATAAGTGCCGAGCAGGCCTCCATTGCGACTTCAGAGGCATTTCTGCCCCCCTAACCTGAGCACCAGCCTCTTCTTACCTATTCAAAATAGCCAATCAAGAAAGCAATTCTCAAAATTACAGTCAGCTGAGACAGCGGGGATATCAAAGAGCTGCGTTTTGTGCGCTTTGATTGGATTCTAACTTACAGGGGCCACCAAATGTCTACTCACATAAGGTCCAAACAAAGAGATGAAACGTCAGAAACAAGGCCGGGAAGATAGCCAGCGTGAATTATTTTATATCCATTTCTTCTCCACCCAGGCCCCCTCACAAAGAAATGACTTAATCAAAACTACCTCCAATCATTCCATTTGCTCAATTTATTGTGAATTTACGAGAGCCTATTATGTGTTATGCAGTATAGGGTATATAGAGGGGGCAAATGCCTAAGACAAGTCCGCCTTAGGTTGCTCCAAATTGTCCAGCATCTGGATGAAGGAAAGGCAGCTGGTAACCTTCTTGTACATGGGGAGCAGGGAAACAGCTGGCAGGTAGGTGCTGCCATTTCACACCTTAGGCGTTTGTAAGTGTGTCTGAATAGAAATGGCAAAGGCTTACAATCACAGAAGTGGGGGGTCCAAGTCCTGGCTATGCCACTGAATTGAGCAAGAAATGTATCTGAGCCTCAGTTTCACCATCTGTAAAATAGGGAGAAAAATACCTACATCATGCAAAAGGTTAAAGAAAGTAACATACATAAAAGCTGTTAGAAAAATGCCTAAAACTAAGTAGGTACTGAGTAAATGTCAGCACCTTGCCCTTTTTTCATGACGCAAATCTTTGGCAGGGCAATGTGAGCTCTGTCCTCCATCCCACTCCCTTGTATCCGGTAGGAAGGCAGCTGGACCCAGCAAGGAAGGTCTGCTCCCAGCCCAGTCTGGCCCTGTAGCTCTCCTGCTCACTGCCGCTGCCATAGGGCTGGGTAGAAAACCATTCCTCTTGGAGTGGGGAGAAATTGAACCCAATCCCGGGAAAGATGACTGAAGTATTTCAGAAACTGAAAAGGTACTGTGAATAGACACTTTTCAAAGCCATCTGAACGAGGCAGCCTGCGGATCCTCCAGAAGGAAGGGTCTCTCGAAGGAGCCCCTCACTCATGCAGATTCACTGAGTACACATAATGAAGAACTGGGCCAGACGCTTGGATAGAGGAAAAAAAGGCAGTAAAAATGTGGTCTTTGCCTATAAGGAGCTTATAAGTAAGTGAGGGAAAGGAGACAAAAATGAATTAAATGTTGCATGTCAATTACAGCATCTGCCATGGCCACTCCCCATCTAAGGGGGTCACCCCCACCTCGCCCCCACCCTGCACACTGTGTACGATGTGATTCCTCCACCCTTCGCTGTGGGAGATGGAACCAAGAGTATTTGAACAAATGAATCAATTTATAGGTTTGCCAGGCCAGATGATGCGGCACAGATATAAGAACAGACTCTGAACCCATCTGATAGTTGCTCCGAAATGTTAACTGATGGAGGCCCTTAGCAGTAGGAGCTAAAGCTGAAAAGCTGTAGCACAGAGAATAGTGCCGAGATGCACCATGTGCAAGCTAAAGTTGGGGGGATGTAAAACGTATGCGTAAGAAGACAGAAAAAGCAATTAGGCAGTGTAGGCTGTATCTGTCAACCTACCTGTCAAGGGCCTGGCAGGAAAAAAGACTGTACACTCGGAGCAATTTGAGAAGGGTTGGATGAAGAGATTATGTTCAAAGGTGGAGGCAGGGTTTAGGGAAATTGACAAAGGATGATGCAGTAGTTCAGGGCTGGCAAAAACCGGGACTCTTACACCCTTAGGCTTGATGTCATCAGACCAGGAGAGGGGAACTGAACGGCAAAGGCTGCCTTGGGCAGAGGTTGCAGCCAACCCACAGCCTCCCAGCAGGAGAAGAGCTTCACCCTCCTCTGCCCCCCATTCTCTGGCACTGCCTTCATTGGCCAAACCAAACCAGAGCCAGAAGGCAACTTATTTAGGTGTAGAGGGTAAGTGTCCTCCTTGCAACACACTTTGCCTCCAAAGATATCAAAACTGGGCATGTGTGGTGTCGCAGCTGGCTCTGAGGAGCTGGACTTGTTTGCTGACTGTGAACTTTCGGTGACTCGGGGAGACGAGGCTCTTGCTGGACCCTTCCTCCAGGCTCCTGCCTCACCGGTGAACAATGAGACTTGTTTAAGCCAGTGGGGCTCAGGCTTACTAAGAGTGTTAGTTTCAATCCTTCATTGGCATCGCCCTCCTGAAGCTCTCTTATTTGGTCTTTTTTGAAACCTGACTTCTCCTCTGAGAACAACTCAATGGGTTTATTCACTGATGTATATTCACTTGCCTGGCAGGTTAATGTGCTCAGTTCCTGTATTTTAGCTCTTACGGTCATTGTTTTTCCTGGTTCAGCCTCCCAGGGCACAAAGTAGGATAGGGGAAATGAAAGGTGGAGCGGGGGTAAACGAAGCTATTCGGAGAGGATGTTGGGGGAGAAAGCAACTAAGGAGCAGGCAAGTAGGGAGAAGAAAGTCCCTGAAATAAGTGATGGTACATAGAGCCAAGTTCGCAAACTCTTTGTCCCCAAAGCCATCTCTGGGGATCTTGGTCCAAACTCTAATCCTGCCCTTCTTGAGTCTCTTTGGCTCTGTCTGGATCCCCAGGCAATTGTTCCCCTAAGTACAAAGATGTCCTTGACACATAGGCCACCTTGACTTCTCCTCTTGAGTTTCCCACCCAGGAGCTCTCTGCCCCACCTGGGGTCCATCGCCCAGGACTCAGTGGGCCACCACTGGAGGGGTTGGATATAGGTCGTACAACAGTTAGGATGTCCCCTCCCCACTGGTTCAAGGAAGTAGGTGGGACGGCCCCCTATCCCTTTACACTCTGGCTGTTCAGTCTCTCAAAAACCTCTACAGCGGGCTGGGCAGGAATTTAGGTAGTTCTTTATTGAAGACTTGAAGCAAATTTGAAAAGGAAATGATAACATAGGACACCCGTTATTAAAAGTGTATCTTTCCCCAGCATAATCCAAAAATAAATAAATAAATAAAAAGCAGTATGGTTTCTTCTCAGTGCCACTTTGGGAGTCAAACTCAAAAAGAAAGGAGCCTTCTTATCCTTTAATGGTTATCCCTGGTTACCATAATAGATCATTCTAGAAAGGGCAGGATTAAGTTTTGTTGTTCTCTTGCAAGGGAGAGGGATATGGAATGTGGAGGGTATAGTCAACCTCCTCTAGTTACACTTACAAGAAGGCCCAGCATGGCCCTGACCAGGTGGCTCAGTTGGTTGAAGCAATATCCTGTACACACAAATGTTGCCAGTTCTATCCCAGGTCAGGGCACATACCTAGGTTGCGAGTTCAATCCCAGCTGGGCCATGTATAAGAGGCAATCAATCTTTTTTTCTCCCCCCTCCCCACCCTCCTTCTCTCTTTGTCTTAAATCAATAAATATATCCTCAGGTGAGGATTAAAAAAAAAAAAAAGACCTAGAAGGCCCAGAATATGTAGGTGGCCCAAAAGCAGTTCGGCCCTTGCAGCCAAAAAGCCAAACTAACCCCAAGCCCCAAGGAGGGAGAGATCACTGGGAGCTAGCAGCGTCCAGCCAAAGACTTGGCTAAATATGTCCTCCTGAATCATCATCAGCACCCAGGCAGCAAGCCTGGGGTCAGTAACACTGTAGAGTTGACTCAGGATTGAGGGATACGAGGAGTTAATTTAAGTAGACACATGCGCTATTTAATCTGCAATTGGAAATTCTACAGCCAAAACATGTGGAAAGCAGCTCTGTGAGCAATATTTTACAGAGTTTTCATCAAAGAAACTCGACTGCCTGCCTCTCTGGGGCTCATTTCCCAGGAGAGAAGAAAGGAAAAACAGGCAGGGATGCCGTGTGTGTGTGTGTGTGTGTGTGTGTGTGTGTGTGTGTGTGTGTTCATGCTCACGTGTGCATGCTTGGGGGAGGAGTGAGAACCACTCCAAACACAGCCCTGAGAGAAGATGAGCCCGAACCATGTTGGAGAGTCAGGAGCATGACAGGGAGGGGTGTTGGCAGTGGGGCGGGCTGGGCAGCCTGCTCCCGGGGGACCTTCTCCAGGATATAGTGGCCCTACACAAGGCCAACTCTACTAAAGATGACCCTGGGGCAGATCTAACATGGGCAAAACAGGGAGTCATCTAGAGGCCTAAAAGGGAGCCCAGCTGCTCCCCTAAATTTTACCTCCCCCACCTGCACAACGTGTTGCAGTACTCCCACATTCCACCAGGAAATCCACCTCTGTCCCCAGTAGCTGCTCCAATACAAATATCCCAAGTCTGTGTTGGAGGCTCTCAAACTTCAGCACAAATCATCTGAAGGGGATGCAAAAGTGGGAGGCGCCTGCCCCACCCTCAGAGTAGATCAGGGTGGGGCCCAAGAATTTCCATTTCTGCAAGTTCCTGGGCAGGCGACACTGCAGGTCAGAAGTGCGCTGAAGTGGCATCTGTCACTTGGCAGGGAGCAGCTACTGAAGGGATAGGACATCAGAGCGGTAAATGATGACAGTGGAAGGCAGGAAGGTAGCCTGGGATGGGGGTGGTGGCGTGCTGCCCCTCAGTGAGCTCAGCCCTACTGGAGAGGACCAGCCTATGCCTGCAAATCCTGGGGGAGCTGGAAGAACATGGCAGGGAACCAGAAGGGAAATGAGGGCCCTCCGCTCCTTCCCCCAGGGGGCACACTGCTCGCCCCTCCCAAGTAGGAGGGCCGTCTCGGGGTGCTGTGGGCAGGTTGGAAGCAGCCCCACGGCCAGGCTCCAGGCCACTGGCTCCTTCATCTTTGCATTTACTGTTCACGCCCAAAGCCCATCCTCCAGACCCAGCCCTGTTTACCCAAACATCGCAATGAGGGGCCTTGCATGTGACTTCAAGACATATGTTTTCCCTTTACATGTTTCTCATTCTGATTCCTCTCTCCCCCTCTATCACCATGCAGTTTCCCAGAAGTAGAATTCCAACAAGCTCCAGCAAAATCCAAAGGGGCCACTCGGTTTAAACAACTGAAAATCTTCCTAGTTGATTCACCCACTTTGAAGCCAAGAGCATGTGTTCTTCAGAATCAGAGACAAAAGGGTAGCCCCTCCCCCCAACCACAGTTCGGCAGAATTGTTCCAGGCCCGTAATTAGGAAGGGCTCTTTGGATTTTAAAAATGGGTTTCTAAATAATACACGTAGTACTTTTTTTTTCTTCCAGAAAGAAGGTTTTCAAAGGTCCAGTTAGCTACTCCGCTGCATATTAAGGAATCTTTTTTATCTATGAAAAGGATTCAATGGGTCAGGCCAGGAGCAAGAATAGAAACTTTAAAGATCAGAAATAATCAGCTGCCCAGTGAAAGCTATTAATCATGGCTGTACAGCTAAAAAAGGAAGCTGGCCTCGCTCTAGGAGCTGATGCTAAAAAGCATAATGCAAAAGATTGTGGCCACATTGAGTAGTGGAACAGCCTGGACCATGGATGGCCACAAATATACCTGCTTCAGCTGATGGCTCTTTGGATTCTATTTTATTTGGGGCAGCTCTTTAAACAGAAAACTAAAGCTATGAGCCCCAGCTCCCCAGCCCCCATTCCCAAATCCCCTATAGAGCCCCCTCTGTGACCAAATGGTCAGCTTGTCCTGCTTAGGCATTTGCAGGGATTTCCCTTGGCGGCCTTTTCCGTCATCCACCAAGTTAGCCTTGCTCATATCAATGAGAGATAAAGCAGCGCCCACGCCCTTGGGCGCACACACACACAGCAGCTACCTTTCCGCATCCTTGCAAAGCTGCAGTCATCCCAAGATGTGTTCAAACAACAAAATCACTGTTCTGTGTATTTTTTTGGAATTTACAGCAACACCTTGTCAGGTTTCCCCAAACCCATAAATACTCTGTCATGAAGGTCCCCTTTTACAGTCCGGTGTGGGGGAGCGCAGCCATCTGCTTTCAGGTTTCGACCATTTTCACTTATCTTCCACTCTGTTTTATGGGGAGGGATTAGGCCTGGATTTCCGCAGAGGACCGGTTTCATTCTAGCGCCTGTCAGTTTTTCCATCTCTGGCCACATGTGTCAGCTGATA
Source organism: Pteronotus mesoamericanus (assembly GCF_021234165.1). Classification (NCBI taxonomy): domain Eukaryota; kingdom Metazoa; phylum Chordata; class Mammalia; order Chiroptera; family Mormoopidae; genus Pteronotus; species Pteronotus mesoamericanus. The sequence continues at coordinate 7,802,815 of NW_026555277.1, forward strand.
AGAGGAGCTCAGATACTCAGCCCGCCTAATGAATGGTCCTTGTCAGGGACCTTTAACCTCCCTGGTGTTGCCCATTATGAAGCGCATCTTTTACTCTCTCTGGGATAAGCTAACAAAAAAATAAAAATAAAAAAATAACCCTGCCCAGGAATGATGTAGACAAACATTGCAATTCAAATAAGCAAAGGCCATAGAACCTCCCAACATAAAAAGACATCCATCTGCGGGTGGTTTGTAGATTTGGAACGGGCAGAAGAGCTTCACACACTGTTGGAGAAATGAAGAGCTTTCAAAGTATACAGCAACTGGGTCCATGAACAAGATGACAAGAGTCCAAATTTTTTACCTGTGTGCTGGGCAGGTGTGCTTGTGGGTCAAGGAAGAGTCCTACAGTAGCTTCCTGAGTGGTTCTCAAAGTGCGGTTGGCAGACCAGCAGCAGCAACATCACCTGAAAATGTATTCGAAATGCAAATTCTCAGCCACACCCCAGAACTAGTGACCAGAAGCTGCATTTACTAAGATGTCCTGGTGACAGGGAGGCATGTCAAAGTTCAAGGAGCACTGGTTTAACGGGCATATGTTGGCCCTGTGTAGCTGAGCTTGTATGGCATGATGGACAGAGGCCTGGCTGGTTTGGAAAGTCCTAGATTATAGTCCTGGCTCTATAATAGCTGGCAATCTGGGTCAGTCACTTCATTTCTTGGGAAAGCTCTGGAAGATGCCTGGTTTCCCAACTGGACTGCACATTGGAATCATCTGGAATACCAGCCCAGGTCCCACCCCTAGAGATTCTGACATAATTAACATAAGATGCAGCCTGAGCATCAGGAATTTTCAAAGTTCTCCAGGTGACTATAATGCACAGCTAAGATGGAAAACCAGTGCCCTCGATGGCCTCAAAGGTCTTACTAGCCTTAAAACCCAATCATTTGGCCAATTCTATGGCTCTAGATAAGTAGTAGAGGTTAAAAAATTAAATTAAAAAATGTTTAAACCTAAAGGTAGGACACTCCAAGGACTTGATTTGTTTTATTATATTGCTGATTTAGGTAGGTTTAAGGATAATAATAATTGAAAACTCCGAATAATTAGGTTCCAGTTAATTGAAGTCTTACTCTAATATGTCTTTTATGGATTTCATATTTCATACAGGCAGTTTAACAGCATGGACTCTATTTCTCAACAGAATCTCCCCACTTAAATTTTATTTAAGCAAGTTGATGATGTGCCTATCTATTTTTGCCTTTGAAGTCAAATTACAAATATACAGTGAGTTCTGTCCTCTAATACTAACTTGTGATCTTTTTTCAAATCCAAATGCTCATTGAAGTTAGAGGAAGATATTTTAAAATAAAGATGAGCTGTTTCCCATCTCCCTTTTGAACCATTGCATTGCATTTCATCCCTTCCTATGCGGATTTCTTGCTGTTTTATTTGGGGATAAAAACACTATGGTTTGGTTTCCTTGACTGACCCATTTAGCTTCCCCAATTTGGATAAGTTAGGCCAGGTGAATCAATTTATATAGTCTCCTCTGAGTTGTCACTCTTAGTGACAAGTAGAAAATTGAAATTTGCAAGCCATTAGCTGTTAAGATAGTACATGAGATTTTAAGATTTGTCTTAAGAAAAAAGAAAAGACAGACTCAACTTGTCAGATTAAGAGTTCTTTTTTAAAAAAAGAAAAGCTCTCTCTATATATACATGGCATATTTTTACGGGGGGGTTTAATAACTTTAATAGAAATGAAGCCATCTCAACCTTGTGGGAAGCTAAATCTCAGTCTGTGGCACCATCAGGAACCGGCAGCCCCTCCCAGTTTCTCTCTCAGGCTCAGGGTGTCTGGGAGATGCTCTCTCTGAACATCTGCTTCCTCCTTCTCTGTCTGAGGACCAGTTTCCTCTGCTTCCCCACACTCGTGACGGAAGATGGTACCCCACCACTTTGACTTTGTAGCACTCAAGTCCAAGCAAATAGCCTCAAATTGACATGACTCTTTTAGTCACAGCTTGCATGCCTAGGGGAGACGATGTGATGGCCCAGCATTGGTCAGGTGTCCACACCTGCTGCAGTCTGTGTCCACTGATGTGTAGACATTGGCACAAACATGACTGCAACCATGCTGGAGAGCAAGAAGTGAAGGTCAGAGAAAGGGGAGCATCTGGAACTTGGCAGATCCTCCAAAGGAAGTTTACCACAGTTACCCACTTACTTGAATATTAGAGTTTTAACAGCAGGTTCTCTGAGACCCACCATTATTCCCCTGAGTTGAGCTTTTGGTGTAGCTATAAGAAACATCACCCCACCTGAGTTCTCCCTAGCCCCACATGCTTCACTGAGTTGTGGTACAGAGGACAGACCATCCTGTATTCTATATTGGCTCAAGTATGACTCACATGACAAAGACTGATAGTTATACCCAACATCTATTTCTTCTTCTCAATTACGCCTTGCACAATAGTTATGCAGATGGCCAGCCAGAATAAAGATGACATTTCTCAAACCCTCTTGCACCTAGCTATGGCCATTTGACTAAGTTCTTGTCAACAGGTTTTGAGTAGAAGTGACAAGTACAACCTTCATGCTCAGAGGAAAGAGGTACTCCCTCTATTCCTCCTCCTTCCCCCATCGTGCTGCTTAGAACATGGGCATGGTAGCCAGACATCTTGGACTGTGGCGATGAGGGAACACTCTAAGGTTGGCAGAGCAGCCCGACAGAAGGCACCTTGGCCCCTAATCATGTCAGAGACCAGAACCACCATATCACTTTGACCTTTCACATGAGAAATTCATTCACTGCAGAAACGATGTCCCAGCTAATACTGATAATCATAAAGTTCCAGAACTGTGGTGTTATAATATAATTTAGAAACGATCCAGCCCAATGCTTCATAGTACAAATGAGGATTTAGAGACCTGGGAGAGAAAAGTGACAGCCTCATCAGACATTTGGGACTTGACCTAGGGCTTCCAAAGTCTCCTCACCCTACTCCCAACCCCAGAACTTCCTCTGTTATACTGCACTAATCTTCTCCACTAAGTAGGTAATGAATATTCAGCGACGTATGATCAAATTTGGTTTTTAAAGAATTTTCCCACATACGAGATAATGTGTAAGTGAAGCAGTTCCTTATGAAAGGAACAAACAGTTCTCGTTCTGGTCTGCCTTTTATTTCCTTATAGCTGACGCTTCAGATCTTCATTGTATCTCCACTTCCTCAAAGCCAGATTTAGCATCAGGTAGGTGCTGTGAGACATGTGGGAAGACGCTGAATCTCCCTGGGCCTCCTCTTCCTCCTTTGAAAAAGGAAACTGGACAAATCCACTTGACTCTGAAATTCTGAAGTTCTATTAAGGTTGCAAGCTCTCCAGTCTGATCCTGACTGCCCCCCCCCAAAAAAGGTGACTTCTTTTGAAACCACTTCCCACCTTCAAAAGACAAAATAAACTTTTTAACATGAAAGCTTTAAGCACCATGCATCCCATGCTCCCCACTGCCCAGGACTCACACAGGCCCTGCTGGGCGAAGGGGAGTAAGGTACCGTGGGTGGAGTGACAGGAGCCACTGACTCACAATCGGCTCTTGTGCTAACCGCTTATTTGCCCCTTTCCTTTAGTCTGCTATTTTTTGGAATAAGATGGAGATCGTTGTGAGTCACTGTGCCCCAAAGTGCATCTCAGGAAGGGGAACCTTCACGAGAAAAAGTGGAAAGGAAAGAGCAATGGTGACACTACTTTCCGTCTTTCCTGCTGTTTGTCCTACTTGGTGTTCACCATAAGAGAACCTGGGTTTGGAACTCCCATTTCCACCCACTTCGAAAGGCCAGATATAGAACCCCATACACACAATCTGACGGCACCACACCTTGGAGAGGGAAAATGAAATACACAGGTGATGAAATCAGACAAAATGTAGAAAGGGCCCCCAAAAGTTGTTTGCTTCTCCTCACAGATAGAAGAACAAAGAATACAGAGGGAAAATCAAACCAGAACTCCACGGCATACATATAATTATCTACTTGCTGCCTTCAAAAATAATTTAGTATTAAGACTTAATATATGACACTTTTTTGCTGCTCACTCTTTAGTTCTTCAGTGTATTGTCATTCTCTACAAAGCAATACGTAGCCTCCACAACCCCTTTGCAGGGGGCTGGATGCTAAAGCAGCAACGGGCAAGGGACAGAGAATGATCACACCTCCACAGGGAAAATGTATGAAGCCCTCACAAGGGTGCCTAATCCCTAAATCAGAATTGGGGAGATAAGATAAGCAGTTTGGTGACACTTGGAGCAATGTTCTGTACCTGGCTCTGGTGCAGACACAACACTTGGACTAAGCCCTGTTATATCACCACTACTGTAGCAGCTCAGGGACTCGGTGATCATCTGTGCACTTCCGGTCCCGGAATTGTACAGGGACTGCATACCTTCCCAATTGCTGCATCTTTCCCAGTTCACCTCCCAGGCACTAGGGAAACATTCACTGTAGATACAAAGGAAGAAACTAAGTGCCAAGATGCTACACAAAACCCAAACCCAAGACTCTCCCTGAGATCACAAGATGCCAAACTCTGCCAAGGAGAAAACAGAGGGCGCACATCTCCCAGTTAAGGAGGAGGGTTTCTGAGGCAGGCTGATGCAACCTCTCTCTCTCTCTGGAGGACGACCCTCTTCTCCTTCTAATTGAGAGGCTAACTGGTTGTGCTCCAAGTGGCTGACGTTAGGAGGGAATCAGAGGTACAGCCTAGGTACTTAACACACATTATCTGATGTAATCCTCACAACCACTAAAGAACTACACATGATTGCGGTCCCCATTTTACAGATTTAGAGAGATGCAGTGACTTGTCCAAGATTATCTGATCAGCCAGTGGTGAAGCCAGGATTCCATCCCAGACCTGCCAAAGCACAGATCATCCACAGAGTAGCTGTTTGAGCCCAGGTTCAAGTATATATCACAGAGAAAGTACCCTAAGACAGGGACCCCCACTTCTTTCCTCCCCGTCCATTGGTGCTGCTCGCATTACTGCCTGAGCTCTGCCTCCTGTCTCCCCCTGCCCCACCCTGGTCCATGGAAAAATTGTCTTCCACAAAACTGGTCCCTGGTGCCAAAAACGTTGGGGAACGCTGCCCTCAAAGGCTCTGGACAACTGGAACAGTCTATTACCTTCCAACTGGAAGATGTTTTTCTTCCAACACTTTTGCTACTCCATGGTTCACATTTTGAGAAATTCATCATCAGGCTAATGAATTTTTTTAGGTTTCCCTTTTTGGAATGCTCTCCATTAACATCAGTTCCAGTTCTAGGAACTCTTGGCTGTTTCTATCGTTGGCTTTCTCTATACATTTCTAAAAAGCTTTAAAAAAATGAATTTATGGCATTGTTTTTTTCTCTTTTACATAGAATCTCTCTATGTAAAACTGTCTTTAAAAAAATACTATCCTCATAGATCAGTCTTTCCTATAAATAAATAAATAAATAAATAAATAAATAAATAAATAAAATGCAAGACCTCCTTTGCAAAGGGCAGCTCAAGTTTCAAAACGATGCCAGGAAGAGTTTTATGTTTGCACACTGGATCAATTAGACTTCGGTTTAATGAGGCGGCCCAATCCCGCCTTCGCACCAGCAGGCGGGAGTCTCCGGCAGCCAGCACGGCTCCCACCCTCACAGCTTCTGCTCCAACCCTGGGCTCCCGTTCCACCAGTTGGTACCAATTGCAAATAAGTGAATTACAATCTTTCCCACATCAGAACTGTCTTAAAAAAAAATATTACCCTTTATCCACTTGAGACAGCTACTTCACATTTCAAAGCTAATAGGTTAAGGAATGCTAAGGAGGCAAAACAATCACTAGGCAGTTGTTAATTAGACCTGAATCAAATTACTAATTAAGAAAAGACCCAGGCAAACTAAACTTTCTTCAGCCAAATTACGAACTCTATGTGAGGTACAAGTTGACTTCATGGCATTTAGCCTTTCAAGTGCGATTCATAATACAGTTCCAGGAAAGTGCTTAGTGAGGACAAGCAGCTCCCAGGATGCAGTTGGCTGCAGCCAAATTCTAACATCCCCAACAGAAGCAACATTTTTAAACTGCATGGATAATATTAAAGTAGCCTCCACTTTCATAAATTCAACCTTGCCGAATTTGTGAACACTGAATTCTGAAAATCATGTCATAAATAAAAATTTTACAAGCTGCCGCCTCTTCTTTAAACTCAGCCATGGACCATAAAAAAATTATGAAGTTACATTTCTCCAAAATGTGCAGAGTCTCTGAAGACCAAAAGAGCCTTAGCAGATGAAAGAGGAAGGTATGCGGTCCCTGGGGGCCTGGGCAGCCTTTTCCAGAAGCCCAGAGATACCTCCATGTCTTATAACTCTGCAGCTTCACCCTTAGAATGAAACGTAAAAGCTGACAGATACCAAGCGATACTCAGACTGGAAGAGAACAAGGCTGTAATAACCGTTACCACGCGCCCCGGTGCTCAGCGCAACCCCAGGGCCATCAACCCTTTCCCAGCTGTCCTGGAGTCAGCAGGAACTTGGTGGCTCAGGGGAGGGGCCGGGGCTGCCCAGTGTGACTGGAGGCTCAGTAAAGAAGCTGCAAACGAGATTGCACTCGTTCATTCTTTTAACACTGATTTACCAAGTTCTGATCTGTGCCAGGCAATATTGCATGTGGCATAAGGACTTCTGAGTAGCATGAAGATCCCAACAGGCTCTTGGCGCCAGCCCTTGGCAAATGTGTGGCCAGAACAGAGCAGGTGGGAGCAGCTGAATTCCCCTTCGCCCCCTGGGGCAGCTGCTTCCAGCCGCTCCCTCCCTCTCTTCAATGACTCAAACTCACCTTCTCTCTGCCTCCATCAAATCTGCTTTAAAGAGAGTACCTGATGTCAATCACTTACACCTCCGTATAAACGGTCCGACTGTTGTTCATAAAAACGGCTTCCATTCTGGTAGGGTTTACTCTGCATCAGGCCCACCCACGCTGGAAACGCTCCACACACTGGCTCACGTCGCCCCTGCCCTGCTCTGTATTAGACACAGCTTAGGGTAGCAGGGGCTGCTGGCAGCCTTGTATTTCAGAATACCCTGGGGGAGGGCGGGGAAGCCTGCGTGAGCTGGATAAAAGCTCCGCTGGGCCGCTTCCACGGGCTTCCTGCCTCATTGAGGGCCAAAGCCCAAGAGCTCCCAGGGGGCCCGCAAGGCCCTGCCTCAGTTGTCCTATCACTGGCCTCCCCTACCACTTCTCCCTGCCTTGCTCTGCGAGTTTCTAGAACACACCACACATGTCTGCCTCGAGGTCATCTTTGCACTGGCTGTTCTCTCTGCATATGTCCTTCCAGAGACCAGCGGGGCCACTTTCTCATCTCCTCTAAGCCGTTACCCAAATGTCACCATCTCAGTGAGACTTTCCCCGGCTCAATTTAAAATTGAGAAGCCCCAGCACCCTCCCCCCCACACACTCCCTTCCCTACTTACTTTCCTCCTTAGTAATCATCACCAGCTAAAACATGTGATTTACTTATTTATTTTGTTTATCTTCTCTGCTTCACCCCCAAGCTGTAAGCTCCCAAGACCAGGGGGGGTGTGTCCACTTTATTCATTGCTCTAAGTCCAGCGCTTAGAAAACGGGCACTCAATAAACATGTACTGAATGAGTAAGCACACGAAGAACTTACTTAAAACATAATTCCCTTCATTATTCCGTGGCCTCTTAGGGCATTTCTGATGGGATATAATACAGACAGGCTTTTGCAAGGATGTAAGACTGGACTGGACTACTAATTCCTTCTTTTCTACCGACCTTGTCGCTGCCCTATTTGTCCTTCTGTGACTAGAAAAGATCTGTGTGAAGGAGACAAAGTGGCTATGGAGTGCTGAAAAATTACTATGGCCTCCTTTCAAGAGCCACCCCCAATATCATGTGATTTAAGAGACAAAAGAGATTTTTGTCCCCAGAACAGGCTCTTTCTTGGCACTCCTTTGCCCTTTGTAATGGGGTGGAGTGGGTTCCCTGAAACATTGGGGGCTCACACAATGTTGTCTACTTTCCCTTCTGTATTGTAAGGTGACAGCATTTCAGGGTATGAATCCTAGAAGAAAGAGTTTTCTTGCCTGGTATCCACCTGTGAGTCCCAGAGAAGTATTCTGGTTGGCCCAGTCTGGTCATCCCCGTGCCAGACCCTGTGGTTGGGAAGGCCGGGACTTTGTGTCCACCGCTACAGCCACAAGCTGAGGCGGTGTCCCTAGGACCCCTTAACAGAGGGAAGCAACAGTTCTCCTTCGGGAGTTTGGCCATTAAAAAAGGAGAGAGGATGGTGAGGAGATAAAATCGAAGGAAACCAGTATATTCACTCCACAATATGCCTCCTTAACATAAATTTTATTTTGAGCCAAAGGCACTGAAAAAAAAAAAAGCAGCTCGTACAAGAAGGGATTCTCTGACCCACCTTTTATTCCTGAAAGGAGGTGATAAACCCTCATATGGAAGATGTCCTCCTTACACCAGAAGGAACATACCATTCCTATCACCAGGGATAGAAAGTTGAGACTGAGAAGATTCTGTACAAACAGGCCTTGACCAAATAATTCCTATCTTCCATTAGCCTTTAGTTACCTTTCCTTTAGTTACTTTTCCAGAGTCACTTCTCGGGTCCACCGAGTATAAAAGCATTTAGGTTTTGCCACTTCTTCGGGTCTTCATTTCCTTACGAGAGCTTCCGTGTCACCTAAAACTGACATTAAATAAATGTGTATGCTTTTCTCCTGTTACCCTGTCCCATGCCAACTCAAGTCTGAGGTCCAGCCAAAAACCCTAAGAGGTAAAATTGTGCCTCGCCTACAAAAAGCACAGACATTTGGGACTGAGGTGCCCTGACCAACCTGATGGCTGTGACATGGGGTCTTTCACGGGAGAGATGAACAGTCTCCACAGCCCTGAAGACAACCTAAGGCCCTCACTCTCCCCCTCCCTCCCCTTCCCAGAGATGCTGCGTGACGACCCGGCTTACAAGTCATCTGAGGACTCAATGACACTACAATGACACTTATATGACTTTGTTGTTCCAGATTTAATTACCTCACTTGATTCCTCCAACTAGGTTTGCAATGTGGAAACAGTTCAAAAAAACTCAAAAAGATTAACTTCAAGGTCGCAGGACTAGCAAATGGCAAAGCAGAGCTCACATTCTGGCCTCCTGACCGCAACTCTGTGTTCCTTGTACTAAATTGCTCTTTGCTCTTCTCACAGAAACCTCAAAATAATGTGTACTTTATGAAGTAAAAGATCTGAAAATATCACATCAATTTTAACATATATCAATGACATAGGCATATGGTAAAGATGAAGTTTCTTGCTATTTCAGAATTTGTCAAGTCAAGGCTTGGATCCTCAAATCAAGAAAATATTTTCACATTTAAGACAGGAAAAGCATTTGAACACTTACTGAGACAGACGTTTAACTGATAGCAGTCAATGTACAGAGCTGGGCCTCCAACGCCATCCCTGCTTTTGTTCATTCTGCACATTGGTACGCCATTCCTGAAGATCTCTTACACGTCTATTTACAAGTAGCCATGAATTCAAATCAGATAGTAATCCTGTGATCCAGCTGGTGCTTCTCTAGCTCACAAAAATCTCCACAAACCCCCCAGAGCGCTAAATTACTACCTCAGTCCTCTTCGCTTAACCTCAAACTGGGTCACCCTCTAATCAAGAAAAATTAATGACTAGCAACATATTTTTCTTTTCCTCTTAATTAGAGTAATTCTACCCTGGCAGTAACTCTCAGACTGAAACTATGCTAATGACAAAGTTTTAATTCAGAGAAAAAGGATAAGTGATCAAAAGTAACTAGCTCATAGTATTCCTGGTAAACTGCTAGTCAAGAGATCAGATCAGTGGCCGATTCACCATGAAGCTAATGAGACATCAGCATCAAAGTTCCTTGCTTTGCCGAGCTCCTTCCAAGGCCCCAAGTACTAAGTTCACGTGGTCATACATTTTAGCAAATTTTTCAGAGGACATTTTAACCACATTGGTTAAGGTTAATCTCTCTTTCCATACTAACTTTTCATCTGCTATACTTCCCCCCTCAGATGGGATGGCACTGTAGAATCTGGATAGGGAACAGTGTGGGATTCAGTTAGCCTGTGTTGGGAGGGTTGTATGTATGTAGATGGCAGTCATTTCCATGTAGAGGTAAGTTAGTGCTGGCTGTCCTGGTGTGTGAAAGGGCTTTCATGAATACACCTACCACCTACGGGGTCCACTCACCCATGGCACAGAGGGGAAGGGCCAGAGGTCACACTGCAGGAGGTTGCCCGTATTGGACAAAGTACTTTAACCTCTGGGAAGCTTAATATCTCATCTTTAAAATAGGGATAATGACATTGTCTGTCTTGAAGATTGACATGACTTATTAAAATAGACTATTGTTGCCCTGGCTGGTGTGGCTCAGTGAATTGCATGCAGGCCTGTGAACTGGAAGGCTGCAGGTTCAATTCCTGGTCCGAGTGCATGCCTGGGTTGCAGGCCAGGTCCCCAGTTGGGGGTGTGTGAGAGGCAACAGATCAATGCTTCTCTCACACTTTTCTCTCCCTCTCTTTCTCCCTCCTTCCCCTCTTTCTAAAAATAAATAAATCTTTTTAAAAATAAAATAAAATTGGTTATTTTTATTATTACTAACATTACTCTATACCAAGCATGGTAGTACTGGCTTAACATACATTATCTCAATTAACTCCAGGTTTAGAGAATTCTGGTAATTTATCAAAGGTCATGTCATGCAGCTGCTAAATTGAGGATCCAAGAGATGAATATGAGCAGTCTTGTAACTCAACCTAGAAGCTCAATATTATCATGAGTGGCTAACACTTTAATGAAACCAGACCAAGCCAAGGCCAGGCACTCACTGGAGACCGAGAGCAAACAAGGACAGACAGAAGGTCTAGACTGTAGTCCAAGGAGCAGGATAGGTCTCATAAGCTGCAAAGACACACTGTCAAAAACAACTGCCATGTGTGAAGCATCTTGCTAAGCATGTTACATATATTTAATGGGATCCTTTTACATTTACTAAATCAGTAAGAGAAGCTGTAAAATAAAATAATATTCAATGCTGGCCATATTTTGCCAGTCTGCTACACTCATTTATTCATGTCAGGTATATAAATTGCTACACTCCTGGAAAGCAATTTGACAATATATCAGGACTCATGAAGATATTCATAGCCTTTGATACATTAATCCCACTGCTAGAAATGTATTCTAAAGAAATCTTTGAAAAGGAACAAATGATCCACACAGACAAAGATACTCACTACAATGTTATTTGTGATACTGAAACTCTGGAAGCCTGTGAAATGATCAAAAGGGGGAACTGATAGGTAAATGATGGCCTTTCACCCTGTTGGAATAATGTGGCCTCATTACAATGATTCACATGGTCCATGTAAGAACAAGCACATCACATGCAAAAAAGGACTCGATGGCAATTACATTATTTTTGCAACTATGAATCTGTAGGAATAATGGCAACCAAACAATTGTCTCAGAGTATTGTGAGAGACCTCCTTCTGCTTCTGCCCCAGGGTGTTCGTATCGTGATGATCAATGGAAGCTGGGGGAAACAGAATGCACAACTGAGAACAGCAGTCAGAGGGATAAAGAACAAAGAACTACAGACAATTCCAAGAAAGAGCTCAGCCTTGGCCTACCAAGCCCACCAGGACTCTGGACTCTCCACTCTCCCAGTTGGCAGCACTCTGGACAGAGCAGCAGCCCAGATTGCTGAGTCAGTTTCCTCAATTGCTCCGTTGCACTTGCATGCACTATCACCTGTTTTGGCCAACCTCATGGGCTTATTGGGACAGGCCATCCGATAATGCTGTTTCACTTAAGAACATTTTTCTGGCATCAAACCAAAGACATTTTGCAGTCAGTGGTACAGCTCAGTCCTTCCATTCCAGATTTGGGGGTAGAACAGGTTTAACAGCTAGTGCCCCAAGTCTCCAGCTCAGAGGGTTCAGACTCAGGGTCCTGGCCACTTCCCATACTGTTGCAAATCACAAGCCCTAGTTAAGAACTAATTGCAGGAGATGTCTTCCCTGCTCTTGCTCTCTCCAGCGCACCTTTCCTGGCATGCTGGCCACCCACCTTCTTCAGGACTAAGAGAAGGACAAATTCCTTAATTCTCCCTTTTGAGCCACCATTGAAAAGAAAAAAATCTCATTCTCCTCACCAGCTACCCTTGCCTTGTACCACGGTGGGTGCAGGAACCCCTTGGAGCCAGTTCTGAAGCCACCCAAATCCCCATCCCTGTAAGCTGACCTTCTTCCCCCCTAAAAAAGCCTCATCCCTTTTCAGTCTTGCCCCCTCCAGAGTTCCCAGAGCTAGTGATGGAGTGAAGTCTTTGAGCAGAACGGCCTTCCCTAGGTGCTGCCTAACAGACTCCAGTCATCCCAAACATCACCCGGGAACAGCGTTTCTCAATGTTGGCACTTTCAACATTTGGGGACAGAGAATTCTTACTTGTAAGATGGTGTTCTAGACTTCTGGTCAAGATGGAGGTATAGGTAAACATGCCTTGCTTCACACAACTACAGCAAAAATTACTACTGCACAACAAAACAAATGTCACCCAGAAACAGAAAATCAAGCCATATGGAAATCTGACAACCAAGGATTTAAAGAAGCCACAGTCATCCAGACGGGTAGAAGGGACAGAGATGTGGAGATGCAGAGAGGCGTGGAGAAGTGGAGAGGTGCAGAGATGCAGAACGGGGTGTTCCACAGCCATGCGTGGTGGATAAAAATTGGGAGGGATACCTCGGGAACGAGGGATCCCAGCCCCAGACCAGACCACCCAGCCCAGGGTTCCAGCTCCAGGAAGATAAGCCCCCATAATTTGGCTGTAAAAACCAGTGGGGGTCGGGGTGGCAGAAGAAACTGCAGGATTCACAGGAGTCTCCTATCAGAGGGCTGACAATGGACTTAGGACTTACGCAGACTTACTCCCTCCGGGCTCCAGCACCAGGGCAACAGCTGGAAGAGCACCAGAGGCATTTAGGAAGAAATTGAAGTTTCTGGCATCAGGGCGAGAGCTGGGAGACAGCTCCCACCCTGGCAAAACTCCAGAGGCCAGGCAGCGGCTTTGCCCCTCCCCACGCCCTCCCCTCACAGAGCCACAGAGCAATGACCCAGGTTGCCTCGCCCTGGTGATGACCTGAGGTTCCACCCCACACAACTTACAGGTGCACTTTTCTACACTAGGCCACACTACTAAGACAGGGAGTCGAAGCAGCTCTGCCTAATACACAGAGACAAACACGGGGAGGCTGCCAATATGAGGGGACAAAGAAATATGGCCCAAATGATAGAACAGAACAAAACTCCGGAAAAAGAACTGAACATAATGGAGATAAGCAACCTATCAGATGGAGAGTTCAAAACACTGGTAATCAGGATGCTCCGGGAACTCACTGGGTACTCCAACAGCATAACAAAGACCCAGGCAGAAATGAAGAGCAGAGGGGATGAAGCTGAGGGTGTCCTGGGCATTGTGGGGTGTTTAGCAGCATCCCTGGCCTCTGCCCACTACGTGCCAGCAGCACCCCCTGACCCAATTTTCACAATCAAAAATGTCTCCAGACATTGCAAAATGTCCCCTATGGGACAAAGATCCTCCCTGCCTCCTCCACCCCAACGCAGAAGGATTTTCTCTTCCATCCATACATACCTGTAGTATACATATACTATACATAATATATCTATAACACATATATATTGCTATTCTGTCCTTGTCATTTCATCCTATGATTGATTCTCTACCTGTCTCTCTCTGAGGGCAGACCTTCGTTTCCCCAAGGTAAAGTCTATATCTGAATGGCATTACATCCCCAGCACCTAGCACAGGATGTGGTGCTCAGCAAGTCCTTCGGTGACAAATAGAGATGACCCCCACCTAGAGTTGTAACACTTTGTTCTCTCCCAAACTGGGGTGGACAGGAGAATGGGATGATGTGTACATTTACTGAGCAGGGGGAAAAACTAGACTTTATTCTTTTTGCTGACAGAGACGTTTGAGAAAGTTTGGAGTTGTGTTGGGGATTACTTTCAGTAAGTTTTTAGGTTGAATCTTGCTAAACTGCACCCATGGGGACTAAACTGACTAATTCCAAAAGACACGACAAGAAAGAATATTCTCAAAGCCTCAAGGCACTGATTTACAATTGGTGAAACTCTCCCCGAATCTCATCTGAGATTACTTACAATAAGATGTCCTGTGAGTCCCCTGTGGATAGACTAGCAGTAAAAATGTGCCTTAGGTAATCCCTCAAACATGAGGGATTTGGGTGAGCCATTGGGAAGAAGCCACTGTAATCAGGGACATAGGACACTAGAGTTCAGAGGCAGATCCCTAAAAGCTGGATTCTGAGTTGCCTCAAATGCTCTTGACAAGAAAAGGGGGGGGAAATGAGAAAAGTGGATTTACTTTCTGTTAGATAAGCAATACCTTTCCCTCTAGCAAATTCTATGTAAATAACCTTGATGTAGAACACCTCTGAAATTGACCTTTTGAAAGATGAATGGAGCCTTTGAGGAATTTTCTTAAGATTTTTAAATGAGCTTGGAGAGTTTGTAGAAAGTATCTCTGCCCCACCCTCGCTGGATGAAAGAGCGTGCCTGGACCACATTTCTCTTTAACAGGAGTGCATGGTTTCTGTGGGACCAGAGCCATCAGTGGCCTAAACAGCCCTGCTGTCCCCAGTGTCCTTCCCACACTTGGTGGCCTACACACCCTCCACCAAGCTCTAAGGCAGCTGAATAGCCCAGGCCCAGGCCCAGCCCCATCCCACTCTGACCTGGCAAAATAGTGCCCTGCACAGACCTTTTGGCCCCAAAGCTTCCTGGCTTCCTTCTCTGGTACAGTCGAAAGCCTTCAAGTCAGGAATGGGAATAAGCAGGGGTTGGGGCCTGGGCTACATCCAAGAACTCCCAGGAGCCCCCTTATGTTAAACCTGCCTGTAAAGGTAAGAACACATATTGACAGCAAGGGCCCTTGGTTCCCAAATAAATACTTCCCCCAGTTCACTGAATTTGGAAATCCCCCATGAGAGCTAAGGCACACACAATCAGCACACCAGGGAGGTGTAATAAATCGCCCTCAAAACATTCACTGTAAAGTACAAACCACTCCTCACTGCGATCAGCTTCCCCTTCCCCCCACCCCTTCACCTCCCTTTCTCAGTGAGGGTTCCTTCTTATGCTTCAGGCTGGAGGTTAAATACCACCCCTCAGAGAGGTCTTTCCTATCCATTCTGTCTTAAGTGTCTCCCTTGAATGTCCTTCATGATCCCCCTCTGTGCTGAAGTCACGGCTCTGGTGTGAGTATTTATCTCTCTGATCAAGTTCATTCATTCATTCATTCATTCATTCATTCATTCATTCAGCAATGAAGATTCTTTTCCAGAGAAGGTATTGACCAGCAGCGAGAAGGCTACAGGACAGTGTGGTATGCCAAAACCAGGTGAGCTGGGCTGAATTCTCCTGGTTTTCCTGTCGCAACAGGTAAGTGACTGAGCATGTGCTTCCTATTTATAATACAGCCGGTAGCTAATGCAAGAATATGGCTCTCTCAGCACAATATGACCTTGTACCTGGAGCCATAATCATAAATCCCAAGGTAACGTGATTTGCTAAAGGCAGTTGTTGCAACCAAATGATACGGCTAGAATTTCAGGGGAAATTCCAGGAAACTGTAGAATATGGGAGAGAGCCCAGGAACCTGAGAAAGTCCAGCTTCAGGGATTCTACCAACTTGTAGGATCTCCACCTGGACAGGCTAGTAACTAGCATCGTCTGAGTGCCTCTCTCAGGCTAAAGCCCAGTCTGATAGCAGCCCATATCTTTTGCTGAGGTCTCTATCCTCTAAGCTCAAGGATATAAAGTATGATCTTTCCCAGACATAACTAAGTGTCCATTCTTAAAGCCAGACCTCTGTTACGCTAATCCAGAGAGAAGGAAAGATGGAAAGAAAACGGACAAGATTAAAGAGGGAAAGGTACCAATAAGGTCTTGACAAGGTTAGAAGACAAACTTCACCGAGTTTGCCTGTGGCCTAGGACAAGACCTGTTCCCACTGCTGCCTGGGAGCTAAGGAACAAGGACAGAAAAAGATGGAACTCTGCGTCGCCATCCCCGCTTCACTGCTTCATGCTCGCGTGTATTGCTTTCATCCCTCCGCTGGATTAACATTCAGGAAGGCTGGTCTTCCTGAAACATGTGTAAAACCACGGTGTAACCTGGAAATGGAAGAACAGAGCTCAGCAAATCAATGGGAGGCAAACCCTAAGTCACAACTCATGTACCTAAGTCCAAATACTGGACCTGCAGCAACACTTCCACCTCAGAGGGCATTAGATCAGCTCAACATGAACAGACTTTCTAATTTAGCAGCTGCTCAGAACACAATAATAACCATGCCTCCAAAGTGAGGACTCTTTGCAATAAATCTAAAGCCCATTAGATTTGGGACCATTGAATATGAAGGTCGACGGTTTCCATTAATGTCCTGAAGTACTCTCGTTCACACAGAACGGAGTGTAAATTCTGTTTGGGTGATCATCTCTTTGAATCCCTAAACCCCACTTTTAGTTTTCAGTCTCAGACAAGTGAAAGAAGAAAACTCAATTCCTCAGTCTCAAATCCCAAACACCTTGGCAATTTTGGTCTGAGGGCTTCAGACAGATTCTAATGTGTCTTCCTCCAAATCTCCAGGTTCTGCAGAAGGTTTCTGGGCAACAAACTAAACCTGGCACAAGCTCCCTGGAGCACAACTCAGTGGGGTTTCGCCCAAGAAATGACAAAAACAGTAACGTCAGATTCTATTAAGGAACATAGGGATCTTTTTCTTTCTTTACACTTTTTTCTTTAATGGGGCATTGGTATGCAACATTCCTGAGTGGATCTAACCAAGTGCAAATATCCAAAAGGCATCTTAAATCTAGTAAGATAAAACTAGATTTTCTTGCAAGAAAATAACAGTAGCCTCTAAGTTTAACATATTAAAATCTGAGCCTTTCCAACCTCAAACATGTGTGAAATGTCAACAAAAATATAAACATGAAAACATCTAGGCAAAAACATAAAAACCAATGAGGCAACTCAAAGAGGTTTTGTTAAAAATTAGTATTATCTCCAGCCACACCTCCAACACAATAAAATAACATTTATTTCTACTTGAGACTTTGACCCTAAGCTCCATATGTGAAAGGAACTATTCTCCTAAACTAATTAGTTCTAAGTAACCTCCAATCAAAGCAGCACACGGCTTATTCTCTCTATATCCCTAAAATCTTCAACCAAGGCTCAGATTTTAACTTACTGATGCAAGGGTACACCATCTTATACTCCTGTTCTGCGTAATAAATAACCCCAAAAGTTATGGTTTAAAACAGCCATTTTCTTTTTGTTTATGATTTTGCGGCTCCTGGATCGGGGAGGACATCAGCTGGGTGGTTCTTACTTGGGACCTTTCATGCAGTTGGAAAGCGAGGTAGGGCTGCTATCATCTGAAGGCCTTACCTGACCTCAGAAGTTATGCTGGATCATTTCCACTGCGTTCTATTAGTTGCAAGTGGGTCGCTGAGGTCGCTAAGAGTCAAGGGGAAAGGACTTTGCCCTACATCTCACTATAAGGAGCATCAAAGAGTTTGTGGCAAATTTTTAAACCTGGCACCATGCCACCAGGAGTCATTGTCCCAACGTCAACGACAGAGCTGGACGAGGCCACGCCTCCCTCAGACAGTGTCATCCCTCATCACCGATACTAACATCTATCAACCTTCTGGCTGTGCCCGGGGGAATCCAGGCCACAGTTTCTTTCCTCTGCGATTCAGCCACAGGTATCCCTCTTCCCTGCTCCGGCCACAGCTCAGGAAAGAGTGGGCCAGCTAGAGCCATGCTGTATGGTTGTGGAGGTTGTACGCCAGCCAAGGTGTGCACACTTGCAGAGTCACGCAGCTTGCTCAGGGCTCTGTCTCCCCAGAGAGGCTGTTCTGCCAAATTTGCACCAAAGTAGGGAATAGGCTAGCGGCCCTGGGCACTCAGCTCTGTCTCAGAGATTTCCAGGTCCCACTGCCACATACTCTAGCTTCTCACCTTCCTGTCAAACTCACTGTGAACTATGAAAGGGTAGAGAGTGTGTACTGCTCAGCAGTGGACAGAGATGCCATAGAATGTATTATACAAGGTGCTGTCGGAGAGCAGGCGGCTGCGTGCCTCTGCCTCGGGGATCAGGAAGGGCTTCCTACAAAGATAGCCTGCCAGTGTGCAGTGAGGACAACTACAACCCCGGTCGGGGGGCAGCCGGGAGACATGCCCCGCAAAGTGAATGAAAGTATAAAAACATAAAAGGGAATGTATAATCAAGTCATGGTCTAGAGACACCTTTTGAAGAAGCAGAGATTAGCACAGGGAAGACGGGGAAACTGGGCAAGAAAAAGGGAGGACAAGGGGTGTCTCCTGAGGGATACCCTCTCCAGAGGGGGCACAGCACCTGCCGGTGTCCATTCAGGTCCCCTCAGGTACCCCTTAGGTTCCCCTAGATGTCCCCCATCTTCCATGCGTCTTGCTTGGCCCCATTGCAGAGGGATGTCCTTGGGTGACCCGAGGCACTTTGGCCACACACTTGGAGCTCTGAAAGAACCCAGGATTTTACAGGGGGAGCCAAGGCCCACCCCCAAAAGACACATGAGAGCTCAGCACTCTTGCCTAAGGCAGTGCAAAAAATCTCTGCTCCAGATCATTCGGCAGTTAGGCTGGAGGCTACATCATCACCTGACATTTCGCCTTTGCTTAGGTCCCCTCCCTCCCCATCCCGCTGCCCTGACCTGTTTTCCTGCGAGAACATCCTTAGCAGTCACTTCCCATAAATCCTTTTCTCAGGATGAGCACACCAACCCGGTACAAGAGTAAACTGCCAGTGATCATTCCTGGTTTGATTTTAAACTATGCCTAAGTAACCTCAAACCAAAGCAGCCTAAGGTTGACCCTCACTATTCCTCCTACCTCCACCCCAACCCCATTCCCCGAAAAAGCAATACTCAGATTTAATTTGCTGCAGCAAGAACACCCAGAAGCATCAACGCAATCCCATTATGGTAAAACCTGGCCCTAACACTGACACTAGGCCCTAGTAGGGATTTTTTCCTAGTTTTCTTTTACCTTTCAAGAGGTAATAGCAGGCCTCCTCACAGCACCCAGGAGACCACCAGAACAAGCATCGGACTGGGCCGAGAGGCTTATGCAAGTGCAGAAAGCCAGCAAATTAATTCCAACTAACCACCACGGGGAGCCAGAGCCTTTGTGCACAGACCCAGACTTTGCAGGCAGTATTTGAAGCGAGGGGTGCCCAGATTTCACCCAATCAGACCCTGTCAGCTTGGAATTCCTTCATACTTCCTCTCACCTTTCCCTTACCTTAGATGTCTTAGTTCCAAGATTATCTAAATCAAGACTCTCAAATTTTAGAATTAAGAAGTATGTATTGTTTCTCCTTACCATTGTCCTTTCAATTTGCCCTAAGTCTTTATTCCAGGAGACTGATCAGAGCCTTGTTTCTGGTCTCCTCATTCAGCGGGCCCGACAAATGAATGTTTTTCTCTGCAAAAACTGGTTGCCTCAGACTTTGGCTTCTCTGTGGGGGACAGGCGATGGACCCACCAACTCTCACTTCAGGGACACTGACACATTGGAAGAACTAGAATGGCTTTTCATGACAAGCATCTTCACTATGAAGCCCCAGAGAACCTCAGCAGCCACCGAGGAGAGAGACACCTTCACCAGGAGTAATATTAAAAATACTTAACAGCACAGCATGGATGCCAATCAATTAGAATGGACGGCAGCTGTAAACAACTGGTATCCCATGGTTCTCGAATTCTGGGGCATAAAGATGGCCACCTATAACCTGTAGTTTACTAGAGCTTGAAGATGACATCTTCGATGTCTTTGCCACTTCCCCAGTGCCAGATTATAACAACCCCAAGCCCGTCATTTATTATCTGAGTGCCTTCAGAATGAGTCCATGAAAAAGAGGAAGAACGAAGATGGAAAACGAATGCTGCAGGGTAGACACAAGAAGAAGTAAGACTAGAGATGAGTTAAGAGAGGAACGTATGGAAGAGTGATAACAAAATGCAAGTTGTAGAGGGAGCAGCTCACACCCACTGCATCAAAAAATGCTACAAGCAGACTTCCTGGGACTTTTTAGTAGGACCCCAAAATGTGCACACAGCTGTCTCCCAGCAGTCACGGCACCCGGACGGTCTAGGAGTCCCCTATGACCATCCCACTAACGGAGTGACAGAAAAACCATCTCTTAAATTTCAGGTTGTTTTCAGCATCAATCTGAACTCATTTACATTCTCAGCTTTGATGGGTTACGGGCCAGAGGAAAAAGTCTGCCACTCCAAATACATCCAAGGAGTGTGTTAAATTCTCATGGATGGTCATTAGCATCCAGCTTCTTCACTCTGCCCACGCCGTATTTTCAAATCAATTGCTCAGCATTAGTGATTCTGCTGGGATTGATTTAATAGTCTAATATGAAGTCTCAGCCCTTCTGTACAGGTTAATTACATGTGGTCTTATACATTCTAATTTAAAATACTGCCTTTGCAATTATCATCAGCACTAAAATGGAGCACTAGTAATGAAGCTGGGCTTGAATTTTTTTCCAGAAGGAATGAATTGGAAAGCAGAAATGACTTTTAATTTCTTTGGCACTTACTATGTCAATCTCTCTTCTGCGGGAAATATAAATCAGGGTCTCCTCCTTATTTCAGGTTATGAAAACAGGCTAGATTGCCTTCAACAAAGTAGAAGCCTTTGATTCTGAAACAGCCAAGACTTGACTATCTGGGTTTTGGCCAACCAAAACGAAGGGCCACCTCCCCTCCCCTACTCCCCCAGTATGGTACGTACTTATGGGTGAATTTGTATACTTGACAAATACGTGGTGTTTATTATGTGGCAGGTATTGTTCTAGAGCTTTATAAATATTAACAATCGTATTAGTTATATAACAAATTACTCACAAATGTATTAACTTAAAACAATAAACATTTATTATCACACAGTTTCCACGGGTCAGAGTTTGGGGAGAAGTTCAGCTGGGTGCTCCTGGCTCAGGGTCTCTCACAAGGATCAAACCATTGGTCAGAGCTGCCACTAGAGGATCCACTTCCAAGTTCGCACACATGGTTCCTGGCAGGCCTCGGTTTCTCCCCAAGTGGGCCCCTCTACGACTGCTTGAGTGTCCTCGTTTCATGACATCCAGCTTCCCCTAGAGCAAGTGATCTGATACAGGAGAGGCAGAGAAAAAGGACAGGGAACGAAGTTGACACTATAGTATCTTTTGTAACCGAATGTCAAATCGATACACTGTCACTTCTGGTATATTCTCTTGGTCACACAGACAACCCTGGTACAGTGTAGGAAAGTCCCATATAAGCGTGTGAATACTAATAGGTGGGGGCTGGCTGGTCCGCACGAGTAGGTATTATTGTTATTTCTGATTTACAGTTGAGGGAATTGTGGCACAGATAGGTGACATCATTTGCCCAAGGTCACTGTGAATAAATGACAGAGTCAAGATTTGGATCTGGCTGGTCATATTGGCTCTGGAATCAAAGCTCTGAACAACTGCTCACACACAGTCAGCTCTACGTGAGGACACTGCTTGTGCTAAAACCTGTTATTCATCACACTCACCCTTCACTCCCACGGGCCACACAACCCGGGCCCTCCAGGAGTCCCCGTCACCAGCTCTAGTTTCAAAGACACATCTGTCCATCTCTGACATTGTGGATCACACTGGATCACAGACCTGGGTCCAAGAAGGACTGAACATCAGAGGATCTTTCCACTGGACTGTAAAAGGGACTTTGCCAGCCAGAATTCTAGGCACTTCACATATATTACTTTATTCTCCTATATCCTATAAATACAATCATGATAATCATAGATGAGATCGCAAGCTTACTGTCTGCCAGGCTCTACACAAAGTGCTTCATATATGTTCATTCTTTTTAGCCTCACACAAACCTGGGAGGTAAATTGGATTATGGTTCTCACATTACAAGTAAAGAACCTGAAGCTCAGAAAGGTTAAGTGACTGCCCCGAGGTTACACAAAGCTGAGATTCACACCTGAATGTGTTTTACTACAATGACCATCCTGTCCCTGTCTGGACAAGGAGGTCCAGGGACAGGGACAAGTTCCTCGATTTCTATGCAGAGCAGCTGCGTGCTGCCCCAACCTACCGTGGGGCCTGACCTTTCACATCCAAATGGTCCATCAGAGGATTTTTCTAAACAAAGACAATTTCTTCTCTAGAAGAGATTCTGTGGCCAGGTGTTAAGATGTCTTTTTTTTTTTTTTTTTTTTTTTTAGCTTTTCTCCACTAGTAGATAAAACAATATATCAGAGGGTTAGCAACCTTCTTAAAGGACAAGACAATAAATATTTCCAGCTTTACTTCTGGGCCATATGGTCTCTATCACAACTACTCAACTCTGCCATTGTAGCAAAAGCAGCCACAAACAATATGTCAGTTAATGAGCATGGCTGTGTTCCAATAAAACTTTATTTGTGGACACAAAAATATGAATTTCATAAAATTTTCTGAAGTCATTAAATACAATTTTTTTTAATTTTTTAACCATTTAAAGATGTAATAGCCATTCTCGGCCCATAAGCCCCTCAAAAACAGATGGCCATAGTTTGCTCACCTCCACTATATTCAACAGAGGGAGTCACAAATTCTCCCAACGAGTTGAGTGACATGGATTTTATCAAATCAACCTAAAGCCAACTCTTGAGAAACGTACTGTCTGGGGGATTGTTTTGAACATAAATTTGCGGGGATAAAGTCAAGCAGATGAAGTAATTTCCCACTTTTCACACACTTCCTGAAAGACTGGCTGGGAAAAATCAATGGGGAATGTGAAGTGCACTCACCAAATCGAGCCTTTGTGACAAAGACTTAGCTTTCCATCTTATATCTTCTGTTTGATCAAAACAGGGGCTCGGCCTGCTCACCTGTGTGTCCCCACACTGACCTGGTAGGGCCTCTCCCTGAACCTTAAACACACCCAGCAGCCGTGTTGTCCAAGCCAGAGAGAATAATCCAAGGTCTAGCAAGGATTTTTCTTTTTCTTATATTGTGGGTTCTTTTGTGTGAAAAGTTTAACAAGGATATAGAGATAAACTCACATGTAAATATTTAATAAAGCATCTTATTTTAAAAGAATAAAATTATATGAAATGTGGGTCTGTACTGGAAAATTCTGGACATAGAATTATGTGAGCATGGCAGGTTTTCAATAAGTGTTAAATTAACAGAGAAAGAAAGAAAGAAGGAAGGGAGGGCAGTAAAGGAGGTAATGAGAGAAGGAAGGATAGAGGAAAAAGACAGAATATAGACTATTTCCCATCACAGTCTTCCCTAATGTATTCAATAATTTATTTAATAGAGAGCTACTATCCAATAAAGTGTAAGTCAATGATTCACTCCATGTCATTTTTGAGTAATGTGCTATTTTCCAGAAACACCATCTTCACTTTCTGTTCAACTACCTTTTATACTAATAAGGGAAATTATTTATTATTTATGTATATGTCTAGAAAAGCATCTTTTAGAATTATGAAGAATATAAGCATATCTAGATTATGTTCAGCCTTTTCATTCAATGCACTGAACTGCCCCGGGAACACAGGGTAAGATAACCAGGCTTCCCACGACGCACAGTACAGGTTTCTGCAACAATGAGACCGACCCCACTAGCCCCTGGGTTTTGGAGGGCAGGGACTGCCTTATTCATTTTGGTACTTTGGGGACCTGGCACTAGAAGGCATTTAATAAATGTTGAGTGAATGAAAAGTAAATCAGGGAAATGTTTCACCTTAAAAGAATTAAAACCTATTTTCCAACAACGCAACAGCACTTGGACAAGGCAAGTGTTCCTGGGAGATAAGAGACACCCGGGAGAACGGAACAGCAGAGAACAGAGACGAGTGTTGCAAATGCCAGGGATAGTAAAACGAGAGAGGTACTCCTGGGCTTAGAACAAATGCTCGCCATAAGAGATGATCTGATGATAATCCAACTAAATTCACCTCTTTGCCTAAAAGGAGGATTTAAAAATCCTAAATTTCCCGAGGCTTAAACATGCCTGGGTTAGATTCAACATTTTCCAGGATAAGGAGAAAGGCAAAGGAGTCGAAACAGTACTGTCATATCAAAGCTGGGGTTACTGTCAAATTCGGGTTTTTATTTCACCAAGAAATTTAAACCAGGCTGCCAACATTAAAAGTAATAATAATCACTGTTTCTAAGTATGGGCCCAGGTTGTTCCTGCAGCTAATATTCAACTCATTTCCAGCAGAATAATCTAACACTTTTCTTACCTCCTGACCTTGTCTGAGTCTCAATCAGTTGTCACCAAATAAATACCAGTCCAAAACAAAAGTGTTTTTAGCTTCTTTGGCCGTACAGATCAATGCAGTTTTCCAATCAGGGCACCCACAGGATGGGAAAGTATTAGGGAGAAGAAACACTTCCTGTGTAGTTGTTTATCTGAGCCCCAGGGGGAACCCCCAGCTCACTCAAGTCAGCCAACCACCTTGGCAGATGGGATGATCTGAGACAAACTATTTCCTCTTTCTCATGCTACCTATCCCACGGTGTAGTTAAGACATATGGCCAAGATTGGTCAGCTGATCTTCAAATCTATTTCCCCTTCTTCCAACCAGACTAAAGTTCCTGGCATTCCTTTGCATTAAGTGTACCCATGTGACTGAGTTCTAACCAATGGAATATGAGTGGACGTGGTGTATGCTACCTCTAGATATGACCTATAAAACCATTTACTTGTATTTCTCCTTGCTTCCCCTTCTACCATCTTTTTGTAGACAGACTTTGGAAGCCATGTGCTGAAGATGGCAGAGCCACAAGATGGGAAAGGACTAGGCCCCTGATGACTCCTTGGATGACAGCCACCTACCAATCACAAATACTATCTTAGACATTATATTAGTTTACCAGGGCTGCTATAACAAAGTACCATATCACAAGCTGGGTGGCTTAAATAACATAATTGATTCTCACAGTTCTGGAAGCTGGAGGTCCAAAATCAAGATACAGGCAGAATTGGTTTCTTCTGAGGCCTCCCTCCTTGGCTCGTAGAGGTCATATTGATTTGACACCAGTCATATTAGATTAGTGATCTTATTTTAACTTAATTTCCCTAATGACCTCATTTTAACTTAATTACCTCCTTGAAGGCCCTATCTCCAAATTCAGTCACATTCTGAGGGCATTGGGAGATTAGGACTTCAACATATGAATGAGGGGCACATAATTTGACCCATAGCACATGACCAAACCCAACATCAATGAGACAGGGAAAGAGATTCCACCCACCATAGCAAAAGTGAGAAAAGTAGCAAGAACTGTGAGCAAAATAACATTAGCCTGCCAGGGAGACAGTGATGATCCACTGTGATAAGTTCCAAGATGGAAGCAGAACACACAATCCAAAATTATCTGGCATTAACACCCCCAAATCTGACCCCTGATTACCTGTCCTTCCTGATCTCAGCCTTACTGTAGAATAGCATTGAGCCCCAGTACAAAGGGACAATGAGAAGTACATGTGATATAATAGAAAGAGATATAACAAGATTCTTAAAGCCTGTTACTTTCTATACAACACCATGGTTTCTCTTCCAATGTGAGCCAAAGTCCATCTGTGCGATACTGGGAAAATCATTTTTCTCTCAGGGTCTATAATTTCATTTCTAACATGAGGAAATATACTCCAATGTCCTTAAGATGTTTTTGACCTCATTTCTTTTCTTTGTGATGTGTGTTCCACAGAACATTAGTCCCAAGAGATATCATGCAAATAAATGTTTCCATGAGCAAATCCGCTTGGAAAATGCTGCGTACATAGCCCTGTCCTAGAATACCAAAGGTTATGAAAAGTCCTGCAATCTGCCATTAATTTTTTTTAAAAACCTGTTTTACTTCCACTGTTTCCCCCAATATATTTGACCTAAGAATTCCTCTTTCTGCCCCTTGTAACATGGCCCAGAACCAATGAGCTAATTCCTTAAGTACATACAGAATGGAAAGTTAGATTTTTTTCTAATGCCTATGTCCTGTTTCTCCTCTTTGCTCCCAGAGAGCATGGTGCTCTGTGAACTCTTGCCTCTAAGCCAGGAAGTCCCACACACAAGGTGTGGTCCCCTCTCATGGACCCCACACACCACAGCCCAATCTTCCCCAGCCTCTCACAGTTCTACACACAGGGCAACAAAAGCACCAGGTGTCTCATGTGCCCTCAGTATGTGGGTACTCTGCCTCATTCCCAATGTTTCTTAAGACGTTCGCACATTCTTTTTGGTGGATTCACTCCAGTCTGTGGCATATTGTCAAACTATTTTCAGTAATGGCATGTCTTTGTCCTTTGTTGGGGAGATTCAAGTTTGGAAACAACAGGTGTCTACTGGAGCCAAGTTTGGTGAAAAGCTTGGGGGATGAAGCTGAGAAATACTGTTCTGTAGCAAAAATGGAGAGTACAGTTCATCTCATCTTTCCGTCAGGCCCATTCTGGGCCCCAGGTCTCTGGAACAAGGATGGCCTCTCCGAAAGAGATCTCACTTGCTGTCCAGAGTCCCCACACACCATATGTTGAGCGGTGTGTGGCTACCCTGAACAGCAAACAATTATGTCCGCTTGTTTGTTTTGTTTCTTTATTTGGCCCCTCATCTGAACAGAGATTCATAACGCAGTGTTTCTTGCATCGTGAGTTCTCACGGGGCCATTCATGTTTCTGTTGCCAGCTATTGTTTGGAATTCAGAGCACTATCCCCAAACTGCCCAACCACATCTTTAATTGAGCTGAAACCATTATGAGGCCTCCCTTTCTTCCCCTCTCCCCTCTTCCCCTGCACAGGATCACTCTGCCTCTCTCTGGCTTTGATCCCAGGGTAAGGCTGCTTTGTTTTTTAACACGATTCTTGTTATTCAGTAGTCAGCGTGCACTCTTTCTCTCCTTCAAATAACGTTTAATTGCTTTAACATAACTTTTAAAGGAGGCAAAGGAGTGGTCTTATCCTCAAAGCCGGTCTCTCAGCATTGCTGAGATTGGTGCTGACTTTTAATAACTAGAACATGAAACAAAAGAAAGAAGGTTTCTGGGGTTTTTTAACTTAAATTTCAACTTTATTTGAAACAAAGAATACATCTTTGTGTCTCTCGTTTTTTTTTAATTTGTAAATCATGTTTATTCTATTACAGTTGTCTCAGTTTTTACCCCTTGACCTCCCTCCACCCATCCCACCCCCACCCATGAAAGAAGTTTTATACCACCTTCTCTGAGAGCAGTTGGACTGTGACTATATAGCCAAAGATGGTCAGAACAAGAAGGTAATGTAGAAGTCACAGAGGGTTAGTGGGTGCCAAACTTCTTTAGCCATGGAGTTCAGTTCAGATAGAGCTCCCAGATCCAGAGCATTAAACAAAAGCAAGGAGGGCTTCTCAGGACAGTTTAAATCTTCAGATGAGCTTTGAAAGCCTCATTGTTTTCACACTTGAAGTTCTTCTTCTCTTGGGTTTTTTGATCACAGCCCAGAGATTCAACTGGCACCTGACAGGCCCAGAAATAGAATCTTTGCATCCTGGTTCCTGCCACCAGAGGTAGCCCTACATTCAGGTCTGCATCTGAAGCACAGGGAGCTGGTTAAAAACACAGATCTGGGAGCCTCCGCTCTGAGGATTCTGATTCAGTAGGTGTGGAGGGAGAACTTAGAATCAGCATTTTTTACAAGTTCCCTGTGAGTCTGATGGAGATCTAGGGTTAGGAATCACTGACCTGTACTATTGGGTCTTCCCTACCCAAGTACCAAAGGACAATTGACTGTTCTTAGGAAATATAAACAAATTCAGAGAAAAGCCTAGGTTTGCTCATGATATGGCCATCACAACAAATGATAAAGTATTGTGAATCAGGACTATTTTAATCAGGTCCAAAAATTAATTTCTGGGTTAAATGGATTATTCACAAAGTACTGCTCAAGACTTTGGCCAATGTTTTGTGTTCCTGGATATTTACTTGAGATTTTCTAGACGCAATCTGAACAGTATCTTGATCAGCACAGATCATGCTTTGTCTTTTACAAATTGGCTTTCCATGCATTTTCGGTCTATTCAACAATCCAAAATATGGGCAAGGCAAGCCTTATTTGCCCTATTTTATGAACAATACAACTGAGATTCACAGAAGAGAAATGGCATACTGAGGAAACACAGCTAGTTGAGCTAGCTCTAAATCCAAAATCTTGGATTCTGAATCCAATATGCTTCCTGAATGCATCAAAAAATAATTCACATTAACAGAGCCTCCTCTTTTCTGCTCACTCCAGCATAATCACAAATGGTATTGTAAAATGGAAAACTCAATAACTCTAATGGCTATTAAAAAAACACTATTGATGCTCACAGCCAGGACCTCATGATGTTTATTCTAATGTCCTCATTTACTACTATGCTATCATTGTAAAATGAAAACCATTCAACAGAATCGTATCCTTTGACGTTCTGAAATCAATTTCTGCTTAGGCTAGAAGGTACAGTAGTAGGTTAAAACTCAAAAATGGCAAGACTCCATATCACAAATTATTCATCAACAACAACAATCAAAAGTCAATATTTATTTCAATCTCAAAAGGAAATAGAACTTGTTAGGAATCAAAATAAAAGGAAAAACTGCTTAAGATACGTGAGCCTTTCAAAGTTAGCCATGGCCTGAGTGATTCGATGATTTTTTTCTCCCCATCATGATCAATTTTGCATCAATGGACTATACTGCTCAGTGTTATAATTCAATGTGATTATTACCCTGGCTAAAGTCCTTGCTTCATTCCGGGGGCTTTTCATTTCAGTTGCACGAACATACTGTTTTCACTCAATTCTTTTTAGACATGAGAGGAGAGCAAATTGCTTTGACTAAACTTTAGGATGATTCATGTTCCTTATAATACATGGGGTCAGTATTGCTCTCTCTTGGGAAGCTGGGAAAATTCCCTGGGTGCCAAAATATTTACCAATCAGAAGGGAGTTTTCAAGGTCTCCCAGCAAATCTTCCCAGGTTCCCCACTTTCTCCTGATCTTGGCCCTGTATCTCTCTTTGATCCCCTTAATAACAGTTCCAGGGGCCTTGCCCTGCCTAATACTAAAATGTTCTATAAAGCTACAATAAGTAAAATAATATAACAGAAGTTCAGGAATAAACAAAAAGATCTCAATATTCCTTTGTTTCTTTATTAGCACAATCCTGCCTTGCCCCCACTCTCCTTTTCTCGCTGTCTCTCTCCCTCCCTCCCAGCCTCCCTCCCTCCACCTACAGCCTAGATAGAATAGGTAGCACTTTCTGAGTGTTTATTGACTGAGTGAAGGAGAGGCTGGCACCCAGGCGGAGGAGACCGAAAAGAATAGCTGAGTGATACCCGAGGGAATGATTAGAGAAACAGAAGAGGAATCAGAAGGAAAATGCTTAGTAGGAGTTGTCATTGTTGTTATTTGTTTAATGGGAAGTTAACTTTTAATGTGTTTCACTAATCTTTAGTGAAACCCCAGTTTAACAAAATACATGCAAATATACTATGCTCTCTATGAGGAGAAGGGCTGGACGGATATATTCTTTGAATCTGTATCACAGGCATATGTTCAGTATTCTAGGTGGATATCTTCAACCCAGAAATTTTAAGTTTCATTCTGTGAAAATCACTGGCCAAATTTTAAAACGATATAGAACTCATGCTTATCCCTGAGTTATTTATAATGGTGAAAAGTAGGAAATTACCTTAAGGTTCAACAATAGAAGACTGTTAATTAAATTAACATGCAGCAAAGCAACTAGATTCTATGTAGCCATTTAAAAATAAGGTATGGATTTTTATATATTGTTATGGAAATATATCCACAGACTATTGTGAAGTGAAAAAAGCAGCTAACAAAATAATATGGGTAATAAAATAATATTGAATGTAAACTGTAATTGAAAAAAATTGTAAATAATAATAAAAAGAAAGAAAAATAAGCCTTTTATGATTCAATAAAAATTTTTATGGGCTTTTCAAAAAAAGAAGATAATATATGTGTACTATGAGATGACTTTTGAAAAATACACATACTTGCATAGAAAAACATCTGGAAGAATAGTAACAGTGGTTATTCCAACTAGCCCCTCTTATAGTATTACTTACTTACTTACCTTTTTCTAGAACATACAGCTCAATATACTGTAATATATTTTTGCAAAGAAAAATAGTTTTATCTCCACCTAGCCATCCAACTTTCAACATATAAAATTTTATTTCTTCCCATCAGCAATAAAAGATGTGCCTAATTTATTACCATGTTGGCATGAAAGGGAGATTCAAATACAGGTCCAGATTCAGTTGATTTTAAGGCCAGAAATGATTGCCCCTTTCTGTTGAATGTAGCATGCCTAGAGATGTTGAAAGGCAATATTTTAAACATTTCGATTAAAGATTTGCAAGGTCACTGACAGAGAAAGTCACATCTTGGAAGAGTATAACAACTAAGTCACTAACTCAGGACTAGCTAAGTTTAAGTTAAGGGACGTTACAGCTTCATTGTATTCAACAGGGGAAGAGGCTGCAGGAGAAAACAGAAGAGATGCTTACGGTTTCTTAACTCTTAATTAAACCAACACCTCTACCAAGGTTACGACAACATCACAGCCCTCTCTTCTGCTCACATGCGGCCTGGAACCAGCAGAGCAGTTTCTCCCACCCACCCCACCCCCCTCCACCCCTAAAAGCATGGGGAGAATGAATGAAAGGTGGGAAGGGAGTTCAGGAATGTTCTCTTGCTTCCCAGAACCAGCATGACCAAAAGGCACCCCGCTAGTTTCCAAGGGGAGAACAGATGCCCAGAAAACACTGAAATCTTTCCTTTGGTTCGAGGCTTTAGGAGAGAAACAAAGAGAGATGGAGAGATGGAGAAGGAGGAAAGGAGCAAAGATGGAGGGGAAGGAGGAAGGAGAATTTCCTCCGGACACAGCAGCATCGCAGGTGAGCCGTGTTGAGAGCAGCAACTGGTTTCACAGACACGACAGATCTGAGAAACAAAATCATCCTCAGCTCATATGTTCCACCAGTTTGATGTGGTTATAGAAGTAGAATAGCCTCTGGATAAAAACCTGGTTTCTGAGATCATGGGCCCTATTACAATAAAATTTTCCTGTAACAATTTAGACCCAGGTATAGAGAAAACACTATACTTGCAGAGTTTTTCCCAAGAGTATTAAACTTTTTATGTCATCCACAGTAAAGTTCTTTTTCTCCCAGAAAGAGACATGAGAGGTTTAATAAGAGGGTGGCTTTGCCATGGTTTCTGACTCCCTTTACGGAGACGAGCTTTCTCTTGCACGCCACGGATGGGTGACTCCTGCAGACACGCAGAAGGTCACCTGCCGTGGGTTTCTCATGATTAATTCTAGAACTGAGCCTCAGGACAGCCCCAGCACAAATGCTGAGAGCGAGCCCCTTCACACACCCTGCTGCAGAGGTTGGTCCCCAGGTGCTCCGAGGGCTTGAAAAGGTATGAACCTAACTGTTCTGGAAATGCCCAGGCAACAGTGTTATGGGTAAGCCTCCACTCTCTGAGTTCCTTTGCTTACTCTAGACACAAAGGACCCTTACCATATCAAAACTGTCTCAAAATCCTGTGACAGTCATTCACATTTTCGTGGGAACTCAGTTATCTCCTCTTCCAACAGCATTTAAATTTATAGCCCCTTCTAATTGTGGGAAAAAATATTTGTGTCTTATAAAAATCTCAGGCATGTTTGATTAAACTCTTTTGGGGATGGGAGTGAGACTTTTCCAGCTCCTTGAAATCTCACCATTTTCTGGGTGGCTCCGTAAAACTAACATGACCCAAAAAGCTGCAGAAGCATTCTTGCTCTTTGGAGAATTGGCTTGTAGTTGTATTTAAGAGAAACCCATCTTCAGTCCAGCTCTTTAAATGGTTGCCTCCTACACAGACCAACCCCATTTCTGTTCCCTTATAACACTACTCGTTTCCCGTGGGCTGACTGAGCGCCCCTCTGGAGCAGACCTACTCAAAGAAATACAGTCTTACTGGCTGGAGGATAAAAGTGGCCTAGATCAATCACCTGTACCTTTCAGTGATGTGTTGCATATTTATAATTATTTTATTTTTTTATTTTTATTGAATTTATTGAGATTACACTCAATAAATGGTTAATCAAATTATATAGGTTTCAGGAGTACAACTCTATAATACATCTTCTGTAGGTTGTATTGTGTGTCGACCACCCCAAGTCATGGATCCTCCCTTCACCTAACTCTTTCCCTCACCATACTGTTGTCTGTCTGTGAGATTTTTCTTGGCTTAATCCCTTTACCTTTTTAATCCTGCTCCCCAGATCCCCTCCCCTCTGACAGCTGTCAGCTTGTTCTCTGTATCTATGACTCTCTTTCTATTTTTGTTTGTTTATTTTGTTCATTAGATTCTGCATATAAGTGAAATCACATGGTACTTGTCTTTCTCTGACTGGCTCATTTCACTTAGCATAATACTCTCCAGGTCTATCCATGCTGTTGCAAAAGGGAATGAATTAAAATTAATGATCAGTTGTTAATGGAGTAAAGAACCACTAGCCATTTTACTAGAATTAATTCTTAAGGCCATGTGGAACCTTTTACAATGGAGCAAATCTTTATTCTCTTTAGAATATTAAGATTTTGATTTAAAAAATGCAGATATCAGGGTTACCCAAATAGAATGTCCTCTTATTAGACATTAGCAGTTATCAGTCAGTATGACAAACTGGATATGTCCTTGTAAAGTAAGTATGCAACTGTTGACAAAGGTATGTAATCCTTCTTCCCTTCCTTCCTCCTTTTCTTCCCTTTCCTTCCTCTCTTCCTTCTTTCATTCATTTATTTAACAAATGTTTATTGAGTGCCCAGTACCATGCTAGGCATAGAGATACAATAGTGAACAAAAAACAGAGATTGCCCTGCCTTTCTTAGTCGAACCGTGTAAAGGAAACAGATATTAACCAAATAATTACACTCAACAAATGTAAAATCACAACTGTAAAAGATGATAAGCATGTGCAAAAGAGGGTGCCCTGGAGCATGCAATGAAAGGACCAGAAAGCTAGAGTGACTGGGAAAATAAGCCTGAGGAGGGATATGGTATGAGACGAAGCTAAAAAGGCAGGCACGGGGCAGATAAGCCACCGCTAGAACTTTATTTTTTCCTAAGAACCATGGAAAGCCAGCGAAGGGTTTAAAGGGGGAGGATGGCAGGGTCGGGTCTGAATTTTGAGATCACTCTGGCAACGTGTGTGGAGTCTGACTGGGAGGGTGGGAGGCAGAGTGGATGTGCAGACACTGGTTAGGAATGTGTGCAGTAGTCTAGGTACAAAGGACAGAAGAAAGAGAAAGGGGGAGGGCAGATGTTGGCGGAGTGCTTGTGGTTGGGCAAGGCTGGATGGAGGTGAAAAGAAAGAAGGGGTTGGACTCAAGAAATATTTTGAAACTCTCTAGGACCGGGGGTAAATTAGATGGGGGCAGTGATGAAGACAAGCAAGGTGTCAACGGATGGCTCTTGGGTTTCTGGCTTACAGAACTGGACAGATGGTAATGCCATTCACTAAGATTTTTTTTAATGCTGGCAGAGGCCCAATTGAAAAGGAAAGGTTCTGGATCTCTGGGGGACAGACCCATGCATGCCCTTTTCTAGCCATAGCACCCCAGTAGAAACCATGGCCGAAGCAGGGAGGCCAATGGAGTTAAAAGAGAATAGTTAGAGTGGCCATTTTTATTTGATCAAGTTCCATGTGCTCCTCACCTGGGAATATTAACACTGGAAAGAATTTGGAAGACTATGGCTTCACCCCCTCACTTGACATGTGACTGAAGAGACCTTTGCCCAAGGTCACCAAACAAATGAGTGTGAACCGCAGAACAGCCTACAGGGTACCTTGGAGAGGACCTTGGAGAGCAGCCAGTCACTCAGCAAACATGGCCCTGACACCTGGGTGCCCAGCACCTTGCCAGGTGCCGTGATCAAAGATGAGTGAGACCTGGAGAGGAAAGACATATTAACAGGAAATTCGAACCTAGTTTGACAAGTGTTGTGATGGAGGAGACACGGGAGGTTACAGGCATTCACAGGAAGAGTGACGGCCCCCAGGAAAAAGGAGTCAGGAATGAACTCCTCAGGTCACACCTGCACTGAGTTTTGAATGGTGGGGGTTGCTTGAGTGTTTCCAGAGGGAGACGACAGGAGGACAGCAAGATAGAAAGTTGGACCCTTGATGTTCCTCCTTCTCCTGCTCCTCCTCCACCTCTAACATCCTTCCTAGCATAATAAACACCCTCAAGAGCTCAGGGTTGTGGGAAACAAAGCAGGAAGAGCATTGTCTTCTTGGTGGACAATGACCACTTCCTGCCCAGGAAACCCTGGCTTCCTGGAGTTGAGCAGAGTCTAGTGACCTTCTTCAGAGGGGCTTGGGGTAGGAGTTGTAGCAGCAGGGAAACATAGCAAGGATATACCACCACTGAACATCTCAACACATAATGCTGCCACCCATGTTCTAAATGACTGCAGATGGAGAACGTATTGGAGAAAGGAGTAGGGGAACTGTTTAGGAGACAGAGGAAGCTTCTGACACAAGATGGAGGCCTGGATTAGGGAATTTAAGCATCTTTTTGTCAGCATCGAGCAGATTATTTAAACAGGCCTGCAACATCAAATCATTCCAGGTAATTTGCCACCCTACCCCCACCACAGGGAGCTAGATGTACCCAAAAAGGCCACCAAATCATAAAAGAGTAAACATGGGAAGCTGAGGATGTCCCCACTACACACAACTCACACCTCCCTATGCCTCTTACAAACACACACACACACACACACACACACACACACACACACACACACGCTCATTTAGGTCATGTGCCCTATCCCATCTTTCCTCAAAGCCTTTGCTCTAAACAGACACTGAATGCCTGCCCCTGCCCAGCCCCTCCATTCCTTCCTCCTTTGTTCTTTCCCTATGGTCTCGCACACAATGAGGAAAATCAAAGCTCTCCTCCTCAGAAAATGACGCAGGCCCTTTAAGCAGAAGGTGGGCAGCCATGTAGGAGATGCGTGGGGGTCAGCACCAGCCCATCCACAAGCTGACAAGAAGCAGCAGGGCCTTGCAGATCCCTGGCACCAGGATTCTTTGGGGACTGATCGCCTCATCCTTCCCATCCTTGGCTTCCAGGAGCCCCCTCAGGAGTACAATTGAGAACGCAGTTTGTGCAGTTCTCCCTTTTCAAATACAAGGCAAAAATGAGTTTCTCAAGATTGAGCTGTTGAGGCCACTACAAGCATTGCTGGGACTGAATACCCCAGGGCCTGGCAATCAGCGCCCTCCCCGGGGCTGAGCCTGGCCGTTAGCGGGCTCAAGTGTAATTTAGGGCTGTGCTTATTACAGGCTCAGACCTTGTTTGATGCACTGGAGTGGAAAAAAGTTCCCTCTCTGCATGTGGCCATGTCCTCTGTGTCTATCGTATCTTTAACAATGTAAACATCAGAAACAGATGGGGAAATCCAGGCCGGTGCCAGGCCAAACAGCACTCACTGCAGACAATACGCCATGGTGCCAAGATAAATATGCTCTGTGGATATCACTAATTCATAGCGCACTGGAACCAAGCAAAACAAATAACAATTAAGGCCCAGAAATCTTAAAATGAATAACCTTACTGTACACAAACTCAATGCCACTATTAAAAGGCCATCAACTGTGACAAATATATGAAACATAACAAAGGAAATCCTTCTTACGTGAATAATTACTGAATAATTACCAGGAAAGGGGGCATTCCTCGGGTTTGCAGAGTCTGTGGGTTTTGCACACCAAGTTTCGCTTTTGCAGAGCACACAGACGCCTTCCGCATGCCTTCTCGGGCTTCAGTCACTGGGAGGGGGAGAGCCAGGTACGGTAGGCCCAGGTATGCAGGCCTGCATGGCCCTGTTTGCCAGACAACTATAGCATAGATCGATGAAGGGAATGGCCCAGTCACAGTGCTCTGATAGACAAAACAAGGTCTGAAACTAGGTCCCCTGACTTTTGGGCCAGTGTTCCTTCCACCGATAGGCACAGTCTTCCCTACCTACCTGTGCAATCCCCATGCTTCTCCCTCCCCGTTGCTTCTCTAAATTAAGGAAATAGGTGCTAGAAACTTCTTAGACACAGAATGGCAAAGCTGGGGATGCAATCCAGTTATTGCAAATGCCCAGGTATCCTCCCAAGCTTGTAGTCTGACACCTCTCTTCGCCAGCCAAAGGTGCCTTAAAAGCATCAAGGGGGTGGGGAGTTGGGGGAGACGGGGATTACTTACAGCCACAAGTTATGAGCCAACTGGCTTCAGCTGAATGACTTCACATTTCAACCAGGTGTAAGTCCACTTAGGGGTCACAGCTCAATGCAGGGAATGAAAAGGAGAAATCCACCTGAAAACACAGCCTATCCCCTATCTCTGTCTAAAGCTTGCCCACCCAATGGATCCCTCATTTTATCTGGGCACAGCCCAAAAGTAATACTGCCCATCTTGTGTGGGTCCATACCCCAGGGATCTGGCTCCCAGAGGAAAAGAATTCCAGGCTGCACATGACACATGGCTCTTGAGCATCATTGACAAGCACAATAAAAGCCATTCTTTGCCTATCAGACTCACAGAACATTTTAAACCCTGATCATCTTAACTGTGGTAATAGTATAGGGGAGTGGAGGAGGGTAAATTGAGACAATACATTTAAGGGCAAGTTGGCAATTTCAATGAAAATGTTACATTGAGCCATATGAAATTGCCACTATTCAACCATCTTTGACCTTTACAAATTTTATATGGTTCAGTCAAATGCAATGTGCACCCCCTTCAACTTTGCATATCCACTTCTTTGCAGCTACCCTGGAGAAAGGATGGCTGATTTGCAAAAAGATCTTATGCTGAGATATTCACTGGAACATATATGCATGACAGTGGGAGTTTGAGAACAATCTAAATGCCCATCAATGAGAGAATGAGAAAATAAACCATTGTGAAATAAGTATGCAGCAGGTAGAAAGGTAGGTCTTTTTAACAAATTGCAAGGAAATAGAAAAATGGAGGGGGAAGCTATAGCATAAAAGAGACTTAAAAGATGTAGCAACCAATTACAATGGGTTCTCGATGGGATGCTGATAAAAATAAATAAATTTTAAACTAGATAAAGGCTGATAGTAAGAAATTTTTTTCAGCGTGACAATAATACTGTGTGTATATTTTTAAATAGCCCTTATCTTTTAGAGAGACTTAATGAAATATTTATGGCTGGAATGTATATCTGGGGTTTGCTTGAAAATAATAAAGAAGGAAAAAAGTCAGTGGGGTTAGATGTTTCAGACTGGACGAGCTGATCTTTGTTGAAGGTGGATAATAGGCACATAGGGTTCATTATACTTGTCTGTCTACTTGTGCATATATTTAAAAGTTTCCATAAAAACATTAAAAATAAAGTAACAACTCCTAAACAAAAAAAATAGTTCTGTATGCACTGTCAAGGAAAGAACATATTAAGTGAAATATCTAGTTGCAGTATAATATTACATTATAATACATATTACATTGCAGTATAATATTACATTATAATACACATTACATTACACCAGTTATTTAAAAAATAAAAACACAAAACAATATACACCCCCTATGTAAATGTATGCCTTACAGTTCAGAAGGTTATATCCTAAACTAAACTGTTAATAATAGTTACAACTAAAAAAACAGGTTGGAAAGTGAAAGGGTGGTAATGGTTAAGGAGAACTTTCCCTTTTATGTTGTTTGTGTTTTTACAAGAATGTATTAACATACTACTTATGTAATTAAAAAATATTAAGCATCATTAACCAAACATTTTTAAACAGCATTGCGGAGACCTGTAGTTGTTTCCAAGATGACACTTTGGCAGCAGAGGTGCTGAAGCACGGCAGCCAGCTGAGTATGGCTGTGGGCAGTGGTGTGTTGGTTCATTTCTTGCTTGTAAGTCACCAGCACCCACAGGCTGGAGAGACAGAAGAAATCCCCCTTTTATTAAGCACCTACTAAGTGCCCGGCACATATTCTCATCCATGATGTCCGTAGTCCTCACAATAACCATGGACCAACAATGGTGGTCCAAAGGTTAGGGACTTTCCCAAGTCCGTTCAGCTGACCATTTGGTCCAGTTGAAACTCAAATCCAGGTCTGGCTCCAGAGACCACATTCCTTCCATCATAACGTGCTGTGAACCATCATTTTCTTCCTTCTCTGGGGCTTCCCCTGAGGCTGAGCAGAGCAGAGAGGCCATCACAGTGGGAGGAGAAAAAAAAGAACTGCCACATGCGACCTGTGACCAGGAAGGGGAGGAGAGAAGAAAGAAGGGCAGGAGAGGCACCAGAAAGATGGAGATGACTGCTGTGGGCAGCCAGGCTGGTGACTGACCACCCCCATAGCCGTGAGAACAAGCACGTGCTGATGGTGAAACTATGACGCTGATGCTGAAACTATGAGCCTGGCGGTGACAAGGTGATGGCAAATTCGTTGATAAGAAGCAGGAGCTGCTTTCACATCAGTATATCAGGGTGAGTCCCGGAAGCCAGAGGAGTGGGGATGCAGCAGGAATGGGGAGGGTGGGTTCAAAGCTGAGGAAAGTCAGGTGACAGTGGTGAGGTGGAGGTGATAGTGGCAGTGTTTTTTTGGCAGAAGAGAGAATTGCATGCAAACACACAGGCACACAGAGAGGGAGAGGAGAGGGAAGGGAAGGAAAGAGGAAGACAGTGAAAGAGTCGGTGCCAAACTCTTCAGAGGGCCAGGCAAGCAGCCCTCGTCCAACTCTTGGTAGAAGTTTCATAAGTAAAAATGTATCGGGACAATTCCTCAAACCCAACAGTCTTGTTCTCAGACCTTCACGAGAGCAGTTAGTTCCTCTGCCTGAAGCATCCCCACCTCCACCCTCACATGGGCTCCTCATCCTTCCAGGCTCAGCTGAGATGCCACCCGCTCAGAGAAGCCATTCTGTCTACATTACGTGACGGCCTATCCCACCTCCCTCCTTCCCTCCTAGTTATTACTTAGCGCATGGGTCACATTTTGTAATTATTTATTCCGTTTTCCACTTGTTAATTGCCATCAAAGTGCATCCTAAATTCTAAGCTCAGGAGGAGACGCACACAGATCAGGTTGGTTTTGTTTATCTTTATCTCCAGCACACAGCAACCTTCCTGGCACAAAGTTGGTGCTCAACAATTGTTTGAAGGATGCATGGATGAAGAAGAGAGGAAGAGAGAGAAGGGGGAAGAGGGAGGAATGGGGAAGAAGAGGGAAGAGAACAGAGGAAGGAAGGAAGAGGGGGAGAAGGGAGTTGTGATAATTCACTTAAGATCTCTACTACCCAAGGGCAAAGGGGTACCTGGCAGGCAAAGAAAACTTTCATGAACTTCTTTTTCCAATAACATCTACCCCAAAATAACATTCCCACTTTGGAAATCCTGCACTAAGCTGATTCTTCCCTGGTTTTATCTGCACCCAATCTCACTCCCGTTACTTAGAATAGTAAAGAATTGGCTGGAAATCGCATGTTGGATTTGGCAGAGAAAATAACATGCGCATCTGAAATGTTATGCAGTTGTCTGAGAGCTGCTAGACTACATTCTAAGCTGGCTTCATAGAATATTTACAACTGCCAAAACAAGTTATTTTAA
Organism: Pteronotus mesoamericanus; assembly: GCF_021234165.1. Classification (NCBI taxonomy): domain Eukaryota; kingdom Metazoa; phylum Chordata; class Mammalia; order Chiroptera; family Mormoopidae; genus Pteronotus; species Pteronotus mesoamericanus. The sequence continues at coordinate 7,842,738 of NW_026555277.1, forward strand.
AAATAAACATGATATTTTTAGGCCAGTGTTGTTAATAACCTGTTTTATCGAGTCATAAGCTCAGCTCAGAATCTGCTGTACGTCTTCATTCACCATGGTTGCCAGGAATCATCCTCAGTCCCTGGATGCCCAGCTCACCGTGGCAACAGGAGCTGCAAAGGAAGGAAGTTGGGTTAGATCTCTTTGGAAACCATGGCTCACCCTCTGTTCCCTTACCTCCCATCATTTTCTTCCTCCCTCTGTGGATGACAGAAATCAAAGAACAAAAGTGAAATGGCAGCAATAAGAATGAAAAGAAGGGTATGGGGGGAGGGGGTTAGTCAAATGCCATGTTAGCAGATGCCAAGGGCAGCCAAAGAGCAGAAACAGAAGAGGATGAGAAGGCAGAGGGGAAGGCAACTCAGAAAGAAGGTTCTTCCTTGACCAGAAGAGCATGACCCGCCTTTAGGTGCAAAGCAGCAATTTTCAACCAGTGTGCTGCAAAAAATTTTAAAACATGTAATACCTGATCATTTAGTTGGACACACTGATCTTTTTCCCTTAGATTGTCAAAAAAAAGTGACAACAGACAACACAACAAAGCCATCTAGTGTGAATGAATCAAAATTACACCTATTTTTTGTCAGGTTGGCAAAAAAATTTTTTTTTTCGGTGTGCGCAGAATTTTAATAATTAGTTTATGTGTGCCATGAGATGAAAAAGGCTGAAAGTCTGTAAAGACACTGTGGGGACCCCTAGCCCTGGATCTGAAGCCTGTCCAAGGTTTCTGGAAGGAAAGCAAGAATACAGGAAGCCTTGGCCTTCAGTTTTCTCTAGTTCTTACCAAAGATTTCCTCTCCCCTGCTGCTGCCGCTCTGTGATGAAGATTCTTGAGTGTGGTGAAGAGAGTGTGCAAAAGCACAGGCATCACATGTAGGTTTAAACCCCAGCTCTGCCACTTACTAGCTGTGTGACCCTGGGCAAGTTACTTAACCTCTCTTAGTCTCAGTTTCCTCAACTATGAAATATGGAAAATAATAATACCTGCCCTCCAGGTTGAGAGAACTAAACACCCTAATCCTTATAAAGTGCCTGTCAAATAATAGAAAAGAATGGAGACTCTTACTTCCATTTCCCTTCTGCATCCTACCCCTAGTCCCTCTCTCCTGTATGACTAGTTGTCCCCTGTTACTGTAAGTTCAGGGGCAGGGGGGTTAAAGTCTGAACAACGACTGTGGAAGGAGAGAGGTGGAACAGACCCAAGAACTATTGTTTGGGCCAGGGCAACAGGACTTATGATAATAGCCACAACAAATGTCTGAGGCTCAGCCTGACCTGGCCTCAAATCCCACCTCTACCATTTACTAACTATGTGGCCTTGAGCAAGTACACTCATTTCCTATGGCTACTCTAACAAATTACCACAAACTTAGTGGCTTAACACAACAAAAATCTATTCTTTTACAGTTCTGGAGGTAAGAAGTTCAAAATCAGCTCACTATACTGGCTAAATTCAAGATGTTGGCAGGGCAGGTTCCTTCTGAGGACTCTAGGGGGAATCCATTTCCTCATCCTTCCCAGCTTCTAGTGGTCACCTATATTCCTTGGCTTCTGGACCCTTCCTTCCTCTTCAAAGAACATCATTCCCATCTCTGCCTCCATCATCACGTTGCCTTCTCCTCTTACTCTGACCCTCCCTGCCTCCGTCTTATAGGGATCTTGTGATTAAATTGGGCCTCCTAGACAATTCAGAAAGATCTCTCCATCTCAAAATCCTTAACTTAATCACATCTACAAAGTCCCTTTCACCATATAAGGTAACGTTCCCAGGCTCTGGAGATAGGACGTGGACATATTTTGGGAGCTGAGGTGGTAGACATTTTTCAGCTTACCACAATACACCCAGATAGTTGGTCAGATACTAGTCTAAATGTCACTGTGAAGGTTATTCTTTGATGAGATTAACATTTAAATCAGTAGACTATGAGCAAAGTAAACTACCCTCTGTAGTGCTATTGTTGGCCATGCTTGACATCCCCAAGGCTGACTTATAGCATCACACTACAAAACTGTTCAGAGTTGTCCTACAGTGGCTGGCCTTAGAAGAGGAAACCTCCGGCCTGCAAACCAAAGTGTCACGGGTTTGATTCCCCGTCAGGACACATGCCTGGGTTGCGGGCCAGGTCCCCAGTAGGGGGCACATGAGAGGCAACCACACATTGATGTTTCTCTCCCTCTCTTTCTCCCTCTCTTCCTCTCTCTCTAAAAATAGATAAATATTTTTTAAAATAAAATAAAATGAAAAAGAAGAGGAAATCTGATGAAAGGTCAAGCAGGGAAACACCTTAAGACATAGTCTATCGGCTGTCATCTTTTAGCAGCTGCTTAATTGTATACACAGGAGCTCGCTGAAGTAGAGCATATGGGGTTGTTTAGGTGGTTCAGCAGCTCAGCTCTGGAAGGTACTGCATCTCTCCCCTTCTGTGGGAGTTGCAGAAGCTCAAATTCATTGAGCTGCAGCAGGCAAAGGTGTTCTAAGTTCAAACTGTGACAATTTGCATGGTAATTTACACTGCAACCCTTTGTACCCCTGTCATCCCCCAAAAAAAGCTCTCCCAAAAGTTGAGGGAAAGCAGCTCAAATGTTTATAGCCTGCTTGACACCCTGTGATTTCACCCCACCTCTCGCCAGACAGAAGGGGAGGGGACAGAGGGTGTGGGTTTTATTGTGGCGTCTGGCGTTCTTTGACATTCTTCAGTGGAGAGGCTGGAAGAAAGACTGGGTAAAGTCATCATCTGGTTGCACTGTTAGAAAACCTAATATCAGAAACTATTTGGGATTAGCTAGAGGTTGACTTTTCAAGCAATAATAAAAATAATTTCTTCCATTGATATAATGCTCTTCACTTTTCAAAATATATTTACATGTATTCTCTCTGGTGGCGAAAAGAAAGTTCTATATTAGAAGTGTTATGAACTAAATGTTTGTGCCCCCCCGCCAACTTTGTGTGTTGAAGCCATACCCCCCAGTGTTATATTTGGATGTGGGGTTTTGGGGAAGTGATTAATTTTAGGCCATAAGGATGGGGTGCTTGTAATGGGATTATTGCCCTTATAAGAAGTGTTTCCCCCCTCCACACCCACCGTGTGAGGGTACACCAAGAAGGCCGCCATCTGCAGTTCAGGAAAAGAGCCTTCACCAAGAGCTTGACTGTGCTTGCACTCTGATCTTGGACTTCCAGCCCTCAAAATTGTGAGTAATAAATGTCTGCTGTTTAAGCCACCCGGTCTGTGGTAGCTCAAAACTCCACTAGTGCCAAACTCAAATTTGAACAAAATTGGTTGTTTTATTTAACCCAAATAAGCATATTTTTAGCCATTTAGAGTCTGCCTGCTCTGCATACACAGCATCTGCTAGCTATAGATAAGAGAAGCCCAGGATCTATAGAGACCCCTAGCTGCTGTTGCCCTTCAGAGCCCTCTGACCAGGCCGAGCTGCTGAGCAGCAGCACGTGGACACCTGATCCCCTCCCGCTCTCCCTCTCCCTGGAAGCTCCCCTCCCTGTCTGAGTAGTGACCTCCATGACACAACCTCTGGACAGTCTCATGCTGGAAGGGACTCTCCCCACAAGCCAACCTTCAAAGAAACACACAAGGAAACCCTGAGTGTGCTACTGCCACCTCGTGGTCATATCCTTTCCCCTGAGCAACCTCAAAATCCCTCAAATTCCCCACATCCGATATCTCAAGAAATGAAATCAATGCAAATGTGGCCTAAATCCACAGCGATATGAGTCTAGGAAGAAGCAAATTCTCTGACTCCAACAGGCAGCAGGAGCAAGACTCAGAGGACCCCTCCACATCCACATCCTTACCAGTGACTGGACCATGAGAGGCCCCAACCTCCCTCTAGAGACGTGTCTGGTGAATGCCAGGCCAAACATCGGGGCTCCAGCAAAGCAGAGAACTATGCAAGGAGAGAAGGCAAAGAAGAGGTTATGCATCATGATTGGCGGGAGGTGGGCTCACACTCTTCCTCAGAGGTACAGTGTCTACAGAAGGCCAGGGCAGACCAAGGGCCTGAGGTCTGCCTCGTTGCCAGATATTGCTTTGGGTCGGGCACCCAGAGAGTCTCTCCGAAGGCAGGACGCTGCTGCTGCTGCTGCTACTGATGATGATGGTGGTGGTGGTGGTGGTGGTGGTGGTGGTGGTGGTGGTGGTGGTGATGGTGATGAGAATAATGGTGATCTTGAAGGCCATGATAATGATGACAATAGCAATCATTCTGATGGTGCGGACGATCATGATCATAAGGTGACAGTAATGTGAGCTAACATATATTAAGCGCTTCTTATATAGCAGACATTGTATTAAGCACTTAATAGGCATTATTTAATTTAATCCTCACAACAACCCCTATCAGGTTGTTTTTCCCTGACTTCACATATGAAAAATATCTGCATCTCAGAAAAGGTAAGAAACTTGTCCAAAAAAAATATTGGGTCCAGGATTCAGTCGTGGGCAGCACTCCCAAAGCTATACTCCCGTTCCGCACTTTCATACTGAAACAGTGGCCTGTGACAGAGAAGGCAAAATTGGTTCCATGCCCCATTTTGAAAGTTCCTGAAACCACACAGTCTCCTAGGAAACAAAAAGAAACATCGAACATGCAACACATAAAGGTGCTGCTCATATCAAAGCGGCTTAAAGCTCAGAGGCTGTCTCTGAGACCCCTGAACATCCAGGTGCAAAATAAAAGTTTCAGCCATTCATGCAGGTATGCAGGTTCTCAGAAGGCAGGGCAGCTGCTTCCATGCTGTTTGTAACACCCCCAGAAAAGGGCTGTGCAAAGAGCAGAGCATCACTGCATAGCAAAAAGGAGCTTTAGGAATTAATCCACTCAGAAATAACAAACTGAAAACATGCATTTTGAAAAGGCATACATAGCCGGTGACAGCATCAACCAACCTGTCAGAAGTATAAGCAGGTAGAAAATTCTAGCTTTCCATTAATGGAAAGGTACTTTGTTTTACTTTCAAATGCTTCAAGAAATAACCTGCTCAAGGTGGGTGGCAAGCTATATTTCACACCCTACGGGAAACTGCCATGAGAAACACTCATAGTTTCATAGAGCCATTCCCCGTGACAGGCAGGGAAGAATGCAAAGGCCAACGAAACCCAGCTCTGAACCACTGCTGCTTTAAGGTTTGTGCCTCTCTCTGTGATCTAGAAAGATAAAAGGAAAGGCCTCTTTATTAAAAGCCTGGTGCAAAAACACAAAGTTGACATAAACCAGCGATGTAATTTAAGACATGGCTCTCTTCATTCCTATCATCATCCAATCATTTCCTTTTGTCCATCTTGTCTCCTCAAAGATTACAAGCTCCTTGAAGCCAGGGGATGTATACCCACTGCTCCAACTACCCCCATCGCAACCAGTGCGGAGGTAATACAGCCTGGCCACCAGCTGTTCTAGCAATGAAAATCAATCTTATGCCCACATTGCAGGCTCCTCAATTTGTTTGCAGCCATAGATTATCATTATTGAATCTATCCATTTTCCCATACTGATGTGCAGATAACTGCAAACTGAGTCATAATTCCTCTTAGCAACAATGATTGGGAGTTCAGTTACTAATCAAAAATTCAGTGTCAAATCAATCATAAATATGACTAAAATCATTTAAATAGAATCTATAATCATTCAAAGGAGTAAAATTATTCTCCACGTAGGAGAACTTCAAAATTTTAAAAGGCCCTGAAAGGTGGCTTAGTCAGCTCCCTTCACTCCACACAAGCAGAGGCGGGGACTTTGAGAAGATGAGCCATTCAAAGCCACCCAAGGAGCAAGGGCAGAGCCGGGACTTGACCTCCAGCCTGTGGGGTTATCTCCACAACACACTACTGCGCCTCTTTGGCAGTCTCATAAAATTGGCATAAATATAACATCTTTGTTCATTTTATGGGAGGGCCCAAAGTACCCATTTCAAAAGTCCAACTTGGCAGTCTCATCTTCAGAATTTCCCGAAGTGGTATTCCTAGTACTCTTCCCACCAAATGTTAACAGATGCTGTGCCAGGGGCTCGCCCGTGTGCTTGTAGCCTTCACTCCTCCCCCCTGTGCTAAATTATGGAGGAGCTGGGATCCCACAAACTGAATTTCCCAGACCCCCTTGTCAGTGGGCTTCCAGTCATACTCTGCAAATGTGACAGGCGACTCAAAGATGGGAGTGGGTATTAACTTGCTATTGCTGCCTTAACAACTTCATGGCTTAAAACATCACTCATTTGTTATCTCACAGTTCTGTATGTCAGAAGCGCAGTGGGCTCAGCTGGGTACTCTGCTTAAGGTCTCACAGGACCAAGGTTAAGGTGTTGGTCAGCCCAGGCTCTTCTCTGATGGGAGAATCTACTTACAGGCTCATTCAGGTTGTTGGCAGAATTCAGTTTCATGAGGCTGTGGGACTGAGATCCCTGAGGTTTCCTCCCTGGCTGTCAGCCAGTTGGCATTCTCAGCGTCTAGAGGCTGCTCACATCCCTTGGCTCCTGGCCCCTTCCATCTTCAAAGCCAGCAATTATACATTGAATGTTCTCATGCTCTGAATTTTTCTGGCTTTCTTTTCTACTTTTAAGGGCTCATAAGATTACACTGGGTCCACACTAGGTAATCCAGGACAGGCTCATAAGGTCACAAGGTCACTGTCATAAAGTCAGTGATTAATAACCCTAATTAAATCTGCAAAGTCTCCTTTCACCACAGTACATGACATAGTCAACATGTCAGGTGGCAGAGATCACGGGGACCAGAATTCTGCCTGTCACAGAGGGGACATCCCTCTAGGAGAGAGCTCCAGGGTGCTTCCACAGATTTAGCACCCACAGCTCACCCTACTTCCTGTGTCCCAGCGCTAGGGCTTAGCACCTTCGCAAAGGTTCCACTACCTGCTCTATGCGTCACACCGTTGCTGGTCTCGGCACCCTGTGTGTTACTCCCAGAGTGACAGAAGCAAGTGTGTCCCACATTCTAGGGATACTATGTTTACCCTTTGGGGTTGCAGCTACTACTTACAGTTGATAACCCCCAGGTCACAATACCTCTTGGGCTCCTTCAGCTCTCCTACACTTTTAAACTACCGCTCTGCAGCCAATCCTCTCTGAATTACCTAGCTTGTTTACATTTTCCTGAGTAGGCTGACTGGTAGAGATACGATGTGATAAAAGAGCCCAGTGGTCTTGGGAAACTAAGTTAAACAGCTTTCTTTCCTGCAGGACTTCTAGATCTTTGGCTATATTAATGGGCAGTGTGAATACTCAAGAAGGGGATCTAGCACGCAGAATCACCGTTTCCAAGACATCTTTGTCAATGGACCCTTGCTTCATAGAGCATCTTATGGGCTTAGAGTTTGTGATGCTTTAAGAAACACCATCATAATTGAAATCCTCTCAAGTTACCATGTTAGCTCTAATCAGCACTAAATATTTGACTAACAAAAAGTGAACCCATATTTTGAGAATTTAGAATAGCATTGGGGACTTGATTTTGATGGCTAGAAAAGTTAAAACTAATAGGTTAAGTTTATTTTCTCAATCCGTGTCCTACAGCCTCCTTTCCTGTATGCATTTAAAGCCATTCCAAAATGTAAGTGAAAAAGCCATTGGTGAAGGGGCTTAAGAAGGTCAAGGCCATTGTTTCCTTTCTGCTCTAACCTTTAGGAGTCTTAACTGTGAATGTGTGTAAAGCAGGCTTTTTTTAACTCCCTCTGCTTCTGGGTTGTTTTTCTCCTCTTTTTTCTCCCCCCTCCCCCCACCCCTTCACTGCTTCGCCCCCTCCCTCCCTCACCCAGAGGACAGCAAATGACATGATATCAAGGGCAACCCCCAGTGAGAAACAGACTGAGAAGGAACACAAAAGGCCTCCCAACAGAACAAGGGTTAAGTAATCTACTCCCTTCTTGATGAATTCTTATGTAGTCATTAGAAATGATAATTACGATGACTTTGCAGCAACATGGAAAAAATGCTTATGATATAATTAATGCTAAGTGGAAAATGCAGAACACAAAATGATAGCTACACTATGATTACAACCATTTAAATTATACGTTCATGGGGACAAAAACTGGAAGGCAACATGGAAAAATAAAAATAGTTTAATTTGTCAGGGATGACAGTGGTGTCATGGGTGAATTTTTTCTTTCCTTATGGTCTGCTAATGGTTCTATAACACCGAGCCAGTTTTCAAAAACTAAAATAAAAACAGACTTAAGAATGTGTGGAAGTGGAAGAGGATAGGCCATCATTCCCTTTTGCCTGAGGGTGAAAAAGGATCTGTATAAAATAGGAACAGTCAACCTGGGTTTTAGATCAAAATACAACTTGTTTTCTTGCTGACTTAAAATCAGAGCATAGTGCTCCTAAGCAACCAATCAGGTTCTGCTTGGGAAAGCCAGCTTTATGCTACTAAGGGTTTGGGCTTTAATCTAAAGGGTGATTCCATCCTCTCTATTAGGCCTTAAGGGTCACGGTGGCAAGAAAACAAGCAGAGACTTGGACCTTCTGCTGGGTACAGGTAAGATCTGGGAAGAAGGACTCCAGAAAGGACCCCAAAGGGGGCCCATTCACCCAAGATCCCACCCCAGAAAGTTGTCCAAAAGGATTTGTCAGCAACACATGAAAGGGAAGAATTGCACAAGCCATGGGCCCAGAGGATCCCTTCAGCCAACGTCTCCAACTTCATGTGGCAAGACACTTGGACACGTGGCCCCAGAGTGCCCACCTCCGGTGGTCTAGCTATGGCTTGAATGCCACAGTGCCCTGCTGAGCCTCACTGGACTATCAAGGTAGTGGGGAGGCTCCTGGGGCCTCATGAACATGTAGAACATTCAGAGCGGGGCACAGGGGAGCACAGACTAGACAAGGTAAAGGACTATTGGGGATGTTTCTGGTAAAGGAGACACGGTGAGCCTGTGACAGCGGGCAGGGCTCCCCTAATTATACTCTGGTAAACAAGGCTACCTAGAAAAACATGGCTGGGAATTCATTGTAATAAATAAAAGTGTGGGGCGCTCTGAAGCTAGACATGTGAAGGGAGAGAAAAGGGAGGAGAACTATTCCAGGCCAGTGGGAGTCTGGCCAAGGGGACTGGAGTGCTGGCAGGCCCTAGGAGGAAGAATCATATGACAGCCAGCTGGGCACAAGCTAGAGAGACTCTGGAGCAACCAGGCACCATGGGGCTCAAGGAGAGAAGCTGAGAGATGGAACAAGCCCAGCATCTAGACAGCTGGCCACTACCTGGGCCAGTTCTCTTGTGCCCACCCACTGCCTGCAACAGAGACTCAGATCTGAAGTTGGTCCAGGTCAAGGATGCCAGTACCTGTCCCTGTGCTGCATACCTGTCAGGTGTCCCAGAGGCTGAGCTCCCAGCAGTGTTGGAGTTCAAAAAAGTGAGTCATGAAAGTAGTGTACACAGGTATGTGGTAGGCTGAATAATGGCATCTCCCAAAGGTGCCCTCCTCCTAATCCCCAGAACCTGTGAATACACTACCTTGCATGCCAAAAGGGACTTTGTAGATGTGATTAAGATAATGGACATTGAAATGGGAGATTATTCTGGGCTATCTAGTGGATACAATGTAATCACGGGTGTCTTTATAAGAGTGAGGCAGGAGGGTCACAGTCAGAGGAATTGCGACTGCAGGAGCAGAAGTCAGAGTGATGGGAGGCCACGAGTCAAGAAACACCGGCAACTTCTAGAAGCTGGAAAAGGCAAGGGAACAGGTTCGCCCTCCAGCTTCCCTGCCAATATATTGATTTTAGCCCAGTAAAACTGACTTTACACTTCTTTTTTTAAATTTAATATTGTTATTGTTTTACAGTTGCCCCAATTTTTCCCCCTTTGCCCTCCTCTGCCCAGCCCACCCCCCCACTCCCACAGTCAATCCCCACACCGCTGTCCATGTCCATAGGTCATTTGCACATGTTTTTTAACTAGTCTCTTCCCCTTCTTTCCACCATTATCCTCCCTCACCTCCAGCTACGTCAGTCTGTTCCTTGTTTCCATGCCTCTGGTTCTATTTTGCTCGTTAGTTTATTTTGTTCATTAAATTCCTCTTAGAAGTGAGATCATAGGGTATTTGTCTTTCACCACCTGGCTTATTTCACTCAGCACGATAATCTTCAGTTCCATCTATGCTTTCACAAAAGGTAGGAGTTCCTTCTTTCTGCTGCATAGTATTCCATTGAGTAAATGTACCGCAGTACCACATTACTACTGATGGGCACTTAGGGTGTTTCCAGCACTTGGCTATTGTAAACAGTGCTGCTATGGACATAGGGGCGCAAAAGTTCTTTTGAATTGGTGTTTCAGGATCCTTAGAGTAAATTCCCAGCAGTGAAATCACTGGGTCAAAAAGCAATTTCCATTTTTAATTTTCTGAGGAAATTCCATACTGTTTCCACAGTGGCTGCACAAGTCTGCATTCCCATCAACTGCACTAGGGTTCCCTTTTCTCCACATGCTCACCAGCACTTGTTGATTTATTAATGATGGCCATTCTGACTGGTGTGAAGTGGTACCTCATAGTGATTTTAATTTACATCTCTCTGATGGCTAGTGATGTTGAGCATCTTTTTGTATGTCTACTAGCCATATGTATGTCCTCCTTTGCCCATTTTTTAATTGGTTTGTCTTTCTAGTGTTTAGTCAGATGAGTTCTTTACGTATTTTGGAGATTAAACCCTTATCCAATGTATCATTGGCACATATGTTCTTCCATATGGTCAGTTCTCATTTCATTTTGATGATGGTTCCTTTAGCCATGCAGAAGCTTTCTAATTTGATGTAGTCCCATCAATTTTTTTCCCTTATTTCCCTTGCCCTAGGAAGTATATCAGCAAAAATATTGCTACATAGGATATTTGAAATTGTATTGCCTATGTTTTCTTCCAGGAGTTTTACAGTATTGCTACTGATATTTAAGCCTTTTATCCATTTTGAGTTTATTCTGGTGCATGGTGTAAGTTGGTGGTCTAGTTTCTTTTCTTTTCCCTCTTTTTTTTTTTTTTTTTTTTTGCATGTACCAGACTAGTTCTCCCAACACCATTTGTTGAAGAGGATATTTTTACTCCATTTTATGCTCCTGCCCCATTTGTCAAATATTAATTGACCATAAGACATGGGTTTATTTCTGAGGCCTCTATTCTGTTCCATCGATCTACGTATCTGGTCTTATGCCAGTACCAGACTGTTTTGATTACAGTGGCCTTGAAGTAGAGTTTCCTATCAGGTATTGTGATCCCTCCTAATTTGTTCTTCTTTCTCAAGATTGCTGAGGTTATCCAGGGTCTTTTTTTGCTCCATATACATTTTTGAAATATTTATTGTATATCTTTGGAATATGCATTGGTATTTTAATAGGAATTGCACTGAATCTATAGATTACTTTGGGTAGTATGGTCATTTTAATGATGTTAATTCTTCCAATCCATGGACACAGTATATGCTTCCACTTATTTGTATCTTCTCAATTTATTTCTTCAGTATTCTGTAATTTTTCAAGTATAGGCTTTTTACCTCCTTGGTTAAATTTATTCCTAGGTACTTTACTTTTTTTGTGGCTATAGTAAAAGGGATTTTTCCCTAGTTTCTCTTTCTGATAGTTCATTGTTGGTGTTGATATTGCCTTTGAATCCCGCTATTTTACAAAGTTCACTTATTAGGTCAAGTAGTTTTTTGGTGGGGACTGTAGGACTTTCTGTGTCTACTATCATGTGTCATCTGCAAATAATGACAGTTTTACTTCCTCCTTTCCAATTTGGATGCCTTTTATTTCCTTTTCTTATCTGATCACTGTGGCTAGGACTTCCAGTACTATGTTGAATAAGAGTGGTGAAAACAGACACCCTTGTCTTGTTCCTGATCTTAAGGGGAAAGCTTTTAGTTTTTACCCATTGATTATGATGTTGGCAGTAGGTTTCTCATATACAGCCTTTATTATGTTGAGGTATGCTCCCTCTCTTCCCACTTTGCTGAGTGTTTTTATCATAAATCGGTGCTGGACTTCATCAAATGCTTTTTCAGCATCTATTGATATGATCATGTGATTTTTTTTTCCTTCATTTTTTTAATGTGGTATATTACATTTATTGATTTGCTAATATTATACCATCCTTGCATCCCCGAGATGAATTCCACTTGATCATGGTATATGATCTTTTTAATGTATTGCTAGATCTGGATTGCCAATATTTTTTTGAGGATTTTAGCAACTATATTCATCAGAGATATTGGCCTGTAGTTTTCCTTCTTTGTTGTGTCTTTACCTGGTTTTGGAATTAGGACAATACTGGCCTCATTAAAAGAGTTTGGGAATCTTCTCTCTTCTCGAATTTTTTGGAATAGTTTGAGAAGCATATGAGTTAGTTTTTATTTGAATGCTTGGAAAATTCTCCTGTGAAGCCATCCAATCCAGGGTTTGACTTTAAACTTCTGATCTCCAGAACTTTAAGATAATAAATTTATGTGGTGTTAAGCCACCACATTTGTGGTTATTTGTTATAGCAGCAAGAGGAAACTAATACACAGCAGTTAAAACCCAAACCCCAGAAAGGCAGCAAGTGGACATCTTTAAACTCCAGCTGCAACTGCTCCTGGGTAGGAAGACACTTAATAGTATTAGATGATAATTTGCACAGGGCAGCATGCACTTCTGAGTAAAGGGAGAAAGACTTCCAGGAAGCATTCAACTTGCCCGGTATTCATTCCTGCCTTATTCAAGTTAAAATGTATGAACTACTTAGTATATACCAGATAGTGCAGTATGTGCCTGACATATCCTACCGTATGTTATCCTCAGAAAAACTCTATGATGCAGATACAATTGGTGTCGCCATTTTACAGATGTGGAAACTGAGGCTCATGTAGGTGAGGTTATATATCCAAGCAGAAAATCTGGGAATTGAAACTGAGCAGCCTGACTCCAGGGCCTGAGCTCGGAACCACTATTGGATGCTCCTCCTGAGTGAACTACCTGGGGATGGTGTCCACACAGCAGCGAGTGGACACCAAAATGGCTGACTTTCTAGACGTGCAAACCATGAACTCCATAAAACCAAGACGAGACATTCTATGGGCTTTGAAGACAATCCTTAACGATCTAAATGTCCAAGAATATAAGGGATTGATTGACTAAATCATGGTTCATCAATACAATGAAACACTAGGAAGCTTTTTAAAAGGATGATGTAGGTCTATATTTATTGACATAGAGAGATGTTCCTCATACATCATTAAGTCTAAAAAGCCAGTCGCTAAACAGTACACAGTATGAATCAACAGGGAGAAAAGGGGGAAATATTAGCAGTGTTTATCTCTGAGGCATGAGAATACAGGTGATTTAATTTTTCTTCTGGCTTACCTATTTCCACAATAAAAAGAAATTGCTGGGATAATGTTTAAAGGTGAGAAAACTGAACTTCAGTAATTACAAACAAAGATAAGAATGTGCAATGATAAAAATGTTATTAAGTGTCTACTACCTAGCAGACCAAGTGCTAATAAATTTATATAAATTTAACCCTTATTACCACCCAGTAAGGTAAGGAGTATAGATTCCATTGTTTCAGTATTTTTTAATGGGGGCTCAGAGAAATTAAGTAATTTTCCCTCAAAGTCACCCAAACTGAAGGCATTAGCCTGGGATTTAACCCAGATTTGTCCAGCTCCAAGGTGGACACTCTCTATACTATGTGATTCTGTAAACTTCTAACTCCAGAATCACGGGGGTTCCAGGCAAGCAGGGACACAGAAGGAATCAAAGTGGATAAGGGGATGTTGCAGAAAAGGAGAAGAAGATTAGGAAGGACAAGAGTGCAGTATCCCCACCGTTCCAGTACCTGGAGCAGGGGCTCTCAGCCTGAGCACTGCTGACATTTCGGGTAATAATTGTTCATCAGAGGAGAAGGGGAGAACGGTCTGTACATGGTAGGATGGGTAGCAGCATCCCTGGCCTCTGTCCACTGGATGTAGTAGCACCATCCCAGTTGTGGGAACAAAAAAATCTTCAGACATTGACAAATATCCCCTGGAGGGTCAAGTCTCCCTTGGTCAAGAACCACTGACCTGGAGGACTGCTACCCCCCAGAATGACATGGGGTGGTCCTAGAACATTGTTTATTATTTGCTGTATATACTCATGTTTCAGCCAACCACACAGTTCATTCCACTGGTCTGTCCTCCTCAACTAACTCTTTAGTCCTTACATATTGACAGTGTTAAAGACAAAGGCCTAATTGGTGAGCCCCAAGTGACATTTGTGGCTATTATACTGATCTTCAGAGAGGACAGATAGCTCAGTTGCCTTCAGGAAGGGCCCCACAATGGGCCTTCTGTCACCTTTGGTGAGGGTTCATCTGTGCCCCTGCATTCCCTGAATTAAAAGTTAAGGAAGCTGGTTTTCTCTTGTAAATACCAAGCTGTGCAGTCATTACAAGCTTGCTTGGAGATAATCAGGGCTGACACTTGCTGTATGCACAGGGTTTATTAGAGACCACCCACAAAGTCGACTCAACACAAAATGACACTACTAAGTAATCTAATCCCAAAATGTAGATTTCATTCCAACAAATTGCACACAAGTGGTCTCCTGCTGGTTTAACTGTTGCCTGGAAAGGCAAGCCCAACTGCACCCATAGCAAGTGTGTTAGTACAAAGCATCCAACCCATAAACAGAATGCAAACACCATGTCTGGAATCATAAACAAAGAGTGTCTCAGAGAGAGATAAATGCCTTTTATATCAAATTAAAATATAATTAGGAGAAGGGTAGAATATCCCACCTTTGTCCTAACTCATTTCCCCCTTTGAATAAAACACAAAAATAGAATCAAAAGATGAAGAAATTAAGTATTTTTCCCTTTGCCTCAAATACTCTTACAAACTGTTTCCTGTAGGGCCATATGTTCTAAGATGAACCAAAATTAGAGAGAATCAGCACCCTGACTTTGTCCCCACTCAGCAAATATGTATCTTTGGCTCCAAAACACACAGTTCCCAACCTCCAGTAGAAGGGCATTTTGTTTATTCCGTGCTATTCTCCCCTTTAAAAATTAGCTATATAATAAAAAATTGATATTTTTTTTAAAACTAAAAAATTTTTTAAGCCTCAGAGGGTGGAGTTTGACCATAAGTTTAACATAAGCCAGCAGTTTGCCAAGGTTGCCTATAAGGTTTATACTATCTTAGGATGCATTAATAGAGTTTACTGCTCAAGTTAAAGGAGGTGAAGGTCTTAAGGTCAGGTGATTTGACCACATATGGAGAGCAGGTGTTCTCAGATTGACATTGAGGTGGACATTGGTGCTGTTTGGGCACCTGCTTTGAATAGTAAAATCTGACCCAGGTACTTAATGAGAAACAGGCAACTCAGGTGTCTACCAGCGCCTGCATGACTCACATCCTCACCAATTCATCACCCTAACAGCAGGAACTATGTTTTACTCCTCTTCTGTCTCCTCTGCTCCCACAGCACTGAAAACTATGTTAGGTACCTCATTAGTACCTAACAAATACCTGGTGGATCTACTAAAAACCACGTTAGATACCTCATGAGTACTCAACAAATACCTGGTGGATTTACTGAAAACCATGTTAGGTACCTCATGAGTACCCAACAAATACCTGGAGATTTACTGAAAACTATGTTAGGTATCTTGTGAGTACTCAACAAATGCCTGGTGGATTTTCCTAGAACCCCTTGCTGAGACTATATATTTCTACATTAAGAAGCCAAGTGGTGAGGAAAAAATAAGTATGCCACTTAGATCAGTGATTTTTAAACTGTGGGTCAAAGCCCATTAATATTTTGTTAAATTGTTTAGTAAGTTCATAGCCAGTTGTTTTGTTTTTTTTAATGAAAAAGAAGAAAAACCCTCAGGTTGCCCCTCTCTTGCTTTACTGAACTCCACTGGCAACCTCTGAAATCCAGCTCTCCGCCTGCTCTAGACTGCGCCCCACAACTGAATGTGGCTGGAGAGAATCATACAGCCAACATCCACTAGTCTTAATGCCGTTTGTTTTCTCACGGGGCCTGGCCATCACACTTCACTCTCTCATCCACTCACCCAGTCGCCCTCCTAGATGATGCGGCTCTGTCTTGGCCTTCAGCACCTCCTCTCCCATCCCTACTCTCAGCTGCTAAGCTTGCTTCCTACCTCACTGAGAAACTAAAAGCACTGAGAAAAGAATGACCACAGCCTCCCACATTCACTTCTACCCACCCACCAGCATCTGCTCCTGTAAACTCTGCTTTCCTCCCCTTCCTATGGGTGGGCCATGCTTGCTCCCATAGAAGGCCAGCCTCTGCACTTGTACTATGGATTCCACTCAAGGACACATCTCCATCAACCCTCTCTTCTGTCTCCTACATCATCAAAATTTTCCTCCTCTACTAGGTTACCCTTAATTGACACATTATTCCCCCATCTTTTTTTATTATTGTTCAATTATAGTTGCCCCCATTTCCCCCTCATTACTCTCCCCTGGCCTACCCATCCCAACCTCCCGCATTCAATCCTCCCCCCCATCGTCTTTCCATGAGTCCTTTATACATGTTCTTTGATGACCCTTCCCCTTCTTTCCCACTATTTCCCACATCTTAAAAAAAAAAACACCTCCTCTTACTTTATCTTCCCACTGATTACCACCCCATTTCTCTGCTCCCCAATGTAATAAAACCCCTTATAAGGATTGTCCAATGCCACTTTGCCAACTCCTCTCCTCTCGTCCTCTTTTATACTCCCTCCCTCCTATACTCCCCCTGCATCACTAGACCAAAATTGCTCATCAAAGTCACCAGTAATATCCATGTGGTTAAACCCAATTGTCAAAGCCCAGTGCTCATCCTACCTGTCACTGGGCATGGCTGCTCCCTTCCTCTGCCTTAAAACACTTTGCCCACTTGGTTTATCAGTCCCCTGCACTGTTCCAGTTTTCCTCCTATCTCATGGCCATGCCTTCTCATTCTCCCTCATAGGCTCCTCCTGATGTCCCCAACCTCCTCACCCTGGAAGACGCAGGGCCCAACATTGAGGTCTCTTCTCTGCGTGCCCCACTCCCTCAGCGATCTCATTCTGTTCCAGCAGATGTCAACTGCCTCCTGATAATTCCCAGAATTTTGTCTCCAGTTAGAACCTCTCTCTGAACTCCAGACTCACAGATCCAAATGCCTACCAACCCTCTCCATGTGGATGTCTAATAGGCACAACCAACACTGCTATCTTGACACTCTCCCACCGCAAAATCTGTTCCTCTGTAAAGCCTTTGCCATCTAATGACTGGCAATTCAGCCCTTCTAGTCTCTCAGGCCAACCCCCTAGAGGCGTTCTTTACTCTCCTTCTTCTACATTCTCAATCTGCCTTCAAAATATACCCAGAATCCAACAGCTTCTCACCACTTTCAGCAATACCTCATACTCCAAGCAACGTCATTTCTTACCACCATTATTGTGTCTTGTCCCCTTGCTGTCTATCCCTAACACAGCCATCAGAATGAGTCTATGAAAACACATGTCAAATCAAATCACTCCTCTGCTCACTCACTGCTACATGAGGAATCTTAACAGGAATCTTCAAAAGTCCTGCCCCCTCTTGCATGAGAGCTACAGAGATGTCACTTGTTCATGGCTCACTGAATAAATGTCATTGATAGGGACAATCTGTTTATTAGGAACTGTTACAGCCAGCTAATCATTTCATTCATAAACAACGAACAAACCCTCATCCTGAAATCCTTTTGACTAATTCAAGTCAGGTGTGATCCCGTGACCTCCAGGTGAGCAGTGGGGTATCCAATTTGCCACCCTGGAGCCATCCATCCCTCTGGCTTTGGAGTCCTGATGTTCCATGATATTCCCTTCCCTGATGAATCTCCAGTCACCCAACTCCATGCAGGTGCACGCCTTGTATCTGTAGATGCAGCAACTCCATGCAGGTGCACGCCTCATAGCTGAAGCTGCAGCAACTCCTGCTGGTATGGGTACAGCTGTTTCCTTTCATGAGCCTCTTTTGTGCACTGACATATCTGGAAAAAAAGAGGGGGAGCATATTGAATTTCAGGAGATGAACCAGCTGGCTTAAGACAGAGAGAGAAAAAGATGATACAGTCAACGAGACACTTTTCCTGAGAACATAGTTCCAGAAATCCAGGTCCATACAGAGTATTACACAGTGTTAATCTTGCCCCGGAGATATGGATTAAGGAGATTCTGCCCATAGAGATGCATGCTTTTCAAATAGCCCTCCAAATCTGGAATGTAGAGACCACTCAGGAGCTCAGCATCTGAACACTAACACTATAGCTCATTCTGGTTTCAAATTCACTTTGCTTTCTTTCTTGTTGTATTTTTTATTTTTTCCAGGTGCAGAGACTGGTTAAGTGGCCACAACATACTCTTACTTAACAACATCAGTGCAGACTGCTTGAGGACTCAGTTAGCTAAATTGGCACCGGGACCAATATGTGACTTTTTGACCTTGTAATTGCAAATATGGAGCTATTTGTTTTTTCAGAAGTGTCTAAAACATGTGGGACAGGTATAAAGTTTCCACATAAGCCAACCTCTTTGGTTTATTTTGATCTAAACAAACTGCTTCCCACAGCTGGGCCAAGAATATTCCTTCCAGTCCCATCTTTTTGAACAGTTCAAGCTTGGAGAGTTCCAAGATGGAATTTTGCCACGTCTCATATGTGGCAAAATCTTAAACCAACACTTCTCGGTGCCAGAAAAATAGCAACCTAGCCCAGGAAGAAATCAAAGCTGCATTACTATGGAACAAGATTATTAACATGGTAGAAAAGAGGAGACCGTTTTGTTAATGATCAAACATTGAGGCCTCAGCCAATTGAAGTTTTGAAACAAATGACTGTAGATAGATTCCCTCACTGGAGCTAATCTTTAAAGCAAGTGACATTTGAAATCTTCTTTTTTTTTTTTTCTCTCCTAACTATAGGAATTGAAAGTTAAAACAAGTTGCCAGCATAGCATTTAATCTTCTCAGCCCAAAGTGCACTTGCTCCAAATTGCAGAGCCTTGAACTTCAATGGGACAATACCTTCTACCACCCAAGTCAGCAAAACAGAACTTGCACGAAACTCTCTAATATAATGTCTGCTAGTAACAAAAGCTGAGTCCTGGCAAAGCTACAGGAAAGGGGGTCAGGTGCTGGAATAAAGCAAGGGCCAAACGACCAACCTTGATTCTTGTGCCATGTCACCTACTCCTTTGTCCAGTTGGCTCAGTTCATCAACAAACGCTAACCAAGTGACCAGAGGCCTTTGTGGGTCAGACAACTCAGCTCCAGTTTTCAGTCCAAGATGATACCCTTCACTTGGCCAGCCACCTCAAAATGCAAGCCCCTTCTCTCCGTGGAGTGGCCAGCCCATGGAGGGAGAGGGGGAAAATGCTCCACCTGCATTCAAACAGCTCAGATATTTTCATTATAGATTGGAAGCTTGGTGTCATCAAAAAATGTAGATGGAGAATGTTACTATGGATTCTAATTGTGAATAAAATATGAAGTAAATACCTCATTCAAAAGAGACCCCATTTTTCATATTCTAATGCAATAGTTATATACTTTGTACCTAACAATTATTCTAGTTCAATAGCATAATAATAAACCATTTCATTTGTATAGGGATTTATAAAACACTCATGCATGTTAGTATTTTTAATACGATTAGGTGGTAAGGTAAACATTATTACCCCACCTCGCATATTTGAAAAAGAAGAAAAAATTGAAGCTCAAAGAGATCAAGTAATTTTTTTCAAGGTCATAGTATGAAGCAATTTGAGAAACACCCAAGTGCAATCCCAGGTGCTTACTTCTACAGATGCTATTTCCTAGACGAGCGGATTTTGACACCTATCCCTGCAGAAATACCAAAAAGTTCAAAGTTACAACTCTGATCAATCTCATGTGTATGGACAAATGGAAGGAGAAATACGAATTCTTCCTTCCCTGTGCCCACCCCCAATCCAACCAAGCACAACTGTGTCCATCTGACTATGACCAAAAGAACTAAACAGTCCACTGAACGGGCCCTTCTCACCAGCCACTGAAGGATCAGGGGCCTGAGAACTAAATAATTGTTGCTGCCTTCCTCCCTCATTCCACTGCCATGTACACTCCCTAAAGCAGAAGCCCCTGGAGGGCAGACCCAGGTCCTACATGCCATGCACTTGCCTGCTGTACCTGGCAGAGTTCATTTCACTTATCAACTGCTTATGAAATATCCGCTCCTTATCAGCCGGGAAAGTAAGAGTTTATCCCAGGGAAGAATAAGAAGCACGGCACAGGCTGCCTTGCTTCCTCACAAAGCACATCCACAACATTCTCAGGTTGCTCGGGCTCCTCCAAGAGAACATGAGAGAGGGGGCCCCATGACCACAGGGACAAAGATGGTGGTCTATGTCCAAGCACGGCCTCTAAGCTTTGAAACTCCCTGTTATTTTCAATGTAAAGGGTTTTCTACATGCAATACCATCCGCTGCTGAACATATTAGTATATAAAGAGAATAAGTCTTGAACTCCACCACAGAGGGCAGCTCTATTACTTGGACCAACACCATAGCACCTGTTCGGAATACTGAAAGATTATGGGTGGACAGGGCACATAGATGTAGGCTGCAAAAATCAGAGTTACGTAGAATAAGGAATATTGGGAGAGGCCATCAATTAAAGTAGAAATGGGAAAGATGTGGCACCAGACAGCCCCTTCTTTGACCTGTCCATATCATACGTCATTAATGGCCATAACACCCTTCAGCCCAGCCAGGGATTCTGATCCTCCTAGATACCACACTTCAAGTGGCCACCATCGTTCAGCTCGGATTGGCAAACAAGAGGTTACCTATTTGCCATCTTTGATTAAATTTATTGGGATGACATTGGTTAGTAAGATTATATAGGTTTCAAGTGCACAGTTCTATGATACCTCAAATATTGACCCCTTTCCCCTTCCCCCTCCTCCCCTCTGGTAACCACCTGCCATCTTTGTGTTTAAGAGCACCTTCTCTTGCTAGAAATCAGCAGTTCACCTATTAGGCCTAAATCGTGGTGCTTCCTCCTATGCCTCTGATTCCAAGATTCCTGATATTAGATTAGCACTCTAATTCTGATCTCCCAGATTCTTGGCCTCAACTCCTAGTTGCTCTCTGCCCCTTCCACGTCACCACACCCTCATGCCCTCCCTTAGACCCTGAACTGTAGCCAGGGATCCTGACCTGGGCCTGGTGGCCTGTCCCAGCTCCTGCTACCTGTTCTGCCTGGTGGCTTCTGTCATTCCTCCCCTGACTCGAATTCACCCATCCACCCCTGGGGCTCAGCAGAGAGTGCCCTGACCAGATCAAGATTCCCTCCCACGGCTGCATAACAGTCACCAAAGGACTGAGGTAGGCATGGCCGAAGCTGAGGGCGAAGCTAGCCAACAGCTCACAAATGCTCCCTCAGCTGTGGAGCTCACCTGAAGGTTGGGCCTCTCCTTATCCCTTCAGAGAAGATGGAAGATTCCAGTCCTGGTCTTTCCTGCTTTATGGTAACTTTTCTGCCTTCAAGGTAAGGAGCAGATGTTTCCTAAGCTCCCAGGGATTTATCGGCCTTGTTCACACCTTCAGCAGACAGGTCGTTGCCGGTTTAATTTATACGGTTCTATTTCACTGGTAGGACAATAACTCTCGCTCCATCTCAAGTCACAAAATGGCTGAATAAAAGAAGCCCCGGCTGCGCTTGGCCAGGCCTCGCTCTGCCTCTCTGTGTGCCCATGTCCCTCCCTGCGCCTCCCTTCCACTACATTTCCCATGGGCTCTGTGTCCAAACAATACAGTCAGTCTCAGATTTGCCACATGCTGCCAAGAGGTCCGGGGCACAGCGAGGAGAACATCAATCAGGAAGCCCACATCCTGGGCACAAAACCCATTTCTGCCAACAACTCACCAGCCAAATCGATTCCCTTCTCCGGGCCTCAGTTTATTCATCTGTAACTGGGGAAGGGGCGGGTTGGGAGGAGTGATCTTAATGATGTATAAGATTCCCTTCCAGCTCGGACATTCTACAAAACTGGCATTTACTTGCAGAGGGAGGCTTTCGACCTCCACTCAAAATGGACCAGCCACGCTTCCCACAATGCCCCTCTGCTACTCCCCCACTATTTAGGCTTAACCAACAGAGAGAGAATCATTCCCAGCTGCTAGCAGCCTAATCCAGCTGCCATGCGGGGAGTTTTGTTACGCCTATTTCGCAGTGGGTCATGTCAAGTCAACATGTATTTGTTAAGTGCCTCTGACAAGCCCAGAAAGAGGGTGGAGCCCTCCAGGGCCTCAGTGACTTCATCTGTGAAATGAAAGGCTTAAACCCGCTGGGCTGCTAAGGTGCCTCCCAGCTCTGAGGTCCTGAGAGCCAGGATTCCTCTGGGGGAAGGGAGGCTACACCCGAGGATCGCCAACTGCCAGCCCCACCCCTGACGTGGCCCATGTCCAGCTTCTGTCAAGCCTGTGTACCTGAGGCCGCAAGTGGTAGAACCTATTCAGAGACTACAGATTGTGGCACAAACACAGTCGTATCTCCAACCCTTCTCCATGGCTGAGCCTCAGGGCTCCCCCCTCTCCAGCCCGCAGCTCTCTGGGTCCCTCCCTCATAAGTGGAGAAGTGGCAGATGCTTGTCTGGATGATGTGATTTGAAGAAAGTCCCCGCACACCCCACAAAATCTCTCTCTCACAGACCTGCCTGAAATCCTGATCACAGGGGTTCAGATTCTTTGCATTCAAGCATCTTGCTTCCAGAAGTTTCCTGTTAAATGCAAACATGCACAGAAAAGTGGCCTGTGTTTAGGCTTGGGCTGCTTTCCCCAGCGCCACCCTCTCCCCATTAACGTTTGCCAGCCCCTGCAGCCATTCCCCAGCCTTGCAAAAGTACCTGCCGAACGCAAGAAGGACTTCTCCCACTGAGAGAGGTACAAAACCTCAGAGTATCAAGGAAAAAAACTAAATAGGAATGAGGGCTAAACAAGCATGCTGTCTGACTTCCACCCTGATTTATTTTATGTCCTCGACAGCTAGCAAAACAAATGGAATTGCAAAAGGACTTAATTAGAGAAGAAGAGAAGGATAAAGGATAATGTAATGGTGACATTCAAACCCACTGCGTTATTTGGGTTTTTAAGGAATAAATGTTCTCACTTCTGAGAGTCGTGAAGCCCCACCACTGTTTGTTTGGCTTGGCTACATGTGCCTCTTCTGAAATTACGGCACATGTTTATTATTTAAATGTGAATGAATAAAAATTAATTTTGAGTGGAGAAATTCTGAGGGATAAGTGTAGATACACAGATGCAAACCACAGATACACAGAATTAGGATTTGCTCCCCCCACAGAAGCCAGGAGAAAAAAAGCGCTTCACCCTGCAGAGTAGGATTTAGGCCATGTGGAGGACTTCCCTGTGGAGTTGTTAAATCCGAAAGAGGGGGTTACAGGAAACTGTGAGGACATTTCTTTTTTCTGTAAATATTGCTATGCAGAATCAGTTCCCATGTGTTATGACCTAAATTGTGACCCCTCCCCCAAAAAATCCGTATGTTGAAGCCCTAACCCCAGAATGACTGATAGGGTTTTTAAGGAAGTAGTTAAGGTTAAATACACTCATAAGGGAGAGGTCCTAATCCGGTAGAAATGGTGTCCTTATAAGAAGAGGAAGAAATGCCAGAGATCAATCAATATCTCTCTCTCTCTCTCTCTCTGTCTCTCTCTCTCTCCCCATGCACAGAAAAGAGGCCAGGTAAGTACTCAAGGAAAAGGTGGCCTTCTACAAGCCAGGAAGAGAGGTCTGACCAGAAATCAAATGTTCCAGCACCTCCATTTTAAGAAAATAAATATCCATTATGTGAGGCAGTCTGTGGTCCCCTGTTACGGCAGCATGGGCAGACCAACGTGCTCCTGCCTGAGGGAGGGGGAATAAACTGAGTCAGTCAGCAAATGGGAATAAACTACTCTGCTAGGCATTGGGCTGAGGCAAGTATATATGACAATGTCCTCAGCAGGGACGGGGCAGCCTACTCACAATATCTCTAGCCCATAAGTTCTAGAATCCGTGCCCTTTTTTCTAAAATTCAGCCTTCAGACATACACAGCTGTACCTTTCTCAGAGTAGGTAGGAGCCATGCTCACTATCTGGGGGAGGAAGGTGGTGAATGAATGAATTTTTCTCTCCCGAATGTCACCTTAGCGGTAGTCCAGGAGCAATGACTTGAGTCCAGATTTGACCTGTCAAGAAATGAGAGGATAATTCTATGGAGAAATTAGAAATCACCATTGTCCATCACAGTTAAACTCAAGGAGGGGTTGAAATGGCTTCTTGAGCCAAAAGGACTGGTGAATAGTCTGATGCATTGGGTTAAGGACAACGTCTGGGATGGTTACCCACAGGAAGCTGGAGGAGACAGGAAGAAGAAAATGGGGGGATTTTAAAAGGAAATTTGGACTAGTGTGGGCTTAAATAAAGGAATCAAACTGTGCCTGAAAGCTGGGACAACTTGCCTGTCTTTTGAACAAACTCTGTTTGAAATTAAGAGCAGAAATCTGTACTTGATAAAAACTTTTGTTTCAAAGCTTTTGAAGGAGGAGAAGGAAGTGAGGCTATTTTTCTCTTTTTTTTTTTTCTAGTAAATATTTGCATCAAAACAATTCTACAGTGTGTCACTGTTAAAATAAGATGGTGTGGGTATGTTTCAGTAGGTACCAGAAGGAGCAGATGAGCTGTGGAGGACTGGTAAACTGGCAAGAGGCAGGCTTGAGTTGGAGTGTTTGCCAATTTCCCTATTGTAAATATTCCCACCAAGGCTGATTTCAAGCTACTGATGATTTAAAAGCCAGCTTGCAAAATTCCTACCTATTCCTCCACAGTCTCTGGCAAGCCAGCACCAGCTGGCTCGAGCACACTTCTGCAAGGCATGATGGTCAGGCAGGTAGCAGGTGACCCAGTAGAGAGCCACCTAGGAGGGGCAGAGGCCCAGTGACTAGAAAGAGGAGGACCCCAGAGAATGATGTTAAGAACACAGGCAGATTTTCCTCTCTAAAATGCCAGGCCTCACGTGCATTAATAGAAGTGCTCTGTCCTGGTCACTCAGCTGCCCCACTTCCCAGAAGGGACACGTACGCTTCCATTCTGGAGGAAGCACTGCCTCACCCACCGTATACCGTGATTGTGCTCCCTGGGACCCAAGGAAAGAGCCGCAGCCACAGGGAATACCCAAAACTCACTGCCTTTTTAAACTTCTAAAATGCCAACAAGAACTTTGATTTACGAAAGAAAAGGAAAAGTGAGAGAAGGAACCAACTATTGTAAAACCAATAAGCCCAACTTTCCCAGGGACCCTAAGAAAGTGCCTATGATTTCCCCATGAAGGGAGGAAGAGAAAAGGAATTCCTGAGGTCCATTTTGGGATCTGGCCGGACATGTGCTCAGTCTCCCCTTACCCTGCCCCCGAGTGCAAGGTAACAGGACTAGGATAATGCCATTGCTCGACATCCCTGACCTTCTGTAGATGATACTTATTAACTGACCCATACTCTGGACACTGATGACTAATCTACTAGAATTTCATTCTGTAGTCCAATGTTAATCTTCTAATAAACTACAAATATATGCTTTTTTTTCCAAAACAAACCAAACAGAAGCCAAGACTGGGGCTCATACCTCTCTAGCTTATCCTCCAATCCTGGCACTGGGCTCTATGTTCAGTCATTGTTCAGTACTTACACATCCTGTTGAATTCTTCCTCTTTTACCTGCAGAAACTCACCACGGGATTCCCTCTGAGGGCTTATGCCAGTCACCTCCGGGGGGTTATGACAACCTCCTGTTCGGTGCATGAATCTGAGAACTGGGCAGAATTTGAGCTGGCACCAGCAAGCATGGAATAACATTTGATAAAGTGGATTAATTAAAGAATAGGATTAGTATACGTAACCAAATGGTTCTTCTTTTATGTATGCAAGTTATCCATTTAAGAGTCCAGGTAGAGAATATAAACAGTTTAAACAGCGCCTGTGTAAGAAGATACAGAGGTGTGAATGATGAGTATATCTCCACCAGGCCTCTGGCTTGCTCGCAGCTAAAAACGCCTGCCTTTCCTTGGACTCAGGAATCCCAGCTGAGAAGGCATTTGTTGGGAACGATGGAGGGGAAAGGGTGACCTCTGCTGGTAAAGTGAGTTTTTCAATCTGGTTATTTTCCCCAACTCTGCAAGGGAAAAAAGTGAGCAGAGAGTGGGAGGAGGAATTTTCAGCAAAAGGTCTTTGTGTGGGGGGCTCAAGAACTCTTTAATGGTGTGTAGAAATGATATTCAAGTTGATTTTCATTGTGTTTAATAACTATTCTCTAAAAAAATAAAATGCTCTCACTTGGAACTCAATAATTTGTTTTATTTTCTTTTTTCTTTTTGATAGTTCATTAATGAAATGAAGAATTTGCGGTCAATTTTGAAGTGGAGGGGCTACCAATTAATATAAAAGAAGGCACAGCCCCCAAATGTCTCGTTAAGCTTTACATTTATTCATTAAACAAATGCACATTTTAGGAATTATGAATTAAACATTTTTCAAAAATAGTCTCTACATTTTATATACAATTCATTGTGTTATGAAAAACTTGAATGAAGTTACTTTGCTTTTAAAACTCAGCACTGCTCAAAACAAAATCATTTCCACAGCACTCTCATTACGTGGCTTGATTTTCCCCCCTGCATACCTTTCATCACCTTTGACAAGCAAAAGGCATGTGCTGTGCTACTGGCCCTCTAATGGTATTCAATTATTAATCAGACTTTCCCTGGTCATAGGCACTACTTTGGTCTCTAGCTTTGCCAAGTTTAAAGCAAAAACTTCATTTCAAGTTTTCCAGAGAAAAGCTGGGTATGATCTTTTAAAAGCCTAACTTTTTTAATTGTCTGATGCTGCTGCACATGTAATTATTATCTGCGTGTAATCAGGCTTGTTGTGGGCAGGAAAAGAAGGGGGACACACATGAAAGTGGACTTGGAGTCCCATTCAATGGCCTATAAAATGGATTATATTGGGGGATCACATATCTTTTGGGAACTATAACTATAAAAGGCATCAATATCCAGTATAATGGAACCCATGCTCTAGCCTGACTGATAAAACTTAATATTCAAATTAAATAAAGTGTTTATTTAAATGCACAGGTCTATGTCTTACACAAGCCAGTGCTCCCTTCTCTCAGTCTGTCGAGAGGCCAGACTATTTCACGATCAACACCTCTTTGGAAATCAGGCAGAGAAGACAGAGCAGGGGCAAGAATAAACTTAATTGTAACTGGTTGTGCTGCTATCCTGTGCCTCAACTGGAGTGTGAAAGAAGAATAGTAGCAACAACTCAAATAGGATTTGTTCTCAGCGCATGCCATGTGCCCCTTGCTTTTCTATATCATATAATATGTGCATTTGTTCTTTTCAAAGACTACCAAAGAGATGTGAGATTCCTTGAAGGCAAAATGTTTTATTTCATGGAAAAAAAGTAAACAATTAAGAAATCGATACATACTAAATGTCAACATTTAGTTGAATGCCAGTGTGCATTCAATTTTTTTAATAAACATAAGACTAAAAATTCAAGTAGTTGGATTTAATATTAATGACAAGAAATGGTAATAATGAAAGAAAGATAACTATTCCCAAAACTATCTATTTCTTAACAAAAGAATATTTACAGGTATAATCATTAATATTAACATCCGATAGAAAACCACCAATTAAATAGCTCTCTCCAAGCGCTCAAGTCACTTCTCGTTTGGTTAATATTAAGCACCAGCTGTGTGCTACACATTGTACTGAGCATCCGGGAGGCAATGGCTAATAAAGGCAGTAACCTTGTTAGTCCTTCTAGTGCTTACGATATCGTGAAAAAGGCACACATCAACCAACTAGTCATACCAGTAAGTCCAAAATTAGAACCGCGATGGGTACTACAACCTAGAGGTAGATGGTGCTACTAGAGTGTGGTTTTCTTCAACTAACAATTCTATTTTAAAAATCCATCTGCATAGCAAGCAAATCCAACACTGTTGAATTCTGGCCTAGGGCAGAGAAAACACATCAAAGAACCAAAATCAACATTTGATAGGCACAACAGAACTGAAACAAAGCTCTAAAATACTTGGTCAACATGTACCTGTTTTTCATTTAAATGTATTCTCAGCTTCTATGCTGTGTTAAGCAGTGTTCCTCAAACTTTCAGAGGCACTGCAATTACTTGGAGATCTTGTTCAAATACAGATTCTTAGTCTGATCTAGGGAGGGACCTGAGATTCTGCATTTCTGACAAGCTCCCAGGTGACGTCATACTTCTGGTTCATGGATCCCTAAGGTAGCTTCAGTGCAGGCCGAGATGCTGAATGAGCATGCCTGCTGATCCCCATCCACCCCGTAAGAACCAGAACAGTAAGGGAGAGAAATACTGTGAAGAGGTCCTGAGTTTGCCGCGGGGTTGTTTTATCCCGGTGTTTGGGGAACGGTGGCATTGTCCTGAGACAGGACGCAGCCCAGCAGGGTTGTGGGAAGACAAAAATAGAAGAACTGATGGGATTCTGCTCCCACTTGTCCCAACCTCCCCCCAGTACCTCATAGCAAACAGGCCTCCACCCCTCTTGCCCAGACATAGAGATCTGGGGCAGGTGTCCTCAGAAGAAGCAGAAAAACCAGGGGACCAACCGATCTCCAGAACTTGTTTTCACGTCCCTTCTTCTTCAAACTCCCGGGGCTGGAGATTTACAGTCTATTGTGAATGAAAGGTCTCAGTCTTGGCTGCAAAGTAAAATCACCTGGGGAGCTTTAAAAGCACTGCTGCTTAAATTCCACCTCTAGGAGCTCCAGTGAAATTGATCTGGAGCAGGGTGCAGGCACTGGGACCTTTAAAAACTTCCCAAGTGATTTCAGTGTGCACCGGAGATTCAGAACCACTGATTTCTGAGTATCTCGGGAATCTGCCCCTCTCTAGGGAGCAAAGGATGAAGCCCTGATCTGAGGGTTTGTTTTGTGGGGTAAGGAGCAACTGAATGTCATTTGCTGATGTCAGAGCTCTGGACTCTGGAGCTCATCTACCACTACCGTTTGAGTTCCCTGGGGGTGTGCCTTTTCCCAGGTGCACTGCCTGCTTGGTGCCCTGGGCAGGGGTCGGGGGAGGGGGGAGTGGGATCAACACACAAAACAAAGTAACAAGATATTGGAGGAGCACAGCTATTTCAAAATGAAAATAACCTTCTGGGTGGCAGATTCCAATAGAAGCAGAAATATCAAAACATGGATCAACTATTTTTAATCAGCCTGATAAATACATGAAAAGGTATAGGAAGTAACTAATAATAAACAAGAAAACATAAAAAAGGATCAAACGGAAATATAATAAGAGAGAACAGAATTGATCCTACTGAAGAACAAATTAGTGAATTGGGAGACTCAATCTCAGAAAAAGCTCAGAAGGAAGAAAAAAACACAAAGAAATAGTATAAAAGAAAAGGAAGATAAACGTAGATGGAGAGGAAGAAATATTTGAAAATATTAATAAAGATCAATTTTTCTGCATTTATATATTATATATATAATCAGGAAATACATATATATGTATATAATCAGGAATGCACATATCTAGATATATTATAATAAAATTTAAGAATTTAAAAGCTGTCATAGAAAGATCAGACCACATACAAAAGAACAAGAATCAGATTGACCTCAGCAATATTAGATGAAAAAAAAATGGAGTAATGTTTGCACAGCAGTGAAGGAAATAGAATTTAGAATCTAATATTTTACATTCAAGCAAACTGTCATTCAAATATTAGAACCAAATAAAAATACTCTCAAGCATTCAAGATATGCTGCAGAAAGGTATGCATTATAAATAGTTCTGATAGATGTACCAAGGGAGAGAAAAATCTAGGAGATTCTGCAAGAGATTTGTGGAACAAGGATGATCCAATACCTTGATAAACATTCTTATTGCTTAAGAAGGAAGAAGCAAGCTAAGGCCAAAGAAAAGAAAAAATTACATCTATAACAATCCAGAAATTAAAGGCCTAGGTTAGATCAACACGATAGGAGTGAATGAGGGAGAGAGCAGGAAATCCTAAATTTTCACCTTAGGCTAAATTAGGGAGATACAAATATATCGTTAAAAATAAAAGTAAGGAAGATGAAAGCATGTAAAATGACACAAAATGAAAATTTAACATGATAAAAATAGGTACATGTGTCATTTATTAAAGCAAAGGTAGATGGACTAAGTTCACCAGTTAAAGCTGAGAGATTGGATTTATTTTTTTAATTCCAATATGTGCTATTTACCAAAGACATACTTCAAACATCAGGATATACAAACATAAGGTTGAAAGCAAAAGCATGGAAAAAGATGTATTAGGCAGACATGACCCAAACGAAAGCTGACTTAAGTATATTCATTCCAGAAAAGATGGTCTCTGCGTAAAGAACAGTGTAGGAGTAGATAGAGTTCCCTAGGATTTAGCAATTTCACTCTCAGGTATAAACCCGAGGGACAGCCGTACACAGGGCAACCCTCTAACGAGGCCCCACCCCACCAAATGCCCGGTATTCACTTCCCTAACAAATCTCCTCCCCTGGGTCTGGGCAGAACCCACACCTAACTCCCAACCAGCGGAACATAAGCGAAGGCGGTGGGATGTCACTCCTGCAATAATGATACAGAGGACTGTGAGGTCTGTCGTTCCAAGCAGACTCCCTTGCCGGCTTGGACGCCGCAGCCATGTGGGGAGGAGTGCAGGGTGGCCCCTGGCTGTGGGCCAGCAAGAACCTGAGGCTCTCAGTGCAGCCCTCTGCATCCTGCCACCAACCGGAACCCTCCCCAGTCCAGCCCTGAAGGCAGGCCACAGCTCTAGACAGCTCCTTGGCTGCCGTCTTCCAAGGACTTGAAGCAGAAGATCCAGCTAAGCCATATGTAGGCTCTCGACTCACAGAAACTGTGAGATAATCAATGTGTGCTATTTGAAGCCATTAAACGTTAGATAATAGCCCTGGCTGGTATAGCTCAGTGGGTTGTGGGCCTGCGAACAAAAGGGTTGGCGGTTCGATTCCCAGTCAGGGCATGTGCCTGGGTTGCGGGCCAGGTCCCCAGTAGGGGGTGCACAAAAGGTAACCACACATTGATGTTTCTCTCCCTCTCCCCCTCTCTTCCCCTCTCTAAAAATAAATAAGATCTTAAAAGAAACTTTAGATAATATTGTTATACAGCAATAAATAACCAATACAAGAGACATAGACAAGAATGCCAATAATAAAACAAAACAATAAAAAATCTGGAAACAGCCAAATACCCATCAGTAGGCAAGGGGATGTATAAACTGTGGTATATTAACCTGCTATAATATTGTATGCACAGCCAGATGGCACAATATGGATAAATGTTAACATAAAACTAAGTGAAAAATTAAGCCCTGAAAGATTACCTCAGCATGATACTCTTTTATAAGTTAAAAACAAATTAAAACCAAAAACATACTTATAAAAGTTAAAAATATGAAATTCTGATGAAGCTAAACATAACATTCTTATAAAGTCATATATATGACCCCAAAATACCACTCGTTGGTATTTATTGAAAAGAAACGAAAACACATACCCACACCAAAACCTATATGTGAATATTTATAGCAACTTAATTTATAATTGCCAAGAACTTGAACTACTCCAATGCCCTTTACCTAGTGACTGGAGGAGCAATTTAGAATCCGCCCCTACAATGGAACACACTACTCAGCAACAGCTGGCAGGTGACAACACGGGTGAGTCACAAATGCCGCACACTCAGCAAAAGAGCCAGGTTCAGAAGACTGCACATTGTGTGATCCCACGCATAGAACTTTCTGGAATAGACAAAACTATGGAGATTAAGAAACGGAGCAGTGGTTGCCAGGGGCTGGAAGTGAAAAGAAGGAAATAACAACAGAGGGGCACAAGGGAACTTTCTGGAGTGATGGGACTCTTATACAGGGACGGGCAAAGTAAACCTACTTTTTCCCACCACTGTATATAATGATTTTGGTGACAGTTATATTACTGTATTCATTTGTCAAAATTCGTAAAATTATACTTTTAAAAGGATGAATTCTCTATATGTAAATTATTCTTCAATTTAAATACATGTATGTGTATCTATACCCATAGGTGTGTGCGTGTGTGTAAATATCAGTTAAGTGCCCCTTTCAACAACCCCCCCGGGGCCGGTCGTGCACCCTGCCACGCCCCTAGCCCTTCTGACCTGCCATAAGGAGAACTAAATGAGAAGTTGTATCATTGGAAATGTTATAGTTAAAATCACTGTAGAGAATTATCTTGAAAGGGGACTGGGGCAAGAGGAGGAAACGTTTCAACAATCAAAGTGATGTGTATAAAAAGGGCTGAGGAAAACTAAGGCGCGAACACTGCTTTCTTTGCCTTGGAGACAGGGACAGGGATGACTTTACAACTGTAAACCTCATTTCACTCAAGGCGGGGAGTTACCGAGTCACTGTCCAACCTCCTTCAACACAGAGCGACCCCCTCCCCAAATCGGCAGCCCTATCTGGTCCAGATTCACTTTGCCTTGGATTGGCCCCCATAAATGGCCCATTAGCAGCCCACAAAGAGATTAAGAAACCATTCTGTTTAAGCGAAGGCACAGTTTAACAAAACGATCCTTGAGTCAGAATGTCCTGCTTCTGCTGTCGTCCGTAAACCAAAGGAGCGTGGGGGTCGCGGTCACAGTCCGCCTGACCATATTTTGTTCTTATCTCCCTATTTTCTACTCCATAATGAAATGTAAAGAGCTTGCTATCGCTAAGTAAATAATTGGAGACATAACAGCCTTCTGGAAGCTTTTAATTGTGTCAAACCACCTCTTCAATTCTAAACATTCCCTACAACCCAGTGATATTTAGAGCGCTGGGTGTCTTCTTGGCAGATGGAGCTAGAAACGCAAAATGGGGTAAAGAGGCCAGAACTTCCCATTAATCATGGCAGGGCTCCTTTATTCAGAGATCATAAAATGCCTGAGCTAATGTCTTTAACTTACAGGATGGAGGAGGGAGGAAAAGAGGGTGGTTCTAACTGAGAAGCAGAGTCTGGACCTGGAGTCCCTTTTACACTCCTGCCTAGCTTCATAATTTGGGACAGAGACTCAACAAGCTCTCCCGGCCTCATTTTTTTTCCCCGGGTACGCCAGATTCTGTGGCCAGCGTGTCCCCTCCCCCCTGTCCCAGTCAGGTGCTCCAGTGAGCCATAGGCATACTCCTAAGTTCCAGAAAGGGAATTCCACATTTACCTCTACTGCTATACATCCAGGAATCTACTGTGGCCTTACCAGTGTCCAGGGGTCACTGTGGAGAAGTGTACCCACAGGGTCGCCAAAGTATGTGGCCTGCAAGAACTCCAGGCTGCTGCCGCCAGCCCACTGCCGCCAGCCCACTGCAATTCAAGAGACAGAATCACCGAAGACGAAGGTTTCCCTGGTCATTGCTGTGGGAAACACCGAGTGAAACGAATCAGATTTCTTGACTGCGGGACTTCCCAGAGCCTTTATTCGCTCGTGTGTATGGAGACTTTCCTAGAGGGAGGTATGGAAGTACTTGACCAGAGAATCCTTTTTCAAAGATCGACTAGCAGGTCTGGCCTGCCTTAAAAACACTGGTCCAAAGTTATGATGCTGTTTATTTTTCATTTCTTATCCTCTAATCAGGAGGTCGTCAACCCTGGCTTCTGAATAGCACCGCCTGGGCCCTTCACGTGGTCCTCATCCCCAGAGATCCGGCTTTAACTGGCCTGAGGGGTGAGGCCTGAGCTCACTCAGTGATTCTAAGGCGCCACCAGCCTGGAGAACCGCCACCGCAGGGAGCATGGAAACATGCCTCCTCTTCCCATGCCTACGCTAGAGCATCAGAGGGGGAGCCACCCCCGCGACTCCAGGCCAGCATTGGGGAGCAAACCAGAAGAAGGTTTCATCTCTCCATCCACAGTCAAACCACAAGATCCAAAAGCTCTCGCCTTCTGGAGAATCTCCTTGGAAAAATCATTAACTCAATGGAGATTCTAGCCCTCATCCTCTCTGTAAAAACCCTGCGGAGCCGTCCTTTCAAAATAAGAATAACTTTACTCATTTTTCTCTTTGTAAATTTAATGCCTGTTTGTTGTGGGTAGAAAAGGAAGCATATAAAAGTATAAAGCAAAAAATAAATAACTGTTCTTAATCCCCCCATATTGTGACCATTTTGTGCTTACTTGTAGACCTGTGTATGTTTTTAGTATTGTTTCATAATCTATTTTTTTTTTACTTAACAGTATCTCTCAAATGCCTTCCTGCCCCAATATAAATAAAAGGACACCATCGTTTTTAATGGCCCTATCATATTCTTTGTATGCCATAAATTCTTTAATCCATCCTGCTCTAGTGTGTGTCATCAGTGAAGGGACCGATGTCTTTGCACATGTAACTGATTGGTTCCTGAGAATAAATTCTTGCAAGTGGAATTCCTGTCCAAATCCTTACCCAAGCGAACCCACTTAGCTTGCCCTCCATTTCTATCACCTGTTGAGTGAGCTACTCTCTGCTCTCATTTCCCCAAGCCTCTACCCTCCCAGCCTCTTCCACTCTCTTGCCTGACTGGTAAAGTATTTTCCAGATGCTATTGGTCCAAGTCCCTCCACCTTTTATCAAATCTCCTTCAAGCTTTCCCGTCAAAGCCCATGTTTTCCTTGGAAAGCTCCCTCTGTTGTGTGCCCATCTCCCCTGCCCTCGCACCAGCGGGTTCAGTGCAGGCTGGACTTCTCATCTCCCAGTAGAGGTCACCAAATCCTCCTTTTAGAGACTAGCAAGAAGACGCAAGCTGAGGGTGCCCCTTCTGGAAAGTCCTCCACCCCCACCCCGACATTCCTACACACCTTCAAGGCCCCTCCCTCCCCGCAGGGCACCTGCACTTGCCTCAGCGGCAGCTCTTGTCACTCTGTGTTATAACTGTTTACACATCAGTCTCCCCCAGGGACAGTGAAAGGCTTGTTCCCTCCGTCCCTGCACTCCATGACCAACACCACGCCTGCCTGTGAAGGTATTCACAGCTTACTGAATGTCTGCTATTAAAAGGTCACATTTTTCCAGGAAAAACTCCAAGCTGTATTTCTAATAGTAAAAGGAGGAACGATGACACACATCCCCACCTTTTGCCAGAAAAGACAGAGCCTCAAGTCCGCGGGCCTGGACTGACTCGCATCACCTCGCCACTAGAAACAGCGAGAGTGCAGCCAGAACCCAAGGGAGCTCGGCTCTTCTCGGTGGCCCTCCACCGGCACCCTGGCCCAGGGCACCGAGCTGCGGGGACGGGGGAGGGGGGTGGGGAGCCCCTCTGCGCGCCAGCCTGGCGGTGTGTTTGTTCCTGCCAGCTCCATGCGGGGACTTTCCACAATTCACAAGTTCATTTATTCCCTAAGTATTTGTGACTGGAAACACCTGTCCCAGCCTTCAAAGAGGTTACATTTCAGAGAAACCAGAAACTAGTAAACTAACAATGGATGAATCTTGGTGAATACTTTGAAGGAAATAAAAAGAAGACTAAAATGAAGAACAAGAAGATGTGCAACCCGGATCACCCTCAGCAGCGAGTGCTCGGGGAAGGCCTGTCTGAGGAGGGGAGGCTGCAGCGGGAGCGGCTGGCCCTGCACCTGCAGTGGGGCGGGAGGTGACTGTCCTTCCCGGAGAGGGAACAGCACTCTGAGCGACCCTGAGGTGGGGAAGGCCGTGCACGTTTACGGCTTGGAGGCTGGTGAATGGAAAACAGACCCGAGACGGGACCAGCAGGAGTGTCATGTCGACACAGTCCTGCACAGCGTAATGACAGGGATACGGTCTAAGAAATGCACTGCCAGGCAATTTTGTCATTATGCAAACAACATAACATGTGTTTGCACAAACCTAGATGGTAGAGCCTGCTCCACACCTGGGCTATGGGCCTGCCACTGTCATACGTGCGTGCAGTGCACGCCTGTAATTAGGTACATGAGTTCTAAACTATCCATAGAATTTGGGGTCCTGTTGGCTATTCCCATTCAGTCATCCAGAGTAAAAGTTATTAACCCCATGCTTTTCTTACATCTCCTAGAAACAATAAAATTATTCTCTTGACTCTTCAAAATATCTCAAACCATGGTCACCTGCAAAGAATAAAATTGGAATATGTTAACGGAGAATCACATCAAAATTCCCTGAAACGCGAACCTTGATGTTCCTAATTTTTTTCATCCAAGAAATAAAGTGTATCCATCTATGTCATTTTTGTATTTTTTTTTTCTTTCTAGTTTCAACTCCTAAAAGGTCGTCCCAGACTCCTCAGTGAAGGGGGGAGGCTGCAGGGGGACGTGAGGCAGAAAAGACCCATTTTATACAATTTTCGAATAGGTATGAGGACCCTCCTTCACCCTAAATAGGGTTGCTTAAACCTCCCATTCTCATTTCCACACACTTATCCTGCTCCTATTTGGGGGCCCACTTACATCGACAACTTTTTTCAAAGAGGGTATTTTTGTCTCCATCCTCGTATATCTGTCTGGCCCCAAAGTTACAAAACACCCAGGCAAAGGTTGGTGTAAACAGGGTCTGAAAGGAGGACGTAAATGGTGAGCTGTTTTCTGCTTGGGGAAGGGAGGGTCGCACCGGCTAATTCAAGCATGTGTTATTGGGAAATACGACAACATTCACACAAAGCCTTCCTTATTTAGGGCTGTTTGTGAATAAAACACACATTGAATCCTTCTGCGGGCTGCCTTTAATGGCCTGCCTCCCAGAAGAACACCTCCAACGGTCACTGTCTGTGTAGATTTCCAAAAGTAACTTGAATCTAGACCCCTGGGGAGGGGAGGAAAGGTATGGCGGGGTGGGGAAGGCGCAGTTCTATCATGAGCCACCTGGGTTAACGTTGCTCGGCCAGTCTTTGTTATTCTTACCCTGAAAAATAATTCCAAAAACACATCTATTTGAAACAACGCACTTTGCAAACACATATTGGGGTCTTAGATGGTTTGCAACATTACCTGGAATTGGGAGGGAAAAAAGCAAGATATAATAATTGGCCTTGAAAAATGCTTACTCGTTAAAGCTTTATTGGAAGGTTCTTATCATCTGATGGAGGAGGGATGGATGAGGGGAATCCCTCCTTCCAGTGGAAGTCAGTCAAGCAGCACACAGAACTCACCTGAAAGAGGTACAAAATTCTGTGGGATTCAAAGGAGGACTCTGCAGCCATCTTGGAGGACCAGCATGGCTTCACAGAGGGATCTTCTCTCAGCTCTGTTCTGCTCCTTATGTAGTGGCATTGAGGAAGGTTCTGAAGGAGGCTGGGCTTGGCCAGGGTCAGCTTTTTTTGCCACTTAAATTACAAAGAAGTATCAGTGAGTTTGCACAAGTACAAGGAATTTCAGGGTTTGGAAATCTTAAAAAGAAAGCTTGGAATTCTAAAATATCAAGATGAACATGCCAACCAACTGAACCCAAACAAAGTATACGGGATTTTTAATGCTGCCTTTTGCTATACCCTCCACTAAGGATTCCTTTGTGGTGTCAGGTGCCATATGTGTACCAGAAAAACACCTTAAATTTTCACTGAGGATTCCCTGGTTCCTCCCATCTCTAATCTGCGCATCCAAAGCTAAGGTTCCTTGTTTAGTCAGAAAGCACATAAAATAGAGCAGTGCTCATGGCCAATGGGGGAATGTGTTCTTTCCAACCAGAGCTCCCGAGAGTTACTTCATTTCCTGGAGCATCACACCTGTGGCGTACATCTGGATAACTTCCTTATTCCATACCCCAGACATCACAAATCGATCATGGCACTCGTTCTCACCAAGCCCAGATGCCATCCAAAAATCCCTCTCAGCAGAAGACTCCAGGAAGTCGCTACCAATCAACAGACATCGTTAAAAGAGCTCAAATCCAAGAGCCATCTCCGCAGTAATTGCCGCCCTCAAGGGGATTTTTCTTCCTATGAAAGGAACAATGGAGCAGGTAGCAATTAGGGTCTTGGCCCCGCCAAAGCCTTACAGAGACTTGAGGCAAATCACTAAGGTAGCCACATCTTTCTTTAGTATTATTTTATATTGGTTTTAGGTGTACAGCATAGTGATTCAACGGTCATCATTTACAAAGTGCTCCCCCTGATATTCAAGTATCCGCCTGGCACCGCTCTTAGTTACTACACTGTCAGCGGCTATTACTCCCTACCCTATACTTTACAGGCCCACAACTCTTCTGTAACTACCAATTTCTCCTTCCTAATCCCCTGGCCTTTTTCACTCCGTCCAGCAACCACCATGCCCTCCGGAGACTCTCAGTTTGTTCTCTGTATCCATGCATCTATGTTTCTGTTTTGGCTACCTTTTCTTAAACAAAATGGCTTTGTTCTGTACTCTCACATTTTTTGTAGACTTGTGCTTGAGTTTTAAAACAGATATAAATATATGGAGGTTACATCTTTCAGGACAGTTCACTTGTTGGGGTGGGGGGTGGTTAAGTCACTTTACAAAAGGATTTGCCAAAGATTTCTTCAACTGCCAGGATCCTCTTCAACAGGTGTTAAAGGCTCTGAACTACCTGAAAGAAAAAGAAAGGAAGCAGATGGTTGAATAAAGCGAAGTCCCATCTGCGAGGTGCCACAGCCATGTGAAAACAAATCTTAAACCAATATGGATCTATTTACATGAGCCTTATCTATATGCAGTTCAGGAAAAAACTTGATTCTTTGAAACAGTCGGGCTCCGGGTTTGACATACAGGGTCTAGAAGCTGAAGAGCTGTCAAGTGTGACTCACAAGGCCCAGGACAGGATAACCTCGTGGAGAGGCAGGAAAGGAACCGGCCGTTTATCGCTGAGAAGGAAAACCAATAGGACAAGTCCAAAAAACACAAGTCAACTGCTCTGATGTAATCCTGAGGTGTTCACCCAGTCACAGTACAGTCACTCCTTCAGTGGTTAATGAGGTCAGCTAGACCACGCCCAATATAGCTGCGAGCAGTGGGTGTCAAGCTCCATTCTCTGGAGGGGCCTCAGGCCTGCCCACCTGGGAGTGGAAGGTGAGGCAGACCACTCCTCCCCGCCCCCCGCCACCCCCCCCCCACCCCCCAGCAATCAGAGCCCGCCTTCTTTCACCTCTTCTGCAGCTTGACATTCCATGGAAGATTTCACTCTCGAATTAAGAGCTTTGCTACCAAAATAAAAGTGTTTTTTCTTTTAGGTCACTGATGTTATCTATTCTAACAAGTAGTCAGACAACAGCATGGTCCCAAAACTAACAAACAGAATACTGCGGAGGTAAAGGTTCCTGCACCAAAGCAGGATATGCAAGACTGATTTTTTTCACTTCTTACTTGGAAATAGCTTGAAACTTAGGGGAAAATTAAAAGAATAAAAAATAGTACAAGAACACCTGATTTTTTTTTTATCTGAATTTCACCTACTGCTAACAATTTTCCCATTTGCTTTATATTCTCTCTCTCTCTCTCTACCTCTCTGTCTCCCTTCCCTCCCCGCTCTTCGTCTCTCTCTCCACCCCCTTCACTGTACATTCCCTTGAATCTCTTTAGGGAAAGTTACATATATTATGGCCACTTACCCTCTAACTATATCCACTGCATTTCTTATGAGTACAGGCGTTCTCTTACAGAATTATATAGTATGGTTATCATCTTTAGTAAATTTAACATGGGCACAATACTTTTATCTGATCTACTATCTATATCCAATTTTTGTCAATCGACACAATTACATCCTTATCGTATTCTCTCCTCCAGTACAGAATCCAGTCTAGGGGGCAGGAATCACATTTAGCCAACGTGTCTCTTTCTCCTTCTTTAATCTGAAACACTTCCAGAGCCTTTCTTGGCCACTCGTGACAGTGACGGTTTTTAAGGATAGAGCTCCCTTCTCCCTAGTTTTTAAAGAGTATTTCCCATTTAGAGTTTGTCTAGTGTTTTCTCATGGTTCAGGTTCAATATGTTCTTGGCCATAATACTACGTACGTGCTGCAGTATCGTTCTCAGGGTCTCCCGTCGAGAGGCGCGTGATGTCCATCTGTTCTCATTGCTGATGCAGACTGTAACCAATCAGTCAAGATGTCCAATTTATCCGTTGTATAATTTCTATTTTTGTCTCTTGGAAAGAGCAGTCCGTCTGTGGGAAATACTTTAAGACCATACAAATATCCTGCTCCTTATCTAAATTTCCTCCTAAATTTAGCATGCATTGATGGTTCTTGCCTGTTCTACTCTTTACCATAATGGTTGCAAAATGCTCACTTTCCAATCTTCCTTTAGTCAGAGCACCTGACAGAAGGTGACTAAGCACCTTCTCCCAACTTACAAGTGGCCGTTAGCATTTCACTGTTAAGCCAGAGCCCTCCTCTTTCCCCTATATATTTATTATTAATATATCCATTTATTATTGGTAAGGACACACAAATTCTTATTTTTAATGTTTATGATTCATTATGGTACTTAATTATTTTGATATTTAAATGTAACCAGTAGGAGTCTTTTCAAGCTGGCTCCGGTGTCCTTGTGACATGCTCCCATCTCTTTTTGAGCACTTCCTTAATTTCTAGCATAAAAAATGTCTCAGGCTCATCTCATGAACTACCCTGCCCCAGCCCTGGAATCAGCTGTTTCTCCCAAGAGCCTTGGTTCCTGTTAGCAGGGATTGGTGTCAGAGACCAAGACCTGGACACTAGGTGTGCTCAGGACTAAGGAGGTGTTGCTTCTTGGCCCTTTCAGCACGCAAAGCTAGATAATAGATGCATGTATATGCATTTATACATACAAATACACATCCACACGTGCATATACATGCATAGTCACATATATATTATAGAAACAGGGTACACACTGATACCTCCAATTTCGATTTATCCCAGCAGAGCCCTTTCTTGCCTTGCCCTATTCCAAATTATGACCCTTCTTCCCTAGTAAGAACGCTGGCTCCCAAAAACAACAGTACACTTACTCTCTTGCTCAATCCAATAACACATATAACGTTGCTTCAGAATCACTTTTTCCTAACACTACAAAAAAACAAGCCTAATAAAAAGACTCCTGTGTAACCCCCCTACCATTTCCCCACCTAAGACTGACAGTATATAGTCAAATGCTGTGTTCATGAGTAACTTGGATTAGTCATTTCTTTTTCTTTCTCTTCAGTATAGTTATGGAATTCATTTGAAATACAATTGGGTGATTTGGTTCAGTGTGCTTTCAGTTTTAGAGATGGATTGTTCCCCCTTCTCATCCTTATTAATTTTACTTTTGAATATTTATAACATTAACAAAACTATGTAAAAAGATATAT
Organism: Pteronotus mesoamericanus; assembly: GCF_021234165.1. Lineage (NCBI taxonomy): Eukaryota > Metazoa > Chordata > Mammalia > Chiroptera > Mormoopidae > Pteronotus > Pteronotus mesoamericanus. The sequence goes on from NW_026555277.1 coordinate 7,884,167, forward strand.
TCAGAGAAGTATCATTCCCTTTGTATTTATTCTGCTCTATTCCCACCACCTCTTGTAGGTAAACAACTCTAATGTTCCCTGATTTGCTCTTCCTGTATTTCATTTTTAAAGATAAGCAAATATATATGTATTCTGAAATTCCTTCTTTCTTACACAAAGGGTGCATACTATATATATTCCATATTCACTATGCTTTTTTCACTTAGCAATATCATCTAGAAATCACTCCATATCATTTCCTGAAGATCTTCATTCTTGTTTACAGCTGCATTGTGCTCCATTGTGTGTGAGTACCATAGTTTTTTGCTTCCTATGTTTCGACACTGAAGTGGTTTCCAATGATTTTGTTTCCAATGGTTTTCTCACTTGTGGTTATAAATAATATAAATACTATCACTACTTTTTGATATTTGTGTTTTGTGTAATATTTGTGACATATAAATATAATATTATAAATACAAACATTTGTATTTATAAATGAGTAAACTTGTATATTTGTATTTTCATATTGTTGGAAGTATATCAGAATTAATTCCTAAAAGTTGGATTGTTAGGTATAGGATAAATGCACATAGACTTTTGTTAATATTACCAAATTTCTCTCCATAGGAATTGTACCATTTTTCTTTTCCACCAACAATACATGAGTATGCATATTTCCCCAGAGCCTTCCCAAGAAGTGTATTGTTAAGCTTTCAAATTTTTGCAAATATGATGGGGCAAGGTTGGATTTTAAAGAAAGGAACGCAATTGTGCATATTAAAGATTTATAATGAAAAAACAAAAACAACACATACAAAGATCACTGGACAGAATGGAGGTGAGAGGGATGATCTAATGTGTTTTGCATAATAAATACATAAACTAGGGATTAAGAAGCATAATGAGATGAAAGAAGGAAGAGATTGAACTAATAAAAACCCAAATTATTTCCTAATGTCTGAAATTAAAAGGATTGTTACATTAACATAAGCAAGCAAGGAGAGTCAGTTTTGCTGATTGATGGGTGATTCCTGGGGTTGCATATTTAGACAGGGATAATGCCACAGCACATTTTTTTCCTGTTGAAATGCCACCTCTGTACCACAAATATATTTATTCAATGACATTTGTCTCACCATATTACAAATATTTATTTTTAATTTTGTCTTCCCTCCCAGATGGCGAGCTTACTGGAGGATAGAAATACATCTTATTCCTGTCCGTATCTTTGGGACAGAATAATTACAGATGAGTTTGATCTCTTGCAATTAAATCTTGGTTGAGGGAAAGGAAAAAGTCATGGAATGGAAAGAGGATTCAGTAACAACCCAGAATGGAGACACTATGTAGCAAAACTTTGAGGTCCACTCTAGTGTGAGATTTTTGTTCAAGGGAAGCACTTTTCCCACAGGCAACGTGCTGCAGCCTTTCAACAATACATTTTCTAGACATATATCTAAGTACAAATTCCTGTCACAGTAAGATGAGGAGGTCACATCCCAGGGATGTTGGCTAATGCCCAGGGAACAGGAAAAAAAAAAAATGAGGAACTTTATGAATTTTGTCATGATTAATCTTCTAGTGCCCAAGTAAATCTCCAAGCTTTGATTACAGGTGTCAGTGAAGAACGCACCTTGATGAGAAATGGAGGCCAGTGGGATCCCATGAAGCATGAAATTTAAGTACAGAATCATTTTCTAGCAGGCTTTAATGACTAATATCCACCGTTATCACTAATGTAATAAATAACTGAACTTGAGGGCTTGCCAACACTTTTACATATTAATTCTTTGGGTCCTCATAGTCTCAAGAAATAAGTTTTGTGATAGTATTTTTACAGAAGAGGGAACCAGCTCTGTCTTACTTGATCCACGATCAACTCTGTGGTCGCGCATTGCCGGCCGAGAGAGCCGACTGAAAGCCTGACAAGTGATTACAATTGACTGGAGAAATAGGAACCCAGCTCTAATTAAGGAGTGTGCTAATTGTCTTTCTCTCTGCAGACATTACTCTATTCTTGGTCTCTAGCCCTGGCACAGACTTGACTTCAATCATGCTTTCTGCAAAACAGCAATGGCAGACAGAGAATGTTTTCAAGTTACAACTGGCCACAAAACAAGTCCCTTCTGTCATTTCTAGAACCATACCCCCAAGTCCTTAGAGCGCAGAGCCTCCCAGCGCCCCGCCCCCGGAAACTGTATTAAGAGCTCCCCATTTTGAATCTCTCCAGAGTCCATCTTCCTGATTCCGCATCCAAGGTTTCCAGGCTCTGAGGTCCACAGGCTTCCCTGTTAGTTGTTTCTTCTTCTCTTGCCCCATCTGGACCTGGTAGCCAGGTTGTGGGTGATCTACTTCCTGATAAACTGGAAAGTCTCCTGGGATGCAGCCCCCAGAACCCACCCCTCAGGTCCCACAAGGCATTGACAGCGATCAGTGTCCACTCCAGGCCAAGGCTTGAAATCGTCAGTGACCTAAAGTAGGGACAGGTTGTCAGAGCCTCGAGTGCTCTTCCAAGCCCACACGCAAAAACCATCTCAACAAGTTTTCTTTATCGTCTATCGCTGGCTGAGTACTAGAGAAGTTAAATATACTCAAGGGAACAGGAGAACAATGTGGATAAAAGACATGATATGAGCGTATAAAACTAGGCGCCCCAGTGTCTCTTCTGTTTGTTGCCACCACAGGCATAGTGGTTAAGGACACAGATTCTGGAACCAGCTGCCTGTGTTCAAACTGTAGTTCTGCTACTGATAGTATCATTTTGGGCAAGCAACTTACCTTCCCTATACCCAATTTTCTTCATCTGCAAAATGGAGATAATACTAGGTCCTATCTCACAGAGCTGTTACGAGGAATCCATATGAAATACACGCAAAAGCACTTAGAACAGTGTCTGGCACATATTAACTCTCGTTTCTGCCACTTCCTTTTACCCAGGCTCCAAATCTCTCTTATTTTTATGCCATTTTTAATCAGTTGTGAAGCCCATTCATAATGTCCCTGAGGGTCTCACATATTCTCCCTTCCTCCCCATCCTCTGTCACTTCTTGAATCCAGGCTCTGAGGCAGAGTCTACCCATTGTCTTCCCCTACCTTCTTTCTCCCCTTTCTCCTGAGCAAAAGAACCCTCAGTTTTAACCAGGCATATGGCCACCCAGCTAAAAGACTCCATTTCCCAGGCTCCCCTCCAATTAGGTGTGGCCGTGTGCAAAGGTCTAGCCAATGGGAAGTAAGTAAAAGCATTGTATGAAACTTCTGGGAAGTTTCCCTTTTAAAAAAAGAAACGCCCTTCTACACTCTGTCTATTTGCTGCTGGATGGATGTTGATAACAACGGCAGCTCCCTAGCGAAGGCAAGCAAAGAACCATAGAAGACCGGATCCCCGACAACTACAAAGCCTACACTTCAGTTCTTGACTGTTCACCACCACTTCTCTTACATAGGAGAGAAATAAATGTTTAACTTGTGAAAGTTACTGACACAGGCAGATGAAATGAATCCTGACTGATCCAGACAACATCACCTCACTCTCCCCTACATTATAGCATCGGCTTCCTGATTTTTCTCCCCATCCATCCTCATTTTCCACAGGGCTCCTGGGTCTCTCCTCCTAAAGCACAGTTCTACACCCTCACAGAGCCTTCAAATGCCCCTCCCCCATCACCCAATCTTTTTAGGTTATCTGGCCCCTACCCACCTTTCCGCTCCTAGTCCCTCTCCTCCTCTTCTTGCCAAACCAACCCAGTAACTTCCTGTTTCACATCCTCACCCCATTCTTTCCTGCCCTTCTGTCTTTGCTCATATTCTGCTCCTTTATAGACCTGATGTGCCTAGATCTGTACTGTCTTTCAGGGCTCAAATGACATTCAGCCTCCTCCATGGAGCCCACCTGCCTTGATCCCCCAAGCCAAGAGTAACCCTCTGTCCTCACACCCTCCCTGGCACTCCCTCTTGCTTGTGTCAGGACTCCAGAAGTACCCCTATGTCAAAACAAGGTGACAGTTTCGGCCCACCTGGCCCCAGGACTTGCCTGCTCCCCTTCTCTCATCTTCTCCTTTGCCTGGCCCAGTCTCTTCAGCCCCCACCTCCCACCTTCCTCCCTGTCCCCAGAGATAAGGATGCTGAGCCCATTCACTTAAGGGCTTTACCTTCAATCCCTAAATCCCTAGGAGAAAACCTTAGGGAGGGGAGATAACAAACATAATAAAGGTGAGACAAGTCACAGGCTTAAGGGAGCTCACAAGCCTCTTCTGACTTGGTCCTTGCTTCCTGGTTCTCATGTCTTCTTTAGCTGAAAATCATATGTACCCCTGGGCTTCTGCCTTTTGCTTTCATTGCTACAGGGAAGGGGGGCTCACCAAACTCCCCCCCATTTTAAACCTGCCATCACCATCCTCCATGAAAGCCCTCTTCCCAGCAATTAGGAAAGAATTAGGGAAAAAAAAAAAATCCCGCGAGATTTCCCCTCACTTAAGTGAACATATGCTTTTCAAAGAACCTACAACCTGGAGAGAACCCTTTCAGGGGTCCTCGCCCCTCACAAGAGAGGGTTCTTTGGGACATTTTCTCACCTCCTCTTTCATTGCACTGTATTGCTTTCTACCTTAACACCCATTATAGTAACTGCCTGTTTATTTGTATCCCTCCCCACCCCCAGCTATACTTGGCTTCTCTCCCAGTAGGCTATACACTGCTCAGGGAAGGACTTAAATCTGGCCCATTTTCACAGCCCCACAAAGTATATCTAAACTAATACCTCACATGAGTAGATACTCATTCCAATATTAAATTACAATGGATGGCATTAATTAATTAATTAATTAAATCGGTGAAGACAAGACTCAGCAGAAAAAAAAAAAAAAATCTGTGAAGAAGATATGGCCCCAAGCCATCATACAAAGAATGGATAAAATTCAGACTTGCTGCGGAAAGAGAAAAGGGGTGTGAGTAAGGGTTACTAGAACCCTAGACCAAAGTTCTAAAAAATTCTCCCTCTTGCTCACAAGCACATATTGGGTCCCATTTAGAGAATCCTCCAGCTCTAATCGGCCTTCTGAAGAACTCAAAAATGTCTGAAGAAAGTACCCTGGGACTCTTCCAGTCTAGACACATTTGAAGTAACTAGTTTTCTGGAAAACCAATAGCAGTTCCAAGTTTCAGACCCAGGCCCTATAGCGCGCACAATTTTTTCACTCCCACAACTTCCATGCAATTTGGGAATTTTAAAATAATAATAACAACAATAACAATAATAATAAAGGCCGTGTATGTGCTGAGGAGATGGCAGGGAAGGTTAAGACAAAACTTGTGAAATAGATGAGGTATTTCATACTCTCCGATCTGCAAAATTCATCTTAAATAACAAGAGTGGATAGAATCATATCAGGTTCGTTTCTGATGGAATCTTTTAAGTGACATTGTTTGGACTGGCAACCAAGGCAAGAACTTCCACCTTTAGAAGGGAAATATTCATTTTATAAGATGCCAGGCTAATTACTGATGGTTAAGGAGGGATTTAAACCAATTAGGTTTTCTGTCCAAGTTGATTCCACCCCATTTTTCAATGCCCCTGTGAAGTCTTTAAGTAACACGGGGAGAGTCACCCCCAACCCCAGGAGGTAGCAGATAAGAGGGGCAACCGGACCCAGGCTTCATGCAGAGCAGATGTCCGTGCTTCATGCCATTTAGGAGGCAGGCACTGTGCTCTCCGGCTCCAGCCTCTGATTATCTGTTTATGTGAAGTTATGTGTAACTGGAAGCTCTTTGAAAGCTGAACTGTGTGCAAGCTATTTAAAATCATTTCACTTCTAATTACAAGTCAGATAGAGCTGTTTTCGTGCAAGGGAAGGAACACTCACAGGCTGTCAAGAGTCAGAACATTCCATGCGTGACAGAGGGAGTCTGAATATTTTTTATTATATTTATTGGGGTGACATTGGTTAATAAGATCCTATAGGTTTCAAGGGTACATATCTATGATACACAACCTGTATATCGCATTGTGAGCCCACCACCCAAAGCCAAATCATCCCCCCTCACCATATATTTGGCCCCCTTTAGTCTGAATATTTGAAGAACTTTCTGTACCCAAGATAACCTTGACTGGAGGAGTGAGCAGGGGAATTTTAAAGGAAATATGAACTTTGCATCCAAAGTTGGAGCACATAAAACACTTAACCCAGACCTCATTTTAGAAAATGCATTGAGGGGAAGGGGCATTGGGTTAGCTTGGGAGAACAAGGATGAACTGTGGGCTTTGATGCTGGGAAGAGCTAGGCTAAGCAAATGGGCAAGTTACCAAATCTCTCAGAGCCGTGTGTCATTTATCTATAAGCGATAGGAAATAATTCCTACTTACCGGGGTGTTGTTCTAAAAAGTAAATGAAATAATGTATGTGAAACCACTAGCCCTGGGTTCGACACAGGGCCATTGCTCCAATACATGTCAGCTATTCCCCTACTTATTGTTATTATTACTATAAGCCATAATTATATGTTTGGAATCGAAGGTCAGGACAAGTCTGCAACATACGACTGGCTTTGCTTAGGCAAGAAGAGCGCACAAAGGCCTGGGAAAATTGGATGGGAGAAGTGTGGTCTCCAACTTCATTACTGTTGCACAAGTCCCAAAGCTTTGTACCTTTTCCTGTCTTCTTTGCAATTCCCAGCCCTCCTAAGCAGAGTAGTAGTGGCAGAAACTCAGCGCAGGGTACAACATTCAGAACTAAGGACTCCAGGGGGACAAGGAGGTCAATTTTCATAATCTTAACATCGAAGCACAAGTCCAGCTCAAGAGCTGACCTAGTGAGCTGACCCATCACAGTCACAGAGGCCAGAATATGATTGGACCAGATGAACATACACACTACACTGGACCCCAGGGAAAAACAGTCACATGCAAAGGGAGTTATTGACCTGTGCTCCCAGGTATGATCAGTCCCAGTTTGGAAGTCTGCCCAATAGAAGTTTAATGGGCTATAAATAAAACGATTATTTCAACAGTCCTCAGTTGCCGCATCTGATGGAGCCTGGAGGTAGCTCCGTGTAAATCCATTGCACTTCATCAGCCGTCCACAAATTTTAGGCAGGTCAGCAAGCACTTATTTTCAAGGCTGGACAAGATATCTTGGCTTACCGCTTGGCAACCCAATCTACCTGTGAAAAAGGGAGAGATGTAAATCAGAGGCAATATTCAAAATATTTTGACAGCCTGAACAACACGGCAGGAGCCCTGCATCAGAAAGGACACTGTTGGTCCACAAACATTGGTCCGACAGGACCAGTGCGGGTTGGCTGAGTACATGGAGTGGGATTAATTTTTCTTCACACCGGTGGTCAGAATGCTCATTAACCAGCCAACACCAGCTTTATACAAACTTGAGTGCTAGGTTTAATCCTGAGAGCCTGAAAAACCTGAGCTCCACATCCCCCCAAACTGGGCTTAAATGCAAAACTCAGTAGGCTTGTAATTACATGCAATACCATGATCGAGCACAACTATAATACCATTTTACTACACAAGGAAGAACAATTGAGTTCTATTCACAAGAGAAAGTACTACAGATTCCTCTCTCAGTGGGATAAAAAGAGTAGTCACAGCATATATTTTTCCCATAATTAATTTTTATGAAACAAAGCGTAAAGAATAAAGCACCTGATTTCTTTATTTTTTAATGTGCCCTGGGGGAGTCGTAGCAAATCAGGAAAAGCAGGAACAATGTTGAGGCCCATCGGATTTCAGCAGATGAGTAAACAAATAATCCCGGTGTGAGAAGTGAACCTGTTCTTGTATCCTTAACTGCCCTTTCTCCCATCTCCCACCTCCCATTCTCCACCAGGCAAAACCACAAAAAATTCATCCTAAATAGATGAGCCTTTACCAAGTCAAAGGTCCCTAGGAAAGTCCACTTGGTCTTTATCTCAATGACTAATATCCCTCATGGTCAGAAAACCTGCCTACAGTGAAGCTTTATGTAAAGGGGAGACACACAGTCTTTCTGACTCACCCACATTTCCCCAGTGGGTACTTACCTGCTTCATCCTCTCTCCCACTTACAAGCATTTGAGCCCCCCTCCCTAAGTTAGTGCCTGCAGCGACCCATGAGGGAGCCCCAGGGGCACAGCCAGAGCAGGTCAAAGGGACAAGCCAAGGACACAGTGCCAGGTGGCAGGATACCCATCGTCACAGCACTTCCTCTCTGCTCCCACATCCTCCCCATCCTGGACTGAAAGCCAGCCCCACGAGGACAAAACGGGGTCCACATACTTAATCTGACAAGCTCAGGGAAGGCCTGCATGAAGACCTACAAACTCAGAGACCAAAAGTAACCACATAGGATGGTCTGAACATAAACATTCCCAACTAAAAGCAGGCCATGGCAGGTAGTCATGCCCTAGGCCTGTATCTTCCTTGACAAAGGTCAATCTTTAATTTACCTAAGTGAGCCTGTCTGTTGTCTTTTTGCATCTATGATAACATACCTTCGAAACACCGCAGAAATCTCCTTTTCCAGATCCCTCAGCACCCTTTCAGAGCACGAGGCCACAGAACCCTTCGTGTTCTCTCGTTCCCTCATACCATCTCTACATGCGTGCTGTACATGCTAAGTATTAACATCCTGTGCCCACCAATGTAAAAGGAGTATGTGTCTCTTTGTTTTTCCTTTTATCTAATCTCAGAGATTTCCCCACTTTGCTTTCTCCTGCCTCCCATAAGCTACCACCAATGGATTTCACGTAGCCCTCCTTACGTCTCTCCGTTGGTTCTAGTGTATAAGATAAGCTGCAAAACTGCCATTCTCCCTCACAGTTTTTCAGTCCATTGAGATTTTTCTTCCTGACAGTTGTCAGTTTGGCTCAGATAAATGCATAAAAATTCTCCAGGTAGGGATTTTTTTTATGTCAACACCGAGAATGCAGGAACCAGGCGGGCTCAGCTTCCACTGTTTCATGGGACCAGAGTCCCAGGCACCTTCTCTTCCCTATGCCTCCTTCAAAAACAGGATCTTCCTAAGCCCTGGGCCTAAAATGTCTGGTCACATTCCCGTTTCTGGAAAGTGGAACTACCCATCAGTTTTTCTCCGTATCTACAGGAGTCCCAGATCCCTTTGTGAGCATGGAACAGGGCATACATTCAGTGATTCAAAGATTTACTCTCCTTAAGACAGCCAAGGTGTCTCTCTGAACTTTTCTTGCTAGAACAGAGGGAAAATGCAGATTTAATCTCCAGTTAAGCATACTGCTGCATGCATGGTGTACATTTTTTTAATTCTCTATATGGTGGATGTAGAAGAAAACGGAGGAGTCTTCCCCATGCAGTCCTTGAAAATTATTGTAGGAAACCTTCCCGTTATTTTCCTTAACTTAGAACCTAGTTCCTTTGCTTCACATGCTAGGTCATTCCCATAAAGTCCCACTAGAGCAAATACAACTAAGTACATGTTTTACATAAAGCAATTTGCTTTTCATTATAAAATGCCAATTTGAAAATAGTGGAAACATTTTTATTTCAGCAGCTTTATATTCACACCAACTATGGGTGCATATCTCAATTCAAATTGGTAACAACTAACTAATTCATTGATTGCACTAAAGAGTTTACAAGATGTTCACTGCTGTTCCTGATAACTGTTGGTCTTTTATGCATGGTATTTGAAAATAAAAATACACTCTACTTATAGGACGTGTGATTGCACCAAATAAATTCAATCTAATCCAAGAAGAGGGGTTCTTTTCAGAGCAGAAAATATCAAATTTAGTGAAAATCCTAAAGCCTAGGTACCATTTTTGATTCCTCAAGTCATTACCTCTCCCCTTCTCCCTACTTTAAGATTGCAATTCCAAATGGGAAATATGACACCCAACAGGTAGCAGTAAACATAACAAGGTCTTCCCCCCCTTCCCTGAATCTGGATACTAACACTGCAGAGTCTCCATGTACATTTGCAGTTCTCCTTCACCCCTGATCTTAGCCTCTACATTTCTCTTTGAAAGCCAAACCCTGTGCACAGTTGAGCCCCTTCTGCTAAATACCAGCACAGAGCCAAACACACAAGCTTAGAGAAACCAAATTGTGGGTTTAAGCTGCTTTAGGCTCATCAGGGGAGCGTCTCAGACCTACTGGGTCAGAATTTCTAGGAGCAAAAACCTAGCAATCTGCAAGTAACAGGCGGCTCAGGCTGAAGTGTGAGCACCAGGAGGGATTTGTACAGGTTGTGATGCTGTGGTTGGAAGGCTTCCTGCAAATGTCTGTGCAGAAGGTCGTTGGGCAACTGTGTTCTGATCGGGTTCCCTTGTTTGACCACAGTGTGAGGCCACACTGCTGTGAATGGTAGTGCGGGGTCTACTCTAACAGACAAGCCTTTCATGAAGCCAATGACCCCAGAACAGGACATTAAAGCTCAGTACACAGACTTGAATAAGAGACAGGGACATCCCTCCTCCTCTGGATATAACACTACAAAGCTTAACTCTAAGTACTGCAGAGATTCTGTGGGTGCTCCTGAGTTTTGCGATGGCGAAGAATTGTCTTTGACTAGGCCACCAGCCTGGAGCTGCAAAGACAGGGAGCGAGACAGAGCTGGTCCAGCTGCAGCCACAGCTGGCCACCTGGTGTAAATAGTTCTCTGTATGTAACCCACTTTGTTGTCCCCAAGAAACCTGTGCTGACATCTGAATCACATAGCAGTCTGGCCTCAGCCATGCTTTAGGCAAAGAGCTGTGTCTTCTCTTGGTAATCAGATAATAAAGCCCAGGGGCCGGTGGGTGACAGTAGCAGTAAGAGGAAGACAAACCTCCGGAGCATCGCGGCTCCCGCAGCATGAGCCAGGTTGTTCTACCCCAAATACCCTTGTTTTCCTAGGAACCAGTAGTGCTGACAGCTAAACAGAGATGATCTTAAACAAAACTATGCTATCAAGGAGGTTAGCTGGTACCAGGGGAAGAATAAGAGGTTATCAGGGTCCTACGCAGTCCTAGGTGAGGCTATCCAGAAAGGATCTCCTAGGCATGGATCTCACTGGCAGAATGACACATGTCCTTCTCAGAGTTAACATGGTGCCTTCAATAGCAGGGACGTGTAGGGGCACTGGACCAACAGCAGCAGCAGATCCTGAGCCATGAATGGCCTCATGGGCAACAAAGCCTAGAAGGGAACCGCAGAGGTCTATAGGAGAGTATCCTGGAGACAGGAAGTACCCACAGCTCGACAGAAGGCAGACCCAGAGGCAGGCATTGGGCTGTGGCTTTTGGTTTAGCTCTGGCCATCGGCAGCCATGGGAACACGCCTTGCAGACCTACACCTCCAGGATGTGTAATTCACCAAGGCCCCAGCTGCCTCACTTGGAAATCTAGGGCTGCCCTCACACCAAGACCACACTCCCTAGGAGCTGCTCCCACCAATGACTGAGCACGGCAGGTACGCTGTGGCAGGCCCGCAACTAGGACGGTGGCCAGCTTGGCCCTGAGACTCCTCAGCGTCCTTGCTGAATCCTCTGTTGCCTGCACGGCAGTCTGGGATGTTCCTGCCGAGACTTCCCTTCCTCCCCCTTTCCCTCAAGTCAGACTTGCATCCATGTGGCTGTCCTGCCAGGCTCTCCAGCTCGCCCTCTGTTTTCTCTCGAATAGGCATTTCCCTTGATAAAATTGTTGCATGTTTAACCCTATCTCTGTGTCTGCCTTTGCCAGGACCCAGGTGGACACAGCTCTCAGAAGAGGAAAGGCAATTATATGCCTTACAAACTGGGGCTTTCTATACCTCATTATAAACCACTTCATGAGATATACGAGTATCAATGTCTAGTCACTGTGTTGTATATACCTGAAACTAATGTGATACTGTGGATCACCTATAATTTAAAAAAATATATTCCTTTTTTTAAAAAAAGGAGAAACAACAGTTGTATATTTAGAATCTGGGATCCTGGGCCCTTCATTCTTTCATCCCTCAAACATCCACAGGCCACTTACTGTATGCCTAGTGCTGTTAGGCGTCGGGGCACAAGGGCAGCGCTCCTGGGGTGGGCAGGTGGGAGAAAGGAGCTCAAAGTCAAGGCAGGGTCCCCCAGTGTGTGCAGGACTCTGGACACTACCAAGAACCCCACACGGCTCCACTTCAGACCCTAAGGGAGGGAAGACAGAAAATTCTTCATGCCATCCCCTCTAGGGAATGTTCTGCACCTTTAATAAAATAGCACGGATGGGGAGAACACCCAGCCAGTTTGATGAGCAGGACCCAAGTACGGGTCGGGCAGAAGAGGAGGCTGAAGGGTTAGAAAGCCTGCAGAACATAGATCCCAGCATAAACCCGAACGCAGAATCAAGCGGCGCAATTGAAACGGTTCTCTTACAACATGTCTTCCTCCTGAAAGCCCAGTGAGTCACCATCAATCAGGGGCTCTTGTTGAAAATTTTTTTAAATCAATTTAGACTTTTAATGAAAATGAATCCGGTGGGATGAGAAAATGTTGTTAACCATCAACCTCACCTAATCGTGGCTGACGAGAATCCTCATGCTTACACTTGACTGAGGATTAAGATGCTGGCGGCAAGTTTATTAAATGAAATCATGGTAATAACGCACCCAGCTAACCCTCAAAGCTCTGCTCTTTGGTTCGTGATGGGTGTCATTTAACTAAGAGCATTGAGCTGATGGGCCTTGATAATCAGGCTAATCTGCCTTTTGATTATGATCGAGGGGGTGTGACAAAAAGGAATTTCAACATGATCTGAAGACAAGTTGGATAAGATATAAGTGACAGCAGAAGGGTCTCTTTATCCCATCAAGAAAATCAAGGGGACTAAAACAGTTAAATCTCCACATCTGTCACTAAGTGGCTAAACAACCTCAAAAGAGCTTTTACAAAGACAGACCAGTAAGAGAATTAACAGAGAAAAATATGGGGATTAAGCCAGCTTCATCAAGCAGACCTCACGTTGCAGTGTAGTTGGCTTAACCAGATGTTGGAGCCAAAAATAATGTTTAAAGGTCTTCTAGCTGGGAAATTTGCTAACAGAGCCCGCTCCAGGCAAACTGTGAATAAGGTAACCTGCTCTCCGCTGCTCGCTCCCTTCCCTTTTCATGCCTTAAAATGCCCTCCCCCATCTCTGTTCTCCTGTTCCAATTCCAAGCTGTGCTAAGGGGGAGGGGAAGAAAGGGGAGCTGCTGAATGTTCCATTTAGTCACCCTTTGCCCATTACTGCACTCGCCACTTACCACAAGGGCTCCGGGAGAAATGTCTAAGAACAGCCTGAATTGAATTCGTCCTGCACCGTAGCTCCCCTCTAATATCTCTAAACGCTTGGTGCAGATCTGCTCTACCTGGGCGTTGTTACCAGTGTGTTGGAGGAGTGAAGGAAGAGGGTGGTCTCCAGCAGCAAGTGAACCAGGAAGAAGTGCAGGCCGTCCCAAGAGATAGCACGAAGGTGAGGAGAGAAGAGTGAAGACCAAGGGGGTGGGTACCATAGGTCAATGTAGGCAGAGGCAAAAAATAATGTATTAGAGGAACATGCCCTCTAAAATATACCTAATACATACAAAGGGAGAAGGCAGGCACTTGGGCAACATGTATACACTGGTTTTATTTTTTTTTTTAATGCCACAGCCTACACACAACCAAAATGAGGGCTGGTTTATGATATTGTAGGCTTACCCAAAGGAAGGTACTTCCCTTACGTTTTGGTTTATACATTCCAAAAACATCTGGCCTTCCCCATTTTCCCCCTTATAGTTTCTAAATATGATAATGTTTGCTAAACTCCAAAGCATAAAAATTAAGACAACCCGATGTGACAGCCAAGTCTGCAAGGCATCCTAATCTTACAAGGAGAAAGCTTTTACCATAAGAAATAAAAGTGCCAAGGCCTGAAAGCCAACACAGCCTCAAACAAGGGACTTGGGCTCAGAGAGGTTAAGAGTCTTATAGAAAGACACACTGAAGAAGAGGTTGCAGGAGTCAGGTTTCCATCCATGAAGTGCAGGATCCTTTTTGCTACAATTTGAACTGAGGGTGCACTTGTCCTTTGCAAGAAAAAAAGAAAAAGAAAAAGTAAAAGAAAAAAAAGACTCACTTTACAAGTTCTCGATATTTTGAAACTGGAACTTCTGTAGAATAGTAAGGCCTTGTCTAATATTTTTTTTCACCTGTCTTCCCCCAGAATTCTGTTGTGGTCCTCTCCCTCGCCCCTCCCACCTCCATCCTTGATCCAAGCCTCTGAGTTTATTTAGTCGTGGTTGGAGTGAAGAGTGTGTGAGAGCTTCTCTAATAAGCATAAGCTGGCTGGCTGCGAAATCCGTTTTAAGAATTGAATCTTTTGCTGTCTCACCGCTTTTCAGTCAAATTACAGGGAATGATGTGCTGGATGATTAGGTCTGTGATGAAACTGGTTATAGAAGCTATTTCAGAATCCACAGTGGTTCCCACTTAAATCAGAACACAAAGACCTGCCAAAGATACACTATCTAAAACTATTTCAACTTGTCACGGTCTTCTGCACATGTCAATATGCTCTCCTTCACAAAAGTAATCAATAACTAAAGAGAAAAAAGCAAATCTTGATGAAAAAGTTATATTTGCAATCTTTGGCTGGATAAAATACGGCTTCAGTTCTGCAAATTTCAGTTGTATTTGTTGGCCCTAATTACCTGAGCTTTGTTCTATGTATAAGCTCTCCTCTGAACTATTTTTTGTACTCTGTTTACTTTTGAAATTGAATTTCTTCATTCCTAAGTGTGCCGGGGATGCTATTGTAGACAATCCAAGCTCACACAGCATAAAGTGGAGTTAATATTTGGTAACAATCTGATTTAATATGATCATCGGAGATCAAATTAGTTCTTTCTGTCCCAAATGCCCATTTTTGGGTCTGAGAGATCCCTTGTAGCTCTGAAAATTAATCATGCTAACTGGATAATAGCCACTTTCCCAACTCCCTGTGTGCTGCAGAGAACTTGCCTAACTGTTGTTAACAGGCATGAACTAGTACCAATAGGTCGTCATATGCTTTTGTGTAAATTCATACCATACACTGTGCAAAACTTTCCAGAGAAAAACTTACATGCCATGATGTTGATCACAATAACAAAAGAAAATAATTGGGTTGGATGGTGTTTTCCATCTTCCTAATATTAATGTATTTTTTCTAATTCACCATATGAGGAAAGCTAAAATGGGCCCCATATTTACAAATTGGATAGGAACTCTCTCCACAATACTAGAGGCCATTGTTTGCTCCTCTCTCTTTACTCCTTTGTCCGATGGTGGGACAAGGGTATAATGGCCTCCATAACAGGAAGGTATCCTCAGAACAAAGAACAGTGCAGGCAATGCCGAAGAAGATAAGAGAACTTATTATAGGGCAATTTACTTACAGGGAAGTAGGGTCAGAGAAGACAGACAACTCAGCAGTTCTGTGCAAATTATTCTCTGCTACAGGCTCCTGTTACTATACTTTTTTCATTTTTCCATTACAGTTGACATCCAATATTATATAGTTTCAGGTGTACAGCATAGTGATTAGACATTTATATAACTTTCAGAATGTTCCTCCCAGCACCCACCTGGCACCATCCATAGTTATTACAATATTATTGACTATATTCCTGTTCTGTATTTTACATCCCTATGACTATTTTGTAACTGCCAATTTGTACTTCTTAATATCCTCACCTTTTTCACCCAAGCCCTTACCTCCCTCGCAGCTGGCAACTATCAGTTTGTTTTCTGTGTCCATGAGTTTGTTTCTGTTTTGTCTGTTCACTTACTTTGTTCATTAGATTCCACATATAAATGAACTCTTATGGTATTTATCTTTATCTTTCTCTAGGTCCATCCATGTTGTCACAAATGGTAAGATTCCATTCTTTTTAATAGCCAAGTAATAGTCCACTGTATATATATACCACATCTTCTTTATCTGACTGTCTATCAGTGGACAATGAACAATGTCGCTAATCATCAGAAAAATGCAAATTAAAACCGCAATGAGATATCACCTCATGCCTGTCAAAATGGCTGTCATCAATGAATCAACAAACAACAAGTGTTGGTGAGGATATGAAGAAAAGGGAACCCTTGTGCCCTCTTGGTGGGAAGGCAGATTGATGCAGCCACTGTGGAAAACAGTATGGAGGGGCCTCAAAAATTAAAACTAGAACTACCATGTGACCCAGAAATCCCACTTCTGGGTATTTATCCAAAGAAATACAAAATATTATTTGAAAAAGATATAAACATCCCTATGTTCATTGCAACATTATTTACAACAGCCGAGATGTGTAACTATAATAGTTGGCTCCGGTACTAATGATTGACAAGGCAAAGGGACAAAGAATGCAGTGGGCACCAGGGGCCATGCCTCTTAGTAGTTTTGTGACAGATTATTGTTTATAATCAATACTATCACCAGTTTGACATGTATCTGGGTTATCATGCCAATCCAGTGTTACTAGTCAAAATACTTATGGCTACATTTTAAGGAACACAGATAATCATCAACTGGAAGGTTTTGATAGGCTTGCTAAGACCAGTGAGGTTGTTCAAAGGTCACAACATGAAACTTAAAAATGGAATGAAATCCAGGACACAAAGCTGGTGCTGGTTATGTTCACATCTACACCTATTCACCCGCAGCACTTCGGATCACCTTCCACCAGCAAGCACCCCATGGACTGAAAGAGAGTCAAAGACAGTTGCATCATACTTACTTTTGGCAAGTGGGATTCCTCTTTCCACTTGAACCATTAATAACCCTTCAAGAAGTTTTGTTTCCTGCCCTGAATTCACTGCAGACTGGGTATAATAACAAGTGTAGGCAATAGCAAGTAAACGCCTTTAATACACTGTCTGAGAGGCAATACGTCCTGGAGAGGAACGAGCTAGCTAACATCTCAAACTGTGATAAATATATCCTTTCTCCAGCTGCACACAAGTTGCTAAAAATCAGAGAAACCTTTAGAAGTATGAAATAGCTAATAAATGTGGGCATGCTTTGTAAATTATAAAGAATATAAATGTTTATTGTCATTGTCATTTTGACCCATCTAAATGCAACAGTGATAAAATGCTCCTTTGTGATGAACAAGATTTTCACTTACAGGAGCCCCCAAAACTGCTAACCCTGTCCTCCACCTGCTTGTGGTGCAGTTCTCCCCAGGAAAGGCCTCAGATTGCCAGGAAGCTGGCTGACTTTGGTGATTTGCCAGGCTCTCTGTGACTGAGCCCACCAAGAATAAAAAGAAAAGGTGGTATTTTTATGCCTACAGATTGAAGAGGAAAATCCGCCCCCCCCCCCACCAAAATTCTTACTACCAGTAAGAGTGTGGTAGGAGTATGCCAATGGTATGCTGGTAAACGTTTAACTTCTCGATGAGGGGAAAAGAAAATGTGTGCATATGTAAATATACTACTTACATAAGTTTAAGATAAAATTTCCTGATATAATTGTGTAATACTCTTTGTTATAAATACCATGTAGCCAATGAACTCACACAATGTTTTGCTGATTTTTGCCGAATCCTTGTATCCATAGTCAACCTCTAGTTATTGCAACTGACAAATAAGTATAGTTGAAATGCTGGTTCATATTTTCCTTTATATTAACAAGTAAAAAGAACACGAAATAATAAAACCACATCAGAATTCAATTGCTCATCAACAACATGAGTGACTTGCTTGATGAATCAGATGACATAGTTGCAACTACTAAGAGAATTTCCTCAAATCAACATAACAGGTACAGACATGATGCACTTCCCAAGTTTAGTAGGCATTATTCACATTTTCTCCATGACTTTCTAAGTAAAGGCAACCAACAAAACAATAAACCAAGCCCTGATGTGTGGTATTTGCATACTTCCAGGCTTCAACTACCCCGACCATGGCTGATTCCAAGCTACCAACCTGATGCCATGGGCTTCAGCTGGGAAGGAATACACAGTAGCACACCATGATATAGTATTTCTACCATATGATAACGTACATATAAATAACCTCAAGATCATAGAGAAGAGTAAAATGTAAAATAAGTAGGAAGTGATAAGTCTTGAGTATTCACTACTTTTTAATATAATTTAATTGTAAGTTTTTATAATTTGATTTTTAATAACAGCTGTGTTTAACAACGGGCTCACGAAACTCCTGAAAATTTGATGACCAGCTGGTATGAGCTGCTGGTGTGAGCCAGCACCACTATAGCCCTGATGTGTGCCCAAAAACACACCCTGGGCAGGGGCAAGGGGAGTGCTGGACTTTTTGAGAAGCTGAGCATTTGAGACATTCCTGTTCTTGGGTTTTAGGTCTTAGGTAAGTTGCCTACTGTGAAATAATAGAAAATATATATTGGCCTCTGCCCCCAACTCCTAGCCCTGAGTTCGTAAAACCCTTGAAGTTTCTTGAGTGATAAGAGCTCTGGAAGCAGCTTTTGTGTTGGGTCTTTGACCCCAGTTCTTGACATGGAACTCCTAAGTCCCTTGGAATTTCCTGGGTAATGGGGGAGTCTTTTATCCTAATGAGGCAGCTCTTGGTGAGCTCCTGAATAGCTCCTGGGTGGCGTCTGATCACCAGAAATACAAAGCAATGACTAGAAGCTTGGAATGTTCAGCCCCATCCCCACGCCAGTCTCCAGGAAGGGGACAGGGGCTGAAGACTGAGTTAGTAATGATTGATCATTCCTACGTGATAAAGCCTCCATAAAGATCCCATAATATACGGTTTGGTGAGCCACCAGGTTGATGAACTCACCCACCTGTCAGGAGGATGGCACAACCCAGGTCCGTGGGGACAGAAGCTGCTGCCCTTGGGCCCTTTCCAGACTTCATCATATGTACCAAGTTTCCACACCTGGCTATTCATCTGTATCCTTTATTATATAATAAACTAATAAATGTGTTTCCCGAATTCTATGAGCTGCTCTAGCATATGATCAAATCCAAGGAGGGGGATACCTTGATATGGCACAGAAGTTTTGGGTAACCTGGAGACCTACTACTTGGATTGGCATCGAAAGTGTAGGGCAGTCTTGTGGGACTGAACCCGTAACCTGTGGTTTCCACAGTAGCTCTCATTAAAGTCGGAATTGAATAGAATTGTAGGAGGTCCAGCTGGTGTCTCAGAATTGCGAGATGTGTGGAAAACACACATGTCCAGTGTCAGACGTGTCGTGTGTGTGGTAGTAGTATTGTGAAAATGAAAGAGAAACACAGAGTGTGATTTTTCCTTTATACTTATTTTTTGTCCTAAGTACTTGAAATGATGGTTAAGGTGTGGAGAAATGCAGCTAAGCCGCTAACCAAGTTTCTGGACACCCTGGAAGCAACCTCCTACATGTCAGTATTAATCCTCATGTACGATCTTTCCCGTCCAACAATTATATCCAAGCAATTCTGTCTTGCTCTGCATCTCATCTGTTTGAGGGGTGGGGTTACTGAGCCTCATCTGGCCTCCCAGCGCACACTCTGAGCCCATGGTCTGATCAGCTTGGCTCCACCAGCTGAGAAATCACAGGGAGATGGCGGCCAGGGGAAGGCAGGGGGACACCTGAGTAATTTCATGATATCACTCAGGGAGTCTCGACCTAGGAGAGGAGGCAACACGCTAGACTCCTGGACCACAGTGGAGGGCTTCTTGACTCACTGCCAACATTCAGCCTGCCCGAGACGGGGCAGGAGGCTGAGCAATCACATAGAATGGTGCCCAGACCCTTCAGTAAGGTTTGACAGAACCTTGCTACCCTTTTACCTCCATGGTTGAGGAGAAATGCAAACACCAGCATTATCAAAAGTCAGAGGGGTCTCATTTGACTGACTTGGAAGATGGCATGGCTGGGCCATGAGGCTCAAGTCACCCTTGGGTGAGGAAGGCATGGGAGTGGAAGGCCAGTCTAACACACAGCTTGGGAAATCCTCCTGCTATTTCCTACAACTTCGATACATTATCCACACCTAGACCCCCAACAAGAGGGATGCAGTAACCATCATGAGATATTTGCTAAGAGTAAGGCTCTGGAGCTAGAGAAATCAGGATTAAAATCTCTGCTCCCCCACTTGCTAGCTGTGTGGCCTTGGGTGAGTTGGTTAATGTCTCTGAGCCTCCATTTCCTCACTAGTAACATGGGGATAATAATTTTACCTGCTTTTTTGAGTTATCTGAGGATTAAATGTTTTATGTATCTAAAGCAGTTAGCACATACATAAATATTCAATATGAGCTTTTTTTAAAATGTAGCAAGAGGAAGTATCAACAGTTAAGGGGGGAAAGCATGAAATACAAATTTACTCACATTTCTGCTGTATATTGTAAAAAAAAAAAAAAAAAAAAAAAAAACCCACACTATTTTACAGCTCCTCTCATCAACACATAGAGTCCAGTCCTGGGTGGTGTGGTTCAGTGGACTGTGCACCGGCCTGCAGACCAAAAGGTTGCCAGTTCAATTCCCAGTCGGGGCACATGCATGGGTTGCAGGCCAGGTCCCCAACTGGGGGCATGTGAGAGGGAACAGATTGATGTTTCTCTCACCCATCAATGTTTCTCTCCCTCTCTTTCTCCTGCCTTTCCCCCCTATCTAAAAACAAATAAATAAACTAAAAAAAAAAAGAGGTAGAGTCCATTTCTCCACCTCTCAGATATGGGCTTGACATGTTACTGGCTTTGGTGAAGGGACTATTAGCAAATGTGACACAAGCAAAGGCTTGGTAAGTACTTGCACAAGTACTTGATAATTACTTCCCCTCTTGCTATGGGACCTCTCCTGCCATCATGTGAGCTGCCTACTGGATGATGGAGACAGGTGGCCATCATCCCAGTTGTGGGATCCACCACCAGACATGTGAGGGAAGCCATCCTAGACCACCCAGTCCCAGCAGAGAACATAAGAACACCTATCTGACCCACGGAATCCTGAGCAAATGGAACCGTTTAGTGGTCATAAGCTGCTAATTGGTGGGGTTGTTGCACAGCCAAAGCTAACTGATACAATTCTGGTTACAGCTAAATAAAAATATTCATTCATTTAAACAAGATCTAGGAGATACTAGGATAAAAGACTCTCGTCCTCAATTGTTCATAATCTTTTAAGTGAGAGAGACAAGTCACAGAAATAGATATGAAAGTTCAGCGTAATAGTTGTCAATATGTTAGGGTGGTTTTAACCATCAGTGAGTTTTTAATGTTCAGCTAGTATTGTGATCAGTTTGTTCATACAATTTTTTAAATTAAACTTAAAAGGAGTGACTTAAAATTACTGAACTGTCATGGGCCCAGAGTAGAGGCCCGCGGAGACAGGAAGAGGTAAAGTCTTCCCACGCACACACTCCTGCGTCTGAAGGAGCGTGCTGGCCTGGCCGAATCGTTTCCATTACCCTAAACAACCCATATCAAAGTCGGAGTTCGTGGATTTACCCAAAGTTATCTACAGTATCATTCCAATTAAACATATGGCCGAGGAATCTAATGAAGAAGGTTTGAGTGATGGCCCCGGAATCAATAAAGTCTTTCTGGACTTATCGATTTAGCATTCTCCATGCAGTAGAATTGATTTATGTCCTCAGATTTATTTTGATAGCTCAATGATAACTATACTATTCTTAAATTAATGTCATCTTTTCTTCAGGCCAAAATTTCTTCTGGGCAAAGAGAAAAATCTTACATCAAGCCAAACTGATTCTGCTAAGTAATTCCATGGCTAACAGGATGCCATCAATCAAAGAGAAACATGTATTACTATAATTGTAAATCAACCTTGGCATGGAAAAGTACAATGGCATTTATTTGTCAGAATTGTGATTGCAAAATGCACGGCCTCTTCGCTGTCAAAATTAATATCTTCCAATATAAAGTCTATTGTTTAATGTGCAGTTTTGTAAGTACAATAGGCTGTTTTAAAACTACATTAATTTTTATCTTTCCCATCATAAGCTTCCAGAATGTGTGCAATGGGTAGGTCTCAATTCCTAATTAACATGATTTTATTGAATGAGATAAACCATCGTCTTTGTGCAAGTCTTACTCATCTCAGGCATACATAAGCAAGGCAATTAACCGATGCCATGCAAATGGGTATATTTGTAAATGCTCCTGAGAGGAAATAAACAGTATTTCCACGCAGCTCTATAAACCAAAAGGAAAAACAAAGAAGTTTTTCAAAGAAGGTATGTCAGAATGGATAGTCCAATCAGTCACCAAGTCCAGCCAAGTCCACATCCTCCATATCTCTGATATTAACCCAGTTCTCTCTGTCAGCACAACAATCTGGTGCAGGAAAGCAAAACTTCTCACCAGACCATTGCAACAGACTCTTAACTTCTCTCCCCACCACTTTTGCCCTTTGCAATTTATTTTCTATATTGTACCTAACGGGTTTTTTCATTTTTCAAAAGTGCAAAACTAATCATTATATTACTGCCCACACCCTTCCCATGGCTCTCAGAAAAAGGAAAACCATGAGGCCCTGCCTTCCTCTCCCACCTCCTCTGCCCCTGCCCCTGGTCTGCTCCAGCCAGGCTGGTCTTCTCTCAACATCTCCAACAGGCCCCTCAGTGCCACCTACCTACTCTGGTCCCTCTGTCTGCAGCACACCTTCGCCCTCCCTGTGCCAAGCTAAGCCTCGCCATCCTATAGCTCTGGTTCAAGTACGCCTTTCCCAGGAGAGCTCCCCTGAGCCCCCAAATGGATTTGACCCTACAACATGCTTCCTTCAGCAACCCCACTTCTCCTTTCCAGCCCTTGCACTTCTTTGACTCTCTGCCTTCCCTGTTGGACAGCAGCTCCTTGAGGATGGGGACAATGACTCCACTTCTCTGTCCCTAGCTGGCACAGGGGCATATCAGCCCGTGTCTGATGATTCTTGAGTGGCATGGGGCAGAGCAGCAGGAACAGGGACCTGAGGAGCAGGCGCAGACATGGGGCCAGGGCAGGTAACTAAATCCAAGGACCGCAGGGCACTACAGGACGGCAGGGCCAGGCCAGCCATCTATAAATGGCTCACGTGCTGCTGTGACCAGGGAGTCACTTTCCTGATGAAACTATTCATTTGCAAAGAACTTCAGATCAACACAAAAGTTGCAAAAATATTACTAATGAGCTCACATGAACTGTTCACCTAGATTCACCCTTCATTCACCTAATTCATCATTAACGTTTTGCCATATCTGCTTTATCCTTCTACATATATGTGTGTGCTTATAGATGTATGATTATACACATCACTTTTTCTGAACCATTTGAAATAAGGTGACAATATATGACCCGTCACCATAAATCCCTAAGTATGCATCTTCCAAGTACAAGGATTTCCTCTCCCATAATCACAGAGGCGGTTAACAAAGTCAGGAAATTTACCATTGATACAATATTATTATCTACTTATAATCCATATCCAAATTTTACCAACTTAATTAATGTATTTAAACATCTCACACACCTACCCCTTGAGGGCAGCTAAAAGCTTAGTCTAGTCAACTGGGCAGAGCCTTGTCTCAGAAGTGCTCCAGGACAATGAATTACAAAAACCCATAAAAGTCATAAAACCAAAACAGGGAAAGTTTCAGGTAAAGTGAAATCCCTGGGTTCTTCCTGAACAGAAGCAAACCAAGTCCTGGCACAATTCCAGCAACAGTTTGGCCTCTCGAAAATCCTCCAGAGAACACCTCCTTGGGCTCGAAACTCTTCCAATCCAGTCGAACCCATCATCATTAACGCATCGTTCGGTGGGTCAATAGCAGAGCACCAGCTCATCCCAGACAGGAGGCCCAGCTCTGCTGGTGGGACCAGAGTGAGCTGTGGGAACCAAGGTAAGAAGGGCAGGGACAGCAGCTGATCCTGAGACAAACAGCCAGGGGACACCTGGTGAATTAAATGGCCCGTGGGAGGTAGTTCACACTCGAAAGCGCAATTTAAACTATTTATGATCACTGACGGACCCTGAATTAGTTATAACTTCCTAAGGAAAAGATCTCGAAATTATCACAAAGAGAGTCCTAAAGTTGGCTGCTCAGTGTTCACTAGAGGTCACGAAGGAGAATGAGCTATTAGTCTGTATTAAGGAGAAGCGAACACCATGATAATGGCGTGCTCCTGTGTAATACAAATTCAGGCAGCTTGACCTTGACTGCTATTCACTTCTGGGCACTTCATCTCAGAAGGAAATAGGAGAGGCCACAGGAGGGCCCCGGGGCGATTACAGTGTCAGCGAGGGCTCCAAACCACTAAATAAGGAAACGTTTAATTATGTAGTCAGCTAATTAGGAAGAAGAAAGAAAATGGACAGCAGGGCAGCATGGAAAGAAAGGGGTTCAGAGGTGACCGAGGGAGGCCCCAAAGGTTCCACACTGGGCTTTCATAAAACAGCCACAGGACCGCTGTTCAAGGAGAGTTTTCAGTGGACCCACAAATTCTCTGAGGAAATAAAAGGCCAATTCAACCAAGCAGTTCAAAACACCTAAATAAATATGTGCCTGTTTGGAATTGAAAAAAAAAATTTTTAAGATTTTATTTACTTCTTTTATAGAGAGGGGAAGGGAGGGAGAAAGAGAGAGGAAGAAATACTGATGTGAGAGAGAAACGTCGATTAGTTGACTCTCACAGGAGCCCCAGCTGGGGACCAAACCTGCAACCCAATTACGTGCCCTAACAGGGAATCAAACGAGCAACCTTCCACCATGCAAGACAACACCAAACCAACTGAGCCACACCAATCAAGATGAAAAAAAAAAATGTTTAACCACTTATGAACTGCGGTTTATTTAGAAAATTGGATAGACTAGAGCCCTGATTCCAGTTCTTTATGGTTATCAGAAGAATTGCCATCAGCTAGAAGGAGTTGATAGAATGGTCCCCGCAATGCAAGAATCGGCCAACTCTGGCCCTCGGGCCAATTCCAGCCTGTTACCTATTTTTGTGCCATCGGCAAGCTAAGAACAATTGGCACATTTTAAGGTGGTTGCAAAAAGTCAAAAGAAGCAGAATATTTCATGACACGTGGGAATTACACGAAATTCAATGTTTTTTGTTCAGGAAGCTGCACTGGAACGCAGCCGCCCCCACTCGTTTCTGTATTGCCATGGTTACTTTCACACAACGACAGCAGAGCTGAGAGGTGGGGAGAGAGACTGCATGGCCCACACATCTGAAGCCTTTACTTTCTGGCCCTTTTCAGAACACGTCTGCCCACCCCAGTGCTCCGTGAGCGGCACACATTTTCAGTGCGGTCAAGGCCCTGAGCAGCCATCAGGGTGCAGGTCTGCCGCAAAAAGATCATTTCTGTCTGTTGCCAGGGTCCTGGGCCTGGGCTCCTGGAGGAGCAGGTGGTGATGCTCAAAGGGTGAATGCGAGGGACCGAAGGCAGCTGGAGTGCCAGCAGAGAGGACCACCCACCCAGGCGGGACTGCCCAGTGGAGTCCTGTGGAGGTCTCCGAAAAGCTGACATCGGAGGCTCAGCATCCTTGACAGCTGGTGAGCACATGAAGGCTGCTTGTGGGCCAGAGCGAGGAGAACACCTTACTTGGAGGCATGTGAAGTGCCCAGGGGCGTAAGCATGCCTTAATTTTACAGACATCCTCCTGGGAAAAATAAACATAAGTTATAGGGGGAAATGTTGTCTTATTCATTCAAATAAAGTATACGGTATTGTGAATCCAAAAACAATTTTACTAGTCCATTATTCTTAAAAAGAAAACTAAAATCACAAAGCTCAAAAAGGAAATCTTGATATCTGTGAATACAGGTTGCCGTGGAAATACATTTATATCTATAACATAAGGGGAATTAACGAAATCCTATGTTCATCTGTGTGATCTCTAATTTTTTTGTGTTTGATAAGGTTATGAAACTTCCTCCTTTGCTGAGATGTGTGTTGCCATACTCTGCCACTAGGGGGTATCATGACCCATTGTTTTACCTCTTTTTCCAAGTATCCCTAAAACCAATGTTTTAGACTCAGGGGAAAACTTGTACATATAATATTATATATTGCATGTATTATATATGACATATTATACAACATATTATGCTTTATGTAAAATGTAATCAAATGATATGCTGCGTATATACTCTAAAATTGGGGCAAAAGTGGAGAATGCATCTTATGCACAGGTTAATAAAGTAAGTTTCACTGGAGCACAAAGAATTCAGTTGGAATTAAAAGCAGAGCAGTGCTGCTTAAGGCTCAAGGGGGCACAGGTATAGGAGAGCCTTTCCGCCTCAAATTCCCAGAAAGGGCCTGGGCCATCTGAAAGGTTCAGTGGCCCTTGACCGACTCATGGAAGGCGAGGCAGGAGTCTGAGAGATGCCAAGTCCCGATCAGAAGCCAAGAGGCTGTGACGCCCAAAACCAGAGTCCAGGGAGCCAAGATGGCAGGAGAGAACCCCGAGATCCCGGCAAGTTCCAAGTGGCAGGCAAAGCAAGGTCAAGAGCCCAAGGTTATAAACAGCAGCAAATGGATGCCCCAAATAGCTCAGAGGTCACACACTCAGCATCTCAAAAATGTGACTTTAAGTCCATTTCCAAAATAAGACTAGGAGTGGCAGAAGGGAGATTAAAATTCCAGCCTATTCAGACATGATGAAACATAAAACCCTGAGTGTTTAGGGGAAATGAATCCAGAAAACATCTCAGTCGGCTTCTACCGCCTGCCTCCGGGGCAAGGATGGGATGCAGTGCACATGGAGAGGCTCCCCACAGCTTGAACCGGGGTGTGCAGGACAGACCCCGGGACATGGGCACACGTCCGTTTGCTGCAGTCAGGACTGAAGGTGCCTTCTGCGCAGCCCGCAAACGTGGAACATCCACATCGTGGTTTTCCAATGAATCGTTTCCTGTAAGCCCCTTTAAAGACACAGGGGTAGGTGTTCCTATCATACCCATCGTGCAGATGGAGAAACAGACTCCCAGAACTTAAGTAAGGTCACCATGGTGAGCGATGGTGCCAAGCTCTTAAAACTGGACACTCTTCTCAGCCCAGGACTGCCTGCCCTTTCCTCTGCGTTCCCTGTCTCCAAATAGAAGTATTTCTCTAAGACCCAAGAGGGGAGCGTTAGAAGACAAGTTACAACAAGAGTAAAAGATTTGTTTATATGAAAAAGAAAAATAAATAGACATAAAACGATGGATTTTTCCCCGCCAAAGGCTAATGGGAACCCAAGGTCACTGAGAGAAAAAGAACAGGAATAAGGGGAAGAGCAAAGGCATAGACTCGGAAGGCAGGAGGAAGGGGACACCAAACTTCAGTGTCGCTCCAAAGCAGAGATAAGGGGCGGCTGCTGCAGCTGGTGGCCCAGAGTTCTGCGGAATCTTTGCTTAGCAGAGGAGGGGAACCAAGAAAAGTGTTTGGGGCGTAGGGAGAGCTCAATAAATAGTTGTGGAATGGATGCAGGGAGAGGATGGGTTTCCCGGCTGGTTGATGGCAAAGGACTGAAGTGAGAGTAGGGGGCTTCCAAGGACTGAATGGAAAGAAAGGAATGGAGAGCATCTCTCCTGAGCTGCACAAAGCTCCATTCTTTGTCTAGTGACCAAAGCCCAGGAGTTTCTTCCCTGCGAGGTTTGCAGCTGGCTAGAGAGCACACAGTTCAGTTTCTGCCATTGATGCCTGCATCCGAGGAGAGGCTACAGGCAATTCTCGAGGCCAGCCCCCACCCGGGGCAAGATTCCGTAAGGCTCCGGGGGATGAGTAATGACAGGGCCCTCGCCCAGCTCACTGGCCCAAGTGGAATGCAGCGTGTGCACAAGTCACATGCCCTGAGCCACATTTGGTTCCCCTTCAGCCCAGAGATAAGGAAACCAGCCTGCAATTTGCTGCTTTTTCCGTCCCTCCTGCTACTTGCTCTGTTTCAACGTGAGAGAGACATTTGTCTTTAATAGCAATAAAATGGTCATGCATCCAACTGGAAGGCAGGTGAAAAAAGAAAAAAAGATAAATGTGAAGTGTCCAGCAGAGGCGGGCCTGAGGAGAAACCTTGTGGTGTCCCCTGGAGGACCGCTGGTGGCGCAGCGTGGCAAGTCTTGTCTTTGTTCAAGGAGGGGCGGTGGTTCCGCAGACCCAGTGACCCTGAGACAAGGGCTCAAGGGCAGATCTGTGCCCTGTTGCTCCCCAGTCTCCTTGTACCCAAACAAACAGCTTATCAAGAACTATAGTCACTCTGGTTTTGTCTACCTACCCACTTTCTGATTCCTCGTGCAATTCACCCCTCATTCATGCCCTGTGGTCCCCTTGGGGCTGTCTCAGGTGGCAGGGACATCGCAGGGTGGGCCCCGCCTTAGGCTGTCCCTCATCAATCAGGAATGACCCAGCAAGCCCACGGGGTGGCCTTGCAAAGGTCTGATATGAGCATATGGAGAGGCTCAAGGAAGGCAGCTGCTGGCTTGGGTCAAGAACAGCTTCTCTGCTGTAGCCTTGGTCTTAGGCTTGCTGCCTCATGGTAGCAAAACGACTGCTGAGTGTCCAGACATCCTATTTGCTTTCCAGGCAAATTATGTTTGCCTTCCAGCTTCTCCTCTTTTATCAGGAGGACAAAAATTATGCTGAAACCCGCCAGCAGGCTTGTACTTCATAATTCGTACCCCAGACTGCACGACGGAGCACTTCCAGCTGCAGAGGAGGGTGGTAAACGAGAAGATGACTCCCCTCGCCTCACCTCTCCAGGAGAGGAGGAGCAGAGAAAGAAGTTAACGATGGCCGATGGCCCGCTAGCTCCACCGGGGACAAGTATCTGCCCTGCTGTCTTAAGGCCCTAGCTCCAGTGGTATCTTTCATTACTGTCTTTCACATGCTAAACCCTGAACTCCCCCTCAGAAGGGACCGACATCTCAGTCACGACCCTTCCGGGCCCGGCAGCTCGCGCTCTGGTGAGGGCTCAGGGAACGTGTGCGCTGCTGCTCGCTGCTCTGTCTCTTGGGGCCGCTAGCGGGCTGAACAGACCCGTGGCGGCATGGGATGCTTACGTGTGTGCCTCACTTTGACCTCTGAGATCTCCTGTTTGAAATTCGTCTGGATGAAGCAGACAGCTACCCGCTATGCGTGTTCCTGTGCCTCGTCTAATCATCAGAAAGGGTCAAACCATTTCTGCTTCAGGTCTCTTGTGATCAAGAAAGGTTCCTTGGCAAGAGGGACGATTTGGTGCCCTGAAGACGAGCCATTGTGAGAATTGGGAATTAGCACTCGCTCTCTCTCTCTCTCTCTCTAACTGTCCCCTGATGTAGTTAAAATAAAAGCAGCAGTGACATTGCCAGTGACCCCGGTGTTGGAGAAGCCGTGGACTCCGCCACAGAGGTCCTTGCCTCCAAACCCTATAATATTGCATTAACACGGGCTCAACCTGCAGAGTCGGATTTAAATCCAGCCCTTAAATGCTTACCCTACCTCACCCCTTCCCCACACCTAATCTCATTTTGTCCTGCTTGTGGAAAATAATGGTAATGTAGCTGTCCTGGAAAGTGACTATGTGAGCATTTTTTACATTAGAAAGGCTCTTAATAAAGTAAAAGTGCTTTAAGTGCAGAAGCCTCTTCCTTTACATCCCTTCTGCTTGGATAATAAATGGCACATTCCTGCTCCAGAACCCTGGGGCCTGCTGTGATAAAGGGGCTGGGACGGCCACGCGGCCTCTCCCTGAGCACAGTCGCCATTTATTCCGCACCGAGGACAGGCTAAAAATATGGCACGCATGGCCTCATTCAATCCTCTTGACCTCCCTAGAGGCTGGGTTCTATCTTTACCCCCATTTTACAGATAAAGAAATTGAGACCCAGGACCCCACAGCTAGCGGGTCGGGGGGCAGCGCTCAGACCCGTGAAAGCCCTCATGCTGCCTGGGTCCCCTTCCGTGTCAGTGCTGGGCAGCGGCTCTCAGGCAGGGGCAGAGAGCACTCTGGGGACCCCAGCCCAGACCCATTCGATCGGAATCTCTGGGAATGGGGGAGTGCATCAGGATTCTAGGTGAACGGGAAAAGGAGCCTTACTTAAAGCTGGACTTCTGGAGTGGCGGGTTCTGGCTCCACGCCTGACAAGCTGTTGGACTGGAAGACATCGTCCACCTGCCTTGCCAGCCTCACAAGCAGCCGCATCAGTGATGCAAACACCTCATGTAAACACTTAGGGCTCTGTGACATGTGACGACACTGACAGACCCGGGCTCAGGAGGCTGCCCTGAGACGTGCACCAGAAGCCCATGGTCCGTCACTTCACCCATTCATTTATCCCTTCACTCACTGAACAAGCACTTATTACGTGCAAGGCTGTCAGCTGGAAAGGGAGGAAAACAAAACTCCTTCCATCCAGAGGAATTATACTGCACTTCCCTGAAACCTCAATCATTTATGACCTAACCAAGGAGAGCAGCTGACATAAGAAAAACAACATCCACATACAACTCATGTGCCAGGTGGGCATCCCAGACCAGGGAACTCTAGCAAGGGAATGACCCCCAAGGTCAAGAGGCTGTGTGCAAAAGAGGGGCTTGAGCTAGGCTTTGTAACATCAGCACAGTCTGCGCCCTGCGCTGCAGAACCCAACAGGTCAGAACCCAGGTCAGGTCCGGCCCCAGCAGGGCTGGCAGCTTGTCCTAGAGTCTCCGACCCAGCACCTGCCACAAGCAGACAACATGGATGATGGGAAGGGAAAACCAACCAGAAGGACCAATCATCCTTGGCAGGTGGACAACAGCCAGACAACAGGCATTTCCCGCTCCATCAGAACACCTTCCACCAACAAAAAGACTGGTTTTCTCACCTGACAAACCATGACAACATTGCCATTTTTCCAGAGCCATTAGGAAGATCAACGATTATTGTGATCACCATTGACGAGGTTCCTCCCCGGACCAGAGGCGGTACCCACCACTTCCCTCACTGTCCCCTCGCAGTGACTCCACCCAGAGGTTCTGGGACAGGCACCATTTTTCTATCCCATTTTTCCAGAGAAGGCAGCTTGTCCTCAAGAGCTTCAGCAATTTTCTCAAGGGCACATAACTAACCAATAGCACAGCAGGCTCAAGCCCAGCCTATATGCTAAGCCAGGACACAACAACAGAATTGGCAACCTGGCGTTTGAGACCACCAAGGGGTCCATAAATAGAATTCAGGGGTCTGTGGACTTGGAGGGGGGAAAAACTATACCTCTGTTCAGTGGCATGCTGGGGTTGAAGGCAGGGGCAGAGAGGATCTTCGGCCCCTGCCGGGATGTATTTCATCACTGCCATTGTTTAAACTCAGTGGTGCGTGGTGATGATAAAAAAGCAAGACCAATTTCAATTTTGTTGTCGTTTTTAAATTTGCTACAGACCATGTACCTTTTGTGCCTGCCCTAACCTCTAACTAAAATTTAGCATTTCCCTCAACCGTAAACATAGACTTTCCCTGTGGAAATATTAACAGTGCCTGTGATTTTTGTCATCAGTAGAAATCACAGATATTTTGTGCCCTGTGACAGTCGTTGCAGGGGTCTCCCAGGTACCAGTATATAGTTTATACTCATCATTATGGTGGCTATAAGACTGCCACTAGATCTTGTTATTTAATGGATAATACAAAAGATTAGCTGTTACTACATTCACAGATTTGGTTTTGGCTTTGGTTTCAGTTTTTAGTGTTTGGATAGCCATATTTCAATATGTTTGGTTTACTTTGTAATCCTACGCATTATAAAAGTATCTCCTGCATTCCATCAGACTCATAAAGAAGATAAAAAGCACCTGCTACCCACTCTCATGGGTGAAAATTCTATTTAAAGGCCAGAAATATTATAATCTTTGGGCTATTTTACCTTCCATGTATGTGTTTTCTTTCCTGAAATAAATTACCAGCTGTTGAGAATATGGATTAAATCATATCATTCTTTATTTCTTCCCCAGGCCCTAAAAAAGAATAGTCATTCTACCACTCTTTGTTGATTGACTGGCTAATAGAACTCCCTCAAGCGTCCATGGTCTGAATGTAGCCAGCATTACGTGCACTGACCAGGAGATGAACAATATGAAAGAGGAGGGAAGGTACTGGGATTAAATCTTCCATATATAATTGGCAAACCCTGGGGATGGGCTTCTGGTCTTCGCTTCTTAGAAACTAAATATATCTGTAGGAGGAAAAAAGCCATTGGAATTTTCCATCCAGGCTAATAGAGTAGGGCAGAGTGCCCAGATATCATGGGAACCAAAGTGCACTCCAAGCTGGGAAAACGCTCCTGGACAAGATGACACCATTTTTGTACGTACTGGGAGGCCCATAAAATAATGCCAGACAGCCTGGGGGTCTAGTGTTTGCAAAGAACCACAATCTGCACAGAGCATCACACAGCTACTAACTTCCTAGCACTAAGGAGCTCAAGAGGGCTCTGGCGCCCCAGTTGTAGTTGATATCATGAGACCCTGTCTGTTCTAGTTATCTTTGTTTTGTAATAAACACTCAAGACTACATGGCATATGGCAACTCCTTTTTACCTCAGAATTCAGTGGGTCATGAATTCAGGCACAGTGGAGACAGTTCTTCCCTTCGTGATGTCTGAGGCCTCCAGCTGTCCTCTGCAGGCACAGGTCAGCCCCTGGGGTGGTATGGCTGACAAACAGGCCAGAGTACCTACCTAGGGCCTCTCCATATGGGCTGGGTTTCTCACAACGTGGTGGGAGAGGACTTTCCAAGAGGGGGGTCTCTGGGAAGCGAGCATTGTGAGAAGATCAAGGGGAAGCCACATGACCTTTTCTAGCCCTTCCACCATACTCTCTTGGTCAAGAAGGTTACCGCCTGCCCAGAATCAACAGGAAGGGACATAGACCTCATCCCCTTGATAGAAAGAGTATCCAAGAATCTTGGAGCCATGTTTGACAACCACCACACTGATCAAGCCACCATTAGTGCTTCCCACCTTAGAAAGCATACCTAGATCCATGGTCTCTCATCTGCAACCCTTCAGCCAGGCCCCCAGGCTTGTCTCTCCAGGATGAGCTCACCCGCCCCAACACAGGCTCTCCAGAGGAGTCGCAGCCACCAACCACGCTGCACACATGGAAAGAGCCTGTCATCGCTGTAACCCGCATCCCACCTTGATTGCCATTCCTCCTACACAGCCCTAACCCTCCAAAAAGCCTGCCCCCACAAAGTAAACTCTGCATGCTGCCGGGTGTCTCACTGTTCTTCTATTAAGACATCATTCACAAACACTTAAAAAGATACCCTCAGCTGTCACTTACGTAATAGAACTTGGCAAAACAGATGGAGCCTTCCAGTGGTGTCTTTGCCTCGGGCAGTATATGCTAATATCTTGGCACAGACACCTTGAATTACTTTGTTTCCCAGCGAAGTTCCATAAACTGGAAAGTCCAAAGGAGTAGAATGAGTAGAAGAAGCTTTTCCTTTTTTCCCAGGAAAATGGAACCATCTTCTCATCGGTCAAGTGATTAGAGGAATCTACAGAGCTGCTCCTGAAAGACCAGCAGGAAGGGAGGAAGCTGGATGCTATCTAAAAAAAGATACTTACTCCACATAGAAGGAGGGGATGTGCTACCCAAAGGGAAAGAGCGTTTCAGAGAGAGGGACATATACAAACATGGGGAGGCAGGAATGTGCCATTCTTGTTTCCAGAGCATCAAGATGGCTGGCCTACCTGAAATAGAAGGTTTGGGATTGGGAATTCTAGAGGACATTTATCATTTCATCTGCCCCAAACAGCATCGTTTCCTTCTTTGGGTAACAACTCCTCTCTCATTTGGGTCTTCATAGCCCTGGGATGGGCATGCGACCTGGGCTGGGCTAATCCTAGTAACCTGACCCTGTGACATAGTGATTGGTCCAGAGACAGGCAAATGACCCAGCCAGGCCAATCAGAGGTGTTCAGTAATTAATGTTTCTAACTGGAATTAGGGAGAAGAGCTCATTTTTCTCTCTGCTCTTGACAGGACAGGCAGAAGAATGTGCAAAGTTTAAGAACCCAAGCTCTTCAGTCAGAATGACTCCAAATCCCAAGCCCACCTCTGTCCTGGCTTCACGAGCTTGGGCAGGTTCTTCACCAAGGCTCTGTTTTCTCATCTATAAGATGGGCATAACCACACTTCAAAAGTTTGTGCTAAGGTTACATGAGAGCATATGTCACATGCTTGGAATAGTGCCTGCCACTTAGTAAGACCTCCTACACCCCAGCACCAGCTTTAGGAGTAAGTCAGTCATCAAAGAGGCAGGAATGAGCAATCTAGCCTTCCTGTAGCTGGTTATAGGAGTAAAAAAAAACTCCTTTTTTAACTATAAGCTCGTTTGATTTTGATTTCTGAAAGGTGCTTGCCTAATTTTCTAAAAAAGCTAAAGGGAAAATACACTTAGAAATACATCCATCATATATTTCCCTAATTACACAATCCATTGAAGTAATACTAGTTTTGTAACCACTTCTTTTTTATTGTTCCTTCCCCCTAAAGTTACTTGCTAAGCTCCTGAGAATAGAAATCAAGCTAGAAGAGGTTCCAAGAAGAAGCTGGGAAGATTAAATAGCCCACCATCCTTGTGTGTTCCAAGCACTGAGAACCCCCATCCCTCTAAGGGCCTAAGGGTCTTCTCAAACCAACGAGAGCCCTAGGTGCTAGGTCAGGACTTAGGTTCCGGACTCCCGAATCATGGGTGGGTCAGAGAGGCAGAGTGCTCGAGGAAAACCAAATTGAAAAGCCAAGCAAACAGGAGAAGAATGCACTCTCTCACCACTGTAACTTAGCATGGCTGTGGGAGAATAAAGCTCATAAACATAAATCAGAAAAATGATCATCATTTGTAGCTGGTTTTGACTCTACACCTGGAATACCAAAGAGAATCAAGTTGCTTTAAAAAAAAAAACTGTTAAAATGAATAGGAGAATCCAATAAGGTAGATTAAAATTTAAAATTTTATGTACAAAAATTTATGCATGAAAGTCAATAGCTTGCTATATATACAACTAATATGAAAATATAATAAAAGAAATCCTATTTTTAAAAATGCAACCAAATAAAGTCCAAACAAAACAAAAATAGCTAAGGGTAAACCTCCTAAGGAATATACAAACCTATATGAAAAAAAAAAACTTTAAAGTTGTAATAAGTTCCTTCCATAAACTTTTTAAAGCTGGGAAGATGGTAAGTCAGGGTGGGAGAATACACATATGGTGCCAGAGACCAGAGATCTCAGAGAAACCAGATAAGAGAGAAAACAGAAGCAGGGATGGGAAGGCAGAGCCTGGAAGTCTTCTTGGCCAGAGACAATATGGCTGCTGGTGCTTTTCTGGGGTGCCCGGGGTTCTGGGGAGGAGCTGACCTGCATGCCCACCACCTGTCTCTGAGCCACCACTCCTTCCCTGGGTACATGTTGCAATCCAGGCCCCCAAGATTTAGAGGCAGGCCTGGGGACTGAACAAGCTAACAAAGGAGGACACGGGGCAGCAGAAGCACTGCTGTTAGCAGAAATGATACTACATCCCAGCTGAATGAAAGTGAGGCCTTCTGTTTCAAAATACAGATTTTATTGTCATTCAGGCATGGTGAGGTTAACAGCTCAGGAGTCAACTGGTATCATTTCAACAAATGGTGCTGAAAGAACTCAACATCCACATGTAAAAATTAAAAATAAAAAAGCATCTAGACACAGAGCGTATACCCTTCACAAAAATTAGCTCAAAATGGACCACAAAACTATAAAACTATGTTACCTTGGGAGATAGCATAGAAGAAAATCTAGATGGTCTTGAGTATGGCAATAACTTTTTAGCAACACCAAAAACACGATCCATGAAAGAAATTATTGAGAAGCTGGACTTCATTAAAATTAAAAACTGCTATTCTGAGAAACACAATGTTGAGAAGATGAGAAGATAAGCCACCAACTAGGAGAAACTATTTGCAAAGAACACATCTGATAAAGGACTCTTACTCCAGATATACAAAGAATTCTTAAAATTCAACAATATAAGAAAGTAAACAACTTATTTTTTTTTAATGGGCCAAAGACCTTAACAGACATCTCCACAAAGAAAATATATGCATCCCTGGCTGGTGTGGCTGAGTGGATTGAGCACCAGCCTGCAAACCAAAGGGTGGCTGGTTTGATTCCCAGTCAGAGCACCTGCCTGGGTTACGGGCCAGGTCCCCAGTAGGGGACGTACAAAAGGCAACCACACATTGATGTTTCTCTCCCTCTCTTTCTGCCTCCCTTCACCTCTCTAAAAATAAGTAAATAAAATCTTTTTTTTTAAAGAAGATATATGCAAATAAGCCTATGAAAAGTTGCTCCACATCATGTGTTATCAGGGAAATGTAAATTAAAACAATGATACGCTACTACACATCAATTAGAATGAAAAAAATCCAGACCACTGACAGTGCCGAAAGCTGGTGATGATGTGGAGCAACCAGAACTCTCGTTCACTGCTGTTAGAAACGCAAAATGGTACAGTCACTTTAGAAGATAGTTTGGTGTTTCTTACAAAATTAAACATACTTTTACCATATGATTCAGCAATCACTATCTTATCCTTGGTATTTACCCAAAGGAGTTGAAAACTTATGTCCACACAATAACCTGCACATGGATTTTTATAGTAGCTTTACTCACAATTGCCAAAACTTGGAAGTGACCAAGGTGTCATTCAGTGAGTGAGTAGATAAATAAACTGAGGTGTATCTAGACAATGGAACATTATTTTGTGCTAAAGAGAATTGATCAATCAAGCCATGAAAAGACATGAAGGAACCTTAAATGCATATTACCAAGTGAAAGAAGCAAATGTGAATGAGCTACATACTATATGAACTCAATTATATGACATTCTGGGAAAGGTAGAACTACTGAGACAGCGAAAAGATCAGTGGTTACCAACAGTTGGGGATGAAAGAATAGACTGAGCACAGAGGATTTTTAGGGAAGTGAAAAAACTCTGTACAATACCATAATAATGGATACATTTGTCTAAACCCATAGAATATGCAACACCAAGAAAGAAGAGTAATATAAACTACAAATTTTGAATGATTGTGACATGTCAATGTAGATTCATCAGTTGTAAAGCATTTACCTCTCTGGAAGGCATGTTGACAATGAGGTAGGCTATGAATGTTGGGGGAAAGGAGGCTATGGGAAATCTCTGTGCCTTCCCCTCCATTTTGCTGTGGGCTTTACACCCCTCTTTTTTAAAAAGCCTTAATTTTTAAAAAATGATTATTTACTTAATTTTTAAAAAATAGTTTGTTATACTAATAGGCCCCAAAAGAAGGGGGCATGGCATGTCACTGGGGGCCATCCAGGGAAGCACCAGGGTCAGTCAGGAGGCGGGGGAGCAAGGGGAAAATGGGGCCAGAGCGTTCATTGTGGTTTCTACACAAAGGAACAAGTGAGGCAGGTTTAGCACTGGCCAATCTGAATAACTTCATAGGGCCCCTAGGACATAGGAACTGCGCCCAGTTGTCTGGTACCAGGCCCTGGAGTGGTTAGGGTAGAAGAGTGGCCCAGGGTATAAGAATTTGGTAAAGGAGCTGGGCGCGGGTATGCACTCTGGATTGGTGGGTTTGCAGGTGAGTTGTTTACTACCTATAGGAATCAGCTAACGCTGGGAGGGGCTGTCTCTCCAGAGTCAGCAAGGCCCCAAGATGTCAAAGCATCAAAAATACAGAAAAAAAAGACACAACAAATATACCTCCCACCACACTTCCAAGTCTCTCAGAGTATTTTCACATTTATGAGCCTGCATCTTCTTCACTACTTCCTGAAGCTCAACTTGGATAAACCAACTGCCCAAGGGTCACCCATGGCTCCGTAGTGGCAGATTTGGGCCAAGAATTTAGATCTTTCAACTACCAGACCTGGGAAGTTAGTGTTTCTTCTACAACACTCAATAGACAACTTCACAAATACATACCTACTTGTTGATAGAAAAGATGGGGAGAGGAGGGAAGGAAAAGATGGGGAGAAGAGGCAAGGAACTGCCCATCCTGACCCAGTTGCCTGAGAATCCCTGCCTTGGCAAGGAGCTAAGGGTTAAAGGCATTAAAGCTCTCTTTTAAAATGCACATATTATCTAAGAAACTTGACACCAAAACCACTGCTTTTCATTAATCCCGCAGCTCAGAGCAGTTCATCCGTCACTAACTTTTCTCCATGCCACTCGAAGAACGAATGTTAACTTGTGATGTAGCTGGACTACATGCTGAATTGGGTGGGGACAGCATCTGACAGGACAACCATGCTCTGGCTTCAGTGTTTTCACCTGTAAAAACAAGGAGGGCTGGATTTGATTATAAAATACTGAGGCCAATGCCCCATTTTCATCTGAAGGTCAACTCCATACGCATCTTGGCAACCCTGGCCTGACAGTGCCCCACCCCAGATTTGCCTGTTTGGCATTCTAATCTAAATGTCTTGGTTCCGTTAGGTAACTGTTTCAGACATTTTACTCGTTTAATAGGTATATCTTTTTGAAGTTCTCATTTAAAATAATTTGATATTCAAGCAATATGTGTGTGGTTGAAAGTCATAAAATTATTCATTTGAAAGACTTCTCCTTTTCTCTCATATACCAATTGAAGTGTGCCGCCGTTCCCTGGAGCAAAGCTCGCTGCCCAGAAAACCTTTTTCACAATGCTTTGCCACCATCACTAAATTGAGTTATTCCAACAGCCTTTGATGCGCTGCGGGTTTTTTCCCTAAGTGTGCATATGAAACCTGAACAGCAACATAATTTAATTCTTCAAGATTTATTTTTTAATCACCGGGATGGTCCTTCTGGGGGACAGAGAGTTGACCCCATTTTCTCAAGTTGAAATTGATTTAGGTCAAACAATTCTTGGAATCTCAATGAGATATTTTTCTCCTTATCAGCATGAACGTCAAGCTTCATTTTCCAGCAGCAGGGAACATCTTTGCTACCTACAAATCACATGTGATTTGAGGAAACCAAATGTGAGCAAAGAAGGTGTTCACAACTCACTGAATTCTCTCAGCAAAATTCTTCATGACGATCTGAATTGGTGTCAAGGAACAATTGTGTTCGGTGTCTGAATTCCTTCTACAAAGGAAAATGAGACAATTACCAGGGACTAAGAATGTAATCAAAATAACACAACCATTTTACTGTTGAATAAGAACTCTTTCTGTAAACACTATGGCATATTATTCTGGAATAAAATATATGTACCATGAGAGAGTTCTATTGAAAAATGTGTCATGGAAAGTTAAGGGCTGTCTTTTTCTAAACACTAATGTGCACTTTCAGCATTAAAGTCTGATCATTGAATGAGCAAGAGACAAATTTCCCTATCTGTAATACAGCGCCCCTTTACATCAACAAGCTGTCTCTCCGCACTGGGCTTGAGTTTGAGTATATATTATTTCTATACCATTTGTCAATTACCCTTAGTAATAAAAATAGTAGCTTAGGTTCCCCCAGTGAAAAAGGATTCTCTGAAAACTGATTGAAGAATGAAAGCAGGGGGTGGTTTACTTTAAAGGTCAAGGACATCGTCTCTGGTGACCTCCCGACAGCTCCAATGGCCCTCACCTGCCTGCAAATTCACACCTTCACTTAATTGACTGTCTGGGCGCCCAGTGAGTTAAACTACATGGCATCTAGCTGTCCTCCCACACTCCGAGGTCAGGCTTTGGTAACAAGCACAAAGCAGTGCTGGGGTGGATCCCCAGACCTGATTGCTAGGGGTGTGACAGGATAGTAAGAAGATAGGACAATTCCCAAGCAAGTGGAATAGGGAAGCTGAGACAAGAAAATTAAACAAGGCCAAACGATTTGAACAACATAGAGCCAGCTAGTGAATTGCAAGACCTTATCTTCCCTAACCAAGGACAGTTGAGAGCAAATGGTTTATATCTCTCCCTTGCCAGAGACTATATAGCTTAAATCACCCTGGTCTGGGAAAACAGAAAACAGGGACCTAATTAATGCCATTTATGCCAGCCAAACCCAAGGAACAGATGAAGTCCCAGAAACAAATAACGAAAACCTCATTAGAGCCAGACAGACCCAAGATAAAAGTAAAACAGTAAAACAGACCAAAGGATAATCCCAAACCAACGCCCCCCCCCCCACCCCGCCGCATATGCTCATTCTGATACATCAACCTATTAAAAGCATCCCTGGAAAGCTGATGAATATTCTGCTGAAACCCTCCCCAAAGGTTCTCACCTGCAGAAGAGAGATAAAAACTCTCAAGACAAAGACTGGATACAAGCTCACCCATGCCCTTTCTCAGGCATGAACTCTTTACTTCCTCCTAAACTCTATGGGTCCCCACAAGGCCTGCAACCAGAGCAGCGGCAGGCGACAGCAGCTCTCCCTGGATACCCCAATCTGTCTCCAATGCCCACTTTGACTCTCTTCCCACTGAGCCAGCTAAAAGCAGCCCCGCTTTGGCTCACTTCTATCACTGTGCCCTTCACTCCCCAGTGAGCTGACAGCAGGCCCCACCTTGGCCCACGTTTTTCCCATAATATTTCTAGGAGCCAAAACAGGCACAGCCTTGGCTCTCTCCTGTTGCTTCTTCTATCCTCAGATCTTTCTTTACTTCACTGCCCCCAGCTTTAATAAATGTACTCTCAAAATCTCCTAGACTTGTGTTCTGAAATCCTTCCTACCTGACGTCAAGAACCCACATACTACCGGTGACCCCAAGGCAGACCAGCTCCAGGCCCAAACCCCCATCCAGGAACAGGAGAATGTCAGTTTCAGAGACGTATTAAGGACTCAGGCCAGACCAGGGTCTCACGGGAGCTTTTCTCTCCCCACCAACACAACAGAAACATCCCCAGCAGGAGAGAAAAGACTGAGACATTCTTATGTTAACTCAAAATACCTCTGAACACCAACTGTGTTCCAGGCGCTGTGACCAAGGAATCAGGTATAAGATGACACAGGTCACATTCCATCCAGCACACATTAAACACTTGGTATTTATTGAATGAAGAATCAGCTGAAAAAGATGGCAACGTGACCAGGAAGGATGAACAGAAAGACACTGAACTTAAAACAATTGCTCAGGAAATTTTTGAGGAGCTAATGACTAGCTAGATGGAGAAATGAAAAAGAAGGGGAATTGAACTATGACCCCAAGGTTTCAAACCTTGGGGTCTATCTAACAGGAATACCATGGATGCAAATAGGAGATTTGGAGGAAAGAAGTCAAGAAGAATGTAGTTTACAGTAAGAGCAGGACATTCTAGTTCAGGAAGGTACCCGACCTCTGCTCACGCAGGACTAGTCCAGAGCTGGTACAAACTGCCCTCGGATGGATCCCCAAGGCAAGCCCCACGGGGGAGATTCTGGAAGTCCAAGGTACAGAGTTACAGAAACAGAAATCCTCACCGTGGGAGGTTTCATTAAAGGCCTTTATTTCAACCATCCATATCATCCATTAATTATGACTTAAGTCACACAGGTTTTCTTCATATGGCCGCCAAACCTGCCTCCTTGTAATAACTCAGTTAGATGATGTCATTTCCTGAATTTTATGTTTCCATTTCTTTAATCTATTTGTGTCTAAAAACATATGTTTTTCATGTCTAGCTGCCTTGACCCGATTTTGCCCAGCCTCCTCCCCCACGGGTAATAGCTGTCGTTCATCGTTCATTCCCTTTGCTTTCCTGAGACCTGGCCAATCTGCTCTTTCTCATCTAGGAGTGAGGAATCTGATGTCGAGAAAGGGAAGCCATCGGGTCGGACTTAGCCAGACCATATCTGTTGGTCACAATTGATCAAAATGATCGGTTTTTCACAATTCCACTTTCCAATAGAGTTTCACACATACACACACACACAGTGCCTTGCACTGATGGTCAGTCTGCCTGTCCCCTGGAGCCTCCCTCCCCGTGGTCAGAGGGGCAGGACTATGAGGATCGCGTGGGCGTAGAATGGGGAAGTCCCTAGTCTGGCCCAGCTACTCATCTCTGTGACCGGTCACTAATGGAAGG
Organism: Pteronotus mesoamericanus; assembly: GCF_021234165.1. Taxonomy (NCBI): domain Eukaryota; kingdom Metazoa; phylum Chordata; class Mammalia; order Chiroptera; family Mormoopidae; genus Pteronotus; species Pteronotus mesoamericanus. Next base: position 7,926,045 of record NW_026555277.1, read on the forward strand.
GTGAAAGAAAGCTGGGAGGAAACCAGAGGGAGCTTCCTGCTGAAGCACCCTCACCTAAATATAAAAACACCCAAACGTGTTACCAATCTCAATGTTTTTGTGCTGGAATCCTTTTAGACAAAGTTGCCTAGTCTACTTCTTCTTTCAGTTATAGCTCGCCTTTATTGCTTTTGCCTTCTTCATTTTCCTCTTGTATCTACTATTTTCTTAATATTTTTGTTACATCAACTTGTATTTGATTTAAATGAAGTTACTTTTTAAAAAGCTTATGCCACTGTTATAAAGAGAAAATCAGTTTCACTTGCCATGTAAAAACGCAGTAACCATAAAAATAAACACAAAAAACAATATGATTACATCCTGGCTCACTCTGAAACTGAGCCCTGCTCTGTTGCAGGAAGATTAGCAAGTGCCAAGAGTGGCTGTGAAAGACCTATTAGCACCACACCGAGACCTTCCCTGTACCTAATCAGAAGCACTGGAAACTAATTCATCATTAACAATGAACGCTTCCACAGCGCTATGTGCCAGGCACAGTTCTCCTGACAGCCCCAAAAGGCAGGTATCAATGTTATCCCTTGAGAAATGTGGAAACAGAAGCATGGAGAGATTAAGGAACTTGCCCAAGGTCATTTACCTAGTAAGTGATAAAATCCAGGTGTGACTCTAAGCAGCATCCCTTTCTCTGATGTTATGAACGTTGTATATACGGCACCTAAAATCCCCACCCTTTAGCAAACACTGATCAAGACCAGCTAGAATCAGAAGGAGGACATGCCAGCCCCAGGTCACGCATTTAGAGTCAGAATTAGTACTCACTACTCAGTGACCTTGATAAAAACATATCCTGCTTTCAAGGGCAGTCTGCCTTATTCACTTGTTGCCATCAGCAAGTATCTCTTTTACAACTCACTTTACCTCCAGCTCTGCTTCTTGCTCAGATAACATAGTCCTTAAAAGGAACAGGCACATTTCAAGATACTTGGACATTTAGCACTCAATTCTCATTTTTACCATCTTTAGGCTTTGACCTTGACCACATGATTCCTTAAGGGAAGGAGGAAAAAGAGCAAAAAAGATGCCCCGTCCAGGCCCCTACAATTCTGTCAGGGACAACATGAAGGAGGCAGAAAAAAAGAGACACTCTGAACCCTGATTAAAGGGGCGGCAGCAATTCCAGCGATTTTAGAAGTATTGACTGACCAGGTGCCTTTGGTAATTGCTAAAGCCGGGGTTGGCAACTTAATATAACTCGTGTTTGGATTAGTTAATAGTTCAATTCCGAGAGGTTATGATTGTAAATCCCAGGACTGCTGGCTTAGCTGTAATTTGCAGCCCAGGACTGTCTGTGAAGTTGCCATTTACAGTCAATTTCCTCAGAGAGAGAGAAGAAAATGAAAAGAGAGAATATTTTAATATCAAGTGGGTGCTTTCAAAGGCCTAGATTAGTCCAGGGAGAATCACAGTGAAGTTGACGGTACACACGCTGAGAGCACACGTCACCCCCTTTGAAGTGGCGCGTTTGTTCTTTAGAATCTAGTGGGTCATGACTATGGAAAAGGCATGAGCTTGATCCCCGCTCCCAACTCCCAGCTCCCCCATTTCATCCCTCATCCCTCACCTTCAGATCCTCACCCCAGCCCTGGCTTGTCTCTGCCTCTCCTGCCTCGAAACCTGTTCAAATCTCTCAATCAAGGCTCCTAAAGCCACCACAATCATGTCCCTGTTTTAAGGACAGGCCAGAACTGGTTTCTGGCACAACCTTTCCTGCTCAAAGGGGGCCCAGAAAAAGGTTTGTTCATAGAAGCTGCAAATCTAGCTTTGCCACCTGTTCAATTACTTCAATGTAAAGAGCCAGAGGCTTGCTGATGCTACAGCCTGCCTAGGCCATGTTTACAAAATGTGTGCTGAAATAGGCTAAAATAAGAGCGAAGCCAGCAGAGAAGGGTTTGGGGTCACTTACTGCATCGATGGCCGCCTCTCCCGTGAAGCCTGGCGAGGAGAATGCCAGCTCCTTTTTGGACAAGCAGTCCACAGTCCCAGTTTACAGCAGCGGGGCCCTGACTTTGGATGCAAACACTGCAGAGCCCTCTGCCTGCTGCCTTACCCTGTATCAAACCCCTACTCTCCTAAGTCAGGCAGAGTGGAGTTCTCTCTCTCTCCTGAGCTAGAATGATAAAGCGTTGCCCCAAGGCTTTGGGAAGGTGGAGAAAAAAGATTCCAGGACTGTATTCATGCACTTCACTTTTGCTCTAAGAGGAGCTCCATATTAGAGAGAGAAAGATGCTCATCTTGCAGACCTTTCCACTCTGGAATGTCCCTCAGAGCCAGTCCTGGACCCAGAGGCAAGGCTTCTGAGAAGCTGATCCGGCCCCCTCCGAGGCCAAGTGCGCGGCGAGGGCTGGCCATGAACAAACAACATCAATGGTTTTGTAAAATTTGCAAAAGTAAAACATTCTTGTGTTCTCTTTTTTTAAAAAAGAAGGCCCCAAGATGATATAAACTTCAAGCCTCATAAAATCCAATTCCACCCCTGCCCAGACCTGGGAGCATGCCCACAGCCTCTGCCTTCTTCTTGCAGAACATGAAGTTAATGGACTGGCACATGGGCTACAGAAACCAGAGCACAGAGGAGGAAAGACAGGGACCCAGGGAGAGGGCGGAGCTGGGGGGCGAGAGGGGGAAGGAGCCTGGAAGGAGGGACATCCTGAAGAGCTCTCCCTCCCCACCAAGAGGGCGTCCAAGAGAACTGGTGAGCAGCAAGGCAGAGAACACATTCCCGAGTTCCTTGGATTTGGAGTGGAACTGAGGCAAGATAGTATGGTGGAACCAGGATGCCTGGGCTCAGTACAGGCTCGACCTCTTCCTGGCCGGGTGATCTGGAGCAAGTTATTGACTTCTCCCTGTCACAGTCCCCTCCTTGGTTGAATAATAAGAGTAGCTACCTCATTGAACTGTGAGGATTGAAGGAGCATATGCCTGTAAAATGCTTAGAACAGCATGTGGCATGTAGAAAATGCTAGATCGTGACGGTACCTTCCTGGGCTTTTAAACATTAAATGCGTAGCTAAGTAATTCTGTAAGGCAGGCCAGGGCCACTGTACATTTTGTCACTCCAATCGCTTTACAAATGGCCACATGACCTTCTTAAAAACATCCAGAGACCAGCTCCCCTTTCTACACTAGCAGTAGAGACCTGCCCACCTTCTCATTGTCTCCACCTCCCCCAGCACGATCTGCCCCTCCAGCCCATCGGCCCCTACTCTCTGCCACGATCAAGCCATGCTCCTCTCAGCCTCCAGCCTTTGCTTTCCACCCCCCACCCCCCAGGAATGCCTTTCACCTAAATCTCTGAATTCCAATGACACTCAGGTATTTTCCTCTCTTTCATTCTTCCCCCTAATGATTGTCCCCTGGCTCAGTAAATAAAGAAAGCATCACTATGTATTCCATGCTGATCATCATTTGAGCTTCTGCCAGAGAAGAACAGGCACATGGTAATTGTTACACATATCCCCACATTCATTCATTCTTGCATTCATTCAAACAACGCTTATCAGGTGCCCACCTGTGCTTAGATTCTTTAGAGCGCACAGCATTACAGAACAGTGAGCATCAGTATCACCTGGAGGACTTGTTAGAACACAAATTCCCAAGTCTGGAGCTGGCCCCATGAATTTGCATTTCTAACTTGTTAATGCAAGACCGCGCTTTGAGAAGCACGCCAAGAAAGGCAGCTCTCACTCAGTGGCTGACCTATGATGGTCCGGGACTCGCGGTCATCTCCTGAGCACTACTCACTCCCACGTGCCTGCATCCCTGCCTGCGTCAGGGCCTCTGCACGTGCGCTTTCCTCTGACACACTCTTCAGCCCTTCCCTGCAAGCCCTCCATCCCTCCGCCCTTCCTTATATAGCTGGCTTGTCCTCATGAAAAAGTGTCCCCACCCCAACACACAAATACACACACAATATTCTCTATTTCTGCTCCTTACTCATCTCTTTCATAGAACTTTCAGAATTTATATTAGCATCTGTTTGCTTGTCTCTTCCACTAGAACAGAAACTCCATGGCAGCAGGAACAGTATCTCTTTTATTCTTCCAAGGAACCCCAGTGCCTAGCACAGAGTCTGGAACACAGCAGTTGCTCCACAAACATGTTGATCCATCAGCTAATTCCTTTGGCAAATAGTCCATGAGTTCTAAAGGCTAGGGATACAACAGCAGACAAAACTAGACAAAACCCCTATTCTCGGAATGTACATTTCATGGAAGGAGACTGTCTATAATCAATGAGCATAATAAGTAACTAACTTAACAACTACAGGGTGTTAAGTGTTACAGAAAGTAGAGAAGGCTGAGGGGAGCAGGAACAACCAGAGGACCAGCTGGGTTGTAAGCTGAGATTTTTAAATCAGCTTGGACTTCTTGGAGAAGGTGACATTTGAGCCAAGACTTGGGATTTGAGTTTCCCATGTGGATATCTTCCGAAAGAGCTTTCCAGCCCATGTCAAGTCCCCGAAGCAGCACTGTCCAGCAGAACTCTCTGTGATGATGGAAATGTTCTATGTGTGCACTATCCAAAACGACGGTCACTAACTACATGTGGCCGGTGGGAATGGAGCTGGCAGCACTGCCCTAAAGAGTGAATGTGTGCAGTGCAGATACGGTGGAGGGAGCGGGAGGAAGGAGGAGCCAGTGAGCTCAGAAAGGTGAGACAGGATCAGGACCTTGTCCGTCAGTGCTAGGACTCCAGCTTTTATTCCAAGTGAGATGAAAGCCACGGAGGGTTCTCATAAGAGCAGTGATATGATTATAATTATGTTTTAAAAAATTCCTCTGGCTGCTGCATTGAGAATAAATGGCGGGGAGACAAGTGGGGAGACTGCTGGAAGTGGGCAGTCACAGACGGTGGTGGATCAGAGCAGGACAGTGGCAGTAAAGAAGCTGCTCAGTGTCAGGGTCTAGATATATTTTGAAGATGGGGCGCAAAGGATTTCCTGACAGGTGCTGATTAAAACACATATTAAGCTCCTAATATATGCCAGGCACTAGCTATGAACTCCATCTAAGCTAGATTTGCCAAAGAAATGTCACCCAGGCTGTGAGCGGTACCAGCTTTTCCTAAGACAGATAGCACTATCGGGCATTTCTCACGTCCAGTGTCCCACAGTTTGATCTTCAAACATTGCCTCCTCTGATCAGAGCCAATAGAGCTGGCTGGCACCATGAAATGTGTTGTTATTATTCACCCAGTTTCACTCAATGGTATGTACATTAAGAAAACAGATGACTCAGGTCCTACATAAATCCTTCATTCTCCGATTTTATTCCCCTGTCCATCACCTCCTCGTTTATTCTTAATATTCGGGTTTTGCATTCAAGGCTGGGTCAGGTCCCTGGAGGACTTCCATCTTCCTCCTCTCGCATCTGCCCGGTCCTCCTCCAGAGACTCTCACAGCCTGAAGATGGGAAATTGAGTCATCAGTCTTCTGTAACCATATGGATAAGATGTAGTCATTACCGTTGTCGGCATTGTTGTGCTTCGGAAGCTAATTAAGACAATTAGCTATTAAATAGCAAAAACAATTAAGCTCATTGAAATAAACCATATGCAGTTTACACCCTTGCGTAGACAAAAAATAACATGTAGCTAGATGGTGGTGCTACAGACATCGTGGTGCCAAAATAAATCAGGCAATGTGGGGGCCAGAGACAGAGGTGTCTTGGCACCCAATCAGTTTGGACCATAAAACGTTTCTCAAAAACATTTGGCTTGATTTGGGGAGCTTTCTTCTATATTGAAGGAAGAAGTGTATGCCTGCCCAGATGTTTTTTCCGGCTATCAAACAGCAGAACCATGCCGTTCTCCTGCCTCTGCCTCAACTCCGCAGCTGGCTGCAGCCCCCAAAGACACTCAGCGGAAAGAAGCAGCCTGCTCGGGGGACCTCTGAAGATTATCTGTAAGTTAACCAGATCTGTAGGCAGAAAGGGGTTTCCCTTGGGTGTAGGCGGTGGCTGGCAGTTTTAGATCGCATGTATAATTCCAAATAGAGGCGAGAAGGATCGAAAGCCAGAGGACAGAAGAAAAGCCATGGAGACCGCGGGAGGCTCTATAAGGGATGTGTGTTTATCTGGAATTTTTTGTGGCTGCATGTGCCAAAAAAAACCCAGCTAGAATTTGCTTAAGCCAAAAATGGAATTTAGCTAGAAAGGACAAGCTGCAGGGAACAGGGCCTCAGGGTTTCCCAGAGACTCGGCCCAAATAAGACTTCTGTCTGTTTCTCTCATCTCTGCCCAGCTCTGTGTTGGCCACATTCCAGCTGCAGATATGAGGCCCTCTCTCTGAGGCAGGGAGTGCAGACGCTACCCAAGCCCATTTAGCATCCCTAGTAGATGAAGAGCACTCCTTATACCCCATGTCTGTGTATGCCAATGGACCAATCTCCACAGCCACTACATGGGATAGGGCAGCTGACCAGATCCCTATCCACAGGCCCACCTCTCCCCATTCCCGTCCCACCGATGGCAGAATCGAGAAGCATGGGAGGAAAAGTTTGCTGGAGAAACAAAACCAATGGTTCCTACATCAGGGTGCTAAAGAAAGAATCAGAATTTGAAGAAGAGTAGAGAGGACATTGCCTAGGGGAAAATATACAGAAATCTAAGCATTCACAAGGCTCCATTTTTTGTAGTGCCACCATTCTGCCATTTATCTGCTGAATATTCAAAAATTGAGATTATCAACATCCAGGACTCCTTTTCCTAGAATCCACTTTACCCACAGTCCACAATGGCCATGTGTAAAATTAGAGTAGCAATAAAGTAGAGTGGAAATAGCCTGAGCAAGAGCCCAGCTTCTGCCCCAGCTGGTGTGGCTCAGTGGATTGAGTGCCAGCCTGTAAACCAAAGGATCACTGGTTCAGTTCCCAGCAAGGGCACATGCCTGGGTTGCAGGCCACGTCCCCAATGGGGGCACGTGAGGAAACCACATGTTGATGTTTCTCTCCCTCTCTTCCTCCTTCCTTTCCTTCCCCCCCTCTTTAAAAATAAATAAATTAAATTTAAAAAAAAAAAAAAGCCCAGCAGCTCTTCCTCTTCTCATGACTGATCTGAATAATTATCTATTTTTTGGTGGACATTTGTTATTTGGTTGTGTGCAAGGATGGTCATAGTGTGTCTAAACCTACTTTCTATGTTTGGGAAATTCCTTATCTTATAAGCAATAGTGTCCTGGTTAAAGTTTAACCCACTGTGAAGGGAGGCGAGACAATTTGCAGTGTTTGCTCATTTCTGTGGTGTAGATACTCCCACTGTGGCCAATTTCCAGCTAACAACTTACTGTCACTGAATGTATTATTGGGGAGAGAGGCACCGTAGCACATCATTCTAGAATATCTCCACCATACAGATAAAGCCAGCATTAATAACTTAAAGAGCACAGATGAGAGCAAAAGTAATAAAAATAATAGGAAGTGATACATTTTGAGTATTGAACACTGTTGTTTTTCATATATTTAACTGAGTGTATATAATTTACTTTTTTAAATTAAGCTTTTTATTCTGAGGTCAATATCACACAAGGATGTTGACCTTGACCCAGGCAAGATACAGAGCATTGCCATCACAATTATGACCCTTCATGCTGCTCTTTTGTGGCCAGGCACATCCCTCCTTAACTCCTGGAAACTACCAACCTGTTCTCTATTTCTACAATTTGCCACCTTAAAAATATTATATAAATGGAATCATACCGTATGTAACCTTTGGGAATTGGCTTTTCTCACTCAGCATTATTTTCTGGATATATACAGGTTGTTCGTGTACCAAAAATTCATTCCTTTTCATTGCTAATGTTCCAATTTGTTTATTCATTCGCCCATTAAAGAATATCTGGGTTTTTTCCAGTTTGGGGCTATTGTGAATAAAGCTGTTATAAACATTTGTGTACAAGTTCTTGTGTGAACATAAGTCTTCATTTCTCTGGAAGATATGCCCAGGAGTGCACCTACTTGGTCATACTGTACTTGCATGTTGAAGTTTTTAAGAAGCTGACAAACTCTTTTCCAGAGTGGCTATCCCATCTTTCCTTCCCACCAGAAAATGTGTGAGTGGCCCAGTTTCTCCATACCCACCTCAGCCTCCTATTTTTTATTTAGCCACTCTGTTAAGAGTATAGTGATACCATGTTCCAAGTTTAATTTGCATTTCCCTAATGGCTAATAAGGTCGAACAGCTTTTCATGTGCTTATTGCCTTCTGCCTGTCCTCTGCAATGAAATGTTTCTTCATGTGTTTTGCCTATTACTGTAATTGGATTGTATTTTTTGCTATTAATTTTTGGGAATTCTTAATATAATCTATATACTAGTCTTTCGTCAGACACATGCTTTGCAAATATTTTCTCCTCCTCCGTAGCTTATCTTTTTATCCTTTTGACAGGCCTTTTGCAGAGCAAAATTTTTTAATTTTGATAAAATCTAATGTATCAATTTTTCCAATTATGGATCATGCTTTTTTTAATCAAGTTTAAGAACTCGGTGTGGCCTTAGCTCCCAAAGATTTTCTCCTATTTTTTCCTAAAATTTTTATAGTTTTAAGTTTTACATTTAAATCTGTGGTCTATTTTGATTTCATTTGTTATAAGGTATAAGGCTTAAATCAGGGTTCATTTTTTTACCTATGAATGTCCTATTACTCCAGCATTATTTATTGAAAAGGCTATCTTTCCTCCATTAATTTTTTTTTTGCATTTTTTGTCAAAAGTCCATCAGGCATATTTGTGTAGGTCTATATCTGAGGTCTCTACTCTGTTCCAGTAATCTCTGTGTCTCCACCTCCACCAATATCACACAGTCTTTATCACTGTAGCTATATAATAAGTCTTTCAATCAGGTAAATTAATTCACCCCACTTTATTCTTATTTTTCCATATACATTTTAGAAAGGTAATCTTTTCTGTATTTACCAAAAAAACTTGCTTAGATTTTAATAAAAATTGCATTGATATATATCAATTTAAGGAGAATTGAAATCTTTATGATGTTGAGTCCTTCAACTCATGAATACAGTATGTCTCTCCATTTATGTAGATCTTCTTTTTCTTTCATCAGTTTTATGTACTTTTCAGCATATAGACCCTCTACATTTTTGTTCAATTTATATCTAAATATTTCTCATTTTTTAATAGTTATAAGTGGTATCGTATTTTTAATTTTGGTATCCACTTGTTTATTGCTAGTATATATAAATGCAGTTGATTTCTGTATGTTTATCTTGTATCCTGTGGTCTTGTCAAACTCACTTATTATTACTAGGAGTTTTGTTTTGCTTTGTTTTGTATTTTTATATAGATTCCTTAAGGTTTTCTATGTAGGCGATCATGTCATCTGTCATCTACAAAGGGAACAATTATATTTCTTCCTTTCTGCCCCCATGCCTTCTACTTCTTTTTTCTTGCCCATTGCATTAGCTAGAACTTCCAGCACTGTGCTGAATAAGAGTGTGAGAGAGGACATCCTTATCTTGTTCCTGATCTGAGTGGGAGCATATGCAATCTCTCACTAGTGAGTGTAATGTTAGCTGTAGATTTTTTTGTAGATGCCCTTTATTATGTTGAGGAAATTCCCCTCTGTTTCTATTTTTATGAGAGTTTTTATCATGAATGGATATTGATATTGTCAAATGCTTTTTTTCTTTTTTTTTCCTAAGATTTTATTTATTTATTTTTTGAGAGAGGGGAAGGGAAAGAGAAAGAGAGGGAGAGAAACATCAAACAGTTGCCTCTCGCACACCCCCAGCCAGGGACCTGGTCCACAACCCAGGCATGTGCCCTGACCAGGAATCAAACCAGCAACCTTTCGTTTTTGCAGGATGACACTCAACATACTTTGCCACGCCAGTCAGGGTTCAAATGCTTTCTTTTTTGTATCAATTGACATGATGATGTGTTAACATGATGAGCTCATTGACTGATTTTTGAATATTGGAACGAATGCGCATCTCTGGAATAAACCCCCCACTTTATCATGATATATATACTTCTTTTCATATATTGCTGAATTACATTTGCTAATAAAAAAGATTTCTAGCATCTCTATTCATGAGGGATACTGGTCCTTAGATTTCCTTTTTTGTATTATCTTTGCCTGGTCTTGGTGTCAGGGTAATAGTAGGTTCATAAGAGGAATTTTAAAATGCCCATCCTCTTCTGTTTTCTGGAAGAGATTGTGTAAAAATAGTACAAATTCTTTTTTAAATAGTTATTAGTTAATTAGTTTCCAGAAAACCATCTGGGTCTGGAGATTTATGATAATTTTTAAATTGAAAATTCTATTTCTTTAATTGTCATAGGACTATTTGAAATATATCTTTTTTATTGAGTTGTAGAAGTTTGTGTTTTTTGAGAAATGGTCCATTTCATCTAAGTTGTCAAGTTTATATATACAGACTTGTTCATAGTATCCCTCATTAGTCTTTTGATGTCTGCAGGGTGGGCAGTGATATCCCGTTTTATTCCTAATACTGGTAATTTGTGTCTTCTCTCTCTTTTTTCTTTGTCAGTCTTGCTAGGAGTTTGTCAATTGTATTGACTTTTTCAAAGAACGAGCTCTTTGTTTCATTGATTTTCTGTACCATTTGTCTGTTTTTAGTTACTGATTTCTGCTCTTATCTTTATTATTTTCTTCCTCCCATTTGTTTTGGGCTGAGTTTACCAATCTTAATTCTAGATTCTTGAGGTAGGAGTTTAGCTTATTGATTTGAGACTTTCCCTCTTTCCCAGTGTATGTATTTAGTGCTATAAATTTCCCTCTCTGCACTGCTTTAACTGTGTCCCTCAAATTTTGACACTGTATTTTAATTTCACTCAATTCAATAATTTTGATTATTTCCCTTCAGACTACCTTTCCAATTCGTGGCTTATATAAGTGTATTATTTAGTTTCCAAATGTTCAGAGATTTTCCTGTTTTTGTTATTTCAGCTTGATTCTATTGTGGTCAGAAAACAAACTATGAATTTAATTTTTAAAAATTTCAATTTGTTTTATTGCCCAGAATATGGCTGATCTTCATGTATGTTCCATGAGCACTTGAAAAGAATGTATATTCTGATATTAGGTTACTCTGTTTTCAATGTCAATTTGATCCTATTGATTAATGATGATGTTGAGTTCTTCTGTATCCTTGCTGATTTTCTATCAATTGTTCTATCACTTGTGGACAGATGAATATTGATATCTCAGCTATAATTGTGATTTGTCTGTTTCTCCTTCCAATTCAGTTTTTTCTTTGCATGTTTCACAGCTCTGTTGCTTGATGTATATACATTTAGGATTCCTAAGTCTTCTTGGTGAATTGGCTCTTTTAACATTATATAATATTCCTCTCTGTCTCTGATTGCTGGGCAATGGTGAAAGTTTTAACTTTCCACTAGGCCTCCTCTGAGACCCCACAAGTGGGAGGGGGAGGGCTGCCTCACCATTACTACGTGAATGTGGGAGTCCAGGCCTCCTACGTGGCCATTTGTGACACCACCCCAGCACAGATGTTGAGGTGTCTTGTCACAGTCTCTCAAGGCTAGAAGTCTAGTCTCCCCACTTAGCTTTTGCGAGCATGAGTGGGGAGGGGCTGCAATTGCCTTTGCTGTTTGGTGGTTATTGTCTGAAAGTTTTCTGTCTTGCTATGTTGCCCTTTTCCTTGTCCTTTGGCTAGGGAGAGCACGCTTTTGTTGGAGCTTTTTTGTCTGCACCTATTGGCATTTCTGGTTGCCAGCTTCTTCCACTCCAAGTCTGGGAAACATGAGGGAAAAAGAAATTCCATGAGAAGATGACAAAGTAGGTAAATGTGGTACTGGAATCCTCCCACATCAAAATTTCAATTAAATTATAAAACAACCATCACTGAAAACCACCCAAAGTCTAGCTGAACAGAAGTCTTATAACTAATACTATACAGAAGATGCTACATCAAGACTGGTAGGAAGGATGGAGGCATGGAATGGACTGGTGCCCCCTGAGGAGTGAGAGGTCCCAGTCCCATACCAGGCCCCTTCAGTCCAGGGTTCCAGTGCCTGGAAGAGAAGTCCCCATAAGTCCTGGCTGTGAAAACCAGCGGGGTTTGTGACTGAGTGAGAGGGAGGGCTGTTGCAGTCCCAGGCATTCTTCTTAAAGGGCTTGCACACAGACTTAAACTCACTCGCTTGGAGCTCCAGCACTGGGGAAGCAGCTTGAAAGGCACTAAGGACATTCAGGGAAGAATTGAATTGTCTGGCTTTGGCACAGACCTGGAGGGGCAGCTTTCTCTCGGAAAAATGCTGGCAGAAGCCATTGTTCCTTTGCTGAGCCCTCCTGCAGGCACAAGCAGGTGCCATATCTGAGTCCCCATCAACCTGGCTAATGCTGTTTGCCCTGCCCTGGTGATTCCCTGAGACCCTGTCCCACCCAACTCAAGGGCCTACCCAAGTCATTTCCAGATAGAGTTCAGAACAATGGTTATAAGGATATTAAAGGAACTTAATGAGAACTTCAAGTGTAAAAAATAACATAGAAACCATAAAAAAATAACGAGTCAGAAATAAATAATACAATAACCGAAATGAGGAACACACTAGAAGGAATCAACAGCAGAGGAGATGAAGCAGAGGATCAAATTAGTGATGTTTAAGAGAAGATAGCAGAAAAGACGCAAGCAGAACAGCAAGAAGAGAAAAAGAATTTAAAAATGAGGATAGTTTAAAGGACCTCTGGGACATCAAGTGTAACAACATTCTTATCATTGGAGTACCAGAAAGAGAGGAGAGAGAGCAAGGGACTGAGAACCCATTTGAAGAAATAATGACTGAAAAGTTCTCTAACCTGGTAAAGAAAAAAGACATGCAAGCTCAGGAAGCACAGAGAGTCCCACACAAGATGAACCCAAAGAAGCCCACACCAAGATACATCCTAATTAAAATGACAAAGGTTAAAAAAAAGAGAGAATCTTAATAATAGCAAGAGAAAAGCAGTTAATTACCTACAATGGCGCTGTCATAATACTGTTAGTTTATTTCGCGAAAGGAAATTTGCAGGCCAGAAGGGATTAACAAGAAATATTCAAAGTGATAGAAAGCAAAAACCTACAACCAAGATTACTCTACCCAGCAAAACTATCATTTAGAATTGAAGGAGAGAGAATTCCCCAAACAAGAAAAAGCTAAAGGAGTTCATTGCCATCAGGCCAGTATTACAAGAAGTATTAAAGAGTCTTTTTTAAGAAGAAGAGGAAGGGGGAAAAAGATCAAAATATGACTAACAAGCTGGCAATAAATACATATCTATCAACAATTACTCTAAATGCAAATGGATTAAATATTCCAATCAAAAGACATAGGGTGGCTGAACGCATAAGAAAACAAAACCCTTGTATATGTTGTTTGCAAGAGACCCCTTCAGATTGAAATACACAGGACTGAAAGTAAAGGGATGGAAAAAGATATTTCAGGAAGATGAAAATGGGAAAATAAAAGTTAGGATAGCAATACAGACAAAATAGACAAAACAGACAAAATAGACTTTAAAACAAAGGCCATATAACAAGAGACAAAGATGGACCCAGTAATTCCACTTCTAGTTATTTATCTAAAGAAACCCAAAAGACTAATTTGAAAAGACATATGCATACATATGTCCATTGCAGCATTATTTATAACAGCCAAGGTGTGGAAGCAACTGAACTGTCCATCAACAGATGAATGTATAAAGAAGAAATGGTGCATATATACAATGGAATATGACTCAGCCATTAAAAAAAAGAATGAAATCTTGTCATCTGCAACAACAAGGATGGACCTAGAGGGTATTGTGCTGAGTGAAATAAGTCAGACAGAAAAAAAATAGATGCCATATGACTTCACTTATATGTGGAACCTAAAAAACAAAATAAATGCACAAGTAAAATAGAAACAGACTCATAGATACAAGAACATTTTGACAGTTGCCAAATAGAAAGGAGGGGTGGAAAAGGTGAAGAGATTAAAAGGTACAAATTGGTAGTTACAGAATAGTCACAGGGAGGTAAAGTACAACATAGTGAATATAGTCAATAATATTGTAATAACTATGTTTGGTGTCAAATGGATACTGGATTTATCAGGATGATCACTTCATATATGTTATATAAATGTCTAATTATTGGGTTGTACACCTGAGATAAATGTAATTTGTATGACAGCTGTAATTAAAAAAGAAAAATTATTTTAAAGAAAGAAATCTCAAGGAACTCACCAATGTATTGTTCTTCAAATCCTAGTTGGTCTGCCTTATTCTCTCCTCTCTTCAGAGTCTTCTTGTGTTTCTCTTATATATAACATCCAGGGTTTTTCATTGTACTTTGTAGGGGGTACGGGGGAACACCTACTATAAGTTACAGTTCAATCACGGTTAGGTTTAATAATTGGCTCAAGTCTCTGAAATTTTGACAATGGGCTCTCGTAAGTTGGCTCCAACACACCACTTCTATGAGCCTCAAGGGGAGTCAAAGCCCAGCTCCTATCACAGAAGCTTAATTGCCACATATTCTTTCCCAGCCTTCCCTGCACCTTGGGCACAGGTGCACGAGTCACCCAATCAGACACATGCATCTGAGATTTGGACCAGATGCTAACAATGCTGAGGAGCAGGATAGTGGAAAATTTTCTGAGGGCCATTGCAGGGGCAGCAGAGCAACAATACTCATGTTGGCATCCACCACTGGGGGGTCAAACTGTGTCATCTTAGTGATGAGCGCAGAGTTCTCTCCAAACATTTTCTATGCCATGACTTTGACTGTGGTTCCAACCAATGTGTCTTCTGAACTGGATTTTCCCATTTGTTCTGTGAGTGGCTCTTCAACAGCTGCTCCTGCTTAAATTGGCTGCAGCTGGCTTCTGTCAGATGCAAATAAGAAGTCTGACTCTCAAATCCCTCTGGGAGACAAAAACCCAGGCTCTCCCACAGAACATCCTTACTTTTGCCCAGGGGAAACGACGCGAGGAATAACTTAGAGAAAACAGGACCATGGAATTCCAACTAGAAGGGCTTGCTAAGAGGGGCTACTGGGAGCCCCAAGCCATCACCACTCAACCTGCTATCTCAGTTGCCAAACGCCCTGATCAGCTGAACCACCTTGCCCCCTCCCCATGAGCATAGGCTTAATTATAGTCTCTCCCCCTGAGATAAGCAATTTAGCACTGGGCAGAGTACACTACTAGCCTGACCTTGGGAGCGAGAGAGTCCCAGCGACACTGAAATCTTATTTTCCCTTCTCCATTCCCCACTCACCCTCCGCCCCACTCACCAGTGAAGAGCCACACACTGGTTGAAGGAAAAGTTTTTATGTCCTCAAAGATGGCTTCTGTGTGCAGAAAAGACCACTCATGGCCTTATTTGGGTCTTGAAAATTAGTATTTGATTTATTAAATGTATAGTTTCAGAAATTTATGGGTCCTCCTTAAGCTTTTAAAATCAGCTTAGGAATCTTATTATCCTATTTATAAGCCTAGGAAGTATTAACAATCACTCTGAGAGGGCTTTTGATTAATGTTCAGTCTCATTTAAACACTTAATTAATTAGACCTTTTTAACATTTTCAGCAGCATTTATAAATTTAATATATTCAATTCCTTTGGAAGTACTTCATCTGACTAAGAAACCTTCCCAAGTCCTAAAGTGACTCTTATAGACTTAAAAAAATTAGGCACACAGAAAAAAAATAACGAAGCTTAGTCTCTTAAATTTTCAATCTGTACCCAAACTTAGATTTCAACTTAAAAATCACAAATCTCAATCAATTATTCAAGTACAAACATAAAAGTAAGATATTAAGAGTGGCCTATTATTCTAATAGCCAATTCTCTTTAAAATTGCAAGCATACAATGTATCATGGGCATGTACTAAAAACTTGTCTCCCCCGACACACACACGAAAAGTTATATGTTGAAATCCTAACCCCCAATGTGATGGCTTTTAAGAGATGGAGCCTTAAAAAGGCAATTAGGTCATGAGAGTGGAGCCCCCACGAAAGTGATTAGTGCCCTTATGAAAGAAACCCCAGAGAGCTCCCTTGTCTCTTCCACCATGAGGACACAGCAAGAAGACAGATGGTTGTCTATGAACTAGGAAGCGGGTCCTCACTAGACACTAAATCTGCAGCACTTTGATCTTGAACTTGTCAGCTTGGAGAACTGTGAGAAACAAATTTCTGATGTTTATAAGCCACCCAGTCTATGATATTCTGTCACAGCAGCCTGACAAGGCTAAGACAATAATACATGCACAAAATTCTTTTAACTTGAAAATGCAGATGCTCCTCAACTTACAATAGGGTTAAATCCCTATAAACCCACCGTAAGTTGAAAATATTGCAAGTCAAAATGCATTTAATGCTCCATGGTAGGCTCTTGGTTGTTTACGCTTGTGATTGCCTGCCTGACTGGGAGCTGTGGCTCCCTGCCGCCGCCCAGCATTACGAGAGTGCCACACTGCATGTCCACTAGCCCAGGAAAAGATCCCGCTTCCAATTTTGAAGTACAGTTTCTACGGAATGCTCATCACTTTTGCACCATTGTAAAGTCAAGAAACTCTAAGTTGACGTATGGTAAGTTGGGGACCGTCGGTTCACAATAAAAATTTTTTTAATTGAAAAAAACTACAAATACGATTCCCTTAAACATTTGTACCCTCAATTTTAAATTTTCCCTGGGCTACTAAAATATCTACCCATAAGAGAGATAATTTTCTTCTCTTTTCATTGAGGCTGCTAATCAATGAGAGATTTTTGTAGGGGTCAACTAGCTCCTCATGCGTGACTCTATGTACTGGTCAGGCTCTGTCTCCTGTCTCCAACACCCTAACTTAAAGGTGGAGATTGATTACTAGTAATTGATTGTTAGTTTTCAAACCACAGTTCAGTCCATACCCCCGCCCAGGGCCTAACCCTGGTTTTGCATTTATTTGATCTTTAATGTACATAATTACATATTTTTCCATCTAACTCTAAAGAATCCTGCATTCTTTTCATATGCTTCTTATTTCTTGGGCCTACACAGTTCTTATGGATATTAAACTTTGAAGTCTGGTTAACTCTCAGAGCTTTGTCTGATTATTCAATCAAGCCTCTCAAAGTCATTCTCCAAGGTCATTGCTCTGAGGCTCCACCGCCTCACCCTACTACACCCCCTGTGGTCCCTGAGTTCCTAATTCTCCCGGGAAAGGAAAAGTAGCTCCCCCCAAGATCTATGCCCCCTTCCACCTGGAAGACTAAGGAAAAAGTCCTAGAGCCTAGTAACTTCCCTCAAGGAATGGTTGGCACCACAGCCTCCTGCTTTGCACCCTTTCGGGAGCAGGTACTGCAGAGTGGTCAGGTCTGTCAGAAGAACAAGTTCCAGGTAAGAGGCACTGGAGCCAAACCCTAACCTCCCAGAGGATGAGGAGCCAGAGCCAAGGTCATCAGCTAGTAACAGGACCCAGGACCCCCAACTCCCAGCTTGAGTTCTGGCCACTCAAACCTAAGTTCCTCAACCAGGGTCACATCAGCAGAGCCAGAAAGCAGCCCACAGGTCATAGCCTCAACCAACCCGTCCAAACATTCAAGGATGCTGTGTACAGCCCTTTGGTTGCTTGGTAAACAGAATAGAAAGAGGCATAGTTCCTGCCCTTTCTAAAATAAATATACCATATATTTGTATTTCCATACTCAAGAGAAGCAATAACTTTCAGCTACAGTGGGAATAGGGGTAGGGAGATTAGGGCTAGGTCCCAGAAAGCAGAGGCTGGAGGAGGGAAAACGGGGGAGAAGTGTGGTTTCAGGGGTCCTATCCTTAGGGCAAGTTCTTACAAAAAACGCCCTGTACACAACGGGCCCTCCGAAAGCCAGAATAAAGAAGCTGCTCTGGTCCCTCCCTCATCAGGTTAAGGCCACATCTTGGGCAGCTGCCCAAAGCTCTCATTGCCCTTGGACAAGTTCAAGCCCAATCCAGGCCCAAAGAAGTGCTACTTCTTTCTTCTACTTTGAATGAAGAGGGCAGCTGGCATTTTAAACCAGAAGAATCTAAAATGGTCCAGGGATCCCAAATCCATTCCTGTTCCACTGGGGGGAACCACTGGGGGAACAGGACCGGACAGCTACGATGGAGCACAAGGCTCCCCGCTGGCTCGATCCCAGTGCCGTCGTTCAGGCTCCCCATCTATCCTCACCTCGCCCCCCACGGCTCCTGGGACCTCTGATGGCACTTTGTCGTTCCCACTTGCCACCGTCGACTCCGCAGCAGGATCACCAACATCTCTCACTGCACTGGCTTAGAAAGAAACGCACAGTGCCTGTCTGGGTATTCTTACTAACAGGCACCGAGAAAGGGACAGTTGTAACGGAAACTACCAAACACAATCATCAAAGCCTTTCCAGAATTCTGTAAAAGCTCCACTGGTGTCACCCTTGGCTTTTGTTGGACCCTAAACGGGGCACCTACTCGCCCTTCCTTCTCCGCCATCTGCTCACCCCTGTGCCCTCCATGAACTCCTATGACCAGGCACTGGTGGTCTTGGTTAGGGATAAAAATAAAAAATAAAATAAATAATAAAATAATAAAATATTTTTTAAAAAGGAGCTCGGGCTGCATCTCTGCTCATCTTATGGCCTAGAAGGAAGACAAACATGTGCAAGTCATGGGAGTGCGGTGGCAGAGGCGCCCGGGCCAGCTTGTGAGGGATCCTCAAATGAAGGCATGTCTTGCTTGCTCCTCAGCGCCCCCTCTCCTTCCCCTCCCCCATCACCCCAGCAGCTCCCAGCCTCTGTTCCATCTCGAAATCTGCCCCCCTCCTCTCTGTCCTTCACTTCCCACAGTCCTGGCAGGCCTGGCCCGGGAGCTCCCTGTTCCTCCTTCAGGCCCCCCCCATCCAAGCGGGGCTCGCCCACCGCCCAGAGGACATCCTGACAGCTGTGTGTTTAGTCAGCACCTGATAAAGGGCGGTTCAACAAAAAGAAACATTCCCTACTAAGGTAAAAACCATCCCATCAGAGGTCTCAACGGTTGAATCTTCCTTCTGAAACAGAAACCCTACAAACATTGTACTGGAGCCTGTGCTCTGTGCAGCAGGGAGTCACATGAGCCCTCAGGTTCTCTCTCAATTACAAAATTGATCTGGAAACCAAACTCCTCCCTCTGGGTTTCCTGCTTGCCACATTGGATTTAGCCCCCTGTTCGGTGCTTGCCCAGAACCTGTCTTATTGCTGTTTTCAGAATGGCTTTAGCACCAGCTGTCCGGGCAGCAATTGGTGCAAGTGTCCTTGAGCTCCGTTGTCCTGCTGCTGCTGCTCAGAATTCCCTTTGAGAGCACGAAGTGTCAACAGACATGATCATTATTTGAGTCACTTGATATGATACAAGAAGAGATGTCGCATAGGCTGCCCCACGGGACACATTGTTGCCGGGATGTGTGTCCTAAAGGAAGGGCCCAGAGCAATCCAGGCAGATGGTCTGTGAGCCTGACAGCCAGGAGCTTTTGTGAGGGCATAAGATGTCTCAAGTGACCTAAATCCTCAGCATGGAACAAGGAAATGCCAGCCGTCCTCTTCGTTCAAAGTAGAAGAAAGAGATAGTACCTCTTTGGACCTGGAGTGGGCTTGAATTTGTCCAAGGATAATGAAAGCTTGGGGCAGCTGCCCAAGATGTGGCCTTAGCCCCTCTCAGAAAGCCGCAAGGGGAGGGGTAAGATGGCAGTGGACCTGCTATCCTCCTTATCAGAAGGGTGCTGTGCCACCTTGCACGGGCCCACTTCCCAAGTTGCTTCCAGTCTAAAGGAGACTGCCATGGAGCGTGGCATTCCAAACTCCCACGGCCACCCCCTTGTACACTGCGGCCAGATGAGGCTTCTCTCTGTTGATTCCCCTCTACACCTGAAAGAAAAAGACCTCCTTCAAGCTGCCCAGACCCCCAGGAGGATAAGGTTGGAAGGTCAGTGAAGACAAAGTCAGAAGGAAGACAGGGGCTACACTGACTTTAGGACAAACTCCTAAGGTCCCCAAATAAAACGATCTCTGATTGCTCGGGCCCCAGGCCAGGCTGGTTGGCTGCCTGTCTGTGGGTTGCCACAGTCCCATTATCCCTTGTCTTTCTCTCTTACCTGCCCCACCTGGTCCCACTGACACTCTCCTCCCCCATCCCTCAAGGTACCCACCCCTGGTAAGCTCTGGAGTTGCTGCGGCTTCCTAAGTCCTCTTAGGGCCTCCACGGGCCCCCCACCCTGGGGGAGGAAGCATCCCCCTCAAGCAGGCCCAGCTCAGGTTGTGTTTCTGCCAGATCTGGCCTCAGATACTTAACTACACTGCAGCTGCTTTCCCTTGGGGCTGGGGGGTCAAGGCAAGTAGAATGGCAGTGGTCTTCAAGGCTCCAGACTCTTAGGCCTTATTCGTGTACTTCATATTAGGGGAGCTCTCCACTAGACAGAGGTTATGCCTGGCTCTACCCTTCACTCAAAAATTGTCACCTATCGTTCTGACGCTTCAAGGCCTATTTACACCAGAGGCCACCCCAGCCAAGGCTCATTCTCTCTTTCAAATGCCCCCACCTTCTTATTTCTCCTTTTCCAGTTGAGGAGTGCCCACAGTTCTCAGCTATTTGTCAAGCAGAGATGACTGACACAACTGGTGTCCAACTAAGGAGCCAAGCCTTCCCGGCTCAGATGGCCCCTTTTTCTCAGAGGCTCAGGAGGAAGTGGTTCCTCCCTGTGGGGGGCCTTGGCATCTCCCAGAGCAAACAGGGGAGCCTACGCACACTCAGGCCCACAGGAGAACCAGGCAGCCTAAGGTAGGTCTCGAGAAAGGAATGGAGTCCTGCACACAAGGCCTCCCGGCCATGCCCCTCTGCGCGGCCCCGGCCATCTGTGTTCAGAACCTGTACACATCCATGTTCTAGGCTTTTGTGTTTGCCTTTGCTTTGCGCCTTAGCACACTTCCTCTGAAATTCACCTGGCCTTGGCCAGTCTCAAGGAAAAGGGATTTTGTCCTTAGGCCCGTAGGGAGGGGAGCTTATCAGAGGCCAGATGCTGTCAGAAGCCATCACTGCCCCAGGGACCAAGGGAGCCAGCCCGGGCAACTGGAATGAAATGCTTAAACCTGAGGGACAATCCGAGAAAGCTAGAAGGGCGCAGCTAGCTGTTCCTTATGAACACAACAGCCTCACAGTAGTCTGTCCCTTCTCTCCTGACTGGCTTCAGGCCCCTGGCTGCTGGCCTGAACCCCTGGGAGGAAGCTGGGAAGGGGATAAGGAAGAAGCAGGGCTGGCTCCAGTGGAAACGGCTAATGGGGGTGAGAGAACCCGGCCTAGGGCTGGGGATCCCCACGGAACCTCTCTGCCTCCCGTCGCCTCCCAAGGAGGAACTGAAGGTGCTTGACTGGGACCTTGGACCACAGCGGGTTCGCCAGGTAACAGGGCAGCTCCTGCCGGATGGAGCAGCCTGCAGTGTGAGAACGCGGCCACCAGATGGCAACGCAGAGACAAGGGACTCCGCCAGGCTGCTGGTTGCCAGGCAACGGTGACGCAGAGCGCTCCTAGTTCGCACCCTCCTCAAGGCCCCCAGGTTATTTCTAGCGTAAAAAGACTGTTGCACAAGGAGTGGCCTCAGGAATCCCAGAGCTGCCTCTCTTTTAAACCGGGAGAATCTAAAATGGCCCAGGGATCCCAAATCCAGGACCGCACTAGCGTCAAGGGGATTGGGCTACTGTCCCTGCTCTTTTGAAGGCTCGGAATCAGGAAAAGAGAAACGTTTTACACTCCCCTCCGTAGTTCCACAGCCACTGGGCAAGTGTTGTTTCCCCGGTGGCTAAAGTGAGCAACCACCTCCTTGTCCCCTCCCCGACCCACCCTTCTAAACAGGGGCAGGATTAAAGGCATGTGACCTTGAGCCAGACCTTGAGGCTCCCACTCCTCTGCTCACTTGAGGGGCTCAAGGGGGTGATGATAAGGCCCAGCTCTGACCTTCTGTGGTCTTGATTCTCTCCCTTTCCCCCAAGAATTCTGTCCTTGCCTCAAACCTCTTCTCCAGTTTTAACCCTGAAAATAGAATTCTTCCAATTCTTCCAAGTCCAGGTGGATAAATAATGACCTAAGAAACCAGACACAGAACCAAGAAAGTGAGGCAGACACGAGACAAGGGGTGTGGTTATAATGAGCTCAAAGCCTGTGCGGTCTGGTCTGAGAAAGGACTGGATGAGACAAGGTCAGAGCCTCAGGCAGTCAGAGGGCCCCTCCGGCCATGGCATCGTAGTGGTTCCAGGCACGTTTTTGGGTCAGGAGGCGCCCACTGGCCTTGGGGCAGGGCTCTGACAGGGGCCCAGGCGGCAGTCCCTAAGTGCCGGGGTCGCCAAGGGGCACCGTGTCAGAGGATCACACAGGCATGTGCAGCTCGTTGTACTCATCCTGCCCGTCCTCGTCGAAGTTTGGTTCGGCATCTTCCGAGTCCAGCTGCAGAAGGAGCAGAAGGTCAGAAGAGGCCGGGAAGCCCACTCACGCCCCGCAGCTCCCCAGCTCCCCTCTGGCCAGCAGCCCGCACTGCTCCCAGACCTTCGCAGGCCTCACTGTCTGAAGCAACTGTGACCCCAGATTGAAGCACTTCCCTTTGGCCAAAACTTCATACTCCCCACCACCTCCAGCGGCAGTCCCCTAATAAGAAGACTAATGATAGCATCTACCACATGTGCAGCACTTTCCTGGGGCTACTCCTAGCTCTTGCGGTAAACCTCTGCAGACCATGTTTGGGTGGACGATTTGCAGAAAGATGTCCCTTCCTCTAGATGACAAAAATAGGGCTCGGATGGATTTCGGCCCCACCCCACCCCCACCCGTCCCTCAGCTGTGTGCTTCTGTCCGATACACAGCTGTCTGCAGCAGCCTTGCGCTTACTCACACCGAGCCATTGTACTCATTCTTTCCCCGGATCAATCCTATCAGGGAGAGGCTACTATCAGTCCCATTGTGCAGATGAAAGTAAGATTTCAGAAGGTCGGGTAACTTGTGTACAGTCACACAACTAGCAGGCGCTGCAGCAGAAATTGGAACCAGGTCTCCCTGATTCCAGGCCCCAGCCGCCCGGACACTGCCCCTAGCACAACCCCTTACCGCCTGCAGCTCTCTGTCCTGGAAGAGCCGGGGCAGAAGGCAACGCCTCAGAGGCACCGTGAGCAGCAGCAGGAAAGGAAAGGCAAGTGAGGCCGCCGTGGACTTGACCACCCAGAGCAGTGCGATGCACCCCAGCTGGATGCAGGTGAACAGGTGCATCCGCCACGTCTTCACCTGGGAATGGGCATCAGGTCTCACCACACTCTCACCCACCTTTCTGGGGACTTGGCTCCCCAAATCCCAACTCATCTTCATAGTCCCCCTGTCCATGTCCGGCCCGGGGATCCCTCAGACCCTCTCCCTGCTCCCATCTCCCCACTTCCATGCTTCCTGAACATACCTTGGTCACATAGGGCTCCTCCGGATGGTGTTTTGCTGGCATGAGGATGAGCAACAGACGCTGGGACAGCTGGATACCCGACAGTGACGTGACTCCCATGTATAGGAAAATCCCAAAGAGCACAGCCAATGGGATCTGGCGCAGCACAGCCCCCATGACAATGGACAGGCCTGGAGGAGGTGACACAGACCTACCTGACCCCTCGGACAGTCCTGTGAGGACAGAGAGGCCTAGTGGGGGGAGGGGAGGTGGACCCTCTAACTGGTGAGCTGGACCCTCATCGTCATAAACAAGAGAACATGGAGCAGGACAGAGAACCAGGAAAGGACTTGGGAAAAGGGCTCTCATGGAGGGTCAATAAGCCAGGCTGGCAGTCAGGGCCAGGGCTAGACAGGCCTCGTCTGGAGGTTCAGAAAGGGCTTGGGCCAAGCCTGGAATAGAGTTGATTTAAGGCCTTGGGGTCCAAGAGGGCAAGTCTGCGGGGCGGGGGCCAGGGCCCTGCAAAGCAGACGCTCTCACCCACGAGGCTGGAGATGAGCACGCCAGTGACCCTCTGCTCCCGCACCTCCTGGATCTGGGGCTTGTCTCCAGGCGCGATGGCAGTGCGCATAACGGTCAGGGCATTGACGTGGGTGACCGAGCGGACAGTGGCAGCTGTGAGCCAGGGCAACCCAAACAGCCCACAGAGTCCCCCCAGGGAGCCGATCAGAAGCAGGTCCAGGTGGAAGCCGGAGCCTTTGAGCAGCCTCCGCGCCTTCTGGCTGACAATGAGCCTGCAGGGAGAGGACGAAGCGGGGGTGCGTAGCCAGCAGCAGGGCCCGGCACACACGGCACGGGAGGGGTTGGCGGGGAGCACAGGCGGAGGAGAGCTCTCCCCAGGACCTGCCAGCTTCCTCTTTCAAGTTCCCAAATTAAAGTTCTCACATGTAAGCACATTTGAGCCAAATCCCTACACCGCGGATGTTTCAAACACCACAAAAGCCAGATGCCAAATCTCACCACGTTATTGTGGTTTAACCAAAATAAGATACTGTGAGCATCACTGAGAGAACACACTGCCAGAGTGTTCTGAAGACTGTCAAGTGCCACCCTGCACATGTTCAAGGACCCTAGGGGAACTGTCCCCCTCGCCGCCAACC
The DNA here is from genome assembly GCF_021234165.1 of Pteronotus mesoamericanus. Taxonomy (NCBI): domain Eukaryota; kingdom Metazoa; phylum Chordata; class Mammalia; order Chiroptera; family Mormoopidae; genus Pteronotus; species Pteronotus mesoamericanus. Next base: position 7,950,651 of record NW_026555277.1, read on the forward strand.
CCAGCGCTCTCCACTCGTCTCCCAGGGTCCCCCCAGCCTTCTCACGCAGTGATCTGGGTCTCCATGAAGATCAGGATGAGGACCAGGAGGGCGGGGACAGCAGCTGCCACCATCATCCAGGGCGGGAAAGGACGGGCACTGCCCAGAGGTGGGATGAACCATGTACGCTTATTGGGGGAGGTCACCGAGAGCCCCGTGGGCACTGTCAGCTTCTGCATGGCCAAAGGGAAGATGAGGTTCAAGGACACTGCCTCGCAAGCTGGGAACCCACACCACAGCTGCTCCCACCAGGCCATGTGTCCCCCGTACCAGGGCTCCGGGGAATTGGGGTATGAACAGGTTTGGGGGAATTCATTTTGCACCCTCCACAGCTGCTGTCCCTATAAGGGTTCACTATAGGGCAGGGACATGGCCTGCCTCCTCCCAGAGCTCCAGAACTGCCGGGAAACCTACCGTGGGGTCACCTGTCATTCTGCCCCCGGCCCCATACCTGCTCCTCCGGGATCTTGCCTAAGGGTCACCCACAGCCTCAGACCCCCTGAGCGGCCCCGTCCGTGGGACCGCATGGCTGCTTCTGAAACCCCCAGCCCATGCACGGCTGTGCGGCCCCCGCAGGTCACTGCCACTCCGCTAGGAAAGCTGGATTCCAGCCCTGATCTTGGCTGCTGGGGCTGTGGGGACGTGGCACAGCCTGCCTCTCGAGGGCCCGGGGTGTGAGCCACCTGCCAGAGGGGGTCGGGGCTCACTCACCTGCGTGTAGGTGTCCGTGATGGAATAATCCACCAGGACCATCACCAGGATGGAGATGGGGATGCCGAAATCCCCAATGATGCGGCGGGCCTGGGGAGGAGGGAGCAGAGGTGGAGGGGAGGGGCGGGAGACTGAGGGGCCTCATCACGCCCCCGAGCTCTCTTGGGTCTCAGCTGGTTCAGGAAGTTCCCCCACCTGTCCCTTTGAACCCCGTGAGTGCCAGCCAGCCCCGGCGGGCATCCCTCTTCTGATCGGCTTCTCTGAGGCTTCCGAGGCGGGGCGGGCCTGCCCAGCCTTGTTCTAGGTCCATGGGTTGGCCAGGAGAAGGGGCAGCCCCGCTCTGGAGTGGGGCCCAGCAGTGACAGCAAGAACTAAGGGGGTCCCATGCTCCTGCCAACCACACACCTTGCCGCCCAGGAAGCGGCTGTTCCTGAACTTGCGGAGGAAGAAGGCAATGAGGAAGGTCCCCAGCATGAGGATGAGGGACAGCAGAGCCGTGTTGGGCTGGTTCCTCGGGCCCGGTGGCCCCTCAGTGGGCAGCAGAGCACTGCCATTCGGGTCCAGCCTAGCCTCCAATGTCCCCTCCGGGGGGTAGAAGGGCAGCAGTGGGTGCTCCGTGAATACCTGTGTGGGTTACAAGGCTGCCTTAGTGCTCAGCTGGGCAGGTGACCCTGATTTCAACACCATCAGTACACCTGCAAGGCAGAAGGCTGGCCGCTCACCTACCTGACCAGGCAACAGTAACACAGGACATCAGCTACAACATACGCACACCCCCTCAACAAAAGGTGACCCAAGGACTCCCAGCCCCATAGCGCTGAGAGTGACCGCTCCTTCACATACTTATGCAGGTGAATCCTGGGGTTCTGACCTATACCCTATGGGTTTGACTCCTTCCCCTTCAGCTCAGACCTCACCCAAGGGTCCCCGACCCCCTAAACCCACACCTAGCAGAGCTCCCAATGTTCCACGCTGCTCCCCGTCTCGCTCTCCTCCCCAGGGTGCTGCCCGCCTCCATCTACACCCGCCCTGCCCCCAAGCCCTCTCTGGACCTCCACCTTGTAGAGCTTGTGGAAGGTCTCATAGATGAAAATGAGAGAGATGAGGAAGGCGAAGATCTCCTGGGTGAAAGGCGAGATGTAGCGGACCAGGAAGCTGCCCTCAGCGGCCACCAGAGCAAGGACGAAGACCACCAGCCAGAGGCCAACCCACACCCGGCCGGTGAGGTACTCCAGGTCCTGGGATTGGCAGAACTGGCGGCCAGGAGGGCGGGAGGGGTGGTTACCCACAGCCGCCTGCCCTGGACGGCAGGGTCCCATGGGATGGAGGGGAAGAGGCGCAAGGTTAACTCCAAGGGGGAGCAGGGAGAGACGGCAGAGACCTATCACCTGGGCTGGGGGACCAGGGCAGGGGCAGGTGATCCCTGGGGAGGAGAGGGCAGGGCTGTCACCTTGAAGAAGGCTTCTTCGAAGACCAGCAGTGGCCCTGAGAAGCCAACCACAAGCAGCGGCTGGGCCCCCAGCAGAGAAAAGAGGACCCCCAGCACAGCTGTGGACACGATCAGCTCGGACACGCCCATCAGCCCTTCGGTCTTCTCCCCTGGGGAGGGAGAGGGTCAGCGGGTGGCCCTGGCCTGGCTTCCACCTGGCTCCTCTTCCTTACCTAGCTTCACCTAACCTGGGGGCCCCAGAGCGATACCAAGGGCCCCCTCACCCCAGCCCCTCAAAGTAATCATGGGATCCTCCACCTCTCCTCACTCGATAGCCCTAAAAGTGGCCACTGGGCTCCCCTGACCCAGCAGCTCAGGGCGGCCACACTGAAGACTACCCCCTCCCACCCAGAAGCCCCTGAAGTGATCACTGGGACCCACTGAAACCTGGTGGGGGACACCGAGCCCCCTGGCCCCTCCACCCCTCCCCCTCACCTAGCAGCCCCCCGAAGGTGATGGCAGGGCTGAGGGCAGCGAAGTAGATGAAGAGCACAGCGGCCACGCACTGGGAGTGCAGAGCATCCCGCAGGTCGCTGGGGTAGTGCGGGTACCGGCGCTTCACGTCCCGGACGAGCCCCCCGAACACCATGCCAGTCCGCCGCAGGGGGTCATCTTCAGGGGTCGCCTCAGAGCCCCCCAGCTCCACTGACAGCTCTGGGGAACAAGGGGCTGCTAGAACACAGGCCACCCCCTCCTGCTTGGAGGCCTTCAGTCCTTCCCAGCCTGGCCCAGGGGGCAGAGGACTGGGGTCAGGGACCTGAAGCCGCATGTTGGACCCTGGGATCCCGGACAGGGCTGGAGTTGTGGCCTCAGGAGCTGTATGGGGGACCCTGGGCAGGGGTGCTCTGGGCCTCAAAGGGTCTAACCTTTCCCAGGGGCCACATAGCCTCCCTGGGCGCTCATCTCAACTTTGGTCTGTTCGCGCTCCCGCCGCTTCCTCAGCAGCTCGCGCTGGAAGGCAGCCACGGAGCGCAGCAGGTCGCGGCCCTCCACCTCCGACGGCGGGATCACGATGCTGCCGTCCAGGAACTCGCTGATGGCGCTCAGGAGGTCCTGCCGGTCGTCTGCCTGGTAGGCAGCCTCGTGAAACAGCTGGGGGCAGGAGAGCAGGGGCTGGGCCGACCCAGGGAGCCCCTGAGAGGGGGCTTCAGGGAGGGGAATGTTAGGACTTTCCGCCACACACGCAGGTCAAGTCCAGTGTCCAAATTCTGACTCGTGGGCCCTGCTTGCTGGCAGGCAGCCCCAGCCCGAACACGGCCCCCTCCCTGTGCCTGCCCTTGATTCCCCTGGGAGCCTCCAGACTTTTCCACAAGGCCACAACCACAGGGCTAACCCCCGGTGCCACAGAGGCCTCCAGGACCGTTCGGAATGAAGAGTACCCACGTCCCGTGGGTTGGTAAGCACAGGGTGCGGCAGAAGTAAGGCCTCCTTGAGTGTGGCTGGTAAGGTAATAATATGGGTGTCATAATTAATAGTTTTAATTTGAACATTTCACCTAAAATGTCATATGGTGTGATATCATGGTGTTACAGAATTACATGCTTCTGATTTTGTAATAAAATATTTTGTAATAAAAAAGAGGTGTTATTTGTGCCAGACCCTGTATTTTGAACATCATGCTCCTATCCAAGCCCAGGAGAAGCCACAGCAAAGATCCAGCCCATTCGGGTCTCATGTCACATCCAAAACCCGGAGGCCGGGGCTGCCTCTCCCCTGCTTCCACCTCCCACTCCCACAGGTCCCGCCGCGGGGGACTCCCTCCTCTGCCCTCAGCCGACAGCCCTCTCCACCGCTCCAAGGCACTGCCTCCGCCCAGGAGGGCCCCCATCCAGGGGTACCCTGCACCCAGGGGTACCCTGCAGGCAGTGAGAGAGACAGGGAACAAGGGGGCCCAGGGGGTCAGGCCCAGGCCCAGGGTGCCCCACCCACGGGCTGTAGGACCAACCTTGTCAGACATGAGGGTAGCAATGGAGCGCCCAAGCTCATGATAGTCGGTGCTGGTATGGCTGGGCCCAAGCATCACGAAGAGGAAGCGAACCGGCACAGGGACCTCAAGCACAGACTCCAAGAGGACAGCCTCGTTCAGCCGCACAAAGGCTGCTGCTGGCTGCTCCAAGAAAGGCACACAGCCTGGGGGAGAATGAGGCACAGGGCGCTGGGCACGGGCGGCCAAGGCAGGCCCGGAGGGGATGGCTTAGCCATTGCATACAGTGGGGCAGGCTGTGCACTGCATAAAGAAACCCCCTTCTGCAGAAGCCTATTTATTTATACATTTGTGTCTTTATCACAATTTAACAACAGGTGGAAATTAAGGGTCATAAGGAAGGGGTGTTTTTTCCTAATGCCCGCAAAGGTGCTATATGGATTAGCAGCTGTCCCAGACAGCTGAAAGCTGGAAGGGAAGCAGGCGGAGGACTGGGGAAGGAAGGGCTGGAGACAAGATGGGTTGGGAGGCACGGGGCGGGGCGGGGATGGGGGGCCAGTGGCGGGGGAAGGAAGAGGCGGCCCGCAGGCCAGAGCTCAAGACAGGCCGACCCCGGTGGAGGCACCCACGCCCCACACCCCTGCCCCCCGCGTCCATCCCTCCTTACCCACGAGCACCACAGTAGCCTCAGCATCTTCAGGAATCTTCTCCAGCAGCTTCAGGCTTTTCCCCCGGTGACTGTCTCCCCCGGGCAGGTGGAGGGGCTTCTGAGGACGCAGAACTGGAATAGGGCTGGGACCCAGACCGGAGGCCGTGGCAGGCCCTCCCTTCCCTCGCTCCAGCCCTGGACTCTGCCCTCCAACCCCTGGATGTGGACCCTGCTTTCTCCTGCCCCAGCCAAGGGAGGGACTGTTGGTGAAGTGCCCTACGTCAGGAGGGAACCCCTTCTCTGAGCCCCACACGACCACCTCAGCCTCATTTTGTTTAAATGGCTCCCCTGGGTCTGCCACATCATCCCACTTAAACCTCCTGTTTCTCCAGAGTAGGGGCCCTTGTGCATGTCCCCTACAGACCCCCCCACATGCCCAGGGCAGTGCCAGGCATCCCACCTTCCTGGCCCACCCAGTGAAGCATCCGTGGTCTCCACTGAAACTGGAAGCCTTCCCGCTCCCGCACCCAGGTCAGAGTAAGGCGACTGACCTCCTTGGCATCAGGGTCGTGAGGCCAGAGTGGGGCTGGCTCCCCCAGGTTATCGGCCATGGTAGGCACCGCCCCATCGGGGCCGTGACTGGGAGTGGGATGGTGATTCCCCAGGACCGAGTTCACGCTGGAGCTGGACGTGTTTCGGGGAAAGAAGCTACTGTCCTTGTCATCATTGGGGTGGCTGGGGAAAGGGCAAAGGGGAAGAGGCAGGTTAGGAGGAGAGGCTCTTGGTGGCCTGAGGTCATGAGGAAGTGAGAAATGGACGGTCAGGGCCTCTATCCCTTGGCTTCAACAGAAGGAAGAACTTTCTAATGGTTGGTGCCATCCAAAGATGAGTCAGGAATGAGCTCCCTGTCAGTTGGGGGACTGAAGCAGCGGCTGGAAAGCCACACAGGAGAGCCTGTGCTCCTGGAGGGACAGCTGCGCCGGGAGACCCCCTCTTGGCACCCCACCGGAAACCTGTGCTTCAGCAGCAGCGTGCGCAGGACGCTGGCCCTGTCCTCTGGCCGGATCTGGTCGGACACAATCATGGTCTCCACCACGAGATGTGCGATGCCCGGCAGGGTGGTCTGCTCCAGGTCCAGGAGGGCAGCTCCTGGGGGCACAGTCAGGGGAGGGGCACGGTCCTATCAGATCGGAACAAACCGCCCGCAGCTATCGTGCCCCCCGGGACAGGCCAACGGGCCCCAGGCAGACACACAATTCCACGTGGCCACAGCCCAGTCGGAGAGATGGTCGTGAAAAGCGGGGCACAGAACCAGGGCATGGGTCCGCTCCACCCAGGGAAGGGAGGCATTTGTGGGTTTAATCCATGTGGACTGACGTCTCCAGGGCACCAGGTACAGAGCCAGGTCCCAGGAGCACAACCCTGCACTTCTGAGCGTAGAGCTGCGCGGGCAGTTGGATCCCACATCCCCAGTGCAGCAGGCAGACCTCGTCTGGGCCCAGGACTCCAGGGAGTAGCTACCAGGAGCTGGGCAGCCTGGCACAGGCTCTGCAGTCTGGGAAGAGGGTACGCAGCCCCAGGCCCAGGCCACAGGGTCCCTACCGTGGGCGATGGTCCTCCTGAGCTCCAGAAGGCTGCGGAAGGAGAGCGAGGCCACGTGGGGCTTCCCCCAGCGCTCCGTCTCTTCCTCCACGTCCTCCTCAAACTTGATCCAGCGCGCAGTCTCCCGCCAGTGGGGCTCCTGGCTGCGGTCCAGCATCAGCTCATTCAGCTCCACGAACACCTGTGGTGGGCACCAAGGGTGAGGGCCAGGTGGGCCGTGGGGGCCAGGCAAGGTGGAAAAGGGAAAGGGAGGCTCTGGGAGCAGAGGCCAGAGGGAGCTGCAGGCCCACCCCCTCGGGTCCTGCACCTCATGAGGCCTGCGGTCTAGCTGCTTCTTCTTCTTCTTCCTGCGCAGGATGGGGGCCAGGCCAGCAGGGCTGCCCCTCCCACTCTGTGTTCGAGACGGCTTCTTCACCAGGTGCCGCCGCATGCCAGGGTTGTCCTCCAGCCGGTGACCTGAGGAGAAGGAGGGCTTGGCAGTCCCAGGGGTCTATCTCAGAGTCTCCAGGTCATGGCCAGCCCCACCAGCCCCTGCTCTGCCCAGCCAGTGCACTTGATGGGTGCCACCGTCACCCAGGGGCTACGCCAATGGACTACCTTGTCCAAGTGGCTATTTCATAGATAAGGAGGCTGAGGCCCAGAGAGGAGGAAGGACTAGCCCAGGGTCACCCAGGGGACCACTAGCCAAGCCACAGTAAAAAGCAGACCCCAACTCGGTCCACAGCCCCTGCCATGGCCGCTGCCTCTCACTCTGAGCATCATGACCCACAACGAGTCACCAGGCCCCCGGCCCCCAGCACCTTCCCTGAGCCCTCTCTCGGCACCTGTGTCTAACCCCATTGGTAAAGGCAGGTTCAGGCAGATCCTCTGTCCCTTCCTCCCCGCCTGCCCCTTCCAGGCCAGCAGCTGGGGAGAGGCCAGCCACCCATTTACTCACAAACTGGTCCCCCCGCCATGGGGCTCAGCTGGTCCCTGGCAGACTCCCACAGGTCACAGTCCTCAAGGTCCAGCACAAACATCTCTAAGTCCTCTGAGGCCAGTGAGTCGCGAGGGCTGGGAGCTGGAGTCCTCCCAGGGCCCTGGCCCTCAGCACCCCGGGGCCCGGGGCTCAGTGCCCCACTGGGCTCTGTGGCCTCCTCCAGCTGGCTCGCCATTCCCCAGACAGTGGCCGGGGTCTCAGCCCCCGCTCCCTCCCAGAGCCCCAGCTCTCCTAAGAGATTGAAGCCTGGGCAGCAGTGGCCTTTGTCCAGCCAGAGCTGGAGATGGCTGGGCCTCCGGACCCCAACGCCCCACGTCCCCGGGACGGCTCCCGGCTGCTTTCAGCCCTCACCCCGGATCTGTAAACACACCCTCCCCCTGACCCTCCCCATCCTGCCACCACCACTGCCGCTGCCATCGGATTGTTCCTGTCCCTGTCCTCAGGCCCTGGCAACTTTCCATGACGTACTGAACTCAAAGCCCTCCTCCCCACCCCCGCCCACACACTGGTTCCAAGGGGGAGGAAGGCGGGGTCGGTGATGCCTCTGGCCTGGGCACAGAGCCCCATGGGTGATGACAGGTGGCACAGAAACCAGGGCCTGATAAGAGGGAAAGAATGTGCCGAGATCACAGCCAGGGCCGGCCAAGGGTGGTGGGTCTGGAGCGAGGGGGCGGAACCCGACACAGGGAGAGGCAGGGCCTGGCACTGTGTCTCAGACTCAGGGGGCTGGTTTGAAAGGGTAAAAAAAGTCCGCGCTGAGAAGAGGACAGAGATATAATGACATCTCCAAACATCACGTGGGAGGGGGCTCCCTTACTCCAGGGGTGACTCAGAGGACAGAATCAGGATGGAAGGGCAGAGGTGTCATGAAGGAAAACTCAGCTCTGAGAACCAGAGCTGAGAGGTAGCAAGCTCTGGCTTGGTGAGGTAGTGAGCTCCCCATCACTGGCCAAATTCTAGCAGACAGGGATACTCAGCCCTGGGTGGGGGAGAACACAGAGCCTCTCTAAGGTCCCTCACAGGCTCAGTGCTTGTGGGAGGGGGCCATGGGGGCTGTCACAGGGAATCACTCACTTTTCATGTCATCCAGGTCTGCGGAGCCCAGCATCTGGGCCTCTGCCTCGTCAGTGGGCACCTGCTGCTCTGGGCCACCCAGGCTGCCCAGGGCACTGCCTGGGCACAGCCGCTCCCGAAGGTCATAGCTGGCTGACGGGCTCCAGGGCCGGCTCTTCTCCCCAGCGACTCGGGAGGCCCGGGCCCGGGGGCTGGGGGAGCTGAGGAGGCAACAGGCAGCCTTGGACTTGACAGGAAGCCACAGTGGAGATGGACCAGGTTAGGGAGTTCCTTTGCCTCCAGCTCAGGGCAGGGCCTGGAGTGGCCCCCTGGGCACTAGACCCAGGCTCCTCCTGGGCAGAGAAGAAAGCTCACCGCCACCTTCCTGCCCCCATTACACTGGCCCCCCTTCCTCTCAACCTCCATCCCCCTCTTCACTTGACACCCTCTCTCCTGGAGGACTCTTTCCCTCTCGGCCCTCTGATGCCTCCTTGCAAATCATGGGGACAGAGAGGACCGACGCACCCCACCCCCTCCGCCCCCCCACCTCCTCTTCCCTTCTCTGGGGTCAGAGGAGGACACACTCCCCAGGATCAGGCAGGAGCCTGGAACCTCTCTGAGCTGGGCTGGGGGCCAATACCTGACCGAGTGCTGGGGACTCTTGTCAGAGCGAGAAGCCCCTGACAAGGACAGGGGCTTGGCGAAAGCGGCCCTTCCAGACAGGCTGGGACTGTCATCCTCGTCACTTCCAATGGAGAACTGTGGACAAACCAGACAAGCCCTGGGCCCCTGCCCCGACCGACCCCTCGGCCTGGCCCGGGCTTCCCCTCTGCCCTCCCTGAGTAGCCAGTCCCCCCACCACCACCAGCGCCCCCCTCCTCTGGGGGCGGACACCTACCTTCGCCTTCTGCGGGGACCCTGAGGGTGGGGGCTCCACAGGCTCTGCCTCAGATTCCCCTGCCTCTTCCTCTTCCTCTTCCTCCTCTTCTTCCTCCACCCCGGCTCCACCCTCCTCCTGGATGGGAGGGGTCCCCTCAGAGGGGGCAGCGGAGGTTTTCTCCTTCTTCTTCCTCCTGGTGTGCCGGGCGGAGGCGGGGGGCAGTCGCCGCAGCTTGTGGGGTGGAGGCAGGCGCACCGAGAGCGGGTGGTGGGTGTGGTGGGATGTATGCCGGTGAACTGGGGGTACAGGAGGGCCTGTTGGGGTCCCCACAGCAGAAGGGGACCCCACACCACCCTAGGGACACACACCTTATTCTAGCTCAAGGCCTCAAACTAGGGCACCCTCGTCCTTCCTCCAGAGCCGGGCTCCCCCTAACACCTGTGTCCATGTCCTGTCACCGGTGAGGCCTGGGAGGGTTGGGGAACAGGAATAACGGAGGCGGGGTTCATGAAAGACGGGGGGGTGGGAACGGGGGCGGGGGGGGGGACACAATGCAGCAAAGAAGAAAGAAGTAAAGTCAGAGGGCTACGGAGGGGCGATGAGGCGGGAGAGGGAGGAGGGCCAGGGGGACGTCAGCCTTGGGGAAGACAAAGGTCACTGAGCCAGGCCTTGGGCCCACATCCCTACATTTGCCCTGCCACTGGGACCTGGCTTCCCTGGCAAGTGGACAGGCGATGGGTGGGTGAGGCAGGATGACTTAACATGGCAAGGTGGCCCCGCACAGCGTCCAGCATAGCGTCCAGCACAAGATGGCACTGGGTGACCAAGCCGGTGGTGAGCACGGCGATGGTGGCAATGGAGGTGATGGTGGTGAGGGCGGCCACACTAGGGGTCCCCAGGCTACCCACACTCAAAGTCCCGCTCGCTGTAGCTGCGGCTGGGCTTCTCAGGGTCCCAGGCCGGGGGCTTGCTGATGAGATCCCCAAACCTGCTCACAGCCAAGGTCTTGCCCAAGTCATCATCATCCTCCTCCATGTCTGGACTCAGAGGGGGCTCCTCCAAGGGCACCCGGACCTGCAGGCTCAGACAGCTCTCCTAAGGACCCTTAACCCATGACCGCCCCACACCCACCCGAACTCCAAGCCCTGGATGGAGGAGCGGGAGACCAGCAGGCTCCATCTTCTACAGCCCCTTCCTCCAGGGCACCAGTCTAAGGTCAGCACCCCAGGCTCCCCGGGCTTGGGAAGATGGGACAACAGATGTGAAAAATACCAAAAGACCCCTCTTTCTCCATACCGCCTAGCCCAGCTCCATCTTGGAGCTGGGGGTCCCAGGGTCAGCCAGACGGCGCCCTCTCCTCCTTAGGATCTCTCCCCCTCCTTATCCCCTATCCGCACGCGTCAGTCACCTGGGGTAAGGGGGAGGCGCCCCCGGGCGGCGGGATCACTCCGTTGGCCATGGCCGGGGAGGCGGCTTGGGAGGCTCTCGCTCACTGAAGGACCCGTGACCCGGGCGAGAAGAAGGGGGCGCTGCGGGGACCTCGTGGGGAGTCCTGGGGGAGGAAGGCAGGGTCAGGATCCTCACACGGCCATCCGCTCCCCTTTCCGGAGCCCGATCCCCTGCCCGTCCGAGCGCCCAACCAAGGCCCTGCCACGCCCGGGACACCCTGGGGCCCGGCCCTGGCCCGCCGCGCCCCGCCCCACCCTGCCCTGCGGTACCTCGGGGCTCCGGAACGTGCGGCGCCCGGTCCAGCCTCCGCGCCCCATCTCCCTCCGGCTCTCGCTCCGGAGCCTGTCGCCGCGCAGGGCCGGGCAGCCGGGGGGCGCCCGCGGCGGAGGGGAGCCGGGCTGGCCTGGCGGACGCAGGCGCCGGAGTCCGCAGCCCGCGGCTCCACCTACTCGCGCTGCGCTCCGCTCCGCAGCTCCGCGCCGCCGCCGGGGCGCACAATGGGAGCGGGCGTGTGGTGACTCACCTCGGCCCGGCCCCACGCGCGGCCCCCACGCGCGGCCCCCGCAGCACCAAAACAGCCCGCCAGCCCTTTCTCTGGACGTCCCACACACCGCTGGGGGTAGGGGTACGGCCCCTCTAGTCCCGCAATCCCCAGATCCCTCCCTCATTTTGCTTTTAGCCTCCGCTCCCCTCAAAAGCCCCAGAGGTGACCCCTCCACAAACATAAACCCCTCCACCCTGATTTCACAGCACGGGAAAGTACCTGCCACCTCTCCCTTCAGTCCCAGTACCGTTCCAAATACCGGGCTTCTGCCACCAGACACCACCCAACGTTTGACCTTGGCCTCCCTTTCCCCACCTGTAGCCAGCAGGGCCTGGAACAGGAGTCTTCCAAAGCTCCATTCGGAACTTTGTTCCACGTAAGTCGCGTGGCTGTTCCCATTTCTCTCTCCCTGGTCTCCCACTTCCTGAGGTCACATCTCCCTTCCCAAGGACAAAGGTCTTTGGAAGAAACTATGGGATCCCCATTTGGCCCTCGGGGTCTCACTGAAACTGAGTAGTTAGCACAAGGCCATGTGCATTAACAGGCGCTAAGGCATCCCTGGATCCTTGGGAAAACATAAAAGGATGCCGGGGAAGAACTGAAGATGGAGCTGATGGGCAGGAGAAGGTGGAACTGGCCAGGCCCAGGAGAGGAAACGCGCTCCTGGGAGGAGGGGGAAGGAAGGATGCTCCCAGGACGGTGCTCCATGAGGGGGACAAGTTTAAGCCTGTGACCTTGGACGTGTAGTCGGCCCTCTCCAACCCCTGCCCTCATCTGGGCCTCAGCGCAACCCAAAGGAAGATTGTTCTACATTCAGAGCCACAGCAGGGGAGAGGGGGAGGACAGCTCATGTCTGCCCAGCGCCCTTTTGCTTTATGCCAGCAGCCCCCTCCCAGCCCATCTCAGCCTTCCCGCAACGGAGGTTCAGGGAGGCTTGTCAACCGCCACCACTGTGGTCACGGCTGGGACTTCGCCGGTGTATAGAAGGTGACTGCCGAGCCACAGCCCTGTCTCACCGACAGGGTGCTTGGCCACCCTCTGTCACAGGGTGTTGAGAGGGTGAAACAAGACACCAGTGTGGGAGTCAGCTGCGTATAAGCAGAGCCTGTGAACTGAGCCCCAAATCTCAGGATGTGAGACCCATCTGTTGTCGGCTGAAGGGCATCCCCCCAAAAATCCTATGTTGAAGTCCTTACTCCCCAGTACCTCCGAACATGACCTTACTTGGAAATAGCATAGTTACAGATGTTAAGATAAGGTCAGACTGGAATACGGTGGCTCCTTTTCCAATATGACTGGTGTCCTCATAAAAAGGAGAACTTGGACGCAGGCGCACTCAGGGAGGACGCCGTGTGAAGGCTGGGGCTACGCTGCCCCAAGCCAAGAGCTTCTGGAAGCTGGGCGAGAGGCCTGGGACAGACCCTTCCCTGGCTGTGTGGCGGCAGCCCCGCACTCTCACGCGTCCCCCCAACCCTCTCTCTCTCGGAGCCAGGTAATTCGGTTCCAAGTCTCCTCCTTGAGTGTTGTTTGGGTGGAGCCTTCACTTCCTCAGAGTTGTAAGAGCTTGGAGCCCGTGGGGACACTGCGGAGGGCTCTCTGGTCTTCAGTCTACCGTCCACATCTGGACATGGCCCCAGTTCCCGCTTTCTACCCAGTAAACTCAGACAGCAGCAACTTTAACACCAAGACAGCGAGAGGTGGGTCTCACCAACCTGGGGCCTCATGAACTGGGCCCGGGACACCGAGGCCTATGGGCACCACCTGGCTCACCCTCCAAGGCTCTGCCGCAGGTCCTGCTCTTCCTGAAAGCCTCAGGCTCCCATCCTCTTCCCTGCTGCGGACTCCCCTGGCCCTCCCGCAGTCAGCTGCTTCAGTCTCTAGCCTTGCAAGCCCTTTCCTCTATCCCCTGGCCCGTGGGATGATGAAATGCAATCTCCCATGAAAAGATCTTATGAACGTAGACACCCAAGTTCACCTCTCCTTTCAGGGTGGGGATGCTGACAGCCACCAGCTGTTTTCGTACCAGCTCCTCTGATTAGATGTCAGTGTTTGCTTTCTGGGTTCCGACTCGGATCTCCTGGCCTCCTGGAGGCTCTCCCTTGTGTCCTCCTGCCTCTAGTCCCCTACAGAGTGTTCCCAGTGAGGTCTTCATTCCTGGGATAAGAATGTTCCTTGTATGCCCAAAGGATGGCGTGTATGTGACAGAGAGAGTGAGAGGGAGAGAAGAGAATATGTATGAGTGGCTGCCTTGTCAGCTCCCAGCTCAGAGCCTGTAGATATTCAGTGACAAGAAAGGTCACAGCAAAGGCAGAAACATAGAGCATCCGCCTTGTACCGTCCTCCACAGCCCAGTCCAGCTTGTCCCCACCGCGAACTCCCCAGGTGAATTTTTGAAGGAGACTACATCCGTGCTGCTGGGAGCCGTGTAGGGAAATGATAAGGCAAGACGTATGGAGCCAAGCGGTTTGAGTTCATAGCCCGGCTCTGCCGCTTGACAATGGGGATAATGACGGGACTGTTGAGAGAATGAAGTTCAACCCTGTAAAGCACTAGAGCAGTGCCTGGCACATAGCAAGTGCTCAATAAATGTTAGCTGGTTTCACTACTACAAATCAGATGCACAAGCACAGTATTGGGAAGCTGTCGGGTAACTTGCAGTATGAAAAGTGATGCATATGCAAATACAGGAAAGAGGTGGAAGTTGACTTACACTAAGGGTGGTAAGTCCTCTAGATACCACCCATGCAGATTCATGGTTGAAATAAAAAAAGGAAGATCAGAACCACGTTTACCTCCACCAGGGTAGAGCCTGACACTCCCTGGCCAATGGGCCTGTCTTTACCTTGGTAATCCTAATTTGGCAGGCTAAAGAGCTTCTGCAAGATAGTAAGATGTGGGTTCAAGTAGCCCCAGGTCACCACTTACTTCCCCCCTGTTCTCAAGCGAGGAAGGGCCCAGTGTCATCTGCTGCTGACCAGCCTCATGGTAAGGCCTTATTTTTACAAGGGAGGTAACATGGCCCGGACTCTGGAGTTAGAGATGCTATATATAAAATACCAGTTCAATGCCTGGCACTCAGCAGTGCTCAATAAATGTCATTCTTATTATTTACTATTGTTACTCCGCTGTGGTTAATCCCATCATAATCCTTGTGTCCCTCCGTAAACTTGGACTCAGCTTTGAAACCAATCCAATTTCAGGCCTGCACTGCCTGTCCTTGGAGGTTCTCACCCCTGCAGAGCCCACCTTCCAGCTCCAGAGGTACGGCGTCACCTGTGGCTAGGATGACATTTTGACACACAGAGCTACGTCCTTTCTCCTCCCCCGACCCCACGGGAGCAAGTCGCCTGCTTTGAATTGTGTTGTTCTGGGGAGTGGGTAGGGAGGTTTGCAGAGGAAGAAAAAGAAAGCGTTGGCGACAGTAGATGCAGTGAGGGGGCAGGGGGTGGAGAAGCCAGCCTTTGCCCTCCCCAGTCAGCAAAGCGAAAAGAGTTTCCCCCACGGAAGTGAGGGTCAGAGGGGGAATTAGTGGGGTGAGCCCTGCCAGGCCCCTGGGATGAGGAGGGTCATATAACAGGTTGCTTTGAAAATGCTGTAAAGTTATATTTCATGCACACCCAGGAGTGTAAACTGAAATCCATTCATTCACTCTATATACTCTACACCAGGCTTTGGATGTAGAGTATACATGTGTCAGCGAGAAAACCTGACCCGGTCCCTGCCCTTGGGCAGCTTGCAGACAACAAACAAGCAAACACATAAATGTGTAATTACAGAATGTGGCCAGTGCCATGGTGGGAAATCCCAGGCACAGAGAACACTTGGGCGGCAGTCACGGGCGCGCTCTGTAAGCACCGGCTGTGCAGTGTAGGGCAGTGTAGGGAAGCAGGGAGAGGAGAGAATTCTGGGCAGAAGGAAGAGCCCAGGGAAGGCCTCGTGACAGAGGAGAACAGCATCTGCACGGATCTTTGGGTGCTGAGGATTTGGATGTTTTTTCTCATCGACTGGAGTTCCCTGAAACCTGGTGCCACCAGGAGACAGATCAAAAAAGACTAGAGGCGGAACCAGCGTGGACATTCCAGTAGGTCTAGTTTCAGGGAAAACCGGAAAGGGCTTGAGTTTGAGAGGCAGCATCCCAGTGGTGAGAATCACCTTTCTTAACCTGAGTTCAGCTTCCTCCCCTGTAAAACAGAGATCACACGTTTCCTTCAGGGTTGTACTGAGTGCGATGCTGTCAGTAAAACGATTAGTGCAAAGATCAGCACAAAAGCAGGTGCTCTGAAACGGCCATCATTATGAGATTTCCTTAGTGTAATTAATCTTCTCCATCCTGCAGGACCTCGGCTCCAAGGTGACTTGTTCCTCTCCCTCAAAAAAAAACAAAACAAAACTGTAAGCTCCTTGAAAGCAGGAGCATGTCTGACTCATACTACGTGCCACCCCCTACTCTTCTCACACAGAGCCTGGCTCACTTTAAGAGCTCAGTAAGCATCTGTGGAACTGAAGGCAAGTGCACAAGTAATTATAGTAACTAATAAACTGAAGAATGTTTTTGTGGAGGACAGGGAAGTCGCTAAGTCCAAGATGATCAAATGACAGGCTGAGCCAAGAAAACACAAGCCACGGCCTGCTCCCGTTCCCAGCAGAGTCCAAAGCACAGCGGAGAAATAGCCGCTCGCAGGCACGTGGACAGTAAGACGCAGGTTTTCCCTCATCTGAGGGCAAAGGGCATTTCTAGGCAACAAAGCAGGTTCTAATAACTAACAGGTAGGGGTTTTTTGTTTATAAGATTTTATTTATTTATTTTTAGAGAGAGAGGAAGGGAAGGAGAGAGACATCAACATGCGATAGAAACATCGATGGGTTGCCTCTCACATGCCCCCCACTGGGAACCTGGCCCACGGTCCAGGCATGTGCCCTGACTGGGAATCAAACCAGCGCCCTTTCAGTTCCCAAGCCTGCGCTCAACCCACTGAGCCACACCAGGGAGGGCAACAGGCAGGTTTTTAAAACACCATTTGTTTCATGCTTTACGGTTCACACGGCACTTCCACATACATCACTGCACTCAACCATTTTGTGAACTGGGTAAGTTATTGATTAGCCAGCCTCGTGTCCACACGGTGAATGCCGGCACCATAGACCAGGAGGGGCAAGTTACTTACCCATGGTTAGTGAGCCGCAAAACTAAGGCATAATCCTGAATCTTTTGGACCTAAATTCACTCTGATTCTCCCATACAACCATCACACCCCACTGGCCCTTAAGTGGGTGGATGCCAAACACTGCACACACCCAGAGACAGCAAAGCATCACACATACAGACCATGGCTGAATTTCCAGCCACAGCAAACAATCTGGGAAGGGTATTCTCAGAAGCTACTGCAGCATCTGGACAGAGGAGGAAGGACCTCACCCTCACCCCACGTGAAATGACTCATCAGCAAAGATGAACCCTCTCCTGCTGAGACAGAGGTGGGTCTCTCAAGCTGACCCACTCCCCGCCTCCAAAATCTTAGGAATCAGTGTTAACACCACTCACGTTGGCTACTTGACCCCCTAGGGGCTGATACAAATTTTTAAATATAATTTTGAATCATAATACATTGAAAGTTTTAAAATATTTTAGATAAAATATAAAAACAATCCAAAGTCACCCTATTCCCCTTTCTCCCTTGTTCTCATTTTCATCCCCCCCATCCCTTTCTGCCCGTCCCTCTAGAATGTATTTATACAAACAGAAGCAAACGTGAGTATGTATCTTATCCCCTCCCACCTTCTCTTTTCCACAGAAAACACAGCATCGTGTTGCTGTGTAGTTTTGGGAAGTGGATCCTTTTTCTCCACCGCCACTGCCAGCGAGCCCAAGACCAGAGGCAGGCAATCAATTAGCACTTGTTGGAGGCGAAAGGCCAGCCTGGATGGACGAATCGACCCCAGGGGACAGTCCAGGGTATGGAAGGCAAGTCCTGCTGACTGGCATCCGTTTACAAGTGTCAGTGGTGACATAGTCCCATCTGTTCAGAGCACAGCAAGGCCTGAGAAAGTGCATCCTGGCACTTCTAGAGGGGCTCAGGGCTCAAGGTCACGCACACCCCAGCACCTCTGTCTTCGGGGTCACCAAAGAAAGAGCACCCACCCGACAAAGGGCGCAGAGGATGTCGCTGAATTGTTAAAGAAAATGAAACCGGTCAGAGATCTGAAGCACAAAGAAATGGAAAAAGATCCTCTTTCAACTGCCCCAGACTCACACTGTTTCGCAAATCACCCTAAAATGACTGAAGATTATTCGGCCCTGTGGGACCATGACCTGAAAGGGCTTCTGGGAAAGTGCTTACACACGGGCCCAGCCTTGATGAAAGGGAGCTCCAGCCAAAGGCTGGGCTAGGCTTGCAGACGGTGCAAAAACATGAACGGGGAAGGGGGCTGTGCATACTGCCAGGAAAGTGGACTAATATTTTTGGGAAGTTCTAATTTGCTTCAATTAAAAATCCAGGCCAGCCCTGAGCAACACAGAAGTAGGTGAACTTCTTTTCTGAATCTCTGCACAGTCTTTTCTGGGCCCCTCCACACTCCTGCAGGCCTGTCACTGAGGGACCCGCACCCCAGCTGGCATTTCCCACCTGGCCGGTTTGAGATTCTCACCACTTCCTCCCCACTCTCCCGCCAGACCAGACCAGGACCCTGCTGGGGAGGGACAGAGGGAGAACCCATCAGGCTCCACGAGACAGGTCCCTGCGTGCGGGACCTCAGCACCTGCCTTCCAGGTCTGGGTCATGCTTATCCACGGACCGGTTTGCTTGAGAAAACAGGCTCTGTACCTTGTGATCAAAGGAGTCTGAGAAACGCTGGGGAAGATCGGCTGCTTTAAACAATGTGTGGATCGTAGGATGGGCTCACTAAGCCCTAGCGGTTAGGTTGTGACTGTCGCCGTTGTTTACTGGTGTTCCTCTACCCCTCCTCAGAGGAGCCTTAAATCCCGACCGCAGCTGCCCCGCTGGCAGTCCTGGCCAGGGAAGGCCTCTGCTTATGGGGAGGCAGCTTATGAGCCACGGGGAGCCCCTCCTGCTCAGACATATGCTTTAATGGGCTCTATAGTAGGACCTGTATCCTACTAACCTCTGGCAAGAGAAGGTATAAATAAATTCACCCATTCAGTGCATTATGAATGAATATGTAATGCACATGTTTCAGGACAGGAACAGTGCTGACCCACAACAGGGGTCAGAAAGGGCAGAACTGTCAAGAGCGGGCCTAACCGCCCGGCGACCTTCTCCCGCCTGGGGTCCAGCAGTCGTTTCCCTGGGAGCCCAAGGGCTTGTGGTCCTTCGTGAACGAGTCCTGAGTCCGGGCAACCGTGGCACAGTGCACTGACTCTTTCCCATAGGACTTCATCCTCCGGGGCCCCGGAGCTTGTGAGGGCTGGCTGGGTCAAGGGCAGAACCGGGCTTCGGAAGGGCTTTAAGTCTTCTCCAGCCTACGGCAACTACCCCCCGCCTCCCTGCCAAACCCTGGGAGGCCCCCCCTTGGACTTCCCCAAAACAAAGTTCTACAGTGAGGTCTGACCAAGTTAACAGAACACATGCCTCCCCTCGGGATCCTCAAGCAGACGGGCCATGGAGACGGAAAATAAGTAACAACGAGAACAATCTAAAAGAACCACCCCCCTGCCATCTAGGTCCCCACCTTCTACACCTTTCAGTGTTGACCTTCCCAATGACAACAGATGGGAATTCCAGAAACATCGCAGTCCCACAAATTCAGGCATGCGAAAATGTAAGTTTTTTCTCTGTAACTCAACTTTATCCTTATAATGAGCCCCCTTTCCTAACTAACATGAAAGATAACATTCATGCAAACTCAGCCCCGTGATTTAAGCTCAATCAGCTCACAACTAATTGGGTCACATCCCCGTGTGGGGGTGGGCCTGTCCCGTCCTCCTGCAGTGACCCCAGCGCACCCTCCAGAACACTGCTGAGTTCCGGGACCCACGGGATTCTCGGGCACACCTCCCTTCTCCAGGCAAAAGGAACCTGGGCAACTGTCACCAGCCCAATCCTGCCAGGTCCTTCCAAACTGCCATCTCCATCTGCCTCGGTGGCCTGGGGAGCATCTGACTGGTCACTGTCCTCCATAATTCCAAGCAGAGAGCAAGACCCAGGGCCTATCCACCCTGAGAGCCACCCAGTGTTAAAGCAACTGTTCCTCCACCACTTCTAACGCTCTTCTCTAAAAACCCTCCCTTCTCCACTCTGGAGCTCTTACCTTTTTATGTCCATCTCCAATATCTTCTTACAACTTAGTCCTCTCACTTAAAACCTAAAGATCTGGCACCTTCATTCTCCCCAGTTCAGCTGGGAGGGGAGAGGATCACCATGAATTAATACTTCATCTACTATCTCACCATACCCTGAAACTTCAAATTTAGTCCATCTGGGTCTGCCCATCCTGGACAAGTCAAGGATTATTCAGGAGATGCCCAGCCCATGGCAGGAGGGCAGTGATCCTGCTCTGTGAGTAGAGGTGGGCTCACAGGCCCCTCCACTGCAGAAAAGATGGAGGCAGTGTTGTCCAGTGGTTTGCCGACAGCCCAGACTTTAAAGTCATCGAAGCCTAGGCTCAGCAGGTCTCCATTTACTGGTGTGATCTTGAGCAAGTCACTTAACTCCTCTTAGCTTCAGCCTCCTCACCTGTAACAAGATGCCATCCACCTCCCAGGACCCCTGTGAAGCACGTGGCTCACACCTGGCACATAAATGCTCCATAAGTGAGATCCATCTGTCAGTACTGAAAACCACACACACACACACACACACACCGGCAAGCCCAGTTTTGGGGCTCAAGGGCAGCTTGATTTGACTCCCCAGCACTCCTTCCCCAAGCCCTTACCGGTGTGGGGCCAGTCAACCCAACTATCTGGGTACCACTACTCCACTGTGGTCATTCTTGGGCACAAGCAGCAGATGCCTACTGAGGCTGACTCAAGTCAGAACAGGGGTTTGTGTAGTTAGGACCTTTCAGTGGCTCTTATGTGGCTCAAATTAGCTTACACCAAAAAAAAAAAGGGGGGGGGGTCCTCCCTTAGCTCACATTACCTAGAGGTGCAGGGATAACAGTCTGCAGGCACAACGGGACCGGGGACTCCAGAGACACCACCCAGACTGTCCCGCTCGGTCTGCTGCTCAGCTCTCTGTTCTCTCTGCACATCCAGTTCCAGGCCAGCAGCTGCAGGCTCATCCTCTCAGCAGCCGTCGTGGGCAAAACTTGCTCCTTTCTCGACTGCTCCAGCAAAAGGCCAGGTCCGGGTGTTGGCGGGCCGGACGGGCAGCACGAGCTGCACGAGCCTCCCTGCACCCACACCCTGGCCACAGAGATGGAGGTAAAGGGGTGGGGCCAGCGCCACCAGGCCCCGCTGAGCGGGGCAGCGCTGAGAAGGCCGGAGCGCAACCGCCAAACGCCAGCCCCAACTCCACACGCCGTCTTCTCCAGTGGCCCCTCGTCGTCAGCCCCGCTGCCAGTGGCCTGAGGTCCTCATTAGTTCCCAGCTGAAATTTGAGAATGAGAATCTAACAGGCCCTGCTATTTGTGAGGGGGTGATTTCCACATGACAGGTACTGCGGGCTGAGGACTGGTGCCCATGCGTCAGGAGTCCTACGTGGTCCCATCAGTGGGGGCAGAGGAGGACGGGAGACAGGGTCTCACAGTACAAACAGGGCTGCATGGGCTCCTCACCAGGCAGGGCAGCTCCTGTTAGACGGGGGAGAACCACAGGCCTCACGGCGCCGCAGCTAAATACACCCGTGACATCTAGAACGGAAACAGCTTTATTGATACCTGAGAAAGAGTGCAGGAGCAACATTCCTACTGACCACTCAGCCTGTGCCCTCAGGCCAGACCATGCAGAGGCCTGGCCGTCTCTCTCGCCCTTCCCTCGGACGGTGGGTCACTTGGGCCTCGCTGGCCGGGACCCAGAAATGGAGAAGTCCACAGCCATGGAGGGAGAAGTCTGGAGGGAGAACATCTGCAGCCATGGCTCCCGAGGCCGGGGTGGGCTCCGCATGGAGGCTTCACCGGTCAAGGTCTAGAGCCTCCTGGGTCACAGTTCGGAGTCCAATGGAAAACAGCTGCTCCCAGGGCTCCCGGATCCAGGCCAGCAGGGCTGTTAGCTGCTCGGAACACACGACACGCAGTGCCCAAAAACTCTCCAGCCGGGACACCTGGCGGACGGGGGTGGCGAGGTGAGACGCTCAGAGGGCCACACCGGAGAAGGGGCGGGGAGGTCTTGAAGAGGGCCCACTGCCCCTCCTTGCTCACAGCCTCTCCCCTTCCCCAAGCCTATGTCACTCCCCGAAAAGACTGACTTTTTAAATAGAACCCATTCAACACCTGACAGCCCCCAGAGGGCTTTCGCAATCACTATCTTATTTCTTCCCTCTTTTCCAGAATGTAAGTTCTGGAATCAATTTCAAGGACTTGCTTGGGGTTCAGTTCCCAGCTCTACCTCTTGTGACCTCGGTAAGTTGGGTAACATCCCCAAACCTCAGTTTCCTCATCTGTGGTAGGACAAAGGACAGCACCTCCTCACACGCAGGTGGCAAAGAGCACATAGCTGGCCGGAGGGCCCAACCGAATGCACCCCCGAGGCGGGAGCAGCAGCAGGGTGTGTCGCTCGAGCTCCCCCAGCTAACACAAGGCTGGGCTCCAAGTTCAGGGTGTTCCCACTGCCTACAGCTGCCCACCCGCAGCACTGGCTACTCTCCAAACCAGTGAGCCTCCCAGGTCCCTGTGCCGACTTCTCCGTTCTCCCCACCATGGCTGTCCATGGCAAGTTCCATACACACCCTCCCCCGCTTCCTAGCCTTCCTAGGCCCTTCGCTCACGCTCCACAGCACCCCGCACATTCACACTCATGTGCGCACGCACAAGCACACACCTCGTCGTAGAAAACCAGCCGCAGGTCCTCCGGGGCCGTGCGGTAGAGCAGCACTGAGCTCAGGCTGCTGAGTGGCTGCTGCTCCCTGACACGTAGGGAAGGGCCTGGCCCCGACAGCAGGGCCTTCTCAGAGCCTTCGCCTGATGCCGCTGGAAGAGGGGGCTCTGCCTGGGACCCCACAAGGTCCTCCTCTAACAGGTACAGGGTGGACAGAGTCAGCAACAGGGACACAGGACATGTAGCAGGGCCTGGAGTAAAAGAGGCTGGGTGAGGTGCAGGGTGGATGGCCACGGACAAGCCTGGGCCCCTGAGGCAGAGCGCCCAGGCTGCTCGGGAGAGAGGAGCGAGCCCCACTGAGATGGCCACAAAGCAGCCTGGACATCTGCGGGCCGGGGCCCCCCCTTTTCCCAACACCAGGGACCTCTAGCCTGCAAAACCTCTGAGGCCCAAGACAAAGGAAACCTGTCCCACCACCTAGCCAGCTCAGAAAGGAGGATCCACTCTCGCCTTCCCCAACAGGCTAAGGCAGAGCAGACCCCGCCAACCTGCTCCCAGGTTGCAAAGGTTTCTGGGTACGCCTCCAGCCCTACCCAGAGAGACCAGCAACTCCGAGGGGGTCATGTGGGTATGCCCATGAGTGACAGGAAGCCCAGATTCCCGGAACTGAGAACTGGACACACACACATGGCCAGGCCAGTGGCCGGACAGAAGATGGGGTACAGAGGCCTCACCTTCAACCAGGAACACCTGAAGGTAGAAGAACCGGGGAGGATCCAAGGAAGAGACTCTTTCCAGCAGTGGCCTGCGGGAGACAGTGGTCAGCTAGGGGTGGGAGGTACCAGGAGTGGGGAAGAGCAGGGAGGAAGGGCCAGGCCCGTGGGCCTGAGGACTGATGGCGGGGGCTGTGGACAGGGGGCCTGGGCTCCAACCCCAGCCTCATCCTGCGACTGACTCACCAGAGTCGGTGCTTTGGGGTCACCTCCTCCTCCGTGGCACTGACACTGCTCCTCCAGGCTGGGGGCAGAGCCTGCAAGACATCTGGGAAGACCCAACCAGAGACAGGGAGCCCTCATGACGCTAACTCTTCCATCCCAACCTAACTGCCTCTCAACACCTGCCCCTTCTCCATAGTTCTAGATTTCAGGAACTTCTCCGAGGATTGAGTTTCATCACCTGTCTGTCTCAATTGTGGGTGCCAGACATGGAATCTATGACCCGCCAGCCCCTGGCCTGCCCTCCCTGCCTCTCCCTCTCCTCTCTCACCAGTGAGCTCCTCCAGGAAGGCTCGGCAATGCCTGGCATCTCGGGGCAGCAGCACACAGCTGCCCGCCCCAGCTGCCCACTCCAGCCGCAGGCTCTGTCCTGCCAGGCCCAGCTCTACGCGACTCAGATCCTGCAGGGAGATGGCCAGGGCTGGCTGCAGCCAGCCAGCTGGAGGCCCGCTGTGGAGAGAGGAGGGGCAGAGCGGCGGGAAAGAGGAAGAGTAGGGTGAAACCCACAAGGGAACCCTGACCCTTCCCTGTCCACGGTCCCACTCGCTCACCAGATCTCCCCTGTCACCTTCAGCACGTAGAGCCTGTGGTCAGACACAACCACAAGGCAAAGACACTCCCCAGGGTGGCCTGCCAGCACCAGCGGCACCTGAGGGGAAGAGGAAGTTGACGAGAAACAGAGAGGACTAGGGAGGCAGCGGCCACTGAGAGCCGAGCCACTGTGCGAGCCCCTCCAGCCCAGCCCTCCCCGGCCCACCAGGCCCGGCCTCCCGGCCACCAGCGTCCATCCGCCACGCCCTCCGTCCCACATCCCCTGCCTGCGCTCAGACCGCAGCAGGTTCTTAGCGGGTCTCCCTGCTTATCACCTCGTCACCTCCAATCCACCCTCCACACTCTGCCCCCGACTGTCCTCACACAAAACTGATTGCCACTCCCCTGCTTCCAGCCCTTCAGAGGCTCCCGGGGCCCTTGGGATCAAGTCCAAGCTCCTTGGCAAACACACGAGCTTGCTCCTGAACCGGCCCTGCCTGCCTGTTCGGACTCCTCTCGGACACTTCTTCCCGCACCCCCCACTCTGGCTGCCTCCACCACGGGCGGGTCCCCACCTGCTACCCTCTCAAGCCTCCGCGCACGTGCTGTGTCCCTTCCCTGGAACAGCTTTCCCTCCCTCCTCTGCAACTCACCCTTCAGGACCTGGCTCAGCTATCACTTCCCCAGGAAGGGGCAGTGTCCCTGGCCCCCTCTGGCTGGATCAGATGTCCCTCAAGGGCCTTAGCCCAAATCTAGCACTTTCACATCACATGATCGTTGTCTGTGTCTCACGCCAGAATATAAGACAGAGGGCAAGACTGAATCACTCTAGATCCTTGGGGTCTAGCACATGCTGGGTGCTCAACAGAGACGGCCCAGTAACATCCTGTATTTACAGCAATGACGGGGGGCCCACTGAGGCCAGGCACCTGTGCTCGGCCACTTACGTGAGCTCCCACCGGTGCTACCACACTCAGGAAGGCAAGTATTATTCCCCTTATAGAGGAACAACAGCCGGGACTCAGACATCAAGGGTCCTGTCCCCAGACACCCAGCAAGGAACTGCTGGTGCTGGCACTGGAAGCCAGACCTGGTGGTTCCAGGGCAACGGCTCTGAGACGACCGGCTGTGATGGAAACAAGCCGGCACCCTGTCAGTTAGGGGCACGGGGCAGTGCCCGGCTGGCACGGACCTTGACGCAGCACTGGAACTCCTCCTGGGCATCGGCGAACACCTCAACGTCCAGGAAGAGCCGGAGTCGGTGGTCCACAGAGCGGAGGCCACGGCGCTCAGGGTCTGGGGACAAGCCACGGGCCATCAGTCTGCCCTGGCCGCCCAGCTCCATCTCACCTCCCCCCGTTAGTGGCCCTTCCCTCCCGCAAACACCAGCCCCGTCTCATTTTGCCTATACTCACGGGGGCTGAGGCTCCACCGCTGGCAGTCGGGGGAGACCAGTGCCTGGGATGGGGTACTGTCAGCCCTGGTGCTGTGGTCACTGTCACCGGAAGGGTCAGGGACAGTGCTGGGAGACAGCGAGGAAGCTGGCAACTGCTCTTCCTGTCTCTGCTCCCCGTTGGGGGCTCCCGCGGACAGAGCCAGGAGAACCACATGGTCACTACCACAGTTTGGACACACAACAGGAGACTCTGGAGGGAGGGATGGGCACAACCCCTGTGAACCCCACACACAGCCCCACAGCGCCCCTGCCGTGTTCACAGGCTCCCCACCCACTCGCAGACTCACGTCAGCCCACAGCGGCAGCCACATACACTGCCCACCTTTCCCCAGCCACCAGCCCCGCTCTGCAGGCCCGGCTGCTAACCAATCACTCCCTGACCCGTGGCCCAAGCTCCTCAAAATACAGCCCACCGCCCCACTCAGGCCTTCTCAGAAAGAGGCGGGCTCAACCAGGCCCTGTGCTGGTCCCCTCCCCTAGCCTGGAGCTGATCACATACTTCGATGCTCTACCAGCAGTGTCTAAAGTCCCAAATCAACAGAGAGGGAAGGCAAGGTGCCAGATTCAGGTCTAACTCCAGGCTCCACCAATTAAAAGCTATCATGTAGGCAGTTAGGGCAAGTCGCCTAAGCTCCCGTGCCTAGTGCCTCATCTGTAAAATGGGGATGATGAGAGTCCAGTCTTACAGGGTTGTCAGGATGAGTGAACGTAATCAGGTAAAGGATCCAGGACAGGGACCAGCAACGAGAGAACAAACATTCTTTGAGCAGCTACGATGTGCTGGGCTCTTGCTAGAGCCTCTGATGAGAGCATCAAAACTCTCCCCATCCCATTTTGCAAATGAGGAAAGTGAAGATCAAAAAACTAACACACTCCTCCCAAGACCGCCTAGTGGAGGTGGCAGCCGCAGTGACCACGGATGGAAGACCTTTGATTGAGCCCAGCCCTGAGCCTGTGGCCTTTTGGTCACATCTAAATCTCCCACCAGCACCCTGGGGCAAGTTCCTTCTCTTCTTTGCTCAGAAGAGGTGACTGAGACTCAGGCAGGAAGGCTCACCGATGAGGCCTCCACCAAAGGGACCCCAGGGGCGACAGCACCCCCATCCGGAGCCCAGGAGGAGGCGGGGCTGTCTCTACTACAGGCACTGCCCTGCTTGGGGGGTGGGGACTGAGAGGGGCCCATTTCCTGAGTAAAATGTAAACCCCTGCTCTAGCTGCTGCCAAAAACAGGAACACTATAAAAATCACACATTTCAACACAGGAGTTATTAAGAATATCTACCTTTCTGACTGGTCTACAATGGGAATTTTTTTTTTTTTTTTTTTTTTTTTGCCATAAAGAACAGAATGTGAAGAGATACCACCAGGCACAACTCAGTGTCTAGTGGCTTCCCAGGCCAGTCAGGAAGGACAATCAAAGCCAACCCCTCAAGCGTCTTACTCAGCTGCCAAATGCGCTCAGATGGCAGCGCTAGAACACAGCAGTGCACTCAGGTTTTATGCAGTTTCTCAAACATTAGCCCAAAAAGGGGGAAAAGCCTTCAAGTTATGAAAAAATAATGAGTTTACACAGTTATAGTGATCGTATTTCCTGACTTTCAGAGGGGAAAAAAGGGACATGATTTCTTCTTCTTTCCCTCTTCTTATACATGCTGCAGCCAAACGGTTTTGTTTTTCCTCCAGGCAGAAAGTAGGTCCCCACTCCTTTCTTCCCTGGGAGTCCCCTCCACAGGGCCTCCCTCCACACCATTTTCCCTGAAATGGCAGGAGGTTCGTGGGCAAGGAGGTCAAGGGCAGGGCTTGTACCTCTACTCTGGACCACAGGCCTCCGGCCTTCCACACTGTCCAGCCCCAATCTGGTCTCCCCTGGCTTGAAATCGTGGCCGCAGCGTAGACACTGGAGTCTGCCCCCCAGCTGGTCCCTTGCATCCCCAAGCTGATGCTGAGCCTTGGTGGCTGCTGGGGTCAACACAGCAAGGAGCTCCTGCAACAGGGCAGCCGGACGCAGCTGTGAGCAGGAGGACCCCGGCCCTCAGCCTTCCACGTCCCCGCAGCCTCCTGAACCCCATCACCTGGACAGCCGCTTGGGCATCAGGCTCCAGCACCACATAGCGACGCAGGTGCCGGTCCGGGCAAATGTAAGAGAATCGCAGAGCGAGGACAGGGGCCATGGGTGGTTGCTCTGAGCCCTGCAAGGAAAGACAGGACCAGGAAAAAACAGCAGAGGGATGAGGGTTACACTGAGAGCACAGAGGGAGACGGTAGCTCTGGACTCCACTAAAATGCTTTTGCTAACATCCTTGCTCTGGCCCACAAGCTCTGCCCTGGGCCAGCCTCCCAAGCTGCCTGGGGCCTCCTGTTCTCTCCCAGTTGCCTCCCCGGCACCAGTGTGAGACCACGAGGACTCAGAGCCCGGGGCTGGGCACCCAAGATCCACACTGTCAGAGGTGGCTCCTGGAAAAGCCCGTGCCTCCGCCAGAACCCACACTCACCTCGGGCAGGGGTTCCGTCTGGGCTTGGGTCTCAAACTCTATTTCAGCTGCCTCCAGGCTCTGGAGCTCAAGCCGCTCCAGGGTTTGGGCTGCCTGGAGCTCTACCTCCAACAGGTGGCCCGAGGTCACTCGGAGAAAGCGCTCCTTGCCCCGCACACCCCGAGGCCCCTCCAGGGGACACACCAGTAAGGGGCGACAGAGCTCCGCTGCGGAGACAGACAGGGACCCTGTGAGGAGGGAGCAGTACCAAGTCCTCCCACGGGTTGGCCCTCCATCCACAAGGGGTCAGCCACCCCGCACCTGAGGGTTCCTAACTCTCCCAAACCCGCCACCATCGCAGCCACAGAGGGTTCACCTTCTACTTCATTCTGCTCCTGCTCCTCCTCTTCCTCTTCTTCTCCCTGCTCCTCCACCACCTCTTCCTCCGGTGGCTCCAGCCCCACACTGACCTCCTCTGGCACTTCCTGTGGGGACTCTTTCTCTGGGGGCAGAGGGCCAGGCACAGTCTCCGGGCTCAGGGTGTCCGGGTGCTGGGTGCTGGGCGCAGGGGTCTTGGCAGGAGCCAGGACAGGGATCCCAGAGGTCTCCAGGTGATTCCTATACTGCAGCCAGTCACAGCCAAACTGTTCCCGAAAGCTATTCATAAGTTCAAGTTCCCGATGTTGCTGCACAAACCGCCCTAGACAGGTGTGGTTTGGGGGAGATGTTACATAGCTCAGCCAGCCCGTGTCCCCTTCCCCCACAACAACCCCAGCCTCTCCAGTGAAGGCTCCTGGGGTAAAGTAAAAGCCTGTGTAATGGGGCAGAGGTGGGGGCAGGGTTAGAGACAGGCTAAAGGCTCCCCCTCAGCAGCACGCCCCCAAGTGCGTTCTGCGAACACTCTGGTTACACGCAGTTCACAACTGGGCATCTCACATGCTGCTTTGGGAGATTCGCCAACACACAGTAGGTAGCACATTGAAGGTCCTGTGATGTCCCAGAGGGAGAATACCTGTCACCTGCTTGCTTAACCCAGCATCTCCCAAACCTATCTGGCCATCGAATCCTTTTGACAACCCACAAAATTAATGTTCCTTGTAAAACACTTTGGAAAGTGCTGCCCAGAAGCAGTCTCTTCTCCTTCCTCCAAACTGAAAGGAAAGAGGAAAGACTAAGAGGCCCTCTACAAGGCTCCACTCCACCAAAAATAAAATCTCTCTTAACTAGAAGACTGGGGAGCGCTGGGCTGGGGTGTGGGAGGCTGGGGGGTAGGGCTGACTTACCAGCCGGGGAGGGGTCCTGAGCCCGGGGCTCAGGGTCTGTATCACTCGGTTCCGAGATACTGGCCCGCCTCACACGAACTCGGCTCTGAGTTTGGGTAGAGGGATGATATTCTAAGAAAGCTAGGCCTCCTACCCAACTACCAAAGGCATCCCACCCACAAGCAAGGGCCAAGCCTTACTGTTCTCAGCCCATCAATGACCCAGAGCTCCAGTAAAGGGACCCAAGCCCAGGTTCAAGGCAGCCTAGGACACTGTTTACCTTAAACTTACGAATGGGGGGCGGGGCCACAATGCCCCCTGAGGAGAGGCTATCACTCAAGTCAGCGCCACCTGAGGTTTCAGTGGTGCTCCCCACTGGCCAGGACGGAGGTGGGGCCTCTGAGGATGTGGAGGTCTGACGTGGGATGACAGGAAAGAGAACGAGGTTCTCTCAGAGCCAGAGGAGCCCCCTGCCCTCCCCACACCAGCCGAGGCGGGGTCTCCTCGCCAGCCGACCAGGAAGACCCTTGCCCCGGAAACCCAGTTTCCTTTGGCTAGGGCCCTCCCTTCCCACCCTCCCAATCAGTCCCCGTCACACTAACCTGAAAATCAGTCAGTGACAAGACCTTTCCATCAAGAAGGAACTGAACGGAGATAAAAAAGGAGGGAGCAGTGTTGGTGGTGGGGCACCCACCCTGGAGAGCTCCACACCGGCCCCCCCGAGGCCTGTAAGGACCACCAGGCTCAGCAGGAGGGACCGGCCTAACAAGCAAGAATAAGCAAGGGGTCCAGGGCCTGGGCCCACGTCCAGGGGGTGGAAAAAGGCAAGAGACGCAGGGGTGAGCATGGGATTGGGCAGGAAAAGCAAAGGAGGGCGCATGTGGGAAGATCACTCACGCCAGAAGCAGCATCCCTGGCTCGGGGTGACAAGTACTGGGCCGTGGCCACTCGGTGCGCAGGGTGGAACCACAAGGGATTTCCCTCCAGGTAGAGCTAAGAAGCGA
Organism: Pteronotus mesoamericanus; assembly: GCF_021234165.1. Lineage (NCBI taxonomy): Eukaryota > Metazoa > Chordata > Mammalia > Chiroptera > Mormoopidae > Pteronotus > Pteronotus mesoamericanus. Next base: position 7,980,619 of record NW_026555277.1, read on the forward strand.
GAAGGAGACTGAGGTGGGCCTTGTGCCTCCCTGAGGGAGGAAGGGCACCGACCACACTGGCACGGGAAGGCAGGAGGGAAGGAAGCAAAGCCGGCTTCCAGGGCTTCGAAGCACCCAAGTCTCACCTTGCGGAGCTCAGCCAGCAGCCACAGTGGGGACAGCGCCCTGTGTTCTTCCAGCAGGTTGTATGCCACATCTAGGTGCTGCAGGTTTCTCAGCTGCTCTAGGCCTGGGGCCAAGGCGAGAAAAGAGGAGAGGCACGTGAGCGGCAGAGAGAGTGGAGAGGGTGGGAGGTAGGGTTGGGGGTGCAGAGCATGCAGGGGGAGGGCGCAGTGAGGAGGCGCCTGCCGGTGAGCACACATGAGGCTCTGGAGGCACCTGGGGCGCCACCCTGAGTCTCACGCCGCCCCAGCCCCTCCGTGTTTGCCCGCCCCACCCCCCCACATTACCCCGCTCACCATGCAGGCCCTGGAGCTCGTTGCCTCGCAGTATCAGGGTCCCCAGGGCAGCTCCGGAGGGTCCCATTCTCGGCACCGAACACAGGTGGTTATAGGAGACGTCCAGACGGCAGAGCTCAGACAAGTCCTGGGAGGAAGTGGGAGGTGACAAAGATTCTCTCCCTGACAAACTCTAGCCAGGCTCCCCGGAGCCCCCTGCTCCACTGGGCCTCAGCCGAAGTCTACAAACACTGCAGACTGTCAGGGCGAACGATTTTATCTACCCCTCCACTCCCCCACATTAAAAGACTTGAACAAATACTAGCACAGTTTCTCAAACTAAGCCAACAACTAGAACAGGAACAGAATCACAGAAATGGAGATCAGAGGGGAGAGGGAGGAGGGAGGATGGGGAGAAAGGTACAGGGAATAAGAAACATAAATAGTAGGTACAAAATAGACAAGGAGAGGTTAAGAAAAGCATAGGAAAGGGAGAAACCAAAGAACTTACATGTACGACCCGTGGACATGAACTAAAGGGGGCGGGGAATGCTGGAGGGAGGGGGGTGCAGGGTGGAGGGGAATAAAGGGGAGGAAAAACATGGGACAACTATAATAGCATAATCAATACAATACATATATTTAATACTAGCATAGTTTCTGATGGCTCAAGCCCACATCCCTAGGATGACAAATCCCGCCCCCTTACACTCCTGCCTAGAGAAACTCAAGGCTACCAGAAGAGCTGAGCTTGTTCCAGCCAACACCACCTATGGACAGGGTCCCTGTCTCCCAGCTTCCGTCGCAGGGTAGGAGCTTCACTTTGGTGAGTGCCAGGTAGCAAATCCAGACAGGCTGGTTTCACAAAGACCAATATCCCCTTCCTGCTCTTTATAAATTTCCACTTCCCTGACATCAGAGGACCTGACTACAGCCTGGCCAAGGAGAAAATCGGCTCAAGCCTCCGCTGGTCCCCCTCCCTACTCCCTCACTCTCACTTCAGCATGTCCAATTACTTCTGCAGTTCGAGTTCGGTTCATGCTGAGTAGCTTATTACTTATTAAAACCGTTTTACTACTGGCCTTGGCCAAGCAGTTCAGCTGATTAGAGCATCAGCCCAATATGCCAAGGTCATGGGTTCAATCCCCAGTCAGGATACACACAAGAATCAATCAATGAAATGCAGAAATCAATGGAACAACAAATCAATGTTTCTCTCTCTCTCCCTTCCTCTCTCTCCCTAAAAATCAATAAGTAAAATTTTTTAAACAGTTTCACTACTGATTAAACATCACAATACTTTATTACTTAATAAACTACTACAACAGTTTCTTATTAAATTCTGTCCTTAGCACTGTAACTAGTGTTCAGCTTTGTTTATCTTTAACAAGGAGACCTGGGAGAAGGCTTCTTCCCCATCATCGTAAGAGCTGCCCTTTTCTGGGCTAGGCACTGGGCTAAGTAGCAGCAGATATTCCTCATAATCATCCTACTACAACAAAAGTGAGGGCTCTTATTGTTTCCGCTATGCTGGTTAAGAAACCGAGAGACTAACTAATGTGTCCCAAGTCACACGGGGGTAAGGAGCTGAGATTTGAAAACTAGTTTGTCTTATGCTGTGCCGGGCCCCCAAACAGCACTGCCCCACAGGATGTGGCTCTGCCCAAGGGCCAAGAGCACATGGGAGCAAAACCCAGTCCAGAGAGGGGATCAGAGCAGAATGGTCAGAGGCCCGAGCGGCGCCAGCCCCAAGCAAGCTGCTCACACTCACCATCAGGAAGCCTTCGCAGTCCTGGAGTTGGTTGTGGCTCAGGTTCAAGAAGCGCAGAGCTGACAAGAGACGCTGTGGAGGGATGGGGAGAGGAAACGGAGGATCGGAAGCCCCCAGGCAGCCAGCTGGCCCCCCTCCCTAAGGGCCCATGCCAGTCCTCCCCCGAACCCCACTCCCTCTGAGGCACTCACCAGGGAGCTGTCTAAGGCAGTCAGCGCATTGCAGCTGAAGTCGGCAGAGAGCAGAGCCAGCCAGGGCAGGGCAGAGCAGAGGTCACCACCGCAGGCTGACAGGAGCTCCTGAGACAGGTGCTCGGTCACCAAGTGCCCGGTCACCTCCACTCTCCCCTCCCCCCGAAACCAAGGCGGCACTCTATGGCCCAGCCACTCATTCGCTCTTTATATGCTGAGCTCAGTCTGAACATTAACTTAAAGAGAGCCGAGGGCCCTATCCCCAAAGTGAGGAGACAAAGAAATGAATGCAATACAGTAGGTGTGACTATAAATATATGGACAGGCCCAGAGTGTTGTGGGAGCACAGGAGAGGGAGCAAGGAGACTGTCCAGAGGGAGCCAGTAGGCAGAGGAGGCTGCAGGGAAGGGAGAGTGTCAGAGTTTGGTCCTCTCTGTCCCTCAGGACAAAGGATCTGGGCCTCACCCCGCATCCTCCTTACCTCTAATGTCTGGAGGCTCCTGCTGCAAATCAAGGTCTCCAGCTGGGAATAGATGCCACGAAGGCCACGAAGGCAGTGGACAGGGACACCTCGGAGCTGCGGCAAAGGACGGGGAGAAGGGGAAAAAGATGACAAAGCCAACTGTGTTTCCGGGAAGCATTAAATGGAAAAGAGAGCAGATGCCACATTACTGCAAAGCAATGGAAGCTACCTAAAGAGGCCACCTCTTTTTTTCATACGCAAAAGGCTGCCTCGAGCTGGGTTTTGTGCAGCAACATCCCCCAATGCCCCATACCTCCAGCTGCCGAAGGGACTTGAAGGGAAAGATCTTGATGGGCACGGGGAGGCCAGGGCCAGGGACATGGATCAGCTAAAAGAAAAAGCACTCGGGTCAGTGAGGTCGGTGCATCTTTTCCTCAGCATCTCTTTCTCAGCACAGCCACCCGGAGCTCTCACATCTTCTGGATCTGAGCCCAGCAGACTTGTTGTGCCCATGCTACACCCCCAGCCCCACCTCCACTGTTCTCCTGGGCTTTTCCTACTTCCTACCCCATTCCCACCCCAGAACCTTGAGTGAGAGTGTTTTCTGCAGCACATCGAAGAGGAACTGAAGCTGGAGGATGACAGGGGAGTCGGTGGGGTGGGAGGGCAGAGCCACAAAGCCTGTCTGGCCAGGGCCCCATGGCCCCAGGTGCAGCTCAAACACGTGGTTCAGCTGCTGCAGAGTGGCAGTCAGCAGGCTCAGTGTGCTACAGCCAGACAGGACCACATCCCCTGCAGGGAGAGGGGCAGACAGGGAGGAGGACATAAGGAAAGGGTCTTTCCCTTTATCCTGAGATTTTGTGATCCCAGGATATATACCCACTCCAATCTATATTGCAGATCCTCCACTACAGGATCAAACTTCATATCGTCTCCTTATTTAAAGACCTTCAGCATCTCCTCTATCTTCAAAAGTAGTCCCGACTCTTCAGCCTGGCATATGAGATTGCTGTACTACAGGCCTCTGACTTTTCTAAATTTTCTTTTCCCTTCTGCTCAAAAGGGCCTGGTCTACTCGCACTGCTGGAAATAGAGTCAGCTTGGTTCTCAGCTCCCTCATCTTCTGACACATCCCCTTCTACTCTGCCCAGCTGGACATTTCCAGCTTTCTCAATACACAACGCTGCTTAACTTCTCGCTATAATCATTCATTTTACACAACAAGTCGACTGGATGTTTTATACCTTTTTTTTTCCAGGTTGCAAAAGTATCAAGCACACTTACAGAAGCTCTCAAACGAGACTAAAATTCGTGTCCTAGACTAACCGCTCATGACAGCACTAAGGCATTGCTCTCTACGTTAAAACTGCTCTTTAATGAGACCGTCATCCTTCAGGGCACCCTGTGGTGTTCACCCCTGCACTGAAGAAAGCGCAACTACAAAGCAGGCACGAAGAATTGTTTAACTTGTTTGAAAAAATAAAGACAGAGTCAAAGGATGTTATAGCAATAGTACAAAGAGGTCCCCCATATCCTTTGCCCAGTTTCCCCCAATGGTTACGTTTTACATATAATATCAAAACCAGAAAATCAGCATTGGTACAATGTATATTTATATTCCTGTGCCACTCTGTCATATGCATAGGTTCCTAAAACCAACAGCACAATCAAGATGCCAAATTATTCCGTTACCACAAAGATCTCCCTCCTGCTACCTCTTCCTAGGCACCCACCCACACAAATGCCATGATCCCTCACCCCTGGAACCAAGTGAGATTCTTGTTGAGTAAATTAACAAATCCCATAACCTTGCATGAAGAACTTTCTATGTCCCAGACACTGAGGACAGACACAGACATGCTCCAAGGACTCTCCCCACCCTGAAAGAGCCTCCCAGTCTAGAAGAGGAGATAAGACATGGGCACAGTTCATAACACATGCCAGTTTTAAATGCTACAAAGGGAGATTTCACAGATACCATCAATGGGAATGCAGTGATGGAAGGCACCTAACATTAACCTGGTAATATATGTGCCTGACAATTGTTACTTCATTTAAACGTTATCAGAATCTCCTATAAGGCACTAATAACCACCTCTTACAAATACAGAAATTAGGGCTCAGAGAACTTAAGAATCTTGGTTGAGATCATATAACTGGTAGAAAGTTGCTACTTCTGCATGATATCAAAGCCAAGGCTTTCCTAACACAACTAATGCCAACCACATACTGAACAACTCGTATGGCTCCACTGTGCCCAGGTACGAAAAGAAAAATTATAAGACACCTAATTTGAGCACTTACTCTATGTGCAAACACTGTACTAAATGCTTCATTTGAATCAGAATTAATCCCCACAGCAAACTTTAAATACAGTCATTATGCCACTTTGCTGGTAAGAAAAGCAAGATCAGAGAATCTTTAAAAGTTTGGCCAAGTATGAAAGCGAGCTGGGATTGCAACTCAGGTGGGTCTCTCTTCAAATCGTGTGCTTCTAACTTATGCCATATTTAGGTCCTTGCCACACAACGATTATGACCAGTCCCTGGACTCGAGGGGCTTATAACCAAGTAACGATCACTTTCCCGTGAGAGTATCAGAGAATGCGTGAAGAAGGCAGCAGCGAAATTTGCCCTCGATGTATGGGTAGGGTTTAGACGGCCAAAGACAAAGGACACTGTAGGCAACCGCATCAGCGCAGACAAACCCCCGGAGGAGTAACGAAATGAACTGACACCACAGCCTCGTGACCCTAAACAGCTGTAACTGCGTGACTCCTGAGCAGGCGTGCCTCTGGACCGCAGAAAGCACCCCGCCTCTGCCCATCCCCACCGAAACCGGAAGTCCACTCACCGGACTCCCGCAGCAGCCCCGCGAGCTTCCACAACAGGGAGTCCGGCGGGGCGGTCGTCATGGCCACGGGGCGCTGGGGGCGGAGCCTGTAGAAAGAGGAAGCGGAAGAGCCTCAGGTGGGTGGTAGTGCCAAAAGGCCAGGATGTCCGTGCAAACTGAGACCTCGCAGGGAGTAAAAAGAAAGAAAGGGAGCGAGGAAGAGAGTCCGCCATGGTGCCCTTCGAGGAGCATAAGGCCTGGTCAGCCAGACCCACCCTCCTGTGCGATTCGCTCACCAACTCTGTAGCGCGGCGTTTATCGATGATAAACAGGAAGTCCCACCCCGGAAGAAAGCCGGCGGGAGGGAAAATCAGAAAACACCCCTCCCCTGCCGGAAGCCACGCCCTAAATCTTGTAAATCTGTTGGGTGGGGCTGTTGCCTGCAGGTTTGGGCCGACGGTGTCCTTCTGTTGGAGCCCCACACCCCATCCCAGAGCTTAGCCCTCGCAATCCCTGCCCCGCTCTGGGCCCCTCACCCCCAAGGACGCCCGCTGGGCTTTCCTCGGCCCCCCAGAGCCAATGAGGAAAAACTGACTGGTTGTTTGCAGATTGGGCGGGGAAGCAAAGTTTGGAGAAACGGAATTTGCTTTTAAGAGAAGACTCGTACAAAGCGAACACTAGTATTCCAGTTAAAGGAGAGTGTGTTCTCCGTAGCAAGAAGTTTTTCGATACGTATGAAAGAGCTGAAGCTGGTGGAAGTGCCACTTCTGGGGTTCCTTTGGGACCTTTATCTAAATCTTCCTCCAAACTTTTTTTTCCTCAGCCATATCAGGCTCACAGTAGTGATTGGTAATGCTCCACGTGTACCAAGTCCTTTGCTTTTGTTGTGCTGCGCCTCATAACGCCTGCATCTAAACACTGGTTCACACGGGCTGGGTTACTCGTGAAGGTCATTCAGTTAGTAAATGACTGCGCCAAGACTGCCAAAGTTTCTTCATTGCAAGTTACTATTGGTAGCTTTCATTTGGCTCCAGATTAAACACTGCCTAACTGCATAAAATTAAAAAATTAAAGTCAAGAGAATTTCTGGCTTTCAGGGGTGTGGGAGTTGTTTGGTTTTTGCTTTGGGTTGGTTTTTTTTTTAATGAAGTGCCCCTTTTCTGATTCATTTTCAAAATGAATCATAAGCAAGTTGACAGTAGGAATAGATTCATAGTCGTCTTTATACCAAGTTGTAAAATTTGAAGAACGCTATTTTTTAAAGAAAATATTTAAAATAGCTATTTATGCTCCTAAACCACACAATATAGTGTTTATGGCTTGCTGGGTGTGATCTGATCCAAAAGCCTGAAGGGTGGTTAAATTGAGTAAGTGGAAGCACATCTTGAACAGCAAAGCAGTATACACATCTAAAGTAAGAATAGGGGTTTGGTATATTTTTGTTGCATTATTAATCCTACAACGGTGATGATTGTCAGTTCCTGTGTATCCAATCACCTGGAAGAGGGTTTACCCAAACTGTAACTGCCAACTCTAACCAACTTAGGCAAGAAGAGACAGATTCTTTTGAAGTTCCTGACATTTCAGTGCTCTAAAACCAGTGTCAGGGGTGCCTCCCCCGCCCACAGAATTTTTCTGATAATTGCTCTATTCATATGGGTAACCCCTGTAGCCTGATTTGTTTTATACCCCCTTGCTGCCCAAAAAAGTGAAAGTGAGACAAAGAGCAGCAAGGAAAGTTGAACTACAAAGGGAGAGAGAAACAGATCTACTGAGAGAAGCAGCAACAGGAGGCTAAGCAGTTCTTTTTTCCAGCCCCCTTTTGAGGCCCACTCACTCCCCTTTCTGCCCTTGGCCTGCAGGGAAGGCCTTGGCCCCCTTCCAAAGAATCCTCCCTTTTCTTTTTCTGCCTAAGTTTGAGTATATTTCTGTAAATTGCTACCATATGAACCTTGACTAAGACAAAACCTTTTCAAAAAATTGAAGTCTAAAATGAAAAAAATTATCTCATTCACCATAACAGAAAAAAAAGAAAGTATATACCTAGAACATTTTGAGAAGTGTGCCAGGTCTATGTGAAAACAACTAGAGAAATTTAAGGACATGAAAAATGAGCTAATGAAAAGATAACATGATCCTGATGAAAAGATTATTCCATTTAATTTGATATTATAATGATGTCAATTTAAGGCAATTTTTATCAAAATTCCGATAGGAAGATTTTGAAACTTAATTCTAAAATTCCTCTGGAAGACTAAACACGTGAGCACTGCCAACAAATGTTGAAGAAGAAAAGAACAAGAAGCACTAATAGGGGCCTTGCCCTACCAGACAGCAAAATGCCCTATTAAGCCACAGTAACCAAAGCAGCATGATACTGACACAGAGATAGACAAATATTGATAAAAATACAGAAACAACCATGATTACTTGAGATTTTTTTACTATACACAATAAAATTTATGTTAATGATATAAATAATGAGTTCTTCAGTAGTTTTAGGACAACTAGCTTTCCATCTGGAAAAAAACTAAGCTCCATCTCTCATACCATGCACATTAAATTCCAGGAAGATTAAAGAGGTAACCATTGTTTTAAAATTAAATCTAGGATTCCTTAAAGTTTGAGGTTCTATTCACTTAAAGAATGATCTTTATTTAAAAGGCATACAATGTTGCCCTGGCCAGGTAGCTTAATTGGTTAGAGCAGCTGCCATGATAGGCCAAGTTTGTGCATTTGATCCCCTGTTGGGACACATAGAAAAAGCAACCAATGAATGCATAAATATGTGGAACAACAAATGAGGTTTCTCTCTCTCTCCCTCCATTCCTCCCCCTCTTCTAAAAATCAATAAGTAACATTTTTAAAAAATTTGTCCTTGCCCTGGCAGGTGCAGCTCTGTGGACCAAGTGCTAGCCTGTGACCCAAAAGGCTGCTGGTTTGATTCCATGTCAGGACACATGCCTGGGTTGTAGGTCAGGTCTCCAGCTGAGAGTATGCAAGAGGTAACCAACTGATGTTTTGCACATTGATGTTTCTCTCCCTCTTTCTCCCTCCCTTCCCCTCTCTCTGAAAATGAATAAAGTCTTTTTTAAAAATGTGTCCTTAGAAAGTAATGTAATAAGTATGGCCTGCTACTGCATCATTTCATATTACCATGAATGAAATCCTGTTTCTCAGAGAATTGCTATGATAGCATGCCCTTAACATACAAACACTCTTTGAGTTTTGTTTCCCAAGAATAACAGTCCACCTAAATGTGCACCTGGACCTTCTAAGCACAAGACCTAGACCTCCCAGCAGCTCTTGTTCTCCAGAAGCTGGCAGTGTGGTGGAAGAGACAGACACCAGCCATCACATTTCAACATTGTATTTGTTTTCTGTTGCTGCTGCAGGAATTGGCATCAAATTTAGCTGCTTAAAAAGACACACATTTATTATCTCATAGTTCTCAAGGCCAGGAGTCCAAAATGTATCTCACTAGGCTAAAATTAAGGTGTCAGCAGGGCCATGTTCCTTTCTGAAGTCTCCAGGGGAGAATCTGATTTTCTTGTCTCTTCCAGCCTGAGAGTCTGCCCACTTCCCTGGTTTGAGGCACCCTTCCATTTTTACAGCCAACAATGGCCATTTGAATATGTGAACCCTGAAAAAGACAACTACTGAGCAGGACTCCTGGTGGCTAACTAGGCTCAACTTTTAAAAACAAAGCCTAGCAGTCATTTCTACACAGGGGCCCCTCATACAAACTGGACTTCTGGGAGAAGTCTGCACTGAGCTGTCTGCCTGAGCCAGCCCTCAAGAAAAAGTTCTTGGAATTCTATTTCAACCAGTAGGACTGAAGCTTTCCTCACTCAGTCAGAACTTCACTGCTCTGACCAATCAGAGCAGCTCATTCTGACCAATCAGGACAGTGCCTTTGGGACCAATGAAACTGACAGGATTTGGAGCTTTCATTTGCATGAGAACAGACCAATCAGGGACTGGGGTGGGGCCTTCTGCCTATATAAGGCTGCTTCGCTGTGATTCTGAGAGCACACTTTTCCTTTATAGCAGTATTGGTGTTTGCCTACCAGGGGTGAAACACTGGGTTGGACCAGTGCATAGCAGAGCTGTTTAGCTGGGGGTTGGCCTCAGGGTTGCGTCCCGGCCATGCTGTTTTCCCAGCAATGCTGTACCACAACTGAGCTGTTCCACAGCCATGCTGTTTTTTTACACTACGCTGTGTTGCAATTGAGCTACTTTGCACTTAATTGTTTCCTTTTTTACCACACCTTAAATTGAAGATTCCTGTTGGCTTTGAATTGGCATCAACTACCATCAGTTGACAAGTCCTTTTCACATTACATCATCTGACAGCCCCTCTGCCTCCCTCTTCCACATTTAAGGACCCTTGTGGTTATATTGGGCACCACCCAGATAATCTATGATAATCCCCCTATTTTAAGGTCATCAGATTAGCAACCTTAATTCCATCTGCAATCTTAGTCCTTCTATGTGATCCAATGTGACATTTTCACAGGTTCTGGGGGTTGGAATGCAGACCTCTTTGGGGAGAGGGACCATTATTCTGTCTGCCCAAAACATAATGCATGTTATGGTAGAAACAGTGCTGTGAAGGATGGTTCTAATCCAAGTGTTGTCAGTGGAAATGGGGTACTTGCAGTGTTGTGGGAAAAGCATTTTGGAGACCACATGTGGAAGGAGGAGGTGTAGTGTAAGATTTATTGAAGCTGAAGCAAACACAAAGGACCATCCCCAGGTGCCCAGTGACCGTGTCTCGCATACCTCCAGGTGATTCAGCTCTGTCCCACTGTGGAGTAAGTCCAGTCTTGACTTCAGCAAGCCCAACAGAAAAGTCAGGATCCAGAAGTTTTGTGCCATTAGTTCAATCCATGCCAAAACTTAGTCCAGCTCAGTCTCTGTCCCTGTCTGGCAACCCTGGTCTCTGTTCCCATCTGGCTCCAGCTGGTGCTGCATTGCTGTACCCAGGTTCACGCTTAGAGCCCACACTAGGACCCATGCAGGTTCTAGGCCCACATAGCTGCTCCAGAGAATGCACGAACAAACTGGTGAACACACGTGTGTTAACCAAGAGAGGCCTTTGTTAAATTTTGATCGTATTACCTCAGGCTTTCGAACTGACCAATCTCTTTCCCAATCCTTTGCCTGCTTGTGCTGGGCCCTCCCCCAAAACAGTTCATTTCCTAGATCTTTGGGGGCTGTGTCCCTTATCCAATCCTTTCCTCTTTATGGTCGCCATGTAGGCTCCTACTGCACATGCCTCAAAGTAGAAGGACCTCCCTCTGTGTCATCTTGGCTTCTAGTGCACAGGTGCCCAGAAGGGGCACTTCCCCTTTATTGTTTACTCCTCCCCTTCATAGTTCGAGTAAATGGACCAGTTGCACCCTGGGGAGATTGGAAAACTGGTTCCCTAAATAGGGGACAATGGAGGGGTATTAGTCCCTTGTCAGGGATTCAGCTATCCCCTGGAGTGCGTGAAGCTATAGCTTTCGACCTAATTAAGTTTAGCCAATTTTGCTCCCTTCTCTTTTAGTATCTAGGTGCCTACGCTAGCAAAAGATTGCAAAATGAATACATGCTGCAGCCTCTCTCTCCCATCATAAGTGGTGAGAAATAACAGAAAAGTTATAAAAATAAGTAGACAAATTCATAATCATCCTGGACAACAAGCAGAGCCGTTGGTGGACCAGAAACCACAAGGAGTCATGAGGACTCTCTGAAAGACGGATGGCAGGTGGGAAGCGGTCGGAGAAGTGGCAGGTGTGCATGGCCGTAGAAGACCACGGGAGCCGAAAACAGCACTGAGAGAACTCCATGCCCAAAGCGGGTGGACCCTGGAGCGCCTGCGCTCAGGAGCACCCAACAGGGCATTGATGATTCAGGGTGCCAAGCAAGTCAGCTACTAGACACCCCTTTCTTGTCTCCTGGAGCCAAGAGACTCCAGCAGGATTATCCACCTCCAAGTGGGAGTGATGAATCTGAGACCATTAGGTGAAGAGAAAGGGTAAGTGTTCCCGGTGGCCGCTCATACCTAGGAGGAAAGGAAAGTGCCAACTTACAGAAGACAAGCTGCCAAAATACCCCCTACCAGACAGTCACTGACAATAAATTTTGATATACACTATGAACCATTCTTCATAGCACTGTTTCTACCATAACATGCATTATGTTTCGGGCAGACAGAATAATGGTCCCTCTCCCCAAAGAGGTCTGCATTCCAACCCCCAGAACCTGTGAAAATGTCACATTGGATCACATAGGAGAACTAAGATTGCAGATGGAATTAAGGTTGCTAATCTGATGACCTTCAAGGTCATTATCTTGAAAGGACCAAAATTCTGACACCTGAAGCTGCTTTTTGAGATATTAATTTTAAGCTTGTTTACTAAGAAACAAGGACTCAGAATCTTTGCTCTTCCCCGCTTTCCTGCCCAAGAGATTCAGACAGAGAAACCCACTTCAGGAAGGGGATTTAGGGTGTCTCCCTTAGCCCAGTCTGAGTTCATATGGTCAACAAAAGGGCTTCAGGCAGGTGCCTGTTAGCTAGATACCCAGTGTGTCCAGTTGTTTCTGAGTCATGCAGAAAGGATTTTCTTGCCATGTGTGTTCCCTCTTAACTACTTGTAAATTGCCCATTCTCACTTCTGAAATCTAATACCCTGTTCCCCTCCCTTTTGCCCTTTGTCCAAATGTCTTATATGCCCAATGTTGTTTCACTGTCCTGGGAATTTTCATGAATTTATGTGTCTATGTAGATTCCCTATGTACATTGAGTAAACTTTCATTTTCTTCTGTTATTCTGTCTCTGCTAATTTGGCTACTAGCGGAGCCAGGAGAACTTAGAAAGTGGAAGGAAAAGAATATATTTTTTGAAACCCCACAGTCTTATACCCCTTTTGCTAAAGAGTACACAATCAGAGAGGGCAACCAGTCTAAAAGGGAATCTCAGATAAGATGAGCTTCCAACTAATAATTACCAAACATTTTAAGAAAGTCAACATCTTGAAAGAGAGAGCAAATTCATCTAAAACTTTCAATACTTGAAATGGCTTCTAAAACAAGAACAGGACTTTAGAATAATTATAACATTCTTGGATGCAAAAGGATAGCACATTTGTTTTTTAAAAATCAACTAAAAAGCTAAACTCCTTTCAAAATAATGATCAAAATTAACACAGTAATGGGTACCATGTGACCTGAAGGACTGAGCAAATAATGTTTTTCTAGCACATTGTACAAGACAAAATATTAAAAGTATTTCTAAAAGAAAACCTAAAATGTACAGAGGACTGACCTAAAACTTTCAATATCACCTAATAAAAGTTCTGGGGTAGAAATTAGAAAGAATGTGATAGGAAGTTATATTCAAATAAATAAAAAAAGAAAATGTCCCAGAATTGAAGAAAACTATGCATATTCAGTTTGAAAGGGTCCACCAAATGCCAAAGATCTCTTTGACACTAAAGGTTAGTTTCAAAACTTACATGTAGATCTGCTGTAATGCAATTTCAGATGTCATGGTAAGGAAGATATCTTGAAAACTTCCAATGAGGGGGAAAAAATGGATGAACTACAAAAGTATGAGAATCATATTGACATTAAGTCTCTCACTGAAAAACAGGATGCAAGAAGAAAAGGAAGAGACTTTTTCAAAATTCAGAGGAAAAACATCTTTGAATCTAGAATTATACAAACAGCCCAACCATGGTTCAAGTGTTCTTCATTTGGAAGAGGAGTTCATAAAGTTTATCACCTACAGACCTACTCTGAGATAAATAATAAAAGAGGATAGGTCAGCATTGAGAAAAATGAATCTAAGAGGAAGAAGCGAGAGACAAAAAAACAATGGTAAGCAAAGACAGTAAATGTGTTCAAACTAAAAAATAGGATAAAATGTCCCATCACCCATACACTCCCCCCCCCAAAAAAAAAAGGAGGAAAAAAGAAACATTCAAAGGATAAGAGCCCGGGGACCGGGCAGATGATGACAAGGGCAGCACCAGCCCACGGTGGGGGGCCTTCAGGGCTGTGGCCCCCAAAAGCACTGGATTTGCAGAATTTAAGAAAAAAATGAAGACCTCTCAAAGAAACCTGAAAACAACCAAAGTGGTAATATATCAAGAAATAAATTGGCCTTGGCAGCATTATATGAAGATGAAGTGAAATGAAAATCTTCCAGATCTGATAGACCTAAAGTTACAGTGTTTAAAACTGCACGAACACCAGCCACCTCAAAGGTTTTCCGCCCCCTGGGGATGTGTTCACTTGGCTGGGGGCTGACCACCACTTCGCTCCATTGCAGTATGGTATTCAAGGGAGCATGAATACACTGGGCTACATCTAATTTGACTTTCTACTGGGAAAGTTGTGAATGAACTTTTCAAAGGGGCAAAGGAATGTGGGACTGTCCGTGTGAACAAAGCCTCAGGAGGTTCAGGTGATGGCTAAGCTAAGTCATTTACAGGTAACGCTACAAAATGGAGTTTGATGATGGGGTCATCAAACCACCTTTTATAAGTGGTTTGAATACATCTACGGAGTAATCGGCTGCAAGATGTCCAGATTTTGCTTAAACTGTAGAGCCACAGTTTCAATGTATTTTTTCCTTTTTCTTGAGTTTATTGGGGTGACACTGGTTTACAAAATTAAACAGGTTTTAGGTGCACAATTCCACAACACATCATCTGAACACAGTATTGTGTGTTCACCACCCCAAATAACAGTTTCAATTTAGGTGACAGGTAATTGAGACCTTTTAATATCCCCAAGAATGCTTTAATTTCTGGAGTCTGTTAAGAGAAGGGTGACTATCATTGCATGCATGCTTCTGAAATTCAGCAAGAAAGAATAACAATAGAAATTCTTTAAAGTGGCATTACTGCTGGCAGAAGATTTCAAGAGAGATCTCCTCTGGAGTTTTGTGACTGCTTCCTTGAAGCCAGGTAAACATGCCCTGGAGGGGTAGGGAATGACTGTTTAGAGACTGGTTAGGAGGCTGCTGAATTGCTCAGTCAAGGATTGCTCCCTAGCACTGACTGGTGTGGCCCAGTTGATTGGGCATCATCCTGCAAAGCAAAAAGTCACTGGTTTGATTCCCGGTCTGGGCACATGCCTGAGTTGTGCATTTGGTTCTGGTAAAACAATGGATTGATGTTTTTCCCTCTCTAACTCCCTCCCTGCCCCTCGCTCTAAAAATAAATAAATAAAAATTTTTAAAAAAAGAGAATTGCCACCTAAAGGACAAAATATTGCCTATGTAGGGATAGAGAGCAGGCTTGATGTGAGAGATAATGGGGAGGAGGAACCAACAGCACTTTTCTCTCGCCTCCACCCCACCTTTTTGGGGTAACTGTACCCTGCTTCGAGGATATCACCTTTTTTCACCCTTAGCCCTGGTGTTTTAGGCTCTGGGCTGCAAGGGTAGGGCCCATAAATCTAAGTCATTAGCTCATTCTGTTCCCTCGGGCAACCTTCCTAGAGAAGCATATGACCTTAATCAGCACAGTCTTTCTGGGCCTTCTGTATGTGAACTCCCTCCTACTAGACCAAGTCGTGTGGTGATGGGAGCCTGGAGCAGCCCAGGCCGCCAAGGACAGAGCAGGGACGGAGCTGACTCAGAGGATGTAGACCCTATAGCTGGATCCTTGTAGCATCTTTGAAGCCCACAATCAGCCATATCTTAGCCAGCTGTGCTCCTGGACTTGCTATAAGCCAGTGATTTATTTTTTTTAAGATTTTTTTTTTTATTGTTGTTCTATTACTGTTGTCCCAATCCCCCCACAACATTGCTCTTCCTGGCCCCACTTCCCCGCCCCCGCCAGTGGTTTTTGTTTTGTTTTGTTTTGTTTTAATCTAAGCTTATTTGAATTGGGTTTTCTACTCAGACTAGCTCCCAGTAAAGTGTGCATAGTGTCCCTAATGATTAGCACTGGAACAGGGAGGATCCCTGAAGTCTACTGCTCTTAGTCTCCAGGCCAAGAATGAGGACAAAAGATGTCCTTAGTCACTGTCTCTCTTAGGGAGGGGCGGCTGTATCTTCCTAATTTGCTCAGACCAGTGGCACCCAGACTTCAGGATTTCACAGATTTGGAAATTCCATCAGCAAAATTACAAAGAAAAATCTTAGGGTCCAAATAAGAATTTCCAAGTTTTAATCTTGTTATTTAAAAATACTTTAAAACAGCCCTGGCTGATGTGACTCAGTGGATTGAGTGCCAGCCTGTGAACCAAAGCGTCGCCGGTTCTATTCCCAGTCAGGGCACATGCCTGGGCTGCAGGCCAGGTCCCTAGTAGGGGTGCGTGAGAGGCAACTACACATTACTGTCTCTCTCTCTTTCTCTCTCTCTTCCCCTCTCTCTAAAAATAAATAAATAAAATCTGTTTTTTAATTTCTAAAAAATACTTTAAAACAAACAAAAAACACTACCTTCTACCATTGTCTTAATACCATAAAAGAAATAACACTTTCACAGTACTCACAGAGAAAGGATAACTTTAGAATAAAGGACAGCCCTTTAAAATGAATACCTCTGGCTTTGTTGGAAGATACTATGTCATACTCACTTTCCTCTCTTTGTCTCAGATATGTGAAAACTTTTACCAGCAATAGCAATCTCCTAAGTGACCTAGTGCAGAAGAAAGCTGTGCCCCTCCATGGTGTCCTCAGCTCCCTGAACTCATTCGCAGTCCCGGGACAGGAAGAGTCTGGACAACGCCGGCTCGGCTTGTAGGCAGCCCCAGCAGGGAGAAGGAGGATCCGTCCTGAGCCTGCTGGGAGGACTGAAGGCCCCAGGGAAAGGCGCCTCTCAGGCGAGGATGATCTGGCAAGGGGAGCCACAGGGAGAGAGCGATGCTCAGGTGGGCTCGAGGCAAGTCTCCCATTCGCCACCCTGGCCGGGCCCAGCCATTCCTCTCCGCAGTTCGCTGCCTGAGCAGCAACCCCGGGAGCCCTGAGCACAGTCCGACTGCTATGCGGGGCCCAGCTGAAGGTGCTTGGAGAGACTCAGAACGATGATGGGCAGATCTCCTCTCCAGAGAAGCTGCAGCTTTCTTTGGGATTCAGTGTCCCCTGAGGCTCTGGCAGGAGCGTGGCCGAGGGCTGCTCTGGTGGGCTCCGGTGCTTTGAGGAACAATCTATCATTCAGCTCAGCTCAAGCAGGGGGAAGGTGTTAGCCAAAGGATCCTGGGTTGGGATTCTCTCCCCTCCACATCCCCTGCCTGGGCAGGTGCCTACCAGCTCACCCCGTCCAGCTGGGTTAGCAGGGGGGAGTCTCCAATGAGTCACTCTGTTAGCAGAAATACACACTGCAGTTGTGCAGTCGGTGTTAGACAGTGCTCTGGAATTCCAGTCTGAGGGGCCTGAGCATCCCCAGCCGTCCCCTCCACACACAGCTCCATTAAAGGGAGACTGGATGGAACCAGCTGGTTGAGAGGCAGAGCTGGGGTGGGGCAGGAGGAGAGCAGGACCCAGGGGAGGAGAGTGAACAAAGCAAGGAGGGAAGGGTGGGGGGATCCCCGTGGCCAATTACAGCAGGCACAATGAACCCAATAGGGAAAGAAAGGGGCTCCTTGCCCCCTGCTCTGGACTCAGCACGTACACAAAGTGTGTGCACAGATGCACACAAGAGCACACATCCTTCCAACAGTAGTTCTGCGTTTCTGTGCTTTCCACCTTAAGGACTGAGTTGGGTAAAGTAAAGATACACAGGATGCATCAGGGAGCCAAATATTTCAAGGACCAGGGTCACAGCACAACCAGGCTTCCTGAAGGGCTACCTTATCATGAGCCAGTGATAGGTTCCAGGGAGTTCCAGGGCCCTTAGCAAATTAAAATCCTCGGGTCTTCGTTCTTCTGCCTCCTCTCCATCCTTGTCAGCTTTCAGATACTGCCTTATGTCTCACCCAAGTTCCTGAGAAATCCAAGATCTTACCAGCTCTGAACATCCATCTGTCTTTGTGGGGCCCCAAGCCATGATCTCTGAGCAGTCTACAAATCACCTGACCTTGAACTAGGTGCCCATGAGCTAGGGCAGAGAATGGCAGCGGAGGCGCTTCTGGACACCTTAGATGCAGCTGCTCTGAGTGCCTCGGT
This sequence comes from Pteronotus mesoamericanus, assembly GCF_021234165.1. Lineage (NCBI taxonomy): Eukaryota > Metazoa > Chordata > Mammalia > Chiroptera > Mormoopidae > Pteronotus > Pteronotus mesoamericanus. The sequence goes on from NW_026555277.1 coordinate 7,998,425, forward strand.
TGCTTTTAGGTGTGGCGAGGCAGACAGCCGGACTGACACATCGGGTCCAGCGGATATGAGGACTAGTTCCGCCTCCGGAGTGGCTCTCAGGAGCTTCGATCACCTTTTTGTCATCCCCAAATGTTGTAGCTTCCCACCAGATACACATCCAAATCCAGCTCTTGAACCGCAGATCTCCAAGGTCAAGTGAGGCTAAGTGACCTGAGATCTCCCAACCCCATTCTCCCAGGGCTCAGATCTCCCCCAGAACCCCGGCCGTATCACAAGAGCCCTAAAATGCAATGCCAAGTCATACGCACTGGGTTGTTTATTGTCACGCTACCCATGGGACAGGGTTAAGGTGGGGAGGGAACCCGCAGGCAGAGAAGTGGAAGGAGGAGGGAAATGGAGAACATCTATTTTCCATTCTGCCCTTCCCCCGACCGGGGGATGGTGGGGGTTTCACCGCCAGCAGGACCCCCTTAGACACAAACACAGTGCTGCGTGAGAAGGTTGGGCACTGTCTCATACTTGAAGGAGTAGCCCCCATCTGAGGTGGTGCGGACATGGAGGGACCTCATGGTCCCCGGGAGAGCCGCACAGCAGGGTTGGGCCCCTGGCACCAGGAAAAGGGGCTGAACGGGGGTGGGGGTAGGTCCAGGGACCGGTGGCGACAGGTCTGGTTGGGTGGGCAGCCCACAGCCACCGTGACAATAGTGGAAGACGAAACTGGGTGGGTGTACGATCCACCGGTCCCAGCCCAGCTCCTGGAAGGAGATGTTGAGGGCAGCCCGGTGGCAGTGCGCATGGGCAGCGGGCTCCTCTGGAGGCCTCTGCAGCAGGCGCAGTGCAGCGGGGGACCAAGGCCAGGGCAGCGGAGGCGTCGAACGTCGGGCTCGTTCCCCTCCGGTCGGGGGCTTGGCCCGCGTGTGGGCCACCAAGAAGGGCGTGGTCTCAGGCCGGGCTGAGCAGGAGCAGAGAGGGCAGCGCAGCAGGAGCACCAGGATGGGATGGGTCAGCAGGGGCAGTGCCGAGGGGCCCAGGTGCAGCACAGCCCAGCGGGGGGGCGCCTCGCCCAAGGACATGGGCACAGCCATGGGACCCCGTGATGACACGGCCAGCAGGCCTAGCAGGGGTCCAGAACTATTCGAGGCTGCTGTGCCCTGCCTCTCCAGTCCCGTGTGGAACCACAACTGGGCCGAAGTCACCTGGCGGCTACGTGTGTGCTGGGACGGCCGGAACATGTAGGAGAAGAGACCCCCCTCGGCCTCCGGGACACGCTCCCTCGCAGCAGCGGGCTGGCCCTCACAGCTGGAGCCTGCAGGAGATAAAGGGACATGCAGAGACCTCATGGGCAGCCCCGAACTGGCAGAACCTGGGGCCCCTCCTGCTCAACAGGAGGGAAGCAGCTGCCATTCAGGGGCCTGCCAAGCCCCGCACTGAATGCTCTGCCAGACACAGGGTCTCTCCCCAGTCTTGAGAGAACAGACAGAGGCTCCTGATTTGTTATTTCATCATTAAAGGAGTTTAAAAACACAAGACATTGCCAGCGTCTCTCTCTGGTGATTTCACCAGTTAATATTCCCATCAGCACTGTGCACGAGGCCCTGCCACTTTACCTACACCACCACTTGGAATTGGTAGTTAGATTTAAGTTTTTGTTCATCTGATGGTGTGAAAGGGCAACGTGAATGTTGTGTACATAAGCTATGTTATTCTTTACATCTTTTTACATGTCAGAAATATTGCAAGATACATTCTTTTAAAAAAGCCCACCTTATAAAGGCAGGTTAATACCAAAAAAGGGGAGGCGGAAGAGCAGGAAGAGGAAGAGAAAGGATATAGCTGAGAATAAAAGTGCTTTCTAAGAAAGTGCAGCTGCCATCCTTACCCTGACAGGTACACAGGCTCCACTGAACGAGCATGAACCAGCACCAGCTGAGGAAATGGGTTCTCTCATTATAAACCTCACAACAATTGGCCCATTTTGCAGATAAAGAAACTGAGGGTTAAAAAGGTAAAGTGGCTTTTAACTACCGAGTGGCCAGGCTGGGAATCGCCCTGATCCCAAAGCCACACTTTTTCTGACTGTGCTGCACAGGGTCCTGTCTGGAAGAGAGGTGGGCCAGAGGATGAGAAAGTCTGCCCAGAGGAGGCCCTTACTCATCGAGTCGGCGGAACATGGGGAGGTCAGAAGGGAACTCAAGAGAAAGTGAAGTAGGTATCCCGGAAAAGTTTCCCAGCTACTCTTTCTCCTGCATCCCTCATGTCTTCTCAAGTCTCAGATACTTGGGGCTACAGAAACAAGGTTCGGAGCATGGAGCAAAGGTGGAGATAGGAGAAAGGGTGGCAGAAAGGGGTCCATACCCAAGTATCTCCGTCTCTAGAAACCCTTGGCCTCCCAGGCGACAATCCCCATAACGCCTCCTAAGGAGCCGTGCGATCTGAATACGCCATCTCCCTGAGTCCTGAGAGGGAGGCATTACTGCCCATTTTATCGGTGAGGAGACAGAGACTCAGGGAGGTTTAGTTATTGGCCCATTGTTGCAAAGCCAGTTGAGTGGCAGGTCTGGGATTCAAACGCAGATCTGCCTGCCTTCCGATCCCACGCTGCGTACCATGCTGCTCCTCAAAGCCGCCATTCCCCATCCTCATTACCTGTAGCTGGGAAAAGGATGGCCTGGGAGACCTCCTCCTCCTCAGGCTCGGGGCCCCTGTGCATGATGCCCCCCACAGCATGTCTTCGGGGCAGCCGCCTGACTCCAGGATCCCCACCTTCACCGGTCACTGCCGGAGGTCCCAAGGCATCCAGGAACAGGGCCCTCATCTTGGCCAGGACAAGTTCCCGGTCCAGCTCTGTCCCCTGGCAGCCGTGCCCCCATTGTGGGGCCACCAGCAAGAGGAGCAGCAGTGGCAGCTGGGGCAACATAGCTCACTTGTCCCTGCCAGTGGTAAGCCCACACCCTGCCCTGTGCCCTTTGTCAGGGTCTGCCCCGGCCTCCCCACTGCCCCCTCCCCAGCCCACCCCCCACCCCGCCTCTTCTGCCCCTCTCACCCTAGTCTTCCCCAGGCCTTCCCACGCCCTGCAGTCTCCGTCGCCCCTGCCCGTGGCATTGAGACCTCCTCTCTGACGCAGATGTCTGTGGCCCTGAGCCTTATCTCCCACTCCCGCCAGGAATGCGGGGGAGGGTGCTGGTGAGGGTTTTCACCCTAAGTGACCTGACCCTTGCATACAACCCCTTCCCCCTGCACACGGGTGCACACACATACACACACACACACATACACACACACAATGTGAGTCACATCCCAGACCCAGCACCTGTGGGACAGGAGGCTGGCACGGGGTGTCTGCGGGTTCCTAAAAAGTGTTATTGGTCAGGGAGACAATGCACGAGCCCCTCAGACCTTCTGGAGCCCCTTTCAAACAAAGGGCTGCTGGGCCAGTCATGGGAGGACAGGCTGAATGAGGCTGGAACTAGAGCTGGGGCTAGTGTGGGGGGCAGGTGGTCCCGCCTGCTCTAAACTTAGCCTCAAGGAGCCAGTCTGGGCTCTTATCCTCCAGCTGTGTCATCAGAGAATATTTTTGGGATTGGCAGCTGCAGGCGCCTCTGCCACTCAGGCCCAAGCCTGGCGGGTGGTTGGGGACCTGGCGGCTGGAGGTGGGAGGGAGGAGGGGGAGAGGCCCGGGCTGTGGGAGGGGGCTGGGAAGAGAGGGTTTCTGGAGCAGGAAGCCAGGCCACTGGCTGGGGAGGCTGCAGGGCCCCTTGCTGTGAAGGCAAACAGGAAGGACTGCCCCCTGAGCTCTGGACTCCCGGCCCCTCAGGACCGCCGCCACCTCAGAGCTGCAGGTCCGGGCCGCGGGTAAGGAGGCAAGGGTGAGCGGGAGGCTCGGGGAGAGCTCCACGATCCCCACGCCGGACCCTCAGACGCACCCCGCCCCCCAGGCTCCCGCCGCAGCTCTGGACCTCCGCGCGTCTACCGCCCCCCCTTCCCTCGAGCACTGCAGGTCGTCTGCGGCCGCCGCGATGAAGGCTGGCTCGGGCGATCAGGGGAGCCCCCCGTGCTTTCTGCGCTTCCCGCGGCCCGTGCGGGTGGTAAGTGGCGCCGAGGCCGAGCTCAAGTGCGTGGTCCTGGGGGAGCCGCCACCCATTGTCGTATGGGAGAAGGGCGGGCAGCAGCTGGAGGCCTCGGAGCGCTTTAGCTTCCCCACCGACGGTGCTGAGCACAGCCTGCTGCTGACTGGCGCGCTGCCCACCGACGCGGGGGTCTACGTGTGTCGCGCCCGCAACGCGGCCGGGGAGGCCTACGCGGCGGCCGCGATCACTGTGCTGGAGCCGCCGGCCCCCGAGCCTGAGCCCCAGCCCTCTGAGTCCTCGCTGCTGCCGCCCGGGACCGGGGAGGGCGCCCCGATGTTCCTGACGGGACCCCGGTCGCAGTGGGTGCTTCGGGGGACGGAGGTGGTGCTGACGTGCCAGGTGGGGGGCCTCCCCGCGCCGACGCTGTACTGGGAGAAGGACGGGATGGCCCTGGACGAAGTGTGGGACAGCAGTCACTTCGTGCTGGAGCCGGGCCACGCGGAGGGCACCCGGGGCGCGAGCCTGACGCTGCGCATCCTGGCGGCACGGCTGCCGGATTCGGGCGTCTACGTATGCCACGCGCGCAACGCGCACGGCCACGCGCAGGTCGGCGCGCTGCTCCAGGTGCACCAGCCCCCCGAGAGCCCGCCGGAGGACCCCGACGAGGCCTCCAAGCCGGGGGTGGAGCCGCTCAAGTGCGCACCCAAGACCTTCTGGGTGAACGAGGGCAAGCACGCCAAGTTCCGCTGCTATGTGATGGGCAAGCCCGAGCCTGAGATCGAATGGCACTGGGAGGGCCGCCCGCTGCTCCCCGACCGCCGCCGCCTCATGTACCGCGACCGCGACGGAGGCTTCGTGCTCAAAGTGCTCTACTGCCAGGCCAAGGACCGCGGGCTCTACGTGTGCGCCGCGCGCAACTCGGCAGGCCAGACGCTCAGCGCCGTGCAGCTGCACGTCAAAGGTATGGCGGCGCCCCCTCCCAGATCCTCCGAATTCCGGCCACCCCTCCGTGCCCTGCGCTGCCCTGAAGACGGCGCGGGTAGGGGAAGCCGGGTAGGGGAAGCCGGGTAGTGAAATCCTGTTTGCTGCCCGCCTTCGACCCCCTAGGGATTCGGATTTAGTAGGTCTCCATGCAGACTCTTCAGGTGATTCTGAAGCAGATGGCGGAAAAACCTCCCTTTGATTTACAAACTGAGAGGGGTCTAGAACTCTTGTAGTCCACTGGTTTTTCAACCTCTATTATTTTTTACTCCTTCCCCACCCCCACCATGGAAATTCCATTTAGGGCCCCAACATATTAGAAAGAAAAGGATCATTTTATAGCTATAACTTCTTAAAAATTTTTTTTAAAGTATTGATTTGAGAGAGAGAGAAACATCCATTTGTTGTTCCACTTATGCATTCATTAGTGGATTCTTGTATGTGCCCCAACGGGGGATGGAACCTGCGACCTTGGTGCACTCAAACCATGTTCCAACCAACTGAGCTACCCTGCCAGGGCTATGGCTGTAAATTTTTAAGTCCAGATTGCTAACATGTGCTTATAAAGCCAATCAGTGAGAACAAGTGGGCTGTTTTGTTGAATACACACATTTTCAGTGGAGGTTGCATTCATTTCGGGGCCTGGCTGCAAGCCTCACCTTGGGGAATTCTTCGTTCACCCCAAGAGTAAACTTGGGAGAAAAACCGCCCTGCGATGTTTGAGCATTCTTTCATTAGACTGCTCTCCCCAGGTTTGCAAGAAGAGGAGGGTGAATGAGAAGAAATTTATATTTCAAAGTTAAGTCACCACCAATGTCTAGTAAATACTCATAAAACAGAAAATGAGGGGAGCACCCCAAACTCACACTGGATGTTAAAGTTCTCCATAATAGGACTTTGTCACAATTTGCGGGATTATACCTTTGCTAGTTGTTGCCCACCTTTTTCCTTCAGAAGAAAAAAAGGTGGCAAATCTCCTGAGCCTAGCCTGGCACATGTTCAAGCATGTGGCACCTGTGCTGCTGTGGTGACCTCATGGGCATGCCGCGGCACAGTGACCAGCGGACTAAACTCCGTCAATACAAAACGCAGAGCGTGCCAGAGCTGCGTGACATAAGCACTTGCCCTGCAGCCAGGAGCCCCCAGCGGCTTGTTTCCAGCCTCACGCTTTCTTTTTGCAAAATGCAGTTTCTAAAATGCTTAAAGTACTTTCAAAAGAAAATTCAGCCCTGGCTGGTGTGGCTCATTGGATTGAGCGCCGGCCTGTGAACCCAAAGGTCACAGGTTTGATTCCCAGTCAGGGCACATGCCTGGGTTGCAGGCCGGTTCTCCAGTTGGGGGCACATGAGGGGCAGCCAGGCAATGCATCTCTCGCACATTGATGTTTCTCTCCCTCCCTCCCCCCCCTAAGAAGTAAATACATAAAATTTTTTCTAAAAAGAAAAAAGAGAATTCGACTCAGGCCCTTGCAGAATTTGTGTAGTGCTTCTGAGGGGCCCCAAACAGCAGTTTGAAAATCACTGATGTAGTCCAAGCCCTTCCATCCCTTTCCCCTACTTTTCAGGTAAGAAAGCTGAAGCCCAGGATCACTAAAATGGCCTTGCTCAAGGTGATGTGGCTAGTGTCAGGGACGGATGAAAAGTTACACCATCTTAACTTCCCTTCTGGAGGTTTTCCCGTGATTCCACAATGCCTTCTGGCTCCGGGAGAAAAGCAGACGGCATGAGCTAATCTGGGGGTTCGGCTATTGATGCCAGGAGGAGTCCCCCTCCTGGTCTGGCCCTTTCCAGAGCTTTCTCTGGTCTCTCTCCTCTCCACAGAGCCCCGCCTCCGCTTCTCGAGGCCCCTGCAAGACGTGGAGGGCCGGGAGCACGGGATTGCCGTCCTGGAGTGCAAAGTTCCCAACTCCCGCATTCCCACGGCCTGGTTCCGTGAGGACCAACGGCTGCTGCCCTGTCGCAAATATGAACAGATCGAGGAAGGCACCCTCAGGCGCCTCATCATTCACAGGCTGAAGGCGGATGACGATGGTGTCTACCTGTGCGAGATGCGGGGCCGGGTGCGCACTGTGGCCAATGTGACAGTCAAAGGTCGGCTGGCCAGCGGGAGGAGGCCGAGGCTGAGACAGACAGGTGCCCTGACCCTGGGCTAATGGCTTCTGTCCGCATCTCAGGGCCTATCCTAAAGCGGCTGCCCCGGAAGCTTGACGTTCTAGAGGGCGAGAACGCGGTGCTGCTGGTGGAGACGCGAGAGGCTGGGGTCGAGGGGCGCTGGAGCCGTGATGGGGAGGACTTACCGACCACCTGCCAGAGCAGCTCCGGCCACATGCATGCCCTGGTCCTTCCGGGAGTCACTCGAGAAGATGCTGGCGAAGTCACCTTTAGCCTGGGCAACTCCCGTACCACCACTCTTCTCAGAGTCAAATGTGAGGGCGTGAAAGCCCTTGGTCTGACTCCTCAAGAGCTGGACAAGAGGGTGACTAGATGCCAGTGTCCAGGCTGGCAAAGTGGACCTAAGATGGGAGGGTGGAGGGAGGCTGGAGCGGGGCTCCAACACAAACCCTGCCTTTGTCTCAGGCATCAAGCACAATCCCCCAGGACCCCCGGTGTTGGCAGAGATGTTCAAGAGCCGCAAGAACATGGTCTTGCTGACCTGGAAGCCTCCCGAGCCAGTTCCCGAGACCCCCTTCATCTACCGGCTGGAGCGACAGAAGGTGGGCTCAGAAGACTGGGTGCAGTGCTTCAGCATTGAGAAAGCTGGGGCCGTGGAGGTGTCCGGAGACTGCGTGCCCTCCGACGGTGACTACTGCTTCCGCATCTGCACAGTCAGCGAACACGGCCGCAGCCCCCACGTTGTGTTCCATGGGTCGGCTCACCTCGGTGAGTGGGTCCTGCCAGACCCGGCCTGTCAGCAACGCCACTCCAAGTCACACCCTCTCCTTCCTTCTGCAGCTCTCAGTCCCTGTCTTCTTAAATGTCTTCCACCTGCAAAGCTCTGCTCTCTGTCACCTCTCTCGTCCTGATGGCTGCACTCTTTCCCCGTCTCAGTGCCCACAGCTCGCCTGGTGGCAGGTCTGAAGGACGTGCAGGTATACGACGGGGAAGATGCCGTCTTCTCCCTTATTCTCTCCACCGTCATCCAGGGCACCTGGTTCCTTAATGGAGTGGAACTCAAGAGTACTGAGCCGGAGGGCCAGGTGGAGCCAGGGGCTCTGCAGTACCGTGTAGAGCACAATGGCCTGCAGCACCGACTCATTCTGCGAGCCGTCAGGCACCAGGACAGCGGGGCCCTCGTCGGCTTCAGCTGCGTGGGCGTGCAGGACTCGGCTGCCCTCACCATCCAAGGTTGGTGCTGCTGGGCGCCAGGGTGGGCACACAGGGCCGAGACACAGTCCTGTTGGCAAGATGAAGCAGATGCTATTCCCACTTCTCCCATCTGAGCCAGGAGAGTACGAAGCACCCGTGGTGGGCTCTGATGGAAGACCCTGTCCAGCAGGCAGGCTTGTAACCACACGCACATACAAGGGGACTTCTTGCTAATTCATCAGCCTCGTATCCAAATTCTCCGGAGTGCTTTGGGGTTTACAGAATTCTGTCGCATATTTCATCTCAGGAGACACAGGCCCTGGCTCCTAGGCCCTTGGCTTCCTGCCTGTCACGTGACCACTAACACTGTCATAGTGACTTCCTATGTGCCAGGCACAGTAGTAGTCATTTTACATGTATTAACACAATGCTCTCAATAGCCTTAGGAGGTAGGTTCTTTTGTCATCCCATCTTGCAGATAAGGACACTGAGGCACAGAGAGGTCAAGTGACTGGGCCAAAGAAAGGGACAGAGCTAATGAGTGGTGGCGCTGGATTACGAACCCAGGCAGCCTGGCTCCAGAACCACACCCTGCCGTCTGCGGAGACAGGGAAGGAGAGGGATTGAGGTGCCTTAGGAACATAGTGGGGGTTGGGTCTGAAAGTTCAGGGAACGCGCTGGCCTTTGCCAGCTGGCCAGTGCTGGAGATTGTAAAGCCAATAGGGATTCCTCAGCACCACACCCCGGGCCTTCAGGTGGTCAGCGGCCAGCGGCCCAGGAAGAGGGCAGAGTAAGGAATAGCTGGCAGCCGGAGCAGCATTTCCAGAGCACAGCCCGGGATCACCAACCTCAGAGTCACCTGGAGGGCTGGGTCATCATGCACGTGCCCTGGCCCTTGTGTGACTGAGGACGGGGTGTCTAAGAATCTGCACTTTAGCAGGCTCCCTAGGAATCCTTATGCACACTCAAACCGCTGCTCTTAATGATTGGTGTATAAGCCCAAACCTATTTTTTTGAAACTCCAACAAACGTATGAACAGCAGTTGTCTGGCTCGTTGGTCCCACACCCCTACAGTGGGCACAGGCCCCGGGGAGAGTCCAGCGAGGGCCCGCGTGTGACCACGTTTTCCTTACACAGAGAGCCCGGTGCACATCCTGAGCCCCCAGGACAAGGTGTCTTTGACTTTCACGACCTTGGAACGGGTGGTGCTGACGTGTGAGCTCTCCCGGGTGGACTTCCCGGCGAGCTGGTACAAGGATGGGCAGAAGGTGGAGGAGAGCGAGTCGCTGGTGGTGAAGGTGGATGGACATAAACACCGTCTGATCCTGCCCGCCGCCGAAGTCCGGGACAGCGGCGAGTTTGAGTGCAGAACAGAAGGGGCCTCGGCCTTCTTCAGCGTCACCGTCCGAGGTCGGGAACCATGGGGGCCTGGGTTCCTCCAGCTCAGGCTGGCTCTGGGGGCCATGTGAATCCTGCCTCCTGGTCTGCCTGCCAAGGGGGTGGGGTCCCTTCCAGCAAGTCCTGGTGGGCCACGGGATGTGTTTCAGGTCACTCTGCACTTGCTTCTTAATCCTCCCATGAGCCATGAGCCAACACCCTTCCACACACTTGGCCACGATGTACCCTCTGCTGGGGGTAGGGTGTGGGGAACTAAGTTCAACTAAGGGAAGAAGAGTGGGAACTAACACTTACTGGACATCTATTAGCCAACTCCTGTGCTAGATCCTTCAAGTATATACTTGCATTTAATCTTCACAACTGGACGACAGGCAGTATATTACCAGTTCACAGGTGAAGAAACAGGCTCAGAGAGGTTATGCGATTTGCCCATTATCACACAGCTAGCAGACACCCCAGCTGGGTTTACACTGCTCTCCCAGTGTCCCAGGCAGCAAAGTCAAAGGGAAATGTTAACGTCCAGTGGTTCTCAGAAGTTAGTCCCTGTTCTGGCTGCTTCAGAACAGCTCTGGAAGCTGGTTATAAGTGTGGCATACGCCCAGGCCCCCAACTGCCAGAGCCAGAATGCACAGCAGAGCCTGCAGAACCGCTCTGGAAGGGCCGCTTGGGAACCACTCCTCTCGCTCATCTTTTCAGGTTAAGTGGAAATCCTGTTTCAACTCCATCGCCAGGAGGTCTTCTAGCTCTTGCCCAAATGCACCCAATGACAGGGAACTCACTACCTGCAGGGAGCAGCTGTCCCAGTGTGGCACCGCTAGGTCATTCCTAGCTCCTGCCACACCTGGGACCAGTGCACTAGAGGCTTCTTTGTAAAAGCAGTGGCAAGCCTGGCCCTGAGGTAGTCTGTGATACTGACTTCCTCTCAGCCTAGACAAAGGTTCTCTGTCCCTCCCTCCCTCCATGTCCCCACCCAGTGACTCTGATCTCCTGTGGACTCATGAAGCATTCTCCTGTCTCATGATCTGTCATGCCTCTCATATCATTACCCCAGAGTCCCCAGCACAGCATGGCCTTGACCTTCCGGTGTTCCCCAGGATGGCCTCACATCTGCTGTGTTGGGGGTTATCTGTATGACCCTATCTCTGCTCCCCTCAGACCCCCCAGTGCACATCTTGGACCCCCGGGAGCACGTGTTTGTGCACGCCATAACCTCTGAGTGTGTCGTGCTGACCTGTGAGGTGGACCGGGAGGATGCACCTGTGCAGTGGTACAAGGACGGGCAAGAGGTGGAGGACAGCGACATCATGGTGCTGGAGAATGAAGGACCCCACCGCCGCCTGGTACTGCCCGCCGCCCGGCCCTCAGATGGGGGCGAGTTTCAGTGCGTCGCTGGAGACGAGCGCGCCTACTTCACCGTTACCATCACAGGTGGGGGTCCAGGCAGGCCCAAAGGACAGGGGAAGGTGTTCCCTGCCCCGACCTCCCTCCTCCTCCTGATCACACGCCTACCATGGTCTGTACCCTGATATTCAGTTACTGCAGGAAATGCATTGTCACAAGTACATTGGTCATGGCCACGTGAGTCACAGGGAAGTTCTGCTTCCTTGATTCCCCGGAAGATCCCTGCTAAGGGGGACTTGAGGGAAGGCGGCTGTACCACAGGGCAGGGTTTAGGGCAGGCAGGCACTAGAGGGATCGCAAGATCTGAGGACTTCGGGAAACCCAGCTCTATCTGGGCACCCCAGGCCCACCCTTCGTACCGTCCCTGTTCCAAACCAGAGTGCGGAATGTCCTATGGCTGAGGCTGTGGCCGTTCCCTTGATGTGCTTGGGGAGTGGTTTTGTCTCCAGCTGTGAGTGGCTGTGAGCGCTGTCTGAGGGAGGGGCCAGTTGTTCCATCTGCGCGTACTTTCCTGGAGTAGGGCACAGGCATGGGTCAGGCAGGGCGGCAGGGCCCATCCCGCAGCCCCTGATGCCCGGCCATGCCGTCCCTGTCCTCCAGGCGTCGCCTCATGGATTGTGTACCCCAGTGGCAAGGTGTACGTGGCAGCCGTGCGGCTGGAGCGTGTGGTGCTGACCTGTGAGCTGTGCCGGCCCTGGGCCGAGGTGCGCTGGACCAAGGACGGGGAAGAGGTGGTGGAGAGCCCAGCGCTGCTCCTGCAGAAGGAAGACACCATCCGCCGCCTGGTGCTGCCGGCCGTCCAGCTGGAGGACTCTGGCGAGTACCTGTGTGAAATCGATGATGAGTCAGCTTCCTTCACCGTCACTGTCACAGGTGTGGGCCTCCCCCAGCTGCCCGGGGTCACCAGAGAACAGTCCTGAGCCCTTGGAGGAGCTGACCACATAGCCCCTAACTAGCACACTGCGGGGGGTGGGAGGGTGGTTATGGATGTAGGTATCAGGGCTCCCTGCCTGGGCGAACAGGCTCCCCTGCCCAAGTCCAGGAATAGCTGTGGTCCACAGTCTCATTTAAGGAGCACCCTCGTGGGGCCAGGTGGGGCCAGGTGTGGGTAACCGGTGCGCAGTGCAGAACCATTCCCTGTTCTCAGAGAGCTGCTAGTCTAGCTGGGGCAGCACCTGTTAAGCAGCGGTCGCGACAGGTAGTCCCTAGGGCCCCACGCAGCCCACAGATGTGTTGTGTTCGGCCTGCAGAGTCTTACCACAGTCAGAGCAGTTCAAATAACAACCCGGAGTTACGTGTCCTCTTGAAAAAGCCGGAGACCTGGCAGCTCTGGTCCCACTTCCCCCCCATGGCGACGAACAGCTGGTGCTGAGTAGAAGCGGCCGCCGTAATGTGGGGCCCACGTTCCTGTCCTCCCCTACACCGCTTCTCCCCAGATTACTTCAGCCACTGACTTTACCTATCTGGCCCCTGTGGGCATTTGAGTTTACGACCCCTGTGTTAAATCAATAAACATGGAAACAAATGTACAGTGACACCTCATGACAAGTGCTGTGAAGGATAAGGGCAAGGGGGCTCAAGAGGTAAGAGCAAGAGAGTCAAAGGAGAAAGTCGCCACGCTTCCCTGGGCTGAGCCGAAGGTGCTCAACAGCTGGCAGGCAGACATGCCCGCCTCCCTCCAGGAGCTCGCAGGCTGGCAGGAAAGCCGGACACTAGAGGGTCTTAGAGTGTGGGTTGTCAAGTGTCACGACAGGGTGCGGTGGGAGCCCAAGGCTGGACGCTGTTAACCATGTTGGCAGGTAGGTTGGTGGGTAGGAAGTGCCTGCAAAACGGATACTTGGAGCAGGGTCCCAGTTAGCCAAGTGGGAATCGGCAGCGCTTGGGCTGGAGGTGTGGGGAGAATGGCCAAAGTGGGAAGAGCACAGGGCGGCTTTGGAAGTGATGATGTCTCAGTGCCAGGAGCTTTGCGGCTGCAGCCAGTTGCATGTGGAGGTGTTGGGGGTCGTAAGGCGTAGGCACCGCTGGGGCCACTGGAGCAACCATCCTGCTGCTGCCAGTCCTGTTGTCCCCTCTCTTGTCCCGCCCTAGGAATAGTGCCCCGTCCTAGGCTGAGCTACTTAGTGCCTCCCGCTCCCAGGACCCATAAATAGTACAGCTTGGCACAAACAGCCACAAAGCTAAGGAGGCCTTTCTGTGCATCTGTCCTGTAGTGAGTCCCTTCGAGCTGTCCTGCACCACGGCCTGGCCAGATAAATGGCCTCAGCCACACGTGCCTGCCCACATTTGGCCTGCACACAAGACACCATGTTCTTCACAGTGAAGTCCACACACCACCACCTCGGCTGTGGACCAGGGAGAATCGATTCTGATGCCAAGCCGAGGTCCCATGGCTGTGCAGCCACCCCAGCCCCATGGCTCCTCCCGGTCCTCACCCCACCGCCCCTTCCCCTCCCCCGCCCCACCACCCCTCAGGCAGTTGCACTCTGCAATCAACCAACCTTGCTGGTCCCAGAAAATCAGCCTGCATCCTCTAGACTCAGAACAAGCTCAGGTAGGAAGGTGGTTTGCAGAGGCAGAAGGCTGAGTGTGCTAGAGGGCACCTCTGCCCATGTTGGTGACCCTGCAAAAACTTGAGACCAGGAAGCTAGCAGTTCCCCAGCCCAGCCACAAGGGGGCCGGATGCTAAAGGAGCATCAAAACGTCCCCGGGACAAGATTCTGGGAGACCCCCAGGGTTCAAGGGAAGGAGGGCAAGCCCTGGCTCAGTGCTCTGTCACCGCCAATGTTGACAGGTTTCTCTCTATGGAGGAGTAACCACCTTTGAGCAGCTGGAAATGAACTCCCAGAATCGACATTTAGTATCCCTGGGGAACTCTCAGACAGGTGTTGGTAACTCGTACACAGATGCAAAAATCATTAGCGTTCCTGCGGGCCTTGGCTTAGAATCCCTACCACTGCTTGCAGAGTCTGAGCCTCCCTTTAACAGGGGGTAGTTCTTCTTCCTGCCCTAGAGTAGGCGTAGCCAGCTCTGACCTTAAGGAAGTTGCTTAACCACGGTGCATGTCTTATTTGGAGAACGGGGATAAAACAATGCCTACCCACTAGGACTGCTTGTGAGGGTTAAATGTGTAAAGTGCTTAGGGCTGTCCCTGGAACCTTAGAAAGTAGTATATAAGTATTTGCAGTTACAGATCCATGATCCCTTGTCCACAATTCCAAAATCGAAAAATCTCTCAAAATCAGAAGGCTTTTCGTAAGTTAGATATTCAGCATCGTTTTAGTAAAACCCGAGCTTAAACACCGTGAAGCTATTCACACTCCTTAATTACTCTGCTTAGAGTGAGCACATCTATATGTTACGCATGTTAACGTGATTGATTACATGGGGCGCCCCAGCGGAGGCGAGGGGGGCGGGGGCGTGACATGGTAAATGCACCTCTCTGAAGCACGCTGGGTTCTGTCACACCTCTGGCTCCAGGGGCTTCGGAGAACAGTTTGAAGGCCTATGATTCCTTGTTATTATCCTCATTACTCTTACTATTGTGTGTGACAGGGACTTCATGCTGCCAGATGGCTCCAGGGAGGCTGGCGGGGAGTTTGTAACAGCCTGTGGTTGCCCCCACTCTGCAGAGCCCCCGGTACGCATCCTATACCCCCGGGATGAGGTGACCTTGGTCGCCGTGAGCTTGGAGTGCGTGGTGCTGATGTGTGAGCTGTCGCGGGAGGATGCCCCGGTGCGCTGGTACAAGGATGGGCTCGAGGTGGAGGAGAGCGAGTCCCTGGTGCTGGAGAGTGACGGGCCCTGCCGCCGCTTGGTGCTGCCAGCTGCCCAGCCCGAGGACGGGGGCGAGTTCGTGTGCGACGCTGGAGATGACTCGGCCTTCTTCACTGTCACTGTCACAGGTGGGCGGTCTCTGGGGCACCCTGGAGAGCTAGAAAAGCAGGCGGTCGAGGGACAGACACCCAGACCTCCCACTTTCTGCACTGAGGGGCTCCCCTCCCGCCCACACGGCCTTCCCCTTCTCCAGCCTCCGGTCCCCTCCAGCCTCCTTATTCTCAGCCATCAGAGAGCCCCGGGTGGCCCAGATCAGGTCAGGACAGTGACCAGGGGGCCTGGTGAAGAGAGTCCAGCATTCATTTAGTCAGCCAGTATTTACTGAGCAACTACTATGTGCTCAGCACCGTTCTAGATGCCGATGGGTACGGTAATGAACCAGGAAGAGAAAACCTCCTGTCTTCATGGAGCATGCATTCTAATGAGGGTGGACAGGCTACAACGAAATAAAATAGATGGTTTTTCAGGTGGTATAAATGCATCAGAGGCAAAGTAGGGAAAGGGGATAGAAAGTGGGGGAGGGGTAGGAGGAGTGTACATTGGAGTCAGACAGATCTGGGCTACTTCTTTCTGTCCACGTGACCTTGGACGGGCCAGTTCCCTCCAAAGAGGCCTCAGGTCCTCATCTGTAAAGTGAAGCCAGCGGCAGTACCCATCTAGGGTGTCAGGAGCAGTGGAGGAAGGAGCTGCAGTGTGCTCACACAGCACCTGCGCACAGTAGGTACCTATAGATTGTAGCTGGTACCTTTCCCAGGAGCTGCACTGTCACGGGAGAGGGCTGAGAAGCTTGCAGGTGAGGCTGAGCCCGCATGCGCCTCTCTCGGTCCACCCACTAGCTCCGCCAGAGAGGATCGTGCGCCCAGCAGCCCGCTCCCTGGACCTGCAGTTTGGGGCTCCAGGGCGCGTGGAGCTGCGCTGCGAGGTGGCCCCTGCTGGGTCCCAGGTGCGCTGGTACAAGGACGGGCTGGAGGTGGAAGCATCAGACGCCCTGCAGCTGGGGGCTGAGGGGCCCGCTCGCACCCTGATCCTGCCCCACGCCCAGCCCGAGGATGCCGGGGAGTATGTGTGTGAGACCCGTGACGAAGCTGTCACCTTCAACGTCAGCCTGACTGGTGGGTGCTCCTTGCCAGCCCAGGGTGCTCCTTGTGGGGGCGGTGGAGGCACACCCAAGCTGACGCCCTCCTCTCCGTCTCTCCAGAGCCCCCAGTCCAGTTCCTTGCCCCAGAGGCAACCCCCGGCCCGCTCTGCGTGGCACCCGGAGAGCCAGTGGTGCTGAGCTGTGAACTGTCCCGGGCTGGTGCCCTTGTTTTATGGAGCCACAATGGGAGGCCGGTGCAGGAGGGTGAGGGCCTGGAGCTCCACGCCGAGGGCCCCCGCCGCATCCTCTGCATCCGGGCTGCAGAGCCGGCTCACGCAGGCCTCTACACCTGTCAGTCCGGGGAGGCCCCAGGAGCCCCCAGCCTCAGCTTCACTGTCCAGGTAGCTGGTGAGTACAGCCTGGGCAGGAAGCCTGAGAGTTGCTCCCCAAGCCCGAGTTCCCCACTCCTCTAGCATGCCTTATTCACACCTTGTCCTGCCCCTCTCAGAAGCTTCTCCCATCTTGCCTCCCACCCTCCCACTGTCTTCCACATAGCCCTTGAGCCACTTCCTCCCAGTGACCCGCAGCTCTGTCCCCACAGAGCCCCCTGTGAGGGTGGTGGCCCCCGAGGCGGCCCAGACGAGGGTCCGCAGCGCCCCAGGCACGGACCTAGAGCTGGTGGTACACCTCTCCGGGCCTGGGGGCGCTGTGCGCTGGTACAAGGACGGGGAGCGACTGGCAAGCCAGGGGCGGGTGCAGCTGGAGCAGGCCGGGGCAAGGCAGGTGCTGCGGGTGCAGGGGGCACGGAGCGGAGACGCCGGGGAGTACCTTTGCGACGCACCCCAGGACAGCCGTATCTTCCTCGTCAGTGTGGAAGGTAACAGTGCACCCCTCACACGCTTTGGGCCCTGGGCCTCCAGAGTCCGCATGCCCCAACCATTCTGGGACCCCTTCGTCCCCCAACCCCAACTTGCTGCCTCTAGCTACAACCAATTCATGCACAACTGTTGCTTGGATAGGGGTTCAGCGCCCCCTTGCCCAGATACCCTCGAATAGAAAGAAGCATAGCCCAGTGGTTAAAAGCCGAGGACCCAGCTTCTGGTCTGGATTCTGCTTCCCAGTAGCTGTGTGACCCTGGCAATTGCTTACCTCCTCCAAGTCCCAGCTCTGAAGTGGGGAGGATGGTGCTTGTTTTTTAGGGCTACTGTGACAGTTAAAGGAGATAAATAGGGTCCGTAGTAAATGATTTATTATTATCAGGGAGCCAGGTGGGGTCCCAGGCCAGGATTAAGAGGAGCTGGCCAAGAGCGGCAGGGAGTTGGCATCTAGTCCTTTGGGCCGCCCCTGTGGCTGACACACAGTAGGCCTCAGGAAAGGCCTGTTAAATAACTGACGGTGAGGCCTCTACCCTCTGGTGGGGGGTGAAGAGGAGGGAGGAGCAAAGACCCAGCCCACCTCACTGCCTGACCACCCGCCCACCAGAACCGCCGCTGGTGAAGCTGGTCTCGGAGCTGACGCCACTCACTGTCCACGAGGGTGACGATGCCACATTCCGGTGTGAAGTCTCCCCTCCAGACGCCGATGTCACCTGGCTGCGCAATGGGGCCATTGTCACTCCAGGGCCCGGGCTGGAGATGGCCCAGAACGGATCAAGCCGTACACTGACCGTGCGCGGGTGCCAGCTCAAGGACGCGGGGACCGTGACTGCCCAAGCAGGGGGCACAGCCACAAGTGCCCGGCTGCATGTTCGAGGTTTGATCCTGATGGGGATTCAGTAGTCTTGCTCTCTGGACCTATTCTCCCAGCCCAGTCCCTAACAGCCTTGCCCTTGTGCCCAGGAACAAACCAATGAGATGGAGCAGGGGGCCGGCCTCCAGGCCCCTCCAAGCTCCATGGCCCCGTCCCCTTCCTCCCCAGAAACAGAGCTGCTGTTCCTTCGGCGGCTGCAGGACGTGCGGGTGGAGGAAGGCCAGGACGTGTGCCTGGAAGTGGAGACGGGCCGCGTGGGCACAGCAGGGGCCGTGCGCTGGGTTCGAGGTGGGGAGCCCCTGCCCCCCGACTCCCGCCTGTCTGTGGCCCAGGACGGCCACATCTACCGCCTCTTCATCCACGGCGTTGTACTGGCTGACCAGGGCACCTACGGCTGCGAGAGCCACCACGATCGTACCCTGGCCAGGCTCAGCGTAAGGCGTGAGTGTCCTGTCCTCTCCTAACACACAGTCTGCCCCATGGCACAGCCTTTTGTGGCTGGCCCAGGGCTCCTCAGTCCCCCACCAAAGTGCCCCTCACCGCTGAGGCAGGTCGGCCCTGGCTGACCTCCAGGAATGTGACCTGAAGTGGCCTTCCCAAAGCAAAACTCCTAATGGTTTCTATTTCCCTCAGAAGTCCACGTGGCTGTTGCATTCCATTTCAAATGTCCGAGTTGGAATTGCTATAAACATAAATATTACCCTCTAGAAAGACTTGTGTTTATCCTTTAGTCCCATGTCCCAGGATACATGGGTGCATTTCAGAAGCAGGGATGCCTGGCAAACAGCACCGCCATCCCCCAAGCTGGAGCCTTCTATTAACTGTGTGGCCTCATGCAAATTACTTAACCTCCCAAAGCCAAGTCTTCTTAAAAATGTGGCTGATCCCTACTTTAAGGGTCTTTGGAAACATTAAATATGATAATATGAAAAATGTCCACACAGAGCTTGGTAAATGGTTCTTGTTGGTGATACATATTCTCTTCTGATTTATTTCATTCATTTAATCACAGTAAACCCGCATCTCAGTGCTATTGGCCTTGTATAATTGGAGAAACTAAGGCTCAGAGAGGTTAAGCAGTTTGTCAAGGGTTTCACAGTACACAAACCATGTGGCAGAGCTGGGGTCCAAAGTGGGTGTATCTGACTCCCAGTTCTGTGCTCCTTCTGGGTGAGGGTCACAGGACCCCTCGCTCAGACCCTCAACCTTCTAACCACACCCTACCTCCTTTGTGTGTCCCCTCTCCTAATCCCAGTAAGCTCCCCTCTCCCCCCGAGTCTGGTGGGCTGGGCTCCCTTCTGCTGCACCCTGGTTCTAAGCATTATTTGATAGGTCCCTACTAGGTTGGGTGTCAAGGGTGGCACAGGTAGAGCCGAGGGATGTGTGAGCCCCCCTAAATCCATGCCCAGAGCTGGAGCTCTCGTCCTCTCTCTCCCCACATCTCCCCCCACCAGCGAGGCAGCTAAGGGTGCTGATGCCTCTGGACGATGTGACCATCATCGAGGGGGGCAGTGCGGCCTTCCAGCTGGAGCTGTCCCAGGAGGGTGTGACAGGGGAATGGGCCCGGGGTGGAGTCCGGCTGCACCCGGGGCCCCAGTGCCACATTCACACAGAGGGCCACACACACCGCCTGGTGCTCAGTGGCCTGGGCCTGGCCGACTCCGGCTGCATCTCCTTCACTGCGGACTCCGTGCGCTGCGCAGCCAGACTCACTGTGAGAGGTGCGGCCTCCGGGCCCGCCGCCTGCCTGCTGACCGCCTGGGTGTGACTCCACTGACCCCACTACCTGTGTGGCCCCCACTGACCATGCCCATCCCAGTGTGCCTCCCACTGACCTCTCTGCCAGAGTGTGACTTCCCTGACCCTTGGGACTTCAGCGGCCCCGGTGACTGCCCTACCTGAGTGTGGCTCCTCTCGCCAGTGTGATCCAGCATGGCTCCACTGACCCTCCAGTCCCTGCCACCCACTGACTGTGCCATTGTGAGCATGCCTGTGCCGGTGTGGTCCCTGCTGCCTGCCTGCCTGACCATGGCCCCGCTGACCACTCTGAGTGTGACCCCACTGACCACAGCTGCCTGCTGTGCCTGTCTGCCTGCCTGAGCATGGCCCTCTGACCGCTCGAGTCCCAGCGATCCACTGTCTGTGCCTAAGGATGAGTCCACTAGCAACTCTGCGTCAGTGCCCCCTATTGTCGCTTCCAGGCCAGTGTGGTCCCCACTGACCACACCTGCTCTCAGGCCTCCTCTTGCTACTCTGAATCCATCGTGTCCCCCATCGTCCAGTGTCTCCTGCTCATTCCAGCTAAATGTGGCCCCCACTGACCATGCCTGTCTCTGGGTGACTCTCTGCTCTGGTCCCCCCACCTCTCCTCTAGCACCAGCATGTCCCATACTGGCCGTTGTAAAGTGTTGCCACCAGCTGGCCGCTCCTGCCCATGGACCCCTGTAACCTGAGTCCTCCACTGACCAGCATCCCCATGGACCATTTGTCCCAGCACATTCCCTACTCACTAGTGGCCTCCACACTGATCACCTTGCCTAAATGTGTCTACCACTGACCCTTGTGCCGCTGTGTGTTCTTGTCCCTGTGAGCCAGGTCCCCATCCTGCCCTCACCCTGCCCCCTCGGCACTGTCTTCCTCTTCTCACTCCCAGAGGCCCCAGTGACCATTGTGCAGGTGCCACAGGACCTAGAGGTGACTGAGGGCGACACAGCTACATTCGAGTGTGAGCTTTCCCAGGCCTTGGCTGACATTACCTGGGAGAAGGTCAGAACCCAGCCCAGCCCACCTCAGCATCCTAACAACAACAGTAATAACGCCCCAAACAAGCTGTAATATTGAGTTGATGTGCCTAGCACTGTGCTCAGACTTACTTTACATTCAATCCTTTAAACTTTACGCCAACCCTTTGAGGTAGGTCCATGTTATCTACAAGGCGACTGGGGCTCTGTGGGGTGAAGTATTGCCCAGGGGAAGACGAAAGAGCCCCTATTTGAATCCAGGTTTGCCTAATTTCAGAATCCACGCTCATGGCCAGTGAGATTTGTACATGACCCTGGGCTTCCCGCGCCTGTGAAGCCCTTCTCAGATCTATCGTCCCCAAGGGGTGACACCTTCCCAGTGAGGCTCCCAGCGCGGCTCTCGGGCGCAAAACGGCCCCACACCAGCCTGGGGGGCACAGACAATCTCAAATGCGCCTTGAAAACGCGTGGCATCAACAGAGGGCGCCACCGCCTCCCAGGTGTGCGGCCGCCGGTTCACCCAGACCCTCTGCCACTCCCACCCTTAGGACGGGCGCCCGCTCACCCCAAACCCACGGCTCAGGCTCCAGGCCCTCGGCACGCGGCGCCTTCTCCAGCTGCGGCGCTGCGGCCCCTTGGACGCCGGGACCTACAGCTGCACGGTGGGGACCGCTCGCGCCGGCCCTGTCCGCCTGACCGTGCGCGGTGGGTACCGGGTGCTGCTGGGGCTGGACACTCATGTGGGCTTGGGGGCTGCAGATCGGCCTTTCCCAGGGACTGACTCGGGTGCTTCTTGGGAGAGGGGCGGGACGGGAGCTGATGCCTCCTGCTCCGGCCTGTCCCGCCTCATGCCCCCGGCTCCGCCCCAGAGCGGGTGGTCTCGGTGCTGTCCGAGCTCCGGTCGGTGAGAGCCCGCGAAGGCGACGGCGCCACGTTCGAGTGCACCGTGTCGGAGGTTGAGACCAACGGGAGCTGGAAGCTCGGAGGCCGCCCACTGAGGCCCGGAGGCCGCGTCCGCATCCGACAGGAAGGTCTGGCCGACTTTCCACCCGTTCGGGCCCCTTGCTGCCCGGTCCCCTGCTCCCACAGACCCCGCCCCACTACAATAAGCCCCACCCCCAGCTCGAGTAGGCCCCGCCCCATGGTCCAAAGGGCTGTCTCGCTGTCTCTGCTGCCTCCAGTTCTGAGCCCTCGGTCCTGGCCGGCTCCACTTCGCCCTCGGTATTCCAATTCCGTTCGCCTCCCCCAGCGCGTATCTCCCGCGTCCGAATCGACCAGGGGACCTATTCCGGCCCCACCCTCATCCCCGAACCCGCCCCAGAGGCGGCTCCAGCCTCGCTAGCGCCCCCTTCCTCCTCAGGGAAGAAACATATTCTAGTGCTGAGTGAGCTGCGCGCGGAGGATGCGGGTGAGGTCCGCTTCCAGGCGGGACCCGCCCAGTCCGTAGCTGAGCTGGAGGTGGAGGGTAAGCAACTGCGGCGAGGGCTGCTTGGAGTGGGCGTCACCTTCCCTGGGGCTGGCGGGCTGGCGGCTTGTCCTAGGAAAGCCCCTTCCTCGAGGGGCTCTCCTGGGGCAGGTCACAGAGGGCAGTGCGTTTCCTGGGGAGGAGGGGACTTTGGATTGAGGGTACAGAGTCAAGGGCCTGTGGCATAGAAATCTGAGACCAGGATGGAGGCCGCAGGGGGAGGGAACAGGCGTTTCTCCTCCAGGCGGGATCGGGGGTCCTGCGTGTTCCCATTAACTTAAGCCCTCGACCTTCACCCCCAGCACTGCCTCTCCAGATGTGCCGCCGCCCGCCTCGCGAGAAAACGGTTCTAGCGGGCCGCAGGGCGGTGCTGGAGGTGACTGTGTCCCGCTCCGGGGGCCACGTGTGCTGGTCGCGGGAGGGGGTCGAACTGTGTCCTGGAGACAAGTACGAGCTGCGGAGCCATGGCCCCACCCACAGCCTGGTCATACATGACGTACGACCTGAGGACCAAGGCACCTATTGCTGCCAGGCCGGCGAAGACAGCGCCCACACGCGGCTGCTGGTAGAGGGTAAGTGAAGCCGACTGGGGCAGGCCAAGCAGAAGTGGTCACCTAGGAGCTGATGGGCTGAGACACACCTACCCAGGTTTTCACGACTTGGGATAGCAAGTTGGTTCTGGGATGTGTTGAAGGTAGAAGGGGCGGGGGGGGGGGGCGGTGTTGCAGAAATGTCACCCAGGAGGAGAAGAGGAGAGAGCTGTGTTCCCAACAGGAACCTCTTGGTTCAGAGCAGCTGTCCCCACCTTTCTACACCCCTTCCTGTCCAGTGTTCTCCTCTCTCCCTCCTGCCCCTGGACCATGTTTGTCTCACCTGAATACCCCATTTGTACCCAAGTTCCTATCCTTCCCAATGCTCCTGGTTTCTGCCCCCTACCTGTCCCTCCCCCCCTTCTTGCTCCCTGCTGGCTTTTGCCCATCTGTGAGTTCACTGTCAGCCTGGGCAGAAGGCTCCTGAGCTCATCCCATTTCTTTCCGCTCCCACAGAGGAGATGTCCCACCCTCCACCTGAATTCCTGCATTCCCTTCAGATGCCTTGCTCAACCCCTAACCTGCCCCCACTTTCCTGCCCCACACACAGCCCTGACAGAGGCCCAGAAAGGGTGGGGCAGTGGCTGAGGGCCCCACTCTTCCTATGTGGGTGCCCAGGCGCTGTCAGGGAGGAAGGTCGTGCCCGCTCCCTCCCCAGCCCCACGCGGAGTCATTCCTCTGCAGGTAGCTAGAAGGACCGAACCAGGCCAGGCGGGCGCCCTCGGACAGCTTGGAAGGCGCATGCCCTTATCCTGGGCAGGGGCGGGGAGGCAGGGGAACTGTAGGACTTGGGAGACAATAAAAGTGGTGCAGCCCCTTTCCCTGGCTCTCTTGTGTGACACAGGAGGGCCGAACTGGCCGGGAGACCCTGTGTAGTGAGTGACACAGGGACCCAGGAACTACAGTGCTTCTAACTTGGCCCATGGATGTGCCAGCCATCAAAGACCACCACTCCTGGCAGAAGCCACACAGTTTGGCACATTTATAAAAGATGTAAAACAGGGTGGGGTGGAAGGAGACAGAAGCATGAGGTGTCCGGGGTGGCATGACAGACACCAGACATGCATCGTGCATTGAAGCCCTCTCCCCCGAGGTCCCCTCCCCAACCCAGCCCAGGGTAGCACCCCCCACCCCCATCCCCTGCCACTGCCCTCAGGCTGGTGGCTTTGCAGAGGACAGGGGACCAGGGTGAGGGGTGCTGCAGTGGACAAGGACAAGGAGCCTTGGATGAATCTGGCTGAGAGGCAGAGCAGTGGGGGAAGAAGGCAGACCTCCTCCACTTAGACATGCAGGAGAGTGGCCCGTGGGACCCCAGCAGTGGGACAGGAGGTGGGGCCAACCTTGCAGAAGCCCTACCATTCGGAAATCTAAGGCAAGGTCCCAGTGTCTCCTCCAAGCCCACCCCTCCATGCACACGCACACACAGGTGACACGCTCACAACCCTGAGCACACCCCAAAGGGGCTCACACCTCGCGTCCCTCAGGAGCCCCTTGGGAGCTTGGGAGGGGCTTTCCCTCAGGCCGGGCCTAGCCTGAGACAGTTCCTCCCTTCTAGCAGCCAGGCCAGCCCTCTCCAGGGAGGGGAGAGGGACAGCCGTAGGCCACAGGGCCAAGTGGGCTGGGTGGTGGACCAGCAGGCCTCCCCAAGCTGACAGAGCTGGTGACCACAGAGTCCAGGCAGGCTGGAGCAGCCATACTGCTATACCCGCACAGGGGGCCCTGCGCAGGCTGTCAGTGGCCCCCGGGACCCATATTCATAGTCCGTGTCTGTGGGTGAGGCCATGAAGGAGCTCAGCGAGCTCCCCGTCTGCCGGTCCCGGAAGCTCTGGATATAGCTCTGTGGGAGAGTAAACACAGATGTGAGTGCAGCCGCAGACCCCTGCCCTGGGAGCCGCCTCCCTGCAACCCCACAAGCCTGTGACTCACCCCAGACAGCTATAGGCCCAGGACCCCATCACGCTCATAGTCCACAGCCCTGACACCCTACCCCATACCCTACCTTGTGAAAACTCTTACTCAGACACCTTTCCCCCATCCCAGAGCTGGACCCATCAGGCTCCTGCTGTAGGGGTTATGATGGGTGGACAAAATCTAAGCCTTCTAAACAGTGGCCGGCCCCTGGGGAAAGCCCAGTCCTGCTTGGACAGAGTTTACAACAATCCCGTGTCCCCCATTTGGACTGGAGGGGTTCAGAGTGCTCACCGGAGAGAGGACATCTCCATTGAAGCGTTTCATGGGTACTGGCCTGCGCCGATAAGCAGGGTCAGGAGGTCCGGGCCTTGGAGGAGCCCGGGGGCCTCTGGAGGGAGCCCGCGGGGGTCTCTTCTTGCGCCGCTTCTCCTTGCGCTCTTCCTGCTGCCTTATCCGCATCAGCTGCACACGGCGTCGCTGCCGGCTGATGACCACTGTGAAGGGATGGGCAGAAAAGGGTCTCAGAGACCCACGTGCATCATCCCACCCTTCCTGCCTGGGGGTTCCAAGCATCCAGATTCCCCTTGAGTGTAACCTCCCCCCTTTCTGGTCTTCCACCTCCCAGATGAGACTTCCATTGTTTTTTTTGGTTTTGTTTTTTGTTTTGTTTTGTTTTGTTTTTACCTCTGAAGGTCTTTGTGGAAGATTCCTAAAATTGGAGGTACCTCCCTCCCCAGCTGCTATTCCTCTCCCAACTCTAAGTCGTAGGTGACTCCCCGAGACCAGCCATGATCATCTATCCACCAGACAACCACAGCTGCGTCCTCACTGGTTTCCCTTCCACGCTTGCCTCCCCCAGTGCTTTCTGCACTCAGCAGCCATAATGAGCATCCCAAATGCTAAATGTGATCGTATCCTCCGTGCTTTAAACCTCCAACAGCATCTTACTGCCCTCTAATAAAATCCTGGAGTCCTGGTGGTGGCCCAGAGGGCCCACGCAATCAGGAACCCTCAGCCACCACAGTGCAGCCTCACTTCCTCAGCAAGCCACGCCCATTCCTCCTTGGGCCCCCACCCTTGCTACGCCCTTTTCTCTAGCCCTTTGCAAGGCTGGTTCTTTATCTTTAGGGACTCTTCTTAAATGTCACCTCTTCCAAGTGCCTTCCTTGAGCACCCTGTCTACAATAACCTCAGGAGGCCAGGTCACTCATATTACCCGCATATCTCTTTCATATCACCGCACAACTAGAATTATCGTGTTTGTATGTCTGTAACCTGTGTCTCCCCACCCACCCACCCAAATCTAACCCCATAGGGGCCAGGGACTTTTCCTGTCTTGTCTCTGCGATCTCTCCAGTTGTGGAATGGGCTCAGCGCTGAGCTGCTGCTCCACACATTGTAGTGGAATGAATAGTACCCATGAGGTCCTATCATCCCAGAGCAGGAGCGAGTCACCGCTCTAACCCTCTTGAGACCTTCCACCGCCTGTGTGTACAGCTTCTCCGACTCCCGAATTGCTCACCGCCCCGCCCCCATTTCTCTTATGCCCACCCTGGTCAGCGCCCTCTCACCTTCCGTGTGGGAGTCCCCCTCGGCCGTCACCCTCCACTGCACCAGAACACCCATCAGGCTGAGCAGGGGCCAAAGCGCCAGCAGGGCCCAGCTCCGCCAGCAGAGGGGAGGCACAGGGGCGGCTCGCAGCCGCTCCACGGCGTAGCGCCCCAGCAGCAGCAGCTCAGCAAAGTAGTCCGCGGCGGTGGCGATGAGTGCGGCACCAGTCACAGCGGTGGCCAGAGTGGTGAGCGGGCGGGGCCAGCGCAGCGTGAGCAGGGCGCAGAGCAGGCCGCCCCCCAGCAGCAGCCCCAGTGGGCCCCACACGGAGCCGGGCTGGTAGTAGGGCGCGGAGCCCAGCAGGGCGGCAGCGGCGAGCAGCAGACCGAGCAGCAACCCCACCAGGAAGAGGCCCACGCTGCGCACCAGCATGGCCACCAGCCCGCACAGCAGCCCGATGCCCAGCGCGATGCCTGCACTCGCCCCGGCACTCAGCTGTGTCTCCAGCACCCGCTCTCGGTAGCACAGCAGGAAGATGACCACTGAGCCAAACAGCAACCCAGTGAGGAAGAGCACTGCCTTGAAGCAGCGGTAACCTAGAGGGGAACAGGGGCCAGTGAGGGCCAACATGAGGTCACCGGGATGGAGGCAAGGAGTCTGAGGGGCCGGCAACATGGAATCACAGAGGAACCAGAGGCAAGACACAGATAAGAGAATCAGGGGTCATCGGGGTCCTGAGGGCACCAGTGATGGGGCTACTGAGGTCAAGGGAGGTCAGAGAGAGGTCACTAGGGGTCATTTGGAAAAGAGAGAGACAGTCATTGAAACGAACGTTGGGTCTTTGAGGGTTAGAGGAGTCAGAGATAGGTCATTGGAGTCAAGAGTGAATCTGTGATGGGTCACTGGAGTCTTTGGAGTCATAGGAGTCAGAGAAATAGGTCACTGGGGTCATAAGGGGATCCGCAATAGACTCATTGGGGTCTGTGGAGAGGGATGGTTCA
The DNA here is from genome assembly GCF_021234165.1 of Pteronotus mesoamericanus. Classification (NCBI taxonomy): domain Eukaryota; kingdom Metazoa; phylum Chordata; class Mammalia; order Chiroptera; family Mormoopidae; genus Pteronotus; species Pteronotus mesoamericanus. The sequence continues at coordinate 8,025,489 of NW_026555277.1, forward strand.
GGGAGGTGAGGCCTTTGGAAGTCAGAAAGAATTTGAGAGATGAGGGTCACACGGGTTCATAAAGACAAGGTCTTGGAGGGGTCACAAGGCTTCAGAAACATGATACCATTAAAAGGTTACAAAGAGAACAGGGAAGCAGGGTTATTAGAGGCTGGTTCCAGGAGATGAGGTCTTTGCAGGTCAGGGGGACTGACAGACTGAAATCATTGAGAGTATTAAAGGGTTTCAAAAAGAGAGTAATATTGAGGCCAGAGAAATGGGATTATTGAGGTCACAGTGCAGGGAGGGGTGATCAGGCAATGAGATCCTAGGAATCAGAAAGTTAGGAGAAATGGAGTCAGAAGGATAAAAAGTGATGAGACAACTGAGGCGGCAGTCACTAGGGCTTTCAAGGGGTCATAGGCCCCCCACAGGGGGTCAAAGAAGATTACAGGGTGAAATAGTGGCTGTGGAGTTCCAGGAAAATGAAGTTACAGGGCTCTTGGGCCCCTTAGGGGTGAGGGACTTGGAAGAGTGAGGGACTCGTAGGTCCTAATCAGTTGTGAAGATGGGGGTAAGAGTCAGGGAGCGCCAAAGAGAAAGGCCAAAGAGGAGATTCAGGAAGTTCTGGGGTCAGAAAGAGGAGAAGGACATACACAAGGGCTCAGGTCCAAGGGCCAGGGAGTGGGGGCCTCCAAGAGGAGTAAGGTGACAGGGGAGCACATGAGAGGGAATGTCAGGATGTGATGAGCAACTGCAGAGAGAGTGGGTATGGACAGGGGCGGGAGTGAGGGGACACACACTCTTTGGAGGCCCAGAATGTATTCTGAACCCTTAGAGGGGCACTTTTTCTGCCCACTCTGCAGTCGTTCAGCCAAGAGCTTGGGGGTGGAAAGAAAAGAGCCATCTGGTTCCCGTTCCTGCCTACTACCCAGCCACTCTAGGGGGAGGTGTAGAGGCATCAGAGCACAAATCCCGCCCCACCCCTGTGAAGCCTGGAACCCAGACCTCCAAACTTCCTTTGCACTTCTTCCAGTCACTTCTAATGCACCTCCCGGAGGCTCTCCTTGGGCCTCCAGCCAAGAGAGCTTGCTCTCCTCCCTGAAGCTCTGTAACTCTTGCTTTAGAGTCACTGGGCACTCACTCCAGTGGTCCATCTGGCACCTTTGTGCACATTAGAAAAAGGCGTGCCTTCTCCTAAGCAAAGTAGCCCAGTGCCAAGGCCTAGAGTTTGACAACTGGAGCATGGGCTGGATTTCAGGCCCCGCTTGCCTATGCACCTGAACTCCCTTGTACAGTAGCCATGTTGTACGACTCTTCAGGGCAGCCCTGATTGTTGGAGCCTACCTTGTAGGCACTCTCCACGTGTGTGACGACCATCTCGCCTACTCTACAGCTGACCCTTGTACAGCATAAGTTTGAACTTCACGGGTCCGCTTATGCATGGATATTTTCAGTAAATATACAGTCAGCCCTCCATATGCCCAGGTTTAACATGCACACATTCAACTGACTGCAAACTGAAAACAGTATTTGGGGTCCCTGGTTGGGAATCTGTGGGTGCAGAGGGCCAACTTAAGTTACATGTGGATTTCCAACTCTACCCCAAACCTTTGTGTTATTCAAGGGTCAGCTATAACACATATCACAGATGTGAATATTCCAGAAGTCCCTCCCCCATCTATACTTTGTGGTAAGGGACCATGTCTAATCACCCTGCTAAGTGTTTTCATTTCCTACCTAGCGCAGCGACCCAAACACATGTTTACCGCAATAGCTATTATTTATTGAGTCCCTACTAATTCTCATAACAACACTAGGTGAGGTAAATATCATTGTTCCCACTGTTCAGATGAGAAGACAGGCTCAGAGAGGTTAATGTGCCCAAGAAGGCATCACAATTAGTAAGGTACAAAGCCAGGTTCAAACTGAAGCACGCCTTATTCCAAGAAACCCTGTGTTTTCTAGGATCTAGAGTAGATGATCTAGGCACATGTAGGATGAAGGAAAGTAAGAAAAGGTAGTGGTGGTGGTGGAGGCGATGGTGGTGGTGGTGATGGTGGTGGTGGTGGTGGTGAAGTTCTGGAGATTTGGGGTGCCTCAGGAAAATAACTTAGGGAAACAATGGGAAGCCCAGGTAAGGGATGAGTTGGGGGTCTCACCGAAGAAGCAGTAGACGACTCCAAACAGACAGCACATGATGCAGACGAGGGCCGGCAGTGCCTCGTACCTGCGCTCCAGGGGCTGTTCACAGGGTGCACCCCAAAAGGCATCATCTGGCTCAGGGGGCAGCAGCTGGAACCGCAGTGTCGCCACAGTGCCTGACATAGTTCTAGGAACGAAAGGGACTCACCCTCCCAGGTCAGCCTAACAGAGAGAAGTTGGAGTCAAGGAGGCGTCCTGGGTCTCCACCAGAATGGGGCAAGAACGGGAGTGGGAGAACTAGGCAAGGACACACCGGACAAAGGAGTGGTGCCCACAGCAGGCATCCCTAAAGTGGAGGACAAAAGACAAAGGGAACAAAAGTGCCTGGCTAGAGGGGGCCAGGATGAAGAAGTTAAAAGGGGAACTGGCGTGGGGGGAGATGAGGGCACTGTGCTGCCGGTGAGGAGGCAGCCAGGACGCTCGTCTGTGGGCGGCTAAATCCGGGATTGTCCAAAATCTACCTGAGCTGGAGGCGACCTGAGCTTTTGAGTGAAAGAGGCTGCGCAGTGGCTGTAGGGTCCGGGGTTGCGGGGCGCCAGAGGGCCCAGCTGCCTGGGGTCCGGGAAAAGTCCGTCGTGCGGGGAAGGCGGCTGCTGGGCCGAAGGGACCAGTCTCTGCGCGGCGGCGTCGCCGCCCCGCCTCCCACACCGACTGGCACTCCAGTCCCACGGCGTCCGGGGACTCGGGCGGGGCCTGGGGAAGGGTAAGGAGCGAGAGCAGGGGCTTGGGCTGCCCCAGAGCCGCGGCCCCATGCCCTGAGCCCGCCCGCGGCCTTTGGTGCTGATGGACAGCTCCGGCCTCGGCTCCTGACGTCACTCGGGCGCACTAGCCAGGCAGGGGCGGGCTGCTTCTGACGTCATCCGGGACGCACCAACCACGCCAGGGGGAGGTAGGGGACTCCGCCCCGACGTCTCCCTCTCCCTCGCTGTGGAGGGGGCACTTCCGGGGGTCCTTCCCCTTTAACCTCCCCCTACTCCTCCCTCTCCGGTAGCTAGAGCCCAAGACCCCACCCCGGGGGCGGGGCCCTCGCAGTGACACGTCGGACAGCGGCGGCAGCGGCGGAGGCTCCCGCGCCCAAAGCAGGAACCCTGAGCGACACAGAGCGGCGACCGGAGGGGGATTGGAGCGCGGAGCAGGGGATTCGGCTCGGGCCGCGGGCTTTGCTCCGCGGGGCGGGAGCGGGCCCGCCCGCTTGGCCCGGGCCCTCCGGATACGCCCCCTCCCCGGTCCCGCCCCCTCGGAGCCTCCTCTGGCTGCTCTGGGGCTGCTCCCGGGCCGGGGGCCCGCGGTCCGGGCGCCATGCGGGCATCGCTGTTGCTGTCGGTGCTGCGGCCCGCAGGGCCCGTGGCCGTGGGCATCTCCCTGGGCTTCACGCTGAGCCTGCTCAGCGTCACCTGGGTGGAGGAGCCGTGCGGCCCAGGGCCGCCCCAACCCGGAGATTCTGAGCTGCCGCCGCGAGGCAACACCAATGCGGCGCGCCGGCCCAACTCTGTGCAGCACGGAGCGGAGCGCGAGAGACCCGGGGCTGGCTCAGACGCTGGGGAGAACTGGGAGCCGCGTGTCTTGCCCTACCACCCTGCACAGCCTGGCCAGGCCGCCAAAAAGGCCGTCAGGTAGGGATCAGCCCCGCCAGCTCCACCCCGTGGGCACCGGCGGGGACGGGCGCTCTGGGGAGGCCGCCAAGGGCCGGGTCAGGCTCCGGAAGGAAGAGACTGGCCGGCCAGGAAGTCTTTGGGCCCGGATAACTTCCGATGGCTCTGCTTCCCGAGGAGCTGTGGAGCCCATCTGAGGCCCTCTCCGGGCCCCGTCCGGCCTGGGCTGAACTTGTCCGCCTCTGTGCTACACCAGCTCGACTCCGTAGTCCCCCAGAGATCCTCTTAGCTCCCTGGCTGGGCTGTTGGATTTAGAGAAATTATTGGTATATAAAATGGGTTTATAGAGACGGGGAAAGAAGGAAGAGAAAACTGAGATTTACTTGTATCTCGTGTTCCTGGGTGGGACAGCTCGTGATGAGATGTGTGAGAGAGGAGTCATGTAGCCATTCCACTAATGACTCTGTCCATGAGTTAAAGCAATTTCTCCTAAGTAACACCGAGTTCATATTCCAGTTCTGCGATGTACCTTCTGTGTTAGGGAAGACAGGTTACTGGAACTCCTGAGCTCCAGTTTGCCCCTCCCCCAAACACACTCAATACACCCCCTATGCCATATATTCCATTACATCATTTATGTAATGTATTTGTGGTACAATGGCATATTTACACAGAAATAAGTCCTGGTATACATGGTGTGTAGAGTACCTATGAGCCAAGCATTTGCCTAAGGGCTTTAGGTAGCTATAAGCAACCCCATTTTTCAGATGTGGCTACTGAGGCACCGATTGGGTAAATGACTTACTCAAGGACACAACTGCTAAGTAGTGAAACAGGGAATCAGACCCACAATATATCTTCCATATATGCATGAATATTGCCATCTCCCCAAAACACCTATCTTTCTCCCCTGGGAGAGAGTTGTTATACTTACCCTATTCCTGCCCACCCCGATTGCCTTTCTGATAATCTTGTGCTGTCTCCTCCCCAGAACCCGCTACATCAGCACCGAGCTGGGCATCAGGCAGAGGCTGCTGGTGGCAGTGCTGACCTCACAGGCCACGCTGCCCACTCTGGGCGTGGCCGTGAACCGCACGCTGGGGCACCGGCTAGAGCGTGTGGTGTTCCTGACAGGCTCTCGAGGTCGTCGGGCACCACCGGGCATGGCCGTGGTGACGCTGGGCGAGGAGAGGCCCATCGGCCACCTGCACCTGGCACTGCGCCACCTGCTGGAGCAGCATGGTGACGACTTTGACTGGTTCTTCCTAGTGCATGATACCACCTACACCGAGGCACACGGACTGGCGCGCCTCGCTGGCCACCTCAGCCTGGCAGCTGCTGCCCACCTCTATCTGGGCCGGCCCCAGGACTTTATCGGTGGAGAGCCTGCTCCAGGCCGCTACTGCCATGGTGGCTTTGGGGTACTGTTGTCTCGCACTCTGCTGCAGCAGCTGCGCCCCCACCTGGAAGGCTGCCGGAATGACATCGTCAGTGCACGTCCCGACGAGTGGCTGGGACGCTGCATCCTCGATGCCACAGGGGTGGGCTGCACCGGTGACCACGAGGTGAGAAGTGAGAAGATAAGCCACCCCACTGGTGCCTCCTATCTGAACTTGTGCCCTTCCCCTGAGAGGCAAAGGTGTGGTTGGAGATACAGGCCTGGGTCTCCATGCCAGTTCTGTCCTTTTCTATCCCTGTGACCTTGAGTAAATTACTGAATCTCCTGAGCATCAGTATCTTCATCCATACCAATGGAAATAATTATTGCTTAGGGTTGTTTTAAGGATTAGAAAAATAAGGAAGGCTTGCATATAATAGGTATTCAGTATTAGCTATTTCTATTTTGTTTAAGCCCCTGGACAGCTCTGACATCAGATGCATGCCCATGCCATTGATGAGCTAGCTAGCAAAGGCTGCCCCAAGGTCGCACAAGCTCCTAACTGGTCAAGGCACTGAAACCCAGAGGATTCTGACTGCAAGTCTACAACAGGTCACAGGATGGGCAGATGAGACACGTACTATGAGGTGAGGGGAGAAGCTATTCCATCATTCTTCCTGTTATGGACCCCTTCCCTTCCTCTCCCCAGGGAGTACATTATAGCTACCTGGAGCTGAGCTCTGGGGAGCCCGTGCAGGAGGGGGACCCTCGTTTCCGCAGCGCTTTGACCGCTCACCCTGTGCGTGACCCTGTGCACATGTACCAGCTGCACAAGGCTTTTGCCCGAGCTGAGCTGGAGCGCACATACCAGGAGATCCAGGAGTTGCAGGTATGGTCTGGGCCAGGGGGTGGGAGGGCAGCCCCTGTGAGGCCTTAGAGATCCCAGGGAGGTAAAATATGAATGCTAGAACTGGAAAACACCTGCCTCTGTCCCTATTCATTTCTATCCATTCTGAGAAGCCCCTCCATAAAGCCCCCCTTTTAACTCTCAGGCTGCCTCCACCTGGGGAAAGGATAGGTAGGAGCCCTGGGAGGGCAGAGGTTTGCAGAGTTCAGGACCCATCCTCAGTGGCACCTGCCGCTTGCCCCGTCCCCCAGCTGTGTGCTGGCCCCTGGGGTCTGTGCCTCGCTCATGGTCTGTTTCTCCAACCCAGTGGGAGATCCAGAACACCAGCCGCCTGGCCGCTGATGGGGAACGGGCAGCCGCCTGGCCCGTGGGCATTCCAGCACCATCCCGCCCAGCCTCCCGCTTTGAGGTGCTGCGCTGGGACTATTTCACTGAGCAGCACGCTTTCTCCTGTGCCGATGGCTCGCCCCGCTGCCCTCTGCGTGGGGCTGACCGGGCTGACGTGGCCGACGTTCTGGGGGCAGCGTTGGAGGAGCTCAACCGTCGCTACCACCCAGCCCTGCGGCTCCAGAAGCAGCAGTTGGTTAATGGCTACCGACGCTTCGATCCCGCTCGGGGTATGGAGTACACACTGGATTTGCAGCTGGAGGCGCTGACCCCCCAGGGTGGCCGCCGGCCTCTCACCCACCGAGTGCAGCTGCTGCGGCCACTGAGCCGCGTGGAGATCTTGCCTGTGCCCTACGTCACCGAGGCCTCGCGTCTCACTGTGTTACTGCCTCTGGCTGCGGCCGAGCGTGACCTGGCCCCTGGCTTCCTGGAGGCCTTCGCCACTGCAGCTCTGGAGCCTGGTGATACCGCAGCAGCCTTAACCCTGCTGCTACTGTATGAGCCACGACAGGCCCAGCGGGCTGCCCATGCAGATGTCTTTGCACCTGTCAAGGCCCATGTGGCAGAGCTAGAGCAGCGATTCCCTGGTGCCCGGGTCCCCTGGCTCAGTGTGCAGACAGCCGCCCCCTCGCCACTGCGCCTCATGGATCTGCTCTCCAAGAAGCACCCGCTGGATACGCTGTTCCTGCTGGCCGGGCCAGACACGGTGCTCACGCCTGACTTTCTGAACCGCTGCCGCATGCACGCCATCTCTGGCTGGCAGACCTTCTTTCCCATGCACTTCCAGGCTTTCCACCCAGCTGTGGCCCCACCGCAGGGCCCAGGGCCCCCGGAGCTGGGCCGGGACACGGGCCGCTTTGACCGCCAGGCAGCCAGTGAGGCCTGCTTCTATAACTCTGACTATGTGGCAGCCCGAGGGCGGCTGGCGGCGGCCTCGGAGCAGGAGGAGGAGCTCCTGGAGAGCATGGATGTGTACGAGCTGTTCCTGCGCTTCTCCAGCCTGCACGTGCTGCGGGCAGTAGAGCCGGCGCTGCTGCAGCGCTACCGGGCCCAGACGTGCAGCGCTCGGCTCAGCGAGGACCTGTACCACCGCTGTCGCCAGAGCATGCTGGAAGGCCTGGGCTCCCGCACCCAGCTCGCCATGCTGCTCTTTGAACAGGAGCAGGGCAACAGCACCTGACCCCACCCTGCACCCCAAAACGCTGGCCTGGCGGTGCTCCTCCCCCAACCACCCAGAGCCACCTGCCAGCCCCCCTGGACAGCCTCAGACTTCAGGACAGCCCACTGGCCCCCTCTCTCCGGCTTGTGGGTCCTCAGGCTCAGGACAAGCCCTGCGGGAGGTGCCCTGGGAGCCACCCCTTCCCGCCCCAAATCCCTGCCGCAGACGCTGCTGATTCAAGCTGTGGCCTCAGTATTTATGTAGTGCAGTCTGCCTGACGCCAGGCCTGCCTCCATGACCCGGGGGCGGGGCTGTAGATGACTTGTTGGGGAAGGGGGGAGCTGAGAGAGGAGTGTAGGGTGGCTCCCAGCTTCTCCCTTCTGGACCCCTGATGAAGCTCTCTGCCTTTAATAAACTGGCTGAGTGTGGACTGGTGATTCTGAGTTTTTGAAAGGTAGGCAGGGAGCAGGGAAGGCTGGCAGTGCAGATGGAGGCTCCCTGTCCTGGCTGGGCCTGGATTTCCTTTTCCCAGGGAGCAAGTCATGCATATGCCCAGCCCTGCCTGAGCTCCCAGCTTGGCCACACATACACACAGAGAATTCTTTATGCCTCTTTATTCCTAATTTCGTCAGCACTTTATAAAACCAGACTGGAGACAGAGGCCTGAGAAGACTTTCTTCCCCACCCCCAAACCCAGCCAGGGTCTGAAAGGTCTGTCTGCTCCCTATGGAGGGGATGCCAGGGGTGGGGATAGGGCAGGGGGACCGGGAGCTGGGCCAGGCCTGCTGGGCCACCCGCTCCCCTTGCCAAACAAGGAGCTGGGCCTGGAGAGAGGCAGGAAGTGGGAGAAGCCCAGCAGCCCTGACTCCTGGGAGCCCGCCCTCTCCTGCTGACACCCTAGGACTGGGACCCCGGCTGTCCCTGAATCACCCACCCCCATAGCCCCACCCACCTTCTATATCTGTACCCCCATCCCCACCCTGTCCTCCCTAAATATGTACAAATATACAGAGGATTCCACCCCTTCTGGGGTGGGCCGCTTTCTCCACCTCCCTCCCTTCTCCCCTCTCCCCTCTCCCCTCTCCCCTCCCCGGGGGCCCATGGCCTGATCTCCAGCCCTCCCTGGGCGCCCGCCTCAGGAGGGGAGTAGGGATAAAAAGAACCACTGTGCGAAGTAGCTGCTGCCACAGTTGGTGAGAACAGGAACTGAGTCTCTCTCCTGTGAGCACCACCACCCTCTCCCCCCTCCCCTGGCCTTGGGCTGCCCCCAGGCCTTCTGTCCCAGGAGCAGGGAGAGACTATGTTGGAGATCCAGGGAGGAGTCCCGGACTTGGGTCCTTTCAGACACAGCATCATCCTAGCAAGCGAAGTCTTCAAAGAGGCCTCCTGGGGGGCCATGTGGGTGGTGGTGGTTGGGGAGCAGGTTGCTGGCTCCCCCACCTTCAGCCTGGCCCCGGCTTGGACAGGGACTCTGCAAGGTGGAGAGGGAGAGTTCAAACCATGCCTCCAAGCCTCATACAGCCAGTCTTCGCTTGTCCGTGGGGCAGAGGCTCCAGGGGAGCCCAGGAACCCCTCTCACAAGCTGGTACGGAAATCATGAGGGATACCCAGTCCTGGGAGAAGGTGCTGGCCGCGTGCCCTGCAGAGCTCATCCTCACCTGCTCCTTCAGCTCCTGCAGTCCCAAGGTAGAGATGCCCCCAGTGGAGGTCCTCAGGGGGGTCTTGGGACGACGCCACACCCGCTTCAGTCGGTCCCAGGACACCTTGGGGTTCAGGGTTGGGGGGTAGCTGCGGGCTCAGGAAACTTGGTAGAGGAGGGGGCAGACTAACCAGGCCCACCTTATAGGACTTGCTGCCCAGCAGACCCCCAGTGGGACTCCCCAGTCCTCTTCCCCCTCCCTTTCTCCAGACTTCTCAGAACCCTCAGGCCTTCCACTTAGCCAGGGGACCCTGGCAAAGAAGCCAGAGCTTGCCTTCCCAGCCAGACCGGCTCCACCAGGAGGTCCACACTGCCCCTTTGCCTTTCCCATAGCCCCTCCTCCCATCCTCATCTCTCCGTGTGGGTGGCCCTAGACAGGCCCCGTCCTTGCCTCATAGATGTAGTCGAGGATCTCCAACAGCGTGAGGACGCTGGCCCCGATGAATAGGCCCATCTGTCCCCCGAGGTCTCCTGGGGAGCATGAGAGCAGGGTCAGAAGGAGCAGGCCTCTCTGACCATGCCCGTTGAATCTGGGCCAGGTCTCACCCAGCAGGGCTGACAAGCCGTAGGCGGCTCGCTGCTCCATGGCCTCAGAGGTCAGGGCTTCAAAAAAGACATCTAGGACCAGGAAGTTCTCCCTGCGGAGACAGGAAGCAGGGTGTCCACATGAGACCATCTTCCCCGAGGGGTGGCTGGCAGGGATACCCCAGGTCCAGCAGTGCTGACCCAAGACCCCCTGTGCAGGGAAGCTGGTGACTCCCTCAGACTCCTGAAGGCTGTGAGGGGATGCAGTCCCAGAAGTGTGTTCGCTTCACACGCAGGGTTAGCAAAAGGTCTGGGAAAGCAAAAAAAAAAATAAAAAAAAAAAAAAAGCCTAGGCCTGCAGTTTCCCGCCTACCTTCTCCTCTAAAGCAGCAAAGAGCATTCATGTTCCTCATCCCTATACCTCCCTAGAACCTTCAGTGGCTCCCTCTGCCCAACAGTGCACTCCAAAATTCTCCTTCCACACTCCCAAGGCTGCCCCATGATCTGTTGCACTGTGCTTCCCATCCAAGCTGCTTTCTTACCTGCATCCCATCCCCGCCCCCACTCGGACCAGTCTCCACACCATCCCACAGCTCCCTAACGGGGATGCCTCCCCCTCTCCTCCTTTCTCTTCCTCTCACAGCCCCAGGGTCCTCGGAGGCCCAGCTCACACCTCCCCGGCTTCCCCTACCCTATGCACATCCACCCCTCCCGGGGCCTGAGAAGCAGTACTGCACAGCCGCACGTGGGCCACTCCATACATGGGTGTTGTGCCGTAATCAACTCTGTCCCCACAGGACCCAGCACCAGGCCCGGCCCTCAGAGGCTGCCCAGCGTTTGTAGACTGGCGGCATTGGACCGGGCCCAGCGTTCCGGCCACCGCATTCCTCTCCCAGCCCTTCCGATTTCCCTCCCTCAGCGCGGCATTCACTCAACGTGCCTTTAACAGCCCCAGGTCGCTGGAGGAGCGAGAGGCACAAACAGAGCGTTCTACAACAGGGGGTACATGGGAAGACGGAGATAGGTACAGGGTGCTGTGGGAGCTCAAATGAAAGGCATTTGGAGGCGGAGACAAAGAATGAGATTTGGAGGATGGGTAGGAATTAGTTAGGAGAAAAGGGCTGTGAAAAGCCTTCCTGGCAGAAGACGCTTTATTAACAAAGGTGCACCCTACGCCCTGTCTCCGCCACACACCAGGCCTGTTGAGGGTGGCCTCCGCCACCACACACGCACACACGCACATGCACACACGCACACACATACCGTATGTAGGTTTCATTGCGGTTGTACTTCCTGGCCAGGTACCGAGCTGAGCCCCTGTTGGGGATCCTGACCATGGAGATCTCTTTCCCGTAGCGGGTCAGGTTGCAAGGAGTAGGACAGAAACATGGGCCCGCGGAGCCCCCACCCAGGGAGTCTGCAACACAGAGGTGCCAACTGCAGAGGGGTGGGGGGAGGGCTGGGTGGCCCAGAGGCCCGCCAGCCGCAGAGGCTGTCCTGAGGCAGCCATGTCCGCACTGAGGGCCTTCACTGGCCAGTCCTGGTGCTGCCCAGAGGACACGGGATGGCAGTCCCTTCCTGGACCAGCTTCCGACTATCCAAGAAAGCAGGTGAAGACAAAAGTCCCAGGCACCCGCCCACAGGCTTGTCCCCTCTGTTCCCCAGCTCCCTAGGGCAGGGAGGTCCTCATGGCTCAGAGGCAGGGCATGGCCTCTCTACCAGAGCTGATCAAATGCATGAGGCCTCAGACACACGAGGGACCTGGAGTGGATGCTGGGATGAATGGGTGGGTGTATGAGTGGATGGGTGGATGGACCGACAGACGGACAGACAAAAGTGGATGGACAGGATTCATATGCTCAGTATGCTGGGTTTTCTCTGTTTACCCCTTTAGATCCACCCTCCACTCTCCTCTGCCTTTCTCTGTGGCCAGCAGGCTGAGCTCTGGCAAATGTGTCACCTAGACTCCTTCGTCTTCTGGCTTCGGGTTTGGCTTGGCCAATGGGAGGCCCCAGCAGGACCAGAAGGCAAGGAGGGGAGAGATACCAGGGTGTTGCTTTGCCTGCCTCCTTACTGCCAGGCTGTAGTTGGCAGAGGCTTCATTGCTCCTCTCGTGCCCGCACCTCCCATCCATGGGCCTCTCGGACAGCCAAAGCTCCCTCTCTGGGCTCCAGTAGGGCCCCTTCCTGTCCCCATCCAGGCCTGGGGGAGTAAAGCCCCCCGGTGTTGCTAGTCCTGTGGAGTCTCACCACCCCTTGTGGTTCACTTATCCCCGCTCACACATCTGTTCCTTCACTAGACACTCTTCGATCACCCCTTTGATTGGCGCAGTTGGTGTGCGGAACAGAAGGTCTCCATGTGATACTATGGCCTCAGCATCTCCTCCCACAGCTCCATCATCTGGATTATTGCAACGATCTTCTTACCAGTCACCCTGCTTCTAGTCTCACACTCCCTACATCTAGTCAGAGTCACCTTCCTAAAATCAGAGAGTGTTCTTGCCTTGCCTTCAGCCACCGTTGGCTTCCCAGGGCCTCCTCTACTCTTCCCCTGCCCCACTCTTCCGCTCCCCCTCCTGTGTTCTCTGCCCCCCAGCCACACAGATCTTGCAATGCGCTTGACACATGCTCTTCCTGGCCACAAGGTCTTTAGTATGTGCTGTTCTTACGGTCTAGAACACACTCCCCTTTTACCTGGGTGACCCTGTTACATCTAGGAATCCTCTCGCCTTCCCAGGGGTGCTGCATGCCCTGCCCTAGGGCCTTGCAGGATCCCTGAGTTTCTGCTACCCAAGGACGAACACACTTTGTTGTGATGCCTGTCCACAGCCTTGCCCAGCAGAGAGCTCCACAAGGGCAGGGCTCTTGTTCCCCCTCTTGCCCGCCCCCTCTTGCCTCCAGCACTCACACAGGCTGTAAGTACCTGTACAATGAATGAATGAATGGGTGAATGAATTGCAGATCAGACAGGACCTATGCACAAATAGGGTCTGCCTTACCCACACTGAGAGCCAGCAAAGCATTTTTCCTCGCACCAAGAAAGGAGTCATTTCACCTCCCCAGAAAGGCCAGCGTATTTGCTGAACCAAGACAGGAAGCCTGGATTCTCTGCAGCCCCTCACCCTGCTGCCTCCACTTACCAAACGTCCACACCTGCAAAGGTCCTCAGACCCCTGGAGGTATGGGATAAGTCTCAAGCCCCAGGAAGAACCCCTCAGGGGGAGGCTGGGAGGAGGAGAGCCAAAGCAGTTAGGAGAAGGGTGGACAGAGGGGTGAAGAGGAGGGTGAGGGAGAGGCAGAAAAGGGAGCAGGCAGCACGGACCCAGTGTGTGGTCGGCACACTCAATGTAGATATTTGGTGGGCAGATGGTCTCGTTGCCTAAAAGGAGAGAAGATTATTCCTGGAGTCTAGGGTTCGATCCCCAATCTCCCACCACATTCCCAAATGTGGGCACACTCATGCACGCACACGCACATGCCCCAAATGGGCATGTTTGCACATACACATGCAGGCATGACTGTGTACATGCTCGTGCATATAAGCATGAAAATGTACATATGCAAATGCATATGTACATGTTCAAGCATATGCACAAACCCCCCACAAGTACACAGGTACAGGTATACATGGGCATGTGTTGGCATAAATACATATGCATGCATGCATTCCACATGCGTATTGTAAAACGTGCATAAAATCCCAGACACAAGTACACTCACATGGATATAGACATGCACGCATGTTGCACACATGCACCTGCTCATGCACATGAGCAGTGCTCTGCTCCTGGAGCTTCTGGAGCCTGGCAGCGTGGCACGGAGGGTTAGTGGGGAGGCAGGGTGCCCACCTGGCATGTGTACCATTCGGCAGTGGCAGCGCTGAAGCACGGCCTCCTTTTCACAGCGCAGCCGGCAGGCAGACACACTGTAGGCCGAGTAGCCCTGAAGCTCAGGCTCCCTGAGCCCACTCTCCGCTCGGCAGTTGCCCCAGGGCTGGGGCAGGTAGGTCAGCTGCAGAGGTGGGTATGATGGTCATGCCCAGGAGTCCCCCCCAGCCCTCCAGTGCTCGCAGCCCCAGCGAAGTCCATGGCTGGACTGCCGGGCTGTGAGCTTTGGGAAGACAGGTCTGGTCGGCATCCCTCTAACCCAAAGGCCCTGCCTTGGGCCCAGCCCGATGCCCAGCTGGAGGTGTTCACCCGCTGTTCCTGGCAGGACACAAAGGTCTGGAAGCCTGGGGACACGCCGAAGCCCAGCTGGTGGATGTAGGGGGGCTCCTCCTGGCTGTGGATCTGCACTCGGATGCCAGCCTCAAACGACGTCTCGTCTACACAGTGGAGAAGGGGAGCTTTAAACAGCCACCCCAGGCAGGCGGCCCAGGCCAGAACCCCCAGGTCGGCCCTGTCCCTTTCCCGCCTACGTACTTGTCTCTCTCCAGATGGGAAGGTACTCCTCCTGCTGTATGTCCAGCATGATCTCCAGGCCACTGCCCATGCCCCCCGCCCGGCTGGGAAGGGAGCTTCGCGGGTCTGCGTTGAAAGTATAACACTTCCCATAACGAGTATAGACCTGGGGACGGGGGTGGGGGTGGGGTGTGAGAGAGAAGAGAAGGGGAGATGGAAGGAGCGGCTGAGACAACTCCTTATGCTTAGGGTTCCCTGTCTCCCCTCCCCCGCCCCCCGTCAGGGTCACCGGAGGGCCCTGTCCTATATTCCAGCCATCAATCCACAGCCCAGCCTCTCACCTGAGCTCCATCTTTTCTACTGGTATCCTCCCTGAGATGATTAAAAGGCATCTCCATGTTAACAAATCAATAGCAGAACTCGACATCTTCCCAAATCCTGCCTCCCTCACACACACCTTTCTTCTCCTCTGAATAAAGGCCCCCACTATCCACAAAATTTCTTAGGTCAGAATCCCTGAAACCTCCTCTCCCTCACCAGCAGCTGTCTTGGCCAATTCTACTTCTGAAATCTATTTAGAATGTATCCAGTTTCCTTCCACATTGCATTTCTTCTACCATCATCTCCCAGCTGGCCATGGCAGTACGTTCCCAACTGGTTTCCCTTCGTCCATCCTTGCCTCTGACTCCAGGCCACTCACACAGTAGCCAGAGCGCTCCTTCCAAAACAAGTCACCTGCCGGCCTCCAACAATGACTTTCCATTTCCTGCAGAATACAGCCAGACTCCTTCCCTAACTGAAAGTCCCCATGTGACATGCCAATCTCTCCTGCCAGATCTGGGCCTTCCTTGTCCATGCAGGTCCCTCCGTATTTATTTTATTTTTAGAGAGGGGACTGGAAAGGAGAAAGAGAGGGAGAGAAACATCAGCATGTGGTTGCGTCTCATGTGCCCCCTACTGGGAACCTGGCCCCACAACCCAAGCATGTGCCCTGACTGGGAATCAAACTGGTGACCCTTTGGTTTTGCAGGCCAGCACTCGATCCACTGAGCCACACCAGCCAGAGCTAGCTGTTCATCTTTTAAACCTCAGCTTAAGTGTCTCTTCCTCATATGCACACTCATATATCACACACACGTTTCATAGTTTCACCCTCCACCCATCAATCAACTTGTTTGTTGCTTTGCTCAAAGTACTTATCAAGACCTAAGAGGAGCCCTGGGTGGTGTGGCTCAGTGAGTTGAGGGTCGACCTGCAAACCTAAAGGTCGCAGGTTCAATTCCCAGTCAGGGCACATGCTTGAGTTGCAGGCTGGGTCCCTGATTGGGGGTGTGCAAGAGGCAACCAATCGATGTTTATCTCCCTCTCTCTTCCTCCCTTCCCCTCTCCTTAAAAAATAAATAAAATCTTTTTTTAAAAATTTTTTAAAAAGGCCTGGGGTGATATTGTTTATCTGTTTGCCTCCTAGTTCAATGTTCATCTTCCCCCACCCCCCAATAGAGTTTATGCTGCCCAGGAACGGTCAGCCTGTCTGGTGTCCCCAGCACCTGGCCCAGTGCCCGGGAACGCAAAGGACACTAACAAGCAGTTACTGCCTCCCCGAAAGCAACCCCGTCTTCGGCCAGGTGGAGAGCTCCCCTGCATAGACACCAGATGGCGCTGGCGCCTCGGGGATGGAAGCCAAGGCTCTAGCAAGGGTTGTAGCCGAGGTGGGGATTTGCTCAGCAGCTGGGTGGGGAGGAGGTTGAGGGAGAGGCAAGCGCAAGTTTCCCCCTGTCAGGCTCGCCCCACAGAGACAAGCCCCCATGTCAAACCCATCACAGGCAGCACCGTCCCTGGGGGCCAGGGGTCGGCGCACTCAATCACTCTCTCTCGCTCCCCCTCCCCTCTCCTTGGGAACATATATACACTGGCAAAAACTGGGAGGAAAGGCATGAGGCATGTTAGGGAAAAGATATCCTAAATGCCTAGCTTCAGAGGGAGGGTGTAGAAGGAAGGGGGGTGGGGTTCAGGGCAGTGGGAGTGAGGAGTTCTAAGAACTGGGGGGCTGGGAGCACCCTTGTTGGGGGCAAGGTTAGGTCTCCCATCCTCACTAGGATAACAACCCTGCCGAACCTCCCCTCTCACATAGTTCTCCTATCACCTTAATGCCCTGCCTCAGACTGCTGAAACAGAACACGCACCATGCAGTTTACAAAGCATGGCAACATCTACTGCTGCCCCATTTCGTCCGCCCAGCCACCCTGGTATCGGGTAGGTTGAATTCACCAGACGATTACTCACGGGTCACACAGCTAGTCAGTCAGCGGGAGAGGTGTAATTCATCTAGATGCAAGACACTGCTTATTCTTAGTAGGTGCCCAAGCCGCCACCAAGTCTCAGCTCCTGTTTCAGCTGAAATGTGACCCAACACCCATCATCCCCTTTTCTCCTGGCTCTCCTCCCCTTCCCCATCACTCCTCTCTACACCCTCCTCACTCTTTCTTCTCCCTGTCTGCTACCTCTCAATTCCTCACCTGTCCCTCCCTTCCTCCTTCCGCATCCCCATCATCTCCTGGGTCCCGGTTCTTGACTCTGTCTCACCCTTGGCCAACTCCCTGCTGTGTCCATGTGTGGGGCAGTAGTAGACATCACAGATGGTTCCAGAGCACTCTCTCTGGTCCAGGCACTGTGCTAAATGCTTACACACTGTTTCCAGTTGCATCCTCACAACCACCCTACGTCCTAATGATGAGGAAACTGAGGCTCAGAGAGGGGAGCTGATCTGCCAAAATCTCCAAGATCAGGGCTTCACAAACTTGTGTGGTGGTGACTAGCACACAAAGCCCCTGGGGATCTCTTTAAATGCAGGTTCTGTTGTGTTAAACGCTTTGGTGGGGGGTGGAGGGCACAGGACTCAGAGTCTGCATTTCTAACCACCTGCTGGTTGCACTTTGAGTAGAAAGGCCCTAGATGGAGTGGGGAGAGACCAGCTAGACGCACCCTCTCACTGGAGTGGGGGGAACCCTGAAGAAGACTGAGTGCAAGATTTCTGTGTCCCCAGTGGTGTGAGAAAGGCAGAAGGAAATATATAAGTATTTGCATCAATTTTCAAATCACCCACCCTCTTCCTATTCCGGGCCAAGATGTTGGAATCAGCTTTTGCTGATGCAGCCGGTTTTGAGCATATGCTCCATTGGAGAGGCTAACGAAGGCGTGAGCTGCACGGGGGACCCGGGAAGTGAACTGCTCACTCGTGAGCCCCAGCATGCTGAACCCCAGCAGCAGGCCCTGACAGTCGGCGACTCGTGGTCTTTCCACAGCTCAGCCTCATCCAGGGGACTGCGCGCTGCCTGAGGCCAAGAGCCAAGTTTTACCATCTCGGCAGGCCCAGGGCAATTTGCAGGAGGCATGAGGTAGAGGGAAGAAGTGCAAAGTGAACACCATCCAACATCCCCACTTTGTACTAGGCCCTGTGTTACATGCCTTTGGTCTATTTTGAATTTTGAGCCTCCAAGACAACCAGGTGAGCTAAGTAGTATTGCCTCCATTTACTAATGAGAAAGTTTAGAGAGGAAGAGTGACTTGGCTAAGGACATACAGCAAGTAAATGGCAGCAGATGTTCAAACGGAACTGAACCCAATGCCAAAACAGAGTTTCTAAAACATCCGGTAGTGCTCAGTGAAGGCATGACTCAGGTAGATTCCTCACCCTGGGTGGGTTTGGGGCAGCCTCCCTACCTGGTACCTCCAACAGGTACACACAGATACACATTTCACCACACTGAACCCAGCGCTGTGCAGGGCCAAGCCAATGGGGAAGGCTTTGTCTCTAATGGCTTTGGAGGAGAGTGGTTATCTGGCACCCCTGCCTTGAGGTGGCTGTGCAGAGTGGATGTGACAAAGGGCAATGGGTGGAAGGACTTTGGGTCTGATGGTTATACTTTGCGGGAAACGGACAGGCCAGGCTGGCAGGGCCAGGCCACCTGCATAGCCCGGGTCAGGCCCAACTGCTGGGCAAAGCTGAACGTTGCTCTGGAGACGGTCCCTGGGCCAGGCAGGCAGTGGCAGGTGGAGCCGCCAGCTCCTAAGTGGCAGAATATTTGTGGCAGCACAGCCCACAGCTTCCTCCATGGAGACGGCACGACCGCTCAGCCACAAGGTCCCACCGGCTGGCCACTGCTCTCTCTCCATGGACTGGCCTGAAAGGAGGGTGTGTGTACAGAAGTTGAAAGTCCAAGGCTCAGCCATGCAAAGGGGCAGGTCCCAGGCCCGGTTGCGCTCCGATGAGTTGAGGGGCTATCTCCAGATGACCCACCACCAGCCGCGCAGCCTCTGGACCCTGTCCGCATCTCAGACCTCACCTCCTCCTTCCGTCTGGCCCTCTTTTTTCTGTGCCCTCCCTTGCTCTCTGCCTTGGTTTCCAGGTCCACCCTCCTGGCCCTAGGCTGAGCACGTGGCCTCCCAGAGCCCTTCTGGACCTAGGCTGGACTGCTGCTTGATAAGAATCCATCTGTGCTGCGTGCAGACCCTTGGACCTCTCTACCAGCTTCCTTCTGGCCAGCCTCTGCCTGTCCCTCTCGGACCACCTTCCCTTTAGTGTTAGCCTGGACCCGCTCTGGGTCAGCCTGTCTCCCTAGCCTCTGTCCCCTGATCTCAGTCTCTCTCTCAAGTCCCTCCCCCTGGCCTGTCTGTCCTCAGCATCCAATCAGTTATCCACTTGGTCTCTGTTTCTCTGCCCCTTGCCTTTTGTCACCCTGTCCATCCCCGCGGCCTCCGTCTCTCCATCCCGTTGGCCCGCCCCCACCCGCCCCGTGTTCTTTTGCTGTCTACATCTCCATCTTGTTTGCTCTCCTCTCTGTCTGTCCTTTTGTCTAGCTGTCCAGTCTCTGTCGCTTGTCTTCCCCTTAGACTTTTCCCTGGGCCTAAGGTTGCTCTCCCTGCTCAAGCCAGAAGGAAACCTTTACCCTGGTGCGCTCCCCTCCTTCACCCTGCCCTTCCTCCAGGTCTGCCCCAGACAGTGATCAGGGGTTGGGACAGACCCAAACGGTGGCTCTTCTCTGTCCCTTCAGTTCCATCTACCCACAGCTCCCATATCCTCTGGCTGGCTTGCCTGCACTCTCTTCCACCGGTCCCCACCCCCTCATCCTCTCTGTAGTCACACAGCCAGTGGGGTTAACAGTCAATTAGCAGGTCCAGGGCTCACAGCTGTGAGGGAGAGTGCCCAGCCTCCAGAAGATAAGGAGCCGCCAGGAGGAGCAGAGGAGGCCGGGCTAATCCCGGAGCTAATCTGCAGCCTGGGCTTTATCTCCGCTGCGTTTTGGGCACCCTGCCTCTGCCAAGGTCCTGGCACCACCCCCTTTTCCATGGCAGCTTCATCCCCCTCTTCCAATTCCATCAGCTCCCCTCTGCTTCAGTCCAGCCCCAAGCCTCTCATGTAGACCCCTGGGATCGTTGCCTCTTCACCCTGCAGTCCCCCGGGGTCCAGCAGAAAGGGATGCATCCTCATATACCCAGGTGTGGAGCACTTCTGGCTCAGTTTTACTCAGGGGTAGCACAAGCATCCAGGTTTGAAGTCTCCTCCTCCTCTATCCTCTGGAGGGGCAGAGGAGGGAAGATGGCACCAGCTCGCAAAGCCTGGGGTGTCTGCCCTGGAGGAAGCTGGAAGTCACGCAGTCCAAACCCTCAGTGTACACAGGCCAAAACAGAAGTCTAGGAATGGCAAGGTGCATGTCCTAGAGTACACAAAACAGGGGGCAAATTCAAAACGAGAACCCAGCCCCCACAGTGGTGCCAGCATTCTCCGCTGAGCCCGGTCACTCCCAGGGGAGGCATCAGGAGACCCTGGTCCCAGCTCCTGCTCCACCACTGACAACCTATATAAACCTGATTAGTAAAGTGGTTTATTGACTTCTCTGGGCCTCAGTTTCCTCATCTGTCAAGTGAGGATAGAAATTCCCACCCGATTTATTTCATAAGGCGGTTGTCTCAAAAGAGAACCAATAGAGGAGAGCCATTTGCAAAGTGAAATCATATACATGATGCCTCAATATTAGTACTAAGAGTGTTGTAGAGACCAATAAGCACCAAGCTGGGGCAGAGATCAACCATTGTATGTGGCGCCAGAAGTAGATCCACATAGGCTAATACATGGGAGAAGGGGCACGCATTTTGAAGCCTGATAAAACAGGGTTCGAATTCTGGCTTGGCCACCAGCCTTGGACGAACAACCTTGGGTGTGTGATTCAACCCCTCCGAGCCTGGGATGGCTCATCTGTACAGAAGGAATGGGTGCTACTTCTCCTAAGTTGAGTCATGAGGGTGAGAGACCAGCTCAAGAAAAGTGGAAGCCTATTTGGGGAACAGCTTCCTGTCAAGATGGTGCAGCCATTTTGATCCTGGATTCATACCAGGCCCATTCTCACAGGGCCTCATGCACCTTGGTTAAGGCTCTCTTAGCAATTTGGGAGAGACAGGGCTCCGTAGAAGACAGAGCTCTACCAAAGCAAAACCCCCAGGCTCTGAGATAGGGCTCGCACCAGATGGGAAGCAGCACCAGGGCACAGGCCAGAAGCCCAACGGGGTTCACATCTGTACCTTGCCCTTATTGTCTATGGGATTTGGACTCAGGCATTTAACCTCCTGGATCCTCTGTTTCTCATCTGTAAGATGGGAATAATAATAGTCCCTTTTCACCTGGATTCCATTCAGGTGAATTCAGGCACCATTTAGAGATATTATGAGGAGACAACATACATAAATAAGAGCCACAGCTAATATTTATTTAGTGCCTGCTCTGTGCCAAGCACAGTCCTAAGCGCTTTATTAGCTCCTCGATCCTCACAAAAAACCCAAACTGGAGGCAGTCTGGAGCTGAAGTCTGTGCTCACGACCACTGTGGGATGAGATATAGCTGGCATTGCACCAGCGGACAGTCGGTGCTCAAGAAAGGGTGTGTGTTCAAATAACTGATTTGACCAAAGCTACTCCTTGGGCCTGCAGTGTGTTGGCCTGTGCTTGGGGCTGGGGAAGATTCAGAGGACAAAACAGTCATAGCCCTGAAGGAGTTTGCTGCCTGGCTGCAGAGACATTTATTCATTCAAAAAGTGTTTATTGAGCACCTACACTCTGAGCCAGGTGCAAAGCAGTGGGCAACAAAACACAAAACGCACAGGTACAACCCGATCGTTCCTGGTTGTGATCAGGGCTAGGATGGGGGACTGGCGCCCATCCTCTGACAGTGGAACAGGGGTTCGATGGGGTTGGAGAGCGGAGCTGCCCAGAGCAAGCCCAGCTGCCCACCCGGGAAGGGCATCAGACATGCCACAGTCAGACGGAGGGAGAATACCCTCTCTCCAAGCAGCCTGACCCCGGCGCTTACGGCACGGCCAACACAGCTCACCTCCCCCCCTCACCTCTACAGTCACTCAAGTGCTTTTCAGCGTGACTTCCTCCCCAAAGTAGAAGTGCTGTAGGTCTAAGAGGAAATGGGCGCAGGATTTGTTCAAATGTAAATGTGAGGGTTGGTGGAAGAACAGTAGGAACCGGGTCCAGGCCGTGTGCTGCCAGGCCGAGGCCGCGCTGGCAGCCGGGGACAACTCGGGGCCGCGCGGCAGGACGCTGTCATTCCTAGCGAGCGCCGCATTTCCAACGGAGAGGAGAGCTCAGGCCTCCAAGACGCAGGTAAGCAGCTAAACCTATTCCCAGGTAACGGCTGCCTAGGCCTTAAACCCTAGAAAGTCAATGTTCCAGGCGGGAATATTTTTAATGTATAACGAAGTCGTTCCCTGACATTCCCGCTCCTCGATGCGAAGTTGGGCATTGAAGAGTTTTGCTTTCACAGCGGAGCACAAACCCACGGCCGGGCCGGGGCTCAGGAGCCAAGCCTGAGAAGACGGCAGCGGCCGCGGCGGTGGAGGTGGTGGCGGCAGTGGGTGGGTGGGTGGGTGTGCGCCGCTCTGGGCCCCATCGCCACCCCCGCCCGGCCCCATCTTCAGCCCCGCACAGGCACCCTGGCGTCCAGCCGGGCCCACCCGCACCCAGAGCGCCACACCCAGAGGGCTGCACCCAGCGCCTCGCGCTCCCTTCCGCCTTCTCCTCTCTCCCGCGGGGCAGGCATCCATCAAAGCGCCCTCCCTCCCGTCTCCTCTGGGCTCCTCCGCTCTCCTCCCTGGGTTTGCCTCATTTGCATTCCCTCGGCTCCCAGCTCCTCGGCAAAGTGACCTCCGCACACAGCGGCGCCAGAGGCTTCCACCGCGGAGGGAGCCACCGCCGCCCGCCCGGCCGGGGAGGGGAGAGGGGGCCAGAGGCTGGACGACGAGGCGGGGGCCGGGGGAGAGGCCTGCCGAGCCGGGTCCGCCTGGCGGGCCTGAGGGAGGCAGGAAAGGCCTGCTGCCAAGAGGCGCAGAGGGACTCGGGTGGGATTTGAACCCTGGACCTAGGGCCCCAGTGGGGTGGGAGTGGGACTTGGAGGGCAGCACCTGGCCGGCGAAGCTGCGCCCCGTAAACAGAACCCCTGCTTGGGGCTTGGGACTCCCCAACAACCCGTTTTCCTCCCCACGCACACCCACTGGAGAAGGGCCAGCCGTATGGGGCAGTCGCCCGGGGTCCTCAGCGCGCCCCCCCCCCCAGGCTGCCCAGCCCCCGCCCCGCTTCCCTGGCCCGCCGAGCCGCCACCCCTCCCCCGTTTGGTATTTACACCTTTCACACATTTGTAAGCTATTATCCTGTCCACGCTTAGTCACCGCTGAGCCAAGCGCCACGGATTTAGCTCCTTTAATCTTTCCTCCTAAATCAATCCTCCATTTCCCCTTAATCATCCCGTGGCTCCTCTCTGAACTCTCGCTGCTGCCTCGGCTGCTGCAGCCCTTGCCTGTCTCTCTGGAACGGTTCTCCCTCCAACCCAAACCGGGTGTCCCAAGGGCATGGTGAACACTGCGGGGTGGGAGGGTGGATTTCCAGCGCCTCCATCCTCTGGCCTGGGAGCCAGGGTAAGACGTGCAGGCACCCTCTACCCCTTCTGGAAAACACGCAGTTCTCTGGACCCTCCTACCTCCACCTTCTGAGTCTCTGTCCCTCCTCCTGCCTTACACTCCCATTCATCTGGGATGGTTCCAAGACCCTAAGCCTGCACCATGATTTGCAAAAAAATAATATAACCCAAGAAACCACCCTCGGGCCTCTTGTCCGCGGTTTCTGGCTGTCCCCACTCCAGCTGCACTAAGGAGGTGGCATTGCCGGGAGAGCCTGATAGGGCAGGGAAACACTGATAACTCACCAGCCTGAGGCTGCCCTCTCCTTCCCTCCTCCAGGGTGACTGCCCATCTCTACTTGACTACCCTTAGTCTGCAGCCGGCAGCCACTCTCTCCCCTCCCCCCAGGGTCTCAACCTGAGCAACCCTGAGGTTCTGGTGCTCCCTGGGTGCTCCTGCCTCCCTGTCCTCCGTTCCCGATCCTTCCTGCCCCCCGGCCTGGGCCGAGCAGAGGCAACACCGCCGCCAGCCACAAGAGGGAGCAGATTCCTCCGGGAAACAGAAGGGCAAGGGTGGGAGTCCAGAAAGGAGCACGGGTAGGGGAGATAGAGGGAGGAGAGACGGGAGGGGGACGTGGGGGCCATTTCTTCAAATGCTAATCAGCATCTTCCGGCAGTGCCGTGAGAAGCTGCGCTGATAATGAGCCCAGCTCTGGGCTGATTCCTGATTAATGAAGAGGCCACTGGGCTGCTAAGTGGGGCCGGGTGGGGGCACGTCCCTCATGGCCCTCCCGCTGCCCTTGCAGACCAGCCCTCTGTAACAATAACAGCCCCTGCCCTTGGCTGCTCCGCCAACACCACTCAAATTCCCCTCTACCAACTCCACTGGCCAATGAGTATCAGCCCGACTGAGAGCGCCCCCTCCAGGAGGGCCTGAGGGGCAGCAGCCAGTGGCACAGCGGCAAGTGAGGGCTGGTACACTGGATTTCTGTAATTGAGTTGTGGGTAGCCCTCGGAGTATTATTTTTTTAATCAGGAAAAATTTTATTAAAATAGTCAAGGCTAAGGGCTTCTCTGGACAACTTGGAAGACCTCCCCAACCCCCACCAACACTGGGCATCCCTGACCATAGGGCAACGGTTAGCTGGAACAGCTCCGTTCAAGGATGAGATTTTCAGTTCTCCTCAGATCCCACCCTTCCCGATTGTGTGCCCTCCTCAGCCTGACCTGCCTGGCTCCAGAAGGCAGGACCAGCCCTGGACTAAATGTTGAATTAGATGTTCTCAAGTTTCATGCCTCAGGAAAAAATGGAACCAGAGGGGACGGAGGGCTGGACAGGGGATGAGGATCAGAGTAAGCTCATTTTGTAGTAAGAGCCCTAGACTAACCTCAGTGGATACCCCCTCCCTCCCAGAGTCAAGAAGGCAAGGGGCAGCCTTCAGGCCTTTGGAGCCAGTGGCAAAGGTATGGAGTTGGGCTGTGCGTAAAGTGGCCCCTCCTTGGTGCCCACCAAGGGTGACCAAGGACAGCAGCAGAGACTGTCAATATTGGCCTGACCACGGCAGGAAAGGGAGCAGGCTCAGTAGGAAGCTTGGACAGAAGGCAGGGGTTTGCTAAGGGGCCTCAGATTGGGGGTCAGGGAAGCTAGAGAGTGACAGAGAGCTTGCATGTTGCTCCCCTTGCCTCTGCGTTGTCCTGGTGGCAGCTGGGGTGGAGCTGGGAGAGGAGGGAGGAGGACAGGGAGGGGGACTGCCCAGCTGGAAGAGGCCTTGTCTAATTGTGCCTGATTAGTAGAGAGGAAGAGAACAGGGCGAGTGATTAATAGTCTCGGCAGTCACCAGCATGTGCAGAAGGAGGGTTGGAAGGGGGAGGGAAGTCAGAGCCGAGAGAGGATGGAGACAGTGAAGCGCCCACAGGTCCTTGGTCACCTGCCCTTCCGGGGGGCTTCCTGGACTCCTGAGGACCCCGCAGAGAGGGGCAGGATTATACCCCAGTCTCCTCAAGGATTCATTCTCCATCTCCCCTGTGCCTCAATTTTCCAGACAATAGAATGGAAGAGAAAAGACCAAGGCCAGGTCCTGCACCTGGGAAGAAAGGTGTACGGCTCACGTGGTGTTTCCAGATACCTCGATGTCCTCAGACACAGGCTCTATCCTCAGCTCAACCTGGGACCTCAGCCCAGAGATTAGATGCCAGGATTCCAATCACAGCCCACAGCTGTCGCCTTATATTCTTTGATACCAGTTGGAGTTCCTAGCCCCGCCCAATCTGGCAGTCTGAACCTCATCGCTCCTAGGGCCAGAGCCGCACTGTCCAATACGGCAGCCACTAGCCACATGCGGCTATTTGAATTGAACATTCATTTTCTCTGTCACACTAATCACATTTCAGATGCTCAATAGCCAGGGTGGCTAGTGACTACCATGTGGGGCAGCGCAGAGACAGGACATTTCTGTCATCACAGAATGTCCTGTGGGATAGCAGTGATCTCCAGTGCGTGCTCCCACTCCTGCACCTATGCAGTGTGCGCGTGAATATTTGGCGGGGACGTTGCATAGCACGGGGACACTGTGACAGGGGAAGGAGAGAGTGTGGGCCTGAGGGTCTCGAAAGGGGGAAGGCTAGGCGACGGAGAGTAGCGAAGATGCCAGTGTATGGGTCAGAAAATGGCAGGTGGTGCTGGTGACAGGTTAAAGAGAGCCAGGAGTTGGGGTGGTGGCATTTTAACAGCTGACACTCTGTGTGTGCCAGGTACTGGGCTAAGCTATCTCTTTAATCCACACAACCATCCACATTTTTTAGGTTCTAATATTCTATTTAATGACTACGGAAACTGATGCTTATGGAAGCTTTTTTGCCTCCTTCAAGGGCGCACAGCTTAAAGGGTAGAGCCAAGGTTCGAATCCACGTGGTCTGGCTCCAGAACCCACACACTTGACTGCCATACCGTACAGTCCCCAGCTGAGAGGAGATGCTGAATTTTAGAGTCATCCTTGCATTTTACAGCTAAAGAAATGATGCCTAGGAAGAAAGAGTGATTTCTGCCTTCTAGTAAGTGGGCAGGCTGTGAGCAAGCCGCAGTGGGGAAAGTCTAGATGGGCCTTGGAGCATTGGAGCGGGGGAGCAGATGGTGGAAGGAGTCAGGGAGGAAAGGGCGAACACATAGGTGGTGGTAAAACTAGGAGGCAGAGGGGGGAGTGGGTGGTAGGAGAGTAAGTGGCGGGAAGGGAAAAAGGAGAAGGGGGGCAGGGGGAGGGGAGCTCGGTGAAGAGGTGAGGGCATCCTCACCTGGGGCCCTCTCTCCTCTCTCCCCACTCCTCTTCCCCTCTCCAAACCTCTCCCGGCCCAGCCTGGCTCATTCCTCAAACCTTCCCAATTTTCTTTGGCCCAGAGTGGCCTCCCTCTCTGAACTGAGGCTCTTACTATCCATGTACCTAATTTGGCAATTAATCCTGGTACCTCATGACACCGCTTGGCTTGCATGGCTGGTTAACTCTTGCATGGTTAGTTAAGCTTTGGAGTGGCCTGTCCCCATTCTACCACGAGACTGTAGGCTGCTTGAGGACAGGGACTGGAGACTGGGGTTTCCCTTCTTTGTTCTCCCCCGCAGCACCCGGCAGGGAGCCTGGCACCTGGTAGGCGCTCAGAACGCCATGATGACTGATTGAGTGGGTGACTGATTGGGAGTCAGTGAGGGGCTATCAGGGAATGTGGGGTTGGCGGGGGGAGAGCGATTGTAGTAGTAGCAGAGGCAAGAGCAGCAGCTTAGGGGCCTGGGGGAGGGCGCATTACCCGGAATAAAAATAGGCTGGAAAATGTGACATTTATTAACTTGGATTCCGGAGGAAAGGTCACAGCAGAGTGGGGAGTGGAAAGGAGGAAACAAGAAAAGCAACAAAAAACACACAACAGCCCCTTTCTCAAAGCCTGTCCCTGTCACTGAGCATCTCGCCACTCACGCCCTGGCAGGGACTCCACCCACTGGTCCCTGTACCCATCTCCTCACCACAGATCCCAAACCCCTATCTCAGCACAGTGCATCACGGGCCTCATGCCCTCATCAGAGACCCGCTGTTTTTGCCTCCACACTCCTTTCCGCATCTTGCCACAACAAGGCACCCCGTCTTCCCCATTGCCGTAGATCACGGTCCCCATCCCAACCCACAACCCCAGGCCCTGTGAATTCGCAGCAGTCTCAGCCCCAGGATGCCAAGCCCAAGGGAGAGTTACGCTTGGCAGGTAGGGGCTGTGGCGGGGTGCGGGCAGAAGGGTGTGGGGGTCTGTGCTGGGTGGGGCGTAGTGGGAGCGGGATCCAAAGGGAATTTCCTGCCCCTCGATGCTTGCTTTTCCGCTCCACCCCCTCACCGTCCTGCGGCAGCCCCAGAGCTGAGACCACAGTTCGTATTGCCCTCCTCTCTCCAGCCCCAGGGCCCGCGCCAGGCCACTTTTATCTCTGCCGGGGCATCCCCAGGATTCAGAGAGACTCGCCAGCCCTGACCAGGGAGGGACTCTCTCTCCCCATATCCTCTGGCACCTGCTCCTTTCCTGATGGGAAGGCGGGGAACCCCTGCCTACCTCATCTTGCTTCCTCGTCCCTCCATCTCTTCCTCTCCTTCGCTCCCACTGAGGTTCCATCCCTCTTCTCCTTCCCTTCCCACCCCCAGCCAGGGCCTGGGACACAAACCCCCACTCAGGGACACAAAGCCCCCATTGATTTCTGCCCCAACAGCACCTGCTGAGACTGGGCTCTGTCCCCCCAACTCAGGGGTGAGGGCATTGTGTAGAGGAACCCCACGGATCTGAAAGTCCACATTCACACTCCGTACCCCACCTCCTTTGGGGGACTCTCACAGCCCTGGCTATGGGGGAGGTGATTTTTTGCTAAAAGAGGGGGTTGTAGCCACATGACGGGTCAGTGCCCCTGATTCCCATCCCAGCACTATCCTCTCCCTCTGTCCCTTCCTCCATTTCTACCCAACTCCCCCCGACTATATGACAGAGGACCTAGAGGCTGCAGACATTGGTGGGAGCCAGGCACCTAGTGGGAGCTTGTTCCCTGGTGATACTGGGGCAGTGAGTGAGTGAGAACCTGCGTAGCGGGTGGCCGGGTCCTGAGGAGGGAAAGTCTCCCATCCCTTGGGCCGGCCCCGGAGCCGGGGCTGGGGCGGGCACCATGTTGACAACATGCATGTGTGCATACGCTTAGGCAGTGGCAACACACATGAAAACACACATGTACACCATACTGGGAGTAAACTGGACTGGGGACAGTCATCTCAAGCAGCAGGAATAATAGATACCCCACGACTGGGTGAACGGAGTACTGACAGACAGCGTACAAGACACACCCCCCACTGACTCGCGTTGTGTTGTGAGAGATGGCGGCAGCGGTCCCCACGCGGGGACCAGGGGTTGGGATAGATGGGGAGAGGGTTGTCACAGGAGGGCATGGCATCCACAGCATGACCCTGTCTTTGGCAGCTAGGTAAGAGGTGGGATGTGAGCACAGAGATAAGTCGCTCTCTAGATGTGTGGGTGTGCAGGTGTGCACGTGAGTGTAGCCGCAGGGACACCGAGTGTGCACTGAGTGCGTGTGACAGGGAGTGTGCAGGGAACTGTGGCCCCGAGCCATTGAGGGGGGGTGTGTGTGGGGTGTGTGCCGAGCAGCAGTGAGGGCGAGCCATGCACAGAGGAGCGAATAGAGTGAATGAGTGATCCTCAGTGTCAGAGCCAGAGCCGGGCAAGGGAGCAGCAGGGATCGGGGAACGGAGGGGAGGGGAGGGACTGGAAAGTGGGAGAAGCCAGGGGGGCAGCATGAAAGAGGGATGTGTGAGGGAGTCTGTGAAAGGGGGTGTGTGTGAGAGACACAGAGACAGAAGAGACACTGGCGCCCAGTGTACACGAAGATCATCTCTCTCCAGCCTGCCGGGCGGGCCAGCTCCCCAGGAGGCTGTCTGAGTCCTTCCCCTGCGGGAGCGCCCCCAGGCACCCTCTCCCCATCACCCTCATTTGGTGAGGAGAAGAATCCAGAAGTCACAGGAGACACGCAGGGTCAGTTGGTCCAGCCTTGGCGTGGGGCACCCCTTCCCTGCCAGGGGACTGGCTGTGGGGCCCCGGGGCCCACTCCAGGACCCCGGCCCCAGGCCCGGGCGCCGCCGCAGCAGGGCCAAGAAGAGGAGCAGCAGCAGCGCCGGGGTAAGCCCCTGAGTGTGCCCTGCTCCGCGGCTGTGGAGCCAGAGGGAGACACCGAGCGTGGGGGAGACTCGAGGCCAGCCTCTGGTGGCGGAAGGAAGGGAAACCCTGTTGAGGATGCCCCCACGCACCACCACCGCCACTCCCCCCGGCCTCTGGCCACCCCAAGCCAGGCGGGCCGGTGGGCAGGACTCACCACAGAGAAGTTGCTGGCGGAGCAGTGGTGCCCACTGAAGTTGCAGCTCTTGAGCATGTCGGCAAGCTGGTGGCCAGTGCGGTTGAGGATGTCTACCATGTCAGGCTCCGGGTAGCGCAAGCCAGCGGCACGGTGCCCGTCCCGGTCTTTGGGGGGCAGCCCCGTCAGATTGGCCAGGTGGAAGATGTCAGCGTCGCTAAGTGCAGAGTGCCGGAAGCGGTTGATGTTGCAGAGGGTGACAGCTGGGAAGCCCGCCACTGGGGCTGGGGCAGCAGGGTCCATTGCCACCAGGTGCGGCCAGGTTAGGTAGCCCCGGGCCAGGCCTGCCGCCTGGTACAGGAAGGCAGCCAGCGAGGTGAGTAGAGCCAGTGCCCACAGGGTTCTACGAAGTCCGTGGGGGCCTGGGCCACAGGCCCGGCCCAGCCCGTGCAGAGTGCTCGTGCTGGCAAAGGTGGCCAGGTCCCGGGGTGCTGCTGCCCCCCGCGCAGCCCCCAGGAGGCTCTGCTCATCCCCTGCCTCCTTCTCCTTGGGTTTCGCATCCTCCTCTGCAAATTTGATTTTGCACACAATCTCGATCGGCATCTGTCCCCGGCTGCTGGGACTGGCCAGAGCCTCCTTGCCCCTGTCCCTCCCTGGCCAGCAGCCCCCGGTGCCCTCCGGAGTGTCGGTGGTGGCAGCGGCTGCTCTTCTAAACTCAGGGCAAGCTGGAGGAGGATGGGGACAGGGTGGGGGCCTGAGGTGGGGGAGTCACTCCCACTCCGAGCAGCTCCGCAGCCCTGGTGCTGCCTCTGCCGCTGCTGCCTCTGCCGCCGCTTGTCTCTCTCCTCGATCGTCTCCTTGTGGCTTCCCTTATCAGCACCAGCACAGCTGTCAGCCCCTGCGTGTGTCCCTGCGAGCAAGCGAGTGAGCTGCTCCGCCACGCCGCGCAGCCCCAGCCGCTCCGCTCAGCATGTGCTCCGGAGCCCACCCCGTGCTTAATAATTCAGGACATGTCAACAGCGTTTCACCGGCGGCACGGGCGGCAGGAGCCAGGCCAGGGGAGGGGGCAGCCCCAGCAGCCCAGGACAGGGATCCCTGGCCCCTGCCCAAGACCTCGCCAGCCTGCCCCCCAAACTCTTGCTATACCTCAGCCACTCATGGGGTGCCCAGTTGGCCCCACTCCCAGGCCACCCAGGGAAGAGTGCTGCACCCGGAGTCCTCAGCTCATTCTGCCACTTTCCTGGACCACACCCAGGGAGGAGTCACAGCCAACTCCATCTCCCAGCTCCTGGCCTCCCTGACTGCCAGCTCCAGCACCCGGCCGCCACCTGACCCCCACTGCCCCGCTCACAGCGGCTTCCAGAAACTCCTTGGGAGAGCCACTTGTTTGAATAGAGGGCAGAGGAGGGCAGGAAAGACAGACAAGGGAACAACAGGGAGGCCACCAAGATTCTTGGCTTTCTTGGGGCTTTACTCCCGACTTTTACACTCACCCTACCCTGCCCCTTCTGGGGCACTGGCTGCCCACCCCCCCACCCCCAGACTCAGTCACTTGAATGTCTGGGACAGAGGGCACCCAGGTTGAATGGCTCACCTATGGCCACTTTGTCTTCCCAAATGTTTCCAAAATTCCTTGCCACAGCCAGGCTCGGGGTAGGGGGAAGATGCTGTTGAGCAAACAGGCCAGGGAGCAGAGAGGCCAAATGGGGGTATTGAAGGGATTAGAACCGTGCAGGGCTTGAATGGCAGGGAGTGCAACCCTAAAGAAATAATGACAGGGGGTGCCCCCCAGCAGAGTGGGGTAGGGGAGCCCTGGGTGGCTGCTGTCCCGCGGGGGAAAGGCAAGCAGGTATCACAAGCTGGACGGCCCCGTTGGCAGGACAGGAGGTACCTGGGTGCCGCCGGTGTGGGGGTGGTCACAGTGAGCAGCTTGTGGCCGGGGGGAGGGGGCATGAAAGCGTGGGCCCTCATGGGGGAGAAAGCACTTGTCCCCTAGAGGAAGTGGGGGGCTGATTAATCGGGGCGCTAATGAGCAGCAGGGAGAGGAAGCTCAGGAGGGCGGGGGAGGCGGCTCCATCGATCTGAGCCGCGGAACCAGCAGCTGAAAAAAAAGTGAGAAGGGAATCGATCTGAGGGAAACTGCAGCTGCTGGGGATTAGAGCCCGAGGTCCACCCACTGCCCGGTGGCCACCCCTCCCGTGTGTCAGGCGGCAAGCCTGCCCTTCAGGTCGCAGCCCCTGCCTAGCCCTCGAGGAGGGCCCGGGGGGGGGGGCGGGGGGCAGGGGGCGCAGGGGCAGGCGGGCACGGAGCTACCCAGCCCACCCTTGGCTGCAAGGCCAGGTCAGCCCCTTCAGTCATCACAGGTCACCCCAGCATGGGTCACCCCCCACACGCCACTGGCCATGTGCGGCGCCCTGCTGGGTTGTCCCTAACCGCTCATCGAAGTAGCTTCCTCAGGGGTCACGTGGCTGGGCTTCCCCACTAGCCAGCTCCCCCAAGCTGGGAAGAGAAGACCCCTGGGCCAGGGGCTGCATCTAGTGGGGTCCCTAACAGGCAAATGGGGCTGGCCCTGGAGGCAGCTGCTGAGCCGGCGCTCTGTCCCCTGGCCAGGCAGCCCCTCCCTCCCTGCCACACTTTCTGTTGAGACCCTTCTAGCGTTTCTTCTCCCACCTCCTTGTCCTCCACGAGCCTCTCTCTTCCCCTTTCTCCTAGTATTGATTTTTCTTTACTGTTTTTTTTAAAAGGTGATTTAATTGCTTTTTTAAGGTTATTTCAGTCTGGGGCTCAGCCAGAAAAGTGGGGAGCTGCCCCCACAAGCTTTGCCCTACACTTGTGGCTGCTCTGGGCTCCATGCTCATCCCTAACTTGCCCTGCCCTCCATGGCGATCCCGGGGTCGTACCTCCCCCAGCACCCTGGCCTCCATGAGCCGGAAGCGCACCCTCTTTCCTCCTGAGAGCCTGGCAGGGAGCCCTCAACCTCTAGAGGGAATGAGGTCGGGAGATAACCTGGTGTGGGGGGGAGGACGGGAGCTCCAGGCCCCTGGGAACAGAACATGAACCCCCCACCGTTGCCCCATAGACAGCTGGCTCCAGGTGTCCCCAAGTCCCCATCACCATCTAGGCTCCCAGACTCCCGGAATCCAGGTTATGCTCAGCGGGGGTCCCCCACAGCCTTTCAGCCCATCCTTGCCCCCCCCCAGTGCCTCCTGTTTTCCCTCTGGTCCCCTATTCCCGCTTTCCCTCTGGCCCCCGTCCCTTCTCCCCTCCCGCTCCCCGCTTCCCTGCCTGCCTCCCTCTCTGCCCGGCTGCAGTTGGGTGATAATCTCCCTCATTTAGCCTCCTGGCTGCTTCCCCGGCTCATTGCCCAGCTGGTCCCTGGGGCCCGGCCCAGCTTCTTCCCCACCCCCACCCCTCGCCCAGCGCCCAAGCTCCCCCACCCCCTCCCTGCTTCCCCCATCCACTCCCAGGGGACCAGCTGCACCCTGCAGTGAGCGCCAGGGCCAACGTTGCTGGCCAGAACCCGAACTGGGTGTGATCAAAATGGGAAGGGCTGTCAGGGACTCCAGTTGGGAGTGTGGGTGCCGGGCGCAGGGGGCCGCAGGGTGGGGGTGGGGTGTAGCTGCAGGGTCAGGCTGTGAGGCCTTAGCCAGGTGTCTGTCCTCTGTCCTCCAGTTATCCTCATTCCCCCGATTTGTTGCCAGCCCAATCCTTCAACCGCCCCCCGCCCCCCAGGGGATGAACTAGGCTTCCTGACAGAGAACAGTGGACGCACTGAGAGGTGAGATTAGACTGGCATCTACAGCCTGACGCGCAGGGCGTGGGGGAGGGGCCAGGAGCCTGAGGGAGGTGACAGCGGAGGGCAGAAGGGTTCTGACTCAGAGCACCTGGGAGGGGGCAAGAGGTGTTATTTGAGCAAAGTGCCCCAAACGCAAACTCGGAGACCTCCCAGGATGCAGCTTGGGGCATGTGGAGAGCACCTGCAGGCCCTTCCCGGCTGGGGGCTCCTGGGCTCGCCTCTTCTCCCAGCTCAGGGAGACCCTCACGCAGATCTGCACTCGCCCCTTCCCACCACATGTGGGCCCAACTCCTTGCCTGGGTGACCCCAATCATAAAGGACATGACCCCCAAACTCCTAGGAACCATCCTCCTAGAGAGAGTCCCCAGCCTCCTCCTGGACCCGAGGGACACCCCCATGCCACCCTCGACACTCACACACCTGTCCCAGACCTCGCCCTGGTGTGGGCCAAGGGATGAGCCAGTGTGGGACAGACGTGGGTGGGGAGGAACAAGGTGGGGGGGGCGGAGGCCGGGACTGGGCCAGTCCTGGCTGGTGAGCCAGCAGCGGTGACAAACGGGCTGTGCGGGGGCGAGAGGCGGGGGGCGGACCGCGGCTGATTTATCTGGGTTATTTATGCTGCGGACGAGGCAGGAGAAGCGGTTAATGAGAGTCCCAGAGAAGGGGGGTGGGGAGGCCCGGACGTGATCTGAGGCGACTTAGGAGGGTTAGCGTCCCACCACCAGGCCCTGCCCCCACTGCCCACCAGCACTCCACAGCCCGGACCCCTTTAGGGCCCGCCCGGCCATGACCCCTCTCCTGGGGCACCCCCAGTCCCCTTTTGGGATGCCCACGCTGAGACAGTGGGTCACCGGGCAATGAAGGAGACCAGGGCCAAGACTGAGGGGGCCAGGAAAGGGAGGGCGGGGAAGGAAGAAGAAAGGAGAAAAATCTTGGCTGGACAGAAACTGACCGAGTCTGTGGGGCCCGTGGGGGAGGGGTGGGGGCGAGGCCAGTGTAGCAGTAGGTGGGCAGCTGGCAACCTCGGCGCTGAGGTTGGAGAGAGGGCATTAGGGTGCAGATCTGGCGTCAGCCAGGAGCCGTCACAGGGCCCGAGAGGTAGAGACAGGCTGGGGGTGGGGGTGGGGGGGCGCGGTGCTGGTCAGAGAGAAGAAAGAGCCGGGAAGGAGGGGGAGAAGATCCAGGAGAGGAGGGGGAGAGGGCTTTGCAGCAGCGAAAGCTGCTGGGAACAGATAAGGCAGCACAGCAACAGCAGGGATTAAAGCTCTGAGGGGTGGGGGCGGGGGCGAGGCGTGGGACACGGAAGGGGGCGGGGAGGTAGGCAGGAGAGGGCTGAGGGCAAGACATCAGGACCAAGGAGGCGAGTGGGAGAAAGGAAGGCTGCCAAAGGGGCAGGATTTATGCAGGGGCCAGGAGCTGATCGCCTAGGAACGCGGGAGGATAGAAGGGACCCCTGCTCATCTCCTCTGCAGAGGGTCCTTTCCGCCCCTGGCGAGCCGGTACCCTGTACACGTTAGGGGTAGCAGAGCTAAGCAGATGGGTGCCTTGCTGAGGGTAGGCAACTGGTAGACCGTTGGGTGGGAGCAAGTGGCAGGGGCCAGCCCTGGGAGCCGCTGAGCTCCTGGCAAGAGCCAGAGCCCGCAGCGCCTCCTTGAGGTGGCCAATGAAACCCAGCGTCAAGGGCAACAACGGTCTCGAGCACCCAGCCAGCCGGTCCTGGGAATGGAGACCTCATTAGGCCCGGGGTGGCAGGGACCGGAGTTTCAAAGGGGGTTTCTTTGTGGGGAGGGGTATGGACATGGAGGGAAGGTAGGTGGCTTCGGAACCAGGCTCACGCCTTGGATTGGAAGCCCCTTACCATCCCCAGCCCTCCGGTTCTCCAAGCCTCCCAGACGGGTGCGCTGGGGGAGGGGGAGGCCCCAGCTCCTTCCAGACGAGAGCCTAGGGCGGCTCAGAGGTGGCTGTGGTGACGGAGGGGAGCCTGGAGGGAAGGAAGAGGAGGAGTAGGCAGGGGCGGGGGGAGGGGAGCGGGGGTGGAGGGTGGGGCAGAGTAATTGCGTGTTTGTCAGTTCTTTCTGCACGCGAGGGAGCGTGAGTGGTGATGGGTGTAGCTTCACCTCCAGGAATGTCTGTTGGCAGAGGTGTCAGTGTGTCTGTCTTTGGGGTCCGGGCTTTCTTTACCCCTCCCCTTTGTGTTGTGGGGATCGTGGCTCTGGGCACACCCAGCTGTGCTCCGTGCTGATGCGGCAGATGTGGCGGGGCCCCAGCTGTGCCTGTTTCCCAGAGAGGGGGAGGGGGCTGCAATCTGCTCCCCCGATAATGGCTGCTAAATGCTGGGGGGGTTGGGATGGAGATGGCGGGGGACGAGGACCCAGGGCAACACCACCAAAGGGGTAGAAGGAGGTGACGGCCCTGTACCCACCCCACTCCTGGCAGCCTGTGTTCTTTGCTTGGCCTCTCCCCGTGGCTGGCTTCTGAAGCCCATCCAAATCTTTCCACACTTAGTCCCCGTCCCCAGCTCTCCTCCCCAGTCACCCCATCCAACTTGGTGCCAGGGACCTGCCCCCCCTCCCAGCCCCCAGCTCGCTCCCCCTCGCTCATTTTACAGAATAATCTTTTTATGGAAACCGAAAAAAGCACTAATGGCAGGAGCGCACCCCTCCCCCGCATCCCTCCCCTGCTCACCCCTGACTTCCCACCCCAGTTCCCTCAGTTCTCGCTCCTCAACCTCTCCAGGGGGCCAGCACCTACCTACACCTGCAGGGACGAGGTCCCAGAGGTGATAAGGAAGGGGACTCCCTGTTCTCTCCCTCCAGAGGCAGGGGTGTCCCACATCCTGACCTAGTGGTGTCCTCAGAGCGGGATGGGGATCTAGGTCCTTCCCAGGGCAGATAAGGCTGGAGAGGAGGGGAGGTGGTTACAACTTCCTTCTTAGTCTCCCCTCTGCTGTGAGCACACACACAACAATGACTCCATCAGCCTGGGGGGCATGTTACAAAGGCCTCCACTTCCCTGGCCCCCTCCCACTTTGAATGCTGACCCCTTCCCCTCCCAGTGCCCCTCCCCACCATGTCCCCACCCCCACTGGGCCTAGGAGGGGGTCCCGAGGGCCTGGGCCTGACACAGACTTATTGGATTTCACGGTGTTTTGCTGAGAAAATAATTAAATTATCATATTTATGATGGAACTGCCATGGCCTCTGCCAACCACTCAGAACAGAAGGGTCAGGGCTGGGGGCTGGGGGAGGAGAGGGGAGGGACCCAGACCCTTGCCCACCCCTCTCCCAACCTCCTCCTCAGGGAACTGAGCCCAGGCCTGGGGCAGGCATCTGCAGCCGCCTCCCAACCCCAGCAGAGGTGGTGGAGGGTGCGG
This sequence comes from Pteronotus mesoamericanus, assembly GCF_021234165.1. Taxonomy (NCBI): domain Eukaryota; kingdom Metazoa; phylum Chordata; class Mammalia; order Chiroptera; family Mormoopidae; genus Pteronotus; species Pteronotus mesoamericanus. Next base: position 8,062,205 of record NW_026555277.1, read on the forward strand.
TAGAGGCAGGGATCTGAGGGAACAGGAAGGGACTGAGTCAAGGCAGGTTAGAGGTCAGAGCTGCGAAAACCCCGGATCACTTCACAGGTGCTCTCACCCAGCAGGCAGGGCCCGAGGGCACGGGAGGTGGCATCTAGCCCAATCCCCGGCGCCCTCAGCCCAGCTCCCGAACGAGCTCATCTTCCTAACTGCCTAGCTATGAAGCTATGAAATCCTGGGCTCTGTCCCAGGCCCTGGTGCTGATAACGAGGCCCAGCACCCCGCTGCCTGCCACCCCTGCCTGCTGCCAGGACCCCCTCCTCCCTCCCACCCACGCCCTGCCCCCCCATTCTCTTCGGGTAATTAGATTCCTCTCAATTAGCAGATTACGATCATTACCAGCTCATCTGGCAACTAAGCTCCGCACCCACAGCTGGGGAAGTGGGGGGGGACCAAGAGGGCCAAGTGGGGGTCATGGGCAAACAGGAGCGAAGGCGGGTTTCTCCGGGGCTTCGGGAATGTGGAGTGGAATACCAGGACCTCCTGCAGGGCCAAGTCAGGGTGGTAGGAGGTGGCCAGGTATCCTCCCATCCCAGAACAGCACTGCCTACTGTGATTACAGAAGGAAAGGCACCAGCTAGGCCCACCCTGCCTGCCAAGGGGAGTAGAAGGTAGATGCCAGGCCTCTGGTGGGTGAGGGAGAAACCCCCACCCTGCCAAAAGCTGCGCTAGGAGCAGATAGAGCTGGCAAAGCAGAACAGAGGCCTGGGCTGGGGCTTGGCAGGAATTAAAGACAGCGGATGCGCGGGCAATCCGATCTCGGGCCTGTGGCTCCCAGTCCCTGTGCCTGCCACCCGTACCCCACTGCCCAACTGAAATCCTTTACCATTCCTTTTGAAAGCCCTCCACTCCAGGCCTGAGCCAGGCCCAGTGAAGAGGAACAGGGAGGCGGGCGGGCAGGCAGCATCAGGGTAGGGTTGAAGGCGGGGCCGCCAGGCTGGGAGCCTTGAGGGCCTCACTCAGGAGCCTGAGCCGCAGCACCGAGGCTGAGGCTGTGGGAGGGGGAGGTTTACCAGGGCTCCAGATTCATTATTCATGAGCCCGCAGCAACGACTCCAATTTAAATGCTAATGTGGGGGGGCCTGACTCAGCTGCCCCCCTTCCACCCCTAGCCCAGTCCAGGCACAAGCAGAGTCAGTGCTGGCTCCAAGGTTCCTGGGGTTTATTAGGGGGCGGGGAGGGAGGCGAGCAGTTCTCTGCCCATCCATGTTGCCCCTGGTCCGTGAAGACTGCCTGGCTTCCCCAGGTCCATTCTGCGCCGAGGCTGGAGGGGTGAGACTTGGGGGGGGCCTCTGGCAGCCCCCTTCAGAGGATGATCTGGTTGGTGAAGCTTCGGCTCAGCTCCTTGTGTGGCAGAACAATCGAGTTCAGGATGAGCACCTCGGCAGGGATCCGGACGCGGCAGCCTGCAGCGTGGACATGAGCATCAGGAGGGGGCCGTGGGTGAGGAGGTCAGGGGCAAGGGGCTGGGGGCCACCACCAGCAGGAGGGATCCTCCCTGACCATCTGTGCCCTGGCCTCATGCCCCCAGTGACTCACATAGGGCCTGGCACACAGCAAGCACTTGGTAAATGTTTGCTAAAGGAGCACACGCACACACGCACACACGCTCATGCACGTGCACACAAATTCTACCCCCAGAGCCCACCTATCACCTGTGGGGATTTCTCACGGCCCTAAATCCCCTGGGAAGCCATACCCAGGATGGTGATGGCAGGCAGCAGCTTCCCATCCTTGAAGAGGCTCTCACTGTCCATGTGGGCTCGGGGGTCATTGGGATTGGGGTCGTTGGGGGTACCCTCCACGCGGGCCCAGCGCCCGACAGTGCTTCCCCAGCCCACGATGCTGTGCAGAACACATGTGTGCTCCTGCCAAACAGGAGAGTGTGAGTTGAGGGGGGTGAGAAGGGACTGGAGGCAGAGCCCAGGGGTTCATCCCTCCCCCCTTCTTTCGGTTCCAGGCCCTGCTGCACGTGCTGAGTGGCCTACCTGCAGCGTGGCTCCATGGAGGACGATGCTCTCTCGGAGCCGCACACCCTCGCCTACAGTCACCCCCTCCCCAATGGAGACATTGGGGCCCAGCTGTGGGAAGGAACATAGACCATAAGCCTTGGAAGGGCTTGGAAGACCCCAAATCCAACCCCCTCATAAGGGGGAAGGAACCTACCGAGGCCATAGGAAAGGCAGTGACAAAGCAGAGGCCATACTCCGAGCTCGGGCGAGCCACCCTGCCCCACCGGCCTCCCTCTCCCTGGGCCGGCCCTGGCTTACCACAGCTGTGGGGGCCACCTTAGCCGTTGGGTGGATGTAGACGTTTCCTAGAAGCAGAAGAGAGGACCTGGGGACAAACACCCCAAACCACATCTGGTTCAGGGAGGGCAGGGACTGAGATTACATCCTGGGTTCTGAGGTCGGGAGTCACAGCCCCAAGGGCAGAGGCGGCTGGGGTCGGGGGCAGCGGTTAAGAATCGTGGCGGGCAGGGGGTACCTCGGATCCGTGGCCCCCCTGGGGTGTGCCTGGCCAGGCGTTCTGGGTGGGTGAGGAGATACTGGTCCAGATAGAGGCGGGAGGCATAGAGTGCTGAGCTGGGGGCCACAAAGTGGAGACGGGGCTCAGGGGCCAGCAGGGCCTGTGCCCGCCACCCTGAAGTCTCAGCCCTCAGGCACCCCAGCAGAGGCCTCTCCCATACCCTGCAGACTTGATCTGGCTCCAGATGCCATCGTTGAGGTGCACATAGATCTGGCCCTGCCCAGCCAGAGCTGAGAACACGTCCTGCTCCAGGCGGATGGTGCCTGCTCCACGCCACAGGCCTGAGGAGTCCTCGCTGGCAGAGAGGAAGGGATGCTGACATCAGCCCCCCTGGCTGAGCCCAACTGGGTGGTCAACGTGGTCTCTCAGGGATGGGAATCGGAGGGAACCCCACCACCTCAAAGGTCTGGTCAGATCCTCTCCGAAGAGATGCTCACGTCCCAGGAAGCTCTCCCACCACTTACGTACATCAGCCCCTTGCTCTCCCAGCTGGGGGCTGGTGATCTCAGGGGAGCCCCAGGCTTGGACCTGCAGCCCATCCTGCCCCACATTGTGGGGAGGAGCTCGACCAGACTTGGCTTCCCCCAGTTATCCCATTCTCCCTTCCCCACCTCCGGCCCCTCCCTCTCACTGGGTGGAATGAAACACAGACAGACTCACCCAAGAGGAAGGCAGCTGGTGAGGGCAGAGACAGTCACAGAAAAAGAGGGAGAGAGAGATGGTAGAGATGCCAGTTCAGCAGAAACAGAGAGGCCAGGAGAGATGGAGAGAGAAGCAGAGATATGGGTGGGAGGGAAAAGATGGCTGAGGGAAGGAGGCAGGAGAGGGAAGGACAGCAGGGGAGCCATAGACAGGGACAGTTCCCAGGCCCAGGAGGACCGCCCTGGGATTGTGGCTCGCGGTGGGCTCCCTCAGCCTGAACGTGCGTGCGCACGCGTGCCTGCACCCAAGCATGTGTGCGCCCAAGTGTGTGTGTTACCGTCTGTTCTAGAAGACATCTCTGGGACATTCAGGGCTTGAAAGAAATGGACCAGAAGGGGAGTGGGCAGGTGGTGACAGAGGAGGAACTGGGATGGATAAGGAAGAGGGACAGAATGAGGTTAGAAGGGGAGGAGGGACTGGGGAAGCTCAGCTGGAGATGACAAGTGGAAGAGAACGGAGGAGGAAGGTGAGCAGGTTGAGAAGGAGCCAGCAGAGACCAGGGGAAGGGGGAGCTCTGACTTGGGGTACTTGGGGCTACAGGGCCATGGGGTCTGCCTCACAGTTGCCCATCCTGCTGATTACGCTGGAAGACGTCCCGAAGGGGCTTCAGCGCTTCTGGGGAAAAGAGGTAGATGCCGCAGTTGATGATGTCACTAACAAATGTGCTGGGCTTCTCCACATAGTGCAGGACCTGAGGGGGACGCGGGCTGGGGTCAGGAGAGGAGGGGCCCTGGCCACCATCCCAATAGACCCTCTAAATCTCCAGGTCCTCCCTGTTGCCACGGGGGTCTTCCTAAATTGCAGAGCACATCTTGTCACTGCCCTTCAACTTCACCTTCAAGATAAGTCTAAACTCTGTGCCTTCTCCCTCCCGATGCTCCCCACCTCCCGGTGCTCCCAGAACACAACTCCACGCCGTTGCGTGCCAGTGCCTTTCGGGATGCCCTTCACCAGCTCTTCACATGGAAAACTTCGCTCTCGAAAACCCAGCTGACATTGTCACTCCCTCTCTAAGTACACTCTTGTCTGCCCTAGCGTTAGCTTCTCAGCTCTGGGCACTCCTGGTCTCTGGCCACATCTCACATGCGGTGGCACTCCTGTCATTTGCAATGGCTGGTTTTTGACTGTCTCTCACACCTAGCTAGTGACTAACATAAACCTTCGTGTGTGTGTGTGCGCGCGCGCATATGTGCATGTTCACATGTACTTTTAATATTAAAACTTGAACAAACACAAGGGGTGTATGGAAGTCAGCCAGAATCCAGAGCAGGGGGTTTCAGAGGCAGGATAGATGTCCCCCCACAGCCCCCGGCCCCAGCCCCAGCCTTGCTGATTATGCTCCCACCTCCATAATCCTGGAGGCACTATTCCCGGCCTCCATGCCTTTGAGCATATCGTTCCCTCTACCTGCAATGCCTGTCTCCTTCACATTAACAAATTTAACTCAGCTCAGACCTCATTTCCTCCGGGGAGCCCTCCCCGCCCTCACCCAGATGGGCTGGGTTGGGCCCCCTTTTGTGTTGCCATAGCACCCTGTGCATGTATCTGTTGGAGCACTGCACCATGGCACTTATCTGTTACCTTTTCGCCCATCTTCTTAAGGGAAGGAAGAGGAACAGCTGAGAGTGTGCCTCACCTGTTTGACGAGTCTGGGGCCCACCCCATAGGGTTCTGGCGGAGGCTGAGGAGTGGGAGAATGATGATACACAGAGAAGGCACCCTCTCTGCTCTTACCTCATGTGTCTGTGGGTTCTCTACGATGCAGCCGTAGTTGAGGGACTGTGTCCTGTTAGCCTGAAAGACAGACACACACTGAGACAGGGACCAGCCTGCTCCAGGGCAGCAAGGTCTGTTTTCTCTTTCTTGTTTTCCCTCCCCTATAGCACCTGGCACGCAGCTCTGCAGCTCCGCCACTGACAAGCCTTCAGCTGGGGTGAGAACTGACAGCTGCCCCCTCCCCCGCCCCACTTCTTAGCAGCCAAAGGGCTCAAGGGTTCTCTCCACCACCACCTCCATTACTTCTGGGGTTTCTAATGCCCCTCCTTCCTGACGCCCATTCCCACAGCAACTCCCCACTTCCCCAACACCCTGCATTCCAGGAACCGCTCTGGACCACCCCCTCGACGCCCCCCATCCCTCCAGAGCCCCTCACCGTGGTGCCCAGGAGCAAGAAAGGGTGAGGCTGCTGTCTGTGAGCAGCCAACATAGCATTCAAGGGGAAGTCGGAGCACACATCAGCGTTGAGCACGAAGAAGGCCTCAGGGCCGCCAGCTAGGATCTGGTCCCGGAAATGGTAGAGACCACCTCCTGTGCCCAGAGGGGCAAATTCCTGCAGGTACCTGTCCCCAGGGACCCCAGAGCCAGTTCAGTGAGATCAGAGGAGACAGACACCTTGAGCCTGGGAACCAGCTCCTCCTATTCCCAGGATACACCTGCCCACGGCCCACAGAGAAACTCAATATATACAGAGATTCAGGAATGCTCAAATAAGAAACCTCTTAGTGTGTGACGGTGACTTCTGGCAAATGTTGACTCAACCCACTCCCCAGAACTCAGAGAACTCGGATGCCTAGGGCTCCCCACCCCCATGCAGCACATGCGCAGAAACACCTGACCTGACCGGAAGGTTAAACTCCTGCTGGGCAGCTTCTAGGAACCGGGTAAGCGGCTCATCAGGTTGGTAGAAGCCAATGAGCAGAATCTCCTGCATCCCAGGGACCTGAGGACAAGGGAGGAGGTTAAGAGAAAAATAATATCTTATAGGAAGGAATGGCAGGACCTGGTACTGGCCCTAAATCCAGGAACCACAGTTTCGGTCTCAGCTGTGGCCCTGGGTACTCACTTTACCATGCTGGCCTGATTTCTGCCCTGGAAAATGGGGAAGTTAGAGAGTCTCAGGCCCTGATCTTTTAATCTTTTATTATGCTATTGGGTTGGCCAAAAAGTCTGTTTAGTATTTTTCCATAAAATAAAAAACACATTTTTCATTTTCACCAATAACGTTATTGATTGGAGATTTAGAGTATGTCGGCTATCTGCAGCATGAAGTAACATTAATTGTTCTCAATTAGTGTCTCAATCTGATAGCTATCAACTTCACCTGGTCTACCGTGGCGCATCATCCAGTGAGAAATCTCCAGCATGAAACTTCACAAACCACTTTTGACATGTTCAGTCAGTCACAGCATGTTCTCCATACACTGCACAAATCTTTGTCTATGTTTCAGTTGCGTTTTCACCTTTCTTGAAATAATAAAGCCTAACATGCCAAAAATGTTGCGTGTTTTCTTCCATCTTCAATATTAAAATAGCTACACAAAAATTTACCAATTTTGATGTCTTTTTTAAATGCACGCCAACATGACCACCATCACAATACAATCTAACAAAATTGTTTTAAATGATCTCTGGCTGGTGTGGCTTAGTGGATTGAGCACTGGACTGTGAAGCAAAGAGTCTCCGGTTCAATTCCCAGTCAGGGCGCAAGCCTGGGTTTCAGGCCAGGTCCCCAGTGGGGGGCGTGTAAGAAGCAACCACACATTGATGTTTTTCTCCATCTCTTTCTCCCTCCCTCCCCCAAAAATAAATGAATGAATAAATAAATAAATAAATAAATAAAGTCTTTTAAAAAATTTCAAATGAAATTAAAGACAACTAAGCGCTACATCTTTCAGAAAAAAATAACAAACGTTTTGGCCAACACCTCCCTACCCCCACATCTGAAGAAAACCTCACCCTAGGAAAAATTTTGTCTTTTAAAGGATAATCCATTCATTTCCCTCATATTTACTATCTGTCAATTTGAGCTTGGGATCCCCATGCAGAAAGAATACCACCAAGTGCCTACATTGTGCTAGTTACTTTGCAAACATCATCTCTAAGCTTCACAACCCCACAAAGCAGGTCTAATCACACCCACTTTACCAATAAGGCAACTAAGGCCCAGAAAGGGTGAGAAATTTGCTCAATTCCTTTTAGCAGGCAGAGACTGGACTCAAATCAAAACCTGGCCAGTCCCAATATCAAAAGCAGTAAAGAAAGTAGCTCCATAGTGAGTAAGGGTAGTATGATTCCATGCTGTGTTATCATGAAGGTTTCCCATGCTATGGCTTGAAGTGGTCTCTAAGATTCCTGCCTAATCTCACACTCCATGCTTGAAATACAGGAGTGAAATCTGAGCAAGAAGAGGCCAGATGACGGGCTAGATTAGAAGACAGCAGGACAGCTGCAGTGCACAACTTGGGGGGAGGGGCATTCACGGCGTCATTTGTAAATGGTGGGCCTTAAAGTTACACCTGATGGGAAGAGATCATGGTTGGAAACGGGGGAAATAACGGCATGAAGGAGATGAGCAGGAAGTGGAGTGCGAGAGGGGAGCCTGCTGGGTTACCTGGGCACAGGCCTCAATGTGGTGCTGGATCATAGGAACCCCTGCCACTGGAAACAGGGGTTTGGGCACCTCAAAAGACAAAGGCCTGAAGCGAGTCCCTGAGAGAGGAAAGAGAAGCACATTTCAGCTTTATGCCTCCCTTTGCCCTACCCCCACCAATCACTCCAGCCCAGCCTGGTCCCCCCATTTCCCTGGCTCCTCACCCTTTTGAGGGCCTCCAATCAGGATCACAGCTTTAAGCATGGCAGCAACTGCTACCTAAACCCAAAATCCCAGAGAGTTAGGCTCATATCTTGCACCCCAACCCAGGAACACCACTCGTACCCAACCAAACCCTAAACCCAAAATAGCAACACTGAGTCCTCTCTTTCCCAGGATGTAAATCCAAAATTCAGTGTAGTCCCTCCCTGAGCACACCAGCACACAAAGCTCACACATCTCAAATCCCATCCTAATTCCAGTCAGCCCTCAAACTCCCCAGTGATCCCTCCCAAATTCTGAAATCCACACCCCACAATTGATCCCTAACAGACTTCCCCCTGGCCACAAACTCAGCAAGCTCAGAAACTTAGCAACAGACCTCCTTCTCTTACCCCCAACCTTAAAAAACCAAAACCCCAAACCACTGATTCTCCAATTGGTCCATCCTCACTCTGGATATTAAGCCCTGAATCAAAATAGTGAACCCTGATACTGAACCTCAAATCCTGAGAGAGCTCCAAATATGTAATTACAGTCCTAAGAGTGAACTTCAAGTATTAAACTAACATTGATCTGCATTTGACAAATCCAAACCCTAGAACTACGCTCAACCTAAATCCTAAAATTAACCCGAATCAAAAGACAGTCTCCCTTGGCATCCCAAACACAATATACGAATCCCCGGAGTCCCAGGACTGACAAGTGATGAATCTTTGGATTCAGAGGGCTGATTGCTGACTCTATGAACCTCACAACCGACAGTCTAATAAACCCTAACGCGCATCCAGGGTTGTGCATGCAGCACACCACTCGACGTGCGGAACGCCGCTGGGACCTCCGAGCCGCCCTCCGTCTAGGAGCCGCCCTGCCCTGTACCCCTTCGCCCCCCCCCCTCCATCAGATCCTTTTACCACTAGTCCCCTCTATTCCAGCTCTGCCGCCAGCTACTGCTTGCTCCTTTCCGTGTACGTGTCTTCTCTCAATTCGCGAGAACTTCGCAAAGTCTGCCGGGAATTGTAGTTCTTAAGTTCCTTCCCCCCCTTCTAACTGAGAGGTGGAACTTGAGGGAGAACGTGGGGGCGTGGCCATGGGCTTAAGGGGGCGGGTCTAAGTCAGAAGAAGGGTGGAGCCTGAGCCGCAGGGGCGCCGGAACCTGATTAGGACCACGAGCGGTCTGGAAGCGGGCCCAGGGTAGCATCCAAAGTAGAGGACTAGGTCTCAGGGAGAAGCGAGGCTGGAGACAGAAGGGGGTGTGGTCATCCTTGAAACGGACGTGGCCAGTGCGCCAACCCCCCACGAGAGGGTGAGGCTTGAGGGATACAGAAGAAGAGAAGGCGGAGTCCTAGACGCCTCTGCCCCTCCCGCTGGCACTGAAGGACCTTCCCACGGTGACAGCAGCCTATCTCAGACTTACTGTCTGTAAAGTAAGGCACTGGACTAGGCACCCTCCAAACTTCCCGGGGACCCCAACGTTTTGTGACTTTGGTATGCGGAATAAGTGTGTGTGCGGGTGCCGGGGAGTGGAAAACTCGACTCAGAAGAAGAGAGTAGGCGCGAAGGGTCAGAGGGAGCAGTTTTATTAAGCAAGGTGGAAGGGGGTTGTTGTTCCACCGACCCCTGGGCTTGGAAACAGAGCGAAAGTTCCGAGGTTCCCTTTCAGGCCACGTCCACGTGAGCAAAGCTCTGATCCCTGCCCAGGCAGTTCTCCACGTACACCTCGTACTTGCCACTGTCCTGGGGTGTGGCCCGGCGGATGGTCAGTGTAGTGGTGGTAGTGCCGATCTCGAAGAACACCCTGACAGGGGAGGGAGAGGGGCGGGGCCGCAGGTCGAGTTACGCGTTCCGGAGACCCGGCCACTTAGCCTGCTCTGCCCTCATCCCTCCCCCGCAGGTTTTCTGGGCCACCTCCGGCCCAGGCTCCTGGGCCAGGCCCTGCCCTTGCAGCAGGTCCCGGCCCTCGCCTGTCATCCTCCTCGACGTCCTCCCCGTCCTTGGTCCAGCCCACATCGGGTGCAGGCTCGCCCAGGATCTCTGCAGTCAGCATCACCGTGGCTCCTTTGAGCGCCTTAGTGTTATCCGGTCCCTTCTGAATTTTCGTCGGGACTAGAAGAAGGGAAAGGGAATGCGACCCAGTAAGGGTCCTAAAGGTAAGGCGGAGGGACATTACCCTCCCAGCTAAAACCAGGCCCTAAATACGAGATGGATTGAAACTCGCAGTTACCTTGGGCAAGTCTTTAGCTCCTCTGGGGCTTCAGCAATTCAGCTGTTAAATGAGACTAATCTCTGCCCCTCCTACTTTTTAGGATTGAATGGAAGTCAAAAGAGATACTGTGACCCTTGCCGGGTGGCTCAATTGGTTAGAACACGTCCTGATACACCAAGGTTGTGGGTTCAGTTTTTGGTCAGGGTACATCCAAGAATCAAACAAAGAATGCATTAGTTAGTGGAACAACCAATCAATCTCACTCTCCCCGCTTCTGCTGTTTCTAAAATCAATCAGTTTTGGGGGGGGGGGGGAGGTAACAAGAAAGAGAGAAAGATACTATGGGTGAAAACTCAGGAATATTCGCACGGCTCGGGGTACGTTGGAGACAGTTTCTGGTAGTGGAAATTGCCCTGGAAGACCAGGGCGCCGGAAGACCAGGGCTCTCTCTAACCCTGGCTCTACCTCTGGATCGCTGTGACCTTAGAGCCCTGAAATCTAGTGACTGAAATCTATAGCGAAATTCTTAGTCTGGGTGAGCGATTGAAACCCAGAGCGGACTTTTTAGCCGAGGTGGGACGGGATCCCAAGGTAGCGAAGGACTACTCAGCCCCTGCGGCGCTGCGCCCCGCTTTGTGCCTCGGGCTGTGGCCGGGGCTGGGAGCCGCATCCTCCGGACTCGGCTAGGCCCAGCGATAACCGCGCGGCTGAACCCGGCTGCGGACGCCCGAGGGGTTGGGGGGGCGGTGCTGCTCTGCGCTGTGGCACTGCCCCCGCAGCTTGCGTACCTTCCACGAGGATGCGCGCCGAGTCGGAGCACTGGCCGAAGGGGTTGGTTACGTTGATGCTGTACTGACCCAAGTCCGCCAGCTCTCCGTCGCGCACCACCAGTGCGACTACGTCAGGGTCCTCAAAGACGTAGCGATACTTGGGCCCGTCGCGCAGCTCCTTGCCGTCCTTGCACCAGCGAATGAATGGGTCCCGAACAGCCGAAATGCGGCAAGTCAGCTTGGCCGCGCTGCCCTCGATCAGCACCACGTCCTTCAGCGGCTCCAGCACTCGCGGCGGCCCCTTCTCCCTAAGCTCCTTCCGGGACCTACGCGCGGGCAAGGTCAGGGCCCAGAGCTCCCGTGACACTGTTCCCACCCGCCCGCAGCCTCGTCTGCCCGCACGCCCTCCCCTGCCCGCCCCCTCGGCCCACTAGGCTCTTAAACACCGGGGATGGGGAGGGAAGGGGGCAGTTCCTGAATCGTTACCCTAATAAAATGATCTACTCTTGTCGCCTGCCCTTCTACACCTCGGTAACCTCTCTCGCCTAAGCCCAGTGGCCCTAACAGTCCATGGCGCTGTGCTCAGCATCGCCCTTCCCCAAAGCAGGAACGCGATTCTGCAGCTCCAGTTCCCTTTCTTCAGAGGGCTCCAGGGCTCCCCCTCACCTCTGGCCCCGGTAAGAGGCCTGGATGCGAATGGCCGCCTTCTGGACTTGGGGGTCGTTGGTATCCAGGGTACACTCCGGAGGCGGTGCCGTAGGCGCGGGGTTTTTGGCTGGAGCTGCTTTGGACATCCGGGGAGCGGAAAACAAGCACGCGGGTATAGGCTGACCCAGAAACTGCGACCTCCCGCCTTGGCCTCCGGATTAAAAATATCGCCGGGATGAAAGTGTCTCGGGCTGGTCTGAAGATCAGGACTCACTGTGGGGGCAGGGGGCGTCGACTTTGAGACTTAGGTCTAACTAGCTGGGCAGCAGGCGGGTATGGAGCCCTTCCGGATGGTATAGTAGGGGCGCGCAGGCAGGTGCTCAGCCCTGGGCCCTGATTTTATACATCGCTCCTCTCCTTGCCTTGTTTGGTGTGATTGCCCCAAGCCCCCCGGGACCCCAGCCCCCGCCCCCTGACCCAAGTAGGCTCCCCTTATTTAGCCCGAGGATGCTTGGGATGCTGGCTCAGCCTCTGGGACAGCCCAGGGGTGGGGGTGGGCGAGACTCGAGCAGCTCTGGGGTGCAACACGCGTCAGTGCCTGGACAGCTGGGCAGCTGGTCGCGGCCCCATCTCCTCCCAAGGCAGGGGGATCCATCCCCCTGCTGGGAGGACCAGGGGAGGCCCCAAGCCGACAGGAGGTTCAGCTCCCACCCGGGCAACTTCACACTCAGGTCAGTCCCTGGACAATGGAACAATGGACCGTTCCCGAAACACAGTTGGTTAAGGGGTGCGAGTGTTTGGGGGGGTGTCCCTGAATGAAGCCAGAAGAGCGGAGGACTTGACTGTCCATCCAGCCAATTATAAGATGGCCACGTGGCTGTTAGGACCAATCCGGAAGCGCCTTAACCCCCGCCCCCCCATCCCGCCCCAGAGTCTACGTTTGTCATTTCCGTCTTATGCCCCCTGGCGGTAAACTGAGATAAACCTAGAGGGGACCGCAAAGATTTCTGAGAGCAGCATCCCTTCCTGCCACCTCCAGCTCCACTCCCTCTCCTCCAGGTGACATGGCAGGGTGTGGCTGGGCTGCACTGTCTCTGGAGATGGACATTAGCACTGAGTCAGCGACTTTAGGCCGTCCCAAGCCCAGGTGGGGGCAAAGCTGGTGCATAGGGGCCTCAGAGCACTGGTGTGGAGGGGTAGGTTAGCTGCTCCGGGACATGCCTGGAGTCCAGCCCGCCCAGGCCAAGGAGAGAATTGCTTCCATTCGTTGTGACTGCGTACCTGGGTATGGAGCTCTGTCACCCTCTGATCAGAGCAATTTTGACACAGCTCTGCTGACATAAATTACCTTTGCTCCTCCGGGTTTAGAGCAAGCAGTTCACATGCCATTTCCAATGGAGATGGGAAAAGAGCTCAAGATCAGAGGGGGGATGGGAGAGGAATTTGACCGTTTATCAAGATATGAGTTCAGGCACCTCATTTTTATATGAAAACACTTGCAGTGAGTAGGGAATTTCAAATTCTCACAGGCAAACTGCATATCTTCATCATTAAAATGACAGCTGAGCAAGGCAAGGCATCTGTGTGGTCCCTTCCACCTGCTTTAACATCCTATTACTTCATAACATTTTTTTTTTAAATTTTTTATTGCTTTGAGAGAGAGAGCCATTAATTTGCTGGTCCACCTATTTATGCTTCCATTGGTTGATTCTCGTATGTGCCCTGACCAGGGATCGAACCCAAAACCTTGGCTATCCAACTGAGCTGCCTGGGCAGGGCAACATCCTGTTATTTTATGATGGTGGGGTTGCCTCTTCCCCAAGACCCTGGGAAGCCAGGCAGCCTGGGCTGGGCTCGGGGGAGGGTGGTTTGGGCTCCAGCCAAGATGCCCTCAAACTCCATCAGCAACACACCAGTGCCAGTTCTCTCTACTCACAGTAGAGGTTTCATTCTTGTCACTTTGTCAAGAACAGAGTTTTCAAGGGGTGAAGGGGGGAGGGCAGTCCCTTTGGACCCAAGGAGACCTAGTAGCTCTCCCCTCTCCCCAACTCAGGGCAAGGCTGCTCAGTCCTAGAACCCCGTGACCCTTCTGCAGCCCTGCAGCTGGAGTCAAGGTGCCTTCACACCCAGCAGACCCTCTAGCTTGCCGTGGGGATTAGAAGGTCCAGGCCGAGTGTCCCTGGGGCCTAGGAAAACGCTTGTCTGCAGCACTCTCACAGCAGACACCCTGACCAGAGAGCTCACAGCTGTCCTGTGCAGCTGGCGCCCTGCCTGGTGCTCTAACACCGAGAGCAGGGGCCTGGGCTTGTCTGGTCTCCTCTGCTGCTCTTCACACCACCTGCTCACACAACCATCACGCTAAAACCCCTCTGCTCCAGCGGTCAGGACCAGAGCTGGGAGGTATTGGGGAAAGAAGGCTGGGCCAGCGTTGGGGTGTGGGCCAGTCCATTTCAGAGCCTAGCATCCTCCAAGGTGTGCTGATGGAACACGTGAAAGAGGTGGGGGCCGCCAGAGTCTGGTTAGAGGGTGATGGTGGGGATTCAGTGGTCCTGCCAGGACTGTAGAAACTTCAGAGGGAGAAGCAGACCGAAGACTCTCCTCCCAGTAGGAATGAGGGAGAAGGGCGGGGCCAGGAGGGTCAGGGAGGGAGGAGGAAGGCCCGAAGGTGCTAGCTGGCATGCCTGGGCTCTCACTGGCGCAGAGAAGGCTGAACTACTCCTGTCCCAGCACCCGGCACTCCCAGCCATCTCTCCCCATAGACCACACACAGGTCCTGCTGCTTGCTGTTTTTATTTCCCTTGTGACAGACAGACAGACAGCTGCACAGACAGCTGGTTGGCTGGGGGGATGGTCAGGACAACATGAGCAACTAGGATTGGATGGAAGGGAAACTTCATAAAAGTCAATAAATAAATAAATATGAATGGGAAGAGGGGCGAAGGTGGGAACATCCTTGGGCTGGCATGGAGGCCAGAGCTGCATCCACTGGGGCAACGGGAGAGCGCTGGCTTGAGCGACCACTGCTCCCCGCTTCCAGCCTCCTTGTCTTTTTGTCTTCACTTCTTCCTCCCGGATGCTGGCGGCTGGCCCGCCCCGTCTCCACCCGAGTCCTCTCTCCTCTCCCTCCCTGCCCTGGCTGCCCTCTCTCACACGCTGCCTCTGGCACCCTGACACTGTCTTCATGTCCTGTCCCTGCTTCCCTGACACTCACTTCCAGCCCATGGCCTTGACACCCTGGGCTCCTTCCTTTTCCGCCGCTTCAGCCACTCCACCCTCCTCAGTTAATTCTCCTCCAGATGCACTGTCCCCCACCCCCAGAACCTTCCTAGAGTCTCCCCTCCCTTTCTCTCACTTCCCCATTCCGTTTTTGCCCCTCTTCCTGCTCCCGACTCCACCCAGCCTGGCCGATGAGTCTCCAGCTCTGGCTCGGGCCTGGTGGCATTGGCCGAAGCCCAGGGCCTCTGTCCCCGCAGGTCCATGAGGTAATAGCCCGGCTGGATGTTGTTGCTGGTGGTGTCCGAAGCCCTGAGCCCGCCCGGCTCAGCGTGGGCCCTGGAATGTCCCGCCGCATCAGCGGGAGCCCCGAGTGGAAGCCCGCCCGGGGCCCGGCTGTGGTCCGAGCCACTAGGGGCTGCCTGGGTAGGAACGGAGCAGCACCTTGTGACGGGTGGCGGCCTCAGCCCTGCGACGCCGCTGCTCACCCAGGAACTCCTTGAGCCGGTTGGTGGTGAAGGTGAGTGTCTGGCGGCGCAGCTTCATCAGGTAGGCGTCCTGCAGCCACGGGTGAGCCAGGCAGTCCTGCAGGGAGGGCCGGCTCCTGCCAGGCCCAGCCAGGTGGTGAGCCTGGAGGGAAGGCCTGGAGCAGGGCGGGGCTCTGTCCTCCCGTGTGTCCGAGTCCCAGTCCTGGATTCACCCCTACTGAGTGACTCTGGGCAGCTCTGGGGCTCAGTTTCCCAGGCTCTGGAGTGGGGATAGTGATTCTGCTTATGTTATAGGGCTGTTACAGCTTTTCAATGGTGGGTAGTACACCATTTAGTAGCAGTAGTAGCAACCAGGTATTACTGGAAGCAGGGGAGGAGTTGGGGGGGGTCTCAGGCATGAATTGGGCCAGAGCAGCCCGAGGCCAGGGACAGGTGATGCTGGGGGTGTTTCCGGTGTGGGGCCCACTCACCAGGGATGTACTGAGAGGACTTTTCGCAAGAAGAGGGTGGCGCTTTGGGAGGTGTTGGGGTACAACTGGAAGGCATCAAAGCGGCCCCCCACAATACGAGCTTCCGTTTCCTGGGGGTCTGGCTCATAGAACGGGGAGCGACCACTGAGCCTGTGGTAGAGACAGTTCAGTTGACACATGTGAACGGAGAGTCAACTCATAGGTTCACGGGGACATTAGCGTGGGGTTTTAAGGGGCACAGCATTCATGGACGGGGTACTGGAACCTAGGCACACATGTATGTGTGCAAGCATGCACTGTGCATGTTCACGCATGCTGGGGAGGTGCAGAGCGGGGAGACGGTATGGGCAGAAGGCGGGTCCTGGGAGCACTCACATGATATAAGTGAGCACGCCTGCTCCCCAGATGTCTGTGGCAGAGCCGATCGGGTCTCCCTTCACCATCTCAGGAGCTGACAGAAGACAGAGCACAAGTTGAACCAGTTTCCTGGTGGCAGGGAAGCGGGGAAAAGGCTGGGGCGGCCCCTGGGGGTTTGAGGAGCAGAATAATGTCCGGGTCACCAGGCCATGGGTCTGACCAGAGCAGCAGGCCTGGATGACAGCAGCCAGGATGGGAGCAGCGGTGGCCTCCAGGGGACAGGTGGGGCCCCTGAGGAATCAGCCTCGGCACTAAATGGTGGAGGTCACCTGAACACAGAGTTGCTGAGAACCAGGGACGCTGGCTCCCCACTCCCTTGGATCAGCTCTGACGTAGGGTGCCCCCTCACAGTGAATACGACCAGCACAAAGATTAAGAGTCTCTGAGATCAGTCTGGCTGGCTCCAATCCCAGGCCTGCCCTGCTAAGCTGTAGGACCCTGGGCTATGCACTAAACCTGTCTGGCTCTCCATTTCCTCATTTGTAAAGTATGGTTTCAGACTAACTCTAAAGGATAGAGATAATGAACATAAAGTATTCAGCAGGTAGCTAAATGGTAGCTGGTTTTCCTTTTCTATATAAATTAATAATGGATTCTCCTTTCTTTTCAGCTTTATCAAATCTTGGCTTGACCATTTAAAACTGTCTTATATGGGACAAATAGCTGCACTATGTCTGCTTCCTCATCTGTAAAATGGGGGTAATGTCATGCCAATCTCCAGGGCTACTGTGAACGTAAATTGAAAAAAAACCGTGGAAAGGACTTTGTTCTCTTCCTTGCATACAGTACGCACTCAATAAATGGCACACGTGTGGGTAAAGTGGGGTTGGGGAGCTCTGGCCGCTGCCCCTTTGGCAGTACCCCGATCCCCGCCCTGGCTGGCCTGGCGCCCTCACCCATGAACTCCAGGGTGCCCGTGCGGTGGCCGAGGGGCCGCAGGGCCTGGGGGTTGTAGGGCTGGGCGCTGCCGAAGTCCACAATCTTGAGGGCATTGTCAGGGGCCAGCAGCAAGTTGTCTGGCTTGATGTCCAGGTGCAGCACGTGGCGGCCGTGGAGGTAGTCCAGGCCTTGCAGCAGCTGCACCACGTAGGTGGCCACGTCATCCTCTGAATAGCGGAACCTGCAGGGCACAGGGGAGGCAGGTGCTGTTCCAGCCCTGCTTCCCGCTCCCGCCCCCTGCTCCTCGGGACGCCCAGCTACCTGTCGCTGAGCCCGCAGAGGAGCTCCCGGTTGCCACAGCTCTCAGCGATGAGCACGAGGTACCGAGGGGTGATGTAGGCCTCGTGCAGGGACATGAGCCGCTCGTGGTGCAGCGTCCGCAGCACTTCATACTCCTGCAGGACTCGCCGCTTGCCCTCGGTGGCATAGGGCACGATCTTGGCCACAAACGTTCGCCCAGTGGCATTCTCCCGGCACATGCGCACGACACCAAAGCGGCCCCTATATGTTCAGGGGACACCACAGGCTCAGGAGAGAGAGGGGGACACCACCATTGTGGAGGCTAAGGGGGCTGGGGTGGGTAGAGTAGGGACCCCAATGGGGGCTCTGGAGCTGAGTCCTAGAAACCAGGGTTTGAGTCCCAGCTCTGTCCCTCAGTGGCTCTGTGCCTTAGGCAAATCCCATAACCCCTCTAACCTCAGTTTTCCCATCTGTGAAATGGGTGATGATAATAATGCAGTGACGTCCTCTCCCCATTATGAAGATTAAATGAGATCATATGGCTACAGAGCTTAGCACAGTGCATGGCCCAGAGAAAATCTGAACTCAGTAATGCCAGGGACCCCTATCTCAGCACCTTCTCTGCCCTGCGTGGACAGGCTGTTCTCCTCCAAATCCCTGTGTCCCCGACACTCCCCCCGCTCCCCCCTCTATCCTCCATCCCTTCCCCTGCCCTGCTTGCCTGGCCTTCTCCTCCAGGAAGGTGTAGGGTTTCTGAGGGGGGCCCTGTCGAAGAGTGGTGCCCTCCGGGCCAGGAGAGATGGGGGGACCACCCCCAGGGGAGCTGACCATCTCCTTGGCTGAACTGAGGGTCCGCACAGTTACCTTGGTGGACTCGGGAGGGGGCTCAGGGGCTGGGGGCTCGGGGGCTGGTGGTGCAGACACAAAGGAGGTCACCATATACAAGGGGGTAGAGGAAGACGCTGGCTTAACCTCTTGGGGAGTGGAGGCTGGGGCTGGGGTCCCAGTGTCAGGGACGGAAGACTTGGGTTCACTGGGGGCAACCTGGGCACTGGGTTGGGAGGGCTCTGCTTTCGGGGAAGCCTGCAGGCCTCTGTGCTTTCGCGGGGGGGTTTGGGGCGGTGGACCCACAGCCTTGAGTAAGGACAAGGCCTGGCTGGGAGGTGCTGGGGGCGACGTGGGGCTGAGAGCAGCTGACTGGGGGCCTGAGGGACCAGGAGCTGCGGGGCTGGTCGGGGATGGGGCCAGTGAGGTAGGAGAGTCCGGAGGCGGGGCCCTGGCTGGCCCTGAGGTAACAGGGGTATCTTGGTGAGCAGCAGGCAGCAGAGCTGAGGGATCTAAGCGGAGACAAGGAAAATCATCACCACGGTACCTCTGACAGCAGAAGCGGGCGCTCTGAGAAGGTGGTGAGTCCTGGGCTTGGGCTCTCTTCCTTTTCTGGCCACCCCCACCCCACCCCACCCCACTGACCTCGTGTGCCCCTAACGTAGACCTTCTCAGAAGGGTTGCTGAAAGGCCCTTGTCCGGCACGGTTGGCACAGGCCACGCGGAATCTCACGGTCACGCCGATTGGCAGGTGGGTCACATTGTAGTAACAGTCGGGGATGCCTGAGCTCACTGGGTGCCAGGAAGATTCCCCTGCAGGCACCATGGAAGAAGGGTTGAGCTCAGAGAAGGGGTGGCTCGGGCTCCCAGCGCTGCCTATAAGGAGCTAGGGAGGGAAGCTCTGCCCGGGGAGCCACTGGTCTCCCTGGCTTCTCCGCCTTCAGCTGCCACCCCTTCCCCACACCAGCCCGTGCAGTCCCTCACCATCCACCCGCCGCTCCAGCGTGTATGTGCAGGGTGCCCGGCTGTCTCCTGGCTTCCAGATCACCAGCGCCGTGTCCTGGTAGGTCTGGGGTACCTCGGGAGGGGCTAGCTTCCCTGGGGTGCCTGGAAAGAGGAGGGGAGCCCCAGTGAGTCCCTAGACTCCAGCTTAGAGCCCATCTATGCCCCGTCACTGCCCCCCCGCTTGGTCCCTGCCCCAGGCTCACGGGCCACAGCCACGGTACAGGAGCTGGTGACGCTGCCTAGGACATTGGTGGCCGAGCACTCATAGAGCCCAGCATGCCGTTTGCCTGCCCGAGGGATACTCAGCAGCTGTCGTCCATCTTTGCAGGACACGATGACCACTGAGGGCTCTGACCGCAGGGACTGCTTGTCTGGGGGCAGAGAGGAGCAGAAGAGGCTGCTGAGTGGGGCAGTGCATGTGGTCTTCCAGGTCCCCCTGCTTGCCGTGCGCCCCCAAGCAACCCCAAGCCTTGGGGCCACCTGCCCAGGCCCTTCACAGGGAAGAAGTAATCTTACCTTTCGTCCAGGAGATGCGGGGTGCAGGGCAGGCTGCCGGCAGGCAGAGCAGGGTGGCCGCCTCTCCCTCCAGCAGCACCTGGTCCTTGAGTTTGATGTGGAAGACGGGGGGGAAGTCTGGAGGGAAGGCAGACAGCCACGGGTTGTGGGTACTCCAGCTCGCTTACTGCAGAGCGCAGGGGGACGCCATGGGTGGGGGGCTCAAAGCTTGTCTCTTCCCAGTCGGATGTGAGCAGTGGAACCCCACACCACACTTTCCAGACTTTTCTTTGGGGTGGGCATCACTGTCCCCAGGCCCTCACTGTGTGCAGAGCTATCTCTTCCTTTCACTGACTGTTGACGCGTGTTAGTGACCTCATCTCTGTGCAGATTGCTTACAGCAGGGCCTGGTGCTACATTTACATGCTGTATACGCACGTGTTAAATAAAATAGAAACAAGTATTGAAAAACTGCAGTGGTTAAGATCTGGCAATACCACTCCCTCTGGGGCACCTCAGGGCAAATGGGAGGTGCTGGTGGCTTGAGCCAAGAATCCTGGGGTTGAACATAAGGTTCCAACAAAATATGCAGTCTCAAAAGACCTGAAGTCAATGCAAAGAGGGGACAGAGCCAGAATGTGTGTCAGCCTCCCCCACCCCTTGTCCCTTCTGGGGTCTGGGAATACAGTTCTAGACCTTCTATTACCCCTTCAGGTCAGCTGAGTGGTGAGAGCTTTTGAAGGGGCCAGAGACAGTACCTGCATGGCCTTGAACCATGTCTTGTCTAAACTGAGAGAAAGAATAACACCAAGCTCATAGGGTTGTTGTGAGAATCACAAGGAGCACATCAAATGCTTAGCATGTGCCTAAGATATAATAATAAGTGCTCTTAAAGGTAAGCTCCTATTATTGTTATGATTATTAGCTCATGAACATGCCCAGTAGAGAGCCAGGCGCAGACCCCCAGAGAAAGAGGCTGTTTCGGCAAAACTGGCTTCACAGCTGCTGGTGAACGGGCCACGGCCAGGAGGCAGATGGGCCAAGGCTTCTGCGGCCTGTGGCTCCTTAGCGCCGTGAGGACTTACATTCCTGCTTCCTGGCATGTGTCTTTAAAAATATCCCCATCTGGTCCTGGCCACTGGGGGTGGGGGTGGGTAGGTGGCTTTTTTCCCACATGGGCAGAGAAAGCTGAAGGATAGATGCCCCTGGGAGCCCCAGCTGCTGCCCGTCCGAAGGGCCAGGAGGGAGCGGGGGTGGGTGAGCTGGGCAGGAGAGGCATCCTCAGCAAGAGTGGATGGTCAGAACAGCAGCATGCCCGCCCTTCCCGCTGTACCCATGTTCGCCAAGGAGGGATCCCACACTGAGGCTCCAATAACGTAACGTGAATATATAGTTTCGTCACCGACCGCCCAGTAAGGGAGCTGGGTAGGGGGAGAGAGAGGGAGGCCAGAGGGAGAGGTGAAAGGTGACCCTGGCCCAGGCCGGCCAGTCCTACCTCCATCCCCCTAGGGGCTAGCCCTAGTTGGTCAAGTGGACACGGGACAAATGGGGCAGGTTTCTTCTGTGGGCGGGTAGAGGATGAGGTAAGAGGACACTGCCTCAGAAGGAAATCAGCTGCACAAGCAAAATGGGCCTGGGAGGGAGGCCCCAGGTGGGAAGGGATCAGCTGTCCCCAGGCCTCTGTGCTGGCTTCTCCCTCCGTCTCATTCTCTCTCCGTCTCCACCCTGCTGCCACCAGCTGGCCCCCCTCTCTGCTCTTCCCTCCCACAGTCACCACTGCTCACTGCCTCGAGGAGGACACCCCAACTCCCCCCACCCAGGCCAGACACCGTCGCCACCAGCCCAGCTGAGGCACAGCTGGAACAGCTCCTAGAAGTTTTATGGGACAACGGGAAGAACCGAACTGGCAACTGCTAAAGTCCCTGTGCACAGCCTGGCCTGGGGGCCTGCTGCTTTCCGCGTGCTGGCCTGGGAAGCCTGGCCTCCGGAGCCTTTGTGTGGAGTCCCTGAAAAATGCCCCTTTCTGGGGCAAGGGACAGTGACCCCTGGTGGGAAACACCTGCCTCCCTGTAGCCCAGGACCCTTGGGCAGAGAAACAGATCAGGGCATGTTCCCCTCCCCCCAGCAAAGAGCCCTGAAGGTGCTGAAGATGCTGGAGGCTCTACAGGGGCAGGGGGTTGGGGACAGTTGGGTGTTGAGGGCCATGGAGAAAGAGAGAACCGCGGTCCAGACTGAGGGCTTCTAGGCTGGGAAACAGTGACCTTGTGTGCACATTCAAGCATACACGCATCGGCGTGGGGGCTGTGGGGGCAGGGGAGCGCTACCGTGACCTTCTTTAAACTACACACAGCTCCAGGGACCCTCCAGGCTGTCCCGCAAGGGAGAAGGCTAGCCGAGGAAAGGCATTAGGGTGGTATCTGGAAGCTGCTCCTGGGGCCTGGCTGCACAGGGTGATCCAGTCCAACTTCCTGACGGCCACACTTACTACCAGCTCTGTGCCTTCCGCAAGTTACCTAGCATGGCTGAGCCTCTGTTTTCTCACCTATAAAATAGGGACATGATACAAATAATAGTTCCTCAACAATGGGGGGGGGGTGTTGAATGTGGCAGTCCTTCTAAAGTGCGTAATAAGACACTTGGCATTGCTAATAAATGGCAGTTGCTGCTATTGTTGTCTTGCTGATTCCAGGTCCCTCCCATCACTGCCCAGCTCCTCAGGGTGGCCCATCTCCCAGCCAGCTAGGACTGTCCTCCGGGGCAGGGTGGCCTACTCACAGAGCAGGCTTCTCTTACCTGATTCGCTGCGCACGTACTGGTCACCCAAATCCTCCTGGGCGCTGGCAGAGAGGTTTGGCTGTGATGACCCCTTGTCCTTCCTCAGTCGAGAGAGGCCCCAGCGCAGCCTGCTCCTGCTTTCCCCAGCAGCTGCAAGGACCCAGGTGCCTGAGCCCCTGCCCAGCCCGGGCCAGGCAGCTCCCACCTCCCTGCAGCCCTGGGCCCAGAGAACCGGAAGACACCCAGCCCCTGCCCTGGCCTGCCCCCACACCAGCCTCGGGCCCTCGGCCTCCCTCCGGCTGACCCAGCCCTGCCGGCTCCAGCCTCCGCTCAGCCTCTTCCTGGTGGGCGTGTCCTCTCCTCCTCCCGGAGCCTCTCTCCGAGGAACCCCACTTTCTCCAGCACTCTGCACCTGTCATCCCAGCCCCGCATCCCCCCCACCCACCCATACTTGTTCATACATTCATCCTCCACTCTGCCCCTCCCCACCTGAGCCACCCGACGCGGCGCTGGCCTCAGAGCCCAGGGACTCCGCGGAAGGCGTGGTGGCGGCCGTCTGGGCGGCCAGCTGGTTGTGCGGGAGGCCGACGCGCCGCAGACTCTCCCCCTCCGACGTGGCCCTACGCAGCCGGCCGAACAACGGCGTGCTTCTGCCAGACGCGCCCCCCGAGTCCTCGCTGCTGCCGCTGCGCTGCAACCGACTGGACAGCCGCTCCAGCGTGGAGCTGAGCCGCCTGCGCACCGTGAGCACCGGGGAGCCCCGCGCCGAACTGCCGCCCTCCGAGCTCTCCCCGTCCCCGCCGCGGGCCTCCCAGCCCGGATGGCGTTGCGCGGGCGGGGTCCGCCGCAGCCGCTGGGACAGCGACAGCGAGAGGCGGCGGACCAGGCCCGGCTCCCCGACCGCCCTGAGGTCCTGCACGGAGCGGGAGCGCTCGGGCCGTCGCACCATCTCCAGCGGCGTTCCCGCCGGGCTGGGCCGGTACATGCCGTCCTCCTCCTCGGCCCTGCGGAAGGGGCCGCGTTCCTCCGAGCGCGAGCGGCTCAGCATTCGTAGCCCCCGAGACAGGGGCGACTCACGGCTGCGCTTGAACTTGGCCTCGAACACGGCCTCGGACTCCAGGTTCTCGATGCTGCTGCTGAGACTGCTACCGGGCCTGCGGGGCACCGTGGGGACCCCGGCTTTCTCAGCGGGCACTGGGGCAGCCGCGGCTGAAGGCACGCGCTTGGTGGAGGCTCCCAGAGGTGGAGAGGCCACCCTTGCGAACACAGCAGGGTGGGACTTGGGCTCCGTCGGAGGTGTGGCAGGGCCCTGCGGAGGGCCCTGAGTGTGGCCCGCCAGCTGCAGCGACTGCATGATCTGGGCGTAGGGTGTGAGGGCAGGCGCTGGGGTTTGCACCGCTAGCAGGGGCTTTGTAGGCTTCGGGCCTGGGATTGGTTCTGCCTTGAACTCTGGCGCCTTCTCTTGGGGAGGCTGGGGCACCGAGGGCTGGGGAGCATCACTGGGCGTGGTGGCCGGAGGTTCTGAAGGCTTAGGGGCTCCCGGTTTGCGGGCAATGGGTTTGGGGGCACTGGGCCGCACAGGGCTGGATGGCTGGGTCTCACTGAGGGCAGACAAGGAGGGAGACTCCTGTAGTCTGCGGGCCCCAAGCCGGGCCACAGGGATCTCGAGGGGTGCCCCAGCTCGGCGGTGCCGGCCCCGGGGTTCGGCCTCGCCCTGTGAGAAGCTGCTGCTCTTCTGCAGACCCCGAGTCTCTGGTGGGGGCTGGTGGCGGGGTGCTGCCTCGCTGGAGGCAGCCCGTGCCAGCCGGGGGTCCCGGGCACGGCCCCCCAGGCTCTCCAGCAGGGGCCCCCTGAGGCCGCTGACCTTGCCGTCCTCAGGGCCTCCCCGCAGCAGCCGCTGGCGCAGTGCCTGCAGCCTCTGGGCGTACTCCCCCTCGGCCAGGCCTCCCCGGGTCAGGCGGGTGGCCCCCGGGCTGGGGCTCCGGCGCTGTGGGAGCTCCACAGACGCCGCCTTGTGCAGGCCCCGGCCAGGTTCCCTCGGCCCGGCCCGGGGCAGGGCGCTGTCAGCAGAGCTGCCCCTCCGGAGCTCTCCCCGCCGGGGGCTGGACCCGGCTGGGGGCTCCTGGCCTGGGGAGGGGAGGGCCTGAGGGCTGGGGGTCTCCTGGTCCTGAGAGGTGGCCCTTCCCTGCTCCTGCCACTCCATGGGGGCTGCAGCCCCAGCCTCTGGGGTCCCCAAGGCCTCATCCTCAGTGGGAATGTCGGTGAGGGACACTCGAGAGCCTGAGAACTCGGGCTGCAGCGGTCGGGGCACCGAGGGCAGCTCCTCCAGCTCCTCCTCTTCAGAGTCAGAGGAGGACGAGAGCCCCCCACTGGGTGGTGGTCTTCTGGGCACAGCCACCCACACTCGCTCCGGGGGTGCCCGCAGCAGCTCCGGGATGGGGCGCAGAACCAGGTGGCACTTGTAGCTGATCTGGGAGCGCTGGAGACAGAGTGCTACAGTCAGACCCGAGGGAATTCTGGGGCCAGACCAACCATTCTGCCTGCCTCAGCCCCAGAGACTTCTAAGGCAGACAGAGGGTCAGGGAACAGGAGGGAAGCTAGCAACCGAGAGAATAAAAAGCAGATGAAGATAACTACACAGGAGGCAAGGGCACATGGTAGAAAAAAAGGCAGGGTTAGAGAGAGGAGGCTGCAGGATGAGAAGGTGGAAGGCGCAGAAGCAGGGCCCAGCCAGACTTACCTGCCACCTCCGCCGCGAGAGGAATAGCTTTAGGTGATCCGTGCTCACCTCTGCGCCCTTTGCCTGTGTCTGTAAACCCGGGAAAAAGGGACTTAGGGAAAGTCCTCTGTCAACCCAGACCCTCAAGGTTTGGCAAGGAAGAGATAGGAGGGAACAGTGGACTGAGCAGCATCGGGTCTGGGCTCCTTGGGGTCCCCTTCCCCTTGCATCTGTCCCAACAATTCCCACAGCCAAGGTGCCCACATGTAGACAAATTCCCTGAACCTAAGTGGACAGGCCAAAAATCGGTGGCTCCCCAGACGGGCTGCAGAGCTTACACCAGGGCTCAAGGCCCTGCCCCGCTACACTGGCTGCCCCAGGAGGCCTGTGCGTAGGCCCTTGGCCTGGCCCTACCTCCCAGCTCACCGCTTGTCTCCACGTGGAGCTAGCGCCCCAGATATCTGGAGCCTTGGTGGGCCCAACCAAGAGAGATGCCTCCCTCAGCCACCCACGCAGGCTGTCTTCTTTGGAGCTCAGGTCTGATCTGGGAGACAAGGCTTGTTCTCCAAGGACAGATACCAGAATTACCTCAGCCTTCGGTTGACCCAGCACAATGCTCAGTGGATGGTTTATTCAGTTGCTCTTTCTGGGTTATTTGCTGAAACTCACCCCCCACTTGGCACTGTGCCCCGCAGTGCTGGGGTTTGAAGATGAATGAGAACTCTGCCCACACAGAGCTCAAACCAAGAGGCCAGGCGACACACTAACCACAGAGAGTGTGGGACCGGTGCAGGGCAGAGGTGGGCACACAGGAGTAAGGAAGACCAGGGCTGGTCTCAAGAGCCAGACAAAACCCTGGTGAGGACCCCCGAGGATGGGGAAGCCCAGACCTGTGCCTCGGAATCCGTGATACCCCAGCTTGAGCCTCTGTTTTCTTACAGACAAAATGAGAGCTATACCTTTCTCTCAGAGCTATTTGAGCAGGTGGATCGTAAGTATACTAAACACCTATCATGCTAACTGTACACAGTCGGTTCTCCATAAATGAAACTGTTAACATTTTCTCTCCCTCCACTACTTCTACTGTGACTTTGCAGAACTAGACTCACTTTGAACCAAGGATGTTCTAGGGTCTCCTCCGCTGTAGGCCTCCTGGAAAGGAAGGGGGATTAAGAAGGGAGTCATCATTCAGTCAGTCAGTCAATAAATGTTTGGGGAAATGGGGCCTCTAAGGACTCGGAGGATTGGGTGTCGAAGGGCAGGGGTGTGGGCGGCAGTAGGGGTGGCATGAGCGGAACCTGCAGGTGGGGGGCTCGTCGGGGCCTCGTACTCACAGCCGGTCCTGCACCAGCACTTTGATGAGGAAGCCCCGGGCCTCCCTGCTCAGGCTCAGGAATCTGGTCTCCTCAAACGCCACGTTGTAATTTCGGATGTTCATCAATGTTGTCCGATCGTTTTCCCCAACAAATGGGGAGATTCCCGTCAGACTACAGGGGTGGAAAGGGCTGAGTGAGGGGGGACAG
This sequence comes from Pteronotus mesoamericanus, assembly GCF_021234165.1. Classification (NCBI taxonomy): domain Eukaryota; kingdom Metazoa; phylum Chordata; class Mammalia; order Chiroptera; family Mormoopidae; genus Pteronotus; species Pteronotus mesoamericanus. Next base: position 8,088,796 of record NW_026555277.1, read on the forward strand.
GGCCCTGGGGCTCAGCCAGAGATGACAGGATGCCAGTGGGGACATAGGGCCCCAGGGCTGTGGGACAGACAGAGGCTGGGTGAATCTGGACAGAGTCTTTCAGACGCTTGCCTGGCCTGCTCCCACCATCCCCGGGATAGGTTGGGGCGGGGGGAGCGCTACCGCCTTGAGACCTGGGCAACCAGGTCCCTGTGCTGAGCCCATGCATTGGAGAGCCTGTCCTGTTTCTCCTCCAGCTGTGGCCTGGCCTTGAGGCGAGGAGTCTGTGCTCAGGGGATATGCCTCCCTGAGCTGAACCTCCTCCTTCCAGTCCCTGCTGGACAGTAGGGACCTTGTAGTTCCTGCCTAAGTGGCCCTAAGCCTGCACTGGCCTCTCTCCCTCCAGCCTCTGTGCATGCCCCTTATGGAGGGGCTGACGGTGGAAGACTTAGACACTTAGGCTGGGGTGTCCACACTCATGCATATGAGGCCCCCGGCCATGCAGGAAGGAGGAGGGGGTGCGAAAGAGAAGGGCTAGACTGCCCGCCCCCAACTGCTCTCTAGCCCCAGGTCCTGCAAATGTCAGGGGGAAGCGCTGCTAAGAGACCATTGGAGACTGGGGGTCCAAGTGCAGAGAGGCTCTTACCAGAGGAAGGCAATGACGCCCACGGGCCTGCGGAAAGAGGAGAGCGGGCTGGTAAGAGGACAGTGCACCTCTCACCGGAAGTGTGCAGAGAATCTAGTGAGCAGTGTCCTCCCTGTGAACACTGCGTGGAAAATGGACACGGGGGTGCCTCCTTCAGGGAGAACTCTGAACCGAGAGGTCCAGACATCCTGCAGGAGTCAAGGGTCATGGCAGGGCCAGCCCAGGAAGCCACGAGGAGTCTGGGAACCAAGGGACTGTGCCTGATTCACTGGGTGGAGGCGAGGTAGCTGCAGAGGGGGTAGCTGACCACCCATGGGAGACCAAGAGCCAAGGACTGACAGGCCTGAGGCCCTGAGTGCCTGGGTCATCTCTGATTGATGAGGGGTAGGTAGTAACATGGACAAGGGACCCATGAGCGATGCCACCAGTTGATTGTCAGAGAAGGAATCGGGCTTAATACAGCTCCTCTCTGCCAGCGAGCAACAGCCCAGCGCCGAGGGCAGCTGCCCTGGCCCCCCCCAGCAGCCCAGTGTGCCAACATTACCAGATGTCAGTGACTCCAGACACAGGGGTCTGGTTGACAATCTCGGGCGCCACGAACTCGGGTGTGCCATATTGGCAGTACTGAGGCTCCCCCGGAGTCAGCTCCTGGGCGTTCCCAAAGTCGCAGATCCTCACCTGCTCTTCGCTCTCGGCGCCATCCCACACCAGCAGGTTCTCCGGCTGCAGGACACGAGGCACGGCGTGGGAGCTGAGTGGAGAGGGAAGGACGCCCCACCGCCTGCTCCCCCAGGGCCCCCTGCTCCCTACCCCATCTGCACCTCACCTTGACATCCAGGTGCAGCACATGATTCTGGTGCAGGTAACATATTCCCTCTAGCACCTGCAGCATGTAGGCGCGGATCTGTGGAAACAGGTGACCCAGAGTCCATGGGGGAAGAGTGGGGTCTTACGTTGGATCACCACCACGGCTGTGGCAAGAGGGCAGGCCATGCCTCTTAAGTGGCCTTCAGATGGCGGGTGAAGGGGCTTGAAACATAGGTTTGGGTGCGGAGGTCCAGGGCCTCCATGTACAGCTACACGGGTCAGGCACACCTGGGAGCCATTTACATAACGATGAATGGAGCTGGGCAGCGCCCACCTGTACAGCCCGCTACGGCAGGACAGCCGTGGGACGGAAGAGAGCCCGAAGGAGCTCTTCCTGGGAGCGGTGTGTGAGGAAGACTGGGAAACACAAGCTAGGGATGTGGGGGGCCTGCTGAGACTGACAGAGGACAGTGTAAGTCCCAGGTGGGGTCTGGTCGGATAGAGGACGGGGGCTCTGCTGCCGACTGACAGCGCCCTCTGCTACCTCCCTTGGCCTGTTCATGGGCACGGGTGGCACGCCTGAGACCCACCCCTCCGTTCTCAGAGTTCAGGTGGGCGAATGCTCCTGCCCAGCCTGACCCCGGCCACCCACTGCCCTCACCTCAGACTCACACACGGTGGGTTTCCGGGCCATTCGCTCCAGCAGCTCCTCTGTGCAGCTATGTCCCCGATCAAGGAGAACAGTGACTAGTGCCAACCGCCCAGCCCTCCCTGGGCAGCGCCCCCACCCCAGGAGCTCAAGTCAGGTCCCAGCTCCACACAGGGCTCTCCTTTCCCTTAAAGCACATCTGACTCCAGCTTCACGCCTCCGCTTGTCGCCTGAGCGCACAGATGGGACAACCCTGCATGTACTCGCGCATACTGTGGGGCCTCAGGCAAACCTCCCCGAGCCCAGATTCCCACGGGACTAAAACGGGGATAACGCCTTCTCTTGCCCACCCTGTGAGGTGTTTATAGGGATCACGGTAGAATTTTGTTGACCGCAGATGGAACTTCTTGACTCTATCTGGGAACGACCTAGAAGGTCCGTAACACACAAGAATGGGTCATTTTGTTGAGGTTTGGGTGCTAACAGTGCCGACTGCAGGCCTGATGTGAAGGACATGGTCACCCTGCTCATAGCGGGGACAGGCCAACCACCCAGCATCCTTACACAGGGTGTGTGCCTTTGCTTAACAATGGCTCTCATGCAAGGCTAAAGCCCATTCTTCATGGAAACAGCCTCCTAATAAAGCCAAGCACTGATGCGCATCTGAAATGGGATCACTCCAAATGTTCGGATATACTGCACTGCCTTTCACGATAAAAGTCACAAGCCTTTTGCTAGCTGTGTGACTTCTGGTGAGTTACTTAACCTCTCTGTACCTCAGTTTCATCATCTGTGAAATAGGGATGACAGAATTCCATGAGATAGGTGGGTATACATAAGGGTTAAATAGACAAAACTCAGAACATTGCCAGGCACGCGTCAAATGTTATGAAAGCTTAAGCTTAAAAAAGGGAGAGGGGAGGGCTAAAAATGTTAGTTTTCACAGATGTCACCAGGCTCCACTCTGTGAAGCATTTATAAGATGCCTTCAGAACTCCCAGGTGTCGACAGACACATTTTGTAAAGTGAGCCCCTCCCACCTGTCCATGGGACCACTTTGTTAAATGTGAAACATGTTACTAATTGGCTGTTATAAGGGCCAGTTATTGAGGCCCGGCACCCCCCAGACACCCAGTCTGTTCCAGGATACAGCTCAGTGACAATGACCAGTCCCCGACGCCTCTCGAAGGCCTCATGGAAGTAGAGGACACAGTCATGCTGGAGCCGGGCCAGCAGCCGGGCCTCCCGCCACGCTGATGCCTTTGGCTTGGCCTGGCTGGGGATGAACTTGGCTGCGAACTCCAGGCCAGAGTTACGCTCCACCACACGCCGCAGGTAGGAGAAGGCACCCCTGGGTGATGACACAGGGGGAGGGTGGGATTCAGGCATTGCCGCAACCCTGGCTCTCCGCGCCCTTTCAGCCTCAGATCTGGCCTCTCTTGGCCCCTAGACACCGCACCCCTTCCCTGTCCCGCACCTGCCGATCTCCTGGTGGATGTCATAGAAGTCACTGAGTCTCCTTCCTCGCTGTTCTTCATCTTCCCCAGCCCCTTCCACCTCCATAGCTGTCTGAGCTGCGGAAGAGATGCCTGGTGTCAGACGGGGAGGACAGGGCAGGAAAGAGGGCAGAGCCTGAGACTGGCAGGGTGGGTGGAGGAGACAGAAGAGGGGCAAGAATGCTCGGGGCCCGAGGTGGGGTGCCCAGGCTGGGAGATGTGGGGGCCGAGGGGTGCAGGCCAGATGCGTGGCTCCTGGCTGGCAGCTCACATCAGCTCCCTGGGGGTGAGCGCTGTGCCTCCCTCCCCCTTAGCTTCAGCCCACCTGAATGCACAGCCAGCTCTGCTTTGCAGGACACTTCTCCAGCCAGATTCTGGGCGGTGCAGGTGTAGACGCCTCCATCCTGGGCCCCCGTGCTGAGCACCACCAGGGAGCACTCATTCTCCTCGTACACGAAGCTCACGTGGCTGCTCTCGGTCAGCAGCACCTCGTCCTGCAGAGTTGGCCGTCACGTCCAGCCTGGCTTCACCTCCACGGGGACCCAGCTTTACCTCCATGCCAGAGACCCAGTCTCACCCCTCTCTCAGGGCCAGGAACCCCTCTACCCAGAGGCCTTGCTTCCTCCCAGGACCCAGAATCCGCTCTACCCTTTGTCTCCCACCAATAGTCCTGAATCCCCCAATTAGTCCCCTGGTTCCTTAACCCCCCAACAGCGTCACCCAGCACCCCTGGGTCCCACCTTTGCTCTTCTCTGTCCCAGCTCCCCTCCTCCTAAGGCTGCCTGCACCCCTGCCCCCATTCCGAAGAAAACCTGCCTCCTTCCTCCCAGGCTCCTGGCCAGCCCCGGGCTAGGACTCCCCTGAGGCCTTCATCACCCTCTGACCTTGTACCACATGATGTCTGGCAGCGGTTTCCCCTCAACCACCACAGCGAAGCGCGCGGTTTCCCCTGCCCCCACCTCCACGTCCTCCATGATGGATTCAAACCGAGGGGCCTCTGAAACACAGAGAGTAGGGGTTGGTAAGGGAGGGGGACAGAATGCTGGGGTCACACGGGCCTGCCTCTTCAGCTCCTCTCCATGCCCTTCCTCAGCAACTGGCTCACCGTACCCTCGCCCCCACCTCCCAGAGCCCCAGCACCTCGCCCACTGCCGCTCTTGAACCCGGCCCCTGAGAGCGCCAAAGTTCCTTGCCTAGACCAAGCGCTCTCCCTATAAATCCATACGGGATGTTCTCCAAATCTGAGGAAACCTAAGCCAGAGGGTGCAGGCTTGCTTTGTTTGACCCTCAGTGTTTATCTGCCCGTTTTGAAATTAAGAGATTTGCACACAAAAGAAATCTGGATTTCCTGTAGCTCTTGACAAATCAGGACTGGCCTTCCTGAGCCTCTTCCCTCCCTGCATTAATGGGCTGGTGCAAAGTGGCTCGACACTGCCCCCTGTGGGTGATGGCCCTTCTGCACAGTCCCACTGAGAGCGGCTTGGACTTCACTGACTGGGACCCTCGATCAAGTTCACAATGGCATTGCCTCTGTCTCACAGTTTTCTCTCTGAACCTTATTTAAATGTTTAAGGGACCTTACACCATCTTGGAGATGGCAAAATGAATGAACTGGTACTGATTCTCAGCTAAGTTCTCCCACGTGACTGTGATTTTATTCTCTGCACATACTATGCGATCGTGTTATTTCCTTATAAAGTGGCTCCTAAGTCTCATGATGGAATTAAATACATATTCCAATGTGCTTTGCAGAGGAGCCTGTGACCTCCCGGTGCCCGCCTCCTGAGCATGGCTGAGGACCTTGGCTTCGAGGGGAGTGGGCATGAGCCGGCCCCGAGGGAAGAGTAAAGGCGCTGGGCAGGGACCGCCACCATCATGGGTACACTGCATGGTTTTACACAGATAAAAGGGGAGGGCATCCTGAGAGTGGGGAAGATGCTACGGGAGGCAGGGGCAGATGTGGAGGGAAGGGGCCATCCTGCTTATCCTGCCCGGCAATGGGCGGGGGGCGCACAGAGGGAGAGAGTGTGGATCCAAGCCCCAGGCCCGTTCTAGCCCTGCTCAGCTGGAACACAGTCTCCCTGTCGCTGTTCCAGCCAGGCCGGGCTGCAGGGCTCTGGGTGGCCAGGCCTCATCCTATATCTGCAAAGAAAGAGCAGCCCTGCAGATGATACCGTCAAGAAACAAAGCGGTGGCTGAGTAGGAAGTGACAGGGGATTGGGGGGGGGGCGGAAACTGAGCCAGGAAAAGACACATAAAAGGGAGACCAGGGGCCCCGATGATCTGCAGCGCCACCCTATCCACTGTCAACAGTGTGGCAAGTAGGGCTTCCCCTTCTTGTCTTCACACACCCTCCTTCCGCTTCTCTTCCACTTGAAGATGCTTTCCCTCCTCTCTAGAAATCTGGTTTATAGTCTGGGGGGGGGACAAGGCAGGTGGGAGGGTGGGTCCTGTGAAGGTCAAAGGACTGGGACAGTTCAACTGAACTTGAACAATTTTTTAAAAGCACCAGAAAAATGCATGTTTACCCATGATAAGCTTGCCTGTGCTAACTAACATGTCATTTTCTTTGCATTTAGTTGGAATTGTATTTACTCAACAGGTAACAGTGTTTAGCTGGCGCTGGTCTGAAGTTCTGAGTGGCAGTTACATACGTCTAGAGTTAATGAACAAACAGGAAAACAAGGCAATTACTACTTAATGAGTGCAAGAGACCGAGAGACTACATCTTTGACGGAGAAATTACAAAAAGGGTCCTCACTGCAAAGGTCGGGAAGCTCTGTCCAACAGGTCAAGCAAAGGGCAGCCAGGATCCTAAGAGCTGAGAGTCTCATGATAAGATGAGCTCCCTTGGGCTTTTTTTTTTCCATTCCACTTGGTCTCCCTATGCTTGCGACACTTGAGGTACTATTTCCTGCTGTGTTAAATCTGGGAGCTAGGAGCACCCTCTTGCTTTGGAGCTGGGTATCAGAGCTTGAATATTATCTTACTAGGTTGTGTGACCTGAACCTGTCATTTAGCACACTCTCTGAGCCTCAGTTTCCCCGTCTGTAAAATGGGGATAATAATGGACCCCCATCTCACAGGGTAGATGTAAATATTAAATGGGGTGATTCTTGTAAGAAGATACTGAGCACTGAGCCTGGTACATACTAGGTGCTCAATAAATATCTTATTAGAACTATTACATTAATAATAGTAATACTAGTATTATTAAAGCCATCAGATGGACAGGCCTGAGAGAAAAGACCCGGGCCTGGCAAGTGGGTGTGTGCAACGGGAGTGGGAAGAGAGGGCTGTGGGTGCAGGGCGGGGAGAGGGAAGGGGGCCTCCTATCCCCTACCTGCCAGCTCCAGGGTGACCGAGCAGGCTTGTGTGCCGTGGCGGTTGCGGGCAGTGCAGGTGAGAGGCCCCAAGTCCCGGCGGCTAACCCGGCAGATCCGAAGACAGTACTGGTCATCATCTGGCTGGCTCAACTCGTACACGCCTGCCCGCGCCTCCAGGAGGGCCCCTCGGCAGCTAAGGGGCACATGACAGGGAGGTCACCCAGGATCCAGCCACAAGGAGGTCAGGCTAGGATGGCTGGAACTGGACTGCCGCTGTGGGGATGGGGCATGCGCGGCAGCGGCCCACCTCCTCCAGACGACCTGGGCTTCCACGTGGTTGAAGGTGACGGTGACACTGGCAGGCTGTCCCTCCACCACGTACACGACGTCTGGCTTGTCCAGCACAGTGGGCGCCTCCTCCAGGGGTGGGCCTGGGAGGGATAGGGCACAGGCTCTAGACTGGGGTTGACAGCAAATCCTTCGTACCCACTGCTCCTTTATCCCTCCCAGTCACCCTTTGAGTTGCATTTGTACAGATGAGGAAGACAGAGTTCAGAGAGGTTTAGCAGTTTGTGTGGAGCACAGTCACCGAGCGGCAGAACTGGGGCCACGCTCCCAGCTGGTCTGGCTCCGGAGCCTCAACCCCGCCCACTGTGAGTGCTGCTTTCAGGAGTGAGAAGGAAGCGCTTTGATGGTCAAGGTTGCATCCCACCACCCTGTTCCTGTTGAAGCCCTACTGTCCAGACCAGCCCTTGAGCATCCGCCATGCAGACTCCGTTCCCCAGCCCAGGAGCATCCACCCCCTGCCACCTGCTCCCTAAGAGCAACCAGGCTCACCTCGCTCCAGCAGCTGCACAGGCTCAGAAGGGGGTGACGGTTTGCTGCTGCTCTTGATGGTGGCACTGAGGACCCGGAAAATGTGCTGGACTCCTTTACGCAGCCCTGTGGCCGACCACCCAGGCTTCCGCAGGCCTTTGACCAGCACTGTCCACTGGTCTGAGCCCAGCACCTGGTGCTGCACGGTGTAGGTCAAGGCGTCCGGGTCTGTTGGGGAGGCAGCTGCTAGAGGTGGGCATTACTGGGGCATCCCCCACCACACCCCCTCTGGGTTCCTCAGGACCCAGGAACTCATGATTACTCTGTTCTGGGGACCTGCCTCAGTTTCCCTTGTTGCTCCTACCTGCTCCCCATCTGCTCTTGCCCAACCACTGGCCTAGCCAGGCTCAGGGCCAACAAAGTGCTAGGCATGGGGTCCAGTTACAGGCATGGAGAGAGCTTGACTTATATCCCAACTCCTTGTTACTATCTGAGGTACAGAAACTGAGGCACAGAGCAGGAAGAGATCATGGACAGGGAAGAAGAGCCTGTTCCCTGGAACACGACCCAAGCACCCAGACCCTCTGAGAAGGAGAAAGGAATGTGGTGACCCTCTTTGTCCCGTCTCCTGACCCAGAGCCAGGGCTTCATCCACCAGAGAGGAAGCAGTCAAAGCTGCTTCCAGCCACGCTCCCAAGATTCTGTCCACTCCCCACCCCATATGCTTCCTTGGGCCTTGCCCTCCCCTCCTGGCTCCCTTGGCGCCCCTGCCTGGGCCTGCCCTGTCCATGCCCCGCTCCCCATCATGCAGCCCTGCGTGGCCCTGACCCACCGATGGCCATGTCCAGACTCCTCGGGGGGTTCCATGTGAGTGTGATCATCCTCCCAGTCACAGCGACCACCTGCGGGGCACCATCTGGGGGGCCTGGGACCACATCTGAAAGCCACAGGTCAAGCATCCGCTGGGTCCTTTAGATCCCAATGGCTCCGTAGGATCACCCAGCCTCAGGGTAGTGCGCTGAGGGCCGGGGACACAGCCCCAGGGGCAGGGGCAAGGCCAGGTGGCTCCCCAGGGGACCAAAGGAAGGGAGTTGGTACAAAAGACTCTCCTTCACCCAGCCCCCTGGGTGGACCGGGGGCTAGGCTGTGCATGCAGCTGGCCAGGAAGGTGTCTGCCTTACCTGTGACGTAGAGGTGGGCATAGCAGGCAGCTTTGCCCAGCTTGTTGGCGATGACGCTCTTGTAGACACCGGCATGCTGAGGTCCCACAGCAGGGAACACCAATCGATGGACATCCCTGTCTGGGGGTGGGGCGGTGGGAAGGACAGTGACACTGGGCCTGAGCTGGGAGGATACTTTGAGGGGTGTGCCCATGTCCCCCCCAGCCTGGTCCTTCAGCCCCACCCACTCAGGAAGGAGGCGAGGAGGAAAGGAGAGGCCCACAAGCAAGAAGTGTGTCCATCATGCGGCAAACCCGAGGTCAGACTGCCACGTCTACGCCTGCAGCCCTGTCCCCTTTGCCTGTCCCTTTGCACTTCTACCAGGGCAGTCCACTGCACTATATCCTTAAAGGGTTTATTTTCAGAGAGGTGGGAAGGGAGGGAGAAAGAGAGGGAGAGAAACACAGATGTGTGAGAGACATCTATCGGTTGCCTCTCTCATGCTCCAACTGGGTACCTGGCTCGCAACCCAGGCATGTGCCCTGACCAGGAATCAAACCAACGAATTTTCAATTTGCAGGCCGTCATTCAATCCACTGAGCCACACCAGCCAGGGCTCAACCCAGAAACTTTAAGGGCACCTACTACGTATGGACAGCAGCCAAAGCCCTCAAACTAAACTCCCATCCAGCCACATCTCTTGCTAGTCCTCCACCATCTGACCCCGACAAGCCAGCAGGGCCCTGAACAAGCCACAGGAATTCCATCTTCGGTCTTTGCTCACAAAATTCCTCCCTTCTGGAACATTCTTCTCTTATGAAGGCCTCCTTCTCCTTCAAGACACAGTTCAAGTGAGCACCGGCCTAGGAAGCTTCCTGCGCCATACCCGGGGGGCCCCACTCTGCACCCCCACCCTTGATCCCCCACAGGACCTCTAGCAGAACCCGCTGCCTTGCACACCCTAAGTGCCAAATATATTATAAATTCCAATAAGAGTTTTCTGCTATGCCAGCTACTTGACATGTATTTTTTTTCCACAATACTTTCAACAGCCCTGCAAGATTATCCTCATTTACCAATGAGGTCAGAGACATTAATGGACTTGTCCAAGGTCACACAGCTAATAAAACAATGGAGCAATGGCTTGAACTTGGTCCCTCAGAATCCGAAGCTCCTTCCCTACATCACGCTCCCAGAATGGTGATAAGGGAGCCACCTCCAGCGGGGACAGAGAGGGGGAGAGGCCTGCGCCGTCTTCCTTCATGTAAGGGCCACCCCTAAGCACCCCTCCCTTCTCTGTGTGCTTATCGCCGCATGGAACAGTCACCCATTCATTTATCTCTCCTGACACTATTTATAAAAGAAGAGAAACCAAGGGCTCCCACTGGCCCCTGATACAGACAGAAGAGACACGGGCTCAGATCCTGAGACGGACATCCACCCAGGGCCTCGAGCAGATAGAGAGGGGAAGCCTGAGCAGACAGCCACTGCGGGGCGGGGGCGGGGGGCGCTGAGAGGGAGGATCAGAGCCACCATGGTGGCGCTGGAGATGGGGCGCGGGTGACGGGGCAGCCTGATGAGGAGGTGGGAGCCAGAGCCAGATAGTCCTTGCCTGCCTCTAAGCAAGTCCTTGTCCCTCTGTAAGCCTCAGTGTCCCCATCTATAAACAGGAATAATAGTACCGGCCTGAAGGCCCGTGGTAAAGAAGATGAGGTCACGCATGGCAGGCCTTCAGCACTCAGAGCCTGGCACACATGAAAGTGCTCAATAAAGGTGAGTTTTGTCACATTGCAGCTGTAAGAGGAGGCCATTGCGGGGCAAGGGGTGGCGCTGTCTGGTGGGGAGTAGGTAGGCCTTCCCACAGGAGACTCAGGTTCCTTCAGGGATGGAGCTGAGATAGTCCCATGAGAAACACACCAGGCAGAGAGGACACGGTCCCAAATACCTTCCTCTGTATTTCTCCAGTTCCTTCTTTACCTGCTGTTCATTAATAGCCTTGGTCAAGCATCCTTTCGGTGCCAGACACTGCTCACATTGGCCTTTTCACTGAAATTTCTCTGCAGGCCTGATGAGAATGACAACGGTGGCAACAACAATGCAACAGCCGTAAGACTGATTGCATGATGACTGACCATGTGCTGTTTGCTGAGTCCTGTTCTAAGTGCTTTATATGTATTCACTGATTTAATTCTCATAGTGAGCCGATTACAGATGAGGAGACTGAGGCGGAGAGGGGTCTATAACTTGGCCACGAAGAGGAGCAGGGTGTACCGCCTGTTCCGCAAGTTCTAACAGGGCCACCGAGGCCCAGGGTAGTGACTCACAAAATGGGTTCTGTGTGGGATCAAGGAAGGAGGCAGTGGTCTCGCGGCCCCTCTGGGCTCCCCTCCCCATAATGTGCCATCCCTGACCAGGCTAGGAAAGGAAAGCCCAAGGGTGAGGAAAGCAGAGGCCACTGCAAGCAAAGAGGGTGGCAGGGGGACACTCCCCAGGGTCCCTTCCTGGACACATACACTGCATCATGCGCCGGTCGTCGCTGCTCTGGATACGGTGGCCATTGTGGAACCAGCTGATGGTGGGGTAGGGCAGGCCGGTCACCTGGCACTCCAGCATGGCCTCCTTCGCCAGTCCCACCTCCAGGTCCTGCAGGGGCCTCAGGAAGTCGGGCATGGACAGCCGCTCCAGTTCACCGTGCTCCGGCTCCTCGGGGATGGACGGCATCTTCTCCAGCTTCGAGCTGTAACAACCGCACAGCTGCCCAGAGTCCCGGAGCCTCGCCTCCTGTCACAGGCGGGGCTGGGGCTCCCCGGAGGCAGCCCCAGCAGCACCCGGGACCCCAGGATGTACCTGGGGCCAGTGGCGGCTGTCCGCGGCTCCTCCACGTAGAGCTGGGCAGAGCAGTGGGCCTGGCCGTGGGTGTTGGTGGCACTGACCGCATAGAGCCCCTCGTCCTCAGTGCCCACGTGGGCGATGTGCAGCGAGTGCAGGCCCCCGTCCTGCCGCAGGCGCAAGTTCTCACTCTCCTCCACAGGGCGGCCTGGGGAAAAGGACGTGGAACAGCACAGCAGACTCAGAGAAGGGTCCTGCTCTCTTGCCCTCCGGGGTCCCCCAGTACAACATCTGCAGGGTGGAGGGCCATACCAAAATGAGTCCAGGTCACGGAGGGCGGTGGAGTGCCGCTGATCTTGCAGTCGAAGCGGGCTACGCGGCCTTCCAGCACCTCCACATCCTCCAGCATCCGTGTAAACAGGGGCGCCAGCGAGGGCCGCACGGTCAGCCGCGCACTGCAGGTCAGCTCATCTGGGGGAAGGGGTTGGCACTGGGGCAAGAAAGGCCGCGGAACCCAGGCACCCCGACCCACAGGTCCTGCCCTCATTGCCGGGCAGGGAGGGGGAGCCGGGTCAGGAGCTGGAGTCTGGGCAGAGCCTTGCGAGGTCCCTGGACACTGGGGTGAGGCAGTGGGCAAGATTCAAAGACTGGGCCTTCTCAGGAGAGTGGAGGTCGGCAAGGGGAGCAGGCTGCCGTGGTGGCCGCGGACACGATGGGTGCCCAGGGCCCTGGCCTGGCCTGGCTCTCTCCTCCTCAGCTCACCTTGCCCGCCCAGGATGATGCTCAGCTTAGCAACTAAAGGGGGCCTAGAAGCCAAGCCCCTTTCCTCCCCTACACCCTTATTTCCTCCCCCTAGAATTCTCCTCTGCCCCTGGCTTGTGCCCATTCTCCCTCCCACCCCCCCAGACCCACAGCATCAGCCCCTTTGCCCCCTTCTACTGCCCCACAGAGAGTCTTCTGTGGGGAAGGAACAGCCCCTAAGGCTGACCTGGTTCTTTCCTGCCTTCAAAGTCCCTCCAGTGTCACCTTAGGCGCTCATTACCACAACCTGGTGAGGCATTGTCTCTGCTCTTCAAACGAGGATGGACACCAGGTCAGAGATGTCATTAATAATAGTAATGGCTGACATTTATTAGGTGGCACCCTTTGCCAGGTGCTGTGCTTTGTTCTTTACATTCATTATCTCATTAATCCTACCGATCCCCAAGCTAGGCATTATCATGATCCTTTTTTACAGGCGAATAGTCCAAGCTCAGAGAGATGAAGTGACTTGTCCAAAGTCACGTGGCTGGTACGCACCAGGGCAAGAATTGGAACCCGCGCCCAGGTGTGCCTTGCCAGACCTCAGCAGACGGGCTCCTAACAGGAACAGTCGCTAACACTGACACAGAAGGTCCTTTGTGCCAGGTGCCGCTCCAAGTGCTGATTTTACTGAGGTAGGTGCATTGCACCATCTCCCACCCACCGCTCCCCCCAGGAGACGGAGCCCATCTCATTCTGCACCCAGCTCCTTCACCTCCAGTTCCCCCCCTCCAGCTCTTGGGCGCCCGAGGCAGCCCGAGGGCCCGAGTGGGCAGTTACCTTTGGCTGTGCTGAGCTTGCAGGTGTAGACGCCACTGTCGTCCTCATGCACAGAGGTGAGCAGCAGCTTGCATTTCCGGCCATCGAAATGCATCTTGCATTTGAGCAGCGCGGGCTGCAGCAGGCGGCCGCGGCACAACCAGTCCACCTCCACGTCGGCAGGACCCGCCACCAGGCACTCAAACAGCGCCATTTCCCCGGCCCCCACGTCCACGTCCTGCAGGGGGGCCAGCACGGCCAGGGACCGGCTCTCAGGGTGTGCTGGGGAAAGCGGCCATGGGGGGCACACATGGAACAGAGACACACAGGGTGAGGGAGACACACACGCACAGAGAGACAGACACAGAGAGAAAGATGCATTTTGTTCCTTTGGAGACAGAGGGAAAGCCCACCCGCCTGGTTGATCAGGGCAGCGAGGAGGCCCCAGGTCTGGCTTCAGGATGGCAACCCCAGCTGGGCCAGAGAGAGGGACCCCAGGGGAAGCACGAGGAACCAAGGACGGGGAAACTGAGGGCCATGTAGGGGTAGAGACGGCGGCAGAAAAAGAAAACAGCACACCAGCTGGGTACAAACGGGACTTTATTTGAACTAAGAAACAGATATTTCTGAATATCTCCAGACCCTCTACAGTAGGTCCCTTCTCCTGTGCCACGTCTGGCTAACTCGCTCCTTCCCAGACAGAGCCTTCCGGATGCTGATGGTGAAAAGGGAGCCCCAAACGGTCCCTAAAGCTGCCCACAGCCAGGACTTGGCCAGGCCTCCTCATCAGCACAGGGCAGGGGGTCTCTGGCTTTTGGTCTCTTGTGAAAGAAAGCGTTGTGCCACTTGAAAGCCATTTCTGGAATGGTCAGTGCTCTGCCCCTACCTCAGGAGCCCTTGCCAGCAGCCCCAACCCTCTGGCACCTCCGTCTTGCGGATGCCGTGCCCTCTCACCCCGCTGCGTGACCCCACACCAGCCCGGAGGCATCCTTCCCTGACTGTCACAGACACACAGACAGACAGATGGATAGACAGACAGGGCCTGTAGCAGTGGCAGCACATGCGCTCGCTCGGTGCTCCCCCGCAGGGAGAGACTGGGAGGGGGTCTTGACACTCCTCATGGCCACCCCTTCCTGGCACTCAGTCCATGTGGGGGCTCCTGGCCTGCCCAACCATATGTCCACTTGGGGGGAGGGGTCCACAGGGGCCCATGGCTATCTCAGGATGCTGCATGGGGAAGGGAGGGGAGGTGGGGCTGGAACAGGGTCCAGGCCGGCAGGCCGGCGGGGTCTGTGGGCAGGAGGCAGTGAAACACAGCGAGGTCCGAGAGGTGCCTGAGACAGGGGTGCGGCTCGGAGGGCAGCGGGGGGAGCGCAGGCGGCCCCCTGAGCTCACTCGCCTGTGTACAGACAAAAACCTCAGTCAGCAAGCGGCAGGTTAGTGCAGCACACACACGCACACTCAGGCACGCACGCAGCCTGGCTAGCACCCCACATGGACAGCTGCCTCTCGAACTGCCAGCGTGGCACTGCCATGTTCACCTCCCCCAGGAGCAACCTGGGGGTGCGGGCTGGGCAGCCAGCCAGAGGCCGGGCCTCTGGGTTTTCTGGGCGGGCCGAGGCCCTGGGCAACCAGGGGGAAGGCATTCACAGGTGTCAGGAGCGCCCCAAAAACCTGAGAGATGCTGGGAGGAATCCCAAAGAGAGAGAAGCACTGAAACACGGGTTAACACAGCGAAGCAGGGCAGAACCAGACCCTGAAGGGAAAGGAGCAGGCCAGGGACCAGGGACCAGGTTGCGGGGCTGGGGGCTGGGGGCGGGGTGGGGGTGGATGTGGGAGAATTCAGACTGAGGAGGAGGCAACCCCAGGAGCTGGAGGCAGGGCCGGGCCAGGGAACTGAGGCCGGTGGACTGTTAGGGGCTGAGCCTGGGGGGTTCCAGGAGCTCCCAGAGTGGCCCCCTGCTGGGAAGGAAGGGCCAAGGCTGAGAGTGGAGCTGAGGAGGGATTCCCAGCCCCGAGCTGCCCCCAGGGAAGGGGGAGGTGAAAGGTGGAGGGAACAGCCAGTCCTGGGGAGGAAAAAAGCACCAGCCCACAGGGCAACCTGGCTAGGGCCTGCTTCCGGAGGCCTGAAAGGTCCCCTGCGCTTCCGCCTGACTCTGGAACCCAGCCCCCTCCACGTTTCACAGCTCTGCTCACCCTGGCACCCCTGGGGTCCCTGCAATACTGCATGCCCACGTCACCCCAAGGGCCCCTCCGAACGGGTCCAACTCTCAGACACTCCCCGCTCCACTCCCAACCACAATAATTCTGCACAGCAATGAGATGGGTCGGGGTGGGCCAAGGGGCAATAGGAGACAGGGGAGTGGGTGTGAGGGAGGGGCTTGGGAAGGGCGAGGTGACAGAGGCTTAGGAGAGTGCAGCGAGAGGATGGCCGGAGGCAGGAAGCAGGTCTCTGGCTGGCATCAGGGGCAGGCACAACTGAGCATGGGGAGGGCGGTTCTGTGTAGTAAGCTGAGCACTGAGCAATTTGCTGTGTGGCCTGGGCAAGTCGCTTCCCCTCTCTGGGTCTCAGTTTACCCAACTATGACATACATAAGCAGCTAAACTTGGGCATCTCTAAGGCCCTCATCCCATTAAATTGGCCACTGGGCAGGAACAAGGCCGGGACCAGGTGAAGGGGTTTGTGGAGAGCGTGAGGTACTCACCTCGCACCTCCAGGCGGGCCTCGCACTGCCGAGCGCCATACTCATTAACTGCTTTGCAGGTGTAGAAACCAGCATCGCCGCGCTCAGCGGCCAGGATCCGCAGCCGGCACAGCCCGCCCTCTGCCTCCTCCGCAAAGCGCCGCTGGTCCGGGCGCACGGGCTGGCGGTTTCTCAGCCTGCCAGGGGGGCAAGAACTCAGTCCCAGGGCCCAGGGTCCTCACCTGCACATGCAGGGAAGTTGGGGGCCAGATCCAAGCAGGCCTCTCCTCCCAGCACGTCACTTGTCCCTTCCCCAGATCTGTCCACTGACCACCGGCGCCCCTCAATTAGAGGTTAGGTTTCCACTCTGACTCTGTCATCACACCTTCACCAGGAGCTTCCAGACCACATCCACCCACCTGGCTCTCTGTCCTAAGAACCTAACGGCACTTAGAGTAGTGCCATGCTATTCAGCTTGTAACGGCTCCTAAGTCCCCTCGTGTTTTATTTTTATTTATTTAGAATGAATGATAGCTTTCCCACTTTCTAAAAGGGACATGAAATAGCTTAAAATGCTAAGAAATCACATTGGGGATGAGACAATCAATTAAAAGTGAAAAATAGAGCCCAAACCAATAAAAAAACCTAAGTGAACCAATCAAAGCTCCAGGCCCCTGGGATGCACAGTAGCCTGGCAGATGAGGCCAGCATTTAGCTCTGGGCTCTGGCAGCTCAGAAAAAAATGATTCCACCTGGGCCTAGCACAGGGATAGGCGCAGAGAGGGCCTCAAAAATCACCCTCTTGTCAAGGGACCCTGCGGGGGGTGGGCAGCCCTCTCCAGAAGCAAGATGGCTCCAGGCCGTTGTAAACAGACAGGAGGCCTTTGTTCCCCAACCGCCCCGGGGGAGGAAGCAGGGGCAGGGGCAGAGACAGGTTGGGGGGAGTGGTACCACTGTACCTGGGATGTGGCCCCCTGCAGATCATGGGGAGGTCACAAAGGACCCACTCCCCTCTACCCAGAGTTGGGCCTCACAGGACCAAGCCTGGAGCTGGGGGAGCTGGCAGGTGGTGGTTAGTGGCTGCTACTCACCAGGAGACCACCGGCTTGGGCTCCCCCTGCACACGGATGCTCATGGTGACATCTTGGCCTTCTCTTACTGACTGGTCCATAAGGGAGACCTGAAGGGGACCCCAAAGTGTCAGGGCTCAGCCTCGACTCCTGTGGGATGAGGGATCTGGGAACAGAGGCCTCTTCCACCCCAGTCAGACCGAGGCTGGCTCTGGGTAAAAAGGGTTCATGCGGCCAAGCTCCAGGCAGTGCTGGAGCCTGGTGTGGCCCCAAGAACAAGAAGCCACATGAAGGAATGGAGGTACCCAGGGGGCTGAGACTGGGCTCAGGGGTCTGACCTTAAAGGTGGGGGGTGCCTTGGAGCCAGTGTCTGAAGAGCGGCGGTTCTGGCTGGGACTGAGCTTCATGGCAGGGCTTTGGGGCCAGGTCTCCCCAGGCTCCGGGAACTCCTCTGGGGGACTCAGGTACTCCTCGTCAGAGGTGATGGGGCTGCTGAAAGGGGATGTGGACCCACCTGCAAGAGAGACGAGACAGTGGCACACAGAGAGATGCCAGGAGAAGAAGAGGGGCACAGAGACTGGGAGCTGAATGGTCAGTCTGAGGGTCAAGGACCTGAGAAGGTCTGGATGGCAGAGCCCAGGAGGTAAAATGATTCCTGTACTTCCCTTCCCGGGGCTCCCACCTGCTTGCTGTGTGACCTTGCCAGGTGTTCCTGTCCCCGACTCTCCCAACACTGACCCTGCTGATCCTCCTCAGTGGGGGAACCATAGGGAAGGGCCTGGGGTCAAGGATTTAGGCAGCAGAGGGGCCGCCCCTGCGCCTTGTGGGAGACTTGGAATTCCACTGGGGCCCGGGACCCACATTCCTGGCACAGAATCGCAGGCTCCTAATGCAGGTGGTTCACGCCTCTGGACCCCAGAGTGGCACAAGCAGGACCCCCGTCTCTTGGGTGAGCTGGGTCTAGTGCAGAGGAACACACACCTCAGACAAGCCCCATCCTGACCTCAGTGCCAGGGCCAATGAGGTAACACTGTCCAGCTCACCCTTCCCCCTCTCCCTTCTCAGCTTCCTGCCCCAGATACCCCAGGGGCACCTGTTGGCCCCAGCCCTAAAGCATGGACCCCCAAACTCTCAGGGAATGGGAAAGCAGAGTTTGAGTCATCCAAGGGAAGGTAGCTCAGCCTGGGGAAGAGGAGGGGGCCCAGCATGTCTTTGGGGGAGGGGTGTCCCCAGGGCCCTGACGCCCTCCCCTGCACTGGCCAGGGGCCCAGCCTCACTGAGCTGGCTCCTAGCCGACTGCCAAATACAGACATGAATCTTCCACAGCCCCCTGGTCCCTCCTCCCAATTCCCCCACCCCAAGCCCCTGTGGCCCGGCCCCCCACAGGGCTGCACCCCAACTCACCGCGAGACTCTGCACACGAACCCCAGCCCGCGCCTGTCCCGAAGGCTCTGCCCTGGCACCAGGCCCTTCTGCTGCCTGCCCACTACCCACCCCACCAGGCTCCCTAGGGAGCAGGCGCCCAGCCTGCCCAGCCCCACTCACTGGCTGACCCTGCTGAGGCTCTGCACGAGGTCCTGGGGGAGGGGAGGGAGCCCAAAGAGGGGAAGGAGGAGGTGGGGCGGGCGTGGAGGGGACAGGCTGGGTGGCAGGCAGGCAGCTGGCTGGGGAGGTGGTGCCTGCTGAGACCACAGGCAGCCGGGCCTGCAGTGGAGGGGGAGGAGAGGGGAGGGGCAGAGGCAGGCCGGCTGTATTTAGCCTCCCTGCTCATTCCCAAGCAGCAGGCTCTGCCTTTTCTCTCCTTACAGCTTCTGGACCCTGACAAGCGCAAAGCCCCCTCAGCGGCGCCTCGATTCGAAGTGTCACGGCCTTGGTCCCCAGGAAAAGATGGCGGTGGCGCTGCACTGCAGCATCCAAGCCACTTGCCCTGAGCCATTCGTTTCCACGTGTCCACCAGAGGAGGCAATAAAGGCAAACAGCCCCTATGATGCCCCTTGCTCTGACCAAACCACCAAGACCCCAACTTACAGAGCCAGGCCACACCCTGTCTCCTCTGGTGCTGAGGATCAGGGAACTGTCAGGACCTTCGGCCCGGTGCTCAGAGAAATGCCCCTCAACTGAGTGGGCCCAGAATCCCACCTCTGCCTTGCATGCCGCAGTGGCCACAGGACACCGGGCTTAAGCCCAACACTCTTCCTACAGGCACGACCCGTTGGCAGTTGTCCTTCCCCCCATCAGCCCCACCAGGGCCAACGGTCAGGAGGCAGGGGCTGCCCCCGGCCCCCGCAACTCCTCACAACTAGCCCCCACCTGAATTGGGGTTTTAGAAGGGGCTTGGATACAGAGCAGGAGTAGGGGAGCTGTTGAGAGGTCACATGTCCTTCTCCCTCCTCCTGTCACTCCTGCCCAGGGCCACATTCCCAAGCTATGACCTGTGTTTCCCATCATTGCCAGTGAAGAAGGAGGGGGCTCACCATTCAGGCTGGCTGTCCTGAGGTGGGGGTGGGGAAGGAAGTCAGAATGGCCACTTGGTGAGCATCTGCCCAGGGCTTGCCACTAGCTGATGCTGAGATCACAGGCGTGACTCCTGGAGGCAGGTGCCCCCACCCCCCGCACCGTGGATCCTGGTGACTTCCTGGGTCACCTCCAGGTTGGACAGCACTGAGGCCACGCAGGGCCCAGGGAGGCACAGATTAAAGCAGACGGGCAGAGTTTGCAGGGATCCGCAGAGACCCCTGGTGGTGGCTACGGGAATAGCACCCTGGGGCGTCCAGTAACCAAGCTAAGCAGTGTCTTTCAAGCCCCCCAGAGAGGGCGCTATGAGAACAGCCTAGGTAGGAGGCTCAGGCTACAGAGGAGGCAGAACTTGGCCTCTCTGAAACAAGGCCATGGCCTCCCCACCCCTACGTACCCCCAAAACTGTGTAGCCAAGAAAGCTGATCAGGGATCTCTGTCTCCAAGTCCCAAATCCTTTAGGGTTCCACACCAGGCTCTTGTGCCACCCCCCTTTCCACTGGACCCACCGCCAAAACCATCTTTGTAGCCAGTCCCTATATCCCAACCCCGCTCCACCCACAAGGCCACGTCTCACTGTGGGAAACATAGTTACACTAGCCAGGGACGAGGGGGCAGGTATCCCCCACCCCCAACGCCACCTAAGATGTACAAATGCCCACCATGTAGGTGCTGCCCTTACACGCCCCACCCCTGGAAAACGTGCTGGCGCTGGGCACATGTCAGGCCTTTTCCACGGCTCCCAGGTCAGGCTCACTTAACGAGAGCCTCTGAGTTGGAGAGCGCTCCCTCCCCAGACCGGTGCATCCGGCTCAGGACCGGTCCCAGCACCCCCTGAGGTGTCCTCACGATAGATGCAGCCACAGCCACCTGCATGAAAGGCGTCACGTAAGGCCCTCTAATCAGGGCTTCTCAGGACGGCCCCAAAACCACCCACATCAGGACCACCTGGGGGCCTGTTCAAACTATCAGTTCCTGGGCCTTCCTCTGACCTGAAAAACTAGATTTCCAAAAACAGGGGCCAGGAAATTGCATTTTCAAAAGCATTCAGTTGATTCTTATACACATGAAAGATGAAGGACCTATGTGATGTCTCCTAAAGTGAGCAGGAAGAGGTAAGGTACTTCTGAGTCCCGTCTCGCTTGACCACCAAACTTCAGGTCAGGACTCTGAACCTCGGAGGTCTGAATCCACAGCCTATGTGCTTCCCACTGTACCACCTGGCCTCCCACCTGCGCAAGGTCCCTAACTCTATGCCAGTGATTCTCAAATTCACCATTCACCAGAATCACCCAGAAGGTAGACACAGACTGCTGGGACCCGCCCTGAGTCTCCGATTCAGTAGGTCTGGGCGGGGGCTGATAATATGCACCTCTAACAACGCATCCTCAAAGTGATGCCGATGCTCCTGGTCTGGGGACCAAACTTTGAGGGCCACTGCTCTATGGTCTCCTCTGCCTCCCAACCTCTGCTCTGAGGCAGATCCTCACTGCCCTTTGCAGACGTGTGTCCCAGCCAGCCTCTGTGTGCTGCCCAGGTTGTTCCAGGGGCTTGGAAAGTCATGGAAACCTCTACCCCCCTACTGCCAGCGCAGGACAGCCGCTCACTGTCCAGGAGGGCCTCTGGGTATGGCCGCGAGGGCTAAGCATAGCCAAGGCATGGCCACAACCTCAGGAGCCTTCTGGCTGATAGGGATGACAAGCCACATACACGCACAACTGTAGCAGCAAGCAGGAATAAGATGGCAAGAGAGGGGCAGATAAGGCCACGGGGGTGTAGAGAGTAGAACTTTCCTTTTGGCTTGGGGAAGAAGGGGAGACTGAGGGAAGGAGTGGTATAGAATTAAGAGTACAGTTTAAGCAGAAAAAAGCAATCCTGAAAGAGAAACCACATGAGCAAACGTTCAAGGGCAGAAAGTGTGTGCAGAGAGCTGTAGCTCAACCCCCCTAGCTATAGAACTAGGTAAAGAAGAAAGAAATGGGACGTGACCGCGTTGGAGCAGGTCCCTGTCACTGCCTCAGCTGCCTCCGGCCACCCTCAGATCATCTTCAGGTCCAGACGGTGGAGGCCGGCTCCCGCAATGCGGCCTTCGCTCCGAGGGCTACGGGGGCTCCACCAGGTGTCCGAGGAAGGCAGTGATGTGCTGGTCATTCACAGCCGCCTGTCCACCTGCACTGTCTCAGAGGTGATGTCTTTAAATGCCTGCTGTGGTAACCCCACCACAGAAGAGCGGGAAAAGGAGAAGAGTTGTGCTGAGAATGTTTCAGCGTGGGTTTAAAAATGGACAAGGGAGCAGAGAGCATTTCACATATGGAGTCGGCCTGACCGAGGCATGGAGGTAGTTAATTTCTCACACAGGATTGTTTGGGATCACTCCCTGTTAGAGCGAGCGTTGGCACCCACAGTAAATTAGGTCCCCGCCCTCCTGATAGGCTTGTGCGATGGCCCCCACTCTGAGGCAGCAGCTGTGGGGGAACACGTGTTGGGGGAAGGCCTGCTTCTGGTGGACGGAAGTGGGGCGGGAGGGCTGAGTCTAGTCAAGGAACCACAGTGCTTTTATAGAGGCTGTCCAAGCCCCACCAAGGATGGACAAGGCACCACGTGGCTTTGCAAGATCTCTTCCACAGGCAGCCACTGGCTTCACAAGTGAGAACCTGCCAGGGCCAGGAGAAGAAAGGGGTAGACAGCTATAATTTCCTTCCTTTCCGTTTATACTCATGACCTCCCAAGCCACCTCTTTTCTGTTGTGACAGTGTCATCATACAGATGGGACCAAAATGAGCTTTGATCAGCCATATCCTCTGACCCACATGTCCTCACCTCAATCTTCAGCCCTACAGAGCATCACAAATTTTACTGAGAAAGCAGCCGCAGTTATAATGATCCTTGCTGTACAGATGAGAACATGGTAGCCAGATTAAGTGACGCGGCCAAGGTCTCTGCTGGAAAACATAGAACCTTGGGCTCAAATATATGAAACCTGTGCTTCAGGAAAGGACTGAAGGCAGGAGGACAGAGGCCTATGCACATGGAGCCAGCCACGTCTCCCTTCCTCCTGACCAGAGAGCCCTTGGTGGGGTGAGCCAATTGTGTGCACACCTGGCGTGCAAGGAAACAAAGCAGGACCCCAGCCATGGCCGGGGCGGGGGAGGGGCGCGTGTCAAGTGAGGAAGGAGAGAAAACCCTAAGTCTGACCCACCCGCAGAGAGCACCGGCAGTCTCCGCCTCCTCCCCTACCCTAATGAATCACCAGCACAATTCTACCTGAACCCTGAACCTCTCCAGAGTAGGAGGAGACAGTATGGTACAGGGTAAGGAGTGTAGACTCGGGAGATCCAGGGACAGGGCTCCAAATCATCACCCCATTTCCCTCTGGTCCTTTGCTCCTGCTTCTCAGTCTATTTAAATATATATTAAATAGCCACTGAGTCTATTCAAATGTGCATTCATTAAAGTAAAATGAAAGGAAAAAGTCAGTTGTTTAGGTGCACTAGCCACATTTCAGGTGCTCGATAGCCACATGTGGCTAGTGGCTACCACATTGGACCATAGTACACATAGATACTATTTCCATCATCACACAAAATTCTATTAATCAGTGCTACTCTAGAGAAATTGGCTAAAGCCGGCCAAGTCTCAGTTTCCTCATCTGTAACATGGGCATAATAGGACCTACCTTACAGGTGGATTAAATGTGAGAACCCAATCAACACAGGGCCTGGTACATACGAAGTGCTCAGGAAATGCTAACTAGTCATGTTATTTTCACCTGCCATCACACTGAGTTTATTTGCTTCACAGATGAGTATTTCAATCACCACCTGTTGCTTATAGCATTCCTAGGCAGATTACAGACGCTAAGCAAAGGTGCTGGCCTCGTGCTAGCTCTGTGTCACTTCACACTCCATGTTTTCATCTTCTCATCTGTAAACTGGGAATGTCACCACCTGTCATGACCCTCCAAGGGATACAGAGTTGACCCAGAACACCATGGATTTGAACTGCAATGGATTTTTTCCAATTGATCCAAGCAGTTCAAACCCACGTTGTTCAAGGGTCAACTGGTGGTTGGAAATCTGCCTATGTGGGGGGACAACTAAGTTAAATTTGAATTTTCTATTGCCAAGGCAGTAGGTGACCCGAACCCCCTCACTGTTCAAGGGTCAACTGCACATGGTGTAATGTAGGTCAAAGAAGGGAAGAGACGTGAAAGGGTTTGAAAAAAGTATATGGCACTCTCCAAACACATGAAACTGTTTAGAGAGACGTAGCACTTGGCACCCAGTTGGTACTCTAAATGCCTGTGTGACGGATACAGGCAGCTGCGAAATGCTTAGCTTCAGTTAAGCACACTTCTCACACCCTCCAACCCCTGCCCCGACTCACACACACCCTTTGGGAGCTCAGCTACAGTCTCAGCAGGAATTCAGTGGCATGGGGCAGCGTGGGAGGGAGCCAGGGCTGGGTGGGGCTGCCAGAGCTGGTGCCAGAGGACAGAGCGTGCCCCTCGAACTATAGCACCAGGGTAACTACATTCTCTAGTTACTGATTCCCTGTCCCAGTGATTCCCAACCAGGAATTGAGATCTGTGGGCTCTCAAAAGCAGATCCTGTTAGGGTGCATACCCCACCCAAGAGGGCACTGGGGAGCCAGTCCTGGTTACTAAAGGGGTTGATGAGGAGCAAGGAAAAGAAGTGGTGCCACAAGGCCTCTTCCCACAAAACACTACACACTCTCTCCTTCGACCTACTCCTACCCCACCCACAGCCGCACTGCCCAGCACCCTTCCGTAGCCCCACCCCCTCATTCCCTGCAAACTACAGTCCTGGGACCCTGGCTTTTGCCAAATGTCTTTGCCACCCATTGGTTCCGCCCACTCCTGCTGCTCCCTGGTCTGCTGGCCTCCATCCAGCTGCTCTGGGCCAGACAGAGCCTTGTAGGGTAAGGAAGTCGGCTTCCTACACGAGAGCTGAGTCTGGACCCACGTGCCTGCCCCTCAAGCCCTGGGGCCCTGGAACCAGTCTGACTTTCAGGAGCCGTTCTCTGGGTGCAAACCCTGGCTCCCCAGGATGGAGGAGGCACAGAGATGCTATGACAGGCTGGGAAACACGAGGGAGTTGGGGTACAGGGCTGGCAAGGGCGGGGAGGAGAGCCCAAGGCACGAACAATACGAAGGGAAAAGACAGCTTCCCGAAGCCTCGTGGAAACCTGAGCTCTCGTGCACAACAGCGCCACTTAATAATGCTAACAACTAACATTTGTCTACAGCTTTACAGTTCATAAAGCTTGTTCACACATTTGCTTTCTTTCCTGCGAATAGTATAATTATCTCTGGTTTACAAGTGAGGAAACTGAAATGCAAGGAGGTTTTGCAGGCAAAGAAGGAACTCCCGGTCAAGCGCAGACAGCTGCCTTGCCCCAAACCTCCTTCTCAACCTTAAAAGGCTCCCAGATGGCCCTGAGCCAGTATTGGGGCACCCCCCCTCAAACTCCTTGCCAAATCTCAGTCCAAGCCAGGTATTGTCCTGGAGCCGGGCCCGGGCCCCCTAAGCGGAGCTGGGAGCTGAGTCAGAAGCCAGATCTCAGAGGTGATGGAAGGAGGAAAGCTCGAAGTGGAGGAAGTGGTATGATTCATCAAGGTGGGGGAGGGGGGAGGAGAGAGCCTAAAATCTGGGCTCCTGGGAGGGGTCTGTAAGCTAAGGCCTGCCGGTCTGCAAAGCCGGATGGATACAGCCTAAAGGATCTAAAGCAAGACTTGGACCCAGGTCAGATACCACCAAGAACTCCCTGATCATGACAGTGCTGAGGCCCTGAGACCAGAGCAGGACCAGCTCTGTAATCTCGTTACCTGCAGGGCTGAGTGAAAGAAAGGGACAGAGGGCACGTGCTCTTCCCCCTCCTGGGATGCCCGGCCCTCAATCCCAGCCTCCTTCAGGGCCCTGTTGCCTGTCAATCCAACATCCCACAACACTGCCTGACCACCCAACTATCCTAGGTACAGGACGCATCTGCCCTGCACCTCCCTCCCACCTAAGTGCTCTGACTGAGGGTCACCACTAAGGGGAATCTCCTTGGGAGTTGAATCCGTGTCTTTTCCTTGAATGCCCCTTCCCCAGTCTCATCGCCTCCCCACCCCCAGCGACCTGAATGAGCTGAACTGGCCATGTACACGGACGCCAGGCCAGCCCCACCGTGAACCTGAAAGAAACTGGGCTTAAACCCAAAGGAAGCAGCCCAACACCAAGTGAGGACCTTCATACAAACAGGAAACGAGGCAGCCTCAGCCACTGCCACCTCCCAAGAGGTGGTCTGAGTGGCCCCCTCTTTAGAACTTAGGGTTCAACAGGAGGAGCAAGGGAGGGAAGCACTTAAAAGCATCTCTGAAGGGGGACAGGAGGGCTGTTCTAGAGAAGAAATAGCCTCATAAGGTTCCTGATGGCTCTTAAGTCCTTTGAGCTGGGAGATTCTTTTTCTCAGAGGCTCATGGATAATTTGCTTTCCCCACAGGATCCTGTTCAGGAAAATGCCATGAAAGGATGGCATTTAGAGGATATCTAAAGACAAATTCCAGTGATTTCATGACTTGGCCAGCCTGGTGTGTGCCTTGGGAATTTGGCCTCTGCCCTGAGGCCAAGGCCATTTAAAATGCTTCCACCAGAGCAGCAGACACAAAAGAACAGACTGTGTACTCTGGTTGAAAGTTGAGCTCTAGGCTGGGAGTGGAAAGGGAGCCTGGCCCCACGGGGAATGGGGAACGGTCACTACTCACCCCACCCGGCCCTGGGGCCCACAGCCTCCCTACCAGGTCTCACGGCCAGCGTGGCAGCACAGCTGGCCTGGCCGAGCTCGTTGGTGGCGGTAGCCGTGTAGTTCCCGGCATCAGCTGCCCGGGCCTCCCGGAGCCGCAGGGTGTGCCGCTCACCCTCAGCCCGGATGAGAAGGTGGCCGTCACTGCGCAGTGTGGACCCATCCTTCTGCCAGGACACTGTGGGAAAGCAGCAGGGTGACCAAGATGCCACGGCCCATGGGGCGCTCTGGGACAAATCTTCCCCCACCCCACGCAGAACCCAAACCACTCCTCTCCCCACCCTAGGGAATTCAGAGGACTCCCCTCACTCATACAAGCCCGGGCCTGCCCTGCGCTCTCTCGGGGGATTCTGGGAAAGGTCTCTCACACACACAGGAGTCAGGGCTGCTCCGTGGAGCGTGGAGCGGGTGATCTCCCCTCTCCCCCACCCTCCCTGTCTCAACCTTGGCCAGGCCCCAACTCTGGGCTCACCTTGGGGAGGGGGGTTGGCAGTGACAACACACTTGAGCAGCACATCAGCCCCGGGAGCCACCACCGCGTCCTGCAGGGGGATCTCAAACACGGGGGCCTCCAGGGGCTCTTCTCCAGCAGACACGTACGAGTCATCCGAAGACTCTGCCAGAGACACAGGAGACAGGGTAAAGGGACATGGTCCCCACGGCGATGACTTGGGGGAAGAGGGTGTGATGGCAGCCCCAAATCTTGGAAATCCAAACCCAGAAAGAGGGGCTTCTAGAAGGTGAGGGCTGGGGAGTGAAAGGTCTCTCTCCTGAATGTCCTGGGACAGGGGAGTAAGGAAGGCAGCAGGGGGTTCTCAGGCAGGGCAGGGCCGCGGGGGCTCCACGTTAGCATGGCTGCTCTTCAGCCTCAGCCACGGCGTTGTTCCTGGAGGAAGGCAGGGACCGCGCCCTGCCCTTCCACAAATCGGTGGTCAGGGGTAGCAGGGCCGACCCTGTGCAGGACACTGTGAGGGGCATTGGATAGCACGGGCTTCCATGCAGACAGAGGCAAGCTAACAGCGACCTGAGACATAAGCGGTAACAGTGGTGTCACAGGGCAACACGTGGTGTACCGTTACATTAATGATGCTGCCCAATTCACGAGAGGGAGCCACCGGTGGGGCCTATGGCCCTCTGACAGGCCTCATAAAAATCAGCTTTGATTTTGTCCATTCATCAAACAGCAACACTGCGCTGACTGCATACTAAGCTGTTTGGCACCAGGGATACAACAGGAAATAAGATGTGTTCCCTGCTTACAGGACACTTGACCGCACAAAGAGATCCCTCTGGGTATTTCTAACTGACGTTCTATAAGCTAGATAAAGCACAGTGCCAAAAGAGCAATGAGAATCCCAATTATGTTGTCTTTTAGCTACATAAACTTGGGCAAATTAGATAACCTCCCTGCGCCTCAGTTTTGTTATCTGTAAGATGGAGCTGATAAACAATACCCAATATCTTACAGATTAAGTTAAAATAACACCCCTCAGTGCCCAGTAAACGCAATGCCTCAGAGAGGGCTGTCAGTAGGCATGCAGCAATGACAGCTAGCAGCATGAAGGACAGGGCCTAATCATCTCCAAAGATTTAGAGGCTGTAATACTTAAATCAAAACTAAAGTAATTCTGCTGAAGAAAAACACAGGGTAGTAAGTGCAATGAAAAAGGTATGCGCAGGGCTCTCCTGGGAGCAGCGAGTAGGGCCTCTGGCCTCAGGAAGCAGAGCAGGTGGGAGCGTGCGAAGGACGGCTTCCTCTGCCTCAGTCCAGGACTGGGTCCCAAGCTGATGTTCAGGCTGAGCAGAGTTAGTGGCAGGGACAGCCTGGCTATTGGCCATCACCCACAGGAAGATTGGGAGAGACTACACACAGGCTGGCGTGTGACCACAGTCACCTCAGCAACACAGGGACTCCAGGGTAGGAGTGGAGAGGCTAGAAAGGGAGGCTGGGTCAGATCTTAGAGGCCACGGATGGGTCAGGGGAATGGTGCCAGGATGGGGAGGCCAGAGATGAGACTTGGCTGGTCCAAAGCTTGCCTGTAACAGGGATCTCACAAATTATCTGTTAAGATAGGCTTCCCTCTCTTCCCCCGCAGAGGGGTGGTGTGTGGAGGAGCTCCTTAGATTTCCACCAGTGCTTCCATCAGTTAGGCCCCGGGACTAGCAGGCACTGGACCCATGGGGGCGCCTATGGCAGGCATCTGGGCACCGGGTCTTTGCTCACACCTGGGCTCCTCTCCACCTCCATAAAAACACACACACTCTTCCCACCGGCAGGCAGGTTTTAGCACATTAACCTTCACTCAAACTTGAGCTTAGGTCCATGCCTTCCCTGGGAAACCACACCCTTGCAATTGCCTAGCAGCCTGGCTCTCCCCAAACACCCTCCCACCCAGGTCCCGGCACCTTCCTGGTGCTTCCGAAGGCCTTACCGAGCTCAGGCGAGGTGGGCCGGGCCCGACGACCTCTGCCCTGGCTACGAGTCCCTCGGCGGTCCCAGGGCCCCCAGGGACCATCCTCCTCCGGCCCTCTGCGCAGCCTCTTCTCGGCCTCAGGCCCCGCCCGGTTCTTCTCCAAGGTCTGGGGCACAGCAGCGCCCTCCGGGCCCGGCGTGGCCCAAGGCAGGAAGCGCACGGCTTGTGCCGGGGGCTCCCTCTTCCGACCTGGCGGGGCTTTCGTCCTGGCCTCGGGGGCATCGGCTGGGGCGGGGGCCGGCACGGGGCTCCGGCTTTCCTGGATGGTTCTGCCCCGGGTCAGCGGGAACTGGTCCCGGCGCCTAACCTCCTGCTGCGGGCCTTCCCCCAGCTCTGTCCTGCCTGTCGGCCCGCGGCTCCGGGGCCTCCCCGGCTCGTCCCCGGGCCTCCCCGCGACGCTTGAAGGGGTCGGCGGGGCGGCGGCGGGGCTCACGGCCCGTGAGGTCTTGGGGGTGGAGGGCTGGGAGAAAAGCGGAGGCTCGCCGGGCTCCCGAGGGGATGGGGCGCGCTGCAGCGTGGAGAGCAGGGACTCGTGCGAGCGCACCAGCTCCTCCCGTGACGTGGAGCGGCGGATGCGGCCCAGCTCCTGGGCGAAGCGCAGCTCCAGGTCGGAGGCCGGGCTGCGCTGCCGCGTGCGCTCGTCCAGCGAGGCAGCCTTCTGCTGGAACAGGCGGCGCCGCTCGGCCACGCTGCCCGATGGCCCCCGCAGCTCCTCTTGAGAGGCCCCAGGCGACCCCCACGGAGCACCATCCTGGGACTTGGGCTGCTCCAGCGAGCGGGCCTTGCGCAGGGGCACCCAGGGCCGCAGGGGCGCTGGCGGCGAGTCGCTGCGCTCCAGGCTGCGCCGTCGCTCCTCAAAGAACTGCAGCTTGTCCAGGATTCGGGACCCAGCGCGCACCAGCCGCGGCGAGCGGCCCAGCGCCGACAGGCGGCCCGAGGCCTCGCTCAGTGGCGTCTGGGGTCGAGACTCGGCCGTGCCCGCTAGCGAGGGCCCCGACGACTTGGCCTTCTTCCCTCGCTTCTCTTCGGCGGCGGTGTCTTCGGGCAGCACTGGCTCCTGAGTGCGCCGGTGGGGCGACGTGGGGGTGGCCGGGGGCTGGGCGCTGGGTCCCGGCGGGGGCCGCTTACCCACCCGAGGGGACGGTGGGGGCAGTAGCGCGGATTTGGAGGGAGGTGGTAGGGCAGGGCGACGTGGGGCTTCGCTGGCCGGCTGAGGCTGAAGGTCGGGCTCCTCCCTGTACAATCCGCTCTGAGGGACACTGCTGCGGAACGGAGACGAAGAGGGGTAGAAGATTGAGGGGGCCACCCCTCCTAGACCCTCAGCTTGTGACAGGAGTTGGCGGTGGGGCATGCATGCTAGGATGGCTTGAGGGTGACATGGGCCAGACCTCCGCCCCCTCCCCCCAAAGAGGAAGGCACAGCCAGAGCAGGTGCTGAGCTGGGGAGAGGCGGTGGCTCTGGCACCAGAAGGTTGGTGGACTGACTGGGTACGGGTATAGACCCAGCCCCACGGGCTCTGACCAGCCCCCTCCCCCAAGCCCCAGAAGCTGGGAAACGGCAGAAACATAACTGAGCAGTGGGAGAGAAAAGAATGAGGCTCAGGACCCAAAGGATGAGATGGTGATGGCAGGGGAAGGGCAGGGTGGGGAGGGGCCCCCTCAGGAATGCAGCCTCCCACTCATTCCTGCCCCCAGGGGCCTCTGCAGCCCTGCCCATCCCCAGCAGGACAGAACCCCCTTCCCAGCAGAAGAGCGGCACAAACCTGAGCCTTCCTTCCAGGAGCCATACCCCATCCCTTGGGTTACCAAACACCAACTCAGACCTGAGTCCAGTACTGAGGGGACACAGCAGGTGGTAGCTGGGGTCTCTAGGGCAGGAGGCTAGGACACCTGGGTTCCCGTCCCCTTTAATCAGTCGGCTTCCCCGGCAGAGGACTTTAACTTTGTCCTGCCCCTGGGAAAGTTACCTGAGTCCTTGGAATTCCCCGGAGAAGCACAGAAGCTCCCCAAAGGGGTATGCTCAGAAATAACTCAGCTCAGAAATAACTACTGCGTGGGCCTGAGTTGGGAGTGCGGGAGAAGAAGAGACGGGAAGGAGCTGGTCAGCCCAGAGAACCCTCTCACCTACAGAGCTTTGAGGTCCAAGGGCTGGGCCTCAGTTACCCCCACCTGGACCACGGGGGAGCACATCAAAGATGAGCAAGAAAAGGCATCTGAAATGCTAGCATCATACCGGACACATCAGAGGCAGCTTAACAAAAAGTTATGAAATGGCTCACTGAGTGCTTCTTGTATGCCCCGCATGCACTAAATGCTTTAAAGGCACTGAGTCATTCAATCCTCACAACAGTCCTTTGCAATAGGAACTGTTATTAGGTCCATTTACAGATGAAGAAACTGAGGCTTAAAGAGGTAAAAGCGCCTTAGCAAGGTGGAACGGCTAGGAAATGGTTGGTGCTAGGAATGAAACCCAGGGAGTCTGACCCCTCAGCCCTTGTTCCCTCCAAAATGCCTGGGATTCTGTGGTGCAGAAGGGAGGAGAAATGGGGTGCCAGCCATGAGCAGAACTTTTAAGGGTGCCTGAGTGGAAGGATGTTATAGGCTGGGTCCGCCGCCTCGGCTGCAGAGCCCGCCTCTGACAGGGGTGAGAGGCAAGGGGTGGCAACGCACAGTCCCCTGAGGGAGCAGAACCTCAGCCAGCCACCTGCAGGGTGGCCGAGTCAGCTCTGAAGGACAGATGGCAGAGTCCCTGAGGAGTGGCCTCTGGGAACTGGGTGAGGCATGGAGAGAAAGTGGAGCAGCGAGAGGAGGCCTCTTGCCGGCAGTTTCGAGCTCCAGGCCAGCCTCTGTACCACAGACATCACTAAGGAAATGGGCTCCCCTGAAGTTGCCATAGCAACTCCAGGCTCCGGCTGGGGCCTGGCAAAGACGAGCAGGAAAGGAAAAGGCAAGTCCAGGGCACAGGAGCACCTGGTTAATGCCAACCAGATAAAGCAAGAGAGCCTTCCCTGCCCCTGCCTAGACCTCTCCTCTGCCCACCACTGGCCTCAACCACCTTCTCCACACGGGGCCGCTTCCTTCTCCTCCATGGTGGCACCTCCCCCACACATCCACACCCATCACAAATCAGGCCCCCTGTCGGCTCCCCAGATGCCCCCCAAAACCTCTATCGTCAGCCACTCCCCTCTTCTACCATAGCGTTCCCTCCTGTACGCGCCAATCCTCACATCTCCAAAAATGGCTCCAATGCCTCACTGCAACACCTCTGCTCCTCAGCAACCCCTACCAGGACCACCTTCAGCCCCACCCACCGGCATCTCGCACAAGATCACCACAGGTAACCCCCTCCAGGATTCCAGCCCTCTGCCTCCACCCCAGCCTCCTATCTCCATCCCTCCCTGCCCTGGCCCCCTGCCTCCCCCACACCCCAATCCTCCTGCTCTCCCAGGCCCCTGGCCCATCTGCCCCCTGACCACCTCGCTCTCTTCTCTCTCCTGGTTGCGCTCTTGCTCCCTTGCTCTCTCCTGCTCTCCCGGGAGCTGCCGTGGTTCCGTTCCTCCCAGAAAAAGGCCCACATGGGAACAGGAATGTGCAGAGAGATGAAAAGGCAGCAGCTGCTGAGACAGCAGGCACGGAGGGGGCCCCGAGGGGGGGGATCCTGGGGACAACTGGAGTCTGAATGGGCGAGGCAGGAGAGGGCCCCTGGGAACGTGGAGATAGTGGAGGAGATGAGGAAGAGACAGAGGGGTCCAGCGACCATGGAGGTGGCACAGTGAGCCAGAACAGTGGGTGTGGGCGGACGTGGGTAGTGATGGCACAGGAGACGGACGGAGCGGTGTGGGAAGACCGAGTGAGGAGCTGTGGCTGGGGGCGGGGGGAGCAATGAGGGGTGGAGAAGTGCACAGAGGAGTGGGTGGCGCTGGGGTGGGGGCGGGGGGCGGACGATGGAGCCGCGAGGGGCAGTGCAGGACAGCACGGTGAGGGAGGACAGTACAGGCCCATGTGAAGCATTACTTACACGTGGATCGAGAGCGCCCGTCCTCTGTACAGACTGAATGCGCTGTCATACAGGTCACTGGCCACCGAAAGGCTATCCTCTGACCCCCAGCTTGCGCCCACCAGATTAGCTCGAGACGCCCGTACCAGCGGCTCCACCCCCAGGTGCCGTGGCCCGGCCCCGGCTGCCTGTGCTTGCCTTGGGCTGCCCGGGAGGCGGCGGGTGCCACCCCTGCTGCCCACTTCCTGCTCCAGGACCGTCTGCCCGCTGCCCCACCAGCTCACTTGCTCCTCTGAGGTGCCTGTCACGGAGGTCGGGGGTGTGTCCAGGGAGGTGCCCACCAGGGTATCGGAGCCCCCTAAAGAAAAGAGCACGGTGAAGCCCAGGCATCTCTGGTGGGAGGCCCACCCGCCTGCTCTTTTGAACACCCCTGAGAGCTCACCTGTGGGGGTGCTGAAGGTCCTGTCATCCCGAAGCTCCAGGCGCTGGGTCCCCTGCACATCGCTGATGTCATCCTCACCTGTCTCCGAGTCTGGAGAAACAGGGGTCTGTGTGGGCAGGGCCCTCCTCCCTCTCGCTCCAACTCTTCCCCCATCACTCCTGCCTCCCCCCCAGCGGCTCCATCTTACTCCTGGAGGGCCTCTCGCACCTGTCTCCTCCCCTCTCTTGCTCCCCACATCCCCCTGCCCACCTTGAGCTGCTCAGGGCACCCCCTCCGTGCCAGCTCCCTGGCTCCATCCCTGGGCCCCTGGCTACTCATCCTTGCCTCTCTGGTAGTGGCCTCAACGACCTGCCATCCCCCGCCCAACAACTTAATTACCGTGGCCTCAGCCCCGTCCCCCCCTCCCCTGTCAGTGGTAGCTTCAGTTCCCACATAGCCCCCAAAATAACAAGGTCCTAGGTTCCAAGGCTCTAAATCCTGGGTTCCTGTTCCCCAGGAACAAAGGGGAGTCACCTCAGAGTCGTACTGTCAGGGCACTTGACCGACCGCAGGACCAGCCTGTCCTCCACCCCAAGCCAGCCGGAACACATCAGGGTGCAGCTGAGGCAGGGTGAGGAGAGGCCGGGTTGGGCAGGGAAGAAGGGGGGTGGAGGGCTAGGGCAGGAGCTGGCTTCCTACCGTAACTTTGCTTTCTGCAGGAGCGGAAAACTTCGCTTCCATAGGAGCAGCAGAAGAGAGACATGGACAGACTGTTATCAGAGCGTTTGTGGGGTAGGGCATGGTGGGCAGGCAGCACAAAGGGCACCGGTGTACCCAGTGCCCAGAGATGCCCTGCGGGGATGGGGCAGGAGAGGGAGACACCTGGGATGGGCAAAGCATCTCTAGTTCTTGAAAGGTCTTGACTGCCTGCAAGCTCCCAGGGTGCCCGGGGCTGGGAAGCCCGCGTGCTTTGACTGGTTATTCCGATTACCCCCGTTATTCTGTACCCTTGGCACTTGACTGGTCACACACACACGTACTCATACGCACACACATGCCTGCTTGTGCTCAGCCCAGCCCCCCCCCATTAGGGGTCAGGCTCACCTGCTATTACAATATTTGCATTGTGCTTTGGCCCCTCCTTACAAACCACCCTCCCTCTCCTCTTCTGCATCATGATGTGACAGGCACCCTCCTCCCCATCCCTCTCTTCTGCTCATTGGTCCTCGAAAATGCCCAGTGGGGAGGCTAGGAGCAAAGTTTCCTGGGCATACTTTTTAGTTTTTCCCAACTCTATCAGGTTCCGAGCCTCAGTTTCTCTACGAGCGCCATGACAAGCAGGAGCCACGTACTGGTGGCCAAAGCACGGCTACGAGCTCGTTCCCACTTGGCCCCACGGAGAACAGTGAACCCATGGTGGGTGTATGTGACTCCCCCACCCCCTTTGCTAGGTCCTCTCTCAGCTGCAGGGCACAGGGGGCCTTCTTGGGTGGGTAGGTGAGTATGGGTGCATGTGGCACGGGGGTCCCACATCTCATGGGCTGTCTTCAGGGCCTGCGTGCCTCATGAAGGAACATGGACCAAGAGAAGGCATGGGCATGGGTTAGAGCAGGAAGCCCTCAGTCCACACACCATGGGTGAGGCGGCTAAAGGCCCGGCGGGAGTGGCCGGTTTTCTGAAAGAGAAAAGCCAGAATGAGTTGTTGAGGGGAAGGCTCGCTCCTGACATCCCTACCTCCAGTCTGAACATCTCTATCAAACAGAAATTCATTCCAGGGGCCAGTGGGGAGGGAGGGGATGGACGGAGACTCAAGACGGCCACCTTCCCCCATAGCGAATGCCTACACTCTTCCTTGCCTGTCTGCCCTCCCAGCTGGAGCTCAGCTTGGCTCTGGGGAAGAGCAGGGGAGGAAGGAGAGAGAGAGGACAGAAAGGCTGGGGTCAAATGCTGGAACTCAAAATGGGTAGAGACTCACAGGAGTGGGGACCTGAGCGACGCCCCCAGAAATAGAGGCTAGGAGACAGGACAGGGGACTGACTGACATGAAGGAAGAGATGGGGGGAGGGGGTTGTTGCTTGGATAACTGGGAGATGGAGAGATAAGGACACAGATTCCTGTTGATCAGAAGACAGATCCCTGGTGTGGGTGTCAATAGGGTGGAGAGGGTGATGGGGGGCAGAGAGCAAGGTTCCCCAAAGGGCCAGGGCCTCACGAATGCAGCAAGGAGGCCCGAGTACGTGAGGACAGGGCAGGGCTTGGGGAATTTATTGAGCTCAGCGCAGATCCCTGTGCCTGGCTTTCAGGAGCTCCGGGAGATGGAAGGCTCCAGAGTCGGGGGCTGGGGAAAGCCGGGCAGGGGCCAGGGCCCAGGTTGGCTAGAGGCCAGAGGAGACAAGGTGGCCAAGAGGCCAGTGGGCGCTCCACGCCAAAGGCGGCTCGGAGACCTCCCCGGGTGGTCGCGGGGAATGCAGGCGATGGGGAGGGCTGCCCTTCCACACGGGGAGGGGAGGGGGGCTGCGCGCTCAGATCCCAGATCCGAGAGCCCCCCGGACCTGGCCCAGCCAGCGGCCTCAGCGGCCGGGGTGGGGCAGGCGCCACTCCAGAGCCCCCTCCCCCGGGCCCAGCCGCGGTGACCCGCCCTCCCTCCAGGGCGCCCAGCCCTTCCTGCCCCCTCCCGGCGCTGCCCGCCCCCGGAGCCCTCACCTGGAAACGCTTCTTCACCCACAGCTTCTTCATGGCGGGGGAGGGGGCCGGGCGGGCGGCCGGGCGAGGAGGGGACGGGCGGGGGTGGGGCGGAGCCGGAGTCGGAGGCGGGGCCGGGGGCGAGCGGGGGTGCGGGCGGGAGCCGGCGCTGGTGGAGGAAGGAGCCTCGGGGCAGCGGGAACCCAGGCGCGGGGGGGTGGGGAGGCGGCGGCGGCCGCGCCCAGAGCCCGCCTCCCCCGCCAGCCCGCACCCCACCTGGCGCCCCTTCCCTGCGTCCCCTGGGGCGGCCATCACCTGCTTCCCTACACTCCTACCCCGCATCTGCCTCCCAGGCCCTGGACACATGGGGAAACTGAGGCACAGAAAGCGGTTCAATGGCCCCCGTGAAAGATCGGGCCACTCTCATTGGCAGCCCTACGCAACCTCCATGGCACCCCCTTCCGCCTCTCGCCGGACTGCTCTGGAAGGTCAGCGCATCTCAACGTGCTCACCGTACAAACATACGCACACGGACCCTGTGCCAGGCGGTACCCAACTCGCCTGTGGCCCAAGCTCGCCGTAGGCCACAGTGCCAGGTGGGGACGTCTAGGTCTTACACAGGGCAAAGTTCCTCATGGGTAGAGGCTACCTGCTCACATGGCCCCAGACTGTAAAAACCCCCAGGCCCCTCAGGAAAGCCAAAGAGGGCTCTTGACTTTCTTATGGTAGTTACTCTATCCCTGCACTGCGGCAGGTCGTGTGTGTGTGTGGGGGGGGGGGGGGCACGCATACACACACACACACACACACACACACACACACAAGCTAAGGTGCCAAGAGGTTCCCCTATTATTCACAAATAGGACCTACCTTTTCACTCACAGGTGAGCATACTCACTAAACTTTCTTTGTTCTCCCATTCAACCTCATGTACACTTTGCCTACACAAAACTACTTCCCACCCAATTGCTATAACTACGTTTCTTAATCATGTACTAAGTGTGAAGAACTTTATAAATGCCATCTCATTCACGACAACTCCACGAGCATAAAACCTTTATGAGCATTAACTGGCTCCATTTAACATACAAGATTAAGTCTCAGAAAAGTCCTGTCGCTTAGCCAAAGCGATACAGGTTGTGAGTTTCCACGTGTTCTCCAGATTCAAATTTCCATCCCAGTATCCATAAGTAGTGCCAATCCTGGCTTCTGAGATGTGACTACAGAGGCATTATCATTAACACTATTGCGTGCTTGGTATGCACCTAGCATCATGTTAAGCATTTTATATGAATAAACTCATTTAACCCTCCCAAGAGGGGAGACTGAGGCACAGAGAGATTACTTGTCCAGGGTCACAGAGCCAATAGTTGGTAGAGCCAGGATTCTAACCCAGGCACTGTAACTGAGTTATTGACCACTATGCCATAAACCTTCACATGCCAATTGGTCAGTAGGTTCCCTAATTCTATTTCTTGAAAGAATGGGTCCAAAATAAGTGTAGAGCCAACAGATGAGTTTTGTTCAGCCTGCACAATGCGTGTTTTAGGCGGGCAAGCATGCTCAAGTTCAGCCACTGACAAGTGAACCTTGCTCATTATAAGTTTCTACTTGGCCCCTGAAGCTATTTGAGTATGTGTCCCCTTTATTTTAAAGTTTAAAGTCATGTCTTATACATTCTGGGTACATGCAGGTGGTCCCATTTCCCAGACCCCCAGGGGGGCAAATGCTGCACACACAGACACATACATGCACATGTGTTGAGAGGGTACACATGTGTCCATATCAGTTCCAGCCAGAGGACCCTGAACACCCACAAGCGCTTTCCCTGCCCACCCCCAAACACACCCACTCACAGATGGCGGAGCTGACTGAGGAGAGGGGGTAACCTGAGCCCCTGTTCTCCAGGAGAATCCGAGGGGCTGGCACATTCCATAGCAAAAATAACCAATGAGCAGCGGGCGTGAGTGACGGGACAGCTGGGCCGCGGAGCAGCCAGTGGGATCCTGTGTTCCTGCTCTGGGCCTGCTCCACGCGCCCCCACAAGGCCGACCTGGGCATGCGTGCAGGGTAGGCCCAATATTGTCCCGTCCTTCCTCTGTGGCTCAAAGGCTGTGCCCCCTCCCGCCCCATCATTGCCCCAAACCCAGACTTCTAATTTCTGCACAGCCAGCATTTCCCCTTCCAGAGAAAACCCAGGTCACACGCCCTGCCTGATCTCTCACGCAGACGCTCCTCTGAACCAGGTACACCCCTCCCCTCCTCGTTGCCTCCACCCTTCCATGCCTAGGTTCCGTTTGTCCCTTGCCTTCTTTTACTTACCCTGAATTTGAAATCTTTATGAGCTCTGTATTTCTAACACCCTGCACGATTTTTGCTTATTTATGATGTTTATTGAATGTTGTCTGTCTTCCCCTACTGGTATGTAATCTCTAGAAGGACAGAAATTTTACCCCTTCCCCACACAATGTATCCCAAGCATGGAGAACAGTGGCTGACAGACCATAGCCGCTTGATCAGCACGGTAGGGGGATGGCAGAACTGGCGTGGAGAGGATGACGGGTGGTGGGGATGGGGACAGTAAATCTTTGCGGAGCAGCTCATTCGTCCAGTCTTCCTTCCTTCTCTGTTCTGACCCAGACCTCTTCCAAGAAGCAGCCGGAGAAGTTACCGTCTCGCATTCCACTCTGGATTTGTCTGGGAGGACCTGCCTTTCTTCGGGAAAGCTTCAGACCGATTTTAGGGCCTCTCCGCTCTTCTCTTTCTTTTCTCCCAGAGCGCCTCTCTGCTCCCACTCTGGACCCTCCTCCTCCTCCTCTGATTAGGGCCTGGCATGAATGGATGGAGACATTCTCCATACCCATCCCCAACCCCATACTAGTTCCCTCCTAGCTCTTCATCCAGACATTCCCAATTCCAGGTGAAAAATATGACAACTGCAGAATACACCTCAATGCAGGTTCTCATGTATTCCCCACCTGGCCTAAACTGGCCCTTTCTCCCCTTCCCTCACTTCTCCTCTCCATATTTTCAAGTCTCCCCACCCCCACATGGTTCACTACCATCTGTTGACCTTTGGCCCTTCTGATTGACACCAGATTCTTCCAGACCCCGCCAGGAAACTTCCAGCTAAACAATGAGCATCGTCAGCTCCTCCTTACCCCCTGTCCTTTAATGCAGGCCTTCCCTTCCAGCCACATACCCCAAGCTTTGAGGGTGGCACTTACTCTGGTCACTTGATTTGCACAGGGTTCCTCAGCCCATGCAGATGGAAAGCCTGAAGTGACGGAAGAGAGGAATGACTGCCTATCTTGGAGGCTGGGCCAGAAGATGACTTTGCAGATATTGGCAGAAGGGTGGTTATGATGACAGACCGTTGCCTTCGTCTTCCCACATTTCTCCTTCTGAGGACAGGCAATAGGGACCTAGACCCAGAAACCTGGCTTTCAGATCTGGCTCTGCCACCTCACTAGCCACGTGACCTTGGGTAAATTCCCTCTTTGAACCCCAGTTTTCTTATAGGTATATCATAACAGTAACCTGGGGCTTAGAAATCAAATAATGAAATGAGATAAGGTGCTTTATACATGTTAAGGCTTCTGTATTTCTGCCATCTTCGCTGTCCCTATTCTTTCCTCATCTCTATGCCCTAAATCCACCCTTCTGCGTCTTATCTTTCAAACACTCCAGCTTGCAGCCCACTTTTCTTCTCAAGGGCCCAGCCTCCCCAAGCCATGCCAATATCCCTCCATTCTTGAGCTAACATCTCAGGCTGCAAGAGTGCCATCGACTCCATAGTGCCAAGCCAGGCGGCCGCCCCAGCCAGGAGACTGCCTCCTTCCCTCTGAAGCCAGGTCCTGGCTGGGCTTCCTCGAGAACCCTGCAGCCCTCCCCCTGTTGATCCCAACCAAGGAAGTTTTCCATGAGTAAGTCTGAGCAACGCTGAGCTGCTGGCCCAGCTGCCCCTGACCAGAACCTGTCATTGGGCAGGAACCGATGGGGGCGGGGCAAGCAATAGGAAGAGGAAGAAGCCAGACTCACCCAGTCAGTCCCCAACATCACCAAAGCAAAGCCTCTCCCTCCCTCAGGTCCTATGGGAGGGGCGTAGTAGTTAAGCACTCGGCCTGTTGGCCTGTTGCGGTGGAACAAACCGAGGCTTCCATCCCTGCTCTGTCACCTTTTATCTCTATAACAGGACACGTCACTTAATCCCTCTGCACCTCAGTTTCCCCAGGGCTGCTGTGGGACTTAAATGATATGTCAAGGGATATCATAGCATATTGCCTACCATACCGTTGCATAGTAGCTATTCATACTATTATAAGTTACTACTAAGAATTATTACCAATTAATAATAATTAAAAGGCTGCTCTTGGGGTAAAGATCTCACAGGTAGGAAAAAATTCTTAAATGTGACTTGCTGCAGCCTGAGCCTCCACCGGTTGAACATGACTGTCAAAGGCCCCAACTGCAATGCCACGGCCCCAGGGCACTTTCCTGTCCCACACGCTCTTCCAGCCCAACAGCCTGGAGGTCATGGCCCTGGCCTCCCCGTAGGTATGCCAGCCAGGGCTCACTCCCTCAGCCATGCCACCCAATGGCAAAGGGGCTGAGAAGGTGCCAGGGAGGGGGCTCTAGCACCCCATCACTCTGCCCACTTTGGGGGAGTAGGAGGCTCTTGTCTTCATAAAGGCCATGTCTGGGCTACTCTCCATACAATGGACAGCTCCCCCTCACTTTCTCTCTCCCTCCTCGAGAACACAGTGAGTAGTAAAAAGCTTCCAGAGTCGAAACCAGGAGGACTGGGTTCTTAACTCTGGGGTGGCTGTAGTAGCTGTATGTCTTTGGGCAGATCCTCCTCTGCTCTGGACCACAGTGTCCTCGCCTATAAAGGAAGCATCTGGAGCTTCACTTCCTGTGGTCCTTTCCAACTCTAAACAAACCTTGTGACCACCACGCTCCTCAGCAGTTCCTCTCCCTTCCCTCATGTCCCTCCCTGCTGAGCTGCAGTCTTGTCACTCTACCTATCATGCCCTCTGATTTACGTTCTGTTTTTATTCCCTTAGGAGACAAGAGCTATGATCCTGAAGGAGCCTGACCCTTCCCCAGCTCAGAGCTCTGCCAGGGTGGGAAAGCCTGTACCTGGCCAAGCACAAGGCCAAGCAAGAGAAGTCAGCCTTGGCCCTCTCTGCCCCAGGCTTGGCCACAGGAGCTCCCGGGAACCAGTCACTGCAGACTGTAGGAGGGAAGGCAGAGTGGGGCTTGGGAGAGGGACAGCCAGAGGGAGGCTGAGCCCCTGCTTCGAGTCCTGCCGTGACTGCAC
Source organism: Pteronotus mesoamericanus (assembly GCF_021234165.1). Lineage (NCBI taxonomy): Eukaryota > Metazoa > Chordata > Mammalia > Chiroptera > Mormoopidae > Pteronotus > Pteronotus mesoamericanus. The sequence goes on from NW_026555277.1 coordinate 8,130,035, forward strand.
CTCAGTGCGCTTTCTTTCCCCTCCAGCTACAGAGGTGCTTCATTCCTGGGTTTCCTCCTCAGCCCCCAGATGTATCCCTGCATGACACCACCCAGCTAGCGCGAGAACGCCCTCTTGAAAATGCCCAGGACACACTTAGGGACCCCCAAGCTCTTTGCCATCTCCCCTGACTGCAGCCTATTTCCTCAGAATTATGCTTCTCAAGGCTCAGTCAGCCCGAAGTTCTCTGCCCTGGGCCTAGAGGAGGCCAAAAAGAAAGCTCAAACATGGGCCCAAGAGAATGGGCCCTGGCCAGACACACGCAAGCCCCGAGCTCGAAGCCCAGCCTCAGACCCCGCTCCTTCTGCCTCGGGCCATCGTCCTTCCCCGCACAGGAGACTAGCGCTCTGCACCTGGATAGGCAGGGCCCCACGCACCCACTTGAGCACCCCCTTTCCACGCTCCACAAACCTCGGCTAGATATGGCCAGCCACGGGGCTTTCCGCGCCATCTCCACAAACTCCTGTCCCTCATCTGCTTGTACCACCCGACCCCTTTGCAGCCCACACACACATACACACACGAGAACAAGCACGTGCTGGCATGTGGATTCCCAGGCATCCGCCTCCTTACACACCTGGGAGCGCCCAGCCCCGGCTCTGCATCTGATGGCCAGAACCCTGTTTATTCCCACTTGTCCACCACCCACTGGCCTCTTCCCGCCAGCCTGATGCCACTGACCACGCCAACCTGCCCCAGCAACAGCGTGGGAGGAGCTCTGCCCTGTGCTCTCAACATTGTGGTAGGACCCGGGGGCGCTGGCTCTGTCCTTCGGCTGCGCACACACCTGGCAGGGGCTGATCAGGAGTTTCAAGTCTAAGTTACTGGAGCTGAAATAGATGATTTTCCACCAGTGGCCCCTCGCTACAGGGAAACTAGGAGGGTGTCTACTATGAAATTCTCAGAGAGATCCGAATGGGGCTCAGGCTTTGCTTACCCAGTGCTGACCCTTGACCTCTGCCCTTCCTGTGGCGGGCTTCTCTACCTTGACACCCCTTTCCCTGCACTTTCCTCCTGGTGCGGGCACTTCTGGGTCAGCCGAGCTGAGGAGCCAAAGCACCTGGGAAGAAGTCGCTGAATCCACGTGGCCTGCGCAGCCCTTCTCTACCGCTGATCACCCCACCCAGCCCCCACCTTCCCATTACCTCCGACCTCCAGCACTGTGAGAACGGCCTCACAGCAGGCCTGGCCCCGCTCGTTCTGGGCCCTGCAGCTGTACATGCCGGCGTCCTGCATCCCACAGCTCCGCAGCCACAGGCAGCTGGGCTCGGGGGCCGGCGGAGGCAGGAGCTGCCCATCTCGGAACCAGCTGAGGCTGGGCTGGGGCGTCCCGCTCACCACCACCCGCAGCCGCACGTCGCAGCCCACAAACACCGCTGCGTCCTTCAGGGGCCGGAGGAAGACTGGCGCCCCCGCCACGGCCCCTCCGCCGGCCCCCACCTTGGCCCTCTTCGGGGGCACCCCGGGGCTGGGGGGTGCCCTCGTGCCCGCCTCCTCGGCTCGCGTGCCCCGGGATTTCTGCATGGCTGGGCTGGGGGACGCTGGAACTGACGGCCACAGGGGCACGCGGGGGCTGGTGCCCTGGAAGATGAGTCCTGGGGGCCGGCGCCCTGCCTTTCTGCTGCCCGCCCGCCTTCAGCCTGTGCTACCCAGAAGGTCACCAGGGCGGCCTGCTGGCAATTGCTCCTCGGGGGCTATTTTTAGGCCCCCCGGCTCCAGTTTCGAGGGAGCTGTGGAGGGAGGGGGCAGCAGAGGAGGGGACTTGGAGTCCACTCTGTTCCTTCCCTCCCTCCCGGAGCCCCCATGCACCCCCCAAGCTTAGCCCATTCCCAGCCCCCTCCCCGGTGGTGTGTCTGCACCCAAGCCCACTCCCCAAAGAGTCGGGTTACCCGTGGGCTGAACCCCATTTCCTTCCCTCCTGCCTCTCAGGCCCCTGAATCTCAGGTCTACTCAGCTAGGGAGAGGGACAGAAGGTCCCGGGTGAGATGTCTGAGGGACAGATGGGAAGGAAGGCCCAATGGAGGTGAGCAGGCCGCCAGAGAAGGGAGACCAGTGGCCTCCTGCGGCCCCCATGGCAGTGTGGTAAACAGTAAGACCAGGAGCAGGGAGTCAGGTGGATTCTGGCTCCCAGCTGGTCCTGCCTGTGCTTGCTGGGTGACACCAAGCCTCTCTCAACCTCCAACTCATCTGAAAAAAAAATGGGTAGTTGAATAAGGTTGCAATAGGCAGAGAAGAGTGGGAAAGACATTCTAGGCAGAAGGAATAGCATGGCCGAAATCGGAACCTGATACAAGAGGTGACATGTTCTAGGAATCAGAGGAGTTTGGAGGGATTGAACTGCAGTGGGGAGGGGTGAGTGGAGGTGGGAAATGGGACCTGACCCAGTGCTAAATGGGACCTTTTCTCGCTAAAGTCCGCATCCTGACAACAGTTGGGTGCCACTGCAGAGCATTAAGCAGCAGGGTAGCATGATCAGAGCTGTGGTTTAGAAGGATCCCTCTGGCAGCCACCACGTGGAGGGTGGATTGCAGATGGGGTAGTTGGAGGTCAGTTAGAGCAGTGGTTCTCAAAATAGGTGCCTGTAAAGAATACAGATTATCAAGCCTCGCCCCCAGAGATGCAGGTTCAGTAGGGGGTGCTGGGAAGGTTCAGGAGACTGCACATTTAACAAGCGTCCCAGGTAGCTAGCTGATGCCTCTCAGGGCTGCACTTTGAGAAACATCAAGATAGGACATGACCGCTTTTAAAAGTCCAAGTGAGACTTTTGTAATGGAATAGTGGTGTATCTTGACTGTGGTGGCGGTCACATGGATCTACATGTGATCAAATTGCGTAGAACTAAATGCATGCACACACACACAGATGAGTGCATATAAACCTGGTAAAATCTGAAGAAAGTGGGTGAACTATATCAATGGCAATTTCCTGGTTGTAATATTGTATTATATTAAAGCAAGATGTTATCATTGGGGAAAACCGGGTGAAGGGGATATTGTTCTCTGTATTGTAACCCCCTGTGCATCTACAACTATCTCAAAATAAAAAGCTTTTTTTTATTTTTTAAAAGATTTTATTTTATTTTTAGAGAGAGGGAAACATCAATGTGTGGTTGCCTCTCGTGCGCCCCCTACTGGGCACCTGGCCTGCAACCCAAGCATGTGCCCTCCCTGGACTGGGAATTGAACCAGCGACCCTTTGGTTCACAGGCCGGCGCTCACTCCACTGAGCCACACCAGCCAGGGCCTTTTTTTCCTTTTTTTTTTTCAAGTCCAGGTGACAGGCCCAGGTCTGACCTTGAGCCCTGAGGGGTAAAGCCTGGGAAGACAGACAGGAGCCACAGGAGGGGCCCTGCGTCATTTGGAGGTGAAGAAAAATACTCTGAATGCCACCCCGCTATCCCCCACCTTCATTCTGGGAAACTGAAGTCAAAGTGTGCTCTTGTGTGTGTCGTGGAGAGGCTGGGGAAGAACAATTTAAATACTAAATTATGTCCATAGGGATTAAGAGCCTTGAGGAATGACATTTTTTCCATCGTTTGCATACATTAAAGCTTGTTCTTTGCACTGCTCAGTTCTCAGTTCTCGAGTTTCAAAAAATGCAAAGAATCTTGTATCTGCTACCCCAGGACCATACAAAACAGTCTGATCATCCTATACATTTGCCTGAGCATCTCCTTTGTAGTCAACCACACCCCCTGCACCAGCCCCTGGCAACCACTGATGATGAATTGATTTCTTAACCATATTGAATTCTTAAAAAAAAAAAAAAAAGGTCAGAATGTAGAGGCAAGACATTGCAAGCAGAAGAAACGTCAAGAACAAAGAACTAGAGATTGTTTTTAAAAACCAATACTGAAAGCCACCTAGCGCCTCAACAATTTGCGTAGGATGCTGTAGATGGTCTGTAAATGTTGGCTGGTTGGTTGGTTGATTAAACTAATGAACTGTGTGATCTTGGCATCTCTAAGCCTCAGTTTCTTCATCCATAAAATGGAGGTGACCCAACTCAGGATTTATTCATTCAGTGAACAATTTTTTTTCAATGTTTAAAAATTTGTTTCTTGTATGTGCCCTGGCAGGTAATTGAACCCACAACCTTGGTGTATCAGGACAATGCTTTACCAACTGAACTACCCAGCCATGACCATCCAACAAATGTTTCTGAGTCCCTACTATGTACCTGGTGCTGTTCTAGGCACTAGGAGTATAGCAGTGAACAAAACAAGCAAGGATTCCTGCCCTCGTGTTGCTTATATTTGAGGAAGGAGACAAACAAATGTAAAGAAATAATAAAGATGTTTAGGCCCTGACCAGTGTGACTCAGCTGGTTTGGTGTTGTCCCACAAAGCAAAAGTTTGCCAATTCAATTCCTGGTCACGGCGCAGGCCTAGGCTGGGGGCTCAGTCCCCAGTTGGGGCACATATGAGAGGCAACCAATCGATGTTTCTCTCTCACATCAAGGTTTCTCTCCCTCCCTTCCCCTCTCTCTAAAAATAAATAAATAAAATCTTTACAAAAAAGATATTTAGAAGGAGATAAACACTGTGGGAAAAATGGAACTGGGTAATGGAGACGGGAGGTAGGAATGTAGTGGGGGCTTCCTGCATTTTCAAACAGGGCAGTTAGAGCCTCGCTGGGCGAGAAGGCAAATGGCTCAGATGTTTGGGTAGGACTGCTCCCGGCAGAGGTGGGCTCCAAGGGGAGCCAGGAGACCGGCGGGGCTAGACAGAGCGGCGGGGAGAGTGGGGGGCATGAGGTCAGCAGCCTAGCATCTTGCAGGCCATGGCACTTTTAATCCTAGTGACCCCGAGAATCATCTCAGAGGACTTTTAGCCTAGGAATTACATGATCTGACTTAGGTTGTCGTAATGGCTTTAAATTATTAGATTAAATACTAAAATAAGAATTAACTATTTACAAAGGGCCTGGCACACAGCCTGGAACATGACTTGTGCATTTCCCAACCGCGCACTTGCACCAGGGGCATTCGCCGACATGCACTCCGGGCGTGGTGGCCTGGGTGGGGAAGGAGCTAACCTGTTCCAGTCACTGGCGCCCTCTCCTGGAGGAGCCCACACTAGCTGTGACAGCAGCAGGAAGCCATCCGACTGGCCAGGCCTGTCACCCAGGGCAGCTGTCCGCAAGGCGCTCATCTGTCCCTCAGAATGGGCCCCACAGTGCCCTGCGGCCTGGCGCCGGGCTGGCTGTGTGCTGCCCATCAGCCCTGACTAGCAATCACAAGCCTATGGTGTCATGGAAAGAGATCTGGGCTTGGGAGGCCAAGGAAGCTAGGGCCCAGTCCTCCTCTGCCACGGATATGCTGTGTGACCTTGGCAGTTCACCCCACCTCTCTGGGCAATGGGGAGCTTCCTCCTACTCATGATGATATACCATATGCCTGGAACATGGTAAAAACTCAGTAAATGTTGGTTGAATCAGTGAATGAAGCAGGGCCATCAACCTTTCTGATAAATATTTAATTTAGAGAAAAGCAAATAAAAGTGCCCAGTGGGTACACATTCAACAGGTATTTAAATATTTAATGAGCACCTTCTATGGACCAAGCACTCTTCTGGGCACCAGGGATACAGTAGTGAATAAAACCAATAAAAACCTTGCCCCTGGATAGCTGACATTTTAGGTGTCGAACCAAAGGTCACTAATGTATTTGTATTTGCATATGTGTCCTGGGCAAGCTTGTGGTGAGAGAAGAACAAGAAAGTGGTGAATGGATGTCATGCATTGTCTCAAGGCGCAGGTGTGGGAGGGCAGCCAGAGTGGACAGATAGGGTCGGAAAGTGCCCACTGAAGCCTTAGTTCCTGACCTAGGGACGTATTTGCCCCCACCACCCTGCCTACCCCTCCACGCCCTCAGGTGGGGTCTGAGCTGGTCTGGAACTGGTCCAATGGCTCTAGTGGGAAGCTGGTCAGTCTTCTGTGAGCCCTCTTATTTCTCAATGCTCAGAATCTTGAAGGAGACGACGTCAAGTGCCCCCAGGAGCAGGGAGAGGCTTTGCCATGGCGATGAATGGGCTGTATGTGTATGACCACAGGAGACCCAGATCTCCGCTTTATTTCTGTCTGTTCTCTAGGAGCAGCACTCCTGTCTCTCCGCCCAGCTTCTCTGGGTCACTGACCAGCTCCCAAGGAGAGAGACAAAGCCGAGGACTCAGAACCAGAGTTCTAGTCCCAGGAGGGCTCTGTTCAGAGAACGTCTCCCTACTATGGGACACAGGGTGGATGTGGGTCTCCTCTATTCTCTGAGGGCAAGTGTGTCGTCATCACAGGACACAGATGTGGGCTGAGAAGGAAGGACTTTCTGCCTTTCAGAGCTGTCCTCGGCCAGAAGGGGCCACTCTTACCACCTCTTACCCCCGGGGCCCAGCCTTCCCCAGGTGCTTCTCTCACAGACAGACTAGCTCAGATGCCAGGGACCTCACCAGGCTCAAGGATAAGGAGCCCCTCACCCATCCCTCCTCCTCTATCCCAATGTAAAGGCCCCAGAAATGCCATTTCTCATTTCACGTGGAGCTCTGCTACAGGCTGATCGGGGTAGCTCTGGGGCCTGCGGGGCTCACCCCATCGGAGCACTGGGGGAAAGCAATGACCGTGAGTCAACAGCGGCTGAGGGTGGGGACCGGGGTGTAGCCCCAGATGTTCCCAAGGCAAAGGTGAAGAAATACCCAGGAGAAAGGGGCCCTCTTAGAGGGAGGGACTACACAGCCCAGAGGGGAAGGGGCAACTTGTAAGCAAGGAGTGCATCCAAGGAAGGGAGAAAAACAGATACCACAAAGGCTTTTTGAAGTTTCGGCGGCGGGGGCGGGGGGGACCTTAGGAGTATCAGCCCTGGCTGGTGCGGCTCAGTGGATTGAGTGTCAACCTGCAAACCAAAGGGTCACTGGTTCAATTCCCAGTCAGCGCACATGCCTGGGTTGTGGGCCAGGTCCCCAGTAGAGGGCGTGAGAGAGGCAACCACACATTGATGTTTCTCTCCCTCCCTTTCTCCTTCCCTCCCTCTCTCTAATAAATAAATAAATAAAATCTTTTAAAAAACAAAAAACCTTGGAACATCAGGCTAGGCCCCTTAAGACTAAAACCCCATTAGGTTTATTTCACCTACAGACAGTCTGAATTTATTGTTTGTGATCTCTACTCTCTTCCCATCTCTAAAGGGAAATCTCTAAATCTGTGAGGAGTGACAGGAAGCCTGAGACCTCCATGGAGCCATCAAGCTTTCTGAGTCATCGATCCGCCTGGAATTTATTTTTGGAAGGAATGAACAGAGAGACAGCCTTCATCCTGGCCCCCATGGCTACCCATTGCCCCAGGCCCTACACTGAATGATGAAGGGTTCCCACGGAAAACTTAACATATCAGTGTGAATGCTCTATTCCACAGCTTCTAATTTTCTTTTCATGTGTCCTATGTTTCCCTCCCATCTTCCCAAATTCTCCCCAAATTTCCCTTTAGTATTTTCACTGAGATAACACTGCATTAAAATGATAAATTAATGAAGGATGAATGAACGTCTTGAGGGTACTGGGTCTTCTTCTCCAAGAATAAGATAAAGCTTTTCATTTTTAACACTGTTGTTTTTCCTGAATTGGCCCTCGTGCATAAAAGGCGCTCAGGCAGGTTTAATGGGAAGGCTGTAAACTCTTTTGAGGAAGAGCTTACAGGGGGAGGAGCCCTACTTCAGAGCCAGTCTGTGGGGAGGCACGGTGACCTTCAAAAAGAGTAGCAGGTGGTGCCCCTGGGCTCTGATGAGCCGAAGGGGGTAGGGGCCCAAGGGGCCCGGAATTGGGGCCTAATAGGAGGCACCTGTGGTTCCCCAACACACGCCCCTTGCCCAGCCCCCTCCCCCATAAGCTACACACACAGCATGGCTGGGAGGCTCTGGCCCTGAGGGACAGTCTGGCTGGGCAGGAGGACAGCACACAGACCATCACGCAGTTTGATGGGGCCCTGGGGGCCCCTAGAGGAGACCTGGCAGTCAAATCAACGGGACGGGCTAGGCTTGTGCTTATCTTTTTATTGTTTCTGTCCGGAGCCCCTGTAGTGGGGGAGGGGCAGGCGCAGGGAGTCGGGCACCCTTGCCACCTGCCTGAGACCACGCTTGCCTCTCTCCTCTCCTTTCCTCTCAGCATCTCATCCACTTTCTCTCCTTCTGAATTGCATGCTCCCACCTCTGGCACCTTCGGGGGTTCCTTCGTGCAGCCCCTGCTTCTAAGCTTACCTTGGGAACGTAAGAGACTATGGGGTGAATTTAGTGCCCCTCAGTCTCCACAGGGACTATGAGGTTAATTTAGTGTCCCCTAGTCTTCATAGGGGACTAGTCCCCCAGTTACGGGCCCAGCTTACTGAGGAGACCCTTTCTTTTTTCTGACCCAGGCTGGGCAGTGGGGAGGTCCACCCCGTGGGTCCCAACACCCAGCTGGGGTGGAGGTCCCTCTCCAAAGCCAGAGGCTAGGGCCTGAGGCCACAGAAGTGGAGGGGCAGGGTCACTGCTCTGCCTCGGCTCCACATCCAGGGCCATCTTGACAGCACCCTAAGGCTGGCCAAGAGCCAGGCTCACTCATTTCCAACATCCAGGACTCACACTGCTGGGGGCTCCCTGTGGGGCAGGGATGGGCCATGTCCCCTGTGGGGACACTGGCGGGTGGCTGGTGAGCGGGGTCAGGGCTGTGAGGGCAGCACTGTGCTGGGGTGGGAGGAGGCTGGCCGGGAGGCAGTGAGCACAGGGGCAAGGACGGTCTCTGGTGGCAGAGGGTGCTCTGGCTTTAGAGCACCTCGTGCTGCTGCTGTGTGGCCTCGCTGACGACCTAGGGAGGAAGAGAAACCCAGTCCAACCCAGTGCTGGCAGGAGAACCGAGCCACCGCCCCCCATCCCAAAACAGCAGGACCCCCCTTCCTTCAGACAGGGACTCATGCAAGCACAGTTGGTGGAAGACACCTGGCTGACAGCCCCCAGACACACCCCACGGCCCCACCAAGGCTAAGGGACCGGGAAGACGGCTCACCTCCCCATCCCGGGTCTCAATGGTCTTGATCATCACTGTCTTCTTGGTATGAACCTCAGAACTCCTTTGCTCAGGGCTCGTTTCTGTAACAGATCCACCCACATGCTCAGCCCGGCCAAGTCCAGGCCCAGGCTGCTCCAGGGTCTGGGAGTCATGGTCCCCTCCGCCCGCCCCGTCCCACAGAAGACTTCCTCCCCTCCAGCAGAAGCTTTTTCAGCAGGCCTTTTCTCACCTATCCTTCAGCCCAGTGAGTGGTTCTGCAGGCCCCAGGCTTAGCCCCAAGGCTGAGATGGGATCAGGAACCTACAGATGTGCTCCAGGTGTGGGCTGGTTCAGCGGGGAAGGACCCCTCCGGCCTAGGCCACCCAGCACTTCCATCCTCCACGCATCTCCTTGCTCCCCTCCACCTCTAGGCTGCAGGACAGCCCGGCACCAGTTTGCACCCTGGCAGTTAGAACTCCAAAGCCCAGTCCCAAGACCCTGTCTTAGAGGGCCTCATGGAACCCAGACCCTTTAAGATTCTGGATGAGTAACTTGAAGTCTTAATGAAAGGGAGATGGACAGGAGTCAGTCACTGGTTCAGTGACACGCCCTGCGGTGCCTCAGTTTCTTCGCTGTGAATTGGTGACAATGATCCTTGCCCTATCACAGCCACAGGGCTATTCGTTTCAAAAAAAGCATGAAGCTGTTTTAAATGCAAGGCTCACACTTGGCGTCTGTATAAACTGCTAACTAAAAAGAGAGGTTCTGAGTTTTATAGGAGGGGTCAAATTTAGGTCTTTGGCACAAAGAGTTTGGTGTTCATGAATCTCCTTAGCGAGCGATCGGCCTGCAATGAACGCTATAGTTCCGTGGAGCCAGCATGTATTTTTTTCCTGATGGAAATGAACATCGAAGATATAAATGGTTTGATCTAGGAAAGGCAAAGCTGCCAAGAATTCTGACTTCCTTTCCTAATGTATCATTATAGTGTGTTTTTCTGTTCTCCAGGGTTGGAAAGCCACACAATCTGCATGTTACTAATGGCAGAATGGCAGAGTGCCCTAGGAGCTCCTTCTTCTAATTGTTTGGCTTTGCTAAGGTTTGGCTTCATTGTGTTAAACGTGCATCCAACATCTTGTCCCAGCAAATTGGAGGTGTTCAACAAGCAGCTGAAAGGGGTGGGGGTAGCTGGGTGGGAGTGGCACTTGGCAAAATGCCAAACAGACAATGGGTGGTGGGTGCCTTATAGCCCAGGGGGTATTGTTCTAGATGCTTCTGCTGCCAGACTGCCAAGGACACCTCTGGTTCCCTCAGAGTTTGGGTACATCAAGAGACAGAAGCTGGCCCTGGTCAGGTAAGGCAGTTTGTTAGAGCATAGTCCTGATACACCAAGGTTGTGGGTTCGATCTCTGCTCAGGGCACATATGAGAAACAACCAATGAATTCATAAATAAGTGGAACAGCGAATTGATGCCTCTCTCTCTCCATCTCTCTCTCTCTCTCCATCTCTCTCTCTCTTCCACATCCATTAAAAAAAGAGAGAGACAGAAGCTGTTTGCTGATGTTCAATACAGAAGGTGCAGGACACATGGTCAATGCAATACCATGAGATAATAAAATGATCTCTTTGTCAGAAGATGCCTCTACCTAAACTTCCCCTGACCCCAGTCCTGTCCCCACAGTTCCGTCCTCCCCTTCTGCTTGGCCTTGGGCAGCGCCCCTGCTAGATTTCTGCTCGCCACCACGCCAGCCTCCACCTGCCGACACACACTCACCTCGAAAGTTGAGGGCAGAGAAGGTCTGGATGGGAAGGTTGATCCTGAAAGGGGAGAGATCAAATCCCCAGAGGGTTAGGACTCACCACCTCTCCCTGTGACCACCTATCAAGGCCCGCCCTGGTCCTGTCTACACACCGCCCTCAGCTGTCCCAGCACCCCCACTGTCACACTGCTCAGGACACGGGGTCAAAGGCCAACTTTAGTTGTCCCAGAAACTGTCTCTCTGGAAGGGTCACCCATTCCACCCCTGACCTTCTGGCATGACACCAGCACGCCCCATCCCACTGCCCTCTCCAGTTCGCCGGGATGCCCTTCTCGCTCCTGACGCTGCAGGAGGCATGCGCAGCAGCTCTGGGGGCCGTCCACTGTGTGTGCCCCCTTCCAGCCAGGCTGGGAGCCCCTGGCCCACCCTCATGAGACCAAGCTCCAGAAATTGCCATTGAACCGCCTTAAAAGGTCATTACATGTACGTGTTATTCTATGAAACGTGAATTCTATGTGAAAGTCTACATCTAAATATGTCTGCTGATTTGTTAAAACTTGCAATATTATCATGTTTAAGAGGATCAATGGGCTTCATTTATTTTGAGTTCGTGATCTGTTTTAAATTGAGGTTAAGTTTACATACAGTGAAATGCACGGCTCCTTAGTGTGCAATCCAGTGAGTTTTGATCATTGTCTACATCCATGTAACCACAATTCTAAATCAAGAAACAGAACATTTCTGTCACCCCAGCAGGCGACCTCGTGTCTCCTTCCAATTTTATGCTGTTTGCTGTGTCTAGAGGTGAGTTGACACGTCTCAGCATGTCATTCGGAGTCTTTCCTGATCAGTACAGGTGGGTGGGTGGGCAGGCAGGTGTGCGGCCTCCGTGCGCAGGTCAGCACCCTCCCTCTTAGCTCGTATCCAAGGCTCTCTGTCTCTCCCTCTGTCACTGCCTCTGTCTGCCCCCTCCCTTCCCTACCTCATCATTCCCCACTTTATTCTCATCTCTCCCTTGACTGGCAGTAATATTTTATTACCATTTGCTGAACATGGTTTTATGCTGTTGGTTCTTAATCCTGAAGGTAGATGAGGGAATAGTTATATTTCCCTTTTTATAAAAGCTATTAATTAAATCACTAATTTTACCCAGGTGGCCTTGGTTAATTCTCTGCAATTAGCAGAGTGGTGACTTCTTGTAGAAACTTGTTTCCAGACCTTGTAGAGGTGATGCTGAGCCCCCCTGGGGCAGGAGTGGGCCCCCCAGCATCCCTCAGAACCCCACCGCCAGCCCTGCCTTGCCCCTCACCGGCTCTCCTCGCCCTCCAGCAGCTTCCGGTAGGTGGCAATCTCCACATCCAGGGCCATCTTGACATTGAGCAGGTCCTGGTACTCGCGCAGGTGGCGGGCCATCTCATCCTTGAGATGGCGGATCTCCTCCTCTAGGCGGGCGATGTTGTCCTGGTAGCCGCTGGCCTCACTAGCAAAGCGGTCCTCCAGCTCCCGCATCTGCCTCATCAGGGAATCGTTCTGCAGGGGAGGGATGCCCAGGTCAAAGTCAGGTTGTTGGAAGTGGGGGGACACTCGGGGGCCAGGATCCGGGAAAGACAGCCTCAGGGCTGGGGACAAGCCCAGATGGTCAGGTCCAGGCGTTGTCAAACTCTTCTGACCCGGGGAACCCTGAACTCAAATGAAGTGTTATGTGGAAACTCGGAGAACAGAACTGATAAAAGGCAGCACTGCCATTCAGCCTCCACGCCCCCACGTGGGAGCCTCATGATTTCCTGAAAGCCCAACTGGCAATCCACCGGTTTTTATCCCTGTGGTAGATTTGAGGAGACAGAGGCCCAGAGAGGGTAAGTGATGGGCCCAAGGTCACAGAGTGAGGGTGTGAGCTGCAGACGGGAAGGGCTGGGCCAGGTGGACTGGGACTCACCGTGCCCTTGAGGGCGTCGATCTCGCAGGTGTAGGACTGGATCTGGTGTCGGTACTCCATCATCTCCTGCTTGGCCTGGCGCAGCGCATCGTTGTTCTTGTTGGCTGCCTGGGTCAGGTCGGACACCTAAGGGCAGAGAGGGGCCCTGAGCTGAGGAGAATGCAGGATGCGGGCTGGGTGGGCAAGAGAACAGGGGGACCCAGGCTCACCCTCCTGCCCACGGACGGAGCCACCGCAAACACTTCCACCCTGGGACAGGGCCAGGCCGCACACCTTGGACTTGTACCACTCCTCGGCTTCGGAGATGTTCTTAGCTGCAATGGTCTCGTACTGGGCCCGGATGTCCCTGAGGGCAGCGGTGAGGTCTGGCTTGGTCATGTCCATCTCTACGTGGACCTGCTGTTCCTGAAGCTGGGCCTGTAGCTCTCGAATCTCCTGCAGGGTGCACCCGAGCCTCAGTCTCCTACCAGGCCCCGCACAGCAAGCACCCTTGCACCCCATACCCAGAGCGGAGCACCACCATTCTCCCTGTCTGCCTGCTGTCACCAGCACCTGAGGACCGTGAGGAGGAGCGCCCAGAGCATACCTCTTCGTGCACTTTCTTAAGGAATGCGATTTCCTCGTTGAGGGATTCGATCCTGCGCTCCAGGTCAATTCGAGCTAGAGTGGCCGCATCCACATCCTGGGAGAGGTCGAGCAAGAGGGAGAGGGTGACTGATCACCCAGGGAGGGCTGAGGGAGACCGGGGACCCCACGAAGGGACAGAGGGGTAAGGCTGCCGGGGGTTCAAACAGGGCTCACCGATCGGAAGGCAGCCAAGTTGTTCTCCGCTTCTTCTTTCAGTTGAATCTCCTCTTGCAGCCTGGTGGGGACAGACAGACAGACAGACAGAAAGATGGGCAGTGGGTGGGGACAAAACTGGCCCTGGAGGTGACTGGTGGGGTTGGGGGGCTACCCAGGGAGTGGGCTGAGAACAGAGAAAGGAGGCCTTGGCTACTGTCCTATAGAGACAGGAGGCCCCGCCCAACCAGGGAGGGGACAGGAAGTGGCCCAATCTCTGCCCTAGAGCCACACCCTGGAAGTCTATGTCCCCATCAGATTGTGACCTCTTTAGGATTAAGAACCTCATCTATTTTATCTGCCTCTGTATTCCTGGTCCCTGGCCCCAGCTTGGCTCCGGTAGGTCGGTGCTCAGTTGATGTCTGTGACCTGGGTGGCAGGGCGGCGGCTCTGCTCACTGGGGCTGTCAGAGCAGGGCCCACGAGTACTTGCTCTATCCTTTTAGTACTGGGAGCCCAGTGGAGCCCACTCTCCAGTCCTCGCAGCTTCCTGAAGGCTGCAGCGCCCTTGCCCTCGCTCCCCTTTCCTCTAGATTATCTGTTCCCCTGTGAAATGCACAGCCTCAGCTAGGCCCAGGGGCCAAGATCCCCCCTCTGCCGCGGCTCTACCACAGGTGAGCTGAGAGCTACTGCTTGGGTTCCCCACCCCCTGCCCTTCCCAGGTGGCCCCAGGTTTCCTCCTCTCCTGTCAGCCTCCCCTTTCCCTCCGACTGAACCCGGGCCTTCTTCCTCTACCCGCCTGCCTGCCTGCCTGCCTGACCGCTGTCAGTATCACCCCATCATCTTAAGATGCTTTTTAAGGGGGCTGTCCACAGGTCTCGCGTTCCCACCCCGTGATGTCTCCAAGAAAGCGCCTCCGTTGCAGAGGGGGAGCACATGAGAGAGACCCGGAGTCTATCTCCGCTCAGGGGACACAGGTAGATGAGCTTCTCTCCCTGTGGGGGTGCCCATGGAAAGGGGTTTCTGGGAGCACTAGGTTCTCACTTGGCCTTGAGCCGCTGCAGGTCGTCCAGCAGGTTGTCGCGCTCGAGCTCGACGCGGGAGCGCTGGTTGGTGAGCACCTCCACCTGGCGCCGCAACTCGCGCAGCTCCTCCTCGTAGATCTCAGCGACCCGGGTGGGCTCGCGGCCCTTGAGCCGGTTCACCTCGGCAGCAAGCGCCGCGTTCTGCTGCTCCAGGAAGCGCACCTTCTCGATGTAGTTGGCGAAGCGGTCGTTGAGCTCCTGCAGCTCCACCTTCTCGTTGGTGCGCGTGGTCAGGAACTCCTGGTTCACGGCGTCGGCCAGCGAGAAGTCCAGCAGCTCGCCCGCGCCGTAGGAGGAGGGCGCGCGGGCTGATCCCAGCCGGCTGGCCCGTAGCGATCCCAGGCCCCCTGCCCCGCCCGACGTGCGCGACACCTGGTACACGCGGGATGTCATCGAGCTGGAGGAGCCCTTGGTGCCGAAGCCAGCGCGCGGGAACACAGGCGAGCTCAGCGGGGAGCCGAATGTGAAGGCCGGAGCCCCCCCGAAGGTGCGGCGGTAGGAGCTCACGCGCTGGCTGGAGGAGTAGGCCTGGCTCATGGTGGCGGCGCGGGCGAGGCTGAGCGGCGCAGAGGAGGCGGCGGGCGGGCGGCGGGCGGCGGGCCGGCTAGAAAGTGAATCCGGCAGGGGACACTGGCCCCCACCAGTCTGCACTATTTGTATCCCTCCTGACATCAGCCCCCTCCGCCCCTCCCCTGACAGCTGCAGGATCCGGCTGTCCTGCCAGGAAAGGGCGGCCACTGGCGTGGGGGCGGGGAGGCCGGCTCCCCCGCAAGAGGCCTTCGCCTCTGCCCCTCCGCCGGCTGGTAGGGGGCTCGTGAGGAGCGTGGGAGAGAGGCTGATCAACCTAGGAGGGCAAGAAGATGGTCCGGCCTGCCAAAAACTTCAGCAGGGCAGTGAGCACGTCTGGAACCCCTGGCGGGCCTCTTTCAGCCTTTGGGTGCCTGCCTCCTCCTGTGGGTGGTCAGGGAAAACCGGGGAGAGGCTTCCATTTACTTTGAGAGCCTCCTTTTTTTTGCTCCAAGGTGAGACTTTGGGTCATTTCCTGATGGGACAAGGCCTGTTCCCAAGAAAGTCTCCAAGTCCCCTTTTTCCTAAACATTCTCCTGTAGTGGCGGAGGTTTGGAGGGGCTCACTCAAAGACCAGGAGTCCACCAGCCAGACCTGGAGGAGGAGGAGGGTCTCTACACAGGCCTGCGGGGATGAGAGCCTCAGGGCAGAGAGCAACGCCGCCGGCAGAGCTGGCCAGAGCTGGCCTGCTCGTGTAAGTCCGCTGGCACCCGGGCTCCAGCTCTGAGCCTCAGTTTCCCCCTAGACTAGTACAGGCCCTTTTCCTCGCCTTCTACTGATGCAGGCGGGGCCTCCAGTTTACAGACAAGAGAGTGACTTCCAGAAAGGGCCTGGTGTGCTTTCAGTTTCCAGTCACTAAGAACACGCTCACCCCCTCGCCACCATCGGCTTCACCTGACTCTGCCCCCTGGCGCCCACTCCACCCCTCTCTGATTCATCCCCCTACACACGCCACCCACGCCCACACACACCAGGGGGTTGTGTTTTGTCAGGAGCCCCGTGTCAACCCAGCCATCTCTCTGGCAACAGCAGCAGCTGCCAACCCGAAATACCAGAGCTGGTATTTATAGAGGAGAATGCAAGGGTCCGGTAAACAAGCACGCACCAGTGAAGCTCTGGGGGCAGGGGCCCTACCTGCGGAGGAGGCATGAGAGCCAGGGGAAGGCTTGGGGTGATAAGCTGCCCTCACTGCCCACCCCCATAATGCCCTAAGCCCCCTGTAGGAATGGAGCCCATCCCGTCCTAGCCCTGCTCCTTAGTGCAAGGCAGTGGCTGATCCCAAGGGACTTCCCCACTTCTCCGTGAACACCAGCTGTCCCTGCACCTCCACCTGGCACTCTGCGGGCCTCTCTTAGGCCTGCCCTTTTGGAATGCACTTGGAAATAAAGTGCTGGTCCTCCCCTAGCTCCCCCATCACCGGCAGGACTAATTACTAACAGACAACTCCTTGACTTCTCTGTGTCCTCGTTATCAAGTGAGAGTGTTAGCCTTGCCATGTTTAACCCAGAGCTGTTTGAAGAGGCTCAGGTAACACATATAATAATAATACCTTACATGTACTGAGCACCTACTGTAGGCCACTCTGCTGAGCACTCAACACCCATGTTCCCCAATTCTCCAGGAACCCTATGAGGTAGGAACTGATATCAGTCCCATTTTGTGGCTCAGGAAGCTACACAACGGGTCTGACTCCAGAGCCTCTGCTATGTCCCCAGGGTGGGTGTGAACCAGCCAGGCGACCTGGAAAGGGCTTTGTTACTGCTGTCTTTTCAAAGCCCTTTCACATTAAGTGTCTAATTTTTACCCAAGAGACAAGCTTATGAGGTGGGTGGGGAGTTCCAGCTATTCATATCCAGCCTTCGAGTCACTGCAAGCTGTTGCGTTCTGGTTATTTTTGTGTCTCATCTCCCAAACTAGATTCTAGGCTCCTGGAGAATTTTGGAGAACATGTGGGTTCTTAGCACATCTAAGGCAGCACTGTCCTTGTTGTAGTTAAAAGTGGCCTGGGAGCTTTCCTTCCCATCCCCTTATTTTGGTAACAAATGACATACACACATATACCAGGAGGGGATAGGTGACTCAGCTCCTAGTCAGTCTCAGAACTGCATCCCTCTCACTGCACTGATTGGCTCAAGGAGTGGGGCTTGAGCAGGGCCAATCAGAGACCTTCCCTGGGATTTATAGATGGAACAGGGAGTACTAAACTGGAGCCTGTGACAACCAGGTTTTTTGCCCACTGGGGGGGAGGGTCTTTCCGGAGTAGGAGGAAAGAATGCTCAACATGCAAGGAGAGGCAGAGACACCCGGAGAGGAGGAGAATGCCCAGCAGGCAATCCTAAATTCCAGCCCCTAGGGCCCTGGTTGCAGCCCTTCCTCAATTTGGTGAGCTTTCTCAGTGTCCTTCCTGGCTTTGAGGCCGATAAACTTTTCCTTTTTTAACTTAAGGAACTTGGTGTTGGCTTCTGTCACTTGTAGTCAAAACAATCCTGACTAATCTGCTGTAGTAAACTGTGCCCCTATTTCCACAATGCTGGAGAGAACAGAACATTTGTGGAACTCCTCTCTATAAACAGTCTCCAGACCACATAAGGAAATTGCTCTTCTGCCCAGCACTGTCCACTCCCTTCCGTTGCCCCGTGTGATACCAGCTCTCTGAGCTGCCTGGGGTGGGCAGCTGCGGGCCAGGGAAGAGGCAACTTCACTGGGGTCTGCAGGTCTGTCCCAAGCACCCTACAGGGCTAGAAAAGGAAGCGGAACCTGTCCAGAATCCCTGCAGGACAGGAAAAGGAGAGGACATCTCAACATGGAAAAACTCTACAATGAAAATCAAGGAAAGCTAGGGCGTGAGGGAAAGCCAGAAGATGAGGTAGATACAGGAGGTGAAGGAAAGGCAGATGAGGAAGAAAGCCAGAAGCGGCAGGAAGCCAGGGCATGGCGAAAAGCGCCAGGGCAAGGGACGGGCCGGTAAGGGAAACAAGAAAAGCAAAACAGGTTCGAAGGTGAGGGAAAAGCACACGGTGAAGGCAAGCCAGAACCCCAGGCCAAGCCGGAGAGCCAGCCAAGGACTGCCGAGAAGCACCAGAAAGCAACCAAAAAACAGATCAGCAGACAAGTGATTCCACCAAGCACTTAGCAGGAGGACTTACAGGAAAGGCATTTGGGCAGTGAGGAGATGATGAGGGAATGTGGAGTTGTGTCAAGGGCGCAGGAAGAGCTAAGGGACGAAGTAGAAACGAATGGTTTTCCTTAGCTGCAAAAGAGATTTTGGCCCAAGGGGCCAAAGAGTTTGTGTGATAACCCATATCTTTTAAAGCCCTTGGTCTTCAATTCTGACTACTCTGATGAGAATATTCCAGCCCTGCTTTCCCTGGTGGGCATTTGCCAGGCAATACACTCTAACCTTAAGCTGATGCTTTGCTTCCGGTGTCTGCCACTCTTGTTACCAGCAGCCTTTTGGTCCAACTATACAGTGCTCTTTGCTTCCGTGTGCATGGTACTTTGTAAAACAATAAAGAAAAGAGTTTTCACAACCACACACCACACACTCCCATAAAAGGAAATTGCCCTTCTGACCAGCCCAAGGGCTCAGTTTCTTGGTGAAATGAGACAGAAAACAAATAAACAAACAAAACCATCTATTCTCTAGTCAAAATCTGTATCTCTCCCAGACTTGGCTCTGAACCACTTGGGCCTGTTCTCAAAATTCACTTTCACCCCTTAGGATTTGCTGCCGTGGGGGGCAGCAAACAGCACTCCGGGGCTTGAAAAAGTGAAAAAGGAGCGCTCCTAAGCATGCTGTGCTTCAGACAGCACCGCTTGCCAGAGCAAGAGTTTAGCCTCCCCAGGGGACCACTTAGAATGGGACACTCTGCAACTAACAATATTGTATCTGGATGGTTAATGTACTCAGCACAGAATGCAAGAGGTCCCATTCTGTGGGTTGCCTTTTCATTCTCTTGATATTATCCTTTGATGAGCAAAAGTTTTTAATTTTGACAAAGTCCAATTTATCTACTTTTTCTTTTATTGTCTGTGCTTTTGGTGTCATAGCCAAGAAATCATTGCTAAATTCAATGTCACGAATTTCACCCCTGCGTTTTCTTCTAAGAGTTTTACAGTTTTATGTCTTTGATCCATTTTGAGTTAATTTTTGTATGTGGTATAAAGGTAAGGGTCCAACTTCTTTCTTTGGAATGTGACTATGGGGAAAGACTGTTCTTTCCCCCTGGAATGATCTGGGCACCCCCTGTTGAAAACCATTTAGTCATCTATGGGAAGATTTATTTCAGGGTTCTCTATTATCCCATTGGCCTATATATCTGTCCTTATGACAGTACCACGTTGTTTTGATTGAAAACAAGTACTCACTGGTTTTGAAATCAGGAAGTGTGAGTCCTCCAACTTTGTTCTTGTTTAAGATGTTTTGGCTATTCAGGGTGCTTTGAAATTCTATATGAGTTTTAGGATGGATTTTTCTAGTTCTTCAAAAAGCACTGGTGGGCTGTTTACAGGGGTTGCATGGAATCTGTAGATCACTTAGGTAGTATGGACAGCTTAACAATGTTAAATCTTCCCATCAATGAACACAAGATATCTTTCCATATATTTCTGACTCCTTTAATTTGTTTCAGCAATGCTTTAAAATTTTCGGTGTACCAGTCTCATGCCTCCTTGGTTATATTTATTCCAAAGTATTTTATTCTTTTCGATGCTATTGTAAATAAAATTGACTGTGTAGGGTTTTTACTTCATTCTGTTATTGTGGTGTATTATACTAATTGATTTTTCATATCTTGAACCATCCTTGCATTCTAGGAATAAATCCCACTTGATCATGGTATATAATCCCTTTAAAATGCTGCTGGCCCTGGCTGAGTAGCTCAGTTGGTTAGAGTGTCATCCTGATACACGAAGGGTGCAGGTTTGATCCCCAGTCAGGGCACATACAAGAAACAACCAATGAATGCATAAATAAGTGGAATAACAAATTGATGTTTTTCTTTCTCTGTCTCCCTTCCTCTCTCTCTAAAAAAAAATTTAAATAAGTAAAAAATTTAAAAATAAAGCACTTTATTCTTTTAAAATATGTTGCTGAATTTGGTTTGTATTTCTTTTTTTAATCTTCACTCAAGGATATTGATATTAGAGAGAGAGAGCAAGAGAGAGAGGTATTGATGTGAGAGAGAAACATCCATTGGTTGCCTCCCATACATGCCCCGACTGAGCCCAGGCCAGGGAAGGACTGGGGATAGACTCCACAACTCAGGTATGTGCCCTCACTGGGGACCGAACTCACAACCTTTTGACTTACAAGACAATGCAACAACTGAATGAGCCACCCAGCCAGGGCTGGTTTGCTAGCATTTTGTTGGGAAATTTTACAGCAGTATCCTTAAGGCCTATAATTTTATCTGCTTGTCCTTATCTGGCTTTGATATCAGGGTAATGGTGACCTCACAGAATGAATTAGGAAGAATTCCTTCCTTTTCAAATTATTGGAAGAGTTTGAGCCCTGGCTGGTGTGACTCAGTGGATTGAGTGCCAGCCTGTGAACCAAAGGGTTGCCGGTTCGATTCCCAGGGTCACATGCCTGGATTGCAGGCCAGATCCCCAGTGTGGGGCACATGAGAGACAACCACACACATTGGTGTTTCTCTCCCTCTCTTTCTCCCTCCCTTCTCCTCTCTCTAAAGATAAATAAATAAAATCTTTTAAAAAAAGAGTTTGAGAAGGATTA
This sequence comes from Pteronotus mesoamericanus, assembly GCF_021234165.1. Lineage (NCBI taxonomy): Eukaryota > Metazoa > Chordata > Mammalia > Chiroptera > Mormoopidae > Pteronotus > Pteronotus mesoamericanus. The sequence goes on from NW_026555277.1 coordinate 8,150,940, forward strand.
GTGTAAATTCTGAAATGGTTGGTAGAATTCACTGGTAAAGCCATCTGGTCCACCTTTTTTCTCTGACGAGAGGTTTTCAGTCATTCTTCTTAATATCCTCATTTGTATTTTCACTGTATAATTTGTCATAGTTTACTTGGCCAATTTTTTATTGATAGACATTTATATTGTTTTCAGTATTTTGCTATTATAAATAATGCTGCTAGGAACACCCTCAGGACACACTTAAAATATATAAATTTAGCGGTCCCATTATTCTATGGTCACACCTCTTAAGCTAATTGATATTAGAAATGGGAAGAGCCATCAAAACACCAGTTTATTCAACATTTGTCAGAAAAAGAAGACAATTTGTATATTTGTGCATGGGATATGGTGGATTGTACAATGGGTGCTCTCAACACTCTTTGATGAATCAGTTAAAGAAGAAAGTCAGTACTGAAGTTTGTTTGAGTTCTTCCCAGGTCACTCTGACTTTGGAGAGTCTTAGAAACTTCAGGTTGGAGATAACTTCATAAATCACGAGGTTGACCAGCAAGGCTTGAATCCTCTCCACCACGGCCCCGGCGAGCGCTGCGGCAGCTTGAATCCCTCCGCTGCCTGGGACCTTGGCGCCTGCCGGCAGCCCATTCCATTCCATAAAGAGTCATTGGGTACCTAACACAGCTCCGTCATGGGACAGTGGACGGCTCTGCTGTTAGAAAACGGTTCCTTATGTCTGAACCCAGGTGATGTGTGTCTGCTATGCCATTTATTTTAACCTGGGAGCCCAACAGAGCAAGAACCCCCTTTCACAGATCTGCTCCTCAGTTATTTCTGGGGAGTGCTCGTGCCTCTTGCAGACTCCCTGTTTCACCGCTGCCAGTTCCTCTCCCTTCCCGGAACTACTGAACCAGCAAAGCCCAAACTCCTGGTGGCCCCCAAGTGCCCAGAGGACTGGCCCCGCCCACCTTGCCCATCTCCCTCGTGCTCACCTCACTTCGGGCACACTGCCCCCGTTTCTGTGGAGCAACGCTGCCGAGCTCTTTCCAGCCTCCAGGCTTCTTAGCATCGGCTGCTCCCTGCCTTTCCCCTGTGCTCAGGGTCCGGAGGGCTTACAGACGCCCGGGCAGATCTCTGAACCTCACAGAGGGCTCCCGGAGGACAAGGGCCCTGCCTCCCCATAGGACCTCCCAGATCCCATGGATGGCACGAACAGCGGGGTGGTGGCTGGTGTGAGTGGATGGCTGGGAGGGGGACACTGACCAGGACAGCAGAGAGCTTTTGGATTGAGAAAAACTGAAGGAGGGCCAAAGGAGAGACACAGAAGGGACTCTTCTACCTTGCCCTGCCTGGAAGCGCCTCGCCCGCCCCAGGCCTACCCTCGGATCCCTGGTGCGAGACAGTGCTCATGCCCCGCTCCACGGACTCACGCCCTTTGCCCCTTTCTCCAGGGCTTTTCCTCCTCCTCCTCTTTCTGTTTCCCAGCCAAGGACCTCATGTTTCCATCCTCAACCAGGTTGGTCTAGGAGGCCGCCATTGCATGAGAGCCTTGGAGACACCGTGGCAGGTATCCACTTGGGGAGTCTGGCTCTTGCCTCAGCTTTTGCACTTGGTGGGAAGGTAGGAGGCCCAAGCGCGGGGATGTGGGGGCGGGCTACTCATCCAGAGGCTAAGACACGGTGCTCTTCCTGATTTTTCACCAACTAATCATCTTTGCCACCTGGGCAAATCGTGTCCCCCCACCACACCCCCCATCAGGCCCAGGTGTTAAAAGGGACCAGCCCAGGTCATCTCTGAAGCTGCCTTAGTGCCTGACGTCCTGAGTCTCTAGGCCCAGTCTCTGGGTGGGACAGCGAGCCGTCCCAGCTGAGCCCTTGCTCCCAGGGCCCCTCCCCCGAACAGCCCCTTCCCCGTGGCTCCTCATCTCCGTCCTCAGCTCTCGGGTGGCTTAACCTCCACAGGCTGCGGAGGAGCCCAAGTGACTGTAAAAGGGAAGGAATGTCCAGAGGCAATTGTTTCTTCCTGATATCACTGGGGGGAGGTTGAGTTGGGGGGCCCAGCCAGACATGGTAGAGGCAGGATTCTCCCTGTAACTCATCTCTCCCTGAGGCATTCCCCCCACCCGCTCCCCCAGGCTCAGGCTGCAATCCACCCCCTCTCATCTGCCACCCTCCGCGTCTCATTAGTTTAAGACCTTCAGGCCATAGCCTGCCTCTCCCAACTTTCCCCACGAGACCCCAGACCTACTCCTGGACCCCTTCTTTCACTGGCACCCCCACCTCAGTTCTCATAAATCCCTCCTCCACCGCCCTCCCGCCGCCCCCACATCCCTGACCTAGCTCCTTCTCCAGGCTCCGAGCCCCTCCTTCCCCACGTTCCTTTTACAGACACGGAGCGCTGTGGGTTTTCTGCCAAAGTAGGAGAAGTCTGAAGCTAATCTCACCTCCTCCCAGCCCCCAACTTCTCCTACCAAATAGGATGTCTGGCAGGCTGCGGGGAGGTGGAGGAGGTGGTGGCTGGCGGAAAGAGAAGGGGGTGGGTGCTGAAGCTGAGCCTCATGGGGAAGGTCCTAATGAGAAGGGCAGAGGTGAAAGTGTTTCGTGGACTCTGGGCATCCTGTATAGTCCAGGTGTTATTTGCATCAGTAAGAGATGGGGGGAATGGGGAGGACAGGGACAGAGGTGCAGTCGAGGGAAGGGAAGGGGACTTTGGTAGCATTAAGGGAAGATCCCCCGCAAGGCATCCTGATGTGCTGGGAGCAGCTTGTGGCTGGGAGTCAAGAAAGGCTGTGTGACATTGGACTGGCCAAGGGCCCTCTCTGGGTCTCAGTTTCCCTTGCTTAAAGTGAAACATCCCTCTCTATTCTGACCTCAAGGAAAGGAGTGAGAGAGGCCATTTCTAATCCAAAATGCAGTGCCTCCCTGGAGACTCACCCTCAGGCAGGACCCAGATCATTGGCACAGCCCCGGAACAGCCCAAATCCCACCGCCCGCTGGTGAGACGTGGCTACACCTGCCAGCAGAATGGACTCAGCTTCTCAGACACATGCTCTCCCTGCTCCCAGGTTCCTCGCTCCTACCAGACCCTCCTCAGGTTTCCCTCTTCACTATGTGAGCACTCGGTCCTGCCCACCACAACAAACGCAGCCCCTGTTAGGGCTCTCAGAGTCTCAGTTGTCCCCTCATCACACCCAGCTACGCCACCCCCCCCCCCGCCCCCGCACAACTCCCAGAAGTCTGCGGGGGTGCCGCTGAGCTTCTCCAAACGGCACCCAGTCCGGAGCCATGCCCTGAGGAGACAGCGCGCAGATTTCACGGGCTCTCACCTAAGCACGGTCTCACACCCTAGACAGCCTCTCAAGGCCTAACTCAATCCCCCTGCGGAACTGCAAGCCTCTTCTTTCTTAGATTTTAATCCAGATGGAGAAAAGCAGCTCCTCCCTTCCCTGGAATTCTCTGCCAGGTTCTTAGTGCCGTCATTCAGCCTCTCTTCTCCCTGATTCATTCATTCCTTTCATCTTCCCTCACAGGCTTTTTTGGTTTCAGCCCCTCCAGTTTGGTCATATCCCTGCTGCCCTGGACATTTTCCAGGTTTCCTACATCCCTTTGAGGCTGTGGGGTTCTTTAAACGGGGCCTGAGCAGGCTGACAATGACCTCACAGGGCCACTATGCGCAGTTGCTATATATAGCTTTGTGGGATCATCCTTCTCTTCCTCCAACCAGCTGAGTCCCCTCAGACCCCAGGCCTCTCTGCCACTCCAGGCCACACTCCCCCACGGCACGCTGAGCGATGAAAAGTGAGTGTGGGGTCCGTAAGACACCCCTTCTTAGGCCCTTAGTGTTTTTATAGCTCCAGTCCTCCGTCCCTCTGTCTCCTCACACCTGTCCAGAGAGCCAGCCAATGACCTAAATCCCCTTTGACTCCACAGAGTGGTGGGCAAAGCGAGAAATTTGGGGAGCAGCCGCTGGGTCACTACCTGTGTTTAAATCCTGGATCCACCATTCTGGGGTGAGTTACTTTACCTCTTGGAGCCTCAGTTTCCTTGTCTGTAAAATGATAATAACAGCATCGATGTTCTGGGAAGATTAAATGAGAAATTGTCTGCAAAGCACTTAGCACAGTGCCTGACACACAGTAAGTATGCAGAAAGTGTCAGCCATTACTAAAATGGTATCTCTTTTGCCTGATAATGAAGCTGGTTCATGGATGTCCAGGGACTGGCTTGAAGCCTTGCTTCAGGTCAACAGGTCTAGGGCCCGAATTAATAGCTGAGACTGCCTAACTCCAAAGCTCTCACTCCAGAGCTTTTTAGCAGAGGCTATGCTCCTCCTGAAAATAACAGTTATACCACTTATTGAGCACCTATTCTATACTGGACCTGAGAACCTGCCATGCAAAATCATTGTATCTCAGCCCTGACTGGTGTGGCTCAGTTGGTAGGGTGTCGTCCCGCAAAGCAAAGGGCTGCCAGTTTGATTCCTGATCAGGACACATGCCTGGGCTATGAGTTCATTCCCTGATCAGGGTGCGTATGAGAGGCAACCAATCGATGTTTCTCTCTCACATCGATATTTCTCTCCTTCTCTTTCTCCCTCCCTTCACTCTCTCTAAAAAGAAATAAATAACATCTTGTTAAAATAATAATAAAGATCACTGTACCTCTAATCCTCACAATACTGGGAAATAACTATTATCCTCATTTTATAATTATGGATACTAGGCTCAGAGAGGTTAGGTAACTTCCCTAAGTTTGCACAGCAAGCAAATACGCAGTCTGGATTTGTACCCACCTTTTGGCATCTCTGGGCCACACCAGAAGAAGAGTTGTCTCAGGCCACACATTGAATACATGGTGACACACAATCACACCAAAGAATCTCATACTGTTTTAAGTAAATTTACAATTTTGTCTCGGGCCTCATTCACAGCCATCCTGGGCTGCCTGTGGCCCGGTGGCCACAGGTTGGACACCCCTGCTGACATGATGGCTCCTAGAAGCCCCACTCATTTCTCTGTGTGTTCTCTAAGGCCTTGCCACAGGTTGACCTGGCAGGCTCCGTCCTAGGCCCTCCCCCTTTTAACTCGGCCTCATCCGAGGATCTCCACTGAGAAGCCCATTGCCCAGCAGTGGGAAAGTCCCTCCCAACACTCCGCCCGGCTCTTCTCCCCAGTCCCACTGCTCTCCAGAGAGGGGCGCGTACTTGGAGAGGGTGGGTTGTTAGGAAGCCAGGCCTCATCGGAGGAGGAGTCTGGCCTTTATCACAGGACCTGGGGGGCACTGAAGATTGCTGATGGGGGAATAAAGAGGCTGGGGGGGGGGGCGGGTTTTGCCCTGTGTCACCCTCAGGCCAGCCAGGCACTGGGACTCCAGAGCAGGCTGGAGAGGCTCCCCTGCCCCCCCGCAGTGCACCCTGGTCCCAGACTGCCCTCACCTGGCCTGGGAGGGCACCTCAGCAGCCATTCTGCCCTGGCGAGGCCTCCTGGAGGACTGGGACTGGGGACCAGGTTTGCTCTTGCAGCCTCAGGGTTCAAAGGCAGCAGGGGAGTCCCCTGTCAGCTGCTGTGGCTTTCCATGGCCCCAGCTCCCAGGCCACAAAGCCACTTAGAAAGTCCCAGATACACTCTCCTTCCCAACTGTAAAGCGTCTGAGACACAATCTGTTGAAAACTGAAGTTCTCTCCCCACCCGTGGCGGTCAGACCTTATCCCCCAAGTGTCCCAAAGAGCCCCCCTGGTGTCCCCTCCTCATCAAGCCTCAAAGAAATGGGCCAGGCTCTCCCCCTCTGCCCTTCCCCAGGTTCCCTAGACACCCTGCACACCAGAATAAACCGCTGACCATCTGCCCTAGGGCCTGGGAGGGGCCACAGGCCCTGTTGCCAATCAGGCCCGGGGAGGGGCTGGGAAGAGAGGGGAGGCAGGCGAGGTGAGGGTGGGACTGCAGGAGGGCACTCCAGGGATCCAGGCTGTTTCCAGCTGCTCCTCAGCCTGATGCAAGCGCTCCCCGCCAGTACCCTACAAACAGCAGTGCCCCACTACGCAGCCAGGACACACTGGAAGCTTCGGCTGGTTGGGGCTTAGGCTGCATCTCTGCCCCAGCTTCTTCCCCCTCTCTGGTCTCTGCCCTCTCCAGGTCAGGGCTCTGCCTCTCTCCCTCCAGGACACCCCTTGCTCTCGATCTGTCCCCACCTCCCCCAGGCTGCCAGCCCCCACCGCTCCCCATCTCTGGCATCAGGGCCCCTGCCCCCACCCCCACCCCCAGCTCCATCTAAGAGGTTGCCCTGGCTTGGTGACCCTACATTCCAGATTCCGGCCCTTAAGGGTTCACAAGGGCTTCCTGCCTCGAGTGAGATCCCTGCCCCCACTCTCAGCTCTTTCCAGGCCTTCCAGCTGCTGGCCCTCCGCAGTTCCCTTCTCGGACACCTCCCCCAGCCCCAGGCCCAATTTAGCTCCTTTAATCTTCCCTGTAATCCAATCTGGCCATTTCCTACCCTGCACTGCACTTCCCAAACTGCCAGTCCCTGGAGAGGGGTGGGGGTAGGGTGGCTTCAGCTCTCCCCTGAAGGGAACACTGCCCACACCTCCCTGGGCCCTGCCGCTGCTGTACCCTCCTCTTCTCCCCAACCCCTAGGAGGCCCCTAGGAGCTCTGGCAGCACAGGCTCCACAGAGCCCAGGCCAGTACCATCCTGCCTCCCCACCTTTGCTCAAGGCAAGGGTCCCCAAATTCCAGAGGACAGAATGTGGACCCAGACTCCCTGGGTTCCTTGGGGAGGTGCTTCCCTCTTCTGGTCTCTGTTTCTCACTTGTAAATGGGGATCACGTCAGTGCATGCAGATTAATTGCGTTAATGTATGTAAAGTTCCAGGTACATAGGAAGTGCTTTTTAAATAAATAAATTATATATATATATATATTTATTTATTTATTTATTCTTAAGAGAGAGGAAGGGAGGCAGAAAGAGGGGAGAAACATCAATGTGTGAGAGGAATGGTGATCTGTTGCCTCTCACATGTGCCCCCTACCCTGTTGCATATGCCCCCGCTGGGCCTGCAACCCAGGCCTGTGCCCTGGCTGGGAATCGAACCAGTGACCTTTTTGCTCGCAGGCCTGAGCTCTATCCACTGAACCACGCCAGCCAGGCAGGCAGTAAGTGCTTTTTAACTGTTAAACAAAAAAATTCTTTTTTTCCTGCCTTGTATTGCAGTGACTTTATTTCCTCCAAGTTAAGACACCATGAATTTGTGAAGACCCTTCATTTATTTAATAACACCATTTCAGGGGGAAAGAGAAACGTTATCATATGAAATGTACAGATTGTCTGTAAGCCATCTTCTAATTTCGCATATGTGTAAATTGTTCAGTAACAATTTTTGTGTAGCATACTCATCTTTACGAGGTCGCCACTTCCACCCAGTCCCTTTTCAGCTTCTGTCCATTCATTGTTGATGGCTGGTGCCCAGCGGTTTGGGCTCAAGTCCTTACTCCCAAATTGTACTTAGCTGAGCCACCTAGGGTAAGAAACCAAAGGTTCTTTGGTTTCTCTAAGCCTCAGTTTTTTCTAAATAGCCAAGATAACTCACAGCAATTGTAGTGAATTTAAACAAGGTAACATATGTATAAGGCGTTGAGCAAGTATTGGATATTCAACGCTGGAGAGCTATCAATATTGTTATGATTTAAAAATGTTTGTTGAGTTGAACCTTGGCTCTCGAAACACTGGGGAAATCATCTAGTATTTCATGGTCGAAGTGCCCTCCAGTGGTCATACTTGGGAACTGCAGGCCTCCTGATGTGCTTGGGGAGTCTCTGCTGGTCCAGGAACTACAATAACTTAGCCACCCCCCAGCCTTCCACCCACCCCAGGCCAGCCTTACCTAACCCAACTGGAATTCTTCACTTTCTTTCCTTTTACAGACGTCTTAGGGGCTTTTAAAAAGTACTTAATAGGATAAAAGACTAGGGGCAGAGCTTTAGCCCAGGAAGGATACATCCTGGACAGAAACTGTCTCTCAAAGCTGTGGGCTGAGTGCCTGCAGCAGGGAGGCAGTAGGGTGGTGGAACGCTGTGTGCTGGGCATGGTTCTCCTCTGACCTGAACACTGTGGGATCTGGCCGGTGAGAGACCCCTCTTGCTGCCCACGTCCAAATACCTTATATAGAACAAGTGTAGCCCCTTTCAGCACCTGTTCCTTGGCTTCAATAGATTCATCACTTGTTCACTCTCCCTTCCTCCCTCCCTCCCTTTCTACTTTCCTTCCTCCCTTCTTTCCTTCCTTCATTCCTCCCTTCCTTCCTTCCTTGCTCCATCCGTCCATATTTATTGAACACTGGCTGTGTACCAAGCCTCACATCCTAGGTGCTGGGGGTTAAAAAGATCAATCTAACACAGACACAAACACTGCTGCCAAGAGTTGTTAACAATGTCCCAGACACCACATGCAGAGTTAATCCTTGCATTTGAGTGTTTACAGCTTCTCTGTGTAGCTGAGAGGGAGGATAGAAGCAGCAACATCAGATCCAGGCTGCCTGTTTGTCACTGACGAATGTGCCCACAGTGGAAGCTTTGTCCGGCTAGGTTTGGGGGCTGACTTCCTCCTCCTGGGCCACCCTGCTCCTCTGAGAAATGTTCCCCATCTCGAACATTGACCAAACGCCCAGCTCCACCTGCACCGGTGTCCCTGATTCCCCTCGCCTTCCCACCACTGCCCTTCGCCCAGGGTCCAGGGCTGGGAGTCGGGGTGGGGTGGTGGTTTCTAACCCACGCGGCTGTGAGTGGCCTGAGGAAGGATTAACTTCCTCAATAATTAGCATCCAAACCCAGCTCACTGGCCAACTCCCTGCTGTCCAGGATCAGGAAGAAGGAGCCTTCTCCCGAGTCATTGGACAGGAGGGTGGCTGGACGTTCTTTTTGGAAGATGGCCTGAGGGGGAGGAAGAAGCTGGGGGAGCATCTTACAAGTGTGCACTGTTCCTGGGACTCTGCGTCCTCTTTGGACTGCCATCCTCCCTCCTTCCCTCCCTGATCAAACTTCTCAAATGTTTCTACCTTTTCCTCAGTACCCCCTTGCTGCTCCGAATCCCATTTCCTCAGAACTCTTCCCAGACGCAGCAGCACGGGCCCCTCACTGGGTCCCCTCAACTCCTAGACCAATGCTGCCCAACAGAAATATAATGGAAGCCACATATGCCATTGTATTTATGTATGTAGTCATTTATTTGTTTTCATAAATAATTTATTTTATTTTTAAATTACAGTTGACAATCAATATTTTATATTAGTTTCAGGTATAAATAATTTTTATTTATTTTTTAAATTATATGTTATCGATTATGTTATTATAGTTGCCCCAAATTTTCTCCCTTTGCCCCCTTCCACCCTGCACCCCCCACTCCCCCAGGCAATCTCCCCACCATTGTTCATGTCTATGGGTCATGTGTGTAAGTTCTTTGGCTGCACAATTTCCTGTACTGTAGTTTACATCCCCATGGCTATTCTGTAACTACCTATTTGTACTTCTTAATCCCCTCACCTCTTCACCCATTCCTCTATACCCCTCTTCCATCTGCTAACCATCAAACTGCCTGGGGTCATGTAGCAAGAGGTTCAGGAGCTGGAGGCTCACTGAGGCTGGCTATTGCTTGTTTGAGAGGATTTAGCAAGTTGTGAAGCAGAAGCCAAGACCAGCCATTCACATGTAAAAACAACTCGGGTGGGAGCTGGGTGGAGATCTCCAGGGCAAGGCCAACAGTGTTAGCCAGGTTGGTGGAGTCTCAGATAGGGCACCAGCCTGCTGGCTCTGTGGCTTCATAGGGAGAGGGCTCAGAAAAAGGACAATGGCCTCTGCCCCTCTTTCTGTCTGGGAGAAAGCTTTCCCTTAGCTCTTGCCTTGATGACAGACACTTCAGTCCCTCCACTTATGCCACTGGTGCCTTTCAAGCATCTGGTCCTGGAGCTCAGAGGGAGTGAGTTTGAGTAAGTTTATGTGTGGGCTTTTTAAGAGGAACTGCTTGGGAATCCAACAGTTTCTTTCACTGACTCAATCCCCACTGGTTTTCGCAGCCCGAAGTTATGGGGATTTATCTTCCCGGCAGTGGAACCCTGGGCTGGGGGCCTGGTGTGGGGCTGGGACTCCTCACTCTGAAGATATCCCTCCTGAATATTCTCATCTACCACACGTGGATATGGAACCAGCCTGTTCTGTGTCTCTGCCCCTCCTACCAGTTTGAGTGGATGTGGATTCTTTAATTCCATAAATTGTCAGACTTCCATTCAACTCGATTTCTGACAGTTCTGAGTGATGGTTGTTTTATATTTTAGTTGTAATTTTAGATGTGGTTCTGCCAGGAGGTGAGCCATGTTTACCCAAGGCGTAAATAATTTTTTTAAGAAATGCTTTTTTAAAAGATTTTTTATTTACTTTTATTTTTAGAGAGAGGGGAAAGGAAGGAGAAAGAGGGAAAGAAAAACATCAACGTGTGGCTGCCTTTCTCACACCCCGCACTGGGGACCTGGCCTGCAACCCAGGTATGTGCCCTGATTGGGAATCAAACCAGTGACCCTTTGGTTCACAGGCTGGCACTCAATCCACTGAGCCATACTAGCCAGGGTGAAGGCATAAATAATTTTCAAATAAAATGGCAAACTGAAAGTTCTTGAAGTATTACTGTCTTAGCTAGTTTTGTGTTTTGTTTTGTCTTTTGGTGACACTGGTTAGGGTAAAGGGCGGACAGATGATGATGGAAGGGGACATGACTTGGGGTGGTGAACACAATACAATATACAGGGGATGTATTATAGAATTGTACACATAGACCATTTTAAATGTTCTGGTAGCCACTTTTCAAAAAGGTAAAAGAGACAGGTTAAGTATTTAATGCATTTTATCCAAAATATTATCATTTCACCATGTAATCAATATTTTTCAATTGAGATACAATATACATAGTTTTTATACATTATTTTATATGTGTAGCCTCTCTCAATTGGCATTAGCCACATGTGGCAAGTGTTCAATAGCCACTTGTGACTGCTGGCTACTGCATTGGGCAGCACAATTCTAGAGCCTCCCTTCACTACGTGGCATACACGGCCTCATCCCAACGTGTCCTGTCTCCCTGGAGAGACCAGACGCCCCCTGGCTTAGGGTCCTCATTTCATTCATCCCTGTATCTCCCCTAGCGCCTTACAACGAACGCCCCACTTGGAAGGACCTCCCCACACGTCTGTTGATGGGAGCGCACGTTGGGGATTGATTTTTGTGGTTTAGCTATGGCTGTAAAGGGCGTTTTATAGATTGCTTCTATAGATGCACCCTGCTGCGATACTAGCAGAAACAAGCAGCCGTGGTTGTCAGCAGAGGCAGAGGCCTTGGGGCAGATGAGGCTCCCCGACTCGCGTGCGGGAAACCCTGCCAGACCACATACCATTTCTCTGGTTTAAGAGCCTGTCACTGCCACCCTGTGCTCCTCCCTGCAACCCCATCTCCGTTAAACCTCGGATATATAGCCCTTGTCAGGGCGCATTACACAAAGGATGAGTCTCTAGCGTTCCTCCACCCGGCTGGGAGCTCCTCAGGGCACAAAAGGAGTTATTCAGGTTGACAAGAGCCTGACCCGCAGCACATATGCAAAGCATGCTTGTCAAGTGCATAAATGAATGGATGTCTGGAGCCGGTGAAGCTTCTCATTCATGGGTTTGTGCATCGCCCCAAAATCTTTATTGAGCACTTACTATGCGTCACTGTGCCAAGCACTGGGGACTCAGCAGGGGACAAGGCAGCTGTGGGCTGTGCCCTCCTGGAACTCATCCTCTCGTGGGGGAAACAGACCATACACAAGAAAACACACACATAAAATAATTAACACACTGCCTGGGGAATGTAGCAAAGGGGCTGAGCTGGAGAATGAGAGTGGAGGTCTCCAATTAGGAAGAAAGCCTGACCCTGGCAGGGTGGCTTGTTTGTTTGGAGCGTTGCCCTGTACACCAAGGGGATGCAGGTTTGATTCCCGGTCAGGGAGCATGCAAGAGGCAGCTGCTCAGTGCTTCTCCCTTTTATCAGTGTTTCTTTCTCTCTCACCCTTAAAATCAATTACAAAAAATATATATGTAGCCATTCTCCGGTGAAGAGGAAAGAAAATGTTTTAAAAAAAAAGATATAAAAAAGTAAAATAAAAATTTAAACAAAGAAGAAGAAAGCCTCCATCTGTAGGCCCCCAACTCAGGGGTCATCATGTAGACATTGGCCACAACAGACTAACCTGAGGCCTGGGAGCCGGGAGGACATCACTGTATGCAATTGCATTGATGATGTCATAATGGGTCCTGCAAGCTGGAGCAAAGGTGTTGGGGCAGGGGGTGGGGCCAGCACAAAAAACAGCTGCCGCAGGTCCAGGTGTTGTCCATTCAGCCTCTGAAAAACCCGGCCCGGCTCAAGAGGACGCGAGCAGGGGACGATGGCGCTCAGCCTCTCTGACACATCTGTTCCCAGCAACTGGCTCCCAGGCCACCCTGAGGTAACTGGGCCTGCGTCTAGGTCTGCCTTCGGTGGGAGTGTCCCAGCCGGTGCAGAGCACCAGCCTGTGAGCCCTTCGCTGTCTTAGGGACTGTGGGGAATGAAAAGATGAATGAGACCTGGTCCAGGCCCTCAAGCTACTGACAAATTAGGCCCTTTGCAAGTGGCTTACAGGACGGCACTCACCACCCTGTTGGCTCCCGGGGGAGGAGCAGTGCTGATGGAGCCACCCCACCCAGCCCGGTCTGGGGCCTGCACTTCTCTCCCTGTCGCCCCACAATGCATGAGCAGTGAGCCCAAGGGCAGACCACCCACAGCATCGGTGTTTTTGAGACTGTAGATGAGTGTTTCTCAGAGTGGTCTCAGGACAGGAGAGTTGTTGGCAGCATGGGTTAAAAATGCACATCCCTGGGCCTCAGCCCAAACCTTCCAAATCAGAATTTTCAAGTGTGGTCCTCACGAATCTTCATTTAAAGAATAACTCTAGGTCATTCTCACCCAAAGCACTGCCCTGGAGTTGAAACATCCACCGTAGTACCCAAGTCCTGCGTCTGTCTGACCAAAGTGGGTCCGTTTCTCTGCCCGAGATGGGTACGAGCTTTTAATGTTTTTATTACTGATGAAAAGCTATGATTCATAGGCTGCTGGTGACCAGATGTCAGCCTGGAAGGAACCAGAGGCCACTGAGTACAGAATTCTCTATATTTTCAGCCCATCTATAAAATGCTTACCTGAGCAGCCACTGTTTAAAGGCCATTAAAATCCCAGACACAGAATAAACTAGTCCCTGGAACTTTATAGATATATTTACTCAAACCCAAGTGCTTGCAAAAAGTAAATAAAAGGGAAGCAAAATGAGCAAGCACCCCTAGAAATACAAACCGAAAGTAAATAGCCCTGTTCACTAAAATAAACAGGACAAATCCAGCGAGGATTAAATGACCTCTAGTCAGGCAAGCTCAGAGCCAGACATGTCCCATCTTGGCTTCCGGAGAAAGGGGCTGTGAGGATCTGTCCCCAACACCTAGGGGTGTGCTCCAAGAGTGCCGTTTAGGGAGGCCAGGGCCAGCCTGCCAGGGCCGACTTTCCCTTTGGGGGTGGGCTGTGCGAGTGCCCCCCCAGACTTCCCTGGCAGCCTGCCAAAAAGCCTGAAACTCTCATGAGGAAGGATCAAAGTGTGCCCTCAAAGGCCTCTGATAAAATGCAAATTTCCTGGAGGTTGAGTGCCTCAAGTCACTATTATTTACCATTTATTCATTAAGGTAGCGAACATTCATTTACCCCTTGCTGTGTTTCAGGCCCTGCACCAGTCACTAAAGATACAGAGATGAGTAAAGCGTGAACTTGGCCTCAGGTTGCTCACAGTTCGCTAGGAGAGACACTGATGTGAGAGATAATAACCGCTACCATTTATGGCTCCTTATTTGACAGACTTCATGATGAGCACCCTACAGGCGTGATCTCATTTAATGCTCATAACCTTATGAGGTTGCTAACTGTTCTCTTTCCCCATTTTACGGATCAGGAAACTGAGGCTCAAAATCTGTGGTATGATGGTAAATGCTTAACAACTAGCTCTCTCTTGAAGACAAAAAAGTGCTGATTTGTTGTGTTTGCCAGTCTTGATAGTATACATTCTGCCAGGCTGATTTCAAGCCACCGGACTGATGTTCCTGGTGGCTTCAGCATACCACTGCAAATATGACCCAGAGCTAATCGATAGAGGAGCCAGGATTTGAACCCACATCTGTCTGATCCTGAGCCTACCATATAACCACTTCGTTTTACTGTCAATAACCATACAAGATTATTGATATTCAAGAGGGATACATCTTAAGACCTTTGAGAAATGCCAGTTTTACAATGCTCCATAAAACTTTCAAGGTTAATAATCAGCACTTCCTTATATCTCTTTGTGTTTTTTATCACCAGCAGGAGCATTGGGTTTTCTTTTGAGGGCCATTTTAAAAACCTTTTTTATTTTGAAAGAATTATACACTCACTCACAGGCGGTTGCAAAAATAGTACAAAAATAGTCCTGTGTACCCTTCACCCAGTTTCCCTCCATGGTTACATTTGCCGTAACTACAGTACAATCTCACAATCAGGCAAGTGACATCGGTGTGTGTATAGTTAGTTCAATGTCTTTTTTTTTCCTAGGATTGCCAGATTTAACAAATAAAAATATAGGACACTCAATTATATTTTGTGGATTTTTTTTTTTTTTTTTTTTTTTTTTACTGTAAGTATATCCCATGCAATATTTAGGACATACTAAGAAATTCTTCTCCTTTTATCTGAAATTGAACTGGTGCCCTGTATTTTACCTGGCAACCCTAATTTTAGCGCCTGTGTAGAGTCATGCCCCCACCACTGTAATCAAGATCCATAACTCCTTCACCACCACAAAGATGGTCCCCTGTGCTACTCCTTTAAAGTCACATCCATCCCTTCCCCCGCCCTTCCTAACCCTTGGCGACCAACCCACCTCTTGTCTGTCTCTGTCATTTGGTCTTTTTTTCACTCAGCATAATGCCTGTGAGATCCATCGAAGTTGTTACAGCACGTATCGATAGTTTGTTCTTTTTTATTACTGAGGAATATTCTGCAAGGGCCATTTCCCACAAAGAACCATTATTTTAAAAAATTTCATTCATTCAAAAAATAGTTACAGTCTCGCTACCATGTGCCAGGTGGAGCAGGTGAGGAGCAGATTGCAGTCCAGGCTGGGGCTTTTGCCTGGCATGTAAGCAAACCCAGCACGGGCACGGGACTTGAAGGTATATGCAAGGGAGGGACGATAATGATGGAGCATATGATGGACACTGGGTAGGAGGGAAGTGGAGACCAGAGGAGTGAGGAACAGGGACAAGGTAGGATTAGTAGTTTGTAGTTCTTGCGGAGGGAAAGCATTAACGCAGCCCTTTTTCTAAAGGTTTCCCTATCTCATCCCCAGTTTGTTTTAAATATCAACATCAAAAGAAACATTCCATCCACTCTCCCTTCCACATGTAGACGCAATTTTCATATCAGAAGGAAATACAGCTTTCTATGGGCCTGTTAACTTCAGGATTTAGTGTTAGATGCTAATCAACAAATGCTTACTAACTTAATAATCAGGGTACAGAAGAAAATAAAAATTACGGTCATAAAACATACTTAAAAATCATCTTTCTAGCTCAGGTTGATGTGGCTCGGTGGTTTGAGCACCAGCCTGTGAACCAAAGGGTCGCTGGTTCAATTCCCAGTCAGGGCACATGCCTGGGTTGTAGGTCAGGTCCCCACTAGGGGGCACGTGAGAGGCAACCGCATATTGACATTTCTCTCCCTCTCTTTCTCCCTCCCTCCCCCTCTGTCTAAAAATAAAATAAATAAAATCTTTTAATAAATCATCTTTCCATTTGTTACTTTTAAATTTTCCTTATTTAGTTTTTGAAAGTAGCCGTGTCTGGTTGGCTCAGTTGGCTGGAGTGTCACCCTGTACAGCAAGAGTCTGCAGGTTCCATCCTCGATCAGGGCACATATCTGGGTTTCGAATTCAATGCCTGGTCAAGGTGCATACAGGGGACAATGACTGATGTTTCGAAAAAAATTTTAAAGTGCAAAAGGATTTATAGGAAAAAAGGAAGTGTCCCTTCCATCCCAGCCCCTCAGCCTTTCCATTTCTCCTTCCCAGGTCGGTTACCATTTTCTTGTGACATATTTTAAACATATAAGAATACATATGTATGTCTGTGTGTTCACACACACAAATGGTAGCATATCATAACAGCTATTCTGCACCTTGTTTTTTTCAATTAATAGTGTATCTTGGAAATTGTTCCTTATTAATATCTATAGAGGTGCTTCATTCTTTGGAACTATATAAATTACTTTTCAAACCTCTCCCCTAGAACATGACTGGTTGGAAATTATAATCTTGCCTGAGCTACTCACTTCAAGGCATCCTGGGAGTTGTAGTTCTTGATCAATTTAGTCTTGTTTGGAAAACAGAACTTCAGTAGAAGACATGTGTTGGAAATTAAAGTGCCCTTCCAACAACACTATCAAAGGACAAATTGTACCGTGTTATGCAAGTTCCTATTCTTATACCCAAAAGCAAACTATTTATTCATTTAAACCACCGAGATATCTACCTGCAATGAGATACCCAGAGCTGTCTTGGCATCAGGAAATCAAGATCATCTGATTCAGCCCCGCTCTGCACCCATTTTAGCAGACGGGGGCAGAGGACACCCCCCCCCCACACACACACCCACGCTTTCTCTTTCTTACAGCATTGCTTAGGTCTTCTGTATCCCAAATCACCCTTAACAATTATGTGACAAATTACTACTTAGAAAGTTCCCTCATAAACTGATGGATCAGCCCTGGCCAGTGTGGCTCAACTGGTCGGGCATCTTCCCGTAAAGTTGAAAGATCACCAGTTTGATTCCCTGTCAGGGCACATGCCTGGGTTGTGGGTTTGGTCCTCGGTTGGGGCACATCGGAGAGGCAACCAATCAACGTTTTTCCTTCTTATCGATGTTTTTCTCCCTACCTTCCCCTCTCTCTAAAAATAATAAAATCTTTTTAAAAAAATAAACTTATGGATCAGAAAAGAATTACATATCAAATCAACTCAAACTGAAGTGTGTGAAACCAATTGCAATGTAAACTCACAGGCATTCGTTAAACCCCAAAAGATAAATAAATGGTAGCACTGTAAACACCAGCTAAGGACTGGCAGGGAAGATTTCCTCAGGAGGCTGAGGGCAAGAATGATTCTCAGAAACTGTTTTGGAAAAGCTAAGATTCCCCCTTGATCCTCCCACTTCATATCTAATACCAGCTTCTTGTCCAGAGATGACCTCTCCTTCCAAATCTGTTTCCATGCATTTCCATGTATATTTTTATAAAATCTAGAAACAAGTTCATTGTGTGAGTTTTACCTAAATGCCCTGTAAATATTATTCGGCAAATTCCCTTTTTTTGCTCAACAATATGCTTGGAATTTTTTCCATAATACAAAAAGTGTGACCTCATATTATATTTTACTACACGTGGTATTCAAACGAATCAGCTAGGGATCTTGTTCTGCATTTCTAAAATGTTCCCAAGTAAACAAATCACACTTTGAGGAACAAAGATGTCATTGGAATATTGGCAAAGTTGTGTGCTAGAGCCAACTCAAACCAGCTCATAGGAACTGATTGCCCAATTTCCAGAAATTTGTGATCCCATTGTAAACACAGCATTAAAAAAATAAATAAATTGCATAAACTTACAATTAAGTAAATTATATTACAAACAGAAATAATAAATACTCAAAAATCATCATTTTCCTAATTATCTTACTGTAAATCTATGCTCTTGATGTTATTTATGTGTTTATCTTTTCTCTTCCTGGCTTCTGAAGAGGATTTTGTTCTGATTTTTATCAAGAGTGGATGTTCAGTTTATGTTTCACTTTCTAAGTTATGCATTTTGGTGGTATTTGAATTTCTCACATTTATATGTACTCTCTTTTTTGTGTGTGATCAGAAGAACATTAGAGATTTTTCTTTGTGTCCTTCCCTTACACATTGTACCCATGGTTCAGCTCTTTTCACTGACCTCAAATATGTCCCTTCCTCAAGAATGTTCTCTTCCTGACCCATTCTGAGGCAGGAGACAGCACAGGAGGAACTCTGAGACTGCACAGCTGTTACTGGCCAGCATCTGGCGTCCTGGTTGCCAGGAAGTGCCTTTAAGCTCTTAGGTAGAATGAATAGCAAACCAAGGCAAGGAGGAGGAAGGAGACATGTCTCACCCACTAACTCGGCCGCCCTGAGCCTGGTCTGATAATATTGCCAGGTGTGCCAACATCACAAGAAACACTATGCTAGCACAGGAGGACGGAAGCCCTTGAAATTCTATGCAGCGTTTTCCACTGTCTGGGAAAGAAAGCCTTGAATCTGTGCTTTCATCCCAGGGCCTGAAAGGCGGGAGAGGGTCCACAGTGCCCAAAGAAAGAGCCCATAAATAACTTTGGGTAACTGCCCCAACTTTAATTAACTGCCTCCTGTAACGTAACTATTTTACAAGATGGGGTCTGGAGCAAGATAAGGATTTGGGCTCCCCACACATACTTAAGTTTGGGTAGTCACGTCCGCCCTGGGAAAGCTGGCACCGCATTTACCTGTCAGTCAATATGTTACTTTTTTACTACCATCCCACCAACCAAATAAGTCCTCCAAACAAAAGACTAGCTCTCTTGGCTCTTGGCTCTCTGGGCGCCGGGCCTCTGGCCATCCAAGGGCCAGCCACCCCAGCCTTCAGCTGCCCTTATTTACGCCATCCTGCTTTGCCCTGAACCTAGGCCTTTAGGCACCCCCAAGCCCACTTTAGCTAGGCTCGTCCTCTTCCATGGGAATGGATCATTAATAAACTCTGATTGCATGCTAATAGATTTGCTGATCTGTAATTCTTTACATGTGTAAAAAGAACCAGGTTTCTCCTATCAACAATTCAGCACTGAAACTTATACATAATGGCTTTTTTTTTTTTTAAGATTTATTTTTTTTAGAGAGGGGAAGGGAGGGAGAAAGAGAAGGAAACATCGGTGTGTGAGAGAAACATTGATGGGTTGGCTCTCGCACGCCCCCAGCTGGGGACCTGACCTGCAAACAAGGCATGTGCCCCGAGTGAGAAGAGCCAGTGACCTTCTGGTTCACAGGCCAGCGCTCGATCCACTGAGCCACACCAGCCAGGGCCATAATGACATTTCATTAAGTGGCTAGGGAATGCCGTGGACATAACCTATCAAATAGTGTATATTTTCTTGAACACTCCCCTGCAATATCTATGCCTCTGAAGTGAGGGTTGCAGGACCTTTCTACATGCTCCCCACTCCCTGGACTTTCCCACCCGGTGCATCAGGGAAGATTGTTCCATCCACCTGTCATCCCGGCAATGCTGCTAACAGCCCCCGTGGCAGGACTCCGGGGCCACCAAGAGCCCTGATCTGAATCCATGGTTAGACAGGTGAACAGTTTGTTACATTGTTACTCACCAGTCTTGACATAGGAGTATTAGAAATGCCTCCAAGAACATATGGAGCTTTTTTTCTGTCCTAAAATGTGGGAAGAGTGCGTATATCAGAGTCAAACCCCAGATGCCTCCAAACAGCTGTGTGATCTTGGGCAAATCATTAACTTCTCTGCCCCTCAGGGGCCTTCCATTTAACATAAGACTTACCAAGAAAAAGAAAGGCCCAGGAAAGATCTGAGAAGGGTTGTTCCAGGCCCCTGGAATTGAGTCCAAACCCCACCTCTGCCATTTACTACCTTGGACGAGGTTACTGATCTCTATATGTAGGTTTGTTCATGTATAAAATGATGACAGTAAAAAGTACAAAGTTGATAGGGCAGGTGTGAAGATTAAATGATAGGATACGATAAGCTTTATCATAAAGCTAAAGGTCATGGTGAGCGCTCCGTGACCATTAGCCATGTTGTTTTTATTATCACAGGGTGCCTGTGGCGAGAGAGAGCACTTTGTACAGTACCCGTCGGATCAGGTGAGCGGGCAGGGTCGAGTTTTTTCTGAGACTTTCTTACCCCCTGGAGGGAACGGGGCGGTGGTTGGCGGCTGTCCTACCACCTCCCGTGCGGCAGAGGGCCCCCGCTATCGCCACAGAAGGAGCAGCGAGGGCGGGGCGGGGCGGACGGCGGGGGCGGGGCGGACGGCGAGGCCGGCGCTGCGCGGGGCGGGGCGGACCTGCCGGCGGAAGGTGGGGTTGGCCAAGCGCAGGGCCCTGGTGGGTCAAGTCCAGCCCACGAGTGGGACCGATGCAGGTAGGTGGCCACCGCCTGCCTCGCTCAAATTTCTGTCTCAGACCCAGCCCGGCGCTGGTTTGTGCCCAAGCTCAGGAGAGCTTTGGGGTGGGGTCCTGAAGTGAAATCGAAACTTCGACCCCCGGTGACCTGACCTTCCTGGGGTTGGAAAGGGGAGGACTGCGAAAGACTGTCGGACGGGGGAGAGTGGTGGAGGGGAGATGGGGTATTACCTGGTGAACAGGAGTTTTAATTTCGAAAAGGCGTCGCGCACCTAGTGCTGGCGCGCTCAGAGTTAGGGACCGGCTGGGGAGCTCAAGAGTTTGAGACCTGACTCGGATTTCTCAGCTGGGCGGGCACGTAGGGGTGGGACAGAGTGGGCCGGGCTAAGGGCAAGGGGGCGCGGCGTCTTCGACGAGTGGACGGAGATCGTTGCTTTGGGGATTTCCGCAAAGAGAGGTTCGACCTGGCATCTGCGTCTCTCCGTCCGGCAAGGGGAAGAAGCAGAGGCCTGAGCCTTGGCGCGATCAACTCTGGGGGTTTGAGTGGAAGTCCCCGGAGACTCTGAGCACCCCTCTCCCCTAGGTGGCCATGAGCGGCAGGGCCCGAAAAGAGGCGGTGCAGGCTGCCGCCCGGGAACTCCTCAAGTTCGTGAACCGGAGCCCCTCTCCTTTCCATGGTAAGTGACCAGAGCAGCGAAGGAGGTTGGGGGCCGGTGTGCCGCGTATCGGCTTCCATCGCTGGAAAAGCGGGTTCTTTACCTACAGTTGTGGCCGAGTGTCGCAGTCGCCTCCTCCAGGCTGGCTTCCGTGAACTCAAGGAGACAGAGACCTGGGATATCGAGCCCGAGAGCAAGGTACTATAGGGATGGGGTGGGGACCAAAAGGCAGGTTCCTAGGCTGGGGCTCAAAGTCCTATGTGCCCGCTGGCTGGCTAATCAAATTCACCAACCCTCTTCTTCCCCCCACCCCCAACCCCCACGACCAGTACTTCCTGACCAGGAACTCCTCCACCATCGTCGCTTTTGCTGTGGGAGGCCAGTATGTTCCCGGCAATGGTTTTAGCCTCATTGGTGCTCACACGGACAGCCCATGCCTTCGGGTAAGGAGCTTGGGCTGTGCTGGAATGGGGGAAGGCATGGGGGAGCGCAGCATGCAGGGCAGAAGAGAGCCAGGAGCTGCGTCTTGGGGGCACTGTTCCTTGGAGCAGGGTCAAAGGCTTTTCGGCCTCTTCCTCCACACTGTGGGCCCTTCTCTGTCACTTGTATTCATTCTACATTACTTAGCTTGGGAACAGTTTGTCTCATCTCCAAATCACGCCACGCGGCTGTCCCTGATCTCTCATCCCCCATCTTCACACCTAGGTGAAACGGCGATCCCGCCGCAGCCAGGTGGGCTTCCAGCAGGTTGGTGTGGAGACCTATGGTGGTGGGATCTGGAGCACCTGGTTTGACCGTGACCTGACCTTGGCTGGACGCGTCATTGTCAAGGTAGTGGCTGGGGTTGAACCTGGGAGGTTCTCAGTTTCAGCTGCCTGAAGACGGGCTGGCACTTTCCTTCAAGGAGCCTGTGGAGAATGGCCCAGGGGAAGGGGGTAGAGGCAGCCCAGGTTTGAGGACCGCCTGGTTTAGTTTGTGTGAAGTGGGGGCTTTAACCAGCCGTGGTTGAGAGGCACCCTGGGCTAACCAGGCCTGGTTGGCCACAGTGCCCTACCTCAGGCCGGCTGGAGCAGCGGCTGGTGCACGTGGACCGGCCCATTCTTCGCATCCCACACCTGGCCATCCACCTGCAGCGAAATGTCAACGAGAACTTTGCGCCCAACATGGAGATGCACTTGTGAGACTGGGGCAAGGGCTGTGGTGCGTGGGCGGGGTGGGGTGTGGCACCAGGTGATAGCAGGGGCCCCGGTGGATCCTGGGAGAATACGACCTAATGGTAGCCACCGTCAGGTTCTCTGCTTGGGACCCAGCTGATGTCCAAGGGCCCTCACAACTGTGCCATTTGGGGGGTGAACTGGGAATTGAAGGGCAAGGGCCCCCCCATCAGGAGATGCCTGAGTTCAGGGGTGCCCTGCCCTGCAGTGCTTTCCAGCCCCCCCGCAGCCCCTCCTCCTGTGTCTCCCCACAGAATCCCCATCCTTGCCACAACGGTCCAGGAGGAGCTGGAGAAGGGGACTCCCGAGCCAGGGCCTCTCGGGGCTACAGTAAGACAGTGCCCTGCTCACAGGGGGGCTGAGCGGGTGGGGAAGGGACCCATCCCCTGAGAAGGGGGTGGGGGAGCAGACCCTCCTACCAGCACCCTTCTGCCCTGCAGGATGACCGACACCACTCGGTCCTCATATCCCTTCTCTGCGGCCACCTGGGGCTGAGCCCCGAGGACATCTTGGAGATGGAGCTCTGCCTGGCCGACACCCAGCCTGCGGTGAGGAACAGGGGGGCACCTCAGCCTGCCTCAGTGTGTCCCCTGAAGCACTCATCGGCTGTGCCAGTTCCCCAGCCACTCTCACTCCTGTTCTTCCTGGTAGACACTGCGCACCTCTGTCTCCAGGGCGGTGGCTCTCAAAAAAATGGCAGTTTCCCACTCGAGACCTGCCTCGTCTACCTCTGGTGTAGAGCCTGGGAATTGGCTTTTCCACAGATTCCCTTGGAGTTTCTACTACAGGTGGCCCTGTCTGCTGTGACCCACACTGGCTCTGAACCTCTGAGGGCAAGAGGCCTCGATGTGGCCGCCCTTTTTCTGGAGTCTGCCCTCATGCCCCCGCCAGCTGCCGACCGTAGGACATTGCTGAGGCGTTGGATGTTCAGTCCTGTTTGAACATGCACTAAGCTCCTGTGTCTTGGCTGGTTTCCCTTTTTGTTCCTCTCAACTTTCCTTGTGACCATTCAATTCCACCCTTTTCCTGTCCCAGGAGCTGTAGGCCTGCAGCTTCCTGTCCCTCCGCCCCAGCCCATTCTCCGCTCAGCCCTGCACAGCAGTCGCAGTCCTCAGCCAGAGGTCAGGGAGGGATTGTGCAAGGAACCAAAGACGTAGCTCCATCGCCAGCCCTCGAGCAGGGAAAAGCTGGTAAGTGGGGATGAGGGTTTAAAGGTCAGGCCGTCTGTCCTGTCTTTCTAGGTCTTGGGCGGTGCCTATGAGGAGTTCATCTTTGCCCCTCGACTGGACAACCTGCATAGCTGCTTCTGTGCCCTGCAGGTGAGGAGCTGGGCCACCCCGAGGCAGCACCCAGCACCAGAAGAGGTGGAGTGCTGGGGTGCGGGGACTGCCTCAAGCCCCAGCGAGCTGGGTGGCAGCTTCGGCCACCCCCGCAGTCTGCCAGTGCTGGGGGACCACAGGGAGGGGCCCAGGTGCTGCAGCCTTAGTGTCGCCCCTCTTGGCTCCACCCTTGCGCTGGTCTGGAGGCTGGGGCTGCAGTGGGGAAGGCTGAGAGATTGTTTTAGGCACCACGGTGTCTTGTCCCAACCCTGTTCCTGCTGCCTGTCTTTGAAGTTCACCTCGGCTTCCGGGGAAGGAGCGTAGCCCATCAGGCAGCATCATCCACCTCCCTCTGCTGCTCCCTACCCCCCACACTCCCGGCTTAAGCCCACCCAGCCTTCTCTGTGCCTTGGGATCTCAGGGCGTGGTCTCTCTTCTCCGAGCCACCTTGATAGTCCCACCTTCTCTTCTATTACCCTCACCCTTCCCTCCACCCTTTTTGTGCTGCTTTTTCCCTTCCCATCCTGTTCTTAGAGACAGGCTTTGGGCTGTAATTAAGACCAGAGCCAGACCTGGGAATCATAGCCACTCCTACCACCAGCCAGCCAGTCATGTCACCGTGATGGCGCTCCAGTCACCCTCTTGGGCCTCAATCTTTTCACTGAGGCCACTTAGTTTGCGTGATCTGTGTGGTTTTTCTGACTTCATGGGGTTCTCAGCCTTTGCCCTTCATCTTACACATCCGCCCGTCTTCTGCATGGGAAAATGTGGGAGAAGGACGCCCAACGGGTGGCTTCTCCCATCCCTCAGCTTCCCTGCCACCCTCACCCAGGCAGCACCTTCAGAGGGAAAAGCCAGCGAAAGCCACGCCTGCTTCCCTCTGGCCTTGATGACGGCAGGCGGGTCAGGGTGGGCCCCTCCGAGGTGTTGGTGGGCTGATACGGAAGCAAAAGGGGTGAGGGTGATGCTCTTGATCCCTCCCCAAACCAGGCCTTGATCGACTCCTGCGCAGCGCCTGCCTCCCTGGCCGCGGATCCTCACGTGCGCATGATTGCCCTCTACGACAACGAAGAGGTATGCGGAGGGCTCCGGGGTCCCTCCATGGCCAGCCTGTGCCAGGCACCCCCGGTGAGCTGGCAGGGAGGACACCGCCTGTGCACCGTTAGCACGGGCCCCCTCTGGCTTGGCATTTACATGCCTCTGGTGTTACCATACCTCTCCTGTTCTCTGTGTGCCACGTGGACGGTGCCCTTCCGGTTTCAGAGCCCCAGGGCCCAGCACGTTGTGCCTGCTGGTGTTGGGGTGCACTCCTAGACTCTGTGATAGAACTTGAACAGCTGGCTCGGTCTCTCTCACGTGGCCGCACAGGTCAGAGTTAGCAGTTCAGGACAGAAGTCCTGGCCTCCTGAACACAGGCTTCTATCGCAGGATCTGGGGTGCTGTTCCAGCTCATGCCATAGCGTCTGTACGGAATGAGTGGGAGGGGAGAAAAGGGCATATGGGGAGTGCATGCTCATCCTTTTAAGGGCACATCTGAAAGGTGACATTCACCATTGCCTACGTCGCCCAGAACTTATTAGCATGGCCACGTGTGGCTTTAAGGGAAGCCAGGAATGTCATCTCCCCCGGGGAAGTTGTGTGCGTAGCTATGGCTTTGGTGTTCCGTTATAGAAGATGCCAGGGACAGTTAGAGTCTCTGTCACACACGTACGAGAGTCATCCCCATGGTGGGGCACCTGTGCTGAGCCCTAGTTACAAGGGTCGGGGAGGTGGCAGGGGGGCAGTGCAGGAGGCCCAACAGAAAGGGCTGTTTCTGCCCCCGAGGTGACTGGAAATTAGTTTGACCCCAGCCCGCCATCAGGGTTTTGGTGACAGAGGGTTGGGGAAGTTGCTGATAACACCCGGCTGACTCTGTGAAGTCCTGGCCCAGGGTGAGCATCGGGCCCCTCCCCCTGGCCCTGACTCAGGCCGTCAGCCCGGACCCCCACAGCCAGGTCTCTGCTGTTGCCAGGTGGGGTCCGAGAGCGCCCAGGGGGCACAGTCCCTGCTGACGGAGTTGGTGCTGCGGCGGATCTCGGCCTCAGCCCAGCACCTGACGGCCTTCGAGGAAGCCATCCCCAAGTCCTACATGATCAGCGCAGACATGGCCCATGCCGTGCACCCCAACTACATGTGAGTGTGCCGTGCCAGGCAGGCGGTCACACAGTCTTCACTGGAGACCCGCGCGTGACCCTGGGCCCTGGTCCGTTCACCCGGGAGGTTCACTGGGGACTTCCTTTGACTGCTCCAAGGCTGAGCTTGGTCAGAGTCGTGTAAGGCCACATGCCAGGTATGTTGAATAGGCTCTGTCTGCAAACTTATTTCCGTCTGTTGCTAGAGGCTGCCTAGAACACTGTTTGGCACGGCTCTGAGGTCCTGCTGGGTTGGTGGGAAAACGTGCTGTGATCCATTAGTGACGTCTGCTGTGGGAGAGGTGGTGGGTGTTGATAGGCCCAGCTCCTGTTAGCCATCCCTTGCCCTTAAACTGTCTCTTACAGGGACAAGCATGAGGAGAACCACCGGCCCTTATTCCACAAGGTGAGATGCTCCCGCTCCTTTCCTAGGGACTCGGCTCGGCGGGTTCTGGGCCTCACCTGGGCCTCACTCTTGCTGCCTGGTTTCCCCTCCGCAGGGTCCTGTGATCAAGGTGAACAGCAAGCAGCGCTATGCCTCAAATGCAGTGTCAGAGGCCCTGATCCGCAAGGTGGCCAACAGTGTCGGGGTGCCCCTGCAGGTGAGGGCGGGCCCTGCCTGGGCAGCGGGATTGGGGGCACAAGCAGGTGGGCCCCCAGTGAGGGGGGCGCATGGTAGACAACATCTGGTGGAGAGGGTTCCAGTAGAGTGAGGACAGCGGGGGTTTTGAATACAGGCAGAGCTGGGATCGGTGCTGGTTCAGACACGGTACTGGCCAGCCCTGTGGCCTTGGACTAGTCTCCTAATTTCTCTGAGTCTCAGTATCTACACCTGTAAAACGGGCTGATAACAATGCCTATTCTGCTGGATTTCTCTGAGGATTAAAGGTACCGTGGGCTTGCGGCACGTGGTGAGTTAGTCCTGGCCTCTTCCCATCCAGCATCCCCAGCTCCACTGCGTCTCTCTTAACACACCCTGGGGACTTCCTCAAGGGAACTTCAGGTCTGGGGAGCTTGGAACTCCAGCTGTTCATTTTCTTTCCCTTTTTTTTTTTTTAAAGATTTATTTACTTTTAGAGAGTAGTGGGGAAGGGAGAGAGGGAAACATTGATGTGTGAGAGAAACATGGATTGGTTGCCTCTGGCACACCCCCAGCTGGGGACCCAGCCTGCAACCCAGGCACATGCCCTGACTGGGAATCGAACTGGCAACCTCTCAGTTCGCAGGCTGGCACTCAATCCACTGAGCCAAACCAGCTAGGCTCCAACTGTTCATTTTCATCCTTGCCTTGGCAGTGGCCCACCCAGTTGAAGGTATAGGTATAGGTATAGACTCCAGGAGTACCTTGGAGGTATTACAGGTTCAGTTTTAGACCTCTACAATAAAGCAAATATCTCAATAAAGCTATCCACACTTTTTTTTTGGTTTCCCAGTGCATATAAGTTATGTTTAGCCCTGGCTTGTGTGGCTCAGTGGATTGAGTGCTGGCCTGCGAACCCAGAGGTCACCAGTTTGATTCCCAGTCAGGGCACATGCCTGGGTTGCTGGCCAGAGAGACAACTGATCCATGTACCTCTCGCACATCAATGTTTCTCTCCCTTTCTCCTTCCCTTCCCCGCTCTCTAAAAATAAATCAATAAAATCTTTTTTTTTAAGTTATGTTTACACTGTGTTGACCATTATCTGTGCTCTAACATCATGTCTAAAAAATAATGTACATACCTTAATTGAAAAATACTTCATTGCCGGCCCTAGCCAGGAGGCTCTGTTGGTTAGAGCATCGTCCCTGTATGCAAAGGTTGTGGGTTCGACCTCTGGTCAGGGCACAATACAAGAAACAACCAATTAATGCATAAATAAGTGTAAGAACAAATTGATGTTTCTCTTCGCCCCCCTTCCTCTAAATACTACATACACACATACATTATTGCTAAAAATACTAACCTTCATTTGAGCCTGCAGCAAGTTGTATTCTTTCTCCATGTTGATCAGGGTGGTGGTTGGTGAAGCTTGTGGTGACTGTGGCAATTTCTTAAAATAAGACACCAGTGAAGTTTGCTGCATTGGCTGACTCTCCCTTGAACGAATGATTGCTTGGTAGCGCGCAGTGCTATTTGATAGAGTTTTCCCCACAGCAGAACTTCTTTCAAAATTGGAGTCAGTCTTCTCAAACCCTGCAGCTGCTTTATCAGCTAAGTTTATGTATAATAATATTCTAAATCCTTTGTGGTCATTTCAACAATCTCCACAGCCTCTTCTTTAACCGGTACCTCTTCTTTCTATATCTCAAGAAAGCACTTTCTTTGCTCATCCTTAGCAGCAACTCCTCATCCGCTAAAGTTTGCCCATGAGACTGCAGCGGTTCAGTCACATCTTCAGGTTCCACTTCTGGTGCTAGCTCTCCTGCTGTTTCCACTTCATCCGTAGTCACTTCCTCCACTAAAGTCTTGGACCCCTTAAAGTCATCCATGAGGGTTGGAATCAGCATCTTCCGAACTGTTAATGTTGATGTTATGACCACTTCCCGTGAATCATGAGTGTTCTTAATGTTACCTAAAATATTGGTCTTCCATAGACTTTGCCCAGCTCCATCAGAGGAATTGCTATTGATAGCAGCTGTAATCTTACAAAATGTATTTCTTAATTAATTAATTAATACGACTTGAGAGTCAAAATTACTCCTTGGCCCATGGGCTCCAGAATAGATGTTCGTTTAGCAGGTGTGAAGACATGAGTCTCTTCGCCCATATCTCCACCAGGCCTCTCGGGTGACCGGGTGCATTGGCAATAAGCAGTCATGTTTTGAGGGACGGGGTGTGGCCCGCCATGGTAATGGCTGCAAAGCTGAGAGCTGCGCTGCATGGACACAGGGGTCCTATGGTCCGCTGCGGCCACTGCTCCAGCCTGTCCACGGGTCCCCAAGGGCCCCCCTGGGCCATGACGATCTGTGGCTTCCAGAGCAGCCACCAGGACTGCCCTTCGGGCCCTGGAAGCGATGGCAGCCAAGACCCACATCATGAGGTCGGCAGATGTGAAGTTAGCTGATAAATTGCATATGCCATCTCTCCCCCAAATACTGTTTGGAGACAACATTCTGAGAATGCAGCGTGGCTCGGGCTTTGGGATTGAGTTCAATGCTATAGATGCTTTAAGACATGTAGACAACTAGGAATGCTTACAGTAGCCTGTGCGTGCGAGTGGCAGAAAGGCAGAGCGGAGGGTGAACACTCCAAGGTGGTTATTAAACCATATGATTGGGGTTTTCCATTGTTATTGTTGGTTTATTTTTAATCCCACCCAAGGACATTTTTTTTTCACCACTGTTTTAGAAAGAGAAGAGCAGGGGAGAGGGAGAGAGACTGATGTAAGATAGAAACATTGACTGGTTACCTTCTCATATGCGCCTCCACCAGGGATAAGTTCCACAACTTAAGGCGTGTGCCCTGACCAAGAATTGAACTTGCAACCCTTTGGTCTGTGGGACAGTGCTCCAACCAACTGAGCCACATAGGCCAGGGCGAAAATGTATTCTCTATGGGAGGCAAGATGGTGGTAGCTGGAACTTGGTTAGTGGTAGTGTAGATGGGGAGAACAGGACCAGTTCAGAATGTACTGTCCTTTGGGCCTGCCATTTAATGTTGATTTTGTACTGGTCACATCCGCTTTCCAAGAAAGGTAGAAGTAGACCACCTGCCAGGCCCCTCCAGCCCTGCATCTGTAAGGTGACTTCCTTCTTGGAGTTACATAGCACAGGCTGCACGTTGCTCATAAGCCTCTTCGCCTCTCCCTAGGATCTTATGGTCCGGAATGACTCCCCCTGCGGGACCACCATTGGACCTATCTTAGCCTCTCGGCTGGGGCTGCGTGTCGTGGATTTAGGCAGCCCCCAGCTGGCCATGCACTCCATCCGGGAGACAGCCTGCACCTCAGGAGTCCTCCAGACTATCACCCTCTTCAAGGTGACTCCCCCTCCACCAGCACTGGGGCTGGGCTCCCTCCCCGCGCCCCCCCAGGGCCAGGATTGGTTGCTGGCGCCACATCACCACCATGATATGGCTGGCCTAGGTGATGGGGCTGGTTGTCTTGGTGCCACCATGTAGAAAAAGAGGGGTCCCTTATTTTTCTCAAGGTTCAGGGGCCCAGATCTGCCCCCAGAGGATAATGAGGGGACAGAAGGGATCAGGGGTGGGAAGGCTGGGGTAGTTGTCACGTGTGGGCGAAGCACCTACGCTTCTCTTGCTGGGGCTCTGTTGGCGGGAGGCGAGTGGCGGGGCTGCCCCATCTGGTCTCCACTGATGCCAAGTCCTGTTTGCCCCCCATTTTAGGGCTTTTTTGAGATGTACCCTTCTCTGAGCCGAAACCTCTTAGTGGATTGAGGCCTCCTGGAAAAACTTCTCTTGCACTCGAGAGGGGAAGTTCTCAGCTGAGCTGAAGCTGGATTATTAAAGTGGATTTTTCACTCAGACTCATTCTCTTGTGCTTGTTTGGCGATCGGAAGGGTGGAGGATCAGCCTGGCCCAAACCTCTGGAGCCAGAACAGAGGGGAGGTGGGGGTGCAGGGAGAGGAGAGTGCAGCTCCTGGGAGCTGACGGGGCGTGATTTCCAGTCTCTGGTCCCTGCCTTACGCGCATACCTGAAGTGGGCAAAGGGTGGTGGGTCCACAACGGGAAGGTCATTTCTCCTGGCCTCAGCCCTCCCCCTGGGAAGCGGCCTCAATGCTCTTCCCCACTTCCATTCCCAGGATCGTCCCGAAGCCCAGCTCAGCCCTCTGAGGTCTCAGGGCTCAGCATCGGGCTCTCCTCCCGCCTAATAGCTGCCCTGGGCGACCCAGGCTCTTCCCCACCCTCCACCACCCCTCCCTACCCCTCCCAGGCACCGCAAAGAGAAGGGCGCAGTCTGGGCTTCAGCATCGCCCTTCATCATCCAGTTCACTTCTCAGCAGCTGCTGGCAGTACTTGGTTGCTAATACACAGGGGTGGGCAAAAGTAGGTTTACAGTTTTAAGTACACAAAACAGTTTATTCTTGCATTATTATGACTTTTGTATTACAACTGTAAACCTACTTTTTCCCACTCTGTTTTACCAGGGAAAATGATGATCACTGAAAAAAAATCAAAATAGGAAAAATTACAGTATCCTTGTAAACTCATCAAAATAATTGTATAACGAAAATTTTTTAAATTTTTTGGATATCTTTAAAAAAATTTTGTATAGATACAACCAGTTTTTGTTTTTTAAATAATGTAAAGATCATAAAACAATAATGCTTATAAGATTTAAAATATATATATATAATTAAACTATAACTACAATAACATAAGACCCAGGAGAGGTCAACAGGTTCGAGTGTAACTAAGGTTTTTGCGCTGTCCAGGGAGAGAGTGAAGGAACCAATTAATACTAAGAAGTCAAGGATACCTATGGTAATTTTTAGGAAAACCACTAAGAGACTATTAAAGTATGTAGCTTCTGTTACGGGTTGAATTGTATCCCCCCAAAAGATGCTGAACTCCTAACCCTGAACCTGCCCATGAGATCGTTTTTGGAACAGGTGTTTGCAGGCAATCAAGACACAGTCATCAGGATGGGCCCTGATCCAATGTGACTGTCCTGACAGAAAAGCTGTGGGCACAGAGAAGACGACAAAGACACAGGGTGCGAGGGGAGGGAAATGCGGGGCTGGAGAGATGCCCCTACAAGCCCTGGAATATGCCGAAGATCCCTGGCGAAAGTCTAGCGCGCGGGAAGGAGGGCTCCCCTACAGGATTCAGAGAGGCCCCAACCCTGCCGAAACCTGACCTTTGAAATTCTAGCCTCCGGAACTCTTAAGAGAATAAATTTATGTTATTTTAAATCACCTAGTATTTGGGTGCTTTGTTACAGTGGCCCTGGGAAACTAATACAGCTTCGAACTAACTGAGTGGAGAAAATGGGATAATAAAAAATAACTGGCCCATTCTGCAATTTTGCTTCAAAAGGTTCAGCAAAACCGTACTATGTATGTGTGAGTAATATAAAATAGTAAAATGGATTGATTCTCGGTCAAACAGTATTGCCTCTAGATGGAGAGATGATGGGCATTCATCATACTATTCTTAGAAATCTTTAGCATGTTTGAACATTTTTACACTAAAAATATGAGGATAATTTTAAAAACAGTCCAAAAGAAGGGGAGGTGTGAGAAAAAAAGAGGTAAAGCAATACAAAAGCACTAAATAAAATGGCAGAATAGAAAACCCAAGTATATCTAGTTACATATAACATTATGAATAAGTGAACTAATAATAAGGTAGTTATTTTAAAAAAAGAGTAAGTGAACTACATATTTCAGTTAAAATACAAAGATTGTCAAACTCGATATAAAAAATTGTTGCTTACAAGCGATACACCTAAAACGAGAAGATGCAGAAGGCTGGCAAGACATTACTATAGATGTGACTTTGAATTCCACAAATTTCATATATGGAACCACATGTGCTCTTTTTTTTTTTTACAGATGTTTTCCAACTTGTCCGGCTTTTTTTGATCAATATAATATTTTTGAGATTTATTTGTATTGTCACATGTGGAAGTACTTTTCTTTTTACTGCTGAATAATATTCCTTAAGTGAATATACTGTGATTTTTTAAAATCCATTTTCCTATTGATTACATTTGGATCACTTCCAGTGTTTGTCTGTGGTGCGTAAAGCTCTTAGGAACATTTTTAGGGGCAAAATACTTGAACAGGAACTTCATGAAAGAGTAAATCCAAACGGTCAGTAAATACATGAAAACGTGCTCTCCTTCATTGGTCATCAAAGAAATATTAAGTTGACTCTTGAGATTGACTGTATTTGACCATTTCGACCCACAAAATGGCAATTTCATGTGGTTTAACCTAACACAAATTAAACGTAGTAAGACCGACACCACCGCACACATGAGAATAGCTAAAATATGAAAATCTGACAATACTAAGTGTTGGTGAGGATGTGGAGCAACAAGAACTGCCATACAATGGTAGTAGGAGTGTAAATTGACAACAGCAGAGGCATTATCCTCATGGACCCAGCCATTCCACACTAGCTGGTGTACACCCTTAGGTCTGCATGTGTGCTGGGAGACATGTGCAAGAACGCTCTTAGCAGCATTACTCACACGAATCCCAAGAAAGGAAACAACCCAAGGGTCCATAAACAATACAATAGTGGGAGAGACCCCACTTTCATGGGAGCTGAAACACACACAATTTGAGGACTCTTTTTATGTAGAATACAAAATTACAAATAAATTCATTATGAAAGCAAATACTTAATTATCATGAGGACAAACATTTAAGGGAGAATTAACACCAGTTCTTCACAAACTCTTCCAAAAAGTAAAAGAGCAGAAAACACCAATATTACCCTCATATCAAAACCAGAGGCATCACATGGAAAGAGAAGAAATTTATCCTTCATGGATATAGATGCAAAAATTGTCAACAAAATAGCAAAGTGAATTCAGCAACAAGTAAAACGTATTTTACACTGTGACAAAGAGGGTTTGTCCCAGGAATGCAGTCTTCGTTCAACTTACGAGTATCAAACAATGTCATACACCATATTAATATAATAAAGGACAAAAACCACATGATCATCTCAATTGATGCCGAAAAAGCATTTGACAAAATCCAACCTCATTTCATGATCAAAATATTTAACAATCAGAAATAGAAGGAAATTTCCTCAACCTGATAAAGGGCATCTATGAAAAACCCACAGGTAACATCACACTTAATGACGGAAGCTCTCTGCCTGAGATCAGAAACGAGACAAGGGTGTCTGCTCTCGCCACTGTTAGTTAATATTATAGTGGAACTTCCTTCCAGGGCAATTACACAGGGAAAAGATGTAAATAAAGTGAGAAAATAGGATATTACTTTTGCAAATCATGCAAAAAACATTTGACCATGTAAACACATGGCTAGGGCTCCTCCCAGAGCCATGGAAGAGGTAGGTCTATGAAGGCGAGGACCCTTAAACCTAACAGTTAGCTTCGCAGTACATCCTGCTCTGAGCTGTAATGTAATGTTATTACACAATGGAAGACCGTAAGACAATAAAAATGAGTAAGATATAGCTGCATTCAACAATATGGGTAAGTCTTTAAAATACAATGTTGAGGACCTGACTGCATGCTCAGTTGGTTGGAGCATCATACCAATAGGCCAAGATTGTGGGTTTGACCCCTGGTCAGGGCAGATACAGGAATAAACCAATGAATGCATAAATAGATGTAACAACCAATCTCTCCCTCTCTCTCCTTATCCCCTCCCCCCTCCCTCCCTTTCTCTAGCTCTAAAAGTTAATCGGTCAATAAAAAATATAATGTTGAGCAAAAGAAGACAAACACAAAATAATACGTATTCTATTGAGTTCAACAGTGTCTCCCAAAAATTCGTGTCTACCTGGAGCCTTAGAATGTGTCTTAATTTGGAAACAGGGTCTTACAGATGTAATTAGTTAAGTACCTTGAGATGAAATCATGCTGGATTTAGGGCTCACCCTAAATCCAGTGATTAGCATTTTTTATAAGAGAAAGAAAACAGGGATTTGGACACACAGAGACGCAGGGAGGAAGGCTGTGTGAAGATGGAGGCAGTAATTGAGGTGTGCTGCCACAAGCCAAGGGATGCCAGGAGCCCCAGAAGCTGGAAGAGGTAAAAAAGGACTCTCCATTGAGCCTTTGGAAGGAGCATGGCCCTTCAACACAGTGATTTCAGACTTCTGGCCTCCAGAACTGAGAATAAATTTCCATTTTTTTTAAGCCACCAAGTTTGTGGTAATTTCTTGTGGCAGCCCTAGGAAGCTAGCAATCCGTATAATTACATTTCTAAACGCTATGCTTTACAAATATGTACTTACTTCTGCTGCACACTGACAGAGATAAGGAAGGATGTTATGCCCACAAAGTCAGGGGCGTGATTAACTTTGGGAGGAAGGAGAAGAGAGGGAGGGTTGCAATCTGGAAGGGACAAGGCAGTGAGTCGGGCTACTGGCAGTGTTCTGCTGCCTGGAGAGCATCATATGGTTGTTCACACTAAGAATCTGTTGGGCTGTACCTTTATGTTTTATCCGCTTGTTTATCTGTATTACTTTTCACAATCATAAGGTAAAAATACTCTTTTAAAAAAGGGAAAAAGAAAAAAGCCTTGGCCTCCAAACACAAAAGTTGGCTTCAGAAACACTCTAAATAGAGAGAGGAGTTGCTTCTAAGCTGATTGGATCATTAGAAGTAAAGAAATGCCCCCTTCTTGCCTAATAAGCCCAGGAGCTCCACGTTTGGCCCTGGGCAGAGAATAGGTGAGAGGGTCCGTTGGATTCTCCAGGAAAATCCCCTTCCCCTGGTTCACCTCCCTTTGTTTCCCCCAGAGGGCGCTGCTCTCCACTGAATTCGGCTTCCAAACACTAGAGTCAGCGTTTTGCTTAGTGCACAGCTGAAGGAGAGTGAAATGTTCTAACAAAAATGAACCAACAAGAAAGCCTTCACAAAAGAGAGCCAAATGCAGTGAGGACCATGAAGCTACACATTCTGGATTCCACCACATAGCAGGGGACATTTCCAAGCTTGCGTGTGTGTGCTGGCACACATTTTAACACACAAACACTGCATGTACATACTCATGCACATACATTCATATACCTACACACATACATGCCTCATACACATATATAAACAAAATATACATATGTGCACAGGCATATACCTACACATACATACATATACACACATACACACAAATGCACCTACACAAATATACATGCACATATAAGTATGTATATAAGTATACAACACATACTTATAGGCATACGCATACACAAATAAATACATGTAACACAAAACATCTATACATGTCCACCCATATGCACATAGTACATAAACATAAATACCCTATATCACACAAACACACGTGTCTGTATATATACACATGCACAAGTACACTACCCCACACATGTACCCACATGTACATACTGCACATCGTACCTGTCTTCCAAGATGGCCTCCAATGATTCTTACCTCCCGTTATTTATACTTTTGTGTAGTCTTCTCTCACAACATCTCATTGTTGGTCTGCGTGGCCAACAGAATACAGCAGAATCGATGGTATGTGAGTTCCAAGCCTAGGCTATAAAAATATGGTGGCTTCTGCCTTGTTCTCTGTGTTGTCAGGACACTCAAGCAACCACATGGGGAAGCTGACCTGGCCAGGAACTGAGGCCTCCTGCCAACAGCCAGCACCTGCCTGTCAGAGGGGTGAGTGAGCCACACTGGGAGCGTGTCTTCCAGCCCGAGCTGAGCCTTCAGATGGAGACAGCCCTGCTGACATCCTGACTACAGTTTCATGAGAGACTCATGGGAAGGAGGCTGGCGTGGCTGGAACAGAGAGGAAGATGAGAGAAAGAAGCCGGGCTGGAGGGGGAGGCAGGGCTAGATCATGCTGGACCTTGTAGGCGATGGTCAGGGGTTCAAAAATGTAGAGGAAAGCCATGGAAGAATGTTAAGCAAGGAAGTTGCATGCTTCCATTCGTATTTTAGAGTGGTCCCCCTGGTGCATGTTAAGAGATTATAGGGAGGCAAGGGTGGAACAACAAATATTCAAGAAATATTTATTGAGCACCTACAATGTGCTAGACACTACTCCAGGCTCCTGGAACACTCGCGCCAGTTATCAGTTTTCCAAGCAACCAGATGAGATGCCATCCCAGTAGCAGGTAAAAGATGATGGTGGTTTGAACAGGTCAGTGGCATAGGGTCTGAAAAAAATATGAACGACATGAGAAAACTTTTGCAGGAAGAAACCTTATCACTGCCTGGGATGGTGGGGGGGAGTGGGGACTGATAGGAAGGCAGCGTCAGAGCACAGTAATGGCAAATATAACTGAGTGCTCACAGTGTGCCAGTCGGGTCATATTTCTAAATGCTTCATGGGTATGAAATTAACTAGTCCTTCTAAGAACACCGTCAGCTGGACGCTGTTATCATCCGCCTAGTAGACAGAGAGGAGGAACTGGGCACAGAGACGTGAAGGAGCTGCGAGCAGGTGCGTGGATTTGACCCCAGGCAACCTACCCTGAGCAGGAGGGCCCAGGGAGGGGACCCTGCTTCGCAAGAACTCCAACCCAGGTGCCGCTTGTTTACCGATAGGCAATTACGGGTATC
This sequence comes from Pteronotus mesoamericanus, assembly GCF_021234165.1. Lineage (NCBI taxonomy): Eukaryota > Metazoa > Chordata > Mammalia > Chiroptera > Mormoopidae > Pteronotus > Pteronotus mesoamericanus. The sequence goes on from NW_026555277.1 coordinate 8,187,772, forward strand.
TGTCCCCCTCCCCCATCTTCAGTCCTTGGAGATAACAGCTGGGATGGCGATGAAGCCTCTGTGCGTGGGGTGGGGTGGGGGTGCGGGTTGTCCTGTGGGGATTCTGAAGAGGGGGTCAACTGTATCAGGAGCAGCCCCCTCTTAAAAGCATGACTGATGCCAAGACAGGGAAGAGCGGTTGGGGGCCTCGTCGCCCCTCCACCCCCCGCGATTGGCCGTGCAGCCGGAGGGGCCGGCAGGGCTGCCGCTGGGGCCCGGCCTGACCGTGCGGCCGCCGGGGCAGGCGCGGGTGGCCCGGGGACACCGGGGCCCGCGGGGATGCGTCTGATTCTCTGCTTCCAGCTGGTGACGCCGTTAGTCCCCAGGGTCTGGAGGAAAAGCGGACGAGGGCGGGGACGGTCCCGGGAGAAGGGGCTGAGGAGCAGTGGGCGCACAAAGCTCGAAAGCTCGGAAGCTCGGGGAACTGTTGGGGGCGGGGAGGGGAAGGTAGAGGGCGTGTTGGAGGCCGGGGTTAAAACTCGGAAGATGGGGGTGGGACGGAAAGAAGCAGGCGTGGAGGCAGTTGGGAGATTGGGGCTCCGCAGGAGGAATGGAAGGGGCCTCCGAGTGGGCCCGGGACAGAGCTCCAGGCCGCGAGGCCGGGGAAGAACCAGCAGGCGCCCAGGGGCCAGGGCAGAGGTGTCCGGAGCTGCGGAGTCGGAGGGCGCCGGGCCCGGGCACCCAGACCTCGGGAGGAGGACCGGGCCCCGCCACGCGCCGGGGCTTCCCCTCCAGCCCGGGAGACGCGTGGGGTAACGCGACCTCAGGCGGGAGCGGCGGCGGAGGGAGCGCGCGGGAGCAGACGCCGAGGGCCCCTACCCTTCCCCGCGCTCGCCTCCCTCCGCTCCGCGGTTCCTCCGCGGGGCGCTGACCTTGGAGCCCAGCGCGCAGGGCTTCTTGGGGCGCCGGGTGCGAGCGAGGGGAGCCGGGCCCTGTGGGGGTGCCTCTGCAGGGTTTCGGTGCTGGTGAGAGCAGCGGCCGGCCCAGGGCCCGTCCCGTTACCTGTCAGTGCAGGAACCGCTGCCCCACACGCCCAGCCCCCCACCCCCACCCCGCCTCAAGCCCTTTCCCCCACGTGCGGTGCTGGGCAGGGGAGGGCGCTTTCTCTCCTCTCTCTCAAATTTTCTTCTTTATTTTTTATAATGACTGCTATCTATAGTGGCTATAGAATGATTTTTGACTTACAGTGGCAAAGCATCCTTTTAAATAATATTACTTAAATTGAAAAAAATGAATCAATGTTTTAAAAGTAAGCCAACAAAAGTACAGTGGTACAAAGATAGGCCAAAAATCCTGTCTCAAATAACTGATATTTGGGGAAAGCGTGTTAAGCTACAGTGCTTCAATTTTGTTAAACTAAATTTACTGGTGACTTTTAAATAAATTTGTTGAGATATAATGCTTCCATTTAATGGTTTTTAGCATATCCATGGAGTTGTGCAACCATCACCACAATCAATTTCATTACATTTTACCAGCCCTCAAAGCAACCCGTACCTTTTAGCAACCACACCCATCCCCTCTCATGCCTGCTTCCCCAGCCCTAAGCAACTACCAATTCACTTTCTTTCTGTCTCTTTGAATTTGTCTATCCTGCACATTTCATATGAATGGAATCATACAATACATATATAATTTTTTTGGTGACTGGTTTCTCACTTAGCTTAATGTTTTTAAGGTTCCTCCATGTTGGAACATGTATCAGTACTTCATTTCTTTTTATTAATGAATAATATTCCATTGTATGGATATACTATGTTTTATTCATCAGTTGATGAATGTTTGGGTTGTTTTGCCTTTTTTGGTCGTTACGAATAACGCTGCAGTGAACATTGGTACAGAAGAGGGGTAGACACGTTTTCATTTCTCTTTCATGGATACCTAGGGGTGCAATTCCTCAGTCATATGGTAACTCTGTGTTTAACCTTTTGGCAAACTACCAAACTGTTTTCTGCAGTAGCTGGGCCATTTTTATTCCCACTGACAGTATATAAGGGCTCCAGTGTCTCTACCTCTTCACCAGCACTTGTTATCACCTGCCTTTTTGATTTTAGGCATTTTAGTGGGTGTGAAGTGGTATATCCCCAAGATTTTTATTTGCATGTCCTTGATGGCTAGTAGTGTTTAGCATCTTTTCATGTGCTTATTAGCCATTTGAACCTCTTGGAGAAACGTCTATTCAGATCTTTTCCTATTTTTAAATTGGGTTATTTGTCTCTTTTGGGGGTCTCTGACTTTTTTTTTGCATCATTGTTGGGGTCTGCTTATGAACTGGAGGAGGAGAGGGATCCAGGAGAGGGGAAACAAAACAAAACAAAACAAAACAAAACAAAACAAACCCTGGATCCTCTCCCACCACACCCCATCTACCTGGATTGAGGAGGAGGTGTGTAACAGAAAGGTCATTTCCCACACTGTGTTGGTGATATACCGTGCGTTTCAGCAAAAGAACCCTGCCTGAAGCCTGTTTCCGTGCTTTATCCTTCCAAGGATTCCAGACCTCCTTCCACCTCTCTTCCTGAATTTCTTCCCCCATCCCTAGCCTGTGCACCTGTCTGTCCATTCAATTTTTGTAGCCATCTGAGGCTCTGCTCACCTGTCTGTCCGCAGGCTGCCTCTTTGCCTGAAGACCCTGCCCTTACCCGGAAATCTGTGCCAAAGGTGAGCGAGAGCCAGGGGATGCTGCTGGGACCTTTTGAAGTCTTTGGCCCAAGGTCCCAACTAATGCCATTCTCATGCCCTTTGAGGGACGGAGCCAAATGGTAGTGAGGCTGGCCAGACCCCTCCAAGAGCTCATCGACCCGCTCTTCCCATACTGGCAAGGCATGCTCCAGCAGCAGGTGCCTCAAGGTGAGACCCAAATTGCTGGACAGAGGCTGGGTCTGTTGGATACAGGGGTAGAGAGGGACTGCCCACCTTGATGTTAAAAGCTCCTTCCCAGAACTTTCCTGCCTGAACTTTCTTCTCATACACACCTCTGGAGCCTCCTCTCTCTGGACCCTGGGCAGGACAGGGGTGGTGGTCTTCCAGCCTCACAGGGAAGCTGTTCATGCACGTTCTCTTTAGAGAAGCACAGTAGAGGCAACTTGAAGTCCCTGGAAGAGACAGCATCCATCTCCTTGGGACTGGTCCAATGCCCTGGTGTTGTCTGAAAGCTCCAGAGCCAGGAATTGTGGGGCCCCCAGCCAGCACCGTCCCCCACCCCGACATATCCCAGACTCTGAATTGGACAGTGGCCAGCTCAGTGTATGTCAGTGGAAGACGTGAAAGGTAGGGGTGGAAAGCAGGAGGTGCTTCCTCATAAAAATGCACCGGACCCTTCCTAAAATCAGAGTTTTATGGTTGCTGGGTTCAGAAGAGAGATCTGTTTTGATTTCAGATTATTGCTACTACTAATCTCAGTGTCTAATGTGTGAGAAATAGCTTAGTGTTTCAAAGCACTCTTTCCATCCTCAAATCCATTTGCGAACAACAGCATCATTATTAAATTCCCATTTGATCACTTTCTACATGCCAAGCACTGCACTAAGAAACATATATGCATTATCTCCTTTAATTCTCTCAGCAGCCCTACGAGATTAGTCATTTCACAGATGAAAAAACTGAAGGGTGGCAAATTTAATTAAGTTTCCCAGGGTCACAGAGCTAGTAAGAGCGGAGATTCAAATGCCAAGGTGGGCAGAATGCAAATTCCTGTACCCCAGCCAGTCTCTGGTCCCTCTAATGCCCCGTGGTCCCTATGCATTTTAGGGAAAGCAAATTCTGGTTTTTGGGGTGGACCAACCAGACTCTCCCAAGTGTCAACTCACTCCATCCTTTACCCTGCACGACTGCTCTGGATGGATGATGTGACTCAAGATGTGAAGACCCAGAAGATTCCCAGGTTCCGTGCCCCAGACACCTGCATGAGGGATGGGCAGGCAACTTTTGCCACCCAAACCATGGTGTTGAGACGTGTGAGGCCTCTGGTCTGATAGAGCAACTGGAAGGGAAGGAGTGATAGGGGTGCAGGTAGGAGCTGTTACAAGTCCAGTGAGTAGAATAAAGAGAGCACGTGTCTGATTTTAGCCAGAAGCAATCCCGTGATCCATTAGCGATGCCTGCAGTGGAGGGGGTTGGAAAGCATTGCTGTTCCTTGTCTTTGTCTTCTAGGGGCAATTATGAAGAGGAACTTTCACTATTGTTCCCTAAGATGAGATTCCTTCAGGGGTTTTGAAATCCTTTACTTGGGCCCCATCTCTTTCCCTCTTGGTCCTTCTACTATTTTCTCCTCACCCTTCACTCCTGGTCTTCCTCCCCTTAAAACCTAGTGGCCGAGGTGAATAGGGGCCAGTGCTTGAATTCTGAAGTGGTTCTGAAGGTCCCGAATCAAGAGCTGACCAGCCAGGGCAAGGCTCTGCTGCCAAGTGAGGGCCTGGCCTGGTCTGGGAGAACCGCGCCCACCAAGGTTGCCTGTATAAAGGGGGAGGCAGAGTAAAGGAGGGGAAAGGCATTGGCTGATGAGGAGTGACAGTGCTTTACTGAGCCTGATGGAGAACCTTCTGGAAGAAAGGGCCTGGAGGATGGGAAAGAACAGGCTTTCAGTAAAGGCAGCCCAATCTTGCCTCTGCCGCTCCTCACCTGTAACATTGGACACATGGCCTAAACTCTTCAAGCCCCCTTCTTCCGATCTGTAAGATGGGGATGGTGATAATGGTGATTCCAGGGGTTCTGAGGATTAAAGACAACATCTGACATATGTCTGCCGGCGGTTGCTGGATTGAAGAGAAATTCTTCCTTTCTCCACAGGTGGGCGCCCCACTGCCTGTCACAGACACGTTCTCACTGATTTCTAGCAACTACAGGAGGCAGGGGCTGGGGGCCTCCCATGGCCTCTTGTTCTGTAAGATCCAGCACAGGCACAGAGCTTGAAGGGTCTGCAGAAATCTACCTCAGAGGCTTTCCAACTTTTAGAAAAATGTATGGGCTCTCTGTTTTTCTAAGAAAATCTTGAGCATGACATGATCTTAATTCTCTCTCTCTCTCTCACACACACACACACACACACACACACACACACTCTTCAGTCTGTAAATGGGAGAGGGGTGGCACCTAGAGCCCCTCACATCTGCAGCATCTCCTTGCCCCCCTCTTTAGTACTAAGGAAATCGGCTTGGCAAGGCTCTCAGGCATCTCTTGGGACCCCTGAGCTCTTTGGAGCCCAGATTAAGAGGAATACACATTTGATAGTTCTCCACTCACTTGGATAGTTCTTCCAGGCAGAATCGGAGTCGGCAGACATGGAGCAGGACTAGACCAGGTCTCCCGACTCCCAGCCTTCAGCCTGCACAGCTTGCTGCCCTCCTCCACAGGCCCCAGCAGGGGACGGGCTACTTCACACATCAGACCTCTCCACACTAAGGATAGCCTGAGCAGGTGACATTTGACCTGTGACCTAAATGATGCAAGGAAGCTGCCAGGAGAAGATCTGGAGGAAGACCCCTCCAGGCAGAAAGATTTACAAATGCAGCTGCCCTTAGGGGAGACGGCAAGGCTCCTCAGAGGGGCAGGCAGAACGGCCTGGGGCAGGAGATGAGCTTGGAGGGTAGCCCAGGACTATGCGGGGCTTGTAGTCTGTGGACAGAGTTTGGGTTTTATTTAAAGTGCAGTTGGAAACCATCCCAGTGGGAGATTTTAAAGGAAGGGAATTGGATAATGTGGTAAACATTTTATAAAGATACACTGACGGTGCTAGAAAATGGACTATGAACACAACAAGTGTAGAAACAGGATACCTGTTTGGGGCTGTTGAGTTGTCCAGTTGGGATCTGGTGGTACCTTGGACCAAGACACCAGCAGCATCACTGGGGAGCTCCTAGCTGGGCTCCATCCAAAGGCAGCCTGTACCTCAGAGGTGCTTTAGCCCCTCACCCATTTCAAAGAATTTGGTCTCCGTCCCTATCACCATGGCAGCTGGGCGTCTGTCACTTGGATTGGTTGCCCGACCACAGGTTGGTCGGGTGACTGACCTTGTGATGGAGACTGGTTGCCATGGTTCTATCAAGCGTGCAAACAAGGAGCTGCCATCCTCCTCCAGGCTCAGGGGACGGCCACGCCCGTCTAATGGAAAATCCCAGGAAGGAGACAGGATCAGAGCTGGGGATCAGGAAAGGGCCCACAGAAATCTACCTCAGAAGCCTTCCAACTTTTAGAAGTGCCAAATCACTAGTCTCTGGGCTTATTCAGATCAAGCCTGCCATTGAGACCTTTAAAAAATGTGGTGGGGGGGGCGGCACCCCTGTCTCAGTGCATTCATTGAATCCCTTGATTCTCCCCATTTTAGGATGACTTTGAGCCATTTCTTACTCTGACTCACAACCCTGTAGATGTTTAAAGATGGGGGAGGGGAGGGTGCGGGGAGCCTCCCACACCCACACTTTCCCTTGTGCTCTCAAAAAGGCCCATTTTAAGGCTGACCCACATCTGGGTTATTAAAGCCAATTTCAAATCAAACTCTTTCCACAGGCTTTTCTGGAGGCAGGATGGGCAGGGTTTGGACCCGACCGGAGCCTGAGGAGAGACAGGAGGTTGGAGTGCGGTGCGTGGAGAACACAGCCCCTGTTGTGCCAAAGGCCTGGTTCCAGGCTCTTTCCTCCCACAGGTCATTCCTGAAGCAGGTGAAAGGCAAGGGGAAACCACACCCGGGATGACCTCCATCCCCACTCACAGCTTTCAAATGTCTTCTTAGTTTTCATTCTACCTGTAGAAGGAAATCCTTCCCTCACAGAAATGCCAGGTCAGGCAGGGCTGGGACCTTACTTTACTTTCTGAGGTTTGCTGTGCCCTCTGGGCACTAGGGTCTCCTACAGATCTGTCATACCAGGCATGCCAGCCTGACCCCAAGAAATCACACAAATGATTCTGTAACCAAAGACTCTGCACATTTAACATCTTGATGCCCCTGGGAAAGGGGAGACCAGCCACCGTCGCTCAACTCCTGCAAACTCCTGAGTCCCATGCATCAAGCCTTATAGTAATTCTCAAAGCACCTTCACACTCAGCTCACTGGATCCTCACAAATGGGGGCACATGGGAAAGTATCCAACCCACTGTCTCGGTCCATTCAGGCTGCTGTAACAAAACACCATGGGTTTCTTATAAACAATAGAAATTTATTTCTCACAGTTCTAGAGGCTGGGAAGCCCAAGACCAAGGCACTAGCAGATTTGGTGTCCGCTTGAGGGCCTGCTTCTTGGTTCGTAGAAGGTGCCTTCCTGATGTAGCCACACATGGTGGGAGGGGCAACACATCTCTCCAGGGCCCCTTTTATAAGGGCACTATTGCACTAATGGGGACTCCATGACCTGAACACCTCCCAAAGGCCCCACTTCCGAATACTATCACCTTGGGTATTAGGATTTCAATATGTGAACCTGAGGGTGGGGACACAAACGTTCAGGCCATAGTACCCACCCACTCATAGAACCCAGAGAAATGAAGAGACAGTCCTCTCAAAATAGAGGCTTAATCATGCTGCCAGTGGATGTCTTTTCCCTTGCCTCCATGCATGTAAGAACATAGCTAAACATAATACTCATCATATTAATTTATATAGTACCTAGTTCTTATTAGCTGGTTTGACCCCTACCACCCACCCTACTTTTTCTCATCATACATTCGCTGTGTCCCTCATCTGCAATACATGGTTCCTGCCTCAAGGCAATCAAAGACTAGTCAGGGAGGTAAGTCATACAGGTGACATGTTTATACAATAAATACTTAATGGACACCTGTGTCGCACACCCTGTTGATGCCCTACCTATAGCTCCTGGCCCAAATCTGAGCTCACCTGCAGCTGTAGGTGGACAGTGTCTGCTTGTGCTGACCGCTTCCCCCTTCGAGGCCTGGGCTCTCTGTTCCTCTTCCTGTGGGTTTTCTGGAATGCCAGAGGAGCTCTCCTACCTGTGCCCAAGACAGCCCAGAGTGTCTGGATTTAACGCCCCCAGAGGCAGCCCTCAACCAGTTAAGGACTGAGTTGAGTGGATAAATACTCTAGCATATCCTTCCCTTGGTGGGATAAATCTGAGACAAGTCCTACACAGATCCTCAGGGGTCCCCAGCAAGGTTCATTCCCAGGTGCCCACTGTGATGATAAAATTTGTGTGTCCACTTGACTGGGCTAAGAGATGCCCAGATAGCTGGGAAAACATTGCTTCTGAGTGTGTCTGTCAGGGTGTTTTGGAAGGGGTTAGCACTTGAATCAGTGGACTTTGTCAAGAAGATGGTCCTCACCGATGCAGGTGAGCATCCTCTGTTCCACTGAGGGCCTCAATGGAACAAAAAGATGGAGGAATGGCGAATTTCCTCTCTCTGCTTGAGCTGGACATCAGTGCTCCTGATCCTCATGCCTTGGAACTTGGATTAGGACTAACACCATTGGCTAGTGCTGCTGGAGAATGTATTAGTAGAGGGCAAGAGTGGAAGAGACAGACCTATTAGGAAGTACTGTTTTGGACGGGGACACTTGGTGGCCTGGACTGGGCATTCTCAGTGGAGCCCAGCACCTCCAGCTGGCCGTGCACTCCACCCAGAGGCAGCCTGAACCTCAGGGGGAATTCAGACTCACGGTCTCCAAGGAAACAGCTTCTGACTCCTGTCACCATGGCAACTGTGCTTCATCTGTCTGCATTGGTCGCTGGGGTGACATCAGCACTAAGTGACTGATCCCCACAAGAAGAACCGGTTGCCATGGTGCTAAAGTATGGAACCTTATTCTTCTCCAGGTCAGGGCCCTTGACTAAACATAAAGGAAAATCAGGGGAAGGAGAGATCAGACACGGAGCCAAGGGGATGGCAGCTGTCTGGCGGTTGCTGAGTCACTAGGTCTCAGGATTTGCCCAAACTGGGACTATTGGAGCAGGTCATTTATTGGGGGAGATGGCGTTTACATTGCAGAGGGGGAGTCCTCCAACACAAAAGCACACAGGTTCCGAATCCCATGTTTCCTCCCATTGTAGAGCTTCCTTGAATCGTTTCCTTCTCTGAGCAAAACTTGGAGCCCCCCCCCCACCCCAGGTTTGTTATTTTACTGTTCTGGGAGTCGGAAGGCTAAAATCAGGATGTCAGCAGGCCTGTGTTCCTTCTGGGGTCTTATCAGGAGAAGGGAGAGCCCATCTTATTTTATTTTTATTCTTTTGACTTTTTCAGCTTCTAGAGGCTGTTTGCATTCCTTGGCTCGGGGCGCCTTCCTTGTATCACTCCAACCCCATGCCTCCAACGCCCTTGTCTCCCACGACTGACTTTGACCTTTCCACTTCTCTCTTATGAAGGTGCTTGTAATTATATTGGACACACCAGAAAACCCAGGATAATCTCCTCATCTGATGTTAATCACCTTCTAAGATTAATCACACCTACAATGTCTCTTTTCCAGGGATTCAGACATGAACATCTTCCGGCACCATTATTCAGATGCCATAATGGTATTGTGTTTATGTAGGAAAACTATCATTAATTCTAAGAGAGGCATATTGAATTATTTAGGAGTGAAATATCACGATGTTTCTAAATTAGTTTTAAATGCTTTATCAAGAGAAAGAAGCAACTGTGACCAAATCTTAATCATTGTTAGTCTGGGTGGGAGGTATATAGGCATTCATTATATTCTTCTTTTTTTTAAATTAAACATTTTCATAATAAAATTTTAAACTTAATAAACAAAATATTTAAATGCCAGTCTAGGGGTTAGGAAGTTCACACACTAACCTATACTAAGCAAGAGTGGAAATAAAGTTGGTTAGTTCATTAGCTAGTTAGTTATTGCAATAGTTCTATTAAAAAGAGTACCATGGTTTGAACACAGTGATGAGGGCAGAAGTGGATAGATGTGCAATATATTTTGCAGGTCAAATCCATGTATGCTGAAGGTCTTTAGGAGGTAAAATGAGCATCAAGAATAATAAAAGTTGACTAAATACACTCTCTACTGTCCAGTCCTTGTTCATATTTAATCCTCACAGCAACCTTATGCAGTAGGTACAATTCACACCCACATCTTACAGGCAATCCATTTCTCCATCCTTGGGCAGGGGCGGTAGTCCTTGGGGCCTGGCTTCCGTAAAACAGGAGCCAGCGCCTGGGGACGGGGACCTTAAACGGAAGGAGTTGAGAAAGTGTCCGCAGGGGCAGGGCCCGCCGGCGATTGGCCGAGCTGCCAAGAGAAGGATGCGCAGATCAACCCCGCAAGCGGCGGCGGGGGAAAGCATCAGCCCTGCTTAGCCCCTCCGGCCGGCCGCGGTCTGAGACTTCGGTGAGGGAAGAGCCCGCTGAGCTTGGGCGGATGTGGCGCCCGCTGTGGTCTGGGGGATCCAGGCCTCCGTCTGTTCCTCTGCTTCCCGGGTCTGAACACTAGTGGCCACAATCAGGAGGAAACCTGGGGAGTGCGGGTGGGACCAGAGAGCGATCCTGAAAAAAGTGGGTTAGGGAGCCTCAAAGTCAGACACTCAGGAGGAAAAGAATGTGTTTGGGGGCATGAAAAAAGGTGAATGTAAAAAGAGACGCAGGTTTGGAGTGGCGCTCCGCATCTGGGACGTAGACCTAAAAGAAGTGGACTCAGGGGAAAACTGGAGATTTGGGAGGAGGACGGGAAAATGGGCCCAGACTCATGCAAGCAAAGGAGAAGCAAGATGCGCCTCGTGGCCAGGGCAGAGATGCCCGGGGCTGAGGGAAGGGCGGGGGACCAGGATCTCTGGGTATAGGAGCAGGGACCGCGGGTATTGGGGTCCTGGCTCCGGAGAAAATCTGGGCGGGGAGACGAGCCAGGGCTTGTTCGCAGCTTTCAGAGCCTGGTGTGTGCAATCTGGTGTCTGTGAGAAGCGGGAGGGCTAGGCTAGAGTAAAAGCAGATGCAAGGAGAAAGGGTCCAGCCTTTTCCTCCGCCTCGGCTCCGCGCCGGCCGTGTAGACCCGCGCAGACACGCGTTCGAGCGTCTGAAGACCAGCAGCGCAGACTCCAGGACTCCGCGCCAGGCGCGCGGGGAGGACGGCGCGAACTCCTGGCCTAGCGCCCACTCTCCGCTCCCGGTTCTTGGGTTTGGAGGCCAAGGCAGGGGACTCGCGAGGAGCTGTGAGCGGAGGCCGAGTGGCGGATGGCAGGAGGGGCGAGCGCAGGGGTGGGGGTGGAGCGTGGTCAGCCTTGTGGAAACACGTCGCTCTCGGAGCCACCCAGAGCCTCTTTTATCACCAGCCTCGGCCACCTCTCAGCACCACGGACAGCGCCTGGCGTCCTGTGGGTCAGACCGGGGGCGTTCCAGTCACCTCTTTCCCCACCAAGCCTGGTAGCAATGTCCTTAGAGAATGATCTTCCCTGCCAGAAACGCTTTTCCTTCTCAGTAGGGTGCTGGAGTTTCTGCTCCTTCTTAAAGCCAGGAAATTGATACTAGGATCCCTTTGGAGAGAATTCTGTTTCCTTAAAGCCGGTCCCTAAAGACGCACGGTGATTCCGCTATAGAAAAAACCGGACTCTCCGCCAACCCTACCATATCTAACTGGAATAAGAAAGATGTGTAGAGCCCTGGCTGGTGTGGCTTAGTGGACTGAGCGCGGGCCTGCGAACTAAAAAGGGTCGCTCGTTCCGGATCCGGGCACAGGCCCGGGTTGTGGGCCAGGCCCCCAGTAGGGGGCGCGCGAGTGGCAACCACACATAGCTGTTTCCCTCTCTCCCTTCCCCTCTCTCTAAACATAAATAAAATAAATAAATAAATAAATAAATAAATAAAAAGAAAGGTGTGCATAGCATTAGGGACTATCTTCTCCTACCCCCTGCCTTTCCCTACGCACAGTTGCGCTAACTGTGGCTGTCAGGACAGGGATCCACACACTCAAACCGTATGCACACCAATATTTTCTGATATGAGGATTTCGGGCCTCCTTTTTAATCCCCTTGGGACCTCAGATTCTTCCCCAAGATGCAGTTCACCTGCTTCCCAGGCCCCACCTGTTCACCTGATTATGCACTCCATGTGCATAGCTGTCTGACTCTCAGCTTACCTCAACCTTCACGGGCTACTCTTTGCCTGTAAGCTTTGTTCTCACCTGCAAGTCGGTACCAAAGGTGAATGATGTGCAGGGGCTGAAGAACAACGGAGGTGGTGATGGAGGGGAGGGGAAATGAAAAGAAGGAACACCTAAAGGAGGAAGGGATCTGGCGGGAGGAAGAGAAACCAGGGAACCCAGGGATTGTAGTGGAAAGGAGCTGCTTTTTTTTTTCCAACAGGAATTTGGCAAGCTCCTGCCCAAGCTCCTGGTTGATGCCACTCTTTTCCCTTGAGCTGATGAGGGTCAAGTGGGAGTGGCCCTCCCACAGATTTACACTCCCTCCCATCTGCCCGCAGATTGTGCCCCAAGGTGAGTAAGGCCTGGAGAACAGAGGCTGGGGCATGGCCAGATAGGAGGGCAGTGGGGGTAGTGAGAGGCCGGATGATCTGAGGACAAGCTTCCTCCTTCAAGTGTCTCTATTCGAAGCTTTCCTGTCATGCTCACCTCATGGAGAAGCGTGATAACAGAGTGGGAGTGGAGTTGCATGGGTGGGCTGTTTGCCCTTGAACACCCTTGGGAAGAGCCCAGCAGAGGTTTCTAGCAGAAGCCCCTGAAAGAATTCATCTACCTCCTTCGAACTAGCCCCAACCCCTGGCCCTATCTGAATTTTTCCAGAGCCAGGAATCCACAAGTTCTCAGCCAGGAAAACACACACATGCCCCCATGTCTGAGTGGGAAGAGTGTCAAACTGTATGACAAATAGATGTTAGAAATGAAAGGGAGTGGAGAGTCTCTTGGAGACAGATGGTTGGCTATTCCGTAGAGCAGAGTTTCATGAATGGGGAAGGGTCAGATAAGACATCTGCCTTGAGTTCATATTACTACTACTATATGTGTCTAATATGTGCATAATGCCTTAGCGCAGCAGTCCTCAAAGTGCACCCTAGGACCAGCATCATCAGCACCATCAAGGAACTTCTTTAAAATGCTAATTGTTTTCTTTTAATTTTTAAATTAAAACAAGATTTTATTTATTTTTAGAGAGGGGAAGAGAGGGAGAGAGGGAGAGAAACATTAATGTGTGAGAGAAACATCGTTTGATCTGTTGCCTCTTGTGCTCCCCCGACCGGGGACCTGGCCCACAATCCAGGCATGTGCCCAGGCTGGGAATCAAACCAGCGACCCCTCGGTCATCAGGACAACACCCAACCCACAGAGGCACACCAGTGAGGGCAAAAAATATTGCTAATTCTCGAGTTTTGCTACAGACCTACTGAATCAGAAACTCTTGAGGGGATTCTGATGCACCCTAGCATTTGGAAAGCACTGCCTTAAGAGTTTTGTAAGCACTCATTGCCTCCCTAATCTCATTTAATCCTCACAGTAGCATCAAATGAATCAGCAGGAAGAATACAATCCTAATCCTAGTGAAATATTTATTACATGCCAGGCAATATGCTAAGCAGTCATGTATACCATCTCATTCGATTTTCTCCACAAACAGTGACTGCTCACCTACTTGAGGGAGAGGGGGAGTGTTGATCTCACCTGGTCCCTGGAGTGGGCTAGAGTGTCCCAAATGTCAATCACTCCATCCTTTCACCCTGAAGGTTTGTTCTGAAAGGATAACATCATCCAGGATGTGATGACCCAGAAGATGGAGCACATAAGCAGAGTCCATCCCCAAGATTCCTGTCTGAGGGATGGGCAGGCAGCCTTTCCCACCAAAACCACTTGGGTGAGGTACACGAGGCCTATGATCAGGCTGTGCTGTCTGGTGCCTGGAGGGAGTTGGTATTAACACTGCAGATAAATAAATAAATAAATAAATAAATAAATAAATAAATAAATAAAAAGAAAGGTGTGCATAGCTCAGACAGACTGAGCTGGGAGGGAGTTGGTATTAACACTGCAGATAAGAGCTGCCAGGAACACAGTGGGAATGATTTGGAGGTCCTTTCTGGGATCTGCAAGGAACAACTCCATGAGCCATCAATGATACCTGCCGAGGGAGAGGAGGTGGGTGTTAGCAAGCCATTGGTCCATTGGTCATTTCTGTCTCTTCTAGGGACAAGCAAAAAGAGAAACTTTGACTCCTATTCCCAAAAGTGAGACTCGTGCGTCTTCTCAAGAATTTTAAATCCCTGACTTTGGGTCCCTTCTCTTTTCCTCTGGGGCCCTGCCACCCTTTTCTCGCTCCTTCCTGACTCCTGGCTTCTCTCCTCACAGAGCCCAATGGTCCAGCTGAACCTCCAGTTCAGTGCTTGACCCCCAATGTGGTTTCAAAGGCCCTGACACAAAGGGTGGCCGAGCCTGTCAAGGTGAGATTAGAACCGCCAAGGACTTGTTTAAATGAGGGAGGCAGGTATGAAGAAGGGCATGGGTATGGAGGCATGAATGGATAAGACAAAAAAAAAGATCTTTTCTTTCCCCGTTGAAGCATACCACCTTCCTTTTCTCTCTCACAGACCACTAGTGGGCATCTATATGAGAGGTTGTGGGGGCAGGGGCTGGGAGCCTCTAAGAATGAAATGATCTATAGGATCATGTGTAGGCAATGCACTGCAGAGTTTCCAAAATTAAGTGAAAAGTCTTCCTTTTTTCCATACACTCCCCGTTTATAGCAAGTGATAGCAAAGCACCTTTAGATAAATAGGAGAGGTAGTCCAGAGGCCTTCACACTCAGAATATGCAGGTACGCGGGCGCGCGCGCGCGCGCACACACACACACACACACACACACACACACACACCACCCTCCTCTACTCTGTGACCTGGGTGAGTCACCTGGTACCGTTCTGCATTATTTCCTTGAGAGGCTTGAACTCTTCAGAATCTAAATTGGAAACACCCATCCAGCACCCCGATCTATCTTTCTAGGCGAGACATTGAGGCACAGGCTGATCAAGGGACTTATACTCAGAGCTGCGTAGCCAGTTCATGGCAGAGCCAAGACTGGACCCAGCCCTTCGCCTGCGGCCTTTCCTCCCGGGGACCACAGTGGCAGTTGGGCTGTTCCAAACATCAAGCTATTCCACATGGGCAAGTGTTTTGGGGGGAGGACTAAAACCTAAATTATAAGAAGGTGGCAGCCAGAGGAAGATACAAAGGAAGGGCCTCTCAGACAGAGGGCGCTGCAATGACAAGTGTTCTGAGACAAGGACACGATGGCATGTTAGAGGAACAGAGAAGTCAGGGGTAGAAAATTAGGTTGGAGAAGTAGGCCCAGGACTGACCATATAGGGCCTCACAGATCATGGTAAAAAACTTGGATTTTATTCTAAGTGTAGTGGCATGTTAACTGGGAAATTTTAAAGAAGGGGATTTCATAATGTGACATGATTTTATTAAAAGGCCACTCTAGTGATGTTGAGGAATGGATTGTGAAGAGCAAGAATCAAAACTAAAAAGCCCAGGGGAGACTGAGGTGGCCAGGACTGGGCGTAGAGGCAGTGGAACTAGCGCCCCCCGCTGGCCATGTGCTCCGCCCAGAGGCAGCCTGCACCGCAGGGGGCTTCCAGCCCCCTCAGGCTCTCCTAGGAGACTGGTTCTCTTGGTTCCTGCTCCTGTAAGGTGGCAGCTGGGCTTCCTAAACTTGGATTGGTTGCTGGGTCAACACACTCAGAGCTAAGTGACAGACCCACCTGTGCGGGACTGGTTACCATGGTGCTTCTGCAAATGCAAACAAAGTGCTGTCATTCTTCTCCAACCCTGAGCCCAAGGGAAAAATCACAAGAGTGAGGGTGAACTATATGTGGAAGCCAAGGGTACAGGTAATTGGTGGGCTGAGTCACTAGGGGCCTGCTCAAATTAGGCTATTATGGAAGCATCTGAGGAAGGAGAGTAGAAGAGGAAGGGGCCACCTCACCACATGCTGATCTCAATCCTTTGTTTCTTCTTGTTGTAGGGCTTCTTTGAGCCGCCTTCCACTGCGGGATGCAACCTTGTTGTTGACTGAGACCTGTATGGAAAACCTCTGCTCCAATACCCTCCCCATTGTCCTGGGGAGGGGGCAGTTCTAGGATGACCCAAGTCTGGGTCATTAAAGTGGACTTTCATGCAAACTCTTTCTGTGACTTGTCTTGAGGAGGATGTGTGGGGTTTGGACCTGGCCAGGGCCTCTGAAGTAAAAAAGGCAGGATCAGAAAAGGGGGTGGAGGTGGGGAGAGCACAGCTCCTTGGTGCTGGCAGAGGCTGGTCTCTGTCCCGTTTTCCTCCCTGCAACCATTCCCGAAGTGGGGAAAGTGAGGGCAGGACCACAGCTGGAACGCCAGTCTTCCCCACCAGCAGCCTTCCCCACTGGCACCTACTACATCTACATCGTGTGTGGCCTAGTTGCCCATCCTTTCATGTGAGACAGGCCCGCACCCTGCTGTTTTATGAGAGTCTTCACTTCCAGCTTCACACCTCTTGCCAGGGCTCTCCCACTCATCCTGCTTCCAAGTATCAACAGAGAAGTGCTACAAAGTGTACACACATTAAGTGTTTTGATGGCTCTTGCCAGTTTGTTTCTCCTAGCTTAAAATCTAAAAAGGGAGCAGGGCTCTAGCAGGTGTGGTTCAGTTGGCTGGGTGGTTCTGCAGACTGGGAGGTGATGGGCTTGATGCCCAGTCAGGACACACGCTGGGGTTGAGGGTTTGGTCCCCAGTTGGGGTGGCTGCAGGAGGCAACTCGTCGATGTTTCTATCTTGCATCCTTGTTTCTCTTCCTCTCTTCCTCCCTCCCTTCCCCTCTATCTAGAATCAATAAAAGAAAAAATTTAAAAGGGAGTGGGTAATCCTACCCCCATGCTCAGCTCAGCCAAACACTGGAATATCCTATTTGCAGAGCTTTGTACTTCTCCAAGTACTCTTACTGATTGGATATTCACAGGTGTAAGCAAACAGGTAGGTATTACCTGTCTGTCTCTAAGAGCTAACAGAGTTGTATACATGTACAAATAATCACGCTATAGCTATCAACACAGGTGTGTATACTTTACTGGGTATGTTTTAATTTGATAAATAACTATGAATCTCTCAACAATGTAAAAAGTGAATAAGAGAAAAATTATTTTTGAAAAGAAGTTGGAATCATTCACTCTACCTGCTATCAAGATTTAGTATGAAGCTGTAGTAATTTTAAGAGTGTGCTATTGATGGGCTGAATCAACCCCGGTGATCAAGGCGGTGACAGATGTCGCAGCCAGATCGCCCTCACATCCAGCAGGTGAGGTATTGATGAGAGGGTCGACAGGTGGATCTATGAAAGGAAGGGTCTGGAGAAAGACGCACAACATGGACCCTTTATAATAAATATGGCGGAGAAGAGAGGGTAAGCTTTTCAATAAATAGCCCAAGAAACATTCAGTAACCTTGTAGAAGAAATATTCACTTTTTTCCATAATTTAAAACATACATACAAATAGAATCCAGGTGGATTATAGATCAATGTGAAGAATTAAATAATAATGCTTATTTCATAACTTTAAGCTACTTAATGGTTTTATTTCCCTTCTCTGAACTCCCACTCTGCAAAAGTATGTAGATGAAGCATTTAACAGATAAGACAATAACTTCATGTCCTAATGGTTGTAAATGATTTCTTAAAGAGGAAACAAAAGTGCTAAAAATAAAGTAAATATGGTACATTTGATACATTAAATTAAGATAATCTACAAACCCTTACAGCTGAAGTAAGACAGTTTGAGGGTGCACTATTTTTTTCTGCTACTGTGTGAATGCAAATGTCTTCTGTGTCTGTCCTGATAAGAATGAAAAGAAATAATTGTATGAGCCAGCAGTTGTCTAGTATAAATATAATAAATATATAGTTATATATGGAAATTAAAAATTTCTAGTAGTCACATTTTTTAAAAAGTTAAATAAATAGGGCTATGTCAACTCTATCCTCCTCTGTAAATGATTCAATTGGAAATATACAACATTACCTATAAAACATTTCACTTAAAATTGTTTTAACCTGATCCAATCAAGACTTTAGACATAATTACCAGTTTACAGGAAATAAAGGGGAAATACAGGATCTATACCGGGGAAATATATCATGAGGAAATAATCAGACAACTTCAGAAGAAAAGCTGACCTCATCTCTTCAACAAGGAACTATCAAAAATTGATATTTGTAGGAAGGGGAGGAGCCCTGAATATGCTAATTTAAACAGAATTAAGAAACATAACCAAACATAATGATGGTCTATGACTCCTATTTTGAACAAAACAACCAAAAATGCATTTTAAAAAACAATTTGAGAAATTTGAATATGAACTGAGTATCAAATAATTTTTGGGTCTTTTTGTAAAGTTTATGGGATGTCATAATAACATTTTGATTATGTGAAAAAATATCTTTATTTCTTGGAGACGCATATTGAAATATTTGCAGGGAAATATGTCTATTATTTACTTTTAAGTACTAAAAGAAGCAAATATGGCAAAATATTAATAAGTCTAGATAATGAGTGCATGAGTATTTATTACACACTGCTATCATTTCTTTTTGTATTTTGGAAAACTTTTACTGAACAGCAAGAGAGTAAAGTGATCGAACGTGAAGTTTAGAAAGCTCACTCTCTAGCTCATTGGGAGACAAAAGTGGAAGCCAAACACAAATTAGTCGATGGCCACAGCAGCCGCGAGGAAAGAGCGCGGCGGTTTAGGGCGGATAGCGAGTATGGAGAGACGCGGGCCAACGGGAGATACGGTATTTTGCAGGTAGACCACAAGAATTTTTGATAGACTCGACCTGGAAGAGGGCAGAAGAAGGAAACTGAAGGCTAATGACAAAAGTAAGTGTTCACCGAGTGTCTGGCAAATGACAGTGCAATCGTTGTTCTAAGAGATCCGCAGGCGTTTAATTCCTGTAATCCTCACCTCCACCTTGTGAGCTAGGTGCTCTTAGCACCTCCTTTCTACACACCAGGGAATTTGGGCTCAGAGGGGTTAAGCAACTTGCCCAGAGTTGTACCCTCGGTAGGTGGCCTTGCCAGAACTGGAATCCAGGCACACACGCGTAACCATTCCTGCTCTTAACTGAGATGCGTACGAGTGTCTATTCTGTTCACGTTTATGCTTCTCATCTTAAGGTTTTTACTACTCTACTCACGTATCTTTGCTGGTCCCCACCCAACTACAACCCTTTTCACCAACTCTGTGACTGGGTAATAGAGGTGGTGGCCTGTGGGGAAAAGCATCTGTCAAAACGGGTAGGGCCAAATGGAGATTCTAGCGACTAACGTACGACGTGTAGTGGAGGAGGGATGGGGGGCGGGTAGCTCCCACGCCAAGACGGTGCTTTGACGCCACGTATGACGCAAATAAGCGTAAGAGCCGAGGGTGGAGATGTCGTCACCACCCGCCCGGGGTTGGCCGAGCTGCCGCGAGAGGGGCGTGTAGACCCCGCCTCGCGGGTGGGTGGGAGCGGCAGGCCCCGCCCTGCGCCCTCCGGCAGGCTCCCGCCAGCGTCTCCGCGGCTCGGGCTGGGGAGCCTGCGCGCGGAGCCCGGGAGGATGCGGCGCCCGCGGCAGCCTGGGGGTTCCGGGGGATCGGGGGGTCTCCGGGTGCTCCTCTGCCTCCTGCTGCTGAGCGGCCGCCCGGGAGGTTGCAGCGCTATTAGTGCCCACGGTCAGGAGGAAAGGGGGACCCGGGGTGGAGGAGGATGGGGCCGCGAGCAAAACTCAGTAGGGGGCGGGGGGCGGGAAGTGCCTGGAAGGTGGTACGCTCGGGTAGAATCGGAGTGGAGTGGGGTCGGGGAGGCACTGGGAGACGCGGAGGACGAGAGGGCTTCTGCGAAGAAAGGGGCGTAGGCCTGGAGGTGGGGCAGGGCAAACGGGGGCGGGACCTCGGAGAAGGGAGCTCGCGAAGGTTGCGGGGTTGGGAGGAGGGATGCGAGTGCGGATGGACAGGGGGACTTAGAGACCGGCTACAAGTCCCCGGGAGAAGCAAGTCGTGCCGAGGCACCGAAGAAGTGACGACCGGTGCTGATGGGTGGAGAGGGGCCTGGAGGAGGGCGGGGACCCCGAGCTCCGGGCCGGGCCGTAGGAGTCGGGGCCGCGAGCATCGGAGTGCCAGCTCCTCGTAGAAAGTTAGGCCTGGGGAAGAGTCGGGGTTTCCCTTTAGGCTTAGAGGGGCCGATTGCTGTGATCTGATCTCCAACAAGAGAGGGGCAGCTGGGGTAGGGGGCAAAAGCGGGTGCAGGGGGTTCTCTCCCGTCCCCCTCCCCAGAGCCTGGCCCGGTGCTGACTCACGTCTTTGCGGACAGAGACAGTCAGCGCTGACTCACGGGCTGGGGGCGGGGGGGCGAGGGGCGCGCGGGGGAAGGGGCGCAGCCTAGCCGCCGGGCGCCTTCCTGCGCCGCGCGCCTGGCGGCTAATGAAGGATGCTTCCTGTGGCGCTGTGTTGGTAGGACGGTAGATGAAGGCTGGAGCGGTGGAGGGCTCCCGTGCCGTGGAGACTCCTCGCCCTGCCACCCCTTCCTCCTCCATAACTGCTTCCAGGCAAGCCCTCGGCGGCCCCAGCTCAGGGCTTCAGCACCGCGGACAGCGCCAGCGGCCCGGGGCCACGCGCAGGAGGGACCGCGTGGGGAGACTTAACCCCGCCCTTTTCCCTGTCCCACACAGAGGGGAGATGTGCTAGGGTTTTTACCTCTTCTGAGTCCCAGCCCATCATAGTTAGGACACTTTCGGCGATTTGGGAAGGAAAGTTTCCTTCCCTCAGAATTTGGCCACAGACTCCCCCATAATAATTCTATGAGAATAGAAGTGTATGATCCTACCCCCACGCGCCTGGAGAGCTCCTTTTCCCCATCACTCAGTTAAGTAAACTGAACCTTTTAGAGAAAGGATCCAAGACTCACAGATCCTTAACATCCAAAGCCAGATCCTGTGTTTCCTTAAGAATTCTAGGCCTCTTCCCTCCTCTCCTCTCAGTTTAAACCTTCCTAGGATGAAAAAATCGAACCCATCTGCTTGCCACCTTCCCTGCCTGTCTATTCGTCTCACTGTTCTGTCTGTGTCGTTGTCTGAATCTCTGCTCACCTGTCCTTCTACAGGCTGTCTGTTTGACCGCAGGCTCTGCTCTCACCTTGAAGTCTGTATTCAGGGTGAGTGATGCTCGGGCATAGGACTTACAAGATCGGGGGGACACAATAAAGACTTGGGGAAGAGGCCTGGAAGGGAGGAGGGGTACTGGGCTGGGGCAGAAGGGCGACTGGCCTGCAGGAGCAGAACTCTCTGAAGCCAAGAGAAGAGGTGAAGAGAGTCCTGCCCACTTGCAGCCTGGACTTTGGAAGGCCTGTTGTTCATGTCCCTTATTAACACAACTTCTGTGCTCTTAGATGGCTTATTTGGACAGTGCCAGGTGGGCGTGGGGCAGGCTCGGCCCCTTTTGCAAGTCACCTCCCCAGTTCTCCAACGCTTGCAGGGTGTGCTCCGACAGCTCATGTCCCAAGGTGAGGTCTGAGTGCACCGGAGAAGAGAGACTGGAGCTTAACCAGATAAGGGCGAGGCAGTGAGGGGCTGCCTGACTCAAGGGTTTCTTTCATGGAACATTCCTGTCACACTTATTCCTGGTGCCTCACTTCCCCAGGCCTTGTGGGGGAAGGAGGCAAGACAGGAGAGTGGTGGAACCCTAAGATGGGCTATTCACACTTAAACTCTCTGGAGGAGCCCAGAGGAGGCTTCTAGAAGAAGCCCCTGGAAGAGGCCCACATCCCTCTCTTGAGGACCGTCTCACTCCCTGAAACCACCTGAGTGCTCCAGGGCTATGCATTCTGGGGTCCTCAACATTCCACTCATCCAGTTCACTCACTCAGCAAGTAATTATTGGGTACTTATTATGTGATAAGCATAGTTTTAGGTACTTGGGATGTAGGAGGGAATGAAACAGACACACATCTGTCTACTGGAGTTTACCTTCAAGGTTGAGGGGAAGCAATACAAATACTGTATCAGAAGCTAATAAGTGCCATGAAAAAAGTGAACATTTACAACAGGGTAAAGGGACCAGAAAATAGTGAGTGAGGAAGTTGCAGAATTAAACTGAGTGATCAAGATGGGCTTTATTGAGACTATGAAATTTGGACAGAGACATAAAGGAGGTGGAGGAGTTTTCTAGAAGTTTGTCTGGGGCAAGAGTGTTTCAAGCCAACCATAGAGCTAGAAGAAAAGCCCTAAGGTAGGAGCACGGGTCTGAGGAAACCATGGAGAACACTCTATGGTACGGCTGTACAGGAGTGATAGGCGGAGTAAAAGCTGCAGCCGTGCAGGTAATGGGGCAGGGACGCAGATCACCGTAGGGCCTTAGAGAGGATGTATGGACGTTGGCTTGACTCTGAGTAAAGAGGAAACCATCACAAGGTTTTGAGCATAGGGGTGCATAACCTCACTTCTACTTTAAAAAGATCACTCTTGCTGCTGTGTTAAGACTAGAATGCAGGGCGTCAAGGGTAGAAACAGAGAAGCCATTAAAAGCTACCACAACAACTCACATAAAAGATAAATGTGGCCTGGAGCCAGGCGGCTGCAGGGAGGTAGTGAGGAATGATGGAATGCTGCCGAAAGGGCTCAAAAGCAGTACAGACTGTCGATCTAGAATCAGGGAAGACGGGATGGGGCTGGAGAGCGGGAGATGGTTCCTGTAGGATAGGTGACTGATCTTTCCTGAGAGCAGCCTCATTGTGGGAAGAGATCAAACAGGAGATCTGCCTCAGGATGAGATGATGATGATGATGATGATAATAAGATGATGATGATGATGATGAAGAGGGAGGAAGTGGAGAAGGAGGTTTAAAACAG
The DNA here is from genome assembly GCF_021234165.1 of Pteronotus mesoamericanus. Taxonomy (NCBI): domain Eukaryota; kingdom Metazoa; phylum Chordata; class Mammalia; order Chiroptera; family Mormoopidae; genus Pteronotus; species Pteronotus mesoamericanus. The sequence continues at coordinate 8,210,616 of NW_026555277.1, forward strand.
GTGTATAGTACCGTAGCATTTTCTAACCATTTTAATTTCCTTGATCACACTTGATTTTTGTAATAGCACCATGAAGTATATATTATTTCCACTTTAAAAATAAAGAAAAATAGGTTCAAGGTCAACTAAAAGAGGAACTAGGAATAATTGTGATCATTATAATAATAACATTTATTGAGAGTTCATTATGTGATGAGTACTATTCTAACCACTTTATATTGTGATATTTTAATTCTCACAACAATCCTACGAGGTATACGCCCCCATTTTACAGATGAGAGAATTGAGACTCAGACACACTCAGCAAATTCTCCAAGGTCACACAATTAGTGAGTGGCAGAGGATTCAAACCCAGTCTTACTCAGCAGCCTGACTCCGAAATCTGTTCCTGAGGGTGGGAGAGGACAGCTCAGAGCGCTCTCCAGAACCGCACCCCCCACCCACTGTCTCTCTACTCGGCCAAACTCAGTGCACTGCAGGGAAGGGATGCAGTTTTGAGCTCCACTGACCCTGCTATTGGGCCTTCAGACTGTCCCGAGCCAACATTACCCTGCCCTGTCCCCTGGCAGGATTGTCCTGGCACGATGACCTCACCCAGTATGTGATCTCCCAGGAGATGGAACGCATCCCCAGGCTTCGCCCCCCAGAGCCCCACCCAAGGGACAGGTAGGCTTTCTCAACCACTACCATGGGCTGGTGAGTCTGTGGTCACCCTGATGGACAGAGGGAAAGGAGAGGGACGTGGGCACCGAGGTCAGCAGGCTGGGCCATGGGTATAAGAGGTTCAGGAATGGTCCCAGTAGGAGCTACATTCATCCCTGAGGCTCCAGCACAACAGGGGTATTTTTTTAATGTAAAAAATTTGGATATTTGGTATTATAAAAGGAACATCAAAGTACTCACCATGGAAAAGTTAGAGTTTTATTGGGCGGAAGTTGTTAAATATTTAGTTTCATTACTGTGTGGAATTGTGTATGATAGGAGAGAATGCCACTCTTTTGTGATTAAGGCTTCTGAAGGCATTGTTCAGACCCTGAAAGCAGAGAAAATTAAAAGAGGGCATGGGGCACAGAGGATGATGCCAGGATGAAGAGGGCAGAGTGGGGTGGGGATGCAGAGTAGTAAACATCTGAACCCTCACGGAGAGCCAGGTGTTGGGGGACGCGCATGCGGGCAGTGGGGCAGGCTGCAGCCACAGTTGGAGAGAGGCGTCCAGCTGCCCTCCCCTACTGCCATTCTCCCCTTCTCCACCCCAGCCTCACGTTTCCCTAGCGCCTGCCCCTGTGTTTCAGGGACCTAGACATGCCTACCAAGGAGGCAACAACTTCTGCCCCCGGCTAGGCCTCTGGCCCTTCCCCATGCTATTCTCCCCTCCTGCCTCCTTTTGAAGAGGCCAGGCTTCCTCTGAGCTGCTGAGCCTGCTGGGCCCCACCAGCTCTGCTTTGTCAGCTCCATATGCCCTTGTCACACACAGCCAACCTTCTCCCTCCCACACACTCTGTGCTTTCCTCCCCAGATCTGGCTTGGTGCCCAGGAGACCTGGTCCCGCTGGGGAGCTGCTTTTACAGGGCATCCCCACTGGCCCCGCCCCTGCTGCCTCACACCGACTGCCTCGGCCTCCAGTGGGTGGGGACAGGGCTGGGGCTGGCTCCCCGCTGTCCCCTCTGCAGACTGAGCTGCTGCCCCCTCTCTTGGAGCATCTGCTACTGCCCCCGCAGCCCCCTCACTCTGCCCTGAGTTATGAGCCTACTCTGCTGCAGCCGTACCTGTTCCACCAGGTGAGCCCGGTCACTGCCCCACCCCCGCCCCAATCCCCAAAGCCTGATGTCCACGCTTACCTGGATCTCTGGTTTCCCACAGTTTGGCTCCCGCAATGGTGCCCGGGGCTCAGAGAGCTCCCCAGGGATGGTCAGTGCTGGCCCCCTGCCCAAGGCTGAACCCCCTGCCCTCCTCAGCAGAACCGCCCCCAAGGGCATGTTCAAGGCTCACTCTGGCCACTCCTATGGGGAGCCCCCAGGGCCCTCACCTGCCCAAGTTTTCCAGGAGTCAGGTCTGCTCTACCTGGCCGAGGAGCTGCCAGTGCCCAGCAGGGCCAGGGCACCAAGCTTGCCAGAGCAAGGGGACAGCAGCCAGGCAGAAGACTCCTCAGAGGGCTATGAGGAGGAGGGACCAGAGGGTCAGGGGCAGAAGCTTCCTTCCCCAGCAGAAAAGCCAGGTAACAGAGTCCTCAGCATCTACTCGCTGCCTGTGGGGTTGCTTTTGGGGGCTCCTTCCTGACTGTCCCTGAACTTGTTAATTTGTCATTGAAGTCGTCCATGCATTTAAGTAATGTCTACTGACAACCAGATCTATGCCAGGCAACTAGGTAGGCAGTGTGGATACGGTGGGGAGGGGGGTGGAGTTGACATGACTCTTTTTCAGTTGGAGAGTCAAGATGTCCATGAAGTTCCATCTGGGCCCCAGGAAGGTCTTTCCCCCACAGTGCCGACAAGGGCTGGAAGGGGAGGGCATTAGTGTCCTGGCATCTGAGAAAAAACTCTTAAATGTGCTAGTCCCTGCCTCCCCCCAACTCACGCATCTGCATCCCACAAGTTCATCTTGCCACCAGCCCTTAGCCCTGTGTCTGACTCCCAGCAGACGCGACTCTGCAGAGGCTGGCAGCTGTGCTGGCGGGCTACGGGGTGGAGCTGCATCAGCTGACCCCTGAGCAGCTCTCCGCTCTCTCGACCCTGCTGCAGCGGCTGCCGAAGGATGCAGGGCGAAGTCTGGGTGAGTGTCCAGGCAGAGAGACTAGCAATGGCCTCCTGCCCCACCTCTCAAGACCAAGTGTAGCGGCCTAGAGGGGAAATGTCAAAGGCAGGGGAGAGAGTTCTTTCGAGACGTGGGATCATTGCCAACAAAGGGCAGGGAGCAAGAAGGTGCAGTGGTGAGCTGTTAGACCAGGTTAAGGACTGAGGGTGGAAGTAATCAAAAAAAGAAGCCAATAGGGTATGTAAGCAGAAATCAAGAGGCACTGAGAAGGGTGGAGTGGATGATACTGAGGACCTAAAAAAGGGCGTGGCCAATCAGAAGGGGAAAGCGACATCTCTGGGTAGGGGGAGGACTAAACAAATAGTTTTGAGAGGTGTAGCCAAAGAGGAATGAGTTAATAAAGCGGTTAAGACAGAAGCACAGGGACATGAGGCCATGCTAAAGATGAGACCAGTGACAGGGTCTTGGTCACTGACTGCGAGGAAAGAGACCACAGCAGAGACATCAAGGTCGGGCCTCTGGCTCTTTCTCCCACTTGTGTTGTGTGGACCTTGGCCTTGGCCTTGGCCCTTTGCCCAGAGTTTTGTTTTTCTTGTCTCTGCAGGAGGGGCTGTAAACATTGGAGCTGACATCAAGAAAGTGAGTTCTCAGCACTTCCCTGACCCATGCGTGCCCCATGGCAGCAAACCCCCTCACTGAAATCTAAACCCCAGGATCAGGACCCAGAATCTGTAACGCCCAACCCCTCATTTTGGGAAAACTGAGGCTCGTGGATTGCAAGTCACTGCCTAAGTCTCAACTCCAGTGTATGGCAGAGCTCAGACTAGAAGCTAGAATTCTTGATTCGCTGCCTTTTTCAATAGTCGTTGAGCCCATGCTCCGAGGATCCTTAGGGGAAGAGGGGAGCTGTGAGTAGGCAGAGTCCTGATGCCCCTGGAACTTGAGGAACCCCATCTTGTCATGTCTAAGATTTGGTGGCCAGACCAAAGTCTAAAAACCTCCTACCCTAACCACACTCCAGAGATTTCCCCCCTCCCCAGCCCCATCCTGTGGATTGTCACTGATCATGTTCCACTCATTCAACCCTCCATTTATTCATCTACTTGGCTTTCTTTCCTGGGTGCCCTCTCTGTACCTGGCCTTGCACTGGGCCCTGGTGATAGAGAGAGAAAGAAGTCCTAATCACCACTGTAGGGAGCTCAGGATCTAGGGAGTAGACCCCCAGCCCTACACCCCCAGCCCCTTCCTAGCCCCTCCATTGTCCAGAGACCACAATTCTATCTTCTCTTCTAAACAGACAATGGAGGAGCAGGTGCAGGGTGGGGACACAACGGAGCCTCCGTCCCCTACATCCTCCCTGTCTGGATACCCCACAGCCCATCCCACCTCCAATAAAGCCCAGCAGGTGCTGAGCTCTGGATCCTCGGAGCCTCCCAGAGCTGCTGGTTCCCCCATCATGCCTGTCCTGATGGAGAAGAAAAGTCTTCTGGGCCAGAGCCAGCCCACAGTGGCAGGGCAGCCTTCAGCTCGGCCATCAGCAGAGGAGTATGGCTACATTGTCACTGACCAGAAGTAAGGCCCCAGGCCTGGGGAAGCCCTCCAGCCCTTGGGAGTTGGGCTGGCCTGCCTGGAGGAAGCAGAGAATAGAAATCCAGATGTGAAGTAGAAAGGGGGGTGGGCTGCTCTGCACCGCTGGAGGTGGTCTGTTTAAAAAGGTGGCCAAGAATGTCCCCACCTTCCTCTCTCCGCCTCCTGCCCACCTCCAGGCCCCTGAGTCTGGCTGCGGGAGTGAAGCTGCTGGAGATCCTGGCTGAGCACGCGCATATATCCTCGGGCAGCTTCATCAACATCAGGTGGGGCTGGCATCCGGCTGGGGAGGTGGGGCTCTAGAAGGCAGCTTGTGCAGCTTGAATGGGGAAGAGGCTGGAGGGACTCAGGGGAAAAGGGGAACAGTCTGAGGTGGGGTCAAGGACACTCCCAGCTGCACTGAGGGTACAGCCACACCCACTCTGTCCTGCCGCTGGCCCCAGCCAGTGTCTCCCTGATCTCAAACGCCCTCATAGGCCATCCCTGATCGGCTCCAGCCCCATCCTCTAATGGGGAGAGGGTCAGAGCTGGCCTCACTTTTAGAGTCTTGGGTCTAGAGTGGGTGAGGTAGTAACACAGCTCCTATTTGGCAGTGTGGTGGGACCAGCTCTCACCTTCCGCATCCGGCACAATGAACAGAACCTGTCCTTGGCTGATGTGACCCAGCAAGCTGGTAAATCCTGCTTGGCCCCAGCCCTAGCCCTAGTAGGATATACCCAGGCCCATGACTGACGTTCCCTTTGAAAATAGTCCAAGTCAACTTTGCCCCTGCCTGTCAACTGGCATAGCACCACACGGGGTGGGGACCACAGAGGGCTGGAGAGAGCCTGACCTACGACCTCCCTGCAGGGCTGGTGAAGTCTGAACTGGAGGCACAGACGCAGCTCCAGATTTTGCAGACAGGAGTGGGACAGGTATGAGCTAACTAGAGAATCTGTCAAAACCCCAGAAGGCTGATGCTGCCCACAAGAGACAGACGCCAACTTTGCCGGAGATCCGGAACTGAAACCTCTGCTATTTGGCTGGCTCACCAGCTTCTCCAAAGCAGCCCTTGCCCATGCAGGTTTTTTCCCTGGCCAGCAGATGGCCCCAGTGGCTCCTCCCTGCAGGACCAGCTTTCCATAGACAGGAAGGCAGCGGGCTTGGCAAAAACTACCTAAGATGCCTGTAGCCCTCCGAGCAATCTCTAAATTCCAAGGGACAACTTTACACAGAAAGGGCATTAAACTCAAAATGCACTTCTATTCTGCATCCAACACTGATGCCTCACAGTCTATTATTTAATCCCTTGGGTTCTCTCTCCACTTCTCTATGTCAGTTTTTAAATGCAAATACTCCTGGTGGGGGTGACCCACTAAGCCTCCGGGAGTGCATTGTGGCTGAGTTGGTCTGATGCAAGTTGAGAAGGAGGATTTCTGGTCCATCTGAGCCCTTATGCCTGTACCACCATGTCCCTGCCCTCCCAGTGTTGCCCCAGGGGTTATTCCAGCAGGGAGTGTGGCACAGGACAGCAGTGAGAAGCAGCTCCTAAATCTCTCCCCACCAAAGTCCCCTTTGTTCCTGCAGAGAGAGGAGGCAGCTGCTGTGCTTCCCCGACCGGCCCACGGCACCTCTCCCGTGCGTTCAGTGCTGCTTACTCTGGTGGCCCTGGCGGGTGTGGCCGGGCTGCTGGTGGCTCTGGCAGTGGCGTTGTGTGTGCGGCAGCATGCTCGGAAACGAGACAAGGAGCGCCTGGCAGCCTTGGGACCCGAGGGGGCGCATGGTGACACTACTTTCGAGTACCAGGTGTGCGGCCCCAGAAGCTTGTTGAGGAGACGGAGTGGAAGGGGCTTTGGACCCTGTGTCTCACAGGGGATGAGGTGGGGAGTTGTGTGGGGAGTGAGCACGCATCCCTTGGAATGTTTAGAGGGTGCCGGAGGAGCCCCAGTGGGAGTGTTGTGGGGTGTTTTGAAGGGATGAGAATTGGGAGCACGTGGTCCCTAAATTCTTCCCAGTGCTACAATTTTAGGGTCCTGGGATACCACTCTGCAATATCGAAGGTTGTCATGGGCCCTACCCACAGAGAACAGCCCCAGAAAGGACAAGGGCCAGGGCAGAAAACTACCCCAGAGGAGATGGGTGTCATTCAAAATCAATCAAGGATGAGCCTAGGGACCCAGAATTGAATCAAGGACCCTGTTGGAACACTTCAGGGGACTCTTGGACCCCTCTCGATCCTCTCTCTGCAGGATCTGTGCCGCCAGCACATGGCCACAAAGTCCCTGTTCAACCGGGCAGAGGGCCCGCCGGAGCCTTCCCGGGTGAGCAGCGTGTCCTCCCAGTTCAGCGATGCGGCCCAGGCCAGCCCCAGCTCCCACAGCAGCACGCCGTCCTGGTGCGAGGAGCCCGCCCAGGCCAACATGGACATCTCCACGGGACACATGATTCTGGTCAGGGCCGGGCCTGGGCCCCGCGGGGTGAGGGGCCAGGATGACAGGAGAGGCAGGGCTGGAAGGGCGGGCCAGAGCCAGGCTGCGGTGTCCCTGCAGGCGTACATGGAGGACCACCTGCGGAACCGGGACCGCTTGGCCAAGGAGTGGCAGGCCCTGTGTGCCTACCAGGCAGAGCCCAACACCTGTGCCACTGCCCAGGGGGAGGGCAACATCAAAAAGAATCGCCACCCGGACTTCCTGCCATGTGAGTGATCTGGCCCAGCCCTCTCTCAGCTGGGAGCGCTGGAGGGCATGGGGGAAGGGGCTGGGCTCCTGGCTCAGGCTGAGTGGCAGGGGTGCCAGGACCCCAGTAACGGGAGGGGCACCGGGGATGGGATGTGGGGTCTGTGCAGATGACCACGCCCGCATCAAGCTGAAGGTGGAGAGCAGCCCTTCCCGGAGTGATTACATCAACGCCAGCCCCATCGTGAGTGGCCCTGGCTCCTGCCCCCACCTCTGCCCCATTTTCAGTCTTCTCCCCTAAACTCCATTCCTGTAGGATCACCATCCACCCCACCTGAGTCCTGGAATTGTGGGGCTTCGTATCTGAGCACGGAAATGGGGGTTTCTCAGGCTCCTCCACATCCTGACCTTCTCCCTTTGACCAAGCCTCTCCACAGAGGCATTTCCCATCCTGGCTCATGGCGTATCTTCCCTGCCCCCAGATTGAGCACGACCCTCGGATGCCAGCCTACATAGCTACACAGGGACCGCTGTCCCATACCATCGCAGACTTCTGGCAGGTGGGCTCTTGGAGGAAGGGGCTTCTCCAGGGACCAGGGGTTCAGAATGGAGCTTACCTGAGTCTCTGTCCCTAGATGGTGTGGGAAAGTGGCTGCACTGTCATTGTGATGCTGACCCCCCTGGTGGAGGACGGTGTCAAGCAATGTGATCGCTACTGGCCAGATGAGGGCTCTTCCCTGTACCACATATATGAGGTCAGCAGGACCCCCGGGCCAGGAGACAACGGGAGTGGGGAAGGGGATGACAAGCATCCATATGTGTATGAATATATATGTATGTGAACATACATATGCACACACACATATATTCACATACATATATCTACATGGGGGGTGTGGCTGCGCCTGTCCATCCAGTCTAGGGCCCCAGAGCATTTGTAAGGACCTATCATGAAAGGTACAGAAATAAATCTATAAAACTGCTAACACCGGGGCCGGAAGCTGAGAGGGAAGGTGCATGTGCCCAAAGCCCCTTATTAACACCTACTTCAACTAAGTCCAACTTAGCTCTGAGTTCCCTGGAGGCCGGAGCAAAGAAAGAAATACCATTAGTCACATGTTGCTTGTGAAAAATAGGAAGAAACTTCTTCATTGGAATAGAGGGTGGCGAGGGAACTTGGCTGAGGTAAAGCAGGGAAAGGAGAAACAATTCCCGACCAATAGGAGGCCGCCCTCCTGTGAGACGTGTGGCCCAACAGAGGCTTCTCATCGCCAGATGAGCACTGGATAGTAGATTCTTCATCACCAGATGAACGCTCAGCTGTATTTTTTTAAAAAGGTTGTTTATTGGTCTTGCTCGCGGTTAAAAAAATAGAATGAAAGTAGTACAAAATTTCCGTTTATTTGTGTGCGGCACAGACACTTAGCTACACAATGTGAGGAAAAGGAAGGAGAAACTGGCCTCAAAGAGCTCACAATAGTTATGTGTAGGTAGCAAAGCCACCAGTTGTCCTAAGTGGTAGATAAGTGACACAGATAACTAGGATTCTTGGGGACAGCAGGGGCAGGCCCTTGGGTAAGCTTCATGGAGGATTTAGAATTTGTAGTGGCGTAAGAGCCTGGGAGGATTTGGAGAGGCCAAGGAGTGAGCACGCAGACGTGGAGAGGCCCTGATGCGCTCAGGCCAGCACCGCACTCCTGGGCAGGTGAACCTGGTGTCTGAGCACATCTGGTGCGAGGACTTCTTGGTGCGGAGCTTCTACCTGAAGAACGTGCAGACCCAAGAGACGCGCACGCTCACGCAGTTCCACTTCCTCAGCTGGCCGGCAGAGGGCACTCCGGCCTCCACCCGGCCCCTGCTGGACTTCCGCAGGTGAGGCCCTGGGGGTCGCGGCCCGGGGCGGAGCGGCGGTGGGGCGTCCTCAGACAGGCTGCGAGAAGCCGGGGAGCGGGCAGCACAGGCGCAGGGGCCCGGGAGCTGGGCTCCTCACCCCCTCCCAGCCCACCAGCTCCTCCTTGCCTTGGGAGACTGACCCTTCCGGACCCAGAGCCTGGCCTCTGACCTGCAGCCGCCCCCTTCCAAACGGCCCCAAAGCAGGACTGAGTCCCTTTCTGTGCCCGTCCCTCCACCGCAGCTCCGTTTGTGCTCTCTCCGATCTTTGCTGTCTCCCTCTCGGGCCCTGTTTTTCTCCCTGCCTCTCTGGCTCCTCTTTTACCCACTGCTCCCAAGAGAGGCTCCCGTTGTTTCTGGCTCCTCCGCTCTCTCCTTCTCTCCCTCTCCTTGGCCTCGGCCTGCTGACTCCGACTCTCCTTTTGTTTCCTCCTGTCCTGCTCCTCCAGGCCTCTGGCACTGTTCGCTGTGGCTGTTGTCCCCTCCCTATCTCTTACCCCTTTCTGCCCATCTCTCCTTCTTTATCCCTCTCTGTCTCTTTGCCCCTGCTTTTATTTCTCTTCCTCTCTCTCTTTCCTTCTCTTTCTCTCCCTTCCCTTTCCTATTCTGTCCCCCCCCACCTTCCTGCCCCCCTTATTTCTTTATCTCTCTGCATCGCTGTCTCACTCTTACCCTCTATCCCGTTTCTCTCTATCTGCACCTCTTGTTTTGTCTCTCCCCACCTCTCTTTTGCTCCACCTCCCTCCCATCTCTACCTATTTAGTTCTGCCTCTCTTTGTCCCTGTCCTTCCTTCTCTGTCTCTGTCTCCCCCTCCTTTGGCCTGTCTTCCCCCCTGTGTCCTTCCCTCTCCCCTCCCTCTTTGGCCTCTCTCTCTCTCTCTCTCTCTCTCTCTCTCACATACACACACACACACACACACACACACAGCTGCCAGTGTCATTTTTGTGATCTGCAGCTAGTATTCTCACTCCAGTTGCATAGTCACAAAAGTGATCATTGGCAGGTGTGGCTGCTGCATGGACAGGACAGACAGGACACATGGGCCCAGGGACCACCCCAAAGGCTGCTGGGAGGACCAGGGTTTGGGAGGACACAGAGAAGAGACAGACACTCTCAAAGGGAGTTCCTGAGGATCTCTTGGTTCTTGGGGACTCAGTGGAATGGTGGGGGCTGGGAGCTAACTGCGGGGCTTACCCTGTTCTGACACGGAAGCCACAGCCAGGCCAGGCCTTCAGCATCCACTGCCTTCCCCTCCCTGGACAGGTTGCTGAGAAGCCTGTGCCACTGGCAGGGGCCTCCTCAATGCGTGGCCTCCTCCTGCTTCTCTGCCCCTTGCCAGGCTGGCCTGAGGCCTCTAGAGGCTGGGCAGGGAGCAGAGAAACAGAGCTGGCGTGGGGCTCCGGGGATCGTTTCCAAGCCTCAAGACAATGGTTTATAACCGGGGCCCACAGGGCCAGAGGCACAGGCTTCTCAAAGCAACGCCAGGGCATCAGAGCGCTTTCCCGTTTTCCATATTTTAAAAATCCTCCTAGATCATAGACCCATTTTAAGGCTGTGCAGGTAAGCTAAGAGGTTGTGTTCCTTTGCTTTTGGTGTTAGACACCCAGAACAAATGAATGGCTACTTAATAAATACAGTATTTATTGAAGGTCAACCAGAGGGAAGGCAAAATAATTTTTTAAAGTCTCAGAAAGTGACCCCAAGCAAGTTCATTGACCTCCCTCTGTTTCCTTACCTGTGAAATGAGGATGGTGGCCCACACTTTAGCGGGCTGTGGCAAGAATCAATAGGGTAAAGTCTGCAAACTCTAGTTTAAGTGTCTGGCACATAGCAAGGCTCAGTTAATTCTAGATACTGTGTATTATCATTATTAATAAATAATTGGAAGCCACCATGGAGACTTCTGTTCAACCCCAGCCCTCAGACATATGGGCCAATGTGTTAGAAAACCAGGTGGATTCCTATTAAAGTGTTCCAAGTCACCTGGCCACTGCAAGTCTGGAGGAATCAGAATGGGGGACCACTAAGCTCCAAGCTTCCACTACAACCATCTGTTAACCCCTAAGAAGGTCCTCCCTAGTCCTGAACCATTGGGAGTATCAGGATTCTGCAGGTTACTTGTGAAGCAAGAAGGTTATAAGGGTCAAGGGCAGGTCAGATGGGGCCACTGAGGGAGGGAGAAATCCCCTGTTCCTTGGTAAGCTGTGATCAGGGCAGCAGAGCAGAGTCTGAGGTCCAAGTGGACCCCAAGTCTGCATGTGACCCCTCCACAGAGCCCTTGTGCTGGGGTGAGGCTGATGCAGGGGGACAGGCAGCAGCACAATGTTCTGAGTTGAGAGATTGTCCTCCACCGGCCAAAGGGACTTCGTGCCCAGAGCTACAGGACCTCACAGCCAGTGAACACCAAAGGGAGCCTGAGTGGACAGGGCATCAGCTGGGGCAGTTGCAGAGGAGGGCAGAGGGGCAGAGCAGTGATGTGGCAAGACCGACACCCCTGAACTCACCAGAAAGCCCATCTTCCCTGTCCTCCTGGCAGAAGTGGCTGTTCATATTGTTATGTATTATCATTAATAATAGCTACCATTTATTGAGCACCTGCTGTGTGCCAGACCTTGCACTTAGTTCTTTACACTGATTATCTCATGTAATCATGGTAAGATCCCTAAGGAGAGGGTTACTATTATTATCATCCCTACTTTACAGGCAAGGAAACTGAGGTTCAAAGAGGTTAAATCAGTTGTTCTGGTGCCTTGTTTGGGCACAGAGCTTGTGGGTGGCAAGGCGAGGCCAATGCTACCCACACCATCTCTGGTTCTTTGCCTGCAGCCCTGACTCGCGCTCCAGCCCCTTCCTCCTCTGTCCTGGGCACATGGGTGTGCATGTCAGTTCTCCTTTCCCTCTGCTGCTGCCCCCTGACCCTCTCACCCATGTTCTTCTTGCAGGAAGGTGAACAAGTGCTACCGGGGGCGCTCCTGCCCCATCATTGTGCACTGCAGGTGCGTGGAGAGGCGCCTGGGACGTGGGTGGCGGTGGAAGGGGCAGGACGGAAGGGCCCAGGTCGGAGGGCCCTGAGGCGGGGCGTTCCTGAAACGCGACCCGCCAGTCCTATACCCTGTTCTTGTCTCCCAAGCACACTGCCTGCCTGTCCCCTTGATGCCTGGAGGCAATCAACAGCCCGCGGACAAATTCAGCATATTGTGCTTTTTTAAATGGCCCATGAGCTAAGAATGGTGTTCACATTTTTTAATGGTTAAAGGAAAAAAAAAGAAGACTATGCCACAGAGGCGATACGTGGCCTGCAAAGTTAGGAATATTTACCACCTGGCCATTTACACACAAAAAATTGTCGAACAAAAGCCTGGCCAGAGGCTGGAAACCTATTCCCATTTCCTCCTGGTGTCTCCATCCCAGGGCTGAGCCAGGGCCTCCTTTCTTATTGCCCTACAGCCCAAGTGACAGCCCATGGCTCCCAACTCAAGGCTCAGTTCCAGGGGCCCAGGAGCTATAACCGGTCTCCCATCCCTACCTGGCTCACCGACAGCCTCCTGGAGCCAACCCTAGTGGCTCCGTCAGTGTCCTCCCCACTCCAAGCCTTCGTAGCTCCCCCACCCCTCCCCCTTTCCGCTGCCCACTGAGCTGAGCTGAGCTGTCACCATCTGCTGTTTCAGTGACGGTGCAGGGCGGACTGGCACCTACATCCTCATCGACATGGTACTGAACCGCATGGCAAAAGGTGAGGGCCTTCCCCGCAGCGCCTGCAGCCCAGCCCCAGGCTTTGCCCGGTCCCCCAAGCCTCCCACCCCAGGGTGGCCCAGGCTTTCTGGGTCCTGTCCTTCTCTGGACACCCCCTGAGCAGCCTGGCGCCCCCTGCACTTAGGAGTGAAGGAGATCGACATCGCCGCCACGCTGGAGCATGTCCGAGACCAGCGACCTGGCCTTGTCCGCTCTAAGGTGACTGTTCCTCGCTACCCCAACTCTCACTGCCCCCCTTCCCCAGGGAAACCAGCGGCAGCCTGCCTCTCCTGCCTGCCGCCCCTGCCTGCCTCTGTTCCCTCCCCCCACCCTGAGGACTCCCCGTCTCCCAAGCGACCTCCCAGCTCCCCTGCCTGAAGGCCCCTGTGGGGCTGGAGCAGAGACCGGGCCTTCCCATAACCCTCCTCCCTCTGCCCTTTCCAGGACCAGTTTGAATTCGCCCTGACAGCCGTGGCGGAAGAGGTGAACGCCATCCTCAAGGCCCTGCCCCAGTGAGCCCCCAGGGGCCCCTCGGTGGGCCGCCAGCTCCGTTCCTTCTTTGCCTGTGTGAGCATCTGTGTACCCACTCTTCATTCCGCCACCTGCACCTTGGCCCCTCCTGGGCGCATCCCTTCAGAGAGGGGTGTGTAAGGAAGGCAGGGGAGGTGGGAAGGGGCAGGCCTGCCCAGCCTCCCACATGCAGGAGCCCCAGGTGTCCCCTGGGGAGCTGGTGGCCGGCCAGGAGGGGGAAGTCACGGGCAGTCATCGCACCCAGAGCCTTGTCCTGCCTGAGTTCCCTGGCCCCCATCACTCGCCGTTCTGGATGCCCCTAACATGTTTGTGGGGACGCTCCGCCCCCACCCTCCAGCGTGGGCAGCACAGGGTGGAGGGGCCACCACACCCGGCTCCCCTGCTTCCCCAGCCCCTGCTGCCCGCTGCCCTGGCTCCTTGACGCACACTCTGTCCCCTACCCTTCCGGCCCTCTCCCCCAAAGATCCTCTCCCCAACCCCCTGCCTGCCCGCCACGCGCCACTCCACTCTCCCTCTGGCACAAGAGAACATTTCTAGAAAACTCTACTTTTGTATCAGTGTGAATAAAGTTAGTGTGTTGTGTGTGCAGCCGCAATCAGACTCCTACGCACGTCTCCCTGCTCTGCTTCCAGAAGGCAGCCCAGCCTCAGGCTGGGGCCGCGCCTGCCTGTTCTCCGGACGAACGGGCTCCCTGGGGTTTGAATGGGAGCTGACGACCAGGCCCACCAGGCCGTCGTTTTTCTGCGCAGTGCCTCCTGAGAGTCAGGCAGCTTCCCAGATGCCTGCGTACATTCATTTGTTTAATCTTCATGTTTAATCTTACACGTGAAGAGACTGTGGCACAGAACTTGCCTGAGGTAACACGGCTTGTAAGAGGTGGAGTTAGGATTCGAACCCCGGCCTGCTGAACCTCTTTACTGCCTCTCAGTTCTCAAGCAGCTACTTCGTGCCCTCGGGCCTCAGGAATAACGTACATTGTGCAGGATTGAGGATAAAATTAAACAAACTACCTTCCACATCTTAAGCAAAACAAGCTAAACTCGGATAGACCAAGCCTGTGAGATGTCACAGCATTCACCTAGTGGCCAAGGGCACCTTCCCCCATCCCCTTGCCCCCAGAACGCCCATCCTCTGCGGTCCCAGAGAGGCCCTCACGTGTCACAGGGCATCCTTGGACAAAGAAGATGGACATAGAATGAGACAAAATGGGCTTTGGCCCTGGAGCTGCTTGGGATTTAAGGCCACTTAACCTTGCCAAGGCTCAGTCCCCCCACATGGAAAATGGGACAAGTGCCATTTGCCCCATGCAGGGAGTGAAGGGACCAGCAAGCAGCCGCTGGCCCTCCTACGCCTCACCTGGGCTCGGTTCAGGTGCATACAATTCCAGCGTGTTTGACCTTTGAAAGGAAGTTTGCCAGAACAGCCACTGTACAAACTTTGGCAGATTCTCTCTGCCCTCCTCCCCCCACCCCCCACCAAGATAGAGGCTTGAAATTCTTCTTCCAGAGCAGGCTGCTTCCTTGCTTTGAGAAAAATACACTATACACCCTTTGGCTACTGAAGATGAAGGCAAGCATTTACCCTGGAATGGGACGGGGAGTTGGTGGGGCCGCACTGCCCTGCTCGGTGATGGAGAGGTGCTTGTCCTGTGGCTGGAGGGGCTTCTCTACAGACATCTGGAGAACAGGGGTGGTGCCTGGCTTTCTCCTCCCTGCGGCCTGAGGAGCTAGGAGCCTGGCCCCCGAGTGGGGCAGACTTGCGCTACTGCATGTGCGGGAGATGGGCCTCTGAGACTCGCCACTGGCTCTGGGCTAAGGAAACCTGGGAAGAGCTGAGTCTATGTACATTTTTACAGGTTTTCACCGTGTGTTCCCTCCTTTTGGTTGTCCCCATGCTTTCAATCAAGTCACACTTTAGTCCGGTCCTTACTGCTGTGGAGTATTGGGTGGTGGGTTCCCGCGTAAAGGGAACCCAGCTGCCTGGGGAAAGCCGTCTGCGGGGCCCCAGGAGGGGAGGGCAGAAGAAAGTGAGCATTTCTCCACAACACACTGGGGGGTGAGGGCAGCCTGGTCAAAGAGAGGAATAATGTACAATGACGCTGTCAGCTGGGCAGGCCTGCAATCCCTATGTGTTTGGGCCATAAAGGGAGGCATGTCAGCCACGGGTCCCATAGGTCCCCAGGCCTCCCTGGCAGGAAGAACACAGGAACAGAACATACCGCCAAGCTCTCAAAACTCCGCTTTATTGACTTCCAGTGTTTCCCTCTGGTATGAGCTCAGCCCAGCTGGCTTAGAAAGGTCTCTCAGACACAGTGTCACAGGGTCTGGCAACACCCTGGCGCCGCCCTCCCCTCCCCGGCCACTGGGCTCCCCAGGCAGGGAGGAGGAGAGGCAGCTCAGCTGTGGTGGTGGAGAGAATGGGCAGCAGGGGCAGAGGCCGTAGAAGCAATACAAGCAGCAACATGCCTGGAGTACCCATTGCATGCCAACCCCAGACAATGACAGACACACACACGCATCCCAGAGGATGGTCCACACCCATCAGCTTTTCAGTGATCCCGCCCCAGCTTGTTCCTCAGATCCCAGTACTGCCCACAGGAAAAGAGCTGCTCCCAGGTGACATGGGGCCTTGATTTGTACACTCTGACCTCTCTAAGCTTGAGGCTAGCGAGAGGTGTCAGGGAAATGGAAGCTCAGACCATTACCCCTTCATCCACGTTCTCACCACCTCTGCCAGGGAAAAATCAAATGATAAGATCTCCCCATCTCACTGCAAGTGACAGGCCAACCTGGGCTGGAACTACATGTCCCAAGATGCACAGCTCCATAACCACACACCGCTTCCCACCAGCAAGATCTATCAGAAATGAGGCAGGGTGTGTTGCATTCTGGGACTAGTAGTCCCCAAGAGACAGCACCAAACACCCAGTGAAGAGTTTACAGGCTAAGACTACTGCCGCCTCCCACCCGGCCCCCACCCACCGTCCAGGCCCAGCTCTATGCTTAACACAGGTGAGGGAGAGGAATGGAGGGTCCCCTCCCAGCGCACAGGGGAGGGCGCTGTCCTGTTGGAACTGTGCATCGACTCTGGATCCCGGACATCCAGCTCAGAACACATCTGGGGAGAGAGCGGGGGTGGGTGACAGGAGAGAGGGTCAGCAGCAAGCCGTGGTGGATGGCACCGCTAAGCATGCACACCTGGGCTAGCCCTGTGGCCTCTCCCTGAGCCCTGATGCATGGGGAAGTAGGACGGGGCACAGTCCCCTCCTAGGCCTCCCTCCGGGGGGCACCCTGGCCCTATCCCACTTCTCCAGGGTTAGCCGGCCTCACCTCTGCCTAGTCCCGAGGCCTGGGGCAGGCTGAGGCAGCAAGAGGAAGGGAGGAGGAGTGGGCTCCGGTTCCGAATCTGGACGGCCGAGAGGCTCCCGCCCCACCCAGCTAGCCTCCCCGGAAGACCTTATGGCCCTACCGGCCACAGCATCTTCCTCGCCACACTGAGGCCTTCTTGGGGAAGGAAGAAGGGAGTCCTAGCCAGACGGCAGTGAAAGCAAGCGATGCGGCCCACGGGGAATTGCAGAGAGGAGAGTGTGAGGAAGAAGAAGCAGCACCAGAAGGGAAGCAACAGAGACAGTCAGAGCTCAACACTGCGCAGAAACCAGGGTGGGGGTGTCCGCAGCTGAACAAGGAGAGCTGAAGACTCTCCGGTGTAGCTGCCAACTTGGGCTCAGAGAACCCCAGGCCAAGTCCTCCTTCCTTGACATCGTCAGCAACACAGGTGGCAGAAGACCTGGGCACAAAACGCCTGCCCCGGACCACTAAAGGCCCTTAGAAACCCCCCGTCACATAAGAAGTGCATCCTGGCTCCTCAGGCCCTCCCACAGCCCTGAGGCCCCCACCCCGGGCTTCACCAGGGACCTATCAGCTCAGCAGAGCAAAGCCCGAGTCCACACTGGAGCGTGGAGAGAGGGGACCAGAGGGAGCATAGAGTCGGAGGGGCCACACCCCTCTCTGTGCTGACAGTGGGCAGGACCCCAGGTCACCCTGAATCGGGGTGGGCTGAGCTGGGCGATCAGAGGATGAGGCACCGAGAGGCCTTCTCCTCCGGGGGCGGGCCGGGTTTGGCTGCATTACCCCTTGCGCTCTCATGAGTTCCCCCCATGCCCCGGTCTTGGTACTGGGCCTTGGGATGCCCCTGCCGTCTTCGCTGTGCCTCCCGCCCACCTGCCGGCTTCTTCCCAGCTGCCTCCATCTCTGACAGGCTGTAGGCCATGGCGAGCTGCAGGTCCTCATCATCCTCAGAGAGGTCGCTGTCAGAAGGGCGTGAGGCAGGGGTCTGCCGCACCTGCATGCCTCCAGGTCTGGAGGTGACGGACTGTTGCTGCTCACGACGGCTCAGCTCCAAGCCCAGTGCCAGGTCATCTGGAACACCTGTGGGGGTCCCGGCCACCATGAGGCCCTCGGGCCCAGGCCAGGGGAGCCCTGCCAGGCTGCCTCAGGTGGCAACAACCCTGACCCCTTCCAGCCCCTCTTTTGGATCTGCCATTCATGTGTTTTAACACCTAGCATAGTGGTTACGACCATGGGCAGGTATTCAGCTCCAGCAGGTATGAGCTATCTCCTTGGGCAAGTTACTCAACCTCGCTGAACTGCCCTTTCCTCATCTACGGGATGGGAATGATGAGAATGTTTACACTGTCAAGTTGTTCCAATGGTTAAATAGGGCAGCACAGTGTTCCCAGGGTCCGCGGGCATGAAAGGGAAGCCATGGCGAACACTCTGTGCAGTGAGATGTTGTGGCAAGAGTTCAGCTCCAGGAATCCTGCGTCCTGAATTTCATTCCTGGATTTCCCCCTTACTAAGCAGGACAGAGCCTTGGACCGGAGGTACTCGGGATCACGACCATTTAACTGTGCTGAGGTGCAGCCTCCTCAAATGAAAACTAGGGCGAACGCCAACTGCCCTGCTTTCCCCTCGCTGTTTGAAGAATACAGGGGATACGGAATGTGCACAAGTGCTTTAAAAATAGTAGAGTTCTGCAAATGCACCCCAATAATAACGACAGTGGCTTAGTTGGCCCTCTGAGACTCCTCAGTCCCCTGCCCTGGCCCCCGTCGTTCCCCATGATCCTGCCAGTCTGGCCTGGGGTGGCCATTCCCTCCCTGCCCCAAGGGAGCTCAGGCTGGACCACTTTGGGGAGGGAGCCTTGGGGCATGGGGCAGGGGCTTCCTGCCAGGGACTGAGTGCAGAGCCGCTCCTCACCATTGATTGTGATTGACTTCAGCTGCCCGTCCTCCTCCACTTCCACCCGTTCCTGCCCGTTTTCCATGATTCTGTGGAGAATCACAGCACAGGTCACTCAGCGGGCATGCCTGGGCCCCGCAGGTTCTCACGCAGGCTCTGGGATGCCACAGTGAACAGGACAGACAGGGCTCTCTGCCCTCCAGGGGCTGACATTCCGGCTGTGTGCAGCTCCTTCTCCACCCGGCATGGTCCCAGGAGGAGCCCTCACCTGCGTGTCGTGATGCGGTGTCCTTGGACAAAGGTGGTGGATGTAGAAACGGAACGAAAAGCACCAGCTCCAGGACTGAAGGAGAAAGACGAGGAGGAGAAATCTGGCATTGGGGCAGAGGAGGAGAGGCTGTTAGACGGGGGCTGTGTGCGGAAGGCTGCGGTCACAGTGGGCCAGGAGCCTCCGTGGGTTCTCCCCGCAGGCAGAGCTCCGGGCGCACCAGACAAAAGACTTGGAAGAGCCACGCGGTGAGGTGAACGGTTCCCGGACTCAGAGCTTGCAAATATGGGAAGGGGCAGCACTTACCAGAGTGCCCAGGGAAGGAGGAAGAGAAGGTGAAGAAGGGGCCCGAGTGTCGTGAACCCCGATTCTGAAGCTCTGAGAAGGGGCCCAAGTCATCTGCAACAAGGAAGCAGAGCAACAATCATCTGGTGAAGACATTTCCCCCCAAAAATGTGTAAATTCTGCTTTTATGTCTAGAAATATAAGCTACTAAGCAACTGGGTGCATTTCTGACTTTTTTTCCTTTTCTGCTTGGACTGACTTACAAATTAAATTCCTTTTCAATATTACATATGAAAAAGTTCAATAGTAAATGTTGTCTACGATAACGAATAAAGGAAGGAAGGGGAGAAGGGAAAGCAGGAGGGAGGACAGACAGCTCCTTCCATAAAAGAAGCTCAGTGTGGTGTGATGTCAGGCAAACCCCGCGATCAGTCCCACTCTGCCATGTGCTGTGTGTCTGCAAGCAAATTATTTGAATGTGCCTCAGTTTTGTCATCTGCAAATGGGGATAAAATTATCTACCTCACAGGGTTCATATTAATCATTCCAGAAAACCGTATGTGGTGTTGTTTGTAATGGCATTATTATTGTCACATGAGGCTTTGAGTCTTGCTTTCATGGCTGTCATTGTGGAGGTCTAACAATGCATTATTGTTATCGTTTAATAAGACAAGTCTCTGAAGTGTCGCTATAGGGTCATGGGAGTTCAGGCCTGTGTAAGAGCTGGATCCACCCCCACAAAAACCTTCAGTCTGTGGAATTCTGCTTCCCTCTCAGCCTCCCCCAACCCCAAGGACCTCCCAGCTGATGGAAGGTGGGCCTGGAGGGGCAGCCAAGCTAGTCAGAGGCCTCCTGAGTGCACTCACCAAAGAGCTCCGCAAAAGGGTCTCCACTGCCGAAGAACTCCCGGAAGACCTCCTCGGGGCTGCGGAAGGTGAAGGTGAAGCCAGGCCCCCCACTGCCAGCTTCCGCCCGAGATGGGCCAGTTGCTGGAGGGGAGGCAGGATGAGAAGGGGGCTTAGGACAGATACTTGCCCGGGCCCGGGGACCCCGCTGAAGGCATGGCCAGCAGCCCCGAGAGAACATCCACTGTAAGAATCTGCCCTCCCCCCTCTCCTCCCTGACCCACTTTGTCCATCCCTGGGCCCCACTGTTCCACCTACCTGCTCCAGTCAGCCCTTCCCGGCCATAGCGGTCATAGATCTCTCGTTTGTGCTCTGGAAGGAGAGACCAGATCATTCCTCCCTCCCTCTGGGGTGTTGGCCTCCCCTTCTGGGCTAAGACCCTCAGAGGCCTGCCCAGAGACTGACACTTGGGGGCAGCAGGGTGCACAGGGGAGAGGGGCTGTAGGTTTTAGCAGCAGCTCGGCCCTTCACACAGTGACTCCTTCTCATCTGTAAAATGGACATGGTAACAGCACCTACCTCCTAGGATTGTTGCCGGATTAAATGAGATAATTCATGTAAGTGGCTTAACACAGTGCCTGATAAGTAGTAAGCGTTCCATAAATGTGAGCTAATTATTACTGTGTTGTTATTGATCAGTACTTAGCCTAAATATCCCTTTCTCAGAGGGGCCTTCAGGGCCATCGCAACAAAAATTGCTGCCTGTTATTCCCTGTCACATCCCCCTGCTACTTTCCTTTGCAATTCTCTTGTCTATTTATTTATTTGCTTCATGTCAATCTTCCCTGACCAGGATGTGATAAGCCCATCAGGGTGAGGACAGTGCCTGCTTGTCCTGCATGGTTCCCCAGGACCCAACGAGGGCCCAGCACCATAAGCATTCAAATGAATATTTTTTGAATGAATGAAAAAAAAGACCTGGATTCATATGCCAGCTGTGTGATCTTGAGCACGTTACTTCGCCTCTCCCAGCCTCAGTTTCCTGGCCAGTAAAATCCTGCCTCACACGATGGCTGTGAGGACTCACGGAGATTACACCCACCAATGCCTGGCACAGAGGCGGCTCCGTACTCATTGGTTACCCGCCCTGCATCCTTTCCTTTGTCAGTCCCCACGCTGCAACTAGCAGATCCTAGGGAGCAGACACTGAGCACAGGGAATTAGGGAAAGAAAAAAAGGTGCTTTGTACATAGTACAGGTGCTCATTTAAAGGAAACAAAGTCCCAGAGTCCCTGTGGGAGGAGGGGCATTTAAATGGCAGGTTGGAAAAGGCATGGCTTTGGGAAGGAGCGCAACGGGGCATGAAGTGGGGGCGATGGGTGCTGCCCTGCCCTGACCCTGGCCTTACTGTCTGACAGCACTTCGTATGCCTCGGCCACCTCCTTGAACTTCCTCTCAGCAAATTCTTTATTATCCGGGTTCTTGTCTGGGTGCCATTGTAGAGCCTTCCGCCGATACCTGTAGGAAGTGGGTTCAGAGGGGAGGGTAAAGGGACAAATGTAACCACTTTCCACCAGAGAACAGAATGACCCATTTTCCCATTAGCCAACCAATGTCCTTTCACCCCAGCTGCTGGGGCTGCCCCTGTATTTTAATAGAGTCCCTATCTCCTTTCTGGAGTCAGTGCTAGGACTAATTGTGTTAACAGGTGATAATGTGAGGGTGAGAAGGCCCAGCCCTAAACCCTCCCTGGTGCTCGCTGGGGCTGTGGTTCAAAGGTGGAGTTGCCATGGAGAGTAGAGGGGCAGTGGTCCCTTCTGGTCACATTGCCTGGGCATCTTTGCACGGCATAGTAAGAAAGCCACATCTAGGGATTGGGGAGGAGGGGAAGGGAGGGTTTACGAGAGAAGGATCCACAGTGCAGCTCCCAGCAGAACTTCACAGCTATAGACTGTCTCCCACTCATCCAGGGGTCTCCTTCCTCCCTACAGACATCAAGGACCTGGTTCCTTAGGCACTGCCTCTGAAGGGCCCCGTGGGGCTGGTGGTGGGGGTTGGGGGTTTGAGAGGCTTTGTGGTGCACCGTGGAGGCACTTACGCCTTCTTGATGTCATCAGCGGACGCACTTCGCGGCACGTCTAGGATCTCGTAGTAGGATGCCATGGCAACTCGTCTGTAGTCAGGCTGGCCTCCGAGGGGCTGTAGGAGAGAAGGACGAGTCAGGCGGAAAGACCCAAGGGCGCCTCCCTGGGGCTGGAGCCCCCCAGGGTGGCGGGAGGCGCTCCCGGAGGGAAGCGGAGCCTCCTGGGCTCTGCTTGCTGCGGGTGACTAGGCTGGCTCGGGCAGCCTTATCGGCCCCTTCAGGCCACTGGCTATCTCGGTGCCTAGGCCCGGGGAGCCCTATCGCAGTCCCCTAACTCCGCAGCCCGGCCCAGGGACCCCAGCCTGACGCGGCACCCAGCCCGCACCTCCTCCGCCCAGTCCTAGGGCTCCTGCGGCGCCCCGCCCCCTGCACCCCGCCGGGAACCGTCTGGCACCCGCTGCCGGGCTCGCGGCTGCTGCGTAGGACGCTCCCGGCCCAGCTGTGCGCGCAGGCCTGCGTCAGCTGCACCGAAACTACTAGAGACTCGGAGGAGGCCGGCTTGGCCTGTCACCCGGGGGATGGTGGGGGGGACGGGGCGGGGGTTGGTGAGGTGGGGGGGGAGTGCTGCTGCAGGGGTTGCCGGGAGATGGGGGCGGAGCCGGCTATTTTGGGCTTGCACAGGACTACGTCATCCCCAGCTGGGACCTGGGAGACAGCGGCCGGTTCCATCCAGGCGTGACGCACTTGCCAACCAACAAACCACCTAGGCCCTGGTCCCTGTCGCTTTTTTAGAAATAAGCTCGATGATCGATGGTTACTCTCCCCGGAGGAAATCGCCACGTCAGGGACTCACAGGCTCCTGTTGAGGCGTAAATCCTCCTTCTTCAAATTCCAGCTCTAGTCTCAGGTCCTCAAAGGAGGCTGCCCCGACTTACCTGAATAGGTCAGACCTGCCTCTCATAGCATCTTGTGGCATCCTTCATCACTCTTGTCAGAGTTACAAATTAGCATTTATTTGTTTGTTTGGATATTCACTTCCCCCACTAAAACGTAAATTCCACAGGGCAGAGCTTCTGTCTTTTTCTACTGGAGTATTAGGGCAGTGGTTATTATCAATAATAACCATTGGATGATTAAATAGTGAACAGATGCGAACCTCTTATTGACAGTTTTGACACATTTGGGGAAGCAGGGTTAAGGGGTAGAAGGAAAACAAACAAACAAAAAGTCCCGGGTTTCAAGATTTTTCTTCCCAAAGTGATCCTGAGTAGACTTTCACCTCAAAGTGATTCCTGGTTTCAGGCCTCATGGGATATTTAGAGAACCTTCCAGAACTGACTCCTGCTTGATATCGCGCAGGCCAATCCAGCAAGCATTAATTGAGCACCTTCTACACAGCAGATGTTGTCAGGATACAAAAAGAAGAACGTGGCCTAATCCCTGCCTTCCCAGAGCGCCGACTTGGTAAAATACCAGCCCATTAATACAGCCCACTGGGAAACCCCAAGGCTTTGGAAACAGGCAGACCTGGGTTTGCAACTGGCACTACTGTGGGATTTGAGAAAATCTCTGAGGACTCAGTTTTTCCTCCCTAAGTACAGGTAACGTCTAGGGCTGTTTAAAAGTCTGGTGAGGTGGGGTATACAGTAGATTTTAGTACAGGTCTTCTCTGGCATCATTATTGGCCCAAGCAGTAATGGTTCTATGAGTCCAGAAGAGTGTTTTAGGCTAGGTGACCCAGAAATTCCTTGCCAAAGAGAAAGCTTGAGCCAGGTATGAGAAAAGAAGAGTGGTGTGTACTTGTCCAGCTGTCCTGGCGGCCCACAGTCTGAGCCTCCTGCCTACATCTGGGGAATTCCCATTGTGCACAGGTCTTGATGGCAGGCAGGGCCACCACAAACTGCCACAAGGCCCCGGCACTTGCTCTCCTAGACTCCTTGGCTCCAAGGGTGCAGGCAAAAGACATGAGCTCTGCTAGTCAGAAGCTCCCACTGGGACTTTGAATCTGGATCAAGTCACAGAGAAGCTGGGACAGTCGAGAATTCATTTCTGCAACTGTGGTGGCAGCGGAGCCAGCAGCGGGACCAGCAGCGGCCTCTAGTGTCTGGAGGAGAAAATGTCAGCCTCAGTGCCAGGTTGGGAGGGGGCCTCACTGCAGTGGGCAGAGGGACAGAGGTCTTTCAGGCGGGCAGTCCTGTGCCCTGACCTTGACTATGTGCTGGCTTCCCATGTTTTCTTGGTGCCTACTTGTCTGCAAAGGCCTGTTGGATGGCCCTCGTATGGATTCTGTGCGCTACCCAATATCTCTCCAAATCTACTTTTTTTAAGAGTTGTATTTTCAGGGGGTGCAGGGTGGAGGGGGAGAAAAGGGAGAAAAAGATGGGACAACTGTAATAGCATAATCGATAAAATATACTTTTTAAAAAAGAGTTGTATTTTTTTTAATCCTCACCCAAGGATATGTTTACTGATTTTTAGAGAGAGAGAAACATCGATATGAGAGAAAAACATCGATCGCTTGACTCCCGTACATACCCGAGCAGGGACCAAACCAGAAACCTTCTGGTGTACTGGACAATGCTGCAACCAACTGAGCCACCCTGCCAGGGCTGTGTTTTCTTGTTTTAATTTGCCAGAGTTAGTTTCTGCTGTTTCCAACAAGAGTCCTACTGATCTTGGTATAAGAGCAAGGAATAGGTTAGATTAGATTACTCCAAAATCTTCCAAATCTCTTTCTTCTTACTTCTCTTATCTCCATAGACATTTGTCTAGCACCTACCATGTATGTGATATTATATTAAGAACAGGAATACAAAGAGGTTTAAGTTTCAGTTCCTGTACTCAAGAGGATGAAAATCTCGTTGAGCCATAAACAAATAACAGCTGAGGGAAATTATATAAAACACATCAAGCAAACAGGGTTAATTTCCTTTGTTCACAAAGAATTGCAACAAATTAGTAAGAAAAGACAAATAATGCCACTTTTAAATGGGCAAAGGGCACAGACAAGACAGTTCACAGAAGAGAAAGTACTGACTTTTAAACAATTGAAAAGATGCTCAATCTCATTCATAACAAGAGAATCATAAAGAAAGCTGTGACAAAATACTGTTTCACTTATCAGACGATTAACAAAGGTCAAAAAGTTTAATACAGCATATGGGCAAGGCTGTGCGCACAAGCATTCTCATACACTGGTAGGGGGAGTATAATTTGGTATAACTTCTGAAGAGAGTAATATGAGGTATGTCAAAATTAAAGGTGCATAGCCTTTGATCAGCTACTGCATTTTAATAATTTATGGTTGTACATATGTGCAAAGAAGCATGTACAAGGGTTACAGCATTCTTTTCAACAGCAAAGAATCAGCAACAACCTAAATATCCATTAATAGCACACTGGTTAAACAAGTAATGGAATGGAATGGAATACAATGCAATACTATATTGCCACCAGAAAGAATGAGATATATTATTTACATGTTCTGATGCAGACCATCTTCTAGATTTATTAAGTGAGACAACCAGGTATAGAACAATGTGAATCTAGATGTGTATATACACATTAGTGTATACATAGATGTCTCTGGAGGGAAACACTCACAAAAAAGTTAACAGTGATGGCTGCCAAGAGGGGAGCCAATGAGGGAAACATTTTCACTGTATAAACTTAGTTTTGCTGTTTGTAAATCTGTTTTGTACTTTCTGAATTCTGAAGAATGTGCACATAACTGTACAAATACATACAGAATTTTTTAAAAATCTAGCTGAGGAAATAGAGTATTGGCAAGAAGCCAAGTGCTACCATTCAAGGCAGAATATACCAAGTACTAAACGAGTGCTAGAGACACAGCAGAGGCTGGGAGAATCTAGAGGGGGCAGAGATCCCCAGGGTTGGATGGGTCCTGGATTACCATGACCTAAACTGGAAGGAATGGCAACATTGAGACAAGCAGGGGGAGGTGGCATTCCAGAGGAGGGAATGGTGAGAACGCAGCTTTGGAGGCAGGCATGTTCCTGACACATCAGAGACGAGAGAATAAAGGTGTTTGGTGGGATCCACAGCTGGGACTCTGTCTCGTGTCCGCCTGCAGGAGATAATTGCAGCCTGGCTTTAGAAGCCTCCGGGATGAAATCATCCCCCTGCACTGAGGGAGTCCGCAGGAGCCAGGCTGGGTGGCACTCCCAGCTGCCCCGGGGAGGCCAGAGTTGCCACCGCCCCACACCCGCACCCACACCCAGTCCAACCCGGGCCTGCCGGTGCCTGCCAGCGGAGTTTCTAGCTGGGAGGCCTTTCGGGGTCTGAGAGGGGATGGCCTTACAGCTGTCCTGGGTGGGCTAGCAGGTGCAGCCAGCAGGAGGGGATGCCCAGCTATCCTGGCAGGTGAGCCCTCACCTCCATCTTGGACCCCCCACTGGGCTCTCCCCAGCCTTCCCCTCACCTCCTGTGAGATGTTGGGGGTCAGGGAGAGGGCTTTACAGAGGGCGCTGACAGTCCCAAAACGTGGCCCCAAAGACACCTCTGCCTCTGCCCTTGTTCAGCCCAGGAACCGGGTCCCTACACCCACCCCCCAACACGTGCCCTCCACCACCGTGCCTGGGCAGGGTAGTGTCGAAGGGAGTATCACCCCCCTTCTAGAGCACCTGAGTCACTGTCTTGGAATTGGGGACCTGGCAGGCCAGGAAGAGGAGGTGTCTGGAGGGGCGCCTGGAACTGCTGTGGGCAGGAGCTGAGGGCATCTGAACAAGGGGAGGGCAGCAGCACAAGCTTTGGCCCAGGCTGACCGAGGTTTGAATCCTTACTCCTCCCTTTACTAGCTGAGTATCCTTCAGCAAGTCACATAACTTCTTTGAGCCTTAGTCTCCACATCCATAAAATAGGCATTCATTTAACAAGTCTACTCCACAGGTATTGAGTTATCTAACATATGTTGGGCAAGATTCTGGTACTGAGGGTAGAACAGGCCTTGTTTCCCTGAAGCTTCCAGTCCCGTGGGTACAACTGCATTTACCTCAGGATTAAAGAAGATAACATGGATACTGGACCTTAGTCCATAGTTGATGCTCAATAAATGACAGTGATTTCTTGGGGTTTAAAGGGCTCCCCAAAAAACTCTCTTCCCTTCTCAAGTTTGACGTGAGTCAAATAGAGATTTGGAAGTCAGTCCTTTTAGTGGAGAAATAAACAGAGTTGAGGATATAGCTGAGCTATTCAGCCAAAATTGGCTTCTAAATATTCCCTCTGAATTAAATTACCACCTCCCCCGCACCCCCCCCCCCCCCGCCCCCCGCCTCCCCACGCAGACCAGCACCACACACACAAATACGCGCAACTGCAGGTCTCTTTCTCCCCGGGGCAGAACTTCCCCTGGGAATGTAAATCCTCCACTTGGAGTTGAGAACACTTGCTGTCTCTGGACAAGTGATTCCTATCTAGAAGGAGGGAAGTGCTACGCTGGGCGTGCCCATTTTCTTCTCTAAACCGCCCCCTCACCACTCTGTTGCTTCCACTCCATCCTTTACTTACTACAAAGTGATTATTGGGACAAATGTGACAGGGACAGGTAACGGGTCCCCGGGGAAGGGCAGCAGTCACTCCATTTCTAGTGCTGGACCTAGGTGCAGGTATGTATTTCACTTGCCCGTTTTCTCTGAGATCCATTCGCCCACCTTCCGCGCCCTGCTCTCTATCTCGCAGGCCGCACCTTCTTTTTCCTAGGCCCTTTTGCCAACTAGCTTCCGTCTTGTTTCAGCCAATGGGAGACACTGCCTGGAGATTGAGGGTGGGAGTAAGGAAGAAGCCAGGGTATTTCTCTCCATCTCTTTAGATCAGGTCAGTGGTCTTCTCCGAAAGTGGTGAATGTTGGAGGAGTGTCCTGGAAGGTACGCCAGCCCCTCCCCAACCATTCTCCCACGGTTGCTCTCACTGTGCCTCAGTCCTGCCTTAGTGCCAGCTTCGGGTCTCTCTACACCCGAACCGGCTTCCTGCAGAAGGTAAAGCCCCAATCTGTAGGGTGAAGGAACACCAGCTACATCGGGCAGTGTCAGCTGTATCAGACCACTCTGAGGCACCACTTCACAGCCTGCTGGACTCACCAGGCTCTGGGTGCAGTCGTGTGAGGCTCGGACCAACTTCGCACGCGTGCGACTTAACAGCACCTTACCTCCTGTTCTAGGGATTCTCTGTTGACCCTGCAGCTCAGGTGTGTGCAACCCGGAAGTGCAGGGGGGTTCATGCTTAATGCACTGAAGGTTTAACCAATGGAAGGATGGAGTCAGTGCATAAATTCCCCCTCCCTCCCCACCACTCCTAGCCTCTCACCCAAAGAATAGTTCCGCAATGCCGTTTATTCAGCTGCACCTACTGCAGGGTAAATTCTCCCTCTTTCCCTGCTTTACTCCCCTCTGCCCCCATTCTGTTTCCTGGAATTAGATCTTCGTTATTGTAAAATCTGAAGTGAGGTCTACTTTCTGGGGATCCCAGGGTAAGATACCGGCCTTCCTAGCTCTCATTAAGAAGGAGCCCTCTCCTCATGGATTTTCCCAAGAAAAGAAGACATTTGTGAGACAATAAGGCCACAGCACTTTATTAGGGGTAGACATGAAAGATTCCCCTAGTATTCATCCCCCTCCTCCTCCTCTCCCTCCCCATCCATACTATCTATGCCCACCTCCTCGTAATCCTTCTCCAGGGCGGCCATATCCTCCCGGGCCTCAGAGAACTCACCCTCCTCCATGCCCTCTCCCACATACCAGTGCACAAACGCCCTCTTGGCGTACATCAGGTCGAACTTGTGATCCAGGCGGGCCCAGGCCTCCGCAATGGCGGTCGTGTTGCTCAGCATGCACACGGCACGCTGCACCTTGGCCAGGTCACCCCCGGGCACCACGGTGGGCGGCTGGTAGTTGATGCCCACCTTGAAGCCCGTGGGACACCAGTCCACGAATTGAATGCTGCGCTTGGTCTTGATGGCTGCGATGGCGGCGTTGACGTCCTTGGGCACCACGTCCCCACGGTACAGCAGGCAGCAGGCCATGTACTTGCCGTGCCGGGGGTCACACTTCACCATCTGGTTGGCCGGCTCGAAGCAGGCGTTGGTGATCTCTGCCACGGACAGCTGCTCGTGGTACGCCTTCTCCGCAGAGATGACTGGTGCGTAGGTGGCCAGGGGGAAGTGGATGCGCGGGTAGGGCACCAGGTTGGTCTGGAACTCTGTCAGGTCCACGTTGAGGGCCCCGTCAAAGCGCAGGGACGCTGTGATGGAGGAGACGATCTGGCCGATGAGGCGGTTCAGGTTGGTGTAGGTGGGGCGCTCGATGTCCAGGTTGCGGCGGCAGATGTCGTAGATGGCTTCGTTGTCCACCATGAAGGCACAGTCTGAGTGCTCCAGGGTGGTGTGGGTGGTCAGGATGGAGTTGTAGGGCTCGACCACGGCTGTGGACACCTGGGGGGCTGGGTAGATGGAGAACTCCAGCTTGGATTTCTTGCCGTAGTCGACAGAGAGCCGCTCCATCAGGAGCGAGGTGAAGCCGGAGCCGGTGCCCCCACCAAAACTGTGGAAGATGAGGAAGCCTTGGAGTCCTGTGCACTGGTCAGCCTAGAATGTAAAGGCAAAGAGAAATGTAGGGTGTTAAGCGCAGCTGACAAACAGGAAAGAACCAGCTTGTGCTGTTCACATTTCCCCAAAAGGGGAATCCTTGGAAGACTTTTCCAAGAGCACAAACCAAATCCTCGTAAAGTCATCCCACCCCTTCTTCCTTATTCCTCTTCCTCTCTAAAGCCTCCTGAGGCCTCTCACAGACCGATCTCTTGAATCTTGTAACATGGTCATTTTTGTCATCATAATTTGCCAGCTCCACTCATACCTGTGTCTCCCTGATTTAACTTCAGATATTTCTGGAGGACTTTCTCTACTGAGATCAACAACCACGGAGGTTTATCCCCATCCTCGGTGGAGGCCGAAGTCAATCATAGAGCCTTGAGCCAGCATTATTTGGACCCCTGTTTTTCACAGGGCCTCTGCCCATGCCCTTATAATACAAGGTGATATTCTGGGGATGCTTATGGATCCCCATCACTTGGCCAGGCAGCCCATGGACAGGTTTGCCCTGATGGCCACATTGTCCAGCATTGGGTCCCCACCTTCTTGCTATAGAAGATAAGAAGACACCCAGTTCCAGACTCAGCCTATACTCTCCCTCCTCTGACCAGAGTGCAAGGCCCAGATCCTGCGTGTTTAAGACTTTTCCAGGAGGCTCTCCCAAGGGCTGAGGCTGCCCTCTCTCTCTGGCCTCTAGACCACACAACAGGAGTCCCCAGCCTTCAGCCCTTCTCTCACCAGCTTTCGAATCCGGTCCAGCACCAGGTCAATGAGCTCCTTTCCGATGGTGTAGTGGCCTCGGGCATAGTTATTGGCAGCATCTTCCTTGCCTGTGATGAGCTGCTCTGGATGGAACAGTTGGCGGTATGTACCCGTCCGAACTTCATCTGCAATGGAGAGAGTTTTAGTCCCCCTCCTCTTGCAGCCTGGCCCCCAGAGCCCCAGGGTACCCACAGAAGTGGGGTCTCTAGGCCCCAAGGCCTTCCTTGGAGGAGCCCCATTCAGGCTGCTGCTATTGCCCTTGATTTTTAGTGTTCGTCAATGCAGAGGAAAGGGATGTGGGGTGACATTGAGACTCTGGAGCTGGGTGACAGTTGTTCTTCAGATTTGGAGTTCTGACGAGCTACAGCCACTGGGAACCACAAACTCCAGTGCTCTCCTGTTATAGAGAAGGCCTTGCTGTGGGGCCTGGGACAGGGCCGCAGCAGAGACAGATCCTCACTCACCGATCACAGTGGGCTCCAGATCCACAAACACCGCCCGGGGCACATGTTTTCCAGCCCCAGTTTCACTAAAGAAGGTGTTGAAGGAGTCATCCCCTCCCCCGATGGTCTTGTCACTGGGCATCTGCCCATCTGGTTGGATCCCATGTTCCAAGCAGTAGAGCTCCCAGCAGGCATTGCCAATCTGCACGCCGGCCTGCCCCACGTGGACTGAGATGCACTCACGCTGAAAGGACAAAGGGCAGAAAACACCCTTAGCAGAGAGAAGTATATCATGTCTGGACACAGTTCCTGCCTTCCTTCCTTGAGCGGTTCTTTGGCTGAGTGCAGAGGTTCCTGGACTCTGCTCTCCGTGCTCGCTCCTGTGGCTAAGCATTTACTGGTGGCATTGAAGACCAGCAGGCATTGGCTGGAGGTGGGGGGCGGCGGGGGGGAACGCTAGGCCAGAACTTTCAGGGGAAGCAGAAGATGTGTGCAGTTTTCAGATTATAGAGTCTTGCTCAGTGACTAAGCATCTTGAAGAACGTTGAAGGGATGAAATGAGTCTGGTAGAATACAAAAGTCTACCCACTCTTGTTCAGAAAGCAATTAAGGGCCACTGGTGTGGGAAGCAAGATCCAAGTGAAGTTCCAGGGGTCAAAGATAAGGAAGAGGCCCTGGCTGATGTGGCTCAGTAGGATGGGCATCATCAAAAGGTCACCAGTTCAATTCCAGGTCAGGGCACATGCCTGGCTTGCCAGCCAGGCCCCCAGTTGGAGGCACACGAGAGGCAACCAATCGATGTTTCTCATGCATCAATGTTTCTCTCCTCTTTCGCCCTCCCTTCCCTTCTCTCTAAAAATAAATAAATAAAATCTTTTAAAAAATAAGGAAGAGGTTTATAAAAGCCAAAAGGGCCCTGGATTCATGTGACCGCAAGAAATGCCAATGAGGAAGGGAAAAGTGGGCCTGGAATGGATGTGTACATGCTACTCTTTCCTCTCGGGCATGCGTGGTTCTGGAGGAGGGTGGGACTGGGAAGAAAGGTCTTCCCCACATGGTTCAAAGCTGGTGACCAAAGAACTCTTGGCCCCAGAAGTAGGACCGGAATAAGCCTGTTGGTCTGAGGAAAGAGAAAGGTCGGTGTTCTTCCTGGGGACACCCATGAGAATCAGGATGTCTTGACCCTCCTGCTTCATCAAAGATTTATTGAGCCTCTACGGTGTTCTGAACACTGCGCTGACACTGGGGATACGTAACAACCAACGCTCAGTCCCTGGCCTCGAGAAGCTCACTGTCAAGGAAAGGTTAACAGATGTGCGGCAGTGTGGTAGCAGGATACCAGAGTGCATCTCCCAGAATACCCCTCAGGGTACTGCTAGAGTGCCTCTCTGCTTGAGAAGTAATTACCGCGGACCTTAAAATCAAAATGAACACATTCATCAAATTTTCCCAAACTTTAAGGCTTAGCAATGCAAAGGATGTGGAGAAATGTGATCTCTTAACATTGTTTTCAGAAACCTAAATTGATGTATCTCAAATGAAGAAGAATCATACAATATGATACCATTTGGATAAATCTTGAACTTGTAAAACAATACTATGCATCGTTTTCAGATAAATTTATATATTTACTATATAGTCTTATAAATGTGTGTGTATTGCAAAAATAAAGAAAACAAGGGAAAATCTTTAACACTAAACTTGGAATAGTGGTTCTCTCTGGTAGAGGTGAATGCAATTGGAAAGAGATTCTGTTAAAGTAGGTAGCAGATGTTCATTATAGTATTCTTTATACCTTTCTGCATGTCTAAAATAGTTCATAAATTTTTAATGAGGAAGCTTCCTCCATAGATTTAATATGTCAGTGACATTTTTAATGACATAAGGGCACTGACTTATGATTTTTAGATGACTGGGATTAATCCATTAATTATTTGTATTCCAGCCCCATTAGTTCTCTACTAATCTTAGAACAAGAGTCTTAACCTCTCTGTTGATGCCTTCCCTTATGACATGGGGGCAATAATAAAATATAATAATAATAATAATTTTAATCCTCAAAATCCTCTGAGGATTAAATGAAAGAATGTATGCGCGTTGCCTGGCTCATTTTATGACACATGCTAGGGTGCACCATATGTTGGGTCCCCTTACCAATCCCCCTATCCCCTAACCGCTGTTGTCATAATAAGAGAAGTTAATGAATTAATCCAGGAGGTATTTAAAGACACAACGAGCTCAGAAATCCCCAGGTCCAGGAGAGAGAGCTGACTCAGCTTCTCAGCTCACCAACCGCCTGGCGAAGCCGGCTGCTGCACCTCGGCGCCTGGCCAGGCTCTGTCTACGAAGCCGGACGCTGTCCTGGCCCCCACAGCACAAGGTGTCTCTGACCTCTCAGGTACGCCTGAGGTGCTGAAATCGATGGCCCTTATGGTGGGACAGCAGGTTTGGAGCAAAGGAAGCCCCTGGAGTCACACAGGCTTGGCCTCAAAGTCCCATCTTTCTATGACCTCAGACAAATTACTTCACCTCAGCTGGCCTAGCTCCTTTTTTTGACTGTAAAAATAGCATAATCTCCTACATGGATGCAACAAACTTTGTCATTATGTTGATTAGTTCCCATACATTAAGCATTCGTTAGGTTCCAGGACCTATGCTAAGCGCTTCACATACATTATTTCATTTGATCTTCACAACAACCCCCTTGGCTAGGTACTTTTAGTTTACCCATTTGACAGATGAGGAAACTGACTCTCAAAGAGGCTAAGCAACTAGCTCAAGGTCAGGAGCACGAGGAATATTCAAAGCAGGGACACCCTGTCTCCAGCCATGCTCTTACCTGCTCTTCTCTCCTGCCTGGTCTGGAGATGGGTTAAAGATATCGAATGATCCCACGCCTAGCCAACTCTCAATAACTGGGAGCACCCTCCCTCCCCCCCCTCCTCCCTCTCCCCACTGATATGTAACTGCAGTTGGGCAAGGCCATGAGGATATATCCCCATAGCTGGGAGGAGGGACAACAGCGAGTCTGCCATGTGGCCCGGGCTTTGTAAGGTAGTGCCTCCATTTTGTGCTCTGGTCCTGCTGACCCCACACTCCCTACCCCCAAACGCAGAGCCCCTTAGCAGCCCTGCTCCTGAGCCCGGGCTCAAACCCACACCCTGGTTACCATCACCCTGCCCTCAGCCCCTGCACATGCCCCCACGTACCAGCACATTTGGGAAGGGACACAAAGTCTCTTACTCCCTTCCCCATGTGACCTGTCCATGCGCTATAGCCCCAAGAATACCTGGATTCCCAAAGGTCCCTCATACCACCCACCTGGGTCCACTGGGACCCTCACTTGCATGCTCATCCCCCCCACCTCTGCTCACCATGCTGTTTGGCTGGGGTTGTCCGTCTGCTGCTGGGTGGAAAACAGGGAAGGGTCTAGAGTCTGTCTCTGGCCTCTTACTTTCTGGTCTGCTCTCAGGGTGGGAATGTTGTTAGAAACATCCCCAGGAGGGCAGGTCTGTTGACTTGGTTACCAGGCAGCAGGCAAGTCCTGGGCCTGGGCCCAAATAGGGGAGCGAGGTGGATGTGGGCGGGGTTATGAAGAGTCTGCAGTGAATTAGAAATAAGGAGTCCTGGGGCAACAGATCAACTTCGGGCCCTTCTGGGTAAGAACACAGGGAATTAGAGCTCAGTTTTAGCCCCTTCTCTAGCATTTAGACTTTTTTTGCCTGTTTCCTCCTCTGTGGATGGAGAGAGGTAATATTGTGAGAATTAAACAAACACATAAACTTCCTTAAGTGCTTGTCTAGAGTTGCTGTTGTTCTCTGTGGAGGATAATGAGCAGCGCTCAAGGCTATTTGTCAGTGTTTCGCCCTGTTTCAGTGCAAGTTGCTGCTGGTCTAGCCTGGCCTGATTTCTCCACAGAAGGATTCGCCCTATGGCTTTAGGCAAATTATGAAATTAAAACGTTAATCTCTCACATCTGTATGCGTGTTGTAGTTCTTAAGGCAGCTTCTCCGCTTATCGCTTTCGAGTCCCTCAACAACTTTGTGAGGTAGGCAAGGCAGGGCCTCCATTCCCATGTTGAAGAAAAGGAAATGGAAGCCTCTTCTGTCTTGCCCAAGGTCACACGGGAGCTAATTAGTGGTAGAATTAAGAGTCTTCTGGGACTCAAGCTCAGTGCTTCTCCTCTTTTCACATGGCAGAGTTGTCACTGTCCCTCATCCCCTTCCTGTGTCTTTATTTTCTTCCTCCCCATTTTAAATTGTGTGGTCAGTGGCGACCAGCCTCTTGCACAACCCTCAGCTCCCTTGCCTCCCTCTAGCTCCAGCAGCCTCGTTTGACTGAGCCACAATCCTAGTTAAATCCATTTCTTCACCAACTCTGTGCCTATACGGATCCCGCAAAACAGTGAAAAGCCCAGAACCACGCGGATGGACCTGACTTCAAAGTCATGACCTCACATGAACCCTAATGCTGCCTGGAAACCACACTGCATCTTTGCTGTCACTTTTCCAAATAGCAACCATAACCTGGAATAGGAATGCCAGATTTAGCAAATAAAAGAATTTTATCTAGCAACCTTATCCAGGAAGTATTGGGGTGGCCAAAAACTCCATTTAGTTTTTTCCATAAAATAAAAGACACATTTTTTATTTTCACCGGTAGCTTTATTGATTTGGATATTTTGAGTATGTCAGCTATCTCCCGTGTGGTATAACATTGCTTGTTCTCAATTAATGCCTCAGTTTGATCGCTATCAACTTCAACTGGTAAACCTGACCATAGAGCATCATCCAGGGAGAAATCTCCAGCACAAAACTTCGCAAACCAGTTTTGACATGTTCGATCGGTCATAGCACCTTCCCTTCTCCATACATTGTACAACATTTTTTTTTTGCATTTCAGTTGTGTTTTTACCTTTGTTGAAATAGTAAAGCATAATATGCCAAAAATATTGCATATTTTCTTCCATCTTCCATATGAAAATGGCCACACAAAAATTCACTGATTTTGTTCAGTTTTCTTTAAATGCACATGGGCATGACAGCTGTCACAATACATTCTAGCAATATTGTTAGACAAATGAAGTTAAAGACAAGGAAGCTCTACTAGAGCCATCTTATGAAAAGAAAAACAAATGAATTTGTGGCCAACCAATAGTTGCTACTGTGAGATTTCAGTCCAAGTCATGGGGGTTATTTTGAGGTAGGGGCTTTCAGAGCCCTCCTCATCACAGTATACTAGGGAGTGACCCGGAGTATCAAGAGGGTTAACTCTGGTTTTGGTTGTGGACTGAAGTCTTCTCTCTGCCACCTGGAACTAAGAGGCCAAAATCCCCAGAGAGAAGACACAGCCAGGCAGCACTTCAAAGGTAAGGAAGCCCAGCCTTCCACAGGGTTGATCCAAAAGGCCATAGACCTGAAGAATTATTATCCAGATGGGGAATTTGGGGCCTAGAGGCCCCACTGGGCCTAAAACTTTCTTGTCCAACCCTTCAACTTCTCCCGACTGGTCTCCCAGCTGGGCTCAGGGGCAACTGAGATATTACCAACTCTGCAAAGAAAATTATCCTAAAGGCGGCCCTGGCTGGTGTGGCTCAGTGGATTGAGCACCGGCCTGCGAACCAAAGCATCGCTGGTTTGATTCCCAGTCAGGGCACATGCCTGGGTTGTGGGCCAGGTCCCCAGTAGGGGGTACTCAAGAGGCAACCACACATTGATGTTTCTCTCCGTCTCTTTCTCCCTCCTTTCCCCTCTCTAAATAAATAAATAAATAAATAAAATTATCCTAAAGGCATGTGGGGGGAGGGGCCTTATGTAAAACAGCATAAAGAGACAGGTTTTTAAAGCATATTAATGTATCTAAGTTATAAAATAAGAGGCAGCCAATATGTTTAATTCCTTCAACAAATATTTATTGTGTCCACTATGTGCCTGGCCAGAGGTAACTTGGCAGACAAAGAGCCTGTGCTCTTAAGGAACTGACATTTTCACATGGAGACACATAACAAGTAAAGAAGACAATTGCAGAGAGGAATAAGCATGTAGAGAAAACAAAACCAGATAATGGCACAGAAAGAGATGGGAGGTGGGGGCTATTGCTAAGAAGGAGCAGCTCTCTAAGAAGGTGACGTTTGAACTGAGGCTGAATGACAAGGAGTCAGCCGTGGCAGGATCTGGACAAGAGTGCTCCAGCAGAGAAAATAGTGAGTGCAAAGATTCATAGGGAGTAGCGAGCCCCACGTGTTCAAGGAAACAGAGTGAGGAAAGCAGAGGGCTATACAAGATGAGGTTAGA
Source organism: Pteronotus mesoamericanus (assembly GCF_021234165.1). Lineage (NCBI taxonomy): Eukaryota > Metazoa > Chordata > Mammalia > Chiroptera > Mormoopidae > Pteronotus > Pteronotus mesoamericanus. Next base: position 8,247,581 of record NW_026555277.1, read on the forward strand.
GAGGTAAAGGGGACTTGAAGGAGAATAGCTTTTACTACAAGTGTGACAGGAGGGCTTATGCAGTGTCATTGCCTATCTGGTGTTCTGGAGAGACTATTGAGGCTGCTGTGTGGAGACTGAATTATTGGGGTTAAGGAGTAGGAGCAGGAAGCTGGTTAAGAAGCTACTGCTGTAGGCATCCAGAAATGAGTGGAGTGGGGATGGTGGGAAGTATTAATAGCTGAGTTCAAAGTGATACGACATGCTAATATGTGTGGCAGACCTGCCCAACCGTCTTCCTGGCCCCTGCCTCCACTTCTTTGCTGGCAGGATCTTGACTTCATTTCATTACTTACCCTTCCACTTGCTCAAGGAAGATGGCCTTTCCCCAAACCTAGAGATGAGTTTAGACCAGTTTAAACCATTCATGGTAATTCTATTCCCTCCTTCCAGTGACTGGTGTAGGCATGCGGCTAGTGTGATACAAAGGGAAGTCTGCCAGAGTGCTTTAAGGAAAGGGTTTTCTCCCTGATAAAAAGCAATGTGGGAGGAAACCCCCGTTTCCTGTCTTAGGACAGTGTCAAATGAAGACATGGTACTTGGAGCTGCTGCAGGCATCTTGTGATCATGAGGGAAGATGTCACCAGCTCACTGAGGATGCCAGAGCAAAATGCTGGAATGCTGGCATTATTGAGGACATCACTGAGTCACCCCTAGAACTGCCCTGGACTTGGATTTCTTGTGCAATAATAAATATCCTCATTGTTTAAGCTGCTGTTAGTTAGACTTTTCATTACTTGCAGACAGAGAAAAAATTCTAACTAATAAAAGAGGAGAAGGAAAGAGGGAAAAGAGAGGAATGCCTGATGGTCCTAGGTTTTTAACTTAGGCATATGGGTGGAAGGCGATATTGTGCACTTGGACTCATCAGCCTGGGACAGTAGCAGGCTTGGCAGGGAGCGGGCTGGGGGGTTGAGAGTTCTACTCTGAGATGTCTAATGAGCTTTCAAGTGGTGATGCCGGAAGGCGAAGAGTCCCATGAGTCTGAAGTTCAGAGAAGAGGTCCAAAATGGAGATACAAATTGGAGAGTCATCAGTATATAGGTGCTATTTCTTTCTTTTTATTCCATTCTTTCACTATGGTTTGGAAAGGTATATACTCTGGGTCTTTTCCTTTTGCTAACCCTAGAAATGTTATACATTTTTATTAAGGACATTTTAAAATATGCTTACAGTAGAAATACTATCATAAAACCCCATGTTCTCATCACCCCCCATCACCAGTTGCTTTGTCAGGGACAAAAACAAAGGAAGGAAAGAGCCTGGAACTGAGCAACAGGAACTCCTTTTAGAAATAAGTCATCAAAGACCACCAAGAAGGAGTGGCCAGGACAACATCCAGGAGAGGGGGGTGTCATTGAAGCCAAGAAGGAAGGAAGGAAGGATCAGCTATGTCAAACACAGCTGAGAGGCTGAGAATGGTGAAGATAGAGCTTCTGACCTTTGGCTTTGGCAAGATGGAGGTCACTAGAGAAGTTGGCAAGAGCATCTCAGTGGAGCATGGAAACCAAGCTTGCGTCGAGAGTGGGGAGGAGAGCAGACAAGGAGATATCCCCTTAGAAAGTTCGAGCTGTGGGAAGGAGGACAGCTGGTAGATGCTCCAGCCCGAAAACAACGGAAGGATGGGGACTAAGGCTCAGTTCCACCTCTCCCAGGTGGAGTCAGTGGAGTCATTGGAAATGCTGAGGACCTTGTTGCTTTCTTCCAAGATGGAGGTGTGAGATTCTGGGAGGAGCTTAGAGAAGATGGAGATAACAATGGGCAAGGCAAACGGTGACAGAGATCCAAAGAGAGTGTGGCTTGCTGGACACCCATGAAGGGTAGATGATTCAATGGGGAGAGTGAAAAAGTACCTGGAATCACCTTCTCGCTTCATGTACGTGAATGTCTAAAAGTTTTCAGTCTGGTAACATGGACTATTACCTGCACACCCACCCAGCGCTTATGGCCCTGATTCAGAGGCATCTGTATATATCCTGAGGACATACACATTCAGTCACATATGTGCACATGAGAAGTCAGAAGCAGAATCTGCATTTCACCTACATTCCTTGAGTATTTCTCCCTGCACTCTTGTCCTCTCCATTTTCCCTGCCAGAACGCCTCCTCGGGGACTGTAAATTCCTTGCTACCTGGGCCAGGGTAACATAAAAGAGTAATGTAGGCCGTGTGATGTTAAATGGTAACAGAGGCTTGTCTTCTGTGCCAGGGAGACACAGAATGGTGTGGACTGAGTGAACTGGAGCATCTGTTGCCTACCACCCATCTCCATTTGTTGCCATGTTAGTTTCCTGTTACTGCTGTAACAAATTGCTACAAACTTAACAGCTTAAAACAATACAAATTTATTCTCTTACAGTTTGAGACCAGATGTCCCAAATGGTCTTATGGGGCTACACTCAAAGTGTTGGCAGGGTTGTCTTCTTCTGAAGATTCTAGAGGAGAATCTATTCCTCACTTTTCCCCCCTTCTAGAAGCTGTCCACATTCCTTGACTCATGGCTCCCTTCCATATTGAAAGCCAACAATTGCATCACTTCGACCTTTGCTTCTGACCTCCCCTTCCCTGACTCTGACCTTCCTGCCCCCCTTGTCCACATATAAGAATGCTTGTGATTGCATTGAGCCCACCCAGAAACTCTAGTATTATTTCCACATCTAAAGGCCCTTTTTTAAAACAAGATTTTTAAAATTTATTTTTAGAGAGGGGGAAGGAAGGGAGAAAGAGAGGGAGAGAAACATCAATACGCCAGAAACACATCAAATGGTTGCCTCTCGCATGTCCCCAACTGGGGACCTGGCCCACAACCCAGGCATGTGCTCTGACCAGGAATGGAACCAGCGGCCTGTTCACGGGCTGGCGCTCAATCCCCTGGGCCGCACCAGCCAGCGCTCACAATCTCCACTTCAATCACACCTGCAAAGCCTTTGCCATGTAAGGCAACATAGTCACAGATTCTGGGGGTTAGGATGTGCGTCTCTTTAGAGGGCTGTTATTCTGCCTGCCGCTGTTGCTAAGTGGGAATGCAGGCCTAGTAGGGCCAGACATTCCAGTTCTTTTCCTTAAAAGCTAGAAATGTGCATTTTCATATGACTGCTGAAAAGGGTCAACGAAGCAGGCCTGGGATTGGTACCCTGAGAAAGACCTGCTTACAAGGCTGGCCCCTGGTTGGCATTTGGGACGTGGCTCTCGATATGTTCCCCATCAGCAGCTAGCTGGCCATGATGGCTCGTCGCACCTAGATTGTTAATGTAAATAATATAGTTTGTGCTGAACTCCTGTTTTTCTTCTAGGAGGCTGGAATTTTAGTATGTGCTAGGCAGAGATGTCTACGTGACCAGCATTCAATAAAAACTTTGAGTTCAGAGTCTCTAATGGGCTTCCTTGGGCAGAAACACTGCAGGGAAATGTTGCTCCATTTTCATTCTGGAGGAAGAAGACACTTTCCAAACCCTTTTGGGAAGGAGAGAGCACAGATTCCTCCAGATTCCCCATGTGTCTTTTCCCCTTACAAGCCGGCTGTGTATCCTTCCTACATTGTTGTGATAAACCTTAGTTGTGAGTACAATGTTATGCTGAGTCCTCTGAGTCCTTCCAGCTAATCTCCTAACATAAGGGGTGGTCTTGGAAATGCTCCAACACAAAGACAGTTCCTGATTTTTTTTTTCATATTCTAACTGTTACAGGGGTTAACACTGCGAGGGCCAAACAAAAAACAAAAAACAAAAACAAAAAAAACAAAAAAAAAAAAACATTTCTGAGAGGGAATTTGGCCCCCAGGCTGCCAACTTGTAACCTCTGGCTTCCTAGGCTTCTACCCTAATTTTAGTTACATCTCTAGAGTAAAACAATTAATCTGACATACACTCAGAAAATGCCAGCCATGTGCTTAGTTAGCACCATGCTAGAAACTAGGGACTCAAAGATGGATAAGACAGAGTCCTTACCTTCATCAATTTTTTATTTAGTAAGATGGACATGTACATAACTAAATGCAGCGTGACGGGCTACATGCACTAACATGAACAAGTAAAATGCTCTAAGAATCCGGATAGCTAAGAATCCAGTGCTCTGCTATGTCTGTACACATTCCTAAACTCATTTGGTCCTCACAATCTGAAGTTACCCCAGTTTTACAGATGAAGAACCTGAATCTGAAAGTCAAAGAGGTTTGGGGTTTTGCCTAAGCTAAAATCTTGTTCGATATTCATTTTGCTGGCGTGAGGGTGCCCAAAGCGAAAAGAGAGCCAGGGAAGGCCTGCAAGAGGACATGTGTTCTGTAATCACCAAGGGTTCTTGCTCTGTGGACACCATGACCCCATTTCCCAAAGCAGCCTCACTCTATGCCCTTGTCAGTTTTCTTTTTTTATGAATGAGTTTTGTTCTCTCAAGCAGATGGCAAGTCCACTGGGAAGAGAGACCTTGTCATATTTCACTGTATTCCTTTCCATGCCTTGCCTAAGTAAGGTGTCGATTAGCTATTTTGTTGATAGAAAGTTGCCATGCTAGTTATTTTATCCTACTGTGTTGTGTTGTCAGATAGCCCTGGCCCTGGGAAACACTGTGGTAGGAGAGGCAAGTGAATCCTTTCCAACTGACTAGCCTGGGAGACAGGTTTCTTAAGGGTGTGTCAGTGGGCCCATGGGGCACTTCCTGATGAATTTCCCCAGCGAAGGGAGAGAGCTAGAAAACGTAAGGGACTTAAAACAGAAGCAGATTGAAAAGCTGATTCTTGTAAGAAATGGAAGTGAAACGTAGAAAGACGGAATGGCTTCCACCTAAGGCCTCCAGCTGTGTGCTGAAGGTGTTGAGATGCAGGTGGTAGATCCGGCCCACGGCCAAGGGACAGAAGAGCATGTGAAAGTCAAAGTCGGCCAAGATATCAGAATCTTCACTTCCGTTTTCCTTCTTCAGCCTCAACAAACATTCTGGTACCTCACAACAATGCGTTCCGGTGGGAATCGACTTCTTTTCACCAATGAAAAAACCAAGGACTAAGTGACGTTAAGTCACTTGCCCAAGGTCACATAGGGCTATCAGGATGCGAATCCAGGTCCTAAGGACTTCAGCTCAGAGCTCCGGCTGTTCCGGCGGCAGGAAAGCGGGCAGGTGGTAGTGGCAAGAGCTCGCTAATAGTGACGGCGCTGATGACGAGGCCGCTATCCGTCGAGCCGCGGCCGAACCGCGGCAGATTCTCCGGGTCGGCCCTCGCAGACAGGCTGCGGGGCTCGGCTCGGCGGGGCATTCTAAGGGATCGGCACGCTGGGGCTCAGGCTGTGCAGCTCCCGGTCCTCGGCCGCCCACAGGCGTTGGCGAAGGTCAGCCGTCCCGGCTGGGGACCGGCAGGCGGCGTGCAGCCGCAAGGGGTTCCTCGAGGACCGGCCAGAGCCAGACATCCTGTCGGAGCCTCCAGGGAGGCGGGGCGGGGAGGGCACCGCCGAAGGCCTGCTGCAGCCACCTCGAAAGAACAGCCTCCAGGGCATCCGACCTAAGTCAGAACACCTGAGCGACCGGCGTCCCCATGACGCTGGTGCAGGCGAGGCGCGCTCTGGCACCGCGCCCTGCGTACCTGCAGCGGAGCTGGAGAGCCCGGAGTATCGGTTCGAAACCGAGAACGAGGGTTTAAACCCTGGTTTGCTACTCTTAACGCACGTTCGACAGGTGAGGGACTTGGTGGGGGAGGGGACCCGTTCTGGCCACACCTCTCAGAGACGCCTACCCCCCTGGGGGCGTGGCCTCCGGGCCGCTCAGCCTCTAGTGGACGAGCGGAGCGCGCGGCCCCGCCCCCGCATATAAGAGCGGTGCGGCAGTGCAGCTAGCGCACTTCTCACTGAGACCCGTCACCCGGACTCTACGTGAGACCCACCGCCCGGACTCACCATGGTGAGTGCGGCCCCACCGTGATCTTGCCGGTCCCCTCATTGCCCCTCTCCTCCAGGGACGCTCCCTCCCGAGATGCTCGGGGACCTCCCTCTGGCGTTCCGGGTCTCGAGGAGGTGCGAGGGTGTTTGCATTACCCCCACCCCCGCCCCCACCTCGTCCTACTGACTTTGGCCGAACTGCGTTGTCCACTTTCGAAGGCTGGGGAAGGGGGTTGGGTGCAGTGGGATTCTTCACTAGCAAAGAGGAGCCCTCCTGGAAATCCCCTCCTGCTCCCCCAAGCGTTTCTGCCCTAATCCGCCTGAGGGGCGACACGCAGTCCTGCGCCCAGTTTCCGCGGGAGAGGGAGACCCGCTTGGCTGCCCTCGCCGCCAGCCTACCCCACACCCAGTCCCTGGAACTGACCGAACACATGCTTGGCACAAGAAGGTGGAAGGGGGTCAGGTTACTTGGTCCAACATCCCCTTTTCCTCCGACTGCGTGTGCATCCCTCCTACCCACAGTCTCCCTACACCGTGACTCAGCACCCCGCTTCTGAGCCAGGAATGGGGTTCGGTCTCGTGAGGCGGGCCGGCCCCCTCTCCAGCTTGAGCCCGGTTGCGCGGACGGGCAGAGACAGCTGTCGCTGAGCGGGAGCTCGGGCCGAGGCCAGGTTGGGGGGAGGGGAAAGAGGTGTGTGTAGGGGGTGGTATTTATAGCCCAGGAACGGGGGCCGAAATCCAATCCCCGCTTTCCGCTGGGATGTAATGGGAAAGAATCTAGAAGAGGGGCAAATACAGGGCCAGGGTGCAGGATGGCACTCATCCTGCCCGGGGCAAGGCGGGTTACCTTGGGGGCCTCACCGCAGGTTCCGCTTCCTTTTCTGAGTATTTGGAAGCCGTCACCCCGCCATTTCGGTGCTGATCAGGGAAGGTGCCGCACCACTTTGGCGCTTCAGGGGTTACTTTCAGACTGGCATAGACTGGCCTAGGGGAGCGACTGCCCCAGTGCCCACAACCCTCATTGCCCGCACGTGCCCTCTGCGCGCACCAGCATTATCGCTATTTTCCGGAGGGGGTGGGAGTGGAGGTGGAAAGAGGAGCCAGATGGGATGGATCTCCAGAGCCGGATGGGATTTAAAGGTGGGGGACAGGGCATCCTGATGGCCCTGTGGTCAGTTGATGCCAGACTGGAAGGCTGAGATACATATGTAGCCCACAGAAAAGAAAATAGGAGAGGGTTATGTGAAATTCGAGTGGTTCATCCTCAAAGCAAAGAGTTAATCAAGTCGGGGACTCTAGCTCTAAACTCATACGTCTGGAAAACCTGTCTTTTCTCCAGCTCTGGAGAAGCTGGTGTTGTGGGAGTAGAAATTGGGAACAGCTGAAAAGTCTCCTGTCCTTGTCTCGGTTACTGCAGTCTCTGCTGGTCTCATACGCGCTTGCCCTCTCCATCCTCCCTGAGGCTCTCATGAATGTGGCAGGGTCATGTGGAGCCACAGCTCTAACTTGACAAGGTCCCCATGGAGAAGCAGGCTAAGGGGCTGGCCTGCCCTACTGGGTGCCTCCAGTTGGGGAGTCCTATGCTGGGGAGAAGGGGCAGGCTGCCAGTGTTTTCTGACCTCTGTCCAGCCCCAAGCGTCCACTTTTGCCAACTGAGTCATTCTAGCTGGTAGGTGATAAGGTGGGAGAGGTTTATGAAGCGAGGACTGACAGATGTGGGGCTTATGCTCTCTCCCCTCTCTTTATCCCTCAGCGTGAATGCATCTCAGTCCATGTGGGACAGGCAGGTGTCCAGATGGGCAATGCCTGCTGGGAGCTCTACTGTCTGGAACATGGGATTCAGCCTGATGGGCAGATGCCCAGTGACAAGACCATTGGTGGAGGAGACGACTCCTTCACCACCTTCTTCTGTGAAACCGGAGCTGGAAAGCATGTGCCCCGGGCAGTTTTTGTGGATTTGGAGCCCACTGTAATCGGTGAGAGTAAGAAGGGGGTGGAATTGAGGGGAGTGGAGAGTGACTCTATGCTTCTTTCTCAAGAGCTGGTGTCTAGATCTGGCTTTCCTGGCCCTGAAAATTCCTCACCCAGTTTGAATCTAAAGAAGGCAATCTAATCATAGGCTGGCCCATAGGGCAGGTCTGGGTTCCTCACACACTGGTATCTGGGACTGGCAGAAGGATGAGCTCTTCCACATATCTGTCTGCAGCTACCGTGATGAGGGAGGGAGGTCCCTGCTGAGCACAGTCTGCGGTTTGGGCCCTGACGATGTGGTTTATGCCCTTGCAGATGAGATCCGAAATGGCCCATACCGGCAGCTCTTCCACCCAGAGCAGCTCATCACTGGGAAAGAGGATGCTGCGAACAACTATGCCCGTGGACATTATACCATTGGCAAGGAGATCATTGACCCAGTACTGGACCGGATCCGCAAGCTGGTGAGAGTCTGGCGTAAAAGGGAGGGAGTTTTTGAGATGGTGCCAATGGTCAGGAACATTTCTTTTTCCAGATCTTTTTCAGGGCATCATCTCTAATTGTACATATTTCAGAGCACGCTGCTGCTATGGTATACTCATTAGTCTTTGCCCTGGCTCCTGAGATATTTAGGCTTTTGTGGAGCCAGAGATTGAGCTCCTCAGGCCCCTTTCCCATGTACATTGCTCTTTCTCTTTCTTGCCTTTCAGTCCGACCAGTGCACAGGACTTCAGGGCTTCCTGGTCTTCCACAGCTTTGGTGGGGGCACCGGCTCCGGCTTCACCTCGCTCCTGATGGAGCGGCTCTCTGTCGACTACGGCAAGAAATCCAAGCTGGAGTTCTCCATCTACCCAGCCCCCCAGGTGTCCACAGCCGTGGTCGAGCCCTACAACTCCATCCTGACCACCCACACCACCCTGGAGCACTCAGACTGTGCCTTCATGGTGGACAACGAAGCCATCTACGACATCTGCCGCCGCAACCTGGACATCGAGCGCCCCACCTACACCAACTTGAACCGCCTCATCAGCCAGATCGTCTCCTCCATCACAGCATCCCTGCGCTTTGACGGGGCCCTCAACGTGGACCTGACAGAGTTCCAGACCAACCTGGTGCCCTACCCGCGCATCCACTTCCCCCTGGCCACCTACGCACCAGTCATCTCTGCGGAGAAGGCGTACCACGAGCAGCTGTCCGTGGCAGAGATCACCAACGCCTGCTTCGAGCCGGCCAACCAGATGGTGAAGTGTGACCCCCCGGCACGGCAAGTACATGGCCTGCTGCCTGCTGTACCGTGGGGACGTGGTGCCCAAGGACGTCAACGCCGCCATCGCAGCCATCAAGACCAAGCGCAGCATTCAATTCGTGGACTGGTGTCCCACGGGCTTCAAGGTGGGCATCAACTACCAGCCGCCCACCGTGGTGCCCGGGGGTGACCTGGCCAAGGTGCAGCGTGCCGTGTGCATGCTGAGCAACACGACCGCCATTGCGGAGGCCTGGGCCCGCCTGGATCACAAGTTCGACCTGATGTACGCCAAGAGGGCGTTTGTGCACTGGTATGTGGGAGAGGGCATGGAGGAGGGTGAGTTCTCTGAGGCCCGGGAGGATATGGCCGCCCTGGAGAAGGATTACGAGGAAGTGGGCATCGACTCCTATGAGGACGAGGATGAGGGAGAAGAATAGACCAGCTGCTTGGAGCCCACTTACTATGTTTATTGCAAAATCCTTTCGAAATAAACAGTTTCCTTGCACGGTTTCTTGTTCCCTCTGTGAGTACTTGAGCTTCTGCTGCCTTCTTCTTGGTGCTGCTGCTGCTTTTGCTGCTGCCCTCACTATTTGCTGCTCATGACCCTTTTCCTGTCTATGGCTGAAAGTGAGACCTGCCAAGGAGCCCTTACCAGGCCCAGGAAATGTGACCCCATGGACCTTGATGTAAGATCCTAAGGGGCACCCAGGATAGGGAGGAAATGAGGACTGAATCCTGGACCTGTCCATCCAGCCACAAACTATTGAAGGATATGAGTCTTCACTTCCTTTCCAACTAGGAGTTTAAGTCCAGCAGTGTGTGTACTTGAGTTAGACTAGTACCCTGTTCTTCCTGCTGCTTCTGCATTCACCAACTCTGGAAGCGAGGCTTGGCCCAGGCACCTCTGTGTTATGAGGGCTTGGGAGTCGGGCTGAGCTGCCCTAGTGTTCCTTGGCATGGAGCCTAGTCATAAGCTTGGGGGATGGGAGGGAACAGGGCCACCTCCTAGAGTTGTTTATGTCACTGCACGAACAGCTTTGCATAGCTTACTGACTGTTGCTGCTTTGCTGGGGCCTAGGGCTGTGGCATTAAAAGTCAGGTCGTCTCCCCGCTGTTTGTGCTTTCTTTCTGGCCTCAGCCTCTGTGCTAGCTGGTGGGACATCTTGCCAGGGCCCTGGGGAGATTTTCAACTTTGCTAATAGGCACCCCGGGACCCACTCTGACATCGGCATTGGGGGGTGGGCAGGGTTGAGGGAAAGAAGCTTCAATCTCAGGAGCAGGAGATGCCAGCCCTGCCCTTGCCTTCTCTCCCTGTAATTTAGGGACACGGTGCCCTTCCCTGGGGAACAGGTTTTAAGCCCAGCAAAGGCAGGGCCCCTGTTTACTCAGCACAGTAAGCAGGAAGTGGCAGCTGGACACTGCCACATCACACTGGCCTCATTAATCATTAACCATGTGTGAGCTAAAACCATCTGGGAGAGACTAGGCCAAAATGGCTGCCACCCCCACTCCCTTTGCCCCCAGGCTGAGGCTGGGAGACCTGTTATGGAGCTGTCCCAAAGCTTCCTCAGGTTTCTCCACCCAGAAGCCCTTGCCTGGCAAACCAGCTGGGCTGCTCTGACTAAGCTACCCACCCCTGGGAATGAAGGAAGGAAGAATGAGTTGAATGGGTCTATCCCAGTTCTTGGCATAGAAGCCCACTCAAGCCAAAGTAGCTTTAAGTTGTTAAGTTAAACAGGCTAGAACTGCCCATGGCCAAGCAGCCAGATTTAATGTCAGAATACCTGCCTCCTGATATGGAATGATGAAGTCATGCCAGCCTGACTCTACGCCAGTCCCTCTTCTTTCCAGGCTGTTCCTTGGAAATGGCAACCAGACTTCGGGTTCCTTGCACCTCTTTTCTCACTCCAGGAACAATGAGACTAAGATCCACATGAAGCTGCTTTCACTTTATTCTTTTATTTATACATCCTCCTGCTCCCTGACTTGGAGGCAGACCATGATGTAAGTCCAGCAGTCCTGCTCAGAGCCTTTACCAGATTCTGTCAGTTTCCCTTTCCCCATACCCCACTCTCACCCACCCCACCTCAGGCTCCCTGTCCAGCTGTTCTGGAGATAAGAGAACAGAACAGAGAAGAGTGAGCTGACTCCCCAACCCCTCTGCCCCCAACCATAAGAGAGCAGGCCTGGATAGAAAGGACAGAGATTCTAGTGAGGGATGGGGGACTCATTCCAAGGCACAGGGGCCACCTCAACGTGGCCCCTGGTTTGTTCAGATCTGGGTCGTGTGCTGGCCTGGAGCTGGGGGTTGCAGTGCCTCCAACTGACTGAGGAGGACAGGAACGTGAGGGCGCTGCTGGGGGTCCACAGTCATCATCGAGGCCAGCAGCTGCCGCAGTGCGGAAGAATGCCTGTGGAGGGAGCGCAGGGTGGTGGGGGGCACCTTTCCGCCGTGCCGAGGCTCAGCCTCCAGTCATGGCAAGGAGACTCTGAAGTGCTTGGTGCCCCTTCTGTTGCTCACCTGGAGCTCTGTGGGATGCTGAGTTGGTTCTGCACAGCCAGGGCCACACTGTCACCCTTCTGGAACACCATGTCATAAGGGCCTTCTCCAAACATCATAGCATATAGCACACAGCCTAGAGACTGAGCATAACTTGGTTATTCCAGGGAAGGGGATCAGTGGAGGTTATAACTCTCCTCTTAATTCTGTAGTGAAAGGAGACTACATGAACTAAAAGGACTATGCTGACTTCAGCCATATGACACCAGCAGGGCCCAGAGAAACTGCCAGTTAGCTGGAAGCCTCTGAACCGCTTGTTTAGCCACTGTCTTCAGCCCTGACACTTAGCTGTACCAACCCTGTTCAAAGGGCAGGGTTACACCACTTCCTGAGCAATTAAGTACAGTGTCGGTGACAGTTGCCAGGAAGGAAGTCGAGGAGGATGAGGACATACGCTTCCTGGGGCCCCGTGCACTGGAAACCAAAGACCTGCTCCTCTGCTCCAAGGTTGGCACAGAGCAGCACTCCTCCCTACCCAGACTCCCACCTACGTGCTCCTCACCCAGACATCAGTCCGCTCATCGACGACACAGTGACTCTGCACAGAGAAGAGCTCCGGGGCCCGGTAGGAGATGGTGCACCGCTGGGCTGCCCAGTCCTGGAACCGTGACCCCAGAGCTCAGAAGTGGGGCACAGGTGATGGTCATGTGACCAAAATGGAGAAGGCACCAGAAGTCAGGGATGGGGAACAGGTGGGCAAAGGAACCTGGAGACCCTTACCTGCAGAGTGAGAGCCTGGCGGGAGCCCTCCACATGGATACGTGCTTGATTCATGGAACCCAAGTCCATTAAAACGGGTTGCCCTTCATCTCCAAGCAAGATATTGGTGGGCTTCAGGTCCCTGTCAGGAAGTGGAAATGACCCATGAGCATCCCTAGAGGGGGAGGCTAGAGTCCAAGGGGGGCAAAAAAAAAAAAAAATCATGGGTGCTGTTCCTTGGGAAGAGTCAAGACCTCTCATTTCTCTTCATGGAACTCTTCCTTTCTGCCCCAGAAAGCATACGGGGCCCGCCCACTGACCTGTGGGCATAACCCTGGGCATGAATGGCCTCAAGACCTCTGCAGATACCCAGCAGCAGCTGAAGGATTTGATCTTCAGTCAAGAAGTTGCCTTTGTCTTTCAGCCTTTCTATCTCGTCCCACAGCGTACCTCTCTGCAACACAAGTATGCCCGCGGTTGTTTTTCAAGCCTCTGCTCCCTGAGTCTGGTCCCTTCCCTATGTCAAAGCCTAGCAGCCTTTTCACCACACACACCACACCCTAGAGTCCCATTTGGATTCCTCTAAACTCCAAATCTGAAGCGGTCAAACCCAGGACATAGCCGCTGCTTCCTAACAGACTTGACTGCTCACATAGCTCTTGGTTGGTGGCTCTGTTGCAACCCCTCCACAGCCAGGAGACTTTCTGACCTTGAAGAAGGGTAGCAGCAGCCAGGCCTCATGTTTAGTGCCCCGCTCCCTCAGACAATAAGCCACGAGGTGAAGGATGTTGGGGTGATGGAAGAGGTGATGCATGTCTGCTTCTCGTTGGGCCTCCTCCCGGTCCTGCTGCTCGTGACACACGATTCGCTTCAGGGCGTAGAAGTGTCCATCATGTAACCCCTCCACTAGGTCCACATAGCTGAACCCACTGTGGGCCAAAGGGGTCAGTGAAGGACCACGGTCATCTCCCACATTGCTTGGACTCAGAGGAATTCCCTGGGAAGAACAGGGGCGGTCTTTCCCATTTAATAGAAACCCTCCCAAGATGTGACTCTAAGAGAAGTTTGAAGATTATTACACTTTCAGCTCCAGAGCTGGGACGCAGTAATCTTCAAGGTCCTGTAATCATAACCCAGTGCTCTGCACATAACAGATGCCCAATAAACATTAATGAATGGTTAACATTTATTAAGTGCTGTGAACCAGGCACTGGTGAGACATTTTATATGCATTATCTCATTTAATCCTCACAGCTCCATCAGTGACGCAAGATAGTAATTATCTCCACTAAGGAAATGAAGAAACCATGGCTTATTTAGGTCACCAAAGGTGGATTAGCAGGCCTGGTTCCAGAATCTATTTTCTTGACAAGCATGTCACTAGGCTGTGTCAGGTGAGTTAAAGGATAGTTTACAGAATAAAACTTTTGTGCCACTATCATGTGCAGATTGCTGTCCTTCAATCACCATAATCCTGAGGACTAGTGATTTCCAAACACTCACCCCTCCCCCAATTTCTGGATGAAGAGGTAGCGCTTATTGTCGATGATGACAGTTCCCGGAGAGCAAATACACAGCGCGTGGCCCATAATGTCTCAGTCATCCTCCTCAAGGACGGTCTGAGGCTGTCAACGGGTTCGTCCTGGTTGAATGGGCTCTCCCAGGCGTTGCGCTGGGGCCCCAGCGGATCATGCTGAAAGGAAAAGAACGGCAGGATCGCGGGTCGGGCACAATCCAGACGACCCCTCAAGGACTAACGTGGAGAGCTCAAGCCTAGGTCTCGGAATCTAGAGAAAACGGGCCCTGGCGATACCATCTCCAAGAAGGCTGGGATCAGGTCCCTTAAGTCTCAGGCCACGCAGCAACTACCAGACTGCTTTCTCCCCCACCAGCCCACCTTTCGGCGGCCCCGGCTCTCACGCCCATCGTGCTGCGAAGGCAAGGGTGTAGGGTAGCTCCCGGGGGGTGCGAGGCTCGGACCTATACCTTGCAGAGCCCACCCCCGACCTCTGCGTGAACACCCCAGATAAGCCAGCCCAGTTTCCCCACTGACCTGGCTTGGGCAGGAGGGAAGCGCCAGGAACCGGAAGCAGTGATGTGTCATCACTCCGCGCCGGCGTAACAGCCCGTGGTATCCTAGCAACCTCCGGGCATCCGGGCGATGTGTTGGGGGCGCGGTGCTGATGAGCCTGGACGGGTTAGGCCTGCGGGAGGACGGGTTGGGGGACCCGAGTGAGGGTTCCACACCGAGCCTTCAGTAGGGGTCAGGACGCAAGCACCTACGCCGGTGGAGAGCAAAGCCGGGCCCGGCCCGAGGCCCCCAGGACCTCCATTTCCCAATGCCGGAGGTAGGAGGCTTCATACCTCCGGCTTGTTGGGTGGCCGACAACTGTCCAGCCAAGGAGTGGGTGGGGGTGATCTGGACTCCTGGAGCTCTGATCTGTACCACCCTGGGGTCTCCGGCCTATATTCCACTACCCTAGTCTCACTGATTAGAGCTCAGGCTCTTGAACCAGACTAGGATCTAAATCTGGTCGTTAATAATAGTTACTAGGTGTGTGACTTCGAACAAGTTATTTAACTTCACTTTTCCTATCTATAAAACAGGTAGACTAGTACCTAAGGTTAAGTGCATGAATCACGAGGCCAGACTGCCTAGTTCATACTAGTTATCTACTAAACTAGTTGTGTGACCTTGGACAGGCTACTTAATGTTTCTGTCCCTCAATTTTCTCATCTGTAAAATGCAGGTGGTAATTATGTACCTTATGGAGTTGTTTAAAGACTAAATGATATGTGAAGTGCCTAGCAAAATATCTGACACAAGGTCCTCAGTGTCAAACAATTATTATTGTTATGTTTATTATTATTATTATTATTGCTTTTATTATTACCCTTGTTCTCACATCCCGTGCTTGGGACTGTGAAGGAAAGAATAATGGAAATTCACAAATTGCCAAGCCTTGGCACCAATCTGTTGTCCTTGACACCTCTTTGTCTAGGCAGGCAGGGATAAATTGGAAAGGAGCACACATCCAAAGAAGATGGAATATCCTAGGTGGTGTTTGAAATAGGGCTCTCCAGGAAAAATATCCGTTTTGTAACCTACTTCCCCGCTGTCTCCCTTACACATGACTGAGATAATCTTCCTACAGTTTCCCTTAGTTCTGAACCTGTCTTAGCCCCCCTGGTTCTACCAGTCATCTAGATTTAACCTGCTATGTGTGGGCTCTGTGCTGTAGGCTGAGGATTCAAGAGGGACAAGGCACTCCCACCCCTTAGGGAGCTCAGTCTAGCAGAGCACTGACTTTCAACCTTAAATGTGCTTACGATCGCTTGGGAATCTGGTTAAAATACAAATTCTGATTCTTTAAGTCTGAGGTAGGACCCGAGACACCGCAATTCTAACAAACTCCCAGGTGACGCCGATAAAGCTGGTTCAAAATGTAGAGGATTTTACAAACTAGTCGAGTAACCGGAGAACAAATCAAGGCTAACTAATTGCTAGGCAACTTGAGGTGGTCTCCGCCCCTCCTTGCTCGCTGAGGTTTCCTCCCAGGAATCCGCCACGTGACAGTTGGACCGCCGTCTAAGCGCCATGACTCCGAAGAAGCCGCTCTGGCTTCCCTCCCTGCTGCTGCTGCCCCTGACGCTGCTGCTGCCCCAGGTAAGATAAGAGGATTGAACTAGTCTCCGGTAAGGCGTAAGAGAGAAAGCAAAAATAACAAAACACTGAGCAGAGCAGACGCGGACACCCCAACGCCCGCCCCGGCTCCCGCCCTTCCTCCAGACCTCTGCTGTGCACGGTCTCTCCCTTTGCAGGCAGGCAGTCGGTCGTTCGTAGTGGATCGGGATCATGATAGATTCCTCCTGGACGGGGCTCCGTTTCGCTACGTGTCTGGCAGCCTTCACTACTTTCGGGTACCTCGGGTACTTTGGGCAGACCGCCTTTTCAAGATGAAAATGAGTGGCCTCAATGCCATACAGTTGTAAGAAAGGCTCAAGAGAGGGATGGTACTTACTCTTCCTACCACCCCCTTAAAAAGGGGGTTGGGACAGGAAGACTGTCTGGATATGATGAGGGGGCAGAGTTCCAGGACTTACATGCAAAGCGGGGTGGGGGGAAATGTAGGCCAGGACCTCCTTCCAACAGCTTTTTCCTGGAGATTCCCTGCAAAGCCAGGAGCCCTTATGCCTCCCGGGCATTTCCCCATGCCCGCCTTGGGCCCTGTTAACCTCTTCCTTTCTCAGTTATGTGCCCTGGAACTACCATGAACCAGAGCCTGGAGTCTATAACTTTAATGGCAGCCGGGATCTCATTGCATTTCTGAATGAGGCATCTTTAGCGAACCTGTTGGTCATACTGAGACCAGGACCTTACATCTGTGCGGAGTGGGAGATGGTGAGTTACTTCGAGAAGGGTTAGAGCCAAAGCCACCCAGATGGGGTTCCTAGGCTACTCCCTTCTGCCCTTACTCTAGGGCCACTATCAGCACTGTCTTTAACTTCTCAGGAAATAAAACCCACATGCTTCTTTGTTGTCTTTATGTTTGTCTCAGGGGGGTCTCCCAGCCTGGTTGCTTCGTAAACCTAACATTCATCTAAGAACCTCAGATCCAGGTAAGTTAGACAAAAACATTTATCATATCCCTGTCTGGCGTGGTTCAGTGGATTGAGCCCCGACCTGCAACTGAAAGGTTGCCCATCCAGTCCCAGCCAGGGTACATGTCTGGGTTGCGGATGGGCCAGGTCCCCACTTGGGGGCGTGCAAGAGACAACCGATTGATGTATCTCTCACACAGGGATGTTGCTCTCCCTCTCTTTCTTCCCCCCTTTCCCCTCTAAAAATAAATAAATTAAAATATATGTATTTAACACAGGAAAAAAGCAAACAGCAATGACAAATGGGCCATTTGGGTGCCCCAGACAGAAGAGACCATCCCCAAACTGGAGGTCATACTGAGTCACGCCCAGCAGAATGCTAGAAACTGAGGAACCAGACAGACCCAGTCTCTGTGCAGTGGGGCTTATAATACAGTAGAAGAAACAGATTTTTAAAGAAACCCAAACCTGTAGTATTGCAAGCTGTAAAAATAGACAAAGAATTGAGATAGTGAATAATAGAAAGGGCCTCTATTAGGTAGGGAGATCAGGAAATACTTTTCTGAAAAGATGACAGGGAAAGAAAAGCTCTGGTCATATGAAGAGTGGTAAGAATGACCAGATAGAGGGGACAGTATATTCTAAGGCCCAGAGATGAGAAAGAACATGGCATTGTTGAGGTCAGCATGGCTGGAGCATAGTGGGTAGGGGAGAGAGTGGTATGATGTGACTATTGATGCAGGATCTTGTAGGCCATTGTAAGGAGTTTTATTCTTAGCACAGTGGGAAGTCACTGAAAGAGTTTAACTAGGCAGGTGACATGATTGGGTTTGTTTTCAGATTACTTTAGCCTGGATGTGGAAAATGGATTGAGGGGAGGGAAGCAAGGGTGTTGGTGAAGAAACCAATTGGGAGGCTAAGCCTGTAGTTGAGGAGGCTACACTAAGGCTCCTGGACTAAGGTGCTGGTGGTGGAAATGGAAAGAAGAGAACAGGATTGAGATACAGATTGGAGATGAAATCATTGGGACCTATTGATAGATTTTAATGGAAGGAGCAGGGGTGGGGAGAGTGTTAGTAGGGTCTGGGGAGAAAGGAATGAAGTTTCTGGCCACTCAAAATGGTGGTGCTATTTACTGACAGGAAGAAGATAGAGAAGAGAAGGAGTGGCAAAGGAACAACTTTTGGGGGGAGAAAATAGTTCAGTTTTTAACATTTCGAACTCAGGTGAGGATATTAAGTAAGCAATAGGAGATGTGAGGGTGGAGCTTCAGGGGGAGATCTGGGTTAAATTTTGTAATTATCAGTCTAAAGATGGCACTTAAATTTATGGGTAGTGAGACATCACTAAGGGAAAGAGTGTAGAGAAAGAAAAGATGAACTCAAGGTTAAGCTATGAGATGCCCGATATTTCAAGGAGTTTGGATTTCATTTTGGGTGCAAATAGGAAGTCATTAGAGCAAGGGAATAATTTTATCTTTAAAAAGATCACTCTGGACCCTGGCTGGTGTGGTTCAGTGGATTGAGTGCCAGCCTGAGAACCAAAGGGTCACCGGTTCGATTCCCAGTGTGGGGTGCATGCCTGGGTTGTGGGCCAGGTCTCCAGCAGGGGGCACTTGAGATACAGTCACACAGTGATGTTTCTCCCTCTTTCTCCCTCCTTTCCCCTCTCTAAGAATAAATAAATAAAAATCTTTAAAAAAAAAAATCATTCCAGTAAATATTTTATATCTGCTGAGGACTCTCCAGGTGCTGTTCCACTTAGGGTGCTGGAGAGCTTGATGCCCCTTGGGACATTTCCCAAACTCAGCTGACTATGAAATACATTTAAAAGGATAAAGTATTGGTGGAACACCAACATGTAATCTCTGTTTTTCTCAAGAAAACCAGTGACCTCTTTATTGTTAACTCCAGGGTGATTTCTCAAGCCTCATCCTCCTTGACCAATCAGCAGCATTCAGCACAGTTGATCACTCTCCTTTGAAATACATTTTTCCCTCTGCTTCCATGATACCACACTTATCTGGTCTTTGCCCCTCCTCCCACAATCTTTCTGACCACTACTCAGTCTTTGCTAAATGCTTGAGTGTTTCAGGGCTCAGTGCTTCGATGCTTCTCTTTTCTGTGTTCCTGCCCTGGATAACCTCATCCACTTGCATGCCTTTCAATTCCATCTGATAGCTAATGACTCTGAAATATGTCCTCTCCAGGACCATCCTTTGGCCTCCAAATGCATCTTATACAACTGCCTGCTTGACTCCTGTGTTTGGAGATCTAAAACTTGTAATGAGACAACTAAACTCTTGTTATTGCCTCCCAAACCAGCTGTTCCCACCGTCTCCCTGCTCGGTTAATAGCAAATCTGTTTTCCAATTTATCAGATTAATCACTATGCATAATTCTTCATGCCCATCTTTTTCTCGCACCCCACATTCAATCCTCCAGAACACACTGTCAGCTTTACCCTCAAAATATATTGAATTCAATTGCTTTTCATCACCTCCACTGCCGCCACCCTGGTCCAAACCACCTTTCTCAGCTGGATTATTTTAATAGCTTCCTAAATGGTTTCCCCTCTTTGCCCTTTCCCCATGGAGTCTATTCTCAATACAGCAACCAATGTGATCCTGCCAAAATATGTTTAACTATATAGCAGGTCACGTCATTCCTCTGCTTAAACCTCTCCAACAGGTTTTCATCTCATTCAGAATATGAACCATAGATTCCTTAAGATGGTCTGCTGGGTCCTACCTAATTGGCTCAGCCACCTCCTTGGCACCTACTCTTCTCACTGTTCACACTGGCCTCATCGCCGTTCTTCACACCCATCAGGGCGTCTTGCAGAGTCACCTTCACCATGAGGCCTTCCCTGGGCCGCCCTTTAAGATTTGAGCTCCCCACTGCACCATTTTATATCTTCCTTCCTGGCTTACTTTTTCTTCTGGGCATTAACCCACTATATATTTTACCTATTTAATTTATTATCTGCTTCCCTCACTGGAGAAGAAATTCCACAGAGGCAGAGATTTTTGTCTATTTTATTCTATTCTATATCCCTAACGCCTTGAACAGTACTTGGTGCTTTGTCACCACCCATAAATATTTGTTGAATGAAATGTAATGTATGGTTGGATTAAAGGAGGGAATACAACCTGGGCCTCCTTTATAAAGAACACAAAAAACATAAAGGAATTAAATCTTTTAATACAAAAATATCCTTCAAAATATCTTTCATCAAATCCATCTTTGAGAATCTTCTGTCTTGTCTGCTAGGCATTGTCCCCAGTGATAGGGACCAATCAAATGAACCTGACAAAGTTACTGCTCACTAGTGGGGGAGACCAACAGGAAACAATTATAGAAATAAATGCTTAATTATAATTGGTTGTGTGCTTGACAGAAGTATGAGGCGATAGGGGAGCCTGTAATGGGGTCTACCCGAATCTGGGATATCGTAGGCTTCCTTGAGGAAGTGAAATACAATTCAAGACCTGAAGACTGAGTTGGAGTTGGCTGGGTAAAGGAGGGTGAGGAGAAAATGTCAGACAAAGGTAATAACATTCATGAAGACCATGAGGCTGAATCAACAAAAATGACAAATAGCAGCTGAGAATTTAAGGCATGGTACCTAATACAATGATCATTCAACTGATGACTTAAATCACCTGGACTGTCAGATTACATTAAGATGCAGGTCAGACATTTTTACATTTCTATGAATTTCCATGCTAGTTCATAGCAATCTCAATTGTACGTTGATTATGTAATAGTTCCATGAGATGTGCTTAACATTTTTCCTATAGTTAAAAAGGAAATTTAGCCCTGGCAGGTGTGGCTCAGTGGATTGAGCACCAGACTGCAAATCAAAGGGTTGCCAGTTCGATTCCCAGTCAGGGCACATGCCTGGGTTGCAGGCCAGGTCCCCAGTAGGGGGGCGCTCAAGAGGCAACCACACATTGATGTTTCTCTCCCTCCCTTTCCCTCTCTAAAAATAAATAAATAAAATCTTAAAAAAAAAAAAAAACAGTTTTACAAGAAGCACTGCTTTAAGTTTGCCTGTGCTCACATTTCCTTGCCATGCAGAGACACAAGTGCTTAGGGTTGAGGGCGTCTTCTCACAAGAGTCACTGCTTCCCACACTTAGTTGTGGACAAGTGTGATGCAAACCAGCCCGGAGTTCAGGAGGCCTTGGATGATGTCCCCAGCGTTGATGCTGGGGGTGGGGGTTGCGGAGGTTGTGGTGCGCTAGTGAATGAAGCACTGCTCCTTCCTTCAGACTTCCTTGCCGCAGTGGACTCCTGGTTCAAGGTCTTGCTGCCCAAGATACATCCATGGCTCTACCACAATGGGGGCAACATCATTAGTGTTCAGGTACAAGGTGGAGAGTGGACTGGGCAAGGGGAAGGAGGTGCCAGGGGTCCTTAGGCTTCTCCACCTCATGGCTGAGCGCCACTTTTTTCTCCTGGCAGGTGGAGAATGAATATGGTAGCTATAGAGCCTGCGACTTCAGCTACATGAGGCACCTGGCTGGGCTCTTCCGCGCACTGCTAGGAGAGAAGATCTTGCTCTTCACCACAGATGGGCCTGAAGGACTCAAATGTGGCTCCCTGGAGGGACTCTATACCACTGTAGATTTTGGCCCAGGTCTCCTGAGCAAGGGTTAGGAGTGGAGTCTGGGGAAGGGGCACCTCTTCTGTGATGTTTTTTTCACCTGTACCTCCTTTCTGCAGCTGAAAACATGACCCAAATCTTTGCCCTGCAAAGGAAATATGAACCCCATGGGCCATTGGTGAGAAACCAGAGGGGAGGGTAATCAAGGCAAGAGTCGGGGTTGGGAAAGGGTCAAGTGCAGCTCCCCATCTTGCGCACGGCTCCTTTTACTTCCCGCTAGGTGAACTCTGAGTACTACACAGGCTGGCTGGATTACTGGGGCCAGAATCACTCCACACGGTCCGTTACAGCTGTGACCAAAGGACTAGAGAAGATGCTCAAGTTGGGAGCCAGTGTGAACATGTAACTGGAGACACTGGGGTCAACATGAATCTGTAACTGGGTGTTGGGGATGGAAGCTAAGATTCCATGCGTCAGCTTGTGCCTTTCCCTCTCCCTTCCCCCACTTCAGGTACATGTTTCATGGAGGTACCAACTTTGGGTACTGGAATGGTGAGTCCAGATGGTCTGAGGGGTGGAAGCAGGGACATAGCAAGGAATTAGAATCTGTGGGCTGGGCGGATTAGGATTTCTAGAAGGATGCTGGATATGGCCACAGCCACCCCCTTTGATGGCAACAGGTGCTGATGAGAAGGGACGCTTCCTTCCGATTACTACCAGCTATGACTACGATGCACCAATATCTGAAGCAGGGGATGCCACACCTAAGTTTTTTGCTCTTCGAAATGTCATCAGCCAGGTGCCCTACCACTTCATTAAGTGCTAAAGGCTTTTATTAATTTGGGGGAAGAGAGTGCCTAAATTGTTTGTAAAGAGTTCCTAGAAATCACTTGTGGTTGTCTGGACCACAACGCCCTGTGAGCCTCCCATAGAAGCATTCCCCACTTGTCCGAAGGGACTACCTGGGGAGATGCACACAAGCTTGTGCAAAATTACAGGATCTTTATGACCCCTGAAGCCCTTCCCTGGACCCCAGGTTAAGAGCCCTGTGCTAGGGTCTTGGCATAGGAGTTGTATGGTTTTTCTATGGCTCCTGAGAGAATTTGGGCTCAGTTCCAGGAAATTCCCTTGGGACCTTTACCTCCCCCCAGCCCCAAGATGATGCTCGGACCTTTGACCCTGCACATGGTAAGCTCCTTCCCATCTCTTGATTCTATCCTATTCTGTCTGCTCCCTATTCTGAAACTTCCCTCTTGTTCTGATACAGCCCCCTTACTCTCTCACCCCCTTCATTCTAATAGGATGGAAATTTGCTGGATTTCCTACACCTCCTGTGTCCCAAAGGGCCCATCCATTCAATTTTGCCAAAGACCTTTGAGGCTGTCAAGCAGGTAAGGCATGATCCCACATCTGGTGGGTAAGGCAACCTTCCTCAACAGCTATAGCCAAAGGTTCCCTAAGTTCTGCATCTTCCCCACAGTATCATTTTTATCCCAGTTTATCTTAAGTACTCATTCTTCCACATCCAGGACCTTGGCTTTATGCTGTACCGGACCTATCTAAGCCGCAACATTTTCGAGCCAACACAATTCTGGGTGCCACACAACAGAGTCCATGACCGTGCCTACGTGATGGTGGATGGGGTACGAACCTAGTTCTGGGCTACCTGTGAGCCGCACTTTCCTCTCCTCCCAAGCACCCTTAAGCCCTAAGTTCCCATGCCTACCTTTTCCCACTGCCTGCCCACATTTGCAGAGCGACCAAGGATAAGCTGGGACAAGAAAGAGTTTGACTGAGGGTAAGGTTCCAGAATGGATGGGTAATTGACAGACGGGCTGCATTCTCTTTGCCCTCCAAATCAGTGTCCTAATGTGGCTTCCTGTTTGGTGGCCAGGAGCAAGATGCTGAGCCCTTCCCCTCATAGATCCTCTTACCCACAGGTATTTCAGGGTGTTCTGGAACGAAACTCAAAACACAAACTATTTTTGACGGGGAAAATGGGGGCCAAACTGGATGTCTTGCTGGAGAACATGGGAAGGCTCAGCTTTGGGTCTAACCACAGTGACTTCAAGGTGAGCTAGCTTTGCTTGTCCCCTCGCACCCATACCCTTATGACTAAACTCCCGTAAAAAGAGGGGCTGGATGGAAGATAAGCAAGAGCCACATCCATAGCAAAGGAGTGGCTTGTGGGGATGAGGACATGGCTACCAGTTGCATCTCAGGGCTTGATTAGGGACACTTTCACCTCAGAGGTTACTGAGTGTGGAACTTTCATTTGCTTTCTTCACAGGGCCTATTAGAGCCACCAATTCTGGGGCGAACAATCCTTACTCAGTGGCTGATGTTCCCTCTGAAAATTGATAAGCTTGTAAAACGGTGGTTTCCCCTCCAATTGCCAAAAAACTCACATCCTCAAACTCCCTCTGGCCCCACCTTCTACTCTACAACATTTCCAATTTTAGACTCAGGCGGGGACACATTTCTCTTTCTACCCGGATGGACCAAGGTATTGCTGATGGTCGTGGTCGGGGCTGGGGTTGGGGGTAAAACAGAAAAATCACAGAAGGGGTATCAGAAATTATTACTCTGATTGTAAACCCAAAAGGGGGCGATTTTACCACCTTGAGAACTGACCATTTATTTTCCTCTCTCCTCCCTCCATCCAGGGCCAAGTCTGGATCAATGGGTTTAACTTGGGCCGGTACTGGACAAAGAGGGGGCCACAGCAGACCCTCTACGTGCCAAGACCCCTGCTGTTCCCTAGGGGTGCTCTCAACAACATCACATTGCTGGAGCTCGAAAATGTGCCTCCCCAGCCCCAAATCCAGTTCCTGGATAGTCCTATCCTCAACAGCACCTTGCACAAGACATATATCTATTCCCTCTCAGACGATACAGAAAGTGCCCCCAAACCAATGGAGTTAAGTGGGCACTGAAAGAAAGGTAACCCTTGGACATGGGACATGGAGTGGGCAGGATCCCTTGGTGCTGGCCACAGGGACCACAAAGAATCAAAGGCCAGAAGGCCACAAGAACTGTACAAGCGCAGTTCCTTTACCAAAAACTTTATTGTGATTAAAGTTCCAGAGACAGTAGCAGCTCCACACACCTCTGTGGCCATCTTTGCCCTGGTTCCTGAGTGTCTCTCACCCCAGTCTTCCAAACACTCTGGTTTCTTGGGGAAGATGAAACCTAGGACCAGTGTGAATGTGCCCCCTCAGGGTCTAGAGCTGACCCCAGGTGGAGCGCGAGAGATCAGGAAGAGGGCTTTCCGGCCCGACAGCGATGGTCCTGGAGGCAGCGTGTGGAGCAGAAGGAGAAGTCAAGGTAGTGAAAGGGAGTGAGGCCTTGGAGGGATGTCCCACAGCTCCAGCAGCGTCTGAACAGAGGAAGGAAAGTGGATGGACAGGCACCCCAGAAACTTCCCAATGCAAGTTCTCCCGTCCTCCTGCCACTTCTGTCTTCACTCCAGAGGTTCAAAGAACTTCTCAAATCCCCTCAGCAGCCTTTCTATGTAGGCACTCATTCTACTTGCCTGAACGTTATGGTCCCCCCATCACTCCTGCCCCCCCACATACCGAGCATTGATGATTGCAGAGTCAGGGATCTGAGGGGTAGGGGCTCCCAGCTGGGCAGCTAGTCGGCGCTCGGCAGCCAGAGCTCTCTACGGGGGAGAGAAGTTGTGTTAAGGACAAGGCTCCAATGGTGGACCAGGGTACCTGCGCACTGCAAAGGGATCAGACCTCCATGGAAGTCTCGCTGTGGAAGAGAAAACCTCCAGCCTCACCTTCTCTCTGTCACTGAGAGCAGCAAATCGCCGCTGCTCTTCTTGTTCCTGCTTCTCCTGCTCCTGCTGCTTCCGCTGCTGTTCCTCCCGCTGTCGCCGTGCTGCCTTCTGCTCCCTTTTCCGCATAGCCTGCCGAGCCTCCATTTCTGGTGTCAGTGGCCCTGGCACCTGGGGGGGTTTCCAGGAAAATATGAGGTAAGACCTATACAAGCTATTCTTGGTAAAACAGTAAGAAAGTAGAAAAGATCCAGCCAGGACCCATGATGCCTTCCCACTCTGCCGCTTCTTCCTTTCCCAGCTGACCTGAGCCTTGCTGTAATCATAAGCATCTGGATTCTTCTCCATGAACCTTCGGAACTCATTCCGTGTTGATTTGTCAGCTGCAACGGAATATGGTGGCCGGGTCCGGGAGTCCCTAGGTGTGAAAACCCCCAAAATGGGTTCAGCTTGCCTCACGCATCTCCACACACCCCCTAACAAGACCAAGGAGAATACTGTCAAGTAGCCAATGCCAACGTCAGCCTTCAGATCATCCTCTCTATATAAAGGGCTTGGCATCGGGACCCGTACTTACTGAACGGTGGGGTCAGCACCTGCCTCCAGCAGCAGGCGAACCACTGAGCCTCTCCCAGCTGCGGCTGCTGCATGCAGGAGGGTGAAGCCACTGGAGCCCAAGGGGGCATTGAGCAGAGACAGAACTTCAGGGTCCATGGGGCTGGCAGCTAGCCAGGTTTTGAGCATCCCAACTTCTCCAGCTCGGCAAGCGGCAAGAAGCATGTCCCAGAGCTCTGAATGACCAGAGACCTTGGCCTCATCCAGGGAAGGCTCCGAAGGGGCTGCATGTGCCCTGGCCGGCTGTGAGAAGACCTCTTCTTGAGGTTGCTGGGGAAGAGTCATATGTGCCCCAGCCTCCAGGTCTCGGCTTTTCTCCCTCTTATTCCTTTTTCTCCTTCTCCGCTTGGGCAGTACTTCAAACTCACGAAGATCCAGGGTCCCAATTGTTGACTCTACTAGCTCCAACTCTACCTGGAAGCCATCCTCTCCCTCTGACCCTGACCCTAGGGAAAAACTTGATATGTTACATCCATCTAAAGAATAAGCAGAGGGTGGAAGGGTAGGGACCACCCCAGGTGCTTAAGAATGTACATAAAGAGATAATCCAGATCATTTTGAAATAAAATTATTTGTATTGTTAGCCAAGATAAAGTAGCACATCAGGACCTAAATCCATAAGTATCACATGCAGAAGTGAGGGTCTCAGCCCAAACAAGGGCAGGTCCAGAAGGACCTAGGCGGGGACAAAAGTCCCTAGACTCGCCCATGAGCAGCCTTAGGATGGGGCACACAGAGGAAAGCACAGGAGCAGTGACAGCTATGCAGGCCAAGAGTACAGGCAGGGGAGCAGCCCTTAGCATCTGATCAAGGCTGCAATCCAAGGGCTAGAAAATCAATTTCATGTTAAGACTTTTCTGAGTACTGGTGATATATCAAGAAACAAACACAGTAACAGGAGATTTGAAGAAGTCACTAAACATGTCTCAGTAAATACTACCACGTATCCCGTATTATAAACAGACCTGAGTGAATGTAGGATAAGGGCTCGTCCATAAATAGGAAAGTGGGAGTAGGGGATGTGTTTTGCATTTCCAGGACAGAAACCCAGATAGAGATTTGACAGATGGTGTTCAAACCCTGTTTGGGAGAGTCCTCATTCTGCCCTGGAGCCTCATTTTCATTACTGAGGACCTTGTTTTCTTCCTTGAGAGCCTTCTTCCTCTCTCTCATTGTCTTCCAGTGTGTCTGAGGTGAGTCCAACCTGACTGTTTCCCGGGGGTCTTCTCCTGCCACGAAACAAAAGATGTTGCTCCAGTGTAGCTGAGGAGAAGCCAGCCCAGGTCTCTCTCAATGAAGATGTGATTGGGCTGCAGTCCAAGGGCTAGGGAATCATCCAGATGCACAAATGAGAAGCCGAGGTTTGGGTTAGAAGGCACAGGAAGGTCTAGGGAGTCTGGGGAGCAGGGTCAAAGGCTCACCATGGATTTGCAAGGTGGTCAGCTTATGGAGCACACGCTGTAGTTCTTTGAAGGTGGGTCTGCGGGTAGCGAGGGGAATATCCCAAAGTCGGGGATCCCCCCGTTGCAGGGGTGCACCTTGGCCTCCGAAGAACAAGGACCGGCCAGAGCGGGGGGCACGCAGCAATATTGTCCCAGCCTCCCCCAGCGCCTTAGCCCAGCCTGGTTCTGCCAGCAGGTCGTGAACATCCTAGAGAAGAGAGTAACTCAGCCCTGTATATCTTCACTTGTTATTTTTAAGTCTCCAAACAAAAAATGGCCCATGTACAGGAAGTGAAAGTTAGAAATTAACACAGAGGGAGGAAGAAGGGAAGGACTAAGATTCCTGGGGATCCATCCTATTCTACCTTTGTCTACCCAGAAATAACGGAGACTGGGAGTTATAAGATTCAACCTTTTTACTGTAACATTTAATGAGTTGAGGGGAAAACTTGCATTAGTGGACCACCAGATCTTAGATGCCTACCTTACCTTATATAGGGTGGCTTCATTGTAGCGCCTCAGGTTGGCTCCAGCAGAGCGACAGGCCCCACCCCGGGCATCACGAAGTCCTTGGGCTGTGCCACGCTTGGCCCGTACTGTGTAGCGGTGAAAGGTTTTGTGTGTCACCACTTCTCTTCTGTAGGCAACAAAGACTCAGTACTGGAAACCCAGTACTCTCAGTTGAACAGGATCCATCCATCCTTAACCCCACTCAGCACCCTCTCACCCTTGGAAAATGGCACCAGCAAAGTGCCCAGCTGCAGCCATGAGTACCACGCAGTGCCTAGGACCTCCACTTTGCAGGTTCTGTAGCAGCAGTTCTGGCTCTTCCAGGGGCACCTGGACAACGGAGGAGCAGGACAAACATCTGTTAACATTAACTAAGAGTAAGAAACCAAGTGTTAGTGCTAACGGCTTCCCAAGCAACATATTTAACACAACCGCCCCAAGGCTCGTCTCCACTTTACAAATAAGGCTTGTAGAGGTAGTCCAGATCAAGTGATAGAACCATAACCCAAACCTAGATCAGTCTGTTTCCAAACTTAATTCCGTTACACTTGACCCTTCAAAGATTCAGGCCAGGTCAATCAAAGACTAATGTCAAGCATGATACACCCAACAGGGAGGGGAAGAAGTGAGGAATGGACTGAGCTAAGCGAAAATCTAGGCTGAGTGCACAAAAGGTTGGAGTGAACCATACAGCCTGTGTTGTCACTTGCCTGGCGAGGGCCTAGGACACAGCGATAGGCATAAAGAAACTGGCCCTGGGCATTCTGGAAAAGAACCCGATGGGAGCAGAAGCCTCGGGATCGGTTAGACTTCTCAGGCTCAAGCCTCTCTTCATCCAGTATCTGCAGGTCCTCCTCACTGGCTGAGTCTGAGTCTTCTGATCCTGAGATGCTGGAAAGATCTCCTGAAACATGAGACACACAAGTTTGGTGCCTCAAATTTAAACTTTCCTCAAGTTCCTAAACAAGGGTCTTCTTCCGCCCCCATGTCCTATTCCCACAAAGGTCTCCCACCAGTCATCACCTGTGGAGCTCTGCTTTTCAAAGTCCAGGGCAGAGAGGAGAGGCTTGTCCTTGAGACGTTGCTTTAGGTTAAACCGATGCCAGTCAAGCTTATAATGTTCCCTCTGGTAGGAATCAATGAGGGAAGCAGAATGTGGAAATATGCCCCAGCCTGGCCTTTTATGTACCGAAGACCAGTAACAGAACTCCAGGAAGTATGTATGACCAGGTAACACCAACTGCCTTATTCAAAACATGGACCTTTAGCCCCGGCCACGTGTCTCAGTTGGTTGGAGCATCATTCCATTGAGAGTTCGATCCCCGGTCAGGGCTCATACCTAGGTTGAGGGTTCCATACCCAGTTGGGGCATGTACAGGAGGCAACCGATCAATGTTTCTTTCTCTCTCCCCCTTCCTCTCCCTCTAAAATCAATAAACATATCCTCAGGTGAGGACCTTTTTAAAAAATGGATCTTTGTTAATTAAAGACAAATCAAATGTCTGCCTATCCTCACCCACCATTTTACTTTTGTTCCACTACTTGGTTCTGCATCTGTCCGCCTTTTACCTGTTCCTGGTGGTTCTGAAAGGTCTGGTCACAGGTTGAGCAAAGTAACTTCCCTGAAATATCCAGAGGACCCTCGAGTGGCTTTCTTTCTGGGCTTGCTCTCTCCTCTGAACCTAAATAAAGGGAGGAGAATTATAAGTGGAAAGGGAGCCCAAATCCATAGTACCTGAAATTATATTAAGTGCCTAATATATAAAGCAGAGGGGGATACAAAAGAAAGAGATGGCATATCCTTGCATTCAAGTCTGGGAATAATGAAATAAATGTCACAGTAAACACTTTATAAAATAAATGTGCTTCTGAAAAAAATATGTGTAAAATATAAGTTAAGCAATGTATTTTAATTAACCAAAGAGATTTAGATAACCTTTTAGAAAATGTATTTTGGTAAAGTTAAGTTACTTTTAATTGTGCAAGAATCACCTCTCCAATGCCAATTTTTCAGTTTACATTTCCAATTACAGTGTGCAGTTTGTTTTTATAAAGGTTCAAGAAAAACATAGCCAGAGACAAGATGAAGTTGTACAAAATCAAATAATACGCTGTTTCATATTTAGCATGAAGGAATGATTTGATTGGAATCTAGTTAAATTTGAGCTATATTTAGGAATGTTTGAAAAATACCTAGGAATTTTGAAGTGCTTTTGCAGGCAGTGGTGGTAATAAGACAAGACATAAGTAATGGCAAGAGACTTGTTTGGAGATGAGGGGCCCGTGCTAGAAACAACGTAGAGACTGAATGAACTTAAGATAAATTTTATCCCGTGTAAAGAGACGTCAACAAGAGCTCCTACGCTAGGAAATACCAATAAGAATGTGTTCTCTGGAGGAACAAAATAAGCTGCAAAGAGCCCTGTCATGTTCCTCGTGGGTCCACCCCAAATCTTTCCGGATACCTGGACAGGAAGTCCGCAGAGCCTGGGCCAGAGTCTCCCCAGGAAAGTGTCTCACCAGGCTCAGGCCCCGAAGGACCGGAGCATCCGCTCTGAGATCAAACAAGGAGACCGACGTAGGAGCCTGGGCTACAGCTGGAGCCGGCGACATGGCTGAGTAGAAAAGAGGGGAAAAAAACGGATTCCCCCAACCTCCAAAGCGAGATCCGACTGCCGCGTCTTCTGCCTGCCAGACTCGGTCTCCACCGCGCCGCAAGGCACCTCAGCCCTCACCCGGGTGCCAGGAGTCGGCTTTAGGGTGAATACGTGACCCCAGCCCGCTTTCTCAAACCCAGAGTCTCGGACCACTCAAGAGTGAAATGGGGGACCATCCAGCTTTCCAATCGAGTTCCACAGAGGTAAAATCACTGACGTTCCTAATCGACCGCTCTTCGTTAACCGTGCGATGGGCTCCAAAAATGATTAAACCGCGTGTACTCCTCCCAGCCCTCAGAAATTGCACCACCGGTTCCCAGCAGCTGAGCGGTCCCGCAGAATCCCCAGCTCCAAGCCCGGATTCCTGCAACACGACAGCAATCTCGTCACTACGGAGCAGCGAAGAGGACAAACGACAGCGCCAACACATGAGCCCCGCCCCACGTCGAGCTTCCTATTGGTCCTCTGACGGCCCGAGGCCCGCCTCTAGCTTTCAGTCCCGCCTTTGAGGCCAAGAATTGGCCGTTGTGTCTCCACCCCCCGTGCTCATTGGACAAGATGGCTGCGGTGACAGTGAGTGGCAGACGCCGGGCCTAGCTCTCTGGATCAGGCCGAGCCCAACGGAGCCGTCGGAGCCCCTGGAATCACCTGGGTCACGATTTCTGAGGTGAAACGCGAGGCCGGTTACTGGTTATCTCAGGGTCCGGGCAGGAGCTGGCCAAGGGTGTCCGCGGAGACCTAAGTGAGCTCGCGGCGGGTAACGGGGGTAGGGGCGTCGCGGGCGGGGTGGAGGCGCGCAGCCGGAATGTTTTGATAGCGGGGGCGCGCCGGCGGGGGCGCGCGCGGGCAGCGGGCCCGCGCGCAAGGTTGTCCGCTGTAGGGAACAGAGCCCTTGGCCTGGAGACGGGCGACCCTGGGGCGCGCTGGGCTCGGGTAGTGGCTGCTGAGTGTGGGGAGGCAACCCAGCCCACCTGAGGGATCGGCTGTCAGACTGGCTCCTTCCTCCAACATCTGCAGGAACCCTTGAGCCCAGGCGGGGCCGGCCGGGGTTCCATGGGCCCTGGGTTCACGTTGCCCCGGTGAGTGGTGAGTTCCGAGGGTTTGGTCAGCGCCTTTGGACCCAGGGTTCTCACTAACCCGGAGAGTCCCACCGGGGCCGGGCTCCAGGGCTCCAGGGCTCCAGGGCTCCAGGACTGGGTGAGTGGCACCTAGACCATGCCTGGCTTCGTGGACCTACGGAACACACTGTTTTCCCTGGATCCGCGTCAGGACTTCCCATCCAGGAGCTACGCCTGCCTGCGGGGCCTTCGGTGCCTGGGAAGCAGGGGAAGGGGTCGACCAGAAAGGTCCTCTTCACAAATGACTGTCATCTTGGGTTTTGGATTTTGGGCTTTGTGGACCCTGTTGGCCTCATTTCTGAGGCTGAGGTGGAGCAATGGAGAAACAGTTCAGAGGGGCCTTCCCACCTCAGGCCTGTACTGACAGAGTCCTCACAGCTTTTCAATAAGCCTCTTCTTGAGTTGAAGGAGTGGCCCTGTGTAGTACTACCAGAGGAAATGGAAATGTGCGCAGCCCTAGGCTGGAAGGGTGCACCCCGCGCCGGGTTTGGCCCCCTCTAAGTTGAGGAGGAAGGGTGGGTGGGGGCCTGGGAAGGTTGGGTTTTTTGTCCCCACTCCCTACGCTCTGGGGCCTGACACCTTCTCTTCCAGCACCTGCAGAGCGAGGGCATCAACCGGCTGGAGTGGAGCAGACACTGTCCATGGAGCTGGTAAGGCCATGTGCTTATTTCAAACCTTTGTTTACAAAGTACTTCCAGGCTTCCAGCTTCTTGGGAGGCCAGGTTTCTCCAGGAGTGCAGGGGGAGGGCTGCTTCTCTCCACTAATAGAAGCTGAAACAGCTCCCCAAAAGGGGCAGAGTCTGGCTTCAGGCCAGTGAGTCCTCAGCAGACACTCAGTCAAGGCTCTGGGAAAGAATCACTTCTCAGCCTTTTGGCTCAGACCAAGTGTAAAGGCTCTAGGAAAGACTGACCTCATTGGTCAGTTCAGGTCTCCCAAGCCATGAGTTTGCTGCTCTCCTTTCATTACTCCTCCTCCTCCTCTGTCTTTGAGCCAAGAAGACCGGTAATGGAGACCAAGGATTCTTCCTCACTCTTGATTTAGTAGGCAGGGCAGCAGACAAGCAGCGCCAGGGGCTGACCCAGGGTCTCTTCTTCCTCCTCACCGGCAGGTGGATAAGGTGGATAGGGGGCGGTGGTGATGGCGCAGTTTGACACTGAATACCAACGCCTAGAGGCCTCCTACAGCGATTCACCCCCGGGAGAGGAAGACCCATTGGTGCACGTCCCTGAGGGGAGCAAGTGTGAGTTCTTGGCAATTAGAGCGGGGGGGGGGCGTGGGGGAGAGTTGGTGGAGGAAGGCTGTGGGAGCAAGGGGCTTACATTCCTTCTGACATCTCTGCTCTTGTGCACGCAGCACCTTGGCACCACATCGAAAACCTTGATCTCTTCTTCTCTCGAATATCCTTTGTGTCTCTGTGTTGGAGCTCTGGGACCTTTAGCCCCCCTCTAAGCCAGGCCCCTATTGGGAAGTTTGGGTGGGTTTGACTACAATCCCTAGAAGGGGGGTAGAACTCTTGAAGCTAAAAGAAGATGGGGAAATAATGATTGTTGTAAATAGTGATACCCCATGTTTACCAAGAGCTATGTGCCTTTCACTTTGTGGTGTTAATTTATAAGGAAACTCTCTAAGGGTGATCCTCCTTTTTGATGGGATTCTAATAATCATAATAATGTCTTTTGACTCATTCTCTGTCACTTCTGTGTTAAATACTATATAAGCATTATCTTAGACCTAATAATCCTTTGAGAAAGGTGCTATTTTTCCCAATATACCACTGCAGACAAAAGCTTAAAGAGATTAAGTACTTGGCCAAAATCATGTGGCCAAAAAGTCCTAGAGCTAGGACTTAAGCTCAGGTATGTGCCACCAAAGTCTGTGCTCTTGATTGCTCTATCAACCACTTTTTCTTAAGAATTACACGTTTATAATCTACATCAGAAGAATGGCTTCACTTGTATGCTCATCGGGGAGATCTTTGAGCTCATGTAAGTATAAAAATGGATGGATGATTTGGTGAAGGAATACATCTCAGTCTTTCTTCTCCTTGACCTCACCCCTGGCCATCCCTGCCAATGCATCTCCGTCCTATGCTCAATATTCTTCAAACCTTTGTAGTTCAGAGACTGGGAATGGCACCAAAATTTACAACCTTCACCTTTTTTTATTTCCCATATGAGGAAAACTTTCTAAGTTCTATCTCTTTCATGAACAGACTTGATCGTTTCCTCAGGGCTCCAATGTAATGGGCATGGTTCATTCAGAGATGTCACCCGCTTGAAGAAAGTGTCTCTGTTCTGCCTTGGTTGCACCTTAGGCCTGCTGCTGGTCAGAGAGCCTTCTAAGAGGAAGGAGCCTATGGCCTTGCCAAAGAGGAAGGGGTTGGGAAACCCTCCCTCAATAAGAAAAGAGTTCAAATCCCCCCAAGGGCTTCTTACTACCAGATCAAAAGGAAATCAAAGACCAGGAAACAGATAACAATCACAAGACTTTTGAAAGAAGAGTCTTCTGTAAGTGGTGGTAGAGATGACTAGGAGACTGGGAAGGGGACTGATTCTGTAGGGCCTGAGGCGAAGAAGAAAAAAATAAAAGCTTGTTTGTGGAGCTGAGCAGTAGAGGGAGAGCCCACTGGGAGTTATCCAGCCCTTCCATTTCCCAGAGGCTGTTCGTTATCTTGTTGTACTCCTTTCAGACTCGGCTCTTTCCTACTTTATTTCACTGGTGCCTCTCTGATTCTTGGGCCGTACCCCTCTTCCCAACTCCCCAGGCAGTTCCTCTTTGTGGTTGCCTTCACCACCTTTCTGGTCAGCTGTGTGGACTATGACATCCTATTTGCCAACAAGATGGTGAACCACAGTCTTCACCCTACCGAGCCCGTCAAGGTCACTCTGCCAGATGCCTTTTTGCCTGCCCAAGTCTGTAGTGCCAGGTAAGGGCTACCGTTCAGAGGGCATCAGAGCCTAGAGTTCTGTTAGCGGAGGCGGGGGGAACTGGAGTGGAATGTGAAGCAGTAACACATTCATTAGAACACAGACTCTGCCTCAGCCTCACTGAATCCTTCAGTGGAGCAGCATGTCTGCCAAGATTCCTTAAGGGCACCCCTCTTTTCCCTTTTTTTCCCCTCACCAGGATTCAGGAAAATGGCTCCCTCATCACCATCCTGGTCATTGCTGGTGTCTTTTGGGTCCACCGGCTTATCAAGTTCATCTATAACATTTGCTGCTACTGGGAGATCCACTCCTTCTACCTGCACGCTCTGCGCATCCCCATGGTGAGACTGGGAAGTTAGGCAGTTAGCACCATAGCCCAAGCCATCTTCTGCAGCTTGGGAAGGGTGGGCTGCATTCCCGGACATCAGGCATCCTCAGCCATCATTGGCAGACCAGAGAGTGTCTGCTTAAGGGTTCTACTCAGCTAAGCACAGGACCCCTGACCCTCACACCTAATGCAGGGCAAGGGGTCAGGGCAACTCCCCCACCTTCCATACCTTGTCTCTTCCCCACCCCACAGTCAGCCCTTCCATACTGCACGTGGCAGGAAGTGCAGGCCCGGATTGTGCAGACCCAGAAAGAGCACCAGATCTGCATCCACAAGCGTGAACTGACAGAGTTGGACATCTACCACCGCATCCTCCGTTTCCAGAACTACATGGTGGCGCTGGTTAACAAATCCCTCCTGCCCCTGCGCTTCCGACTGCCCGGCCTCGGGGAAGTTGTCTTCTTCACCCGTGGCCTCAAGTACAACTTCGAGCTGATCCTCTTCTGGGGACCTGGCTCTCTGTTTCTCAATGAATGGAGCCTCAAGGCTGAGTACAAACGTGGGGGGCAACGTCTAGAGCTGGCCCAGCGCCTCAGCAACCGCATCCTGTGGATTGGCATTGCCAACTTCCTGCTGTGCCCCCTCATCCTCATCTGGCAGATCCTCTATGCCTTCTTCAGCTATGCTGAGGTGCTGAAGCGAGAGCCAGGGGCCCTGGGAGCACGCTGCTGGTCACTGTATGGCC
This sequence comes from Pteronotus mesoamericanus, assembly GCF_021234165.1. Taxonomy (NCBI): domain Eukaryota; kingdom Metazoa; phylum Chordata; class Mammalia; order Chiroptera; family Mormoopidae; genus Pteronotus; species Pteronotus mesoamericanus. The sequence continues at coordinate 8,283,296 of NW_026555277.1, forward strand.
GCTGCTACCTCCGCCACTTCAACGAGCTGGAGCATGAGCTGCAGTCCCGCCTCAACCGTGGCTACAAGCCTGCCTCCAAGTACATGAATTGCTTCTTGTCACCTCTGCTGACACTGCTGGCCAAGAATGGTGCCTTCTTTGCTGGTTCCATCCTGGCCGTGCTTATTGCCCTCACCATCTACGACGAAGATGTTTTAGCTGTGGAACATGTCCTCACCACCGTTACACTCCTGGGGGTCACTGTGACCGTGTGCAGGTGGGCAGGGTAGCAGGTGGGAGCAAGCCAACTAACGTTCCCTGGCAAGGCTGACATCTCACCGTAACCCTGATCCCATAGATCCTTTATCCCGGACCAGCACATGGTGTTCTGCCCTGAGCAGCTGCTCCGCGTGATCCTCGCTCACATCCACTACATGCCTGACCACTGGCAGGGTAATGCCCACCGCTCGCAGACCCGGGACGAGTTTGCCCAGCTCTTCCAGTACAAGGCAGTGAGTGGAGTTGGAGTTAGGGCCTGCTAGAAACTGGCTGATTGCTCGGTGGTGAGGGCAGGGATCCCTCCTGCTCTCATGACCTTGGTTTCCTCCCTTTTAGGTGTTCATCTTGGAGGAGTTACTGAGCCCCATTGTCACACCCCTCATTCTCATCTTCTGCCTGCGTCCACGGGCCCTGGAGATTATAGACTTCTTCCGTAATTTCACCGTGGAGGTCGTTGGCGTTGGAGATACCTGCTCCTTTGCCCAGATGGATGTTCGCCAGCATGGGCATCCCCAGGTACTGGGTGAGGAGGGGGGCAGGTGGCCAGACGTGGTGTTGGCAAACTGCTAAAAGGCACCCCTTCTGAGCCAACACATCCCAAAAAGGCAGCCCTGTACCAGGGCACACACTGCTTGATAAACAGGAGCCTGGGCTGGATTTTAGCCCTAAACTTGTACCCTTGGCCAAGAAGCTCCCTTGCAAAAGGTACAAGCCAAGCAGTTACCCCAGCATGTGGCCACTCCTGGGGTAGGCACCAGGGCCCTGGACAAAATACAGCAGTGCATTGCGGTCTCTGTCCTCCAGGGGCAAAGCCTGTCCCCTAGCAGGAAACGTACCAAAAGGATTCCTATAAGGCAACTGTCCTCACTGTAGCCTCCCTTGTACAGTGGCTCTCTGCTGGTCAGACCGAGGCCTCCGTGTACCAACAAGCCGAGGATGGGAAGACAGAGTTGTCACTCATGCACTTTGCCATCACCAACCCTGGCTGGCAGCCACCACGTGAGAGCACAGCCTTCCTGGGTTTCCTCAAGGAACAGGTTCAGCGGGACGGAGCAGCTGCGGGCCTTGCCCAAGGGGGTCTTCTCCCTGAAAATGCCCTCTTTACATCCATCCAGTCTTTACAGTCTGAGTCTGAGGTGTGTTCCTGGGGACTGGGAGCTGATGGGCAGAGCTGATGGGCAGAGTTGATGGGCAGGAAATGGAGTATAGGGTAGGCATGGGTGCAAGGGCCTACCCTATAGTTTTCCTTCTGTCTGTTCAGTCTGCGCCATTGGGTCCTGATGTATACCGGGGGCCCCAGAGGTCTCCCTCCTGCCCTGAGAATTCTACTCACCCCTTTCTTTTGTAGCCACTGAGCCTTATTGCAAATGTGGTAGCCGGCTCATCCTGTCGGGGCCCCTCATTGCCCAGAGACCTGCAAGGCTCCAGGCACAGAGCTGAAGTTGCCTCCGCCCTGCGCTCCTTCTCCCCTCTGCAACCTGGTCAGGTTCCCACGGGCCGGGCTCCTAGCACCATGACAGGCTCTGGGTAAGTAGAGTTGGGTCAGGATGGGAGGGCATGGCAGTTGCACCTAACAACTTGTGTGGGTCTCAGAAATGTTGATGACTGCTGTATGTCTGTGCTGGGAGGGACAGGGTGGATGCCAGGACAGCCAGCTCCGGGAGCAGTGTGTGGGAAGGACAGCTGCAGAGCCTGGTGCTGTCAGAATATGCATCCACCGAGATGAGCCTGCACGCCCTCTATATGCACCAGGTGAGTGGACAACAAGGGGTAGGGCCCTAGAGCCAAGGTGGCAGGTGAAAGATAGAACAGAGCAGTGGTCCCCAACCTTTTTGGCACCAGGGATCAGTTTCATGGAAAACAATTTTTCCCCAGATGGGGGGTGGCGGTCGGGGGGTGGTGGTAGACAGGAGGCAGAGCTCAGGTGGTAATGCAGGTGAAGCTTCTCTCACTCACCTGCCTACCGCTCACCTGTGGCTGTGAGGCCCTGTTCCTAACAGACCACAGACCAGGGCCCGTCTATGGCCCGGGGGCTGAGGATCCCTGGAATAGAGGACAAAGCTGGGTCCTTGCCATGCTGGAAAGAAAAAGAATAGAACAAAGGGTTTTAGACATGGAGACGCAAGTCATAGGTTCAAGTCCCTGCTCTGCCATTTACCTGCTCTGCAATCTCTGTTCTAACATATACCTTCTTACTATCCTTCTAGCCAAGCTTATTCTCATCCAGGGCCTTTAGACGCTGTGGTTTCCCCTGCCAAGAATCCCCTTCCCTGAGATATTCATATGACTCCCTCTTCCTTATTCAGGTCTCTGCTCTTACCTTTTCCATGAGACCATCTCTGGCCACCCTGAGTAAAAGCCTCCATTGTCTGCCCTTCTGAATCTCCCTGCTGTATTGTTCTCCATAGTATTTAGCACCATCTGACATATTGAATTTTTTCCTTATTTGTTTACTGTCTTTTCCTCTCCCTCTCTCCCTCCCTCCCTCCCTCCCAAGTGTATAGGCCCCACAAGGGCTGGGATTTTTGTCTGTTTTTCCCTGCTCTATACCCAGCCCCTAAAAGAGTGCCTGGCACTTAGATCCACAGTTTGTTCTTCAATCAAATGACTATGTAAAATGAGTGCTATTAAAACCTGTGCAATGACTTGTTCCAGGGGTCTGCTATGAATTTAACCTGTAAAACATCATTTGTATGTTACACACTACTAACACAATAGGTACTCTGGGTCAGTGATTCTAGGTGAGGTGGTCTAAGTAGGAAGTGGCTGATACCATGGTGAGAAGCAGCTGTTTCAGATGGATACCCTTCTGTTCCCAATTAATGAGCTCCTCCACTTCTCAGCTCCACAAGCAGCAGGCTCAGGCTGAACCAGAGCGGCATGTGTGGCACCGCCGGGAAAGTGATGAGAGTGGGGAGAGTGCTCCTGAAGAGGGGGCAGAGGGGGCCCGGGCTCCCCAGCCTATCCCCCGCTCTGCCAGCTATCCCTGCACTGCACCCCGGCCTGGAGCACCTGAGACCACTGCCCTGCAAGGGGGCTTCCAGAAGCGCTACGGGGGCATCACAGGTATTCGGTGGGCATACAGGAGGACATAACCATCAGGGAAGGGTGGCTCTTTTGGGGCCTCTCGGGAAAGAGGTCAGAGGAACCAGGCCAAGGAGAATAACTCCTCCCTGCCCTCACCCAGGGCAGCCCCAGAACCCTTCTCCTCATTCCTGTTTGTATTAATTCATTCTAAGAATATGTTTATTTGTGTCTCTAGATCCTGGCACAGTGCCCAGGGCTCCCTCTCACCTCTCCCGGCTGCCCCTTGGAGGGTGGGCCGAAGATGGACAGTCAGTATCAAGGCACCCAGAGCCCGTGCCAGAGGAGGGCTCAGAGGATGAGCTTCCCCCGCAGGTGCACAAGGTAAGGGCCCCAGGACCCGATAACAAATGCCAGAAGTAGTAACTTTCATACTCCTGCAAAGGTAGGCCCCTCAAGCACAGATACTGCACCCTCCCCTCCAAAGTGGAGATACTCCCCTTTCTTTCCTATCTTAGATCCAGGGCTTGATTTTTCCTTCGCTTACTTCCCCAGGAACCAAGCTTTCCTTTTCCAATATCTCCATGCTTCTGTTGGGTAAACAGCTGAAGACTATCTCTACTACCAACCCTTTTCTTTCCACAGGTATAGACAAGGCTGAGGAGGGTCCCTGTGCCCCAGGATGGAGGCCTCTGTTGCCCTGCCATCCCATCGGCCCGCCATGGAGGGCTTCTCTGAGTGTTGCCTGGCTCCACGCGTGTGGTGTTTGTGTGTCCGTGCCTGGCCAAGGGAGGTGCCAATACTGGGCTCGCCACAGCCCTAGGAGAGAAATTGGGGGCCTAGGAACCGGGGCACACAGGACTCCAGCTCATCTCCAGGAACCCCCATGGCTCAGAGTGTGGTGCTAGAAACTGGTCCCCAGCCCCAGTACTGCCACCTTTGCACCCACCCCTGCAGATCTCCAGAGGACTGCCCACCACAGAAGCTGCCAAGCAGGGAGAACCTGTGCCAACTGTGGAATGGGGAGGTTGGGCCTGGACCCTCAACCTCTGTGGCCTCCCTGTCCTGGCCCTGAACAGATGAGCAGCTCAGGCTGTGGCCCTTACCTCACCCCCAGTTCTCTCCCAGTGCTGCAGCCTGCTCACCCCTCTCCTTCCTGCACATCACTGGCATGTGTGCTGCTTGCTCTGGTTCTGTTCGCTTGCTCCCCTTCTGTTCAGCCTCTGATTTGCATTGGTGTAGAGGTCCTAGCTCTCAGCTCCTCTCATGCAATTTTTTGACACTAGGAGGGAAGTTTTCTGAATTGCAAGAGCAGGATGGAAATGTTTTGCTGCCCTATCCAATTTTTCGGATGGGGCCCTGGGAGACTGAGGCCTTCCTGTCCCCCATTACTGCATATTGTACCCCCCTCCGTCCGCCCCTCCCCCCCTGCACAAGGGACAGGGTTGGAGTGTGCCCTGGTCTGTCTACCTCCCAGCGAGAAAGCTGTGGCCTGCCTCCTGCTGTCCCCTAGAGGGGGACAAAGGGGCGACAGGATGGCCTCGCCCTAGGCTTTGGGCTGCCGCATTGCATGCTGGGACTCAGCTCTTACTCCGCCCCACCCCTCTCTGAGCTCTGGTCCGGGTGAATTGCCCTTCCTGAACTCACAGCCCTACGCGGTGGGGACCGTGTACAGCTTGATAAACCCTTAATAAAGAAGGGACTTTGACCAGGTTGCGGCCTTGTTGTTTCGCGTGGCTCTGGTTCTGGGAATGAGAGGTGCGTGCGATCCCTCCAGATGGCCGGGGTCCGGGGTGGGCCCTATAGGAAAGTGGGCCTGTGGAGTGGCTCGGACGCACTGAGCTAGCTGGCTTTAGCGGAAGAGCCGTTTTGGATCCGGATCTGCAACTCCTTGGAGGTCAAGGTCTCCAGCCTGACTGGGGACTAGAGTTCCCACTCTGAGCACGTGACCAAGTTGACTCTGCCGCTCTATTTTGCCTTCCCCATTTGTACCACTTACCCCCGCCCCTTCGGTGACATTTGGCCAATGGGCACCCTGGGTAGGGACTGGAGGCGGGCACAGTGGGCCGGGCTGCACAGCGGCTGAGTCAGAAATAATTCCTGTCGCTGGGAAATAATTAGCGGGAGAGGGTCCTGAGCCGGGAGCAAGGCGCAGGAGGGAGGAGACGGCATACGTGCCCTGCGTGAGTGCGTAGTGGCGCGTGCGCGAAGAGAGTGGGCGGTGTGGTTGGGTCCACGTGCAATCCTGACAGCGACCCCCGCGGCTCCATGACCCGAGACTCCCCATCCCGGCCGTCCGTGACCCTCCCCGAGAGGCCGGTTTCGTTCTCTCGTCCCGCAGTCCCTGCAGCCTCGGCCTGCGGCCACACACTGCCATGGTGACTGTGGGCAACTACTGCGAGGCTGAAGGGCCCGCGGGTCCGGCTTGGGTGAAGGGTGGCTTGAGTCCCTGCTTCTTCTTCACGCTCACACCCTCAGTGCTGACGGCCCTGGCGGCTCTGGCCTTGGTGCTGGCTCTTCCCTGCAAGCGTCGGGAGCGGCCAGGTGTTGCCGAAGCGCTGTCTTGGGGGGCCGGCCCTCGTGTCGCTCCCTATGTGCTGCAGCTGCTTCTGGCCACACTTCAGGTGGCATTGCCTCTAGCCGGTCTGGTTGGTCGAGTGGGCACTGCCCAGGGAGCCCCGCTGCCAGGTTACCTACTGCTGGCTTCCGTACTGGGGACTCTGGCCAGCGCCTGTGGCTTGGGGCTGCTCATCGTCGAACGGAGCCAGGCACGGCAGAAGCTAGCAATGGGCGCCTGGATCAAATTCAGTCACAGCGCGGGTCTCCTGCTCCTCTGGACTGTGGCGTTTGCCACCGAGAACTTGGCCCTGGTGTCTTGGAACAACCGGCAATGGTGGTGGGCAAGGGCAGACCTGGGACAGCAGGTGAGGGACCTGATGGGGGACGGGAAGCATGCGTGGCAAGGGCTGGGGAGAAGGATGTCAGGTCTGATCGTACTGGCTCCATGCTTTGGGCTGACTGTAAGAAACGGAAGAGGGGAGGGGCTGGCACTGGCTGGGAGCTGATAGCCGGCTGGTGGGGTGTGTCTGTGCTGAGTCACTGTGGATTGTTTCTGGAGCCTATTAGATGCTGGGCCCCTGAGAAGGACCTGGATGCATGCCCTAAAGCTGTATTATCAGTAGTAACAATGGTATTTGGCCCTGTTTGATACTCTCCCCGCATATGTTTCATTCTAGGTTCAGTTTAGCCTGTGGGTGCTGCGATATGTGGTGTCTGGAGGGCTTTTTGTACTAGGGTTCTGGGCCCCTGGACTTCGTCCACAGTCATACACCTTTCGGGTCAATGAAGAGGACCAAGATGTCGAGAGGAGCCAGGTATACCTTAGTATCTGAATCTTAGGATCTGTCTTAATCTCTGTCATCATTTTTCCCCACCGTAATAAACTATTTCCCAAAGTTCACATTGTACCCTGTTAGCCTTTCTGACCCCATGAAGGGTTCTTTGTGGGTCTAAGATGCCTGAGAGCTATAATCCCATACATTTTCCTCAGAAGGTTTCTGACTAGTGCACTTCTTTTTGATTTCTGAGCTTCCCTCTTCTATGTGTTTCACCATCCTAGGTTCAGTCAACAGAGGGACCACCACTGTCTACCTGGCGAGACCTCGGCAGGAAGCTCCGCCTGCTGAGTGGTTACCTGTGGCCCCGGGGGAGTCCAGCCCTGCAACTTGTTGTGCTCATCTGCCTGGGGCTCATGGGGTTGGACCGGGGACTGAACGTGTTGGTCCCCATCTTCTCTAGGGACATAGGTGAGGGGGAAAAAGAGTGTTAGCTCAGTGCTCTGGTCCTTCATTGGCCTGGTGGGTGGGGGGACCCTAACATAGGGCCACAGAGTTGGGAACTCGGTGCTCAGAAAGAAGCTATGGCTGGTGCCTGGGGCAGTCTCTTCTGAAGAGAGCCCTAGGGGCCATAAGTGGGCTTTGACTCATTTTCTCCATAGTGAACTTGCTGACTGAGAAGGCACCTTGGAACTCCCTGGCCTGGACTGTTACCACCTACGTCTTTCTCAAGTTCCTCCAGGGGGGTGGCACTGGCAGTACAGGTATGAAGGATTCTCACTCTGGTTGGTACGGCCCCTTCCCCTCTTCCTGATATTCCTCTCCCACAGTTATCTCTACCCTGGGCCCTTTGGTGCTTTCCAGCCTTTCACATCTGGGCTCTGGGCTGATGTCATTTGGCCCCTCAGCCCTCCTGAAGCCTCCCCCCGCTCCCCCCAGGCTTCGTGAGCAACCTTCGCACGTTCCTGTGGATCAACGTGCAGCAGTTCACATCACGGAGGGTGGAGCTGCGCCTCTTCTCCCACCTGCATGAGCTCTCACTGCGCTGGCACCTGGGGCGCCGTACCGGGGAAGTGCTGCGGATCGTGGACCGGGGCACATCCAGTGTCACTGGACTGCTCAGGTGTCAGGCCTGTGGAAAGGGAGGGATGGGGGTGGGACTGGAAGAGCTGGGATGGAGGGGCTGTCGGAACAGACCCAGCCTGCGGAGCAGCCCCTCTGCCCTCTTTCGTTTTCTAATAAGATTAACGTACAGCCTACGGCCACACCACCCTGAGCCAGCCCCATCTCGCCCGATCACAGAAGATTAATGTACATATGCTCTCCTAATAACTTAAATTGAGAGCACATCTCTTGAATTCCACTCTCTTCTCCAGAGGTTCCCACTCCATTTGGTATGAGTTCTGCCTCTTTGCATTTTTACATATATGTGTGCAGACTCCCAGAACTAAAGTGGTACTGTGTGAGTTTTTCACAAAACAAACAATATCATGATATAGGCATCATTCTCAGATGCTTTATTAATAAAACATTATGGAGATGTATTCTCATCTGAGCATGAAGATCTTTTTTTGTTATGATTGACCCAGAGCATTCTGTAGTTTGGGCATGCTGTATTTCATGTAGCCATCCACCTCTTGAGGGGCATTTGGCTTGATTCCAGTCTGTTGCTATTGAAAACAAAACACTGCACTGAAACTCTGGCTATTTATTTTTTTTAGAGAGGGGAAGGGAGGGAGAAAGAGAGGGAGAGAAACACCATTGTATGGTTGCCTCTCAAGTGCCCTCCACTGGGGACCTGGCTGCAACCCAGGCATATGCCCTGACTGGGAATTGAACAAGCAACCTTTGGCCTTTGGTTTGTAGTCTGGTGCTCAGTCCACTGAGCCACACCAGCCAGAGCCCCTTAAACCTTTCTTTGTCACTTGACTCCCCTCCCAGCTACCTGGTATTCAACATTATCCCCACGCTGGCTGACATCATCATTGGCATCATCTACTTCAGCATGTTCTTCAACGCCTGGTTTGGCCTCATTGTGTTCCTGTGCATGAGTCTTTACCTCAGTGAGTAGTGATTGGTGAAACCCGCTCCCTGAACTCTGAACTCTTTCAAGGACTCCCTTAGGCATGAGCCCTGACCCCATTTGGGTGACCCAGTTTGGAAGGCTGTAGATTAGTGGACTTGAATAGTCCCCTGCTGCTCCCCAACTTTGAGGGTGAACATGCTCCTCTGCCAATGGAACCTTAGCTCAACCTGCGTGGAGGACTAGAGCATTCTGCTCACATTAGATGCCCATTGTGGATACAGGTCAAGGAAAAACCTCACTATGTAACAGATGTAGCTTGCCTTAATTTGTTCGCCAAAAGCATTTTCTTTTTTTTTTTTTTAAGAAGAATCTATTTTTTAAAGGATTTATTTATTTTCAGAAAGAGGGGAAGTTGGAGAGAAAAAGAGGGAAAGAAACATCAACATGTGGTTGCCTCTCATGTGCCTCCAACTGGCGATCCGGCCCACAACCCAGGCATGTGCCCTGACAGGGAATAGAACTGGCAACCCTTCAGTTTGCAGGCCGGCACCCAATCCACTGAGCCATGCCAGCCAGGGCCAAAAGCATTTTCATACATGAGGCTTTCTACAGGCTGCAAAGATATCTTGGACATAGCCCCTTCCCTCAGAGAGCTTAGGGTGTTCTTCCTAAAGAATCTGGGTCTCTGGGCTGTAGTGCAGGATTAGTGTGTAGAAGACAGCAGACATACACAGGTGGTCTTTGCTGTTGGGAGTGATGTCTTGATCTCTTCTCCTTTCATCTCCTCCTCCCTCTCTAGTCCTGACCATTGTGGTCACTGAGTGGAGAACAAAGTTTCGACGTGCTATGAACACACAGGAGAATGCTACCCGGGCACGAGCTGTGGACTCTTTGCTAAACTTTGAGACGGTAACGGAGGCCTCAGTGGCAGTGGTGTGAGGCACAGAGATGGGGAGAAGTGGGTCTGGGATCACTGGGGCTGCTGGGGAGCTGAAAGGGTGCGAGGTGTGCTGCTTAAAATTAGGAAGGAGGGATTGGGGATCTGGAGGCAGCGATCCAGGTGCTGAATGCTACAGCCCTGTCAACCAATGGTGCTTTGAATTCATCAGGTGAAGTATTACAATGCGGAGGGTTATGAAGTGGATCGCTATCGAGAGGCCATCTTAAAATATCAGGTGAGGATGCTAGTTTGAGGCCTACTGAGAGCAATGATCTGGCATTATGGAATTGCCAGAGCCCACAGGAGTAAAATCTGGGCTGTGAGGTTGAAGGACTCTGGGCCCAGTTTTGGATTTGATGATGGTCAGCACATGTGTGACAATCCTCTGTCCTGTGTAATTTCCACAGGGTTTGGAGTGGAAGTCAAGCGCTTCACTGGTTTTGCTAAATCAGACTCAGAACCTGGTGATTGGAGTTGGGCTGCTCAGTGGCTCATTACTTTGCGCATACTTTGTCAGTGAGCAGAAGCTGCAGGTGAGGGAATTGTGCTGGGGACAAGGAAGAGGGGCCTGGGGCCTGTGTCTGGGCCACCAGGCTCCTGGGTGGGAAGCGGAGAGATCACAGGAGGAAGTAGGGAGGGTGACACTGAAGGCCTCTCATGACTTGGCCCTCTTCCCTGGATCTCCACAGGTTGGGGACTTTGTGCTCTTTGGCACCTACATCATCCAGCTATACATGCCCCTCAACTGGTTTGGCACCTACTACAGGTAACCTCATCCCCGGCCCTCACCTACCCAGGCACATTGTTATTTCCCCAGCTCTTTGGAGGAGCTCCAACCAGCCTTCTTCTTATAGGATGATCCAGACCAACTTCATTGACATGGAGAACATGTTTGACCTGCTGAAGGAAGAGACAGAGGTGAGTGAAGAGAGAGGAGTTGGGTTTTGGGGAGTGGGAGCCTGCATGGTGTTTCTTGTATCTGGAGAATACCAGACCTGTAATTGCGACACACAGTGGTGGCACTCTCCCAGGTGAAGGACCTTCCTGGAGCCGGGCCCCTTCACTTTCAGAGGGGCCAGATTGAGTTTGAGAACGTGCATTTCAGCTACGCCGATGGGTGAGCCCCTCACCTCTTGCCATCCCAAGGCCCCTTCCCACTGTCCACTTACACACTGCCTCCCTGCCCCTCATCCCTGCTTCTTGGGAAGAGAGCCCAAGCAGGGGAGGGGCAGGGTCCAGTAGTAGCTCTGTTGCTGGAAGAGGGCACTGGGAGTGCCCAGGCCTGCTGACCGTGCCCGCTGTTCCTTGCAGACGGGAGACCCTGCAGGATGTGTCTTTCAGTGTGATGCCTGGACAGACCCTGGCGCTGGTAAGAGGAGACCCAGTCACTTGGCACAGCCTCCTCCGCCTTCCCTTATTCCAGTGCCCATAGTAGCTTGTGACCCAGGCTGGGAGTCAGAGACCCCTGTCGTGATGGATCACAGGAGTGAATGTGGCAGCCTCCGTGGACATTGGTGGCCTCTTAGAGAGAAAGCATTAAAAGCCCATGGGCCCAGGAATGGTTTTCCTCTTGTTTCCAATGCAATAGGTGGGCCCATCTGGAGCAGGGAAGAGCACAATTTTGCGCCTGCTGTTTCGCTTCTATGATATCACCTCTGGCTGCATCCGGATAGATGGTCAGGATATTTCACAGGTGAGGTTGTTTGGGAGAAAACTGTCATTTAGGGGCCTGTGTGTAGGAAAATGGTTAAGTGCTGAGCATCCAGGAAGAGGAGATGTCACCTCTACAAAAAGCTTGGGCAGGAGACCTCAGTCCTTCTGCCACCACCTGACCTACACAAGTAAAAGAGTCAAGAGAGTGATTTGTATGGTGCTGTACAGGGTACAAAGATCTGCAGCAGTCTAGGGAAGTGGGGAGAGAAAGTGAATTTTCTTTTTATCTTTGGGGAAACGGAGAGGTTGAGTGATTTGCCCACACAGCTGGGATTTGGGGGGTTGGTGGCGGGAAAGGCCAGGGCCTTTCGTCACATTTGCTTTGCGCAGCCCATCCTGCCTCCCAGGCCTGCAGGGAATCTCACAGGCCAGGGTTATGTGGTCTCTTGGCCCCAGGTGACCCAGATCTCCCTCCGGTCTCACATCGGAGTTGTGCCGCAGGACACCGTCCTCTTCAATGACACCATTGCCAACAATATTCGCTATGGCCGCATCACAGCTGGGAACGATGAGGTGGAGGCTGCCGCCAAGGCTGCAGGCATCCATGATGCCATTATGGGTTTCCCTGAAGGTGAGCTTCCCTGGCCCAGTTTAACCCTGTTACTCCCTCTGACCTCTGTTCCGTCCCTTCCTTGCCTCATTCGGTCACAGAAAACAAGTTTATCTTGTGTGACTTGGGAGGTGGGCAATATCCACAGGGTACGAGACGCAGGTGGGCGAGCGGGGACTGAAGCTGAGTGGTGGGGAGAAGCAGCGAGTCGCCATCGCCCGCACCATCCTCAAGGCTCCCGACATCATTCTGCTGGATGAGGTGAGGGCCCTGGGCAGCCTTCACTTCTCCCTCCCGCCTGCCTGTGCACCAGCCATTCCTGCCGGGCAGTGTTTTCCATCTGGGAGACCACAAATCCATGTTTCACAAAACACCTTACAGTTCTCAAGCGCACACAAGGTTCTTTTTGATTCCCAAGGCCTCAACCAGTAGCTTGCATGCTCCTTCCCGTGGGGACTTGGGTGGCAGGAGCAGTTATACCCAGACCCTCTCTGCAGGCCACATCAGCGCTGGATACATCTAATGAGAGGGCCATCCAGGCTTCTCTGGCCAAAGTCTGCACCAACCGCACCACCATCGTAGTGGCACACAGGTATGGGACCGGGGCAACAGGCAGCAGGGCCCCCACCTTTGGTGGTGTGGTGGGTAACTGGTCTCTGGCTTCTCAGGCTCTCAACTGTGGTCAATGCTGACCAGATCCTCGTCATCAAGGATGGCTGCATCGTGGAGAGAGGACGGTAGGGAACGTGGCAGAATGGACAGGGCTGGGCCTCCGCATTGTGGGCCCAGGATACGGTTGTGAAGTTCCAGGACTTTCTGGAGGAGCTCTTGCCAAACCTCCGTTATCTCTGTGGGCTGGTGGCAAGGACTGTTGTAGTGAAACTAATTTACACTTTTCTCCTTGCCCCAGGCACGAGGCCCTGTTGTCCAGAGGTGGGGTGTATGCTGATATGTGGCAGCTGCAGCACGGGGGACAGGATGAAGGCTCTGAAGACATCACATCTGTTTAAGGCATGGTGACCAAAGTCGGGCCACTTCCCTCCCAAAGGGTAACTCAGAAGGGGATAAGATGTGTCCCTCTTCCCTGGCATATTTCACCCTGTTCTTGGGGTGTGGTGCTAGCTACAGTGAGGGAAAGGGACCTTTCAATAAAGCACTTTCTGGGGAAATAAAATTGTGGACTGTGCTAGGATCACTGTGACTTCATGGTGTGGCATATAGCAGTGGGCTTTTCACTTAGATCAGGTGAGCGTTCTTGACAGGACTCTACTGATTTTGGTTCGCAAAAAGAAACACACTACTTGGATATCTTTTTAACTACCAATATCCTTTATTCTTTTTTCCCAGGCCCCTGCCTGTCCTACCAGTGGGAACAACCCCGGTGTAGGAAGGATGACATGATGCAGGGGGTTGAGCGGGGCCTGGCCGGCATCCTCCGAGGGCCCCACCAGGGAACGGTTCATAGTTGCTCTCTGCCATGCAGCTGGAGAGGCCAGCAAGGCCTTGTGTTGGCTCAGTTCCACAAGCTGATTTCCTTAATGCTCCCTGGAGACAGCCTCTATGTCACTTCTCGTCTTCACTCCAGGCTGCTCCTGGCCTCCTCTCCCTGTGGACCCTAAAGGTGTGAGGGCCCAGTCCTCCTCAGGGGAGCCTCCCTCCCCAAGCCCAAGGCCCTAGCACAGGCTGCAGTTAGACGGCTTCAAGCTGCGGCTTTGGGCCTGGAGCGAGGAGAGGGGAAGACAGGGCGCAATGTCAAGGAAATGAGGGGACAGTTTTCACTTCTGAGCTTAGCTTGGGCTGTAGTCATACAGAAAACAAAAGGATAACCACCATTCCAAAACTTTTGACCACTTGGAAGAACCACTCCCCCCACCCCAACTCCTTACACCCTCCCAGTGCAGGATCCCACCTCTACCCCATCCTCATACCTGCTGCTGTTGGTACTCTGCCTCACTGGCTGACAGTGCTTGTGCTAAAGCTAAGTCTTCTTCCTCCTGAGAACTGGAAGAGAGGAGCAGTGTAAGTTGGATGACAACAATATCTAAAATGTAAACATCTGATCTGTTAGGCATGACTGTGCTGAGCACTTCCGAGTGTTATCTCAATCTCTGTACAACACTACAAGGTAGGTATTAGTGTGGTCCCATTTTATAGAGGAAATTAAGACCCTAATGGGTTAAAGAACTTGTCAAAGCTCATATAGTTAGTACGCTTAATTTTGGGCCCAAGTTTCTAACTATTACCTTGCAACAGGTTGGAGGGGTCCCACCTACCCTCTACCAAACAGAGCCCTTGCCCATATCCCACTCTTTCTCCAGAGTAGGTACCTTGGGACCTGGGGTTTGGTCTCTGCCAGGGACAATTCCAGGGCTCGCTGCAGAGCCTCATCCTCACTCTGCAAGAGGAGAAACAAGACCAACCGCTGTGGATGCTAGTCTGTGTGGGTTTGCTTCTGTCCTTCCAACCTCTGCCCAACTCACCAAGCCATTCTGCAAAGCAATCACTGGAGGGGCAGTCTGTGACGGAGACTGGGCTGTGGCTCTAAGGCAGACATTCAAGAGACAGAAGTCAGAGATGGGAAGGGTGAAAAGGGAGAGAAGAAACAGGCAGGCCTACCTGCTAGGAGAAGTAGATGAAGGCAAGGTCTGACTTGGCCTGGGGATGTTGCTTGTGGAAGAAGCCAGGCTCTGTGCTCTGGAAATGGCAGCAAGTCTGTAGGAAAGAGTCTTGACTGTCTCCAGGAGCAGTCAGCTTGCATACTCCTCCCAGGCCTTACCCAGAAAATCAGGAGGGGAGTTCCTCCAAGCAGTCGGGAAAAATATGCACTTGAAAAGAAGCCAAGACTGCCCTAGTCAAAGTGGACAGGGTTTAAGCTTCCCAGCTTGTAGTGATAAAGGCTGAATCAGTTCCAGAGAAATGGGGTAGTCCCAAAGGCAAGTAGAAGACTAGGCTGCAATTACCCTGCCCGGCTGGTTGGGTGCCCCTTCCCAGAGCAATCATGGTCCAGTGGGTGGCGATGCTTGATGCAGAAGTTTCGGCTACAGCGTTCACACGTTAGTTTCATCATCTCCCGCTGCCGGCAGCCAGAGCGTTCACACTTGTTGGTGAAGATCTGAGGTGGAGCAGGAAGGTTTGTCTCTGCTGAGACTCTGACCCCTTCTTCCAGCCCAATCAGAATAACTGTTCTAGTTTCCAGGCATCCATAGACCCAGCCGGGTCATGGCCATCCCTTCCAACACTTACCTTACGTTTCTGCTGTGCTGGATCCGAGCGACAGTCTCGGTCAATGTGCTCCCCCACAGCGCGGTCAGGGGGCTCCCCTCTGGCCACAGGCACAGGCACATTACAAAGTGGGCATACAGGTACTTGGATATCCTATAGTTAAGGAACAGGGCTCAGTCTGTGACCCACTTCCACTTCAAGCCAAACCCTAGGTCCTGAAAAGGACCTCCCAAAGACAATAAAGGAGAGGGAACAGAAGGCAAAGGGATGGCGAGGATTCTGCTCGCATCCTCCACCCGCCCCCCATCACCCTCAGACCATCCCGTCCACCTTTTGGTAAGCAGATCCACAGTGATGCTGAGCATAGGCTACATGGTCTGCGCAGAAGATGCCCGAGCAGGCGTCGCACTTGAGCGGCAGAAAATCTGCAGGGAGTACATCGGATTGCAGGTCCAGCGGGACCCTGACGTCGTTCCCGGTCAGTTAAGCCTTCCACTCAGGGGAAGGAAAACACCCATTTTATTTGCAACAAACCACTCGGGTCCTACTCCACTAACCTTAGCCACGCCCCTTCGACACCGCCCCAACTTCGAGCCCCGCCCCTCTCCGGCATTTCCAGCCCCCCGGAGTCGAGCCTTCGCCCCACCAGCAGCTCCAAGTCCCACTCCACCCAGCCGCACTCCATCTCGCGTTCCGCCCCTCACCCAAGCGCTGACAGCTCGGCTCAGAACAGTGAGCCCCGAGGTCCGGAAACTCCATTGCCGGGCCAGGCAGGGCCTGTTGGGAGAAGAACGATGCTGACTATCTCTAGGGCTCCCGCTCCGAGTTCGTACCACGACCCGCCACTCTGGGGGGCCCCCTGCCCCTCGCCCCTCCCCTTCCTCTCCCCGCCCAGCCGGGACTACCGGAGCCTCAGCGCCTCCCGGCCCGAGTGTCCCACTCCTCCCCCAGCGCGCACGGCGCACTGACGTCACCGCGTAGGGCGGGCACGTCTCGCGCCGTCGCCGGGCGGCTGGGGGAGCGTCCCAGCAGAGTCGACTCCTGCTGATGCTCCGCAAGGCTGGGAACTGAGTATAACCTGTGGCGAGCTTAGCTCCAGGAGGGGCGAAAGGCCCGACAAAGGCAAGGACAGTAGAAATGTTGGGGAAGGAGGGCTGACATGGTTTGGGGTCTTTCAGACGTCGTTCCTTCACCGCCTTCTCACTGTATCTAGCCACTTTTTTTTTTTTTTTAAGATTTTATTTACTTTTAGGGAGAGGGGAAGAGAGGGAGAGAAATATCAGCGTGCGAGAGATGCACTGAACATCCATCGGTTGCCTCTCCCACGACCCCAGCCCGGGACCCTGCCCGCAACCCAGGCCTGTGCCCTGACGGGGAATTGATCTGCAGGCCAGCGCCCAATCCACTGAGCCATAGTAGCCGGGGTGGTACCTAGCCATTACCTTCACGGCCACGGTTGCACTTAGTCTCCAGAGCTGCAGAACCTTTCCCCAAGTTTAGCTTTGATTCCCTTTCTGTAAGACTTCCCTGACCATTCCCAGTCTGAGATAAGTACACGAGCTATGTGATCTCCCTAGTTCTATTCTACCCGTATTATCTTATTGTACTCAGCTCTTTAAACGCACAAGCATACTACGAAGTTGTGAACCACGTCTGCCTTCTGTGTTAGGTCCCTAGCACCCAGCACAGTGCCTAGAACTGTGTGACTTAAGTTTGAATGCGAGTTACCTGCAGAGCTGGTTTTAAATGCAGATTCCTGGACCCTGAAACTTCTGATTTAGTAGGAAGCACCAAAGAGAATTCTGACACATTATCATCTACTACACTTTGAAAAACACGAGCCTTGAAATTCTGAGTGCTTATTAAATATTCCTGGGATGAAGCATGAGAATCACTGGATTGATGATGTCCTGCTTTTCCTCAGGGAGCGCCAGGTTGTGACCTTTCAGCTTCAGCATGCTTTGCTTCTCACATGCCTCTTGCCTCTCATGCCTGGGGATGGTCACATTCTATTTTCCCATAAGTTTGACTATGGGAACAAGTAAACAGGTGGAATAAAGTTTAGCAATGTCCTCCCAGATGGAGGGATAACCCAGGCCACAATTGGAAATGAAGGGACACTCTCTCCTCATTATTCCCCTCTCTGACCCACTCCAACTTTTGGCTCTGTTTCCCTGTATATTTGCTTTGTCCATCCTCACAGCTCTAATGCCAGTAGAAATTAAAAACATTTTTCCTGGTTCCTCAAGCAGAAGGCCTAATCTCCGCCCTGACTGTGACCTGTTGCCTTGACTTGGATCACCTGCCGAGCCCTGACCTGTGGGCTTATGGCCAGGGTATGTGGGCCTGGCCTGAGTCTCATGTTTGGAGGAAAGGAGTCACCTCCACCCAAAATGAAAATCAACCAGCTGACTTAGATAGTCCTTCCAAAAAATCTTAGAGAATCCATTCAACTCATTTCTTCTTTCAAGAATATATCCAGGGTCCTCCCACATGCCTGTTGCTGGATGATACATTCAAAGAAAAAGACAGGGTAATGTGGCAGTACATCTCAGGTACCCCATTCTGGTATTGACAAGTGTTATTCAAGCCAGAGCCTGAGGGGTAAGACGATGTTGGCTGGGTGAAGTCCTAGGGAGAAAGAAATGGGGTGGAAGGAGAGGATATTCCAGGCAGAGGAAACAGGAGGGAAAACAGCTGGAGATAAGAGAGAATGAACAAGATTCTTAAACAAGCTTTAAAAAAGCTTGGGGCCTCTGAATCTTCGGGTATGCGAGGAAGGCTGGAAGAGAAGTGAAGATGGAGAGCTAGCAGAGGCCAAATCACCTCGGGGAGTGGAGGCCACATCAGTCCTGAGAATTTTAACATAAATAGAATGAGAAACTATAGGTAACCTTAAGCAGGGAGTGACATGGTCAGATTTGTACTTTGAGAAAGTCACTCTGGCTTCAGGTGGAGAAAAGATTGGACAAAGTATGAGACTGGAAGAGGGGAGACCAGGCAGGAGGCTGTTGCTGTAATCCAGGCAAGAAATGATGATGTCCTGAACCAGAACGGGGACGATGCTTAGAATCATTGAGAGCTCAGCCCTGGCAGGGTGGGTCGGTTGGGTGGAGCGAGTCCCATACACCAAAGGCTTGTGAGTTTCATCCTAGGGCAGCGCACATACTTAGGTTGTGGGTTTGATCCCTGGTAGGGCACATCTGGGAGGCAACTGATCAATGTCCCCGCGCCCCCATGCCTTCCTCTTTCTCTCAAAGCAATGAAAAAATGTCCTCAGGTGAGAATTTAAAACAAAATTTTCTTACTACTTTTGAAAAACAAACATTATAAATACAAACATAACAATGTAAAATTGTAAGTTTAAAAACTATCATTAAATATAAATCATTTTAATATCAATTGTTAGCATATGAAATTAATAAAATATTAAAGTAAAAACTAAACCAATAAAAATTAAAATATAATTAATTGAAAATAAAATTGCTCTTTTTAAAATGAATGACAAAAAAATTAAAGAAAATACATTTTTTAAAAAAGCCCATTCTTTCCCCAAGGCTCTTCCCCTCCTTCTTTCCCTTCCTCCCTCCCTTTCTTTTTCTCCACTCCCCACCTTCCCCCAAATTAAAAAAAATAAAGAAAATACATAAACGTGCCACTGTTGAGTTCAAAGTGTACTTTTTATGCAAACTTTTCTAGCTGCTGAAAAACTCTGGTGTTATACGAAAGAGAATGTGAGGAATGGCTATAAACCTAACTTCAAACATAGTTCTCTGGCTCTTTTTTGTTCAAATAATGTTATTTCATATTTGATAACCTTGAGGAGCTCTTTTTTGAGAAAATATTTTTTAAAAGATTTTATTTATTTTTAGATAGAGGGGAAGGGAGGGAGAAAGAGAGGGAGAGAAACATCAATGTGTGGTTTCCTCTCACACACCTGTTACTGGGGACCCGGCCCGCAACCCAGGCATGTGCCCTGACTGGGAACCGAATTGGTGCCCCTTTGGTTTGCAGGCCAGTGCTCAATCCACTGAGCCACACCAGCCGGGGCTTGAGCAAATATTTTTACTTACGTGGTTATGATTTTTTTCTTCTAATTTCTAGCAAGCTCTAGTTCTTAAGTGGAAATTTTCTGATTTATATTCATCTTCTTTAATTTCATGAAATAGATTGAGATTCTGATACAGAGAATCCATATTAATTTTAATGTCCTTTTCCTAATTCTACTTGAAGTGTCTTTAAACTAGAAAAATCATTCTTGTCATTAAAGCTTGTTTTGTCCATTGACATTGCCCCCTTCTTCTTGAAGTCTGTGGAATGCAATGTTGCTTTCTAAACAAATAAATCTTTGTGAATTCAAAATTTTAATGCAACTATATCGTATTTATAAATGATTCAGAATTCAGGTTTATTTTTCTAATGTTGAAAGAACTATTTTGCCTTAACTAGATAAGGCTGGTGTGGTGCTTTTAAATATGTCCACAAATTCTTTGCTACTTCTCACTTCAAGGGAATGGGCAGGACTAAGTGACTGCTGCTAACAAATGGAATATGGTGGATGAAACAGAGTGTGACTTTTGACAACAGGTCGTAAAAAGCATTGTGGCTTCCTTCTTGCTCTCTCAGATCAATTACTCTCTGGAAAGTAGCTGTCACGTTCTCATTTCACTCAAGCAGCTATAGGGAGAAGTTAGTATGACGAGGAACTGAGGCCTCTTGGCAACAGCAAGTGAGGGATTGATTGAGTCTTCTACCTGACTGCCTTGTGAATGTACCGTTTCGGCAGCAGATCCTCCGGCCCTAATCGAACCTTCAGATGACTGCAGCTAGCCCTGGCTGACATCTTCATTGCAGCCTTATGGGAGACCTTGAACAAGAACCATCCACCTAAGCTGCTCCCAGAATCCTGATCCTCAGAAATAGTGTGAGACAGTGGATGTTCATTGTTGTAAGATGTTAAGTTTTAGAGTAATTTGTTATGCAGAAATAGATAATCAATACACTTTGATACTGACACTTTTTTTCGACGTATACAATGCATTCGGAAATGTGTGCAGGTCAATGAATTTTCACAAATTGAACACACCCACATAACCACCACCCAGATTAATAAATAAAACATTACCAACCCCCAGAACAACCCTCCATCACTGCTCCCCTGCCCCCCAAAGTAGCCACCATCTTGACTCCTAACAATACACATACACTTTGTATAAATATAATCATACATCACATATTCTTTTGCGTCTAGTTTCTTATACTCATTTTATTGATGAGATTCATCCATATTTTTGTGCTAAATTGTAGGTTGTTCATTCTGTTTTGTTATCTGAATATACTACAATGTGTTTATCTATTGCATAGAAAACTTCTCTGTTATATTTCTATATTTATCATGTGTGTTTCTTCCCAACATTGTCATATTTGCTTTATAATTCTCTCCTCCGCACACACAACATATATACTCATTTATTTACATTTCCAGACCATTTCATACAATTTGCAGAGAACATAACCCTTTACATCTAAAATATTCAGGAAATATGTTCTAAAAACAAGGATATTCTCTTATATAATCAAAGTGAAATGATAAAAAAACAAGAAATATACCCTGACTGGTGTGGTTCAGTGGACTGAGTGCTGGCCTGCAAACTTAAAGCTAACCAGTTTGATTCCCAGGGCACGTGCCTGGGTTGTGGACCAATTCCCGGTTGGCGGCATGTGAGAGACAACCAACTGAGGTATCTCTCGCACATTGATGCTTCTTTCCCTGTGTTTCTCCCTCCCTTCCCCTCTCCCTAAAAATAAATAAATAAAATCTTTTTAAAAAATCAAGAAATGTGATCTTGATATAATCTTTTTTTATATACAATTTATATTCAAATTTTATCAGTTGTCCTAATAATGCCCTTCATAGTATCATTTTTTTCCTCCACCCAGGATCCAATACAAGATCACAACCTTGCATTTATTGCCATGTCTCTTTGTTCTCCTTTTATTTATTTTTATATTTTATTGATTGTGCTATTACAGTTGTCCTAATTTTTCCCCCTTTGCCCTACTCCACCCAGCACCCCCACTCGCTCAGGCAGTCTCCACACCATTGTTCATGTCCATGGGTCATGCGTATAGGTTCCTTTGGCTACTCCACTTGCTATACTGTAGTTTACATCCCGATGGCTATTCTATAACTTCTTACTTGTATTTGTTAATCTCCTCACTTCTTCACCCATTCCCCCACACCCCCTTTCATCTGGCAACCATCAAAACTTTCTCCATATCCATGATTCTGTCTCTGCTCTTCTTGTTTGCTTAGTTTGTTTTTTAGATTCAGTTGTTGATAGATACGTATTTATTGCCATTTGTTGTTCATAGTTTTGCTCTTCTTTTTCTTATATAAGCCCCTTTAACTTTTCGTATAATAATGGTTGGTTGATGATGAACACCTTTAGTTTTTTTCTTGTCTGGGAAGCTCTTTACCTGCCCTTAGATTCTAAATGATACCTTTACTGGGTAGAGCAATCTTGGCTGTACATGTCTATGTTTCATGACTTTGAATATTTCTTGCCAACCCCTTCTAGCCTGCAAAGTTTCTTTTGAGAAATCAGCTGGCAGCCTTATGAGAATTCACCTGTATGTAACTAACCGCTTTTCTCTTACTACTTATACGATTCTTTATCTTTAACCTTTGGCATTTTAATTATGATGTGTCTTGGAGCGGGTCTTTTGCATTCATCTTGTTTAGGACTCTCTGTGCTTCATGGACTTGCATATCTATTTTCTTCACCAAATTAGGGAAGTTTTCTTTCATTATATTTTCAAATAGATTTCTAATTTCTTGTTCTTTCTTTTCTCCTTCTGGAACCCCTATGATGCAAATGTTGGAGTGCTTGAAGTTGTCCCAGTGGTTGCTTACACTGTCCTCATTTTTACTGGGATCTTTATCCATCTTGTGTTGATTGATTGCTTTTTGCTTCCTTATATTCCAAATCATTCATTTTCTTCTCAGCTTTATCCACTCTACTGTTGTTTCTCTGCAAATTGTTCTGTATTTCAATTAGTGTATCCTTCATTTCTGACTGGGTCTTTTTTATACTTTTGGGGTCCTCACTAAGTTCCTTGAGCATCCTTATAACCAGTGTTTTGAACTCCGCATCTAATAGATTGCTTATCTCCCTTTGGTTTAGCTCTTTTTCTGGAGTTTTGATCTGTTCTTTCATTTGTGCCATGTTTCTTTGTCTCCTCATTTTGTCAGCCTCCCTGTGTTTGTTTTTATGTGTTAGGCAGAGCTGCTTTGACTCCATGTCTTGGTAGTGTGGCCTAATTTAGCAGGTGTCCTGTAGGGTCCAGTGGCACAGCCTCTCCTATTACTCAACCTGTGTGCTTGAAGCACACCCTTTGTGTGGGCTGAGTAAACCCTCCTCATATAGTTGAGCCTTGATTGCTGTTGGCAGGTCAATGGGAGGGATTTACCAAGGCCAGTCAGCTGCAAGGATTGGCTGTGACCACTGACCACCAACCTCCACCCTCCACGGAGGATCAGCTGTGCAGGGGCAGGGTGGTGATGTTCCAATATGGTCTGTAGCTGTCCACTGGGTGCACATGCTCTTGGGTTTCCCAGGTGGTGCAGGCCAAGGTCAGCCCCCACCTGTGTTCTGCCCAGGGCCACCCTGCCCAAGCTATAAAGCAATCTGAAATGGCTGCTACTTATGCTGCACTTGGAAATTCCCAGGTGAAGCCAAGGTGTGAATCTAGGCTGGCTGTTGCTAGTCTAGAGCCTGGGGTTACTTAGCTAGAGGTATGGGGTCTGGAGGCTCGCTGAGGCTTGCTGTTGCTTATTTGAGAGGATTTAGAAGTTGTGAAGCAGGAGCCAAGACCAGCCATTCATATGGGAAAGCAGCTTTGGTGGGAGTTGGGTGGGACAGAGTCTCTGTGGATCTCCAGGGTGGGGAAAACAGTGTTAGGCATGTTTTTGGAGCCTCAGATATTGTACCAGCCTGCTGGCTCTGTGCCCCTTTTGCGGGGAGGGTTTGGGAAAAAAGACAATGGTCTCTTCCCTCCTTTCTGTCTGGGAGAAAGCTGTCTTCCAGCTCTGGACTTGATGCCAGACACCTCGGTTTCTCCCTGTATGCCACTGGTACCTTTCAAACTGCTGCCTTGATGCTGGAGCTCAAAGGGAGTGAGTCTGAGTAAGTTCATGTGTGGGTTCCTTAAGAGGAGCTGCTGGGGATTCCAGAAGTTTCTTCCACTGACTCAATCCCCCATGGCTTTTGCAGCCAGAAGTTACAGGGACTTGTTCCTGGCACTGGAACCCTGGGCTGGGGTTCCTGTTTTGGAGCTAGAACTCCTCACTCCCGAGATATCCCTCCCAAGATATCCCTCCCAAATTTTTATCCACCACTCTGGATGTGCGACAAGACTATTTCAGGTTTCTGCCCCTCCTACCAGTCCAGATGGATATGGTTTTTAAAAAAATTCTGTAGTTGTCAGACTTCCTTTCAACTCCATTTCTGATATTTCTGAGTGATGGTTCTATATTTTAGCTGTAATTTTGATGCAGTTGTGCGAGGAAGCAAGCCATGTTTACCTATGTCACCATCTTGACTGAAAGTCTGGTCTACTTTTAAATCTTGAATAGTTCCTCAGTTTTTCATTATCTTTTGTGAAATTGATATTTCTGGAGTCAACTCCTTTTTATACTTAAATTTAAAAGAAACCCAGACTTCTTTCAACCGTATTCAATTTCTGCAGTCACATTTTTTCAAGCAAGCACTAATACATGTAATTGAATTTTTGATCAAAATATTTAAATATTTAGCTGAGTCTAAATAGTTTGGTCAGAATTGTTTTTGAAATAATATAATTTAATGAAATCACAGAAGATCGAACTTGTTGGGTAATCTTACCTTAAACTCAGAAAAGCCTTTCACTTCAAAATTATCAAATATAAACTTGCAAATCTAGGTCATTTTCATTGCCTTCAACCTAGCCTAGGAACAAAAAACTCACAATTTTGTGTGTGGATTATTTTAATTTAGCTGCCATCTGCTCTAGAACAATAACAAACAGAGGCAAAAAATTTATTGTCAACAGGTATGTACCAACCACCCAAATCTATTTACATTGGCTGCTTCAATAGTTAGAACTCCAGTACACTAGTTCAGTTTATTGAACATATGCTATGTGCCAGGCACTGTGTTAAGTTCTGGGAATATTTAGATGATTAAGGCATAATCCCTGCCCTCAAAAGAATGCAGTATAATGGAAGCTCCACATATACACATATACCTGTACACCCCATATACCATTCTTACACAGAGACAATGAAGATTCTGTGTGATACGTAGAAAAATAGAAGGAGCATCAGAAGCAGGTCTGGCCCTGGCTGGTGTGCCCTGTGATTTTTTTAAATCTTTTTTTTAAAAAAGGAGAGCAGGTCTGATATGATGGGCAGGTTATATGGGACATCAGGAAAGGCTTCGTGGATGAGGTATGGCCCAAAATACATCTTCAAAGGTATGTGAAGTATTTCCCAAGCAGAGGGTTAGGGTGTGTGAGTGGAGCAGGGTGGCAGAGGGTGGCACAGTTGAACAGAGAGAAGGACGGGCTGTTTAGGATTGAGTGCTGTAAAGAACAAGACAGGGCAGGAGCAGATCTCAGCATCTAAACCATATCAGGGAGCTTGGCTGACGTCTTGTAGGAAGAGAGCCTTTGATTAATATGAAATAGCAGAAAGGTCATCAAATTAGTATTTTTAAATAATGTAGCCATTTTGTTGGGCATGAATTTTGGTGGGAGACAAGAGTACGAGAAGGGAAATTGTCATAGTGGGCCAGGTGAGAGATGAAGAAGGTATGAATCAGGGCTGTGATGGATGTGACAGAATTAAGAAATAACTTGGAAGTCAAATCAGCAGCAACTGGTGATTAACTGGGCGGGGGATGAGGAAGAAGTTGGCCTTCATAGTTGGTGGTGCTGGCAAGCTAGGTGGCAAATACAGAAAAAGCCTGTCTGTTTAGGGGAGGTGGGGGTGGGGTGACGCGCACAGTGGAAAGAGGGTATGTCCAGTTTTTTGATATGTTGAGCAGGAGGTACCCATGGAACCATCAAGGGGAGATGCCTAACTGGAAGTTCTGGGAAAGGAGCTGGGCTAAGGTTCCGAAGTCATCAGCATATGAGTGGAAACTAAGTGGATGAACATGTGAAATTGCCCAGGCAGAGTGCAAAGAAAAGTGAACCAGTGACAGACCAATGAAAAAACCAACATTTAGGGGAGCAGATGGAGAAAGTCCAAGAAGACTTAGGTGGATACTTAATTCCATGATGGAATTAACAATTCTTAGAATCTCTGTACTTGATTTTTTTTTTTTTTGTACTTACACGGATCATTTAAGCAAAACAATAGATTTAAATCAACGGTTTTGCAATATCCCTTGACCAGAAAAACAAATTCTGCCCAGCACTATTATTAATCACTTTCTTTTTAAAGATTTAATTTCTGCCCTCTGAAGTCCTATAGTTAACCCTTCAAAGTCTGAAGGCAGGTAATGTGACTCAACTCAGGTTTCTCTTTTTGGCTTAAAAATTCTCCGTTCCTTCTACAGTTAGGTCCCCATATGATTTTCAGCCTTCACCTCTGGAGAGCCCCTCCCGGGAATGTCCACAAGCAGAGCAAGCCACCCTCTGGCAGTATTCTAAGTTGTGCACAGTACACCATGGGTACCATCTTCCTTGTTTTGGAGACTACTTCCAGTAATGTAGTCTAAAATTAAATTGTTCATGAGCAGCCATATTACACTGTTAGCTGTTTGAATGCATAGTTAAATGCACTGCCTTGCCCACGAGGTAAACATAACCAACACTTCTTCCCCAAGCCTGTATGTCTACAACTGATTTTTGTTTAGCCTGATTGTAGGTTTCACATTTTTGCTAATTTTTCTTTCACTCATATAAAAAGGTTTCTTCTTGTCCCTTTCTTCTTGGGACAGGAAATGGCCTGGATAACTGATTAAAAAAAAAATTGTAGACAAACATGTAGTAGCAACGATGAGACCAGGGTGAATGTCAAGAATGAACCTTCATGGAACTCCAAATCTATGATCAATGTTTTAACTACAGCTTTCTGGCTCTGTCTTCAAATTTCAAATATAACAAGAAAATGGTCTAAGGGTTGGGTATATGGCAGCCAGTGTCTGCCTAATTCTTTTTTTTTTTTTTTTTTTTTAATTTCCTGTTTGTTTAGAACTGTTTTTCCATTTTTTCCTGAAATCTCTAGATGAAAAATTTACGTTCCTTCAGTGGAAGGGGACAGGGCCTCAGTCAACCCTGATTTTCTCAGGCAAATGTGAAACAAATGGAAAGGGGAAAAAAAAATCCCCCAAGCTTGAGAGAGCTATAGCATACAAGTCAATCTCAAAAAGTCAGGTAGCATTGCCACATGGTACTGCCAGCTGAAGGCTGAGGATGTGACTCAAAAAGGCCATCTGCTTAGTTCTGGGCTTTCTCTAATGTTGTTCTCCCCTCGAGCAAGGAGTGCTGCATCCATTCTTTGTGAAGTTGAGATTTAGGTTGGTTCTCTAGTTTCCATGGCCTTGAGCATCTTTCCGTTTGTGCTTCCTGTTTCAGTGTGCTTGGTGGAACCAGACTGCTTGGATTTGGATCCTGGCTCTATTTACTAGGACTGTGGTCTTCTGGAACATTAGCCTGTCTCTAAGAATGGAGTGAGTATCCATATGTATCTTCGAGTTGCAAAAGAAAAAAATGAGTTAATAAGTATCATTTTTAGAAGTGTCAAGCACATATTATGTATTCATTTCATGTTACTGTCTCTTTAGTGTCCCTTGGCCTGAAATCAGTTTTAATACAAGTATAGGTCCTGCTTGTTTGGTTCCCCGAGTCAAGATTAACCAGAGCAGAACCAGTTAGTTATTAGCACGTAGATGGGTAGTAACTTTTTAAGAAGATAGTGTTAAGGTTGTAGGAAACAGTAGAAAACTGTTACTGTCCCAAATTTCTATTGATTGGGAAGACAAGGCAGTTTCCTCCTGCATACACTTTATTCATACATGCTAAGTCTCACTGAACATACGACACTGCCAGGGAAGACGGCTAGGGCTGCCAGGACAATCCTTGCTTTTGGCCTTGTTTTGCACCAGGTAAATAAACAGCCAGGAGCAAGACTGGGACAAGGAGGTAAAGGGTGAGAATGGGACAGTGTGACAAGCAGCTCACAGTGAGGCAGGCAGGCAGGCGGGCGGCAGCAGTTCTCGCCAATCAACACTTTATTTTTGCAGTGAACCCTGCACAGATGTTGCTATCCACTTCCTGGCCCTAGCAGAGGGTCCCACCGCGCTTGAACCACCCGAGCCCCAGAGAAGCAGGTCTCCTTATTCCTCCCTGGGAGAGTAGGAAAGCCCCTCCTCACAAGACAGAGCTCCTACTCACTAGTGGTGCTGGTGCATGTGCCATGGGAATCCCTGCTCTGCTTCTGTATCATGAAAGGCTGGGAGGAATGAGGACAAGGGTGCAGTGGAGCTTCCACGGGCTACAGTAACCTAAGTGCTCAACTACTGGCCTGACCTGCCACCCCAGGTTTAGTCTGTAGCTCCCAGACAGGAGCCTCCCTAAAGTTTAGCCAGGGGTGGCAGAGAGGGAATTGGGCGGCTAAGGACAGGACACAGCAAGGAAATAAAGCAGAAGAGCACAGGACAGGAGGGATAGATGATAAAGTGCCTGAACTAAACAACCAAGTGGGACACGCAGACAGAGCAGCACAGGTCCCTGAGGAGAGGAGAAAAAAGGGATAGACCACCAGCGTTTGGGGCAGAGTGGAATGAGAAAAGAAGAGGCAGGGAGGCAAGTGCAGGCTGCGGGAAGGACTTCCTTAGCCCTGTTCATATCCACTAACCCAGATGTAAAATTATTTACAAACTTAAAACCAATCCCAGGCACTGCAGCAGGCCTGGGATAGCAAGCAGGCAGAGGGTCGACTAGCTACCATGTGACAGCCAGCTTCCCCACATACTGTCCCTCCTAGAGTAGTAGGGAAAGGAGGAAACAGTGACACCCCTAGCCAGGTAGCCCTACTGTGCCTGCGATTCCTTCCATGGCTCATGGCTCTGCCACGGCCTGAGCCTCTTGGCCTGACTGTAGCAGAGAAAGGCTGCTGGGCCCGAGGGAGGGAGGGAGCGGAGCATCAGGGGGCTCTGGGGATTTCTCTGGCCTCAATCCCAGCTCTGCATTCAGCTGCTCCAGCTCCCCCTGATCCAGCAACTCGAAGTCCTCAGTGGTGAGTGCCTCTTCTTCCTCAGGGGCAGGCAGGGGCTGGGGTGAGTCCTGGGCAGGAGGTGGGAGCACTGAGAGGGAAGGGACTGGGTCACTTTGAGCAAGGCAAGGTAGGGGTGACAGGGTGCTCGAGGTAGTGGTGGGGTCACCACTCACTGCCTCCGGGCTCAGTGTCTCCACCGGTCCTCCAGGGGAGAGCTTCACTTCATCTGTGGGAGAGCCTGCCCCGTTGAAGTGCGTGTTCACAAAGTGAAGGGGGGATGAGAGCCGAAGCAAGGTTTCCTTGGTTGCCATATCTTCCTCCTCCTCCAAGTCCAGGTCTTGCTTTGAGAGGGCCTGAGCGGGGCCCAGCAGGTCTTCGGGAGGGGCCAGCTCTGTCTCCTCTCCCTCCCCCAGCTCCCGGCTCCCAGCTTCCTCTGGCTCACTTGGCAGGCTCTGCTGGTCCAAATCTGTGGAGAAAACAAAGGGTCAGGAATGCGCCTGCTGTTCTGAGTGGCCACAATAGGTTAATATGTTTAAGAATGAAAACTCAAGACATGGAATGCTGCGCCAGGCCCTAAGTGTTAAGGTCCTTCACAAGCTTCAAGTAGAATTAGAGGATCAGTCCCCCAAAGAAGACATTTGTGGGGCAACAATCAGAGAGCACAGGCAGTATCTCACAACAGGGAACAGAAAGATCAGGAAGGGCAAAGGGCTTCCCATACCCTCCGAGACATCAGTTAATTGTGGAGTTGTGGCCCGGGATACTGAGAAGCCGCCACTTTCCAAGATAGATGCCTCCTCATCTGACAGCTCGGAGTCTGTAATGGCCAAAGCCAGTGCTGTTTTCTTCACATCCACCTGCAGGGGTACCAAGATAAACACAACACATGAGAGTATAAGAGAACCAATTTTCTAGGAGCACCTCCTCACCAATTCCCACCTTCTTGAAAAGCGTCTGCTCTAACACAGAGATTCCCCGCCACCTGCTACTTGATACCCCATCTCCCTTGAACCTCACCACTGGGGAGAAGCCGGCCAGTTCTGCCTCGCTTTCACTCTCTGTCTCTGCCAGTGGCTCATCACCTCCAGGGGGTGCGTTCTTCCCTTGCCGCTCTAGAGAAGCAAGAGGAGCAGGGTACTCATCAAGCAGGGACAGCAGTAGAGGACAACCATGGCCAAGGGACTGGAGAGTATCTAAATTCCAGGGTGTCCCTCCCGGGTTACAAGAGCCCCTTACTCCTCTTGTCGTGTTTGTGATGCAGGGTGTCAGCTTCTGCCTTCATGCTGTAGTCCAGCTGCATGAGCAGGGGCTCGAGGCGCGTATACATCCTCTGGATCAGCTCATGATAAACCACCAGGGGCCACAGCAGGATACTCAGCACTAGGGGACAGAGCATCCACTCAGAGCTCCCTTGCTTCTTTCCTAAGGGCCCTTATTCATTCTTCCCTAAACAGAAAGCACTGAAGGAAGATGAGGTCCTTTCCTGAGAACGTACTATCCTCTTCCCTCCATATCCTCTGCCCCCCTCCCTTGGGGATCTCCATAAATGGGTAACTGAACAGAGAGAAAGCATTCTTCCCTTTAGATCATTTCAGGGAAAGAAGACAAGAAGGTGGCTTTGGGAAGGGGAGGGTTAGACCCTACTCACAGACAATGTAGGAAATCATAATCCCTGGAACATAGTGTCCCAGCACAGCCAACACAGCGCAGCCGGAGCAGACTCGAGCACAGAACTGCAGAGGAGAACGCGGGGTCTAAGAACTAGGGCAGAGGTATGTGCCCCACTCATTTGGGTTAGGAGTTACTGCTCGGCTGGTGAAAGGAGGTGTACGGCCTCTAGGACCGCAGTGATCCAGTGTAGTCAAGAGGACGCCCAAGACCACCAGCTCAGGAAGTTTGCAACAGACACTGCCAAACACCTATAATTCAAACTGTCCCACCTTAGCAGAAAATAGTGTCAGAACATCAGCTCATTCCCTGAGGCAAGACAGCCTCCCGTACCAGGCTACTAGCTGTGAATGCTGCCTCAGGTAGGGTCCCGGCCTCTTCCTTCAGTGTCCAAACACTCCTCCCCTCCGCCTTTTTCCCCAGTGCAGGGAGACCTTGTATGACATGGGGGAGTTACCTGAGCTGGATTCTGCCTCTTGTACTGCAGCAGCTCCTGCAGGTGAATCTGGAAGGTGAGCCAGCTCTCAGCCAGGTATCTGCACAACTCGGGCACACTCAGCAGGTGCGGCCGGGCGCCTGACCCCGCACCCTCACTGGGGAGACATGACATGACCCCTGGAGGCCTCAGACACCAGCTTCCTAGGCACTCAGATCCCTCTGAGAATGCCAATAAGTGCTTCAGTCTAAGAAAACGGATAACCCTACCTCCCAAAGGGAGGCTGTCCTGCTCCAGGGAAGCAAAACCCAGAGCTCCCAACCCTGTGCCCCAAAAGGAGCAGGCACACAAACACCTACACAGGAACCTAGGACCAAGCTATTTATCAGTCCATTCACTATGCTGGGGTCTGTGCCTACGGAAGCTACAGTGTTGCCCTGCACCATGGTGACATTGGCACCAAAGCAAGACAGGATTTGGGCATTTGTCTTCAAGAGGCGGCCTGCACTCACCTGTCGGAGTGTGGCTCCTCTGGGGATGATGCTATAGAGAGAGGAGGGGGAGAAGTTACTGAGTGGTAGGGGCTTTGGGAGACACTCCCCATGGCAGACATTGTTGCCCCTCTTCTGCAAAGGAAGAAGGACCAAAGCACTTTCTTCAGCTGCCAGCTGCAGGGAGCATTGTTGTTGTATTGTTTGTATGTGTCTCCTTTTTTAGGCTTTACCCTTTTCAAACACAGGAACTACATCTTATTCATGTTTACATCCCGAGCAAGTTGCACACAGCCTGGCACCTAGTTGTTTCAAAATGCGTATTAAGTAGATACTCGAACAACAACAAAACAATAAGAGCTAATATTTACATAATTCCTATCACATGTGAAGCTCTACCATAAGCACATAACATACAGAACTCAATCTAGGCCTCCAGATGAAGTAAGTTCTATCATCCCTGTTTTACAGATGAGGAAACTGAGGCAAACAGAGATTGAGTGGCTTTTACAAGACCACACACACGGTAAACGGTTGAGCAGACAATGGAACCCAGGCAATCTGGCTGCAGAGTCCACAATCTTTACTAGCTTCACAGTAACACCAATTTTGAGAAAGGAGCAATTCTCGATTTCCTAACTGGGGGGAGTGGGGGTGATTAGGAGGTAGGCGGCAACTACCCAAAGCAAGTGCACAATGGGCTTGCTAAGTAAAAGAAGTTAACACTCACCTGCGATGTCAGGGAGGAAGCGAGGCTGCCAGAGATCCAGCAGAAAATAGGCCAAAAGTGAGATGCTGAGTAGGAAGATGGGCCGGAGGGATGACGAAGACAGCAACCTTCGGAAGAGACAGGCACCTCAGCGCTGAATGGGTGAAGAGTGGCTCCCGCAGCCATCGCAAAAGGCAGAAAAGCGCCCACTGATGCGGGAATGGGCCTAACTCGAGACCCGAAGACAGAGGAGCGGGGCAACACAGGCGGAAAACAGACTTTAAAAGCCGGGGGATGGGTCATTCCCCAGGGCAAGTGTCAACCCCGGAAAGGGGAAGGGTACTCCGGCCCCTCCCGCCCCCGCTCTCGCCGCGCAGCCCGGCCCCGCCCCCTTCCTCCGCGGCCGTTACCAGAAGAGGCCGTTGAGCGCGGCCGCCGTGATCAAGCTGTGCAGGGGCTTCTCCCACACCAGCAGCCGCTGCGCGGCTGCCAGCACTGCCTCCCAGCCACGGAGCCGCAGCCATAGCGTCGTGGCTAGGCGTCCCACCGCCTCGGCCGTGGCCGCCTCCTCCTCCGCCTCGCTGGTGGCCTCACCCATGCCTATGCTCAGACCCAGGCCCAGGCCGGGGCTCGGGCCCAGTCCCGAGCCCCCACCCGCGCCGGCGTTACCCCCACCACCGCCGCTCGCCATAGCCCCGCCGCAGCCGCCGCCCGAGCCCGCGCGGAGCCAGGGCTGCGCGGCCGCCGCTGGGGGCCGTCAGGCGGAAGGGGGCGCACGCCGCGGAGAGCGCCGCCGAGGCAGCCGCAAGGTAACACGTGATGGCGGAGCGACGGGTCGGTCACGTGACGAGTCTTAACCGCCCGGATGGGGCGGTCCGCCCCTGCGCACTAGCGCTAGTGGTGACTGGCCCCTACGCAGGTGTGCTCGGGCTGCTGGAGTCGTGACTTGGGCTCATAGACTAGGTCGTGTCTGTCTCCTGCTGACGCGAGGACTGTGTCTCCGTGTTTCCTCGCCCTAGCCTGTTTTCTTCTTCCTATGTAGGCAGGGCGATTAGGGAGTCTGGTGCTGACCCGGTATTCCCGGTGTGATGAGGGCCTAAGAGAAAGGAAGGGAGTTTCCAGAGTCCCAGTATCCTCTGTAGGTTCTGCTTCTGCTCTGGCAGGGCCTCGGCTGTCCCATTGCTCAATGCTGGGCGTACTGGTCGTCCCAGTTTCCTCCTCTAGGCAGATAAACAAATACCAGCGCGTGACCTGGCAGACTCAAAAACAGCTTCACCTCCTCAGAAAAGTTGTTTCCTGTCTTTTTGTAAACTCAAAGCAGGAGATTGTGGTCAGGGGGTGAATTAAAAATAAAACCGAGTTTAAATGCTGTTTACCCTTTGGGGGCATGCTAGCACCACTTATTGAGCCTTAAAACGTATCAGGCGTTTTATAGTCCCTTGAATCACTTAACCTCTGCAGTAACCCTACAAAATGCATATTTATTTGTTTAAAATCCCAAACTACGCTAAAAGGTATACAGCAAGTTTCCCTGCTTCCTTGTCCACAGTTCACCCACCGTTAAGTTTCTTGTGTGTCGTTTCCGACGCTTTTTATATACATTGCTCTGTGTGCGTGCGCGTATATCCCCCTTTTAAAAACAATCGGGAGCAATTCGCTGTCCTGCGTTTTTGCTTTATTCACATTAAAATCTACATTGGTACCAAAGTCAGCCGGGCTCGTTCGCATTCAGTGCGGCATGATTCCCTAGGAATTGTCCCCATTTCTCAGATGAGGAGAGGGAAGGCTGGGCCTCAGCTCTGACTTGCCCTGACCCAGTACTACTTGGGTTTGGAGCACACAGCTCCTTCCCGGCCTTAGGAAGCTCGCCGCTCGGCCCAGCGGGCGGCAGGAAATGCCTATCGCTGACTCGGCGGCGACACCCCCGCGGCTTGTAAACAACGGGCAAGACGCGCGGCGCGGCACGGCGCTACATTGGCACTGTATGCACTGTGTCGCAGGCAGCTCTCCTCTCCACTCCATGAGGTGAGCGCCCGGGACCGTGCCCGGCGAGCCCGGATCCCGGAGTCCGGAGCTCCGCCCGGGGCGGAACAGGAAGAGGCACACTCCTGCTCGGGCCCCGCCTGCTGCGGCTGGCGCGAGGGGAGGGGCGGCACTGGCAAGGGCGGCGGCAGGCGCTGAGGAGGCCGGAGGGCAGGTGGACCGGCGGCGGGCAGGGGCGGCCCCGCGGCCCCTTTACAATTCACTTTCTTCCCATCCACCTTCTCAGGGCGGCGGCGGCGGGCGGCGCGATGGACCTGGCCGGGCTCCTGCTGGACGAAGAAGGCACCTTCTCCCTCACCGGCTTCCAGGACTTTTCGGTGAGCACGATGCCCACCCATCCCTGTCCCGGCCTAACCGCACTTGGAGCGGGGACCCGGGGCGCTCCGAGCGGGGCCTCGAGCTCTCATGACAGTCTGTCCCGGAGCTGGGAGGCAGACGCTTGAACTGTGCCTACTTGAGGCCGCGGCTGCTTGGGCCCTGCGGGAGATTCGCGGGTACAGGCTCAGGAATAGAGGCGGCCAGCTGGGGCTCTTTCCTGGAGAACCTCACTCGGGGAGCCCTCAGCAGAGGAGCATCCCTCCCCCTGTGGACAGACTGCCATTGGCAAACAATGCAGAGAACACAGGCCTGGGTGGGGCACCGAACCCGCGAGAAGTGAGGCAGGCCTGCCGCCCTGCACCCTCTTTTAGCCCGGAGCCAAGATCTCCAGCATACCCTTCCCTGCCCTTCACCTTCCTGCCTTGTTTCAGTTCCTCCCAGGACACCAGAAGTTGAGTGCCAGGATCCGGAGAAGACTTTACTATGGCTGGGACTGGGAAGCTGACTGTAGCCTGGAGGAGCTCTCCAGCCCCATGGCAGGTTAGACAATGTTGTGTGACTGGGCCAGTGAGAAGCATGAAAATGGGGTTGTCAGCAGGTACCGAAACGACTTAGGTGTACCCTACGAGCTGCCCTGTCACTTCATCGCTAGCCCACTGGTACTTGGTTTAAGGACTGGGTTTGTATTTCCCCTTTGTTTGTTTGTGTGTGTGTGTTTTTTTTTTAGCCCAAATGAGTAAAAAACATTATCTTACAAACCCGTATTATTTATGATTTGTATACCAGAAACTCTTTGTTTCTAAGAACATCCAGCATGTTTCTCAAATAAACAAGGCGTGTTTATTTCTCAATTAAAAAAGAGTAGCAGACAAATTTAAGTAGCTTCAGATGACTGGAAAATAAGCCTTCTTGCTGGAAAGAACTGAAGTTCAGTCTTGGGATGGGCTTTTTGTCTCAATGTGGGAGAATTTGATCTCTGTCTTGTTACTGTGGTCCTGTCTCCAAGGCCCCAGATAACAGGGATCTATCTGGATCTTCTGCTGAGAACAGTGGGGACAAGTGGGGCAGGGCAGAGTTGTTTGCTTACTGTTTCTTCTGCCCCTGCAGACATTGCTGTGGAATTGCTCCAGAAGGCGGCCCCCAGTCCTATTCGCCGACTCCAGAAGAAATATGTAGCCCATGTGTCGCGGTGAGCCTGGAATTGAGGGGAACAGGATGAGAGTGTTTGGATCCTAAAAAGAAGGGAAGGGTTATCTCTAAAGAGAAGATATAAAGACACAGGATGAGCATTAAAAGAGTTACAAGAGAGTCCCTGGCTGATGTGGCTGAGTGGATTGAGTGCCAGCCTGCAAACTAAAGGGTTGCCTGTTCGATTCCCAGTCATGGCACGTGCCTGGGTTGTGGGCCAGTGGGGGGGCACACAAGAGACAACCATACATTGATATTTCTTTTCTTCTCTCTCCCTCCCTCCCCCCCTCTAAAAAAGTAACAAAATCCTTTTTTTTTATTTTTAAAAGATTTATTTATTTTCAGAGAGAGAGAGGGTGAGACACATCAATATGTGGCTGCCTCTCTCACACCCTCTACTGGGGACCTGGCCCACAACCCAGACATATGCCCTGACTGGGAATTGAACTGGCGACCTTTTGGTTCGCAGGCTGGCACTCAATCCACTCAGCCACACCAACCAAGGCCAAAAAAAAAAAACCAAACCCCAACAAAAAAAGAAACTTAAAAAAAAAGGTTATGAGAGCTGAAAGGCCTTTGGGTTTAATTCCGATCCTTTCTACCACCTAGGGAGGCATGCATCTCCCCGTGTGCTATGATGCTAGCTCTGGTGTACATTGAGCGGCTCCGGCACCGAAACCCGGACTACCTACAGCATGTGTCTTCCTCTGACTTGTTCCTGATCTCCATGGTAAGGCACCCCCTCCCCTTTCTTTCCCTGGTAAGCTAAGAGCCCGGTGTGAGTTCTGTTGACACCACCTCTGGTTCCTCTGCAGATGGTGGCCAGTAAATACCTCTATGATGAAGGGGAGGAGGAGGAGGTCTTCAATGATGAATGGGGAGCGGCAGGGGGTGTGGCTGTGCCCACTCTTAACGCCCTGGAGAGGGGTTTCCTGAGTGCCATGGTGAGTAGCTATTCTCTCTCTTGCTGTTTCCCTAACGCATCTTTATGTTTCTTTCAGCCCATGTTTTTTCTTCCTCAGCTTTCTGTTTCTTCATTTTTTTCTTCTTGTCATCCTTGTGTCTTTCCTTATTAGTATCTTCCCTTTCCAGTCTGGACTAACTATAGCCCTTGGAGGTACCTGATGTGGTGAGCCCAGAAGTGGAGCAGCCCCGCTTCCCCATCCCTCCAGGCTCAGCAGGGTGCACTCTGAGTCAGAGCTTACTTAACCGGGTTCCGACTATTCGCTTCCAGACTTTCTCTGCTTCTAGACTCTGAGCACCCTCTAAGCTCCCTATGGGCATGGACCACTGCAGGGTTATTCTCTTCCTATGCTCTTAGTTGGGGGTGGGATATGAGTCCAGATACATGATGATTAAATGAGTTAATATATAAAAGCTCTTGGAACAGTACTTGGCACATAGTACCAAGTATGTGTTACCCATAGTGGCGGTGGTTGTGCTGTTGTGGCTCTGGTTATTAAATGACTGTGGCTTATGTCTGAACCTGATTTGGTGCCCTTCTCTTCATACCCACAGGATTGGCGTCTCTACACTGACCCTCGGGAGATTTTTGAGGTGCTGAGCTGGTTAGAGAGCTGGTAGGTTCTAGGAGTTAGGAAGAGGGACATAAGGGCTGAGGCCTAAGCCATAAGAGCGACAGAGATGAGGGTCTGTGTCAAAGGGGCAGGTGGGGGGAGGAGGCAGGAAAGAGAATTGCCCAAGGCAGTGGTTCTCAAACCCGCCTCCCCTCTTTGTAATCTCTCACCTTTGGGAGGGTGGGAGAAGCTTATCAAAAATACAGGTCTTAGTCTCACCCTCAGTTTCTGGATCAACCTGCAGCCTAGGAATCTGTACTTTTAACGTGTTCCCAGTGTTCCTGGTGAGTCCAGGGAGAATGAGGCTGCCATTGGACCAGCTGCAGGAGAGTTGCAAGTGCTCTTATCTTTTCTTCCCTCCCAACAGTGTGGCTGAGCATCAGGGACGGCGACGGGGCTGGTACACCTATACAGACCTGTGTGTGCTGCTGGAGCAGCCAGCCTGGCAGCTGGCCCTGGGCTCCTTCTGCCATCGGCTGGCAAAGGTGAAGAGGGGTCAGGAAGGATAGGAAGCTTGAGCGGGCTGGTGCATGTGTGGTGTGATGTAAATCAAATGCTGAAAGGCTCAGGAGGTAGAGTTTGGGAGTAGATGGTAACAGAGAACTCTAACTTGAAGTTCTAAAGATAAGGAATGGGTGTGTTAAAGACAATCGGAAGCATGTTTTAGGGGAAGGGCATTTGGCACTGACCTTTCTTATCCTCTTTTCTACAGCTGTCCTGCCTGTTAGCCATAGCATATGTGAGCAGTGTGGCCCTGGCTGTGGCATCGGTGGCTGTAATACACCAGTCCTTGGGACTGTCCTGCAGCCCTACCCCTGGTCCCCCGGACCTTGGACTGGCCTCCAGACGCCTCTTGGAACCCTGCATACCTTCTCCTGTGACACAGTGCCTGCCGTCTCCTGCTAATGTTTCCAGCTGCCTGGAAGGCGATATACGGCTGCACTCACTCTGGGGCAGTCTCCTGGCCTCATTGACCCCTGCCCCATTGCCTCCCCGAGATCCTCCTGCCCCTCCCACTCTTCTCCATAACTGTCCCCTTTGCCAGAAGCTCCAGAAAGACTTGCCAACTTGTCGTGCCTGCCGCCATCCCAACCATACAGTGCCCACAGGGCCCCCAAACCCCTGGTACCACTCCCATGGCTTAGCTCCACCCTGGGCCTGGAGTCCCATGCCCTCTTTGCTCCCACAGCCCCAGCAATGTTCC
Organism: Pteronotus mesoamericanus; assembly: GCF_021234165.1. Lineage (NCBI taxonomy): Eukaryota > Metazoa > Chordata > Mammalia > Chiroptera > Mormoopidae > Pteronotus > Pteronotus mesoamericanus. The sequence goes on from NW_026555277.1 coordinate 8,321,265, forward strand.
CTTTTTGGCATCATGGAGCTGGCCCGCCTGAAGTCTTTCATTTTCCCGGGCTAGGTAGGGTTCCGAGGAATGCCTGGCAAGGACTTGGGAGTCCCTGAGAACCTGGAGGAACTGCTTGATTTAGATCCTCTCTACCTCTCTGGGTCCTTGGCTGGTCCCCTCTTTTCCTGGGTGAGGGAGCTTAAGCAGTTATAAGGCAGAAGACCTAAAGGTCACTTGCTCTTTTAGACCCCAGTGGCTGGCTGCTTGGCCAGGGCAGTGATGGTGCCCTGGAAAGCCTCCATGCAGTGACCAGGGGGCATGTCACAGATGGACAGAAGGAAAGCCCTTTTCTCTTTACCTCTAGACTCTTTTTAGACTAGCTTTTTAGTTCCTCGGGATGGAAAGGCAAAGGTGGTAGATGAGAAATGGGGGCGGGAGGGAGGGAGTGTTGACCAGGGTCTGTGTGATGTCCCCGAAGCCAGAGAGCCAGGGATTGGTAGGGCCAGAGGGAGAGTTGCTGAGTGAAGGTAGGTGAGGTGGGAATCCCACCTCTGGATGTCCCTGGATGTAGCCTGAAGTAGCCAGGGACTGCTGGGACCTTTAACCTTGTCCTTTGGTCTTCCAACCTTTTTAGTACCCTGCTCCTGGGCTTCCTTCTCTTCCGGTCCCTCCCTTGGGTGTTCTCACAGGCCTCTCTGGCCACCGCTTTGTATCTGGGTTTTTCACGCTTTTGTAGAACTGAGGTTTCAATAAACAGTTTCAGTTGCATGGCCTGGACTCTTCCTTCTCTGGCAGCCCTTGGAAGAACTTTTCTTCCCATATCTGCTTTCTAAGCCTCCCTACTTCCTGATTCCATCATCTTTTGACTCATTCTCTGTGCCCCATTTCAGAAGAACTTTCCTGTTGTTTGACAGCCATAGGCTCCAATTTCCAATTTCCCTTCATCCCTGCTCTCAGCATCCTGGGGTCACTAGTGCTGCTCAACTTGGGTGCCATGGAGCATCGTGGACGGTGACTACCATGCCTGGGGTTGTCCCTGTCTTACTGAAAGTCCTGGGTGAGCACCACCCTTGTGGATTCTGAAGCACATCTTGTGGAGAGAGGCCAAGCCAAGTATCCAGCAGAGCCCTGTCAGTTTGAGGGTGAGCCCCGAGAACCCCTGAATCCTGACTTCAGTCCAGTCTGGCATATGATGGTGGTCAGTGTTGTTAAGAGCAGTCCAAGGCTGGGTTATCCCTGGAAGAAGGAAAGCCTCTCAGAGCTGAACTGAGGGTATTTGGGACGACTTAAGATGATCCAGAGCAGGGGCGTACTACCTGCTGCCTGGTGGGGAGGGGGGGCATTTTGGAAATTTATGGGGCATTTTTGAGGCAAATATTTGGAGGTATGCTACTTGGCGTTTAGACAGCCTGGGCAGAATGCTAGACATCCTGAAATGCTCAAGACCCCTCTCATTAGGGAGAATTCCCAAGGTGACGTTGGAATGACTGGCTGCACATCATGCGTAGGGAAACCCTCTATATTTGAGCCTAGCACTATCTTAACTTCATATGTAGACACAAAGTCCTCTTCGCACATTTTGAAAAAGACTTTTCCAGGAATGCACATCCATGTAAACTATAACTTACTTTGCTTCAGCACTTGACCATGAACTTGTTCATTATTTTGAAGCATCAGGTTCCCAATGGCAGCACTGACTGTGGTCCATGAGTTAACAGGAGAGCACAAGTGTCAGTCGGCGTCGAAGCTACCGCTTCCACGATGATTCTACACATGGGGTTGGGGACTGGGTCACTTGGTTGTTGTCTGATGTAGTTGGGCCCAAACTTTTCACATAATGAAATGCCTTTTATTATAAATTACTTTTATTTCTCCTTTATATTAGGGCATTATATAAAGTTGTGGTCACTCTTGTCATGTGTGTCACCCATTACCTATGCATTTCCTTTTGAGGTAGCCCAGGGGGGTTGTCCCCAAAAGGGCTGAGGACTGCAGTGTAATGATAGTCACAAATTGCAGCAGTGAGGGGGGAACACAATCTAAAATCTCCCCAGGTTATTTCCTAGGTCTCCCCACCCCTCCTATCCTGCTTTACAGAGCATGGAGGAGGGGATCTAGGTGGAAATTCTTGGGGGGAGGGGTCCAGAACATGGCTCCCAGTTAATGGGTGACGGAATTTGTACCAGAACTGGGCAAAGGTGAATGGACTGTGTCCTGCCCCACGTCTCTCATTCTGCTTCATGGACACCCCTACTGCCTCCCCACTCTAGGCAGCCAACTTCACCCAAACTCTGACCTCTTACTCTACTCAACGCTGGCCCAGGGCAGTCAACATAAGATGAAACACAGGACAGGATGAGCCGATCACACTCCCATGCCATCCAACTCCAATCCGTGGGCTCCCAGGATGCCCTGGCTCCCCTGCCGCCACCGCCTGCTGTCCAAAATCCGTCTTTCCACCCTTGGGCTTCTCCACGTGGGCCTCCCCCCTGGGGCCTCAGCTGTCTTCTGGCTCTGCAGGTAGGAGGCAGCTGCGCAGGAGTTGGTGCTGGCTGAAGGGGGTGTTTGGGGAAGTAGATGTGGCATGGGAAACCCTTTAGAAATAGGTATTCCCTCCTTTGTCTGAAGACCACTCCTTCCCATACTTCCACTTGCAGCATATCTTGGTTCTGGCCTCTCTGCTCTGTGCCTCCCACCTGCTCCTGCTTCAGAATCTCCCCCCAGGAATTCTCTCTTACTCTCCTGCCCATCTCCTGGCCTCCAGCCTCTTTTCATGTGGTGTGTCTACTACCCTGCAAACTTGGATGGGCAGCAGGTAAGGGGCAGGAGAGAGGGCATGGTCCCGGGTGGGGTAGGAGGGGCTTGGAAAGTCCTTTCGGCTGCCACCTCCTTCCAGACCTGCCAGGGCTGCTGTTCCTACAGGCTGCCTCTTGTCCAGGTTCCATCCTTTGAGTTCCTTACCTCTGCTCTGGTACTGACTAACCAGAAGCTGCCTCTGGCCATCCAGACACCTGGAAACTGTGAGCACAGAATGAGAGCATGGGGTGAGGGTGGGGTTGGGTGCTAATCTGAGAATACAGGTATAGGTAGGTGCAGGATTGAGAATGGGCAACGGTGGGACTGGTAGGCACTCCCGGGTCTTGGAGCTGCGTCAGGCATCAGCTAGGACTGCACAGCAATGGGCCTCCATCCCTTTTACCTCTCTCCTCTCCATGCCCCCAACTTTCCAGCCTCTCACATGCCGCACCTGTGTGAGGGGCCTGGCTGCCATAGCCTGGAGCTCTGGAACACGTCTCTCCGAGAGGTAAGGACCCGGGGATGCAGGAGGCTCTGGTTTCTATTATGCAGAGACTGAGCTGCTCTGGGGAAGGAGGTGGAGGTGGGTCTGAGTGAGGAACCTGATGGACCGCCCCTGGAATTAGTTAGGAAGTCCAGGCTGCAATCAACTCAGCCAAGCAGAATGTCTTCTCTTCGCCCTCTCCTCCACTCCATTAGGTGTCTGGGGCAGTGGTGGTGTCCGGGCTGCTGCAGAGCACTCTGGGACTGTTGGGGGCTCCGGGCCACTTGTTCCGTCACTGTGGACCCTTGGTGTTGGCCCCCAGCCTGGTTGTGGCAGGGTTCTCTGCTCACAGGGAGGTGGCCCTGTTCTGCTCCAGTCACTGGGGGCTGGCCAGTACGTAAGTCCTGAGAGGCATGGGGTGGTAACCAGTGGGCTGCGTGGGACTGGGGGAGCGCAGAGCTGCTGGCTCTCCCGGATTGCACAGCTGTCTGAGCAGGCGCAACTCTGTGGATTTGGAATCCAGGGCCTGTGCTGGATCATTTGGTCTCTCCGGCTTTCACACTGTTTCCTGCTCACCCCCAAGGTGCCCTCTTCCCCTGTGCACAGGGGCTTTCTTCTCTGGGCCCCGCTTTATGGTATTCTGCTTCTTCTTCCTCCATTACCTGCCTCAGGATGCCTCTTTCCTCTTGCTTCTCAATCGCCTTCTCTCTCCTAGGCTTATCTTGCTCATGGTGGTCTGTTCTCAGCACCTGGGCTCCTGCCAGTTACCCCTGTGGCCCTGGAGGTCAGCTTCAGCCTCTTCAACTTGCGCTCGCATCCCCGCCTTCCGGCTCTTCTCGGTATGTGCGGATCTGGGCAGGGACAGTTGGAGTTAGAAGGTCCAGCATGGAACACTTGCCCCGCTCCCTATCCTATGGCCTCTGTTACTCCACTGGGCTGGCATGGAAGGGTGTGGGGGAGGGGTTCTTTTCCATCTCAGTCTTGCCCATCAGGTGCTGGTCCCAGTGGCCTGCGTGTGGATCATCTCTGCCCTGCTGGGTGTCAGCACCGTCCCCCGGGGGCTGCCCGCCCCCCATGAGGCGCCATGGCTTTGGCTGCCTCACCCAGGTGCGTTGTGTCCTAGCCCTCACCCCCTCACCGAGGGAAAGGGATCTGTCTCTTTCAACTCAAAACGTAATGCATTTTGTTTCTGAGTTAAATCCTGTTTTCTCAACACACACAGGGGAGAGAACTTGCTATTCCCAGGAGGCAATGCCAGCCCCTCCCCACAGATGTTTGCTTTATTTAGTGTTAGGAGACATCTGCAAACCCCACCACTCCCTGCTGATACTCCTTACCCGATTTACACATTACTTTTACGCTGCCTACCCCGCGGGCATTTGAGTTACCCAGGTATAAAAATTGCTTTTGAGGCATTGTATCTGAAATTTGCTCATTCACCAGTTTAATAAATGTCTGTTGAGTGTTGACTAAGTGCTAGGTACCTGATAGGGGACAGTGACAAACATGATAGACATAGTACCTTGAAGCTTGTCATCTGTTGGGCAATACAGATACTAATTAGACAGGCATCCAAATAAATGCAAAATTGCATGTGGTAAGTGTAACAAAGGGGAGGTACACTGTGTGATGAGAGCTTATACTGGGGAGTCTCACTTTATGAGAGAGGTCAGGAAAGGTATTCTTTTTTGAAGAATTTATTTATTTTTAGAGAGAGGGGAAGGGAGGAAGGGAGAAAAACAGCGATGTGTGAGAGGAACATTGATTGGTTGTCTCTTGCATGCCTCTAACTGGGGACCAGGCCTACAACCCAGGCATGTGCCCTGACCAGAATTGAACCAGCGACATTTCAGTCTGCTGGATGACGCCCGACCAACTGAGGCACACCAGTCAGGGCAGGAAAGGCATTCTTGAGGAAGTGATCATTGAACTGAGATGTGAGAAATGAGTAGGAGTTAACTGGGTGAAGGAAAAGAGCATTCTAGCTAGAGAGAACAGCACAAGCACAAGCCCTGTGGTGGTCGGCAGCACAGCAAACACAAGGGCCTTAAACAAGGCCCGTGTATCTGGAGTGAAGGAAGTGAGGCCGAGTGGGGTGGGAGAGGAGGCCAGAGGGACAGAAGTAAGGGTCAGACCAAGGGGACCTCATAGACCATGGTAAAGAGATGGTCTTTATCCCAAGTTGATGGTTTTGTCCCAAGACACCTTCAGAGACAATGGGGCCTCTAGGATTCTTGCAGCACAGGCCTTTGGAGGCAGAGGGATGCTCCAAACTTGAGTCTCGCCCCAAAGTGATTCTTTCTCTGTCTTCAGTTGAGTGGGCCTGGCCCTTGCTGACATCCCGGGCTCTGGCTGCGGGCTTCTCCATGGCCTTGGCAGCTTCCATCAGCTCCCTGGGCTGCTATGCCCTGTGCAGCCGGCTACTGCATTTGCCTTCTCCACCTCCACATGCCTGCAGTCGGGGGCTGAGCCTGGAGGGCCTGGGAAGTGTGCTGGCTGGGTTGTTGGGGAGCCCCATGGGTACTGCATCCAGCTTCCCCAACGTGGGCACAGTGAGTCTTATCCAGGTATGTGGACGGGATTGGGGGTGGGGGTGCCGGAGGTGCAGGAGAGGGAAGGGAACTCACACTGACTGATGGACGGCTGTGGGCTGTACTCTGTTAGGCAGGTCACATTCATGATCTCATTTAGGGAGGTGCTGAGAAGTAAGGGGCTAGGGGTGTAAGGAAGAAACCTAAGCAATATTGAGTTCCTTCTTTGCCTCAGGCACTGTACCAGGGCTGGGATCCCAATGTAGAATGAGTCAGATAAAGTGCCTGCTTTCTTGGGGACTTCAGAGGGGGAAAGGCAGACAATTTAAGAAAACATATAAATAAGGTAATTTCCCAGAATGATAAAAGTGCTATTAGAAAAAACAAAGCAGGGTAGTTAGTGGGATAGTCGTTGAGTAAAGGAGGCCCCTTCAGGTAGAGAGCTTGGAAATGCTTCTTAGAAGGGTAACATTTGTGTTGGAAGGGGCCACCAGGCAAACACGTCGAATAGTCAAGGAGACGGCTGTCTCCTAGTGTCTCTTCTTCATGTAGGCTGGATCTCAGCGAGTGGCCCACTTGGTGGGGCTGCTCTGTGTGGGACTTGGGCTGTCCCCGAGGCTGGCGCAGCTCCTCACCACCATCCCGCTGCCTGTTCTTGGTGAGTGGATGTACCAGCTGCATTGGTATTGACCCGGGAACCCCCAGCATGGCCCAAGAGGTTGCTTGTGGCAGGCGCCCTTCCTTTCTGGACGGCCTCCCTGATACATGGATGTGAATGTCAGCAGCCTTTATTTTCTCAGCCCAACAGAAAGCCCTTGACTGGGCTTCTGGGCTTCTGGCGGAATTAGAAATGAGCCCTTTGGTCATTTGTCTCCATCACAACCTGCCCCGCCCTGCAATACTGCCTGCTATGCCAGTTCTCTCTCAAACACTTTGCTTACTTTCCTATGAGACAGGCGGGGTGCTGGGCGTGACCCAGGCCGTGGTTCTGTCTACCGGATTCTCCAACTTCCACTTGGCTGACATTGACTCTGGGCGGAATGTTTTCATTGTTGGCTTCTCCATCTTCATGGCCCTGCTGCTGCCAAGATGGTTTTGGAAAGCTCCTTTCCTGCTGAGCACAGGTGAGAGGAGGAGGAGGGGAAGAAGAGTTGCTCAGTATCACGAAAGCAAGGGCTTGAGGCTTGAGATCCTCTGGACTGCAGGGCGCACACCCTTCTCTGGCCTTTGGTATAAACAGTTCATCCATCGGTTTAGCGAGTATTCATTGAGCACCATGCAAGTTCCTTGGGATACAATGGTACCTGCAGATGTTACAATCTAGTAAAAGGAAGTAGATGTGTAGACACATAACAGAAAAGGCTCAGATAAAAAGCTGTGCTGCTCAGTGATGAGAGAGATGGTTTGCGGTTTGAGATGATCCAGGTAAGTTTTATGGGGAAAGTAACATTGAGCTTGTCTTGAAGAATGGTAAGATTTAAACGTATTTGGTGAAAAGGTCATTCAAATAGCTTAGTCTGTTAGCTCAGCAAGTGGCAGTGGTTGTCAACTGAGGATAATTTTGGCAATGTCTGGGGACCTTTTGGCTGTTACAAACAGGGGAGAAAGGATTATTACTGGCATGTAGCTGGTAGAGGGATGCTGCTAAATACACTATAATGCACAGGACAGCCCCCCTCAAAGAATTATCTGGTGTAAATTAGTAGTAGTACTGAAGTTGAGAAACCTGGGTTTTGGAGCATAGAAGGTAAGTGGGAAATAAGGTTGGGGATTTTAATACAAAACTTTCCAGAGACAGGGAGTCTGGAACTATCAAAGCCTATCTGGAAAGCATGTGGAAGCTCAGAAGATGTGTTGAGCAGGGATCCTGTGGGAAGGGCCTGGGTGTGGGAAATGGAGAGCAGAGGGACAAAGGATAAAGGGGATAGAACAACGATTCAGAAAGATCGGCCCTTCGTCCAAGACTTAGATTTAGGTCTGGAAGTATAAGACTCCTTGGCCTTGCCTAAGATCAGGGTTCCTCTCCTGATTGGTCCCAACATCCTGTAGGCTGGAGCCCCTTGGATGTGCTTCTTCGCTCGCTGCTCACAGAGCCCATCCTCCTGGCAGGACTCTTGGGCTTCCTCCTAGAGAACACCATTTCTGGTAAGCCATGGCCAGGCTCTAGCAGACAGGGGAGTGGCCAGGAAATCATCCTTCCTCGCTTGCTGGGTTGGGCAATGTCCTGAACAACCTGTTTTGCAGGCACACAGCTTGAGCGAGGCCTTGGTCAAGGGCTGCCATCCTCTTTCGCTGCCCAAGAGGCTTGGGTGCCTCAGAAGTCCAAGCAGAAAGCTGCTCAAGAGTATGAGCTTCCTGTCTCCCTCCAAAACTTGTGTTCCTACATCCCCCAGCCCATCCGTTGCCTCTGCCCACTGCCTGAAGACCCTGGGAATGAAGAAAGAGGGCCTGCTGAGCCAGGAGAGACAGCTGACTTGCTGCCTGGTTTTGGGGAGCAGTGCCCCAGGTCTGGCAGAGAAGAACTTAGGTCCCATTAATTCTACAACTCATACTTCTGCTCTGGTTAGATTAGCCCTATCTCTTGGCTTGTTGAAGAGTCAGCTTCCAGGCTCTACCTTGAGGGGCCCATATTTTGTTTCCCAATAAGCGTTCCTTCTCTTAATCGGGCCTACCTGTTCCAGAGCAGGGGCTATGAATGATTAAATGAGATTTTGCCTGCGAACTATCTATACTTGAACTCCAGCATTCACTTAAATACTTATTGAGCCCTGGCCAGTGTGGCTCAGTGTGTTGAGTGCTGGCCTGTGAATCAAAAGGTCATTGACTGAGTCCCAGTCAGGGCACATGCCTGGGTTGTAGGCGAGGTCCTTGGTTAGGGGCATGGGAGAGGCAACCAACTGATGTTTCTCTTGAACATCAATGTTTCTCCCCCTCTTTCTTCCTCCCTTCCCCTCTCTCTGAAAAATAAAATCTTAAAAAAAAAATGTTATTGAGCCCTTCCCATGTGCAAGGTCCTGAAACTACAGCTATGGATAGGACAGGGTCCCTGTCCTCTCAAGACACAGTTTAAAAAGACTTATGTAATTACTAACTAAAATCCAAAGCAGAAAGCTGGAATAAAGATTAGAACAATGCTATGGGAGCAAAGGGAAAGAAACTATTAGTTCTGATTGGGGATAGTGGGAAAGGCTTTCTGAAAGAAGTAGCACTGAGGCTGGCTTTAACAAGAGGAAGACCTTTCAGTTGTGGAAAGCGCACGGGGAGAATTTTTCGGGCTCAGGTATCCAGCTCAAGAGTACAAAGTACAAGATGAGCAATTTCAAGATTCTCAGGGGGTGATCAAGCGTAATTATGGAAATGGACTGAGGGAGAAATGAGACAAGCGAGGAGGTGAAGGATGAGAGACCGTGGGATTTATGCTTGGGAGACACATCGCTGAAAGTGTTGGAGAGGATGGACAGATAATCTAGTGAAGTTCAGCCCTCTCCCTACCTATATCAAAGAGGTTGGAAAGGTAGGGGAGGGAGGGGAACTGGCACTTTTTGACAAGTTCAAACACAAGGACCCCCACTCCTGCATCTAATCCGGCATTCTTTCCACTCGGCCTGTCCCACTACCCCTCTACCTCTCTACCAGCGGGTCGCCCTGCCTCTCTAGCACTTAAGGCCCCGGTGGGCCTGCAGCTCGGAGCGGTCCTTCAATCAGCTCAGTGGGCCCAGATGTCCCGCCCTCGTCAGATCCGGGCTCCGCCTCTGTGCCCCAAGACCCCGCCTCCCCGTTGGGAGGGGGGCGGAATGAGTCTACTCTAGGCTTTTCGGGTAGCACAGGCCGGCAGGCCTGCTGCGGGGAGTTTGGGAGCTGTCGCAGCCGCTCACGGTAGGTGGGGGTTCGGGCTCGAATCAGGGTGGGAGCCTGGGCCGAGCGGCGAGGGCCGCTCGGGCGCTGCGTGCTAGCACGACAACAGCCGCTTTGTCCAGGAGGGACCCACGCGCGGCCCACATTCCGGGTCCGAACCCTGGGGATGGGCGGGGCCTTGGGGGCCGCGCATGCACAGCCCGCCTCCCGGTAGCGAGGCGGGGTCTGTGAGGCCACGCCTTGGCGGGCTGTTCGGTTCGACCCTACAGCGGGTTGTCCGCTTTGTTAGCCTCTGAGGGGTCTCGGGCCACGCCTCTGCAGCGGGTGCTGTAGAAATGGAAAGGCGGGCGGCGAAGGCTTTTCTGGGGAGAGCGAAAGGAAACTGGACGCCAGGCGGGGCTCCTGGGGTGGGGCTGTGGTAGAGGTAGCGAGGGCTCCTCCCCTCCCTGAAGGACGGGGCGTGGTCCAGCCGGGAGGGTGGATGGGCCCTTGCTGCCCCTCTGCAGGGTGGCGGACGAACTACGCGGAAAGGGGGCCGGCGGCTGAGGGGCGAGGCTTGGTGCGGAGCCGGGTTCTCAGGTGACCCCCCCCCTCGCTGTTGGCCTTCGGCGCGCCCCAACTTCATTCGAGAATAATAAAGGAAAAAAAAAAGAATAAAAAAGGAGTCAGTCTGGTTAACGTCAAGGTTAAAGACGGTCTTAAAGGAAAAAATAAAAAGGTGGGATAGAGAGGCCTCAGACTCAGAACAGGACGTGTGTGGTGGGGCCAGCTAACCCCAGGTCTGATGCTGAACATCTCAGATTTTTTTTTTTTTTTTAAGATTTCTCATTTATTTTTTAGAGAGGAAGGGAGGGAGGAGAGGGAGAGAAACACAGTTCGCATCCCCCCTACTGGGGACCTGGCGTGTGCCGTCGCTGCGAATCAAACTCGGGACCTTTCTATTCACCTGTCGGAGCTCAATCCACTGAGCCACACCAGCCGGGGATCTCAGACGTTTTTATGCGGCCAGTTGACTCTGCCTACACTTTAAACTCCTACCCTGCCCTCAACCCCCCGCCCTCCACCCGCAACACACGCAGGTACACATCCTTACAGTTTGATGGTCTTGAGCTAACGGGTTTTCTGAAGTGAGGGGCTAGGATGATCGACCTCCTTTTGGAGAATCAGAATGCACGCTAGGCAGTGCCTCTAGGGAGAAAGGGGCTTGGCGACTGCGCTTGCATTTGTGACATTTGGCAACGTGGAACTCTGGTGCAGTGAGGATTAGCCTAATCATTCCAAGATCTTCTGACAGGTAGAAACAACAGCGTGGTAGGAAATGTGACTGAGGCACCATTCTCTGAACAGAAGGTTTTGAGGCAGCTGCAAATAAAAGTCACAATGTGTATTTATATTCTACCTGTCTACTGGCTGTACAAATTAAGTTATGTTACAAGGCCACGCTTCAAAAAGGAGGTCATGGTTGGAAGACTAATGGCTTGGACTGAGATGGAACTGACTAGAGGAAGAAACCATGTTAACTTTGTTAATGAAGTCTAAGGAATTGTCTCGATATTCTGAGATGAGCCCCCACTTCACTTTTATATACTGAAATAATGAGAGAAATTTTAACACCCCCTCTTTTTTTTAAACCCACACGAAAAATCAAACTTCTTGTCAAGTAGCCATAGTTACTGAACATCTACTAAGACTACAAACTGAGTTGTAGAAGTAGAAAAGCTGGTTTCCAGTAGTTCCAGGATGTGCAGCAGGGCATGGTATCACTGATAGCAGCGCCCTGGGGTGGGGATGTGTGGGATGAGTGAAGTGGACATTAATTCATCATCTCAACCCCTGTGATGTACCCTGGCTTTTTTGCATGAGTTCTTAGTCTCGCACGTTCTTCTTGAAATGGGATTTGGGCTTTCCCATTTGTTCGGACACAGTGTTTATTCACTCTTTATTTGTGCGTCGTTGATCCCTTTGAGAATTTGTCAATAGCTGCAGGCTTCTCCGCAAAAGAGGCTATGCATGTGCACACAAATTTTGTGTGTAATTCCAGAGGACTCACATACATACACTCTAGGTTAAGAATCTGTCTTATGGCTCTGACAGGTGTGTCTTGGTTGGGTATCATCCCTCAGAGCAAAAGGTTGCTGGTCAATTCCTGGTCACATTCCTGGGTTGTGGGCATATATGAGAGGCAATGATGTTTCTCACATTGGTGTGTCTCTTCTTCTCTTTCTCCCTCCTTTCTCCTTTCTCTGAAAAAAAAAAAAATCATTTTTAGGGAATATATTTTACATTATTTTATATTTATTGTTTATTATTATACTTATTATTTTATATTATATTTGTCATTATAGTATGTATACTTATGGAATATGTATATGTTTAGGGAATATGCACATATATTTGAAATTCTGAGGTTTTCCCGAGTTTTGTTTTTAGATAATGATCAAATAACTTGAATTTCCTTTGATGACACTTATGATTTATGATGTTTTATAAAACAAGAACTGTTTCTTCTAGATGTTCTGGGAAAGGATAGCATTGACATATTTCTTAAGAATGTGATAAATATGCAACAAGAATGTTTTCCATATTAAGTTATATTATTAGGAAGCAGAAATATTAACACCAATATGCTGAGGCTTAAACACTATAGAAAAAAGATATTTTATGCCCTCTAGGAACTTAATATGGAAAAAAAATCCCTCGAAATTCTAAACAGATTCTTAGAGCCCAAGAGGTACTACGATGGGTGCTCAGTTGGTTATTTACTGGGGGTAGAGAGATGGGGGGCACTGAATGGGGTAGAATGTAAATCTGTGCTTTTTGTTTTATTAGGGAGGAATTTCATGAGACTTATTTGATCTTCAACTGATGGTCTATCCCCTCCCCCACCCCCACCTCCGACCTGTAGTGCCCTTGGACACTTTGCTAAATTAAGACTCTCCTGCAGATGGAGGAACTGGACCAAGGCCTGTTGATGCAGCCATGGGCATGGCTACAGCTTGCCGAAAACTCCCTCTTGGCTAAGGCTTACATCACTAAACAGGGCTATGCCTTGCTGGTTTCCGATCTTCAAGAGGTGTGGCATGAACAGGTGGATGCCAGTGTGGTCAGCCGGCGAGCCAAGGTATGTGCAAAGAGAAGTAATGTGGCGTTGTGGTAATGGATATAATTTCTTTCCTAGTGAAGGTCAGGGGCCATTAACATCACCCAGCTTGCTGGCCTGTCAGTTGTCAAGGAAGGTTGAATCAGATTGAGACAATTCCAGTGAATGTCCTGCACTTTTACCTATAGCCCGGGGATCTTTCCACATGGGTATGTGTGTTAGTTTCTGTGCTGCGTACAGTATAAGGCAGAATTGTGAGGCTGGCCAATTGATCTCTCTTCTCATGCCTACTGTCTTCATGTTAACCAAAGTTTTCCATTGCTGTTACTTATGAAGGAGTCAGTTTCCTTTTAGTGCCCTCACTCTGTACAACTCCTGCTGTCCTCTTAGGAGCTGAACAAGCGTCTGACTGCTCCCCCTGAGGCTTTTCTTGGGCATTTGGATGATCTGCTTCGTCCACTGTTGAAGGACATTGTTTGCCTGGGAAAAGCTACATTCTCCTGTGATCGCGTGGCAGAGGCACTGATACTACGGGTGCAGAGTGAGCTCTGTGGTCTCCCCTTCTATTGGAGTTTCCACTGCATCCTAGCTAGCCCTTCCCTGGTAAGTAAAATTCAAATTCGGGGTTGAGAGGGAGGCTGCTAGCTGCTTTGAAATGAAGCTTCAAGTGCTCTTATTTTTTTTAAACTACACTTGAAATTCTCCAGTTAGAAAACTTTCCTTTTCTAGACAGAAAGCAAAAAGGATTCCTGACTGGTACATCCTTTCCTTGTAAAGGGAGCAGAGTTTGAGTCTACATCCTTTACTGAGTGTCTTTATTCATTGCTTTATTCAACATTTATTAAGCATCTACTATGGGCCAGTTGTTGCGTGTCCAGATCCAAGACAACATAGCCTGTTCCTGGAGTTCATAATCTAGTGAGAAGACAGACAGGCAACAGATTACAGTATGGTAAATTGTTTGATTGAGGTAGGCCCAGGATGATTGAGGATCCGACAAACTTTCTTGAAGAGTTTCTGAGTTGAGTCTTGAAGATGAGTAGGGATTAATTGGGAGAAAATAAAAAGGTCATTCTAGGCAAGAGTGCATTTTGAGACGCATGGAAATGTTTTAATGTGGAGAAAGTGGGGGAACTTTGCGATTGCAGGGAGTTGAGAGAAATAAGGTAGGCAATGGCCAGATCTTGAAGGGTTCTAGTGAGTTTGGATTTTATCCCAAGGACAACAGGGGTTCCTTGAAAAACTTTAAGCTGGAGCTTAACTTGATTTAATTTGTGATTTATCAGTATCACTCTGGCAACAGGGTAGAGTATGTACCAGTGTTAGGTTTCTTTCTAAACATTATCTCATCATTTAATTTGTCCTGCAAAATAAGTATCCTTTTTCCTGTTTTTCAGAGTTGAAAACCGATATTGAATGTAATTTGTTCAGAGTCATCCAGCTTATAAATGAATGAGCTGGAATTTAACTTGCAGATAGGTCTGATTTGAGAGCTTATTTTCAGGGACTAAGGGAATAATGTCCTCTGCTCACTTGTAGCTTTCTAGGCCCTGAGAGCTTTTATTAGAAATTTGTTAGTTGAGCCCTGGCTGGTGTGGCTCAGTGGGTTGGGTGTCATCCCGCAAACCGAAAGGTCACTGGTTGAATCCCTAGTCAGAGCACATGACAGCATTGCAGGCCAGGTCCCTGGTTGGGTTTGTATGAGAGGCAGCCGGTTGATGTTTCCTTCACACATGGAAGTTTCTGTCCCTCTCTGAAAATAAATAAATAAATGAATGAATAAATAAAAACTTTATAAAAGCTTTTTTTAGTTGAGAGTGGATATTAAGAATTAGTTTGCAGACTGCTGCTGGTCTCTCCTACACTTATATAATAACAGAGCTTGTTTCAGTCGATAGCATGGGGGGGGTCTCCTATGCAAGGTCTAAGAGTATAGGTTTATCAGCAAAGGCATCTGACAAGTGGGCATCATTTCCTATCTCCCTTCTTTAGTTTCCCAGAGGTGATGTGGTGCTTTGGCATCACTAGAGTGGATAGGGTAAAGTGCATTTTGAGAAACTGTTCTCTGGTGTTTATTCTTGATCTGGAACCCAGTAAAGCTTGACTTGAGTTCTTGGAGGATTATATATCATTCAACTCTGAATTTCTAAGGTCCATCAATAGTCACTCCTATTTGCAGATAATAGTCACTCATATTTGTTGATTTTGATTGAATTTCTTGTGACATTTTCCATCTTGCTTTACATACAGAATTTACCTATTTTCTTTAAACCCTTGTAATATTTTCTAAGTAACACCAGGGGGCACTGTTCCCTCAATAATGCTTGTTATGGGACCAAAACATTTGGATCACCTTTGGGAAGCCCATGTGATGGCTAGTCTCATTTTGCATCACACAGCCCTAGGAGCTTAGAAGTGAATTGGGGAGGCAGTTCTCCTTGGAGGTTGATGAGTTCTAATAGTTTTTTCTTTCAAAAGAATAATGATATTATAATTGAAAGTAATATGTAAAGAAAAAACGGGGGTGGGGGGCGTGTGGGGCAGGGGAGAGCAACTGGGAATAATGTGGAACAACTGTAATTGAACAACTATAAAAAAAAGAAAAGAAAGAAAAAACTAAATATTCCAGGCAAGTTCCTCCAATTGGGGAGCTGCAGTAAGAAAAGAGGCAACAGAGTTCAGAGTGGAATGAGTCGTGGTTTTCTGAGGGGAGAAGTGAGCGTTGAACAATTGATAATGGTTATTCTTTAATGTAAAATAAAATTATTTTTACAAGAATGCCATCCCAGGAAAATCCCTGGACCTGAGGAAGCTTTATAGGGAAAAAGTGAGAGCTAGTGGACACTGGCAAGGATGTAGGTGGATACTATTTCAAGCTTCTGTGTGTGTCTATGAGGTCACACAGTCATAATTTTTGTTTGTTGCTCATTCTTGTGATAGTTTTTATTTAATTTTTTTTGAATGAGTAATTCATGCAAAAGACAAACACTTCAGACATTTAAGGGTATACAGTGAAAAAAATACGTCTTCTTTCTACCCCCTTTGCCACTCCCTCATTTTCCTTCTCTAAAGCAACTACTGATACCAACGTCTTGTGAGTTCTTAAAGAAAGCTATATATAGGTACATATATATGTATGTTTGTACATACTCGTACAATCAAATATTATCTCGGTATATGTATGTGTTTTCACAAATGGCAGCACACTGTTCACACTGTTCATTACCTTGCTTTTTTTCACTTAATTATAGAACTTAGAAATCATTCATCCCCGTACATTTAGAAGACCTACTTTAATATTTTTTAATGACAACATAGTGTTTTACTTAATGAATATATCATCATGTATTTACTCGATATGCTACTAGTAGACACTTAAATGTTCCCATTCTTTTGCTGTTATATATAGTAAATATCCTTGTGTTTACTTTTCAGTGTGTAACTGTGTGGTTAAATGACTAGAAGTGGAATAGCTGAATGAGGAATAGTAGCATCTTTAGTATTGGTAACATAATGCCAGATTGTCTTCCAGAGAGATTGTGCAGTTTAACTCCTACTAGTCATATAGGAGAGTAGAAGATTACCTATTTCCCTACACCCTCTATAACATAATATATCCATATTCATAATTTAATAGTTCTTAAGTCTCTGTAAGATATTATGGAATATAGAAAGCTTCGATCTCTGCTTTCCAACACGGAGCCCATTTCTATTTCTGGCCACCTTTTCTTATCTTCTTCTTTCCAGTGTGTATTCTGTCCAGTATCTAATGTAATTCTTTTTGTGTTGTTTATACATTTTTTGTAATGTAATTCTTTTTATTTTATTTTAGTTTCCAAAGTTTAAGAATCAAAGAATAGGAAAACTTTACATAAAAATATGTCAATTTTAGCTTCCACACTGTTGTCCACACACACAAAATCAGAACCTGATTATCTTTTTGTTAAACCTGTAGCGCGTGACCACAGTGGTAGCCAGGCCAATCCATTTGGTTCACTGTGACGAGGGTGGGACGTGGGGCCTGTGCCTGTGAATCAAGCTTTAAAATGGGCACCCACTTGCCGCTGTCCCCGTCTAATGTAATTCTTGATAGTCCATATTTTGACTTTCAAATCTGTTGCCTCTTTGGCCGTTTTATAATTCCTGGGATGCACATGCAAAGGGATTTTTCTTTTTGTTTGTTTTTTCAGAAAGAGCAAAGAGCATATGCTTTGGAACCAGCAGGCCTGAATTTGTAACTCAGCTTCACCACTTTGATGACTTGTATTACCTGGGATAAGTTACCGGATTTTTATGAGTCTTGATTTCTTTATCTGTAAAGTGGAGATACCAATTACAACCTTACTATGGAATTACGAGGATTAAATAGAAGGACTTATGTAGTATTACTTACCCTTTAGCATTATAGTAGACCTGTGAGAGCAAATACTCCAACTTCATACTTTTTCTTTTTAGAAAAGATTGGGACCATTTAGAGTACGTGGCATTAAGCCATTTTTATATCTAGCTACTCTCAGAGCCAGAACTAGAATCTAGGTCTCTGAATCCCCAGTCTGTTACCCTTTTCACTACATCCAAACCTGATATGACTCATCTTGGGGTTGATAACTGCCATTCTGCTCTCCTGCCTGTAACTTTTGAATATTTCTATGAGAAATCGGAAGACATTGTGGGAGATTATAAGTAGCTTTCCCTTTGGAAGAAGATTGCCCACTCCTGCTTCTATATCCACCACACTTCCTGACCTCCTCCTAACTCTTTGAGTTCTTTGAGGGTATAGGCCTCATAGGGTCAAAGCATGTATTAGGCACACAGTAGGTATTTGTTGAATTGACTTGCTGAACTGCATCTCTTCATATATTGCTGTCTGTAAATGAAGGGGATGGGTAGGTGTGTCTGTAGCCTCCAAAAGCATTTCAAGATTTTCCCTTGTAGTGTCTGTGGATTTGCTTTGAAATGCGTTCTTTCAGCCACAATGCCTTGTTTTAATTAACTGATCTAAGTTAGTGTTCATCTAACTTTGAAGTGAGTCAGTGATTCAGAGTGATGTAACCCAATCCTATGAAATATTTTAGAAGTTAAAATATTTACTGATAAGTTTTTTGTTTGTTTTTTTTTGATATGTGGACACTGGAATCTGGTAGATAATTTCAGGTGCCTGGTATAACATTACCATGTTTAATCAGACGACATTGATTAAAGATTGTTTCTCATCATGTTTCATGTTATGTTTACTACCATTCAAAGAAATTGCTATTAAGGTGGCTTCTTAGAGAGAGGCTGGTTAATTAGCTTTAGGAGTTTCTGTTATTTGAGGGCTGTCCCCAAATGGATGGTGACACTGCTGGGTTAGCAAGTGCAATTACTTTCAATTCAACCCACCAAACATTGACTTGCTTTCATAGAAGTAGTCACATGTTTTTCTTCCTGATTTACCTTGAACAGGGTCAAGGTTACCAAAAACAATTCCTAAGACAGAGGGTTGGATCTAGAGCAGATAAATTTTCCCGAAGCAGAACTTCTGCCACATTCTGATTAGTACTTCCTGGAAGTTTAAGTTTATACTAAGGATCTGAGCTGGCAGACAGTACCAGACTGGGACGTGCTGTGTGATGAAAAGAAATGATTGGTACCTACAGCAGGACCTGATTTCGGCATTTCTTGGGTCCTGGTGCTGGTACAAAGGCTGCTGTCACTAACCCCTAACTTCCCCCTGCCATTAGAGAAATGTGGAAAAAGTCCTTTCCTCTCAGTTTGAGCCACAATACAATTGGAGTTTTTAGCAGTAAGTTTTACTAGAAATTAATGGAAAACAAAAACACAAAAGTCTAAAGAGTTCAAACTTCTGATCTTGACTGAGATGCATCTGGCTTGCCCATCTTATAAGACACTCCAGTACCATTTCCTCACTTCAAGCCTGTTGCGGGGGCGGATCTTGTCTAAAAATTCTCTGTTTTAGATTGAGGGCTGGGGTTGGTGTACTATGGTCAGCAGGCCAACTCTGGCTTGCTGCCTATTTTTGTAAAGTTTTATTGGAACCCAGCCACCCTCATTTATTACATGTTGTCTATGGCTGCTTTCATGCTACAAAAGCTAAGCTGAGTATTGCGACAGGGACTCTATGGGCCACAGAACCAAAAATATTGACTCTCTGGCCCTTACAGAAAAAGTTTGCTGACCTCTGGTCTAGGGCATTTCTTCTTAGTGCCTCCTCAGTTCATCTCCTTCAGGGAAGGGAAAGAAACTCTGGTAACATCTCCAAGCCACAAATAGATTATTGATTTTAGTTATTTTCTTTGGCTAAGTCTTTTATCTTTCCAAGGCTAATAGAAACCTTGCATAGGTGAATTAAATGATCATTTTGTGTAGTTGTACATTATCATATGAGAGCAGCATCCTAGCTGCACTGCAGTATGGTTATGCTTGCGACCTTCTTACCTCTTGGTAAGAGCAAGGTGTGTGTCCGTGTGTTGGCAGTTTATTCCCTCCTAGGCTGGTCTCTTGGTGACTGGCTTGCTTCTGTTACAGCAGTGACCTTAGACTTCGCTGCATTGGTAGAAACAAATTGAAATGGCTCTTCAGTAGCATCTGGGTCAAATTCAACTTTGAAATATCTCAGCTTTCTGTGGATTTTTGTCTCCTATAATACACCAGCTCACACACTGCATTGTAGCCACAGCCTACCTTCTGAAAGGTTACTTGCATCTTCTGCTTTTGTCTCTCATTCTCTGCTGAGAGTTGACTTCGTACTTTCCTCTTACCAGCTGCATCACATCCTTCCCTTTATAACTCTAGGTACCTATTCCTGTGTATTCTTTATTCTTCTCATCTTTTTATCTGTGACACAGAGAAAATCCTTGAACTTCTTTAATGTACTTATTTAATTATTCCATTTGTCTTTACATTCACGTAAATGGATTGCTTGCCTATGAAACAGTAAGTTTCTATGAAAACATTTGCTCTTCAGTATTTTTCTAGTTACTAATACGGTGTTAGGGAATATTGCATATGTGTCTGTTGGGTAATTGCTATCTCTTCCATGAAAGGTCTCCCAACATTTGATTCGTCCTCTGATGGGCATGAGCCTGGCCTTGCAGTGCCAGGCGAGGGAGCTGGCAACCTTGCTTCGTATGAAAGACCTGGAGATCCAGGACTACCAGGAGAGCGGGGCTACGCTGAGCCGAGGTGAGAGGGCGTTCTTTCAGATGTTGGATGGGGAATGGGACAGATAATCAAAGGTGCCTCAGAAAAGGGGGACACTTTATTTTTATTAAAGAGATGCTTCCTTGCGGGTGGGTGCTGGGTGCTGACCCAGACTGGAGACCTGATGCTTGGTGACACTTCTCTCTGCCTCGAGTACCTGGCTGGTGCCCAACTGGCCAATAGAAGCTGTAACCGAGTCCAGACATGCCCTAGGCAATGGCAAAGAAAGACTTGGAAAGGGGCCAACAGCTCTACAAAATCGTACGAGGGCAACATGAACTTGGGACTATAGGAAGCTGCATAGCTCCAACTTCAGAATAAAAATTCAGTTTGACCTTTGTCTTTATGTTGGGAAAACCTCCTAGAGCACATGCTGCCACGGAACCTGTCGTTAGTTGCTAATCACCCTCTCCTCCTGCTTGCCCACATACTCTTACCCCTTCTTTCACTGGCCTGGGGGCCTCTGGGTATTGCATCTTTGTGCTCTTTCCCACAAAGTTTTGGGCTCTGTTTCTTTTCTATCTCACAGGTAAGAAGCTTGTCCTGAGACTCACATTTCTTTTCTCTACCCCTTCTTATTACAGATCGGTTGAAGACAGAACCATTTGAAGAAAAATCTTTCTTGGAACAATTTATGGTAGAGGTAAAGTATTTATTTCCTTTCTCTTGTGCAACTTGGCTTTACTTCCTTTTTTCCCAGGTACTTGAGTGGTGACTTGTGTTTAGGTGTTAGGTTGCTTACACGGTTGGGAAGCTCTTTCTCTGAAAATGTTGCCTATGGAAAGTCTGGTAAAGCTTGAGATGTGCATGGGGAAGTTGGGGGAAAGAAGGTAAAAGGCAAAAGTGGGCTGATTAACATTCATAAAATATCTCTGTTAAAGTACCTGGATATTTAATTTGGACTTCTCTGACCTTGGAAAGCTTGGTTGTCCAGTTGCTACATTTTTGCTTCTTGAGGTCTGATCACAGGTCTGGATTATGGAGCGGGGTGGGGGTTGAGGGGGGCTAGTTATTATTACTTGTCCAGGCCCCTCAACATCCCACAGTAGAGGAAGGTGGAAAGCACAGGGCTACCATTTGGGGACTGTCTTGTGGGCACAGGAGGCTGTGGAAAATCACAGTGTTTATATAAGGGGACTGGCAAAGGAATGAATGGGGAGTAGATAATTGTGGCCTGTCAGAAGCTCCTGCCTGGGTTTCCCTTCTAAGGATTGAGCTTGGCCAAAAGAAACATCTGGTAGATGCCAAACAGGGGGAGTATTATTAATAGTGACCTTTGATAATACCAGTCAATATTGATCTTCTCCTTCTCAAACTCTTCTGGGACTTGTTAGTTGTACAGTTAGTACCTTAGTATTATTCCCCTATTTTCTAATTGTACATGTAACCCAAATTGGTACTTTATTATATAGGTAAATGATGCTATTATTATAGAATATAACTTAATCATGTTTCTATCTTGTCTTCTAGGCTAATTCATAAGCCCCTTATGGATAGTGGCTGTAACTCATACTGCTTTTGAACCTAAAATTAGTCCTTTTCACAGAGCTCGGCATAAAGCAGGTGTTCTTGAGTTGGAGCTCTCTGTTCTGCCTTTGTGTGTTGGCTGAACAATGACTCCATAATGCTTGAGGTCTTAACACTAAGGACAAAAAATGCGAATTGAATGCAAAGTCCATTATGGAAGCAATTGTAACTCTGGAGAAGGAAATCCTGTATTGTTAAATCCTGAAACAGAGTAGGTTTCAAGTCTTTATGAGGAAAGAGAGACCATTAAATGTAGATTTCCTAGGCCCTTTTCCTGTCAGCTTTCCCTGTCTATAAGTTTGGATGTAAGGTTAACAGAGACTGGGGATGACATACTAGTTCATGCCTCAGCCCCTTAGTTAAACAATGCAAGGCTTACTCTTAGCTCAGCAGAGGGGTCCTTTCCTGATTTAGTGCCTACATTCCTATCTAGCTCAGTTTCTTGACATTTTTCTCTATGTACTTTATGCTTCAGACATATAGAATGACTTTTAATTACCAAAAATGCTTTTTCCCTAACCTTTATGTCTTTGTACACATTGTTCCTTTTATCTAGAATGCCCAATGTTCTGGGCTTATGCCTTGTAAACGTCTATTAATCTTTTAAGTGTCAGCTTCAGCTTCTTCAGGAGACCTTTCAGGACTCTTGTAAAGATGATACTTCATCCCTGCTACTATAGTACCGTGGTTTGTACCTTTGTTTTACCACTTAAAACTTTGTAATGTTACTGTTTGTATGTCTGCACGACTGTCTGTCTCCTCTACTGATTTATGGACTACTTGAGGACAAGGACTGTGTTGAACGCATTTCTATATCCCCGGCACTGAACATGTGCCTAGATCTAGTAGGCTTTCCATAGTGTGTGGATGAATATGTTGGTAAATATATGCCAGGGGGATTTTATGAAAATTGTGGTAGTGTGGCCTGTAGATACAGTGTTGCTTGCTATACCTGTATTTGGGGTCTTTAATTATTCTCCTGGTTTATTTTGCAGCCTTGGATAAATCATTTCTCTCAGAGCTTCTATTTTCACATGTATAAAATTGGAGGCTCATCTCTTCCATACTCTTGGGGCAAGGAGAACCCTACAGAACTGAATGCAAAAGCATATAGAATCCAGTTGCTGGTCCAGGGAGGATATTGGCATTTTGGAACTAACTACTTGAAGAATACTGGTCCTTTAGACATTGGGTGGATCACATCCAAACCACATAAACTTGTAGAATTTGATTATATCCATAAAGGATCTGAGAAATAGGTAGTTGTAGCTTTCCATTTCATAGATTAAGAAATTGGACCTCTGAGAAGTTTAATGACTCGCCTAAGGTCATAAAGCTATAGTTGTTTGTTTGGAACCTCTTATATTCTTGTCTAGGATGATCCCTATTTCATTTTGCTACTTTGGTTGTACACACCAATTAGATGAGAGTTAGGGGCTAGGATAGTGTGAAATTCTTGTGACCTTCAGGATCACTGCACTGTCCTCTGGGATCACTGAATGCTCTGCATTGCTGTTAGAGCCGAAAGGTTTCCAAACAGGACTGCAGAATTTCTTATGGTCGCTGCATCTTTTCAGTTACTCTGCTTGCCTCGGGTCCTACAAACAGGACACAGAAGGGTCACAGGGTTATTCAAGACCGAGCTGAAAGGATGTGCCATCAAAATAAGCAACATAGGAAGATAAACAAACCCGGGCCAGAGAGCTTGGGATGAAGGTGCAGGGGGGCCAGGACTGAAGTCAGAGGGCCATGCAGTCAGTGCCTGGGGTCTGTTTTTTCTAGTTCATATTGGGGCTATTGCTAGGCAAGAGGCCACAGAGATAGGGCAGGGGGCAGTAGGACAGGGAGGTTCTTAGGACACTAAAGCCAGGAAAAATATTTAAGGATGTTAAAAGAGATTGTTACTTCTCCATATTTAGCCCTTTCCCCTCCTCTCCCCCCAGGGCCTCTGATTTCTCATT
Source organism: Pteronotus mesoamericanus (assembly GCF_021234165.1). NCBI lineage: Eukaryota > Metazoa > Chordata > Mammalia > Chiroptera > Mormoopidae > Pteronotus > Pteronotus mesoamericanus. The sequence continues at coordinate 8,344,704 of NW_026555277.1, forward strand.
TCCAGGGAGCCCAAGGGGGCCAGTTGATGGTAGCCCTACTAGAGGGGGAATACTGGCAATGTTGATGCAAGTCAGGTGGGTAGGGTGGCTGCTGGCATGATCCTCACAGAGAGCAAGAGCCCCATATAGAGCATTTGCTAGGACTTGGGGCTGAAAGTGACCTTTGGGAACAGAAGATGAGTCAAGGAATTGGGGGCCAAGGAATTGGTGTGTAGGAACTATGTTAAAGGGGAACTTCAGAATGGTTGGGCCGGCACAGCCCACTCTCAGTCTAGTCCGCTGGAGGGAGTTCCTTCCCCTGGCCCTGTCCATGCCTTTCTCTCTCCATCTGGTTGCCATCAGGCTGTGCGGCTGCTGGCGGGGCTCTTTATTTATTTATCCCAGTGTAATGGGGTGAGGAGGGAGCTGGCCTAAGGCTGGCATTCCGAGGCCAGGCCACTGAGCCACAGGCGGTTTGCATGGGTGTGTGAGTCACTGGGGCTGCATGCTGCTCAAACCAGACGCGGCCAGGCTCAGGGACAGGCAGCCCAAAATAGAGCCCCGCCCTCTGCAGCTGGCAACCCCTGGCTAGGAATCAGCCCTTGACACCAAAACCTGGGCAGTTGCGTGAAGTTGGCTTTCTTAAGGAGGAGACCTTTAACAGAGGTAGAGATTTTGTACTTCTCTGCCTTCAGAGGAGAGTATTTAGCATAGCAGGCACTTCTGTTGCTGCATTCCGAATGCCTTTTAAGACTTGATCTCTTCAGTATAATTCTTTAACCAATTTCTATTATACAGTTTTAGTTATATAACTACAGTTAACATTGATTTGACTCAGCATCCTAAATGTAGCCGTGGCCTTTGTGTCCTGTCTAGTTTTAGTTACTATCTTCATCCGCTGTCTGGTTGCAGCCTGATTCTAGAGTAGATCCTTCAAGCAGTGAAGTTATTCATTGCTGTCCTTGGGGAGCCAAAAGTTGTATCAAAGACACCCAGGGAAGATGGGGAGTCCTTTAACCTGAAAATAGTTGTCCTGTTAGATTCATTCCCAGGCACCTTCTACTTGGTTTCCTTTCCATTCTTTACCTGCCCCTTAAATGTTAAGGTTCCCTGGCATTGTGTCCTCGATCCTCTCACCCTTCGCTGTCTTCTGAGTTGTCTCATCCCGACCCGCGTTCCAGCTCTCAGAGTGTACCGCTGGGTCCAGGTTCATGCCGCCACTGTTTTGGGCCCCCATTTCTTCCTGCTTGTTTGACATTTCCGCCTAGATGTCCCCCGTGCAACATGTCCAAAATTAATAATCTCTTCCCCCTAACCTATTTCTCCTCTTACATACCTTATCTTGGGGAATTGGACCATTATCCATTCAGTTTTCTAAGCTAGAAACTTAGAAAAAGTGGGAGTTACCCACTTTTCTCTTTGTCCTTACTTCCAAAGCCTAACTGGTCAACTGTCTTTTGAATCTGCTGTTTTTCTGTATTCCAGCTTCCATTGTCTTAGATTCGCCACACCCTGCTCCATTTTTGGTTTGACCGTACATACAACCAGCCTCCTAACTTTTCTCCCAGTCAGTACTTACTTCCCTCCAATTGAATTTGCAGTGATGTCAGAGTGATCTCTTTGAAACAGAAACCTGATTATGTCACTCTCTTGCTTAAAGTCCTTTCTTTAGTGATTTTCCATAGCCTATAGGATAAAGTTCAAAATGCCTTGCACGTCACACAAGATTATTCATGATTTGGTCCTGCTGAACTCTGCGGCCTGATCCTCTGTCACTTGCCCATAGCACCCACAGTTTCATCACACTGAAGTTTTGCCAGCTTCCTGCCCATACACGTCTGGACTCATTTGCTTTGTATTCTCTTTGCTCTTGTCTTCACAACAAACTCCTATTCAACTTTCCCGACTCTACTTAGGCATCATCTTTTTTGTTTGTTTTCCATGACAATTTTTCCTTCCCTCTCCTTCTCCTTCTCTCCAAGCATAGGCACACTATCCTGCTATTCCCACAGCCCCCTATTCCTACCCCTGCTACTCTGGTCTGTGCTGCTGTCATCTTTTTCCTGCAGTTTTGCAATAGCCCCCTTCTGGTGTCCCTGCTGCTATCCCTGTGCATCTTTTGGCCAACAAAGTGATCTAATATAATAATCACATCATTGCTACTTTCCTGCTCAAAGCCCTGCACTAGCTTCACATTTCACTTACAAGGTAAAACCAGGACCTTACGATGGTCCTAAAAAACCCTACGTGATCTGGACCTTGTTACCTTCCTGACCTCATCTCATACTACTCTCTCCCGCACTAACTCACTGCAGCCACACTGGCTTCTTGCTGTTTTTCTAACACTCTAAGCATCACCTGGCTTTAGGCCTTTAGGTGCCTGTTCCCTCCACCTGGAATGCTCTTTCTTCAGATATATTTGTGGCCAACTGCCTCACTTCCTTTATGTCTGTATTAGTTACCCATTGCTCTATGACAAGTTACTCCAGAACTAGGGGCGTAAAACATTTAGTATGGTTTTTGACGGTCAGAAATCTGGAAGCAGCCTAGCTGGGTGATTCTAGTTCAGGGTCTCTCATGAAACTGCAGTCAGGATTTTGGATGGGAACGTAGTCGTTGTAATAGGCTGGAGAATTTGATTCCAAGCTGTCTCACATGGCTGTTGGTGGGAGGTGCCATTTCCTTGCCACATGGCCTCTCCATGGGGCTGCTCACATGAACATCCCTGGCTTCCTCCTGAGCCAGTAATCCCTGAAAGGGCAAGACTCAGACCAAGATCAAGACCAAAATAGAAGCTGTTTTCTTTTTATAACTCAATCTCAGAAGTGATATCCCATCAATATCTTGTTGTATGCTCTTCGTTAGAAGTGAGTTAGTAAGTCCAGGCCATACTCAAGGGGAGGGTAATTAAGCTCCACCTCTTAAGGTGAGGTGTGTTAAAGAATTTGTGGGCAGCCCTGACCAGGATGGCTCAGTTGGTTGGGCGTAGTCCTGCAAAGCAAAAGGTCATTGGTTTGATTCCTGGTCAGGGCACATGCCTGGGTTGAAGATTCCATCCCTGGTTAGGGTGTGTAGGAGAGGCAACAAATCAATGTTTCTCTCCCTCTTTTTCTCCCTCCCTTCCCCTCTTTCTAAAAAAAGAAAGTATGGACATATCTACACAGACTACAATAATGTCTTCATTCACATGTCACCTTCTCAATGGACTTTACATTGACTCTCCTATTTAAAATTGTAAGCCACATCCCTGCCCCTCTGCATCAGGCACTCCCATTTTACTTTACCATGTTCAGCTTTTTATTTTTGCCATAGCCCTTATTTTCTAGCATATTACCATAACATTCACTTATTTTATTATGTTTATTGTTTATGGTCTGTCTCCCCTCTGCCATGCACCTGTTTCTCAATATGTAGAGGAAGACATAGGATTCAGAGTATGTTTTGTCAGAACCCTCATGGGCATCATTCAGAGGTGTAGGTCCAGATGCATCAGCATGTCCTCCCTACCGTTACGTGTATCACTTCTCTGATCCAGAGAAACTCGCAGTTAATTCATTCTTCTGGAATTCAGCACAGTGCACGTATGTGCACAATGCCAGGTTCTGTAACATGTAAGGTATGATAATATTGTCATCAAAGAGCTCACTGTGCTTAATGAGTGTTAATAGGGGCCACAGTAGTGGAGTGATTGAAAAAAGATTCCCATAAAAGGCAGGTCTTGAACTGGACTGTAGAATTATTATTTATTTATTTATTTAGTTTTGCTAGGGAAATATTTGGAAGGCAATTTAGGTGGAAAGCACATGGATGAAAGATATACAAGAAGAATGAAAAGTGGGTGCGGATTAGTAGGAAATAAGGTTAGCAAGATAATAACTTGAGGCCAGGTCATGGAGGGTTTTAAATGTTGGTCTGGAAGATTGGTGTTCTATTCTGAAGGTGACTGTTTTTCAGCTTTTTTTCCTGCGTATAATCCATTTATTCGTCCATTTCAGTCCAGTTGTTAACTGCAAGCAGTGATTCTCAAACAGAGGCACGTCTCCTAGATAGGAGATGGGGCACTTCCTTCTTACAGTTATTAATTACCCTTGTAGATAGCGGGAGACCATTGGAAGTTCTGACTGGAGAATTGACATATGAAAGTAATCTTTCAGGAAGATTAGGCTGTCAGTGGTGTGCCTGTGTGATCTGAAGGATAGTGGTGCTCTTGACAGACTGGGAAAATCATGGGTGGGGCTCAATTAAATCTAATCTTGGGCATATAAAGCAATGGTTTTCCTTATTTAAAACACAAATCCACCAGTATTTGAGCTCTGGAATGAAAATCTCCAGGGAGGAAGGGATGGCTGCACATGTTTCTCAGCTCAATTTCTTCTGAATTTTGCCTTCTCTTTGGGGTTTTCTCACTGTGACTCCTGTAGTCACCATTGAGCCCTGCTACCAGGGGTCCCAACTTCTTTTCTTCTGGCTCAAGAATGTATAAAAAGGCCTCTTTCTTTCTTTTCCTTTTACGACGCTTTGTAAGGGCCCATACTTTCAAAAGAATATTTATTAAAAATCTGCGGGAAAACTAAAAGGGAATCAATGTAGAATATGCAAATGAGAGAAAATGACTTATTTCTAAACGATAGGTTTCTGATTCTGGGAATCCCAATAGTGAAGCAGTTTATTATGTTCTGAAATCTCTTATCTGAAAACACTCAAAACCGAATGTTACAAACTTAGATGCCTACATGGGATAGGCATATAACATAAATAGGTGCACCCGGCTGGAGAAAAGACAATAGAGGTTTGTGAGAGCCTGTGGAAAACTAAATTGTATATCCCCTGTGTCCAGGCCCAGATAGGCTGGCACAATTTAACGGACACTGCTCCAGGAAGTTGTATATCTTATTTAATTTGAAGGAAGTTACCAACTCTTCTGAAATAAAAACTATCTTGTTTAGCTTCACTAAATCGGTTAGTCTCTCATGTGGTTTTATTTTTTTTTTTTAAAGATTTTATTTATTTTCAGAGAGAGGAGAAGGGAGGGAGAAAGAGAGGGAGAGAGAGAAACATCATTGTGTGAGCGATATATGCCTCTCACACATCCCCAAGTGGGGACCTGACCCACAACCCAGGAATGTGCCCTGATAGGGATTCGAACTGGTGACCTTTTAGTTCGCAGGCCAGCACTCTATCCACCAAGCCACATCAGCCAGGGCTCTCATGTGGTTTTAGTCTCCAGTCTGAGAAATCTACTTCGTTTAGAAATGAGTCTGAGGCAGTGTTGATTGATGCCTTATTTCTGGCAAATATCTAGCCTCTGTAGGCCTAACCTGTAAGCTTCATATACCTCTGGAGCATTTTCCTATATTTGCCTTACTTTAATCTCCCTCTTTCTTCCTCTTTGTAGAGGAAGGGTGTCACAAAACTCCATTGATTATAGTATGTCCATTTAACAATATCACCGCTTATAAAACCATTGATAGCTTATATGTAATTAGAGTTAATTTGAAAACATAACACAAAGATCTTTTTTCTTTTGAAGAAATGTTTATTCCTGACTTGAGGATATATTTATTGATTTTAGGTAGAGAGGCAGGGGGGTAGAGAGAGAGAGAAATACCAATGTGAGAGAGAAACACTGATTGGTTGCCTCCTGTACATGCCCTGACCAGGGATCAAACCTACAACCTAGGTGTGTTCCCTGACCGGGGATAGACCCTGTGGCCTTCTGGTGTATGGAACGATGTTCCAACCAACTGAACCACCTGGCCAGGGCAAGATCTTTTTCAAATACATTATGGATTTAAATGGATTATAGGACATACAAGTGGGAATGCTCAGGAAAGAGTTTTAAAAAAATAGGCTTGAAGCTTAGGTTGAAAAAAGGATCTATAGAAATAGATTTGGGAATCATATGTAGAGGAGCAATATTTGGATATATCTTTTCCTGGCAAGAGCATGAAGAAAAGAACAAAAGTCCAATGATGAGCTTTGGGGAACAGTCATAACTGGAAGGAGCAGTAGGAGCCAGTGAAGAAAGTGTGAGTGAGAGAGGATGAGAATCTGGATAGAGGAGTGAGTTAGCCCAAAAAGGGGGAACTAACAGTCATCAAGTACATACTGTACTTGTGCTTGACACAGTGCTAGGCACTTTATCTAAATTATAACTTTTAATCTTTACAACAAACCCGTGAGGTTGGTGATATTATCCTCATTTCAAAGATAAAGAAGCAGAGACTTAAGGGCTAAGTAATTCGCTTCAAGTCACTCAGCCAATTTACTCATATTCGTCTTTATCAAATCCCGTGCTCCTTCTGTCACCAAGTAGAGTGATTCACAGTGCCACGTGCAGGAGCAAGACCAAAGAGAAAAGGCAACTGCCTGCCTGACTGCCTGAGGAAAAATCCTCATGCAGTTCCTGCTCGGGGGCCATAGGAGCAGACTGCAGGCAGCAGGAGGAAGGCTCGGTGGTTCAGGCAGTGGAGGCAGTGAATGTAGAGCTCTCATCAGAGAAGTCTCACAGTGAAAAGGAAAGGAGAGCGAGCTGGGGAGCTAGAAGGGGCTTAAGCAAAATGCTTTTTAAAGATGGGAAGACATATATGTTTGAAAGCAGAGGAGAAGCCATTGGAGAAGGAGAGTGTGAAAACAGGGACCTTTGGAGCTGAGCAACGTGGAAAGATTAGTGCTTCCCCTAGGGTGTATGGATGGCATGAAGGCACGGGAGATAGTTTGAAGATCGATGACTTGACTTCTGCCTATTTCCATTCTCTTTCCCCAGGAGATGGAGCCTTTTCATCCCAGAATTATATAGTCTCTTTCTGAGAGCTTTTAATCTGCCTTACTTAAAAAGAGGATCAGATGGTTACATGACTTGTTACGACAGAAAGTGTGAAAGGGACAGAAGTAAAAGTATAAGCTATATTCTTTTCTTCTGAACTCTCACAGCACTTTGTCTCTTCCTTGTGTCACTTATCACTTTGGCCTTATTTTATAAGAATTTCTACACGTGTCTCCCCTGTTAGGTTATATAGTTTTTAAGTGCAGCACTGGCTTGCTTGCTCATGTTGTTTCCTCTTCTGAGCCCGCTGCAATGCCTTGTAGATAGGACGTATACAATGATGAGTGGTTGCAGCTTAAAGGTGTTGGCTTTTCAGGAGTCTCTCACATTGGTAAATGTTTCTCTGGACATTTTATACCTTTAAGTTTTACCTGATCTGCTGGTTTCATAATCTTAGCCTTATACCTAAAGTGTTCTCTGGTAGCCATCACTTATGGGTGATATATTTTTGGAGAGTGAGCCGCGTTGACAAGTGAGAGTTCTGCAGATACTGAATACTATAGGTTAGTAGCTGAGCTGTCCAATATTTAGGATTCGTGGGCATCCTTGTTATCTTCCGTAGGGAATAGTCGAGACAAACGTTGTCACAAAGTCTCAGGAAGCATTGCTTTCATTCTGTGTGGGAGATCTTTGGTCTATTTGTTTTTCTATTTGGAAGTTTAAACACTATGCAGACAATTCTTAACTAACTACCAGTGAAAATATTAAACATCCGTGATAATTAATATTTTGTGATACTAAAAAATTACAACATGGTTTCTGCCTTTGAAAGACAGACTTTTAACGAGAGATTAGGCCACTGGAATTTACATATATAAAAAGAATATTCTAACTACATAAAATATATGTTACCTGAGAAGAGGAAGAAATAGATTCATTTGGGTGGGATCTAGGGTTCATACCAGGCTAGTCCGGGTAAGGTATTTCTGGGAGAGATGAATCTTGAGCTAAGAGTTCAGAGGGATTTTGTATAATAAATGGCTGCCAAAGGGAAGACACACTAGATGTTTTATTCCGTTACACAATCTGAGAGGCTCCCCTGAGGTATGGTGGTTTGAGGGAATCCCGCAAAAGCTCTTTGGCATCTGTTACTCTTATGCCTGAAGCTTATGCCTGAAGCCTGAGCAACTCTGATGCTGTCTATTTTCTGCTTAGAATCTTTTACTCCAAAGAACCCCTTTTAATTTGATGCGAGTAAAGCTAGGAATAAGGGGGAGCTTTGAGACAATAGGATAACAATTCCTGGTTCAAAGAAGGAACAGTCAGCAAACATCTCAGCATTTAGTTTTCTGTGGCCCCCGGCAGCTGGGGGATGAGCGGAGTGGAAGTGCTGAACTTAGTAGGTACCAAAGGAGATGCAAGTCTCAAGCAGAGTATTTCCCCATATTTGGGGTAACCTCTGATAGTGAGATAAATAAGAATCAATATAAAATGGATGAGATTAGCTATCTACAGAAGTAACTCGCCCAACTGTTTGTAAATGTAGCATTGCTTATGACACTAGGTTAGTGTCATAAGGACCTAGGCTAGTACCTTAACAAAGGAAAGCATGACATCTCAGGTGTCTTGTACAAAGATTGGAATGATTGAATTTTATGAGCTTTAGGGAAGTTTATCGGTCTAAGAATATATCAAGCCTCTTTGATTTTCTTTTGAGGAAATTAGGACCCACAAAGATAAAAGAACTCTTGTGTAGACAAACAGTGGTAGATTTTGGCACCAGGACTCAGTTTAGAATCAGGACGCAGGGCTCTGAACTTCCGGTCCAGTGTTCTTCCATCATGTCCCATCGCCCTGCTACTTGTTACACAACGATGCTTGAAACTTTATATGGACAGTAGGCAAGACTGAGACCCCATTGTGAGCAGTATAGAGACCTAATTTAATTACGAGAAAGGGAAATAGTGCATGGCTCGAGGATTCTGCCCAAGTACTGCTTCATTTCTTACTCCACATTCCTTTCTTCCTACTCTTAATCTTGTACACCTCTAGGCTCTTATATGCAATTTGAGGAAAAACTTAAACAATTCATGAAGTCTGAGAAGAGGTACTAACAACAGAACAGAGTTGTATAGAACTCAAAGAAAAAAAAAAGAAAATAAAAAGAAAAACCAAGGAGTAACACTTTATTACTTTATCTAGTGCAAAGCAATGCTGTAGTAGAATGTGGGTGAATGCCTAGCTCTTTCCAGTGTAGCACTCTCAGTGTTTTCTCGGCTTCCCAGGAAAAGTCAGCTGAAGATACATCAGTCAGTAGAATGGTATAGCCCCCACCTTGTAAACTAATAAATTGGCATTTTAATTTCTAAATTAGTCTTCTGTGATTTTAGTTAGCATTGGTCACGCCTTTAGAGTCTGATTATCCCTAAATTAACTAATGAACACCAAGTTAGAGACTCTGAACCTTTGGTGACCCTTGCAGACCCCTATAAATTCCTCACAAGATGCTGCTTGAGCAGCCACTCTGGGTCTCTCAGTCCATGTATCGACTGCCCTTCCCCCAACATTTCTTATTGAAAATACTGAATGCTGGGGGCTCCTCTAACTCCATTTCAGAGTATCAAGCTGGGTTTGAAAGCATCACAGGTAAGTATCAGAGAGTATTTACTGGGTGTTGTGCCTTTTGTTCAGTGCAATAAGTGGACTTGACCATACAACTCCTTTCATTGAACCTACCACATACAGTAGGAAATCTTCCCATCAATTTTAGGGCTTTGTCCAGCTGGAGGGGCCCTTTGGATGGGAAGGGGAGGTGTGGAAGTCCTAACCTGGAGGGAGTTTCTCTCAGCACTCCCTTAACTCAGAGCTTCCCTTTCTTTGACTTCATCTACTAGGGAAGGATGTGCTCCTTTTCCTTTTCTCACACCCATTTTAGGAAATTCAGTGTAAGAGGACTTCCCAGAGCTTGGTTGTCCTGATCTAGCACGCCCTTCTACCTTAGAGTCTGAAATTTAGTTCCAGCTGTGCCGGTCTGGTCAGAACTGCTTGGATCAACTAGCAATGATATACAGACCAATAGCTCCTCTCTTCTAAAGCGGCTTCTGAGACCTTAAAGGCTGAATCAAATAACCATTGTACTAACCTCGTATCGGGGCTTAGAATGTCAGTTTTCAGCGTGTCCTTATATATAAATATAGGTCTCTCTAGATATAAAAAGTGAGAGAGTCTGTAAGTTGCCTTTTTTTTTCTATACCCCCTTTCATGGGACAAGCTAATGAGATGCATATCATTAAAGACTCGATGTGTTGTGGGACGGAGCCTTTTAAACTGGATGTGCCTGGCTTAGTCATGGCAAATATTTACCAAAAAAAAAAAAAAGGGACATACCATATAAAATTAGAGTTCTGAAAATAGTACTGAGAGAGGGAGAAAGAAAGAAAGAAAGAAGAAAAAAAAAAAAAAAAAAAAAAACCCGGGACAGAAAATACAGGCCAGTCTGTTTGGGGAAAAGGGAAAAAGAGATAAAATGAGAGAAACCTCGGCAGTAAAAACAGCATCTTGGTAAACAGACTATAAAAAAATTGTGACCTGCTTTCTGGCAGCCCTGGCGGCTGTCGAGCGGGTGAAGGTGGCGGAGCTGGCGTCTGTGTGGACACACGGTGCCCGGGGCGCACGGCTCCCCTGGCCGCGCAGGGCGTTAAATTTAGCCACATAATGATGGGCCTGAGGACAGCCTCTTGTTGACCACACCATAATTACTGCTTCGCTTTATGAATTTTATTTTGCTTATTCTGTTTCCTCCTTCTTTGGCATGAAGGAAGCCTGGAGTGGGGGGAGTCCCGCCCCCACACCCCTCCCTCACTGGACAAATGAGTCTTCATAGAAACTTGGGCTCTTGAGCCATCAAGGTAAAGAGTAAACTCCCTTGATTAATCAGAAAGAGAGAAAGATTTGCTGGTCCCAAAGCTCTTGATTTATCATGGTAAAGTCATGGTGGGACTTACTAGCCCTAACTCTCAGAACCCTTGGAGAAGATGTCCTAACGTCTTTGGTATTAGAAGGTACTTTCATGTGAGTCTGTAGAGGCTGACACTCTTACTCTGTTTATACCCCAATAGCTAGTCTCCCAGGTTTGCTGAATTTTTTGGTCTTTGGTCCTAAAGTGCTTAGCTAGTTACTTAAAGGTTTAGTTTTTGCAACCTCTGCATCATGAACAGGTAGATTGTTTTATATATACTAGTCTTGGTGATAACTGGGTTCTTGAAGCTGAGTATATAATATACTCAAGTGACTCTGTTCAGGTAACATAAAAATATTTGATCAAAATATTTTTTTGAAACTTCAAGTATTGTTCTTCTTGGGCACTTGGATGATGTGCTTGTGCATAGCATGGCGTTTGTCAGAGTGGTGCTTGGACACTTAGCTTTACCTACCACTCTATGGAAGGATCCAGAAGCCCTTGGTTTCAGGCCCAAAGTACCATATTGGAGAGAGAAAGTAGGCTGTATAAAGGTCATCGAAGAGTTGTATGAAATAGGTGCTGGGTCACTGGGGGTGAAGTTCTTAAATGGTGACCTAGGCTGGCGGCCACCTATGGCCCCACAGTGTCCCTCCAACTAAGGAAATTGTGGAAAAAGAAAAGCAAACAGGGGTTGTGGTCAGGGTACTGGCTTGTCTATCATTGGTCAGGACCGTCCTGTTTGTGTGTCAGGGGTGGTTGGGCTTCTCCTGAAGCCAGGCAAGAACGTGTCAAGGAGAGGCTTCTTGCAGCTCTTGTTTTCCCAAAACAAAGGAAACTCCTTGCATTGCTGGAAGTCGAGTGCTTGGATGCTGAGTTTGTTATTGCCTGATAACCTGGCCACCAACTCCTGCCCTCCTCTTCACCCCATACAGCCAGTGGCTTATTGGGAGCAGCTTCCTGTTCCTCATCCTACGCAGCAGATTCACTCTCTATTGTACCCAGAAGGGAAAAAGAAAGGAAAGCTAGCCCTCCCATACCTATCCTCTTTGCTTCCCATGGAACCTTCTAGAGTAGTGCTTTTCAAAGTAACCCGGTACCTGTCTTACTGCACATAGCTAATATGCAGTGCATGCCGCATATGACAAGTTGAATGATACTCAAACCATTTTATACCACATTCATTGGGATGAGTCCTGTGAACATGTGTTCAGATGTCATGGCAGTGTCAGATTGGTATAAAAGTTTTAAAATACTTACACTCAGTTTTTGTGCTTACCTTATCTTGGGCTAGTAACAAAGAGACCACGGATCAGCAGCAGTGTGCTGATCACATTTTGAACAGCATTGTTCTAGAACCTTAAGACCTAGTGAGTTTGAGCCATTTCCTATTGGACATAGAGGTCCTACCCTAAACCCTTTTAGTGGGGGATGAATAGCAAAAGAAGCTATTACGGACATTTTAGGCAGTAAGTAATAATCGGATCTGAATGACCGTTCCATGCCAAAGAACTGGCATTGAGGTGGAAGGTTGGACTAAGTGGTTCAAGGTTTTTTTCCCGGTGCTAAGGTTCTGTGATTGCAAGGTTAAATGGTGAGGCCAAAAGAAGAAGTTAATGGTGGGGATGATTTTCCTGTAGGGCAGCAATTTTCAACCGGTGTGCCGTAAGGATTTTTAAAATATGCATTACCTGATTATTTAATCAGGGGCACGGACCTCTTTTCCCTTAGATTGTCAAAGTAAAAAATGACAACAGCCAACACAATAGCCATCTGGTGTCAATGAATCAAAATTATACTTTTTTTTTGTCAGATTGGCAAAAATATATTTTTCAGTGTGCCGCAGGATTTTAGTAATTAGTTTATTTGTGCCATGAGATGAAAAAGGTTGAAAATCGCTGCCTTGTGGTATTGTTTCTAACCTTAAACTGCAGCTCTAGGTGATGTAACAAGGTACAGAAAGGAGTGGATGTTTTTCATATAGTTTATTTACTAGTGTGTCATTACCATCTGGATATGAAGTCTTTCTCATACAGATGGATCATGTGTTTGGTCAGCATTATCATAATCTTCTGCTAGGAGGCAACCAAATTGTTTCTAGAAGTTGAGAGATCTAGGATTGAGGGGAAAAGTAAATATTGGCAGAGTTGGTGAATTCAAGTAAGAGATAAGAGATGGGGCTTTGACTGGAAATGTGGATTACTGGCAGGGTTACCGGAGAGCCTTAGTGGGAGAGGGGCGGGGGGCGGGGCGGGATGTTTGAGAAAGGAGGCTAATAGCCCAGGTCCATAGGACAGCTGGTTGGAAAGGACTTGTCAAGAGGTCAAAGGCTCTTCTTTGCCTGAGAGAGAGGAATAGGGGAGCTGAGAGGGAAGGCTGGGACGTAAGCCAAGAATTTAAAGGACTAGAGAGTTCCGTGAGGAAGGGAATGTTAAAGGACAGAAGGGAAAGAAATAGGTCAAGCCCCACGTCTACTTCTTTTTATCACCTCACTAGCCTCCGGGATCTGCAATGAAGAAAAGAAACCAGATTGGAGCTCCTTATTAAAGTAATTCTGGCTACGTGTCTCTCTTAAAACTGATCAGTGGCTTGCTACTGACCTTAGGATAAAGTCCAAACTCCTTAATAAAACCATTTATGATCTGGTCTCTACTTGCCTTTCCAGCTTCGTCTCCCACTCTTCTGCTAGGCTATACTCACCCCGTGTCAGTGCTCCCCACCTTCCATCCCAAATGGACACTTCAGTCATGGCGAACTGCCGTCAACTCCTAGTGCCCATTATTCTCTCTCTTCTCTCGAGCCCCTGGCACATTTTGTTCCGCCTGGAAGCCCACTGGCACCACCAGCAAACCGTCTCACCTGGACAATTCCTGTTCGTTGTTTAGATTTCAGTGAAGATGTCAGTTCCTCTAGGGAATTTTCCCTGGCTCTCTGCTGTATCATAGGCCCTGTCCACACTGCATTGTAATGGCTGGTTTTCCTGGCTACTCCTACTAGATAAGATCCTCAAGGGCAAGGATATTTTCTGTCTTGGTTAACTTGTTTGATCCATTGTAAGAACTCAATAAATTTTGTGGTGCTATATTCTGCCAAGAATTTTTGTCTTTATTATTTAATTTGATTCTGGTGAAATGAGTGGGCTTCATTGAGTAAAATTCTACACAAATATACTGATCACCTACTCAGATAAAAAGAGAACTAAAAAGAAAGAATAAATTTACGTACTTTGTTTGTTTGTTTATTACCCCATAGGGCCACTTCAGGTTGAGGAGATATGATGGACTGGCTCAGAGAAATTAAGTGATCCTTAATCCCACAAGTAATTGCAGTAGAAACCAGAACTTCATCCTTTGACTTTCTAGTACGAAGCTCTTTTCCACTATTTCACACTGTCTTAGAGGCTCTGTTCTAATGAAATATATTTGAGAAGGGAGGATGCTCAGAGACTAAAAAGTGTTCCTGTAACTCTTCTTAAATCTGCCCATTGAAGCACAGGCCTGAAATTATAGAAAAATTGCTAAGCACCAAACCGGAGTATCATCACATAGACGGTCAAGAAAAAAATGTTAGGACCATGAGACATGGAATGAGGTGAGACACAGTTGGAGGGGAATCCTCTATCTTGGAGAAGGATCTGAGGAACACTGACATTTTCCACTGCCAGAATGTTTTTCTTGAGGCTGCCCTGAGAACAGGATAGCCAAGTGGGATGAGAACAGAAATGGGGGGAATACTGGCTGGTCCTCTTCCAATTCTAGCAATTTCTCAGTCACTGAACAAGTAAGGTAGATAAGCTAGAACCTTTAAGGCTGCCTCTCAGCCCTTTTTGTCCTTTTATTCTTGGGAGCTGGAGGGAATTGGTATCTCACCCAAATCAGCGGGAACCTAGTCTGTAGCAGAGCTGACTAAAGGCCAAGTTCAAAATTATACCTGAGCCTTGGCCTTGGGCAGAGGAGAGCATGGCCCAGGTTCTCGCACCAGCAGGGATCAGTAAATTCTAGCCATACAGGACCCAGACACTCTTTATCCAGCAATGTTTTCCCAGTGTCTCCTGGGGAGTGATTCAGGGCCAAGGTGACAGTGGGTTTGGAGCCCAGATGAAAGGATCGCAGGGACCACAAGACAAGATCCCTTGTGTGGTGGCCGACTGGAAAGAGGAGGGAGTGAGTATGTGTGGAGGTCAGTGACGCAATTCTCCTGGCTCGCAGAGATGGAGGAGGAGAAGGCTCGTGGTGTGTCTTCTTATAAAGAGGCCCTTACCACATGAAGCAGGGGGTGAAGGTGATCCCACTGTGAGTCACCCAGGAAGGGACGCCGTGTGCCCAGAGCCTAGAAGAGAGGACTTGTGGATTTCCCACTCTTTCCTTCTATGATGTTTTGCGTAATCTGGTTGCTTTAGTCACTCAAGCTGCACTGCTTCTCTGTCTTCCAATCTATTCTTGCACCTCACTCTGTACTATCCCTGATATGTATGGGTTTTCAATCTATCAATTTGTTCTTGATTTCTACAGTTTTGTTTTTGTTTTTAAATCTGAAGTATAATCTCTGTTGATTGCAAGGAGATCCAAACCATACGAATTGTGTCTGCCTTAAGAAGATGGCCCGGTGGCCCTTTGCCAAGCCTGGTTGTTCTTAGACTGTGTTTTCTTTCCTTCTTATCTTCAACCAAGGCAGGTATCATATACTGGACTGGAATCCAAAGGGATTCTAGGGGCCCCCTGGATCCAATTGCCCTTCAGTTGAAAGCAGCTCTAGTCTGGCCTTTATTGAGGTCTGGGATTGCAGAGAGCTCTGGGGAGTGTCCCTGTAATCAGCCAGCCACCAACCCCACACTGCCTTGTAATAAAGCAGCTCTATATTTGTTCTGTTTATAGTCTCCTCTGTAATAATGCCACAGCCCTCACTGTTCTCTCTCTTTGGGGAGATTTTCTGGGTAATAGAAAATTTTGAAATGTTAAAGAGGATTGTAGGTTCAGAAAATGTTTTTATCTAGGATGTGTCTTAATTTGGGAAGATGCCTAGGAAATCCAGGCCCCGGCCAGTGCCCCTGGGGAGGAGCGTGCTGTGGTGAGCTTGTTGTGCCGATGACACTGTGGCTGCAAGGCGCATGAGTGAGGAGGGAAGGTTTGGGAGAAGCTGTGGGTGCACGCTGCGCGGTTGCAGGAGGTGTGGAGCACGCTGCTCTTGTGGCGGTGACAAGTGGAGAGTGAGAGGTGTGCGAAAGGCCCAGTGCGATGATGGGAAACCCTATTTTGGCAAATTGCAAAACTGTCAGGTTATGTTGGATGGTAAGACCTAGAAGTTTAGCCTCAGAATGGAACCTTTTTTTTTTTTCTTTTTAATCCTCACTCGAGGCTATATTTATTGATTTTAGAGAAAAGGAAGAGGGAGGGAGGGAGGGAGGGAGGAAGGGAGGGAGGGAGGGAGAGAAAGAAAGACAAACATTGATGTGAAAGAGAAACATGGAACAGTTGCCTCCTGTTTGTATCCTGACGGGGGATCCATCCCGTGACCTTTTGGTGTATGGGATGACACGTCAACGGAGCCACCTGGCCGGGGCAGAATGGAAATTTTAAAACTCACATTCCATTCATTCTTTCACCTGACAACCCCTTGACTCTGGTCCCCAGACTTTTCAGGCCTAGGCTCCATGCAGTTCCACTGACGTCCCTTCTTCCTCCTTCCTGTTCCTTCCAGTTTCTCCTGTCTTTTCTTTGTGAACCAGGAAGAAGTCAGGAAGAAGTCAGAGAGTGTTACGGAGAGGAGGTGAACAGTAAGCCACCTTGATCTAGGTTAGTGAGAGCAAGACTGCTGTCCCGGGCTGATGGCTTTGAAGTTTACCTCTGTTAGGAACACTAGGAGTTGTTGCTGCCAGGGTTCTTGCTAACAATTCTCATTCCCTCTTTCTCCCTCCCTGCTTTACCTTTGCCCACCCCCACCCCCCGGATTCTATAAATACTTTATTATATGGCACTAATAAAACTTCAAGTATTTCTTTTTATTAGAGCTACATAATATGGTAATTGTGTGACAGAACACAGCTCCGGTGAGCAGCCCCCACCCTCTTCCTAGGTGTGGCCTCTCACCACCTCAGCTTGGGCGAGGCCCACAGGCCTCTCTGTTCCTCTTAAGGGTGTGCGAAGGGGGCAGGGTCAGCTTTTCAGACTGAGCTGAAGGGTCAAGGCCTTTGCATAGGATTAGGGAAGAGGAGTAAAGAGGTACTTCCTTAGTTTTGAGCATAGTCTGTCCTGGTGTGTGAGTACAGCAGGAATCTTATTATTAGCATTAATTCTAACCATGTATAAGGCCACTTACGCTGCCTTTCCTTTTAATAGTGTTGTCATGTGCCATCGAATTGGTTTTGAACTTAGACCCGGGTCCAGGGTCCATGGGTTTCTTTGGTTGACTCTGATTCACAGCCCTTCTCCGTTATTTATTTATTTATTTATTTATTAAATAGTCATCATTCTTTCGGGTGTCTCCTGTTCAGAACCTGCAGTGCTAAAAGAACCTGATCCCTCCCACCTCTTGCTGCTTTAGCTCTTGAACATCTTTCCTCTTAAAACCTGTGTCATTAGTTTCTCTGTGTCTGTTAAGCAGTTTCCTGAAAGATATGGAGCTAGACACTCCACAGTCTGTAGGTCTTTCATTACTGTTAATGTGTGACCTGCTAACTGTGTATTTTGTTGCCTAATTGAGCCTTATTATTTGATTCAGGTTTTTGTCCAGTGAAATCGCCTTTGAACCTTCCCTATCCCTCTATTGTAGCAATTGAACTAGGTCACCATGTCCCTACCTGTTCTTCTCTGAATTGAGTAGGACTTAGTTTCTGCATCCTTACTGCTGCAAAGCTTGAGAATTGGGAATTTCTGCCCGGGTAGCAGCTAACAGAACCCTCCATGCCAGGGACATGGGGCACAATGTTGAGTCCCATCTTAACTGCCCTTGTGTCCAGTGTTTGCATGGGAGCCAGCCCCCAAACTGGACTCTGCCATGCACTCCTTACTCCCCATGGAAACATATGGGCATATGCTCTTTCCACCTTTCTGGCCTAGCCAAGGTTAATATTAGACCTTCTCGCTGGGCTGCTGTTCCCGAAAGCCACAGGGTGATGTTAATATTCATGTGACCGCAGAGGCTCATCAATATTCATGAGGTATCTGCAGTCTTCCTTTAGGCCCTTAGCTTGGAGAAAACAGGAATGATTAGAGTTTCTAGGACTTAAAACTAACCCTATTTCCTGGAGTCCCTTGAGGAAGAGGCAAACCTTAAGAGTAAATGTCTGGGCCAAGAGAAAAAGGAGTTTACATGCCAATATCCTAAACTGGTCTGACAGCTTAGTGGAGTTGTGCTAGGTGGCTGCTGTTAATATTATTATCCTTAGCCAGTGTTAATGGACTCCCACTGGGTTTAGGTTCTCATATGAGGTACTTTGGAAGCTCAGAAACAAGTACTGTTAACTGCTCAGCGAATGCTAGGCAAACGGCAGTAACTGACATGATTCCTGCCCCTAGAAGCCTGGGGAGGGGAAGGGGAGACAGGTGTACAGTCCAAGGTGTGCAGACCTATAATCCAAGGTGAGAGTGCTATGCTAGCAACACACGCAAAGTGCTGAGCAGGGCCAAACGAGGAAGTCGTTTTCTGTGGGGAAATCAGTGAAGGGTTCCCAGGGAGCTCTTGAAAGGAGGATGGATCTAAGTAAAGTAAAGCAGAATCTTCTGATTCCTTTAATAAATCTCAAGAAGGCACAAATCCCCCCTAAATGCTCCTCCGGGGCTCCTTGCATACCAACCTTGCCTGCTACTCCATCTGTCAGATGCTTTAGCTATTCCAGTATTTTATTTAATAGAATGTCTTTCCTATAAAGTGCCTTTTATTTCCTAGATGGGAAAATTTCCCTTTTTTTCCCACCCTGAGATACTTAACTAGTAAGAGCTCCCAACTGTGACAGTCTTTGGCATCGTATGGGTATGTAAAAGGATGAGCATTGTTCCAAACTGTATAATTAAAATAAGGACATGAGATCCCAAGGCCATCTTCCCATGGTATTTAGCACTAGTTGGCCTCATAGGATTTTGGTGTTATGTTTGAATGGTGCATGGGGTCTGAGTGCCATAGGAAAATTAGGACAATAATGAAAGAGGTGGAAACAGGTTGTTGTTTTTTTTTAAAGTATCCAAGGAAAATGAGATTATTTAATCCATAGAGTAGATTGAGTAGGAGCAGTAGCTCACTCTTTTAAAGGTGAAAGTTTAGCATATACAGGATGATAGATAGCTTTTCTGCATTTCATTCATGGTAACACAAGAAAGGATGAACCAGAATGATAGTGATAAGGATGTAGCTGAAGTATAGAGAAGTTTTTACCTGATTAGAATGTTACTAGGGAAGATTTGGAAACTTCCTTCCTGGAATTCTTTACGATTCTTTTCCTAACGACAGGTGTAGCCTGTATAGTGCTGCTTGGAAACAGTTGTAGGGCAAGAGTCGGGGAGGGTATGTCTAGCCCTGAGATGCTGTGATTGACTCCATTCCCCTCGATGTGCTGGGTCATTCCAGGGCCTATCAGAAGCGTCTCCCTCTTCTCCCAGATGACAATGCTTTTTATGGAGCCGCACATATTTCCTGTGGTGACGTTTGGGAAAATACTTGCATATAATTTAAGCTGTCAATCCCAGGCATGTCTCCGTAATTTCTACTAAGGACTTGTGTATCTTGAGGTCTGAGGAAACTGACCTTGGAAGCTGCACGCAGTTCCTAGAGTTAGGTCCCGGAATGGGTTTTAGGGGAAAAAAATGATCTCAAAGGAATATGAGGAAAGGATAATATTAACAGTTCTTTTTCTGTATACATTCATTGTTCCATTCTGTATATCCTTCCTTTTATAGCATGTTATATTGCTTTATTCTGTCTCTTCACAAAGTCTGTTTATATTTTGAACTTGCTCTTTGCCATTCACACAGGTATTCTTGAAGATGAGTGAGAAATTGCTAGTCTACCTTGAGTACATCAAATAAATGATGCTAGTGCGGAGGCTCCACGAGAGTAGGAGCTCCATGTGTCTTATTCAGCACTGGGCCTCTGGCTTGTACTGGTTCATATTAGATGCTACAGGAATATTTGCTAAATGGATGAACAAGTGTTTATATTTGTGAGATGAACTGTCTTCTCAGTGAGCTTATTGCTTATTAGAATGTTTTCCCAGACCATACTGAGGACCACAGGAATGGGAGAGCAGTATAAAATATCTAAGTCTTGCTTATTGGGTGACACCACTTTCATTCTACTGTTTGACGACAAAGGATCAGGTCATCTCCGTGCAAAATTAGAATTTCTATCTAAAACTAAGAAAACCAAAACTGATATAGGAATAATTTTAATATATATGCAATATATTAAATAGAGAAAGGGCATGTTGAGTATTAACAGTTTTCAAGTCAGAAAGACTCTTGGAGAAGGAACTTCACAGACTAATTTAGGCTGTTCGGACTGGATCTAAAAACCCAGTGAGGAGGTTCTGGCTAATTGGCATTCCTAAGACATCTGTCCCAGAAAACATAAGGGTGGATCGCTGGATTTGTTCATTGAGTGCCACAGGACTATTCCCTTCAGTAGAAGTTTGGTGTCTTGTCTCTCCGATTCCATTCCTTTTGGGCTTATGATGAATGAAGGTGAATTTGAGGTCCATCCAATTTTAGGACCTGCTCTACACAACTGTCAGAAAAAGACAGTAGGTGGCGCCAAAACATTGTCATTCTTCTGGCGCTGGCTTTGAGAAAGATTCGAGGTGGAGAGGGAAGGATTCTCCTTTGAATGGGGACAGACTGGAACCCTGGCTGTTGCTCAGGTAGGAAGTCCTTGTGGGCTTATTGTCTGCTGGCTTCCATCACCTGATTTCTGTCACTTCAAGGTCTCCTTTGGGAGAGGATTGGTGGGGAGAGGGGCATCCAGAGCGGAAGAAGAACCTGTTCTGTTCGCTTTGACCCTGACATGATAGTGTCTCCTTTAGGGTCGGATTCTATCACATGCCATGGTTTCTTATAAGGCTTTTGCCTTATTCTGTGAACTTCTTTTTCCTTTCTGTGAATTTACTTTTATCTTTGGACACATGCTCACCTTAGGATATTGTTCTTGTTTCAGGACACTTTCCTTATTGATAGGTTTGTTTTTCTCACCTGCCTTCCATCTCAGTTTCTCTGGGAGGCTGGGATGGGGTTAAGAGTGTGGGAATGGAGACTCTGGATCCTGGACAAATTTAAAGTGGAGGTGCTTGTCTGGAGAGCAAGGAGGGCAGGGAATGCTGATTCATTAGTTCTGAGTAGGGAAGAAAACACTATCAAGACAGTAGGACACCAAAGCAAAGTGTTAAAAGTCACCTCCTGGATCGGCCAAAGCTCAGAGCCTGGCTGTGCAGCGTCCACGTGCTGGAGCAGGCACAGCCCCCCGAGCCCTGATTGCTTCCCTCTGCCTAGTCATTCGCTCTCTCCTAGCATTGTCCCTGACGCCCCTCACTTCCCCACTCCCTTTCTAAACCCGCCGGGCTGTCTCCAACCTTCATTCCTTGAGCTTGTTCCTTGGGCCTCCCCCCTTCTCTGGGGCGGGTTTAAGGGCTGGGCGGAGCTGTCCGCCTGAATCCCTTGTGGCCCCTTTGGTTCCTGGTTCTATATATATCCCTGTCCTTCTCTGAACAGGGTTTGATAGGGCTTTATGGGCATTTCCATCCGCTTCACAGGCACAGCCATCACAGAGACGCGTTTCACCCGAGAAACCTCAGCGGAGCCTGGCCTGTGGCGGACTCAGTCTGGCCCCTGAATCAAGGCTCTCTTCTCTTCCTGCCCTCCCCCCGCCCTCGCCCTCCAGCTCCCCACTACCTGCCCCCAAGTGAATAACAGAGCTCTGGGGAGCACTCAGCCTCATTGGCAGGGCACTTTGGAACTCCAGAGACTCGCGGAGAATGCTTTAGTGTCAGTTTCTCCACGCAGTTAGCCGGGGAAGATAGGAACCCTGACTTCTGGCTTAGACTCTGCTGTAATAGGGCAGTCAGGCATTTCTTGGAAAGAATGGACTCCAGTGGGTGCTGGCAGGTTCTCTTGAGGCATATGAAGAGAAAGAAGAAGAGGCTTTATGACCTGAGGCTGGAGGAGCCAATGGAAACGGAGAGAGGAGGGTCAGGGACAGAACTGGGTCATATGAATTCAAAGGGATGAAGGGACAAGGATATTTAAGACAGAGGGTAGGAAAGAATACTCCCCCAAGGGACTCCCTTTTGGCCCATTCTCTGACCAGGAGATGGACTGATGGAATATGCTTTATTAAGGGAAAGTCTGTGTAGAATAAAGGGAAAACCTGTGAAGCAGGCTGAGGTTTGCATGGATAAGCAATAGGACTTCCCCCCACCCCACCACACACACACGTTTTAGGATGTCTAACATCCCAAATAATCGTAATAGCTACCATTTTTTTGCACCCATTGAGGCCCTCTGGCTGTAAATCTTGTTACTCTTCACAACCTTTTTATGAGTTGGTATTTTCCCATGGTACAGAGAGTGAAACAGATTTAGAGAATAAAAGTTGACCAAAGTCACATAGCTCATAAATAAGTGATGAAGCCAGCTTTCAAAGCCGGTCGGCTAAATCCAAAGCCCGCGCTCTTTCCACTACACCATACTGCCTCCCTAAGGAACCCATAAGAAGGTGACAGAGCTGATGCCGACTTAGTTTGTGGTCTGAATAATGTTTAGTCTCTTTCCGTTATTTAAAACTTCACATTTCCACATGGTACTCTGAACCTGACACCTGTGTTTACTTGTGAGTTTCCCTGACATTCTGGCCGATTCCTTGAGCCTGGGAATTCCCAGGGCACCAGAATGCTTGGCTGTGCCCCATAAAGGATTGGCCCTTCTGTGAGCATCTCTTTATTATTATCCAGCTGAACTCAGGCAAGAAGGCAGCTCACTGTTGTTGCCTAACGGCCTTCATCCCTGGCTGAGAGACATCAGTCCATTTGTGACTTTGCTGTGTCCAGAGTGGCCTGGCTAGGTATTTTCTTTTCCCTGCTGTGTTTACTGTACTTTCGTGGGATTTCAGATTTCCATGATGGCGGAAGGCTTGTAAAATGCTGGGGTGGGGAAGGGTTACCGTGGCAGGAGCCTGGGCCAGGCCAGGTCGAGCCAGCGTTACAGACAGCTTTTATAATGGTGTGCAAGGCTAGGAGGCTTGTAAAGGCGATGCAGGCAGATAGGGGGATAAATCATGCAAGCAGTGGGCAGGGTGGTGAGCCGAGGTTAGGAATTAACTTTGTGTTGGATGGAGCCCAGGTTGTGGGATGGGAAGAGAGGCCTCTCCTCTTTTCCTCTCCTCTCAGCTCTGTTCTTTGCCTCTCCTTTCTGTTGGCCCTATTCACTGCAGGCTGTGACATGTTTGCCCTGGCCTTTCCTGTCCCTCCTCCAAGTTGCCTGAACTAAATCAACAAGGGAGAGGGTACCGCAAGGCAAGGGAAGAAAGTACTTCATGCTCCTACCAGTCAAATTGCTTTGTTTTATTGCAAATATGGAATGGAACTTCCTTCCTACAGACACAGATAAGGGTGCCCATTCCTAGCTCCTTTCTGCTCAGTTCTCATATATTATGGCCTTTACCTAGAAAATGGACCTGAATCCTTCAGGGTCATAAAGAAAGCAGAAAATGCCCTCAGCTATTCTGAGGTTCCCCATTTTGGTGTAGAGTCTCAGCCTGCCTGAGCCAGGGTGCAGACTTTGGCTTTTCCTGAGGGCTGAGGCAAACCCTGATAGCTTCATTTGGGAATTATATTTGATGATGGTACCTTTTTCGGGGTGGGGGGGCAGGGGTGTCTCTGTGTGTCACGTATGAAAATGAGGAGGGAGCTGGGAGAATTGCAGAGAGAGGCCACAGCGTGGTCAGAGTGGACTTTGTGTATAAAAAGAAGTTGGGGTTAAATTTTCTCTGAAGACTTGTGCATGCGCATTCAGTGGCTAGTACGTGGGTACTTACTGCAGGGACAGTGTTTATAAGCCTCTTCTGGTCAGTTATATCTGCTATGACCTTTATTTCTCCTTACAGCCCTTTGTGTAATGCTTTGAAAATTGTGGGTAATCAATAAATGTTTTTGACTATCTTTTTTTTGGCTCTTGATTGACACGATCAGCCAGCCTCTGGGCCCTCTTCTTCCATTTCTCCTCTCCCTCCAGCATCTCTCACCATAAATTGTCCCTCTAATCATCACAGCTTTCAAGTGGATGGCTCAGCCCAAACTCAAGTCATTGACTGCATTTCTTCCTCCCCAGATCTGTAATAATAGCACTGCCACTTTTCTTTCTAATTAGGCCCTAATTGAAAACTGGTTGCATTTGGACCTTTCTTCTGTTCTGCTTTTTAGTTCCAGTGGTGGAAAAACATTCAGCTGAGGTTTGGGTTTTTCCTTTCTTTCCCCCACCCCTTTTTTTCTTCTCCTCCTCCTCCTCCTTCTTTTTTTAATATGGTGGGATTCTTTTGGAAAAGCTGTCCCCAGCCTGTTGGAGCCCCACTCACAAACCCCAGCCTTCTCCTAGAAGACCGGGTCTTTTCAAGTGGTTTGCGTTGAACACGTCGGAGGCCCCCAATGCCTGTGACAGTTTCTGTTAATTATAGAGGCTCTTTCCCCCTCTCACATTAGTCAAAGGAGTTTTGTGTGTTTTAACAGCGTTTTCCCTTGGCTTGAATAAGACTCTGTTCAGACATTTCCTAGCGCTGGTGAGTCGGCAGCACACACTGGTACCCGGTAGCAATGTTTCCTTATTTGCTTCTCTAGGGGCTTCAGAGATTACAGTGGAGTGATGCTTCCTAGTATGCCTGAAATTTACTTGTCTCTGGATTACAGACATAGTTCTCACACCATCAAAAGCTTCTGCAGCGCCTGGCCTCAAATATAACATAGTCAGGCCCGCGTGTGTGGAGATGTTCTCCAGGTCTCTGGGTCTCTTTTTGTGCTTTCAGTCTCTCCCCAGCCTTTCCCAGTACCTGTGTGAGTCTCCTTCTAGTTCTCGCTGTCCTTGTTGTTGGGTTACATCAGAGCATTTCCGGGACCCTGGCTTCCATTGTCTATTTCTTCGGCCTAATTAGCATTACCTCTTACAGGCCTTCGGAAAACCTATGTTGCTGTTGTTTTTAGTAGTAAAGGGCCGTGCCCTTCTGTCTTGAAGCCCCAAGAGTGACATTTTGCTTGTTCAGGCCAAGGCATTCTGAGTGAGAATCAGCCCTGCACATGATCTGCTTAGGGACTTCTCTGAGAGGTCCGTCTACCAGTGTGACTAGGAGAGAGCAGATCACTGAAGCATACAATATTTAATTAGAAATCCTAGGTGGGGCTGCATTTTACTGTATTTTGTTGGACGTAGGCAGCCTGAATTTAGTCTGGGAAGGGATCCACAAGCAGGGTCTCACAGATTGAGCCGTGGGTAAGGGTCATGAGACCCCTCACGGTCACAGTGTCCTTGGACAAATCACTTCTGATTGTTGGATGATAATTGCTTCTCTCATTTTGGGCTTCAGTTTTTTGTTTGTTTGTTTGTTTGTTTTTTCCCTCAGAGATTTACTGAGCCATGAATTTCTCCTTAAGAATATTTTTCTTTTGAAGATGCTTGTCTTCGGCTTCTGCACCATTTTTCCAGCCTCCCTGTCGGAGGCATTGGTTTTATTTGGATGAGAATACTGTGGGAGGAGGATCTTGAAGAGTGATAGATTGACAAGTTCTGTTCAGAGTGTCTCCTGTGAGCTTTGGTGTTTAGAGTGAGAAGGATGAACATTTTGGATTATTAAATAGGTGACAGTCTTAATTATGCTAACCCTCATTTCCCTTTTTATAGAAGTATTATGTATTTGAAAATAATACCAGTTCTGGCTATAGCTTTGTAGGTTTGGCAGGGAATCTTAAGCCATACAGGGAAGCTCAGCTAGTTCAGCTTCTCCATAGTTTATAGAAGATGGAATTAAGACCTGTGGAAGTCATTGCTCGTAGATGAAATGGGCATGAAGTGAGGAGAGGACTCTATTCTTTCTTTCTTCTTCTTTTTTAATCCTCACCAGAGAACACGTTTTCACTGCTTTTAGAGAGAGAGGAAGGGAGAGAGAGAGAGAGAAACATCAATGCAAGAGAGAAACATTGACCAGTTGCCTCCTCATATGTGCCCCGACTGGTGATCAAACCTGCAACTGAGGCACATGCCCTAACTGGGAATCAAACGTGCAGCCTTTTGGCCTATGAGACAACGCTCCAACCAACTGTGAGCCACACAGGCCAGGGCAACAGGACTCTTTTCTGTTAGAAAAACAAAAGCCTTAGGGGCTATGAGTTGCTGAACCTGAAAGCATTTCACTTCCTTCTCTGGAGTCCCTAAAGAAGGGCAAAGCCATTGGAAGAGGGTTATGAAAATTCATAATGATTACATTTTAAAAAAAAATTCTTGGGCCCAGATTCAAGGAAGCTGATTCCCCACATGGAGCATAAGTTCCCCATTTCTCCCCCTTTTCTTTCCTGTCTGTCTCCCCCTCCCCAATTTGTTTAGGGCCTGTGCTTCAGCACGTATTCAGTGCACCGAATGCAAAACATCTTCCTGCCCTGTGACCACAGAGACTGCAGTGTTGGGAATTCTTCCTAAATTGCTGACATGGTTGTGCTGTACATTGTTTACATTTTATGACACACGTTTAACAATATAAACTGTAATATATTAAGGTAAAACATTGAACAAGTAAAGCAGAGTCAAAAGATACTAGTGACGTATTTGGTTAGCCCTGAGGAGGTAAAGGACTTTAACTTCATCACTGCATTTTTCATGTGCCATAAAATGATAGACACGTGTCTGCCCCATGCTTTGAAGGTGCAGAGTGTAAACAGTGTACCACATAAAGGCACAGGAGCTTTCTATAAAACTGGGCAACTAATTGCAGCAAAATCTTTTCATGTATTTTTCAAAGTATATTTATTTGAAATACTTTCAGATTGTGATTCTTGGTGGCACAAGTGTTGAGGGGAGGCTGCCGTCATGCCCTACTATGTGGTGATTGGATTAGACTTGTATGCTTATTATTAATCACGCAAAGTCACGAGTGTAAGGAAAATATAAAAGGGGGTGAAGGCAGCAGAGGTTCGGAACAGAACTAGGTAGCCCAGCGGCTGTGATGTTTGTTCCTATAAGACCATGGGTTGCCAAATATCAGCTTTCCAGAAAATAGTA
This sequence comes from Pteronotus mesoamericanus, assembly GCF_021234165.1. Lineage (NCBI taxonomy): Eukaryota > Metazoa > Chordata > Mammalia > Chiroptera > Mormoopidae > Pteronotus > Pteronotus mesoamericanus. Next base: position 8,371,639 of record NW_026555277.1, read on the forward strand.
TTTATGAATCCGTCCTCCCCCTTCATACTGGTACCTTTTGCAACTGGGGATATGGCGTTTGGGGCCGATTTCAGCAAGCTGGCCTTCCTGTTATCCTACAGCAAGGGAAGGATTTAGGAGTATGCCTTCAAGAGTCTTCCAACAAGTTCAGGCAAAGCTCAAGTTCTCCCTTCTGACCTCTGCCTTTGCTTTTAGAGAGATTGCAGTTTATTGGCCAGTTTGGAGTATAAAGGTGCACAGTTAGCTGGGATAGAATTAATAAAAGCAATGATTTATATCTGTGTGGTGTTTACAGTTGGCAAAGTGCTTTCACTTACACTGTCTTCTTTTGGTTCTGTCTTTGTGAATTAGGGTGAAGTTTTTTATTATTACCCCTATTGTATAGATGGGGAAACAAGGTCCTTCAGTTTCCTAACGTTACTTAGCAAGTAAACAGCTGAGGCAAGACTCAAACCAGGTTAGTTTAGATTGTTCCATTAGGTGAAGTTGGTCACCTGGTTTTCTACCTTATGACTCTTGGTTTGACCAAGGGCCAGAGTTCCAAAGGGTATGTTCCCCAGTGTTCTGTCCATTCAGTTTCAATCTCTGTTATATTTTTCACTATTTTTAGCAAATTTTTTTTTCTTTCTGACACGTTCTTTTTCCTCTCTATTCCTTCTTTTCTGACCCCCCACTTTCAGAGACTGACTTATTTGCTTTCCTAGAAATTCCTCTTTTAAGGCTTTTGGGAACTTTGACCTAGCAGTAGTAACTACATTTAAGAGAGTGTTTAAAATCTCTCCAGCCCCTCTCATTCATCCCCCACCCCCAAAGCGTGGCCTCGCCCCATCCTGCCATCGTGCTGGCCAAGCGCGTGGGGCAGCTGTGGTCAGTCCCATTTATAAAACTGGTAAATATGGGACCGGTTTCTGTCCCCTCCAAAGGTCAATATTTGTGCAGAGTTTAATTTTAACTTAACAAGCAGTTGTTTTCTGCAGCTGCCTAGTGTGTTGTGTTGTGTGTGCTTTCCTTTCCCCTCCTTCCCACTGACTCCATGCGTCTGTGTGTGTGTATCTGTGTTCACACTGTAGACTTAGTTCTGGTCTTCAAAACCTGCAGCCCATGGGCTTGGCTGGCTTGTATCACAAAAGGCGTTTGGGCTGAAGGGAGCTAGATAAAGAGCAGTGGGCCAAGCCTGTGGAGATAACAGCCTTTTTTCTGGGGGTCAGGGGACAGAGAACACTAGTCTTTGGTAATCCTAATGTCATCATCATACCTTCCTTTGAAGGAGAGATTCTAGAATGCAGGATTTGAGAGAAATGGTCCCCTTTTACAATCGGCCTTGTCCCCTTACATTGCTTTCTAAGGAGTGTTAACCCCTTATCCAAGAACCCTGGATTCTAAATTTCAGCAGCTGCTTCTTCAGTAAGATGAGGGGAATGCATAAGATCATCTCTTAAGGCCTCTTCCAGCTTTTAATATTCTATGATTTTATGAATATAAGGGCATTAGGCTGGGTATCAAGAGTAAAATCTACTCTGGTTCCTAGCTTTAACGTCATTTTAAAAATGATTTTTCCCTCCAGTCCTTGTTAAGGGGATATGACCTTTGTTCCTTACAAAGATTTTGTGTGAATATGTGAGATTTTATTTAAAAGAACTCTGAGCTGTTTAAATAGAGAAATACTTTAATACTAAGCTCATCTTACCGACCTGTGCCCCTATTTACCAAGCTACTTTAGTTTTTTCTCCTTGTGAGCATGTCCCTGGCTTAGGCAGTTTAGCTTAACAGGTGATCAGCCCAGCTCCTCAGAGCCATAGGCTATAAACTGGAGGAGGAGCTGTCATGAGCAATGGTACATGGGCTCCAGGCACAGCAGCCACCGTATTACTCTTCCTTGAACATAGTAGACATGTATCCTACCTGAGGACCTTTTCACTTGCTGATCCCTCTGCTTAGAAGGCTCTTTCCCCTGATACCTTCATGGCTCATTTCTTTTCTTCTTTTGGGTCTTTTTTCATGTGCTACCTTCTAGTTGAGGTCTTCCTGGCCACCCCATCTAAAAAGTTCATCCCCTGTCTTCATCCCTACCCCCACCAGCACTTTCTGTTCCCTTTTCCTGCTCTATTTTTCTCCTTAGCACTTCTCATTATCCAATGTACTGCAGGTTTTTATTATGTTGCTTTTCTCCCCATGAAGGCATGGATTCTCCACGAGGGCAGGGATTTTTGTCTGTGTGTTCACTGCTATCTTCCTAGTGTCCCCAGAACAATAGCTGGCACGTAGAAGCTCTTAAAATGTGTTTGTTGAATACAAGGAAGGAAGGAAGGGAGGGAAGGAGGGAGGGAGGAAGGAAGGAGGGGAGGAAAGAAGGGAAGAGAAGTAGGGTCCCTTAACTGATATTCTTCATTGGGGGGTACATAACCCATAGGGAAGGTGGTCAGAATAACTTGGAGGCCTTTTCAAACCATTCATGCCCTTGCCAAAAATTCTGGTATATGTCCCCTCTACCCTAGGAGGGTTAGGAATCATTACATATGACCTTTAGTTACTGACAAAAATAGATGATATGCCTCATGTGTTTTGGGTGGAGAAAAGTAGGGAACCACTGTCCTGGGCAGTGGCAGGCCCCCTCCTGGCCTGTGAATTGTAGGCAGCCTTCATGGCTAGGAGGAGGTTTGTTGTTTTTTTCCCCCTTCCCACCTTCCCCTACCTCCTATATGCCCCCAGCCCTTGCCTCCTTACCCCTCCCCTTTCCTTTATTCTCAGCCAGACACCCACCCGCCTCCAGCACACAGAGCTGCCTACATTGTGAATGGTTGTAGTTGGGACACAGAGAGCCCTTGATGGCAGCAAGCGCTTCTTGTGACATCAGCTCTGTGGCTTTAGGGGGAAGGCTGTGGCTCCGGGTCCCCGAGGGAGGGGGCTGTTTTTCTCTTCTTGATCGTTCACATTGGTGCCGTCTGACTTATAAACTTTAATGGCCAGTTTTAAAGGTTACTGCCATGGGGCACCTTTGTTGCCAGTTTTAGTTTTTTAATTTGGAAACTTTTTTTCCCCTTGTGGTCTTGGGAGGAAAGATTTGGGGCCATTTGGGGCTGGGAATTGGCATTTGTGGGTGATGATGAGATAGCACAGCAGCATTCTGGTTCTGGCTCCAATAACCAGAATCTCTGGCATGCTGTCCAATGGTCCAAATGAACCCCCAGATGAGAAGGGGAAGACTGACATTGAGATGTATAGTCTTGGGCAGTGTTGGTCAAGGACATAGGGGGTTGGGAACTTGTTGGACTGTCTGAGAAGAATGGTAACCATAACACTGAGGTACTGGGAAAGGAAGGAGGCTTCTCATTCTTATTCTAAGCCTTTTAACTCTTCCTTCACCTGAGTCCCAGTCCTTTGGTCTGAACATGAACACCATTGACAACGGTCAGTTTTAATAGGGATGGACAGAAGGCTTCAGACAGAGAATTCATAGTTGGGAATGTAGCCTGTTGGTGTTTGCCCAGTGTAGCATGCGTACAGAACAGAGAAAGCTTCACTGAGTCTTTTTGCCAAGAGGAACCTGCTGCAGAAGGGAGAGATAGCTCAGATCTCTAAGATATGCAGTACAAGGGCAGGCCCTTCTGGACATAATACAGGGTCTTGGATTCAGATCTCACTCCTGGCTGTTCTTTCCTGGGCTGGACAGAGCTGGATTTGCTTCTTGTTCCCTGTGTTGCAGGGCGGGGGAGGAGGTGTGGGGGTTGGCTCGGGGCTGGGCCACAATTAGTGACCTGGAAGCTGGGCTGGGCACCCAGAGGCTATAAATAGCAGACATGGAGCAGTCGCTGAGCGGACTCAAGCCCAGCCAGACTAGCCGCGTTTCAAGTGGTCTGGGTGGGATTTTTTTTCCCTCTGTTAACCATTTGTACATCTGGTTTCCTCAGTGTTGGTGGGGGCAAAGGAGGAGGGTGGGGTTGTGAGCAGAACCAGAAGTTCATATGTGGAGTAGCTCCTTGATTAGTTATGTTATATGTGTATCTTGGAGCTTCTAGGGTCCTTACTAGGCATCTGGGAGTAAGAATGGTGGCTGCTAGATCAGGTCTCAGAGCAGGCCATGTGACGTGGGAAATGCAAAAGTCCTGCAGGACCCTTGTCGCTAAGGGGTGGTGGATGTTCCTAAAGAGGGAGAGAAGGGGAGTCTCGGATGGAGCCACTCAGGTTATTTGGGAGTAGACCAGGGCTGCTTATTTCGTAGTGCCCTGTGAAACTCAGCACCACAGTTGCTGTGTCACAGCCGGGCCAGTCTGCTTACTTTCTTCCTTACGGGTGTTGCTCATTCTCGCTTCTCTGCATTTGTCCCTGTCATCTGCCCTGGATTTGAAGTCAGATACTTGGGTTTGAATTACAGTTCTTCCACTTATTTGTCACTTGGACGTATTATTTAAGCTCCCTGGGCTTCTGTTTAGTTCATCTGTCAATGAGCAATTTTCATAAAATATATCCTAAGATCCCTTCTAGCTTTTAAAAGCCCATAAATTTATTTCAGTCAGTCCATTTGCTATTTCTCCAACAAGAAAATTCACCTCTTTCAGGAAGCCTTCCCTGAATTAGCAGTTTAATTCTTCACAGACCATTAGCAGTTACATAAATAGTTTATTGTATTTTCTCTTGCATTTATCATCTCTCTCTTTGCAGTTATTTTCTTGCTATCTTCACATATTTATATTTTGTCTCTTCAAGTAGATTACAAGTTCATTGAAGCAGGAAACCGTATCTTCTTTGGCTCTACCACTTACAGCACTTAATGTTATGGGCACCGTGGAACATGGAAGCCCACTAAAACTGCCTGAGAATCAGGCAGCAGGCAGGCTTGAGTGGAATGGGAAGGAGGAAGAAATGAATATGTTTTCAGCAAACTGCACTTTGAGAGGGTCTTTGTTAGAGTAAAATGGAAAATGGCGAATGAGAACCCAGATGGGAGATTCTGTGAGTTTTACGCAACCATGGGATTCTAGTCCCACTGCTTTGCTGATCCTTTTTCTTGCTCTTTTTTCTTTTCATCTTCAGATGCTTTTACTTATGGGTACAGTCTGAACCAGTGGGTTATTTGGACACTGCTTTAATAACACTGAGTATGGGGCTAAATTTTACATAATGGTAAAAGCACTTTCTGTTCCAATCATAGGCTCTTTGTATTAGGTTTCAGTTCTTCTAGTTTCAATAATCCATCTGTTTGTAGACTTCCTTTATGCCTGAAGATAAGGAGAATAACACTTGCTGATATCTGTGAAAATGTATGTGACATTGTTTTCTCTGAGTCCAAGGAGAACAGTGTCTCTCCTGGTTGGCTTTTCTGTCACAGGGCTTTGATCTTCCATCCATTGTTTCATTTTTTTCTCCTACTTTTAGCTCTTTGGACCAGGCTAAACAATTCCTCCCTTCCCGGGTGTTTACACTCTCCCAGTGTTAGCAGAAGGTTATCATGTCTAGTCTCAGACATCACTTAGGCCATCTGCCTAGCCTAAGCCCTAATTGCTCCTTTTTCATTCTTCCCTCCCCCACCCCAGGTCAGTTATGTTACTTGTCCTGGAACTCCCTCAAACTTATCTCTACAGTTTTGGTGCCAGAGTGCCCAATAGTGGGCACATGAATCAGAAAAGCTCTCCTTAAACCAAGGCAAAGAGACCACTTCTCTACCTTCAAGGCATGATACCTTTCAGCCCTGGGTTTTGAAGCAAAGAACTGGTTTTGTTGGTATTACCTTTCTTTCAGTTCATTAATGTAATAAACATTTATTGAACCCTTACAATATGCTGGCTTCTTGTTAGACACCAAGAATATAATTCTATTTAATTAAACTTAGCAGACATTTAAATAATTACTATTTGTAAAACAGTAAGTTAGAAGATGGGGATTCAAAAAAAACTGAGTCCAGAATTTTCCCCCAAGGAGCTTATAACCCAGGAGAAGTACATGTCAGACATGTAAATACTGAACTACAGTGCAATGCAGAACAAAACAAGAGCAAATAGAGGTCTGAGTAATGAGCTTTGTAAGAAAAGAATAAAGAAGATTTAACTTTGGCTTTTTGAAGGAGGTCGGTTTGTGAGCAGCAGGAGGTGATCAGGGAAGACTTTGAGAAAGAGAAGAGATTTGAGTTGGAGCTTGAAGGATAAGAATTCCTCTAAGAATGTGAGAGCATATTAAGGTAAACAGCATTCATTCTTTCTTTTCAGATATAATTTTTGGGAGAATCGGAATAGGGCATATTCAGAGAATGGCACTATTTCTTCTTTAAGTATTTTTCAGTGCCTCCTCTGTGCCAGTTGCTGTTCTACATGCAGTGATAGAGCAAGAACCAAAACAAATGTTTACTGTCTTAGAACTTACAGTCTAGTGCATTGTTAAAATAAATGTGGCATTGTTTCTCTGCCCCATTGCTGTCATTATTCACCATACTTCTTACTGTAGTAAGTCCTTTGAACTAAAAAGAAATAATGTCTCGTAACTCTTTGGGCATTGCCATCTCCTTATTTGGTGCCATCTACATATTTCTTGATTGTTTCTTTATAGCCAGGTTTTTGACAGGTCAGTAACTGAGACCAGGTTCTGTCACTTCCTTAAGACAGTAGTGACAATTGGTATTTTTGAAAAATACTCCATGTCATTGGAGGATTATGAGGTGTCTTATATCTTATATTTACAACTACTTTCAATTTTTGGAAAATTGATAATCTGTATGAGTAACAAATGGTAAATATTAAACTAGAAAATGTGATTAACTAGAATTCCCCTTCTCAAGCAAGCAAGGGATTGGCACTCACTAGTATCCTGTTTCCCTTGGCTGAATCTTCCCCACTTCTCTCAGTTACTGTGCTGATTCTCAGGGCCCATCTTTTGCTCGGCTGATGTGTGTTTCTGTTTTACCCATGGGCTCTTTATGGCTTTAGGCCATTTTCATTTGGTCAAGTTTAAGCCTTTCTTCCCAAGTCTGCAATTGCCTTTGCCTCAATTCTAAGAGAGGCTGACAGTAGGAATGAATCCAAAATTCCATTCATTTTATATTCACCACATCTGGGTTTCTTTTAGCATCATTTTTCCCCTTGAGAACATTTTCAAGGTTCTCCTAATTTTCTAGTGGGTTTTTTTTTTTTTTTTTTGGTAGTGGAGGGGTGCCTTTTAGAAGATTACTAAGACATTTCCAGGACTGATGATCTAGTCTTGAGTCTATTTATGTATCTCCCCCCTTCTTTACCACCTTCTCTCATATAGTAAAATTGTTTCCTTTCCTCTTTTCATTTACTGTGTAGGCATCTTATTCTTAAGACCAGAGTTGTGGGTGACACTTACCCTCTGTTCCCCTTTGTTTCCTAGGGAACCATCGATTCTCCAACGAGGAGTCTTGATGTTATCTTGCACTGTCTTGTAAGGGAACACTCTAGGTAGGGAGGGCAGCGACTCCTCACATCTCCTGATTTCACTTCAGCCACTACCCGAGTCTGTCAGCTCCGCAGCTCTCTAGCTAGACCTTTGCAGTTGTCAACGCTGCTCTCAACCACTAGGGGACACTCTGTTGGTCTAATTGTGGGGCAAAATCTCCCTTTCCCCTTAGTCTGTATCTGGTCCTGGGACCATCACAAGCAGCTCGGTAGATTGTGCACTGCCCAGCTCAGTGAGTTCCATTCACGTTCAGCGTGACGCCCACAGAGTCATGCAGTTTAGCTTAACCTGCCTTTAGCTCACCCAAGACAATGTCAGTATTTTGGTTTTCAAACCTTAGGCAAAATAGAACCAAAAATACCAAAACAAGAACTCCTCCTCCAAAGAAAAATATCTTTAGATAGGAATAAATTCTCCCTCACACTATCATAATGTAATGCATAAATAATGCAAGTTCTATTAAACAAGCAAACACTTTACGTATGTGCACTCTGGAGTTAGGCAGACCTGGCTTTGAATTTTGACTGTAACATTTACTGGCTATGTGACTCTGTTTGGGCAAGTTACTTAACTTGTCTAAATGGGGAATCTAGAGTCAGGTAGTCTGGGTTCAAAACATGGCTCTACCCAGTTACTAGCTGTGTGACTTTGAGAAAGTTACTTAACCTATCTGGTTTCAGTTTCTTTTTGTATAAAATGGGCATACTAATGCCCTCTATAGAGCTGTGAGAGCTCAAGAAGATAATATAGTTATGTACTCTTTATAATGTCTGGCACACAATAAATATTCAAAAGTATTGGTCATGTATATAGTTATTATTCTCATGTTGTTTTCCCTTTAGCAATCACTATATTTAATGAAGATAGTATCTTCTTGGCTCAATGTTTATATATGTAAACAAGTTTGGAAACAGTTTTTATTATTCTTAAACTAATATATCCTCCCCTACCAAAACAAACAAAACAAAAAAGCATTCACATTAAAAGATGAATGAGATTCTCTCTTTCTACTAGTCAGCAAAAATTAAGACAGCTTTGTCAAGAGTATGGGTTATTGGGCATTCTTTATACAATTTTGGTGAGAAGGTAACTGATAAATTATTTTGGGAGTACAATTTTTTGACAGTATCAGATATATCCTTTCATTCAGAAGGTAGGAATATAATCTGTAGAATTATTAACATGCAAAGACATGTGCACAAGAATTTTCAAAGCCGCACTGTTTATAATAGGGAAAATTGGAAATACTTAAAATGCCAATTGTGTAAATCTGAAAAATTATGGTTTATTCATACACTATAGTACAGCGAAACCATTCAAAAGAATGAGGTAGATTTGGATATACCTTGAAATGATGGCCATGATATATTATTAAGTGAAAAAAACAAAATGCATAAGAATGTATGTAATGGAATCCCATTTAAGGGGGAAAACCCCCTATGTATGGAAGTTTACGGAACAATAGAAAAAATCTGGGAGGATGCATACCAAATTGTGCACGATGGTTACCCCTGAGGAGCGGGCTCGAACTGAAGAGTGGGGGTTACATACTTCTGTAGTGCTTAAACTTAATGTAAAGCGTAAGCCTAAGTATTAAGTCAGTATTTTTTGGTAACTTTTTGATATTTATTTATTATATCCTCACCTGAAGACATGGTTATTGATTTTAGAGAGAGGGGAAGAGAGAGAGAAAGAGAGGGAGAGAAACAGCAATTAGGTTGTCTTTCATACACATCCGATAGGGACCAACTGCGCAACATAGGCATGTTCCCTGACTGGAAACTGAACCTGCGACCTTTCAGTCTGCAAGATGACACTCAACCAACTGAGCCACACCAGCCAAGGTTTTGGTAACTTTTCTTAAAGGAAGAAAATAAATGGATGAGTTTACCCAGCACGATTCCTTATCCTGGTTTCTTAGCTCCCTTGGTTTCGCTTCCTGGCCTCACCAGTCCAGGTTCCTTTCCTCAGCCCTGCCTGGGCTGGAGGGGGGATCCGCATTCCCTCCGGGAATTTACATTCTAACTCTCTTCCAGAGTGTACGCACTCGATGAGGTCCTCTGGATTCTTGGCCATATTTCATTGCCTCTCTGCCAGTCTGCCCTTTTTAGAATGTCCTAACTTCTAATCCTCCAGTGAGGAAGGTACTTTCCTAATTGGCTCCAGGAATTCTACTTAGGGCTTTACACCTATCTGTACTAACCTTTCACAAACCTTTCCTTTCTTGGAGATTTCCGTAGCTCCTGGATCCTTGAAAACCTTGTTCTCAACTCTCAGTAGAGGTGTGTCTGGTTGACTTCCTGATATTAAAGCTGGTACTGTTCTTTGGTGACGCTTTGAAAATTATCCTTTTGTTCTAGACCAGTTCTAGCCTAGACTGGTAAGTATAGTGTGACTTCTACTGGCATTGCCACATTCCTGGCTGATTCTTACCTACGTCTACCTTCTTGTCAAAATAACAGGCTTTCCTTTTTCTTACCACCACCCCACTTCATGGACCTCCCACTGGAGTCCACCTTTTAGTTTGAGGAACACATCTTGCACTTCCTCATTCTCTCCTCTTTTCCTCCCCTACCCCAGTTCCTGTACCCTTCCACTGTGCCTTCTGGGATTAATAGTGCATCTTCAGCAAAATCTTATCTCCAGTCTCTGAGCATTTCTTTCTCCTCCTTGCTCAGAAACCTGGCTTTGCCCTGAGGACACTTCTTGCTCTTCAGGCCTCTCACACGGTGGCTATTTTTTCCCCTACAGTCCTCTCATCACTAAGTATTGAGGTGGAATATGTGTCCTCCTTGCTTCTGCTTTCTCACCATTCTCCTTTCTCTTCCCTTGAAAGCCCAGTTTTGATTCTCCTATCATCAGAGGTCGTATCATCCAGTACCCGTCATTGTTGTTGTAGTGCACAGACTCTGAGTCATTCCCACTCATTTCTTGAGGACTTTAGCTCCTGACTCACTGCCACTTTCTCCAGTTTCCTCTAATTATCTTGACTTCTACTCTGTCTCATTCACTGATTTCTGTGGGCATGCTCTAGAGCAGTAGTTTTCAGCAAAGGAGATTTTGCCCTCAGGGAACATTGGCAATGTCTGAATTCATAACTCAAGAGGCACCACTGGCATTTAGTGTAGTGGGTAGCGTCCAGGGATGTTGCTCAACATCCTATAGTGCTCAGTAGGGGCCCCCATGACAAAAGATTATCCAGCCCAAAGTGTCAGTAGTGCTGCTGTTTAGAATCTCTGTTCTAGAGTCTACTCTAGATTGTTATCACCAATAACTGCAACCCCCCAGAAGCTCAGTTTTATGCATTCTACTTTCCAACCACCTCCTCCTCTATTGTTCCTGCTCTCTTCTCTACCTCCACCCAACATTCCTTTAATCCCACAGAGACCTCCAGTTCACTGATCCTTACCCTCCTTTCATTGTCCTGACTCCTTTGATGTCCTGCTTCCCCTCCTTACGCAGCTTCTATGGTCAATCATTATAATCACTTTGCTGCCTGTACTCTTGATTCTATTGCCCATCTCTTGTGTTGTGTACAGTTAAATCCAAATTCTCTACCTCTTCCATACCTGCACATAGAGGCAAAGGTAGTCAGGAAAAGAAACATAACAGCCATGCCAACTAGTTTCCATTGAAATTCTTGAACATGAACCTAAAATGAACCCTTTATACTGCCAGGCAAACATATTATATTTCCCTAATCCACTCACTCTTCCATCATTCTACTTTTCTCCTACCTTCTCCTCTTTTCTCACGTCCCTATCATTTTAACCTTGCTTCCATTTTGCTGGGGAAAAAAAGAAAAATCAATCAGAAGGGAACTTGAACAGGCTTACACCACCATTTATAATTACTGCTAACATCTTCATACACTGCCTTTCTGCCTGTTTGCATGGATAAAGCTGTCTGCTGTCTAAAGGCAGTCCTTCCGTCTGTGAGTTAGATTCCACGTCACCTATCAATTTGCCTGGTAATTCTCATCTCTCGGTTTCCTTTCTGTAGATGTATCATATCAACATAAAAATGTGCCATTATTTTTCCCATTTTAAAAATCCTCCTCTCGCCCTGACCACTGTGACTCAGTTGGTCGGGCGTCCTGCCCCAGAGCCAAGGGTCATCAGTTCAATTCCCAGGCGGGGCACATGCCTAGATTGTATGTTTGGTCCCCGGTTGGGGTGCATGTGTGGGAGGCAACTGATCAATGTTTCTCTCACATTGATATTTCTCTTTTCCTCTCTCTCTAAAAAATAAATATTTTTAAGTTTTTAAAAAATAATAATTCTCCTCTTGATACCCTGATTTGCCCACCAATGACTACCCTACTTCTTTGTCCCTTTTGCTGCAAAACTTCCTACAAGAGTTGTGTATTTTTTGTGTGTGTTCCTCTCATCCAGTTCTCTCTTAAAATCATGTCAGTGGGGTTGTGACTGCCATCACTCTCCTGAAGCTGTTTTTGAAAAGGTCACTAATGACTTTCCCTCTATTGCAAAATCCAATGGTTACTTCTTGGCTCTCATCTTATTTGGTCTATAAGCAGCCTTTGATATAGTGGTCACCTAATTCTGTGTGTGTGTGTGTGTGTGTGTGTGTGTGTGTGTGTGTGTTCTCAACTGCCTTTGGAACTGGGAGAACATTCGGAATGGAAAAAAATCTTCCTAGAGACAAGACCCTGAGCACAGAGTCTGTCCTCAGCCATAAAGCTTTACATCAACTGTACAGAACAAAATCAGCAACAAATGATCTTTGGCACTAGAATGGATAGTTCCTTAGCTAGTCATACAGCATTCAAACTGCATACCACATGACATTAGATTGCTAGTTAACAGTTGAATTTTACATTTAAATTACCTTAAAAAGTTGGAAGCCCTAGCTTAGTTTTTCAGTATCAATATACTAACCATAACTAACACTTAGTGACTGAGGTAGAGACTTCTATAAGAGATTTATTAAAGAAAATGCAATTGAGAGTACAATGAAGAAAAAGATTTCCAATCATGGAAGTATATAGCCAGTTGTCTCTGTTGGTTCAACAAGCCAACCCTGAAATGTGGAATTCTTACCTCTTTAATTTCTGTAGAGATTTTGCACAGGAGTAGGACTTTATTTTGTTTGGACTCCTGGGTTTGGAATCCTAAAATAATGATGTTAACTGAGTTTGGGTCATGCACATATCATGTTAATAATCACCCAGTCCATCTTGACACACTTTCTCCATTTGCTTTTCAGAGCTGTGTGCACTTTCCCAGCTTTATTTTCCACTTCTCGGTTCCTTGTTCACAATCTCCTTTGCCGATTCCTTCTTTTCTGCACTACCTCCAGGGTTCAGACCTGTTCCTCTGCTGTTCTCTGCATACATTTACTCTGTTGCTGATTGCATCCACTCTCATGAGTTTAAACACCGTCCTCCCAAATCCCAGACTCAGGTTTCCAACTGCTTGTTCAACATTTCCGCTTGAAAGTCTAAGAGACATAGCAAACTCAACATATTCACCTTGGACTGCTGATTCCTCTCCCCCTCTCCCCACCACACATATGCCAAGCGTACTTCCCCTATAACCTTCTTCTCCCCAACTGATGGCAACTCCATCTTTCCACTTGCATGGGTTAAAAATTTTGGAGTCATGTTTGACTCTGTCTTTCTCTCATACCCCACATGTAGCCCATCAGGAAATTCTATTGGCTCTTCTTTAAAAATAAATACAGACTCTGCTACTGCTTTCACAACCTTGATCTGAGCCACCATCATTTCTTGGGTAGACAACTTCAGCAGCCTCCAAACTTGTCTCTGTGCTCTGTGCTTTGCTCTCCTTGAGTCTTTTAACTTGGAAGCCGGAGTGATCCTTTCAAGTTCTTACAAAAGCCGCCTCGGTAGTTAGACTCAATGGAACTGAAAAGGAAGAAATTGATTAGGCCAAGTGTTCCCTTAGCCTTTCTCTGGTAGCCACTGCCCACCTTCCCTTTCTAGGAAGGGACCAATAAGTCTTTCACACCCCTGGTCAGCCTCTTTTTTTAGATCCTTCCTTGGTTGCCCTTCTACTCTGACTAGTGGCCTTTGAGGTGGGTGGATGGGAGGGAGTGGGTCTCTATTATTCCCTGGGGTGGGAATCAGAAGGAATAAAATTCCTCTCCCACTCTCCTGTTCTGGTAGGTTGGAGGGCTGAAGCCTTGACGGGTAATGTTTTATTATCAACAGGTGTTCAAGATGCCCTGTAACCAGAGCCTAGATTTGGTCCTTCCTTCATCCCCTCACCTGGAGATGAACCCTGGAGTAGCTGCTCTGTTCCCCAGGGTCAGCCTCGTGTCAGGGCTGCCTGTTCTCTCCTCCTAATGAGCCTGAGGATAGGGGGTTAGCAAATGCAGTGGGAATCCTAAACCCACAGAATTACGGCTTCCTGGATCAGTAGGAAATGCTAAATTAGGTAATCAAGGCATTCTCTCCTCCTCAGTGAAACCTAGATCCAAAAGAGTGTGTGATGTACTATACCTACAGATAATCTGGATATTTTAGGGTACCGGGACTATAGCCAGGAGAGAGGACAAGGAATGTAGTGGGTCCTGGACAGAGGGACCAGAAGTCCCAGGAAGCAGTTTCCACACTCCTGTTGTGAGTTGAGGTCTGACTTGAAGTGTATCTTTTAAACCTCCACTTTTTCTCCCTGTATTCCATCTTTTTTTTTTTTCCTGGTATCTCTTTAATGCCTTTTTGGGCCTGCTAATTTCCCCTGAGCCCCAGATTTTAGAGTCATCATTGGACAATTTCAGATCACATCCCTCTATTGCTACCTCAGCCATGAGGGTTAGGCAGATGTCCTGTTGTAAATGAGTATTTTGAGTAAAAACAGTAGCAGATAACTAACAATTGATCTAGTATTTCAGCTTCCTAATCCTACAACCTGCTACTCTTCTTGACTTGCTATCCAGAATTTTTTTTTCTCTCTGGAACCTCGACTCCTTGGAATCCTGGTGCTTCTTTAAACTCGGAGTCCCTGCGGCCAGGCACTGGTACAAATCTGGAGAGTATGGCCTTCAAAGGACTTGCGGGCCTTGGACTTCAGTAGCCACTGTGGATGTTGTGTTAAATAATTTTCACTTTTTCACTTGGATGTTTGATTTGGATTTCACTGTTTTTAAAAATATTTTTACTATAAAGTAATACATACAAAAATATATGACATATTTAAGGTATAAAGGATAATTAAATAAACACTATGTACCCACCACTCACTGCATTTTTAAACACTTAATTAACAGTAATATTCAATCCCTTGTCCTCTGACTTCTCCTCTCCTGTTTTCCCTCAGCAGGATTATAAACAGTGGGAGGAGCAGCTGGAGAAGACTTGAGGGTCATTCTATTCCCTTTCTAAAGAAGTGTCCCCAGGCCTACCTCTGTCTAGTTCGGGGGGAGGGGGGCAGTTAGGCATTGACAGGAAACTTTTCAGGACCCTCTGTCCTCCTCAGTTTCTCCCTGCTCAGTAACGTGGGGTATCTACTTACGATGCATTTTCCAGGAGCACCTCGGACAGTTTTTGGCTTCATTTTCTGGACATTTATGTCTCCTTTTGCCCTTCCCTCCATAAACCTAAAGACCTACAGTGACTCAGGTAGTGCTGGGACTTCGCTCGTTTTTCATCCTGCTCCATTTTGTCTGGCTCAACATCTAACGATAAACTGCTCAGGCTTGCCTGCCAGGTGTGGCCACAAGGCAGAGGAAAGGCAACTTTTTCTCTTCCCTCAAGACATTTGATATTATTAGTACCTGCTACAGCAGATTCAGAGCAATCAGCAGCTACGGGCTTTACAGAGTTGAGAGTGTATGTATTCTGAGATATTAAGAATTTATTATTTAGTAGATTGTTAATATACCCAAATAACATAGTATGTTATTATTATATTTCAATAATCTCATGCGTTTAAGGTATTAACTCAGTAATTAACTGCAAGGAAGAAGATGCCCCCCAGTGAGCTTAAGTAAAATGGCAAAAAGGTAATTGACTGAAAAGGCACAGCGAGCTCTCTCAGTATCAAATCTCTGGATAGTTAGCCGTGCCTCACAGCAACTGGAAAGGCAGCTTCCTTCTCTGGGACCTCTCTCAGTGATGGGGCGCTCATCTCTGCCCCTCACTGCCGACCCACTGGCCAGTCAGCTCCTACAAACTATTGACTGGCATGTGGGTTTGGCTTGTCTTGTTGAGAATCCTTGGAATTTAGGGTTTCAGGATTTAAATGGGGGAACAAATTGCATCTTTAGTTCCATCAACCTGTAACTGAAACTTAGCATTTTCTAAATGTAAGCAAAAACCACTGTGGCACTAACAGTATTTGTGATTTTTGTCACCAACAGAAAGCACAGGTATTTTCCTGTCTTTTTATAGTTGCAGCAGTCATCATGAAATGTAGTTTATTCTCATCACTACTTGAAATTATGATGGTTATTAGACCCACTACTAGATCTTATAATTTAATGTGTCGATACAGAAACACATACATTATTATACTGCAAATTTTTTAAATATTGGGATAATGGCATTTTAATTAATTAGTTTATTTGATAATTCTATGTATTTTATTTTATGTGCTTAAAAAGGGTCCACAGCCTTCAGCAGATTGCCAGAGGAGTCCATAGCAAAAAAACAAAAAAAAAACCCCAATCAACTAAGAATCTATGCTCCATGACTTGCGGGTCACATAGCCAATGGAGAGAATCTGGTCCAGGGATTGAGTTCTCTTAGGTCAAATGTCCACCCTTCATGTAATTAGCTGGAGTTAGAAAATTAGGATCACATAATACAGATCTGACCCCCTCCCTTATCTTGTCCTTCCAAGGAGGGCTGTGGGTGAGTAGTTCCCTTCCAAAGAAGGGTACTTAACTGAGTTGGCCACCTGAATTTACTCTGTAATCACTTGTATTTGATATAGAAAACAGTTATCTTTCATAATCATATTGTCCCATCCATCTAGAAAATAAGTGCTATTGATCATCAAAGAAACCAGGAAGTAGAGTGTAGACACATCAGTATGAATTCAGAAAGAGTCATACTGATGGCGCTAAGTAGCGTTGTGTTAGTATGGTAAGAAAACATAGTTAGTGATTGGAATAATAGCAAAGATTTGATGTTGAATGAAAAGGTATATATTTCCCCCCTCCCCCCACTCAGGATCATGGATCCTGGGAGAGCCACTGTTCCACCCTCATTTTCTCCAAATTACAGATTTTCCCATGTCAATTGTGGACGGGTTCGGTGTATTCATCTAAGATTTGCCAAGTCCTCATGCCAGGAGAACAACGTGATACTACCTGCTCGAAGAGGGCCAGGGAGACTAATGCCAAGAACAGGCGTTCTTCTAACCTTGGGCTGAGTTAGGAGTTCGGACAGAGATTTTCAAAGAATCTCATTTTCCTGGGACAATCTCACACAGATTTAATTGCAAAACATCATTTCCCACAAAACACTGTTTCTCCTTGCCAGCCTTCCTACAGTCCCATCATTAATTCTGCTAGATCTGGCAGCAGTGATTTGGGCTGGGGCTATTAGTTGGCTGGTTCCTGTGGATTTGCCTCCTGTTTTCAACTCAACATGCTGTTCTGATTTAATGGACCTACCTTGACCCCAGTCCCACCCTCCAGATCTACCCTATAGTCTTGCCTCTGTTTGCCTGTAGTGCAGGTTAAAAGCAGGAAGTTTGGGGGTGGGGCTAGGGAATCCCGGACAAGGATGAAAAACCCTGCCTGCTTTCAGCAGTTCTCTCATAGCAGTCTGTGCACAGACCAATGTCATAGAACTGAGCATATTTTACCAAATGCACAATCATTCATTTATTTCTCTGGACCTAGAACAATCTGGCTCAGAGAAGGTGTCTAGTAAGTGATTCTTGAATGAATAAATTTATTTGTTTCTGCAGCTTGAGACTTTCTCCCTGATTCTGCTTTCAGGACATTTATCTCCTGCTATTAAGCAAGGATTTATTTCGTGTGTGTGTGACACACAGAGACACACATACAGACACTTTTGTTCATTTAATACAGACTTTGAAGCAGCTTTTTCAATAATCCTTTGAATTTTATTATCTCCCAGTTCTGGAAAATAGTGTCCCTTTGGCCTATCCTGAGATTTTGCTGTAGAATATACTTACAGGAGACTAATTGGGCATCCCTAGCCCTCAGGCTGGCTTTCGCAGGAAGCGCCCCCTGGGACAAAGTCAGGCTCAATGGTAGAGAAGCTCAGACTATGGGAAGCAGCTGTCTGAGAATCTCAGGGCACGGACTGTGAAGGGTGATGAGAGCTCCGAACTACCAGGTCCAGTTATTCCTTCTCTGTGGGTCTCAGGGAGGCTCTGACCTACCTGCCCCCACCTCCTACCCAACTCCCACCCAGGTCAGTACATCCCTTGCCTGATACCGACTGTTCTGACTCTTAGAATGCTGATGTGAAGAGCTTCTGAAGGAAAGAACTGGCAGAGGTGGCTATGAGGTTGTGCTGCTGGCTCTAGCTTACACTCCACTGGGCTGTGTGCATGGGAGTGTAGGAGTGCAAAAGGACGAGCTGAGTGTCTCCAGAGTTTCAGCTTTTTGCTTGCTGGGCTCAGTGAGAGACTGCAACCAAGGCCTCACATCCACCAGGCTAGTCGGAAGAGGGGCCTCAGCCAGGATTGGGAGAAACGCCCACCCCAAAGCCCTGTGGCAAATATAGACTGT
This sequence comes from Pteronotus mesoamericanus, assembly GCF_021234165.1. Taxonomy (NCBI): domain Eukaryota; kingdom Metazoa; phylum Chordata; class Mammalia; order Chiroptera; family Mormoopidae; genus Pteronotus; species Pteronotus mesoamericanus. The sequence continues at coordinate 8,389,738 of NW_026555277.1, forward strand.
AACCTCCGTGAGAGCAGTGGCCATGTCTGCACGCCCTAATGGAATTCCCAGCACCTACTTCAGGACCTGGCACATAGTAGGTGCTTGGTAAATACTGGCTGAATGAACCTGAGCTCTAGGAGCTCCCTGCCTAGTGGGGGAGGTAGGAAACAAAAAAAGAATAAATAATTGAAAGTAATTACCCTCAAATCATTTTGAGGGAAAAGAATAGAGTGCTATAAGAGCAAATACTTAAGATGACATGGTCAGGGGGCCAGGAGAAGTGACATTTGAACTGAGATCGGAAAGATGAGAAAGAACCAAGTACTTAAAAAGCAGGGAAGATAGAATTATAGGAGATGCCCTTAAGCCCCTGGCCAGTTCATAGGCATGCTGAGGAGGCAGTCTGCATGCCTATTTATCTAGATTCTTGTAGGCTATTTATAGAAAAAAAGAAGGGTCTACTGTTGATTCATGGTTAGTCTGTTCACCGCTGCCCCCACCCCACACCGTTCCTTACATATCCAGCTTTGTTTTATAATGCCTTAGACCTGGTGTTATTGACTGGGAATCAAAGGCTCCAGTGTGTGCCTGGCCATGAAGAACAATTATTTGTTTATGTGTCTGACTCCCTAGCCCAGACTATGAGCTCCTTGAAGGCAGTGAACTCCATCTTATCCTTAGGACACAGCATGCTATCTGGCATACTCAACAATTTTGTTTAATGATTGAATTAATAATAACAGTTAATATTTATTGAGTGCTTCCTATGTGGCAGGCAGTGTAGTGAGCACTTTACATGCATTATCTCATTTAATCCTCATCAAGCTCTATAATGCAGGTAGTGTTAACATTCCCATTATACAATTGGAGAAACTGAGGCTTAGAAAGGTGAAGTAATGGACTTGGGATTTGAGCAGTTCAGATCCAGAGCCTACACAGTTTTGCTGAAGTAAAGTGTGTTTTCTGGTTGCCTTTAAGTCACTAAGATTGCTTGGAACTTTCAAGGGAAAAGAATTAATATGTTACATATATTATCTCATTTAAGAATTCTCTCAACAACCCTTATTTTTTTTCAAAGTATTCCATTATTCCTCTCAACAACCCTTATTGATGGGAGTTATTTTTATTCATTTACAGCAAGAAAATTGAGGCTCAAAGAAATTAAGTTACTTGGCCAAGATCATAAAAACAAATAGGTAGTGGTGAACTTTTTTTTTTTTTTCAAAACCAGGCCTATGTGACTCCAGATCCCGTGCTCTGTCCCCATTCTATGCTAACTCCAGTCATGCAGTCACTGGGCAGGAATCTGCTCCACTGACTGTTAAAGTCATTAAAGATGGCCCAGGCCTGCTGGGAGCCTGAGAATCTATTCGTGAAAGAGGGAACAGAGTGGAGAACAGGCAGAGGAGAGGGGAAGGGTAGAGGCTTTATCTTTTTAAAATTCTTTTAAAAGAGTAAGAGATAATTCACATACCATAACATTTACCAAAAAATGTACACCAAAAGTGTACAATTCCGCGGTTTTACAATATTCACGAGGCTGTGCAGCCATAACCACTGTCTGTTTCAGAACCGTTCCATCCCCCTGAACAGAAACCTCGCACCCATGTGCGGTCATTCTCCGTCCCCCTCCGCCCAGCTGTTGGGAGTCACTCCTCTACTTTCTGTCTCTACGTGGATTTGCCTATTCTGAATATTTCATACAAATGGAATCATATAATATATGGGGTTTTTGTGTCTGAATTCTTTTACTTAGCATTATGTTTTCAAGGTTCATCCATTAAAGCAGTACTTCATTCCTTTTTATGACAGAATAATATGCCATTATATGGCTATATCACTTTTTTTTTTGAATTCCTTTGTCAGTTGATGGACAGTTGAGTTGTTTTCACTTTGGGGTTATTATGAATAATGCTGCTATGAGCATTTGTGTACGAGTTTTTGTATGAACATATGTTTTCAACTCTTTTGGGTATATACTTAGGAGTGCAATTGCTGGATCAAACAGTAACTGCACATACAACTTTTGAGGCCCTGCCAAATTGTTTTTTTTATTATGGTTCATCTTTTATTTAACAGATTTAAAAAATTGAAATATAAGGTACATACAGAAAATTGCCCATATCACAAGCATACAGCTGGAAGAACTGTTACAAAATGAACATAACCATGTAATCAGCACTCAAATCAAGAACTAGAAAATTGCCAGTACTCAGTACCTACCACCTCCAAAGGGTAACCACTCTCCTGACTTCCAATATGATACATTAATTTGCCTGTTTGAACTTCATGTAAATGGAATCTCATGGTATCTACTCTTTTGTGTCTGATTTCTTTCACTCAACAAAATGCTTATGAAATTTAAATTAATAAAGTAGCAGTACTGTATTTTCATTTCTGTATAATATTCCATTGTAAGACTGTACCACTATTTATCCATTTATGTTGAATATACAAGGTGAGGCAAAAGTAGGTTAACAGTTGTGAATAGATAAAACACAGTTTATTCTTATATTATTATTTATTAATTATTGTATTATTTGCTATACAAACAACTGTAAACCTGCTTTTGCCCCACCCTGTATACATAAAAGTGGAATAGTTGTTCCATAGTTATGCATATGCTTAGATTTAGTATAATCGGTTCTGCCAAACAGTTTTCCAAAGTGACTATATCAATTTACACTCACACAGGCAGTGTTATGAGAGCTTTGGTTGTACCACATCCTCGTCAACACTTGTGTTATCTGCCTTTTTCTTTTTAACCATTATTGCAAATATGTGTGGCTATCCTATTGTGGATTTGAGTTCCCCAATGACTAATGAGGTCCTGCACATTTTCATGTAAATATTGGCCATTGAGATATGATCAAGCCCTTTGGCAGTTCTCTGTTGGCTTGTCTTTTTCTTGTTGATTTTTAGGAGTTCTTCATATACTTTGGAAAAAAGTCCTTTGTTGGTTATATGTATTGCAAATATTTTCTCCCACTCTACTCTTTTACTTTTTTTTTCTCTTTTAATTGTGTCTTTTGATGAACAGAGGTTCATAATTTTATTTTTTCCACCTTTTTTTAACTAGAAATTTTCTTATTTTTTTCAATTACAGTTTACATTCAATATTATTTTATATAAGTTTTGTATTAGTACAGCGTAGCGGTTAAACAGTCATAGACTTTACAGGGTGTCCCACCAATACTACTAGCACCCACCTGGCACCATACATAGTTATTACAATATTATTGACTGTATTCCCTATGCCATATTTTATGTCCCTGTAACTATTTGTACCAATTTTTACTTCCCTTTTTTTTTTTTTTGGTCCTCACCCGCAGACATTGCTTTTAGAGAGAGAGAAAGGGAGGGAAGGAGAGAATCATCAGTGTGAGAGAGAAGCATCAATTGGTTGCTTTCTGTACCCGCCTAGACTGGGGATCGCATGTACCCTGGGCAGGGATTGAACCTGAAGCCTTTTGGTTACGAGATGACACGCCAGCCAACTGAGCCACACCAGCCAGGGCCAAATTTGTACTTCTTAATCCCTTCATCTTTTTCGCTCCCTCTCTGAGTCCCCCTCCCCTCTGGCAACTTCAATCTCTTCTCTGTATCTGTGAGTCTATTTCAAGTTTGTTTGTTCCTTTATTTTGTTCTTTAGATCCCACATATAAATGAAATCAAATGGTATTTCTTTGACTGATTTCACTTAGCATAATACCCTCTAGATCCATCCATGCTGTCATAAATAATAAATTTTCACTTTTTATGGCTGAGTAATATTCCATTGTATATATGTACCATAACTTTTTTATTCATTCATCTATTGATGGGCACTTAGGTTGCTTCCATACTTGGCTATTGTAAATAACACTGCAATGAGTATAGGGTGCATAAATTCTTTCGAATTAGCTTTTTGAGTTTCTTCAGATATATGCCCAGAAATGGCCTCCCTGGGTCATAAGTCAGTTCCATTTTGAATTTTTTGAGGATCCTCCATATTGTTTTTCATAGTGGCTACACCAATCTGCATTCCCACTATCAGTACATGAGGGTTTCCTTTTCTCTACATCCTCACCAACACTTGTTTTTTGATTTATTGATGAGAGCCATTCTGACAGGTATGAGATGATGTCATTGTGTTTTTAATGTGCATTTCTCTGACAATTAGTGACATTAAACATCTTTTGATATGTCTATCAGCCATCAGTATGTCTTCTTGGAGAAGTGTCTATTCAGGTAGAGGTTCCTAATTTAATGTAGTCCAATTTATCAATCTTTTCCCTTATGATCTGTGTCCTGTTAAGAAATCTTTACCTACCTAACGTCACAGAGATCAGGTTTTGATCACGAGTGTGTGTGTATGTGATGCGGTGCATCACCCTATAGAATAAGAATTTGCTGGGTGAGAGGACACTGTGTCACCCTGCAGGGAGGGAGCAGGCAGGGTGGGAGCAGGCAGCCCATGAGATCACAGCCACAGTGGGCTGTGTTCCCAGCTGTCAGGCGTGTAATCTGGAGTGAAAGAGAATCCCTTTGGTGGTAGATGTCCTACAAAGAATACTACCGGGTCCTCTAAATCACTTCTGTGCCCTGCAGACCCAGCTGACTGTCTTCTCTTCTCCCCTACAACAGAAAAAAAAAAATGAAATATGCACTCACGTGCTGTGCTCGTGGCACAGGGCAGGGATCCGAGCTTTCAGAGCCAGATGCCTGCCTTCCAGCTGCGATTTTTCTTTTTGTTCCTAAACAGGAGTTTTTTTCTTTCTCATTTGCACCACATTGTTTCATTTCCATTTGGGGAAAGAACAGTGAAATGGCTGAATTTGAGAGAGGTGCTGAACTATCATTCAGACTTATCCCCCTGATAGGCTGGTTGGAGCCCCCCTCCCGGAGCCAGAACTGACGGGAACTGCTTGTTCTTCTGGGAGAAGGAGTGGGAGTGGAGAAAAGAAGGAGCGAGAATTGCCACTGCACTTTCTGATGGCCTCTGAGGATCCGGCCTCCCCAGGAAACCGCTTTTGTCCACCCAGCTGTCAGCCGCTCTCCAGACTAGAAAGCCGCGGTTTGTGCGCAGCCTGGGTGGGGCTTCAGGACAGTGTAGGCTCTGGCCCTCCAAAGGGGAGGCGGTGGTGAACGAGTGAGCAAAGGTCACCGCTTAGGCTGTACCGTTTGCCTGTCACCTTGAGAAGTTCCACCTTGTCTAGCAAAACCTCCTTTCAGAGGCAGCCACCACAAAGGGCTCTTATGAGAGCGGCGGCCCCTGCCCCCACTTTCACTTCCACTCCCTTAGCCATTATTTTTCTTTTGGGGCAGAGCTGAGGGGCCTTCCTGCTATGACTTTGAGGGGCTGTACTTATTTTAAAAGGCAATTTAGAGTCTAGAGCCTCCCCAGACCAGAGATTCATTTTTCTGATTTTCTGGTACCATTAGAGCGTACTCAGGGGTTAAGTCAGGCGTTCCTTCTCTGGAGGGCATTTTGTCTTTTCCCTCTGTCAGCCTCTTGAGCTACTTGGAGATTTAAGAAAAGAGGTGAGAGCTAGCTAGCATCTAATTCGACAGCACCTCCGCAGAGGGGCCAAGCCTTCCGCTGGGGGCGGGGGGAGGGGGAGCTGGATGTCTCCTGGGGTGATTCTGAAAGGCGTCATGGTGTAGTGGTTCAGTGTGCCCTGGAGTTCGGCTTCCTGGGTCTTCTGCCTCCCCATTCTGCCGCTTTCTAGCTGTGGTCTTGGTCAAGTTACTCAACCTCTCTGAGCCTTTGTTTGCTCGTGTGAAATGAGAACGATTTTAGTGTTTAGCTGATAGGGCTTCCGTGAAGATTGAGATAATGCAGTAAATGCTTAGCTAGTACCTAGTGCTTTGAATACATTCCAAAATGTTAATCTCACCAGTGTTGTTCAAGCTTTCTGTTTGGGCCTCTCTGTATTGTTTTTCTTCCTCCCCCCTCCCTTCTCTTCTGACTGTGCAGTTCAGGGAGCTAGGTAGGCCTCAAGCAGAACTACAAAAATATGAATAATGTAAGTAAGACTGGACTTTATCTCAAAACTGTTTTGAACTCTGTACCTATCTTATCTCCATTGTACTTCCCCCACCAGGAGCCGTGAGAGAACGTGAGGCAGCAAACTTATCCCATTTTGTTAGGCAGCCACAAAGAAAGGGAATTAAGGATTTGAGTGGATTGCATACATGCTTGCTGGAATGTATGTATATATGCGTGCCTCCATTCTTCCACCTTGTTTTTAAAGGTTGGAAGGGTGAAGTGGACTAGAATTAATTTGCAAGTCCCAAACACAAGATGAAGTTCTGGCCTCTCTGTGTTTTTTTCTAAGCAGAGCCCAGCATTGAGTGGGTGGGTGCTCAGGAGTCCGGGGCTGATGAGAGAGCAGGGTCAGCAGCAGCAGGGCAGGATGGCCAGGGTGGGCCTCGTGCCGCACACACCCAAACAAAGCTAAAGCAGACCAAACACAGGAGCAGTGCCCGCTGTCTCACCGGCTTCACACACGACCTTCAAGGGCAGCATGCCTTGTATCCTTAGCGTGCTGTCTTCTCTCCCAATCACTAAACTTGTGCTCAGTGAACTGAGGGAACAGAGGGGTGTTCTGTGAGGGGCGAAACAGAGGGGCCTCTCAGGGTTGGATCTCACCTGAAACTGAGAATCAGCTCATCCAAATGAGATGCTGTGGAAAAACTTGAAGTGAGGAGAAGGGAGAGTGAGATAGCTGTCTTTTAAAAATCTGGACATCACCACCATCCATCTCTCTCTCTCTCTCTCTCTCTCTCTCTCTCTCTCCCCCCCTCCCGCCCCCCCCCCGCCTTTTCTTTTGTCCTGTTATTTTTCCCCTCAGACTGAAGAACCGTGAGATTTATCCCATCAAGAACCAGTTGACTGTTAACTATTTGGATGACATACCTGCAGGTTATGTTTTTCTACTTTCCAAATGGTCCTTATTTACAATGGAAATACCACAACAGAATCTCTTGCACAAACCACATTAGGGAGCAGGGAATGGTGGCAAGAAAGGGTTCCCCATTGAAGCATGTTAGGCTACGTGGAGTACTTCTGCTGCAGCTGTTTGGGGAGCAAGCTGTTTGTGCTTTGTGTGCTTCAGGAGGGGCTAGCTTTTCTGTTATTCCTCCCTCTCTCTCCAAAAAGGATAAGGAGAATGAAAGTGAAACTTGGGTCCTTTAGGTGGGTCCTCAATATGGGGAGAATCAAGGGGATCTTTGAGAAGCAAAAAGGGCAGTTTGGGGGAGGTAAGGAGGCATAATGTACATATACTGAGGAGGCAACCTTTGCAGATACTAACCAGTATAATCCTTCTGCCGGTCTCGTAAAAGTACCTATTGGTCTTCTCATTTTTCTGATGAGAGAACAGAAGCAAAAAGATATTAGTAACATAACTGCTAACTGGAAAAGCCAGGATTTAAAAGCAGGACCTTCCGATACTAAAGCCATGTGGCCTTGGTCCTCACCTAAGACTGAGGAGTAGGCTAGCTTGGCGATGGTAGACAGTGAACTACCCACAGGTTATCTCCCTGCTCTGGACTTTGACTAGTCACTGAATTGTTAGGAGGTCACATGCTTTGAGGTGCAGTGGGGAGGGGTTAATGATTGGGTCAGACCCTGGCTTCTCTGTACACTATAGCATTAGAGTATTTCTTGAGTCTCCTTGGCACTGGACTGGGGCCAGGCAAGAAGTCTCTATGAGCCTGGCAAAGGGAATGGGTGCATATCTTGAGCACATACTCTACCTTCATCTAATTCTTTCACAGACTCTATGATGTCAATGTTGTTAGTCTAACCCCCACCATATTTAGCTCTGCCTTCCCTCCTTCCGCTCCCCTCCTCCCTTCCCTCCCCCCTTCCTCCCTCTTCCTTTTTTTCTCTCTCCTCTCCTCTCTCTCTCAAAATAAGATGTTGATTAAATGTAATAACTTACCCAAAATGTCACAGCTAACAAATAGAAGACCAAAAACCTTAGGTACAAATCCAAGTCTTTGAGACTCTAGAGGCAGAACTCAAAGCTTGTTGTTTTTTTTCTTAAATATTTTATTTTTTATTACAGTTGACATTCAATTTTTTAAAAAAAATTTTCAGAGCTTGTTTTTACTTCTCTCTTTTATTTTCCCCTAAGAATTTTTTTCCTAATTGCTGTATATTCTTGCTTCTTTCTCTTTGAGTGAGAAGCCACTTTCAGCTTTCTCTTTTTAAACCTTTATACTTCCCTTGGCCTTGGGTTCACCTTTCCTTCTGACTCACTCTTTTACTACCAAAATTGGATCTATGTTGTGGCCCCAGGCGTGATTTCAGGGCCTGTTCTCTTTGATTTAAGGATTTTATTCTAGGTCTCTGGATTATTCCTCTGTAACATCTACTTTATCCCCTGGAGTGGTGCTATCCTTGACTCCTCCCATGTCCTACACCCAGTTTATCAGCAAATCCTGCTGGTCGTACCTTCAAATGTATCAGAGTCTGATCGCTTCCCACCACCTTCCCTGCTACCTCCTAGACTCCAGCTACCAGCACCTCCCACCTGGTTATGGTAGCAGCCTCGTAGCAGATCTGCCCGCTTCTTCTCTTGTCCCACTACACTCAAAGTGATCCTTTTAAAATGGAAACCAGGTAATTTCATTCTTACAGGGATAAAGGCTGATATACTTCATTATCTCACCATTTCAAATAAACACAGACACATGTGGATACCGTGTGTCTGATATAGAGTGACCATCTAATTTATTCTCCAAATGGGGACAGTTATAAGAGTGAAAGGGAGCTCTGTTAACAAACAATAAGGATAAACCAGGACTAGACCCAGGCAAACTAGGAATCTGGTCACTTGACCCAGGTACATGGCTCATTCTCTCACTTCCATTGAGCTCTTTTCAAAATGTCACCTGTACACCTGAAACTAATACCAAATAAGGCTGAATGCAAACTGCTATTGAAAAACAAAATTTAAAAAATGTCACCTTCTCAATGAGGCTTCTTTAACCTCTATTTGAAGTGGTCACACACTCCTGCCCCTGTGCCATAATGCCTGCGCTGATTTATTTTCCTCCTTGGCATTAGCCCCACCTTGATCTCCCCTCTCTAGAAGATAAACTTCAAGAGGGCAGGGGATTTTGGCTCTTCTGTTCAATGTACTATATCCCCAGCATCTAAATCACCCTGAACACTGTAGGTGGTCTATAAATATTTGGTGGATGGATGAATTGGGGGTGGGGAGCAAGCGTTCTATTTCTTGAAGAGCCTTTCTCTGTAGAATTTCCTTCCTAAACCATTTTTCTTGTTCCCTTCTATTTATCTTGGTCACCCTTTGGTAATTTGAGACCGTAGAAGAGTTTTCCAATGTGCTCTTAACCCTAGTGGGAGCTGATGTCAATTTCCTAAACTAACACAGGGGCTCCCTAGGAAGGAAGCTTGTATCCAGTACCAGCCCAGGTTAGCAGGTTGCAAGAGGTAGGAGAGGAGTTCTTACCCTTAGGAAGTCACGTGTCGGGGGGTCCTGCCCTGCGGTTGTGACGTTGTGATAGTCAGTGTCAGAGCCTTGGGGCTGTGCCAGCTTCTGGGGCTGGTACCAGCACCAAAGACCTGCTCCAGGCCCATGTGGGGAGCTCCAGTTCGCTCATTTCCCCCCTTTTCTTTTAAATCTGCATCCCCAGCCTGTGGGCACATACTGAGCAGCGTGAGCAGTGTATCGGGGTCCAGCCTTGCCTTCCCCAGAATCCTAAAGGTTTCGTTTCTGAAAGAGCCCCAGAGGAAAGGAGAGATGAGATGGGGGTGGGGGTGGGATCAGACACCTTATTGCTCGGTGGGGGAGTGAATTTCAGACCTGAGGGAGATGGCAGTTATTGCTGAGGGGGAGTGTGCACCCTTGGAGCCAAGGGGGGCTGCGATAGGGACAAGAGGGGAAATAAAATGCCCTGTAGGATTTCTGTAACTTTGGTCTTCTTAGGCCTCCTTAACATGGCTGTATAGCAGGAGCTGAGGTCCTCGTGGATTGGAGATGGGAGAATAAAATAGCTCTTGGGGACAGGAGAGTAACATAGCTATTGCGACTATTGAAACGTCACAGTACCAGCAGTAAGCAGTATAGATGTACTGAAAGAATTTACGTAAGTGCAGCAGAAAAACTAAAAAGGGAAACCTAGAGGAAGTTTCTGATTCCTCCTCATTGTATCAGTGGAGCCAAGGAAGCCTTGGCAAGCAATTGTACTGTCGGGAAGCCGCTTTGTGAAACAAAAGGCAATTCCCGCAGGCATATCCCTAATTTGGAATATGAAGTCCTTTGCAATTTGGTGGATATGAATTCAGCCTCCTAGTTTCATTTCCCATGAGATACATCTGTACCTCCTCTATTTTCACATCTGCCTGCCTGCCTCAGAGACTTCCATTCAAAGTCTGACCTTGCAAGGCTTAACTTGATGTCACCACCTCCAAAACTTTTTGAGGACTCCCAGTCAAAATTCGTCCCTCTCTTCTTCTCTTAGTCCCTATTACCCTTTGTTTGTAATTCTGTTGTACAAGAGTATAACACTTGAAAATATACATATTTATATATATCTTCCTATCTCCCTTTGAGGCAGGGATGCAGACTTGCTCCCATTCTGGGGAGGGAAGGACTGACGCATCCATTTCCCCGCCCCCAAGCCTGTAGGGCTTGGCACATGGTAGGATCTCAGCCTTTTTGCTGAGCAGAATTGATTCTGGGTTAATCAGATGAACACATTATACAGTAGAACACATTACACAGTATTCTTCCCCTCCCCACTCTGGGCAGTGACCCGCTTTGTGGCTGGTACACCTTGCTCCTGGCTCGGTCATACTTATAGCAGGGGGCCCTGCTATTTGCTTTTCTTAGTCCTGACTCCAGCATTCTCCCTTTGATCTCCGCCACCTGCCCCAGCTGGCCCCCACCATTGTCCTGGGCAGGGAGCTAAAACCTCTCCTTCCCAGGCCCAGGCCTCTCCTTCTCTCTTTCCCAGCATAGCCTGCGGCTGGCACCCAAGGAATCAGTGATGGCAGGGAATGGCTAGAATAAGACTAAGGGTATGCCCTCTCAGCCCCTGAGGCTGCCGGGTAGAGCCAGCTGCCCCTTGTGTATCTGTTCACTTTTTTTTGTCACCCAAGGGAGCTTGTTCCTGGGTTGGATGGGAATATATGCAGATGATCTGCGATGTGAGGGACTGAGGGCCGGGATCCTGGGAAAGGCTGTATTGCCCTTCTGACTAAAATTCTGCTGTTCAGAGAAGTAAACAGGGTAGTCATAATATTTGTGGGCCCTGAAGCCAGACTGTTTGGATTCTAATCCTGTTTTACCACTTACTAGCTGTGACTTCCTCAGGGAAATGGGGTCATACTATTGCCACCATGTTCATTCATTCACAAATAGTTATTGCTCTCCTACTGTGGGCCAGATTGTTCTAGGTGCCAAGGAAATAGCAGTGACTAAGACAAAAATAGGTTAATCCAGTAAATACTTAGGACAGTGTCTAGCACATAGTAAACATCAGCAAATGGACCTATATTCTTTTCCTAGTACTTTCCTGAGAGTATATACGCAGGTAGAAAAACCTTTGGCAGCAACTATAGGACCAGCTCTCTCTGAGGAGGGGAAAGATAGAGGGAGGGCAGATATATAGGCTCTAGATTTGTTCTCAGGTCCCGGAGGGCACTGGCTTTAGTGGCCTTTCAGTTCTGTCACTTCATTTTGAGACTAAGTACATGACCCTGCTACAGATCCCCCTGGAAAACTGATGAGTCTGTCTCGTTCTCTAGAAAGAGCAGGAGGCGGGGACCGGGACGGCCTGGCCCTGGCCTGGCCCATTTGTGCAAGGACGGTGCCGGCCCAGCTGCGCATGGATGATGCAGCAGAGGCCACATCTCTCGAGCAGAGTGAAGGGAGATCTTAGAGACACGAGCTAGAAGGAAGGGGAACAGCTGTCGGCCCCTCCACTGGCAGGGCTCTCTGGCTGCGGAGGAGAGGACCTTCTAGGGGAGGAGGTGGCTTGGGAATTGGAGAGTTGAACCCGGAAGGGAAGCGAGGTCAGGTGGAGGCGTGGGGCCTAATGGCTGGGCTTCCCTGTTGGCTTCCTTCCTCAGGTAATGCAGCCGAAGAGAGCTGTTTTACTCCTGGTGTGATTAGTGGCTAGAAGGAAAGTTTGTGCTCGGGGCTTCTGATTCATTGTCTGTGGTTTCCAGTGGAAGTCCGAGAGTGGTATAATCTCTATGGGGGGAATCGGGTTAGAACAGAAATGTAAGTTTCATTTCCTGGGATCGCCAAGTTTTTTCAGCTACCACCTTGCTCCAGGAAAGGTAAATGTATAATCTTGACTGTGGTTCAGCAGCTCCTTCACTGCTTCTCCCGCTTTCTCTCTTGTATCCTTCTCCCTCAGTGGGTTTTCAGAAATGAATGCCCTTACAGCCCAGAAGAAGTGCCCTTGACAAGCAATATGGACCAATCCAGGATTCTTGGGTTGGTTCCCACATGAGCTGCTGGTATGACTTCCTTGAGACCTGCTCACTTGGCTGGGAACCATAATGATTTGCATGCATAGGGACAGATGAAGTAGTTCTGGGTCCTGTCCAAGATTAGGAAGTGCAGCCAAGTTTGGGAACATTGCATATCATGCTCTTTCATCTCATTTTTATTGCACTTTCTTCAGTCTTCAACATTGCTTCACCTCAGTTCAGCCAATGAAGGCAAGTTGAGCTAGGCAAAGCATTTTGCTGTGAATAAAAATCCATGCATTTCATTCTATATTGAAGGAAACAAATATAATGTGATTATAACAGTGCTTCTCAACTTTTATTTTATTATCACTTCCCTGAGGAACCTTTTAACTTTTTTTTTCCTAATCACCCCCCTCAGGAAATTTTAATATTAAAAATATACCAAAATTATACATACATATATATATACAGCACAGATATATATCTCTGTGCTTTATACTTTAAAAGAATAAGATTTTTTTCACCCAGCAAGAGCCCATTTTCACTCCCCTGAGGGGAGACACCTTCCCCTGTGAATTCGGTTCATGGACGATAATGGAGCGCAGCGGCATCGCAGTAGGCACTGTCAGGTGTCAGGTGAGCCTCCAAAGCTTTGCAAACTTCATTTCTCCCATTTCCCCTGACTGAACATCACAACCCCATACTTCTTCTTGTCCCTCAGCCTGTCACTCCCATGTCGCGCTCACTCCCCTATCCTGGACCTCATCGTTCATCCTTTTTTCTCTCTAGTATGGAGTTTTAGGAGTGAATTTAATTAAAACAGTAATCTGTACAGCTCAGGGACAATGATTTCCTGATATCATCCCCTTAGAAGAAAGAGCCCAGAGACCTATGGAGTGTTCATGGGAGAACATAATAGACCTAAGCATTGGGGGAAATAAAGACACCCATTTGGAAATTGCCTGTCAGAGGAGACTCACCAAGAGGTCTTTGTATCGGTCCCAACAAGCGTGGATATGGGCACCTTCTATGTGATCTGACTGCTATATATAAATTCATTTGGGGTTGATGCTGTTCCTGCCAGTGGAATATCAAGTCCCTTTTCTCTGGCAATACAGTGTGACCAACGACAGCATCTCCTCTCTCCTATAGAAACTACCAGAGGCATGCAGTGTTGGTGACGGAAGACCCTTTGTCGTGAATCTACAACACCTGTATACGGCAGTCACCAGACAAGAGGTCCAAGTGAGACAGGAGCATCCAGACACTGGTGAGGAGCTCAGAGGGGCTTGGTCTCCTGGAGTTAGAGTTAGGGTCTAGGTTTGCGGTAGCTCTAGCCACTTGTGACTATTTAAGTTTAAATCAATAAAAATTAAATGAAATGAAAATTGGATTCCCTCATTTGCTCTAACCGCATTTCAAGTGCTCAGCCGCTGCTAGAGGCTACCGAGATGGACAGAAGAGATAGAGAGCATTTCCATCATTGCGGGAAGTTCTATTTAACTGATGTATGCACTTAGGAGAATTAGTAAGAGAACCAGGAGAAAGATGAACGTCCTACCTGAGACATGTCAGGAAATGTGGAGAAGAACAGTGGGCTCTTTGGAGTCAGGGAAGCTCTCTTCCTACCCGGTAAAAGTGGACCTGGGCAATCTTCATAGTAGAAACAGGGCTTTTCAAAAGTCAGCTGGAAGGTGGATTTGTGGCTACTCCTGTCTGTTTATGTATTTAGTACCAACCTAGCCTTTGCGTCAGAATGCTCGGTAAGTTCTAACATCTTCCTGGTAAGAAGGCATTTATCTCTATCTTCCCTTGATCTTTCTGACTCCAGGAGATCCTCAGACCTCAAGCAGTGCCTCCCCACAAGGAACTGATAGTCACCTTCTGAACCAGCCAGAAGAGCTGGATTCCTCAGCATCATCCCTCCCAGTGCCTGACGAAGAGCCCACGGTGAGTCACGGGCAGCTTCCTGGCTGGTGTTCTACAGTCCACGCCTATAGCCCCCAAGCCCACGGTCCCTGGCATTGCTACCTGGTTGCTGTTGTCTTAATAATATTGGCAGATATTTGTCACCAGGCTCCCAAATGGTGGCTTTCTAGGTCGAGAGTTTTCTATATCTCCTCTCTGCAGTTCTTATACTGAATGGTGGACCTGGACTTCGTTTCTACCTCATCCCACCTCCAGCGACGGTCTGTGTGGTCATTCCCTGGGGGAGAAAGGATATGTTTGCCTCTTGCATAGGGTCTTATATCACATTCTCTGCCTGATATAAACTCCAAAACACTGTGTTGGCCACTTCAAGAAGGCCTCATCCAAACCAGGGCCACGGGAGGAAGTTCCTTTCTTAAATGAAGTGGACGTGTTCAAACCCCCTATTAATTTGGGTTTCTTTTGTCCCTAGGATACTTCATGCCCTGCGCAGAGACCTCAGCTGTCCAAAGTCAAGAGGAAGAAGCTAAGGGGGCTCTTCAGTTAAACTGCCCACTCTCCCAGCTGCTGAGGATGGACTTGGGGAGAGGTTTCCGAGTGCCGCCTAGAAAGGAGCTCCTGTGGCAGCAGTGTCTCTGACACAGTATTGTGGTCAGAGGCAAGGTCACCGAAGTTCCTCAAGGTCGCTGAAGGCCGCCTGAATGGGTACTATGAAATGAGGGAATCTTGGCTCCAACCCATCGGGCACTGGCCTTCTCTATCCGAATGGAAGCCGGTCTCTGGGAATGCCATACCCTCCTCTTTTTTGGTGGAGGTTCTCTAGACCCAGAGCCCTACCGTGGACTTCAGGTATATAGGACAAGTCAGCAGAAAGGCACAGCATGCTTAGGAAGCCTTGCCTATCTTTCTCAAGAGTCCCCTAAGCCAGTTCCGGGTGCTCCTCAGAGAGCCACTTCTCTCTTTAGCATGGAATAAAAACCACTCCCACTCCCCTGCTTACTCATTCTGTGGAACCCATTGCCCACTTCACTTTACTGGATCCCACCCCACTATTGTCTCGGGATAAAGTCTAGACCTTCAGTCCAGCCCTTCAGGTACTTCTTATGCATCTCTCCTGTGGATGTGCTAAACCTCCACCTGGGAACTTTAATCTTGAGAACTCTCTAAGGTGGGCACAAGACAGAGCAGATGGCTTGTGCTCTCCTTTGCCCAGTTGATGTGGGGTTTTTTTTAGGGGGGTGGAGGGTCTGTGTCCAAGGCATAGACAACAGGTTAAGCCACAACATGGGATTAAAATTACAAAGCACTTTGAATAGTAGGGCCAAGCCACTTTCCCACTGGAGTGAGAGAAAAAGGAATTTTACCTTCCCATCCTTCATTCCACCTCAAATAACCTAGTAACTAGAAGAACTAGGGAAGATAGGATGACAGGGAACAGGAAATGGCCACAGGAGTTCCGTGGGAAAACATAATTGACCTATAGAATGAATAGTGCTTAGCAAGAAAAAAATATTAAGGCTGTATGAGATAGGCAGGATCTTAGACTTTTAGAAAGTCAACTCTTTGGACAGATCTGGCAAGATTTTAGCAGACCAGGATTGGCGAAGTCCCTTGGCCTTCTCTGTTAGGTTTTCCTATACGGGTGAACCATATGAAACTTTACCTTGCAGAGATGGTAAGAAAGGCAGAACTCAGATGTTAACTGGGAGCTGTTAGGTAGGAGAAGGGGTCAGGGGCAGAATCCACAGAGGCCTTTACGAGTTTATTTACAAGGGATGGTCAAATGCCTCCGCACCCTCATATCCTCTCCAGATGGGACTGGTATTTCCATCCTATGTCAAATCATAGGAGAGCGGACAGTCCAAGCAATAATAAAATAATAACGATTATAAAGAGAGCAACAATAATAATAATATTTATTGAGCTGCTAATGTATACCAGATTAATAAGACTCTGACATTGAATCCTCGCAACATCATACAAGGAAGATACTGTTAACCTACTAGGAAATGGAGTCTCGAAGAGATTAAGTGGCTTATCAAAGGTCACGCAGCTGATGAGTAACAGCCAGAATTTGAACCCGGACAGCTGAATTCATCATTCTGTACATTACTGAAAACGTTTCCCAGGAAGGTTGTCAGGTCCTTCTTTCCTGTCTTACTGTAACATCCTTCTCCTGGGACCCTGCCTACTTTCAATAGAATGTTCCACTTCTCGTTGCTCCTCAAGGCAGGAAACTTGAAGGACTCCGGGTTTACCTCCTGTCTTTACCCGCTGGCAGAGTCTGAGAGCTCCAGGCGGGCTCATACCAGTTGCTGCTGATGCCTTTCTTTACCGCCAGACCCCAGTGTCTCAGGGTGCACGCACCCCATGGCGGTGACTGTCATTGAAGTGATTTGGGAGCCAAGTAAAAACAATCTATAGATGGCTCATTTTGTTCATTAGTTCCTTTTTGGCATAATTTAGATAACCAGATTTCAGGATCTACAAGATAGGAGACCGCCTAGGAAATGGAAAAGTCTTTCCCAGCAAGCTGGGAGAAAGTATGGGTTCTTTATCTGGATAATCCCTCTTAAGAGCAGTCTCCAGAGCAGGCATTTGTAATCATAGGGGGATCAGGGGTTTCTGAATCCCCCCAAATTATGAGTAAAACCCTAAGAGCATACTTTTTTCATGTTCTCAAAAGAATGTGTACTTTTAAAAAAGGTTCAATAAGAATATGCCTAATGACCTCTCCGTCCGCCCACTTTATCCCCAAAGGTCGCTGTCTCCATGGGGATATTGCCCAAACACATCCTTCTGTAAACATTGCTTCCAGAGGCCCTGCCTCAGGCACTCTTGCCCTGAAGCTCTTACCCCCCAAACCTAGGGGTGGTGGTTGAGAATCTTTCTTCCTGGGGCAACTCCAGGGAAATCCCTGCCTTGACAAATTGGCCTAACCAGGCTGTATTCCAGCCCTGCCCCCTGGTTTGGGCCCCTCCCTGAGGCCCCCAGCCTGGCCCAACCCCCACTCCGCATGCACATAAAAGGGTCGAATTCTCGTGGCTGCTCCATAAATTTTATTCCGTAAATATTAGTTTTCCCTGTGTTTAATAAAGCAGTGGCCCACCTCCCCGCCTACCCGCCCGCTCCCCGGGGCCGGGGTTGGGGCCAGGGCTGGCTGGTGGGAGAAGGGACTCTTTCAATTGCTTTGGAGTATTTTTAGAAAAAAAAATAATATAAGGTGGTTTACACGAGCAAGCCAGCAAACCAGGAGCAGGACTAGAGACCTCGAGGAAGTTCCTGCAGGAACCTGACCTAAAAAGTAGAGAAATAGCGCCACCTAGGCTGCAAGGCCTTCTTGGCCTGGCTGGCTGGCTCTCCCCTCCCCCACAGCCAGCCAGGGCTGGCCAGCTCTTGGCTGGAAGGGAAATCTTCATCCCTTAGCACTCCAGCTGGGCAGCACCTCCTTTCCTCAGGCCTCGCAGAGGGCTTTCCCAGCAGCCCTTGAGGGCAGAGCCCAGGCCGGGTCCTGGAAAATCCCACTAGGGCCACCCTCTTTCCCCCTGTCCCAGCCAGCCAGCCTCCCAGATCAAGGAGCGTTTCCGAAGGATAGTCAAGTTATTGAGAAAGGAGGAAGGAACGTCTAGTTTTCATCCTCACGCTGTATCCCGAGGAGCTTGTCCTGGAATTCTTAGGGTGTCAGGTGGCAAACAGTGAAATCGGTGCTCTTCCGCTCTGGAGCTGGAAGGAATCTGTCCCTGTCAAATCAAGAGGCCTTCCGGGTCTGATGCAGGTCCCCTGCAGTGGGGCACTCAAGTCTCCTGCATACTTAGTCCTCCTGCTTCCTAATTTTTTCTTGTGGTGCATGTGAACTCCCTTTTGTTTTGCTGCCTTCCTATTCACTTAAACCTCCCCTTTTCCGAAGCCGTCCCCCCTCCTTTGCGCTGGCCCTCTGGAGACGAGCAGGAGCCCCGTGTGTTGTCCCCAGTGCAAAGATGGCGGAAGGAGTGGGAATGGAAAAGGTGCCTCTTCTCCTGGTCCTGCTCCAATCTCATCCTTGACATTGTCACTGGGGCATTTTCTTCTCTCCAATTATGATGTCCCTCATTTTCTCCTATTGACAGAACTGGAGAGATTTGCTCCAAACAGGATAGAGGGAGCCTAATAACCACTTCATGACCTTTCCTCGTGATGCGGGAAGCTCCCTTCATCTGCTCTGCTCACCCCTCACTGTTTGTGTTATGAATGTAATCCATGTTTATATACATGTTTTTATTGCTTTTTGTTTTCATTCTTACATTAAATTACACTCCTTGGGAACAAGGTCAGTTTATAACCCTAACTCAGAAACTATCACCGTGGAGGTATTACACAACCAAAGGGCCCACCTTATGTTAACTGGGTCTTGATATAATCAGGAGCTTTTCGAAGCTGCTCTAATGTTTTTCTGTCTTGGAATTTTCCTGAAGAAGAAACTATTCAAAAGGAGTAAGTGACATACTGCAAGGAAGCCACCACACTCAGAGCTCAAGACCTGTGGTTCCTAGCCCCCGTGAGCAACATCAGTAACCCTATGGGCTCACAAAATTGATTATGCCAGGCACTTAGATACAGAGGTTAATGCCAGAGGAGAAGGCTCGGGAGCGAGGGTTTCTCCTAGATGCTATGACCTCCTGGGAGCTGCTCCTGGGATTCCTGTTGAAGGTTCCTACTACCCTATTTTTCTTTCATGTTCTCTTGGATAGGGCCTCTGAAGATGCCTCCGTAAGTGGGAGGGTACAAAGTGCCTGTGTGTCAGGGAAAGGGATCTGAGGGCATCCCTTTCTACTTGAGAAACTACAAGCCCATCTACCCTCCATCTTTCATCCCAGACCCTTCAAGGAAGACTTTCTCACCTCCCAAGACTTTGCTCTGGTGGCTTTTTATCCTTCCCCTCAATCCTGGGGTCTCACGTCTCTACCCTGGTGCACAGGAAGTCATTAGGTAGCTCCAAAGCATTCTAGCAAAGGCTCACTTGTTCTTCTGAGCTGTTAAGTCCTTCCTGCACTCAGTTTCCCTGTTCTGGAGCACAACAGGTGTCGCTCTGCTTCCCCACACTCCTGGATCCTTTAAATGAGTGCTCGCCTCTCCTCACCTAACTCCCATGGGTTCCTGGGGACCTGGCCAGCCTAGGGGAACCCGGAAGAGGCATTGGAAGAACTCCAGGGTGTGGGGAGCACACAGCCATTGACTCACCTGGGAAGATTGTGCCCGGATTACTCGTCCTGCTGGGCCAAGGGCCAGGAGTTAAAGGAGCATGCAGTACCACACTCTTCCTCCCCTCACTCTGAGGTCAAAAACATTAGCAGGGGTAGAATTGGGGACTAGGACTCCGGGGCTGCTTGGAGTCCCTTCTGAAATCTGGGTGTTGTATTTACTTTTTCATATTGGCAGCTGGAAGGGGAAGCCCATCCCAGCTCGGCATTGTTGTCTAACATGGTTAATCAGATCCTATAATCCTGCTGTGGAAATATTGGGCCTCACTCAAAACAATAGAGACCAAGAATATTGTGGTTAAATTTCAACCAACTGCCTCCCTGGCCTGTTTGCCTAACCCCTACCCCCCTCTCCCGGGCCAGAGTCCTCCTCGCTTTATGGACCCCTGATAGGATCGACAGCGGTCAGAAATCGGTGACAGGGGAAGGGAGAATGGAGTAGGGGAAGGGTAATCCTCCTGACTGGCAGTCTATCCTGCCTTTCCCCTCCCACCCTGGGCCTTGAGGGATGAGCAGGGGGTGGTGAAAGGAGTTGGAGTTGGCGGGGAAGCCCCTCGGGGTCAGAGCTGTGTTCAGGAGTCAAGAGCAGTACTTCTGGGTAAAGAGACCCCTCATTCAAGACAGAAGGAAACTGCGGCCAGATCAGAAGGAGAGACTCTCAGCTGTATTTATTATGGCTGCCTGATGCTCCCAGGGCACAAAGCAATGCCAGTTTTTGTCCTATGTCACATCTGGGAGACACAGGAAGGCACTGGTTGGGAGAAGGGGAGCTGGCAAAAAAAATGTTCTGAGTGATTAGTAATCTGATATAACAGCAATATAAATACTACTAATAATACTCCGACAGTGTATGAAGGTGATATGGACACCTTCACTGGCGGGGTTTTCTGGTAGTGGCACTGTCCATTATGTTGCTCTCTACAGTGAGTCCGAATTAAACGTGGCAGGGTAGTTTACATGATTAGAATAGTGGCATAGAGGGAGCAGATACGCTCTACAATGACATTGTGAATCAAAAAAAAGGATGCAGTGTCTGGATGATGCTAAAGAGGAAAATGAACATGGTGATACATTCAGCAAAAGGCAGAAGACATTCCCCTTGCAGACATCGGGGCATCCGGCTCGGGAAGTGGCCAACTTCGAGTTTGTACTGGGCAGTCATGTATCCCAGAGGCACTGAACAGAAATTGCAGCCACACCGTGTCACCAGTCAATGAGGTGAAGCACAGTGAGGCCCCAGCTCCAGCACCATGCGCTATTGAATGGTCAAAGTGTATGTGCATTTTTAGTATTTGAACAATGAAATAGCAGAACTGTGCCAAATGAAACTATATTTACTCAGTCTGTTCATAGAGGGTGGGGATGAAGGAACAATAAAGAGCACTTGATGTTTCTCACCTAGGGTGCCATGTGACAATTAAGGGACTGACATGGTTCCTGTGGGTCATTCGTCAAAGCCATTTTGAAGTTGGGACTGCTTGGTGAGAGCTGAGCTTTCCACCAGAGAGACATCTGGAATACAGGTTCTGGAATTGAGACTCTAAAGAGTATATGTATGCTTCAGGATAGGAATTCCAAAACCAATGTAATGTCAGTCATCAAATGGAATTGTAGCAAGTAGGAAACTGATATCGAAATCATCTGAAGATGATGGAAAACATTTAAACAGTTAAGCAACTTGAATTACTAGTGGGGAAACTCAATAAGAATGATCCCCAGTAGATGCTTCAGAGAATGGGCCATATTCCTGACCAAAAGGGTAGATGAAGAAGCTGAACTGGTTGGTTAAACGTTATGCTATCTATACTTAGACTGGAACTGCCAATGGGAAAGTTCAACAGGAAAATCCCAGGTCATAGAAAGGAATTCAAAGGAATGGCAGAGTTTTGTAGGAAATATGTTGGGAATGAGATGGAAAAATGCATATTCAACAAGAAACAGTAAAAATGCATTTACTCAACTCATTTTATGTGTGTGTGTCTGTGTATAAAATATCTTACTAGCACCCCAATAGGCATTATGCTACATACATATGTAAATGTATACATTATGTATGGCCACAAAGACAGAGCTCTTGCTTTCAAGAAACCTACAATCCAATGATGATATTAAAAGATGGATTTTTTCCTAAAAATTTTTCAAGTGTATGAGGTCCAAAGTGAGAGCCATGACTATATATATCTTTGTTTGTTGTTAAAAAGAATCTCATGTATAAATGCGATTTTGTTATCTGCTTTTACTTTTGTTTAACTATGTTCTGTCCATATTTACATGTCAATACATACATTTCTTCAAAGGGCACATTATCTTCACTCTGAGCTTTATGAAAAGTTTGAAAAACACCCTCATGATCAGTAAGTAGAAAGTCAAGTTTACTCACTCTATTCCGCCACCCCCATAGCTCCATCTTTGACCTCCTTGCTATTTCTCTAATATGCAAGCACTTCAGAGCCTTCGCTCTCTCTATGCGGTTCTCCCTGGTAGAATGCTCTTCCCCTCGTTCTCCACTTAGCTGGAGCCCTCACCTCTTCAGGTCTTGGATTAAGTCGCACCTTCTCACTGAGGCCTCCACGGACCACGCCGCCTAGCAGAACCACCCGCCTCCAGACCTTGCACCCTCTCCCCACAAGCTGGCTGCGTGCCCAGCACTTTAACCCCATTTATGTGTTGTGCTCATAGTCCTTCCTTATTCCCTTCTAACGCATTATACATTTTACTTATTTTTATATTTATGTTTAATTGTCTCCCCACTACTTCCCCGCTAGAATAAAGCTCCACAGGAGCAGGAACCTTGGGTCTTGTTTTTGTTGTTCTCTCACATCCCAAGCATCCAGAACAGTGCCTGGCACTTAGTAGGTGCTCAAAAATAGTTGTTGACTGAATACATGAAGAGAGATTCTTTCACACACGCACACAAATACATCTGCTCACACCAGCAGTACCTTGAAGTTGGTGTAGAAATTCGTGGATATGAATGAATGTAAACTTTGTTGTTTGCAGCAACCAGTTGCCAGGTGAGAGTGGGGCTTACCTATCATTTTGTTAGCTATAGCCATAAGAGAATGAATTTATCATTTTGCAGAAACTGAGAAGAGAAGTTATTAAAAAGCAATCGACTGTGTAGTTCTTTGATTGGCTACAGATCCCCAGCATCCTTAGGGGGCTATCTCTACCAGGAGAGGCTGGTGAGAGAGTGCAGGTGCCAGTCGCAGAACACTGACCGGCAAGTCAGGAGCACCGCTTGAGCATTAAAAGAGCAATATCCCCGTCCCCCTTTCCTGAACATTCACTGGACTGGTATTTTCCAAGGTTCTCTTTAAGCAACAATTTCTTCCCAAATAGAGACACTGGGCTGGAAATAAAGCCCATTATTTAGTAAGCATGTTATTATCCATATACAGAAATACATTTATATGTATGTCTTCCTGTCTATAAGAGTTTCCCACAATCTTTAGTCTCTGCCATGAGGGGGAAACACACATTCTCTTTGTAACTAATTCTGCTGCCTTTTCCTCCTCTTTCAAAGTCATCAAAGCTAGGTCTTTAATGCTTGGAGCTCTCTGAAGTGCCTTGTAATGAGCTTACTGTTTGGGCAAAGGTAACTTGACATTCCCATTTCTAATCAATAGCTAACTTTCAAAGCATTGTTAGTTTTGAGTGGCTCTAATTGGATGTCCAAACGCATTCCGGACTGATCTGAGGCTTGAAAGACGGGCATGATCCCCTGTCTGCGTATGGGAGATTTAGTGGAGTTGCTAACCTCTTTCAAAAGTCCACAGTGGAAGTTAGAGTGCTCCCAACCAGTTCGGGAAGTGGTCAGGCAAATAGAGTTTGAGGTCTTAAAAGCCCAAGATGAAGATAACGGAAGAGTCCCCTCGATTCAGAGAGAAAATGAGTGACTTGAACAAAGGTCAACAACCCAGCATGCTTGTCCTAAGAATCACTCACCAAGAAACTGGATTATTAAGGAGTCCAAAAACCTGGATTCCGACTCCAACTTCCCCACTTACGAGCTCTGAACCTCAGTTTCTCATTCATGAAATGAAGATAATGGCGTCAACTTCATAAGGTTTTTAGGAGGGTTATATCAGCTGACATTAGGGTTCCTTGCCTTTACTAGACTGTCCCTCTTGGCTCTTTATTATTACGAGTGTCATCATCTTTGCCTGGACCACTGCCCTTTTCTGAGGATCTTCTTCATTCTTTCAGGCATTCCTTTCCCTCCTTCAAAACTGATTTTCCCCAAAAGATCTCACTCCGGGCTCATTGTTTCTTTTTTTTTTTAATTAAAAAATTTTCAATTACACTTGACATTCAATATTATATTAGTTTCAGGTGTACAGGATCATTTCTTGACTCCATATTCTTCTAGACCCA
This sequence comes from Pteronotus mesoamericanus, assembly GCF_021234165.1. NCBI lineage: Eukaryota > Metazoa > Chordata > Mammalia > Chiroptera > Mormoopidae > Pteronotus > Pteronotus mesoamericanus. The sequence goes on from NW_026555277.1 coordinate 8,413,708, forward strand.
GTTCATCTTGTCTCTTAACTGGTTTATAATACATTATTCTGTGGTCACTCATGAGTGGCATTCATGGCTTTGTAATTGCCTTTTATTTTCATGATTTATCTTTAGGTTTAAATTGTAAATTCCCAGAGGACAATAACTCTGTCTTCTACCTTTCTGTTTGCATTTTCTATCCTTATGTACCTATTACACTGATGTACACAAGGCAGATGCTCCCTAGTAGAAAGGAGTAGGGCCCCCTAATCTCCACTACTGTCTTGGGGTTCACATATATGAGCATCCAGACGTATTCCCCGCTAGACAGGTAGGAGTCAGAGAACTGAAGCTACCGCTAGAGGACCCAGCAGAGACTAAAAATGAATTTTACGTAAGATTTATACTTTACAGCTTGTATTTTGACCCTCTCAACAACCCTATGAGGTAGGTGATATTTTCACTTTATAGATGAGAAAACTAAAATTTGGACAAGTCCAGTGACTTGCCAAAGGCCACGCAGGTTGAAGGTATCAAAGACCATGTTCAGGCACAGATCTGCCAGCTCCAGGCCCAGTGTTTTTTTCTACTAGCCACAGCTGCTGGGTGCAGAGCTACTGGAAGGTATTTGACTAACTGCATTTCTGAGACTTGTTTGGATGTGGCTCCACATCATGGATTTAGAGCAGGATGGATCTGGTCAAGTGACAGGATAAGGAGAAAAAGACTAGTTCAATATAAATGTATGGACCTACACTGTGTGTGTGTGTGTGTGTGTGTGTATACATATACGTATGTATGAATATATCACTATAAGCACAATATATTTGTACTGTAATGTTACATTCAAGATTGACTGAAAATACTAACATGGTATCTACTAAACAGGAGTTAAATTATCAGGTTCTGGGTGCATTTTCCTCCCTCCCTTACCTTCCAACCTATTTTTCCAGCTTTCACTCTTGTTCTTGTGAACAAAAAGATTAATCACGTTATCCAGAGAGATAGATTTTACTTTGTTCTCTCCAGAATAGAGATGACTGAGGGGCACAGAGCTCTAAAAGTGAGAGAAAAGAAGTCACTTTGCCCACTGGCCCAGGACTCAGATGTAAAGTGCCTTGATCAGGTTTTGTCACTGCTGCCCAGACCCCAGGCCTTTGGTGGCTTCAGAGTGGACACCTCAGTGCTCCAGTTTCCCTGCTGGCAAGACCCTGGCAGTGACCAGAAAAAGAGCCAGACTTTATTTGATAGATCTAATGGACTGGCCCAACTCAAAAGCTACCCTTCCTTTACTGAACAGCTAAGAACACAGGCAGCCAAGAAAAGATCAGTGTTCTTACGCCCCCGTTGGATAGAAAGTGCTCCAGGGTCACTACTGTAGAAATCATGATGCTTCTCATTTCTCCCCTCCTCTCTCCCTTCCTCTACTGAAGGAGATTGGACTGAGGCTGATCTAAATTGGGGCTTCAGCTCTTGAACCACCATTGTGCCCTGAAGAAAGACTCTATGTAGCTTTGGAGTAAAAAATCTCCAGGTTCAAATCTTAACTGTGGGATCACAGGTGAGTTACTTTATTTAGAAAGCTCTGGAGTTGTAGATTTGTAAAATGAGGATAATGATGACTATGTACAAGGGTTATTGTGAAGATTTACTAGGTGTTTAGAGCACCTGTCATAGAGAAAATATTTGGTTAATGTTAGCCCCATCTGCTTCTCCCAGCACACACCCCAGAAGAAAGGCAATGTTAATAAATCTTTATAGAAGAGAACCTGTGAGAGGATCTCAGAGAAGTAGCCCTTCTCTTGGAGAAAAGGAGGTTGAAAGTGAATCTAACCCCTCTCCAAGGACACGCATGAGATAATAAGCAGGACAGTGGCCCTCGTCAGTCCCTAAGGCCAGAAAAAGGAAAGGAGACAAATTGTCATTAGCAGGGTAGGAAGAAAGAAAGATTACACTTGAGGCAGAACGGGTATAGATAATGATTCTAAAAGACTGGGAGAGGTGACCGTGGAACCCCAGAGGATTTTCTCCCTTGGAACTCATTCAAAGCAGAGCTCCTGTTTGTCTGGATTGGGAGAGGTTTTGACCTGACTGCATGGTCAGCCCCAGGATTCTGAGCAGGGGTGGGGGGCGGAGATATTGCAGGGATCATCCTTGAACCCTGGAAAACATAAGTTAAAGCATTCTGAAATCTTTCAAAGAAAAGGAGCAACATCAGAGTGATCGGTGACTCACATTAACAGTAGAAGCAAGTGTTTATGTGAGAATGAATGAAGTGGGGGGAGGAAGTATGAGCAGAGGGGGAGAAAAAAAAGAAACAATCCATTTTGTTTCCAAGCGACACATGCCACCCCACCCCTGGCAGAGCCATCCTAAATTCCCTGCTGTGGGCCTCAGTTTTTTGTAATACAAAGTGCTGGGGTTAGGCACTCTCCTGAGTTCCTCCCAGTTCTACATTTTATGTTCACAGAACTGATCTAGAGAAAATGTGAGTACATCTATGCAAAGCCACCTCAGCCCCAAACGCAGGCGGCAGTGGATGAGCAGGCGCTGCACAGAGAGAGGGCCAATACATCTGCTCTGGGGCCAGACCCCCGTGTGGAGTTCCTCCCTGCTCCCCAGTCAGGAGCAAGTTGCTTATCCTCTCTGACGTTCAAACTCTTCATTTGCAACATGGGGACAGTGTAGCTCATTTCGGGTTGTGGGTTTGTTTGTTTATTTGTTTACTTACTGGGGTGGGTGCTGTGAGTTTAAATTAAATAATGCAAGTAGAATACTTGCTATAATCATATCTAATAGTTTCCATGCACTGGGCACGTAAGTAGCAATAAAACTATACCTGTTGTATTAATATTCTTGTAATGAGAATTTTAAACCTTTTAATTTCTCTCCTTTTATTTCTATTGCTAATGACTCTGTAGAATATCTCTCAACCAAATCATATGCGTAGTTTGGTGTGTTTTGTTTCTTTAACACACTTGTGTATTAAAATACACACACAACCCATGTTTACTTCTCCAGCTACCTCTACATAGCCTAGGTCCTTGCTAATTTGTAAAGTAGAACTAAAAGAGTAATCATTTAGCAGCTCCTGTATGCCGCTGTCTTTGAATCCCCCCGGCCCCCGTTGGGGAGCCCCGCCACTGAAAGCTGCGTTGCCCCTCTTTGAGACGGCCAGCCCAGCCGGGGAGCCCCGCATCTGCTGACGTCACCATTTTGGTTGCGCTTCTCTACACCTTGGCCTATCCCCTTGCAATTTTGATCTTGCTCCTTTTGACAGTGTTTGCAGCCCCCAAACCCCTACTGATTCTTCTAAGCATGGACGCCCCGCTCCCAGCTTCCCACCGGGCGGGCGGCCCACCGGCCGTGGGATGTGCTCTGAGTTGATACAGAGCTCAGCTCCAGCAAGCTGAGGGGGAGCGTCTCCTGGGCCAGGGTGGGGCACCAGGTTCCTAGTGGCCTCCTGTCTTTTGGGTTTACTTCCCCGCAGGGGACACCGTAGGCGGCTGTGCGGTCCGGCCACAGCCCCCCGCCTCTCGCGTCCGGCCGCGCCGTGGGTTGCGGTCGCCGTGGGGGTGGCAGCTCCTGTCCGGGAGGTTTGCGCCTGGCGGGGCACCCCGGAGCCGCGGGGAGCCCAGAGGCGAGGCCAAGGCGGGTGGGGCGCGTCCGGGCGGGGAGGGCAAACTCAGGCAGTGCAGGGGGCGCCGAGGGCAGCGGGCGGGCGGGCGGGCGGGCGGACTCGCGGCGGAGGAGCGAGCGGGACGAGGGCTGGCTAGTGCCGGGGGCCGCCCGCCCGAGGGGGAGGAGGCTGGGCTGCCCTTGCTGCAGGTTCGCTGTCGAGCACACAGGAGGCAGGGACATGGGTAGGGTGCGGTCTGCGCGGGGCCCGAGCCCGGATCTCTTCCATTTCCCCTCTCACTCGGCCCCGGGCTGCGCCGCAGACGGCAGCAGCTCCCGCTCCGCCCGAGCCGCCTGACCGCCGGGCCGGGGTGCTAACCGCGGGGCCCGCCAACCCGCCGGCCCGGCCAGCCCAGCCCAGCCCGGCGGCCCGCAGCCCCGCCGTCCGCCGCCCCCCGCCGCCGCCGCGTTGCCAAAACAAACGGGCCGGCCTATTTATTGGCGGCGGGCGAGCCGGGCAGCTCAGAGTCGAGGCGCCGAGGGGGACAGCTCGCCGCCACCAGCCAGGGCCCCGGGCCCCCGCCCCGCACCTGAGTCCTGCCGGCCCTGAGCCACGCCGCGCAGCTCATGGCGCCCCCACCTGGAGCCCCCCGGAGCCACCACGACGCCTGAGCCCCCGCAGGGCCCGGGTCGACTCGCCCACCCATCAGCCCACCAGGCGCCCTCGCCCGCCGCGCTCCCGGGCTCCTGGCCATGTCTCCCGCCCGGCTCCGGCCCCGACTGCGGTTCTGCCTGCTCCTGCTGCTGCTGCTGGTGCCGGCGGCACGGGGCTGCGGGCCGGGCCGGGTGGTGGGCAGCCGGCGGCGGCCGCCGCGCAAGCTCGTGCCACTCGCCTATAAGCAATTCAGTCCCAACGTGCCCGAGAAGACCCTGGGCGCCAGCGGGCGCTATGAAGGCAAGATCGCGCGCAGCTCGGAGCGCTTCAAGGAGCTCACCCCCAATTACAATCCCGACATCATCTTCAAGGACGAGGAGAACACGGGCGCCGACCGCCTCATGACCCAGGTGAGCGCGACCCGCCCTCCCAGCTCCCAGGGCGCCGCCGCCGAAGCACCGCCACCTGCCCGGCCCTACCCGCCCCTCTGGCACCTTTTCTCAACTGGCTGGCACGCCCCCTGGCACCTGCCCCTCTCACCAAGCCCAGCTGCCTCGTGCCCAAGATGGGACAGCCAGGGGTCCCGGCGGGAGTGTCGGCATCCCCGAGCTCGCTGATGGCTATGAGAAGAGCTCCCTGCTGCTGAGCGCCACAGCCCAGCCAGTTGGCCGCGGCCCCACTGCCCCAGAGGGCTGGCAGCTCGGGTCAGACACGACACCCAGAGGCAGCTCGACCCGGCTGCCTCCTGTGTCTGTGGGACCCACGCGGTCCTTCCAGGCCTAACCCACCGCACGGCTGGGTCTCTTTCAATTAGAAGCAATTCGGCACCCCGAGGCGAAGAAACTCCAGGCAGAGGGCCCCCACGCCTGTCCTCCTCCCACGCTCTTGGTTTGATGCGCTGCCCCCTCCTGGAGCAGCGTCGGGGAGGGGGTCTGGGGTTAAGGAGCAGCGAGGAAGGTGGAGGTAGGAAAGAGAACTTGCCAGGCGAGCGCACGTGCCTGTCCAGAGAGCTGAGCGGAGCAGAGCAGCTGCGGTTGAAGGGTACGGGACAGGGGCTTTTAGGGCTCCGAGATCGAACTTGGGGGATTCCTGGGCTTGGTGGCAGAACCGGGTTGGATTGGAAGGAAGGGACTCGGGTGCCTTGTGCCGGAGAGGCAGTGAGCAGAGCTAAAGCCAGTCTCTGCGTGCTCGACCAGCGCTCAGTACAATCGCTGGGGTTTGGGGGCGGGGGGCGGGGAGCGGGGGAGGATAGGGATCGAGACACAGGGGTTGGAGGGGAGGCGCAAACTCTCTTTCCTGCAACTGGGTCCTCAAGGGAAGAGACCTATGTCCCCTTCCTCAGCGATCTCCCGGAGCTTCCCCCACAGCCAGGCAGCTCACGTCCTAAGTGCTTTAGGAAAAGCAGCTAGACCACGGCCTTCAGCATGCGCCCTGGCGCCGGGGCTGGACGGCCAGAGCCGGGGCGAAGGTTGGCTGGTGGCCGGGCCGGGCTGGGCGCAGAGGAATGCAGATAAGGATCCGGGCCACGGGCTGGGCAATCATTGACAGCGCGCGACCCGGCTCTGGACCCGAGGGCTGGTGGCGGGGGAGAGGGGCGGGGAGCAGGGGCGCGCCAGTGAACAGAGGTGGGGAGCTAGGATCCCGGAGGCCGGAGCACGCGGAGCTGCTTCCCGGGGCAGTGAGCGTCCCAGCTAGTCTGAGCGCCTGGACGCTGTCCGGGCTGTGGTTTATAACCGCTGTTGACTCCTGGGCGACTGAGTCCAAGGGTCTGTGGGGCTGGGCTCTGCGGGGTGGGGGTAGGTTGAGACATGGGCTGCCCAAGCCTGGCGGCACCTCGCACTTCAGAGTCAAGGACTGGGGAAGGGCCCCCTCTCCGATCGGCCCCTCCCCCCGCAGTCAACTGCAGGGTCCCTTGGCCTGCAGGCACGCGGGGAGTCAGCACAGACAGGTGATCTCTCCCGTCCTAGCCTGGGGGCGCGGTTCTACTCCCACCTCGTGTGAGGCGGAGCGTGGAGTCGGCTCCCTGAAATTAGAGGCTGGGTTTCTCAGGTCTCTTCCCAGATGGGGGCAGCGCAGAGGCGTTGAGGGCTCTGGGCTCAGGGAAAATTGCCTAATTATAAACTCCGGGGAGTCCCTTGTCGCTGGAGACGCTCGGCGTCGCCCTCCATCGGACCATGCCGGGCACTGGCCTTTCCACCAGCTTCCGGTTCTAGGGCTGTGCTATTTCTGGCAGGGGTGCGGGCAGGCTTTGGACATAAGAGGACCCCAGAAGGATTGCTTTCTGGCTCCCGAGGGATCCAGGTAGTACCGGAATTCCCTTCCGACACACCCCCGCACTGCGGAGACTCCGCACCTGACGCGCCTCCAGGGCTAGTGTCCCCGGGCCTCAGCCCTGGGGCTACGGTGACACCTACTGGGCGTCTCCGGCCTTGCACGCCTCGCAGGCCAGCCGCAGGCAGTCGGCCTCGCTCCGCATCCCTCCAGGGAGCAGGCCGTGCCTGGTCTCCGGTGCCTCGGTGAGACCGAGGGGCTGGGCTCTGGAAAGGTGTACTGCAGTCTGTGGAGGAATCGATAAACCGAGCGGGGCGGAAAGACTACAGAAGGGAGGGACCACTTACCAGATAAAGGAGCCCCAGGGGTGTAGGGCTGGCCCTGCCCTCCAGATTGGTGGCGTCACAGTGCGGTCCAGGTGCTTGGGGCAGCCAGAAAGTATAATGGAAGGAAGCGAATTAGGGCTCTGTGTTCCTAAGACGCAAGAGAGCACCCTTCCTGTTGCTCCAGCTCCTGCGGGTGCCCTGGGAGAGCCAGGCAGCGCCCCTACCTGCACGCGGACCAGCGCCTCCCGCTAACTCGGCGCTTTCCTCTCGCAGCGCTGCAAGGACCGCCTGAACTCCCTGGCCATCTCGGTGATGAACCAGTGGCCCGGCGTGAAGCTGCGAGTGACCGAAGGCTGGGACGAGGACGGTCACCACTCGGAGGAGTCGCTGCACTACGAGGGCCGCGCAGTGGACATCACCACGTCAGACCGCGACCGCAATAAGTACGGACTGCTGGCGCGCTTGGCAGTGGAGGCCGGCTTCGACTGGGTGTATTACGAGTCGAAGGCCCACGTGCATTGCTCCGTTAAGTCCGGTGAGCCGCTGCCTGGGGACTGGGCCCGGGGCCGGGGCCGCAGGGCGTGGGCAGGCGGCGCAGGGCCCGCTGGGGCCGAAAAGGTGAAGAGACCCGGCCGGGGTAGGAGGCGGGAACCCCGGGAAAGAGGACGTCGGAGGCGCTCCCCACTTCTGCTTGTGACCGCCTGCTCCTCCCGTGCCCGGTAGTGTCAATGGCGGGAGCCTAGGGAGACAGGGCCCTGTCCCAGCGCTACTGAGTGCCAACCTTGAGGTTCACGGTACAGAGCCCGCTGCAGGAGGTTCGAGACAGAGCAAGCTGAACAGATGTGGAAGCCAGGCGGTGGCAGAGACAGCACTCCCCACCCGCGCGATGCAGAAGGGGGAGGGTGGCGGGCTCAGGGGCCAGGGAGTGCCCGCAGGTTCAGAACCCACAACCCACCTGCAGGTCAGGCCCTTTAGGGCACTACGTATGCTCCTCCCAGGGGGTGCAGGCGTCCCCAACCTCTCCCTCAGGGCCCTTAAGGCTGGGCGTTTGGGGGCAAAGCCAGCCATGAGGGCCAGAATAAACAGAATGGACTCAATAAAGTGGATTTTCCCAGATTTGCCGCCTTGTTGATCCGAATGGGCAGGCATTGGGGCCTCACCCCTCTCAGATATTGTCAGCCTCCCTGTCACCCACACCGAACCCAGTCACGGATGCTTCACATGGTTCCTGCGTGACCGCCAGCCTGGCCCCGCGGGGCTGCAGGCTCAGCCCAGGCAGCGGTCACCCTGGCAGCCCCTGCACGCTGAGGCCCACCGCTTTTTTACTATTCCTGCCCCGCCCCGCCCCACCCCCAGCCCCGGGCCCACAGTGGTGCCCCCCCTTCCCCTCAGCACTTTCCTGCCAACAGTATCTACTTCAAGTCACAGCAGCCCCTCACCTGCAAACACCGGCCCGCTGCCAGCTCCCAGAGTGGCCACTTCCACCCATTATTCCTGACCCCGAACACTGTCCTCCCTCCCGCCCACTGCGGCCGCTGTGTCCTGTCCCTGCACAAGGTCCCAGCACATGAACGGAAGACAATGATTTTACCCTTGCCACTGACCCAGGCGTCCCTGGAGCCTGGGTGCGCCCCGCGGCTGGCCCTCCTCTCACTTCCCTATAGACTCCAGGGACCAGCTCTGGCACAGAACCTGGGGTGTCAGTCTAAGAGGGCAATTTTGGGGGAGCGTCTGGTCAAGGGGTGAGAAATAATGGCACATTCAGGCCCCAGAGGAGCTAAGCGACTCACCTTCTCCACGAGGCTGCAGCTTTCTGGGTGTCGAGTCACAGCGGCCCACTGCCTGGCTCAGCTGGCCTCCAACCTCTCTGCTTCACAACATTGTCAGGATTGAGAACAAATAGGGGGCCTCATCTGGGCTTCAAAATGGCCCTTCTCACTCACTGGAGCCACAGCCTGCTCCTCTCATTGGCCAAGGGCGAGGCTGGGAAGGAGGGCAGGGGTCACACTGTGGGTTGGAGCGGTTCCCCCGCGTCTGCATGAAAAGTGGGGCGAGGGGGGGCCAAGATGTGGTGATGGGGGCCCCCTGGGAGAAGAGGAGCTCTGGCAGGGCTCAGGAGGGGTGCTGTCCCTGGGAACCGGAGCTTCGCAGCAGTAACGCCTTCATGTCCCTTCTTCCCACAGAACACTCGGCTGCAGCCAAGACAGGTGGCTGCTTCCCTGCTGGAGCCCAGGTGCGCCTGGAGAGTGGGGCACGTGTGGCTTTGTCAGCCGTGAGGCCAGGAGACCGGGTGCTGGCCATGGGGGAGGATGGGAACCCCACCTTCAGCGAAGTGCTCATTTTCCTGGATCGGGAGCCAGATAGGCTGAGGGTCTTCCAGGTCATCGAGACCCAGGACCCCCCAAGACGCCTGGCACTCACACCCGCCCACCTGCTCTTCACCGCCAACAATCACACAGAGCCAGCAGCCCACTTCCGGGCCACATTTGCCAGTCAAGTGCAGCCGGGGCAGTATGTGCTGGTGGCTGGGGTGCCAGGCCTGCAGCCTGCCCGAGTGGCAGCTGTCTCCACACGCATTGCGCTTGGGGCCTATGCCCCACTAACGAGGCATGGGACGCTGGTGGTAGAGGACGTGGTGGCCTCCTGCTTTGCAGCCGTGGCTGACCACCGCCTCGCTCACTTGGCCTTCTGGCCCCTGAGACTGTTTCACAGCTTGACATGGGGCAGCTGGACCCCGGGGGAGGGTGTGCACTGGTACCCCCGGCTGCTCTACCGCCTGGGACGGCTCTTGTTGGAAGAGAGCAGCTTTCACTCACTGGGCATGGCCGGGCCAGGGAGCTGAAAAGATCCCTCCACTGCCCTCCCGGAACTGCCCAAGTGGATCCAAAGGCCTCCCTACCAGGAGGGCCCTGGCCCTGGAAGGGACCTGAGCATGGGGTACTGGACCCCACCCCTCCTCCACCACAGAGATATACCATTGAGACTTGACTGGGCAATGCCAGCGTCCTCCGCCACCATCTTGATGTGGTGACAGAGAAGCAAGCAGAGCTGGCAAGGGGAGGGGTCCAGCCTTCTAACCTGTAGACCTCCAGGCTGGCACAGTGGATCCCAACCCAACCGGCTCTCACTACGATTTTTCATACCGGCCTCCCCCGATTGGGAGAGCCCATTCCATCTGTCTTAGGCCCCCTTCGGTGGGCTTGCACCTCAGTTGATGCTGCTAGATTCCCTGGGAGCCAGCAGGCAGCTGGCTGGACTCAATGCTGCCCAGAACTGAGAAGGCCGCAGAGTGGGGCAGCCGTCCTGGCCATCCTGAGACATGTCTTTCCTCCCTGGCCACACTCCTCGGGACACATCCAGAGACTGTTGCTGTCAGTGGGCAGAGTTCTGTGTTCCAGCCAATGTGATCATAGTGCCCGGGACCAGGGGAGTGAGCTGGATGTTCTTGCCACCCGTGCCCAGGCTAAGCCCCCTCTTCTGCTGAACCATGACCCCCACCCCTTCCTCTGGTCAGTCTCCCCCACCTTATTTATTGGCACCGAGGGGAAAGCCCACGGGAGAATTTTGGGGTTGTTTCGGTCTTTTCTTCTTTTTGTAATAAAAATTATTTAAGTTGTTAGAGCCATGGAGTCCAGGGTGCTGAGTGGGTTCAGTACACAGATGGTCTGGAGCCAGGGCGGGCCTGTCCAAGGGTATGCTCACCTTCCCCCAGGACGGAACCTTCAGTGCTCCGCCCTCTCTGCACGGCCCTTCTCACCAGAAGCTCTGTAAAGTCCCAGCAGAGAGCTTCGCTCTATGCCAGGCCGGGCCCTACCACGCTGACCCCAAGGTTGGATCAGAGAGAGAGGTGATGTAACTATTCTGTGGTCACTTCATGCATCTAGAACCACCCCCTGTGCTCTAGTCAAGGTGCTTTCCCTGCTTACTCCAGGCTTTCCTGGGGCCTGGGTCTCTGACTCTTCATTGTGGTAATGGACCGTGGCAGAGCACGGTTCTGGAGGGTTCACATCTGCCTATGGCCCTATCTGGCTTCTCAGATAAGTCAGGCTTCCTTACCATGGCAGTGCTCAAGCTGCAGAATCACCTGGGCAGCTTGTTTATAAATTATCCTTGGCCCTACTTCCAAGATTTTGCTTTAATAGATCCAGAGTGAGGCCCAGGTACTTACTTTCACAAATACCCCAACCATGACAGGTGGTCTGCAGACCACATGTTGAGGGCCATTGCTTAGTCTAGAGAAGGCCCAGTTTACTGCCAAAACAGGATGACCTGCTACTTCATTTTCTCTTGATTTCTTTATCCCAAGGCAGGTTTTCCTGTGCTCATTACAGGTTAGCCGATTCCCAGGCTCAGTGTTTCAACTGTTAAATTTTCAGGAATTTCATGAGCCAGTTGGTATAGGCCATTGTGGGACAATTTACACCATAGCAATTGGTGTACGCTACAAACCAGAACTCCCCACACTGTGGAGAGTCAGCTGTCAGGACGTACCACTGCCCAGGTTCTATCCTCCCATAGCGAGTACTGTGTTGGGGGTGATGGCTCAGATTCTTACCCTTCCCATCCTCCACCTCCATGAAGGAAAACTCCTGAGAAAACTTCATTCCTGGGGACTGTTTCATGGAGGGTGGGGGAGAATAGGCCCCCATAGGCTATAATGCGATCATTTAATGAAGATTCCTCATTGCCAGGCATTGTTCTAAGTGCTTCACATGTAGAACTCATTTAGTTTTCATAATAACCCCATTTCATAAGTGGCATATACTATAACTATACCATTTTCCAAATGAGAACACAGAAGCATAGGAAGGTTAAGTAACTTGCCCAAGATTATGCAACAAGTGAGAGAAGTAGCATTTAAACCTATGCATCTGGCTCTTGGGCCTACCGTTTTGTTTTGTTTTGTTTTTTAAAATTGAGGTAACATTGGTTAATAACATTATATAACTTTCATAGCATTATAATTCAACATCTGTAGACACTATAGTGTACTCACCACCATAAGTCTAGTTTCCATCCGTCACCATACATCTAACTCCCCTTTGCCCATCTCTCCCTTCCCCCAGCCCCCCGAAGGCCCACTTTTTGTACCATAGGCTTTTCCCTTGGTGAACTTGGAAGGTCTACTTGGCGTGGAAGGCCAGGACATCTGCTTTGTTAGAATGTCTAGAGTGGACTCACCCCTCTATGGCATACTCTCATGGACCAGGCTCACAGGGACCAGAATGTCCATGAATTTATTTACAGTGACAAACATAAAAGGTCAAAGTCAAGATACTCTTGTCCACTTATCTGCACATTCTCTCCCCTGTAGGCATCCTAAATGACAGAGATTCTTTCCTATGGAGTTGCTTGGGGAGGGGGATGATGGTGGTCGCCCCCTTTATTACTGACCTTGGGTACACTCTGCCCTGCAGATACAAAGCCATTTTATATCTCCAGACATTTTTGTTATAGATGGGCCTCCACGGTGGGCGGGGGGCGGGGAGGGATACATTCTCTGACAGAGAAGGCCGCAAAAGTTCAGAAAAATCTTTGTCTGAATTCAGCCCCTCAAAAGACCAACCTTGGAGTGAAGGCGAGGCCCTGCAGCTTTTCTGGGAATCCAGGGCTCAGATCTGCGGGGACTGTGAGCAGGGAGACAAGGAGAAATGGACTGAAAAGTCATCCTTCGCCTCTGCGGTGTGATGGCCCTAATCCCTCCCTGGAGAACCCAGCTTGCCCTATTCTCTACATGATGCCAAGGCCCAGAGAAAGGTCAACCAGACAGCCTAGGCCCAGGCAGCGGCTGACCCAATGCCTGGCTCTCCCCTTGGGCCCATGCTCAGCCCCCAAGACTGCTGCATCCACGGTTGCCATCTTCATTCACCCATCCAGTGATTGTTTACTAGACACCTGTGTCGGGCTCTGTGCCAGAGGAGGAGAAAGAGGCAGTCCCGGCCCTCAGTGGACTGGATGGCCGGGAGCAGCGCGGGGAGATGGGTGTCCACGCTCTGCGGTGAGTGCCCTGCCTGACGTCCCCTCAGGGGCCACTGGAGCGCCACAGAGAGGCAGGCTGGGGACTAGGAAAACTTCCTGGAGACGAGGACAATGCAGGGACGGCTAGGAGGTGTCCGCATGACACGTGAGTAAAGGAAGAGATCCAGGCCGAGGACACAGTAAATGCAAAGGCTTGGAGACTTGAGTGAGGCCGCAGGCTTGAAGGAAACACCACAGGTCAGCAAAGCTATTCAGAGCACGTGGGCTGGGCTGAGCTGAGGTAGAGAGGTGAGCAGGAAGGAGTTCGATCACACAGAGCTCTGTGGTCCTTGCATTTGGACTTCATGCATTTATCCTGAGGGCTTGGTGAATACCTGGAGGGTATCAGGTTGGGGAAGCTTGCGACTGAATTGTTCCAGAAAGCTCACCGGGCTGCAGTGTGGAGGACAGAGCAGAGAAGGCATCTATGGAAGCAGAGAGTCCATTCACTGGGTAAAGAAGTTCACCAACTTCTGACCTGAAAGGTGGCCATGGGGATCAGAAAAAAGCTAACGGAAGGTAGACATTTTGGCAGGAAAATGACCAGGACTTGAGGCGTTTTGGATGAGCAGTGAGGGTGAAAAAAGGGCCCAAATCAACGTCAGGTTTTTAAGCCTGAGATCCAGGTCCCCATTGCCCAGCACCCATGCCCTTGGCTGTGAGGTCTCTGGAGTAGCCTGGGCAGACTGCACTCAACACAAGGGCCACGGCACCCTGGACCCTGGCTTCTCTGTGCGGAGGCCTCTGTTCGGGTACCCATCCCCCAAGTTGTCCTTGCAGTCTTCCCTCTCCTGTTTGGAAAGACCTGATTACCCTGGGCAGGGCTCTTCTGAAGCCACGTGGGCCTGCGCGGGCCCTCCTCCCCCAGCACAGCCTGCAAGGGGCAGCCTGCCTGCAGATGGCGTCTGGCAGTGAGTGGTGCTGCGCCCGCCCCGGAAGGGCGGAGCCAGTGCAGCCATCCTTTAGGCCACCGGGCCGCTTTAGCACCTGCAGCCCGAGCGTGGAAGCCCAAAATAGGCGTTTCTCCACTTAAAAACTTAGCAAAACACCCCCTGAGGAGATCCAACTAGAAAAAACTACTTTTCTGGCCTGGCATCAGGAGAGACCCTCTTGCCGTGGGGCATGCTGGGGTATGCAGCACACCCCGATTTCCTGGCAAGAGTTGCTGATGGCAGCTCCCCCCACCCCATGCTCTCTGCCCCCTGGGTGGAACGCCCGTCCCGGGGCTCCGCCCCACGTCCCACACCCCAGCCTGGTTCTCAAAGCCTATTTGTTCTGCTGGAACAAGCTGCGGTCACCCCAGACCTGATAAGGCTGGGTCAGGCCGATAGCAACCCCACCCCTCGTGCCCCAAACCACACCCAGGCTGCCTTGCACGCACAGGGCATCCCCCTCAGATGGACGATGACGCAGGGTACTTCCTGCCCAGGTTGGGTCCAGAAGCCTTAACCTCTAGACCAACCCTCCCTCAGTCCATTTAAGACCTCCTCTCATCTGGATGGGGAGTTGGGATAAGGGAATTATCCCCTTTTAGGGATAAATGAACCAAGTCTCCAAGAGAAAAAAAAAATGAGTTGCCCACATTTGTTTATTACACACCTGGGAGCATCAATTGCTCTACGTCTGCTACTTATAGTATCTTTTAAAATCCTAACAGCCTGAGATATGAGGGTGTTCCTAATTCTTACTTTGTGGAATGTGAAGCCCAAAGGCCCAGAGAGGTGAGGTCGCTTTCCCATGGTCACACAGTAGCAGAATCTGGAGCAGAATCCAAGTCCCCTGCACAAGCAACTGAGGAAGATGGGAATTGAGGAGTCACCATCCCAGAAGGGTGGAAGGAAGTCACTCCCAGCATCAGCCTAAAAGATCTGATGGAGCTGGGTGGGGGTGGCCAAGAACCTCTTGGGGAACATAGTCTTGGAGGAATAATGCTCTAGATGCTATGAGAGGATTTCACTTTGATGGGAGTGGCAATGGTAAAAATATGTCCACAATTATTTGACACTTCTCTCCCTTTGAATCTTGCCTGAGGCTAGAAAAGGCCATGTAGCTGCTTCCTGGTTCTACCCTGAGGTTGCCAAACTACGGTGACTATAGTTTAGTGTTCTCGTCCATAGCCTATCGAGTGCCCAGCGGAGAGCCAGCACAAACTGTCAGCCATGTGAGGGCACCATCTCGGACACCCGGCCCAGTGGAGCCTTTGGGTGGCTGCAGGTCTGGCCGACCTCTGAATGCACCTGCACGAGACACAGCTGCCTGGCCAAGCCCTTTCTGAATTCCTGGCCCACAAATGCAGAAGCAAAATTAAATGATTATTTGGAACCTCAAAGTTTGGAATAATTTCTTACACAACAATAGTAAACAGAACAAAGGGCAAAGAGGAAATGGGAACTGAAGTCATCGCCTGAGGCTGTCCAGGAGCCTTTAATATACTCTTACACAGAAGCTTTTTACAGTGGAGCCTGCATGTGGTTGGAGGAGGTGTGATGTCTCTTCCCCATCTAGAGGGGCAGCGTGAGAAGATGCACTGACCGGGGAGGAATGCGGGGCAGGTAGAGATGGAGACAAAGGGAAGGGTTAGGTAGGCAAATCTCTTCTCATGCAACTGACTGAAAAAATGTTATGTAAATGCTCTGGTGGCAGGATCTCTAATGACAGCAAACTCTTGGAGGAATGAAGAGCCTTCTAGAAGGAAGAAAGCTTATGTATTTGAGCTAGTGGTGAGCAAGAAGTTACGCATGGCCACGTGAAAGAAAATGCTATTAGAGAGTTTTAAAAATCCAGTGTTAGATGTTGATGAAAATAGCTGGACATTCCAGTGCACAGTGGCTGGCCTCATTTTCCCAGAGTGCCCATGTAAGCAGAAACTTGTGGGGCCTCAACAAAAGTCCATGAAAATGAACCAAAGCACCTGTTGCCCTAATAGACTCCAGGCATGTTTGCACCTGGCTTCTGCACACACCTCCAAATGCTCAGCTTAAGAAAACCCCAAGGAAAGCGCCCAGGTAGATGACAGGGAGTGGGTGTGGCTCTGAGGAGCAGCTGAGGGTGCAGGGGTGGAACAGGTGGCTCAAGGACAGATGTCATGATTTTGAACTCATAATCCTAAAGGAGCACAAAATGGGCATGATCCACATCTAATAAAGAGGAGGAAATAGCAAGTGGAGAGTGGAGAATCCTGGCAGATACCACGTCAGCCAAGTGATCAAAGTTAACATCACCGATAAAACAAGCTGGTGCACTCATGTGATGCACCAGGAAGGGCAAACCGCCGCTCTGCTATGCTTTTCAATAATGCGCACATTACTCTGTTACGAGAAATAAACCCAGATTGAGGGAAAATGGACAAAATAATTGACAGTTCTCTTCAAAAGAAGTCAAGGTCATGAAAGGCAAGGAAGTCTCAGGAAATGCCCACAGGTGGGATCCTGGTTTTGGATACCGAAACACAAAAAGAACATTAGTGGGCAAACCTGTGAAATCTAACTAAATTCTATAGTTTCACTGGTATTGTTTGTTGTACCAAGGTTAATTTCTTAGTTTTGATAAATCATCTATAATCATGTAAGATGCTAACCTTAGGGACGAAAGCTGCGTGAAGGGTTTATGAGACTTCCTGCCCTACTTTTGCAACTCTTCTGTATATGTAAAATTAACTCACAATTTTAAGAAATCTAAGAGATAGAATTTCATGGACTAGTCAAAGTGGCCTCCTTTACCATACATGAAATTCAAGCCAACTTCCACACTCTAAGGGAGCCACCTGCACTGAGCTGGTGGTCATGTCATGACTCCTTTACTTGAGAGAGGACCCTGGTCAGAAATGAATTGGGAAGGGATCTGAGATATTGGACAGAATGGAAAGTCACAGAATAATGGTGTTCTTCATTCATTCAGAGCATATAGTAAGCCAGGCATTGTGCCAAGTTGTTTAAATATTTTACCTCACTTAAACCTCACAAACTTGGAGCTGTTAAACTTTTCCTTGTTTACAGAAGAGGAGATTGGGTCCTTTTTTTTTTTAATACAGAGAATTTTTAAATTGCTTTTTAGAGAGAGAGGAAGAGGGAGAAAGAAAGAGAGAGAGAGAGAAACATTGATTTGTTGTTCCACTTATTTATGCATTCATTGGTTGATTCTTGTATGTCCCCCGAGCAGGGATTGAATCTGCAACTTTGTGTATTGTGATGATGCTCTAACCCACTGAGCTACCTGACCAGGGCCGAGGAGACTGGGCCTAATAAAAGCTAAGGAACAAGATCATACAGCTAAAGGCTGGTGTGGTTGGGATTCTAATCCAGTCGGCTTTACTCCAGAGCTCGTTCTTAATCACTCCACTCTACGATTTTCTCACGGCTGCCCCTCATTCAGTTTGTACCTCAGGGTGTCTGCACTGGGTGGGTGGGAAAAGAGGAGATAGAAGGCAGAGAAGCGGATGGCCTAGGATGGGCTGGTCAGCAGGAGCTGTCCGTGGTGCTGGCCAGAGAGACTTGGAGCTAGAGGCCCTGCAGGAGATGGTGCAGGGGAGTCAGCTGGGACAGCTCACATGGAGAAGGAGCACTGCTCAGAATAGAAGGAAAGAGCCCTTAGATGTGGTAACAGGCTCCCCACAAATGTGGAGAAGAGGGGGAAAGACTTCAACTTTGGACTTGAAATAAATATCGGCATCTACAGCAACCGGTAAGGTAGGACTTGTCCTTAGGCCTGGCTTGTCCTTAGGTATAGTATAGCTATACTGATTATTGAAATCTTGAGATACTTTGGCTCATAAATAGTCACTGACTGAGTCCTCCCCTGCTGTGGCTGCTCTCCAGTCCCCTCCCTGCACTCCCAGGCTCCTCCATGACCCAACAACTGAAAGGTTAAGGTCTGGCACAATGTGGGCTCCCAGAACCCTGTTCTGATTCTAAGTCCTGTTCTTATAGGTCATGGCTACACCTTACCAACTGTTAAGTATTTTGAATATTATCCCTGTTTGTCTCCATTTTGCAGATGAGGAAAATGAGATTCTGGAATAGTTAACAATTTGCTTGAAATTGCTCAGCTACTAAATGCTAGAATCAGAACCTGAACTCAAGTCTTCTGGGATCAAACCTCATGTCCTTTTCTCCTCCTCTCCCTACTGTGGGTCTGTGTGTCTGTCTACCTTTTGCTGGGGACTATGAATACAGGGAGAAAGTTATGTAGGGGGATTGGGTTGGCACAGGAGAGTCAGAAAACCCTACAGGGGTCCCAGGCAGAATGCAACCCTTCTCTTTGAATTATCTGGCCATATGGCAGTCTACCCCCAAATCCCTGCCAGTTTTGTGCCATGGCAGCTGTTTCAGGCTGGAGGTGCCATCAATCTCTTAACGCACCCCCTCCACCCCACTGCTCCGGGGGAACATGACAATGTAATGCAGAGAGGGCTCCATGCCTGCTCCTTGATTCAGCCCTGAACCACCCAGTGGCTCTCTTGGCTGCAGCCTTCCCTCGCTCTCCACCTGTCAGGCTGGGTTTGGAAGGCTTGTTCCACTAATTTCAGAGGTCAGGGGCTTCTGTGGGAGGATGCCCCTCCTCATCTCCTTCCTGTAAATTAATTACGCCTCGGACACAGACCTGACTTAAGAACAAGCGCTCCAAATGGAGTCGGAGTAGCAGAGGAAGGAAGGTGGGAGAGGGTTTTGCAAGTGCTGGAGGTGGGTTGATTTGCCATCTGGACGACCGGTTACTCTGGCATCTCCTTTTGTCTTTCTCCACCCTGGAGCAGTAAGGCAGCTTCCTTCTTGGAGAAACAAGAAGAGGATGTAGAGAGGAGAGAACACTTCTCGCTTCTCCAGTGTGCAGCAGAGGCTGGGAGGTGGTAGGACAGAAGGGTGCACCGGATGAGTGGTTTATTTATAGGGACCTCCCATTTAGTGAGTGACCTTTGTGAGTGCGTGTGCATGCACCTGACTTCGTTGTCTACCATGTATCAAGTACTTTGCGCATGCCGGATTACTCGGGCCCTACACCAGCCTTCCTATAATTATCCCCATGTAACAGATGAGGAAAGTGAGGCTCAGAGAGGTCCTGTGACTTGCCCAAGGCCACACAGCCAGAAAGAAGCAGAGTCAGGATTGATCTCAGATCTGCCTGATTCCCGGACACAGTCTTCCCTATTCTATGGCGGTGGGAGTTGGGGGCAAAGAGTGGTACGTGGTGCAGATGTGTGGGGGGAAAGCTTAGACAAGATACCTCTGTGTGTGTTGAAGCCCAAATCACTGAGCGTGCTTTATCTTTATTACCCCATGTGCAGTTTCCAACCAGAAGAATTGGAGTCCGTCTCCTCCCCATCCTCCTTCCTCCCTTTCTCCTACATTCTGGTCCTGATCAATTTCCTGAAGCATCACTCACCCCGTTCATAACCTTGACCCAAATAGCAGCCCTCCCCATTGTCTTTCTTGGGTCCATGAAGAATAAACTCACTAGGACTCAGCACCCATGATCTCCCATGAGTTCTGAGCTTCTGAAAAAGGGGGACTTCTGAAGCAAACCTGGTTTCCTCTCCCTTCCTCGGGCTCAGCCCCTTGCCACACTCCTTTCCACGCTGCTCACCTCTTAGGGCAAAGTCCAGTTCAGGCCTCTTTTTGCATCTAAGATACACCTTTGAAATAGCAGAGTAATCTCCTTTTCCAGACCCTGCAGGCACAACCTGCACGCTAGAGCATAAGACCACAGAGCCCCTCATTGTTATCTTGTTCTCCACCCACCAACGCTACATGCTGTGGAAGATAATTATTTACTATCCTGTGCCCATCAATGTAAAAGAAGCATGTGTCTCTCTTGTTGACTTTTTATTCAGTCTCAGAGATTTCCTTACCTTGCTTTCTCCCTCCGCCTTAATCTACCACCAACAGATTTCATGTAACCCCCTTGCCTCTCCCCCTTTTATCCTAGTGTATAAAATAAGCTGCAAAACTGCCATTCTCCAGAGCATTCTCTCAATCCATTGAAATTTGGCTTCCTGTCAGTTTGGCTCAGATAAACTCAAATCCTCCGCAGGTTTGGACGTTTCTCATGTAGACACTGCTAAGAATCTCTCATGTCCCGAGTCCAGAACCCACCACGGTTGGGGCAGGTCCATACTGGTGTTTCCCCAGTGAAGGGGCACCAGGTTGTGTGACTTCTCCCATGAACCTTTCCTCCTCTGTGTGGTTTTGTCACTGGGATTCCTGAGGCCACCACCAAGCCTTGCCCCCAGAGTCACTGCTCTCTCTTTTTGACCTAAAAATGAACAAACAGGTTGCATAGGTCCAGCTGACTCCAGCTGATCATTTCAAAAGAGCTTAAGGGAACACAAAAAGGAAATCATCATAGAAACTACAAACAGCATAAAACTCACTATGTCTACATTTCAGGTCTCAGATTCTGAGAATAACATTAGAAGCAGTGAAAAGCTCACTGAGTTCCACATTCCTTGATCCCAAGACCAAACCCGACTGTGGGGGCGCAGCTTCACGGACCCCTGGCCAGTCCCTTCCCTCCAGCCCCGTGGGCCTCTGGCCGTGCGATCTCCCAGGCCAACGCAGGCCCCTTTGCATCCAAGTCTATCTTTTACTTTTCACAAGGAAACCCCAACTTTCCCAAATTGAGAATTTTATTTTCTGGGTTTACTCCTAGACTCACTATGGTTTCTCCCCTTAACATCCACCCCCATCACTGTCCCGTGTAGTGAGATATCTTTTAATGTCCATGAATGAACTTTGAGATTTTACCCACCAAATTTACTCCTTTACCCACCAAAGGAGTCTTCACCAAATTAGACCCTCCATCCAGATTAATAAACAAAGGGCTTCCAAAAATCCATAATGTGTATAGCAATGCCTCCCTTATGCATTAACCTTCAGGTCCCTTCATGCAGATCGCTTTATGAGTTCGTTTTGTGCTGGCCAGGAAATAAGGACACATTCTCTCCAACAACAAAAGGAAACCATTTGCAAAGTAATGTGCAAGTAAGAAATACCAATGGCTTCTTTTAAATTAACAATTGCGATCACGGAATGAAGGTCTGCTTGAGATTCTGACCTTCTGTTATCAGTCCGTGTCGGGAACGTCTCCGGTCTCAGGTGACGAGTCCATGGAATAGCCTCCTGTGAATTTGGTCAACTAAAGTCACGATTGCGGGGACGTCACACCTAAGGGACTATGCATACCACATGTTACAACTGGTAGAAGCCCAGTTACTATTAGCAGGGAAAGTCAGAAAATTAAAAAACGAAGGGAGGGATTCCAGTTGGGCGGCGATTCCTCTTTCTCTGAGCCATGACCCATTCGGGCTGCCGTCGTTGCCCTGGGATACCAGGGGACGCCGCGGCCTGTGCATCTTGTATCTATGGAGACGACAACATGGCGGTGATGTGAGGTTAGAGCTTTGATCCCAGGGGCGCAGGGACCCAGGAACCCACGGAGAGGCGCGAGTGGCCAGGGAAGGTGTCTGCCCCAGGAGACGACCTCCTTCGGGAAGTGGCGAGGGGTCCCCTGCGTGTTCTTCAGAGAATCCCGTGGGACTGAGTCTTGGCCGAGATCGGATTGAAGATCCGGAAGAGAAAGGAGGAACAGCTCTAAGTAAATTTTGTCCCTTCATTTTACCTATTTCTTCCTCCCTCAACTCTACACGACGACCTGCCACTTTTCCACTGGTCATCTTAGGAATTTTTAGGTTTGAAATTAGAAAATTTGGAAGCTGATAATATATATTTTTAAAGTCTTTGAGATTAGAAAATTGGGTTAAAAAACACCATCTCCTTGCCCAGTATGTTCACAATGATTGCAAATGTGTTTTTTTTGGAAGAGAAGTAGAAGCCAGTGTGGAGGTTAGGGTTGTTGACTACAGTAACGTAAGTTTATCTAGGGCTTTTTTGAATCCCTGATTTCATTTGAGGTTCACATCAACTTTGTGAAATAGCGTAAGCCTCACTTTACAGGCCAGCAGACTGAGGCACTTGCCCATCTTAAATGAATCTAAGGAGATGCTGGAACCAGCTTCCTTTGCTCCATGGCCAGTGCTCACTCTCCTAAGCCCTAAGCCCTGGCCTGGACCAGCTTTCTACCCCATCCTCTGTCATCTCTTCTGTGCGCTCACTGGGATGCTTCATGTGTTGTCTGGAGACTTTCTAAGGGCCCTGTGTCAGGGCCATCTATAGAACCCCCTGAAGTCACAGGCATTAAAGAGTCAAGACAGAACTACAAAGCCATCCAATAGCAGAAAAGTATCTCTGTCTGCCCAGCATGCATTTCTTTGATTCCATTTGAACGTTTGCTTCCTAATTGAAGGTAGGGGCCTTGCTTGCCTCTCTGGCCCAGGCTTGTTCCTCATACCTGTTGCCAGAGCTGGGAAGCAGGCACTCCTCCGTGATAACGTTGGCCATGGTGCGTCTACTCCATCAACCTCTCTTTTTCACGTCCTTCCTGCCTCTCCTCTGGCAGGAGCTCCTGGCTTAGCCAGAGTGCTCCCTGTAGACTTCTGTTTCAGGCACCCGCTGCTCATCCAGACAGCCCCCAGCCCCATCACCAGGACGAGGGACAGCAGGAACTAAGCCATGACCTCTGGATCATGCCTGAGTGCCAGCACAATGGCCATTCCCACTGTCACTGGCAGCAGCGCGGTCACGAGTGCCTACAATAACAGCAACGCCAGTGCCTGTGTGAGCGCGCATCCAGGGCAGGTAGGGCAGGGTACAGTGGGGCCAGGACCGGGGGAGGGGAGGCAGTGTCGGGGGTGGTAGGAATAGCAAAGGACCCGACTTTTCTGTCTAAATCCTGGCACTAGATCTTGCATAGATGGGCACCAAGCTAGCTGGAGTGGTGGTAGCCGTGAGTGACCGTAGAGCGGGGGGCGGGGGGGGGTGCCCTCTAGGAGGATGTGAGTGGGAGGCTGAGAGAGTAGCCAGGAGTTCTCCTTTCCCTCAGAAGGCTTTTCTTGTCATGACCCCAGGACTCTGGGTTTAGACAATATATGGACGTTGATTACTTTCTTTTTTGCAGCTCTTAGGGTTCTCTCTTTGTGTTGGCGCAGGAGCGGGGGGCGGGGTCTAAAGGTGTGACTCTGGGGTACGGCTTTGTATTTGGTGCAGCGTGTGTCTGTGTGTGTGGATTCTCGCGTCTCCTTAGATGTGCTGGTGGTTGCACTTGCCTCCTTGTGGGCCATGGGTCACCGCACCCCTCCCTCGGTGCCATTTCAGGCCTGCTTGCCCCAAGACTCACTCACTGCCCTTCACTGCTCTGCTCTGCATGGGCAGGAGAGGGAAGGTGGGAGGAGGGGAGAAGTCAGGGTATTTCCCTTCCTCTCTGCTTCTGACAGTGTCTCCAATAGGAGTTGCATCTTTCTGTGCTCCAGTCCCCAACAGACAGGCCTTTGGGCCCTGAGAACCCCGTCCCCTCCTTTGACGTAAGTGTGGTTGCAGCTTCTTGATGTTGCTCGCCTCAGGGTTCCTTCAGCTTCCCCTGCTTGTGCATTAAATTCCTTGTTTTAAATACCCAGAGTGGCTTCTGTTTTCCTGGTTGGACTTGACTGGTGCGCCAACGGATATTTATAATAAATTACCCATGTCATCAATTCTCCACGGGCAAATTGGGAAAGAAAATGCTATATTGGCCATCTGACACTCTGTAAATATTGACGCTGAGAGTTGAACCTCCAAGAGAGGAGGGATTTGTAGGTCTTGTTCACTATTGTAGTCCTGACGCCTAGCTCAGTGTCTGGCTCATAATAGGTAGTCAACAAATATTTGTTGAACAGATGAATATATCCTTATGCTATGTAACAAAATAAGAGCAACCTTTGGTCAAAGATGAAATAAAATAGCAATGGGTTGAGCCTTCACACCAATGAGTGTGGCAGGAAGAGATACCTGGTTGTTCCTCCTTCCACCTTGCACCCCATGGGAGTTTCCATTCCTTTCCTTCCTCAAATAGATAGAAGTTAGGGATCAGCCCATGAAAGGATTTTCCATTACAGATGGGAAGTGTTGGCACATGGCACCTCTAGCATCATCAAAAGTGCTTGGCGTGGCCCCAAAGTCAGGGCAGAGGTGGGGGTTGGTTGCAGGTGAATTGGCCCCTTCCTCTGCTCCATCAGCCATTTGAAGGAGGAGAGGGAATGGGGGAGTGTCCCTGTGGTCTGGAGAAGTGCCTGGGATAGACCGCTCCAGCTCGGAGAGGCTCCTGCAGTGAAGGGGAGGACGGGGAGGAAGAGGAAGAGAAGGCTGCATCTGAGAGAAGCAGTATCCAAGGGTGCACTGAGGCACAGAATAGGCCAACAGAGACTGCCAAGTGAGCCAGACCGAATGGCCGGATGGGGAGGCCCAGGGAAGGCTTAGGGGCAGAGTCACCAGGAATCTAGTTGGAAAACCATTCCAGTGGCCTTGGAGGAGGTAATATGTGATTCCAGGGCCTGCCTGCCTGCCCCTCACCCTCTCTCCAGACCATCCCCCAGAGCGAGGTGTAACGCATTAATCTGTGGAGGTGGAGAGATCTTTGCCTGTACGCTGGGTCTTTGACTCCTCCCCCAATCATTCGTCCTTCTTTCTCTCTGCCACCTGAACAGCCAACCTGCGCCACGGACCCCCAGATGTGCTTCTCAAAGAAGCAGGACAAAGTGAAGAAGAGGGTCATCTGGGGCATTGAGGTGGCTGAGGAGCTGCTGTGGAAAGGCTGGGAGCTGGGGAAGGAGGTCACCAAGAACCTGGTTCTGAAAAATCTCTCCTTGAAAACCCAGAGGATGAAGTACAGGTATGAGTATATGAGTATGAGGGCGCAGAGACCCAGCTCCTGAGCCCTCAAGCAGACACTTTTTAAAAACTTTGAAAATGTCATAAATTCAGAGGAGTATATAAAACATGTGCGGTTTGAAGAATTACCAAAAGTGTGGAACCCCTGTGACCAGATTAAATAACGGAATAACAATGTGCAAAGCTCACCTTCTCCTGCTGTGTGTCTCCCCTACTGGAATACCCTCCCCGCCCGTAAAGGTAACCATTACCCTGATTTTCATAACGATTTCCTTGCCTTTCACAAATGGATCTACCACCTATGTTTGCATCCTTAAATGAGAGTTCAATTTTACCTTTTTATGAACTTGACATAAATGAAATAACATGGTATGCTTTTTAACACTTTTATTTTACTCAGTTATGTTTGTAAGACTCATCCATGTATAGCTATAGTTCATCTTTTTTCATTGCAGTATAATATTCCAGTGTATGCTTATACAGTGTTACAATGTATTCATCCGTTCTTCTGTTGAGGGACATTTGGGTTGTTTCCAGTTTGAGGCTGTGATCATCATTCATGTATACAACTCTGGTGGCACAAGTACAGAGTTTTTCTAGGGTGGACACATAAGAATTGCTGTGACTTAGAACATGTGTGTTTGCTTTTTGTACATAAAGCCAAACTATTTTCCAAAGTACTTGTATCATTTATATTCCCGCCAGCCACCTATGAGAGTTCTTCTTCCTCCACATTTTTACCAACAATTGCTGTTGTCAGGAAGGAAATTTTTTTGTTAATGGCAATTTGTTGTGGTTTTAAATTTGCATTTTCCTGATTACCAATACAGTTGAGTGTCTTCATATGTTACTGACCATTTCATTTGTGAGATTCCTGTTTAAGTATGCACCCATTTTTCTATTAGATTGTCTTTTTTTTAAATAGAAGTTTTCATCATGGATAATAATCCTTTGACAGTTAATGTGTTGTGAATATCTTCTACCTTGTGGCTGGTCTTTTGCTCTCTTATTTTTTTAAGGACTTAATTTATTTATTTTTAGAGAGAGGGGAAGAGAGGGAGAAAGAGAGGGAGAGAAACATCACTATGTGAGAGATACAGTGATTGGTTGCCTCTCGCATGCCCCCAACTGGGGACCTGGCCCGCAACCCCGGCATGTGCCCTGACCGGGAATCGAATCAACAACCTTTTGTTTCACAGGCCGGGGCTCAATCCACTGAGCCATGCCAGCTAGGGCAATCTTTTCGTCTCCTTATCTTGTCTTTTGAGGAACAGAAGTTCTTAATTTCAAACAAATCAAATGTATCAATCTTTTTCTTTTATGATTTATGCTTTTGATATTTTTTATGTATTTTATTTAAGAGATCCTTCTTTACCCTGGCTGGTGTGGCTCAGTGGACTGAGTGCTGGCCCGCAAACCAAAGGGTCACTGGTTCAATTCCCAGCCAGGGCACGCGCCTGGGTTGCAGGCCTGGTCCCCAACCGGGGGCATGCGAGGGGCAACCACACATTGATGTTTCTCTCCTTGTCTTCTCCTCTCTCTGTAAATCAATCAATCAATCAATCAATCAATCAATCTTTGAAAGAAAGAAATTTTTCTTTACCCCATAGAGATCATGAAGATATTCACCTATAGTTATCCTCTAAAGGTTTTATGGTTTTTCCTTTTATAGTTGTCTTTTATCTATATGGAACTGATTTTTTTTAATGGTTTGAAGTCAGGGTCCAATGATCTTTTCTTCCTTTGATCAAATGTCCAAGAATCCCAATGCCATTTATGGAAAAGTTCATACATTCTCTCGTGATCCCCCCACCAGTGATGTATGTCAAGTGTTCATACATGAAGAATGGATCCATTTCTGAATTGTTTTGTTCCCTTGATCTACTTGTCTCTCCCTGGGCCAATATTATTCTGAATTAATTATATCTTGATATCTGGTAGTGGAAGTCCTTCAGCTTCACTCTTATTCAAGATGTCTTGGCTATTCTTGGCCTTTTGAACTTTCATATAAATTTTCAAATTGGCTTACCATACCTACACATAAAAAACTTTTTGAGATTTTGATTGGGATTTAATTGAACCTATAGATCAATTTGGGGAGAAGTGACATTACAGATTGAGTCTTTCCATTCATGAACGTGGTATATCTTTATATTTATTTAGGTCTTCTTTCATGTCTTTCAAAAAAGTGTAAAATTTTCTCCATAGACACCTTACAAATTTTTAGTTAGCTTTGTTCCTACGTCTTTTATATTTTTCATGATGTTGTATATGATACCTCTTAAAGCTGTTCCATTTTCTGCTTGTTCCTACTTTTTTAGAAAGTCATTTTTAAAAATATGAACATTTTGTGCATAACCTTGTTGTGTTCAGCAATCTTGGTATATCCTCTCATTAATTCTAATAATTTACTTGTTAATTCTTTTTTTCCATGGACACATTCACATTTTATATGGAAATGGCATTTTTTTTCCTTTCCTTTCCAATCCTTATACATATTCTTTCTTGTCTTTCTTTACTGCACTGTTGGATAGGGAAGTGTTGAACAGAAGTGGTTAGAGAAGGCGTCATGTTCATGATCTCAAAGTGAAATATTCCATTGTTTCATCATTAATTTGGATGTTTCCTGCAGTTTTTTTCCTTAGACTTTACTAGGTTAAGGAAGTTCCCTTCTTTTCCTGGGTTGCTGAGGATTTTTCTTGTAACTGTATGTTGATTTATTTGGCTCTAAGATTTAGGTAATTGTTTGATTTTTTTCTATTAATTTGTCAACACGGTAGATTAGATTGATTTTCTATGGTAGACCAACCATGTATCCCTAGGATAAGCCCAACTTGGTCATGATTGAGTATTCTTTCAATACATTGCTAAGGTCTAATATTTTGTTGCAAATATTTTGCTCATGAGTCATAGTGGTCTGTAATTTTTCATTCTTCTCCTGCCTTGGTCAGGTTATGATGAATTCATTGAATATGTTGGCTAGTGTTTTCTTGTCTTATATTATTGGGAAGATAAGGCTGGAATTATTTTTTATCAAACGCTCAATAGGACTTCCAGTGAAGCCATCCAGCCTAGTATTTTCTTTTTTCTTTTTAAAGGATTTTATTTCTTTAATTTTAGAGAGAGAGGGGAAGGTAGGGAGAAAAACATGGATGTGTTGCCTTTCACGTGCCCCTGACGGGACCTGACCTGCACCCCAGGCATGTCACCCGACTGAGAATCGAAGCAGCGACCTTTTGGTTTGCAGGCCAATCCACTGGGCCACACCAGCTAGTATTTTCTTTATGGGAAGATTTTTGACTACTTATACAATTTCTTTGATGATTTTGGTGAGGGTGGCCCAAAAATTTATTGTATAATTCTTGAGTCAGTTTTGGTTAAGTTATGCCTGCCTGGGAATATTAAATACATTCATCTCAACTTTAACATTTGTTAGTATAGAATTGTTGCCAATGTCAACTTATTGATACTGCTAATGGCTGCAGTATCTATAGCTGGGACCTCTATAACTCTGTCAAGGTCTCTGCTCAGAAAGGCACCCCAGCTCCCACCTGTGTTCCCACCTTAGTCTCCCCAAGGATGTGGTTAGATAAGGGCAGCCTTCCCTGTCCCCATGACCACCGTGCGCATCCAAGATACAAGTGCTGCTCCCTTGCGCCTATATCTGACACCCTGGAGCAAAAGTCTGTAACAAGAATAGCGAGACAAGGGAGATAGCAAGTGACAGAACCCCTGCGTCTCCCCTTTCTAGTCTTAAGGACTCAAGTCCGCTCAGCTTTCCAGGGTCTTCCCTGATCTCTCTGCCCCACCTAGTCTTCTGAGCCCCGACCCTGAAGTGCTCATCTTCTGGTTCTTTCCTGCAGGCCCCCCAAGACCAAGTATTTCTTCACAGTCATCCCTCAGCCCATCCTCCTGAGCCCAGGCATAACCCTCACACTCCCCATCATCTTCCGGCCTCTGGAGGAGGTAAGGCTGCCATGACGAGCGGAGGGCAGTGAGGAACATGCACTGTGACCTTGGAACTGACAGAGCAACAAGGAGCCCCGCCCCCACCAGGCACACATCCCACCAACTGTAGCAAAAGTGCAGCTTGGGGAGCCCTGGAGAGGCGCTAAACTCACTAGACAGATGGGGCTTCCAGCTGGATGTTAGCTGTGCTACTAAATTGGTCATCAGAAAGCCCCGGGTTCCTTGGCCCCTTCCTGCTCTCAGAACGTTCCCCCTAAATACTTTGTTCCCCCCAAAAAAGACCCCGCCTCTCTGAGACCAAGACACTGATGGAGCCCAGATAACCAACCCCCTGGGAGACAGAGATAGAGGGCCACAGCCTAGCCCCCCACTCAGTGGCTGTGGTTGGGGGATGGCCAAGGGCTGGGGTGGGAGGTACGGACCCTGAGTACCACCCAGACATGACTGACCAGGGGCTGCCTCTGCCCCCGCCCCACACTGCAGAAGGAGTACGTGGACCAGCTGTGGTTTGAGAAAGCAGAGGGAGTGTTCTGTGTGGGCCTGAGGGCCCCCCTGCCTCGCCACAGTCTGATCTGCCCACCGTCCCTGCAGCTGCCCACGTGTGCCGTGGGGGACATGGCCGAGGCCTGGTTCTGCCTGGACAATGTCGGGTGAGGGGGGTGAGGGGAGCAGCTGGGGCTTGGAGGTGGGGAGAGCGAGGACTGCGATGGGGGTACCGGGGAGAAGGGAGACCCGCGTGTCTGGTGGGGGGAGGGGAGGGGGGAGTAAAGAGCCCTGCCCAGCATCTCCCCCTCCCTAGAGCAGGGGCAGTGATCAGAATGGGCTGAGTGGCTCTGACTTGCCCCACACCACAGGGACCTGCCCGCCTTCTTCACCTGGGAGTTCTCAAGCCCATTCCAGATGCTGCCCACCACGGGGCTGCTGGAGCCTGGTCAGGCTTGCCGGATCAAGGTGACCTTCCAGCCGCTTATGGCTGTCATCTACGAAGTCCAGGCCACGTGCTGGTATGGGGAGGGCAGCAAGCAGAAGAGCAGCATCCAGCTGCAGGCTGCAGGTGAGTGAGGCTCAGCCTCTCGCCTGTCCCCAGAGCCCACCTGCTGCACCTCCCTGGCCCTTAAACTCTCAGTGTGCCCCCTGCCCCAGCTTCTGCCTTGGCCTGGCCCCCATGGGGCCTCCGCCAGCTTCCTGCCCTTCCCCCAGCCCAGCAGACGTTGCCTTTTCTTTGCCCTCCTTGGTGTCGTAGGCCAGTATTTCCCTGAGGACACCTACCGTCTTCAAGGGGCTGTGCAGCTGGGGTCACGGAGGCCCTGGTGGATTTTTCCCCAACAGCCCCCACCCTGCCTCCTCCACCACAGGCAAATGTGCCCAGCTGCTGGTGAGCATAAAGCAGAAGCGACCAGAGGACCAGGATGTCGAGGGCTTCCAGAAAGTGCTGCACTTTGGCTCCGTGGCTGTGGGCTGCATCGCCGAGAGGCAAATCAGACTGTACAATCCATCGGTGGTAGGCGTCCTGTGCATGCGGAGGCGGGGGGCGGGACTCGGGACCGCAGCCTGGGTGCTCGCGAATCCCACCCCCTGTACAGAGTGCCCCCCTTTCTCTCCACGCCTTTGGTGCCAAGCCTCACATAACTCATGCCTGTTGATACACACATGCCAACAGGTGTACCCGTCTCCTCTCAGCTTAGGGGGCTGGGTTCACCAGCTGCCCTCACCCCCATGGCTAGTAGGCACCTTGGTAATGACAGACTCCCCCACCCTGTGCCCTGACCCCTCCTGTCCTCACCGGGCCCCACAGGTGAGTGCCCCCTTCAGGATTGAAGTGACCCCAGACACGCTGACCAAAGACCAGGCCTTCTCATGCCCCACGGCCTATGGCGTTGTGCCCCCAGGAGGGAAGAAGTACGTGTCGGTGTTTTTCCACCCCAAGACTTTGGACTCCAGGACTATGGACTACTTGTCTGTTGTGCCCTCTGGCTGTGCCTCCCAGACCCTGCTCAAAGTTGTTGGTTTCTGTAGAGGTACTGGCAACCCCAGGACACTGCCCTTCTCTGGGGACAGGAGCAGCCCACGCTTAGGGTTGGGAAATGCTCCTTGCCAGCCCAGAGCCGGAGCCTCCTTGCCCTTCAGCCTCGGTGTCTGCTGCCCCCTGGTGGGCTCAGTGAGGACACCCGGAGTCCTGAGCTGCGCTCACTTCTGGTGACCTGGAGGTCTGCTCGGGCCCCTGGGGCGCCTAGCCTTCCCAACCTCCAGTCAGCGGGACCCTTTCTGAAACACCCTTGGGGAGGCTGATACTCCAGCCCCGCCTGGGGGGCAGGGCCTGCTCACAGGGACCCCGTCTCCCACACCCAGGTCCTGAGGTGTGCCTGCAGCACGGCTGCGTCAACTTCCGCTGGGTCAGCCTCGGGGAGCGCTCGGAGCAGTCCCTGTGGATTGAGAACAGGTCAGACTGCGTTGCCCACTTCCAGTTTGCCATTGACTGCCAGGAGAGCGCCTTCAACATCAGACCTACGTTCGGGACCCTGGTGGGCAGGGTCCGCATGACCCTGCGCTGTGCCTTCCAGCCCACTCACCCCATCATCTACTTTCGGCGAGTGGCCTGTCTCATCCACCACCAGGTGAGTGGTGGGGGCGGGGGAGTCGAGGAGGGGCTTCCCTGGGAGCTGGAGGGCCCATCTGAGGCCTATGATAAAGACAGCGCTTGGTGCTCGCCTCTGGAACCTCTGGGGCTGTCTGCCTCGGTCGCCCCCTCCAGGGCCCCAGCCTGGGTTTCAGAGGCACGTGAGGTTTACCTGCGCCAGGTGGGGGTGCCCACTTTGCCCTCTGCTCCAGGCCAGGGACTCTGTTGCTGTTGCCAGGGAGGGGGCCATTGGACCTCACTCCACACAGCCCCTGCAGAGTCGAGAGCCTTGACGTGAGCCCCCAACCCGCGCCCCTGGGACAGCTCACTCAGACTGTGCCCGGACCGCCTAGCACCTGGCCACGGTGGTAAACGGCAGCTGAAATCTAGTCTCACGTGGACAAATGTCGCAGGACCCACTGTTCTTGGACCTGATCGGGACCTGCCACTCGGACAGCGCCAAGCCCGCCATCTTGAGGCCCCAGCACCTCACTTGGTACCGCACACACCTGGTGCGGGGCCTGGCGCTCTACCCCCCTGACATCCTGGGCCTCATGCTGAGCGAGAAGAAGCTGGAGCAGGATAAGAACGGGGCCCTCATGATTCCCACGCAGGTTCGATGGACCCCACTGGGCCCTGGGGGCCGGGCCACCCTCCCACATTCTGCCCACTTCCCCAGCAGTTTTTGGGCAGTCCTGTGCCCCCAGAGGGCCGTAGGGGTGACCTGTATGGAGCTCTTGTAGCTTTTTCCAGAAAAAACATACAGATGAGGGGCATGTGGAAGGAATGGCCACTGGGCCCCCACCCACTCGTCTCTCCTCGCCAGGACCTGGAGGACACGCCAGCCCTGCAGTACCCTCTCCTACCCCCACTGATGGAGTACTTCTTCGATGGCACCAGAGACTTGGCCATCTTCCCCCCGCCCGTCAGCATGGAGCCTTTTGAGGCAGATTTTGGTGCCTGCCCTGGACCTGAGGATCCCAACCCTGTCCCACTGTACCTGGTGAACCACACCAAGGGCAAGATCACCGTGGTCTGGACTCACAGGTCCGATTGCCCCTTCTGGGTGACCCCAGAGACCTGCGATGTGCCCCCACTCAAGTCCATGGCCATGCGCCTGCACTTCAAGCCACCTCACCCAAACTGCCTCTATGCGGTAGAGCTGGAAGCCTTCGCTGTCTATAAGGTGTGTGCAGGCAGCCAGGGCGGGGAAGGCGGGTTCTCCGTCCCAGAGCCAGGATGGTACCGTGGGGTTGGAGGGGGTGATAGAGGGGTGCTGTAGGATCTGTCCTCTCTGTGCCAAGCTCCTCTCTGTGTCTTCTTTGCTGGACAGTGGCCTTCCTGGTTTGTCCTCTCCGAAGCTCAGGGCCTGCCTTGGCTGAGTAGCTTCTTGGCCTATGTGATTATGTCTCTTTCATGTGCGGCCTCCTACCCTCTCCAGAGGGAGAACTCAGCTGGAGTCACCCCCTAGGGAAAATTGTGGTGTACAAGAGTAGTTTCCTGGGCTCCTGGCTTCTTTTTCAGTCCCCGGAGTGGGAATTACCCCAGGTAATCAGGTGTGTCAGGGGAGGAGCTTCTAGCACGGCTCCCCTTGGCCAGGGAACTCGGAGCACAGGCTGACCCCGGCCCAGCCCAGTCCCGGACGCACATCGCTCCCTCCTCTCCAGTCGGTCCTGCCCTTTCCCTCCCTTCTCAGCTCTGCCCACCCTGCTGTCCTTTCTCAGTGGCCTGGGTGCCAGGAGAAGAGTGGAGCTGTGCAGTCAAGATTAGAGTTCCTTACCGGCCACGTGACCTGTTGGGCAAGCCCCTTAATGTCTCTGAGCCCTGGTCTTTTCACCTATAAACTTGGGGTCATACCCAAAAGTTCAAGAAAGCTTTCCACAGCTGAGTCTTTGACTGCCTCCGTTCTAACGCCTTGGCAGTGAAACGTGGAGGTCTGCAGGAATGAGGCTGTGGACACCTGCCTTGGCCAAGGCTGAACCCCTTGGGTCTTCGGGCCACATGCTTAGCCCTGCACTGTTTGATACAGCAGCCGCCAGCCACAGGTGACCACCAAGCACTTAAAATGCGACCAGTCCAAGTTGAGATATGCTCTAAAGATAGGAGACACCCCAGACTTTGAAGACTTAGCATGAAAAGAATTCAAAGTATCTTGCATGTCACTTATATGTCAATTAGACATTGAAATAAGACTTTAGATTTATTGGGTTAAATAAAATGTTTAATTGAAATTATTTCATGTGTTTCCCTTTTTAATGTGGCTACTAGAACCTTTGCAGATCTGTGTGTGGCTTGCATTTGTGGCTCTTATTCTATTTCTATTGGCCAGCGCTTCTCCAGGCCCCTTCCTGCAGGATGTGCTAGCACTGCTGTGAGGATTAAAGCGGTAGCTGAGTGCCCAGCAAGGGGGGCCTGGTGCACAGCGGGAGGGCCTGTGGTCACCTGTTCCCTGCACTGCCTGCGCCTCCCTCCTCTGCCTGATGTAGGACTCCTGCAGTGCAGGGGGCAAGCTGGAGGGTCGCACAGGGCCCGACCCAGGACCCTGAGCTCATTGGCTCTGCCCCACCCCCTGCAGGTCCTGCAGAACTTCAGTAACATTGAGGAGGACTGCACCGTGTGCCCCTCCTGGTGCCTAACACTCCGGGCACGAGGCCACAGCTATTGTGCAGCCTTGGAGCACCACATCCCCCAGTACTCCCTGGACGCCCCCACGGTGAGTGTGTTTCCCGCAGCCGTGGGAGCGGGGACGGGGGAGCCTGGCTTCTGCCCTGGCCTGCGGGTCCCTCTCCCCCTCTTACCGCCCCTCTCTGCCTGTCCCAGCCTCTCCACCACCAGCCCCTGGGGCTCTGAGCCAGTCAAGGACTCTCTCTGGGCCATGGCACTGGAACTGGGGAGAGTCTGGGGCTTAGCCTGTTGCTCCCTGCCTGCTCCACCTGAAATCGTCCCCTGTCCTCACACTCTCAGCTTCAAGGACTCCCAACTCCTTCATGTGCCTGCCCTGGTCACTGAACACCTGTTCAGGGTGGGGGCCAGCACACCATGAGCCCCCGCTCTTGGGAATCACGCAGACCTGCACGGGTCACAGAGCCAGCCCCTCCCCGGGAGTCATAATCCCTGGGCCTTTTGTCTCGGAGCTGCAGGATGACAAGGGGCTTGAAAGCACAGACGCTGGAGCCAGACGGCCAAGTTCCAACCCTGCTTTCCCTTCCGTGCGGGGGCCAGTCCTCTCATCCAGCCTCACTGCCCTCATATTGCTGGAAATGCACCACTTTCGGACAATGTACTTGGGGGCGATTCTGCTCCTCCCACCAGCTACTTGTTTGCATAAGGGCACCCCTTCCTGAAAGCCCCCTGACTGCACAGGTTCTGTCTTGGCCAGTTCCTTCCAGCAGTGTGTGGCCTTCACCACCATCCAGCACATCCTGGACCCATGTCACTCCCCCGCTGCCTTGTGCAACGCACTTGTTGCCCAGCTGGACGGGACGCCCTGGTCAGCGACTTCGGGCCTTAGGTTTTGTGGCCGGCTCAGCTCGTGGCCTGGTGCTGGCCACACCCTACGTGTTTACGGAGGAGCGTTTGGAAGCTGGGATTGCTGGGTTTTTCGCTTTCTCAAAGTGGGGTTCCCCTCGGCCACCTGGAAGGAAATCATCTAGAAGGAGCTGCTCTCCCAGAGCTTCTGGACCAAGATCTCTAAAAGCGGGTTCTCCAAAAGACAGTTGGAGGGCACCCTAAAATTAAAGGACCCCTCCTTAACCTTGAGCAGGGGTCCTGGAGGCCCGAGTTTCCTGGGACCAGCCCCTGTGATCGCTCCATCTCCCTTTCTGGAGGTCTCTGGAGGACAGAAGCATTTCGTGGTGCCAAGCTGGGACCTCCCCTTGTTCCCTGTTCCAGGGCATGGCCTGGGATGCCTGGAGGCATCTTGGGTCTCCATGGAGACAGCCCCACCCCAGGCCCACCTGGACTTCCCTGAGTGTGTGTCCGGGATGGGAGGGCACGTAGATCTGAGCGTGGGTCCCTCTTCTCTCGCACCCCAGCTATTTCCCGCGGTGTCTCCCAGGGAACCCTCCTACCGCAGCCTGCTCCTGACCAACAAAGGCTCCATGCTGCTGACCTTCAGCCTGACCCCCAACAGCAGCTCAGACATCTCCCTGCGGCCCAGCTCAGGCCTCGTGGCCCCAGGGGCCCACCAGATCTTCCTCATCTGCACCTACCCCATGGGCACCTCCTGGAAGCAGCATAGTTTTTACTTGCAGTTCAATTTTTGCCCCCAGTATCTCAAGGTAGGGGCAGGGTGGGGTAGGGCCCTTGGGAATGGGCCATAGTCTGGGGTGGCCCTTTTCAAAGCCACGTTCTGGGGTTGACCTCCAGGGCTCACTTAAAGGAACCGGGTCGGGGGCTGCTACTCCCCCAGGAAGAGGCGTGGCAGGAAGAAGACCTTGTTGCCACGTCTGTGCACAGCCCTCCCACCCCTCAAGGCCCTGCCTGTTCACCTCATGGGGTTTGGGACAAGAAAAGGGGTTCAGTGGTCCCACACGAAGGAGCAGGGGCCACACAAGACTCATATCTGCAGATGATAGGGGAGTGTTTACGGCAAGGCCGGGGAAAGGGTCCGGGGTGGTGGGCCATACGTGACCCATGAAATGGTCTGTACACCTTCTCTCAGTCCCTGAGTTCTTCTCAAGAACCATCGCTGGGTCGCTCCTGAGCCGCTCTGCCTTTGACAGAAGCTGCCTAGGCCCAGGCCGGCAGAGGGCCTCTTGCTGCCCTCTCCGAGGGGGAAGGGCTGCCCACCCATGGCTTCCTGGACATTTAGGGGGCCCTGGGCTGGGCAGTGAGGTCAGGGCGCCACCCTTCCTCCTCTGGCCCCAGGAGGTGAGCATGCAAAGCCGGGAGGAGCCGCTGCAGCTGAAGCTGGACACCCACAAAAACATCTTCTTCAAGCCCACCTGGGTGGGCTCCTCCTCCACCAGCCTCTTCACCTTCCGCAACCCCTCGCGGCTGCCCCTGGAGTTTGAGTGGCGGGTCTCCGAGCAGTACCAGAAGATGCTGGCCGTCCAGCCCACCAGGGGGCTCATCCAACCCAACGAGAGCCTCGTGAGTTCCCCGCCCCACTGCCGAGGACCAGAGGGTACGGTGCCCGCCATCCTCACCCCCACCGTCATCTCTTACTCACGCCTGACAGGGGCCGGGCTTCCTCTGTGCATCTCTCGCTCAGTCCACACTCACCTCCCATTCGACCCATAGTTACCTCCCCAGGCTTGTGATGAGGCTTGGCTGTTACCATTTTCATCACTTCCCATTTTATTAAAAAGAATTAGAAGGAAAATCCATTTACTAAGATTTAAAACTAGGGGATAGAGCACTGGGACTTGGACCAAGGTTTGCAATGCCACTGCCCAGCAGTGAGTCCTGCCTCGGTCCATGGACCCCCAACTGTGAGGTCACGGGGAGGTGGTTTGGAGCAGCGGGATTTGGCACCAAGTGGCGGCTATCGTTAGGAGTGAGAAAAGGGACACCGAGAAATCCCAGTGGCTGTCTGGAGGAGAGCACAGCCTGGGACACAAACTAGCAGATCCCCTTCCTGGTCTAGGGCCTTATAGACTAGGCGGGGGCCTGAACGGGCCACAGACCAGCACCAGCCTTTGGAAGGGGTAGTAATCAGCAAGGCCAGAGGCCACACAGACCCTGGAGGCAGCCTTGAGAGCTCAAGCCCCAGCTCCCGCCCCGTGCCCTCACCAGCTCCACGACCCTGGGCCAGTTACCCCAATTCCCTGAGACTCCAGTTTCTCATGAGAAAATGTGGCCCTGAAATAATACCACTTACCTGGTGGGGACAAAGGATTGAGAGGCTTAGGGAAATAATATAATATACAGTGTGTGTAAGGAAAACACAAGGGCAGAAGGTGAACACTCAGAAAAGGCCTGATAGGGACCTCAGACAGCTGGAGCCTGGGTGCAGGTCTTGCACAGACCCCCGCACAGGCAGAATCTCTGCGACCCCAGACGCTGACGTGGACCTTCAGTCCTCTGGAGGAGACCAAGTACCTGTTCCGAGTAGGGGTGTGGATCTGGGAAGCCGGCCTGCCCCCAAAAGCCAAGCCCCCCACCACCACCCACTACATGATCCGACTGGTGGGCGTGGGCATCACCAGTACCCTGTCTGTGAGTGGAAGAGTCCTGGTGGGTTGGGATGGGGTGCTGGGGGCCAGGGCATCCCCAGGGACCCAGCTCCCAGAGGGCAGGGATGGGAGCCCTTTGGTCCCCGGCCCACACCCTGGCCCTGCCCTGCCTTGGGAATTCTCTAAGGCCAGGGGTGCGAAGCCAGGGCCGCGGGCTGGGGGACCCCCTTCCCCAGCTGGCTGACTCTGGCCCTCAGGCAAAGGAAAAGGAGCTGGACTTTGGGAACGTGATAGTGAACAGCAGGCAGTCCAGGTCGCTGGTGCTCCTGAACGAGGGCAACTGCGTCCTCTCCTACCGCCTGTTCCTGGAGCAGTGCAGCCCTGAGGGCGCCAGTGACAACCCCCTCGGTATGGGGCCTGGGCTGGGACGGGGCTGGGGTGTGGGCATAGGTTAAGGCCAGTCGGTCAGACCATGGTTTGTGGGCAGGCAGAGGAGATCTTAAACCTTGGCGCTTCTACTTTCTGGACGTGTGGCCTTGGGCGTCTCCAAGCCTCGGCTTCCTTGTCCGTAAAGTGGGGCTACTGGTGGCACCTGTGTCAGGGGCTACTAGGTGGAGCAAAGTGTTTAGCAGGTGCCAATGACACAAAGACAGGTCCCCTCTGCCTTGGTCTGGGAGGAGGGACTCGGCCCCCCGTTCTCTGGCTCCGGCCTGCTTCACCGCCAGCGCTCTGCGGCCCCAAGGAGGATGTCTGGAAAGGAGCAGGAGGCGGGGCAGGGCCTCTCTGGCCTGCGCTGAGGGTCTCTCTGCCCTTGGCCCCGCCTGGGTCCCCCCTGAGCAGCCCTCCAGCTGGACCGCACAGAGGGGAGCATGCCACCCTGGTCTCAGGACACCATCTGCCTGACCGCCTGCCCCAACCGCCGGTCCCAGTACTCCTGGACCATCAGCTACTCTCTCCTCTCTTGCAGAGGTACCTGGGCTTCCAGGCATGGGGCCAGTGCCTGGAGGGAGGAGGGAGGGCTGTATGAGCAGGACTCAGGTGGGGAGATGCAGCGGGTCTAGCCAGAGCCAGCAGAATGAGTGTGAACGTGCTAGGTACGCCTTCGGGTGACTGGCATGTGTGCCTCCTACCTACCATCTCTGCATGGGTGTCTGTGCGTGCGATGCCCGAGTCGCGGAGGGCTCAGAGTGAGGGGTTCAGAGCTGTGCGGATGTACTGTGGGCACTCAGACAAGTCCTCGGCTGCCCTGAGCCCCGGCTTCCTCCTCGGGAGAGCGGCGCTGTCCCAGCCTGCCTGGGGGCCAGGGGTGGCGTCCAGGGCAGCGCTGAAGAGTGGCTCAGAGTGTGGACCCGAGCCAGACAGCCTGGGACGGGATCCTGGCCCACGCTTAGTAGCTATGTAATCTTAGCAAGCTGTGTAACCTCTCTGTGCCTCAGTTTCCACATCAGCAAAATAGGGATAACAACGGCACAGGCAAGGAAAAGGAAAGAAGTACCGATACAGGATACCTCGTGGAAGAACCTTGAAAACGTTGTGTCGAGTCAAAGAATCCAATCACAAAAAGCTACCTGGTGTATGATTGCATTGATGTGGAACATCCAGAATAGGCAAAATCTATAGAAACAGAACATAGATTAGGGGTTACCAGGGGTGGAGGGAGGGGAAAATGGGGCCTGAGTTTCTTTTTTGGAGTGATGAAAATGTTCTCAAATCAGGAAGCGGTGATGGTCGCACAGCTCTGAATGTATGAGAAAACACCGGGTTAACTTTACGGTATGTAAATTATGGTTCAATAAAGCCGTTAGTAAGAATTAGTTTGCACACAAACATGGTGCACATTAAATACAGTGGTGTGTGTGAAGCACTTAGGGCCATGCCTGGTACGTGAGAGCATCAGACAAGGTCTGCCTGGCGCTGCAGAGGATCCAAGGCCTGGGGGAAGGGTCCCGGGCCGGTTGCCCAGCAGCCCTGCACACCCCGGCCCGGTGGGGCTGGGAGGGGAGCCCGCTCCTCTGTTCACGTCCCCTTCCCCCAGATAACAAGGCTGGGAAGAAGCAGGAGCTGTGTCACGTCCTCCTGACGGCCGTGTACCCCCTACTCTCCATCCTGGATGCCTGCTCCATGGGCAGCGCCGAGGGCATCACCCGGAGGCACCTGTGGCGCCTCTTCTCCCTGGACATGCTCAACAGCTACCTGGGGCGCGACCCCTCCCCCTCTGAGCTCACCTACGCGGTGCCCACCCGGCACAGGTGAGCTGAGCCCGGGAGAGGGTCTGGGGATGTTCTTGGAGATTTGGGTCCACACACTTGTCCTAGGAGTGGCTCCCTGTCTCCACCCCTGCCCCTGATTCTTGCCCCTCCTGCAGGGGCCTGGAGGAGGCAGGCATTGGCTTGACCTCTGATGTGCCAGCCCAGCCTGCCCGAGTCCCAGAGTCTCTAATTCCCGCCTGTAGGGGGATGAGTCCTCACCCTGTCCCCATCCCTATCTCTGAGCCCATCCCTCTGCTCCGCACAGCACAAGTCAGATCCCCCCTGTCTTCACCCCTCTGAAGCTCAGCTTCAATTTTGGGGCGGCGCCGATCGAGGCCCCACCCTCTGTGGTGCTCCTGGCCCTGAAGAACAGCGGAGCGGTGCCCCTGGACTGGTACGGCTGGCTCAGAGCGGGTGGCTGGGGGCCCGGGAGGCAGGTGCCGGAGGCCTTCGCTTGCCGGTGGTAGACCGGCTGCCTGGTGTCTGCGACAGCGGGTACCCCACGGCTGGGGTGTGGAGGCCAGGGTGGGACTGGGGTCGCCCAGCAGGACAGAGGCCCTGTCACTGGTGGAGACATGTCGGTAGGCTCAGTGGGGTCACCCTGCTGGAGACGGGCACCGTCGTCTCAACACTTGAGGAACGAGAAGCACCCACTGCGCATCTGCCACGTGCCAGGCTTTACGAGCCCTTCTCCCCCAAGCATCCCACTCACCGTGGGGAAAAAAGCCCTCTTCTGCAGACTCTTTCCCAGATGGGAGGCTCAGGGCTCAGCAGAGCCAGGTTTAAGCCCAGACCAGTCCAACCCCAGTGCCCCTGCCCGCCCGAGCTAGTCAGCAAGGCTTGGGGCTGCTCCTTCCTGCCGGGCACTGTGCTGGGCACGGGGCGGGGGGGAGGCGCCCCTGACGGAGCCCCCGTCCGGTGGGGGATGGGGCCTGCGTGGGGATGAGCGGAGGGTCCCCCGGAGGGGCGGGTTGGGGAGAAGGGCAGGGATCCGCTGCCGCAGGCGGGGAGGAAGGTGTGACTGAGTGAAGCCACGTGGGGCCACAGGCAGGCTGCACCTCTGCAGTCACCGGGGCCCAGGCCTGGAGGCCTGAGCCCGCCACACTTGGCCCTTCCTGTGCTTGGCTTTCCTCCCACTGGGGCCCGAACTTGTGCCCAGTAAACATCCTGTTTCCACGCCAGGGCTTTTTTTTTGTTCTTCCTCCCTGTCTCTGCCACGCGCCTTGATTTCCTAGTAAACTGCCTTTTGATGACTTCCAACTTTCTTTGGCTACGGGGAGGTGAGAGAGAAGTGTCCCATCTGGGTCAGGCTCCGCGGGGAGGGCCGGGAGTCTGGCCCGGCTGTGGCAGTGGGTGGATGAGATCGAAAATATGCAGGCAGGGGCACCCGCCACGTCAGAAAGCTTCCCGCCTGAGCCGAGAGCCCTGGGGGGCAGGGGGGGCGTCATCAGGGCTGCCCCTCACTCTCTGGATTAACCTGCCCCGCTCTGGGGTGCAGGGAGCTGGGGAAGCAGGCGCAGGAGGCGGCTGCTGTCTGAGAAGCCTGCGGCTGTGAGTACCTGCAGGCTCCAGCCCTGGATGGCTGAGGAAGCTGGCAGGCAGGGCCGCCGGCCTGATGGGGAAGGCCCACAGCCGGCTTTGAGCTCTGGATCTGCCATTCACTGGGCTCTTTGAGTGGCGGGGAGCCAGGTCCTACAGGGCTCCAGGGTGGGGGCAGGAAAAGCGGCGCTGGCCTGCGTCCTGGCATGGGGCAGCGTGTTTCGGTGGATTGTGTGTGCGCGTGTGTTTGTGTAGGAGCAAGCCAGCTCACACTCTCCGTGGAGAGGGTCCAGGTGGCTGGAAACCGAGGCGAGAGGAAACCCAGGCTGAGTGCCTGCCGAGCCGGGCCCATCCATCAGGGGATCATTTGAGGTTCAGGAAAGCAGTCTGTGCCTCTTCCAGGGTGCCAAGCACAGGGGACCTTCCTTGGATGGCCTGACTTGCCTAGGCATTTTGTGTGTTATGTTTCCTTTCCCTTCCTTAGAAGGCTATTTTTGAAAATTCTAGCTGGTCTCTGCTGAGCTTATAAAGAACAAATTGAAGGTTTTATTCCTGCCAAGACCAGCAAGAAACAGGGAGTGTGGACTCGGCCTGGCAGCAGCAGCCAACAGAACAATGGAGCGAGGACCCCACAGATGGGGAGAGTTTGGGGGAAGCCGGGAGCTGCCCCACTGCCCACCCCTTCAAGCCTTCTCCTCCAACGCCTGTGCACTGGGCCCAGCCAGATGTGGGGCCTTGTATTTAGGGGAGATCCAGCGGTTCACCTCGTTTTTTCCCACATGCACGCTTTAAGTCACTGGCCAAATTTTCCTGGGGCCTCCTAGGCACAGGGTCCAGGCAGGTCCCCAGAGTCGAAGGGCCCCCGAGCCCAGGTCTTGCCCTCCAGGCGCAGCAGGGCTCTGCGGACAGAGTCTTTTGGGGCAGCGTGATGTGTGCTGTGAAAGACGCGTGTGCAGCACTGCGGGCCATGTCACTGCGTTTTGGACATGGTGGGGGGCACATCAGAAAGGCTCCCTGGAGAAGGCTACAAGCGAGCTAGGCCTGCAGCCTCGGGAGGAGAGCAGAGAGGCTGCAGAGAGCCTTCCAACAGAGCGCCGGCGGGTGCGTACGTGGGTCAGAGGAAAGGGCACAGTGTGGCCGGAGCGTTGACAAGGAGGGAGGGAAAGGCCTTGACTGTGGCTGGGGAAGCTGGTGGGGACCACAGTCCAGGCCCTAAACTCCTCCTCCTTTTGAGAGTTCAGACTTCTTCCCGAGAGCATCGGTGGGATGTAAGCTGGGGTGAAGGGCAAAGACTTGATCCACTTTCCAGACCTGTCCATCTGGCCCATGTGACAGAGGAGGACTGAGGCAGAGGACGGGGGGGGGGGGGGGAGGCTGTTGCAGTTCCCACACTGGGGGGGCTAGTGCTACAGGAGCGGCCAGGGAAAGGGGCTCAGGATTATAGGGAAGGAGGCTGGGTCAGGGCAGCGAGGGGAACGGAGGTGTTGAGGCTACGCAGACAGCCCCAAAATAGCAAGATCTCCACGGATCAATATCCCCCAGATAAAATGACAACAGCAGTTTCTTTGCCTATAGCAAGTCCGCTGATGCAAGGGTGATGGAAGAAAAGTAAGGAATTCCCCAGCGCCCTCCCGGGCCACCCTGCTGGGGTGACAAGAGCTGCCCCCCTCAGCCCTTGCACACCGCACAGACCCGGGGCAGTTACAGGCTTACGCTGTTTCTCATTATTTTTTACAGTAATGGCATAACACTATACATATTACTTTCTCCTCAGCATTATATCGGTAACATTCCCTTTAAGTAAATACAGGTCAATGCATAGCCCTAACTCATTCTTTTCGATCCCATCCGATTGTATGAATGGCCCTTAAATTATTAAACCACTCCTTTATTAGATGGCACTGGTTGTACTCGGTGCTTCCCCCCCCCCGCCCCCACTACAAAGAAGGCTGTGATAAACACCCTGGTGCATGCGCGCGTGTGCCCGGGTGCGCCTGCGTGCGTGCATTGATTCCTGCAGGTTACTTCCCCAAAACAGAAGTGCTGAGTCAAAGGGCACATATATTTTTTATTCCAGATTCCTACTGAAAAAGATGGTAGCAGCGTCTTCCCTTCCTACCTATTTTTGAGGGCGTGTCTTCTTTCTATAAGCTTAACTGCATTGGGTGTAATTCTTTTTCACATTTCCGATGTGACAACATTTAAGATGGACTGAAGGGGGAGTGTTTAAGATTGACTTTTCCCAAATGCCATTGAGCCTTTTCAGGTGTGTTGGCCGTTTTTCTCCGCCCTCTGACTCCTCTCTGTTCATAGCCTCTGCCAGTTTGGGGCCATGTCTGTGCCAGGTCTCAGGCTGTGACCTCGGGTCCCCTTTGTCGCCTGTTTTGCTGGCTATTTGGAGTGCAGTGTCTACTTTCCTACAGCACCAGACATCTCGGGGGCATTAATCTGTGCCCAGCTTTGCTTCAGATTCCAGAGCACCCATCCTGCTGGGACAGCTGTTCTGACCGGTGCCCAAGCAGGGCTGGACTCGGTCCCTCTCAGAGGCCCTGTGGGGGAGGTACTGCGGACACACTGAGGTGCCTCAAGTGTGCCTTCCTAGGAGTTTTTATCACAGAAACCCCTCTAGGGTTAACAGCCAGCTGCAAGTGACCCACATCAACAGGCGACCTCCTCAGCCCCAACACCCCCGGTGGGTGCCCCGGCCTTCACTTCCTGTTTAGTCATTGTGCAGAGGCAAGAATCCACAGCAGCCACTTTGGCGCAGCCGTGCATGGGGCAGCCTGCCAGATGGCCGGATGAAGCAGGGAGGCACAGAGGAGGCTGCCACCAGCCCTCCCAGGGCTCAGAAGCTCCCGCCTCTCTCATCTGACTAAGGGGCTTCACTCCTCCTGCTTTGCACCCCCCTCCCAGGGCCTTCCTCTTTCCACGTGACCAGCAGATCGACCTGGAGGCATGGGCAGAGCAAGCAGATTTTGACAACACGGAGCTGCACCAAATGCGTGTGCAGGACAATTGCATATTCTCCATCAGCCCCAAGGCTGGGAGCCTGAGTCCTGGGCAGGAGCAGGTGGTGGAGTTCAAATACAGGTGCCTCCCCTGACAGCTCCCCCCCCCACTTCGGGTCCCGAAGATCCCTCCTTTCCCCTGGCTCCCGGAGGATCCTGGCCTTGCACTGTGTGATGCCAGGGTACCCTGAGTAGCTACCATCCTGGGAGGATCCCCCCTCTCCACCTAGAGCAGAGGTTACATTCCCCCCTTGTCCCTTCCCAACTCAGGGGCTTCCACATGCTCCCAGGGGCAAGCCAGCTCAAAGCCCCGGGGGTGCTGCGATCGTCTGTTCTCCCACTGGTACCAGGGCTCCCTAACTCAGCCTAGACTTGTCTCCTCCCTTCCAGCCACCTGTTCATTGGCACTGATCGCCTCCCAGTGCT
This sequence comes from Pteronotus mesoamericanus, assembly GCF_021234165.1. Classification (NCBI taxonomy): domain Eukaryota; kingdom Metazoa; phylum Chordata; class Mammalia; order Chiroptera; family Mormoopidae; genus Pteronotus; species Pteronotus mesoamericanus. The sequence goes on from NW_026555277.1 coordinate 8,458,243, forward strand.
CTTCAAAGTGTCCCATGGCCGGGAGATCCTGGTGAGGCCCCAGCCCTGGTCCTGTCTTTGGACAATCAAGAGAGGAGCCGAGAATCACACCCCTGGGGAGCTGGGGTCTGGACCTCTCCGCTGCGTGCGCGCTTCCTTCCGGGGAAGGAGACCCCTCACGCGCTCTCTATTTCCAGCTGCACTTCATAGGTGTGACAGTGAAGCTGGATCAGAAGTACGTGCACTTCACCTCCACGAGCCACCAGTTCATCCCGGTCCCAATTGGCGACTCACTGCCCCCGCAGCAGGTCAGTGGTCCACATCATCCTGGTCACCAAGGGGCCTACATGTTCATCTCTGGGGAACTGAAGAAGTTCTCGACAGGGTGGCAAAGACGCTGCCTTCCAGAAGCCCTCACTCTAAGAGGTGGGGCTGCATGTTGGACCCCGAGACTGGGCAACTGGGAGAGACCCAAAGGGAGGGGCTTCAGCTTCCCGGGGCCTGGTGCTTAGCCCTCTGCCAGGCCTCGTTCCCACGCAAAAGAAGCCTCCGCCCCGCCCCGCCCCCGGCACAGGATTCTTCAAACTTCTTTGGCCATGAACCACACTAATATATTTTGGATAATAACCCAGTACGTACATACACAGACAACCCATCGCAAATCAGTATGTACACTACGACGTGCAAAGTAGTCTTATGTTTTTTTAAAATTATATTCTGTTGGTTTTCTTTTAATGCTGCCCATGACCCACTCAGTTGGTTTCATGACCTGCTCACTAATAGGTTTCAGCCACAGTGTGAAAATCATTGCTCCAAGAAGGACATCTTTCTGGAAGGTGAAAAACTAGAATGTGAATTCTCATGAAACTGTAGGATTTTCTTTATCCATTGGAGGGAATGGGGTTCCTTTACTTTGAAAAATGTACATTGTAATTTTCCAAGAGGGGGACATAGTACTTTCACGAATATTTCACAGCTCTGAAATTTCTAACCGCTTAGAAGCCCTTATGTTCCTGGGCAGGGGCCTCCAGCCACTCGGCCTAGAGGCAGAGGGATGGGCCCCTGGTCCTGAGAGGGGATCCCCAGCCCCAAGCTCTGGCCACTGCTCCGCGCTGCCCTCTGCCCCACTGGCCTCCCGCAAGGCCCACCTGGGGCCGGGCGTGCCCGTGCCTGCAGAGGCCCAGACACCCAAAAAGGAAGGTGTGTGCCCCGGGGAGAGCTTTCCAGAGGGAACAGGCCACTCCCCTGTGGGCAGGCGTTCTCTCTCGTTCATCAGAGGATGACAGGCGCTGGTCTGCGGCTACCAGCGGGCAGTGGAAAGAGAGAGAAGTGAACAGATTCAATTTACATTTTAGAGGTAGACTCACAGGGTCTCACTGGGGATTGGATCTGGGAAGTAAGAGAAAAGGAGGGATTGAAGACATACAGACTCCTAGCTGGAGCTACAGGGAATATGTAATGCCACTTGCTGAAAGGAGACATGTGTGGGGAGGAAGACGTTTTAGAAAGAAGAGTTTGGTTTTGGCCAAATTTGAGATGCCTATGAGACAGCCCAGAGGGGTTGTTGTCAAGTCGGAGCTGGTACCAGGTGTGAAGCGCAGAGGGTGGCGCAGGCCAGAGAGAGCAAGTCCGCATGTTCAGGAGGGGAGGCTGAAAGAGAGGAGGGGCCGGATCTCCGCCCAGATGAGCTCGTTGTTCTCTCTGGCTTCAGTTTTCTCATCTCTACAATGAAGGATGGGACCAGAAGATCCTGGTTTCTTCCAGGACGTCCTGTGATTCCCAGACTTGGGAGTTCATCTTGGGGCCCCCCTCACCTTCCTCCCGCCACTTGTCTGCCTTGAAGACTGCCTCTAACGGCAGACGTGCAGAGTGGCAGCCTCACAGGGCATTAGGCTCAGAGCCTGGAAAATGATGACAAGTCACAATGGCGCTTGCGTGGATGCTTACCCAAATTCCCACACTAAGGACGCAAGCATTAGTGCCCCTTTATTCTCTGACAAAGGTAAGGTGAGAGCAAATAAAATAAGGATTAAAGATTATCTTCAACTATCACAGGCTGAAGTGAGAGTTACGTACTTATGATGAGGCCACCGGAAATCAGGCATCTGGGGGAGCTCTGGGACCTTAAGTGTGACGCAGTGGAGGCCAACCCACCCTCCCACAGTGGATGCAGAGGCCCAGGCTCTCTGCACCGCAGCCCTGAGCCGGTTTGGAGGTTTCCTTCTCCCCACGCCCTGCAGATTTATGAGCTGTATAATGGTGGCTCGGTGCCCGTGACATACGAGATCCAGACCGACGTCCTGTCGCAGGTTCAGGAAACAAATTTTGATCACCCCATCTTCTGCTGCCTCAACCCCCAAGGGGAGATCCAGCCAGGTGCAACGGCTCGGGTCTTGTGGATCTTCTCACCTATTGAGGCCAAGACCTACACGGTGCGCAGCAGCGAACCCGGGGCGGGGGTGGGAGCTGGCTCCTCAGCAGGCCTTGCTCTGACCAGTCCCTTCCCCGCACCCTCCTAACTTTTCAGGTGGATGTACCCATACACATCTTGGGGTGGAACTCGGCCATAATCCAGTTCCAGGGAGTGGGCTATGACCCCCATGCCATGGGGCATACGGCGCCTTTCTACAATATCTCCTCACTGGACAACAGCCCCATACACTCAAGGCTGATGGTTCCTGGACAGGTCGGGGGAAGGGAGCTGGGGAGGCCTGAGGCCTAGGAGGAAGCTGAAGGCCCAGAGTAGCCAGTGCCCAGGGATGGGGAGGCTGGGAAGGAGAAGAGATGATGGTGAGGATGAAGGGATGCAGAGGCGAAGCCTAGAACGGGCCTCCTTCAGATTCAGAAGGCAGCACTGGCTCCACGAGAGGCTTACCCTGCCACCTAGTGACCACAGGGGTGCCTGCTCAAGCCACGCACCCTCTTCCCTGGGCATATGGATGGGGTTATTGGAAGCGGGAGAAGGAAGCTCTTCTATTCTAGGGCTTTAAGGTATTCTCTTCAAACAGAACAGCCCACCCCTGGACCTAGATGGATTTTGCTGATATCTAGGGTCATTAACACTACCTTTAGTGCCCCTACTCCTCGCTTTTGGGAGGTCTTAGCCATTTATCCGCCCACCCTTCTACCCGTCTGCCCACCGCCCCACACGCCTGTTCACTCATCCATGTATCCACCCAGCCATCCATTTCTCCATCCATCCTTCCACGCGCCGGCCCAGTCACTGTCCGCTCCTCCATCTGCCTGTCGACCCTTCAACTCCTGCCCTGCTTGGTCTCTTATACAGCATGCTGAGCACTGTGGAGGGCCTGGGAACACAGAGAAGAGACAGAGTCCCAGCCCGGGTGGCTCTGGGTCTGGACAGAGAGAAAGTGCCCCTTCCCTGTGGCCTCAGTCTTTCCAGATGCTCCTACAACACAGCTCCTGCTCTGTGCCCAGTATCGATACCAACAGCTGGTCACCCATTCATTAATAACCACCTTTCAGGGACTCAGACAGTGTTGGCTTTAGTCCTGTCATCTGTCAGCAAATTCTGATTGCTCAGCCTTTCCAAGTCCATTTTTTAATGGTCCAAATCATGGCTTCAGAGTGGGACCTTCCGGGTTTCTCCCAGCTGCGCCTGTGAGAGATCTTTGGAGAAAATATGTGTGCTCTGTGAACCTCAGCAGCACATCTGTGAAATGGGGGCAATAGAGGTGCCTGTGTCATAGGGCTATTGGGAGATTCAAGAGCATGTCAACTGCCTACCATGCTACTTGGTCTAGTGAAAGCTCTCAGTAACAAGCAGGGGTTGCTATGGTTATTATTTCCTCACCTCCCAAAGTTGCTGTTGTGTTGTCTCCACCAACAGAACGTCTCCCTGTCCCAGTCTCACATCTCCCTGGGAAACATTCCTGTGCAGGGCAAGTGCAGCCGCCTGCTGTTCCTCAACAACACCTCCAAGAATGAAACAATTGTCTTCGTCTGGCAGCTGAAGCCTCTAGACTTCGGGGAGGTAAGAGTCCCTTGTGTCCATAGAATCTGAACCTCCAGCAGGGCCCCAGACCTACCCTCTCTCGTCCCATCTTGTCCCCTCTCACTCCATCGCACCCCCTCCCATTCCATCCTGTGCCGCTCCGCCTCGCCTTGTCCTGTCTCACCGCATCCCGTCCTACCCCCTCCCATCCCATATCATACAGCTCCACCCCGTTCCATCTCACCTTGCCCCATCCCACCCCTATGAAGCTCCCGAGACTCCTTCCCCAAATCAACAGGTGTCCGTGAGTCCCATGAGAGGAAAGGTGGCTCCAGGAGAGGGGGTCCCATTTGTGGTGACCCTGAAGGCCTCAGTGCACGCCAGTTTCTACAGCATGGACCTGGTGTGCAAGGTAGGGCCAGCCCCGGAGAGAGGCTGGGAGTGGAGTGCAGCTGCGAGCCCTGGCGGGTGGGGTAGGCTATGAGATCCCCAGGCCCCAGGGAGAGCCAGCCCCCGGAAGGGTGGGGGCCCCACAGTGCAAGCCCAGAGCAAGGCCTGGCTGTAAGACCCCCAGACCTTGGTCGCCTCTCTCCTTGTCCTGGGCCACAGATGTACAATCAGGAACTCTTGAGGCAGTACCATCAGGAACTACAGGAGTGGAAGGATGAGAAGGAGCGGCAGGAAGTGGAGTTCACGATCACAGACAGGAAAGTGAAGGTGAGGAGGGCAGAGTGGGCCTTGCCCAACACAGATTGTTCTGATTGGTATGAGGGGTTCCTACAGATGAAACTGGCCAGCCTGCCCTATGAGATTAGATTTCTTTTATTAGACCGAACATAGCATCTCCCCAAGAGACTTTGGAGGCAGAAGGCTGGCTGACCATTCCCTGCTTCAGGGAGCTAATATTTAACAAGTGCTGTGTACTGGGGACCAGGGGAAACAAGGCTGAGCTCACCTTCTGATGGAGGACAGGGTGGCCTGGTGGTTTCAGGTGCAGGCTCTGGGAACAAATTGCCCAGTTTTGACCCTTGGCTTTGACAATTTCTAGCTCTGTGATCTTAGTTGAGTTTTTAACCTCTCTGCTCCTGCAGTTGTAAACTGGGGGTAATGCGACAGCTGGAATTGGCTTCAAGATAATTCAGAGGTGGGGTGCGGATAGGACAGGCGGCCTGCCAGCTGCTAATTGTCGAAGCTGGGCGGCGGGTAACAGAAGATTCTTGGTGGCATCCTCTGCAACTTTGTATATATTGGAAATTTCCCAAACTAGGAAGGGTAAAAATAAAAGTTTTAAAAATATTTTTTTAATTTTATTTCTCTATTTTTATTTTATTTATTTTTTAAAATTTATTTATTTATTTTTTAATTTTTCAAATACATTTGTCTCCATTTACCCGCCATCTCTTTCCCCTGCCCCACCCACCCCCTAAAAATATTTTTAAATAAGAGTAAAATAGTATCCACCTTGTAGCACTATTGGGAGGATTAAATGAGCTGATACATGTAAAGTACCCGCAACAGTGCCAGGCTCCCAGTAAGCATTTGCTGAAACTGCTGTTAGCATTTGTCAGGGCTGACTGATGACAAACGTGAGACAGAGCATGTCTTGGTTCCTCCCCCAATTTCATAGCCCCCCTTTGCATGTGGTCTTATTTCTCGTTCACCTCTGTGCCCACCACACTGAACTCCCAGGGAGGGACCACTCCCCTTTGAAGCCCTGGCCCAACTCTGAATGCAAATCACAACTTGAGGCCACAGAAGAAGGGATTTCTGAATTGTCTTGATAAAGGAAGTTGTTTCTGCATCACATAAAACCACAAGGCTCCAAGGCACAAGGACAGTTCTTTTGGGGCAGCCTATGCACATTTGGTGGCATCTCCTCTTTCCTTTGGTTGGATAACCAGATCTTACTCATCTGTAGGTAGCACTTCCCTAGGGAATGTTCTGGAAGAGGGTGTGGCTAGGACTTGGGCGAAACCAAGAGGACAGCAGGCCCTGGCATGGGCTTCAAGCCTTTGGTGGGTCAGCAGGAAGGGTAGGCAGAGAGGAGTCCCTCTAGGCCTCTTGTATCCTGAGCAGGGTTCTCTTTGTTTCCACAGAGTAGGGCATATTCCACAGCCAGTGAACCTGTGAGGAGGTACAAGGTAAGGCCGTAAGCCCCAAACCCACTTCCTCAGACAGCTTGTGAGGGTCCTTGCTCGCTCTCAGAGATACCTCCAACCCCTGGGCCAGCCTCCTAGAAGGGAGGGACGAAAGGGCCAGTGGGTGGAGCCATACCCGTGCCTGGCCCACAAGGCCTGGCTGGGAGTCTCCAAACCCCTGCCATCACGCCTCTCCCTTCCCAAAGACGCTGCCCCCTATCAAGAAACAGCATCCTCGCCACCAGCCCACCAGCTGGAATCTTAAGATCCCAAAGGAGGAGACACCGTGGCCATGCCCCCAGCTGCCCGCACCGGGCATGCTCTACTTGGGCCTCACTGCACGCGCCCATGCCATCGACTACTTCCTGGCCAACTTCTTCTCCGACTTTCCCCGATACTTCTTGCACTGGTGAACTCTCAGGGAGGGAGGGGTCTCCTTCCTCTCCCACTCCAGAATGGGGGCTGCCCAGACCGACCCTTTGCTGAGGGCTTGCAGCAGGTGCAGTCGCAGGGTGGGGGAGAGGCTAACGGGCATTGCTGGGCTCAAGATGCCCCCATTACTGCTTAGGTCCTTATGAGGAGGGGACAAAAGAGCCAGAGCCCCCTGGGGAACCCCCCTTGGCAGCCCCATCTGCCCTTCCTTCCTTCCTTTCCAACTGGGAGCCTCTCCACATCCTGCGCCACCTCCAAGGGTCAGGCTTAGTTGCCCAGGTGCAATGAGTAGCACCGTGTTTGGGTTAAGGCTGGGCCCGCCCCATACTCACCTATGTCCTCCTGACTGTGAGGCCACCCCCACTGCTCCTGCCCCCAGCCCCAGCATGGTGGCCTGCCCAGGCCACTCAGTGTCATGGCCTGCCCCAGGGAACTGTCAAAGAGAACGTGCATCAGAGAAGAGCCAGAGGCTTCTGCAGAAGAATCCACTGACAAGTGGGCCCCTGTCTCCCCACAGAAGAAGCTGCTCCTGGTGGACTGTCTCACAGCCATCATCAGGTGACTGTCCAAGCCCTGAACCCTCACCCCCACCCCCGCCCCAACCTCTCCAGCCCATTCAGTATACTCTGGGTCCGCCCACAGCTCCCGGAAGTCCTAGCCCTTCTTTTCCCGAAATAGAATCCTTCGTCACAGGATCCCTCCAGGGGACGTCCTACCTCTCCAGGGTGGCACGGCTCTAACAGAGCTCGCTGGAGGGTGTATCAAGGCTGGGTCCTGAGTTCTGCCCTCTCCACAGCTAGCAGATGAGGTCTGGAGCCAGGTCCCAGTCTCCCCAGCTTTGCTGTCCCTCATCTGTGTAACTCTGACCCCCTGGCTCTATCTCCACCATAAAATGTTCACCTCTGAGACTCCATGGGGCCCAGGGACACCTTCTTCTAAAGAAGGATGGGAGAGGCAATGGCCCAAGGGCTCCCTCCCCCACCTAGCACCTGTTTGTGGACACAGTAGGAAAGAGCCACCATTTGAGGAACCCTGAAACCAAAGCCTCCCGGGGCAGGAAGCCCTCTCAGCAAGAACCCTCTTTTCCTCCCTTCCATGCAGGGGCCTGCTGGAAGACAAGACCTTCCACGAGGCCGTGAACCAAAGCCTGGAGGAGCAGATACCGTACTTTTGCCAGTTCCGTAATGAGAAGTCAAGGAGGTTCATGGCCCTGGACAGCAGCCTGCACGCAGCGCAGGACCTGTTCCTGTCCCCCGATAGCTGGGAGGACGGGGGAGGCGAGGAGCAGGAGGGGGGCAGGCAGAGGCTAAGGAAGCAGGAAAGAGAGGAAGAGGCAGAGAAAGATGAAGAGGAAGAGGAAGAGCTGGAGGAGGAAGAGGAGGAAGAAGAGGAGATGAAAGAGGAGGAGGAGATAAGCAAGGAGGAGGAGGAAGAGGAGGAGGAGGAGGAGGAGGAAGAGGAGATGAAAGAGGTGGAGGGGCCAGGCAAGGAGGAGCTGGAAGAGAAGGAGGAGAAGGAGAAGGAGGAAGTGGAAGAGAAGAAAGATAAGTTGGCCTGGCCAGGGATGGAGTCCCCGCTGCAGCCTGGGCCCCAGGAGTCCCTGAAAGGGCGGTTGCAGCAGCAGCTGAAGGTCATAATGAAGGAAGAGCAGGAGCAGGACGAGAAGGAGGCCATTAGCCGGTGAGCGGCCAGGCCCAGGTGCGGGCTTGAAGGGGGCGGGGTTTGTGCAGAAGGAGCCCGCGAGGCTGTGACAGGCTGGGGCGGCCTCCACTGAGCGTCTCTTCCAGCCCAGCGTTCCCTGACATTATGTTAGAAGTGTAAGGCCTGGGTGGGAGTATTTGCAGAATGGGGATCTGAGCTCCCCTCCCCACCCCCAAATCTGGCTATTAACATTCAACACCACACCACTTCAAGGAGGGTAGTTACAGTCTTCAAGTTTTCTTAAGTGGGTTTCTAGGACCAGAAGAGAAGTACCCCATTTTCTTGTACCGCCTTTCCCTGGGACTGCTCTGCGGTTGCTTTCTGTCGAGCTGGGATCCCCTAGGTCCCACCTAGCCTCCTCTGCACACTCTCATCACTGGATGCCTTTCCCCCTGAGTTGGGGACCACGATTGCTCGGGTTCGAATTTCACGGCTGTACCAGCTGCCTGAAGTTTGGTGACTTGGGGGGTCCTAAGTGTCTGTAAAATCGGAACAAGGATGCCTCCTAGTGTTGGGAGAGCGGGGAGTTAAATGCGAGCACACGGAGAGCAGCCAGCCCAGGGTACAGCACTGAGGCGGCCAGCGGAGCGTGGGGTGGTGGCCCAGCCACGGCACTGACATCGGTGCCCGGTCCCCCGCAGGCTCCCAGCTTTCGCCAACCTGCAGGAGGCGCTGCTGGAGAACATGATCCAGAATATCCTGGTGGAGGCGAGCGGAGGGGAGGTGGTGCTCACCTCGCGGCCGCGCGTCATCGCCCTGCCGCCGCTCAGCGTTCCCAGGTGAGGGCACCCAGGCCAGCAGCCGTGTCGATGGTGCGGGTGGGGCGCGAGGGGTGGCAGGGGCGGGCAGGCTTGGCCTGAAGTCTCGCCCCCACCCCTATCTGGAGCTTTATCTTCCAGGATTCTGACCCCAGAACTGCTGTCGGCGGCCTCCCTTACAGCCACAGCCAAGAGTGGGGCAGCAGCTGGTGGCACCGCCCTATACCGACCCTTTGAGGACGCCAGGGCCCGGCCCCTCTGACTGGCTTCCCTAGGCTCTGCCCGGCCTCCTCTCCACCGTCCCACCAGTAAAGCACCCACCCTTTTTTATATATCTGCCTTAACTTTTTTCCCCCAGCGTGGGAGCAACTTGCGCCGCGCTCTGAGAGGGACAGAGGCGGGAGTGGCCGACGTGGACCACAGCAAGTCACTGGAGACTTAGGGGCTGGGCGATCGCGCCTCTGCACCCCGCATCGCACCCGGGCGAGGGTTCGCGGGGCTGGCAGCCTGGCGCTTGACCTGGTCAGGCCAGGGGAGGGCGCTTTGCGGGGAGGGATCCTGACTGGCTTCTGCCGAGTGCAGCCTGGTGGACAGGAACTGAACGCCAGGTCTGGTCAGTGCAGCAGGTGGCCACGGGATAAGTGACCACCCCGTCCACGTCCGCCTTCTGCCACACCTGCTCTGGGGCGCAGCCGCTCCCCTCTCCCCTCTTTTTCAGCAGCTGCAGGGCTCCTGGGCCTCTGCTAAAGGATTGGAAAGAAAGGGAAACCGAGTCACATGGTAGAGGGCCAAGAACTAGACACTGGGACAAGAGTCAGGTCACCGAAGGACAGTGGGCCGCAGCCTCTACAAGTGACTCCCATCTTAACTCTGAATCCCCCGACCAGGGGATGGGATGTCCCGCCTTTCCTAGGATACCCACCTCCGGCTCCCCCTCACCTCCGCCCGGCAGCCTGTGTCCTCTGCTCTTCGGCTCCTCCCATCCTCCCCCCTCCCACCCCCCGCCAGAGGCAGGTGGGTGGAAAAGTGACATCTGGTGTTGTTCCAGAGGAGCTCAGGTCCCTCGATCCCCCCCCCACCCCCCGCCCGCCAAGGCCTCCGAAGAGTTCTGGCCCCAGAGCCCCCGTGGGGCGGGGAGGGGGTTGGGGGCGCTCCGCCTCCTCTGAGTCAATATTTGCCCAGAGCAAACGGGCGCCCGGACAGGTGTGAGTGTGCGTGTGTGTCTGTGTGTCTAGGGGCGGGGACTGAACAGGCCGTATAAGAGCGCGCTGAGCCGGGGCTTTGGCACAAGCTCCACGAGGCGTGCGCTGGGGACCAAGCCAAGCAAGGCCCGATGGGGTGGAGGGTGGCCAGGAAGGGAGGGGCAGGCCAGGTGCGCACCTGCAGTGGCCGCCCCGGCCGCCGACGTGTCAGCCGCAGATGCGCGCAGGTGAGGCGGCGGCCGGCGGAGCACTGTGCGGCACTGCGCCCGCGGAAGACCAGGACCACGAGATCACCAAGGGCCACAGCCAGGCCCCGGGCCTCCGCTCCCGCCCCGCGACGAGCCCCTCGCACAAACCGGACCTGAGCGTTTTGTTCGTTCGGCTCGCGTGAGGCAGGGGCGGCTTCTCAGCACCCGCCCGGGGGCCCAGCCCGATCGCCACGCAAGCACCTGCCGCCGCCGCCGCCATAAGGGTCGGAGAGGTTGTGCGCCGCTCCCAGGGGAAATCCGGCTCCCATCCGGTCCCGCCCGCTTTGCCGTGTCCTGCCCTGGCCCGCAACTCCTGGGCTACCGGGTCCATTGGGATAATGCAGGGCGCAGAGCAGGCTCCACCGGCTGGCAAACGGGGCTGGGGCCCGGAATAGGAGCCTTTTGGAGGTGGAAACCGGCTTCTGGTCCAACTCGGTCCCAGCGACTTCTGTGGCCTTGGGCAAGTGACTTCCCAGGCCTCTCCAAGCGTTTTCTCATTTGCACAATGAGGAGGTTGATCTGGCCTCCTGTGGGGGCTTCACCAGTCCCCGTATCCTGGTTTCTGGGCTTCTAGAAGTATATTTGAGAAGTGTATTTGAGCCCTGACCGGGGAAGTTGGAGGCCCTCAAAGGGGTTGAAGGAAAAACGGTGAGGTTTGGGAAATTTGGGTGGGGTGGGCAAGAACCTTGATGGATGGAGAAGAAGTCCCTCCCCCAGGAATCTACCGCACTGGCATCCCGGGGGTTCAGTTCCTACCATCCCCCTGGCCCCTCTTGCCGTCTTCCCGTGTCGGAGACTGACTGATTGGAAAGGACAAACACAGGATCCAGTAGCCCTTGCCTGATGGAGTCTCCAGGCACAGCATAATCCCAAGGCCTCTTTTTTTAAGAGTGGGGGTGGAATCTATGTGGCCTTCAGGTTACCTGGGTCATTAGCTACAACCCAAACCCCGGACAGACCTCCTCCCTTTTCCAGGGACTCAAAGTGCTAAGATCTGACATGGAGGAGGGGACAGAGATTGCTCAAGACCCCTATCTCCTGCTTGGGGAGCCTAGAACTGAGGGTTTCACAGAAGGCCTGGAGTCAGGCTGAGCCCCTAGCTGAGGCTGTCCTGTGACTCCAGGTGAGCTCCGTTCCCCTTCCCAAAACTGATGGCCATGCTGAGTCAGCCCCAGACAGAGGGGCCGGTTGTAGGTCGGGGTGGAATTAAGGCTCCTTGAATAGCAATAAGGAGCCGCAGTTCCCCCCTTAGAGTGAAAAAGCATTGTGGGTAGGGACCGTGCCCCCACACACCCAGGCGTAGGCAGCCCCCAGGGAGATGAGAGTAAGAGTCAGGAGTCACTGGCCCCTTCCCGCTCCAATCTGGATATTGCTGGTGGTGCTGGCTTGTCCCCTCCACCAGCCTCCACCCAGTCCACTGCCACCCCGGCCCTGACCACCCTCAGGCCCCACGGGGTCTGCAGAGCCCCTGCGGCAGAGACCGGAGGGGGTGGGGGTGAGGTGGCCCTGACGGCCCCAGGCAGCGTCTGCAGGCAGCAGCCCTGGGTGAGGAGCCTGGGTCCCAGGCCGGGGTGTGTGCAGTCCCCCCCTGACCCGGCTTCTGTCCTGGGGCCAGCCCTCTAATCCTTGCCTGGCACTGAATGATGTGCCTGCCAGGGGCCAGGCCTGGCGCTGGCATGTCCTCCCTGTGTCTTGCAGGGCTTCCTCTCCTGTCCCTCTGTCATAGAAGGGGACTGGAGCTCCCCCTGCCCCCATGGCTGGGATTAGAGATCCTGGGGCTGCACAACAAAGGTCTCCCCCTGGAATGACCCCCAGGACACACACACACACACACACACACACACACACACACAGTCCTGGCAGGATGGGAGGGGTGGGGAGGGTGTTGAGAAAATGAGGCCACCAGTGGTCTGGAGTCTGCCCTTGTGACAGAGCACTAGTGCCTCTTTCCCCCAGAGCCTAATTTCCCTGGACCCTCTCTCCCCACCCCCCACAATCCCCAAGACCTGTATTTCCTGGCCCTGGCCAGGGAGCTGGCCTCCCATCCAGGTCCCTCCTCCCCTGCCTAGCCAGGGGCGGAGCCTCCAGGCGCCAGGCAGGCCTGCAGGTGCGGGGCTGGGTGAGGGGGGTGCTCAGCAGCTGGTGTTCGAGTGGGCCCCCTCCCCCCTTGCCTGTCCAGCTCCCAGCCAGAGCCTGCTTCCTGTCATCCCTGTCAGCACCCTGGGCGGGGGAGGGAGCAGGGAGTGGAGGACATAGAAGAGGAACTGAGCCTGGAGAACAGTGGAACTGGGAGACAGCTGACTGGAAATGGAACTGGGGAGACGGAGGAGAGAAGGGCCAAGAACACAACCAGAAGGACAGACAGAGGATACGGCCCAGAGGGGTGTGAGAACCACAGGGGCAATGTCAAGGCCCACGGAGGCTGCAGAACACCCCCAACCCCCCACAGCCCCAACACACACAGCAAGAGCAAGACCTAGAGAGAGACCTGAGGCAGAGGCAGAGACCTCCTGAGAGAAACCAGAGAAGAGGGACAGAGACAGTGTGACATAACCAGAGAGGCACACTTCAGAAAGCGGGGTGTCAGAGGTCAGGGAACCAGAGGCAGAAGGTACTCTGTGTGTGTGTGTGTGTGTGTGTGTGTGTGTGTGTGTAGAAGAAGGTGGAAGTGGTGTGGGAACAGCCTCTACTCCACCCCACATCAACAAGGGGGAATTGCCCCCAACAGGGGAGAAAGAAGTGGCTTCTATCTGGGCTGCAAACAGGACAGCCAGGGCTGGAGGTGGGGGCGCCACCCCTCCCTTGGGAAACCACTCTCTCCCCATTGGAAAGCAGAAGGCGAAGAGGGGCAAAGCTCAGGCCACAAGTGGACCCGGGCAGAGTCTGACTCCACCTTTCCCCCTTTCCCTCTTGGCCACAGCTGGCCAGACAACGGAGGCAGCTGCCCCGCCTCCGCTATCCACCTGCTGGTTCTGGCCCAGCCTTGTACCTTCTGACTGTGGGGGCTGCCAGGGTCTATATGAGAGTCGGGGATCGTGGGCATGAAGGCATGGGGGGGTTCATACCCAAGTGCTAATCCCCAACCAGCCAAGGCAGAGCCAGAGGCTCACTGACCTTCTTGGAGATTAGTCCCCATGGTGACAGCAGCCAACTCTGCCCCCTCACTCATCTAGGCCTTGGGGTGGGTGGAGGCTAGGTGGGGAGGGGAGGGAAACTTCCTGGGGCATCGCAGGCTCACAGAACTCTGGGAAGGGAGCCCCTCCAGGATCAGTTTACTGGTATGAAACTGAGGCCCCAAGAGGGGGAGCGGCCTGCCCAAGACCACATATTTAACCAGAAAAAGTGCGGAGACTAGAAATCAGATCCCCACTTGCACTCCCAAGCCCTCTTTCCCAGAGAAGAGAGGCCTGAACAAGGACAAAGGGTCGGGATACTCCCCCCTGACCCTCCCAACCCTCCCAAACCCAGAGCCAGAGCAGAGTGGCTGGGATGCGGTGAGGCGGGAAGTCCCCCCATCCTGCATGCTAGGCTGACTCCCACAAGCAAGTATGGGAAGGGGGATGCAGATCCCAGAGTTAGGCCTGCTGCCCTGACTCCTTCCCCCAGCCCAGCCCAGCCCAGCCCTGCCCCAGGGGTAGGAGCAAACCGCGCAGCAAAGCCAGTTATAACCACAGCCACAAGAGTAACAGCTAACATTTATTGGGTGTGAACAACAGACTGTGTTTTACATGCATTTAAATCTTCACGACAGTTTTGAAGACTTACTTTCATGTTACAGAGGGGAAAACGGAAAAAGAGTGCAAGCAGTGGAGCTGGGATTTGAACCCAGGCAGCAGTGTGACTCCAAAGCTCTCCAATGTCTGCATGATGGCAGGTGGGTGACTGAGACGATCTTCTTTGGGTGACTGTGAAGTGGGACGTGTGCATGTGAAAGTGCCTACTCGTGTGTGACTCCAACACCCAGCACACTGTTTGGCACGGAGTACGTCATATTAAATATTTGAGAAATAGGTGAGCAAATGTCTGCCATCAATGAGTGTGACTTTGAGGTGTCTATTAAGTCCTGGGAGACTGTTCACATGTGATGCATGTGGGGCTCCGCAGCTGTACCGTGCGAGCGCGTGTATGCATGTGCCTTCTCCCCATTGCCCTGTGCAGGCCTGTGGCTTTGTGTCCCGGTGAGTGGATGGTGGTGAAAGCCGCCTCCCATCTCTCTGGATGGTGGCCAGCTCTCCATCCCCACAGAGGGGCTCTGTTTATAGCAGGGATAAGACAATGGGTTTGCGTGGGTGGCACTGCCCCCTCCCCCCACGGACCCACCTCTTTGGGGCCCAGCTGTTGGACCCTGCCTGAGCTGAGCTGGTCTCTCACTCTCTCACTCATTATCTCTGTCTCCCAGGAGACCAGACCTCACAGCCCCAGGGAAAGTGCTCATCTGCCTGTCCCTGGCTCCAGACCTGGGGTGGGGGCGGGGAGTGGAAGAGCAGGGCTGCAAAGGAGGGGCTGGTGACAGTACCCGGGTACAGGAGGGCACCATTCACAGAATTTGCATCTTCAGTCACCAAAGCCCTGGCTTATTTCCCAGTAAAATAAGGGGTAAGGGGTGGGAGCAGGCCAGCTTGAGAGGACACAGGCCACCAGACATCGCTCAGCTGCCCGCCCAGTGGTACTGAAAAGTAGGGCCTTTGATGGGATGGGGCGCTCTAGGAGGGAGACTTCACTTCTCTGGGGATTCTCAGGGCCTTTACCTGGAATGGGGACCTGGGAGAGCGCCCAGGATTGTGTTTGTGGGTTTCTCTGTTGGATCTACATGTACGGGATGGGGGTGTGAGCGGGATCTATGGGAAACAGAAGCGGGTCTGAGGGTTTCTCTGTGGGATCTGAGATGAGCTGGGTGTTTGGGTAGAATTATGGGAAGGAGAGGGCCCTAAGGATTTCTATGTGGAATGCAATGTCCCTATGAGATGAAGAACTGGATGGGGTGGGGTGGGGTTCTCTGAGGGTGATGAGATCCCTGTGAGATCTTGAGGTCTCTTGGGGGTGTAGATCTGGGGACACTGTCTTTATTTGTTTGTTTGTTTGTTTGTCTACTGAACTCCCCCTCTCCACACCTAAAGGCCAAGGCTATGGATGTGGAGGAGGGAGCAGTGAGGGTGCTGAGCTTGCAAACAAAGCCACCTGTGCATCCATCCTTCAGGAAGCTCTGAGCACAACTGATCTGGGAAAACAAACAGGACCAGCTGCTGGGGGTGGGAGGGGACTTGGAGCGGGTTGGGTGGAGGGGGGCTGGAGGATTGGAGCTGGACCAGCCTAGTGGAGAAAGGGACAGAGGCCCAGAGCCCCATTCTGGCACACAAGGCAGGGCCCCCTGACAACCCCTTCCTTGCCCCTTGCCCTCAGTGGTTCATTCTTTCCTTTCTCCTGCGACTTCAAGGCCCAGAGCCAGGGAGGGATGTGGGGGGGCGGGGGGAGACCCTGAGAGAAGTAGTGGAGAGGTCTTCTGGGCAACTGGCTATTAGCAGCGTGGTGGGTGTGCAGGCAGCTAGAACCGAAAGCCGTAGATTATAGGATCGGGGCAGTGGTGCCTACACCATTTTCCTGCTAAGGAGGCTGAGGTACAGGGCAGGGGCCAAGATCAGAACTTAAGGCTAGAAGAGGAGCCGTGGCCCTGCTCACACACAGGGTCTCCACCAAATCCCAGCTGGACTCTTAATTCTAACTCGGATCTCAACTGTATTCCTCCCACCGTGCCCCCCAAGCCTTTGAACACACACGCACTTCTGAGGAATAGTCTTCTGACCAACACCGGGACTGGAAACAGCCCTCCCAAGCGGAGCCCCAACCTCAGGAGCATGCCCAGACTCTAGGCCCCAGCTCCTGTAAACACTGCTTCCGGTCCGACAGACTCCCCGCAGCCTCCGGTCTAACACCCAGCACCCGCGTCATGGACCAGCGCAGACGCCCAGCCTGACGCAATCGCCACCCGCGCCAGCCACCCCTTCCAACCTCTGCCCACCACCAGCTGCCTTTTCCACCCGCCCAGCGGCCTCAGCTTTGCACACAGAGCGGCCCGCCCACGCCTCCTGGCGGCCGATTCCAGAATTGCCCAGTAGAGATTGGGGAGGAAGGCAGAAGGGAGGGAAGGAGAAATTGGGCTCCTCACCTCTCACCGCTGCCATAGTCCTGACTTGGGAAACCAAGGCCAGGGACCGGGATACAGAGTCCGGGATTGGCTCTTGCCTCTCTTGGTAGTTTGTATTTCCCCCTTACAGTTTGGGGAAATTATGGCCTATTTATGTCTCTCCAAACCTCTTCTAGGGTAGGGAGTCGGGACTGGGCATGGTTCTGACCCATCCCCAATCAAACCTCGCTGTGGTTGTCCCTGCTTAAGTCCTCCGAACTTGGACTTTACTCCCCATGTTCTAGGGCAGTTCCTCACCAGTGACAAGAGAGACCCAAGGGAGACAGGCTGCCCCCAGCACCTGTTCTTGGCACCCCAGAACTGCAGGATGGAGACATTGGTAGGGTGGGCAAGCCATTACTCCTGCACTCTCATTGTAGAAGTTCCTCTATACCCCCTTCCCCCATGGACATTTGACCACACCTTGTTAACTCACTCATTCAGGTTTTACTGAGAACCTACTATGTGCCCAGCACTGTGCTAAGGTTTGAAGATAATGAAACTGACACAGCCTGCTTAAATGGAGCTTACAGCTAGTATAAAAGCAAATATTCTGCGCACCCATACACAAAAGATGAAAAAGACACGTTTACAGAGTGACAGATGCTATACAGAAAACAGGGTGAGTGATCGACAGTGAATGTCAGGGACAGAGTCACCCAGGAGGAAACGGAGGAGCCGGCCATGCCAAGATCTTGTGACTGAGACACTCCAGGTAATGGGAACAGCAAATGCAAGGGCTCTGCGGTGGGAATGAACTTGGCAGTGGGAGAAAGGACAGGCCAGCGAGGCTAGACTTCCAGGAGCAGGGTTGGGGGCAGCCGCGTCTGGCCTGTGAGCCACTTTAGTCATAGGGGGTTGGGTGACCAGCCGTGGCTTTGGAGTCAAAAGGTCTAAATGCTAATCTTGCTCTGACGCTGACTAGCTACGTAAATTTGGACAAGACTTTCACCTTGAGCCTCAGTTTCCACATCTGTATACCCAAACCTACCTCACTGAACTGTTGTTGAGTCTGAGGAAAGCGGTTGGCTCACGGAAATAAAAAATACAAGTTTACTGGTCACTCGCCCCTCCACTTCTGCTGGAATACCTCACCTCTTCCATTAAGGAAAACTCACACTTTTGCCAGAAACATTTGTGTCTCTTTGACAGCTGCGTGGTTAGAAGTTAGAAATTGTGCAGCAAGTTGTGAGTAAATGTCTTCCCTGGAGCCTCCCTTGGGGCCCCAAGCCCTCTTGCCCCCCTTCTTCTCCCCCTCTCCCACTCTTCCCCCGCGACACATGGCACGGGGCTTGGGGGCAACGGCCTAGGACCTACAGTCAACCAGCAACCCAGGTTCACGTCTCAGCGGGGCCCCTCCCCGGCGGGTAAGCCTCGTCGACCACAGTCCGCGGGACCTGCCTAAGCCGCCGCGTCTTCTGTGAAACGCAGGGCAATAACAGCGCCTACCTCGTGGGTTCGGTGCGAGAGTCAGCTGAGATCACGCGCGGAGAAGCTCCGAGCAGAGCCCCTGGCCTGAACTAGGCGCTCGGTAATCAGCTGCCGGCTCTCAGGCCGGCGTCGGGAGCCAGCCCCCGGGCCCTGAGCTCTGCCTGGCGGCTGCGGCATCGCGCTTCCGGCCGCGCTGAGGTCGAAACCTTCTTCCCAGCCACTCTGGAGAGCCGCTTCCTCCGCTACTATTATTCCCAGGCGCTTTGTGAATCCGCGCGCTCCCTTGGGCGGTTCAACTATCCAGCGCTCGGCGCCGCCTCGCCCCCCCTCTCTCTGCCCCGCGGCTGAAGAAAACTCCGGGAACGCAGCCCCGACCCTGGGAACTCAAGTCTGGCGGGGAAAGAGGCTGCGATGGACCGGTCCTCCAGGGAAGGGAGGGCTGGAGAGTGTGAGGAAGGTCACTTGCAGGGAACCTATCTCTGCTCTAGTGTCGCTCAAAAGAGACCAAGACCTAGGGCTGAAGAAGAGGTGGGTTTTAGACACTGGGAAGAACTGCCGCGGCTAGAGCCCAGAATGCGCGGCCTTGGCGGGGCCGTAGGGTAGCCTGGTGCCTCTGTCCCCGAGGCTCTGGGCCAGGGAGGCCGCGTTCTGCCCAGAGGTCGGGTGCGCCTTGTCTGGTTCTGGGCCCCCAAAAAGAAAAAGCGGAGTCAGCGGTGGCTGCAGCGGGCGCGGGACGTGCGCCTCAGCACTTTCTATTGTCATCCCCAAGAGTAGGGGCCAGGTCGGCGGCTGCGGGGGGGGGAAAAGGCCCCGGCTCCCCAGGGGACATGCTGCAGCTGACCGCAGCTTGCCCGCTGACTCAGCTCTCCCCACCCCAGCGGGAGCGGGTGTGGGGAGGGAGGCGAGGCCGACTATAAAGCCCCGCACCCCCGGCCCGCGCGCAGCCTCTGCATAGTCGTCAGTGCCGCGCTCAACTGCCCGGCGAATACTAGGTGATGGGGCAGGGTCTTTTCAGGGCCGGGGAAGCCGAGATGGGGGAGAGCCACTGGCATCCGGGGTCCAACCCAGCCCAGGCCCAGTCCCTGGGTCCTTCACCCCCAGCCGGGGTTGGGCGCGTCTGGGCCTGGGCGCGGGAGGGTGTTCGCGAGAGGCTGAGCCCTTGGTCCTGTCCTGTCCTTGCCTCAGCAGCATGAGCAGCGCTCCCGCGCCAGGGCCGACGCCCGCCTGCCTCACGCTCTGGGATGAGGAGGACTTCCAGGGCCGCCGCTGCCGGCTGCTGAGCGACTGCGCGAACATCTGCGAGCGCGGAGGCCTGCGCAGGGTGCGCTCGGTCAAGGTGGAAAACGGCGCGTAAGGATAGCCAGGAGGAGGCTGGGCTGGGGGAGGGGAGCAGGGTGGTCCTGGGCTCCCCTAACTCCAAACCTGGGACCTCATCTCTCAGCCCTCCCTTTCCTAGTCTAAGCCCTTCCTGAAGAAACCAACCAACACAGGAAGCCCTTTGGCCTCCCCAAAATCCCCCGCCAACGCAAGACAAATGGAAGAAAAGAATGTATCCTTGTGTGAGCTAAAAGGATACAGGTGAACGGCGACCCTTTGTGCAAGGGGGCGGGGCAGCTTGAACCCCTAAGGGCTTCCCAGGGTAATGTCCTCTCCAAAGTTTGTCTCCGTACAAAGAGATGGCTCTGCACTTCATTTAACAAAAGAAAAAAGCCAACTCTCTTTCGCTGCCCCCCACCCCTTGCTCTCCAGGAGTCTGGGGCCCTCAGGAGAACTGACTGTTTTCCTCTCAGGTTGCTGCCACAGGCTGGGGTGAGGATGGGGCGTCCCTACACCTACTTTGGCAGGCATCTAAATTCTTGGTATAGAAGGGTTTGGTCGGGTGATCTTCGTAAGATGAGACAGTCTGTCCACCCTAGGGGTACTGAGCTGGGAGCCCGGACGCTTCAAACCCTGCGTAGCAGCCTGTTTAGGGTCTTTAGCCTCTAGAGGGACTGGTTGGCCATGCAGTGGGTATGTCAGGAAAGTGCCTGGGGTTAGAGGAAAAGATCGGCTTCTCAATCTTTTCAATCACAGCAAGCAAGGGGGAGGAGGAGGAAGTCGTGCCGCTGCGGCAGATGCCTCCCAGCGTCCCTTATCTCTCCCCAGTTGGGTGGCCTACGAGTACCCTGACTTCCAAGGACAGCAATTCATTCTGGAGAAGGGTGACTATCCTCGCTGGAGTGCCTGGAGCGGCAGTGGCGGCCACCACAGCGACCAGCTTCTCTCCTTCCGGCCCGTGCTCTGTGCGGTGAGCACAGCGTCCCCGCCCCCTGCCCCCATCTTCGGCCTCCCAGCTTCTAGTTCCAGGCCCTGGTCCCACCTCCTCCTCCGAAAGGCCATCCGCTCACTGTACGGGGGTGTGTAAACACAACTCCTAGATGGGTGGCAGCAGCATTACTTCCCGGAACCGGAGGGCTCTCCGTAAATGGATTGCAGGCCTAAACCGGGCACTGCAGATCAGCACCACGGACAGCGCCAAAAGCCGTGCCTGTCCAGGGCACGCATGCGGTTCCCCACATCTAGTTGAGGGCAAGTTAGACAGTGCCTCCGCCATCACACAGCCCTACGAGGTCTGGGTGGCTGTTATTGGCCTCATAAGCGTGTGAACATGAGGCTCAGGGGGCCAAAGTGACTTGCCCCAGGTCCCTAGGGTTTGCATGTAGGTGAGACTAGAACTCAATCCAGGGATCAAGGTTTCGTAGGGTCAGTCTGTACATGTGCGTGCATGCATGTGTGTGTGCATGTGTATTGTGGGGAAAGGGTTGGTAATAAATCAAGTACACTAAAGGGGAGGATCTAGCTTCCTTTTTGTTCTGACTTAGGAACCGTACTAGTGAGGCCCGGGGCATGGATGTGGAGAGGAGAGAGTGGGTGCTGACTCAGCCAAGCTTCTCCACTCCAGGAGGCCAAGGAGCCCTTCCGGGGAAAGGACCTAGACTATGGGAGCCCAGGCCCAACCAACACTGATGC
Organism: Pteronotus mesoamericanus; assembly: GCF_021234165.1. NCBI lineage: Eukaryota > Metazoa > Chordata > Mammalia > Chiroptera > Mormoopidae > Pteronotus > Pteronotus mesoamericanus. The sequence goes on from NW_026555277.1 coordinate 8,479,277, forward strand.
CTTAGCTTATCTGTCCTGCTGCTGCCGTACAACATCCCTTAGCTGGACCTCACTCTTTGAGAGGCTGCCCAGGGTTCTGGGCAGGGGATTGGTAGCCAATGAGTACCATCGGGAAACTGCCTTGGTTAATAACCAGATTTCTCTTAAGATCTCTGATTTTCCTCATGAGAAACAGGTCAATGTCACCAGATGCTTTCCAGCCTTGACCAGGAAGGGTCTCTGGGACCCCGCCCCTCCCAGTCTCACCACCTCAACTCAAAGCCATAGAAGGGACCTCAGAGGTTTGGAATCTCTGAGCATGCCAGCCTCCCAGTCTGCTGGGAAGCTCATGGAGCAAATGCTAGGAGCGTTTGTGGAAGCTGAGTGTCTGCACAGCTTGTGTTGGGTGGTGGAATGTGGAGTGGGGCTGAGAATGTATCCACTAACACCTCTTTGGAGGGCTTGACCCCTACACTTCTGTGCCTCAGAACCACAGTGACAGCCGTGTGACACTGTTCGAGGGGGAAAACTTCCAAGGCTGCAAGTTTGAACTCAGTGATGACTACCCATCCCTGCCCTCCATGGGTTGGGCCAGCAAGGATGTGGGTTCCCTCAAAGTCAGCTCTGGAGCGTGAGTCCTCAGACTGGGACAGGGGAGATGAGAAGAACAGAGGGGAAATGGGACCAGGGAAGAGGGTGAGGAAAGGTGATGGGCGTGCTGAGACATAGTAAGAGAGATATTGGAGGCTGGAAGACAGAGGGCAGTGGGGTAATGGGAGGCTTGGAGGCAAGGGAAGGAAATAAGATGGTGGAGACAGTCTGGGAAGGATGGGGCAGATGACAGGAGAATTAGAGTCAGGGAAATGATACGGGGATATCAGGAGGGATTGAAAACTTAGAGGAGGAGGCAATGGAAGATGGGAAGAGGAGACAAGGTGAAGAATGTGATAGGGAGGGGTGGGCGGTGAGAAGGGCAGGGAGAGATCCTTGTAGGAAAAACTGAAGCAATGGTTTGGAGCTGAGAAAGGAGAACTTCTAATGGAGGACATGGGTGGGCATGGGCTCAGAGCCTACTTACCACCCTTTTGCTCTCTCTGGTCTAGGTGGGTGGCCTACCAGTACCCAGGCTACCGGGGCTACCAGTATGTATTAGAGCAGGACCGGCATGGCGGGGAGTTCCGCACCTACAGCGAGTTTGGCACACAGGCCCACACTGGGCAGCTGCAGTCCATTCGACGGGTCCAGCAATAATCCCCACGCCCCCCCACCTCCCATAAGGACCCTCAATAAAGCCTCCTGAAGCTGCCTGCCCCTCTTGCCCCTTTTTTGGTGTCATGTTTTGTGATTTTTATCTTCATCTTTCTGAGATCCTTCCCTGCCAACCTGACCCTCCGCTCAGGCCCCAGAACCCGTGGTTATGGAGCACAAACTGACTTAGGATGTGTGCGGCTAGACTGCGATGGGGCCGGGAAGAGACTGCTTGGGCGTCCTGTTTATTACACCCAGTCCCACACTGCTCCTTGGTGAATGCCCATCGGCCCGGCCAGGGGGCTGTGGCCAAATGGCACTTTTGCCGTCCTCTGGTTGGGGAGCGCACACCCCACAGCAGGGCTCAAAGCTGAATTTCGACCTGCACACACCCCCTGGGACAGGCACCATCGGGCGGGGCAGGACCTCCTCATCTCTATGCAGAGCTCTGTTGGCTTCCTCTCTAAAAGGTGTCCTTGTCGCCCTAGCTCCCTCTTCAGCTAGGGAAGCCTGAACCCTGTTCCCAGCTTCATGGGCTCTCTGCCTTATAGAAGGGCAAGGGTGTGAGAGGAGAAATTAGTGGAAAGTTCCGCTGTCTACCAGGACCTTCTAAGGGGGAGACTTCCTCTCTCTGAGCAGAGCCTCCAGACGTTTTGTCTGAAAAATAAAGACCTTGATCCCTCAAGCGGTTTGAGCTCCAGCATTTACAAAACACTTTCATACCCCTCCTCTCTTGCTCTTCCAAACAACCCCCCTCTATCCTCTTTCTCCTCACTCTTCAGAGAACTGGTGAGCTGGAGAGGCAACCCCTTAGCCACCGACCACTGTGAGCCTGGGTTCTGGGGCAGGTGGCCGAAGCCCACAGACACAGCGGGACTGAGTGTGGCAGCAGCCAACACGGCCCCTGTTGTCAGTGTAGTTTCTTCCCAGTGTCCTCTTTTGTCCAGTTAATAATAATATTCTCGGTCCCACACTGGCGGGGCCTCCAAGGCCCTGGGGACTCTTTCATCCTGTCCCTCGGGGATCCTTGGGTTTTCAAGGCCCTAGTGGACCTATCAATGGGGAGGGTGGCTCAGAGCACTGCCCCGGCCCAGGGGAGGCGAGGCTCCACTGGAGACCAACCAGGCCTGGCCCTGGCAGTCCCCTTGGACCCAGCTGCGCAAAGTCGGGCACCTGCTTCCCTCTGGAAGAGCCTTGAACCAGAGGTAGCGACACCAGACATCAGGCCCCGTCACAGAGCACCTCTGAGCCTCAGTTCCCTCTCCTGTAAACTGGGGCTCCTGCTGCCTGCCTGGTCTGTGCCTGTACAGGGGTGTTGGGAAGGTTCACTGAGGACCCCCTGAACGTGCTTGTGGTGTTACAGGAGAGCCCTGGGGCGATCGCCTAGGACCCTCCTTCCCCGCCTCCCCCCGCCCAATGGGTTAGGTCCGGAAACCAAGGGACAGAGCTCCGGATGGGGCGCAGGGTCCATGGTCCCTGCTGCGGTGGATTCCCCTAGCACATTCCGTGCTTTGTCCATTTCACCAAGAAAGAAACTGAGCCCCTCTGAAAGGGAGAAGCCTCAGTGAAGACACCCACACAATCAGTTACTTGAACAAGGGCTCCTGACCAAATCCCGGCTAAGCGGAGCTGACCTTAGCTGTGGCTTAGAGCCTCACGCCTCAGCGGCGCTCCAGATCTTTGCGGGGCCCAAAGGCATCCGGGCTTCCTGCCTGGTCACAGGCTCCTGTCTCCTGTGGGGGACAGGGGGATGGTAATAATAACAATACCTAAATGTATAGTCTTTTCTGAGCATGCAGCGTGCTTTGCATAAGCCTTAAAATTCTGTATGGTAGGCACTGTAATCCCCATTTTACAAGTGAAGAGACTAAGACAGAGAAGTTATGTGACTTTTCCAAAAGTCAAAAACTAAAAAACAGGGTACCCAGAGTTGAACCCAGACAAACTGGCCTCGGAGTCCAGGAGCCCCTCTCCCCACTCCCTGTTTTGGGGGACAGGCAATGGGCAAAGGGAAATCTGGTCACCACCATGGGCTGAGCTCCCCTCCCTCTAGGAGGGTCTGCGGCTGCTGGGAAGAGTCAGCAGGGCTTCAGGAACTGGCAGTGTGGCCCTGGACAGGGCACCCCTGTCCCTGGGTGTCAGTGCTTCCACTGCACAACCAGGGAGTGGCAGGAGCTGGTATTTGTAACCACTTCTGTCTTGCCAGAGCAGGGGTGGGACTCTGCTCCCCACACTGGCACCTGAGGAGCAGGGGACCCGCAGAGGCCAGGCTGGGCCTGAGTGTTCTCACCTCCCCACTCCAGGCAGGCTGGTGGTTTGCAGAGCCCTGTGGGGTCTGCAGGTGCTGGGACGGGCTCCTTGGCTGCACTCAGCCAAAGGCCACTAGGGATGGAGAAGGGCAATTTCTTACGCGTGCAGCCAACACCTAAGTGGGGTTGGAGGGCAACTCTCATCCGCCACCCCACCCGTTCACGCTCCTACATAAGCTCTTCCTGCAGCCCACCCACCCCTTTAATACCTGAGTCCTCAGTGGGGCCAGGGCGGCCTGGATAGACCCCTCACCCTGAGAGCCTCCTTTCTGCCTCGCCTTCTGCTGAGAGCACGGAGAGGCTGAACCTTGGTGCCTCCCCTCTCTCCCAGTTCTACCTCCTACTCCTTGTTTTCTGTCTTGGGAAGTGACAAGCAAGCAGGAAGAAGATGTATGGGACCTCAGCCCCACCCTCAAGGTCATCCCCTCCTGTGAAGCTCTGAGTTTGGTCCCCAAGGAGCATCCCAACCTCTCTTTGCTTCCATCGGATTCCACAGCCACATACTGAAGCCCCCATCCTTGTCCCTTTAGGATTTTCTGGGCACTTGGGATTCCTCATTTCCCTCTGTTCTCTACCTCCCACACTCCACCGCGGCTCCTTAGGACCTTTGCTCCTTCCACAGGTAAAGACAGACACTCTAGTTATATCAAGAACCCAAGGACTTAGACTTTCCAGCCGTTCTCGATCAGGCACCCACCCCAGGACCAGGGATTGTACAGAAAACCTGCCCACTCTAATCCGTGTGCACTGGAGGCCCAGGCCTCCTCGCCTCCTGGGCTCAGGCAGTGGGAGAAAAAGGTCCCGAGAGTACCGGTTCGGTTCCAACGCGCAGCCTGGCCCAGAGCCTTGTCTGTAGCCAGCATCCTTCCTTGGCGGCCTCTTGAGAGTCAGGAAGCCCCACAGGTACCCAGCGACTCCAAGCCACCTGGGAACCACATCAGTTTTGCTAATACAAAATCAGCGTCTTTGTCCATTTTTTGGAGTGGATTCCGGCCCCCACTCCCCCTAGGTGTCAATGTACAGTACACAACCTTGTTTCAGCCCCTCTACTCCTGTAAGAAGAGCAAGGTGCCAATTCCCACCTGACTCAGGGATAACGGGGAGGGCGCAGTAGTTGTGGGGGTGGATGCTAGGCTGGAAAGGCAGGGAATGAATGGGAAGGTGGGGAGAGCAATAGCTGTGGCCGGAAGCCGAAGAGGGGCCTTGAGCTCACTTTATGCCACACATTAGTGGGGGGGAGGGGATGAATGAGAAAAGGAGAAGGCGAGAGAGAGGGCAGAGGGGAAGAAAGGAGGCAGGAGGGGAGATGGGAGTAGGAAAGACTAAATCGGAAGAGGAGAGGCCTAGAAAGGGGGAGGAGGAGGGGCAACCCACTTGAAGTTGTGGGGGAGACGCCCCAGCGCTGGCCCGAAGGCCCGGGAGCCCTGGAAAGGCTGGAATCGGGCAAAAGCAAGAGGCAGACAGGGAAGGAGACCAGGTCTCTAGGGAAGAGCAGAGAGTGGGAGAAGAGGAGGAGGGAGAAGGCTCCAGGAGGGGGTTGCGGAGATAAAGGGAGCCACCGCTGCCCGGCCGGGAGCGCAGCGACGGGAGAGAGGGAGGGAAGCGGAAATTTAAAAGTGAAGATGCAGATAACGCAGCCTGGAGACGGGAACCCGGGTGGGGGTGGGGGGGAGAAAGGGGGAGGAGAGTGGAGCGGTGAGGTGGGTGGGAATGGTCGGGAAGAAGGAGCTGCGGCTTTGGGAGTCCGAGGTGGGGCCGGGTACTCCGCCCCACCGATGTTTGCCGAGAGTCAGGGAGGCGGAAAAGAAACGCGCTCCTGACCCCTTGTCAGCGCGCGAGGCCCAGGCCCATCCCCCGCGCGTCTCCCGGCTGCGGGGCGCGGGGGGCTGCCGGGTGCCCATGGCTGCTGCGCGGCGTGTTGGAGACTTTATTGCGATGGGGCGATAAGAGGGGCGGGGGCGGGGTCCCGGGGGCCGAGGCGACAGCGCTTTAATTAAAACGGAAATTGCGGCCCCTGCCCGCGCCGGGGGCCGGAGGGTTCCAAGCTGCCTTGTGGCTTGGAGCGTCGTTCCAGGACCCCCACCATCCCCCGCCACACCCGGCCAGCCCCCTCCCGCCAGGCCCTGCTGGACCTGGCGCTGTCTTCATCTCCCAGTTACCCACGGTCGCCGCGGGCGGGAATCGGTACCCCGGAGCGCAAAGCCTGACGCGTCCCCCCTTTCTCATCCCGCCCCCCCCCACCTCCCACCGCCCAGCCTCTGGCGGCGATGAGACAGAGCGGCACCTCCCAGCCCCTGCTGATCAACATGTACCTGCCAGGTACCAGGGACCAGCCGGGGGCTGGAGGCACTGGGACCCGGGGCTGGAAGTCTGGTCTGGGGCACGGGAAAGGGATTGCTAGGGTCCAAGGGAAGGGGCGCGGTCCAGAGACTTGCTTTGCTGGAAGGATGAAGCAATGTAGGGCATGGGAGGACGTTAAAAGCAGACGGGGAGCTTTGGAGATTTCGTGTGAGGTCTAGAAGCCTCGAAGTGAGCAGTTCGGGAGACCAGGAGGCCGAGGGCGCCAGCTCAGGGGCTGGCAGAGCCCGGAGGGGGGGACAGGGATCTTCGCTGCGGTGGGGGACTGAGTGCGCGCGCGGTGCTGGGCAGCTGCGGTCCGCCGGGCGCCGCCCCTGCACCCTCGTGGCTCCTCACCTCCGTCGTCCGAGCGTTCCCACCGGCCCAGCCTTCCAGGCGCCCTCCTCTCCTCTCCTCTCCGATGGTCTCCGTGCGCTTCGGCTCAGCTGGCGCAGTCCCGGCTGGGCTTTATAAGGCTCCCGCCGGCCCGTTCGGAAAACGGATTTCCTTTTTCCTGGACGCGTTTCCTGACTTGGGCGTTATGGAGGGGCTCTGTGCGGCGCGCGCCGGGGCCAGGCTCCAGGAGGAGGAGCCGGGCAGCTCGGGCCCCCAGGCTCACGCCGGGAGCGAAGGCACCCCTTCTCGAGCCTTGGCCCCGGGGTCCTTTGGGTCAAGCCCACAACCTCCGCCTGTGTCCGCCTGACTGTTTTCTTCTGCTGCCACAGATCCCGTCGGAGACGGTCTCTTCAAGGAAGGGAAGAGCCCGGGGTGGGGTCCACTGAGCCCTGCCGTCCAAAAAGGTGAGCCGGCTGGCGGGCTGGGTGGGTGGGGGCGCGGACAGCGAACGGGAGCCAGGGCACCCACCAGAGGAAGACAGGCGCTACCGCTCCCAGAACAGAGGATGGAAGTGATATGCATGCTCTGCAAAGCTCTAGGAAGCGGGGGTCCGGTCATAATTGTGGGGAGGATTGGGGGAGCATTCACTTGGCCTTGAGCTTCTGCAGCTTCCCAGTTTCAGCACTGGACTTGCAGGCCAGGGCAAGGGGAGAGAATCCTGGCCTTCGTTCGCCCTTTAGGGAACAGGGCTGAGGTGCTTGGCATCCTTCCCCTGCAAGCAACAGGAATGCAAGCTCTCCTCCCCCCACCCTGCACCACTGGTCCAAGGGACCTGAAGATTTACTCCCTGGCCACTGGGACTGCTAGCACAGGGGCCAGCACCTACCTGTCTCACAGAACAGCAATGGCCAGCATCGCCTTCCTCCCCCCGCCATTCCTCCCTGCCTTCCAAGTCTGCTGGGTCATTGCAGTTGATTTCTAGGTTCGAAGCCAGCTCTCTGCAGGTAGCTAGATTACTCTCTGCTTTGCCTTGTTGATGGCAGGGACTTACTGGCCTTCCAAGCAAAGCCCTCCCTATAGCCCCCTACCCAGTCAGTACCCTAAATCTCACGGTTACAGTGAGCGTAAAAACAAGGTTGGCAACAGCTTTATTCGAAAGGGAACACGACTCCCAAGAGGAATGCTTTTCCAAGCCTTTGATGCCGCTCTGCATCTGTACCAGCTACACATTTTTACCCAAACCTTCCTTTGCTTCTGGCCCTAAAACTCAACACTCCCTACCTGGAGCCAGGCAGCTCCTCACTAGGCTCCTGCAGTGGGATTGGGGCTGGAATTGTGGAGGGCGGCGTCTGGGTTCTGAGTGAGCCATTGAAAAAGGAAGAGAGGCTCCCCAGGCTCGATTTGAAGCAATAATCAGACACCTTTGAGGAAACTCTATTTTATTCTAAAGGGGGTGGTGGTGGTGACTGTATCAAGATTTTTCTCCACTTGTCTGATTGAGTCTCCAAGACAGGGGAGTGGGAGTATGGGAGCCTGTCACTCTCATCACATGAATATCTGGGAAGAACCTCCTTGCAGCTTCCAATACGCCAGAATCAGGAGAGGGCAGACAAGCCTAGAGATGGACAGAAGATGGGAGAAGGCAGGGAGCTAAGCACAGAGGCCGCAAGGTCTTGGTCCCTCTCCTTAGAGCTATGCATCTCCTAGGGAAGCATGACAACTTAGGCCCAGAATCCCGCCTGTTCCGAAAAAAGAAACCGAACCTGTCTAGCGCCAGCGCGGCATTGTGCACACCAGACCATGGCGGGGGTGGAGAGGCCTCAGAGGCTGCCCCTCCTCTCACGGCTCGGAGACGGCTGTCCCCAACCCCATCTGATGTGGGACTGCTTGGAAGCCAGCCATCGTCTCTTCGGCACCTCTGGTGGGCCGTCCAATTGTATGCCTTTAGGGGCTGGGCCTTGTCCAGTGGCCTGGGTGGTCCTGCGCCACGCCTGCCCCTTCTCTCTGGATCTCTGGATGCGGTCCAGCTGGGATCTGGCAGTCTAAATGTCTGTGCAGGCTGCCGCCTGGGGTTGTGCAGGCCCTGAATTAGGACTCCAGGCCCAGGTGGCCACAGGGGCTGATGTCCTGTCCCTGCTCACCTCGGAGAGCCCAGTGTCTTAATGTGCCTTTGCCTCCACACAGAGGAGGTGATGCTTCTCCCTCTGCTCCCGATTCTCGCAAAGCGACGCGCCCGCGCGGCTGCGTCTCCTAAGTGGGAGGCGTGTTTTCATCGTGGAAAAGCACGCTCATGGTAGGAGAGCTTTGCTGATCAGCCCCTCCCTGGCCAGCCGCTTCAGCTGCGCCCCGCTGCCAGCTGAACGGGTCCTTTTCCTCGCGGACACCGGTTTCCGCGGGCCAGGCCAGTCTCCCATCTCACCACTTTCTCCACCTTCAGCCTCCTCATCCCGCCCGGGCCTGACTGCTCCCTCCCCACAGGCAGTGGGCAGATCCAGCTGTGGCAGTTTCTGCTGGAGCTGCTGGCGGACCGCGCCAACGCCGGATGCATCGCGTGGGAAGGGGGCCACGGCGAGTTCAAGCTCACGGACCCAGATGAGGTGGCGCGGCGCTGGGGCGAGCGCAAGAGCAAGCCCAACATGAACTACGACAAGCTGAGCCGCGCGCTGCGCTACTACTACGACAAGAACATCATGAGCAAGGTGCACGGCAAACGCTACGCCTACCGCTTCGACTTCCAGGGCTTGGCGCAGGCCTGCCAGCCGCCACCGACGCACGCCCAGGCCGCCGCCGCCGCGGCCGCGGCCGCCGCCGCAGCCCAGGACGGCGCACTCTACAAGCTGCCGGCCGGCCTCGCCCCGCTGCCCTTCCCCGGCCTCTCCAAACTCAACCTCATGGCCGCCTCCGCCGGCGTCGCGCCCGCCGGCTTCTCTTACTGGCCGGGCCCGGGCCCCGCTGCCACCGCCGCCGCCACGGCTGCGCTCTACCCGAGCCCGGGCTTGCAACCCCCGCCCGGGCCCTTTGGCGCTATGGCCGCCGCCTCGCACTTGGGGGGCCATTACCACTAGACGGGGCGGCGGGGTGCCGCGCGGCCTCTCCCAGACGCCCCGAGCATCGCTCAGTCCCTTCCAAGTCCTGGAGAAGGGTCCCCGGAGCCTCCCCACCGTTCCTGTGACCTCAGATTTCAATCCGTTCTTCGCCGCACCCAGCCCTGAGGGGAGGGGCCCGAAGCCCTCTCAATCGGTGGATTTCCCGCGTCACCTCCCAACCCCTGGGGAGGGTGCTTGTGTCCCTTCGCTTCTTCTAAGCTCCGTCTCTTACTAGACCCCAGATCACTGAAGGGAGGTTTTCAGGCTTCCCCTCCACCAGTACTTAGGCCTGGCTCTGGGAAGCCCCCTCCATTATGACCCCCCTCTTTCGAACTCCAAATCTCTTCTCACTTTTTCTCTTCCCCACGGCGCCGCCCCGACCCCAGCACGGCGGAGGCCCCTCGCAGTCCACCTGCGCCTTCTGGGCGCCGGAGCAGGCCCGGTGAGGGCCACCGTCCCCACGACTCACCTAGGTGGCCTCCGGGCCCCTTTCTTCCTCCCACCCCTGCTCTCCGGCAGGATGGCCCGGTGTGTTTCTATTCCCTTCCAGACCCATTAAACCTCCCAAGTTCCCGTTGCCTCCTCTCTCAGTTCTTTGCCGCACCAGGACCTTTTGTTTTCGGGGAGGAAGGAAGTGAGATGCCCAGCTGAGGCCTGAGCAGGAAGGCCTGCCGGGGAAGAGCTGGAGAGGAAGAGGTGGAAGCAGGCTGGGCGCTCGCGGCTGGCGGGGAGCAGGAGCCCACGGCGCGGGGGGCCACCCTGTTGCAGCCCGCCCTCCACCACACACACTCATCTTGCAGTGGACTCCAGTCTGCCCCACCCAGCCTTCCACCCACCCCTTCACGCTGCTGTCCCCCAGTTTCGTCCCAAGATGTATAGGCACCCCACCTTTTCCCATCTCACCCATCCTTCCACCTGCCCCTCACCTCATCCCAACCTCCGCCCCACCTTGTCTCATCTTCACACAATCTCAACCTTTCCCTAGCCACTCCCATTTCAACCTCTTCTAACCCTCATTTAGACTTTCTCTCTCTCCCTCACCCACAAACCGATCCCCCTTCCTACATATTTCCATCGCTGTCTCTGGATCTACCTCCTCATTTTCAGCAGGAGGGAACCCCCCTTCCATGCCTGCCACTCCCAGCCTTGCCGGCCCTGGCGCCCGCCTTCTCGCGGGTTGCGCGCGCCCTCTGCTGGTCTGAGGAGGGTAATCCCCGGCCAGGTTTTGCAGCTAAGCCTGGGAAGGCTTTGCACCGGGCATGTTGGAACCTCGGGTGTCTCTCCTGACTGAGAGCCACAGGACCCCGATGCTTCCAGGACACCTTTGGCCTTCAGAGAGGAGGAAGGAGAGAGGGAGCCCCAGCACTGTGTCCCACGTCCGGCCTTGGGAAGTCTGGGAAGCGGGTCACGTGGGTCATTTCTTTGGCTGGGCCCTTTCTCTTACCTCCTAGAGACCCTTCTCAATGCTGCGCCCAAGGGGACCATGGGACTTAGGCTCTCTCTGCACCTTTTACAAACCTATTGGCAGGAAAACTGCCTTCGAACCGTTACCATAAATAGATACAACACCGGGTAAGGTACCAGAAGTGATAGCCGGGACCTTGAGCTACACAACTAGACAATCCCTTTGCTCCCCCTTCCCCTTGGTCCTTGTGTTTCTTTTCTGGCGACATGTCTCTTCCTGGACCAAAGGTCCCTCACTGGCTGGTGGGAGAATGCCTGGGCTCCCACAAGGGGTTACGGAGATTTCCTATGCCCCGTGGGAAAGAAGGAGCAATGCAGGTGGAAGGCTGGACAATCAGTGCAGCGAGAGCCCACCGTCCCTTCCCAGAGAGTGCCGAGGAAATCCCCAAGGTCCTCCTAGGGAAAGAGTCTTGATTTCTTTCCATTTTATTTCACTTTATTTTTCTGATTTCCCAAATAACACATACTCAGCATAGAAAATTTGGAAAACACACACACAAGGCCTCCATAAAATATTAGTGGGATGAAGAGTGTAATGAAGCATGGGAAAAAGTCGCCTACAGTCCTGTTACACAGAGGCTCCTATTCGTAACTCTTTGTCATAATCTCCTGCCTTTTCTCTATGTCTTTTAGAATTTAATGGTGTCCTGCTCTAGTCACCTAACATCGTGGGTGTCATCATGTTCCATGTCATTATGCCCTATAGACCCCATGGGGTGGGAGGGTGGGCTCACATATTCCAGGGAGCAGATGAGCCAGGGGAGGAGTCCTTGGTAATTGGAGGGAGAGGCAAAGGGCCTCTTTGCAGAGGGCAGAAAGCTGGGAGGGAGAAGGCATGCACTGAGGATACAGAACCGTGTTCCAGCAAGAAGGGGGCTGCAAAGAATTGCGGGTTGGATGAAACAAGGTGAATTTCCTGGCAAGGAGTTTGAGGCCCTGCCCTTAGGTTGCTAAAAGAAATGACAGGAGGCTGGCGTGTGAGGCATGGCAAGGCTGGAGCTTGGCAGAGCCTGTGTAAGAATTTGTGGTGTCTTAGTCAATACGTTAAATGGGAGCCTGTCTGGTGAATGCAGAAAAATCACTGTGATCTGAGGATGCACTGATGGAGCTATGGCCTCCAAGACAAAGGAAATATGCTCTTGCTCTGATGATTGTGCCCCCGGCATACCTTACATGTCAGATAACACTTTCAGGGGAAGACTGAATGGAGAACGTACAGAGCAGAGGAACCAGGAAATAAAGAGGAAGAATGATGGAGAACCAGCGATGGGGGATGTAGTCTGTAAAGTCAAAGCAGGGGAAGGGCATGGAGCTGTCCCCAATAATTCAGAGAGCTATCCTGTGGCAGAGAACCAGAACGCACGTGACTAAAGGCAGTGTGACTGGGCACATGGTAGGAAGCTACAGTAAGACAGGCGTGTCCGATGGATCTAAGGAAGAACCTTCTTCCATGGACCATGTCAGATGACGAATGCTCTGTCGTGAGAGTGTTCGGCAGACCCTTCCTTGGGAGACAGGCCAGGGAGGTGGACTAGGTGACTTCTCCAACCTTGAGACTCTTGAAGGCCTGCAAGTGAGTCAGTAAAGGAGAAATGTCAAGCATCACTGGGCATCTGGGAGAGCCATTGTTAGCTTACGAGGTCTTCTTACCTAGGAAATCACATCCTTAAATCTCACCCTGCCCCTCTGTTCCTTCCCACACACTGAGCCCGTTTAGAAAGCTAAGATATAGGACTGGGAACTGGAGAACCTGAGTTCTGGTCCCAGCTTGGCAACTAACTTGCTGTGTGACCTTCAGATAAACGCATCCCTGGGAGTTCAATTACTGTGGTCTTGGGCTGACTCTATTCCACCCAAGCCCCAAAGAAGCCATAATCTTGCCACACTCAGCTTCCTGATGTTCCGGGCCCAGTACTCATTGACCCTTCACTCCTTGGTCCCCGGCCCTTCAAAGTTACCGACGCCATCATCGTTTCCCTCTCCCAGTGCAGGGCCCAGTCTCTCTCGCGTTCCCTGAAGTTCCGAGACTCTTCTCTATCTCCTCATTCATGTTCTTGGTGTAAGTAGGCCGCCACCTGCCAGGTGCTGTCACTACAGAGTTTACAAAACACTTTCATATCCATTGTTTTATCAACTCATTGTTTTATAAATCCTCTCCAAGTTTAGGGAGGAAAGCAGGGCAGGGATTGCTTTATCCACTGGTAGGATAAGTAAACCAAGGCCCATTATTTTAAGAGACTTGGCCAAAGTCCCGGTTTGTTTTAAGACCTGTGTCTCCTGGTTCCTCTCCCAGGCCTTGGTCCAGTGCTCCGCGTGATTTCTCCATAGTCCTGAGTGGCCTTCGGTATACTTGCCTGTTGGATCAACCCCCCTCTGCACCCCCAGGATCACACAGACTTCTGCCTCCTCCAGTAATGTGTGCTCCCTGGGACCAAACTCCACTTGCCCTCAAGTGCGGATGGAATCAAAAGCCCAACTAGCACGCAGTGAGCGGGTGTCCATGATCACGCTGCTTGAGACATGCGGTCAGAGCAATGATGCCACCTAGGGCACCTAGGCTCGCAGAACACGTTCACCTACGTTAGCTCGTGTGACCATAGACAGACATCAAAATGGCTGCTGTGATGTCCTCTTCTCAGGGCCTTCTGCTTCTCTGGCCTTTGTCTCTCCTTCACCACATCTTTAAAATGTACTTAACTTCTGCTTGTTTCCCAACCTGTTTAAAATTCATATCAGGCAGAGCTGCTGGTAATAACAATGTGCTCTACCATTCATTGAACTCCTGACTCTGTGCCAGGCTCTGCCTATGGAAGTGCTTTCTGTGCGGCAGCTCCTTTACCTGGTCACAGCCTTACCTCCATTTTTCAGATGAGGAAACTGAGGCTTGGAGAAGTGACTGGCCCAGCCTGTCACCTCACAGCCCCAGTCCTCACCCTCACACCAGATCCCTTCCTGCTGGGCCTTCTTGGAGCACTTTTTCCTCACGTAAGTTGACCTGCTGCTTGGCTATTATAGGCGCACTTTGTCTAACTGTCTAATGACAGCAGAAGTGGTTGATTGTAATGGATGAGGTGATGGCCTGCTTTACGTTATTGGGTATTATAAAGTGTGAGAAGAATGTTAAGTGTTATTGCTAATATTATTTTTATTTAATCCACATAATAATCATGGGATGTAAGCCTTACTATTATCCCCATTTTGTAGAAGAAAACTAAGTCCTCAAATGATAGGCCCGCACCTAATGAAGAACAAGGCAGAGACTGTTTTGTCGCCCCATTGTCTTTTGCTTTGCTTTCCTAATTGTGCGCCTCCAAGCTTGGCGTAGATCGCTGTACCCTGGGGTGGACCTGAATGCCCCGTGACCTAGTTTGATTAGTGGAAATTCTCCCTGACTCGCCTCTGTCCTGGGACGGTGGCTCTCATATCTAGAGAAAAGTGGCCCAATGTCCCACTCACTGTGACTTTTTCTGACAATTTTCTCTCCCACTAGATCCTGTTCACTATTTCCTTCTTTCTTTTCTTTGGAAACAAAAGACAACATAGCAAGGGGTCAGGGGCTGGACTTCCTGGGTTTGAGCGTTAGCTCTGTCACTTACTAGCTGTGTGACCTCAAGTTATGGATTTGTGCCACAATTGGTAAAATGAATATGATAATAACACAACCTACCCCATAGGGTTGAAAAATTATGTAAGGGCCTTGGTTTTCTATTACTAGACAAACAAAACAACCAACCAAAACCCCAAACAAAGTAAGCACCTGCCTCTTCTCCGCTAGTCCCAATCAGATGTTTGCCATCTACCCTGGGAAGGAACTTGAGTGGCTTCACCGCTGTTTCCTAGCTGATCCAGATCTCGTCCTGAGCCCACCTGGAGAGCTTCACCAAGAACCAGCCACAAGCACCATGGCATGGGCCAGCCTCCTATACTCAGGACAGCCTCCATTTGTTTATGGAATAACAAGAGAATGTACTGAATGTAGAAGGATATAATTTCAGCTAGTTACCAGCTGTGCGAGTTTTGGAATATGTCTATGTCATTTGAGGACCTATTTTCTCCTATGAAATGCAAATAATATTAATGCTTACATCCCATGATTATTAAGTAGATTAAATACAAATAATATTAGCAATAACACTTAAGATACTTCTCACACTTAATAATACCCCAATAATATCCTAATATTATTTCTCTCAGCGTGGCAGACACAGCTAGTTCTCCCCCGAGTTGCATGCTCCTCATTTCATACAGTAGAGTTGCCACCGGGAAGTGATTGTCCATACGGAACCTAATTGCCCAGCCCTTCTTGTTTTTGCTAATGAAATGTGAGTGGAAATAGTCATTTGTGTTGCTCCCAGGCCAAAGCATTCAGAAGTGGATGTACCTTTTCCACACTCTCTTATTCCCTTTCTGCTACCTGGATTCAGAAGAGGACTAGTTCCTAAGAGGTGGCAGAGCTGCAGTATAGAAGGACCCTGGTCCTCAGAACATTATATGGAAAGAAGTCACCTATCAGCATGCACTGGGCTATGACATGAAATTTGAAGGCTTCTTTGTTATAACAAATGACATTGCAATACCTAATACCTAAGTCGCATTTAACTTTTACAACAACTCTCTGAAGCAGACATTATGATTTTCCCCATTTTATAGATGAGGAAAGTGAGGCACGGAGGGGTTAAGTCTAAGGTCACACAGTGAGAAAGGGCAGAGCAGAATCTAAACTCATTTCAGAGGCAGTGAGTTCTTTTACCCAGTAAGGATACGGAAAGGCTTTTGAAGTAATAATAATAAAGGCTAACACTTATTGAACACCTATGTGTCAGGCGTGACTTGAAGAGCTTTCCATTCCTTTAATCCTTGGGAGCCGGTTCTGAGATCCTGAGAGGCCCAGGAGGAGGCAGGCCTACCTGCTCATACCCCACCCCATCACGGCACACGTTCCTCATCCCAACACTAGCCATGGACTGCAGACAAATAGTAGAGCAAGAAATGCATTTCTGAAGTCCTGTGGCCAGCTGTGATCCTTGCATTAATTTCAAATGGCACAGCGGAGTCAAAGGAGCCCAGGTGGACCTGGATTCAAACCCACCCGCCGCCTACTCCCTGTGGGACTGAGAAGTCTAGTTACTCCCTCTGAGCCTTGGTGGCCCCATCTAAAAAAAGGAGGTGCTGGTGATACCTTCCTCGTGTGGTCTGGTTCGCTGCAGGGGCACAGCATGTGCCTAAAGAATCCAGCATGAAGGGCCGCTCCCTAGTTGTCACCCCCGCAGCGTCGGCCAGCCCAGAGCAGAGGCCTGCCCTGTGAGCTCAGACCGTCTCCCACCGGTCCAGGCCTCCAACTCGGCGCCCCGCTGCTCCTTGCAGGAGTCAGAGCAGTGCCTTGAGTTTCTGTGAGGTCAGGAGGGGAGAAAGTAGCGGAAGGAGGCTAGAAAGCCAGGCTCTGAACATTGGGTTCCCTTTTCTGGAAGAGGAGGCCAAGTTGCTTAGCAACACAGCAGGAATTTGTCTGTGAGGCTCCAGGCAGTTCTGTCCTTTTTCATCCTGCAACAGAGAGAAATCTGGGTGACACTAAACAAGAAAGTGAATGGGAAAAGAGGGGAAGGGTCCCAGGCTCTGATGGTACCCCTGTCCTCCTTTCCTGCCATCTCCTTCCCAGTCCCCCAACTCGTTCACCTTGGTTTTCTACCCCTCAGCACACAGAGGCAAGGAGGCTAGTTGTAGGGTCCATCTTGCACACATATCTGTGCAATGGTCACATCGGTGACCAAGTACCTAAAAGCCAGACTCAGGACCACCTTATAACGTGTACCATACTTTACAGCTGACAAAGCACATCCATATACACGATTTCACCCAATAATTACCACAGCCCCTTTAATTCCTATGTGGCACAGTGAGGGAATAGCAGGGTCCAGATTTTCCACTAATCTCAGCATATTTCCCCTACATGTTGTAGCATGGATCTTAGACCAAGCATCAGTACACACATGTGTGTACACTATTCTGTGCACTCTCAGTCTGAAGTTGCCTCTTGTCTAATGTCCCCAGATGCCCCAAGATTCGCCTCTTCACCCCTTCCCTCCCACCAGTCACAAAGCAGGCAAGTTGTGATGGCAGGGTACAGCTGCTCTTCCCTGCTGGCCCCTATGAGCCTGGGGCAGGGGATCCCTGGAGGAGAGAGTCCCAAGTAGGACCTGGCCTGCTGGTCCAAAGGGCTGGACTCAGGAACGCTGCTGTGTTAGGCTAGGCTGCACAAGTATCTACATGCCAGCAGCTGGAGCATTCCCCTGGCTGGCATTTCGGAGAGCGGCTCGTGGGTTCCACTGGGACCAAGTCCTGGCAACAAGGAGTAAACACATGTCACCTAGGGTCACAGATAGCTCTTGGGAGGCAAGGCCTTCAGGACTCCGTGCCACCTCTGGAGCCAGCAGAGTGGGGCAGAGCAGCCCCAGGCCCGGTTCTGGACTCTGTTGAGGTCCCTTTATCCCTCTGTCAGTATTTATTAATAGTGCTGACTACCATTGCACCCCAACAACGGTAATATTGTCATTCCTATCATAGCTAGTTGATAGACACAACAAATCTGAGATCCTCGTTTCCACCTGGTAGATGAGAAAATGAAATTCAGAGAGGTCGAATAACTGTCTTAGGTCAGCAGAGAGTAAATGATAAAATAGGAACTCAAACCTCTGACACAGCCTTTTGTTCATCACATCACAATATCTTTAAATGTCAGGGGGCAAAAGGAGTCCCAGGCGGACATTCTGCTACCCTACCTTCTACCCCCAAATTATACGCGCCAGGACCATGTACCCCAACGTGGCTCTGTCAGTATTCTACACAAAACAGCCAATTTGAGTATTTTCATCAAAGTTTTGTTGATGTCTAAAAAATGGGGTTTTGTGTTTATATAGCAATTTACACAAAATAGAATATTTGGTTTTAAAAGACAAATGAAAAAGCAGTTGGTGAAATATGGGAAGGATTTCCGTAAGTCAGGGACAAGGCAAGGATGTCCTTTCTATGCTTTATAACCTTGTCATTATAGCTACCACTGAACATCCTACCAGAGTAATATGACAAGAAAAGATATCTGCTATATGAACATATTGGAAAGGAAGATATTAAAGTGACCTTTTTACAGGCAATATGACTGCCTACCTACAATCCAAGAGAGTCAACTGGAAAACAGAAGAACTAATGAAATTAGTATATCCAGTAAGATGTAACATTAACATAATGGAACCTTACTATTCTCTTATAATTCTGTAAAAGTAAGGAAAAGAATTGGGACTAACAGATTTAAAACAACAGTTAAAAATATGCTCTCAGATAAACCTAATGAAAAACATGGGAAACCTCTAAATGAATAAAGCTATAAACCTTCCCAAAGGAATCTAAAAGAAGACCTGAATAAATAGAACACTTAACTTGTTCCTGGGTGGAATAACTCAATGTTGCAAAATGTCAAGTCTGTTCAAATTGATCTATAAAAGTGATACAGTCTCACTATAAGTCCCAGAGAAATTTTATGGAAACTTACTGGCTTGGTTCTAAAGTTCTTCTGGGCTATGTTTGTAAATTGCCAAGACAATTTAGCCAAAAAAGAGCAATGAACATACTGCAAAACTATGGTTACTAAAGGTGTGATCTGGCACAGAAATAGTCAAGGAGACCAATGGAACCAAAGAACAGATCCATGTATATGTAAAAATTTCATAAAAAATAAAGATGGCATTCACTGAGGGAACAGGAAATTGTTCACAGGTTTGCACAACTGGTTATTCATTTGGAAAAAAATAGTCATATCCCCATTTCTTGCCACATCCAAAAATAAATTCCAAAATAGATTAAAGAATGAAATAGAGATACTATAAAAGTACCAGAATGTAATTCAAAAACAAAACAAAACCTAACATCCAGATCCAGCAAAAAACAAGAGCATTCGAAAAGAGAAATATCAAATATCTAGGAGGAGTTAGTTATCACAGTTGTGTCCAAAAGATATATATTTAGTTGTATATTTATTGGCAACCAAAGATAAACATGGAAACTGTCATCACTTATCCAGTTCACATTTACTGAGCCCCTACTACATTGCCAGGCACTGTGATAGTTCTCATTGTTTAAAAAAAGAATATGAGTAAGTGAACGTGAAGAGAAAATATTTATTATTTGAATAAGGGACAATGTGTCTTCTATATCAGTCACAAAAAAGATACAGAAGTGTTCTTTAACTGGTGCTGGATGGATCCTTGTAAGGGTGTGTACGTGTGTGTCCACATTCTGTGTATGTGCATGTACCATCTTGGTGCTGTGTGTATACATATACATGCTTGCTGGACTAAATAGGTGTCTAACTGTTCTTGTCCAGCAAGGGACTTTCTTAAACCCGAGGGATTTAGAAACAGCTTTGGGAGGAGGCAGGAAATGAAGAGACTTGGGGATATATGAGAGAGAAGTGGGGCAGGGCTATAGATGTGTTTCTCCTTTTCCAGGTACTGCCCACACTTACTTTTCCCTCCTTCTTTCCTCCCTCCCTGCCTCCTTTCCTCCCTGCCTTCCTCCTTTCCTTCCTTCCTTCCTTCCTTATTTTCATTCCTCCTTCCTTCCTGTCTTTCTTTTTCTTCCTTTATGATTTTTCTTCTTTTTTAGGCAATCATCATTATCATCAACTAGAAAACTCAGGAAAATACTACAAAGGGAGTAAAACCAACCATTTAAAATCCAACCACATAGGGAGTGTGGGGAAGCGGAAGAGGGTAAAAGGGGTCAAATATATGGTGACAGAAGCAAACCTGATCTTCAGCAGTGAGCACACAATGCAAAATACAGATGATGTAATATAGATCTGTACACTTGAAACTTATATAATCTTATTAACCAATACCACCCCAGTAAATTAATAATTTAAAAAAAAATTAAAAATAAAATTTCACCACTTAGAGAGGGTACGTTTTTTAAAACATCCTAAAAGTTCCTATTGCTGCACATGTGTGCCCAGGTGTGTGCACACACACGCACTCCATACACACACACACATACTGTGCCCAGCACTATGTGTGCCCAGCACTATGCTGGGTGCAAGGAATCTAGCAGCCAACAAGATATACCTTTATCAGGTGGGGGCAAATGCTATGAAGAAAATAAACCAGGAGTGTGTGATGGTGACTGTGGGGTGGGCTGAGATGAATTCATCAGGAAGAGGTGACTATTGAGATCTGAATGACAAGAAAGGACAGCTATTTAAAGATCTCTCTCTCATATTATATTGCTTTTAACATGTTATTTTCACTTTGTCATGGTCATTTTTCATGTCAATAAATATAGACTGATGTATAATTTTTAATTGCCCATAACATCCCAATGAACATTGATTTATCACATAGATTTACCTACTGATATATCTAATTTTTTATAATTATAAGCAATGTTATAATAAGCATCCTTGTGTCAGGTCTTTTCTCACTCACCTTCTTATGGCAAATTTCTGAAAATGTGGTAGTTGGGTTGAAGAAAATGTTGCCTTTCATATTTGGATCCATAGCTAAGTAGCTCTCCAGAAAGCCTGAACAAACATGTATGTCTACAAACAAGGTGAGAAGGAGCACATCTCCCGGTTTTTATCGTGGTTTTAATTTTCCACTTTTATAATCTTTGTCAGCATAAGAGATGCAATATCCCATTACTATTTTGACTTGAATTTCTTTGGTCAATAATGAAGTTAAGTATATTTTTATGTGTTATTGATTATTTACATTTTTGAGTGAATTACTTCTTTACAGAGTAAAGACATTTGAACCATTGAAAATATATTGTGTTGCAAATATGTACTCTCAGTTTGACATTTATCTTTCAGTCTTGCTTATAGTTGTTCTTTTTCTCTCTCTAACATTCAAAAGCTTAAATGAAGTCAGATGAATTAATCTTTTCCTTTAAGGTCTCTCTACCTCTGAAAAGATGTTCTCCATACAACCCAGTATGCACTAATAACAATATTAATAAATAACTCATGTTTTCTCCAAGCATTTATACTTAATATTTGACTATATATGACTATATAGTCATATATTAATGATTATTTTCTAGTTATGCAAACAATATACTCATGCATTTTTTATTTTAAAAATTAAACTCCTCATAGTGCCCCATGCTGGAGCAAACTGTGGCCTTGAACCATTGCCTGGCCTCCGCCCATAGGCTGCAGGCATTGACGTGAGTTGCGCAGTGGAAAAAAAATCATTAAACTCCACAGATAAGGTGTAAGTCCCTTAGACATTAATCCCAATTCATTCCCAAAGGTCACTCATTAAGAGTGATGTATATCTTTCTAAAGCTTCTATTAAGAAGACGCACATATGCACACAGAGAAATTATAGTTTAGTTTGATTTGTTTTTGCTTTTGCAGAAATGATATTGTACCATATGTATTGTTATACAACTATTAAGAGTACAACATGTTTTGGAGATCTTCATGTCAGTACATACAGTCCAATCTGCTCTTTTTAACTGAATACTGACTGTAGCATTCAGTAATTTGGATGTATCAAAATTTATTTAACCCCTAACCTACCAGTGGATATTTAGGTTGATTCCAATTTATTGCTCTCCAAACAATATAATTTTTAAGAATATTGTCATATTTCCTTGTGCACCTGTTGGAATTCCTGAGTAGAAATGTATGTGCATTTTTAAAATTTTAATACAAAATGCTTGAAAAGAAAAGAAAAAAATAAAAATAAAAATAAAATTTTAATACATACTTTAAAATTGTCCTCTCTTCTAAGGCTTTTATAGCTTTTTATTTAATTTTTAAAATCAATTTGAAATTTTCCTTGGGGTAAAGGATGAGGAAGGCATGACCTTTTTCATCATGTAATGAGTAGACTGCTCAGATGTAACCGTCATTTACTAACTAATCCATCTTTTCCCAATAGATTTGAAGTGGTACCTTTATCATATATTAAATTCCCACAATTGCTGAAGTTTAGCTTTGGGTTATCTATTCTGTTCTATGGATATGTCTATTCCTGTGCTGGTGCCATATATTTAAGCTACTTAGCTCTGCAATTCATTTTAATATCTGGGAGGACAAACTCTCCATTATTACACTTCCTTCTTAGGCTTTTCTTGATATTCTGTGTTGTTTTTTTCTGGGATAACATAGAAATTATTTTTTAAAAGGAGTAAAACAGTGAAAGGTTGTTAAGAAATACCTCTTTTCCTATTTATAGTGTTTATTATCACCACTCCTTCCTTCTGTACCCAGAGAGAGTAATTTTATGATTTATGTGCTTTAAGCAAAATATTAATCACAGGAGACTATGGCCAAGGGATGTAAAGAAATGGGGGGGGGGTCCTTAAGAGAAGGAAAGAACAATGGTGGGCAATCTCTCCAAGTAAAAAGAGAATTTAGGAGCAGCTAATTGCTGAAGAAATAGTTGGAAGAATCCAGAGGGAAAAAGATCTTGAAAGCCCAAATTGGTTTGGGGGCATTTTAAGCCAGAAACTAAGACGTTAAACCTGAATACTGAGAAAGGGGAGTGGGGTCCCTGGAGAGAAAAGTCAGCCAGCTAGTCTGCAGGTTCAGCAAAGAGACTGCCTCCGAAAACCCCAACCGTGGATTAAACTCAGCTCAAAGAAGCTTGAATCCTGAGACCAAGCCCCGCAGTCTACTTATTTTATATCCGATCTCTCAGCACACTGAACTAAAACAATCTTTCTACCCCTCATTTACACATCTGGCCTGTGTAGGTATAGATGACCTTCAAGAAGGGTGTCTGGAGAGGTGCTGAGAGGCAAGGTTATGGTCTTAATGAAGGTCTTCAAAGTGTTAACACCTGAGGCCTCTCTCAGCAAATGTTGCTTATAATGTATAAAGGGGTCAGCAGTACCACTTCAAGTAGGGCACATGAAGGTCAGGCCCCCATACCTGGCTGCCAAAACAGCCCCTGCAATAAAAATCTTCCGGAGATGCCCATCTGAATGCCCGAGGCACAGTCCTGGTGGGTAGAGGCCACAGGATGCCCCCTTGGATACTGCCAGATGCTCTGGTTGTTGGGCATCTTGCTTGGCAGGCAAAGCAGTTACCATGACAATGCCCCCCCCCCAAAAAAAACTCTGCCATTTTTTTGTCTCCTTTTCCACTAAATACCAAGGTATTCCAGGGACAGGCAAACATAGCTCTCAGGACAGGATGTCCTCTGGTCCAGGAAGCGGGGAATGGAAGAGGGGAGTGGGATGTGTCTATGTTACAACTGAATGAGTCTTCATGAGTATAAATGTATAAATACATACTTCTGGGTTAAAATGTGTGCTTTTTGTTGTAGATCAATGCATATGTTAGCATGTATCATGCAAATGGTCAGATCCCTGTTTGACCTGGCATTGGGAGAGTCACTTCCCGGCCCCCCCACAAAGTGCTGAGTCATGGCTCCAGCTGGGTTTCTCTCTCCTATTCCCCATTTCCACCCTTTTCTCAGTTCACTCCTCACCCCTGCTGAGCTCTCCTTAGAGCTCTGGGCCCTCTTCATCACCTCCTTCCTGAGCCTGGACTCACTTTACCGAGCTTTACTTCTGGGCAGTAAACAGGAGGCACTTTGCTCTGTTTCTAAGAAGCTTGCTTGCCTTTCACTTTGCCTTCTCAGAAAACAGGTCTGAGCCCTTCTCTCTCCGACAGCGGGAGTCTGATCAAGTCGGACCCAGGTGTGATTCCTCCTGGAATCCTGCTGATCTTCCTCCAGCCCTTCACCCCAATCGGATTATGGCAGAGTCTCAAGCCCTGGAGCACCGCAAGGAAAGTGAGATTTGACTCCACACACTGAGACTTTTCTCATTCTAGGTCTGCAAGTGCCAGACCACAGGTTCCTAGAGGGATGCGTGTGTGTGTGTGTGTGTGTGTGTGTGTGTGTGTGTGTAGTAAAGGGACCGTGTGCTCCGCCTATAAGTTCAGGGACATTATCTACAACCCTCCACCCCCAAGGGCAGGATGTTTGGGGGTATCTGTGGGCTCTCTGATCTCTTTCTCACTTGCTTTAGGCTCTTCTAACGCAGTTAACTCCAATCAAGCAGTCTTGTTAACTAGTCTCAAATAAGGTAGATTAGGATTGTTTTTCTATCTAGAGATGGGAGATCGAAAAGGTGGCCCCGCCCACCCGCTCAGTCTGGTTACTATGGCGACAGCCGCGGGGTGACCCTTGCGCTCCTCCCTCCCTCTGTCCAAACTGAGAGATGACGGCACCGCGCTGACTGCGCCAAATTCCAGCCAATGGGCGTCTGCTCCCGCCTTTCCTTCCGCCACTTCTCTCCCCCTCCCTCCTCCCCGCTCCCGGGAACTCGATTCACAAATCTGGGCTGGGGATTTCCGGCTCCCGGCCGGGTGCACGGGCCCGGCCCGAGGCGGTGGGGGGAGTGGAAGCCTGTCTCGCAGGAGGGCAAATGGAAGCTGGCCTGCCTGGGTTCTCGGGCCAGACTCCTGTAACTCGCCACCAGAGCAGATCACACCTCACTTCCAAATTCAGCGGAAGACCAGGTTCAGGCCCAGCCCGCCACTCCTCTTGCCCTTGCAGGCCACCGCCCTCTCCTCGCGCCCGAGCTCGCGGTCAGCACCACGGACAGCGAGCCTTGCCTTGGCCGGCCTTGCCAGACGGTGCAGGGTCCTGGCCGTCTCGCGACGGCCAGGGTCAGAAGCTCCAGCGCCGTGCTGGAGATAGGCTTCCTCGGGCCAATGAAAGAGTGAACGGAGCGCTTAGCCATGTGCCTAACAAGGCAAGGGAGACCAAACAGGGATCTCAGGCTAAACAGGTTGCTTCTCTTCTTTCAGTCCCAAAGAACGACTCCCATCTCCCAGGCTGCCGGTGTCCTAGCCTCCCTGGGACTAGGGGACCAGGTCTGGGTCTCAAGCAGGGTTGGCGCTCCCGAGGCTGCTCTGGGCAGGCGTGTGACAGGAGCAGCCTCGAAGCGGCCCAGGGGAAGGGGGGAAGGGCGTGGGCCTGCGTGTGGCAACAGGCCCCGCCTAAGAGTAGGGAACACAGACTTAGGTCTGGCTGGACTCTTGATGGGGCACATGGCGGGGAGAGACGGAGGGAAAACAGAAAAGCAGCCATAATAGCTAGCCAGTTCTGCCTCCATGGACCACGCTGTAAAAGGGGAACAACTTCCTCGTTATTTAATCCAAAAACAGACCGGCCATTAATGGAGCTAGGTCAGTCAAGATGGAGACGGTTGTGGGGGTGGCAGTAAACGCGGCCGAAAGAGTAGCAGTTCTCAGGGCTGCGGCCTTCCCCACGGGGCCCATGGAGGCCCTCCTGCCCTGTCTGTGACAGTTCCACTCCTGCTCCCGCTCCCTCCCTCCCGGGGCCCAAAGAAAAGCCGGCGCAAGACCGTCTACAGGCGCTTCCAGCGCTTTATAGTTATCTCCCGGACAGACGGACAGACAGACAGTGCGGCCCGCGCCGTCGGCCCGCATCATTGGCACCTTGGATACGGCACCAGGCCCAACCCCGTCCCGGGTACCCTCCCAGGAGGATTCCGGTCCGGCCGCAGATCAGCACCTCAGACAGCTCCCGGTCCAACCCTCCCCCACCCCCACCCTCCAGAAACAACCGAATAAATTAAAAGGGGGAGGAAAACAAAAACACCTAAGGATAAGAACGGGGGTACCCCTCCCCGTGAACAAGAAGAGTTTCTGTCTCTTCCCATCCTTTCGCTGAGGTGCCGTTGCCGCCGGGGTGAACTCCTGGGTTGAGTGTGCGCCCGAAGGTCAGCCTCCTGGAGTCAGCATCCCTGTCCCCCCAGCTCCCGGCATGCAACACGTTGGAAAGGTACAGAGAGGCGGTGGGGGTGGGGCGAACGACCATCCTGGCCGTGGTCTGAGCCCCTGGAGGTGCATGGAGTCCCCCACGCACCTCCGTCGGTCCGAATGACGAGCTCACGTTCCTTTTGGTCTGGGGAGAAGGGTAGGGGGCTCAGTCGGGGGAATAAATGCAAGCTGACAGAGGCAGGGTGGGGGAGGCAGACGGGGAGGAAGGTGGTGACACAGGCCAAGAGCGAAGAAAAGGAGAACAAGAAGGGGAGACGGGGACACAGGGGCAGAAAGAGAAACGGGGGCAAAGAAAGGTAGGTAGGGGGTGAGATGGAGACGGAAATACCCACCCAAGGAACGGCAGCTGGAAAGGCAGAGAGGTGGGAAGGGGAAGGTACAGGAAGGAAGTGAGGAAATGGACAAGACGAGGAAGACGGACTTACAGACACAGAAGGGAAGGGGGAGACCCGGGCAGAGTTGGAGAGATGGGGGCGTAGACAGAAAGGTTGAGGTAGGGGGTCCCCTTCTCGCGGTCATCCCCCACTCCCACCCTACGCCCAGCAAATCCAGCGCCTGGGCTTCTGGCTTCCAGGCCTCCGCCTTCCCCTGCGGGGCAGGGGCGGCTCCTCCTCCGGCCGGGGCGCGGAGCAGCGGTAACAGCAGCGACAGCTTGATGGTCCCGGGGGCTCCGAGTGTGTGTCAGGGGCTGGGGCGGGGGGCAGGCTTGGCCTTTGGGTATCCCTAGCGGTCCAGGTTCATAGTCCAGTGCTTGGCTCCGGTCGCGCAGCTGTCCCTGGCGGCCGAGGAGGCGGCGGGGGCCGCGGGCGCGCCCCCACTGGATGGACCCCCGGCGCCGGCGGCGGCCTCACCCTCATTCTTAAGGTCTTGAAAGACCTGCGTGAAGAAGTGGGGATCGGCGTTGAGCCGCAGCATCTGCGGGCTGAGCCGCTGGATGAGGCGCAGGCAGCGTTGCCAGAAGCGCTCCTTGTCGGGCTCCACGAGGAAGGGCTTGAGCGGGTAGGAGATCTCGTTGCCCATGTAGGAGTAGGCGAGGTAGAGGCAGGTGAGGAAGGCGGCCTGCAGCTCGGCGGCCGACGCCAGCTCATCCCCGCGCAGCGACTCGCGGCACAGCAGGTACACGAACACCAGGTTGGCAGGCGTAATGAAGGCCTGGTCTTGCCAGCCCTGCAGCAGGAGCGAGCGGTCCACTCCGCGGAACCAGCCCACCAGCTCGCCCGGGCTCAGCTCCTTGAGGCGGTAGCAGCGCCGGCACACGAAGTCGCCCAGGCAGCGCAGCAGCTCGCCTGTGGACGCCTGCACGATGACCCGCCGCGGCGAGCCGCCAGGCACTGGCGGCGCCGCCTGAGGGGCTGGGGGCGGCGGCGGCGGCTTTCCCCCTCCCGAGCCCGGCGGCGGGGCGGCCGCGCTGCCCCCCGACGGCGGCTCGCAGGTGGCGGCGGCTGCGGGCACTGTGGGCACGGGCACGGCCAGGGGCTTGGTGGCGCCGCCGCCGTCGGGGGGATCCCGGCCCTTGCGGAGAAGGTTCTCGCGGTTGCGTTGTTGGACCAGAGGGTCGGGGCCAGTGGACGCTGGCTTGGGCGTCACCTTCTTGCTGCCTTTCTTCTTCTTGGCAGACGCAGCTACCAGGCGCTTCCAGGTGAGCGCCGAGATGAGCACGGATGGCCGTTTGAGCCGGCTCTCGCCTTTGCCGCCCTTGCCTACCGGCGGAGCCCCGTAGCCCCCCAGCGCCTCGTCCCCCGCGGGCGGCGCCTTCTTCTTCTCCTCGGGTAGCCCGCCGGGCCTCCGGCCCTTGGCCGAAGAGGCAGGGGAAAGAGACAGCACCGTGCCCATCCTGCAGAGAGGGGCCGGCGCCCGGGCCCCGGCGGGAACCGCGGGCGGCGCCGCTGCCGCCGCTGCTGCTGCAGCCCCCGGGGACCCGGCAGTGGGGGGCCTAGCCCCGGCCCGGGCGCGGGAACGGGCGGGGAAAGCTGGCTGCTCGGCTGCTCCGCGGCGGCTGCTCAGAGTCTGAGCTGCGCCAGCTGCAGCGTCAGCCCCACCCCTAGGGCCTCTTCTGTAGCCGCGCCGCGCCCCGCCTCACGAAGCCAATCCTCGCCCGATTTGTCCCCCTAACCGGCAGCTCCCCTGACCAATAGAAACTCGTATGCCAAGCCCAAGTCCCGCCCACCCCCACCCTCGGTCGTCGGTCCTTTCCCTTCCCCAGAAAGGGGAAAGGAGGAGGAGGTGGCTGTCCTTCCAGGACCCCCATAGGGTGTCGGAGCTGGGGAGGTGGTGTGGCTGCTCCCACTTCTCCATGCAGTTCCTAGGGCCCTGGATCGCGGTAGAAAGGAAACCACGGGAGCAGTCTCTCTTCCCTTTTGACTGTGTGTTGGGGGCAGCATAGGCAGTGAGTGCCCTCATCAGGGCTCCTCGACTTCAGCTGGGTCGCGCTGCACTAGCTCCTTCAATTGGGCCGTCTGACCTATTCCGTCTTAGCTCTCCCCTCCCGTACCTCCCCACGAGGCCGCCACGAGGGCTGCAGTAGGAGCATTTCTGCTCTGCCTGTGATGGGGTGCTGGCAGGGCA
Source organism: Pteronotus mesoamericanus (assembly GCF_021234165.1). Classification (NCBI taxonomy): domain Eukaryota; kingdom Metazoa; phylum Chordata; class Mammalia; order Chiroptera; family Mormoopidae; genus Pteronotus; species Pteronotus mesoamericanus. Next base: position 8,507,422 of record NW_026555277.1, read on the forward strand.
CGAGTCTTCCTGAAGATCACAATCCACCTTCTTGGGGGCCCCTGCTCCAAGGACCGCAAGACGCTCATACATGTCCCTGAGGCCGCGTTTTTTGGCCTGATTTTCTGCAGTTGAGTTCTGTGGGGAGAGGTCCTGGCGTTCTGGTCCCTGGGTGGCTCTTTTTGTGCTCTCCATCCCAACCAACAAGCCCTGATCCCACACTTGGGTGGGTGATAGATGGTTGATGGCTGGGAAAATGCTGGAAATTGGATGGGTTGGTCTCCCCTGACTCAGGCAGTAGATAGGGTCTGAGTGGAGGGAGGCCCAAAAGGGTTGGCACGACCTCCATCCCTGCCCCAGGTCCAAGCTGAGCAGGGTTTTCATTGTTAAATGCTTCTTGCCATTAAGGTCCCAGCTGTCCCCACTCCCAGCTGCAAGCTATTAGGCTGAGTGCTACTCATTTCTCTATGCCTGTCTGTCTGTCCTCTCCTCAGTGCCCACATAGCCTCTGTCCTGTATTCGAGAGTCCCCAAGGCTTATCTGCAGGTTCTGAGCCCAGCTCGTTCTGGGCTGCATCTGCCTTGCGGGACAGTGTCCACCGTTCTGCAGGCCTGCTCTCTGGCTCCCCAGCACAGGAGGCTCCAGCTTCTTAAGTGGGCCTTGAAGGTGGAGGTGTAGGCGGGAGGAGCCCCTGCCTACAGACTCAGCAAAATCTTCAGAATTGGCCCTGGAGTCCCCTCCAAGCTCCTCACAGACCACCAACGCAGCTTCAAGGATCCACTGCTGTCAGGGTTGCTAGGTATGCACGTGAGCATATGGGTCATTCTGGGTAGGCTGTTCCAGAATCCTCTTAGGTGCAGCTCCGGCCACCAGCTTTTCTCAGATGTCCCACAGTCCCCGCTTACTAACACCCTTCTGAAGGCCTGTGGTATGCCTGTCTTGATTCCCCCCCTTCTTTTTTTGCCACTGCACCCATGCAGACTTGCCCCCCCCACCCCCCACCAACTCAGAGCCCATGTGCATTGTCTCAGCAGGGTCTTCCTTGCTCACTTAGATCTGATCTTTGTTCTTTCAAAGCCCAACTGACCTGCTCAACCTCCCCATTATCCTGTTTTTTCAGCTCCTAGAATGGGTCCCACTCCTTCCTACAAGGGCTTCTGAGTCAGCCTCTATTTGACACTCAAGGAACAGTTGGTTCACGGGTAGTTAAGGACAGGCCCCATAGAGACTAGGTTGCACTTGCAGAAACACCAGGCACGTGGCTCAGAATGGCACGTGGGTCCTCCTAGCTCCCTGGAGTCCTTCACTGCCATAAGGCCTATTGCTGCTGCTGTTTAGGACAAGACCTTATATGCAGCACCCGCAGATGTCACCGCCATGGCACCCCACCCTTCAGGCACAGCTGTGATCTCCTGTGTCCTCTGGGTCAGATTCAAGAATTTCCTCCTCTGCTTCAGGGTCCCTGGAACAGGTACTTTAAAAGGCCACACTTCCCGTTCTCATCCTTCACCTTGCTCTGCCTCAGACCCACTGTGTGGCTCACCCACTCTCCACACTTCTAGTGTGGGTATCCCTCCTGAATCTCTGAACTCCCACCCCCACCCCCACCCCCCAAAACCCCACTCCCTTGCCTTCTCCTGTCAAGCTCTTAAAATCCTACCTCCTCTAAGAAGCACTTTTGGACCGATTGGAAGGGACCTAATGCCCAATGCTCCTGACATCAGTCTTTCTAACCTCTTCCCCCAACAGCAGCTGCTACAGAACAACTTGGTTAAGGGCTGGGCTATGAGTCCCTAGTCTGAGATATGCAGGATGGATATGGGTGGAATTGTAAAGGAAAAATGGACAAAATGATAAAAACAAATCCATAAAGAGTGATAGCATTTCTGTTATTAAAGAAGCTGGGGAGCCCTGATTGGTGTGAGTCAGTGAGTTGGGCATTGACCTGCAGACCAAAAGGTCACAGGTTCAATACCTGGGTTTCAGGCCAGGTCCCCAGCTGGGGGCGTGTGAGAGGCAACCTGATCGATGTTTTTCTTGTACATCAATGTTTCTCTCCCTTCCCCTCTTTTTCAAAATAAATAAAATCCTTTATAAATAAATAAATAAATAAATAAATAAATAAATAAATAAAATCTTTTTTTAAAAAAAGCTGGAGACATTAAGGGAGAAGAGAGGGAGGCTATGTCTCAATAGGGTGGAGGCCAAAAGGGATAGTGTAGTGAAACCAGAAAGACTTGATGAGAAAGTTGGCTTTGCAGAAGGACAGTGACATCCCTTCCACATCTGCAACTGCCCTTTCCTGGACATGCATGCTCCTCTGGGACAGTGCCGGCTGTGTTAGACTCCTTAAACGAGAACCCCTTGAAGCCAGCCTCCTTGTCTGTCTCTGTCACTCCGGAGAACAATGCCCTGTCCAAAGAAGCAGTTATTTCTGAAGGCTCTTCAAGGGCAGAACTGTAGGCCTAAACCAAGAACTAGAGGGCCTAGACCAAGGTTTTAGCCTATGTAGAAACATGGCCTTAGTGATGAGAATCACAATTTCACCTTCGAGATAAGCTCTTCACTGACCCCTGGGAAGAGGAGCCCCACCTTTGAGAAAATATCACCAGGCAATGTTGCTCCGACTCTTAACGCCCTTTGGCTGTATCCATGTCCCTTTCTGAGAGTCCATAGTCTAGGAGGCAGGAGTTCTAGCCCTGACTTATAAACTGTCGACCTGGGGAAGTAATTTCAGCTCTCTGGGCCTCTCTCTTTTTCATATTAAAATGTAGGGACTGTATATATTTTACTTTTATTATCAGATAAAAAAATGAATACTAAAGAAGTAAGAAAACATCTTGGAGACTGAACTTGAAAATGATTCCTAAAGCCTCTTCCAGTTTCACCGTTCTGATTCTAAATACATCTGTCCTGTGAATCTGTTTCACACTCTAGCTCCCGCCCTGTCTGGTTCTCCCCCGTCTGCTTCGGCCTGATGGGCGCAGTCTCTGTGCGTGCAGTACCCGAGTGAGGCCTGCACTTCTGCAGTTTAGCGGAGGAGACAAAGGAGAGAGGGGCTTTGGTTCTCATCCAGGCTTTAGAGGAGCCACTGAAAGGTGGTGAGAAAAAGGACAGGATGCCAAGATGACTAGGTCCAGGGTCTCCCCAGTAAACATCAAGGCCAGAGATCCCAGAACCCAAGATCATTGCACCTTCCTATCTCCAAGGGACCCCTACAAAGAGAATGATGACTATGCAGATTCTTAACACGCCAAGGGTGGAGACTCAGCCTGGGCATCTGAATTTCTGGACTTTGCATCCTGCCTCCCATTTCGTACCCCCGTCCAGGGTCTCAGCTCCTTCCCTGTGCAAAGGGAGAGCATATGCACCAGCCCAGCTCTTCCAAGGGGAGCCCGGGTGAGGAGGAGAGTCCCTGGGAAGGCAAAGGAGGGAGCACCCTTCCCCCCCGCCCCCGCCCCCGCCCCCCACACCAGGCAATAGCTGGGAGTAGGGAAAGGGGATGAGCAGAGAGATGAACCTGACCAAGGAGGTGCTGCTAGCTGCCAGGAGGGAGACCCTCACCTTCACAATGTCTTTCCATTCCAGCAGGTCCCTTGCTAGAAGGACTTAATTGAGGAAGCCCAAATGTAGGGCTTTTTTTTAGAGCAGAGAGTAGAGTTGATAAGCACAGATGAGGAAGAGGTGCCCTGGTGCAGTGGGAGAAGGGACTGATGCTGAGACGCCGGAGGGCCCAGGATTAAGGGTCAGGGGAGGACAAGGGGGAGCTGGGGCTCCTTTTCCTGGCCATAAGCTCTGCTTCCTTCCCTAATAAAGCCTTGGCCCCCCATCAGCCTTCCCCCATCCTCACCCCTGGGTCTTCTATTTCTGGCCCCCTAGCCCCTGCCTTCGCCTCCCTGTTGCCCGCCACCCCCAAACCCCCCGCCCCAGTACAGTTTTTCCTGCCCAGTCCCTCCAGTACCTTCATTTCTCGGTTCACCTCCTCCTGCTGCCACTGAGCCCCTCTTTTTGCCTCCTCCCTTTCACCCCCGCCCCAAACAGCACTCTGGCCACCGCCATGCCCACGTCTCTTCCCTGCCCTGCCTGCACCCAGCATAGCACTCCAGATGCAGGAGCAGATCAAGGAGGACCGGGGGTGGTGGCTGCTGCTTTTCAGGGATATTCTTAGCCTGTCTGGGGGCTGGAGCTGGAATCAGCGTTTCCATCTCAACCAGGCAGTTGGTTGCAGTGAAGCTGCTGCTGTGACTGGGTCTTCATTCAGTGCTCTGGCCCTTTCCCTGCCCCTGTCCTCCTCCGTCTCAATTGTGTCCCGAAAGCATAGACCTTCCGTGAGTCCTGCCTTCTCATCCCTGTGCCCAGGCATAGGGGGTACCCTCTCCTCTGGCCTAGCCCCAGTGAGTTCTGAAAACCCTCCTCTTGGAGACTCTTGGGAAAGACAAGGGCCTTCGAGAACGCTAGCTGGGATGTTCCCTGGATCCACACACAGCCTTCGCCTCTGTGCCCCCAGGCTCACTTTCATCGGACCCCCAAGAAATCCTGCATAGTACCTGGTCCCTAGTCTCTAGTCATGACCACAAGAGCCTTTCTTTTCTTGACTTACAGGAACCACTCAGGGTCCCTGGAGTTCCAGGAGCTGCCTCCTGAGACAGGCTGAGCCCTGGGGTCTAGTCCTCCTGTGGGACTGAACAAGGAGCTCACTGGCCCAGATTCCTTGTTAACAGAGGGAGAAGCTAGAAAGAGATCTGACTTATTCACAAATAGCATAGACGTTTGGGGTGTGGGGATCCTCTGTGGATTCTGGAGTCAAACAGGTCTGGGATCAAATCCAGCCCCTCCACTTAGAAGCTTGGGAGACTTGAGCAAGTCTCTTAATTCTTCTGAGGCCTATAAAAGTGGACCATCAAGGGGTTGTTGTAAGATTTTATTTAATCTCACAATGCTTATATATTTCATGTACATGACGCTTGTGTTAAAAAAATGAGTTATTACAAGTTATATTGTCATCATTATTTTCACAGAGCAGGAAAGGTTTGCTTGACTTATACCATTAGCTTTTTGGGGTTTTGTTTTTTTTTTCTAGAACATTCTTCATTAATGGCCAGAGTGCAATTAACATTTCTTTTTGGTTGGCTTTTGAGACCTGCATTTATAACTGTCCTTTCTTCTTGGCTATTGTGCTGGTAGCTGTTCCTACTCAGATTGTTCTTGGGGGCTGTTTGATTTGAATCCTGAGGCCACAAAGACCTGGCATCATGTCTGGCATCATGTGGTCCCCTTCTCTGGCCACCACAGGCCTCATTAATTTTGTGAACTCTATGTGCCAGGCGCCATGCTGGTCTGCCTGTGCTTTTCAGGGTATGTGCTCTGGCTACTCGTCATACACCTGCGATCTCTCCAAAGCTCCAGAGACTCCATGTAGGCTTAGTTCTGCTTTTCAAGGGCTTGAAAAATTTGAGAAATTGTTCTAGAAAATTTTTCAATCAATTTTAGCAAATGCTATTTGAGAAACTATAGCATACAAAGTATTGGGTTAGATGCTGGGAACACGAAAAAAGAGCTCCCACCTTCAAAGAATGTACTGCAGAGATGACAGAGATATGAAAAATAACAATAAACTATAGTAAATTGATCAGTGTCCTACATTTAGTTATAGAGGGTGGGACTGGATGTCTTGAGTTCTCACTGGTTAAGTAACCACTGGCAGGAGGTTTTTTTTTTTTAATCCTCACCCAAGGACATTTCTCTCCATTGTTTTTAGAGAGAGAGGAAGGGAGAGAGAGAGAAACATCGATGTGAAAGAAATATCGTTTGGTTGCCTCATGTAATGCCCCAACCGGGGATTGAACCCGCAACCCCTCTCTTCGTGGGACAACACTCCAACCAACTGAGCCACACCAGCTAAGGCTAAAATCAATTTTTTTAAATAAGATTTTATTTATTTATGTATTTATTTTGAGAGAGAAGGAAAGGGAGTGAGAAAGAGAGGGAGAGAAACATCAATGTGTGAGAAACATCAATCGGTTGCCTCCAACCAGGGACCCGACCTACAACCCAGGCATGGGACCTGACCAGGAATCAAACTGGCCACCTTTTGGTTCACAGGCCGGTGCTCAATCCACTAAGCCACATCGGCCAGGGCTAAAACGTTTTTCACTGAGGTCCAGTTCCTCTACCCGGTTTATGTCCTCTGCAGTCTGAGGCCTTCCCTGCCCGACTCCAAGCTCTGATGATAACCGCCTTTCCCAAGGCAGAGCCCGGCCTCGGCAACTCCCTGCTCACAATGATGGATTCCTGCCCTCTGGGTGTGAGGGTTAAGGAATTACTGCTTGTAGAAGAACCCTGGTGGGCCTGCTCACTGCCCCAACATCTTAGCTGGATAGGAGCCACTTCTGTGTATCTGCTATTTGCCCAAGATTTGGGACAGGTGGGGCATAGGCTTTGAAACAGGCTCATTAATTTACACTTTCCTCTTCCTAATTTCAAAATGTAAAGACAACTCTTTGTTTTGACCTCCTTTGAGTAAAAAAGACAATTCTACTTTTATAAGCTAGAGCTCTTCATATACTCGGTTTTGAGTAGGAAGCAGAGAAAGTTGTCCCTTACATTAATTGGTGTCTTCCTAAACTACCCTGCCTAGCAGAACACATCGGGGAGCTTAGTAAAAATAAAATTTCTGGGCTCTATCTTGGCCCCATGGAATTACAATTTCTTCAGATGGGCTCAAGGTGGCATCACTATCAGAAAATGTTAAGGGGAGAAGGAAAACCTGGGAGATGGCTAGATCCCACCTGTTCTTTCTGTTAGGCGCCATTGTTGTTGCTGCGGCTGAGCATCCAGCCTCCCGGTGCTGCGGGTAACCTAATTTGCCTTTGGGAAACCACTTCTCCCACACTCCATATCCATGTGATCTACATGGGACCCATCCCTCCCAGGACCCCAGGGGTGGGTTCAAGACATGGACCTGCCCGGCTACCATCCTGGTCACAACGGATCACAGCTGGTGACCCAACCCAGTCCAATGACACTCAATTCTTGGAGTTTTACTATAACTGCTGGGAAAAAGATGCTTTCCTTTCTCTGAAGTCGCTTAGCTGGTAGGATGAAAGCCTTGAGATTCTGGTGACTCTCTTGCCCCAACATGGACAGAAGTCATCTGAACCAACACGCAGGAAACACAGTCAAGAGATGGAAGGAGAGTTTCCTGATGTAATTTTAGCCCCTGGATCCAGCTGTTGCTTATGAAGGTCCATGAGCCAATAAACACCCCTCCTCCCCACCTTTTTTCTAATCATAAGATAATTTGAGTAGCAAATCTAACATTTGCAAGCAAAAAAAAGAAAAAAGAAAGAATCTAATAGAATTTCATGCCTGGAAATTTTCCTTCTACAAACGTGCCATAACTTTAGAGAAGTGCATGTTTGGTCTCAGTAACTGAGGAGGGTGGTCTCTTACATACGATTGTCAAAAGGACTAATTCTGGAAGAGACACTACTGACCAACAGCCTGGGTTCTGACCCCAAGGCCTGTTTCCTGTTGGGTTCCTCCAACCATAGCTGGTGGTAGGAGTTCTTTCACAGGTCCCATGACCGTTCCTCAAAGTAACAGCCTCGGGATAGGAAAGCCATTTCCTGACAGCCTGTACAATTGTCAAGTCTTTCTGGGCTGTTGCCAGGTTGCATTCCTTAGGTATCAGCTTCCTGCTCAAATAAGAAATTTGATGCTTCGCCCTCCATTATGCTTCTGAATCAAGTTTGCCCCTAACCAGTGTAAGAGGCGGCTGTGGCCACACGGAATCATATGTTGTTATGAAGGCCATTAGCACAGGGTCTCTGGGGGCAGGGGTGGAGGTAGGTTTGAGCTTTAAGCTGCCCTAGGCTTCTCATCCAGGCTCCAGAATCCTAACCTGGTCTGCCTATGGGGAACTCTCTCAGGGAGTAGCTGGAGCTGCAGTCAAACCAAAATTTTCAGTTACAACATGGTTCACATCTGACTTTTTTTTTTTAAACTCCAAGACTATTTACTGTCATATAGTTTGTGAGTTATATTCTGCAATGGAACAATATTTTCCTATCTCACTCTGTTGCCCAGGTATACAATTTTGATGATGATTCTATGGGTACTTGGACATCTATTCATAATCCACCTTTCCACTCATTCATTTACTCCACAAATTTGACTGTATAAGAAATGTTTTTTTTTTCTTCCTCTCTCTCTCTCTCTCTCTCTCTCTTTCTCTGTTAAATCTGATTTCTAGCCCAATCCCTTTGGGGCAGAAGGAAATTCAATTTTAGTTTTTATGGCAGCTTCATCTTCCCTCCAAGGTTACATATTTCCAGAAAATGGAAGGTGTCTAGCACAGTCCTTTGGAGGAACTCATTGTCCAAGTCTGAAGGGCTCCTCAAAGTTTGGCATCTCTACTGTTTTTAGGTTGTGACTGATGATCAAGAATCTTTTAAGTTGTTATGCAATATATGGGACATACAAAAAGGTATAAAGAATAAAACAACATGTCCACCACTTAGCTTAAATAATAAAGTACTGCCTTATACACTTTAATCCTCTTATCTCTGACTGCCCAATAGCCTCCTCTTCCTATCACCAACCCCCCAATAGAATAACCGATATTCTAAATTTGGTGTTTACCCTTTCCATATATTTTTTATTCTCTTACTACATACGTAGATTCTGTTTAAGTAAATATGTGTGTTGTATTGCTATCATAACAATTACCACAAATTTACACATTTAGAGGGTTAAACAACATCCATTTATAAGCTCACTTCTGTAGGTTAGAGGTCCAGAGGGCAGGGATCTTATTTGGAAGCTCTGGGGTAGGGTCTGCTTTCAGGCCCCCTTAGGTTGGCAGCAGTTTTTTGTGGCTGTACAACAGAGGTTCTTTCCTTGCAGATTGTGAATCAGGGGCTGCTCTCGGCTCCTGGAGGTCACACACTAGTAATTGTGCGTGGAATCCTTCTCACACTAGGAATGTTTTTAATTTCCACTTCTGTGAACAGCTAGAGAAAACTCCCTGCTTTTAAAGATTTTGTTTATTTAATTTTAGAGAGGGAGGAGAGAGGAAGGAAGAGAGAGAGAGAAATACCAATGTGCGAGAGATACATTGATCGGTGACCTCTCACACTGGTGACCTTTTGGTTTGCAGACCAGTGGGACTCAATCCACTGAGACACACCAGCCAGGGCAAAACTTCCTGCTTTTAAATGATTCATATTATTAGGTTAGTTAGGCTCACCCACATAATTTCCCTATTTTAAAGTCAACTGATTGGTAACTTCAATTACATCAGCAAAAATCCCTTTTGCTACATAACATTACATAATAATGGGAGTAACGTGGGAAAGAGGGGCCAAGGAGGCCATCTCAGAGTTCTGCCTGTCTGTCTCTAGAGCGAGCGAGCTATCCTTCTATGTGTATATCCCTCTATTGAAAGACAGTGTTCATGTTGTAACTTTATACAAGTAAAACTATACTATATTGATATCTGAACTGTTGATGTTCTGGGAGCAGGCCAGAATAATAAAAAGAATAAATTAATCAGAAAAAAAAGATAGACAACTCAAGTTTTAAAATTGGTAAAAGACTTGAGCAAATGTTTTATAGATGGGAATGTCTAAATGGACATTAAGCTTTTGAAAAGGTGCTAAACACCATTAGGTAGGGAATTAGATGTGAATTAAAATTACCGTGAATTAAAACTACAGTGAGGCCCTGGCCAGGTGCTCAGTTAGTTGGAGCATCATCCCTGTACAACAAAAGGTTGTGGGGCCCCGAGTCGGGGCACACATTAGGATGGGGGTTCCATCCGTTAGAGGCATGTACAGGAGGCAGCAAATCGATGTTTCTCTTACATCAGTGTTTCTCTTTCTCTCTTTCCCCCTTTCTCTCTCTCTCTTTCAAATCAATAAGCATATCCTTGGGTGAGGATTCAAAAAAAAAAAAAAAACAACAAACTATAGTGAGATTCTATCACAAACCATTAAAATAGCTAGAATTAAAAAGACAGAAATAGCAAGTGTGGATAAGATTATAAGTAACAAGAACTCTTATATATTGCTGGTGAGAGTGTAAATTGATAATGAGCACTGTGGAAAACACTTCTATTTCTACTGCAATATCTACTGATGCTGAGCATAAGTGTATTCTGTGACCCAACTTTTCACTTCTAGGTTTATATCCAACAGAAATGCACATATACTCACCACAAGACATATGTTAGGATGTGCAAGGAGGGGTATTTGAAATAGTCCCATATTGGAAGCTACCCTAATGCTCATTATATTCATTACCAATTGCTGCGTAAATAATCACTCTGAAAGTTAGTGGCTTAAAATGATAAACACTTATCTCACAGCCTCTCAGATCAGGAGTTTGGGAGTAGCTCGGCTGCATGGTTCTGGTTCAGGGTTTCTCATGAGGTTACAATGAAGGCTACAAAGAGAGGACTGCACTATTTGGAGACTTGACTGGGACTGGAAGCCCCACATCCAAATTCACTCAAGAGGGCACTGGCAGGAGAAGGCCTCAGTTTCTTGTGGAGGTTTGGTCTGAGATTTCAGTTCCCTACTGTGTGGATCTCCCCTTTGGATTAATTTTGTTCCTTGCTTTGATTTTTTTTTCCCCCTCTGAGACTTCTATTTACTGTGTGTTGAGTGTTATTTGTCTATATTTAATATTTATAATTTTCTCTTTGAATCCTTTTTATCTCTTTTCAAATTTCATTTTAATTTTTAGAGGTGAGTTGAATTTCTGCTGCTGAACTTTGGGGCCTGCTGGGAACAGGACTTCTACAACGATAAGTACATCTGGAAGGCTGTGGTCCAAGGCCATTTTTGCTGGCTATAAACAGGGTCTCCGGAACCAGAGGGAACACACAGCTCTTCTTAAAATTGAAGGTGTTTATGCTCGAGATGAAACTGAATTCTATCTGGGCAAGAGATGTGCTTATGTGTACAAAGCAAAGAACAACACAGTGACTCCTGATGGTAAACCAAACAAAAACAGAGTCATCTAGGGAAAGGTGACTCGTGCTAATGGAAACAGTGGCATGGTCCATGCGAAATTCCGAAGCAACCTTCCTGCTAAGGCCATTGGACACAGAATCCATGCAATGCTGTACCCCTCGAGGACTTAAACTTACTTAAAAGCAAAAAAGCCGTGACTGGTGTGGCTCAGGTGGCTGGGGGCCCTCTGGCAACTGGAAGGATTCCCATTGGGGGCACACGGTTGAATTGCAGGTTTATTTAGTTCCTGGTCAAGAAGCAAACGGGAGCCAAATGATGAATGTTTTTCTCACGCGTCAATGGTTCTCATCCTCTTCCCCCTTCCTTCCTTCTCTCTAAAATAAGTAAATAAAATCTATTTTAAAGAGTAAAACAATAAAATAAAATAAAAATAAAATTTCATTTTAATTTTTAATGTATTTTTTCTTTTCACCCCATTTCTCCAAAGGCATTATCTACTGTATTAATTCACTCAAGTGTTTTTCCAATTTAGCCTTCCCCTCTGAAATTACTTTTTCCTTTCACTTCTGATTCTTTTCTGAGTTGTTACCTCATTTCAGAGTTTCTCTAACTTTGATTTATGTTGTTCTTTTATGTCTTGTATTATTTTTAACATCTTTTATCTTCTTCCCAAATAGTTATGGTTACAGTTTTTATTTGCTTTAAGGGCATGTCTTTCTGACATGCTTTCTTTGCCTGTAGATATTATTGTGGTTTTGCTTTTTCTTTTCTTACAACTCTGTAATTGGTTTGGCCTCAATACTTTTCTTTGCTTATTTATACATGAAATTCATTTTCCTGAACTTTTAGAAGGCAGTGTGGGCCAGGATAGCTCTTCCAACTTCACAGAGTCCCATTTTCTGTTACTTTCATGTAGTAACAAAAAAGATGGCAGCATGCTTTCTAAGATTTCTTGGCTCTGCTTACCTTTCCATTTTTATCTGGGCCTTGCCTTTATCTTTGTTGTCTCTAACCTGCTCAATTTTGCTTCTTTTGGCATTTTCTTCTCCATGTAAGATGCTGTCCCTTCAGGGAGCCCTGATGGCTCATCTTGCTAGCGCACTCCATTGATTTCAGACGTTGCCACAGGCTGCTTGCTCTCACCCAATATAGCTATAACTTCTATGATACAGACCAGAAAAGCTGTCCCAGTTTCTGTTACTTTCTCAGATTGACCCATGGGCACCTACTGGTGATTAGGGTATCCTCCTATTCTCGGTTCCATCAGAAGCTCACTATTCTCTGCTTTCTTCTGCACGGATGCCAATTCCATGCAGGTGCTGTTGCCTTGTCCTTGTCCACTGGTATTTTGGGGTTTCTGGAAATACCTTGCCACCTATTTTTGTTGTAAATATTATGCATGGGCTTTTAGTGTTTTTATTTTAATTGAGAAATAATTGGCTAATATAACTAACATTATATTAGTTTCAGGTATATGAGGTCTGTCCAGAAAAAGTCCAGCCATTGTTAAAATGGTTTGCACAACATCATGTAACTTGGCAGCCAAGGAGAGTGGACTGGAACACACATGTGTGAACAATGACAACTTCACTGTACTAGTCAGTGGGGGTGGCAGACGCTGTTGAGTGAGCATGTGTACTACGTGGCTGTTGCATTCAAAGTAACTGAATGAGTAGAGTAACGAATCTGCATCAAATTTTGCGTTAAGCCCTGGCTGGTGTGGTTCAGTGGATTGAGCGCTGGCCTGCAAACCAAAGGGTCACCAGTTCAATTCCCAGTTAGGGCACATGCCTGGGTTGTAGATCAGGTCCCCAGTGCGGGGCGCATGAGAGGCAACCACACATTGATGTTTCTCTCCCTCTTTTTCCTTCTCTTCCCCTCTCTCTAAAAAATAAATAAATAAAATCTTTTTAAAAAAATTTGCATTAAGCTTGAACATTCCTCCGTGGAAACTATTCAGATGATTCAGAAGGCCACAGTTATGGGCAACTGGTGATTGGCAGCTGCATCAGAGCAACATGCCCACTCATGCATCATGTCTCATGCAGTTTTTTGGCAAAACATCAAATAGCCCAGGTGACTCAGTCCCCTTACAGCCTAGCAACTTCTGGCTTTTCCCAAAGCTAAATCACCTTTTAAAGGGAAGAGATTTCAGACCGTTGTTGAAATTCAGGAAAATACGACAGGGCAGCAGGTAGGGATTGGGAGAACTGTGTGAGGTCCCAAGGTGCCTACTTTGAAGGAGACTGGGGAGTCATTGTCTTAGACACATTTCTTGTATCTTCTATCTTCCACAAATGCCTCTCTTTTTCATAATATATGGCTCGATACCTTCTAGACACACCTTGCATATCTTCTTGTGGATGTTGACTGAGTATATTCACTTTGTACAATTTCATTGAGCTGTGCCCTTCATATTTGTACACTTTGTTTTATGTATATTACAAATCAATAGAAAGTTTACCCCTGTATTAGTCGAACTTCTCCAGAGAAACGAAGGGTGTGTGCGTGTGAAGAGAGAGAGAGAGAGATCGATCTATCTTAAAGAATCGACTTACGTGATTTGAAGCCTCGCAAGTCCAAAATCTCCAGGGAAGATGAGCAGGCTGGAGACCCAGGGAAGAGCTGTTATTGCAGTTCAGATTTGAAGAGTGCCTTACAATTTGCTATATTCCTCATAAAAAAAAATCTTAATTTGAACTTACAGATAAGATGCTAACTAACTCGCCCAAGGTCATGGCATCCTAGAGTAGAACTTAGCTCTCCCCAAGGCTAGAGTTCATGTTATTTCCCCTATACCAGGCAAAAGATGTTCTAATGAGGTCTGGCCCCTTCTTGATAGCTACTTTGTAGGTACAAGGCATCATCCTCTGCAATGGAGGGCTGTGATGTCTCCTGACTGTTCTTACTGATTTTACTGTCCATTCAGAGTAGCTAGAATGATCACTTCAAAGTGCAAATTTGATTCCATCACCTGGGACCTGTCAATGGTGCATTTGAGTCCATTCAGGCTGCTACAACAAAAATACTATCTCACAGTTCTGGACAGTAGGAAGACCAAGATCAAGGTGCTGGCAGATTTGGGGTCTAGTGAGAGCCCACTTTCTAGTTTATAGATGACTACCTTCTCACTGTGTCCTCATATGGTCCAGGGGTGAGAAAGCTCTTGGCAGTCTCTTTTATAAGAGCACTAATCCTATTCATAAGGACTCTACCCTCATGCCATAATCACCTTCCAAAGGCCCTACCTCCTAATACCATTGGGTAGGATTTCAACATACAGAACTGGGGAAAACAGAAATATTCAATCTAAAATAGTCACTAAGAATATAGGTATAACTTCTATGATAAAGACCAAAAAACAGTAGTTTAAACAAGTTATAAGTTTATCAATGTGTCACTTATAGTCTAAGTTTAATGGCCCAGGGCTGCTATGGCTGTTCCATGGTCCTGGGGATCCAGTTCCCTCTATCTTGTTGCTTTGTCATCCTCAACATAGGGCTTCCATCTCATGGGCTGGGGTGGGTCCTCCAGCCCCCGCCATCAATGTTTGCATTCTAGCCAATGAGAAGAAAATAGGAGAAAAGGCTTGCCCTTCTGCTCACTACCCATTGGTGAAAACTTGGTCACATGAGCAGACATATATGCAAAGGAGTCTGGGAAATGGTCTTTAATTGGGTAGCCATGTGTGGAGCCAAAACTCTGCGGTTTGAATACTAAGGAATAGAGGGGAAATGGATATTAGGGGAAACTAACACTTTGTGCCACAAGTGTCTTCCACTGCTCTCGCAAAATACTTTACATGCCTCTTGGCTTTGCCTTGCCAGGCTCCAGCCTCACCTTTCAGCAAAACCCCTCACTCTCTGCCCTCTAATCACATTCTCCTTCTTCCAGTTCCTTGAGTGTTCCATGTTCCCCCTAAACCCCACCCCATGCCCTTTGCAGGAACAATTCTTTTTGCCTGGAATGCTCTTCTCCCACAATCATCCAGTTAACTCCCACTCATTCTTTAGATGTCAGCTCAAATGTCATTTCCTCAGGCAGACCTTCCTGATTCCATTCTAAAATAGGTATTTTTCTTAACTACTCTTTTCCACCATGAATCCTTCCTCTGTAATACTTAACTGGGTTATAATTGTATACCTATTTGATAATTATTCAACTAATTGCCATCCCCTCCTCTAGACTGTAAGTCAATAAAGGCAAGGCCATTTCAGTTCTGCTCACTGTCGTATTCCTAGCATGTCACAGAGTGCAGGGAACAAATGTTCGTTTTTTTTAATGAATGGACAAGTCAAGTAAGTCCTTAAAATTGTCTTGATGATACTGACAGGACAATTTTAGTTGTGTGGACAAGTTCTCAGACTACATGGCTTGATCTAGAGAGCTCTCAGCTTTGTAGTCACTAGGGTAAGTCTGCATTATCTGGGTCCTCCTGTGGGTAGAGAGTGGGTTGTTTGAATTCCACATTATAAGGCTTGATTCTAGCATCTGGTGCATTGCCCTCTTGTCCCCTAACTACAAATATACTGCCAGTCTTTTAGGTTTTAGCTTTGATGGGGTTGTATTAAAAAGAAGCCAAGCCGTGGCTGGTGTGGCTCACTGGATTGAGTACCAGTCTGCAAACCAAAATGTCCCAGGTTCAATTCCCAGTCAGGGGACATGTCTGGGTTGTGGGCCAGGTCCTCAGTTGGGGGCATGTGAGAGGCAACTGATCAATGTATCTCTTGAACTTCGATGTTTCTCTCCCTATTTTCTCCCTCCTTCCCCTCTCTCTAAAGATAAATAAAATCTTTTAAAAAATGAAGCCAGGCAGGTTGAATGCTTCCAGGTTGCATCTCTGCACAGAAACTCCCATGGCTGTATCATGTGAGTGGCTGGCTGCTCTGAGGTCCAGAGCTTAAATCATCCAGAAAGGGGATGCACTTGGAAGTGCCCAACAGAGTTAAAATGGGGTAAACTGGATACTTTCTACAAGTCAAAGATTAAACTCCCCTGTTCTGCATATTCCAGATCGAAACGCAAGGACCTCCGTAGACTTCAGAGTTATGTATCTGGATGCTTTGGGCTACAAGTCACAAAAGACTCGCTTCTCAGCTAGCTTCAACAATACGGAGTTTCTTATCACACATCACAAGGAGTCTGGAGGAAAGACAGCCCAGGGTTCTTTAATTCAGTCACTGGAGCGCTCCATGGAGGACTGGAATGCTTTCCATCCCCACTTTACACAAATGGGCCAGCCCCTTGCTTTTTTCATTTGACAATACATCATTCTGAACAGGACATAAAGAGGTATCTTATTCTTTATTTTCTTTTTAGACCGAACAGTGTCCCATTTTAAAGAGATACCACATTTTACTTAACCAAGCCCCTCTTGATGAACATCTGTTTCCAGTATTTTGCTATTACAAACAATGATGTGATAGATACATGTGCATAAGTTATTTCACATATGAGTAAGTGCATCTTCTAGGGTAAATTCCTAGAAGTGAAATTGCTGGGTCACAAAATGTATGCAGCATTTATAATTTTGATAGATATTGCCTCTCTGCCTTCCTTACGGGTTGTATCAATTTGCACCCCCTCCCCAATCGTGTACAGCAGCAGCACTTTAAGTCTTTGTGACACTTTAACTTAAAGTAGAAAAACTGCAGCATATGTCTGGATGGTTTCTGCAGGGAGAGACAGTAGGTGGGTTGCGTATCAACTCAGTCATTCGAACTGGTAGCAACACAGGCCTCAATCCTCCTCTTCAGTAAATCATTCTCCTGTGGACTCTCCCACCCCACCGCTGTCTGAGGGGGCCGGGCTGCCGTGAGCAGTCCGTATTTCAGAACTTGGACACTCTCTGTAACTTGGCCATCCTACCCACAAATGCCTAGATGTCTTTTCTACCCCTCTCCACCTGTTCATCTCCTAGTCCTCCCTCAGAACCACTTGAAATGTCTCCTCCTCCATCAAACATTATCTGACACCCAGGGCAGAGTTAGTCACTATGCTCTACGGAATTTTGTTCACACCTTCATCATAGCACGACTCACCTGTGAGATACTTATCTGCTTACCTGCCTCTCTCCCACACTGCGCTCTTCAAGGGTGGAAACCTCATCTTCTTCATCTCCGGGCCAGCACCTCCACATGTGGCACCTGGCACATAAAAGGCTCACAGTAAAGGCTTGCTAAAATGAAATTAGGCAACGGCACAGTTTCATAGTGCCCAGTGGCAAATACAACACTGCTTCTCTTTTCCTTTTCTCGTGGTGTTGATCGGAAGTTCAAATCTACAGACACTCCTGAGTATTTCTCTATTTCTTTGTTATGTTTCTGGACTCTCTCCTTCTCTTGGAATCTGTTCTGTTCTCTGCTATGTTCTCAATGCCTGGAACAGTGCCTGGGAGACAACAATAAATGTTTAATGAATGGATATCTCTAATCAGAAGGAACATCTACAGTGCAGCTGGGATTTTTTGTTTTGTTTTGTCTTGTTGCCTGCTTGCTGTAAAGATGAGTAACATTATTACCCAATTTGACCTAATTGACATTTATAGAACACTCCTCTCAACACCACCAATATACACAGTCTTTCAGTTGAATATGCAGGACTGTAGCTTAGGAGAGTCATCTATGTAGGAAACAGACTTGAAAATCACTAGCTTTAAGCTGTGACTGGTGTGGCTTAGTTGGTTGGGCATCATCGGGCAAAGTAAAAAGTTGCTGGTCAGGGCACATACTTGAGTTGCAGGTTCAGTCCTGGTAAGGGCACATTTGAGAAGCAACCAATCAATCAATGTTTCTCTCACATCAGTGTTTCTCTTCCTTTCCCTTTCTCTAAAAATAAATAAGTAAAAATCTTTTTAAAATATTTGCAAAATACTCATATATATCTGATAAGGAACTTCCATCTAGAATATATTAAGAACTGCTAAAACTCAATAATAAAAAGACAACCCAATTAAAAATGAACAGAGAATCTGAATAAACTCTTATCCAATTAAGATATACCAATGGCTGATAAGCATGTGAAAGTATGCTCAAAATCATTTGCATTAAGGAAATGAAAATCAAAACCAAAATGAGGTGCCACTTGACTGCCAAAACTATGGTTATAATACTATTTTAAAATGGAAAATAATAAGTGTTTGTGAATATACTAGTTTGCTAAAGCTGCCATAACAAAGTGCCATAAACCAAGTGGCTTAAACAACAGAAATCTATTGTCTCACAGTTTTGGGGGTGTTAAAAGATAAACTGAGGCATATTTTTAAAATTTTAAGAGTTTATTTGAGCAAACATTGATTTGAATTGGGCAGCATCCAATCTAGCAGATAGAGAGGTGCTCCCAGGAGCTGTATAACACCTTTATAGGCAGAAGTGATAAAGTTACACTAGGCAAAAAGTGGGTTGGCTGCTTTCCTTTAGGGAGTGGCAGGGGTCTATCGGGCAGATCACCTAATTAGTGCTGATCAGATGATCCCCAATTGACTGGTTGGGAGGGGGGTGTCGGTTCCATTTCTCAGACAGCTGAAATTAATTAAGTCCCAGTTTGTTGACTTGGGGCTGAGCACAAGTGACTCCATTTTGAGCCTGTTGTCTTGTTTTTATAAGAGGCTAGATGTCTGGGATCAAAGTGTCAGTAAGGCCATGCTCCCTCCAAAGGTGCCGGGAAGAATCTGTTCCAAGCCTCTTGCCCAGCTTCTGGCAGTTTATTGGCTTGTGGCAGTTTAACTCGCCTTCACGCAGCATTCTCCCTGAGTGTGAGTCTCTGTGTCTAGATTGCCTCTTTTTATAAAGAACCCCAGTCATATTGGATTAAGAGGCCAACCTACTCCAATATGACCTCATATTAACTAATTACATCTGCAATTGGACCTTATTTCCAAATAAGTTTACATTATGAGGGACTTGAGGTTATTACTTCAATGTGAATTTTGGAGAGGCACAATTCAACCCGTAACAGCGAGGATGTGGGGAAACTGAAACCTTTATATGGTGCTGGTGGGAATGTATAATGGTGCAGCCACTTCGAAAAAATAGTCGCATAGTTTGTCAAAATGTTAAACATAGAGTTACCATATGATCTAGCAATTCTACTCCTAGGTATATACTCAAGAAAATAAAAATATGTTCATACAAAAAAGTTATATGCAAATGCTCATAGCAGCATTATTCATAATAGTCAAAAGTCCTTCAATTGATGAATGGATAAACAAAACGTGATATATTATAACATGGACTATTATTATTTGGCAATAAAAAGAAATAAGTACTTAAACTTACACAATGGTATAGGCCAATTAAACCTCAGTTTTAAAAAGAAGATAAAGGAAATAAACTACATGCCTCAGCATGGCAGCACGGATGAAGCTTGAAAATGTTATGCTAAGTGAAAGAAGTCAGTCACAAAAGACCACATAATATATGGTTCCATTTATATGAAATGTCCAAAATTTGCAAATTTATAGAGACAGAAAAAAGACTGGTTGCCTAGGGCGGGGAAGATTAGCAGGGAGGAGGAGGAGTGACTACTAATGAGTACAGAACTTCTTTCCGGAGTGATGAAAGTGTTCTAAAATTGCTGTGATGGTTGCACAACTCTGCATATACTAAATTGAACTGTGTACTTTAAGTGCATAAATTCATGGTATGTGAATTGTACCTCAGAAAAGCTGTTATTTTTAAAATAAATAAATAAATAAATAAATAGGGCCTGGCTGGTGTGGCTCGGTGGATTGAGCTTCAGCCCGCAAACCAAAAGGTCGCTGGTTTGATTCCCAGCCAGGGCACATGCCTGGGTTGCAGGCCAGGCCCTCAGTTGGGGGTGTGCCAGAGGCAACTGATCGATGTATCTCTTGCACATTAATGTTTCTCTCCCTGTCTTTCTCCCCACCAAAAAAACCCCAGAATTTATTTATTAAAATTTTTGTATTTATTCCTACATGTTTAAACTGCAGTCACCTTCAAAGTGATCTCCATGTGATGCAATATACCTATCAAGACTTTTTACCACTGCTCAGTTTTTGAACTCGTCAATTTTGATGGCTTTTAGTGCTTCTGCCCTTTTTTGTTTCACCTCTTCCACAATGCAAAAACACTTCACTTGGAGGACTTTTTTCAGGGGGGAAACAAACCAAAAAAAAAATAAAGTCACTCACGGCAAGATCAGGTGATTAGGGAGGGTGGGGCATGGGGGTCATGTTGTTTTTTGGTCAAAAACTGCTGAACACTCAGTGCAGTGTGGGCAGGTGCCCTCATGAAAAGGGAAAACTTGTTACGTCTTCAAAAAAATTCACTGCAGCTGAACGCATCCTCTCACAGCAACGCCAGCTGGTACTGACACAGATGCGTTCCTAGAACACTCACCTAGCAGGGGAAGCCGGCACTACAAAGGGCCCGCCCTCTAGAAGATAATCCTGGTTTGGGGCGGGGGGGGTCCCCCCCAACTATACACACACACAGGTGCCACTATATAAACATATATATTAGTATAAATAAAATAGTACATATATATATTTCATATATATTTATATGCAGTGGGTGAAGAAATGAGTATGCGCAAAAGCTCTGTAATCAGGAAGAGAGCATGGCTCGTTGGCAAAATGAAAGATTAGTATGTGACCGGGATGACCTGGAGAGGGCTGGGTCCCACCAGACAGGTCAAATTCGGATCTTAAATCGAAAAGCAACGGGGAGCTACAGAAGGGTTTTAAATGGAGGTGGATCAGATTCACATTTTAAAAGAAAACCTGCAGTCCTGACCTGTGTGGCTCAGTTTGTTGGGCAGTCCTCCCACAGAGTGAAAGGCCGAGGTCAGGGCACATGCCCGGGCTGCAGGTTCGGTCTGATCTGGGTGTGTAGGAGATGCAACCGATCCACGTTTCTCTCCCTCTCTTTCTCCCTCTCTCTCAAAATAAATAAAATCTTTAAAAAAAATAAATAAAAAGAATACCTGTGGCAGGGGAGAGTCAACTAAGATAAGGACTGAAAAGTTGGAATAATAACAAAGTTTAGTGACCTTGCACAGAATCATTCTAGGTAGAGAAACGGGGTGTCTAATTTTGGGAATTGGAAAGGAAGCAGAGCTGGCTAAATTAAACTACATTTGGTAAGGCCCCTCCATATTCTCAAGTCTCCAGGGAAACCAACTGAAAATATACTTGGCTTGAAAAATAACAAAAGACATGTTCACATGCATATTCACACACAGCTGGTTCACCAGTTGATTCTGTTTTAATCCAAGGGTTCCACACTTACCTGACACAGAGGGAGGACCCATCGCTGCAGTTCTTTGGCCATTCTCTCCCACCAGATGCTGTCCTTCTTTTGCTGCTGGAAGGGGTTGGTGGGAGGGCACAGAGAAGGCTGCCAACATCTGAGATTTGGGGGCAGTTCAGAAACACAGTTTGTTCCTTCAGCTTTACTGAGCCTCTCGTCTGGACTATTTATAATCCAGATCCCAAAGGCGGACCCATAGATACAGTCATGCTCTACTCACTGACGACTAAAGGTGAAAGGTTTTGGAATAGGGCACTTGCTCCTGGTGTGACCAGATACCTGAAGTGTGAACAGAAAGGACGAGGTTCTAGCTCTAGTTCTGCCAGCCACAGTAGCAAAACTTTGGGCAACTAACTTAACCTCTCTGGGCTTCCACCCCCTCATCTCAAAAATTAAGAGAATAAGCACATGTCCTGCCCAGATCAGAGTGGTTAGGGGGAGGGGATAGCCATGTAAGGAGATCTAGATTACCTCATTCCATGGGACGCCTTTAAGAAAAATACAAAATTATAAATACAAAATTAGGTACAAATGAGCCCTGGCTGGTGAGGCTCCGTGGAGTGAGCGCTGGCCTGTGAACTGGAAGCTCAAGGGTTTGCTTCCCTGTCAGGGCACATGCCTGGGTTTTTGGCCAGGCCCCCGCTGGGGACATGTGGGAGGCAACTGATTGATGTTTCTCTCAAACATTGATGTCTCTTTCTCCTTCTCCCTCCCTTCCCCTCTCTGAAAATAAACAAAATCTTTAAAAAACAAAAAACAAACAAAAACTAGGTACAAATGTGAATATTTATGAGAAATTACATCAAACTACAAACTTTTAAGTTAATAAAATACCAAATAAATCACAAAAAATGTAAACTAATATATTTGTGAAATAACTGCTTGACCTATACACATCTTTTTATTACTTTTGGCTGCATATTCTTTAATGACCTCCTCCATGACAACAATTTTGTAATGCTTTCTATGGAGAGAACAGGAGGATAAATCAGTCTTTCTTGTGGTTAATCAAAATTTCCTCTTTATTACTGCTTGGAAAAGATTCTTACAGCTTCCTAATTAATTATTTTAGGCTGGTTATCAAATTTGGGCAAATCTCTATCAAGTGTCTTTTCTTTGTGAGCCTCAAGACTTCAAGGAATTTCACATTTCTTGTGCAGTGATTAATATTGTATATTTCCTCATTTTTCTGGTGCTGGACATCCTAGGACCAAAGGACCTCTGGCTCCTTCAGGTCACCATGCTTGTAATTCATCAGAGGAGCATTCCTAGAAGTCACTCCTTCACCGGGAAGGCTGGCGACAATTTAGGTATGTACCCAAACCACAGCTAGATAGGTAGGTAGCTGGGTGGGTAGGTAGATCCCACTTAACTCAAATTAAGAGTATTCCCTATTCTAAAATACCTAAAAATATCCACAGCCACGTCAATGCCCCCAGATAGGGAAGTCTCAGTGGAAAGACATCGGTCTTCACAAAAGTTAAAATTTCTGAGTTTGGCTATTTCTATAAAAAGCATGACCGTAGGGCCTCTTTCATGCCATAGAGGGGGCCTGGGCAAGAGAGGGCCCAGAAGGTGAGGTTTCCTGCGGCAGGGCAAATCACAGCCAAGGCCAGAAAGGTTCATTAAAAGGTTCAGCCAAAGGAGGGTATTTTTACTCGTGTTTGGAGGAAAGCGCAGCGGACCTGAGTGTGCTCTGTGTAAGCAAAGAGTACCTTGCCAATCTGGCTCATAGCGCGCTGCCGGCTCAAAGTAGCTGCCCCATGAATGACGGAGTGGCCGCTGCCAACTAAACCTCAGTGCAGAGATCTCCGGCGAGCCAGCTTCGCCCTCCTGCGGCCCCGGCTCTACTTTCAGAAGGTACAGCAACCTCCCACCCATCCTTCTCCGCAGGCCTGCGCCTCCAGCTTCAAAAGGGGCGCGCTCCCTCGAGCCCGCCCCTCACTTCCGGTCTGGAAGCCCATTGGTCCTGTCAGGTCTCGCGACATTGCGTCTTCTCGCCTGACCGAGCTGACCCGGGGTAACCGCACCCTTGGGTGTGCTGGTGCTGGTTGCTGGGAGTGATGATGGGGACCGGAGCTCTTTGCCCAGCCCATTCCCTGGCAGCACGGAGTGGGATATGAAGACCTATCGGCTCATTTAAGCCCACCGGGCCCGAATGGTTCAGATCAGAAGCCAAAGGTCAGGGAACTGCCTTCAACCCGTGTGCATGCCTGACCGCCGCCCTGGCGGTGGGGGTGATACGGCCTCAGACGCTAACGACCGCCTGTTCTAGGCGCCCACCGGGAGCCGGACACCGGGCTCAACAGCATTGTCGCCTTTAATCCCCACAATAAGCTGGAGAGAAAACTGTGGTTTCTAACCTTCGTTATACAGGCTCAAAAGTTAAGGAGCCTAACGGGTGGCCACAGAAAGGATGACAAAATTCAAACCCAGACAGCCTGGACTCCAGCTCCAAGGCCTCATTGCTGTAGCAGAGCAATTTGTTAACATATCCCGCCAACCCCTAGATTCCTAGAGGATAGTGTAGTTCTGTGAAAGGTGTCCCAGCTTTCGATTCACACAGGCTAAGGTTCAAATGAAAATCCAGACACTTTCTATGTTGTGTGACCTTGAGCAACTTAACCTTTCTGAGACTCTTCAACTAATCCTAAATACTTCATGGGATCATTGTGAGCATTGGATGTGTGTTCTGTGCCTATTCCAAAATAAACACCCAATAAATGGAAGCTAATCTTTTTATCCCCTTACGTGTTGTACGGAGTTCAATGTGTAGGAGATGCTGTTATAAACCATGAATGAATGAGTGTACGAATGAAGGGAGAAATGAAAATAAGTCTGGCCAGACACTGGGTGGTCCTTGCCTCCAACCCTCTAATCTTTTACCCCTTTCCCTGATGTGGCGACTCCTTGAGAGGCTTTAAGGGAGAAATGACTAATCATCCTCCATTTCTCAAACTCTGTGTGTGTGTGTGTGTGTGTGTGTGTGTTGTTATTAAAGCAACATACAGAAAAGTACACAAATCTCAAGGGCACTTAAGATTGTATAAAATGAACACACTGGGGTAACCAGTCCCCTGATGAAGAAGCAAAGCATTGTGAGCCCCCAGAATCCCCCTTATGTTTCCTTCTAGTCACTACTTCCCTTGCAGAGGTAACCACTAGTCTGACTTCTAACAGTATGAATTGGATTTGCCTATTTTTGCATAGGATGCTACTGGAATCATAATGCATGTGACTGCCCAGATTTCCATGTCTCCTCACTTCAGCGTGAGTCCAAGAAGAAATCCAATGGGGTTGCCTCCCACATGGTCAGAGCTAACTGCCAAATGCCATCCCTCTCACCATCGTGGCTGGTCTCCCTTCCTGTCCACTGGCTCGTGGGCCCCTGGCATGCCTCCCTATCTCTCAGGTAGAAAAGCATCTTCTATTTCTTGTTCTCCACTCTTTCAGAAGGGTTTCCATGGTAGAGATACATGTCCCCGGTGACCCCAGTGAGCATTGGATGTGTGTTCAGTGCCTACTCCAAAATAAGCGCCCAATAAATGGAAGCTACTGCTAATCTTTTTATCCCCTTACACGGTGTACAGCATTAAATGTGTAGGAGGTGCCGTTATAAACCATAAGTAAATGAGTGAATGAATGGAGGGAGAAGTGAAATAAGGCCCTGGCAGAGTAGGGGATGGGGATGCTGAGTCACAAGATTGTCATATCCAGCCTCACACCATTCCTCCCTTTGCTCTGTCCTGTGTACCCTCTCCTCTTCCATTAAAAACTCTTCCTCACTCAGGATGGTGAACTCTCAGGACCTCCAGTGTTCCTCCCTGCAGTTTGGCATCCATCAATTGTGGGCCTGGTTTTCATCCTCTTCCAAAGGATTCCTGATACCATGCAGGTTTAAGGGATCAGAGCATTCTGCCTCGAGGGGGCAGTGTTGCCTAACATCATGAGACAACCCAGTCCTTAGCCCAGTCAAGAAGCCTCACTACACAGATACTATCATTAAACCCATGCTACACACGAGAAGAGAAAGGCTCAGATGTGTAAGGTCCAAAGCTGTATAATTCATAAGTGATAAGAATTCGACCTTGGAGTACCATTTAAGGTCTTGGAGGCTGGGTATCTCCTAAGGGCCACCCACTCAATGAGACTAAAATGGACCGGATGCATAGATATTTTATATATACTTCTCAAGACAGCTCCAGGAGGTGGGTGTTTTATGTACATAGGGCAGGTACAGAAACTGAGATTCAGAGAAATTACGTTGTCCAAAGTCACAGGGATAGTGAGAGACTAAATTAGGACTCAGCCCCTTCCTTTCTACAGCCTGACCCCAAGGTCTGCCTCTTCCCTCTGCCCTGGGCCACACTAAGCGGAGGGCTTTTGACAAGAGCAGATATGAGTGGGCATGTGGGTAGCATAGGACAGTGGGGGGACATTCCAGAGAGAGCAAAACATGTACCGCAATGGGGCTGTTTCAGTATTCTATTACTGTGTACCAAACCACTCCAAAATTTAGTTGCTTAAAATAACAATTTATTATTATCTCTCACAGTCCTATGGGTTGACTCCACGCAGCTTGGCAGTTCTCACTTGGGGTCAGATGGAGGCTGGGGCTGGAGTCAACTGAAGGCCAACTGGGGTGAATGTCCAAGATGGCTTTTTAAAATCACATGCCTGGCACCTCATCTGAATTGGCTGAACAGATGGGGACTGGCCAGGCATTTTCCTCTCCACACAATCTTTCCATACGGCTTGCATAGGTTTCCTCATAGTATGAGACCACCTCATACTTAGGTGGTCTCAGGGTAGATAGACCTCATACATGGTGGCTAACTTTTCCCAGAGTGAACATTCTAAGAGGCTGAGGCAGAAGCTGCAATGCTTATGACCTCTCTTTGGAAGTTATGCAGCGTCACTTCCACAGCATGCTATTAGTGAAAATAAATCACAGGTCCAGCCCAGATTCAAAGGAAGCAGACCATACATAGGTGTGAATATCAGGAAGTTTGGTTCAATGACCTTTGGAGATAAGCTTCTACAGGGACTGAGGCAGGAAGGATCGACTTAGGGAACTGCGTGTAGTCCTGTTTCAGTGAAGCGTGGTGTGCAAGTGAGAAATCTGGAAATGATCATGTGTGGCAGGTGATGAAGGACTTCGATGACAAGCCCAGGAACCTGTACTTGGGTACATACTGGGGTCATCAGCTGCCTAGCATCTGAGTCTCCTTCCTGTTTTGGAAGATCCGCCTTAATGAAAATTTTAGTGGGAAGTCAGATATGTGTTCCTTTGACCCCCGGCAGGAAGGTCACAGAACTCTGGCTTCAAAAATGTGCCAAATTAGTGATCCCACTCAGGACTGTTTATAATTTATCCTAGAGCCAAGAGCCAGATCTCAGGGTGGTGACGGCTGCGTGACAGGAGCCCAGGAGCCCAGGGGCCGCAGCCCCCTAACCAGGCTGTTCAGGGGGCAAGACCTGGCTGAGGTTCTGGCTGCTTAGCTTCTCCTAGTTCCTGCCTATTTCCTGTCCCTGATTCTTGAGGCTTCTTGTCAATTCTGCAACTTTCTGCTATCATTCCTGTAAATTCCTTTTCTACTTAATTGAACCAGAATTCATTTATGTTGTTTGCAATTAAGAACCCTGATTGGTACAAAGGCCCATTGAAAGCCTCAGAGAGAGGAAATAACATGATCAGAGCACTTTATGGGAGAGAATAATAGAGACATTTGGTAGAGATAGATTAGAAAGGCAAAAACAGGAATGAGAGAAGCCAGTTGGGAGGCTGTTGGGACGTTTGAGGTATGTGATAAACTACAATATTGTCAGTGCCAATGAAGTTAGAGAATGGACAGGTTTTGGCCACTGACTGAATATAGAAAAGAGATGAGAAGGGAAAGTCCAAGTTGGCAGGAGTTTTGAGTCTTAGTAACTAGGAAAATTATGACGTTACAAAGAGAAACAAGCAAGTCAGGGAGAACTAGTTTGGAGGAGGAAATCATTCATTCATTTATTCAACACTTTTTAAAAAGATTTTATTTATTTATTTTTAGACAGAGGGCAAGGGACACAGAGAGGGAGAGAAACAGCAATGTGTGGCTGCCTTTTGTGTGCCCCCCACAGGGAGCCTCACCCACAACCCAGTCATGTGCCCTGACTGAGATTTGAACCGGCAACCCTTTGGTTCACAGGTCGGCACTCAATCTACTGAGCCACATCAGCCAGAGCTATTCAACAGCTTTTAAATATCTGCTGTACTATGCCAGACACTGTTCTAGGCAGCGAGAACACAAAAGTAACAAAACAAAGTCTCAGTCTTTAAATTAACAAATACGTACATGAGGTAATAAAACTCCCTTAATAAATCTTTAGTTTGTGGGGCCACAGATACACAGCAAAACAGGTCTAGGTGGCAGTCAGAACTTCAAGAAAGATCCTAGAAAGGAAGTCTGGGCCTAAAGACAGATTGGTAGTCATTTCCAAAATCATTCATTCACTAATTCACTTATATTTATTACGTACTTACCCTTCTTGCCATAGAAATACAAAAACAAAAAAGAGTCTCAGCTCTCATGGAGTTGCCATTATGGAGTACAGAGGGAGACGGTAAGCAAATACACAATTATAGCAAATATGCACTGCGTACTATGAAGAAAAGTAAGACAAGGTGGGGGTAAGAGGTGGCTTGCTATTTTAGACAGGATGACCTATGAAGGCCCCTCTTGTAGGAGATATTTGAGCAAAGTCCTGAATGGAGGGAGGCAACATCCAAGTGGTTAACTGAGAGAAACCTATTTCAAGTAGAGAGAATAATGAGTGCAAAGGCCCCGCGACAGGATAATTTGGTTTGTTCAAAGAACTGTCAGGAGGCCAATGTGTTGAAGCAGAATGGATGAGGGCGAGAGGAGGAAGAGACAAGGCGAATGTGGTCATGGGAGCCGTATCTTGGAGGGCCTTGTAAGTCATTGTAAGTAATCTGGCTCTTGTTCTGAGTGAGAAAGGAAACCTTTGGAGAGTTTTGAGTAGAGGAGATACACAATATGACTAACACTTTAAAAGGATCGCTCAGGCTGCTGTGTATAGAATAGATAGGGGGCCAAGGAAGGCAGAAGCAGGGGACAACTAGGAGACAACTGCTGTCATTCAAATCATGAACCCATGGAGGCATGGACCAGGATGGTAATGATAGAGGAGGTGACACAGAACAAGATTCTAGAGAGAAACTGGAGGAGAAGCAACAGGATCTGCTAATGGTTTGGATATGAGGCGTCAAAATAATAGAGGAGTCCAACGACTCCAAATTTTTCCACAGGAATAGCTGGAAGAGCAGTTGCCATTTACTGAATAGAGAGGACTGAGAATTATACCTAAAGCTTCGAGAGAGTACACTTGTTTGTACCCTTCCTGCCTTTCTGAATAATTTAGCTCAAAACCCATTGTATGGGGCCAAGGAAAGTAAAGCATCTGTGTGAGGGCAGAGGGAACATTGGCTGGCATAGGCTATCAATGCCAAGATGGGAGAAGGGGGTTGAAGGGGGTAGCAGCAGTGGTGGGGAATAGGTTACTTACAAAAGGATTATTTCAAGAAGGAGGGAGAAGGAAGTTATCCAAATAGCAAGAGAGAAAATTAGAATAAATCTTGTGGTGTTGGATTGAAGTTGAAGGTGTCATGTGAACTCACGATTTTCTACACACAGAGATTGATAAATGATAGATAGATAGATAGATAGATAGATATACAGACAGACAGACAGACAGGTATAAATGTGTGTGTGTAATTTCCTAGCACTGTCCACTGAGAGGCCTACAGGCAGTGACACCCCAAGAACAATGAGCACACTTAACATCCAGATTTTGACGTTGAAATATCATTCTCCATTAAAAGAAGTAAAGATTCCTTGGAGAAATGGCTGATTGCAGGTCTGCAGCAGAAAAAGTATAAGATGAGCTCAGAACATCTTGTGCCAGAAAATAAGGAAGCACTCAAAGAATCATGGTGGCAGGAGTCAGCTTGGCAACTGGCCAAACCTAGGGAATTTTGAGCATGAAAATAAATAATGAGGCAATGAGTAAAACACTCACGTCTGTAACATTGCTGGCTCAAGAGACGCAACCCGAATCTAATCATGAGGAAACTGCAGATAAACCCAAATTGAGGGACATTCTATTTATAATAGGTCTGTAGTCTTGTAAACTGTCCTGATCATAAAAGTAAAGGAAGCTTTAGAAACTGTCTCAGACTGAAGAAGACTGGAAAGTCATGCTAACTAAATACAGTGAATAATTCTTCCATCAGTTGGCCTGTCATCCCTAGGCCAACTGATGGAAGTCCAATAAGGGCTGTGGGTTAGACAATATTAACGTATCAATGTTAATTTCCTGATTGTGAACATTGTATTGGGTTATATAAGAGGATATTCTTATCTGTAAGAAATATACACTACAGTATTAGTGGTGATGGGGCATCATGTAGGCAACTCACTATCAAGTGGTTCCAGGGAGGGGAAAGTTCTTTGTACTATTGTAACTTTCTGTTACAACAACAGAAAAAAATAAAAATGACAAGGGCGAATGAAACCCTTGAGGCAGCAGGGAATAAGAGGAGGGCCCAGCAGTGTAACATCAAACATGGGTACTAAAGGGTGGAATGTGTCCAAGGAGAGGACAGTTAATAATGTGCACTGTTGCAAAGACATCGAAGAGGATCAAGACTGAGGAAAGAATATCAAACTTAAACATTTTTCCATATGGCAGCATCTTTATATGTTTGCAGTACAATGGAAAATAAGTCAGCTATTCCATTCACAACAATACTGATGTAAATACAGATTTGAAGACCCTTCTAACAACTTCTCAGGTTTCCTGGGCCCTGAGGTTCAGTGGTTGGAAACCTACTTTCACTACAATCATTATGATTTTAAGAAGAAAATCCCAGTGATTTAATTATATAGCTTTTGCCAGGAGGTCAAGTCCCTCTAATTCCCAGTTTTAAAAAGGGTCCTTTCTCGATGCTTACCATCACTAGCCATCAGAGAAATGCAGATCAAAACTACAATGAGGTACCACCTCACACCGGTCAGAATGGCCAGTCATAAACAGATCAACAAACAATAGGTGCTGGCGAGGCTGTGGAGAAAAGAGAACACTAGTACACTGTTGGTGGGAATGCAGACTGGTGCAGCCATTGTGGAAAACAGTTTGGAATTTCCTTAAAAAGCTAAAAAATGGAACTGCCTTTTGATCTAGTGATTACTCTGCTGGGACTATACCCTAAGAATCCCAAAACGCCAATTCAAAAGAACCTATGCACCCCAATGTTCATAGCAGCACAATTTACAATAGCCAAGTGTTGGAAGCAACCTAAATGCCCATCAGTAGATGATTGGATCAAAAAATTATGGTACATTTACACAATGGAATACTACGCAGCAGAAAGAAAAAAAAGAACTACTACACTTCACAACAACATATATGGAACTAGAGAGCATTATGCTAAGCAAAATAAGCCAGGGGGTGAAAGACAAATACCATATGATCTCATCTATAAGCGGAACCTAACCAACAAAACAAAAATGCAAGGAAAATAAGACCAGCAACACTGAAAAAAGAAAAGAGAAAAGAAAAGAAACCAACAGAGACAAGAGGGAAGGAGGGAGCGGGGGCAGGGAAAAGGAAGGGAAGGGGCAAGTCAAGGAACATATAGCAAGGTCTCATGGACAAAACCAAAGTGGGGAAGGATTGAGGGAGGGAGATGGGGGAGGGGGTGCAGGGGAAAGTGGTGGCTGGAAGGTGGAGGCAAATGTATTTGAAAAAATAAATAAATTTTTAAAAAAGCACCAATGTTAAAAAAAAAACAGAAAAAAGAAAAAAGAAAAACGGTCCTTTCTCTTTTTTTAAAAAATTGTATTTTACTGTTTATGCTATTATGCTTGTCCCAATTTTTCCCCCTTTGCCCACCTCCACCCAGCCCTCTCTGCTCCCTCAGGCAATCTCCACACCATTGTCTATGTCAAAAGAGTTCTTTCTTAAATTTAGTATGTTCTACTGATATAATTCGATGTTCACATTTTGGGCAAAAAAAATTCTGAGTGTGGAATTGTTGTACCTAAGTAATACACATTCATTACAGGCAAATGAAAAAGTGTAAAAAAAGAGATAGAGAGAAACAAATTTTAAACCACCTACAATCCCATCATCCAAAAATAATGTTAGCCTTTTGCTGCCTGTTTTAGACTTTTTAAATGCAAAAAAAAAAAAAATCTATAATTTTTGTTGCAATAAGGGAGGGATCCTTCCCTTGTTATTTTATATCTTGCACACACACACTCACACACACAACCAGACAGAGCAAACACTTTCTCAGTCACTAAATATACTTCAACCACTTCATTTTTAAGGACGCTGTGAGGAATTCCGTTGAGCAGATGGGCAGTGATTTATGTAATCATGTTCCTATTTGCAGACTTTTATCTTGGGCTCTTAGAGAGAGCACCTCAGTACTTTCCCTCAAAGCCAGGAAACTAGAGAAGACGGGAGACTGGGGAATGGTTAAGTCACCGGACAAGATTTTAAGCACACAGAGAAGGAGGAAAGGAGGTCAGGGAGGCTGCGGCCGGCGGAATGCAAAGGGCCTAAAGGAGTAGGCTTGGGAGCGAAGTACGGCCAAGGGCGGGTTGTACCCAACGCAAAGGGCGCTGAATGGTGGAACCCGGCCCATCCAACTGGAGCGCGACCCCAGGCCGGTTGCGGCAGCTGGAGGTCCAGGCTCAAAAGCTAGTGCGCCGCCGCTCCTCGCCAACAGAGAGCGCTGGGTCCACAGCAGTTTGCAGTGGGCGGGTCCCAGCTGCCCGCCAGATGTGAACAGCTGGACCGCGGGAGAAATGAGCTCTACCCTAGCGCTTGAAGACCCCAGGCAGGGCGAGAGCGAAGAAGGGATGACAGTGGTCAAGGGTAGTGGCAGAATGCACCACTGTCGGTGCTCTGCAGGCTCCCAGATTGCGCTTACTAGTGGGCCAGAAGGGGGAGCCTCCCGCCCAGAGGGGGCGCCGTTTTCTGATTCCCACAAAAGTGTGGTGTGGGCTGGCAGGGGCTCTGGGGCTGGCTCAGCCAGACAGTGTCGGGTTCACCGGGCGGGGCCCAGGGCCGGGAGAGACCCACGCGACCGTCTGCGGCGGGAAAGAGAGCCGGCCTTCAGGGCTTTGCGCTTCTAGAGTGCCTAGCCCTGGCTTTCAGACACTCCAACGTTCACACACAGAAATCGCTCTGTCCTGGGTTCGGTGTGAATCCAGAAAAGAGAAACTGAGGCACAGGAGGACGCAACACTTAGTAGAGCCATCCTCTCCATATTGTCTGGAGCGGAGAAGCTGGACTCAGTAGGCCTCAGTCCAAAGCTCCAATTAAGGACCCTGGTCAGGGGGCAACCCCAGAGAACGCTTCCTCTAGACCTACCTGCTGCCCCCACCCCTGGCCGCTTCCCGGACTCCGGAGTAATCAGCTGCTCCGTGCTGTTGTAATTGGCGGTGCAGGCCCTGCCTGGCAGAGGACCCGCGGGCAGCGCAGGGGCAGCCGAGGGGCTTAATTGCAGGGCTTTGGGTCTTAGTCTGGGCCGCAGCTCCGCTCGGGGTCGGGGGAAGGGGACGGACCCTTAGCTCGGAGAGACCATCATCGGAGGAAGCCAAACGACCTTCGGGTCAGTAGTCAGGGATCCCTTCCCCGGAAACCGAGGGGTTGGGGGACTTGAACCCCGGCGAGAGTGAGAGAGGAGCGGAACGTTCCCGGAAAGTTGGGAGGGGGCGCAGATTCCAGGCTCCCCACCCCAACCCCAGAAGTCCTGGTTAGTCTTGTCCGAGTCTCCTCCCTCTTCTTGACCCCCCCCTCCCCAACACACCTCTTTCTGCCACCTCCGTCACCCCCCTTCTCGTATCCCTAGGGCGCTCCCACCCTGGGGAAGAATGTGCCCTACTAGCGCACCCTTGCCATGGTAACGGCACACCCCCACCCCCGCGCACCGCAGCAGCCGGGCCTGGCCCGGAGGGCTGCGAAAAAAGGTGGGGGTGGGCGCCTCCCAGCCCCGCGGACACACCTCGACTGCCCTGGTTGCCACAGCAACCGGGGGCGTTTCAAAGTGCGCAGTCGCGAAGTGGCAAAGGGCTCAGCTCTGCTCAAGATCTCTCACCCTACTAATCCACCGTCAGAAGACCCTAGTTCCTGCGGGAGACTGCCCTTCCCCAACTTCAAGGACAAAGTCCAGAGAGGGATCGTGGGGTGTCCCAGCGTCCACACACGGCAAGCCTAGGGAGCAAAGGCAGCTGGAGAGCCCCAGAGAGCCTGGAACTTGAAAAGGGATACCCCCTGTCGCCTGCCTGTCCTCCTGTCCCAGCAGAGCCCGAGGGGGGCGCTGGCAGCAGGAAGCCGGGGTAGGCCCCGGAGGCGCGCGGGCCCGACAGCGGAGCGGTGATTACAGGGACCTGTCCCTCCCGCTCCCGGCTCCCACTCTCATTAAGTCATTTTTTCCCCTGTTGGAAAGTCCCCGTGCCTTGAGCGCAGGGGTTGGGGCGACCGCAGGCAGCTGCCGGCAACCACATGAGAAGTGGGGGTGGGAAGGGAGGAGGGGGACTGCGACTAGGGCCTGGCCAGACTCCAACGTGGAAGCTCCCCTGCGGGGGGCTAGCTGGGGGCACCCTAATTCCGGGGAAGGAGGGGTAGGGCGCGGATGCCCCTGACCTTGTTTCTCACCCACCAGGGCCCTCCTACAGCTGCCAAAACCTCTACTTTTGCCTCTCCCCACCTCCTTTTTCCACTCTCCGACCTTGGGTGACTGTAAAGCAGGATGAATGTGTTCTGGTCCCCACCCCAATCTGGCTGCTTCTCCCTGACCCTTAACCCCACGACTGCCTGCTGACCTGTCCACCACCCTCATTCTCTATTAGTTCCCTCCCTTCCTCTCGTTGGGACCATCCAGGCTCCGTTAGACTGTACTATTTTTCCCTCCTGCAAGAGGATGACTCGGTGTCCATCAGCGTGAAAACTGTTGAAGGCGGAGATGGCCCCCTTGTCCTCTGAATGTTCTCTGGCCCACCTTCTGTTCTCGTTTCCGAATCACAACCCTGGTCCTCTCTGAGCTGTCGGAAAGTTCTTCCTCCCATCTATCTCCACTGCCCGCTTGATTTCAGCCCATCTCCCCTGTTTGCAATCAGCACATTGATTGCTGCCTCGCCTTTAAGTCAGTAAGATTAAGCCCAGTGCCTCCTGGGCCCCATTTTCCCTCCCTTCATCACCTCCACCTCTCTTTTCAGGGCCCCTACCAAATTCCATACACTCCTGCCTGGTCACGTATGGTGTCCAGCTTTGGTCCCAGGACTCTAGTCAATTTCAGGCCCAGAGAGAGGATGGGGATGGGCAACAACCTACTTGATCCTTCCCCCACTTTTCCTCTCTTCCTTGACAGGTCACTACAACTTGACAGGACTGCTGTCCAGGCCCCTGCCGCTCCCCGCCGCCCACCCCTCCCTCCAGAGGCAGCATGCTCAGCGGTGTTCCAGTCTCCTTATTTCAACCCTGATCCTTCATCCCCTATCTTCGGCCTTTCCTTCCCCAGCTCTGTCCTCCTTAGGCATGGAAGGCAGAGGAGGGTGAGGCCAAAGCCAATGCTGCAGTGGACACTGCTGGGATGGAAATATTCCCCTCCGCAGGCCACCATTCCCCCACCCCTTTCCTCCTCCTCCCTGGGATGGGATGGCAGGGCCCAGCCCCCACAGCACTCTCCTGGGTGAACAAGAGGAAAGGAATGAGGCAGGTGTGTCTGGCTGCTCCTGCCTACCCCTCCTCCCTGGGGACTCTTACCCGCCTGCCTGCCTGGGAGGCTGTCTTTTGGGGGATGGGGAGAGAAACCCTGTAGTCCACAGAGGCAGAAGAGCTGAGCATGTGGAAGGAAGGCCATGCTGCCTTAGGCCATGTCTGGAAGCTGCTTGGATGCAGACATTGGAGGGGAAGGAGCTGAGGACAAGCTAGTGGGGTCAAATCTCCTAACTGGAAGGCCTAGAGGGTGCATCGTCTCTTTCTCATCCCTCCCCAGGGGCAGGGAGATGTGGAACAGGGCTAGAGAAATATGATGGATTTTTATAGGCTGCATGGCAGTTGAGGAGAGGAATAAGACTTCCTCCTTGTCTGGTTGATCAAGAAGGGTGAACTGAGGCAGACAGCAGGATCCCTGGCTGTGAACAGCAGGAGACTTGCATGAAGTAGGTGAAGTGTTCCTTCCCCAAGATTCTGATCCCACCTTCCTCTCTACCACCCTCCTCCTCTGTGAGGGTCTGTTCCAGAAAAACATCAGATCCGAGAGCCAAGGAAAGTGTGGCACTGAACCAGCTTAGCAGTGTTCTCATGGGGATATTGGGGGGGGCAGGTGTGCTGGCTGATTTGTCAAGGGCATCCTGGTTGGGGATCTGGGGGCACAAGCGGCCCAAGAATGATGCCCCCCCCAGTCTTATACAACATCCCCCCCCCCCACCTCATCCCCCCGCCTTCCCTGCCTGGACTCAGAGAGACCAAAATCCAGACAGTGAGTCTCCTGGCCCTCCCCCGCCACCCTTCTCCCAGCCGCACCTTTTAGCCCCACCTGCTCCCTGGGGCACTGGGCTGGGTTGAGCTGGGTCTTGCCCAGGATTACTCCTCTCAGAGTGCCTCCTGTCTCTGCTGACGGGTGCTGCTGGGCACTGCCACTCGCCCTGGCTTGTGGCAGAGGGTTCAGGCACAAGGCGGACTGCTAGAGCTCTCTGGCATCAAGGGCTCTCAATCCAGCCCCTTGTCAACATCTCCTGCCTCCATGAGTCCAGGCCCCATCTCTGCTTTGGAAGGTAGCTATAGTCTCCTAACTGGCTCCCCTGCTGTCAAAGTGTCCCCCTTGAGCCAGTCCCGCGTACAGTGATCCAGGTGGGAATCAGACCGTGACACTCGCCTGCTTAGGACCCTGTGAATGTTTCCATTCCTCTTAAATAAAATCTGAACTCCTTACAGAGGCCTAGGACATAGGAGGTGACTCTTCCCCCGCACCCAGCTCCTCTCCTGCTAATCTGCCCCTTGATTTCTTCACGTCAACTGCACCGGCCTCTTTGCTGTTCCTTATCATTTGCATTCACATGGCTTCTGCCTGGAAAGCCCTTACCCTCAACCTGTGCATGGCTCTCTCTTCATCATGTGGATCTAAAGCATAAGTATCACAGCTCTGAGAGGCCTTGCTGGAAAATTCAATGGCTTTATCTAATGGATCCCCACTTCCCCAAATCACTCTACATCCATCACCTTGCTTTATTTTCTTCATTACACATAGCATTGTCTGAAATGACCTTGTTTGGGTATCTCCTTGTTTATTGTCCATCTCCCCCAGCCAGCATATAAACTCCAAGAGGGCAGCTGTTGTCTCTTTTATTCACATCTGTATCCCCAGCACCCCTCATCCCCTGAAGAGTACCAGGCCACAAAGAGTGCAAAATAAATATTTGTTAATTGAATGATGAGGGGCAGAAGCCTGTTGGGGAGGGTGTCTGGGGCCTCTCTAGAATCACTGCAGCTCAGTTTTGTCCGTCTCTTCTTTTTTAATCCTCTTCCCCCTGCCCAGCAGCTTCCATTCATTCTCTCCCACGCCAGGGAAAATGGTGAAGGGATGAAAGGAGACAGGCCTGGAGTGGCCTGGCTAACACTTGCTCTGGGGTGGGCGGCAATTCCCAGCCCAGCTGAGCAGTCTTGAGCTTGGGGGCAGAGAGCGGAGAGGCAAATCAGTCCTGTAGCCCGAAGAAGTGAGTGATGAAGCCTAGACTTTCCCGTGATTGCAAACCTGACGACCCTCAGAACTGGGAGGTTCCTATAAGATGTAGTGGTCCAACCTCCTCTCCCAGGAGTCAAGGCGACTCTGTCTCAGTGAGCGGAGCCCTCCGCTCACTTGCAGACGCTAACCCACTCGGTGATGCGGCACTCCTCACAGACCACGAAGCAGCACCAGTGGAAGCGGCAGTGGCAGCGCTCGCTGCGCGTCTGGCGCAGAATGTTGTGGCCGCGACCGCAGCACATGCTGCCGCAGCCGTCGGGGCCTGTGCTACTCTTGTTGCACAGGCGGCCCACGGTGCCCGCCGAGTCCAGGCGCGGCTCACGCTCGCAGAAGTCGGGCGACTTCTCGAAATAGACCAGGTCTGCGGGGTTGGCCCGGCGGCGTGGCCCGGGAACGCCGGGGGCCGCAGAGGGTGCCCCCGCGGGGCCGGCCTCTAGCTGGCCGCCGTTGCGGTTGTGCGGCCGGATCAGTGTGGCTCGGTGGAAGCGGTTGCGCAGCAGCGCCCCCACGGCGCGGAACTCCGGCGTCACCTGCCAGCACGTCTTGAGCTGGCAGCTGCCTGACGTGCCGTGGCACTTGCACTTCCGCCGCATGTTCTCCATCACCGCCTGCAGAGGGAAGCAAGGTGAGAGGTGACACCTGCAGCCAGCCCCACAGCCTTCCTTCCAACACCAGACTCTGGCCTGCGAGAATCAGAGACTTTTGAAACCAACTCCCATTGAAGAGAGGCAAAAGCTGGGGCCCGAAGCGGGGTTGGGGCGGGATGGCACAGCTCCTGAGCCAGGCTGTCCAGAAAAGAAATCTGCCTGCTCTTCTGCTGCTCTGGCATCCACCTCCCACCAGGCCAGGTCCTGGGGGAATTCCCTCCTTCCTGCTCCCCCTCCTCTTCTGCCCGCCTTTCACAGCACCTGCAGGGGGCCCTTGGGGCTGGAGGCTCTTGCTTCCTGAGGGGGGATCCCAGATCCTCAGGGAAATTCCCTCTCCTTCCATCCCTCGGGTAAGGGCCAAGAGCTGGGGTTTGCTGGCCCCAATATATCCCATCCCCAAAGCCTCTGGCCTTGCTCCAGGCTGTGAGTGAGTGGGGGCTGCAGGGAGTCTGAGAAAGTCCCTTTCCTTCCCTGGGTCCTGCAGCTCCTTAGGCTTAAGGAGTGGGGGAGGGACTGGAGAGACACCCCTTCCTCCAGTATACTAGCTGGGGCTTATTCTGCCTAATGCTGAGTGCCACAGTTCCTCCTAGAAAGCAGTGAACACCAACAGGGCCCAAAGGCTTTACCTGAATGCAGAGTGGGAACAAACCCCAAAGAGCCAGACCCTCAACCCAGTGAAAGTAGAGAGAGGTTCCCAGACCTCCGAAGGAGGTGGTTAGGGAACAGAGCCTACCCACAGCCTGCCCAGCTCTCAACCTGCTTTGGAGTCTCCTCCCAAAGAAGCCTCACCAGAGGACCCAGACGGAGTGGACCACATCCTTCTCTACCCCCATTCCACTTCAAACACACCCTGAGCCAGGGATAGCAATGATCGGAGGCCCTCAGACCCGGGTAGTAGGGCCATAAGAGAGCGACCCTTGTCCTCAAAGTTTTAAAGGACTCCTCAGCCTATATGTACAGCCTGCGGTGTCAGCACCACGTGGGAACCAGCCCAATGCGTCCCCTGGCCAACAGCTCCAGAACATCTGCTTCCCACAGGCAGCAGCCATTAATTAACCAGTTTAACAAGGAGGAGGAGGAGGAGGCACGGCTGGTATGGGCTGGGATAGCACTGAAGCTTGGGAAAAGAGCTGCACAGACAGCGCAGGGCCGGGTGGAAGCTGGACCAGACCCGAGGGTGGGCATGCCTCAGTTTACCTCACCTCTAAGTCAGAAAGGGAAGAGTTGAATCAGCTTGGAGTTTTTGTGGAAGGGAAAGGTGAGCCAGCCTGGGCTGAGAGGCCAGGAGAAAGGGGAGTGACATGGGGAAGGTGCCAGCCAGAGGGAAGGGGAGCCAGGACCGAGGCCTGAGCAGGCCTGGCAGGGCGAGAGAATGGGTGGAGGCCAAATAATCAGGAAAGGAAGGTGCTGAGCTACCACGAGGGCTAGGAGGCACCTCAGTGTAGGTGTGCACATAGAATAGACTACACTAAGCAAAACAGCACGGCCTCAGAACTCAGCTGCCGGGGGATGAATCCTGCCTCTACCACTTTCTCCCTAGTTGCATCTCCTAATGCAAGTTAAGTCTCTCTGTGCCTCAGTTTCCATAGCTTAACCTGAGCTGCATAGTAGCACCCTCAATGGGAAGTTGTATGGATTAAATAGGCTAGTACATAGCAAAGTGTTCCAAACAGTGTCTAATATATAGTAAGCCCTCAATAAATCCAGTTTACTATTACATTCATTCTCTCTCACTCTCTCTCTTAAATGAATGAGACCTTTGAGTTAGTATGAACATTGGAGGGGAGGGGGGCCTAGGGCACAGTTCCATGCCGGTTCCTGGGAACCCCACTTTGAGGAAATCCCCATTCTGCACAGGAAGGCTGGGAGAGGAGGGGCCGCAGCAGAGGATATCACAGAATCATGGAGCACTAGGGCTGATGGGCCTTATGCGTGATCCAGTTCAACCTTCTCATTTTATAGGGAAGGAGAGGGGGTGGCAGGGCCTGGCCTCGACCCAAAGGTGAGGTCTTTCACCATTGTTCCCAGAGGAAATGGGCGGAGCAGGCTGTTTGGCAGAAGGCGAGCTAATGGGGACACAGGCTGTTGCTGCCCTCTATCTCCAGGCCTAACCAAGTGCCTAGCACACAGTAGGTATGCAACACATGTTTGTTGCCTGAATTAGAAGGGGGCAATGTGAAAATTGCCAGGTTGGTGAGGGGGGGCCGGGGGGGTGCCCTGTGGTCCCCAGAGGAGAGGCAGGATGGGGGGCGGGGCTTGGCAGAAGGGTTTGGTGCAGAGGGAGGGGATAGGGAGGTAGCTCTCACCTGCCTCCCGACTCGGTTGTTGTGGAGCCTCATGCGTGCGTGGATGTCTCTGTGAGGCTCCCGGGAATCCAGAAAGTCCTTAGAGAAGCGCTCCCCAAAGCCCACGTCCGGGCTACAGCCGCCCCATTCCCAGGAGTCCTGCAGGCCAGGGCTGGCAGGGGGCAGGGCTGGGTGCTCCGGAACCCCATGGCTCAGGCCCTTACCGCGCTGCAGTGCGTCCAGCTGCAGGCGGTGCAGCTTCCGGCGGAAGGCCTCCTCATCCCCGCGCCTGGATGCATCGCAGCCACATGCCCTCAGTTTGCCCAGGGCGCATGCATTGGACACTGCGTGCACTACGCCGGCTGCGGCGATGGCGTACGCGAAGGCACTCTCTCGGAAACCTGCAGGTAACAGATGCAGGAAACAGGTTCTGAGCGGCCTGACATCCCATCCCTTTGCCTTTCCTACCCAATGCTCTCTCCATACAGAGGGGAAACTGAGGCCCAGTGGTGGGGGGAG
Organism: Pteronotus mesoamericanus; assembly: GCF_021234165.1. NCBI lineage: Eukaryota > Metazoa > Chordata > Mammalia > Chiroptera > Mormoopidae > Pteronotus > Pteronotus mesoamericanus. Next base: position 8,547,925 of record NW_026555277.1, read on the forward strand.
GTCTGTTACAGGGCACAGAGTCAAAGGGGATCAGAAGTCACACCGCAAGTTCAGCCCAGAGGATGGAGTGGCAGAGGTCTCCTCCATAACCCTCCTATTCTGCACTCCCCCATTCCATTGGCACCAGCCCTTAGCAAGCTGAGTCTGTGTCTACATCTCCCCTGTTGGACAGAAAGTATCTGGTAAACATTCTTTTTAAGATCAGGTACTTAATCTATTACCTCTCATGTAATATCTGCATTTTCATAATAAGCCTGCAGAAGGAAGGCAAATGTAACCTAAAGAATAAGTTACCAGTCATGGAATGCCGGGCTGCAGGAAATGTTGCTGGGCAGACAGGTAGGTCAGAGGAGCTGGTGTCCTCCTGAAGCTCCTGGGCTCAAGATTGTCTGCCTGGTCCCCCCCTCAGATCCACCACAGAACCCTCTCTGAGGCCCAGGTGTGAGAGGCAGAGAAAGGAGCCAGCAGTTTCCCCTCCTGCTGTTCACAGGACACCCTTGAAAGTCTGCTCCAAAAAGGGTGCCACCAGCCACCAGTGATGAGTCTAGCTCAGCTGAGGGTTGTTGGAGGGAGGCTGGAGGTGAGCCTATGCCTTGCATGGCACACAGTAGTGTTGAAGACTTAAGCATATAGTACTGTTGAAGACTGAGAGGGGAGGGTGAGCTAAGGCAGACACTTTCCCAGAGATGCCCAGGGGGCACAAAGACTCCCTGGTAAGCCACTCTCAGGGGCTCAGGGCTGGGCCGGCCTGGCCACTGACTTGTCTACACAGCTTTCCTCCTTGTCGTGCTCAGCCTGAACTATTCTCTGGGAAAGCCCCGGTAGGTAGGTTGACCTGTGGCAGGGGAAGGTCTATTTGCAGAGGAGTGTCTGGCTCCTGGACCCACAAGCTGCTTCTTGCTTATTCCGCATCTGAGAAAGGACTAGCTAGGAGCAGGTTCTGATACCAGTTTCTGACCAGCCTCTGAACCAGTGGGGGCAATGGGAGAAGCCAAGAGCAATAATAGCTCCCGTACAAGGAGGAGAACCTACCTGTGCCATTGGCCTCTGTAAAGGAAGCCCAAACCTGGCCCAAGGCTGATGGCCAGAGGTTCCGAGGAAAAACTCTGGATCCTCCCACCCTAGCCTCAAAGACTGGGAAGGCATGCTCTCAGGGACTCACAGATCCAGAGGGCCAACCCGAACCGGACAGAGACCCTAGCCCACACCCACCCCTAATGTTCACTGTCTGCATCATGGGGCCTGTGTTCCTCTTCCTGCCCAGCCAACACAACAGCACAAATTAAAAAACCCACACAAGTGGTGTAGTAGTAGTTAAGAATATGAACTCTTAAGCCAAACCGCCTGGTTCAAACTGTGTCTCTTCCACTCACTAAATGTCAATAGCTATGTGACCTTGGCCAAGTGGCTTGACTTCTCTGTGTCTCAGTTTCCTCATCTGTAAAACAGGGTTGTTATTATTATCTGCCTCATTGTTGTTCCAAGAATTAAAGTTTGTACATTTAAAGTGCTTAAAATAATACCTTACTCATAATAAATACTGTATACATATAAACTATTATTGAGTTCTTCCTGCTATCTGACTTCACTCACTAGTTCTATCGTTTCAGGATGGTGTTTTTAGTTTCCCTGGTCAGGGACAGAGCCTAGTAGCTCATGACCCACTCTAGAATAAATCACCGGGGCCACCAGAAAGCCCATAAAGCAGTCTGTCCCTTTCTATTTTCTCTTTCGAGCTCACAGCATCTTGGGAGCAGACAGGAAGGGATGGAGATGGGGCTGGAGCCATGAGTGGGCACTGGGAATGGGTTAGAGATGCAGAGGAATAGGCACTGCTCTGGGGTGTGGGGCCCAAGGAAAAGGAGGGCAGACCCAAGCCGGAGAGCACACCCTATGTTTATCCACTGCCTTTTGTCTGTGGAACTCTGAAACATCTCTCTGGTTGCTGAGGGAGTCATCAGCCTGCTCCTCGGCTGAATGGCAATACTCAGGCCTCCAGAGGCAGCCCGGGTGTCGGAACTGCCCGTGCTACACACACACACTGGGCAAAAAAGGGGATGCCCAAGGGCACAGGGGTTGTGAAGCAGGACCCAGCCCCAGCTCTCCCAGCTCCCAGGCCTGACAACTTTCTGCTGAGGGATGTTTGACTCTAGGAAAGACCTGCTGCTGAATAAGAAACCCAGGTACCCCAGTTCCCAACTTCCATGGCCCTGGAAACTAGAAAGAGCAAGAGGCTGGTCTAGCCCTGGCTGGTGTGGCTTAGTGGATTGGCCATGGGTGTGCAACCTAAAGGTCACCGGTTCAGTCCCAGGTCAGGGCACATGCCTGGGTTGCAGGCCAGTTGGGGGCATGCAAAAAACAGATGAGCAATCAATCCATGTTTCCCTGCCTTTCCCTATCTCTAGAAAGAAATTATTAAAAATTAAAAAAAAAAAAAAAGAGGCTGATCCAGGGGGACGTGCTGGGCCAACCGCCATCTTCCAGGCTCTGTTACATTCAAGGGCCGTCTGGAGGGATCTGGAGAAATGTAGCCCATAGCCTACAGAGATCACCCATGCCTACTCCCCAGCAGCAAAAGAAACCACCCCATGGCCGCTGGTAGCTGTCACAGCCACATGTAGGTGTGTCCAGGCAGGGTTCGTGTGGCCATCCTCTGTTCTAAGCATCCAGGCCTCAGAGAAGTCCAGCCCCCTGGGTCTGCCCCCAGCTCCCATTCAGGGCCCCAGTTTCGGTCCTGGCCCCGGCTGTCTGGGGCAGACGCAGGCACTGTGCCATCTGGCCAGCTGGAGGGGGAGAGGGGTGGGGCCACGGCCAGCTGGGCTGCCCCGAGCATTGGTGGGGGGGCTCGTTAAGACGCACAATTAGCCGCCCTGCCTTTGATCTGGGACAGGGACTGCCAGCATCTAAGTGGAGTCAGCTGCTGCTACAGGCTGAAGCCAACGGCCAGGAAGGGATGTGGGAGGAGGTTCGGAGGGTAGGGGAGTGTGGAGGAGAGGGGGTTCGGGAGCCAGGGGGAACCAGGAGGGTCTAGAGAAGCTTGAGCCCTGTGCATGTGAATCAAAGAGACAGGGAAGGCGAAAGGTCTGGCCTCTGTTCCCTCTGTGCAAATATTTTGTGCGTGCTCATGTGCCTGGGTTGAGAGAGAGGGAGAGAGTTGTGTGCATATGGGAACACTTAGGGGTGACACTGAATGGGGCTACCCGTTTGCTCGAACATGGGTAGGAGTGTGTGTGCACGCATCAGTTTCATCTCTTGGACTACTCTTTCATTGCACAGCTCACCTCTGGGCACACGGAGATCATGGGAGGCAGGATGGCAAGGGGTGGGTGCAATCTCTAGTCAGCTGGCCTGCATTTGAGTCCTGGTTCTACAGCTCACTTACAAGCTGTGTGACTAATCCTCTCTTAGCTTCATTTGTAAAATGAGGATAATAATAGGACCTACCAAGTGGGGATTGTTTGAGGGCCCTAAAATATAGATAAAGTGCTTTAGAAAAGTGCCTGACACACAGCAAGTACTTAGTATGTGTTGGCTGATTTATTGGTTGCCATTAGACTAATAGGATCTTAGGTGACCCTGGGATATGATTGTCTGTGCCCATGTGTCCCCACTGAGTGCTACCACATACGCCAAGCTTGGTGACCTAGGCATAAAACCAAGACTCTCTTGGATGACTGTAAAAGGGAGGTGGGAGAAGAGTGAGCCAGGGCCTTGGAGAACAGAGGCTGGACCCTAATTTGCTGGCTTTCCCTAAGCTGGGACCTGACTTGTTGCAAGGCCTCATGTATCCTCCTTGCAAACAGGTCTGGGCCTTAGGGAGGCCAGTTACTTTCCTGTGTGGGAGCTCCAGGACCTGCCCTTTGAATCTACTACTCTCCCCTCCATCGAGCCTCTCTCTGTCCTCTCATCTCCTCTCGCTCCAGGGCCCAGGTCCAGTCTGAAGCAGCTCCGTCCTCAAATCTCCCTCCGGTCCCTGCACCCTGACTAAGAGAGGGGTGGGTTCCTCTCGTCCTCACAATGAAGAGCTCCCCTCTAGCTGATGTTCTACCCAGCACTCTACCCACCCAGGCACGAACGCCCTGGGTCCTAGAACAAAAAGCTGGGGATACCAGTGCCCCTGGCACTTAGGTCACAACTTTTTTCTGACTCTAGGCCCCTAGAGGCCCCTTTCCCTGTCCCCCCATCCTGGGCTCCAGCACCGCCACCCCTGTCCTCTCTCCTCGGCTAGGTGAAGCCCTATCACACACCTGCCTTCCCAAGCACCTACTCCAGGCCCTCAATCTCCTTTCCTTCCCTGTCCTACGTTAGGACCCTATCCCTTCAGCCCAACCCCGCTTAGGGAAGGTGTCACGATAATTATATGACAGTAACAGCATGAAGATGGAAGCCCCCACGGACCCCCTCTGCCTAACAGTCTATATTTTAAATGAGGCAAATGGACCTTCAAGAAAGCCCATTGGCAGCCTGGGTCAGAATAGGGCTCAGCACCCTGATACTCCACTTGGGGGAAACTGAGGTCACCTGACCCTACAATAGACAATCCATAGCTTAAAAAGGAGTGAAATTTGGGAAGGGCCCAGACCAGGGACTAAGGGATTTAAATTTAGCTAGTCCTTGAGGTGGCAGGCCAAGACAGGCCAGGAAATGACCCCCGATGGATGTGAACAAGGATGTGAGGGGCAGAATGGTGGTCCTTTGAGGGAGAAGGGGCAATTTCTTCCTAGAAGCCCAGGGTCCCCTCCTCGAGGGAGAGGTGCCAACGAGGTGTCCCAATTCGGGGCGCAGAACCGAAGAGGTGTAGGATGTTGCTCCAAGGCCGAAGGAAGGAGCCCAGCCCCTGCCGAGCCAGGAGCCACTGTCCCACCTCCTCCCGCTTTGGGCGCCGCCCCGCCCGGCTAGCCCTGGCAAGTCTCCCCCTCCACCCCTAACCTCTCCCCCCACCCGTCCCCCCAGCTCACCTCCCGCTTATTAAACTGCAGGTGAACCCAGGAGCGCCTGGCGCCGCGCCAACGCCGCGTGGTTCCAGCGCTCACAACTCGCCCCCAGTGTCAAAGACCCCAGGTTCTCCACCGGGCCGCGCGGGCCTCACCGGGCGCAGCCATTAGGACGCCTGGCTTCACTCAGTCTAAGAGGGGACAGGAGGACCAGAGGGGAAGAGGGGGACACCGAGGCCCGGGAAGGGTAGAGAGCTTGTTTTGCCTCGCCCCCTCGGAAGCTGCAGGGGTGTGAAGCTCAGCGAGGCCTGCAGTGTCCTCCCCGCGGGCCCGAGCGCCGGAGGGAGATCGAGGCTTCGGGTACGCGGGTGACCTAGAAACCCGGAGTAGGAGCCGACGCGCGGCGACGACGAGCTCCGGCCTGGCCCGGCCGGGGCATGAAAGATGTAGAGGCCTGTCACTTCGTGTCGGCCAACGCGGGCGGCGGGGCGGGGCGGGCGCCGAATGGGCCGGCCAGCCGGGGTCCGGGCCCGCCGCTCTCCGAGGGCTGGAGCGGCTCGAGAGCCGCGGAGCAGGCGGGGCTGGAGCGCAGGGCCGGGTGGGGGGCGCCCCCTTTGAAAGCGGCACGGCTGGGCCCGGGAGCCGTCTGCCGCGGCCCGCAGGGGATTAGTTCGCGGCTGCATGCCGCCACACGCGTCGGGCTGGGCTCAGCCAGGGAGAAACAGCGCCCCGGGCTCGCGGGGGAGGCAGGAGGGAGAGCACGCGGGGGCGGGGCGGGGCGGGCGGCCCGGGGCTGGGCTGGGGGAGATGAGGGTGGACCCTGACGTGGGGCCTAGGCAATGCTCGGAGGGGTCCCCCTGAAGAAAGGAAAGGCCATGCCTTTCTAAGTTCTCTTGGAAGTCGGGGTCCATTGGGTGTGATTCTCCCAGAAGCCTCAGGCCCCAAGGCCAAAGGGTGTAGGGGTACCCCTCCTTTCGCCTCCACTGTCAACTGAGAATTGGACAAATCCCAAGGAGCCGGGTCTCCACTCTATCCCACCCAAGCAGCTGAGGGGGTGATACAGATACCCAACTAGGCCCATCCAGGAGGCAGGACTCCCATCTTGTCCACAAGACCTGAGTTAAGGCCTCAGTTACCAAGACAGAAGGTGGGTGTGAGCAGAAATGAGTGACAAAGCCTTCCTCAATCTCCAGCCCAAACCATATCCTAGGGGTTGCCCAGGTGGGACCTGAGTCACCCAGCCGCCAGGAGGGAGGATGGGAGCGGGCTTCCGGGTCTGTGAGTTGTGAGGGGAAAGCCATTGGCAGGGCCACCAGGCCTGCTGGGCTGGAGGCACACGCACAGCCAGTACCTCTGATTCAGAGAGAGTTCTCTGAGGTGGTGAGGATGACACAGCGACTGGTGGTGTGTCCTGCCAGGAAGAGCCTCTTCCGGAGCACAGACCTTTTACCTGCCCAGGCCTCCCTCACCTACGCCATTTGGCAAAAGTCCCCAACCCCTCTTCGTGCTGATTCTGGGTACTTTGTCACAGCCTTGCCAACCTCGATGCTGCTTGCTAGGTAGAGGGTAAAGCGAGGCAGAGCACAGATACAGATACCTCCTGGGCCTGGGGTATGCAGTGTCAATGACAGGACAGGATAGCCCATGAGTCCCGTTCTCAGGCATGGAACCTGTCACCCTTGGCCCGCATGGCCCAATAGGGAGCCACATCTGCCCCATTTGTCTGCCCCCCACCCTGGAGGGGGTGCTTTCTGAGACCAAGCAGAGGCAGGAGAGCAGCCTGGCTGGCAGATGGGCACCTGGGGAAGCTGCCAGTTTGAGGAAGTGGGTTGGGATGGTTGGCAGAGCCGTTCTGGGGTGGAGGTGCTGGACGGGAGGGGAGGGGGCAAGAGGAGGGGCAGCTACCTCTGCTGAAGATGGGGCTCTCGTAGGGGATCTTATTTCGAGTCTCGAGACTAGAGCAGTTCCAGCGCTGGTCCCGGAACTGGTGCTGACACTCGTGGATGGCAATCTGGATGCCCTGGATGGCTGAGGCGGCCACGTCAGGGTGGCGCACACACACCTCCATCTGCCGCCTGCTCAGGCCCGGCAATGTCAGGCACACGGTGTTGGCGTTGAGCACGGGCTCCGGGGGAAGGCGGAGGCCCAGAATGTCATTGGGTGCAGACCTGCAGGCGTGTGGGAGGGGGGTGGGTGAGTGTTTGGGGGACTAAGAGGACCCCATCTCACAATACACAATCTATCCCAAAGGCCACATTCCCTGTGTTTCAACCCTTGCCTTTTAAGTTTGGGCCCGTCAGTGTACCCCTAACGCATTCTCCTTTCCCTGACCTTCCCGCCACCATCGCCTCCAACAAAACCCACCCCGCTGCACACCCACACAGGTTAACGTGCAAGTGCACATATCCAGAATGGCTGCGCACACAATATTTAATGAATGCACCCTTGGGCATAGCTGCTCACATACACTGCACTCCCAGAAGACCACTCTTAAAGACATGTTTCAGAGAGTCCTATTCTTAAAGACACACTCCTGCACATTGAGGCGAACACCCAGACCCAGATCACTCGCGCGTGCGCGCGCACACACACACACACACACACACTTCATCAGACATAATTACACACATACACGAATACACACCAATATACACCATGTTCATTTGATACATTAATCCAGGAGCTCTCACATTTGCACACACAGATTGCTGTTTAGAACATAGCTTGCTGGACTCACTCAAACACACACACGTACACACAGACACACTGAGAACACTTCCATCTTCGGTCTCTCACCGACCCCACCTGGGCTACATTCTTCCAGCCCCCAACCCCTGCTCCTGCCTGTGGGCCATCTCCAAGGTGGAGCAAGGCAGTGCAAGCTTCCTGGGGTGGGGTGCATTCCCCCAGCGCAGCACAGAGCTCCAGCTTGGTACTTGCTCCCCGCCCCCAATACACACACCTTCCCTTCTAGTAGCCATCACTCTCCTGGGCACTGCCCTGTCTCCTTGGACTGCCCATATTCTGTCACCAGTTCAACGTCCTCCTATGAGAGCACTTTCATTGGGCACCAGAAGTTTCCTGCGACACTGTCCCTCCCTCCTTCCAGGGTCCCCTGCCCCAGCAGGAGCGCCGCAGGCCCCTGTGGCTGGGGGTCCCAGCTCTCCAGGAGGGCGGAGCATAAGGTGAGGGCTCACCTGGGCAGGGCGGCAGCCAGCAGCAGTAGGAAGAACAGGAGAGCGCACAGCGCGGGCCGCGGCTGGGGCCCAGGTCGGAGAAGCCGCAGCCAGGGGCAAGGGTGGGTGCTGCCCATGGCGCGCGGGCCGTGACGGACGGGGAGTGGGGGGCTCACAGCCCAGCGGGACTGGCGAGCCAGGGACGACGGCGCATGATCCGCGGGGGTCGGGGCGCCTGCGACACACAGCTCCGACTTGGGTCACGGCTCCGGGAGCAGACGGCGCCCGCCTCCCCGCTCCATGGGGCAGCGCCCCCGGGCACCGCCCCCGGGGGGGGTGGCGGGCGGGCACACCGGGCACCTCCTGGCACAGGGGTCCAGGGAATTTCCCAAGGCCCCCCTGCGACAATTCCTGGTGCCTCTGGAGGGTGAGGGGGGCCCGGATATGCTGCGGGTTGGGGACGAGAGGCTGGGGTGCCGGGGAGCCCCCCAGCGCTGCGCCGCGAGCCTGTGCTTCCGAGGGCGTGTGGGGCGGGACGGGGTGGGGGGTGGGGGGGGGCGGCGCTGTCTGTGCCCGGCCCCACCGCCCAGAGATTGAGTGACTGTCCTGGCTCAGGGAGCTCCGCCGCCTCCCCTCCCCCCGCCCCCCCCGTAGAGTGTCTCCAGGCTCTACCCCACGTGACGTCACGACGGGGTGGGTGGAGGAGTGTACGCGACTTGAGGCCACTGCGGCCACTCAGGACTCCGGGTGGGAGCGGCCACGCGGCGGGCAGAGGAAGGAGAGGTGTTGGAGTCTGTGCGCGCGGGCACAGGGAGGTGCCAGGGCGCCGGACGTGCTGGTTTGTGCGGAAGGTGTGTGTTACTGGGAGGTGTGGGTGCCTGGCTGAGACGCAGCTGCTGGGGGGCGGTCCCCCTCCCTGCCTCCTCCGCCAATATACACACCTGCGAGGTCTGCAGGGGAGAGGCTGGCCCCTCTGCTCGCCTCCCCCACCTCAGGAGGGACTTCCCGGGCTTGGCTGGGGAGGCAGGTGTGGGATCCTGCAAAGGGGCTTGGCAGCTTCTGGATCTCGCTTTTCTTCGCTGTGTGACCTTAAACAGGTGCCTGCTGCTCATTGAGCCACCCTCTTCTCCTTCGTGAAATGAGATTAATGAGGCCCACCTCACCTGGTCGCCTCATCTAGCCCGCGAAGGTAAAATTGCTAGGACTCCAGCAGCAAATGCTTGTCTGGGAGCAGAGCCCCCGGGGCCGCACATCCTGGGAGGAGGGCTTAGAGAGCCTTTTAATCCTAAAAGTGTGCTTTGAGGTCAGCATATTTCATCCTCTTTTATGTGACAAGAAAATGTTGAGGCCCAGAGAGGGTGATAACTTACTCAAGGTCACACAGCAAGTCAGTGGAAGAGCTGGAACCAAAGCCAGTTTGCTTGACTCTGGGCACAGCAGCAACTGCCCAGACACTGTGCACCGCTTGCCAAGGCCCTGCTCTTGGACACTCCAGGTCTTGCCCTGGCTCTGCCACCGCACTTGGTCCTCTGGGAGCTCCCCAACACCAGCCCTCCAGCTGAGGCCCACCCCTCTCTGGGCCCCCTTCCCATCTTCCCTCCACACCTGAACACTGGGCTGAGCGTGCTGGACCCAGGCAAGGGCCTGATAGCCAGAGGGCTGGGGACAGAGGCTTCAGCCTCTGATTCTGGTTCTAATCTGGGCCCTGATAGTGAATCCCACCCTCACTGTGACCTTAGCATCCTCCTCTACAAAATGGGTACAAGCCTCCCACTCTATACACACACCTCCCTCCCCACCTCACTAATCTCTCTCTCTGAAGGGAGCCCCTACTGGTTTAAGGACAAACTACTGGAACCTCTGGGCTCAGAGACAAAAGGGGCCCTTTCCTGGAACTGGCCATTCCTGGGGAATTGGGGGAGGGGGCGGGGCCTCCTCTGTCCCCAGACTGTCAGGTGGTAGAGGCAGCCTGAGCAACAGCAGGCTGACAGCACACTCCTCCTTTCATTGCCCCATTGCTGCCGGCAGGGACTGCAGCTGTCAGGAATTAAGGGCTTGAGGCTGCTGGGGGTGTGGGGGGGGGGGCTGTGGGGGGAGCAGTCTGGCTGGACAGCAGGAAAACAGCCGGGGGCAGGAAGCAGTCTGCGTCAGCCAGAGCCTTGTTTGACCCCATCCACCCCTCCCCTCCCCACTCTCCCCCACCACGCTGCAGGCACAGGGAGTTTGGGAAGGGTATGCAGAGAGGCAGGGCAGGGCAGGGCTGGGCTCAGCACAGGAAGAAGGCCCAAGCCCAGGGCAGGAGAGGGCACCAGCAGGGGCAAACCAGGTTGGGGGTTCATGCTCCCATTGGCTGCTGGGGAAACTGAGGCCCAGAAAGGATTAGGAACACACGCCATCAGGAATGTGACACGCTGAATGGGTTCCTAATCCTCCTTACTCCCTGTCCGGTGCTCACACTAGCATTTCCCATGACCCATGCATCCCATATAGCCCCTGGGGTGGGCCATTGTGGGAAATACTGAGTCCAGCCCCAAGCAGCTTGAATCATCCTTTCCAGGGACAAGGCCTGGGGGCCTGCATTCCTAACTGGTGTCCTGAGGGATTTTTGCGAGGACCACATTTTGGAAACACTGCTGATCTGCTGAGTGATATTTTTCCTTTGGCCTCCCCCTAATGAGGAGGGGGTCTGTTTGCTCTCCCACCTCCTACTGTTCATGAACTATAGACATGTACAGGAGAGAGAGAAGACACTTTCTCTGAGACCCCAACAGGCAAATAGTGATGTCCAAGCCTTGCTTGCATTGGGATGTGCTTCTGGACCGATGTCAGGGGGGTTTAGAAACACCCAAGCCCAGAGCAACTCTCCACAGCTCAGGGAAGAGAGGGCATATGTAGGCACAGGGCCTTGGCCTATGTGCAGATGAAGCCCAGAAAGAGTGTCTGGCCCAGCCCCATGTGACCCATGCCATGGGCAGCTCCTAGGCCCCACCCTGGCCCTGCCCTGGGCCTGGCCCTCAGCCCGGCCCCAGCCCCCGCAGCCGCAGCCTGAGACCACAATTACAGGGGCCACTGGGGGTGGGGGAGCACCAAGGCTGAAGGCAGCTCGGAGAATGGTTCCAGCTGTGGTGGCTTTGGAGGAGGTTTCAGGGAAGGGAGAGCTGGGACGGCACCAGGGCGAGAACAGGTGGGACCTTCAGTCCTGCTGCTCTGCCAGAGAAGTTTGTCTTGGTGAAGGAGAGGGGAGGGGTCCCAGGCTGATAAGGGAACTCTTTGTCCTGTTATCAGGGTCTCGGGGACCACTGCCCCTTACCAAGGTAAGGGAGCGTAGCTTGCTGCTTCAGTCCCCCAAACACCTAATTTGTTTGGTCACTGAAGGGAAGGGTAAATGTTCTTTTGAGCCCTCAGCTTCAGGCTGATCCTGACTGCACCTTCCAGGTGGCCTCCACACCCATCTGCCTGTATTCTGGCTGTTCCTGATACGGTCACACACACATCTGGAGCATCTCTGTGCTCTTCCCCTATCTCCTTGGTTCCACATGTCCTCCATCACTCAGCCAGCAGGAGACCTTGATGGCTCAGATTGCATCTGGGGCTGAGCAACTGGGTCAGCAAGGGAGGTAGTGGTGTGATGGAGCATCTCTGAGCTCTGTTTCCAGCCCCTTCCCAGGCAGCAGTGCGGGAGCCCAGATCCAACTCTGAGCCCAAAGGACTAGGCTCATGGCCAAAATAGTGCCTCTTGGGCCCTTTTTCTCACCCTTCGCAGATGGCAGTTTCCAGACCCCTGCTGGGCTTGGTCACAGAAGATGGACCACTCCCATGTGACTAGCAGTTAAAGATTGCAGTGCACTCTTACAACGTGCTAACTAGCTACCAGACACCCCCGTTTCATGATGGGAAAACTAGGGCTCAGAGGGATTAACTGACTTGATCAAGGTCAAGCTAGCAACCAGGCCTTTTTTCACTGTATTATGCTACTTCCTCTAAATTCCTTTTAACCTGCTTGGGTTGGTATTAGTTCATGCGCTGCTTCAGTTTCCCTGTCTGGCATCACCTGCTCCATACACTCCCCACCCCCAGGACCTGGAAGTAAAGATGGGAGGGAGGCGTCCCAGGCAGTCTGGGACCCTAGCAGCTTGACCCAAGTTGTCTGTGGGTCTCTGTGTTCCTCTCATCCTCCCCTCTCTGGCCTACCACTTTGAGTTCCCCAAATGACCTGTCAGTTGGTCCCTTTCATTGGGAAACCGGGCTCTGTGCACCCTCTGGTGGTCTCTGAGAGAAGTACAGGAGGTTATTTTTAAAGCACTGTACCCATTGCAGAGCTCTGGGGAAAGGCAGAGCTGTGAATATAAATCCTATCTGTAGGGAGCTTCATTTCACCTCCATATGGCCCACGATGCCAGTTCCATTTTTTTCCCTTGGTAAGTTACCCAAGTCTGCTTGGGTAGAGAAGTTCTAAGTCCAAATTCTCCATGACACTTCCTAATGTCCAGGCATTTAACTGGACAGGGAGCCAGGAGAAGCAGGAAGGAAAACACAGGTGTCCCTTCCTTCCCCCAGCAACCTATTCCCACCCCCGCTCCATACATGCCACACTCTGGGGCCCCCTACCTGATCCTTGAGGGCCGATCCAGGCTAGGTCATAGATACAGATGGAGGGGCATCGTGCGGGGGGAGACAGACACCCTGAAAGCCGTGGTTGGGGCCTGTCACAGCCAGGGTGAGTTCCTGTTCCTGTGTTTCATTTGAAGGACTCTGCTGTCCTCCCTATGGCCTCGCGGGGGCGCTGCCAATCCCAGGCATAGTAGTACCTCTCCCTGGACTCTGTTATTGGTTCAAAAATAGGCAAATGACCCAAGTTGACCCAATCAGGGTCTTCCTCGGGACCTCTGCTGGGAAGGCCTTTCTTTTTCAGATGACCAGCTCTAAGAACGTAGGCATAGAGCTGCCACTTAGAGAAAATCTATCTGCAGGAGGAGAGAATGAGGATGGCATGAAAAGAGGCAGAGAGCCTGGCTGTGTAGCTCGGTGGGTTAGAGTATATATGCCAAGGTTGTGGGTTTGATTCTCAGTCAGGGCACATGTAAGAATCAACCAATAAATACATAAATAAGGGGAATAAAAAATTGATGTTTCTCTCTTTCTCTCTCTAAAAATCAATTTAAAAAAAGAAAAGAGAGGCAGAGATAGGCAGAAACAATAGATGTGGGGCTGGGAGAAAAGATTTGTCACATCTTTTGGGTCCCTGGGTTCAGCTGTGCCTGAATTCACTCTTACCTCTGGTCTTACCAGGTATAAGACTCATTAATTAATTTTCTTTGGACCAAGTTAGTCTGAGTTGGATATCTATTTGCAATCAGGGCCTGCCTAATACCAGCTCTCTCTCTCTTTCTCTCTCTCTATAAAACCAGCCTTCTATCCCCATCCTCACAGTAACTACCATTTATCAAGCATAAATTTGACAACTTATTGTGCGCTGTGCTGAGTGCTTCTCATAGTTCAAAAATATCCTTCCCACAAGTTTATGACACCATGGGATGGGTTACGATGGCTGCGCATCCTTTACCACTCTCCCACTGAGAGGCGGAGTCTAGCTCCCCTTCCCTTGAATTTTGGCTGGTTCTGTGACTCCTGTTGACCAACAGTGAGCAAGAGCAAAGCTGTGTAACTTCTAAGGCTGGAACTGAAGAAGAGACTGGCAGCTTCTCTCTCCCAGTTCAGCAAAGTCTATTTCAAAAGCCAGCCTGATGTAATAAGTCCATCCAACTACATTGAGGCCACCGTGCTGTGAGGAAGCCTGAGCTGGGCACGTGGAAAGGAGGAGGCCACTGGAGCAGCTCTGAGGCACTAGACACACATGGGTGAAGCCTCTTGGGCTGCGCAGTCTGGCCCAGCCACCAGGGGAGCCCAATGAACTGAATGGCCAATAGTTCTGCCATAAGGAGCAGAACCACCAAGCTGAGTTTTTGAGAAATTCCTGACCAGAAAGATTGTGAGAAGTAGTTATGTTGGGGTTGTTATGCAGCAATGGATAACTGAAATAGGATGCTATTCCCATTATATAGGTAAAGAAACTGAGACTCATATGATCTATACTGTAAACTTCTACATAGCAACACCAGCTTCAGACCTAAAGCTCTTGCTTTGCCCTACACACCTTGATGGGAGCATTTACAGCATTTGGACTATGAGCAAATTGGGGGCTTTGAATCCCAGCCATTTGGCTATGCATCCCCCGCTTCTCTCTGGAAGGAATATGGGGAACATGAGGTTTAGCTCTGGAGAACCCAGATCCTCAAACCCCTCCTCCTTTCCCTCCACACTCACCATCAGCTTCCTGAGAAAGAACTGGAAGGAAGGACATATAGTTGGGTGCCAGGAGAAACCTTGGGACAACTTTTCTTCATCTCCCTCTAAGTGTAATTAGAAATGCTGTTCTGAGCAGTCTTTTCAATGTTAATGGGGGTAAAGTTCGTTTCAATGTTAAGCCTGATGTTACCAAAAACGTATTTCATCACATTCTACAGTTCATAAAGTGCTTTAATCCTATGGGCTTGAGTAACCCTAAAAGTCTCCCCATGGGCCCCCCTCCTGGGGGTCACATACAGAAGGGCAGAGGAAGGTGTCATGCTCCCCGAGACTTTTGATGGGAGCTGAAGGAGAGCAGCGGCTTCTGTTCCGATCTCCCCAGACTCTCTCAAGAATCTGCTCCTTTAAAGAGGAGTTACTACGTCTTCCCTAGAGTGTAGGTCCAGGCCCTAGATGTGTGACAAGAGTGAGCAAGAAGAATGCCAAGGGGAGACTTGGCGCTCTTCGCTGTGGTTGCCAGGAGAGCCCAGTCCCATGGGCGGAGGCTAGGGACCCAGGGTGGGGAGCTCTGGATTGCCAGTTGTACCAAAACCATCTCCCTTTAGACACTCCTTCCAGAGCCTGGCCCCATATAAACCCGCAGGAGACCAGCCCCCCTCCCAAACTGTGCGCCCAGTCCTATTGGTTTAAATATCTTTATTGATACTAAACTTACCCACCCAACCCATGGCCAGCAGTTCTGAGGAGCCCCGCATCCAGAGGCCTAGAGAAGGGCTCTTTGGTTTCCATCTGGGGGTCAAGGAGAGAGAACTCTCGAGAGCGCATCGTCTCCACCAGAACTCTCTAAAGTGCCTCTGGGAGAGGAGGGTCCCTCCGATGCCCCGCGCCCTCCAGGGCGTGCGTGTATCTCCAGCCTCACCGCCTCAGTTTCCAGGGGCCGGGGAGATGGACCTTGGCAAGGGTCAGCTGGGCCTGGACAGCGCCACCTGCTGGAGCCCAGAGGTCACAAAGATACCGAGAGGCGGCTCTGCGCGCAGTTTGGAGAGCCGCGCGGCAGGTCAGAGGCAGAGGCTGAGCTCCTTGCGCACGAGGCATTGGTGGCACTGCACTACGCAGCACCAGTGAAAGCGGCACAGGCAGTTCTCCTCGAGCTGCACGCTCTCCTGGCGGTGCCCGCGACCACAGCACAGCAGGTCGCAGCCGCTGAGGTCCAGGGCACTGCTGTTGCAGGCGCGGCCCCGAGTGCCGGGAGAGCCTGTGCGCCGGTTGGGGGCGCAGAAGTCGGGCGAGTCGGCAACGTAGAGTAGGTCGGCCCCGCTAGGCGGCTTGAGGCTGCGGACGGCGGGCAGCAGAGCCTTGCCATCGTTAGTGCCCATGACACGTGAGGCGCCGTGGAAGCGCTCGAGCAGCTCCGCGCCCACCTCGCGGAACGGGGGCAGCTTCTGCCAGCAGGTGCGCAGAGCGCAGGAGCCCGACAGTCCGTGGCATTTGCACTCGGTGCGCGTATGGCTCCGTACAGCCTGCGAGGAGCAGAGGAGCGGTGCAGATGGAGATAGATATGGGGCACGGGGCGCGGAAAGGCCCAGAGGACAGACAGAATGTAAGAGATAGACAGAACGTAAGAGACGGGGTGCGGTCGGAAGAGAGGGAAAACCAGACCTCCTCCCCACAACCTCCAAAAAAAATTTTTTTTTACAAAATGGGCGAGGGCAAGGTGGAGAGGAGCAAATCAGGGAAGCGACAGCCCCAAGAAGAGGGGAAGACTGATACGAATGAAGGAGTAGGAACGACGGGGAACGTGGGACAGAATGTAACACAGAGATTCCAGAATCCAAAGCCAGGGAATGCGGAGAAAGTAGAATGGACAGCAGGAGTGAGATTCTCCCAGGAGGAGGGGCGGGGGGGGGAGGGGAGCGAGGGAGCTGTCGCACCTTCTTCCTCCTGCCAACCCTCACGGCCCCAGGCAGGGCTGAGTAGAGACACAGAGCCTGCTCGCTGGGCGTCTGTCTCCACCACCCCTCCCCAACCCTCTCCAACAGGTATGTGGGCCTGTCAGGACATCCTTCTCTGGGCCCCCTCTTACCACCCCCCCGCCCAATGCCTCGGGTCCAAACCCTAGAGGACACAGGGGGGTGGGGGTGGGTATGGGGGGTGTGCGCGCGCGCGCGCGTGTGCGTGCGCATGCCCCTGGAGCACCCCCGAACTGAGGCATTGGGCCCACTGTGGATGCGCTACTGAGAACTGGCACCCGGGAGTCCTGCCCTTTATTTGCTCTCTGTGTTTCAGAGTCACGGCCCCACTAGAGATTTATGGGTCAAATGACCCAGGGAGATCACCTCTGGAAGCTGAATCTAGGCTCTCTCCTTCCCCCTGGAAACATCCGACCCAGACAGCTTTATTGTCCCCAAACAGGAGCTCCTGTAGCCTCCTCATTGCAGAGAGAAAGGGAGAGGCTGCCAGGGTTCTAGCAGGGCCTGGTCTGGGGTTGCTGGGCAGCCAGTGGACAAGAGCGCAGGTTCTGCTACAGCTTTCCTGGCCTCTGCCTGACCCTCCCCCACCCCCACCCCCCAGGATCTCCTCTAGCCCTTCAGTCCTTTCCAAGCGCATTGCCCCTTGGGCCTGTTCTACCCCCTTGCAGGCTCCCTCACATCTGGCTCCCCTATCTCAAGGCCCCATAACTTTGCCCCAGCTTCTGTTCTTCCTTTCATCCCTAACCTTTGTCTCCATCCTCTGCCCCTGCCCTGGCAGCCACATCTCTACCCGCCCCAAGCTTTATCCACCTGGCCTGTCTCAGAAGTATGCCCTCTCTATCCATGGTCCCTGAGGCCCCAACCAAGTCCTCTTCCCTGGGTGACCTCTCCCTACCCGGTCCCAGGCCCTCTCAAGCCCCCCGAAGTGACTCATCTTCTAGGCTGGCCACCTCGCCTCCCACATGCCCGTCAAGGCCCCCAACCAACCTTCCCAAGTGGCCCGGCACTGCCATGCTGGCTCCCACGCGCATTAACATACTCTGCACGTACACACCCTCTCTCATGCCCTCCCTTCCTCACACACCTCCACACATATGCTCCTACACTCACCCGCACTCATACACGTGACTCTCCCACATCCCCTGACACACGCTCACGTGCACACACACTCTTACACATCCCTGCCCATACTCACCAGCCGGCCTGCCTCATTGTTGTGAAGCTGCACCAACGCTCGGATGTCCCCACTGCCCCGCTTGTGCCGCGCATCCATAAAGAGCCTGGACTTCTCATCTCCGAAGTCCACATCATCGCCGCAGCCTCCCCACTCCCAGGCTGCGCTGCCCTCTGGGGAGCCCACAAGACCAGGGGGCCCAAGGGTGCCTGGCAGGCCAGGGGGTCGCGGTGGGGCCCGCCTGCGGGGCGCCTGGCAGCCACACTGTAGCAGCTCGCCCATGGAGCAGGCCTGCGTGACTGCGTGGCTGGCGCCCGCAGCCGTGATGGCAAAGACGAAGGCAGTCTCCCGGATGTCTGTGGGGACAGGGAGTGGCAGTCAGCCACAGCACCAAAGCTGAGTCCTGGGGGTCTTGGCGGGCGGGGCAGTGGGGGGGGGTTGGGTGGGGCAGGGAGACAGGGTCAGGGCAGAGTGCCCAAAGGCCCATGGGAGAGGTGGGGCTTCGGCAGCCTCCCCAAACCTCCACCCTCTTCTCTGGGCACCCAGAGCCCTTCCGCAGACTGACCCTGCTGCAGGATGCGCCCAAAGGCCTTGCTGTGGCTGGAGCAGTTCCAGCGGCGGAAACGGAACTGGAACTGGCACTCTCGAACCCCGAGCCGGGCGCCCCGTGCTAGCTCGGCCACCACTTCCGGCTCCTCCTGGCACAATTCGGCCTGCCGCCCAGCCAGCCTCCGTGCCTTCCTGCAGATACTGGTGGGGTCCATGACCAAGGGGCTGCCCACCGCCCTGGGAAGCAAAACACAGCAGGTCAGGGATGCAACTCGAAGGGCTGAGGTGACAGAGAAGACGACCAGCCCCGCTCGGCCCACAGCCAGGAGCCCAGATATGCACCCCCTCCAGCCCACCGTCAACTAAGATTGAGATTCTCCTATCTGGTTCTCCGACCATTCCACCCATGTCTGTGTTTCTTCTTAACTAGATTCTAGACTGAAATTATTACAGAACAAGGATTCAGTCTTATCCCTCTGTGCACATCTTCATTAATAAATCCTTATACAATTTTGACTCAAGCTGAAGGCAGCTGGCACCGGGTAGGCCAAGACTAAAATTCAACAGGCCTCTCCCAAAAGGGAGAAGAGGAAGTAATTAAGAGAGGAAGATCAAGAAGCCTATCAAAGAAAATAAATTATGTATAGATACTAAAGCAAAAGAGCTTTAGAAAAAGATCTGGTCTTAGTGGACCACAAGCTGGATATGTCAGCTGAATGGCCCTGATGCTAGAAAGGCAGGGGATTCTATGGGATTTAGAAAGCCATCGGGTGGCTGGGGAACGAAGGCCCTGAGGGAAGTCGCACTCCCTCTGCTGCTCATGTTTCTCCTGTAAAATGGGAAGGATGAGCTTTGACCTCTAATGGGGGCCCTCTCACTCTGATGGCCTCTGGCCCCCTGAACTGGAGAGTGGGAGGAAGGAGCTGGAGACTGAGCCTCCGAAGCACTGTGAAGCCCGTGACAGTGACTCTTCTCCTGCTCCAGGAACTGTGGCCTTTCCAGGGCAGGATGGCAGCAAGCCAAGCCCTGTGCACTGGAGTGACAGAACCAATGGGCGAAGGGGGCACTGCCTGGGCAGGTAAACACCTCATGGGAAGGTCCACACATTTTCAGAAACCCCTCCCTGCCCAGCCTTCATTCTGACAAGAGAGCTCCCATTTGGTTTTCCAATACCAGGCCCCTGAAGGTTAACGGGACTGGGTGTTCACCCCCAGGTGGAAGGGCTTTCGTCTCCCTCCAATTGCTCTTATTGGAATGCTTAGCTGGGATCCCTGTCTTGTAGGAATGAGTGGGTGGAGCACTTGGGAGCTGAGGGTAATGTGAGACCACTCAGAAACCCTTCAGCAGAGGGCAGGAAAAGCCTCTGGGCGGCAAGAGAGAAGTAGTTCCAGAAGAGAGCAAATGGAGAGGAAAGCGGAGGTAGTCAGGTGACAAAGGTCAAGGTGGCCTCCTTTCAAATTAGCCATAGTGCCCGTCCACCCCCACTGTCCCTGTTTGCTCCCCAGGCACAGGCTCCCCAGGCATGTTTTGGCTCCACAACAATGCGATGTAACAGGTTTAAATAGCAGCAAGAAGAATTTAGGTCTTACGGTGCAACTTAACATTGGGGAGTGAGATGCTTGAAGAGGTGGTCGCAGGAAGGAGTATAAGTTTGGTCTTTAGGGTCTCCTACCGCCCACACGCACGCACAACACTCACACACACCTGTAGGTCATTGTCATCATCTCTATTCAAGTCGTCAGGGGTGGAGGGTGCTCTATTCAAGGTTGCCTTCTTAGTGGAGAGGCTTACAGTCCAGACCAGCGATACTCAACCCGTGTGCCACAAGAATTTTTAAAACATGCACTACCTGACTATTTACTCAGGAGCACTGACCTCTTCTCCCTTAGGCTGTCAAATCAAAGAACGAAAAGAGCCAGCACAACAATAGCAGTCCAGTGTGAATGAATCAAAATTATACCTGTTTTTGGTCAGATGGGCAAAAATATATTTTTATATAATATACTTATATACTTTGATAATATAGAACACATTCTGTGCTGCCGAATTTTAGTAGTTAGCTTATGTGTGCCAGGGGATGAAAAACGTTGAAAATCACCACCTCTTCCATGCTTAGGACCTGCCCATCACTGCATTCCAGCTGTGGCCTGGGAAGTTCCAACCCCAACCCTTTCCCAACCCTAGAGAAGTGATGGATGGAGCAGTGGGGAGTCGGCCAAGGGTAGGGCAGCCAAGCTGGCTCCCAGTGGCCCAGGGACCTTCAAGAGTGGATCTCTATCTCTCTATCTATCCATCTACCCCGCCCCCATCCACCTATTTCACCTCATTACAAAAAGAATTTGAGGCTGCTCCCAGCCTCAAATGGTGCCTGCATGGTCACACAGGGTCAGTAGGTAAAACAATAAACATCTTACGAGTTAGAACCGTCATTTTCTTTTGTCTCCTGGGCAGATTTTTAGGTGCTTAATCATATTTCCCCTCAATTTTTATGAAAACTTTGCATATGATGAATAATTGCTATAATACTACAATGAACACCATTTAATACCTGTTTTTGAGTGCATACATGAGCCCTGTAAGGAGAAGGCCCTCACTTGAGTTCAGCCCTTGTCCACGTGCCATTTCATGACAGCTAATTAGTTTCCACGAACACTTTATTTCTCCCACTGAATTCAGAGGCAGGAGAACAGACCCCCCCAGTTGTCCTGGTCCTCTCCTACCCTGGACTCCACATGTCCAGGACCCCACCTAGGAGTCTGGGGCTCGGCACACTCAACCCTCCCCACGCTACTGAGTTCCCCAGTCCCCTCCCCAACTCTGCCCTCTGCTAACTCCCTATTTTCCCAAGGTCGACTGGCCTTATCTTCCCAAGGTTACTCGGTCCCCATCCCTCTCCTCTCCCTCCTCCAGTCCTAGGAAAGCAGGAGAGGGAGGGGGCACAGAGGGAAGAAAGACAAAAATCTCTTGACCTTATCTGCTTCCCAGGGGCTAGAGATAGAGGACTCAGGAGATTCCTGGCTGCCTGGGAACTAGACTTGTTTACAAGCTGGTCAGAAGAAGGGATGGGCAGTAGTGGCGGCCAGAATCCCAAGGGACCAGTTTGCTCCCTGCCCTCCGGTCCTCACTCCCATCCTCAAGTCACATGAAAGGGAACTCCAGAAAATGAGAGGCAGGGGCGCATTGGGCAAAACACCGAGCCTCATTTCCATACCCTGGTCTCTGTCAGCTGAGCCATTCTGGGCAAGTCAGGTCCTTCTCTGCACTTCAGAAACGGGAGGGGTTAGCATGAAAAGCTCGAATACTCCCTCTAACTTTAACATTTGATTCCGCATCAAGAAATAACTCCCCTCATCTTCCCTCTTCCTTTACCCTCCTTCCTTCCCTTCTGCTTCCTTAGGGAGTGAATTCTGCAGTTGGTGCCTCTGAGTCAGCATTGTTCTGGGACCAGCCCATAGAAGCTGTGCCCACTTGGGAACATCTGCATGTTTCGGGGCTGGAGCGCAGTGGTGGTAATAAATATGTAATATAGAATATGTAAGGTCTGCGATCCTAATCAAGGAGACATTCCTGGGCATAAAAACAATGAGGCTAGCCCTAAAAGAAATCAGTATGCAGACAAGAAGGGACAAGCCTAGGGTTAGCCACTCTAACTGGCTTGGCCTGCGCCAAGATCTTCCTCCCAGGGAGCTTGGTGACAACAGGGGCTGTCCAGTTCCTACTGGCAACCTGTGTAGATCTCGCCCAGGAGGGCCCGGGTTCTAGCCTAATCTACCTGTGCTTTCCCAGATTCACAGGGTCGAAGAGAAAGCCAAAGATCATGTAGTCGAGCTCCACAGGTCTGACCTCCATGATACAGATGAACAGCGTGAGAAGGGAGGTGGCCAATGCTGGCCATTGCAACTTAGGTGAATACTTTAAAAATGTAAAGGGCTGGAGGGAACTGGCCACTGGAGGTATCAGAAAGCATCAGGTGGCTTCGCACGCCATCCTCCACACAGTCCTTACTCCTAGCGGCGTCGGCTAACTCTGCCGCCACCCCACATTATACCACTAAATTCCTGGACTCACAGCTGCCCCCTCCTCACCCCTAAGTCATCAGAATCTTACCCAGATTCTCTCCAAGCTCATCCAAGCTCCCACTTGCCCTAAGGCACCACCTCTGGGCCCCAGCCCTCACTGACCGCGCCTGCCAGCTACGTCATTCTACCTGTCACTCGTCGGGGGCTTACTTGTTATCCTGCCAATGGCATCATTACTTTGTCATGTTTTCTTGTCTCTCTCTCCAATTAGATAGGAAGCTCATTAAAGACAAAGATTTCACGAGGAAACATAATGTCAGTAGTCGGAGCACCCTCAGGGCTGTGGGGACCCAGCAGACATGGGTTTGGATCTGGGCTCTGCCATTTGCTTGTTCTATGATGTGGAGCAAATCTCTACTAGGTGAAGTTGGCCCTTAGTATTTGCTGAATGGATGATGAGACTTAACCTTCTGAGCCTGCCTCTGCAATTGTGAAAGGAAGCAAATAATAACACCTGCCTACTTCCCAGGTGACATATGAAGGAAACCTGCCGAAAGAGTGGGCTTCCACAAGTGCTTTTGTCTTCCCATTCACACCCTTATTCCTCTCTTGGCCTGCACAGTGCAGGAAAGATGGTAGGAGTGCAGGTGACATTTACAGATTCCTGAGAACTCTCTTTTCTCCAGCTTTCTGTTCTTACTCTCCAGCCTGGATCTGGGTGTCCCCTCGCCTATCAGCCCTGCCCATGGACCAGAGAACCCTGCAGGCCCCCTGCCCCCTTCCCCCCAGAGCGCTCCTGGGTGGACTATTGAGGCCGAATGGATCACAGACCCTTCTGATGCCCAGTGTCCTCAGAAAGGTCTCACAGCCAGCTCTCTATTTGCCCACATATACCACGCCCCCCCACCCCGGGGTCCCTCATCTGACCCTCACCTCCTGGAGCCGGCAGAGGGAGCCCTGAACCCTGGGGCTGTGGGTGGGGGCGGCACGGGGGTGGGGGAGGTGGGTGGTGGAGAAGGGGCAGAAAAATGTTGCCTGACTGCTGCGGAGGCGGCTGGGCCCGGGCCTGTGCCCGCCCGCCTGTCCTGTCCTGCTCTGTCTAACTCCCTAATTACTGCTCCCCCTCCCCCAGTCCCTACTCCCACCCCAACCACCACATCAAAGCCGGTGATGCCCCAGCGCCATTAACCCCTGCCTCCCCACCACCTACCCGCTCCGCCCCTCCCACACCCCCACCTCAGTTTGGTTCCCTCTGCGCTGTCCCGGACGCTGCCCTTTCTGCCTCCTCACACTTCCCTCCTCTCCACTCCCCTCTGGAGACGCAGGGGCTCTCCCTTCCCCATGGACTCCAGCAGACAAGAGGGCTTCCTATGGATCGGGGCTGTGGGAGGCCAAGGAGTAGACACGGTCATCTCCTGCAGGATCCCCTGAGGACAGTCTGCGCCTCCTGCTCTCCCATACGGAGGTGAGGTGCACCCATGTGAGGGTGGGGATGGGTGAGCAGAAAGGGCTTGTGGAAGGCCCTGCACCCCTTCCCTGACTGCCGCCCCCCCAGGGCACCCAGGATGAGATCCTCAGCAGGAGGCGGACTCCTGGTCCCAACACTCCGCTCCCTGCGTTCTGTGTGGCCTTGGGCTACCTCCTGTCCCTGGACTTGGCTGGATTTCTTACTGTAAGTGAGAAGATGGGACCAGATGATCTCTAAGCCCTGTATTGGTCTAATTTCTGGATTAAAGGGAGGGCTCCGTGCTGGAGGAACCAGCCAAAGAGGCGAGGTGGCAACTGGAAGAACCCTGCTAGCAACCTTTCCCACCCTCAGCTCCTCCTCGGGCAGCCCAGGGGCACCCGAGGTCTCCTCCCATCCCACTCCAGGCAGGAAGGAGGGCTCAGGCTAGAGGGCGCTCTGCCCAGTCCCCAGGGACCAGCTTCTCTGCTCCCAAGTGCCTCCTGCTCCGGCTGGCTGGGTGCCCTGCTGCCAGCCTGACCACAGCCTGGCTGCCTGCCCCGCCCTCGCCTCATCCCCTCTGCAGCTGCATTTCTTCATCAAAGTACACATTAGAATCCCCCTGGATGGGCCCCGGTGATCAAGCCTCTGGCTGACCTCCCCCCACCAAGTCCTGGCTTCTGATGAGAACCAGGCAGGAGGGGGCTGCACCCCCCAGGAAGTGTCGCAGTGCCAGGACTCTGGGGGGCTCAGGGCATGCTCTGGCCCAGACTGAGCCAGCCTCCTTTTGCCCCTGCCCTTTTCTGCTCACAGCCTCATTGTCTTCCTCCAGGGGAAGCTGCCAAGGCGGGAGGCCTGGCGGGTGGGGCTGGGTGACCACCCCACCCCCACCCCCACCCCACCCCGAGCTTGGCGGGGACCAGCAACAAGACTGCCCACAAAGGATGAGGGGCCCCAGATAAAGACTGGGTGGGAGAGTGTGGCCAGGCCTAGCCCGGGGTGGGGAGCACAGCTGGAAAACCTGGGTTTCAGGAAGCAGCCTGGTCTTTTCCCTGCCTCCCCGTGGGGCCAGAGATGAGGTTCTCCTGGGCCTGTGGTTTCTGTTTCTGTAAGGGAAGGGGAGGGTTTGAAAAGCAAGATGAGATGCGGGAAGGGAGTGAGACTGGGTGGTGTTTTTCCCAGGGGAAAGGGGGAGGGTAGTTTCTTTCTTAGAAAATATAAAACAGAAAGAGGAGAGAGGAAGAGAGAAAAAGGGAGATCGATCGGGCTATTCTGTGAAACTGAACTATTTTCTACATCCATTAATTGAAAGTATAAATAAAGATGGGTCAGACATTAAGAAGAGCTTTCCAGGGGCAGGGAGCAGGTAGAAGGGTGCCGGGGACTAGGAAAGCTATAGCCTCTCTCTCTCTCTGCCTCATTCTCAAGGTGGGATCTGTCAAGGCCAAGGCATTGGCTAGACAAGATGGTCCCAAGACAGCCTGGCCAATGTCCTGGAATCTGGGACTCAGCGGTTCACGAAGAGAGTGTTACTTACAGGTGCGAAAGAGACAGGCAGAGAGGCTGGGGGCAAAATTTAGAAAGCGTAAATTGCATTAGAGGCAGAAGCGGGGAAAAGGAAAGAAGTGAGAGGGAAACCTCTGTAACCTGGAGCCTCAGTCCCTGAGCCTATTCCAGGGCCTGGGCCACTCCTCTCCAGGACCCTCCTTTTCTAACCAGTCTGGCCCTGTCATCCAGAGTTCCTGGGGTCCTCTGTGCTCCCAGTCTGGCTGCCACCAGGATGTCAGAGTGGGCTGCAGCGGGCTGCCGCGGTCCAGCTGCTCTCTGGCCCACCACTGGAGCCCTGGCCCAGCCAGCATTCTCTGAGAAGTAGGGAGGAAAGGGCCAGCGAGGAGGTCCTAGGTGTCAGAGAACAGCCTGGAAGATCCTGGCCTGAAAAAGCTCCTAGTCAAAGTGAAACTGGGGGCAGGGGGGTGGGGATAAAGAGAGGTAGGAGCCTCAGGCCACCCAGGGGTGCTGGGTCAGGTCCACCAGCCCGGTCCTGATCTTGGAGGGCAATGATGGGGTGTGGTGGGGACAAGAGTATAAGCAAGCAGGGCCAAAGATCCTGAGAGAGGGAATCTGGGCTCAGACCAAAGGAATGAAGTATCAGAAACAGACAGCGGAGAGTGAGGGGGCTGAGGCGGTCGGGAGAGGCAGGTTCTCTCTGAGAAGCATCTGAGTGAGGCAGTCTCTGGACACCTTATCACCCCAGCCCCTCACTCTTCACCCTGCTCGCCCTGCAGCTGTGGCCATGAAGGCTTCTGTGTTCTCCCACACCTGCCCTCCTCACCTCCTCCCCCTCCTTGTTTCTCAGCTTCAGGGTCAGTCTCTAGGGGACCAGGTCTCCCTCCCTCTGGTTTGGCTCTCACCCAGCAGCCCCTCCTAAGCAAAGGAACCCCCACAGATACAAATCCCAAAAAGGTGAATCAAACAATTCAGCAACACCCCATAAAACTGTCCCTGGCACCTTTAGCCTCCAGGGCCCCAAAGGCCAAGGTTCTGTCTTCCAGGACCAGGGAAGAGACATGGGAGAGGATGTGGTTGTGGAAATGCAGTAACCGGCATAGTTGCTCAATGCATGGGGTGCGTTGGGAGCACAGAGAAGGCAAGGGAGGGAAGACAGAGGGACAGCTTAATGAAGGAAGTGTCATTTTAACTGGAAGCATGAGGACAACTTGGACAAATGGAGAGGGAAGGCAGAGAAGGTGACATTGTCAGGGAGAAACCCCTGTCCCCATACCTTGAGAAAGGGCAAAGTTAGGGAAGGTGTTTGGGAAGAAAGAGAGAGACCCTTTTGCAAAGTTTTGCTTGGGACCCTGGATTTTAAACAGAAATGAATCCCCCTTTACACCCATGAGGTCTCTGGACAGGAGAACCTGGAGTGTGAAGGGGGGAACTTACATTTAAGGAGTGTCTACCATTGTCAGATCATTTCGTAAATCATCCACCTAATGCTACTACCAAGCCTGCTAGATAGGGAAATTGTTTCTCTATTTTGCAGCTGAAATGTTGAGGGGGGTGGGGCGGGCAGCGGAAAAATGTGACTTGCCCAAGGTTACAAACTTTCCAAATGGAGAAGATGAGCTCTCAGGTCTGTTTTAAAGCTGCTACTGCATTATACGAAGCCAGGATCAAAGGATGCATGTTGCTTAGCCAGGACCTGGGCCGTCCTCGGTGTGCACCTCCCCGCCCCCAGCCCCACAACTGACACCTCCGGGGGACGCTCTCCCGCACCACGGAAGAGGGATCTTAGCCAGCAGCTCCCGGTGTGAACATCCTCCTCTCTGTCTCCCTAGAACAGCAATTGTCGACCGGTGTGCCCCAGGAAATTTTAAAACGTGCGATACCTGGCTATTTAGTCAGGCGCACTGACCTCTCTTCCCTTTGGTTGTCAGTGACAGCAGCCCAACACCATAGCCACCCAGTGTGAATGAAGCCAAATTATATCTACTTTTTGTCAGATTGGCAAAAAATATATTTTTTTGGTGTGTCACAGAATTTTGGTAATTAGTTTATGTGTGCCATGAGATGAAAAAGGCCGAAAAATCGCTGCCCTAGAAGAGACTGATCTGCCCGCTCCACCCCTCCTTCCAAATCCCCCGAGGTTGAGTCGGGGGGAGCGGAGTGTAGAAAATCCAGCCAATGACATGGCTATATGCAAATAAGAAAGACCCTGCCTTCTTAGGATTGGCTGGTGCATCAGCGATATCGTCCAAGTCCCTCCTCTCTAAACACCAAAGCTATTCCGGGACGGTCTTCCCTGCTCTGGAGACTAGGAAGGAAAAAAAGTCCGCGGGATCCAGATGTCCGAGCGGTCCCGATTGAGCGCCCACCTTCCCAGTCCCTACCCCAGTGCTCAAGGCTCCGAGTTCCTACAGCCTTGGCTGCCTAGGGTGTCTGTCTAGCTAGGGCCAGTTCCGGAAAGATGTCCTCATCCCTTGGCTGGCCAAGCCTCCCTCCCTTTCACCAGATCCTCCCCGGTTCCCAGTACCTTCTGAGCTGCACATTTACTTTATCCTGGTCCCGGTCCTTGGCACCTTGCAAGGTCCCGGCGCCTGAGTCCCTTTCCTCCTCCTCTTGGTTAGGGAAGGAGGAAATAGAGAAAGCCAAGGTCCAGACTCAGTTTCCCCTTTTCGTCCCTTTCTTGCCACTAACCGCCCACACTGAAGGAGCCCTGAGAGAAGTGGCTGGGTTGATGAGCAAAGTGGGGCGAGGAAGAGGCCGCCGTTTGACCCTACCTACCTGCCTATGGCTTCCTACTTTGTCCGCCTCCTTCCCCCAAATCCAGTCCACCTCCCCTAAATCCAGAGTCCTCCTCGCACTCTATTCTTCGGATCACTGACTACAGAGCTTCCCCCAGTGTCCCGGGTAGCTCTTTCCTCTTCACCCACCAATGGCGTGGTGACCTGGATTGAGCGCATAACCTGGGAGGGAGGTGGGGTGGAGGCCACGGGAGGAGGCAATACAATAGAATGGGGGGGGGGGGTAGGTTAGAGCCGCCGAAGTGGCAGTTCACAAGTGCCCCGGGTGGAGGCCGGCAGGAGAGCGGTACGCACCTCCCCCGCACCGCCCCAGCGCGCAGGTGGAGCCGGGAGGCAGCGGGACTGCGGTTCGAAGCAATCCGTCACGAGGTCCCCACCCTCGAGCGTCAGGAGCCGCGCCGGGACAGCCCGGTGCAGGACTCACCACCACAGTCCACCGACGTGCGCAGGACACAGGAGCAGCAGCAGCAGCAGCCCGAGGCGGGAGGGCGCCGGCGGCAGCATCGTAACCGCTCGAAGGCCCACCGGCGCGGGCAGGGGGCGAGGCTGCGGAGCCGGCCGGTGCGTGCAGGGGCCCGGGCTTCAGGGCGAGTGCGGCGGCGGCGGCGGCGGCCGGGAGGCAATGGCTCCGGTGGCAGCAAGAGGGCCCATCCCGGGCGAGAAGGGCGCGGCGGAGGCGGAGAGCGGACGGGGCAGCCAGCGCCTGTGTCTCCTGCCGAGCTCGCTCGGGAGAAGAAATCAGAGCCGGGGGCGGAGGTGGGAGGGGAGCGGGGCCCGGGCGGGGGCGGGGGGCAGGGAGGCTTGTTGGGGTGGCAGTTGCGACAGTCAGGCGGCGGGACTCTCGGGAGGTAGCCTTGAGCCCCGGGGCGGCAGGCGCGGAGCGCCGCGGAGGGCGGGAGCGAGGGTCCGGGGCGGGGCCGGGGAGCGCTCGTGGCAGCCGGTCCCGCCTGCCTCGCCCCCTCACCTCGCCTCTCGCGGAATGGGAGCCCCCCGCCGCCGCGCGGAGTCGGGGGCAAGGAGGGCGGGGAAGTAGGGTGGAGCAGGGTGAAGGGGGGAACGAAGAGGAGCTGAGGAATGGGGGACGGGCTGGAAGGGAGACGTTTGACAGGTTTGTTGACTGTAAAGAGAGAAAACTTCCCAAGAATGAGGGAGTTTGGGGGGGGGGGGGGGTGCGGAGGGCGGTGCGCAGGGCGATGCTGGAATGGGGGCCAGGAGAGGAAGTCCGCCTGGGGCTCTGGGTGCTCCGGGAGGGGTGTCTGTCGAGCTCGAGGGTCGGACAGGCGGACTCTGGAGGGGGTCACCTCTTACCAAACCCCGCCTCCGCCTCTCACGCCCCTTTCTCAGCCTCTCCTTGAGAAAAGGAGGAAGCCCTGGGCCTCCATTCTGGCTCCCCAGCCACCCCGCCTCTTCAAGCCCGCGTTCGGGGGAGGGGGGTGCGGAGGGGAGATTAGAGAGCGAGAGGAATCTCTCGATGGCCTGCGCTCAAGTGCTCGCACGCGTCAGCGAGCGGTGGAGCGGAGGCTGCAGACTTGCAAGCGATTCAGGGATCAGAACTCGCTGCAGCCGGGCCCCACGTATGCGCGTGTTCCTGCCTCCCGTTGCCTCCCCAGCTTGGCGGGGCCAGAAGGGGTGGGAGAGCCAGCTGCAGGTGAGATGGCATTTATTCGATTCTCTAATGCCACAAAAATGTCTTTGATGCCCCTGGCCCCCTCCCCACGTGGGGAGATCAAAGGCTCCGTGGGAAGGAGGGACAGCTCCATTCATCACGGCCTTGGGGCTGGCAGCGGCTGCAGTCCCTGCTCCTCCCCTCCGGCCCCACATGCCCCAGGGGTGCTGAGGGACAGGTGGTGCGGGACATTCCAGAGCAAGGGCCAGTCTCCGAACTACCACCCTCTATCTAGAGTGGCCATCAACCTTTAGGAATGTACTGGGGCAGGGAGGACAGAGCCAGGACCTCAAACCTGAGGTGCAGATACCTCAGGCTCCCAGAGGAAAGCTCTGGGTGGTTTGAGTGGGGAAGCCCCTGAGCGTGGGGAGTGAAGCCACTTCCAAGAAAAACACAGCCTGCGTGCAGAGACGTTCCGAGTACCCCAGAGTGTGGAAACAAGTGGATCAAGATGAGACTGGGGGTCAAGGAGATGTGCCAAATGCCCATAGATGCCTACCCCACGGGAGGAGGCAGACCTGGGAAAGGAAAGGAAGGGTGAGAAATGGAGAAGAGAAAAGAAATGGAGAAATGTTAGCCTAGGCACATAGGGAAGCCTCTGGGTTTGCTGGGAGCCTCACCCCAAGGCCCTGGTGCCTGAGCTGTTTGGTCTAATTCCTGGGTACAGAGAGTTCTGCTGAGGGGCTGGAACACTCTAGAGAAGGGGAGGAGACCTTGGGGGGAGGGGCTGGGGGCTGAGGGAGTTAGTGAGGAGGACGTGGCCCAAGTGCTGCCCTCACAGCCTCCAGATGCCATGCACAGTCCCTGCACCTATTCATTTCAGACACAGTTGCTGTTACTGCAAGGCAAGCCCAACCCTGGGCACTGCACAGTCAAAGATTTGTCCAGGTTAGCCACACACTCAGGCCAGATGGTGCCGAACAGACTGTTGGGGGCTCTGTGGGGGTCCCTGGAGGCTGCAGGTGGCCAATGACCAGCCCCCCCACCCCAGCCACTGCCTGGGTTCTGAACCCCCTGCCCCCACCCTGCTACTGTTATTGCAGATTATGAAATGCTCTCCTTATCCTGCATTCTTCTCGGAGGCAAGAATTTTAATGTATTTGTCTTTGTCATCAGGGGACCAGGGCTCTGGGACCGCCCTGCCTCTGCCTGAGGAGGGAGCGCCCCAAATCTGGTCCCAGCTGTCTCCAGACCCGAGTCTCTCTCCATTACCACCCCCTCATGCCCTAGTCCTGCCCCTCGCCTCCCCCTCCTAAGACATAGTCTCTCTGTGGGGTGGATAAAAGTGATGTTATTGAAACAACAGAATTGGGAGCAGTGGCAGGGAGCAGGGATCAGCTCAGGAAACTGGGGCGTTTGCCAAGAAGACTTCTCCCCCGCAGGCAGCCTTTCTGCCCCCACCCCCCACCTTTCCTACAAACACACGCAGATCGCCCCACCCCTCCTGCAGTACTCTCTCTGGTCAGACCTTGCAGAATATTTGTCCATCCCTGGACTCCCCAAATCCTTGTCCTCTCTGCCTGCCCCAGAATCCCATTCCAGAATCAATTGGCTCAGTGGTGCCTGCAGAAGCACTGGGGCAGGGGAGGTGTGGGCTGTAGTCTGTGATGGACACGCCTCCTCAAGGCTGAATCGCCAGGGCCTGGGCTCCAAGGGAGACCTTGCCTCTGCTCACTCCCTTTTGCCTTCTCTGCACCCTCGCCTGGGAGCTGGCTGGCATCTGGGCAGAGCCCGAACAATGCTTTCTGCCCTTATGCCCTCCACACCATCAGACAGAGGAGTTCAGAGTTCCTGAGACTTCAGTCCACCACTATCACCTTAGAAGACGTTCCGCAGAGCAGGGCTGGCGGACCAGAGAGTAGAGACAGAGGCACACAAAGACAGATCAAGATGCGCGCGCACACAGAGCTTGGCACAGGCTTTCAGGTAACGGCAGAAACCACAGGACAGCCTCACCTTCCCCAGAGGATGCTGGATAACCTGCTCGAATGGAGAGTCACAGATGGGCTGGCTCAAGACGAGACTTATGCCTGCCTCCCTGGAGATCAAATGTGGGGGTGCATGCACCCCCCCTCATGCACACACACCCTACCTCTGCACAGACACGCATGTAGAGGAGCCGTCCCAAGAGACGGGAGTGGGAACACAGCAGCCCAGACACGGGTAGCATGAATGGAGTGGTGCCATTCTCCCTGTCCTCTGAGCACTGGGCCTCATCCTTCCTTCCCCCACTGCTCTGCCTGAAACCCCAAGAGTCTGTGAACTCCACTTCTAGGCCCTGGTGCAAAGGAGAGACAGAAAAGAGAAACGCGGGCGGGCGTTTGGCTGTGGGGTTGGAGAGGAAGGAGGGGCAGAGTTGGGGACTGCGGAGGGGGCGAGAGGCACCTGGAGAAAGATAACATCAGAATCGCTGCAGGCACAAGCAGAGCCCTCTGTCTCTGTCGGATTCTCTCTTTCGGTGTCTTTTCACGTCTCTCCCATCTCCATAATTCGGTCTCTATTTGTGTCTGTCTCTAAATCACTTTCTCTGTTTCTTTGTTTCTCAGAATGACTGAAGCTGCAGGAGCCCAGGAATTTGGGCCTGTGACCCTTCCCCTCCCAATAACCTCTCTCTCTCTCTTCCTCCCTCCCCACTGCCCTCCCTTCCTCCTTTCCCAGCAATGGGACCTCATTCTCATTCCTTTAGGGTGGTGACAGGACTTGAGAATTCCTAAGGGCCCTGGGTCTCTAGGTCCCAGGAGAACAGAGGAAAGGCCAACTCTCTAGAGAGACGGAGGGAAGGAAAAAGAGGGAAAAGAAGAGTCATTTTCCTCCCCCTTCTGTGCCCAGATCCCTCCAGTCCAGCTTTTCCCAGCCCACCTGAAGTCGTGAGAATGCACCTTCCCAGTTGAGAAGATGGCAACTCAAATGTCCAAGCTTTAGCCAGGCTTGTCCCTGCCTTGCAGGCCAAGTTTCCTCTAAGACTCCCTCTGGGCCTTTGTCCAAGGTACCCGCCCACCCCATGCCCTGCCTCCCCACAAAACTCACCTGCCTCCCATGTTCTGCTTAACCTTATCCACGTCCCCATCCTCCCTATCACCCCCAACAGTCAAAAGGAGAAAGAACAAGATGGGAGCGGGGGAAGCAGAGGCTGAGAGGGAGGGGCTGCTGGCCTACCAGGACCGGGCTGGGAAAAGTCAAAGGACATTTGTTTCCACTTAGCTCAGCCCCAGTGGCCCCAAGTGGGAGTGGTAGGGCCCGGAAGCTTCTCCAGCCATCTCAGTCCCGGCCCAGCTCCTGCCTTATGGATAGTGGGGCGAGCAGGAGGGCCCTGGGTGTTCTGGGGGATCCCCTACCCTCTCTCCCGGGGCTCCATTCTTTTCCAGGTGACATGGCTCTCCCGCTCTGTCAGCGCTCTCAGCCCTGAGGAAATCCGGGCTCCTCGCTCAGGTCTCCAGCCCCAGACTCCCTCCCGATTGGGTTGCCGTCTGCTGGCTATCCCTCCCTGGACAGCAGGCGGCAAGTTTTCAACCTAACGCCTACTATGTGCCACGCGCCCAGCTAGACAGCGGAGAGACAATGGTGAGCTAGAGCAGACATAACCCCTACCCTCAGGGAGCTGATGGTCATTAATCATATCATCTCACAAACAGATGGAAAACCACAACCTCGACCTGTGCTGTGGAGGACAAAGGAGGGGCCTGTGGGAGACTCTGGTCGGGGGACTGGCCGAGTCAGGGAAGGTGGGGAAGGCTTCGCTGAGAAAGGAACACTGCAAGTGAGATACAAAAATAAGTTAGGGTTAACTGGGAGGCATGGGGCGGGGGAAGACATTTCAGGTGGAGGGAACAACCTTTGTAAGAGCCCTGTGGGGAAACGGAGAAGGCGTGTGGGCACCGAATCAAGGCTGGCACGGGGTGGGAAA
Source organism: Pteronotus mesoamericanus (assembly GCF_021234165.1). Taxonomy (NCBI): domain Eukaryota; kingdom Metazoa; phylum Chordata; class Mammalia; order Chiroptera; family Mormoopidae; genus Pteronotus; species Pteronotus mesoamericanus. Next base: position 8,581,371 of record NW_026555277.1, read on the forward strand.
GAGTGACAAGCAGCCTGAGGGGAGATGAAGCTGGAGGTTTTTGGATGATCAGACCAAGTAAAGCCTTACAGGCAAAGCCAGAAATTTTTTTTTTCTTATTTTGAAAGCAATGGGAATTCTACAAGATAAATACATTGCAAAAGGAAAGAAAAAGAGATGGTGGGGGACTTCTAGGTTAAAGGAGACTAACAGGCCCATCCATTTTTAACAAACAAAGGTGAACTATAGTATTTAGAGATGCATGCTTGGAAGACAAAAATAAGTTGCTGCTTCCCATAAAAGTCAGGCTAGTACTTGCTCTGGGGTGGGGGAAGGAGGCAGTTCTATTCGGAGGGGATGGCTGGCAAGGTTCTGTCTCCTTTCATGGCAGTTGGTTGCAAGGCTCTTCAGTTTTACATTTGATCTGTGCTCTTTTCTGTATTCTCTTAATCAAAGGGTTAAAAAAGAAAAACAATAGGAAGTCACTGTGGAGATTTCGCTGGGACAATGAGTGACACGGCCAGTTCTACGTTTTGAAAAGATGGTTCTGGCCACAGTGTGAAGAGCGGAGGGGAGAGGAGCCAGAGCGGGAGCAGGAAGACCAGTCAGGAAGCTCCGCAGTGGCCCAGGCGAACCGCCCTTGTAGCTTTGGCCTAGGCCAGTGGCGGAGGAAATGGAAAGAAGCAGCCAGTTCCGACTGGTATTGGGGAAGTAGGTTGAGTGGACTTGGGAGAGGCTGGAAATGGGGGTGATGAAGAGGGAGGTGGCAGGGCTGCACCTGAGAGTTTTAACTGGCCTGACAGGATGAATGGTGGAGTGTCCGCCCCGCTGAGGAGCATCAGGCGAGGTGGGGTGGGGGAGCGTGGGACATGAATTAAAGGTGCTTCCGAAACATTGACAAGAGCTGTCAAGGAGGCAGTTGGATATATGGGTCTGGAGCTCAGAGGGGAGGCCCGGGCGAGTCCTCTCCGGGTAAGGTGTAATTAAGCTGAGAGCACAGCTGAGATCGCCCAGGGGCAGGTGAAGAGGGAGAGGAGCCCTCATGGAGGGCGGTGTTTAGTGGCTGCGGGAAGAGGAAGACGCTGCAAAGGGGGCCAAGGAAGGTCTCCAGAGGCGGGAGGGAAGAAAGAGCATTGCGGTTTCACAGGAGCCAGAGAGGGACAGCACGTGGAGAAGAGGGCCGTGGACAACCTCAGCGACCACTTCTGAGTCAGTCAGGGGAGCAGGAAAATGCGGGTAGAGAACACACGAGAAAAACCTGCCGAATCACTTAAACCTCAGGCCGATTCTGCCAAGGCACAGATGCGACCCCCCCATTTTCTTGCTGTAAAACTGCCATCAGCATACCTTCACTTACCAAATCAAGTTCATGTTTCTTAGCTTGGCATTCAGGTCTCACCACAATTTGTCTCTTTGTCACCCCAGCCTCTTGTTCCTTTTTGCTTCCACCTGCGCCGCAGCTTCACTCCGGCTCTCGGTCAGGCCCCCAGACGCTGCTGCTGCTCTCCCACCCCCACACTCTGCTCCCTGACTCGACTCCCCAGCAGGCCCAGCTCAGCTCCCACATCTTTCGGGATCCCACACACCTAGAGTTGGAGGCGATCTCTCCCATTCCCAAGAACTCATAGCACTTTGAACCTGTTTTAAAGGAAGTACAGCCTTTAGAGTTGATTTGGTTTGTATGTGAGTTTTTTGCAGGGTGTGAACTATGGCCAGTCTGCAGTGGACACTTCATAAACTTGGCTTCTGTTGAACTCTGAGACAGCGAAAGATACACTGCCCAAAGGCCAAGACATGCTCAGTAGGTGTGATGTAACGTCCTCACCAAAACCAAGTCTTCTGAACTCTGGTTGGAGACTGGGGCTTCAGGGGAGATCTGGAGATTTCTTAACATCCCCTCTCCTGGGCGTACACACAGCCCACCCTGACTGCAAGGCCTCTTCTCAGGGAGCCCAAGCACAGAGTCACAGCGCCATCTCCTGCCAAGATGGGGCACTGTTCCTTAAGAAGGGTTGTCTCCAAAATAGATTAAAAATGAGAACCAGCTTTCAGTGGCTTTGGGCTTGAAGGCGGGGTAGGTGCAACTTTCCTCAGTCGCGTGGAATCTGGGTCCATCCACACCAGCCTCCTCCACCATGTCACCGGAGTTCGACCCCAAGCAGATCGAAATTGAATACCTGGGGCGCTGCCCTGGCCCCCAAGATCGACTCCTGGGCCTGCCTCCAAAAGAGGTGGGTGGTGACACCACCAAAGCAACAGGTGAATGGAAGGGTCTGAGGATTACAGTGAAACTGAACCATTCAGAATGGACAGGCCCAGGATGATGTACTGCCTCCTGCCTCTGCCTTGATCCTCAAAGGCCTCAAAGAACTGCCAAGAGACAGAAAGAAGTAAAAAACAAAACAAAACAAAACAAAAACACAGTGGAAATGTCACTTTCAGTGAGATTGTCCACATTGTCCAACAGCTATGGCACTGATCTTCAGCTAGAGGACTCTCTGGGACGATTGCAGAGATCCTGGGGACTGTCCAGTCTGTGAGCGGCAACGCTGATGGCTGCCGACCTCATGACATCATAGATGGCACCAGCAGTGGGGCAGGGGAGCGCCCAGCTAGTCAAAAACTGCAAAGGAAAATGTTTCAGTTAAAGATCGTTTGACAACAACGAGAAAAAGAGACCCGGGAAGAACACCAACTGGTTAACAACAAAGTTATAGAAGGTGTAAAACTCGAGACTGGAAGCGGGGGTGGGGAGAAACTCTGTGTCGCAGTGGTACTGTGACTTTTACCATGCTTTCTGGAGGGCGTGCTGACAACACTCGATAGACACTTCGCATGATTTTACATCGGGGGTGTTAGTTACCCAAGAGAGACAAAATAACCCACTCCAGGCATGCAAATGTAATTACAATATATTTTCTTTATTAACAAAGAGCTAGAATCTTATGTAATGCCTAGCCAAGAGTAGGGTATAGCTAAACCAGGTACGATTTGAAACAAGGAACAATCTCCATAAAATAATTCCAAGTGACAAAAAGAACACCCCAAATGCTATTTTTATAGTGAAGTCTATGACATAGAAACAGTGCATGCAGCAATAAGGATCAGAAGAGGATTAAAAATCTTCAAAGTAATGGGAAAATACAAAAAAAAACAAAGTTTAAAAAAAAATCTTAGAAGTGGTTGTTGTTCTTCAATATTAAAGGAGCATTCTGAGCGGTTTTTTCCCCTTATTTATTTGCTCTTAGGTTGGAGCTTGTTTTCATTATCAAGGCTTCCGCTATTCAGTGAAAAGAAATCGAATAAGGATGGAACTGATTAGGAAAATGCCCAAAGCTCACAGGACTGAGGAATATCCCTTAAGGGCAGTCATGGTCAGAGAGCTTCCGTGAGGTTTTTCTCCCAAAGTTTCCACCTCCTAGCACAAGGTCTTGTGCGTAACATGCATTCAGTAAATGTCTGTAGAGACATTACGTGAAAATGATTAACTGCCTGATATATCGACCATCTCCCTCGGGGCCGTTCTTCTCGAAAGAGCTGCTCTAAGAGCCCACCAGAGTGTCCCTTACTGGACTGAAATGGCTGGGCCTCTGGACCCCTACCTCACTTGGTCATCAGATATGTGTGCAGCTCCAAGAAGGTCAAAGTGTGTTCTCTGAAGCTGACCCTGAAGGAGCTGACAGCTGGAGACCGTTTGCTGCCCCCAGTCCCTATGTAACAGTGATTGAAGTAAACAGAATATCCCATCAGGTGGTAATTATAGAATAGGCTATATTAATGAACTCATGGAAGATTCGTGTATTAAAAATTTCCTTATAAGTATTGTATAGACATCAGCAGTAGCAGCTCTTGCTTCACCAAGGAATGACCGTGATGACAAGAAATTGGGCAAATGTTAGCGCCTCACATCAGAACCAGCAGAAATGCTGCCTGCACATCCTATTCGCACATATCAGAGGTGAAACTGTGGATGGAGCAATGAAACGACGTGATGATGCATGCAGGAGATAACATCGAAGCCACCTAAGGGGCAGAGCTGAGAAACTGCTCATTGCCAGAAATTCCTTAGTTCCCCTCTTCCCACGGTTCCCCTACATAAACTAGCCAGGATGCCTGAGATGCTAAAATGGGCTTTGAGACAAGAGTCCCTCATCTTCCAGGTGGCCGGCACCTGAATAAAACCACTTTCCTTTACACCAGCACCTGCCTCTTGAGTATTGGCTTTCCAAGCAGCGGGCAGCCAGACTTGCATTTGGTAGCACCTATAACTGGGCAGCCAAGTGCTTCCATGAAAGGGAACGTGGGCGATGCATCTCCGTTTACTGTGGAACATTTGCCATTTGAGGAAACTGAGACCAAAGTCAGAGTCATCAAGTGGTCAAGCTAGGTGTCCAGCTTGTCCTTTTGCCTGTACCCTCATCCTTGTTCCCCTCTGCCTGTCCCCCAGTGGCCCAACCCCACCCCAGGAGAAGGCCCCAGGCAGAGCCACCCCATCCAGAATGATCCCATGGAGAAAATGGTATAGGATGTCATAAAAGCGATAAGAAGAGGCCACAGGGTACCCAGCAGTATCAGTGACATTCCCCAGGGCACTGGCAAGGCAGGCCCCGGAATGCCCCTCTGAGCCACTCTACCTCTTCTCTCTGTCCCTGCTGCCCCAGACTTATGCCCACCTGTTCTCTGATCTCCCTGTCTTCCCATACACCCAAGTATCACACCTTGTTCATGCCTCTATGACAACACGACCTACCCCACTTAGCTGTCCACTGTCTGCACCCCTCAGGTACAACAAATCCCCGCATGGCACATTATCTCATAGCTATGGCTTTGCATCATTTTACTTTTAATGTCAAATAACAATCAAGATCATATCAGTTGGCTTTGGATTAAATCCAGCTCAACCATTTACCAACTGTGGGACCTTGAGCAAGTAATAATCTGTCCATGTCTCAGTTTCCCATCCAGATAAGAATACCTACCCCCCTAGAGCTCTGATGAGGATTGAATAACATCATGAAGACACGCAACAAAATCAGTGTCTGAAAGATACCTGGTCCTTACTTTTACTTTCTAGTGATGCATGTTTTTTAAAGTGAAGAACTCCAGGTGAGGATCAAGTTTTCTTGCACTAAATGAAGTCAACAGGACTCCAAGACAATTCCTAGGGACCCAGATGCATCTGTACATTATCACCCAGGGGAAGGTGATGCATTTCCTTGGATTGTTAAGGCTAAAATAGTTTTTAAAGATTTTATTTATTTATTTTTTTCGAGAGAGGAAGGGAGGGAGAAGAGGAGAAAAACATCGATGTGAGAGAGAAACATCGATCAGTTGCCTCTCGAATGTGTCCTGACCAGGGACTGAACCCACAACCCAGGCATGTGCCCTGACCAGGAATCGAACCGGTGACTTTCCACTTTGCAGGAACTTTTGCTTTGCAAGACAATGCCTAACCAACTGAGCCACACTGGGCTGGACCTTTAAGTTTAAAATGACACAATCTAAAGAAAAGCATTAGGTAAATTATAGTCTGGGTGGTTCATGAATATAGCAAAATCCATTAAGGGGCCCACAAAGGATGGTGTTGGGGGAGCAGGGCCTATCCTGGGGTCATCGTTATAGCCATCCATGCTCTAAGGGAGAAATGAGGAGTCCCAGAGAAGGTGACAGGGCCACCGCCCAAAGCACAGCAGCGTGCAGTTAACATTTGCTCCTTGGGTCTGCTGCCTGAGAGGGAGCTCCAAAGAGTTTCTTGGGGGTATGTGTGGAAGGCGGCTTCCCCTGGCCTCGAGTCCAGTCTGACATGTTCTACATCTCCTTCATTCCCTCCAACAAAGGCATGCTGGAAACAGTGGTGGAAGAACGATCAGAAGATCTATGTTGGGGTCTGAGAAGCTGATTTGCTTTGAGTTCTTAAGCAAGTCATTTCCCCACTTTCTGCCTCAGTTTCCCCATATGACAGTGGGGGTGGGAATGGATGAGTTCAAAGGTGAGTACAGGTCCAGGATCCTGTGACGGTTGTGGTGAATCCTCAAGGCCAGCAGAGGGCAGCAGACCCTAAGGAGCAGAATCAAAGCAACTTTCAGACCACCGGAGAGAGCCGCACAGTGAGACAGGGAAAGTGACACCTTCAAACTGAGAGGGGGTAATCCTAGGGACTGATGGAGGGACAGGGCTGCTCAGGAGAAAGACCTCTGTGTAGGGACAGGGCTAGTGGTGTCCCAGCTGACTTGTGGCAAGGCACTTTATCTGAGTTAATAACAATTAGAGACCAACTTGGCTGGTATTCAAAGGCAACATTTCCTTCCAGCACCACCTTCTCTGGGGCCTCGACTATTGGGTGGGAGTTGAAGATTAGATTCATTCATATGCTCTCTCATGCCTTACAAAAAAATATTTTAAAATACTCGGGGTAAAGAAATGTGGCATCATGGAAAACTGTCATCTTCTACAGAAGACTCAAAAGCCTCATTTTTACCTCATCTAGGTTCAAAATGAATTTGTCATTTGAAGATGCTTAAACAAGCCCTGACCAGTGTGGCTCAGTTGGTTGGGCGTCATCCCACAAAGCAAAAGATTCCTGGTTCCGTTCCCTGTTAGGGCACATGCCTGGGTTGCAGGTAACGTCTCACATGGATGTTTCTTTCTCCCTCCTTTCTCTCTCCCCGTTCCTGTCTCTGCAAAAATAAATAAAAACAACAAAAAAAAATGTTTAAATAAGACAACTTGTTAGCACATTACTGGTCATAGTAAAACAAAAACAAAAACAAACCCTAGAAATAACCTAAATGCCCAAGAATAGGGAAAAAATTATCTACATTATAGCAAATATCATAAAATATAAACTCTCCACATGTACTGATGTGAGCCAAGACATACTGTTCATGAAGAAAACCAAAAAGTGCACCAGGATAAATCCTATAAAAGGTAAACTTCTGGAAGGAAACACAGAATCTGTTAACAGGGGACAGGGGACCGCCTTTGGGACAATGGGTTAGGGAGATTTACTCTTCAGTTTTACTCCTCTGTATCCTGCTTTGGAACTTTCTAACAATGTGTGTGTGTAATATTTTTAAATGTCAACAGGGATTATCTGGTAGAAAGACCATGCATCACTTTTTTGTTTTATCTTTATATTTTACATTAAAGTGTTTTGTTATTTTGAACGGGTTGCACATTATAAGGTCCAAAAAAAATCAGGGCAATATAATAAACTGTGCACAGAAATCTCACTCCCGCCCTGTTCCCGTCCGCCCCACTCTCTTGCCCCCCGCATCCCCCTGCCCACCTTCTGCTGATCGGGGACTTGTCCGGAGCCTGCTAAACCGGACGGGTTTATTGACTGAGAAGGTGCCATCTGGGAAGATGGGCGCCTTAGTGGTACCTCAAAACCACCTGAAGAGAGTACAGAGTTCAGGCTTCTTTTATGTCAAGAGAAGGGGAGTGGGAGGGGCAAGAGCTGGTGGGTGACTGCAGACACCTGGGTGCCAGCAGGGGTCCGAGAAGATTGTGCTGGTTGCCCAGAGTCCAGCCCAACATTCCTACAAATATGCGATAAACAATACACACTTCACTCATCTCCTCAGGCTGCAAGCGGAATTCCTCTAATGGTGAGCATGCCTCTGTGCAAGACTACACAGCAGCTATTAGCCTGAAGGCCGTGGGAACAAAGCAGGCTTGGACAAGATGCAGTCAGAGGGGCCAAGCATATCACCCTGTTACAGATCGTCAGGGTAACCACCTCTATTGTCTCATGCATCCTGCCAGTGTTTCTTTGTGCAGGATAGAGATAGACAAAGGCATGTTTAGTCCCCTTTTCTTATACAAAAGTTGGCGTTCTGTGTCCACTGCTCTGCATCTTGTTTTCTCTATTTAACAATGCCTCCTGGATATATTTCTATATAACTAAAGAAATCTCCCGCATCTTCCTCTTCCCCTCTTTTCTAATATAAATTTTTCGTGCTATAAATTTCCCTCTCAGCACAGTTTTAGCCATTTTAGGGATGTGGAAATCAAGGCTCAGAGAAAGCAAATGATTTGCTGAAAGTCACACAGCCAGTGTGGCAATGTCTCTTAGCTGAACAGAGTGGGAGCCCCGTTGAGACCCAGACTGCTCACAAAGCTCCTCCGTGGCCACTGGGTAACCTAGGACTTCTTGGGACAGATGTCCACTTGAGTTTGCATGCTACCGAGGGGCTCTGAAGGAGAAAGATTGAACTTGGTCTATTATTAGCTTTTAAACATGTGCAGCTTGTGGGCTGAGATTTTTCTGAAGAAGGTAGACTGAGGGAGGGTAAGAGGGGTTGGGTGGGGGAGAGGAGAGAGAGAGAGAGAGAGAGAGAGAGAGAGAGGTCTCTAATGGGCCCTGAGGCAAAGTTACGTGTGTGAAAAAGAAAGGCTGGCAGAAGAGGCCTGGCCCGGCAGCAGGGCCAGGATGTCAGAGAATGTTGTGCATCCAGGTGAGAGGTGAGTCTGCCCTTGACAATGATCCAGGACGCACTCCACACCCTGAGACTGGGAAGGGGAAGGTTTGACTCAGAGGAAGGAAGGGTATTACTAGGGTCCAGCAGCTCAACTGTTGGAACAACTTTTGAAATAGCTGACCCAAAGATCTAGATAGACAGTTTCTGTTGGCCCAAGAAGGAAGACAGAAGCCGCAGAGGTCTGTGGCCAGAGGAATAGGGAAATGGCACAAGTGTCACAGGTGGGCACAGGTAACCACGTTCTTGGTGATCGCGGACAAAAAATTGAACCGAACACACAGAGCTTATAGCAGAAAGCGAGAAAAAGTAGATTTATTAAGCCACACAGAACATGGGAGCGCGGCCAGCTCTGAGCAGAATGGAGCAGAGAAGAAAGAAGAGCCTAAGAGCAGCAGCAGCAGCAGCAGCAGCAGCAGGGGCAGCAGGAACAGGAGCAGGGGCTAGAGGACTTTTATTCCTTAGGGTGGGTCTCCCTTTCCTTGATTGGCTACTGGGAAGAGGGTCCTACAATGCTAATTCATTATAATGAAGTAGGGGTCAGGTAGCATCTTCTGCGCAGGTGCAGTTCTGATTAACTAGGATTCAATGCTTCTTCAGATGCAGACACTACCAAACTTAGGACAGGGTCTCCGCCCTTTATCCCTGTTCTTTATCTACTGGGCACCTCTGGAGTTTCCTTCTTCCTGACTATCTCCTGCCTCACAAGCAGTGGCGGGGGCAGTAGGGTGACCGCAGCCAGTGGCGAGAAGGGTGGCAGGAGCAGAGGGCGGCAAGGCAGTGGGACCGTAGCCAAGCATGATAGCTCTGACTATGTGCGGAACATGCTCAGACTCCTAGAAGCAACTGGGGGTTATCCCAGAGAGGAACAGATCAGGCCTTTTCCCTAGTCAAAGGGGTATAATTTGGAGCTCCAGGATTGGGGCAGATAAGCTGTAAATGTGGCACATTTGTTATGATCAGCAGGTGAGATATGAATACACACAGCTCGCGTGGCTTTATTTTTGTCATTTATTTTATTTTAAATCAGCATCACAAGATGCCTAGAAGACATTATTACTGTCATCGAATACATGAGGACACTGAAGCTCAGAGTTTTCCAAACTCACATAACAAGAAATGATCACCTCATTCTTCCGCCTAGTTTCTTTTAAATATGGGTGTTCATAACTGACTAGTGGAGGGGCCTGCACATCTCTCAGAGATTCTGGGTTTGCACCTGGATATAGAATTGGATGAAGTTTGGGTGGGGGTTTTTTTGTTTGTTTTTTTTTAGGAGGGCCAGAGTGCATTTTACTAGGCGTGGGAACTTCTGGGCTTGCGTGTAACATAGCAGAGAGATTATGTGTGAATATTGGGCAACTAACGGGGAGGACTGTAGCTGTGGCTGTTCTGCAATGTCCACTCCACTCCTCCTTATTTTGTAGTAGCCATGAGATTGGGAGAACTGACCTCAGCCAAGGGTAAGCCCTGTGAGTCTAAGTCAAACATCTTCTCCAGGTGGTGGTTCTGGTATGAGTGTGGGGCCCACGCTGGGCTGATGAGACAGAAAGAGAAATGTGCTGAGGGCTTTGGAAATGTATTTCCTTCTCTTAGAAGAAAGAATAGGAAAAGATGGTCTCTGGACATTGTTGGGCATCAGTAAGGGGCCCAGAACTGCTACTGCCAACTCAGTACTTAAAGTTGGCACAGGAGGAAATCCGAGCTAAGGGAACCAAAGGAAAATATATCAGAGCCACTAAAGTAAACCAACTGGAAGCCAAACCTGCCCCTGGCTGCCAATAAATCTCCATCTGGTTTAAACCAATTTCAATTGAGTTTTGTATTACATGTGCCTGAAATCATCCTTACTAATAAGGCCTGCCCTCTGAGTAATTTAAACTCAGTTAATTCAGGATCTCCTCACCTCCTCTGGGGTCATGTCCAAGTTCCTGAGTACTTATGTAAAGCTGAGGTTTAGGGAGTAAGAGCAGGTATTTGGTCCTGTTTTCTTTTCTACTGGCTCTTGTTCATGATTCCTAGTTTCCTTACGTATCTAGTTATTTTCTACCATATGCTGGATATTGTTGAAATAGTTCGTGGCTTTGGAGGAGACAACTTTCCCCAGAGAATATTTATGTTTGGTTCAGCCAGGCACCTGTGGTCGTTAATGATTTAGGACCACCCTAAGCCAAGTTTAAGGTTTGATATTCTCTGAACCATTCAGATGAGGAAAATCTTTACTGCAAATCAATCTAAGGGCTAGTTTGCTAATAAATTGCACTTACTCTGAGGGTGCGGTCCTTTGAGATCCCAGCCTCTAATAGATGGGGTTTTCTATTGTACTCCCAACTTGTATGGCTCATGGGACTCCGTCATCCCACATGGTTCATATTAGAATTGGCAGATGCCCCAGAGCAGGGGTGTGCAAACTTTTGGCGTCTCTGGGCCACACTGGAAGAAGAGTTGTCTTGGACCACACATTAAATATACAAATACTAATGAAAACAAACAAACAAACAAAAAATCTCTTGTTTTAAGTAAATTTACAATTTTGTGTTGAGCCGCATTCCCAGCCATCCTGGGCCGCATGTGGCCTGCGGGCCGCAGGTTGGACACCCCTGAGAGCAAAGACACCTTTTTCTCCCCAACTTCACTGTGTGCCCGTCGCTCTTTCCGCCGGCCTGGCAAGTCATTACTGTCTTGTTTTTTTAGTGCTTTTAAGAATATGTTCTTTATATTTTATTCAGCATTTTTAGTTGTTTTTAGTGGAATACGTTTTCTGAATAACCTAGCCTGCCAAAACTTCCAAATCTCTTGGTTAAGCCAAAGGTATTCCCTTTCTTCCCCAGAAGACCTCACTTTTGAAACTCAAAAGCTGAAGATGCATTTTCTTCTTTCCATGTATCAGCTTTTCCCTGAGGGAATAAACAAGGAACCGGCAAGCTTGAGTGAGAAAAGGGCTATATGGTAGAAGGAAGTATCCCTCAGTTAGGTTAGTAGTTCAAAATATCGTCCTGCCACATATGTAAATTGCTTAACCCAGTGTCCAGCACATATTTAGGGCTCAGTAAATAGTTGCTGTTGTTATAATTATTACTTCTATATACAAACTCACCTTCTTTAGGAAGGCTTGCTTCACCAACCCTGTCTCATTCTAACTCCTCTTTTACTGTATTTTCTCCTAGTACCTTTTTTGCCTCCATTGTCACCCAGTTGTTTTTTCAAACGTGCATTTTTTTTCTTGGGAAAGCACAGTGACTGAACGCGACCCGCAGAAGCCTTTGAAGGTGTATAGGTCTTGTTTCTTTGACTCTGGCATCAGAACTCTTTCAACTGCAGGTGACAGAAGATTTGTTTCAAACTGTGTTAAACAAAAAAAGATTCAGTTACTGTAACCGAAAAACCCAGGGCTAGGTCTTCAGGTACAGTTTGATCTGAGGCTTAGAGAATGTCGTGGGGACCTGCTCTTTCTCATCATACTGCGGTCTTTTGTCCCCTGTTTTATCTTCATTTTCTGGTGGCTCCACTCTGCATGGTAGCAGGATCTCCACACATTTCACAGCTACACATCCAGTGGGAAAGGGTTCTCATTAGCTCTAGCAAAAGTCCCAGGATTCACTCCTATTGGACTAATTAGGTCAACGCTCCCCTCTCCATGGCCAGGGGAATATGATGTGCTGATTGTGTTACTGGGGGAGACCTGCTTCTTCTTGCCGATGCCATAAGGAATTGCAGGTGAGCAAATCTATTAGTGTGCAAGCGGCGTTTACTGATGATACGTTCTCATGGAAGAGAACGGGCCTTGTTGAGGTGGGGGGAGGAAAGGCATGGGTTCAGGGCAAAGCAGGGTAAGGGCGGTCAAAGCCCGGGGTGGCAAGCGCCGGGTCCTTTGTTCTGAGGACTTATATAGTTGGCAGGATGAAGGGTGAGGAGATTTTATATTGACTGACAGGTAAAAGTGATGCCAGCTTTGGGAGGGGGGATACCCAAAGCTGTTTATGGGCTTCCTCCTTTGAGCACTGTGGACATGAATACCCAGAGCTGTTAATGGGCTGCTTCTCTTGCTTTTAGCCTCCTGCATTAAGTTCTTTGTTAGATCACAACGGTGAGGACCCTGCCTTTATGTCCCCTCTGGCCTCTCATTCTACCGCAACAATTAGACAAGCCTGAATCAGAGGTGCATTTCCTGGAACCCATAGTTAGGCCCCTCGGATAAGCAGGCGCGCTCTGTGACTGGAGGGACTGCGGTTCCCTGAAGGAAAACTCGGGGCACTGCCAAGAGAGGGCAAAAGGGATACTGGATAGATAAAAGCACATCTGTCCGCGTCAATCTCCACAACCCACAGAAAAGGGCTCAGTAATGTGGGGCAGACTAAATTACATTAATAAGATGCTAAGTCTGTCCAGGTTCTTGGAACCCTGGCTTCGATGCTGCCTGGTGTCAGCCACACACAGACAGGCCGGGGCTGGGAGTGCCCGGGTGACTGACGTGACGGCGGCCCTCACAGCCTCCCGGCCGGTCTGGTACAGGGAATCCCACTTATGACATGGCAGGCGTGGGTCTCACCCAGGTTACTTCCTGGGCCCCCTCACGCCGTCTTTCTTTCTCTAATATAAAAATAACACTTCAAGAGGATCCCGACCCCATGTCCCAGACAAATAAGCCACCCAGGGATGGCAGCCAAATTCTCCCTGGAGTCAGGGTGCAGTGTCCTTATCACACCGTTTTGAGAGCAAGCCAAGAAATAGGGTTTCCAGAAATAGGATACCATGACCAGAGACTAAAACCAAACACCCAAGGAGTATTTGTTTCCCAACCACAGCCAGTGCCTTCTGCTGATTCTCCCTGCCAACGAGCGTGAGAGGGCTGGGAGGGCCGGGGGAGCAGGTGTGGGAGCGCTAAGAGGTAGAGGGTAGGGTCAGGCAGACGGCTCCTTCTTCACAGCTAGAAAATGGCTCCAGGCTTAGTGTTGAGCAATGCTGGTGTCTGTCCCCTGCGGGAGCCCTCCCCTATGCCACCACAAGATGACTAATGAAGAACCCCTGCTTGTGCCTGCTTGTAGAGCCTCGTAGCTGGAGGTCTAAAAGGACGAGAAGCAGATGGCAAGGCAATAATTTTAGTAACCACTTACAGAGCATGTATTACATGCCAGACCTGTGCTCTATTTACATTAAGGCTGGTGGTTAAAAGTGTGACGCTCGAGTCCAGAAACACTGGCTTGGCCTCGGCTCCATCTCACTCGCTTTGAGATTTTACTCAAGTTACTTAATCTCTTCGTGACCTGATTTCTTTCATCTGTAAAATAATAACAATAAGAGTATTTACCACATAGAATTGTGAGGGGTTAACATGGGATACTGCGCACAACTTGTGTTGCAGCGTCTGGTGGATATTAAGCGCTGCGTAAATGTGAAGCATTGTTATATGCACTTGTCATTTCTAACCCTACCCCGATCCTGCAATGTAAATCCATTAGTTAGAGAGAGGTTTGGCTGCTGTAGCAAAGGTTCTGTTTGTCTGTTGCTTAAGCAAACTAGAAGCTTATTTCTCCTTAAAACATAATAGTCCAGAGGTAGGCAGGCCAGCACAGGAGTGGGAGGTTCTATCATGTTCAGTCTGTAGCTTCTACCATTAGGGTGAAATGGTTGATGCGGTTCCCACCATCATATCTTCATTCCGTTCAGTAGGAAGGGGGAAATTAACCTCTTCCTTCTAAGAGTATCCTTAAAGTTTGTATATAACATTGCTGCTCAGACCCCACTGGCCAGACTTAGTCAGATGGCCATCCTATGTGCAAAGAAAGCTGGGAAATATAATCTTGCCCTTAGCTAAAATTGTGGTGATTTACAGTTAAGGAAGAAGAAAGGGAAAATAGATATTGTTCTGCCAGAGTTCAATGTCTGTCCACCCCTAACAAAGAGCACATTTAGCACCCCTCGAAGGGAGGGAAGACTTCTGTCCAGACACAGCCCAGCTCGGAGCCCAGGACCTCTCAGGGACCAGGTGTGGATGAGATGCTCATGGCCTGGTGACTTATAAACCAAAAGACAGGTGATCCTGCCCTCCCATTCCCCACAGACAACAGGGGAGAAGGAACAGGATAAACTCAACTAAAACATCCACTCAAGGATAAAAAAGCTGTGGTATATACAATAGAATATTACTCAGGCAAAAAAAAAAAAAAAAAAAAAAAAAGAATGAAATCTTACCATTTGCAACAGCATGGATGAACCTAGAAGGTATTATTCTGAGTGAAGTCAGTCAGAGAAAGACAAATACCATGTGACTTCATTCATATGTGGAATCTAAAGAACAATATAAATGAACAAACAAAACAGAAACAAACTCATAGATACAGAAAACAGTCTAATGGTTACCAGAGGGGAGAAGGGTTGGGGAACCAGGTGGAAAAGGTGAAGAGATTGAGAAAAACAGATTGGTAGTTATAAAATAATCATGGAGATGTAGAGTTCAGCATAGGAAATACAGTCAATAATTGTGTAATAACTATGTATGGTGCCAGGTGGGGACTTGAAATACCGGGGGAAAAACACTCTGTAAAGTAGATGATTATCTAACCACTATGCTGTACACCTGAAACTAATACAAAAGAATACTGAATGTAAACTGTAATTGGAAAAAAATCCACTCATCAAGAAAGAATGGCAAACACCTGGCAGCCACTGGCTCTTAACAGTTACTAAATCCAGATGGGCAGAATTGCAAAGCCGCCTCCTAGCCTCGAAATAAGTTGGGAAGTGCGTCTGGCCACCCCTGCTTCTGCTGTCTGGGAAGATCTCCCCTTTCTACTCTCTTCGGTGGCCTCTGACATTGCCTTCTGGGAGCTTCTCCTACCCAGTATCCTCTGCAACCACAATGAAGTTACAACTTTCACAACACTCCTCCAGCTGATGCAGATTTGGGAGAGTGGGAATAACGGGGGTAGGGGTGTCAAACCAGGGTTTGTGACTTGGTTGTGGTTTCTTTGTGAATACAATGCCCTCAAAATCTTAGAAGTCTTCTGACTGGTTTCCTATTTGAGCAACTACAGCCAACAGTCACAAAGCTTTTATAGACATAAGTTTTATGCTTGAATACTCTAGACTTGGGGTACTTCCTATTCTTTCTCCAGCTGCCAGTAACTATGTTGAGGCCATTTGAAACAACTATGCTTGATTGTGAAGGGAACTCCCTTATTCTGCTCACTGGGCTGCCTTGCACTTGTTGCTGAACAGGTTGTGTTTGAGAAAGCTTTGGGACCACTGCTAATCTTTGAGTATAGCCCTTGCTAAGCCTGCCTTCTCCAAACTACCTCTTAGAACTTGCATGAGTACATCTCTCTTGTGGGACTTTGCTTGTAGCAGCAAGCAAGAGCCAGCATACATCACCAATTTCATTGCTTCCATCCAGTTTCATGCATGTGTACAGGCTGTTAGCATATGCTTTACCCTTCAAGGGATCATAGATGACAGACGTATCTTAAGTTTTGCTGTAACATAGGGGTGGTCACCAGCTTACGAGCAAACAATATTTTTCTTTGCTGTCTGCTGTCCACTCTCTAAATCAGTGACACTTGTTTTAGGCTTTTAAAGCAGTGCCACTTCCAGATACCAAATGCTGCCTTAGTTAGTATACATGTTTGGTTGTTGTAAGGAAGACCCAATTTAAATGACTTAAACAAGAAAGTTTATGCTTTTTTCTTACAGTAGTCCAAACCTGGCAGGGTGACTCTGAAGCCCTTAAGAAATCTCTCTCATCTTGGGTACAAGATAGCTGCTCTAGCTCCTGCCATCGCATTAGCCTTCCAGTCAACAGGAAGAGAGGAACTCATGCTTCTTTCTTTTAAGGCCTGACCTGGAAGTTGCTCACATCACTTCCACTCATATTGCATTCGCCAAATTTAGTCGCGAGGCCATATTTAGCTTCAAGGAAGATTAAGAACCTGTGTTTATGATAGGCAGCCATTCCAGTTATAATTCAAGTGATTCTATTACTAAAGGAAGAAGAGAAAAATAGATACTGGGAAGCAACTGGTAGTCTCTGCCACCTAATGTTTTTATCCTTATTTTACATTTGTAGAAACAGACTCAGAGAAAGCGAGCTACGCTTGCCAAGGTCATATGGCAGGCAAACAGCAGAGCATAAATTTTAATCAGGTCAACCTGACCCCAGGCAGGCTTTCCATCCCATCCAGCCCAAATTTGGTCCTCAAGGTGCACACTATTTACCTAGAGATAAAATATACTGGCATGTGAATAGTTATGTAAATGCCAGGCCCACGCACACTGAGATGCACCCCCAGAACGCTCACTAGCAGACCTGTGCAGTGGGGGTGATGCAACCAGGGGAGACTTTCTGATGAAGAACCCCTGCCACTGGCCCTGCCAGTGGACCATGGCTGAGGTGGAGGGGACAGTAAAGTATTGCAGGAAAAGGCAGTGGTGTCAGCTGAGCCGGTTGTGTATCTGGCTTGTCTGTGAGGGTCCCCTGGGGAGCATCAGGGGCGGGGGTTTTCCAGGTCTGAAGCATCACACACGTCCAGGGATGGTCCACTTGATCCTTCTACCATTTGAGGTGTCTCATTAGTTGTGCCTTAGACATTCTGGACAGGAACAGGAAACAGGGGTCCCGTGGGAGGAGAGCAGCACTCACCCTTGCACTTCCTAAAACACACATGGATGGGCAAAGTCCCTTCCCTGCTTTGCTCTCCTCCACTCCACCCCACCCCTGGCTGGACAGGGCTTTGAGGAATGATGGGAAACATGCTCAATCGATTCAGCAAGGAACCCAGTAATCCATTACCGAGTGTCCAGCCCAGGGCCAGAGACCGAGATGGAAGAAGCTGAAAGAAAGAGAGGAAGGGAGGGGCAGAGAGAGAGAGAGAGAAAGGACAGTTGGAGCAGCTGGGTCAGCGTTTCTGATTTGGACATTGACTCAGGCTCCAGGAATGCCCAGGGAGGGGGAGGGGCAGCCACCAGAGCCAGGCTGGGATCTTGCTGGCACGAGGAGATGAAGGAACAGGAAACACAGCAGGATGAGGGTACTGGGGCTGCTGCACACCTGGACCTTCCTCCAAACCCCACACGTAGAAACAGGGGTCTCCCTCCCTGTGGACCAATCTAGCCTGCCCCCAAGCCGTCAAGCCTACTGTACACCCTCAAGGTAGTCATCACAGTGCGCCCCCCCGCCACCCGAACCATCCCAGTCCTCCACAGAGAGAGGGACAGGCTCCAAAGACTCAAATGGGGACATCTGGACACAAATTGGCCACCCTCCTGGGACCACCCACAAACCCCACAGCCCCAGCCTCCCAGCTGGCTGCAGCTTGCCCTTTCTAACCCCAGCACCACCCATAACTGAAGTTTGTATAAGGTAGAAAGTTAGGCTCAACCTGCCTCCATTTTCCCTCATTTGGCGCCTGCAAAACATGAGAACGGTCCTCAGAGAAGGGACTCAGGACGCAGAGCCCACCTCCTCCTCGCGCCAGTGCCCCCACGTTGCTCGGAGCCACCTCCCCCCGGCAGGAGCCTTTCTGCTTCTTGTCTGAGATCCTGGAGGCAGCCCAGGACTGGACTTCAAAATCCCAGGTTGCCCCCTTCCTCCCCACCCCGCCCCCAGGCTGCTGGGCTGGAGCCACGGAGTGGGCAGACCCCCCCTCCCGGCTGCCTGACACCCAGGGAGAAACCGATCTGGGAGGGCGGGGTGCCCGGAGCCAGGCCCAGAATAGAGCTACCCGGCCACAGTGTCCAGCGCTTGCTCTCCGTTGGTCTGGTTGGCCGCATGGAGCCCGAGCTGGAGCACACACTGCGCAGGGTACCAGGGTTCCAGGGAGGCCGTGAGCTGGGGACACACCACGTTGTGTGAATGTGTGTGTGCATGCACACATATGTATGTGTATTTGACCTGGACTTTCTCTGTGTATATGAGTGTGTTTGTGTCTGTGTATATATATCCTTTGTGTAAGTGAGGGTACTTGGTTCTGTGTCTGGGAATGGTTGAGTGTGTGTGTTTCTGAGTGCGTGTAAATATCTATGTGTGGGTGTGTGTTTACGGGTATGGGGGGTGGGTGTTTATGTGTGTATATGTGTGTGCACGCTCACGTGCACACCAGGGGAAAGGAAGGATCCGTGTTCCAGAACGCAGGGCATTTTCCCCACACCTTCAGGCATTCTCCTCCCCAGAGGCCCCCTCGTGGAGCAGCTTTGCGGGACCTGAGAACCCAGGTAGGTAGGGCGGCCCCTCCTGGCGGGCCCAGCCTCTTTTTTCTGGGCCCCCATTCTCACCCTCCCCGCTGGCCTGGCTTTTGTCTTCCTCCCCTTTTCTTTCTTTCTTCCTCTTTGTTTCTTCTTCCTCCTTCCCCCCTTGCTCCTTCCCCTTTCAAAAGCAGAGAAGGTGGAACGATAGCCTGAAGACTTAAACCCTGGTTCTGACTTTGTCATTTATTAGCTGTGTGATTTACGGCAAATTTTTTATCCTCTCTAAGCTCAAGTCCCCTGTTAGTAAGCAAGGAATGGTAATAATGCCTCCCTTATCAAATCGCTGTGAGGCTTGAATGAGAATATATTGGAGAAAAGTCCTCTGAAAGCTTGCAAATATTAAATGGCATTATTAATAACATTTTCATCGATTGCTGTGTTACTCCCTATTAACCAAACGGGCCCCATCCCCACTTCCAGAGATGAGCTTCCTAGGGCAAGGAGACAGCACTTCATGGCCATCGCCAGCCATGACCGCCAGCTCAGAAAGAAGCCATGGGAAGCGGGGGGCCAAGGCCTCAAGATGGACAAGGCAGGAGGCTGTGGAGGAAGAGGACCTGCCAGGCCTGGGGGAAGAAGGTGAGGCCAAGGCCAGTTCTGGGGGAAATGGGGAGGGGGCGCAGTGGGAAGCCCCAGAAGCCTGGGGCCTGGGCTCTGCCCTTGATTCTTCCATAACACAGAGTTGGGCCCAACCCTCATTTTGTAGCCTCAGTCTCCCTACATGGAAGAAGACTACCGTATTGCAGAGCCAGGGACGCCACACGAGTTACTTGGGACAGAGCCAGTATCTCGTGTGACTCCCTGAGACCCAGCTTCCTCATCTGCAAAATGGGGTCCACAAAGCCCAGGCTTCCCAAGGCTGCTGTGAGGATAAACCGAGACAGCAGATAATAAAGTATTTTGGACAATGGGATCACTGTCCTCTCCCCCTCAAACAGGTCCCCAATCCAGGCCAGCTGCTGAGTACATTGGGCTGGAGGCCACATTCCCCAAGGCCACACCCTTGGCCCAGGCTGCTCCCTTGGACACCATCCCCTCTGAGTGCGCAGCCTCAGCCCCTGGCTCCAGCGCAGACGGTCTGGAGCTGGGCGAAGAGGTCCCGGCCTCAGCCGCCTGCAGGTATGAGCTCGGCCTGCTGGAAGAGGGGCCTGCCCGCTGCGCGCCCCTGCAGGCCCCGTTACCCAGGCAGGGCTTGGACGATGAGCTGCAGAAACCAGGCGCCCAGGTCTACATGCACTTCATGCAGAAGCACACCTGCTACGATGCCATGGCAACCAGCTCCAAGCTGGTCATCTTTGACACCACGCTGGAGGTGAGGCCACGGCCCTGCCCACCTCCGTCCTCCCATGGCTGCAGCCACCACTCACCTGCCGGGTACCCTGCCCGGCCAGGCCTCCCTGCACGTCCCCTGCCACAGCTCTTTCTCGGCACCATGGAGACGAGAGCAGGGAGGGCTGCTGCTCTCTGTGAGAGACCCCTGATTGCCGTCAGAGCCCTGCCACTTAGTATCTGTAGGAACTTGGGTGGGTCACGTTACCTCTCTCCTCCCCAAAATGGGGGTAGGAATGCCTGCTTTGCCCTACAAGCTTCGGAGGACTCCTGGGGCATCCCAAGACAGGTAGATGCACTTTGCAAAACCTGAGCGATGAATGTGGAAGATATTGCAGAATGGCTTAGGACAAAGAGCAGGGGGGAGCAAAACCAGATCACTACCGGACTAGTAAGATGAGCTCTGGCCCCTGTTCTTCCATTAGGCTGAGCTATGAAATGCCTATCATTCTATTCTTACCATTATGTATAGTAAAGCAGTGTTTTCCAAATCATGGTATATGTGTTGTCCACACTACATGATCTGATTCTAGTGACATATGAATGAATGTATTTACATGAGTAGCCTTGTATGCTACTCATATAAATATGCATTAGAAATACAGCCAGCATGTTTAGATAGCATTGCTTAGGTTGAGGCCAAAATTGAGTCAATGTAAAATTTATTTAGTGAAAAATATTTTGTGAATGCTATGTAAATAACCATACCTCTAGTACTTAGATTAACAAAATTATACTGTGTCTGTACACATGTGACTTCTGAGTGGAAACAGTTCGTTTTTCACACCCTGGCGTGCCTGGTGACGGTGTCACCTCAGTGCCTCTGGCCACCAGCAGCCTTATCTCTGGAGCAAATGTCCCCAACAAGGATTATTTCTGGTGTGTGCTATGACATGAGGAAGGCAGGCTGGCTTGTGTGGAGGAGGACCCATGAGAAGGCCCCGCAGACGGGGACTCTGGTTGGGACAGGGCACCGCTGAGGGGCGGTGAGAGGCTTACCCTCGTCTATCCTCCCCGGCCCTCAGATCAAGAAGGCCTTCTTCGCCCTGGTGGCCAACGGTGTCCGGGCAGCACCTCTGTGGGACAGCAAGAAGCAGAGCTTTGTGGGTGAGGAAGGCATGGGGAGGCAGAGGTGGTGGGGAAGGTTCCCTCAGAGGAGGGTCCCTGGGAGGTGTTCCTGCATTTGGTTTTCCCACTTGTGGAGCAGTTGTGACCAGCCAACCCCTCTGGCTGTAGTGACCCATGGTCCCAGGTTATATTTGCTAAATAGGAAAAGAGAAAAGGGGAAGGAAGAAACTAGGAGAATAGAAGAAGGTGTGAGGGAAGGGGAGAAATTGGAGGGACTACGGAGAACCCCATTTCTCAGGCACCGGAGGGGCTGCCCTACTCCCCTCGTCCCATAGTTCCCACTGTTGCCTCAGTACCAGGACGCTGGCAGGGACTGCGGGGGAGCCTGGGCCCTCACCCTGCCTCCCACCACAAGGCCCCAGGCTGACGCCCCTGTCCCTCCCAACCCCTCAGGGATGCTGACCATCACAGACTTCATCTTGGTGCTGCATCGGTATTACAGGTCCCCCCTGGTGAGAAGTGGGCTGGGGGTCCTGGAGTACCCCTGGGCTGGGGAGTGGGGAGCTCAGGGAGCCCAGTGCCGAGGGGCCCATGTCTGACTTGCGGAGTCCCGTCTGTCTCTAGGTCCAGATCTATGAGATTGAAGAACATAAGATTGAGACCTGGAGGGGTGAGTGGGCAGAGGGGGCCTGGAAAGGGGCTGAGGGGGTGTGGGTGACCTGAGGGAGAGGACGGGCAGTGGGGATTTCCGAGAGGGGGCAGAGACAGGGTGACGGGGAGCCTGGGGGGCCTAAGGGAAGGGTTTCACTCCGGTGGGCTGTGCAATAAGGCAGGGTAGCCCCTTCCCTTGGCCTGATTTGGGCTTTTTCTGCAGAGATCTACCTTCAAGGCTGTGTCAAGCCTCTGGTCTCCATCTTTCCCAATGACAGGTAAGTGTCCCCAACCACCCACCAGAGCCTCCTTGCTCTGCGCAGTCCCCGGCCCCACCCCTTAGTTCTGAACTCACCTGCGCATGGGGAGACTTGGCACCCCATCCTCCCTTCTAGGGGGCTGGGATGGAGGGTCTCTCTCCCCCGGCTGCCTCAGTCTCACTGCTCCTATCCCGCAGCCTGTTCGAAGCCGTCTATACCCTCATCAAGAACCGGATCCACCGTCTGCCTGTCCTGGACCCAGTCTCAGGCGACGTGCTCCACATCATCACGCACAAGCGGCTACTCAAGTTCCTGCACATCTTTGTGAGCCTGGGACAGCCCGGGAGTAGGGGTGGCCCTGGTCATTGGGAAGGGGGCAGCTGGGAGCCCTGGAGGCTGCTCCGCCCTGACAGCCCCACCTTTCCCCACCCCAACCAGGGCGCCCTGCTGCCCCAGCCCTCCTTCCTCTCCCGAACCATCCAAGATTTGGGCATCGGCACATTCCGAGACTTGGCCGTGGTGCTTGAAACGGCCCCTGTCCTGACCGCACTGGACATCTTTGTGGACCGGCATGTGTCTGCGCTGCCTGTGGTCAACGAAGACGGTATGCACCCCAGGACAGGGCTGGGGGGGCGGGCGGGAGGCAGTGAGGGGCAGTGGTCTGTGGAGCATCAGCTTGGGGCCCAGGGTGGAGGTCGGGCTAGAAGTCTCTGCCTGCTTTGAGCTTTGGACCAGCTGCTCAGCCTCTCTGTGCCTCCGGTTCTTCATGTGTAAAGTGGGAATCTTAACACCCGTCCTCTGACTTCACAGGGTGACTTAAAAGGATTATGTGCAATCAAATGAGCATAATGAGAGAAACCAGTAGATGAGGTTATTCATTTTAATTCACCCTAAAATGGGCCAGATGACCCAGTTAGACCTCTATTTCTTGCTCTGTGAAAGGTTCAGAAGAATTGCGAGATTGCTTCTTTGGTCAACCATGGCTGTGAATGATTTCGAAGTTAAAATTGTCATAATGAAGCTACATAGCAAGAAGTATCCAATTTATTTTTGATTATGAACAATTTCAAATGTATGAAAATGGTAGAAAAAGCTGTATAATGAGCTCCACATATCCATTGCCTGGATTAACTGCTGTTAACATACTACCACGTCAGTTTCTTTTCTTTTCTTTTGCTGAAGTATTTTAAAATAATTCTAGACATCATGCCATTTCACCGCTAAACCGTACAGTCTGTATCTCCTAAAATAAATGTATTTCCTATATCACCTAACAAAGTCATAAATAATTAACATGATCTACTATCCAATCCTAATTCTCGTTTCCCCATTTTTCCCAAGAATAACTTTCTTTTTCACATTTGATTTTTTCAAACCAGGGTTAATTAGGGTCTGTACTTTGCATCTGCTTCTGTCCTTTGAGTCTCTTTGGAGCTAAAACAGTTCCCTCCCTGCTTCATTTTTCCGACACCGATGATGGACAGGCTGGGTGGGTCAGCTCTCCTACAGAACCTCCCGCCCCTAGGTCTGCCGGTTTGCCTTCTATGGGCAGCCTTTACCTTGCTCCTCTATTCCTGCAGACCAGAAATTAGACTTAAGTCTTGATCAGACTCAGGCTAGAATTATGTCACGGGTGATGCGACGTGCTCATGTTGTGTCCCATCAGGAGGTGTGGTGTCAGGTTGTCTCTCTCTGCGGTGCTGTTTGGTCTGCGCGGTTCAGAACAGCAGCCTGACGCCTCACTGTAGAGCCAGCAGTCTCGGGGTGGGGAATGTTGAGGCGTGCATTCCCAAACCTCACCCCAGGCCCTTGCACAGTGTCCTAGTTCTGATCAGAGACTATTCCCTTTCTCTCCCTCCACCCACCACCCCTGCAGGTCAGGTTGTGGGCCTATACTCCCGCTTTGATGTGATCGTAAGTGTCATGGGGAATAGAGGGGAGCTGGGAGCGCGGCGGGGAGGTTGTGGGGGTGAGAATTAGAGGCATCTGTGGACCAGGAGGGCCTTCCCAAGTGTCAGGGGCAATATCTGTGGGCCTAGAGCCTGGTGGAAGGGGTGACTTAGCGGCACTTCCCTCCCTGCCCAGCACCTGGCTGCCCAGCAAACCTACAACCACCTAGACATGAGTGTGGGTGAAGCTCTGAGGCAAAGGACGCTGTGTCTGGAGGGAGTTCTCTCCTGCCACCCTGAGGAGACCTTGGGGGAAGTCATTGACCGGATTGTCCGGGAACAGGTACCGTATACCCCCAGTGCACATGGCGCAATCCTTCTCACGAACTGCTCCGGCCCTCTCTATGCATCAGGCACCTGCCCTGTCCCTGTTTCATGGCCAAGCTCTTGGTGTCCACACTGGTCAGCAACTGGTCCTATCCATGGGGGCCATGGGCCATGGGCCATGGGCCACAGCCCACTGATCACCCCATAGAGGTCAGAACCTCCCTTAACTCGTTTCTAAGAGACACTCTCTTGCTCCCCCAGTTATGTCAATCTGTTGCCCCTGATTCTTGATGGCAGCCTCCCTGGCTGCCATAGCCGCATGGCTCTGCCCCTTACTGAACACCTGCGGACCCACAGGTACACCGGTTGGTGCTAGTGGATGAGAGCCAGCATCTCCTGGGCGTGGTGTCCCTCTCCGATATCCTTCAGGCACTGGTGCTCAGTCCTGCTGGCATTGAGGCCCTCAGTGCCTGAGAAGATCCGAGTCCTCATTCCCAGGACACCTTCCACACCCGGAGCCCACGGAGGGAGCTGGGGCATCGGCCTTCATCTTCACCCACCCCCGTTAGCTGGTTCGGCTCTGGTTCAGGTAGGCTCTGCTCTGGGCCATTGGCCTCAGCACCAGCCCCATGGTCTTTCTGGCTCCCAGATCTCAGACCGGGGCTCCCTGAGGATGGGGAGTGGACCAGCTCCCAACTGAACAGCCCCATGGAAACTACAAGTGTCTGAACTCGCCGTGGGGCCATCACATTGTCCCATTCTCAGCTGAGGTCATAGAGCTCCTCATGAGAGCGGTGCACAGGGGCCAGGAAACAGGCGAAGGCAGGGTGCGGGGACTTCCGGTGCTCTGGGGAGGTTGGCCTGCCCTTTCACAATTCAATTCCCACCTGCTTGGAATTCCACTGCTGGAAGGAAGCGAGTTAACACAGCTTTGTTAAATGGCCTTTCCCTGCTCAGTAAGAACTCAGTCTAAAAGGAAGAAGCTTCTAATCCTCTTTTTAGTAAACTGGACATGATCTCAGATTTTGCCTAGGAGTGTGTTCGCTCGGGGTTTGCAGAAGGGTGGGGGCAGGGCGCAGATTCCACCTACTGGGCAGTGGATGGCAAGACTGAGGTTCTCCTATTGG
Organism: Pteronotus mesoamericanus; assembly: GCF_021234165.1. Classification (NCBI taxonomy): domain Eukaryota; kingdom Metazoa; phylum Chordata; class Mammalia; order Chiroptera; family Mormoopidae; genus Pteronotus; species Pteronotus mesoamericanus. The sequence goes on from NW_026555277.1 coordinate 8,606,720, forward strand.
AAAGGCAACCTCTCCTCCTCATTTAGTCACTGTCTTTCCTTCTCTTTTCCTCACAGGCTTCTCCAGCCCTCCCTAAATGCCCTTGCCCTGTCTATGCTCCCAGAAGCCCTCGGGAATGCCCAGTGCACTATGGGATGATGAAATTAAGGAGAAAACCTGAGTCAAGCCTAGAGGTCCCTGAACCAGAGGCCTTGGGATTGCCCCAGGGCCAACTGCTCCATGTCCACACACGTCACTTTCCCCTCTGCCCCACTGGGGCGGCAAGCCCATGGATTTAGTCAGGGGCTCTGGATCCTTCGGCTTGTGGACTACCTGCTGCTCTGTGTCCCAGCTCCTGAGAGTCCTGGCTGTTCTTCCCCTGAGAACTGCCTTACTGGTTCCCACAGCTTTGCCACTGCCCCTCTCCTCCCCCTGCATTGACATTTCGGGGCTGCTGGGGGCTCCATGGAGCAAGAGATATTTGCAGAGCTGCCTGTGGGAGTGGGGTCTTCCCTCCATTCGCGTGCTCAGCTCTCACCAGCAGTGTTCTTGGTGCCCAGGGATGGCCCTACATTCAGATCACTGAGGAGGAATGATAGACAAGCACAAAAAAGAACAGCCCAGGAACTTAGATTTTATGTTCCACTCAGAAAATGCTACAGTCGTTTGACTTGAACTTGTGGCAAGATCCCTGTACTTTCTGATTTCAAAGACACCAAGGAAGATCTGTAACTGGCAAACAGCCCGAGTGCATTTCTTTTGTTCACAGAGTGTTATTCCTCTGACATTTCTTTTTCATCTTTTGTTTATAGAAAAAAACATAAAATGTTAGTTACTTGCACAGTAGCTACAACTCACTCCATAAACTCTATCATTTGCACGACACTTCTTTGTTTTTTCTAACACTGAGTATAATTTCCATTATGAAGCCATTTCCCACAGGTGGTAGAAATTAATCTCAGTGAGTTTGGGGTCCCCCTCCTGTCTTTTCCGGGGGTTAAGTTCAGTGAGGAGGAGGAGGTGTTCAACAGTGTAAGAGTTTGTTCCTCAGTCATCACCCCCCACCCATGTCAGCTCCTGTTAGAACATCCCCATTGCACTTGGTGGGTCATGGGTGGGCATGGCCCCTGCTTGGTGATCCCTCACTCCCTACCATGAAGCCTCTTCGGGCCTGCCTGCCCTTGGGGCATGAGGACATTCTAGCTCCTGGCCCCGCACTCCTTTGGGCTTCAGGAAGCTCTGTGGGGCTGTCCCAAGCCCATCCACTGTGAGGAACAGCAAGTGGCCTGTTCTACTCTGAGCCTTGAAGGTTTTCCCAGGAAACATGAGGCCCAGGGGTCTTCTAACCTATGACCTCCAAACCTCTCCAGGGTATTTGTCATTCTTCTCCCCGCTCAGACACAGCTCCCTCTCAGGGACCCCAGAACTGTCTACGCTCTTTGCGTCCCCAGCCCCCACTGGCTTGTGGACCCTTTATCCAGTGGGGAAGAAGGGGCATGTTTCTCTAACCCATCATATCTTCTTCCAAACCCTCTGTGTATCTTGAGTTTTTGATATCCATCCTGAGAGCCAGGCTTCTGAACTTCCAAAGCCAAGACTGAGCTTCTGCTGTGTCGCCCTCCACTCTGACCATGGACACTGCAGGCGGGGCTGGCCGGTGGGGAGAGAGAGGCTGATGTACCTAAAGTATGCACCCGCCCCATTTACCTCACAGAGCAGCGAAGTGGAGACAGGAGCCTGGTGGGCCAGGTAGGAAATAAAGGCATTTCCTCAGACTCTCAGCTTCTGTTTCCGGTTTTGCCCTAACCCACAGGCCAGGTGCTGGCTCTGCTCTGGGAAGTACCTACCTGGGAAGGTACTGGGTCTTAGGCTCAAGTGGGATGATGGGATGGGAGTGTTTGGTCATTCAACTCACAGCATCCTTGGGCGGGTGGGGGGCGGGGCCAGCTGCCTCCTACCGACCCGCTGTCTCTAGGGAAAGTGCATCAGGCTCAGGCTTCAGGTGAAAGCGCCAGTGCGAGGAAGGCATCTTCCCCTGCTCTGCTGCCCTTGGGAGCAGACAGGTCTCCACCCTCCCCAGAACCCAGCAGGTGACTCCCTGGGGGGATCTTTCTTTCAGTCGAAGGTACTTCTGCTGTGCTGAGTTGATGTGTACTCTTCTGCGGTTATCCTAAACCCTATTGTTCTCTCCTTACAGAGTCAGGTGGGGCGGGGGGGCGGGGGGGGCGGGGCGGGCGCGGTTATCAGGGAGCCTCACCAAGACATCACTCGGCTGCGCCGTCCGGGGCAGCAGAGTACCTGAGGCTCCAGGCCTTGAAGTGGGTCTCATCACTCACTGGCCTCTGACGCGCTTTGTGCCAAACCTCGAACCGCAGCTAATGGGTTCCACCCTCCAGGGAGAAAGGTGCAGAGGGAAGAGCCCAAGCTATTGCAGCACCAAAGAGTGCTTTTTTCATTTGCATGAAATGTCTTGTCCCAGCATTGTGCTGGAATATAAACTGGCAAAGACCATTTTCAGCACCACCTCCCACCCCAACATAAGCAATAGAACTTCGTGTGCACGTGTGGTATACATGTACTGTTCTGAAGGTATATTTCAATCAAAAGCTTTTTTACATTTTATATATATATATATGTGTATATATGTGCAAAAATACATATAAAGGTTATATATGTATAACCTTTAGTATAAAGAGAAAACCTCTTTGGCCATGTTATATTTTGTTTTTCTCTGTTTGGGGGAGCAGTCTTTGATTCTCTTCTTCCCAGAGCTATATCTGTGGGCAAGGTTTCATAGTGTGTTAATAGCTCTTTGGCTCTTGTACCCTGTAGAACACAACATTCACTTGTCACCAATGGCAAAAGCTTTTTGGGAAGAGCCTCGGAAGCTGTGCCTACACCTCACCTGCCCTTTAATTGATCCTCACAAGGACATCATTATTTCACCAGCCTGCTTAGCTCTTGTTTTGGGCTCTACATTTCTGATTTCTGACTGGAGGTTGCATTTTAGGAGCAGAGATGCACAGCGGAACAGAGCCACCCCAGGACTTCCTGTGGTGCTCCTAGAAGTACTGTTAACATCAGCAGCTATTTCTACAAATTCACCCTCACAGATTTTTTTCCATTGAGAAATAATTCACGTACCATTTAAATTCACTATTTCAAAGTATACAATTCAGTGGTATTTAATACATTTACAAAGTTGTGCAATATCACCACTATCTAATTCCAGTTCATATTCCTCATCCAATAGAAACTCTATATTCATTAACAATCACCCCATTCTCTCTTCCCCTCCCCCCGGCTTCTAGCAACTACTAATCTACTTTTTGTCCTCATGGATTTGCCTATTCTGGACATTTTGTGTAAACAGAATGTGGTCTTTTCCAAATATATGGTGACAGAAGGTAATTTAACTTTGGGTGGTGAGCACACAATGCAATATAGAGATCGTGTATTATAGAAATTGACACTTGAAACCTATATACTCTTATTAACCAATGTCACCCCCATAAATTTAATGGAAAAAGATATGGCCTTTTTTTTTGTCTGGTTTTCTTCATTAGTATAATGTTTTCAAGGTTCATCCATGATGTAGTATGTATCAGTACTTCATTTCTTCTTTTATGGCTGAATAATGTTCTATCCACGGATATAGAAGCTTTTCATAGATTTTAATGAGAAAGTAGCCTACACATTCATTCACTGAGCCGCAGATCATGAATGCTGACACTCTAGGGCAGAACTACAAATCCCCAGCTCCAAGCCACATCTCCCCACCCACGTGGCAGGGTCCTTTGGTGGTCTGAAGGAGCAGCACACGGGGAAAGGTGGAAGTCTGCTTTGGTTGACACTGTGCTGTACAGGGATCAGTCCTCTGCCCAGGCCCGGTCCTCTGCATTTATAAGGAGCTCTCGCTGGTGAACCCCGACACAAGCACGGTTGAGATCCACGCCTTTATAATCAGGAATTCCTTCCACTTCTCCCCAGGTTTCTCTTCTCAATATGGAAAGCTCATATCCAACCCTGTCCTCCTCCTTCCTTCCTCCAACTGCAGTCTCTTCTCATTCAACAAACATTTATTAATCGCCTCCTAAGTGCTAGACACAGACTTAGACACTGGGATCCAAACCGAAAGGGGCTTGATTTGTGCCCTCCATGGGGTCTGCAGCTGGCTGGGGAGATAGGCATGCTTACAACAAGGGGACCAGGCTGAGTGCTCAGTGCTGTAAGAGGAGGGGGCGGGGAAGGCACAAGAGGAAGTGCTCCCACTCGCCCAGAGAGGTCAGGGAAGGCTTTGCAGAGCCAGTGACATTTGAGCTGAGTTCTGAGGAAAAGCAAGTTCTCTGGGATGACGTGACAGTTGGTGGAAGAGGGTGTTCCAGGGAGACAGGACATGAAGTTCAAAGTATTGAGGCCAGAAAGAGCATAGTGCGCTCAGGGAAACAAGGAATTTGGGCTCTGCTGTGGGAAGAGCTGAGGCTAAGAGGGGAGTAGCGGGGGCGGGGGGGCGGGTAGCATGCCAGGACGGGGGTCTCCTCAGCCACAGGGAGGCTTTTGACCTTTAGGGGTGAGGGAGACTCCTGAAGGGTCTTAGCCAGGACAAGCGTGTGCTTTTTTAATGGGTGTAATCTCAAATCCCCACAGGCATAAGAAACTTGACTTTCTTTTTCTATGACTCAGCAGAAATTTAAAACGGGGACTGGGACTCTGAAGCTGGGACTCACTGACTTCTCAGGCCTGTGACATGGTGCATTGGATCTCAGTGCAAACCCACCTTCATTCTAGTTGGCTTTCTGTACTAAAGAAGTTTGAAAACTAAAAGCTATAATCCCCAGACTTCCTTGCAGAGAGAGTTCCAGGAGGGACATAGGTTCTACCTCTCAGATGCATATGAAAGAGATTGGGAAAGTGGCAGTGAGACAAAGGCCACAAGTCTGCTACTCCTGATCTTTCTGGAGGCATTAGCAGATGTCCAAGTCCGGTGACTACTGGTTTCTTGGGTATTAAGAGGCAGGACTGGGGAGGGAATCAATATTCTTCTTCCTTCTTTCTTTCTTTCCTTCCTTCGTTCCTCTTCCTTTGTTTCTTCTTTCCTTCCTTCCTTTCTTTCTCTTTCTCTCTCCTTCTTCCCTCCCTCCCTCCCTCCCTCCTTCTCTCCTTTCCTTCCTTCCGTTTCCTTTTTCTTTTTTTTGCCAGGAGACCTGGGGGACATGGGCCAATAGCTGTAGTGAGAGCTCCCCAACTCTCATCCTCCTGAGTGTGGCCCACGTGCTGCGCCCCAGGCTGGTGGGTGCCCTGGTGATGTCCCAGGCGTCACTCTTACAGGTCTAGCCTAGAGCTCTTGTAGCAGTTTGTGTAGCACCTCACGGCCTGAGCTAAGCACTTTCTGTTCAGTGGAGGGCGCTGTCCTCAGGGCCTGGGAGCGCCTCTGCAGCTCCCAGGCGAAGCCCAGGCCTTTCTGTGAGGTCTGGGAAAGCATGTGAGACTCTCAGTTGCCATAGAGGGAGGTGGCTCTGCTTGCCACCAAGATTCCTAAGCGGGGAGAAGGCATTCCCCAAACACAGAAATCAGTTCAGATGCTGGGTCATCAAAAAGAATGACCAAGGTCTCCAATTCCCAAGAAAAGTCCCTTTATTCTATGTTTCCCCAAGGATAGCAATTTATCTAAGAGGGAGGTGCGCAAAATGATCAAAGTAGCAAAAGCTCAGGGTTCTCTGGGCAGTGCGCTGAGTTCCTCCAACCTTTGGTATATGGCAGCCCTCCTTTCCCCCCCCTCATCTGAGACATAGCAGTGGCCAGAAGCCCCTGGGCCAGGGCCAGGGCCCCTAGGGCAAGCCCCAGCATGGCAGGGCCCCACTCAGCACTGTCTCTGCAGAAAACGCAGGCCCACCTTCTTATGAGGAACCAGGACAATGCGGGCCACACTCTTCACCTCCCCTGTCTCGGGAGCCAGGACGACCTCGTACTGCTGCATCAGCTGGGAGGTCAAATGCACAGGGGGCAGTTAAAGTCTGTGGTCTTCATCCACTGCCATCCCCTGCACGCTCCTGCCCCGTGCCTCCCTTCCTCTCCCCGCAAGGCCCCCTTCATCCCTCCCTGGCCCGCACACCTCCTGCCCCTCCCCACTCACCCTTGCCAGCAGCAGCTGCATCTCCAGCTCCGCAATCCTGCGGCCCAGGCAAGCCCGGACCCCGTAGCCGAAGGGCACAGAGCCAAATGGGTGTTGGACCCCGAGGGTATCATGCTGACTCTTCTTCAGCCAGCGATGGGGACGGAAGCTCTCGGGCTCAGGGAAGATGCTAGGGTCCCGGGACACCACATAGTGGCAGAACACAAACTGGGTCTTCAGAGGAAGAATGAGCAGCACGTCAGCTTAGGGCTCTGGGGCGCCCCTAGGAACCCCGGCTATCCAGCCCCACTCACATTCTTGGGGAAGAGGAAACCACCAACTTCAATTTCTTTTTCCGTGATTACCCGGGAGTTTATGGGGACCACAGGGTAGAGGCTGCAGGGAAAAGAAAACACAGGCTTGCCTCTGGATCCAAGGAGAAGCAGAGCTCCCGCGCCTTCCGCCCCACCTCTTTGGTCCCCCAGACCCCTCCTCCCGGCTCACCTGGGGCCAGCTAACCTCAGCCCACTTTCCAGCCCTGAGTTACCCCCCCGCCGCCCCCCCACTCCGCGCCCAGACCCTGTGCTCCGGGAACAGCAGCTCACCGCAGGGTCTCCTTCAGCACAGCTTTGAGCAGGGGCATGTGGGCAAAGTCCTTGTGCTGGGGCACCTGCCCAGCTGGCACCACGCCTACCACTTCCTTGTGCAGGGCCGCCTGGATCTCTGGGCTCCTTGAAAGATGGTACAGGGCCCACGTCAGCGTGTTGGACGTCTGGGAGGCAGAGTGAGAGATGAAGTGAGAAGGGATTTCCAGGAAAGAAACCAGTTAGGTAGTAGGTGTGTGTGAGTGCGAGGGTGTGTGAGTGGGTGTATGCAAAATGCGGGGCAAAGATGAGGGCCAATGCAGGAGAATGGCACTCTAGCAACAGAGGAGACTCGAACACAGAGAAACCCAACATTAAAAAACAAACAAAACAAAACAAAACAAAATGTGAAAAGAGGTCCTACGAAGAGGTTGCAGGTGAACAAGCTCTCCAACTGCCAACTTAAATGACAGCACAAGAGAGTTCGATTAGATGTGAGATGAAGCTTCCCAGCCTTCAGCAAGGCCCTGGAAGGTGATGTCATCCCTCCTACAAAAGGACAACTCCCTGCCTGCCTGCCTCTGCTGGGCTGAATGACCTCCCCAACCCCACGTTCCTTCCACCTCTACATCCGTGTTACAGAAAGAGAAGCTGGTACCTGGGGGGACGAAGGTCAGGCTCAGGTGGGGGATAATGGGGAACTGGATCAGGATGGGAGCCCCCGGTCTCCTCGCGGGGCCCCCTCACGCACCGTGTCTACTCCAGCCATGAGCAGCTCAGGGAGGCTGCCAATAGCATCGTGAGAACTGAGCTGTCCGCTGGTCAGCAGGAAGTGTAGGTAGCCAGATATCTGGACCCCATCTGGCCCTTTTGTCTGCAGTTGGGCCTCTATCTCATTGAATTTCTGATCAATCAGCTTCTTCCCTACAGGGACAGTGGACAACAGAGGCGGGGACAAGGTCCAAGTCATGATCTGCAAGTACCAAGAGCCACTCCAACAGCAGGCAGCATGAGGGAGAAGGTTCCGCAAGAGATTGCTGATGCATAGTCCCCGGGACCCGCCCCCAACTTCATTTCCTGGGTTCCTCACCAAAAGAGAAGATGGTGTTCCAGCCATCCAGGTATCTCTTCCAGAAGGGCAGGATGGGACGGGTCCACTTGGGGAGGAAGGTGGCATAGAGTGAGTTCTGGAACATGAGCCCGACGGAACTGACGAAGGCCGCGGTGTCCTGGGGGATGGAGCGCTCCAGGCAGCCAATACGTTTCTCAAACAGGATGTAGCAAATCGCTGGCAGTGCACAGAGGCCAACACAGGAGGCAGAGCCATGGCACACAAAACCCAGGGGACTCTGAGGAGGGTAAGCCAACCTACCCCTGACCCGTGCCCACCCAGCCCCTCTCCCAACAAAGGTACCTTCCAAGGCGAAGTAATAGAACTGATGAGCCATGTCGGACACCTGGTCCCCAGAGGCACTCTCTGCCTGAAGCTCTTTCAGTCGGGCCATGAAGCTGTCAATCACCTCGTTCAGAGCATCTGTGTAGAGCGCAGCCTCAGCGGGCTTCAGCATCCGCTGGTTCAGAGCCTGGCGCAGCTGGTACCAGTGATGTCCTTGCCTGTGGGAAGCAGGGGGGGCAGCACAAATGTTATGTATCTGATGGGGGTCAGATCGGAGGCCATCTTCCCACCCTGAGACCCCTATGGAATCTAGGAAAATCTCCTTTTGAGATTTAAAATAGTAGAATCATCAAACCGTCAAAGGGTAGAATCTTCGAATCACAAAATGTTAAAATCTTACTACAGCAGAGTGGTGGTGGTTAAGGTGGGCATGTAGACCCAGGCCAACGAGGGGCAAATCAGAGGTATGACCATCACTGGCTGAGTGACTTTGGCAGGCTGAACTGAACCCCTCTGTGTCTCAGTTTCTCCTTCTGTAAAATGGGAATAATAGGAGTCCTGCCAGGGTATGCTTGTTTAGTGCTCAGATCAGTGCCTGGCACGTGGTGAACGCTTACTGAGTGTTGACTATGATTATCTTAGAATTACACAACTCTAGAACCTGCTGTATGTGAAATGAGGAGGCGCTGCAGTGGTTTAGTCCCTCTGTGTGGAGGATGAAGAATAAAGGAAGAGACAGTTAGGGTTCCTGGGGTCCCCATATCCTGAATCTTCATGCTCTTCTTGGCTCATCAGGCCGAGGGGACAGGGAGCCCCACTGGGCTGATGCCTTAAACTGTCTTGCCACAGCCATCCAGTAGGCGCTTTGGTCCCCCCTCTGATCAGTCACGGATGCTCACATCGTGGGGGGCATGCTTCCCGCGGGAGTGCTTAACGCTCAGGGGCTGCCCCCACCCTCACGTATCCCCCAAACCTATTACCTTTCCTAAGCAAGCTGGGATGAGTCTGTTTTTTATAAGCTAGTTCCAGAATAATAAATATTGTACAATATAGTCCAATTTTAAGAGGCAGAAAGGAAACCCTACATATCTGTATGTATATTTGCATGTTTCTACAAAAAGTAGGGAAGAACACATACCCAACTGTCAGGATTGCTTAGGAGGATGACATGGGAATGAGAGGTAGAAAGACACTATGTTATTATTGAAATTTTTACACTATTACCTTTGACTTTTCAAAACAAATAAGGTATTTTTTTAAAAAAATTCAAAGTCTTAAGTTAAAAATCACAGTTTTTAAAAAAGATTTTACTTATTTATTTTTAGAGAGAGAGGAAAGGAGGAAGAAAGAGAGGGAGGGAAACATCAATCGGTTGCCTCTCGCACATCCCCAACCTGGGACCTGGCCTGCAACCCTGCTCTGGCTGGGAATTGAACTGACAACCTTTTGATTCACAGGCCAGCGCTCAATCCACTGAGCCACACCAGCCAGGGCCAGATTTTTAATTTTTTTAAATATTTATTTAAAGGAAACTCAAGCCCCAGTTGTTGTTGTTTTTTATACTGTTAACATACTATAGCAAAAAACAAAACAAAACAAAACAAAGAAAACCCTGAAAAAAAGATCAACAAAAAGTGTTGCTGAGAAAGAAATGAAAACCAGAGTAGACCCATTTATTGGAACTTCAGGTTGTAGGTACTTTTCCAAGAGTAAAACTCTCCAACAGTAGGAATCAGATTTGCAGAACTTAAATGAGAGCATTTCGGTGGTTGGTAAAATATTTCTTGGGGAAAAAATGCTTCTTAAACTGAGATATATTTATATAGTAAAACAAAAACACCCTCATTATCATAGATTAGCAAAATAGCCTTTAAATATATATATATACACGCACATATATATATAGTATGTATGTATATGGTATTATAAAACTGGCTTTGGAGTATAAAAGCACAAATCAATAATGAAGGGGGATACATAATGTTTAGGTCTAATTCTAAACCAGAGCCTTGAAGTCCAGAGGTCGCCTGACTTGGCAAGAGCCTGAGACCCAACTCTTGCCCTCAGCATCATATCAGGTTAAAGAGCTTTAAAAAAAAAAAAAAAAAAAGGATTTTATTTATTTGCTTCTAATACATGCCCCATCCAGGGACTGAATCCACAACCCAGGAATGTGCCCTGACTGGGAACCAAACCAGTGATCTTTCACTTTGCAGAACGATGCCCAACTAGCTGAGCCATGCCGGTCAGGGCAAGTGAAAGAGCTATTGAAGGACAGTCATTCTCTATTCTCTTCCCAGGACTTTGCATAAAGGGCCCAGGAATTGTTAAGTTCTGAAACTGTCTACCTGCGAAGAACCAGGAAAAAGAAAGAAAACCATGCAATGGGAGAATGAGTGTATAGGCATCAAAGACGGAGGAAACGAACCCTCTAACCAGCCGGTTTTCATTCCCCAAGTACCAACACACTCCGCCCCTGAGTTCCAGAGTCAGAGACCTAGTCCCCCACTCGCTAGCTGTGTCACCTCTGGCAAGTGATGCAAAAGCCTCTCTAGGGCAGTTTCTTCATCTATAGCATGGGAATAAAAATCTCCTTCATGGGCATGTTGTGAAGATAAAATGAAATACTAAATGTAAAGAGGCCAGCCCGACGCCTGGCATGTCATAAACACATACTTACTTATTATCGCTGTCACTATGCTGCTACCACCACCGCCAGGGCAGATTTTAATCCCTCAAGAACTGACTAGAATGTGGACAGCGAGCAACTAGGGAAAATAAAAAGCCACTCACTGTTTTGGGGGCTTTATTAACATACTATAGCAAAAAAAAAAAAAGCCTGTAATATACCAAATTACAACCTGTGGCATTGGGAATAGTTTATCACCACGGACTCTCAATTATTTACCTTGATGGACATATGGGATATAACATACTCAGCCCATCCTTCAATATGTCACTGCCAAAATAATCTTAACTTTTCTAGGCATAACTTCAAGATTGAACCTACGTCTGTCTCTTGTGTATGGAGAGCATCCGTGAAACTTCTGTCCGACAACAAGCACACAATGCATAATTCGGGAAATATTTTAAAAATTCAATTGAGCCTTCCCAACTAATCTGGTTTTAATATTTTTTCAACTATAAACAGGTATGTCCCATTGTGATTTGAGGTGGAATATTTTCAACCACAATGTGGAATAATGGAGCTGCAAAGGTCCTAGAGTTACCTTGAAGATACTTTAATCCAAACTTCCCATTTTACACATGAGAAACATAAGGCCGAGGAAGGGGAAATTATTCATTTGTCCAAAGTCACGCAACATACTAGTGGAAAGGTCGATGAATGGTCCCTAGGCTTCAGTTCGTCCCAACCGCTGCTTTCTTGACTTGAGTATCGGGGGATCCTACCCTGCCTATTATCTTTTGGTTGCCCAGAGCCACTGCCCTTGGGCCTGGCCCTCTGATGCCCTGTTCCGGTCCCTTCAGGCCCCGGCTCACGTGGTGAAGGGCCCATAGGACAGGCCATGCAGGTCCCGGTGCTCCTTCCACAGCTCCATGTCGTTCCGGACTGGGTACTTGCCCTCTTGCCGCATCACTTGCTCCAGGAGTGGGGCACTGGCCAGGTTCACGTGGCTTTGAGATCCTACACGGGTTACCCACATTGGACCATACTTGGCCTTGTTCAGCGCCTGTGGGGTTCAACCAAAGCTGAATAACCATGACCCAGCCAGGCAGGCACTTCGCAGAGAGACTGGGGAGTATCTGATGGCCACAGCAAGAGGCTTGGGCAAAATCACATTGTGAAGGAGGCAGGCACTGCGATGGCCTGAGGCTCCAAAAGGAGAACACTGGGGGGAAAAAACGGGCACACAGGGGTCAGAGTGTTGGGAGAATGTGTGTCTGATGGAACCAGGGGCGCTGAGGTCCTGGGAGGAAGGAGATTTTGGAAGAAGGGGATCTGTGGAAACTGGGGTATGCTGAGGTATAAATATTTGGGGGTCCAGGGTCTTAGAGAAACTGAGCCTTTGGTGTGGTATAGTGGGATGCCAATGGCTCCTCCAGAGAAGCATGTAAGTCTCGGTAGCTTCTTGCTGTCAATGAGATGAGGATAAATAATCTCGTGTAACAATTGGAAACTGCAGGAAAAACAAGAAGCTAAATGAGAAAGAATCCAAATATGAAGTAAACTCTGCAGTGTGAAATTTTTAATAAAAAATTATTAGCTGTATTAAGTAATGTAACTCTCAAATATTTTAGCTCAGAATTTCGAAAGCACTTGACAATACCCATAGCATCTATGAAATTGACATTTCTATGATGCTTTACACCTGGTGAAAAATGAGGGAGGAAATAAATACATTTTGGTTTGGGGGTGGTAAAATGTAAAAAGAATCCACAAATATTGAGGCTAAATTTACTCACATATACAAACTGCAAGAAAATGAAACATAGTGGTTTCCCAGGTACTTCATCTTTCACAATGTTACTAAAGAGATTTTAAGAGAATCAGAATCTGCTCCAGTATAGAAATTAGGCCAAAGGGCTTCTGTAAAAGAGACATTAAAATTATAGAGCTCTATCATTCAAATTATAGAAGGAAACTTCACCCAACTCACAGTCTAGAAAAACGCCAGTCTTAGTGGGCCTTACTACTGGCATTAAACTGGATTCTCCTCGGACCAAGGCAACATGATAGCCCTCAATATAGTATCCAATTGCCCAGAATCCTCTCCGAACTAACGGTTCATTCTGCCAATTCCTAGGAAGGCATCTTTGACAAGCCCACAATGTCCATTTGGGCTTGTTTCCACTGTCTCCCAACAATGCCTGCCAGCGCAGCATGAGTTTTAACGGTTGATTGTCTGTAAACTACAGTGATTCCTGGAGAGAAGCAGGCATGTTATATATTACCAGTGGGAGTCTAAAGTGGCACAACTGTCCGTGGAAGACAATTTGTGAATGTCTGTAAAAATCACAAACACATTCATAAACAAAGTATGGGCCATCTACACAATCGAATACTCTCACCTTACAAGGGAATAAGGTAGCTCCTTGTGCACTGGCATGGAAAGAGAGAGAGCCAAGATAGGTTGTTAAATGGAAAAGTAGGATATCATTTGTCTAAGAGAGAGGGGCTATATAAGAGTACAGAGCGTTTGCATTTGCTTTTACAGAGAAACACTGGAAATACATCAGAAACTACTAATGTGATCACGTGTGGGAGGGTGGCGGGGACAGAGGTGGGGAGAAGCCTTTGTGATGTAGATCTTGTTTTATTGTTTTGAGTTTTGAACTGTGAGAATGCACTCAAATTTTTTAAATCTAAAAGGGGGAAAAAGAAAGTGTTTTCTGAAACAGTAAGTTACACACCATTGACCAGGTAATTCAAGAAAACACGAAAGCCTTGCTGAATCTCTGAATTCACATGTAGACTCCTTAGATTTAGAAGTGGGCTCTAGATGTTCATTTAGTTTATTTTTTCTTAAAGTTTCCATTAAAAAAGACTTTTTTTATACATCTGTTTTTGTCTGCTAAATTCCAGAGGAGAATAATCCTAAAAGTACACTTAATTTGTGTTTTCTGTGTGGTTTATTTAAGGTATCAATAATTTAGTATTATTAGTAGTAATAATAATAGCAAATATTTCCATGGAGCTAAGCATAAGCCAGACACCGTCCCAAGCTTATTCAGTCCTCACTACAGCTGTATGACATAGATTTAACATTACCACAATTTCGTAGCTGGGAAAACTAAGGCCCAAAGAGGTTGTCCCAGGTCACTTTACTGGTGAGAGTGTTCAAAGTCAGACCGCCTGACCGAAGGCCATGCTTTCAACCACTTACTCTGTGATCCCTGAGAAAACTATGACTTACTAACTAGAAACACACTTAGGCCCTTTAAAACGATGCACTAGTTAAAACACCTCAACTACGCAACAACCCAGGGTTTCTCACCGCACAGTTGACATTCGGGGCCGTATAATTCTTTGCTGTGGGGACTGTCCTGTGCACTGTAGGATGTTTAGCAGCATCCCCAGTCTTTACCCAGCAGCAACCCTTCCCCAGGTTGTGACAACCAAAAGATGTCCCCAGAGGGGTAAAATCACCCCAGGTTGAGAACCCAGTCTCTTAATATGTGTCTCAATTATTTAATTTTAGAGGACTCTTTTTAAGAATACCTAATTGTGAAGAAATATTTCTCTGAAGTTTAGTTTCTTTTCCTTCTGTTAAATTCAAGTAAAATTACACATTATATTTTTATGAACATGCAAACAATGGGTATCTCTGAGTCACAGTTTATAGGTAGTTTACATTCTTCTCTATACCATGATTTGTTTTTTCAAAATGTCTACCATGATCTTGGAGTCAGGAGAAAGAAATATCATGCTTTTTTTTTTTTTTTAAATTTCTTTTTTTTTTGCTCACCAGTTTTTATTAGGGTTTATGTTATTTAATGTGTGGCTCAAGACAATTCTTCCAGTGTGACCCAGAGATGCCAAATGGTTGGACAACCCTACTTTATTTATTTTATTTTTTTTTTGGGAATCCTTGTCTTTTTTTTTTTTTTAATTAATTTATTTACTTTTTAAATACATTTGTCTCTGCCTTCCCCCCACCTCTTTCCCTTGCCCCATCCCACCTTCCCTCCCTCAGCTCTTCCCCTTTGGTTTTGTCCATGAGTCCTTGCTATATGTTCCTTGACTTTCCCCTTCCCTTCCCTTTCCCTGCCCCCCCCTTCCCTCTTGTCTCTGTTGATTTCTTTTCCTTTCAGTGTTGCTGGTCATATTTTCCTTGCTTCTTTGCATTGTTAGTTAGGTTCCGCTTATAGGTGAGATCATATGGTATTTGTCTTTCGCCCCCTGGCTTATTTCGCTTAACATGATGCTCTCCAGTTCCATGCTTTAAAAGACTCAATTAGTAACCATTAAATCAGGTACCAGCTTCTTCCCTGGAATCCAAAGGCTCTGGCACCACCTTCCAGCTATCCATTTGGAGTTTCCGGGACATTTCCCCCTTTGCTTTCTTCCCTCTTCCTTTGTATTCCTCTTCTCAGTTAGTTTACTCAGTGGAACTTAATGAGGCTCTATTTATGTACGCACTTATTTTAGAAAGACACCAGAATACTTGCTGAAAGATGTGTGCTATGCCTGCGTGCCAACCATTAGCCTGTAACCTGAGCCAGTTAGAAAGCCCTGAGGCTCTCAGAGAGGGCCTATCTAAGTACCACTTTGCAGAACAAAGTCTTCTAAGGAATCTTCCCCAGCATGAATGGCAGGGCTGGCCTCTGCCAGTTGACATTCCAAAGAGGGAGAGTGTTGAATTCATTCATTCAAAGCTGTTATGGAAGTGTTTACTGATATAGAAAGATATTCGTATTTATTTTTTAGTAAATGACAACAAGAGAGAATATATGTTTTATGGTATGCTTTCATTTTTAAAATCATGTATATGTAGAAGACCCATGGGGGCCAGTGCAGAGGCCTATTCACCAAGGACAAGCCAGCAGGGGCAAGGCTTACTTACCCCCAGGATCATGTGTGTATTTATGGGTTCATTTCACAAATGCTTATTAAGCACCTGTGTATACGAGGCACTCTGACTCGTGCAGGGTGGTAGGATTATGGAAGATTTGGATTTTCTTCTTTTTGCATTTTTGCATCTTTATATTTTTCGCTTTCTCGATTTCTGCAAATTTCAACTAAGTCAAAATGACGCTCTCTCTTAAATGCGGCATGTAATCAAATAATTAGCACATAACTCATATTTATGTGATTTTTTTTTAAACAAGGGTAATTTTTATAGGGGAAAAAAAGTGCCTGTCTCATTGTTGTGTGTTTTCATCTCAGCTCAGTCACCCACAGCTGGCAGGAGCAGTTGAGGAGTCAGAGAGTACTTGGCAGTAGATTTTGTTCTAACTCCAGCCGCAACACTAACAGCCTTTGTCACCCTGTTGGGTAATAGCTCTGCCGTGGTGCCCTCCCTACCTTGTATGTGTCCACATACACTGAGGCTTGAACCCAGCCTCCTGTGAGTCTTCAGGCTGAGTGCCCTGTGGTCCTCCAGGAACGGCAGGGGCTGGATGCCTGCAGGCAGCTGCCCTCAGACCTCCCCGCGCTTGCCTCCCTATGGTCCCTAGGAAGCTGTCCTGAGACAGTTTCTCATGCTCTGTGCAATCTGATTCGGTGTGGGATTTTAGCTTGATGCCCTCAGAAAAGAGGGGGGCTCCTCAACAATGGGGTACCCCAGAACTTGCATTGCAGTCATCTGGCCCATTTTGTTTCAGGGTTATCCTTTTGCATATGAGGGACAACGATCTGGGGAAACTGGGACTTTTAGCTTATTATTCTTTTCACTCTCTGTGCAAGGAATAAACTGTCTAAATCTAAACAGCGCCCATTGTATCTTTCCCAGAAGAATTAGTTAAGCCTTGGCCTTGCCTTGTCTAACGTGAGAACCTGAAACATTTGGTGCCCAGTATAGGGCTGGTTACAATGCTCTTTTAAGACCTGGTCAAGGAGATAAATCGATTTCTGCGATCCAGTGGCACGTGGTCTGGCTAAGCGCACGTGTGTGTGAAGGAGGGCGTGGCAGTGGTAGGACATTCACACTGGGGGATGTGCAGGTCAGGTTAGAACAAATAAAGCTGGCAGTGCAGCCCTGGCTGGGTAGCTCAGTTGGTTAGAGTGTTGTCCTGATATGCCAAGATTGCAGGCTCGGTCCCTGGACAGGGCGCATACAAGAATCAACCAATGAATGCAGAAGTAAGTGGAACAACATCTCTCCCTCTCTCTCTCATCAGTAAATAACAATCATTTAAAAAAAAAAAAAAGACTGGCAGCGCAGAGCAGTAGGGGTCTTCCTGCAGTCCTGTCTCTTCCCTCAGTAACTGGCCACTGAAAATCGAAAGTGAGTGTAACACTGTGCTTTCCAGGAGAACACCCCGCACCCCCGACCTGCCCACTCCTTCATCCCCGGATTCCCTGAGCTTCCAGCCTCTGCAAAATTACTGAAGTGCTTGTGTTAAATCCATTGGTCTGTGTTTCTGCAAGCAGCCACTCATAGTTGGGGTCAAGAACTGCAGAGAAAAGGGAACAAAAGGGAAAGTGTTCGTGTGAGTGGGAAGCCTGTGAGCCCATTCCTTCCTATGAGCTTGCTGCAAAAATGTGAAACAAGGAAATGTTTCATTGTGACCATTTCCAAGGTGCTAGGGAAATTCCTCTGGTGTCCAAAGTTTTCACAGTATAATGTCCTGTTGATTATTAAGTTGAAGGTCCCCCATAACGTTCAGAGTGGTTTCCGGAAACAATGGTGGTGGAATGCAACACTGAATCCCTCTGGCAGACAAAAAAACACTGCTGTCTTTTACCAACTAAAAAGCTAAATCAGGAACACAGAACTAAATACACTTCAGTTGTGTGTTCCTGATATAAACGTGGTACCGCCCCCCTCCCACCCCCCCCCCCCCCGCCTGAAGATTGACTCCATGGGGCTTTTTAACCCTTTCCTCCACAAAGCTGATAAGGTCACAACATCCTTTTGGAAAAAAAGACAGGGAGACCCCGCAGGTCAACTAGCAAGGTATAGAACAGAGTCCTGGCAGGCATACGCAGACCTGGCTGCTGATGTGTGTAGTGACAGGTGACAAGGGTTTTTAATTGTTGTTCCTAAGAGCCCCAGTGAGTTACTTGTGTTGTTGTTTAGAGTAAAAGAGGAGGAGGCCCCCCAAAATTTTTTATAGCATTTCATAGGTGGTCCTTACCCTTCAGCATCACCAAGAAAGTGAACTGTTCTGCTCGGACAGGTCACTGTGATCACAGATAAATTACTCCTTGGTCAACAAGAGCAGTTAGTTCCTAAGGGATACACTGAGGTCCCTGCTTACAAAGATCAGGAAAGGAGAAATTAGGTGCAGGTTTGAGCAAAAACCTACTGAGACGCTAGAAGGTTGGTCGCACCAGCTTGCAGAAGAGAAAGCCATGCCAGTTCTGCCAGATGAGGAGCAATGGAAATCACTTCATCACCCTAGTGACCGACCCCATGCTCCTAGCTACCCTGGCCACAAACAGATTATCTGATGACAGGAGCATGGAGGAAGAGCAGGTAAAGACTGATCACACTGGTTGTGGTGAGTCTTTACACCCATAAGGAAACCACCATCTGACAAGCACCATGGCTGATAAGAGGGGAAACCATAACTTCCTCCAAGCTGCTGTAAGCCTAGCCTAGATCTGTAACGGAGAACTGGACTGCCCAGAAGATCAGAGAGCCACTCCAGGTTAGAGTGAGTGGTTTGTTTAATGGGCACCATCAGGCCTCTGGGGAGAGCTAAATCTAGTCTTGCACCCCCAAAATAGACTGGAAAACCAGCTCTGGACAGCAAACTTCCCGGAACGGAAGCCTGGATAAAGACCAGGATAAATGCCTTTCAGGCTAAGGGGATGTTATGGGTTGAGTTGTGTCCCCTCGAAATTAATATGTTGAAGTCTTAACCCCCAGTACCTCTGAATGTGACCTTATTTTAATGTAGAATCTGTACGGAAGTAATACAATTAAAAGGAGGTCATTAGGGTTGGCCTGAAGTCACTGTGACCGACACCCTCCAAAAAGAGGAAATGTGGACACAGACGCACACACATCTGAGGGGACACCACGTGAATGTGAAGACAGGCATTTACCGGGCCACAGAGGGGCTCCCCTCACAGTCCTCAGAAGAAACCAGCCTTGCCAACACCTTCGTGGGAGGCTTCTAACCTCCAGAACTGGGACGCAATACATTTCAATTGTTTAAGCCGCTCAATTTGCGGTGCTTTATGGCAGCCCTGGCAAACGAATACAGGGGCAGAATGTAGGAATACAGGCATCCAGAATGATGAAAGGCCATAGGAACTTAACTCTTGTTTAGATCAATTAACCCATGGTAAAAGCGGTTTCGTTACATGTTGTTGCAGAACTTGGTGATGCATTAAGTGGAAACTTACTGAGTATGCGTATATATTGATTTATTTTAAGGAACTGACTCATGCAATTATGGGCGCTGACAAGTCTGAAATTGGCAGGGTAGGTCAGAAGTCTAGAAATGTGAGCAGGAGTCCTTGTTGCAGGCTTGAGTTTGGAAACAGTCTAGGGGCAGAATTCCTTCTTCTTCTGGGGACTTCAGTCTTTTCCCTCTAAGGCCTTCAACTGATTAGATGAGACCCACCCACACAATGGAAGGTAAACTGCTTTATTCAAAGTCTACCTTCACAACCACATCTAGACTGGTGTTTGACCAAGCATCGTAGCCTAGCCAACCTGACATATAAAAGGTTCACAGTCGATGAGCCTTAACACTCAAGGGGTTGTAATAGATACTGCTGACTGTATTGTAAGAATCAACATGTTCAATGCATGTAATTCTCCTCTTGATTGTAAAGCACATTCCCAATGAGGAAATGCCCCATTTAGAATAGTGGTAGCGGGTTGAGGGGACCACCAGGAGCCCACCCAGTTCTCCCAGCTCAGCTATGTGGTATCATTGAAATAGTATAGGAATTCAAGGAAAGGAAAGGTGTAGAAGGGAAGATCGCCGTCTTGATCAAAGAACTAGACAGATGTGCTTAAGAAAACTGCCCACCGCACACAACAGACTGCCTTTCTACATGGACTAGCCAGGGTGCACAGAGCTTTTGAGCAACATGTGTCAGTGACCAACAGTTTTGCAGACTGAAGACCATGGCACAAAAATATGTGGCCATTTAGGTAGCGGTCCTCCAGGGTTTTGGATATGATGTTTGCCTGCTATCACCATCTGAGAGAGCGCTGGTGAATGCTGAGAGACTGCCAAACAAAGGATTGCTATATCCTAATGTCCCCATTATGAAATGGGGCAAAAATGAGAACAGCAACAAAGTGGTTATTACCTAACAAGTCACATGTGGAAATGATAGTTCCAGGAAAAGAAGTAAGCCGAGAATCAAGTGGTCGGTTGCTCTCCAGATGTGCTGATTAAGATGCAGGGTCTATGCCAACACTTCGTGTGTCTTGGGAGCTTCACTACACTGAGGCTCTTGACAAAGCCTGGGTACGCTGAGGACCTGGTTCATGGGAGAATCAGCCAAAATGAAGGCCATGGGGTACACGGCACTGCTGCTGTGCAACGCTGTCCCCGCAAGTTATTTAAAACTCCGCATGGAAAAAGAAAACTCTGTTCAACAGGCACAGCTGTTAGCTGTGGTACTTGCCCCGGAAAACACGTCCCAAATTTCACCTTGTTTTGTTTTCACTGGTTCTCATGGTGATATGGGCTGGTGCCAGGCACCAGAATGCCTGGATGATCAAACGTCACCCTCCTTGGGGATGGACATTATGGCAGCAGGTCACACAAGATCCACACCCCCGTTTGTGGCCCAGGTGGATGCCCACGGAAAAGGTCTCCTTGGACGAGCATCAGTGGAATCCACAAGTCGGTGAGACCTGTGGTGCCCATGTAATAAGGACCATGGCCACCTGAATACACCATTTTCCAAGTCATGGTAATCCATCTACCACTCAAGACTGGACTCTAAAACTAGTGACTCCAGTGCACGAAGCCAAGGAACCTTGGCAACTGTGCCCAGACTGCCAGCTACACAGTCCAGCGGTAAAGGGAACCGAGGTACATAGTGAGGGGTACCAGACCTGGCCTGCCCTGGCAATCAGGCTGTACAGGTCCCCTGCCATCCTCTCAAGGGCACTGTTGGCATTGACTGCAGCAGACACCCTTCCAAGGTATGGTACTGCTGTTACCACCCACACCGCAGATGGGGGGGGCACACTATTCAAAGACCCTTCCTTAGATGAACTGTGCTACATGTTCGGATCCCCCAAGAGCATCCAATCTGACAAGGGTGCTGCCTTTGTAGTAAAAAGTACCCTGCAGCGGGCAGTCCCTTGGGGCATGCGCTGGACCTTCCTTGCTATGGACCATCTCCAGGGAGCAGGTGCCATTCAAAAATGGAATGGACTCTGAAAGAGAAACTGAAAAAGATAACTGGGCAACCAAGACTCAGCACCTAGTGCAACACACTTTTAAGAAAGTTTTGACTATAAATATGGCAATTCACCAAAATGGTACCATCCATGTAAACAGAACTTTTTATTATGAGCTCGGGAGGTGGGAAGAAGCCCAGAGGCTGTAAGAGACCCAAACCACTTAATTAAGTTTCCTCACTCTACTACTTTTCTTCCCACACCTAGCCCTTGGGAAGCAGGCTATTGGAATTCACAAGCAGTAAGAAGAGTCAGGGAGTGAACTAACCTGGTGCTTCTTTTGCCACTGGCTATGCTTTCTGCCCTTGGACAGTCATGGATATGGATGGCAATCATCATGTATATGAGGTGACAACTCTTCAGATAGTCCTGATGTGGCCCACGTGCCAGGGGGTGGGAGATATTCTAAGATGGTATGAAGTATACAAGGGAGAAACAGCTGCAGCACCTCAGGAGAAACCAGGGCTCACATGACAGTAAGACACAAGGAGGACTGGGACATGCAATGAGGTGGTTACCAGAGGGACTGATCACGCTGATCACATGGCTTGGAAAGAGTAACAACTCTGGCTTGTAGGATGTCAGGGGTCAACCCTGACCAGTTGGGGGTGAAGAGAGGAGCTGTTAGTCTCGCTTTCTCAGAATTGTCTACAGTGCATCTGGCCAATTGTGCCCAGGCTGCCACCACCCACCCTCAGCTGACTTCTGGCCAAAGAGAACCGGAACCTAAAAACACTTAGAAACTTCCCAAGAGCCACTGACTTCAGAAAGGGTTGGCTTCCACTAAAGAGGACAGAAGAAGATTAGCTTTCTGTTCCTTAGCCTCGTTCTGGCAGAGGTTGTTCTAGATTCTTCAGCATGGGTAGTAAAAGGCAACTGTATGGATTGAGGCCTCCAGGGGCCAGCTGAGGCGGGTACATGTGGTTGCCGACACCTCTGGTCACCCTCCTGGACTCCAAATGGGCTTTGGGTTGTGGTAAAGATTCTCTCCTTAACTAGAGTCTAGTCAGGATCCTCTTAGTCCTCTTCTCGACTAGGTCTCAACCTTGGCCTATAAAGACTAGAACATATTAACACAGTTTCTAGGAACTCTGGGTCCCATCCCTAGGATGACCTTGACCCCTAGGATGAAGCCTCCCTTAAGGTGCCTACCTGAGGAAACTCAAGGCGGTCAGAAGAACTCACTGTGTGTTCTGGCCAATGCCTGAAGATAGGGTGCCTGTCTCCCAGTCTCTGTGGGATGATAGGAGCCTCACTCCAATAAGATAAACATTGTTTAGCAAATCCAGATGAGTTTCACTTGAACTAATCCTCCTGTCCTGCTTTTATAATTCTTCACTTCCCTGACTCTGCTTGAGCCCCCACTGGTCCCCCTCCCCACTCCTTCACGCTCCCTTTTAAACACCCTCTGTACAGTCGGAATGGGGTTCATCTCTCTCCCCTGTTGTCAGTAGACACTGAATAAAATCAATGCTCACCACTTTAACTTATACCTTTGACAGTTGCCTATACCTTGAACACTCAAAGAGTACTACTTAAGCCAGAGTGGAAACAACCCACATATGCATCAACAGATAAATGAGTGAACAAATTGTGGTACACCCCTACAATGGAGGACTATTCAGTCATGAAAAGAAGCAAAGTAGTGATACTTGATACATGCTACAACAGGGATGAACCTCGAAAACATCATGCTAAGCAAAAGAAGTCTTTCACAACAGACTACATATTGAATGAGTCCATTTATATGAAATGTTCATAATAGGCAAGTCCACAGATTAGTAGATTAGTGGTTGCCAGGGGCTGATGAGGGAGGAGGACAGCATAGGGAACGTAGTCATTACATAGGGAGGGAAGGGGGGCTGACTGCTAAGGAGTACAAGGTTTCTGCCCTGGCTGGTGTGGCTCAGTGGACTGAGCGCCGGCCTGCAAACCAATGGGTTGCCAGTTCGATTCCCAGTCAGGGCACATGTCTGGGTTGCAGGCCAGGGGCATGTGAGAGGCAACCACACATCGATGTTTCCCTCTCTCTCTTTCTCTTTCCCTTTCCTTCTGTCTAAAAATAAGTAAATAAAGTCTTTTTAAAAATTAAAGAAAAAGTACAAGGTTTCTTTCTGAAGTCATGAAAATATTCTAAAATTGATGTGGTGATCGTTGTACAACTCTGCGAATATACTAAAGAACCATTTAATTATTAAATGGGTGAATTGTACAGTATGTGACTATATCTTGATCAAGGTGTTATCAAAAAAAAAAAAAGAAGAAGAGAAAGAAGAACATGAAAATCATCCAAAAATGTCCCCCTGAAAAAACTGACACAATGGATCACAATGTTCTATTATCCTTAGTGAGCCATTTAGTGTGCCTATAGCGGGCTCCTTAGGGAGAGCGTTAGCAGCCAAACCACACTACAACAGCAAGTAAACAGCCGCAAGGACAAATGTGAACTCACGAATAGCAAGGCCAGTTTTGCTAGTGTCAACAAACCTGACCCTAAAAAGCGGGCAGCCAACAGTTGGATAAACAAGAGACCTGTAACTTCAGGCCCAGGCTACTCTTTTGCCTACATTGACAGACGCAAAAAAGGCCATTCAGGGTCAGAGGTGAAAAAGAGTCCAGCTGGGACCGTGCTATCAAAGGGTTGTCAGGAGTTCAGCCCCAACCCCCTCATACAAGTGAAATTCACTTTTCAAAGTGACAGAAGGTGCTAAATGATTAACAGCATTCTCAGGTTCTCCTTGCTCCAAACTTTGCCTTGAATGATCTCTTCCAAGATCAGACCAAGCCAGTGACGCCCTTTGGGCTTATGATGAGCAATATTATTTGTATTTTTTTATTGTGGATATTTTAATGTGGAAAATGAAAGAAAATCACATTATACACATCCATGTACCCATGTACTCCAGAATTAAGAACTGTTAATATTTGTCATATTTGCTTAACATCTTTTTAAAAATGAAATCATTTCAGATACAAAATTTCCCTTCTTATCTTTCTCTCCTTCCTCCACAAAGCAACTCCTATCTGAAATTCGAAGTATAGCCTTTCTGTCAATGTTTATATAATTTTACCACATATGTGTACTCAATGATGATGGCCTATAATATTTTTGTCTGATTTTTATTTTAGAGAAATATATTCTACTGTACATATCATTCTATACTCAAATTTGAGTTCTATATTGATACATAAAAATCTTGTGCATTCAATCTGGTTATTGTATAGTGTTCCACTATATGACTATATCACAATTTATTTATCCTGTTGATAGACATTTAACATGTTTCTAAATTTTTGATTTTACAAAAACATCTGCAAAAGTATTTTGTGCATGTGCACAGCCATTACTTCAATAATCAAAAAAATGTGGTTTTGTGCAAGAAGGCAGAACAGTCATAAGTTACCAAATAGTTAGACAGTAAGAATCTCCTTCTGATTTTGCACTCAAGAGAAACAATAAGCTGAGGGAGAAGAAGATCCAAGAAAAGGCATTGCCTGGGATGACCGTGGAGAGGCCAGCAGGAAGCAGAAGTACCGCCCACCTGCAGCCTTCGCAGGCGCGCCCAGAGGCAAACCTCAGTAGGCTGAGCACACCTTTGCCTACCAGCTGGGCTGGGCTTGAGTGGAGCCATGAGAATATTTCAAGAACAAGTAGTAGATGATCAGAAACAGACACAGATCTGAACCGAAGATGTAGACACAGGGGTGGACATAAAAAGTTAAGGACCCAAAGCCAGACATAAGTACAACAGGAAGGACCATCAAAAATCTCAAAATATTATGTTGGTTAGACGTCATTGATCTCCTGCCCTCCATTCTTGTGCTGTTGAACTATGCCTGGGCAGGGTGAAGCCAGAAGAAAGTCTGATAGAGGTCCATAGCAAGCCTGCAATAAAAATTAAGTCTCCTCTAAGTTCTCACCTCCAGACTCCAAGACCCCTACACAGAGGCAACCATCATTATCAATTTCTTGTGTGTCTTCCCAGAGATATTTTATGCACAACACAAACATATAAATGCATATATACCCCATATTCTTTATTATCCACATACGATGGCATATCATAGTTTTGCACCTTACTTTCTTTCCATCTCTTAGCAAGCAATTCATGTCATACACATAGATCTGCCCCTATGCTTTCTAATGCTTGCATAAAATTTCATCATACACATGTATTATAATTTGTTTAATTAGCCCCCCACTGAAACATGGAAGTCCTTCTAATTTTTCCCAATCAGAAATATCGCTACCTTGAATATGTTGAACTATCCCTTTACCTGTAAGATAAAAATTCTGGCAGTGCAGTTAATAGGTGGTATTCACATTTTTGGCCTTAACACCTAGTTTCAAATTTCTCATCCCTAAGGCTTAAAGGCAGTACACCTAATTCTGCTATGGTCTCAAGGGTGCCTGAAAATGTCTGCCAGAGGAGACAGAAAAACACTTGAGCCAAGCCAGGGTAACCTGGAGGATAATCACTGAAAGGCTTGGGGTAATGTGAGTTCTGAGAAAGAAAATCCATCTAATCGATGGTATTAGCCAAACTGAAGAAAGAACATGTTAACAGAATTGGAGCAGCCATTACACAACCCAGAAGAAGGGAGCCAAACAGCAGGAATTTGGCAGCACTTATCTCTCAAGATAGAGATACTTATTGTAATGGACAGACACCAGAGAAGCATATTCAACCAGGTTTCTCTAAGGCCTAGATGAAATTTCCTTCCATACAGTTATATTCCTTTATTTCTGGGGTCCCTGCACACTGGTGTAGTTACGAATTTCCCTCCCTAGTTATCCGGATCCTAGGAAGAGGATGCAGTGGATTAGAGATAGCTGCAGCTTCTTTGACGTGCCTCTCATTAAGAGGTGAAGTCTACGTCTTCTCCCTCAGAGTCTGGATGGGATCTGGAACAGCTTTGATGGGCAGAACACAGTGGAAATGACGCTGTGCCAGTTGCCAGGCCCAGGCCGTAGGAAACTGGCAACTCCCACTTTCTATCTCTTGGAACATTCATTTTGGAGAAAGCCAGAACTCTGGAAGAAGCCTGAGTATCCAGAGCCACCATGCTGTGAGGAAACCCAAACTAGACACACGGAGAGAGAGATACTCAGCTGTTCTGGCCAAACCATCCCAGGCACCGAACATGCAATCAGGGAAGCTATTTTGGAAAGTCCGACCCTGGCAGACGTGACATGGAGAACGACCAAGGAAGCCAGCCAAAAGCCAGACCCAAGGGTCAGACTTATGATCCCAATGGAATCATCCTAGTGATCTTCAGCTATGTGAACTGAAGTCCGAATCCACTGTGAAGCAGAGATAAGCCATTTCTCCCGTGCACAGCCACGGCGTTCTGGGATAGTTTGTTACGCAGCCATAGACAACTAGAAGAGGTGAGTGCCTATGTGATGGAATATTACGATCCTTGTGAGGGCTAACTTCCTCAGTAAAGAAACACACCGGCACTCTAGTTCCCCATTTGTTTCTGTGGGTTTGGCCAACATGGGCCAGTCCTCTTTAGTCTACCCATGCTAAATTACTGACAAAATTTAGTTTCTGACCTGGAAAGCTGAGAGCAGAGGGGCCAGGCTTAATCAATCTGCTCACCTCCCTTGCCATCTCATCTTCACTTCAACCCAGATGAAGGCGCTGAGAAGAGTCTCACAAGGAAGCTTACCACCAGACATAGCCACTGCTCGGCACCACTCACAGCCCTTTGGCTCATTCATGCCATTTATTTATTTATGAAACATCACTGAGAAGCTCTCCTGTGCCCAGGGCTGTACCTGGCACTGGGGCGCAAAGAGGATGGGAAGACATAGGCCCAGCCCTCACAACTTCACAGCCCAGTCTCTAAGCCATGTACGCAGGTTATGTTAAGAAACATGTGCACCTGTGCCCTGACTGGTGTGGCTCAGTTGGCTGGGCGTCGTCCTGAAAAAGTGAAAGGTTGCTGGTTCAATTCCTGATCAGGGCCCATGCCTGGGTTGCAGGTTCCGTCCCCAGTCAGGGCATGTGCAAGAGGCAAACCGATTGATGTTTCTCTCTCACACCAATGTTTCTCACCCTCTCCTCTCTTCCTCCCTCCCTTCCCCTCTCTCTAAAAATAAACAAAGAAAATTTTTTAAAGGACATTTGCACCTAAATATATAAAGCAAATATTAACAGATACAACGGGAGAAACAGATGTTCATTCAATAATAGTAGGTGATTCTAATACTCCACTTTCATCAATGAATAGATCATCGAGGCAGAAAATGAATAAGAAAACATTGGCCTTAAATGACACATTAGAACAGATAGACAACAGTTATATACAGAACATTCCATACAAAAGCACCAGAGAAAGTAGATTTGAGGCACTATGAGGTCTCTCAATTTCTGGGTTGGCGCCTTCTCCATCAATAAACTTTTCCTTACTTCAAACTCTGACATTTTGAGTTTGGGCCTTTTGAAGCATGGGGCACATCAATGTGGGTTCAGTAACACTTTGGCAAGCCAGCAAGGAGCGCATGGCAAGCCAGCTCCAGCTGGAGGTCTCCTCCATGAGTCCTGAACAGTTGCCAAGGAGGTTTTGCCTTGGAGACTCTGGAGGGACCATCCTGGCAGGCGCTGGCCACCCTCCGCACACAGCTCATGTGGAATAAATAAACATCTCTGGGCTTCAGTCTACCATTAGTTTTGTTTCTAAGTAAGTTGCTTGGGCGTGAGCAGCTTGGAATCCTTCCTCTCTATCTGTGCATGCTCTTGTGGACAGAAACTAATCCATATGCTTTTTAGAGTCATGTGATCTAGGAAAATATTTGATATTAAAGCTGGTTTTGAGGTTGCTTTTGCTTCCCCAATGCACTGGATCCTTCTGATCTGGGTTACAAAATTTTCTGCTTACCCTTTTCTACTATATATTATACAAAAGATGTTTAAGCTGCTCACACTCTGTTGTTCAAAATGCTTTCTCCTCAGAACCTGATCCAAATAACTTCTTTTATTGTAATTTTTTAAAATTGATTTTTAGAAAGAGAGAGTAGTGAGAGAGAGAGAGAGAGAAACATTGATTGGTTGCCTCTCTCACACCCTCAACTAGGGACTTGGCTCACAACACAGGCATGTGCCCTGACTGGGAACTGAACCAGTGACCTCACAATTTGCCTTACAATGCCTATCCCACTAAACCATACCAGTCAGGGCTAATCTTCCTTCTTAATTGACCCTGGACCCAGTTGCCCTTTTTCCCCTCAAGACTGAGGAATGGGCAAGAAAAAGGGGAGATTTGTAACCAGAAAACTAGCTCAACATTGTCCTATTCTGTTTAATGAGATACTGAGTTGCTTTTCAGAGACAACAAACCCAAACCTCAAATCACGCAGCCAAAGCATGTGCAAAGGTGAGAACTTTGACCTGCTGACTGCACCCAACACATATACATTGAACAAAGAACAAGGACAGAACTAGAACTTGAACACTGGAATGCTTCCAGAAGAACCGTTTCTTATCCAGAAAGATGTGGAGTTGATGCTCATGTGCCATAAATGGCCAAGTTCCAAGGTCCTCCAATTAAAACTTGCTCCACCAGCACTTCTGGATACCTGTTTCCCCTAACCACTTAAAAATGCCTTAACCTAATGCAGCAAGCAAGATGGATTTGAGGCACCAGTAGGTATCCATCTTCTTCGTTAGGGCCTTCCTGATCAATAAATCTTTCTTTTTTCCAAAAAATAAAAAGAATAAAAAGAAACAGAATACACATTCTTCTTGAGCACATATGGAACATTCTTCAGGATAGATCATAAATAAATCTAAGAAGACTGAAATCATATGAAGCACCCTGGCTGGTGTGGTTCAGTGGGTTGAGTGCCAGCCTGCAAACCAAAAAGTCACCAGTTCGATTCCCAGTAAGGGCACATGCCTGGGTTGTGGGCCGAGTCCCCAGGTGGAGGCAGGCAAGAGGCAACTGATCGATGTTTCTCTCTCCCTCTCCTCCTCCTCCCCTTCCTCCCTCTCTAAAAATAAATAAATAAAATCTAAAAAAATAAAATAAAAAAAAACAAGAAATAATATGAAGCCTCTTTTCTCACCACCATGGTATTAAATTAGAAATCAGTAACAAGAAAACGAGAAAATTCACAAATACGTGAAGATTAAACAGCATGCTACTGAGCAACCACTGGGTCAAAGAAAAAATCAAAAGAAACATCAAAAAATACCTAAGACAAAGGAAAATGAAAGTACAACATGCCAAAACTTAAAGGGATGGGTTCTTAGGAAAAGGAAGCTGGGGTCTCAAATGTGCATGTGAGGAGTTTAGAGCTGATTCTCCAGGCCCTGTGGAGATTCCTGAGCAGAGGAGCAATATAACCAAACGTGCTTTTTGGGCCACCGATATGGCAGTGCTGCGTGAGTAGGCTGCAGGGGAGATCAAGCAGCAAGGGAGACTAAGCCAGACACTATTTCCTCCCAGAGTCATCAAGGGGCTGTTCATGCTGCTCGCTGAGCCACAAAGAAGCAAGGAAGCTGAACTGGTAGAGCTGCTGGAGCTGCTGGAGCTGGAAACATCCTCTATGTTGGGCAGGACAAAGCCTGCCAGGTTTGGAAGGTCACAGATTATCTAGTCTTTGATGCTTCTGTCCAGTGGAGACTGGGACTGGAGGCTTTACGTGAAGGATGCAAAAAGTGGTAAAAGCCAAAACTTATGGGATGCAGCAAAACAGTCTTAAGAAGAAAGTCCATAGCAATAAATACATACAATAAGAAGCAAGAATGATCTCAAATAAACAACCCAACTTTATACCTCAAGGAACTAGCAAAAAAAGGAAAACAAACTAACTTAAAATTTAGTAGAAGGAAAGAAATAGCAATTATCACAATGGAAACTATTGAAATTGAGGCTAAAAAGACAATAGAAAAGGTCAGTGAAACTAAGAGCTATTTAAAAAAAGATAAACAAAATAGACAGGCCTTTGGCTAGGCTCACCAAAAAAAAGATAAGGGGACTCAGACAAATAAAATCAGAAATGAAAGGGATGTTACAAATGACACCACAGAAATACAAAGGATCACAGGAGACTACCATGAACAATTATACACCAACAAACTGGACAACCTAGAAGGAATGGATAAATCCCTAGCAACATACAAACTACCAAGACTGAATCATGAAGAAGTAGAAAATCTGAACAGGCCAATTACTAGTAAGAAGACTCAAGTAGTAATCAAGAACTTCCCAACAAACAAAGCTGAGGACCAGATGGATTCATTGGTGAATTCTACATCTAAAGAAGAATTAATACCAATCATCACCAATTCTTCCAAAAAGTAGAAGAGGAGGAAACACTTCCAAACTCATTTTACAAAGCCAGCACTTTCCTGATACTGAGACCAGACAAGAACAGTACTAGAAAAGGAAATTAAAGGCCAATATCTCTGACAAAATCCTCAACAAAATATTAACAAACCAAATTCAACAATACATTAAAAAGATCATACACCATGATCCAGTGGGATTTATTCTAGGGATACCAGGATAAACATTTGCAAATGAATGTTATATATCACATTAACAAAATAAAGGATAAAAATCATATGATTATCTCAATAGATGCATAAAAAGCATTTGACAAAGTTCAACATCCATTAATGCTAAAACTCTAATAAACCTCAACAAAATAAAGGTTATATATAACAAACCTCTATCCACCCCCGGCTAACATTATAGTCTACAGTGAAAAGCTGAAGGTTTTCACTCTGACATCAGGAACAAGACAAGGGTGCCAACTGTCACCACTTTTATTCAACATAGTATTGGAAGCCCTAGCCAGAGCAATCAGGCAAGAAAAAGAAATAAAAGGCATATAAATCAGAAAGGAAGTAGTAAAACTGTCACTATTTGCAAATGACATGATATTATATATAGAAAACCCTAAAGATTTCACAAAAAGACTGTTAGAGCTAATAAATGAAATCAGTAAAGTTGCAGTATATAAATGAATATTAAAAAAATCACTTATTTCTATACACTAATAATGAACCTATGCACTGTACAATGAAAACTATGACACTGAAGAAAGAAATTGAGGAGATGCAAAATAAAAGATACTCCATGCTCAAGGACTGGAAGAATTAATATTGTTAAATTTTCATACTACCCAGAACAGTCTACAGATTCAATGCAATCCATATTAAAATTCCAATGACATTTTTCACAGAAATAGAACACACAATTCTAAAACTTCTATGGAACTACAAAAGACATTGAATAGCCAAAACAATTTTGAGAAAAAAAGAACAATGCTGGAGGCATCATGCTTTGCTATTTCAAAATATATTACAAAGCTATAGAATCAAAACAGTATTGCATTGATATAAAAAACAGACACATAGATCAATGGAACAGAATAGAGAGCCCAGAAATAAACCCATGCATATATGGATGATTATGTTATAATAAAGGAGCCAAATAGAGAATGGGGAAAGGGAAGTCTCTTAAATACGTGGTGTTGGGAAAACTGGACAACCACATGCAAAAGAATAAAACTAACCACTAGCATACACCATACACAAAAATTAACTCAAAATGTGTTAAAGAGTTGAACATAAGACCTGAAACCATAAAACTTCTAGAAGAAAACATAGGCAGTAAACTCCCTCATTTTTTTAGGATTTGACACCAAAAGCAAGGGCAACAAAAGCAAAAATAAATAAGTGGGACCACATCTTAAAACTGAAAAACTTTTGCATAGCAAAAGAAATCATCAACAAAATGAAAAAAGTAACCTACTGAATGAGAAAAACACTTGCAAATCATATATCTGATAAGGGTTAATATCCAATAATATATAAATAACTCATACAACTCAGTAGCAAAACAAAGTCTAATTTAAAAATGGACAGAGGATATGAATAAACACTTTTCCAAAGAGGATATACAAATGGCTAACAGGTATATGAAAAGGTACTCAGCATCACTAATCATCAGGGAAATGCAAATCTAAACCATAATGATATCACCTCACACCTGTTAGAAGAGCTATCATCAAAAGAGACAAGAAATAACAAGTGTTGGTGAGGAGATGGAATAAAGGGGACCCTTGTGCACTCGTGGTGAGAGATTGTAAATTGGCTTGGCCATTATGGAAAACAGTATGGTGGTTCCTTAAACATATTAAAAATAGAACTACCATGGGATCCAGCAATTCTACTTCTGTGTATTTATCCAAAGAAAATGAAAGTACTAACTTGAAAAGATATATGCAACTCTGTGTTCAATGCAGCATTATTTACAATAGCCAAAATATGAAAGCACCCTAGGTGTCCATTGATGGATGAATGGATAAAGCAAATGTGGTATATATACACAATGGAATATTATTCAGGCATAGAAAGAAGAAAAACTCACCACTTACAACCACATGGATGGACCTTGAGAGCATTATGCTAAATGAAATGTCACACAGAGAAATACAAATATTGCATGATCTCACATATACGCACAATCTAAAACAAAACAGAACCAAACTCAGATACATGAGAGAACAAATCGGTGGTTGCCAGAGGCAGGGGGTGGGAGGGTGGGCAGAATGAGTGAAGGTGTCAAAAATACAAATCCCCAGTGATAAAATAAACAAGTCCTGTGGATGGAATGTGCAGCATTGTGAGTATAATTAATAATACCATATTATATATTTGAAAGTTGCTAAGAGAGTAGATCTTAAAAGTTCTCATCCCAAGAAAAAATGTTGTAACTACAAAAAAAAAAAGAGGAAGAAGAAGCATGACACATGAAGCAACAAGTTTGTGCCCAGGGCATTAGGGGGCTCACCAGTCTAGGAGGTCGACCATAAGAGCTACAGAATAGATCGCTGACCTCATCATTTTTAGGGTCGACATCTCTAAGAGATATCAATTCAATATAAATTTACATATACATTTAACACATTCACATTTCATTTTTTCCAAAACGCTTGACATTATTTTGGTTAGGAAAGAGAAAGGAACGAGCATTTATGGACTAGCATGATTTACATATGTTCCAATTCCCACTCTACCCCCTTAAGTCCTACAATGCTTCTCTAAGCCGATTTGATTATTTTTATGTGGGATATGCAGTTTTCCACTACTGAGGACTACTGGGAACATTATAGTCAGGTGACCTTCTATCAATTTCACTCCTCCTCCTTGTATGGTAGCCACTGGGTTTAGAGCCAAAGACCCTAACCCCAGATTTAGGGATGAGCCTGCGTGGCTCTAAGCTTAGTCAAGAGTATGGCTGTGGCCACTGTGATGAGTTCAGGGATGGGCACTGAACCCAGGCCAGTCAACTAACTTCTGCAAGACAGCAGAGCCAAGAGAACTGCAGAGAAACAAATCTGTAGTTTTGGTGATCTCATGAATCTCTAGAGCAAATTGTACCTGAAGGGCACCCAACTATTAGACTTTCTGATTATATGAACTAATAAATTTGCTTTATAGTTTAAGCCAGTGTGAGTGGCAACCAAATGAATTTGAACTGATACAAAGTGGGTCACTGGAATGCATCCTATTCCTCAATAGGCATATTAACTGGGTTTTATAGATGTGCAGGACTCCACCTTTGGTTAACTCACACCATCCACATGTAGTGGGTAGGAAGGGCTAATATATTTCCCATGGGACAGCCCAAGTTCATATGACTCCAGATCTTTGGGATATAAGGACTAGACACAGGAGGCTCTCCTGAACCCTAGCCTTGGCCTCTCCTTTAAAAGGACACACATTCCTGGCTTTCTCCTGCTTCTTCCTATTCCTTCTAGGACCATCTGGAATTTCTTCGCTAGTTACTGCTCTATAGAAAATCCCGAGCAAAACCTCCCAGTAAACTCCCACTGAGAAACAATGAGAAATTCTTAGCCTGCACCCTAAACCATTCACTGGGCCTCTCAACTTTCTAGAGGCCAAATTAAGCGGAGGAAGTATATAGGACTCTGGTTTCTTAGCTTCTTAGTTTCTTGGACCTGAGCACACAGGGAATAATTTTTTAAACATCTCTGAGTACCATAGAACCTGCCCATCAAGTCTCAGTAACGCAACCCCAAGAAGGGAGGTCCCACAGGAGACAGCAGGTGCCTGGGCAGGTTCAGAGAAACTGGTCAGTTTAGGCCTTCAAATCCTCAGGGTCATTGTTTCCCCTCATCCTCAACTCCCACTGCAGCTTTTTCTGGAGGGAGGCTAAGGTGCTGCCACACCTAAACCTTCATCACCTGAGACCCTTCCCACCTCTCTTGCCTAATCCATCCTACTGCACCCACCATAACTCAGGAGCCCACCACAGCCCTTCAGAGGAACCAGGCCCTTAATCTGGCCTCCAAAGCTCCCTTCAAAGGCCTCTCCTATCCCAGTCCCTACAGTTCCTCCCCCTTTTTAACCACTGCCCAGCACAGCCACATAGTAACCAGTCTGTTCACCAGCCCCATCCAGGGCCTGGAAAGGGCAAGACCAAATACAAGATGGAAAGACTCCATAAAAGAAGCCAAAGGCATAAGTCTACAGGAGCTGAGCAGGGCTGTTGAGGTGAGGATACTGTGGACATCATTCATTCATAGGGTTGCCAGGAGTTGGAGCCAACTCAATGGCACATAACACACACCTCCCTCTTCCCCCAAAAGAATAGATAAACACCAAGAGGGTGTTGGCTTTATCTTATTGACTCCTAACACTTGGAAAAATGCCTGGGGCAGAGTGGGTGCCTTAATTCAGCTGGTCTCCTAAAAACCTCTCCTACTTAACCAGTACTGGGTTTTCCAGTCTCTGTGCATTGTCAGTGGGCTACCCATTCATCCCTGCCTTGTACTGGTGTTCCACGGAATAAATGCTTCTCACTGGAGATCGGCTGTGGCATGGCACGTGTGAGGGGCCGCCACCCAGACCACCCGGCTGAACACGGGCAGATTAGGAGACTTCTAGCCAAGATGGAGGCATCTTGACCTCTGCACACAACTACAGCAAAAATTACAACGGAACTACAAAATAAATGTCACCCAGATTCATCAGAAAATTGAGCTGTATGAAAGCCCAACAACCAAGGACTTGAAGAAGTCACATTCATCCAGGCGGCTGCTTTTCTACACTAGGCCACACTACTAAGACAGGGAGTCAAAGCAGCTCCACCTAATACACAGAGACAAGCACGGGGAGGCTGCCAATGGAGGAAACAAAGAATATGGCCCAAATGAAAGAAGAGAATAAAACTCCAGGAAAGAACTACATGAAATGGAGATAAGCAACCTATTAGATGCAGAGTTCAAAACACTGGTAATCAGGATGTTCAAAGAAATCACCAGATACTGCAACAGCATAAAAAGGGCCCAGGCAGAAATGAAGTTGCATTAAGTGACATAAAGAAAAATCGACAGGGAACCAACAGTGAAGGGGATGAACCTGAGATTCAAATAAATGATTTGGAACACAAGGAAGAAATAAGTATTCAATCAGAAGAGCAAGAAGAAAAAAGGAATTCAAAAAAATGAGAATAGAATAAGGAGCCTCTGGGACATCTCCAACCGTACTAACATCCATATCATAGGGGTGCCAGAAAGAAAAGAGGAAGAGCATGACACTG
This sequence comes from Pteronotus mesoamericanus, assembly GCF_021234165.1. NCBI lineage: Eukaryota > Metazoa > Chordata > Mammalia > Chiroptera > Mormoopidae > Pteronotus > Pteronotus mesoamericanus. Next base: position 8,642,390 of record NW_026555277.1, read on the forward strand.
AAAATTTTTTTAAAAATAATGAAAGAAAACTCCCTTAATTTGGCTAAGGAAATAGACATGCAAGTCCAGGAAGCAATGAGAGTCCCAAACAGGTTGGACCCAAAGAGGACCACGCCAAGACACATCATAATTAAAATGTCAAAGGTGAAAGATAAAGAATCTTAAAAGCAGCAAGAGAAAAGCAGACAGTTACCCACAAAGGCATTCCCATAACACTGTCAGCTGATTTCTCAAAAGAAACCACAAGCAAGAAGGGACTGGCAAGAAGTATTCAAAGTGATGAAAAGCAAGTATCTACAACCTAGATTATTCTATCCAGCAAAGCTATCATTTAGAATGGAAGTGCTTCCCAGACAAAGTAAAACTAAAGGAGTTCATCATCACCAAGCCACTATTATATGAAATGTTAAAGGGAGCTATAAAAGAAAAAGAAGATAAAACTATGATCATTAAAATGACAACAAATGTACAGCTATCAACAACTGAATCTAAAAAAAGCAAACTAAGCAAACACACAACAGGGGCTGAATCATAGATATAGTGTGGAGGGTTATCACCTGGGAGGGGGAAGGGAGAAAATGGGGGGAAAAGGTGCAGGGATTAAGAAGCACAAAGAAAGGGGGATGTTAGGAACAGCATAGGAAATAGAGAAGCCAAAGAATTTATATGCATGACCCATGGACATGAACTAAGGGAGGGGACTGCTAGAGGGAAGCGGGGTACCAGGCAGAAAGGGGGCAGAGGGGAAAAATTGGGACAACTGTAGTAGCAAAATCAATAAAATATATGTTTAAAAATCCTTACTGGATATTGACTTCTTAAAAACAATAAATGCACCTTTTCCTTAATGCCTATGATTCTGCTTTCACTCCCTGAGAAGTGACATCTTTTTCCCCCCAAGGGGAAATTTACCTGGCTAATTGCGGAATCTCTGTCATCTTCCGGAAGTCACTTTTGGAAGAAGGCTGTGGCAGCCAGTATGACCACAGAATTAGACAGCGGTGCTGTAACCTCTGGCAGCTTACGCACTTGCACCCATCATTCTGTTACCAAGACAGTTCCCTCCTCTCTCAAGCTCTGTCCGCTTTAAACCTAATCTTCCAAGTCACCTCCTTTCTGGGGCCCTCCTGATTCTTACCACTCCTCGATCTGCTCATTTTAGTTCCAAGGGCTCTGCCTACCCTTTGCACAGGACGCCTGCAGATGTCCAGGTTATGACCATAGCCCCAGTCGGTGCAGAGCTAAGTTCCCACGTTCTTCACTTTTTGTCCAGAGTCTCCCCATCCCCAGCTTCTGTGTCCCGGAGCTCACTCACCCCTATTCGCAGGCATGAGGCCCCGCTCGCTTACCTGGAGCTGGTGCAGGTGCAGAACGTAACCTTGCACTAACAGCTGGAATAAGAAGCGCGACTGCCCTGGTCCTGGAAGCTCCTCCAGGCTCCGCAGCCTCCGGTCGCCAGGCCCGGTTTGGGGAGTCTCGGCTTCCTCGGCCGCCGGGAGGACGTTGGGCATCGAGGCCTTGGCTCTGGCCCCGTGTGGGCCGAGGCCAAGGCGGGCCACCCGCGTCCCCAGCAGCGCCCATTGGACCCTCGCACAGCCCAGCGCAACAATGCGATCCATGGCTCACGCCGCCGCTGCGCCTTCGGATCCGAATGCTGGACGCCTGGAACCCGCCCAAAGATAGATCAGGACGGGCGGGGTGGGCCGGGCAAAGGCTGGCCAGGCCCTTTATTGTTCCAAGGCGTCACCTCGCGGTCCTCAGTCCCTCCAAAGAGGACCTAAAGAACTCACAGAACTCACTTTCCAACTGTATGGCTCCCAACCCGGGGACGGGACCAAGCAACACAAAGGCAAAAGATGCACAGGGGGACTTTGGGGGACCCAGGGAGCTCGGATGATGGCCGCCCCCCATCCCCCCGACCCCGCGCCATCGCCCCCGATTCCGCACCTTGCGCTTCCGAGAACTCAAAAGAAGTTGAAGTTCGCTTCGTCCGAACTCTGAGCAATAATACAAAAAATTCTAGGTAGTCCGAGAGGCTTCCAAAGGCCAGGAGGCCCCACCAGGTGAGACCAGCACTCGTGCCCCCCCGGAACCGGCTGCTGAGATTAAACTGGCCGCCGGCTTTTCCTAAGGCACACAACCCGCCCCGCCGCCCCCCACCGGCCCGGCACTGGTCCCCGAGTCTGAGCGCTGAGAGAAGAAACAAAACTAAATTAAACTAAGCTAAACAAAACTAAAAGGCCCAGTGCCCGAGGTCATCTGATTCTTGCGGGGAGAGCGGGCAGCCAACAAACAGACCAACAAAGTCAAATAGTTTTTTAAAATGCAGTTCTACCCGCTCCCCCGTCTTCCTCCCCAGCCCCTCCCCCAGCCCCAAGTTTGCTAAAGGAGGGTTTTTCAAACTGAAGGTTGAAATCAGATTAGTGAGTGTGAGCAGAATTATTTTTCATTAACATGGCAAATAGTATAGAAAATATTGCAAGAAGTATTGTTTCATAAATTCTTTGTTTTATATATACTCAAAATATACTTTTCAAAAAGTTAAAAACATGACTTATACAAATACAAAATAAACAAAGGGTCAAAGAGTACTCCACTCCTTAGTGACTGAACCAGCAGGATAGTAAAGCTTGTCCTACCAGCATTTGAAGAACAGATTATTTATAGATAAGGTTGGGGGAGGGGGGTCTGTGGAGGGAGGGCATATTAACCTCAAAGGGACAGCAATTAGACTGACAGCTGATGTGGCCAGGTGTGAATTTCCTTTTACTTATCCCGGTAGGGGTCATGGTTTCTTAAATCTGTGACTGAATGTCTTTCCTCAGTTTGGGGAGTTTTTCAGGCATTATCTGTTCAAACACTGCCTCTACGCCGTTTCTGTTTCCCCCTCCTTGTAGGATTTCCAGATATATATATCCTCTTGGCTGTATCCTTCCTGTCTCTTACCGTCTCTTCTTTTCTGTACTTTTCTATCCTTTTGTATCATCTAGCTCATTAATTCTCTATTCAGCTGTGTCCAATCTGCTGAATTAATCTTTATATTCATTAAAATCTTAATTTCTATCATATTTTCCAGTTTTCAATTTTGATTAGTTTTTTTCAAATCTATGCTCTTTACTATACTTTTGGTTTTATGCCAAATTTTTCATTTTCTTTTTTATTTTCCATTTTAACTTTGTAAGCATAGTTGTTTTAAGGATTATGACCAATAACTCCAGTATCCAGAAACTGTGTGGGCAGGTTCTCTTGTCTATTGTTTCTAGTGGTTTTCATTTCTGTGGCCATATTTCTTCCTGGGTCTGGTTTCTTTTTGTTATGTCCTGGAAAGTGTGTTCCTTAAGTAGCTGGTGGAACTAATTTGAAGTTTAGGATGATTTCTCTTTCCTCAAAGATTCACTTTGTTTCTGACAGTTACCTAAAGGCACAAGCAATCTAGGATCACCCTAATTCAATTCCAACAGCGACATGTTCTGAAGCTGAGCTGCAGTCCTTCAGAAAGCTAGTCTATTTCCAGTCTTGAATCTTCTGGGGTTCCCACTCAAAGTTTTGCTATAAGAGATCTTGGACCCTAGCTTTTTCCTCCCAGGCGAATGAGGTTAAACCACTCGCTTCTGAGCTTCTGCTTCTGAAAATGAGAAAGATCACTAATAGGAAAGGGGTACCTATGCCTGACTTAACTCTGGATTTCTGTCTTCTCCTGTTTTGCCTGGTAATTCTTTATCACCTTCTTTGTTCTCTGATGCTAATGACGTCCAGTAAAGGTGTGTCATATGTTTTTCAGCTTTTGAAGTTATTCTTAGAGAGTTGAGTCCAATAGTAGCAGAAGTGAAATTCAATTTATGTTTTTATATATCAATTCTCCCCCTGCCCCCAGGCTCATTGCCTTGATTTTTAATTTTTTTAACCTTTAAAAAAATTGCTTAATGAAATTTTCTTATTTCCTAATAAGTGCATGTAAAGGTATACATTTTTACATGATACTATTTTGGCCATATCCAAGAGTCAATAACAGTTTCTCTCATTAACATCCATTCCAAATAGTTTGTAATTTCCATTTTGATTTCTTTTTTAACCTAAGAGTCATGTAAGAAAAATGTTTTTATTTCCTCGTAAATACTTGGAGTTTTGTTTTGAAAGAGGTCATTCTTTTGTTATTAATTTATAACGTTATTACATAATGGTCAGAATGTATATGTTCTGCATTTTAGAATTATTGAAATGCTTGTGATAGTCTAGTGCTTGCTTATATTTCTGAATGTTCAGTGTGTATTTTTGAAAAATATGTATTGTTTATTGACTTATTAATTTTGTTACTTAAGTTCTCTATAGCCTTACTTATTTTTGCTTTCTCGATCTGAGAGAAGTACATTCAAGTATCCTGAAAATATAGATTTATCAAATTTTATTGTATTTCCAATAGTTTTTGTCTTATACTTTTGAAGATCTGTTGTTAGGTTCATAAAGTTTCATGACTGTTTTATATTCTTCATGAATAACACCATTTATAAATTTGAAACATTACATTGCTTTAATTTGCTTGGACTAAGCCAAAGTGGGGAAGGATTGAGGGTGGGAGGTGGGGCTGGGTGGGGCAGGGGAAGGTGGTGGCAGGAAAATGGAGAGAAATATATTTGAATAATAAACAAAAAAATTTTAAAGAAAAAATAAATACATTTAGGCCATCACTGTTTATGCTTATAAACTATGGGAGAGCAGCAAGTTTCACCACCAATACTTCATCTTCCTGATATATAGACAGAAGAAAATAAAGAACATTATTTTATTTCACAACTGGAATTCCTAAAAAAAAATTGCTTTGATTTGGTTTGATTTTACATTTACTCCTACTTTGTTTTTAAGCATTTGTTTGATATATCCTCATCCATTCCTTTATTTTCAATTATTATAAGTTGTTTTGATTTAGAAGTATCTCTCATAAGTAACATGCAGCGAGATTTTTCTTTACTCAACAAGAGAATCTTTAAAGAGCAAATATTTTTTTAATTTGAATGAAAGTTTAAAAATAAATAAATGAAATGAGAACATAATGGATAATGCACAGAAGAGTAATTAAAATGGTTCTTCAACATATACAAATTTTTAAAATATTTTTATTGTTGTTCAAGTACAGTTGTCTCCATTTTCCTGCCACCCCGTCCCCCACCCCACCCACCTTAAATTTTTCAACTTTACTTACAATAAATGAAAGACAAATCAAAACTGCATAAGAAACCATTTTTCACTTATGATATTGGTAAAGATCAAAAGTTTGATACTACTATTCTGGGGAGGGTGCAGGAAAACAAATTCTCACTCATGGTTCAAGGGAGTGCCAATTGCAGCAGACCTGTCAAAATCTAAAGCTTAAAAAAACTTCTTTACCTACTTCTAGGGATTTATTCTACAGACAAATATACTTGCATATTTGCAAAATCTCAAATATACAAGGCTATTTATTGCACAGATAAATAAAATACTGGAAATAACACGAACACCCATCCATAAGAGACTAATGATATAAATTATGATTAATCCATGCATTGGAATTATTTTCAGCCTTAAAAATCTACGACACAGCCCTATATATACTGATTTACAATAATTTCATCCTGTAGGTCTTTTCTTTTGGCTGGTCTTGATTCATATACTTTATAATAAAATTGTAATTGTACATATAGAGCTTTTCTGAGTTTTAAAAGTCATTATAGTGAATTATCAAGTCTAGCCAGTTGGTCAAAAGTACACATGTCCTGGGGACCCCCAAACTTGGGGTCGGCATCAGAAGTGAGGGCAGTCTTATTGCAGACTGTGCCCTTAACCTGTGAGTTTGCATTAACTCTGAGTAGTTAGTGTCAGCATTGCACCAGCCCTTTCCTTTCCTTGTGGTTGGGTCTCATATTGAGGGATTACATTGTGCTCAATACATATGAGGGTCCCAAACTCATCTTCAGCTCTTATTGGCCGAGGCTGCCATTAACTGAAACGTCCTCATTCCTGCCTGACTTCACCCTGTACCCCTTTCCTGACCAAAAGGCTCTCAAGTCTCTCTCTTGCCCTTTCTCCTCCCTCCCTCCCTCTCCTACTTCCACATGGTCTCCTGGGAGCATCTGCCCCTTTGAGAACTCAGGGCAAAGAGAATTTTGAGCTCATCTCAGGTCTATCTGCCCACATATGTCAGATGCCCTTATCCTGGGCATGAGTGAACCTCTGGGACTTAGGTTCTAGGCAGCAGGTATAGGTCTTTTCTGTTCTCGGATTCTCAAAGTCCTTGGTAAAGGAGATGTGCAGGACACAGACCCTGATCTCAGGCATACACATCAGCTTAGAAGAAGGGTAAGAATGAGGAGGAAGAAAAGACGAGGCAGGGAGGAGGAGGAAGAACTCATATTTGAGGGTTTACACTGTGCCAGGAATTGTTCTGAGCACTTAATATTAATTCATTTGATTTATGCTAGAAGTTAATAATATTTTAGTAAACAGAGGGACAGAGATTAAAAATAATTGCCCAAGTCATTTCTGGGAAAGCCAGAGCCAGAATTCAGAAACTGGAAGCCCCAGTGATTACCAACCCTCTACACTGACTTCCTTTTGCTAGACCTCTGGGTCATTGCCTCCCCTTCTACCACTTAGGGTAACTCTCGTACACTTCAGAATAGGAAATTCTGGCTCTGAACTTCAACTTTTGCAAGACACATAATTTACTGCTTTGTTCTCTGCTTTCTCAGGATCTCCCTGAAGTAAAGGAAATGAAATACTCCAACCATTGCTTCTTTAATAGGAGAGGGCCACTCGATTAAAAGGGAGCATCTGGGGGCATTATTACTCTCTGACACTGCAATGGCGCTCTCTATCTTGGAAGAATTTATTGTAAAAGATGCAGTAGGATACAGTCAAAAGAGCATGGGTTCTATTAAAATGCTCACAATGTTGTATTAAGAAGAAACAAAAACAAGTTACAAAACCATTTCAATCATTGATACTTCTCTTTCCCCTAACTGCCCCCCCCAACCCCAAAATGTGCACAACAGTAAAGAACATAGGCATACAGACATAGTTTCCAGTCCTGGCTTTGTTACTTATTATCTATAGGCAAGTTATCTCAACTTTTAGATAAGAATAATTGCCCAAGTCATATAGATAGTAAAACCAATCACTTTTATAATACTTTCGCTACTGCTGAATAACAAACTGTCCAAATACTTAGCAACTTAAAACAACAATCTTTTTATTATGAGTATGAATCTGTGAGCCAAGGATTTGGAATGGACATAGTGGGGCTGACTTATTTCTGTTCTATGATGTCAAAGACTTCAGCTGTGAAGACCCAAAGGCTGAAAAAAGAATCTGAAAGTACCTGATGACTCAGAGACATAGTTTGTTGTCCAGAGTGTCTCCACATAACTTCTCCTTATGGCTTGGCTTCCTCATAGCATGGCAGCCTCAGAGTAGTAGAACTTACTACATAGCACCTCAGGGCTTCACGTACAAATGTTCCAAAGCATAAGGCAGAAGCTGCATGATTTTGTATGACCCAACTTCAAAAGTGATGCAGCAGCTTTCTCCCAGGCAGAAAGGTGGGCAGAGGCCATTGTTTCTTTTCTGAACCCTTCTGCAACAAAGCCACAGAGCTGGCAGGCAGGTGCCATATCTGAAACTCCTTCAACCTGGCTAACTCTGTTTGCCCTGCCCTGGAGATCCCAGGAAACTCCATCCCACCCAACTTTTGGACCCACTGAAGCTGTTAACAGTGACTTTTCCATGTGAAGGGCTGGTCTTGGCTCATGCTTTACAACTTCCTAAATCCTCTCAAAAAAAAAAAAAATCTGGCTTCAGTGAGCCCCCAGCCCCTGTACCCTTTGCTAAGTGGCCCCAGGCCCAGCACTAACAGCAGCCAGCCTAGATTCACAGCTTGGCTTCGCCTGGGAATCTCCAAGCCCAGTACAAGTAGCAGCCGTCTCAGATTGCTTTATAGCTCAGGCAGGGTACCCGAGGGAAAACACAGGTAGGGGGCTGACCTTGGCCTGCACCATCCAGGGAAACCCCAGGGCCAAATCACCCACTGGATAGCTATAGACCACATCGGAGCACCACCACGCTGTCTCTGCACAGCCCATCCTCCACAGAGGGCGGAGGTTGGTGGCCAGTGGTCACAGCCAGTCCTTGCAGCTGACTGGCCTGGGTAAATCCCTCCCACTGACCTGCCAACAGCAATCAAGGCTCAACTACAAGAGGAAGGTGTACTCAGCCCACATGAAGGGCACACCTTGAATACCCAGCTTGGGGGATAGGGGAGGCTGTGCCACTGAACCCTACAGAATACCCACTACAATAGGCCACACTGCCAAGACAAGGAGTCATAGCAGCGCTACCTAATACATAGAAGCAAATACAGGGAGGCGGCAAAAATGAGGAGACAAAAAGAAACATGGCCCAAATGACAGAGCAGGTCAAAACTCCAGAAAAAGAGCTAAACAAAATGGAGATAAGCAATCTATCAGATGCAGAGTTTAAAGCACTGGTTATAAGGTTGCTCAAGAAACTTAGTGAGGGCCTCAACTTAGCATAATAAAGATCCAGTCAGAAATGAAGGATACACTAAATGAAATAAAGAACAATTTACAGGGAAACAATAGTATAGTGGATGATGCTGAAAATCAAATCAATGAATTGGAACACAAGGAAGCAAAAAACAAGCAATCAGAACAACAGGAAGAAAAAAGAATCCAAAAAATGAGGATAGTGTAAGCAGCCTCTGGAACAATTTCAAGAGGTCCAACATTTGCACATGGGGTGCCAGAAGGAGAAGAGAAAGAACAAGAAATTGGAAACATATTTGAAAAAATAATGAATGGAAACTTCTCTAATTTGGCCAAAGATATAGGCATGCAAGTCCAGGAACCACAGAGAGTCCCAAACAAGGTAAGTGCAAAGAAGGCTACTCCAAGACACAACACAATTAAAATGCCAAAGGTTAAAGATAAAGAGAGAATCATAAAAGCAGCAAGAGAAAAGCAGTTAGCTACCTACAGGGGAGTTTCCACAACACTGTCAGCTAGTTTCTCAAAAGAAACTTTGTAGGCTAAAAGGGAGTGGCAAGAAGCATTCACAGTGATGAAAAGCAGGGACCTACAGCCAACAGTACGCTACCCAGTAGAGATAACATTTAGAGGAGGCAGATAAAGAGCTTCCCAGACAAGAAAAACTAAAGGAGTTCATCATCACAAAACCATTATTATATGAAACGTTAAAGGGATTTATTTAAAAAAAAGAAGCAGCAGCCCTGGCTGGTGTGTCTCAGTGGATTGAGTACCAGCCTGTGAACCAAAAGGTCGCTGGTTCAATTCCCAGTCAGGGCACATGCCTGGGTTGCAGACCAGGTCCTCAGTATGGGGCACACAAGAGGCAACCACACACTGATGTTTCTCTCCCTCTTTCTCTCTCCCTTCTGCTCTCTCTAAAAATAAATAAATAAAATTTAAAAATAATTTTAAAAATCAAAACTATCAGCTATAAAATGGCAATAAATACATATCTATCAACAACTGAATAAAAAAAAAACCTAAGCAAACAAGAAGAACAAAGACAGAATCAGGGATACAGAGAGCATTTTGATGGTTGCCAGATGAAAGAGGGTGGCAGGGGAATGGACGAAGAGGTGAGGGGATTAAGAAGTACAAATAGGTCGTTACAGAATAGTCATGGAATTTCAAGTACGGAATAGGAAATGAAGTAGCCAAAGAAGTTATACATATGACCGTGGACATGAACCATGGTGTGGAGATTGCTTGAGGGAGTGGGGGGTGCTGGGTGAAGGGGGGCAGAGAGGGAAAAATTGGGACAACTGCAGTAGCATAATCAATAAAGTATAATTAAAAAAAATAGAGATAAAAAGTGATGCAGCATCACTTTGCTATTCTCTCCAGTCAAGTGCTATCCCAGGTTCAAGAAGAAGTTAGACTCCATTTCCTAATGGAAGAGCAGCAAGGTGAGCTGTAGACCTGCATGTGTGTTGAGAGAAATTGTTGCAGGCACCTTTGGAAAGAAACAGTCTCCCACATTAGCCATCAAGGAAATGTAATGTGAAACCACAATGAGATAACCCTATGCTTCCACTAGGATGAATAAAATTACAAAGACAAGTAAATAAAATTACAAATTTACTAAAATTACAAATACTTAAGTGTTGCTCCACTTCAGGTGGAACCTCCATACACTCCGGGTAAAGTGTCAACTACTACAAGTATTATGGAAATCTAGCCATAGTCATGAAAGCGGGACTGTGCCCACTCAGTGATACGGTAATTCCACTCCTAGCTACAAACACAACAGAAATGTGTAAATATGTTCACCAAAAGGTATATACAATAATGTTCTTAGTGGTATTATCTGTAAAAGCCCCTAACTAAAAATCACTCAAAAGCTCATCGCAGTTAAATAAACAGTAAATTGTAATATATTCATACAATGGAATTACATACAATGATGAGAATGAATGAACTGTAACTATTCACCAGTGAATCTCATTAGCATAATGTTGACTGGAAGAAACCTGACACAAAAGACAACATATGGCATGATTCTATTTACATAAAGTGTAAAAGCAGATGAAAGGAAGGTATGGTACTAGAATTGAAGATCATGGTTTCTCTTGAGTGGGAAGGCAGTAATTAACAATTGGAAGGGAGCATAGGGGGGCTTCTGGAGGCCTGAAGGCTGCTTTAATGGCTTTGCACATGTCATAAAAATTCATCTGATTTGTACACCTTTATACATGCTATGTGGCAATTAAAATTTTACATTACAAAGATAAAGAGGATGTCAGTAAAATGGTGGAGGAGGCAGCTCCAAATGCTCATTCGTTCACAGAAACATTGGGGGAAAAACCCCAGACATCATCAGAAATAACTTTGTTAAAACCCTGAAAAATAGTCAAAAGTTTACAGCAATCGAGGAAATGCTGAGTCAAGAAAAAGGCAACTCGAAAACGATGGGAAAGCTTGCGGTATTTTGACTTGTCCTTGTCCTGCTCCCGTTCTCAGCAGGGTGGCAGTCTTGAAACAGCAGCCAGAGAGGGATCCCGGCCCCTGGTTCTGGAGGGAGCGGAGCAGGCTTTGATCACAAATTATTGTGTTTGTCTGTTCTAACCTGTCTGGGGGCTGCCCAAAGGAGGGGTGCAGATGCCTGTCTCCCCTTCGCCTGCCTCAGAACCAGACCATGGCGGGAAAATGGCAGGCACTGCTCAACTGCATGGCAAGGCAAAACTGCAGGATACGAAGTCAACAGACAAAAATCGGTTGTATTTCTATTAGCAGCAATGAACAATCCACAAAGATAGCACCAAAATGAATAAAAAAGTTAGGAATAAGTTAAATCAAGGAGGCATAAGACTTACACACTGAAAACTAAGACATTACTGAAAAAAATTTTAAAAGACCTAAATAAATGTGAAGACATGCCATATTTATGGATTGGAAGACAATATTATTAAGATGACAACATTACCCAAAGCTATATTCAAACGCAATGCAATTCTTACCAAAATCAGAATGTATTTTTTGCAGAAATGGCAAAACCTATCTTAAAATTCATATGGAATTTCAAGGGAACCAGAATGGCCAAAACAATCTTTAAAAACAACAGTCAAGGAACTCACATTTCTTGATTTCAAAACTTACTACAAAGCTATAACAATAAAAACAGAGTGCTACTGGCATAAGGAGAGACACATAGAGCAATGGAATAGAACTGAGAGCCCAAAAATAAACCCTCGCATTTTTTGTCCATTGATTTTCTACAAGAGTACCAAAACCATTGAATGGGGAATAAATGGCCTCTCCAACAAATGATGCTGGGAAAACTGGATATTCCAATGCAAAAGAATGAAGTTCAACTCCACCTTAAACCATAAACAAGTTTCCTCAAAATGGATCAAAGATTTAAATTTAAGAGCTAAAACTCTGAAACTCATTAAAAAATGGGAAAATTAACATAAATTTTGATTTGGCAATGGTTTTTTAAAAATATGACACCAAAGGACAGACACCAAAAGAGAAAATAAATTGGACTTCATAAAATTTAAGACTTTTGTGCATGAACAGGTGCCATCAAGAGACTCAAAAAACAATCTACAGAATTGGAGAAGATATATGCAAATTATATATTTGATAAAAGTTTAATACCCAGGGTATATAAAGAAATACTACAACTCAAAACAAAAACAAAAAACCCAATTTTAAAAATAGTCAAGGGCCTTGAAGAATTTCTCCAAAGAAGATATACAAATGGCCAATAATCACATGACAAATGTTTAACATCATTAATCATTAAGGATGATTAAATCACTGAGCATCTCTTAAAGTGACAAAACCAGTGTGGTGGCTTCATTCTCTTCCAGGACATGCTGAAGCCTTCCCATGATGAGTGACACTCAGGACGCCATGGAAACCACCTTGGCCTTGGAGAAGAACCTGACCCAGGTCCTTTCGGATCTGCAGGCTCTGGGTTCTACCACATAGACCCTCATTTCTGTGATGTCCTAAATCAGCAGGTAAAACTCATCGAGAAGATAGGCGACTACCTGACTCTGCAGGCTGGCCAGTCCCCGGCTGGGCTGGGTGAGCATCGTTTCAAAAGGCTCACCCTCAAACAAGAGTAGGAGCATTTGGAACCCAGAGGCCTTTGAGGGGCCCCCTGCCTTTCCCTGCTACCTGGCTTCTCCCTGAGCTTCTCTCCCTGAAAACACTAGGCATCCTTTAACCACCCTGGAACCCTCTCCCATGCATTGGGCCAAATGGAAACAATAAAGCTTTTTGCAGGAAGAAAAAAGGAAGGAAGGAAGGAAGGAAGGAAGGAAGGAAGGAAGGAAGGAAGGAAGGAAGGAAGGAAGGGAGGGAGGGAGGGAGGGAGGAAGGGGAAAGGAAAGGAAAGGAAGGGTAAGGAAAGGAAGGGGAAAGGAAAGGAAAGGAAAAAGAAAAGAAAAAAGAAAAAACGAAACAGGGACTCAAACGTGTACTTGTCAACATTCACAACAGTATTATTCACAATAGCAAAGATGGAAACTGCTCAACCGTCTGTCAACAGAAGAATGAAGAAACAAAAGGTGGAAACAATGGAATATTATTCAGTCATATGAAGAATTGAAGTTCTAATACATACTACAACAGGAACATTGAAAACATTATGCTAAGTGAAACAGCCAGACATAAAAAAACAAATATCATATAATTCCACTTATAAAAATATCTAGACTAGGCAAATTCATAGAGAAAGATTAGAGGTTACTAGAGGATGAGATGGGGGATGTGGAATTATTGCTTAATGGGTACAGAGTTTCTGTTTGGGGTGATGAAATATTTGGAAGTAGGTAGTGATACTGGTTGTGTAACACTGTAAATACCATTAATGTCACTGAATTGTATATTTAAGTGGTTAAAATGGCAAATTTTTATATGTATTTTATGACCATAAAAATTATAGAGAAAATAAATAAGGAAGGGAGGGAGGGAGGGAGGGAGGGAGGGAGTTGGGAAGAGAGAGAGGAAGAGGGAGAGAAGGAGACCAAGGCCAGACCAGGGCTGAAGTAGGTAAATGTTAGGTGTAAAATTAGGCATGGCATTCCATGGAGCCAAGCTGGATTCTATGTCCATGCTGGTAGTGTGCACATTGCACATAATTTTTACCTCCAAGATTCCTCACTCCAGAAGTTTGTTATCTAGTACACGGTTGGCTGGACCCATGATGAAATGTACTCACTAGAGCAAATAAGAAGTCAAGAATAAAACCAAAGAACCCACCTCCATTTATAAACCCACAATTTAAGATGTGCCATAAATAATATTTGAATAATGATGTTGGACACCCCATTTGAAAACTGCCAGGGGTTTTTATTTGGCCATGTCTGGTTCATCATTCTCAATGAGGGAAATGTATAAGAAACCCATAATATGGGGAAAAACACTAAAATACCATTTATAAATTATTTAATTATTATTTTATTAACTGTTAGGGTGCCCTTGACCACATGATTAATACCCTGTCACATTTGTCAGTATCTTAGTACTCTTGCCTCTTTTTTGGCTTAGTATTCCATCCTCCTTCCCACTGATTTCTGAAATCAGCAACTGCTACAAAGTACCGGAAAGCAGAGTAGTACATACATTATTTAATTCATTCAATAACTTTGGACAATTCATCCAACCTCTTTTAACTTTGTTTTTTTAATCTGAAAAACAGAGATAATAATACCAATATTTAAGGAAATTTTTTGTAAGAAAAGTGTATATGTGCATGTATGCACACATGTGCAAATGTGTGTCTACACTGAGAGCAATGCATAAATCATAATGAAAACTCAGAAAATGATAGCTACTATTTGTTTCGCTTGAGCATCCACTCTAGGGAGAAAAATACTCTTGTAATAACAAAATGTCTACGATAGTTCTTCCAGTGACTACAATTTCTCTTCTGAAATATATCATGATGAAATTCACAGTGTCAAAGACCTCATATTTTAATACTACATCCCATAAGGAAAGTCGCTTTTACAGGACAGAGACGAACTATGGACAAAAAAATTCTTCTACCTCCAGGGATTTTAGCCTTTTTTCATCTGGTAGAGTCAAGAGAGAGAAAAACCTGGTAAGAGAAATCAGTGATGTTTATCTCAGCTGTTATCTCAGGTATGATTGCTGAGATTCCAAGCCTGTGGATTCTGATTTTGAGTCAGTTTCCCAACAAGAAAGATGTGTCTTAAAATTTATATTCCTCTGCCAATAAGCATTCAGATTTGAGCTGTCTAATTTCAATCAGTCTTTTGACTTCTAAATATACCATGCACTCTGATTAAACTATCATGATTATTTGCATACCAAGACTGATAATGTCAGTGTGATGGCATAATCAATAGCTGATCTGACCAGGGAACTGCACTCCTACGTATATACCTGTGATGAGTTGAATTGTGTGTCCCCCAAATTCATATGCTGACTTTCTGAATCTTGGTATCTCATATCATGACCTTATTTGGGAATAAGGCCATTGCAGATGTAACCAGTTAAGATGAGGTCATACTGGAGCAAGGTGGGTCCCTATTCCAATATGACTGGTGCCATTATGAAAACGGAGAAATTTGGACACAGATATGCACATAGAGAGAAAGCCATGTGAACATAAAGGCAGAGATCAGGGCAATGTATCTATAAGCCAAAAAATGCCAAAGATGGCCAGCAATCCACCAGAAGCTAGGAGAGAGGCATGAAACAGATTCTCCCCCACAGCCCTCAGAAGGAACAAACCCTGCCAACACCTTGATCTCAGGCTTCTAGCCTCCAGAACTCTAAGACAATAAATATCTATTGTCTCAAGCCTCCTATTTGGGGTAATTTGTTACAGCAGCCCTAGCAAACTAATACAATATCCAAAGGAACTGAAAATAGATACACAAATAAATATACCCACATATTCACAACAGATAGAACCCACCCAAATGCCCATCAGTGGGTGAACGGATAAACAAATTGTGGTATATACATCCAATGGACTATTATCCAGCCATATTATTCATATTGTATTCCATACAGTGAAATATTATTTGGCCATAAAAAAGAATGAAGTACTTACTGATACATGCTACAAAGTAGGTGAACCTTGAAGACATGCTAAGTGAAAGAAGCTGAACACAAAGGATCACATATCGTATGATTCCATTTATATAAAATGTCCAAAATAGGCAAATCCATAGAAACAGAAAACAGAAAGCAGGGACGGGGGAGGGGCTGGCGTTTCCTTTTAGGTTGATGAAAATGTTTTAGAACTAGATAAGAGATGGTGATCTCATAACATTGTGAATGTACTAAATTGAATAGTTCACTTTAAAATGGTTAATTTTGTTACATCAATTTCTTTTAAAAATGCTATCTTTGAAATGCACAGATATTAAGGGTACAATTTGATTAGTTTTAATTAGTGTGTTACCTATGTAAACAACACCCTAATTAAAAAAAATATAGCATTGCCATTACTCCATAAAATTCTCTTGTACCCCTCTTCTTTAAAAATACACTATTAATTCCTAGAGTAAACCATTGTCCTGACTTTAATCCTCATAGATTAGTTTCCTGTCTTGAAGTAGGATTAATTATGCATTATGTATTCTTTCGTGTCTGGCTTCTTTCACTCAACATGTTTTTGAAATTCACCCATGTTGTTGCAATTTTCTTTTTTTTTTTTGTGGTTATCTTTTATCTGGTTTTGGTATCAGGGTAATGCTGCCTCATAAAATGAGTTTGGAAGTTTTCCCCACTCTTCAATTTTTTTAGAAGAGTTTAAGGAGGACAGGCATTAAATCTTTGAATGTTTGGTAGAATTCATCAGTGAAGCTATTTGATCCAGGACTTTCGTTTGTAGGAGGTTTTTTGTTTGTTTTAACTGGTTCAGTTTCCTTGTTAGTAATCTGTGTATCCAGATTTTCTTTTTCTTCATGATTCAGTCTTACAAGACTTTATATTTCCAGAAATTTAGCCATTTCTTCTAGGTTGTCCAATCTATTGGTGTTTCTGTTCATAGTAGTCTCTCATGATCCTTTTTGTTTCTGTGGTATCAGCTGCAACTTCTCTTTCATTTCTGAATTTTATTTATTTGAACTCTTGCTCTTTTTTTCTTGGTGAGTCTAGCTAAAAGTTTGTTAATTTTATGTATCTTCAAAGAACCAGATCTTTTCTATTGTCTTTATAGTCTTTATTTCATTTATTTGTATTCTGATCATGATTATTTCCTTCCTTTGACTAACTTTGGGTTTCTTTTGTTCCTTTTCCAGTTCTTTTAGGTGTAAAATTAGATTGTTATTTGGGGGTCTTCTTGTTTCCTGAGATAGAGCTGTACTGCAATTATCTTCCTTCTTAAAAACCTCTTTTTCTGTATCCCATAAATTTTAGTATGTTGTATTTGTTTTCATTTGTCCCTAGGTATTTTTTAATGTCGCCTTTGATTTCTTTTTTGATGTTTGTTGTTCAGTCGCATATTGTTTAATTTCCACATTTTTGTGGTTTTCCCAGTTTTCTTCTTGTAACTTATAGTTTTATACCATGTGTTTGGAAAATATGTTTGCTATTATTTCAATCTCCTTGAATTTATTGAGACTTGTTTTGTGGCCTAATATGATCTATCCTGGAGAATGCTACATGAGCACTTGAGAAAAAATGTGTATTTTGCTGCTTTTGGGTAGAATGTTCTGTATATATCATATAAGTCCATCTGGTCTAATGTGTCTTTAAGGCCTTATGATTTCTTAATGTGTCATTTTAATGTTCCCTTATTGAGTTCTTGTCTGAATGATCTATGAATTGATCTAAGTGGGATGTTATCGTATTGCTGTCAGTTTCTCCCTTTGGTATGCCAGTATTTGCTATATACATTTTGGTGCTATTAAAGGTGCATATATATTTATAAATCTTATATGTTCTTGCTGGATTGACCCCTTTGTCAACTGATGGTTGTTGGTGCCAATTCAGTGCCAACAGGAATCCCCAATTTGGGGTGTGGCGAAGGACAAAATTTTGTTCAGTGCAAAACAGTTCAGTTGTGGTACAGCACAACTGTAAAAACAGCACAAACATAGAACAACCCTGAGGCCAGGCCCCTCTTGCAAGATACCTTCAGTGTTTCAGCTCAGCCAGGGAGTTCTGCAGAAAGGGGAAGCATGCTCTCAGAGGCAGAGGGAAGCTGGCTGATTGGACAGGAGTCCACACCCCTGGCCCCTGATTGGTCCATCTTCATGTAAATGAGGATTTCAAATCCTCACAGTTTGGTTGGTCCAAAAGGCACTGTCCAAATTGACCAAAATAGAGCTGCTCTGATTGGTCAGAGCTACACAGCTCTGATGGGATGAAGAAAGCTTCGGTCCTATTGGTTGAAATAGGATTCCAGGAACTCTTTTATAAGGTCTGGCTCAGCTGGCAGAAACATACTGCATACAGACAGTTCAGCACCAGCTTCTCCATGAAGTACAGTTTGTGTGAGAGGCCCCTTGCAGAAATGGCTGCTAGGCTCTGTTTAAAATTTGAACCCAGAAGCCCTTCTTAGGAGGTGTCCTTTTTTCCCCCCCTCAGGGTTCACACCTTTATCGTTACGTAATGCTCCCACTTTGTCTTTTATTACAGTCTTACTTTTAAAGTTGATTTTGTCTGACATAACTATACCAGCTTTCTTTTCCACTTGCATGGAATATCTTTCTCCATCCTCTCATTTTCAATCTGTATGTCCTTGTAGGCAGCAAAGGAATTACTCTTGTTTTTTCCTAATCCATTCAGCTATTCTATGCCTTTTGATTTGAGAATTTAGTCCCCATACATTTGAAGTAATTATTGCTAGGTATGTACTTGTCATTTTTTTTTCCTGGCTGTTTTCGTAGTCTCTCTCTATTCCTTTCTTCTCTCTTTCCTTGTGGTTCCATTACTTTGTTAAAGCTTTTTTGTTCTGAGTATTTATTGTGTTTTTTGCTTTGTGGTGCCATGAGGTTCATATATGACATCTTATGTATATAACAGTCTATTTTGAGAGCCACTTACATTTGGGGAACACATTCCAAAACTCTGTATTTTGACTTCCTCCATTTTTAATGTCAAATTTGACATCTTACGTGTCCTTTAGCTAGTATTGTGGCTTTCACTTTTTTGTCTTTTGAACCTTTACATTATTCCCTTTATAAGGATTAATTCATTACCTTTACTACTTTTTATGAGATTTTTACTTTGGTATGTTTTTTTGTTATTAATTAGTGCCATGTCTTTCCAGCTGCTTTTAACATTTTCTTTTTTTGTAAGGCCAACATTTTTTGTAAGGCTGTAGTTTGTTCCTTTTTATTGTTGAGTAGTATTGCAAACCAGTTTATCTTGAGGCATTTAGGTTGTTTCTAATTTTTATTTATTTATTTTATTTATTTATTTATTTTTTACTGTGAATAAAGCTGCAATAAACGTTTTTGGTGGACATGATTTCATTTGTGAGGGAGTTGGGATAGGATACCTAGGAGTGGAATTGCTGAGTCATAGGTAAATATAAGAAACTTCTAGTGTTCCACAGTAATTGAAACATTTTACTCTCAACCACCAATCATATGTGAAAGCCTTAATTGCTGCACATCCTCTCCAACATTTGGCTTTGGCTGCCTTTTTAACTATTCTAGTGTTATCCCATTGTGGTTTTAATTTGAATGTGTCATGAAATGACACTTTGTCCTTTTGTAAAAAAATCAACTCTACTTACTTGCATACAATAAAACCCATCTTAAGTGTGTAATTTGATAAGTTTGGACAAATGTATAGTCAAGATAAAGACTATTTCCAGTGCACCCCTTTATAGTCAATCCCCTCCCTCCTCTATAGTCGCTGGCAACCACTGATGCTGCTTTTTGTCACTACAGTTTGTCTTTTCTACAATGTTAATAAATGGGATTATAAAATATGTAATCTGGCTTGTTTCTGGCTTTTTTCACTTAGCCTAATGCTGCGATTCACCCATGTTGTTGCATGTATTGGTTTATTCCTTTTTTATACCTAAGAGGTATTGAACAGATATATCACAATTTGTTTAATTTACTAGTGGTTGGATATTGGGGTGGCTGTTTTTACTGTTATGAATAAAGCTTCTGTGAACACTTGCATACAAGAGCAAATTGCTGGGTCATGATATTTAAGAGTGCCTCACTTTATAAGAAACCACCGAGCTGTTTTCTAAAGCACCATTTTGTGTTCCCACCAGCAATGTATGTGGTCCAGTTACTCCCTATTTTCAGTCTTCTTTGAGCCATTCTATTGTGTAAGTAGTGTCATAGTTTCTTTTTTTTTTTTTTTTTTTTTTTTGCTTTTTAGTCTCCTTTTCCCCCTTCAAACCCTTGTGTAGGGGACTGGCTTTCAATAGATCGCAGTGAGGGAGCAGCTCTGTTGCAGAGCAACCCTGACTCTGAAGCAGGTCTTCTATGGTTTAGCACCAGGTTCCCCAAAAGCAAGCACTGAGTGACATGCGAGGCGAAAGTCTCCTTTCCAGCTGGGCCCTTTCTCTGGAGAGGCTCGCTGCTCGGGACGCAGTCCAACATGCCCCTGCACCACCTGGGGGGCACTTGGCCACCTGCTTGCAGAACAGCGGGGTACCAGTGAACCAAAGTTCAGCCACATTGCCCTATCATTATGCCTTGGTGGATTCTGACTTAGAGGTTCAGTCATAACCTCACAGATGGTACCTTCATCCCACTGGCTCTTTAGCCAAGCATATACCCAAGATGTCTGAGCCTGTCATTAAAGTTTCAGCTGCATTTCCCTGACAACTAATGTTAGTGTTCCAACCTTTATCTTGATTAAATCCTCCAGTTTGGGATTCCATGGATATAATCAAAGTATATTTTATCATAGTTTTGTAATAGTAACATGCTATTATAACTATTTTAGGAAGAAATGTTTTTGGTGGTGGTAACAATTTTGTCTGTTTTAGAATCTATTTAAAATCCACACTATGTATCAGGCACTTTTCTAGGTGCTTTACATACTTTCATTTTGTCTACATAACCCACCTAACTATCCTGTGAAGTAGGCTTTCATCTCCCCATTTTACTAATAGAAACTTAGATTGAATGTTTTCAAAACTGTGCTGGCTTTTGCCATGAGTCTCTAGCATTCTATGTATCTCAGTCCATTATATAATAAAGACACAAATGGGTTTTGAAAACAGCTACCCTGCCACTACTGACCCTTCCTGTATTCTTTCACCCATGAGACATCTGCCAAGAACAAAAGACTGCCAGCAGCTTTCCTCGCCTCAAAGCTTAGGAAAGGTCAAGTCGAATAAGCCTTGATATGAATGAGGGTGCAAACTCTCAGTGGGGAGGAGCACCTGAGGCCAAGGGTTGTTCCAGGGCTGGATCAGAATCTCAAGTGGCATGAAATGGAGCACCATAGTCACATAACTCTGGAAACCATCAATGCTTCTATGCCTCAAAGCAGTTAGGACATTCAAACAGTGGACAGCCGAGCCTTAGCCTTAAAGGACAAATCCAGAGGAAGCCAGGAGGAGAGGTCTCCTAGCTGTCTCTGGGCAACTTCTTCAACTGACATGGGAAAGGAATGAACCGTGTACCCGAATCGTCAACCTCCGTCACTGGCCCTATGTTTGATGGCCCTGGGAGGCATCCAGGTGTGTCCTTTGGCTAGGGTGACTAAACAGCTTGGAATCAGAATGAACCTGCAATGACAACTGTTTGTTGGCAGAGCTGTTGGGTTGGTGTGTGTGTTCTTTGGCTCCAGCTGGAGTTCAAGGTCCCTTTTCTTTTGTTTACCATGCTCCTCCCTTTTCCAGTCACTGGGCACCCATTGCTCCCTTGGGGTTTTTTTGTTTGTTTTTTTAAATCAAAGCTTCTCCTGGGGTAAGACAGTAATTTCATTCCATTCACATACTTCAAATGCTGATGTGCTTCCTTACCCAGGGAGCTTGCAATTCTGTGAACTATTTAACCAAAGAAATAAATCCCCAACACAAAGTGCAACAGAATGAATGATAGTGTTTCTGTGTGCCCGGGGTGAAGGTGAAGGTCTAAAGCCTGTTCTGGAACTTCTCCACCTCCAAAAGGCTCTACAGCGGCTTCCCTCGTGTAAAAGGTTCTATAGTTCTTGCCTGCCTTCCCCTACCCAAAGCAAGTTTCAGAGAGCAAATGGAGGGAGGGGTAACCATGAAATAAGGGCCCTCTAAGTCCTAAGTGCTTTGACTATGTTTTACTTAATTTTCATAATCCTGCAGTGCATGTGTGTAGGTATCATGTTCATATTAAAAAAAACACTTTAAAAAATTAAATGGCAGCTGAGGTCAAAGAGCAGAACTGAGATTTGAACCCAAGGTCAGCCATGCTCGCTTCCTATCACAACGCCACCTCTTTGTTAGTATTCACTCTAAGTCACTTAGTTTTTTACCAATACTGAGTGACTCTGAGGTAAACAGCAATAGTCACCACCCTCCCTGCCTTCTACGTCAAATCCTTACTCCAGTGCTTCAGAAATACTCCGTACTGCATGCCCCTTTCTCCAAACAGGGACTGCGTAAGTTATCAACTTAGGAAACCAACATGTTCTGACATTTATTCTACCATACCCCCAAAATTTAAACGTTCAAAGAATCCCATAACTTCTTCAAAATTCCTTATTTAGATGAGTACCTTATCCTGTGGGTATTTGTTGCTAAGTATGGATGCTGAATGCTTAATAAGCCAGATTTAATTTTCTCTCAAGGGTGAAAGGGAAATAGGATACCTAAGTCCCATTCCTTCTTCCACCCAGCAAAACACATCAGATATTCAAATATGACTAAGATTAAAAACAATGTATGTATAAACAGGTTTTAAACCACTAAGAACTCTCTATTTTCATCAGTCATTTAATTTCTTAAGTCCTACCCACCCGGCCCACACTTCCATTGTGCTGAAATGCTGGTTCCCTCTCCGGTCAGGCGGATGGACACGGGCTGGCTGTGCTGTCTGGGGATTCTCGGAAGGCAGACCAAAGAACCGAAGCTGGCTGCCAAGGGCCAAAGCAGCTCAGGCAGGCCTCTATACCTAAGCCCGTGACCAGAGGATGAGACACAAAACTGCTGAGGCAGGTGGCTAGTTTTCTTAGGAAGGCTGCTTACTGTCCTTGACACAAGGTTCATTGTGACATTTTTGCATTGAGGTAGGACAAGAAGGAGTTGGCTTCAATGACTTCTGCTGGGCCTCAATTTGAAGTCCTTACTACTGAGCCGCAGAAGCTGCCCCAGGACTCTGCCACCAAGCTTCCTCCCCAACTGTCCACACGGCCTTCACGCTGGCCAGCACAGCCACCTACTTGTGCGGCCTTACTTAGCCAGGCTGCTTAGTGATTGTTCCATGGCTCCACCCCAGCTTGCCACAGAACACCAGGAGCCATGAAACAGGGTAGCTCAGAGAACGAAGGCAGAGCCCAGGGTGGGACTGTGAGCAGAGCTTCCTGCCTGATGTACAGCGGGGAAAACTTGGCCTTCACGCACAGGGGCCAGTTGGCTTCCTGTTTGGCCTTGCTGCTAGAAAAGCGAAGCGAAGCGATTACAGGGCTGGGGAGGGGGCAGGCAGCAACCAAGAAGTGCCAAGTTAAGGAGTGGTGTAGTTCACGTGAAAACCACCTTTCTGATCCCACTCTCCCAGCTTGTACCCCCTGGGCTCCACCTTGCCCCAGGGGAGAGAGAAGGAGGCCTTCTAGTTCAGGTGCTCGTGTCCTTGGAGATCTCTGTCTGTACAGTTCACTCACTCAAACGTTTATTGAACAGTCACTGTTTTACTGAGTCTTGGAGAGGGAGGTAGATTCAGTTAAGAGCACAAGGGTTTAGCCAGCAGTCTGACTGGAAGCCCATCCTGCAATGGTAACTGCTCCTGAAACCTCTCTGCCACCCCAACTGCCTCTGCTTGTCCTAGTGACCCATGAGCCAGGCCCGCTAATCAGAGACAGCGCAAGGAGTAAACAGAACAGGAGCCTTCCTGTGCGTTGTGGGGAAATCACAGTTTTTCCCACTCGCCCACAGGGCTGTGTCCTTCCATATATGGACACAGGCAACCAACTAGGATTATCTAGGCTCCTTCACTGGGGCTGTAGGAAATTCACAAAGTTCACAGAACCTCTTACTCTCCAAAAACCAAGAGCTGAAGAGGTAACATCCATGATTTAGAAGTCTAGAAGACTGACCAAGTAGTAATATGAGGTCAGACTAAGAAGGCCAAGGGCTACTGCCTGGGTGGATCTATGAAAAGACAAGTGGTCTAGAGGTGGTGAAGCTCCCAAGACTAGCATGACAGGAAATGCTTTCATCACGTCATGGCCTCTCCCTGTCTACCGAAGAAGTCTGGAGGTTTCTGAAAGTGGCTCCTCAGCACAGAGGGGGAGGGAAGGAGAGAGGGTGAGAAGTGAGGAAATGTGAACCTTCAGAGGAACCTCCTCAGTTACAAAGGGCTTCAGGCCTGTTTTCTCCTCTTGAACTCTAGTTCAATCAGTGCACCAAGGCCTAAAACAAACCACACATGGCTCTCTGAAGGTAGAAACCAAACCCTGCTTTATAAGGCTAAGTGGCCATCATTGGCTTCTCTGCTGAGATATGAGGTACCAGCCAGTGAACCTTCCTCACCTTCTCCCCATCCCCACCACCCTGCCAGCCCTCCAGATACCCATCTCTCTAATTCATCAACCTCAAAAAAATACTCTGAAGAGGGGCAAGGTAGAGGGGGTAGGGACTCAGGCTGGCCGATAGGCCACGTCCTGTGAGGTAGCTAACGCTGGTGCTCCTGAGCAGGGGCTAGTGAAAAGAGGCCAGTCATGGGCTCACAGCAGCCAGGAGGGAGTCACCGGTTGACTGGGAAATGGGGGAAGCAGAGAATCTCGAAGTCTTCCCAGAGTACTTGCTCACAGGTAGCACCTGCATGGAAAGGCTAGGCTCTTTGCTGGTGTCCTCGCTGTCTTTTGAGGAAGTAGATTTCCTGGGAAAAGAGGAAAAAAAGACAAACATGGGTCTTCTTGGGCTTGGGTGTAGTCCCATCTTCAGAGAGTGGAATGATTTCCTCAGAGGAGCTGTGTTTTCTGAAGGGAATGGGGACAAAGAAATGGCTGAGCTTCAACTTGTGATCTGCCTTCAGAGTCTGGACCAGGTCTTCATGACATTACAGTGTCACTGACACAATTATATGCAGGTATGAATAATCATAAAATAGATTTTAGTTATCGGAGGGGTTGAGAGCTTAAGTGTAGGTGTGGATGTGTGTGAGGGTAGGAAGGCTAACGATTTCCTACAGCGAGTGAGTACGGCTGAAAGCGGCCCCTTCCGCAGATGACTCTGCTCAGCAAAGCTTCCTGGCCATACCAAGGAGATCCACCAGGAAGATCTCATAATCTGGGAGGAGGGAAAGGAACAAAACTCCCTAAACTCACACCATTAATATAGTATTATAAGGCAACTGTAATTAAAATTCTTTTTTAAAGTCTTCGAACTCCCACCCAACACCCTCCCTGCACCCAGGCGGCACTCACCCCAGCTTGCCAGTCTCTGATTTGTGTAAAGCACCGAGCGTCACGTCACCCTTTGGGACAGTCAGAAGTGATGTCGGGAGAGACCACTAAAAGCAAAGGCAACGATGAGACTCAGCTGTCTGGGGTCTTGGCACGCTCTCCCAGCTCCGCCTTTGAGTGACGATCATGGGCTCTCCCCTCCCCTACCCTCAGGCCTGGGCCCGTATGGGAAAAGGTCTTGGTTTCTTCTTATTCAGACAAAAGGCTGAGGCCAGAAAGCACTTTTGGACCCTTGAAATGTAGGTACCCAGGGAATCCTAGAGCCAATCATTCCTTTGACAAGGGATCAGTGAGAGCACCTGGACCCACGCCCCACCCAGGCGGCACTCCTCAGGCAGGAGAGGGGAGCCTGAGACAGGGCTGACCCCTCCCTCCCAATGGCATCACTCACCAGTGGAGCAGAATCAGAGATGGCTCCTGTGTGGAACCCTTTGTAGCACCAACTCCGAAGCAGATCTACTCCTAGGACAAGATTAGCAGGGGTGGGACTTAAGAGGGTGGAATTAACCGGCCAATTCTTTTTGCCAGGAAGGCCCATTTCCTGGTCTATAGGGATTTAATCTCTCACTAAACATCAGCTTCCTGTGGGCAGGGGGGACACATCACCTTTGAGCTTGTTGCCATGGTACTTCTGTTCCCATTGGGTGGTGAGAATGTTGAAATATCGTGGCTGCTCAAAAAAACGGAGATAGCGAGAAGAGATCCGAGAAGGAAAAATTCGTTCAAACTGACCCCGGCGAGAAAACTCATCCTCCATCTGGACCAGAACCCGAACGTCATCTGGTGTCAGGACATCCAGCACAGATGCATAGAAGTCCTATGGCCCAAGGAACATGGATGAAAAGGGCATGACAAAAAATATAAGCCGGAGGCAGAGAATCAAGAAGCTAGGGGGCAGTGAGCACCACGCGGGTCCCAGGGCCCCAGGGTTCTTAGGGGACCACCAAGGCAGCCTGGTAGACCAGCTCTGGACCTCACCTGTTCCCAAGTCCACTGAGCCTCACTGGGGATGAAGATACTCTTGGTCAGGGTCAGGGGAGCCACGGGGGCACAGAGGTTCAGTGATTTGTCTGATGGGATCACTGTTAGGATCCGGCAACTCAGACCGTGCAATAGCCTGTGTCTGCCACTCTTTCATCGGGCTCCCCCACCTGCTCTGAGCCAAGCCTTCCAGGGGCTCGCTGCATCTCAGGGAAAGAAACCCAAAGGGGCTACAGCTCTGAGAACAAGGGTGGGCTAGTACAGCCTTTTCCCAAGAGCAGTGGTTCTTTAACACATGATAAAGGCCACCGTCTCTCTCCTAGAATGATGTGCATGCCAATGGGTCTCTGCATGCCAAGGGGACTGTGGGCCTGAGTTAGAAAACTCTGCCCTAGACTGGTTGCCCTGGGGTTCCAAATGTTTGCACAGGGAAGCTTTCTGCTGGCACTGGGGAGAAGGTAATCTCCTACCTGATCAGGAATTTTCTGCGTCAGGTAATAGGCTTTCTTTAACTTCTGTGCAGTGAATTGCTCCGGGGCCATCCAACATTTGTCCCTGGAGAAGCTAGGCAGGCTAGGGAGGGGGGTGAGAAGGGGGAAAGAGTAAGATCAGCAGCTTCAAACCTGAGGACATATGGAAAGAGGGTCCAGCCTAGGAAGATAGCCTTCTCAAGAAAAGACAGAGAAATATGGACAGATGTTACTTGAGAAGGTCAGACTGCAATATACTCCATTCAAGCACCTGAGAGTCAAAGCAAGTATCATGGAAGAACTTAAGGAGTACAAAGTGTCAATATTTCAATTGTTTTTTTAAAAAAACACCCTGGAATAATTGCTGTGCACTTCAGTTTAGTTTAATTTAGTGACCACTTAGTAAATACCCAACTCAACCCTATAGCTACGTGATCCTGGACAAACTACTTGACCTCCCTGCACCTCAATTTCACCATTCACAGAACTGCAATGACTACCGAGGCACAAACATGGCCTCCAAGGAGATCAAGGGATGGCAGGTGTCAAATGACACATAACTGTAGCACACAGCCAAACATGAGTCTCTAAGGCATGGTGGGGAAAGCAAGTTTTGTAACGGGCAACATAGGAATTGAATTCCAGCTCTACCCCTTTGTAGCTGAATAACCCTGGACGGGCTACTAAATCCCAGTGATGTTCTGTAAACTAAGGATACCAGTATCAGCCTCATGGGGCTGCTGCAGGGATGAGCTTATAGATGTGTGTAAAGTTTTTCCTTACACATAGCAGTACTGACTAAATATTGGCTCTTTCCTCAAGAGTGGTTCTGAGGGGTCTGGGGTATGGAGGAGAGAGCCCGCTGAGTTGGCTCTGTGAGCATGCTGCCTTGAGGTAGACTTTGATGGATGGGAGGAGTGAAAACAGGGAAGTCTGGCTGCGGGGGATTTCAGGAAGAAACCCCATGAGCAAAGGAGGGGGCACTATGGGGAAACAATAAGAGGCAACAAATGTGTCAGAGAGGAGACTAGATTAACTGACCTTTAGGGGTCCAACCCTGAGGATCTTTGAACAGTTTGGTTTGTCAGAACATGGAAACCAGAAGAGGAGTAAAGGGAAGGGTACCTGGGAAAAGGAGGCTGGGGCTTTGAATACCCACGGGAGGAGCTGAAAGCTGAGTGCCCAGGCCCTACAGAGGTTCTTGAGTAGGTGAGCAGCATAACCAAATGCGCTTTTAGAGGCACAGAGGGGGCAGAGGTGTGTGGGTAGACTACAGGGGCATAGCAAGCAGCACAGGAGACCAAGCAGGTGGCAGCGCCCGGACTTCACTCCTCACACCCATGACGGGGCTGTTCACGCTGCCAGCCGAGCCACAGAAAAGCAAGGAGGCTGACCTGGTGGTGGAGCTGCTGGAGCTGCTGGAGCTGGAAATATCCTCTGTGTTGGGCAGGACAAAGCCTGCCAGGTTCAGAAGGTCACGGATCATCTGGCCTTTGATGCTGATGTCCAATGGAGAGTTGGAGTGGAGGCTGCAAGGAAAGGATGCAAAGAGTGCTAAAAATACACTCCAACACTGTTTCCAATTATATGTCCAAGTCAGTGCTAGTCCCATGTACTCCCTGGCTT
This sequence comes from Pteronotus mesoamericanus, assembly GCF_021234165.1. Classification (NCBI taxonomy): domain Eukaryota; kingdom Metazoa; phylum Chordata; class Mammalia; order Chiroptera; family Mormoopidae; genus Pteronotus; species Pteronotus mesoamericanus. The sequence goes on from NW_026555277.1 coordinate 8,670,564, forward strand.
CCGCGGGAGCAAAGGACTCTGACATTCAAACTCATGAGCACCATCATGGGGATCTTCTTACCCACAGATAGAGAATAACCTTAGTCAGGGTGGTTCTTGCCCAAGACTTTCGTTTACTAGTGGAAAGAAAGTGGTGGCAAGTTCAAAACACAATTTTAAAAAATTTTTAAAATATGTTTATTGATTTTAGAGAGAGTTGAAGGGAGAGTGAGAAAGAGAGAAAGAAAGAGAGAGAGAGAGAGAGAGAGAGAGAGAGAGAGAGAGAGAGAGAGAGAGAGAAGCATGGATTGGTTGCCTCCCATACGCTCCTTGACCTGGGATCGAACCCACAATCTAAGTGTGTGCCCTGAATGGGAACCTTTTGGTGTACAGAACAACATTCCAATCAACTGAGCCACACAAGCCAGGGCCAAAAGAACAATTTTAAATAGCCTCTCTCCATCCTCAAAAAACCCTGAGATAATGGCAAAGAATGAATAAATGAGCAGATATAGAAGGGAAAACACAAATTTTAATGAAGGAAAGGTCTTCCCAAAGTCAGCAAGACTGGAGTGGAAACAGGATCACAAGGCTAAAGAAAGGGCTCCACTGTGAGTGCCCTGAGACCACCACCTACCTCGGGGAAATGTTGACTTCCAGGACCCAGGGCTTAAGGTTCTCATCCAGCATGATGTCAAAACCAAAGAGCTCATGGCAACTATAAGGCCGTCGCACATACATCTTCAGCAAGCTGGTCACGTAGGGTTCTGACCTGGTCACAGGGAGAAGGAAAGCCTTACCCAGAGCTGCTCTGACCATGGGGTGGCCCAAAGATGGGAGAGCAGAAGCAACCCAGAAAAAAGCAGCTTTCGGGAGAGGCCTCTGCTCTGGGGCCAGCTTCTAGGATGGGTTTCAGTAGAGGAGCAGCATTTAATTCTATCCACTCCTTCTTATTCCCTGTTCTCAGCATGGTCAAAAGGCTGGAGCACATCCGTGTGGAACCCACGAGAAAAGAGGGCATTCAGTGGCAGGCCCTGCACCAGGGTGGCAGCGTGACTCACGAGATGATGGTTTTGACAACAACATCCTTTATCTTCTCCCAGATGGCATCACTATTGACTCCCTTCTGGCTCAGGTAGTTCCACAAAGCCTTCAGTGCCCTGCAACGTGGGAAGACAGGGCGGGAGTATTTGGGGTTATATTCTATGAATTGAGTGAGGAGGAGAAAGAAAAAAATAAAAAGCACAACAGTATTTTCTTCATATCTCTTTTGATGTTTTAAATAAAGACAGAGATGAGCCTGGATGCAATTCAGAATTGCCAAGTGTTTATGTCATTGTTCTTTGGGTCTTGCATTAACCTTCCATTCACCATCTCCCTGAACCTCCCCAAGCCCCTGAGCCCTGTGCTCCTCTAGGTCTCTACTTCATGGGGACACTGTCTAGGTACCATTTGTGGCCCTGGCAGGCCGTTTCGTCTGCATTAGCCTGGTATTCAGTATTCTTTTTATTAACGCTGTAGTTGGTCAGGTGCATGAATTTGTTGCCAAGGCTCTTCATGGAAGGGGAATACCTGCAAATAAGGAGGACAAAGGCAGGGGTAAGAAGGTGAGAGAGTCAGACAATGGTCCAAACATTTTCCCAAACCCTGAGGAGGAAAAGGACAAGTGGACAGATCTTTTCGGATGCACAAGAGCCTCACAACTATGTCTTTGGTAAGGTTTCTAGAACACCGCAGCTAAACTCCTCTCCTTTATCCACCTCAGCCCTGCAGGAAGACCCTCCCCCAGATTCAGTGAAGTAGAGGACCTCCTTATTTCTCATTCTTCATGTGATATTAAATTCATGATAAGAGATACATATACCCATCTCTGTCCCCAACTCCTGACAGAGTTGCTGAAACTCTCATAAAATCCTAAGTGTTAGGAACACTGGGAGCACCTTTTGTTCTAACATTTGGCCTCTGGCCCTGGTTCTTGGCACAGGCCTCCTGAAACCCGTATGGTGCGCTGGGTAATAAGTGTGTTTTGTTCTTACGGGGAGCTTTGGGGTGGGCTCCTAGATGAGGGCGGGGCACCAGAAAGACTAAGCCAGGATCAGAAGCTTGGAATTTTCAGCCTGGCCCCCCATTCTCTTGAGAAGGGAAACAGGCTGAAAATGGAGTTAATGACCCATCATGGCTATGCGACAAAGCCTCCATAAACTCCCAGAAGTATGGGGTTCGGAGAGCTTCCGGGCAGGTGAGCATGTGGAGGTGTTGGGAGAATGGTGCGCCCAGAGAAGAAATGAAATCTCTGCACCCCTCCCCATGTTCCTTGCCCTATATATAGCTTCTGTCTGGAGTTCATCTGTATCTTACTTACATTCTTTTATAATCAACCAGTAAACATAAGTACACTATTTTCCTGAGTTTTGTGAGCCACTCTACCAAGTTAACGGAACCTGAGCAGGGGGTCATAGGAACTTCTGATTTACAGCTGATGGGTCAGAAGCAGCACCTGTGGCAACCTGGCCTTGTGACTGGCATCTGAAGTGGGCAGTGGGGACCCTTGAGATGCCGAGCCTTTAACCTGTGGCATCTGATGCTACCTCCAGAAAGATGGTGTCGGAATTGAGTTATATTGTAGGACACGCAGCAGGTATTGCAGAGATTAGCTTGGTGAATGGGAAAAACACCATATATATGGTGACCAGAAGTGTCAGGAGCAAAGTGTTTTGTGTAAAACGAGATACAAAGGCGGAAAGGAAGACCAGGTTTTCCCATATATCCCACCTTCTCTTTCAGTAATAGAAACTACCAAAACATGTGTTATTTTTCTGTTTGGGTGTCTTCCAGTTTCCCTTCCTCTCAGGAAAACAAACCCCCAATGCTGTTAGGGTGACACCTGACCACCACCACATACTTGCAACTGGCAAAACGGACGAGTCCATCTGAAAAGAGGTAAATCCGTAGAGGATCATAGGAGGTGACGTAAACATAGATGCGCAGATCAAATTTGCTGCCACTGATGAGGTAGGGTTTGTGTAGATACCTACATAGGGAAAGGCCAGCTTCAGGAATGAGACAGATGAGACAGGGCTCAGTGGGTAACTGAGCCACAGCAAAAGCCAGCCAACAGTCCCTGAGATGAAGATTTAGAACATCTGGCTGAGGAGGGAATTTGGCTGGGAGGACCAAGGGCAGGAGAACATGGTAAAAAGGGAACCTCCAGGGTGAGGAAATGAGGAAATGGGCTTGTGAGCGGAGCTGGAGGCAGACCCACCTCTGTACAAGAAGGGGTCGTCGCTTGGGGAGCTGACTCCACTTGTGGATGACCTGGATGCCAATTCCTCGAGCGGATGCTGGCTAGAAGTCAAGTGCAAAGGAGGTGAGATTTGCTCATGGCCAACACTCTGTTGTTCTCGCTCTCAGACAATGGCCTTCTTCCCCACTGTGACCCACTCACTGGTTTAACAATCCACTTTTGGCGGCTGCTGCTCTCCCAGGCTTTGCGCAGGAGCTTGGCATCCTGGGGCAGGATAAAGGACTGGGGGAAGAAACTGAACTCCTTCTTGCCAAAGCGGCTCTGCATGCGGGATAGGTTCCGCCATAGCCGGTCCTTTCGCCCAATTTGGAATGAACCTGGGAAGTGGTTTAGCTACAGGAGGGACAAAGGGCGAGAGCAGGGAGAGGACCCAGGTAAGACCATGGGGAAGCTGGCAGGACTCACTACTCCATTCCAACTTCCTCAGCAACTTTCTAAGCACCTGTTTCATCTTGTTATCACTGTCTCATGAGCCTCACTCAAGTGTTCAGCTGTTAAGCACTCACCAAGAGAGGATTAAAACACAAACAAAACAAAATTTAGTGACTTCTAGGAGCTGATAGTTCATGACATATAATAGTGATTAAGGCAGACATGCTATCCACCTTACCTAAAATGAAAAAGCTGGTAAGTCTTTTTCTATGACAGTGTATAGGACAAAGACAGAAGAACACCTAGCCTTCACTGAGGATGCCGGCAAGGGACCCATTTGTTCCAAAGTGACACCAGAGTCCCCTTTATACATATTCAGCTTGGGGGAAGGGAGGTAAAGCGCAGTGGTTATAGGAGAAACTTAATAAACTGAAAGCAGACGCTGGACCTCAAGACACATTAGAGAATAAAGTGTCCTCGAGAGGCTGCAACGGCCCATGTCACTGCAGCTGAACACTAGGTGGGCGTGAACTGCGAGGGTCTCACACTGCCCCCTCTCCTGCGCTCTGTCCACTCCCCCATGAGCCTTCCTGACTTCTTTGTGTCATCCACCTCTTCCCCCAATACTTATCTCCTTCTGTCTAGAACAAACCCCCAAAGAAAAGTGTCCCAGAAAGGGCTCCTACCTTCTGATGCCCCTGAATGGATCGGAAACTAGGAGACTTCATGTGGTGACCCCAGCAGCCCAGCCAGTCATCATTTCCTACAGAAGGCACATCAGAGAGTCAGCCCCTGGGACACAGAAAGGCCCAGAGGCCCCGGAAATACCCTGCGCCTGGGCATAGCTCCCAGGCCCTATTTTCTAAGAGTAACCATGGAGCTGTCCTACGCGAGGCTTGGGGGTCAGGGATAGAACAAAGGCCCTCTTTCTTGCAATTTTGAGGAATAAGCTCCCGCCCAAAGGGAGTTCGGAGCCATGTCCTCCTATGAGGCTGGCAACTTCAGGACAGGGTCCCACATAACAGGAGGTATCTAGGACTCTTCCTGCTCAAAGCCCATCTGTTGGGGCTGAGGACAGGATCACAGTAAGGCAAGTGACTCACTCTTGCTGATTTTGAAGTGCGACCGTCCAATGGTCTGCTTGACAATGTTGGGGGTCACTGTGCTCATCTTCCACCGGAGCAGCTTCCTCTGCTCCCAGGGAAGCTTCTCCACTAGGGAAAGTCGGGGTGGAGGGAGTGGAGAAGAGGAGAAGAGTTGTGGGTACAACAGGGAAAAGGTGGCACTACTGCTCAACTTTCTCTGGGTAGGCAAGTCACTAAGGGTGGTTCCCGATCAGAGTCTCAAAGGAGTACACTTTGGGGAAGAAAGTGGGAGGCACAGGAATGAGAAGCACAGAAAGCAGGGAAGGTTGAAAGGGGAAGAAACAAGGTTAGAGGGCAAGAATGAAGCAAAAGATTACGGGGTGGAGAAGGATCAGCTCAAGGGCAAACAAGAAAAAGGTCTCCCTATTGGACCAGTGAACCAGGAGGGGAACCGAGCACCATTAAAGCCGTTCTGGAAAGCCCCTCCCCACCCTTCCGCCACCTCCTCCCAGCTTCACTCGCGTCCCCCTGTAGGCTCTCCTGGGCTTACACACTTGGCCAGGTTTACCTTTCTCATCCCGAGTGCCAAAATAGATGGTAGGAGGCACGTTGGGAAAGAGACTGTAGATGAGGGCTGGCCGGACAACTTTCTCACTGGAAAGAGGTTTGGTCAGAGCCTCCACGCAGCCCCTAAGAAGAGAAACAGACACGCGGTTCAGAAAGGGAAAGTCACAGCCCTGAAGCACTGTTACTATTACACCTTATTTCTGTGGGGGCGCTTCTTTTAAATTGTACTTATATCACACAAAGACAAGTGCTTAATAATTATTTAGCAAATACTAATCAATAAGGTGCTAGGGCTAACAGCCACACCATGAAATGTCACCTAAAGACAAGGCTCTCCAATACTTCATCCTGTGACAAGCCACAGGCTGGGGAAATCCCTGAAGAGAACAGTTCTGAGAGCAGGCAGCAAGTCTGGGTGGACGCTAGTAGAGGAATATGCTACACTAAGTCAAAGAGAAATAAATGAAGAGAGAAAAAGAAGAACACGGAGAATTAAAAGAGAAAAAAAACCTAAAATGAGGCATAGAGATTTTTAAAAAGAAAAAGGGAAAAAAGCAACAGAAAGAAAAGAGTGATACTTCTAACGCATCTTATATTTACGTATCTCTGAAAAGAAACATGGCTGATTAATGCTCTTCTCTATTTGGGAAATAGATTGACACCAAGTTTTTATGTAACTGTGTGGGAACCTGGACCCACAGTTGTTTCAGCAATAGCTCAGCCAAGGCTACCTCAAGGGGCCTGAAACAGTGAATATCTCTACTATCAGGTACAAGCTGACAGACCCAGACCATTTCTTTAAATAGCACTGAGAACAGAGAGAAGAGTGTTACTCTCTGTACTGAGCTGGTATGACCCACACATACTGCTATTTAAGATTTATAAACTACTTAGTTTATAAAAAGCCATTCGGCATGCTATTTAGCAACACAACAGAAATATAGGCACTGTGTGTAAAACATGAGCCTTTTAAACCTTAGAAATTTTTAATGAATTTTATTGTGTCAAGTTAAATACTAATTGTCAATTTAATTATTCCAATTAATTTAACTGTTCCTCATTTCCAAAATATTTTACTTCAAAGACTTTTAATTTATTATCAGAATTTAAGGTCTGAAAATCAAGGAGAGTGAGTTAATTTAAAAACAAAGACAACTGAAATCAGACAATATTGTGTGTCAACTGCAACTGAAAAATAAAATGTTTTCAAAAGCATAGACAAGACAGGAATGTAAAATGGTACTGCCACTCCAGAAAACAGTTTTGGCAGTTTCTTAAAAAACTAAACATGCGCTCCTGGGTATCTATCTCAGAAAGATGAAGACTTATGTTCATGCAAAAATATATATATGATAGTTTATTCATAATAGCCTAAAACTTGAAACCACCCAAATATCCTTCAACAGGGGAATGGATAAACAAACTGTGATATGTCCATACCATGGAATGCTGCTCAGCAAGAAAAAAGGAATGAACTACTGATATGCGCAACAACCTGGGGCAGAGAATGTGCTGGGTAAAAAAAAGCCAATCCCAAAAGGTTAACATGACTATCATTCCATTTGTGTAACATTCTTGAAATGACAAAATTATAGAACAAATTAGTGGTTGCCAGGGGTTAAGAGGGAGGGAAGTAGGTGTGGCTATCAGAGCACCAGCAGGGATTCTTGCAGTGATGGAAATGTATGTTGACTAATATTAGTATCTTGGTTGTACTACAATATAACATAGTTTTGCAAGATGTTACCATCGGGGGAAACTGAGTGAAGAACTCTGGGATCTCTATGTATTATTTCTTATAACAGCATGTGAATCTATAACAGTCTCAAAATCAAAAGTTTTTTTAAAAAAGTTTAATAATAAAAAGACAGAAAATTTTTGTTAGCTGCCTCTCAAGTGTACTGGACTTGTCCTCAAGTGACTTGGCCTCTGATCTAGCAGTGCTACAAACCATGACCTTGCAATAGATACTTAACTTCTCTGGTCCTCGACTTTGACATCTGAAAAAAGAGGCTGGACTCGATGACCTCCATCTCTAAAGTTACATGATTCTTAGAAAAATAAATATGGAACTGGAAATGCAATAAACTATTACTGGGCAGAGAAAAAGACGCAATATTTTTAATGACCTTTCTGTAATAGCAGAATTTTCTCTAATATTGCAAAAAAATAAATCTTTCATAAAGGGGAAAATAAGATTTTGGCAATCCAAAAGAATTTGAGTTTAGTCATCCTTAAAATGCAAAATACACAGTGGCTGGAATTCCTCAACATCCACGTGCCTGATAAGCCTCAGATAAATAATGGTTTAAGCCTCAAATAAGTAAGAAGGTCTATGCACTTGTAGGAGTTAAATTAATAAATGAACACATTATTAACCAACACCTTTTGTGAATTTTACCTTGTAAATCAGAGAGGTTAAATGAAAAGCTATGCAGCTAATCTTAAAGAAGGCCTGAAAACAAACCCCACCCCTAAGCATGAAAAAGGTGGGACTCCAAGTCAATTAAGTGTTAAATACCTTTCTCTTAGAGAGAGTGGAGGTGCTTAGTCAACATCCAATAATACAACCAGAGGTAGCTTGCTTCTCTAAAAGGAGGATGGATTAGGCTTAAAGTAACAGAAATGATGCACCAGATGCAGGGTTTGTATGACAGGATTTCTATCAACCTTCACAGAAAGTTCCAATTCTGTCTCTCCACTTTCCAAACAGCTCTCTCTGCCTTGCTGGTCTGGGGCTCTATAATTGGTACAGCTGCGCCACCGTCATATTCACAGAGACGCAGCTTGCTTTGTCCATACTGACCAAGGCATGAAAGCCTCCTTTTACTCTTAGCTTCATCGAAGGCACAGCTGGCACAAAGGAAAGGAGCCCAAGTCTGGATGCTCCACATGTTAGGCAAGACTTAATACATGTGGCTGAATTTTGTTAAAATTAGAATAGAAATTTTTAATTACAAATAGAAAAACAAAACTCACCAATTACATATACTCACATGTATACATGTAGGTATATGTAATTGGTGAGAACCTGATTTGCTTTGGAATTAAGTAGAAATGTCACAGGCCCCAACTGGTGGGGTTTGGAATTTTTCCTCCTCCCTGGCTATAACTCTAAGTAGGGGTCAGCAAACTCTTCCTCTAAAGGAGCAGACATGTATACATGTGAGTATATAGAGTTCCTTTTACATTTTCAGTAGAAGTTATTTTTAAAAAGAAAAAAAAATTTAATGTTTAGTATTGGGTTGGCTGAACAGTTTGTTTTTTTCCCGTAAGATGGCTCTAGCAGCGCTTAGTTTTCTTTAACTTCATTCAAAACAATTTTGTTAGGCTGTATTGTGACACCTGTCATATCAGCACGCATTAGGAAAAAAAAAAATCAAAGTTGTTGAGTTTTTGTGTAGCCATTTTAATATTGAAGATGGAAGAAAATACGCAACATTTTCAGCATATTATGCTTTATTATTTCAAGAAAGGAAAAAAAAGCAACCAAAAACACAAGAAATGATTTGTGCAGTGTATGGAGAAGGTGCTGTGACTGACTGAATGTGTGAAAAGCGGTTTGCGAAGTTTCGTGCTGGAGATTTCTCGCTGGACAACGCTCAACAGTTGGGTAAACCAACTGAGGTTGATAGTGATCAAATTGAGACGTTAATTGAGAACAATCAATGTCATACCACACATGAGACAGCTGACATACTCAAAATATCCAAATCAATAAAGTTACTGGTGAAAATGAAAGATGTGGCTTTTATTTTATGGAAAAAACCATATGGCCTTTTTGGCCAACCCAATACTTTGTGCGGGGGGCCTCTTTTTAACATTTAATAAAACAACAGTAATTGGTGACAGAGCCTCCTGTTGAGACAATGTTGGAAGTGGTGAGGGAACAAGGAAGATGATGCTGAAGAATGTTAACTTTCTACCCAGAAAGGTAACGTACATGATCCTTTAGCAAGTTCTAAAAATCTTTGGCCCAATGACATGCCCTAATAGTTCTGCACCCATCCCTTCCTCTCCTCCACTCTCCATCTCAATCACGCAGCACCCTGCTACTACTCGTTTCACAAAAGAAGGACCTACGTTAAAAGAGCAAACTTTTGGTTCCCTAGTTAGAGACAGACTGTTTTCACTCAGACTCTACCAAAGGCAGTCAATAAAATAATCTAGATTAAAGCTAGAGAATTTTTAATTCAATATCTTATTACCAAGGTTAATGCCAGTCTTATTTCCCAGTATCCAACTAACCTCAGAAGGCAGCAAAAGGGCATTTTAAAAAGCTCCACTTAACGGTATATGTATCTCAGAACTGTTTCTGACAGTGGGATGCGTTTATAATGCAAAGTGTCAATTATCCTCATGTGGGTGGCTTAACAATTTACCTCAAACATTTCGTTTCTTCATTAATTATTAATTTTCTAACCACTTCTTGGGATTATTTGCTTTTTACATGAACAATTTCTTGGAGCCTAAAGACCAAATTGTAGCCTAAGAAACATGGTACCGTTCTTAAGTCCAACTGACACAATGTTTCTGGTGCCTCCCATTGCTCCTTGTTTGAAAACTAAAGTCCCAAATGTGAAAATTCAGTAAAAATGAGTGACGGTCAACAAGGCCATTAATGACTTAGGTGATTAATCTCTTTATAATCTTAAAAAAGACAGCAAATGAGCACCTACCAACGACCTACACAACCAGCACTCACCGAGAGATCGCTGCTATCGACTCGCTGGGAGAGACGGCGCTGAATGAGGAGCACTCGGAGTCTCCTGTGGGTGGGCAAGCAGAGAAGTCGTGAATGGGAGAGGCTGCGACACGAACTCACCAAGCCTAGGCAGCTCTTCCCTGGACAGCCTGGCTCAGCCTTCTTGCGGAGCCACAAGAACCACTCTGCTGCCTTCCACTGCCTTCCTTGAGCTCGCCAGCAGCAGGGAGAAGGCAAGGCTGGTGGGCCAGGAGGACTAGAGAACAAAGTCCCTCAAACATCACTACTCACCACCCTTGGATCCCCAAGGCAAATGAGTAAAGCAGGTGATAAAGTGGGTCAAAGACCTACTTGGTAACAATTGTTAGCCCCCTTCCGTAGGGGGTGGTGACCAAGTCCCAGCTGGAGGTGAAAGGGTCCCCTACTCACCCTCCTCCTCCTCATTCTCATCGTGGCTGCAGCCGTCTTCCAAACCATCCACCAGCTCTTCCTCTAGATCTTCAGCCTCCGCTTGGTCTAGCCGGAGGTCAGCAGCTGGACTGTAAGAAAGAATCATGCCCCCAGACCAGCCAGTTCCATAAGAGATTTCACAGATTCTCACGGCTTCACATCTCCCGATGTCTGTCTCTTCCCCAGTCACCAATCTGCTGTCTCTTGCCTGAATCTCACACTTTACTTCTCTTGTCCTCAGAGCTTAGGTCTAGCCATAGTTCTTCAACCGTACCCCCCACACTTCTGCAGAGAGGCACTATGTCTTCCATCTTCTTTGAAGTCCCTCAGAGAATATAGGTCCCAAACTGTGCATTCAAAACACCATCAGTGAAGGTCTGGTAATTGACTTCAAAGTCCCCAGACTGATGTCTGGGAATTCAGAACAAGGCAGGCCTTGGCAAACCAAGGCAGTAGCAAGGAGCCAAGAGAAGAAACCACCTCTGAAACGGCTGTCATACCCCGAATGCCTGAGAACCTGATTTGCTTTGGAATTAAGTAGAAATGTCACAGGCCCCAACTCGTGGGGTTTGGAATTTTTCCTTCTCCCTGGCTATAACTCTAAGTAGGGGTCAGCAAACTCTTCCTCTAAAGGAGCAGACAGTAAATATTTTCAGTTTTTGAGCCATTCAGTCTGTTACAACTACTCAACCCTATCACTGCAATAGGAGAGCTGTCATAGACAGTAGTAAATGAATGGGTAAGGCTGAGTCTCAATAAAACTTCACCGAAGCAGGCAGTATGTGGGATCTAGCCTGAAAGCTGCAGTTTGCTGACCTCTACCCTGAAGTGAAAGCCATAATTCTGGGGCAGCTAAAAAATAAAACCAACTTTCAGAGATACCGGGTCAGTGCCAGCAAATTTTGGTATATACATTCTACCGACCTAAGTGAACAGAAACCTTTCTCCAACTTACCCAATATCCTTAGCAGGTGAGTCCAGCTCCCTGGCTTCTTTAGGCCCCTCCTTCCCAAGCTGGCCAAGATGGATTGAAGAGAGGCGGGTGGCCACATCAGCCAAGCCAAAGGGCTGATGGGGAGAAGGCAGAACCGGAGTTTTGTCTTCTCCAAGTGGCGGGGAGTTGATCACAGATCCAGAGGCAGGGCTGTGGCTGAGCCCACCGGTGTGTGAGGCAAGCAGGTGAATGCTGATGCGTTTGGTACAAAAGACTGTACTGTCCAACTCCAAGGTGTCCGAGGCTCCAGGGGGGACCCTACTGTCTGCTCCAGCACCCTCCTGAGGGAGCTGCTGGCCTATCACAGGAGGTTTCCACCGCTTGTTCCTATTGAGGAGACCCCACTGCAAGCTGGGGTTCATTGAACAAGATTGTTCAAACTGGTAGACTTGCCTCGGCGTCTCCAAGCCACCTGCGGTCAACTTCCTCACAGCCTCAGTGAACTGAACCTCCTTGGTCAGAGCCAGGGGAACAGAGTCGCCATCCAGGCCACAGGGATGCGGCTTTATTCTCATGGCTATGTTACTCTGGTCGCACTGCGGGGAGGCACCACTGGTGGTGGAAGTGTCTAAGGAGCCAGGGGCCGGCAGGGTGCTACCGGCAAGGGCACCATGTAGGACAATGCCATTGCTCTTGGGTACCTTGTGTTCAGTAGGCTGGAGGGCACAGTCTCCAGTGCCCCCTGAATGATGCCAGGAGACAAGCTGGATCTTGGGCGAGGACGCTGGCTTCAGGCCCTCTGCGGCCTGTGAGAAAGGCACTTTAGTGCTATTTGGCCTCATGAAAGAGTTGTTATTGAGCATGGGCTTGTAGGAGGGCGAAGAGGGCGAGAGTGGAGATGGCGTCTTCCCTGAGACGGCAGAGGCCAGTCTCTTCCCTGAAGGGTTCTCCCCAGCCGCCCCCAGTAAGAGGTATGGGTCAGCGGGCGAGGATGCCATGGGCTGGGCCATGGGGGAGACCGTGAAAGAAGTGGCTTTGTTGGCAGTGAGTCTGACAGGGAGGTTCTTTTGAGGGAAAGAAAAAAGTCTTTCTTCTGATGGGCTCGAATGCAAGCAGAAAGACTCCAGATGCTGGTAAGTTTTGTGCCTACAGTTGGAGCGGCGGTACAGCAGGGTGCTGCTGAACAAGTCCCAGAGATAAGGCGGGTACCAGGAGCTGCTGTGGCCTGGAGGGGCAGCTGTGGTCCCAGAGCTGCATGAAGTGCTGGGGCAAAAGAAATACGCTGGCTGGGGCGGGACACCCAGGAGGCGTGGGCTCAACCCTGCTGAAAGGGTCCCCACGTGTTTCTTCTCCAGCTTCCACACTGGCTTCGCCTGTTGCTGAGCCTGAGACCAGACCTTGCCCTCAGAGGGTGGCGGGGCAGGCGCTGTGCCCAAGGGACCACTCTGCTTAAAGCTGTTTCCCTGGTGGAGACCGATACTGCAGTGCTCTGTTCCTGCGGAGGCCATGAGGGGCCCACATCACGGCCACATGACCTCATGGCCCGGCTCAGGTGTGGCGCCGCTCATCTCCAACAGCAGCAGCTGCGTCCTTGAAGCCCGTCAGCCTGAGGGGAGAGAAATGGCTGGGAATGGCACAGTCCCACGGGGACAAAGACAGTGCTACAGCGGTCCTCAGGTAAGCAAGAGTTCCCCCTTGGTATTTCGTGGCTGACCAGTTCTAGAGAAGGACACTAGATTCCTCGGGCGTTTTCAGTGGTTTGCCTGTTGTCCTCATGTGCTCAAACCTGGCTACAGGGTTGGGACTACTAAGTCCCAAGGACTGGGGCTTTAAGGCTCCATCACTGAGTCTGCTCACGTGTTGCTACTCTCTCACTCAGGGAGCTCTTTCCTCTCTCCCCAAAGAAACCAAACACAGCAACAGCAGCAACAAAACATCTTTCTCTCTCACCATCCATGACTTTACACGAGTGGCTTCCTCTCCTCACCTAACACCAGTGTGGCTAGGAGTAAGGCAAGTCTGGGGGTGGCAGAGAAACACGCCACTATCTTCCTCTTCATCAACCAATTCTGAAAGGTCAAAGATCATTCAAAAAACATATTTTACATTTTACATCTACCGCTCCCTGACCAACTCTCAGCAGCCCTGGTGTGGTCTGCTTTGTGTCGTTAAGTGTGACAAGTTCAGATACGGGCAGACGAATCCCCTGCTGACCTGGAGTTCATCTGGAGCTGAGGCAGTAATTTCACCTCTACAAGAGTCCTGTCAACTGTAAACACTTAAATTCCATCCCATGGGTTGGCGGTAAATAGAAGAAACAAAATGGAAGTAGACACCAATGTTATTTTTACTTAAAATGACTTTATTCTCAGCACCACCGACAGTGGGTCAGGAGAGTTCAGAGAGCAGATTAGAGAGGAAGAGGACAGAAGCTTTCTTTACTCCAAATCCCAGGCTTCAGTTTGGCTGATCCCAGGGATGCAGAGCCTGTCAAATGTTTCCTCATTCAATACTTCTGCTAATGGAAGACCTCTGAACCAACCTGCAGTTCTGGGTTCCAACAGTCTATTCAGCCTGGTCACTTTCTAAATCAAATGCACAAAATATTCTCCAGTTTTCACAACTACAGGGAAAGGTGGGCCTACTTTCATGAAAGCATTTGGGGGAAAAAACAAGACGTTTCTGTAAGAAATGGGATCATCCAGGATCATTCTGAATGGGATCCTGGCCTCCTCGAGTGTTTTCAGAGCGGCTACAGGGAAGGAATTCGCAGAGAATTTTTTTGTTCAATTTACATGTAAAACACAAACTTCTTGCCATCCCCATTCAGTGACAATTGAAAAATTTAAATATAAAAATATACAAAGTTCAACAGGGAGAGGACCTTGTATTTTGAAAAGAGAATAATGGCAAAGGAAGATCCATGATTCCACTTTACAGCTACAGGAACTGTTGGGTGTTGTCTACCAACAAAGAACTTGCAGAAGCCACACAACGTTGCCCGCTTTTCCTACAAAGGCTGACCTAAGTAGAGTAAAAACCCCACAACTCATCAACTGCTGATATGCAAAATGATAGTAGGCTAAAAACAGCATAAATAGTACAATTAGATTTTGATGCCAGTAACCTCAAATTAAGGTGACAGAAAAAGGACCTCCACCAAGTCCAAACTCTGGAAATACTGTGCAGGGAACAATTACATTCTGTGCACTTACGGCAGAGCGGTACACACAAAGGGAAGGGTCAAATCCTGCCAGTGGCTTTACTAGACCACACAGGAGAGTGTGCTGTGTACAGTCAACAGATTTACAGTCCCAGCTCATGCGCCCTCTGTCAGGAAGCCACATCATGCCCCACCAACATAACACAGCAGGCACACCGAAGGCACACCAAAGTGACAGGAGCAAAGGGCTAAGAAAATGAAGCTGCGGGCAGGCACTCCCTGAAAAACACCACACTTGTGGTTCCTCGTGTGCACCCTGTTATCTCAGGCCTTCATGTCCTTTCCAGGGCTGCTTCCTGGAGCCCTTTCCTTCTGGAATATCACATTCTCCAGGAAGCCGTCTGGGACTCTGCGGTTCAAACAAATGTCTCATCTCTGTGTGAGTCACCATCATTGTTTCTACTGCATTGAGCCCTAATTATGGACTGCTCATCTAACTGGAGGACATCCTCCAGCTGATGCCCAGTACAGGGTCTGGCACACAGTAACTGTTCAATATCCTGATGAATGAGTAAACTGAAAAAGTACAGTAAGTGAAGGGGGAAAACACTCACACCAATGAATGTTAGTCTGGGCACCTAACAAATGCCAGGTACCATGCCAGGCATTTTGCCTGTATTATCTCATTAAATCCTCACAAAAACCTCCCATTCAATTTACTGATGATGAATCTGAGGCTCAGAAGAGCTAAGTAACTCTTCCATAATTAAACAACCAATGCGTGTAGCCTAGGTTAAAACTCCAGTTTGCCTGGCTCCACAATTCCTCTTAAATAGAATGAAACACACATTTTGTCACTATCCCCCCAACTATCCCTAAGCTTCTGGGTGTAAGACAAAAGCCAGGCTGGAAACACTGTTCCACTCTGTATGCCGAGCCCCTTCGCGGGTGCAGTGTCCCAGACTGCGCCACGGCTTTCTCATCAGCGCCGCGGCCAACCCCACTTGCCCCTGTAGCCACGGGTGCCCGCTGCACCCCACCCCAGCGCGGAGTGAAGAAATCTACCTCTCCGCACTGTGCCGTGTGAATCCTCAGTGCCAGGAACAGGGAACACAAATGGCCTGGCATCCAGCTGACTTGACTCCTGACACAAATGAGGAAGAGGAAGGCGAAGCTACGGGTGACCTGCTTCCAGGCAGAATGTTAAGTGGGTTAGCTGGGCTCTTCTCTCTAACAGTATTCCAGCTCTCGTATGGCTCTGCAATGGCCATTTCCTCCCACTCCTTGTTTTCTCTCATTGTCCCCATGACGTGTACGGTGGCAACTTGGAAAAAGGCCACCTTAAAAGCATATCTGGACATGGGCCAAACAGGTAAGATGTTTCTGTAAATCTTTTTCTGAGCAATAGTTCCACAGCTAATAAGAGATATCCATGCTAAGGCAGCTGTGTCCAGAATTGCCAAGCAAAGATAAATCTTTCATATCAGATATTCTGTAGAGAGTAGCTTCAAGAACATGAAGTAAACAGTATCACATATAAATGCTCCAATCTGGTATCACTATTTTTGGTTCAGAAGTAGTATCTGGTGTAGACAAGGGAAGGATGGTTGCTAAAAGCAACTCTCCTCTTTCTCCTTACAGAGGTTCCTGGTGAAATCAAAACTCCACGTGACAGGGAAGCAGAGACCTACTTAGAACATCCCAGAGGCCCTGACTGCTGCCGCAGGTCACCTTTCCCTGTATGCGGCCCTCAACAGCGCTGCCACTCAAGTGCCAGGAAAGGACCCCATCACCAATGCAGTGACAAACTTCAACAAGCTTGAGAAGGCCCAAAATAAAAATAAAAAGTAGAGAAAGTAAGAAAATAGTTTTAAAATCTAAGACACTAAGAACAGCGGTTTCTGCCATGAAACAAAGTCCAGATGGGCACATCATGCCTGGCGCCCAGTCCCACAGCCAGCGTGCGCTCCCAAGGCAGTCTTTCTGCAAGGTCATAAAGCCTGTCCCTTGTGGTGTACGCAGGGCTCCGGACAAATGGCTGTGAGACCCTTCTCCCAGCGTTTTCTAAGTACACTGTGATGATACAAACATGCTATGTCTGTATTTTTACAACCCAAGAGACAGGCTGCCCATCTCCCAGGGAAAAAGAACAAGGAGAAAAGGTATTTATATATGTAGAAGGCCTCAAAGGCCACTAATGAAAGCCTTATTTCAAAAGCACCCAATTTAAGCAAATCTAAACTTATAGTAATTGGCAATTATGTATATTAAAAGGGTTCACAAGTTCCATTATTTTCATTCAATTTACATATATTTTTGAGCCACATATATCCACTACTTACAGATAAGCAAAGGCATTCATATCTACTTTCTCTAAGTCCAAAGGACCCACCATTAGTTGACTCTCCAATCAACAGCTTACAAGGAACTTATTTTAGGAACAAATAAACTGACCTCATCTGGAAAATAATATTTTGAATAATCTAACATATTTCAAAGAGCTACTAAGCTTACACCTTTCTTGCTCCTACATATCCCTGGAAAACAGGAGAGCTTAAGGGGCAAACAGGGTTCAAGTTTAGAAGAAACAGGCCTGTTTCTGGCTAAATTCCTCAAAGTCCAAACAGGAAAATGTCCAGCGGAAAAGAAAGGTTAGAGCAGCTAAGGAAAGAGTTCTTTGGAAGAAAAGTCCTTCTGATACAGATCTCATGATATTTTTTAACAGGTTTATGGAAAAACTAAGATCTGGAAGAATATACACTACTAAACTATTAGGATGGCTATCTTGGGGAGAGGGGCGAAATAAAGGATTGGCCAGTGGAGGGGACTGGGCCACTTTTCCAGTTTACTTCATAGGCATCTGTATTGTCTGCTCTTAAAAACCAACAACAAACAACCACACATTATTTGTGTGAGGTTTTCCAAGAGCCGACAGGGCATCACCACTACTCACAGCCATGCTGCGTCAGCAGCGCCCGCCCCCTGGTGAGTCACAGTAAGCAGAGCTCTGATGAATAGTGCATCCATTCAGTGCTGAAACAACACAACTGGAATGTCTGGGAAAAGACAAAAGAGGGAGTACCATAACCCTCACTGGGCAGTGGTGAGGTCAAATGAGAAAACTCACATAAAGCACAGTACATGGTCCACTCTAAACATTCAAGGGCTGATAGTTATCACACTCATTATTACTGGCACCGAATGATCTGACCTTCTCAGAAAACACATGGAGCAGGCAATGATTATTCCACCATAGAATTTCAGCTAGTACAAGTAATACTCTTCCATAAAAAGACCTAACTGTCTTGTCATTTGGGAACTTTCGTGATACTTGCTGTATTACCAGTAACTAGATTTTCAGCTTCAAGTGTGGCCTGTACAAAAAAGCAACTGAAAAGTGCTTCTGGACATACCAAGAGAAGACCCTTGCTTCTGGGTCTTCTCTTTAAGTTTTTATAACTAGATGGT
Organism: Pteronotus mesoamericanus; assembly: GCF_021234165.1. Classification (NCBI taxonomy): domain Eukaryota; kingdom Metazoa; phylum Chordata; class Mammalia; order Chiroptera; family Mormoopidae; genus Pteronotus; species Pteronotus mesoamericanus. The sequence goes on from NW_026555277.1 coordinate 8,688,591, forward strand.
TGGGATATCTGAAAACACTGAATGAAGAGTTACAAAAAAAGTGTTGGTCATCTAGTAGCCAGGCTCTGGTTCCCACAAATGATTTGTCAATTTAAAAACAAAACAAACAAACAAGGAACTAGAGTTCCTTGAAAAACAGCGGAGGCAGGAAAAACATCAGATGAGCCAGGAATATGCTGTAAAAAGTAAAGAAATACTCAAAATTTGATAGGGACATATCAAAAGATCTCAAACAGCTAACATCACACTTAATAGTGAAACTCTAGATGCCTTCCTTCTAAGACTGGGAACAAGGCAAGAATGTCTACTCTCCTCATTTCAATTCAGCACTGTACCAGAAATTCTAACCAGTGAAATAAGGCAAGAAAAAGAAATTAAAGGCATACAGATTGCAAAGCAAGAAGTAAAACTATATTTATTTGCAGGAGACACGATCTTATCTCATACATAAAAATTCCTAAGAAATCTACACAAAACCTATTAGAATAAGCAGGTTTAGTAAGACTGTAAGATACAAGATCAATATGTAAAAATAGGTTTTATTCCTACATACTAACAAACGAGTAAAATGAAATAAACAATTCCATTCACAATAGCATCAAAAAGAGTAAAACACTTAGGAATAAATTTAATAAAAGAAGTACACTAAAGACTACAAAACACTGCTCAGAGAAATTAAAGACCTCAATATGTGGAGAGTTATAGCATGCATTAATTGGAAGACTCAATATTGTTAAGATGGCAGTTCTTCCCAAATTGACCTATAGAGTAAATAAATTCCTATCAAAATCCCAGAAAGGCTTTTCTGGAGACATTGACAAGCTGATCCTACAATTTATATGGCAATTGAAAAGATCAGAACAGGCCCTGTCTGCGTAGTTCAGTTGGTTAGAACATCATCCTAATATGCCAAGGTTACAGGTTCAATCCTGGTCAGGACACATATAAGAATCAACCAATGAATGCAAAAATAGGTGGAACAAATCAATGTTTCTCTCTCTCTCCCTTCTTTCCTTTCTCTCTCTAAGAAATCGATCAATACTTTGATTTTAAATGACTAGAATGGCCAAAACAATTTTGAAAAACAATGAACGTTGGAGAACTTATTCTAGCTAATTTCAAAACTTGATATAAAGCTACAGTAATCAAGGTAACATGATATTGGCATAAAAATAGATACATAGATCAATGGAAACAAATAGAGTCTAGAACTCATATTAATGGTCAATTACAGGCTCAATTCATTTTTATTGAGCTTTGGTTTATTTGGGCTTTACAGATGTTGCCTTATTTACAATTGCCTGTGGAGAGCTCTAAGAGGGGGTTGGAGGTGCAGGGATTGAGCAAAAAGGAAAAAGGACTCATGGACATGGACAACAGTGTGGTGAGTGCCGGGGGATGAAGCAGGTATAGGAGGGATAAATGGTAATGGGAAAAAATACCAAAAAGAAAAAAAAAAAGAAAAAAGGAAAATAAAAAATAAAAATAAAGAATGATATCTACCCAGAAAAATAAAAAGAATGAATAATAAAGCAAGCAAAATATTAACATGAGATAATTCTGGGTAAAAGTAAACAGGAATTCTTTGCACTATTTTTACAACTTTTTTGCAAGTCTGAAATTATTTCAAAATAAAAGAAGTTAAAAAAAGTCATGACTACTTAAAGGAAAGCTTGGTTTCCTCAGACCAAGAGGCAGACAGCACACAATCAACTTCAACTTTTCTTTGAAATTAGACTGGCAAGAAGGGATTTTTACCCCTTGCTCCAGTGCCTGAAGCACGTCTGACTGGCGGATCCACCCTAAGGGACAAGAACAGAGGTCCCATGCCTGATGAAGAGCCTCACCAGGACATAAAAGTCTCTCCAATGTAGCCACTGGAGGTGGCCCCTTTCACATACATGAGCCACCCAGCACACTCCACTCCCACCTGCAAGTGAATGTGCCAAGTATGGCTTCTTTAAAAAAGAAGGCACACACCACAGGCTTGCAGGTTAAGTTTAATAGCACTTTCTCTGGGGCCCATCAATACACAACGGGGGAGGTTGTCTCCTATTTTTAGGGAAGAAGTGCTGTTTAAACCTGACTCTATGTGAAAACCTCATTACCCAGCAAAACACAAGTCCTGTCTTGCCCTCCACTGAGAAAGCAGTGCTGTCAGCACCAACTCCGAGACAGGAACGCAGATGCTGGGATAAGGACTTTGGGGCTAGAGTCAAGAAAACAAGGGGACAGTGTGGGAAGCGCCAAGATCTCTGCGACTGCTGTGATTCGAGGAAGGAACACGTTATCTTTTAATCTCCTTGAAATTAGGTGGAAATGTCAGATTTTACTAAACAGTCATGCTAAGAGAAGTGGGAAGAGGACTAACAAAACATGCATGATCAGTCCCATTCTACAATTAACCTTTTAGGGTCAGAGAGGAAATAAGATGCAACTGCACAAAAAAGACTTCGATTAAAGAAAACCAAATCCAGGCAGAGGGGCTAAGTCGCAGGGGCAGTATTTATGAAATGCCGAAACTCCCCACATGCCCCACGGTAATGGTTTCACCCTGCTCTCGGCAGGTCTTCACTACCACTCGCTCAATCCATCAGCAAGCCCTTCCAAGTTCAAATATGTGTCTTGAATCCATCTATTCTCCTCAGCTTCAAATATGTGTCCTTGAATCTATGTACCCTCCTCCATCTCCAGTTTTCGCCTCAGTCCAAATAACCATCATCTCCCACCAGCTGGTGTCCCTGCTTCTCTTATCACTTTTACAGTCTATTCTCCAGACAGGGACCATGGTGCTCTTCTTAAAGGCAGCTTAAAGCCACTGGATGGCTGCCAGGCCTATGTGACCTAACTCCTGACTCTCCCTCTGACCTTATCTGCCACGCTTCCCCCTCGCCAGGCATGCTCTCGGGGTCTTGCCTGTTCCCTCGAAACCACTCAGATGGCTGAACGGCCAGGTCAGTTAGTATTCGGCTAATATCACCACCTCCAAGAGCTTGTCTACCCTAACACTGCAACACCCCCAATCATTCCCTATTACATTACCTTGTTCCAGTCTGTTTCATTCTTCTACTATCTAAAATTATTATGTATTAATATTGCCTCCTTAGTGCCTAAAGAAACATTGGAAGGATAAACAAACGGATTTTTTAAGACTTACTTATTTTTTTTAGAACAAGGGGAAAGGAGGAAGAGAGGGTGAGAAATATCAATGTGGGAAACATCGATTGGTTGCCTCTTGTACATGCCCTGACAGGGGACCTGACCGGCAATCCAGGCATGTGCCCAGGCATGTGACCAGGCATGTGACTGGGAATCAAACCAGTGACCTTTTGCTTTGAGGGACAACGAACGCCCAAAGAACAGGGCCACACTGGTTAGGGCCAGGAACTGATTTTTCAAAATCAGGTTACCAACGGTGCATGAGACTTCTCTGCATATACTCTTTTCTATCATTTTAATTTCTGAACTATACAAATTAATCCTCTCGTCAAAAACCTAATTTTTAAATGAAAATTTTATTTTTTAATTTACTCTTTGCTGTATTTTTTTCCCATTACCATTTAGTCCGCCTATTCCCCCCTCCCCTCAGCGATCACCACACTGTTGTCCATGTCCGTGAGTCCTTTTTCCTGTTTGCTTGCTTCCTCCACCAGCTAACCTCGCCACCCCGCTAGCTGGCATCCTGCTCTCCATTAAATGAAAACTTTAATACTTAAACATTCCTTTGCTATTTGTCTGTCTTCTCTTCCAGAATGAATGAGAACCAACACCTTGTTCACACAGCATATGCTCAGCCCTGGAAATGTAATCAGAGTTCCTTAAATATTTGCTGGATAAACAAATGTGTCTACAAAAGGTATGACCAGCAAAGCCACAAAATGGAACTCTTCAGATTAAACACGCGCTCCTCTCCTGGTTGCTACTTTGCTCAGTGCATAAACTCTGTCACAGCCACACTCAACTCCTTTAATAATACCTTCTCCTCCTCCTGAGGCCACCTCCCAAATTTTCCACAAAGCCTCTCTTTTACCCTCTCCTACACCAATCTGCTCCCACAATTTCAACCATTATTTGCAGAACAGTCGCTTTTCAGACATGACCTCTCTCAGCCTTCCTGTCTTCATCACCAGCTCTCTGTTCCACCTTTTCCACGTGCATGTCCAGCCACCTCAATCCAGCTTGTCAAACTGGCTCTGCACCCTTGATCTTCTAATTTCTTTCAGTGGAACCTTCTTTCTCCCAGTCATCTAAGGGGAAGACCTAAGTCACTTCTGACTTCTTCCTTTGCCCTTATTCTCCAAAGCCAAACCAGACACAAAACTTCTGTGATTCTTTCTTCATACCATGCTTCCTCTTTCATTTCCACCACCACCCTGATCTGGACTATTACAACAGCATCCAGACTGAACTAAAATATGTATCTTCAGGATCTGCCTGCCCCCTCTTTTCAATGCTCATCCAAGGACAGGTTTGTTCATTTTAGAGAGAGAGGAAGGGGAAGAGAGAAACATCGATGTGAGACAGAAACAGCGACCGATTGCCTCTCGCATGCACTCCAACCGGGGATTAAACATGCAACCTAGATATGCTCTCTGACCAGGAATTGAACCTGCAACCTTTTGGTGCACAGGATGATGCTCCGACCAGCCAGGGCACAGGGTCTGCCCTTTTTAATTCCATCCTGTGTTGGTCTTAACACTAAACTCCTGGAATAAATGTTTCAAACCTGTCTGCAGGACTTTATTATACTAGGTCTCTTCTTTCTGATTCTTTATCATATTCTCCTCACCACTGTTTTTTTCCTAACAGACCCACTCTCTCCATGAATATCTATGTACGTACTCATTCCTCTTATTTGACACTTTGTAAAAGCTATCTTTTACCACTGTTCTCTTTTTACATGGATGTGCCTCATGAGCTCCATGAAGGTTTTTATAGGGAAGCCCTATGTTCTCTGTAACAGACAAATGCAGAGCTAATCTGGTAGAAAGGGAAGGTCGCTGCCCTCGTTTGGCTTCCTCCTCAGCAAGCTGCCCAACTCTGCTCCCACAACTACACGGGGGTGCCAAGACTCCCTAGAACAAAGTTTAAAAAACGATTCACTTGGGAGTGATGGGTATGTTCCACATCAGTGATACCTCCACAATGTTGTTTTTAAAAAGTGGACTAGCACTGACCAGTGTGGCTCAGTTGGTTGGGCACTGTCCTGCAAAGCAGAAGGTCACCGGTTCAATTCCCAGTAAGGGCACATGCCTGGGTCGTGGGGTAGGTCTCTGGTCGGGACAGGACACAAACGAAAGGTGACCGATGGATGTTTCTCTCCTTCTTTCTCCCTCCCCTCCCTTCTCTCTAAAAATAATAAATGAAACATTCTTTTAAAAAATTGACTAAAGGGACAAGAAAGGAGGGAAAAGAACTACAGAGCGTTCTAAAGATAAACAATATGGCCTCGAACATTCCTTTCTTTGTATTTGCAGGGCTGGCTCAGCCCGATCCCTAACCTCCACCCCCTTCACCAAGCACAGGGCGGTCCCAGTGGCACCCTGACAGTCTCCCTTGGCTTCAGCCTCTCGCAGCCTAAAGCATCCCACCTCAGGAACCTCAACATCCTGCTCTGTCATCTTTATTCGGCATTCAGAAACTGCCTGTCTCTTTCTGCCTCTACTCTTCGTGGGGAAATTTTGCATCCAGCTTCCTCCTTAAGTAAGAGTGAACGATGAGCAGCCTAGGCTTGAAAAACTATGGCTGCTGTCCCAAACCAACAAGTCTCCAGGGGCCAGGCCCAGAACAGCTTGGACAAGGTATCTATTTCCACAGAAAGCAATTATTCATTACCACTGATTAAATCACTCTCCTCTATTACAGGAGCGTGTGCGACTCTTGGGACCCACAGTTTCCTTTTCCTCCTCTATCTAGGTGTTTTCCCTCGGTCACCAGGGGAACTCAGGACATCAGAAATGGTTCAGAGCCTGCAGTGTGCAAGATCTCTCATGAGGTTACTTGGTTTGCTCAGTAGTTATGCTAGAAGATAGAACTGACTGACGTGGAACCAAATAAAATGGGGAGGAGTGTAGGAACCAGACTCATTTTCTCTTACGAGGTAAATACCAAGCTAAGCCTCCCTAGAGAAAGTTGGAGGAGCAATGAATTCCTTAAAGTCCTACTGAGAAAGGAAGGTCACTAACCCAGCCCTAAGGGAGAAGGGAGGGTCAGTACTGCATACCACAGTTCGGCACTCGAAAGGGAGCCGGCAAAACTGAGGGAAAAGTACTGCTCACAGCAGCGAGGGCCCAGGAAAGGAAATCAACAAATTACTGAAAAATAAAAAAATAGGTGCAGGCTCACCCTAGTTAGGAGACTACCTTTCCTGAAGCCTTGACCTTTCTCAGCCTCAGAAGGTCTTTCCTCCTCCTCAGGTGAGCTCTAGAAAGCAGTGGTCCTCAAAGCACGGTCCACAGAACCTGAGGGAACCCCAAGACCCTCTCGGCTGTTCTGTGGGGTGAAACTATATTCATAACAAAACTTAGGCACGGTCTGCCTTTTTGATGGTGCTGGTCTTCGCATTGATACTGCAAAAGCAATGAGGGGCCAAGCTGCTGGTGCCCGAGCAGGGACCGAGAGAATGGCACCAAGGAAGATCCTTCATCATCGCACGCTTCTTCACCGCACAGTGAACGAACAAGTGCCAGCTTTACCTAAGAACATCCTTGACGACACAGTAAAAATTAAGCCTCAATCCGCAGTACGTCTTTTTAAGAGTCTGTGTGACAAAGTACATATAATGCTTGTGTGGCATACAGAAGACGACGGTTGTCTCAGGAAAAAATCATCTGAATTGCAAAAATCTGCAGAACACCATGTTTACTTGAAAGACTGAATGGCACACAAATGGTGGGTTAGTCAGACTGTGGTACTTGGCAGGTATTTTCTAGGGAGGGAAAAAACCCCAAAGCCTGTCACTTCAAGGAAAACAACTGACAGTATTTGTTGCCAATAATAAAATTTGAGCTTCCAAGGGAAAATTAGAATTTTGGCAAAGTTGTCTCTGCCACCATGACCTTGAGAGTTTCTCTATGCTTAACTATTTTCCTCCTGAGTAGGGTGACAATGACTTTTCAATATTGTATAATAAAATGTGACAGCATTTGGAAGATCTGCATAATTCAGTGAATCTGTATTTTCCAAACACCTCTCACACAATGTTACTGAATCATGCATAGGTAAGAGAGCAGGTCAATGTGAAAGACAACCAATGGTGAGGCACAGGTCTTAGGCAGCTGGGCCAACTGACCTGTGGGGCGATCGAGGGGATTTAGGCCACACACCTACACTCTCAAGCCACTGCCACCATGGCCAGTCAGTTGCAGGGCATCCAGCAGCTGCTGCAGGCCGAGAAGCAGGCTGCTGAGAAGGCGTCCAAGGCCTGCGAGTGAAAGAACCAGAGGCTGAAGCGGACAGAAAGAGGCACAAGTTGAAATTGAGGAGCACCACCTGCTGAGGGAGGAGTTCAAGACCAAGGAAGCTGCGGCTCTAGGATCCCACAGCAGTTAGAGCACTGAAGTGGAGGACACGCATGAGAAGATGCCCATCTTCCAGACCTACTTCCGGCAGAACAGGGATGAACTCCTGGATAACCTCTTAGCCCTGGTCTGCAACATCTGGCCAGAAAGCCATGAAAACTAATGTATAAATGGGTAAGAGAAGAAGAAAGAGCACCTGTTTCCTGGATTGGCATGTTAGATGTCTCCATGGACTACAAAGCTTTTGCAAAGCTTGAGTTATATTCTTGTGGAAAGGCATTAAATTGCTATCTGTATATTACATAGTAGGTCCTTGTACTTTTTGAGAATAGCAAATCTAGCTTCTCTGTACAAACTCAGAACTTACCCAAAGGTTTCATCTTTTTACCTCATATTTCTTAAAAATTTAATGGATATACATTGTTTATTTTTCCTATGCCTTTAGCTCAAGCAACATATATGCATATATGACAATCCTATTTTCTCCTTCTTAGATATAGTAAGAAACACTTTCTTTTTTAAGAAGGAAAGGGATTAAAATTTTTCCCCCCTAAAGCTTCCTTGGAGGCCAGGGGCTTTATCTATCAAAAAGTAGTAAATAGCAGCTACTGTGTAAAGCAGCAATCGGCCTTAAAATAGTCCTTTCTGGCCCTGGCTGGTGTGGCTCAGTGGATTGAGCACTGGCCTAAGAACCAGAGGGTCACTGGTTTGATTTCCAGTCAAGGGCACATGCCTACGCTGCAGACCAGATCCATGGCTGGGGGCGTGCGAGAGCAACCACTCATTGATATTTCTCTCCCTCTTTCTCCCTCCCTTCCCCTTTCTCTAAAAATAATTAAATAAAGGCTTTTTTAAAAAAGTAGTCCTTTCTGGCTAAGGTTGGAACAATGAATACTAGTTTAATTGTTGGAGCTCCGTTTAGTATCTCTTATTCAAAATTACTATATGACAGAATGTAAGAACTGTTACATGTTATTACTTGGTGTTCTGATAATCATACTTTGTCATGCAAAAAAAAAACACACAACAAAGTGAAAGATAGACCAATGGATTTTACTGTAACAAAGTATGAAAAGTTAACTGATATCATTTGAGATTCCACACTGCAACTTTCACAAAACCACCCTTTGTTACCTTTTGTGTAGTAGCAAAGAAGAATACCCACGATTATCTGAAAATGTTATACAAATACTCCTCCCTTTCCCAACTAAATATGGGTGTGAGGATGGATTTTCTTCATAATTCAATCAAAACAATGCATCACAACCAACTGAATGCAGAAACAGATATAAAAATCCAGCTGTCTTCTATTAAGACAGCTTCTCACTAATCTTTCAAAACAACAGCATTTTTCCTTTACATAATGCTATTCAGCGCTGACCAGTCAGTTGGTTGGGCATTGCTCTGCAAAGCTAAAGGTTGCTGATTCGATTCCCAATCAGGGCACATGCCTGGGTTGCAGGTTCCATCCCTGATTGGGCGCATACAAAAGGCAACTGATTGATGTTGCTCTCCCTCTCACCCTTCCCCTCTCTCTAAAAATAAATAGATAAATAAAATACTTTCAAAAATGCAACTTATATTAAGTTGTAATGGGTTATTTCTATTTATTATGGTGAATATCAAGATATATGTAGATATGTATATCCCACACTAAAATATATACATATATAAAAGACCCCAAAGAGCTTCTGAAGTACAAAAAGGAGTCCTCAGACCAAAAATCTGGACATCTCCAGTCAAGAATCCCACCGCCTGTCCAGCATATACGAGTAAATGAGGGTACCTAAGGACAATGTCTTTTGTATTTTGGGTCCTGAGAGAAATTAGTATGCTCAGTATTTGTTGCAAAATGCCAACGCCAGCTTCCAAGTTCTGCCAGAGGAGAGGGTGAGAATTCAGGACACTGCAGGAAATTTTTTTCTGTATTTCACTGACAGATGAAAGCATCTGATGCCATGCTAAAATCCAAGGAGCCTATGATCAGACACTTCCAAGGTCATAAAGGAATCTAGTGGGGAAGCTAAACTCAATTCCAAACTACGATATCAGACAGATCCTGAAGTGAAGGCTTCCTCGATATACAGTTTTCAACAAGAGACTTTTCATTTACATATTCATTTTTGTATTTGGTCAAAAATTCTCTCCTTCCTTCTTCCATCCTTCTTCCTCTAACCATGCTTTCACTGTTGATGTTCCTCTGAGCTCAGTCTTCTCACTTTGCCTGGCACATAGTAAACACTCGATAAACAGCAGCTGTAATTATTACCACAAACTCTCCCAAAGCAACCTGTTCCATCTACCTCCTGCATTCTTAACTTTCTGTCCTCACCCAGACCTCTGTCATGAGCTCCAAACCTACAGAATGATCTCCTGGGCCTTCCTACCTAGATGTGCTGCAGGGAGTTCAACTCAGCAGGTCCATCGTGTAACTCCAGTGTCTTTCTCCTCAAAGTTAAGTTAGATAAATAAAATAGTTATAGCTTATTTTATCAAATCAAGTCATGAAATCAGTTTACTCCAATTACAGTTAACCCTCAACTTAGTTCTTTTTATAAAAAGTTTAGTATTTTCTACCTCCTCTTAAGAAAAAAACTTTTTAAACTTTGTTAAGAAAAATTTTAGAGCTCAACTTTAAGATGTGCAAGTAACACATGGTTTTAAAAATTCTTTTCAGGATACATGAATAAGACCATTTAAAACCATGTTGTAGGAAAACCACAGATACTTATCAGGAAAGCAGCATCAGATTTGTGCCTGAGACCACTGTAGTGGCAAGTGTATGGACTGAATAGGAATGACTTTAGCCTGGGGGCAGGGAGCCAATGAGAAAACTGGGGAGCAGGCTACAGATAAGGAATTTACGGTGGTTCTACAGTGGGAATAGGGTTTAGAGAAAAGGATGATGGGGTGACCAAACCTGGTGGCAGAGAAGATGTAGGGAGAATGAGACACGAGCAGTCTGGAATGTTTCTGATTTTAGTGACCCTGTGGGTGTTGATGAAGAAGGAACTATCCAGAGGAGGGGCAGCTTGTTGATTGGCTAAATCAACAGGTGCTGAGGTTAAGGAAGATGTCTTTTGGAGTATCTGAGGGATGACTCCATAAAGAAGGGAGGATTAAAACATCTCCTAGATCCAGAAGAGAATTGTGAAGGCCAGAGAATGGGGATAATTGTGTTCCAAATGAGTCTGGGTTAAACACCTTTCTAATGTTTTATCAGAGCACACAGCACACAGCATGGCAAATGCTTGTTTAATTTATTAAAATCTCCCCTAAACTACAAGTTCCGTGAACACACCTGTCTTGTTCACCACTGTATCCTCCCAGCGCCTTCCATAGTGCCCTGGATCATTAAATATTTGTTAATTAAATGAAGGGATGAATGGATGGGTAAAAGAAGAGTTAAATTCCACATGATCTCAGATGCTGTTTGAATCGCTACAGTTTAGGAAAGTATTTTTCTATAGATATTGAACGTGGGGAAGGAAAAAAAGTGGGTATCCATGATAAATTCAGCCATGAAGGCTGAGAGAGGCTTGGGCTCACACCCGAGGGAGAATTTAAACCGCAGAGCGGCGGGAAAACGAAGGCACGGGGGCCTAGGGGAAGGGTACGCTGCAGGGTTCGGGTACCCAGAAGCGGACCTAAGTTCGCGGGCGGTGCAGCGGGGGAGCCGGGTTCCGATGAGGCGTGAAGTCCTCGACAGTGGAAGGCCGAGGCCCCCTGGCCTCCTAGGAGATGGAGAGGTGGCGGGCAGGAGTGGGACTGGGGCAGAATGGGCCGGAGGGCTGGGGACCTGCGTGAAGCGACCCAGGCAGAGAGAGGGAAGGAAGAGTTGGGCCGGCGGAGGGTCGTTCCCCCTGCTCCGCACCCACACTCACCTAGCGGACCCAGCTTCGCTCCAGCTCGGCGCCGGCTCCGCGTTGCTTCCTCCCCAGGCCTGTTCGGCGAGCGGGCGGGCTCAGGCGCCCCTAGCAACCACGCACTGGTACGCGACCCGCGCTCTCAGCCGCCAGCGCCGCTACCGCCTGCCACGCACTGCGCGCGCCCCCAGTGGACAGACCGAGGGCCTGGAAGGGGCGATCTCGGCGGGAGGGAGCTAAACGCGCGGAATCTCGGAGATTGTGGGACCTTAGGCAGGCCGTCACCGGCCTCGCGCACGCGCAGTAGCTTCAATGAGGAGGGACTCTGCAGCGGGATTCTGGGAGTTGTAGTCCAGAGACTAAGTCCCTGAAAGGCTCCCTCCAGGATTCTCCCTACAGTGGTTTCCCCAGACCCGCTTGGACTTTGGCCGTGCCTTAATTCACCCTTCTAAAATCAGATATCTCGGGCTTTACTAAAGAATCTTCTTAGTGTCCTTTCAAGTTTAAGTCTTTGAGTTTGACCCCAGGGAAGGTGAGACTGCCAGATCCACTGTTTCCCTCCAACCAAACGTCCCCTAACTCCAAACCACCCAGGTACAATTGTAAACACCTGTTTTATGGGCTTCACGTGTGGACAGTACCTCAATTCCTTATCTCCTCAAGCAAGATAGGTCGTGCCCCCTCAGTCTCAAATATCCCTAAACCTAATGGATTTTAATATCTAAACAGAGCAGGGGGGTGAAAAGATCTTTATTCTAAACAGTATGATATAGAAATAAAGGGGGCAATAAAAGATGAAACTAACCCAATGAAAACCATATAGACCAGAGCAAGAATGCTTAAATAATTTAGGCAATAGTCATTGATGGATGCTGAACTCATTATAGGATTGATGGAAGTGTACACTGGAAGGATGTTCGCCATCATCTGTATATTTTAAATAATCTTAGATCCTGAAAGGTGGGACAGCTATAAATTAAGTCGCCTGATGTGATGCAATTTGAACTACACAGTAATATTTATGTACTATATTTTTGTCAAAAAAGTTAAAAGTTGAATTTGAATCTAATCAAGCTTTTGGCTCCAATTTCCAAGTTATAGGAAATAGAAATAATTAACCACTACAAGAAAGCAATCAGACAAAGCCAGAATGTAGGCCAATGTACAAATAAGTGACCTTGTTTCTTTGACGATTTCAAGGTATAAAAAAAGACTGAGGTGTTCTAGATTATAGAAGAGTTAAGAGACATAATCAAATGCAATGATTGGACCTTGGTTGGATTCAAACAAACTGTAAAAAAATATTTTTGAAAAAATGAAGAAATCTGAATATGGACTGGGGATATAAGAACATAGCCAGTGTTAAGAAACCATTAATTTTTATTATTGTAGTTGACTGAGTGGTGCCTCCCCACCAAAAAAAGAGTATTTCTACGCCCTAATTCCAGGAACATGTTTCCTTATACTATGGTAAAAGCCATGATTAAGATTTTTTAAGAGGATGATTTGGGAAGGATTTAAGGAATTTTCCTGGATTATCTCAGTGAGCCCTAAGTCCAATGATGTGTCCTTTATGAAATAGAGGGAGATGTGACAGACACAGAGAAGACACAAAGAGGAGGATGCAATGTGACCACAGAGATGGAGATTAGAGTGATGTGCCTACAAGCCAAGGAATGCCTGGAGCCACCAGAAGGTGGAAGAGGCCAGGAAAGGATACTTCCCTAGAAACCTCTGAGGGAATGAGGTCCTTTGGAGAGCCTGATTTCAGACTTCTGGCCTCCAGAGCTGTGAGAGAATAAATTTCTGTTTTAAGTCACTAAATTCATGGAAATTTGTTGTGGCAGCAACAGACTATTTTGACATTTTAGTTATTTAAGAAAATATCTTTATTTTTAACAGACACATATAGATTTTGGGGGGGGGTATTAAATGACATGATGCCAGGTATTTGTTTTTACTTTAAAATACTGCAGCAAACACCCCAGGCGCAACAAGCATACCTAGCACCCATGTCTTTGTTTCTAATACAGTCGCCAATATACAATGATCAACTTAGAATTTTTAACTTTATGATGGTGTGAAAGTGGTATGCATTCAGTAGAAATCATACTTCAGATTTTGAATTTAATCTTCTCCCAGATTAGTGATATGCAGTATGATACTCTCTTGTGATGCAAGTAATTTTAGTTCAATTCTTCAAACATTCTTTATATCCCTAGTGCTTTCAGCTATGTATGTTAATGATAAATATCCATACAACCATTGTTTTTCACTTTCAGTACAGTATTCAACACTGTACTATAAAATAGGCTTTGTGTTAGATGATTTTGCCCAAATGTTGGCTAATGTAAGTGTTCTTAGTACATTTAAGGTAGGCTGGACTAAGCTATGATGTTTGGTAGGTTAGGTATATTAAATACATTTTCAAATTACATTATTTTCAACTTATGCTGGATTTATTAGGACATAACCCCATTGTAAGTTGAGCATCTGTACTGTTCTCTCCCCCTTTTCTTTCTCTAAGGTAGAAGGGAGAAAGAGAGGAAGAGAAACATCAGTGTGCGGGAGATACATCAATCAGTTGCCTCTGGCACACCCCCAACTGGAGACCGGGCCCGCAACCCATGCATATGCCCTGGCTGGGAATCGAACTGGCTACCTTTTAATTTGAGTTTGCAGGCCAGCACTCAAACCACTGAGCCACACCAGCCAGGGCAATGTACCATTCTCATTTAAAAGGAACCAGGACTCCTTGGAGAAGTGGCTGATTCTAGGACTGGGGCAGGAAATACACAAAATGAGTCTGAAGTATCTTCTGGTACCAGAAAGGTGTTCAAAAAAACAAAACAAAACCACATTGTTGGGAATATGTCCCAGGAGCTAACTCAAAGAACTTCCATTCATGGCCTTTGACTACTCCCTTCCCCTCTTTCTACCAGTTCCCCTACCCTTTTCCTCTGGCAACTGTCAGTCTGCAGTCCATTTCCATGTCTCTGATTCTGCTTTTTGCTTATTACTTTATTTTGTTCATTAGATTCCTCTTATGAGTGATATCATATGGCATTTGCCTTTCACCAACTGGTTTATTTCACTTAGCATCATAGTCTCCAGTTCCATCATGCTGTCTCAAAGGGTAGGACAAAGGGAGAAAAATTGGAACAACTGTAATAGAATAAATGAGAAGCAAATTTTAAAAATTAAGTTAAAGAAAAAAATAACTTCCAATGACCAAAGCTGACACAATATGGACAAAATTAAATAAAGTAGTAGTAGTTTATAATCCAAAATACAAAACAGATATCCATGAGTCCGTGGTATAAATAAATGACTGAGTATGTCCACGTGGTAAGAAGACAAATCTCCTGTGCAGAAGAATTCCAAATTATGGAGATGCTCAGCCTCAGAGGAGGGAGAGCATTACTCTCTACTACTTCAAGTGTGGGCTGTGAAGAGTGACTTATTTCCAAGTAGCATAGTATAAAAAGGGGGATGGGGTAGGGGGAAAGTAACACTAGAAAAATCTGACAAATGCTACTTCAGCCAGGTGATCAAGATCAACATCAAGTCACAAATCATGTAGATAGTATGTGCCTTTGATATGTGATGAAAATGGCACTTCACTTTTGTGATCTTCCTCCCCAAACCCATAACCCAAGTCTAATCCTGAGAAACATCAGACAAATTCCAATAAAGGGACATCCTACAAAATACCTGACCAATACTTCTCAAAATTGTCAAGGTCATCAAAAACAAGAAACTTCTGAGACACAGATACAGCCAGAGGAACCCCAGGAGACAACTAACTATAATTGGAACAAAAAAGGGACATTAGGTAAAAACTAAGGAAATCTGAATACATATGGATTTTAGTTAATAATACATAGATATTGGTCCACTAATTGTAACAAATGTATTATAATAATGTAAGATGTTAATAATAGGAGAAAATGTGGGGTAGGGTTGGTTTAACTCTCTGTATTGTCTGCTCAATTTTTCTGTAAATCTAAAACTTTCCTAAAATATAAAGTCTATTTTTTAAAAAAGCTACAGCAGCCCTAGCTGGTGTGACTCAGTGGATTGAATGCTGGCCTGCAAACCAAAGGGTCATGGGTTCAATTCCCTGTCTAGGGCATATGCCGGGGTTGCGGGCCAGGTCCCCAGTATGGGGCATGTGAGAGGCAACCACACAGTAATGATTCTCTCCCTTTCTCCCTTCCTTCCCACCTCTAAAAATAAATAAAATATATTTTTTTTAATTTTTAAAGAAAAGCTACAGCAGCAAAAATTTGCCCAGCCCACCTGAGCCAAGTGATCAGGAGTAACTTCACCAACAACGGGAAAAAATCACCATTATCAGCCTCCAGGCAACATCATAACTTACGTAGTGTTTCTGCCAAAAAATGTGTAACCTGAATCAAATCACAAAGAAACATCAGATATACCCAAATTGGCCAGTACTCTTTAAAACGTCATAAAAGATAAGGGAAAAGAATGGTTCTAGAGGCTAAAGAGACATCTTAAGCAAATATAAATTATGATCTCTGGTTGGATCCTGGACCAGGACAAAAGCTGGAATAAAAAGCATTATTGGAATGATTGGCAATACAATGGAATCTCCATTCTGTAACTTAATTTGTTCCAGAAAATTGTTCGAGGCGTGATTTGTTCAAAAACAGAATCTCCTTTGTCTCCTGAGAGTCACATGATTGATCATACAGGTATCAGCATGAGAGGGCTGTTGGGTAGAGAATCAAGACCCAAAGTTTTGTTAAGACAATTGAGACATTTTTTCCATGAACAACTTGTTCAAGAACCAAATTGTTCAAGAACTGAAGTGTTTGTGAAGAGGTTTAACTGTAGTTGAGTATCAAGAGGTGTAGATTAGCTCATTACATATTTAAAGGTAAAAAGGCATATTTACAACTTACTCTCAAATGGTTCAGAAAAATATGATAAAATTAACTGTGGCAAAATACTAACAACTAGTTAATAGGGTGAAGGGTATATGGGAGTTCTTTGCACTATTCTTACAAATGTTCTTTAAATTTATTTTAAAATAGAATACTCTTTAATAGCAATGACAAAATTTCAAAAGGAATAAGTAGAACCAATGTGGCAAAACATTGATAACAGCTGAATCTGCGGGATCAGGCCATGGGGGTTTGTGCCATTCTCTGTATGTGTGTCTGTTTGAAAGCCTTAAGCTACCTCTCCCCCAAGAAAGGTGAAACACAAACACGCTCACACACACGCAAACCCAAACACAGGCACAAATCCTCAAACCTTCCAGACATTCCCGGAATTCCAGGCACTACTCAGACCTTTCACTCCAAATCCTCTCAGCACTTTGTTCCTATTTCTAATCCTTTAGATTTTACGCTTCCAAGGATGGGAACATGCTTTCTTATTATGAGTCCTTACAAAGCAATTAACTATTCTTTTATGCAATAGCCTAAAAAGTTTGGATATGTATATTTAATTTCTCTACATTACATTATGTATCATATAAGCATACTTCAAACTAGTATTTAATGAGTTATTTGAAAACAATTCTTTCACAAGGTAATTCCTCCCAGTTTATCTTTTAGGGGAAAAAAAATCCAGATTTTATAATACAATATTGTATTTGCCTAAATCCAGGCAAGTCTTAGTGAAGTACTGTGGTTTTGTTAAAAACAAAAACAAAAATTCTGATCTGTTAGAGATATATGCCAAGGTACTTGTGGGTAACGCTATATGTTGCCCAGGTTTTGTTTTAAAATACCTGAGTAAAAAAATAACAGATGTGATAGCTTTTGAGGCAGCGATGGTATTCACTGGACGAATCTACTTTTGTGTGTGTTTGGAAATTTCCAACTAATAGACTCAACACATTCAAAGTTGAACTTGAGCTTTTCTACCCACTAGCAGTCCACTAATAATCTTCCCCATTTCAGTTAATGGCAATTCTATCCTTCCATCTGCTCAGGCCAAAGACCTTGCAGTCATCTTTGCCTGCTTTTCCTTTGTTCACACTCCCACATCCAGTTAAGTCCAGAAACTTTATTTGTTCCATGTTCAAAATATATTCAAAATATGACCACTTTTTCACCCTCCATCGGTATCACCCAGTCCACAGTACCATTCTCTCTCGCCTGGATTACTATTGAACAGTGGTCTCTTAACTGCTCTCCCTCCTTCCCCTTCCTCCTGACTCCTCAGAGTCCATCACACCAGAATGAGGAATAATTCTTTGAATATAGGTAGGTCACAGCCCTCCTCTGTTCAAAATTCTTCCCTAAATCCCTCCTCTATTCAAAGGACCAGATCTACAAGAGCTGGAACAGCCAGTCCCCATTGCCTTCCAGTCCTGCTTTCCCACCCTTCTCCCTTTTCTTCACTCCTTCCATCCAAACCGGTTTCCTCACAGCTCCACAAGCAGGTCAGACATGCTTCCGTCTCAGGGCTTTTCCAGTGATCCTTCCGTCTAAGCTTTTCCCTCAGAGAAGCTGCATTGCTCATTCCCTCATCTCCTTCAAGTCTTTGCTGGAATGTCACCTTCTCGGCGAGGCCTACCCTGACCATCCAATTCAGCCCTTCTTACCCCTTGCCCCTTGCTTTATTTCTCTCCAGAGTTTTTATTACTTTCCTACATACTATATATTAATTCACTCATTTTGGTAAGTTCACTGACTCCCCCACCAGAATGGAAAGTCTGCGGCAGACGGGCACTGCTTTACTCCCAGTTATCAGACCAGTTTCTGGCCTATGGAAAGGACTCAGTAAATATGTATTGAATTGACTGAAACAATCAGGATAGGAAGAAATAATGGAAAAATCTTACTTTTGCTAATATATAATAAACACAGACAATGAGTGGGCAATGTAGACAAGGACTAAATAAAATTCCTTGTAAAAATAAGGGAACGTAAGAAGGACAAAAAGTAGCCTCCCATTATGGATGGAAAAATGAGGGCCCGGGGAAGCTTGTCACAAGCCAGCCAATGAGTCAAGGCTTAGGCTTTCCAGTACGTCACCAGCTGGATTACAATCCTAACTGAGTCCGCCAAACACCCCTTCCTATAAAACTGCAGTCTCCATAAACAGCTGCCCTACTAAAGCAGCTGGGCTTCTCTATACGCTAAAATGCCACGAAATATTAAAACTACCCACCAAACCGGAGAGAGTTCAAAGCAATCCAATTTACTTCTCTGTGCAATCATTTACTTCCTATTTCAGCGGCACCGGCCTGGGCTTGGAAGTAGGTGTCCACATGTAACTAATTTGTGATAAAAGAAGCTGGAAGGCAGCCAAAGATATAACTACGCTCCCAAACCAGGATCTTGTGTGAACAGGACACCAGTGCTTCCAGCACCACACAGAAGCCAAAGTGGTGATGAACCTCCCAACCCCTTACTCCAGCAGCTCAAAGTGGGGTAAGGCACACCTTTTATTACAAGACTTTACAAACAAATTACAAAAAGAAAAAACTCAATACACTCTCCCCATCCCCTCCCATAGACGGGAGTGTGGACAACGGACTGAGAAACCCTCCACAACAGGGACTGACGGCATTTACCCCCTGAGTCTAGAGCTGAGACAGGCTCTGTCCTCATCACTGTCCTTGGGCCAGTGCGCCTAAACCAAGGACCTCTTGGGAGGATTACAGGCGCTCCAGAAAGGAAGAGATCTCTCGGGTGGAAGGTGTCTCTCCCAAGATCCGGGAAGCAGGTACCTGGGGTTAAAGGCACAGTATTGGAGACAAAAACCCCTGGATGTAGAAAAGGAAGGAATCTTCTCTGGCACCAACAGCAATGAAGTTTACTGGTTAAAATCATCCTGAATTGGGGGTGGGGGGAGCTTTATACATAAATATCTTCTAGTTTCTCATTCTAAGTTGAGTTGGCAGCTTATCTCTCTTTTTAAAATCTCTTTAGCTCTCAGGTGAGTTGGTGGCTTGTATAGTAGAAAAAGGAAGAGTTGGCAATAGCAGGGCAACAAAGGTTGGAGGCTGGACCCCAGAAATCTGGGATCACGTGCTGTGGGTGGGCCTCAGGAGGTGAATGAGTTTCCTGCAGTGTTTGGCAGAGGCAGGCCTGGGGCTGCTGTGCGGCAGTAACTGATTCCCCAGAGAGAGCAAGGCTAGTTTCTCACTGGCACCCAGGGACACCAGCACCTGTGGGATGGAGAGCAGATGACAGAACACAACATGCACAGGACTCTCATTTGGCCTAGCAATTCCCACTCCAGGGGAAAAAAAAGTGGCGGCGGGGGGGGGTTGCTCTTGGAGGCTCAAAATAGTTTGTGTGCGAAAAGTAAAACCTTGGAGGCAGGAATCACCAGGACCAGAGGTCTATTTCCACTCTCTGTGGTTACAGACCATGAAACCAAGGCACCAAGGGATCCATGCACTTGTCCCCAGGAAGAAGTGATAGTAAACCTGTGATTCCCACCTGTGGATCTGGGCCAGTGGGACTTAACCTCATTACTACCAAGAATCCTTTTTATGATGTCCCCGCATGGATTGCCAGAAAATCCTACAATATATATCATTACCATCCTGTCAAAATTTCTGTTCTGCATGAATGCTACCATTCTGAGCTATTATCATTTGGAGGTTTAGTTTTATCATAGGTAGATATGTGATTTCATTGGGCTGTTCATACACTGAAACTTGAGCAGAAAAGACAGAATAAAGCAATGGTTAAGAATATGGGTTCTACACTCAGGCTCTTGACTTCAAAAGTCCAGTCCAAAATACTAGCTTCATAATTTGGACAATTTATAAAATCTTTGTGCCTCAGCATCACAGCCTGCAAAATGAGAAATAGCTTAAACCAGATAATGAAGGTAAAACTCTTAGCAAGGTGCTTTGAACATGGTAAGCGCTAAGAGAGAGAGAACATCTTCACGGCTCCCAGAAGGGAAACCACTCTGTACCTCAACATCTCCAATCTTCCCTCACCTCCCTCTCCTGCAGCCTCTAGAGGAGAGAAGCAGTCATCCTTGATATCTCAGGAATTTCCCAGCCCAACGGAGCCCTCTTCCAGGTCCCATCCCTTCTCCGGGGTGAGAGATAGGAAATGAAAAACTCATCTCCAAGACACTGTCCCTGGGTTTCCTGCTCTCAAGAGGACAAACTTTGATTTCTGGATGTCCCAATTCCTTAAAGGCCTTCTCAAAAAACTGCTATGAAATACAACCCCATCATCGCAGTCCCTGAGTCCCCTGGAGTGTACCTGGTGGATGCAGGGCTCCTGGCGGAGGCTCCGAAGGGCAATGAGGGCAGCCTCCTTCACATCTGGCTGAGGGTCTCCGCACACCATCTCCAGGAGCCGCTGGGGTACCTGATACCGTAACAGCTCTTCCCCCAACCCCGCAGGTCCCAAGTTGCCCAAAGCTGACACAGCATTGCGCCGGATACCAGCCTGAGGATCTCTGAGCAACTGGGTCATACGGGGCACCGCAGCTGCCAGGGCAGGTCCCAGAGGACCAGCTTGGTAGGCCGCGTTGCCCACAGCAAAGCTGGCACTGCGCCGCACAGCAGGGTCCTTGTCTCCAAGTCCCAGCAGCAGGAGGTTGAGCAGTCCAGCCTGGCTCTGCAGTGCCCCACGCAGGGCCACACTGTGTTGGAGCAAGTGTCCCAGGAGCCCATAAGTGCGGGCCCGCACAGAATTCTCTGGGTGGCCCAGGAGGCTGCGCAGGGGCCGATAGGATTCATCAGAGCCAGCCAGGAGCTCTTGGATAAAAGACAAGTGACTGGGAGACAGAATCCGGGCTGTGTGGGCCAACAGGGAAAGAAGGTCAGAGCTCAGCAGCGGCTGGTCACCTAGAAGAGCAACTGAGAGGAACGAGACGATAGTTCTGGGGCAGGCAGCCACTGTGTTCACAAACTGGTTGACAGAGGTGGGATCCCTGAGGGCCAGGTGTGTGAGGAGACTGATGGGCAGTTCGACTTGTGACAATGGAAGATGGTAGCAGCAGACCTAGAAGAGGGAGGGGGCAGTAAAAAGTAGTTCATGGAGAAGGAGAGCACGCTGCAACTTGATAGCTAGAAGGAGCCCAAAATCTGGGAGAAAAGCCAAGCTACGGAGAGAAACACCACAGAGAGCTGAGAGCTGACCCACAGCACCCCACAGGACACACTGTGTGGACCTCAAGAGAAAAGGTCCTTTCCAAGTTCAGTCCTTGCTCTGCTTGTCAAAGACCCAGTTTAATGCCAAGCGCTGCCAGAGAAGCGGTTCCTGGGTGGGGAGCTGAGTCTCCAGTACCTAGACTGGGATGTCCACCCCACTGAGCTCCAATGGAATTCCGGTAAGGGACTGATGGAGGTACCAGCCCCAGCTCTAACCACGTGCCTCTGTTCAGGCCTGCATGGCTTTTCCACTCCAACTCTTAGATCAAACCGGATGCTCTACTCTTACAGTGGCCAAAAAGAGCCCTGCAGCTGTTGGAAGTGAATTAGAAGGCACAAAGTGGCTGGTCATCTTCCTCTCCCACCTTCATGCCTCCAAAGTACCTGCAGCAGGTAGGCTGTGACTTCCGAGCCTGTGAGGTCAGCCAAGATACCCACAAGGACGTCAGCATCCACATCCAGGGCAAAGGGGAAGCAGAGGAGCTGGCAGACAGAGAGCACCACCACGGGGAGAAACTCAGACCCATGAGGCCTAAGGAGGGAGGAGCAGCAGGGTTTACTCGGCCTTGCTCACCCACCTTTTATTATTGTCTCCCCTCTCAAATTTCCTAGTCCAGCTCTCCTTCCCCAATCTCAGCAGACCATTTCTTGCCTCATGGCCCAAGCTGTCAGCTATTTCTGTCCTGCCCCCCGCTCCCTGCCCGCCACTGCACTCTCTGGATCTTCAGTTCTCCCTCCTGTAGCTAAAACTCACGCCTGGCCCAGCTGCTGGAGGAAGCCGGGGGAGAGCAGATGCTTCAGGGTGGACATGAGGCTACTTCCACGCTGAGACAGGTGGCTCAGGCATAACTGGGGCTCCTGGGTGAAGGCGGCCACGGCCAGGCTCAGCAGGGCTGCCACACCTGGGGACATCAAAAATGAAGACCTAATGGAGCAGACAAGAAGCCCAGATGCTCCTGCGTCCCCGTGGCTCCCAGGGCTGCCACTTATTCAGTTCCTTCCTCATCCCTGAACAATTTCAGGGTAGAATTTGCCATCCTCTGTGCAGGCAGCGGCAGCAATTTCCATGGCTAACCCAGCTCTAGGCTTCTCCTTATGAGGAGGGATCAATGCTGGACCCACAAAGGCGGCTACGCAGATGAAAAGCTACCTTGGGGGGAGATCAGCATCCAGTCTGGCTCTGAGCTTGAGCTACACGGACTGGACAGTGACAGCGCCTCTTCCTGTGTAGATACCTCCTTGGGGAGCCTCAGAGCCATGGAGAAGCGGTGCCACAGAACAGTCCACATTTCGGAGCTAACCATGTCCCTTATCAGGCTAACCTTCCCCTGCTGGAGACAAAATTAAAAGAGGGTGCGTCGGTGGGTTCAAAGTCAGGAGTCAAAATGCCTTTTTTTCACTCCTGTCCCTGACCAACGAGGAAAGGGAGTCCCAGAAATGATCCCTTCTGTTTTCCCAGCTAGGATTTCCCTGTTATCTTAGTAACCTTTCTTACCACATATTAACCTCCTGACCTCTCAACCTATATGCATGTCTGCTGGAAACCAGGGAATTAAACTTTTCTTCCCACTGAATCCCAAGGGATGCATCTGAATAGCTCCCTTCAAAGGTTTCATACTGCCCTGGTCAGGTAGCTCAGTTGGTTAGAGCATCGTCCCAATACACCAAGGCTGCAGGTTAGATCCCTGGTAAAGGCACGTGTAAGAATCAACCAATGAGCCCTGGCTGGTGTGGCTCAGTGGACTGAGCGTTGGCCTGCAAACTGCAAGGTCAACAGTTCAATTCCCGGTTAGGGCACATGCCTAGATTGCAGGCCAAGTCTCCTGTTGCAGGCATGCAAGAGGCAACAGATCAATGTCTCTCTCTCTCTCCCTCTCTCATTTCCCCTCTCTCCAAAAATAAATAAATAAAATCTTAAAAAAAAAAAAAAAGAATCAACCAATGAATGAATAAGTGGAACAACGAATCAGTGTTTTTCACTCTCTCTCCCTTCCTCTCTCTATAAAATCAATAAAAATAAAGGGTTCATACTAAAGACAGGTGGGCCCATCTAAAGCCATCACAATCTCAGTAGTTTGCGGATAGCTTCTTCATTTCTAATGTCCAGCAGCTCCCTAAAATACCCAGTTTGCCCCCCCTTACTTCCCATGCGCCCTAAGATGCAGCCGTACCTGGGTGAGGAGCTGCAGCAGAAGGATAAGCAGGCCGTCATAGAATCCACAGCCATCTGGTGGAGTCAATCGGACCTGCAGGAGAGAGACAGGAAGAATGCAGACCTCTGAGCCGTAGGAGATGGCCTCACAGGCCTGTGCAGGCCTCCGCCTGGGGTTGTGGGGAGGCTTGGTTCCTGCCTATTCGATTAAATGACTAACTCTATTCTAAAGACACACAGTCTGGTAGGGTAAACAGACACAGAAAAAAATTACAGTTTAGGAAGACACTTTCTAAACAAGAGGCTGGGGTGAGGGTGGGAGTTTACAGGTAAGAGTGCCTAACTCTGCATCCTAGAGATGGGAAACTGCTGGGATTACAAGTTTAAAGGGCAGGCACGAAAAGGTGAAGGTAGTAAGGGGGAACATTCCAAGAGGAAGTCATGGCATATATAAAGGCAGGTCGTGAGAGACCATCGTGGATTTTGGAAATGTAACTCTTTTGGTCAAGCAGGATTATAGGGCCTAGAGGTAACAGATGGGCTTTCAGTAGCCGGCTAAAGAATTTGGATTTTATCCCAGAAGCAGTGGGAAGCCTCTGAGGACTTACACAAGCTCCATATAGGCAAGATTTTTACTCTTTTGTTCACTGCTGTATTCTCAGAGCCTAGAAAAATGTCTGGTATTCGGTGCATATTTATGTGTTATAGTAATTACTGCTTGGAAAAAAGATCAGATTTTCCTTTATTGAAAGCTCACTCTGGTGGCAGTGAAGAAAATGGACTGGAAAAGAGAGAACCTTTAGTGGGCAAGTGCCTAAGTCCAAGACAGAAATGATGCCTCCCTCCCCAGGCATCAGAGTGTTTAGTGGTCCAGAGCGTTAACAACAGATCTGAAGCCCTGACTAGTCTGGGGTCAGAGGGATCAATTATCTGGGTGCAGAGGGTAGGAAAGATTCCTTGATTCCTTTACCACTTTTTAGTTGACTCTATGCTGGCTGGCACTTCAGTCTTTTCTCCCTGAATGCACTCCTTGTTTGACCCAGAGAAAACATCTGCGCATTCCCTGGCAGGCCTCACCTCAGCAGGGGCCGACAGGGCATGTGTGGCTGCAGGGATCCACTCCACAGGCTGGAGGTCAAAGGTCACCCCTTGCCGCCCAAGCTGTCCCAGCAGACAGGCCGCTGCACTCTAGAGAGTTAGAGGGGAGAAGGCATGGTACTCAGCACAAGCAGAGAGGATCTAGATCTCTGCCGTAGACCAGAAGAACCCTGCATAAACAGCTGCAAAGCAGGTAATGACTCCCCTGCTCCCAAAGAGGTGGGATGATAGGGTAAAAAGAGGAGGAGGATAAAAATTGAAAACTCACCACAAGAGAGACGACGTGTGAACGGGTAAAGAGAGTAGCAATCTCACTGCCTAGCTTCTCCATTCTGGAATAAGGAGATATATCAAGGGATGCAGCAGTGTGAAAGGAGGCCGGTGAGTGGCCTTCCTTCTCCCTTGAATGGCAAGCACTCTCCACCTGGGCTACACGTCCAACTCCAAGTCGCAAAGTTGGCAGAAACTGAGGTCTGTTCTTTGTGGAGAAAGCTTCACGCTATCCCAGTCCCGTCTAAGGACAGGCTGCTCTATGTCAGCTATGTCAGGGTGAGCTCTGTGGGTAGATTTCAGTCTAGAGACCCTCCTCTGTGACTCACCCAGGAGGCAGGTCTTGGAGCCGAAGGACCAGAAGGGAGAGGAGGTAGAGTGTCACTTCAGTAGACTCTTCCCAATCCACTATCTTGATCTACAGAGAAAACTGAAGCTATCAGAGCAATCTCTTTTCGAGATAGGGGGCCACCATGAGATGCCCCCCCCGTGTTGCTGGCCTACCTTGCCATGAACCAACATCAACAGTGACTCCAAGGCCAGGGGCTCTTGCCCTAGAAGACGGCACAGGTGCTCACTAACATGGCAGCAGGAGTAGAGAACCTAAGGAAGTGGAGAGGAGTCTGTCTGTGAGCAGAGCAGCACCTGGGCTCCTAGACTGAAGGCTCAGCTGAAAGCAGGGTAGCCTCTCAACAGATGTGATATCCACACTTGGGGGTATTAGGGAAGTTTGGGCCACTTCCACCTCTTGCTGTAAGACAGTGAGATAAGGATACTTCTCAGTGCCGGTGAGGACTGGCTAATACTGGGGCCATCTCAGTTGGAAAGATTTAAAAGCAGAAAGGGGTCCTCCTGCAAGCATGTCTCTCATCTCGGTCTCTCTCTCCCTCTCTCAGTGCTGGGGTTATAAAGAAATCTGCATGCCAACAGTTATGGGCAGGCAGTACCTTAAGAAGGTGAAGGCACAGCATGGGACGCCGCAAACCAGAGATGAGGGATGGCCTCAGTGGGTTGTCGTCCTCAGTGAGCTGATTTGCCAAATGCCGAGAGATCTGCAGGGACATTCCTGAAGACTCAATCCCATTCCCATTGTTCCAATCTTATTTCTCTCAAATCTCCCACTGATCAGGACTCTCATACCCTTGCTTGTCATTCCTCCCCAGGTTAACCGGGAACCTCAGACCCCATTCCATTCCCAGTAGGTAGGGCCAATGGAGAACCAAAAGTCACGATCTTTAGCCCCAGTGTAGGCAGGTACAGACAACAGTGTTGCTAGCCAAAAGGGAGCAGGGAACCTGAATCCTGAGCCCTTGAAGAAGCATCACTGGGAGCTCCAGATCAACTGCTCTACTACATATGGGCAGTTTGTCACTGAGCTCTCCAACCAAGGCTTCTGGGATTCGGGCCACATCATGTTCTACAACAGGCCCAGACCCAGGGCACGATCATCTGTTTCTTAATGTACAGGGTAAGGGGAGCTATAAAAGCATATTTTTCTGCCTTTCTGAGAAGCTAGGGCCAGCCTCCCCAACCCTGGCAACAGGAGTGAGAGGAACAGGAAACTGCGGCTCAAACCTGCTCCTTGGCTTCCCAGCAGCCAGGAAGCCCGAGAGGGGCAATGCACATTGCTGCCAGCGCAGAGGAAACAGCCCCGGGCAGATCGTCACTCTGCCCCCGAAGTGGCTGGCTCACTTGAGGGGCTCCTATGGAGAAGGGCAAGAATGCAGGGTAGGTCTAGCTATTTCTCTCAGATCCCCCTCCATTCTTTCAGCTCACAGTTATTTATTAGGCACTCACCACCAAATGCCAGGCACTGTGTCTAGGTAATGGCAGTAGAAAGAGCAGAGTTGGACCTACTCAACAAGTCAGCCCTCCCCTCCCCACGCTGGTTACCTGGGGGCGTGTGGAAAGGGAGCTGTGGAACTGTCAAGCCACGAAGGAGCCCGTCCAACACAGCTCGCTGTGTAGTCAGCAGGCTGGAGTAAAAGGCTTTGGAGATGGTGCAGCTGTTTCCATCCATGGTCTCACACAGAACAGTAAAGCACTGAGGGAGACAAGGGCAGGGTTCACATTAGGGCACCAGAAAACTGGCTAGGCTGAGGGCAGGGACCAAGAATCCCCAGAGAACTGAGAAAGGAGGAGGAAAACTCAGGGGGACTAGCTATCCAATTCTAAGTTCCACTCATTCGGAAGATGCATTTGGAACTGCCTTTGCTTTTCAAGAACAGGAATTTCAGGTGTCAGTCCTATTCTGTCAGTTATTCTGTTTAGTTGCTCCCTAAATGATGTTTCTCAAAGTGTCATCTGTGACCATGGGTATCAGAGTTGCTGGGGATTCCTGGATCCTTCCCAATCCAGTCCTCTGATTCAGAATTTCAGGAGGTGTGGGGCCTATTCCAGACTCCCCATGCTACTCACTGCACAATGACATATGAGAAGTGCTGGCCAATGATGTGAGCTGCTGCTGGCCAAAATTCACTTTGGATGTGAAAAGCTTCCTGCCTTGAAAGGGTAAGGGATGTTAAAATAGGCTCTCAGACTACAAGAAGTTGAATGGACTGCTAGCTAGAGGCAGGAATGTAGCCCAAACCTGTGTGAATTGCCAGTGTGAATAATGACCAGGCAATTGTTTACTTCCTTGCACATGTTCCTCCCTAACTGTCTCCTCTGAGATTTTCTCATTCAATCCTCCATTCCCCTGCCCTCACCTCCACTGTCCAGGGTAGAGAACCTATATCCATATAGTTTACTAGTCCATAGGACAATTAAGGCTGGGAAATACTTGCTGATCTGCAAGTCTCTTCAGAAAGAAACACCTCTACTTGAGGTTCGCTAAAACAGGCTAGACTTTCTATATGCTGTTCTTTACACCTAAAATATCCTCTCTACTTTCCTGCCTCATCTACCTGACAAACCTCTATGTATTCTCCAAATCCTAGCAGATACGATGTCCTTCTTCAGGACTTCTTCCATGACTGTCCAAGTAGCATTAATCTTCTTCAGGAGTGCTTCTGTATTTTATACAAAGTTCTAATGTACTTTTCATACTATTGTCCTTGATCACTTTATATATCTCCCCTAGTTGTCCTGGTCCTTTGAAGATAGGAACTTTCATTTACTCAAACTGCATATAGCACATAGTTGTCATTCAATAAATATTTGATTACCTTGCTCTAACCCTATCTAGCCATAACAAAGGGGGAGGGAGAAACACAGGGAAGGACAGGAGAGACAGAAATCTGGAATTGGGAACGGATTACCATGAGGCTATCCTTCCGCAAAGTCTGCTCAGAGTCATCTGGTTGGGACAGCAGTTTCCCCAGCAGGTCCAGAAAGAGGCTGGCAGCGTCCTGAAATACCTGCAAGCTGGGAAAAAATGAGCCCATGGTTCCTTCTCATCTCTCTGCTAAAAGATCACCTGTGTGAATGGGTCAGTTCTGGGAAAGTAGGAGAAGCTCCACAAGGAACACATCACAATGCTCCCATCTCTCCCTGCTGCTAAGCACACACACAGTCTCACATATACACCCTCCAAGCCCCTTCTCTTTGCCATTTCTCCAGGTTATTCACATCTTGATCCATTCACTTGGTGTGTGGTGACTGCGGACCCATAAAACCCTAAAGTCTTGAGGCAAACTTGGAGGTGTCTCAGAGTCCTGAAGAGGACAAGCTGGACTCTGAGGAGTCAGTCAGCTGATCCTAAACCTGTCACAAATAATGGCTTCTCACTTAGCCTCTTCCTAGAGGAGAAGGGAAGAATGGGGATAGAAAGGGAAGCTAACCTGGCCAACAGAGCAAAACTGTGCCTTATCCCACCTGTCATCTGTCTGGTTCCTCTCCAGATTAAAGGTGCAGGCAAAGTAGGACTGAATCACTGCCATCAGGTCCTGGGAGAAGGTCCCATACCAGCTTTGCTGCCGAGAAGAGGACAGCGGGTAAGGGCAATGCAGATGGAGAAAAAGAATAGAAAAAGCAGTAAAATAAGGTATCAGATATCCAGTCGGGCTCACCAGACAAAAAAAGGAAGGAGGAAGAGAGCATTTAGACAGAGAAAAGAGATCTAGAAGTAACCAGTGGCAGCCCAAGGGCTGTAAGAAGTGTGAAAACGTGTCTTGTTTGGCCTGAACAGCATTATGAGTTTAGATGGTTCTGTTTTTCAAAATAGCTCAAATTCTTTTCTAAATTTCTTTAAAACACTCAAGATTAATACTCATCAGCAGAGTGCAGCTTTCTAGCTGCCTGAGCCTAGGTCCCATTCAACACCTCTTAATGGGAAGTGTTTTCTCAGCTTAACTGTGGCAGAACGCAGCACGAGGATATACAGGTTTGTCCCCAGACACGCCAAGTCTCAATCCGAGCTCTTCTACTACCACCTCCG
Source organism: Pteronotus mesoamericanus (assembly GCF_021234165.1). Lineage (NCBI taxonomy): Eukaryota > Metazoa > Chordata > Mammalia > Chiroptera > Mormoopidae > Pteronotus > Pteronotus mesoamericanus. Next base: position 8,717,992 of record NW_026555277.1, read on the forward strand.
TGACTGTTTACAAGTTAGAGCCTGTGCATGAGTCAGTTAGTTTCTGAATTTCAGTACCCCACTCTGTAAGATGGGGTCAGTAAAGCCAAGGATTTAACATTTCAAAGCACAGTGCTCTAAATATTGGGAAATTACACATAAAAATCTGGATTTCGAGCTTCTCTTGGAAAACTGGAAGATCTGGCAACACTGGGCCCATATTCCCACATGGCAACAGCGGGCTGGAGCTGAGGAGAGGATCCACCATTAGACTGGGCATGAGATCTCCAGCTTATCCATTCCCCAAGACTCACATAGCCCAACACAGTCCTCTTCACTGAATGACATTATATGCCTGGCGTCATAAGGTATTAAAGTTTGCAATTCATGGTCAACTAACTAGAAAGAGGAGGAGAGAAAATAAAAAAGGCAACTGGGCCAAATAGAGATGGCAGCTCGAAGGAGGGAAATCTGAGCAGGGACTCCTGGAAGTCTTTAGAGGCTCCCTGCATAGTGCTTACCTGTTGAATACTGCTGCTCTCCTGGCTGTGTCTGAGCAGGCTGAGCAACAGCCCGGGGAGCCCCGCCTCACGGCAGAAGGAATACAGTGGAATAGAGTCACTGCAGCTGGACAGAAGGCTGCTCAGGACCCGGAGTGCAGGGAGGATGTGGGCAGCACCCTCCAGCTTGCCTTTCAGGATCTGGGTGACACAAGGGCAAGAAGCAGTAATCAATATTACCTGAGGTAAAAGAAGAGTCACAGACATGAAGTGTCCCCAAGGAGTTGGCAAATCATATCAGATGTTCTCATTCTTTTCTTCAGGAGTCTAAAGCCCAGAGAAGAGGGAATAGGGAAACTGTACCAGGGAAGAGTACTACAGATGGTCAAGTCACCAAGGGGCAGGGGACTTCCCCTTAGGATCTCTGTGTCAGACCTAATGCCATTCCTATCTGCTCCCTCCCTTCTCCAGCCCTTCAGCTTAAAAACAAAACACACACACACACACACACACACACACACACGTATATACTTCTGAAAATTAGAAACAATGGACACCAAGCAAATATTATTCAACTTCAGATAGGCAAAACAGTGTTATTCAACTCCTGACCAAGAGTTGACAGACTACAACCCACAGGCTAAACCCCGCGAACCACTTATTTTTATACAGTCTGCAAACTAAGTACAGTATTATATTTTTAATGATTATTCTTTAAAAGATTATTCTTGAAAGAGTAACATTTACATCAAGTGCATTAGAGTATGCTATTCATTGTTCTAAATCTTTCACTTATTTGCTCATTTAATCTTTACAATAACCCTTTGAAGTAGGCACAAGCACAGTTATAAATGACGAGACTGAAGCTTCTAGGTAGGTTAAGTAAGTAGTCAATAATTACACAGCTGAAAAGTAGTTCAGGTGGAATTCCAGCTTAGGAAGTCTTACCCAGGAGGCAGAGCTTTTAACCTGCTTCCCCACTGAAAAGTTATCCAGCACAACATGTAAGGCCCAAAAGAGAGGTGCAATGTGCCAAGGCAATTCCCTGGAAAAAGGAGTCTTTCCAACAATTGGTGCTGGGACAATTGTATACCCACATACAAAAGATGAACTTAGATCCTTCACATTGTGTACCTCACGTTATATACAAAATTTAACTCAAATGGATCAGAGAACTAAATGTCAGAGCTAAAACTAGAAGACTTTTAGAAAAAACACAGAGGAAAAGTCTTCAAGACTTTGGGTTTGGAAAATATTTCTTAGATACAACACCAGTAACAATCTAGGAAGGGAAAATGTGGTGGTTGGACTTCAAAATTTAAAACCCTTGAGCTTCAAGACACTCTGGAGAATAAAAAGAAAGAGCGAGGACTGGAAAAATTTTTTGCAGATCACATATCTGAAAAAGGTCTTGTATCCAGAATACCCAAAGAACTCTTACTCAATAAGAAGACAAACAACCCGACTTGAAAATAAACAAAAGAGGCCCTGGCTGCTGTGGCTCAGTGGATTGAGCACCAGCCTGCAAACCAAAGGGTCACCGGTTCGATTCCTAGCCAGGGCACATGCTTGGGTTGTAGGCCAGGTCCCCAGTAGGGAGCATGTGAGAAGCAACCACACATTGATATTTCTGTCCCTCTCTTTCTCCTTCCCTTCTCCTCTGTCTAAAAATAAATAAAAACATTTTAAAAAGTCAATAAATAAACAAAAGAACTGAAATTTCACAAACGGCTAATAAGCACATAGAAAAATGCTTGACATTAGTTATTAGCAAAATGAAAACTAAAATGATGATATACAATTTCATACAAGAATGGCCATAATCAAAAGACAGATAATAATACATGTCAGCAAGGATGTGAAGAAATGGGGACCCTCATATCTTGTTGTGGGAATGCAAAATGGTATAGTCACTTTGGAAAGTAGTTCAATAGTTTCTTAAAATGTTAAACATAGATTTACCATATAACCCAGCAATTCCACTCCTTGGTACCCACCCAAAAGAAATGAAAGCATGTCTACAAAGATTTCTACATGACTGTTCACACCAGCATTAGTCATAAAAGCCAAAAAGTAGAAACAACCCCAATGTTCATCAACTGGTGAATGGATAAATAAAATGTGATATATATCCATATAATGGAATACTAATCAGGAATAAAAAGGAATGAAGTATTGAGACATGCTACAGCATGAACGAACCTCAAAAACATTATGCTAAGGAGCCAGACATAAACACTGTATACTATATGATTCCATTTATATGAAATGTCCAGAAAAGGCAAATCCATGAGACAGAAAGTAGATTAATGGTTGTCTGAGACTGAGGGTAGGAATAATACTCACTATAAATGGGTATGTGGGATCTTATTAGGGGAATAAAAATGTTCTAAAACTGGATTATGGTGATGGTTTCACATCTTGGTACATTTATTGAATAATCATTAAGACTTTAAAGAAAAGGGAGCAGATAAGAAAGATGCAGGCAACATATTTCAGTGAGTACCCTGGAAGGAATATCACTGTGTTTGAGAAAAGCAAGGAAAGGCATTGTATGAGAGAATACTGTTATGAATGCCAATTAAGCCAAATGTTACCCCCTAAAAACAAATCTCATTCTTCTAGTTAGTATATCTGTATTAGAAAATATTGTGTACTTAATTGTCACAGCTATAGTTTTCATTTTGTCAATAAATATTTTGCAGACAGCCCTGGCTGGTGTGGCTCAGTGGACGGAGCACCAGCCTGTGAACTGAAGGGTCTCCAGTTTGATTCCTGGTCAGTGCACATGTCTGGATTGCAGGCCAGGTCCCCAGTTGGGAGTGTACAGAAGGCAACCAATCGATGTTCCTCTCACACATCAATGTTTCTCTCTTGCTCTTTCTTCCTCCCTTCCCCTCTCTCTAAAAATAAATAAAATCTTTTTAAGAAATTATGTAGATACGTTTTCCTCTCATTGCAGAAGTACTTACATAATGTCCTCATTTAAAAAAAATTTTATGTACTTTTTTTTTTTTTTTTTTAGAGAGAGGGGAAAGGAGGGAGAAAGAGAGGAAGAGAAATACTGATAGGTGAAAGAAACATCAATCAGTTGCCTCTCGCATGCCCCCAACTGGGAACCTGGCCTGCAACCCAAGCGTGCTCCCTGACTGGGATTCATGCTAGCGACCCTTTGGTTTGCAGGCCGGGACTCAGTCCACTGAGCCACAGAAGCCAGGGCATGTCCCCCATTTTTGCCTCATGGCCCAAAATGCCTAAAGTATTTACCATTAGAAAGTTTGATGATCCCTGCTCCAGGTGGATGCTTTTCCCTTCAGAAAGAGAAACCCGAGGCCTGCTTTTTCTGTGTTAAAAGGAGGTTAGCAAATCTCTCTGAATTAATCAGAAGAATCGAAACAATTGGAAAGGGGCAAACTTCCACCTTCTCCTTATGCCAATCAATGTTTTTTAATATCTCATTGGTGAAAATAGTCTCAAATCCCCTCCACAGTATCCTTCTGCCCGTCACCTGCCCTCCAGCCTCGTGCAGCTGACTCTGGATGCGCTGGCAGAAGTCCGGGTTGCACAGCAGGGTGAGAGGGGCCTTCAGCCGGATGGGCACAGGCGTGGTCGTCGCCAGCAGGTGCTGCCATTCATCATCGCTGTCTGGCTCCTGAGGGACAGAGGAAAGGCAGAAGTCAGGAGGTAACTGTAAGGTCGAGGGTACGAGCTTCCGATCCGGGGGATCATGAAGTAACTGCAAGAAACCAGTGACTCCTTTGGCACAGACGTATTTTTTTCCAGTTTCCAGTTTAAAAAGGTATAGCTGGATGTAGATGAGGGGTCTTGAAAAGTCTCTTGGAGAACACTGGCATGTGCGCATAAAGGGATACGTAGAAAGACGTCCATTGCAGTATGGCTTATAATAAAAAATAAATTTAAGGAAAAAAAAGGAAATGGCATAAGCTGGACCATAATGGAATGATAAGTCATGGCTCATCCATATTAGAAAATACTTAGAAGTTATTAAGAAGATTGTTGTAGAGGATGCGTCACTTATGTAGTCTTCCTACCAAAAAAAAATGCATAATATCCATCTAATCATGAGGAAATATCAATTTGAGGAAGAGTCTGCAAATTAACTGGCCTGTGTACCTCCAACTGCCAGTCATGAAAGGCAAGGAAAAAAACCAGGCTAGGAATTATTCCAGACTAAAGGAGATTAAAGAGGTAAAACAACTAAATGCAATGCATAACACTGGATTGGATTGTGAATCAGGAAGAAATTTTTTGCTATAAAGAATATTACTAGAACAATTGGCAAAATTTGAATATAGATTATATTAGGCAACCAAATTGCAGCAATGTTAAATTTCTGACTTCTATAACTGTACTGTGGTAATGCAAGTAAATAACCTTGTTCTTAGAAAATATGCACTGAAGTATTTAGGGGTAAAGGAGCATATTTGCAACTTACCCTAAAATGATACAGAAAGTTGACAGACATATTACACACACACACACACACACACACACACGTATATACATGTATGAGTGTGTGTGTGTATATATATATACTATATATATAAATATAAATATATTTATATATATAAATATAAATATAGAATATTTATATTCTATATAAATAGAAGAGAGAGAGACAAAAAAAGAATCATAAAGCAAAGTGGCAGAATTTTAACAATTGGTGAATCCTGGTGAAAGGGTATACAGAAATTCTTTGTAGTATTCTCACAATTATTCTTTAAGTGTGAATTATTTCACAATAAAAAGTTAAAACCCTAGAGGGTGGGGAGGACACTGGATGAAAGAAGGTAAAGGGATTAGCCAAAGGGATATAACAGTGTAGTGTTGGCCAGAGGGAAGGGGGAGCTGGGGCTGGGAGGAAGGGGACAAAGCAGGGGAATATAGGGACATCTGCAATAGTGTCAACAACAGCCCTAGCTGGTGTGGCTCAGTGGATTGAGTGCCGGCCTGTGAACCAAAGGGTCACAGGTTCAATTCCCCATGTAGGGCACATGCGTGGGTTGCAGGCCAGGTCCCCAGCAGGGGGCACGTTAAATGCAACAACACATTGATGTTTCTCTCCCTCTTTTTCTTCCTCTCTTCCCCTCTCTAATAAAATCCCTTAAAAAAAATAGTGTGAACAATAATTAAAGATAAGGAGAAAATCAGATTAAAAAGAGATAAATTTTAAAAATTAAAACCATAAAAAAAAAACAAAACCCCACAGAAGATTGAGTAGAACTACATGTTCAGATGTAGAATGATACCTAAAACAGATCATATCACAAGACAGGCATGATGTAAAGCAATACTATGGTAAGAACTCAGTAACATTAAAACAGCCACACTATATATTTCTATGTGTGCATACACGTATATACAAAAGTACAGAAAGTTTGGAAGGAGACAGACGGAACTGAAAACAGCAGACACCTTTGGGACCTAGACAATGCCTAAGAGGGACTTACATTTTTACTTAACGTCTTCCAATTTTTAGTAATTACATGTTCAGAAAACTGCAATTAAAAGTCTATAAATAAGAATGCAGTTTTTAACACATGGGGAGTTCATACTTGGAGGACTGGAAATCGCTGTTATAGAAAAACATCTACCCAGACCCAACATCCTGTGGCAGAGGCAAGGCCAAGCAGAGCCCCTGGCGCTCACCTCATTTTCCGGGTCTACTACATCAGTGCTCTGCTGGCTCGCCACCTCTGGCCTCGGCTCTGGGAATGCTTGTTCACTGTCCTGGGTGATCTGGTTTTCCCTGCCAGAGGGAATGGAGGTAGGATGAATTACAGACCTGTGAGGCTTGGGGTTCATTAAATTGCCCCTCGCTCCAAGCCAGGTTAGGAATGAAGAAAAGGGCATGTAGGACTGGACAGAGGAAACCTTCTAGGATATGGCTAGGACAGGATATGCTGACCACTACACACACATCCTTGACTGCCCCCCAACTTTGGATCTTACTCGTAAGTATACCTTGGCTCCCAACTCAAATAATCTTCCCTTTTGTATTGAGAGAATTCTGCCCCTTTCAGTTAATGTATAGCTGAGGCACAGAGAAAAGAAAGGTCCCATGTTTCCTGATCAATCAGGAAAGTATCTGGAGTTCGAATCCAAGAATCCAAGGACTTAGACCCCTAGGGCCCTGTCCATGTTCAGTGACAGGGACCATGTTTTGTTTGCTTTGGCTAGAGCTGAAGATCTGCAAGGTACCTCACCCTGTAAATCCCTGGCTGTACCCTCCTCACCGAGGTGCAGGGGGGGCCTCTCCAGCCCCCCACTCAGCCCAGCTGCTCTTCATTTCTGAGGCCATGATCCCAGCCAAAAGCCCTGGTTCCTGAGGAGTGGCCCTGAGTCTGGGCAGAGGGGCCATGCCAGAAGCCACCTTGATGGTCCTGTCCTCTTGCTCAAGGGCAGGTCCTGTGTTCTGGTGTTTCTATGGGAAGTGGGCAGGAGACACTGGATCAGATCTATGTGGGTGCCATAGTGCAGTACAAATCCTATTTGTGGCCCTTTCACAACTCTAGAAAGTCACTAGCCTGGTCATGTCCCACATTCCCCACATATTCCCACACACCTGCTTCTGTTTGGCCTCCTCAGCCATGCGCTTACAGGCTTGACGTAAGATGCGAGATCGATTGCCCTTGGGGGCCAGCCGATGCACCTGTTGGTCCTTTAGGACCTGAAGTTCTGGAGGGAGACGACTGGTGAATGGGGTGCCCAAATCTGGGCCTGCTGGTTCAGTTATTACTGCAGGGAGGGAAGAGGGGGAAGACACAATCATATTGGAGCTGCACCATGTCTGTTTGGCCAGAGGCAACTTCAGTGTCTCCAGGCTTCTGTGGAAGAAGACTGCTTTGACAAAGTGACAAAGAGGGAGGGGGACTGTAAGGGAAGTGGCAAAGGTTAGGTAAAGAGCTAGGAAAAGAGTTCAAGGTGGTGGGGTCAAGAAGATATTTTGGATCCAGATGTTGGGGGAAGGTGGGTAAACAGGGGAGAACACTAAGGAAGTGTAAAAGCCCTGGGAAACCTAATGACTCACTAGTGACACGGCCAGCAATAAAGGGGTGATGTAAAAGGTCTGGCCAGGACAGGCGCTGCCGGGGGTCCTTGGTGAGCAGTCCCTGCAGGAAGTTCTGTGGAGAGAAAATCCCCCTTCAGCCTTTGCTTCCATATAGGCTCTCACTAATCAGCACACCCTGCCAGCCAAGATTCTGGAGTATGATCTTACAGCAGACCAGCTGGTCTTGATCACACCCTCTCTAACCCTATCCTTAGGCCTCGTTTCCCTGGCTGAAATCATGGAAGGAACTCACTGCCTCATCTCTTGGAGGAGGGTCCCAATTCCTGTCCACGGCCATTTTGGAACCCCGGAAGTAAAAACAGAAATCTCAATGTCACCAGCTTTGTGAAGAAGTGAGAAAAAAACTAGGAGAAAGACAGGGATGTCACTTCACAATCACCTTAAGAAAGCAAACATTCAAAGGAATCCCAAACTGCTCACTTTGCCCTCCCTTTGACTGCAGTTTATAGCTGAGTAGGAACAGATGTATTTACGGTTGAAAGCACACTCACACGCACAAGTCACAGTGTAAAGATGTGTTTGGGAGCACTCAAAACCAGCAATCTCTCAGTAGGTCTTCAGATGGTGGAAGGGAAAGGAAACTGTGTCTAAAAAGGGTACATCATTATGAGGTATCCTTGGGGAACTCCTCAACTGGGCCTGAAACAGGAATAGAACGCACTAGATTATGACCACTGTTCTTAAACAAGGTCATCAGTATACCATGGCTCTGGCTGGAGATGACTGCATATCTGCCCTAAGAATAAAATACCTATGTGTACCACCAGCTGAAGTTTCCTTTGTTTAGATTCTTTTTTGATAATTACTTAGGGAGTAACTAAATAGGTTGGGAAAAAGCCTGTCCCTTTTCATCTTAGATAAAGTGAAGGAAAGTTATAATGAGATTTCACTCTGGAAGAAAGTTGCATTTAAATTCCACTGAAAGTCCAAATCTTGCCTTAGATAAGAAATAAAAAGAGTCGACTCTTTCCTCCCTCCCTCCACCCCTACTTCCTCCAGCCTGCTGAGGTTTAGCTGCAAGGAGCAGACACCACCTCTGTCATCTGCCCCTAATCGCGAAGCAAGCCCCACTAGCTCTGGCTGTCTGGATAGCTGAAGATTCCTTCCTTCTTTCAGGAAGAGGACTCAAAGCTGTGTTTGCAAAGCAAGATATCATCTGAGAGGAAGTAAGTGGAAGAGAGGTACGTAAAAGAACCAGTATTTATCTCTGGTGTCTCGAAATCACCTTTCCATTGTGATAAAAGAAATCCTGGCCCAAGGAGGTGCTGCTATTCCCAAGTTTGGCATATCCTCCCAGAAGCCTCTGCAGCACAAAAGCAAGGTGGCTTGGACCAGCCCCTGCATTAATTCAGTAACTGCAAAGTCCTGCCCAGCTGTGGCAAAGGACTTTAAAAAAGGGAACAGAGGCAGAGGGAGACAGGTTTCCAATGCAAAAGTAATCTTCCTTTCTATATCCATTACCTTGAAGCAAGGACTAATGGTTGGGGGCCAGCGCACAGGGTCCTTGAGAATGAGGTTGACCAGCTGAAAGATGCTCGTGGTATAGAAGGGAGGGGTGCCTACAGCCAGCTCATACAATATGCAGCCCACAGACCAGAGGTCTGCGGTGTGGTCATACGGTCGCTCTTCCACCAGCTCCGGGGACATATAGAGGGGAGTGCCTTTGATGGATGTCAGCACCATTGTGTTGGTGCTCATAGCCCGGGCAAATCTGCAGGTGATAGAATGGAAATGTAGAGAGAAGATATTCAATAAAAACTAGACCTGGTTGCTCCTCCCTCTCATTTGTGCCAGATATCTCAAACCTCAACAGAAAAAGCACCTTCCAAAAGACCCAGCAAGGAGTCCCAGTCTCTCGCTCAGGTTCTAAAACAAGGCCCACGTAAGCCAAGCAAATGGTCTAAGACACCCTGCAGAAATGGAAGCAGAGACAGGAGGCCGGGTTCCTCACCCAAAGTCACAGAGCTTGATGCCACCACCCTTGGCAAGGAGGATATTCTGAGGCTTCATGTCCCGGTGGAGGATGCGGTGGGAATGTAGATAATACAGGGCTGACACCAACTGGGCAGCAATGGCCTGAACCTAGGGGTCAGTCAGGTGGGAGAAAAAAAGGAGAAGTCAGAGCAAGGGGCCTACTGAGGAGCCCAAAGACCCCTCCCTAAAACCACAGCTGATGTGATCTTCCCTTCCTTCCAGAGCTTCACATGACACCTTCTACAGTTTCTGCTTCCCTACTCACTCATTCTTTCATTTGTTCATTCATTGAACATTCACTTAGCTGCATGACCACGGGCAAATTATCTTGTGCCTCTCAGATTCATCATTCATAACATGACAATAATGATACCACCTACCCCTTAGGATTATCGTAAGGATTAAATGAATTAAAGCATGTGATGTAATGCTCAGAATGGTGCCTAGCATTTAGTAAGCATTCAATACACATTAGCTGATATTAAGTAAGACAAAATCCCTTTCTCAAGAGAAGCAGTCAAAGAAACAAGACAGACAAAAAGAATAAGTGGCCTTGGCTGGTGTGGCTCAGTGGATTGGGTGCCAGACTGTGAACCAAAGGGTGGCCGGTCTGATTTCCAGCCGGGGCACATGCCTGGGTTGTGGGCCAGGTACCTATTTAGGGGTGTGCAAGACGCAACCAATCGATGTATTTCTTGCACATGAATGTTTCTCTCCCTTTCTTTCTCCTTCCCTTCCCTCTCTCTAAAAATAAATAAATATTTTTTTTAAAAAGGAATAAGTGACTCACCAAGAATCATGAGTGCTCATAAGGGGACAGAATGCTAAAACAGGAAGTCCTGAGGAGGGCCTACTTGCTAGAGTACAGAAAACCCCTAGAATATGTGTTGCTGGAAAATGGGCTCAATGAAATCCCACTGCTAACCACTAAGTGTTGGTGGCAAATCTTGCCTTAACCACAAACCTTATACCTTCCTGCCCTCTCTGGTACTGCCACACTGGCTCTTCTTCCCTAATGGTGCCCAATAACAACAACAACATCAATAACAGCTAACCTTGTTGAATACTGTATTTCTGAAACTCTTTTAAGCATTTTACATGAATCCTCACAGTAACTTTCTGAGACAGACATTATTACTTCCAATTTAAGAGGAGGAAACTGAGCACAAAGAGGTTCAAATAACTTGCCCAAGAGGATCCATCTAGAGAGTGGTAGGGGCAACCTTTGTATTCGGGGATTTTGGCTCTGGGATTGATATACTTTACTGTCACACCACACTGCCTCTATATACACCTACTCTTGTATTTTTCTCAGAAATTTTCAAAATGGAGACTCTCAGTGCCCTCAGCTTTCCCTACCAGTCCTTAACCTGAAAAAAGTCAGGGCTGGGGAGAAGTACAAGCCAGGGAACATACCTGGTCTTCGGGAAGTTTTCCATCATCTTCCAGAATCTGAAAGAGCTCTCCCTCAGCATAGTCTGTCACTACCACCACCTGAAAGGCAAAGGCATTTATGGCTCCAGATTTATGCCCCGAGGTTGGAAAATTCCTAAGACACTTCTTGGGAAGAGGTAACCCCAAGCTAAAATGCACCTCTTTATCAGTCTCAAAGCTGTCGAGCATATGCACGATGTTGGGATGTCGCAGACCCCGCATGATTTCAATCTCTCGTTGCAGATTCCTCAGCTCCTTTTCGGAGCGTCCCAATTTTGGAATGAACTTCAGGGCCACCACCTGTCAGTGGCAAGATAAACAGTCAAGGCCCAAACACACTACTGAAACTTTAGCCTCAAAACTCCAGAAGTCAGATTTAGATTGAGCAATTCTTACTATACCTGCCAGTCTCCCACTCCAGCCTCCCCATGGTACCATGGCCTTCCCCAGGCTTCCCTATCCCTTGCCCCAGGAGGAAACAGCCTCTGCCAGACAGACCCCTTTGGTGGCTTCTGGGAGAGGTGTTCTGATTTGGGTAAAGAACTCAAGATTTAAGGGATCTGGGGGAAATGAAAGGAAGGAAAAATGGAAAGAGAAGAACAGCATTCAGGTGGTTTATTTCTTCCTGCATTCGATAATAATGATTAATAGTAGCGATAATATTTAGTTGTGTTGTTTACTAGACACTGTACTAAATGATTCAGTGTGACATTACATCTAATCCTAAACCCCATCAATCGGATTCTATAATTACATTCACTCTATAAATATGGAAACTGAGGCAGAGAGAGGTTAAGTAACCTGTCCCGAAGTTCTAAGGCTACAAGTAGAGCTAGGATTTGAACCCAAGTAATCCAGTTTCAAAGCTCGCACTCCATAAGAAGTATGAAGGAGTCAATGCCTTAGGATTACAGGTTGGTATGAAGGCTTCCCTTATGGACCCGTTCTCCACTGGAGTTGAGGGTACAGAATCCCACCCAAGAGGTATCCCTCTTTGTTCACCACCTGAGCGCTGTATTTTCTCCGACCCTTGTATACTCTCCCAAAAGAGCCTTCTCCAATCATCTCCAACACGTGGTACTTTTCCATGACAGAAGTTTCAGGATGCCTCAGAAGGAAGAAAGTAGAGATGGTCGTGAAGAGCTACAGCTTCGGGAACAGTTCCACACATCAGGGAAGTCTGCTTCGGGCAAGGAAGAAATATTAATGTTAGCTGCCTTGCCTTTTCCTCTTTTTTCATAACAATCCAAGCCTCAGAATCATGGTAGGGTAGAGTGGATAGGAAGATGACATCTTGGAGCAAACAGAGCACCTCCTGTAGTTGTCCCTCCTTTTCAGCTTCCTCCTGCCCCCAACCGGACGTAGGGCTCACTTGACCCCGTGACCCTTTTCCCCCTCAACCCGGCCTCGCCCACCTTCCTCCACGCCCCTTCCAGCCACCCCCAAGTTCTTGCCACCGCCAACCTGTTCAGCATCCCTGCCCACACCCATGCTCCAGTGCTTCCAAGACCTGAGCCCCACTCTGACTCCCAGCCTAGGAGCTTCAAGCTCCTCAGGCCGAGGGACGCCGGCTCTGGTCTTCAGCCCCGCCCCTTCAGGCTGCCTGATTCTTTTGCCTGACTTAAAATTCTTCTCCACCCCCACTGCCGGTCTCTTTAGACTCCCATTGTTACCAATTGTACTTGCTACAATTGGTCAGAGGTCCAGAGGGCAAAGGCATTCAGAGGTGTGGGGGAGACAGTCGACCGTCCTTAAGCACTGTTTAGGGAACTTCCGAACCGCCTGCTGGCTATCAGGACCCACTAAAGACCCGGAGTCTGCGGTTGCCTAGAAACGGCTGCTGGCCACACTGCCACAACCCCCTTAACTTTCCGCCTCCGAGTAATCCGAGGGTATTTCCGGTTCCGGCTGTGGGCCGGGGAAGATATGGCGACGTCTTCGTCGGCAGCTGCAGGGGAGGAGGACTGGTAACTTTGGGGCATGGGCTTTGGCTGACCGCCTGGATCCGGTCCGGGGGACTAGCGGCGGCCGCGGACGGTCCGTATGGCGGGAATGTGGGGCGGAGCGAGGGAAGAGGGATGGCAGAGACGCTGACATCTTTCTCTGAGACAGCTTCAAGACTGGGGAGCGGGTGGGTGGAGGGGCGCTAATCTAAGCCAGAAACGACCGGATCTGCGCTGACCAGGCCAGGTCGAGCCGCGCTTTATCTGGTTCGATTACCCCTCCTCTGGCCTCGTCCCATCCCATTGTCTGTTACTGAAGTGGGTTTGCTCAGGGTCCGGGGTATGCCTGCTCTTCAGATATCCCCACCTCCTTTTTAACCTCCCCAAACCGGTATCCTCCAGCGCCCGCCCCCCTTTCCCCCTTGGATCAGCCCATTTCTACTGAGGCTTCCCTTAACTCCCCTCCCTGACAAGACTGAGTACTGTTGTTTCAATAAAGCCTTACACTTCACAAAAAGCTCTTAGATCTTCTCTCAAGCAATACTAACAAGAGGCTAGAACCTGGAAGGACTCTGCGATTTGGAAAAAGGATAAATATGGGTTCACTCCACATTTTATTAGCTGTGTTGATGCTGACCAGGCCACCTACCTTCCATGAGTCAGTGTCCTCTGCTTTGGAAAAAGTGGGTGTGGCATCTACCTCATAGAATAGTTAAGAGGATCACAATGTATTTGTAACATACATCGACCTCCTTTTCATTAGTAACTGGGATGGAGGCATTTGAGGAGACCAGATGAAGCCTGACAGGTAAAATGATTTGCCAAAAGGTACATAGTTATGACTAGGAGCCCAGAGTGTCTGATTCCAAATCTTATATCCTTAATACTAAGAATCTACGACATCTTCCCACTTCCTTCCTTCCTTTTTTTTTTTCTTTCTTTTTTTTTTTTTTTTTTTTTGGGTCACCACCTTACCACCGTCCCCTCCTGTAGCTCACATCAAGGCCCAAGGCACACCTGAGCTGAGTGAAGTATTGAAGGACCTTTTGATGGAGGCTACACCTCAGTGTCTCATTGATTCATGAAGCCCAGCCAGTGGTGGCTTGTATTGAGACCATCTAGATTCATGGTTTTAAACCTGCTCAGGGGAACGTTGAGGTTCTGAGGAGACACTTCAGTCCATGAAGAGGGCAGCAGTGATTGCACAGCTAGCGTGTGGTATTTGGAGACAAAGTTTTGAGAACCACTAATAAATAGGTCATGTTAAGAGCAGCACTGTGCTTAGTGAAGAGGGAACAAAATGCATGTAAGAAAGCAAACCAAGCATGTGTCTTTCCATGTATTAACTGGGTAGGGCTGTGGATTTAAGCTGCTCACTTATCTTCAGTGTCATGACAACTGCTGTTTCTGTGAATAAAAATATATGTCCTCTGATTTACATCAAGACCACTGGATCCTGATCTGGACAGGTTTATGTAGATCAGCTATACAACAGGGTAATAAATACATTGAATATTAACTACATTTTTCTTTCCTTTTAAGGGAAAAGATTATCTACAAATAGGAAAGAGGACATAGACTAGCTATTAGGCCAAGATGCTATTTGGTACCTTACATTAACTTATCCCTTTCATCTTCACAGTAACCTCAGAAAGTAGATGGTTTTTTCTACCTATGTTAGGGTAACACGGGCTAACTACTCAGACCACATGGCTACTAAGTGATTGGTGCCTATTAATAACTCCAAGGCTCGTGGCTCTCCCACTACAACACAGCTTTTATACCACCTTGGTCCGTTCTGGTTGGTAGCTACTTTTATCAGTTGAAGGTGACGTACTGGTAGTGTACGTAGTGACTGGGATCCACATGAACAACAGTGTCAGGAAAGCCAAGAGTGGAATTGGTAACCTTGATGTTAATCAATGGACATCATTTCTGCATCAGAGAGATGGCCACTAAGGAATAATCAGTAGTGCAATGAAAGTCAAATAGGGAGTCGGGAAAGCAGGCTCTCATCTTGAGTTCTGCCTCTGTGAAGCCTTGAGATCTGGGCTAGTCATTTCACCTTCCTGGGGTTCTCTTTCCTCACCTGTTGGCAGAAATGATGTCTAAAACTCTGTCTCTCTAGGGTCCTTCCCTCTGAAATTGAGGTGTTAGAATCTATCTATCTGGATGAACTACATGTGGTTAAAGGAAATGGCAGGTACGTATTCAACTAGAGGTGGTCATAAATCCCTTAGGAATGAGAGGATTCCATGCAGGATCTGTAAGCCTTGATTCAGAGATGTTTCTCTAATGTAGATGAAGACTTCCTTTCATCTCCCCCGCCCCCTAAAAAAGCTAGCCCAATGCTTGCTGCTTCTGCCCACTTTACTGTCTCACCCCCATCCTCCCCAGCCCTCCAGCCCCTGCCCAGTCACACCCCAGGTTTCCACTTCATTCACCTGCAGGTCTTCACCATGGGAGGTCTACATCACCCTGCACCCTGCCACTGCAGAAGACCAGGACTCACAGTATGTCTGCTTCACTCTGGTGCTTCAGGTCCCAGCACAGGTGAGGCCCCTACCTTATGGCACCAAAGGGAGGAAGGGGACAGGTCCTGGGGTGGAGTGATTTAGCCGTAACTTGTGGTTTTCTCCTACTAGTATCCCAATGAGGTGCCACAGATCTCTATCCGTAACCCCCGAGGACTCTCAGATGAACAAATCCACAAGTAAGTGGGCTGGTCAGAGCAGGGAAAACTCAAGATACAGCTCAGTCTAGGGAGGAAAGGGGGCAGGCCTAATGTTTGCTTTTCCTCCTTCAGGATCGCACAGGCACTGAGCCAGGTGGCCAAGGCTGGGCTAGGTACTGCCATGCTCTATGAACTCATTGAGGTAAGAGGTGTTCTAGCCTGGGGAGGTGTCCTTCCATACAAGCTAGAGCAGCTTCCCTCAAGGGAAGCCATGGGCCTAGAATCGTGAATATATCCTACTTTCCTTGTTTAGGTTAAGGTCTAAATCCAGAAAGACAAGACTCTTCTGTTTTGGGAAATCTTCCTAAAACATAGACAGTTCTATAGCTCTCCCAGGTTGCCTATTCCAGCATCTCGTTCGAAAATTACTTTTCCTCTTTAACTTGAATTTTTCTTGCTTCAATTTGAGTGCATTTCTTGTACTTTTGTACTGGCAACTGAAAGTAGCAAGAAGTGGATCCCTTGGGGGTGTTTGCCATAAATGAACATGTGAAGGCTAGTCTGCCGTTAGAGCTGACTAGAAAAAGTCATGGTTCTGTACTGAGTTTCTAGCCTAGTGAAGGAAACAACCTAAATGAAGCAACACCTAGAACTATGAGTTAATAATACACAGATCGCTTTTGCAGTTTGAGGTTTAAAAACACACAATTGAGTAGAGTCTTGTTTTCCTCCACTTTGAGTTTTTTAGAGGAATGTTCAGAAAATAAAGGACAGTGGTCTGGCATCAGCAAAAGTGTGCGCAGGCCACTGCTGCTGCGCTCCTGAGCCCGGCCTCCACAGTGCAGTTTTGAACTTGGTGGAATTCCAGAGTATTAGCTATTGCAGTAACAGTGCAAATGCACATTTATTTGATAGCCCAACTTTATGCCTTTTGAATTCTGTTCCTTTGGGTTGTCTGTGCCTTGACGTACTTTCTGAAAGCCTACTGCAGAACCAACTCTCTGGGGCGGCGACATTCAAAGGGAGTTAGCCAAGAATGACCTCCCAGAGGATGTTTTAATTGAACACTTTTTTCTCCCGAACGTATAGTATGTTCATCCTTCAGAGCTATTAAAGGTGACTAAATGAGCGGGAAAACAAACTGGATTTTGAAGCCAGGCAGGTTTAGGGGGGTAGGAGTGGGGATTAGGGCAGGATTGATTCCAAGCAGAGGGAGCATCACCAAGGCAGAAATGCATGAACATGAGGTAACAGACTGGCTTGGTGGGAGACAGTCCAGCCAGTCACTCCTGGGGGTAGTAGACAGGTTTTGTTCACAGGTCTTCCTGCTGCTTCCCTGTTTGAACGGTGTCTTCTCTCCTCTCAGAAGGGGAAGGAAATTCTCACAGATAACAACATCCCTCATGGCCAGTGCGTCATCTGCCTCTATGGTTTCCAGGTGGGTCTCTCCTGGGCTTGGGGTCTGCTTGGGATGGACAGGGGAGGGCTCGTGGAGAGCCTTGACGCAGGGCCCTGCATCTGTGCTCCGTCTAGGAGAATGAGGCCTTTACCAAAACACCCTGTTACCACTACTTCCACTGCCACTGTCTTGCTCGGTACATCCAGCACATGGAGCAGGAGCTGCAGGCTCAAGGACAGGAACAGGAACGGCAGCATGCTGCAACCAAACAGGTCGGCCCGCCAGCCCCTGCTCACGTTTGACACCGCCACTTCACCACCTTTCCTGTCCTTCCACCCCCGGGGCTCCTAACCTCCTTACGGTCACAGACACCTTTGAGATGCATGAACACTCAGCTTCTGTCTAGAAAAAGAGCATCCCTGTGTACATGTTGTCACACTGGATGCAGCTTCAGAGGGTTCCAGACCTCTAGCTAGACAACCCTTCTCTGTCCGACCTCACTGCTGGACAGACGTGCCTGTGCCCTTCCGTCCCGGCCCTCGGCAGATTAGGCTGGCTGGCTGGGTTGGCCAGCTGGCCGTCACCCGGGGCCGTGAAGCAGTGGTATGATTTTTCTCCTCTCTTTTTAGAAAGCAGTCGGTGTGCAGTGTCCAGTTTGCAGAGAGCCCCTCATGTATGACCTTGCTGCACTGAAAGCAGCCCCTGAACCCCAACAGCCCATGGTAAGGGAACTCCCTTCTAATCTGAGCCAAGAACAATGGTATTCTCCAAGGAGGGAGGAATGGCATCTTGTTTGCCTCAAATGGGATGGGGAATTGGGCTCAACCTGAGGCCTCTGCAAAGCCACAGTCCCCACTGAGAGCCCACGGCTTCATTCAGGAGCCCAAGTCTAAGGGATAAAACCAAGAACCTTGTGCCAATCTCCTGAGGCAGTCCTGGAAAAGCAGGGACTTGGGTCTACCTTCAGTCTATTCTTTCCTCCCTGCCAATCTGCTCCCTTCCCTCCAGGAGCTGTACCAGCCCAATGCAGAGAGCTTGCGCCAGCAAGAGGAACTCAAGCGGCTCTACCAGAGGCAGCAGGAGAGGGGGGGCATCATTGACCTTGAGGCTGAGCGTAACCGGTACTTTATCAGCCTCCAGCAGGTGAGGAAAGGGTTTCCCGCTTTTTCCTTAATGACACCGACCTTCCTACCAACACCCCTTTGCCGTGGCCCAGGAGTGAGCTTTGTTCTACTCAGGGAGGTCATAGGCTGATGGTGGTCGGTTCATTGAGTGGGCAAGAGGCCTATAGTTCCCTTCTTTGAGCAGCTGAATCTCCTTCACTGCATCTGCTCACTTCTTTCTAGCCTCCTGCCCCTTTGGAACCCGAGTCAGCCGTAGATGCCTCCAGAGGATCCCAGCCACCCACTGCCCTTGCCACAGAACTGTCCTCTTCTTCAACTGCCCAACCCACCGAGTCGACTCCTCTGCCTGTGGCCTCCCAGTACACGTGTGAGAAGATTCCAAGGACTGGGCCAAATCAGCAAAGGTTGGGTGAGACCCAGAAAGCTATCCTAGATCGTCCCCGCGCCAATCGAGGCCCCTGGAGACAGCCTGAACGGAAGCACCTAAAGGGAGGGGAGTACACTGCCCCCAAAGGTACCAGTGACACCCAGGAAGTGCCACCTCCTGAGCAACCCCCTAAGGAGCCCATGGACCTAAAACCAGAACCACCCCATAACCAAGGGGTTGAAGGTCCCCTGCCCCGCCGGACTGGGGACTGTGCTCGCTGGGGGCGCCCCAAGAGTCGGACACCAGGTTCTTCCTACCCACGCCTGCGTCGGGGTCGGGGAGCCTACCCACCTGGTACTCGGAGGGAACCCTTGAGTCTGGAATCAGAGGATGGTTCCTAGCAGTACTGTGGGGGGAAGGGAAATGGGGGGTAGGAGGGGGGCAATAAAGAGATTTGGCCTTGTTTGGCTTTCTTTGCTCAGTAGCACCAAGCCTGGAGTGCAGCAGAGTAACCCCAACTTTGTCCTGAGGTCTGGTACCTCATGAGATAAGGATCTAGGTAAAGAGGGTCTGACATCTCAGCTAGTGTAGTGGGCTTCAGGGAAAATCAGTGGGTGCCCACATTTAAGGAGAACCTGCAGGAAGCGCCCTGCCCTGTAACCCACTGTGTATGTATACCCACATTATGTATACATGCATACATATTTTTTGGAATGCCTTTAGGTGGATGACTGTGCTTTCCTGTTTACTATAGGGTCTTCTCTTTGTCTTACACTGTGCCACTAATACTTGTATACGTGGATTCTTGAGGGTCCCCGTAGGCATCTGTGATTGCAGCTCAAGCCTTTTAATGAAGTACCAATACAGGGAAGTCAGACCAGAGTAGAATGACAGCTGTTTATTGATCCCCTAGAGGAGGAGAGCTGAGCACAGCCTAGCTGTCACCTCCTCAGGGACTCAGCATTGTGAATTGCGCCTGTAGGGTCATTTTTATACATCATGAAGTAGCCTTGTACCTGGGCAGGACTGATCTGAGTTGTTGCTTGAAGGACACATTCTGCAAAGGCCTCCGCCAAAGAAGGTGCTTGCCCTGGATAGAACCTCTGGAACATCTGGGCCAGCTGCCACTGTGAGCAGTAGCCCACATACTCCTTCAGGTCTACTCGTCCCGGGCGTATCAGGGCAGGGTCCAGTCTAAGTGGAGAAGGCAGCAGAGGAGAGTCACAGAAGTACCACTGGTACCCCCAAAATCATGGTCCCCGCTGAATTTCCTCCTCTTCCTCCTAAGATGTGGAGTTGGCGGAGTCTGGCCTCAGTCTTGAGTGCCTCACTCCTTCCTACCTGTCAACGTGGTTGGTAGTCATGAATACAACGCGGGCCTCAGTGGAAGCCACACCATCCAAGGCATTGAGCAATCCGCTGAAGGTGAGACGACCTAGACCTTGGTACTTTACTGGGTCTAGAAGAAGGCAGAGATAAAGCAGTGCAAGGGGTCGGCTGTAGCCCTACTTAAAATGAGTCCCTTCTGTTCACCGTATTCCCCTACTTACCTGTCCCTCTTCTAGGCTCTTGCTGCTAGCCCAGAAACCCTCCATTAGCCCTCTGGATTTCCACTCTCTTCTGTTGCTCATTTAGAAACACCCCTTCCCTCAACTCCGCTCACCCTGCACAGCCA
Source organism: Pteronotus mesoamericanus (assembly GCF_021234165.1). NCBI lineage: Eukaryota > Metazoa > Chordata > Mammalia > Chiroptera > Mormoopidae > Pteronotus > Pteronotus mesoamericanus. The sequence continues at coordinate 8,738,154 of NW_026555277.1, forward strand.
GGTCTCTACTGAGAAAGGCAGCATCCACGTCTTCCAGGAGCACCAGGCTCTGCTGTGGGGCCACACTCAGCAGGTAGTTGAGCCGGTCATCAGAGAGGCTGGAGTCTGTGAGACTCAGCAGGCAAATGCTGTGCTCCAGCTCCCCAGCCAGGGCTGTGCTATGGAGGATGGGAGGGCAGGTGGTCGGCAACCTGGGAGTTCGTCCTTGGATGCAACTGCTTGTCCCTCACTGTACTTAGGTGCATCTCAGGCCTAACCCTTCCACCCCCTCCCCCCGCTAATGTTCTACATGTCTTATGTTTATCCTGGTCTCTGTTCTCCACATTTATTTTTCTTTCCAATCCCATCAACCCAGTTTTGTTTGAGGGTCAAGAGAACTGTTGACTCCACTCACATAAAACTGCTCTTTCCGCAACCTGGGGGCCCATAAAGCAGGTAGCCACGTCTGTAGGGAATGCCTGGGAATATAGCCAGGATGATTATCAAGATGAAGTCAATCACGCACTCTGCCCCACATGTCCACATTCCCAACCCTGCTCCCTTGGAGCCCCAGAGACCTTGCTATTGGAAGAAATCATCCCCAGAGGCAACTTTTCCTTCCTCTTCATGGCTGGGAAGTGGGCTAGAGCTGTATATCCACACCATCTGGCCATGGAAACTAGCCTGTTTCCTCCTGCTCTACCACCACATCAAAAACAGCCTGACCAAGACCCCAGCTGCTTCTCACCTCTGTCAGTGTACCACTTGGGGTTATCAATGAATTCCCGGATGTCTCTGATAATTCGCTCAGCCAGACCCTGTTCTAGAACCACTGAATCCAGTGGTCGCCGCCGGCGTGGATACCCAAAGGGGCGCCATTCAGAGCCCACAGCTGTGTACATCACCGTCTTCCCTTCCTCCTGCTGCAAGGCTAGCTCTCGAGCTAGACGGGGCAAGACGAGACAAAGCCAATATTCCCCTCTGCCATGCATGTAAGGCAGAGTTGTGCCAAAACGGCTAACCCCAGCCCCCTGCTCCCATGAGCTCAGATCCTCCAAGCTGCTCTCCCTCTGCTGTTAAATGCCCCCATCCCTGCAACGCCCCATAGAGCCTGCCTGCGTCATCATCCCACACCTTCCTCCAGGATGTTGAAGAAAACTTTGCGGTCAGTGCCCAGAGCTGTGAAGGTAACAGATTCCCAAGGAGTACCCGTCTGCAGGTCTATCATCTGCATTTCCCGGCTTCGTACCACTCGGATCCATTTCCCCTGATACCTGAATAAGAATGGTCAAAATGGGGTAAATGAATAGGTGAAACCCAGCTCCCCTCATTCTCCTTTTCTACTCTCAAAACCCTCCCTGTCCCCAACCTTACCAGATAAAGTGGTTTCCAGGACTGGGGACAAATTCAAACTTAGTGGAGATGCGGCCACTCTCATGCTGAAGGTATGAGGTCTCGACACTGAGGTGCTGAGTATGTGTACTGTGGCGGGTGAGCCAGCTAAGCAACCAGGCATAGCTCCTGTCTCGAGCAGGGACTTCCAGTGTGATCATGTAATGGCGCCGGAATGCCACTAGGCCCAGCTGGGCACCCTTCCGGGCCAGGGCTAGGACTGTGCCCACACCCACCAGGCCAAATCCAGCCCCAAAGTAGGGATTGTCCTTCAGGGCAAGAACAAAGTCTGAAAGGGGCATCTTGAAAGGGAAACACGGAACCTTACAGAGCCTGAGGCATTTTCAAATCCTGGGGATGGGGAGCAGTGGAAACAGGGGGAAAAACCACAAGATTAGTTTAGAAACTGGACTCCTTAATCCCTCATCTCCCCACCCCCTCCCTCCTGCAGAAGCTGGGAGCAGGAAAGACAGGTCCCCTACTGTGTGCTCCAATACCCTCCCTTTGTGGGGAGGCCATGGTGTTGGAATTCAGGGCCTAGATCTCCAAGCCTCTTGTCCCATTTTGCCATTCATTATCCTGTTCACATTTCGATTTCCTGCCACAGGACTATGTTCTCTCATTTCTGAGAACAATGTAACTGGCTTCACAACAGGATAACGGATGGACAGGATTTCTGTGGTACCTGGGACCACTAAAATAGAAAGGCCCCCTAGCCAGACTTAGCAGGGAATGAAGCCATTCTCTTTCATTGATCTCTCTGCAACCACCATGCCTTGTTACCACGAGTAATGACCTTCAAATATCCTCTCTGTTACATGCTCAATTCCTGATGTCCTGTTTAGCCCTTTAATACTTCCCGTTTGTCTCTTTAAAATTAATTTTAGTTCTTGAAATGGCATCTTAACGGGGGACCCCACTTCCTGCTTCACCAAACTGCTATTACAGAGGAGTCTAGGTCATTCTTCATAAAGATCAGCTTCAATCCTATTTCTCTCCCTACTCCAACACCTCTCAACAACCCCTGAGGTCTCAGCAGACCTCTGCTTGGTACTCAAAACCCCCCACCTACTTTTCAGGGCTTAGCTCCTAAAACTCCCTGTTGAACAAATATGCTAACCACCTCCTGGCTCAAGCAGTTCTCTCCACTCGAAAGCGCATTCTGATTTATTCTCTCCAACTGAAGTCCTGCCCATTTGCTACTTCCATGGAGGTTTTTCATAATTCTTCCATATACAAAAAAAAAAAAAAAAGTGACTGAGTCTAATTCTAGACTGTAACATCCGGAGGGGTACAAAGCCAACTGATTTCTCGTACGCCTCCCCTGCCCACTGCCACCTTGCTCTGAGCCTGGCACGCAGGGCGATACACTGACAGCAGTGACCTCCACTGAGGCTGAGTTGGATACAGAGTTCCAAAATACCTACGCGTGGAGGGCCACAGACAAAGCCCTTCCCGCCCCGGGCCCTAGTAGGACACCCAGGAGCCCCTCCGAACCCCTCCACACCCGAGCTCGCGCCTCCACCAACGTGGTTAGGAACAATCCGTCACTCCATCCCCTTACCGCCAAGACTCTCTGGCCCTCCCTCTCACTGGTCTCACCCCTCCGCACGCGAGGGAAGGGCCGCTCGGCTCCACCCCCGAGATCTTTCATCTACTTCCCGCCACGCCCACCAAAAAGGCCCTACCACTCTGCTCCACGACTCTCGATGGTACTCCTCCGGCTTCCTGACTGGGAGGAGCGGGGAACGCTAGAGAAAACCATAGAGTATTCCTCCCGCCACCAGGCGGCAGAGAGAGTGGCCTCCGTAGGCCCGCTGCCCTAGAGGCCGCTGGGCCGGAGGCGGTCGCACAAAGGGTGTCCCCGGAGGTGGCTCCAGTTTCTGGTCGACCATAGAGATGTGGCTCTCGCCGGCCCTGGGCCGGGAGGTGAGTTAGCGGCTGTGGGGCGGGAACTAGTCGGGAGTGCGGGCGGAGCGGGCTGGAGGCAAAAGTTTCTCGTGCCCTAGGATGAGGGTGGGCCTAGGAGGTGGGAACACCGGGACCCCGGCGCATCACACAGCCGCCCGGTGCCTCAGTCGCGTCACTGCTCTGGACCCCTCCCGCTTACCCGCTGCCTCTCAGGACCATAATCATGACGATTCTCCATCCCAAGCCTTGCAGGTTACAAATTGGTTTTCCCATTCTCTGGCTCTTGTGATTTCCGCTCCTGCCCAACGATGTGGATACTGTCATCGCTTCCACTTCACAGATAAGAAAGCTGAGACCCAGAGAAGCGAGGTTGCTGTCCAAGTCCACGGGGTGAGTCAGAGCCCACGGGCAGGTGGAAACCGGGTGCCTTAGTACCCAGGCCAGGTTTCATTCATTCCCCAGCTCTTTTCTCTGTCTTAATCTGTAAGGAAGCTCTCATAGTGGTAAGGGTATGTGAGCGGATTCTTAAAAGATAGTTAGGAATTGGTTAGCCAGACAAGAAAGATGGAGATAGGGAAAAGGCCCATCAAGCCCAGAGACAGAAGCAGATAGATACACGCATGTGTGAGAGTGTGGAAGCAAAATAGAATATGGTGAGCCTGGGAAATGGCAAATCATTGGTATGACTGATTCAGAGATCTGTTGAGGGGAGGGGTGGAAGAGTCTGGAGAGGTTAGCAGGGGCCAAACCATGAAGGAAGGGCCTTATACCCATGCTAAGGAAGAGTGAGATCATAAAATCTTAAAAGGGAAAGATACCTATGAAATCCCTTGGCCCCATCTAATTTTGTTGCAGATAAGAAAATAGCAGACCCAGATTGCTGAATGACTTGACCAAGGTCAGTTAGCTCCAAAAAGAATAATAATGGCCTGCAGCCTTTAATATATTGGCCAAAATTTGTTGGCTCTCTCCTAGTATTGGCCAAAAATATAATTCTTATATTTTTTAGTTCTCGAAATGGCATCTTTATGGGGGTCTCCCAATGTTCTGGACATTGTCATAAAAAAGAAAACGTCAAGGTTAACTAGTTGTGGCATGCTGCGGTGCAAGGAAGTGCCTAGGTGGGCAGGCACTTGGCTGTGTGCCCACACCAACTAGAAAGAAAGTGAGAGATCTAACCGTATTTTGTTTCGTTTTCCTTCTGGTTGGTTTATCAGCACTTCAAAGACCACAGCACACAAATTGGCGGTGATGACAGACCCCATGTTGGACTCACAGCCAGCCAGCAGCGCAGAGGAGATGGATGGACTCTGCCCTGAGCTATTACTGATCCCCCCACCTCTCTCTGACCCTGGAATCCTAGAGCCTGTCCAGAGCCCCTGTCCATCTGGGAACCCCACACCTTTGCCTGCTGACCCAGGCTGCCTGCTGGTAGAGGCCACGACAACTGAAGAAGACACAGGGAACATGGAGATCATTGTAGAAGCAGTAGCTGGAAACCTATCCCCAGGTGCTCCTGGAGAGACACCAGGTACAAACACACCTGCTAGCAGGCCAGTGGGACAAACAGCCCTGAGGCTTTGTCTGCTATTTTTGATCCTTATGTATGAGTACGATGAGAACACAAGGTAGCATCCTATTTTTATACTGAGAGATGTAATTTGATTTGCAGCCGGTAAATGTTGACTGAAGGCTGGCGAGGTGGTGCACAACCTTGTACCAAGCTCTTGGCAGTCTTTCTCTGCAAAGGCATCATGTCTGCTAGGCAGTAATCCAGAAGGGAAGACATTTCTGACACCTCCGCCCAGTCCTTACTGCAATAGTCCTTGGGGATTCTTTTCCCCGTATTGACCCTCCTACTTAGGAACTACAGCCAGGGATTAGGCAAAAGGCCCAGCCTCTCTCCACCACCCTGGGCTTGGCAGGGCTTCCCAGAGGCAATCTGGTATTTCCCTGCCCTAGTTCCTTGTGTATAACATTTAATTCATCCAAGGTATGTGGTTAAGAGTAAGAGTTGAGCCTTTACGCTTATGCTAAAAGGAGGATTCTCCCCTTATTCTTCCCACAGCTACAACTTTTTATTTTAAGTAACTTCCTGTTTTTTAACTGCCATCCTCTAACTATAGTTGTCACAACTTCCCTTGGTGGTGTACAAAGAATACTGGGAAAGATTAGTTAATTTGATCATGTAATACTTCTAAACTGTGTGGTGGAAGAAATAATAAATAAAAAACAAACCTGGGAAAAACATTTGCAGTGTATAAGAAAGAGTTAATGTCTTTAAACTTTCAAGAGCTCTACAAGAAAAAGAAACAGTGCTTTTTAAAAAGGGGAAAAGAAATCTACATGAAATTTACTGAAGAAATAAGAATAGTCAATAACCATAAAGAGGTTTCATCTTACTAACACACAAATAAATTCCAATTAAAAATAACAATGAGATGCCATTTTTTTCCTTGACTTTAGCAAAAGTCAAACATATTTTGTAATACCTAGTGTTGGTGAAGCTTTGGGAAAACAGACACTATTTTATAGCTTATGGAGAGTATAAATTAGCATAATCTTTTGAAGGTCAAATTATCTACATAATAAATTTTTAAATATATGACCCAGTAATCCACTTGTCTGTCCTGTAGAAAGACACACACTCACACGCACAAAAATACAGCGGTAAGGACGTGTAGGCTAACTTTATTTGTAATGTTTGGAAACAACCCAAGTGTCTATCAGTAAGGGCAAAATATCACTTTGATTAATCCATGCTCTGAAAATACTATGAACTAGACAAAAAATATATGGTAGATTTAAATGTACTCATAGATAAAAATATCCTTGCTATAGAGCAGAGGAAAAAGTAAGCAAATATCAGAAAAACAATCCAAAAAGGACTGAAAGGATACAGACCAAACTGTGAGAGTGGAATTTTTTAAAAAAATATACCTGTATCATTTGAATTGTTGCAGTAAATTTTTCTTTAAACAAAAATATAAAGAGAAGAAGGACCACCAGAATAAATGTGAGACAAACCTGGGTTTGAGTCATGACTCCACCACTAACAAACATAGTGGCATTAACCTCACAGAACCCCAGGTCCCTCTTACGGGGCAGTTGGAGGACCAAGAACGTGTTTGCTAAGCCTTTCTTTATCAAGGCCCTGCTCACTGCTTAAGAAATGGCAATGATTATTAGGAATGTGATTTGGCTTTTTTCAGAAAGGATGTTCTCTATCTTATGAATTACTGTGCCTATGATAGTCTCTTCACAGAATATGAAAGTAAATCCCTTTGTCATTTCTGTTGCAGATATTATCCCCAGATTGTCCTTTTTTTTTAAAGTTTCTAATTTTTTGTTCAGGCAAAATATATTTCCTTCTCTTAATGCTTTCTGGATTTGATTAACATTCATTATGTTCATTTAACAGATATTTATTAAGTACCTAATTTGTGCCAAGTGTTGTGCTAGATACAGGGAATCTGAACACTTGTATAAGAGATAGAGTGTCCCTGCCCTCACGGGGCTTACAGTCCAAGTGCAGAACCAGAGTCAAAGTCCACCTCCAGTCCATGAATATGAAAAGAGTCACCTATGTTTTCTGCTAGTAGCTAACTCCCATGAGTCTCATTCTATCTGATTCTGTGCCTTTCTCTGTTGGTCCTCTGCCTGCAGGTGTCCTGGTAAAGGTGGTGGAGGTGTACTTCTGTGAGCGCTGTGAGCAGAGCTTCGCAGAGCCCGCTCTGCTCGCCCTGCACCAGTGCGCTGAGACCCTTATACAGCCTGTGCAGGGCCTCTCTAGTCCCCCATGCTCTGTAGAGCTACCCCTCAGCAACCTCACTCTCTCTGGCCCTCTGCAGAGCCACAGCCCACCCGATAGCCCCCTGCCATGCCCTGTGTGTAGACAGGAGTTTGCCCAACCCCAGGCCCTGAAAAGCCACTTCAAGATTCACCGGGGCCCTCCCAACACCTTCTCCTGCCCAGAATCTGGCTGTGTGTTCTCTGCTGAAGATCGTAAGGGCCTGCAGCACCACCTGAGGCAGACCCACAGAGTGGCTCCCGTGCCCTGCTGTTTCCGGGGCTGCCCCCTGCTCTTCGGGAGCCAGCAGGGCATGGAGCTGCACCGACAGGCCCATTACCCTTTCCACTGCAACCATTGCAGCTTCATGGGCTCCAACGTCAAACTCTTCCGGCAGCATCAGCGCAGCCATGGGGCCGGGACACAGGGAGAACTGTCGGCCGTTCAGGGTCTTCCATCCCAGGAGCTGCTGCCAGGTATGGGGCCAGGGGCCCAGCGGTACGTCACCTGGAAAGGCAGTTGTATCTAGTGCCATGGATGTCTGCCTTAATACAGGAGAATCCAGAGCAGTGGCTCCAGAGGACAGAGCTACTAACATGGGAACACATCCAGGAAGCTTGGACCAGTCAGAATGTATGGGATACAGAGAAAGTCTTTGACTATGACATTGAGTGAAATTTGGCTTCAGCCGCATTGTGGCCTTGAAGTTACTTAACCACTCACTCTCTCCTGATCCATTTTAGAACTTTCTGAGGGCAAAAGCTAAAATTCCCATAGCCACGGGTAGAATGACTTCTGACTCCCTTTTAGAGTAAGTGGGATTGCATAGGAGGAGCCAGGGTTACTTTAAAAAGAAACCTTCAAGAAGGGTGGTGTTTCACTGATTCTTACTCCTCTTGGTCTCAAAAAAGGTCATGGGCTGGGTAGGGGAACAGGAGGAGATAGAAAAATCAGGGCAGGAGAGGCCAGGATTCTGATGAGAGAATTGGGCTTGCTAAGACTCACTTATGCTCTGCTCCCAAAGAGAAGACCCTTTTTTTCCCCTGGGAAGCAGTCATAGGTGTTTGCCTTACCAAGGCAGCTGCTTCTGTTGAGGAATAGAAGGGATAGATCTGAGGGGACGGGGTATGACCCTGAATCACTGAGTTGGGTTTCTCAGGAGAACAGTTCAGAGTTTGGGTTATGTTCACCTGCTCTGAGCTAGCGGTTGTTAGACTTGGGGACCTGAGCCAGGGACATGCAGTCCATCCATTCTCTCTCTCTCAGTCCCCTACCCCCAACTCCAGTAACTTCAAAGCTCTTACCTGAATGGGGTCTGAGGATGGTGTTACCTGAGGTGTGATTTACTTTAGGCTGGAGCATTACTGGTAGCTTCATTCCTGGTCTTCCTCTAAGAACCCCAGATTCCCTTATGCTAAATGGGGAGGGGGTGACTGTGTCAGCCAGCAAGAGGAGAAGTATAAGCAATCAGTGCTGGCATTGACCCCTGTAGACTTCACCAGTAGACCTCATCAAGTTGTATGTGTCTCCAGCTCCCAAACTGCCCCCAGGAGAGGGGCCGCCTTCAGAGGAAGCAGGTACACCCTTGCCTGGGCAGGAGTCAGCTGAAGAGGAGGAAGTGGAGGAGAGTGGCACTCTGAAGGACTCCCAGAAAGTCCTGGAGAAAAACCAGGGGACTCTGCAGTTGGAAGGTAATGATATGATTAGGCTTGAACTTCTCGGTGGTGGGAACGAGCGGAGAGCCTGGCATTGAGACTAGGGTTTGGTTTTTTGAGCTTTGTTCAGATCCTTTCATTCTTAACAGTCCACTTTGACATGTCTAGTGGGGACAAGGTAAATGGGCAGAAACTCTAGTAACACAGGGTGTAGGGGTAAATAGAGTGTGTTCTCTGAGGCTGTTTTTCCTCAGGCAGAAAGTGCTTTTGCAGGGAAGGAACAGGTTATAGCCATAGTATAGAGAAGCCAGAGGTTATTGATGATCAGCAGCCTGTCTCATCTGGCAGTGAGCCCCCTAAGGCTTTCTTTTTCTTTTTTCTTTTTTTCCTGAATCCTTGCGTCCCAGTTTCCAGCTCAGTAGCACAACATTTAAAACCCATCACACAGGGAGCATGTTTACTGTCAGGAATGTAGGAAAGATCAGATTATTTTTATTTTTATTACCAGCTCCCCATGACCTAGAACTCATGAGCTTGTGTTTGGAAGTTGGCCTACTTTTACCTTCTTCTCTGCTCATTCCCTATGGGGTTCTTTTCCTTCCAACCAACCCTGCTGATCCTTCCATTTGCCCCCATGAACATGGGCAGGAAGAATACAAAAGCTCCATCCAGATTGTTCTTTTGAACAACCCTATACAGAGGCTCAGGAATAGTGGGTAGCTAGGTAAAGTATTTCAAATAGGTCTGAGAAGTTCTTGTGATTTTGTTTCTCTACGTACTTGAATTTCTTGTTTCTTCTCTGAGACTACAGTATTTGAGATGCTATTGTTTGGTTTCCTAGAGAGAAAAGGGAAAGGCCACACACTGTTTGTGCCTGGGCAGATTGTGGTTCTCCCATTTTCTGGCCAGCCCCTGACTGATCGAAGAATCTTGCTTTCAACCATCTCCGCCTCTCCCTCTTACAGGGGATATGGCTCCTGGCACCGAGTCCCTCTTCAAAACCCACATGTGTCCAGAATGCAAGCGTTGCTTTAAGAAGCGGACCCACCTGGTAGAGCACCTACATCTCCACTTCCCAGACCCCAGCCTCCAGTGCCCCAACTGCCAGAAGTTCTTCACCAGTAAGAGCAAGCTCAAGACTCATCTGCTGCGGGAGCTGGGCGAGAAGGCGCACCGCTGCCCACTGTGCCACTACAGTGCCGTGGAGAGGAACGCGCTCAACCGCCACATGGCCAGCATGCATGAGGATATTTCCAACTTCTACTCGGACACCTACGCCTGTCCTGTCTGCCAGGAGGAGTTCCGCCTCAGCCAGGCCCTTAAGGAGCACCTCAAGAGCCACACAGCAGCCGCGGCAGCGGAGCCCTCGCCCCTTGGCTGCTTTCAGGAGGGCTGCAGCTACGCGGCACCCGACCGCAAGGCCTTCATGAAGCACCTGAAGGAGACGCACGGGGTGCGGGCTGTGGAGTGCCGCCATCACTCGTGTCCCATGCTCTTTGCCACGGCCGAGGCCATGGAGGCCCACCACAAGAGCCACTATGCCTTCCACTGCCCCCACTGCGACTTCGCCTGCTCCAACAAGCACCTGTTCCGCAAACACAAGAAGCAGGGCCACCCTGGCAGCGAGGAGCTGCGCTGCACCTTCTGTCCCTTCGCCACCTTCAACCCGGTGGCCTACCAGGATCATGTGGGCAAGATGCATGCTCACGAGAAGATCCACCAGTGCCCCGAGTGCAACTTTGCCACTGCCCACAAGAGAGTGCTCATCCGCCACATGCTGCTGCATACAGGTGAGGTGGCGTCCTTCCTTACAGAGATAAAGTAGTGGTGGTGATGGTGACGACGGCAGACGTACGCTTGAAGGGCTTTGCGTTCATTGTTTCATGTGACCTAGTATTCCTAGAGAAAAATCCGGTATTTGGAATGTGTTAACTCAGCTAGAGTGTTACTCAGCTAGCGAAGTGGTCAGGCTGGGATTTGAATCCAAGCAGTCTGATCCAGAGCCAGGGCTGTGAGCACTGTGTTGTTGTGTTTCATCCTTAACGCCCTGTCGAGTTGTGCCCTCCCCTCCACCCCCGCCAAGTCAGCACTGGGTGGGCCAACACCGAGCCTCTTAAAGAGAAGAGACCCAGATTAGGACAGATGCCTTCCTTTGCGATTCGAGTTTTGGGATGTGCTGTGAGAGATGGGGCAAGTGGGAACTGAGCCATCCACATGCCTTATAGCTTTGGCAGCCGTGACGCTGAAACACAAGTCTTTTTGCTGACCTGGAAGCTGCAGACTTTGAATTGGTTACCAGCATTACTGATACGTGGAGTGACAGCCAAGTCAGGCTTCCTGGTAGAGCATCAGCGCATTTGTGATCTCTGTGTAAGCATAGTGTATTGATAAGATACTTAAACATCTCATCAAAGACTCTGTGGTTTAAGAGGGCAGTTTTTAGGCAGCTCAGGTCAAAACCATTGTTGTGCCCATTGCTTTAGTCACAAAATCTCAGCTTGATGAGCCTTCTCTAAAACCTTCCATCTATATAGTGCTTTACAGTTTATAAAGTTCTTTCATATATATTATCTCACTTAATCTATACCAACACTTTTGTAAGGAAGGCAGGTAAAGATGAGAAACTGGAAATTTAAATGGCCTGTTTCAGAATCACATAGCTAGTAACAATGGAGCCAGAACACGGAGTTGGTGGCCCTTCACCGCAGGGAAAGGGCCTGAGTGAGTGGGCAGGAATAATAGGGAAAGGTCCTGAAGAAACATGGCCCCCAGCTTCTTAGGGCCAGGTGTTGACCAACTCCAGGGACAGCTTGCCCTCGAGTTCTCACTGAGCACCACTGAGAACTATGGAACATCGCATTTAGTCTTCCTATCAGCTATGTAAGGTCAGTATTTTAGTTGCCCTTTTTTCGGAGACAAGGAAACTGAGACTTAGAGGAGTTAAATGATCTGCCCAAGGCCATAGTAAGCTGAGATTTGAGCCACCACTTAATAGCTCTGATTTCTTTGCCTCAGTTTGTTCCTCTATAAAATGGGGGAACCACGGCACCTGCCTCATAGGGCTGTTATAAGGATTCGATGAGAGGAAGCATTTTTATAATGTGCTCAGAAAGGTACCTGGCACACAGTGAGCAAGCACTCTATATGTGTTGGCTATTAATATCTTTATTATTGTGTTGGACCTCAGAGTGAGGGTTCTTAACCACTATGTGTATTGCCTAGTTTGTTCTCCTTCCCTTCCACAAAACTGGAAGGAATTGGGCTAAGTGGAACAGTTGGCTGTTAGTGCCAACAAGCCGCATAACAAATCAGGAGCAGACTTTCAAGCTAGTTTTGAAAAGCTCAGTCTTCACTTCCCTCCCATCCTCTTTGGTGTCGGAGCAGGGGAGTATTGTCTGAGAGGCTGTGAAGCAGCATTGACTCTTAGGATCAGCATGTGACGCTTTTGCTCCTGGTGTGAGGACAGACTTGCTGGGGAACATGGTCTCTCTGCTTAATTGATCTGTGTGTAATCTGGCTTTTCTCTCTCCTCATCTGCACCCCCACCCCCACCCGTACAAAGGTGAGAAACCTCACAAGTGTGAGCTGTGCGACTTCACATGCCGAGATGTGAGCTACCTATCCAAGCACATGCTGACCCACTCCAACACCAAGGATTACATGTGCACTGAGTGTGGCTATGTCACCAAGTGGAAGCACTACCTCAGTGTGCACATGCGAAAACACTTAGGGGACCTCAGGTATGAGCGCATGCATGCCTCCATCCCCATCCCAAGAATGTTATGCTAAGCTAGCCTCCTCTTGAATTTAGCTGTGGCCCCGATGCTCTCCTGGGCCCGGGAGACTCCTCGTAACGTCACATTGCCCATAGCTGGCGTCTGTGCCTGTGGCCCTGTCTGCATGGGGAGAGATCTCTGGGCTCAGAGAAGGCCTGGACTCAGAGTTTAGGCCTAGACGCTAAGGTGTCACTTGAGTTCTCGGAGTCCAGCCTTGGAACTCTGGGACAACATTGTTGCCCCACTCCTGACCACTTCCAAATTCAGGCAGCTTGCCCTCTGCCCTCTGGGCACCGCTGTCTGGAGGGCTTCTCCTTAGTTTTCACGCTTCCATGGGAGAATGGGAACTAGGCACAGAAGCCTGCCCTGTGGAGCTACAGGCGTGTCAGCTTCTCAGAAATCCACAGAGGGTCGCTGACTTACACCTTCCCGCAGGGAGCGATATAGAGTAGGGGCTAGAACATAAGCCCTGAAACTAGACTGTCTCTGCCCTTCACTTTGTAACTTCAGACAAGTTTTTTAACTTCTATGCTTTACTTTCCTTACTTGTAAAAGGGGTATCTGTTTCATAGGGTGGTGGGAAAGAACCTGAATTAGATGGTGTAGGTGCAATGCTGAGCATAGAGCCTGACCCGTAGTAAGTAGTGACTATTTGTTGTTATGATTGATTTATAGTTGCCATTTTACTAACCCCTCCCTCCTCACCAGATACCAGTGCAATCAGTGTTCCTATCGCTGCCATCGGGCTGATCAGCTGAGTAGCCATAAGCTGAGACACCAGGGCAAGTCCCTGATGTGTGAGGTGTGTGCCTTTGCTTGCAAGCGGAAGTATGAGCTGCAGAAACACATGGCTTCCCAGCACCACCCCAGCAAGCCAGCCCCACTCTACCCCTGTCGCTACTGCAGCTACCAGAGCCGCCACAAGCAGGCCCTGCTGAGCCACGAGAACTGCAAGCACACCCGCCTCCGTGAGTTCCGCTGTGCCCTCTGTGACTACCGCACCTTCAGCAACACCGCCCTCTTCTTCCACAAGCGCAAGGCCCATGGCTATGTGCCCGGGGACCAGGTCTGGCAGCTCCGCTATGCCAGCCAGGAACTAGAGGAGGCCAGGCAATGCCCGACACCCCCACCAGACTCAGAGTCCTCAGATCAGCTGTCGGCCCAGCCTGCGGGACAGGACCATGACACTGAAGCCATGGTGGACCCCAGCTTGGACCAGGCTCTGCCAGAGGCCAGTGAGGACAGTGCTGGGAGACAGGACGGCAGTGAAGGTCCCCAGGGGGGTGACCTGGTTGGCAGCCCCAGCCCAGCGGAGGTAGATGAGGGCAGCTGCACACTGCACCTAGAGGCCCTGGGAGTAGAGCTGGAACCTGTGGCCGAGCCACCACTTGCGGAGATCACCGAACCTTCCCCTGTAGAGTTCAGGCCCCTGGATCCCTCAGGGCCCCTGAGACTGGAAGGGCCAGATGGAACTTTGACAGGGCTGTCTACCTTTGAAGGTGCCGGGACTTCTGGCTTGGGTGCCGAAGAGCCCATTCCGGAGAAGCCAATACCTGAGCCCCCTACCAACCTTCCTTCCTCAGAGGAACCCCCTGTCAGCTGGGCGGACACCTTCAAGGCAACTCCGCCCACTGAGACAGCACTCCTGCCCCAGTTACCTGAGTCAGAGTCATTACTCAAGGCTCTAAGGAGACAGGACAAAGAACAGGCCGAGGCGCTGGTCCTAGAGGGGCGGGTCCAGATGGTAGTGATACAGGGAGAGGGGCGGGCTTTCCGCTGCCCACACTGCCCTTTTATCACCCGCCGGGAGAAGGCCCTGAGTCTGCACTCCAGGACGGGGTGCCATGGCCGCCGAGAGCCCCTGCGGTGCCCCGAGTGTGGGGCTAGTTTCAAACAGCAGCGTGGCCTTAGCACCCACTTGCTGAAGAAGTGCCCTGTTTTGCTCAAAAAGAACAAGGGCTTGCCCAGGCCAGATTCACCCGTCCCTCTGCATCCTCTGTCCCCTGGTACCCAGGCCTCAGAGGCTGTAGAAGGCGAGAAGCCCCCACCTACACCATTAGAACTGGAGGTAGTGCTCTCAAAAGATACTCCTTCTGAGCTTTCCATGGAACCAGAAGAAAAAGAAGAACCCCTGACCACACTGTCTGGCTCCACAGTCCTTCCTGCAGGAGACTCCTCCCCAGAGACCCTTGAGAAGTTCCACTTTGAACAGGGCAAGTTTCACTGCAACTCATGCATGTTCCTTTGTTCTCGGCTCTCCTCCATTACCTCTCATGTGGCTGAAGGCTGCCGGGGGGCACGTAGTGGGGCAGGAAAGCGAGGTGCCTCCCAGACCCAGCCTGTCGCGTCCCCGCTGAGCAATGGGGACTCGGTTCCCCTAAACGGTGGGAATACAGAGTGCAGCCCTGGTGACGGGGACACAGCTGTGGTTCCAAAGCAGAAGGGGGCTCGCTTCTCCTGCCCCACGTGCCCCTTTAGCTGCCAGCAGGAGCGCGCTTTGAGGACCCACCAGACCCGGGGCTGCCCCCTTCAGCAGTCTGGAGAGCTGCGCTGTGGCCTCTGCTCATTCACTGCTCCTGCTGCCGCTGCCCTGAAGCTCCACCAGAAGCGGAAGCACTCCACTGTGGCTCCGGCCCGCGGCCCCCGGCCCCCTCTCCAGTGTGGGGACTGTGGCTTCATCTGTAAACAGAGCCGGTGCCTACAGCAGCACCAGCGGCTCAAGCACGAGGGCGTGAAGCCACATCAGTGCCCTTTCTGTGACTTTTCCACCACTAGACGGTACCGCTTGGAGGCTCACCAGTCCCGGCACACAGGTGTTGGCCGCATCCCCTGCAGTTCCTGTCCCCAGACGTTTGGTACTAACTCAAAACTGCGCTTGCACCAGTTGAGGGTACACGACAAAACGCCCACCCACTTCTGTCCACTCTGTGACTACAGTGGCTACCTTCGCCATGACATCACTCGCCACGTCAACAGCTGCCACCAGGGCACCCCAGCCTTTGCCTGTCCCCAGTGTGAGGCCCAGTTCAGCTCCGAGACAGCGCTCAAGCAGCATGCTCTGCGCCGGCACCCTGAGCCCACACCCAGAGCCCCGGGCTCTCCCGCGGAAGCCACCGAGGGCCCCCTGCACTGCTCCCGCTGTGGGTTCCTATGCCCCAGCCCTGCCAGCCTGCGAGGACACACCTGTAAACAGCACCCACGGCTCGAGTGCGGAGCCTGCCAGCAGGCCTTTCCCAGCCGGCCAGCCCTGGATGAGCACCGGAGGCAGCAGCACTTCAGCCACCGCTGCGAGCTGTGTGACTTCGCCGCGCGGGAGCGGGTGGGCCTGGTGAAGCACTACTTGGAACAACATGAGGAGACTTCTGCAGCAGCCTCGGAGGGCGATGCCGGCCAGCCCGCTCTGAGCTGCCCCTTTTGTGACTTTGTGTGCCGCCATCAGCTGGTGCTAGACCACCACGTGAAAGGGCACGGGGGCACCCGGCTCTACAAGTGCACCGACTGTGCGTACAGCACCAAGAACCGGCAGAAGATCACCTGGCACAGCCGCATTCATACCGGGGAAAAGCCCTACCGCTGTCACCTTTGTTCCTACGCCTGTGCTGACCCCTCTCGCCTCAAGGTAAGGCCAAGGACCATGGGGGCTGGGAGTACTGGCTGTGGAGGTAAACTGCCTGAGAGCACTAATCCTCACTCTCCCAAATACTAGCTTTGTGGCCTTTGTCAAGTTCCTTAATTTCTCTAAGCCTCAGTCAGATTCCTTATCTGTAAAATTGGGGTAATACCTCAGAGGGTTGTTGTAAAGATAAAGTTTCATAATTCATGCTAGTCTAGTGATAAGGGCATGTGACAGATTGGGAATACTCTAGATAATGATAACAGCTAACATTCATTGAGCACTTGTATGCTGGGCACTGTAGTTTTAATCCTTTCAAAAATAAGAGGTAGTTACTTTTACTGTTTCTCATTTTATAGATTATTAAGCTAAGAATTAAGGGTTAGGTAACCCAAACCCACAGGCGATAAAGTGGCAGAACTGAGACAGTCCGGGCAGACCAAGGGGTAGGCCCAGTGGGTTAGGCTGGCGTTAGAGCGGCCAGCCTGGGGGACCTAGCTGGTAACGGCAGTGTGGACGGGATGGGAGCAGGGAACAGGGTTATCTGCCAACAGTCTCTCAGCCTGCCTCCCCTATTTCCTCATCCTTTGAGTGGCCAGGGGTGCACATTTTCTGGGCATATTCTTTGTTCGTCCCTCCTCCAGTACCACATGCGGATCCATAAGGAAGAACGGAAGTATCTGTGCCCTGACTGTGGCTACAAGTGCAAGTGGGTCAACCAGCTCAAGTATCACATGACCAAGCACACAGGTGAGTCTGCGTGGTTTTTGACAGTCCCTGGCACACCCAGCCTCCCTGAGGTGGAATATGCCCTTACTCAGAGTCAGGAGCGTGGGCAGGCTGAATGGCCGGAATAGCTTCCTAACCTGCTGAAGACCTCGTAGAATCAGAAGGGAGGTGAGCAGAGAGCCTGAGCATGTGTGCTCTTCAAAGGCTCCCCGGGTGATTGTGGTGCGGCAGCATGTCACCCACCTCCCATTGAGCGCCCCCCAACTGAGTGACGGATGGCATGTCTCCCTGGTTCCTACAGACCTGGCGGGACTCTGATGAGTAGAGAGGAGAAAGTGGGAGGGTTCACTTATTTTTAACTTACCCTTTGTTTCTCCTGGTTATGGAGTCCGTGAACTACAGGTTCTCAGAAAGGTGTTAGTGATGATGGGCCTGCGATGACTGCATATGAGCTCCTCATGTAGAGGAACTGAGCAGATGCATTTCAAGGCCGTCTGTGGCTATGAACGCCACTCCTCGCCTCTACCCCCTTCCCTCTTAAGCATTTTTCTTTGACTTCTTGAATTGAGCAAGGAGTTGTATTTATTGCATCCCCAACTTCCATGAGTACACCATGATCAAAAGGAGGTTGAAATTTCCTGTTTGGAAATCCTCTCATATTTTGAGTACGCATTGCTATCAGGTGGCTGTTTGGCGGTTCAGTTAGTTATCAGCCCTTATTGAGTACCTATTGTATACAAGGGGCTATGTTGGGAGAAGGGCACAGAAATGTCAGACAAGACTGGAGTATTCCAAAGATAATGCTATTAGCTTGTTGCTTGTGTTCTTTATGTCCCAGGATCAGTGACTCTTAGAGTCTCCTGGACCCTGTGCCGCCCCCTCCAATGGTGATTTGTTCCCTGTCATTGCCATGTCTTACAGGACTGAAGCCATACCAGTGTCCCGAGTGTGAGTACTGTACCAACCGGGCTGACGCACTGCGTGTGCACCAGGAGACAAGGCACCGGGAAGCACGGGCCTTCATGTGTGAGCAGTGCGGCAAGGCCTTCAAGACACGCTTCCTGCTGCGCACCCACCTCCGCAAGCACAGCGAAGCGAAGCCCTACGTGTGCAATGTGTGCCACCGTGCTTTCCGCTGGGCTGCTGGCCTGCGCCATCATGCCCTCACCCACACCGACCGCCACCCCTTCTTCTGCCGCCTATGCAGCTACAAGGCCAAGCAGAAGTTCCAGGTGGTCAAACACGTGCGCAGGCACCACCCTGACCAGGCTGACCCAAACCAAGGCGTGGGCAAAGACCCCACCACCCCCACGGTACACCTGCATGATGTGCAGTTGGAGGATCCCAGCCCTCTTGCTCCTTCTGCTCCCCCAACTGGACCAGAGGGCTGAGAGCCCCCCCCCACCTCCCAGACAAGAAGAGGGTATGGTCCGAGATGTCCAGAGCTAGCCCGAGAAGCTCAGAGCGTAAGGAAGGGCTGGCTTTGGGGTGTCAGGGTGGCTGGAACCCTCCTGGGATACTGGCTGTAGGACTTTAATGTTGACAGCTACATAAAAGAGAGACATGGACCATAAATTGATTTTAGGTGGAGGCTCACTGTCCCTGACTATAAGATTTGGGTTTTACCAATTCCATTTTCTCATTCCTTCTTACTATGTCAAGTCCTATTTTCATTCAGCATCCTCAAAACAATTGTACCTAACCATGTGTGTTGTTGTGCCTAATGCTCTATAAAGCATGTTAAACAATGATTATTACTAGCTTGCAGACTCATCCATGTCCCTATTTTAACACTTCCAGGCTGTCATCTTGATCTGCCCTGCCCTTTCTTAGACCTCTGCCTCTTTTTTTCCTTCCCCCTTCACTGAGAGAGTGATTCTCAAACAGACCCAGGTCCACCTTCTCTCTGTTCTGGAGGCTGTCTCGGCCCTTGTTCTCCCTATTTCCAAGCCACTTTGTCTGCCTGTAGAGGGAGGACTGCCATCTACTAGGCTTCCTCGTGGAAGCAGCTTTAATTCAACAGCAGTCCGCAGACTGGGTCAGCAGCTGCATTAGAGTGAAAGCAGAAAGATAGTATGAAAGGCAAATGATTGCAGGGGTGGAGGTAAATCTCTAATCCAGAATTCTGAGTGCCTCACAGTGACTAGCATCTGAACTGGGACACACTGGGAAAATTAAAGAGTACTATTAATAATTATGCTGGGACAGCAGATGTAAACCAGGACTGTTCCAGGCAAACTCTTCAGGAGAGCTAGGATTGCATAACCCTTTATCTGCTCCTTTTGCTCTGACCCCTAGAAACCAGTCTTCTGTACTGTTCCTATGTAGCATACGCAGAGGCACCCCTGGAAACTTTTGTTTTTCTACTTTTTCCCTGCCCCACCTGTCTACCCAAATATTCCCCAACCCTCTTTCTTCCCCTTCTTGCCCAACAATGACAGACCATACTCAAGCCAAGTTGGGAAGAGCAGCTCTATTAACACTGGTGAGGCTAGGAAGAAGTGGTCCGGTGTGGACTCCTAAGGGCTGTGCAGTGTTCTCTTGAGAGCGATAGTACAGTCTTGGGGTCTCTTACCCCAACCTTTGCATGGGGAGGCTTGAGGCTTGGGTTTATTCTTTCCTTGACTCTGGACTTTGAGGAAGTTGTGGAGGAGGGGAAAATACCTCTTGGGTTTCTGTGCCCCAAGCCCCTCTGGATTTGTAGTTGCGATCTGCCTTTGAGCCAGAGTTAATAAGAGAGATTAGTCCTAGATCAGGGTTTGGGACTAAGCCTACAGCGAGAGGAAGGAAGGATCTCCAGTATAGCATACACAAAGGGAAAGGGCAGGAAAGACACCAAAAGTTTTGTGAAAACAAAGAAAGGGAAGAGGAAGGTGAAAAATCAGGTACTAAATTTGCTTGTTAGGAAGAGTGAGGTAATCCTGTGCCTAGGAATGTACAACCCAATGCTTGGCTTTTACCACCTCCGCTTTCTGGAGCATGCTTCCAGGGTTTTCTTACCATCTAAAGCAAATGCACCCACCCCTCCCCCGAAGTGCCCACCTTAGGATTCAGCCTCGCTCAGCTCTTCCTGCACGCAGATGTGCACGAAGATGGAGGCTGGATGGAGGCTGGTGCCATCCTTGGAGAGCAGGTGTATATGGCGGTAACCTGGACAGGCACAGGGGGACAGCGTTAGGCCAGCAGCTGCAGTGAGGGGGTTTGGCCGGGGGTGAAAGGGCAGGCTCACCTTGTTGCATGCAGGTCCAAGGCAGGGTGTACTGACCGACAAAGTCATTTCGGGATTTCCAGTTGTAATCCATTACCACAAAACGCAGCAGGGCCAGCTCAGGCACCAGCACTCGGAAGCATAGTGTTTGGCCCCAGTACGGATTAAAACCTGGGGTGGAAGTGGGTGAATGAGGGAGGGAACGAAGAAACACGTTTTTAGACCCATGGCAGGTTACTTTCCCTGTGCTCTCTCACTTAATTTTCATAGCCATCAAGTGAGGAAACCGAGGCTCAGCCCAGGTCACTGGAGGCTATAATTGAGGGTGTCCTCAGACCACACTGAAGACATCCAAGCCCTGATTCTTTGCCCGGTTTCGCACTGCCTCCCACGGAGGTGGCAGCGGGAGGGCGGTGACATGGATTATACTGAACGGAGGGCAGGATGGTAGGAAAGTAACCATCATGCTCCGCCCACCTCCCCCCAGCACTGCCCAGTCTCACCGTTGTTCTCCACGTGGCTGGTCTCCTGCCGGCTTGTGTCTGGGCGAACGCCAAAGATCTCCACTCTCACCAGTGGATCCACGATGGACCCCTCTTTGGTCTTGTCCTCTTTGGGGAGTTGCTGACCACTGATCACCTGCAACAGCTCCTGCTCAGCCCAGCCCCACTCCAGCTCTCACACCCCCCAAAAGAGGGAAAGAGAAGGGAAGGGGGAAATGCCGGCCCTTGCTCTCAAAGCCAGTCCGCCATGGGTCATAGATCTTCTTCTAGTAATCTATGTGCAATTTTAAATGCATTCAAGTAGAAGGTTTGAAAGGTATGTTAATGACAGCAACCCCTTCTGTAGCATTTACATGCACCGGACATTGTTGTAAGCACTTGATTTTAACTAGTCCTCACAACCCTGTGGGGTGGGTAGTAGTATTACCCCCATTTTGCAAGTGAGGACACTAAGGTTAAGGAACTTGCCCAACATCTCACAGTGAGTAAATGGGTTTGAGCCTAGGCAATAGGCTCCAAAGTCAGTGCTGTGAACAGTCAGGCTACCCTGCCTCTCCCAAGGAACTTGGCAGGCCTAGCCACCTGCTTCTCCCCCCTGCTTCTTTCCCAGCTATCCCAGGTTTCTTCCCAACAGTCCTGCTTTCAATTATACCTGGATTAGGAGGGTCTGGGCTTTGAAAGGGCTGATGGGCCTCTCAGGGTGGAAGGAACTCTGGGTATCACGTAGGAAATCTGGCTTCAGCACGTAGCCACAGCCACCGTTCTGGCGGAAGAGCCCATCATAGATGTCCATCTCAAGCCCCGCAGTCTGCACATTCATAGCCACTGAGGGCCCCAGAAGAAGAGAGGGGAAGGATTTACCTTGGGGGCTATCTAGCCTCTCTTCAGGGAGTTAAAAAGATGTACTGGGTATAGAAGGGCCTGCTGGGAATACCTCCATAGATATCTCTCTCAGCCTGGCATTCTCGGAGCATTCCCTGGCCCTACTGCCACCCAAGAACTTACTGCCCACTTGTTGCTCTTCCACTCTCTCTTCCCTGTCCCCACTGCCCCCTCACCCATCTGGCAGCCTGCATTCCAGAATTCCTGGGGGTTGTAGTTGGATGAGTCTGTCCTCAGACCACTGGGATACACACGGCTTAACTGCCAGGTGTTATGCTGCACAAACTCATTGCCTGTAAAAAGGGTGTAGGTAGAGAGATGGAAGTGGGGTGGGCGCTCCCCCTTCCCTGGTCCCAAGGTCCCTCCCAACTTTACTCACCACCCCACCCCCAGCATCTCCCACAGCTCCTCCCTAGAGCTTTGAGCCCACTACTTAAAACTCCTGTTCCCAGGCCTGCTGAGGAGTGCCTTAGCTCCTTGATCCCTCCTTAGCTCCCTCGGATTCTTTCTTAGAACTCATCCGTTTGCCTATCAGACCTGACCCTACCAATCCCATTTCTCCTCTGTCCCTCCCTTTTGGTCCTGACCAGCCTCCTTGATGAGGCTCTTGGCCTTCGTTTCAGAGAAAGACGATAACTCATAGAAGCGGTAATGCTCCCTCGAATGAGTGAAGCCGTGGAATGGGACAGTCTTTGTGTAGACAACCAAGGCAGAGAGGGATGGACACAACATGGGCTTGGATTTCTGGAAAAGGAGAAAGAGAGGAAGATAGGATCGAGCCATGAGCTATCTGAGAGGAAAGAAGCCAATGACCAAGATCTGAACTTCCCCACCCAAGCTAAGCATCTGCCCAATGCCTCCCCGGTGCATTCTCCCTCCTGCCTCACCTTCTTGGGAAAGAGAGGGAGCCCAGGCTTGGGAAGAGGAGCCTGGACCATAATCTGACAACAGATAGGCGAACAAAACAGCGGGCACCTCACAACCTGGGGATGGGAATGGGAATAAAGACTGTCTACAAACACTGATGGGAATATTTTCTGCCTCGGGACTTGAAGAGTCTGTCCCATATTACTTTCTGGATAACGTGTTTTAAATTTATTATTATTTTTAAACAGAGAGGTGTCATCCTCCCTGCCTTTCTTCTTTTAAAGTAAATTAATTATTTTTGGTCAAAACGTACCTGAACCCAGACAGGTATGTCAAGGTATGCAAATGGTCATGGAAGTCACAAGTGGGAGGATGTGAGCGTCCCAGGGCAACATCTTTAGATTTGTCTCCTGAATTCCCATTTCTATCCCTGGACAAGGCGGCAGGTTAAACACCACAGCCCCAGAGGGAGCAGTGTAAGCTAGGAGTCAGCTGAGCCAAGCACATGAGAGATAAAAGCAGACTTCAAACCAGGATCTTGGTGGTCCCACAAGCGGCACCCCTTCCCCACAGGGAGCTGAACCACTCAGGCATAACCTAGTCAGCACCTTCACCTTCCCCACCTCTTCCTGCTCCTTCTCTTTGGCTATTTTTGGCCCCACCTCAGACTCACCTTTTTCAAGAAGCTTTCTCCAACTAAGCCCACTTTAGTGGAGGTCACAGCAGTCACTCCAATAAGCTCTACTTACCCAATATACAAACGCTGCGTGTGCATGCGCACACACACATACACCCAACAGTCATTTTCAAACTTGCCTTTAAGGAGGCAGAGAAGTAGTACAAAGATGTCTCAGGAGTCACCTGGGAGACCCCAGGATAGAGCCAAATGGGTGCGTCAACTAGAGTGGCTCTGCATTTATCTGTTTTATATAGTGAGCTTCCAGAAAAGATTTCACTAAAAAGGATGGTATGGCCCACAGAAGCTGGAAAGGCACTGCATGCATTCTTATGCCTCTTTCCTTGGGGGAAAGGGGCATTTTGCTCCTTGGCCTTCTACCCTGCCAGGCTCGAGTCTCTTCACACGTGGGCTCTCAGCGTGTGATAAAGGCTGACCGAATGCCAGAGCAAAGACCACTCTCCCGGCCTACCTTCTCCTTTTTGTCCTTACTGCGAGGGCTCAGCTCCTGGGTCTCAGGCTCAAACTGGAACTCCAGCTCCAGCTCAGCCTCCTGCTCCCCCTCTAGTTCAGTTTCTAGCCCTTCCTCCTCTTCCTCTCTTTCAAGGTCCTCCTCAAGCGTCTGTAACTTCTTCCCCTTCACCAGGATCTTCTTCCGAAGCTCCTAGAGAACAAAAATGAAGGAGCATGGCTACCTGCCTTCCCTGGGACCCTCATGGGAATCATGTAGGTCCTATTGCTCCCACAGGGCCACCGCAAAGGCAACAGAAGTGAGTGAGTGGTCAGAACTTCCCACAGGAAGTCTGCTGGATCCAGACAGTAAGGATTTTGTATTGTTAAGCAAACCTGTAACATCTGTATCCATATGGAAAAAATAAATGGGGACCCCTACCTCACATCTGACACACAAAGATTCCTCATAGATTAAAGATTTACATGTAAATATAAAGAATGTTAGAAGAAAATTGCCCTGACTGAGTAGCTTGGTTGGAGCATCGCTCCATGCACCGAAAGGTTGCAGATTCCATGTTCTGGCAGGGCATATATGCAGGTTGTGTGTTCGGTACTGGTCAGTGCATGTAGGGGAGGCGATTGATTGATGTCTCTATCTCTCTGAAATCAATGAACGTATATCTCCTTGGGTGAAGTTTTTTTTAAAGGATATTAGAAGAAAACAAATCTTTCTCTACCTTTGTGAGCCCTACAACGCCAGCATGAATTTGGGTTTTCAGATAGGCAGTCATTCTCTTTTATAGCTGAGAAAACAAACAAAGAGACCAGTCACTTGTTTGATATGGATATATTAGTGGTGGAGTCATGTTTTCACTCCGCATCTTCTGATTTAGCTCACTCCAAGTTCTATTTGGTATCAGCTTACACAAAAGATATCAGGAAGCAGTAATTGATTGCCATCAAATTACTTTGAATGTCCCTGAGAAGTCTTAAAGCCCTGAGACCTTGGAGGTGATATTCCAGTCAGGATCGCCCTAAGACGATGAGTGGGGCCAAAGGCTGGAAAAGAAGTGAGGGGTGTGAAAATCCATCCAGGAAGCCATTTCCATTCTGGAATAAGGTTGGCTGTTTCATGCACGATGGTGCCTCGGGAGTTCTTTTCTCAAAAAGTTTTCCAGAGCATTAATATCTTTAACATTTAATAAGTTGTTATATATCAATAAAAATTTTAAACCATCAAAGTGTGTAAATAATATTATCAATTAAGTCAAGAGAAGAAAATAGACCTTTCTTAACTTTTTTTCATGTTTGCCATTACGAACCATCTCATTACTGGAGCTATTTGTCGTCCCTCTCTTATACTGCTGGTTGGAGTGCAATTTGGTAGTTTTTTCCAGAGGCAACTTGGTAATGACAACCAAAATGTCAACATGCAAATTCTTCAACCCAGCAATTTTGCTTTTAGGAATCCATCTCAAAGAAAGAATAAATGGGCAAAGATGTGTGTACAAGTGAAAACTTATAAACAGCCTAAATATTTGCCATTTACTAGTTACATTTACCATCTACTGGTTGAATAAATTATGGTCCATAATATAAAATGGAATGCCAAAAGCTGTTAGAAAGGAAAAAATGATGCATGAAAAGACATCCGGGATATAGATTATATGTGATATAAAGGGCTGTAGAGGATAATCCCATTCACTTTTTAACAGTTGATGTATAATATTATATTATCATTCGCTTTTTTAAAATGTGAATATATATACACATATATGTTTGTATAAGCATTTAAAATCTATTGACAGCAGTTTTTGGCAAAGGGTGAGATTATGGTAGGGAGAGTTCCCTTTCTGTACTTTGGTTTAGTCTGCAACAATTATGAACTCTCAGGAAAAACAATTAAGATACTTCCATTGAAAAACTAAGAGAAAAGCAAATCATGATTTAAAATTTAGAGAATTATAAATAGAAGTCTGTGTTTAATTAGATTTTTTGTAAATTAAAGTTCTCTCTGATATTACAAAGGTCAAGATGGTCCATCCAAGGGTGAGAAGAAGGGAACCCCATGGAAGGAGCCAAGGGCGAGGGGCTATGGAAGCCACCGAAGAGCCTGGGCTGGGGAAGTAGGACCCCTACCTCAGGCGAGGGCAGCTGAGTGGGCAGCAGCCCGTCCAAGGTGGTACTCAGCAGCTGTTCCCCGAGGATCTTGGTCAGATGGTGTGCTATGAGCTCCTGCTGCTCCCAGCTGCAGTGGTTCTCCAGGGACAAGATGACTGGATAGTCTGATGTCTGATTGGGAGGGAAGGAGATGCTGGTGCCAGAGCTCTGAAGCCTGTAACCTCCTTGCATCTCCAGGCCCACCTAGTTACTCACTCAACTGAGAACCCTGATTGCTAAACTCTTCTAACCCCATTCCAGGCGTCAGGGACTTCTTGCTAGGCATGGTGCCACCTCACATCTAAAAGTCATTCTTGGAATCCCCAGACAGACAAGTGTCAGGTCCAACCCAGGTCCCTCTGGGACCTTTGAGTCTCAGGCTCAGAGGGAGAAGGCCAGGCCATTGCCCTGGTTACATGTTTACGTTACACTCTCGGGCTTTCATCTCCAGGTTCCCGCCCTCCCCCAGCCCTCCCCACCACGGTGTCCATTTCCCTGCCCACCCCCTCTCAGAGAGGGGGCAGAAGTTGTTAGAAGTAATCATTACTAATCTCTAGCAATTACCTCTATGACAACTAATTACTAGTAACACAGGTAACACGTTCATAATAATCCCTTAATATGTGTCTGATGCTTCACGGTTAAAATCTCTTTTACTTATATGCCATTTGACATAACCTCCCCTTGTCCCTCCACCCTCCCCAGAGCCAGCCACCCTTCCCTCAGATCCTCTTGCCTCACCAGGACTGCCATCCCGGGGCTCCTACCTGGAAGGCATACTGTGCTACAGTGGCCACAACTTCTTTGAACAGGATACGGGAGGTCAGGGTGTGTCCGTGGTAAACAACAGGTTCCCCGCTAGGTCCATCCCATATATCCACCTCTACACAGCGGCACCCCCTCTTGAGGGCCCTGCAAGAACCCCGAGCCCCCAGAGATAGGAGGGGTCACCGTCTGATCTTCCACCCCGGGCCCCTCTCCCCACTGTGGATAGAATGGTGCTCACAGGCACTTACCCATCAGGATCCCTTCGCACCACACACGGACCATTCTCTGCGCACTGGGACACAGGTGCAGCTCACACTGATCTCCAACACCCCCATTCCCAACCCAACTCACATCTTTCCTTAGCAAGCTACCCATACTGCCTCGCGATGCTTCTGGTGTTCTGGCTGTATTTCGTTATACAACACCTGGGTCATTCAAACTCTCGGTAACTTACTTTCTCTACTAGACTTCCTAGGGCAGAAACCATATGTCCCATCCATCTTCGTATCTCCTGAAGCTACAAGATCAGTAACAACTGCAAAGATACCTTGACTATTCAATCTAATCCATGATGTACCACAATAAAAGCAGGTACCATTTACTAGCTATTGACACATACATGATCTTATTGAATTCCCACAACAATCCAGACAGAATAGGCACTGTTACCATCCCTATTCCACAAATGGGGAAAAATGAGGTATAAAGAGGTTAACTATTTGGCCCCAGAGTACCAAGTGAGGGAGCCAGGATTTGACCTCAAATGGTCTGACTCCAGAACCCATGTTTTTAACTCCTATGCTCTACTGCCTCCCATTTAACATTTAGTTTATTTATTTATTTATTTATTTATTTATTTATTTATTTATTTATTTAAAATAAGTCTGCGGGGACCTCTGAGTTCCAAGAGAGTTTCTAGCCTACGGAAGAGAGAGAAGCTCCATTTCCCCAGAGGGTTCAACGCCGCTCTCCCACCCACCAGTCCTCATTATCTCCTCCAGGTCTCTCAGGTATCCAGGGATCCTCAGCCCCCAAGCCCACCCCCCACAACATCTTCTCAATTCCTGTTATCCACTGACAGTGCCCTCAGTTTCCCACAGATGTTCCCTTCTCATGAGCTCGACCCTTCCTCCCCTCCCCGCGACTGCACCGTATATATCCCTCGACGCTGCTCTGGCCACAAATCTGGTCCCCCACCAGGTAGGTGTTGTGAGAGGAGTTGATGTAGTAGTGGCTCAGGGGCTGAGTCATATCCTGGTATATGGGGAGGCAGGATGGGTTGAAGATGTCTCCGTCCTTCGAGCAGAGGTAGCTGAGGAAGCCATCCATGCTCAGCACATGCCGCAGCTTGCCTAGGGCGTGGGGTAGGGGGCACTAGAATGAGAGCACTCTGAATGGGAGCCCCCCAGCACACCTACAGCCAGTCCACCCCATCCCCCCTTTGTGCTGCCTGTCAGATGGTGTCCACTCCCAGGCTCCCGATCCCAAACTTGCCCCGCTCCGTGTCTATCATTTCAATCATCCCCACCCTCAGAGCGTGTTAAAGCTACAAGGGGATCATTACAATCATCCTAGCCCGCTGCTGTCCAATAGAACTTTCTACAATGATGAAAACATTCTGTTCTACACTGTCCAATATCGTAGCCTCTAGACACATAAGGCTATTGAGCACTTGAAATGTAGCTGTGTGACTGAGGAACTGAATATTAAATGTTGATTTTAATTCATTTAAATTTAAACAGTCACACGGAGCTCACAGCTACCATAATGGGCAGTGCAGTATTCAGTCTGAAGGAGTAGTCTTAGAGATAGGGAAACCGAGGCCCAGAGAGAATCAAAGTCAGAAACTTGTTAACGACATGACCCAGGTACTTTGTTTTATTCTCTGGACTGTGTAGCTGCTTCCAACAACGATCTGAAGGTTCTTTCCTGCTGTCAGTCCCCATACGGTGTTTTGAGGAATGTTTGTCCACCATTGCTTTGAACTACACTTTCTTCAGGGGCAGAGCCTGTCACTCCTTCCTCAGCCCTCACCCGTTTCAGCACAGGCTTCGTATATTACCTACGATGACTAACGGTTATTGAGGGCTCGCTCTATGCCAAGGATGTTACACGCAGCACCTCTCTTATGCTCTCACCAACACGTGAGGTAGATGTGATGTAATCTTCCTTGAGAGGTTAGGTGGCTTATCCTAGATCATATAACCAGTAAGTGTAGAGATTTGAACCCAGGCAGCCAGGAGTCAGAGCCACATTCTACACCACTGGGCTGTGCAGTCTCGCTGAGGGTAA
Organism: Pteronotus mesoamericanus; assembly: GCF_021234165.1. Taxonomy (NCBI): domain Eukaryota; kingdom Metazoa; phylum Chordata; class Mammalia; order Chiroptera; family Mormoopidae; genus Pteronotus; species Pteronotus mesoamericanus. The sequence continues at coordinate 8,766,808 of NW_026555277.1, forward strand.
CACTGCTGCAGGGGGGCTCCTTTGGGAGGCAAAACAATTAGACTCTCACACCCAGCTCCCTTGTTGCAGCTTTAAAGAGGCCCGGAGATGGTGGAGAATGGCAGGAAGTTTCATTCTTTACAGTAAATAACATATCAGATCACTAGGTTAAGTCAACAGTTGCCAGATACTTTCATATGCATTATTTCATTTGATCACCAATTATTTTACAAGTGAGAAAGCTGAGTCTCAGATTAAGCAACTTCCTCAAGGCACTCAGTAAGAAGCAGAATGGGGACTTGAACCCAGGTCTCTTGACTGCTACTACCCTGCAGCCAGAGTATAATACCTGATAGTTGAGTGCAAGGTAAGTGTAGAATAAATGTAACTGATGTATGCAGGGTCTTGCACTGGTGATAGAAGATCCTATTTTTTAACCCTGTGACCTTCCTCTTCTATGCAGTTTTCTGAAATGATCACTCTCAGCCTCTCTCTTCTCTGAGCTCCCCCATGAACCTGAGTCACCAATCCAGCACTCTCTGTTCGACTCTAAGTTCCATGAGTACATTGTCCTTGTCTGACCTACTACTGCATCTCTGGTGCCTAGCACCGGTCCTGGCACATTTACGTGCTCAATAAGCACTACCCAAAGTAATCAGGGAAAAAATGAAGGAAAAGGAGTGGGGGTTGAGCCCTGGCTGGTGTGGCTCTGCGCATTGGGTGCCAGCCTGCGGACGGCACATCGATGTTTCTCTCCTTCTCTTCATCCCTCTCCTCTCTCTAAAAATAAATAAATAAATATTTTTAAAAATTACTGATTTAAAAAAGAAGTGGGAGTTACAACTTAGGAAACCTGAGTCGCTGGTGCTCTCATTCATCTCATCTCTAATCCTCATTCTCAGGAGAGGCACCAAGAATCAGATGACCTAGGTTTGAATCGCAGTTCCTCCCCCTCATCGGCCATTGGCTTTGAGCCAGTCATTTAATTGTTGTAAACTTCAGTTTTCCTCTTTTGCACAAGTGACTTAATAACAGAACCTTCAATTGATCATGGGAAGGATTAGAAGAGAAAGGGCATGTGGAGGTATTGGCACATTATGTGTCCTTTAACAAAGGCCCAATCTTGATTTACAAGGTTGTAGTGAGGACTAAATGAAATAAGCCATGTGAAAGCACCTTGTAAATTATTTATTATTAATGATGTAAATTCCTCACATTCTGAAGGGAATGGAGAGCAGGAAGATTTACAAGGTTTTAGTAAGGACTGAACGAAGTAAGGCATGAGAAAGTGCCTTGTAAATTATTTATTATTAATAACGTAAATTCCTCACATTCTGAAGGGAATGGAGAGCAGAAAGAGTTCTACTAAAGGGGCAAGGAAAAGATTTGAAAACTTCAACTGCGTTTGTTAAAAACTGAATGATTGACCTCAGCACCATCCCCTTCAGCCAGGGGCTGACTACCTTCTTAGGGCTTTCAGAGGCTTTATAGACTTCAAGAACCATCTGGTAAATTTGGAGAAAGCCCAGGAAAGCGCAGAGAGCCAGCATTTAAAGAGATTTCTAACAGGAACAATGAATGGAACTAGCAGAAAAGGAATCATATGCACTAGAGGAGAAGAGGCCACAGCGAGAGGACTGAGGATTTTCCGTTTCCACTGCGGCCAAAGGCTGCTATCAGGAAGGACTTTCTGCAAATGAAGGATGTGCAACATGCACACGGAGGAGAAAAGGGGTCTTATGGAATGTTCTTCCTCCTGAGAGACCTAGCATCAAAGAGGAAACTCCTGTCTTACCTAGGCAAGAAATGGCTGCTCTGCTTCCTGAGGGGCAGTGGAATGAGATGAAGGTGGTAGGGCAGGGGACCGGGGCAAGGATGGACTCAGCCCTCCTGGAGCGAGGCAGAAGGCTGCTGGTCTCTGGGCCTTTCTAGTCAGGGTCTCCCTCCCTGCGCCCATGTCTGGTGCCTCCCTGCTCCGGTCCTCTTACCACTATCTGAAGGCTCATAGCGGTCGATGAGTTCCAGGGCAAGGTCAGAAGCGTGGTCTCCTTCCTTCTGCTCCTCTCGGAGGAAATCCACAAATTCCAACAGGGTCAGCTTCTGCCCATCAGCTGAAAAGTTTTCAAACAGTTCCTGGACCTCAGCACGCTTAGTCAGTGCCTTATAGAACTCTATAAATTCTTCTCCCTCCAGAGTGTCAGATTGGGATGCGTCTGCTGCCTGCAGGAAGGGTTAGAGGAGAGTAGACAGACCCTTGAACAGCAAATTTATGGCCTTGACTTGTCTTGTAAGAACAGTCTCGCTGACCGATGGATCCAAACATGCTTCCGTAGAACACCTGATATGTAGCGTTCAGAGAGGAAGCCTCTTCAGGAAATAAAAAGCCAAATTTCAGCCACAGCCTTTGCTGCTAGAGAAAATTTTCAACTAGAAAGAGTTGAAATGCCCCAAAGTTCAAAATATTCTTCCTCCTAGTTATTCATATTCCAGGTGAAGTTTTCCATTGTACCAGGCACCTGTAGAATTCTGGCCACAGAGAGAGAGGTCCTTGAGGTCTGATGTAGTAACATATTGTTATGTGTCTTTTATAAGGTTATAAATCATCTTTCCAACAAAACTGAAAAAAAAGAACCGTAGCCTACACTTCCCAGCGAGCCTGGCATAGTGCTCGGGTGTATAATAGAGATTCAGTAAATGAGTGTTGTTGGGCAGGGTCAAGTAAGAGTGTGGCCTTGGCGGGCTGCTGCCAATCCTTCCCCAGAAAACTCACCTGGAAGAGCTGAAAGGCGTATTCGGGTTCCATTTCCACATTCATCAGGTGTAGTAACCGCTGGACTTCTTGGAAACTCATCCGACCATCCTGGTTCTTGTCTCCACGCTGGAACCAGTCGCTCAGCCATCCAGGTCTGAGTCAAGGCAAAAACACTCTGTGTGCAGATGTGTGTGCATGTTCATCCATTGACATCTCTCCCTGTCTTTGCTACCTGTCTATCCTCCACATCAATTCATTTTCCACATTAGCTTCCAGAATGATCTCCCCAGAGTACCTATCTATCTCATTTCCTCATGGCTCTCATGTCTGCAGAGACCTCTCTTTTGCCTGCAGAAAGCCCAGATTCCTTCACACGGAAGTTAAGATCTGTGCCCACATGATCTGGCCCCAACCCAGTCTTCTCAACATATGTCTGTCTTTTCTGTACTTGAGCCAAACCCCCAACTCCCTGCTCTCTGATGTCACAGCCCTCCAGCTCTTCATTTTCCTATCTCTGGGCCTTTACTCATGCTGTTCCTTCAGGTAGGAGTGTCTTTCTCTCCCTCTTTCTTCATGTTCAAGGCTCATGAATACTACTTCCTCCCTAAAGCTTTCTCAGAACTCTCTTAGCTAGAATTAAATTTCTCTTTCTTTTGAACACCTCAAATAGTCTAAGTATCATAATAGTTCCATGGTACTTAGATTATTTACACAAGTCCATCCTCTCCACCAACAAACACAATATCTGAGTCCCCTTAATATTTGTACCCCTAAAGCCTGGCATGGTGTCTGATACATTCTGCTTAATAGATGAATGAATAGATGAGTGAATGAATGAATGAATGAATGAATGAACGAACGCACTGGCATAAGAAGTGAATACAATCTAGGAAACTTGAAGTAGGTCAACACCACTAAGCCCTCTAAGGGGTTGCTTCCCATCCCTGTAGTAATTAATGCCACTGGGACCTTCTGTTTAGCTCTCAGGATCAGCACCTTGTTTGGTCCTTGGCCTCTTGCTGCCCCTTCCCCCAATCCTAGGGGGCCTGCTTCATGGTCAAATTCTGCCTGACTATGGCTTTGCCACCTCAAACCTTGATTCCTCCTTCACTGTTTTCAGTCTCAGATCAGCCTGAGCTGCCCCTCCCCACCCCATCTGGACTCTTGGGCCTCCCTAACCCTGTCCCCCCTCCCACCTGTTCTTAGCCCTGCAGCATCTGTTCCTTCAGTGACCCCTGGCCCCGACACTGACTCCATTCTGCTGATACTGATCCAGCCGCTCCTGTTGGTCCATGCTGGTGACAAAGTCCACCAATAGCTGGAGCCCCTGCATCCAGATTTGGGCCTCCTCAGCACTGTTGGCCACCAGGTCCAGGTTGGCACGGCGGCCATGGAAGACGATGGTGAAGCCCTGCTCCAGGGGGAACTCCTCTGCCAGGCTGCGCAACAGCTCAGACTCATGGCCCTTACGCACTGTCTCCACATCAGAGATTGAGACTGCCAGAGAAGAGCGGGTCGGGGAGCTAAGCAAGACAGTTCACCAGGCTGCGGGGATTAAGGGTCAAGGGCCATTACTCCCCTCTTCACTGTGAAGCCACAGAGAGAAGGAACCCCAGCCTCCAAAGGCCGAAACCCCAAATGCCTCAGTATAGGGAGATGCCAACGTTTGGGATTCAGGATTTCACATGAATCACTGCTGCATCCTCAGGCAGCATGGCCAGAGGCCTGTTGCTGGGAATGGCAAGACCTGGCTTCCAGCTGCCAGCTGGCAGTATGACACAGACAAAACAAGTTAATCCTCAGTGTCCCCATCTTAAATAAGGGATGGTCCCTTCCATGGCCAGTGTGCATGGTGATCACAAGAGGACTGGTGAGGCTGAAAAATGGAAGCAGAGTTGAAGGGTGGAAGCAGTTATACCAAAGCATGAAATGCTCAATTTCAATTCTCCCGTTCTGGGTTTGGAGGGCTTCCCCTTTCCAGATCGGAGGGAGCCGGAGAAATTCTTCTACCCTCTGGTCTCAGCTGGGGGTGGTGCGGATTGTGAGCTTTGATTATGCCTCTAAAGCAGGCTTTCTTAGATGTGTCCTGTGATCAGATTTTTAGTCGGATCATAAAGTGTTTAGCCAATAGAATGCTCATTTGTGATGATGCATTTATGATATTTTAAAATATTCACCATAATGACTAACATGTACTAAATGCATCTGGTTTCAGGTCCCATGCTTTAGACATTAATTTACTGAGTCCCTATAACCTACTAGGCAGGTACTGTTTAACCCTCATTTTACAGATGAGGAAACCAAAGCTTGGTTTAAGTATCTTGTCTAAAGCCGCTGAGCTAGAAAGTGGCAGAGAGAAGACTTTAATCTCGGCAGTGGAATGCCTGAGATCATGCTCTTATTATAATAAAAAACCAAGACATAAGCTATGGTTTATTGAGCTTTGATATGTGCCAGGACTCTTCTAATCCCTTTACGTGCAATAACTGAATTAATCCTAATAAGAGCCTGAAGAGGCAAGTAGTGTTATAATATCCATTTTATAGGCTCAGATATAGATACGAGTGGGACAGCATGAGGAGACATCACAGGACCCGGGTCCTTCTCCTGCCCGCGGGCGGCTGGGCTCCTCAGGATTCTACCCGCCCCTTTGCCCACCCCTAGCTATCCATGTCACTCACAGCTGGCTTTGGCTCTGCCTCCAGCCTGCCGGGCATGCCAGACTGTCATGCCGTCTTCCTGAAGTCTGAAGTATCTTAGCTTCTTCCAGCTTTTGGATCGCACTTTGCGCATCAGCGTGCCTTTCTGCATCAGCAGCACATCCTCATTGACAGGCAGCCCTGGGCCAGGAGAAGCAGGAGCTGGAGAGGCGACTGGGGAGGTGGAGGGCCCAGGAGAAGCTCTCGAACAGAGAATTGGCCTCCTTCCCGTCCCTGGGCTGTCTCCCCAAGCCCTCATCTGCAGGGGTACTCACGGCCTTGCAGCAGGAATGCCATCACCCACTACTCCACCAGCTGGCGCCAGAGTCACCTAAAGGAGTACAGAGGAGCAAAAGATTTTGGGTTAACCTTGATGGTTTAACAGATCAAGGGAGGAAGGGAAGGAAACCAACGTTTCCTGAAATGCAGCGGGCATTTCATCTAGATAGTCTGCAGCTCTTTTTACTTCTGATTTGAATTTGGTGACTGTGAGGCTTAGAGAGGCTAAGAAAACTGCCTTGAATCACATGGGGATTCAGAATTTAAAGCCAAGTATGTCTGATTCCAGAACCTCTGCTGTTTCCCATAACCATCTCCAGAGAGGGCAAAACCAAGGCTTTCTGCCAAATACCCCTCCTTTTCCCAATACCCCATAATCCACAAGATAACCTGGAGTCACATTGCTCGGCTCCTCATTATTAGCAACTGCCATCTTGCTGGCTGTCCTTTCAGAACCTGGAATATTTACATCCCAGCCTTCTTTTCTCCAGGTGGAATCATCTAGCTCCCCTATTCTGGAAGCCTCTCCATGCTCCCATGTAGACCATTCAGCCCCTGAAGTGTTTCCTTTGTCTCTTCTACAACAGTTGGTGCTGTACGTAGCTAAATAAGCCATTTTCCTCTACCTTCACATGGTAAAGCATACTTTATACTCCTTTTCATAACAATTATTCAGTTTCAATGAACCATGTAAATTACAAAGACTTAGAACTGCATTTTTAGGTTTTCTCTACCTATTAAAAAAAAAGTATCTCCTTTATGATATATGCTAATTCAGAACCTGGTTCATTTGTCCTAGTAAGTAACAACAAACTTTGGAAAGTACTAGAAGATTTGATATATGGCCACTTTGATTCTAGCTCTGCCCCGATAAGAAATACTCAATTTTTGACCAAGCCATTCTGAAACTGGCAAAGCCCATGAAACATAAACCTCTATGCTTCTGTGTAAGTGAAGGATCTACACTTCAATAGAAATGTTGTGCTTTTTCTTGATGAGTCTGGTTAAAGGTTTGTCAATTTTATTTATCGTTTCAAAGAACCAGCTCCTGGATTTATTGATGCTTTGAATTGTTCTTCTAGACTCTATGTCCTTTAATTCTGCCCTGATCTTGATTATTTCCTTTCTCCTACTAGCTCTGAGTTTTGTTTGTTGTTGTTCCTCTAGTTCTTGTAGATGCAGGGTTAGGTTATTTATTTGACATTTTTCTATCTTCTTTAGGTAGGCCTGTATTGCTATAAACTTCCCTCTCAGGACTGCCTTCACTGTGTCCCATAGGTTTTGGGTTGTTAAGTGTTCATTTTCATTTGTTTCCAGATATTTTGGGATTTCTTCCTCGGTCTCATTGTTGACCCATTCATTATTTAATAACACATTATTCAGTCTCTATGTATTTGAATGTTTTTGAGTTTACCCCTTGAGTTTGGTTTCTAGTTTCAATCCGTAGTGACAAGAACACATGCTTGCTATGATTTCAATTTTCTTGGATTTGTTGAAGCTGGTTTTGTGACCTACCATGTAGTCTATCCTTTCAATTAATAAGTTTAAAATGTTGACATTGGTGAACATCTAAAAAACTAAAAGAATCCCTGAGGTAATCATTCAGTTAATGCTCCATTAAAAAAATCATGTGACTCAACTCCCTATATTTTACAAATGAAAATGTGGAAATCTAGAAATGTGATGTGACCTGTCTAAGGTCACACAGTATATTAGTACCCTATGTCTCATGAGTGGGGAGAGCCTATAAAGTCACCTGGGGGTAACTAAGTCTTTGAGAAGAAGGTAGAGGTCACTGCAAATACAGCTTCCCTGACTGCAGGACCTAGAGAAGACTTTCTAAATGAGTAGCAATGCGCACATGCCCAGAGGGAGGGGCAAGGTTGGTAAACAGTCTGTACCTAAGTGGGGAAGGAAACTCAAGGCATCTCTCCAGAGAGAAAGAACCCTGCAATGGTTCTGAGAATAAAAGGTTTTGCTGGCTGAGACTGAACATGGGAGCCTGGCTGAGCAAATTCTGGATGGAAGAAGAGGCCCAGAGGGCTTCTTAGGAGACAGAAAACCTCTCTTCTTTTCTGGGTAGAGAGGCACAGCATTGAACCTGAGGCTCGCAAAAGCTATATGAAGACTGAAGTAGAAAATAACAAACAGGTCCACCTTAAGTATCTCAGGCCCTCAGGTTCTGGGGTGGGTTGGGGGTGGGGTTAGCCTGGGGCCGAAGTCTAAACCCCCTTGCCAATATCCTACCTTATCTCCTCTCTGAACTGTAGTCCCCATATCTGGGGCATAGGGATTCTGGGATGGGGTGGGCCTTGGCCCTGGAAGAAGACAGAATTACCTTCCTTTATGCCTGGGTCCAGGAGTTACACAATAATGTCCTAAAACATGGGAAGCCTGAAAACAGAGCCCAAGTACCAGGATGCCCCTAGTTTGGAGCCTACCTCCTCTCAGACCAGCCTTAGAAAATTATTTTATCCTCTTTTGTCAAACTCTTTCAACCCCAGGACATGGAATGTTCACATTCTGCTCCCATTCCTGAATCACTATTTTAAATACTGAGATAAATATATATATCTCAGTGGGGGTGGCTCAGTGGATTGAGTGCCAGCCTGTGAACCAAAGGGTTGCCGGTTCCGTTCCCAGTCAGGACACATGCCTGAGTTGCAGGCCAGGTCCCCAGTGGAGGGCACGTGAGAGGCAACCACACATTGATGTTTCTCTCCCTCTCTTTCCCCACCTCTCCCCCTCCCTAAAAATAAAATAAATAAAATCTTTAAATAAAATCTTTAAATAAATAAATATGTATCCAGGTGACGTGTGGCCATCCATAAGAGGGCCAGTTTCAACACAAGGAGCTCCAGAATGTCAGAGCTGCTCTCCATTTTATAGAGAAAGAGACTGAGCACTGGAAAGATTACCTGAACTGCCAGAGTCACTTAATGAATTAAGTGGCAGAACTGGGACAAGAACCAAGGTCTCCATATGACCAGCTCAGAGATCTCACCGAGACTCTACACTTAAAAATAGCTTCCTCTAGAAGGCAGGTTAAAGCAGGGCTGATAATCAACGAGGAATGTCAAAGTTCTGTCTCTCCCTTCCATCTTTTCCTGTTTCCTCCATACCCCACGAAACAGCCTTGTTGTTCTTTTCACTCTCTTTCCTTTCCCCATCCTGTCTGACCCATTCCTTTTCCTTTCTCCCCAACTCACTCTTTCCACTCTTATCCTCTCTGCCTCCCTGTTGGCTCACTTGTCGGCCTGTCTTTGCTCTCTTCTCATCATTTTCTCCATCACTTCTTCCTCTCTTTTTTCTGGTTCTCAGCCCCTGTGAGGATTTTGAAACTGTGGTCCAGCAGTACATTCCTCTGCTCAGCCTCACTTTCCCCCGTATCCTAGGAGACTAACTAAACACACTGCAGAGAATGCGACTTAGAACCCAGGTGTTCTAGGTCTTGGCACTTCCCCCGGTGTCTGAAGGTAAAATGGGAAGGATGCTCACAGCTGATACAGGTGCAGTTAGGAGAGAAGACACAAAGGATTTGGGAGTGGGAGCAAGAGCAAGAGATGAAGAGCAGAGGATGAACATTGAGTGTAAGAGAGGCTGGACCCTAACTATTCACTCATGGACATGCTTGAGGATGTACCCTCTAGGATACAGATTACTTCCTCTAAAACAGAGATGAGAAAACAGAGACACAAAAGAAAGTGGGAAGTGGCCAGGGCTGCCAAGCAAGATTTGGTCCTCAACTTACAGGTGGTTTATGTCACCTAGGCATGGACTTTGGCAGAATTGTCAATGGCATTGCAGTGAAATCCGGAGTGCCTCTGGTCTTTCTGGGGAGCAAGAAGGAAGGGAATCATTTTGGTTCTGAGCAGGTTATGCCTGACCTGGTTCATATAAAGAGGGCAAAATGGCTCCAGTTCATAGGTCATAGCCCCCAGAATGTTAGAGCTTGAAGGCTCTTTTTTTAAAAAAAGATTTTATTCATTTTTTTTTTTTTTTTAGAGAGAGAGAGGAAAAGGGAAGGAGAAAGAGAGGGAGAGAAACATTGATAGGTTGCCTCTCACACCTGCCCTGACTGGGAGCCAGAACTGCAACCTGGGCATGTGCTCTGACTAGGGATTGAACCAGCGACCTTTTGCTTTGTAGAACGATGCCCAACCACCTGAGCCACACTGGTTAGGGCCTCTTTTTTTTAATTTTTAAAAATATGTTTATTAACTTGAGAGAGAGAGGGAAACATCAATTGGTTGCCTCCCATACGTGCTCCGACTGGGAATCAAACCTGCAACCTAGGTAGGTGCCCTGACCAGGAATTGAACCCATAACCTTTTGGTGTGCAAACAATACTCCAACCATTGGAGCCACATCAGCTGGGGCTGAAGACTCTTTTATAACACATCTAATTTATAGGCTTCTGGCTATATCAATATTCCCTGGAGAGTGTCTTAAAACAGATTCCTTAGCCCCACCCCAAATATATCAGGTCACAATTTCTATGGATGGGACTCAGGTAGATGTATTTTTACCAAGAACTCCTGATACATTTGCAAGTCAGGGAAAACCCAAACTCCCTCTTTTCACAGATCAGAAAGTTGGGGTCCAAAGTCCCATACCTGGTTGATAGCAAATTCAGGACTAGAAACAAGTGTCGTTCCTTGCACAGCACTTGTGCATGCCAACAAACTGCCTGGTCTGCTGATCAGGCTAAGAGCGAGGAGATATAGAACGCAAACCCTGGTTCTTTCCGAGGAAGTCTCATAACTCCCCCACTATTCCCGGGGGTTTCTATACTCCCCATAGGTCTCGGCCAACCCTCATTTGGTAATTCTCAACAATCTGTTAATGACCGTATGCTAAAGCACAACTACTCCAGTCCTCTCTTTCCTTAATAGGGTTGGGCTCACCTCTTAGTGGCAGCCCTTGGGTAGCTACGAAGTCCCATATAAAGAAGTGACCGACATCAGCCAGCACCAGTAAGTCAAAGAGGGTAAGCTAGAAAGAATCAGGAGGTCAGAGCCTTGTAGACCTGTTCCGGCAAAGGAGTCCAGGGTGCAATTTTATCAGGGCGGATAAGCATGCGGAAGGCAGAGCAGAGCTTGGAGCAGAAGCTGGTCAGAGCCTCCAGGCCCTTACCGTGTGCAGGATAGCAGTCCTGTGCCTGTGAGTTCTGCGATGCTCTCCACCGTGGGATGAGGAAACCCTGCCGGCTCCTCTTCTCCTTTGCTCCTCTTGCACTCGCTGGTTTCCTCCCCTCTTCTACTGCAGTTTGCTGCTGTGACCGCCAGAGTCACAGCCAGAGGAAGGAGTGGGGTGGGGAGAAGTGTGAGCTCTGTCCTCAGTCCAGCCCACCCAATTCTTAAAGGCCCAGGACACTGGTCAAGGAGGGAGTCATGGGGTGGACTGGGTAGAAAAGGATTAAGGGGAGGGGTTGGAGCACCACATAAGCAGGGAGGAGGAGCCCAGCTGCCCTTCAGTTTGAAGCCAGCCCTTACTGACCCCGATCCGGCCAGAGCTCTCAAAGTGAAATCCAAGGAGTGTCTGAGTCGCAGTGCTCCATGAATCACGGCTTTTCATTCTGGTTGGTTTCCCCCTGCATGTTATACAGCTGTCTTTGCCCTTATTTCATCTGGCTCCTCGCCATGGTGTCTGTTTCCACCATCCAGCCTGCTTCTGTGTCTCTGCATCCTGCCTTGTAAGGCACTCAGTCTAGCTCTGTGACACAGGGAAAGAAAAAAAAAAAAGAAGAAGGAGGAGGAGGAAAAGGAACAAGATGAGGAGGAAAGGGAGGAGAGGAATGATCTTAAGAGTGTAGAGGCACAGGTTAGCATCTGTGTATATGTTAGGTACTCACTAAATATTTAAGGGATGTATACAGGAATTCATTGTTCTTTATGTTCATTATTTCTATGAGCACTTGTTCAGCACCTTCCATGTGCATGTGTGTTTATAAAGGTGTGTGCAGAAATGAAGCAGACTTATGGAGTATAAGAATCAAGGGCAAAAAGAAGAGCACACGACTGCAAGGACACCAGCTGGGAAAGGAATGTAATGAGATTTTTATAAGGGTGAATGGACAGACAGCTGAAACAGAAACCAAGGTTGAGGAAAGAGGACCACCTTAGGAGAGGAATAGGGGACTGTACAGGGCTTTGTTATGGCCCCATACCTCACAGTGAGAAGCTGAGGCCCAGGGACGTTTAGGCAATGTGCACACGTCGGCAATAGAGAAAACCAGTCCCTTGCATTCTCCCAAGCACTGTGAGCTGGGTCCTACTTTTGCTTTATTCTGGAAAAGACTGCAGGGTATGGCTGTTTCCGGACCAGTGGAAGATAGTAAGGCAGCTGAGGGCATGGGGCACAGCCCTATATTTGGACTTCTGTGGGGTCTTTTTCCAGTGTGGTGTCTTAACCATAGGCACAGAGTGAACCAACTGTATGAAATAACATGATTTTAAGTGCGCAGAGATCTGGCTGCCTCTAATGACTCCCCCAAACACCCCTCAACCGCTTACTTTTCTACCATTAGTGATTATTTATAGCTAAAACTTTAGTCCCATTAAAATCAAATCCTTCTAAGTGATTGCCATAAATGTCAGTACAGTGGTTATTTTTGGAGGAGGCAAGAGTTGTGATGGGATAAGGCACAAAGTTGGCTTCCGAAATAGTCGGCCAAGTTCTATTTCTAATTCTGGGTGCTAAGAAAGGGTCACCACTTTATAACTTATTAAGCTATATGTTTTCTTTATGTCATTTTCTATATCTGTGTTATATTCTATAATAAGAGAGTTTCAAATTTTTGTGATTGGTAATTTCTGAAGGCTTACTGTTTTTTTCCACAATTTACACCTAGGTTGTCTTTACCATAGTTAAGGGAGAGCAGGTTTTGATAAATGACGAGGAGGACACAGAGAGGGGAAGCAGAAGAGGGAGCCCATTATGGGGAACAGAAAGATGAGGTGGGTATCAATATTTAAACTGTGCAGACTTTAGATGTCACTTAACAGAGGCCACGTCTCATCATGCTTGTCTCACTCTCCCACTCTCACTTTCTCAGTAGCACCGTCAGGTCCTTATTTTTCCATGTTTCCCCTTTACATTTCCCACTCCTCTTCAAAGCTCCAGGATTACATTGGCTTGCCTCTTTCTGAGTCACTGTTTGCTTCACCTCATTGCAGCCCTACCTCCTTCCCTTCTGGCTGTTTTGTGAGGAGTATTCTCATTCATCCTGGATTTTCTGGGAGAGTTCAGACCTCAGATATTCTGTTTCAGTGTCCTCATAAACAGTGCTCTCAGATCACTTGTTCTGATTTTGGGGGCAGGCACTTGGAGACCATCACAGGTTGAAATAGCTCCAAAGAGTGGCTTAGAAGACACGCCCATTGCAGGATGTCCTTTAGATCAGGAAGGGAGCAGACAGATGGCCCCAAGCACAGGAACTGTCCATCTGGTTTGGTTGTTCCTATTGCCATAATGATCTTGCCCCTTCCCCCACTGTTGTCTATTATTAACAGATCCAGAAACTTGATCAGGGCAGCAGCAGCACAGGGACTTTCTGGGAACCATGCCCAGGAAAGGCCTAGAGGTCTTAAATTTAAATGAAGGTACAGCTGGCAGAGGAAGGCCTAAACTCTATACTCTCACGCTGCCCTCCTGACAAGCCTAGCCCTTCCTCCTGATAACCAGGAGAGATACCCTCCACATTTTCCTTTTGGGGACAGTCAGGTTAGGGAGTCAGAGACTAGTTAGTTTCCCAGCTCATCTAGCTAAACTACTCACACTTCTGAAATAAAATTTATTGAAATACATTTTTCAGTATCAAAGTTCTACATATCCTTTGCTATATCCATTTAATTTCTTATGCTATTATAAATGAAATACTTTTGAAAATTCATTTTCTTTGTCATCTTTAGAAACATGTGGTCGATCTTTTTGTATACTGACTTTGCAAAATTCACTTAGTTCTAAGAACTTGTAAATTCTTTCAGATTATCTGTATAAACAATCATGTTGTCAGCACTTTTTCCCTTTATAATCTTGTCTTTTATTTTCTTGCCTTATCACACTGATTAGGACTAGTACAATGATGAGTGGAGGTATAATATGAACATCTTTGTCTCATTCCTCATCTCGTGGAGAATGATTTCAATGTTTTATCAGGGACTTCAATATGAGAGATTTACTGTAGGGGTTTGTTTTGGTTTTTTATGGATACTTTTTATTGGCTTAAGAATGTGCCCTTTTATTCCTGATTTTCAAAGTTTTGTTTTTTTTTTTAAATCATGAATAGGTGTTGAATTTTATATTCTTATCTGCATCTATCTAGACAATTGTGGGATTTTTCTCCTTATGTTGAGTATATGGTGGGTTGCATTGGTTCAAGTATTGTATTAATCTTGCATTTCTGCAGTAAACTCAAATTAGCTATGATACATTATCATTTTATGTAATACTAGATTTTTAAAAAATATTTAATTTATTTAAGGTTTTATTTGTTTTTAGAGAGAGGGGAAGGAAGAGAGGGAGAGAAATATCGATGTGCAAGAGAAACATAGATTGGTTGCCTCTTGCCTGCCCTCGACCAGGGACCCAGCCCACAACCCAGGAATGTGCCCAAGCTGGGAATTGATCCAGTGATGCTTTGTTTTGCAGGCTTGCACTCAACCCACTGAGCCACTGTGGCAATACTACTAGATCTGACTTGCTTAATCTGAGGATTTTATGTCTACATTTATGGGAGTTTGGCCCCTGGTTTTCCTTTCTTGAGATCTTTCACAGGTTTTGGTGGATGGTTATACTGCTTCATAAGTGAATTGGATGTTCACTTTTTATGGTCTCTGGAAATTTGAGATTGGTGGCTCTAAGATATGAAAATGTCCGTTTTTCCATTTCTAACATTGTTGATACATACTATTTTTTCCTGATCAGTTTATGAAGGTTGATCAATTTCATCGATGTTTTCAAGGGCATATTTGGCGTTGTTGATTTTTATCATACATTTGTTTTACTTCACTGACGTTTTTTTTTTTTTTGTATCCTTCCATTTTTTGAATCTGCTTCTTACCAGTTTCTTGAAATAAAAACCTAGATAATTGACTTCAGCCTTTCTTTTGTAATGTGTGCATTTAATGTATCTTTTAAATACTGCTTTACCCATATAACAGATTTTTGAGATGGTAAATCTTCATCACTCAATTTTTTTTCTAACTTCCCCTGTGATTTCCTCTGTGATCCAGGGGTTATTCAGCATTGTATTACCTATTTTTTTTATACATTTTAAAAAAACTTATACATCATGTTTATTCTATTCCAGTTGTCTCAATTTTTACCTCTTTACCACCCTCCACCCATACCCCTCTCCCCCACTCACACGGTCAATTCCCACTCTGTTGTCCATGTCCATGGGTCATTCATACATGTTCTTTGTCTAGTCCCCTCCCCTTCTTTCCACCATTGCCTTCTTTCCCAATCCCCTCTGGTTACTTTCAGTCTGCTCAATGTTTCCATGCTTGTGGTTTATTTTGTTCGTTAGTTTTATTTTGTTGAATAGAATTCACTTACAGGTGAGATCATATGGTATTTGTCTTTCATCAACTGTGGCTTATTTCACTTAGTTTAATATCCTCCAGTTCCATCCATGTTATCGCAAAAGGCTATCGCATCTCTCTCTCTTTCTTAAATGCAGATTGATTTTATTTATTTTTTAAATGTCAAAGTTAATTATAACATATTTAAAAAATGTAAAACCATTACAAAGTCTCAGCAATTAAACCAACACGACATCAGCACAGAAATAATCAAGTAGATCAATGAAACGAGCATTCTAGAGACAAACGTATATATCTAAAAATATATGATTAAGTTGATATTTCAAATCAATGGGTAACACAAGGCTTATTCAACAAATAAGGTGCATGACCACTATTACTTGAAATAAAACAAATATAGAGCCCTATTTCACACATTATACAAGAAATATTCAGGTGAGTTAAAAATCAATATGTAGAATCTAAGGAGTTTTAGAAGAAAATAGAATATTTTTCATGACCTGAAGTAAAATACTCAACCCCAGAAGCTATAAAATAAATATTGACAATATGACTATATTAAACATTTAACTATATAGTAATATAGATATTAAAAAGTTAAAGGACAAGGAATAGAATAGAAAATTATTTGCAACACATCGAAAACATTGTTAATAGGTTTTTGTTTGTTTTTTAGGGAAAAAAGTTCTACAAACATTTAATCATAAATGGATTAAGAAAACCAAAAAGTCATTTAAAGCTTTTTTTTTAAATAATAGAAATAGGCAAGAAATATACTAAAACAGGTTTAGTTTCAACAAATAGTAAAGGAACAATTAAAATAATATCATTGTCACAATCAAATTAATGGGTATTAAAAATATTGGTAATATCAAGTATTGGCAACTCTCAAAGGAACTGGGTATTCATAGAAACTTTTTCTTCATCTTAAAGCAGTCTCTTTAGCATATTTTGCAGTGCTAGTTTAGTGGACGTGTAGTCTTTTAGCCTTCCTTTGTCTAGGAAACTCCTTATTTTGCCTTCCATTTTAATTGAGAACCTTGCTGGGTAGAGCAGTCTTGGTTGCAGGCCTTTGCTTTTCATTACTTGGAATATTTCTTGCCAGTCCCTTCTGGCTTGCAGGGTTTCTGTTGAGAAGTCAGCTGCTAGCTGTATTGGGGCTCCCTTATATGTTACTACCTCTTTCTCCCTTGCTTGCTTTAGGATTCTCTATTTGTCTTTGATATTTGCCATTTTAATGATGATGTGTCTTGGAGTGGGCCTCACTGGGTTCCTCTTGAATGGGACCCTCTGTGCTTCCTGGACTTGTGTGACTTTTTCTCTCCTCCAACTAGGGAAGTTTTCCAACATTACTTTTTCAAACAGGTTCTCTACCCTTTCCTCATCCTCTTCTCCTTCTGGTATACCTATTATACGGATATTATTATGTTTCAGGTTGTCTTGCATTCCCTTCAATGTTTCTTCATTCTTTTTGAGTCTTTTTTCATTTTCTTGCTCTTTCTGGGAGCTTTTTTCTACCTTATCCTCCAGCTCACTGATTCGGTCTTCAGGTTCATCGAGCCTGCTTTTGATTCCTTCTACTGTGTTCTTCAATTCAGAAATTGTATTCTTCATTTCCTTGTCTCTTATTGATAGTTTCTATGTCCTTTTTCATGTTGATGTAGTTTGCAGTTAGTTCCTAATAGTTTTTCTGTAGTTTTTGGTAATTCTCTGAGCTCACTGAGCTTCCTTAGAACCATTGTTTGGAACTCAATATCTGAGTTTACTTGCCTCTATTTCATCTACTTCTCTTTCTGGGGATTGCTCCTTTCCCTTTGAGTGGGGCATATTTCTTTGTATTCCCATTATTTGTGAGACTCTTCTCTTTTGCTTCTGATTTTTAAGTTGATCTGACTTTGTGGTGCCATATTCCCTGCTTTTCAATTTAACGTATTAATTTATATTTTTTAGGACCATGAATTTTAAGTTGTATTGAAATGAGGTGACATTGATTAATAAAATTACATATAGGTTTCAGGTGTACAATTCTATAATACATCTGTATATTGTATTGTGTTCACCACCCCATCATTTATCCCCCCCCCCATCTCCTCTTCTACTTCCCCACACCCTCCTCCCAATTTTTTTCCAATTAATTTACATTTGATATTATTCTGCAATAGTTTCAGATGTACAGCAAAATGGGTTAGAAAAGTATGTAATTTAGAGTGGTCCCCCTGCTGCTTCAAGTACCTACCTGGCCCCATACAAGTTTATCACATTATTGACTATATTCCCTATGCCGTAATATGTATCTCTGTGGCTATTCTGTTAACTACCAAGTTGTACTGCTTAATCCCTTTTTTTCACCCAAACCCCCAAACTCCCTCCCCTCTGATAAGTGTGTCTGTTCTCTGTATCTGAGTCTGTTTCTGATTATTTTGTTCATTAGATTACCCATACAACTGAAATCATATGGTATTTGTCTTATCTTGTACTCCGTATAAAAAAATTTTTTTTTTTAAATCCTCGAGGACTTTTTTTTTTTTTTTTTTTTTTTGCTTTCTAGAGAGGAAGGGACAAGGGAGAGAAAAGCACCAATGCAAGAGGAGCATCGATTGATTACCTCCTGGACCAGTAATTGCATGTGCCCAGGCGAGGAACCAAACCCACAATCTTTTGATTATGGGAAGGCACTCCAAGCCATGCCAACCAGGGCTGAACTACCTGTTTTTGAAACAGGGACTTTCCAGTGTTCCTAGCTTAATCCCGTATTTTCAGTTCAGAGAATATTCTATTAATTTTTACAAAAATGTTTGGGGCTTGTGTAATGGTCCAATTATGTTCAACTTTAGTAAAATGTTTCCAGTGTAATTCAAGTGTGTATATTGTTGGTTTAGAGGACAGTATTCTGTCAACTAAGCTAGGTTTGTTGTTTTGTTCAACTTACGCTATATCTGCTTTTGACATATATTAAAATATTTTCAAAAATTTAATTCCACAACATTCAGGAAAGAAATTGCATTTCATTCTATGGTTTCCTATTCCAGATTTTTTCCATGGGCTTTTGACAGCAATAATTCTGTGTATCTTCCTACTTTCCCAGCCACTGAGCAGCAGGAATAGTGAGCAAGGAAAGCATGTATGCGGACAGTAAGGAAGGCATGCTCTGAAGGCTACCTACTAATGCCTCTCCTTGTCCTGTTCCTCCACTGAAACAGTCACAGGCCCTTGAAAGTCTCGAAGGAAAAGGCGTTGGAAGCAGAGGTTGGCTCTGTCCCACTGAGAGCCATGATCAGGCATGTGATAAAATGTTTCAAGCGTTACCTCTTTACTTAGAGAACTCTCCCCCACACCAGTGCTAAGTTCTGGCCACTACGGCCAGGAGTGAGGTTCTGTTCAGCAAGAGACATTTTATCAGATGAAGGGCACCATCCCAATCTCCCAAACAGCTTTTGTTCATCAGCAAGCCTCTCCCAAATATCCTATCCACAAAGAAACCATCACTGCTCTCCTGGCAGGGCAGTGTGTTTGTGCAGGTGGACAGAGGGTAGAGGCAAGGGTGACAAGGATCACCTTACCAAAGTGCCTAGATCTCTCTTCTGATGAAATAAAATCTCCAGTTTAAAGAAAAACTTATTTTTATAAAAACAGAAGCATGTTTTATTTCAATCCTGTTGAGGGAGTGCAAGGGATGAAAAACACAAAATGAGGGGAAGGGTCTATTTATACACACACGATAATCAGGATCAACTACAAGGAGTAACGCACATTTCCATCCCTCCCCTGCAACTCCTCTGTGGGGTCCAAGGCCAGCTGAGAATAGATGGAACAGGGATTAAGACACTATTGGCACAATAGTGTGGCCAATGCACCGAAGGATGGAGAGTAAAGAAATTTTCCCAGGAGTCAGGCCCTGGGCCTCAGCTGCTTCCCCAGAGGAGAGGGAATGAGAAAACTTTGGCTCAGCAGGAAAAGTGGTTGGCAAAAATCAGGGTTACCCTAGCTGGACTCTCCAGATACAAACTATGGGCTGAAGGGAGTCGAGATGTCTATCCAGTCCATAATTTTTCTGTTTCTCCAAGACCTCTTCTCTTCAGGCTTGAGATTATTGAGAGCTGGCTTAGTTCTCCTCTTCAGTTTGGAAGGCAGGGGAGTAAGTACTTATCCTACCCTTCCTACACCTAGGCTTAATTACAGCTTTCCTGGCTCCAAAGAGACAGAAGCCAACTAACAAGGCCGGCTCCCATTGTGAAAGTCGGCTTGAAAGAGCCCTTGTGTTGGCAAAACTGCCTCTGCAAAGATTTCTCTGAGCTTGCCCCTTGTAGACACTCCCCCCACATCTGTTCAGAGCTACCTTCGATTGTGTGAGATGTGAACAGAAAATACGTGGTCTCTCTCTAGAGTTGAATTAACAACCCATTTTTGACTGGAGTTGGTGATGAGAGAGAGCAGGTGTTGGCAGGAAGAAGGACTGAGGGAAAGCAAGGCAGTTCACACTGGATTGTGAGTAGTCACCTAAAGCTCCAGAGAAGGGGGATTCTCTAACAACCTGTGAACAGTGAAAAATATTTTAGTGGTAACCCTGTAATTCCCATAGACCAAAAGGGAATGTGTCAAAAAAAAAAAAAAGGAAGAAAGATAACTGAGTGGACTAAGATAGTGGACTCAACCCTCTATCTTAAATCCAAATTAACTCAGTTTAGCTAATACTGCTTCAAGTACAATCATGAAGACAGAGGGAGCTGCAGAAATTCACACGAAAACAAACAAAAAATAAAGTGGGGGGAATCAAGTAGCCTATCATCTTAATCCCAGGCACCTCCCTTTTAAAGGTCTTCCAGAAAATATCTTTGAGAATTTGAATTGAAGGTGAGATCCACCGCCGTCTCTCCTCCCTCAATATAATCCCCTTCCAGGACAGCCTGATGAATTAAGACGTTTGTTTTAAGTTTAATTGGAGGAAAATGAAAAAGGGGAAAAGCTAGCAGCTGAAGCCAAAAACAAGGTTCAAGTCCTCATGGCACCCAGAACTGAGGGCAGAAGACTGGGAAAGGGAAGGGAAATAGGCGGTGGGTTCCTGCTGTCCTTTGGCATCATCCCTTTCCCCTGCCTCCCATTCCTCCCGAACAGTTCATGCAGCTATTGGCCTGCTGGAAGGGATGTAATGCCCAGACCAACTTTTTATTGAGCTTATGCAGCTAACAGATTTGTAAACAGTGCCAATTGACAAAATTTTGCTGAGTATTACAGCTTGTGTCCACTAAACACATCTCTCTCTAAGATTTAAAAAAAACAAACAAACACCAAAGTAAACAAATACTGAGAGAGAGAGAATGAAGAGACACATCTTGAGTCTTCCAGGAAGGCAAAATAAAAAAAAAAAAAACACGCCACATGGCTTGGTCCCAGGCGTTCACCATGCCTAGAGTGCTGCTGCAATCACCACTGTCTCCTCTCCCTGACAGTGGCTAGGTAGAGGCGAGGGAGAAGGGTCGTCTTGGGCATGCTGCGAATACAGCATTTGCTGGTGTTGACACCCTCCTGGGGCTGTGGTGGCAGACTGCTGTGTCAAGGAGCCCACTTTCTGGGAGTAGCAGAGGCAGCCCAGGTCCTCAAGGTGGCCTGAGATGGCAGCTCATACACCTCAGTTGGGGTACCTCGCCCCCTCTCTCCAGTGCAGTTCAGCATTGAGGTTGTCTATTCCCAGTCGGCAATAAAACCTGAGCTGTTTTCCTCGAAGGTTCCCTCTCCCTTCCCCAACTGTGGGAGTACTGGGAGGGGACAGGGGAAGATCACTGAGGGGGCAGGGGGATACCCCGGGGATCAGTGACCTGGCCCTCTTGCAGGTTCTTCACCAGTTGTCCAAGCCAGCGTTTCGTGGTGGTGTCATCTTTTAGCACCTGGCCAAAGGTTGTGTCCTTCAGCTGGTCAGGGAGGCACTGCCTGAGTGCTTCACGTGCCCTACATCAGAAACAAACAAACCAACCAGGGAGACCAACAAATAAATCTACATTTGAGGGACAGGGAAGAGCCCCTTTTTAGACATAAACATACAGAATCCTGGGAAACTATGGCTATGTCAAGTTTCTTTAAGAAGCCATTAAAATTCTTTAAAACTTATATGAGGCACAGGCCCAGAGATCTCCAGGTTCTGTAGCCTGCACACATTTTCACAGTGATGCCCCAATGAAGAATTTCATGACAAAGGAAAATAGAATAAAATAGTACAATAGTTTACTTCAATTCAACCTGCTTTCTGATTTATTACAGTAAATATCACCAATATACTCATATCAGAAATATATGGGTTACAGTAAATGAAACATTTCCAAAATCAGTACATTAACAGGGAACATGACCTGAGTCACAGTATGATAAATAGACTTTAATTCTAAACGAATGTAAGCCTGTGTTTTTCCAAAAACTGCTTCAGTTTTATAGTTAAAACCTTTAATAGGAAATGAGCAGTAAAAATAAAACAATGGTAGCAAAATTATCAGATGAACTTTTACATGTTTCATTTTCTTTAAAAGATGACCAGCAAAAAGTCAAATCTGAAAACCTCAAAAAGGTGACTGTTAACTACAGGAGAGGGCAAAAGTAGGTTATCAGCCATCATTAACAAAAAGATAACTTATAAGTAAGGATATGAAATATGAATAATAAGATGAATGATACAAATAATACATTTATTAAAAAATAATAATACAAGAATAAACATTCATGTACTCACAACTGTAAACCTACTTTTGCCTACCCTGTAGAAGGCAGTTTTAGGCAAAGTTATGATTCTGTACAAGTGGAGTTTCAAGTAAACATATTTTCAAACTTTGGTGAAAATAGGAACCACTAAAGAACAGGACAAAATGGTCGAAGAAATGGCTAGGGCATGAATAACCTCAGTGGCAGGAGTTCACATTAAATCAAGTTATTCCTTTGCTAGGAACACAGAAATCACCCCATTATGTGGTTTAACAGAATCTGAGCAAGTGGTTTTCAGCATGAATTATGGATTTACAAAGGAAAAGGTCAAACATTTCTAAAATGCATTCTACCTACAATGTATGATTTCTGGCAGAAAGATTATAAACATTGGGAGATAAAATAATTAGCTCAAGGACTTTACAGGAATCAAGGAGAGAAATGAAAATACATCAAGAACCCTCTGGGCCCTGTTCCTTTCTTAAGAGATCTTTGAAAATATTCTTCCCTTTCTGAGCACCTAGAGTAGCAATAGAAAGTTCAAATCACAGGAATAATATATCCTAAGGTTCCCTGGGAACTATCTGAACTCTCCAGAATTTTCGAGTAGGATACAGAGTTATAGTGGGGAAATAAAATTATGATAGATTTTTTAAATTCAGCACTTCAGCTTTTAAAAAGAATTAATCAAGTTCTGTCTCAGGCAAACTAAATATAGTTATAGCCCTTCCCGGTCCTAAAGATATAGAAGCTATGCCATGAGATGAAGCAACCATTCACCAGAGTATTTCCCCAAAGTCCTATAAATCCTACAAATGTTTACCTGGGATTGTCTGAGAGTCGCAGATAACATCTCACTACGTGCTTCAGCAGACGGGCGGAAGGCTCTTTGGATAGTTGCAGGACCATCTTACCCTGTTTCCCCCCAAATGGAGTGGGGTAGGAAAAAAAATGCAAAACACAAAATAATCCTAGTTGACATGAGAGACCAGATATTATTAGAATGATTATACAATGTTCCAGGTTTGTTATTTCCAGTTGGAAGACTGAAATTGCTCAGTGTCAAGAGCAAAGAGACTAAACTGTGTGGTCAGAAGTCGTTGCAAGGAGGATTGATAAAAGAACTCACCAAGATCATGGCAACATGGGAGAAACGCTCATATGTCTGACATATATAAGCTAAACCAGTGTCATCTAAGAGGATCTTCTGGAGGATGAATGTGGCAACCTGGAGCAAAACAAAATTAAGGCGTCCAAAACGTTATTCAGACTTGTCCTCTAACTGTCTGGTCATCTCCCAGAAATAACCATGAATCATAAAATTAAGCAGAGACCCTTGCATTATATACACCTTACTTGACAAGATATGCACTGTATGTATTAACAAACAAACAAACAAATATTACCATATTGAACACCATCTGCCAGAATCTTTATAGGTGTGCTTCAATTAAGGATCTTGGGGGCAAGGGGAGAGTAATCATTCTGGATTATCCAGGTATGCCCTAAATGTAATCAC
Organism: Pteronotus mesoamericanus; assembly: GCF_021234165.1. NCBI lineage: Eukaryota > Metazoa > Chordata > Mammalia > Chiroptera > Mormoopidae > Pteronotus > Pteronotus mesoamericanus. Next base: position 8,790,268 of record NW_026555277.1, read on the forward strand.
AAGTGCCCTTATCAGATGGAGGCAGAGGGAGATTAGACCACAGAGAAGACAACGTGAGAGAAGCGGAAAGAGATGAACTTGCTATACTGCTGGCTTTGAAGATGGAGGAGGGGGACATGAGTCAAGGAATGCCATTCTAGAAGCTGGAAAAGGCAAGGAAAGGTTCCTTCCCCTGCTGATGCCCTAACTTTCATGAAACTGATTTATAATTTCTTGCTTCAAGACTATAAGAGAATAAATTTGTGTTGTTTTAAGCCATCAAGCTTGTAGCAATTTGTTATGGCTGCAGTAGCAAACTAATAAAAACACATACACAGTAAAAAGTGTAAAGTATACATAGTGCACTAATCTTCAAGTATGTCCTGATGAATTTTTATTTATGTATGCATTTATGAACCACAGCCAGATTAAAATATAGAACATTTCCATCACCCCAGCAGATTCCCTGTGTCTTTTCCCAGTCACTATCCTTCCCTGAGAGGTAACCACTATTGTGACTAATCCCCATTCATTGGTTTTGCCTGTTGCTGAATTTCATGTAAGTGGAATACAGTATGAACCCATGTGTCTGGCTTCTTTTGCTCAACAAAATGCCCATAAGCATCGTCTATGTTGAGTATTATCAGGAGTTTGTTCTTTCTAATTACTGTCTAGTTTATTTTGGGATTACACTATAATTTATCCTTTATGAGTAAAACTGCTATAAACATTCTTGTACATGTGTTGATGTACATGAGAGCTCATTTCTTTTGGGTATATTCCTAAGATTGGGACTGCTGGGTCACGGAATATGCTTATGTTTACGGTGGACACTGTCAAGCAGCTTTCCAAAATAGTTATCCTATACACCATAAAGAAGTAGCTCAAGAGCCAACACAACATAGAGTCTAATTACGTTAAAAGCACATACTGTTTTAGAAAGTTCACTTCCAGATTCCATGATGCGCAAACACAAAGGGATAATTTCTGTTGTCAGTAAAAAGTTGATTACTTCCTGCTCATCTGTTTTTACCAGAGCCCCTAAAGAAAATATAGACAAAAGTATTTTAGCATTATGGTTCCCAATTAAAATTAACTTTGTATTGTTCATCCAGCTAGTCGTGGAACTTAAATAACATAGAATACAAACTATGGTTTCTATGTCAGAGAATCAGAGTCATATCCACGTTTAAAAAAAAAAAAAAAGGATGAAAAGCACAAATTGACTGTTATCAGTCAGCATTAAAAGATGAGGAACCAAGTTTGGTCCAACTTAAGAGTTAGCAGCAGTTTAGCCATCTAAATAATTTTTCAATCATTCTTGGTAGATAATCCTATGATAATATCACCATCTATTCTCCATTTATTTTAGATAAGACAGAAGAATTCTACATCAGTATTAAAGTATATTCCCAAATAGCAAAGAAATGATATGTTAGAATCCTACCTCACAATCACATAAACATTACTTCCTGAATATTAATTGCCCCTCTTCCTCAAACAGCACAAACATTGTGGATATATCCAAACAAGGAACACACACACACCTGGATTCTAATCCTGGTTCCACAACAGTTACTTAAGTTTGATCAAGTTACCTTCACTTTGCAGGCCTGTTTCTTTATCTATAAAATAATAGTTGGGACGAATGAATTCTAAAATTTACCTCAGTTCTTATTTCTTTTAATATTTTTTTAATTCTCACCCAGGGACTGATTTTAGAGAGAGGAAGTGGGGGAGAGAGAGAGAGGAAGGGGGAAAGAGAAAGAGAGAGAAACATCAATCGGCTGCCTCCTGTACATGCCCCAATGGGATATCAAACCTGAAACCACTTTTTGTGTATGGGACAATGCTTCAACCAACTGAGCCACCTGGCCAGAGGTCATTCCAATTCTATTTTTCTGTTGGTCTCTAAACTGACACCATTGACCAGGTGACCGACACAGTTCAGTGGCGTTTTCTCCATTCTGTATACAGGGAAGCAGAACTCTATGAAACAAATGACTATTCCCTAAGCTGCCTAATGCATCACTAGTCTTTATATGAAAGGCCTTGGTTAATTAGACCTAATAATAACTAAAATTAATCACTATATGAGAGAGTAAAGAATATCATTTGTTTTACCCATAAGTGGCAATCTCTAGGTGCTACATCTCTAAACCCCATAGCAAACAGCACATAACCGTAATTTACTAATATGGCCTATAGTAGATATTAAATTACTATTTCATTTAGATTTTACATGTAGGTCTAAAATCCATTTTGAGTTATTTTTTGTATAGAGTATACAGTACGGATCATGGGTCATTGTTTTACATATGAATATCCAATTGTTCCAACATTCTTTATTGACAAAACTCTTTTCTCCACTAAATTGCCTTTGCACCTTTTTCAAAAATCAGTTAACTGTATTTGCGTGGGTTTATTTCTGGACTCTTCATTCTGTTTCATTAACCTACAAGTCTACCCAATACCACACTCTTGACTACTATAGTTTTCCAGCAGGTCTGGAAATCAAGTAGTGTATATCTTCCAACTTTGTCCTTAAAAAAAAAAAAAAAAAAAAAAGTTTGGATACTTTAGTGCATTTACTTTTCCATATAAATTTTAGGATCATTCATCAATTTCCATTAAAAAAATTCTGTTGGATATTTTAGGGAATTGCTCTAAATCTATAGATCAATTTGGGAAGACCTGACATCTCAGCAATATTGAATCACTGAAATATCAATCAATGAACATGGTATATTACTACATTTATTTAGGCCTTCTTTGATTCTTTCACGATTTGGTAGTTTTTAGCTATAGAACTCACACATATTTTGTAAGATTTACACCCAAGTCTTTCCACATGTTTTGGTGCTATCATAAAAGTAGGTTTCAAGTTCTAGTAGTTTGTTTGGGTGGTTCCTCATGATTTTTATATGTAATAGTTAATCATGTTATCTGTGAAGAGTCTTATTTTTTTCAAATTCGTAAGCCCTTTACTTTCTTCTCCTACTTTATTGTACCCAGCTAAGTTACCCAAGAATGTAGTGAACAGGAATGGTAAGAATAAACAATATCCTTACCTTATTCTCAACTTTCAAGGACAACAATCAGCTTTTCACATTAACTATGATCTTAACAGTAGGTTTTCGTTTTTATATTTTGTGCTTTACAGGTTGAGAAAATTCCCCTCTATTCCTACTTTGCTGGAGTTTTTATCATAAACGGATGCTGATTTCTATTAAAGGCCTAAAAAAAAACCCCCTCCAGAAATGATAATTGTTATTAGTCTCTTGATATGGTCAATCATTTTGACTGATTTTTGAAAGGTGAACCAGCATGCATTACCAATATGAACGTCACTTTGTCATGACTCTTTTCATATACTGTTAGATTTGATAAGTTAGCATTTTGTTGAGAATTTCTACATCTATGTTCATAAGGGATACTGTCCTATAGCTTTCTTTTCTTATGCCTTTTTCTGGTTTTATTATCACAGTGAGGCTGGGCTTACCAAGAGTTAAGAAGCCTCCTCTCTGTGTCCTGAAAAAGCTTTGTAGAATTAGTATTATTTCTTCTCTTAAATTTTTGGTAGAATTCATTAATGAAACCATCTGGGCCTGGGGTTTTCTACATCGGAAGATTTTTAACTATGAAAACAATTTAATAGATGTAAAACTATTCAGCTTCTCTATATTTCTTGAGTGTGACTTGGCAGACTGAATCTTTCAAAGAATTTGTCCACTTCATCTAAGTTGTCAAATTCATGGGTATAAAGTTTAGCACTATTCCCTTATTATCCTTTTAATGTCTACAGTCTTTCATAACCTCTTTCACTCCTATTTGTAATCTGTCCTCTCTTTTTCTCTCGGTCTGTCTGGTTAGAGGTTTATTAATTTAATTGAATTTTTTGCAATTAAAAATTAGGGGTAGGTGAAAGGGGTAAAGATGGTTAAAAGGTACAAATTTCCAGTTATTAGATAATTAGATAAACTCTCAGGGTGTATTGTACAGCACGGTGACTATAGTAACAATATTGCATTGCATATTTGAAAGTTGTTAGAAGAATAGACTAAAAGTTATCCTTGCAAGAAAAAAAATATTGTAACAAAAAAATTATGGTGATGGGTATTAACTAAACTTGTTGTAATAATCAATTTGATATATATATAAAATTATATTGTGCACCTGAAACTAATACAATGGTATATGTCAATTATATTTCAATTTTTTAAAAAATCAGTTTTTGATTTCATTGATTTTATCTATTGTTTTTCTGTTCTCATTTTTTTGAAAGATTTTATTTATTTATTTTTAAAGAGGGGAAGAGAGGGAGAAACAGACAGAGAGAAACATCAATGTGTGGTTGCATCTTGCACACTCCCCTGCTGGGGACTGGGCCTGCAACCCAGGCATGTGCCCTACACTGGGAATTGAACCAGCGATCCTTTGGTTTGCAGGCCAGCGCTCAGCCCACTGAGCCACACCAGCTAGGGCTGTTCTCATTTTCACTGGTATCTATTCTTTATTATTTCCATCCTTTTGTTTGCTTTTGTTTAGTTTGCTCCTTTTTCTCGTTTCTCAAAGCGAAAGCTTAAGAAATTTGATTAAATACCTCTCTTCTAGTATAAGTATTCAATGCTCCATTTTTCCCTCTAGCCCTTCTTTCGCTGCATTGTACAAATTTTGATATGTTGTGTTTTAATTTTTATTCAGTTTCAAGTGTTTTCTTTAACTATAAGCAAAAAGTCTAAGTCCAAATATTCACCTTCTGCTTGTTCCCTCAACTGACTTGGAGAAAGAAACTGAGTTTCAGAAAATATATGCAAGGGTGAAAAACTGGCTTAGTATTGTCCAAGCACCATATTTTGCCGTGTATAATGCGCACCCATGTTTTTTGCCTAAACTTTCAGGGAAAAAGAAATCTTTCATTTTCATTTTTTAATTCAATTATTTATCTATTTATATTTAAAAATAAAACTGAATATCGTATTCCAGGGTATTATTTTGCATATGGATATCATTATTGCTTTCCACAGTTACACTTGAACGCATACGCATAAATAAAAGAATTAAAAACATTTATACAGATACAGAATTAGTACTACCCATGTATAATATACCTTATTTTTCCCTCAAAAATTTGGGCAAAAAAGTGTGCATTATACATTGCAAAATACGCTATTTTATTCATCACTCCACTGTTAACTTTACCCTATCATCTCATAAATGCATCATCCAACCTCAATGGCAAAAAACCCCAGCAGGAATAGGAAGATTTAAATGAGAATTAAGAATACAAATGTTTTCTTTTGGCTGGAATTATATTGTTTTAAATCCCACATAAAAAATCTGTATAGCTTAAAAACAGAAAAGAATATATTGGAAAAAAGTTTCTAGAGTACCACTTGAGAGGGGATGTCAAAAACAATACAACATTCATGTGAAGTATATGAAGTAGCAGTTATTCCTTAAAAGTACAATGTCTCAGAAATATGTCTTAGAAATACCAAACTTTTAAATTATACTTCCTGATTCATGGTTTATAACTGTAGTGATGTGAACACAAGTTGAATGTAAAAATAATACCTTATCGAAATAAAATTTGTGCCCTGGCTGGTGTGGCTCAGTGGATTGAGCAGTGGCCTGTGAACCAAAGGGTCACTGGTTCAATTCCTAGTCAGGGCACATGCCTGGGTTGCGAGCCAGGTCCCCAGTAGGGGGTACATGAGAGGCAACCACACATTGATGTTTCTCTCACTCTCTTCTCCTCTCTCTAAAAATAAATAAATACTATCTTAAAATAAAATAAAATAAAATAAAATTTGTATAATCAATGTTCTTATTGTTTGGTCAGTATATAAGCAAAAACGATTAGGAGACATTGAAAACAAGAAGGGTAATTGGGAAAGAAACCTTCTTGAGTGTATTTACATTTCACAAATCCAAAAGTAGTTCTTTACTACCCAGGAGGCTGAGATCTGAAGTACCTGATATGTTATTTTCTTGTGTAAAATGTTTTTTAGACACATTTCCCAAAGTAAATATATATGGAAAACATTAACTTGAGCATGCAAAAATTTAACTAGGTGCAATAGAAGGTAAACCCTCAGAGATAGTTTAGAAGTGAGAAAGACAAAACAAAGCCAAAAAACAAACTCAAATTCGTATTCCTATAACTATACTCTTTATTTGTTGACTGAAGTTGTTCTTTACTCTCCCTAAAATTCTAGTAGATGTTCCTACAAATATGCTGAATTTAATCCCAAATGTTGGGATTATAAACAACAGTCAGAATAGTACTTGATAAGAGCTATCATGATCCTGATATTCACTTACTAGTAAAAACAGACTCAATCTCAAAGACAAAAACAATTGGTGAACAAAAGCTGTAAAATGTTGGACAATGCACACAAGTTAAGACCACTATTATAAGTTAGGATTTAAGGCTTGCAAAACAACCCTAATGACTCACCAATAACTCCAAGACTGGTTAGCCGAAGATATTCAAAGGGACGTGTTTTGCTGACAGTGTGCAAAAAGGGATACAAAAAAAGTGGGATGTGTGCTGCAAGAAACGCTGACCTGGAAGAAAAAAAATAATCATTCAGAGGTTAGAGTTAATTTCTAAGGACTCTAAACATTCAAATTTCCAGATGGTTAATTCTGTAAGGTCTATACATGATTGACAAAAGAATCCTTAGGAGACTGTTATTGGAAAGAATCTTTAGGAAAGTCTAGACCAGTGGTTCTCAACTGGGATGATTTTGCCCCTGAAGGGACATGTGGCAATGTCTAGAGATATTTTTGATTGTCACAACTGAGGCAGTGCTGTTGGCATCCAGTCAGCAGAGGCCAAGGATGCTAAGCACCCTATAATGCACAGCACAGCCATTTGCAACCCCCTTTCTCCCACCACAAAGACACAGTTCAAAACATCAATAGTACTAAGATTAAAAAACCCTAGTCTAGGTCGGTAATTAAGAGAATACATGATTTTCCCTCTTATCAGCACCAAGTACCTTAAAAACTGAAAATATCCAACTGCAATTAAAAAAAAAAAAAAAACGTAAAATGCAATCAAGTGTCCAGAGATTCTCCTAAATGCCTTCTCTCACCTAATGTATAGCTGAATAACAATATTCAGAGGTATAGTCAGACAAAACCTTATAAATCAAAACAAAGCAGCCATTCCAGGTTTATCTGCTGTACTTAAGTGCATACTCTTTTTTGCTACAGAATTTCAGATTCACTAAATATTCTAAAAACATTTTAATCTGCAACTAATGTCAGGCAATGAATATGGAATCAATATATTATTTATAGTTAAATCTTGTAGGAGAGCTAACACCCTAAATTTTTAACATTCGAAGTACTCTTGCATTTTTCTTAAGTGCTTAAAAACAACTGTTTTTTAGTAACTTCTCTAAAGGTCTGGAAAGTCAGTGCCATCCTAGCACTCAAAATTGTCAAGGGAACTTGACAAAGAGAGGAAAGACTTTAATAGGATGACTATTAGATATCTTATGGCTATACACGTCACATAGCAGATTCCTAAACAGGATTTCCCTTTCAACTTGCATACACCCAATTCTCATTTTTTACAGAGATTGCCTAGAATCCTGTTTTAAAAAATATTCTGATGCTGAACCTGGGTTATGTGGAAAAAATATTCTGGGTTCAAATATTTACTAAATGCCATGCACTGCCTCACACATGGCATAGTGGTGCCTACCATGAATTCAGAAGGAAGAAGTGGCTATATGCCTGACCTTTCCTGAGATGTGAATACCACGGCTTCAAAACTCATTGCTTTGAATGGGTAAGACATATATGAGACAATGGAATATTATTCAGCCTTAAAAAGGAAGGGAATTCTGATATATACTATAATATGGATGAACCTTAAAGACATTATGCTAAATGGAATAAGCCAATCACAAAAAGACAAATAATGTATGATTCTACCTATGTGAGGTACTCAGAGTGGTCAAAATTGTAGAGACAGTAAGTACAATGGTGTTGCCAGGGGCTGGGGGAATGAAGAGTTATTAATTAATGGGTATGGAGTTTTAGCTTTAAAAGAGGAAAAGTTACAAATGGTGGTGTTGGTTGAACACTGTATGTGTATCTAATGCTACTGAATTGTGCACTTGAAAATGGTTAAAATTGTAAAATTTATGTTATGTATATTTTACCATAATAAAAAGAGGTTATTGCTTCTCAGCCTTTTGGCTAAGATCAAGTGTAGTATCTGTTCTTATCTGTTTCACATCTGATATGTCCTGTATCCGAGGACAAAATATCAAATGGACTTTTGAAACTAGGAGATGAAACAGGAGCTTGCTGTCTACTCCATGCATCACCTTGGTATTGTAGTACTTCCAGGAATGCACCAAGAGAAGTTAAAAAAAAGAACATGTTAAACTATACTATACTGTCACTACACTAAAATTAGTGAATTAGAGACCAGAAATTCTTCAGGAAAAAAAACAAAAAGTAAATGTGGATCCTGAAGATCCACACCCACACACATACGCCCTAGCACATGCTCTACTGTCATCACTCAGAAAAAGTTAAAGGTCACATTCAGTACAAACTTCCCCCAACAGACTCATTCAAAGAATTTACCTGGTTTCTGGATGTGATGCCACACATTGCAGTAATGCTAGAGCATTGCAAACTCTGTTAGACTGGTGTGCTGTCAAGGTGGGTGGGTTGATAGATGGATAAATATTTACAATTTCCTAGAAAAATAGAAACCAGAACCAGATGAACAAAGGATAACTTATTATAAAATTAATTCCCATATTAGAGCAATAACTTAAAAAAACCCTCTTAATTCCACATATCCTGTTAAAATAGAACAGAAATATACTCCCATCCTTTCATCAGAAATATGCTCGACTAAGACTATCTGTGACATTTCTACAGGTCTCGAGGAAGATTTCTATGGGGCAATTGTGGTCACTGACACTTTCCTTATATCCTACAGCTGTTGAGGCTTTCACTTTTGAGGAACTCTTACATTTAAAATCCCCCCTTTTTTTGTCAACACCCTGCTTTAAGTCATAGTGATAAAGCAGCTAGCCAAAAAGTCTTAGTAAATCAACCACAGTGACTCATAAAGGAGTTTGAGTTTCATTGGATAGCAACTGCAAAGAGGAAGATAAGTACATGGGTATGTGCAGTGAATATATGTATTCTCTATCAAAAGGTGATAATCTGTTGAATACAATTCCATTAATTTTAATTGTAAAACTTTTACATAGAAAATATTCCAATAAGATTAGATTAGATTCTTGGCTATATGCAGTAGGAACAGAATGTGAACTGACTCAACAGATCTAAAAAATTACTCTAAAGACTAGGTACTTTTAATACCTAACGTCATGTAAAGATTAGGACAGTATTTTAAAGGATGAACATTCTCTAGACTATACCGTATCAATTTATTCCCCACAAATGACCATTCTGGTCAGAAACAAATTTGTTATTTATACTTTAATGTACAAATGTACCCACCTTTAATCCTACAACTGTTCTATCTTTAACATTTTGTTTCCCCAGTAAATACCTCGCAGTCCTTACACCTTACTTTCCACCTTTCTGTCACTGTCATGCTGTTTTTCTCAAAGTGTAGTTCTTAAACCACCTCCATCAGAATCACCTGAGAGCAGGGGAGGTACTTATTAAAAACACAGATTTTCCCCTGACTCGTGTGACTTGGTTGGGCATCATCCTACAAACCAAAAAGTTGCTGCTTTGATTCCTGGTTAGGACATATGCATGGGTTGCAGGTTAGGTCCCCAGTTGGGGAGTGTGCAAGAGGTAGCTGATCAATGCTTCTCTCTTATATTGATGTTTCTCTCCCTCTCTTTCTCCCTCTCTTCCCCTCTCTCTAGAATCAATAAAAGAACATTTTAAAAGAAATACAGATCTTAATCTCAGACTAATAAACCAAATCTCTTGGGTAGGATCCAAGAATCTGCATTTTAGCAAGCACCTTAGACTTTTCTAAAAATCTTACAAATGCCACCATTTAGAGACTCATCCTACTAATATTTTCAAAATCATTTGGGCAAAGGCAGAGAGTTACAAGTGTGATAAACAGAAATGAACTACAGCTTATGGATAAATACCCACCTGTAAAAGTGCTGCAATAGTACCAAATGAATGCCACAGCATGGGAGCAAGGTCAGGAACAGATTCTCGCTTCTTACTTAGCTCCAGCAAAGCATTTTCCCTTGTTTCAGGACTGGACAGCTCGTTGATCCACTGATAGATCTTTTCTCTATCCACTTGAGCCAGCGCAGTAGGCACAGGCTTCAAATGAAAACAGGAAAGAAAACAAGTGAGTTTCATTAGAGTCAAACCAAGTCTTACTCTGCCATAGTGCTTTAGAGGGAATATACTTCTCATAAATAACAGGGGAGCTTTTCTAAATATATACACTTGATATAAACTAATTGACCTTACCAAATCTAAAATGCACATACCCTTTAATTACTCCATATTTAGGAATTTATCCTATAGGTATATTTGGGCTGTACTGAAGACATACAATAATATTTACTGTTGCACTGTGTTAAAAAGACAACTTGAAATAACAAATAGCTGTCATTAAGGAACTGGTTAAACATGTATGGGTGCGTCTTTATATATAATACTATATAGAAAGAAATACCTCTATATGTGCTGATAATAAATTAAAAAATAAAAAACAAAAAGGGCATAGAACACCATATATGCTTCCATTGATATTCACATATATTCTTATATATTTATGTATAACACTTCTAGAAGGACACAAGAAGTTGTTAACAGTAGTTACCTCTAAGTTTGGAATCCACATGGGAGGCTTACTTTTCATTGTATGTAATAAAATCTTCTGCACAATTAAAATTTTTTTTTTAACTATGCACCTAAAATAATTTTTGAAAGAAAAAAGTTACACCCTCCCCACCCATTGCTGGTCCTTCCCCAGTAATTCCAGCATCCTCTTCCATGGAGCGGAAAACTATGTAATTTGGAAAAGCTCTCCCTTCTTAATGATTCCCTCCTTTGCAAACCATTCATTACTCACTCATGTAGAACTATATAAACAGGTTTCCAGAACATACTTTCCTTATTGTGCTAAAGAATCACAATATTCGTCCTGACTGTTGTGGTTCAGTGGCTGGAGTGCCAGCCTGTGAACCAAAGGGTCACCGGTTCATTACCAGACAGGGCACATGTGTTGGTCGCAGGCCAGGTCCCCAGTAGGGGGAGCATGACAGGCAATCACACATTGATGTTTCTCTCCCCCTTTCTTTTCCTTCCCCTCTCTCTAAAAATAAATAAGTAAAATCTTAGGGGAACAAAAGGAATCACAATATTCTCTCCAAATTGAGGATTTCTATAATTCTTCACACTTGTCAAATAACCTTATGGCCTTGAGTTAGTAGTCCCTTAATGATTCTTTTTAAAAATTCTCACCTGAGGACATGCTTATTGATTTTATAGACAGGGGAAGGGAGAGAGAGGGACAGAAACATCCATGTGAGAGAGAAGCACTGAATGGCTGTCTCTTGCATGTTCCCCAACTGGCGACCTAACCTGCATGTGCCCTAAGAATGAAACCTGCGGCCTTTCAGTCTATAGATGATCCTCCAACCAAGTAAGCCATACCAGCCAGGACCTCTTAATTATGTGGAAAATAATGCGGTAGGCTAGAAAAATAATTACCATTGCTATTTCTAGCTGAGAAGTCCTACCAAATTCACGATGATTTCTATCTCCATGTCCAATATTTTCTCACTTAATTCTCCCCAAAACCTTGAGGAAGAAAATGTGGGTAGATAGAAAGAAGGGCTCTACACTTGCAGATGAGATCACTATGCTCAGAGGAATAAACCTCAATTCACACAAACATGAAGGTGCATATTCCAATGCTTTCTTGAACTGTATCACACAGCTTCTCACCGCATTTACATGTTCCCACCACACCTTACTGTGACAGAATGTTGACCCACCCATTGCACAGATGGAAGGATGAGGAACAAAAAGATGGACTTTGAGGAGTATTCATATTTACTCTATCCAAGCTGAACAATCGCCTTCTATAAATGGAAGCTTGATTATAATCTTTTAGCTTAATGTTAATGTTTATCATTTCACTTGCTTGACAGAAGGAACCATGAGGTGTTCTGCTAAATGAACTGAAATGCCATGCAGCTTAATGCCTTAGAGCAGCAATGTTCAACCGTTTTTCTCATGGCACACATAAACTAGTAACTAAACTTCTGCAGCATACCAAAAAATATATTTTTGCTGATCTGACCAAAAAAAAAAAAGGGTATAATTTTGATTCACTCACACCAGATGGCTATTGTCATGTTGGCTGTTATCATTTTTTTTATTTGACAATCTAAGAAAAAAAGGTCAGTGCCCCTGACTAAATCGTCAGGTATTGCATGTTTTAAAATTCTTGCAGCATACTAGTGTGCCTGCCGCGCCCAGCAGTTGAGAGTCGCTGCCTTAGAGTAATCTGTTAAAGCTGTTTTTGGACTCCCATTAGTGATGCTCCTCAAGGAAACACGGGCTCCTAAAGCAACAAGATGAGGCACAAAGAATAGGGCAGTTTTCTCCCCCCCTACCGCAAAAGTAGTACTGTCCAAGCACTTGTCCTTTCTATGCTGCTACAGACAAGCCCTCAACTTAAAAAATTATTTTTGGAAATGTAATTCCCACCAGAAGATAGGATATGCTTATTTAGAGTATTACATCACCTTAAAAGCTCAGTAAAAACAACGGCTAAAATTTTAGCCTTGGGTTTCCTGCCCAGTCTCTTGAATGACCCACAACCCAGTAACCAAAGGGACCTCATAGACACTACTTCAGCAATATAGTATCTATCCTGATTAGCCATTGTTCATTCTGGTCAACTCTCCTCAAAGTCCTGTCACCTAGACACCACCACCAGTAAATTCCATCACCCCAACTAGAGCCAGCCTGTGACTTGTACCCAGCACCTCTGTACCCCTTTCTGCCCTGGGGTGCTTAGGTGAACACCACCAGGGCTGTATTGGTAGCCAGTCAGCATATCAGGTCTTCTGAACAGCGCTCCCCCACCCCCTGCCCCGTCCCCATCCCCACACATTCTATTTCTAGAGCAGACTTGACTCCAGTGAGAAGGAGGTGCCTCTTAAATGGTGCTGGCACTCTGGGAGGTTAATTTTTGGTGCCTACTTTTGTGTTCCTAGGCCATGACCACCTGCTGCCAGCAATAATCGAACTTTTGAAATTATGTGTGGGAGCTGCAGCCTCCATGAAAATTTGGTTCTAAGAGAACTACGGATGTCAGGTGGGTGGTAATACGGCCTCACTAGCTTGGAACTGAGGGTTCTATAGCCATTCTAGCAACGGGAAGGCAGCGAGGGCAATTTGATACCAGGAAATATCTGGGGCAAGGACACTCCTTTTCATCATCCCTATTGGATTTTGCTCCCAATTTAATAACAGATGTTAGTTTAAACCCACTGAATAACTACCATAATTTGCTGTGTATAATGTGCCTTTTTGCCCAAATTTTTGAGGGAAAATAAGGGTGTGCATCATGCACGGATAGTACTAATTCTGTATCTACATAAATGTTTTTAATTCTTTTATTTATGCGTATGCATTAGAAATGTAACTTTATAAAGCAATAACGATATCTGCATGCAAAACAATACCCTGGAATACGATAATTGGTTTTGTTTCTAAATATAAATAAAAAATTGAATTGAAAAATTAAAACGAAAGATCTTTTTCCTGAAAGTGTGGGCCACAAATGTGGATGCGCGTTATACACTGGGGCACATTATACACAGTAAAATACAGTATTTGTTATGGGATAAGTACAGTTATTTCTTTAAAAGGGAACCTATCATATATAGCGTTTACTCTGTTAGACACTGTCCTAAATCAATGAGTACCATCACCACCCTCATTTTAAAGATGAGGAAACTGAGGAGCAGAGAAGTTACTTAAAACTTAAGTGGCAAGCCAGGATTTGAATCCAGGCAGTCTGTCAACAGAGTCCACACTCTTAACTGCTTTGCTAATGCTGCTTCTCACCGAGCTGAAAGACAAGGTCCGAGCTAAAGATACTTTCTAAAATACTATTTCCTGTAACCTGAACAATACAGATAGGGAATACATAAAAATCTCAGACTAAAATTAAAATGTTTCTGCTGTTAGCTCTGCAGAATAATACAGGCAGTTTAGTCGAATGGAAGGCACGAAGGATTGGGAAAGAGGCCGCTCAACTTTTCTGTGCTTCAGTGTCCACACTAACCAAGTACTCTAGTGAATGAGGGGTACAGAGGAACTTGTCAGAGCTTTTGTGTGGTCCAAACAGCGTAATAGGTGAAAGTATCTAAAAATTCAAGTTTATAATAAATGTAAGGTATTGTAAACTTAATTGAAGAACCATTAATTTGGTACTTAGAAATAAACCATAGCTTTAATGGCTGTTCAAGAGATGCATTAGGGAGCAAGTGAAAATAAAAAGAACTGAATAGGTATAGAGTTTGAGGAGGCACAAGGAAAAGAGCAGCTTTGTACCAGAGTGTGGAGAGGATTACACAATCACATTTTAAGAGATGGAGAGACAAGCCCATGTTAGAAGAACCCCTTGTTTAAAGTGTCCCTCCCCTACCAGCCGCAACTTCATCTTGACTGGCTTCTTGCAAATTATACATGAAATCTGGGAGAAGGAAAAAAAAAAAAAGCTGGAAAACTGCAAACACCAACTGAAAGATATAAAAGGTATCTCTCCACATGGAATAGTTACAAACACTTAGAAACATGGTGACAGGAGGCAGAGATGCCACTGGCTTTGGAAATGACAGTTTCCTATAGTCTAATCACACTAAGCTTTTTATATCTAAAGTCAAGGCAATTTTTTTTTGTTCTCTATGTGGTACTTATATCACTTTGCCTAATGTAACTTCAGTACGTTACTCTCTCCTCAGTCACTTCACCTTGGTGAAAACAGAAAAAGTGGGATGGGCATTAGAAGAGTGTGCTCAAATCATATGATCGCGTTTTCCCATCATGGCTAAGTGCTCTCAGTGGCCACCTCCCTCGTCTACACCCCTCGTTCAGCCAAGTGTCTGAGCCCTCACTCTGTGCCAGGCACGGGGGCAAACATAAAACCAGGGCCTACGTAATACCCGCCGCTGTCCTCAAGAGAGACACTGACAACAAAGTGAATGAATTGGCATCAATGCTGTACAGGGTACTTACAACAGAGAAAAGTTGGGGGTTACAGAACTACTTTAAAAAGGACGGCAAGGGAAGGCCAACACTAAGGAGATTCAGGCAGAGACCCGAGGAAGAGGAGCCAGTTACACCCCCGTGGGGGGGGACGGTGTACAGAAACGTGTGTGTTAAGGGTCGGGAGGAGATTGAGCACTCCAGGAATAGAGATCAGAAAGTGCACCTTGGAGTGGAAAAGCACACTAGAAGGGACAACAGAAGGGATGCAAAGGTGGCCAGTGTCCCTGGAGCCTACCGAGCAAGTGACAAAAAAACGAGACTGTAAACGTGGGTACGGACCACGGAGGGCCTTGTCATGGCAAGGAGTCTGGATTTTATCTAAACGCAATGGGAAGCCATAGGATTACTTCGGGCAGGTGAATTACACGATCCGTTTACGTTGATAAAACGTGACGTGTGGGGAAAGATTTGAAGCGCTGACAACCAAAATCCAGACATAATAATAATAATTCCCTTCCCCGGGTCTCAAATTTGCCATCTGTGAACCATGTGGTTTGAGCTAGAAGCCATTTCCTTCCCGCTGCGATGTGCCTAGGCAGTGAGTTCCGACAGCGCTGGGCCCCGTCAGGGTTGCTCACGGAACTCCCCTCATCCTCGCTGACGTCCCGCACGCAACTGGCATCCGGAAACTGTTGGGTCAGCCCAATGAATCAATGAATGGTTTGTCCCGGACGTGAGAGGCGCTCCGGACGCGGGACCAGGCCCCCGGGCCGGAAAAGAACGCGAAACGCCGCGCGAGAGGCCACCAGGGCCGGCCGCCGAGTTAACTGGGAGCTCACTCCGCCACGGCCAAGGCGCGGCGAGGTAGGGGCCCCGGGCCGCGTGGGTCGAGGGCAGGCGGAGCTGAACTCCAGGCTCGACGGGGGAGCTAGGAAAAGAGGCCGAAATGCTAGGCTGAGGAGTTGTTTTTGGCCTAGGCCAGGTATGCCAGTTACTTACCGCAGCAGTCGCCAGGCTGTGCATGTTGGGAGCGACCACCGCTCTACTCCCACCGCCGGACGCTCCCGACCCACCTCCCCACTTCAGTGCTTCTGCCGCCAAAGCTGAGGGGCCGCCGCAGCCGCCATCCGCCTTCGGCTCGCTCCGCCCCTTCGCAGCCCTATGACCTTTCACCCCTGACCCCGCCCACACAACCTCTTGCCGCTTCCTAGCCCTCAGCGGCGTTAGTCCCAAAGTATGAACTTTGCCTCTTAATAATCAAGACTTAAAGGACATCCGCTACCCACTAGTCCCTGCATCCCCGGCAAGCACCCCCAGAGAGGGGAATGAATTCCAACCCTCCTCCGTAGGCCAGCAAAGGGCGGGAAAAGCCGAGCAGGCCTGGGAGGACAAGCAATGCGCATGCCCACTGGGCTGAACGGGAGGAAAACGGTGGGAAGTCGAAAGCGAGTGATAGGGAATGCGCTTGCGTACTACCGTCAGATGGGGCGGGGCTGCCTCCGCGAGACTGCACCCGGTGCTGGGGCGGAGCGAGGGCGTGGAAGGGCGGAGTTTGCAGGCTTGCGCGCACGCGCCTCGTCCGGTCGCGTCGAGTGTGCGTGCGTGCGTTGCGTGTTTGCGTGTGGTCACAGTTCCCGCCATCAGCCGCTCTCCCTGACTCGGGGGAGTGAGCTGTTCCTCTTCTTCGTGTTTGGCGGTTCTTCCTTCTTAACCCCCTTCTCCTTCCCTTCCACGCGGACTCCGTGCTTCCAGCAGGCCTGTCGGAGCTCCAGACTCGCAGACACAGGTAAGACGGGCCCAGCGAGCTTCTCGACTGAGCCGTTTTCCTCAGGCCCCCTCCCCCCTGACCCGTGCGGTCCGCCCACTCGGCGTTCACTCTTCTGGAGTTCGCCGCTGCCCTTCAGCGCAGCCCTCAACCCCTCGACGCACCCCTGGCCTCACCGGTACTCCACTTGGGTCTTCCCCTAGGCTTTCCTTCTTTGACCTAGTCTTTACTGTCACTTGCTCTCTCTGCAACCCGAACCTGCCGCATTTCGCGGGGGGCTGTCGCCCTGCGCCGCTCGCCCCTTAACGAGGTCTGCTGCCTCTAAGGGGAACTTAGGTTGCCGCACCTCCATCAAGCCTTGGACAGGCTACTCTTTAACTCTCTTGACAGTTTTTCACTTTCTCTCGTCTCCTGACCATCTCTCACTAAAAGATATGAATTCCATTTTTGTCACGCATTTGGTTGCTGCCCGTCTCTAGTCATAAGACTAGATTGTCAGGTTTACCTGTTTCAGTTCATGGTCCGCGAAAGGAAATGATGATAAAGTCCTGTCTCTTTGGAGAGTTGGCCTGGAGTGGTTTTGTGGTAATTCTTTCAAAAATTTGGCCCCGTGTAAATGCCCGTTTTGGGGTGCCAGTATCTGAGAAGTATCTAACTGGAAGAAATATTTAAGAGAGGATGTCAAGGCCCTGGCCTTCCAGCTCACTTAGTTGTAGCATCGTCTGGATGCGCCAAGGTTTCAGGTTCGACCTCTGGTCAGGGCAGTGAATGCACAAGTAAGTAGAACAACAAACAGATGTTTCGCTCTCTCCCTCTTCCTCCTTCCCCCTTCGTGTCTGTCTCTCTCACAGTAGTAGTTTTTCTTTAAGTGTTTTTTTAAAAAGAGAAGATGTCAGGTAGGCAGTTGGATATATAGAGGGTTGGGGCTCAGAGGAGAGTTCTGGGATGGACATAGAGATAAAGGAATCTATGTCATTTGCCACGTTGCCTTGATGGTAATCAAAGCTATGAATGTGGATGAAATTGCCTAAAGAGAGCATAGTGCTAGAAAAGAAGGGGACCTAAGATGGAGCCCTAAGAGATTCTGGGCATTTAATAGCTGAATAGAGGAATACAAGTCTTGTAAAAGAGGTGAAGTAATCAGTAGGATTGGATTTTGCTGAAAGGTAAAGTTGAATGAGGAATGAAGCCTGGTGAAGTCAAAGTAATCAATGATCCTAGTGAGAGATGTCCGATGGAGTAAAAGTGAATATCCGGGGGCGGTCCCAGGTTCTGTTCTTTTCACTCTTCCCTTTCTGCCCTAAGGTTTAAATTCCACTTCTTTATTGATGACTTAAGAATTTTTATTTCTAGCTTGTTCCCTTTGTTTTCAGTTCAAGATCTAAATAGCCACTGTCATCCTTGACATCTCAGCTTAATTTTGTCTTAGAAATGTCAAATATAACATGTCTACACACCAAAATCTTAATCTTTTCCTCCAGACCCACATTCTTTCTTCCCCAGTATACCACTTCACTAAGTGATACATCCTTTTTATTCATGTACATAAGCTAGACACCAGAAAGCCATTCTTGACTTCTCTGTCAGAGGGAAGCCACTCTTTCTGACAAAGAAGTCCAGAATGGCTTTCCAGCGTCTATACCCTCTTCAACTGATATTTACTCTGTTACCAATATATGTCTTAAATCTGTTTCTCTACATGTTCAGGATCACTTTTCTAGTTCAAGCCACAGTCCTCATTTACCTGGACTTAATGTCACTGGTAGCCTGTATTCTCATCTGTAAAATGGAAATAAACATTACCTTATTACTATGAGGGTTAAGTGATATACCATAGTAAGCACATGACACACAGTAAATGGCTAGTAAGCATTAATTGTTGTCATAAGCTGAATCACTTCAGTACTTTCTTACCTAGTTGCCCTGTTTTCTTTCATTCTTGCTCCTTTTGCTGTTCTCTCCAAACTCAAGCAAACCACATCACTTGTCCATTCAGCTGTCACATGTCATTTCTCTGCTTAAAACCCTTCAGCAGATTTTCCATCACTCAGTGTTCATTAAATTTAGGGTAAAATTCAAAATCCTTAAAATGGTCTATAAGATTCTGCATAACCTGGTTATTTCCTGCTTTACTGCTTCATCTTGCACCATCCTCCGTTTCTGTCTCTAAACTGTAGGCATACTACTTTTCATTTCAGTCACACCAGGTTATTCTCTGTCACGGGGCTTTTGCACCTTTTGTTTTGTCTGGATTGTTCTAGCATGACCGTCCTTCAGATAAACTCACTCTTCAGTTTTCAGCTTAAGTGGTACTTCCTCAGAGAAACCTTCTCTTGATGCTTTCTAATCACTAACTTCCAAGTCTTAATTCAGGTATAGTATTATAATCTCTCATCACATTCTGCATTTTATATTATTTTTTAGAACTTGTAATTATATATTGTGTGATTAATGTCTGTCGCCTGCTAGGATATAAGCTAGTAACTATTCTATGTTTGTTTCTAAAAAATTTGTTAAGTGAATAAGTAAACTGGAGCTTACTGTAAGAACCATCATGTCTTTTGAAAGCACCAACCTAACAATATTCTTGTCATTTGAATAGCCACTCTGTAGACAAATCAAAGGACACAAAAGAAAAAGACTAAAGGGTTTCATTGCTTTGGATCATTTTACATTCTTATGGCATAAAAACACTCAGATTTTAGATTTTTTGAATTGGAGATAAACTTTATTTAGATCAACTCCTGTCTTTCCGCCACAACACTAATTTTATCTCTGTGCATTTTTGTTTTATTTGTTTTAAGAAAGAAAGCCCTTAGGAATTAGAGCACTGGTTTATATATCTTAAGAACAAGTTAAACTTTATGAGACCAGTGAGGATGATGTTTCCATAAATAGGTAAAGTGTCATATTTACGTAAGTTTTTGGTGGTGGATGTGAAAGAAAATATTAAAATTTAGTAATTTGTATGTGTGTGCACAAGATTTTTGTTGAGAAGTAGGAAATAAAACATAGGGAGTATATGAACGCAAAACATAGAGGCATTTGGATTTATTTTATAGACAGTGATGAGCTGTTAAAAATGTTTGGGAGAAAGTTTCAGTTAATCAAGTCGAGTAAGTTTTAGAGATATGCTGTGTAGCATTGTACCTATAGTTAGGAAGACTATTACACACTTAAATTTTGTTAAGAGAGCCATCTTATGTATTCTTAACACAATAAAATAAAATTTAAAAAATGCTTTGGGAGGGAACTAGCATCAGTGGCAAGTATTTAGCACTTAAACAAAGTTCCTGTTACGCTGCAGGAGTACAAAAGAAGATAGGACAGGTCCACCTATCTCTGCCTTTGCTTTAGGGAGAAAGTTATAGAAAGAGAGTGCATACTTTCTTTGGTAAGAGATAAAAAGGAGTAGTTTTTTAAGAGGGTAAAGGATTCATTGTATGGAAAAAATCCTGAGAACATTGGAAAGTGGTTGCTGCAGACACTTTCATTGATGAGGATGCAATATGGTCGTAGTTAAAAACATAGGTTCTGGTGTTAGACTTTTGACTTTTACTCTGTAACCACGGATAAATTACCTGATCTCTCTAAGCCCCAGTTTCCTCATTTGTAAATAGAGATAATAATACCTGTCCTTTAGGATTATTCTGAAAGTACCTAATATATGGCATTTAGCACTGTGCTTATTAGTTTATGTTGTGTAATAAATATTAGATGGGAATGGTGGCAAAGTGATATGCTTCTGAGTTAGGGTAGTAGTTATAAAAAGACTAGATTTTAGATAAATGAGAATGAGGTTAACACTGATGCCAAGGTTTTTAAAAATTTGTTCTATTTTATTTTTTTCCATGAATCGTGATGGAAGGACATGTGTAGGGAAGTCTGGGGAGTCTCTTGAGGGCATGGACCGTATAATTTTCACATTTGTATCCCTACCACAGTGCTATCAAATTGGAATGGCTGGATAATGATTTTTTACTGTGAACAAATGAGTTTAAAGTTGACATTACAGCCTTCAAGAAGGCAGTGAGAGATTTTAGAGGTGTCTAAATTTGAGAAAGAAAGCCATAAAGTTAGTTTTAAAAGAAAAGTTAGAACTAAGTTTATTTGCCTTTTGAAATTTGTAACAGCATTGTGGAAGTAGTATTTTAAGACATAAGACATCATTATGTAACAATGTTTATGAAGTCAACAAAGGATGTATTCTTTTTCATTGCCTTAGTTTTGAAATGTAGCTGGGGATAAAGAAAGACACAAATTGATGAAGGTGTAGCTCTTCCTGAATCCCTCAATTTGCACACAGATCCCTAAAGTTTTATTTCTCATGCATGTGTGTATCTTGAACATTGTTTTAGGTGGTTTTTAAATAATGAAAAGGTGAGTCTGTTGTATAAATGGTCACTTTTAAAAATAATTTTAATTTTGTGAATTTGATTCTTTAACAAAGTGCACTTATCTTTTCTTTAGCTGAGTTGATGGCTTCTGGAGAACTGGGATAGCTGCAGAATATGAGTAGTTCCCCAAGAAGATTGCATTGCCTTTGGCACCAGCATCAGAATAAAGGTGAATTGTTATTACATACAGTTTTTTAGTAAAAGTCACCAAAAAGTAAGTAAGGTTTTTATTTTAGATATGTTTACAAAAGTATGCACACTGGCAGGAATTAACTTTTCTTTCTTCTATTTTGTAGTAACAGTTTTATGCTTTAGCGTGCTTTCTTTACCACAAAAATACCCTTCTGGATAAGTATATTTTCAAAACAGTACCTAAAATACTAGCATTTAAATATCTGTCCAGGGTATAGAAAAAATTTTGGCAATGTCACGGTGCTTTCATAGAATGCTCAAAGTTGAACGGTGATTTTAATAATTTTGAAGAAATTTAGGGAAAGGGGAATATCTCATCAGTTTTTATTATATTTCGTCTTCCTAATACCACTTTGATAGTGAATTAGCATTACAGAGTTCAAAGAAACCTTGTCTTTGTCCTAGGTTCAGAGAAAGTTTGATTACTCGATTATGCTAAATACTGAAAAAGAAACTTAGTTTTTTTCCTCTTGATTAGAGAAAACCCTGAAAATACGATGAATGTACAAAAATAGTTAGTTAATTCATTTAACGCAAGAGTAGGTGATGGACTAAATAGGGGCATTAAGAAAAAGTTTTACTGGTTCGGCCAGTTTTATGCCCTGTATCCTTCATGGGGGTTTTTCCTTAAAAGAGAGAGAGGTAGCTAATAGAAACGGTTAAGAAAATGTTAAATATCTGAAGTAAAATTTTATATACTTAATCAAAACTCTGCATCAAATGTTTGAGAATTATATCGAAATTAATAGAGAAAATTATAGAGACACAGAAGTAACCAATCAAGTCTTTATTTCTGATGTACTTTAGTGAACACTGAAATCTTTACCTCAAATTTTTGTTAAATCTAATTTTTAAAAGTATATTTTTGTTGGAGGAATTCAAGGTTAACCACCTTCACTCACTTTTGGTCTGTAAGAGAAAACACTGAGATAATGGGATTTTATTTTATTCCCTTTTAATGTGGTGCCATGACACATAATGACTTTTTTTTAAGAGGTGAGGTAATTTGACAAAATCCTTAAAATGGAGTTTATTGAGCAATGAATGAAATAAATTCCAGTTTAGGTAAGTTTATTAATGTTTTTATTTTAATAATGCATTCTGTAACTGCATATTAATTCTTGTTCATAAATGATTTTCTCATTGAATCTTAAGATATGAGAACAGCTGTGCATTTAGTGGAAAAGTTAAGATGCGCATAGAAAAAACTTAAGCATCCAAAAGATGAGTTATGCAATACTGTGCATAGTGATACTCTTGTATAGGATTTAGTAAAAATCCTATATTGGCTGTATATAAAGGATTTATGTATACAAAGGCTGTATATAAAGGATCCAGTATCTGCTGTTGTATATTTTAACAGCAAATTGAATTAGATTGGTAGTACTGATTTGTTCATTATTCTTTTTTGTTATTGTTCATTATTCTTGAATAGTGAGTTTGTTACTTGTGCATCAGACACTGTTCTAACGGGGATGCGAAGATTAAAGAACATATTCTGTCTTTAAATAACAGTGTAGATAGAGACAAAGAGGTAAACAGACAGTTTATGTAATATAATGTGATAAATGCTCTACTAGAAGTAAGAACAGGGTGCAACAGGAGAATAGAGAAACATTAAACAGTCTCCGTGTGGCTATGAGTGAGAGAAAAGTGAAAGGTAGCTAGGAAAGGCTTCTTAAAAAAGATAGTATCTAAGTTGAGCCTTGATTTTATAGACAGGAGAAGAAATAATGGGAATGGGGAAAGTACATTAAAATCCTGTAGACACTGACCAGAGTGTGCAAAGGTATAGTGGCATGAGAACATGTGGCATTTTTAGGGAAATTATAAGTAGTTCAGATGGCTGGATTTGGAGAGCCTGTTGGGGTTCAAGACATAAGGAGGGCCGGCATCACGAAGGGAGTTTATGTCGTGCTGTGTCATCTTATTGTGAGGGCAGTGGGGAGTCACTGAATAATATTAAGGAGGAAAATGACGTGATTTGATCTGCAGTTCATTATAAAGATGTCTGGAAGGTATATGGAGGTAGAATTGACAGTATTCTACCTTGACCTTCCATTTCCAACCCAATACCACTAATCACCAAGAAGGAAGTCAAAGAAACTCCCATGTTTCTGGCATGGGCAACTGGGATAGGAGGGGACACATATTACTGGCAGTGTTAAGAGACAGAATGGAAAAAAAATCTCAAGGACATACCCAAACAGGGAAGCACCAAATTATTAATTGCCAAAAAAATATATTACAAACACACATTGCTGACCCAAATTTCTATAATTCCTGGTTTTAGCAAAATGTCATGTTAACAGACTGGCTATAAACAGCATTGGACTCTACTAAAATACTTTGATGGATTTATATACCCAGTAAATTATACTATCTAAATCTGGCCACAGTGGGCACTCAACAAATTTAGTGAGTTAAGTGAATAGTAATAGAGGACTTAAAATGCATAACACCTTTTAAGTATTCAAAGTGTTTTCACATCTCTTTTTCTGTTTTATTCCCAGTTATTTGATGTACAGTATATAGAGGCCTCGAACTGCGGTCCCCAGGCTGTACCCTGCCTACAGGTGGGTTTTATTTGATTTGTAGTTTAAAAAAATAACTTAATTCATTGCCCATAATTAAAAATGGGCAGTTTTACCTAAAAATTTAGATGTAAATTTGAACAGATCAAATCACGTCAT
The DNA here is from genome assembly GCF_021234165.1 of Pteronotus mesoamericanus. Lineage (NCBI taxonomy): Eukaryota > Metazoa > Chordata > Mammalia > Chiroptera > Mormoopidae > Pteronotus > Pteronotus mesoamericanus. The sequence continues at coordinate 8,814,528 of NW_026555277.1, forward strand.
TTTCCTCCTTAATATTATTCAGTGACTCCCCACTGCCCTCACAATAAGATGACACAGCACGACATAAACTCCCTTCGTGATGCCGGCCCTCCTTATGTCTTGAACCCCAACAGGCTCTCCAAATCCAGCCATCTGAACTACTTATAATTTCCCTAAAAATGCCACATGTTCTCATGCCACTATACCTTTGCACACTCTGGTCAGTGTCTACAGGATTTTAATGTACTTTCCCCATTCCCACTATTTCTTCTCCTGTCTATAAAATCAAGGCTCAACTTAGATACTATCTTTTTTAAGAAGCCTTTCCTAGCTACCTTTCACTTTTCTCTCACCCATTTTCTCTCACTAATTTTTTTTATAAAAAAATTAGATGATCTGTCAATGCTGAGCACACTATATTCACATGACAAAATTGGCTAAATTTGAATAACAGTTTTCATATTTTGCCTAAGTCATTTATGTAACCTTCCAGGCCCCTATAGACTGTTGAATTGGTAACCCCTGTTAACTTATTTATCTGGCATCTTTGGAAAAAGAGGTGTTGCAGACAAGGAATAAATTCAGAAAGTGGACACTAATTTCATTCTTATTAAGGCTGGAGTCTGTTGAGTGCCTAATGTGTGTTATTTAATTTTGCAACACTATAGCGTTCACTGTTCCTGTTTTACAATTGAGAAAACTAGTGGTTAGAAAAGATAAGTTACAAACTAGGAGTGGCAGAGGTGATTCCTGATATCTAGACCTAGTATGTTTTTACTTTGTATACTACTTTTTAAAAACTTTCCTAGTTAAGCTGTTTTGGCAGATGCAAAATTTAATGACTTTTTAATTTATTATAAACAAGAATCTGTGTTAGAGGCAATATTTTTAGAGATTTGAAAAGAGTATAAATAAAATTTGTTTTAACATTGTATGTGATACAATTCGATTTGCAATTCATCATAAAGGTATCTGGAAGGTATGTGGCGGTATTATATAATACATGCACTATTTAATAGCATTGTGCTGTTACTAGAATTCTACTTGTTGACACTTGGTAGGTTAGTTTGAAGAGTCTTAGACATTCTTTTGTTGTAAGCCATTTTTAAGTGTTAGAAGTTCACTTGGGAAATTTGAATATTTGTCATGGATAAAATTGATAAAAGAATCTTGCCAGGAATGGTAATATTAAACATAAGTGATAGGTGGCTCTTAGGGAGATGGGTTTTGTTATTTTTCCCTAGGAAATAAATTATTTATCAAATAATTCTGGAAGTTAAACTAATTTGATGATGATTACAGTTTTGTATTCATTTAATGTCTTCTATACATGTGGATATGCTTAGACTACTTAGTGATATGATTTGATATTTTGGGGGGATCTATATTCTAAGAAATGGAGTCAGCTAACTGAAAATATTTTTTTACTTATATTTGAAATTCAAGACCCTTTAGCATTCATGAGGGAATGTAAAAGCGGGTCACTTTGAGGATGGACTCTTTAGTAGTCCCATTTGGCATGCTTTTAGTGGCAGCAATATGATTTGTAAATGGTGCAAAATGCAAAATTTAGATGCAGGTGCTGGACATATGGGAAGGAAGAGAATGTCTACAGAAGAACTAAATGTCAGTTTGATTCATGCACTCAACGTCAGTGACTACTTTAGTCGTCTTTCTTACCTGTCTCATCGAGCTAATCAAGGCCTTAGAGGATGTATGATAAAATACGGTTTATGGAAATGTAGTAAAGGACATAAGGTAGGACATAAGGAAAAGGTCATTAAATATTTTAATCAATAATTATTTTATTTTTCTTTCTCAGAATCTGTCAGGTGAAGGTATATTTTTGCTTTAAAATTTGGCTAGAAGCAATTTATTTTTAAAGAAAATATGTCTCCTCTGAAGATACATGGTCCTATCAGAATTCGAAGTATGCAGACTGGGATTACAAAATGGAAAGAAGGATCCTTTGAAATTGTGGAAAAAGAGAATAAAGTTAGCCTAGTTGTTCACTACAATACTGGAGGAATTCCAAGGATATTTCAGGTATTACCAAATTTTGATTTGAAATAGATCTTTAATCATAGCCTTGATCATGGTAGCTTTCCTACTAGATTAATTTTTCTTATTTTTTATTTCCAGGACCCTGATACTGTTGCACTCATATTTTATAAATTATTCAGCAGCAATATAATGTATAATAAAGAGCAGAATTAGTTACCATTATTGAAAAGAAAGCTGGTGGGAGGAAGATGAGAGGAACTGAGTTTAGATACTATCTGTCTAAGCTATTTTAAAAAACACATTAGGATAACTATAGTTATTCTTTTTTTTTTCTTCTTTAACACATATGATAGATTCATCACTATTTAGTGTTAGTTTTACTAGGACTTCTTAGTGTTAGCTTAATGTTTACTTTCTAAATAATCCTGCCAGAGTGGTGGTACCGACCATTCAAGGATGATTATTTAAGGTCATTCTTACAACTCTTCTAATTATAAACTTTTAAAAGACCTCATTATTTTAGCACTGCAAAAAATAGGTAATTTTGTTTTTAATTCTACACTGTTTATCAAGAACTACTCATCTCAATATGCGTTAAGGACATAATGTATTACTTATATTTTTCTGTACTCTAAATTTCTACATTTGTTAATTAAATTATACAACAGTATATTCATTCTAAAGTACCCTATTAAAGAACAATATGTAAAACTTTATGTGTGAGAACCTGAGCCGAGGTAAAATTTCCATTTGTCTTTGCTTTTCAACTATGAAAATAAATTGCTTATGATTTTGTGTATCAAAGATTTTGGGGGGGGATGTCTAAACCATTAGAACAGGAAGACCCACTAGAAAATTCAAAAAGAGCTGTGAACACTAAAGATATTCTTAAATAGATTAGAAGTGGTGACATGGGTAATAGAAACAGTAATTTCTGCCACATACATATGTCTACTAAATGCTCATCTCAGTGAAAGATTTTTTCCACATATAAATTTAGTTTTTCAGTCCTCAGCCCAAATTAGCGATGAGTAAGTGTTTAAATATTTAAGCAAACATAGATCTTTAAGAGCATAATCATTCCACTTGTGATTCCACCTTCATCTCAGTTCTAGATCATTTTGCATTCAGCATTCATTAGCCACCTAGAGATTGCTGTGGAGGATACTGTGCTAAGAGCTAAGAATAGAGAGCTGAAGGGACACTTTTCCTCTCAAACTTAAAATCACATGCATTCTCAGCTGTAAAAATATTTCAAAGAGATGTGGTACATATGTGTGCAATAGAATACTACTCAGCCATAAAAAGAAATGAAATCATGCCATTTGCCACAACGTGGATGGGACCTTGAGGGTATTTTACTAAGTGAAATAAGTTAGAGAAAGGCAAATACTATATAATTTCATTTATATGTGTAATCTAAAAATGACAAAATAATTAAATCAACAAAGCAAAACAAAACTTCATAGATACAGAGAACAAAAACTGGTGGTTGCTATATGGGAAGAGGGTGGAAGGGTGGGCAAAAAAGATGAAGAGATTTAAGAAATACAAACTGCCATTTAGAAAAATAGCTACAGGATGTAAAGTACAACATAGGGAATATAGTCAGTAATACTGTAATGACTGTGGATAGTACAGATGGGTACTAGATTTATTGTTGTGATCACTTAGGTGTATAAATGTCTAATCACTCTGTTGTACACCTGAAACTAAACTATAATTAAAAATAAATTTTAGCTCTGGCTGATGTGGCCCAATACATTGGTTGTTGTTTTGATTCACATGCATTCTCAGCTGTAAAAATATTTCAAAAATATGTGGTACATATGTGTGCAATAGAATACTACTCAGCCATAAAAAGAAATGGTTGTTGGTTTGATTCTCGGTCTCAGGGCACATGTGTGGGTTATGGGCTAGGTCTCCAGTTGGGGACATGAGAGAAGTAACCGATTGCTGTTTCTCTCACACATCATGTTTCTCTTTCTCCCTTCTTTCCCCTCTGAAAATAAATAAAATCTTTTAAAAATTTTTAAAAATTAAAGAAAAGTTTTTGATTATTAAAAAAAAGTATTTCAGAGATACCAAGGTAACACAAAGAATGGAGTGGTTTATGCTCTGAGGGTTTAGAGGATTAGTAGGAATTTGCCTAACATGGTAGAGGTGATTTCTGTACATGGACAAACACTTGCAAGTGTGAATCAATACTCAGAGAACCAGAAAATTATTTTAAAATAAGTGGACATTAGTGAGTAGCAGATGTAGAGACTTAAGAGCTAGATAGGAATGAGATCTTGAAATATTTTATTTGTCATACTAAGGAAGCTTAAATTTTAAGGAGCCAAGAATCTCAAGTTCAGTTTTATTTGAGGGTTAAGCAGATGACTTTATTTCAAGAGATAGTGGGAGAATGAGGACATGTAGGAAGTTATTGTGGGAGTTTAAATTAGGAATGAAAGTCATGAATAAAGGAAAAGACAGTGGGAGAAGCAAGAGGAGGAAAAGATAGATTTGGAGTAATTTAAAAAGACTTAATTCATTATATTTGGGGAAATTGAGAGAGAAAAGAGTCTGGGGGGGATTTCCCAAGTTTTTGAATGGATGGCAGTCCCTTTATTATCCTCTGTGATAGGGATCGGAGGGGAAGATTGGGGACTGGGAGAGATGAGTTGTCTGAGGTATCAGGCATCCAGATATTGGTGTCCAGTGTGCATTAGGTGAACAGGACTAGAGCTCCAGGAGAGAGGTGTGCACTTAGAGAAAGAATTGGGGGACCTCACCATATGGGTAGTTACTAAAATTGTGGGATTAGAGAGAGTTTTCAGTTATTGAAGCAGTCAAGTTCAAGGTTATTCTCACCTTGTTAACAAAATGTTTCTCCTCATGTTTAACTTTTATTTTTAAAAAGTGATCTATTGACTGAAAAAAATGGGTTTCTGTGATCTATTTTCATTTTGATACTAAAGTGTTCGTTTATGTTTTGGAGTTAAAGCATCTGAAACCAGTTACTGTGTTTATGATAAAATTTCTACTCAAGAACTTGAATTTAAGACCTATATATCACTTAAAATTTATATATAAGTCTGGTAAGATTGTTTTTTCATTTTTATATAAAAATAGACAAAGGCCAATTTTTCCTAATTAAAAAATTATGAAATGCTTTTACTTTTTTATGTTGTTCAGAGTGTATCTTCAGCAAAAGGCAGCTTTAGAAACCTTTGTATATGCTTGCTGAAGGATAATGTTATAGAGCAGGGATGCCTGATGGACAAGAATTATTTAGATAATGAAGAAACTGCAAGATTTACTAATTTAGTCTTAGAAAACTTTCAGCCAAAAGAATAGAAAAGCTGTCACTTCAGGGTAACTACCGAGAATCTGGAGAAGTATAAGACAAGTTATTGAACCAGTTCTGGGGAGTGGGAAGAGTAAGCTAAGATAGTTTCAGGGTGCTCATGTTCTTTGTGATTGAATAAAATTGAAATGAGTGTGCTTAGACGGTGAGAAAAGAAAAACATGTTTGAATACTGATAAAGTTATATTTCATTGTGTGGTTGAGTGGTGGAATTCTTTTGAGGATTATAGTTTGAATTAATACAAACTATATGTATTAATGTATGTCCTTTTCAATGTATGTCCTTTTCACATTGAGCTACTTAAACCATTTGCCAGATATCTTACAAGCTTTTGTTTAAAAGAAATAGAAATCCCCTAATCTACTATGGCTTTCTAAAATGGTGATGGTATAGCCATCCAGAATCTGAAAATTAACCCACTAGTTTCTAAAACTTTGTAACCTGAAAATATGCAATTCCCTACTACAAAACAAGATTGCTAGGGTTACAATGTAAAATAAATGTTAATACTACCTGTTTGCCATTGCTAAAGGTGAAATTTTCTGTTTATATGTGTCAAGAAATGGGAACTATTTTTGGTTGGGGGAAAAAAACTCAGTGTGGGTAAAAGTAAGAAATGTAACTTATAAAGTATAAAGTCTAGTATTCATTATACAACTTATTACATACTTCATTATCAGTGTTTGTAATGATAAGATCATTTTTCTTTTGTGTTGATCAGCTAAGTCATAACATTAAAAACGTGGTACTTCGACCCAGTGGAGCAAAGCAAAGCCGTTTAATGTTAACACTACAAGATAACAGCTTCTTGTCTATTGACAAAGTACCAAGTAAGGATGCAGAGGAAATGAGATTGTTTCTAGATGCAGTCCATCAAAACAGACTTAATGCAGGTGAGCACTAATTGTCTCAAGGTCTGACATTAGCAGTTGCAAAAGAATATTACTAGACTCCAGACCAGTATCCTTGGTGAATATTTATTCAAAAATCCTCACAAAAATACTAGTGGACCAAATTCAACAGCACGTTAAAAGGGTTACACACCAAGACCCACTTCTGTAATGCAAGGATGGTTTAAGATTTGGAAAAAAATCAATCAGTGTGTAATACACCAAACTAAGAAAACAGGACAAAAACCACATGATCATCTTAGTGCAGAAAAAGCATTTGATAAAATTCAACACTGTTTCATGATAAAGTATACTATGAACTAGGAATAGAAGGAAACTACCTCGGTATTATAAATGCTGTATGTGCAAGCCCACAACTAATGTCATACTGATGAAAAACTAAAAGATTTTCTTCCAGAATCAGGAACAAGGCAAGAATGCCCTCTCTCCACTTCTATTCAGCATAGTATTGAAAGTCCTAGACAGAGCATCTTTTAACACAGCAATTCTTAGTCTGAGGAGTTTATTCTACTAAAATTGTACCATTAGTCCAAGAAATATGAAAGATGTTTGACAATTTTTAAAAATTAAAACATGGCAAATGATCATTAGTGGGAATTGACTGAATTAAAGTATAAAAAATATTTTACAAATTCATATTTATACAGTATCTTGGATGTTTGTTAAACCAGCATTGATTTTTTTTTTGGATTAGAACCCATGTGTTCCATTTGCTGAACTTACAAAAAATGTTTTAAAGTATATGTTGTTGGAAATGTATTTGTCACTGGTTCTGGTTTGTTAGCAACCAGTGTCAGTATCCATGCCATAGATACAGTGACTAACTTTTCTATAGTGTTAATTACCAAGTATTAATATAGGAGAATTTCTAGCTTTTTTATTTTGCACTTAAGATTTTATTCTTCTATTACGTTGTTCCCAGTTTTTTGCATGTTGTTTAATTTTTTTGCTTGAGACTAGCTCTAAATTTTAATTACTGTTTATATCAGATGTACTTTCTGTTCAGAAAGAATTGGTTAATCAGTGCTTGATTTATTTCTACAATATTATATAATGACGTATCTCTTTATTAAAATAAGTGATTTGGGGTTATTTGTTTGTTTGTTTTTGCACCAGCCATGAAACCTCAGGGGTCTGGTAGTTTTGGAGCTATTCTGGGAAGCAGGACCTCACAGAAGGAAACCAACAGGCAGCTTTCTTACTCAGACAATCAGGTAAGTTCATTTTAATATTCTTAGCTTTTAAAAAAAAGTGATAATCATAGATATTCTATAATGTAATTGCAAAAGGTAGAATTCAGACTATAATGCCTAATAATTCTGGCATTGTCACAAGGGTGTTTCCCACGTACCTGAAATTTACCATTTTAGTTATCTCAATCTCTTGACTTTTTATGAGAGTCTTTCTAAAATTTTTCACATTTCTTCACTTCTTACATACAGTTTTACTGAACACAATTTAACCTTTGCTCAGAGTCTCATGGTCATCATGATGAAATGCAGTAAAGTGTAGTTTTTAAAAGCATTGCTTTGTAGTTAAATGTGCATTTGAGACTTGGTGCTGACACTAACTGTGGGTCACTGGAGAAGTCCCTTAAGTATCCTGAGACTTAGTACCCATCTGTAAAATTGAGCATTAATGTTTTCAGGGTTGCTGTGAGATAATGCATGTAGTTCTTAGTCCACAATGCCACATATTTACTACCCAGTCAGTGTTTGCTGCTACTACTTCTGTGATGTTCTTCGTGCCTGTTCTACGTTATGAACTTTGCCCCTACACAGTATGATACCAGACTCTTACTGAAGTCTCTGTTTGCTTTTTAAATAGTTTTTCTTTCATAAATACTATCTAGCCAGTCATGAGACTTGCTGTGCACTATTGCAATTGAGCTGTCCTGTATCTCTCTTAATTTGTTTTACAAAGGGAAACCAGGCATAAAGAGAAACTTGGAAACTGATGAATTCTATTCTGTTGTACAGAAAGGTGATTACTTAGTCCATTTACTGGGATAAGCAATGAGTAATATTTCATTTTTGTTAGTTTCTTTTTTATAGGATAGGGGTTTTTTTTTTTAAACATTTTATTTGAGGTATAACTGACATTGAGTACATTGTAGTTCTCTCCCTCTCTGGTACCTGTCCCGAAGCCACAGCTGATTTATTTTCTGTCACTGCAGATTAATTTGCATATTTTAGAGTTTATATAAATGAGATCAATGTGTAATATGTTTTGTCTGACTCTTTCACTCAGCATAATTACTTTGAGATTCATCCATTTATAGGTAGAAATTTAAACTGTTGGAATATTTAAATGTGTAAGTATTGTGCTGGCCAAAAAGTTTGTTTTTTTTTTTCCTGTAAGATGGCTCTAATAGTGTTTAGTTGTCTCTAACTTCATTCAGAACAATTTTGTTAGATTGTATCGTGACAGCTGTCATGTCAGTGTGCATTTAAAAAACAACATCAAAATTGGTGAATTTTTGTGTAACTGTTTTAATAGTAAAGATGGAAGAAAATACTCCACTTTTGGTGTATTTTGCTTCATTATTTCAAGAAAGGTAAAAATGCAACGAAATGCAAAAGACAAATTTTTGCACTGCACAGAAAAGGTGCTGTGACTGATTGAACATATCAAAAGTAGTGGCAAAGTTTTGTGCTGGAGATTTCTCACTGGACAATGCTCCATGGTCAGGTAGACCAGTTGAAGTTAATAGTAATAAAGTTGAGACATTGAGAACAATCAACGTTATACCATGTGGGAGATAACCAACATGCTCAAAATATCCAAATCAATAAAATTACTGGTGAAAATGAAAAAATGTGTCTTTTATGGAAAAAAATGAACGGACTTTTTGGCCAACTCAGTGTTATCATGTGTAGCAGAATAACTTTACAAATAACTTCCCCTTACTGGGATTATAAAATGAATTTTGTGTGTTTTGACTAGCATTAAATAAAAAAGGAAAGAAGAGAAGATAATAGAAGGTATTGTACATAGTAAGGATAAGTATCGGTTTATAAGTGGTAGGAGAATGGGAAGTGGAAGAACTGGGGTGGATGGCAGTGGGGTGATAATGAGACTTCTCAGTATATGGCTTTTATATAGTATTTTGATTTTTGAATCTTGAGAATGTACCACCATTTTGAAAATAAATACTCCTTTTTTAAATTGTTTGTTAAAATGACCATAGAGATTTTTTTTCTTTCCTAATATTGTAATTTTGTAGAAAGTTATTGGGAATACCTTTCATAGAGAAATACCTTTCATAGCTCCTCATAGTAAGTTATGAAACTTATCTTGGCAGAATGCTGGTCAAAAGCCTTATTTCCCAACTAATACAAGGTATAGCAAAAAGAGTTTTATAGTTGTATGTAAAACACAGAGTGTATTTTGGTGTTATTATTTATTAATTATTGTATTATTTTCCATACAAACAGTTGTAAATGTACTTCTGCCACATCATCTGTTTTTTAATTGCTGTTTTCTCTAAATGTTCTTGCTGTGTCTTTACGGTAGTAGACTTTTTGATTCAGCTTCTGCCCGTGATCTCTATCTCACTCTCATTTTCCTTATCATTACATACATTTGTTTCATTCCTCCAAACTGGAACCCCTTCAAATGTCATATGAAGTACATGTGACTTGGCATTTAAACTGTGGCAACCAAATGTCATTACTGCTCCTTTTTGTCACATCTGTGTCATTTTAAGACAGTAATACTGGGAAAAATAGAAGGCAGCAGGAAAAGAGAAAGAAAAAATGAGATGGATTGACAGCATAAAAGAAGTCGTAAGCATACGTCTACGTACAGAAGCTGGGCAGGGCAGTTGAGGACAGGACATGTAGATATCACTTATTCATGAGGTCACCAGTTGGAGACTACTCAATGACACATCACTTTAATTTATCATAATTATAGCTGGATTTTTTTCTCTAAAGATTCATTTTCACCCTGGTCACTAAAACCATGTCTTATGTATGTGAATCTTTTTTTTTTTTAATCAGTAATTCACAGCAAATTCCCTTCCGCCTCTAGGTATGCTGTGGAATACTTAAGTTTACAACAGTACAACAGGGAAAAAGTGTTGCTCAATTTATGACACTAACTGTGGGTGATTAGAATCACCTAGAGTGTTTTAAAAAAATAATAATGAATGGACTTCATCCCAGACCAATTAGGTTAGAATCTCCGGAGATGGGTCTGTAGTTGTCGGTATTTTTTTAAGTTTATTCCTTAAAAATCACTGGTCTAAAAGAATGCCAATTAATTTAAAGGTTTGCTATCAAACTTTCTTACAGGCCTCTTCAAAAAGAGGAAATTTGGAAACTAAAGATGATACTCCGTTTCGAAAAGTTCTTGGTAATCCTGGTAGAGGATCAATTAAGACTGCAGCAGGAAGTGGAATAACTGTCTCCCGGACGATTCCCTCTTTGACATCCACATCAACACCTCTTAGATCAGGGTTATTAGAAAATAGGTATGAAAGATGGATTTTCTTTCTTCGTCATTAGCTATACCTGTTTGTAAATGTCTTTTAGGCCTTTTAGAAAGACCAGTAATTTGAGAAAAAGGAGATTGTCCAGTGAGTAAAGTATGTTAGAAGAAGAAAGTGTAGAGTGCATTTTTGGTAGATAATTAGTATCTGTCTTATGTGGTTTATGTCAATGACATGTATTGAGCTTGCAGATAATATTATATATTAATTTAACTGGTGTAGAGAATTAGATAGCAGTAGTCACAGTTCCTGTCCTTGAGTGTGTTGGTTTATATTTTTTAATAAGAATTATTGCTTTTTAAACCAGCAGCCTTTTTTCTATTCTCTGTAGAACTGAAAAGAGGAAAAGAATGCTATCTGGCTCAGAGTTGAATGAAGATTACCCTAAGGAAAATGATTCATCATCGTAAGTTGCTTTAAGAACCTTTAGGGCTTTAGATCAGTGTTTCTTATATTGATAATTACAACCACTAGGGAAGATTATTCAATTTATGGGAATTCCAAAGATAGAAGAGCAGAATGAAAAGCATTTTGGTGATAGTAGATTGTAGGGTCAGTAGAGAGAAGCTTTGGCCAGTGCTATTACTGTGATCATTTCATTGCACTTCTCCCATTGTAGCTTTTTAAAAAAATCTGTAGTACTTAGAGGAAGAATAGAGCTGAAAAACTCTAAATAAGTGTTTTCTGCTATACGTTCTTTTAGTGTGAACCCCTTCTTTTCTTCTTCCCTTTACCTATAAAAATTTCTTTACCTTATTCATGTGAAAAGTTAACTTTGGGGTAAAAGGATGTAAACCCTACATAGGTTCTAGGCATGGAGCGTCAGTCTTTTAGAGCTATTTTCTAGGCTGAACAAAAGTATATACACCTGCAGCAGGATAGTGACCAGCTCACGTTTTTCTTCCTCATGGGAGGATCTTTTTTTTTTTTTTTAAGTTTTATATTTCTGAGGGGAGAAAACTTACTAGTTATCAGTTTAATACCTCAATTAACACCTCAACAAAAATCAGTTGATGGTTAATTGGTATTCAAGGTCAAGAGGGTCACCAAAAGGAATTGGGAAAAAGCTGAAGAAACTTTATATATTAATTGGGATCTTGTTTTGCTGCTGTAATAGATGTAAATCTCTGGGTAGGTAATAGGGCTGGTGTGGTATCTGAAACTACAATCACCATGGACTCAGATTCCTTTTATCTTGTTGATCCACCCTCCTTTAATAAGTAGCTTCCATTTTGTGAACCAGGGTAGCTGCTTCAGCCTTTGCTCTTATGTCTGCATTCTTACTGGGGAGGAAGGAAGGAACAAGGGAGAGCATACTGCTTTCCTTTTAGGCTGGAAATTGTACAGTTGTACAAACCACTTTTGTAAAAAAGTGTTTTTATTGATTTCAAAGAGAGAGGGGAGGGGAGAGAGAGAAACATCAATTTGTTTTTCTACTTATTTATGCATTCCTTGGTTGCTTCCTTTATGTGCCCTGACCAGGGATTGAAGCTGCAACTTTGGAGTATTGGGATGACATTGTAACCAACTGCACTACCCAGACAGGGCCACACCACTTTTATGTATATCCCATTGACCAGAACTTAGTCATATGGTTACATCAAGATATAAGAAAGTCCGGTAAATATGCCTAGCTCAGATTTACAATAGCAGAAGGGTACCATGGTTACTTGGAGACAACTAACAGGCTGCTGTAGTTTAACCCTCTAGCCATAGAAATACCCCTGTTCTCTCTTTTCCCGTACACAGAGAACACTCTTACCCTCTCACCCTAATGGAGACAACCTCCAAGCCTCATTTAGTTCTTATATCCAGATCCAAGTCCAGGATCTCTAGGTGATGTGCAGTCCTCTATATAAGGTCTAGGTGTGCTTTTTTGGACTGTGAGACTTATGGTCTGATACCTAAAAACAAAAAGGCAAGATAATCTGCATTCCCCACTCTCATCTTCATACACAAATTATACAAGCATATCTGCAGTAAAGGAAATACTGCAATAAAATTACACGATCTTTTTTGTTTCCCAGTGTGTATGTTTTTACTGTAGTAAGTGTGCAATAGCATTATGTCTAAAATATATACACCTTGTCTAAATATCTTACTGCTAAAAAGTGCTAACCATTATTTATCTGAGCTTTTAGTGGCTCATAATCTTTTTGCTGACAGAGGATCTGGCCTTCAATGTGTTTTAAAAAATGCAGTGTCTGCAAAGCATAATAAAATGAGGTACACCTCTACATTGCTGGAGTAAGCACAGAATGTCCACAATAAAAATTTACATTGAGAAAAGATGAGAATAGGAAACTGGAGGAGTCACTGACCTATAGTAATAGTAAAATCTTGCTAGGTAGAAATTGTGAAGGCCGGGGAGTAAATTCTTGATTAGCCCATGTAGCAGTCTCTGTTTTCTCCTCTGGGAGAAACCCTTGTTCATTGTACTCCATATGACTCCTGGCTTTGTCCTCTGGTAGGTTTACTTTGTTACCTTTCAAGGCCATAGCTGAAGGTCTTGGAAACTGTGTTGTTCTTTGGGACCATGCAAGCTTTTGTAGCCTGCTTCATGCTGGTACTGTTCTGGAATAAGTGTTTAGAAATCTAGAAGTTTCTTTAAAGGAAGAACAAGCAGGCTTTTACAGAGTCCAGAAAGAATGTGGACCAGTATTTTGGAGGGGTTTTTTTTGCTTTGTTTGTTTTAATAAAACTTTTAATGTTTGCAGTAATTTTAGATTTATAGAAAAGTTACAGAGATGAAATGGAATGTTCCCATGTACCCCTCACCCAGTTTCCCCTTATATTAACATCAGCGTTATTTCACAAAGCTACGTGTCCATTTATCTCTTATTGCCCCAGTTTGAGAATCCAAAGTAATTGCATTTTCTTTAGTTCCATATGGTCTCAAATTACCAGATAATTTCAATTCTAGGTCGTCAGCACAGTGCTTGCAAGCTGGCTAGTTTTTACCCAAATTTATTCGTCTCAAATATGATCTTGCTGCAGGCAGTAAACACTAACACAGACCAGTGTTCTTATTATCTCAATCTTTTTCTCTAGAGCTATAGGTTTAGGAAGTATGAGGTCTGCCTCCCAAGACATTACAGTTAACAGTTTTATAAATGTTTGCTGAAAGGAAAACAGACTCATGGACATGGACAGCAGTGAGGTGTTTTCTAGGGGGTAGGAGGGCGTAACGGGTCTAAATGGTAATGGAAAAAAATAAATATACAAAAAATAAAATAAATATAAAAAAATAAATATTTTGCTGAGATATAACAACAGTCACCAGCTTTCCAGTCTGTAATATTTGTGTCCTTACCTTCTACTTTCCTCCTAAGCTTGTAGTACATATTTGAGATTTGTATGGTTGCATCTCACTTCTGGTTTAAAAAAAATGTGTTTTCCGGGTCCAGTTGTAGGGGGCAAAAGTTTTTCTAGCTTGCTCACACACAAAGGTATTTGAATAGAGAGAGAGTATTATATGGCTTACAGAGTCATTAAGAAAGCTGAAAAGGTAGACTCTGGATTAGGGGTGTCCAATCTGCGGCCCATAGGCTGCACGGAGCTCAGGATGGCTGTGAATGAGGCTCAACACAAAATTGTAAATTTACTTAAAACAGATTTTTTTTTTGTGATTACATGTTGCAGTATATTTAATGTGTGGCCCAAGACAACTCTTCTTCTTCCATTGTGGCGCAGAGATGCCAACAGGTTGGACACTCCTGCTAGATTAAGCTTTCAGGAATGGTTTTTGAGAGCCATGCCCCAGATTAGGTCATTAAAGATGTTCTGGCTCTCATGAAGTTAACAGCTGAATTGGAAGCTGCTGTCAAAGCTGTTATCTATAGAACCATGCTGCCACTGCCAAGTTTGGAAATCCTGTGCAGAAAAAACAGACACTTTCAAGATGATGTTTGTCATCATAAGTAGAACACATGACCTCTGGCAGACTTCCACTTTCCCGATATTGTACAAGTACGTGTAATTGCCTTATATTAAATCACATCCTGAACACTAACTTGGAAATACAGCTTTTTTAGCTTTCTGGCTTGTGTAGAACAGGGAAGTACACAAAAGGTGGTTGTAATGGACTGCTGCATGCCGGTTGACCATATTCACCACACTTTGGGGAAGAAGTCCCAGTGGTTCCACTTAGAATCCTGTCTGATGAGCCCTGCATTTTTTGATCATTGTTTTGAACTAATAATACTTTTTACACAATCACACTTAGATTTTTTAAGTTTGGGCTTCCTAGAAGCAGTCTTTGGATGAATATACTTGTGCAAGTATCTTATTAAAGATGTGCTCATGGGGAGATCAGTAACAAAGTGAGGAAAGCAAGATCGGGAAGGGGAGGAAACCAGCCAAGGATATGATTTTAGGTAAAGGTCCTACAGAGAGTAGGCTTCATCTTGATCCAACAAGGGAACTGTGGGCTTCTCCCAACCTGAGGTAAAGAACATGGGCTTTCATGTTCCCACACTGCAGTCTTTGGTTAACAGCTGCCTGGGACTTTGGCTTTGCCCAGATGGTCAAAATATTTGAAGTAGCCCAAAGCAGTCCTCTGTAGAACTGCCGGTGCTGGCTGTTGAAAACATGTACTGTGGAGGTATAAAAAGTATAAAAAGGATGTGAGGGGCTCTGATGGAGCATCACGATTAATTTCATTCCATTTTATCACAGATTCTTCACATCATGCTTTCCAGTTTTCCGGGTGAGACTCTTGCAAAAGGAGGGTCAGTGGGGTAGGCTACAGTCCTTATTGCTGCAACAGCCTTAAGGCTGTAACTGATACTATCATCTCCGTCTTCTACCACCCATTCTAGATTTGCCGTTCTTGATGGTTTGCCTGGTGGTATGATTGAGATCTTCATTTCTCAGGGGTCTGAGTTGGTTACCACATACTTGTCAGGCTGTGGTTGCCATAATTGCCCAATCATAGTAAAACTGAACATGAGAGCACTAAGAGGTTCCTTACTGAACCGTCTTTATTCCAAGATGATTCACCCATGAATCAGGCCCAGGTTTCTCTCTTTCAGTTAGTCATAAAGTCTGTTCTTGTTATTTATTCCTGCTTACTTAGAACTAATCCAAGATGTACCAAATACATTTTATGATGGATTACTACTGTAACTACCTGATTTTGCAACTTCATCAGTATGAGAGCATCCAGCTTGTGATGGCTGGCTCTGGTTGCCTAGTCCCTTGATAACTGATAGTCAGATGCTCAGTCTCTTTCAGGGCCTGTAATTTGCCAGGAATAGTTTGCATACTTTACAAATGATACACAATTTTCTGCCATAAAGTGTTGCTCTCAAATCCTAAGGATCTGGGCTGCAACTCTCGTTGGGAGAGCAATTCTACATGGTGTCTTTGTCCTTAAGTTGGTCTTTGGTTCAGCTGAGCCCATAATTTTCACTCTTGAGTGAATCCATACTCATAGCAACGATCAATCAATTCCATATTCTTTGATTATTGTTTACTTAACATTACTTGGATCGGTTATATTTAGCTATATGACAAACCACTCGAAAACTTAGTGGCTTAAAATTGTAGCTATTTATTCTTTACAAGTAATGGTCACTTCATTGGTTCTGGTTTTTTGGCCATGCTTGGAGTGTGGCTGAATTCTCTCATTTTCTCACGCACTCGTCGTCATTTGGTGAGTTGTGCTAGTGGTTGGCTAATCTAGGATGGCCTTATATGACTGGCCATTGGCTGGCTAGTGGTTGGGAGTGATGAGGGTGATTGGCCATGGATGTCTCATCATCTCGCAGGTTAACTTGGAATTATTTACATAGCAGTGGCAGGAGAGAGGGAGTGGAAATTTGCAAGGTGCATTTAGCCATTGGATCAGGACTTACGCACTGTAGTGTCTGTAGCATCCTTTGGGAAAGAGACTGCATTTCTTGATGGGATGGAGGACGACTTTGATAGAAAAAGGGAAGTAATTTGGGACATTTTTTAAACAACACTATCGAGTTACATTTTTATATACACCATAAAATTTCACTTGTTTTAAACGTACAATTCAGTGATTTTGGGTAAATTTATGGAGTTGTTGCAGTCATCACCGTAATCCAGTTTTAGAACATTTAACTCCAGAAAGATTCGTCGTGCAGTCTACCACATTTCTTGAATGCTAGAGATAGTGCATAAGCCGTATTCTCTTCCACTCCATCCCATCTCCATTCAATACAGATACACCGTGGATAACAGATATTATCATCAGCACCGGGATTTATGTTGCCATTAACAAACAAGTAATCCAATTCCAGAATCCTGACCTTTGGGTGTGCTGCCTGGTTCCATCTGTTGTAAATGAAGTTCTCCAGAGAGCAGACCCTGAAATGGAGATTAGTGTGTGATTTATTGAGGGCCACTCGAGGGGTTGTCTGTCAGGAAGGGACCGGAGTGAGCAAGACAGTGAGCACAGGAAATGAAGTATTAGTGTGATCTCAGACTATCCCTTAAGGCAGAGGTCCCTAACCTCCCCAGGCCACAGACCAGTACTAGTCTTTGGCCTGTTAGGAGCACAGATGCACAGCAGGAGGTGAGCAGAGGGCTCACTTGCATTACCACTGAGCCCCCACCACCTTTCCCCACCTTCCCTGTCCATGAAAAAATTGTCTTCCACGAAACTAGTCCCTGGTGCCCAAAATGTTGGGCACTGCTGCCTTAAAGGTAACAAAATAAAAGAATATGAGGGATAGCCCTACGTACTGCTGTCGAAAACATACCTAAATTGGTGTGAAAGAGGGGATATAAAAATGGGATCAGAGGGAATTTGGATGGAGCATATAATCTGTCTGCTACAGGCTTTATTAATAATGGTTCTTCTAAAATAAGCACTTTTAATCAAAGCATGAGCATTTATCTGAATGGACTCACTCTATACCGGTTTAGGTGTTTGGGAGTAATAAAGAGGGAAATGGGGCTTAAGAAATTTTAACTTCGTGTTCATGAACTTAAAATAGCTTAATGACTAGAATTTAAGTGACATTGACATTTAGTAAATCATACTTCAAATCTATAGGCTGTAAGAACATTTTGGGTTTTGTTTGTTTTACTTTTTAAACCTATTTCGTATCAAGCCTGAAGCGTTTACTTCTTAATTGATTCTTTTAGTCTTAGTAGCTAAGTCATTCATCTGTTCTTGCTTTTGACTAAGAAAATGGATATAATCTTGCTGTATCTGGTTCGACTTTTGTAAAAAAATACTCATTCATTTTTGCTTAATTACTAGGATTAGATTGGCTTTTGACTTGGTAATGAAAGCTTATTTTATTTTTCATATGAAAATAAAAGATTTTCATTTGCTTAAGTCTCTGACCTCTTGAGGCTTTTATCACTTTGTAGCCTAACTTTCAACAGATCCATGAATTCAGCACTTGAAATGTAAAATTTTTAATCAACTATTTAAAACTGAGAACCACAGAGAACATTATGCTAAGTAAAATAAGCCAGTCAGAGAAAGACAAATACCATGTGATTTCACTCATATGTGGAATCTAATAAACTAACTGAACTAACAAGGAAAATGGGGACAGACTCATAGATGGAGAGCAGGGTGACAGGGTGGTGGGGAAGGATTGCGTGAAAAAGGAGGACTCATGGGCGTGGACAACAGTGTGGTGATTGCGTAGGGGAGGAGGGTATAAGGGGACTAAATGGTAATGGGGAAAAGATACAATAAAGATTAAATAAAAAAATAAATAAAGTTAAGAACTGTATCTTTACATACCTATATTGAATTAAATTACTAACTTCAGGAATAACAAGGCTATGACAGATCCCTCAAGAAAGTATTTAACCAGCAGTCGAGAGAAGCAGCTGAGTTTGAAACAAACAGAAGAGAATAGGACATCAGGTAAGTATTTGGTTTTTATATAAGCTACTCATTTATTTTAATATGGTATATTGTATAGGTTAGCAATAAAATCCTAAAGTAGGACATAACCTTTCTGTTCTTCAGGAACACTCCATAATTTGGTACTAGTTTTTGGGCACCAGTTTGTATCCAGTACTCTACTAAAATACTTTTGAAGTACTAGAAATATAAGGGAACTTTTATTCTGTTTGCAAAGAATCTAGACTTTACCTTCTTTCTTATTTAACTGCCTAGAATTAAGCTCTATTATTGTCAAAGTACCTGCACCATAGAATGAATCTAAGGAATTAAATTGGTTGAATTTAAAGTTTACAAGTGTTGTCACTTACTAGAAGTCCTAGAAGCTCTTGAAATTAATTGCTTAAAGAATTGTTTTAACCTGACCTGTACCCTGTTTTTACAAAATTTAAAAGTTAGACTGTCCATGAATTTTTGTCAGCATTTCCTACACTTAACCAATCTCTCTGATATTCTGAACTAAGAGATTCAGCTATTGATTTGCACATTGTGTCAACTTGAAATTAAGTTGAAGTAAACTAAAATACGGCATGATTTTGATTGGGAGTTTAAGAGAATTCATTTGATCAAGACTCTCTAGGAATGATCTTTCAGATATTGGACTCCTACAGAAAGAAGTATTTCCAATGTAATTCTTATTTCTGAAGTAATAAAACATTATGTAAACTCCACTTACTGGTTTTGAACTTTTATAATAAACATGTAGTTGAAAACAATACGTAAATATGTAATAAGCCTCAACAACGTTGAAGTTAAGGTACATCTTATGAAAATTGATGGGGAAGAGAGAGGAGGAAAGTAGTCAATTGATACAAGGTTCATGGAACAAAATACAGAAGTTTTAAGTATTTTAAAGTTACAGAGGTAATCAGTAGAACTAAAGTAACACAAGTAATAATTGGTTGGAAGTAAGTAAGAATAGGGAAATACCAAATTTTTCCTAATAGGGAGTCAGCTGATACCGTTAAGAACTAATAAGTCGAAAATAGTAGAAAACAGTATCTAGTGTTACAGAGGAAATCGGAAAAACTTAAGTTTTAAAAATTGGTTAGAACTTAGTAGCAAAATTTTGGAGCTTGTGGGACAGGAAAATATTCTTTGCGATAGTAATTTTTTCCACGGTATTTGATCTTTTAACATTTATATAACTTTAATGAAAAAAAGGGAGAAAAGAGTTAAGTGTAAACAGGTCTAATGTATACTTTTCTTTATTAATTGGGCTTCAGTGGTTGGTTAGGAATTAAGTTGTTCCTATGTTTGTTTGTTTTATAGGGCTCTTACCCTTGCAGTCATCATCCTTTTATGGTAGCAGATCTGGATCCAAGGACTACTCTTCTGGCAGCACTAATCTTGACAGGTATGCATTGGTTATATGCCCTGTGAAGAACCTGAAGAGTTCTCTTCTTCAGAATGTTGACTGATGGGATAGACTGTGTAAATACCCTTCCTTCTCTCTCTTCCACATCAACCTCTGTAAGACGTACCATCCACATTGTTAAGGCTTATTACATCTTTAAGTGTACTCTAAGTGAATACCCTAATTTAAAATAACAAAATTTATGAGACTCATAGACTCATGATGTTTTAGTTAGAAAGTACTCAACAAATGTTTTACTACAAGCTCTTCTTTTTTATGTTTTTCAAGAAATGAATAAACTGAGTTCTAGGAAGATTTGTTCTCAGATATGAGGCCACAGTTTGTGACTGGTAATATGATCAGAGTCTAGACCAGTGTATTCATTCTTTATCATCCCAAATGTTAAGATCTCAACAAATTGCCTTTGTTGCCCGTATATTTTTTAAGCTGCCTACCAAAACTTAAGGCATTTTCTTTAAAAAAAAAAAAAAGGTTTCACATTAGTGGAAAATGCTAGTCAGAAATTTAATTGCCGAGTCTATAGATTAATTGAGATTTATTGGATATAAATATATGACAGCTGGTAAGCACTTGTCAAGAAGGCATGATTACAGAATGCAGCACAAAGGAACAATAGTAAATGTAAAAAGTGGGGTAATGGTGGTATATAATAAATGTGGTATATAATGAATGACCTATTAAGTCCTATTTTGTTTTTTTCCAGAAATTAATTCAAAGTGGTGAAAACATCTTGATATTTGTATAAAGTGGTTAAGGTGAAGTAAAGAATTTGGTAATATATACTTAGGTATATAAGGCCCTGTGTGGTATTTGTCAAACACTTTATGACTGCAATGGTAACTAAGTTTTTTGAATTTAAGAGAGAGGAAGCTTTTTTGAATTTAAGAGAGAGGAAGCTTGGCTTATTTCTGTTTATTAGAAGGGTCTTAAAGAAATCTGAGGGTTTTTTTAAATACCTGAATATGCTTTACAAATGATTTATTAAATATAATACAAATTTCTTCTCAGAATAATAGAATGAGCGTGTTCATTGCACATAGCAGTGGTTGAGGGGGGAAAAATTTTATTGCAAAGCTGCACTCAAAGATAGGATGAAGATTTCAAGAGCAGTGAGAAAACTTATGCTAAGTAAAAGCAGACTCTATAAGGCACATGGAAAACATAGACAGGAGCCCTGGCTGGTGTGGCTCCGTGGATTGAGTGCCAGCCTGTGAACCAAAGGGTCCACTGGTTTGATTCCTAGTCAGGGCATATGCCTGGGTTGCGGGCCAGGTCCCCAGTAGGGGGCACATAAGGGGCAGCCACACCTTGATGTTTCTCTCCCTCTCTCCCTCCTTTCTCCTCTCTCTAAAAAAATTAATAAGATGTTTTAAAAAAAGAAAGAAAGAAAACAAGGACAGGAGTCACGTATCTAGGGTTGGGTCTTCAAAACTAACATGAAATTGGAAACTAGATTTGAACCCCAACCAGGTTTTTTATGTGAAGCTACATGAAGGTGGGTATCTAGAACTGCTAGTAAATGAAGTCAAAACCATAAATGTTCTGTTTGCCTAATGGCTCCCTAAGCGGAGAGCAAATATACAGAAATGGGAATTGTAGTGACTGGTATCTGCTTTAATGTTACCTGCATAGGGAGAAGAATTCTGAACCCCTAACATAAAGTCTCATGCAGATTAGAGGTCCAGACTAACAACTAAGGCAGCTAGCAGGTCAAGCAGGCATAATCATGGAATACGGCAAAGAAGAGATGATGAATGTAAATGAAATTAAGAGATTTGTATTGGGTTCCTTGGTCTACCCTCCATGTCTTAATAGCATTCTGAGGAAAAAATAGTAAGAAAGATGAAAGCAAAGAATTTCTAAAAGAACTAATAGGTGAGAATGATGAAAGTCCACGCATGGAAAAGCCATCTCAACATATGCAAAACAGCAAATTTTTTTTTTTTTAGTCCATATGGTAGAATATGATAGGTAAAGAAGTTTTTAAAGCTATCAGGAGAATATGTAATCTGTAATGGTAAAACAGACTGACATTAGCAACAATAAGACAAAAGGCATGAAGTGATAGCATCAAATAATTCTATTACAAGCTAAATTGTAATTGAAGAATGCAGACAAATAATACTGTTTTTAGATAATACAAAGATAATTTATTCATCAAAAGGAAAACTGAACAAAGGAAAGTGGAAGTAAGAAATAGCCGTGAGCAAAATAATTTTTAAAGTGAATTTTTAAATCTAAGTACTTAAAAAAAATTGTATAATAAATACATATGGTAGAAACTTCAGAAGTTACAGGGTGCATACAGTGAAAACTAAATCTTCCTTTGTTTACTAACTCCCTGTTGTACATTTCCACTTTCCAGAGGCAACTGCTTTAACATTCTTCCAGGGTCATTCTGTGCATCTAAATACATTTCGATACTTTTTATAAAATGAGGTTACAGTAGTACTAAAAGCAAAAAATATATAATAATATATTAGACAAGAAGGAGAAATACAAGAGTGGGGAAGAATACGGGAAAATTAAAATGTTTGCAGTTCCTTTTCTTGTTTGAAAGGAGGCCACAGTAAGTTAAACATACTAAAAGGTTGAAGATGTCTTCTTTTTCTGGCCAAGAAGCAGTAACAGGAATCAGATTGCCCTCCTTCATGAAACAACTAAGAACCCGAACAAATCATTTGAAACAATGGATCTTAAGACGTTGGAAATGAGGCAGTGAAGGGCATTGATTCCTGAGAGATGGGAAACAAATGAAATTAGCCTTATGACTCCCCCAGCTTTCTTTCTAGAGAAAGTTCTTGCGTTGCCACACAGAGGGGAACCAGGCAGAACCCTGTGTACTTCCTTAGTTCAGGAAATGGGGCTAGGAGTTCAGGGAGACGAAAGAGCTAGAATTCACAGGGTACCAGAGTTGAAAGTTTCACAGAGAAACAATTGCAGAGATCTGCGGAGGGTCTACCTTGAGTATTCAGTTGAGTGCCAATCAGCTTACGCTGTGAGAAAACTAGCCACGGCCAGGGAAAGAACCACCCAAAAAGATCTAAGGGAATAATGCTAGGGAGTTCACATAAAGCCAGGCATAGTTCCTATTCTGAATAGCAGTTTGAATGCTGAGAAAGGTCTTGCCACAATAGTAAGGAAAATGATCCATAGACCAATTGCTGCTCTGGTCCCACATAACAAACCTTAAAAGCAGGACTCAAAAATATCAAACTGTTTCTGGGTAACCTAACTACATCCCGGAACAAAATTCAAGAATGTTTATAGAAGTCTAAAATATCCAGCACCCAACAAGATAAAATTCACAATGGCTGCCATTTGAGAAAACATCTAGACATGCTTAGAAGCAGAAAAATGAGTAGAAAAATTAATAAATACTGAGGCAGAAATTACACAGATGACAGAATTAGTACACAAGGATTTTAAAAGTTACACAAATCAGTAATATATAAAAATATACTAAATGTTTTAATGAGAAAGATAGACTGGATTTTAAAGGAAGAATAATCTATTTGCTATTGAAGAAAGCAACAACTGCAATAAAAAGATGCAGATAGGTGGAGAGCAAAAAGACGGAAATAAATATACCTTGCATTTTCCAAACTACAGTATTAATATTTTTAGTCCATTCACTGAAAGAAAAAAAACTGAGAAAGCTAATCATAACTTTTAGAGTAGAGGAACAGGGTTGTGTTTGGGAAGAGGCATCTGGGGTTTTTGACATTAATGATAATTAAATAGGTATTTGCTCTATAAAAATTGGTTGGCCCTGGCTGGTGTGGCTCAGTGAATTGAGTACTGGCCTGTAAACCAAAGGGTTGCTGGTTCGATTCCCAGTCAGGGCACGTGCCTGGGTTGCAGACCAGGTCCCCAGTAGGGGTGCACGAGAGGCAACCACACATTGATGTTTCTCTCCTCTTTCTCTCTCCTCTCCCCTCTCTCTAAAAATAAATAAATACAAATCTTTTTTAAAAAATTGTTAAGCTCCACATTTCTCTTTAAAAAAAATTAATAAACCGTGTTTTTTAGAAGTTTTAGGTTCATAGCAAAACTGACGAGAAAGTACAGAGTTTTTATAAACCTGTGACCACACATATGCAACTTCCCTCACTGTTGACATCCTGCACCACAGTGGTACATGTTTGATTTTTATACACTTTTTTTGTGTGTAAGTATTCTATTTCACAGGTTTTTTTTACAGTAACAAGACCAAACACTTACTAGTAGATGGACTAGCCAGACAATAAGTTGTTTGGAAACAATTTTCTCTTATAAAAAAATCAGGTTCCTGCTTCACGACATACAAAAGATAAACATCCAAGCAGATTAAAGACCTTAATAGGAGGGAAAACAGGTTTTAAAACTCTTAAGAGAATATAGGGAAACATTTCTGTGAACTTATGCTATAGAATGATTCTTAAGACACAAAAATTGAAATTATAAAAGAAAAATGATAAATTTGACTATCCAAAAACTTGAAGTTTAGAATGTGTAATAGACAAAGGATTAGAATATAGATTATGTAAAAAACTACAAATCTTTTAGAACCCAGTATAAAACCCAAGAGTACACAAAAAGCAATTTAGAGAAGAGTAAATAATTACAAAAACATTTTTTTTACTTCAGTTGTAATCAGGAAAATAACAATGAGATCATGTTTCACTCATTAGATTGGTAATAACGTAATCAGAGACCATGTGAAGAAATGGAAATTCACTACTTGTGGATTTTTGGAAAACACACTGTCTAGGAAAATTAAAAATACTTCTGACATTTTCACTTCTCAGCATGTAAACTGGAGGAAGTTCTCTAGGAGACTGGGTAATATTGGTTGTGTCATTTTTTTTGTAATAGTGGAAAAAGTTAATTGCCAGATTTTTTTAAGACTAGGTAAACTAGTGTATGATCTACATTAGGTAATTAAAAATTAATAAAAAGAACTATACTTACAGTTTTTTTTTCAAGCCATTACTTGGATAATTTTGATTGTAGGTTAAGTAGGTACAATATTACATACCTCTTCAGTCTTTCTATCAAGTGACTTGGGCTTGTGGAATTTTTCCTTAATTGATCATTATTACTGCTATTTCTCCAAATTCAGATTTTTTTTTCTTAGACACTGTCTTCTCTGAATATACTAGGGGGAAAAGGTAATATTAAAAATTGTTTTGCTGCTTTATTTTCTATTCTTTTTCTTTTTAGGACTAATGTTTCAAGCCAAACTCCCTCTGCCAAAAGAAGTTTGGGATTTCTTCCTCAGCCAGCTCCTCTTTCTGTTAAAAAACTGAGGTGTAATCAAGATTATACTGGCTGGAACAAACCAAGAGTACCCCTTTCCTCTCACCAACAGCAACTGCAGGGGTAGGTAAATTTCTTTATTTTGCTTTCTTTTTATAAAGTAATTCGACTGAAGTGTGTTTTAATTGGTATAAAAAAATGATGATGAAAGAAGTCATTAAGTATAGTTATAAAATATTTGCTCATTTATTACAGATTTATCACATCCATAAATAAGTTCATTATCTGGTCCAGTTTTTGAACTTTGAAAATATATATACATATAAAATATTCATCATAAAGTAGAAAATGAGTAACCTCCAATCCCATATACTTCATCCTACTACTGAGATAATTCAGTATTAGGTTTTACTTGTATCCTCTCCAAGGCTTTACTTGTAGTCCTTTATATTCTTATGTTTTTATTCAACACAAAAATAAGATCATAATATAAAAACTAATAATAATAGTAGTATCTTACCTAAAGCATTTATTATGTGCCAGATACTGTGTGCTAAGATTTTTTTTTAAATGACCTCTGGCTGTCCACAATCTTTAGATTACTTCAAAGGGTAGTCAGACATCATTGTTTCTTTTGAAGATTTTATTTATTTATTTTTAGAGGGGAAGGGAGGGAGAAAGAGAGGGAGAGAAACGTCGGTGTGTGAGAGAAACATCGATCATTTGCCTCTCACATGCCTCCAGACGGGCCTGGCCTGCAACCCAGGACATGTGCTGTGACCGGGAATTGAACTGGCAACCTCTTGGTTCAAGACTGGCACTCAATCCACTGAACCACACCAGCCGGGGCTGTGCTAAGTTTTTAAGTGGATTATTTTTTTCTTTAAATCCTTGCAACAGCTCAGTAAGCTAGATGTATTAAAAGTCTATTTTTATAGATGAAGTAATAACTAAGCCTTGGGGAAGTCAATTAACTTGCTCAAGGTGATATGTAGTCAGTAGTACAGCAGCCGAAAATCTAGGCAGTTGGATTCCACTTGCATTCTTAAGCACTGTGTCATGTTACTTCTCTGTTCCCTCATTTTTTCCATTTCACATTAATCATGAGCACCCTCGTATTATTAATATATAACCTGTAAGCAGGCTAATATTCATTTAGATTTTTCTATTTTCCAATTATAATCCAGACTAGAATGAACATTTTTATATGCATATGTTTTTAGTATTAGTTGGAACTTCCCTATAAGATATATTCTTGGAAATGGAATTGGTAAGATGAAGGTAGGCACTTTGTGAATTTTTTTAGGATTTATTTATTTATTTTTAGAGAGAGGAAGGGAGGGAGGGAGAGAGGGAGAGAAACATCAATGGACAGAGACACATCTGTTGGTTGCTTCTCGTATGCACTCCTCCTGGGGACCAAACCTGCAACCCAGGCATGTGCCCCGACTGGGAATCGAACAGGCAATCTTCTGCTTTGTAGGACGATGTCCAGCCAACTAAGGCACACTGGTCAGGCGAAATCTTTGATTACACTTACCAAATTGCTCTCCCCTAATCTACTGGCTTGTTTGTTTTTAATTTCACTCAAATCACTGTGTTTTTATACCAGCTTTAATACTATATTTTTACTTGACTGAGTGGTATTTACCAATTTGGCTTATCCATAGCAGTTTATAAACTTCATATCTTAGCAGAAAACAGCATAAAATTTACAGTGAAAATATTTCACTTTTTATTGTTCTTTTCTCTGAGCCGCCTCTTTTCTGCTCTGCCTTCTAAAATGTTTACCTTTCAGTTAATTCTTAATTTCCTTTGTTCTTCATTCTGATTGGTCTGCCTCAAATTGTCATATTAGTCTTACCCATCCCATTTTGTGACCATTTTTCATCCAGATCTTGTCTTTGTCTACCTTGATCTTATTTGTCTCACTTTTATAGCCTCATTTTTTACATTTTATAGCCTACTTCTGATCTCTGTCATCCACACCCCTCTGAGTCTTTTGATGGCCTCAAGAGTTACTCTTGGTGCACCAGTCTCCCTGTCTACCTTCAGTATTTTGTTAATTTTTGTATAGTATCTGTACCCATTTCTAGAAGTACAGTTTTCCTGTTTTCAGACTTCTTGTAGGAATTAGAGTATACTATTTCAAGTAGGCTATGTACTTAGAGCAGAGCATTTGTTTAAAAAAAAAAAAGAGAAACGAGTAGAAAACTACCAGGTGAGAATTCCATCACCTTTCATTTCAAACTTATTTTCTCCATCTTGCATATTTGAAAGCTTAGATTGGCATGAAATCTGTGTTCATCCTTTCTTCATCAAGTTTCTTGAAAACGATGTTTAATCTACCTTCTAAATAAAGAAGCGAACCAGATTTCAAGCAGTATTCCCATTACCTACTGTTTTAAGTAAGGTACTGACAGGGATAAGATGCTTAAGAGAGTCCATGAAAAACAATATATTTGAGATGAAGACTTAGATGAAGCACAGTGGGGGTGGGGGAAACCACACATAAGAAAGAGAAATTCAAATACTAACTACCACAATGGTGTATATAGGTCTGGATCTTGGTAGTTCATAGCACTTATTACAGGTTAGAGCTTGAAAGTAAGTGATATCAGAAGTTACAGTCCCAGAGAAGCATTACTTACAGGGGAAAGAATCAGCCAAATCTGGAGACTTGGTTAGAAGCAAATGGGAGGAAAATAAAGGATTGTGCTGAAATAAAAGGAAAACAGGACATTCTGACTCCTTCTCTCCTACCACTACCACAACCCATTAAAGAAACTTCATTTTACTAAACTGGCAGAAGAGGATGTGCTTGAATTAGGAACTCTATCCACAAAGTGAATAAGAATATAAAAAACACAAACCATTTCCACGTAAAACTGTAAGGGGAAAAAATTAGAAAACATGAATCAAAAAATCAAGGCCAATAAAAATCAAGCCCCAAACCAACATGAACTGTAAGAAAACTGTTATGTAACATTCAAAACTGAATTATTTGAAGATATGAAAACACCATGAATTAGGAATTCCAACTAAGAATCAAAATGGACAATCAGGAAGAAAATGACTCACTTGAACTCAGAAGATAGAGAAGAATAAAAACAGTATCATATTAGAAATTAAATCTAAATTAAAGGTCCCCAAGGCAAAACAAATTCAAATGAAAATTTAATAAGAGTCTTGGAAGGAAACAAAAATAATCAAGGAAGGAAAATGGGATAAAGTGTAAACGGTCAGTCAGAGAGAAAGTTTTTGAACTGGATAACAGCCAAGGGAGGTCCAAATTATGTATAATTATAGAGTTCCTGCAGAAAAAAACAAAACAGTGAAACAGAAAAAGTATTTAAAACTATAACCTAGAAAACTTTCCAGAAATAAAATTACTGAATCTATAAGTTGAAAAAGCCCTCCAGATACCTGGAAAATTGAATGATCAAGATACGTCTTAGTACAACTTTTAGACTTTAAAGATAAGGACAAGAAAAATAGATGCGACTTTTCAACATCATCATTCAAAGCATGATAATAAAAAATAACTTTCAAGAGGCTTGATGAAAGAAAGTATGAACATGGATTTTAAAACTTAAAAGTGAGTTTTAAAATGGAAGAACTCAGTACTGTATGAGTATTCTCTTCCTGAGGACTTTACAGAGTATAAGCTTCATTCAGTCAAAAGGTGATGAGGGAGGCATTGATGAAAGTTAAATGGTGAGCCTTCCATATATTCAACTGGAGAGCTAAGACTAAAACAATAGTGGGAACACATACAAAAGGATGGTATATAATTAAGTCTTCTGACAAAGGAGTACATTTGTAACAAAAAGAAAATGGAAGGGAAAGAATAATGTAATTGTATCATAAGTAACAGGTATAAGTCAAAAGATGCCATTTAAAATGGACAGACTAAGCTTAAAAAATGAAAAATGAGAGGTAAGGGCGCTGTAAGAAAGTATAAATACAGATGGAGGTATAGGTAGATATGTTTCACTTCCCTGCACAACCAAAAGAAGGATAACCAATTTAAAAATAAAAAACAACCAGAACTGCCAGAAAATCAAACTGTATGGAAGTCTAACAACCAAGGAGTTAAAGAAGAAACATTCATCCAAACTGGTAGGAGGGGCAGAGAGGATGTGCAACAAGGCAGTGGCTGGTGGATATGATGGTCCCACACTTGTGAGGGGATAAACTGGAAGGAACAATTGCGAAGTGAGACAGACCACGCAACCCAGGGTTCCAGCAAGGGAAAATAAAGCCTCAAAACCTCTGGCTGTAAAAACCTGTGGAGGTTGCAGTGGCAGGAGAAACTGCTAGTCTCACAGGAGAGTCCACTGGAGGGGCCCACAGGGTCCTAGAACGTACACAAGCGCACCCACCGGGGAATCAGCATCAGGGCAGCACCTGAAAGGACACAATCCGCTTGTGGGAAGTGGGGGAAGGGACTGAAAGCTTGGTGAAAGCCGAGCAAGTGGCATTGTTTCTTCTCTGACCCCTCCCTACACACAGTGAAGTGTGTTGCCCCACCCTGGCAATATCTAAGTCTCCATCCCTTACAATGTAACAGGTGTACCGCCAAGACAAAGAAATATGTCCTAAATGAAAAAACAGATCAAAACTCCAGAAAAAGAACTAAGCGATGAGGAGATAGCCAACCTATCAGATGCAGAGTTCAAAACACTGGTAATCAGGATGCTCACAGAATTGCAAGATAATGGAAGAAGTGAAGGCAATACAAAGTGAAATAAAGCAAAATATACAGGGAACCAACAATGGAAGGAAGGAAACCGAGACTCAAATCAACAATTTGGAACAAAAGGAAGAAATAAACATTCAACTGGAACAGATGCAGAAACAATTCAGAAAAATGAGGAGAGGCATAGCAATCTCGGGGACAATTTTAAAAGTTCCAACATCTGAATCATAAGGGTGCCAGGAGAAGAGGAAGAGTAAGAAATTGAAAACTTATTTGAAAACAACAATGAAGGAAAACTTCCCCAATCTGGCACAGGAAATAGACATGTAAGTCCAGGAAGCAGAGAGACTCCCAAATAAATTGGACCCAAAGAGGAAAACACCAAGACACATCATAATTAAATTACCCGAGATTAAAGATAAGGAGAGAATCTTAAAAACAGCAAGAGAAAAGGAGAGTTACCACAAAGGAGTTCCATAAGACTGTTCTCAAAAGACCTTATTGACAAGAAGTATTCAAAGTCGTGAAAGGCAAGGACCTACGTCCAAGATTACTCTTTCCAACAAAGCTATCACTTAGAATGGAAGGGCAGATAAAGTGCTTCCCAGAGAAGGTCAAGTTAAAGGAGCTCATCGTCACCAAGCCCTTATTATATGAAATGTTAAAGGAACTTATCTAAGAAAAAGAAGGTGGTCAAAAACTATGAACAGTAAAATGGCAACACACACACACTTATCAACAACTGATCCTAAAAAACGAAAACAAAAACTAAGCAAACAACTAAAACAAGAGCAGAATCACAGAAAAGGAGATCACAAAGAGGGTTATCAATGGGGAGGAGAGGGGGAGAACAGGGGGAAATGGTACAGGGAATAAGAAGCATAATTGGTAGGCACAAAACAGAAAGGGGGAGGTTAAGGATAGTATAGGAAATGGAGAAGCCAAAGACCTTACATGTCTTGGACATGAACCTAAGGGGTATGGGGATGCAGGGTGGAGGGGGATAAAGGGGAAGAAAATATTGGGAAAACTAACAGTACAATCAATAAAATATACTTGAAAAATATAAAGTATCTTGTAAAAATATAAAATAAACTATAGATACAGGGGAAAAAGTATAAATACAAAAAAAACTGGTTTTACAGATAAAACCACTAAAATAAAAAATACAAATATTGCTTAGAATGAAAAGAAATATTTCTAAAACACACCACATAGGTAGGTAAAATTGTAACATAAAACGAGAGTTGAGTCCAGATGTATAAGTAATACCAGGAAATGAGACTGGGATTCTCGTATAATAAAAATGTTTTCAAATTTGCTCATAAAGCAAAATTAAACTGTGCTGTGTATTAGAGATAATCCTAGAACAGTGATTTTAAAAGGTTTAAAATAAAGAAGACAGGTTTAGCAGTCTGATGGAAACAATAAGTAAGCAGAGATTGCAGTCCTGATACCCAACAAAGGAGAATATGTCAGGATATAAAAGGTTATATAAAATAAAACTATATATTATATTTAATATTTTGCAAAGTTTATAAATGTGTTTTATTTTAGATTATAACAAAATGTATAAATTTTATATATTAAAAATATAGATACTTCATTTTTGATATGTTGCTGAGTTTTCAAGCTCACTGATACTTCCTTTGATGTTTAATATGCTGTTAATCTCATTCAGTAAAATTTTCATTTCAAATAGTGTGTTTTCATCTCTAGAAGTTTGATTTAGGCCTTCCATTTCTTTCCTCATTGTGTTTATGTTTTCCTTCACATTCTTGATCACATGAAGCATATGTATAATTGTTTTAATATATATCTGCAATTGGATTTGATTATTTTAAGACTTGTGATTCAGCTCTTCGGGGTCAAATCTAGAGCGGCCTTTAAGGCTAATTTCATTCATTCCCTAGAGCATGGGCCCTCAGGGGTCTCTACTAATATCCCATGAATTCATCTAGGTCTCTTGCTTCACTCTGACTAGTCGCAACTCAAACAATTTTGGGTCCATCATGAGCTCTGGAGATTGTTTGGCTGATAGCTCCCCAGCAATCATTCTTTTCTTGAAGTTCTTCTGCCTGGTGTCATAGGGTTTCACCCTAAATGTGCACAGGTTGGTATTTAGCTGAATGCTCAAGCAGTCTTTTGTGTAGATATGTAGAGCACTTCCTTTGCACGGCTCCCTCCTTTTGATTCCAGAAGTTTTAGCAATCTCATACTCTCAAACTCCCATTTTCTTTTGACTTAATAAGATTTCTGAGTTCTTTTTGGGGACCTCTGCCTGGACTGCAGTTGTCAAATTGCCTCCAGGCTGAAAGCTGGCATAAAGGTACAGCTGACTCTGTTTCCTTTCTCTTAAGGATCACAGTCCTGGGCTGCCCATTTTCCAGCATTTTGTCCAGTGTTTTTGTTTTTATTTTTTTTCATTGTTTATGGTGGTAGGATGATTCCATACCCTGATACTTTCTCATAGTGTGAAGTTTTTAAGGATTTTCAAAACTGACGTCACCAGTGAGCAGTACGTATGCCACGTGTTGCTGGATGTGGTGCCCTTGGGAGGACACAGTATCACTGTGCATTACTATGAACTCTTCCAGACTGGGCTAAATCTCATCATGAAGAAGTAGAAAACTCAACATGAGGAACATTCCTTTAAGAAACTGGGGAGTGTGAGGGGGGAGGGTGGGACTGTATTCTTCACCATTGTCAATGTCATGAAAGAGAAAGCTGAAGAATTATTCCAGATTAAAGAGAACTAAAGAGAAATGAAAACTAAATGCATTATGTTATCCTGGACTGAATCTTGTATTTAGAGAGGGAAAAAAATGCTATAAAGAATATTACTGCATCAATTGACAAAACTGGATTAAAGAAAGTATAGTAGATAAGAATATTTTATTAGCATTGTTTTATAATGCTGGTAACTATATTCTGATTATATAAGAAAATATTTTTGTTTTTATGAAATGAACCCCAAAGAATTTAGAGCTAAGGGAGTATGATTTCTGCAACTTATTTTCAAATGATTCAGGGGAAAGAGTAGAAAGCTATGAAATGATAGAGCATATAGTACAAAAGGTTAACAGTTGGTGAATCTAGGTAAAAAATATTCTTTTTGTGTAACTTGTCTAAAACTTTGAGAATATCTCCAAATAAAAGTTTTTAAAAATAGGTACTGTGGCCCTGGCCAATGTGTCTTTGTTGGTTGAAGAGTTGTCCTGTAAACACAAAGGTCACTGGTTCATTTCCTGATCTGGGTAGATACCTAGGTTGCTGGTTCAATCCCCTGTCAGGGCACATGTGGGAGCAACCAACCGATGTTTCTCTCTCACATTGATGCTTCTTTCTCTCCGCGCCCGCCCCCCCCAAAACTCAATGAACATGTCCTCAAAGGCGAGTAAAATAAACCTTTTTGAAAAAATAAGTACTTGGGAAAAGTGGTGTAGTACCCATTAAAGCTAAACACAGCGATGTACAAGGTGGAGTAAAAGTAGGTTTACAGTTGTGCATGTGGAAAATAATGCAGTGATTAATAAATAATAATACAAGAATAAACTGTTTTGCATACCCACAACTCTATACCTACTTTTGCTCCACCCAGTATTTATGACCCAGTGGTTCTACTAAGAACAAATAGCTCTTTGGATAAGTTCCCATTCCTTTTTATATATATTTTTTTTTAATATTTTTATTTTTGACTTTATTATTATTATTTTTTTTTTTTTTAGAGAGAGGGGAAGGAAGGGAGAAAGAGAGGGCAAGAAACATCAGTTTGAGAAAGAAACATCTGTTGATTGCCTGTGAGAGAGAAACATCCACTGGTTGCCTTCTGCACACACCCCAGGGGGACCTTACCTACAACCCATGCATGCACCCCAACCAGGAATCAAACTGGCTAGGTTCACAGGATGATGCCCAACAAACTGAACTACTTCAGCTGGGGCAGTCCCTAGTTTTTTTTAGTGTTCATTTGAAAGTGTATGGTTTTCCTTGAGATAAAACTAAATTGTTATAATGCAGTGGTTCTCATAGTGTGGACCTCAGACCAGCAGCATCACCATCCGCTGAGATCCTGTTAGAAATGCATAATTTTGCATCATCTTTGTCCAGAATGAGAAACTCTGAAGTTGGGGCCAGCAATATGTATTTTAATAAGGCCTCCAGGTGATTCTGTGATATATGCTGTACTAGAGAACCCCTGCTCTAGTGAACATACTTCAGGAACTACCATCATCTTCAAAAGTATTTTTTTCATTTTCAGCTTCTCCAATTTGGGAAATACCTGCTATATGAATGCTATTTTACAATCCCTGTTTTCACTCCAGTCGTTTGCAAATGACTTGCTGAAGCAAGGTATCCCGTGGAAGAAAATTCCACACAATGCACTTATCAGGTAGTTGTTACATACTTACTAAGTAACCTTTTACCTTATTGATTATAGAATAATGGAATTTTAGACACTTAAAATTTAATGTGCCATGTTAATATTCTTTAAAATATAATACTATTCAGTGTTTTATAAAACATGTTAAATTGGTCTCTCTTGTCTTACCAGACGCTTTGCACACTTGCTTGTTAAAAAAGATACCTGTAATTCAGAGACCAAAAAAGATTTACTCAAGAAGGTTAAAAATGCCATTTCTGCTACAGCAGAGAGATTTTCTGGTTATATGCAGAATGTGAGTACCAATTGTTTTTAAATATTTAGAGATAGGGGAACTTGAAATGATTTTTAGCGTGTTACCAGATTTTTATTTTAAAGTGAGATTTGTATATGTATGTTGTGTTCATCACAGGTTGAAAAACCTGAGGATTTCTGGTAAAGTTCAGTGTGACTCTTCTGTGTATTTTATCATAGTTTAATAATACACGTGGTCTATAAGTGCAGCAACTTGGGCTATTTTAACTACAAAGGCTATTTTTTAAAATTACCTTTTTTAAAAAAACAAATAAGTGATTCAGTTACTTATTCATACTAATCTCACTAATAGTAAAGAATATAAAATTCATCATTTGTTCTTATTCACAAAGTACGTAAAATTGTTAGAGTAAATTTGACCTTTTTAATACAATGTATTGACTTTCAAATGCTTAGTTTTATAAGTCACAATGTTGATAAGCTGTTACAGTGACAAAAAAATGCCTTGATCTGATTAAAGATAATTATACCTTCTTAGGATGCTCATGAATTTCTAAGTCAGTGCTTAGACCAGCTGAAAGAAGATATGGAAAAATTAAATAAAACTTGGAAGATTGAACCTGTTCCTGGAGAAGAAAATTTACTAGATATTTCAGCCACTAGAGTATACACTTGCCCTGTTATCACTAATATGGAGTTTGAGGTTCAGCACTCCATAATCTGTAAAGCGTAAGTAGTCTCCAGTAAACCTCTTTTTCCTTTTAATTCTCTATGGCAAGTGATGGAAACTTTCGTGGAGGTTTTAATTCTTACCTTTCTTCTGTCATGGAAAAACATAAATACAAACATCTTTTAGCGATGTCATTATTTGGTATAAAAATGTGTGGTGGGGTGAGAACTAAGGAGTACTTAAATGTTTTGTCATATGCTAATAGTGGTAATGGTTGATTTTGGATCTACCCTCTCTTTTGTGTGTGTTTTCTTTTAATCACTGTGTGGAATATCAAGTTCTTTGGGAATACTTGTTCTTTTAAGCATGGAAATACTTGCTCCTATTAGTTGCTTATATTGTTGAACCAAATCATTTATTAATAATGCACTTTTATAAAATAGATCAAAATTTGAATTACTTTTAACTTCTACAATGCTTTTTAACCACGTTTACATTAGTTATTCAGATTTACTTTCTACATTTAATTCCCATGCTCATTGTATCGAATCAAAAGGTTGTATTTTGGTTAATCTTCCAGTTCTTTTTTAAAGACTTTATTTATTTATTGTTTTAGTGAAGGGTAAGGGAGGGAGAAAGAGAAACATCGATCAGTTGCCTTTCACACATGCTCACACTTGCTCCCACTGGAGACCGAACCTGCAACCCAGGCATGTGCCCTGACTGGGAATTTCACAGGTGACCTTTTGCTTTGCTGGATGACCATGCCCAACCAACTGAGCCACATCAGTCAGGGCTCTTCCAGCTATTGTTAGTACATCTCTGAATACAGTCTTTCAAAGAGAGTGGAATTCTTCACAGTCCCCATATAAGTGAGAATTATTTCTATGATTTTTATACATGACTTAATACAGATATATTCAGTCACTGTAGCTTTACCCCTCAACATGTTATGTATACTGTTTCGTTGGATCTTGTCGCTCTGTGTCACTTGGAAGAAACCTGATTTTGTGAGTAATCTATTTCTTCCTGAAAATCTTCCTTATTTATTGGAAATTCACAGTTTCACTAGTCTACATCAGGGTATAGACACTTTCTGTTAATTTTGCTTTTAATACAGTGGAGCTTTTTCATCTGAAGATTCGTGTTTTCTTTAGTTCAAGGAAATTATTCTCTAAATACTACTTTGCTGGAACATTTTAAAGAAATATTGAACACCCATATATTGGCTGTCCATTTTTTGGCTTCCATGTATGTCTGTTTTTCTTAGGTTGCTCAGAATAGTAGTGTTCACTTAGGCCTCTTCCAGCTATAACATTCTAGTATTTTTTTATTAGAATTTCGAACAGTCATGTGGAATATAGACACTAGTCTGTGACATTTCTTAACTTTGTGATTTCTTCAGCCCCTTTCCCTCCAGTGCATAAGTTATTTTTTAAAGACAAAGTCCAGGTCTTTAGCTTATCTTCTTGTAGAAATTAGAGAGCCCATCAGCAGTTAATATTGGGTGGGCCAAAGAGTTTGTTTAGTTTTTTCTGTACAATAAAAGACACGATTTTTATTTTCACCAATAACTATTGATTTGGGTATTTTGAGTATGTCAGCTATCTCCAGCTATTCACTTCTAGTGGGTAGAGGCCAGGAGTGCTGCTAAGCATCTTCCAATGTATAAGACAGCCCATAGCAAAGAATTATTTGGCCAAAATGTCAGTAGTACCAAGAAATTTTGCAAACCACCTTTGACAGGTTCGATCAGGCACAGCACCTTTTCCATACACTGCACAAATCTTTTGGGTTTTGTTGGGGTTTTTTTTTGCGTTTCAGTTGCATTTTTTTTTTTACCTTCCTTGAAATAATAAAGCATAATAAGCCGAAAATGTTCTATATTATCTTCCATCTTCAGTATTTAAATGGCTGCACAAAAACTCACCAATTTTGATTTTTTTTTAAATGCACACTGATGTAACAGCTGTCACAATGCATTCTAACAAAATTATTCTGAATGAAGTTAAAGACAACTAATTGCTACTAGAGCCATCATACGGAAAAAACTAAAACTTTGTGGCCAGCCCAATAATATGATAGACAGCCATCCTTCCCTTTCTTGCGATGTGCTTTCCAAACAAAATTTGTTCAAGTCAGAGAGAGAAACAAAGTTTTTGATTGTTATTTCATTTAATTGTGGGAGTACCAACCAAATTTCTTTAGATAGGCAAATTTCAGTTGCCTGTGATAGAAATGTCCGCAGGCAGCACAGGAGGAAAGAACATCACATGAAGCCCTGGCCGGTGTGGCTCACCTGGGCAGAGTGTTGTCCTATAATTAAAAGGTTACAGGTTCTATTCCCAGTCAGGGCACATACCTAGGTTGCAGGTTCATCCCCTGTCCAAGTGTGTACAGGAGGCAGCCAGTCAGTGTTTCTCTCTCGCATCAATGTTTCTCTCCCTTCCTTCCTCTATTTCTCTCTATAAAAGCAATGAAAGAATGTCCTCAAGGTAAAAAGAAAAAGAAAAAATCAACTACATCAAAGTGGTGGCTGCTGCACTGCACCAGTCAGGCATTCCAGTTGTGCAGCACCCAGATGCGGGGTGTACCGTTGAGGTGTGTGCATCAGTGCATGAAGTGACATTGCTCACGGGATGCAGGCACGCCAGGCAGCCAGGCTGAACAGTGGTCCAGGGGTTTGGCAAGTGCAGGAGGCTACAAGGTTTTGTGGGGCTGTAGCTACAGGGCTACAGCTGTCTCTTCAAAAGTCTTGCCTTGGTTGCTTTATTAGTAGTTTTCTTTAAGACATTTCTTGAAACAAAAAATAATTTTGGCTGAAGGAAGATTTCACATACTTTATTCCTCATGGTAATTTTCCATATTTAGCCTCTTTCCCTTCTGGCTGTAGGTTAGTTTGGCCAGTTTGCCAAAATACCTATTTTTTTTTTAATTGACTGGCTTTCAGTTATTACATGGGATTTCAGTATATTAATAATACATTCTCAAATATGAAGAATTATGAATTCTCCATTTGAAGAACTTAAAATATCTAAAATTAAAGTACTTAATATTTCCTATAAAACTTCCCCCTGTAGTCTTCCTTATCTCAGTACTGACAGTTCCAGAAATGTGGTGTATTTCTTAACTCTTTACTTTCCCTTGCACCCCTGCAGCTGATGTCAGCAAATTCACAATACAGCCCTTCATTTCAGCTCTTCACAATACACCCAGCTCTTCACAGTACACCCAGCTATTCACAATACACTCAGACTCTGACCCCTTTTTACTACTTCCACTGCCATTACTTTGGACTAAGCTACTATCATCTCTTTTCTGAAGTGTTGCTGTTTCTTCTAAACCAGTCTGTGTTTCTGACCTTGTTTCTCTGTGCTGTATTTTGAACACATTAGTCAAAATGATCCATTTAAAAAATGGAAATTATGCTCTGGCTGGTGTGGCTCAATGGATTGAGTGCGAGCCTGTGAACCAAAAGATCACTGGTTTGATTCCCAGTTAGAGCACATGCCTGGGTTGCAGGCCAAGTCTCCAGTAGGGGGCAACCACACACTGATGTTCTCTCTCTTTCATTCTCCCTCCCTACCCCTCTCTCTAAAAATAAATATCTTTTAAAAAAATGGAAATTAGTTCACGTCAACAATCTATTTGTAACCTTTAAAATAAAAGCTGAAATCCTTATTATGATCTACAGAACCCTTTATGATCTGTCTTTGAGCAACACATATTCCCTAGTTAACACTCTGACTTCATCTCCTACCACACTTCCTTTTGCTCATTTGTTCTAACCAAACTAGCTTCCTGCCTTTTTTTAAAAATGCCAGGATCCTGGTACCTCGGAGCCTTTTCACATTTTAAGAAAGTGCTTAAATACTTGCAATTGAGGTTTTACCTGGGTTTATTTAATAAGGGTTAAAGTAAGCATGTCTTAAATATTGTATATTTCTTACGCCTAGTCATAGTTGGTCAGTACTTGGTAAGTTCTGTAGTGGCACAGTGTTTCTGAAGTATATTTGTATTTATTTTGTATTGCTGTTAGGCTTCGGAATGCTTAGATTTGTCGTCCTTTATTCTTACAGATGTGGAGAGATTATTCCCAAAAGAGAACAGTTTAATGACCTCTCTATTGACCTTCCTCGAAGGAAAAAGCCACTCCCTCCACGGTCAATTCAAGATTCTCTTGATCTTTTCTTTAGGGCAAGTAATATCTTTTGGTATTTTCACATAACTAAATTTTATACATCATAAATAATTATATTTGAAGTTGGTTTCTTTAAGGCAGAATTTGGACAAAATTCTTGCAGGGAAAACAAATGAGAAATATTTATAAATGATATTTATTTTTAAAAGCTTAATCTCATTGTTAACTCATCGAAGAAAATTGACTGCTTAAGTAGATTATACATTTAACTCAGTGTTTTTTTAGACAACCTTAGAAGCAGCTATTTGTAAACAAATATTAATTTGAAGCATAAGAAGTGGCATATAAGGAACATGTATAAAGGACCCATGGGCAAAGCTAAAGTGGGAAAGGATTGAGGGAGGGAGGGAGGTGGGGGAGGGGGACAGGGGAAAGTGGGAACGTGGTGGTGGAAAGGTGGAGACAAATGTATTTGAACAATTTAAAAAAAGGAAAAAATAAAAAAAGAAATGACATATGCTAAAGTTTGGTAATGTGGGTTAAAGTTGGAGACACTATACATGTGAGTGTAATAAGATCTGAGGAATAAAAAATACTCTTTGCTTTCTTTAGGCTGTATGTTCCCTGTTAGAAACAACAAAGAAGAGTTATGTTTATCCCAAGCTGTAAATTCATATTTGTGTCTGTGATATAATGTTACAGATATTCTGGGATCTGTTGTGTAGCAGTCCTTATAACTGATGGAAACTTGCCAGGACTACCCGTTGTCTTTATAGTAGTGGTTCTTGTTTTATTTTAGCAAATGAGCAGAATTGGCTTCCTAAGGTTAAAAAAAACCTTTCTGTTCTTTAAATGATGAACATTTAGTTCCACCAAAAGATAAATACTCTGGTTTTTTGTTTTGTTTTTTGTTTTAATCATTCCTTACTATTCTTGTTATTACCGTAGAATTTGAAGTTTTCCTAGGTATCTTTACCCCCTTTTTTTTTAAGGATTTTTTGTTTCAGTTTTCTCTAGGTAATGATATCCACCTCAAACTTTGGTCCTTTTAGAGCAGTTGTTCTTAGTGGGCTGTTACCAAAAGATTGAATTCCATTATAAGAAAGGGTTAGAGTTACACCTCACAGACCAGGAACTTAGGTGATCTTATCTTTGGTATGGCCAAATGTTAAGTCTGGATATATTCTTGGCAGTGTTTCTTGTGTAGTCATGGTATAAAGGTTGAGAATCTGCTGCTATGCAATCTAGTTACTGTTACAGATTGAGATGTTTCCTTGGTAAAAAAAAGAAAAAGGAAATTAGGAATTCTGAAATAGAACATATTATAACTATACTTTGAAGATTAGGTCTTAATTTAGTAAAGTTTGTGACTCTAGACACAGTTAAATTGGTCAGAGTTGTCATTCCACTGAAGTAGTATGACAGGAGAATGTTAGTAGCATTTAATGGGATACTGCTGATTCAACTTTATACTACTTTACTTTTCCCTCCTGTCTTTTTACAGACAGAAGAACTTGAGTATTCCTGTGAGAAGTGTAATGGGAAGTGTGCTCTTGTCAGGCACAAATTTAACAGGTTGCCCAGGTAAAATTAATTGCTCTTTTAATTTTTCTTCTTTAAAGTACTTAGTAATATTACTGAATAAGTGAGGTTTACCAGAACGGATTGGTAAAGAAAGACAGCAAAGCTGAAATATGAAGAGGGTAGAGGATGCAAATCTGGAGTGCAGAAGAAAGGAGGAAGATTTGGAATGTTGAAGGAACTTCAGAGTCCCAGGTGATGACAACAAGAGGACAGGGTCAGTGAGACTCTGGAATAATGATAAGGAATAACTAGTAGATTTTTAACTCCGTAATGTATAACATTCAGTTAAAATTTGTTGTTCTTCCTGTAGCCCCTCCCTCTCTTATCCTAAACTTTCAGTAAAAATCTGCTACAGACATATACACGTATGTGTAAAAAATAAAATAGGAAGAGTAATTTTCTGCAAATTGTGCATTCCTTTATTCAGAGGATCTTATAAGTTGATAAGCTTTCTGTAATAATAAGTATTCTGAATTAGGAATGATATTAAATTGTATTAGTTTTCTATAAACAAATGTAAAACCAAACTAACTATAAAAATTATGTGATTATAGGACAGCTTTTAGTTCTTTCCAAGAATAGATCTCAACCACAAACAGGATTATTATTACCATTAAGTATTTATATGGTACTTTGCCTACAGAGTGCTTTATTTTCTTTCATTAGCTTCAATATTTCTAAGACTGAGTGTGGAGTTTCTGGAACCTTACCTCAAGAGACTAGTTCTTTTTACAGTCTATAATCTGCTCCTTTCTAGAAAATGAAATTTTTTTAAAGAAACAACTTTCTAAATCATAACACTATCATTATGTTGACCATAGTCTGTATTTCTTACTTAAGAGACTTATTCTTTGCCATTTGTGTTTTGAGGCAGAAAGATGAGGGAACTTATATTAAGGCAAAGGATTATTACCAGTTGTCATTTACAAAGGAAATCAGTGTACAATTAAAATACTTGTTTGAATGGTGGAAAGAAGGGGAAGGGACTAGACAAAGAACATGTGTGAATGACCCATGGACATGGACAACATAGTGGGAATCGACTGTGGGAGTGGGGGATGGGAGTGTGATGGGTGAAGGGGGGGTAAAGGGGTAAAAATTGAGACAACTGGAATAGAATAAGCATGATTTCTAAATTTAAAAAATAAAATTACAAAAAATGTTCTAAAATTGTGCAATAGTACAAGTAAATATACTAAAAACATTGTATAATAGGCTTTAAATGGGCAAGTCATTTAGTATGTGAATTGTATTTCAATAATGCTGTCAATAAAAAATTAAATCATGTTTATTTAATTTAAAAAAAAATACTTGTTTGAACTGGCAAGCTGAATGTCTGTTCCCTTTCCATTTGTCTAGCTATTTGGCCTTTAAAGTGGAAAAAAATACTGAGGAGAATTTTCCTTCTTGTTTTTTTTCCAGTAGGTCACCTATGTTAAAGATTAATTTATTACAAATTTACCTAAAAGAGAAGACTTTTTGTCATAAATCCCATTATTGGATTTGGTTTGTTTTTGTTCACTTCACTATTAAAGCCAATCTACTATTCTTCTTGAAGGGTCTGGCATCTTTATCAAATCTGTTCATTTCTAGTCCATCTCATCTTTATAAATCAGTAATATTAATTCTGTCATCTGTCTCTTTCATATTATCTTTTATTTTTGGTATTATTTGAAAATTTAAGTCAAAATATTTGACATCTGATATTAGTTTTAGTCTCTTCACATCATTTGTATGCTTGTGTTTTCTCAATTGTGCATTTAAAGGTTATAAGCTCTATAACATACTTTTTAAAAGAAAAATACAGTTAATAACTTTAATTTACAAATTCTTGAGTTTGTGGCTTCTGTCGTGAAGGTCTATGTGTATATATATATATGGAAAGGAAACCGTTTACCATAAATCAGAAATTATTTTTGCCTAAAATCGAGATTTATTCCCATGAGAGTTCTGAAATTCTGTTATTCAAGTGTTCTTGTGCACTGCGGAGTATATAGAGTCCATCAGGGAAAGATTATGTTCTCTATCGGAGGTGAAAAGGTTGCCACAATAGTAACTAAAAAGACGTGTTTTTACAGAGCTAAAAGCCTTTTCAGACCCACAAACCAGATGTGCCATGAAATTTGTAGAACTTCTAAGTGGAGGAAATTTCTATTTCTCTCTTAGCTTTCTTCAGAGAAGGTCTGCTACAGTAAGAATACTTCTTGTCAGAAATCGTCTTGGAAAAAATCAGTTACCAATCATAGGGCTGTTTTAACACTTTAATTAAAATTTTCTTCAGTGCTTTTATAACACCTATTTTTTAAAACTAGGTAACATTGAAGTAAAGAATTTAACCCAATATTAATATTAGTATTTAAAAATATAGTGTTCTTGTCTGATACAGGGGTTTTGTTTTGTTTTGGCGTGTTTTGTTTCTCTAGGAATGTTGTGTTTAGCCTAAATACACCTAATGTCAGTGTTTTATTTTTTTTGTATTCTTAGTACCTAGCACAATGCCTAGCATGTGGCAGGTATTTAGTAAGTGTTCTTTGGCCAAATCTATAGTTTGTTCAGATGTATTCTTTAAATCAAGTGCTATTTGGCATGGTTAGTTGCTGTGATCTCTTTTCACCTATAAGAGAGCTACCTTTATTGTGTACAAACCAGTAATGTCATCTCCTGTTTTCAGAATCCTCATTCTTCATTTGAAGAGATACAGCTTCAATATCACTCTCTCACTTAACAACAAGATTGGGCAGCAAGTTATCATTCCAAGATACCTGACTCTGTCATCACATTGCACTGAAAATACAAAACCACCTTTCCCCCTCGGTTGGAGTGCACATACAGCAATGTAAGTCCTTGAGAGAGAATTTCTTTGCCTTTGCTTTTAAAGTAGAAAGGCTTTAGTAATCTGATCACAAGAATGACTGAGTTAGATAGACAGCACAACTCCTGGGTAAAATCAGACTAAGAGGAGATTTTAATTTGACTTTGTTTTGGGATTTTGTGTTAAATTACCACCTCCTTGAAGTAATTATAGTAATAGATTGAAGTGATAAAATGCTTAAGCAAAATTCTTCCAAGTACATTAGTTGCCTTTCATAACTAGTCACCTTTCTAGGTAATGCCCTTATGCTTTTAGATCCTAGAAGACAGTTTGATAGATGTTGGGAGTATATACTTAATTTGCATGCTCATAAGAGTCACCTGAACACTAAAATATTGATTCCTGTGTACTTTCCCTAGAAGTTCTGTTTCGTGAGATCTAAG
This sequence comes from Pteronotus mesoamericanus, assembly GCF_021234165.1. Classification (NCBI taxonomy): domain Eukaryota; kingdom Metazoa; phylum Chordata; class Mammalia; order Chiroptera; family Mormoopidae; genus Pteronotus; species Pteronotus mesoamericanus. Next base: position 8,858,786 of record NW_026555277.1, read on the forward strand.
ATAGGACTTGGGAATCTATCAGTCTATCTATCAATCTGTGTGTGTGTGTGTGTGTGTGTGTGTGTGTGTGTGTGTGTGTGTGTGTTTTAATATACAAGAATTGTTTTCATCATTTCTGTCAGTCTGGAATCAATATTTTTAACAAATGCCTTTACTAATTATTTGGGATATTCAAATCTGGGAAACAGGATATTAAATGTTATTCTGGGGTCCCCAAAATAGATTATGTCTTCATAAATGTATTATTACCAGTAGAAGTACAGAACTTTAGTGGCTCCTAGAAATTTTTACATGAGAAAAGAAGTAACTTTTAATTTTTATTTCATTTTATGGTATATTCTGGGAAAACCTTAGGACTTCTCTGAACTTTCTTCTGCATACTTCCATTACTTTGGAGCCATATATTGTAGTTATTTTTTATGTCTGAACTCTAGTTTGATAGTCGTAAAGTTTAGAACTTCAGTGGTGAAAAGGATTTTAGAGATTCTGTCTAAATTCTTAATTTTACAGGGGAAATCCAGGAAAACGAAGTAATTTTCTTAAAGTTGTATGGTTAGTAACTGAAAGAGCCAGGTTTCTTGGCTAATGTGGAATAATAGACATTTCAGAAAGTGAATGAATACTTGCTAATGTGAATTGATACAGTTTTGTAAAAATGTATTTCTCAGGGGTTAATAATTGAAATATACACTAACATTGTATAAATTTATACTACAAGCCTTAAAAAGTCTACTAATAAACATGTACTCCTAGCAATTGTTAGTATATCTGCATTTTTGTCTTATGGCCTTTCTTTGAAATACATGTGGTTTGAGGGGTTTTTTTGTTTTGTTTTGCATGATGCAGCTGCCCTCTGCTGGTAGTTATTACTCTTTCTGGCAGCAGTATTATATCAAACCATCATGTAGGCTCTTCATAATCACAGGCCCAAAACCAGGCTACCTGACTCTATAATTTAATAGCTTTGAGACTTTGGACAAATTCCTTGACCTGTTTGTAGGGAAAATAGTAAGGTAGTTGTGAACTTAAGTGATGGGAAACACTTACATTCTTACTATAGTGTATGATATCTAGTAAGTCCTCAAAAAATGAGAGCTATTATTATTTTATTGCTTAAAAGTACTGAGACAAGATAATTTTTCCCAAGTTGTTCTTTTTATATGTGTTACCTTTGACTTTGTTTCCAATGCTGTTTACTTAATGAGGTCATTGGATCAAAGAGAGGCCAGAGATAATATTTTCTTTTCCCTTTTGGCCTCTATTGCTAGTAAAAGTAGTATAATTGTTTGTTTTTTTAAAGGGTATATAAGGGTCTATAGTACAGAATAATTCATTTTATAAGTTAAATATATATTTTAATAATGTAATTGTATACATTATATATTTTCTAATTTTCTGATAGTTCTAGACCATTGAAAGCCTCTCAAATGGTGAATTCCTGCATCACCAGCCCTTCTACACCTTCAAAGTGAGTTATATTTCTTGTGTACCCAAAATTTGTATTTTTAAGGATTTGGCTTAACCCTAATTTCCAAGAATATTCCCTCCCCTTTTCTTTATGGTTTCTCTTTTTGCATGATAACTGCTCTGTATTACGTTACTTTGGAATTTTCCTGAATCTGCTTTAAACTATAATCTAGGCTATAGTAAGTTTTTAACAGTGAAACAATTTCAGATGGTCCTCTCAAAATTTTGTTCTAAAACATCTTAAATCATCTGATAATATGTCATATGTTCATCCTAAATCTCTAGAAATTGACTGAATGCAAGGAATTTTAAGGATTGAAGGACTGAAATAACCCATGTTGGCACAAAGCACTGTTCTTCAAAGATAGGCATGGAGATCCCAAAATATCTTTTTATTTGTTGCTAATCAGTCTGGGACTTCTTGTCTTAAACAGTGAACTGGAGCTGTTCTGAAAGGAGACAAAAAACAAACACACACTAGAATGTAGCTGCTCTACAAATGTTTTATTTATTTATTTAAGACCAAAAGTTTGTCCAAGAAGGGAAGCAAATGCTTTTTTTAAATATACCTCTTCTATGGTTAAACTAGAACTACACAGTTCCTGATTAGACACTTCTAAATGACTTGTTCGTCATTGGTCTTTAAAATTAGTTTTTCTAAAAATTTGGTGTCCCAAAGTACTTTTAGAAAAGAGACACTTTTGTTGTTTACGGGCTTTGGGGGGGCTTATATTACCATAAAATGACATTTGGGAATTGCTATTTTCTTTTCCTCCTGTTAATTATTTTTCAGTGCAATTAAAACCAGATGACTAACATGACTAGAAATCTGAAATGGTACCGATATGAATACTCTTGCCCGTTCTCAAGATACAAATGAGCAATACCACTTGGCTGCTTAGAAAGTGAGCAAGTGATGCATTTACAGGATGAATATTTTTCATTACTACAGGCAAGCTGCCTTCTGTGAATATAGTAACTATTAATGGAATGCACTCTTTATGTACCAGATCACTGTAGTTTCAAGAAAGAGATGATTTCATTGAGCTTCATGATACTTGGCATGGTCATCTGTTCTCCAGGGTCTATTGGTATGAGAATTTGAGAGTTGGTCAATAAAGGATATTAGGCCCTAGAAGACCTGTCATGCCGATCAAACTTAAAAGAGGCTGAGTTATGAACCAGAATACCATTGGTTCTTCTACAGTATCCTTTGTCACATTTGACCCTGGTGTTATTAGTAACCAGGTGTCACCCTCATTCAGCATTTACCTGGATAAACAAACTAATATGTTCAGTTTTACTCGGTGAGCATAAAATCAGAAATGAGAAATTGAGATGGCTAATTGGCTTTTTCTAAGTTATACTAAAAACCCTTCTGAAGACATAATGGGAGGCTATTCAAGTGTTCAGGCTGGAGTGCAGTGATATCCTGGCTGCTCTCAGCCACAGACCATGTTTGGGCTTATCACTGACCACTTGCCTCTTTTCTTTGATCTACATTGCTATGCAATTCTCCTGGTTTCCATTGTGGCCTCTTATTTCTTGGTGACATCATTCTATATGTTTATTTACAGTTTTCACATTTAGATTAATTGCATTTTTTCCAATTTCCATTTTACTTTTTTTTTTTTTTAGTACAGCATATGAATTTATGTTAACCTCCATCAAAGAAAGCTTGTGCTCTTTGACCTTTACCACTTTTTCCTTTAATTTATTTTCAGCTCACTTGGAAGCCAACACAGTAACACCTTACTTATCTAGTGTAATTGAAGAGTATTTGATATTTCACATAAATGAATTTTTCTATAACTGAAGCTTGCCTTTTTAAGAATTAATCTTAAAAAAATTTAACCATCTTAGGTGGTTATATACTCCATGGCATTCTAGAAATCCCTATATTCTAAGTAAAATATACTGAAGATAATTTAAATATATTGTAATGACTTGGAATCAACATGATGAGTGTCAGTTATTGCACTGTGTTGTAATACGATAATGCCCTCAGATGGCATTATCTTACAAGATGGTTTACCTTTACATTAAATGACTTGTATAGTTCTTCATTGTCCTTTTTGTGATTATTCTCTCTTATTTCTTAGCTCTCATTTCTTGATGAACTTGCTACATTATTTTATACATCATTTTCTGGGAAAGAAGGGCCCCTGTCTAAAGAGTAAATAAAGTACATGGGCTTTGAAACTGCTACCTTCCTCAGATGCTTTTTAATTACTTTTGTATCCCTGTGTTCTGGAAGGTAGAGATTGCCACAAGTCTGACCTACATATAAGTGGATAAGTGGAATGTTACTGTTACTTTTGAAGTACATGGATCATAATTTAAAAGATCAAAAATAGTTCTCATACTCTTCTGTCAACAACATTTATTCATTGCTATGTCTGCATGCATTCGGTGGATTACTTGCCTTATACAGACAATAACAAACTTCTTTGGGGCTGATCATTAAAAGAAAAAAGGCACAAAGTGATTGGTTTATTGATAACATGTAGTGGTATAAGCTAATTTTCAAAGCATGACTCCTTTGAAGTGGGGCAAAGGTAATTCTTAAGTATACCTTTTGATACATCTTTTTTTCCTATCATATTATTTTTCCATATAGGAAAAGCTTTTTGTTTTATTTTGGTATTTATGTATTTAAAGAATAACAAGAACAATGTTTACCAGACTTAAATAGGGTTTTTTTTCCCCTTGAATTACAGGTATTTCCCCTTTAAATCCAAGAGCTTATTGGCTTTATGCCTTGATTCAGACAGTGAGGATGAGCTAAAACGTTCTGTGGCCCTTAGCCAGAAATTTTGTGAAATGTCAGGCTCTGAACAGCAGCAGGAAGACCTGGAAAAGGTAGGTAATTTCTCACCAGAATATCTGACAAAGATTTGTATAGCTCTTACTGTCCAAACAAATGCCTTTTATAACCAGCATCAGAAAATTTAGTACACAATATATATCATAAACTTAATGCATCTGTTGAAATGCTACTTTTATGTTTTTAATATTTCTTTTTCATTTATAGTTGACATACATTTTATTAGTTTTAGGCGTACTTCCCAGTGATTAGACATTACATAACTTACTAAGTGATCGTCCTGATAAATCTTGCACCAATCTGACACCATACATAGTTATTAGAATATTATTGACTATATTCCCTGTGCTATGCTTTACATTCCTCTGTAACAATCAGTTTGTACTTCTTGATCCTGTCACCTTTTTCACTCATCCCCCCAAACCCCCTCCCCTCAGGCAACTATTAAAATATTCTCTGTACCTGTGAGTCTGTTTTTGTTCTGCTTGTTCATTTATTTTGTTTTTTAGATTCAATTGTTGATAAGTATTGCCATTTTATTGTTCATATTTTATATCCTTTCCTCCTCCTCCTCCTTCTTAAGGAAGACCCTTTAACATTTTGTGTAATACTGGCTTGGTGGTAATGGACTCCTTTAGTTTTTTCTTGTCTGCAAAGCTCTTTATATGTCCTTTGATTCTAAATGATAGCTTTGCTGGATAGAATAATCTAGGTTGTAGTCCTTGCTTTTCATCATTTTGAATATTTCTTGCTGATCCCTTCTATCCTGCAAGTTTCTGTTGAGAACTCAGCTGGCAGTCTTATGGGAGCTCCCTTGTAGGTAAACTACTTTTCTCTTGTCACTTTTAAGATTCTCTCTTTGTCTTTAACCTTTGGCATTTTAATTACGATGTGTCTTGATTTGGGTCTCTTTGGGATCATCTTGTTTGGGACTCTCTGAGCTTCCTGGACTTACATGTATGTCTGTTTCCTTCACCAAGTTAGGGAAATTTCCTGTCATTTTTTCAAATAAGTTTTCCATTTCTTTCTTCTCCTTCCAGTGCCCCCATGATGCAAATGTTGGTACACTTGAAATTGTCCAGGATGCTCCTTACACTATCCTCATTTTTTTTTTTTAATTCTTTTTTCTTTTTGCTGTTCTGATTAGATGTTTTTTGCTTCTTTCCATTCCAAGTCACTAATTTGATTGTTGGTTTCATCTACTCTACTGTTGATTTCTTAAAATGTATTCTTCCTTCCAGTTAATGTATTTTCATTTCTGACTGGTTCTTTTGTATATCTTCTAGCTCTGTTTTTATGTTTCTTACCTCTTTGTTGAAGTTCTCACTAAGTTCATGTACTCTTCCCCTAACTTCATTGAGTACCTTATAACCAGTGTTTTGAACTCTGCATCTGGTAGATTGCTTGTCTCCATTTTGTTTAGTTCTTTATCTGGAGTTTTGTTCTGTTCTTTCATTTGGGACATGTTTCTTTGTCTTCTAATTTTGGCTCCCTCCTGTGTTTGTTTCTGTCTGTTCGATAGAGCTATGTCTCCAGGCTTGGTAGAATGGCCTTATGCAATAGGTGTCCTCTAGGGTCTGTGGTACAACCTCTCTGATCACCCAAGCTTGGCTCTCCAGCTTTGTACACCTTCCTATTGTAGGTGAGCCTTGATTGCTGTTGGCTTGTCAGTGGGAAAGATTTGCCCCCAGGCTGATCAGCTGCAAGGACTGGCTGTGACCACCAACTGCCATGGAGGATCAGCTGTGCAGGGACCCACCCCACAAAGCAAGACTCACTTCAGTGGGATTCTGGTGCCTGCTAAGTCCACCCCTTGAGTGTGTTGCTCATGGAGGTGGTTGTGGGGTGGTGCTTCAATGTGGTCTGAAGCTGTCCACTGGGTGCTCTGGCTCTAGGGCCTCCCAGGAGGCTCAGGCCATGGTCAGCTGCTGCCTGTGTTCTGCCTGGGGCCACCTAGCATAAGCTACAAAGCAAATGCAGATAGCTTCTACTTTGGCTGAGCTTAGAGATGCCCAGGTGAGGCCAAGCTGTGAACTGAGGCCAGCTGCCACTAGTGCCATCTCTGGGGCCACTTAGAGAGACAGAGTACACCGAAGCCAGATGCTTCATGTTTGAGAAAGTTTAGGAAAACCTGAAGCAGGAGCCAAGACAGGTCATTCAAATGGAAAAGCCAAGGGAAACAGCCTGGGTGGGCCCAAAAGTTGGGTAGAGCAGGGACTCAGGGAACTACCAGGGTGGCGTGAACAGTCTGAGCCAGGTTGACCAGTCTCAGCTATCAGCCTGCCAGCCCTGTTGGAAGAGGTTTCATCAAAGGGACAGGGGCCTCTGCCAACACTTCTCTCTGGGAGAAAGCTATCCACCCTTACCCCCCAGCTCTCTCTCTGCTGCCAGACAGTTCTGTTCCTTCCCATATGTCTCTGGTGCCTTTCAAGGGGCTGCCCAACACTGGAGCTCAGAGTGAGTGAGTAAGTCCATGCATAAGCGCTTTAAGAGTAACTCCCTGGAATTCCAGAAGCCTTCCGTCTTCCTCAGCCTGAATCCCCATTGGGTTTTACAGCCAGAAGTTATGGGCACTTCTCTCTCTGGCATTGGAACTCTGGTCTGCAGGGCCTCTGGAGCTCAGATATCCCTCCTGATTTTTTTTCACTACACATCGGTATGGGACCAGCTCATTCCACATCTCTACCCCTCCCCACATCCAAACAGTCTCAATGCGGCTTCTTCAGTTCCCTAGTTGTGGCACTTCCATTCAACCAGATTTCAGGCAGTTCTTAATGATGGTGGTTCTGTAGTTTGGTTGTAATTTGGGTGTGTTTGTGGGAGGATGCAAGTACCGCATTTTCCTATGCGAACATCTTGACTGGAGGTCTCAAACACTAGTTTTAGAGTATGCTTTCTGTAGCTACAAAACCAGTCTGTTTAAAGATGGATTGAGGCTTATTTTTAATTGAAGTATAATTGACATACAACATTGTATTTAGTTTCAGGTGTACAACATAAGGGGTTTTTGTTGTTGTTTTTTTTTAATCCTCACCCGAGGATGTGTTTAATGATTTTTAGAGAAAGAGGAAGGAAGGAAAAAGAGAGACATTGATATGAGAGAGATATCGATTGGTTGCCTCTCGTATATCCTCTACTAGGGATCAGACCTGCAACCTTTTGGTGTGCAGGGTAACACTCAACAAACTGAGCCACCTAGCTAGGGAACAACATAATGATTTGATATTTGTATTACATATATTGTAAAATGATTACCACAGTAAGTCTGGTGAATATCCATCACTATACATAGTTACCAAAAGAATTTTTTCTTGTGATGAGAATTTTTAAGATTTACTCTCTTAACAACTTTCAAATATGCAATACAATACAATATTAACTGTAATCACCATGCTGTGTGTTACATTCCAGAACTTATTTTGTAACTGGAAGTTTGAACCTTTCAGCCCCTTTTACCCATTTTACACACACACACACACACACACACACACACACACACACACACCCACCCCCACCCCACCCCAACCCAATCCCACCCCCAATCCTCTGGCAACCAGCAATCTGTTCTGTATATCTATGAGCTTGGGTTTGTTTGTTAGATTCCACATATAAGTGAGATCGTGAGGTATTTGTCTTTCTCTGTCTGATTTATTTCACTTAGCATAATGCCCTCAAGGTCAAGATGTCCATTTTTTAATGACTGAATAGTTTATACGAGGAGGGAACCAAAAAAATTCCAGAACTTATTTATAAAAATTTTTTATTTATTCTGATATGTTTAAACTTCAGTCACCTTCAAAGTACTCTCCATTTGATGCAATACACCTATCAAGATGTTTGTTTCCACTGCTCAGGAGTTTTTGAACTTGTTGATTTTGGTGCCTTTTAGTGCTTCTGCTGTTTGTTTCACCTCTCCCACATAAGCAAAATATTTCCCTTCGACGATTTTTTACATCTGGGGAAACAAAAAAAACAAAGTCACTCAGGTTAAGATCAGGTAATAGGAAGGGTGGGGCATGGGGTCATGCCATTTTTGGTCAAAATTTGCTGAACACTCAGCATAGTATGGGTTCACTCATAAATCACCCATCGTGAAACGGGCAAATGTGTTGAATATTCAGAAAATATTTCACTGAATTGGAATGCAGCATTTCACAACAGTGCCAGCTGTTACACTGCTACAGATGGATTCCTAGAACACTCAGCAGGGAAAGCCTGTCCTGCAAGGAGCCCACCCTCATTATACCACATCTTTATGCATTCATCCGTCTATCGATGGACACATCAATAGGTTGTTTCCAGGCCTGAGACTTTTAAGAAGTGGAAGTTGTAGATAAATTGCTTTCTCCTGTAAATCTTTAAAGCTACTTTTACATATCGGTCCTCAAATATTGTAATTACTTGCTTAATTTTGGTACCAATTGTTAATGTGGTGGAATCAGAGTAAAAGTTTTACATCAACAGGCTAAACACATAAACTAAAGGTTTAAATAATGGGTGTGAAGGTTTAACTACATTATCTTCTATCTTAACACATAATGATAATTAATACTTTGACGAGACATGCTTTTCTAGGAGTGTGCATCATCTCATGTAACTGTTTGATTTTAAACCTCACTTTTGGTAAAGTAATTATTTTAGTAGTTATTTTTGTTCTGACTTGTTTCTCGCTTTACCTTAAAGCTAGAAGTAGTTTGTGGTTTATCACCTTGAATGAGAAATCACAGAAAGTCAGAAATCCTCCCTAAAATAAAACTTACTCAGAAAATAACTTCTGAATATTTACATAATGTTAATGTATTCTTTATTTTTCTCATGTATTAAAAAAAATAAGATCTGTCAACGTTTAAAAAGGAATATTAAATGTAGTGACAATATTTACAGTATAATCCACGTATATCTGGAAAAAATACAGTATTATCTCTGATGGAAGTTGAATTTATTTATTTTTAAAGATTTTCTTTCTTTATTTTTAGAGAGGGGAAGGGAGAGAGAGAAACATCAATGTGTGGTTGTCTCTCAAGAGCCCCTTACTGGGGACTTGGCAAGCCCTGACTGGGAATCGAACCACCACCCTTTGGTTCACAGGCTGGCACTCAATCCACAGAGCCATACCAGTCAGGGTGGAATGAATTTATTATTTTTATGGATTTTCCAAATTTCTACAAAGAGTGTACTTAACACTTACTATAACCAAGGAAATAACTATGTATTCTTATGTAGTTATTAGTAAAAGTATATTAGGTTTGTAATTGAGTTAAATATTGATTTTTAAATAACTGAAAGTATCAAAGAGCAGGAACTTTTTAGAACTAAAATAAACATCTCATTTTAAACTCTAAAATTGCTGTATTGGTAGGCATTCAGGTTTCCTTTAAAAGTAACTCTTTTCTTTAGGATTCAAAATCTTGCAGAATAGAGCCTGATAAGTCTGAATTGGAAAACTCAGGATTTGATGGAATGAGCGAAGAAGAACTTCTAGCAGCTGTTTTAGAGATAAGTAAGAGAGAAGCTTCACCGTCTCTGAGTCATGTAGATGATGATAAACCAACCAGCAGCCCAGATACTGGATTTGCAGAGGATGATATTCAAGAAATGCCTGAAAATCCAGACCCTATGGAAACTGAGAAACCCAAAACAATCACAGAGCCAGGTAGGATTAATGAAGATGTCTGTTAAACAAGGCATGGCTGTGTCCAAAGCTTTGTAGTGACAAATGGCTTCCAAATAATGGGAGGTAAGATGGATCTGTATAATTGTAACAGAGTTAATAATACTTTCATGCTTTGTGTTAACAGTTTAAGAAAATGAGAAGTAAATAATGTGAGTAGTACCCAGAGACTAATGGTAAAATATGCCATATTCCTTCAGGTGTGCATCAAAAGAAAAGTTAGTGTTCTTAACGTGCATTTAATAAATGTTTGTGTTTAGTTTTTGGTCACTTTTCTCTCATCTCTGGTCTCTCGGAAATGTGTATAATTCTTTCTTAATTTTTCTGTATCTGAACTTGTACTAAGTTTTAGTATATAGTTATCCCTCAGTATCCATGGGGGATTGGTTCCAGGACCCCTGCAAATACCAACATTCGCAGATGCTCAAGTCCCTTATATAAAATAGCGTAGTATTTAGATATAACCTATGCACATCCCCCCGTATACTTTAAATCATCTCTAGGTTATTTCTAATGCCTAATACAATGTAAATGCTATGTAAATAGTTGTACTATATTGTTTGAGATATAGTGACAAGAAAAAGGTCTGTGCATGTTCAGTCCAGATGGAACTGACATTGTCCTTAACGACTAGTACACATCAGCAACAGGGTAACATTTTTTTTTCAAGTTATTTTTGATAAGTGACTGGTTGAATCTTTGGATGCAGAACCTGTAGATGTGGAGAGTCAACTATATAAACAGTTCAAGTTCTTCATTCTCCTTTGGATCTTTTCCTTCATAATGGTAGAAAGACCCCTGAACCAAGAGATCTCTTGTCTTAGCTATACTGCTTCCTAGCTATGAATTTCTAAATAGGTAACTTAACCTCTTTGATACTGTTTGGGGATCTACCAGACAAATTTCAGAAGATCAAGAATAGAATGTTAGATAGTGTATACGTCTAATGTAAAGTGCAATACAGATTTTAAAAAATTATTTTTTGTGGTCATTATTATTTATATTTTGTTATTTCTCTAGTTATCAATGGGAACAACCAAGCGGAGCCTCCTTACCTTGTACTGTGGGTATTTTAAAAATTTTAGGTAGAAATTTTTTACTCCTTCTTTCTGCATCCAACTCTGATTTTTCCTTCTGATATCCCTAATATCTATATTCACTTAGCCAGCTAATGTGTTTCAGTACATCAAGCCTAAGATTTTGGGGATGAAAAGAATTGTAATGTATCACAGAGTTATTTTCTGTATTCTTGGGGTTAGGACCTCATCAATTTTGAATTATTTTATGTTCAAGTGAAAAGAATTAGTATATCCTCAATTTTTCTGGAAAGAAAAAGCTGATGATTTTTGTTTGTAGGCATTCCTTTTTTTATCCCTCTTGATGCATGTATTCTTATGAAATCCCCTTTTATTAAACTTATGATTATTGGCCTTAGATATCATTGGTTAATACAAGTTCTTTTGTCCCATCTCTTTATATTCTCCTTTCAGCTCTGCCTTTTAATTTTTTGTTTAGTCCTACATCTTAAAATTAACAAAGGAAGTTATGTACAATTAGTTCTAGATTATCTGTGCCAGTGGAGAACACTGAGGTTATCAAAATATTAATGATCACAGTTAGTTTTACAACTATAGCAGCTTCGGGGAGAGCAAACTTAAGTACTTTATATCCTGTACTGGATGGGGCAAAAATAAGTTTATAGTTGTTCATATGGAAAATAGTACAATAAATGATAGTAATAGAATAAACTGTGTTTCACGTTCTCACTTCTGTAAACCTACTTTTGCCCCACCCTATATATAAGATCCTCTATTCTTTTCTCCCCCCGACCCCGGTGCAGCTTGCTCCAGTGCCAGTAGCCTATGGGCAGAGGCCAGGCAACGGGTCAGGTCTTCCCTCTCTTCTAATTATGTCTGTTGTGCCTTAGTTTCACTCATCTTTAAAAAACTCTCTTAGGGCTTTCTGTGCTTATTCAGCTACTGCCCCCTTTCTTTACTGCCTTCACAACAGAAGTCTTGTTGAAAGAGTTGTTTAATTCATGCTCTCTACTCTCTTATCATCTCTCACTCTCCTATCACCTCTCATTCTCTCCTCAACCCTATCCCAGTGGGCTTTCATCCCTACCACTCCACCAAAATGGTGTTTTGATCAAGTTACCATTAGCAGTATTTCACAGTCCACCACTCCCTTCTTAACATGTAAAATTTTATAAACTTTTTTCTCTGAGCTTCCATCATACCGTACCTATGGGAGTTTTTCTCTTTCTACTAAACCAACTATTCATCTCAGTTTTTTTGGTTTTTGTTTTGGGGTTTTTTGTTTGTTTGCTTTTTGTTTTTGGTGGTTTTTTTTTGCTTCCCTCATCAGAACTCTTAATTGTTGGAGTATTCCAGGATACTGTCCTCAGCTGTATCTCCTTTCCTACTTAAGCTCTCTCCCTAAGTGATATGTAGTACCACAACTTCATATACTGATGAAATATCAAATTTATATTTCTAGCCTAGATCTCTCCCCTGAGCTTTAAACTTGTATGTTGAAATGCCTACTTGAAATATCCATTTGGCTGTTTAATTTTTATCCCTGTTCTCCAAGTATTGTTCTCCAAGTAAAGAAAAAAATCATTAACACCTCTAGTATGCCTTCGCCATATCAGCACATGGTACCATCATAAACCCAGTTGCTCAGGCAAAAAAAGTCACCGTTGATTTGTTTTACTCCATACCCTTGCATTCAGTCCATCAATGAGTTCAACCAGCTGTACCTACAAAATATGTTCTGAATCCAACAATTGATCAACATCTTCGTAGCTACAGCTTTACTCTTCTGTCTCTCACCTCGGCTACCACAACTGATTTCTAATGTCTTTTCCTCCACTCTTGCCTCCTACAGACCTTCTTTCGTGGACAGAGCAGCTAAAGTAATCTTTCTGAAGCATAAACCACACTGTCACTTTTCTGCCTAAAACTTGTGACTTTCCATTACACTTAATCCAAGTTTCTTACATAGGCCATCTCTACTCCTCTTTCCTCTTTTAGCCATAATTACATTTTCTCTCTCTGTCCCTCAAATATGCTAAGTTCATTCTCAGAGCCTTTGCACTTAGGCTCCTTGAGCTCAAAGGCCATCCTGCCTTAAGTATCACTGTATCCATCCCTAGCTTCTACAACAGTGCCTGGTGTAGTAGGTTCCCAGTAGATATTTGGGGCCCACACAATTGGCTGTCTCATGCATCAACTAAGGAATACCAGGAATACAGGCTAGGTAAGGTCTCATTGTCTCCAGGCACTAGCCAAAAGGAACAGTGTGTGCAAAGGCCTAGGTATGAGAAAGGTCACAGCAAGTTAGTAAACCAAAAACCAAGTTCCAAATGACCTATATGACTGGAGCATAGTGTTAAGGGGGGGAAATCAAGAGATGAGACGAGACTAGGTTTTACATAACCTAAAGCCATGTTTAGGATTTTGGACTTCTATTTCAGAGGCATTAGGAAGTTATTGAATAATTTTAAGCAAGCAAGTATTTGATGAAGAATTATATTTGAAAAACATCATTCTGGCTGTATGTAGTTTATAGATTAAAGAAGAACCAAAATAATCCTGTGAGACCTGTTAGAAAGTTTTTGCGATAGTCCAGACCAAAAGTTAATAGTGCCCTAAGACAAAGTTTTGGCGTTAAAAAGAAAAACATTTGATGGATTCAGCAGATAGGAAGGAATGTTTATCTGATATGAAGGGTAAATGAGAAGTAAAAGATGACTCCCTTGTTTCTGTCTAAAAAACAAAACAAAACAAAAACTGGACAGTGATCCCTTTCACTGAAATATAGAAGGTAGTAAAGGAGCAGATTTTAGCTGGTGTGGAGGCAGAGGCAGATAACATAATTTATTTACTATAAGAATATTGAGCTTTGACACATGATTCCCCTTTGACCCACTGTGAAAGTTTCTTAGAAGTGTATTTCATGGTCATATTTGTTCCCATAGATCTTACATAGTTTTTGTATTCATCTAATAATCTTAAAGATAAATACAGGGTATATAATAATTTTAGCATCTCAGTGTGAACTTTCTTGATTAGTTTTCTATCACATGGATTAATTGCTAGTGTAATTCCAGGATTGAGTGAGATGCATGGGTACATTGCTGAAAATTATTCATTAAAAAAATTATACCTCATCACCTTTTTTATATGTTTTGATAATAAAAGTAGTAATGCTCATCTTATGCCCTGAAATAGTAGCCTCAACTCCTAAATCTTTCTTCCACTTGAAATGCTTAACATCTTCTAACTTTGAATGTCTCGGTTCCAAATTTCTACAAGTAATCTGAATGGTTGTGACTCAATTATTTATTCCTGGTTCAGTAAGCTGAGGTCAAAGAGATAGGCAGGTTCATATAGACCTCAGAGCTGCCTCTTCCGGGCTAGGGAAATGATTGTTTCTCCAAGCATGAAGAAAAGAAAGAAATCATTAACACCTCTAGAATAATTTTTAAAAATTGGGATCATACTCCTTTTTGTTCTTAATATATCCTGAGTTTCTTTTACTCTTGTAATGAATATTGAGTTAGTGTTAGTGGCAAATAGTCAACAATTCAATACAATTTTTAAAATGATGACTAGTTGCTGATAATAGAGTATACAACCAAATAGCTATAAGCTTCAGAGTTGTCAGTGCTATAGAAAAGTATCTAACATTTAAATGGTTAAAATGCAGTTTTGAAGCAGGTAAAGAGTATATACTAATTTTAAAACTATATAAAATGAACCTGTAAAGTAATGCTTACTGATTAGTTGATTTTTTTTTTTTTTTAAATGAGAATTTCCTTAACTTGTTATGGTGAGGATTTTTGCTTTGGTAGTGTTTGAGGTTGGTAGGTAGGTAAATAGTTAGAGTCCTCTTCTCCCCACTTACCTTTAATACTTAACCAATATTACAAGTTATAATGAAATGTTGTTACTCCACAGTTTAAATAACCAGAACAAAATACTGTTTATCCCAGCTAGTCATAGGCTAGAGACTGAAGAAGAACAAAAAGAAATTGATTAATTTTTCTTTTATCTAACTCAATGAATGTTCTAAACATATATGTTGTCATATACTTGTGTGGTACATGAGATATGTGTTATATATTTTATGGAACTCTTGAATCATTATGTACAAGGCTTATTTGGTTATTATGCAAAAACACTCATTTAACATACATTGTTAATAAATGGGGGAAATCTCATTATTAGCCTAATGATTCTAGCCTAATTATTTTCTTTTTTAAAATATTTTATTTATTTTTAGAGAGGGGAAAGGAGGGAGAGAGGAGAGAAACATCAATGTGTGGTTGCATCTCACATGCCCCCTGCTGGGGATCCAGGCCTGTGCTCTACACTGGGAATCGAACCAGCGATCCTTTGGTTCACAGGCTGGCGCTCAATCCACTGAGCCACACCGGCTAGGCCTAGCCTAATTCTTAATTTACTTTAAATAATACTTTATTCCTAATACTTGGTCATGTGACATGACCTATGAATATGGCTGTTTAATTCTTATCCATTCTAACCATAGTGCTTCTGGTGTTTGGTTAAGTTTCAGAGCCTCTGCTGTAGATCAGTGGCTCTCAACTAAGGGCAGTTTTGTTCACCAGGGGACATTTCACAATGTCTGTTATTTTTGGTTGTCACAACCAGAGAGGGGATTGGTAGTGTCACCTGTAGAAGGAGTCCAGGGATGTTACTAAACATTCTACAATGTACAGGACAGCCCTCCCCTAGCAACAAAAACTTGCCCTACCCAAAATGTCATTAGTTCTGAGATTGAGAAACCCTAGGCTAGGTGTAGTAAGATGAAATTGTATGTCCCATTGTGGTAAATTACTCTCTGCACAGTAGATGTCACTCTAGTCTAGAGATTTCAGTTTATTAGAGAGGATTTCCCAGTTATGTTATGTTCTGCTTCCTCAGATCCAGCCAGTTTTACTGAGATAACTAAAGACTGTGATGAGAATAAAGAAAACAAAACCCCAGAAGGATCTCAAGGAGAGGTGGATTGGCTTCAGCAGTATGATATGGACCGTGAAAGGGAAGAGCAAGAGCTTCAGCAGGCCTTGGCGCAGAGCCTCCAGGAGCAAGTAAGAGATACTCAGATTGCTACTTTCTCCACACCTATCTTTCCCAAGAAATAGGATAGTAGTAGTAATAATAACAACTAATGTGTTAAGCACTCACTGGGTATGAGTCATTGTTCCAGGTGATTTGAATACAATATCATTGATCCACCAAAACAAACAAAATAAAAACTTTGCAGCTTTGCATTGGGTTTGAAACAGATACAGTGATAATTTTTCTGTTTTTGAAAATCCAAATGCAACAAAATATATTGTTGGTTACTTCCCATTACAATAATTCATTTCATGCTAAAACAAGATGGGTTATTAGAGACCGTCCCAGTCCAACCTTATTTTGCAGACTCTAGAAACAGCCAGTATAACACCGTGATTTTATCATTAATATTTTAAGGCAGTGTATTTGTTTTGGTCATTTTCTCACAGTCTGAATCCTTTCCTGTGAATTATTTGAGGACAAAATTCTTAGAAATTGTACCTGAAATTTAGATTTTAGTCATAGGCTCACATTTATCTGCTCTTTTCTTTATGTAGTAATCTATTCTTTAATTTTTAGTTCTTTATATTTATATTTGCCAGAGCAGGCTTATTTGCACTGTTGTAGTCACTTATTCATCATTTTGTAAACTTTCTGTAAATTGGGGAAAATAAAAATTTCATCCTTTTTTTTTTTTTTTTTTCAGGGTATCAGACTAAAAGGTGATGTTTTCGTGCTTGACTAATCCTATGCAACCCAAGTCATGTTAGTAATAAAGATTTACCAAGACTCCCCAGAATTAATGCCTAGTTTTTAGTGTTTACAAACAATCAGATTAAGAAACCTAATTTCACCAGAACAGTGGGTCCCTAGCTTAACTGCACAATAATATTGCTTGGGGAGCTTCAAAAAATAGTAATGCTTGGCTTGTTCTGCCTTTCAGAAATTCTGATATAATTGGTCTGGGCTGTGGTGTGGGCATCTAGATTTCTTCGTTTTCTTTTTTCTTCTTTTTTTTGGGGGAGGGTGGTATTTATTTATTTTTAGAACTGGGGGAAGGGAAGGAGAAAGAGAGGGAGAGAAACATTGATCGTTGCCCTTCGCATGCTGCCAACTGGGGACTCAGCCCGCAACCCAGGCATGTGCCCTGACTGGAATTGAATCTGCAACCTTTCGGTTCACAGGCTGGCGTTCAATCCACTGAGCTACACAAGTCAGAACTAGATTTCTTGGTTTTCTTTAAAAATAATAATAATTATAATAATGATTTTTAAAATTTAGTCTTTATTAAAGATTAATCTGTGTTTTTTCCCATTACCATCAGCCCTCCCTCCCCTGAGCCATCACCACATGGTTGTCCATGTCCATGAGTCCTTTAATAAAGACTTTTAACTTCACTCCTTCATTCTAATGTGTAGCCAAGGTTGAGAACTTCTTTAAAACCATTTCAGAACCAGCTCTTCTATATCCTTTTATTTATTGAAAACATCTCCCTACCTACGTTGTCATCAAGATGTATATATGTCAAACTGTTTTACAAATAACATATAGTGATCTTTTGTTTTAGAAAACTTACTTTTAATGTAAAAGACCAAAGTCTGATTTCTTAACAGTAGTATCTTACATCATTTCTTGTCAGCTGACCCAGTTAAAACCAACTTCCAGGGTCAGGCAAAAGAGGTATACAGTTCATAAGGAAAATAATACAATAATTAATAAATACTTTGGTGTAGCAGGATGATGCTCTAACCAATTGAGCTCCCTGGCCAGGGCCATAACTAATAAATACTAATACAGGAAGAAACTATGTTTCATGTACTCACAACTGTAAACCTTTTGCTCTGCCCTGTATTTTTCTCAGATGTGACAGTATGGTTATAAGATGAAGTTTTTTTAGTTTGGTATACCTGCATCATTCTATTAATAACTAAAAGGAGTCTCTGTTTTCAGCATAGACTTTATATACTTGGATAAGTTTAAGTAATCTTATTTCCTCTTATATCGAAATAGCAGATATATTCTCTGCTGCTTTTCAAACATAGTATTTATTGCTCCCAGTACTATAATGCAGAATAGCTCATTCTAAGCTTCTATAAAAACAAATCCAAAATTGAGGAAAGTATAAAATAATTCTGCTTAAATTATATTTTTCTTTATTCATGCATTGTTGGTAAATTATCTCTTCTCTGAAAATGGGGAGTATAATATTTTTATAGTCAACTTTTCCCTATTTTCATAATTAGTCATCTAGTTGAGAAATTTTCAGAAGTACTAATTTTTCTAAGAGAATCTCAGATGTATTTAGAAAAGTAACAGTCAACAGCATTCATTTAGTATTTACCAAGCATCTATTATGTGTCTTGGTTTCTTCAGCAGAACAAAAATAAAAATCTATGAATAATACCTTGTGGAAATAACATTTATCCTGCTGTCAAAAACTTCAGGTTATTGGTGTGCTAGAGTCAGTTCACTGTCAGGTCAGGAGAGCCAGCTTTATACACCTCTTTCTAACTCTGCATTCAGCTTCATTTTTATCTACGATTGGCCGTACATACCTCTTTCCAACCTTAACATTCAGTGTCACATTGGTAGCTTAAAATTGGCCCTGGTGAGAGTACTTATACCATGGATTTAGTGCATACTCTAAATCAGGGGAGAGAAAAGAGCAATTTGCTAAGTATCTTGCTATATGCCAGGTATTTCATACATGTAAGAAAAAACGGGATTATATCATAATATCACATTGAATGGCTTTTGGTTGGCATGCCAAATACTGCTAACTAGAAAAGATAGCATTTAAGGCTTTTTAATCTCCAAGGTTGTGTTTTAGGAGGAGAGTGTTGAAAAAAGTACAGAACTTCTCCACATCCTTCAGTTGGTCATGGTCCAAACATCCATAAAATTATGGAAAACATCATTAGCAAATACTTTTAGAGCAACTGATTTTATTCTCATTAAATAAGTTTTAATCAAGACTTCATTTTAATACCTTAGTTTTGTTCTTGTCCCTTTAGGAGGCTTGGGAACAGAAAGAAGATGATGACATCAAAAGAGCTACAGAGTTAAGTCTTCAAGGTATGGAGAGTATTTTATTTACCTTTTTTTAAATGTTAAATGAAAACAGAGAAGAGCTTGAAAAATGTGTTTGTTATTTTTAATAACAATAATAAGCCTGAACCCCTCCCACGTAAAGAAATAAAACCTTTGAAGTTACCTGGATACCCCTTTCTTTCTCCTCCCTCCCAGAGGAAACCACTACTCTGACATTTGTATCATTAGTAGCTTGCTTTTTCTTTTCCCGTTTTTTGTTTTTTTAATTGTAATTTTGATTTTAGAGAAAGAGGAAGGGGGGGAGAGAAACATTAATTGGTTGCCTTCTACACGCACCCTGTCTGGGGACTCAACCTGCAATTCAGGCATGTGCCCTGAGCTGGAATCGAACCAGCAACCAGTTGCAGTTTGCAGGACGAAGCCACACTAGCTAGAGCAGTAGCTTGGTTATTTTAAAAATAGTATTTACTGTATTTATAGCCCTAAACAATATAACGTTTTTATTTTGAAAAAATTATATAGCAAAGACAGTCTGTCTGTAATCCACCTGTATGAAAAAGTAACACTCCCACTGTTAAGTCTCCTTGGAGAAGATTAGGTGGCTTTAGTTTCCCCATGAATTTAAAAGAGCTCACTCTGGGGAAGTCATTGGGCAGTTATGAGTAAGCATTCAGAAGCATAAGGTTCACCATACTCATGGCATTTGGCAGAACTAATATATGAACCAGATGCTGCAAGTCCATAGGAACATGTAGTCACAGGAAGTGGGCTAATTCTGTACTTTTCTGTTTTCTTAAAATCAATCATTGTGGTCTTTCTCCAACTCTCAGAAATAGATCAAAGCGGTTTTTTTGTTTTTTGAGAGAGGGGAAAGGAGGGAGAAAGAATGGAAGAGAAACATCAGTGTGTCGTTGCCTCTCACACGTCCCACACTGGGGACCTGGCCTACAACCCAGACACGTGCCCTGACTGGGAATCAAACTGGTGACCCTTTGGTTTGCAGGCCGGTGCTCATTCCACAGAGCCACACCAGCCAGAGCAAAGCAGAATGTTTGATGGTACAAAATGAGTGTTCTAGGCTGGTCTAGACACCATGACATGGAGGAAAGAGCAAGAATTTGACTGGAACATGGTTGAGAGTTACAAATAAGAATTCAAGCTAAACTCAGCTAGGCATTCTGTTCTCAGATTTAAAAGATGGTACTATAGTGGTGGTGATGGCCGCGTCAAGTTGTATCACTCCAATTTAGACTGGTTGCCCTGTACATCTAGGCACAGATATCCTGAGATCTGTTACAACTACCGTAATCATTATCCTGGGAATACCCTCTGGTTCTTTCCTTAGTTTGAATCTCCCATTTTGTATATCTCACTCTTCCTCATTCTTGGTCTACTTGTACTTTGATAGAGCTCCCCCAATAATTCTTCTGAAAAGGGGGGCATATGACTTAGAATTTTTTTTTTTTTGAAACCTTGCAAGTTTCATTCTACTGTAGTATTTGATTAATAGTCTGGATAAATATAGAATTCCAGGTTTGTAGTCATGCTGCTGGGCAATGGGAGAAGTCTTGTCTGCAGGGTTGCTGTATGAAAGTTCTGCAGCCCTGGCCAGGTAGGTCATTTGGTTAGAGCGTCATCCCAATACACCAGGGGTGCTGGTTCAATCTCTGGTCAGGGCACAATACAAGAAACAACCAGTGAATGCATAAATATGTAGAATAATAAATCAGTGTTTCTTTTCTCCCGCCTCTTCCCCCCTTTCTCTCTCTCTAAAATGAAAAACGAAAAGTCTAAAGCTGTTTGTTCTTTATCCTGAGATGACCTCTTTCTTTAAAATCTAGTAGGATCTTCCCCTCGCCCCCCTCTTTTTTTTTTTTTTTTTTTTTTTTTTTTTTTGGTGATGAAATTCCACAGTGATGTCTTGGTGTGGATCTGTTTCAGCACTTTTGCTGGGCACTTAATCACTTTAATCTAGAAACTTGTGTCCTTGAATTCTAAGAAATTTTCACTGATTTCCTCCCTTCCACATTTCCTCTTCTCTTTTGAAACTCCTGTTATCCAGACTTTCTAGTATAGTCCTTTTAATCTTCTCATCTCTTTTCTTCAGTTTTCCATCTTTTTGTCATTTTACTCTAGTGTCTGGGAAGTTTTTCCGACCTTATCTCCAACTCCGAACCTACTTTTGAGTGTTTTATTTTTATATTTTTAAAAACTGATTTGTGTGTGTGTGACTACTTCCTTGTAATTTTCTGTTTGGTGTGGTTTGGTTCATGAAAACAATACCATCTCAATTATCTAAGGATATTAAATGTAGTTCATTTGTTTGTTCATTTAAAGTTTACTGTCCCTACCCTCGCTGGTGTGGCTCAGTGGATTGATTACTGTCCAGCAAACCAAAAGGTTGCCAGTTCAATTCTCAGTCAGGGCACATGCCTGGGTTGTGGGCCAGGTCCCCAGTTGGGGGCATGTGAGAGGCAACCGATGAATATTGCACACATTGCTATTCCTCTCCCTCTCTTTCTCCCTCCCTTCCTCTCTTTATAAAAATAAATAAATAAAAATAAAGTTTTCTGTTCCTGGATAGATTCTGTTTCCTCCAGATTGCTCTGTCCTGTGTTTATGGTCTCTGTATTTCTTGTTAGAGGCTTTCCTCAAATACCTAATAATCCTTGACTGTCGGCTCATGGTTAAGAATAGGGAACTAAAAGATTATTGGATACCCTGAACACACGAACAGCTAGGGCTAGTCAACTTTTGAGTTTTACAGAATGGATCTGGTTGGGGGATGATGTTAATATTTTATGCTTTCTCTTGAGCTGGTCAGATTTCTAAAGAAGGATTTTCTAATCTCTTACCTTTGCCTAGAGGTAAAAAATTTGGCTGCCAGAGTTCCAGGAGCCAAGTAGAAGAATAAGGCTGAGGGAGAAGGAGCAGTCATAGTCATCCTTCAGTATGCAAGCTGTCACCTAGTCCTGTTTTCAGTATGGTACTCACGGCCTCCCCAGTGCCTGGCTTCCCCTGATTCAGAGACTGTTTGACCCTCTTTACAGAATAAAGCTCTGCACTTCTGTCATTGGCTAGCAGCATCAAGTGGGAGAAAATGGAGCTAGAAGTTTGTTTTCTCAAACAACTTTCACCTAATTCCTATTTTTATCTCCTACTTAGCCTCTAGTTTCAGAGGTATCAGGTATTTCCAAGTTATATCTTTTTTTGAAGATTTCTGTGATGTAAATTGGATTGGTTCTCAATTTTTCCTTTACTGGCTTAGGATTTGACTTTGGTTTTCTCAGATCTGTTAAGTCTGTCAACCACCTACTTTTCAGATTCCAGAATTTTGAAGACATAGTCTTTTTTCTTGTTCTTTCCATTTTTACATGTTCATGTCCTTTAAACAACTCAGTACTGTGATTTTAGTGGAATTATATTTCAAAGCAAAGAGCTATTTATGTACAAATGTTCTATGATTATTTGAAGCCATTAGTAAAGATGGATTCCTCTAGTGGAAGCGCATTATTAAAGAAAAAAATGGATGCCCTGGCTGGTGTGACTCAGTGGATTGAGCGCCAGCCTGTGAACCAAAGGGTACCTGACCCGGTTCAATTCCCAGTCCAAGGTACATGCCTGGGTTGCAGGCCAGGTCCTCAGTAAGGAGCACTCAAGAGGCAATCCCATATTGATGTTTATCTCCTTCTCTCCCTTTGCCACTCTAAAAATAAATAAAGAGTTTCAACCAAAAAAAAAAAAGCCACTTTTTTTTTTTAATATTTCTATGATAGGGAATTTAATAAAATTGGATTATCTTTAAAATTATAGCCCTGGCTGGTGAATGTCAGCCTATGAACCAAAAGGTCATTGGTTTGATCCTCTATCAGGATATATGCCTGGTTTGCAGGCCAGGTCCCCAGTTGGGGGCATGTACGAGGCAGCTGATTAATGTTTCTCCCCCTCTTTCTCCCTCCCGTCCTCTCTTTCTAAAAATAAATATGCTTTTTAAAAATTATGTTCTCTTCAGCTTTCTTCTTTATGTAAATTACATCCCTTTTCATATAAATATACTTGAAAAGGAGCATTTCTTTTACAGATACCTGGTGCCTGAATTTGTTGGTCCCCAGAGTGGTCTAGGTGAATTGGAACCCTGATAATATGTTTTGAAAACATAATATGTTTTATGTTTCCTTAGAATGAGAAAATGTGTACTCAAGCTGTTTTTTATCTTCCTAATCATCTCTTTGTGTCTATTCCAAGAAATTTTTACAAGACTCTGTCTTTGTGTTCTTCAGAGTTTAACAACTCCTTTCTGGATTCATTGGGTTCTGATGAGGACTCTGGAAATGAGGATGTTTTAGATATGGAGTACACGGAAGCTGAGGCTGAAGAACTGAAGAGAAATGCTGAGGTGGGTGATGTTTTATTCCCTGAGGAGTCCTGGTCATACAGTCAGTATTGCTTCTGCTCTTCATCTGCACAGGCCCCACTCTCGGTTTCGATCGCAGAGTCATTTCTGCCCCTTTGGCAGCCATCAAAGTGGCTTCGCTTTCTCTTGTCCTTTGCTCCTCATTTCTTAGAAGATTCAAAACAAAATGAAACAAAAATAGAAATACATCCTGACCACCTTACCTGCAGTTAGGTAATATCGAAGTAACATGGCTCTTAGTCATATGAATGTTAAATCACCTTTAGTTCTACCAAAGCTATAAAAACTGTTGAATTAATGTTGTTAACTAGAACACATTGGAATCTTTTATCTTTCTTTTTCTTTAAAGTGCTTTTTCCCCATTTTCCAATATTCGTATAGTTTTAATTACCCAGGATCCCACTGTCCTGACAAAACTACAGTTAGCACTTTACCATATTCTTTTCTCATGTCTAATACCCCTAAGTATGCTTTTAAAGCGCCATCATTCAATTACAGTTTTTATTCTGCTTGTTAAAGACTAGGTATTTGTAAGCATTTTATTATACTTCATTTTATTTTTAAAGATTTTATTTATTTTTAGAGAGAGGGGAAGGGAGGGAGAAAAAGAGGAAGAGAAACATCTGTTGGTTGCCTCTTGCAAGCCCCCGACTGACCGGGAACCTGGTCTACAACCCAGGCATGTTCCTTGCCTGGAAATCGAACCTGTGACCTTTTGGTTTTTGGGACAACGCCCAACCCACTGAGCCACACCAGTCACAGCTACATGTTTTATTTTTAATGTCTATGTTATATTCCCTCCAATGAATATCTATTTTATTGTATTTTTTTAACACTGAACATTTAAGTTGTTCCTGTTTTTTCACTGTAATAAATCATAGGTTGAAGAACTATATAAGATTGTGATGTTTTCTATGTTTAGAATTTTTTTCTTTAAATCCCCAGAAGTAAATTACTGCATCAAAGTTTATGAATATTTCAGTGGTTTCTGATTTACATATAGCTATATTTGTGCCTAAAATTTTGTCTAATAGTACTGCCTCAGTGTAGGAGTATCTCTTTTCAGTTTTGTTTTCTTTTTCTAACAATATTTTTTTAATATTAAAAAATATTTCAAATGTAAATGTTTACCCATAATACCTACAGTAACACACCAACTCTTCATTTTTTGTTCTGTTTTTCAGTACTTAACCATTAACATACCTATTTTTTAGATCTATGGTTATGTTACACAATTATGTGGGTGTGAAAAAACAAGTTAATATGTTGGTGACCCATAGAATTTTTAAAAATAACTGAACAATATTGTATTGAGTTGTTATACCACTAACTGTTCAAATATTATTGGGCCTATTCTAATTTTTTGTTATTAAAGGTAATGCTACAGTAAGTAATTTTATACGTGTGTTCTTTTGAATTTTTTTTTTAGGATACATTCTTAGTTGGGAGTAGAATTTATTAAGTCTGACTACACCCACACTAAAACTTAGCCATGTCAGCTTTGATAATAAATTTAAATTTACTGTCTTGCATTCTATTGAGATGAGTTAAAAGTCATGCCCACTTCTGTTTTGCAGACAGGAAATCTTCCTCATTCCTATCGGCTCATCAGTGTTGTCAGTCACATTGGGAGCACTTCTTCTTCAGGTAAATGGACAAAATGATTTCAGCATTTACTCCTATTAGGCTGCTCTGTGCCTAGCTTTGTGAGGTATAAGTTGAATGCATCAAGAAAACCTTGGAAATCTGTTGTCAGAAGTTGTCCTGGTATGGTATATTCCTCCCTTAAATGTTTGTAGTTGTTTTTTGAATGGTTTTTAGAAATTTTGGGGAGGTTGGTAAAGTAGATAGGGTGGCTGTTTCTATCCCCTTTCTGAAACTTTCTGTGTCTGAGAAAAATTCAAAAAACTTTTAAAAACCTCACCTTTAAGATTTTATTTTTTTCAGGTCATTACATTAGTGATGTGTATGACATTAAGAAGCAGGCATGGTTTACTTATAATGACCTAGAGGTATCTAAAATCCAAGAGGCTTCCGTGCAGAGTGATCGGGATCGGAGTGGTTACATCTTCTTTTATATGCACAAGTAAGAATCTTTTCCAGATCTGAGGCCATGGGCTAAAAATGACCCAACTTTTTCTTCTTCCTTTAAGAATCAAATGTTCCCATCACTTGAGTGGTTGATAATTTTTGGTTTTGTTATCTTTGCTTAGGGCTCATTTCTTACTTCCTTGTTAAGTCCAGAATATTTTCTCTCTTAACTCAGCCTTAATTATTCATCACACCATAGCATCTAAGTATGGAACTTAAGACTCCTTTATTGATAGAAACTGTCTTTTAGTTGTATCAGGTACAAAATCTGAATTATACTGATGGAAACTACGTAATGTTTTTATGAAAGCTGGCTCTCCCTCCTATTCTCAGAAATCAACACTGCAGGTTAAGATGATGATCAAGTGAATGAGCTGCTTATTTAATAAAATTTAGGCACCAAATGGGATTATGCAGGTTTTACCAGTATCTACTTTCTGTTTTTTGGCTTGGCTCACTGAATGCCTATATTTTTTTGTTTGTTTGTTTTGTTTTAAGGGAGATCTTTGATGAGCTGCTGGAAACAGAAAAAAACTCTCAGGCACTTAGCATGGAAGTGGGGAAGACCACTCGTCAGGCCTCATGAGGAGCAAACGCCTGGGTTGGCAGTGTGCACTGCATATTCTCCCTTACTGCCACCCACCTCGCCTTTCCTCTGCCTGAGGAGAACTCAGAACTCTGCTTGATGCGGGAGCAACAAACAGCTCAGGGCCAAACCAAAAGACAAAAATTGCAATTGTATGGAATGCTCCATGCTAATTGTTTTATGGAAACTTTGGTGTCACCTCTATGGCTGATTATCCCCTATTTCTCCTACAAGAGTAGCACTTCCTTTTGTCTTAGAAATATATGTTGTAAATATATATATGTGTATATATATGTACATACACACATATATGAGGAATGAATGGAGCCTTAAAGAGTTACGATGAGCCACCAGAGTATGCCTGCTCAAAATTATTAGCACAGCAGTTTGGAAAAGAAATGAAGTTGTCAAAGAGTCCATTCACCTAAGAAATGTGTGAAGATATACATATCAGTTAGCATTTAGCTTTTATGTTCCTTGAGTAGTTTCACTCAAGTCTGTAATCTTTCATGTGTGTTTCTTATTAGTAAAGTTCACTGGAAAATCAGCTCTCCATGTTACACTAATGACAGTTTGTCCCCCTTGCAGAAGAGGGGCATTTCTGCCACCTGACCTGGGGGCTTTTTTAAAAAAATTAATTCATGGATTTGTAATGCTTTTGCTGTTTACATGCAGTCCCAAGAAATGGATTGTTGGTGCTTGGAATGTGTTAAGGTCCCATATTTGGTATTAATTGTACACTTTGTATTTTCTTTAAAGAGATTTCTTCACAGTGTGTTCATTGTATATCATCTATGTTATTATGGTGGTGAAGATAGAATCTTTTCTTTCTCTTCTGTGTCATTCTTTTACGGAGCAAGCATTATCCTAACAGTTCAACTAAAGCTTTAAGAGGTAGGAAAATAATACTGTTCCGATTGGGGCGCCCCAGCCAGGATACTTAGGGATAAGAAAGAATGCTAGCAGCTCTGTCTCAAACAGAGACGTCAAGAGGGGTGTTCTTGTGTTAAAGCTAAAACTCTGGACCACTAAAGCTGAAAGCCTTACTAGGAATGTGAAGTAAGTACATGAGCTATAGGATGAAGCTTGAACATTTAACCATTTGCCGTCTGGCTTTGCCCTTAAAACAGGCTGGGAATTAAAATGTGATTGGTTTAGGTAATCCCAAGAACTAACACATAACAAACGTGCATAATGCATTTATCTTTTTAGGTGCTTTGAGTTGAGGATAGATGGGAGTACAACATTAACTGCCGCATTAGTCAGTCAGCTGACTTAAGCAACTTGATTAAGTAGCTTGTGAAACCATATAAAGAGTTTGAGAGTAGAATTCTGTCCAAAAAATAATTTTGTGAGCCCAGGGATCATTATGATCATAGTTAAGTATAGCAGAATGAAACCTTCAATATTTTTTTTCTCTTGCTTTTATTTGTAAACAAGATTGCTCTCCCATCCTTAATAAGGACAAAACCATATCTGGTTTTCAAGGGGAGAAAACATTTTAAAGTTCATTATCACAGAAGATGGAACATCTTTTCTGGAAAATTGCCTTAAGAGAGCTCCAGCCCCAACTCTTGAAACCTGGATGTGTTCTGACATGGTTACCTCTTCTAAAATTTTGAATCTTTGAATTGTAAATGGCCCCAGCACTTTGCTTAACTACTGATAAAAGCTTTGCCTCCTATCATTTACTTAGATACTACTCTAGTGAATGTTCCAATGGTAGGATATGCAGGAGTAGTATAGAGCAGAGGAAAATATTTGCTTTAAAAACCAGCTTTTTATATTTTGTTTTATTTCCACTGGGGAGCCTTTTTTTTGCCCGTTGAAAATAGCTGGTTTTCTCCTATGAGTGAAGTGGTGATTAAATTCTTTAGCTATTTATTCTTTTCCCAGTGTCTGTATTTGAGAGCTTTGACAAGTGCTGTTAAGAAGCGGGCAGAGGGATGATTTGAAGTAAGAGAGGGGTACATTAGGGCATAAAAAATAGAAATAATGCCATAAGCCTAGATTGCCCATGAAGTACCCTCGTTGACTTGCTTTTCATAGTTCGTGTGTGGTGTATGGTTTAGAAGTACTCTTTGCTCAGAAACCTAATTTGATTTGATGTTAATGTCTTGGGCAGGACTTGTTAGTTGAATGAATACAGGTTACTGGGGTAGATGAGTTATCTCACTGAATTTTCTTTAATAGCTGTTCCTTGTTGTGGCCTGGTCAGTCTTTCTCCCTTCACTCCTTTATTACCCCCTTTTACAAAGTTACTTTCTTACTTTGGTTTAGTGAAGAATTAATGACTACAGATGGAGATTTTATCTGGACCACATTAATTTTTTTTTTTTTTAGCTGACTATATTTAAAAATTACAAGTAGGTAATATTTTTTTGTGCAGTATGATCAGTTTGCTCAGAATCGGGGGAGTAGTGCATTTGGTATGTTGGGCCAGGAGGAGACAAAGTGCTTCAGTCCCAGACAGCCCGCCCAATAAGTAAGTTTCCTGCTGAATATACCACTTGTCGTTATATGACTATAAATGACATTGAACTGGAACTTGACAGCACTTAGTTCTGCACACAACTGATCTTAATTGGGACTTTTTGTTTTTTTAAGGGAAAACTAAACTAAAATTCAAACTTGTTGATTCTTACCGGCTAATGTTATTATGGAGAATTGGAAAGGTGCATGTGGCCAGATAACTATCTCTTGTCACTTTAGTAGCCATGACTATAATTTAAGCCTGCGAGAAAATAGACTCTTGTTTTTTGGGCAATATATTTATGTGTCTGTGCACACTCATATAAGTTTTGTTTCAACAAGATAGAAAAGAAGCAAATCCATGTGTTCTATGTATATTTTTATTCCAAAAGCTATTTGTTTACTTGCTATGGTCTGTTATTTAACAAGTATGCAGTGACACTTAAATATCAGCTAACTCTGGGAGGCAATATTAGACTACACATTTCTTCATCTAATCTAGTGTAAAATCCTTCTAAAAGAGAAGCTTTAAGAATTAAAACCTCAGCAAGTGAATTCATGACTTACCCTTCCATACTGCAGCTACCATTATTTAACTATATAAATATAACTACAGCTACAGGTATAATTGTATAATGAAGGTTATTTGAAAACACCTAAATTAAAGAAATCCTTGACAGTGTCTCATATATAGTTGAGCATTATGAGTGTAGAGAGAGCATAAGCGTATGGCGTAGAGACATACAGAAAGCAGGTAGTTTATAAACTCATTTGTGATCTAAAAAGATACTAAAACAAAAACATTACCCTTTTTGCTTGCTCTTTGTCTTCTGAAATGAAATGGTGGATGCTCTTTGTCATACAACCTTTTTTTTTTTTTTTTGCCCTTTTTGATATAATTGACCCCCTTAGGTACTGTTTTGTTTTAAATTGGGGAACAGCAAGATCTCCAAGTACATGTTCATCTTGTATGTGTGTATATATATATGTGTATGGAGATTTTTAGAAAAATCAACAACCCAGTACCAGTTGCAAGTCACATAAATGTGTCCCCCCCAAAACAGATGTCCTCTCCCTCCTCCTGTCTTGCTTTACATTGAGTAATGTTCTCTTTAAATGTGTACAAAAACCAGATTTCTGCCCTCTAACATCTAATACATTACTTCAAAATTCTAATGTTCCATCAATAGGTCTTAACCTCTGAAAAACTTTTTTTAACTTGGGAAACTAGTTTGTTAGGCCTAGAGTTTTGTGACAGAATTCTTCCACTGTGTCTCACCACAGTCATTGACTCCTTCATGGCATGCTTTGATTACTAGACTTCAGGCAGTCTCTTTGGTTGTATCATATTTATAAATGAGTAGATTTTCTTTTCCATGTGTGCTATGTGTCTGAGGTTTTGAAGTTTTAATTAAAAAGAGTGCCAGTGTGAATATAAGCAATTGATTTTGGTGACATTGGACTTTTCTTAAAAGTACAGAGGTTTGAAGAATAGGCATGTACACTGGCGTAAGAATAGAGTGGATTGGGGGTCTGGATCAGGACCCAAGTCTCTTAGGTCATGTGCCAAAACAAAAGCAATTGACCGAACTGGTCTTTCAAGCATGAGGATGCAGAGAGTGAGCGCCCATGCGGTAGTGCACCGCCCTGGTCCCCAGGTCTCCAGGTCTCCCTCCGACTGCTCTGGCCGGTTACCGTTTATGCCAAGGAAAGGAAAACAGAAGTGAGCCTCCTACGCTTGGCCTAATTGAGCCACTGCCAGGTTTGCTGGTAGCTTTGGCCACATTATCTGTAAGGTGATTTTCTTTGTGTTCTGAGTGACTTCTGGTTCTAATTCTTTACGTTTTGTATGGAGCAGCACTTTATCTGTGTTTTAGCAGAACTGTTCCTCTGTATCCTTTACAGTTTTTCCTTGTTTTGATTTCCTTTTTAAATTATGCATAGAGTTTTTTTGTGTGTGAAATTAAAGCCTTTATTAACCTTGTGTCTGTTCAGCTTATTTCGGAAAAGCACATATTCTTGCAGACACTGAACAATAGTTGTTGAAGTTAAGGAAATCACCTGCTGTTGGCCTCTGCCTTGGGCTTTCCGTGCATCATGGTTAAACCCTAAAGGAAATGGGGTGGCCGTCCAGTGCGTGCCCAGAGTCAGGACCAAGTTCCCGCTGCTTTCATCTGAGGAACAAGTGAGACTTTGCAGAGACTGGATACATTTGTAAACCAAGGGTCAGTCTTAACTGTGCCCTTTCTTTGCTTTATTAAGAGTTCTAAAAGAGGGGGTAAAATCACATTTGCATGTCACACTTGCCTTTAGGCCTCAAGCCTGGACCCAGTGGATATGTTGCTCTCGCCGAGGACTGGTTAGTAAGGATTGTGAAAGCTACTCGGGCCATCTCTTAGGCCACTCAACTCTCTTTCAAAGAAGAGATCCCCTTTAACTTTTCCCCCAAGGAAGGCTGTGAGGAAAGAATATGTGAAAAGGGGAAACCATTACTCTGGGAAAAGGTATAAATCTGAAAAATGCTTCAGCCCACCTGCCATTGATAAAAAAGCCTATGGAAGACCCCACAGAGCAAATATTCCCTGGAGTGTTTGGCTGCTCTTCTAAGAAGGGGAATCTCAGGGCAGTGATGCAATACCCCAGGATAGAAAAAACGTGACCATCTTTTTGAGAATGGAAATTGGGACCACAGGCTCTTTATGGAGTCGTCATCATTCTGGAGGAATAGGTTAGTAAACAAAAACGTTGCCACCGACTGCTGCTCACAAGGACAAGTGTAAAATTTCAATTAGCAAAGGATTAATAACGAGAGGAAACTGCTTGTCAACCACAGCCACTCTTCTCAGAATAGTCCCTTTGCTTTCTTGAGGTTTTGTTGTTTCCACAGAGGCAAGGCAGAGAAGGCAGCTGGAGTCATCCCAAAGGTCTTGCTGAAATCCTCAAGGGACAGGTGCTCCTAGAAGAGAGGGACCAGAAGGCAAAGGTCACATTCTTCTCCAGGGTTTGCTTTGATGAGTCACACAGGCGTGGTATAGAAAGCAAGTGAAAAGCAAAAACAGGCAATAATAGAGTCAGGAAAGGGATGAGGCGGGTGACATTGAAGTCCCAAGAAATTTGATCCCTGAATTGGGAACGTAATAAAAAGGATGGTAATATCCACGGCTGGAGTGGCTCTGTTGGGCGTTGTCCCACAAACCAAAAGGTCACCGGTGTAATTCCCAGTGGTCAGGGCATGTGCCTGGGGTGCAGGTTCAGTTACCCAGGTCGGGCGCGTACAGAAGGCAGCCAATCATTTCCCTCCCTCCCTCTCCCTCTAAAGTCAAAAATACTTAAAAATAATAAATGGGGGGTGGGGGGATGATAACAAGCATGAGCTAGATTAGCTCCTTTTGACCAGGGTCAATTTCACACTAGCCCTGAAATAAGAATTAGGACATTGGTTAGAGTTGCTTCTCTTTCCAGGTCTTAGTTTTCTTCTCTATAAGATGGGACAAATTTCTTAAAGGCCAGTTTTCACTTCTTTGTAATGCTTTTGTGGAGATGAAAATAACACTACATATAAAAGGGCATTGGCAACAAGGTCTCTTGTTCATCTCTACTTACAAAAGAGTGAACCTACAGCTAAGAGTCACCTTTCTAGGCCTTGGGTATCTTCAGCCGTAAGACAAGGGGACTGCCTGAAATGACCCTTGCTCCCCACTAATACGGTAGTGATACTGTTTAAGGCAAGCTAAATGCCCTCACAGCACACTCAAGTAAGAACCCCAAATTAAAGCTACTATAAAAAGAGCACCCTCCAGCCTTCGTCTCTGCTCCCCGGGCACCAACGAGGGACAAGATGGGGTGAAAACAGGGTTTCTTTTCAATTAAGAAAAGTTACTCTGAAGAATACTTGATTGATTCCCACAGAGAGCCCTGAGCTGCACACCTGCAGCTGGATCCCAAGCTCAGGTGGTTCTGACGCCTCAGCTCTCTAACCTGTCATTAGATTTGCCTCCAGCCTCTAGGCAGTCTCTCCTCAAGCCTTTTAGGAGCCCTCCCCACTCCCCGAGGCGGGGCTATGGAGTGCCTTATTTTGGAAGAAGAGTAAGTATGAATGGTTTGGGCATCAGTGAACGGGGAAGAGCTGCCTACCCCAAGTCTGTTAGCAGCATTCCCACCCCCGCCAGGTCCCTCACAAGTGCAACGTCCTTGGTCTGTGAGGAGCTTCAGGTGCCCTCTGTGGTCCACCCAGGTTGGCTCTGCAGTTTGGTGGAGACTTCTGGACTTTGACCCTTGGGCTGATAACAGGGACTGCCCATCCCAGTGGACTTGTATCTTTCCACTGGTCCTGTTCTTGAACCCTGCAGGTCCTGCTAGCTGATTACTGGCCTCACCCACGGCCACATCCGCCTCTCTGTGGATTACTCACTGGTGTTCAAACACTTACATTACCCTCATGCTGCTGCCTGCAGCCAGACCCACCACCCCACTGTTTACTGTCACTGGTTCCACTTTTGAGTTTGGGGCAGCCAGAGGCCTGAAGACCTCTCCCGCCCTTCCCACACGACACTGAACCCACAGCTTACCCACAAGAATGTATGCTGCTCCCATGACAAAAAAGAGACAACTGATTTTTTCTTTAAAGACTCAAGACTTCTTAAACTACTTCTAATATGTTGCAGGTGGTGTTGGTTCTATTTGTTTCATTCAAAACCAGCAATCCTTTTAGCCTCTTGTCAATCACCTCATTCAATAATGTTGACTTCAGAAATCCTCTTTTTAAGACACATGATAGGATTGATAGTAACTGTGGGACTCAGAAGACCTGGTTCCTGGTCTATCTCTGCTGCTAACGAGCTATATCACGTTAGGCAAGTCACTTCCCTTCTCTGGACCTGAGTTTTCTCAGGAGTAGAAAAAGCAGTGATAATCACAGCTTACATTTATGGAGCACATTTTATGTATGGGGGGTGCTGGGCAAATAATATTTGTAATACTATTACTACAAATAATATATTGGGATCACCCCTGTATTAGTGAGAACTCAGGTGGGCATATCTGGGAGAGAATGCATGAAAGTGGTCTCCAAGGTGAAGGGCAGGTGCAACTGCTCTGGGAACAATACGCTTCCACATAAATCAGGCCCTAACCCCTCACAGACTTGGATATTCTTGGAGAAATCCGGCGTCTCTCTTTATTCACTTTTAAGACTTCTTTATGGTTTATTATACACAGAGTAAATTTTCTCTCCTCCCGGTAACCCTCATCAAGCTAGACCTGAAGTATGTTTTGGATCTTCATGAATATTAGAAATGTGTTTTTAACAAGTTCTTGCCAAACTGCCTCTCCCCCCACCCACCCCCCACAAGGGACCCACGCAGGCTGCAGCTGCAGCTACCAGATGGGTCTTCCTGGCTCTCTCTGAACTGCCTGCCCACCGAGCGCCTATTTCAACCCGGATGTCTCCCAGGTGCCTCAAACCACATGAATGCATGATCATTCTCTAAGCTCAGTCTGACCCAGGGTGTTTTTTTGTTTTGTTTTTTAATCTTAAGGAATAATACAATTTCCCCCTCCCTCTGACACATCTTACCCGGTACTTACCAAGTGTCATTAATTTTACCTCCTAATATTTCCCTAAACCGCCTCCTTCCTTTTAGCTACTTTACCACCACCTAGTCTAAGCTCCCATCTACCTCTCAGCCTCACTCAGAGCGGCTGCTTTTGCCACCTTCCAATGCATTCTTCACCGAGCTGCTACAGTGGTCTTTTAAAAGTGTAAACCTGACCACCACCTGCCTGCTTCCACCCTGATAGCTCCCTTCCCCTTTTAGCGTGACACCGCGTAGAGGGCCCTGCTCAGTCCAGTGCCTGCCCCGCGGGCCAGCCGCCCCTCCCCAGCTCGCAGGCAGCCACCACTCTGGCATTTTGATCCACCCTGTGCTTATTCCCTGCCCCTGGGCTGTGTGTATACAGTTCCGTTCCCCAGGGATAGCCCACTGTGCCTGAACAATTCCTGTTCATCTTTCAGAAGGAAGTCTTCTCTGACTAAAACAGGTTCCTTTTTGTAATACCCTTCGTGGCACTATCCCCACTGAAATTAAATAATAGTATAACCATGTTCCTCTGATCTCTCCTTGCACCGAAGTTATGTTCATGTAACTTCACATGAAGGCGGAGACCAGGTATGTTTTGTTCACCAGGCCGTCCCTACCACTGAGTCATCACTAGGGCACAATCTGGGGATCAGTTAGTATTGTCCAATGAATGGACAAGCCTTAGCTCTTCCTCCTCCTCCAGTCTGACCCACCTCCTTCTTGGTGGGGTCCACACCCTCAGGGAGCTCCTCCACAGGTTTGTTCACCAGCTGCTCCAGGGGATAGACGGGTAGAGGCCCAGAATTGAGGTTGCTGTTAGCATTGAACACTTCCTGTTTAGGGTTTGTGATCTCCTAGGGGAAAAAAGGAAACCACTGTTACTTCAGCTGGTTTGTGGCTACCTTTCTCTCTGAAATCAACACTGATCCTAGGGCACCTCCTCCAAGATGCCTTCCATGCCCCTCCTCCCCACACCAGCCCATGCACATACACATACACACACTCATAAGAACACAACACATTGGATTGGACCCATGCGCTTTATAAAGCTTGCTGGTGTGTATCCAACCAAGGCCAGTTGGTTCAAGATGACTATTTCATTTTATGACCTAGGAATTTCTCGATGGCTTCCCCCAGATGTTTGAGGTCTACCTTGGACCTTTGGGACCCTCTTTCTTTTAGCTGTTGTGAAATCGTCATCTGTAAAATCACACAGCCATGACCTATCTGTACATCCCTGCCAGTACCATCAGTCTAATAAGAAGGGTTTAGGAAAGCCATGGGGTTCTCTGCCTGTGGGAGGGGCTGAGGAGTCATGTGTGGTATCTCCTGATCAAACAGGGGAGCTTGGGAAATTGCTCCTGTGTTCTGGACACATTTCTGCTGAGTCTACTTGGCTTCGTTTCCCTGCAAGCCTGTGAACTTTTTTTTTTAAGATTTTATTTATTTTTAGGGAGAGGGGAAGGGAGGGAGAAAGAGGGAGAGAAACAACAATGTGTGGTTGCCTCTCATGCGCTCCCAACTGGGGACCTGGTCTGCAACCCAGGCATGTGCCCTGACTGGCAATTGAACCAGCGAACGTTTGGTTCACAAGCCGGCACTCAGTCCACTGAGCCACCCTAGCTAGGGCAAGCCTGTGAACTTCTTAAAGGAAGGGTTTTGCTTTCATATTTCCATATCCCAGGCCTCCAGTCTACATACATTTCTGTTACAAGCTGAAAGATCTAAGGGGTTGCCATTATTTTACCTGTAGAAGGGATCCCGAGGGTGACAATAGTATGGAAATCATTATTTCCCAAAATGTCATTATCAACTGACTGCATCATATTCCCTGGATGCTTTATTAATCTCTCTCTCTCTCTCTCTCTCTCTCTCTCTCTCTCTCTCTCTCTCTCCTGGGTCTCAACACAATTCTACAAACCAGACCTTGGGTCAGTAGTTTTATGTGCTTCCCTCACCCCTCCCCAGCTCCCCATCACCAGACTCTTATGCATGATAAAATTTAGGAATCATTTCACCAGGAAATGGAGAAGACAAAACAGCTAGAAACACTGAAGTGAAACAGCAAGAAAAACTTCCATGAGAAGTGGGAAGAAATGCTGGGAAGTAAAGCACAGGGCGCTGGCACCTTCTCTGGAGCGCTCTCAGCCCCCCACAGATGTGAGCCTGCTCAGATGACCATGACGGGGCCCAGCCACCTGCCCCATACTCACAGCAGTGATCTGGCTCCAGTCCCCAGAGTTGCTGAGCTCCCCCTTTAGGTCCTCATAGGATTGGGCGTTCTGCATATAAAGCAAGTAACACATTAGACCTGGTTCTCCGCAGAGACTATTTTCCTTTAAGAGTTGAAAGAAGGCTGGCCCAGGGCCTGGGGCTGAGAAAGGGAAGCAGGAGGAGGCAGAGGCTGGAGGAGGGTCCCTCAAAAAGGAGAATGGACATTGAGGATCAGCACTGAAGGAGTTGACAGGTCAGAAAAGGCCAGCAACATGAGGACTGAGAGGGGTATGACCTTTCCCTGCCCTCAGAAGCCCATGCAAGCAGCCTCTCCCAGCCTTACACTGTGTAGGCTCTGGGAGACTCTGGGGCGCTGAGGAACTGGGAGGCTCCTCTCAGAATTGGGAGGGAACCCTGCCACAGAGGAGTGAAGGGAGTAAGAGGGTCCATGGCTCCACCTGGAGCCCCCTCTCCATATCCCCAGGGCCTGTACCAAGCATGGCACATCATGAGCTTCAGTAATGCTGAATGAATGAATTAGTGAATGCGTGAATGAAGGACTGGAGTGTGAGAGAAGCCAGCACAGACTTGAGGTGAGGCAAGACCGCCAGAGTCGTTGACTTGGGACACTGATGATAAGAATTTACGAAGTTCTGGCATCTGCAGCCTTGAGATTTGTTTGAATCCATCCTCAAGACTAAACCCATCTACCACTGAATTTTTCCTTATGTATTTGAAGAAATTAATCAAAGCTCTCTGTCTCCCTAACCTCATCTTTTGAGCCAAGCACACCCAAAGCCACCAGGCCAGAACTCATTTTAAGCTTAGCCTTCCTCCTTCCTGCGCAAACCTTCACTAGGGGTCCACAGTGAGGGCCTGCTTCTATCTGGGGCCAGTTTAGGGAAATCCTGTGGAAGGACTGTCTCTCGGGTAAGGACCACACGTGTGACCGATTTTGCTTAGAATTTAGTGCCACGAAGACATCCGTCTGTCCTTTAGAACTGGCATGTCTCCTTTCACGTGACATGAGGACCTACCAGCGCTGTCCCCTAGAAGTTTCTGTGATGGTGGAAATGTTCTCGCTCTGTGCCACCCAGTATGGTAGCCAAGAGCCACATGTGGCTATTGAGCACTAAAGTGTAGGTAGTGAAACGCTGAATCTTTAACTTTGTTTAATTTTAATTAATTTAAATTCAAGTAGCCAGTACAGCTCTCACCAGTAATATCCAACAGCGTTGAGCTAAATCCAGTGCACAGGCAAGGTACTGTCACTCACCTGGGTTTTGATAGACTTCTTTCCCTCCCCCAACCCCTCCAGGGGGATTAATGGTCCTACCACAGCCTTACTCTTCCTTCTAAGGCCTCTCTAACCCCTCTACCAATATATCACATATCAGTTACCACAACAGAACAAAAGACCCTGGGAGGTCTGCCTCGCCACTGGGAATACCGTGAAGAGGCCACCCAGAGAGGCAGTGGCCGGGCTATGAGGACCAGGGTGGGCTGGGGCCACTCACACTCCACCTGAAGGGATCCCACGCCAGGAACCAGCCCGTGAAGGTGGGGGGCTCGTGTCCCTGCTTCACCAAGATGATGGGGGTCTCAGGGTCCCGGCCACTGGGGTGGGTCTTGAGGTACTCCTGCACTGTGATGGCGGCAGCTTTCTTCTCGTCCTCGTTGGCATGCTTCCCGATCCAGAAGAAGACCTGTGGGAACCAGGAGCTCTGACAGTCCTCCCTGCCCTCCCGGCCCGTGGGCCTCTGCCTCGGCTCGTCCAGGCTCAGGTAGGTCCACTGTGGAGCCTGCCCTGGCACGGGCCCCTCTGGCCTTGACTTTGCACCTACCTGGGCAATGAGGAGGTTGGACAGATGATCCCTACTTGGATAGTCTACAAATGTGTTACTTTGAAGCTAAAGCCCCTCAAAAATATTGCTCTGCTATGTGAAACAAAGTGGACTTGGAGAAAAGATACATCCCACACAGTAGCCCCTCCAGGCTGCCTTCTTCTTCCTTAGGCTCTTGTGTTTATAATTCTCCCTGGGAAGAACATATATGGGAGCCAAGGAAAAGTCAAATCTTCTCTTTCCCTTTCCCCTGGCTGGGTAGCTCATCTGGTTAGAGCACTATCCTGATACACTAAGGCCAAGGGATCAAGCCCCAGCCAGAGCACCTACAAGAATCAACCAATAAATGCATGTGTAAGTGGAGCAAAAGATCAGCGTTCCCTTCTCTTTCTCTCTCTCTCCTCCCTACCCTCCCTCTCTCCCTCTCAAATCAGTAAACAGAAATTTAAAAAAAAAAATCTTCCTTGTCCCTAAAGCTGGTATTTTTGGGGCACTCCCCAGTCCTACCTGGTCCCAGACATCGAGCAGAAACACATCATCCTCTTCCAAGTCGTCCTGATTGAAGTCGGGGATTTCTGTGGCCAGGAATCGCCCGGTCTGGTTGGAGCACTCAAAGAGCCTGGGGGTGATGAGCATGTTTTCCTGCTGCAGTCTGCAGGACAGAGAGGAGGTTGTGTGGGCAGGAGGAAGGTGTGGGAACAGGAGAATCAAGGGCACCGAACTCTGAGGGGCAGCTCTGACATGGAAAGCCCACCCCCTAGGAAAACACTCTTTCCTCTAATCACACAAAAGTTCCCCCTCCTCCCGAGAGCCTGACAATGCTCCACGGGAGAAATTCCCACTGATTTTTCAAGACTTCAATTCCAGTGGCTCTTCTCTAGTCCTGTTTGAAAGCTCTTTCTGATATCTTCCCTCCATCCCTCCTGCTGCTTCCACAGTACACGCCCTTTTGCTTTTAAACTAGGGGTCATGGATCTTCTTAAGAAAAACCATTAGAAAGAGGGTTTACAGCTGGTGGTGCTCAGCATCCGGGCCCTATGTCAACCCCAAAAGGCAGGGACTGCGTGCACTCTGACATCTTCTTCCCAAAGGGCAAACCTACAGCCCCGCCCCTTTCTCTGCCTCCCATGGCTATGAACTCTCTTTGCCAGGGAAAGGCCCTGCAAGGCCCAGGCAGACCATGGTGAGCAGCACAGACACAGCCCCTGTGCCTCCAAGGCTCCGAGGGCGTGGACTGCTCCTGACTCATACTGTGGCGCTGGGGGCCTGGCACTCAGGGTCCTCAGTCCACGCTGGCTGCAGACACTGGGCCATGAGGGTGGAGGTGCTGGGAGGCTCTCCAGCCTCAGAAGGTGAGCTGGAGGCAGAGGGACCCCATTGTTACTTGCCTCTTGGTGCTGGCATAGGGCGCCTTCCCGCCCAGCGCCATCCAGAAGTTGGCCGGCTCCTGCCCTTCCACCACCACTTGCCTCTCCGTCCGGGAGATGGTGTCAGAGACAATCTTGGCCATCTCCCGCTCGTCTCCGCTACAGCCCTTGGGAAAGGAGGGCTGGATGGGCTGGGGGAAGCCATCTCTAGCACCGTGCTGCTCCCCGCCCTCCCGCCACGTTCACCGAGCTCCCGGGTCTGCGGGCGCTCTCCTGGACCCTGAGCCCATGGCCAAAATAGGGACAGTTCTCCCACCCTTTCCTCTGACACTCCAAAGAATGTCAGAGACGAGAAGCTTTGCTCTCCTTACAAAGTGGGAGAAGGACTACAAGAGGCTGAGAGTCCTCATTACAGAGATAGGGGAAGAGGCAGTGACAGGCACAGGGGTAGCAAGAGGGAGCCTAAGGCACAGAGACAGACCAATACCAGGATGGACAGGGGTGGCCAGAGACAGACAATGAGAAACTGACTCAGACAGAGGCAGAGATTCTGAGAATGGCCAGGCCCAGAGCTGCAGAGGAGGGGACAGGGCCAGCGGCTCCCATCCTGACCCCTGTCTGCTCTGAGCCTGGGGGCCCACACACACCTTCCCACACCACAGGTAACAGCAGGATGGGGTCTTGAGGATGAAGACATCGTTGGAGTTGAGGGAGGCGGCCCGGGCCGGGACCTCAAAAGCCTTGGTGTTATTGGCGCTTGTTCCCCGCACCTGGAACAGCCGTGTGGAGGGCACGGGCTCCACGCTGTTAGCCCGGGAGGTGCCTCCCTGCGGGAGAAGGCAGGAGTAACTTAGTAAAGAAGAAAGAGGGGCGCAGAGAACCAGAGAGGAAGAGCGGCTGGCCCTGCCCCTCCAGGTCTGCAAATACATCAAACTAATCTTTCCAAAACATTTGGTCACAGCACTTCCCTGATCCGAAACCTTTGATGGCTCCCCACTGCTTATGGACTAGAACCCAGCTCTTCAGATGATGAAGGTACAAACTGCCTGTGCAGATTTACTGGGCTCTCTCCAAGCCTTCGAGCTCACCGTGGCCAGGCTTCTCACTGGTCCCCACAGATCCCTTCCTCTGGCCCTTTTTCCTGGCCGTGCCCCCTGCATTGCAGGCCCTCGCTACACCTCTGCCGAGCTCATCAACTGACCCCAATGTCAAGACCTCCTCAAACCCCCTTTCCACTGGTAGCTCCACGCCTGTTCCCAGATTACTGTATTCACATTCCCCTTTCACCTCAACTTGTGCTACTGGCATTTAACCACACAGTGCCTCCGGCTGTTAGTTCACGGCTCTCCCAACAAGTGGGAAACAGTGTTAGCGTGGCATTCTTCTCTGCACCTTGGCACTTTGCAGAGGGCTGTATACTTAGTAGGTGCTTAATAAAGAGATTATTGATTGATTGAATGCAGAAGCTGTCCATGTCACTATGTCGGAAGGCACCCATGCATTTTGGACAGGCCCACCATTTAAGCAAATCTAGCCAAATAACTTCCTTTTTCAGGTAAATGATCAGAAGAGTTGGGTGGAGAGAGAGAGACGGCACTTGTACATGCTAAGTGCTCATCACATGGATTTTTTACAGCACTGAGTAGTTGTTTCTATTACCAGTTCCACTTCAGTGATGGAACCTCCACACTCCTCTTCCGTGGAAAATGGGCTTCACCCACAGCCCGCCACCACCCTGGTCCCTTCCCCCACCTTCTGGATGCCCAGCCCGCCTTAGCTGCGGGTCTGCCAGGCCCCTCGGTCCAGCA
This sequence comes from Pteronotus mesoamericanus, assembly GCF_021234165.1. NCBI lineage: Eukaryota > Metazoa > Chordata > Mammalia > Chiroptera > Mormoopidae > Pteronotus > Pteronotus mesoamericanus. The sequence continues at coordinate 8,900,266 of NW_026555277.1, forward strand.
GCCACACCTGGTAGACCACCATGCGTCCCTTGAAGATGGACATGAGGTGCGGTGGCTCCTTGCCCATCGGGACTCGGATCTGGACGGGTTCATTGTTGTACTTCTGGTCCAGGATTACGGCCTGATAGGCCGAGGCTGTGATCTCGTCCTGGCTGGCCTGTCTGCCCTGCAGATGAGCGGACGAAAGGGGTGGGATGAGGTCCAGCCCTGATTCTAACTCCGTCCCTGACATCAGCACAGCTACATCCCCGATTCTGACCTGGCCCCAAACCCAACTGTCTTCCCCATCAAACCCCACCTTGGTCACAGCCAAAAACCCGGTGTGACCCCGACCTCAGTTCTGACCCCAGCCCCACACCCAACCCTTCCCCGGCCTCAGCCCAGCCCTGACCCCACACTGCCTCTCCTCTTCGCTGTACCTGTCTCGGGGAGACACCATGGCTACCGCACCACTCACCCCAAGCACCCAAGCGTTCCCCTGCCCCTCACGTCTGGACATAGAAACCCACAACCAGGGCAGGCAAAGGGAAAGTGCGGGCGGCCATGGAAATGGGAGGGGAGACTCAAAAGGGGAAAAAAACAAAAGGGAAAAGTGTTGTGAACAGGCGGTACTCAGTGTCAGTGGGATCTCACAGCCAACAGTCCCAAGCTACAAAAGCGGTGAGCTCCCCATTACCAGGCATATTCAACACAAAGAGGATGGCCACTTGGCAAGGGCATAGTGGGTTAGGAACTGAGCGGGCTGAGCTCTGGACAGGGTGGGTGGGGCCTGACCTGCCAGATGTAGAGCAGGTAGTGGGGCTTCTCCCCGATGAGGTAGGTGTAAAGCAGCAGGTAGCAGTCACCCCCGTAGAAGTGGCCCAGCCACTTGGACTCCACAGGCACCAGCTCTAGGTTCTCAATGCGCCACACCTGGGGCCAGTACCAGGCTGGTGTGAGGCCCAGGACAGGCTCCAGCAGCGCCTGCCCACCAGGGGAGGCCACCCTCCCCTCGCCACACCTGTACGTGCCCGCTCCCGTCGTCTACCATCTTCTGCTGGGCAGCCATCTGAGGCTGGACGTGCATGGACATGGCATCAAACTTCACCTGCTCCACCTTGGCTGGAGTGAAGCGAGTCGTGATATTGTGTCACTAGCTGAGGTCCCCCAGGTCCTCACCACAGCCCTGAGGGGTAGCTATAATCCTTACACCCATTTTAGAGATGATGAAACAAAGGCCTGGGAGATTCAGTAGCTTACGCGAGGCTACACATGGCAGAGTTATAATACAGAACCACATCTCCCCGCCCCTAATTCACCAGGGCAGCTGGGGGTGGGGGGACAACCCTTTACCCTTCCCAGGTGCCTGGCGCTGAGTTTGCCCTCAGCCAGTGCAGTCTGGTGAGAGGCTGAGCCATTTGGTCCTGAGAGACCTAACCCCACTCCAAATGAAAGGCAGGTCATTCTCAGCTCCCATTTGTGACAACTCTTGAGTTTATCCATGTCCCTTTATGTCCTCACCCGACCCGGGGAACACAGGCCAGGGTAAAAGCGCACATGGAAGCGGTGTGGCCAGGAGGGAGGGCAGGAGGCAGGTCTGGGTACCCTCCTGGCCCCGCTCCTGGCTCCCAGCCCACCCTGCCTCACCCAGCCCTCACCCACGGAGCCCACGGTGTGGGTTTTGCCCAGGCCTGAGGTCCGGCCGGGCACCGTCCACTTCTGGAAGAGCTGCTGGAAGACGGCGGACTCCGCCCCATCGTTCTGCACCTCCACTTGCGTGTTTGGGGGGTACTGCTTGGCTTTTATGAAGTTCTGGGAAGAGAGGGGGTGGTTGGGACTGTGTCTGCCTCTAGCCCCCACCCCACAGTGCAAGCCAAAGCCTGGCTCTTATCCCAGACAGACCCACCCCTAAGCCCACCCCTGGTCCCCAGCCCAAACGAGAACCCAACCGCAGTCCCAATTCTGACCCTGCTCTGGCCCCAAACCCAAGTTCAAATTAGACCTTAAACTTGACACCACCCCAAACCTACCTCTGACCCCTACCCCAAGGCCAAATCTGACCCCACCTCAATTTTAACCCTGGCCCTTAGCCCTACCTTCAACCAGGAACCCAACCCTCAGTCCACCACTGACCCCAAGCCAGTTAGGGCTACTGACTCTAGCCCAACAATGACCGCTCTCTGACTTGGCCCTGCCCCGTGCTGACCCCATCCTCTATGTGTGAAGGACAACCTTCGTTTTTCTCGCTCTCTTCTCTGAACCCAGCTTGAGGTAGAAGCCCATATCCTGAGGAGGCCCCCTGGTGTGCAGAGACTCCAAGATGGCTACGAAGCAGCCCCTCAGGCCCCCAGGCCCGATCAGACCCAGAGCCTCTGCTGGCCCCTGTGTCTGATCCTGCCTCCCTCTTCCTGGGACTCTGTCTCTCTTCCCTCTCCTCACAATCCTCCCTCCCGACCCCATACCCACCAGGGCCTGGCTCATGGCTCCCTTCCGCTCCTCGGCATTGGCATTCTTCCCCTTCCACACGTAGATCTTCAGGCCCCCCTGGTCCAGGATATAACAGTCCTAGAGGCATGAGAGAGAGGCCCAGAATGAGAGCCCAATGGTGCGGCCATGCTGGGCTGGGGAGCTGCCGGCACGGAAGGCCTCCCTTGCACACCCGCCTGGCCCTGGTGCTGCTCGGCTTGAGAGAGCTTGGGCAGGTGCTGGGGGTTGGGAGGCCTGGCCGGGGGAGCCTTCAGACCCTCTCACCTCGTGCTTGAGCAGGTCTTGTGTGAGTGGCCGCGTGGCGACCTCTCTGACCACCAGCTTTCCTGCTGCGTCCGACACGCTGTAGGACAAAGGTATGGCATAGACCAGGAGGGGTCTCGCCCAGTTCAGCCAGGGCACCCTGCCCCCAGGAAATCTCTAGCGCCCGGGAGGAGCCCGGCTGAACACTCACTGGTACAACTTGAGAGCGGCCTTGAGTGCGGGCTCCACCACTGTGTCAGGCACAGCTGCCTTCAACTCCCTCCGCTTGCCCAGCACTTGGTTCATGACCTCCATCAGCTGCGGAGACTCCTTCTCGTTCTCCCCGTCCACCACTCCTATGTAGGTCCGTCCGCCCCGCTCCTGGTCTCGGATCTCCTTGGCCAGGGTCATGCCCTGCAGGGAGGCACCCGGTGACCCATGGAAGCTGGCCAGGGGCAGGGCAGCACCCACCATCCCAAACCCTGGCAGGAGACCAGAGCCCACCCTGCAGCAGCCCTGAGGGATGAGGCACCTCCCTGCTCTCCTCCCTTGACTGGGACCAGGCTTTCAAGGTGCACGTGAGGAAACCAGGTGAAAACCCGCTGAGGAAGCAGGTTTCCTCCTTGGCAGATGGGTGTTTTGGGTCTTCATTTTTGACATTGTTTGAAGTGTGTGATTTTACTTCAGTTTTGGGCAAAAGCTGAGCTCTGAAGATGACAGTACTCAGTCGGTTTGCCCCGTAGCATGCTCGAACGCATGCGCGCACGCACACACAGTTTCACATGTGCACACATACAAAAGCACAAACCCATACGCCCAGAAGCTCATGTCCTCATACACATACACCCCCCCCAGGGTGAATAGTCCACATGCGCTTGCTCACATGACACATGCATGCAGAGTGCTTCCTCATGTGCTCGCACACACTCGCACACAACCTGGATCACCCTCCTCAGCGCAATGTCTACTGTTCAGTTACTGGCATTGAGTCCCAGGCCTCCTCTCCCTCTCTTCCAAATGCTCACCCAGTCCCATATTTCTGTCTCCAGCCCAGCTCTCTCCTCTCACCTTATTGATCCAACATCCATGGCAGCCCCATTTTAAGATGTCCAAAACTGAACTCTAGATTTTTTTCCCAAATCTATTGCTTCCTGATATTTCCCATGTCAGGAAATGGGACTCCATCCATCGCTACACTTGCTGACACACGGTGCTCTGAGTTCTGCCTCACCCTCCTCTCCACCCCTGTGCAACACACAATACCAGTGGGTTCCGCCTTCCCAGTCCAAGGAGCCGGGGCACCTGCCCCGCTCCTCACCTGATGGACAGAGGGATCCCTGTGTCCCCTTGGCCCCTTCACTCCCCCCTTTTTGTCACTCAGAAGTCATATGGCCTTCCACAGCCTCCCTGGCACTGAGAGCAAACCCCAACCCTCTTGCACAGCCCTCTGACCACATGACATGCCCTCTGAGACCGGCCTCCCTCCCCTCCAAGCTCCCTGAAACGCCCATCTCATGCTCTGGCTGCTCCGGCCGTCCACCCTCCCCAGCCGTTTCTCTCCTACCTTAGGGCCTCCTCCTCCCCACCCTCGCCAACTCCCAGGAGCCTTCCCAGAGTCCTCAGAGCTGCACACCCCGCCCTTCACTTCTCGAATATTCCCCTCATGTCCATCTCCCCCACTGGAAGGTCAGCTGGAGACCGGAGTCAAGGCAGGGCTCTGCCTGCCTCACTCACCATTGGATCCCAAACACTTGGCACAGGCTATGCCACACAGCAGGGGCCCATTGTCTGAGGCGATCAGCCACAAGTGCGCACTCGCCAACTCCAGCATGCATACCTCATCCCAAACACGTGGAGGAGGCTCAGGGCCACCTTCCAACACCCGCCCCCCGGGGCAGTCAGGGGAGGGAGGCCTGGGGAAATGAGGGTGGGCTGGGGCAGCCGAAGTCTGGAAGTCTGACCGCGGGAGGCCAGGTGCTGGTGTGCTGGCGCAGGTGGGAGCCAGGTGGGGCTGGGGAGGGGGCGCTCCATGAGCAGGGTTTACCCTGAGTCTCTCCATACGGTTACTCTCCGGCCCGTTCCACTGGATGATAAACTTCCCAAGGTCCAGGAGGAAAACATCCCCACGATTAAAACTCTTCCAGGACATCTCCACCTGGAGAGCCATGGGGGAGGCGCAGAGCCACTCAGACCCCATCCATCACCCATCATCTCTTTCCCATCGCCCCCCAGCCCCTCCTCCTCCCTGGTCTCCGCCCTCCGCCCAGCCGAGGAGGGAGATAGGAGGCCATGCTCTGGTCGTGGCCCACCTCTCCAGCTACCACGTTCCTCTTGCCCTTCACATGCAGCAGCCTCCGGACGTCACTGGAGTTGGTCTCCACGTGCTTCATGCCAGAAGCCACGCCCCCTTTCCGGATCCTGAGAAGAGAGGTGAGCTGACCCTAGAGAGTGAGCTGGGAAGTGTGACAGGGTGCTTGGCTGCCACTAGGGCCATCTGAGGGCTGGGCTGGGCCTAGGGAGAGGTGCATGAGACAACCTCAGGTGCAAACCTGAAGGAGACACTCACTCTCAGGGTGCTACAAGAGGTAAGGTCGGCGTATTGCCTACATTTGCACATCCATGGCAGTGAATGCCTCCTTAAAGTTCGTGCCCTAGACTGCCTCACTCCCGCCACCTTAGTCTCTCCCTGCTGCCAGGCCTTCAGAGACAGGTGCATGGTACTGCAGAAAGACGGTAGAGAGCAGAGATTGATGAGAAGGAAAAGAGGGGAGATTCCATGGACTGAACTGTGTCCCCTCCCAAGCTCATAAGCATAAGCCCTAACCCCCAATGTGATGGTGTTGGAGGTGGGGCCTTGGGGAGGTAACAGATTTAGAGGAAGTCCAGATGAGGTCATAGGGGTCAGGCTCTTATGGTGGGATTTGTGCCCTTATAAGAAGAGACATCGAAGCATTTCATTCTCTTCACCATGTAAAGATAGTGCCACGGTGGCCATCTGCAAGCCAAGAAGAGAGCCCCCACCAGCAACTGAATCAGCTTGCACCTTGATCTTGGACTTGCGAACCTCCAGAACTGTGAGGAAATTACTTTCTGTTGTTTAAACCACCCAGTCTATTTTTATATTTTGTGTTTTCTGTATTTTGCTATGGTAGGCCAAGCAGACGAAGACAGCAGAGGTGCCAGCTCACATGCCCAAAGGAGTGAATGCTGCTGTAAGTGTGGGAAGAAGCGGGGCAGAGAGACGAAGGGGAGGGGTGGGAACTGTGGCTAACTGGAGAGCTCCTGGCCTAGCCTTCAGATCCGTAGCAACTTGGCTCCTGGCTATGTGTTTCCATGGTAAAAGTCCAGGTACTGGAACTTCAGACTTTTCAAGAAAAGCTGGGAATCTGGGCTTTTGGTGTGAAAGGCCAGCTTTAGAGATAGGAACATGTCATTTGCCAGTTCTTTAGAGAGGAGACTTGATGTGACACCCTGAAAGCTGATTTACAAAATTCATGGTACACAGAGTTACAGAATTTCAGAATGGCATTTGGGCAGCCAGAGACAACAGTCAGAAAAATGAAGACCAAGGATAAGGCAGCAGCAGGAATGGGAGTCAGGGGGTGGAAAGGTGAACAAAAGGGCACCCTTATGGGCTCCCCCGCAGACTCCGGCTGCCTTCCCAGCTCCAGCTCTGTCCCCGGCCTCAGTTTTTCTCCCCTTCTCCAGCCCCACTCCCCAGCCTGCAGCGCGCCCTCCGTACACAAGCCCCTTCTTGAAGTAGCCTCGGAAAGCCTCGCTCTCATTGCCTTGGACCTCACGGTGCTGGACAGCCCGGCCCTTTAGGAAGTCGTCCATCTGCGTAGTATAGATGGCTGCTGCCCCTTGCTCATCCTGGGACGAGGCCTGTCCAATCCAGTAGTGGATGTCATAGGACAGGTTGCTGCCCGTCTTGTGGATCTAGGAAGAGGAGATGTCCAATGTGCCTGAGACTTTGGGTTCACACAGCCCTCTCCAGCCTCCCTGCTTTGCACAGTTTTCCACACATGCAGCCTGGGCCACAGATGAGCCCTGAGTTGTGGCTCCAGCTCTTCCATAGTCCCTGAGACAAGGGGCAAGTGGCTTCCCCTCTCTGGGTCTGGCTCACCTCCTCCTGGAAGTACTTTGGCTGGACTATAGCAGCACTTCCCGAAGTAATGTGCACAGACCATCAGAGGTCCACGGGGTGGTTAGGTGATACACAAACAAATGCATATATGAAATTATTACGTAAATATTTTATAGCTACTGTCCATTTGAGACACAGGATACTGCTTTCCACTTATGGTAATGATATAGAGTAATGTTTTTAAATTAATGTATTTAAAATTTAAGAGTGAGTTATATAAGAAACAATACAGGTGCACTGATAGTATAAGAGGTACCAGGATGTGGCCAAAAACAAGGAGGTGATACAGAGGTAACTGTGGATTTTGGAACTGTGGACTCAAGGCAGGGTGACATTCCATCAACTCAGAAGGGGCCCCAAGACTATGAATCTACAGAAGGCTACCTCAGTCGGGAGCTCAGTGGCCCAAGGGCAGGGAGAGCCTCTTACATCTCTGATCTTACAGAGCTGCCACTAAGCTGGGCACCTGGGTACACCTGTCCTGGAGTGAAGCCAGGCCAGCTCTCCCCACTGCCTCAGCCTAAAGTTTCCTCCCTGACACCACAGAGGGCTTTGCTCTCTGCTCAGCCCCCTCCCTTGCCCACCCCCACTCACAGCCAGGACTATGTAGCAGTCACCGTCGAAGAAGCAGCCAAAGGTGCTGGGAGGAACAGGCACCATCTGCATGGCCTAGGGAGAGAAGGGAGGTCAGAGGGGCTTGCCCTGGCCCACGCAGGACCCCCAGTGTCCTCCTCCCTTAGGCATAGAGAGCTGGGAGGAGGAAGGCACGACAAAGCTGACCAGGAGAAGGGCTGTGAGGAGGGGCGGAGGTAAAGGAGCAGAAGAAAGAGGCCATACCTGAGGAGAAGGGAGGGGGGCACTTGGGGACAGGCACCAGGGGCTCCCATACCAGCAGGGCAGGATTGGAAGACAGTGAGAGTGATCCCAGGCCCTCCCTCCCCTCAGTCCTCTCCCCCACCCCACACCCCGGCAGACCTCACCTCGATCCTCCATATTTGCACCCCAGGTGTGGTGATGTTGAGGGAGCCTTTGACTTGGGCACTGAGTTTGGTCATGGCGATGAGCCTAAGGGGGAGGAGGTGTGAGAGGAAGGGCTGAGGAGCTGGGAGCGCCCTGGGGTTCAGGCGCTGCTCTTGCAGCCCAGCCCTGAGAGCTCCCAACAGTGCTCGGAGGCCAGGGCTCAGGGACCTGGGGCGGAGGCGGCTCCCCACGCCGGGCCCTGATTGACTGAGGGCTGAGGCCCAGCTCTGATCTTGCCACTCCCTTTCTCAGACACCTACCCTGACTCCCTACCACCTCTGAATAAAGCCCCTGCTCCTTAGCCTATCGCTCAAGACCTTTTTTCGGCCCCAACCAATGTATCTAGCCCCAAACAATTCTTTAAAATATTTTATGTATTTATTTTTAGAGACACAGGAAAGGGGGAATAGAGGGAGAGAAGCATCAATGTGAGAGGAAAACATCAATTGGTTGCCTCTTGTACTAGCCCCAACCAGGGACCAAACCTGCAATGCAGGCCATGTGCCCCAACCAGGAACTAACTGAACCAGAGACCTATCACTTCGAAGAACGATGCCCAACCAACTGAGCCACCCCAGTCAGAGCTAGCTGCAAACAATTTTTTCTTTTTGAAAAATTTTCATGAAAGCCATGCTTGGTTAAAAAAAAAGTCATACAGTTGTTTTTTTTTTAAAGGAAAGCAAAGAATAATAAAGGCTGAAAAATTTTTTAAAAACAGGTGTTTGAACAAATGCTTTTACATGAGGTTCTTAACAGCATTATTCAGAATAGCCCAAAAGGTAGAAACAACCCAAATGTCCATCAGCAGATGATTGGATAAACAAAAGGTTGCACATGACCACAATGGAGTGTCCGTTAGCGGCAAGAAATCCCGCTACATGCCACAGTGCGGATGACCTTGGATACATTATGTTCAGTGAAAGAAGCCAGACACCAAAGGCTTGTATTATATGATTCCATTTACATGAAATATCCAGAGTAGGCAAATCCACAGAGGTAGCATGGTTGTCAGAGGCTGAGGGAAGAGGAAAATGGGGAATCACTGGTACTGGGTATGGAGGTTCCACCTGGGATGTTGAAAAAATTCTGGAACTAGACAGAGTGGTGATGTTGTGAATGTGCTGAATGCTTTAAGGTGGTTAAAATGGTAAATCTTATGTTATGCGTTTTACCACAGTAAAAAGGCATATACAGCAGTGTCCTGTTCCTTCCTAGCTACGCTCAAACACCCATCGATCACTGTTCTTGTGGCCCACAAGATGTAGACTCCAGGGCGCAGGGGGCAGGTTTATTTGTTCAGTACTGAATCCTCAGCATCTAGCACAGTGCCGGCACTTTGCTGGGTGGGTGAATGAATGGATGGATGGACGAGTGGGTGGGTGGGTGGGTGGATGTTTGGATTGATGAGTAGGTAGGTGAATGAATGAATGAATGAATGGCAGCTCCCTTGGTGAACCACCCTCTACTCACTGAAATAGAAGAAATCTCCCTTCTCCAAACATCTTAAAATATATATATATATATTTTTTTTTTCTATACACACACACGCACACATTATTTCTAGAGAGAGGGGAAAGGAGGGAGAAAAAGAGGGAAAGAAACACCACTTAGCCTCTCGGACTCCCCTAACCAGGGACCTGGCCTGCAACCTGAGACCTTTCTGTTGGTGGGACCACGCCCAATCCACTGAGCCACACCAGTGGCCAGAGGCCTCTTTTATGGTATTGTTATGGCACTTTCAGTTTTGACCTGCAGCTGTGTCCTTCGTTTCAGCTGCTCATCAGAATCCCCTGGAGAGCCTCCAAATAACACTGACACTGCAGTGCGCAGGCCGCTCCCCCAGGGCTTCTGAGTTAATTAGGCCAGGGTGGGGCCCGGGCCGGGGTCCCTTTAAAACGCCCCCGTGATGCTGGTGTGAGCCGGGGTAAAGGACAGCTTGCGACAAGTTGTTCTTGTCCCTGGTCTCCAGCCCCTCTGCAGGCTGGAGTCCACCCCACTCCCCCTGAGCTACCTCCCAGCCTGCCGCAGTCACCGGCCGTGGGAGCTCCTTGAACTGATCCATAATGAACGAGAGGCCACGGGGCCCCCACGGATTTAGCCTCAATGACAGGCTGGAATGTCTCTATCTAATCTCCGTCTGCACCTTGACTCTGAATCACCTCTTGGAATAATGACCTGGCCTTTCACTGCTCAGAAACACCCTGTCCTGAGTCCAGAGGGGCGACTCCTCACCCTGGCGTCCTGGAGTTTAGGGGCAAGGTCTCCCTGCCCAGCGTCTGATTAGCATCCCCTCCAGTAGATCAGGGCCACCTGCCAGCCCAGAGCTTGTGGGAGCCCCTTGTGCCTGGGTCCTGCCTGATTCCCTGCCGGCCATGGCATCTTTCATGAGCTCAACCCACAGGGACCCTGGGGTTCACAGAATTCCTGGTTCCGTAGAACCAACTTGGGTGCAAAGGAAGGGAATGCTCATTTTATTTTAATCGCCACCTTTGTCGACATCCCCCTTCCTCCCGGGCAGATTCTTTGGCGCTCACTAGCTGCATGAACATGGACCCCGTTTCTTCACCTATGAGGTGGAAGGGGTCCACTAGGTGATCGCTAGAGTCCCACCAGGGACATGCTGTGATTCTAGGAGTGCACAGCGAGGGGAGTGGAGGGTGGACATGAGGAGGCGCCTCTGGCTTGTGCAGCTGGGACTTGAAAAAGCCAGCGCTCTCCCTCCCGAGAGACAAAGCAGAATCTGGGATCTCCCGCCTGAACAGAGATGGAGGAGCCTCCTCAGAGCCAGGGGTGGGCCAGGGGGTCGTGGGGAGGGTGGCTCTGAGAGCCCTCATGCTGATTCTCACCCCCCATCTTTGTTCCTGCTGTCGTCCCCTTTACTGATAGCTCCCCAACTTGCATTATTTGGCTGACCCATGTTCTTCTAGACTCAATTTAGGCACCATTTCTCCCAGGAGGCCTTCTCAGAATCCTCATCTGGGGCCCCAAGCATCCTGGGCCGATGCCTCTTTTGGCCCAGCCGACCCACACGGCGATAAAACGATCTGTTTGTAAGTCCGAAGTCGTCTCGGCCAAGGACCTAGTCGTGTTTGTCTGAGTAGCCCCCTGCTCCCAGCACATGGTAGGTGCTCAGCAAATATTCATGAAGCTGAAAGACTGAACTGTGGAATGAAAAGGGAAGGGCCTTCCTGAGGCCTTGGAGGGAGGGAAGCTTCCTGCCCAGCCAGGTCCTGTCTTTCCTTCCCTCTCTGCTGCCCTATTGTGCTCAGAGTTTGGGCTCCAGAGAGCTCCGGGGACTGTCACTGCTCTTAGTCCTCCGTCATTCAGTCCTGAACTAGATAGGGATGCGGCAGTCCCTGAAACAAGGACACCCTCCTGCTTCCCAGGCCCAGCACAGCAGAGGGAGTGGACATGCTTCAGCCCGCAGCCTGTAGACTCTGCCCGCGCCAGCATCTCAGGATGCCTGAGTGGCCTTCCTGGGAAGGAGGCAGTCAGTGCGTCCCAAGACTCTGATCTGGACATGCCTCTTGCCTTCTCCCCATAGTGGCTGGGGGGGCCAAAGGGATGATGAGTCCTGGTGGATGGGAGATGGAGCAGAGGTGCCCCCTGCCTCTGCCTTTGCCCATTATTGTTGTTGCTGTTGCTCATGCTCTGGGGTCTAAGAGATGAGAGCCCTGAGGTCCCGAGAGTGTCAGGGGAAGGGTGACACGGAGAGAGAAATAATTCCAGATGAAGAAATGGGTAAAGAGGTGGAGATGGGCATGGAAGGTGGTCAGGGTGACCAGTGAGTCCCAGTTTGCTCCCGACTGTCCAAATTTTAAGTCCAAAAGTCCTGCCTCTCCAGAGCCTCCTCAGTTCAGGGCTATGGGGATGGTTGACACCTGGAGCAGGCAGCAGGCAGGGGTCTGAAAGCGTAGTTGTCTGGGGTGGAGCCTGCACAATTATTTCCTTGGAGGCCAAGGAAGCCACACCAGGCTCTCTGCTCTTCCCAGACTCCCCAACGTGCCAGCCTCTCCCTCAGCCGCAGCTCCAAGGTGCTCCAAGAGGCCCTGTATTGCCAGAGAGAAGCAGGGGACTCTATCTTGTCCTCTCCCACTACCTATGGTCCCTGCATGTCCCCACAGGGTTGTCTTACCTGGCTGGAGGAGGCAGCTGCCACCTGGGAGATCTCAGGGAGTTCTGGCAAACCGGCTGCAGGAGAGCGACCTTTGTCCTCACCCCCCCCCCTCTCTAGGAACTGCCTTCTCCATATAAGGGAATATAGGGCCCCTGAGAGAGAAAGAGTAGGTGAGGGGGTGGGGAAGCAGGTGCCTGCCAGGTCCCTGGGAGCCCGGAGCCCAGCAACAGCCTGATGGCCAGAGCCCATGTGCCTCCCCCTGGGCTCCCCGGAGAGCTCCCCGGGATGGGGCGCGTCTCTGCCCCGCCCGGGCCCTTGCTGCCCGTGGAGAGCCCTGACCAGGGAAGGGGCTTCCTTCTACCAACCTGGAGGAGGAGGCTCAGCGGTCCTCCCTCCTCCCCTGGGGGAAGGCTCACTGGGTAAGGGAGCCCCAGGCCCAGGGATGCGGGGCCAGGGGTTCACAGTTGGGGTCCCTCCAAGACAGATGGGATAGAGGTTTCTTCTACCTCTAAAGACATGGCACTTGCTCAGAGGGGACACAAACGTTCTTCTCCCTCCCGCCCCTCAGGCTTCAGGCTCCACCTGGAGTTTTTATGAGCTGCCATAAACCTCTGCCTTTGGACTCTGTGTGCCACCCTCTCCCCGCAGCCACGGCTTCATTTCCAACTCCTGACTCCATGGGCCCCATCTCATTCCAGAAGGGAAAGGAGTGCAGCCCTCTCAAGTGCGGAAGTGGGCTTTGTCTGCAAGCTCAGCATCCTGGGCAGCTAGCTGCCTTCCAGCCTCCATCCCTGCAGAAATTCTCCTGTCTGTGCCTCTGAACTCAGGTTGGAAGGTGCACTGAAGTGGGCTGGGCGACGGCAGCCCCTCCTCCTGAGCACACCTTCCTGAGTTCTGGGGAACAAATGTTGCATGTGTGCACATATGCGCATGTGTGAACATATGTGCATGTGTGAGTGTGCTCACGCCCAGTCTGCTGAGAGGAATAAACACACAACAGGTGCTATTTTATTTTCTTAAAAATAATACCCTTATTCCATGGCCAGTGTGGCTCAGTTGGTTGGAAAATTGGCCCATAACTGAAAGGTTGTAGGTTCGATCCCTGGTCCAGGCTATAAGATCCTGCCTGTTCAATCCCTGGTCTCTGGGCATGTACGGGAGGCAACCAATCGATGCTTCTCTCTCACATCGATGTTTCTCTCTCTCTCTTCTTCCCTCTCTACAAACAATGGAAAAAAGATGTCCTTAAGTGGGGATAAAAAAAAATTTAAATAACACCCTTTTTTATGAATAAAAAAGTATATATTCATTCAATTATACAAACAGGCAAAAAAAGAAAGGAAAAACCCATCTGTAATTCCACTATTGAGATAATCTACAGATAAATGACTATTAAGTTTCTGTAGTATTTCTTTCAAGTCATTGTTCAGTACATATGCTGTGTGTGTACTCTATGCATGTAATATCTATTGATTGATCAGTTGTTCTATCTACATATGTATTTTTCTGACATGTTATATGTTATTTTGCAACTTCATTTTAATTGTCCCATGGCGATCCATGAGATAGTATAGTTTATATAACCAACAGCTCATTTTCAGACTTCCAAATTATATCCAATTATTTGATACTACAAAGAATGCTGTGATAAGTATTCTTATTGCTAAATCTTTGCCATTAGATTGCACCCATTGTTACTTCTTTAGAATAAACTCCTAAAAGTAGGATTGCTGGGTCAAAGACGCGAATAGAAAAATTACTGGCTGGGAAAGCGTCATTACTTGGTAGTCCCGTGCTCTGGACAGGAGACTGCCTGCTCCTCCACATTCTTCCCAGCCCTGGGCTCCAGCTTTTCAGAAAATCTCTGTCAGTTTGAATGTCAGAAAGGAAATCAGCATTGTGCTGAGATTTTATATCTCTATCTGTATCTCTGTCTCTATATCTCTCTGTATCTATATCTATATCTATCTATCTATACACACATACACATATTACTAGCGGGATAGACTATTTTAAAATACATTTATTGACTATGTCTTCTTTTGTAAATTTTTAAATAATTTGTTGAGTTGTTTATGTTTAATGTATTAAGGTTGGCCATTTATGGGATTCTCTACTCCACCTTGTTACTTGCCTTTTATTTTAGCTCAGGGTTTTTTTGCAAGAACCTATGTTTTTAAAAATTGTTTTCTATTTTTTAAATTACAAAAATATCAAAAATAGAAAAGTATATAAAATAGAAAATAGTATAGCAATAAACACCCATAGAATCAAGAATTCTCATTTGCTGTGTGTGTTTGTGTATTTTGAAGTTGCAGATATCATGATAGTTAGCCCAAAATATTTAGTTTATCACTCATTTCCTAAGAATGAGGATGTTTTCCTTCATAATTGTAATACGATTTTCACCTGAGAATATTACAAATTATTTGTAATGTCATCTATCCAGTCCATCATCAAATTTCTCCAATTGTCCTCATAAGGACCTTAGCAGCGGTTTTTATTGATTCATGATCAAATCAAGATCATGCATGTACTTTGATTGTTATGTATCTTCAGTATTTTTTATATCTAGAACAGGTCCTCAGCTTTTTTTCTATGCCATTGACTTACTTGAGTCAAGAACAGTTGTATTTTTAAAATATTTTTTCCATTATTTACATTTTTAAAAACTGTTTTAAAATTGATTTTAGAGAGAGGGGAAGGGAGGGAGAGAAATATCAATGCAAGAGAGAAACATCGATTGGTTGCCTCTCATACAGGCCCCGACAAGGGAGGAAACTGCAACCTAGGAGTTTGCCCTGACCGGGAATCGAACCCATGACCTTTCAATTTCCAGGATGACACCCCAACCAACTGATCCACACTGGTCAGGGCAAGGACAGTTGTCTTGTATAGAACAGAATGTCTGTTCGTACTGTGGATTTGTCTAAGTCTTTGTGTGTTATTTAATTTGTTCCTCTTCCTCCTGCATTTCCCACTAACTGAAAGTCCCTCTACAGGATTGATAGTTTTAGTTAAACGATTTTTTCAAGAATACAGCACTTCTTAAACTGTAAAATCATGAAAATCATCTGGGACTCTTTAAAATACAGAATCTGATTCAATAGGTCTGGGTGGGGCCTGAGAGTCTGCATTACTGACAAGCTCCCAGGTGAGCTGAGGTGCCTGCTGGTCCTCGGACCACGCTTTAAGTAGCTTGGGCAAAGGTGACGCTGGGTCCTTCCCACTGCATCGTGCCGCAGCCGGGTATGCGATGTCAGGTTGTCCCAGCATGAAGGATGTGGAGTTTGCTCCCTTGCTTACTGCCAGGTATTCCCACTTAAAGCCACACTCCCCTCTTTGCGATCAGAAGTCATCATGGGGTGATAACTTGGCACTGGCAATACAAAAGTTTTTAATTCTTTATTTACCATTTCCTACTTCTCATTGTGTAATTACTTTTATAACCCAACCCCCCGCCCCGCCCCCCCCCCCCCCCCCCCCGCCCCCAGCGCAGTATCATTTTAGCTCACTGCTGTACCCTAGTGCCTGAGGTAGAGTAGACATGCAGTGGCTTGAGGAAAGACAGGGAGTCTGAGTTTTATTTTGACGTTATGTTTAGAAAGTTAACTGTGTCTTTTTTCCTTTTAAACCGATTTTTATTTTTTAAAGTTAATAAATGTACTTGGTAAAATAATTCAAAAGATTAACAGATATATAGTAAAAATGTGCCCCTCCAATCTTGGGTGACTTCCACCCAGTCACCCAGCTCTGCTTGTTACCTACTGGAGTACAAAAAAGTATATCTTTATATTTGTCTATTTTTATAGTGCTCCTTAGTGGGAATACACCATCACCATTGTTATGAATGAAACTTGCTTTGTTTCATTTACTCGTCTATCTTGGAGATCATTCTATATCTACTTGGATAGTTCCACTTCACTGTTTTTCATAACTGCATGGTATTTTCTGGCATAGATAGAGTAAGATTTATTTAACCAGTCCCTCGTTGATGGACACAGGGTATTTCAAGTCTTTTGCTATTACAAATAAGGATGCAATTAATACCTGGATACATACAAGGTCATATGTATATACATTTTATTTACAGCATAAATTCCTAGCAGTGGAATTGCTAGATCAAAGGGCCCTGAATTTTTAAAATATTTTTTAAAAACAGTAGTGTCAAATCGCTCTCCAAAGAGGTTGTACCAGTTTACACTCCTGCAAACTGTACTGTTACTGTATCAGGGGACTGTTTCCTCTGCTGTGTGTGTGTGTAACAGGCAAATAGTGAATGTCTGTTTTCCACAGGGCTCGGTTAGAGACATTTTCATAGTGGACATTTCCAAAGCCTTCCTCCTTCCTCTCCAACCCCTGTCCCAGGGCCAATCAGCCACAGCTTCCTGTCAAGTTTATCTCCTATCTCACATCCATCCTTCCTTCTTCTCTTTTCACTCTGCCTCTATGCCCCAGATCAAGTCTTTGATCCCCCACCTCCACGGCTGTGGTCTCCCAATAACGACTCCAATCCCGTACTCATGATTTAGCTTCCAACGTGAATTGACGCTGCTGGGGCTGAACACACTTCTCCCCTGTTCAGTGTCACTCAAAGGCACCCTCTGCAAGAAAAAAGGCCAGTCCCATGGTCTGCCTACAGATCTGCATTACCCAGCCCCTCCTGCCTTCTGCAGCATCATTTCTCTTGCTCCCGCACCATTCCGAAATTGTCACTCACTCCCCACACTCCCTCCTGCGGCTGGTTCTTGGCTCCCTGACTCCCTTTCTGGTGCATCTCCTTGCTCAGGCCTCCATCACCTGAACCGCTCCCTCTTCCCAAACTCCCCTTAGCCGCTCTTCCTTAGGATGCATTTCTCACAACCCCGATGGCCATCCCCGGTCGCGGGGGTGTCCTCCTGAGCTCTAGGCCTTCCCTGTTCTCTTTTGCACTACAGTTGCGGCATTTCAGGTTTTAGATCGTGTGTTCAAGTGTCTTTCTCCACTGGTGGGTGTGAGTTCCTTGAGAGCAGAGGCATACCCTAGTCATCGTGTGTCCCCGGTCCTGGCAACATGCCTGACACACAGGAAGTGCAGACATATGTGGTTAAGTTGAACTTTATGTGGGTGAAGGGTGTGTGGGTGGAGGTGGTGGGGAAAGGCTGATTGCGGTCTCATTCAAAGTTAGGAACCCTGGCGACTCCCTGGCCTGTGTGGGCCTCCGGGATGCAAATCTGGGGGATGAGTGTTTGCATGGAGAGCAGGAAACCCACTAGGTCCCGAGGAGGAGGACAAGGGCAGAGTCAGGCAGACTGGGTATAACCCTGGCAAAGGCTCCAAGGCTCCAGCTCACACTGGAGCTGATGGAACTGCGCGAGGGTGCTGCAGGCTCTCTTCCCAGGTCGGTGCTTCCCAGCGCTTTCCTAGCTTTTAGGGGAAATGGGATGAGGAGGCGGGGTGGGGAGGGGGGCGGGGAAAGGGGGAGGGGAGCGAAGGAAAAGGGGCGGTACCATACACAAGGCAGTTCATCCTCAGGGTCTTTCGGACGCAGATCAGCCTCTGGGGCACCAGGAGGCAGGCTGGAGGCTGGATTCACAAGGGGATGAGGGGTGGAAAGGGTAGGAGAGGTGGAAATGGGGGGACAGGGGTCAGCCTTTGGGAGGGGCGGGTCTCCTCCTGTGTGTGTGTGTGGGGGTGGAGTGTTAGTTGTGGGGGGCAGAAGCTGCCCACCCCCGGGAGAGGGGTGAATAAGATGCATTCATCTTTCCAGCTCCCGGAGTTGGGGTGGTGGCAGGCGGGGGGAGGGCACGGCGGTCCACAAGGACGGAGAGGTCTCTAGTGGCCACCGTGGGAAGCAGGAGAGGGTGGGTCGGGTGGGCCGGCAGGGCACTTCCTGCCAAGGCCTGAGGCTGCCCAGTTTTGCAAAGGAAGTGCTGCCAAGGCCGGAGGGGAGGGGGCAGGAAGTGGGCCGGAGGCGCTCGCAAGGGCGCGGCCAGCGGGAGGCCGCGGCCGGGGGGGGGGGGGCGGGGGCGCCGAGGGGAACGGGACGAGCATCCGTCCCCACCCAGTCTCCCCAGAGTCTCTGAAGCCTCAGCCTGTAGTCCCTTCTCGCGACACCACTGGGGAGGCCCACGTCAGCCTCGTTCAAAGTTCTCGCGTTTGGAGTTGAACTTGGCTTCCTTGTAACTCCTCCCGTGCCCCACCTCCACCCCCTGGGGCCTCAGGAACTCCTACCCTGTATTCCGGGGCAGAGACCACACCCTCCTCGTCTCCAAATACCTTCCTGGGGCCTCCCCTAGGGACGCATTTCTGCTAAGCTTTAGAACTAATCTTACGGGAGTCCTCCAAGCACAGGCATTTAATCAGTTTCTGCAGAGTGCCGATCTCCATTTTGCAGACCAGCTAACTGAGGCCGAGAGAAGGATGAAAATTCAAAAGTCCTCTTACACTTTCACACTCGAAGCCCCAGGGGAACAGGGCAGGCTCCACTATCACCCTCCTCCCCCTAAGGGTTTTAAGTGGGGCATGGCTTCGTGGGACACAATCACTCCCCCATTGCGCGGCTCCCCCAATAACCACAGAGGCAGGATTGGTGGGAGGGACGGTCTTGGCTTTCTCTTTAGCTCTTCGCACACTGAGGGGCTCTCCATCACAGAGAAGGCACTTAAATGGGAGGGTGCCTGGATTCGGACCAGCCATGTCCCCCCTCCCACCCCTAGTTCTGGGTGAGGGGGAGGAAATGACGTCTCCATTTGACCCTCCCCTTGGCACAGGTATGTGGGTCCCTTAAACTGTTAGGTCCCGGGGAGAGCCCAAGGCCTCAACCTCCAGGCTCAGCGTTTGGGGGAGGGGTTCCAGGAAAAGGAGCCACAGCTGGAGGGCAGGATATCCTGGGAGCAGCCCCCAGCCAGTGGGATGAGGCAAGGGGCCGCAGAGGGTGGGTTGGCACAGAGGAGGGGCGCAGCTTGGCAGGAATAAGCCTGACCCCCACAAGAAGGGCCCCACCTCCTACAGACCCCCTAAAGGCACAGGTGAAGTATGGGGTGGGTGGTGGAAGCACGAAGCACCCATTAGGTGGTGGGGAGGCCTCTCCACACCCCCCAGCAGATGAACCTAGCACTTGCTGGGCACAGAAAAGGTGCTCAGGAAATGTGTTTTAAATGAATGAATGGAGTAAAGAAGTTGTGGGGAACAGAGGACAGGACCTGGGGCCTCTTGGCCCAGCTTATTTCATCCAGAAAATAGCATTTTAAAAATGTAAAAATCTTCCCCTCCCTCCCCCCAATTTATGGGCCCCGGAAAGGGGTGAGGAAGGAGTATCTCAACCCCAACCCTTCCTCTAAAAATCTATATACACATATACATATTTATATGGCACCACAAAGGGGTCCTGCCTATGTCCCCACACTTGGAGCTGGGGGAGCCAAGCCCCAGAGCCTTGGGTAGGCAAAGTAGACAGGAGGGGTCAGGGCTTGAGTGATGTGGGGAGCAGCCCTCAGCTGCTGATGAGCCCAGAGAAGCCAGACTCCAGGACCTGAAGGACAGACCCCTGCTGCCTTCACAAGTGGTAACAGATCCCCTCCAGCCCACCCTCCTAGGCAGAGGTGGCGGGGTATCAGTCCCCACAAAGGAGGTGCAGAGGCTGGTTCCTCCCCCAACAGCAGCCTGGAGGCTGTTCAGGCAAGAGCTGACCTGATCTGGCCCTGGGAAAACCAGGCGGGGAAGAGGGCTCTAGGCAAGGCACTTGGTGTCCACCATTCCCAGGCTGGGGGCCCAAGGCACGGGGTAGCAGGAACCCCGCCCCCTCCCCAAGCAGAACTGGAAAGGGCCAAGGGGCCCGATTTGGCAGCAGAGAAACATGGCAGCAGAGAGAGAAAGGGGGAGCAGCACACAGGGCCCCTCAGGTCCCCCAAGAAGAGGGAGGAGGTTCTAAGGCACTGACACAGGGACCCAGGGTCTCGATGCCCTCTGTGCAGCCTGCTGCCCACTTCGCAGCCTGGCCAGGCTGGTCGGGGAGACGCCCGCTTCCCCATGGCACTGAGGTGGCCGAGGCTGCTGGGTTTTCTTAAGGAAGAGTCCACGTGTGAAGGGTGTAGGTGTGGTCAGGGGCAGGTCCTGGCCCCAGGGCGCCTCACTAGCTGCCAGGCCGTGGCTGCCTGAGCACCGAGTACACGTCGTCCACTCGGCTGAGCTGCTCGAAGAAGGGCAGGAGGTCGTGGAGCTCTGTGTCACTCATGTTGTCAAACCACGAGGCCACCGGTACCTGGGCAGATGGGCGTAGGGTCACCACCCTGGACGCAGAATATGCAGGCCACCCCTGAGCAGCCGCTGAGGGCTACCTGCTGGAAGCCCCTTACCCACAGTTTTCAAATATTTTGACAGCAGCCCCCAGTAAATTGTGTTTACGTGTATAACAAAGCAACAGTTTTACAAAATGATACTTCACCTAACAGTGTGCAAAGGACTCTGATATTTCCTATTTTATTTCTTTTCCTTAAAACCCAGCTAGCACCCGCTAAATTATTTCTGTGACCCACTAACTGGTCACAACTGGCACCTTAAAATATTGCAACTGCTCCAATGCCCAGCCGGGACCCCAGGCCTCTACACACAGGCAGGGTGAACTGAGTGATCAATAAAGTATGAGGCCAGCAGACACAGGTCAATGAGAGGAAAGGAGGAACAGAAGCGCACCAGGCCTGGGACACTGCCCAGCTGGGAAGTGGGGAGGGGGACACAAATGCACCTTCCTTGGGTCTCAGCCCCCTGTCTGGGTCCTGCACAGCACTCACGGCATTGTCCGGATGGAAGACGTAGGAGGCAGGGGAGTTGTCCAGGATAAGCACCCGCCGCAAGTCTCGGCCCAGCCTGCTCAGGTCCTTCACGTAGTTCCCACGGTGGAAGACACATGACTCACGAAACAGCCGTGCCCGGAAGGCCCCCCACTTGTCCAGCAGGTCGGCTACTGGATCTGCATACTGCAGATGGGAGGTGAGTCACCCGGGGCCAAGGGTGACCCAGAGGTCATTGCCCAGAGGCCACATGCTGGAAGGGAGGGCAGGGTTGTCCCAAGCACTTCAGAGGGTGTGAGGCTCACCTTGGCCAGGCTGGCAGTGAACAGCACGCACTCAAAGAGCTCGCCCATTCGCTGCAGGAACTCATCCACGTAGGGCCGCTTCAGCACGTAGACCTGGGGGGTGGGCCAGTGAGGGGACTGCTGGCCCACAGGCAGGGAGTGGGGCATGGCAAGGGGCTGGGAGGGAGGCAGTGGAGGCAGGAGAGCACAGGGAGCAGGCTGGTCCCAGGCCCTTGCGGGGGGCGGGGGGCAGTGCTCCACTTGGCCAGCCATCCAAAATGCTGCTGGGGAAACCACCACCCTCTCAGAAGAGGACCAAAATGAGCCTCCAACTTCCAGGCTTCACGCCCTGCCTCAAGGGGAATCCCAGGCCCTCCCCCTACCACGGCCTCAGCCAAACGGAGGGGTCTGGGGGCAGCCCCCTTACCCCAAGGCTGCAGGGCACCGGCTCCCGAGCCAAGTAATGGAGAACAGGCTGGATGGCACACAACCTATCCTGAATTACTTGAACTGGGTCCCGGGCAAGGTGGGGCAAGGGGATGCCAAAGAGAACCCTGCTCCCTGCAGGCCCTGGAATCAAGTCCCTGAGAATGTCTGTGTGACCTTGGACAAGTCACACCCTCTCTGGGCCTCTGACATTACACATCTATCAAAGACCTACATGGAGCTCTCTGGGCTGGTGGGAGGAGCCTGTCTGAATGGCAGGTGCCAAGCCCACTGCCTCCCCCCAATACCCGGCCCCTCACCTGGTGGACAACCCCATCGATCTCCACAGGGATGATGAAGTCGGCATTGTTCACCGGCTATGAGGGGAAAAGAGTGGCTGGAGCTAGGGCGAGGCCTGCCCAGACCGCCCTCCCAGGCCAGAGCAGGCCCCCTCGGAAACCCAGGGCTGGGGGCTGCTAGGCAGGGCCCACCTTGAAGGAGCTGTGTACCAGGGTCTCATCCAGGTCGATGACCACGCAGATCTTGTCTGAGTCCTGGGGCTTGGCCTCGGGAAGCAGATACTGCACTGGGGTCTGCTGTGGGGACGAGCGGGGCTAGCTGGGGGCACCGCTCTCACGCGCCCATCATTTCTCCTATTCAGGTCTTCCTTCCCACAACCCTCTCCCTGGGGAGTCACAGGGACCTGGGGAGAAACCACCCTCTTCCCAAATTTGCACCTGCCAACTTTGGAGCCTGGGGCAAGTGCCTGGCTCTCTGGGCTTAACTTCCCCCACCTGGGAAACCAAGGCAGAAAACAGTGTCCACCTTGGAGGAGGAAATTTGGAATTCCCTTGGTGAAGGTCTTGGAGCTTTCTGGCAACAAGCTGGGAAGACCCAGAAGGGCCCCACCCTCCTCCATACCTTCCAGGGCCTGCAGGCAGGCCAAGAAAAACCCTTTCTCCTAAACCCCCAACAGGGTGAGCCCGCCCAGGTGCCCCCGCAGCCCTCGCCTGGCCAGCACCCACCTTGGGAACAGCTCCGTTTTCCTCCACGAGCAGGGGCGCCCCGCTGTGTGTGGACAGGGCCTCCCCATCGTCCCGGCAGACACAGCAGAAGAGTGAGTGGAGGATGCCCCGGCTCCGGGGCTTCTGAGAAGCTGATGACTTCTGGTCACCTGAAGCAGGGAGGTCCAAGGTGGGGGCGTGCACAGTGGCCCGCAGAGGCATGCACATATGCCCAGGTGCCAGCCCCTGGGCTGCGAGGGTCTCACCATACCCCCTTCATTGAGGGAGACACACTAGAGTGGCTCCAGGCTACCCCTCTGCTCCCCCACAAGTCGTTTCAGTGGGGGTACAGAATTGTCCCCATTAGGGAGTGAGTTGGTTGGAGGGAGGTCCCAAGGGCGCTGTCTGTTCCTTCCTCCATCACTACTGAGAGATCGTTCCCACTGGGGACGCCTTCTGACACCCACCTTACCTGTGCAGCCCCTGCTCAGTCGGGACCAGGACGGCTGGAGCCTGGAGCCCCCTCCCGCCCTCGTTCCATACTCTCAGCCCCCTGTGTGTCCAAAGTCCTCACTGAGGCTGGACGGAATGGCAGGTGGACCTGGGGCCAGGGTCCTGCAGTCAGCTGCGGGCAACCTCCTCCTCCGCCCCTGCCCCCGCCCCTCCGCCCCGCCCCGCCCCACCCACCCCAACCTCCAACCTAGAACCGGGTATCTGCCGGCTGATTGACAGGCCCATTCTCCACCCGGCCCCCGGTCCTCGTCCCCGGGCGGAGCTAGGCTCAAGCCAGAGGTGGGCAGACCTGCAACGACTTCCTAGCCTCTGAAGTCTACAAGGGGACAGGGAGGGGCAGTCCTCCAGCTCATGCCCGCCAGCCCCGGGGGTCCCGCCGCAGCGAGCGGCGCGCTTCCCGGGTGGTTACTAGTGTGCACAGGCCCGGCGCCCATGGGCCTGCATCCGGGACGCCGCGTGCCCGGCCCAAAGCACGGGCCTCCCTGCAGGCGCGCTAACGACTTTGAGAAGTAGTTGCTCCCCTCTGTGTCCCTGAGGGGCCAGGCACCTCCACGGGTGACACGGAAGTTTGTGGGGATCGCGGCTGTGTGTTGGCGGGAGATCCTTCCAACCCTCCCCAACCCGCTGTCACCTCGGCACCCCTCCCGCGCACCCCGACCAGACCTAGGCCCAGGGTGGGTGGGTGGGGGCGGAGTCTCAGCGGGTGGCCCGACGGCGCCCTCTTTAACCACCCCGCACCTCCCAGCCCCTTTGGCGCTCATGGAGGGGGGGAGGGGGCAACTCTGGGGCACTGCGCACTGCCAGCCCGGGAGACCCTGAAGGAGCCCCATTTCTACCCCTGCCTCATCTTCTCCACCTCGAGCAGACGGGAGCACCCAAGAGGCGCCAGACCCCGCCCCGCGTCTCAGAGCCTCCCCAAGTTCAAACTCGCCCCGCTCCCTCTCCGGCTGGGAGCTTCGAGCCCCGCCAAAGCAGGCGACCGGGGCGGCGGCGGCGGCTGCCTGGGGAAAGGCACAGGCCCCCTCCTTCACCCCTCCCTCGGCGCCCCAGCTGCGGCCCCCTCCTTGGTGCCCCTGTACCTTTGCCCCGTAGCGGGCCCCGTGCCTCCTCCTTGCTGATCTGAGTAATGACGGCCGAGCTGTCCATGGGGCCGGGCGTGCTCCGCTCCGGCCGGACTCTGGCCCCGGCGCCCGGCCTCCCCCCCGGCTCGGGCCGGAATCGGGGCGCGGGGGGGAGGGGAGGGGTGGGAGGGAGGGATCCCCGCGAGCTTCGGAGGGGAGGGGAGCCAGGTTCTTAGGGGGAGGGGGAGGGAGGGGGCGCGGAGGAAACTTTGTTACAACATGGAGTTTCCTCCCCGCGAGGCGGATGCAAACATGGAACCCGGGCGCCGTTTCAAGGCTCCCCCTTAAAAGGGCAACGGCTTCGGCGTGACCAGGACTCGGCCGCAGCTTTCATCACTTCTGGGGCCGGCGCGACCCGGCGGGCCGGGAGGCGGGGCTAGCCCGGTTCCTGCCGCGCTCCAGGGGGCGTCGCCTCCCTTCTTACCGCCCGCCCGCGGGGAGCTTCTGCGGCTGCGTAGCAGAATCTACACTCGGCCCACTGTTCAAAGCCGCCCAGCGCCGAAGAGTTTGTGCGGGCGGTGCGCCTCCACCTCTGTGCGCTCCAAGAGTCAGGGACAAGCCGCGGTTTGGTTTTCTCATCGGGGAAATGGGGATAACGCTATCTGATCAAACCGTGAGCAACCGGTGGCTTTTTGTTTCCACCAAGCGACAGTGCTGATCCACACAATTGTGCTCTTGACCGGACTGTGACCGTCGACACCCACCGCAGTCTGGGGGCCAAGTGACCCGTACTTGTAGGGCGGTAAAATTCCAACTCTGCCCCGGTGTCTCCCTGCCGACCTCTTCCAACTGCCACACCTTGTGCCCCACACGTCTGTCCCCATGCTCACGCCATCACCTGGTGTTCCCGCCAGGAGGCGCCCTCGTCCGCCCTGTTCCCTCTGCCTGGAACGCTCTTCCTACGCCTTTGCAGAACCAAATACCACCGACCTCGAAGAAAAGCCACAGTCTCCAACAGGCCTTCCCGGACGCCGTCCTCTACTCGCACGCTGACCACTCTGATTATTGGCGGGGTCGGGTGGGGGTTGTCTAGTGGCGCCCGAACAGTGGGCGCTCAATCCCTGCGGGCCCAGTGGTCGACCGTGGGGCCTGACATACTTGTATATACTCTTTGGAGGCTTTTAAACAGCGGCTCCACATTTACGCGGATTCCTCACTAGGGAAAGCTCCCGTGTTATTGGCCCTAAGGGTGGGTTTCTTTTTCCTGTTTATTAAATTCTTTCCATTCGTCGTTACTACTTTGAGTTCACGGTTTAAAAAATAATAACGCCAAGCCTGACAAACACGCCTGAGCACTTCCTTCCCCAGTGGGCCTCCGCGGCGGGGCGGGGCGGGACGGGCGCGTCCTGTCCCGTCCGGCCGCTGGGTGCGCGCGCGGCGCACGTCCTCCAGGCCGGGCCAAAGGGGAGCCCAGAGGGGAGGCCCCGCGCGGGGGGCGGGACTGGTGAAGAGCGGCGCCAGCTTGAAGGCACAGTAGCTCCTGTCCCGCGACTGGACAGTGGAGAGATGGTGACTCAGGGCTGTGACTCCAGCCACCCCTAAGCTGGACCCCGGTGGCCCCCCTACGGTTCTTACGGCGCCCCGTAAGGCCGTCCTCACTGCATTTTATCATAATCGCCAACGTGTAGCGAGCGCTCCGTCTGGGTCCGGCTCCAGCTGCACGCCTGTCACCACACTGCCCACAACGACCACCTTCTTATCCCATTTTGCATATGAGTAAACTGAAGTCTGAAAATTGGAGAGACTTGACGCAACCCAGCAGCCAGGGCAGAGGCGGAATTCTGGCCATCTTGAGGAGCTCCCTCCGCCTCGGGATGCCCCTGGGCAAGGCCTCAGCTTTATCTCCGACGCGCAGCCCGCACAGACCCCATAAGGAAATGAGTGGCGAGGAAGGAGTGAAGCGCTGGCCCGAGCTGGATGGCTCGTTTTCTGCTTCCCGTCTTTCTCCCTTTCTCCCTCTATGAAGGCTGGATCCTGGCCCGTTGTCCCCTTGAGGGTCAGAGGGGCTGACAAGGGACAGGGCACTGGACAGGACCACTGGGCGCCAACCTCCCCCCGTCCCCCCCAACACGCGCGCGATTCAGCTGGCTTCCCAGCCCCAATTCCTCATCTAAGCTTTTCTTGGTGTGGCCTCTTCGCCTGGGAGACCTGCCCTCCTCCCAGGCTCCCAGGCACAAGGTCTCCTGCCGCACAGGGTCGGAGGAGCTGTGGGGACAAAGAGGCTGGTGGAAGTGTTCTGCAGTGGTCTTTGGGCACCCAGTTCTCTCCCTCCGTACCCCAGCAGCTGGAGGTCGCCTTACCCACAGCTTATTTTTATCTTTCACCCGTTTGCACCCCAGAAAGAACAAAGTCATGGGGGCTGTGAGCGAGGCAACACGGGGTTCTGCCTGGCGCTGTGGGCAACTGTCTTCTCCCTCCAGCCCGCAGCTGCCCCATCCGCCAAATGCGGTTGGTAAAGTGGAAGGGGGCGCTGTGCCTGGAAGGCAGGGCTCCCTGGTCAGGCTCCTGGGGAAAGTCAAGGTCCCAACCTGAGTGGCTGACGAGCTTCTCCCTCTCCCTCAGGTTAGATCTGAGCCTGGGGGCTGGGAGGACCAGGTATACTTTGGGGGGGGCGGGGGACGACGACAATGCTTTATTAAAGGGTCCTCTCCTGGTCTGAAATGACTGATCTTGGCCTGACCATATCCCTAACCTGTCGGTCTGACCTCATCGCTAGCCCCCTCATCCACCATAACCCTTAGCCGGCCCTTTGGTCCCCCCTCCTCCCCACGTCCCTCGCACCCAAGTTATAAGTCCCAGGTTTAACTATTCCTGCGGCAGGCCTGCTCAGCCCTCTGGGGTCCCCTTCTTGCACCACCCGTCTCTGCGCTTTCGCACGCACTGACACCTCCCCCGCCCTCACACACACCTTGATTAGCGCAGCTTTCAGTGTCTGTCCAAGGGCTTCCTCTGGCCCTTGCACCACTCCTTCCAGCTGTGCCCGACACACACTTCCATCGTTCCCCATCCCACTGTGTAAGTGATCTGTTATTCACTTGGCTGTCTCCCCCCACTCCATTGGAACTTCTTAAGAACGCTCATCTTTTATTTGGAACTTTGCCTCCCTCCCCCACGTCTAGCACATGACTGGCGCCCATTTAGTGCCCAGTGAATTGACCAGAGGGGTGTAAAAAAGGTACAGCTGGCGGCACCTCTAGGAAACTGGAGAAGGGGCTGGGAGATGTCTTTCTCCATTACCCAGCCCCATCCATCGCCTCCTTCAGCGTGGGCCCCATTTTCTCCAGGGCCAAACCCGGGTAAGGGAATTGAGCGGCCTTCTCACTCAGGTAACTGTCTTCCACCATTGCATAGGCTGAGCCAGACCCGTCAAGTTCCACCCCTACTTGAGGGCCCCACTGGTATCGTTGCCCTTTTAAGAAAGGAAATTCTTTTTATAAACAAGCGCCCAGTCTAGAGCACGGAGCTCGCTCCGCCGAATCCCTGGGAAACTAGGAGTGCTTTCAAGCACAGCGCCTGCTCCAGACTCAACCCAACGGAAAAGCTCAGCGATCCCTCCTCATCACTGCTCTCCGCAGCTCTGGGGTTGAGGTCCGAAGAACTAGAAGAAGCCGGAGGAGGGACTTGGGGGAGCCTAGAAACAGCCCAGGGAGCGTCTGTAAAGTGCAGCCCCGCCACGGGACGAAGGTGTGTCGGGAGGCTCCCAGTGGCCGAGGGGGTACCCCGCCCACACAACTCTCCCCACAGCCCCTCCCTGGGCGGATTCCGAGGCCCCAGGGCGCGAGGACCAAGTGCCCGCTTTTTCCTCATTGGCCGGGCTGGGTGAGGTCCTGGCGGGGAGTGCATACGCTCGAGACCATCCCTGCCCCTAGGGGGAGCTGGGAGTCAGCGCCCAGGGAACGGTTACTGCGCGGCGTGGGAGTCCTGGCCTCCGGGTTCCCCGGAGAAACAGCAAATGAATTGGGCCCACCAGGCAGGGACTCTGCGGCTCCTTATGACCTGGCGCCAGAAAGGGAGGAGAACCGTGCCTCCGTTTTAGTGCCTGGAAAATGGGTTGCTGGTGGAACAAAAATGCTGAGGCCACTCCAGCGAGAGGAACGAAACAGCAAGAGGGAGACAGCGAGAGGAGGGGACATTGGAGTAGGGGGCTCTTTTTGATGGTTCAGAGATTTCGTACTTTCCTGGTTTCCGTCCCCCTGCTCTTTTAGAGAAGAGAACTAGCATTGATTTAACATTCATCAGACTCTTTTAAGTGCCAGTCTGGAGCCTGTGGCCTGCCCACGAACTGGATCCATCAGGGCACTCCTTTAGGTGCTCAATACATATTTTTGAAGAAAAAAAAAATTAAGTCCCAGTGTTGGGCACTGTGTGAAAGTGCTTTACATCCATTACAAGGTTGGTACTGTCCCATTTTACAGATGAGGACAGAGACCTGTCTAAGCTAGGAAACAGCAGGTCCCTATGGAACCCAGGTTGGCCTGCTTCCAAAACTCCCTCTTTGTCTGCTGCCCCTCATGTCCAGCGGGCCAGTCTGCCCCACTTATTTCACCCTCCTAGCAAGGCCCAGGGGAGAGTTCATCCTGATGGCTCCCCCTTCTCCTTCTCCTCTTCAGGAAGCCCATACAAGAAGTGTTGGTGGGAGCTGTGGGCCAGCAGGGTGGCTCCATGGGCAATGAAACAGGTCCAGACCTGGGGGAGGAGTGATTATGAGAACAAGACCTCTGGGGAAGCCCCAGTCCACCCATCCCCTCCCTCCATCTGTTGCCTCCTCTCTTTGCCCTCCCCATCCCAAAGGCCCCTGCTGATCCTCCAGTACCAGGTAGGTGGTGAGGCCCAGGTAGGCTGCGGCCAGCAGGGCTACGAGGCCAAAGTAGGCGGGGTGGGGAATGCTGGGCAGGTAGCTGACCACGAAGTAGAGGTTGATGGCACAGATCAGTGCCATGATTGAAGACGTGATGGTCTTGCTTAGCCTGCAGGACAGGAGGGAAACTCAGGACTGGCGGCATCTCCTCCTCTCCAGTGCCCAGAGCCAGCCTGAAGGAGGGGTGGGACCAGTGAAGAGAGAACAAAGCCAGCTTCTCTGGGCTGCGAGACCTGGGGCAGACCCTGCCTGCTTCTGCCTCTTGGGCTCTCCAGGCTCCACCATGGTGGGATTTGGCAAGAGCAGAGTCTGTGGTGAAGGTGAAGAGCTCAGGGTCTAGAAACTGCCTCCCACCCCCACCCCCCCAGATTTCAGTCCTGGCTCCCCCATTTTCTAGCTGTGTGATCTTGGACAAATTCCTTAACCTCTCTGAGCTTCTCTGGATAATGGGGATAATAACAGTAATTCCTACCTCTGGGTGATTGTGAGGATCAAATGCCGGAATGCAAGTTCAGTGCCTGGGATGGGGGGTACTCACCAGCTATTGGCAAACTCCTGCATGAGGGCGGGCATGCTGGTGAACGTGAGAATAGGCAGCACAGCGAAGGGAAGCTGTGAGGAATCGGGAGGATGAGGCTGAGGGACGCTGGCCTCAGAATACAGTGAGGAGAGGAGGGGATGGGGCTCCTACCATCCTCTGCCTGGCTGTGTTCCCTAACCACTCTGAGCCTCGGTTTTTCCACCTCTGTGCCTTCCAAGCTTGTGGGGCTCTAGAGCAGGAGAAAGTGTTTGGGGGCCGTGGTCCCATGTTGCCTGAGTTTGAACCCCAGCTCTGCCACCGGTCACTTAACTGCGTGCATCAGTTTTCCAAGCTGCAAAATGGGGACAGTGGTGGTTTGTACCTCGGGGCTGGCTGTGGGATTATGTGAATCTTGCTGGCAAGATGTGTTTCGATTGCGTCTGGGAGGAGGGCAGGATCAATACAGGGGATTGGGGTGGTCCCTGTTCAGCTCCGCAGCGGGCAGGGGTGATGGGGATGACCTCACCAGCAGGCTCTGCAGCACGTTGAGCAGGTCATTGAGGCCTGACAGGTCTCTCAGGTCCCTGAAGACAGCCACCAGCACCGTGGGCAGGATGGCGCAGGAGCGAGTGAGGAGGACACGGGCAAAGCGTGACCACCGCAGCTTCAGGAAACCCTGGAGTGTACAATGGGAAACTTGGGGGCTGGGCGTGGGACAGGTGATTCCAGAGAGACCTCTCTCTTCCCTCTGCCCATCTCACACCTGGGGGTACCCTCTGTTTTTGCTCCTCTGAAATAGGCCAGTTTTGTCCCTAGTTGGCAGTGGATAGGGAGAAATTAGGGGAGTTCCCCTCCCAGAGCTGATTGCTGCAGCCTAAAGAGTTTTGGGGAAAAGCCTCCTATTAGTCCTGGGCCTGCAGCCTTGGGCCAGTCGCCTCACCTCTGAATCTTCCCTTACCCCTCTGTGAAGTGGGCCTTATAATGACTGCTTTAGGATCTGGGCTGTTTAAGGATCAACAGAGCCCGGGACTGAGCCCCCAGTAGCATACCAGTTGACCTCGGGCCCCACCTCCATCACAAACTGTCCCGCGTAGGTGCCAGTCATGGTGGAGCTCTGCCCGGCAGCTAGGACACCCACCGCCCAGATGTAGAGGGCTGCGGGGCCGAAGATGCAGCCCAAGATCACGCCCTGGAGGGAGGGGTGTGGTCAGCCCGCGGCCCCGCCCTCCTCGCAGGACACGTGCTTAATGGGCGTGGCGAGGAGCCAAGCGGACTCTTGTCCTTCTTTGCCAACCCGTTGCCGCTCACTTACTCCTTGGTAAATATCCACATCCACTGTATGGTTGTTCATGGGGAAGATCTTGGCATAGTCGTGGAGGCTACTGTTGGCACAGACGTTGAACTGCAGGCACCGGGACGGTAGGAAGGAAAGTGCACACTCAAGTCTTAGAACTTCAGACCGCCAGACCTTGACCAGCGGTTCAAAACTGGTGGCCGGGAGGGCTGAGTCTGGCTAGACATACTTTGTTTGGCTAACAAGTTGGTTTTACTTTAATGTGAATTTACTGCCAACAGTTAAATTTAACAACTCACATGGGAACCCGGTTTCCAGGGGTCTATTGGGTTTATAAGAGCTGGCATCACCGCAGAGAGACAACTGGCTGGCAGTGACTCAAGCTCGCTCCCCTCCTCCCTACACCAAACCCACTTCCCGCAGCTCTGTGACTGGCCAGGTCTTGAAGACAGGGGTTTGCCATCCCTATTTAGACGTCTCTCCTTGTGTCAAGAAGCAGCTGGAGACCCAGAGACGGGAGTAACCTTGAAAGGTCATAGAGCAAGGCAGCTCCTTCTTCCAGGCACTTCTCTTGGGTGTCAGTGCCTTGTAGCCCCTTGTGTGGCTCTGACCCTCAAGAGCCTTCCTGGGGGGAGCTGGCTCCCTGCAGTGGGGTGGGGACGGGGGTCCCAGCCGGAGGCCAGGGCCTCAGGCTCCCTCTCCTACCACTGCCTCCAGTGCGGGGCCGAGGCTCGAAGGGCTTAGCTGCACTGCCTGGGGTCCCCAGCCCCACCACAGCGTGGGGACGTGTGGTGTGCCTCACCGCGTCCTGGTTGGTTTGCTGGTAGAAGGCCTGCCCAAAGACGGCCACGACAAAGAGGTTGATGAAGAAGGACACAGACAGGGCGATGGTAGCCTCAATCAGGAAGTACATGTTGGCTTCTCGGATGTCAGCCCGTCGGGTCCGGTCTATCTCTCGAGACTATGAAGGTCAAAGAGGAGGGCAGAGCCAAAGTCTCGCAGAGCCACCCCAACGTTCTCCACGCGCACACCTTTACCTACGTTCTCCCCAAACCCCAGTTCTCTCTAAAGCCCCCTAACATGACAGCCCGGGGAAGGCCCTGGACAGCCAACCCACCTCCTACACGCCTGGTTTATTTCTCCACAGGGCCTTCAGCCTTGCCATTCCCTCTGCTTAGCCTATCTCCTCCCATGACCTTCCTTCCCATCCTTCCTGTTCAGAGGTCACCTCCTTGGAGAGGTCTTTTCTCAAGTAGCCCCTCCTGACTCATTGCACAATTCATAATTCTTTTTTTTAAAGATTTAATTTATTTATTTTTAGAGAGAGGGGAAGGGAGGGAGAAAGAGATGGAGAGAAACGTCGGTGTGTGGTTGCCTCTCACACGACCCCTGCTGGGGACCTGGCCCACAACCCAAGCATGTGCCCTGACTGGGAGTTGAACCTGTGACCCTTTGGTTCGCAGGCCGGCGCTCAATCCAATGAGCCACGCCAGCCAGGGCCAATTCATAATTCTTTCTGTTATTTTTTTCACTTGCTTATGGTCTGTCTCCCCGACTAGAATCAAGCTCTAGGAAGGCAGAGGACTTGTCTGTCTTTTCATCATTGACTCCCAGATCCCAGCACACGATAGATGCTCTATTATTAAGTATTGAATAGAGAATGATTCCCTTTCCACCTAAAATCTGGGAGGTAGGAGCCAAAGGGGAGGAGCCCCAGGCGCGGAGGTGGGGCCAGGGTGATGCTGAGGGACCAGGCATCTCTCACCTTGACCAGGGCCGAGTGCAGGTAGATGTTGTGGGGCATGATGATAGCGCCAACGATGCCCACGGCCTGCAGCAGCTCTGGCTGGCCGCAGCCAGGGCACAAGGGCAGGAACAGGCCTCGGAGGAGGGCTCCCTGAGCGGGACGTGCCACCACGTACTGTGGGGAGAAGCCTGGTCAGGCCATGCTTGGCCCCTGCGAGGCCATTCTCACCCCCCACCCAGACCCTGGCCCCTCAGGCTCTGCAGGAGGCAGAGAGAGGGGTGGCTTTGTGGGGGGGGGGGCTGTTGCAGCTCTGGCTTCCCACCTCATAGCCGAAGGTCAAGGCCATAATGGTAATAAGGAATCCAAAAAAGGCCTCCAGCTTCCGCAACCCTAGGGAGAGAGCACGTGGGCAGAACACACACATGCGTAAAACTGTAACATAAGCAATGGTGAAATAGTGGTGAAATCTTGAGCACTTTTGTCCCAGGACTGTGCCACGTGGCTGATATCTATTACCTCAGTGAATCCTTACCACAGCCCTATGACGTCTGTACTATTATTTCCCCCATGTTATGGATGAAGAAACAGAAGTCTGAGTAACTTGCTCAAGGCTGCAGAGGGGGAGGCGCGCAGCCCTTCCCCAGGACAGCAGACCCCGCGGGCTCCTGCCTTCACTGCCCGCCCCGCAGCAGCACCGCCAGCTCTGAGGTGAGGGCCACACCTACCGTAGTTATCCAGGAAAAGGAAGAAGAAAGTGTCCACGATGGTGATGAGGACACCGCCCCAGAGAGGGATTCTGAAACCAGAGTGGCCTGGGTCAGCCCAGCCTGGTCCAGGGGTCCCGACCTCCCTCCCTCAGGGCTGGAGACTGTGAAATCTGACTTCCTGGGAGCAGGGACCCAAGTGGCTCCAGACAGCTACGGGAGAGGGGAGCGGGAGTGTGCTGGGGATGGATGGTGGCACAGGCCCCAAGAAGAGGGACCGGGACGGGCGGGGCCCAGCGTGGCGGTTAGCTTGCGGCCGCAGCCCCGAAGCCTGCATAGTCACTGACATCTGGGTGACTTGAGACAACTCACTTTGCATTTCTGGGTCCCTGTTTCCCCATCTGGCAAATTGGGCAACAACTCTGAGTCAGAGGGAATCAAAAGACACAGGGAAATTCGAGGCCTGGGGAAGAAGCAGCTGCTCACTGTCTCCAGCCCAGACTGAAAGGCCCAGGCCCCTGGGGCAGCACCTTCCAGCCGAGAGCAGACTGAATGCTATAGCTGTGCCGATGACCTCTTGCATGTCCGAGCCCACAATGGCCAGCTCGATGGTCAGCCAGAGGAGAGTGCGGGGCACCTAGGGGAGGAGGCGACCTTCACCCAGGCTGGCCAGTTGGTTGTCTCAGCCCTACATTCACCTTTCTGTACTCAGCGCTGTCCTGCTGGGCTGGAAGCCTGCAAACTACATCCGCAAGCCTGCCTCACCGGCCTTGCTTCCAGTTGGCTTTGGCAGGAAACACTTATGCGAGGTGGGAAGGCAGGGAGAAGTCATTCTCCCCCTGCCTCTGGTGCAGTTTCTGGCAGCGGCACCAGCAAAAGCAACAGGTGACCTGGGCTCCAGCAGCCCCGGTGGCCATCGCAGCGCAGGTGGCAATGCTCCCTGCGGCTCAGCTGCCAACCAAGGCCCTTGGGCTCCTCCCCCGCTGCTTTCTGACTTCTGGGTCACACCCCCTTCCCCTGCTGTCCAGCCCTTCCAGCACCTTTGTGACTACATCCCTGCATTAAGTGGCTCTGAAATAGCTAGTGGTGAATCTGGTTCTCCTGCGGGGTCACTGACAACAGCCAAGCCCTCAGGGTCCAGCCCAGCCAATGGCCATCCCAAGCTGACGCCTAGCTGTTCTTTGCCTTGGGCAAGTCACTTCTCTGGGTTTCAATTTCCCCTTCTAGAAAATGAACGGGGCATGGCTAACGTCCCTCTCAGTCTGCGTGCTATTAGTTTGAGCCTCAGTGTTCTCATCTGTCAATAGGACTTGTAACAGCCCACTTGAGGTATGTATTTATTTATTTGATCGTGGAAGCTGTACGTGACTGTCTTGGGTTTGGGCCTTGTGGGTGTGTCCTGTCCAGCCCACCAAGCTCACCTTAGGGTAGTAGAGATGGCAGACCTCGCCCAAGTCCTTGCCTGTCACCACGCCCAGCCGGGCAGCAAGTCGCTGGCAGAGCAAACCCAACACCGTGGCCCATAGCAGCACCCAGAGCAGCTGTGAGAAGGCAGGGAGAGGCCTTCAGCCAGAGGGGCCAGTCTGCTATCCCCAGAACTGGTGGCCCCCTCTGACCGAGGACACTCCTAGGGAGAGACTTGGGGTGATGGAGCAAGAAGACCAACTTCTTCCCGCCAACTCTATACACCCCCACTCTGGCAGAGGTGCTCAAGGGACCTTCCCTGGATCATCTGAACTTAACACCTTCTCCCAGGCCACCCTGTGAGCAGGTGGCAAGCTGGGGTCTCCACCTACTTGACCTGGTCACCGCCCCCACCCCGCCCCCACCGCCCACTCCCCCTAACTCAGTCACTTTGAATCCAGCCACAGCGCCAGCCTGCAGGTCCGACTCGATATTTCCTGGGTCCAGGAAAGCGATGCTCATGAGGAAACCGGGTCCCGTGAAGACCCACAGCTTCCGCAGGCTGAACGTGCCCTGTAGGTGGGAGTGGGGCGAAGAGGTCTTGCGTATAGAGGCTGTAATCGCTGGTCTTGCCACATTCCCAGCTGAACCCCAAGGAGCTTATCAGCCCAGGCTGGCCAGCCTGGCCCTCTGTTCCCCGTTCCTGGAGCCGTACCCCGCAGGGGTTAGTGGAAAACAGGGGGTGGGAGGAACCAGCAGGATTTGCTGAGTCACAGCTCACAGGCTGTATGCCTCAGCACATTCAGCAGCCTGCCTGCACCTGACCAGCCTGCCTCCTGCGGACCCTGACTTTGCAGATTCGCAGAGCCCCAACAGGGGGTTTCCTGGGGTCACACCTCCCTAGTCCAGTTCTTCCCTCCCAAGCCCCTTGTCCTCTATAGGCCCTCCTCTTTGGAGTCCACTGAGCCAAGGGTCCCCCTACCCCATTCTAATCTTGGTCTGGCAGCCTGGGACCCACTAAAGGTTCTGGAAATGCAGGGTGACAGCCTCCTAGAAGCCAGCCTGCAGCCTCCTTCAGTTCTCCCTACATCCTCGTCCAGGCCCTTTTCTTTAACAACAAACCCTTGAGGCTCCAACCTGAATTCAACCCAAGTCCCTTTCCCTTCCTAGGAAAGCTGAGATTCATCCAGAAAGCCACTTGATGCTTTTTAGACAAACGATAAGCTAAGTGCCAGGGACAGAAGCAGGAAGGGGACAGTTACACTGTTTATCACTTCTGCTCAGAGCTGGAAGGGACATGCCACAGTCTTCAGAAGATGTCCTTCCCACAGCCTGGAAGACCCCGCCCCCAATATGGCCCTGTCAACCCTGAGAGACCCCCGTAAGTTTCCAGCATTCCTACCGGTTCTGTGTCCGGGATGGGGATCTTCTCACTCAGGTAGGTTGCTCCGGGAGGTGCTTGCTGGGGCCCTGCGGTGGGGGTGCTGGAGATGGAGCCATAGCTGGGCCTGTTTGGCCTCTGGGGACCCCTGTCAGCTGCAAAGGGCCCCATGAGGCATGGTGAGTTGAGACAAGATAGTAACAAGCTATGAAGATTCCATAAGTGGAATAGGAAAACAGACAAATAGTTGAACACAGTGGCTGAGCAATTTACAACCAGATACAAAAGATCACCTCCCTAGAGATGGAACATCTAGGCCTCAGTTGTGTTTCAGCGCCTGGCCCAGAAAAGTGGCAAAACCAACTGCAATGACTAAAGACCCCCTACCCTGGCCCTGACCGATCAGTGGAGACCATGACCCTGCCAGGGCGCACCTGGAGAACTGATAATATTCTGCTGAAACCCTCCTGAGGCCTCCCCTAAGATTCCCCTGCAAGAAAGAGATCAAAGCCTCGGGACAAAGGACCCAGAGCTCAAGCTCTCCATTTCCTTTCCCTTCTACTTTGCCCACAAGCAGGTGTCTCCTAACCTCTAGGGCAATGGGCAGCTGGTGGTTTGTCTCAGGCTAATCCCCTGAACCTGGCCCCAAGGCCCCCTTTTCTCTGACTTCCCAGTGAGCTCAGGCAGCCCAGCCTAGTCTCTTCTGATGCATCTTCTATGCAAAGTCCTTCCTTGTTTCACTGTCCCCAGCTTTAATAAATGTATCCTTAGAGTCACCTGGACTTCTGTGGCAAAATCTCTCCTACACGAAGTCAAGTACCCACACACTACAGCTGGCCCTCAGCAGACCTGCTCAGGACCAGACCCCTGCCCAGTTACAAAGTGCCCTGCTTCTTTCTGGTGGACCAGGGCTAAAACCATTTCTCCTCCTCTGCCATCTCCTCCTAGCAAAGTGCCAAATCATCGCCCAACTGAATAGAGGCCCCTGACTCCTATCTTGTGTCCATCAGCTTTGCCCCTTCCATGCGAGGGCAGAGACCCCCAAATCCAGATCTCTCTTGCCTCAGAGGATGTGGAGAGGGACACCGGGCTCTGAGGAGGGCTACCTGATACTGACATGTATGTCCCTTGGCCTCATCCCTGCCTCCTTCAGCAGCTGAAGAAATTCCAGGGTCTTCAAATGCACAGAGAGCAGACAAAGGGGACACTACATCCTTGGAGATGCAAAGAACTCAACCCCAGAATATGGTCCAGACTGGGATGCTCATGGGGCACCAGGGACTCCCTTTGCCTCCCTGACACTTCCTCACCCCCATCCCTGGAGGGGGCTACTCACCTGTCATGAGGATGACAGGTCAGGCACTCTCTGCATGTGAGCGGGTTGCTGGCAGCTCCTCAGCCCACTCCCTCTCTGGGTGCCAGTACATGTCAGTGTGTGGCCCACGCCCTATCTCCCATCCTCAGTTGAGCTCGGCTGTCCTCACACACACAGGGCATTGTGAAACACTTTCCAAAGGCAGAAGTGGCCAGCTCTGGCGGAAGGGTCTGATTTGCCACTATGTGGACTTTCGTTCCCCTTCCAGCCTGAACCGCATGTTACCTTTGGCCTCCTTCCCGGCACCCCATGTTCTGTGTCTCCCAAGTTAGCTTTGATTTCCTGCCGCTTGGGCATTCATACCCAGATCACTTGACTGCTCCTCTCCCCCACCCTCCTTCACCAGCCGCCAGGCTCTTACTTCAGCCTGGAGCCCAGGGCTGCTGGTCGGACCAGTGGTGGGGAGGGAGTTCTGATGGCTGCCTAGGCTGCTGTGTCCCACTGAGTGCCTCGGAGGAAAAGACCCTCCGGACGCTGCCGCAGGGACATGCATTCAAGATGCAGACCCAGGAGATCCTCAGCAGCAAGGGGCACTGGAATCCTGGTCCTGGTTCTGCTACTGACTCACTTGAGATGGTCACCAGATCGTGTCCTCTCTCTGTGCTTGTTTCTCCTGTTAAATGAAAGGAGCAGACCAGCTAAGAGGTTAACATTTAGATGCCCACAGACGCCAGGCAGGTAAGATAAGCTATGAGACAGGTCGGGAGTATTCTAAACAGCGCCCAGCTCTGTATTAAATGACAGATGACGTTGAGCCTCCGTGTTAGGGGACAGGAGGGAGTGGTGGCAACTGTAGCAAAACAGAAGTCAGATACTCTGGCTGAGAGGGCAGTGTCTGCAGAGTTCCAGCCAATTGTCATGTGCACCCACTGTCACCACGTCTTCTGATTTGTCAAGGGAGCTGAAATTTTGGGATTTTATGCAATATAAGTTTTTTAAATGCTAGGTTCAAAAACATTGAAAATACTGTATAATCTTAAAAAGAAATCCCTATGGACTGGATTCTACTTGAGAGTATCTTCCTGTGACCCCTGGCCAGCTTCTGTGCCTCCCCTTCCCTCCCTCAGGGCTTTCTCCTCCGGAGCCCCTCATGCCTTCCACCCCGGGCTTTCTTTTTCTGTCAAGATGACTCAAAACCAGAATCGTTATGGAGCGTCCAACTCTGAAGTCTGAAACCTCAAGAGCCAGAGAAAAATCAAGTCAGAGTCTCAGGCCCAGACCTGATCTGGGATGTGATGTAGCCCCACGTTGAGTCAAAAACTTTAGCCAAAGCTGGGGAACCCAGGGTCTGGGGAGGCCACCAGTGCCCTGTCTCCTCATTGATGGAGGAGGCTGAAAGGCCTGGAAAGCGGGGTCAGTGGGGTGAACAATGAGTCAGAGAGGAGAGAGCGGCCTCACGGTTTGTCACCGTGCAATCCTGTTGCTCAAGCTCCTGCCACCATCCCTGACTCGGTTTGTACATGTTTCCCACTCACTACCTTGGGCTCATGAGGGAACCGCTGGGGATGGGGATGGTGTAGTTGTGACGGTTAATTTTATGTGTCAGTTTGCCTGGGCCACACGGTGACCAGGTATTTGGTCAAACATTCCGGGTGTGTTTGTGAGGGTGTTTTTTGGGGGGAGATCAGCATTTGAATTGGTAGACTGAGCAAAGCGGAAGGAAATCCGTTCTCTGTTGTGGGTGGGCCTCATCCAGCCAACTGGAGACCTGACTAGAACAAAAGGCTGAGTAAGGGGGCGGTCTCTCTGCCTGCCTGTCTTTGAACTTGGGTACCACTCTTTTCCTGCTTTCAGACTTAGCTTTGACTGGAACTTACCCCAGGGAACTTACCTCTCCTACTTCTCAGGCCTTCAGATTCAGACTGGAATTATGTATGTCGCTGGCTCCCCTGGGTCTCCACCTTGCACGGATCTTGGAGCTTCTCAGCCTCCATAGTCATGTGAGCCAATTCTGTATGTATGTGTATATGCATGCATCTATCACTTCCTATTGGTCTGTTTCTCTGGAGAACCACGACTAAGCGAGACATTTTCTTTGTGTCTCTTTTGGAGCCTTACTTATAGCTAGGAACTTGGTAAGTACAACTGATTAATGACGGATCAGTTCCCTGCACAGCTTCTAACTCAGCCATTATACTATAATGGTTAAGAGCAGAGGTTCTGGACAGAGTATCAGAGCAGGAAGCTACAGAAGCTATAGGTCCAGAAACTGGCATGTTGATCCCCTTGGACCGGAGCTGTAGCTGAATACCAAACCCTGCCTGCAAGCATGGGGGTGAAATTTCATGCAGCCCAGTTCACTCAAAATGGGTCATAACCCTAAACATAAAACTATAAAACTTTTAGGGAAAAAGTAGGAGAAAATCTTTAGGACCTAGGACTATACAATGACTTGTTAGACTTGACACCAAAAGCATGATCCATAAAGGGAGAAACAGATAAATTGGATCTCATCAAAATTTAAAACTTGCTTTTTGAAGGACCCCGTTAAAAGGATAAAAAACAAAGACTCAGAGAAAATATTTGCAAATGACATATCTGACAAAGGAATAGTATCTAGAGATTTTTTTAAAAATCTCTTAAAGCTCAACAGTAAAAAAAAATCAAACAGTTTAATTAGAAATGGGCAGAAATCATGAATAGACATTTCACCAAACAGGATATACAGATGACAAAGAAACACATGAACAAATGTTCAGCATTATCAGCCATTAGGGAAGTACAAATGAGAACCGTGATGAGCTCTTACTACACCCTTATCAGAATGGCTAAATAAAAAACAGTCAGAGCACCAAATGCTGGCAATGATGTAAAGAAACAGGATTACTCATATGTTGTGGATTGGAATGTAAAATGGTACGGCCACTCTGGAAATAGTTTGAACATTTTTTAAAAACTAAAGATGCAACTATCATATGAGCCAACGACTGCTCTCCTGGGCATTTTTTCCCAGGTAACTGATGATTTATGTTCCCACAAAAATCTGTACATGAGTTTTTGTAACAGCTTTATTCATAATGGCCCAGACTGAAGCAACCCAAATGGTCCTTCAACAGGTGAATGGCTAACCAAACTATGGTATATTCATACCAAAAGTATATTTCTAGGCTTTTATCCCAGAAAAATTAAAACTTATGTTCACACAAAAACCTGTATATGAACATTTATAGCAGTTTTATTCATAATGGCCAGCACTGGAAACAATCCCTGTTGTCCTTCAACAGGTAAGCGGCTAGACTAACTGCAGGACAAACCACGGGTTACTACTCAGCAATAAAAGGAATGAAAACTATTGATCCATCCAATGAACTTGGATGAATCTCCAGGAAATCATGCTGAGAGGAAAAGTCAATCTCAGAAGATAACATATTGTATTGTTTCATTTATATAACATTGGGCACTGACAAAGTTTTGGAAATGAAGGTCAGATTAGTGGTTGCCAGCAGGTGGAGAAGGGAGGGGTGCAGGCTGGAGAGGGAGGTGGGCGAGGTTATGAAAGGGTCACTCAAAGGACTCGTGCGGTGTCGGAACTAACTGCTCAGTATCTCGGCAGCGGTCGGTCCGTAAAACCCGGACTTCTGGTGATACTGCCCAGAACCTCGTACCCGCGCACACAGGGAGACCTAGTAAAACGGGGAATCTGAGAAAGAGCAGTGGGCTGTGTTGATGTCAATGTCAGCGCCCTGCTGATACTGAAATGGGGATTCACCCAGACACGTGTGCCCACATTCATAGCAACATTTTTCCCAATAGCCGAAGGTGGAAACAACCCACATGTTCATCAGCAGATGAATAAACATGATGCTGTACAGGCAGACGAGGCATATTACTCACCCTTAAAAAGGAGTGAAACCAGATACATGCTATATAATATGAACGCAAATTGAAAATATTATGCTATGTGAAATAAGCCAGACATAAAAAGATGAAAATAGTATGATCCCACTTCTATGAGGGACCTAGAACAGGCAAAAATGTACAGACGGAAAGCAGAACGAGAGGTGCCAGGGGCTGGGGCAGGAGGAAGCGGGCTCGTGTTTAATGGGTCCAGGGTTTTGTCTGGGGATGATTAAAATGTTCTGGAAATGGATAGTGGCGATGGTCGCACAGCAGGGTGAATATACTTAAAGCCCCTAAACTGTGCGCCTAAACTGGTTAAAAAAGTAAATTATATGTATGCTTTACCACCAAAAAGAGTAGAAAAACATTTTGGTTGTAATATGGTATTACAGTTTTGCAAGGTGTTCCCATCGCAAATTTGACTACGTGCAAATCTGCAATTATCTCAGCTTTTTAAATGGAGGAAAAGAATGAATTATTGAATGAAAATTACACTTCAAAAATTGATCATCTCTCCCCTGTCCCCCCGTCACTACCACAAGAGCCTCTGCAATCAAATGGATTGAGTCTTACTTACTAGTACTATGACTTAGGCAACTTTTTTAGACCCTCAGGTTCCTCACCTGTAAAGTAGGGGCATTAAATGTTTACCTCAAAGAGTTTGTATGAGGCCCAAGATACACGCACCCAGCACTGTGCGGTTAGTTGCTTTTATAAATTGGGCGGCAATGTGTTGTCGGTCACTGTCAGCTCTTCAGAACGCCAAATACATTTTCTGTTACATTGATGTTAGTGGTGGTTTCATTTTAAGGCTTGCCCTCCAAAGTCTTGGATGCAGTGTAGCTCGAAGAAGGGACGTTGGTGGCAATTAAATAGCAGAGGACAATTCTGATGCAATGTATCATAAAACAAAATGGGAAACGAGCAAATCAAACCAGAACAGATTTTACCATGAATGCTGGTGTTGAGGGAAGAGCAAATGTAACTAAAGAATTAGTAAAGGGAGGAGCACCACCAGGAAGCCTTCCTGGATTTCCCCAGGGCCAGGCTGTATGCTTTTTCCGTGTCACACCCTCCCTGTCTACCCAGGCAACTCACAGCAGTGAGACTGCTGTCGGTGACAATGCGGCAGGGAGTGGGACAGTTTCTGGGTACCTGGGGAAAGGGAAAGACAGCAACCAGCCAATTCTACTCTGGACGTAGCTAAAGCAGGAGCGTATCTCTTCTCTGTTCTAGTGTCTATCTCTAGAGAGTCACATCCGATCTCTGTCAGAGTGGATTCACTCATGGCCTTGAGCCAGATTCCCTGGGTATAAACCTGCTCTACCACTAAGCAGTTGTGTGCCTTGACCTTATCTTTCTCTCATCCGTAAAATGAGCATAATAACAGAACCGGCCATATAGGGGTACTATGAAAATCCCAAGAGTTAGCGTGTGTGGAAGGATTAGAATAGTTAGTGCTGCACAGGGCTTTGCTCTTATTATTGCTATTCACTTCCCTCTGTCTCCCTGGGCTCCCACAGTAGGTCAATTCTGCATTAACTACTCTAATATTGCCCACGTGAGCCTCTGTGTTGGCACTTTCCACAGTCTACATCTACCCATGGGATGCGTGACTGACGCCTCTTCCCTCCTATGCTGACTCTATGCCATGAGGCAGGATCCGACTCTGATGCCCCGAAAGCATGTCCCCATCCTAGCCCAGTGCCTGGCACTTCAGAAGTCCTCAAGCTTGGTTTTTCCTTTGTTCAGATAAATATACACCTTTAATATTAGGGAGCAAGAAGAGAGGAGTTATAAAAGTTCCAGGGCCAAATGATACCATCCCAAAACAACCAGTTTTGAAAAGGACGTCACAGAGCAGGCAGGGAAGAGGTTGGACTCCCACCCAAGTCACCTGATTAAGACAGCAAGGCTCTCTGTGGGTTGGATGCTACCACGCTCCCCTTTCCCCCAGTGCTGGCCAGTTCGGGGACTGCAGGGGTTATTGCGATCTCTGCAGAAATGTTCTGGGTCCGGCTGGGTTTCAGTTCTCCACAGATGAAGAGGACTCGCTGGGGCTGAGGCGGCCCTCCGCGAGCAGCCCTGCCTACCTCGTGGTGGCTGAGCACTCTCATCCTCAGTTTCTGCGGCCTCGCTGCCCCGTTCCCAACGTACCATGCTCAGAGCCTTTGCTCCTGCTGTTGCCTCTGCCTAGAATGTTTTTTCCGCAGCTCTTCATAGGTCTGACTCCTTGTCATTCAGGCCCCAGCTCAGCTGAGACCTGCTGCTAAGCCCTCCATGGAGACTCCACCTCAACTCTCCAACCCCGAGTCACTCCCTACCCATGACTTGGCTTTATTTGTTTTCATAAATGTCTGCAGTTTCACATATGAAATTATCTCCAGTGTTTATTGTCTGTCTCCCCATGGGACCCGAGGACAGGGACTTTGTCTTGTCACTGCTGATCTCCCAGTGCCCAAAATAATCCTGGCACAGGGAAGGAGCCCGATATTTGTGGAGCTGCTAGCCTGATTGAATGAAAAAAACTTACCCTCTAGTGCTGTCTAATATGGTAGCCACATGTGGCTATTTAAATTGAAATGAATATTAAAGTAAAATTTCTAGTCATATTAACCACATTTCTAGTCCTCAGTGGCCACATATGACTAGTGGCTACCATGTTGGACATGGCAGATGTGGAACATGTCCATCACTGCAGCAAGT
This sequence comes from Pteronotus mesoamericanus, assembly GCF_021234165.1. Taxonomy (NCBI): domain Eukaryota; kingdom Metazoa; phylum Chordata; class Mammalia; order Chiroptera; family Mormoopidae; genus Pteronotus; species Pteronotus mesoamericanus. The sequence continues at coordinate 8,944,207 of NW_026555277.1, forward strand.
TTTGTTGGGTGGTTCCGACGAGACCATGCACATGGATTGTACTTTCTTATATTTACACATGTCATTTTTTCTGCGGGGAATGCTTTATCTGACCCTTAAAAAATGCTACACATGTCAAATTTGGCAATATGTTAAAACAAAGGAAAGCATTAATATCAATGCAACAATTGCACTTCTCAAAATGTATCCTTAAGGAAGTAATTGTTTATATATGCGATGATGTAGCTACAAGAGTGTTCAATGTAGCACTGTTTATGATAGCAAAAAAAAAAAAAGCAAAAAGGCTTGAGGGGCAGAGATTGGTTACATTATGTTAAAGCCATCAAAAACAGAAGACTGTGTAATGACAGAGAAATATTTGCAAAACATACCTGTTTTTGTTCAATGAAACAGAGCCCTTTACAACACAGGAAACAAGCAACAAAACATGAGGGGATTAGGGTGGGACCCTAGGGAGATTTCAGTTTCATCTGTATGTTATCTAATACTTTACACTTTTCAAGAATGCAAGAAGCATGGATTTATCAGTTATTGAGCAACAATTGCTGTATGATTTCACCTTTTGTCAAAATGAAGTCCCTCGAAGTTGTAAAGACCAGATCAAACATTCTAACTAAAAGTGTTTGACAGAGTAGATGCTGAACAAACACCAGCCACCTTTAGGCTCAGAGAAAGAGCAGGGAGCTCTAGACAGATGAATTGAGGTGAATTTACTTTCTTCTTTTGGTTTATGACCCTTTTCTAAGGTTTATCTGATGAACATGTATTTCTTCCAAAATAGGGGAAGGGGACAATAAAATATATTATTAAAAATTGTTTAAGGCACAGGTGACAGCTCTCTCCATGAAGGCTTTCTTCCCTGATTCCTGGGTCATGAACTAGCCCATCCCCCACCCCAGCCTTGTAGATATTGGCTTGTATCTTTCAGGGGAATGCGAAACTTCTCTGAGTCCCTCCTCTTGCAAAAGCAGGTTCCATGAATGAGTGGGTGGCGGGCACCTCCTTCGTGAGCTGCCCTAGAGGGGGCTTGCCTAATGTTTGTTACTGCGCGGCAGCCACACTGGACAGAAACAAGCTCCTGGATAGACAGACATTAAGCAAGGCGATCACCTGTCCATCCATTCTCCGCCGAGAGCTGGTAAGTGGGGCCCGCGGGCCCGCAGTTCGGGGGTTCCCGTATGCCAGCGACAAAGGGGAGGGAGGTGGCGTGTGAGAAGTGGCCTCGGGTGTTTGGGACGCTTCGGAGGAGACGGGTAAGGCCAGTAGGGGTCCAGATCTCTTCATCCCTCCGCCTACATCATCTGCTCTTTTTCTTTGGGCGGGGATCAGGCAGAAGGCCGTTAGCTGAATGGTGTTCAGAACGATTCTGAGCGCCAAAAAGCCCCGCTTCTCCATCCCTGCTAACCTAGCGAAGGAGAGCGTGGGTTTTGGAATTTAACCTCCAGGTTTGAACACTGCTTCCCACGTAGTAAGTCTTAAGAGTTACTTAACCTTCCCGTGCCTCTAATTTCTTATCTGTAAAATGAGGATAACGATGAAAACAGCATTTAGGAAGAAAGGTTGACCTTCGCTCAGTAAAGGAAGTTAACTGTTCCTATTCTTAGCCAAGACACAGGCTGGGCAGGGAAGGCTCCGGCTCGCACGTGCGAGAGGGCCCCGTTTATTCCCATCAAAACCGCAGCCGGTCAAGCTCGCCTCCTGGGTGCGAACTGCCCGCGCCCCAGCCAGGAGCCCCGGCTTGCAGCCCAGGGGCCGCCGGCGGGGCTGCGGCCAGCTGCGCTCCCGGCCTAGCTGCGCTCGGGTCCAGCGAGCGGAAGGGGCTGGGCCGGTTGGAGGAGCGCAGGGAGGGGGTGCGCGGGTGGCGCGCCGAGAAGGGGCCGAAGAACTCCGCGGCGAAGGTGATCACGTCGGACGGCTTGCGCAGCAGGAGAAAGAGCAGGAAGTCGGAGACCAGCGCTTCGGCATCCGGCTGCTGTTGCAGGTACCTGGTGTGGCTGAGACGCAGCTCCTCCTGGGGGGCACCAAGCCTGAGCCGAACCCAGCACCCCGCCCTCCCTACGTCCCTCCAAGGAGGACTTAGGAACGCCGGGGCCTCCCAGCCCCCCTGGGGTGTGCATGGTCCCCAGGCACGAAGAGAGCTCAGTAATGGGGAATTCCTGCGGGGCGGGGGTGCGGAGGGGTGGGGGTAGAGACCTGGGGACTGCAGGCTGACTGCAGCCTCTCCTCACCTTGCGCTCCAGGAACCTCGAGTAGAATTCCACGTCCTCCTCCCACGCCAGGGGCTTCTTCTCAAATACTGGGCGTGGCTCAATCTCATCTGGGTGCGGAGGGAGGAAGGCTACTCCCGACCCCAGCACCCTCCTAGGATACCCAGAGATGCCCAAGAACACCCACGTTGCAGGCCCAGGGTTCTGCCCACAGGAGCAGCGTTGCTGGAAGCAGTTCGCTGCAAAATGATCGTCCCCTAATTGCCTTGGGGTCAAGGGCTGGAGGGCAAATATTTCGCCTGCGCTCTCAGGCTCTGACCGCACCGCAGCACGCTCCATCCAGCCTCTGCGCGGGGGAGGGCGCCAGGTTGCCACACCTCCCCTTCTCAATCCCTCCATCTGGGGGCTCCACTCACCCTGCTCCCTCAAGACAGGCATCTTGGTGATCACACAGCAGCCGGGGGAGCCCACCTGGACTCTCTTGGCCAGGTGCCTGGAGTGCAACAGAGGGGAAGGTGGGCCTCTCCCTAGAGCAGCCTACTCCCTAGAGAAGGGGAAGTCCCTGCCGTTCCCACGTGTCTTCGAGGGCCCAGGTCAAGTTCCATTTCTACTTCCCCGAATAATGGCCCCTGCTCTTCAAATTGGGTCCTGTTCCTGCCCCCTGGACACGCCTGCTGGGGTACCTCAGTTGGATCGAGACCTTTCGAGTTGTAAGCACTACGGAAATCAGGGGCCTTCTGATATGTGATACGAAAAACAAAAACACGCTAAGTTGTGAAATAAGGAAAGCCAAGGTTGCTTTGGTTACTGTTTGTTTGTTTTTTGTTTTTTAGCAGGGTGGATTTCAAGAACCAAATTCTTCTCCCCCTCTCAAACTTTCTCATGGTCTGGTGCCTGTGCTTTGCTGATGACGGTTTGGCAGTGTGTCAGACGCTTCTCCCAGCATTTCATGGAGTGTTGAGTTGCTCAAACCTTGTTGTTTTTCCCGTGGTAACACCCAACACCTGTGCGGGCTGTGCTAGCTATGCCTTAGACCCTGTGGGGTCGCCGTGAACTAAGTCCTTCGGTGAGGTCTGGGAGGCACCCTGAGGATCAGGAGAACGAGTGAATACATGAAGAAAGGGTGAGCGATGTGGAGGAAGCAGGGGCATTCCGAGCTCAACAGCGGCTCTCCCTGGTGGCGTCCCCAGAAACAGGAGTCTTCCTTCTCCCCCTCCCCCTCCAGGGTTGAGCGCCCAGGCTGTGCTCCACACTGCCCCCTTGGCTCCGCCGCCGGTAGCTCACCCATCAGGCAGCAGGTAGTACTGGCAGGACAGGGGGATTCCCTCGTCCGAATGTACAGTCTGCTCCACGATGAACACTTCCACCTGCTGACGGCCCACCTGCATGGTCTGGGAGCCCAGAGCTTCCTGGCAGCAGACAAAATGGAGGGAAGGAGGTGCGGTGGATGCCTGGGTCTCCTCGCAAACCTTTCCCTGGCCCCTTTCTCCATCTTACAGCTTCATTCCTTGTTCATCAGGGATAAGCAACTCTTGGCTGTCCAGACACTCAAGTGCCACAAGATTAGAGTTGTGCCCCCAGAGTTAAGTTGGGGGTCCCCGCAGAGCCGGCTTTACCCTGCTCCCACCCCAACCACTCCTGACCCGCCCCCCCCCCCCAAATGCTTCAGGTTGGCAGATTCTGTCGCAGGGATGAAGGTCAACCAATCAGGTGTGAGCGTGTATGGGGGGGAGGGCTATTTAGGGGTTGGAGGGCAGTGAGGCTCTGAGGGGTGCGGCTGGACAGACCTGTGGCCCCCAGGCTCATGCTGCCGCAGGTGGGGTGCTCCGTTGGAGCGAAAACTTAAACCTCCGCTAATGGCGGCCACGGGGAGAAAAGTGCTACCATAAACATGTGTTTCCAAGAAAGTGAGGTAGATGACATGTGCCTTTTTGTCTGTCAGGTTTTGTCATCGCAGTTTGTTAGGTGTGATAGAGAAGACTAGAATGTCATTTACAAAGTTGGCCAAATCAGCCCCCAAAATGTGCGTTCAGAGGCATGGCTTTAAAGGTCATGTATTGCGTTAGTCTGCAGTATGTGGATTTTGAAGTTTTAGTCAAAACAAAAGTGGAAAAGAAAAGGAAGACCCTTCCAGTTTGAGACATTATAAAGAATATTTACATGTACTTGGAGACACTGTATTTCCTGATGTTAAAAAAAATCTCTTTAAAAGCAGCCCTCCACTGTGTTTATTTTTCCTGGACTGACTTTTGCTTCCCCCAGCTGCTCACTCCACCTGCCCGCCACTTGATCTCACAAATGTGGTCTTACTTCTTCCTGCCTTTGGAAGTCCCAACCCCTTGTCTTGGTTTTATCCCCACCCCACCCCCTCTTCCGCTCCAGTTATCTCTCCCCCCTCAGCCTTCTCCTGCCTCTTCTCCTTTGCTCCCAGGCCAAGTCCCTCCCCCACTCCCCGCCTCCCTCCCCGCCCCCCACCCCCTCCGCGCCGTGCCCCGGAGATCCCTCACATAAGTGGAATAGCAGAGTTTGCCCTCCGTGTCCAGGGCCAGGAAGCGGGCGTTACTGGGCACGACCTGCCTCCAGGCCATCACCCTCAGCATCAGCAGGTTGGCAGCCTCGGAGATGAAGCCCTCGGTTGAGTGCGAGGGGAAAAATGTCACTTCAGCCCTCACTTCCTGTTCAGAACAAATCTGGTTTAGGGACGTAGAAGCAGAAGGGGAGAGGGAGGGTGGGCAAGCCAAGGGCAGGCATATGGCCCTCACCGCGTCCCACCGCGGGCTTCTGGCCTGACATAATCTGGCTCCTGGTTTCAAGTGGGTGTGGACTAGGGTTCCCATCTGGCCCCCACCCTCACCTCACCCTCCTTGACGCTTCTGGTCATGGCCAGTTGACCCTCCTCCTTCAGCAAACTCATCTTCCGTTCCATGGGGAGCACGTGGAACTAAGGGCCAGAGCAGGGAAGAGAGAATCAGGGGCTCCCTGGACTGCACACACAGGCCACACCTGCCAGGGCAGGCCGACAGCCTACTGAGCACCCAGTCCCCTCCTCCATCCCTGTCTCCCAGGGTCTCTATTCTTTCACCCTCGATTGGGATCACGATTGATCGGAGGCCCCAGGAGGTACCTTGATGAACTCCTGACTGTGTTGTTCCAGGATCTCCAAGTTCCATGTAAGATAGCCTGGGGCGGGGGGAGGGGCACAGTGCCAGCGCAGGAGACAGGGTTGGAGGTTGCAGGAGGGGAGGGTGGTGGCCCAGGCTGGAACACTCGGGAAACACTAGACAAAAGCATTGCTCTCGTCTCGAGTGTGGCTGTGATTAACCTCCCTGGCATCCCCTCCTCCCACACACCCTCTGTGCCTCCTTTTGGTCCCAAGATGAAGTCCAAGGGCTGGTCCTGAGTAAGGCCCTGGGAATGGGGGAGGGCAAGCGGAGGAAGGATGGGGGTGAAGGGCATTAGGAAGCAGGAACTCTACCCAGGAGAGAGTTTCCGTAGAGCATATTGTCCATGAAGCCACGGCTAACAGCGTGCACGAGAGGGCAATGAGACATGACACCAAAGGTGCTTTCGTGTGTCCCTCTCTTCACCTCAATGGTCAGCTCTCCCTCAGGCTCCCCTGTGTCTGAGACCACGGCCAGCGTCTCAGAGAAGAACAGCTTCTGCAGCTCCTCCTGCCCTGGGGGCGAGGATCCCATGGGGACAGATAAAGCCCCGGCTCCTAGGCCTCAGCTCTCTGATGCCCTGGCCACAAGTGTCCCACAGTCCCCACCCACCCCTTCCACCTCCACATCTCGTGGGCAGCCCCGCCTCCCCTCCCCTGGCCTCTACAGCTGCCAGCAGGTGAAGATACACCCCAGCCACCCCCACGTCCTGAGGTCTCTCCTTAAAAAATATCAACAAATATCAACCCTTTCCAAGTCCCGGGAGAATCCAGGCTGAGAGAGACTGCCGTCTGGGCCTTCTCTCCTCCCTCCTCTCCACGCTGTGCCCCCGCCTACCCACTCACTGCCCAGGCTCACTGAGGGAGGCGAGGAAGTGAACAGCTTCAGCACTGGCCTTCAGGGGTGGCAGAGTCTCTGGGTCTGAGGCCTGCTGCTCCTTGGCTCTGGGGTCTATGGAGGGAAACCAGACGGAGATGGCAGACCCTGGGGAGAAGGACAGGGCGGGGCAGTGGTCCCAAGAGCAGAATCCTCCAAGGCGACCTCCCTCTGGGCAGATTGTGAGGGAGAAAACGGCCCTCCCCTCTCCAGCCCCAGCAGCCCTCTTCTTACCCTTGGATTGAACTTTAGAGGACATGCTGCCTGCTGCCTGCTGCCTGCTGCCTGCTGCTAGCGACCCGATGTGTATCCAGCTGTCTCCATGGCAACTGGGAGCTAGCTACCATCTCTTAAAGGGCCATCAACCTACTTCACTCAACACCCAGACCTTAGAGGAAAAGGCGGGAACTGCGGGCCGGTTCTGGGACTCAGCTCAAGCCGGAGGCATTGTCCAGCAGGGGGAGCATGTGACATGCTTAAGAGACAGGGGGATGACATAGGTAATCAGGATGATCTTAGATGTTGAGGCCCAGAGTCCATGCCCTAACATGCACAGAACCCACTTAGACACCCTGTGAATAACGCTGCACGTTGTGGTCCTAACACGTAGCAGTGACGGTGCTGCAGTGACAGTCACGGCGACTCGTAAGCCATGCCGGCCCGAAGTGCGGCACTGTCCCCCTGGCCTCACATGCACTCTCTCAACCTGCAGAATAACCCTGTGGGTAGGTGCTTTTCCCCCTCCATTTTATGGCTAAGACGACCGAGGCACCGAGAGGTTCGATGTCTTCCCAAGGTCACACAGCTAGTAACTGGCAGAGCCAGGACTCGGCCCAGGGCAGTCTGGCTCCTGAGTCAGAGAGAATTTAAAGAAAGGAAGCACCACATAGACGATACATTGGATCTCAACGAATGGTGCCATAACATGGGTAGCAATTAAAGACAAAGGCTTGAAAATTGAATTATGACATAGCCAAACCCCAGGCTGTGGGCTGTCTGAGCCCCACCTGGTAAGCGTTGGAGCCTGTGTCCTTGTGGCTATAAAAAAGGGGCTCAGCCTGAAAGGGTCACGCAAAAGAAAAATCTTGGGAGGAGGAGGGGGGTTGGGTAGAAAATGTGAGAGAAAGGATTAAGAAGTACAAACTGCCAGTTATAAAATAAGCCATGGGGATGTAATGCACAGCATAGGAAATAGAGTCAAGAATACTGTAATAACTGTGTACAGTGGCAGACAGTTACTAGACTTATTGTGGCGATCACTTTGTAAGGTATGTAAATATCTAATCATTATGTTGTATACCTGAAACTAATATTGTATGTCAACTATAATTTTAAAATCAATAAACAAGCCCTGGCTGGTGTGGCTCAGTGGACTGAGCACCTGCCTGCAAACCTGGAAGCTGCTGGTTGGATTCCCAGTAGGGGGCGCATGTCCGGGTTGCTGGCCAGGTCCCTGGGGGACTGCGAGAGGCAACCAATTGATGTTTGTCTCTTTCTCCCTCTCTGCTCCTCTCTCTAAAAATAAATAAATAAAATATTTTTTAAAAATTAAAAATAAATAAATAAATAAAAGAAAAATCTTGACATAAAATCTTAGTCACTTAGAAGTTACGTTCCCCACTCCCCCAGCCCACCCTTGCCACAATATCACTTAGGAAGTTACCATATGTTGCTGTGTATAGTGTGCACTTTTGCCCAAACTTTTTAGGAAAAAATAAGGATGTGCATTATACATGGGTAGTACTAATTCCATACCTACATGTGTTTTTAATTCTTTTATTTATGCTTATGCATTAAAGTGTAACTCTAGAAAGCAATAACAATATCCCTATGCAAAATAATACCCTGGAATATGATAATCAGTTTTGTTTCTAAATATAAATAAATAAATAATTGAATTTAAAAAAGATTCTTTTCCTAAAAGATTGGCCCCAAAACATGGGTGCACATTATACATGACAAAATACGGTAATCTTCAACTAGCTTTTTATTGGGTAATTATCTATCAACTTCAAGAAAATTTAGAATTGTGTGTGGAACTGCTTAAGAGAATCTAACAGTGTTAGTGTTTCTTTTGTTACATTGTGCATATTTTCTATTTCAAATACTTGAAAATGTTTAAAATAATTTGGTTTGGTGGGGTGCTTAAGAGATAAGCCTGGAGATTCTAATTTAAATCAGACAGTTGAATATAGACTATTCTTTGAAGTTAAATTCTTACTGGGATTCTAAAACCATTTTTTAAAAAATCTTGAAATTTACTCTCTATATTTACTTATTATATTACAATAAAAGTACGTGGGAGGTTGGTTTGTCAGTCAGTTGCTTTATTAAAAAACGAAAAAACAAAAATAACCTTTTAGCCCTGGCTGGTGTGGCTCAGTGGACTGAGTGCCAGCCTGTAAACCAAAGAGTCACCGGTTCGATTCCCAGTCAGGACATGATCCTGGGTTGCGGGCCAGGTCCCTAGCGGGGGACACATGAGAGGCAACCACACATTGATGTTTCTCTCCTTCTCTTTCTCTCTTCCTTCCCCTTTCTCTGGAAATAAAGAAATAAAATCTTTTAAAAGAACCAAGTTCTTTTTATTTCACTTTATTTTTTTCCAGCTTTATTATGATAAGTATGGTAATCTACTTATATATAAGGTGAATAAGTGTGATATAAACTGCCTAAAGCAGTTTTAATTTTAAAAAGACCAGTTAGTAATTAAAGTCTTAGAAGTTATTAATATTCTCAAAATTTATGGTTAGAATAATGTGAATGGTTAGTTGAACTTAAAAGTTTTTGAAATGCTTGTTTTAAAATTCGGAATTTGTGAAATGGAGTATTAATCTTAAAAGCCAAAGTGAATTATGAATAAGCCTTTCTCTGCACGTGAGCCATTAGCAGCATTAAGAAAATTCATAATTGCTTTGGAAAGCAGTTTATTAGTTCCTCAAAAAGTTCAATGTGGAGTTACTGTATGACTTAGCAATTCCACTCTTAGGTATATACTCGAGAATTGAAAACATCTGTCTATGCAAAAATTGTGCACAGATGTTCATAGAACCATTATTCATAAGAGTCAAAAAGTGAAAACAACCCAAGTATCCGTCAGCTGATGAACGGATAAGAAAAATGTGGTGTATAAATGTAACGGGATATTATTGAGCCATAGAAGGAATAAAATACTTATCCATGTTACAAGATGAACCTTGAAAACATGTTGAGCAAAAAGAAAAAGTCATAAAAGACCACATATTGCACAGTTCTTTTTATATGACAAGTCCAGAATAGGCAAATCTACAGACAGAAAATAGACCAGTGGTTGCCTGTTTAGGGGTGGGGGGTGCGCAGGCAGGAAGCGACATCACATGGGCGCCTCTATCTGGGGTGATGGCAATGTGCTAAAAGTAGAAGGCAGTGATGATCGGGAAAACTGTGCCTGTACTAAAAACCATTGAATCCTACACTTTAAAAGGGTGAATTTTGTGTTATGTAAATATATTTCAAAGTTAATTTAAAAATAGAAGACTTAAATAAAATCTAGAAAAATGCAAACCCTATTGTTTTCTTTCATGTGTGAATTACATGAAGTTTGACAAAATCCTTTTGATTACTAGGACGAAGCTTGAAACAACAAAGGCGCTGGCTGGTGTGGCTCAGTGGATTGAGGGCCGGACCAGGTCGATTCCGAGGCAAGGGCACACACCTGGGTTGCGGGCCAGGTCCACAGTTGGGGGTGTGCAAGAGGCGACCAGTCTATGTATCTCTCACACATCGATGTTTCTCTCCCTCTCTTTCTCCCTTCCTTCCCTTCTCTCTAAAGGTGAATAAATAAAATCTTAAAAAATAAAAAGAGCAAATTGTGGTCTAGTGGCTCTTTCAGGGGGGAACAGCCCATGCTGTTCCCCTCCCTGTGTCCCCTGCCCGACTCCCTTTGAAGCTCTCCTCCATCCACTCACCTCTCCACTCCCCTCCTCCCGGGAGCCCTCCTTCTCAACTCTCTCACCCCTCCCCCACATCCTCCCCCTTAGTGCTGGCTATTTGGCAAAGCGACTCACAGAGGATCATCAGTTTCCTGTCTACTTTCTGACCCTCTGGAAGATTTCTGTCAAGGACCTTGGTTACTGTTCTCCCCCGAGGGCCTATATAGCCAGTGGCAGGATGCTCCGAAAGGGGTTGGCATCCTAGCAGTGCGGCGGCGGAGGGTAGGTTGGCCTCTCTGAGCCTGTGCCGTGGACAACCTGTCCCCTCCCAGACACTGGGGTGGGCAGCTCCTGAATAACATGACTAATGTAGAGGGCGCTCACGAATGTGCCCAATGCTGCAGGTGTTAACCCATTTAATCCACACAATTACATCTAAGGTGGTGCCAGCATCATCCCCTTTGGATACGTGAGAAATGGAGGCACAGGAAGGTTAAGTAACTTGCATAAGGTCACCCAGTTAATAAGTGGAATGTGTGGACTCCAACCCAGCAGGGCCAGCTCCAGAGTCCGTGTTCTCAGCCTGTTTGTTCTATGGTCCCTGATGGACTAGCCCCGCTCTCCTTAATACCAGTAAGAGGAGAGAGAGGCTGCTGTTGACTGAACACCACTGTGCTGTTGTTTCGTTCTCCCAGGCCCTGCAAATGAGCCTGTGGCTATGAGCCACCTGTCTGGTGTTATCGCGGCCAATCAGAGGCAGAACCTGCGTTAGTATCAGGATCCGTCCAACTCCAAATCCTTTTTCTTTTCTTTTTTTTAAAAAGAATTTGTTTCTTTTTAGAGAGAGGTGAAGGGAGGGAGAAAGAAAGGGAGAGAAACACTGATCCCTTGCCTCTTGCACGCCCCCAGCTGGGGACCTGACCCGAATCTCAGGCGTGTTCCCTGAACAGAAATCGAACTGGTGACCTTTTGGTTTCAAGGAGGATGCCCTACCCACTAAGCCACACCAGCCAGGGCCAAGTCCTTTTTCTTTCTACCACCCTGTACAGCCTTTGCTGGAATCTGGGGTTTACTGACCTTCAGGGTTAGGCTCCCATCTGCTTTCAAAGCCTCCAAGGCCCTGGAGGGCCAAGACCAACCTCTAAGACACTCATGCACACACAGACCTCTTCACGCCTACGTGTCCCTGTCAACAACTTGCCCTGCTCTTTGCGCCCCTCTGGAATGCTTAGGGCTGCCCACTTGGCCCCCTAGTCCCTTTCTTCTTTTGTATCCCAGAGAGACAACCTGTGTCAGAAAAACCAAAGAAAAAATGAACTGCTTGCTTGTTGGGTTTTTTTTTGAGGTTTTATTTTTTTAATTTAATCTTTACTGTGTTTTTTCCCATTACTATTTAGTCCCCTTATACCCCCTCCCAAAAGCAGTCACCACACTGTTGTCCATGTCTGTGAGCCCTTTTTCCTTTTTGCTCAGTCCCTCCATCCCCTAAGTCCCCCCTCCCCACGAGCCATTATCCTGATCTCCATCTATGAGTCCGTCCCAATTTTCCTTGATAGTTGTTTGTTCACTAGTTATTTTTAAAACTGCATATAACTCAGACACCTTGAAGGCCGTATGTCTACCTCCATTTCTTTGCTATAATCAATTATAGCAGCAAAAAGCCGACGTAGCATTTTACAAAGTGCCTTCATATGCCTTTTCTCCTCTGACTCTCCTAATAGTAAGTGGAAATGATACTGAAGGATTATGATTTGCTGCCTTGCATCCTTTCTGGTATCAGACCCCCTATTTCTTTGGCGGACCCTTTCCCCGTTCTCAGTGCACTGCGTTTCAGCTGGGTCTGACACTGCCCTTCCCCGCATAGTCACAGGGCCTAATCTGATCAGTCAGAGAGGTCCATATGCTGAACTCCTATGATTCGTTCAGAGCTGGGCACATGACCCAAGCTGGACCAATGAAACTCAGTCCCTAGGACTATGGGAGGTTCCGCTAGGTTTGATGAACTAGTAGCCTGGTACTTCTAGAGACAATTTGTCCATTGCAGGGAGAAAGCCTGACAGAGAACAAAACCAGTACAGAAAAAAGCAGAGTTGAATGATGCCAATACTGTTCATCTTCATGCCTGAACTCACATGACACAATACCACATTTCTTGATTTCATGAGCTGATAATTTTCCCTTTTGGTTTAAGTTCTTTTCTGTTGAGTATTTGTCACTTGCACCTGAAAGTGTTCTGACTTGCTCAAGCTTGTCATCTCCATTGGAAGGTGAAGAAACTGAGATCAGAGAAATGACTTATCCAAGGTCACTTGGATACTGAGTGACAGAGCCAGGATTAGAACCCACGTCTCTAAGGCTAGTGACTCCTGCTGTCTTCCAAGCAAGGAGCAGGTTGCCTGGTTATTGCTGGTCAGTTCCAACTCTAGAAGGAGCATATGCCATCATTCAGGACAGATGCTCTGGTGAGAGGATCACGCAAGACCCTGGGAAAATGTGTCACTAGCTTCAAAGAACCATTACCAAGTGACACTCAAAGCAAGACACACCCAGAGTGACCTGGCCCTCAGAGCAGTGACACACTCACAGAACATGGTCAACTGCCCTTCTTGAGGCAGGTGAGGACCACGGCCTCTTTCCCCATGGCCACCGCAGGTACCGCCCAGACCCAGCACAGCCTGGGCCAGGGCCTAGTGCCCTGACTTGGGGTGAGGGCTGCCTAAGACAGGAGGCTATGCCTTGAGCCGGCCCCAGGGAAATGTGGAGCTAGGCCAGTGCTTCAGCCTTTGGCCATACCAGTGCCACCTTCAAGAATTCTGCCATAGTCCCTGCCGGTGTGGCTCAGTTGGTTGGAGCATCGTCCCATAACTGAAAGGTTGTGGTTCCCAGTCAGGGCACATGCCTAGGTTGTGGGATTGATCCCCAGCCTGGGAACCAATCCCTGGTCCAGGAGCATATGGGAGGCAACCAATTGATGCTTCTCTCTCGCATCAATCTTTTCTCCCTTTCTCTCTAAAAGCAATGCAAAAAAAAAAAAAAAAAGTTCTCGGGTGAGGGTAAAAAAAGTAAACAAACAAGAATTCTGCCGTAGCCAAGTGTCACTTTGCTTCATGATTTCCTATTTCAATATATATCTTTAATTTCTGTCATGAATTGAAAAGTGGTGTCACTTGTCCAAAATATTGACCCCAAAGGTAAATACTGGGAAAACAAAACAATGTCATTAAAACTTATCTCCAGATCGTGGTGTCTGGCTCCTAGTCAGGAAGACACTAAAGAGAGGCCAAGGCCTTGGGCTCGCAGTGCTTTTCACGGCGGCTCTATGACCGCGTAACACCATCTCCTTTGTGGTCGGGGTGTACTTGTGCATCTCAAGCTTTGGGAAACACTGAGGTAAGCAAATTGTAGGCCCTCAACAAATGCATAGGAGCCCAGCAGGATGTATTCATAGCATTGTTTCTGACCAAAGCTCTTAAAATACAATAACTCCAGGCTGGTGGACCTGGAACCAGCAATAAAGACAAGCCCACGCAGTGACCAAGCCTCTGTTAAATCATTCATTCATTTAACATTTATTGAGCGCCCACTGCGTGCCAGGCACCGTGCTAGGCGCAGAAATAGAGATGCATAAGATACAGTCCATGCCCTGAAGGGTTCACAGTCTAGAAGGGGAGACAAACATGTAAACAAGTGAAATACAGTGGTAAGTGCCAGGAGAGAAGCATTTACAAAGAGCAGAGGTAGCTTGGAGGGGGAGAGGCATGGGGGTTGTCTTCTTGGAGGAGGGGCCTTTGAGGGGGATGGGAGAGATGAACAGGTGTTTGCCAGGCAGACAAGGCAGGAGGAGCAGGGGAGAGGCATTCCAGTCTGAAGAAACAGCATGAGCGAAGGCACAGAGGCAGGAAATCGCATGTCTTTGGGTGCGGGGAACTCTAACTATTCTGGAAGTATTGCTAGAGTCGGTACCAGAGGCTGTGGCTAGAGAGGGAGGCAGAGGCCGGATGATGAGGAGAAACTGAGGGCAGAGGGCATCTTGGAGGCTCGCCAGAGGTGAGCAGAGTCTGAGGAAAGGCTCCTCCTTGAAGGAGGAGAAGGTCCCTGGCTGACCCAAGGTACGCCTGCCTGAGGACCCTAGGGTTCCTCTCTGTGGCCCCAAAGGGACCTGGACCCAAGACCAGAGGAGCTGAGCTAAGGGCTGAGCAGAGGGGAAGGGCCCAGGCCTGGGGGCCTGGAAGCTGCCCCTCACCCGAGACGCCTCCGCTCCCAGACTTCTGATTTCTGAACTCTGCTGCACGGAGCCCTCCCCCCAGCCAGGGTGGGGCCAAGGATCAGATGAGAAATGACACAGAATGTTCTTGGCATACTGCAAGGCGCCAGATGAATGTTGTAAATAGCTGAAAGGGGAAAGGGGTGGAGGATAAAGCAGAAGTTAGAGGAAGGCAGACATTCTAAGAGTAAGGGCCAGGACGGGAAAATGGCAGTGGCCCTGGTGAACGATGGCGCTCTCTCCCCTGGAATCAAGGGGCCCTGTCGGCCCAGAGCCGGGGCAGAGGCCAGCGGCAGGCCCAGGCCAGCTGTGCAGGGAGCCAGGATGACCCTCAAGACTGTTGGGCTGCAATCCCAGCAGCCTGTCGTGTCTCTCAGTCTGAGGTCCAGGTTTCCTTGGCAACCAGGACCCCCCCTCCTCCAGGCTGTAGGGAAGTCACTGAGGCAGACACCGGCCAGACAGCCAGATTTCCAGCCCTTCCATCTTTCTCAGAAATGGCTTTGTTTGAAAAACGCCTCCGTGGGGGCAGGGTGGAGAGGCAGGGGAAGGGGGGCAGTGAACCAGAGCCCAGAGGCCCCTCTGAGTGACCACTTTTCCAAGGCATCTCATCTCAGGCCACTTTGGGGGACCGAGTTTCTTCCTCACCCTGAATGGGAGAAGGGGGAAGGTGGGTTCAACCTGTTAGTGGCTCCTGCTGCCCTGGGTTTAGCGGCTCAGCGAGAGTGAGGCCTCTTGAGGGAGGGGCTGCTACCACAGCAGGAACAGGGCAAGGGAGGAGGGGACCCTTCCAGGTAGGTCTGGAGATGTCCCAGGGCCCCTCCTTTCCTGTTCCTCTTGACAGCTCAGCCTCACTCCATGGAGCCTCCAAGCCTTTGAGCTGTCCCCTTTCTCCGGGCCTCAAGGTCTCCCGCTTTGTCCCTCCTCTCCCCCGACCAGTGCTGGGGAATGACGCCCATCCTGGGCCCTGATGGAGGCGGCATGGTAGCGATGAGGGGGAGGATGTATGCAGGCCGTGGCTGGCCTCCCCACCGCGCGGGTGGGCAGGGGTGGGCTGGGGGCGTCACTTGCTCTTGTGCAGGTCTTTCAGGCGGCGGAGCTTCTCCAGGAGCTGGGCCCGGGAGTAGCCCTCATCCTCGCTGGGGCTCGGGCCCGGCCCCAGCGTCTCCTGCAGCACCAGGCAGTGGGTCCTCAGGAACGGGTTGTAGGAGCGCTCCTCTCCCAGCGTGGACGGGCACTGTGGGACCAGAGGCAGCTGGCTTTGGTGGGGAGAATCTGGAAAATGCACCCAATAAGGGAAGCCTCCCCGCCCCCTGCCCAGTCCTGGGGTCCAGGAGTTCTCACTCAAAGACCCATGAGGCTAATGTGTCAGAGCTCTGGGAGGGGCACAAAGGAAGGGGTCCCTCTGGGGAGTGGCTTTGAGGCCACCCTCTGGACCCCCAGTCCCGCACCGTGCTCTTGCGCTCCATCCGCTGCCTCTGCACCCACTGCATCTTCCTCTCCCGGGCCAGGTTCTCAGGCTCCACCACACCTGCGAAGCCCAGGTTCTCCTCCGCGTACTCATGACCTAGGGACCCGCGTCGGGGCCGCGAGGCAGAGCAGAGAAAGATTGGTGTGTGAGCAGAAGCCCTCCCCGAGGGGCAGCATTTCCAGGGAAGGCGGCCACAAGCCAGCCACATGGGAAGAGGCAGAAGCGATCCGGGGACACTGCCAGGCCGGCGGTCAGGAGACGCTCTCCAGCCCGACTTTGCGCCTGCCCACCTCTGCGACCTCAGTCGCCTCTGAGCCACCGTTTTCTTTGGCAAATAGAGAAAATAATGCCACTAGAACAAGGGTGGGTCTCTGATGCCTAGAACAGAGCCTGGCACATGTTAGGTGCTCAAGAAAGCATGACTGAATGGGTGAACTGAATATTCTGAGGATTAACTAAGATATTAGTGACTGTGTTTTAGAAAATGTGAACATGCAACTTCTGTAGGGACATGCAATGTACAAACCGGCATGTGGACGGCCGGACATACAATGTATGGGTATGGATGCACACAATGGATACACGCAGGCTGGATTCTCCCCCGATAAGCTAAGGCTGTTTTCTGTCCCAGACTCTGGCTAAGCAGAGGCGTTATAGAGCCAATACTCTAAAAAGAAGGGAGCTCTGCCTCCCTGCTCCTGGGAGCCCCCAGAGGTGGAGCCGTGTCACCACTGGGACAGGAACTGGGTCCAGGGGCACCCTAGGGGGGTGAAGGCTGGAGGGAGTGGGGGGCACCTCACCAGGCCACAGCAGAGTGTCATCCCCCAGTCCCAGCACAGTGTCCAGCGAGCTCAGCATGGTCTCGGCAGTGCCCTCAAAGGTCCGTCCTGGTGGGGTCAGGGGCGCGTTACAAGACACAAGGATCACGCAGTATGGCCTAAGGCACACGGAGTGGGGCGGGGACCAGCTTGTGCACCTCCGGCCGCCAACCCTCAACCGTGGCCCTGGGAGCTGGGCCCACATACCCACCCCAACCAAACCCTTTTGAAGGCCTCCAATGCGCATGCTGACGTGTGGGTGGGGAGGGGGTGCCGAGCCCTCAGGCTGGGCTCTCACCACCCCGGTACGGTCGTGTTGGGGGGCTCCTTTCCACAGAGCACCTCCTGCTTTGCTTGTGCTGCCCTGTGGGGCTCCATACAGCCTGGGACTTTGATCCCCCAACCATAGCATCATCCTCTCGCTCTGGAGATCTCAGGTTTTTGTAACCGAGTCCCCTGGTCAGTGTATCAGAGCGCCAGGTTGCACCCAGTGGAAACAAACGCCCTGCGAGCTCTGTACTCAGTTACAGGCATTGTTGCATTCTATCCAGCCCCTGTGGGAAATTGTGAGGCTATTAAAAAAGACCTGTGGTAACAAAGGCAACTGTTGCCCCAAATCAGAGTGACCGCCAAGGCATCACCTGCACTGAAACCAATGCTTTAATGCCTTTCACGGCCCTGTGGCTGTCCTTGGGCCTCTCCCTTCTACTCACACCCTCCCCCTTCCCTTGGGGGAACTCACCACAACCAGAGAGGAAGAGCAGGTCCCCTGAGAAGAGGCAGGAAGGACCCTTGTAGGGCTCCCCATCCAGTAGGTAGACCAGATGACCTTGTGTGTGGCCAGGGGTAGCAAGAGCCCGGATCTGAAGTCGTCCCACGCTAACCACATCTTGATGACAAAGGGGACTGAGGAGCAAGGCAATAGGGGAGAGACAGTACTAGAGCTTATGCCATGCTGGTCCTGCCCTACCTTCCCTAGGTGGTTTGCAGGAGTCGAGGCTTCCATGCCAGAGAGAGAAGGTATCCCCAGTGTCTAGGACTTCAGACCCAAACCCTCCTCCTCCTGTGTTGGAGACCAAGGCAGGATCAGCCTGGGGGTGGGCAGTGCCCGTCTTCCAATGGGCTATGATCTGCTCTCTAAGGGCCAGGAAGGGCATCAGGAAAGATCCGTCTGCTGACACCCCTGAAATACTCCACTAAAGGATAGGGGGTGAGCCCGTGAAAGTGCCAGCCCACCCCTGGGGTCAGGGACTTACTGGGTGAGGTAGGGGATGCCGTCCTGAGGGCTCCCGTACACCCTACAGTCCTGGTGCCGCCGACTGAGGTCGCGGTTCCCTCCGCTGTGGTCCCTGTAGGCAAGGAGAGGTTTTGAGAGGCAACTGTACTGGGCCTGCTCGCCTCCCTCTTCCCCATGGCGTCTCCAGGCCTGTGAGCCCTGCACATCCCTGGCTTCTGGACTGGGCCAAGCCGGGCCTTCGTTCAAGCTGTTTCCCTGCCCAGAACGTCATGTCCACAACTTGCCACCCCTTTTCTTCTGGCCAATACCAGCTGATCTTTTTGACCTTTCTCAGCTCCAGAGTCATCAGCCTCTAATTCTTCCAGGTGGACCTGATTATGTCCCACCTGGTGCCCACCAGCCCCCTGTACCCTGTGCCACCTGCCAGAGTTGTCATCGTTCGTCACCGTTGCATATAGACTTTCATGCAGGCCTGTCTCGCTTATTGGACTAGAATCCTCTCGAGAGAAAAGATCTCAGGTTTGTCCATGTCCAGTGCATGGTAGCCATCTAATAAATGCTCATGGAACAAGAGACAAACGCCTGCCCTGACCCCCTCTGGGGCTTCAGAAGCTTAACAAGCAGAGCATTAGGAGACCTAGTCCTTCCCTCCCCTCTCTGCTAGCGCCCCAGTATTTCATGAGGAAGGTGGGTGGCCCCCACCCAGACTTCCTGATCCCCAGCCCAGCCTGACCTTACAGGGCTCAGACCTGGCAAGCTCTGCTGGGGCAAGGGTCAGCCGGGGAAGATCATCTGCACCCAGACCCCCGCCCCAGTCCCTTACCAGTGCTTGTGAGTGCAGAGAATGGCGACCAAGGTAACACCCTCCTTTTCAATGGAAGCCTGGAGGAGAGAGGAGTTATTGAGATGGAGGAACAGGACGCAGAGGGAGACTGGAGGCAGAGAGAGATGGAAGAGTGAGTGCTGGGTGGGTGGGAGGGAGGGGTGAGGGAGAGGAAGGGGGTGGAGCTGGAGAATGAGAAAGGATAGGAGGAAAGGGTTGGTGGCAGGGTGGCTGAGACCAGCATGGGCTCATGGGAGAGGGTGGGGAGGTGGCGGAGAGGGGAAGGGAGAGAGACTTGTGGAGGGGGCAGGCACACAGGCACAGGCACACACAGGAACAAGAAGTGGGCGGGAAAGGCAGAGAGCCCTGCTGACAGAGAGAGGTAAGGAGAGAAGAGGGTTAGAAAGGGGCCACAGTGAGTGGGACACAGAGGAAACCCACTAGGCCCACAGTCTTGGGTCAGCATCGCCCTCCCTCTGGCTCTGGTTCCCTCACTGCTGCCCTCACCCCCTTCTCCAGCCATGCTGGACACCTGCCCGCCCCCAGGCGGTGGCCTCTGTGTGTGAGTGCCTGCGGAGGGGGCGCATCCCACTGGCAGAAGGACCGGGACCAGCCCCTCTCTATTGAAGGGAAGCTGCCCGTCCCCAAGGGCACCGCAGGTACCCCTGCTCCTCACCTGCACAGCCTGAGGGTCTGAAGGGTCCACAGCCACAGCCAGCCGGGCCTGGGTGTCGATGATGAGGTAGCTGTAGTTGTCGGAGAGGACAGGGATGGGAAGCACCTTCACTCCTGGGGGACAGAGATGGGCTGTGGGTGGCATGAAGGGCAGGGAGTAGGCAGGGATGGGGGCGGGCGGGGGGCACAACTGGGGGCAATGTTGGCCCAGGGCAGCCAGAGCTCACCATTGAAGAGGCGGGGCTGGGTTCTGGAGTGGCCCTTGGGGTAGCGATTCCTTGCCCTGCGCAGCTGCTGTCGGTAGAAGAGGTACCCAAGCCAGGTGCGGGTGTACAGGCTGTACCTGTGGGTGGGATGTTGATGCTCAGCCCCCACCCCTCCGTGACCCCAGGCACCACGTCTCCACTCTCCCGGCCACCGGAGTCAACGCAACTCCACCATCACTGTGTGCCTGTTTGCCCTGCTCAGTTCTCAGGACAAGATGGAGAACGAGACAGACACACCCTGTTTGCAGCCCATCAGGGAGAAGTGAAGAATCCAGAAAGACTCCTGGAGCATATGAGGGGTTTCTTCCAGTGAAAGGGGTGGAGGAGTGAGGAAGCTGAAATAGGCGAGAAATATATTTTGACAAGAGCAGTGCGGCATCGCCACAAGGGCGCCAGGGAATGCTGAACCAGTTCCCAGCCCCACCTGAAAATGCAGGTCTGGGGATTTGCATTTTTCTAACAACTCCAGGCGATGCTGATGCTGCTGGCCCAAGGATCACAACTCTGAGAACCACTGGGGTAGAGGAAACTCTAATAGCAGACAGCAGGGCTTATCTGGGGAAACTAGAAAGTTCAGTTGGCTGTTGGGTGCAGGAAGCAGGGAGAGGTGAGGTCGGACAGACTGACCACACTTCCTCCCTCCTCTGGCCACCACCCCAGGCCACCGCAGGCTACACAGCGAGAAGGCTGCAAAATGAACGAGGGGACCTGTGAGTGACAGAGTCCTCTAATACACAGTGCATTGTGCAGGGCCAGCTTCACCGGCGTGTGACCCCTGCTTGGTTTAATGCTCTGTTGTCGTCACCTTGAAACCCTTAACGATTTTACCTTGGACCTTGTATGAAGTCTGGTGGGACAACAGAACATGCACACGAGTGGAGGCAATCCACACAATACGTGCGTATCCCATTTCTTGCTGCCCTGTACACGTACCATGTTTGCGATGCCCCATGAGCACAGAATTGTGGCAGACCTACTATGTGTGGGAATTCAACAAGACCCAAAGACTGGGTGAGGGATGCACTGACTGGCCTGAGAGGCCACGCTTTCAGTTCAAACCAGAATTTGCTTCAAAGACATAGAGAATTCACTGGTGTTCTAAAGAACACGAATGACAAAGGAACCCTACCACATCCTTCTTTACTGGAGTTACGGCGCTGGATGATTGAACTGTCTACGCTGCACATGACGCTCCAGGTGAAAAAGGGGGAAGGTAACTGACCTGTTCTCTTTCTCGCTCATCAGCGAGCTGAAGGCTGAGTATGAAGGTAGCACGTGAGTGTGTCAAGAGGTGACATAAAAACAGTTTAGTTGTTTTGTGCAGCATTCCAGTGTTTCGGCCAAAACAAAATACATATCCCTGCACAAGCTAAGAAATGTGAATTACGTCGTTTCAGTGATTCCACATGTAAGTTAAATGTCCTCCCATTTGCATTTAAAGCTGGTATTGTACAATTTGAAAATAAATGAAGAAATTCATGCTAATAATTTAGAATTTTAGTTTTTCTGTACGTATAACGACACTAAATAGCAAATTAGAAACACCGTGGCAAGTCAAAACAGAGATGGTAGAAGGGAGGAAAAGCTTTATGCACGGCACTTTTTTCCTGCTTTTTGAAAAAGAGGCTCAGAATTTCATTTTACACTGAGCCCTACAAAGTATGTAGGCAGCCCTGCTAACGGGGAAAGAGCTGTCTCAGGCCCTGGCCTCTCAGAAGGGAAACTGAGGCTGGGCTGGGGGGCGGAAACCACTGCTTAGCGTTATGCAGCAAGCCCGCGAGAAAGCGGGGAGGGACTGCAGCCGACTGACCCAGGCACAGACAAGTCGAGGTGGCAGATAGATGGCAGCCCCCCGAGGGCCACAGGGATCTTCTGGGTCTGTGCTGGGGTGGGGGAGGGGTGTGGCACAGGGGCAACTGCTCTTCAGGCCCTTCCTGACGAGATGGCTCATTTGTCTGCAAACAATTCGATCAAAACCAAGCAGGTGTCCGTGAGAGCTGGTAGAATTGATATACTAAAGCTGGGTCACGGCGACCCCTGGTCTGTGTGCCCGTGCACTTGTGTTGGTTGGGGATTTTGACACACGGTGGAGGGGTTTTGTTGTCGCCTTTTGCGTCTTTATGTTCATTTTCCATAGGCCCTCCTTCTCTTTGATATTTTTTTAAATGTTTTTAAAATTCATTTTTAGAGAGGGGAAGGGAGGGAGAAAGAGGAGGAGGAAAACATCAACGTGTGGTTACATTCTGCACACCCCCTCCTGGGGGCCTGGCCCACAACCCAGGCATATGCCCTGCCTGGGAATCGAACCAGTGACCCTTTGGTTCACAGGCCAGCGTTCAATCCACTGAACCACACCAGCTAGGGCTCGCTTTTATTTTTAAATTTTTAAATACTTTTCTATTTTTTTCAATTACAGCTTACACTCAATATTACTTTGCATTAGTTTGAGGTGGACAGTAGAATGATTAGACATTTATGTAATTACAAAGTATCCCCCCCAATATTTCCAGAACTCACCTGGTACTATACAAAGTTATTAGAATATTATTAACTATATTCCCTACGCTGTACTTTATATCTCTGTGACAATGTATAACTACCAGTCTGTTCTTCTATTTTAAAATCAGTTTCAGTTGCTTCATACTTTCATTCATTCAACACTATTTAGTGAGGCCTTGCTATTAGCCCAGTCTGGGCACACAGTGAGGAGGCAGACTTAGCACCTTCTTGCAGCTTATATTCTACTGGGACAGGCAGGACAATAAACACACTGTCAAGTGAAAATGATGAAATAAAATGGGGAAAAAGGACAGAGGACGATGACCGGAGCTGCTGCCTTAGGTACTGAAGTCAAGGACAGCCTTTCTGCAGGCGACTTTCCAAGAAGCAAGGAGCAGGTGGTGTGAGAATCTCAGGAAAGCTCACAAAGAACCGAACAAAAGCAGAGTGCAGGACCCCTGAGGGAGGGAGGGAACAAGCTGGGGGCATTTGCCGCCTCTCGTGGGCGTGCCAGTGATGACCAAGAGTTGGCCCAAGAGAGATGCCCCAGCTGAAGGTATTGGTGGGAACAAGCTTATTATCCTGGATTGGAGTCTGGACCAGAAAAAGAACATTAGTGGGACCACAGATGAAATTTCAGTAAGGTCTGGAGAGTAGTTAATAATTTGTATTGATGTTAATTTCTTTTTTTTTTTTTTTACTTTTACTAGTACATATTTTATTTATTTTATGCTGAATTTACTCCCGAGCCATAAATTTTTGTTTTTTAGTTTCTTCTGGGATATCGTTTTCTTCTGTGCAACTTCCTGTTCTGGTTTAGGAACAATCTGTTCTTTTTCGGTGAGGATCCTCTCAATGTGGCAGGGAGAGCTCATGGGCGGGTCAATCCGCCCATGAGCTTGTAGGTTCTACGTCGTGTCTTGGGAGCTTTGTTCACCTGGATGTGCTCAATGACCAGAGAATCTACATCTAAACCCTTAAGTTCAGCATTACTCTCTGCGTTTTTAAGCACATGCAGCCAAAACTCAGTGCTCTTTTTGGGCTACCAACAATGTGTCCAGCCCCACTGTTTGGCCTGGGCACACCTACCAACTCCACCATTGTATTGAGGGAATGGGACACACTCCTTCTTTAAAGTGACATCTTTCAGATACTTGGTGGCTTTTTGAATATGCATACCCTTGATGGCCTGGGCAGTTTCACGGGTGTCCTTGAAGTGAACCCCAAGATTGGAACCTCGTGATTTGCATGATTTTGTGGGGTTTTCTGGGTTTAGTGAATAGTGAACCACCTTCAGAGGTGACCTCTGGTCGCTTTTGGGAAGAGGAAGAACGGAGGCTTCTGGGAGATTTACTCAAGTTAATTTCTTAGTGTTCATATGGGCGCTGTGGTTGTGAAAGAGGTTAACATTCAGGGGAGTTGGGTGAGGGGCATATGGGAATTCTGTGTGATACTCTCGCATGTCTGAACGTGTTTCAAAATGAAAAGTTTAAAAAGGATAAATAAGTAAGTTCTTAAAAGCACCCTTTCCTCTGGACCCAGCACCACCTCAAAGCCATGCTTAGAGCCCCACTCCTGGCTTCATTTCTTCGTGTTCAGCTAGGCTTCTGGAAGGCCCAGGGCCACTGCTAACGGAAAGATCTAGGTTCCAGTCCCGGCCTGACCCCTCCCAGCCCTGTGAGCTCAGGTGAGTCATTGGTCTCCCAGGTCAGATTCCTCATCCCCAAAACGGCATCATCAGGACTTGCCCTGAAGGACTGTGTGAAGACTAAGTGACATAAAACGAGGTAACAACTGGTAACACTCAGACAGCGCCTGGCATGGAAAGTGTTGAGCAACTGTTGTTTCCTTCCCCCATTCAGCCAGGCGCCCCTCACAGCGGCTCGCAGATGGTTGTCCACATCTGGGAGGGGCTGCTAAATGCTCCCTGTCTTTCATTTTCGAATGCTCATTATATGTCATTTGTTCCCCACGAAGGTCAAGGTCCACGAGGGCAGGAGCTGTGCATTAAGAATCTAGGGTAAACAAGGTCCTCTCTTTCCTTTGCTTTATTCAGCAAATATTTACTGCACATGCCGAACGGGGTACAAACAGCAGAGAACCAGGCAGCGGGTGAGTGGAGAGGCCCCCAGATCACAGAGGAAAACCAATCAATGAAGAAGTGGTTAGCCATAGCTGGCGACAGAGGAGAGGGGAGGGAGGGAGAGGCCTTACTGTGGACAGCGTGGTCCGGGAAGGCGTCTTCTCTGAGGGCGGGCAGCCCTTGTGCTGGGAATGGAGGGATGAGGGGGAGCCAGCAATACAGACAGTCAGGGTGGAGTCGCCCCAAGGTCCCCGGGCCGGGAGGAGTGGGGCGAGTTCCAGGAGTTTCCAGGAGGCCCAGGCAGGGCCTGAGGGGCAGAGCGCGCCAGAGCAGAGGTCAGGGAGGTGAGCGGAGGCCAGGCCATGGAGAAGGGGTGGAAAGTTGCTGGCGGCTTTTACCGCGGCGAAGCACGTGTTCTTACTTCCCTTTTTAAGAGTTCCCTGGGCTGCTGCGCAGAGGGCGCAGGGAAAGGGAGTAGCGTGGAGGGTGGCAGGGGAAACTGAGTCACGCATGGGAGAGAAGGCGAGGGGGCGTTGGAGGCAGAGAGAAGTGGAGACGGGCGCCAGGCCTGAGGTCTGTGCCCCACTGGCTGTGGCAGGAGGGACAGGTGGCCCTTGCAGGCCTGAAGTCTGGGTCCCAGTGCAGAGCAGGGGCAGGAGGGAAGGAGAGGCCTGAGGACCTAGCAATGCCGGGACCCTCACCCCAAGCTCCCAGGCCTAGTCCTTCCCTGACAATGACTTCCAAGTGACTCTCTCAAGTGTCTGAGCTTCATCTGCCTACATGTTGGTGGTGTCGCAATCACCAGGGCCCAAAACCACGCTTGTCAGCTCTTCCTCTCGCTGCCTCTCTTTCTGGGAAAGGCCCTGTCATCGTCCCAGTTACACAGCCTGAGCCCCGATTTAACCCTCGCCCTGGCGTCTGTGACCCAACAGAATTTCTCTCAAGTTCACCTTCCACCACCCACCACATGGGCTCACCCAGGAACAGCCCCTAGGAGCTCTTAATTTGACCCTTATGAAAGCCTCCTTCGCACAGCTCTCTGCCTTCAACCCAAACTGCAAGCCATTGACAAAAACAAAACAAAACAAAACAAAAACAAACCCCCCCTCCCCACTGTCATTGACTGAGTCCTGCTCCTGCTCAGAAGCCTTCAGTGGCTTCAGTAGTCTTCACACAGTCCTTCAGGGTAAGTCCTGATGATGCCGTTTTGGGGATGAGGAATCTGACCTGGGGAATCTGACCTCCCCGCTGCCAACAGGACAGTGTCCCACTCCCAGTCCGGCCCTTCGAATTGGGACGGAAAGAGCTCTCTGCCTCGTCCCCTCTGTGTGGCCCAGGAAGACCCTGTGCTCCAAGAGTGAACAAGCAAAAGCCCCCAAATGTCCACCAGCAGCACAATAGGTAAGCAGTCACCCAGTCAGATCATGGAAAATACAGCCAGGAAAACAAATAATCTAGAGCACCAGGTCTCAGCCATGCACAAAGCTCAAATATAACGTGGAGATAACAGGCAGACTGCAAAGAGAACAACCTGAAGATACGTACTAAAAATGCCAAAGCATGCAAAACCGTCATCCAGGCGGGTGAGGGAAACAGATGTACATAGCGCAGAACCAAGTGGCTGAGGGACAGGGCGGCATGCAGGACCCCCGGGGCAGGGAGGAGGTGGGCACAGGGCCTTCACGGGGCCTGCCGTGGGCTGGGCAGTGGCGACACTGTTATCTATCTTCTTTTGAATTCCTGAAATATCTCATTAAAATTTCAAAACTACCGTCCTCTGCAGGTCTCTGGCCTGGAATGCCTCTCCATGCCTTTCTCTACTTGCTGGCCTCCTCAGCTTTCTTCGGGGCTCAGCTCAAACCCTTCAGCTCCTGGCTGCCCCAGCAGAAAGCCTCCTTCCGCACCTCCACCTGGAGCAGCCAGCCTCTTGCCCACCCCTCCCCGAGGAGGAGAGAGCCCCTAAGAGGCGGGGCCTTATCAGCTTCTACCAGCACCACAATCAGGACCACGCAGCCGGCTGCCTGCCCTACCGGAGGCCCAGCCTGCTCCTCGTGGGTCCTCTGCACCCCCTTGGGTGCCTCCAGCACTGGCACAGCCAGAGCTGGCATTCACAAAATGCTCAGGGACCAGAAAGGTCAGGGAAGGCTGGGTAAGCAGGTAATCAAGTGACCAGGCCCTAAAAACGACCGTGCCCTCGGCACCCTGAGCAGATGGTCCCATGCTGGGCTGTGGGGCCTGGGAAGCCCACTCAGGGTGCGGCGGTGGGGGGCCTGAGGCCCACGTTAGCGCCACCTCTGCCGCTGCTCTCCCCTCCCCTCCTCAACCGCATGCTTCCAAGTCCCTCCCTCCTCCCTGCTACACTCACACAACTGGTCAAGCAAGGTGCTCTGCTAACCAGGTCACTTAGACCCAAGGGCATGGGTGGGGCTCTGTTGCTGGGGTACAAAACGTCTACTTCCCCTCGGGTCTGGACCCAGGGTCCCCGAGGTGGAAGAGCTAGAGGGGGTAGTAGACAGGGGGTCTGCAGACAGGCCCTGTCCATCCAGGTTAGGGCGCTTCTCTGGAGCTCGCGGACTCCCACAGCTTTTCTTGACCCCACACGTGAGCAGCCCTGAGCTGTGTGCCTCCTATCTATCATCTCCTGTCAACCTCCAAGCAACCCCGAGGCAGGTACTATCATTTCCTCCACCTCCCAGATGAGGACAGTGGAGCCCACAGAGGTAGGAAGAAATCTGCTTAGGATCACAGAGCCGTGGGTGGCGGGGCAGAGGTTCGCCACCACAGCCTGACCCTGGAGTCCACACGCCTAACTGCTGAAACCCTCCCCAAACCCCAAATGAGGGGCTAGGATGAGATGAGTGGGCCTGAGCTATTTTGGGGCACCCAACTCCTTTGAGGGCCTTTGCTGAGAAAAATGATACATCTGGGTAGTTACACTGGTGGGACATGTGGCTGGACACGCAGCGCACAGGCTGGCCTCTGCGGCTCCTCGGCACGAGTCTGGGCTCTTTGAGATATGGGCCCTGGGAATCATCTCCCCTGGGACCAACTCATGACATATGCAGCATTTTGCTACATGTGCACAGGGTCAGAGACCCCTTGAACCTTGAGGTAAGGCACCCTGAGTCGGAGAAGGCCTTTCAAATCTGCGTTCTGATTCCTAGGTCCAGACTTGGGACTGTGTGGCCAGTTCCCTGGGGATGAGGCAGATGCAGGAGACAGTTTAGGGGAAGAAAACAGGAGCCTGGATGGAAAAATGTGAAAGGTGAAGGAGACACTGGGAAGGACCTGTCCTTCTGTCTCCTAGCCTGCCACCTGACTGGGACGTCACTGCCCCATGGAATAATGGGCCCCACAGCTTTCTTTCTGCTGTTGTTGCCGGAGGCAAGAAGCAGAGCCCAGCAAGCTTACTGTGACTTGCAAAATGACACTGACATCCCAGAGCCGGGTGCGGGATTCAGACCTTCTGCCCGGGCGTTCCCAGGCATGGTCAGAACGCTGGGGTCTAGAATGATCCCGGGGTGCTGGTTGAACAGAAAAATTTTGATCTTTTCCTCCTTTGGCCCCCTTCCTAGATTCTGCTTCAGCATTTCTGGGGCCCGGAATTACCCATGGTCAGCTCACCAAAAGGAAAAAAAAAGTTTCCTAATTGGTCCTCTGAGACCCAGGTGGGAGACAGAAAAACCACTCTGCAGGGTGGCGCTGGGGGTGGGGGCAACCGGCTGGGATGAGCTCTGCAGCTTCCCTCGGGGGTAGGGCTGCGGACACAGCCCCAGTCACCCCACTGAGGGGTCACGGGACCACTGAACCGGAGTGTGGCTTCTCGGGTATCTGAGTCTGAACCTCCAGCCCCAGGGGAGGCTGGTGGGACAGCTCAGGGCAGTGAGGCACAGCCCCACCCCCTCACCCCTCCCTCTGGCACAGAGGAGAGCACACACAATGAAGCTCTTCTTCTTCCCCTCCTCCCTAAGGGCAGTCCCCCATTGTGAGCAGCCCGAGAAGGGCCTGAGAGCTTTCAAGTGTCTGCCCCAGCTGGGCCCCGGGTCCCAGCCTCAGGATGGCCTAGCACAGGAGGGGAGCAGCCTAAAGGGGGGCTCTGTATCCAATGGAATGACCCGGAAAGCCCCCATGGCCAGGGTCACCTATTTCGACCCCTCCCTCCGGTACTCCCTAAGTGACCCCCAATCCTGGCGGGGCCCCAGATTACACTGGGACCCAAAAGGCAAGCCAAGGTGGTGAGGCCTCGTCAGGGAGCACATTTGGGATTCTCCTCTCATGCCCCCCCTGCCCCCACCCCAAGCCCTGGGTTTGGTTTGGTTTTGTTTTGGTCTGTTTATTTTAGCTTCCCATCCCCTCCCCGCTCCCCCTGCTCTCCTTCATTCTAACCCCAGGCCCTCTCATCCAGTCCAGCTCCCTGGGCTGGACCGTGGGAGTCCAGTGGGAGAATCAGACCTTCAAAGACCTAATGTAGGAGCAAGCAAGGACACGCAATGGAGGCGTTGCACCTGGCTGGCCGCGGGGCCTTCTTTATGAAGCCCGGCCCAGAAACAGCTATCTGAGGGCTGAGGGGCTTGCAAGACCACCAGGACACACAGTTCTACTGGAACAAGGGCCTGTGAGGGGCAAACAGAGCAGCTCCGTGTTGTGCATGCTCTCGGGGTTGAGGAAGCTGAAGGAGATAATGAGACGGCTAGGAAGGCCCTGGAGGGGGAGAGTTTCCTGAGGCTGCCAGCAGGCCCTGCGGGGAGGAGGTAGCTTCCCCACGCCCAGGAGGGCAGTGGCGGCAAGTGGTCAAAACCCAGGCCTGCCCAAGAGGTCATGGGGCCTGTGTATTCCATCTCCATGCCCACCCCAGGAATGGCCTTCCACAGATTTCGACAGCCTCTCCAGACTTCACCCGTCTTTCCCAGAGGGAGGAGGAGCTGCCACTGAGGCTTTCAGGGAGGACCAGAGGCACAGACATTGCCAGTGACCTGTGTGTGGTATCTCAGTCCTGGCGGGGAGGCTGGGACCAGCTGTCTCATTGCCCACAATTCCAGGCCTCCCGCCCCGTCCAGGCCCCTTGCTTTTGCTAGGTTTTTATTTTGCTCTGTTTGTTTTGGCTCCCTCCCCACCCATCTCAAGCCCCCGCCCCTTTTTTAAAAGATTTTATTTGTTTATTTTTAGAGAGAGGAGGGAAGGAGAGAGAGATGGAAAGAAACATCGATAGGTTGCCCCATCGATAGGTGACTGAACCTGCAACCTAGACATGTGCCCTGCCTGGGAATTGACCCGGTGACCTTTCGCTTTCTGGGACAATGCCCAACCAACTGAGCCACATTCAGGCCCACTCAATCCAGTCCTGTTTCCTCGGCCAAGCTTTTCACTTACTCACTCATTAAAAAGACATTTAATGATGGCCAACTCTTTGCCAGGCACTGTTCTGAGGCTGGGATACAGTAGTGAACGAAGTATCTTCCCTCGTGTGGCTCATATTCGGGTTGGGGGAGAAAACCAATAAACCAACAGACAAGGCAGTAAGTCAAGTATGTCAGAGAACAGTAACAAAGTCAGATAGAAGTATAGAGAGTGCAGATGTGGGGGTGTTGCTATTTTTATATGGAGCCCTTAGGGGAGCCTCTCTAGTCAGATGAAATTTGAGCAGAGACCTGAAGGCGGGGTGGTTCAGCAGGCCTGTGGCCATGGGGCGGGGCAACGGAAGGGCTCCAAGGTGAGACCACTTGGGAGTGGTTGAGGGACAGTAAAGAGGCATGGGTGACCCAGGTGGAATGAGCAAGGGGAGGAGCAGAAAAGGTGAGGTGGCGGATGGGAAGGTCACATAGGGCCTTTGAGCCATTCCGGCCCTATCTGGGCAGAGAAGGAATTTGTTTCTAAATTAACTTTCACAGTTTCATTCCAGTGGGAGATACAAAGGCTGAAGGAAGCGGTCGATTTAGGAGGCCAGGCGACAGAGAACCATGTTGGCCCAGGGTGGGAGCAGCGGAGGTAGGGATAAGTGTTCAAATTTTGGATATATTTTGAAGGTGCGTTTTGAGGATTCAACAAAATTTGACAGTTAGAGGAAGGAAGGTCTGACAGGCTCTCGGATGGAAGTTTGGTAAGAGCTCATGGCCCAGAGAGGATGGAATTGGGCAGATTCGGAGAGGGTGTCAGGGGGCCCCAAAGGCCTGGGTGAGGCTGTGGACTCCATTTGGTAGGCAGTGTGGCATGGGGAAGGGGTCATGAGCTCAGAGCCAGGGTTCTGACCCAGGGGCAGAGGGGAAGCTGGGCAGGGGGAGAGCAGAGGGGTAGCTGTGGACGCCGGGGCTGCAGCTCACCAAGGCCCCGAAGGGCTGCAGACAGGAGAAGGATGCTGCTCCCCTTCTGCAGGCTGTGTTGGGGGCGCCCAGCCCGCTGCCTCTGCCAGGCCTTAATTCAGGCCATGAGCAGGTGGGTCATTCACCCAGGGGCCCTCAGCTGGGGATTCTTGTCACCCTTTGAAATCAAGCCAGTGCGCTTCACATGCCCTAGAGAAGGGGATTCCCCTCATTGAAGTGGAGCAAGCAGGTTTGTCCTGGGGCAGCTGGTTTTACTTGGATGAGGAAAGTCAAGAAAGATCTTCGCCCTGGCCAGTGTGGCTCAGTGGGGTGGGTGTCCAGCAAAAGCAAAAAGTTACGAGCTCGATCCCCTGTCAAGGCAGATGCCTGAGTTGTGGGTCCCAGTCAGGGTGCATATGGGAGGCAACTGGTCAATATTTCACTCTCTCTTTCTCCCTCCATTCCCCCCTCTAAAAATAAATACATAAAAACTGAAGAAAGAAAGAAAGAAGAAAGAAAGAAAGGAAGGAAGGAAGGAAGGAAGGAAGGAAGGAAGGAAGGAAGGAAGGAAGGAAAGAAAAAGAGAGAGAGAGAAAGAAAGAATCAATCTTCTAGACCCAGGAGTGAAGAGGGGGCCTGGTCAGGGAGGGAGCGAGGGCTTTGTCCGCTAGGACTGTCCGGCTACAAAGGCCGGAAGGCTGGCCACCGCTCACTTTCTCAGCTCTGCAGACATTCCCAGCCCTGCAAAAGCCAAGCCTTGTTCCCCATTCACCTCTGCTCTGCAGACAGAGGCTCCGCTCGGGACTAT
Organism: Pteronotus mesoamericanus; assembly: GCF_021234165.1. Classification (NCBI taxonomy): domain Eukaryota; kingdom Metazoa; phylum Chordata; class Mammalia; order Chiroptera; family Mormoopidae; genus Pteronotus; species Pteronotus mesoamericanus. The sequence continues at coordinate 8,975,599 of NW_026555277.1, forward strand.
GCTCTGCAAACCACGCACCCCAGACCACAACACTGAGAAGGCCAAGGGGCGAAAAGGAGGCTGAGGCATGAAGCAGAGGATACACCTGGGAGAGCCTGCGCTCTTTTTTTTCCTAATCCATACCCAAGGACATTTTTTTTTTAATTTCTTTTAGAGAGAGAAGAAAGGAGAGAGAAGCGTTGACATGAGAGAAACATCCACTGGTTGCCTTCTGTACACACCTGGACCGGGGGTTGGATCTGCAGTCCAGGCATATGCTCTGACCAGAGATCAAAGCTGCAACCCTTCGGCTAGGGCATGAGGCTGCAACCACCTGAGCCATACTGGCCAGGGCGAGCGCCCTCTCTCTTAATGCCAGCTTATTCAAGCATACCCTGTCACTCCTGGGGAGCTTGTCATGCCCTGATTCCTGCCACAGTTTGGGTCCCTGTTCACATACTCCTTCCCCTACTCCTTGAGAATGGCCACCAGGCTGTGTTCACATCTGTGATCCCACAATTCCCAGCCCAGGGCAGAAGGGACGTGGGGTTTCCTGATCGGTGGGTGGGCAGGACAGGCTTGGAAGACAGGAGCAGGACCACGAAGAAGCTCCAGAAGAGCCTGCGTAGCACCATGTGCCCTCCTGCCCATCCCCCATGCTACAGAAAGAGCAATTGCTAACATTTCCTGAGGACTTACTCCATGTCAGGCCCTGTGCACGTATATGCACAATTTCGTTTGATCCTCACAGGAGCTCTAGGAGGTAGGCGCTATCACTGTGCTCATTTTACAGATGCAAACAACTAAGGCACAGAGGGGCTAAGTTACTTGTCCCAGGTCACCTGGTTACTAAGCAACAAAGCTAGGATTCAAAAGCAGATTTGCCCAACCCCATATGCTATGAGCTCAACTACTGCACACACTGTCTCCCAGACCCTGTAGAATCCCAAATGCATGTGTCTCCCTCAGGTTAGCCCAGATCCACTGTCCACGGTGCCCAGTTATCCCCATCCCAAGACAACTGTGGTTACATTTGAGCAGAGCCCTTTATAAAATCATCAAACACCAGAGATTATTGTTATTTATAACATGAACCATCTCTCCTCTCCCAGGCATGACTTAGTATTTCCACTGCTGCTTTCCCGCCCCCAACAGACTCCTCTGTTCGTGACCCTCTCAATCACACGTCGAGGGCACAGGGCGCACTCTGCCCCTCCCCATGATGTCCTGTCCCGTCCCACCCCTCCCTCTCCATCCTTCCTGGAGGCACCCCCACAGCATCAACACCTGCTCATTGCCCTCAGCCCGTTTCCTGCTAATAGCCCCTGCCCCTCCCAGCAGCCAGCGGCCTCTCCCCTCAAGGGACTGGACTGATTGTTTCCCAGACCCTGGAGCGGCAGGATCTGGGACTCTGCCTCCAGTCACACCCTTCTGTTCTGCAAATTGGCGGAGTGGATTCCAAGGCAACCTTGAAATGCAGGCACAGGAAACCCGTAGGAACACTGAATTCCAAAGACTCTCTGAGAGTTCCAATTAGGGGGATTGGGAAACTCCCAGATCCAAAATTCTAGGAATACCCAAACCAGCAGGATTTTGAGAAGTGACCTTGGGAATTCTCATCTCAGTATTTCTGACTCCAGTTTCTTGTGGAAACTTCTATTTGCTACTTCCTTAGGCTGTCTGTATGATAACTTCAGCGTCATCAATTTTGAAAACGACAAGTAGTTTTTAAAATCCCTCCCCAAATTGAATTGTACAATTTCCAAAAATTTTGTGGGGAGAAATTTTTTTTTTTTTTAAATCACAAATACAAAAACATTTAAATCCTTATAAATCTCATTACTTCAATGTTATTGGCAGAGCAATGGTGACTTGGTTGGTGCATTATTGAGAATGTGACCCATGTCGGGGCTCTTGGAAATGTGAATGCCCCAAAAGGCACAAACACAGGACTGGTCTGTGCCCACACGCCCACCCTCTGCCCCCACCCCCGCCATGTTTTCCCAGTTCCCCTCCCCCAGGCTCTTATGTTTCTGTTTCTTAGATGAAGTGGGAGGAGAATCCTAGGGCTGAAGCTTCTGGGATATCTGGGGTGGTCTAGGGAGGAGGAAAGTATTGCACAATTTCTCCTCCAAGCTCAGGAATTTCCCAAGCTTTGGTCCTCCCCTGAAACTGACATGTGGCAATGACTCTCACATTTCCCATCCCCACCATCACTGTCCTCGAACTGGGGCTTGAGGTCCTGCTCCCTGGCCTTGCTAGTAGTGGGAAGGGGATATGGACCCTAGGAAGCCTTCTTGGGGTTCCTTCCCTGCCTTTCAGTGTCTCGGTGCACAACAGAGCTGGTTAGCCACCCTTGCCTAGCCCAGGAAGGGGCAGACTAGGGGAAGGGAAGAGCAGGGACGGGGTGGGAGGTGGACGTCGGGGGGTGGGCGAGAAGGGGTATTTGGGGGAGGGGTCGGACAGTAAAAAGTCACTGGAAGCCAGTAAACTTTAACAAGTCAAGCAGAATAAGTAGGACTGCATTTCACAGCCTGGGGCTTCCCACGCGGATAGGGGGATGGGGCAGACTGACCTACAGAGTTGTGGCTCTCGCTTGGGACAGAAGAGCTTATAATTGTGTGATGCGGAGGTGGTTGATTGGGAGAGGGACAGAGACACGTGGAATGAGCTGGCGGTTTCAAATGACACTTGGACGGTCCGCGGCATTCCATCTACCCTGCACCTGCCGCCCACCAGGGCCTCCCCGACCCAGGATACTGCACCTAACCTTCTCTTCCAGCGCCCTTGTCTCCAGCCCCTCACCTGTCTCTTTCCTCCAAATGTCCTCTCACGTCCCATTTTTGGGCACCCTGGCCTGCCCCTCCAACCCTCCTTTCCCAGCCCATACCAATCTTCCAAAACCGAACTTCTCTTCCCCCTGATATCAATGGTTTCTCTAGCCCGCCTCTCCGATCGCTCCCCTCTGGACCTGGATCCCCCAGCCCTTGCCCCGTACTAACCCGCAAGCCTCCCGCAGCTGCCGCCTGTCAACCCCTCTCCAAGCGAGCTCGCCTTCCCGAGCTCCGCAGCCCGCCGGAGCCCTGCACTAACCCGATACGGAAGAGCAGCCGCTTGCTACGCGCCATGAACAGGCCACGGAAGGTCCGCTGCGCTCGGCAGCTGCTGGGGCTCAGGAGCAGAACGAGGACAAGGAGCAGCAGCCCGCCGCTGGTAACCCAAAGGAAAGGCTCGGGCCAGGCTTGCCAGGCCATGCTGGGGGCAGGCCCAGTTGAGGCCGGGGTGGGGGAGGGGAGGGGAGGGGAGGGGCGTTGCTAGGCAACGGCGCGGCCCAAGCCCCCACGCGGGAAGCCTAGGGGTTTGGGGCCCCGCCCCCTGCGCCCGCAGGCTGCGGGGGAATGGAGGCGTCTGGCCCCGCCCCGCCATTGATTTCTGTTTGAACACGTCTCCTCGCCACCTTCGCTCTGTCCCGCGAACGCGTGGAAAGCTGCAGAGGGATGGTGGCCTGGCCCCGCCCGTTGGCCGGCTAAGAGGCGGGACCCGAGCGGGCCTCAGACCTGAGCTAATCCTCAAACAAGCCGCAGCAGCTCGCCCTCCGCGCCGTCGGTCTCACCTTCCCTTTAGAGGATTTCTGGGGGAGGTCCTGGAATGAGACTCTTGGCGGGAAACCTTAGACTAAAACTTTTTCAGCTGTACGGAACTTGAGAGATCATGTGGGTCAGCGCCTATTTATTCATTCACTAAGTTACTTTTCTAGGTCCTCCTATGTGCCAGGCACTGTGCTAGGCTCTGAGGATTGAAGGGTCAAAGACACACAGTCTGTATTCTTGGAACCTACAGTCTAGTATCTAGTAGAGAAACGAACAAAATAAGATGACAAACATAATTATGTGCATATACATTTACATGTATATACACATAGATGTATATGTACATGTTATATATACATACATATATACGTGTGTGTGATTAGGGGGCAATGCTATGGAGGAGAGAAGACCAGCCTAAATGGGGGAGGGCCTCCCTGGACAAGTGACATGTAAGCCACACCCTGAAGGATAAGAGGCCACAGAGGCTCAGAGGGCGACACCAAGGTTATGCCGCAATGGGTGGCAGAGATAGGACTAGGACCAAAATATTCTGACTCTTAAGCCCTGTGGGGTTTCCACATTACTACCCACCACCCAACCCCCACTGTTAGGGTCCCTGGGATGGAAATAGATGTGAGGGCAGGCGTGGCGGTCTACAAATTTGGGCAAACCGGAGCTGTCTGGGCTCCGGCTCCAGCCTTAGCCCTGACCCAGCACAGGAAGGGAAGCAAATGCTGCAAACAGCCAAGCTAGCTCTCTCTCCCACTGGGAGGTGGGTGTAGGGAAGCAGGTGAGCTGGTGCTTTTGTGTTCTTCCTTGTGGCCTGTGCTCTGGCCAGAGAGAGACTAGGTAACCCAACCCCCAAATCACACATTTTCTCTCTCCCTCTTCTGCGCTCTGATTAGATAGCTGAATCTAAAGGCTAGTTGAATCCATTGTGGAGAGTATGGAAGTATAGAATCATCATGCACAAGGAATTGAGGGCCTCATTCCCCACCTCGCCCCCAAAACCCAACAGATGGGTTAAATTATCTGCAAACTGAACTATAATCCCAACACTTAATCCTGGGTTTTATTTGGAAACCTTGTAGGTGAAGTTTCTCTTATGTGGATACATCTTGAGGGCCTGAGCCTGTGGTCTGCTCCCTCCCTGTCTCCTTACCTACAATTCAGCTTCTCTCAGCGCCTGACACATTAAGGGCTCTCAATAAGCAAAAAAAGAATTGAATTGAACCACTGCCCTTAGCTTTCACTTGTGTGCTGCAGAGGCGGCAGAGGGGGAAGAGGACTGACAAGTTAATTTGCAGAAAGTTTTAGGCCAAGGGAGTTCGTATGTCTCTAAATCTGTGTCTAGACATGCAAAGTGAAGAATTATAAAGCCTCATCAAAAGTCATTGCGAACACACCTTTCTGCAGATAAAGCTGTGTCAGGCATTATATTGAGAAATTAAAACATAGCGCCTGCCATCTGAAACAGGAAATGCAGGCTCAGGCATTAGCCAGCAGAGAACACAGACACGATTTGAATTCTAATCTCAAACCACACACACACACACACACACACACACACACACACACGTTAACAAGATTATAGATAATAATCTAAGGCTCATTTTATAAAATACTTGGAGCTAGGACAGGGCTGGGGATGAGGAATGAGGGTGGATGTTTTAGGGAACTCGTGCAGGCTCAGGAAACCAACAATCCTCCCCTCCTCCAGACTGTTCTGACCGACTTAGAACATCTGCTCCAAATCTGCCTTCATTTTACCTCTCTCCCATGGGAATTTTCTGTGCCCACCAGACTGATGCTTCATTATTCACTCCCTCCTGCACTTTGTACCTTATTAACACCTAATGACTTGTATTTTGCTTCAACCCGTCATATTGTTTCACACCCTTATGACTTTGCACATGCTGTGCCTTCTGCCTGGAGCACGATTCATTCTTCATTTTCCAAAACTCAGATCAGGTGTGCTCTTTTCAAGAAACCTTTTCTCGAACATTCCTACCCCAGCATGGGCTTAAGCAGAGGTGTTCCACTTGCGGCCCACGGGGAGCATGCAGCCCAGGATAGCTATCAATGTGGCCCAACACAAAATTGTAAATTTACTTTAAACCTTTTTTTACTCATCAGTTTTCACTAGTGTTTGTGTATTTAATGTATGGCCCAAAACAACTCTTCTTCCAGTGTGGTCCAAAGATGCCAAAAGGTTGGACACCCCTGCAAGTATGCCCCTTCCTTGTGCCAAGTCTAGGACCTGTACATACCGTATAGCACTTCTATCATTCAATGCAATATCCCCATGAGACACATATATATAGTGTGTGTGTGTGTGTGTGTGTGTGTGTGTGTGTTTATATTTATCTCAGAGTCTAGAGTTTTGAAAATTTTATCACTTTCACTAAGAGTAGGGACTATGAGCCCTGGCTGCTGTGGCTCAGTAGACTGAGTGCCAGCCTGTGAGCTGAAAGGCCGCCGGTTCGATTCCCTGTCAGGGCACATGCCTGGGTTGCGGGCCAGGTCCCTAGCTGGGGGTGTGTGAGAGACAACTGATTGATACATCTCTTACACATTGATGTTCCTCTCCCTCTCTTTCTTCCTCCATTCCCCCCTCTTTAAAAATAAATTTAAAAAGAAGAGTAGCAACTATGATTTCATGTTTTTCCTCTTCGAATCTCCAGTGCTTGGTGTGAAGCCAGACCCATACTAAACACTTGCAAATATTCCCGGGCCCCCGCATGATGGGGCCAAGTCCATCTCTTCCACATCATCAGATGCCATTCTTCCCTTTGTCACCATGAACCAGCCGTATTATTCATCAACTGTGCCAAGCTCGTCCCTGCCTCAGGGCCTTTACTCCTGCTCCGCCACTTGAAATACTTTCCCCCAGTTAACTTGTAAACAGGGAGTCGGAATAAGCCTGGTGGCTGCCCATATTTCATAACATTGAGCCAGGGTGTAGGAGAGCCATGTCTGGGGAGCACTGCACTCCAGGTCTTTGCCCACGACCTCCTCCCGTGAGTAGCTTTGGGGGTACTGCCAAGGCTAAGGCTTGCTTCTCTGACTCTCCTGGGGAGAGACTCATTAATAACGTGGGCCGGGTGACTGGCAGTCCTGCAGTTCTGGTCTGTGACGTGGTGGTCCTAGAGCTTAACTCACAAAGGGCAAGCGTCCTTCCAGGTTCCTGGGGTGGGGGTGGGGATTCCTGCATCTGCTCCTAATCCACTTGCCATAGTAGTCTGTCCGTCCTGGTGTCTGAATCCTGCCTTCCCAACTGGCCTGGAAGCTGCCCTTAGGGTCAGAGCCTGCCTTCATCTTTGCATCATAGCTCAAGCTTGTTGCCTGGTGCTTGGCAGGCATTCAGAAAACCACAATGATGATGATGATGACGATGATGATGATGACGACGACGATGATGACAGTGACTCCGTCGTGAAGGAGCTATTTGAAGATTAGCGATAAGAGACATCTTATTGGACCAGGGGCAGAAGTTCACTTTAGAAGAGTTAGCCAAGGGCAGAAGTGGTGGCTAGGATAACCTGCCCTCCCCTCGGCCCAGCCCCATTCACATCTGTCCGCCGCTCATCTGCTGCCCCCACCCTGAGCGCGCCGCCTCACTGTGGGCTTCCCTCCAAGCTGCTGTGCTGCATACCCCAGAAGCCTCGTTAGCTTGGAAATAAATCCGCGCCCCCCATCCTCTGCCTTTTCACACCTTCTACATCCTACCTTTGTCACGTGCTATTCCAGGTCAAGATCATGGCTCCTCCTGCCTCATTTAAAAACTTCTCTCTACCCTTCCTCATCAGCCCAGCCATGGATCAGTCCAGGCTCTGCAGAGCTGGACACTGTTTTGAGTCTTCCTGCCTGATTCGGGCCATCAGGTAATTCCAGCAAGTAGAGCTCTTTCAACGTGTTAGCTCAGCAGTTCTCAACTTTAGGGAATCTAGGCATCACACAGAAGCTTGTTACAACACAGAATCCTGGGCCCCTCTCCCAGAGATTCAGACTCAGTAGGTCTGGCTGGGGCCCAGGAATGTTCAGTTTGCCTTGGCCTTGGTTCCCGGGCTCAATACCAAGGCCTTCACAATGCAATTCAGCAGCCTACTCACATGGTAACACCCTGGATTTCCCTGGAACTTTCTACCTCTGAGAACCTGCACTCCAGTGTCCTTCTCTCTGACCCCATGCACTCCTCCATCTCGAGCCCCTCAAACTATTTGTTTTCTTCCAGCCCTTCAGCCCCTTCAGTCTACATGGCTTCCCTCTCAGTGAGAACTTAGGTTCATTTCTTGAACCCTCACCAGCTGTCAGCTTCCCCATTTCCTGTTCCTCCAACCTTAGCCTACCTGCTTCCAGACCTGCCTGTACCAACCCAACAATCCGCCACTTCTGCTCCAACCTCATTGACAGGGCCAGAGCGAACGGCTACCCCGAGCGTGAATCAGTGCCCCTACAAACCAGGCCTTCCCGGGATGCTCCACATCAATGCTGCTGGGCAGCGCTTTGGTTTGGCAGAGGCCTCCTCTCATGATCCATAGTTGTTTTTGGAAACCTTAGGCCCAGCTCCTATTCCTTTGTTTTCGGCCAATATCCTTCTTAGGGGAAATAATATTTGTGTCCACCCACCCACCGCTCTATAAATTTTGCTCCTTACATGGGAATTTTTAGAGGAAGTACCATTAGCTCTTCTTGCTCACACCTTCAAGCAGTGTTTCTCTTGGCCACCACTCTTCCTCACCACACGAGCAAAGAGGAAGTATCTTCCGGCCTTAAAAACCTCCCCTTGAGCCCTGGCTGGTGTAGCCCAGCGGAATGAGCACTGGCCTGTGAGCAGAAAGGACTCCTAGGGGCACATGCCTGGGTTGGGGGCCATGTCCCGGTTTGGGGGCCTGTGAGAAGCAACCAACTGATGTTTCTCTCCCTCTCTTTTTCCTTCTTTCCCCTCTCTCCAAAAATAAATAAATAAAATCTTTAAAACAAACAAACAAACTTCCCTTGACCTTTAGTCCCTTCACAGATTCTGTTCTGCCTTTATGTCAATATAACCTAATTTCCTAAAAGTCTGCCTCCCTGGGTGTGGTAGATTGCATTTCGATTCTCAAGTCTTTGTCTATCCCTGTAAATATACCCTTTACCCTGTGACTATGCACCATTTTCGTGGAGGTGAAATAAATTTCCCCACACCACTGGGGTTGGACTTGGTTTCATAACTTGGGTTTGGCCAATGGAACATCAGCAGACGCAATACAAGCAGAAGTTTTCACTATGTTATTGTGGTTAATTTGGCCTCTGTACCTGTGCCTTTCCCCATGAGAACATCCCTCAGACAGCTGCTGGTCTAAGGAGGATGAAAGACCCATGGGGCTGACTTGACCCCCAGACAGCTTGGAAGCCAGACGGACCCAGCAGAGCCCAGCCTAGATCAGCTGAAGCCCAGCCTGCCCACAGATGCACGAGAGAAATACATGCTTAATGCTGTATGCATCTCAGTTTTGGATTTGCTTGTAACATGGCATTATTGCAACAGTAGCTGACGAAGACGGCTGGAAACAGACAGGTTAGTTATCAGTGGTGTTGGAAAGACACGGTGCTTGGATAACCGACTAGGTATTTGGAAAGGAGCAACCTAGGCCTGTGCCTCACAGAGTACCTCAAAATAAATTCCAGGTGCATTAAAGTGCTAAGGGCATAAAATTAAACCTTACAATGTTAGAGGGACATTAAATACATGTCCAGTCTCTGATGGCGGAAGACTTTCTCAGGCTAAAAGCAATAGAAGTGCTTTTCTAATTTTCTTTGATAGGCATATATTACTCTTACATTCAGACAAAAGACAGCAGACCTAACAAGGGAATGACTCCTTCACCTACTTAAAAAAAAATGTAAACCTTCTAATATTTTAAAACACACACACACACAAAGCAAAACAATTACGGAAAGTGTTTCCCTCAAATTTGTGAAAGAGTTAATCTACTTAATATAAAAGGACCTAAGCCCCGGCTGGTGTGGCTCAGTGGACTGAGCGCTGGCCTGTGAACTAAAAGGCTGCCCGTTGGATTCCCAGTCAGGGCACATGCCTGGGTGGCAGCCCAGGTGAAGGGTTGGGGGCGTATGAGGGCGACCAATCGATGTATCTCCCGTGCATTGATGTTTCTCTCCTCAGTTTCTCTCTTGCTTCCCCTATCTCTAAAAGTAAATAAATAAAACCTTAAAAAAAAATACCTTAAATGAGAAAACACAAAGACCCCAATTAGTAAGGGGATAAATGGCTTATATATGGAACAAGATATTATGCCTTAAAAGAATCAAGAAAATGCAAGCTAAACAATGACATATGATCTTTATCTATCAAAACAGCAAAAACTAAAAACTAATAAAATCCTGAAGGTTGTTAAGAATGTAGGGAGATAGGTAATTATACATTGCTTGTGGCGGTATCATGGGTACAATTTTCTTGATGCAATTTCCAATATGCATCAAAGCTTTAAAAATGTTCATCCTTTGACTCAGTAATTCTCTTGTAAAGATCTCCCCAAAGGATCTGCTCCAAAGGTATCATCTGGAATGTACACAGTGGTGAGACTGTGTAAGCAGCCAACAGGGCCGGCGGGGAGGAGTTAGCTTCTGTGAACCTCTGTGCAGGTTGTAAACGGGTGTTTATCATTGGAACCCAATGCAATGTGTGATCCTGGACCAGAAACTGGACACTATTTGAATAAAGACGGCAGAGATACAATTCTAAGAATTGTATCAATGTTAACTTCCTGGTTTTGATACTGACACTGTAATAAGCAAGATGTGAAGGTGGGGAAGCTATGTGGCAGGTGTATGGAACCTCTTTGTACTTTTCGCAAATGTTTTATAATTCTGATATAACTTCAAAATAAAAAGTTTTTAAACTACTAGAATTCACATAAATAGAATTGTGTTTATAGGTTCATAAAGGTGTTTGTTTTTTTTTTTAATACAAGTGTGGCAGATCCTGTTGGTTTATTAACATATTCTCTACTCCCCTTTTCCCCTCAATAACCCCCATTTTGCCAGCTTTCCTATGAACTGCAGTAGCTTCCCAGTGAGACCCGTTCCAGCCCGGGTGGGTGGTCCTGACACTCGTTCCAAGCCAGTTGGTATACTCATTGCCAGGCCAGGTGATTAGTTACGCCCGGGAATGTGACACAATTTTTGCCATAAGATCATAAGAGCAAATATTGATATTTATATACAACAAATCACTTGCCAGGCACAGTTCTAAGTGCTTCATACAGATTAAGTCTCCTCTCTCCTCAGAGCCCTATGGATCAAATACGGTAATGATTCCCGTGGCGCAGGTAAGAACATTAGGATTCGAGAAATCAAGGACAGGTGCTCCAGTCTGCACAGCTGTGAGATGAGGAGTGAGACAGGTGAGAGGCCTTCTTGGGCGGTTTTCCCAGTTGTTGGGAAAGGGATACAAGGGGATTGGGTTCTTTTCTTGCTCCAGGGTGCCATCATCTGCCTATGATGCCATTTTAGGCCTATGAGAGAGCAGTTTAAGGGATATGCAAGCCCTGGCTGGGTGGTTCCCTTAGTTAGAACAGTGTTTCCATGTGCCAAGGTTGCGGGCATGGTCCCCAGGTCAGAGCACGTACAAGAAGCAACCCAAGAATGCATAAATATGTGGAACAACACATTGATGTTTCTCTCTCCCTCTCTCTCTTTTTTCTTTTTCTTTTTAAAGAGGATATTCCAGTACACTGAAGATGGCAGAGCAAAAATGACATGGAACCAATGTCCTTGAAGACATAACTGAGCCCCTGAATTAACTAGTCTGGATTACCCTGTCCCTAGATTTTGCATTATGTGAGATAAAAATTGTTCTTATTGCTCTGACCAGTGTTGCTCAGTTGGTTGGACATCGTCCTGCAAAGTGAAAGGTTGCCTGGTTCGATTCCTGGTCCAGGCATATGCCTGGGTTGCAGGTTCAGCCCCTGATCAGGGCACATGTAAGAAGCAACGGATTGATGTTTCTCTCCCTCTCTTTCTCCATCCCTTCCCCTCTCTCTTAAAATCAACCAATCAATCAAATCATTTTAAAAATTGTCCTTATTGTTTAGGCCACTTTTAGTTTTTTTTTGTTTGTTTGTTTTTGATACTTGCAGCCAAAAACACTCAAGCTAGTCATTGGGTAAATTTTACACTTTAACTTAAAGTGTGAGTTTTGGGGGGAAACCAGATTCAAAACTGTATAAATTTTGTATAAGTGACATGATTGCTAAAATAAAAATGCATAGAAAAAAATTTTAAGTGATTTTTGATTGATGGGCTCAAGGGACATCCCTTTTTTTTTAAACTTAAAAATATTTCCTGACCTTCTATAATAAAAATGTATCACCATTTTAATAAAAAGTATAATTTTATAAAACAATGAAAGTATTCCCCCTTGCTGCTTCTACTTCTCACTTCCCATCCAGTTCAGGCCACTCAACTGAACTCCCGCGCCCACCATTTCATCCTAATTTGGCTAGGATGCCTTGAACCTCCAACCCATTTGTCAGTATTCAGTTCTTGTCCCTTAACCTCTGGGCAGAGACTTCTTTCTTTGCCTTCCCTGTCAGGGTCTTTTCTGCTTTCCTTCTCACGTCCCTTGCAAGCTTCCCCTGCCGCTGCTGTCACATGTCCAGGTCCCCCAAGGTTCATGACTTGGCCTTTTCCTCTTCTCCGTCTGCCTTCACTGCTTCCCCTGACATCAGCTATCGCTTGCTATGTAACTCATTACTCCTGATGAGAAATGTCCGCCCTCAGTCCCCTCCGGAGTTCCCAATCTAAACGCCCATCTTCTCCCTGGTTGTCCCCAATGCGGGGCAGGGGTAGGAGAGCCTCAGTCTCTCTGCGAAGGGGACTGACCGTCTGCACGAGGCTAGTTTGAGGATCAACTATGATCACTCAAGTAAAGGACGCAGCGCCTAACGCATCATAGTGACTCACTAAATGTGCCCTGACGTGAGTGCATTTTGTGTCATTTGTCTGGTCCTTGTGGGCGCTCAGACGGTTTATGAACGAACGCCGAGGGTATGACCCTTCCCCTCCTAGTGCCATCACCCAAATTTGGGTCCTTGAGTCCTAATACCCAGTCCATTAAAGGCACCTCCAGCCCCCATCCACCTCATGACATAGTTATAAGAGCCTTTGAAAGCCCAGGGTTGAGTCACATCTGCTCCCTGCTCAAAGCCAGGGCCTACACAATTCAATTCACATCATTTGATGGAGCGATACGGTCTCAACCTGGTTTTCTAGTGTTTTATGTTGTCACTACCATTTCGTGCCTCCCTTTCAGTCAGCCTGCACTGGTCACTGTCCTGGGTTTTTCGTCCCCCTTCCGCTACCCTGCCACACGTGGGAAAATCATTTAAGGCATATTCCTCAAGGTACCTTCTGCCTCAGCACCGCTGAGGTGCTCTAAATCACTCCCAGGAGTAGCCGTGACTCATTAAGTCATGGAGTGTCAGTCTGGGAAATTCTGCAGTCTGTCCCAGGGGAGGGAGCGAGGAGGTGAGTTCAGTCCCCACGGAGATTAGTATGCCCTACCTTTCAGTACAGCTCCTTTAAAGCTAAAAATAAATTCAACGGTTCTTTCAAGCTCTTTTTGATCATCACAGCTCTCGCAATGCTGGTCACTACTGCATCTCTGGACCTGGAAAAATGTCTGTCATGTAGCAGTCAAAAAGAAATAAATGGTTTGGAAAGTAGCCCTGGCTGCTCTGGCTCAGTGGATTGAGTGCCGACCTGAGAACCAAAGGGTGGCCAGTTTGATTCCCGGTCAGGGCACGTGCCTGGGTTGCAGGCTGAGTCCCCACTTGGGGGCGCATGAGAAACAACCATGCATTGATGTTTATCTCCCTCTTTCTCCCTCCCTTCCCCTCTCTCTAAAAATAAAGAAATAAAATCTTGAAAGAAAGAAAGAGCCTCACTCCTTTCTATTTCGAAGGATGAAGGAATCCAGGGGGCGGTGGGACTGCGTGTCCTTTGCAGGACGGTGGCTTCCCTACAGGCAGAAACAGTGCCCTGCGCTTCCTGGTCTAGCCACCCCAGTGCCTAGCACCCTGCTTGACCCATGCAAGGTAGTAAGTGTTTGAGGGGGGAGGAAGAACGGAACAAGCAGGTATGGTGGGCTATTGTGCCCTAGGTCTGCACCAAGCCCTTGCAAGTATTATTTCATCATCCTGACAACCCTGTAAGGAAGGTAATGATGTCCTCATGGTAAAGATGAACAATCAAGGCTCGGAGAGGCTACATGATGTACCCTATCACAGAGCTAATAAGTGACAGAGTCAGAATTCAGTCCTGGTTTTATCTGACCGCACGGTGCAGGCTCTTTGGGCTGATACTGTGTTGCCAGCAGGGCAGGGCCTCTGCCAGGAAACAGATACCGGCTCAGACTGGTAACTGGGAGATAGTTCTATGAAAGGCCTGACTATTCTACAAGGCTTGGGCAGGGCATAGGAAACTTGAGGGACAGTGCAGCTCCCCAGGGCTAGTGACACTGGGGCTCTGTCACCACCTCTAGGCCTGATGTGAAGGGAGGGAGCAGTTACAGAACCCAGAAGGACAGAGCTGTGTGCCCAGATCTCCCCGACTAGAGCTGTCGCCTTTGGTTGAGGGATGAGCCAGTCTTTGGTGACCCTTCAGGTAGGGAGAAGAACAAACACCCCGACCCCACTGGCTCCTTGCCTCCTCCCCGTCCTGTCCTGACGAACTCTCCCCTGGCCAAAGCCCACTGAAGATGGCGAGAGCCCCCTGCTGTGTCCGCACTGGCCCGCAGCCAGCCAGCCAAACGAGGCCGCCGAGGAAGCTACGCGGGCCGGGCCGGCGGCTGCGGGGAGGGCGGGCTGACTCTGCGGAGGTGGGGGCCGGCAGTCACCTTCACCTGGTAACTGAGACAGGCCGGAAATGACCTCCCGCCCGCCCCACCCGTCCTCCACTCAGAGAGGGGGGGTTGTCTTAAGATAGGACCCCCACCCTGTCCTTCCACTGCTCAAAACCATTCAAGGGCTTCCTTGCAGAATAAAGCCCCAAATCTTTAATGACCCCCGGCAGTCCTGCAGATCTGGCCCCGCCCACCTCCCCCGTCTCCTCTCGGGCCTTGCCCCGTGTTCATGGGTCTCCAGCCTCCAGGCACACGGGTCTCCTTGAAGTTTCCCGAACACCCCAAGCTCCTTCGTCTTCCTGGCGCCCTCACCACCTTCACAGGGCATGTTCCTTCCGTGGAAAACGGCCGCAGCATGGCTGCACCGCGCACACCCAGACACGCGCCCCGTTCTCACACACACCACGGACTCCGGGTGGGCACAAGCAGCTTACGGTAGTGAGTACGTGAAACAGAATTTATTCTTATATTATTATTTTTTTAAAATATTGTATTTATTTATTTTTAGAAAGAGGGGAAGAGAGGGAGAAAGAAGAAAACATTGATGTGAGAGAGATACATCTGTCAGCTGCCTCTCGCACCTCCCGAGTCGGGGGCGCAGGCAACCCAGGCCTGTGCCCCTGGAATTGAACTGGTGACCTTTCAGTCTGCAGGACACCGCTCAACTCACTAAGCTACACCAGTCAGGACCTTATATTATTATGTATTAATTATTGTATTATTTTCCATTCGAACAACTGTAAACCTACTTTCGCCTCACCCTGTACATATATACACACCCATACGCACCCCCCTTATAAACACATACTCCCATACACACCATAGACACACACATCACATACCATATACACAAACCACACACTCATATACACACATACCCCACACACCCACACACACATGCTATATACATACATACTATACACACACCACACATATGTATACCACACCCACGCACCATATACATGCATACCACATACACTACCACATATACATACCCATACACAGATACCATATACACACATACCCAAACACACACACCTACACACACCTACACACACACACACACACACACACACACACACACACACACTGCCTGTCTGCTCAGGCTACTCTTGGACCCCCACTTCTCAGAGTAGCTGCCTTGGCCTCTCCATCTAAATGAGGTCCCTGTGTGCTACTCTCCTACAGCGCTGAGTCTATTTTCCTTCAGTGCATGTATTACCACTTGGTATTACTGTTTGTAAAATATATTTATGTGTGAGGTTAGTTATTAGTATCTGCTTCCTCTTCTGGACTGCAAGCTCCAAGAGGGCTGGAGCAGTATTTATTTTATTCACTCCTGTCTCCCCACTGCTTAGTACAGTGCCTAGCACATAGCAGAGCTGGCCCCTCAGAAATACTTGCTCAGCCCTGACTGGTATGGCTCAGTGGATTCAGCATTCGACTACGAACCAAAATGTCGCTAGTTTGATTCCCAGTCAGGGCACATGCCTGGGTTGCAGCCAGGTCCCCAGTTGGGAGCATGCAAGAGGCAACCGATGGATGTTTCTCTCCCTCTCTTTCTCCCTCCCTCCCTTCTTTCTGAAAATAAATAAATAAATAAATAAATAAATAAATAATACTTGCTGAATTAGTAATAAATGATTGGGTTTGAGTCCTGGCTTCTCTCCTGTGAGCCTCTGAGTATGGCACTTTAGTGCTCTGAGCTCAGTTTCTTTTTAAATTAAGTTTTTCTTATGGAGAATTTAAAACATCTAAACAAAAAGAAAACTGTATAATGAGCTATTTTCTAGCTTAAACATTGATCAGCTTGTGGGCTAGGTTTCTTTATCTGTAGATGAGGAAGATTAGGATGATTTTTCAAATGTTTTGGCCATGATTCACAATAAGAAAGGCATTTTACACCCAGACCCACACCAAATGCATATATAAATAAAATGAAAACAAAGTTACACAAAATAATAATGCAGTAATTCTTTGGTATCCATGGGGCATCGCTTCCAGGACCCCCCTGGAATAACCAGATCTGCAGATGCTCAAGTCCCTTATATAAGATGGGGTGGTATTTGCATATAACCTACAAAGTCCTTCCGTATACTTTAATTATCTCTAGATTACTTATAATACCTAATACAATGTAAATGCTATGTAAATAATTGTTATACTGTATTGTTCAGAGAATGACAAGAAAAAAGTCTGTACACAATATACATCAGCAGCAATGTAACATTTTTGTTTCTGTATATATTTTATAAATGTTCCTATGACCCACTTAGTTGATTTTATGAATAGGTCATGTCCAGCAGGATGAGAAACACCACTGAGTGATCTTAGCTTCCACCTGTCTACGAAATTGTTAGGGTTCCCCCTTTTCTTGCCAAGTGATGATAGCCAGATCCTGCCCTCTAGTGGTCATGTTTGGGAACTGACTGCGTCTTCACTGAATTAATTTTTAATTTGGGAATAAATTCATTTCAGTAAAAAGTCCTGAGTGCAGGCCCTAGGGCAGGCATCTGGGGGGTAGGTCCGAGATGAATTATGGCCTAGACTCTGACCCCTATAGTCTTCCCTGAATTGATGACCGCAGCATAACTGCTATAAATGTGTATTGTCCAATATGGTAGCCACTAGCCATATGGGATTATTGATTAGTACTGGAAATATAGCTAGTACAACTGAGGAATTGAATGTTAAAATTATTTAATTTTAGTTCACTTAAATTTAAATATGAAAATTGAAACTTGTTTAAAGAAAAGAAGTGAGTTATCTACAGGGGAGTTCCCATTAGACTGTCAGCTGATTTTTCAAAAGAAACTTTGCAGGCTAGAAGGGATTGGCAAGAACTATTCAAAGTCATGAAAAGCGGGGACCTACAGCCAAGATTGCTCTACCCAGCAAAGCTATTATTCAGAATCAAAGGGCAGATAAAGAGATTCCCAGACAAGAAAAAAAATAAAGGAGTTCATCACCACCAAACCATTATTATATGAAATGTCAAAGGGACTTATTTAAGAAAAAGAAGAAGATCAAGACTATGAACGATACAATGGCAAAAATACATATCTATCAACTATTGAATCTGAAAAGCAAACTAAGCAAACAAGAAGAACAGAGGCAGAATCATGGATAAAGAAAGGGTTTTGATGGTTGCAGAGGGGAGGGGGTGTGAGGGAACGGGTGAGGAGGTGAGGAGATTAAGAAGTACAACTAGGAAGTTACAGAATAGCCATGGGGATGTAAAGTGCAGGATAGGAAATGGAGCAGCCAAAGAACTTAAACACATGACCCGTGGACAGGAACAACGGTGTGGAGGTTGCCTGAGGGAGTCGGGGGTGCTGGGTGGAGTAGGCAAAGGGGGAAAAATAAGGACAACTATAATAGCATAATCAATAAAAAATAATTTTAAAATATTCTAAAACTAAAAAAGAATGAAACTTGTTTCAGTTACTGGAAAATAACTGAAATGTTTGATTCACATACAGAACCTGGGTATGTGATCTACTTTTTCAACTGCACGTTTTATAAAATCTAAATAACCATTCAAAGAAAATAAAATACCAAAAAAATTAAATAAATAAATATTCAATATTTCTGATGAAAACCTAACATCCAAATCATGATGTGCTGTAAATGTAACTTACATACCACATTTTAAAGACCTAGCATGAAAAAAATCCCATTAGTAATTTTTATACTAATTAAATGTTAAAATAATAACAGTTTAAAATATGTTGGATTGAATAAATGTACTATTAAAATTATTTTCACCTGTTCCTTTTTACTTTTTAAATGTGGCTACAGGAAAATTGAAGTGACTTATGTGGCTCACAGACATGTCTTGACGTTACCAAGTATAATGAATCTTTTGGGGCTTTTTCCTTGTGTTCTTTCAAGATTCTGGTTAGAGAAAAGGAGGGGGGAAATGTGTCACATATTATTTCTATTGGACAGCACTCACAAGGCTGGAGATTCTTCTGCTATCCCTCCTTCCCGCCCCTCCTGTGCACCTTGCATCCTCCATGGAGAAGGAGGAGGCTGCTAGAACCCTCATTCAGACTAGGGGGAGGATGGTGATGCGGATTGGAAGTTGAGTGTTGGACGTACTGAGGTTGAGATGCCTTTGACTTGACTACTCGGAGTGTGGTCCTCGCCGCAGCGGCAGCAGGAGCAGCAGCAGCAGCAGCATTACCTGGACCTTGTAAGCAATGCAGACTCTCAGCCCCACCTGCATTTTAACAGGATCCCCACATGATTTGTTTGGACATTAAAGTTTGAGAAGCAGTCGCTTCATAGAGAGCAGAGCGGAGATACAGGTGGCAGTTCTCTGATTGCTTTTCCTTGCTCAGTGACAGAGGAAGCAAGGTCAAGGCTGAGAGTGAGGCTGCAGAGAAGGTGTTGGAGTTTTGAAGAGATTGGAAAAAGGGCGGAGTAATTACCTAGGAAGGGAATTGCGTAGGATGGGTTAATATGAACGTAAAAGAAAATCCTGTCTTCATGAGCTGAAAGTGAGATCAGTCAGCACCTTGCATGTCTTCCTCCTCCCTTTCAGTTGTGTCTGTGCAGAGCTGGGGTGTTGCCTGCTGAGTACTCCAGGCAGAGAGGGGCAACGGAGTGAGGAGTGATTGTAATGATGGACCTAAGCTGGTTAGGGAGGGAAGTGAGGGACGGGGAAGAGGAAGAGGAGGTAAGATGCATAGATTTTCAGTCTTGATGTGGATCAACATGGAGTTGTTGGAATCAGGATCATAGTGAGAGAAAGACAGGTGGTGGTCAGAGTGAAGGGGGCTTCAAACTGAGATTTTGGAAGGGGTGCAGTTATTGGTAAGGGGAAGTTCTACGGCAGCTATTATCTTGGGCTGGGAATAAAATGAGAAGAAATGGATGCTGGGTAAAAAACTGCCATTTTTTGGAGAGTGGAGTGGTTTAGACAAATGCAAGTGAAACAGGAGGAAGGGCTTCTTGACCAGGAGGAATCTCCCAACAGGTCGAGATGACGTAGGAGGCCAAAGTCCACATGGAGCCGGAACCGGGCCTCCTACTACATCAACCTCTCCAGGTCCTGTTTAGTCCTCCAAATGCAACAACAGCACCACTGGCTAACTGAGGTCCTGCTGACCCATTGAATCCCTTGGCTTCTACCTCACCACCAATGACAATAATTGACAGCTTTGGCTATGTCCCAAGCACTTGAAAACTGCTGTTTGTAACCCTTACCACCCTATATTGCTACCTTCCCTTTGACAGATAAGACCACCAAGGCTCAGAGCAGGTCAGTAATAATCCCAGTGCCCACAGCCACTTAAGTGATTTCAACAGAATCCACGTCTCTAAACCCAAGCGGGCAGATGACGTGTTTTCCCCTCCCCCAGGATTCCAATACAGAGTTTCAGGAGAAGAGCATCCCCAAGCAGGTGCTTTCAAACGCCCTTTGGGTGATTCTGATGGTCACTAGAGGTTGGAAAGCATCACCCTGCGCCCCAGTGGCAGGCTGTCTGTGGCTGTCAGGCCGGCTCCTGGCCCGGGCTCCCTCAAACAGCAGCGCGTTCTCTCAGGTAGGAGGAGCTCTTGCCCAACCTGCTCCCAGGTTTCCCGGAGCCCAGTAGAGCCACTAACATCCCTCATGCCATTTTTCAAGCCTTTCACAGAGGTTATTTCATTTCATCTGAGGCTTCGAAAGTCACAGGAGATAAGAAAGATCAGTACAATTAGATCCATTTACAGTCATGTACCTGCTTAATGACAGGATACGTTCTAAGAAAGGTGTTGGGTGATTTTGTCACGGTGAGACTATCATAGAGCGTGCTTATACACATACAGGCGCTATAGCTTACTACGCTCCTAGCCTACATGGTATAGCCTATTGCTCCCAGGCTACAACCTGCACGGCATGTTATTGTACAAAAAAACAGATTAAACCACACACAAGACAAAATGAGTAAGCAAGAGAAAATGAGTCTTCTGGAGGCAGCCAGAATATACTGCTTTACAGAACACGCTAAACAACAATAAATAGTATAGTCAATACATAAGTCAATAACATAGTCATTTATCATTATTATCAAGCTTTATGTACTGTACAGAAGTGTATGTGCTACATGTTTATACAACTGGCAGTGCAATAGGTTTGCTTACACCAGCATCACCACAGACACGTGAGTAGTGGGTTGCACTGCAATGTTAGGAAGCTATGCCATCACTAGGCAATAGGAAGTTTTTAGCCCCATTATAATCTGTACCCCACTGTACACGTGGTCCGTCCTTGACCAAAACATTGTATGGAGCATGTAGCTCTAAAGAGGTGGGCCCCAGGCCTCGTGGCCATCCTCTGGAAAGGCCAATGGCAAACCTCGCTCCTGGGAACACCCCAATCCACTATTCTTTCTACTCTGTACTTGTTTATGAAAGTGCTAACCAATGTTTACGAATAATAAGGCTAATTTTTAGGGGGAAAAAGCTCTAATATCCCTTTCTCACCTCCCTGGTCGGGGGCATGTGGGGGTGACCAATTGACCAATCGACGTCCCTCTCTCTGAAAATAAATAAATAAAATCTTTAAAGAAAGAAAGAAAGAAAAAAAAAAAAGAATTCCCTCAATTCAACAGACGGGGCAGGGCCGTGCTGAGGCCTGAGATGAAAGAGACTTTGTCCCGGCCCTCTAGCGGGAGAAAGAGCCATATTTACCCCAGGCTGAGTTAAATGCCTCAATTCAGTAAATACAAAGTGCTCTGAAAAAAGGCGACTTCTCTGAGAACGTTAGTGATAAACGAAAAGACCTCTCTTGGGTGGAGTCACCAAAAGCTCTTAGTAATCTGGCACTCTGCTGGAGGAATTGGTAGAATTATGGGCGCAGCCCTGGGGCTGGCCTGTATCAGGCCTGGCTCCCAAGAAAGTTCTCTGGATCCACCAATCCAGTTAGGTTTTCTCACCCACTCCCTCTCGTTCCACCTGGGCTCTGGGGAAGCGTTCCAGCGGCCCACCCTTTCAATCTCTCCACCTCCTCTCATTAATCACTAAACTTTGGCTACTCTGTCCCTAAAATAAACATCAGCCTGATTCTTTTCATTCCCCCAACCCCTTTCTTGACTTGCCTCCCAGGTCGGTGTTGCCAGAGAAACACAAGACACCCAGTTCCATTGTGTGGGACAGTGGAACAATCTTATGCAAAAAAAAGTATTTGTTTGAAGTCCAAAATGAACTGGTTATGGACATAAAAAGGGAAAATGGAAAGTAACCTCATAGGGTGACCTAATCATAAATTCCTAGCAGTGCAGGTCATGGTGGGTAGTCATGACGTAGGCCTATACTTTCTTTAGCAGAAGCTTTTAAACCAGCCTGTCCATTGTTCTTGTGCAAAGGTTAACATACCTATGAAGGACCAGAATACCCATCAGAGTTGTGTATTAACCTCCAAGAGGGCATAATCTTGTTAACTATCCTGTAATCCAATCCCCAGCTCCTACTTGCTTTCTCCAATGCTCCCCTTCCTAATTTTAAGTGCATAAAAGAAGCTGCAAACTTATTCTCTGGAGCATTTGAGATCTTGTTCCCGAGCATATTTGTCAGTTTGGCTCAAATAGACTGTCATAAAAATTCTCTGCAGAGCTGGATGTTTCCTACATCAACGTGGTCATCCTCATTCTTCTGTGCTGAAGCTGGTAGCTGTCCCCCCTGGGCAATGCCACACCTCCCGCCACCTTTCCAACCTCCCTCTAGATGGCTGTTGACAGACTCATGGCTCCCCACTGTGCTCTGGGTAAAAATCTCAGTGCCTGGGCCCTGCCTCCTTGGCCAGTCCTGCTTCTTACCACTCCCACCCAGCTCCCCCTGCCCAGTTCTAGGTTGCTGGGACCACGGCCCCGAAGCCCTTTGCTTCAGATGCTGTTGCCTCTATCTGGAGAACGTTCTTCGCTGCCCCTTCCATGGCTAGGTTGATTCTTAAACACCCACTAACACTGGAATCAGGTGTTACTGCCCCTCAAAAGCCTTCCTGAAACACCCCCACCCCCACCCCATGCTCGGTTAGCTCTGTCCTCTGGGATCCTGCAGAACCAAATGAACACTTCTTTACCCCAGCACTTGTCAAACCCACAACATTGTAATTATCTGACCTGTTACCATTGCCCTTACACTGTGCATTTCCTGGGGACAGAGGCTGTGTTCTTTTCGGTTTGACATCTCCAGAATTGGAAATTCCTGTCTGCTTGGTAGAAAGTAGAGGCTTAGCTAATAATCTATCAGGGGTCTTACAGATAAGGCCTTTGTCCCTTTTATACCAGGTGTGAATAAAAAAGGGGCCACATACTAACTAAACCTGACAAGGTCAGAGGGGCCTGGATGGTGGCCTTACAAACTCAGAGACCAAAAATAACCAAAAGCAAGTCACAGGGGAATCTCTGGCTCTGGGGCTGAGCCCTGAAATCTGGTCTCACTGCCCTTGCTCTGAGGAAACCTCTCAATCTGAGTCAGTGGCAAGAAATGAGTAAATAAATAAATGTTCAGTTGAATAAATAGATGAACAACAGAAAAAGTGAGTGTTAGCACCACGGTTTTCAAATACTTGAGGCATAGCATGGCTCATAGAGTTTCGTCATGTCCTGGGCCTGTAGCTTCTTTGACAAAGGTTAATCTTTATCTCAAACAAATGAGCCTGTCTATTGTCTTTTTGCCTGTGTTCACAGACCTTTGGAATGTCAGAGTAATGATCTCCTTTTTCAGATCCCCCAAGGGCGCAGTCTCCCACCTGGAGCATGCTAGGCGGAACCCCTCACCTCATCTGGTTCCCCGCCCCGCCCAGTACTGTCTGTTTGCGCTGTAAATGTTCGGTGTTACCTATCCTATCCACACCGAGGTAAAAGAAGGATGTGTCTCTCTGGTTTACCTTTTAGTTTTATCTTTTCCCCAGTCCCAGAGTTTTCTCCACTCTTCTCTCCCCCTTAACCTACCATCAATAGATTTCATGTGACCTCCTTACATCTCCTTTTATTCTAATGTATAAAATCAGCTGCGAAACTGCCATTCTCCAGAGCATTTTCTCTGTCCGCAGAGATTTTGCTTTCTGGCACTTGTCATCAGTTTGGCTCAAATCAACTCATAAAAATTCTCTACAGGTTTGGATGCTTCTTATGACGACACAGGATTAAAAAGGGGTCAAGAGAAGGAGGCCATTTGGTGAATGTTTATGGTAACCTGCCACTCTGGGCCTGGTGCCTCAGATGTTCTTTTAGGGCTATAACCCTGATTCCACGATCCGAAGGCGGGCTCCGGAGCGAGGACATGCAGCAAGCCTGGTGCAGTTCGTCCGCCGGGGCCCCGCATTCCCTTCCCCACAGGGCAGATGTGATTGCCGGCTGGAAAACAAATCTCCTTGGAGACGTCTCCACTGTGGAAGCCCCAGAAAGTGGAGGGTGCTTTCTGGAGAAGGTACCAAAGTGTAGAGAGCATGAAGGGACATCAGGGTACCTGGCCCGAGTCTACAGGGTTTTGCGGTTCACCTCAGGCTCTATGCTGTGATCAAGGTGGAGACTGACCCTGAGCAGAGCTGCACTTGCTCCGGGAACTCTTGCTGGTGATCTCACGCTTTGGGAGGCAACTTCCTGAAATGAGGCCCTCTGCCAAGGAACTGTGGACGAAAAAGGGGCCACATGCTAAACCTGAGAAGCTCAGGGGAGGCCTGCGTGGCGCGGGCCTTACAAACTCAGAGAGAAAGTAATGGCATAGGATGGTCTGAAATTAAACCTTTCTAACTAAAAGTGGTTGTGGTGGGTAGTCATGTTGTAGAACAGTATTTTTTTTCCCTAACAAAGGTAAATCTTCACTGTAACTGAGCCTGTTTCTTTTTGCATCTAGAATAACATATCTGATAGCAAGTCTTTGGAATAACGAAGTAATCCCCCGCAAAGCATAACCACCAGAGCTGAGATCACAAATTCCCTCATTGTTACTGTTACCATGTTACTTGTTGACTTAACTGTCCTATACCCACCTATGTAAAAGAAGTATGTGTCTATTCATTTTACTTTTTATCCAGTCCCAAAGGTTTCCCTGCTTTGCTTTCTCCTGCCTCCATAATCTATTACTAATGAATTTCATGTAACCCCCTTACATCTTCCCCTTTCATTATAATGGGTAAAAAAATTGGTAAAACTGCAATTTTCTGGAGCATTTTCTCAATCCGTTGAGATTTGCTTCCTGGCAATAGTCATAAGTTTGGCTCAAATAAACTCCTAAGAATTCTTACAGATTTGAATGGTTCTTACATTGACAGAACTGAACTTACTTTGAAGGGCTGGGGTGGCGGGGCAGTTCGCCCACTGTGATGTCTGCCAGCCAATCCCCTTAAGTAACTCCTAATTAAGTTATATCCATCTGTAGGAATAAACATACAGTGTGTGTGTGGAGGGGGGAAGGCAATTTAAAAAACATTTCTCTTTTGATTGGTCTGAAATATACAATCTAAGTGGCAACGTCGTTTATTATGCTTACTAGTAAACACATTGCTTTCACTAATGCTGACTATGAAAATGAGCTTCCAGTAAGTCCCGGGCCCTTCCCTTGCTAAGCTTTGCTCTGTTAAAGAGCTGGACCGGCCACAGGGGATAATAATGTCAGGAAAAGTGCTTAGTGATGGGTTTGGAGTCAGGAACTGCTCAGGTTGTCTTGGTGGTCTAGCTGTGTTCATTTCTAGATGTGTTCTGTCCAGTTAACCCTCATCCATTCGAAAAGGAAAAGGGTCAACAGGCTGTAAAAGACATTTAGCTGTAGTGTTGATCTGTAGCTTTAAGCACGAGATAAGCACCTTAAATAAAGCCGTTCAGCTCCCAGCAGCAGCAGCCTTGCTGTAATGGAAAATACATGGACCTCAGAACTGCACAAACACAGGCTACGCTTCAAAACCTCCCAGAACCCATGTCCTCATCTCTAAGGTGGGACTGTTAGTGCCTCCTTCCACTCATCGGGGTTGAGAGAGGGGCGCAAACCCCTCAGCCTGAGATTGTGCCCTGACAGTAGTAATTGACATCTCAATTCAGGACTCTTGACTCTTACCAGCTGCTTTCTGGGTTGAAGTGACTTGGAACGGAAGCACCTTGGCCTCCAGGGACTGTGATTGGAAGTCCCACCTGTGTGTGAGGTTGTTTGAAGTTTGAAACCTAAAAAGTGCATTTGGCTTAAAAAGTTGTCAAAGATGTTCATCACGGACTGTATCTAATAATGAAAAAGTGAGAAACAACGTGTTGTCCAGTAGGAAATCGACGTAATAAATCAGCATAGCTATGTGATAGAATACTTTGAGGCACTAAAAGTGTGCTTTTGAATAATATTTAGTGACAAGAACATGCCTGTGATAAAATACTAAGTAAAAGAAAAGCAGTAAACACAATTTACGTCATATGATCTCTAGAAAAGCAAGTACAGGAAGGCAAAGAAACACCGAAAGCAAACGCTTCCCGCTGGCAGTCGGGAGGGGGCGGAATGAAGTGCTTTTCATCCTGTATTTTTGAGTTTTCTAAGTTTCCATCAGTAATTACGTATTGCCTTTAAATTAGAAAATACTAGTGGATTCGTCCTGGCCACAGGCCGGAAGCGGGCGGGACCGGGGCGGACCCCAGCGCCCCCTCGGCGGCGCCGGGTGACCCCGCCCCACCGGGGCCGACGCGACGGGGCGGGGCGCGGGGCCCCAGCCCAGCTCAGCCCATCCCAGCCCAGGCCAGAGCTGACGGTGCGGGACTTGCGACGCCTGGAGGCCGGGAACACACCGTCTGAATCGGCCAGGCAAGCCAAAGGCTCGCGGGCGGCGGGAGTTGGGGACTGGGGGCCGGCGGGGACTGAGCGAGGGCTGGGGCGGTGCTGGGCCAGGTCCCCAAACTTTATCGGAGTTCCCGGGAAGCCGGTGCCCGAACGGGGATCTGTCGCTCTCTCCTTTGGAATTTCGCTTCCTTCTGCGCCCGGGGCAGGCGAGCGTCGCCTGTTTTCCTTTTGGGAGCCGAGCGGCTCGTTGTGGGCACCGGCGAGCGGGACAGGGTCTGAGAGTGCCCCCCTTTCTGGCTCGTGCCTATCGTCGGGCGTGTCCACCGCGCCACCCCCAGGGTGGCCAGCTGTGCCTGGAAATGAGGGCGCGCATGGCCCTCGCCTGGTGGGAGCGGGAGGTGGCGCAGCACTCGCCCTGGCCTCGGCTTGCCCCCGTTGCCTGCCAAGGTGTAGATAGGAGTATTCTAATGAGTGCGGGGAGAGGCAGGTGGAAACAGTGAGCAGCCCCCGCCCTTGGCGTGTGGGAGCGGCCACCGCTTACCGTGGTTTTGCCTCACTTTGCCTGTTCTTGCCACTCTAGGCTGGGTACAGAAAGCTACAGGGGGAGTATTGTTTTCTTCCTGGCTTCTTTGGGTCAGAGAAAAAAACAAGCAGGAAAATCGGCAAGGGGTAAACAAGTGGAGACCGGGGCAGGAGCCAGGGGACAGAGCGAGGGCAAGTAGTGGAAGAACGCTGGAGGCTTGGCATCTTGTGGATCCTGCCTCAGTTCTGCCCTGGGGGTGGGGGGAGCGGGTCTCTATCTGCGTCCAGCCCACTGTGGCCTCTGGGTGGGGTTCTACCTGCGGAACCTGGGCACGGGATAAGTGGGGGCAGGCCTGGGCATCAGGGTCAGAGCCACATGTCATGGAAGGTCGCTCAGGTGTCCAGTTTTCTGGGGCTCTGAAATATTCATCTCACTGGTGCGCTTTGGTTTCAAAGCCAATGCCTTTGGCCTGGCCAGTCACTGGCGGCGGCGGGAGCAAGGGGCTTCCCTGGGGCTGCTTTGTTTGGGACAAACGGGCAGCCATACTTCTCACCTGCCTGCTCTCCTTGTCTCTCCAGTCATGAGGACCCAGGAGCCCAGTGTGTAGCTTAGGAAGAACTGGTGGGACCATACAGTGTCAAGGGCCCTGATTTCCTCTTTCTTCTTATGCCATGATCTCAGGACCTCACTTGTAAAAACGGGTATGTCAGGGAGGTAATGATGGGTTACACCTTAAGTGTGGGGAGAGCCTTGTGTCATGAGCTGGGCTGAAGGCCACCTCAGCTTAGCCTCCTCCCACGGGAACGGGGGCCTTTGCTGGAAGCTGTCCACCTCAGAGCACTTGGATTCCCCCGAACTTCTCTTCCTGGACTGAAGCCCCCGAGAAGGGACACACACCTGTGTGACTTCAGAGGGCTGCACTGGGAGGGCCTGAGAATAGAAGCTCACACAGCTCTCTGGGAAGAAGGCCTCTGCTAGCAATGCGATGTGGGATTTCTGGAGGATTCTGTTGGGAACACCTTGGAGGGGATGGCCTTGACGGATTCATCCACCTCGAAGATTCTGGAATTCTAAGGCAAAGCCTGGGTTTTGTTTTGAAGTAGAAATGATATCCAGAAGTCCACAGGCCACAGTGCTGGGTACCTAGAGGATACTCAATACAGTGGGCAGGGAGGAAGAAAAGAATGAGTACTTATTCTTGTGTGTGATGATTTGTATTTTTTTTCCTGTTACGTTAAGGTGATGTCAGGGGCTGCCAGCCTCCTGGTTCGATGCTAGTTGAGGATGTCACCTAGCCCTTGGCAGTAAATCCCACTGTGCAGATTATGATGGGGAGCCCCGGGGCGGGGGGGACTCTCACAGAGGATCCAGGCACTGAGCTGACTCTGAGAGTGAGGGGCATGCCTGGTACATAATGTGACGGTTCTGAGGGGCTATGTAAGGACAGGGGTTTTAAGAGGAGTTAGAGAGTCAGTAATATTGTAGTGCGTGTTTGAAAGTAGTGTATGTAGTTGCTGAGTGAATTTTAAAAGTTCTTGTCACAAGGAAAAATTTTGTGAGTTTGTATGGTGAGGGATGGTAACTAGACTTACTGTGGTGACCATTTTGCACTATATACAAATACTGAATTATTATGTTGTACGCCTGACACTTAATATAATGTATGTTATTTATACCTCAATTTTTAAAAAAGACCGGAGTTAGGACACGAATCATTCTCAGGGTTGGGTCTATCTGTAAATCAAAGGTGGCCTGGCCAGCATTCCGTAGGATATTATTAATTGGGTGTGTTTTGATGAAAATGTTTTGGGCTTAAGAAAGTTTGAAGTAACACTGGGTTCAGCGAAGTTGAGCAGGTTTGCTCACTGCAGCACTTCTCAGCGGCCTGTGCTTTGTGAATTTCCAAAGGGGCATATGGATAGTTTTTCAGACTGATCTGTTTCCAGAGCTCATCACTGCTCTCTCCGGGGCAGTGTTCTTTCTGTAGAGCAGTCTGGGAACTACCTGGCTGATGACTCTAGCTCTCCCCTCTCTAGTTTTGGGTAACGGGCCTCTCTACCCCTCCCTCACGGAGGCTGATTTGGGGGAAAAGGAGGCCAGTTAGTGGTAGAGTTAGGACTTGAACCTCGGGCTCTTGGTTTTCTGCCTTGTTCTTCCCCGTCTACTGCTACTGTATTTCTCTGCAGGTCCTGGGGTGAGTGGGCCCCTAGGAGATGCTGGCCGTAGGGTCCACAGGGCAATAGGCGGGCAGTCTGGGAGGACAGAGAGTTAAGGCCACCCCCACACCCAGATCATGCCACATGCCTCTGCCTCTGTGGACAGTCCTCCAGACCAGTTAGCGTGAGTCGTAACCTTAGCCTAGATTCTTCAGGAAGTAGGTAATTCTGCCCCAAAGCCTCATGTCCTGGTTTGTTAGGTCCTTCATTCAGATTCAGAGACTGTTAGAATTCGCATGGACTTTGATATTTCGGTTCAGTGTGCTCGTTCACAGATGAGAAAACAGTCCAGAGATGTGAAGTGGCCTATCCTGACTCACACAGTGGAGTCAGGACCAGAGCTTTGGCCTGGATGGACCTTCTACAGGGGGGGAAGGACTGGCTATCAACAGCAAAGATATTTTCTACCTCCACCTGCCCTGGGTGCTGACCTCATCACACAGGTGACTGGTGGGGGTGTCTCAGAGACCTCTGCTCCAGGCAGGTATAAAATCAGACACCAGATCTGGGTTCAAACCCACCTCTGCTATTTGTCTGGTATGGGACCTTGGGTCTGTTTTCCTCTGAATTTCAGTTTTGTCATCTGTAGAGTGGAGATAAGAATATGCCTGTCATAGGGCTGTTGTGAGGCTCCTATGTGCCTAAGTACACAGCAAGAACTACTTACTCTAAGTGATTCTCTTCCCTCCCTGTCTGCTGATGGCTTCCTCATTCCTGATCTGCACTCGCAGGCTGTTCTGACCACGGGCTTGTGTGGGGTCTTTGAGATCACCCACCCTGATGGCGCAGTTCGGCCCTCAGAGAAGGGCGGTGGGGGAGCTGGGGACGCCTGGATCCTCCCTGTTCTCCAGGGCAGCTTCCTCTTCCGGGGAGACCGGAGCCAACCCTCTCAGCCTCTGACGGGACAGAGGCTGCCTTGGCTAGAGACAGAGGCTGGGGAGGAAGTCATGACTTCTTAATCTATTTATGAGCAGGAGGACAAGGAGAACTGGGGAAATGGGTGGCTTGTTCTCAGTAGGCAGGACTGAGAATGAAGTTCAAAACCCATGACCCAGAGGGCTTGTCGTGGGCTGAGGCAGGAACTTTCTTGGCTCTGGGGTTTCTTTGTCAAATGACTAGGTGATTTCTAAAGTCCATTCCAGCTCTGACGTTTCGGTTTTTAGATCCGTTCAGCGTCATCCTATTAACCCCAGGGGCCAGGCGGACAAAAGGGTAAGTTGACTCTGGGCCCTGTGGCCCATGTGCATCAGGCTTGGTGACGAGCCCAGACACCTGGGTGTATCTTTTTACTCGTCTGCCCTGGTGGCTATATGCTGGGGTAGGAGGGTGAAGTGTTTTTTTCTGGGGAGTGGGGCGGGAAGAGCAGGGTGAGTTGGAATAGGTAAAGGAAGAGGGAAGTAAAGAGATCAGGTCACAGTGGGCCAGGGGCTGCCCTCCTGGGCCTGCTGGGTGGGGTTTCCTGAGATGTGCACTCTGAGCTATTCTTTCCATTGGGCTCTGGGCACCAGTTCCTGGCAGGGAGGAGGGCACGCTGCCTGGACCAGTCAGCTGCTCCTTTCTGGCCCCTCCCTCCAACGCACACACCCTTTTGGTGTAACCCCAGTAGCACAGGCCTCTGCAGATTCCAGAGCCTTAACCCTTCAGGTGCCCCCCTGGGGGGCGCCTGGGTCTGGGCCTCACCTGGGCCTCACCTGGCCAGGAGCAAGGTGGCCACGCTTCCAGGGGAAGGGGATGCTTCCCCGAGGCTGCATCTGAAAACCCGGACAGCCAACAAATCCTGCATTGGGGCCCACCCGCTTCTGCTGTTCTGATGGCTGGGTCCGGGGATCCTGCAGGAGAAAGGACAGGCTCTGGCTCCTTCCTGACAGGGATCAGGGCCATAGGAGAGGGGAGCAAACTTAGGTCTGTGGCGTGCAAGGACAGGGCAGAGTCTGAATGTCTTGGTAACAGGCATTGTGAGGAAGAATGTTCCAGCGATTCAAGCTGCCTGCCAGTGGAACAGCCTTCTCCCTGCCACTGGAGTGTGTCCAGTAGAAGCTGAATGCTCACTGTGTTTTAGGAAAATTCCGGCTTCCCATGGGGAACCTTAACAGTCTTTTTTTAGCCCCTGGAGACTGCGAGCCCCTCAATAGCTACCCAGATGACCTGATTCCTGGTTTCTAGGCTTTGGGCATGAATCATCCTCACTCTGTCTCTGGACTGTTTCCCTCCTCTTTCAACACTGTATTTTTTAGTCACAGTTACAAAGGTAAACACTGACCACTTCCTCCTTTCCCTGCTACCCAGGCCAGCGCCAGCCCTAAGCCTCATCCCTAGCTGAGGTCTCGATGAGGGGTGGCCAGGCCTGCCGTGTAGGTGGGGCAGCAGCTGGGGAGCAGGCTCAGAGGCTGCCAGCGCGGGCAGCCCTGACCCCCGGGGCTCCTGCTTGCCTGGCATCGCTCAGAGGTGAGTGTGGCTGAGCCCAGCTACTCCCCTAATGGGCCTGGACACTCTCTCCCTATCCTGTGCCCATGCCTCCACACCAGAGATCTGGGATGTAATCCTGACCCTAGGCCCCGCTTTGTGACCGAGGGCACGTCCCTCTCCTCCCTGCGCTATGGCTGTCTGCTTGGTAAAGCGAGGGGGTGGGCTTGCCCTCACCGAGTGAGTTTCATTTCAGCTCTCACGTGTAAGAGTGTGTCTCTCTGACAAACCCTCTTTCCCTGTGCGCGGTTGCACAGGGCTGGGGAACTTGGGGATTATGGAAGGGGCTGAATGGTTCTGAATCCATTTGCGGTGTAAGCCTCTGCTGCCGTTTGAGGGTCTTAGATGGGAAGCGGTGAGAAGTCTGAATAGACAGGGTGTTCGAATGCGGGATCTGAGCTGGGGCTCTAAGAGTGGGGGCTCTGGAGCCAGTCCTGGCGCTCCAGTCTTGACTCCCTCACCCCCCAGCTAAGTAGCCTCCAGCAACTGACTTAATTCTTCTAAGCCTCTATTCCTTATTTTGTAAACAGGGATAATGACATTATACACCCTATTGGGTATTTTGAGGATTTAATGAAATAACTAAAAATAGTCAACATTTACTGTTTATCAGGCTGTCAGGCACCGCTCTACGTGTTCTGTGAGTGTTTCCTCATTTAATTTGTTCACCTCTGGAGAGGGCACCATCAGAGCCTTAAATCTGTTTTCCAGGTGGAGAAACGGGGGCATAGTGAGGTGGCCTGGGCAGTGCCGGTCTCTGGTGAGCATGGGCTGATGGCTGAGGCCCCAGAGAACTGGACTGTGACCTGCCGACCTGCGTGTCCCCCTGGCAGAGCGGCTGGGGAATCCCTCTGAGGCCCGAAGGAGAGGGAGGGAGGGAGGGAGTGCGGAGGGAGCTGGCAGCCCGCTGTGCTAGAACCCTGGAGTCCTGGGGGCCATCGAAGGCTGGCCTTGCTCTCCCTGATTCATCCCTTCGCCTGGGGAGGGACCTGTCTGCCCGGCTTTGCTTCGAGGAAGGAGGAAGGAGGGAGGGGCGGGTGGCTGGCGGGCGGGCTGGCTGGCTGGGCAAAGGGCAGGTTTCGCAGAGAGGTCACAGGATGCCAGTCTGTTGGAGCTGGAAATGAGCTCAGAGATCATCTGGTCCACTCAGCTCATTTCACGGAGGTGCACCCCAATGAAATGACAGAACTGGGCACTGGTGACACTGTTTGGTGACTTAGCTGGAGCTTTTGACTAGGCCTTTCTTGCCAGTGCCTCCTCAGCTGTGTTCAGCCTGCTCACCTGTGTGCCACCAGCTGGACGGTGGACATCAGGCAGGTTCGGGGCGCTGAGATGATGGTAATAATGATAGGTAATCCGACTCAAAGGTGACCCGCCTGTCCCTCTTCCTGCAAACAGGTGACCTCCGTTCTCTTGGTGGAGTTAAAGGGGGTTTTTGAAGGGGGTGGATAGAGGGGTATAGGGAGGAGCCTCTTCCTCGTGGAAGGGGACTCCAGTTTTCCTTTCTTTTTAAAAAGTCTGTTACGGAGAGTCACGTACTATAAGTACTTATGAATATTTTCTCACCCTTATATAAACCTAGAACATCTCCAGTAGTTAATATCTCAGTTTCTTAGGCTCCCAGCACTCAGTGTTTACTCCCCACTGTCTCTTCCTTCCCACTGTCCTCAGGAGCCGCCACTCCACGGCGCAGGCCCGTCCCCACGACCGAACATGTGAGGCCCTGGTGTGCTGTGTCCTGCCGTCACTGCCGGCGACATCTTTCTGATTTCTGACCTGACACAGTCTTGCTGTGCTGGTCCATTTACTCTGGGAAGATGGAGAACAGCTTTCCCCAGAACAGCCCATTGAGAGACCTGGCCTGTTATGCCGTCCCTCCTGCCTGCCCCTCCCCGCCCCGTTCCTCTCTCTCTCTGTTACCCCACTAGTCATGAGAGACAAGAGATGAGACAACCCTTTATCTGATCTCTGAACTGTGCGGGTGCCCTCAAAAGCCAGTTCTCCCTTCCTTCCAGCAGAGGCTCTGAGGCTGTCTGCTGACCTGGATCAGGGGTGCTTGCTTCTTCCCTGTGGGATCCTAGAGGTCCGCCCCTTGGGAGATGCTCTGGGGGGAGGTGGTGGCCCTGTCAAGGTGCCCAGACTCTCAGGACTTGTCCTTAAGAGGGGCCTTCCAAGCGCCTTCCCAGGACCTCCTCCTTAGCTCTTCCCAAGCCCCCATCTCTGTTACTTCAAAGGGGAACATCAGGCCTGGAGGACATTGATTTGGCTTAAGAGACACAAAGAATACAGCATAAGGCGGAGGGCACATATCCAGGACCCTGAGGCCTCGATTCTGGTGGTGCCATTAACCTGCTTGCTCTGTGATTCCCGAGGAAGCACTTGGCCGCCCTGGGCCTCGGTTCCCCATTCTGAACCGAACCTCTGGGGCCCTGCTCCTCAGCTTTCCCCAGGCTGTGGGCCTTCCATCCTGCAGAGAAGGTACTGACTGGACCCTGGGGCAGAACCCTCTTTGCTCTTTCTTTCCTCCTCACCACTGCCTGGGGGGAGACAGGCAGGGATCGCAGCGATACCAGAGACCCTGGGGTTCAAAACGTGGGCCTCCCGCTCCCAGGGGCGTCGGAGGCCCTGCCAGCACTCCCCACTCCCAGGGGAGCCTGTGAAGGGAGCAGTGGCATAGGCTGCCACATGCCCATCTAACATGCCGAGGCTGTTATTGAGGAAACCAGAAAGGCCTGTCTCGGGCCTGCCCTTCTGTGCCGCCTGCCAGCCCCAGTGCGCGCGCTCCCCCAGGCCTCAGGCTTCCCTTGACTCAGCCTGGTTGAGTCCGCGGGCCCTCCGCCCTCCCATTCCGGGCCTGGTGGCTGCGGCGGCGCGGCGCCGGGGCTGGCTTGTCCTGCGCCTCCTCCCCCACCCTCCACTGCGGGCCTTGGCTCCCCCAGCTCTGCCTTGCAGCCCCGCACGCCAGCCAGCTGCCGTGGGGGCTGGGCTGACCCCTTCACTGGGTCCCAGCTGGCCTTGTGATTCACCAGGCTCTGCTGGGCCATCAGGCTTCTTCCCTGGTCGCTAGAAGGTTTTCTTAAACGACCACAGGGGAGTTCCCAGGCCCCTGCTCCTCTTCGCTCACCCCACTGATGCCTAGTGACTCCTCTGGGCTCCTGCTGCCCCCACCCACCATGGGCAGGACACTGCACAGTGAGGAGGCCTGTGGACAGAGAGCGGGTGTAAAGGCGAGAGGCAGGGGCTGAGCTGGTGGGTCAGGGGCACTGTGGCCATGGGGGGGTGGCCTGTGAGCAGGGGGTGACACACCATGGTTGAAGGAAAATAGGAGGGTCGCCTTCTACAGAGACAGCCTGGACTGGGGATGAGCGAGTCGGGCCTGGGCACTCACGACTGCCTTTCTCACCTCCCATTTCAGGTCCCAGCAGCTGGGGTCTCTCCTCAGCCCTTGAGCGGCCATGTCCAACCCCAGTGCCCCGCCTCCGTATGAGGACCGAAACCCCCTGTACCCTCCACCCCAGGGTGGCTATGGGCAGCCGTCCGTCCTGCCTGGCGGGTACCCTGCCTACCCCGCCTACCCACAGCCTGGCTATGGTCACCCTGCTGGCTACCCACAGCCTATGCCCCCCATCCACCCGATGCCCATGCACTACGGTGAGTCCCTGACGGGGGCGGGGGGGGGTGGCGGGGGAGGAGGAACACAGCACATGAGCCACCTCCTTTTTTTCCTTTTAATCTGATTTTTCATCCCTGTTTCCCACCTTTGTTACCTCACTGCTTTTCCCCTCAGCACCTAGCCCTGTGGGCCACCCGTTAGCCCCTTTATTCAGCAGGGAGACTGAGTCCATCAGCCACACTAGAAGTTACATCACAGGGGCAAGTGGCTGGGTGAAGTAATTAATTACGTCAGAGCTGTCACCTTAGGGGGCTGTCCCTAACCAGGCAGTTGCCCCCGCCCCCCCCACCCCTTTCCAGTCTCCCTTTGGAACCTGAGGCACTTTTTTTTTTTTTTTAATTTGGTGTTGACAAATCCTTGTCCTTTAAGGTAATATCTGATTTTTGCAAACATCTAGAAGTCATTTGGATGTTTGGTAACTGCTGTGGCAAGTAAATCCTGTTTGGTCAGAAGTGAGATAAGATTAGAAGGCAGTTGGGTCTTTTCCTGAGCAGCCCCCGTGTGGATTTTGAAAGCGGCTCAGGGCAGGCATTCGCGGCATTCGAGGAATGCTTTGAGGTCGGCAGCATCTCTGCGGGCCTGGAGCGCAGCCAAAGGCTCATCTGGCCATGCTCATCTGTTCTGGCGAGTGTCAGTGCATCGGTCACGCTTCCCGTCCTGCCGTGTCCTGTGACTATGTACCCTGACATGTCTGTTTCCTCTGAGTCCACGCTCTTCTCCACCCTCCACACACACGTGCTGTGTTTCTACCTTCCTTTTCTTCCTTCTGCCTTTGCATCCCCTACTTAGACCCCACGGCTCTTCTGGCTGACGCTCCAAGCCACGTGCCTGCCAGGCTTCCTCTTTAGGTGGAGCCCTCTTGCTGGCAGAGAGCACGTGTCATACTTCAGAGCATCCGGTGTGGGCTGGGCACCTGCACCCAGGAGCCCTCAATGAATGCACGCCGATGGGGGCGGTTCTAACCTAAGCTCCTTAGTGACAGGGGCACACAGCTGGCTGTGGCGCCCAGGCCAGCTCTGGGTCACTCTGCGGGCACCCAGAGGACCTCGTTCGGGCGAGGAGTTCAAGTTCTAACACTTGTTTTTTGGTTAGAGATACCTGAGTCTCTGTTTACGATAATGTTGTGGAGGCTTTGGGATGGGGGCCACATGTTCCCAGTTGGTCACATGTGATCTGTCCCTAGGCCCGGGCTATGATGGTGAGAGAGCAGTGAGTGACAGCTTTGGGCCTGGAGATTGGGAAGACATGAAAGTTCGACACACCTTCATTCGAAAGGTGAGATCTGGGCTGGGAGGCAGGGGTACCTGGGGCCCTTGGGCTCTGGGAGCAGGGAGCACTGTTAGCCCTGGGGCAACCATTCCCATGGGGAGAGCCGCTGCCTTCCAGCTTCTTGTTAGCCCTGCACTCTTCTGACCCGTTCCCCAACCTTTTGCCCCTCTTCCTGTGGCCTTGTCTTAGTGTCGGGGGCAAATTCAGCCTGGGAAAATCCCAGCGGGCTCTGTGAAGTGTCCTCCCCTCCCCAGGCCCCTTTCTCCTCTTGGACTGTAAGCACCTCAGAGCCAGAAATGATCATAGCCCGCCGCCCCCTTCCCCACATCATGGCTGCACAGCACTCCGCTCCGAGCAGACAGATGCCTGACAAATGTCGGCTCAAACTGTGTGAATGCCATGCCTGGTCATGCCGTGAGGCTGAGGAAGGAAGCAGTAAACTGAGGCTGGAGCCAGATAGGGATGGGGGTGTCAAGGAACAGCTGGAGGTGGGGGTCAGCTCTGAGGTGTGCATAGCACCTGCGCCAGCCGCTCCACCTGGCTGCAGCTGGGGAGGGCTCTCAAGTGAAGACAAAGAGTGGACCCTTCACAATTAAGGAGGCCCTCCCTGCCAATAGTAGACAGGAGAGGAGGAGAGTCTCTTGGGCCCCTTGGTCTCGGGGGCCGGCTGCTTCCTGGGGAGAGGCCGGGGTGTGGGATGGTGACCCTGTCTCTGTTCCAGGTGTACAGCATCATCTCCGTCCAGCTGCTCATCACGGTGGCCATCATCGCTATCTTCACCTTTGTGTGAGTCCCTGGGCCTCTCCGACCCTCTTACAAGCTCCGGGGTCCCGGGCCTGCTCTGGGGCACCTGCCAGGAGCTGGGGTGAGGTGGGGTGGGCCCTCTACTCAGGCAGACGGGAAGAAGAGCTGGTTGTGGGCGATTAGGGGAAATGGCTGTGACTCCTCTCTTGTCCTGCCCTGCTCCACAGGCAGCCCGTCGGCGAGTTTGTGAGGAGAAACACGGCTGTCTACTACGTATCCTAGTGAGTCTGCATGCCCCTGGGCTCAGGGCAAGGGGAGAAGGGTGACAACTGTCTGGCGTTTCTCAGGGCAGGGGTCCAGTACTTTTGTGAGGGGCTCCCCAGGTTGCTGCGTGTGCTGGGGAGTGCAGTGCGCGCCATCCCATGAGAAGCAGCACAGAACTCCCAAGGGCAGGGCCGGGGGACTGAGGCAGCACGCACACGGCACAGTGGTCTCCATGTTCTGTGGGCCTGTTTGCTATGGCCTCCTTCACCCTCTTCTGGCCGGCTCCCCGCCCCTCCCCCCGCTTTGTTACAGAGGTTCTCAGTGTCCTTGGCTGGGGTAATCTTGTCCTGGGTAGCTTCCCCTCAGACTTCCAAACAGCTCTGTGGGCCTCCCGCCTGCTGGCTTGCCAAGTGCCGCCAGGCTGGGCCAGGAGGGGCTGAGGAGCAGGTCAGGCCTGTGGACTACTTCCTGTCTCTTTCCCCCAGTGCCGTCTTCCTGGCTACCTACCTGACCCTTGCCTGCTGCCAGGGACCCAGGTGAGTCCCCGAGACTTAGACAATGAGAAGGGATGGCAGGGGGCAGGAGTGGGGCCAAATCTTTTGGGAAGAAAGGGGTATCCCTATAGCAGCTGAATGGGGACTTACAAGCAATAATGAGGATGCGAGCAGCTACTTTCAGGTGTGTGCAAAATACCTGGCTCTTCACGCTCTCCCTCTCTGAGCACGAACCTCCCCCCACCCCTCTTTCCCCCCCACCAGGCACGGTACCTTTGCCTTTCTCCCTCCCAATGTCCCAAGGTCTCTTGCTTCTATAATTTTTTCCCTGAGCCTAGGCAGCCCAGCTGGTTAAACTTTCTCTTAAAATTTGGGGAAAAAAAGGGAAAGAAATAAAGTACCTTAACCTTTATTCTTACAGCAACCCTACAAGCTATGTAACATTGTAACCACTTAACACATAGGAAGAACCTAAGGCTCAGAGAGGCTGAGTAACTTTCTCAGTCACACAGACAGTGTAAGAGCTGCAGATGAATCCAGGTCTTTGTGGCGCCATAGCCCAAGTCTGTCCTGTCACCCTCTGTTGTCCCTGCATAGAACACTTGAGCAGGTACCAGAGGCCGGGCCAGCCTCCCCTCCCCCAAGTCAAGGCCTAATCCTCTAGGCACCTGCCAAGGACTTCCTTCTGCTAAGGACTCTCTGATACCAGGCTGGCCCCAGGCCACTTAATCATGTTTTTCCCCGCTTCAGACGCCGTTTCCCATGGAACATCATCCTGCTGGTCCTCTTTGTAAGTCTAGAAGCGGGGTGGGGAGGTGGAGATGGTGTGAGGGTCAGCCCCAGGGAAGGGGTGGCAGCGCCCCTGTGGAAGATCGCTCTGGTTCTCTCCATCGCCATGTCCTGGCCCCTGCCTTGGCCTCCCCGGTCACATTTACCCCCAGCTCTGACCTGCCACCGTGGCGATGCGTCTCGTCTCCTTTGTTTCACTCTTGTCTCCTTCCTTCCCTCAGACTCTTGCCCTGGGCTTCATGACCGGTACCATTGCCAGGTAGAGTCAGGGACACACCTCCACGCCCTGGGGGAGTGGGTGTTGTGGGGGAGTGGGGCATCCCTGGGTGGCAGTCTTCTGCGTGGGGTCCTTCCGGGAATGGCGGTTTTGGAGTCAGTCATAATGCGCCTATGCCTCTGGCCTCTTGCAACTCCTTCCCTCCAGCATGTATCAGACCAAAGCCGTCATCATTGCAATGATCATCACGGCCGTGGTGTCCATTTCAGTCACCATCTTCTGCTTCCAAACCAAGGTAAGGAGGGTCCGGAGGGTCCTCCCCTCGCCACTGCACCTCCCTTTCTTGTACAGACTGGCCCTTAAGGCTTGCATGGAGCAAGCCTGGAAGGGCCCAGACCCCTACACTGGAGAGTTCCCTTGGAGACCCTCATCCCCTTCCCTTCATAGGTACTACACCTACAAAACTGCTTCTGGTCTGTCCTAGACTGTCACTCCCATGTCCCCCAGGAGGCAGTGCTGGGACTCCCTGGTTGGGGGAGGCAGGGCCCGTCTTGCTGGGCCGCCAGCGGTGGAACTCGTCTCACAGGGGCCTCACTCTTCCTCCCTGGCAGGTGGACTTCACGTCGTGCACAGGCCTCTTCTGTGTCCTGGGAATTGTGATGATGGTGACTGGGATTGTCACTGCCATTGTGCTGGCCTTCAAATATGTGAGTGTCTCGGGAGAGCTGGGGTCAGCAAAGCCAGTGCTTGGGGAAGACTTTCTGTATGATGAGTGCAGCAGACCCCGCGGGCCTCGGGGCAGGCTCTAACTTCCAGAAACTCTCGACCGACTAGCAAAGGCACCGTCCTTTGCTGAAGCCCCGTCCTTTGGGTTAGGGCATAGCTCCGCTCTAGCGACCGCCGGCCCTGGGAGCCATAGCACCTGAGGCCTTGGACAGCCTGTGGACTCCTACAGGAAGTAGTGGGTGAGAGCGGTCTGTCGGCCGAGACCAAGGTCTGGGAGGGGAACCCAGAGGACCGAGAAGATGGGCTGGGGTGGAAGGAGCCTTAGGGATCACTGTAGCCAGCTCCTCTTTTTTTCCAGTCAGCCAGGGGAAAGCCTGAGGCCCCTAGGCTGAGAGGGGAGCCTCATGGCAGAGAGAAGGGAACAGTGCTGGAAGGGGAAACATGAACAGGAGGGCTGCCTGTGCACTTGGCCATGGGCTGGCCCTGCCCCTCTGTGGACAGGCCCCTGGAAGAATGCTGAGCAGGGCTGCCCTGGGGGTACTCTCCGATTCTGATGTTCATCAGGCGGTTGAGAGGCTTCCCTCCCAACTCTCTTCTTTAGTCTGTCCCTCCCAGGTTGGGCTGCAAGAACCACCCTCCTAAAGACTGACCTTGCCTGGGGGTTATGTGATAAAGCTCTCCAACCAGCACATGCCTGAGTCCACCCCTCCCAGAGCTATAATTCGACCACCTTCTTTTAACCAGAAATATAATGGACACCTCTGTACATTAACTCGCTTTGGCGATTGGTTTTTATATGGTCATTGGAGGATGTTTTCCCTGCTAAATGTATCACCCATTCTTAATTTCCTCCAAGATCTGGAAGGCAGAGATAGTCCTTTCATGTAGGTAGCTTCCTAGATCTACCCACCTAGGTGCCGGAATCCCAGGGAAGCTGGTCCTGGGAGAGCCTTCCATGGTCCATGCTTTGCTAAGATTTCTAACACCATCCCTGTGTCCTCTCCCCAGGTTTACTGGCTCCATATGGTCTATGCTGCTCTGGGGGCCATTTGCTTCACCTTGGTGAGTAGGGACCTGTCTCCTCTGGGAAGGAAAGCTGAGGAGAAGGGGAGGAGGAACTTAGCCGATGGAGCAGGAGTTTGGGCTGCCCAGGAGGCCGGTGGTGTGGCCACAACCACCCTTTCTGCTCCCACTGTCAAGAGGTCCCACTGATTTTGTGGGCGTTCCCGCCGTCTCTGGTTCCCACTGCTAGAGGACACTCAGCAGGCCATCCTGTAGAGACAGGGCACCTCTCTCTTTATATTATAGACTCTGAACTGCTTGAGGGTGGAGACTATGCATTGTGTTGTTCATTAATGCGTCCCCTAAGCACACTGCTGCATGGCACAGAGGCTCCGGGGACAGATCTGCTGACCAGAAACAAGGTCTGGCGCTATGCCCCTGGGTCCTCACTCATGCCTGTCCCCGCAGTTCCTGGCTTACGACACGCAGCTGGTCCTGGGGAACCGGAAGCACACCATCAGCCCAGAGGACTACATCACTGGCGCCCTGCAGATCTACACGGACATCATCTACATCTTCACCTTCGTGCTGCAGCTGGTGGGGAGTCGCGATTAAGAGCACCCCCAGTTCTGCTCCACCCAGGGCTCTCACATCCCTAGAGGGCTGGGCCTTATGACCGGGGTCTAGGCCACGGGCCCCTTTCCTTCCCCTCAAGTAATATGCCCAGTGTCCTTTCTGTCCTGTGTGGTGGCCTCTCTGGCTGTGGATATATGGGTACCACCCAGTGGCGCTGGAGGAACTGGGAACTAACTCTTGGCAGGGACTAGGCTGAATATGTACCCACTATGTGGCACCAAATTCTTCTTAACTGCTGGAGTTAGAGCGGGGAGGGATGACAAGAGCCTATTCTGTAACTAAAAGGGAATATGGAGGTGGAAGTGACTTCCAGGTGGCGAGGTTTCCCCTCCCACTGTTGCCATAGGCTTCTGGGCTAAGTAGCTGGGGCTGTTTTCCTTCAACCCCTAACAAAGAGCTTTGTCCCCAGCCTCCGGGCCTCCCACAGCCTTATCCTGTACTCCTTTGGCAAACCCTGGCACTCCCCAGCTCAGGGAGGTGTCATAAATCTGTGCCTGTGGGCCCCCCTGCTTCAGCTCCTCTTCTGATGGCGTGTATATACTATTTATCTGGGTTGGGGGCAGGGGAGGGAGATGAAAGCAAACAAAGTCAAGTGCAGGGGCCAGTACAGAGCAGCATCTACTCTGGGCTTCCCATGGCTGTGGCGGCAGAGAAAGCAGGCCCACTTGCAGCCCTCCAGTCCCCATTCTCCCAGGCTGCCTGGGGTCGGGCCTGGGGGGCTCCCTGGTGCTTGAGATCTCTGGTCAGAGGGCTCTCTTGCTTCCCATGCTCAGGCTGCTCAAAGTGAGGGGCAAAGGTCAGGAGATGGTGTGGTTTGTTAGCGCCATTAGTGTGGCCAGGAAGGAACCGGGATGGAGAGGCTGGGCGGGGGGCAGGGAAAACCCCTGGCGGCACCAGTCCACAGGCCATGAAGCCTGGAGTGGCACCTGTGGAAGCTTCTGTGTTCTTTCCTTCTGCTCACCTGGGGAGGGCACTGAGAGGAAGGAGACTTCCCCTCTGTCCTTAACTCTCACTGCGGGCTTTTAGACTCGGATCCCTTCTCTCCAGCCAGCTACTGCTTTCTTTGTGACACCAAGTGCCTCAAGCTGGAAGGGGGAAGGAGGACAAGGGTCACTCTATCGGGTGGGGTGGAAACCAAATCAGCCCAAGGGTATAATTAGGACTCCTGTATTAAGTCCTTGGTCCTGAGTATATCACGTAAAAGGATATAACTAGATATGTAATAAAGTTTTATGTTTAGAAGTTAAAACCCCACTGGAGTCTGGTTTTCTTCACTTCCGGTCTGGCTCTGCCCAAAACATCTACTTCCTGCCTATTGCATTCTGGCGTGCTACCTTCCACCTTTTCTAAGATAATCGAGCACATTTTGCCCCAGTGCTTCCTGGTGATACATGTGAACGGCGGATGAAAGCTCAACCTGCATTACTGGGTCTGACACTTAGAGCACGTGACCTCTCTTACGTCATGGACCTTCACCAAAGCTCATGAATTCCTCCCCACAAAGCTGTACGTGTGCAGACAGTTTCGAGGCTGGGGTGGGGGAGACGGGTACAGGTTCAGGCTTAGGTCCCCTGCCTCAGAGATCACTGTCCAGAACCTCTTAAAACGACAAAACGGAGGCCCCGAGAGGCTGAGTCACTTGGACTCAGCCAAGAGTAGTGTTGTGGTTTTTTTTTTCTTTCACACCTTCAATGCCCTTTTTCTGTTTTTATTTGTTCAAAGCTGAGAGAGGCCCCACCCTCCTGGCCAGCAGCTCTGTGGGCTTGGTCCTCAGGGCTTGAGCCTAAGCTTGTTGCTCTACTCTGTGGTTTCCCCAGCCATTAAGAGGGGAACACCGAATGCTTTTGTGAGACACAGCACACATGAGTAACCAACACCACCCTTGGTCCCTCCCGTCCCAAGGGACTCAAAAATCCAGTCCCAGTTCCTTTCCACTTCAACACTCAGTAACTTTATTTGCCTTTGGCTGGTTTCTCAGGGAGGGGAGGGGACGGGAGAGACACAGGCCGGCAGCAGCCTGGGCTTCACGCGCCCTCTGGTGGACCTTAGAGGCAAAGAACAGAACTGCAGCCAAACCCAAAGGACGTCGCAGTTTGGAGGCCTCGGTCAATACAGTCTAGGGGAGGGCTGCAGTGTTCCTCAGGTCTGCACCCCGGGCCCAGCTTCAGGAGATGGGGCGTGTCGGGAGGAGGCCCTGAACCTCTGGCTCTCATACTCGCCCGTGTTGGATGCCCGCATGTTCTGCCGAGCCTTCATCTGCTTCAAACGGTTCTTGTCCACTTCCCGCTTGGTGAGGATGAAGAGGAGGATACCACAGGGGAAGCC
Organism: Pteronotus mesoamericanus; assembly: GCF_021234165.1. Classification (NCBI taxonomy): domain Eukaryota; kingdom Metazoa; phylum Chordata; class Mammalia; order Chiroptera; family Mormoopidae; genus Pteronotus; species Pteronotus mesoamericanus. The sequence goes on from NW_026555277.1 coordinate 9,019,160, forward strand.
GATGGCCCTAGGGGTGGGGAAATGTGCACGGGGTTTGGGGAGGGGCCATGCCTGAGCCAGAGGAGCTGGGGGGAAATCTCATTCCAGCTTCATTGATCTCCTAAGAACTGCAATACCTCTTGTCCATTCAGTCTCTGCATTGGCTGCTGGAGGGCCCCACACAAATCAGATCATGCCACTGACATTCATAAAATCCCTTCACAGCTATCCATCACTTCCCAGCCAAATCCAAATGCCTAGACATGGCACAACAGGCCCAGTGTAGCTGGGTCTCTGCCTACCTCTGCATTTCCTATCCCCTGTAGCCCGAGAGACACTTCTCAATGTTGAGCCCCGCAATCCTGCTATACGGCCTGTGCATGATTCTCCTGACAGCCCATCGTCTTTCCCCCTTCAAGTCTTGGCAAAGTTTCCCTCTGCCTAAATGGCCCCACACCGTCTCCCAGACTCCCCTTCCAATTCTGAGTAACTGCTACCTGGAGCACCTTCATGCTGGGGAAAGGGCATGGAGTCACAAGACCTGGTGAGAATCCCAGCTCTGAGCCTCAGTTCTCTCCTCTGTGAAATGGGGATGTAGTATTTACCAGAAAAACTAAAACATTACACTGTAAAGTGCTGGAACACATAAGGGGCTGGAAAAAAATGTTAATTTCCCCCTCCCCTTTAATATTGGTCAGTAACATGTATTAAGGTCAGAGTCGAATCTGAATAACAATGTACTGAACACCTTCTACGTGAAACCTCAATTGGGTCTCACCCCAAGCTCCCCAAAAAAGACGAGGCCAGGGAACCAAATTCAAATCAGATTAGCTCAGCTTACTCCACAGAAAACCCACTGTCTCTCCAATTCCACATACTTTCCCATGGCCCCTGCTCCCATTCCTTTAACAGTCCCAGTCCTTGCACCCAGCAAGTCTGTCCCCACAACCTTGGATTCAGCTTACCACCGGAAACTTAAAGAAGTTTCTGGGTCCCGCCCTCTTTATGGGTGGGCAAAGGGTTAGAACTCACCAGGCTAGTCCCACCGCTTTCATGGGGTTCTTGGCCCTCTTTCTGGGAATGTATTCCAGCTCAGGAGATAGGGGCTCAGGCTCTTCCTTGCATTCTGGGGAGCCGTGGCTTTGTAGTGCCCGGTTCCTGTTCTGGGAAGCTTTGTTAGCTGTGGCTCCTGAGAGAATCCCTGTAGATAGAGATAATGAAGGTCAGTAAGAGGGTGAGGAGAAAGCCTGGGGAAGAGTGGTTAGTATCGCAGGAAGGGAGGTGACTGCAGTATGGTGTAACAAGTGCCAGGGAGAATCCAAAGGGACATGGGAAAATCGCCATCGAGGTGACACCTTTGGAAGCGACTTCCACGTCACTGTGGGCTCATCGCCCTGGTGCCAGGGAGAGCGAGTTTTGCTGTTCTTCATCTCTTTAGAAGACAGGATGAGAAGGACTGCAGTGGAACTCACATGAGACGTATGAAGGAAATCCGCGAAAATGTTTTCAAACCGCAGAAGGTTAGCGCTGAAGGGAGCTTAAAGGTGGTCTACTCCGCCCCCTGGTTTTACAGAAGAGGAAACTGAAGCCCAAAGAGAAACTTCCTCGCCCAAGGTCAAACTGCTAATTATCCGGGGCTAGAACCCAAGCCTCCAGAAGCTGAGGGCTCTTTCCTCTGCACTGCGGTGAGTGTTAAACACCTGGAGCGCGGGAGTCTAAAAGGCTTCCTTGGGACACCTTCGAGCAGCAAGACCCCTGAGGTGTTGTGTAACCCGAAGGCAGAGGGATGGGGCTGGGTGACTTCTAGAGACCACCTTATAGCCCCCAGACTCTTTAAGACCCTGCAGAGGGGTGCGAGCAGGAATAGACAGCCCTGACTTCCTGCTGTCGCCGAGCGGGATGTGAAAAAAAGGGGCTCTCCTGCAGTCCTGCCCTCCCCGGGGTCCCTCTCCTTACCCCGGAGGACGCGGGCATTTCTCGCCCCCCGGCCCTTCAACGCCGTAGCAGCTACCACCGCCGCCATGTTCAGATCCCACCCCCCTTCACCGCGGTCCCCGTCGGGAATTGTAGTTTGCGTAAGGGGCCTCCCCCGCTCCTTCCGACCCGCCTACGGATCAGAAACTACAGCTCCCAAAAGCGCTTGGAGCGGACCGGGCTGAACTACTCTTCCCAGGAGACCCGGAGGCGCGCACGCTCGCTTGTTTCCCTCCTGCCGGGGGCGGAGTCAGGTCGGGCGGAGTTTAGGTTCTCCCTGCCACAGCCCGTCCCCTTCTCTCAGATCTGCTCTGTGATTGGTGGTTAAGCTAGCCAACCCCTCTTCCTATTGGCCAAGCGGCCGTCTCTCTTCGTGCTTGGGGAGTCGCCTGCGCCTATTTCCTCCCCGGGAGGAGGGGCCCGAGTTCCGCGTCGTCGCGCAGAGCTGACTCTGGGAGGCGTTTGGGCCCAGAGAAGTGGATCGGCTTCTTGCGCCGCATGGAGTCCGAATCTGAAAGCGGGGCTGCCGCTGACACCCCCCCGCTGGAGACCCTAAGCTTCCATGGTGATGAAGAAATTATCGAGGTGGTAGAGCTGGATCCTGGTCCGCCGGACCCGGGTGAGAATTGCCGGTCCTCAGGCCACGGGACAGGAGGCGCTCACCTCTGGCCTATGACCCCAGCTTCTCCCCCCTCCCCTCTACACCCTACCGGTCGTTCCTACCGACTTCCTTCGCCCTTCCCCCCTCCCCCCACCCCACACTTAGTTATCAGACCTGGCCGGGGTGGGGGCTCCCCTGATGCCTCCTCCGGCCCTTCCCCTCACACACCCCCTTCCCATCATCCCCTCGGTCCTCCCTTTCCACACTGTCTGGCCAACCCCAGGTACTGGGACCTCTTCTGCCCTCCGTCCCACACGCCTCCGCGTCCCTGCCCCTCCTGCCCCCGTAGGATCCCATTCGTCTGACCTCACCCTCTTGCCACATGACCCACCCCAGCCCTAGGCCTCCCCACACTTGTCTCCATCCCTCTTACCGCCTGCTGAGCCCCGTTTTCCTCTCTCCAAAGCAGATGATCTAGCCCAGGAGATGGAAGACGTGGACTTTGAAGAAGAGGAAGAAGAGGAAGAGGGCAACGACGAGGGCTGGGTTTTGGAGCCCCAGGAAGGGGTGGTCGGCAGTATGGAGGGCCCAGATGATAGCGAGGTCACCTTTGCACTGCACTCAGGTAGGTCTTTGAGGAGATCATCATAAACTCAGGCCAGGCAGGCATTTGAGCATCGCACATCCGCTGTGTACCGAGCATCATGAGGGATGCCGAGAGGGAAATACTGGTCTTGTCCTGGAGTTCACTGGTAGGGGGCGGTATGAGGGGCCGGAGGAGAGCTTGATTCCTGAAGTCGTCTCAGAGGCCTGAGTTCGAATCCTACCTCTGCTGCTTCCCAATTTATGATCTTTAGTAATCTCTCTGGGTCTCAGTTTTCTTTTAAAAAGTTACCGTGCCCTGGCCAGTGTGGCTCAGGTGGTTGGGCGTCATCCCACAGATGGAAAGGCGGAGAGTTCAGTTCCCAGTCAGGGCACATTTCTGGGTTGGGGGTTTGGTCCCTGGTCAGGGCACATGCAAGAGGCAACTGAGAAACACTGGTTTCTCTCTCACTTCAGTGTTTCTCTCCTATTTTTCCTCTCTTATTCTCTCTCTGGAATCAATAAAAGAAAAAAAAATTAAAAAGTTATTTAGTGTAAATTAGGTGTTACAGTACTTTTTTGAGCATTTTTTATGTAATCCTCAGTTATTGGGTCTTAGTTAGGAACAAGTAACACAATGTTTTCCTCCCTGTTTTTGCACCCAGCCTGGTGGCATCCCATGCCGAGAGCTGTAAGCCCTGCGCGTGTACCCTCTCTCGTGGCATCAGTGTGGGGCGGTGAAGGGTGCAGTGCCGTAGGGGGATCTGCCCTAGAGAAGTACTTGGCGCTTGGCAAGCTTGGGGAGGTATTTCTCCAATGATCCGATGCTTGAAACTTAGAAGAACTTGGATGCATCCTTCTTTTCCTGGAGGAAGGACATGTTTTGGGTGGAAGGGGGTAGGCTTCCTGCAGATCCCAAAGGAGAGAACTCTAGGTGGGAGCCCCATCCGCTTACCTGTGAAACATCTCTTGGGACAGCATCTGTGTTTTGTGTGAGCCTGGATCCCAAGACCAACACCTTGGCGGTGACAGGGGGTGAAGATGACAAAGCCTTCGTGTGGAGGCTCAGTGATGGGGAGCTGCTCTTTGAGTGTGCAGGTAAGGGGGCTCAAATGAGGTCGTGTCCCTTTGAAGGTCTTAGGGGCTAACCTGCAGCATTTGTACATCCAGCAGCCATTTACTGACCCCGTTTGGCCCACTCTATGGGCCTGAGGACTCCAGGGAAGAATGGCACAGTCTGCCATGGACATAGGGGAGGGAGGCACTAGTTGGGCAAGGGAGTCTTGGAAAGGCTCGAGAGGAGGAGACACAGGCGGACATGGGAGTGTGTGGGAAGAGGTGTGGATGTCAGTGTTCCGGGTGGTGGTGTGGAGTGGGCCAAAGGGTAAGACATAGGCCTGGGCCGAGCATGGTTGAGTTGGGGGCCGGCAGTGTCTCCCTTGAGGAGACCTGGGTGTATTGAGTTCTGCAGAGACAATGAGTTTGGTTGCCTCTTCTACTGGGATCCGCCCTTTTCCCAGCGGATCCTTTAAGAGGCCTGATACCTGGGTCATGTGTCCCACTACCTGGTGCCCTGATGTTCTCTTTCTGTGTGTGTGTGTGTGCGTGTGTGTGTGTGTGGTTTTTTCCCCCCGGAAGGTCACAAAGACTCTGTGACTTGTGCTGGTTTCAGCCATGACTCTACCCTAGTGGCCACAGGGGACATGAGTGGCCTCTTGAAAGTGTGGCAGGTGGACACCAAGGAGGAGGTCTGGTCCTTTGAAGCAGGAGACCTGGAGGTGAGATCATGAGAGTGGGATTCAACTCTGGGGGGTCTTGGGTAGTGGGTGAGAGCTTGGGGGTTCAGCCTCGCCTTTCCCAGACCAAGCCACCTCTGAGCCAGTGCATGCTCAAGGTACAGCGAGAATGTCTGTGCCAGCCACCTAGGGTGTCCCCACTGACCCGGAGCAGGAGATATGTGGTAGGGTTCAGTGGGCAGGTTCCTACGTGGGATGGGGTGATGGGCCTCCCTGCTGACCTTCCCCTCTGTCCAGTGGATGGAGTGGCACCCTCGGGCACCTGTCTTACTGGCGGGCACCGCTGATGGCAACACCTGGATGTGGAAGGTCCCAAATGGTGACTGCAAGACTTTCCAGGGTCCCAACTGCCCAGCCACGTGTGGCCGAGTCCTCCCTGATGGTGAGAGAAGCTTCCCTGAGCGTCCCTTCTCGAGAACAGAGGGGTTGGATGCAGGGTTATGTGCTTCCTAGGCTCCCTCCTGGAACACAGCCTGCAAACTCCGAGCTTGTTCTCAGGAGCACTGACCTCACAGGCCCCAGCGAGAGGGCTCCTTTTTTCCGCCCCGAACTGGGGCTCCTCTGCTGGCCCCCGGGGCAGTCTCTTCCCTCACTTGTTGCCCTCTCTTGCCCGCCCTCCACCAGATTCCCTTGTGGGGAGTGTCTGAGTGTGCTGTCTGTCCTTCTCTCCGCCTGGGCCTTTGGCCCTGTAGGGAAGAGAGCTGTGGTCGGCTATGAAGACGGCACCATCAGGGTTTGGGACCTGAAGCAGGGAAACCCCATCCACGTACTAAAAGGTATCAGAAGTGGGGGACATGTTACCCTGGGCCTTTGTGGGGAGGGGACCGAGACCTTGGGCAGGACTTGGAGGATGAAGTCAGACTTATCCCCTTGTTCCATCCTAGGGACTGAGGGTCACCAGGGCCCTCTGACCTGTGTCGCCACCAACCAGGACGGCAGCCTGATCCTAACCGGCTCCGTGGATTGCCAGGCCAAGTTGGTCAGTGCCACCACTGGCAAGGTGAGTGGGGCCCGGAGCTTCGCTGTGGAGCTTTCCACTTTCTGCGTCTTCTCCCCTTCCTTTCCGATTCTTCACTGCCTCCCTGCCCCACCGCCTGCCTTCTCTGTTAGAGGACCAAGCCCTCCTCTGATCCTCTCCTCTGGCTCATAGGTGGTGGGTGTTTTCAGGCCCGAGACTGTGGCCTCCCAGCCCAACCTGGGAGAAGGGGAGGAGAGTGAGTCCAACTCAGTGGAATCCTTGGGCTTCTGCAGTGTGTGAGTGTGAACCAGGACCTTGGCCTGGAGACAGCCTGAAGATGAGAGGGATGAGCTTGGGGAGGGGCCTGGGCCGGGGGTCCAGGAAGGAATGAAGGGCAGGTGAGCCCAGGTCCCTCTGTGAGCTTTGGGGCACTTCCCTCCACCCAGGATGCCTCTGGCAGCTGTCGGCTACCTGGATGGAACCTTGGCCATCTATGACCTGTCGACGCAGACCCTCAGGCACCAGTGTCAGCACCAGGTACAGGCAGCCTGGAGCCATGGTCGTGGCCGTGGGGAAGCCCAGGCCCTGGGTGGATCTACCCCGGACCTGGCTCCTGCTCGGTCCTTCTGTGGCCCATGTTCCCGCCCTCCCTTCCTCCACGAGAGGTGGGAGCGGGTGCCTCTCACCTCTTCTGCCCTGACCGCCACCTTTCCTCTGTTGTACCCTGGTGCAGTCGGGCATCGTGCAGCTGCTGTGGGAGGCAGGCACCGCTGTGGTTTACACTTGCAGCCTGGATGGCATCGTGCGCCTTTGGGACGCTCGGACTGGCCGCCTGTTGACTGACTACCGGGGCCACACGGCTGAGATCCTGGACTTTGCCCTCAGCAAGTAAGTGAACTGGGCAGCGGCTGGGGTCTCTGGATTTGGAAGGTGGGAATGGCATGTGGAGGGCCCCAGGGACTTCGGGGTGTGGGAGGGGATTCCTGAGGGAAGGTGGGATCCAAGGCCTGGTCGTGGCTTGTGAGGCAGGAGTTCTGAGAAGCCTGAGGGAGTTGTCACTTCCGGGCGACAGTGACCGGGTCTCACATCAGTCCCGGGGCCAAGGTGCTGGGGACTGCTGCCCCCATGCCGCGCCTCTCCTCCTACTCCTCCCTCACGGGTTGCTAGCCTCAACGTGTGTTCAGTCGATGGAGGTGTGCCATCCAGTGCTGGGCACCAAGGGTTAGGGACTGATGTGCCGGGGGAGGCCGCCGGGGCCCCTGGGTAGCGGGCCTGCGGCTGGCTCGAGGCCCCCGTCCTTTGACCCTTGTTTTTTTGTCCTCAGAGATGCCTCCTTGGTGGTGACCACGTCAGGGGACCACAAAGCAAAAGTATTTTGTGTCCAGAGACCTGACCGCTAGTGGCTGCAGCCTCTGCTTTGTGTCTGGTGTTGAGGAGGTGAAGGGAGACCCCTCACCAGCAGAGGCAGGAGGGTACGAGGGAGGAGCACGGGAGGGGCCTCAGACTACTTTCCAACCCCGTCATACTGACCTGCCCCCTCTGTCCCTTTCTCCTCTTAAGAGACCCACCCCTTGCCCCCTCGCCCCCTCACCCAGACCTGAGGGATCCCTCAGAGGGAGGTCCAGACCTCTTTCTCTTTTACTTTTCATTTGTGGGTGTGAGTCATGGGGTGTGTATTTGTATGTGGGGAGTAGGTCTTTGAGGTGCCCGTTCTTTCCCTTCCCAAGTCTCTGGGGGTGGAAAGGAGGAAGAGATATTAGTTACAGATTTTAAAAATGTAAATAAAATATACTTCCCAGAGACAACGTCTGTGTTGATTTTGTGGAGGCTGGACTTGAGGAGGAACGAGTCGGGGGCACATCAGAGTGAGAGCCACCCCCCAAATCTGCTGCCTCTCCCGCGCTCAGCTCACCCTCTGCCGGTGGTACGGCCTTGCCTGCCATTGCGGGCCTGTCCGGGGTTGGAATCTCCCTTGATGCCCGCTTGGCTCTAGGTTCTTTCCACAGCTGTTCCGCCTGCCTCTTCCTTTCTGCAACACGGAGTGCGATACCAATAAACTGGGTCAGAGAAGCTTTATTCAACCAGGGTGTGGTCAACTAAGGGCAGGGTCTCTGATCCAGAGGTGTGTAGACAAGGAGGGGCAGGCTTGGTGGCTGAGATGGATGGATGCTTCTAGTACAAGTGAGCAGAGGCCCTTCCCCTAGTTCAAGTCCAGGTCCATGCTGCTTTGGCTGCTGGCGCAGTAGGCCGTGCTGGGGCCAGGACTGCCCCGGGAGGCTCTGCCCCGTAGCACCCGTAGCCACCTCTGAGCTGCTGCCCTCCAGGGAGCTGTGTAGCGCTGGTCACCCAGTCCCATGGCCACAGGCACGGCCGCGGCACTGGCACTGCCCAGTGAAATGAGGGACAACAGAGTTCCGGGCCCCAGCGGTGGGCGGTGCTCGTAGGCCAGCACTGAGAGGAGCAGGGTGGCCACGTAGGGCCCCCAGCACAGCCCGAAGAGCAGCGTGGCTCCGGCCTGTGCCCTCGCTTGCCTCCAGGTAAGGGCCCGGGCCAGGGCTGAAGGCGCCCCGCGGCACACTGCCCGCTCTAGCCGGCAGATGTCCTGCAGCTGGCGGTGGGCGGTGGCCAGCACACGGGCAGAGAGAAGGGCCGCAGCACCCACGGCGGGCAGCAGCAGCCCGTAGACTTCGAGGTAGAGGTAGGGGGCGGGGAAGACAGCTTGGGAGCTGCAGTTGGCCCCGGGGGCCCAGTGGTTCCATCCCAGAGCGGGCAGGCTGGCGAAGAGCAGGGGACCAGCCCAGGTGAGGAGCAGTGCCAACCGCGTGCTGCCACGGGTCCGAAGAGGCCGCAGCACTGCCATGTAGCGCTCCCCGTGCACCAGCAGCAGGTTGGCGAGCAGGGAGAGGAAGGAGAAGTTGGGAGCCAAGTAGAGGAAGAGACAGGACCAGTAGCCTCGGCGGCTTTGGCTCCACAGGCCTGGCAGCGTGGGCAGTGCCAGCCCCGTGAGCAGCCCGGCAAGCAGCAGGCTCAGGAAGAAGCAGCCGGCGGGCAGGCTGCGCAGGCGGCGGTCCCTGGCTATGCCCAGGGCCAGGAACAGGTTGGCCACGACGATGAGGCTAGCCAGGACCAGGGAGAGTCCAAAGGCCCCCATGGGCACAGCGCTGGGCACCTCCCTGGTGCTGTTGGATGTCATCTTGGGCCTGGGGACAGGGGACACCTGGAGCAACAGCTGGCATGCCTGAACAGAAAGTGGGGTGACCAGAGTTAGGCCGGGGCTGCAGGTCACTGTCCTTTTGGGGGATGCACATCAATCTAAAGGTTGCTGCTGCCCAGTGGACTGCCATATATACATTTTTTTCAATTGATGGCCAATTAAATCTTACATAAAATTTTCTACTTTGGGCTTCTCTTAAGAAATCAGTTGTGGCAACACATGTCCTTTGTGGTAGCACCAGCTGGAGTAGAGCAGTGGCTGTCTTTAGGTGGGTCCCCACAGTGCCCTTCGCCTATTTCCGTTACCTGCTTGGTCCCCTCTGAGCAGCTGTGGGTGTACCTGTCTAAAAAGTGAACCCACCCAGCCCCAAAGCATCTTATCCATCCCTGCCTCCGTCTGGTAGGCCCTCTCAATTAACCAAAAGGGAGAGCGGCCTGGCTGGGGTGTAGCGGTCCTCTGGCCGGCCAAAGCTGAGGGCCTCCTTTGGGCTGGGGCCGGGCGCTGGGAGCGGGTGCCAAGGTGAAGGAGAAGGGTCCCTCTCTGCAGATGCTGGCAGCCCAGTTGGCACCAAAGCACCACGGATTGGGGCTGGGGGGCAGGAGTGAGGCAGAGACAGGGCTCACTGAGCATTAGAGTTAGGGATGAGTCCAGGGCAATGGTGGCAGTAAGTGGGGTGCCCTTTCCCTGGCACCCAACCCCCCACCCCATCTGCTCTTGAGGCCAGTTGGTTACAGATCAGTGAGCAGTCTCCGGCCCATAAACTTGACTCATCCGCACCGCACTAGCAACAGGTCCCTTCCTGGGAGCTGGAGAAGGGAGAGGCGTTCCTGGGGGCGGGGAGGGCTAGGGGAGGATTGCCGGTGAATGAGGAGATGCCAGCAGCAAGGCGGGTGACCCCCTCCGCCCCCTGCTCTCCAGGGCTGAAGCTGACCCCAGAGGGGAGGGAAGAGGAGCTGCTGGACAGGGCCCGGCCGCTCTGTGGCTCTGACCTGTCCCTGTCTGTTCCTTCACTTGGCTCCTTGTTCTCAGTCCTCCAGCCGCTTGGCCCCACTGCCACATCAGGGAATGGAGAGGGGGCCTGAGCCCTATTGGAGCTCTTCTGTCAACAGGGGAGTAGCTGCTGTTGCCAGGATTAAAGTCAATAAGGAAAGGATTCCTACTGCCCTCTCCCCCAGGTGGGAAGATCAGAGGGCCCACAGCCACCCTGAGCTCAGGAGAAGCTGCCCCTTCTATTCAATTCCCCCCAAGACCCCCAAGCGGGGCTTCCAAGCTGCTGCACCCATTTCCCTTCCCCTTTTCTCTTCCTAAATCTTCCCCAGTGCCCCCGCCCCCTCCACACCCCTACTCAGGACATCTTTCCTTCTCAGCAGCCCTCCAGTTCTGTTCCCCTTTGTCTCAGCATGGTCAACTTTATTAAACCCCACAAGACTTCAGGGTTCCTTACTTCAAACCGGGCCTCTGGATCCTGGGTTGGAGCCCCAGCCCTCCCCTGGAGTGAGTCCCCTATCCCACCTCCACCAGAGCCGCAAGAAAGTCAGGGTCAGCCAGCCCCCATGGGTGACTTCCCAGTGGTGTGCGGGTAGTGTGGCCTGCACACCGCATACTCTGGTGGCTCTAGTGGCTTGGGCGGGGTGCAGTGGTCTCTTTGGGATCTCTGGCTGAGGCCCCCAGGTATAGCCCATGTGGGGAGGGAGGCAGAGCTACTCACATGGCAGTTGGAGACAAGTGTTGCTCCCCCAGCCTGGGCTTTCCTCTGAGTGTCAGGGAGCTGCTGCAGCCAGCCTCACTGGGCTTCTGGGGATGTCTGATGTCCTGGCCTGGGAGAGCATGGTGCTTCCACTCTGTGGGACAGCAGTGCCCCAGGCTCTTGGCAGCCCAGGCTCTGCCCTTGCCTGGGTTCTGGGGTGGGTGGAGCTGAGGCCTGCGGTCCGGCGGGACTCAGCCTGGCCCCGCCTCTAGGGGTGGGGCCTGGCACACCCTGGCTGTAGTTACCGGGAGGCCTTCCTCCCTCTCCTGCTGTACCAGCTTCCCCTTTCCAGTCACTGGCAATAGATTGTCACTTAGGTGGCAGATCCTCTATGTGGGGTCATCCAGTTTGGAGACCTCTCCCCACTACTGCCTAGCTAATCTGAGAAATGCATTCTAGTTAATGAATAATGACTTCTCCTACCCCTCTCCACTTTCCAGCCCAGCTAATACATTCACATTTTATGAGCCTTTTTTTAAAAAAAGATTTTATTTACTTACTTTTAGATAGAGGGGAAGGGAGGGAGATGTGCAAGAGAAGCATTGATCGGCTGCCTCTTGCACGGCCCCAACTGGGGACCTGGCCTGTAACCCAGGCATGTGTCCTGACTGGGAGTCGAACTGGCAACCTTTTGGTTTGCAGGCTGGCACTCAATCCACTGAGCCACACCAGCCAGGGCCCAGGTTTTATGAGGCTTATACCAGAGTGGCCAGCAAGCTGACAGCACACTGACCCCCATAATCCTGCCCATCTGCCAAAGAGGAGTGTGCGCACAATGGTGTCAGTAGTGGGGATGGGTGGGACCTGCGGATCTTCACTGTCCCCCATCCTACCGCCCGATGCACCTTTCAGCTTATAAAGCCAGGCTTGCCTTCTAGAATCTGGAGGAGTCATTCTGCACTTTTCTCAATTACTTTGTGAGTCATGTTCTGGGCTATGAAGTACAAATAGCTCTGGGCGTGTGACCTTGGGCAAGCTTACCTCTGGGCCTCAATTTTGCCACCTATAAAATGGGATGAGAAAAAGCCACTCTCTCAGGGTTGTTGTGGAAACTGTTATGGGATAACATATGTAACTGATAAAATCCCAGTGCCCGACACTTAACAGGGGTGGGGGGGGGGGGGGGTACATCTCAACAAATGACTCTTCCATGATGATTAAGAGACACAAGCCAGTGTTGCAATCAGAAAGCCTGGCTTGGAATCTCCGAATCCTGGCCGAGATCCTACTTTTTTCAGCTGTGTGAAATCTGGGCCAGTAACTAAAGTTCTCTTGCCTTAGTTTCCTCATCTGTAAAATGGGGCTCATATTGTACTCACCTGTTGCGAGACTAAATGAGATTAATATGTGATAAAAACATAGATCAGTGCTTGGCACAAAAGCACTCAATGAAAGGTGGCTGTTACTAACATTAGGACTTCTGCTGTGCATGTCCCTTCCCTCCAGCCAACCCTCCCCTCGAAGAAAGGATTCCCTTGAGAAAGGCGGACAGCCTATGAAAAGCAAAAGGCTAATGACACTTTTACTCCACAGGAAAACTGAGGAAGCTAAGTACAATCACGTGCTGCTTAACAACATGGATGCTTTCTGAGCATTGTGTCTTTAACCTATTTTGTCATTGTGGGGACACCATAGAAGGTACTTATGCAAACTAAGAGGGTATAGCCTGCTCCTGCCCTAGAGTTAGGACAGCCTATTGCTTTGTAGGGGAGGAAAATTAATTTTCCTTCTAATGTTCTGGGTTCTTGGCTGGGATATGCCTGTAATAAGAGACAAATTAACAGGAAGAAAACAAACAAAAGTTTGATAACATGTATACCTCCTGTATACATGGGAGTGACCCAGGAAAACTGAGCAACTCACCAAAATGTTGGAAGCCATCACCTTAAATACCATCTTCAGCTTAAAACAAAAGATGCTGGGGGGTGGGAGGAAAAACACAGCAAACCAGGTAAGGTCATTATGCAAATTTGAATGTGGTCTTCTATGCTAATAACTCTCCAGAGATAAATAAGGTCATTCCCCTCTTCCTGGTATACTGAGGGAGACACTGTTGCAAATGGAGACTTCCCTTACAAACCTAAATATATTTTGCAAAGGGTAACTTCTATTTGGTTTTCAGAGCTTCTTCCAAGTCTGAGCATTTAAAATCCACCAGCCTAAAAATAATAACCCGTATGCTAATGAGACATATTTGAGGTGGCAAATTTTGTTCCCTTACAGCTTCTAGGCTACCAGTACAGCGTGTTACTGTTCTGGAGACTGTGGGCAATTGTAACACAATGCTAAGCACTTGTGCGATGCATTTTGCTGTATCACTGGATGATAGGAATTTTACGTATCCATAATCTGACGGGACTACTGCTCTATGTGCAGCCCCTCATTGGCCGAAATGTCTTTATGCAGTACGTCCCTGCACAGTGAGAAGGGCGAGGTCAGGGCTGGGAAGCCAAGATGTGGGCTCCCATTTTTACGTTGTAACAAGCGTGGCTTTAGGGCGAGGGAGAGAAGCCAGTTACACTCAAGACTTGAAATGGGAGGAAATAGGCTAAAAATGCAGCTAGAAAGCTGGAGGTGAGACATTAGGAAAAACTTCTTCACTCAAGAGGACAAATGGACAGAGCATGGGGACTTCAGGGCCCTCTGGGACAGGCCAGGGTTGAAGGTCTGGAGGCACAGCCGTCAGGGGTCCTGGAGAGCCAGGACTTTTGTTGGGACAGAAAGTGGGACGAGAGAAGCATTCAGCCTCAGACCTATCCTCAAGGGAGCTGATGGGTGGAGGACAGTGGGTTCCAGATGGTCCTCAGCCCCACGCTGTCAGGCAGAAGTCAGAGGCTCTGGGAGAGTTCATCCTGGAGCCTGGACAGAAGTGGGTGTGGGGCCACTTGGACACTCGAGCGCCAGGAATAAACAGGCCTCCTTTCTGTTCCCAGCCCTGGCCTCCTCCCTGAGGAATCCAGGATGTCTGTGTTTCTTCTTCACTGCTCTGTCTAAACACTGTGTGTGGGATGACGTGTGAAGGCGGACAGTTTGGGCGGCGGGAGCTGGGAAGCCTGGGTTCTGTCCCCTGCTTCCTCAGCCATTTCTTCCTGACGGGACCATCTAGTTCCTCTCTGCTCCCCCATCAGTTTTTGGGACTGGCTCATCTGCCTTCTCCCCTTTGCCCACAGGCCCCTGGTGCAGGCAGTGTGCAGGCGAGGCACTCTGTTCGGCTAACTCTGCAGGCTTGAGCGCCCCGCCCCCGCCCCGCTCTTCCCTTAGGTCAATTCTGCATCACGGTACCCAGCCCAGCGTCTGGCAGAGAGCCACACTAACACCAAGTGTATCCTGGACACACTTGTAGACAAAGGCACAAGCCTGGAGAGGGGTCTTTATCAACTTTTTTTTTTTTTGACAATAGCCTTAGAGTTAAGACAATGCCTTGGGATTTACGGCTGTGAAAAACATGTAATACCTTGCTTTCCCCCCCCCTAGCTCCGTATTTTCCAAGCAACCTTGGTTTTTACCATCTACTGATTATACAGATTTCAGATTCTGAGAAATCTGATCCCCATTATTGGCGCACGCACGCACACACACACACACACACACACACTCCAGTGGATTCCAACTTACTAAGAAGTTATATTCTAAAGTCAGCAGGATAGCAAAGCAAATGCAACTAGTCAAAATTGCCCTTGAAAACCCTATGAGCTCCTGAGGTACAGAATACATAACATGTACCATCACCCAAGCGCATCTAATTACCTGGGTTTCCCACCTAACAAAAGCAGGGGACAAGGGGCTGTGTCCCAGAACACCGGGAGGACGCCAGAGGAGCACTCCTTCCACTTTCACTGGAGGCCTCAGGGTCAGCACCACCAGGGGACAGCACTCTCCAAGGGACGTGTTAACTGAGGGGATGAGCTCGAAACTCCCTAACTACACCCTGAGCTTTCTAAGGGCTCTTTATATGAAGTGAAATGAAGTCTGGATGACTAAATGAGCTAGTGGCTTTCAAACTTCTTGATTATGACCCACATAATCAACGTTCTAAAAAAAAAAAGATGTTTTTTACACTCCAGTCAAGACATGCATGTATAACAAAAAAAATTTCAAAATCAATACTTATCCATAACAGGTGTGATGTACTTACTCCGATTGATCTAGTCTGTACTATTGTTTTTTAAAGACTGTGACAAAGGTACACACGTGGTAAGAAATGCATAGAAATACACAGCACGCAAATGGGAGCATGTAAAAATTGGTAAAATCTGAGGAAGGCCAGGCAGGGCTGTGTCCAGTCCTGTTTTATCAGTCAGTTTCTTTGCTCGGACACCATATCAGTCATGCAAGATGTTACCACTGGGGGAACCTGGGTGAAGCATATGCAAGATTCCTCAGTAATAGTATTACTTCTTAATACTATATAAATCTGTAATGATCTCAAAATAGTACAGGAAATAAAAATGGTGGTTGTGATGCAGTCAGGAAATTTCACAGTTCATTAATGAGCCTCAAACCAGTTTGAGCATTATATGGAGGTAAATGAAAGGGGAGAGAAAACAAACCATTAAGATGGCCCTCGGACCACTTCAGGCCCCTAAAATTCTTATGATAGTTCCTCTTTTTCTTTTTTTAATTCTCACCCAAGGGCATTTCTTTTTTTATTGCTTTTAGAGAGAGGGAAAGAGGAGGGGAGAGAAACGTTGATGTGATAGAGAAGCATCGACTGGTTGCCTCCTGCGTGTGCCTGGAGCAGTGATCAAACCCGCAACCCTTCGGTTAAGGGACAATGCTTCCACCAGCTGAGCCACACACTTCCCAGGGTTCTCCTGATTAATGTGCCTGTTGCTGTACCGGGAGCTCTTTGGCTACAACCAGGCAGACTTAGTAACTGAGCTTTAAAACAAACTTACTCAAGTTTACTCAGAAATGTGAACCAAGAGCTCACTTGCTAGCCATTCTCCCTTAAGGGAAGGCCAAGGGGCTCCTGAACCTAAGGTTTTCCGGTTCAGGCCTGCAGGTTCATCTTCCTCCCTCCTCCTCTCTCTTTTGGACTCACAGTCCAGAAACCCAGCAAATTCTCATGTAAGATAGAAAGATTTTCTTTATTAATGACCCCAACCGTATTTTAGATACAGGAGTTTGGAACTCAAATACTTAGGAGAAAACAAGTTAAGATTGCATTATCCTGCAACTCATTACCAGTAACATATTGCAAAGCAAAACAGCTTGGAAGGAGCGTGGAAGGGAAGGGGAGTGAGGGAGGGACAATAAAGAAAAGGAATTAAGTTGATCAAGTGGATTTTTCTTTTTTTTTTTTTAATTCTTGGGATCTATGAAGTCCTTGCAAGCACAGCTCGTTTCTGCAGATTATTTTCCAAACGTGTACAAAATGGAACCAAAATGGAGAATTCCTTAAGAACCTGAAGAGGTGCAACATTAAAAGCTACGATTATCCAGTAGCAAGTGTTCCAGCCTTCAGTTGCCAGCCGCTTCCTCTTCTGGTTCCCAAGAGTTAGCGGGATGAAAACGTCTTCCCCCTTCAAAAGCAGAGAGTAAATGTGAGGGCTAGTTTTGGGCTCATTTTCCCTTCCGCCCCACACTCCTGGACTAGGGATGAGATCCCTGAGACACCAAGCACGAGGGGGGAGGGTTCCTTCAGCTCTTTCTTCCTACGGAATACTTAGGGATGTACCAGAAAACACCTGTGCTAATCCCACAAGAACATTAAATGTATCAAGTAGAAAGGTGAATCGCTTGCCCCGTTTCTGGATGGCCTACGTCTCTGTGCATTTCAGACTGGGCTCAGGTCTTTTCCTGGTAGAGTTCAGGCTCCTTCTACATAGCATATAGCGTTTGGGCAGTAGGGAGCCGTTCCACTTTAAATCTTTCACCATGGGTACAGAATGTTCAAAGCAGCAGCCCTCAACTATATATACTCTGGGTTACAGAATAACTGCCTGACATTAGGCTTCTGAGTTGTCGCGTCCCTGCTCCACCCAGTATGTCCCCAGGAGGACCATCTCTGGGAACATGCTGGTTCTCAATGGCAAGAGTATTTGGTAAAGCAGCCTGGACGCAAGAGCTGAGAACTATGGGAAACTGGGGCCAATATATGGGGGCCCTGATGGTCTCACCCACCCTAAAATGAAACTGCATTTTATTACCCCCACCCCCTGCCTCCAACAAAAGCATTCGGTTCTGGCAGAGCACTGTGGGGTGCTGACTGATGGCTGGCTTCTGATCCAGGGCCCTTTCCTGCAGCAGGCCCACCGCCCTACTCCATGCTGTCATGGTTCTGCAGACCCTTCCCACTCCGCTCTGCCGAAGAGTATGTGCGCGGGTGTCCTGGCTGCTCCTGCCCAGCTGAACCAGTTAACTGCTGCCGCCCTTAGTAACAGCATCTGGTTGACAGGATGGATG
Organism: Pteronotus mesoamericanus; assembly: GCF_021234165.1. Taxonomy (NCBI): domain Eukaryota; kingdom Metazoa; phylum Chordata; class Mammalia; order Chiroptera; family Mormoopidae; genus Pteronotus; species Pteronotus mesoamericanus. The sequence continues at coordinate 9,036,419 of NW_026555277.1, forward strand.
TAGCTGTCTACCTCCCCCTTCGTTCTGGGGCCCACCTCTGCCAAAAAGAGGTTCTGAGGCAGAAAAAGGCAAAGCTGCTCTCTAAGTCCCAGGATGGGGGAACAGGCACTTTATTTACTCCAAGGAGTCGTTCTCTCCCCTTCGCCCATCAGGACAGGGGGTCGTTCCGGCCTCTCCATTATGGGCCCTCGCTCTGCAGTGACCCGCTGAGCACACCTGCTGGCTGTGGAACAGGGTGGGAGAGAAGGCCTGTGGGGAGATGCTGGGCAGTGGGTGCCTGCTGGGCTCGTCGCCTGAACGAACAGGCAGTTATGGAACTAAAGCTCATGCAGGCGGCCCCAACCATCATTTATGAGGCTCAGTATTTGAGGCGCGACAGGCCGGCCCGGTCAGGCTCCCCCTGCTGCCCGTAGCTGCTGTTCACCTCTCGGGCTCTGCCCAACTGCCTTCTCTCCACTGGGCCCTGAGAGGGGCGCAAAACTGGCTGCTTGCCACTCGAAGTCACCAAAGTGGTACCCGGTGAGAAAAGCACCCCCGTGGAAAGCCGGCAGGGACAGGACGGGGAGGTTGTAAACTCCAGAGTGGAGGCAAGGTTCTGGGTTCTGGGTGTGTGTCTCAGCACATACACCCTCTTCTGTTTTCCCACCATCCCTCCCTCACCCCAATTTTAGGACAGGCCATGAGGCTGCAGAAGGACTGAAGCTGCCATTTTGTTGCCACGGCACCTAGACACCTGTCTGAGCAGAGGATCTAATTACAGGCTGAACACCACTCCTTAGGCTCTGGGTAGCAGGCAGAGGGCTGCTACAGAGGAAGGCCTTTAGTACCAATTTCCTGATGAGACGGGCGGTCTCTAAAGCCTGTGTGTAAGGAAGTCGGGGGTGACTTTAACTGCTGTCTGATGTTTCAGAGGTTGAAAACCCCCTGCTCAGGTGTGTACCAGGCAAATACCTCTCTCATCCTGTGAAGCGGCAGCAGAAACTAATGTGGCAGAAGAGGCCTCCTACACCAGAGAGGGAGTTTGAAGCCTTACGCACACCGCACCTACCAAAGGTTGCTTGGCAAGAGTACTGGGTGCTGGCAAGTACACTGGCTGTGAGGGGTACCGGGAGCTTAGTTCCCCTCAAGACTTTGATTCAATGGCCACAAAAGACAGCAAATAAGCACCTATTATCTTATTTCTGCACCTCCCCTCCGGCCAGGTGAAAGCACTAACATAGTCCTACTACAAATTCCGCAGTCGAGTTTCCCACATCTGGGGAAACTGCAGGGGGAGGCACATGCGCAGTGCAGTGCCTAAGCCTCGCCTTGGGAAAACCACCTTCATGACCATGGTACCTCCCCTGCCGGCCTACGACCTTATCTTAAGAGCAGGACTGCTCAAACTTCACCAGGAGGGGAACTGAGGCCTAGCACCTTGCACAAAGACCTAAGTTCCTAGCTCTAGATCAAGAGGCCTCTCCTACACACACCTTTTCCAGCCCTGATAAAGATGACAACTTCTTCATGGAAAATGCCTGCTAAAAAGCAGACCAGAAAGGAGAATGCTAGAGTGTGTGCTTCCAGGCCTATTTACTCAACTAAATGTTCTTAAGCAAACTATTCCATTTTTCCAGGAAGACCTTGAAAAGGACCAGACTGACCTCTCAACTCAGGCCCAAAGAGAACACAGCTCATCTGGGTAAAAAGGTCCCTTTGTTTTTTTCTAGCTGCCATTCTCCTTGCTCACAAACGTGTGGAAACAAGGTAACCTCGCTCCACCCACTGAGAAGTGAAGACCTGTCTGTGCCCTCTTCAGCCTGTCATGCAGCTAGAGGCCTGGCCCTGCTGCCTCACGTCCAGCGAGCTGGAGGGCCAGGCTGCCAAAACCCACTACTGCCTGCTCGGTGAGCTCGGGCGCAGAGGGTGGTCCTGTTGTGGGCCTGCCCTACTCACGTGATTGTTTTCATTTCTTTCTTCTCAGCATCTGGGCGTGCACGGTTCAGCACCTTGAGGAAGTCAGATGTTTTTGCCCGCATACGTGTGTGAATATAGGCCTGGGGGCAAACACAACGAGTATTGAAGCAGAGTCATGTTCTAGAAAGACAGCTTTGCTTTCATTAGAAGTTTGTAGGGATGTTTTGAAACATATATCCTGGGACTGGCACAGGGACTTGTAGGGAAGCAGAAGACGTATCTAGTTCTCTGCTATGGGAAGCGATGTTCTGGGGACAGATGAATAAAGATCATGATTTCCTGAAGCCTCCAGAACCATCTACTTATTAGCGCTCACAGCAATCACCTGGACTGCAGGGTGACTGTATGTTATCAGCTCTGGTGGAGAGAATGACCCGAGCACAGGAGCAGAGACGCTGTGGTTGCTCTCACCTTAGAGCACTTGATGTGGTAGTGCAGGTAGTCCCGGAACGTGTGGATCAGGTTGATGGTGTTGTCTCGAGCACTGGCGTTGGTGTGGCGAGGGAACAGCACTGCGGGGGGGCGGGGGGGGCACAAACAAGGGTCAGCGTGTAGCACCGATGCCAGAGTGCGGGAACGCCGGCGGTCCATACTCAGCGCCTATCTCCTGCTTAGGCACAACCCACTTGTCCCACCACGTCCAGGCTGTCGGGGTCTTCTTGGCACGAGGACGGGATAAATACCATAACCAGGGCCGGTGCCAGGAGTGCACATGGAGGACTCCGCGGAAAAGGAGATCACGGCAGAAAGCTGAGCTCCCCTGGGGAAGGGTGTGGTCCTGGGTCTTCACCCCAGGCCTGCATTCTGCGGCTGTACGTGCCCCAGATATGAAAACTCTGCCTGTCGCGTGCCCACAAGCTCCTGCCTCTGCCGCTTTCCAATCTCTTTGAAAGGTGATACTACTATCTGATAACTTGGAGAAAACGCTTTACCTTAAGAAATCAGGATTAGGGAACAAAGCCTGCCTGTCCTATGTCCTCGGTGCTGAAGCAGCACAGGCCTTCAGAGAAACTAGATCCCAGACAAGACCCTGTATTCTTGTGGTGACATCAAAACACTAGGTAAAACAAACACTTGAACTCTCTTGATGAGGACAGCCAGGAGAAGCTGCTTTGGAGGGGGGCTGAGAAATGCCCCTCCTGTGGCACCCCACCAACTCTGGCTTCTTGAATCCTCTCTGTTTCCTTCACCTACTCTATTCGGTCTCACCATCAGCAGAATGCTGAGTATGAAGTTTTGCTGAAGAGAAAAGGAATGCCTCAGAAGAAGGGTACGACCCCTGTTGTCAATGTGTCCTGAAAAGCAGTGAATGCCAGGACAGGAGATTACATTGTACAGAATCTAAAATGCTACTGACAGTAAGTTATCATCAGTTGATGCACCACAGAGAGATATGCTCCTAATTAAACTATGATATGCCGTGAACTGTGCACCCTGCATCCCAACCTCAAAGACAGTAATGGTGGGGGGTGGAGTGTAGCTTAGATTTAAAGAAATAGCGTGAATCAACTCCCTCATCACTAATAAACTGGTATTCCTTTAGTAATGAGGTGAATTAAAGAAAACTTAACAAAAGCAGATACTTTAGTGGCAGTAGGTACAGTGTGTACACGCTGTTACTCCATATTGTCAGCTCTATCAATGAGCCAAGACAGCTCACAAGGCTGAAGCAACTAACTACAAGAGGGGAATTTTTTCGGTGGAAAAGTGGAATAAGTGAATCATGGCTGGAGTGCGAGCTTGATACCAAAACACAAAGAAATGCCAAGTGACAGATAACCTCCACTCAGCTGCTAAGCAATGCTCAACTCCCAACACCTGACACCAGGGGCTACCCTTTTTTCCCTTAGGGTTTAAGAAAAACAGGAAAAAGGGGATATGTCTACTGTATATGACCTGTAATTAGTGTCCTGTGACACCCCATCTAGAGTCATGGCAAGGGCAACAGGAAGGATAGCCTGGTGTGCCTGTTTTGCTCCCCCTGCAACATTTTAATAAAGGTCTGTCCAGGTGAGGAGGTCTGTAGTATCTGCAGTATGAACGCATCAAAGGCTCACAAACATGGCAACCACCCCCTGCTTACCAAAGGTAATATAGCCAATGTTGTCACCCACAGCAGCGTCGGTGTCTTTCAGCTCCAGAGGAGGTTCCCTGTGGCTAAAGAGGACCTGTGGGGCTGTGTGGCTGGCTCTGCGGCCTTCTTTGAACTCCTGCCAGGATAAAGGAAAAAGCAATCAGAAGAGAGTCTGGTGTAAGATAAAACGCAACTTATGCTGCGGGGTCTTCCCTATGAGGTGTGGCCTTTGCAGCCCTCTGCACCAGCAGAAAGCTAAAAAACCAACTACACCTCATGTGAAATATTACAAGTGCTGGCGACATCAACGCACTTCAGATTCAAACAGGAGAAATCACAACATTCCTAACAAGCCCGATATTCAGAATGTGATGCAAAGCACTGTTAATCCTCTTCCCTTTCTCTTGTTCTGGAATATCATAGGTGACAGAATTATGTCTGAGATTAAACAGACAACAAATTGCAAAGCACTGGGAAAACCACTTACATTTAAGATCAGGACTACTGCTTAATTGTTTCCTTTGATTTAATGTGAAAGAGATGATATTTTTTCAGGAAATCTTTAAATTTCTGGATGAATGGAACCTAAGTTTAAGCTCGATTAAGACTTCAAGATAAAGTCTTAACTCCTTTTTTCTTTGCATATAAAGCCCCGATGAGCTAGCTGACCAACTGTTCATCGTTCCCCTCACCCTCATACCCACTTCTGCCAGCCTCATGAATGCCATGCTTTCTCTGGGCTCTGGGCGTTAACACAAGTCCTGTTTCACTGAAATATCTTAGATAGTGTTACTATTTAGAATTCATCAATCAGAACTTTAGAATAAATTTAAGCTCTTCTTGGGGGCAGAAGACAGTGGAATTAAAAAAGCTGAGTTGTCTTAGTGTTCACTGAGACAAGGGGACCGCGTGACATGAGAAATCAAAGTGTGATATTTAATTCTGGCTCTTGAATGGCCCTGGACTAAAGAGCCACCACGCTGCACAAGAGCTCATCACCCTTAACAAAATGAACCCACCCACCGTTATCAAATTATAGCAAAATGACTGAGATACGACAATCAGCCATTCCTTCTCTGTTGCAGTCTTCAGCCCTCAAGCCTTTCCAATCCATACATTCCTGTGAAGTAGATAAGTGATCCAAGGCATCCCTGTCTCAACTCCCATTTACAAGAACTGAACTAGACTTTCCAGCAATGCCAGTAAGACCAGATGATCCAAATTAACCGAGTGATGGCACAAAGATGAAACCAAGGGCTTACCAAGGCTTGAGTTTCTGGGTTTTTTTCTGTAAAGATTTCATTTATTTATTTTTAGGGGGGGGGGAGGGAGAAATAGGGAGAGAAATATCAGTGTGAGAGCGAGACTTTGATTGGCTGCCTCTTGAACACGCCCTGACCAGGGACTGAACCCACAACCCAAGCATATGCCCTGACCAGGAATCAAACCAGCAACCCCTCACTTTGTGTGATGATGCCCAACTGAGCCACACTGGTTAGGATGGCCTCTCAGTTTTATGAGCACTAAAAGGATGTTTAAATAGTCACTCTTCTACTGTTTATAATGCCATCTCCAGCAGACTGGGGCAGCTGGCTGCTCTCTCTGTGGGATTCCCATGTCTTTTCTACAAACTTCTACTATGATGCTGCACTGCTCATCAATGCAGCTGGCTTCCCTACCAGGTTGTGAGTTTCTCGAGCCAAGGCGCCTGCTTTATTCCTCTCTAGCTATCCCTTTGTCCTTCAGCGAGGCTGTCTAGCACATGGATTGCTGAAAGAAAGGAAGCACTTCTACTCTAATCCATTTAGTGTCTACATTGTAAAGAAAGGAGCAGAAACTGTTTCTATTTGTAGGTAAGAACACTACATTAGCAAGCCCCCAGCAAATAAGGGCAAACAAAGGAAGGATAATACTGGAGGAGTTCTAATTCCTAGCCTAGAATCTCAATTGGTAGAAAATAAATCAACATAGATGTGTGTTACATTAGCTGTCTTTTGAATTTTATTCCCCAAAGGAAAAATATTTGGGGAGGCTGGGAAGAAGTCAAGATCATTCAAAATGGAAACTTCTAAAGCAAAACTCGTGAGAGTGCCCATCTCTAGATAACCTTTCATTCTGTGAAGGGGTTTGGAGGTTTTCTAACATCTACTGATTTTGCTCTTCAGCTCCAGGGGAGAAAACAGAACAGGTGACAATGCCAGCCATTTCCTTGTGTTCAGTAAGCTTCTAGAACGCAGCAATTCACTTATACATGTGGTATTCATATCCAGGTGGGGTATTATAAATCTAGGATGCCTTACCACCATTTCATCAGTTCTGTATATAAAAAATAATACATTTAAGGCTTGGTTAAGTGCTTCTGATTTGGGACTACCCTTTAGCAAATCTCATGTATTTCTCTGTGGTTCTCTCTCTTAAATAACATTTACAAAATGCCCTGGCTGGTGTGGCTCAGTGGACTGAGTGCTGGCCTGTGAACCCAAGGGTCGCTGGTTTGATTCCCTGTCGGGGCACATGCCTGGGTTGTGGACCAGTTCCTCAGTAAGGGGCACACAAAAGGCAACCATACACTGATGTTTCTCTCCCTCTCCTTCTTCCCTTCCCCTCTCTCTAAAAAAACAAAAAACAAACAAAACCCCCAATCAACCCAAATATTTCTATTAGTGTCTTTGTTACATTGTATCAGCAATACTGCCTCTTTTTTTCTCCCTCTGGTTACAATTTCTTGAGCACCATAATACTATTTCTCTCTTCTATCACAGAACAATTTATTATAGAAGTTCAGAATAAGTTCAAGCATCTACAGAAATTTAGTATATGATATAGGCAGCATCTTAAATCGGTAGCATAAATGTGGCCTTTTAAATAATTGTTACTAGGACTGGTGGGTGGCCACGGATGGGTCCATTTTTCATGTTATAAACCATGGGAAACTACAAACAGACAATTAAAAAAAAAAGACGTGTAAAATGAAACTGTAAAATTAAAAAAAAAAATGCAACTCTTATCACAGACAAATGGCCAACCTTCCTAGTATATAAAGAAATTGCGATCAATAACCCAATAAAAAAATGGGTAAAGAATATAAAGAGGCATCGCACAAGAAAAATCTTCAACCTAAGAAAGACATTCTGACCTTCATCATAAGAGAACATAGATACCATTTTTAATCTATCAGATAGGCAGAAGCCCGAGAGTTCTGACCACACATTCTGGGGAAATGGCTATGCTGATACATTCTAGGTTGAGGGGAAGACGGTGTAACCTCTCTGGAGGAGAGCCTGGCAATATGTATGAAAATTAGAGACTGTGTTCCCAGATTAGGAAAATATCCTATAGATGTAACCACATATACACATACAGGTGGCAAGGGTCCTCAAAATAACATCTGCACAACTGCCTGAAGAGGCAGATTAGTTGTGTCTTGTCCCTGAGCATACAAAAACATACAGTGGTTCCCACTGAACTTTTGTTAGTTACAGACTTTAAGATCTAATACTACGGGAAATTCTAGTTTACCATACTCCAATCTCTGAAATTGTTGTTTTCATTGCTTCACATGGAAGAAGCATTAAAATGATGACATCTACCGGACTCTCTCTTTGCAGGCACGCCTCAGCTTCTGTGCCCACAGCGATAATGCGCCAAGCCAAGTGCTAGATCATTTGTGTGAATGGGAAACAGAAACTACCTATCTTTTTTCTACAGGCAGTGAGCATCCCTCAGAGTCTGTCTGCCAAATGACAAAAGCAGGCATTGTGTTTTGACCAGGCTGGAAGTGCATGCTGGCCCGGGAAAGACGACAAAAGCCCACAGCAAGAAGACTAGTGACCATGAGGGACTTTAAATAGCGTGCCTGGTCACAAAATTCTGGGCTAGGCATCCACTGTTTTCCTTCCTTCTAGAAATTTAAAATAACCAGGCCCAGGAAAATGCTCAGATGATTTATTTTGGGGAAAAAACTCCAGCAGAGTCAGTCTAGGTTTCTATGGTCATTTCAAATAAGTTACCCCAGTCTTTGAATTCAGAGGGGGAGGCAGGGCAGATGGCTCCCTTGGCAGGAGCCAAGGTCGCCTTTTCACATTCCCAGACACCACATGTGCCTGCATGGTGCTAGCCTGTCACTAACGGGAGATACTGTCAGTGCAAAAATGCAGAAACTTTGCCTTCCCTTTTGGACAAGTCTCCCATCACATGTACCTTAAGGGAGGTGTTCACATTCATACATAGAAAGAGCACACAAAATTCTGCTAGGGAACAAACTCCAGTACATGCTCTACGTTAGGATCTGTTTAAAGTATAAAAATAAGCTAAGATGTCGCCTGGCATAAAATGGAACAAGACTGGTAAAAAACCAGCCAAATCTAAATATATAGTTCATAGCTTTTAAAATTAGACTGGATTTACCCCAATTTCTAAGCTACTGCATTTAATTCCCCTGTCAATTCTGCCTAAAAACACATGAAGTGCCTGTCTAGAGGCTTACATTTTGGACCAAAGATATATATATGTGTGTTCTCTGTCTCTCTCTCTCGCCCATAAGCTTTAGTACTCTGAAATGCTGGGAGCATCAATATTCCAGTTTTTTCTGCGTAAGAATTCCCAAATTACTTTCTGATTTGTTAGCCTAAACACAAAAAGCCATGACAGATGGATCAAATTGAGATCACTTTTGAAGATTTCCCTAGCCACTTAATAAAGTCGCCTTACTATATTAAGCACAACTGTCTTTCAACTCTATTTGGCAAAAACTATTTTGTCCCAGAATTCTTAAATCTCATCACCCTGCCAAGGAACGGAATGAACATACAAAAGGTTTTTTGAAAATTTAACCACTGTACTAGATTTCTGAATGCTGAGCTATCTCAGAAGAAACCAGCCTGGATACCAGTTCACCGGCGAGCCAGCAACTGGTTAGCAGACAGCATGACAAAGCTGTAATGGGTGTACTTTATCGCCCATTGCTATGTCCCCTTGCTAGTCAGAGATGAGCTTCTTGTGTTGATTTTGGTCAAACCCAGGCCAATTCTCTTCCCTATCAGTTCAACAACTCTACCCTATTAATGTATTATCTACTAAAGAATTTTCTATAGACTCCATCCTGAAAAAACTTTAGGACTAAACCAAGAATAGACCTTGCCAGGTATATGAGGAAAACAAGAGGACAGAAAATGTGACCAAACTTTATTTTTCCCCCCACATTACCTTTTTTATTGTCTTTTCCCCCATTACCACTTAATCCCCTTACACCTCCTTCTACCCCATGACCAAACTTTAAATCAAAGATTCCCATTGCAGGAAGGATGCTGAATAATTCAGTCATATTGTTAGTATGTTTAATGCTCAAATCACCATCTAGTCCAGTTCTGCAAAGCCTAAAACCACTAAGAAAAAGAAAACATTCAGTGAGTTTGGTGGGGGCTGTTTAAATCTTCAACGAGTTCTAGCATCAACACAACTGCCAGCTCCCTTTTCTATGTTTATGGTGCGTTTTGGTGCCGAGGTATAAATCATCACGCCACGGTCTCCCCGCAAGATGCCCGCTCCATACCTGCATGAACACCTTTCCAATGACCACATCGTCGTCATCCTTAAACACTGTGCTGAAGACTACTGTGACTCTGTCCTTTTTAGACTCAACGTACCTGCGGAGAACAAAACCCATGAGGGTAAATACAGAACCAGAACAAGGTTTTGTTGAGAACCTGACCTGCAACTAAAGTAGGAGGGTAAAATCTCTTAATTCACAAAACAAAGTGTGCCCAGTAAGACCAAGTAGTTATGGCCAACAAGGTCTGTATAACAATGCACAGCCTAGAGTGGCAGGAGATGCAAATCACCAGAGTAGATGTTATTAACTTTACCTATATGGTGTGAAATGGGTCTACAGTTAGTGATTCTCTGTATTCCACTTTAAAAATGTCTTTCCTGATATACTATGAGATTCACAACAAGTAGGTGATCCAAAAGTTGCAGTAACACAGAACCCATGATCACCCTCTGCCTCCTGCTTATCTGGGCTATATTACTGAAGGGGACTCAGAACAGTGGTGCTTAAAGGAAAGCACTGAATTTTCTTTTCATCTTTGCCAACTTTCAGTATCCCTCGTCCCCGCCCAGTCACACATCCTGGCTTAAAGAAGTTATAAGGAAGACATTTCAGCGGAGTTCACACAACAGACTCTAAAGTCTGACCTAGCTGTACGTGTTTTCAGCTGTTGAGTGCATGTGACAGCCACACCCAGGCTTCAGGACCAAATCCTATACTCACATGGTCTCATCATCTCTATAATGGATGACTGCCCTGTTCTCGCCTTCCTTCCCCTCTTCTTGGAACTGGAAGTATTTCTCAAAGACAGAGGCAAAACAATTTCGTTTCAACATGCCAGCCTGATGCACAATGGAATCCTTGGATGCAGGCAGATTTTCAAGGTCGTATAGCAAAGAGACATTGTACCCTGGAAGGGGAAAAAACAAAGCAGTTATTTTTTTAAAAAAACACAACAAAACCAAAAAAACTTTCCAAGTTCTATTGACATTTTATTATGTCTCAGTGATCATACTTTTAACTCCAGTAGAATGCTGTCCATTCCAATTTACCTCATAGGATAAATGAGGTGAAATAAAATCTCAATTGTTGTAACATCTATGTAAACATATATAGCTAATTAGCAAATACTATGCAAAAACTTGAACCAATATCAAAGATGTCTGATTACAAGTAAGAAATGGAAGGAAGTCATACTCTGGGGACTGTGATTAGATGTTTAGTGTTCTAGACACAGCTGTGAAGGGGACTGTATATGCATGCTCTCATTAGTTACATTTTTCTCTGATGTTTAATGTGCCAAGGGCCAAAAAGCTGGATAGCTTTTTGATAATAAAACATATCCCTTTATGTGCCACTGCAAATCCTTTGTGGAAGCAGGCAGGATATGGAAAAATCTAGAAATATATCTCTATACATCCCCAATAGTTTTGATTTGTATACACTGTAAAATTTTCAATGTTATTTTAAGATAACATATTTACTTCATTTGATCTTCCTAAGAATTCTTTGAAGCAGGTCAGATATGGTTTATTCTCATCTCAGAGGGAAAAAGATGTTCAAGCAGGCAAAATGCCATGACAAACACAGTCTGATAGAGAGGTAGAGGCAACTGAGCAGAAGTGGATCCAAATCCTGGCCCTGCCACTTTGGTGACCTTGAACAAACTGCCTAACCTCTACAATTCCTGCATCTTTTTTAAAAAAGGTTGGTGAGATGGGGAAGACTACTGGGACACTCAAGAGAAAGTGCAACATTTAAAGTGTTTGGAACTGAAGTGTCTGGAATAGTGAGTCATCAATAAGTGGGACAGAACAGGACTAAACTCCAAGTCTTCTGACCACTACACAATCCTGGCTCCTTACAGCATATTGGGGACAAATTCCAGTAAACGAGGTTGGCACACTTAATTATGTAATGAAATGATTAATACATGCCAAAAAGCCTATAGATGATTTTGTAAGAATATCTGTGTATTACCAAGGATAATTTCATTAACTCTAGGCAACTGAAGGGAATGCTTTTACGAGAACTGCATGGATTTCACAATGCTGAACCTCTTAAACCTTTATATAGTACTTTGTTACTATTTAATTATTCCTCAAAAGCATTCCTGAGGTCTGTTTTTTTGTTGAGTCTATCCTCAGTGAGAGCACAGGCTATCTAAAGCTCTGTTCTAGGTAATACTTAGCACATTTTTGGCCCTTCAATATTAAATAATATCAAGCATCATTCCATTTTAGGGACCCAAAAGTCAAAGGAACAGACTACAAGATTAGATTAAAAAAAAAAAAAAAGAAAAGAAAATATTAGAAGTCGAGCTTTGCCAGCTTTAGGAAGCCAAATAAAACAAACTAAATAAAACTATTGCTAAAGTCAGACTTTAAGTAAGGCTCCTAATATGACAAGAACATACTGGGCATGAAGTTAAAAAAAAAAAAAAAAAAAAAAAAAAAAAAAAAATCTAGCATGGCCTGCTGAGTTTTCCAAACTTGCCCAGATACACCCAGAGAAAAAGAGAAGGAACACCACCATTTTCATACGTTTTCCACTTGTATGAACACAAGGCCCGCAATCGGGCATTGTTTGTGTGTGCTGTAGTGGGAGGCGGGAACAAAGGCCTGGGACTGAAGCATAAACTCTCCGTGTCATACTCCAGTTATTCTGACAGATTTTAGGATCTACGCTGTGACAAGCATGCCCAAGAATTCCCACATTTTTTTTCTGTGTTAATTGTTTCTTTCTTTCTGAAATTTTCCTTAATCTTCTTACAGTGTTATTTACCTTTTTGGTTTTTATTTCTACTATGCACTGGTACCATCAATTTGGGGATTAACACATTTCAGTATTTATAGACTGCAGTCAAAGCTCCCATCAACAAATTCTCCTAGTAACAAGTTACATTCCAAAGACACCTTTCTGTATTTGATATTATGTTTCCAGAGCAGCACGTAGGAGACAGAGAAAGTATTCTACTGGGAGTGACCGTCAACAACTTGCAAATAAGGAGGATATAAGGAAGCAAAAGTAACTACTGTTAAAAGAAAATGATAGACACATCTTCCTTCTTAAAACAATGTGTTAATCAAGGCACCACAGCAACATTATTTAACACACATTATGCTCAAATGGTCTTACTACTTGGTCCTGACTATGGGGCCCAGTTGAATGCCTCAGAATTTGACTCTCACTTAACCATAGGGATGAAAATATTGTTTTTTCCACTTTAAACTTCCTTTAAAGCAACATAACATAGCCATTCTAATCAGAGATGGCCATGATGCTTTTTAATTCCTCTGGCCATTTTTGTTATTTGAAAATGTGAGAATGATTGTGACTATTCCTTTTTCTTCTCCAAATGTGCAGTGTACAGAAAAAGGTGCTATTAGGGGCCAACATCACCTTGGTCTTCTCAAACGGCATCTTAATCACGATTAAAGGTGGCTCCCTGGTTAAGAGATTAGGGAAGAGTCAACTGGCCCCTTTAAATAAATGTTAAAAACACATTATCAATTCTGTACACCACACTATGTATCGTTACTGGACAATGCAAAGCCCTTGAAAGCTATTTTTATGGATAGAGTTGAAGTGGAGACTGGGCTAATGCAGAAATATTTGTGCAACAATAGTTAAATCCTTTGGCTAAAAAAAAGCACAGTACGAACAGGACAAGTCTCTTTCCACGTCACTCCAGCCATGCACATTACTACATACCCGATTCTGGATTTACCAAGTAACTCCCGTACACTCTCTTTAGTAACTAGAAAACACAAGAACAAGCGTGTTAATCCAAAGGCTACGATAATTTCATTATTTTTAAAGCACTGTCCTTCCCAAGCTTCTCCTGAGCCAGTATCCTTCCTTTCATTTGGTGGATGGGAAACTGGATACAGAGGAGGATGCAGATTAACCTGAATTATCAAGCAAGTCACTCATAGAACTGAGATTAAATCCAAAAGGTTGGGCTAGGATCTGTTTTTCAGTCAAAGCTCTTCCTTTACTCTTTTAGGACCTGGTCAGACTCTTAGTATGTTCTCTGTTCTCCTCCAGAGCATACACTGCACATAACCACCTTTTTCAAGTACAGCAGGATGCATGCCAAGTGAGTATTGATGTTAGTCATCAAATAAGTACAGGTCAAACCACTAATCCATGTGAATGAAGAGATAAAGCCAGAGTTGGTGGGAACTAATTCCAGTTAGCCTGCTTATTGTGTATGCTTTCATCATCAGCTTTTTAAAGGCAAAAGACAATGGATAATGGAATCTTAGCCAGTTATTTATACCGGTGGGTCCATAGAAGATTGTACTCCCTAAATGTCTTTTTCCTCAAACCAGAACTTCCAGCTTTTTGGAGTAAATGATAAAACCCTTACTCCTTCCTATCACACCAGCAGGAATAGCTGCTTCACCTGGTGGACACGGCCCCTAGGCTGACATGCTTTGAGGAACAAACTATTTGGAAGGAATAGTTCTGACTTATACGGGACACATGAAGCACTAGAAAGGCAGTTATTTGAAGACAGAAAAAAAAGTAAGTATTAAAGCTTCTAGAATTCAGTAATCTTTTTGGTATTTTGTAGTTTTTGTACATGAATAGGCAACACACAGACATGGCTTATTATTAACCCTCATTAGGGAGGGAAGGTGTCATTACTATTGCACAAGAAGGTGAAGCCAAGGCCAATATACTAACAACCTCAGTAGTATAATAGGGTTTCACCTGCGGATTTCTCTTTCTAAGCATCCAATTTCTAACTCTAATCTCACCACACACACACTAATGACCCTCTTACATTTTCTGGGATTCCAAAAAAGGGCACTTAATCCACGGCAAGTTAACAAATTAAAAGTGAACAAAAGCACAAACTCTTGTTTTAATTATAGAAATTACACCCGCATGTTGTGGAGAATTTCGTTACTCAGCGATCACCACTGCCCGCACAGGCAGCAGCAGAGGGGAGCCCCAGTGAGCGAGCGCTCGTCCTGCTCCCTGCGGGGTCTCAGTGCCCACACCCGCGTGCCAGGCCAGTCAACAGATGTGAGTGACTGTCAATGTTTTCCTTCTAATCTTATTTTCAATGTACTCTCTAGAAACTAAAACAAACAAATAAATAAAATCAGCAGCAAACCATATAGTCTATGTCCCATTTGAGAAAATTAGCACACAGTTAGGTTCTCCACGGCCCCATTCTTAAGTATTCTTTAATATTCCATATATTCATTTAGCCATTTTCCTTTAGCTGGACGAAATTCTCAATCTGCAAAACTCAGATAATAGAGTGGACCTCAAAACATGAATCAGTAATCACATTTGTTTGTATAATGGCAAAAGATAAATGCCACATAGAATTCCTATCTGGTGGGCCACAGAGCCACCGTGAGGCGTCTTCACAGAAGAGGAACCGAGAGGGAGAGGTTTCACGGTCACAGAGTTTATTGGTGGCAGGGAGTTCTGACCTTCAGGTGTCTTACAGACCACTTCTCCTAAAGTTTCGGGGGTGGAGAAGTAACATGCATATTCCTTGAGAATCTTAACCAGCACACTGCCTCTGAGGAATAACTCTGTACTGTGTGTGCTACTGGTGTTTGGAGGAAGGGGAGATCAGACATGGAAGAAACTGCAGCTCCTAAGATTTAGTTTAATTCCATGGCTATTGGAATTAAGTTAATATTCTGAGATCTAAGAGGTTCTTGGAGCCAAATTTATACCATGATCAACTCCTTTGCTCCCTCCCCTTGGCCAAACCAGCCAACGCTTCCGTTTGCTTCACTTGCACTTTTAACCATGATTCACTTTTCAATTTGTGCCCACTCTCCCAACCTGACACCAGGAGATGGGTGTAGGCAACCTAACAATCATCCCCATCAGACCTCCCCACCCTAGTGGCAGGGCTTTTCTACTTGAAAAGCGCCCATGACAAAGTAACAAGCTTCCTGTGGTTATCACAGGCTGGTCACTGTTTAACCAAGCCAGGGAGCCATTTACTGTGCACTCTGCTCCAACACCGAGTGTTACTCCACCCACCTGAGTGCGTGGGGCTGGTTCTTTGACCCCTGTGGTAGCTGTAAGAATAGTAACATGCTCTGGAGTTCCATGGTAAGGAAAGCATAGACAGGAGAGGAAAGTTAAGAAATCTAGCTTAATTAACATTTTCTTTCCTTTCCAAGGACGATGATGATGATGATGATTATTGCACCTAGATCTTTACAGAGAGGGCTGCCTTCAGAGACTTATTACACAATTTGGTTGCCTGTTTAATTGTATGACAATTCTTTTCAGGCAGTTATTTTATAGTTAATCTAAAGCAGGGCCACCTTAATAGCCACTTGTTTTTTCATGCTTTTTCTCTGGTAAAGAGAAGAATTAGCTACCATCTTTTATATTATATAATCCTTTACATGGTTTATATGACAAGATCTTTTTCTTGAGCTTTTCTTTTCCAGGTAAAATAACTATGAATACAAATTCTCTAAACATTTCTTCTTCCTTTGAACTTAAGAGACAAACCAGAAAAGCTTTCTGACTCTTCCCTTGGATTTATGAGGCAAATCAACTGCATATGAATAACCAAGGGAAGTGACTTCCTATGGCTCTTGGTGTTCTGTTTGGTTAACCTACAAAATTTTTTTTTTCAAAAGATTTTATTTATTTGTAGGGAGGGGGAAAGGGAGGGAGAGAAACATCCATGTTCACGAGAAACATCTATCAGTTGGCCATTGCATGCCCCCAGCCAGGAAGCTGGCCTGCAATCCAGGCATGTACCCTGACCGGGAATCAAACTGGCGACCCTTCAGTTTGAAGGCTGGTGCTAAATCCACTGAACCACACCAGCCAGAGCCAATTTTATTTTTTAAACTAAAAAATTACTGAGATTTTGATCATTTCTTTTTTTTCAAACAGCCTTTTCATTACATAAATTTTAAATAATGAAAAGCTACTACTCTTAATCAGAAAGAAAATAGAAATGGCTCTATCTTCATTCAACAGATTAAGGAGAACCTAGCTTGTTAAAACGAAAAGATATTTGAAAACTGATTCAGGAACTGAGTCATACTTCCTGCTTTGAGACCCAACCACAATGTGCGCACACTGGTGTAATAGCATTTTCTTTCTTCCATAAATGGCTCTCCCCAGAGCAAATATAGTTCAACAGGAACCAAACCTGCTACTTTAACTATAGAAAAAAGCCAGTGAATAAGGCACGGCCACCAAAGTTTCACAACGCATGGACGTCCTTTCTTATTTCCCCTAAGGCAGACATACAGAAGAGACATACTTAAAGAGGCCAGTTCTAAAGAATATTTAATTTAAAGGGAAGATTTGTGCCTAAATTTTCAGAATGAAAAATTATGATTATAAACTTTGAACAGGCTAGAATTAATATGTCTGCTTGACACACAGAAATAGAACAGAACCCACTTCATTCTCGTGATAGCTATTTTTGTATTGGCCAAGGGAGAGTATTATTTGCTGCATCTTTTGAGAACTAAAGCTGTTTTTGCTTTCAATGGTTAGGGAACATCTTTATTTCTCCAGAGTAAAATGCAAGCAAGCAAGCAAAGAGCCAAAACCTTTTCTGGGAAACACTCTTTTTTACATCCTTATGAGAAATGGGAATCAAGAGCCCCTGGCCTGGTGAGCAAGCTGTCCAGGGTGGCCAGTGCCAGCAGGAGGGGTTCCGTATTATGGACCTTCTGAGTGCAAAGTTGCCAGGAGGAAACAAGAGTGCCATCGAAAATGATGTGGAACTTACCTCATCAGCACCATGTGCCTGAAGTTCCTTGTAGAATTTCAAAGAAATACTGACCATCACTTTTGTTTTGTCTCCATTAGGATTTGAAATATGATAAAGGACACCATCAAAATCTGTGAGTAAAGTGAATAAAACTGCTTAACTTGGGAATAGGGAATAATATCTCAAAGGGCCTATCTGTTGCAGGTCACAAGAAAAGTCTTCCTTTAAGAAGGCATATAAGTAAAATGGCATTTATTTTAAATCCATGTGGGCAGTCAGTAGAAACACTGGGATAGAACTGTTAAGCACCTACCTCTTTGTTTTCTTCTAAAATTACAAAGCTATTCTTACCTTAATCACAGCTTAGTGCTGGAAAATTTTTTTTTTTTAAAAACCCCTTTTATTGTGATGTATTTTAAACATGTATAAAAGTAAAAAGAACAGTATAATGAAGCCCTGTGCCTACTATGTGGGTTCCACAATTATCAACATATGGCCAATCTTGTTTCATTCAGACAACCCACCATGATTTATTCTAAACTAAATCCCAGATGTCATGTCATAAATATTTTAGAAGGTATCTCTAGAAGACTTAAAAATAAATAACCACAATACCACCATAATGCCTAAACTTTTTAACTTCTTAATAACAAATATCTAGTCAAGTGTTCAAATGCTATCTCAAACATTTTTTCTTAATACTGTCTTATTTGAATTCAGATCCAAACAACGCCCACACACTGCATTTGGTTCTCTTTTAAGTTTCCTGTTCTATAGGCCTCCTCTCTCTTTGGCTCTCTTTGGCAGTACACAGAGAACTTACCCTATGCAGGTTCTGAAACTAGGTGGTGGTACCATCTTTAGGGAAATCTGGCATTACAAGTGAGGAGGGAATGGGAACAATCTGTCAAGTGACACACTTCAGCGCTGCAAAGTCTTCCAGGATCATCTAGTCAAGCACCCTCATTTTACAGAGGGTGGCTGTATAATTCAAAGGTCACACAGCCAAGTGAGTAGCATTAACACTTAACTCTTCACAGAGGAGAGAAAGCAGTAACATCTCTCCCTGACTTGTTGACTAAGTCTCCAGCATTTTTGTGTTTCCCCACTATTCTAATTCTAGGCAAACTGAGTATCTTCAAGTTACTACTTGAAGATAGTAACTTAGTATTTCAAAATAAAAAAATCGAACTTTGTATCACAAAATTAAACCCAAACTTCTAAGACAGTAGCAGGCAACTTTACAAAGTTCAATAAATTCATAAAATAATCATCCTAAAATAAAGACCTCATTAAGACCTGACAATTTAAGGGAATGTACCCCAAACATCAAAGCTTGTTTTAGGAACAATTTTGTTTCCATTTTTTATATTGCGCTTTCTCTTCATAGCAGCAAATTTCAACCTCTTTCATCTCACGGCACATACAAAAGAATTACCAAAGTTCTGCGGTACACCAAAAAATATATTTTTTTGCCAATCTGACAAAAAAAGTATAATTTTGATTCATTGACACCAGACAGCTACTGTTGTGTTGGCTGTTGTTAATTTTTTTTTTTTTTTGGACAATCGAATTAAGGGAAAAGAGGCCAGTGTCCAGATTAAATAGATACTGCACGTTGACTAAATAGGTACTGCATGTTGTAAAATTTCTTGCTGTACAATGGTTGAAAATCGATGCTTTAGAGGATTGAGATAAACACACTTACCTGCAAATGTTACTTCTACTGCTTCTGGTTTGTTTCTGCAAAACAAAATCCCTTAATTAAGATAACTGTATTGCTGTTTGCCTTCAAGGGCACCTGCAAAGGCTCTTGAGCTTTACTGAAGATTCAGACCACTCTGTATCATGTTTACTGACCATCCGAATACACAATCCATTTTCTCATGCACCTGAACTGTTGTATTTACTTAAGGTGGAAGATAAGAAAAGGAAATAGGATGGACATAGCTTTTGTTTTCGAGCTGATGTGGAAACTCTATTGTGGTTGGTGCTCACCTTCAACTCTGAATTCACTAAGAGCATGATACACGCAGTTTGTTTATGTGAACCACAAGATGCCATCTTTTGGTCAATATCTCCCTCACAGGACAGTAGTGACGGAGGTAGTACATTCAGCAGGAAAACTGCTAAACAGAATATAGGATGCTTTTAATTTATTTAAAGTGAAAAGATGATTTCAGGCCATAAAACAAAACAGAAAGTTCTATTCCACTTCAAAGGCAATATGGAAGTCTTCCTACACATCCTTCCCTTTCCCTTTATATCACCAAAGTACTCCCTGCTCTCCGTGAAGCCACCTCTGACCGGTTCTGTCCTAGTACTGGTTTGTAATTCCAGTGCTGTACTTCCAGAGAAGGTGTAGCACAAAACACTGCAACCACTAAGAGTGGTCAAGACACCTCTTTTCCAACGGAAGCCTTTTCATCAGGACCACGTATATTTTCAGACAAATTAACACCCAGACACATTTGTTTTCTGACCTACTCATCAATAAAATAGGAGAACACAAGTGCTCCTACTCACCTCAGAACTGCTAAAGGAAAACAAGAGGCACTGGAGAACCTATCGCGGAAGGCAATGGCAGCCTCACACTTGCCACGCACTTCCCAGCTTAGCCTGGTATGTGGACTTCTATTTGACAAATGCTGAGTTATTATCTAGAAAGATGACAAACAGCCTAGCTATAAAAAATAACGGTCAATGAACCCCTAGCAAAAAGCTACTTTACACGTTCCCCCCACTTCTCAAAGCCCAAGGGTAGGAAAATGAAAACTGTTTTCTCAGCTAGCTACCACTAACTCAAATAATTCTACCTTGTTTTATGGGTCAGTAGACAAGACACACACATTTTCACGTTTATTCTTGCCTAACTTGTTCAGGACCTCACTGCTCCCTCACCTGTAAAAAGGACCCAAGACTGAGCTGCCCTCCAGGGTTGCTGGGAAATAACAGAATATGTAACATGGTTTATGACTGTTTAAAAAAGCTGCTGCAGAGGCTCAACACCACCTTTCAAGGAAACTGGCTTCTACTGAGCATGTAATTAGCCCTGTCGAAAAATGAACCCATACATATCACATACAAAGTGTCACCTTGCTTTTTCAAAGCCACCCATATGTGACTTAGGACAAGCACTTTGGGGTGTCTTTAAGAATGGAAGCATCAAGTGGGTTTATAAAAAAACACTGAGTTTAGAATGTGATAAAAAAACTTTATCAAGATTTAAATTGTTTCTGATCTTTCAATTTGAAACACTAACCAATAATAAAGGCAAGGCATGGCCAACAATCATTCCTTACTTCTGAGCAGCCCTGGTGGCTCAGTTTCTTGAGTGTAGTCCTACAAAGTGACAGGCTGCGGAAAGGACACCAGATCAACCTGGTCAGGGCACATGAATGGGTTGTGGGCTGGCTGGGGTGTTTGTGAGGCAACCACTGGATGTTTCTCTCCCTACCTTCCCCTCTCTCTAAAAATAAATAGAAAAGAAGTGCAAACATTAATCTATGGCCCATTTGGATGAGATATTAAGAGGCTGCACAACAGGAGGAAGCACTGGAGCACATTTTCCTGGGGAAGGCTGGCTGTGCCAGACACGGTGGAGGGTTTACAGAAGTCCACACTGCATCATATAGCAGGTGGTGGAGGATTTTCTTTTAGACTTTTAGGCTTTAATTCTGCCAGTGAAGAACCAAGTTCCTCACTCTCCTACTTCAACAGACTGGGAAGAATCAGCTAGAAATAAATCACCTCTGGATCCCAAGTTATAAACATTTTGACTCTGAAATTTTACATTGCTCTAGTCCGTAAAGCTCTCTGAGCACAGATCGCCAGTGGGAGAAGTCGCTAAGATCTGTGCTAAGCGGTTTGCTGCCTGACTTGAGAATATTTGTCAAATCACCACCATTAATATTTTAGTTTACTATTTATGGCTGCACAAAGGTTGCAGAGGAGACAGGCTGCAGAGAGAGCATTAGGCCAAAGGAGCCTTCCTGAGAAGTCATCTGGGAGTTAGAGGTCTGAGAACTCTATGTTCCAACAAGGAGACCGTACCAAGTGTGAAATATCCCTTAACAGGATTGTGTCTCGATTCCAAGACCAGGTGTTTGTTGTTTACTCCTGTGGTTTAAAAAATCATGGAGCAGCCCTGGCTGATGTGGCTCAGAGCACTGACTGCTGGCCTGCAAACCAAAGGATTGTCAGTTCGATTCCTGTCAGGGCACATCCTGGATTGCGGGCAGTCCCCAGTCGGGGGCAGGCAAGAGGCAACTGCTCAATGTATTCTCACACGTCAATGTTTCTCTCCTTCTCTTCCTCCCCTCCCCGTTCTCTAAAAATAAAATCTTAAAAAAAAAAAATCATGGAGCAGAGGGGTGTAAGACTGGTCTGGGGAAAAGTGTGCCACTTAACAGGCAGAAAAAAGGTTACGTGATTTTGTTTTATCATCTGCTAAGGTTTCAGATAGCGGGGGTGAGTTTAATCACAGAAGCAAGTGCTTCAGAATTGACGGTTCAATACAAGTTCTATCATCTACTGGCTATGTAACCACAGGCAATGTTAGTCAAATATCACTGAGCCTCAGGTTCTTTTTCTAGAAAATGGAGATTTAAAAAACACGCACCTCACAAGGTTGTTGTGAAGACTGAGCTAATATGTAGACAGCAAATTTTCCCAATCAGTGTTTTATGACTAAGTTAATAGATATGCTGCGATAATGATCCCCACAGTCCTTAGGGCAGACCAGTGGCAGGACCTTGAGGCTAGACCATTTACTGAAATGTACCTACCATTCTGTGTGTGACATGTTACAAAGACAGTTAGGAATCACTAGTGCTGGGCGCGCCTGCACAGTGCGTAATACATATGTCTACTCCTCCCAACTCTCAAGAGCCCTATTTTTCTCCACTGTAAATGGCAACTACTATCTGTCATAAGTGTGTATTTGACATGAAATGATGCCATGTTGAAGCTTATAGCAAAGTACCTGGTTCACAGAAGGTGACCGATAAATTAGTTTTTCTTCCAGGTGCTGTCTGAGGACACCAGACTTTGAAGTCACAGTTGGGAGAGGTTTTGGTATTGTGGTAATTCCCAGAATCAGGAATGGATCAGCAGTACAAGGAGAAAGAGAATCCCTATTAGTGTCAGACTACTGTTGATGTCTGGAATCCTAGAACAAGCTGGTTGAAGTCCTCAGGATTACTGACTGGACAGCAATGAGACACTAAAATGTATTAAATTCATTCAGTTGGGTTTCAAGAACTATTCTTAAAATTCTTTAGAAAAAAGTTTTTTTCCTAAGGAAGCTTCTAGAATGTCACTGGTAAGTCAGTTAAACATCCCCCCACCCTTCATGGCAACTGTATTATCCAACCCTTTTGGAGTTTTTACTCCCAAATGTATCCAATTCCCTTTGGGCATTTATGTCCCTCTTCTAGCTATCCCTTCTGTACACTGAATTAGAGGAATTACTGAATTCTGCTCACTATCTTACTATAAATGTTTTTGATCATTTTCCCTTGAGTCCTCTATAAGGCTCCCATCATGCTTCTTGAGTAACGCCTACAAAAATGGATATTAGATAAGAGGTGGCCTTCCTCTGCGCTACAGTCATTATTTCAAAATATGGAAAAGAGGATCTAAAAGGCAATTTACATGTTAGAAAAGCAATGAAGTCCTAAATAAACTAAGAACTATTTTAGCTGCCTTCATTTACTCCCTCAAGAAAACATTTACTGAATCGATTACCTACCTACCTACCTACCTACCTACCTACGTGCGTGCGTACGCACACAAACAGTGTGGATGGGGGTGTGGGGAAGATGACTAAAAAGATAAACCCTGCCCTGAAGGAGCCATTAGTTGGTGGAGGGCAGCCCTGGGGCTTCAGGCCCAAAGCAGTCCCAAGGAGGCCAGAGGACAGGCAGCAAAGTGTGTAACCATAGTGGCCTATAAAAGACCAACCAGATCATCTTAGCAAATCAGCCATTACATTCCAGTTCTTCTGAATGCTTAAACAATGCCCTGATTCCAAGTCACTTCAAACCAGTCTGTCTCTCTGAGGACATATGCAGCATATTTGGCAATGAGAACAAGGTATCAGCAAGATTTAATTTATTCCTTTCTCAAATTTCTCCTACAGTCCTCGCCCACCCCAAACGGCACTGCTTGCTTACTGAGCTTCACTCCCCCTCACAGAACCACAGCTTCCCACAATATGCACAGCTGTGGCAAGGAGCGAGCATGCACTTAAAATCAACAGCAATTTGTATCTGACAGCATTTTGTCAATCTTGGACTCTGGACTCTTAGTTGGCAGCCTAGCTTCTAAGACTGAAAAAGTTCTTGGTGTGTACACAGTAACAAAAGAATTAAATTAATTGGCCAGATTACTTCGGCTTTAATTGGGTGTCTGGGTAAGAATTCCTAAATGAAAAAGCAATGCTGTTGACAAGACCTGCACATGAGGTTATTTGCAGCGCTGAGTATAGCTTTTTAATCAGTCACATTTTCTTAGTCGGTAGGCTACTGGGAAAACAATTTACCAATAATTATCATTTTGTGAAGATATAGGATTCATTCCAAAAAGCCACTCTCCCAGGAGTGTGGTAGGAAAAAACAAAAAGCAATTTGTTTGGAATCAATCTTAGGCTTTGTCGGAACTGTCTCCAAATTAAAATATTATTATGACCAAATGTATTCTTAAAAGAGTTTAGATGACAGACAAAACGGCTTTACCCAAAGGAAATTTAGACTTTTAGTAGGATGTCACAGGCTAGAAGATCCAACAGGATGATCTGAGATGCAACATTTAAAAAAAAAGATCAAATTTAAAAGGAAAGCTACTGCAACTGTGTTCTGAGTATATGCCACAGAACTGCTTTAAGATTATCTCATGCTCACATTTTTGGTAGCTGCCGTGAGTGCTATTAGAACATTCTGCAATAATGGAAATGTTGTATCATGTGTGCTGTCCAAATACAGCAGCTACTAACCACATGTGACAACTGAGCTCTAGAACTGTGACTAGTGCAAGGAACTTAATTTAATTTTACTTCACTTTTTAAATTTAAACTTAACTAGCCACACGTAGCTACTGGCTATCATATAGGAAATTGCAGAGTTGGGAGATTCACTCTGGAACCGTAATTTCCCCAACTGGTTTGCTCTGAGAAGAGTAAAGCATTGTGGAGCTGGCCCTTCCAGCAGGTTTCCACAGGCAACGCCTTTCAAATCTCCAGGGCTTGCCCTCCAAGTTGCTACCTTTCCTTAATGTCTTTCTCTGATCTTCACCCCAACACTTCTCACCCCTTAGCTAACTTTGCCAAAACACTCTCAGAAAGGCCCCCTTTTTCTGTTTCTGTTGGTGCCGGGCACTAGTAGAATCCCACAAATGTTTATGATTATCATGCTAGCTAACCTTTGCTGGAAGCTCTCCCCTAGGCATGAGCCTTGATCAATACTTCACTGTTGCCTGACCTTACCGGTATGCCTGGAAATTCACACTAGGGTTTAGAAGCAAGATTCTCCTGGGTGTTGTACGTGCAATCCTAGGAAAGCCCTACCTCACAGGCCAGATATCATGGGCTTTTTTCAAAGATTTTCAAAGTGCTTTTCAGAAGAATGCATTTTGAATCCACTCATTTAAATGAATCCAAAGGGAAGATAGGCCAGAATAAAAGCCAAACAAACCTTGCCGCCCTGCTCCAATATCTGACATTGCTACAACACAGGCTTTGTAAGAAATGTCCTAGAAGTTCCATCTTATGCCTTCCAGACTTGAATGACTACTTTAATGCCTCTAAAATGGTTAGTTGCTCTTTTTAAGAGTAATTTTCTAAAAAGAATAGAGTTGAAGTTCTGAATAATGGGCTACATTTTGTAATCACAAGTTATTAACACACAAATAGAAGTGAACAGACTCCCACATTACAAGGCATGCTTCTACTTGAAAATGCAGGCATTTATCTTGTAGATCAGCTTATAAGTGCCCAGGTCTCATTTCTTCACTAGTCTGGACTTGAGACTGCACTTAAGATCGGCTGTAAAAATGCAGAAGTTAATTAACTTCCTCTTCTGTGCCACACGGCTCACAAAGTATACATCAATCACCCAAAATAAGACGGAGCTGATTCACTTGAACATTTAAAATGCAAAGGAAATGACAAGTGGAGGCTTAAGGCACAAAGCAAGATAGCCTAAAATATAAGCACTGCACCCCTGGCAGGAAACAATAGCTGCGGCTCACTGTAAGCACTACTTTAAGGAAAGTTCTGCTTTGTTTTACAGATAAAACCTGTGGCCTTATAAAGGAGATAAGAAACACAATATAATCAATTAAAGCAGTGGGCCAGTAGTTGTTCGTTTGTTTGTTTTTTAAAAAATATCTGCAAGCCACAAATTCATATGATCATTTAGAGTTTTCCTTCCACCAATCCTCTCCCATCTATGGATCTCCAAGAACCTACTTTCCCATTATTAGTTCCCAGCTCACCGGAAACAGTGTGCACTTATTTCCTCAACTGTGCAACCAAAATGTAAAAACCCATCCTCACAGATGAGGAAACGAGGCAAAGGGACTAACCACAGGGTACCAAAAATTAGAAGCTAAAAATTTCCTGGCTCATGTTTTAAAAGCAAAGCAGCTTTAAGGGAGGAGGCTGTCTTCTACTGATTTCCTATGTTTGACAGAGAAGGCTGTCTTGGAAATTTGTCCTAAACCCACCTTTACAAAGGCTAATGGTAAAAAAGGTTATCTAAGATCTTTATAGACGCTTTCAAGTGTGTACCTGAGCCAGGATGACAAAAGAAAAAAAATCACAGACCAGGGGGCTGGTACAGAACGTAAAAGATAATCAGATAAAGCTAGTGGGTGGGGAACAGAGGAGGAGAACCTCCGAAGGGAGATAAGGAAGGGGTGTGGATGGGGCGACTATTAGCTTTGCTTGAGAAATCTCTCCCAGTAGGGTTCAGGGAAGGGAAGCCAGAGAGATCGCGTTTTTCCGGCAGCAAGCCTGGGTCTGCCTTCAGTCTTCCCTCCTGCTCCTTCAGATGAGGAGCCGGGGGTGGTGAACGAGAAGGCTGGTAAGGATCTGGGCCTGCGTCTTCTTCCCTCCGCCAGCTCAGGGAATTCCTGAAAACTCCTTCCAACCCAATCCAAACGGGCTATCTTTGGGTTGGTAACAATGACGGGGAACACGGAGTGAAGTGGTCCCATGCTCGCCACAGAGGGCAATGGGATCCTCCTGGGAGAGTTCGGCCCCAGCTGCCCTCACGTTCCACAGGTCTCTTGCCCTTTAGCACGCGCACTCCTGTCCACTCACTGCTTCCGCATCCCTCCTCCGAGCCTCTCCCCGCGCATCTCTGCCCCTCACCCCACCGCACTGAATCGCCTCCCACGTCTACTCCTCCGGGGCAGTCCCTAAACCCGGCCAGGTCTCCTAGCTCTCTCCTCCACGTCTGGGGGGCTGAACACCATGGATTAGCAAGGGTCAACCCCGCCTCCTCCGCAACCCTCCGGCCCCGGGCGCGAGCTCACCCGGCTGCCGCGTTCTCGAACTTGAGCGCGAGCGTCTCCTCGATGATGCGGTTGTTCACCTCCAGCAGGATCATGGCGGCGGCTGCCCCGGGCAGGGAAAGGAGAAACAAGGGCGGGTGAGGGTAGGTAAGAGAGGGAAGGACAGAGGGAGCGGCCCTGCTGCCCCCTGAGAAGGGGGGCTGGGTGGGGTAGGAGGTTAGGGAAGGAGAGAGGGACCAGGGTGGGGGGAAGGGGAAGACGCACGCACTGCCCCGCGCACGGACTGACTGTAGAGACACCCACCCACCCGACCGACCTGGCCCCAGAAGCCTGAACCCGCCTGCCGAGCCGCCGCCGCCGCCGGTGCCACTGCTGCCGCCTCACCCACAAGACCGGTCCCCGCCCAGCCCCCGGCTCTAGCCGGCCACTTCCGCTCTCACACCCACTTCCGCTCGCCACCCGGACGCGCGGCCCGGCGGCGCCATTTCCGTTCCGACCACTCGTGCGCGCGCGCAGGTGCGCGCGAGGGCGGGGTAACAGAGGCTGTGCTTGCACATGCGCGATGCCGCCATCCCACCTCCAGTTTCCTACGGACCTCCTCAAGTCCAACCCCTTTTAAGTCCCGCAGCCCGCTGTCTTTTCCCGGGGCATGTCACACTGTCCAGCCTTTCCCTCCCGCTCGCTGGTCTCAGAGGTCCAGCTCCACCCTTTCGGTCTTGTCAATTCAGAGACCTCACAAATAGTTTGTCCTTGTCACCTACTAGCCGGCTTCTTTGCTCTCAGCTTGTTTTTGTCTGTTCCTTATGTGTCTCTGTTCCTTAGGTCCCTAATCACTGCCCAGTGGCACGTTCATACATTTCTCCAATTATTATTTAGTGGGCTCCTGCTTTTGCTGGGGATACAGTGGTGAATGAAATTAGACAAGGTCTTTCCCCAGTGGAGCTTATAGTCTGGTAAAGGAAGCGAACAATAAATAAACCCTCAATTATATAACTACAAATTGTTTAAAGGATAATGAAGGACAGGAATGAGAAGTCGTCTAGGTGAAAAGGCAACTTGGATGGGCTTCCTTGGGTTCCTGTCATGCCTCCAATTCTGAGCCTGGGAAGTAGTCTCCGCGGACTCGAACAGGATTCTCTTTGCCTTGGAAACCCACACTGTCCAGTACCTCTGCCACGTATACCCTTTACTCACCTGCATGTGGAATCTACTCAGTTTTGTGCGTCATCTGCACCTTCCGCCTGTCTTCTCCAGGGAGAATTTAACATACTTAGTTGTTTTATTTTCTGCTAAATGGTCTTGGGCGGGATGGGGGATTTAGATCCAAAAAATCAGCAACGACATCGTCGACAACAACAAAATTATCACTTGTCTTCAAGGCTGATATAGCCCTTTAAAACAGATTTTCTTTTTTTATTTAAAGATTTTATTTATTTATTTTTTAGAGCGAGAAGGAGGGAAGGAGAAAGAGAGGGAGAGAAACATCAGTGTGTGGTTGCCTATCGCACACCTCCTACTGGGGACCTGGCCCTGCAACCCAGGCATGTGCCCTCACTGGGAACTGAACCAGCGACCCTTTTGGTTCGCAGGCCGGTCTCAATCCACTGAGTCACAACAGTCAGGTAAAACAGATTTTCTCACTTAACATCAATGGGTATACTTCAAGACATTGCAGAGCCCCCCAAATTACATGCTAAAGTTCTGACATGTTGAACTAAAATAATGCATATACATGTTATACACACACACACACACACACACACGCATTAAAGGCTTGTAATGAGGGAGGCAATTCCCTGGCTGACTCTTTAGTGACAGTATCTTCAACTTTTATACATATTTATTTGGATTAGATCCATATATCTAAATAAACGCTTATGTGACTAAATTCTTGATTTGTTAATTTTAAGGATTATCTGTTGACTTCCTGACATGACAGATAAGAGCACCCTTATCTGTACAAAGCTCTATCATTTTGGTACCCATCTCCCACATAGTTATGAAATAGGTTTTTGTTAAACCAATAATCAGAATTTGAATTATTATGTGTGGAAATATTGTTTACCAATGAGCCAAGAAGTGCACTGCAACAATGCCTCCTTGCTTACACAACCCTTCATTTTTCTTAGCACTATTACTTTTTTTTCACTCATCAATTTTCAATATATCTACAGTTGGCTGCCTCCCCACCATGCATAGCGCTCTAAGACTCTGTCAAAAAATCTAGTAATATTTTCCATATATTCAAGTATGTAAGTCCCACTTTCCTGCAGAGTCTTTGTCCCAGGATCTTCCTTCCTCCTGTTTCAATTTGGATTGACTGCTCTATAGACTTGTACTACAGATGTTATTCTAGGATTTTCCTTCATTACTGTTTTGGACTGGTTTTTCTCATTTCCTACATTCCATGTCTTTCTCCTTCTTGGTTTACTTCCTTGTTTTGCTAAAGCACCTCCTCTAGACCTTCCTAAGGATGAGAGATAGGGAATATATAGCTAGAATCTTTGATTGTTTTACAATATTTTAATTCATTGTAAAATTTGGTTTGTTAG
Source organism: Pteronotus mesoamericanus (assembly GCF_021234165.1). Classification (NCBI taxonomy): domain Eukaryota; kingdom Metazoa; phylum Chordata; class Mammalia; order Chiroptera; family Mormoopidae; genus Pteronotus; species Pteronotus mesoamericanus. The sequence goes on from NW_026555277.1 coordinate 9,065,803, forward strand.
TTGGGCTGGTTACTGGATTCAAGTTTGAAAATAAAATTTTTTTCTTATACTTTTGAAGGTATTATTCCACTTTCTTCTACCTTTCAAGGTTGTTATTTAAAAAGTCTGATTTCTATTCATATCCTGGATCCTTTGTATGTTATATCTTCCTTGTGTCTGGAAGCATTAGGATTTTCTCTTTAGGCTGGAAATTTTATAGTGATGTGCTTTGCCGTGACTCTCAATTTTTTTGTGCTGAGCACTGATTCTAAATGGAAACTCATGTACTTCTGTTTTGGGGGAAATTTTCTTCGATTATTTCCTTGATAATTTTTTCTCCTCTATTTTCTTTGTTTTTTTCCCCAGAATTCCTATTACAGATGGTTCCACTTACAATTTTTCAACTTCCTGATGATGGGAAAGCAATACACATTTAGTAGGAATTACACTTCAAATTTTGGATTTTGGTTTTTTCCTGAGCTATTGATAGGCAATCAGATACTCTCTTGTGATGCTTGGCAGAGGCAGCAAGCTGCAGCTCCCAGTGAGCCACGCACTCAAAGGGTAAACAACTGATACTACTCTACAGTGTAGTATTGAACCCAATTTTTTATTTTTTATTTTTAATCCTCACATGAGGCTATTTTTTATTATAGATTTTAAAGAGACAGGAAGGGAAAGAGAGAGAAACATTAATGTGAGGGAGAAACATCGATCTGCTGCCTCCCTTCTGCATCCCGACCAGGGATTGAACCTGAACCTAAGTATGTGCCCTGACTGGTGATCAAACCCTCAACCGTTTGGTGTATGGGATGATGCTCCAACCAGCCAAGACACCCAGCCAGGGCTGCATGCATTTTCAATATGATGGATTGATTGGGACATAACCCTATCGTAAGTTGAGGAGCATCTGTATTTAGAAGATAGATTTATGGATGGATCCTTTATTTTTCTACTTACTGTTTCTTTGGGTGGTTTTGTTTGTTTCATTTTTATTTTTAATAGTGATAATATGTACATAACATAAAACTTATCATCTTAAACATTTTTGAGTGTAAAGTTCAGTAGTGTTAAGTATATTCACATTATTGTACAGCTAATTTCAAGAACTCTTCATCTTGAAGAACTGAAACTCTGTACCCATTGTTTGCTTTTGTTCTCTTTTTTCTGAGATACTTCCTTATCATTATTTTCAACCATTTTAAGTTTCAGTTTTCTTATATTTTTCCCCCAAGATCTTTTTTCCCCCCCATGTTATTTGATCCTTATTTTATGGACCAGAATCTCTTCAATATTTCTGAAGATTTTATATGTTTTATTAGGAGTATCTTCTCTCTGAGGACATTATAGTGTGCATGCTTTAGTTTTTCTTGTGCTTTCTGTTTTTTGGGGTCATTCATTATGCTAATTAGTTTTGGTCTTTCTCTGTTATGTTAGTGGCCATCATCAAAAGACTGGCTACTTTAGCAGTCTGTTTATATTTAAATACAAGAAGGCTCTAAAAAGATTCAGTGGAGGCTGAGGGTGTGGGCAAAATGAATTGACTATTTCCTTGTTACTCAACAGGGTCTAGCAACATTGGCTTCATGGGCGGCGGGAGGTGGGGGGGCGCCCTTTGAAAATGCAGAATACCTATTATAAACTACAGCCTTCAGAATCTGCATTTCAACAAGATCACAATGCACATTATACTGTGAGAACCTCTGTGTTAATGGGCTTTACTGTAAAAGGCACCAAGTGTGTACCAGATTTCATTGGGAGCCCACAAATGTCAACATTGGGAGGACTTCCCTCCAGAGAAGAATCCTCCAGTTGTGTTTAGGGCTTATTGGCTTGGCTGTGAGTATTCCCAGAGTGTATGAGAACATGGAAGAATGCTTTGAGTCCCAGCTGACTTCCCCTTATGCCATTATCAGACTCGTGTCTATCCGCTGTCTTCCACTGGGCTAGAGTCTATAGAAAACGGATCTTTGGTGGTGGAGATGAAGGAAGGTACGCAAGTGGTGAGATAGGTTGGGTGGGAAAAGCGATAAATCATTTCACTGCTTTGGGACCTAGAACAGATTTTCAACCAATTTTCATTTTGCTTTATTTAGTTTGTTTAATGACAAATGGAACAAATAAATATCTTTGTACCCACCACCCAGATTTCTTGAATATTAACATTTTATAATTAAACTTGCTTTAGAGCTTTTTAAAAAAGAAATACAGTTAAAACTGCCTGTGAACCCCATCCAATTCCATTCCTTTCTCTCCTTTCTCCCTCACCTCAGTAAAGGTAACCATCTCTCTGCGTTTGGTGTTTATCCTTCCCAAGCATGTTTTTGCATGTATCCATAAACAATGTATAGCATTTTTCATGATTTTAAGCTGTTAATTGTATCATACTGTAATCTTTTGAAACTTGTTTCTTTTAGTCAACAATGTGTTTTTGAGATTTAACTGTGTTGTTACATGGAGCTATTTTAACTGTGATGTTGCATTCCAATGTAAGATTATTCATTATGATTTTCAAGGTATTCATTCATTCTCCTGCTGAAGGACACTAAAGTTCTTTCCAGTATTTTTGCTACAATAGCAATGCTGCTTTGAACATTATCTTATACATATTTTCTTTGTACAGGAGTGAGAGTTTCTTTAGAGTATGGTCCTAGGAATGTAGTTGTTAAAATGTGAGCTACAGACATCTTCAACTTTGCTAGACGTTGCCAAATTGCTCTCCAAAGTAGTTGTACGAATTTATGCTTCCACTAGCAAAGGGAGGTTCTCATTGCTCCCTGTCCTTGCTAGCACTTGGTATTGTTAGCCTTTGACATGGATGAATATTAAAAAAAATTATATCGTTCTTAAAATAAAAATTATCCAGGCAGACAGAGAGAAATGCATGAAGCCTTAGAGGCCAGATAACATCTTGCAGAAAGTGAAAGCAGATCAGTAAACTGTAGGGTAAAGCTGAAAGGGGGACGTGCTAAGAGATGGATAGATGGAGACATAATAATAGCTAACATTTATTGAGGTTGAGGATTTATTCTGTGCTAGGTGCTGTTTAAATAGCCTTACATGTACCATCGCACTGAATCCTTGTGATAACTCTAAGTAGGTACTACTACTCGTTCATTTTGTAGATGAGGAAACAGAGACGCTGAGAGGCTGAAGATGTCTCCAAAGTCGTACTTGTGACTGGTTATTGAGCTGGGATTTAGGTTTCATATGTCATACTCTTGATTATTATGCAATACTGGTATCTACTACTGAACTAGATAGTTTTGTACTTTTGTTTCAAGTGTGATAAAATCAGAATATAAAAAACTTCACTTGACACTCCATTTAAAAATAATGAAAACAGCTTCTTGTTTAAATCTTCATCCTACTGAACCCTGTTGCCCAAAGTAGGGAAAGTGTTCTAAAATAGCCAGAAATTTTCTGTTACTAGTCTTATAGATAAAAGCTGGAGGTCAACTTGGCTCTTTTCCATTCTCCATTTTCCATTTAATCCTCTGGATCTGCTCTTCACTCTGCTCCATCCCCACACCTACTGGGCCACCGGCACTTGGGCTTTGGTTGGCCAAAAGAGAGCTCCAGAAAGAGCAGGGAGGGAGTGAAGGGGGGTAGGCAGGGTAGGGAAAAAGGAAAGGAAGGAGGAGAGAGAGAGAGAGAGGAAGACTGATCAAAGTATTTTTTCCTCTTCTTCCTCTTCCTTGTGAAGTTGTTGCCTCAGGCTAGCCATGTCCCTGAACCAAATGTTTTTGCTTCTCTCAAGATGGCCACTTTGCCAAAACTCTTTCCTTCATTCCAGGTCATGGTAACCACCCCCTCTCCTCAACCCTTAGGGCATAGGAACAATTTAGCTGTAGTTAGTTCTGGGTTACTGCATTCTCTCTTGTGATTCAAGCACATCCATGCTTTCGTAATGCACCACTTAACAATGAGGATATATTCTGAGAAATGCATTGGTAGATGATTTTGTCTTTGTCCAAACATAGAGTACACTTATACAAGCCTCGATGGTATAGCTTACTACACACCTAAGTTATATGGTATAGACTATTGCTCCTAGGCCACAAGCCTATACAAAACAACATGAGATTAAATTAAAAATGATTTAATCAGGCTACTTGGTAAGCATAAGATATATAGGGCTACTACTGGTGTAACATGGCATACTGTTTCACAGCAAACTATTTTTAATAAATAAAAAGTGCACTCTAAAATAATAATAGAAAGTATAGTAAACACATAAATCAGTAACATAGTTATTAATGATAATTATCAAGTATTATGCACTGTACATAATTATATGTATATACTTCTATATGACTGGTACAGTAGGTTTGTTTACACAAGCATCACCACTAACACATGAATAATGCATTGCACTACGATGTTATGATGGTTACTATATCACTAAGTAATAGGACTTTTTCAGGTCCATTATAATATTATGAGACCTCTGTCATATATGTGGTCTGTCATTGACTGAAAAGTTATGTGGCACATTATTGTCCTTTGTAAATGAACCCTCTTCAAATTATCCTATCTCGAGTGTCCCATCTGGTTCCTGTGGAATCAAGACTAATATAGGGGGCGGGAATGATATCATGGAAGATAATGAAGTAGGAAGCTTCAGGAAGGGGTCTCTTGACTGGAACAACTATTGAGCTATCAAGAACTGTCAGAATCAACTATTTCGAACAGTGGAGTCTAGTCGAACACTTGCATCATCAATGAAGAAAGATGCTGGTGACCTTTGGTGAATCTCAGTGTTTCATGTAGCAGCAACCATCCCCTCTCCATGCAGCAGGCAGTAGTGTGGATGGCTGTGTGCCCATATTCCTGGTGTGGATTGCTGATGCAAGGGTGGGAAATTGGGACCTTGTCCTAAAAAAATCAGCGTTGTTTGTTTTGATTTGCTATTGTTTCAGCCCTGTAGGCTGGGCTGAAGTGGCTTCCTCGGTGGTGACAGTTGAGGGGATTTAAAGAGACCAAATATCCCTTCCCCCCTTTCCTTCCATTCTTTTCTTCCCCTTTTGACAGAAATTAAGAAAATCTCTGTCAAATCACTGGCTGACCACAGGGATAACAAAATTAGACTTCAATGTTACACACAACAAAGAATATAATCTTTGCAAAAGGAATTTAGAAAAGACACTAAATAAATGATTAACTGCAACCTTCATCAAGCAAGGACAACACTTCCTGTGCTGGGGAGGATCTGACTTCCAGAATCATCACTTTAAATTCAAAAATCCCAATTCTCATAGAAAATTACAAAGTATACAAATAAACAGGAAAGTATGGCTTATTCATAGTTTTTAAAAAAACGGAAAAATTGATAGAAATCATCCCTGAGGAAACCTAGACATTGGACTTACTAGAAAAACATTTCAATAAACTGTCTTAAGTAGGCCCAAGTGTCTAAAAGAAGTCATAGATGAATAACAAAAGGAAGTCAGGAGAATTATGGGAAAATAAATATAGAATGTTAATAAAGAGGTAAAAATTATAAATAGGAATCAAATGGAAAGTCTGGATTTAAGAAGTACAGTTGAGGTTCATCATCAAGTTAAAATTACCTAGTTTGACGAACAGGAAAAAAATGATTCTTCTGTCTACTCATCTCTACTGATGAACACATTCAATAAGCTCAAATAATTCAGAGTAATGTAAATCTAGAGATCCACACTGAGATTCATTGTAATCAAACAGCTGAAAGCTAAAAACAAAAAGAAAGTCTTGAAAGTAACAAGAGAAGTCTCATCATTTACAAGGGATCCTCGATAAGATTAACAGCTGATTTCTCATTAGAACTCACAGAAGGCAGTGGCAATAGGATGGTATATTTGAAGTGCTGGGAAAAAAAATCTACCAACCAAAAATTTTCTATCCAGAAAAACTATCCTTCAAAAGTGAAGGAGAAATTAAAACCTTCCCAGATAAACAAAAACTAATGGAATTCACTGTTAGTAGACATGTCATACAAGAAATGCTAAGAAGAGTTCTTCAGGTGGATATGAAAACACATTAGAAGGTAACGAAGTATTATGAAGAAATAAAAATAACAGATAAACATAACTACATGGATAAACTTAAAAATCTAGCATTATTGTATTTTTGAATGTAAGTTTTTAAATTTTCAATATGATTTTAAAACTGAATGCATTGTTCTGGTCAAGATGGTGGTACAGGTAAACATGGCTTGCCTCCTCACACAACCACATCAAAATTACAACTTAACTATAGAACAACTATCACTCAGAACCATCAGAAATCAAATTGAATAGAAGTCTGACAGGTATGGAGTTGAAGAAACCATGTCCATCCAGACTGGTAGGAGGTGTGGAGACATGGAATGGGGTGGTCCCACATCCATGTGTGGTAGATAAAAATTCGGGAGGGATATCTCAGGTGTGAGGTGTCCCAGCCCCGTACCAGGTCCCCAAACCCAGGAGTCTAGTGCTAGGAAGATAAGTCCCCATAACTTCTGGCTGCAAAAACCAGGGGGAGATTGAGTCAGTGGAAGAAACTTCTGAAGCCATGAGCAGTTACTTTTAAAGAACCCACACAAGGACTTAGACTTATTCCCTCTGAGCTCCAGCACCAGGGTAACAGCTTGAAAGGCATGCAGAGAGGAACTGAAGTGTCTGCCATCAAGGCAAGAGCTGGGGGACAGCTTTCTCCCAGAAAGAAAAGTGGGCAGAGGCTACCGCTTTTTTTCTGAGCCCTCTCCACACAGAGTCACAGAGACGGCAGGAAGGTGCCATATCTGAGGCTCCATCACCCTAGCTAACACTGTTTGCCCTGTCCTGGGTACTCCACCTAACTTAAGGGCCCACCCAAGTTGTTAACAGTGACTTTTCCTTATGAGTGGCTGGTCTTAGCTCATGATTCACAACTTTCTAACTCTTCTCAAGCAAGCAGCAGCCAATCTCACTGAGACCCCAGCCCCTTTACACTTGCTAAGTGGCCCCAGGCCTGGCACTAGCAGCAGCCAGGCTAGATTGGTAGCTTGGCTTTGCCTGGGAATCTCCCAGCCCAGCACAAGTAGTAGCCATCGCAGATTGCTTTATAGCTCATGCAGGGTGGCCCTGGTCAAAACACAGTTTGGGGCTGACCTTGGTCTGCATCACCTGGGAAACCCCAGAGCCTGCACACCCAGTGGACAGCAACAGACCATGTCAGAGCAGTACCATCCTCCTCCTGCAAAGCTGATCTTCCAGGGAGAATAGAGGTTGGTGGTGAGTGGTCATAGCCAGTCATTGCAGCTGGTTGGCTTGGGTAAATCCCTCCCGTTGACCTGCCAATAGCAAGCAAGGCTCAACTACAAGAAGAAGGTGTACTCAGCCCACATGAAGGGTATGCCTCCAGTACCCTGCTTGGGTGATGGGAGAGGCCATGCCACTGGACCCTACAAGACACCTACTACATTAGGCCATGCTACCAAGACAGGGAGTCAAAGCAGTTCTACCTAGTACATAGAAACAAACACAGGGAGACTACCAAAATGAGGATACAGAGAGTCATGGCCCAGATATGAGGGGAGTGTGGGGGAATGGGTGAAAGGGCAAGGGGATTAAGAAGTACAAATAAGTAGTTGCAGAATAGCCATGGAAATGTACAGTATAGTATAAGAAATGGAGTAGCTGAAGAACTTATATGCATGATTCATGGACATGAACAATGGTGTGGTGGTTGCTTGAGGGAGTAGAGGGTGTTGGGTGGAATGAGGCAACGGGAAAAATTGGGACAACTGTAATAGCACAATCAATAAAATATAATTAAAAAAATTTTAAAAACCAATGCATAAAACAATGAATAGAGATCTATGTTAACAGGCACACAATATATAAAGATGTCAATTGTGATAATAACACCATAAAGCGGGGAGATGGAGAGGGTTAGGAACAGAGTTAATGCTATTAAAATAAGTTGGTATAAAGTCAAGGTAGATTTTTATAAATGTATTACGTCAATTGTAATCTCTATGGAATCCACTAAGATAATAACTAAAACTGTATGAAAAAAGAAATGAAGAAGGAATCAAAATATGCACTAAAGAAAATCAATTAAACACAAAAGTAGGCCATTTTGGAGGAGATAAAGAACAAAAAAAGATATAAAACAGAAAACAAATAGCATAATGGTAGGAGTAAATCTTTCATTATTTGTAAAAATTTTAAGTGTAAATAGATTCAACTCACTTTACTAAAAGAAACTGGAAGAATGAATAAAAAAAAAAACTTGATCCAGCTACATGCTGCTTACAAGATACTCGATTTAGAACCAAAGACACAAATAAATTGAAAGTAAAAGGGTGGAAAAAGATATTCCATGCAAATAGTAACCAGAGAGGAGGTAGCTGTACTAGTATTAAAAAATAGATTTTAAGTTATAAGTTGTTGTAAGAGACAGAGAAGGACATTGTCTACTGACAAAAGAGCCAATTTATCAATAAGATATAATTATTGAAAACATATACAAACCAAACAACAAAGTCCCAGACTATATGGATCAAATATTGATAGAATTAAAGTGATTAATACGCAGTTCTATAATAATAGTTGGAGTTGGATTTCAATATCCCACTTTCAATAATGGATTAAACATTGAGACAGAAGATAAATAAAGAAAAAAAAACTTGAAGATCACTATAGATGAAATGAAAACTATCATACATATGTAGAACACCTCACCCAGTAACAGCAGGATATACATTCTTCCCAAGTGTAAATGAAACATTATCCATGTGTTAGGTCATTAAAAAATCTCAGTAAATTTTAAAATATTGAAAGCATACAAAATGTTTCCTTCAACCATTAGAGAATGAAGCTAGACATCAATAACAGAAGGAAACTGGAAAATTTACAAATGCATGGACATTGAACAACACACTTTTAAACAACCAATATACCAAAGAAGATAAATTAAAAAGTACTTTGAGATGAATAAAAATTAAACACAATATACCAGAACTTATGGGATGCAGAGAAAGCAGTGTTCAGAGGAAAATTTATAGTTGCAAATGTCTAGGTTAAAAAAAAGAAGAAAGATCTCAAATCAACACCCTAACTTTAGACCTTAAGGAACTAGAAAAAGAAGAGCAAACTAAACCTAAAGCTGGCAAAATGAAGGAAATGATAAAAGTTAGAGCATAGATATATAAAACAGAGAATGGAAAAACAATAGAGGAAACAAATGAAATAAAAAGAAAGGTTTTTTTCTTTGAAGAGATTACAAAATTGAAAAGCTTTTAGCTTGATTGAGACCAAAAGAAAAAAAAAGAAAAAGAAAGAAAGGAGAGAGAGAGAGAGAGAGAGAGAGAGAAAGAGAGAAGATGCAAATAACAAAAATCAGAAATAAAAATGGGGACCTTACAGAAATTAAAAGACTTACAGGAGAATGTTATGAATAATGGTATGCCAACAAATTAAATAATGTAGATGAAATGACAAATTCTAGAAACACACAAATTATCAAAACTCACTCAAGAGTAGAAAATATCAAAGGACCCATGACAAGTAAAGATATTGAATCAGTAATCAAAAACCTCCCAAGAAAGAAAAGTTTAGGACCAGATGGCTTCACTGGTAAATTCTGCCAAACATTTAAAGTAGTAATACCAACTCCACTCAAACTCTCCCAAGACACTGAAGAGGAAGGAAAACTTCTTAACACTTTCTATGAAGCCAGTGTTTTCCTGATACCAAAGCCAGACAAAGATACCATAAGAAAAGTGAACTACAGATAATTTTTTTTATGAATATATATACAAAACTCCTCAAAAATATTAGCAAAGAAAACTCAACAGCACATTAAAAAGATTATATACCATGACCAAATGAGATTTATCCCAGGAATGCAGGTGGGTTCAACGTAAGAAAATCAATAAATGTAATGTATCACATTAACAGAATGAAGGAAAAGAAAACAAGAATATCTCAGTGGATGCAAAAGGCACCCTTTCATGACAAAAATACTCAGCACCCTTTCATGACAAAAATACTCAGATAATTAAGAATAAAAGGGAACTTCCTTAACATGGTAATGCACATTTATTAAAAAAAAAAAAAACTCTCACAACTAACATCGTACTCAATGGTGAAAGACTGAAAGCTTTTCTCCTCAGATCAGAAAGACAAAGATGTTTGCCTTTACCAGTGCTATCTGTCGTTGTACTAGAAGTCCTAGTGAGGGCAATTAGGCAATAAAAATAAATAAGAGGAAATCAAGAATTCAACTCCTGTATCTCTATTTGCAGGTAACATAATTCTGTATAAAGAAAATCCAGTAGAATTCACAAAAAACTGCTACAGCTAATAAGTGAATTCAGCAAAGTTTTAGGGTCCGAGGTCAATACACAAAAGTCAGTTGTTTCTATATCCCAGTAATGAACAATGTGAAAAGGAATGAAGCAAACAATTTCATTTACAATAGCATCTAAAAAAATAAATTACCTAGGAATAAGTATAAACAAGGAGGCGAAAAATTCATACACTAAAAACCACAAAACATTGCTAAAAGAAATTAAAAAGACCTAAATCAATGGAAAGACATTCTATAGTCATGAATTGGAAGACCAAATATTGTTAAGATGGCAATATTCCCCAAAGCATCTACAGATGCAATGCACCCTTTATCAAAATTCCACTGGCCTTAAGCTGTGGTCTATTTGCACACTGAAATATTACTTGGCCAAAAAAGAAAGGAACTCTTATCCTTTACAACAGAATGGATGGACCTGGAGAGCATAATGCTAAGTGAAATAAATAAGCCAGTCAGAGAAAGACATGTACCATATGATTTCACTCATATGTGGGATCTAATGAACAAAATAATGTAACAAACAAAGTAGAAACAGATTCATAGATAGAGAACAGACTGACAACTGCCAGAGGGGAGGGGGGCTGTGGGGCTGGGAGAGAAAGGTGAAGAGATTAAGCAAAACACATACCTATACACACGCGCAACCTCATAGACACAGACAACAGATGGTGATTATCAGAGGGAAGTGGGGTGGGGGAGGTAGAAGAGGGTATGGGGGGATAAATGGTGATGGAAGGAGACTTAACTTGGGGTGATGAGCACACAATACAATATACAGATACTGCATTATAGAGTTGGATATAATTTTATTAACCAATAAAATAAAATAATTCAATAGTAATAAAAAGTTCCAGTGGCATTTTAAAAAGTTTATTCATTGATTTTAAAGAGAAAGGAAAGGAATGAGAGAGATACATGTGCCCTGACGAGGGATAAACTTGCAACCTTGGTGTACCAGGATGATGCTCTAACCAACAACGCTCTAACCAACTGAGCTACCTGGTCAGAGCCTCGAGTGGCCTCTTATGCAGAAATGGAAAAGCTGATTCTCAAGTTTATAGGAAACTGTAAGGCACTCCAGTCAACAATGCTTAAAAGGAAAAACAAAATTGGAAGACCCACACTTCCTCATTTCAAAACTTACTATAAAGCTACAGCAGTAAAAACAGTGTGGTACTGCTAAAAAGACAGGCATATCAGTATATAGACTGATTGGATAGAATTGAGAGTCCAGCAATAAATCCAACATCTATGGCCAATTGATTTTTGACAAGAGTGTCAAGACTATTCAATAGGACAAATTGTGCCAGGACAATTGGAAAATCACATGTGAAAGAATGAAGTTGTACCCTTAACCCATTCCAATACAAAAATTAATTTAAATTGGATCAACAACCTAAATATAAATGCAAAAACTATAAAACTATGAGAATAAAACATACGCATAAAATCTTAATAACCTCAGATTTACCAATGAATTCTTAGACTTGACACTAAAAGCACAAGCAAGAAAAGGAAAAGTAGATAAGCTTTTCTAATCAAAATTAAAAACTTTTATTGGTGCAAATATTGCTGCATGGGATATCTGAATCCTCTATGGCAAGGGATATAACGGAAAGAATGAAAAAATAGGATTACATCAAATTAAAAACTTCTGCACAGGTAAAGAAAACATCAACAAAATGGAAAGGAAACCAACCGTATGGGAAAACATATTTGCCAATGAAACCTTGGACAGGGGTTTGACCTCCAAAATATATAAAGAACTCATACAACTCCACACCAGGAAGACAAACAATCCAATTTAAAAAATGGGCAAAAGACCTGGACACACACTTCTCTAAGGAGGACATACAGAGGGCCTATAGGCATATGAAAGGATGCTCAGTATCACTAGCCATTAGAGGGATGCAAATTAAAACCACAATGAGATACCACTTCACACTGGTCAGCATGGCCATCATTAATAAATCAACAAACAACAAGTGCTGGTGAGCTTGTGGAGAAAAGGGAACCCTAGTACGCTGTTGGTGGGAATGCAGACTGGTATAGCCACTGTGGAAACAGTATGGAATTTCCTCAAAAAACTAAAGACGTAATTGCCTTTCGATCCAGCGATCCCACTGCTGGGACTGTACCCTAAGGATCCTGAATCACCAATTCAAAAGAACCTATGGACGCCAATGTTCAAAGCAGCGTTATTTACAATAGCGAAGTGCAGGAAACAGCCCAAGTGCCCATCAGTAATTGAGTGGATCAAAAAACTGTGGTACATTTACACAATGGAACATTACACGGCAGAAAGAAAGAAGGAACTCCTACCTTTTGCAACAGCATGGATGGAACTGGAGGACATTATGCTAAGTGAAATAAGCCAGGCAGTGAAAGACAAATACCACATGAGCTCACCTATAAGTGGAACCTAATCAACAAAACAAACAAATGAGCAAAATAGAACCAGAGGCTTGGAAATGAAGAACAAACAGACAGTGCCGGGGCAGGGGATGAGGATAATGGGGGAAAGAAGGGGAAGGGGCAGCAAAAGAGCATGAATAGAGGACTCAGGGGCACAGACAATGGGGGGTTGACTGTGGGAGTGGCGGGGGGACGGGGTAGGGGTGAACAATGGGGAAAAAGGTAGGACAACTGGGACTGAACAACAATAAATTAAAAAAATAAAAACTTGTGTGAGACACATACATGCTGCACCTCCAGCCCTGAGATGAGTCAACCAAGAGCTGTCATTTCAGCTGTCAGCCGGAAGTCTGAATATGACTAATGCTATGGATTGTGCTATTTACAGGAAATTAGTGATTTATTTTGTTATTTAAGTTTTGCAGTTTAATGTGCCTCCCAAAAGGTTGTCTGCTTTGGAAGATCACATGTCCCGACCCTCTCTTCTTGGCATAACAAGGGAGGCGCACTACTTTTATTATAGACACTTTCTCCTCATCTCTGCTGAATAAATATTGATTTGAAGGAATGCCACATTATTTACTTGCTAGGGATGCTCTCAGTCCTTGGCCTACTTCTGACAGGAGGGGCAAATGTGCCGGGCAGATCAGGAGGCCATTCCATTTGCTTATGTAGGAGATGATGACAGTTTGCTTTGGGTGGAGTAGTGGAGACAGAGGGAATTGGATATTTTCAAAAATTTTGATTACTCAGTGAAGGAATCGAAAAGCTCTGGCGATAGATTGAATAGCTATTATGTTAGTTTTTTATACGGACAAACAAGTTACTGCAAGCTTAGCCACCTAAAAAAGCGCGCATGCATTATCTCTGTTTCCATGGGTCAGGAGTCCAAGTTACAGCTTGGCTGACTTGTCTGCTCAAGGCCTCATCAGACTTCAGTCTAAATGTTGGCTGGGCTATCGTTTCCTCAGAGACTCAAGTGGGGAAAGGTCCACTTCCAAGCTCCCTCAAGCTGTTGGCAGAATTTGTCTCTCTGCAGTTGTAGCACTGAGGTTCCCACTTTTTTGGCCGTCACCCCCACAATTCCTTGACAACCATGCAGCTTACTTCTTTAAAGCCAGCAAAGGAGTCTCTCTCACTTCAACCTGGAGGATGAGGTTTTATACAACAATATAATCATGGGGGTGACATCCTGTCATCCTTACATTATATTAAGACCTAAACAAGGGGCTCACATCCATCACTTTGGCCATATTTTCTCTCTCTCTCTCTCTCTTTTTTTTTTTGCCATTTTCGGATTAAAAGCAAGTCACAGTTTCCTCCTCAAGGGAAAGGAATGACTCACCGGAGGTGGGGGGGATCACTTTAGAGTTTGTCCCCCACACGTAGGATAAGGGAAAGCAAAGTGCCAGCTATAAGGTTCAGATTTCTGGCCTGAGCAGAATGAGTGGTAATTGTGCCCTTTATTGACACAGAAAAGCATGAAGGAGCATGTTGTTTGGGGGAAGATATTGTATTCAGTTGGCAATTCAAGTTAAGCTGCTCAAGGGCATGAACCATGCCTGTTCTGGTTCTTCATCTTTTTTAATTTTATTTTTTAATTACAGTTGGCATTCAATATTACTTTATCTTAGTTTTGGTTGTGCAGCATATTTGTTAGACAATTATATAATTTATGAAGTGATTCCTCCAATAATTCAAGCACCCACCTGGCACCCTACATAGTTACACAATATTATTGACTATATTCCCTATGCTGAACTTTACATCCCCATGACTATTTTGTAACTACCAATCTGTACTTCTTAATCTCTTCAGTTTTTCCACCTGGTCCTCCAACCCCCTCTCTGGCAACCAGCAGTTTGTTCTCTGCATCTATGAGTCTGTTTCTGTTTTGTTTCTTCATTTATTTTGTTCTTTGGATTCCACATGTAAGTGAAATCATATGATACTTGTCTTCCTCTGCCTGACTTATTTCACTTAGCATAATACTCTCTAGGTCCATCCATGTTGTTGCAAATGGTAAGATTTCATTCTTTTTTTTTCTTTTTTCTTTTTCTGCTCCAAGAATTAACATGTCTTTATTATGATCCTGGTAATCACTAATCCTAAATAGTAGGAAGGGTACTTCCATTTCTAGGAACCTCGGTTTGAGTCTAGAACAAGGAACAGAATATGAATAATAGTTTTCTTTCAACTCAAGGACAATAAATATAGACTAGAAAAGAATCTTTCCAGTGGCATTAGTTGATACCAGGATAGTTTCTCTGTCTCTGTTCAGTCACTAGATATGGGAAAAAGTCTTCCATGAAGATTCAGAAATATTAATTCAGGATTTAATTCCACATCATCTTCACATGTTAGAGAACCCAAAGCTGCACTTAACAACAAAAAGTAGTTTCAAAAATTAACTCCTTATTAAAAAATGTAGTCCGGGTTCATAACACCAGTGTTTTAGTTTGGGTACCCCTGAAATAGACCCTGGGATCTCATGGTTGATGTGCCCTAATCTAGATAATCGTGTGAAGCCTGATTTGGAATTTGGTAAGTGTTTTTCTAGCAGAGTTTCAAGTGTGACTCTGCCAGTTCCTTCAGGGTTATTCCCAATCGTTTCGGTGCCCTACCAATGCCTCTTCTGCATTACCATTTCTGTGCATGCAGAGCCAACCTTCCCCTGCCATGATCTATATCTGTTTGCAGGAGAGTGTTCTAGGACCCCTCGCTCTTACCATGTGCACAGCAGACCACAAGTGTGGGCAAATTAATGATCCCTACCTCAACAAGTGACTGACAGGAGTTTGTCTATAAATACCAAAGCTCTCCAGATCATTTTGATGCGTTTTATATTAGTCCCCAGATTTCCCCAATGAGAATAAGATCCATTTATCCTCAGGAGAAACTCACTGATGATGCAGCTCTACGCTGCTCTCCTTTTCCTGCCTTCCCTACTCACTCTCTTACTCACTCAAATACTTACCTCAAATTTCATTCTTTTTAATGACTGAGTAATATTCCATTGTATGTATGCACCACAACTTTTTAATCCATTTTTCTGTTGATGGGCACTTGGATTGCTTCCATATCTTGGCTCCATGTATTTTTTTGAATTAACGATTCAGGTTTCTTTGGCTACATACCCAGAAGTGGAATTGCTGGATCCTAAAGCATTTCCTTTTTTTAATTTTTTGAGGAAACTCCATACTGTTTTCCATAGTGGCTGCACCAATTTACATTCCCACCAACAGTGCACAAGGGATCCCTTTTCTCCACATCTTCATCAACACTTGTTTGTTGATTTATTTATGATAGCCATTCTGACAGGTTTGTAGTTCTTCATTTTTTTAAAAAAGATTTTACTTACTTATTTTTAGAGGAGGGAAAGGGGAAAATTTCATGTCAAATTTCTCAATCTTTTTTTTTTTTTTTGTCCTTAGCCGAGTACTGGGAAAGCTGATTGTCACATTAAAATTATTTTAAAATTCTTCTATGTTTTCTCTATTACTTTGTAGCTTAATAATATTTCATCAAAATTTTATCCTTTTCTGCTTATTTTTAATTGGATAGGTAATATATGATTACATTATGCTCACTTCCTTATAAGTAATCACTACTATCTGATGAAGGTCTGTACTTTTGGACTTATTTAATGCATTTACATTCACATATTCATATGGAGATACTTATTTAACACAAATGGTATCATTGTATATATGTTTTTTATAACCTGATTTCTCACTGAACAGTGGTGAAATATTTCTTTGCCAGTACCTATAGATTGACCTCTGCTCTTTGTAAATTCTGCATTGTAATTCATTACATAAATGTACCATAATTTATGGTTTGCTTCTTTTATTTTTTATTTTTAAGTATATTTTATTGATTATGCTGTTACAGTTGTCCTGATTTTTTCGCTTTGTCCCCCTCAGCTGATACCTCCCCCCCCTTTATTCATGTCTATTGGCTGGGGGTGTAAGTTCTTTGGCTTCTCCCTTTCCTATATTATTCTTAACATCCTCCTGTCTAGTCTGTTCCTACCAGTTATGCTTCTTGACCCCTGCAACATTTCTCCCTTTCTACTCCTTCCCCCTCCCAGCCGATAACCCTACAAATGGTCCCCATACTTATGATTCTGTTCCTGTTCTGGTTGTTTGTTTAGTTTGTTTTGGTTTTTATTTTTAAGATTCAGTTGTTGATAGTTGTGAGTTTGTTGTCATTTTAATGTTCATAGTCTTGATCTTCTTCTTTTTCTTAAAGAAATTCCTTTAACATTTCATATAATAATGGTTTGGTGAGGATGAATTCCTTTAGCTTTACCTTGTCTAGGACGCACTTTACCTGCCCTTCAATTCTAAATGATAATTTTGTTGGCTAGAGTAATCTCAGTTGTAGGTCCTTGCTTTTCATCACTGAATACTTCTTGCCAGCCTCTTCTTGCCTGCAAAGTTTCTTTTGAGAAATCAGCTGACAGTCTTATGGGAACTCCTTTGTAAGGAACTCTGCTTTTCCTGCTTGTAAGGTTCTCTTTTTATCTTTAATCCTTGGCATTTTAATTATGATATCTCTTGGTGTGGTCCTCTTTGGGTCCAAATTTATTGGGACTCTATGTGATTCCTGGAGCTACATGTCTACTTCCTTCACTAAATTAGGGAAGTTTTCTTTCACTATTTTTTCAAATAGATTTCCAATTTCTTGCTTTTTGTTTTCTCCTTCTGGCACTCCTATGATGTGAATGTTGGACCTCTTGAAATTATCCCAGAGGCCGCTTATATTACCCTCATTCTTTTGGATTCTTGTTTCTTCTTGTAGTTCTGATTTTTTTTTTTGCTTCTTTATGTTCCAAATCATTGATTTGACTCTCAGCGTCATCCACTCTACTGTTGTTTCCCTGTAAATTGTTCTTTATTTTAATTAGTGTATCCTTTATTTTGACTGGATCTTTTTTTTATGCTGCTGAGATCTTCACTAAGTTCCTTGAGCATCCTTATAATGAATGTTTTGAATTCTGCATCTGACAGATTGCTTATCTCCATTTTGTCTAGCTTTCTTTCTGGAGTTTTGACCTTTTTTTTCATTTGGGCCATGTTTCTTTGTCTCCTCATTTTGGCAGTCTCCCTGTGTTAGTTTCTATGTATTGGGCAGTACTGCTTACTGCTTTAACTCCATGTCTTGGTAGTGTGCCCTTATGTAGTAGGTGTCCTGTAGGGTCCAGTGGCAGAGCCTCCCCTATCACCCAAGCTGGGTACTTGACGTGTGCCCTTCATACAGGCTGAATACACCTTCCTCCTGTAGTTGAGCCTTGGTTGCTATTGGCAGGTCAATGGGAGGGATTTACCCAGGCCAGTCAGCTGCAAGGACTAGCTGTGACCACTGACCACCAACTTCTGCCCTCCGTGGAGGATCTGCCTTTCAGGGGCAGGGTGGTGGTGCTCTGAAGTGATCTGTAACTATCCCTGAGTGCACTGGCCCTGGGGTTTCGTGGGTGATACAGGCTAAGGTCAGCCTCCCTTTCTGAGCTGTAAAGCAATCTGAGAAGGTTGCTACTTGTGCTGGGCTGGGAGATTCCCAGGCGAAGCCAAGCTGTGAAACTAAACTGGCTGCTGCACTAGCCAGCCAGGAGCTCATTGAGGCCAACTGTTTCTTGTTTGATTGGATTTAGGAAGTTGTGAAGCCGCCATTCATATTGAGAAGCAGCATGGGTGGGCCCATATGTTGGGTAGGGCGGAGTCTCTGGGAATCTCCAATGTGGGTCAAACTGTTAGCCCGGTTGCTGGAGTCTCAAATATGGCACCGGACTGCTGGTTCTGTGGCTCTGTAGGGGGAAGGCTCAGAAAAAGGACAATGTCCTCTGCCTGCCCCAATGCCAGACACTTCAGCGTCTCCCAGTATGCCACTGGTGCCTTTCAAGCTGCCACCCTGGCACTGGAGCTCAGAGGGAATCTGAGTAGGTGAGTCTGTGTGTGTGTCCTTTGAGAGGAACTGTTGTGGCTCCAGCAGTTTCTTCCACCGACTTAATCCCCGCTGGTCTGTGTAGCCAGAAGTTGTGGGGACTTACCTTCCTGGCCCTGGGCTGGGGGTCCTGGTGTGGGGCTGGGCCTGCTCACTCCTGAGAGATATCCCTTCCAAATTTTTATCCACCACACGTGGGTGAGAGACCAGCCCCTTCCGCGTCTGTTTCCCTCCTACCAGTTTCGATGGATGTGGTTTCTTTAATTCTGTAGTTGTCAGACTTCCATTCAATTAGATTTGTGACAGTTTTGAGTGATGGCTGTTTTATATTTTAGTTGTAATTTTGATGTGGTTATGCAAAGAGGCCATGTCTGCATACATTGCCATCTTGACTGGAAGCCCATTTGCTTCTTTTACACTTAAGTCTTCAGTCCACCTGAATTTGTGTGTGTGTGTGGGTGTCTGCCTGTCTGTCTAGTGAGTTAGGGATATAATTTAACTTTTTCCCAATAATTTTCCAGCTCTCCTACTACCATGCGTTGAGTCACTCACTTTTCCCTTACGGATTTGACATGTTACCTTACAGTTGAATGAACACTAGATTGACAATGTCGGGAGATGGACGGATGGAGCAAAGTACTCAGGAGCACATGAAGGAACTTCCTGCTTCTGCTGTGCCAGCAGTCCTAGCTGGTCTGGTGTTCCAGTTTCTTTCCTGGCTCTGTAGCTTGCTCTGCACAAAGGACTGGTTAATATTCCCTAGTGTTTTTATCCCTTGGTACACAGAAGCCTGAGTTCTGAAGTGAGATCATTTCTTCTTGTTCTCCTTCTTCTTTTTCCTCATTATCATCATTTCTTCTTTGTCTTCATCGTCCTGTGCATGGCTGTGGTGGTAGCTGGGCCCTCTACCTTCATCTCCCCTGAGTCCTTACAGTGTGTGTGGTGTTATGTGCCATGTGGCTCAGGGAAAGACCCTGATCAGTAACGTTTCCCCTGGGGATCTGAAACAGGCGTATCAGAGACAGAGACAGAGCTGGTTTTTCTTGTGCAAAGTGCTCCACTGGTAAAAATGAGAAAGTTTGGGCTGCTATGTGGTAAATCTGCTTGAATTTAATTTAAAGTTATTATTATTTTACTTACATTTATCAGTTTATTATAAAGGATACAAAGAACAACCAGATGCACAGGCAAGGTCTGGAAGAGTCCCCTGTGCAGGAACTTCCGGATGGAGTTGGGGTGCACCACCTTCCTGGCAGGGGGAATGTGTTTGGCAATTTGGAAACCTGTATTAATTTTATTTGTTACATATTTATGTTTATGGGTATTAGAAAAAAAAACAAACCTCACACATGGAAGCCTCAAGGCTAAGGTAGGTATTTAAGGTAACAAAAATAAATCAATTTAAAGAAGAACACTGTACTTAAGTAGACATGGCAAAGTTGTTATAGATGGTTTGAGGATAATTGAAGTTTGGAAAATCCCAAACTAGACGATAGTATTATTAGTTAAGAGTGCCCCCAGCTTCAAGGACTGAAAGCCTAACTCACAGTGACTTAAAAACACAAGGGTGAGGTTTTGTTTTGTTTTTTGGTTTTGTTATTTTACACATAATATTCACTAATGTTGGTTTGAGGGCTCAGTGACATCCAAGGGTGAGAGACCTCTTTGTGATTCTTTTGGCCTTTTCCTCATGGTCCCATGAGGGCTGCTGTAGCCCCAGTTATCACAACCAAGGGAAGAGGTGGCACAAGCAGCATCTTTGCTTTTTGTCAGGAAAAGCAAGAGCTTTCCAAGAGTTCCCAGCAGTCTTCTCCTTAAGCCCCATTTGCCAGAACCATATACATGGCCACAGCTTGGTGTAAGGGATAGGAGAAGAGTGGGCAACAGGTGGTCACAATGGGCTACGACCGTTCTCACTAAACTGAAGTCTTCTTAGCGAGGAAAGAAGGGGAATGGGTAGCGGACAGACAAGAGCAGTGTCTACCACATGGGAAATTGTGGATCTGCAGACCATATGGCCCCGAAGAGAACACCACAGAGGGCTTTCAGCGTCAATCCCCAAGTGACAAACTGTACTTCATTTGCTGTTCTTGCGAGTTGGTGAGATTGCCTGTTGGGTCATTTCCATAAATTCTCCTTTGACTTGTACTAATGCGGGTGGGGTTCTAGTATAGCCCTGAGCAGAGTTTTGGACACATTTTAAAGAGTGTTTTCTCGTCTGTTCTTTGCAGCAGGTATTATCTTTACTTTGCACAAGAGGAAAAAGAAGCTCTGAGTGGTTAAGTTGCCCAACTTCATGTGACTCTAAGCCAGTTTTTCTCACAACGAGTACATTCCTTATGCCATCTCTGTATTTTTAGGAGGACCCGCTTTAAAGGGGAAATGTTTATTCCCTAAATAGCATCAAGAGGAAAAAAGGAACAAATACACGAAAGACGGAGTTTCCTCCGGGGCTTGTCAGTGTTACCCATCGGCTCTCTCTCTGGGTTATGTCAAAAGGCAGGAGGCAGCTTGACTCTGTCATGTATCTGGGTTTCAGAGACCTAGGGAATGTTTAGTTTTCTGCTTGTCTTCTTCCAAACGTTATGCATGTAATTTATTGTCTTGATTACAATTTAACATGGCTAGAAGATGTGAGACGTTCAAGTTACAGATTTGTGTGAGAAGCATCAGAGAACAATCAGTGCATTTGGGAGCTATGGCCCTCCTCCCTTCTCACGCCACAGCCTCTCTTGGGAAGACCTCGGCCAGCCACGGCTTTTCCCACCACTGAGTCAGTGTTGGCTCCCAGGAAGTGACTTTTCTGTTCATTTTGTAAATAGTGTCTTTTTGATGAGCAGAAATTTTTGATTTTGATGAAGTCCAATTTATCAAAAACAATTTTAATTGTTGCATTCTTTGATTTGTCTAAGAAACTGGTAGCTTAACCCTAAGTTATGAAGACATTCATTCATGTTTTCCTCTAAAGGCTTTACAGTTTTACCTTTTATTGATTTTTTTCTTTTTTTAGAGAGATAGGAAAGGGGGGAGGAGAGAGAGAAAGAAACATCGACCCCATCCATTTACGCACATTTATTGTTTGACTCCGGTATATGCCCTGACCAGGGATCAAACGCACAATCTTGGTGTTATCAGGATAACGCACCAACCAACTGAGCGTCCTGGCCAGGGCTACAGTTTTAGCTTTTACATTTAGGCCTATGATTCATCTCAAAATAATATGTGTATCCTATAGGGCTCAAAGTTTATATTTTTTCCCATATTTAGTTATTCCAGCACCATTTTGTTGATAAAACTTTTCCCCGCATTTGACTGCCTTGGCACTTTTGTTTTAAATCAAATGATAGTGTGTGTGTGTGGCTCTATTTCTAGGATCTCTTCTCTGTACCAACCTTAGATGATTTTTGCCATGGGCTCAGTATTGCCAGATCTTCCAAATTTTAGAAGAGGGCATAGAAAACCCAGATTTTTTTTTTAAATAGGAAAAAGTCTAAATTTTTAAAAGTTGAGAACCAATTTTAATTTAAACTAAGAAGCAAAGAAACCCATCCTGTGCACCCAAAGAAACTCACCTGCAGTCTGATTGCATTGTGGCATTGAGATTAGGAGAGGTAATTTCAGCAGGAAACTGGATCTACATCTAGCCACGTATAAATCAAGGGCTTTATCTTAAATGAAAGAAAATGGGTTGTTCCCAGGGCATACAAGCAGGTTTCAATAGTCCATGCAAGTCAATGAGCGTTCACTGCCAGGGCTCGATTAAAACTCAGGATGTGATGTTACTTTGGTGTCTGAGAGGGTCGGGAAGCACATTCACGGAGCTTTTTGGAATTGCATCTGGAAAACAATGCTGGCAGTGGGGCCAAGCGGGAGGTGAGGAGATGCCAGGATGCCCTGGGTTGCAGTGGAGGGACTGAGTGTAGACAGACCAGTGACAGGAAAGAGACAAGGACCAATAGAGTCCAGGGTGAGCTGATCTGGAGTCAAGGGTCTGGAGTGGAGGGAATGAAGAGAAGCAACAGGTCTCTAACCCCGGGCCCTGCCAGATGCCACCTGGCACTGGCTGCAGGCCTCTGGCTCTCTGGGTGAAAGCTGAGGCAGGGCAGCCAGAAGACAAACAGTCGCAGACACCAGCACTAAAGGCAGGCGCGCGGCAGCACCACATTTCCCCCCACCCCATGTTTAAGTTATTAGTTTTTAACTTTTTACGATTATATTTTACACTTAAAACATATAACAGGCGCTGGCTAGTGTGGCCCAGTGGGTTTTTGTGCTGGCCTGTGAACTGAAAGGTCACTGGTTCAGTTCTGGTCAGGGCACGTGCCTGGGTTGCGGGCCGGGTCCCTGGTTGGGGTGAGTGAGAAGCAACCGATAGGTGTTTCTCTTGCACATTGATGTTTCTCTACCTCTCTATCTCCCTGCCTCCCCCTCTCTCTAAAAAATAAATAAAATCTTAAAAAAAAAAAAAAAAGGGCATAACGGGAACCAGTTCACATGTTTCAAAACACCCTCAGGTAACCATTTGTACAGTTTATTTTTACTGAACCAAGGATACTACTTTGGCAGCCACGTCTGTCTGACAGAATGTTGATTCTGCTGGTTGGGCCACATAGGGTAGAGCTTGAAGCAGTTGGCTCCATGTAAGAGAAAATAAACAAGCCTGCACTAAAGACAGAAAGAAGTTTTGTTAGAACGTGCTAGAACCTTGCCTCATGAATATGGAAGAGAGCGCTATATGGGAAGGAAAGCATTCCATTCAAATTGGGATGTGGCACTTGTTGTGGGCTGTATGTTTGTGTCTCCTCAAAACTCATACATTGAAGCCCTAACCCCCAACGTGATGGTATTTGGATGTGGAGCCTTTCGGAGGCAGTTAGGTTTAGATGAAGTCATGAGGGTGGAGCTCCATGAGGATATTAATGTCCTTATAAGAAGAGGGAGAGACCAGAGCTCCCTTTCTCTCTGCACCCTGTGAGGAAACAGCTGCACAGAAGGCAGCTGTGTGCAAGCCAGGAGGAGAGCCCTCACCAAGAACCCAGACTTGCCGGCACCCGGCACCCTGATCTCAGTCTCCAGAACTGTGAGAAATAAATATCTGTTATTTAAGCCACTGAGTCCATGGTATTTTGTGATGGCAGCCGGAGCTGATTAAGTGCTGGAGGACCAAAACGCGAGCCAGTAGAAAACTAGAACTTCAGTTTTCTGAACTTTTCCTTTTTAATGGCTTTGCTGAGAGTATCCAGAGGTGCTGTTTAAAAGTGTAGGTTCACCCTGGTCTGGAGGAAGGATCTATGGGCTGGAAAGGGGGATGACCACAGGGACAAGACTATTAAGCACTTGAAGCCAGTGATTAGTTGCGTGACACAAGGGTAATAAACTTCAGCTTTTCATCTCAAGCTGCACTCATACTCTGGCATTTGGGAAAGTCTAATCTGGAAGGATTTTAAGAGGAGGATGGAAAAAGTTTGCAAACTTTCAAGGGCCATGTTAAGTGTAAGACATGGGCTGCCTAATCCGACTTCTATGTAGTACAGGGCTTTTCCACCTGGATTATTTCGCTGCCCGATCCAGTTTGGTTTGATTTAAAGGTAATGCTGCCCTCTACTGGACTGATCTTGCAACTACAAACCCTGGCCACCTGGACTCTTCTTTTTTTCTCTTGCTTTATTTCAGTTGTTTTCCAGTATATCCAGAGGTCTTATTCTCTGCTAAGTCACTTTTCCTTTTATTACAGCCATGGGGTAGTCTGCTTTTCCTCCAGTGTTATTTTCTAGGGGCCGGAGGTGAAACAAACAGAAGGCGAGTCATTGTGGATCTCCCTGTCTCTAGGAATATAATCCATCTTTCTTTCCTTTGCTCTTCTTTCAACAGCTTTTTATTGGACCCTAATTACTAAGATACCTCCTAGGAATCCTGTATCAAGTGATACAGTGATCAAGGTAGTTTAGTGTTTCATTTTATAGCTTTATTATTTGAAGGGCATTGAAATGATTACCCAATTTAATTGTTATAAAAAATCCTGTAATAAGCTTTGTCCTTCCTCTCTTCCTTCCTACATGTCTTCCTTCCCTCACATTAAGTGGGAGTGCAGGGTCAGGGTCTGCATTGTTTAGTGTGTTTGGTGCATATTTCTCCGATAAGACCATGGGGGTTGTGTATAAAGACAGCTAAAAAGTGATCAAACATTTATTATCTGTAAGACACTGTCCTAAGCTCTTTATGTGTATTAACTCATTGATCCTCATATTACTCCTGTAAGCTAGGTGCTATTTTCATTCTTATTTTACAGGTGAGAGAACTGAGGCCCAGAGCAGGTATCTGAGCTTCCCATGGGCATCCTGGCCATGGGACCAAGCTGGGATTTGCGCGGAGGTGGGCAGTCTGGCTCTAGAGCCTCTGCTCTCATCCCATTTCATCATCCTGACAGCTCCAAGAGGCAAGTTTTATTATCCCCATTTCTATGGATAAGAATATTTTGATATACATTAACAAACTTGTCCAGGATCATAAACTGGTGAAGGAGGGTCAGTGTCTGAACATGGTCTCCGCGACTCCAAAGCAGGGGTTTCTGGATCCCTTTAAGCGCATTTCTGGATTCCTTCAGGAGAGTGCCCTGAGGTGGGTTCTCCTGTGCTCGCTTTTCAAGGTCCTTCTCTGGCTTCCACCGGAGTGGGGCTGTCAGGGCTGGGAGGTCAGCATCTGGCCAGGCCATGCCTCTGTTAAGTCCTGCCGTTACGTGGACCGTCACAGCCTGGACCCTGTGAGGCACTGGCATCCCTCCTTGCTCCCCTCATTCTAGATCATTTTTTGTTTCTAGAACTCTCTCAGGTGGGCATAGTTTTTGTTGTGAGTAGCAGAAAACTTTACTGGAATCGGTCTTGACAATGAAGAGAATTTATTACCTCACGTGCCTGAGAAGCACAGAGAGAAGATGACCTCTGGGCATGGCTGGTTCAGAACTCTGGCTCCATTTCTCTGTGAGGCTCTCAGTTCTGCCTTCCTCTGTATGTTGTTAGCTTTTGTCCTTGGACTGGTTTGCCATTTATGGCAGCAAAATGACGTCCAGCAGCAACAAAACTACATATTTGTTTCTTCCACTGTTATTGTACAACCAAACTGAACTTGGCTCTGAGTAGATCGTCTTAGGTCACATACTTGTCCTTGAACCTGTCGTGTGGCAATGGGGACAAATCCTGGGGAGAGGGGTGACTCCTCTCCTCCCCTTCCCTTGCCTCTGCTTTCGGTCTTGCAAAGAAGCTGCCATTTTTAAAAATATCTTTTTAAAAAAAGATTTAATATATTTATTTTTGGAGAGAGGAGAAGCTTCAGAGGTAGAAAGAGAGGGAGAGAAACATTGATTGGTTGCCTCTTGCACGCCCCCAACCAGAGGGCTGGCTCACAGCCCAGGCATGTGCTCCATCCAGGAATTGAACCAGTAACCTTTCAGATTAAAGGATGACACACAACCCCGTGAACCACACCAGCCAGGGCGAAGCTGCTCTTTTTAAAAGAGAGTGACAAGAAGAGTCCTCCTGTTGGGGGAATGCCCCAACATTCTAAATTCAGGATCAATTTTGAAGAACTGATGTGTAGCCTTATTCAAATTCATAAAAGCTTTAATAGGAGAAACTTACATACGCGGGCAAAACAGCTGCTTGCTCCCAATGGTGGGGGCCAGGGAAAAAAATCCACATGCCTCCCAGGACAGGTCTTTTTTTTTTATAAGGGGTTAATAGTAAAACCATATGGTGGGTAGTCACATAGACCACCAGAAAGGACAATGCTTTTCTAAGTTAACAGATAACATCGGGCAGTTATCTACAGTCTGTGCATTTTTTAACCTCTTTCCTGGGGGCATTCTGGCTTTCTGTGTAGTCAGCCAAGCCTGAGTCTACCGAGACTTAAACAGTCACAGAAGGCTAAACAGAGAGTCCAACACTTCCAGACGCCTTTACTACTGGCGCCATATTGCATCTCTGACTTCCCCCACACCAGGCATCTCCAACCAGGAACCACAAAGCAGGAGATGAGCAGCGGGCCAGGGAGCGAAGTTTTGCCTGTATTTGCAGCTGCTCCCCATTGCTCACATTACCCTCTGAGCTCCGCTGGTTCCTGGTGCCAAAAATGTGGGGGATCGGCAGAGCTCAGTCCTGGGGGCCGCTACACCTCCACATCTTGCCAGCAGGTTGGCATTCAGGCTGCCCGTGTCATGACAACCTTTGTGGCACTGGCTGTCCTTCACAGACTGGAGAAGTGCTTTCCCATTAGGAACATCAAAGATCCATCTGTGAGGGGCCAGTTAGAAGTGGGAAGTGAGGTATGGAAGATAGGCTGGGTGGGCAGACTTGCTGGAACCTTTTCAAATGGGTAAAACATTATCCCACACCCATGTATATGAGCCTTTCCCCGTCCTCAGTGGAATGCTCTTTCCTACCAGGAAGGGAAAGATTCTTTTCAACTCTTGACTGCCAGCTTGTCTCGCCACTAGAGACCTAAGCTGCGGCTGCTGCTGCTCCAGAGGGGCTGCTTCCCTTTACCATTCAGGCCCGAGGGTGGAGCAGACCCTTTCCTCACACCTCAGTCTTTAGTGTAAACAGACTGGAATGCTGCACCGACTTGACCGAGGGCTTAGGAAAAGTATGCAGGAATTATGCACAAGAAGGGCTTAAAAATAGATATTAGTTATGGCTGCTCTTGCCCTAGTCTTTCTCAGAGGGTCCCTTGTGAGGACTTCCAGTCCAGTGACTGCTACCTCCTTGTGGCACTCTCTTCCCTGGAGCCCCAGCTTGCACTTTGCTACCTGCAGGCGTTTTGCAGTCCAGGTACCAGACACTGTGTTTTCTCCCTGTCCACTCACTACTTTCTGCCTCAGGAGTTACTTTTTCCCTGGATGACTAATAGGGGGAATGCCCACTCCCTTTGGGGATTCCCATCTTCAAGTCCTTTCTAGGACTTGGTAGGAAGCCATCTCTGGTGGCCTTCAGGACTTGGGCATCACATCACAATAGTCTCACAACAGTAAAGGGTAGCCCCAGGCAATGGTCTCCTACACTTCCTGCTACTATTTATAAATGGTAAGAGAATGCAGGAGGAGAGCATGACTTAGCTTAAGAAACGTGCTTGCCAGGGACAGAATTGTAGGCACCAGTGGCATGATAAATATGGCATTTACAAGTATGGGCGTAATTTGCACTCAAACAGATCGGTGCTAACTTTAAACGATAGAGGATGAGCCCTGACTGGTGTGGTTCAGTGGGCTGGGCATCATCCTGCAAAGTGAAAGGTCTCAGGTTTAATTCCTGGTCAGGGCACAAGCCTGGGTTGCAGGTTTGGTTCCTCGGTTGGGGTGCGTTTGAGAGGCAACTGATCAATGTTTCTCTCTTGCATTGCTGTTTCTCTCTCTCTCCCTCCCTCCCTTCCCCTCTCTCTAAAAATAAATAAATAAAATCTTAATAAAAAACAAACCCCAATAGAGGATGATTGGGCAAGAACAATGCCAGACAGATCAGCCTACTTTAGGTAGTGACTGTGTGTCCCCAGTGACAGACACTCTGAGTCACGGTGGTGATCCATGATCCATAAATCATAGGAGTTATGTCTAATATCATTTACTGCACAACCATTGATTGAGCGTTTACTCTGTTTCCCTGGCGGAGGACCCAAAGCTGACTCTCTAGGTGTCCACAGTCTACTGGGGAAGGCTGACTGGTAAACACAGCATTGCAGTATGGTAGGGTTCATGTTAGAATGGAGAAGTGATTGAAATACCAGAGAGGTAAAGCCAGGGGACAGACTTGAGCTGCTGGGGGCAGCTGAGGCAGGCTCCCAGAGAAGCCATCTTTCAGTAGGGAGAGAGAGGCAGAATGACACGAACTCTACCTCCTCCATTCACCAGTTGCTCTAGCTCCAATGGTCCTCTGCTGTCTATCCAGGCTCCAGGGGGCCCCTGCTCCTAGCATCAGGGTGATTCTCATGTTGGCAGTAATTGTGCAAAGGAGCAGCTGAAAGGGGGTTAATTCTCTCCCCAGATCTTCACCAACATCTCTACCAGCCCCTCAGGCCACCCCAGGGTGGCTTACTAGGTAAGTAACGATGGTGTGCTTGTTGCGCAAACACGCCTTCTTCCCACCAGATTACCCCTGAATTCCGAGGTGGAGGACGCCTGCAAATCTTCCTCCGGTGGACTCCTTCTGAAGTCTCTACTGCCAAAAGACAAATCCTTTGGCCTTTATTTGTGTCAGGCAAGTTGGAAGCTTTCCAAGGTGGTCTGCTAGGGAATGCAAGGAGTACACAAATGGAAATAAATACTAGAAAGAGAGGAGAATAAATAGAGTCATCCATTGAGTAGAGAATTCAGATAAGTACTTTTAAATCCATCCTCATGCCTGGTGTCCCTGCTTGGACGTAGGGACCTTGCAAATGTTTGACAGGGCTCTGCTCCCCTGACTCAGTCTATTCTCCAGATGTGGACATGGGCCGGGCTCCAAGAAGAGGCTGTGACGTGGCTTTGCTATTTCCCTTTATCATCAAGTTCCCTCTACTGGTTAAGTCATTCTGGTCTCTGAGCTTTCAGGCTCTTACGGTTCGTGCCTCAGGTAGGAAGCCATCTCTGGTGGCCAGGACTTTCTTTGGGGTGGGGAGATTTGCTTTGGCTGTGTTTTAGAAAATGCATCCATTTCTCTGGGACCTGAAGATTTCTGCTCAATTGGCTTTCTGCTTCCACCCTTGTGACCATGTATTCAATTCTGACCTTATACGTGGCTCATGGCAAAGAGGTTATACAGCCTTCTCACCTCCTTCTTGGCAAGGAAGAGGCTTACACCTCCCCAATTTTATATGTACTGCTTTGCCTTAAGACGCTGTCTCCTGTGAAACTGCAATACTGGCAGGAGAGAACGCACTACCGGGTGTGGATCAGAATGCAGTTACAGAACCTCAGGCCTGGAAACAACCCAGGGGTGCTTTACTTGGCCTCCCTCAATTTGCAGAGGAGAAAACTGAAACCTAGAGAGGTAAAAAGACCCCCTGAAGATCACACAGTTTATCCATGATAGAATCAGGAGCAGATTCAAGGTATCCTTACTTCCAGTCTCGGTAACTTCCCCATGGTTTCCAGACTGTTTCCTGACTAGTCCTGGGGGCTTGGGAAACCTTCTAGCAGCAGTCTGGGTACAGGGACAGCACTCCCCGCCCCCACTTCCCCAGCAGATGAGGCTTTGGTTGTTTTACATTCTGGGCTTCTGGTAAGATTTTACTTCAACAAAGTGTTTCACAATTTAAAATGATATTTGAAAATTGCTGAATGTTCCTGTGGCTGTCCAGGAGGTGATTTCAGGGCCCAAGATGAGGACTGCGCTCAAAAGCTTACACTTCCTTTAGACAGAGAACCAAACATTTATTGTCTCTTTAGGGAGAAGGCTTAAAATACACTTTAAGGTTTCATTGTTATCATTTCATTCCCTTGGTGGATTTTAAGAAGGTTAAACAGAATCAGGAATAACATACTGAGGACACAACATAGAAAGGAATATCTGGGGACAGGTTTGCCTCCTTCCATTTTGCATAATACTGGCCTCTCCTGAATGTCCAGGACTAACTTGATCCTCCCACCTGAGTGCACAGACATAGCTGAGGATGAAGAGGGCCAAAGAGAGGACAGAGGTGGAATTATAGGTAGAGCTAACGCAGTTGTAGGGCCAACCAATTACCAAGGTTTTTTCCCTGTAGTTCATCTCATTCCACACTCTGATCAGGCCTTAGAGATATGGAAGGCTGGCCACACTGCCAGATGAGGCTGACCTCTAACGAAATCCAAGAAGGAGGTGAAGGAAGGGATCTGCAGTTGCCAAAGGAACAGAGAGGCAAAAGACAGACCAGTAACTGTTCTTACATTCTTGATGATCATGGATGACTTGAATTTGAGTTATAAATCACAATTTTTCCTAATCTTTCAACTAGATCAAATCATGAAATACTTCGTGTACACTGCATCTGAGAATGATACGGATTGGTGGGATGAATTTGAAAATTTGACTGGCACACCGCCCACAGAAACATTTAGCCCTTGTCCCAAGGACGCTGGGGATCTCAACAAGCATGCTGTGGTTGTCATTTATGCCCTGGTCTTCCTGCTGAGCCTGCTGGGAAACTCCCTGGTGATGCTGGTCGTCTTGTACAACCGGGTCAGCCGCTCTGTCACTGACGTCTACCTGCTGAACCTGGCCCTGGCTGACCTGCTCTTCGCCCTGACCTTGCCTATCTGGGCTGCCTCCAAGGTAAAGGGCTGGATCTTTGGCACAGCCCTGTGCAAGGTGGTCTCGCTCCTGAAGGAAGTCAACTTCTACAGTGGTATTCTACTGCTGGCCTGTATCAGCATAGACCGTTACCTGGCCATTGTTCATGCCACGCGCACACTGACTCAGAAGCGACACTGGGTCAAGTTCATATGCTTAGGCATCTGGGCTCTATCTCTGATCCTGTCCCTGCCCGTCTTCATCATCCGTCAGGTGATTGAACCACTTTTGTCCGTCCCAGTCTGCTACGAGAACTTGGGTGCCAATACAACAAAATGGCGCATGGTGATGCGGGTCCTGCCCCAGACCTTTGGCTTCCTCGTGCCACTGCTGGTCATGCTGTTCTGCTATGGACTCACCCTGCGCACACTCTTTCAGGCCCACATGGGGCAGAAGCACCGGGCCATGCGGGTCATCTTCGCTGTCGTGCTCGTCTTCCTGCTCTGCTGGCTGCCCTACAATCTGGTCCTGGTGGCAGACACCCTCATGAGGCTCCAGGTCATCAAGGAGACCTGTAACCGCCGAAATGACATTAACCGGGCCCTGGATGCCACCGAGATTCTGGGCTTCTTCCACAGCTGTCTCAATCCCCTCATCTATGCCTTCATTGGCCAGAAGTTTCGCCATGGACTCCTCAGGATCATGGCCACCCATGGCCTGATCAGCAAAGAATTCCTGGCCAAGGACAGCAAGCCCTCTTTTGTTGGCTCTTTTTCAAGGAGCACTTCTACTACCCTCTAAGACCCCCAGCCCTGGTGCAGCCCCACAGGGCTCCTCTCCTCCTGTTAGCACCCAAGCCTCAAGTCTACTGGCTATTCAGAGTGTCTGTGGCAGGCCAGCCCCTCATTGTGGTCACAGGAAGTTGCTGAGGCCGTGACCTTGCCAGCCCCCAGTGTACGGTCGAGAAAGCCTGCCCTGCAGCCTCGCCCCTCACTGTAATTACTATGTCAACTGCTAGAGCTCTGTCCATCCTACCACTCAGCCCCTAGCATTCTGTCCTCGGATCGGAGGTGTTTCAAAGACGTGCTTTCAAGTGAGTTCACAAAGTTCCCACCGTTGGGAGCCATCAGTGGCAAGCACCGCGATTATTTCCCCAACTCTCCCTTTCCTTGCTTGCTAGCAAAGTCTGCTTCCCGTGGAGAGGCCAAAAGTGACAGATACTCACTTCCGTGATTCCGGTAAGCTAGGAGTGGCCATATTCTCCAGTTTCAACTAGGAAAACTTGTAGACAAGAGTGTGCTGGTAAACCAGTCTGCTATGGAAAGAAAAACTCCTGTTTCTGCAGTGTTCACCAAGTTCCGTGTTATAAACACTCCCACCATGGCAATTTCAAGGGTGGAGACGTTTAGCAACAAGCTCACAAAATTCTAGAAAACATAATAATCTGCTTTCAGCACAACATTGCTCAAGAGGGAGTCTGCTGGGGCTAGGGGACTCCTGGAAAATATTCCTGATTAAAAAAAGAGAGTACACATTATCTTGGATCTTGCCTTTGAATATGGTTATGGTATATGATGTATGCTATAGTATATGATGTATATTATAGTATAGGATGTCAGGCAGCATTTTTGTGACAATGAGTCAAAAATTATAATACACCTTGGCTGATGGAGGCAAAGAATAAAAAGAAGCTGAGAATAAAGAGCCCAGAAATAAACCTAAGCATAAATGGTCAAGTGATTTTCAACAATGGTGCCAAGACTATTCAATGGGGAAAGGATAGTCTTTCAACAATTGATGCTGAGAAAACTAGAACTCCACATGCATGAAATGAAATTGGTCTTTTACCTTATATCACATACAAAAATTAACCCAGAATAGATTGAAGACCTAAACATGAGAGCTAAAATTATTAAATTCTTAGAAGAAAACATAAGGGAAAAGCTTAATTTGGTTTGAAGTTGCAGATGGAGTGAGACTCGGGGTTGGGATTTAGATCAAGGTTGGGACCGCGATCAGAGGCTGAGGTTAGAGTCAGAGATGTGGTGGCGGTGGGGAACCAGGGGTGGAGTAACAGCTTGTGGTAAGGAGAGGGGTCAGAGTATGGCGAGAGATCCAGAGATAGGAAAGGTTAGTAATGATGTGAGTGAGATTTAGGGAAGTTCCAGGTGGTGTTGGGACCAGATATGGAGGAGGCTTAGGAGTGGGATGAGTGTGGAGGCGTGGTGAGTCTCAGGGAGGGGTGTTAGAAATAGAGTGAATGGCTGGGATGGGTTAGTGGCTCCAACAGTAGCCACTGTGATTTAGTCCCGTTAGTGGCTGGAACAAAAAGTCATCACTGGTAGGGTCACCATCTTCCCTGGAGCATTTTCTGAGATGCAGCCAGGAAGGAGGTGCTTCTGTCTGCCCAGCCTGAGACTCCAAATAGGCCTGGTGAGGAAGGAGTTGGGGGCTCAAGCCCTAAGAGATGGATCTGATTAAGGAGAGAAGACAGAAGAATGCACAAAGAATCCAGCGTGGAAGGCTGGGAACTGAGCCTGGGAACCTCCCCTTCCTCTCCTTCCCTCCCTTAATTCCCTTTCTACCTCTCCTGCCGTATCTTCCTAAATTCATCTTCCTCCACCCTAAAGACAACTCCATCAGGGGCTTCAGTAAGTTAATAAGGATCCATATTGGGTCTGGGGAAATACAAATGACTAATATACACCTGAAAAAATGCTTGGCTTCATTAGCAACTTGGGATGTGGGAATCAAACAGCAATAAGATAACTTGGAAGTGTTTTAACAAGAGAGGCATGGAGTCAGAACTGTCTTCAAACAAGTGAACCATTGTTCAAATAGATTCGTTAATGCAGTGTATAATTCTCTGGGGATAGCTCAAGATGTAAATGATTTGGGTTTTGGATCTGTAAAAATGCCAGGATGTTGGTACTGAAATAACATGGTGTATTGAAATATCAAAGACTGGTATTTTGATCACTAGATAGGGTAAGGGTTAGATATCAAGTGAAAATCGGCGAGTGAGTTCACCCGAGGGAGCAGCTAAATATCCAGGATGGTGCAGAGATCAGGGGTGGGGTGCTTTTTAGAAGAGGAGTGGGGGTCAGAGGTGGCACAGAATTACAGACAGTGTAGAGATGTAGTTGTGACAAAACTAAGTTCATTTCTGTGTCCTGGATTTTTTCCATCTTTAAGTTTTAATGTTGTGACCTTTAATCAACCTTACTGTCATTAGCAAACATGATTATCTGTGTTTGTTAAACTTACACAATGCAGACTTAAATATTTTTGTTAGTAAGAGTGGGAATGGCATGATAAGTGAGATGAACATAAATATTGAAATGATGATAGTATCTATGATAAACAATCATTTATCACAAGACCACCAGGAGGTATGACTCCTAGCATGTACTGCATTCTTTGTCCTTTTGTCTTGTCAATCATTAGTACTTAAGTTACACTATAAAAAAAGTACTGTAACAGGAGTCTGTTAATGGAGAATAATCTGTGCAGATTGCTAGGTTGTCTGTCTGCTCCAACCCTACATTGCTGTAAGTAAATTATAATAAATTGTTATACTCTATGGAGTTGCCTGCATCATTTTTTGGTCTTAAGGTACCTTCTCGTTATAGTAGCCACCACACCCCTGCCCTAGCATCAGACAGGTAGGACTGGGGTTAAGAACGGGCTGAACATCAAGGATAGGGTTATTGGAGATGAAGGTGGGATGTGAATATATGTTCTTGCACAATGCTTGCTGATTTCAAAAACTGAAAATTGGTTTTGTAGGCTTGGTTAAAATGTTCCAGCCTCCAAGTAATTATATTGAAATATACTATTTTCCCATGTATTAGCTCCCCTCTGACTATACTCAGCCCCCTCACCATCCCTTGTCCCCCAATCTGTGACCCATTCTTACTGGTTCCAGCAAAATAATGATAATCTGGATTTTATTCCATAGAGGTTTAAGATCTCTTTCTCAGCAATTTGCATTTTACATCGGATCTTCCAGAGGTTGAAAAATCTCGTAGGTGCAGATGAAATAAAATGACCATCTCCTCTTTGCTCTAAGGGCCTTCCCAAAGATGACCACTAACCAAGAAATTACAATGGAGTGTACAGCCTTTTGCTGTCTCCACACAGAGGTTGGAGGGGCCAAAGATCTGTTAGTTTGACATAGAAAGCTACAAGTAGTTAACAGCTGAGTTCTCACCACCAATGTTTTTATTCATCTTAGCATTATTTAAAAATTTTTAAAAATTTATTGATTTTTTTTTTTTTTAGAGAGAGAGAAACATCAATTTGTTGTTCCACTTATTTATGCATTCATTGGTTGCTTCTTGTATGTGTTCTAACTGGGGCTACAACCCACAACCTTGGTGTACCTAGACGATGCTCTAACCAGCTAAGCTACCTTGCCAGGGCTCATACTGATATTCTTTTTTAAAAATTTTTATTTATTTATTTTTAGAGAGAGAGGAAGGGAGAGAGAGAGGGAGAGAAACATGGATGTGTGAGAGACACATGTATCAGTTGGCTATTGCACGTCCCCAACCGGTGACATGGACTGCAATCCAGACATGTGCCCTGACTGGGAATAGAACTGGCAACCTTTTGGCTTGCAGGCTGGCACTCAGTCCACTGAGCCACATCAGCCAGGGCTGGTATTCTGTTTTTAAATTCAAGACCCTTCTTCCAACCTTGAGGGTAGAAATGAATTAAAGAATTTAAAAAAATAAAAAAATAAACAGAATATGTTAACTTAGACTATATAAAATTAGTCTTTCTTTTTTGTCAAAGTATTTCAGGTACATTGTTTAGTTTTTATAAATATAGCTTATAATAAAAACCAGCAACATCCCTCCAGCTCCGCTCCCTACGGGCAAAAGCAACAACTTTCAACTCTCATAGCTGTTTTATTTAATAGTGGTCTACATATTTCTAAATATCATGCTTATACTTCTAGCTTTTGATCCCCCCACTTTTAGATATCATCTGTTTTAGATATCATCTGTTGACTTTCTATTTTGGCTTCTGAGGATATAACACTCTCCAGACTCTCTCCTGCTTTTACACCCATACAGCAAACACCAAAGCTGCCCACCCCCCTCCCCAGCTCTGTTCTCCCAGAACATAGATACTATATTTCTTGGTTAAATCAACATTCAATGTTTTTGTTTATAATGATTATGTAAAAAATTATTCACAGTTGGGTACAATGTTTACATTTCCTCTTTTTTTGGTACAAATTTTGTCTAACAATAGAATTTTTCCATGTACTTTTATTTCAGTCCCAAATGTCTTCCTTAATACATTCACATCCATCAGATAACCTATTAATTTTTTTTCTCTCCTTCATAGTCCTGTTGCAATCTGGACAGATTACTCTCCTAGCTTGCTCCTTTTTTTCCAAATTGCTTTAACTACATTTCCAGATACATTTTAGAATTTGCTTGTCAATTTCTACAAAATATCTACAAAATTGAGATTTTGTTTTGGATTAGGTTGACTCTATAGATCAATTTGGATAAAATTAACATCTCATCAATATTGAGTCTTCCAATTCATGAGCATAGTTCTTAAATTATTTAGATGTTTTCTAATTTATCTTGGACATGTTTTATAGTTTCCAGTACAAAGATTGTGTACCTATGTTGTTAAATTTATCCTTAAGTATTTATTTTATAGTTATTTGAATGCTGATATAAATGGTATATAAAAATTTTATTTTTTGATTTTTCCTTACTAGTATGTGGACATAGATTGAGTTGTATATATTGACTTTGTATTCTGTGACCTTAGTAAATTCAGTTATTGGTTCCAGTAGTTTTATTTTTAAAGATTCTTTTGGATTTTATATGCATACAATTAAGACATCTGAGAACAAAGGCAGTTGATTCCTTCCTTTTCTTTATGCCTCTTATTTATTTTTCTTGCCTTATCTCACTGGCTAGGATCTATAGTACCAGGCTGAATAGAAGTTGTGAGGGTGGACATTCTTATTGTGTTCTGATTCTTAGGGGTAAAGCATTAAATTTTTCTCCATTAAATATGATGTAAGCTAAAGATTTTTTTATAGAGATACTTTGTCAGGTTGAGGAAGTTCCTTTCATGACTGAGTGTTAAATCTTCCTCTTTCCTTAAGGGCCTGGACCCTGGAGCCAGACTTCTGCTGTTTACAGGCTTTGTGACAAAGGACAGATTACTTAATCTTTCTTTACCATTTTGTAAAATGTGGATATTAATAATGCTTTGCTAATTCTTATGAGGATTGAATTAAGTGAGTACACACGCACACACACAAGACATTCAAAAGAATGCCTAGCATACAATAGGTTATATATAAATGTTAGCTATCATTCTTTTAGTTTATCCCCATATTTTGCTGG
Source organism: Pteronotus mesoamericanus (assembly GCF_021234165.1). NCBI lineage: Eukaryota > Metazoa > Chordata > Mammalia > Chiroptera > Mormoopidae > Pteronotus > Pteronotus mesoamericanus. Next base: position 9,103,085 of record NW_026555277.1, read on the forward strand.
ATTACTGGATTTTGCTGAGGAAATGTCTATAGGAGATAACATTTCAGAGAACTTGAATTTCCAAAAAAGCTTTGACTCCACTCTCATACTTGATTGGTATTTTGGCTGAGTACTGAAATCTAGATTAGAATTTATTTTCCTTCAGGATTTTGTAGGCTCTTTTAATTTCTTCTAGCTTCTAGTGCTGTTGGACTTCTGATGTTATACTAATTCCTTTTTTAAAAAATTAATTAATTTATTTTTAGAGAAGGGAAGGAAGAAAGAGAAGGAGAGAAACATCAATGTGTGGTTGCCTCTCGTGCGCCCCCTACTGGAGACCTGGCCTGCAACCTAGGCATGTGCCCTATACTTGGAATCAAACCTGTGACCCTTTGTTTCTCAGGCCAGCACTCACTCCATTGAGCCACACCAGCTAGGGCTGTTATACTAATTCTTGATCTATTGTATGTAACTGAATTTTCTCTTAGAAGCTTTTAGGATATTTTCTTTTTCTTTTTAGTTTTAGAATATATAATAACCTGCTTTTTCTTTTTTTCTTTTACTCATTTTGCTGGGTACCTGGTGAAGCCTTTTAATCTAGAAACCCAGGTACTGTGAAATGTTTCTTTGTTACATTTCTACCCTTTGTTTTGTCTATTCTCTTTTTCTAGGACTTCTTTTATTTGGGTGTTGAACCCCCAAACTGAGTCTCTAATATTCTTATCACTTTCTGCCTATTTTTCAATATTTTTATCTTCCCACTTTCCATGAAGTTACCCTTATTTTTATCTTCTAGACCTTTCATTGGAATTTAAAATTTCTGCTGTCATATTTTAAATTTCCAGTGGGTTTTTGTTTCTGTTCCTTAATATTCCCTTTTATAGCCCCTCTTTCTTGTCTCATGGATGCAAACTTTCCTCTTACCTTTCTGAAGATATTATGAATTTTTTTTGAAGATTTCTTCAGCTCCCTTCATTGTCTCTGGTTTTTCTTATGGTCTGATAACTCGGTTACCACTTTACATCTACTTTTTGACTTTCATTAAAAAAAACCCTCTTATCTTTTATTTTCTCTCCCATTTCCTTGTTTTTGTATCATGTGGGATTATGCCTTAAAAATACATTGTGCCAGTTTCAGTGGATTTTGAGAGGGATCCAATGTGAAAACATTCTTCCAACCCTCCATTTTTGATACAAAAGTATTCTGGATTTAAAAAAAACATACTTTCTTTAAAGTCACATTCAGATTGCTCTGTTATCTTTAGATCCTAAAGCATGAATTCTCCCATTTGTTATGTCAGCTGACTATTCATTGTAGCGGTTGTTAGTTCTCTGGAATAGTTGATTGTGAGCTCATCTATTGAGAAGTATTTTTCATGGGAGCCTTGCATGTGACCTGGGTGATGAAGGGGCCGTGTCTTGGGTGTCCTTGCGGGGCCCTACTGAGTCACACGGTGCCCTACTGAGTCACACGGTGCAGAGCACTTTTTGTTATTGTCATTGTTATTTCGGGTCCTGGGCTTCCACACCATTCCAAAGGGTGGATTTGGGTTCTCACCACTCGCTACTCAGGCTTGGGATTTTGAAGGGTTGCTCAGGCGACCCCCCCCTTTCTCCGCTTTCCCTTACAGTCTAGGACGGGCAGCTCACTTTAGGGTCATGTCTCAAAGCCGAAGGCGTTTTTCTATCCCCAACCAAGGGTGAGCCAGCTCTTTCCTAGTTCCTGGCTTTTTGCAGGGAATCCAGTTCCAGTTCTCAGCTCTGTAGGGGACCTGCAGACCCACGGGTGTTACCATCCCAATCCTAGATCACTTCTAGTATCCTCTTGAGTCCCTGTGGCTTCAATACCTGCTCCATGATAAGTCAATACATTTTTAAGTTTACTTTTTATTTCTGGCCCTTAGAGACCTTGACATCTCTTTTCTATCTTTCTCTTTGCTTTTTATCTCAGATACTTATTTAAAAATTAAAAATATGTGTTATCTAACATTTCTGTATATGGTGTGTGTATGTGTGTTGTTGCTTCCCATGCTTCCTCAATCCACAGTCATGACAGGATGTCAATAACAATTCAAATAAAACAACTTCCCTTCCTGTTCTTTGTTTCCTTTCCTTAAAGATAAGCACTGTTAAAACTTTCTCCCAGTGAATTTGAAATGTCAACCTGGAGGACACATTTACCAGGTTTCTAGTTAACTGACAGTGTGCATGTGTATGTTGCACACACATGTGTACATGCATATGTGTGTTTGAAGTGAATGACCCCATGTTATCTCAGAATTAGCACCGTGTTAAATTTATTGGGCCAAAATAGTATAGAAGTTTGAAGTGTACATTCTATAATACACCATCTGTATATTGCATTGTGTGCTCACCACCCAAAATCTGGCCTCCCTTCATCACCGTCTATTGGACTCCCTTTGTCCTCTCATTTCCCCCACCCCCGCTCTACTCTGGTAATCTTCATCATGATAGAAACCCCTTATTTTATCTGGGTTCATATCAATGGTGTGGCAGAAATAAGGTCTAGAAGGTGAGTGGGAAGGTACCTCTGAAGAAATCCAGTCACATCCGGAATGGGAGGAAATCATATTGCCCAACAGAAACCTATGAGGACACATCCGTACTTCTCTTAGTTCCTAAATTGTAAACAGCAAAGCTGTCTTCCTGAAAGAGCTGGCTCGGCTCCAACTTTGAAAGTGATGAGGATGGAGGGAGACTGAGCAAGTAAGGCCTAAGGGCAACGCGGTGCAGGGCTTCCCACTTTGCCAGCAACCTTGTGCACTCCTCTCGGCTGGGATCCTGATGATACTCAGCAGGTGCTGTCCCCTGTCCGTATCCCCCAAGGCATTTAGAAAACACATGTTAATAAGAACCACATAACCAGTTAACTGATTATGTATCCAACTTGTGCTAGACCCTTAAAACAAGAGCAGGTATTTTAGAAATGAAACTTATGGGACAAAGAACATCTGTGAATTGTGGATATGTGGGGAGTTCATGAAATTTCCTGTAGCATTAGGGTGACCTGTACAAAGAGATCTATCTGGGGGTCTTAGTGCACCAAAGGCTGAATCTGAAGAGATGGGGAAATGCTTCCAATTAAATAAAAGGGAAAGAAAAAAAAGACTTAGTGGCCATAAATACTCTGTGACCATAAATATTCACTTCAGCTTTCTGAACCTCAGTTTCCTCTTCCATGAAATGAAGTTTCATTAGAAAGCCCCCGTGCTGAGAGGAGATGCTCTACATTTAACAATCTACCGAGATGTACAGATAGGGCTGTAGCTCTGTATGAACTTAGCATGAAATTCTACCTTTGCTCAGATCATGATTACTAGTAATTAGGCGCTCCAAAGGAGGCCACCGATTAGTATGCGCTTTCTAGACAGATACTGACCAGTCCTAACAAGAGGAGTTTCTGAGAGGTCTCCCTCCTTCCCCCTTTTCCTCTCCTTCCTCCCTTCTCACCCTCTAGTACTTTCCTACCTCATCTGTTAGTAGTTCAGTTCTTTGAGGGTAAGCAGGACCCTTGGAAAAAGGGCAAATACCCTATGTGAGGGGAATACTTTTCTTTCAGTCACTAAACCTATAATGAGAATGGGTTTCTGAAATCGTTCTCTTGCCCAGAAAACCCTCTTCTTCTGAGCCTTCAAGCTCATGAGCCAACTTGCACGCTGCAATCCAACACATCAGCTTCACCTCTCACTCACAGATGCATCTGCTAATAATTGAAGACCTAATATGTGCCAGGCACTGGGAAAAACACTTTTTACATGGATTATTTCATTTAATGTTCACCAAGACCTTATGGTGGGAATTATTATTATCCCCATTTTACAGATGAGGAATATAAGGCCAAGGAGATTGGTACTTTGCCCAAGATAACACAGCAACACAGAAGTGGTAAAACTTCTACTAAGTAGAGGACTAGGTACTTTCAGAGTCTGAGCTCTCAGTTGCTCATGATACATGGAGAAGCACTGAGGTGGTGCCACAGCCATGGGGCCTTTGACTTGGGCTGGGTCTTGGTCTATCCTGACTTGCATGACCTTGAGCAGGTACCTTCTCTGAACCCCTCTCTCTTTGGAGGGAAGATAACCTTAGAAGCTTTTCAACGTTCAAGGTAATGTGTACCAGGCTCTTGGAATTGACTGGGGCCTGGATAAAAGGCAGACATTATTATCAAGGCAGAGAGTCTTGGAAAGGGGAGTCAGTTGAGGTACTGATAAGCAACCCCAAATCTTCTAACTTTAATGGCAATGCTTCCTGCGTGATGTCACAGGGTCAGGGAGCTAATAGGAGAGTTGGGATATTCCACTTTCAAAGGCCTCAGTGCTGCTCTGAGATGAAGAGACAGCTTGGAAAGGGGATCAATGGTCTTCTTCAATGTTTCTGCAACACCCAGTTTTTTCTCTTCTTCTTGATCATTCCCATTAGCATACAAGCTCTCATCTTAAAATAATCTTCTCTTCATCCCACATCCCAGTGAGCAATGGTCCTATATCTTTGCTCTACTTTGCAACTAAGGTCCGAGCCTTATTGCTCAAAGGAAGGGAGATGAGTGCTATTTAGTAGAGTTTCAGTTGGAAACTGACCTTGGCCCACTCATGGGTTCAAGACATGGCAAAAGAATGAGGGATCAAAGTTCTTTAGGGACGAGTTCATCCCTCTGGGAAAAGAGTAAAGTCCACAGGTCTGCCTCAGAGGAGGGGTCAATGGGAGCGGGTGCTATGGTTAAGACCAGCCTGAGTATTAGGGAGATGGTGCTGGGAGTGAAAATGAAAAGAGCTGGGAGATTTTGGCAATGCAAGCAACACACTCCTGTTCCATTCCGGCTGCGCTGGAATCAGCCGGGGGTGAGGGCCAGCCTGGCAGGTGGGAAGAAGGCCCCCGAGAGGTTTCCTGAGGTGCTAACCCCCAGGTTTCTCACCGAGTGCACATATACTGGTTGTACACTGGTTGAAAATAGTCAGATTTCCCTCCCACCAGGAATGAAGGAGAATATTATTTCCCTACTCGCCACACTTCCTCCTCCTGCTTTACTTTTTATTTTTTTAATTGTATTTTTTTCCCCATTACCATTTAGTCCCTTATCCCTTCCTCCCCCTTGCAATACCATACTGTTGTCCATGTCCATGGGTCCTTTCTCCTTCTGAAAGATCTATTTTTCCTGGGCTCCTGCTCTCTGCCTGCATCTTGTCCGTCTTTGCAGGCTCCTCAGGAGGCTTCCCGTCCTCTTTCAGCCCCTTCAGGGCTGACATTCTTCCAGGTCCTGTTCTCCCCCCTTGTCTGCCCTTCCCCTGGGTAATGTTATCTACTCCTGTGACTTGAATGATCTGCCATCTCTGTGAGAATGACCTCTAAAAGTGTGTTTCTAGGTTAGCCATTTTCCCTGGACTTCCAGAGCTAGATTTTCCAGTGCACATTGATACACCTATTCATACCCTCACCATAAATCTACAATTAAAGCTAGTGTTTTCTCCCCCAAACCTGCTTCCTTTTAACTATTTGTTCAAGTTATGGGTTCAAAGTTCTTTTTGCTTCTTTCTCTCTTTTTCACTGCCTGCCTGTTAGTAGCCAAGTACTAATGGTTTGCCCTTAAAGATCTCTTAAACTTACCCTCTTATCTCCACCTCCATTGTCATTACTTTGCCCAGGCCCTCACTGTTTCTGCTATAACCTCCTAATTATACTCCTGCCATCAGCCTCTACCACTCAGTGAGCAATCTGATGGCATTATTCATCTGCTTAAAGCTCCTAATACCTAATACCTGCAGTATAAACTTCCATCACTTTAGCACAGGACTCAAGGCCTTCTGCAGTTTGGCCTTGCCTATTGGCCCAGTCCTGTCTCATCATTATATCTGAAATGGCCTTTGTTTTGACCATACTGGATTCCTTTAATTTCTTCTAATACATCATGCTGTCTGCCTTAGTCTAGGTTTCTTGGGTTGTAAGTAACTAAAACCTGCTTTAAAGAGGCCAAAGCCTAAAGGGAGTTTAGTGAAAGGATCCAGGGGTGGACTCCAACAATCATGAGTTTCCAAGAGGGACCAGGACCAGGAGCAGGAAGGTGGTTCCTTCTTTGGGCTCTTTCTCTTTGGGGGCCACTGATTCTTTTTTTTTTTTATTTGTTTATATTTAGAAAGAGGGGAAAGGAGGGAGAAAGAGAGGGAGAGAAACATTAATATGAGAAACATTGGTTGCATCTCGTATGTGCCCCAACTGAGGATTGAACCCGCAACCCAGGCATGTGCCCGGACTGGGAATCAAACTGGTGAGCTTTTGTTTGTGGGATGATGCTCAGCCAACTGAGCCACACCAGTGAGGTCAATGGCTAACATTTATTGAGACCTTACCATGTTTTATATGTATTAACTAACTAATCTAATCTTTAAAACTACCCTATTAGGCTGGTTCTATAATCATCCCATTTTACAGAGGAGGAAACTAAGGCACAAGAGTTTAACTAGAGTTGGGACCTGGTCCCAGGGCCTATTACCCTCAGCCTCTTTGTTAACCCACCCCAAGGTACTGTTTGGTGCCTTTCTTCCAATACTTAGCTGTTAATAGATGCTTTTCAAATTATGCCTTATTTAACCAAGATTTTGCAGAGTTTTTCTTTTTACACATTCTTTATGTTTTTAGGTAAAAAAAAAAATCTCTCTGTTCCCTGTGAAAACCATGCTTAGAATTTCAATTTCCCCATTTCCTCACTAACATTGGTACAATAAAAAAAAAAAGTAACCTTTTATGATTTGCTCAATAAAAAAATGTGTCACAAAGATGAATAAGTTCTAGAGATCTCCTGAACAACATAGTGCCTATAATTAAGAACATGGTATTGTGCACTTAAAAAAAAATTGTCAGGGCTGGGGGTAGATCTCATGTTAAGTGTTCTTATAACAAAAATCAAAATCCAAAAAACAAAAACACAAACGCAAGGAGACACAAGGAAACTTTTGGAGGTGATGAACATGTTCATTATCTGGATTATTATGATGGTATCATGGGTGCATTCATATGTCCAAGCTCATCAAATTGTACCCATTAGACACCTACAGTTATTTTTGTTATGTCAATTACACCTCAGTAAAGCTGTTAAAAATGTAAAACAAGCAAACAAACAAAACCTCTCTATGGTCATATGGCTTCTTGGCACTAGGACCTCTCACATGAAGCTCTTATCATGTTCATGTTCACCCCTAAACCAGCTCCAAATGCTCACCTGCTTCATGTGATGGATGGGAATCCATGAATAAATGCAGGAGTAACTTCCAGACTATCCTCTGGGATTCTATTTTTGGGTTTTCTTTCGCCCTGAATCTTTACTCATAGGTACTGGAAGAAAAAGGTCATGGGCACAAACATGGATCCTGCCATCCGTCCTTTGGGTCAGTCCAGCAACTTGGGAGGGGGCTTCCTGGTATAGGGTCAAGGGCAATGAATGGGGACCAGGGTCCGGCACGGCTTCTGTCACTTGTAGTTCAGGACTTTTTGACAAGTGTTCACCTGCTCTGGGCTTCAAGTCACTCACCTGTCAAAAGCAGAGGCCAGTCTAGAAGTCGATCTTTTAAGCTCTCTTCTACCCAGATAGTCTAGATTTAGATAAAGCAGTCCTTGGCCACTACTCTTAGATGCACAGGTTTGACACTGCTCAGCTTAAGGGGGTGCCATTTGCATAGAGTACAGTGTGGCTAATGTACTTATTATTTGTATATGTCTAGAGCTGAATTAGCAGGATATTTCCTTAAACAGGGTTTTTGTGCAACCTGACCCTGGTCCCTGGGAGCTACTATGACATGGAAACCCTTGAGCCTTTCAGAAACTCCCTGGGAATCATACTCACGCATTTCTGGCAACTGAGTTGGACCTTTGGGCAAGGTGACATTAGGCAGTGGGCAGCAGAGGTGTCCCAGGTGTCAGAGGTGTCCAAAGTGCCATAGCTAGCTGAAGAGTCTAGTGTATTAAATCGCTTAGCACAATGATGAACATCCAACCAAGTTCTCTAGAAATGCTAGTTGGTATTATTACTGTAATGCAATAGAGACTACTTCGTGGGAATCAAGAGTTTGACTGGGGTGGCTTGGCATAGAGCCAGCTTTGATCGGAAGTTGGCCCTATTGTTTATGGCTAGGGGAACATGTCTGACACCAGACTTTGCAAGGCTGTTGGGAAACCAATGATGTGTCTGCCTTCTCCGGGAAGGTGTTTTGTGTATGCCTGTGAAGAAGCTGGGGGAGGGGCCTTGAGTTGGAACAGTGATCTCTGCTCCTTCCCACGTCCCCTTGCCAGTTGCGCTTGTATTCCACCTTGGGCACATGGACACCTTGGGTCAAGATTTGGTGGGGGGTGGTTCTTAGAGCTGGAAGGTGTACCTGTGCATGAAGAGCGAGAGGAAATAGAATAGATACTGGTAAGGGAAAGAACCACCCTTACAAACAATTCTAATTCTAACAAGGCGTTTCTCTTCTCCAGTTTCAGCCACACCAGTCAGGGTTGGGTCAGTGGTTTTTAAACTTGAGTCTGGATCAGACTCCTCTGGGGCTTCAGATTCCCAGAACCCACACTCAGCTATTCGGATTCAGTAGGACTGGTACCCTCACCTTAACCTTCAGCTGGGATGGTGAGTTGGAGGCTTTCCATGAGTCCTTCCAGACCCACACTCTGCCTTTCTCTACCGTGCCCTATGCCCTGGGATGCTGACTGATAGGGACTGCCTCTGTGGATTCCCCTGTCCTTTGGTTTCTGAGCTCAGCCAATGAGAACCCTGGCAGGAGTCGGTGGTGGACAGGAACTTCAAATCGGGGCATTTATGTTCCCAGCTCTGCCCCTGATGTTTGCTGGGGTCAGCTCCCGTCAGGCAGCTCTCATCACATGGCTTTCTCTCTGGGGTCCTGTGGTGGTTCTCTTGCCTTGGTTTAAGGGTGTAGGTTTAGGTGTAGGGAAGAGTGACAGCCCCCAACTGTTACTGGCCTTGGGATGCTGCACCATTGCTCACTACTTTCCCTAAACCTTTCCTACACTTTCATTAAAGATCCCTTCATTCAGTTCTCACAAATTTGATGAAACTTGCTCCTTGTCCAGCTCCAGCATGCTATCTTGTTCCTCCCAGGACCCTGATCCATTCAGGGAGTGTCCGTAAAGCTGCATTTTAATCAGGGAGCTCGTTTGACATGGAGCACTCCATGATCTTTGATGCTTCCGAGTTCTTTTTTGGCCCCGTAGTGCTTAACTCATTTGAAATTCAGGTGATGTTTTTCAAAAGCAACTTTACCAGGAAATGAGGTTATAAAAAAGACTACTGCTGTTCACTGAGGAAATATAAAGGCATAGAAATGGGCATATCTGCAAAGCCCAACCTCCCTTCTGTAAGGACGTCTATGCCTGTGCTGGCCTGGAAGCCCCGTCCACATACAACCAGGCCTCAGTTCCCTCATTTTTGAAAAAATCCCATCCACACCTAATAGAAACAATGCAGAACTGCACAAATTAATCATGAATGTTACTCCATCCCTCCATTCTTCTCTTTAACAATAACTTCTTTTTTTCCCCTTGGTGCTGACTACGGATGTGACAGCCATCTCTTACTTGGCGTGATGGCTACGCTCAGACCCCTTGTGAAGTCCAAGATCATCAAAAAGAGAACAGAGAAGTTCATCTGGTACCAGTCAGACAGCTATGTCAAAATTAAGTGTAACTGGTAGAAACCCAGAGGCACTGATGATAGAGTGTGTAGAGGATTCAAGGGCCAGATCTTGATCCTCCACAGTAATTACGGGAACAAAAGGAAAACAAAGCCCATGCTGACCAGTGGCTTTCAGAAGTTCCTGGTCCACAATGTCAAGAAGCTTGAAGTGCTACTGATGTGCAATAAGTCTTACTGTGCTGAGACGGTTCACAACGTCTCCTCCAAGAACCACAAAGCCCTTGTGGACAGAGCAGCCCAGTAAGCTATCAGGGCCACCAGCCCCAAGGCCAGGCTGCGCAGTGAATAGACAGCTCGTATGCACATTGTATATGTGTTAATGAAACCATAAAATCTTGCCAGCCTCACCCTCTGTCCAAACCAATACCTCCTTTTAACAGCTTGGTGTATGTCTTCCCAGATATTTTCCTGAGCATTTATAACTCCTTGTATATTATCATGTTGTTTTTTTTACGCAAATGGATAAGCCATTCACCACACATGCTGTTCTACTTTCCTTTTCACTCAATGTTATTTCTTGAAGACCTCTCCATGTATATTCATATAATGACCTCATTCTTTTTTAAGATTCTTTTTTAATAGCTTTATTGAGGTATAATTTATCTACTATAAAGTCATCTGTTTTAAGTATACCATCCAATGATCTTTGGTAAATTCACAGAGTTGTGCAACGATGATCAAAATTCAGATTTAGAATATTTCGCTGGCCTCTCAAAGAACCCTTATTCTTTGTAATACCTCCCTGATCCCACCCCCAACCCCAGGTAACCACTCAAGTGCTTCCTGTCTCCCTAGATTTGTCTTTTCTGGGCATTTTACATCAATTGAATCATACAATATGTGGTCTTCTACTCTGGCTTCTTTTGCTTGACATCGCCTTTTAACCTGTGTTTATACCACTGCATTCCATGCGTGGAGAAACCTTTGTAGTTTATCTAATGATTTCCTTGTCAGTGAATATTTAGGTTGTTTCTAAGATTTGAGTTCTATACATAATGCTGCCACCAATATCCTGTACACACTTGTCCACCTATGTGGGTTGTTTCTAGAGGATGGCTTTCTAGAAGTGTAGTTCCTAGATTAGAGGGTGTGTGTTCTCAAATAGATATGATCAAATTGTCTTCTCTGAAGGTTGTACCTATTTACTCTCCTACCAGTAGTGGATGAAAGTATCATCTTTTAGTCTGGTGAATTCTGATCCCAAAACTATAGAATGAAGAAGCCTTCACTTGATTTCCTGAAGTAACTCCTTGAAATGACTGGAACCATCCTTTTATTCATCTGATAATTTTCTTTGTATTTTTTCCTTTATTTTAATGATGAAAGCATTTTTATTGTGACTAGTATATACACTGCAGGTTGTTGAAAATTCATGTTTACAGCTTGCAGAATTAATAATACCACAAATCCCAGGTATCTGTGATCTAAGTAAAGAAGGAGAATATTATCAGTACCCTCAAAAGCCCCAGTGTTCTCCTCTCTGATGACTGAAACCTTAAATGAACATTATCCAAATTTTTGTGGCAACCATTCTATTTTTTTTAGAATCTGTATTTATGTTCTGTGAACAGTTTGTTCTGAGTTAATTTATTACAGTTAAGCTGGAACTATTTCCCCCCAAACTCCCTTCCTTGCATAGTTCCATGTTAGCATCAGTCAGAAGAGACATTAATGTGAGATTTGGAAGACGGAAGAGAAGCTCAAGCTGCAATCTTTTATGCTCTGGAAGGTCAGTGCAAGGCACCAGCCACTGCTGCAGGCTGTTGCTTCTCTGCTGGCTCCCCTTGTTGGTGTGGGGCAGCAGCTGGGTTGGCAGAATTTCCCACTCTTGAGCCAGGTGTGCACTTGCCTTTGTGACGTGGGACCCCAGCTTGTCCAGCAGGCCATCTGTATGTTGAACTTGGAGGCCGCGAGAGACCAGCGCAGGTTTGCCTGTCTTCACAATTCCAGCTTGTCCTCACTCTTCACTTTGTGCGCATCTTTCCTTCTTGTCTGTCTGTCCTACCACTTCCAGGTCCTGGCACCAGAAGCGAAGACGACAGCCTAACCTAGGCTATTCAACCAGCTTCCATAATTGTGTACAGTCCAGTCCCTCAAACAACTCCCTTCTCCCCATGGTCCTGGTTTTCTAGTTGAACCCTGTCTGATAACCCGTGTCCTGAATAGAGGGTTTAGTTTTGCCTGTCTTTGAACCTTGTGCTGGGCTCCAATTGTCTCTTTAACTGCCCTGCCTGCCAGTTAGGAATAGAGTGATCCCATCTGAGCCTGCTCCACATCTGTGCCCCTAACCTGAGATGGCCCTTACCTCAGATGACTGAGACCCAGCAACCCAGCACTAGACACAGAGGAGTCTCAGCACCAAAGAAGTAGTCTGGGCCTGCCTGTGTGAGTGGAATGCTCTGAGAAGTTCATATAGCATATATTTTCCTATATGTGTATACTTGTCAGGTGCTTGAAATGCCACCATTAGAAAAGTAAAATGTCTAAAAAATGAACTGAAGTAGGAATTTTTGTTCCATCTCTGCTACTATCCAGCCATGAGATTTAAGGTCAAGTTTCTTTGCTCGGGCTGCAGTTTCCTCATTTATATATTGAAATGGGTGGCCCAGGGGATTTCTAGGTCCCTCTGACCCCACTATTGCATGTGATGTGGTTCTCCATATGGGTCTACATGAAATGAGTTCAATGTGACTTGAAAACTTGGGGTACTTTTTCATGTCATCCACATGAGACTGGAGAGTGTTCTGATTTCATGTACAAAGGGAGCCTGTCTTGTAAGAGACTGGAGAGGGGTTTTGGAGGAGGAAGATGTCATAAACTCAGGGGGCAGAGAAAAAAGACAGGTGACCTTAGTATAAGTAGAGGAACATGTCTCTGGAAGCAAGAGGGGCCCACTCAGACTGAGCAGGCAGATCTAGGCAGCATGGGGCTGGGTCCTGACACAGGGACTCAGGCCTGGAAACACTGGGGGAAGAAAGAAAGCAATGACTCAAAGGCAGGCCTTGGCCTTGCTCTGTCCCAGTGCTGGCTTGGGTGGTAGATTTACTTCTGCCAAGTTTGTGAGAGGGGTGGGGGAGAGAAGGAGGGAGGGACAGAAAGGGGCAAGTATTAACATAACTCACTTAAGTGCAACTCTGTCTTTGCCTCAATTGTTTCTGGGCTTATTTTATCCTCTTGTTTTCCTTGGAGAGCCAGGTTTCCTTGTTGGAGAAGAAAAGAGTAGAGTCCATTGAAATTCGCTTTGGCCTCCTCCCACTGACAGTCATCTCAGGGTGCTCTCTGGTCGGTCTGCCTTGCCCAGTCAGAACCCCACTGGTCCCTCTGGTAACTCAGGTGTTTGGTAAATACATGTTCCCCTGCCTTTCCCTCCTGCTGAATCAGAAGCTGTTCTGAAGGCTCGGCCAGAGCAGCATAGTCACACTTGATCCTGAGCTTAGTACTGTGCTTGCATAGAATGAGCTCCCAACAAGGGATTATTGTTGCTGAATTAATCCTGTTTGCGGAATGCAAAAGGAAAAGTACTTAGATGAACTAGGAGTGGTAGTTACCTGCCCCCTGTGTGCTCCAGCTCAGAGGTTTGCTCTGCCTGCCCAGAGAGGCTTCTTTTTATAGCCATGGCTACTATCTCCTTGACTTAGTGGTCAAGTAGCTTTTACCATGAAGGAGAGTGGAACTTGATAAAAGTTTGGTGACTGGGAAGTTTGGGTCCTCTTGCTTTTTCACTTCTTTAACAGGCGGCTCAGAGGCAGGGTAAGGCTTTGTTTGGTTTAACTGCTGCTATATCCCCAAACCCCGAAACAGCAGGCACTCAGTAAATACTGTTTGTCCTTTGTTTGTCTGCGTGACATATAAATCATTTCCCTATTCTGGGGTTCCTTTTTGTCAAACCCTGAATGGGCTCTGTGTGTGTGTGTGTGTGTGTGTGTGTGTGTGTTAGGTGGGAGACAGGAGAGAGTGAAGTGAAACAAAGTGGGAGTTGCTGGTTGAACTTAGGAAAAGCTCTCTGACTTCCTGCTACCCAATTCAGTTGATTGGGTGGACGTACTAGACCCTTTAGAGTCTCACACTTGACACTCTTGAGTACTGTTTCGCCCAGGGGCAGGAGAAACACCAGACGATCCTGGGATACACTTCATTCCATACTATGTGTTCAGCAGCAGGAAGCCTAGGTTGGGGAGGAGGGAGGTAGAAAGGCCAGCCTCCATCTCTATTTCAGTCCTTCTTTGTACCTAATACACAGCAGAAGGATTTATTTATTGCAGTGACTTTCAACCATTTTCATTACATAGCACACACAAACTAATTGCTAAAATTCTATGGCACAAGAAATATAGAAAAATATAAAAAATAAGAAAATTTTATACACACACAAATACACACACACATACACACACACACACATATTTTGCCAATCTGACAAAAACAATAGGTATAATTTTGATTCATTTACACCAGAAGGCTATTCTTATGCTGGATGTTGTCACTTTTTTATCTGATAATCTAAGGGAAAAGAGGTCAGTGCCCCTGACTAGATAGTTGGGTATTGCATGTTTTAAAAATTCTTGCAGCACACTGGTTGAAAATTGCTGATTTATTGTAAAGACTCCCAATAGAGACCTGTGTTCACCCTTGCCTGGCCTCTCTGTAGCAGTTTAGATGTTTTTTGTTGCAAGTAATAAAATACCCAATAAAGGTGGTTTGTATAACTTCTGGTCAAGATGGAGGCATAGACAGACATGGCTTGCCTCTTCGCACAAGCACATCAAAATTACAACTAAAATATAGAAAAACCATCACTCAGAACCATCAGAAATCGAGTGGAATGAATGTCTGACAACTATGGAATTAAAGAAACCACATCCATCCAGACTAGTAGAAGGCGTGCAGACGTGAAACCGGCTGGACCCATACACATGTATAGTGGATAAAACTTTGGGAGGGATCTCTTGGGAGCAAGGAGTCCCAGCCCAACACCAGGTTCCCCAGCCCAGGGTTCCAGTCACAGGAAGATAAGTCCCCACAACGTCTGGCTGCACAAACCAGCAGGGATTGAGTCAGTGGAAGAAAATTCTGGAGCCCCAAGTAATTCCTCTTAAAAAACACACACACACACACATTGGCTCACCTACTCAGACTCACTCCCTCTGAGTGCCGGTATGGGGGCAGCAGCTTGAAAGGCACCAGTTCTATACAGGAGAAACTGAAATGGCTGCCATCAAGGTGAGCAGAGCCATTGTCCCTTTTTTAAACCTTCCCTCCACAGAGCCAGCAAACTGGTGCCATATCTGAGTCTCCATCACCCTGGCTAACACTGTTTGACTTGCCTGAGAATCCCTGGGACTCTGCCCCATGCAATTTAGGGGCCCACCCAAGCCACTTTTCCATATGAATGGCTTTTCTTGGCTCCTGCTGCACAACTTCCTAAAGCCTATCAAACAAGCAACAGCTGGCTTCAGTGAGCCCCAGGCCAGCACTAGCAGCATCCAGCTTAGATTCACAGCTTGGCTTAGCTGGGAATCTCTAAGCCCAGTACAAGTAGCAGTCTTCTCAGATTGCTCTATAGCTTAGGCAAGTTGCCCCAGGAAAAACACAGGTGGGAGCTGACCTTGACCTGCACCACCTGGGGAAACTCCAGGGCCAGCACACCCACTGGACAGCTATAGACCACTTCGGAGCACCACCACACTGCCTCTGCACAGCCCATCCTCCACAGAGGGTGGAGGTTGGTGGTTAGTGGTCACAGCCAGACCTTGCAGCTGACTGGCCTGGGTAAATCCCTTCTATTGATCTGCCAACAGCAACCAAGGCTCAACTACAAGAGGAGAGTGTACTTAGCCCACATGAAGGGTATACCTCCAGTACCCAGCTTGGGTGATAGGGGAGGCTGTGCCACTGGACCCTACTGGACCCTTAATGTAGTAGGACCCAACCTACCACATTAAGCCACACTACGAAGACACAGAGTCAAAGTGGCTTTACCTAATACATAGAATCAAATACAGGTAGGTCGTCAAAATAAGGAGACAAAAAGAAACATGGCCCAAATGAAAGAACAGATCAAAGCTCCAGAAAAAAGGATTAATGAAAAGGAGGTAAGCAATCTATTAGATGCCGAGCTCAAAACATTCATTGTAATGCTCAAGGAACTTAATGAGGACTTCAACAGCATAAAAAAAACCCAGTCAGAAATAAAGGATACACTAAATGAAATAAAGAACAATTTACAGGGAAACAACAGTAGAGTTGATGAAGCTGTGAGTCAGATCAATGATCTGGAACAAGAACAAGAAGAAAAGAGAATCCAAAAAAAAAAGTGAGGATAATATAAGCAGCCTCTGGGACAACTTTAAGAGGTCCAACATTTGCATCATAGGGGTGCCAGAAGGAGAAAAGAAAGAGCAAGAATTGGAAATCTATTTTAGAAAATAATGAAAGAAAACTTCCCTAATTTGGTGAAGGAAATAGACATGCAAGTCCAGGAAGCACAGAAAGTCCCAAATAAGAAGGCTGCAAAGAGACCCACTCCAAGATACATTATAATTAAAATACCAAAGGTTAAAGATAAAGAGAGACTCTTAAAAGCAGCAAGAGAAAAGAAGTTAATTACCTACAGGGGAGTTCCCATAAGACTGTCAGCTGATTTTTCAAAGAAAACTTTGCAGGCTAGAAGGGATTGGCAAGAAATATTCAAAGTCATGAAAAGCGGGGACCTACAGCCAAGATTGCTCTACCCAGCAAAGCTATCATTTAGAATCAAAGGGCAGATAAAGAGCTTCCCAGACAAGAGAAAACTAAGGGAGTTCATCATCACCAAACCATTATTATATGAAATGCTAAAGGGACTTATTTAAGAAAAAGAAGAAGGTCAAAGCTATGAACAATAAAATGGCAAAAAATACATATCTATCAACGATTGAATCTATAAGACAAACTAAGCAAACAAGAAGTGCAGAGACAAAATCATGGATACAGAGAATGTTTTGATTGTTGCCAGATGGGAGGATGGTGTGGGGGAACGGGTGAAGAAGTAAGGCGATTAAGAAGTACAAATAGGAAGTTACAGAATAGCCATGGGAATGTAAAGTACAGAATAAGAAATGGAGCAGCCAAAGAACTAATATACATGACCCATGGACATGAACAATGGTGTGGGGACTGCCTGAGCGAGTGGGGGTGCTGGGTGGAGGGGGGCAAAGGGGGAAAAATCAGGACAACTGTAATAGCACAATCAATCAAATATAATTAAAAAATAAAAATGGTTGGTACAAAAAAAGATACGTATTTAATTATCTCATTTAACAGGAAGTTATAGGTAAGTGGTTCCAAGGTTTGCTTTTTTGCAACTATGTTTTTAAAAAAACATTGTGATGAAATATACACAACAAGATTTAATGTACAGTTTAATAGCATTAAGTCCATTCACATTGTTGTACAATTATCACCACTGTCCATCTCCGGAATCTTTTCATCTTCCCCAACTGAATTCCATATCCTTTAAACAATAACTCCCCATTTCCCCATCCATCAACCCCCTAGTAACCACTACTTTACTTTCTGTCTCTATCAAATTAACTATTCTAGGTACCTCATATAAGTGGAATCATACAGTATTTGCATCTGGCTTATTTCTCTTAGCATAATACTTTCTAGGTTTATTCATGTTGTAGCATATATAAGATAAGAAATTTGTTCCTTTATAAGAATGAATAATATTCCATTGTATACACATATATGACATTTTGTTTATCCGGTCATCCATTGATGGACATTTGGGTTGTTTCTACTTTTTGGCTATCCCTGGAATAATGCTGCTATGAATATTAGTGTACAACTATCCATTTGAGTCTTTACTTTCCATTCTTTTGGCTAAAACCCAGAATTGACATTTCTGGATCATAGAGTAATTCTAGGTTTAATGAGGGACCTCCACACTGTTTTCATATTGGCTGCACCATCTTACATTCTCACCAGCATTGCACAAGCATCCAGTGTCTTCATATCCTCACCAATACTCGTTATTTGTTTTTTTGTATGTGTTCTTTGAAGGCATGTCTATTCTCCAAATACTTTGCCCATTTTTGAACAAGGTCTTTTTTCCCCACTGTTGAGTTGTAGGACTTCTTCATATATTCTTGATATTAACCCCTTATAAGATATATGATTTGCAAATATTTCCTGCCATTCTCTGGTTTGCCTTTTTACTCTGTGAAGAGTGTCCTTTAATGCACAGAAGTTTTTAACTTTGAAGGCCAATTTATCTATTGTTTCTTTTGTTGCCTCTGTTTTTTGTGTCATAACCAAGACATCATTGCCAAATCCAATATTGTGAAGATTTTACCCCTTCTATTCTTCTAAGAGTTAGTTTTTGTTCTTATGTTTAACTCTTCAATCTATTTTGAGTTAATTTTTGTATATGATGTAAGGTAAGAGACCAGTTCTCTTCTTGTGCTTGCTCAGGTTTATTTCTGGGTTCTTCATTTTTAAGTTCTTTTTGTCCTCTGACTTCATCAGCCTAAGTGTGTTAAATTTTTTTTTTGCTTCATCTTCACAAAAGCGCTGCCTCAGTACCACATATCATATCCTATATCCATATTCAAACACAAGACCCAAAGCTGTAGGATTGTGTGTTCTTCTCTTTCTAAATCAGGAATATTTCCCAGGAGTCCCCTGGCCCTAGCAGACTCCATTTGAGCAATGTTTTGCAAAAGCCAGTTTGTACCTGCTTATGAAAACAGATTATTACATTCTAGAATTTTTTGAGCTGCTTGCTAAACATCTCCACCCTTGAAATTGCCATGGTGGGAGTGTTTATAACACGGAACTTGGTGAACACTACAAAAACAGGAGTTTTTCTTTCCATAGCAGACTGGTTTACCAGCACACTCTTGTCTACAAGTTTTCCTGGTTGAAACTGGAGAATATGGCCACTCCTAGCTTACCGGAATCACGGAAGTGAGTATCTGTCACTTTTGGCCTCTCCACGGGAAGCAGACTTTGCTAGCAAGCAAGGAAAGGGAGAGTTGGGGAAATAATCGCGGTGCTTGCCACTGATGGCTCCCAACGGTGGGAACTTTGTGAACTCACTTGAAAGCACGTCTTTGAAACACCTCCGAGGACAGAATGCTAGGGGCTGAGTGGTAGGATGGACAGAGCTCTAGCAGTTGACATAGTAATTACAGTGAGGGGCGAGGCTGCAGGGCGGGCTTTCTCGACCGTACACTGGGGGCTGGCAAGGTCACGGCCTCAGCAACTTCCTGTGACCACAATGAGGGGCTGGCCTGCCACAGACACTCTGAATAGCCAGTAGACTTGAGGCTTGGGTGCTAACAGGAGGAGAGGAGCCCTGTGGGGCTGCACCAGGGCTGGGGGTCTTAGAGGGTAGTAGAAGTGCTCCTTGAAAAAGAGCCAACAAAAGAGGGCTTGCTGTCCTTGGCCAGGAATTCTTTGCTGATCAGGCCATGGGTGGCCATGATCCTGAGGAGTCCATGGCGAAACTTCTGGCCAATGAAGGCATAGATGAGGGGATTGAGACAGCTGTGGAAGAAGCCCAGAATCTCGGTGGCATCCAGGGCCCGGTTAATGTCATTTCGGCGGTTACAGGTCTCCTTGATGACCTGGAGCCTCATGAGGGTGTCTGCCACCAGGACCAGATTGTAGGGCAGCCAGCAGAGCAGGAAGACGAGCACGACAGCGAAGATGACCCGCATGGCCCGGTGCTTCTGCCCCATGTGGGCCTGAAAGAGTGTGCGCAGGGTGAGTCCATAGCAGAACAGCATGACCAGCAGTGGCACGAGGAAGCCAAAGGTCTGGGGCAGGACCCGCATCACCATGCGCCATTTTGTTGTATTGGCACCCAAGTCTTCATAGCAGACTGGGCCAGAATTAGGTGGATAGATGGTCCTGCGGAAGATAAAGATTGGCAGGGACAGGATCAGAGATAGAGCCCAGATGCCTAAGCATATGAACTTGACCCAGTGTCGCTTCTGAGTCAGTGTGCGCGTGGCATGAACAATGGCCAGGTAACGGTCCATGCTGATACAGGCCAGCAGTAGAATACCACTGTAGAAGTTGACTTCCTTCAGGAGTGAGACCACCTTGCATAGGATTGTGCCATAGATCCAGCCCTTTACCTTGGAGGCAGCCCAGATAGGCAAGGTCAGGGCGAAGAGCAGGTCAGCCAGGGCCAGGTTCAGCAGGTAGACGTCAGTGACAGAGCGGCTGACCCGGCTGTACAAGACGACCAGCATCACCAGGGAGTTTCCCAGCAGGCTCAGCAGGAAGACCAGGGCATAGATGACAACCACAGCATGCTTGTTGATATCCAGAGATTCTGGCCGGCATGGGGCAGTTTCAGGCAAGAAAGGCAGGTCAGTGTTGTAACTGTAGTTTCCGAAATCCTCCCAGGTGTAATTTTCCCAGTCAAAGTTTTCCATATTTTGGTAGTTCATATTTGTGGCCTACAGAAGAGAGAGGGATGTTACTGCACAATAGTTTCCCCAGATACCAGCCTTTCTGCCTTGGGTAGGATTCTTTGCATCAGCTTATATATTACATGGAAGTAATTTTCCCTTCAGGGAATACTAGGGGCTCTAATTCTAACCTTAGGAGACACATTTAGTGATAAGTTGTATGTTTCATGAAAAGGGTATAGTTCCATTCAAAGTCAGAGAGAGGTTCTTAGCACTTTCCATGACATTGCCATTGCTCAAGTCACTGTGGAAACTTCCCTTTGGATAATCTCTACCAAACCTGTTTTCTCAGATACCTCAGAGGTGAGCATCCCTGACTGCTGAGGCTGAGTTTAATGTCAGAAACATGCTGTGCAGTTCTCAATATGGCAGATTAAGCAGTCAATCCAATTGAGTTGAACATAGAAAAAGATCAAGGCTTCACTGTAAAGCTTAGAGATTAATCCCTTTGTCCAACTTTCTGTAAATTACTTAAAAAGAAGTATTCTTGAAAAACTGAGCAATAGCATCACAGAGTTTCAGGACACTTGAGCTAGAAAAAAGTTTACTCAGTTAGCATATCTCAGCATTGTTCTTTTGCGGGGCAGGAAGACTTCTCTGAGAGTATTTGTGTAGTTTGAAAAACTATATTAAAATCATAAGCGGGTGGCTGACTGATTCTCCAAATGGGTGGGTGGGAATGTAACAGATTATCTTGGGAGCTCTGGGAAGTCATATTCTGCCATGATGAGGGCCAGAGAAAGCCAAGATGCTCCCAGAATAAGGAGAAGGGACAGCAGGAAGCAGAGATGGCGGGTGGAGACCTATGCTCCTTGTTTTGGTGCTTCCCAGTCCTGGTGGGGACACTTCTTATCCTGCCGGCGCATGCCTTCATCCATTCCTGACTCCCAGCACACCCAGCTAAACCTATCTCTGTTGATTATCCCCTTGTTATGGGATTAGTGGGGAGCTTGCTTCTGGGGGAAGTTGCAGCCACCCTAAAACATTATCCCAGTTTTCAAAGAGAAAGTAGACTAAAGTAAACCAGCTGCAGAATTAGCTTCCTTTTGAACCACAAAATATATTGCCATTATGCCATTTCTTTATTATAAGGTATGAACATCCTGTGACCATATGCAAATCTGTAACCCACCTTCAAATGGAACACAGTGTTAAAGAGAAAAATATAAAATAAAAGTCTCAGGAATTACTTCACACTCACTAGGATGCTCATAATAAAAAAACGATGGACAATAACAATGTTGAGAAGGAGGTGGAGAAATTGGACTCCTCCTATGTTGCTGGTGGGAATGTAAAATGGTGCTGCTGCTGTGGAAAACAGTGTGGCAATTGCTCAAAAAGTTAAACATAGAGTTAGCATATGACCCAGCAATTCCGCTCCTAGATATATATCCAAAAGAAAAAAAAAATACATCCACACAAAAATGTGTACATGAATGTTCATAGCAGCATAAAAGCCAAAAAGTAGAAACAACCTAACTGCTCATTAGCTGATAAATAGATAAACAAATGGCGGTATGCACATACAATGGAATACTATTCTACCATAAAAAGGAAGTAGGTCCTGATACACACTACAATATGGATAAATTTTAAAAACATTATTTTAAGTGAAAAAAGCCAGACATAAAAGGCTTTGTACTGTACGATCGCACCTGGAATAGGTAAATCAGTAGAGACAGAAAGTACATTAGTACTTTCTAATCCAGGAACTGGGGGGCCAGACTGGATGTTAATAAGCACAGGATTTCTTTTTGGGGTGGTAAAAGTGTTTTGGAATTAGATAGTGGTGATGGTTGTATTACTTTGTGTATATACTAAAAATTACTGAGTTGTACACTGTAAATGAGTGACTTTTATGGTGTGTGAATTATATTTCAATTAAAAAAAAGATTAACCTGCCTTGGCCAGCTAGCTCAGTTGGTTAGAGCATCATTCTGATACACGAAGGTTGCGGGTTCAATCCTCAGTCAGAGCACATACAAGAAACAACCAATGAATGCACAAATAAGTGATACAACAAAGTGATACCTCTCTCTCATCAGTAAATTAAAAAAAAAAAACTAAAAAAGATTAACCAAAGGTGTATATAGTCTTGTAAAAGAATATTAAAACAACATCACCAACAACAAAACTCCTAGGAAGCTTTTCTCTTTAGCAGAAAAAAGTCTGTTACTGTCAATCACACATTGTAAAGAAGAAAGCTGAGTGGTGTTAATAGAATTTGGAAGAATAACGCTCCTTTCCCCTAGAATGGTGGAATTCTCAGTCTTCACCTTTCTGAGAAGGTATTACTTTCTCCCCCAAGTGATGCGGGCCAGATAAATTGCCTTCCCAGCACACGGACACCACAGAGAGCAGGTTGGATCAGTCTGTGAATGCAGAAAGATGGGATGATACGGATGGAGCCCTGTCCAGCCAGGAAGATGGAGTGGTAGTGGAAGAGGAAGATCATACAGCTGGTTTGGTCAGTGTTGTCAGTAAAACCTGCAAGAAATGACTGGTCCTGTAGTCCCATGGTCAACAGCAAGTTTGCTCAGAGGCCCAGGGTTATATCCAATGAACCTGTAATGTCAAGAGTGGCTTACCTCTGTGAGCGGAGATGCACTTAGGGGAACAAATGACCTAGGAGAAGACCTGCCTTTGAGAGAGAATGTCGATCACTGATGGGCACAGAGAGCTGTGCCTGCAGAGAAGAGAACCTCACACCTAGGAGCATGAGCTCTCTCAGAGCTGGGGCAGTTGCAGAAACTTCCCTATGAGAAGAGGCAGCAGCAGGCAATCATGCTGCACAGATAAGCCCTCATTCTGGACAATCCAGTGCTCAACTGTGCTGGAGTCAGATTGCAGGTATATGTGGGGAGCTCCACTTCCATGCAAGTCAGGACAGAAGTAGGGAACTCAGAAAAGAGAACCAGGCCACCAGGCCAGGGCCATGACCTCTAGCCACTGGCTGGGGTGGGGATGTGGTGGAGGTAGTAGGGAGAATGTTCTGTTGTTTTTTTTTTAACCAGTCTCCAGAGGTGATGATTTGGCAGTTAAAGGGAGAAAGTAAGGAAAGGAAGATAGGAAGATGACACTCTGAGATCTACTTTGTGACTCAAAGGTACAGGGTCTCCCGTGACTGTTACAAATAGATATGAATAAGCTCCAGTTTACCAGAGAGAGGACAGTAACAGCGAGGCTCAGAAATGAGCCCATGGTCACAGATCCTTCAAGTGCTGCAGCCAAAATTCTAACTAGTGTGACTGTATCCAGAGGATATTTTCAATCTGCAAACCTGCTCCTTAAAAAATCATACTTCTGAGCTTTAGGCCCAGAGGAGGCCAAATGCAACTTTCTTCATTAATCCCAAATGCAGATTTATCCGATACCAGCCCTTGCCACCATGCGCCCCAAGTTCTGCCTCAATGAGATCAAAGTCATGTGCCAGAGAGGCTCACCGGTGAGGAAGTCAGTGCCATATCTGCACTCGACCCCAAGATCAGCCCCCTGGGTCTGTCTCCGTAAAAAGGTTGGTTTTCACGTTGTCAAGACAAAAGGTGATTGGAAGGGTCTGAGGATAACAATGAAACCGACCATTTAGTATAGACAGGACCAGAATTTACGTTGGGACCTCTGCCTCTGCCTGACCATCGAAGCCCTCTAAAAATTGCCAAGAGACAGAAGGAAACAGAAAAACCTTAAGCACAGTGGAAATACCACTTTTGATGAGATTGTTGACATTGCCTGACAGACATGGCACCAATTTTTAGCTATAGAACTCTCTGGAGCCATTAAAGAGATCCTGGGGACTGCCCAGTCTGTGATCTGGCATGTTGATGGCTGTTACCCTTTTATGTGAAAGATGACATCAACAGTGGTGGAATGCTCAGCTAGTTAAGAACTATAACCTCCCACCTCCCCCCCAAAAAATCACAACTCACATATTACATATATTCGTAAGGTAAATTCTGGAGATACCATTAAGTCAACCTGTGTAGTTTACTCCTGTTGTTTGATATGTTAGGCATTGCTTTCTTGACTATCCCTCAAGCCCAGAATGAAAGAAACAGCCCTTTCAGGAGTGATAAACAGAACTCCCTTGAACTGTCTGGCCCCTATTGACCACCCAGGCATGTTCTCAGTGACCCAGCAGGAGATTCCCTCATTCAGTAAAATTGTCAGCCCCTTAATGACTCACAGTAGTACAAAAAAAAAACATGGATGGGATGATTCCAGTTTATTTCATGAAAATGCTATACGATTCCAAACATTTAAGGCAAACTTTTTCTCAACAACAACCAAAAAACCCCAGTCATTTTAATATAGTTCCAGTCTTTTTCCTCTCTATAAATATCATTCACTCATATTTGCATTTAATGTATGAGAGGAGACACTCCACAGTGTCTGGTCCTTCCTCACACCTAATTTTGGCCAAAGCATAGAGAGCTGGCTGAGTTGGGAAAGGAAGGGGGCGGGCATTGAGTTGCCCTGAGTAGTTTTTGAAAAGAGGTGTAGGGGAGAGAGGCAGAAGCTCTCCCTTTGAAAATAGGAAGGTGTAAAGAGAGAGAATGAAGAGACATAGGGGTGTGGGTATGGCCCACCCAGGGTAGGAAAATATGCCGGGAATAAATGGAGGCTGGTGTCAAGGGAGACAAAGAACAAAGATGGTCCGAATGGTGAGAGGGGTGAGTGTCCCAAGACTTACCAGGACTCTGGGCTTTTCACCTGTAGGACACCTCCAGGGGAGCAGATGTGCCTGACTGCAAGGGCGGTGGTGATGAGAACACAGTGGAGGAAGTGAGTAGTGGATTAGATTGCTCAATTTGGGGTGGAGTTCCTGAGGGTGCGGGATGCTCTTGATAACTTGAATAATTAATTTCCACGTCAGCTCTTTGACCACTCAACATATGGACTGGTAGGGTTCATACTGGGAAAGGACCTGTAGCATTTTCTAGCCAATCTTCTGTTTCACAGATAAGGACACTGAGACCCATCCAAAGGAAGGAGTTTGCCCAAGACCACTCAGAGTTCTCTCGTCTTCGCCCTGATCTCAGCAGCCCCTGCCCTGTCTGACTCCCTCCGCACTCTAGCTGCCTCCAGCTTCTCAGGGCTTAGTATCCAACAGCACTGCCTCTCTTGAACATCTTTCATACCTGGAAGGGGAACAGCTCATTAAGACAACCAAGATGGAACTTAAGCTCCTGGATCTGGTAGCTTTCTTCTTTGGACCTAATGCCTCTGGCCTCCACCCCACCCACCCCAAGAATCCTTAAAGCCTCACAGATTCCTTCTCTATGCCACCTCCCCCATTCCACCTCTCTTTGTCCTTCACCTCACTCCCCAAACATCTGCTTTAACCATGAGCCCCTTTTAAGGCATTGCCCTTTTTTCTTGGCTTGTGCCCTTGGGATTGAGTCCACCTTTGGAACCAAGACCATCTAATTTGAAAACAAAGCTTTCAGGTAAAACTTAAAACCCTACCATAATTTACCATGAAATAAGTCCAAACATATTTTTATAAACAGTGTTGAATGACACTAAGAACATAGTTTATCACATTTGCTATTGATTGCAATTTAAAGGATAAACACAGGCAGAGCGATGAACACAAAGCCCCTACCTAGCGTCTCAATCCCTCCACCAGTCCGTGCTCTAACTTCTCACCCAGTGAGTGCTCAGAGCCTGTGGCGAGCTCACCTATGCTGCCTACCCCAGGGAAAGAACCTCTGAATCCAACTGCTCAGCAAACATTCTTTGTCATCTCTCTCTTTCGCATGCTGGAGAGGAATGCAATGACTCCTGGCCAAGCGATGCTAACACCAGAGGCTCTTACATACAGAGAGAGACATGTAGGAGTGGCAGTTAAGAAGTCTGCTAGTTGAGCAACTCCAGGCAGGTGACCTTTCCTTTCTGAGCCTGTTTACTCATCTGTAAAATGAGACTGAGGATGAAATCAGAGAGTACCTGAAAAGTACTTAAGACACATAGAAAGCATGATGTTCGCACTGATTGTCATGATCATTATTACTGAAATCATTTGTCAGCCAGCAGCATGCTGTCTCTCCCCACATCCCCAACCAGGAGAAAGCAGTGTGTCTGCTGTCCAGACTGGCTTCAATGTACACTTTAACTTGCTCTGACCTGGGTAACAGTAGTCACACTAGCTGTACTGTTGAGTGCCTGTGAGGGTCTACTTTCTGGAAAAAGTGCTTTTCAGAATCTGTATCATTTACTCCTCACAAAAAAAGGCACTTACTTCTCGCAACGAAATGCACTTTGTGAATGAGGAAACTAAGACTCTAGGAGTTAAGCAACTTACCTAGAATGACACAGATGAACTGGGTGTTGAACAGTTTTAAAACTTTTTTTTTTTAACCTGATCTCAAATCTTGTATTCTGTCCACTATAACTAGGGGCTGGATGCTATCCTGAGTTTTCTGAACCTCGTTAGGTATTACTCTTTCCCAGACAACTGAATACAAAAGGTGTAGAACAGAGAGCCCAGATTTGACATTTCCTAACTCACCCATTTCTTGATTTTCATTAGGTTGATTTCATTTCCGCTGACCTCACCATATACATATTGATGGTGAAATGAATAAAGATCTTGGTTCTTTTAAAGAACCCTCAAACCTGTTTCTGCTGTTAATGATCCATGTGAGCTTGGACAAGTCTCTTGTCTCTGAGTCTTGATGTGGTTCATTGGAAAAATGAGGAGATTGTGAAGGGAGAACTCAAGGGGTGAAAATTTTTTAGCTTCTAGTTATAGTTAATGGGCTTGGGAATTAATACCTGTAGAAAGCAATTGTTCCAGGAACTGGAATTCTGATCGGACCTGCCCTGACTCCAGGAGACCCACAGCAAGTGAACCTTTGTGCCCCAGGAGGACTGTAAGTGATCAAGATGGTATCTGAGCCATTGTGTTCCAGGGAGAGAACGTCCACTACCCAGGACACAGATAAAGAATCACTAGTCAACAGAAGAAAGAATGCTAGGAAAATCACCAGACTGCAACTTGTATCTGATTCACCTTTTTCTCTGAATTCCAAACCCCTCACCTACTTTTTTCTGAATTTCAACGTCTTACTTACACTTTCCTAAGGTCAGCTTCAGATGGGATGTAAGACAGTCTTTAGGGTACATAACCTACTGTCTTCTCAGATTGCTGGCCACCTAAATAAAGTGACCATAAAGATTTAATCCTTGCCCTGGCTGGTGTGGATCAATGGATTGAGCATCAGCCTGCAAACCAAAGGGTTGCTGGTTCAATTCCCAGTCAGGGCACATGCCTGGCGTGTGGGCCAGACCCCCAGAAAGGGGCATGTGAGAGGCAACCACACATTGATGTTTTTCTCCCTTTCTTTTTCCCCCTCCCTTCCCCTCTCTAAAAATAAATAAGTAAAATCTTTTTAAAAAACCAAAAGATTCAACCTTTGTCTCTACTAATTGGTTCTCATAGAGATAGGCAGCACCAATGCTAACGTTTTGTGTTTCAATTGTTCCAGATATGTACTGTCCAATACGATAGCTACTGACCACATGTGGCAACTTAAATTTAAATTAATTAAATTAAAAAATTTAGTTCCTTAGTCATATCAGCCACATTTCAAGTGACTAGTGGCTATCACACTGAGTAGTGCAGATATAGAATACGTTTGTTATTGCAGAAAGTTCTTTTGTACTGTACTATCCAGGTGAAAGACAGCTATCTTTAGCTCTACCAGTCTGCGCTTCATCACCTCAGTTCTTAGAGGACTCAGACTGAACTTTCCAAGACTCTTCCATCAGAACTATGTCCCCAGCAGTCTAAGACTGAACAGCTCACCTACCTGCTGTTGCTGCTACAGCTGTTGTTGTAACTGAAGTGGCCTCTGATACATCCGCTGTGACTCAGGGCTTGGTAGCAGTCAGGGCTGTTGGACAGGAAGAAAGTAAACCAGACCTCATGAGGAAAGTTCTGAGCCAGAATTGCCAGAGGGGAAATCCAAGAGACCCACCAGGGGACATGTTCCCACAGAGGAGCAGTAAGGTCTGTCCTAGGGCTCTGACTCCAGGACAAGGCGATTCTGTATCAGCTCTGGGAATTTTCACACCTTCCTGTCTAGTGGCTTCTGGAGGAGACTGCTAGTCTGAAGGTGGAGGTTTGCCTAGTATATCTCTGTCTCTGTGAGTTTTGAATCCTCACTTCCTTCTTTAAAAGGAAGATGCAGGCGACCCTAGCCTCCAGCTGACAGGCTTGCCTAAATTTGCATGTACACTTTCTTCCTTCTTTCTAGGGTCAGCGTGACAAGTGTCCCTCTTGCCTCTTTCTGGTGAATTCCTGCACCTGGCTGTGGGACCCTCTGCCTCTCACATACTTGAGGATCCTCCCTCCTGGCCCTTTGCCCTTCAACCACCTTCTTTCCCTTCAGCCCCTGAACTTGCTATGTCCTTCTCTCCTTCCCCTCTTCTAGGTCCCATATAGCCACCATTCCCCTATGCCCTCCTTTTGATTAACAAACTTCTTGACAAAGCAGCTGTCTCTACTTTGCCAGCTCTTGTTCACTGTTTAACCCACTGCAGCTAGCTTCCTTCCCACTGCTTTGCTGAAACAGCTTTTGCCAGGGTTACCAGTGACCTCTCATTTACTAAATCCAATAAACCCTTCTCTTAAATAAAACTGCCTTAATGTTATAAATATAAAGCATGTATATTGGCATGAATATAGGTGAAACAAAAGCCTACAAAATAAAACTTGAAAGATTCCCTTCTAGTCCTCTGTTCACTTATACTTGTCTTTCCCCAGTGCATATACAAACAAGTTTTCTTTCCTTCCGTAATAAAAATATACTGTATTTAACTAGTTATATTTTCTGCACCTTAACAATGTATTTTCTGCAACTTACCATGGACTTATTCCACATCAGTACATAGAGATCCATCTCACTTCCTTTAAAATTGAATTTATTGGGGTGACACTGGTTCACAAAGCCATACAGGTTTCAAGTGCACAATAAAACGTCATCTGCACACTGCATCATGGCCCACAGCTCCAAGCAAAGCCTCTTTCCATCCTTGTTTCCCCCCTTTGCCCACCTCCAGCTACCCCTCACCCTCTTTTCCCTCTGGCTGTTACCACACTGTTGTCTACACGCTGGATGTTTTTTGGCTAATCCCTTCATCTTCTTTCATCCAGTCCCTCAGCCCCTTTCTCTTCTGACAGCTATCAGTCTGTTCCATGTATCTATGCCTCCACTTTTATTTTGTTTGTCAGTTTATTTTGTTGGTTAGAGTCCACATATAAGTGAGATCATATAGTAATTGTTTTGCTCTGACTGGCTTATTTCACTTCATCTCACTCTTTTTGATGATGACATATTGGTCCATAGTATGTATGTATCATGATTTATTTGATGATTACCTTATAGATGGACATTTAGGTTCTTGCTATGAGCTTCTTTGGGTGTAGT
This sequence comes from Pteronotus mesoamericanus, assembly GCF_021234165.1. Classification (NCBI taxonomy): domain Eukaryota; kingdom Metazoa; phylum Chordata; class Mammalia; order Chiroptera; family Mormoopidae; genus Pteronotus; species Pteronotus mesoamericanus. The sequence goes on from NW_026555277.1 coordinate 9,132,678, forward strand.
TTTTTGAAATGTGTCTCAGTGTTTCTGTAGCTTAAGTATAGTTTTGCAGGGTCCTATCTATGCATGTTTAAATTTTGATAAACAAGACTATATGGCGCTTCAAAAAGACTGTCCCAGTTTATTCCACCACCATCAGTTTATAAAAGGGCTTGATACCTTCTCTACTCACACTATCCCATATTTGTCAACTATGGTAAACTATACATTTTCTCCTAGCCTGCTCTATGTTTTTTCTTTTTAAAGATTTTATTTATTTATTTTTAGAGAGAAGGCAAAGGAGGGAGAAAGAGAGGAAGAGACACATCGATGTGTGGTTGCCTCTCCTGTACCCCCTACTGGGGACCTGGCCCAAAACCCAGGCACGTGCCCTGACTCGGAATCGAACCGTCAGCCCTTTGGTTCTCAGGCCGACAGTCAATCCACTAAGTCACACCAGCCAAGGCCCAGCCTACTCTATGCTTTTTAACTTTTATTTATGGTGAAATCGTCATCATTCAAGCCTTATCTTATCTGATCTCTGCATCATTTAATCTCACTGACCCTATTCTCTTTCCTTTCCTGCTTGGTCTTGTTTGTTGCTTTATTATCAATTCATTCCTGAAATTGGATGTTCCCAGGGTTCTGCCTTAGTCCCCTTCTCTATCTGCTCTCCCCAGGCCAGCCCACCTCCTTCCTTGGCTTTAGGGACCACCTAATTCACCAGTGACTCCCATACCTGTAGTTCCTAACTTCTCTTCTAAGCGCTCTCCTAAGCTCAAACTCTTACACACATTTCCTCATGAAATCTCCCCTGAGGTTCCGCAAATGCTGCAAACTCCCACGTGCTTCTCCTTCAGAGGGCCCTCTCTTCCATCTGGCGCTCCCCCACACGCCCCTCCCCCTTCCTCTCTACTGAAGCTCTCTCCCTAACATCTCTCAGTTACATCCTCCTCACCACATTCCCTGACAGTGTTAAGCAACACTTCATTCTCTCTCGCTGAAGCTACTGCAATAGCCAGGTGACAGCTGTGGATTCCAGAGCTGGGCTGTCTGAGTTTGGATCCCAGCGATGTCACTTACCGGTTGTTGACCTTGGGCAAGTTGTTTAATCTCACTGGGTCTCAGTTGCATCAACCGTAATATTACGAGGACACTGAGGGCACCCACTGTCATGCGGATTGAATGAGTCCACATATGTAAAGCCCTTAGAATGGTGCTTGGCAGTGTGGGCTGTTGCTGCGGCTACCGTTACTACCACTATTCTCCTAAATGCTCTCTGCCTCAAGACTTTCCTCCACTCTGCTACTGGAACGATCTCCCTAAAGTGTAAATTGGGTCACGCTCTTCTCCTCTTACAACCCTTCAAGGACCCCCATTACCCTCTGTTTCAGACTCCTGACTCGGGACCTGGTGCTCCTGTACCTGATGCCTGTGGACCTCTCCACCTCGTTTCAGGCCACACCCCCTTGAACTCTTAACTTCAGCCACAGGGATCTCTGTGTACTTCCCCTAGGAACTGTTCTGGGTCCTCTTCAGGGCCTGGCATGCATTTCCCTCTGTCTGGCATGCTCCTCCCCACCCTCTTGGTCTGGCCATCTCTCCCATTTCCTTTTAAATTCAGCCCAGGGATCACCTCTGTGGACTGCTGTCATGTGCTCTCTGCACCCCTGGGCTTCCTCTATCATGTCTTCGGTTACAGGGATTTGTAATCATCTGTTTGGCTGTTTCCTGCTCCTCACTGTGAGGTTTGTGAAAGCAGGTATTGTGTACATATACATAACCTCTGTATCCCCAAACCAATCAGTGTTTGCCATATCCTAGGTGTATAATGTAATTTTCTTGAGCGCTGAATGAATTGACAAAGTGGGAAACTGATGTATGTTGGAACATCTGAGTGATATCTAACTAAAGAAATAATTGCTGCCCAAATTTCTCAGGGCACCCCCAGCCTGTGAGTACAACACGGTCACATCAATAGCAATAATCCAAATAGTACTGGCTCAGACCTGTGAGCTTGTACAAGGCTTCATCCCTCTGGCAAGTGCTCCCCAGGAACTTGGAGGAGTCTGTTGGGGACATATCCCACGTGCTCGTCTGAGTGCTGCTGTGCTATATACGTGGCCTGAAGTCACTGCTGAAGGTCTTGCCCCCTCACGGTGTCACGATCTGGGGTGGCTTTCTGCCTGCCTGTTCTCAAGGTCTAATGAGCTTTTGCAGTGTCTCTGTGGAGCTCTTGTGTTCTCCATTGGTCTTGGTGGGAACTCTTAGTGGAGTAGTGTTAAGCTGGTTCCCACCATTGCTCTTCCTTCCCTCCGAGCCAGGGGTACTTGGCCCCCTTTCTTGGCCCCTAACTTCCTTCTGATGAGTTCTTGTCAAGTAGCGTCTTGCTTCCTCTTTGAACATAGGTTTCTCCTAGGCCCCCTCTGCCCCCTCAGCTTATCAGGAAGACCTCAATGCCATGGTGGAGTTCCTACTAAATATGATGTCTTCAGCTACAGTAAGAACCATGCCCTAATAAAAGTATCAGAGCAAGTCTGACTTCCCGAAAGGGACTGCTGACCTTTAGGGGAGGGTGATTCTTTTGTCCTGACTGCTCTGGGAGTCCCATCTCTGCCACCCGCCCCTCATGCCTGCTCCCTTCATTTCCTTCCCTCTGCCCCTCCCCCGCCACCATGTGGCTGACTCTGCTAAGGAGAAGTTCTCACCAACTCTCCAGGGAGGGAACTGCTGTTGCAAAACTCTTGCTCCATGAGATGGTAATGGGATGCAACTCTAGGTGGCTCTGAGCCCAAGAGGTGGTCCAGAGGCTCTGGTCAGAGCCACAGAGTTGCCCACCCACTGCAGAGTTGCTGGTAGTTGTGTGAGGCAGGGGGCAGGGGGCAGGGGGACAGCATGTATGCCTGCTTGGGGCCACAGAGTATGCCCTAGAGGATTTGTAGGGCAGCAAATTGCCTTGATGTAGGGTGGGGCCCACGCTTTTTCAGAAACAGTATTTTCAGAAATACTGCAATTGGGTACACAATTTGTGTAAGACTTCTTGGGCAGTCAGAGGATATACTCTTGCACCATGGAGCTACACGAATCCTCGTCAACTGTCTTTATTAAAATCCAGCTGCGTGAACACTGCATAGAGTCACCTGGACTCAGCGCCTCCCACTGGCCATTCAGTTCACCACTGGGACCATTCAATTCACCATTGTGGTTGGAAGGGAAAGAAGAGAGGCCCAAGTTCTCTGTCTGTGCCCCCTGTCCTGCTCACCAAACCAGATGCCCTGGGGAGCAACTGGGACACTCACATGCTGCTCGTGGGAGGGTACAACATACAATCTACAATCTCTGTGGGAAATAACTCAGCAATTTCTTAAACATATACTTGCCACAAGACCTGACCATTGCATTCTTAGGTATTAACCCTTGAGAAATACAGGCATATGTCTACACAAAGATTCTTACACAGATGATTATGGGAGACGGATTTGTAATGGCTCCAAATTAGAAACAACCCAAAGGTTTAGAACAAGTGAATAGAATGGGTGAACAAATTGCGGTATATCCATGCAGTGGAATACTACTCAATAGTAAAAGGGAACTGTGGGTATGTACAACAACTGGGATGGCTCTCAAAGTAATTATGCCGAATGAAAGAAGGCAGACGGTATGATTCCATTTATATAAAATTCTATATATGTAATTACAATTTATATAAAATTATATATATATAATTCTAGAAAATGCAAAATGGTCTCTAGTGACAGAAAGCAGGTAAGTGGTTGCGTGGGGATGAGGAGGGGGGGAGGGAGAGATTACAAAGGGCATGGGAAACTTTGGGGCTGATGGGTGTGTTCATTATTTTGAATACGGTGATGATTTCATGGGTATAAATTAAAGTCAACAGTCATCAAATGATACAATTTATGTGAAGTGTATATATGTTAGGAGAACCTCAGGAAAGCTGTTACAAACAAAACAGAACAAAAACAGACCCTAAAGCAGACCCCAGACAGGAAGCTCCTGAGGACCCTGAGACAGAGCAGTGTGGTGAAGGGGGAGTGTGGAGGAGAAAGTCAGGGCTGTCGGGTCTTATACACAGTCAAGGACTTCCTGAGCCCAAAGGGACGTTAGAGTGGATGGTGTCCAGCTTCCTCACGTTACCGGAAAATGTCCAGAGAGCTGAGGGCTTTGACAGAGTCGCCCAGCTCATTGGTCGTAGGTGCAGGGCTCCAGCCTGTCTCCTGCCTGCCAGCCTGGCTCCTTCCATCCTCCACACCACAGTCTGGCAACTCAAGTGCTGTCCGCCTGAAGTCACCAAGTTCTAGAAGGCAGTGCTATCAGATCACAGGTCCTGGGAGAGCTGAGGGGAGGCGGGGTGGGATGGCCAGTCCTAGGTGGGTCTTGATCAGATGACCTGGGCTTCTCCTTTCTGGGCACAGGGTGGGCAGCGGCGCTCTTGCTTCTTGTAATCCACACAGCAGGCATGGCAAACCAGGCCTCCACACAGCCTGGGAGCCAAGGTGGAAAGAGTGAGGAGCACTTGGGTGTGTATGGGGGAGGGGGTCATGGGGTTCAAGCATATTCGAGCTACCTGTCTGTTGCTCATTTCCCAGCAGAATAGCCCTGGGTTTGTCCCAGGAGTCCTCCCCTTTCCTAAAGGCTGTCCAATGCCCCACTCCTCTAGGGTCCTCTAATTCCAAACGACAGGTTCTCCTGAGGGCCCACTTTCCTCTCTCTTGTTGCTTGTCCTGCCATTATATTCCCAGGAGAGGAGGGCAGTAGCTCCCTCTGTACAGGAAATCTCTTCCTAGACGAGAAGCCCATTAATCAGTCTATTCCTGTTATAGGATTCCATCTTCCAGACGCCATTTCTGTTTGACCTTTCTCCACTGTTCTCGTTCATGTCTCTGCTAAGTGCAAGGTAATATGAGTGGCCAGCTTTAAGTAGCATTTCAAAAACGCCCAGTTCCTGTATCTTTACCTTCCCCAGAGAGGGCAGGGGGCTTTGGGCTGGTGGAAACTGGGCTGTCCCAGGGCAAGGATTCTGTATCCTACCCATTACCTGCATGTATACCGCCGAGACAACCGGCCAAAGAACTTGCCACAGCCGATACAGCATCCAGGGGCCACGGAAGAGAGATGCTGAACCTTCTGCCACAGGTTATCTTTCTCTCTGATGGGCAGATGGAAGTGGAGGGGCGGTGGGTGAGGGGAGAGGACACAGATAGGAAGATGTAGAGTTGGAAGTGGGCACAGATGGAGAGACAGAGATGAACAGAAAGAGTGTTTCACAAAGACAAAGCATAAGGGAGAAAGAGTGATAGAGGGAGTCTCACAGAGACAAAAAGAAAGGCAGAAAAACAGTGGGACAGAGCAACAGAGACACAGAAATGGGGAGGGAGACAAAGAGCGGCAGAGAGAGACAATCACTCAGAGAGAGTTGGAGAGGGAGACAGAGACACGCAGATATAGAGAGAAAAATGCAGTGGGAGAAAGACACAGCAAGAAAGATTCAGAGACCAACAGGGGCAGACACAGAGAGGGAGAGACAAATATAGAGAAAGATGAAAGACAGAGACAGAAAGTGATGGTGAATGAGAGAGAGAGGAAAAAAAAGAGACAGTGAGAGGGACTCACACACCTAAAAGATCAGCGAGACTCCACCCTTTCCTGGAAGAATGGTTGCATGGTGACAAGTCCCTCTTGCCCCAGATAACCTTAACCTACAATTTAAGAACCTGTCCATAGCCCACCCCCTCTAAGGAGTGCTTCCTGATGGCAGAGGCCCCTGCGGCTTTCCTGCTCCAGACTCTGATAGCACAGAATGCCCGATATCTTCTATTTGGCACTTAGTACAAACTGCCATGGAGTTATGTATTTTTATGAACCTTTAAAACCCTCAAGGTTTTTAAATTTTTTTATTTTTATTTTTAAAATTTTAAAAATATATTTTATTGACTATGCTATTAGAGTTGTCCCATTTTTTTCTCCCCTTTATTCCCCTCAGCCCTGCACACCTCCTCCTACCAGCATTCCCTGCCCCTCTCCTGCCCCACCTTAGTTCATGTCCATGGGTCATACATATGAGTTCTTCGGCATCTCCATTCCCTCTACTACTCTTAACCTCCCCCTGTCTATTTTGTACCTACTATTTATGCTTCTTATTCCCTGTACCTTTTCCCCGATTCTCCCTGCTTCCCCTCCCCTCTGATCTCCATTCCTGTGTTTCTGTTCCTGTTTTAGTTGTTTGCTTAGTTTTTTTGTGTTTGTTTTTTTTTTTTAGGTTCAGCTGTTGATAGTCGTGAGTTTGTTGTCATTTTACTGTTCATAGTTTTTCATTTTCTCCTTTTTTTAGATAAATGCCTTTAACATTTCATATAAGTACTTGGTGATGATGAACTCCTTTAACTTTACCTTACCTGGGAAGCACTTTATCTGCCCTTCCATTCTAAATGATAGCTTTGTTGGATAGAGTAATCTTGGATGTACGTCCTTGACTTTCATGACTGAATACTACTTGCCAGCCCCTTCTTGCCTGAAAGGTTTCTTTGGAGAAATAAGCTGATAGCCTTATGGGAACTCCTTTTTAGGTAACTGTCTCCTTTTCTCTTGCTGCTTTTAAGATTCTCTACTTGTCTTTAATCTTGGGTAATGTAATTATGATGTGCCTTGATGTTTGCTTCCTTGGGTCCAACTTCTTTAGGATTCTCTGAGCTTCTTGGATCTCCTGGAAGTCAATTTCCTTCACCAGATCGGGAAAATTCTCCTCCATTATTTTTTCAAATAAGTTTTCAGTTTCTTGCTCTTCCCCTTGTCTTTCTGGCACCCCTATGATTCGGACGCTGGAACATTTAAAGTTGTCCCAGAGGTTCCTCAGCCTCTCCCTGTTTTTTTGAATTCTTGTTTCTTCATTCTGTTCTGGTTGAATGTTTATCTCTTCCTTCTGCTCCAAATTGTTGATTTGAGTACCAGTTTCCTTCTCTTCACTGTTGGTTCCCTGTACATTTTTCTTTATTTCACTTTGTATAGCCTTCTCTTTTTCCTCTATTTTGCGACCACTCTCAACCATTTCTGTGAGCATCCTCATCACCAGTGTTTTGAACTATGCATCTGATTGGTTGGCTATCTCTTCATCGCTTAGTTCTATTTTTGGAGCTTTGATCTGTTCTTTCCTGTGGGCCATATTTCTTTGTCTCAGTGCACCTGTTATGTTGGAAGGGACAGAGCCTTAGTTATTCGCCAGGGCGGGGCATCCCAGGTCACTGTGTAGTGACGCTGTAGGTGGCGGGGGTGGTGTCTGAGAGGGAACAATGCTGTTTGCTCGGCTCTCTCGTCTGATTTTCAGTCACTTACCCCGCTATCCACAGCAGCTTGGGCCCTTCTGGTGCTGATTCCTGGGTGAGTGGGTTTGTGTATATCCTAGCTCCCTGTAAGTCTCTCCAACAAACTCTCCTGTGAGGCTGGGAGTTTCTCCCGCTGCTGCAACCCCCACAGGTTTTTACCTCCAGAGGTTTTGAGGCTTTCTTTTTCCGCACTGGAACCCTGGATTTCTCAGTCTGTCTCGCTCCCCAGGTGTTCCTCTCAGTTTATTGGCATGCAAATGTGGGACTGCCTGGTCCACCAGCCGCTGCCTCCCCTGCCCGGTTCTCCAGCTTCCACCTTGCCTCGAGTCCTCTCTGCCCTGGCTGCCCATCTCCACCCCTCCTACCGGTCTGGATGACTGTTTCTTCTTTAACTCTTTGGTTGTTGGACTTCCATACAGTTCAATTTTCAGGCAGTTCTGGTTATTTTTTGTTTTTAAATTTGTTGTTGTCCTTCTTTTGGCTGTGTGAGGAGGCAAAGTGTATCTACCTACACCTCCATCTTGGCTGGAAGTCCCTTCACATTTTTTTTTAGAGAACGTGTTATAAATTTAGGTAGGTTGTTTTCAGTTTTCATCAAAATGATACATACCCATGATGTAAAAATTAAACAGTGCAGAAGGTTTTATATTACAAGGTAATAGAAACTTACCATTCCCAGTGGCAAACCACTTCTTAAGTGTTTTAGCTTTTTCTCCAGGTAGCACATCCATATTTAAGTAACATGCTCATATCTCTCCTTTTTGATTTATGAAAAGAACATCTTCTATACAGCTCCGTACCTTGATGGCAGAGGACTTAGCTTATTTATGGCCATTTTCACTGAGTCCTCTTCCTTCCTCCCAATGTAGTTATATCCCTATTTCTAGTTCCTTTTTTGGCCAGTACTGGACTTTTACAGAATGTTCTCATACATTTATTTCTCACTCATTCTATTAACTATAGTATCTTCTGACTGTCATTCTGTAGTACAATGATGCCAGCATCCCTTTTGTTTCCTCCCACCTCCTAGCTTGTCCTCTATTCTTCCAATGTCCAATAAGGTAGCCACCTGCCACCTATGACTTGTAAATTTATATGTAACTTAATTAAAGTTAAATAAAATAAAAACTTCAGTTAATCAGTCACACCAATCACATTTGAAGTACTCAGTCACTCAATGTGACTAGTAGCTACCATTTTGGACAGGACATTTCCATCTTCATAGAAAGTTCTATTGGATTCTGTTCTATACTTATTGTCATTTAGGTGGTAATGTCTATGTTTGTTGTATAATTATAATCATTTTCTGTGCTTTGCCTTTAGGTTGAATCTAACATTGAAACAAATCAGTGACTAGTACTTACAGTGACTAGTACTTAGACAATATGTAAGCATATTGCTTCTAGCAGAGCTGTGTTCTATAACATTTCCATTCTTGGAAACTTTTTGTTTTTTCTAGGACTTTCTAATTGTCTTTCTTTTACAGTATATTATTTTTATCTTTTAAAATTAAATGTATTAGGGTGATATTGGTTAATATAGTTATATAGGTTTCAAGTGTACAATTTATAATACATCATCTGTCTACTTCATTGTGTGTCTAATTGCCCTTCTTTGTTCCTTGCATGACTTCCTTTTAACCTAGCCTAATTGCTTCCGCCCACCCCAATTCTTCATCATACCAGGTATATTATGGGCTCACAATACTTCTGCCACAGCCTGGACTGACTGCTTCCTGGCCTTGCCGCTCACTTGTCATGTTGGGAAATCCCTTCTATTCTCTCCCGGGTTAGAGCTAGTGTCTCCTGAATTCCACATGTTCTCTTTTATTGGCTTACTTCCTTGTTTTTCTGGGGAACATCCTTAATTAGCTTCTTAAGAAAGGCTATGTGGGAAGTGAGTTTTCTGTGAGCTGTCTGAAAAGTGTCTTTTTCTTCATCACCTTCCCCACTTACTTCATAGTTTGGTTGAACACAGAATTCTAAGGCAAAACTGAGCTTTTAGAACTTGGAAGTATTACACCATCAATTCTTAACATTTGTTGTGTTCTACTTCCTTTTTAAGTGATCTGTCTTTTAAGATAGTCTTCTTATCTTTGCTTTAGTGAAATTTCACAGTGATGTATCTAGATGTGGGTCCCCCCTTTCATTTATTGTGCCAGTCATGCAGTAAAATTTTTATTTTTTTATTTTTATATATATTATTGATTATACTATTATAGTTGTCCTATTTTTTCTCCCCTTCATTCCCCTCTGTCCCGCATCCCTCCTCCTACCAGCATTCCCTGCCCCTCCCTGCCCCACCTTAGTTCATGTCCATGGGTCATACATATGAGTTCTTTGGCATCTCCATTCCCTATATACTACTCTTAACCTCCTCCTGTCTATTTTGTACCTACTATTTATGCTTCTTATTCCCTGTACCTTTTCCCCCATTCTCCCTGCTTCCCCTCCCCTCTGATCTCCATTCCTGTGTTTCTGTTCCTGTTCTACTTGTTCACTGCCACCTTGCCTCGAGTCCTCTGCCGTGAGCTGACAATCTCCGCCCCTCCTGCCGGTCTGGATGACTGTTTCTTCTTTCACTCCTTGGTTGTTGGACTTCCATACAGTTCAATTTTTGGGCAGTTCTGGTTATTTTTTGTTTTTAAATTTGTTGTTGTCTTTCTTTTGGTTGTGTGAGGAGGAAAAGTGTTTCTACCTATGCCTCCATCTTGGCCCTAAAATCTTTAAATTGAATGTGTCCATTAGAGCTGGAAAGTCTCTCATATTTTTATCTCATGATCTTCTCCATTTTATTCTCTCTCTCTCAGAATTCCCGTCAGTTAGAGAACTCCTGGAATTCCTGGATTGATTCTTTATGACTGTTATTATTTTGCTCATAGGTTCCATCTCTCTGTGCTTTTAGTCTACTTTCTGAGAGACTAACTCATCTCTCTCTTCCAACCCTAGTGAATTTAGAAAATTTTCAGTGATATTTTAATTTCTAATAATATTTCTTATCTTTTGATGGTTGCTTTCCACAGCATCTTCTTTCATGAGAGATGGGTCTTTCTTTGTTTATTTCCCTTTTATGTTCTAGACGGTCTTCAAGTGCCTACAAAAACTTGGTTGTCATTTCATGCTTAAGAGGAGGCAATAAAGCTCCTGGAGCTCCAGGTAGTGGACAGGGGTCATTGACTCTTGGCTTCCCTTTAGGAGGGATTGGGCTGGGAGCTATCTGCCACACTAAACCTACATACCAGGCTCTCAAATGCCAGAGCACATTACTCTCCATTATTCTCCAGATGAGGATATTTTAATTATTTGCTTGGGCGATAAGCCCCTCAATTGTTGAATGTTCTGTATTTGGGGAAGCAGGCAGAAAGTGGGGGGTGCCCGCTGTTCTTTCTATTGACTCTATCAGTTAATTTTCCTGATTTCTGCTCCTCATCTCACTTCTGCCATATGTGTTCCTGGTGTCTCTGGGCCCTGAAGTTCTAACTTGGGCTAAATCCGGTATCCACTTCTCCATCCATTTCCTGGCTTCTGGAAATTAGCTGAAATCTCTTGTCTATGGTTGGCTCCTTCATATTTCTCTCTGTTGTAAGTTTTATTCTTTTATCATCATTTTAGTGAGATCTGACTTTGGAGAATAGATGTGTGGTCAGTGTAGCTTCTTGATGCAGAAGTCAACCTCCTTGGCTTCCTTTTCTTTTGTTTTTTGTTTAGAGCCATATCTTCCAAAAATGCTTTTGCAAGAGACATTATATTATGTAGTTTGGGACCTTGGGATGAATTTATTTAGCACTAGGAAAAACATTTGTCTCTCTACTCATGAAATGGTATATTTCCTTTGAATGGAGAGTGAACTTCAGGCAACTGGCTTCTGATTCCCTTTTTGATTTTGCTGCCAAGATGCTCAGAGCTAACTTTTAACCCTAACACTAATCCTAGCACTTTGGGAGTATAGATTTTTCATCTACCATGAAAGCTTCTATTCTTCTTTAACAATCATATATTTATATCTCTATATCTATCTTTTATTGTTGGCTACCTTAGGTTCTTTTGTGAGAAACATACTTAATTTTTTATATTTCCCTTTCTCCCATTTGACAGTTCCTGGAAGGAGAGCGTGACTTACATTTTTTTATTTGTTCTTCTCAGGTTGATGTCTCCCTTTTCTCATCTTTAATATCACTTGGGTTTTGTGCTAGAGGACTTAGTCTTAAACGATCCTGCAGCAACCTTCCTATTCTAATGGAACCTCAGTGCAATGGTCTCTTACTTCCTGAGCTGGGTAAAGGCTAATGTATCTGAATTATCTCCCCAATAGACTGAAGAACAGAAACCAGGCTTTACATATCTCCCCCATCCCTCAGTTAACTTTGTGGTTTGGAATTGATCCTGGTGAGCTCAGCCTCTGGAACCTAGGATGCCTGACCCAGGATGGGCCCGCAGGACCACTGGTCTGAAGTCCAGTAGGCAGGCAAGTGTGGGACATGTGATTACCTCTTGGTTACCCTGCTCTTTCTCCTAATTTCTTCTCAGTCCATGGGCTCCTTTCCCGTCTCCTAACTTTAGTAGGTGGGAGTGGGTTAGGGTGGGGACCATGCCTTAGAGTCAAAGGACTCTATGCAATGTTTATGCTGTGTGTCCTTGGTGGCCAAGCCAGCCTCTCTGATCCTCACAGTTTGTAAACTGGGAATAAGAGGAGGGGGTGGCTAAAAAAAAGGAAATGAGTTAGTATATATAAATTGTCCAGAATCCTGCTTGATAGCTGCTAGTGGAGCAGAATTTTCACTCCCCAGCCTGTACTTCCCATACCATTTCCCCTACCTATACCATTTCCCATGCCACTGGCCCCCAACTTACTGAATCAGTTCCAACACCCGCCTCTTCATGGCACGGACCAGGTCCTGCTGCCCTCTGAGCTCCTCTTCATACATGGCGTCCCTCCTTTCAGCCTCCTGTTGCTTCTGTTCCAGCTCTGCCTGCAGCTGGGCCCTCTCTTCCTGATACCTGGGCACAAAAGGCAGACTCAGTTCTCAGGAGAAAAACTCAGCTTTTGACTGAGCTAGGTTGGGCCTCTGTCTGATGGGGAGCTCCTTGGGGTGCTGGCTGCCCCCTGCAGTTGAAGTCCACACACCACACTATGTATACACATATAACACTACACACCCCACACTACACATACACCCCCCACACTATTCATACATCCCCCCCCGCACTATGCACACATATACCCCACACTATATATACACACATCACATATACATACATACAGACCCCACACTACATACACACCCACACTATACACATATCATATTACACACACAGCACATTTACATACCCATACCACACTACACACATATCCCATATATACACACATACACTCTGCACTGTACATACATACACCACTCCGTACACACACCACACTATTTATACCCATACCACATTATACACCCCCCCACTACACACATATACACACCTCACACTATACATACATACAACCACACACCACATATACATACACACTTCCCCACAGTATACATACACACACTACACTACACACCCCACACTACACATACACGACATATATGCATACTACACTATATACACACACATCATGTTACATACATCACATTATACATACCCACATCACACACACACGTACCACACTATACACACACATTATACATGTACATACACACCACATACTACATACACTTACTACACAGCACACACACACGTTCATAGTACATCACACCCACATGCCACATACACACTCACAACACATTATACACACCAGACACACACTAACGCACTCACAACACATGCCATACATACATCATGCACCACACAGCACATGTACACACCACACACCACACACTACATACCGCACAATGCATACAAGTATACTACACACATATAGTATACACCCCACACACACACTGTACCATGTGCACTTACGAAACACCGCATACACCACATGTGCTCTCAATACAACATGTACTAAACCCCACAAATACCACACCACACACCAAACTGAGCGCTGTGCAGACTGACACCCATAGGCTGACTCTTCACCAACTATTCGGAGAAATGAAAATGGGCCTAGTCTTGTGTACTCCTTTAGAAGAGATGAGCCAACATTCCCATTTGTTTTCTTTTCATAAATATTTCCACTTTAAAGTGTAAACTTCTTGAAAGGCTTGTTCGCAATCGTGGCAGCTCTCTGGGGGAAGGCGGGTATCTGGGAACCCAGGATGGATGGCTGTGTCCAGCTGAAATAATTGTGGTGCTTGGGGCGGGGGGGTAAGTGGTGTAGGATCTGGGGCAATTTTTTGGCTTTAAAATATTTTGAAAATTAATGTTACATTGTCTTTTCAATTTAAAAAAGTAATATTAAACATATGGCTTTCTTAAATTTCTATTTTAGCTTTGGGCTGGGAACCTCTTCAGCCCTATTTTTTCCTCTTCTTTTTGTCTTTAGTGGCTTCCTAGAAGGTTCCAAGAAATCTACTGGACTGGAAATAAAATGGTTCCAGACTCTTATTCCATCAGTCAGGCAGGAGGGTATTGCAATGGCGGTGCATGTCCTATGACCTCTGACACGTGTGCATATGCGTGCCCAAGACCCTGGGCCAGAGTGCATTTGCAGAGGAAGAAGATGCTTGCAAGAGGCTTGACAATGAATTCAATAATTAATTTTTTTAAAAGCTGCCATGTAGCTTGCTCCCAGGAAGAAAACTGGGTGGGCCATGACATCAAACCAACAATAGAAAGCCACTCGAATTCCAAAAAAGCCAGTCCCTGCAGCCATAACAAAGGGTGTTTTTATGCTCAGGCATTGGATCAGGGCCATGTTTGGACTTTTAATGACCATGCTAGTCTTCAGCCTCCTCATTTCTTAGCTGCTGCTTTCATTTTCCTAAGACAGTTTACTTGCCCAGTGACCCCAGGGCTTCTGCCGTGGCCTGTGCAGCCCTTAATGTGACCACCGTGCTTAATGTGTGTCTTTGAGGTGGGAGGGAATAATATTGAACACCTACTGTGTACCAGCAATGGAGCAGTGCCTATGGCTCTTGGTGGAACTTATAGGATGTTTGAGGCAGTGGTCAAAACAAATGATAGACCAGGAAAATAATTAAGCTAAGTATATAACAGAGATAAATGAGGGGCTGAGACAGAGAGTTGAGAGGGTGCTCAGGGAAGGCTTCTTAAACAAGGTGACATTGAAGCAGATCTAAAAAATGAGAAGTCAGCCAGGTACAGCTAGAGAAGGGCACATGCAAAGGTCTACAGGTTGGAAAGAAGTTGGCTTGTTTGTGAAGCCAGAAGAGGCTCGTGAAGCTGCAGTACCATGAATGACAGGGGTAGGAGTGCCAGGAAATGAGGTGGGAGGCAGACAGGGCCTGAGGTGTCCTTCGGTGGTCCCAAGAGAAGTGGACTTTAGTCTCAGTGCAATGGGAAGCCACTGAAGTATTTAAAGAAGAGGATAATAGACACTCTTAGCTCAGTAGGGGGCTTGGAAGGAATCAAAGTCAATAGCACCTACTATGTGTCAGGCATTGAGCTTAGTGCTTTAATAGCCTGTTTCATTTAATTTTTGCAAATTTATGGAACCGGTACTATGATCATCATTTTATAGTTAAGAAAATGGAGCTTCAGAGAGGGAGTAACACTAGCCCAGGGTCACGTAGCTTGGCAAGTGGAGGGAGCAGAGATCCAGATGCTGGCCTTTTTAGCTCTAATCTCCTTGTGTCTCCCCACATTTGTATCCATGCTTGAGCCCTGACTACCAGTGGCTCATGGTGCCAGTGTTGAGTGGGCAGCCTGTGGGAGCAAGGGAAAATCCTTACGAATGACTGGCATGCCTTCAAGGAGCTCAGCTGAGCTGGAAGAAAGAACTTTAGAGATCTAACCATCTCCTTTTGCAAATCGGGAACCTGAGACCAGAGAGGGAAGGCTAGTTTCACAGGGACACACAGCCAGAAAGCCAGGAAGTGGGTGCTGTTAGTCCAATATCTCAGTTCTGAGTTTATTTTCAGAGGAACTACAGGCTGGTCTGCTCTGGCTCCTGCTGTTGGGATAGTCTGCTGTGTCCTCCCTATGCATCTAGCCTGGCCTTAACCCTAACCCTAACCCTAACCCTAACCCTAACTCTAACCCTACTCTCAGTCTATTCTCCACAGTACAGCCAGAGTCATCCTTTAAAAACCAAAGTCCACACCATGAGACCCTCTGCTAAAGATCCTGCTCTAGCATCCTACAGCATGGGGGATCTCTCTTTGCCCCAGCCACAGACAGCTTGTCCCCAAGCACACGTCTCCTGGCCTTTGTGTTTGCTGGTCCCCCTGCCTGTAGCATTCCTCCCCAGATATCTGCCTGGGCCAGTTTTCCCATGGTTGGGGTTTCTCCTTAAATGTCACCTCTTCAGAGAGGGCCTACCTGACCCTAAATCTAGAAGGCTGTCCTGTCTCTGTCTCTCCTTTCCTGGACTGACTTTTCTCCAAGGTGCCTGTGACTACCTGACCATATATTTCTTTTTTTTTTTTAAATTTATAAATGTTTATTCTATTACAGTTGTCTCAATCCCCCCCCCCTTTACGTCCCTCCCATCCCCACTCCTTGCTTCTACAGTCAATTTCCACTCTGTTGTCCATGTCCATGGGTCATTCATACATGTTCTTTGTCTAGTTCCTTCCCCTTCTTTCCACCATTGTCCTCTTTGCCCATCCCTTCTGGTCACTTTCAGTCGGCTCCATGTTTCCATGCCTGTGGTTTATTTTGTTGAATAGAGTCCACTTATAGGTGAGATCATCTGGTATTTGTCTGATCCTGTATTTCTATTTGTGGATCTACTGTCTATCTCCCCAGGTCTGTGAGAGCAGACATGGCCTGTTCTGTTCACTGCTGTTCCCCCACCCTGGCTCATAGCAGTAGTAGAGGCACAGGAAATATTGTTGATGGACTGAAAGGGGTTGTGGCACGCCTATGCCCTGGTGCCCAGATACCTGTCACCAGATTGATGACCGCAGTCACCTTTCCCAGGAGTGAGGTGTTTTCCTAGTCCCAGGAGCTTCTGTTACTCACTACCTGACTCCTCAATAGACCTCAAGCCCATGCCTCTCTCCTGAAATCCACACTCAGTTGCCATCCCCAAGGCTCCACTTGGGTGTCTAACAGGTGTCTCAAACCCAACATGTTCACAACTCAACTCCTGAAGCTTCCACACAACTTAATCTGCCACAGCAGATGATTAATGGTGACTCTAGCTTTCCTGGCTTGAAAACTTGGAGTCATTCCTGACTTCTGCCTTCCTCTCAGACCTGACATCCAATCCCCCACCACCGAAGGCTGATCTCCCAGCTGATCCAGAGTCCAGCAGCTTCTTTGCATCTGCATTGCCACCAGCACAATCTGAGGCACCATGGCCTCCCCTGCGTGGTGGGGAAGCTTCCTCCTCGTTCTCCCTGCTTCCACCCCTACTTCCCCCAGACTAGCTTCACAGAGCCCTTGGAGACACAGGTCAGTCCAGAATAGGCGCATCTCTAGAGAAGGAAGGCAGATTAGTGGTTGCCTAGGGCTGGGGGACTGGGGGAAATGGGCAGTGACTGTTAACCAATGCAGGGTTCTCCTTGGGGTGATGAAATGTTCTAAAATTGATTGTCGTGATCAACACATAACTTTGTAAAAACACAAAACCATCGAATTGTTTAAAAAAGCAAATAAACACTTTTTAAAACATTAAAACAAATAGTCATGTGATGTTCTTTCCCTGCTCAGAGCTTGGTTCCCCTCTCATGCTAAGTTAAAGCCAAGGTCTTCTTGATGCCTACTAGGGTCTGCCTCACCTGGTCCCCATTACCCGCCTGACCTTTCCCTGCATCCCCTCCTTTCCTCTTTCTCCTGGGCCGTGATGGCCTCCCTGATGTTCCTAGAACCTGCCGTGCTCATTCCCACCTTGGGGGCTTTGTTCTTGCTGTTCCTTCTGCCTAGATTGTTCCTCTACCACACATCCAAATGGCTGACACCTCATTTCTTACAGGTCTATACCCAAAAATCACTTTTCAGGGACACCTTCCCTGACTATGCCACCTTATTTCATATCACCCGTGATACTTCCTATCCTCCTCCCCTGCTTAATTTTCTTCCTTAGAACTTACCACAGTCTGACATTCTTTGTATTTTACTTGCTTATCGTATTATTGACTGCCTTCCCCACTGGAATATAAGCTCCATAAAGCTGGGAGTTTTGTCTGTTTTGTCTCTTTTGTCCACAAGAGGATTTCTGGTACATAGAACAGGCCTGGAACAGAGGGGGTGCTTTGAGTGGGACAACAGGTGACGTGATGGGGCAGCCATCTGTGAGACAGGGGCTCCCCCCAGCTGCAGGGAACAGCCTGGGGCGAGGCAACCTCCCTGGAGCCTCTCAGCTGCTGCCTCCAGCCTGATCCCCAGAGGAAGCCCTTGAGTGGGCAAAGCCCCTGCATCCACTTCAGGCTGGAACCATGGGAATCTTTGGCACTGGGAGCAGCTGCTAAAATAGCAGGAGGGTGAATTGTGTTGGGTGAATTGTGCAGCATCTTTAAGCCTCAGTTTCTTCACCTATGACATGGGGGTTCTTATGGAACATATCTCATAAGGCTGTTAAAAGGGAGCATCTAAAACAGTGCCAGGGACATAATAAATGCTCAATAAATGATAGTTACGACCACACTGATGCTGGGCTGAGCTGAGTATCTGGTGGGAAGGGCCCCGGGGGTGTTTTGGGGTTAGTTTCTGGGTACCTGGCCTCTCTCATTCTTACCAGTCTACTGTTTAAGCAGTCTACTGATGGTTAAACAGACCATCAGTAGACTGTCCCATGGTTCAGTCTAAATCACTGCTACTCAGGCTCCTCTGGGGGTGGGGCAGGTGCCCCTAAAATCCCAGGGCAGGGGTCAGCCATGTGGGAGAGATAGAGACAGGCAGGAAGACTCCAGCGCACAGACACTAAGGGATGGAGACACAGAAGACTGAGTCCGACGAAGGAAGATCATGACACGGTGGAGATATTTTAAAAATAAATCGTGAAAGAGGAACTGAGGCACTGAGGAGGAAATGTGGACAAAACAAGATGCTCTTCTTATTAATGGGAGGATGGGAAATGAAGATGCCTATGGGAGAGATGCTGAAGGGGAGAGACAGACAGACTGCAGTACAGGCACTCGAAATGTTGGCTGAGTAGTGTTTAGGCTCACTGGTTCTGGGGTCAGCTGTCAGGACTGGACCTCAGCTCTTCTCCTCATGGGGATGTCGGTCAGGTCAGTCCCCAGACTGGGGTCTCTGCCCTTCTTCATTTTCCTTGTCTCTTCCTTCTTCCTTCCCCTCCCCTCTCCAGAACCTCAGGCATTGGCTCTGGAAGAACAGGGAGCTGGCCCAGGACCATAAGAAGCTGCTAAAGTAGCAGGAGGGTCAACTGGGCAGCATCTTTGGGCTTTAGTTTGCTCATCTATAAATATAAAATGGGGATTCTTAGCGAAACTATCTCATAAGGCTGTTATGAGGAAGCACCTAGAAAACTGCCAGTGATGTAGTAAAAGTACATATAAAATGTAGTAAAAGTAAATATAGTTATGATTATGATTATCCAGAGGGGGAAAGAGAGGTTGTGCAACTGGGAACAGAGGAACAGGACGAGTGTGGCGGGGCAGGGAGGCAGAGTGGACTTCAGAGAGAGACCAGCAGCCTAGGAGAGGCAGCAGAAAGGGGCCAAGGCAAGTATGGAAGGAAAGGGAGGGAGAGGAGGTATAGATCTCTTCTGGGGGCTACGCAGGAAGGCCAGTGGAGGACGGGGTGGGCAAGGGGGAGGGGAAGGTGGGAGCCCTTGTGAACAGGAACAGTGTCCTGTATGCCTCAGCATCCGCAAATTGTGCCCTGCACAGGTCTCGGTGTACAGGAGGAGCTCAGGAGATGCTTGCTGACGGTGAATGCCCGTAGGAGCCAGGAAGCGCCGCCTGTCCCTCCAGCCTCCTGGCTCTCATGCCCTTGAGTGCTGGTGGTTGCCAAGGTTACCTGATGAGCTGCTCCAGCAGTGCCTTCACCTGAGTCTCCTGCTCCTTCCGCAGCTGCTCCTCGTGCTGGGCTTGCTCCTTGGTCTTCTGGAGCCTATGTTTGAGGCTCTGGGGAGGGGAGGGGAGAAGGAAGATGAAGAGGGAGACCCCAGCCCAGGGAATGACTTGACAAACATACCCAAGAGACCTCAGGCCATGTAAGACCATCCTTGAGTGGAAGACAGGATTGGGGCGAGTGCTGGGAGCCGTGATGCCTGGCTCTTCCCATGGGTGAGCCTGGAGATACCATGTCTTCCTTCACTGAGGAATGGAAGTTACAAAGCTCAAGGACCTGGAAGAGTCTGGCTAGGGAGCAGGCTGCAGGGAGGCTTAAAAACAATCTTGGGTGACCTCCAGGAGACGCATCTACAGCAAGAGGAACTAGGTGAGATCTGCAACAGTAGAATTTACATATTGGCAGGAAACTTGCCCATAACGAGGGACGTGACACCAAGAACGAGCAACTGCCCTGAAGAACTATTGGAAAGGTGTCTCAATGCCTACAGGGACTAGGCAAATAGTACTGATGAATAAAGTGCGCCTGGTGTGAGGCAATAGATAGAGGTGGCGACTGCGGTGAGCTGAAGAATGCATGGCTTTCAAAAGATATCCTCAACTAATAATCCTGAGCAGGCCAATAAATATTTATTTGCAGGCTGGAATGGTCCGCAGGCTTTCACTGAAGACCTCAACTGTGGGCCAGTTTAGACAGAGGAGAATAGACAGGCACACAGCTCAATGGCTCTTACCTTGACTACATCCTGCAAGGCCACGTCTGCTTGTTCTTCCATCCTGGCCACACTGGTCACTCCTGTTTGCTCTCGTGGCTTCTCTGTGGCGTAGCCTTCCTTCATATCCAGGCTCTGAAGGATTCTGGGCTCTCCCAGAATGCTAGGCACTTTGCACTGCTGTCTGTTCCTTGACACCGTATCTTCATTTGTCCCTCTGGAGCTGGAGACCAGCAGCCTCTGAACACAACCCCACTCTGCTTCCCTTTCATCAGTCCCCTCTGTTGTTCTCTGACTCTCTGCACTCAGCAGAACCCCTCCGCCCTCACCCGCTGTCTCTGCCACCTCCTTCAGAGCCCGCTTGACCCCCTCCTCTTGTCTGTGGATGCTGAGTGTTGAGTTTTCCAGGCAGATGCTTGTGCTTGGGGCTCCCATCTCCTGGTCTTCCTGCAGCTCCTCCCCCTCCGGTTCCCACATGCTGTGGGGGCCCCTGAGGCTCCTGGGATCTCCTTTCTTCTCTTCCAAAAAGGGAGGAAGATGCCTGTGTTGCTGGGATGTGAGGAGTCCAGCCAACTGGTCTTCTCCTGGTGCATCTTGCAGACAGCTGGCTTGGCTGGTGGGTGGCTCCCCTGGTAAGACTCCTTTGGGGCCTCCATTTACAGCTGAGATCTGCGGAGAAGACCCCAAACCCACCATCATCCCTCTCAGCACCAATTCACCAAGCTGGTGCATGGGAAAGGCCACAGCCTTAATGCAACAGGCTTGCTAAATATATGAATTCCCAGGCCCTCCCTCTGGAAATGTTAATTCAGCAGATCTGGGGAGGGCCCAGGAGTCTGAATGTTAACACCGGGTGATCTGATCGGAGGCCC
Organism: Pteronotus mesoamericanus; assembly: GCF_021234165.1. Classification (NCBI taxonomy): domain Eukaryota; kingdom Metazoa; phylum Chordata; class Mammalia; order Chiroptera; family Mormoopidae; genus Pteronotus; species Pteronotus mesoamericanus. The sequence continues at coordinate 9,153,667 of NW_026555277.1, forward strand.
CAGCTTCGATCTGGTCAGGGAGCAGCAGTGCTTCTCGATGTCCTTTCCTCCCTCACCTCTAGCCCGTGCCCTTCTCCCTCCTTCACTTCTATCTTCTGTGTGGATCTGGTTTCCCCTAAGTTCTTCCCACCCCTCTCCTCTGATCCTTCCCTGTGAACTTGATTTTGTAATTTCTCATCTATGAAATGGAAATAATAACACCTGCCTTGTAGGGTTGTGATGAAAGCTCAGATCGATTGACAGCCTGCTAGCAGTCACCTCTGCCAAGAAGCTTTCTCTGGGCCCCATGTTCCCCTGTGCATGTCTGCATCCCTATGTTTTACATGTCATGTTGCAATGTGTTCCTTTAGGGTCTGTTCCCTTGAACAGACCCGGGACTCCTTCAGGTCAGAGACTGAGTCCTCATAATATCTGTACCTAGTACCTGGAAGCTGTTGGGGGTGGAGGCAAGGCAAGTTTGTAGAATGATGATAACTGCCAGTTACTACCTCCTGAGCACATGGCAGAAGCCTTGCTCTGTCTCAGTGCATCCCTGCAATCTCCCTGCGAGGCAATGACAAATAACTTACCCAAGGACCATGGTTAGTAAGGGGTGGGGCTGGGATTTGAACCAGGTGACGTGGCTTTTCAATCGCTCTCTGGACTGAACTGACACATTTGCAAATTGTCCGGAAGAGGTTATTTGCATGGTCTGTTTCCTACAAGCTTCCGGTCACCCTCTCCAGCACCTCCTCCTCCTCCCATGGGCCCCACTGGCTCCTGCAGATGGTGGCAGCGGCCCCTTTCTCTCCCCAATATCCCCACCACCTTAGGAATCTGAGCCTTCGCTTCTGTGGGTCCCCAGTTCCCAGGTCCACACAGTGGCCTCTCTGTGCCTGTCTAGCTGGTGCAGGGCTCAGTGACTGCTCAGCCTGGGGGTCCCAGGAGAGACGGAGAAGAGGCACCTCAGAGGGAAGGTCGGGCAGGAGCACCTCCTTTGGAGAATCTTTGTTTTTTCTGGGCCTTCTTCCTTGGGTTCGGTTGGAATTGGAGCAGCGGGACCTGAAAGTGAAAGGGGCAGGGGGACCCTGGGTCTCTCTCCAGATGTGGTCTTGGCTCTTGGATGCAGGATATCCCACCTTTCCGAACACCCATTCACTCTACCACCCTTACCACCTTTCCGCCCTCCCACCCGCACGCATGCATCCCCTTCCTCGTCCATCCCTGCATCCCACCCTCCATTTATCCACCAGTCTCTCAACCTCCCACCATCCGTCCACCCTTCTAACACTCTACCCCGGCCATTCAACAACTCTTTGGAGTGTGTACTCAATGCAGCATCACGGGACAGCATGAGATAATGCTGGGAAAACAGAAGGCTAGGGAGGTGGAGATTCAGGGGCTCAGGGAGCATGAAGGGAGGGAGAAACGGATGGCGAGAGAAGCTGAGAGCTTGGGGCTACCTTGGGATGGGCGGTAGCACTGGCAGCAGGTGTGAAAAGAGGCTTCCCTTCGCTCATACACACTCACTCTGAGAACATGGGCCAAGCCCCGTCCAGGTCTGGCCGCTGCAGGTCCAAGTCGAAGGCCACCCCATTGAGAGCATAGAGAGAGTCCAGGATGTCCTCCTGGAGTTGAGGGCACAGCAGAGGGCTCCGGGGGCCATACCATTCCCTGTGTTCACAGTGACCAACACCCTTGGCCTTTGGCCCTGGTGCTGTTGCCACCCCGACCTCAGAGAATCCACCTCTCTGCTGCACAGCATGACGGGACAATTCCCAGGGCAGGGTTGAGGCCCCTGGCGAGCAGGAGCCCAAAGTGTCATAATGATACCAGGACCAGGGGTCTAACCTCCCCTTCGCTCTTTCTTCCTTGACTTCCCCCTTGTCTCTCTCATTTTAGACATCCTTGTTATTAAGCCATCCTTTTGGGGGTAAAGAGGGATCTTTCACTCTGGAGGGACAGTGGGCTCACATGGTAGGAGTATGTCCCTGTAGCCCTACCTGGTGAGCTCTGGGCTCAGGAGGCAGAGCTGCAGCCACTCGGCCAGCTGTCCGTGGGCTAGGCAGAAGCGGATGAAGGCGCGGCCTTTCCCCAGAGGGGTCTTCAACTGTAGAGCGCACAGGGGCAAAGTGGGGGCGTTGTGAGGACGGGGGAGCTCAGCCAGCCAGAGAGGGAATGGGTGGTGGATGAGAAGGCTGTAATGGGACTGGGGGCTTTGGGAGGGAAAGGGGTCCCGGGGCGGGGGGTGTTGCTGAGGACAGCGCTAGCGAGAGCTGAGCACCAGGCGAGGGCGCCTGTGGTCAGCGGAGCTGGGATGGGTGAGAAAAGGGCCTTGGGCCGGCCTGTGTCCCCTGGCCCCTGAGTGATCCCCGACAAGGGCCCGGTGGCAGGACCCCGTCACGCTGGGGTCAGCCTGCCTGCCATGTGGCACTGGCACTGGCTACCTTGTCCTGCGAGTGAACAAACCGGGCTGGCTCCGTGCTCCCCCGCTGCCGCCAAAGGGCAGTGCAAACAAAGTCCCAGTAATCCTTCCGAGGATTCCTCAGGAAGCTCTTCTGCTGTTTCTGGTCAAACTGGGAGCAAGCCGAGGGAAAGGAATCAGAGACAGGCTTCCTCCTAGAACCCACCCTGCATTCCCACATGCTAAGTGAGCCTGAGGTAGAGGGGAAAGGGCTTGTACAGACAGACCCGACTTCACGCCCTGGCTCTGCCCTTACCGGCTGCGTGACCGAGCAAGCTGTTTGACCTCTTTGCCTGTTCAGTGTTTCCATTCATTCCAGAAATACTTACTGAGCACTTACTATGTCCCAGATCTGCCCTAAGTCCAGGGGATACAGCAATGAACAATGACCTCATGGGCTTACGTCTTAGAAGGGCAGGCAGATAATGAACAAACTGAGTAAGTAAAAACATATACTACGTTAGATAGTGCTGACCGCTAAGGAGAAATCAATAAAGCAGGGAAAGGGAATAGAAATTGTGTGGTGTGTGCACACATGTGTATGTGTGCTGTGTTTGATATATGCATGTGTTAAAAATTTAGATTAGGGTGGCTAGAGAAAGCCTGACTGAGCAGGTTCCATTCAAGTTGAAATCTAAAGGAAATGAGAAAGTGTGCCATCTAAACTTCTGGGGAAGAGCGTCCGGACGGAGGGGATAGTAAGAGCAAAGGCCCTGAGGTGAGTGCATTCCTGGCGCGCTTTAGAGGAGCAGGAAGGCCAGTGTGACTGGAGGGCAGACTGGCAGGAGCCTCACACACGCACGCCACATACCCATACCACACACCCACAAACCTCGCACACACACAACAACCACAGCCCCCACACTGCATACATACACACACATGCACACTCACTCCACGCACGTACACATACAGAGAAGTCGGGAGTGCATGTAATTTGTGGGGGCTGGGCGGGCCATGAATCACTTCGGGGGGTTAAAATGGGAACTGAATAAGGGGGCATGTAAAGGCTTAGCCTGGCACACAGTGTGTGCTCCATTGAAGCTAGTGGCAGCGACGACTGGGGCTCTAACCAGCAGCAAGGAGGGCCAGCCCTAGGATACCCAAGACTGAGATGGAAGCCTCCAGAGCAGGTGGCGGCCCCGAGCCCCTCCCCAGCCCCTCCCCACCCTGCCCTGGCCCTGCTCACTGCATCTTCCAGGCTGCAACGAGAGCTTCCTGAGTTAGGCTAGAGGTCAGGAAGAGCTTGCTAACTGAGGGGGACGAAGTGGTGCACGGTAGCAAAGGAAGGGTGGTGGTTCTTCCCTTCCGAGGAAAGCCCTCCTGGATCTGTGGGCCTAGGGAGAAGGGAGGGGAGGGGAGTGGGAGGGGAGGGGAGGGGAGAAGCAGAGGTGGCACAGTCCTACCTGCAGCAGCTGCTCCAGGCAGCCACAGAGTCTGTGCAGCTCGGCGCTGGCGTCTGTCACCCGATGCCCCACCCCGTAGCCCTGGAGGATGGCAGAGACAGCAGCTGTGAGGAAGACAATGGACATTAGACATCAGGGAGGGAGGTCTCTGAGGGAGAGGCTCCCAAGACCCCTCACTTCTTCCCCAGTTCAGTCCCAGGAAATCTCTTGGGACACGCTCACCTTTCAGGTCCCTGGTGACCTTGAGGGCAGCCCCCTCTTCTGCCATGTGTGTCTGAGAAGAATATGATTCCTTGTGGCTCTGGAAGTTCAGGCCAGGAAGGAGCCTCTTGTTTCAGCTGTCCAGTCCTCTCCTTATACAGAGGAAAACCCAGAGCCTAGGGAAGGGATGCAATGTCTCTAGGGTTACAGTGAGTTCACCAGCAGGATAGAACCCCAAGCTCTTTCTTGTGGGCCAGTGTGGGAAGATGAAGGCATGGCTCCCACTTGTGGGGCAGTTCCTGGGTGCTTGACCTCTTTGTCTCCTTCAGTCCCCACAATGAGCCTAGAAAGTTAGCGATTCCATTTTATTCAAGGCGAAAACGGGGCTCGGAGCGGGTGAGTCGCTTACCCAACATCACAAAGCTCCAAGTTGTGAAACTAGCCCTTGAACTCAGGTCTGTGAGCCCACAGGGCCCGTGCTCTCAGCCCTGACCTGATGTGAGAGGCCCTGCTGGGGCACCATGCGCAGGCCGGGCTGAGGGAAGCCACCCCACGTTCCCGCCGCCCCCCTGCCCCACCCTGCCGAGAGCTCTGCCAGAGCAGCATCATCCTTGAGACACATTCTCATCCTTTCCTGGTTCCCAGCTGAGTGGAAAGTGTGTGTCCTCGTCCTCAGAGGAGAGGGAGGCAGAAGTCAGGCACGGCCCTCGGGCTGGGCAGAAGTCAGGCACGGCCCTCGGGCTGGGCCTCGGAGGTGGGGGGGAGGACACCTGGTTTTAATCCTGTGGCTCTCTCCCAGGTGAATCTTAGCTTGTCCCTGCCACCAGTGGGTCCTGGGGCTCAGAGAAGAATACCGTGGCCCCTGAGGACCAGTGGGCTTACTCTGAGGGCTGGGGGTAGGAAACCCAGTCCCAGCCTCCCAGGCTGTGGTTGCTGGAATTTGGGGGTGGGTGGGAGTGAAGAAGCAGTGGGCCACAGTGGAGGGGACAGGAGCAGGAAGATGAGAGTAAGGAGGGAGAGTGGGTGGCAGATGGAGTTCAGGGGACACTGAGCTGGGAGTCAAGGGACCTGGGTCTCCATCCTGGCCCTGTAACTCACCTTGGGCACATCACTCACTTTCCTTGGGCTTCAGTTTCCCCATATGTAGACCAAGGGCTTGGCTTTAGGGCCCCTGATGTCCCTCCCAGCCCAGAAGGTTTATGAAATCCACGAGCACCTATAGGCGCTCGTCCTGTCCCCCATATCCACCAAAAATCCCTCAGCTTCGTGCTCCTGGCGTCATTTCCCTTCCCCAGCCTCCCCCAGACCCAGGAGTCTCTCTCTGCTCACCTGGGAAGGCCTGGCTGGTTGAGGCATGGAGGGCCCGTGCGGCGGCCTGAGCCTGCCTCTTGTGACTGTTGCTCCTGGACAGCCTTCTCAGGGCTCGCTGCCTGGGAGGTGACTCAGGCCCCGGCCAGCACCCTGGAGGGGAAATCCTGCTCGGAGCGGGAGGAGGGGAAGACTGTGGGGGAGAAGCGGCAGAGGCAGGGTCAAGGGCACCAGGGCAGAATGGCTGGGATGGGGATGACTACCTGGCCTAACAGGGACCCACCCAGGGGCGGGTAGCAGCAGTTGCTGCTCTTCAAGTTTCCTTCCCTTCTTATCACGGCCACTAGTTCTCGTCTTTCCTCCTTATCACCACCAGGTGGCACAAAAAGACTGGGATGCTGCCCCATCTGATACTCTTGCCAGTTTTACTGTCACTTGGTTGGAGTGTGATGCAGGTGGGGAGGGGTGGACAAGAGTCTCATCACATGTGTCTCTCCTCCTCCCTACCTCAGTCTTCTGAGGGGGTCCCCATGAGTGCTGGTCACCAGTGCCATCCTCTCAGTCCTGGTACTCACCCCTAAAAGGAGGGAAGCGACTACCGGTGAGATGCTGTATCCAGGAGCGGAGGAGGCACGTTGCCCAGGTGAGCTGTGGCCCTTCCACCCTCGATGTACGCTGCCTCTTTGAGGCTGCAGTCTTTCCACCTCGTTTTTCTAGGCCGCGCTGCCCCACGGGCTGGTCCCAGGGGCAGAGAGCAGAGGAGCGGGCACCTGGGAGGACTGCGTTGCACAAATCCCAGGAAGCGCACGTGAACCCTGGCGCGCTCCCGGCTCTGCTCTCCTGCGCCACTCCCGGCCTGTCTCTTCCTCTCCCGGGCTTGGTCTCCCCGGTACAGAGACTCTGTTCCCCCTCCCTGTCCCCTGAGTCCCTGTTTCCCTGTCTCTCACTCTTTATCTCCTTAACCGCTTCCCGCCTCTTCTTTCGCTCGTCGGTCTCTTTCTCGCCACCCGCGTCCCCAGCCCCGTACTCAGCGGTTCTGCCGCCCCAATCCCCAGGACCCCACCGCCGCCCCTCCCCGCGTCCCCCGCCCTTGGGTCTCCCTCTGTCACTGGCTGCTCCAGGCGTCCGTGTCACCGCCCCTCGTCCGGCCCCGCACTCCCCCGCTTCCTGGCGGTGCCGCCCGAGAAGGCTCCGGGAGGGGACCGGCTGGGGGCGTCGCCGCCCCCTCCCGACGTCGGAGGCGCCCAGGGCTGGGGGGCGGGCCAGCTCCTGGGGCGCCCGCGTCCCCGCCCCCCGCCCTGGCCCGCCGGGCGCCAGGCCGGATGGGCTGCACGGTGAGCTTGGTGTGCTGCGAGGCGCTGGAACCCGGGCCCCCCGGTGGCCCCCAGCCCCCGGGGAGTCCCCCGGCCCCAGCGCGGGCGCAGTGCTGGGAGCCCGGGGCTTTGGTCCGCGGCGAGAGCCGGTGGCTCCTGCATCAGGTAAGGCGGTGCGGGGATGAGTGGGGGGGAGTGGGTGGCCGTCAGAGCCCAGCTCACCTGAGACAGGTAAGGAGCAGTCAGCTCAGGAAAGTTGCCCGTCCGTGGTCGGGCGGTGGGCAGCAAGGGCAGGCCGCACCAATGGCACGGGTTGGACTGGGACCAGGTTAAAGCCCAGAGAAGTAGGTTGAGGTCTCACCTGGGTCTCTGGCGACCTTGGGAGGAGACTGATGTAGCCTCCTAAAAAGGACAGATAGTTCAGGTGAGGGTTAGGAGCCATCCAAGAGGGGCGAGGCTGGGAGCTCTGGGGAAAGACACTGAAAGCGTTCATTGCCCCTGAGCTGGCCCAGGAGTTGACTGGGAGCTGTGGCTGCTGTCCCTGATCAGGGCTCTGTAGTCCCGGGGAGGGAGCCTTCTGAGGCAGGGGGTGCCTCACCTGATCGGGGCTGACGTGAGGGTGGTGGAGGCAGCTGGACCCTCACCCCTGCTGTCTCTGTTCTGAGTAAGACTTGGAGCCTTGCAAGAGGGAAACTGACCCGGGGGTGGTGCTTTGGGCGAGGTGTCTGAGAACAGGCCTGGGTACTGGGTTTTTCTCAGAAGGAGGAGCGGGAGATACTTGGGTCACTGGGAATTGTAAAACCTTCCTCCAAGGCCCCCACAGTCCCAAGCATAATCCCAGTTTCCTGGGCTGTGAAGGCTGCAGCCTCCTAAGATTTGTTTGTGGTGTGGGGTTTGGATTATGCTGCTGTTTTATACCAGTCCACTTGGGTACCCAGAGTTGGGGCTACTCAACATGTACCTGTGGCTACATCCTAACTCCCTCCTCTTCCTTCACTGGGGCAGCCTGTGAAACCAGGTGTGTGTGTGCACGTGCGTGTGCATGGGCCTGCACACGCATGTCCCAAAATGACCCCTTGGTCCCATGGTACTGGGTGCCCCTCAGGGCACGGTTTGTGGCATATTCATGATTATACTCCACAGTGCCAGGCATAGGGGTGTACTTATAAATGGAACTCTCCGTCCTGCCTAAGCTTTAGCCTGGGTCATCACCACGGTGACAGACCGTGGTGAGGGACAAGCCTGGGACGTTGTTGTTGCATGAGCCCTGGCAGTGGCTGGTGGCTCACGTGTGTGATTCCGACAGAAGCCTGAGCCTAGCTGAGGGCCCTGGGGGTAGGATGAGGCCTTGGGGTGTTGGCTGGTCTTCCCAGACTACTGCTTCTCAGTCCTGGCGCAGGGGCAGAGGGTCCATCCAGGGCAGGTGACATGGCAGAGGACTTTCGGGCCCCTCTGGAGGTCATCCAGGCTCCTCTCCTGGACCTTCCCTGAAATTCTCATGGGGAAGTGAGTTCACAGTCCCTCTCCCTTATCTGTCTCCATCTTAGACCCTTCTTGACTTTACTTTCTCTGCTGGTGGGGCTCCTTGATTCCCTGCCTCCCTCCCTCCTCCGCTCCCCATGCAGCCAGCCCTGGGGTAGGTGCCAGGCGGGCCACTGGGGAGACAGGCTGTGTGCTGAGATGGAGGAAGGAGCCAGGGCACTGGAGGTGGGTGACCAAGGAGAGGAGAGAAGGAGGGGGAGGGGGAGGGGAGTGTGTGTGTGGGTGTGTGACAGCCACAGGGACAGGGATGGGGACGAGTGTCTGTCTGCATTCGGATGAGCTTGTTTCTGAGCTGCCTCCTGAGAGCGCCTGGCTCTCACCCATGACTCACTGCTTCCTTTATCTGCAGGACCACGCTCTCTGTCCCAGCCCCAGCCTGTGCCCGCTGCCCCCCGGCTCTGGCTCCAGACTGGGGTAGGGGGCTGTTGCTAGCTGCTTTCTCCCTTGCCAGGCCTCCCGTTCCCATTGCAACTCTCAAGACACTTCAGTGACCCAGGAAAGAGTAGCCAGGCTGTCTGTCACCTCACTAGAGGAGGCGCTTTACCAAGTTCTTGCGGTGGATAAACATCTCTTGGGCGCTCAGCCCTCCTTGGGAGTCAGGGCTTAGAAGCTCCTCCGGCATCTGGGCTCCCAGCCAGGGCACTCCCACTGACAGTGCTGCCATCAGCATGCCACCATTCCTGCCACAGGCCATCCCCTGCTCCCCCTAAGCCCCACCCCCACCCCACAGGCCGAGCTCCTCTCCTTGGGTCACAGGCTGTGCACAAATCACCTGTCCCCATCCCCAGCCTCTCCCTTCTTCACGCCCCTCTGGGTGGCCCTTTTCCCCTTGCATGCTGTCCCCAATCTTCCGCCTAAGCCTGTCCTCTGCTCAGATCACACCGCTTGCCTCTCAGCTTTGTCCCCTTGGGCTCCCTTGCCCACACTATTCCCCTCCCCTGCCCTGCATGTACGCCCCCCCCCTCCTGTTTGCTTTGAAGAGGGCTGCCCACCTTGCCTCCCAAGCCTCTGAATCCCAGCTGTGGATTACCGGAGTCTGGAGGTGTGGCCCTGCAGCCCTCGGGTGGCCTCCTCAGGGTCCCATGATGGCCTTACCCGCTGAGCCCTCCTCTGGCAGCACATGCCAGCCTGCCAGCCTCGGGAGAAGGGAAGGCGGGGCTTGGCATTCCGCCTGAGCGTTCCCGCCAAACCTTTTCTGACCTGGGCGCCAAGGGGCCTGGAGGGCATCGCCAGGTGCCAGCCTCGCCTCCTCACTCGCTGCCGTGTCCAAATACAAGTGGGTGCTTGTCGGATGGTGGCGGGAGCAGAGAGGAGGAGCCTCCCGGCTGCCTCTGCCTCTTCTCTCCGAAATCTAGTCCCTGGGGTCAGTTCATCTGGCTTCTGCCCAGTTCCCTGGAGGGAGACCTGGTGAGTGGAGGAGATCCCCAGGAGGCTGCGTTCTGCAGCCTCCCCTGCATGCTTGCTGTGGGTTGGTCCTACCTGCCTGATGGAAGCTCTGGGGTCTAATCTAATGCCCTCTTTATGGTCAAATTACTCCCTCTTTCTCTCTCTCTAGTCATATATAATCATAGACCCTCTCCTGCCAGAGCTGAAAAAGAATCTTGGTTAGTGTTTCTGAACCTTTGAGGACACAGATCCATTCGAGAATCTGACAGAAGCAGTGGCTGCTCTTGCTAGGGAAGTGTGCGCGGACACGTGCGCACACAGCCACTGTACACACACACACAATGTCACGTGTGTCCTCAAGCCTACCCATGGTCCTGATCCATCCAACCCCTGCATGACACAGTGGAGCACCCTGAGGCCCAGAGGTGGGAGGTGACTCGCCTAAGGCCCCCCAGTAAGTGATTGGCAGAGCTAGGGCCACAACCTGGATGTCCTGACCCCAGCCATGTGGGAGTTTTGTTTCTAGTGGCAACTTTTCCCTTATCCAAAGGCTGCCTGTAAGACAGATGGGCCTGGCCATTCATTTATCCAACAAGCATTTTTTTTTTTAGTTTTTGTGTATTTATTACCTTAGTTTTGAATAGTTATTTCATTGTAAGCTTACGTATTTTTAAAACTTTGTTTTTATTCAGATATGATTGACATATAATATTGTATAAGTTTAAGGTGCAGGACATGTCATTTTGATACATTCATATATTGCAAAATGATTACCACAGTAGTGTGAGCTAACACTTTTATCACGTCACATTATCCTTTCTTTTTTTTGTGGTGGGAACAAGTAAGATCTAGTCTCTTAGTCAACAAGCATTCTTGAGCACCTGCTCCAGGCCAAGCATCTCAGGAATCAAAGGCATCATTCTACACACGGAACGCTTCAGAGATGTTGGTAAGGAGGACGGGAGGCATCCGGGGAAAGGGAGCAGAATCTCTAACATCCTGATATGTCCTTTTGTAGTGACTCTTCTCATCTTGCTTGCCCTGCTAATGTGGGGCTCAAGTGTAGGAGGGGGAGAAGGAAGAAATTCTAGAGGCCAAGTTGGAGTGGGGGCGGGTGGGGTCAGCTGACCACCTCTCTCAGCCTCGCCCAGCCTCTGGGGGCAGGCCTGGGTCCCGGGTGGATCAGAAGGGTATGAGGCTGGGGAGAGGGCCATGCCCTCTAGTCCTTCTCTCTTTCCTGGAAGGCAGGAAGCCAGCCGCTGCCTCCTTGTTTGAAGTATGAACTTGCCAAAGGCCCCTGGCACTGGGGCAAAGTGTGGTGCCAAGGGCAGGCAAGCTAAGGCAGCCCCCGGAGGGGCAGTGGCCTGCGAGTGGGAAGCAGAGGCTGCCACTTGCAGAGAAGCTGAGTGGAGGGGAGCAGAGGGGACCCAGGTGATGCTGAGGATCCGAGTCCCCTTGCAGACCGACCCAGCTCTGATCCCTAGGTTGACTTCCTTCCCCCCAGAGACCCCAGCCCTGGCACTTCGGGCCAGTCCCTCTTTCTCCCAGCCTGAGTAGCTCTAGAGTCCAGAGCAGGAAGCTGGGTCTCCAGCCCACCCCAGGGAGAGGGGATGGAGGGGCCTCAGCATTAGACTTCCTTTCTGGCCAAGGATAAGAGAGTCTTAGGGTGCTTCTGGCGCTCTCTGTTCACAATTCTGTCTCCCCAGCAAGTCTGTGAGCCACTGTTTTCAGGACAGAGCCATGCTTTAGTGAACCTGGTATCCCAGGAACTTGGCAAAGGACACGTGGCCTATAGATGCTCAGCGGGGTTACCCAATGGATGAATGCGTGAATAGTGAGAGTGGGGCAGGTAGAGACCTGGGAGAAGGAGAGAGAACACAGGTGGAGGCCAGGCAAAAGACGAGGATGACCTCCTACCGGCCTCGGGCCGGGCTCCTCTGGGCACCCGGTGTGGGGCCACAGGTGGGGGGTGGCAGCCAGAATGAGACCACCTGGGTCAAGCTCAGGTACAGTTGGCGGTCAAATAGGCACGTCTACAGGGGTGGAGGAGGTGATTGACAGAGGGCCTTTTTCAAGGTTTAAAGGGAGTGGGAAGGGAGCTAAGACCCTGGTGACCAGGGCTGCCAGTGGGCGGCAGTCACAGGGGCCCCGCGGGGTGTCCTCTGGAGTCAGCCCAAGCTTTCACCTCTGCTCAGCTCTCCCCGGCATTCCCTGCCGGCGCCTCTTTGTTGGGAACTTGGGGGTGTTACCGTCACATGGCATGTCCTCACACCCCTCCTGCCACAGCCGAAACCGCAGTTGTCAAGAATGGCCAGGTGGGCCCTTACACCCAATCCTCAGAGCCTCTGGCGAAGGGGCCCAGATGTCCCCTGGGCCCTGGCGTGTGTGACGTGTCGGTTCTGCACCCAGTGGGAGCTTCTCAGTCCTCATGTGTGCTCGCCTCTCAGCCCATCGGCGTTTCCACCCACCTGCTTCTCCATCCAGCCGCCACCTTCTCTTTGACCCATCCGCCCTTCACCCTTGTTTCCCTTGCCTTTCCTCTGCCCTGCCCCCACTCTGCCGCCACGTACCAGGCACATGCTTGGTTTTTCCAGTAAGTCCTCACCCTCTGTTGTGACATCCAAACGCACCAGCCAGAGAGATGTGCTAGGAAGCCTGTACCGGCAGCCCTCTGGCTCTAGAGCAGGGAGTGGACTCTTCTGCCCGGAGCGATCTGGAATGCCCTCCGGGGGAGGTGACATTTTGAACTGAGTCCTACAAGGTGAGTAGGAGTTCACTGAGGCTGAGAGGAGCAAGGTCATTTTAGTTGGGCCCAGGAGCGTGAGAGTGTGGGGCCCTGAGGGAGCAGCAGCGGAAGGTGGCAGGGGAGAGGCCTGTCAGAAGCTGGAGAAGAGGTAGGCTCAGATGGGAGAGGCCGTGAATGCCAGGCTGAAGAGTTTGGACTTTAGACTTATGTGGGCCACAGAGAGCCCCTGGGAGGGTCAACCAGTGGTGGGCGGCGGGGGAGTGGGGGTCTGCATTTTAAACTATCTCTGGTCCAGGGCGGAATGTGGATGACGGGTAGAGGTGGGGTGACTTGAGCCTGCTTCCCTGTGAGCCAGCCACAAGGGGAAGTGTGTGTGTGTGTCTAGGGGAGCCCCTGGAAGCTGGCTCCCCTTCTTTGTCCCTGACTTTACTCCCACCAACCCTTTCGTCCCCTAAATAGCAACCCCAAAAACTTGGGCCCGGCAGGCCAGGAGTTAAGCCAAGAGCTCACCTGAAGGAGGTGCGGCTGGCTTTCTGCCATGTCCCTTTGGCTCAGTTTCACCTGCTGCCCAGCTCAGACGTCACTTCCATGGAAGCTGGGCAGGGGACAGGCCTGGCTTTGTTGGGACCCTGAGACCGGGCTAGGTCTGTTGGCCCTGCCCTGGAAGGGTAGGAGGATGGGGAATGGAGGGGGCGGGTAGGGATCCAGATTCCTGGGACCTGGCGCGATGAGGAGTCTGGCTGCAGAGCTCCTGGGCTGGCACCTCCGGCACACCCTGGTCACGTGTCTGACGGGGCAAATTTGGGGTGGTTGGCCAAGGATGGCAAGAAGTGGGTGGAGTCGGAAAGTGCTCTGGGGCTACATTCTCCTTCCCCTTCTGCTTCGTTTGGTCCAATAGCTCAGCCTGTCCCTGCCCTGGGGAGGCGAGGCGCTCAAGCTTGTACGATCAGGATTCTTTGGGGGCCAGAACTGGCTCCCCTCCTGGTTTCCTGTGTGTCTCATTTCCTCCTCTTTGTCTCTTTCAGTCTCTCTCACGGTCTATCTTTCTTTCTGTGAGTTTGTGTTGCCCACTCCTCAGGAGTTTCAAGTCCCTTTTCCACCTTCTTTCTTCTCCCAAAAGGCAGGAGACGGGATGGATGGCATCTCCCTTATAGAAGAGGCAATGTGGGGTGGTGGTTATACCAGTAGCCTTTGGGGTTAAACTAAGTTCTGTTCAGGCTTTGCCACTTCAGGGCTGTGCATTGCTGGGTGTATTACGTAATCTCTCTGTGCCTTGGTGTCCCTTGCTCTCCTTAAAAGTACTCAGAACAGTGTGGGGCATATTGATAGCATTTAATAAAGGGTAGCTATTGTTGCTGGTGTTGCTGACTGATTATATTAGTCTGAGCCCTCTCAGAAACAGGATGGGATTAAATATGTAAAGATTTTATTAGGGAAAATGCCTGAGCGGAAGGAAGGAGCTAGGAAAGGCTGGGAGAGCCTTCAGATGGCAATGCCAGTCTTGTTGCAAGTGAAGGCGAGACTGGCAGAACGGGGGTTAGACAGCAGGGCCCTAGCCCTCCGTTCAATCTAAGGAGAGTTCAGCTAAGGGAATCCATGAGCCAAAATTCGCGGAAAACTCTGTGTTTCCCAGGATCGGGTCTGCCTTAGAGTCATTCACGCACTTTGCCAATGGTGAGGAGCAGCCCTGGGAGGCACGGCCCCAGCAGACCCGGTAAGGAATTTGAAAGTGCTCAGCTGGGGCCTTTGTCTGTCCTGCTCCCTTCGGCAGGAGGTCTGTGTGGTACTTTCTTGTGGCTGTTGCAGGGCCTTGGGACACGGAGGAGGATAAGACCCTCCATCCCGGGGGTCTGAGGGGGGGGGGGTTGAAGGGGGTAGGGGGGTGACTCGAGTGTCTGGAAGGAGGTAGCAGCCTGGGTCCCAGGCTGGCATGCTCCCTTCAGGCCGGGCCTGCTTGGCCTAGCTGCCGGGCCTGCCTGCTCTGGGCCTGGCTTTAGGCTGGGTCCTGGCTGTTGAGTTCATACCCTCTGCCTTAGTCCTGGTAGATGATGTGGTCTTGCTGGGGGCAGAGGCCTGGCTCCATCTGGCCGCTGACCCTGTTCTCTGTTCCCCTCCCCATCCTTCCTTCCTGCTTGGGGCGCTTCAGCGCTGTGGGGCAAACTGAGGCACAGGTGCACTGGGCCAGTGAGAGTCGGCGGGAGGGGGGCGCTCCCTGCACTGTACCGGTCTCCGCTTCCCCCCTGGACAGAGCCGTCCACCTCGAAGTTCATGCTGGGGGAGAACGGGCAGCCTGACACTCCCCCTGACACTAACCTTGTGTGTTCTCTGGGGCTGGCCAGAGTGCGGGGCACGAGTGTGGAGAGCAGATGCCAAGCTGTGACACCATTAGGGAAATGAAGTTGGAGCAGGAGCAAGTGTTTCTGGGCACTGAGCTGAGGCCATGAGTGGGAGGTCAGACCAGGCCCAGCCTGGCCAGGCCATCCCCCCTCCACTGCCCCATCCGTTCCCCAACACTGCAGGGCAGGCTGACTGCATTGGGATGTGTGAGCCACCGGGACTGGCCTCTTGAACCCCAGCCACTCAATATGCTAAGCAGGGTTAATTTATTCCCTTGTTTCTTAATGGAATTGCGGCAAAGCAGCAGGGGGTGAGTGTGTAAGAGGTAACAATGGAGGGGGAGAGGCTCTCTGTGGGTTCCCTGCATTCTGCTGCAAGACCCCTGGGCTGTCTGTGTGACTCAGCATGGCCCCTCCAAGGGCTTCGGCTCAGAGAGGAAGCAGTGACATGGGGACAGGCAGCTGGAGGAGTCCTTGCTAACTGCTTCCTGGCTGGGTGTCTTGGGCAGACTAGTAGTGTCTCTGAGCCTCAGTTTCCTCACCTGTAAAATGGAGAGAATAGAGCCCACCTCCCAGGCTGTTGCAGAGAGCCAGCCTCACAGGATCTGCCAAACTCTGGGACACTGTGGGCAGGCAGCACTATGAGCTCTGCACTCTGTTCTCATCAGCACCTCCTTTCCTTTTTGTGCTACCATCTGCAGTCGGGAGCCCTGAATCCCGAGGTCACCTGGAGATGGGTGAGGGAGGAGGCCATTCCGAGAGCTCTGCTCTGGGCTCAGGGATTGGGGGTGAGGAGTGGGGACAGGGGAGCTTATTGCACCAGGGCAACAAAATAAGGGAGGATTTGTGGTGGGAAGCAGGACCCAGGGGTTGGGCCGATCTGGTTGCAAATCTGGGCCCTGGCACTGACTAATTTTGTGAGCCTCAGTTTCCTCATCTGGAAACAAGAACGATAGCACCTGCCTTGCAAGGTTAGCAAGGAAATTACATTGGTTAACACATGGAAAGCTCCTCGCACATAGTAGGCCCCCGATAAACGCCAGTGCCCTTCTCCCCTTGGAAGGGGCCTTTGCGGTCATCCGGTTGACCCTTCCTTTGCTGGCTTGGCCAAGGGCTTCACCTCTGAGCCCCTCTCAGAAAGTAGGGGTAGGAAGTGGGGAGAGCCCTGGGCTGGGGGTATCTGACTTGGAAGGCAGGCTGGACGTCACTTAAAAATGATGACAGTAAGCGTCCTGAAAAGAGCCTCACACGACGTTCACAATAGCCCTGATGTGAACGGATGCGGTGTGTGCAGGCACTGGCGCCTGATTTTACAGACGGGAGGGCGACTTGTCCACGGTCTCACCACTGTTTGTGCGGCGGGGGAGTGAGCCAGGCCTTAGGGTTCCTGGCTCAGTGCGCTTGGCCTCTGCCCTCAGTCTTGCTTGCCCTCCTTCCACTGAGCAAAACAGCGCCTCCTTCTCAGCAGAGCCACAAAGGAGGGGTTCCTCTGGTTATCAGCGGTCCTTGGGGAGCAAGAAGTCATTGCCTTGTGTGACTAGTCAGCCTTTCCTCTGGGACCACCTTCACCCCGCCTCCCCCCTGCCCCCCGCGTCCCCCCCGCCCCCCCCCCGCCCCCCCTGGCCTTGCCTTCAGCCCTGAAGGCATTCACCCTTCTTCTAGTCAGAACTGAGGCGAGGGCAGGGAATGCATAGGGGTCCACCTGTGGCAGCCACCCTCTTTGGGGAAGGGGTGGGATTAGGCGCGCTGCCTCCTTGTTCAGGCTGGGCACAGAAGCCCAGCTACCTCTCTCTAAATTACCTCCCGGGAGGTTGGCACTTCGGACTGCCTCCTTCAGGAAGCCGCTTCTGGCCCTGCCTTTCTCCCTACCCCTTGAGCGCGAGTCCCAACCCCTACCCCCTGCTTCCCCTTCCTTCTAAGCTCTTCAGGGGCCTCTGTGGCTGTGAGAACAGCCCCCATCTTGCTTCCCAGACCCACTGACTGGGCATTCCGGCTCTGGGGTCTCCCCTCTCCTCTCCCCTCCTTCCCCTATTTATCTCCCCCTCTGGGAGCCAGAGGCCCTTTGTGAAGCTCTTTGTGTGGAGTTGAGCTCCCAAGGCTGGGCATGGGGACAAAAGGACACCCTCGCCCTTCCCCATTGTCCCATCTCTTCCCAGGAGGCAAAGTGTGTGTGCGCGTGTGTGTGTTCATGTCCCAGCTTGGCTATTTTCTATGTGACTTGGGGGCAGGGAGGAATCTTGAAGGGATTCAGGGATGCAGAGCGGTCTTGGGGCCAGCCCTAGTGGAGAAAGGAGAGAGGGTGCCTTCGATGATGAGGAGATAGGGCCTGGGGGTGCGTGCAGGATGGGGGTGGGGGTCGGGGGCAAACCATGGACCCTCTGGCCCCAGGAGTGGGTGCTGTCACCCCTCACCACCTCTACCCCTCTGATTCTCTCCATCATTCCATTCCTCTCTTTCTCTCTCTCTCTCTTCTCCCTCCTTTGCCCTTTTCCTTTTTTCTTTAAAAAATATTTATGTATTTTTAGAGAGAGGGACAGGGAGGGAGAAAGAGAGGGAGAAAAACATTCATGTGAGACAGAAACATCAATTAGTTGCCTTCTGGAAGGCACCCCACCTGGGGACCAGACCCGCAACCCGGGCACGCGCTCTGACTGGGAATCAAACTGGTGGCCCTTCGCTCCGCAGGACCATGCCCAACCAGCTGAGCCACACCGGCCAGGGCATCCCTTCCCTCTTTTCCCAGCTCACTTCCTTCGTGCCCATTCCTTGTCCTCACCCTGGCGTCTGCCTTCCTTGGCGCTGCCCCTTTCATTGAGGAGAGAGCAGAGAGGCGCCTCTCCCTGCCCCTCGATGCCAGTTCCAGGAGGCCCCGTCACCGTCTCCCACTGCCGTACCTGTACTCTAGCCTTTTCTTGACTTCTGCTCCCAACTCAGCCCTCCCGGGCCCTGACTGACCGCCTGAGGCCCTGTTCTGCCTGCCCCTCCCTCAAAGTGGGGTCCCTCCTCTGGGAGATGCTATTTCCTAAGCTTCAGCCATGGCTCCCCTTTACGTTGGCCAGCTCGATGGCCCCACAGTCTAGAATAACACTCAGTGGCTGGCTGCCCACTGGGGCTTGGCTAAAAATAGACCCATGCTTGGTATGCTTTCAGGGTAGTCTGGAGAAGAGGCAGGGTCCAGCCCACAGGTCCCTCATGGTTTGCTTGGGGGATATATTCTTCAGGGGCCCTGGGGCCTCCCCGCCACTGAGCTGTAGCCAGAGGCCTGGTTGGAGGGTCTGGGGGGGACTTTCTGGTGCTGGTGGCTGAGACAGGCGAGCTAAATGCCAGGATCAACCTAGGATTCCCAGCTGGTAAGTGTCAAGAGTCTGGACTTGACTCTCAGGCTGGAGGCACAGGCCCTCTGGCCTTAGACAGTTTTGTTGCATGCAGATTAAGATAGGAGTTCTCTTTCCAGCTCCGCACTTCTTTGGCTTTAGACACTGAGCAATGACTCAACCTCTGAGCATCAGCGTTCCTACTGGGTAAGATGGAGTTTTCTGTCTCTTGGGGCTATTCCGCAAGGCACCTCTCTGTTAGAGTCAGTGGTTGTCAGGGCTCCAGGGGGACCGTCCATAAGCTCGCCAGCCCCTTGACCCTCTGTCGCTTCCTGGCCCCTTGGACCTGTCCCTTTGTCTAGGGCTCCATTTTCTCCGTGGTCTCCATATTGCTCCCATCATGGACTCTGGGGCCCTAAGGGGAGGAGAGGAGAGCCTGGACTTCTGCCAATGAGTGCAGAGTATGTGAAGGGGCAGGTGGGGGCTGGGTGCCTAGCTAGGGCCTCAGGCCGAGCTCTGTACTTTAAAGTTCCCAAGAGCTTCGTTGTATATGTGTTCTCCGAATGTTCTCTCTCTTCTTTAATTGCCTCCTGTTTTGTTTCATGGGAGCACTTTCCTCTCTGAGCTCTCTGAGAATATTAATACTCGTCTACCTTGAAGTTTTCTTTTCCTTGCGTTCCACCTGCTTCCTCTAAGTAGCTTTGGGTCTCTATTGCTTCTCTGCCTTCAGATGCCTGGGAACCCTGGTTTTGGCTTCTTTTCAAGTGGACACGAAAGGGTGGATTGTTTGCTCCGGGGTGGGAATGGACCCAGGGAGGGCCTCATTCTAGGGAGCCTGGCTGGGCTGCTGCATTGGAGAAGCTGCGTTCAGTGTCTCTGGGCCTCTCCTCCCTGGGCTTGTCGAATCGGAGAGGTCTGAACCCTGAGCTGGCTGCAGGAAAAGCAGCGTGGGGGCAGCTACTGGCCTGGACGCCTCATTCTCAGTAAACACTCACTTAACCCCCTCTTTCCTGTTGATACTCATACCCTCAACTGTGCTCCGTGGTTCCCACCCGAGGCCTGATATGTTTTACCCTCTCTGGAAATAAACCTCCTGTCTACTGCTGGGGGTCAGGACAGGGTCTGGGAATCTAACCGCTTCTGTGTTGCTCTACCCATCTTCTTGATTTAGGTTTGTATTCACCTCCACCCCCAAAGGCGTCTGAGCCTTTGCAAGGTTCTGTGCTGAAGAATCTGGCCCCTTCTTGGCTTTTTGTGCAGCCAGCTAAGGGTTCAGCTTTCTCAGGCTCACGGTTCCCATTCAGCCATCTGCTCTCCAGCTCCCAGAATTTTGACACTGTTGTCAGGGGTGATAATCAAAATATTTAACGAGAGCTCCTAGGGACTGAGCTGGGAGGCTGGAGCGCGCCCTGAGGCCCCTTCTGGGCCTTTCGCGTCCAGGGGAGAGGCTAAAGCGTTGGGAGGGTGTGTGCGCTCTAGCTGTTTACTCACTGGACTAGCAGTATTTCAGGGCCCGGTAGCTGCAGCAGCTGTACTGTGCTGCGCATCACTCCTAAGTTCAACGCTAAATCAACAAAATCTTTACTGTTGTTTTGGAGGGAGTTCAAGAAGGAGCAAAAGTCAATGTGCGTGTTCAGTTGGCCAGCGGAACTGGAAGCATCCACTGATTTCTCCGGGCTCAGGCCTCTCTCACCTGCAGAAGAGCAAGACTGGCAGGCGGGAAGGCTGGGACAGCTGAGGAGGGCTGGAGGGTGCAGCCTTTTCGGGGGCCCAGACGCAGAGGCTGCTCCACCTTTTCCTCCTAGATCATCTCTCTTAGGTGTGGCCTTGGGGCCGTGGATGGGATGGTGAGCTGTGAAGCCAGCTTGAAAAGAGCAGGAGGTCAGACCCTAGGAAGCACTTCCCATCCAGCCAGGGCTGTGAAACCAGAGAACAGGATGATCTGGGGAGGCTGTAGGGTCTCCCTTCCGGAAGGACTTTAAGGCCTGGCAGGACTCAAGGTGACCCGGGCAGAGGGTGACTGACCTGCCCTCATGAGTGTTGATTAATTGATTCCCCTTTTACCGCCTCCCTTCCTCTTTTCATGAACAGGAAGTTGTTCTCCACGAAGGCAGAGTTCCCCTTCTTTGGGGATAACCCGCTGGCAGAAGAAGTTTGGAGTGCAACGGGCAGAGATATGAGGAGCTCTGGGGGGTCTAGAAAGATCCAAGGGTGAGGACAGGCCCTAAGAGGCCCTCTTCTTGGGGCCCAAAGCTGCAGGGAAAGAGGAGCGTCCTCCAGGGAGTTGGGGGGCTTGAGGAGCAGGACTGAGGGCAGTTCTTACTTCCAGAGCAGCCCCCATACTGACATCTTGACATAGACAAAGAATTTTTTGTTAGCCCTTATTTGCATATTCTTTTGTATCAGGTTTACATGACACTTGGGGGTCCAAAATGGTCAGAAAGTTCCTTTAGCACCAACTTTTCTCCCCCTGGGAGTACTCAGCTCTGCCTGCCTTCATTCTTTCCTGCCCTGGCACTCCCCTCCTGTCTCCGGGGTCCCAGCCCTGGACTCTGTCCTCCGAGACGCCCACCTTGTCCCGTGCGGGCAGGTATGCATGTGTATGTTGTATACAACGCCACCTTTTCCAGGCCTATTTTTGCTTCCTTCTTTTGGCCCCCGAAACAAAACGTGCCACTTTTCTCACCATTCCCAGTCCTTTCTTCCTCACTTTCTGGAACAATAAGGGTGTTCCATCAGCCTTATTTTAAAGAGGGCTCTATCTTGTTCAAGTTGCTTCACAACTCCACTGACCTCCCTCCTCATCCTTGGCCTGTGCGCCCTTCACTTTGTCTGCCTCCTCTATCCCCTGCGCCAGAGACAGAAAGCTTGAGAAAGGGGACAGTCTGTTGCTGCACAGAATCAGACCTGGTTGACAAAGAGAAAGAGATTTTGGAAGGTAAGGAGTAGATGTCGAGATGGGAAGTGGTTCTGTACCCCAGGGATCTGAGATGACCATGGATGGCGGGCATAGGTTTTGGTTTCTGTAAGAGAATCCATACAGAAGTTGCTGAGCTGAGAGAGGCTGGGGATTTGGGGATCAGGGGAACAAGGCCAGCCTGTTTTCCTGGTAGGGTAAGCATGGACTTCTCTTGCTGAAGTTTTATGTTGAGTCAGGGAAAGTGGAAGGCTCAGACTTCATTTGGGGTTCAGAAGAGAGTGGAGAAGAGTAGGGTGAAAACAGGGACTTTTCTGGCAGTGTGGTGCCTCACTGGAAGTTCTGCCTGTTGTCTAACTTGAGCATTTCCTGCTTCAGCCCTGACTGATTTCCTCATGTTTGTCTTTAGTGTGGGGTGGGAACTCAGTAACCCACTAATATGTTTCTCTTCTGTCTTCTCTGCTGGAGAGGCATCCTTCAGTTCCTCTCTCTTCTTGTGTTCCAGCCTCTTCTGGGCTCCTGTGCCCCCACTCTACCTCTCCTCTGGCCTGCTTTCAGCATCTCCTAACAATGACGTTTTGGCTTCATCCTGCTGGACTCCTGGCTTCTCTTCCTCGGGTGTCCATTCCCCGGATGGCAGGGTGAACTGTGTGTTCCAGACAGGGTGCTCTTGCCGAGGGTTCTGGCAGGCAGCATCTGTCTGGTGGGGGTGGGGTGGGCCGTGTGCAGCCAACAGACCCAGAAAGGGTTGGAGGACAGGTGAACTGCTTTTAAAGTCACCCTAGGGTGCCCTTCCTGGCCCCACATTCAGAGCTATTTGCCCAGTAGCTCCCGAGGGTGCCTGGATGAGTCAGGTCTGGTGCCAGGCGTTTTCACATTTAATTTAATCTGCACAGCTACCCCGTGAGGTTAGGATCCTTGTCTCCGCTTTACAGAGGAAACAGACTCAGAATAGGAAAATAATTTCTTCAAGGTCACACGGTTGGTAAGTGTCAGGGCCAGGATTCGGACCCTGGTCTCCACTGGCTTTCTACCTGGCTTCTTCTCTGTGGGGGGTGAGAGTAGGTACAATGGAGGTGACATTCCATACATTTTCTCCTGGTATGCTCTCAACTGCACTGGGAGGGGAGAAAGGCAAATACAGTACTCATTTCCCAGGTGACACTGGGGTTCCCAGAGGGCTGTGCCCCTAGCCCAGCCTGAGGTGTTGCTTTCTGCCCTTGGGTCTGACTCCTCACCCCTCGTGGCTTTGTGATGGGGCTGGGCTGGGGCTGGGCTGCCCAAGGGAGGCCCCAGGAACCTCCCTCTCTCTGGTCTGCCTGGGGCTGCACCTGCCTTGCTCTGCCCTGACCCTACCAGGTGGAGTGAGAATAGAAAGTGCCAGAAGCCAGGCTCAGGTGGATCCGGGAGGGAGCCTGGGACCCTTTGGCAAGGGGGAACATGAAGCCACATTGTACTATTCAGGTCAGGGGCCTGAATGGAGGCCTGCAGGCCCCAGGAGAGTCTCCAGCCTTGATCGGAGGGGCCGTGGGAATATCGACCACGTCTGAGGTAGGGTCTTGACCAGGGCTCACGGAGGTGCCAGCTCTCCTGGCTTCCGGGGAGTGGTGAGGGACTCACGTTGGAGGGTCTCGGGGTCCCCAGGAGCTTGTTCTGGGCCTGGCCCCCGGACCAGCAGTGGCCTTCTCCCGGTCAGGAATCAAGTTCCCCAAGAGCCTGGGCCCAGATCTGGCCCAGGAGCTGCACTTGGCCCCTGGAGGGAGTCCCTGGGAGCCCCAGGCCCCCTGCCTGCTTCTGAAGCCTGGGGATGGGGCCATGTTGCCTTGTTTCATGCCTCAGTTTCCCTAACCGGCTGTGCTTTCTCTCTGTCACTTATTCTTTTCCTCCCCCCTCTGCCTGATGAGGGCCCTTCACTGCCTTTCTCTGGGGGTTGGTCCAAGTCCCCCACTTGCTCAGGTTCCTAGTCCCCCCTCACCCACTGCCCTTCTGTTTTGCCTCCTTCTTCTCTCTCCTCATACCTGCTTTCTCTCTCTTCCTCAGTTTTTGGAGGGTCCTGGGCTGAGTGGGGAGATAGAGTCCTGGGGTCCCATTTCTTGGACTCTCTCCCATTTCCTTACTCTGCAGAGACAATAGTTGGGAACAGGCCCAGGAAAGGGTCCATTAGATGACTTGGCAGGCGAGGGCTGAGGGGTGCCAGTGAGTGTGATGGAGGGAAGTTTTCTGGGAGAGAAAGGGGGGCGGGTGGGCATCTGCTTTATTTGTCTGTATCTGTCTCCCTTTGCCTCTGTCTCCTGATGTCTCTAGATGCCTGCCAGTCGCCGTCACTATCTTTGCCTTTCTGTGTCATCTTGGTTCCTAGAACTGGGGGTTTTAACCGAGCTCCGCTCCTTCTGAGCTTCCCATACCCAGCTGCCCTCTGTCCAGTCCAGGGGCAGACCAGTCAATGGGCTGCTTTCCCAGGCAGAGGAGGGGGCTGTGTGAGAATGGGTGAGGGCAGGGGGACTGTAATTGCATTAGCTAGTTCTGATGCAATTGGGCTTCCCAGACTGGGCCCTGTCCCCCACCCCTCCCCCTGCTTCCTCCCTCTCCTCCTGCACTCTCCATTCATCTCACTCCCTCTCCCAGTTCCATCAGAATCAATTAGACAGTTCCTGCTTTAATCTCATTGCAGGAGCCTGGGCTCAGACCTAGCGGCCTAGCTCCTAGGTCTGCAGTCTCCACGCTGGCCCTGCGTCCACCACCTCAGGGGTAGAGGGAGGACCAGGATGACCTCGGGGCCCTTGTTTTTACTTCTCCAGCCCCAGATGCTCCACCTGCCCTGGGAGGGAGCCCAGGCCTCAGGCTCTCCAATGGATCAATACCCACCATCATTCCAGGTCTGTCCCCACCCCTCCCCCACCCACCGTTTGTCACATCAGCTGCTGGGTGGTGATGGAAGTCATTTGGAAAGGGGCCCAGAGGACCCAGGATTTTCAGCCTGCAGAATAGAGAGGGGTGGGGGTGGGGATGGGATGAGGGCTTGAATAACGAGCTGCCAGGGTCTGAAGGCATTTATTGTGCAGAAGAGAGTGACCAAGGTCTCCCTCCCAGGCAAAGCAGGCTAAGAAGAAATGGCCTGTAATTTGAGAGGAGGAATAGAGGTTAGGTATCAGGAGGAACTTCCTGCCTGTCAGGGGTCAGAAACCTGGGTTAGTGGTGGTAAAGGGGAGAAAGAGAACTCATGGACTCACCTCCTCCAGATACCTATAAGAGGAGAAACGTTCCCTGTCCTTCCTCTCCCCACCTCCTCTTCTCTCCCTCCTCTCCCCCTCCCTCTGCAAGGCTGTGCACTAGAAAAGCAGTGAACCAGGAGCAGGTGGCGGGGAGGACTTCAGTCCAGTTCTGGCACTGCTAATTTCTAGCGGTGTGACCCCTGGCAAGTCACTCTACCTCTCTTGGCCTCAGTGTCCTCACGTGTGAATCCTATGTGTTGGGGTGGGGAGCAGGCGAAGGCATTGGGTCTCTGTCAAGTTTAACCAGGATCAGCACTCGACACTGGGGAACTATTTGAGAACAGGGAGATGGGGCCCCTCCTCAGGGGTAAGTGGAGTAGAGATGCAGAAAGACTTCACCAAAGACCCTGAAAATTACATTCACCACGGACCCCTAATCCAGGGCTGTGGAGGGACCCACTGGACTTGGAAGCAGGAATGGCCTCCTTCCTTTTCCTTCCTTCCTTCCTTCCTTCCTTCCTTCCTTCCTTCCTTCCTTCCTTCCTTCCTTCCTTCCTTTATTCATTCAGTCAGCCATCCTATCTACCAAGAAACTCATGTCGACCACGGGCAGGACACCATCCTGGGTGGTGGCGGCGCGACCGTGATGACTGACAAGGCCCTCTGGGAGCGGGCATTCAGTGGTGAAGGGGGTGAGACAATGAAGAAGGAAGCAAATCTATCAAGAGATTGTGAAGTGCTATAAAGAGGTGCACATGCTACTGTCACCCTGAGTCTGGGGGGCTGGAAGACATGGGAGGACTTCAATGGGATAGTTGGGGGAGGTGGGAACCTAGGAGGTGACATTAGAACCTATGTAAGGTGGGAGCCCGGCTCTGCAGGGACCCCTATTCTGTTGCACAGAGAGAAAACTGCGGGGCTGCGTGTGAGTTCTAGCTACACACTGCAGGGCCTTTGTATATGGTCGGGCAGTTTAACTCTGAGCGAGGCTGATGAATTTCATCCCTGATGGTAGTTCTAGGGTCTTGGGGAATCCAATCTGGGAAGTGAGACCCAAGTGAGAGCCCCCTGGGAGCCGCAGGGGGCTGCGGCTGGGAGGCGGTGAAACTCTAACTCTGGTTGTGAGAAGGCGCCTGGAGAGCCGGCGGGCCTGCTGGAGCCGGCCCCATCAGATGGAGGAGAAAGGCTCGGAGGTCCCCGGGGAGTGGCCTCTGTGCACCTCTCTCTGGGTGTGAAAGCCGGACCGGAGCCTCCGATCAGATGCCCAGGCCATTCTCCCCTAACAGGAGCTGCCTTTGTCCCCCCGCAGACAAAACCAGCCTGGGGCATGGTGGCCCCGAGGGCCCAGGACAGAGCAGGCTCTGTGCCTACCCCGAGCCAGGTGGGCCCTCCTCCTGTGGCCTGCCCCCAGGGGGCTGGTGGCTATGACCTTCTCTCTTGTTTCCCTGACACCTTCATTGGCTGCCTTTGGGAAGTTTCCTCTTCTTCTCCTGTTTCCCCTGTTTCTTCTCCTATTTCCCCCGGGAAAACTTGTGGAGAAAGGCCCTGATCAGGGAAAATTTGGGGAGAAAGTCCCAGAGCAGTCCCCACTCTACAAATGTGGCCTCCATCCCACCTGCTGCTAGACTCTGGAATCTTCTCCCTGGCCTGCACTCAGCATCTGGCTCTCCATGCTGCATAAACAGGAGTGGGTTGTGGAAAATACATTCTCCCTCCTCCAAGCCCTGGTCAGGCCCTCAGCATATCCCACTTCCAGCCTGAGGGGAAGAGGCAGAGGAAGACAGAGCTGCGTCCCAGGATGTGGTAGAGCTAGGAGGCTGTCCTGTGGTCTTAGGGAGCCTGGACCAGGCAGAGAGACAGCGAGTCCCAAGAGGATTGGTTAACTCTCCAAGCATGGCGGTCATCTTTTCAAAAACCTCCTGGGAAGGAGAGGTGAGGACCTGGGGCTATTGTTGGGCATCCACATGGGGGCTGGAGAGCAGTTGGGGTCTCACAGGAGGCCCATATGATGGACCCTGCCCAGGCTCATCCGGAACCCTCACCCGCTCCATGTTTTGGCCTATAATACGTGGGCCCCTTGTGTCTGAGCATCCACATCTCGTCCATTCTATGGGGCCTTGTATCTCTGTCCCTGGTGCTTGGGGGCCTAGGAGGAGAGACAGGAGGGAGGGGAGACTTCCCGAGTGTCTTCCAGGTGCCAGATGCAGTATCGGGTGCGCTGAGTCCTCTGTGGGAGAAAGGGACTGAGATCGAGAGGCAGCCTTTGGGATTGGACTCCTCTCTACCCCCACAAAACATGCAAGTTGGGTGAAAGAGGAAGCAAAGGGCTCCTTACTAAGATCTTCCAGCAGGCTGTGGAGATCCTCAGGATTCTGACCTTTTCCCTCTAGTGATGAAAACAGAACAGAGAACTTGTGATTTTCCCTGAGGCACCAAACTCCCAAGGCTATACTTCTGTGTCCTGTCAAGGTTGTGCACGTGGAGGGGAGGATTACGTTGACCTTTGGGAGCTGAGACACCTGGCAGGAAGCTCTGTGGGGAGCTGTGGGGCCGAGGCTGGGCGGGGAGAGCTGCGGGGAGGGAAGTTCCAGGCAGTGACGGGCCTGACTTCATGTGTCCATCAGTTGCTGACTCTCTGCTTCCTCTCTGGAGGGTCACTGGCTTCAGGACACCTCCTGCTGGGCGGTGGATGGAAATGAAGGACTTTCCGTCCTTCTGAGTCCTTTTTATCAGGACTGCTTGTTGGGAAGGGCTGGACCTAGGCATCCTTTCCTTCTTTCTTCCTACCCTCCCCCTTTTCCTTTCTTCCATGTTTGAAGGGGGCGTTTCAATGCCGTAAATGCTGACAAGACTGTAAGGATCCTCTTAAGACAGTCATCTTGTCCTGCCCTCTTAGTCTAGGCAAGGCCACGCTTCAACCACTCCTACCAAAGAACTTCCTCCTGTTTAAAAAAATAAATCAACAGGTCATTTCTTTCCATTCAACTTCATTTCACATGCTATGGATGGAATCCCATCGTCTCAGTCCCACATCTTAATCCCTTTCCTCTGGTGCCAGGATGGGGAGGCTGTGGAGCTGGCAGACTGCTGAGGAGTCCTCAGGCCTGGGACAGACTTCAGCAGTGCCAGGCACATTGCTAGAGATCATGGGCATGAACAAAGGCAGGGCCTGCTAGGGATTGGCTTGCTTTAGCAATTCATAAACCACAATTCAAGCAACAAGGGTCTAGATTCTAAACTCTATTCCGCTTACCTGATGCATCCTACCTTTCCACCCTTTCATCCAGAGCCTTCTTGGCGTGTGTGTGTGTGTGTGTGTGTGTGTGTGTGTGTGAGAGAGAGAGAGAGAGAGAGAGAGAGAGAGAGGTCCTCCATACTTAGGGACTGTAGGGGCTGAGGACCCTAATGCCTGTCATCCCTGCTAGCTATGTGCTAGCAGGAACCTCTTCCTTTTCCCTCACTGTACTTCTGCTCAATCTCCCCCAAAGTGCTGTACCCCACTGCATTGTCTCATGGTAGGGAGCTGGAGTGATGCCAGGGTGGAGTAAGGCTTGGGTCAGGGGTCAACCAGCTGAGAAACTCTCAGCTCCTCAGGCTATATGTTGGGACGGAGCCCCTCTGGAGCCCCTCGTTAGAGCTCCTGTAGTGCTGTGTTTGTGTCCCCATCCTCCCTGGGGGAGGGGTCAGGGAATCGGCCTTGCCGGGAAGAATGGCCCTGAGCTGTTGCCCAGGGAAGCCCAGGCCCCGGAGTGCAGCTGGTGGGCGCTGCGGGGGTGGGTGTGGGTGTGGGGGAGGCGCCCGGCTGGTGCTCAGGCAGCCTGGTGCTGCAGAAGAGGCCCTGGGAGCTCCCCCACCCCTTTTCTCTCTGGGCTTGGCTGGCTGGCTGCCCTCCCAGTTCCTCTGCAGCAACAGAACCAGGGACAAAGCTCATGGCTGCTCTCCGCCTCTCCGTGGTGTCTGTGGGCCTCCGGCTGGGCTCTCTGTCTTTGTCTCTGTTTCTCTCCCCCTCATGTCAGAGCCCAGCTCCTCCTCCCCACCTCTCTATTCTTCCCTCTCCTTAGTTCCAGGGTCACAACATGGTGACCCCAGACAGTATTCCTGAGAGGCCCCATCTTTTCTTCACATCATCTGAGCACAGCAGAGGCAGAGAAGGGCTCCTGCCTCCAGTGGAGGACATGGGGCCGGGCGGAGAGTGAACACGGGCAGTGAGAAGCCGTCAACCTGAGTGGGTGACTGGCTGTGGCGGAAGGTGACCTGCCCAGCTCTCAGTCATCTGAGCTGGTTCCGCCTCTGAGGCAGGGTCCCTTCCAACCTGTGGCGGTGTTTGGGATGCCCAGAGCTCCCTCACTCCTGGAGTTGGCTGGACAGAGATCCAGGCAGAGGAGTTGGGGTGTGACCAGGGGCAGGGGCTGGCGCTGAGTTGGGACAGCTGGCCCAGGTTGTGTTCAGTGTCCCCATGTGCACCCCTGGGTCCATGGATGATTTTGTTTTAGTCGTGGAAGCTAGAGGCTTCCATTTAGGTTAATCACATTATGCTCTGGGGAGCAATATGGGAATTGGAGTGAGGTCTGGAGGGAATCCACACACGCACACACGCACACACGCACACTCACTGCAGCTTGGAGCACAATGCCGCTGCCACGGCTGCCCAGGCTCTCACCGCTGCCGCTGCCACTGCTGCTGCTGCCGCTGCTGCTGCTGCCGCTGAGCCGTCAGCACAGGTGGATGCCTGGCGCCGGGCACCGCCTCTGCCCCGATCTGACCAGCCTCTCCTACGAGGCTCCCTCCCTGAGCCTCCGACCCTCCGAACCTCCGAAGTTACCGGGGTGCCTGTGCCCGCCCCCAAGCCTGCCGGGGAAGCAGGGAGGCGGGAGGCTGTCACGCCGAGGGGAGGAGAGAGGGAGCAGCGGAGGAAGTCCCCCAGGGTGGAAGCGCCTCCCGCAGGGGCTTCCGGGGAGATGGAGGCACTTTGGGGCCGCGCTGCTGGGCCCCCGCCGCGCTCGTCCTCCCGCTAGAGGGGGCAGGACTCGCAGGCTGCTTCTGCCGGGCTGAGGATCCGGGACGCCCGCGGCAGGGCTCTCCTCTACCTCCTCACCCCCAACTCCAACTCCTCTCCCGGAGGAGTCGGTTCTCCGCGCCCCTCACCCTCCTGCCCCTGCCCCTCCTGCCCCAGGCACCCACCCTAGGGGTCAGCATGACTCGGCTGAGCTGGTGCTTCTCCTGTGTGATCCGATGGGGCAAATACCTCCTCTCCTGCCTCCTGCCCCTGCGCTTCTGCCTCCGCAGCCAGGTAAGCCCTGTCCGCCTCACCTAGCCCCCGCCCCACCCATCCCCAGCCGGCACTGCCCTCCCTCAGTCCGACGGACACACCATCTTGACCCATGTTAGCCTGGCTGTCAACAGAGTTTGGGGACTCCTGGGGCGCTCCCACCCATGCTGCACGGATCCACAAGGGGGAGTGGCCGCCCTTTCCCAGCTCGCAGACCGGGGCTTGGGTCAGAAGTCTGAAGGGTAGCACCAGAGTCTGTGGGAGGGCGATGGAGATTTGGGTACAGGGGAACAGGTTCGAGGTGGGGTGTTAAGCATCCCCCGAGTTCCTGTAAGACAGGAGAGCGAGTTCCTGGAAATGTCTCTTTTCCCCCCATGGAGGACCCAGCATTAAGGCTGGGCAGTAACAGTGAGATGGAAATGGGGCATGACGGGCTGATGGATGTTAGGAGGGACTTCCCAACATCTGTTCAGCGGGCTGGAGGGACCAGGGAACTGGATGGGGGAAGGTGGGGGCTGGGACAGCGGGGTGGGGTTAGCGGGGAGGAGGGGCCTGGAGGGACAGGCAGTGCTGTGCTGGTCTGGCAGTGTTCTAGTTGGGTGCCTTTCTCCTTGTGAACCTCCTGGAGAAGACCTTTGACAGTGCCTTTGGGGTGTGTGTGTGTGTGTGTGTGTGGCGGGGGTCAGAGGTGGGGCATAGCTGGAGCAAAGAATAAGGAACTGGAAAAACTGCACAAAACCTTAAATTCTCCCCTGAGGGGCAGAGAAAACCCCCAAGAGCGCAATCTTGAGCTCCTGAAGGCCTCCCGTGTGGGACGGGGGGGTTCTTTAATGAGGGCCTGGCTTTCTGATCCCTTTTCCTCTCTTTGGGGGAACCAGAGGAGCCCTTGTTTCATGGCAGTGGGGGGCTCAATACACCCCTAAGGTTAAGAGTGCCAGCTGTAGAGCGAGGCTGCCTGGCAACAAGTTCTGCCTCAGCCATTTACTAGCTGTGGAGCTTGGACAGTTAATTAATCTGCCTATACTTTGGTTTTCTCTGGTGTAGAATAAGGATTAAAAAAAATTACCAGCTTCATCAGGTTGTTGTGAGAATTGAATGCATTTAAAGTACTTACCGAAATGCCTACTCCATAGTAAGTGTTCAATAAAAATCAAGGATATTATCTTTATTATTCTTGTGCCTTTTCAACGGGGATCACCCTCCCTGTAGACCTCAGGAAGGCCAGATCTGGGGTCCTGAGGAGGGAGGGATTTCTCCCAGTATCCATTCTTCTTATCATATGGATGGGAAGGACCTTTTCACTCCATAAGAAGCTTGTATGTTTCAGCTCCTCCCCCCCCCCGCCCCGTGTGGCCTTTGGGCCTCAGTTTCCCTCTTTGCCATTCCGCAGTGGGGAAAGGTGCCAGCAGGCTTCCGCCCCAGCCACCCAAGGTATGCCTTGACACCTTCTAGCCAAATGCATCATCCCCCAGGATTGGCTGGGAGGCAGGCACTGCAGCTGTGGACCACAGGGATGCAGCCCCGGCCGCATTCCAGTGGGTTCTGAGTTCAGATGCTGCGGGGTCTGGGTTTTCAGATTTGAGAAACGGCAGCCGACAGTGGGACATGGCCAGCCAGGACCAGGTCAGTGGTACCCCAGGCCGCTTAGCAATTCCCCCTCCTCATTTGCAGAGGTAGAGGATGACCTAACCTTCTCCTGGGCCAGGATTTGAGCCGGAGGTTGAGGGTGAAGGACTGGATGAGAAGCTGCAGCTGCCTCCCTCCTGCTCATGAGGGGCCTGAGTCAGGCAGGAAATTAGAGCTAGGGAAGAGATCAGGATCACGGAGCCGGGCTCTGGCAAGCATTTTATAAAAAAGTGTTGCGATTAGGCCCAGACACTGTCCCCACCCAGGGTGCTGGTGGAGTGGAAGTAGGGGAATGGGATGTGAGTGATATTCCAGGGCTTGGCTGAAACCTCGCCTTCCCTCTCGGGGGAGAATCCAGGCTGAGGAACAGTGACCTCAGTCTTGCACCGGTGATGGGCATGGGGGCAAGGGACAGGACCTCCCCTGCCCACAGGGTGCCTTGGTGGTCTTTAGAATGAGCGCCCCTCGCTTCGGGCTGAAGCTTCCTACGCCAGGCCTGGCGCGTGGAGCGCGCACAGGACGTCAGCCTCCACTCACCTCCTGGCTGTCCCCTTGGGCAGTGAGCATCCCCGTGTAGTGGTACACGGAGGCTCTGCTAGGGCTCTGGGCACCCCAGAACTTGAAGGCTGAGTGTGCAGGGGGGGTGGGGAGCCGGCGAAGGTACCTCGCTCACCAGAAAGGAGGCCCTCTGGGCAGCAGGGGCCAGACCCTGCCCTCACTCATATCCCAGGCCCCAGATCTTGCCAAGACTACGGTTTTCCTCTTCTTGCTGGCTTATCTAGAACTACTAAGGAGTCAGTCGGTCTTATCCTGACCCATGTGGCAGCACTGTCTATTGTGTCCCTCTGAGTTTTCCTCCCACCCCCTGACCCAAGCCAGTCCTGGGCCTGAGCCGCTGACCCCTTCCTGAGACCGCAGGTAGCCCTTGGATAAGGAGTGGGCAGGATGGGTAACACGTCGTCACAATATGGGACTATAACTCCTAGCCCCTTGGTGACTGTATCGCTACAGGAGCGGCAGAAAATTCTTGGTCCCTGTGAGATGTGGAATCAGGTGCTCTGGACTCCATTCTCACACATAGTAGCTGTGTGACCCTGAGCAAATTGCTGCACCTCTCTGTGCCTCAGTTTCTGCATCCTTGAAATGGGAGCTGGTAGGAGGCTTACGTGCAATATCACTTTAAGTGCCTGGCTAGGGTTTTCCCTGTGGTAGGGGGCAGAGTGGCAGGGTCTGAGGGGGCAAAAGGGTAGTTGCCGAGTGCGTTTGTGTCAGATTCCTGGGTCCCGCCCGTGCTTTTGGTTTCTGCAGTTGGACGTTGGAGAGGAATCCCGGCGCCAGCTCTGCACCCCCTTATGTGAAGGGAGGTCCCTGGGGCCAGCTGGGAGGAAGGCTTCGGTGTGTGCAGCCCAGTGTGAAAGGCCTTGGGGGTTGCAGGGTTGGAAGGAGAAAGAGGAGGGCATGGCTGTGGTCTTACCGTGGACAGCAGGCGCTTAGGGAAAAAAATCTAGAGTCACCAGAGAGCCAGTTGGTCTCATCCTGGCCCATGCGGCAACACTGCCCTTGCTGAACCTCTGTGTCCCCCCCTGCCTTCATCCTCCGCCCCAAGCTAGTCCTTGGCCTGGGTAGCTGGCCCCTTCTGGGACTCTTGCTGACCAGCTCGGTGACCTCAAGCAAGTCCCAGCCCTGTCTCCACTGCAGCGTGGTCATCTGGGGGACAAGGGGGCCGGATGAGGAGAGTGGCGCCCCAAAGGCAAAGCCCTCCTGGCAGATGTGTTTAATTGGCAGGTAAAGTGGTTTAAGAAAAGAAAAAGCCAACATTTTACAATTTGCATTTTTTCCTTATTCTATAGAAAAGATTTTCTATGATAATATGGATGTGGGGCTTCTCTTGATAGATCAAAAGATCTGATGGTGTGGGTTCCTGTAGCTGATGGCGCAGCGGCTGTCCCCAAGGAGCAGGCATCCCTTTTAGCTGGGCCTCCCCTCTGCAGGTCGCTAAAGACCCCTTGCCTGATCCTCCCATTTAACTTCTATTAGGCCCCTGAAAGCTCTGGCTGTGACCCTACTAGTCACCCTGACCGTGACTACTATCAGAGCTTGGTTCTGTGACCAGCGGTGACAAAGGAAAAGCTCAATGCCACAATAAGAGATGGGCTAGACAATAGGAAGAACTTTTTGATGGACAGGTGTCAAACAATAGGAAAAATGAATGGGAGGGAACTGGCCCTTGGCCTCGGAAATTTGTGGCATCACAGAAGGTGGAACTGGAAGGGACCTTGGAGACCAGCGGTTGGGTCATTTTTCGTGGGAGGAAACCGAGGCCAGGAGAGAGCAGTGCCAGGCTTAGGCTCATAAGGCCGTCCCCTTCCTTCCTGCCCTCATTCACCCTTCCCTCTGCCTCAGCTCAGCTGACCTCTGGGCCCAGGGCCAGCCCCAGAGTCTGCAGTCCTGACTGTTTCTTCAGCTGGCTGCTGAGCCCGGGGCTGGAGGGCGGTGGGTGGTGAGTGGGAAGTGCCCCGGGTGCAGAGGGGAGAGTGGAATTAAACACAAACCTGCTGCAGCGATGGCCAGCGCAGTGGGTGGTGTGGGACAGGGTAGTGGCGGGCTCTGAGGCTCTTGGGGTTTCAGCCCAGGAAACCCAGCCAGCCCACCTGATGGCTGCTGTGTGGGGAACCCTGGTCCAGGCAGCAGTGTGTGCCCCAGGATGAGCGATACTCCTGGTCTCTGGAGAGTCTTCAGCCTGAGAGAGCTCGGGGGTGGGGGTGGGGGTGGGGGTGGGGGGTGAGGGAGAGATGGTGCTGAAAAGAAGTGGGTGTTCCAGGTGTGCGCAGAGGGGTGCAGGCCGGGTATGCCCAAGGCCCTTTCAAGAGGGCCAGAGGGAAGGAGACGGAAGGTTTGGGGAGGGGATAATAGATGGTAAGAAGAGGAAAATGCATTAGGACCTGCTGATTGAGAGTTTGATCCACTCCTTTTTCAACCATATCAACCTGCTGTATGGCAGGTTCTGGTAATGCAAAACACAGCACATGTCCTGGCCTAAGAAACTCACTCCCCGTGTGGGTGGGAGAAGGGGCCCCGGGCTGTGAGGGATGAACAATGGATAACAAGCCTGAAACAGGGTCATGCATACCGTTAGAGGCACTGCAGGTGGCAGAGGGGAACATTCAGCAGGGAAAATGGTGGTTAGGTGGCGGGAGGGACTTCCGACAATGGTTGGTTAAGATATAAGAGAGGCCTCCACAGTCTTGGCAAAGAGGGTGGAGGCATCCTGGGGTTGGGATTCCTCCCAGAAGACCCTGGCACCGGGGTCTTCCACTGTCGTTTTGGCTTTCAGTTGAGAGGACTGGGGAGGGAGCTGGCCTGGGAGTCACAGACCCCCCTGGGCTGTGTGGGAGGCCAGAAAAGTTGGTGTCACTGTGAGCTGGTCTTCGTTCTTGTTTTCCAGCATTTCTGGGAAGCTGCAAGGTGATTTCTCAGAACTTCCAAGACAGATGCAGGGAGGAGGCTGGCAGGGCTGGTGATGGGGGCTAGGGGGGAGCGGTGAGGTGGGGTGGGCTCAGGGGCTCTCTGAGAGGCCACCTGAGAACCGCTCCTCCTTGCCGGCCCTGAGCTCCAGCGAGCGGGGAGAGGGAGGGTTTGTGGGAGTGCCTTTCCGTCGTGGCTGCAGGGGCCGCATTGTGAGGAACACTGGTCCATTTCAGTGCTGGCTAAACTGTCAACTGAGCCCAGCAGGCTTGGGAGGGGTGCCGAGGGGCATTGTGATTCTGGCGAGGGAAGCAGGGCAGAACCTTTGGCAGCCCCGTAGCTCTGCAGAAAGGCTTGGACAGATGTGAGAAGGGACCCTGATTCCTCACCCTGTCTCCTTCATCAGAACAAAGGCTTTTATTTAACTCAGGCACCTGGGCCAGGGCTGACCAGAGTGAGAGACACTTGCTTCAGTGTCCTCCCGACTTCTCAACATCACCAGGCAACAGCATGCCGGTCCCTTGAGCAGAGCACAACCTGCATGACCGCAGGTCACAGCCTTTCCCCAGATGAAGCGTGAATGTTCCCCTCTCATTCCGGGGTTTCCCAGGTAGATTTCTTGGCTGGACTGTGGGCTGGGAGCCAGCGCACCTGGCCGGGCAGGTCCACCTGAGGGGAGAGGCCGGTTGTAGAGACCCGAACCCTGGGGTTGCGCTGTGTGTGGTGCTGACAGAGAGTGACAAGGGCAAGCTCCTGGGTGAGTCGGGGGAGAGGCAGGGGATGTGTAACCCGTCGTTCATGTCGCCCGGGGCACATACAGCGCACGCATGTGTCTGCTAGGAACTCAAACAAGAGGACTTTCTTGCCAAGTTACTCAATCCAAGAAAATGGTCTCAGAGTGCCTACTCTGGGTGGGGCCCTGTCTTCGGCCTTTTGTGTGTTTATGTGAGTTGGACCGTGTGTCCTGGTGTGTGTGTCTACAGAAGGAGGTGGGGCCGAGCCCTCCTGCCCTCCCCTGGAAAGCTCCAAAAAACAGAGCGGGTGATTCACCGGCCCCACCCCACCCTCACTGGGTCCTGCCTGGCCAGAGCTCCAAGAGGAAAGTTTTTCTGAGAAGTGTGTATGGGGATCGAGACAATGAGAGCCTGGGCAGATCTTGCTGGATTTCCCTGCAGGGCTCCCTGGGAACACATTTGGATCCTGCACCCCTTCCCTTCCCACCCTCTGGACCCCAGTGTTGCCCCTGGGCTGGGGGCGCGGGGGCAGGGCGGGAGTTGGGCGCGGAGGACTGGCGGGCAGGGCAGGGGGACACTGTGGGGAGAAGTAGGCGGTGGAATGGTGGGAGGTGAAAACTGGGCCCCGGGAGGGGGAGAGGGGAGGGGGAGGAGGAAGTGGGGAAATGCAAACCAAATGTTGGCCCAGGGTACAGTCAAGAAAAACAGACTCTCGCGGGAGCCTGGAGCGGGGCTCCCTTTAGGAAGGGCAGGAAGGGCTGGGACAGATGTTTGGTGAAAAGAAAGAAGGAAAAAAAGAAGTAGGAAAAAAATTGGAACGCAATGCACAGCCTGGGGGCTGGGCCATTCCCCTGCCGTCTCAGGCCTGGTTTCTCTTGTGTTAAGGCCTGTAGCTGAGTGTGTGCAAATGAGTGTGTGTTCCAAAGGCAGGAGGGCCTGCGTGTGTACTTGGAGATGGGACAGTGCCAAGGAGCCCCAGGGTATGCAGACTGTGCTGTCCCGCATCTGTCTGTCCATCCATCAGCGGTCTGGGGTGGAGGGGTCTGCAGTGAGGAGAGAAGACTGCGGGTCTGCCAGCCCCGGAAGGCAGAAGATGCTTTGGTGGCTCACCGGGGTTGTGTGTCTGGGAGTGGGGGGTGCAGTGTCGGGGATGGCTTGGTGGGGTGGGGGGGGGCCTGTCTCCAGTAGCCGCCCCTTTGCCCTTTCCTCTTCACACCCCCTGCAAAGCACGGCTTTTCTGCCCCCCACCGCCACCAGTGGAGCCAGGGAGGAGGGAGGAGACGGGAGGCTGGGACAAGGGGGTGGAGTGGGGGAGAGGAGGAGGAGAAGGAGGGAGGGTGAGCGGGAGGCAGGCAGGGCCAGAGGCCCGCAGATGCTGGCTACGCTGGAGCAGCAGCCTGGGACTCAGAGCTTTCTTCTCCCTGCCTGAGGATCTGAGAGCTCAAGAGGGTCATTTGTAGGCTCCGGATGTGGCCTGAGCTCAGGACCCACCGAAGATGACGTGGATCTGTCTGTCCTGCATGCTCTGGGTAGGTCTGGCTGCTTCAGCTAGGATGCTGCGCGCCCCCTTAGCCCCGATCCTTAGGCTGAAAGCCTGCGGGGGAGGCCCTGGTTCCACCGGTCAGTGCGTGCCCCCCACCCCAACCCTGCTCTCACCCCCAGCTGAGTCTGGGAGCTGTTAAGTAGAAGGAGGCTGTTGTCCGTTCTCTGCAAGTTTGTTTCTTTTTTGGAGCTTCTCCTGCTCCTACTCCCACCAACATGGTGGGGTGAAAATTCTTCACCCCCTTAGCTGCTCAGCCTAAGAGTTTGAGGAGGGGGCAGTGGTAGGGGTCTGGGGAAGAGGGAGGTGTTGACCTAGAGCATGAAAAAAAAGCCATGCTGGGGGCGGGTTCTACCCTGATTCCAACGCTTTTATCCCTTCTAGACCAATTCTGCTTCTACCTGCTGCCATCCCTTCTGTATACCCTCCAACCCCCCACCCTGGAGAAAGCCATCACCTCTTCTTTCTCCCTCCTCATTCCCAGATTCAGGATGGTGTGTGTTGGGGGGCGGAGGCGGGGGTGAGGGTGCCTGAGTGGCGGGTGGGCAGGGTCTGGAGGCCCCATGGCGAGTGTTTAAAAGTCTTGAGGCCAGCTAGGGGTGGAGGGGGGCTGGGGGCCAGTTGACTTCTGCAGGAGCGTGGGGGCAGGGCCTGGAGACCCCTTCCCTAGTGGGGGCTCCGCGGCTGTCTTGGCGAAAGCATGCACTGGGGTCAGGAGGGTGAGGAAGTCATCCCTGGCCGAGGGTAATGTTGGTGTCGGAGAGAGTGATGGCTGGCCTGGGGGAGGGGGCTGCAGGCCTGCAGTCCAGATGTGGCCTTTCCTGCCCCGTCCCCTGTTCCCACCAGTCCCTCACTTGGCCCAGGCAAGCTCCGGCTGAGGACCAGGACCGCTGTGGGAGCTCAGACGTGGGCAGTCAGGTGTACTTTGGGCAGAGAGGGGAAGGGAGGGGAAGAGCTGGAATGAGGGGTTTGGGTAGAGTGTGGGACTCAGGTGTGGGGATGGTCTGAGTAGGAGTTCGGAGGTGCCTGCAGCGTTCTGCACAGAGGATGCCTCATCAGTGGTTTGCTGGGCTGGTGTCCACAGCTGTGAAAGGGATCCTTGACCAAGCGCGTCTCTCCAGGCCCTTCAGGCTCGCTCTGGCAGGCTCTGGAAGGCCTGCAGATGGTGCTGGGGGTAGAGGTGGGCAGAGAGGGAGCCCTGCGTTGGGTAGGATGGCAGTTAGACTTCAGGGGTGATGTGCAGGGAGAAGGGGCCACTTCAGCTAAGGGGTGCCTCACCCTGGGGAGCCTCGGTTTTGCCATGGGCAGAACGAGGACGATGAAGGGGAGTTGCTGAGAGGTACGCACTTGGCCCTACTGACGTGACAGCCTTTCCTAAGAGCTGGGGTGGGTGCTGGGTATCCAGGAAGGGTGTGGGTGCTGACACTTAGGGCTTCTCTAAGCCCCTCCACTCGCTCCTTTTCCTACCCTCTCTGCTAGTGCCATTGCGGCCCCTGTCCCTCCCCAGCTCTGTGGGACAGCCGAGTGGGCACTTTTCTTATGGGACTGGGAAGAGGCCGGTGGGAGTGGGCTGGCAGAGGGGTTGTGCCTGGGTGCCCAGCGCCAGGGGGAGCCGGAGTTCAGGGGAGTGAGGACTGGGCACACCTGGGGCATAGCGCGGGCCAGACCGAGGTTCTCGTCCTCCCCTCCAGGTGCCCAAGGCAGTCGTGCCAGCCACCTTTCTCCCTTTGGGGTGGGCCTTGGTATATGTTTGTAGCAGGGAGTATATAGATGGCACCAGCTATGGAAAGGGGGCATGGAGGCCCCGGAGACTTTGCCAGGGGGTTGATCCTCCCTTGACAGGCACCTGGTGGTGGGAAGTGAGTGGACTTTGACACCAGGCAGAGCTAGGCTCATCTTAGTTCCCTCATCTCCCAGATGGGAAGCCTTGGAACAAATGCTTCTTTTCTTGAACTTCAGTTTTCTGATCTGTAAAGTGGGGAGAATTATACACACCTTACACGGCTCGGGTCGGGACAGAGATAACAGATGTCAAAGGACCAGGTACCCAGGCGCACTGTAAGTAGTTGGCAAATGCTGGTCCCTTCTCTGCTCTGAAACCTACTCGGGCTCAGGGGCTCCCTGGTATCCCATGTTGGGGGAGGGTGTCCCTGGGATGGGTGGTACGGGACGGGACCCCCACTCTGAGGCTCCTGACTGCCCAGGGACTCTGCCCAGCTACTCTGGGGCCAAGAACTAGCTGGGTCTGTGGCCTCAGGGAGGTACACTGAGGCACGGTCTGGAGGAGATGGGTGTTGAGCCCCAGTGTGAGTGCATGTGCGTTTGTATGTGCACATGTCCCTGGACGGGGACAGCTGCAAACGTTTCATCCAAGTGATATATCTGTAGTGCATAGTTTTAACAAGCTCTAGGAATAAAAAGCACATTATTAGCCAGGGAGCATAGGGATGTATTATGCATAACTCGATTTTCTCAGCAATTGCTCCCATTTGCTATTCCACATTCAAGTATGGCTTATTTAGAAAATAATTACATGCCTTTTAATCAAGGCTTTTTGGTGTTGTGCCGATGGAGCTAGAGCTACAGGCTCTTCCCTTTGGAGGGGCTCTCACTGTTCCCAGGAACCGAGAAGGGGCTTATTAGAGAGGCGCAGAAAGAGCCACGCGGCTCTGCGAACAGCTCCGAGCAAGTCGTGTGGCCTCGGGCTGGTCACTTGACTTTTCTGGACCTCGCAGAAGCTTGGATGTTATTATTCTGTGAGGCGACTTTCAGCTGCAGACAATGCAGTTTTCTCTCCTGGAGTTGGTATCCTTCCCAGGATTAAGCACACATTTTTGTCAGAAGACTCCTGGGATGCAGTTCCTGCCATGCTGACCCCGGTGTGACCCCTTGGCCCCGAACTCACTCTCTCTGGAGTTTTCATCGCCTGTGAGGGCTGTGTCCACCCGGGGCCTCCTGACCGTAGTTTTGGGAACTAGGCCAGGCTGCATGTCACTCACCAGGGTCTGACATAAAACCCTCCTTTTGTAAAGTTTTTCAAAGTGACACTTGAGCACAAAGTCAGGAAGAAATGCCACACAGTTTGTCAGCAGTGTTCAGAGGAAGTACAGCGTGTTGGCTGAGAGTGGATTGCCAGGCCGGAGCTGTGTGACCTTAGGCAAGTAGTTGACTTCTCTTTGCCTCGCTTTCCCCAGCTACCTACAGGGATTTTGGTTTCAAGTGAGCTCATGCACATAGGCATTTAGAAGAGTGTCTCACACACTGAGAGCTTGAGAAATGATAGCTCTTAGTATATGATGCACATTTGTAAGGCCACACAATAAATTAGAGTCAGAACCAGGATCCTGGTCTCCTGCTTCCCCTCCAGGGCTGTCCATTCTGGGAATACTGCAGGGCAGGGCATGTTGGGCCAGTGTGAACGGGGTTGTGAGAGTGGTGTGAAGGCCCAGGAAAGGCAGGCCTTCTGCGGGCAGCGTGCGCAGTGGTCTGAGCGCAGACTCGGAAGTGAGCCTGCCTGGGCCCAAATCCTGGCCCTGCCACTTAGTGGCTGTGTGTGTGCAACGTTATTTGACCTCTCTGTGCCTCGCCTGTATACAATTTCATTTCTCTGGCAAGCAGGGACGATTAGTTCCTCTTTCCAGTCATGGTGAAGGGGACCCCTGCCCAAGGCCACATGGCCACTGGGTTCCTGAAAAGAGAGAGGGTGTGGGCTGGGGACATTGGAGCTCTGGGCTGAGGGGATTGCTGGGGGGCCACCCAGGAACAGGGAATGGTACTGGGGAAGGGCTGCGACGAAGAAACCATCCGGTCATTCAGCCGTCTGAGCACCCACCCACGGGCCCGCCCATCTACCTCAGAAATGATTACGGAGGGCCGACTTTCATCCAGAAGCTTGCAATTGTTGGGCTGATGGTTAGGATAAGATGGGTGTTACCAAGAGGGAACCTGTGGGGACATTTACGGGGGAACCTAATCTGGACTGGGGGAGAGAAGAGGTGTCAGGGGAGACCTCTTGTAGGTGAACTTCAAACTAGATCCGAAGATGAAAGGTGAGAACTCGGAAATCCAAGTGCGGGAAGGGAAAATAACTGAGCATGCATAAGATGGGCTGAGCCTGCCAGCAGACGGCCTTTGGGCAGAGGGGCACTGATGATGTGACTGTCAGGTCTTCTCGAGATGGCCGCCGACGGGCAGCTGTTGACATATTGTGGAAGTGGCGGCAGTGCAGTGGGAAGGGACTTGGGACCCTGCCTCGGACAGACCTGGATTTGAACCTTCGCTCCATCCTGCCTTGCCTGTGTGTGTGTGTGTCCCAGAGCAAGTTCCTCAGCCTCATGGCAGGACGTCGCGAGGAGCCGATGAGGGATCAGTGCCAGCCTCTCTCCGTGGCGCCCAGCCCATTAATGAGGCTCATATTATCCCCTCTCTGAGCCCTCCCACTCCAGGAGATGATTTCACTTTTGGGCACAAAAAGGGACTTGGGACTTCTTGCTCAGAAATGTTGGGACGTGGTTCATGAAGGGAGCCAAGGGTGGGGGTGTGGAGAGAGAGAGAGAGAGCGAGCGAGAGAGAGAGAGAAAGCAGGCTGATGGAGAGAGATCCTCCCGCTCAGGAACAGAGTCACCAGGTGGAACCCTGAGCTCCCCAAGGCTCCACGTGTTCCTCTGTCATGTGGGGAGGGATGCAGTTAGTGCTGCTCTTTGCCCTCTGCTCTCCTGTGGAGATCCAGGGCTGCTCAGGGTCAAAGAACTTTCTCTTCAGTCAGGTGAGGCCAGCACCTAGTGTCAGTAGTGAGTGAAGTGGGTGACCCCTTGTTCTCTCCCCCAAGGGCAGGTCATTGGGAGCGGGGTGTAATTACACTAGCGGACACGTGGCAACAATGCTGTTGGATTCGCTCTGTCAGACTTGTTTTGGAACCATGCTGTTCTGGGACACGGGACTTGGAGCAGTTCGTGCAGACAGGGGCCGCCCCGTGGGCTAGTCCAGTGTGCACACCAAGAATGACAACATGAAACACAGGCCAAGCTTACTATGTGTCAGGCGCTGCTTTCTAGGCATCATCTCCTCTGTTCCTCTCAACCAACTCTGGGTTATTAGCCCATTTAATAGATTAGTGAAGTGAGGCAGACAGGACTTAAGCAACTTGCCCGCGGTCACCTAGCCGTGTGTGGGGAGCAGGGGCGAGTCGGCTTGCATCAGATGCTGTGGTGGGGCACCAAAAAGGTGTCACCGAGGAGAGGATGGGTGCCTAGGGAGTCTAAGCCTGAATCATGCAGAAGTGGCTAATCAGACCAATGCAAACTGAGGGACATTCTGCAAAACAGCCTGGACTCTACAAAAACATTGATGTAAAAGAGAAATCAAAAGGTGGAGAACTCTGTCTGGATCAAAGCAGTTGAACGAAATCCAGCAACCAATGTAATACAACATCTTGATTGGGTCCCAAGTGCAAAATAAAAACCAAAACAAAGACCCAACTATAATGGATCCTATTGGGGCAAAAGGAGAATTTAGAATATGAACTGAATGTTAGATAATAGTATGGTACTGGTGTCAGATTTCGTTGAGTGTGATGATTATATTGGGGTTGGGTAGGGGACAGAGACAAAGAGCAGTCAGAATGGCACAATGTTAACAACTGGTGAAGCTGGCAAAAGGCATATGTGAGTTCATCTTTTCAGGAGCTTTTAACTTTCGAAACCGAAGACAGCGGAAGAGGAAGGGGCAGGGGGTGGATATTGATTCTGACAGTGGGGGTGGTACTGGGAAGAGCTCCCTGAGGGGATGAAGTTTGAATGAGGCCTTGGAGGATGCCTAGAAGCTTACCAGCTGAGGGGTGAGGAAGGGCATCCTGGGAAGAGGGAAGAGCAGAGCAGAGGCTCAGGTGGATGCGGGTCGGGGAGTTGGGGAGTGGGGTGTGGGGGTTGCGATTTCAGGGTGGACTGGGTATGGACCAAGGCTGATTCCCCTGCTGGCACAGGGAGTGCAGGTCTTCTCCTGGATGTGTGGGTGTCATGGGAGCATTTTGGGGTGAGCCGCGGTGTTGGTAACCTCAGAGAGCTGCGCTCCTTAGAGGCTGCGTAGAGGCCGTGTGGGGAAGAGGGGCCCAGTGTTGGCGGGTCCTGGAGGCGGTTGCCGCAGCCCTAGGCGGAAATGACAAGGCCTCCTAGAGGGCAAAGGCTGTCAGATGAAAAAGCACAGGAGGGCCAAGAGAATGTTTAGGAAACAAAATTCACAGAGTCTGGCAACCGGTTGGATTGGAGGGTGGAGGGCAGGGAGGGGTTGAGAGTGAATCAGAGTTTTCCACCCTGAGTGACCAAGAACATGGGCAGGACACTAGCTGGCCAAGGGACTGTGTGTAGGGGGAGGTCGCGTAAGGAACTGTGGTGTACATGCGAAGGTGACGTGGCGTTGGGGTAGCTGGCATTTGAGGGGCTCAGGGTACTCCCAGACGCCAGCTTACAGCTCCACTGGGAGTTCAGGTCTTCTCCAGAGAAACGATGGCTGATGCTAACCAGGTCATGGCGTCCCAACCCAAGGTGATGAGACGATGCGAAGAGACATGGAGGAGTGGAAGGCCAGGAGGCAGGGGAGGGCAGGGCTGACCCGCCAGGGCTGTCCGAGGCCTGCGTTTTAATGACTCTCTTTCACAAGGCTCCCTGCCTCGCGATTTCTGGCCTCTCACCATATTGTCATGGATCCTTGAGTTGGGCACAGGGAGTTTAATGGGGGCAGGGCTGGGAAAGTTCCTTGGAGAGAGGGCAGGAGCTCTAGAGCTGAAGGACCACTAGGGTTATCATCCTCTCCACCCCCACCCCCACCCAGCTCTGCCCCCACGGGGCAGGGAGGAACCAACAGCCTTTCCCATCCCAGGGCCAAGGACTCCTGCCAAGGCTGTTCAAGCCAGATGTGCCACACCCCGCTGGCTGGGCTGTGCATCGTGCATCAGGCAGGCAGGCGGCTTGGCTGAGTGGAGGCTGGGAGGGAGAGGATCCCCCTGAGGGCCAGGAAAGCCCTCTGATGCTGAGTGGGCTTGTCACAGGGCCAGAGCTCTGGGCTGAGAGGATGGGGCAGGATCACTTCCGGGCTGGCCTCTTCCCTTGTCCGGGCTCTGGCTCCGGAGGGAGGGGAGCATTGGAGAGACCGAGCAGCTTCTTCTGTGGCAGTGCCCCCTCTGTCCCTGCATTTCCCTGGTCCGTTAGGAGTTAATCCTGCAGAAAGGGGCTGGGAGTGCTTGGTGAGGCTGTCTGCCTCTTGTCAGGAAAATGACGGTCATTGCCATAACAAGCCATGGAGCCTTGCCCTTTCTGGGCTCATTCACACCCTCTGCCCACACCTGCAGAGCAGCCCTGGGCGAGGGCAGGATAGGTACCAGACCCCTGTTTTCCTTTTTCATCAGGATTTTAACATATGATTGTGAGGAAGTTCTTTTTCCCCCTTGCATCTGATCATGCCTCCTTACTGCTTCTGCCCGCTGGGCTTTGTTATGACTTTAGTAACTTCACGGATCACTTCTGGTGCTTTCTTATAATGACAGCCTCTTCAGGTATTTGAAGATAAGAGGCTCAACCAGCCTAGACTTTCTTCTCCAACATCCTGGGACCCTTCAGACCTGTGTGGGTGACTCTCCCAACAAGATCACCGGTCACTCCCTTTGAAACTGGGGGAAGCCCAAACTGGGCAGAATCAAGGTTACAGCCTGGGGCCACTTGCTTGGGGGTGGCTGAGCTGGACTCCCCAGCTTCTCATGGAA
The DNA here is from genome assembly GCF_021234165.1 of Pteronotus mesoamericanus. Taxonomy (NCBI): domain Eukaryota; kingdom Metazoa; phylum Chordata; class Mammalia; order Chiroptera; family Mormoopidae; genus Pteronotus; species Pteronotus mesoamericanus. The sequence goes on from NW_026555277.1 coordinate 9,198,178, forward strand.
GGGTAATATCTCATTAGACATCCTGCTCTTTGTAAACATCATTAGGTCCTGCCTTCTGTTCCCCCTGTCTCTCTGTCTCTGGCTGGTCCACCGTTCCCTTACTCTGTCTACCCCCCTCATTTTCATTTGGGGACTATGAGGCCACCGATTCTCAAGGCTGTCAGCCTAGAAAGCAGGTCCCTGGACGCCCATGCTAGTGTCCCCTGAGCAGAGAGCAGGAGGGAGTGGGAGCCAAGGGCAGCAGTGGGCTGGGCCATCAGCTGGGGGCTGCCTACGGACGGTGTGAGCGAGGCCAGAGAGCGGATCTGAAACCCTGTTTCTGCTCTCCAAGCCCATACAGGGAGAGGTTTTGTAAACTCAGATTTTATGGGGCTGAGCAGGCAGGCCCAGGGCCCAGGGGAGAAGCGCGGGCGTTTGCTTGTCAGTATGGAAGTTTCCGCCTGCTCCCCATCTGTTTACTAGGCAGCTGGGACCCTCTTTCGTGAGATTCCACTGCTACAGCTACACTTTGGGGAGGAGGCCTTTTCCTTGGACTTTAGGGGAAGGGCTGGATTTGAGGTGTAGGCAGAGAGTCTGGGGTATAAGCCGGAACAGGGTGTTCTGCCTGACCTAGTGGGGTGAGAGAGGCAGGCTTGGAGGTGCCAGAGTAGGACTGAGATGATCAGGCTCCAGGACTTCTTGCTTGCCTCCCAGACAGGCCCTAGATAGAACCCCAAGTCCCTCCCTGCCCCTTCCTCCCACCCCAGGCCTAGGCTGTTGCAGTTGACATTGGGCCTGGCCCCCTCCCTGGAATGTCTGTGACAGAGATCATCCAGAAAGGCTGACAGCTAGGGACCAAGGTGGGAAAACGAGCAAGGTGAGACCTCAGAATGGAGGGGACTCTTTTGCTCCTCTGTGAGGCATAGGGACACTGAGTGAGGTCCCCGGGCTGGGCAGTGCCCTACCCCCCTACCCTCACCCCACCCCTCGAGGAAGCTGGAAGGACTGCTTCTAAAGTCCAGCTCTCTGGAATCTCAGAACCCAGGCCTGCTGCCTGGCCTAGCCACCAGGGGACGCTGCTGGGCTCCTGGCACCCACACCTGCCTCCATACCCCTCTCCTCTCTCCACCTCTGCCCTGGGCTTTGCGTCTGCTTCCTCCTGCCTCCCACCATCTCTATCTGTCTGCACCTGTCTCTTTAAATTTTAAGACACTATCAAAGTTCAGAGAAGTTGCAAATACAATACAAAGACCTTTTTCCTTGAGCTGTTGGAGGGTAAATTGCTGACACGGTGCCTACCACCCCTAAATACTTTCCTGATTTTCCTACAAGGACTTTCTCCTACCTAACCCAACAGAACCATCAAAGCTGGGAAATTGACATTGATACGTGACTACCATCTCATCCTCAGACCCCACTGAAGTGTGGCCAGGTCTGTCCTCTGGCCAATGCTGTCCTTTACGGTTGAGAACCAGCCACTGCATTTGGCTGTCATGTCTCTTCTGTCTCCTTCAGTCTGTAAATTTCCTCGGTCTTTCCTTGACTTTCACGACCTTGTCACTTTTGGAGATTCCAAGCTTTGTAATTGGTAGACAGTCCCTCAGTCTGGGTTGGTCTGATGTTCCCTCATGATTAGATTCCACTAATGTCTCTTTGGCAGGAATGTTGCAGAAGCAATGTTGTGTTCTCTGTACATACCCTCCGTGGTGCATAATTTCTGTGCATCCCATTACGGGTGGTGTTAACTTTGATCGCTTGATTAAAGTGCAGTCTGCCGGTAATTTACAAGTATGATGTGGGGAGAGGCTTTGAGCCTTGTAAATACCCTGTTCCTCATCTTTCAAATTATTCAATTATTTCACATATCAGAATGGGTTCATTTAAGCCATTCCTGTCATTATGTATTTTGATGCTCAGATCTTCCCAGATTTAGCCTTTGGGGGTCCCTTCAAGTTGGCTCCTGTGTCCTTTTGTCTGTCTGTTCCCCTTTGATTCTCGGGTTCCCTTTATAGTCTCTGTGTGTTTCTATCTAATCTACTGCATTTTCTGTGTGGGCTTGTTGGCTCTTTCTTTGTCCCTGGCTTTATCTTGGTCTTTTTTTCCCCTCTCCATCTGACTCCCTGTGGCTTTTCGCTGTCTTCTCTCTCTGTCTGTCTTTTTGTCTCTGTTTCTGTTCACTCTTTGTCTTGTCTCTTCTCTCTCTCTCTCCCTCTCTCTCTGACTACGTCCTTCTGTCTGTCTATCTCTGCCCCTCAGCCTCTCTATCTCTTTGCCTCTTTGTCACTCTGGCTTTCTGTCTTCCTCTCACTTTGTCTGTTTTTCTCTCTGCGTGTCTCATGGCTCAGTCTCTTCCCCAGGACTCACCACGACAATGTCTTCAGATCGGAGTCTGGGGCATGCTGTGGTTTGCGGGAGACTGTCGCCCTTCTCAGTGTGAACATACAAGTTGCCTCCTCCAACCCCCGTCCCAGAACTAGGAGGCTGGGGGGCAGTGTGCTACAGAGGCACTGGAAGAGCAGAACCCTCTCCCTAGAACTGCAGGTCCGCGATCGTGTCTCTGTGTGTGTCCAAGTGTATACAAGCGGTGTCAGGGAGCTCTGTGCCGGGGAAGGGGGAAGGAGGGAGCTCTCAGTGTTCTGCTGGCCCCTGCTGCTGGAGCGGGGAACTGAGCCAGGTTAGACACCAGAGGGAGGCGCCTTGAAGAGAAATGGCGCCCGCAGGCAGGGCCAACTTCTCTGGGCGGTCCTCTGAGCGGGGGACCTCCACCAGCCTGTGGCTGGGCTGGGAGCCGCAGGTGGGGGTAGGGTGGTTACAAGCAGCATGGGTGTAGGGCTTTGTCCCTAGAGTGTGTTCCCGTGCATTGTTCCAAAGAACAGATTGTCAGAGCTCAAAGGGTGTGGTGCCCCACCTTGCCATGTGCAGGAGAGGAAACTGAGGCCCGTGGTGTTTGGGGGGCCGTGACTGGCCCAGGAGCCCACGGTGGGTCAGATACGGAGAAGGCTTGGATAGCCAATGTGCCGCTCATCTCCTGTGTGTGGTGGTGTAGTTTTAAATAGGCTACTTAACATATTAAGATTTTCCTAATGGAAAGAAAAAAATAAAAATAAAGATGTAAGAAGCCTTCTGGGCTGAGTCAGGGGGTGGTGGCGAGGATGAGAGAGAAGTGAGGGACATGGCATTCTGTGCACACGGGTATAAATGTTAAGGACTGTCAACAGCAGATGGATAAAGGAACCGGCTCTATTCACCCAGTGGAATACTACACAGCAATGAACAGGAAGGAGCTACCGCTCTGTGTGATGAATCACATGGATGAATCTCACAGAACAGGGCTGAGTGAAAGAAGCCAGACATCAGAGTACATACTGTATAATCCCTGCATATGAAGTTTAAAAATCTGTCTGAATCAACCTTTGGTGATAGGAGTCACACCTGTCTTTACCTTGGGGGCTATTGACTAGGACCGCCACGAGGGAGCCTTCGGGGGGGGGGGTGCTTATGTGGAGCGTAAATGTGCGCAGTTGTATTGAGCAATACATTTAAATGAGTGCACCGTGTTACCGAAGTAAATAAAAAAGTGAGTAAGAAACCATGGAGGAGCCAGTCATCCCAGGACGCTGGGGCCTCCAGTTGTCCCCCGAGCCCCAGTACACTGACCCCGCCTGGGAGTCTGGGTCCCAGCCACAGCTTTCTCTTTCCCTGGGTGCCTCCTCCCAGAAGTGGGCTCAGGCCTTTGACACCTGAAGGGGCTCCTGCCTGTTCTGGAGCCCTTGCTTGTATCTTCTCTGACCCCCAACTCCTTCGCTAGGACCCCAACCTTCTGCCCGGCCCTGATCATTGTGCTTTTCCTCCCACAGCCAGAGGATCTGGAGGCCCCCAAGACTCACCACTTCAAGGTGAAGACCTTCAAGAAGGTGAAGCCCTGTGGTATCTGCCGGCAGGTCATCACCCGGGAGGGCTGCACCTGCAAAGGTGAGCGGCTAATGGGCTGGGGGTGTGGGGAGCACGTCCTCATGGGACTGGAAGGCCTGGGGCCAGGTCAGGCTGGGACTCGGCTTTGTGGGTGTCTTTGGGGTCCCGATCTGTGCCTGGTTCTCCCTTGGGGGGGAGATGCTGAGGACACCAGATGGCAAGCGTGTGGACGTGTGTGAGTGGCACATGGCAGGTGAGGGGTGGCATGGAAATGGCATGTAGCTTGTGTGTGTGGATGACTGGTATAACACATGGATGGCATGAACAAAGTATATGGATGGCATACAGATGGGCTGTGAATGGGATGTGGAAGGTGTATGGATAGATAGTATGTGGTGGCATGCAGAAGGTGTGTGGATAGTATGTGTTGGCATGCGGAAGGTGTGTGGATAGTTTGTGGTGGCATGTGGGAGGTGTGTGGGTGAAAGGCATGTAATTGACACATGGAGGTCATTTGGTTAGCATGTGGATGGTGTGTATAAGGTGTGTGGGTGGTGTGTGCCTGGCACCTGGAGTATTACAAAGACACCAAGCCTCAGTCCTCTTGTGGCAGCTTAGGCGCAGGTTTGAGGGGCCCCAAGTCAGACTTGGGGGAGGGCCTGCTGGCTGCCAGGCTTTTTCAGTCATGTTTTCACGTGCTCCAAGAACAGTCTTGGGTTTGGCTGTTTGCCAGAGAAGTCGGTGTCTTGTCCCACATCACACAGTGAAATCAGCAGGAGGCCCCGACACCCAGTCTTGGTGACTGACACCATCACCCACCCAGCTGCTCCATGACATGCCCCCTCTCCTTCACCCCCACCTCCCGTCGTTCACCAGGGCCCCCCAACACAGCCTGAGTCACTGAGCTTCTCTGCAGCCATTTCAGGCTGCCGCCGTTTCTCACCTGGGTGGCTGACTCCAGCCCCTTTGCCTCTCCTTTCCTGCCCCACCCTCTCCAATCCACCCTCCATGCCAGCCTGCAGCGGGACTCAATGTAGATCTAGTTATGTTGGTTCCCTGGTGAAGCCTTGGGAGCCTCCACTGCCTTCCACGCCAAGTGCGGGCCCCTCCCTGAGTCTGCGAGGCCTGTCAGGTTGCCCCCCTTGCCAGCTTTTGTTGACCCATCTCTCCCTACCCCCTGCTAAGTCCAAACTTAAACCAGCTGTACCTTGCACAGTTCCTGAAATGTCAAATATGTCAGGTATGCCAAACTCACTCACCCAGGCTCCTGCTTGCCCGGAACCTTTACTCCACCTGGACTCTCTCCTTCCGTCCCTCATGCAGTCCTAGTGGAGCTGGGTAGCTGGGCAGCAGGGCCTAGTGAACAATTCTGGAAGCACTTACTATTAGACGGACCACATGCACGATCTCGTATATTGTTCAGGGCATCTGGAGGGTGCTGGCGTCATCCTCTCTTACAGATGGGGAAACCAAGACTCGGAGTAAGTCAGCCTCTTGCCCAGGCACACAGCTGGCTGGGTCAGTGTAGAGTTTTCAGGGGTGTGTGTTCTCTGGAGGGAAGCCTTCTAGGCCAGGAGCTTCAGCTGGGTGTCAGAGGATGGACTGGGTGGATGAAAGTGTATGAGCGAGTGTGTGTGTGTGTGTGTGTGTGTGTGTGTGTGTGTGAATGTGCATGTGGAGGGCATTCCAGACAAGGCCTGCTGTATAGCCAAAGGACAGAGAGGTTTACAGTCCTTGAAGAAAGGTGCAGTTTAGGGGGCCAATGGGAACTTTTGTAATACCAAAATCAGCCACATGGTGCCACCCTCCTCCTAGAAGTTCTGACTGAGTCAAGTGGTTTAGGGGAGGAGCTTGGAGAAATCTGGAAGGAATTGCTGAGGGAGGGATTTTTAAAAAAAGTTTTCATTTGTACCACCACCCAGTCCCAAGAACCTGCTGACCCTCCCCCTAGTTCCTTCCTTCCTTCCTTCCCCAGTGTGCCTTCCCTTCACCCCAGTGACCCCCACCGCTGTTCTGTAAGGGGGCGGGGTAGAAGGAAGTCCCAGCACATTCCCTGTGAGACCTTGGGCACATTGCTGGCCTTGAGTCCTGTGATAGTCTGTGATCCTAGGCAACCGCACTTGACCTGGCCTAAGGGCTCGGGTTGAGGATGGGATTTGACCCCTTGTGATTGGAAGGCTCCCAACGTGAGCAGGGATGACCCCGGTTTCACCCGGTTCAGCACCTGGCCCTGCTACCAGGTATGAACCAGAGCGGAGGGCAGGTGGCCAGTGGGCTGCCAGGCTGGTTTGGCAGCTCTGGGTGAGTTAGTGAGAAGAAAGCCAGGGGCCACACTCCAGAGGTACCACCAGGTGTCAGGCCTGGGCCATGCAGGGACCAGGGATCAGCCCAGCAAGGGCAGAGAGAGGCTCTGGTTCTTTACAGGACACATGTGCATCCTCAGCAAGAGGGTTTAGGTCACCAGGCCTGGGGGCAGGTTTGGGGCCACTTGGGCTTACTGGCTGCAGAAATGGGCCAACTCTCTGTGCTTTGGAAACAGGAGGTTGTGGTGGCATGAGAGGAATGGGCCCCCTTAGCCATCCACCCATCCATCCACCCATCTACCCACGCATCCACCCACGCATCCACCCATCCACGCATCCACCCACCCATCCACCCACACATCCATCCATACATCCACCCCATACATCCACCCATTCACCCATCCACCCGGAGCTACCAGGTATGGGCTGTTCCTGGATGAGGGGGCAATTGTGGACTAAAATCTAGGCCACATTTTACTTACTAAGCCCAACCCAAGGGGTTTATTGGTTCCTCTTCCAGTCTTCATTTCATCTTGGGCCACAACGTGGTACCTCTCTGAATTAGCAGCCAGGGGTGATGGCGGGGTGGGGTGTATAGAACATCCAGCCTTTGAATTTACAGTCTCCACAAGGCCTACAATGTTGGGGGAAACCCGGCTGGGCGCAGACAGGACACATTTTTAGGTCTAGAGAGACTGGGGCATTCATCCCATCCCCTCTGGCCGCCCTGCCCTGTAATCTCGATGGTTCTTCCCTTTCTCACCCTCCTGCATGTCACTGTTTAATGCAAAATGGCTGTAGGGGGTGAGGTGCGAGACAAGGGTGGGGAAGGGAGTCAGGGAACCTAAAGTCTAGGCTTGGTTCTGGGGACTCAGGGACCAATGAGGTAGATGAAGAACTAAGGTGGTGAAAATGTGGGCATAGGCATGATGGATATATAGGCAAAGAGGTCACGGTGAGACCTCAGCCAGTCTGCTACCTCCCTGAGCCCTTTTCTTCCCAGATACCATGGGGTTAGTGAGGAACGCTTTCCCGCGTCTCCCAGGGGGTTATTGTGAGGAACCCCAAGGTTCTGTGTGTGGCTGTAAATGAGTAGTAGTGTTAGGGACTCAGGCTCCCCATGAGGGAGACAGAGATGGATGAGACAATGGCAAGAGAAGCGGCCCGGGGCCACCGTTAGTGACGCGGGCTCTATTTCTGGCCTTGGCACTCACAAAACTGTTGTGCCTTCAGATTAATCACTTTGCTGCTCAGGCCTCAGTTTCCTCCTCTGTAGATAAGGGGCAGGACCAAGAATGTTCACTAAGGCCCAGACAGGAGGAGAGCCTGGAAAATTCCCTTGTTGGCATCTGTAAAGGCTGCGGCCTCCCCTTCTGTGTGCACGTGAGCATCTGTCTGACACCGATGACCTGAACACCCCTGGGCCGGATGCTGTGTAGTTATTGGGGCCAAGACCCAGTGCCTGACCTGGGAAGATGCTGCCAGACAATCGCAGAACATGGTGGCAAAGCTGACACAGAGGTGTGTGTGAAAGGCTGTCTCTGACTTAGCAGAGCTTTTCCTGTCTGGCTTCAGTAGGAAAGGTGTATATATATGTAGGCTGGGTGTTGAGGGGTGTGTAGGAGCTCCTCGATTCAAACAGTGGGTTCCCCATGGATCCCTGGGGGCCATGCTTGGGGGAGTCTAGGGCTTTGCCCAAGGGCCCCAGCCTCCTGCTCGGCTGAAACCCAAGGGAAGAGACCAGAACACCAGCCTGAGAGCCCAAGGGCTGCCATCTGGCCCTGGATGGAGTCCCAGACTTAGACTCCTTCCCATCCTTCTGCTCAGCCTGGGTGGTGGGGGCAGTTTCCTCAGAGTGGAAGCACCTGGGGTAGGCACTCCAGCGCTTCGCGGGACAAGCCTCGCCGGTTAGGTTTGGAGAAACCTGGTTTCAGCCCTTTCTCCTGTTACTTCACTGGGGACCCTAGGTTCTCCCCCGTGTCTGAAGACCTCCTTGGAATCCTCAGAGGCAGCCTTGCTGTGTGGCCTTGGGTGAGGCACTTAACCTGTCTGTGCCTGGCTTTTCCATTTCTCTAAATGAGGGGCTGGACTAGAGCAGAGGTTCTAAAGGGGGTTTCAGAGAAGCTGTGAGGTTCTGCGGCACTGCTTCAGAGGCCTGAAAGGGTCGGAAAAGGGGGAAATTCAAGGGAAGGCTTAAGGGACTGGGGCCTTGAAACTCCTGAGCTCTTTGACCAAAGCACCTCTGGTTTTAGGAGTTAAGTATATCCAGCGGCAGGATGGTGCCATGGTCTTGTGCTTGGCTTGGATGTCCTGGGTTAAAAACCCCAGCTTTGCCCCTTACTAGTGAGAACTTAGGCAGATAGCTTCACCTCTCTGAGACCTCGTTAGCTCACTTTTAAAATGAGACACACAGCAAACCTCCTGCCCCAGGTAACTGCAGGCATTAAAGGAGACAATAGACATAAAGTGCTCAGAACAGAGCCTGGCATATGACAAGCATTAAATAAATATTAACCAGTATCGTTGAGATTCTGCATGAGTCCATCTGCATGAGAGTTAGGCTGCAAAAATAAGTTTGAAAACTATTGGATGGGATGATCTGAAGGTTTCTTCTTGCTCCAACTTCAGAAGCACTCCCCTGGGGCCCCTTGTAATAGTCAGGGTTCTCCAGATAAACAGGGCTGTGTGGGTGGGTGGATGGATAGATATTTATTATAAGGAATTGGCTCACGCAATGATAGAGGCTCGGCAAGTCTGAAATCTGCTGGTAGGCTGTCAGGCTGGAGATCCTGGAAAAAGCTGCAGTTCAAGTCCAAAGGCAGTCTGGTAATAACAGCAACAACATCAAAACAGTCTGCTGGCAGAATTCCCTTTTGCTTGGGGAGAGTGGTCTTTGTTATATACAGGCCTTCAACTGATTGAACGAGGCCCACCCACAGTATGGAAGGTAATGGCTTTACTCAATGTCTGCTGATTTAAATGTTAACCTTATCCACCGCCCCCCCCCCAAAAAAAAACCCTTCACAGAAACATCTAGGATAATGTTGAACAAATACCTGGTACCATGGCCTAGCCAAGTTGACTCATGATATCAACTGTGACACACCCCCAGGCCAGGCCATGAAGAGAGGTAGGGCGGGGCAGGGCGGGCCGGCAGGTGGGCAGCCAGGGAGGGAGCTGAGGTGGGCCTGGGACCAGAGTGGGGGCCTTTATCTGCGGGGTCAGGTGCACACCGAGGCTCTCTGCTCATTTTCCGACCCGAGGCCAGGAGGAAAAGGCCATTTAGATCCCAACAATGTTGGCTTCCTGTGTTCCCGAGAGGCAGGAAGCCACTCCAGGACAGAGTATGCGAAGCCTAGAGGGACAGAAGCTGACCAAGCATTGGGGTTGGGGGTGGAGTTCTCCGCCCAACAGGTAACCTACGGACCCCTCCCCACTGTGGGGCTCTCAGCTTCCTCACAGGCCACCTGCTGTGCTCTTCTGGGTGGGGGCAGGGCTGACACCCATGGATGGAGATGGGGCTCCCAGGGCTGCATAGGACTTCGATTTGACAGGTTCCCTCTCTAGGGGGCTTCGTCTTGCAGGGTCATTGTCTTAAGTGGCCACCCCCTTCCTTCGGAGGTGGGGGAGGCCACCGTCCGCTCAGGCAGGGTTGATCTTGAGATGCGTGTCTGGGGAGGACTCAGGCATCTGACGGACGCCAGGAGTGTGTGTGTGTGTGGGGGGGAGGTTTGGGCTTTTCCTGCCCTCGCTCCTTCCCCATGAGAAGTGGTACCTTGTGCAGCGGGTGTCCCTGTCACCCACAGACCAGGGTCTCCTCCGCAGCATTTGGGATGTTTTCAGGGTTGGAGCCTGGGATCCCCCGCTTCCTTGGTTGGAGGGGAGAGGAGGGAGGTAGTGACTGTGATGGAGAGACTGACTGGGGCTGGCACAGGATCTCACAGCTGGAAGAGGGCGTGGAGGCTGCCGTCTGTTCCAGAGGCTGGAACGCAAGCGCCTTCAGGGGTAATGCAGGCAAATGAGTGTGAGACAGCAGGGCGCGGTGGGACCCCAGTGACCTGGAGGGCTGCTCTGCCCAGAGCATTCCAGCTGGGACAGCAAGTCTCTGTGTTTTACACCCGAGCCAGCTGAATGAAGACAAGGAGTCTGAGGCCCAGAGACAAGGACTGACTTGCTCCAGGTCACACAGCTACGTGTAGCAGTCAGGACTGGAACCCAAGTCTCCTGACTAGGAGACAGGGGCTCGTCTGTGTAACAACAATGCCGACAATGAACACGATGAAGATGCTGCTAACAGGCTCTGGGTCAGCCACACGCAGTAACTCATTGTATTCTCATAACCACCCGGTGTGTAGATGCTATTATGACCCCTGTTGAATAGATGTGGAAATGAAGGCTCAGAGTGGTTAAGTAACTTGCCCCAGGTCACAGAGCTAGCACGTGACCTGTATCTGAGCTGAAAGCCAGTCTACCCACAGCTGAGAGGTAGTGGGTAGATGGAGAACAGGACCAGTGGACGAATGGATGAAGGATTAACTCCCTGAGTCCTCCCACCCCCTTACTAGTCTTGAGTATAGGTGATGTTGGTACTGAAGCACTTGGGAAGCACTGACCATGGTCCTTACTTGCTCTCTCCCAACAGGGACTGGAGCTGAATGAAGAACAGGGCACCCCCTCATTGGTGCCTGCTTCATTGCCCCAGAATGTCAACTCTAGTCTCAGGAGGTTAGACTGGAGAAAATCCTTCCAGTTTGAAATTTGCTGCACGTTTATTGAGTCCCACCCATACATCAGACCCTGAACCAGGGGAAGGGGCAGGATTCAATGCTGCAAAGTTGAACAGGACCTCCCTTTCTGCCTTAGAAAAGCAGTTGGATGTGAGGGAGAACGCATGATAAAGGGTTACTTAGTTCTTCCAGGTGCCAAGAGTTTTCCAAGGGGTATGAGCTGAGGATTATGGGAGCACAGAGGAGAGAGGGACCATCTTTGAATGTCTGACTATCCAGAGAGGGACATTTTGGACTGGGCCTTGAAGGATGTTCATGAGTTCACCATTCCAGACCTGCTTTTTGCAGATTTAAATTTCAGCTGGGGGGCTTGGTGTGGCAGGGACAGGTCTCTTTTGGGCAGCAGCTGGAGGTGGAGGCAAGACCAGGCCAGGCAGAGCCCTACAAGTATGCTGCAGAGGCTTCTAAGTGCGGGGTGAGGTGATCAGCTCGCACCTGAGAATGGTCTGTAACTCTGTGGGATGAAGGGAGACAAGGCTGGTGGAAGGATAATTGGTCCGAACTAGTGCAGTGGTGGTGGGCTGGGGAGGAGGGTTGAGATTCGGCAGCCTCTTTGGAGTTCCCTTCTGGGCCATGATGGCTGACTGGCTGGCAGGGTGAGGAAAAGGAAGAAGGAGTTACAGGAAGGAGCGTGCAGGTGCCCAGGGAGCAAGGAAGGACCCACGCGATGGCCTCTGTTCTCAGTCCCCAGCATCCCCTTTTGTCCTCTTGCTTTCTGAGGGATCCTGTGCTCTGGATTCTGCGTTAGTTATCGGTATTAGCTACCCACCACACTTAGAAGTTTAAAACAAATAGAAAGTTTATCACCTCACATAGTTTCTCTGAGTCCGGGAATCATGAGTGACTTAGCTGGGCAGTTTGAACTCTGGGGCTCCCATAAACCTGCCGTCAAGCTGTGAGCCGGGGTGACAGTCATCTGAGAGCCTGACTGTAGCTGGGGGATTCACTGCCAGGGGGCGTCTGTCATGTGCCGGCCAAGGTGCTGCTGGCTGGTGGCTGGAGGCCTCAGCTGTCCGCCACGTGGCCCTCTCCATACGGCTGCTTGAGTGTCCTCATGACAGGATAGCCGGCTCCCCCCAGAGTGAGGGACCCAAGAGACCAAGGCTGAAGCCACAATGCCTATGCCGATGGCCTCAGAAGTCACCTGTCATCATTTCTCTGAGAGCTGATTGGGTACGCAAACCAAACCCTATTCGTGGTGGGAGGGGACTACAGATGGGTGTGCACATCGGGAGGTGAGGAACACTAGGGCCACGTGGGAGACTGGCTGCCACGGTTTCCCTTTCCGTAACACATTTGAATGTGCGGAAGGGCAAGCCCAAGTTTCAAACTGCGGAAGGAAGATGCTCTGTGGGAGAAGACCTGAGAAAGGTGACTGAGATATAAAGGTGCCTTCCTTAGAGGAGACCCAGGGCAAGAGAGCCCCCTGGGAATTGTTTCTGAAGGTGTAAAAATCTATCCCCCAGGGCGTGGCCACACCTGCCACTTGAGTTCTTTTGCTGAGCTTCTGCCTTCAGGGCTGGGAGCTGGGGGCTGGGGGCAGTCTTTTTTCATTCTCCACTTTCAAGGACAAGCTCCGCATTCCAGCACACAGCCAGCACTCGGCCCATTGTACTGCGTTGCCCAATGATTTCTCCATCTGCCCTCCATTCAGGGACATTTGTTGAGCGTCCGCCCACTGTGTGACAGGCAGGGCTGCCCTGTATGCTCACACAGGCCACTCAGTGCCAAAGGCGCCTACAGAAGAGAGCCCTGCTTTGCCCACCAAACATGAACCCATGTACAAGGCTGCGTCCAAGGGGAGGAAAAGCACCTTCTTACTGTTCCCACTAAGACATCGTACTCAGCTGTGTGTCCACGTGGCTGGTCTACCCAGAGGGTGGGACTTTTGCTCATTTGCACAAAGATACTGTTTGGTGCTGTGGCCCTGGAGCAGATACTAGTCTAGCTGTTGGGGATATGGTATGAGTGAAACAGGTATGCTCCCGCCCTCACGAGTCTAGTCTAGCACGATATACTATACATATGTAAACAGGAGTTACCCCACGTGACTTTGGATTGTGAGCCGTGCGAAGAAATGATCAGGGTGCTGTGGGTAAAGAATAATGGGGAAACTTACTGTAATTTGGGTGGTCAGGGAAAGCCTCTTTGGGAAAATGACTTTCAGGGGCTTCCAGAAGCAGATTTGGGGTGGTGAACAGTGGAGAGCAGGGCTGAGGGAGAGCATTCCAGGCGCTAGAACAGCAAGTACAAAGGCCCTGAGGTAGGAGAGAGCTTAGTGCATTGGGAACTGTCAGAAGTATGCTGGTAGAAGATGGAGTCTTGGCTCCCACCGTGCTGCCAGACTGGGATCGGGAGGCCCAGAGTGGACACTTACAGATGCCTTTGGGGTTGAATATGAGATGTGGGGGGGAGGGTTGTGGCTCAGGAAAAGAGCGTGGTGTTGGACATGATTAAATGGGGGTGCACCTAAACTCCGGGGGAGATCAGGTCCAACGGAGCCAGCATCTAAGCCTCTGCTGTGTACCAGGCACTGTGTAGTGTGACTGTGTGTCTGTGTGTGTGAGGTAGAGAGGGGAGAGACAGGGGAGAGAGAGAGAGAGAGATATCTTTCCCTTGATGGAGCTCAGAGCTGTAGGAAGCAAGGTGGTGGCAGGAAGTGTGGATTCTGTGAGGATACCAGCAAGAAGGTAGGGAATAGTGGATGAGGCTGCCCAAGACTTTTTCTGCAAGGCCTGAGGTTTGATTAGTGGAGGAAGAGGAAAGATTCCCTCAGTTTGCAGGCAGTGGCCGGGTTGGGATCGCTCCTGGCTGTGGGGCTGGGAGGGCCTTCCAAGCTCAGGCCACAAGGCCTGAGGCTTTGTCAATTCCACATTCCACAGCCAGAAAAGAAGGCATAGGGGGTGGGGCCGCTGCTATCAGAGTGGAAACACCTTCTGGAGGGGAGTCGCCACCTGGGGCAGTGGGGGGTAGGGGAGAGAGGGGGAGAGAAGCAGAAAGGCTAGCCAGATGGGCTTGACTTGGGTGGCCACTGGGTGGGTATGTCCTGACGTGGCCAGGGGTGGAGAAGTCCCTGAGCTGGGCTGGCTGGTGGGGTCGGAAAGCCTTGCTCAGCACCGGCTGAGTCACAGTTCTGAGCCGGGGCCAGGACGAGGTTTGGGGAGAACAAGGTCCCAGGGTAGGGCTAGTGGCCAAGGTCACATCCCAGATTCCATCCAGCGTGCGTCCCAGCTTTCCCCCGGCCCCCATTCCCACAGATAAACCAGAAGCCTTCCTGCGGGGAGCCCCAAAGCCTCTTTTAATAGCTCTGTGCCTCAGTTTCTCCTGCATTCTGCAGAGAATCAGGTTGGCTCAAAATTGGAAAGGGGTTGTGGGAGCTGTAGATCCAAGAGGCCAGAACAGCTGGCTGTGGCCAGAGGCTGTGCCTGTCCAGGATTTGGGGTCAGGGCAGCTCTCCTGCCTCCCCGCCCTCAGTGTCCCCAACCCACCTGCCTCAGCAGGCACTAGGCAGCCGGTCAGGCCAAGTCAGTGGAGAAGCTCAGCTCAGGGACCCTTCACACCCTATCTGTGGGACCTGGTGGGGAGGGGACCACCAAGCCCCTGGGTGGAGGGCCCTGAGGGAGGGGTGGGCAGGGCTGGGACATTCCAGGCTGAGGGAACCCCTTGGAAATTTGATTCCAGTCTCTAGTAGTGGGAGGGAGGAGCAAATCCTGAGTGTGTATGTGTTTGGGTGCATGTTTCAAGTCATGCACCTGAAGTTTGTGACTCTGTGTGAGCAACTGTCCACATGTCTGGGTCCAACTGCATTCGGAGAGTCTGCTATGAAAATTGTGTGTGTGTGTTGGTCCCCTCACCCCACCCCCAAGGTTTCTCCCTGGGCATGGGCGTGCGTGTGTGAGGCTGTGTGTATGGTTATGTGTGCAGATATGGCTGAGTGTATTGGTGTAAGTGGTTATGAGCATCTGTGTGTGTATGGGTGTAAATGTGTATGTGTGTGCACTCATGGGCCCTCTTCTGCACCATGAATTGGGCCTGTGTGACTCTCTGGGGGAGAGTTAATGTGATGGAGGTTCCCGTGCTGGCCGCCTGCTTGGTGTGTGTTGTAAGGGGAGAAGGCCCTTCTTATCCCTTGGCGCGTTAGGCGGCTGGGGCCTGGGTCCGGGCCACCTCTGCCCCTGGCAAGAATCCAGCAGGGCACTCGGTCTCGTCCCCTCCCCCTGCTCCTCCTACCCTCCCGCGCACCCGAGGGGCTCTGGCCCCGGGGGCTCAGCGTCTGCCCAGCCGGGGTCCGCAGTCTCGGTATTCCGGCCCGCAGGCCCCGGGTAGCTGCGGCAGCTGCCCCCTCCGCCCCTCCGCCCCCTCCTCCCTGCGCCCCTCCTTCCCTCCCGAGCGCGATTGCGGGCGGGGTGGGAGGAGATTTCGCCGGAGTTTCCATTTCATACCTCGCGGCTAAACTTTCTTTCTGTGTCTCACCCTCTTGCAGTCTGCAGCTTCTCCTGTCATCGGAAATGCCAAGCCAAGGTAAGGGGCCTCGAGGGCCAGCTGGCCCTGGGGTGAGGGGGGGCGGCTTAGGGACGGGACGCGCTGGGGTCCCGAGATTGGAGCGGCGGGGGCGCGGGGCGGGGGGGGGGGCGTCAATGGGGCGGGGTCGTCCCCTCCTCCTCTCTTTGTTTATGCAAAGCTTTAGGGCCCAAGCTGGCTCAGGTCAAGGTGAAGACGAGGGCCTGTGGTGGGGTGAGGGGAGCGAGAAGAATCCGGGTGGGGTGTGCGGTGCGCAGTCTCGCAGAGGGGCTTTTGAAGGTATTTCCCCTAGTTCTCAATGGGAATAGGGGTGTCGAGGGGGAGGGGATGTATTTCAGTTATTCTGCAAGCCACGCAGAGCACTGGTTGGCCCGATTTAGGCAGTTTAGAACAACTCCGGATGGGGCCACAGCGGCTGGGCTGGAGGGCAAATGAGCAGGAGGTGGAAAAGGGTCGGAGGTCAAGGTTACGCTGCTCCTGGAGCCTCCTGAATGGTCATCCTACTCTCTTTGTTGGCCAGGTCCCACTTTGGTCCTCAGTTCTCCATCAGTATCTGGGAGGGAAATTCCTAAATAATCCATCAGCTTTCCAGAGGTGGACATACCTGGCCTTCACCTTTCATATGCAGCCAGTGTCAGCCCTGTCCCTATTTTATTGCGTAGGTACCCTCTGCCCTCTCATCCCTACCATTGTGTTCACACTTGCTCTTTCTGGATGGAATTCGTTGAATGAAAAGAGGAGGGAGGGTGCATCAGAAAGGCGCATTGAGCAGTTGAAGTCCAAGACCTGGCGCATCTCCTGCTCTGCCTCTTATTGCCTGGGTGACCTTGGGCCGGTCATGGAACCTCCCTGAGCCTCCATTTTACCCTCAAAGATGCAGGAATAAGACAAGGTTATTATGAGGATGAGATGGGATAACGTGTGCAGTGCCCGGCACAGTGCCTGACATGGGGTAGGTGCTCAGAAACATCGCAGTTGATTATTACCAATTGGTAGCTCTGAGGGCCAAGGGTTACCATGGAGAAGCATGCTGATTGGAGCAGGCAGGACCGGGGGTTGGGGGGGGGGGGGGGATCTGCTTCTTTCTGCGTGAAAGCTCGCCGCCTTGCCGGGGGACATTCCCCCGCCCCTCCGGGAACTCCAGGCTGTAGTGTTGTCCAGGCAGAGGGCCTGGCTCGCAGGGGGCGCATCTGCAGTCTCTGCGTCTCCCTTGGCTTCCACCTTTCTGATGCCCTGAGCTTTTTCTTCCTTAAGTGGGAATTGAGTTTCTGCTTCTCTCTCCATCTTCCTCCTTTTTCTCTTCATCCAGAGTAGAGTTCTTCCACCCTTTACCCCAGAATCTTCTAGTGTTCTTGCTTCTTCCCAGTCGACCCCCTCCCTACCCCCCTTCCTGCACTTGTTTCTCTTCACAACAATGACATCTGTACAGTGCCCTAGGCCTTAGAAAGCACTTCAGTGCATTATCTGATTTCATTCTTTTAATTCCTTTACAACATAAAACAGGCTGACAGAGCTGTAGTTTTACAGATAAGGAAACTGAGGCATCCAAAGGTTGAATGACTTTCCCAAGGTATTGCAGTGTAATATCTCACTCATCTCTGTCCCTGGGCCTTTGTGCTTGCTTCTGAGTGTCCCTTGCCTACCAGCAGACATTTCTTGATCCTCACCTGCCCTTCCCCTTTTGCCTCCCATCTCCTGCAGCAGTGGTTACAGTTAGAGAGGACGAGGGGCCGTGAAGGGCCTGAATAGGGCCAATGGGGGGCCCAGAGACCCGAGCAGGTGCGACAGAGCCAGCCTCTTGCACAGTCACCTCCTGTGTGGAGGCAGAGGGGTGCTAAATGTGACTTCTGAAGGGGTGTAGCCTGCCTAGCAGTTCTGGCATATGCTGGGGCTCAGGATGCACCAGGCTGCAGCAATACTGCTCTGCCCAGCCAAGGCCAACCAGGAGGGGAGAGGTGGCCTGGCAGTGACTGGATAGACAGATAGGGCTTGTTATAGGATTTTCCTCTATTAGGAAATCGGACCCACTGGTGGTGTGAGCCCCACCCAGCTGGCAAGTCTCCCCATAAACCACAGCTCTTACTACTGGCCTGCCTTTTCCTCTTGCTGGGAGGGGTGATGTGAGTCCCAGAGCACATAGCAGAGCCCTGTCCTCTGCATTTTATAACCAGGTCCCCTTGGAGGTCCTCTCATCTGTTCCCCTACCTCGAGACAGGACTCATTAAACAAATGTTTACTGAGCTCTTTTTGTGTGCCAGACACTGTTCTAGGTGAACAAGAGAGATAAGGCCTTTGCTCTCATGGGACTGACATTCTAATAGGGAGATAGATAGTAAATAGGCAAACAAGTCATGCAAGAGAATGAGTTAGAGCAGTGGGTTAGAGAGGGATTAGGCTTGGGTGGCCCAGGAAAATTTCTCAGAGGAAGTATTGTATAACATGACACCTAACTGATGTTCCATGACGATCTGAGAGATGAAAAGAACAAGTGCAAAGGCCCTGAGGTGAGATGAGCTTGTTTGGCTTGAAAGAAGATGTGTGGTGAAGAGTAGTGAGCCCTAGAGGGGTTTTGAGTGACATGATCTGATGATCTCCACTTTGAGAAGGCCGCTCTGGCCCTGAGCAGGCACTGGGAGATGAGCCAAGAGGCCACTGATGTTGCCCAGGTAAGAGGGGCTGGTGGCTTAGTCCACGGTGCTCTCGGGAAAGATTGTGAGACGGGGCCAGGTCTGGGATGCATCCTGGGGTGGAGTCCAGAGCCTGGCTGATGGATGAGGATGTTGGGTGTGAGAAAGAGAATGGGCTCAAGGATGTCTCCCCGGTTTTTGGCCAGAGTAACCAGGTGCACGTGGTTCCATTTATTGTACTGAGATAGACGAAGTGTGTGAGAAATTTCTAGGAAGAAGGCGCCAGAATTTCTGCTTTTGCTTGGTTTCTTATTTCACAGTTCTTCTCCCACACACTGGGGTTTTCTTGCTGAGGTTGGTCCTCTCCTGTCCTCTCAAATTCAGCTCACACTGGCCACCCCTCCAGTAAGTGGTTGGTTCTGGATGCCTTCATACCACCTTCCAGACTGTTCCTACAGCATGAACCCATGGCTTGGAGTGCATGTGTGTTAATTATATGTAGCAATACAATGCAACTGAAAGCAGCAACAAATGTTTATTATCTTTTATAGTTTCTGTGGGTCAGAAATTTGGGAGCAGCTTAGCTGAACGTCTGGCCTGGAGTCTCATGTAATAACAGTCAAGATGTCAGCTGGCCTGTAGTCATTTGAGCACCTGATTGGGGCTGGAGAATCTGCTTTCAAGGTGGTTTATTCATGTGACTAGAAGTTGGGGCTGGCTCTTGGCAGAACATCTCAGCTTTTTGCCACGTAGACCTTTCCAGAGAGCTGGTTGAGTGTCCTCGCAACATGGCGGCTGGCTTCTGAATCACCAGTGGGTGATTCGAGAAAGTGCAAGGTAGAAGCCATATCTTTTATTTTCTAGCCTTGGAAGACACACACTGTTATTTCTACAATATCCTGTTGGTTACACAGGTCCTGACCATTGTGTGTGGGAGGGGCCTATATAAGGACATAAATACCTGGAGGCTAGAATGAATGGGTGCCATCCTAGAGGCCATGAGCCACAGATGCTTGGAGAGAGTGCTAGGCTGACCTGGTTCTTGGGAGGCCATGGGGTGGGATAGGGATCAGACATACCTGGGTTTGAACTCCACTCCTGCTGCCTTCCAGCTTTGTGAGCTGGGTTGTAGAGGATTAAATGCACATCCACATACAGTAGGTACCCTTCTCCTTTTTTTGGAACCACAGGCGAAGACTGGAAAGGAGCCCAGGTAATAATCTGTGCCCTGTTCCTTGCTACTCAGACCTGCCTGAGAGAAAATGCTCAGTGCTGAAAGAGGAGGGGCCCCGGTGCTCAGCTCAGGGTAGATGTTAAATACATGTTTATTGCACAAATAAGGATAGAGAGATATGTTGCATCCTCAGCTTTTAGGACAGTGCCTGGTCTGTAGTGAAAGTTTCAACAAAGGAGTAAAGAAGGGAAATAAAGGAATATTGAAAAAAAAAAAAGGTTTCTTTTTAGGGAGAGGGGGGTGGGGAGGGGGGACAGATGAGAGCAGGAAAGAGGAGAAACAGCAAAACCACTTTTTAATTCCCTTCCCCAAAACCCTTCTATCTCCTGACACAGAGGCGCTCCAAACAGTAATCCTAGTCATTTACATTTTCTAGTTGCGTTATCACTCACATACTGTCAAGTACACAAATTGATCAATTGGTCCATGTACATGAACCAGATCAGGATCTAGAACATTTCTAGCGCCCCAGAAGCAGCACCTGCGCTGCCCCCCAGGTCAGCATCCCCCAAAGGTAATTGTGATTCTGACTTGTACCATCAGAGATTAGTTTTGCCTCTTTTTGAATTTTATAGAAATTGAATCATACAGTATGTTTACTCTTGTGTCTGGCTTATTTCACTCAACATTATGTCTGGGAGGCTCATCTGTGTTCTTGTGCGTGGCAGTGGTTCATTCTTTTTTATTGCTCTGCTGTATTCCCTGTGTTGAATCAACCGCAATTTATTTATCCGTCCGGCTGTTGATTGCCATTTGGGTTATTTCCACTTCTGGGCTGTTGTGAACAGACCTGCTCTGAATATCGAATCACCTGTGTCTACGCAGAACTGTAACACACACAACGTTTTCACTCACCTTCTCAGTTCTGTGAGGTGGGCGGCGCTCGTGGTAACCCCACCTTCTAGATCCCAGTTGAGGTCCGGGGAGGGTAATTGGCTAAGGACATTTGGGCACAGTGGCCTTCTACATGATTCTGGCACTGCCCTGGGATAAATGGGTGGAGAGCAGGTGAGAAGGGGAGAGAGAACAAGAGCCAGTGAGAGAGATAGACACACACAGAGAGACGGCGCTGGGGCAGGCGCTAGAAACTCGCCGTCGTTGGTGGAAACCCCGCTCCCCAGCTCTCCTCCAAAGTCTCTTGCAGGAAGCTCATTCTAAGCCTCCCTTAGTCCCCACCCTTATGTCATATAGGCTTCTTCTCTGTCCTCACTTGTTTCTCTCCTGTTGGGGATTTAAAATGAATGGTCCAGGATTTGTCTTCCACTTTATTGCAGCACATGCAGTGTGTGTATACATAGCAGACTTTCTCCTGTTTGGCCTTTCTTCTCGCTCGCCTGCTATGTGATTCTACAACCTCCTGGTACATTTTATTTATGTTTGCATTTGCTTATTATTTTTAAGGAGACTGTTAATTTTAGAGTCATTTTAGATTTCCAAAAATATTGTAAAGATAACAGGAGGTACCTGCATAGCCCACACCATTTCCTCTAACCTCCAGATACGTTTTTGAGAAACACTTTTTAAACTCCTGATTTGTCCCTTGTTTTGAAATAGCTGACAAAAGAGCAGATCTTTCCAGCAAAATAGCTCATTGTCCTTTCCGGGTCAGAGAAGAGTTAAATGAAAGGACCAGGCAGCTGCTGGGCAGGTAAATCACCCATCCCTTGGCCTCTGGTAGCCCCCGCCTCCCCGCTTCGGCTCTCCTGCCCTCTTCCCAAGCCGAGCACGTCCCTGTCCCGAGGAACAGGTGGGGAAGGGAAGGAGCCTGTAGCAATGACTTGGTCTCCTCCTCTGTACTATAGGGGTTTAAATCCCATTATTTAAGCTTAAAAGAAAAGGAAATCCCATAATTAACCCTCACCTTTCAGTCACATTGCACATCACCTTTGCTGCTCTCTCATAAACACACCTGCAGCCCTCTTCCACCGCTGTGTTGGGGGCTTGTTGTGTGCTCCCACTACCTGGAATAGCTGGGCTGGGGGAGGTTCAGGGCCCCAGGGCCCATCTATTGCTCTGAGCCCGGCTTTAAGCTCTTTGGCTTTGGAGACAGAATGTTGAGTTTAAATCCGGACTGCATCAGTAACTGGCTGTGTGACCTTGGGCAAGTTCCTTCACCTCTCCGAGCCCCAGTTTCTTCCTTTGTGACGCGGGGATTATGGTAGGATTTATTTTGTAGTGCGCTTATGAACACTGTGAGTGGTAACCCAACTAAAACGCCAAGCTCAGAACGAAGTGGCCCAAAAGTTAATATTTATTAGTTTGTATTCCTCCTGCCTTCTCACTCATTAAAGGTGGGGAGAATCCACGACACCAACAAAGCTTGCTGAGGGCACTGGGGTCAAGAACTGGATACTTGCATATGTTTTGCTTCTCTCTCCCCATTATCAAGGAAGAGTGGAGGGGATTCTGTAGGCGGATATAATGTGTCTTTTGCTCGTTTTGCTTGCCTCAGGGTGCCTGCAGTCTGTGGCAGCATTTGAGACCTGGTCTGCACATGAGACCAGACCTTTATGTCTGGGTCCTACTCCCCAGAGATGCTGATTTAATTGGTTTGGGTCATGACCTGCGCATTGGGATTTTTAAAAGTGACAGCCACTGGTGGGAGTGTCAAGCGGCAGAACCATTCTGGCGGACAGCTGACCATTCTGTAAAACTTAAACATACACTTGCTATCACCAGCACTTGCACTCCGAAGTGTTTACTCAAGAGATACGGAAATGAGGCCACACAACAACTTGTACATAAATAGTGAACAACAGCTTTCCCAAACTAGAGAAACCCCCAAATCCCATAACAGGTGGATAAACATACAAATTGTGATCCAGTGATCCAGTGGACTACTACTTGGCCATTAAAAGGAATGAACTAGTGTTACAACATCGTGGGTGAATCTCGGAAACACTGTGTGGAGGGAAAGAAGCCAGACACACAGGAAGATGGACTGGATGATTCCATTTTTATGAAATTTTCCATAAGGCAAAGCTATCATGACAAAAAAGCAGATTAGGAACTTCCTGGAACTGGGGTGGTAAGAAGATTGATGGCAAAAGGATGTAGGGGAACTATTTTTGGGTGATATGAATGTTCTTTGTCTTGATTGTGGTGGTGTGTATGCAGATTTATCCATTTGCCAAACTCATTGGACTATATGCTTAAAAGACATGCATTTATTGTATCTAAATTATATCTCAATAAAATTGATTTAAATAAAAGCTTCCCATGTCCATCCCCTTGGCAGCCACATTGGAGAAACACTGGTCTACCGCTTCTGTCGGAGACCCACCTCTGTCCTTGAGGTTGTGGGTCAGCACTGAGTACAGTGCCAAGTGCGTAACAATGCTTTCTGGGGTCAAGGGCCTTTTCTACTTTTTTTTTTTTTTTTGGTAGCAACTTTATTGAGGTATAATTGGCACATGATACAATCCACCCATTTAAAGTGTACAATGGTTTAAAAGATTTTATTTATTTTTAGAGAGAGGGGAAGGTAGAGAGAGAAACATCAATGTACGAGAGAAACATCAATCAGCTGGCTCTCGCATGCCCCCAACTGGGGACCTGGCCTGCAACCCAGGCATGTGCCCCAACTGGGAATTGAATTGAGGACCCTTCGGTTCACAGGCTGGTGCTCAATCCACTGAACCACACCAGCTAGGGCCTTCTTTTTTTTTTTTAATGATTTTATTTATTCAATTCAATGGTTTTTAAAAAGTATATTCAGTGTTATATGACCCTCATCAGTCAATGTTAAAACATTTTCATCACCTTGAAAGGAAGCCCCATCCTCTACAGCTATCACTCTGTAGCCCCTCTATCCCTTCCCCTACCCCTGTCCCAGCCCTAAGCAAACACTCATCTACTTTATGTCTACATATTTCCCTATTCTGGAGATTTCCCATAATAATAGAATAATAGAATATATGGTCTTTATGATTGGCTTCTTTCACTTTGCATACTGTTTTCAAAGCATATCCTTTTTATGGCTGAATAATGTTCCATTGCAGGAATATATCACACTTCTGTATATCCATTCATCAGTTGATGGACATCTGGGTTGTTTCCATCTTTTGGTTAATACGGATAATGCGTCATGGGTATTCATGTACAAGTTTTTTGTGTTGACATATGTTTTCACTTTTCTTGGGTATGTATGTACCTATGAGTGGAATTACTAGGTCATACGGTAACTCTGTGTTTAACTTTTTGAGGAAATGCCCGATTGTTTTCCAAAATAGCTTGCATTAGTTTTCCAGGTATGCTGTAACAAAGTACCACAGTCTGTGTGACTTAAGATAACAGAAATTTGTTCTCTCACAGTTCTGGAGGCTAGAAATCCAAAATTCCGGTGTGGGCAGGACCTTGCTCCTCCAAAAACTACAGAGGAATCCTCTTTTGCCTCTTCCTAGCTTCTGGTGGTGTGCTGGCAATCCTTGATGTTTCCGAGGTTATAGATGCATCATTCCAATCCTTTGTCCTCAAACGGTATTTTCTCTGTGTGTCCTCACTCATCTTTTCTCTGTGTCGGTTGTCTCTGTGTCCACATTTTTATAAGGACACCAGGCACATTGGATTGGATTATCAGATACATGATTTGAAATTTTTTCCCCATTGTGTCAGTTGTTTCTTTTTACTTTGTCACACAAAAGTTTTAAATTTTGATAGTGAAATTTATCCATTTTTTATTTTATGACTTTTGCTCTTGGTTTCATATTTAAGAATCCATTGCCAAAGTCAAGGTCATGAAGATTTACTTGTTTGTTTTCTTATGAGTTTTATAGCTTTGGCTCTTACAATTAGTTCTGTTATCCATTTGTGTTAATTTTTATATATGGTATGAGTTAAGGGCACAAATGCATTCTTTTGCCTATCCAATTGTCCTAAAACTATTTGTTGAAAAGATAATCCCTTCCCATGGTATGAGCTTGGCAACTCTGTCAAAAATCAGTTTACCGTAGTTGTAGGAGTTTATTTTTAGACTCTTAATTCTGTTCCATTGATTTATAAGTCTATCCTTACACCAACACCACAGTATTTTCATTACTGTTGCTTTGTAGTAAGTTTTGAAATTGGGAAATGTGAGCCTTCCAACTTTGTTTTTCTTTTTCAAGACGTTTTGGTTATTCTGCATCCCCTTGAGTTTCCATATGAATTTTAATATCCACCTGTCAATTTCTACAGAGCAGCCAGTGAAGATTCTAAAGGGGATTAAAGTGAATCTGTAGATCAATTTGAGGAGTATTGACATTTTGACAATAACGAGTCTCCTGATCTATGAGCATGGGATGTCTTTATTTAGATCTTTAGTTTATTTTAATTCTGTTTTATAGTTTTCAGAGGATTGTAAGTTTTGAACATTTTTTGTTAAATTTATTCCTATTTTATTTTTTCTGATGCTGTTTTCAATGAAATTGTTTTCTTAGTTTCATTTTCAGATTGTTCATTGCCAATGTGTAGAAATACAATTGATATTTTGTATTTGGTGATTTATTCTGCAGACTTGATAAACTCATTTATTAGTTCTAATAGTCTGTAATGGATTCTTTAGGGTTTTCTATATACAAGATCATGTCATCTGTGAATAGAGATAGTTTTACTTCTTCCTTTTCAACCTGGATGCCAACCATTTATTTATTTATTTATTTCCTAATTGTTCTGGTCAGCACCACAAGTACATTGTTGACCAAAAGTGGCAAGAACAGATACCCGTATCTTATTCTTGATGTTTATTTATTGACATAAATTGTTTTTTCAGTTGTTGAAACAACCTTGCCTTCCTGGGATAAATCCCATTTGGTCATGGTATTAATTCTTCTTCTTATATGTTGCGGGATTCTGCTTCTTGTATTTTGTTGAGAGTTTTTGCTCCTGTCTTCATAAGGTACATTGGTATTTGGTTTTGTTATCAAGGTAATACTAATTTCATAGAATGAATTGGGAAGTGTTTGTTCCTCTTCCACTTTTTGGAAGAGTTTTTGCAGAATTGATACTGATTCTTGAAATGTTTGGTAGAATTCACAGGTGAAGCCATCTGGGCCTGGGCTTTTCTTTGTGAGTAGTTACTTGATTGCTAATTCAATCTCTATATTTGCTGTAGGTCTATTCAGATTTTCTGTTTCTTCCTGAGTCAATTTTGGTAGTTTGTATCTTTTTAGGAATTTGTCCATTTCATCTTAGTTATCTGATTTTTTGGCGTACAGTTGTTCCTAATATTCTTTCAAAAGTCATTTGATTTCTGTGAGGTCCTTAGTAATGTCCCCTCTTTCATTTCTGAATCTAGTAATTTGAGTCTTCTCTCTTTTTTTTCTTGGTCAATATAGCTAAAAGTTTGTCAGCTTTGTCTACCTTTTCAAAGAACCTACTTTCTCTCTTACTCTTACAGGGTTTTTCATTGTAATCTCTTTGTTTATAGCCTCTGTTGAGTGTCCTCTGTGGGGTGGCTACTTGATATTCATCTCATTGAATCCTAGAAAAACCACACAGAAAGCAGATGTAATGGGCCGCACTGTCAAATGAGAAGCTTGAGACGAAACACTTGGCACTAGTTGTGCAGCTAGCACGCAGTGGACCTGGGGTTCCGGCTCAGGCCTGAATATCTGGCTCCAAAGCCTTATGCTTTCTCACTACTGTAGGAGACCTCCCCTGTTCCACTTTAGGCTCTCCTTTCTGCTGCTGTGGCTCATTTCCTGATCTCTAAGGGGAAGAGCCATGGTATCACCGTACCTTTGCATCACCTATGGGTGGGCTTCAGCCTCACCTGGTGAGCCCGTTAAGCATATCCCTGCTACTCTCAACTTTGGTTCTGTGGATCTGGGTTTGGGCCCAGTCATCTTCTTATCAAACACCTCAATGATTCTGATGCTAGGGTCCCCTGACAACACCCGAGTCTCCTGTGTTTGCCCTTGGAAACTCTTCAACTCCACTGGGTACGGGCTCCCAGGAAGCCACTGGTTCCTCTGGCCTCTGTGTTCTCCTGGCTTCTGCTTCTCCAGTGCTTCCCCTGGGCTCGGGGGTCAAGGCCTTGTGGGTGGGAAGCCTTTCCTCTCTGCTTTATAAGAATTTGCTCACAGCTGTAACAACCACTCTCCCCACTGTCCCACCAATCTTCGCGAAGTTCTCTCTCAGGTAATAGAGTGTAGGACCTTCAGGGGTTAATAAGTAAGCCTGGAGTGTGTCATAGGCAGGCTGTTAGCGTGCACGCACACACGCGCACACACAACCCGCCCCCCCCCCCCACTCCCCATGGAGGTGAGGGAGCAAGGCTGGGGGAGAAAGTGACACTGAGCTGTGACAGGCTTCTCATTTTCCTGGAATGTGGTTCCCAAAAGGTCTCATATTTTTCAGCGTTTCTGACTCAGGGGCTGTGTAAACATCACATGGGGGGTTTGCTGCATCTGAGAGACCAAAGGAGTTAGTGCAGGGGAGGGTGAGAACCCCTGATCAGGGAGAGAAAGACAAACGGGAGAGAGAAAATTAGAGCCAGAGAGGGATAAAGGAGGGGGGAATCCGGGGCTCCTGTGAGAAAAGGACACGTGGTGAACTGTGTGGGAGGGAACAAAGGCCAGCGGTTTCCCACTGAGGGTGCGAAGGGTCTGGAGAGGGCTGGAGCCTGTGGTACAAGGCGGGCTGAGCGGTCCGCGCAGACCAGGAGCCCTGTGAGGGGCGTGGGAGGGGAGGCAGCGACTCCTGGACCCTTGGCCCCTGCACACCCAGCAACCAGGGACGCTACTTTTTGGCTTTTAGCTTGGGGGTCTGCAGTGCTCGCTGGAGTCGGCTAAGCAGGGGGAGTGAGGGAGAGGTGGGCTTCCCTCTTGCAGGGCATGGTGAGTCTGGCAGCTAGGAGTGGCAGCCCCCTGCCTGCTGGGCATCTGCCTGAGAGAAGCTGTGGGTCCTGAGGGAGGGCCCTGAGATGCCGCCTGAGAACCCAGAATTCGCTCCTGGTTAACGCTCCCTGGAAGCCAAAACTCAGCCTTAACCTCTGAGCCTCCAAGCCACGAACTTGGAATCATTTCCAGAGCTTGGATGTCCTGAGAAGGGGGCCTGGTGGCATTGGGGGCCCTCTGGCCTTGGACTTAGGTGGATATTGGCTCTGCCGTTTACCTGAGCTGTGTTATATCAGACAAGTCACTCAGCTTCCAAAATTTGGTTTCCTCATTGGTATAAAAATGGTGACATTGATATCAGTCAGTCTTGCAAGGTTGGTGTGAGGATTAGAGAAAAGGTAGGTAAGATCCTGACATATGAGAAGCTCTTTCTCAATAGATGATAACTCTTACTCTATTGTCTGAGGCCCAAGGTTAACACTCAACTTAAGTGCCCCAGAAATGCACCAGCGAGCAGGCTTGGCCAGCTGCACAAGAATGACCACAGCCTACACCCCCTTTCCTTCCCCCTTCCCCCTCATTGATTCTTCCACCTGCAGCCACCTGCTGGCCCCCGTGGTCACCTGCTGGTCCTTTCATCCTCCTCTTTGCCCAGGATCCATGAGGCCCCACTCCCTCTCTCTGAGGGTTCTGGGCCCTGGCTGATGAGTGACTTGGCCAATTGTTGCTTCACCCCCCCCCACAGCTGGCAGGCTGGGTGGGATGTTAGCAGGGGGTGGGGGGTGGGGCACGGCGAAGCACAGAGCAAGTCACAGATTAACCTCCTGGCCTGTTTCCGCCTGCTGGGCTGGGGCACCCAAGCGAGGGTATCCAGAGGTGCCTGGGTTCAAACCGGGTTCTGTTCAAGGAAGCAGGGGAGGAAGGTCACTTGTGGGTCATGTATGATTGGAGGAGCAGCAGAAAAGCTCCACTGCCCTCTCCTGCTGTTGGAAAATCACACTGGCTTCAATTCCACCATTAATGCCCGGTTTACAAAGATCCTCTATCCTTCCACAGGCGGGATCCCTTTAATCCAATTCTTACAACAATACTAAAAGGTAGGCATTAATGTAATCCCTTAGGGCACGGAGGAGGAAATGGCTGAGAAGGTTGAACAGGGAGGTGGTGGAAGCGGGACCCAGGATTTGAACCCAGACTCTGGGAGGTGCCCAAGGGGAGTGCGACCTGGAGGTGGTGTGGTGGGAAACCTGAGCTAATGCTCACTATCTCTGTAAAGAGGCAAGTTGCTTTGCCTGTTTGTGACCTGGGTTCCTCATCTGTAAGAGTCATAAAAACGGTCCTTACCAAGTAAGATTATTGCAAGCATTAAATGAGTGAACGCATATAGAGTGCTTAGATCAATAGATAAATGTTATCAATTATTATTATCACTCTTCTGAGAATGGGGTCCCAGGACAGAAACTGTAGTCAGGTTGGGTGGAGGAAGTTCTGCATTACTAAGCCCACCTGAACCTCCAGAGAAGACAGTGAGAATGGTCTCCACTGGACTGGGCTGTCTGGAGAGATGGCAAGCTCTCAGCAGCCGCATTGTGCTGTGGGGAAAGAGGTTGGACTTGGGGGCAGCCAAGGTCTTTCTTTTTTAAGATTTTTGGAGCACCCGAGTCAGAACTGGATTTGTTTCCTTCTTCCCGTGCTTGTAGCTAAGTGATCTTGGATCGTTTTCTGAAGTGCCCTGGTTCTCAACTTTTTCATCTATAAACCTGGGTCATGAAGACCTTCCTGTGATGAGGATTAAATGATCTGGATATGGTGCACAGTAGCCAGTGATTTGTGACAGCTGTGGTTGTGGCGGTGGCATCGTGGTTGTTGTCACTAGGTGCTGAGTCTGGCTGTCTCCCGCTGATGATTCCAGAGCTGGAATAGCTGTGTGCCCCACCTACGTCACCTTTTCCCTAGGCCAGCTCTGTTTGCTAGGCTCCCCGAGCAGTCTGCATTCTTCCTCTTCTGCTCTTGCTGTCTGAGCAGCCCTCGTCTGATTCCCTGATGCACCTGGGGACCTTCCCAAGCCGAATCTCTCTTCCTTTCCAATGACTTAATTCTTTTTTTTTTTAAAGAGTAAATTAATTTTATTGACTGATGAAAAACTAATGTGAGAAGAGGTATGAATAGTAAACAATAATCATTGCATTCTGTTGGAATTCTGTTTTTCTTCTTTTCACTTTAAGTCAAAAGGACCAAGAATTATAGACTGTTAGTAAGCTAATCATTTAGGTATTTCTTCAACAAAAACTGCATAGCTTAGCAGTTACACAGCATTAAATATATATGTTTTTGCAAAATCCTGAAAATTTTAATTTTTGTGTTGACCTCAAAGGCCAATGGGATCACCTAGACTGGTCGAATTCAGAGATTCTTTTCCCTTTTCTGCCACCCCGGTATTTGGCTAACTCTGCTTGGAATACTTTCACTTTAGATCTTTCTTGTTCTAATACAACCTGAAGGGACGTCACCTGAATAGTCAGCTCATTCTTGATACTTTGTGATTCATCCACTTGCAGAAGTATTTCTACTTTATCTTCCACTTCACCTTCCTGAAGCACTTTCAATAACTGCATTTCTTGCTGTTACTTCTTTATATTTTGCCTCCCACTGAGTGAGCACATTGTTCAGTTTCTGGATTTCAGCATCTTTCCTTTCAAGTTCCAACTTTAGTCTTTCAATTCTTCCATCTTCCAGAATGACTTCCTCTGGCTTTTCACTAAAGTGATCTTCAGATTGAAAATCTTTCAGTGATACTGTGAGAGGTTTGTCTTTTCCCTAATGATTCTTTCTTTTATCTTTTTTATTCATAACCTTTGACTGAATTGAAGCATTTCTGGCATTTCGTACTCCTTTTTGTGTTCTTCATACTCTAATTTACTTAGCAACAATGCCTTCTCAGGATCTGCTTCAAACATTTCAGATGTTAGCTGCTCATTTCTCTGTCTCCACTCTTGCCAATTTTCTTCTCGTGAATCCTTCTGTACTGGATTTGGTAAAGAAAGCTCATGTTGAACATTACAAGCAACATGGGAGGATTTCTGGGGAGTTTTCTTAAAAGCAAGATTCTGAAGCTCATTTGCTTCACTCTGTTGCTGTTCCTTCTTTTTTCTTCTTTTCTCATTTGTAGTTGATTTGCTTGCTTGAGACTTTCCAGTATTCCGACCTTTGCCTTTTCCAGGCTCAGAATCAGAGCCACTGCTGCTATCCATTTGCAACAGGGCAAAACGAGAAGCAGTAGTGGGAACAGAACTAAGAACTGCTGAGGCCACTGTAAATGTTTTTCTCTTAAAATACTTCTGTGAAGAATAATTCCCTAGGCTTCCGCAGAGGGAGGGCAGAGTGGACTGGAGATGCTTGAGGAGAATCTGGGGTTGGGGGCTCTGGGGAGAGAACCGAAGGAACAGCGCCAGGATCCTTTTGCTGAGTCATTCCCCGCAATGGCTTCATTTTTTACCTGACCTTTGGCTCTCATTCCGACCCCTATTCTGTGTTTTCTTTAGGACTCGTTTACAATTTTTTTTTTTCAATTTTGAAGTGATTTTAGACTCACAGAAAGCATGTGCCCTTTGCTCAATTTCCTCTAATGTTGATCTCTTACCGAACCATTGCACAATGACTGAAACCAGGAAATTAATAGTCATCTGATGCTATTAACTAATCTACAGATTTTAGTAGAATTGGGCTAGTGTTTCCATTACTACCTCTCTGTGGATCCAGGATCCAATTTGGGATGCCATGTTGTGTTTAGTCTCATGTCTCCTTAGCCTCCTCTAGGCTGGGACAGTTTCTTAGCCTTGCTTTGTCCCTCGTGGCTTTGGCGCTCCTCAAGTGCACCAGTCAGTTCTTTTGTAGAATGTCCCTGAGTTTGGATTTATGTGACGTTCTAGTTCCTCCATTCCTTCTACATTTGTTAATTGGAATTCTGCTATATAGAATTGTCCCTTATTCCCCATTGGTTTATTTATTCAATTCTTTATTTATATCCATATATAGCTTGGATATACACTTTATTTTATATGTTATAATCCACTGTTATCGTTATTTTTCTTGAATCAGATTGACCCAGTTATTGCCTTTGGGAGTTTAAGTTTTTGACCTCTTTTATTTGCTCCGTGTTAAGGGTTTCCAGAGAAATGGGACCAATAGGAGACAGGCAAGTTTGAAATATGTAGGGCAGGCTGGCTAGCTGGATACTCAGGTAGGAGTTGATGTTGCAGTCTTGAGGCAGAATTTCTACTCCAGGAAACCTCAGTTATTTTGTTCTTCAACTGACTGGATGAGGTCCACCCACATTATGGATAGTAATCTCCTTCATTTAAGGTCAGCTGATTGTAGATATTAACCACATCTTCAACATACCTTGATGCAATACCTCGATTAGAGTTTGATTAAATTCTGGGTACTATAGCCTAGCCAAGTTGACACAGAAAACCAACCATCACACCCACCCATTCTATGGGAAGCAAGAAAGTCAGTTAGCTTTTCACATGTCCCCATGAGTGGGTGGATGGAGAAAATACCCCATGTGGTGGGTCCCATCAGGCTGATTTGGAATGAGAGCATGCAATTATGGCCCAGGCTTCTTCAGTTTCCAGATGTGACCTTTGATTCCTGCCCTTTGTGAGAGCAAATGCCTCCTTTCACCTGTAAAGTGGGAGAATCATCATGGTTCTGGTGGGGAGGATGGGGGGGGGTGGGGCAGGTATGGTGGTGGGGGAGTCAGAAGAATTTTAAATGGCTGCCTTGGAAGCCCAAGTGGGAACACC
This sequence comes from Pteronotus mesoamericanus, assembly GCF_021234165.1. NCBI lineage: Eukaryota > Metazoa > Chordata > Mammalia > Chiroptera > Mormoopidae > Pteronotus > Pteronotus mesoamericanus. The sequence continues at coordinate 9,230,166 of NW_026555277.1, forward strand.
CTCTCCACAGGGCTTGGCTTCAGGCACCTACCAGGACTGGCAGCCGACTTCTGGGGACACACCTGGGGCACCCTTCCCCTCTGGGAGAGGCAGAGGTGCCAGTAGCTGCAGTTCCTCTCTCTGATCTGATCATTTGGAAGAGGGTAATCAGAGAGACCAAAGTGGGTTAACCACAGAGCCCAGGCAGGAATTGTGGCCTGTGGGCGCGCGTGCCTCGTGTGTGTGTGTGTGTGTGTGTGTGTGTGTGAGAGAGAGAGAGAGAGAGAGAGAGAGAGAGAGAGAGAGAGAATGCGCGTGCGCGAGAGAGAAACATCTTGAGGTCACACGGGGAATAACTGGGGATGCAGAGACCTTATGCGACAGATTTTATTCTGATTTTTTAAAATTCATTTTCATTTATTTATTTATAGACAGAGGGGAAGGGATGTGTGGTTGCTTCTCACGCGCCCGCTACTGGGGACCTGGCCCACAACCCAGGCATGTGCCCTGACTGGGAATTGAACTGGTGACCCTTTGGTTCGCAGGCTGGTGCTCAGTCCACTGAGCCACACCAGCCAGGGCTGATTTTATTCTTTTAGATCCATAATACAGGCTGAAAGATCTCATCGTTTTACTCACCGTCATCACTCTCCATCCAAGCTAGCCCCCCACCAGAGCCCCTCAAGGCGGTCACTGCTGCCGAGCACCACTGCTCTCTAATGGGCAGGGTTCCGGAAGTTCTCTAGGCTGCCCAGGGTCGGGGTGAGAGGCCTGGCTTTCCCAGAATTGGAGAAGGAAATGTGAAAACTAGGGAGTGAGGGAACTTCGTGCAAGAGGAAAGCCCTGGCTGTATCCCCAAAGACCTCCCCTTCGGAGAGGGCCTTGGCATTCCTCCTAGCTCCCTGTGTGTCAGCCATCCTCCTTCCTTCCATAAGGGGAAACTGAGGCCCAGGGTAGTTCCAGCCTGCAGTGGAGGAGTAAGTACCAGATATGATCCCTGAGGGTAACCAGATTATTTTCTTAGTCTCATCAAGTACAGTCAAGGAGGAAACATGTTGAAAACACAGCTGGAGGGAGTTGGTTAGTTCTGAGGAGGTGCCTTCTGGTGGTGGGGAGCCAGGGAAGGGGCCCCAGGGGACTGAAGGAGCAGCTGGGAGCCCTTGACTGGGATCTGCAGGCTAAAAGTGGTATGTGTGGCAAGGGCGGGGGGTGCCTAGCCTTCCTGCACTGGTGGCTTGTGAGTCTGTAAGGGGTGGGATGGTGAGCTGAGCGGCAAGGACATCTAGGAGTCCCATCCTGCCTCACACTAACCAGGGGAAAGACAGCACAGGCCCATTGTGCCCCCTTAAGACCACATCTGTTCTCACACCACCCTTGAATCCACCTCCACGAGCCCAGCCCCAGGGCCGTGACAGATGGGACTGGTGTCAGTGAGCACCCTTGGGCAGTGAGCTTGACCGGCCCCAGCCTCAGTTTCCTCATCGGTAAGATGGAGATTGAGAAAATAATATCCAGCTTGCTGGGTTGCTGTGAAGAGCTTTGGAAATGGTGCGCGTGGTGGGGTGATTGTCCTGTTACCGGCTGGGATATGAGTGGGGGGTCTCCTTTGTGTAGAGTTGGCACTCCTGCCCGCCACGCACTGGCTGAGTCAGTGGAGGCCTGGTGTGGTCTTCCAGAACCCCTGCCTGGGGGTGGGTCCCTGCCCCAAAGGGAGTCCTGCCGCTACTCTGGGCAGCTGCTTCTCCCCCTTCCTCTCCCCTCTCCCTCCTCCCCCACCTCCCCACACGTAAGGATGATAAACTCTCCGCCAGCTCTGAATAGGGCCTGACCTCAGCGGCGAGGCATCTCCCCTTGCCCCCCACCCCCCAGCCGCCGGCCCTGCATTCCTGCAGAGGATGAGGTTGGGCTGCTGCCACTCACCCCTCTCAGCCTCCTTTGTCCTGGTCGCTGCCCACCCTGCCTCCCCTTCCTTGTCCAGTCTCACCAGAGCCTTGACTACCTAAGGGCCCAACTATAGATCTCACATAGGATAGTTGATAATAATGACAATGATAATAATAATAATGATAATAATAATAATAATAGTGGATACCATTTATTGAGCAGCTAGATGCGAGGTTCCGTGCTGAGCACGTTACATAGGTCTTGTCAATGAATTCTTAAAACAGCCCTGTGAGGAAGTTGTTATTATTCCAGCTTTAGCAGGGACAGAGAGGAGAGGAGGGGAACCTGAGGCCCAGAGAGGTCAAGCTGCTTGCTCAACCTCACCCAGTTGATGATCGGGTGGATCTGGAACCGCTGTGCTCCTTTGGTTTCAATACCCCCTCTTCTCCAACCCCCCCGGGCGCCCCCCCCCGCCCCCCGCCAGGAGATTTAAGCTCCCATAACCCTGATCCTCAACAGAGGACCATGGTCCTGAGAGAAGATGCAAGAATGGGAGGCAGGATTTTTCCAAGAGCTGGGCCTCCCTGGGATATCCGAGCTGCTAGGGAAGATGGATGGGGATCTCCTGGGTGCTGAGAGCTTCACAGAGGAAAGTTTATCATTAACAGCGCTCCCTCCCCTGTTTCCTAAATGTGGGAAGTTAGAAACCCCGGCAAGCAGGCAGCCCTCTCTGGGGTGCTGCCCTAACCCTTTGGTCTTCTGGCCTGTTTCAGGCTCCGATGGGCAATAAAAGGATTCTTTTATTAATATCCCCCCCCCGCCCCCGGTGAACATCACATTTTGAGAAATTTTACTCATTTGCCCATTTTTATTAATCAAACACATTTGACTACCAACTAGAACTTCCAGGAGCCATGGAATAACCTACCTTCCCGCATTGAGTTGGAGTAATTCCAGCCCAAAGCTCAGAAGTGTGATGTTTTGAAATGTTGACCCAGGCTCACAGCCTTTCGTTTCTGCCTTGCAGGTCCCCTCGCAATCTGACCCCCTTCAGCTTGCTGCAGTCTTTCCCTTTCTGCTACTTCTGCATGGCAACTGTGCAGGCACCCTGAACCTGTGGTGCAGCCCCGGCCCTCCCTGACGCCTTCTTTTTCCTCTTCCTCCCGCACATCACGTCTTCCTTTCCAGCTTCTTCATTGCTTTATGCTCCTGCTTGGTTGGTTCCCTTCCTGCCTTCGAGGTTCAACTAGCAGGCTTGGGTGTCAGAGAGATGTGGGTTCACATCCCGACTCTGCCGCCCTCTGGCCTTGGAGCCGTGAGAAGTCACTTACCCTCTTTCAGTGAGTTTTCCCATCTGTAGAATGGGTGCAATGATGCCTGCCGCGGAGGGCTGTGGGAGGACTGGAGACAGGGGAGCCCAGAGCCTTTGGCCAGCAGCTCTCGCTGCTCTACCTCACCGCCCTCACTGTCGGCCCCCTGCAGCCCCGTCCGTCCTCAGTGGCTGGTGTCTCAGGGCAGTTGCACGCCTGCATATGCAGGAAGCAGACGCGATTTTGGGCAGAAGGTGAATGGCTCCGCGTGGGACTGTGTGCCAGCCTCCACACGGTGGGGGGGCGGGGGGTCCGGTGAGCTGCCAGCTTCCCAGCTGCTGTCAGGCGTATTCTCTCTCATTTTACCGTATCTGTCATCACCATCCTACGCTATTACTTCATTTGAAAAAAAAATGACTTGCTTTTTTAACCTTTTACTCACTCTAATGATTGAATTTATGGGCTTAATCTACAATTATATATTCTTAATTCCTTCCTAAATACAAAAATAATAAAATTGTTGAGGCACGTTTCCAACGAAAGCCATCTCGCATACCGCACTTTAGGAAACATGGATAAGACGAACCCCGCCCCCTTCTATTTTGGGTGGGCGGTTAATTCTTTATTATGGGAGATTTAAAATATACAGAAGTAGCAAGAATAGTATACTGAACTCCTTTGTACTCATTCCCCTGCTTCAACGACCATCAACTTTTTGCTATTTTTCACTCATCTTTCCCTTTTTTTGCTGGGGTGTTTTTAAAGCCACTCCCAGACATTACATCATTTCACTGTAAGTATTATCATGAATAGATAGGGACTTTTAACTTTAATATTACTATAATACCATTATCACAGTCAACATAATAGTAATTTCTTAAGAGTAGCTCATACTGAGCCTGTGTTCAATTTTCCCTGATTATCTCAAAAACATCTTGTTTTGGTTGGTTTGAATCAAGCAGATGAACCTGGAAACTATGCTCTAGCCTCTCTCCTTCCACAGTAGCCATGTATCCACATGTATCATTGCCCCTGTCTTTTCACTGACCTCTGGTGACTTGGGATCACGTTTTCCTTGGTTCCTATCCCTCTCCTCTCCCTTCCCTCTTGCCCTGTAGCACAGATTTCCCTCCAGGCTCCCAGCTGCGGTCTCTGTCCAACCAGCTGTGAAATCCGCAGCCCAATAGCCCTCTCAGTCCCAGCTTCCTCTCTCTGGCCTTGGCCTGTCCTTTGCCATTGTTTGTCCCCAGGAAGAAAGGAGGCTTTGGAAGGAGGCTCTGAAAGGAGAGATGGTGGGGAGAGTGGCACTTTGGGGTACAGTTGGGAGTGGAGGGAAAGCTCATGTGCCCGTATCACTCAAAGCCTCATCTGATAAATACCATGTCCCTCCGATGTCCGTGTAAGGCTGCCTGGCTTGCTCAGAGCAAGGTGGGGCGGGCAGGGCTAGAGGGGCTGGCCCAAGGGGCTGGTGCTGGGGTCACACAGCTCTGCGGAGCACTGCTGCCTTACAGGGTGGCCAGCTGGGGGTGGCCAAGGTTTCCTGGGAACATGACCGTCTTTCAGCTGTGCTCCCCACTGTGGCCCTCCCCCGCCCCCGTACCCCTGCACTGGCTGTTTTTATTGCCAGCCAAGGTCCTGCCCTCTCTAAGCCTGGTCCTTTGGGCTCAAGCTTAGGACACTTTTTTGATCCTCCCTGATGCCAGCTCCTTGGGGCTGAGAGTTGTGCCCGCGAATGCCTGGGGCCCTGTCCTTCCTCTCCTCCTCTGGCTTCCTTCCAAGGCCGCATGCCTCAGCTCTGTAGGCTGGTGCGGTTGCCTCCTGGGCAGTCAAGGGGAAGGGGGTACTTGGGTCCTCTCCCCACCTGTCTCCCCGAGTTCCTGGGCGCTGTTGGGGAAGCCACAGCCCCTCTCAGGGCCTCCTGCTCTCCTGTGAGAAATGCCCACAATAGCTCTTGACCTCACTGACTGAGGTGCCTAGTTAGTTGTGAGTGTGTTTGTGTGCGCGCGTGCATGCATGTGTGTGCTTGAGTGTGTGTGTGCCCAGACTTTAGAACTGTGGCCCTAGAACACAGGCTGGGCTACAAGGAGGAAGCGACTGATGTGAGGGCCGCCTGGGATCATCGAGGCCCAGCGGAACTTTCCTGCTCCTTCCCTCCGTGTACGACCACGTCCTCTCTCCCTGCCGCCTCTTGCCTTTCGGTATCGCAGGTCCCAGTGCCGTGTCTGTCTCTGCTTTCTCTTTTTTGTGTGACTCTTCTTTCTGTGTCTGTGCTAGTCCCTTCTTCCGTGCCCCTTGGGACTCTATGTTCATGTCATCCTCAGGGTCCTGCATGGTTTCCCAAGCCCCGGCCCTTCACCCTGACCCCCCAGCCCTGATGACGACATAGTTGGGTAGTGGAGGGGACTGGTGAGGTGAGATGTCCAGACGCCCCCAGCAGGACGGGCTCCTTTAGCTCCCTCCACCGCCGCCTAGGTTCTGTCTCGGCCGTGTGTGTTTGGTACCTGCGGCCGTGTGGGGTGTGTGTTTGCTCAGCCTGAAGGGACTGGAATTCAGGAAGGACAACTTGTACTTTAGCCCACTTCTCAGCATGACTATAGACCTGTCTTTCTTGTGTGGGTGGCTCTGAGGGGAAACTGAGGCACAGCAGGCCTGGGGTCCCTGGAGAGGGAGAGGCAGAATGGAGGGGAGCGGGGCAGGCCCACGGCCAAGGTGTCTGTACTGGCGGCGCCGGCGTCTGAGGCTCCTGGATGGCGCTGCGGGTGGGTGGAATCCACAGGGGTGAGACACTGAGGCCGGAACGTGCCGAGGATGCTTGGGGCCGCTTATCTCGGGCCAGGAATGCACTGCGGTATTATTAGCCTCTAGCCTGTGCAGTAACCACCCGGGTAGCATGGCAGACACCTGTCCAGCTCTGCCTGCCCAGACCACCCGCGGGTGTCTGCTCTGAATCTCCTGTGGCTGGAGTTCACACGTGTGCCTGTGTGTGTTCGTGTGCATGCATGGGAGTGTGTGTGTGTGTGTGTGTGTGTGTGTGCAGGGATCCATGTGTAAATGTGTGCGCGCCTGTGTGGGTACAAGTGTGTGTGTCCGTGTGGACCTTTGGGGCCTTAAGCATGAGAGTGTGTGCACTGCGACTGCGCGTGTGTATCTGTATAGGTATTTCTGTCCCTGTGGGAACAAATGTGTCTCTGTGTGTACAGTGTGTGGGCACCTGTGCATGCATGTGTGCATGAGTGTGTATGTGCAACTGTGGGTGTGCAGGATTGTGTGGCTTGGCCTGCGTGTGCCCCTGGCTGGGGGAGAGGAAGCCCTGAGGAGGTCTAGGGAGTTAAGAGGGAAGTGAAGGACCGAGGAGGGGCTGATGGCTCTGCCTGGGTGTGATACGCTGAGGGGCTAGGAGACTGGAGGGGGAGCAAGGAACAGCACGCAGATGTGCAGGGCACAAGAGAGGCTGTGGGGCTCTTGGCACTTGGTGTCTGGGCCACTGCCCTTGATTGGAACCTCGAAGACAACGTGGTAAAAAGTCCTGGGTTTAGGTGGCCTGTGTCCCAGTCCTACCTCTATCATTCACGAGCCTTGTGACCTTGGGTGAGTGACTTGACCTCTACGAGCCTCAGCCTCCTCCTCTGTATGACAGTGATAATGATAGTACCTACCTGGCAGAGTCATTGGGAAAAATGTCCCGTGCTTAGAACACACTAAGAACTGCATGAATGATACTACATCACCATCTTTGGCATGGTGATGGACCCCTCTGTGTGTCTTACATCTGGCCTTGGTAGTTCCTCTCTGGTTGGGGCTCCCAGGCAGGATGGAGGACCCCCAGCAGATTGGTGATGAGATGGGAACCCAGAGAGGGCACAAGAGAGATCCAGGGTCACCAGGGAGCCAGGCATAGCCATAAGGACCCAGGCCCCTGGCCCCTGGCCGCTGACAGCTCTCGCCGCCATGTTGCATTGCCTGGCTCTTATTTCTGGTAGTGCCTTCCCAGGCTGGAGAGATAAGGAGAATCTGGCAGGCTTTCTCACCCAGGCCTGCTGCCACAGACAGCTCAGGACCTATCTGTTCACCACAAAGCTTCTTACAGGACTGAGTGTCCATTCCTTGTCTTAACTGCCCTCCTGTGAGACTTCTGCTTGGGAGCTCCTCACCCCACCATGAATCTTGACTCTCTGACAGAGAGGAGTAAAGCCCAAGGAGCCCTAGGATCCTTGCTTCCTCACCCAGTTCTGCCCATGAGAGCTGGACACCTGATTCTGGACTTAGGTCTTCACCTTCTGCTCCCAACTCTGGCCAGACGGGAGTGGAATTCCTCGGAAGCATTGGGCCCATGTAGAGCTGGGCCCCTCCCTGCCCCCCACCCTGCCCCTGCCAGCACATCCCACATCCTTCTAGTCCTCCTTGGAACTCTCAGGTGCCAGGATGGCTGTCCCCCCAGGGTAGCAGGCCCAGGACATTGCCAAAAGTATGGAGGTAGGAGCGGGCCCTTTGGCGCCTGGGCACGACGGGGTGGGGGTGAGCAGAGGCACGTGGGATCTGCCAGGGGCCCTTATCCTGGGCAATCTGTGCTTGCTCTGGATGCCAGCCAGACAAGACTTGGTTTTCATAATCACCACCAACTACCTGGAAGAAGAAGAAGCGGGGGAAAAAACCCCAAACCCCAACAACAACAAAAACAACCACCAAACTTTTTTTTTGTTGTTTTGGTTGGAATCTGCTGTTAATGGCCGATTGGCTGTACATTATTAAACAGGCAGCTGGAGCTCTGCCAGGGTAGGTGCTGGAGCCAAGACTCACAGCCTGAACACAGTGTTCCTAGGATGACAGTCACTATGTGGTCCCTGGGGAAGAGCACCCAGAGGAAGGGGCTGCAGCTCGCCCCTCGCCCCTCGCCCCGCTCACCCTTCGCACCCCAGCCTCTGCTGTGGTCGTCTTTCTGAGAGTAGGACTGTGCTGCACCTGGAGCCCAAGCATCCTTTCCCGGGGCCCTGCAGGTCCTGCCCCACCCAGAACCGCTCCTTCTCTCCTGGAGCATAAGTGGGCAGGCTCCTGCTCTGTGCCTGCATGGGTGAGGCCAGCGCCACCTCTCCTGAGGGCTAATGTGATGTGGGCGCCTGAGCGCTGCGTTGGGAGCTGGACACCTGGTTCTAGGGTTGGCTCCACTGGGTTCCTTTCTGCGGTGACACTGGATCTCCCTTTCTGTTCTTCCTAGTCCTCAGTTTCCACTCCACTACAAGGAGAGGATTGGGCTGGTTAGCTCTAAACTCTTGCCAACACTTCCTGAGCCTCAGCGGCGTGGCCTGTACAGAGCCTGGGGTGACTGTTTCCCAGAATTTAGAGTCCTTCTTGCCCCCTCCCTGGTCCTATCAGGGAGCCATGTCTCAAGCAAGCCCTGCTGGGAGGGACAGGCCACTGGCTCCATTCACTTTTTGACAGTCCCTCCAGCCACTTTGAAGCCGATCAGGGTAAAGGTCAAAGGTCCAAAGGTGATGTCAGTGAGAGAACAAACCTGGGATTCTCGAATTGGGGTGACTGCCATCTTGGTGAAGCCAATGTGACACTAGTGTGCACAGATAAAAATGCTGTATGGGATCCAGGTCCTGCCACGGTGGGCCGCTGCCTTCCCCAGGGCCAGGCTGCTGCTGCCAGTTGTGTGTGGGTCATTAGTTTGGGAACTGGGTCTAAAGGACCCCTAAGAGGACCTTGGAACCTCTTAAGAGATAAGACAGCATAGAGGTTAAAAGGACAGACTGGGATTCCGTCCTGTCACCGCTGCTTCTTTGCTGTCTTATTATTGACTTTGGGCAAATGACTTCGCCGCTCAGGTTGGAGCTTCCCCACGTATGAAAGCAGCGTTGGAGTAACATCTCCTCCCAGGGCTATGGTGAGGCGAGGTGAGCGAAGCATGCACGGGCTTTAGAACAGGGCCTGGCGCGGAGGTGCCCATCAGCCACTAGAACTGAGTGCTCCCCGCCTCTGGCGTTTGGTTCTTGCCCGTTGCATTGCTTAGCGATCATTGTGTGTTTGGTTTTTGTTTGTTCGGCGGCGTCTCCCTCCTCCTGCGGACCAAGCGCTCTGTGAGGGCAGGCACGCTAGCGGCCTGGCCTTCCCAGGGTCCAGCCGCAGTCCCGGCACACGGCCTGACGTGCCGCCGGCACTTGAACAGCATTTGTTGAGAGGACGGGTGAATGAATGAACGAATGCGGGCCAACTGGAAGAGGACCAGAACCGGAGAAAGAACTGCGCACCTGGAGTCTGGAAGGATTCAGAAACTGTGAAAGAGCTGGGACAGTCCAGCCCGGGAAGTGAGAGACTGTGAGTGGTGAGTGCGTGTGGGTGTGTGTGAGAGAGAGAGAGAGAGAGAGAGAGAGAAAGAGAGGTTTTTGAACACAGCTTTGCAGGAATTTGCTCCCTGAGGCAGAACCAGGAGCCACAGGAAGCAGGCTTCCCCTCAGGGTGGGAGCCGCTGGGTGTGGGGGGAACTCTGAGGGCCCGGAGCGTGCAAGCAGGTCTGGCTGAGCGTCTGTCAGGTCCAAGGAGGGCCCCCGCATTGTACGAGGGGTCGACTGGCAAGGCCCTGAGGTCCCTGGTGGCTCCTGTGGCTGCTTCGGTTAGAAGATAGTAGCAGTCAGCTGGTGTCTGAACTTCAGTTTTCTCGTCTGTAAAATGGGATTAGTAATGGTCACTACCCTTAGGGTTGTTAGGAGGATTAAAGTGAGTTAATACCCACAAAGCTCTAACAATGGTGCCTGGCACACGGAAAGCACTCAATAAATGGGAGTGTTTATTAAACAGGGCCAAAGAGATACATAGGACGGGGCGCTGAATCGTGGCTCCGGGGTGGGGGTGGTGAGGGCGTCTTTGAAGGAGTAGGACGTGGGGGGAGCATGGAAGGCTGCCCTGTGCTCTGCACTCAGGGCTCAGCGTGGTTAAGTCACCTCCCTGAGGTCACACAGCCAGTGAGTACGGTGGGGGGCCAGGCCTCAGCCGCCATAGGCAGTTCCAAAGCCTGGATTCTCTCCCCTCCAGTCCTGGGCTTTGGTAGGACGGAGCCAGGTTTCTGTGATTCTCACACCCTGGGAGGGATAGCACCTCATTTCAAGGTGGGGCAAAGTGATTATTATTACTATCTGTGGGGGGTGGGGGAGGGAACCTGAGTCCCCAGGAGGGAAGTCTCCAGCGCTCTCCCACCCTGAAAGTGCTTTAAAAACCTTTAAAAATGTATGGGGAGAGGGTGAGAGGTGACGTTTTTGGCAGCCCGTTGCCACGGAACACCAGGCAAGGAGGAACAGCCATAGGAGGAACGCGGGAGGAATGAGGTTCGATGTTAAAGGAGAGGACTGGTGAGATGAGGGGTAGAATGAGGGGTTGAGGCAAGGGAAGTAGATACACTGAGGAGTGAGGAGGCAGCAGAAGGCCACGCAGGCGGCGAGGAACCCAAGGTTTGGCGGGCCCCGGGCCAGCGGGTAGCACCAGACTTTGGGCAAGGGTGCCTGGCTGGGGCAGGTCCCCACAGGGCTACTGTGCAGTGACAAGGGGGTGTTTTGTGGAATGGGAGGCCACAAAACACAAGCTAGCCGGGGACAGCACGTGTGAGCCAGAAGTTGAGCTGCTAACCCAGGGCCTCGCCGCCTCCAGCCTGGCAGCCGGCTTAGCTAAAGGCCAGCTCTCACGCTGTCGCCAGCACGCTCCCTGCTGATCGGGGCCACAGGCTGGGCCTTGGCAGGTCGCTCTCCTGTCCTTAGCAGCTGCTCAGCTTCTGGCTGTTTCTGCTTCTTGGACCTTTGGAGATAAATGGGAAATGGTCCCAGGCTTCAAGGAATTCACAGATGAAGGGGCAGAGAGACAATGGAGATGTATGTGGCCGTGGAGCTTGCCCCGCTCACCCTCCCACACGTTTATCCAGTTGTGTCCTTTCTTTGTCATTTGAAATAGAAGTTGGGCCCAATTCTTTTAGCCTTCCTTGTGCTTTTTATTCCACCAGTATTTGTTGTCTGCCACTGTCCTCCTCTGGATGCTCTTTGGTGCATGGTACACAGAAGAGCACACAACTCGGATGGTGTCTGAGCAGCATGGCGTAAAGTGGAACCCTCACCGTCTTGGTCTGCGTTCCACGCCTTTGTTAATGTAACCCACAGTGCATTTGCCTTTTAGGGGCAGCTGTCTCCTACTGCGGCTGAACTGAATTTCTGTTTTCGCTGAATCTTAGAGCTTTCCCTACACGAATTGTTATTTATTCTGTTTTTGTTTTTTTAAATGACTTTTGAACCTTAGTTCAGGACTTTACCCCAAGAGAAATGTTCCTTTACTAATTTTAGCCTGTTTATAAAGTCAGTTTTGCATTTCAGTTCATTTCAGCATCTTTGCTCTTCTTTCTGCCTTTTTTTTTTTTTTCTCTTTGTGTACTTGGTAAGCCTCCATTCTTCACCTGAGTCGCTGATAAGTATGTTGGACAAGCCAGGACAGAGGACAGAGCCCTTTGGCAAGTCAGGAAGTTGACATTGATCTATTAATCAACACCCCCTAGGAATCCACTTGGCTTTCTATCTCATCTTCAAGCGCTTCATCACAGATCCTGCCAGCACCTTCCTGAAACCCAGATAACCTAGGTCTGGGGATTTCCCGACCGCCCCGTCCAGTCCAGGAGCCCAGTAATGTTGGGGGTAGGGCGGTGGATGTGGCTCAGTGAGGGAGGGCTGTGGGCTCTCCGAAAAACCCAGGCTGAAGACATTGGTCATCGCTGGGGTTGGCCTGAGAGGAACCCAGCTGGAAACTGAGGCAGGCTCAGAGGAGGAAGGGGCTGCCAGCAGAGGTCTTAGAGACAAGCTGTGGGCAGGCGGTTTCCCTATACTTTCCTGTCCTCTGTCATCAGACTAGGGTGCAAATCTGAGAGTAGCAAACAGGAATGTGGAAGGCCTGGCACTTCTTCCTCTCTGGGGGAGCGTGTGACAAAGGACCAGAGGCTGTGCCCATTTGTGTGCTTTGAGAGATGATGGACATGCATGCAAATAGGGGACCCTGGTGGTGAGGAGAGGGTGCCCCTGTTCCAGCCTCAGTCTGGCCTGAGTGTTAGGGATGACGAACAGAAAGGGAAGTGACCAGCAACTTGGGTTGTGGTGCCCAGCCTCAGGAAGGAAGGGAGGGAGAGGGATCTGTGGGGCAGCAGGGGAGGGCGTGGCTTCTGCAGTCTGCTGTGGGGGAGCCCCAGCAAGGGGGGTCCCAGGGCGTGACTCAGAGGTGAAAGCATCCTGGGGGGTGCCCAAAGTCATCTCTGGCTGTGTGGGGGTGTGTGTGGCAGGGTGGTTGTCAGAAGGGGATGGTGCAACCCAAATGCACAGATATTGACCACATGCCTAGGGTGACCCCCCAGGGCCTGGTGCCCAGCTTTCTGCATGGGGGGTTCAGCAGGCTTCTGAGACCCAGGACCTCTCGCCTTGGGACCAGAGCATGTGGCCCTGCCTTCTCTGTCGTAGAGAGGGCCAAGGACACTAGAGTGGGTGGCCCCTGTACCTACCTGGGAGATCACCCCTCCCCCATCCTAGGTGTCATCGGTGCTTTTGGTCAGCCCTAAGCCCAGCTCTGAGGAGCTTCCCCTTAGTTATGTAAGAACCTGGGAATCTGTCTCCTTGAGAGTGTAGGTTGCCTGACATGATACCTTCCAGAGGGAGCCTTGGGACCTAAGGAATTCCCACTTGTGTCATGCGGTGACACTGTCTTGAGTTGGAAGGTATGGATTCAAATTCTGTCCCTTTCATCTGCTGCTCTGGAATTTCGGGCAAATCCCTGAACTGCACTGAGCCCATCTCTAAGACTGAGATAAGAATCACAGCCACTTCCCAGGTTCTAATGGAGGCCAGCACGGAAAAGCACATGGGAAAGAATAGGCACTTAAATGCTGATTAAAATGAAATGAAGGAAGAAATGAGAGCAGCCCTGGGCCCAGCCTTACTCCCTACCCTGGTGGGGCTGAGAGGCGGGGAAATCTGGATGCGACACTCTTGGGCCATCTTTTTCTTGACATTATCTTTGTCCTTTCTTCTCTCTCTGGGCACCTCTGTCTCCCTTTCTTGTCATGTCCCCTCCTTCCCCAAACGAAGTGCCTAACTCAGCACCTGGCCCCAACACACACAATTCATGTTCCCTGCTTTTCTCAATGGCCTCTCTGTGGCTCCACAGCCACCACCACCCCCAGCTCTGTCTCTTTCTTCCCTCTAGATCCCTGTTTCTGACCTCTCCTTTGTCCCACTCTCTCTCCTCCTGGCATTCCTGCATTCTGTTTCTCCAGCTTCTGTCTTCCCTTAACAGGCATCCATTGACCCCTCAGTAGATGCCTGGCACTGCCCTGCTCCTGTCTGGATTCTGTGTGTCTCTGTGCCTCTGCCGTCTTCTCTCCCTCTGCCCCCATAGGCCTCCTGCCCTCCCATCCCCCAGCTCCACTAGGGCTCCAACACTGGTGTTATTCAGTTTTATGAGAAACCCCCAGGCCTACCCCTGAACGGACCAACCACAACTGGAACCAGATGTGCAGCGCTGCACATGGGGATGGGAGGGAGGGAGGGAGGGAGGAGGGAAAGGGGTCTGGGCTGGCTCTGGAGGCGGGAGGGGACTGGGGGATGGGAGTTGGGAAACCCTGGGAATTCTGCGTCTTCATTGGTTGAGAGGAGGAGGAGGAGTGGGGAGGGGAGAGAAAAGGGGCTGAGCAGGCTTCTGCACAAAGCAGTGCTCACTCCGTGTGTGTTTGTGTAAATGATGGTGGGACAGACACTAGGGAAAGCCGGGGGTGGGTGACCGGCTGTGGGACAGCTCTTGGACATAAAGGGGAAGGCTGCTCCTCTTCTTTGAAATCCTCCAGCTCCTTGATTTCCTGTCTGTGTGGTTTCTAGAGACTTGCTGAACTCATGGTTCTGTGCCCAGGTGCTGGGAAGGAGGGGTGATGTTGGGATGAGGGGGTGGAGTGTTTCACCACCAAAACCTCCCTGAGAGCAGCTGGAGAAGGGTGTCTCTCAGAGTCCCCTGGAGCTGCCACAGACCTGGGGTGGGCGGAATGTACCCGGGACATCATGTGTCTTGTCTGATTGTCCCCATGTCTTACTTAGCATGGTCAGTTTTTCTCTCTGTGGTTACATAGCTTTGAAGATAAAAGTCTGCCGACAATGATCTTGGTACAGCTCTGTGCAAAATTAAGCATTAAAAGTGCCCCTTTATTTAATTTTTAACCAATCATCTAGCCATCCATCCATCCATCCATCCATCCATCCATCCATCCATCCATCCCTTCATCATTCACTTATTCAGTCCACCTTTATTGAGAGTCCATTATGAGTCAAGTTTGTGCTAGGCACTGGACACACTAGGAAAGGGAAAGGAAAAGATAAATATTTGCTCACTGGGAGATAAAGAAGTGCACCCAACAAGTGTATGTCTTGGCATTAGTATATGAATAAGAGCCTTGGGTGTTAAGAGGGGACGGTGTCTACCAAGTGGTGCTGTTGGAGGAGGATCTGTGAAGAATGTGGCTTTTGAATGGAGCCCCGAACGCTGATGTCAAGAAGAGGGAAACCTTGTGACAAGTAGGCTCAAGAGGCAGTGCCATCAGAAAGGGCCCCGAATGTCCTGCTGTAGAGGTGGGATGGGGTAGTTGGTGGGGGATCCAGAGACTGTTTGATGTCAATCAGCCTGGTAGTGGGTGTGGGTTGGAACAAGGAGATGAGGAGGATGATTCTTGCTGTGCCATGACCCCCAGAATGAAAGGGGCGCCTTTCATTTTCATAACCGACTCCCCACCCACCTCTGGAGGAGCCTAGATTGCTGACATGGAGTCCTAACTTCCTTCCCCTGATGAGGGCTGATCCAAGCCCAAGAGCAGACCTCTGTCTGCAGGGGGCATGAGGTTAGGCAGGATAAGCTATTAGGAGTCACCTTTGCCCCAGAGTTGGGGTCAGAGAAGGCTGGGCAGGGGACAGGGAGGCCTGGGCCAGGTTTCCCTACTTAGTCCAACAGTCTCAGAGGCATGTTCTACAGGGCCTCATTCCTCCCATCTCAGGCCATACCTACCTGCTCATAGGTTAAGGCTGCGGTCAAGGCTGGTAGGTTCTGAGGTGCTAGAATTTGGCACTCTGAGAACCCAGCCTCTTCCCACCTGGGAACGGATGAGGTCATCTTGCTCTGGAGCTGGGAATGACACCTTCGTCTCCATCTGCCCCACATCAGGTCCTGAGAAGGTGCCCTTCTCCCACGCATCCTCAGGGGTTTCTCTGTCATTGATGGGACTGGGGAGCAGCTTTCTAAGATGCTGACCATTTCCCCTGTGATGCTCATGCCCCCATGTTTGTCCCTTCTGGGTTTCCCCTGTCACTTTATTCTTTGGAAAATGGAAGCCTGAGGAATGGTTTGGTTGAATTAATGAAATTGGTGAGTTAGAACTGGGAAAGATGTTGATTCCCTTTGGCTCCAGTCCCCTCATACAGCAGGGGACACTGAGGCCCATAGATCAGGTCACTGGCCCAGGACCTTGCGTGAAGGTGGCCCAGATAGGGAAAAGAAGGCCCTTTCAATTTCTGAAGGGCCGGGTGGTGAGGAGCTTGGCTTGGGAGTCAGCCTGTCAAGCCTGAGCTCCTGCTCTGTACCATCCTGTGTTGTTTTGGACGAGCCACTGGACTGCTCCGAGGTCACTTTCTTCAGCTAAAATAGCAGGGTGATGCCGAGATTTGGTGAGAAAGTGTTTAAGAGCCTGGCATATGGCAGGTGTGCAGCAAATGACTTTTCCCTTCCCCTCAAAATAATCTTATCTGCCTCTTCACTTTTATCATTTATATAGTACTCCAAACTTTTCAAATCTTATTTCCCCCGATCTTTTAAATTATGAAATCATTTATACATATAAAAAAATTAAAGGAACTTATGGTTAACATCCTGGGTTCTATAAAGAACACTTTGGCATATTTGCTCTCTCATTTTTGTCTATCTTGCCATCTATCAATTCATCTTATTTTTCGATGTGTTCATTCAATGGGAATGGAAGCATGCATTTAACTAACTAGAGTTCAATTCAAATCACTTTTGCATGTACAGTCACAAATATCCATAAGAAAAAAACAGATTCAGGAGTGAGCTTCTAGGTCACAAAACGAGTACTCTACAAAAGTTGAGAGTTGGCTGCTCATTATCATCATCATCATTGTAGTCATCATCATCATCACACCGCACTGAATACACTTCCTCTCCCTTTGGCGCTTTGGCTGGTTTAAGGCAGCCGTGTCTCTTCCTTGGATTCTTACCTCTCTTTCCCCACCTCTGCCCTGGAAGCTCTTTGGCCCCTCCCTGAAGGTCCCCAGGGAGGCTGCTGAGCCAGCCGCTGACAGACAGGGAGTCCACATTGCTTGGCATGCCCTGCCCGGAGTGCGCCTGTGCCCTGCCACTGCCAGCCTGGCCAGAACCAGGCGTGAGTGCTGCAGGGGTTAAAGGAGGCGGCGGCGGGGCGGGCTGCTGGCCGGCTCCGGGAAGAAGGCGGTGCGTGCTTGCCCGCCTGCTGCTGCTGGAGGGAGGGAGCTGGGCGAGCAGCGCCCTCACTCAGTTGCTCCCAGCAGTAGCCCTGGGGCCAGCTCCGCTCCCTCTGCCTGCTCCCCGCCTGGACACAAGGCTCACTCACGCCCTGCCCTCCTCTCGGCAACCAGCTTCTTGCCAGCTACAGCTGCTGCTCCATCACTAACCCACCACCCTACCCCGTGAGCCTAGATACCCACCCCACCCAGGGGTTCCTCTGCCGGAAAGGTGAGTGTGGGGTGTGTGGGTGCTGCTGGGCTGTCCTTACAGATGCTGTCAGGGCCACTGATCAGGGTGTAAATCAGGGGAGGAGGAGGTCAGCTCTCCTGGTCACATGTCTGTGGGCTAGGCTCACTCCTCAGGCCAACCTGTCAGTCCCCGCTTCAGATGTGTCTGAGATTTTTGCGGCGATGTCTGGGGTGTGGTTGTCCGCACGGGGGGTTGGGGGGGCGCGGGGAGAGAGAGAGAGACAGAGAGACAGAGAGAGAGACAGACAGGAGTTCGAAGGAGTTTCGTTGCCGGGGAAGTTGCTGGTGTCAGTGGCTGCAGACCCATTCCAGCAGAAGTGAGTAGGGAGGAACACAGCTACCGGAGAAAGCAGCAGCGGGAGGCTGGGAGTGTTTAGCCTCCAGCACTCTATTCCCCACCTGCCCGCCCAACACGGGGCTGCCCTGGGGAAGAGGCCCATGAGAAGAGCAGGCATTTTTTTCCCTGAGTTCTTTTCCTGCCACCCGCTGGAGCTGTTACTGGTCACCTTTTTCTTCCTTGGGGTTCTCCTTACTCCCCTCTCTCATCTCCCAAGGGCTGGCCACGGCTGCAAGGGAGGGTCTGGCAGGCCTGGGAAGGTTGGAGGTAAAAGCACTCCCGTCAGCATGGGTCCATGCTCCCCTGCCACGGGCATAGCCTGGCATGAGTGCCCCCTGCCGCCCTCCCCCACTCAGCTTCTTATTCCTTCCTCACCCCTCTGGGCAGAAATGGCTAATCCAGGTGGTTAATGAACAGACACACACAGCTGCCTTTCACTCCCCGTCCTTCCTTTCCCCCTACCCCTGACCCTCGGATGCCCTGCCTGCCACCCCTTCCCAAGCTGGAGAATTCATAACAGAGCTAATCGCAGTGTCTGCCCCTCAGCTCCCAGTTCAGGACCAGGGCCAGGACTGCCTGCCCAGATGTTTTGAGGCGGTCGGTCCACTGTCCTAGAAGAGGAAACTAGGAGGGGAGTGACCGAGGGGTGACCAGGAGAAGCCTGCTATGCTCCCAAGCTGGGCTCCCCGCAGGGGGTAGGGTGCGGTTAGAAGTCAGGACGGGTGCTGAGCAAGGGACGGCAGGATGGGCGGCAGGGGGTGAGGCTAGGAGGGGGAACTGAAGCTAGGGTTTGGAGTCTTTGGGGGACAGGGACATCTTCTGGAAGCTCCAGCACCTGTTCTTTGTGGCAAAGCCACACTCGGGGGTCGGGGGGTGTCAGGAAGGTGTGGAGGGAGCACTCTCTTTCCTTGAGTCTCTGCCGGGCCCCTTCCTGAAGCTGCCTGGGTGGGGTGGGGACCATTGTGGCTCTGACTTGGCCTTAAAGTTGCTCCTACCCCTGCCAGCTGGCGGCTCCTTCTGTCTCCCCCACCCTCGCTCTCCCTCAGGACCTCAGAGCTGAACCGCACTCTGCCCGTCCCCTTTGGCCTAAGGGTGTGGAAGGGAGGACCTGGACCTGGCCCTGCTTGGGAAGCCGGGTGGGAGGGCTCCAAGTGGGGCCCCTGCTGGGCTCCCACTTGGGTTTGGCCTTGACTCTGCTGCCCGTGGAGGGCAGGGGTCTGGGAGGGTCTCAGCTGGTCTAGCAGGTCAGCCAGTGCTGGGAGCCAGGACTTTGATCTGGAAAAGAGAATTCTTGGGTGGTGGAGGAGGCGACTTGGGAACCTCTGCTTCCAGATCCCTGGCCTTGAACCCTTCTGGCTCTCCTTTCCCATCCCTCATCCCATACGTTCATATATTCCATGTCCCTCGAAGCCCCAGACTCAGAACCTTCCATGGGGGCCGGGGTGCCCAGAATGATAAATATGGGATGCTTGGTGGCCAGGGGGAGGGGAGCTGGGCTGGGGTGCAGCTGAGTTCAGAGGCGGGGCCCCCATTTGATGATCATTTTCTTGTCACTGATGGACTGTGACCGACACCTTGGAGTTTGGGAGCTCTCAGTCCCCTGTTTCTTCAGTGGTAGAAGCTGAAAACACAGGGGCGGAATGGATTTGTGTTTGGTGAAGGAAGCTCGGCTTGAGTGTAACGAAGGGCTTTCTAACAAGCCTGGCAGGTCAGCGAGAGGGAACGGGCTTCCTTGTAAGGTAGTGAGCTTCCCATCTTGGGAGGGAGTTCAGACAGAGGCTGGACAACGGCTTGGAAGGATTCCTGAGCTGGGATGTGGTTAGAAGAGATGAACTCAAAGGTCTCTTGGGATGTTGAGGTCCTGGGATTCTTGGAGCTGGGAAATTCTCTGACACCCGGAATAGGGGAGCAGCAGGGTGGCAGCCTCTGGCCAGGGGGTGGGCGCTTCCGAGGACCTTGCAGGCCAGGGGCGCCCTCCTCCCTTACAGTGTTTGGGGAACAGAGAGCTTGCTCTCTACCCTCACACCCATTGCTCAGCCACCCACCAGGTCTGCCCCAGCTGCTTCCTGCAAAGATTTTGAGTTTCTTCCGATTCCTCTTGTCCCACTGTGTGCCTTGCCCTGCTGGTTAACTCCACCAGACCTGGAGCAGACCTGTGGGCTGCGTGACACCGAGGGGAACAGAGGGGTGGGAAGCAGCAGAGACCTCTACCCGCTTCTCCCTGAAGTCAGAGCCCATGTTCCCCTCTGAGGGGCTACTGGGGACCAATGTGCCAGGAGTGGGGGAGGGAGCATTGCTTTGAGGTTGGGCAGCTTGAGCTCCTGCCCCAGATTGCTCACTCCCTACAGGGGGCATCTCGCCAACCTGCCCAGAGATGGTGGGTAGAGGAGCGGTGCCAAGATCTGAGGTGCAGAAAAGCCCAGGGGCAACTCTTACCTAAGCCTCAGTTTCTAAATTTGTAAATAGTACAGGTTGTCAGGACAGCTTGAAGTGGTTTGTGTAACGAGCAGTGGGGGGTGCGAACCAAGGGTGCATTCTCCAGGGCCTCTCAGGAAGAGTGTGGAAGGTGTGGGTCACCTCACAGCTGCCCCCCCCGCCCCCCCCTCCAGACCTGTTCTGAGGTGAGCAGCTGCGGGGAGGGGGAGGGGGAGGGGGCGGGGGCGGGGCAGGGCCGGTAAAGGTTTCTGTGTGCCAGCCCTCTGGGTTTCCCATGATAGGAGTGTCAAGGTGGGCTTCGGGGTTGGGCTCAGGACCCATCTGGGCTCCCTGCCCCAGCCTTCCTGTGCTGCACCCCGTGACCCCTCTTCTCCTTAGTGGAGACAGTGAAGGAGTAGGGTCTGAGGTCACCTCAGTCAGCCCCCTGCCTCCAACCAGGGCAGCCCCTTGCACAGGCCTGGCTGCTTCAACGGATAAAGTCCTTTCCAGTGTCTAACTTCACTCCCTTGTCTTGAGCCGGGACTAGGCCCTGCTCTTCCCTCTGGTTGGACAGAAACCCAAAGAGAGATGGCCGGCTGTTTGGGGAAAGACAAGATGCTGAGTGTGCCCCGGAGCTCAGAGAAGTCTGGGGCGGAGGTGGGGTGTGCAGCAAAGGCTCTTAGGTGAAGGTGGTTCTGCCTTCTTGGCTTATTGTGGGGGCCATAAGTCTCTTTTACCCCAGAAAGGGAAACTGAGGCCCAGCTGCGGGTTGTGTCCTAGACGGGGCAGAGGAGTCAGGCAGGAAAGCCCTCCCATTTACTGAACTCTGAGCAAAGCACATCAGAAATGGGTATGGGGTCGGGGGAGTGATAGAGTGTTTTTGGGAGACTGGAGCCCAAGCTTCTGTCCCTAGCACGGTAACTCCAAGGCCCTGGCTCTCAGCTCTCAAGGTCATTACACATGCAGAGCCGTGGGCACCACTGAGCTGGAACGAGGGTAGTGGGGGTGGCGGGGTTGCCAGCTTTGTGGGCCATGCCCGCCTCCCTCAGTGCCCCCTCCATTATGCGTGGTCACACTCAGCCCAGCTCCTTCTCCTTCCTCCGTTCAAATTGCCTGAAGCACTTTCCCATCACTGAAGAAGGAGGCCACGGGAGAGGCAGCTGGGCCCCTGGGTTGCCTCTACCCAGTTTGGTGACTTTGGCCCTCTTCCTACTTCTCTGCACCTTGTTTTCCCTCAGGGAGGGTGTCTGGTCTCCACGGATTTGGAGCCGTGTGGGATGGCGGTGGTGTGCCCGAGCCAGGGCTAGTCTGGGCTCTGTGATCCCTGCCTTTTTAGGGCTGGACGCCTGTAGCTCAGGCTGGGTGTTCTGCGAGGCAGGAATGGTCTTGTTCTGGTCCAGAAGGGTGGTGTCTTAGGGAGCTGATGGGGACTGAGGGGTTCCAGGAGCCCTGAATGGAAATGTATCCTTCCTTCACTATGGCGGTGGGGTGGGGGGTCCCAGTCCTGCATCCAGGTCCCCATTGCTAGGCCTTCTCCAGCAGAGAATGTGGGACCCCTCAGTTTCCTGGTCCTTGCAAGCTTCCTGTGTTGAGCTGGCTCCCCACCTCCTTGAGGGCAGGCCTGTGCCTTTGGCCTCCCTGGTGATCCCGGCGGTGCCTGGTGGACTGCGCTCGGTGGGAACTGACTGACCAAGGACAGGCAGAGGGGTGAGGGCTTTAGACGGGGCCTGGGGAAGACTGATTAGCACTGGGGGCAGGGCCGTGTGCGCGGAGAGGTCTGGAGCAAGGCAGAAAGTGGGGCCCTGGAGCCAGACTGCTGGGGTTCAGCTCAGGACGACCGTGTCGACTAGCTGTGTGGCCTTGGCAAGTGACTGCACCTCTCTGAGCTCTTGTTTCCTCAGCTGTGAAGAGGGATAATCATAGCACCTGCTTCATGGTGTGGTTGTGGGGCCCAATGACTTAGTTTGTTTATAACACTTTGAACAGTGCCTGGCACATAGTAAGTGCTCAGTGAATGTTAGTAATTGTTACTGTTATGGGTGACGGTGGCGGCGGTGGTGTTCTTCCAGGAGCCCACTGCTGGGTTGGCCCTTTTCTCTCTTATCAAGGTTGTTCCTGTCTGTAAGGTGGGAGGATTATGGGACCGGAGAGTGGAGGAGATGGTGGCACCGTGTTCCCTCAGGAGGTCCTAACATCAAAGCCTAGAGAAGAGGTCCTTCCCCGCCCTTCCCGCCCCGCGTTCTGATAGGAGAAGGCAGGGAGCTGAGGGGACCTCCGGAAGTCTTGTCAGCCCAGGGAGCTGATGCAAATTTGTGTTTATGGAGGACTCTGAGAAAGTTGCCATCACTGTAAACAAGATAAACCAGCCCAAGCTCCCCTTCTTGGATCCTGTCCCATCCCTTGATGAGAGTCACTGGATAGGAGACTCCTAGACCCTGCAAGGACCTGCCTTGGTCTCCAAACAGGCACCTTTTGACCACGGGCTATACTCATAGGTGTGGCATCTATATTTTAAAGTGGGCTCCCCAAAACTCTGCTGTAAGTACCCTCTAGGTCTCTCTAAAGCAGAGGGGTGCCAACCCACAGCCCGCAGGCTGCGTGCAGCCCAGGATGGCTATGAATGCGGCCCAACACAAAATTGTAAATGTACTTAAAACATTATGAGATTTTTTTGTTCTTTGTGATCACATGTCACAATGTCACATAATCACAAAATCACAGTGGCCCAAGGCAGCTCTTCTTCCATTGTGGCCCAAAGATGCCAAAAGTTTGGACACCGCTGCCCTAAAGTCTAATCTGCGTCTCCTCGCTGTAAGTTCAGTTTCCTCACTGTGTCAGAAGGAGGTTGTCGAGAACCGTTCCCAGCCCTTCTCGCATGCTATGTAGCTGTGAGCTCAGAACCCAGGGTAAGGGCTGGCTCCTGGCCACACGCCCTCTCTATGCCAGGCCCCTGCTCTCTCTGAGGTCCCTCACTGCCTCATTAGCAGGGGTCAGCCTTCAAGGCTTGCTGAGCTGCACTCTCCACGTAGGCCCAGTTCCCACCCAGGGAGGCTGGGCTTGCTCTGGGTCAGGTTGGGGTGAGCTCTGCTACTGGACCCCTGGCCCGCCCAGCTGCAGCTGCAAAAGGCATTACATTTTTTCTTGGAGAAAGAATGGGCCTGGGTTGATGATGATGACAGCTGGGAAGGGTTCCTGAGCTCAGCCCGGCCCTGTGTTGCTTCCCTTCCTTGGCCCCTGCCCCGCTCACCTCTGCTCCATTTCTAGCCTGTTGCTCATCTAGAGGAGGGGGTTCACCTTTGACCCTTGACCTGGACCAGACCTGAGCAATCTGCTGGTCTACAACAACCCTTTATGGGGGGCAGTCAGTCTGTGCGATCAGCATTGGGCTTGGTGCTGCAGTGGGGGCGGAGGAGTGGTCAGAGGGCTGCAACGGAAGTGTGAGAGAGGGTGTCTCCCCTGGGGTCCCTGTGGCCCTGGGCAGGGAGTGCGGTGCTCCTGCTGTGTCCCCACCTGGACTTTATCTGTAAGAGTCCCTTTTCTCACCGCGCTCAGCGTCCTTACCTGTAAGACAAAGGGCTGGAGAGGCTCTGAGCTTGAAGTCTGTGAGGCCATCCATCTCCCTGCAGGAGCCTCCCCTGGTCACAGGCTTTGAACTTCACCTTGGATTGACCTTGCTTCCCTCCCAGCCCCGCCCCCACCTCTGGCAGTGGCTGGCAGGAAGTCCTGCTGATTAGGGCCCTAATCACCGGCTGAGACTCTCAGAAACAGCCAAGCTGGTTGAGCAGAGAGGAGCCATCAGGAAAGGCATAGGGAGAAGCCCCAACCCCAGGGGCCAGGGGATTGGGCTGTGATTGGGGGTCGGCTCCTTGGACTAGGGGCGGTGACTGTGCACCCACTTTGGAGGCTGTGTGGCAGTGGCTGAGTCTAGCTGGGCACATAAGGTCCCTGATAGTTCCTTAAAAGCCTTTTTAGGCATTGATGCTATGCCAGGCAAGGAGCCAGGGGGATGGGGCTGGGAAGGCCAGGGAGATGTGGTCTAGTGGGAGAGAAAGGGGAGTAGACAGAGAGTTTCTGCAAAGTGCAGACGGGTGTCAAGCAGAAAGCTGTGTATGCAAACTGGTGGAGTGGAGAAAGCTTCAGAGAAGAGGTGCCATTTGAGGTGGGTTTTGAAGGTTGAGGAGGAGTTCTGCAGGAAGGAAAAGGGATAATGACCCCTTTAGGCACTGGGGAAGGCATGCACAAAGGCACAGTGGGACACACGTCAGTATGAGTAAAACAATGGCTCCAGCCCTGTCTTACAGTCAGACAGGCTTGGGTTTCCCCCCAAGCTTGTTGGCCGTGTGACCTTGGACCGAGCTCGGTGTCTTCATCTGTACAATGAGGTTAATATTCCATCTCATAGGGTGATGACAGGGATGAAATGAGACCCTATTTGTGAAGTGCTCAGCTCAGTGCCTGGCAGAGGAAGTGGTGTGTGTGGAAAGGGTGGCTTTGGAGAGAGCCTGGAGGGGTAGCTTGGAGTCTGGCCTTGTGGAATTTCCTGGGCCAAGGTAAAGCGGGGAGGAGTAGGGAGGTTTAACATAGGAGAAACTTGATGGACTTGTTACTTAGGGAGATTATTTGGGCAGTTGGGAAGGCTCTGCTGTCCCAGGCGGACCTGGGGACAGGCCATAAGCCCAGGTCCCCGGAGTCCCATGTTTCGATTCCTCAGCCCCTGGGGAAGGGAAATCCTCTCGGGAATCCCTTCATTTCTCTGGATCGGGAGCAGAGCAACCTCCTGCCAGGGAGATCTTGCGGGCCAGGAGGGAGCCCTCCTTGGCAAGGCTTCCCACATGAGACAGGAGTGGACAGCCTGCAGCAGGTGGGAGTGAGGGCAGCGTGCAGGCAGCTTGTATTTCTATGGAACCAAAAGGCTCCTTTGGGGGCATCCTTCACCGTCTGCCTGGCACACAGTAGGCCCTTACTATTTGTTGCATGAATGAATGAACGAGTGTCCCGTAGGCAGGGTGGAGGAACCTGCCTGCTCAGAGGCGGGGGCGCCCAGCCTGCCTGCACATGGCCGGCTGTTTGCATGGGGCTGCCGTCCAGCGACAAGAGGAATGTTGAGTGTCGCAAAATCCAGGTGGCCTGGCCTGTCACAGGAACTCAGTGACTGTGTGGATGAGGGAGTGGGGATTTCAGGAGCTTTAACTTTCTGGATCGAGGTCCCATCAAAAGGCAGTGTGGTGGCAGGGGTGTCAAGATCACAGACTCTGCAGTCACACTGTCTGGGTTTGAATCCTGATCCCACCTCTTGCAGGTGGTGTGATGGTGGACAACTTACCTAACCTGCCTGTGCTTCAGTTTACTCGTTGGTAAAATGTGGGGAACCAGTAGAGCCGAGTCCTGCATGCGAGGCATGCTGTGTGACCCTTGATTATTATTACTGTTCTGGTTCTTACCATTGTTGGTGTGGGGGAGAGTGCAGCTACTGGCGGGGGATGGGGGAGCACAAGAGGCTCCTCTGGAGGTGCCTTCTAAGCCGCCTCCGGCACACAGACAGCGGCCTGTGCTGTGGCTGAGCTGAGCTGAGCTGAGCTGAGCTGAGTGTGGGAGCAGAAGCAGCGGCCAGGCCTGGATTCCAGGATGAAGCCCTGGGAGAGCAGGGGCCAGCGGGTGGGGGGCAGTGCGGGGGGGTGTTGGTGGTGAGGAGAGGCGAACTGAGAGGAGGCCAGGACTCTCCCAAGTCCCCAGCCGGGACCCCAGGAATCTCTCCCAACATCTCTTGCCAGAGGGCCTGGCCTTTTAGCTCCAGGGCCTCCAGAAGGCCTGTGGTCCATCTCCCTGCCTCCTGGGCAGGCTGCTCCTGATGCCCCTTCACTGTCAGAAAGTGATTGCTCTGCACTAACCCCTGTCTGGTTGCAGCTCCTTCCCTCCCTTTCCATCTTGCCTTTAGATCTCCTGGCTCCAGTATTGCAGGGTTAGTGACTGCTTTGCAACAGGAGGGTGCGAGGGTAGACTTCAGGAGCCTGCCCTGATTCTGGGCTGGATAAAGGGACTGGGCTGGAGTGCAGTAGAGAGCCTGGTGACAGTTGGGCAGGGGTGTGTGGGGCTGTCAGGCGGCCTGTTTCTAGTCCTCCTTAGGCACCGTGTGACGTTGAGCAAATCACTTCCCCTCTCTGGCCTTTAGCTTCCTCGTTTGTAAGATGAGGTAGGAGAGGCCTGTCTTTCTAATCAGTGCTGAATTTCTGCAAGTCCATGGATATTTCTGAACAGAGAGGCTCCTGCTCTTGGGGCCACTGGAGGAGCCATCTAGCACGGAGGCAGGGAGGCATCTGCTGGGAAGGCAGCTGAGATGCTGGGAGGTCCCTTGCAGCCCTGGGATAGCACAGTGACCATTCCTCCATGCAGCCAGCCCACTTCTTGGAACAGAGTTTGGGGTAACATCTGTCAGGGTTGAGCGGGCCAGAATCTCTGGGTCTCTGTCCCAGTGAGTCTCTGGGTCTCTGTTCTGGTTGAGCTGGCAGGATTGGAGCTAACAGAGAGAAGGAGGGAACCAGGCAGATCTGCTGGTTCCCCCTTGGCCACTCTCAGGAAACAGAGTGGGAGTAAGTGATGGGCCGGGGTGTGGGGTTCAGAGAAGAGTGAGTAACAGTTGTGAGTAATGGCTCAGTGTCTCTGCTGGGCAGGTGGCTCCTAGACTGCACAGCTGTCTGGGGCTCTGGAAACGCTCCTTGGAGGCCTAGTCACTGAGTCACAGCAGCCTGAGTTCCCCTTTCCTAAGGAGCTGGGGGTCCCGGTCCCACGCTCACACCCCCTGCCCTCCAGATAGTGCCTCTCCGAATTAGTTCCTCCCACCATCTGTGCCTCCAGCGCCGCTAGGTCCCACAGAAGCTGTACGTTGTGTCCTGAGCACCCAGGTGACTTGGCTTGCCTGTAGGAGTATAGATTTTACAGCCTGGCTGTCCTGGGTTTGAGTTGCCACTCAAGCGGTCATCCCTGTATGACCTTGAACAACTTACTTTTTCTCGCTGTTTCAGTGGCCTCATATGGAATGAGGGAGTATTTATTGTCTTGTACATAACTGTTGAAAGGGTTACATGTGATAGCATGTTTGAAGTACACAATACATAATAGGTATTAAAATAATATGGTTGTCCCACAGCCCTGAACTCTGGTTCGCTCCCCCTCACCACCTCCATCCCTAAAATTTCTGCTGCATGCCCGTATTCCATAATTTTCAGGATGTTTAGCCACTGTCAGGTCCACCCTGTGGTTGGTACACTTGCCATCCTGTGTCTGACACCTGCCACCCAGCTTCCATGAATGTGTCAGGGGGCCTGCTCTTCCAGAAGGATGGGCAGGGCTCAGGTGGCTTCGGTGAGTCCAAAGGGAATTTGTCCCTTGCCTGGCCGCTGTGGGTGGGCAGGCCTCTGCGGGCAGTCTGGGTGTGCTTCCAGACTCAGACCCCCACCTCTGCTGGTTCATGCTGTGCCCTCCCCCAGTCTGCCCTTGTGGGTCGCTATGTCACTTCCCCCTGGGGCTTCCTGAAATCCACTGTGCTCAGGGCCACGCAGACAGCCGCTGCCAGTGGGTGTGTTGGCGGTGCTGCTGTGTTCCTGTCTGTGCAGCTCTGCTTGGGGTGGGGCCGGGAGCACCAGGCAGTGACTTTGCATCTGGACCTGGCAGTGGTCCTGCTGCTGAGCGCTCTGTGTGTGCCTTGGGGCATATGAGCGGTGCGTGTGCACCCCGCCAGTAACTCTCGGTCAGTGTGTTTCTGTCTGATGTAAGCTTTCTCTCCTGTCCTTTTAATATCTGCCTGTGTTTTCAGAGCCAGATAGAGCCAGGTCTTCTGCTGCCCCTCCCTCCACCCTGCTTCCCTCCATACCGGGTTTCAGATGCCTGTATCGCGGAGGTCCTCCCGGGGAACAAGGAAACATTGCACAGGGGTGGATATGCGTCAAATGGAGACGAACAATGCCAGTGACAGCCAGGCCTCCGCTGGCCCTCCGTGTTGGCTTCGCTTCAAGTCTCTGCTGCCTGCTAATTGGGAGAGAGAGGGGGCTTCCTGCGACTGGGCCACAGACGGATTTAAAGGAGCAACGTGAGGCTGGGCTGCCCTGCCCTGGGGCCCTCCTGCTTCCGGGGCTCTTGGCACAGTTTCTCAGAGCAGATGGGGTCCCAGAACACCGGCCCTTGGCTTGCACTAATTGTGTGGAGTGACCGCACTCACTCCTCCTGTTGCTGCCATCTGGGGCCCAGGAGTTTTCTACATGACTGATTTTTCAGATACTCAAGCTTAGGCCTTGTCAGGTCCGTATTTAAAAAAAAAAAAAAAAAAAAGTGCATTTCTTTTTGGTGGGAATCTTTTGGTTTGGATTAAACTGTTCCAACCTCTGACTTACGTTATAGATGGGGCCCTGGAAATTAATGGCCTCTTCTTATTCTGTTACTGTTCCTCAGTTTTTTCGTCTGTAAAGTGGACATAAGGACAGAATCTCTTCACAGGACTGAAGTGAGGATTAGGTGAGTTGAGACACGTGAAATGCTTAGAATGGAGCCAGGCGCCGGGTACATACCATACAGTTTACTGCTCTGTAAATGAGGACGCCGAGGCTCCAAGAAGGGCGGTGCTATCACCCGGCCCAAACACAAGGGAACTAATGTTTACTCAGCGTGCGCTGTGTTCAGGCTTTTTGGCTTGTGTCATCTCAGCCAACTTTATTGAGTCCTCCAACCACTCTGCAAAGTAGGTCTCTTTGCCCCCATTTGGTAGGTGAGGAAACTGAGATTCGGGAGATTCAGGAAGGTCTGAATAGCTGGTCTGTGGCAAAGTGATATTTGAGCCCATGCCTGACTCCCAGACTGGGGCTTTTTCTGTCACGCCTCTCGCCTTTTGGTTGAAAACTCACGGCCTGTCCGTGAGTTTAGGAATCTGGAAATGAGGACCCTCAAACAGAGGGTCTTTCAGAACTAACTGAACTTGCCCCCAGATGGCGGGCTTTGGTTAGAGTCAGAGAGGCCTGGGCTTAGGCGATAAGACAAAATGGCCTTTAGGAGCTTTGGGAACAGAAAGGCCCCAGGTAGGCCTTGAGGATGTGGGATTTTTTCTTGCATCAGATGGGGTTGGGTTTGCTTTTCACCCTGCTCCTTCTTTAGGCCAGCCTTAAACCTTTAAAAAAGGAGGCAGGCAGACTTTGGGTGGGTCTCCCTGAGGGTCAGGAGCACAGGGCAGTGGTGGGCAGCTTAGGGAGCCTGAAGCACTAACAAAATATTTAAGGTGGTTCTTCAAATCCCAGGTGTCCTCTTTTTACATTTTAATGTTTCTGAAATTGGAATGCATCTTAAAATTGAAGCATACCTTTCGGGCAGCATTTTCATCCCTCAGAAGCTGTTAGGCAATCGATGGTGCCCCAGGCAAGCAATGACATCTTTGAGATTTAGAAACAGGGCCGGAAATACCTGCTGTTTGCGAGGCACCAGCCTGTGCGGAAGGGAGAGGCCTGCAGGCCATTACTGCCCTGGTCAGCGAGCGGACTCAGGCCCCCTTTAGGAAGGCAAGGGGACCCTCTGATGTCCCTGTGGGGTTGTGTGTGGCCCCCAGCCCTGGAGTCCTCCGTCTGGGGCCTGGCCCAGCCCTGCCTCTCCTTCACCCACCACTCCCTCCTCAGCATCTCCTGAGCCCTTTGCCTTCCTGGGTTTCCCCCTGGTGCTTAGATTTCTTTCCCATGCATCCTTCCTGCCTTTCTGTCATAGCACAGCTTAGGGTCAATGACTTTTGTCCCTTAAGGTTTTCTTCTAGAGACAGAAACCCTCAGTGGGGACCGAGGGGATGGGGTGGGGTGGGCAGTCTCCTTCTGGGTGTAATTTCTGGAAAAACGGATGGACTTGAATCCCAGTGAAGTAATAGCCCTCCTCATATTTCCAGTACAGCAGTTACTGGGCTCTTTTATCGTTCTCTGTTTACAAGCCTGCCTCCTCCACTGGGCCACAAGTGCCTCTCCCTGGCCGGGCTGTTCTTATCCATTTCTGTCTCCCCGGCTGGGAACGTGGCACTAAGGACCCCCCACTCAGTGTTGTTCATGAAGGCACGGCCTCCTTCCCATGCCTGTCACCTCTCCCTGCCCGCTGTTCCACAAGAACCTTGACCACAGACCACAGTCCTTTCCTTGACCAGATCGTTTCAGGAACTTCCTAGAAGCTGTGTTGTTTGTGCAGACGGCCATGTCCCCCAACTTTCTGCTTCAGAACCAATGTCCTCTGTCCAGAGGCCAGAAGAAGGGCTGAGGTTTCCCCGGCTGTTTGGAGAAGGCAGCTCTGAAGTCGACGTGTCAGACCGCCTGTCTGTGCCTCCGCCTGTACAACAGAGGCCCGCTCCCTCCGAGTCCCCCAGGCTGGGCCCCGCAGTGCTGTCCGGCTTCTCCATCTCTTTTCCTCCCCGGCAGCTCTCTCAGTACCCTCCTGCCTCTGCGCCCCAGCCTGCAGCCCTTTCACGTCTCACTTTGGAGGCAGCTGCCTATTATTCCAGGCTGGTCACCTGGCCGCCGGCCCTGACCCTCGCCCGGGTCCATTCTTACCGGCTACGGTGACATCAGGCTCTTCCAGGGCCCTGGACGTTTGCCTCAGCCTGGCCCTGCAGGCCATGCACAGTGTTGCCATGACTTGCCTCTCTGACTTGCTTTCCCCATTTTGCCGTGTGCGCCCTGGGCCCAGCTGACTGTCCTCTCTGTCTTCCCAGCCTGGCATCTCCCCTGCCCACCCACCTCAGAGGCAAGCTGGGGTGGCCCGGGGCAGAGCGAGGCTGGAGGTGCTACCGGAGTGGAGCTCTGTTCCATTGCTTACTGGTTGTGTGACCTTGGGCCAAGCACGTGGCCTCTTGGAGCCTCATTTCCTTATCTGGGAACTGTGCCGATAGCCCCTGCCTCGGAGTGTACACTGTGGAATCAAAGTGAACTTGACGCTGGCTTCCTCTGGCTGGAGCAAGGGCTCAGAGGCAGAGAGGTGAGGGATGGAATGGAAAGGAGAGCCACAGCCAGGCCCCTCAGGGCCGTGAGGACCATATTAAGGCATCTGGACTTTATCCCACGACGCTGGGAGCCATGGAAGGCCTGAGGCAGAGAACGACATGACTCGATGTGCATTTTAGAAATGCTTCCCTGGCGGCTGAGTGCAGACGTGATGAGAGGGGCAGGACAGACGGAGGGCGAGGTGATATGTCCCAGAAGGCTGTTGCAATAATCTCTGTGATTAAGGAGACTGGGGTTTTGGGTGGCTAGGAGAGATATTTGGGCAGAGAAATCGTCCAGGCTTGGTGGGGGGCAGGGGTGGAGGAGGAGGAGTCAAGGCTCACACTGGTTTCTGGCTTAACAACAGTGGGTCGTCAGAGCTGGGGGGAGCGGGGTGGTTGTCGGTGGCCAAGTGGAGGTGCCCAAGAGAAGGCAGGGTAGGGGCAGGGCTGTGGCTCCAGGATGTGTACAAAAGTCAAGCCCTGGGCCCAGCTGTGCCTTCTCACCCCTGCTGGTACTTCCTAATGGCCCCATGTGCCCCACCCTTGTCTTGTGGCTATTGCCCGGTCCCTCTCAGATCTCTGGATTTCTCTCTGGAGGGGGTTTTGGGCTGGGACATGCTTTTCTCCCTCCCTGCTCAGCTCGAGGTGTCCCTGGGAACAGGCCTCTTCTTGCCTCCAGGAACTCGATGCACTTCCTTTCCTGATTCCGCACAGAACTCTATATAAGGGAAGGAAACAGCCAAGCAGGCTGGGAGCAAGCTCTGGTGAGGACAGGCTGCCTGGAAGGGAGGGCACAGGTCTGGGGAGGAAATGGAGCCATCGCAGTGGCTACCTCCTTGCCAGGACCCTCTGCCCGGGGCCGGATGTGCGGCCAGGGAGGGCAGTGTCTTGGAGCCGTGCTGGGGCTCTGCCCCTAGGGCCCCTGGCCTCATCTTGCCCCCTCTACCTCCCCAAGGCCGAGGGCCCTTTGTAGCTGCCTGACTGTTGAGTGCCCTCAGATCCTGAGGGGTGCACATTCGCCTCCCTCTTGGTTCCCAAGCCAGTCCCTCGTCCCCTTGCCTGGCCTCCCACCCTGCCCTGGTCTAGCTCACAGGGGCTGCTGGGGCCTTCCTCTTTGAGCCCAGTGGACTCGTAATGTGGGTGGCTCTTTCCTCAGTCATCGGGGAATGCAGGCTGGGTCCCTCTGGGATCATTGTCTGCGTATTCTTGACCATCCTGGTGTAGCCTCAGTGACCAGGACCCAGAAGGTGACTACGACCTGGTCGCAGATTCCCTGAGTGTGGCCCAGAAGGTGAGTGTGCAAA
Organism: Pteronotus mesoamericanus; assembly: GCF_021234165.1. Classification (NCBI taxonomy): domain Eukaryota; kingdom Metazoa; phylum Chordata; class Mammalia; order Chiroptera; family Mormoopidae; genus Pteronotus; species Pteronotus mesoamericanus. Next base: position 9,262,172 of record NW_026555277.1, read on the forward strand.
GCTGAGGGTAGGACTGCTCTGCGTAGGGCAGGGAGCAAAGTCGGGAACCACGCCCCCACCGTGCTCTGGGTGGGGGAAAAGTAGAGGCTGGAGGAGGGATCTGCCCAGATGTGTGTTTTGTTGGGATGGGGATGAAGGTCTCTAGCTTTTATGGTGCCTGATGGCCCCTTGCCTCTGGGCTTCAGGCCTCCTCCTCCCCACCTTCTCCTTCCCTGCTTGTTATTACTGTCGCTGCACATCTGCTTGCCTTCAGCGCCTACCTTTCACCTCTCCCCACCCCTCTCTACTCAGACACCTGCAGTGGTTCCCCAGGGCCGGCAGCTGAGAATCTTAGCTCTGTTGCTGGGCATTCAAAAAGTTGCCCACATCCAGCCCAGAAAGAGAGTTTGTAGCCAGTCCTCTTTCTTCATCTCCTTCAATATGCCCTTCGGTGCCCTCTCTTCCTTCCCTGGCCGCACTCTGTGTCCCGCCCGGCCAGACGGGGTTCTTTGCATGTGCAGCGTTGCCACCTCCATGTCTTGTTCTTGTGATAGAGCCCAGTGGGCTCGCAGTGTGAACTGGGTGGTGCAGGACTGTTCCCAGATGAGGAGAGCCTCAGTCATAGGGCAGTGCAGCCTGGATCTTGAAGTACCCTTTCCCCATCTCTACCTTTCACACCTTTTCTACATGCCCACTGAGTACCAGGCTCTGAGCAAGGCACTGGGGCTTCTCAGTGAGAATGGCCGGCAGGCTTCCCGCCCTCCCAGGGCTCAAGGCGAGCGGGTGAGGCGTGTGGTAGACACATGAAAGCGATGCATCCTGGAGGCCTGCCTCAGGTGTCCCCTCCCCCGTGGGGCCCGCCCAGGACCCCCGCGCACTCCCTGTGTTCTCACGGCCCCAGCACCTCTGCTGCAGTGTGTGCCTTGCCTGGCCGTGGAGGCAGGTGGCACCCTGGGGGCGGTGGGTATTGGAGTCAGCCGGGCCCGGTGGCAGCCCTGGCACTGTCACTTGGTAGCTGTGCTGTCTCAGATCTCATGGGGTGTTGAGGGGACTGCCTGAGCTCCTGTGAGATGAGGAGATGAATAACCTACCTCAGGGGGGCCGTGGGGAGCCAAGGATGATACACCCAGAGCCGGCACACAGTGAGCATGCAAAAATGTTAGCAGCGACCACACTTCTCCTTCAGCCATGCCTTCGCCTTTTAACGTAATCACCTCTTTAAAGCTCTGTCTAAATACAGTCATATTCTGAGGTTACTGGGGGTTAGGACTTCAATGTGTGAGTTTTTTTGTCGGGGGGGGGGACATAATTCAGTCCTTAAGACTAAGTGAAATAAACCAGAAACAAAAAGGCAAACATTGTATGCTTCTTCTCATAGGAGGTATCTAGAAGAAGCAAATTCATAGAGACAGAAAGTAGATTAGAGATTCCAGGGGCTGGGGCGGGGGGAGGAGAATGGGGAGTTTTTGTTTAATGGATGTGGGGTTTCTGTTTGAGATCATGACAAAGTTCTAGAGCTCGGTAATGACAGTGGTGGCACAGCATTGCGGATGTTCCTAATGCCACTGAATTGCATACTTAGAAATGGTTAAAGCGGTCCATTGCATGTTATGTACATTTTATTACACATACACAAGACCAGCAAAAATGAGGGGGGAAAAAAAAGAATTTTTCAGCCCAGGATTGTATGAAATGCTGGATTCAGAGACACATTGTTCTTGTTTTGTCTGGGGCCAAGGCTGCTCCGTCCAGGCCCAGGGGCGAGGGAGGTGTGGGTGTGGGGAGCCCCTCTGGAAGGCTGGGCATGTTTAGGAGTCTGGGGTTTCCCGAGACCTGAGGATGGGAGTGTCATCCAGCTGGAGACCAGGCCCTGCCACTTGCACAGTAAGTGAGGTGATGAGGGCCGTGCTAGGCGGTGCCCGGGTTTTGCTTACTCTGCAAAGAGCAACACTTGGAGACCTTAGACCAGGATTTCACCTGGGCCCTGCCCCTTGCAGCTGACTGGCCAGCAGCTGTCCTGACCTTTGAGCCTCCTTTTCTTCATCTGTGTGATGGGAGCAAAAAGACTGCGGGCTTGGAGGACCTCAGATCAGGCACACGGCAGAATTAGCCTCGTGCCCAGTGCATAGTAGGTGTTTAACAGATGGCAGTGGATTTTACTACTGGCGATCACAGGTGCCTCTCCTCCTCAGGCCTTGAGTTTCTTTCATCTTTCCACAGATATTTTAGTGTGCACCTGCTGTGTGCTAGGCCTAGTGTGATGAACAAGACGTGTTCCCTGCCTCACAACACTTGTTTTCTAGACGGAGAAACAGATTACAGACAAGAAAACCCACACATCTATAATTACAAATTGTAATTAGGTCTGTGCAGGGAGAGATGCATGTGCATATGTGCATGTGTACAGGTGTGTGTGCAGCTTAATGGAGTCAGGGAGGGCTGCTCTGGGGTGGTGACGTCTAAGCCAAAGCCAAAAGTATGGGGAGGACCCAACTATGTTCACAGCGGGGCTAAGGGAATCTTAGGCAGAGGGAACCGTGTGTGCAGAGGCCCTGAGGAGGAACAGAGCTAGAACCTTATGTGTGGCTTCGGGTCCTGGACAGGGAGGATGGGTACAGAATGGCAGTGGAGAGGAGAGCGGGGGCCGGGCCTTGCAGGGAGCTCCCTGCCCGGGCCGGCTGCTGTCTGGCGCTTCAGCCCCTCATGTCCTGGGGTGGGGGAGGTGGGACTCCAAGGACGTGCCCTGCTGTTGGCGTTGTGCCCAGAGACTTTTGAAGTTCAGGAAATACTGGTGGGGACTGACGAATGCCAGGCATCGCCCCGGTCTGGGCCTGGTAACACTCACCTCCCGGCTGCACCCCCAGTTCTCTGCCTCACAGACCCTGGGGCCAGACTGCTAGCAGCACTGGCTTTGGGCAAATTGTTGCCCTTTCTTACCTTAGAGTCTTCGTCTGTGAAATGGGGATAATAACAGTATGTACCCCATATGTTTTTTATTAGGGTCCACTGAGTCCAAGGGAAGAGCTCAGCACAGGAACGGTCACATAGCTTCCCTCCAAAAGCTTTCTGTCACAGTTGTCACTGTGAATGTCTCTATGGAAATTAGTGTTTATGGGAGAGGCAGCCGAGAGGGCAGAGAAGGCAGGAGCATGTGTCTGTCTGGAGCCAGACTGCTGGGTTTGCACTCTGGCTCCTCTGTGGGACAGCTTATTAACTTCTCTGTGCCTCCGTCTCCTCACCCACAAAATGGGATGCTCAGGGTTGTTGTGAGAATTGGAGAGTTAATTTAGGCAAAGTGTGAAGAACCTGGTCTACAGCTGTGCAGGTTCTGCTATTTCTATTGTTACTTGGATTCTCAGAGCTGGAAGGCTGAGCAGTGGGCCTGCCCACCCCCAGGGTGTAGGTGGGATGTTGGAGGTACACAGGGAGGAGCCTCAGCTGGGGCTGACCTCCTGGGCCTGAGCCCTGCATCCTGTGCTGCGGCCTGGGGATGGCCCGGATGGCGGGGCTGGCACCAAGAGCCCCTGCAGACACCCTGGAGTGTCAGGCTCCCCTTTGCAGAGGGAGGGTCTTGCTTGGGTCTCCACGGGACAGTGGGAGTGGTCCCTGCTGACACCCGGAGTGTGGGGCCGTAAGGCACAGGCCAGAGTGGCAGGGGGCCCTGGCTCTCCCTGGCATATTCCAGGTTCCTGAGAGGGTGGCCGGGGGCCAGGGTGCCGGAGGGAAGGAGAGAGCCTTTTAAGGAAACATTTCTCTGCTTTAAAAAAAAAAAAAAAAAAAAAAAAAAGAGGGTGAAAGAGACAGAGACAAGAAACATGGAAACACACAACAAAGTTAGTGGGCTGGCCAGCAGGCTGGCTGGAATGCACAGCTGTGGGCGGGGTGGAGGAGGCTGCTGGGGGCGCCCAGGCACCAGGCCCTCTGCCTGGGGGTCCGCTGCTGCCCCTCAGATCTAAGTCCTCGGGGAGGGACTCTGCCTTAGGGGCTCTCTCTGCCTCTGGGGTCCCTTCTTTCCACTGCCTTAGGGTGGTGCTGGGAGAGAGTCTCTCCCACTTGCCTCTGAGGACTTCTGTCCATTCTTCGGCTGCCTCAAAATGTATTTGTAACCCCCTCACTTCCCTAACCCCCGTCCCCAATGGAGAGTGGAGACCCTCCTCATGTAATGAAGAAAGAACTGGAACAGAGCACTGTCTGTGGGTGACAGCAGGAACGAGGAGACCCTGGGGGCCTGGTCTTATCGGGTGAAGCCTACAAACTCCAAGGGGGGCTTGGGGCTGTGGGGCGGGAGGAGAAAGTGGGGAGACCAGTGCTAGATGCAAGATTCCTGGCCAGAAAGTGCCTGGCAGGGAGGGCAGTGCCACGCCCCCCCCCCGCCCCACCGGCTGAGACCCTTTCTGGTGGGCAAGGCAGGCAGGGAGCCCTGCAGGCCACGGCCACCTCTGGGACCTTTCCTTCCTCCTGGTCTGTTCTGCAGGCACCCTCCACCCCTGGCAGCTATCAGCTGTGTGACCTCGGGCAAGTTGTTTAACTTCTCTGTGCTCCTTGCACCTCAGCCAGAGATATAATAGTAGCTACCCTGTTGGGTTGTTGAGAGGATTAAATGAGTTAATGTGGGTACGGCACTGATAATAGTGCCAATCATATAAGTCCATATTCATATTCATAACTAGTAGCTATTCCTTTTTTTTTTTTGGCTTCAAATATGATTCTCCCACCAGTCCTGGAAAAATGTTGCGTATAGGGCGATAGGCTCTTCGCTGGAGAATGGTGGGCAGGCAGCCTGGAGTGTGACAGTAGCATGAGTCCGGAGCCAGAGATGCTCATTCCCAGCCTCTCTATCCTTCCAGAGTTCAGGGCACACCGTCATGTGGGTGGCGTCCCCTCTGGGGCCGGTATGTCAAGCAGGAGGACCCCTTAGGCTGGTGAGATTACAGAAAGGGGGTAGGTGGCGGTTAGGCGGCTGAGGGTAGCCTCTGGGAATGGCTGTCCCCATCACTGCCCCACCGGGGTGGTGGCTGTGGCGGGGGTTCGCCCACTGTCCGAGGAGGCAGCCACTTCGTCTTTGGCCATCCACAGCTTGTGACCAGACACCCGCATGCCCTGGGGAGAGCCTCCCCCTTCGTTCCCTCTGTGGGCCCCCTGCCTGGTGCTCGGGTCAGGAATTGGAGCCAAGATTGAGGTATGAGCTCCAAGAAAAACGTGTCCCAGCTAGAAAAAAGGAACACATTGAGTCTCTGATAAAGGCCCCTGCTAATTGTCAGGGTAGAGGTTTGGCTGCCTGGCTTGGCTGAGGGATGTTATCTTAGGGTAGGGAGCAATGCAGCCCTCCCTCCTCCCTCCTCCTTCTGTCTGGAGGCCCAACTCGCCACCTGCCCCCACCCCCACCCCCCCCATCAGGGAAGAAGATGAGGATGATGATAAAGTAATAGCTCACCCATAGAGGGTGCTTTCGGCTTTCAAGGCCTTCCACGTTTATTAGGGACCCAGTGGCTTTCTTTGGGAGAGCTGGCAGCGGCCCCTCACCAACCTGTTTCCCACATGCTTTGGGAAACTGCCAGCTGTCTGCAGCTCTGACCTTTGGGTGAGATGCCTTGTCATTGGGGAGAACGAAGGAGGTGATGCTTCCTTTTCTCGAGGTCTTAAACACATTTTTAAAAAAATTTTTTAAAACAAATCTTACCATATTGCAGAAAATGTAGAAGAACAGAGCAAAGAAAAAAGAAAGCTCATTTTTGTTACCATTTAACCTCCTGCTATGAAAATTCTGGTGCATTGACCTTTAGTCTTTTCGCGCCGGCCTGTTCTTTGCAGAATTTAAAACTTGTGCTATACGTTTCATTTTTGCCTCCTGCTGCCCCCTCCCCACTGAGCGATATTGCCTAAGCATTTTTCCATGTTGCCACACAGCCTTCCAGGGAACTCGAAAACTAGCGTGCCAGTGTGTGTGAGCCAAGGGAAGGGGTGTCTTAGCATGGAGGTGGTGGCTGTGGAATGATCCCAGGAGGCCCTGGTTTTCTGTGGGGATGAAAGATGCTAACCTTGCTTTTCTCTGTGCCTCCCACAGGTGGCTGCCCCCTGCATTCCTCCATCCAACCATGAATTGGTGGTGAGTGACAGTCCGTTCCCTACCCTGCCAGCCCCTCCTCCCCTCTTCCCTCTGCTCCCAGCTGCAGCTTACTTCAGACCCAAGCATGCTGGTAGCCCCCAAGGGTGCTGGGTAATTGAGTAAGGGGAAGGAGGGGGCCTTGTTCTGAAGCCGAAGCTGGACAGGGAGGAAATGAGTCATGAAGTCCCTTCTGATGGGATGCAGGGCCTCCTATTTCAATCTGGAGAGCCCTTGGAAAAACCCATAAAAGGGCATCTTGCCTGTCTCCAGGCCTGGCCAGGTGCCTGTCATCCTGGGGCTTACAGGACCAGGGGGTGGCACCTCCTCCGCCCGCCTGGTTCTGGGTCAGGTACCCTTCGGCTGGAGTCAGGGGGATGGCTGGCATGACCCACAGAGTTCGTCGACCTGGGCCGTCGTTCATTCAGATGGCCTGTCCAGCTCCAAGCTTTCTGGCTGGCTGTTTTCCTGCTCCCCTCCACGTCCCCCACTCCTCCCTCCCTTCCCCAGTGGGACTTCCAGAAGAGCGTGGGTGGGGCGGGGCTCCTGAGAGTTGTGGGCTGCCGAGAGCAGCCTGCCTCAGACCGATCCCAGCTGGCCTCGGCTGGAATGTTGGGAGCTTTACCCTCCTGCCCCGTCACTGCCTTCCGACCCTTCAGAAGGCCTTCGTGTTCCTCACCCGCTGCTGGAGGCAGGCAGGGCCCTGGCGGCTGGAGGGGAGGGGCTCTGGTCTGCATGCGTGCAGGTGTGCACGCACGTGTGTGCACGTGTGTGGGGGGGGTGCCGTGGGGGGCCCCTGTGATCACAGTTCAACTCACTGGTGTGGAGGGGCAAGTGATGACACTGATGTGGGTGGAAGCCTGGGGGAGGGGCAAAGGCGTCACGGGGCCCAGGCAGGGGCAGGTGTCTGAGCAGGTGCCTGCTCAGTCTGGATATAGAATCTCAGTCAGGCCGCCCCGTCCCCTTTTCTCCAACACCCATTTGCTGTGTGACAATGGTTTGTCCTGCCTTCTGTCTGCACACCAGCTTCCCTTTCTGTCAAAGGGATGCATCGAACTAGAGGCTCGGAAGGTCTTCTCAGTGCTGATAAGTATTCCTTCCATTTAGGGTCACTAATGGAATGAAGTAAACACATGTGAAAGTGCTTGTGACTCTTAGACGCCCCGGACCCAGAGCAGCGCCACCGCTGTGTGCACGTCAGGCCCAGGCCCCGCGGAGCGTTTCCCTTCCTACCAGGGGTCCCTCCTCCCTGGTCTCGCTGGGCTCATACCCTTCTCGGACTCAGCCCTGCCTGGCTGTGCTGCTCCAGATGTGGGGTGTTATTTACACACTGCCCAGCTGAAGATCCTGTGACAACAGCCGGGGGCAGGGGGTGTGGGTCCTGTAGGGATCAGGCCCGAGTGCAGGCCTGGCTTGGAGCTGCCAGTGAGAAATCTCCCCGGGATTTCGGAGGGACACCATGGAGGGCCGGCGGGAGGGGTCATGTGGGGTGAGCGGTTGTCTCATCATTCCCACCCCACCGCCACTTTGCCCCCAAGAACAGAATGTCCTTGGCTGGTCTAGGATGGCTGCAGTTTGGAGGAGGAGGGTCTGGGGCGTAGGGCTCCCCTGTCAGAAGCCAGAAGCCTGGCCTCCGGGAGTCTCACGGGCGTCATTTACGTGAGGAAGGGTCAGGGGTTGGGATGAGAGGGACTGTGTTGGCATTCCAGTAGGCAGGACTGCAGTTAGGACCAGGAGGCGCTTCTGCCTGGGCGAGGTCATGGAATCTTCTCATCTGTGTGATGTGCCTCGCCTGCGCTGGAGGCGCTGACCTTCCCTGAGGCTGGGCGAAGTGGCTGTGATACCAGATTGTGCTCCCACAGGTACCCTCACTTGAGTCTGAACTACCCCGACAACAGTGGTCAAGAGCGGGAGAGTTCAACCACGTCCCCCTGGGTCCCTAGTCCTAGGAATGTGACCTTGGACACACTGCTTAAGCTCTCTGGACCTCAGTTTCCCCTCTGCAGATTGGGGAGTTAGTAATAGTACCTACCTTGTAAGGTTATGAGAATAAAAGGTATAAAGTAACCTGTTTAATTAATGTGTATTCAAAATCCTCCAAAGGCTGCCCACTTACCTTAGAGTACAAGCCCAGGGTTCTTCCTTTAGCTTGCACAGTCCCACAGGACGGATTTTCTCTCACCTCATCTCCTTCAAAAAGCTCTCTCCCTTGCTTACTCTGCTCCAGCCACCTTGCCCTTCTTGCTGGTCTTTGAACATACGAGGCAGCATGCTACCTCAGGGCCTTTGCATGTGCTGTTCCCTCTGCCTGGAATGCTTTTCCTGCGGATACCTTCAGGGCTCTTTCCTTCCACCAGGTCTTACTCCAGTATCAGCATTTTCCTTCCCCAACAATCATATCTCCCTTGTGTGCTTTCTTTGCCCCGCCCCCCGGCATGCATCATCATCTGATAAGCTATGAGTCTTATTTGCTTATCTTATTTAAGAGGCTCCCCCCTTCACACCTGTGTATAAATTTCTTGACAAGGAATTTTTATCTGTTGTGTTCATTGTTGTATCCTCACTGTCTGGCACATAGTAGGTACTCAACACATGTTTACTGCGTGACTGAAGACAGGCATTCAGCCAGAGGCCTGGTGCACATTAGGTACTCAATAAATGAGAATGCTGATGGATAGTGAGGGTCTGCTGGGGGCCTTCCTCCAGCTGGAAGCTCTGTGCTGTCCCCAGGGAATGGGAAAGTGGCCCAGGGAAAACGGGAGAAAGTTTGGCTCCCCCTGAGAGCACTCAGCACCTGTTTCCTCACAGCAGGCGAGGCAAGTGCTTTGAGCAGGTTCACAAGAGGGAGGAAAGGGCGGGCTGTATTTTTCCTTCCTTTTCCATTCCCTGCCTGCCCTTCAGCCTTGGCAGGGCTGGACTGAGGCCTCCCTGCCCCCTTCCTCTTGCCTCACACTGTCTGTCTTGTGTGTCTGTCTGTCTGTCTGTCATATTTTCTCTATGTCCCCAGCTCACCCATCTTGCTTAAATCCTTAAACCCACCCCCACAACCCTCAAGATCAGGACCATTGTCCCTGGGCACAGAATTTCGGGCCAACCTCTGGGTCCTGCCAGCCAAACACATTTTCCAGCCTGTGCCAGTCCAGCCGGGGCAAAGTGGCTTAATCTTCAACCAGTGTTTTCATCTCTTACTCAACAGATGTTGCCTAAGGCCTTGAGTAGAAGGGTCCTAGGGTCATCTCCCTCCTGTGGGGTCCCCGAGTGCGGGCAGGATGGAGAGGGGAGAGGCCTTGTTTGCCACGGACACTCCTGATCCTTGGAAACAGCTGAAGCAGCTTTTCTCAACTTCTGAAAAGAATCAAAAGGAATTTCCTGAAGGTGATAGCCAAATGGAGTGGCCACCGAGGTTGGCTGGACGTTGTGCCCTTCTGCACATGCAGCCTGGCACCCAGGGCGTCTGGGCTGGGGGAGATGGGCCGCCCCACGGAGGGTGCTTGGAATGTCCTTGCGAATCGGACGTCAGGGTGGGGTGTCTGTGGGAAGAGGAGGCGAACGGGGAGTGGGAATGCCAGGTTGGTTTCCCTTCGAGTCGGAATCAGAGCAATAAGGAAAAGTTAATCCTTGTATGGAACTTTCTTTTTGCCCACCTTTGATCAGAAAGTTTTACAAAAATAAACGCATTCATTCTTCACAACAAGGCGATGAGGGAAGTGCTGTGATTATCCAGCATCTCAGAGGAGGGCCTGAGGCCTAGGGCCACGGAGACGTTCAGGGGGAACCTGGGATTTCCACTCAGCTGTCTGGCACCTCAGAGTCCACCCTCGTAGCCACTGATAATGACAAATGTCACTCTCACTTGTATATCACCTGTGGGCTTCAGAGTCCCTCCCCTGACACTGGGGCCGTCAGAGCCCATGGTGACTCGTGCAGAAGTCGGGCAGGTGTGAGCCGGTCCCGGGCCGGCGGGAGGAGCACCTTGTGCAGAGCAGCAAAGGGGCTCAGAAAGGCTCGGTGACTGGTTCACCGTCCCACAGAGTGGGGTTTGGGATTCCTGGTTCCACTTTCTCCCCAGGTGCCCTCGGTGCTTGTGCTGATGTCAGTACCTGATGACGCGGGTGGACTTCCGGATTTCTTCCTCTAAACGGCACCAGCCGTGAGCTCACCTGCCTGGCTTCTCTGTTTGCCAGCGGGCCTGGGATTTAGGGGAGGGTCTCTCCATCCATCTGTCTGTCAGCCGTTCTACCGACAAACGTTTCCTGAGGGCCCTCCTGGTGCCAGGCGCCATTTTCATGCTGGAGCTGCGGGGCTCTTTGCTCCGGGGCCCGGCCTCCTAAGAGGCAGGCGGGCATGGGTCAGGCTTGGAGTTTCATACGTGGGAGGACCTTAGGTGCTATCCAGTCAAGTCCTCTTTTAAAGACGAGGAAACGGAGGTCCTGAGATTAAAAAAGAAACACAACAAAACCAAACAAAACTAATTATATTTTTATTGTGGTAAACTACGCATAACATAAAATTTACTGTCTGAAACATTTTTGAGTGCAGTCAGAGGTGTTGAGTACATTCCTGTCATTGTGCAGCCACCACCGCCATCCACCTCCAGAACCCTTTTCATCTTGTGAAAGGAAAACCCTGCACCTCTTAACCAAAAACGGCCTCTTCCCCGCCCCCTGACAACCGCCATTCTGGCTCTCAGCCCCTCGTATAAGTTAAAATCGTACATTTGTTCCCTTGCAACTGGCTTATTTCACGTAGCATTCCTCCATGTTGTGGCATGTGTCAGGATTTCCTTCTTTTTTTTTAGGTTGAATTATATTCCATTGTGTGTATATACCACTTTTTGCTTATTCATTCATCTGTCAGTGGACATGGGTTATTTCCACATTTTAGCTATTGTGCGTAATACTGCTGTGAACGTAAGTGTGTCAATATCTCTTTGAGTCTCTACTTTCAGTTCTTTTGGGGTACACCCACAAGTGGAGTTCTGGATTATATGGTAATTCTATTTTTTTTGGAGGGCGGGGAACTACCATGCTGTTTCCCCCAGTGATTTTACCATTTTATTCCCACTGACAGTGTACAAAGGTTCTAATTTCTCCACATCCTAACCAACTCTTTATTTTATTTTATTATTTTTTATGATAGCCATACTAATGGGTGGGAGGTAGTAGCCCTAAATTTTCAAATGATGTTCCCAAGAAGCCCACGTGTCAGATCTGGGCGAGAGGGTGCCTTGCTGCCTTGTAGAAGGTGAGAGGCTGTGAGTTACCTGATACGGGAAAGGTGTGGGGCCTCTCCAGCCACTGCTGCCTTCTTGCTCTCCATCCTGGGGAGTGGCTAGTGATCGCTCTAGTTAGTTTGAACTCCAGGCCATAATGAATTTCGTCTGAGGGCACTGAGTGGGTCATGGGCGTCTGTCCGTCTTTGGGAAATTCTTGAAAATGGAGCAATGCCAGGAGAGACAAATCTGAGGGAGCCTTGATGGATGGAAGGAAGGAAGGAAGGAAGGAGGGAGGGAGGGAGGGAGGGCCAATTCCGGGCATTGCCATCCAAAGAGGATTCCTGGAGTGGTGAGGGGGTCAGAAATTCCAGTTTGTGCAGCAGCTAGAGTGGCTTAGTCCAGAGGGACAATACTGGGGCGGGGGGGCGGGGATAGAGAATGGGAGTGAGAACATGCAAAGGACAAATTGGCTTATTTTCTGTTGCTCTCCAAAGTAGAGCCTAGTAGGTGGAGTGTCTTATAGAGAGGAGGAGGCTTGGGTTAAAGAAAAATGAGCCTGATGCTCACTGGGTAGAGTGTCGTCCCACTATGCCAAGGTTGCGGGTTCAGTCCTCGGTCGGGACACATGCACAAATAAACTGATGAATGCATAAATAATTGGAACAACAAATCAATGTTTCTCTCTCTCCTCTTTCTCTCAAATTAAAAAAAAAAGTAAAAAAAGAAAGAAAGAAAAAGCTCTCTAACACCTAAAATGGCCCAACGACGGCAATCTGTGAGAGTTGCTGGCTGGCACTGGAACACATGCATACTCACTGACACCTGCTGGGGGTAAGGCAGGTGCTGCTGGGAGTCCCTGAGAGGAAGTCCTCAGGACCCACTGAGGTCCTGCTCTCGGGCTAGACTGTGAAGGAACATGGTCCCTGGAGGTTAGGGCACCCGTGAGTGTGCTGACCACCTCCCCTATGACCCCCACGAAGAGAGGCTCCAGTCTGGTGAAGAGCTTGCCCTCGGGGAACCATGCTCAGGGAGAGAGAGAGAACTATACTGTGGAAACAACGAGTGCTCCACTAGGGGGTTCTGACCAGAGGTGGCCTTGGAGTCCAGGGAAGGAAGCGACCAGTTTGTGCTTTGATGGTTGAGGAAGTCCGTCTCCTGTTCCAAGTCCAGTTTAGGATCTGAGCACATGGCAGAGAGGAGAGAAGAAAGAGGACTTTTCAGAAGGTGGCAGGGCTGAAACAGAGAACAGGCAGGGCCTTGGTACATATTACTAAGACTGATGGGGACCCCGGCAAATCCGATGTCCTTGCTGGGGGATGAGGGGGCTGGGCGATGTTGTCTTAACCTTGGTCGCTCTGGCCGGGGTGCTGGTGGGAACAACCTGAGTGCGGGAGTGGAGGCAGGAACAAGCATGGCATGCGTGGCGGGCAGCGAGGAGGTGTGAGCAGGGGCTGCAGGGTAGGGGAGAGAGGGGAAGGCAGTGGAATCCACCCGAGGAGGAAGGGGCCACTTCAGGGAGGAGTCCAAAAGTCATACTGGGGAACTTGAACTTGATGAGCTAAGCACCAAGAGCCATTATGAGGGCTTGAGTGGGGAAATGACCCAAAGCAGGGCTTGAGAGTGGGGAGTCGGCTGCCAGCTGTGGGGTGGGGCTCGGTGGTGAGGGGGTGCCGGGGGGAGGGCTGGGGAGACCAGATGAACCTGGTGCAGGTGCTCGGTGTGGGCTGGGGAGGATTTGGGCAAGGCGACCAGAGAGGCCTGGAGGAAGGGCCTTTGAAGCACAGACTCCCCGTTCCCTGGCAGACAGGTAGGAGAGCAGCATCCAATGGGGAAGGTGGCAAGAGGGGACTCGAAGTATTCCCGCTTGGCTGGGACAGCCTGGCGCGCGTGGGTGAGTGAGTTGGTTGGAGTGCCTGCAGTTGCCCAGCCTCAGCCAGGAGTTGGGTGCCGGTCCCTCGGTGAACGGTGAACGGAGAAGGGCCTGAGGACAGGAGTGGGCTTGCCCAGGCCCCTCCCCCGAGGGGGGGCATGCAGGGAAAATCAGGCATCACATTTCATTTAATCACATCCAGCCTGTTCTTTTTCTCTGGTGGCCTCTGCCTGCCTGGAAGACGATGTGGTCCCTGGAGCAACTTTACCCAAACACTCAGGGGACCCTTCCCCTCCTCCCTGGCTGGGCCCAGCCCTCTCTGCTCCGTGCCCACCCTCCAGCCCCTTGCCCTTATGCCCCCATCAGCTCCCCCTCCCAAGGTGGTGGGAAACGAACATGCAGAGAGGTGTGAACACAGGCTGAGGTGCAGACCTGAGCTCATATGGAGCTGCCCAACCTCCCTGGAGACTCAGTTTCCTCATTTTTCAGAAGGGGTTCAAAGCGCTTGGTCTGTGGCGGCTGCAGCCACTGCCGCAGTTGTTTTTGTTGTTATCTGTTGCTGGTTCCCCCCGACAGGCTGTGGGGCGTGCCATGTGCCATCCTTGTCACCCTCCCCCCGCCGAAGTGTCCAGTAAATGGCGTTGCCCTGCTCTTCTCTTTTGCTTTCAGCCCCCTCCCTTCATCTGCTTAGGGATCTATTTTTAGAACAAGAGAGCCTGGAATAACTTGCTCTGGGTCCTGGGGCCGAGGAGGACATTCCAGCCCCTGCGGCCCTTCCCGCCAGCTCCCTCCCCTCCTCACAGGCAGTGCTGCCCGTGACCTCACAGTTTGTTGCCATGGCAGTAGATGTGATGTCACGGGGTCTTTTTGCCCGGAAAAGCTGCCCAGATTCCAGGCCTCCCAGGGGGCAAGAGAGGGGAGAGCTGGAGGGATGGGAGGGGGGAGGGTGTGAGGAATTTCTGGACGGAATGTTCCTCTGGAGGCTGAGTCCGCATTCTAAGCCAGCCCCTCCCCCCAGCGCCAGGCTTGGGCACCTCCCCCCCCACCCCCCCCCCCCCCGCCACCCCCCAACTCCCCGCCCGCTATGGCCCTCTGTCTTTTCCTTCCTCCAAAACAGCAGCCCACAGATACATTTTTTCCCAGCCCACCCTCCCTGCAAGCCACCAACAGGTCCTACTGTGTGAACGTCCAGGCAGTCATCCCAGCCCCACCCCGCCAGCCTCTGCAGAACGGCCTCTGCTGGGACCCACACAGTTGGCAGTGGGTACATGCAAGCTTGGAGAGGGCATGCATATCTTTTTGGGAAAAACACTGAGGAAAGGATGTGCAGCTTCCCTTATCCACCCTGTGGTTCACAGCCGCTCACATTCAGGAAGTTCTCTCTGATGTCTGATCTCAGTCTCTCCTACTGCAGCCCATTTCCTCCTCTTCCTATGGAAGTGTACTGGAGACGTCTCTCCCTTGGGAGGACCTGAGACAATTAGTCTTTTAAGTCTCAGAAAACTTGTTCCCAACAGGAGGGCAGTTGATTTAAGGCTAAGAGGAACTGAGTGGGGAATCATCTCCAGGGAGAGGAGATGGAATGTGAAGGGATGGATGTAAGGAGCAGGGTTCAAATACCAGCCCTCTTACCTATGAGCTGTGTAACCCTCAGTCTTCTCGACTGTAAAATGGGTTAATGCTTACCTTGTGCACATTGGTTATGAGTTTGGTTGTGAGGGCTGATGATCATGGAAGCAAAGAACATAATACTATGCCCAGGCCTGCATTAACACTTAATGAGTAATTGTTGTTATCACGTTAACATTATGAAAGGCATCTCCAGACCAGGGCCAGGAAGAGGTAGGCCAGTGAGGCGCCCAGGGTGCATAACTTGAGGAGGCATTGCTCTCAGAATTATGCTCATGCACTTGGAGCAACCTGAGAATGAATGCCTCCTTAAATTTTCTTCCCTTGGCTCCTCCCCCCAGTCCCTGCCTTGTAGCAGACTCCCGGGTTTGAGATCCTAGAATAGAGTGACCCTCGAGGATCAAGACTTGGTTGTCAAGAGGCACCAGGTCCAAACCCTGCCACCTGCTCCTGAGCTGGATTTGAGTTGTCCTCCCTGGAGGCAGGGGGAGCTCAGGAAAACCTCCGGTGGGACTATGGTCAGCTGCCCTCCGCTTTGGAAAGCCTGGGTCCTTAAGATCCAGGTTTTCTCCCGGGACTGGGCAGTGGAAGGGGACAGAGGGGAACAGTCGCTCTCTGTGCATGTGTGTGCACGTGTGTGGGGGTAGGTGGGTGTGTTTGTGTGCTGAAGGGGCCCTGCCAGCCATTGGAACTCTGGGGCTGCCACCTCAGGAGTTCATAGCTCGGGGTGGCCTAGGAGCAAACCCTAGTCTCCCTGCAGGGCCTGGAGCAGGCTTGGCCTCAGGGGAGACCCACCCTCATGGTACTAGTCCCTTGTTTTTATCATTCCCAGTCATCCCAGAGCTGGCAGTTCCTGGGAAACAGAGAAGCAGGACTTCAGTCCCAGGAGGACTGGGGCAGAGGGGAGGGGTGGAGAGCCCAGCGTGCATGCTGGGCTGTGTTTGCAAACACTGCAGGAAAATGCTGGGTGTTTAGGTCAGGAGGGGTTTTTGGAAATTTTTAGCTCTTCAGAAAGCATCTTGACCAGTAAGATGAAGGCATCTGATGGCTGGCAAGCGTCTCTCCGTGGCCCGTCTCCAGCTGGCACAGGGGAAGGGGTGGGGGCCAAGAGGACGGTGCTCGGATGATTGTTGGCAGAGAGAGAAGTTTCTCTTGCACTGCTGAGGCCTGTGGTTTCTAATATTGACTCCAACTCCCTGGTCTCCTTCATGCCAGACAAGGGAGGGGTGGGGCAGGAGGGTCAAGGTGGGGCAGGGTGGGCCATGGGAGGGCCCGGGGAGTGTGTGGGGTGGAGAGGATAAATAACTGCTAGCATTTACTGAGCACTTCCTAAGTGCCAGGCCCTGTTCTAAGTGCTTGATGTGCTTCCTTTCATTTGATTCTTACAACATACAGCCTCTCTGTCCTGTTGAGGAGCAGCAAGGACGACGTGGCCTGCTGGAGGTCACACGGTTAGCAGTAGAGTCAGGATGTGGCCCCGGAGGTCTGCTGTCGCTGCCGTTGGCTTAGACCAGGGCTTCTCAAAGTGTCACCCCCAGACCCGGAAACCTGTTAGAAAGGCACATTCTTGCACCCCTCCAGAGGTCTAAGGGATCACCCCTCGGGACAGGGCCCAGCACCTGCGTGTCAACAGCCTCCATGTGTTTCTGAGGCACTCTCAAGTTCAAGGCCCCCTGGCTCACACTCTGCTCTTCGGGAGAGTCGAGACCACCTAGGAGGCTTCACCCAGAGCAGGATGAGGGCTCTTCGGGGCCTGTAATAGCCTGGGCAGGCGCTTCGTCTCCAGCTTCTCCATCTCACCCCGTGTTTCTGTCCTTTCTAAGCCACCCTACCTGGGCAGGCTGGTTCAGCGGACTGTGAAGAGTGCGGGCTTTGGAGTCGTGAGAGCTGGGTTCAGAGCTCAGTTCTGCTACGTAGCCTCTGCAGACAGATGGTCCCTGGGATCTGCCCTCCAGGAGGGTTCCTCCTCCTCTGGGGGCCAGAGAGGAAGCAGTCCGGCCCAGCCTGAGGTCTCCAGGGGAGCTCATTACAGAGCTGTGGACCTGAAGGGACAGGTGGGGGTCAGAGGGCCAGGATTTCCCAGTGGGCTCATTTGCCCCCTGCACAGTGGCCTGTGGCTCAGGAGTGGAGCCCTGGGAGGTGGCTGGGTGAGGATTAGGGCTGGACTGGGAATGGGTGGAATGTGGACCCCGAACTCCTCCAGAGCCATCCTCAGACTCCAAGTGAGCGGACCTGGGGGCTGGAGGGGCTGACTGATGTGCTCCCCACCTCCTACCCCATCCCTGGACCCTGTTCTCCCTGGCCCTGAGCTGCTCAGGAGGTTTCATCCCCTGAAGGAAGCTTTGGCCTCCGTCACCGTCTTCTAGGCAGCAGGGGTAAAGTCTGGGCTGTTGCCAGAAGGAGCGCGGCAGCCTGCAGCTGAGCTGGCTGTCTTCCTGCGTGTCCGTCTTGGCCCGCTTCTCGCTGGTGCCAGAACCTTTCAGTGGTCATTCCGTCAACTCCTCTGTCTTTAGACACATAGAGCCAGGCCCCAGGTACCGGGGCTGGGATGGGGCAGGCGTTTCCGACTCTGAGACTCTCTGTCTTATCCTGGCGCATGCTCGTCTCAGCAGAGCACAGTTGTGCTCGTGACCTTCTACATGGTTCAAGGGCGCCTTTTAGCCACTTCACTGAGTTGGAAACGGAGCCCCAGAAACTGTGGTCAGGAGGTGGCCTTGGATTGGGGAGCTTCGCTCCTGTTTTAGGGGAGTCCTAGGAGCCCGCTTTTAAGGATGCCTTTAGCAGAAAGCACTTCTGTTGGTCCGGGCAGGGGAAGAGTGGCACCGGGGTGAGGGGCAGGATTGGTCCACAGGTGTTTATCGATGGCCTGCTCTCCATCCATCGCTGTCCCTGTCAGGAGGGATATGGCAACCGAATTGGTAAAAATGCTTTGTATCTGTTTTGGAGGCAGGCAGGATAAGGATCACAAATAAAACAAGTCATAGTCCTATGATGCAATTATTCTATGCTATGCTGTTCTATGCTAATGACCAGATAAATGGCACAGACAGCAAGACGTATTGGAGTTGAAAGGTGGGAGAGAGAGTCCTTCTTGCTGGGGTGTTCAGGGAGGGCTTCAAGGAGGAGGAGAGCTTGTAGGAAAAGAGGGGAAGCTGTTCCACAAGGATGGGGAAATGAGTAAGGGGGTCTACGGGGCAGCTCTGGATGGAGCAGAGCTTTGAGCATGAAACCTGAGGTTTGAGGGGGCAGGGCCAATGGCGGAAGGCCTTGAAAGGCAGGGTTAGGACTCTGACAGGCCTCCCATCCCGTGCTGTGGCGATTTCACACAAAGGTGGGGTTCGAATCCTGTTTTCCCCATTACTAGCTGATGACTTGGGGCCACTCATTTAACTTGTATGTATCTGTAGAACGGGGCTCAAAAGTAATAATGGTACCTACCTCACAGGGTTCTTGTCCTGAATGAGACAGCATTGATGGAAATGCCTGGTGTGTTGGGACAGTGACTGTTACTTGCTCTTGTTCTTTTGCGAGGGATCAGCGACTGCCTGACTCAGGGGCCTGGGTGAGGTGTGTCAGACTGGATGTTTATAGAACGAATAGGATGTTTTTTATTGTCCGAACTGTGCCTCCCAACTTGGGGACAGCCAGGTTCCATCTGAGTCTTAGGCTGGCGTCATGTCCTGCCTCAGGAGGCATTCTGCCCCGTGCGGCCACCGGCCTTGGAGAGAGAGCCCCCTGGGGGATGTTTGCCCTGAGGCCTCACATTGCCTTTTCTCTTTGTCCGCAGCCTATCAACACCGAGAGTGCACCAAAGAATGTAGTGGACACGGTGAGTGACAGTGGGTGGGTCACAGTGGCCCGGAGCAGCCTGGGGAGGCTGGGAAGCAGAAGATGGATTTGGGGAAAGTGAACAGACGTGTTTGGGGACATCCTTCTGGAGTAGATATGGGGAACTTGGGGGAAGTGGTGGGGATAAGAGTGACATTGGGAGTTTGTGTGTTTGGAAATGTATCACTGGGAAGCTGGGCCAGCGGAGTGGGAGAGGCGGGAGTGGGAGCGGAGAGAGGGAGAGAGAGAGAGGCCAGTGGTTAGATGTGGGTTTCTCAATTAAATATGGAGACATTGAGAAAGCCAGCAGATCTTTCCAAATAGATCTTTCTGACTCAGCAGAGACAGACAGTTTCCTCAAGGCTGCATGGAAGAGGAAGAGAAAAAAGTCAGTGGGTCCTGCAGTGGGGAAACTGAGGTTAGCCACTGAGAGGCATCTCTTGCCCATGGCCGGACTTGAATGGATTGCAATAGAAGACTTGGGTTTAAATCCTAACTCCCCAAAGCTTCTAAACGTGTGACTGTAGACAAGTCATGAACCTGTCTGCCTTAGTTTTCTCATCTGAAAGATGAGAATAATATTTCACACAGTTGTCATCGGACACAGAGAAGAGGGTTTGATTAACGCTGAGCGAGACCTTTAGTGGACAAAGAAATGTTAAACAAACAATCAAGTCCCCCTAGGCCCTTCTGCCAATCCCCTCACCCCCGACCCCTGCCAAACCCAGCAGGTGCTACACCTGGGGCCTTTCGGTTGCTTTCCTTGACTCCCCTCTCTGACTGCCTTGTCTCTGTCTCCAGGGAGAAGGAGCCTTCCGGGGTGGAAACACTCGGAAAAGTCTTGAGGAAGACGTAAGTATGGGGCGGGGGTGGAGAAGGATGTGGCTGGGCCCCTGGCGCTCGGAAGGAATGGGGGTGGGTGGCTGATGTCTCACACTTGTCTTGCTGGGTGGCGTGTCCCTCCCTCCTCTCCAGAGGGCAGGCACGAGTTGTCCAGCTTGGTCGCTGAGCCTCGGAGGAGGGGCCTGGACGTTGAGCAGGCCCCCTCTGCTGACACCCTGGGCCTCAGTCTTGGCCTTGGCCTTCATATGGGTCCAGAGCTCATATGCCCATCACTTTGCCAGGGTGGGAGGGTGGGGGGTGGTGGCTGGCTCTGTGAGGCCTGGCTGGGTGGTAGGTGAGTAGTCACCAAGGTGAGGGCAGGGGAATGGGCAACACTAGTAAGAGGGACTAAAGGCAGAGACGAAGAGGGACTCTTGAGCCCTTAGAGGGTGATCGGACCTTGGGGAATTGCAGGCTCTGCTTCTTTGGAGAGAGAAGCCTTTGAAAATGGCAGAATCCTTTGTGTGGCTTATGTGCCCTTGATTCAGGGGGAAGCTGGAAGGAGGGCCAGCTGGTCCACCCTGTTCCTCCCGCCATGCATTTTTGGTGAAAGTCAATGAGCACGTTCCTTAAATGGAAGGACCCCAGCAGAGGGCAGAGGGGCCTCTCCCAGGACCCTGCTTTGGGCAATGCTTGTGTTGGGGCTCGTCCTCACACTGCAGGGGCAGATGCCCGACAGAGCTGGGCCTTCCTCTTTCTTTCCTGCCCTTCTCGGATAATTTGCCCCTCTGCTGGCCCCTCCATCCTTGCCCGCCCTGATCTGCAGAGGAACAGGGAGTGGTTTTGGCGGTTGGCACAGGGGGAGCTGTTGATGGCATGAGGCCCTATCATCTGACAGCTGCCTGACCCACGGTGGGGAGGGCCCCAGAGGGAGGTGCTGGGGCTGCAGGAGGCAGCTTCTGCAGGCGGCAGCACTTCTGTGGTGAGCCCACCGCCACTGCCACATTGCCCTGGGGCTGCCCTACACGGCGGAGGGGAGGCGCCCTCCAGGAGGAGCGGGAGCATGCCGCTCAGATCAGTGGGGAAGGCTCTGCTCAAGGTATGGTGGGCCCTGTGGGCATGGAGCACTCGTGTTGGTGGGGGAGCCCTGTCTCAGTCTGTGATGTTTCTGGGGCTGGGGTGCAGGGGAAAAATTAATGTTTTATGTCCCCACTAAGGAGGATTAACTAGCTTAATGCCCACAAAGTATATGCTATGTGCTCAATAAATGGTAGCTATTCTTATGACTGCTATTTTGGCTGTGGGCCAGGCGCTGGTATTTTTGGATCCCCATGACATCCCCTATGGTAGATGCTGTGACCCCATTTTGTAGATAAGTGCACAGAGGCTTGGAGGGGCTCAATGACTCAATGCCTTGTCCTTTTCTTCCTGGGACCACTGCTTGCTTAGGTCTGGTGTTACCCAGGACTCCCAACCCTTGGCTGGGGGACAGGGTGTGTGAACCGAGACTTTTAGCCAATGGTCTGGAAACTCTTATAAATCCTAGAGCTGCTGCTCCCACAACCCCAGCTTGGGTCAGATTCTTCAGTGAGAGAGAGTGAAGTTAGACATCACGAAGCAGCTTATGACACAAGGGTGCGTATGACTTTGGTCCTGGGGAAGAAAGAGGTGATCTTCTCGTTGGGACTGGAGGTTTTTATTTTTTTGTTTTTCTTTAAATTTTTTTTTTTTTGAGAAAGTTTTGTTGATCTAGGATGAATGTATAAGTGGTGGATAAGAATGGTGTTTTGTCTGGATATGGGAGGAGGGACAAGGTAAGTTTTGGTTGTTAGTCTAGTTTAAGGAGTGCGTGAAAGGCTGAGCAGATTCGAGAATGGCCTATGTAGTACAAAGAAGGAGAAGAGACCTAAGTTTTAGGTTTTAGACACCTGTTCAGGGTTGGATGACTTCGGGGTGATTGGACTCTCCTGCAATCTGCCCCAAGTGAGGGGACCTGTTTTCAAGGAACATGATTGACGCTCTGGGCCTGCTTCTGTGATTATACGCCTGTTTGTTGAGCTATTTTCCTGTCTCTGGCCCATGGCCCAGGATTCAGGGCAGGAATGGCTGTTTTCCTCCGCTGGTTGGTGTGTAGTAGAGTTTGTGGAGGGTGTGCTGTGTCGCACTTTGTTGTGGAAAAATCCAGGCTGGTGGGCAGGAAGGAGAGAGGAAGGGGTGTGGCTGGAGGGGCTGGTGTTGAGGGAGGGGTGGCCAGAGCCCCCAGAGGAGACATCGGAATGGGGATAGGCTCCTGACGTAGGTTCGTCACCAGTCTCTGGATGCCTGACGTGGCCCCTGGTATTGCTTACAGACCCTCCTCCCAACTGTGTCCCCGGGGACTGGGGCTCAGGAAACAGCTTTTCTTTTGGTCCAGAGCTGTTGTGTTTGGTCTGTGGACCTCAAAGGAAGGCAAGACTCTTCCCACACAGTGGTTGCTCTAAACCAGCCCCACCCAAGCCCCTGCGTTCTTGCTCCTTGCTGTGTGGTGGGGAAGAAGGTGGATAACAGAGCCCATGGCTATAGCCCTTGAGTGCTCAGGAATGGCTGCGTGGCGACCAACAGTGAGGACCAAGGCAAAAAGAGTCATCCGGATCTGCACTAGGAAGGGTGAAGGTTAGGCACCAGGAAGAACTTACTGATAGTAAGAGGAGTAAGACCTTGTTTTAGGGAGGCTGTGGAATTTTTTTTGGTGATGTCTTTTCAGCAAAGAAGAGACTATTTTGGTGACAACAATAGAGGAGAGTTCTTGGTGCTTAGGGAGTTGGATCAGAAGTCTTATTGATCTTTGCCCTGGGAGGGGCTGGGAGGAAGCTCAAAACTGTGTGAGTAAAGGGCTTTGAGAGCCTCAGTGAGGAAAAGAATGGGAATTACAGGCAGACAGAGAGCTTATTCTTCTTTTCAAAATAAAGTCTTTGTAGAACCCTTTGGTAGAGATCCCTCTGGTTCTCTAAGAGCTCTAAGTGAACAGGGAAATGATGTGAAGTCACAGGAGACTGTGCTGGACCCATTTTACAGATTGCTCAGTGAGCCCAAGGGCTCTGTTGAAGAGTACCTTTCTTTATAGAATATAAGCTCTCTGAGGTCAGGGGCCTCTCCTCCTCTGGTCCCTGGTGCCTGGGACACTGCCTGGCACACAGCTGGCAGCACTCAGTGAAAGTGCCCGGAAGGAGGGAGTGTGCATGGGGGCAGAGATGACCGCATCTCGCCACCGTCTCCCAGCCCTCTTGAAAAAGGCCTGCATGATTAGGCACGCTGGAAAACGCCCGTTTCTAGCCTTGTGGGTGAGGTCACCTGTGTGTTTTTGAGCATTAGGTTGTGTTTTCTCACAGGCCCCCATGGCTTCCCCCCGCCCCGCCCATCTGTGGTTCTCTGATTCTCCCTGTGGCTCTGCGTCCACCAACACTCAGACATGTCACCGTGCATGTCTGCTTTCTGCCAGCGACTGTCACATGCCCCCGAAGTTTGTGGAAAACAGGAAGCCCCATCAGTTAGAGGGCGGCCCAGTGATTCATCAGAGGATGACCGTCCAGCTGTTCGTCTCCATCCTCTGTGGCGGGGTCTCTGTCCTGGGCAGCTTCCTCCCCGGCCTCCTTCCCTGGCCAGCCTGGTGGGGCAGAGCGGGCTTGGACTTTGTCTTATCGCCTCTGGAGGTGGCATGGCCAGACTCCATTGGGGCCAAGTTTTTATTTATCTTCCCTGGCTTTTTTGGGGTGGGGAGGCTAAGGAATGTGGAGTGTTGTAATGTTGGGAAGGGGGGTGGAGAACGGGAGCCAGCTCTCCTGCCCCACACATCCTTCTCACCCCTGTGCTGTGGGAGCTCCAGGCCTCCCTCGGTCCCCTGGTCCCCTTGCTAAGCCCCTCTCAGTATCCCATTGTCTCCCTATGCTCTCTGCGCCTGGACCTGTGGTCCTGGCCACACTTCATGCCTTGGCTACAGTTGTGGCTTCCAGTTGTTTGAAGCAGCTGTGGTGGCCTCCTCCAAAAGTGGCTGTGGATCAGCAACAGATGAAACCCGAGGGGGCTATTTATAGCAGGGTGGCCCTGGTGCCTGGAGCAGGGCCTACGGCCTGGGGAGGCTCAGCGACTCCTCGTCAGGGACCAGCAGAATGGAGATAGATGAAGTGTTGGGCTTCTGCATTCCTCTGGGTGGGTAGTTTTGGAACAGCCTGGTTTGGGGCTTGAAAACCAAACACAACCCTCCTTACCAACCCCCGCCCCCCCCCCCCCCCCCCCCCCCATGCCTGACTCATGCAAGCCCAAGTCCTCAGGGCCAGGAGAGCTGTGGAGACAGAGAAACTTTCCGCCCCGACAGTCCCACTTGGCTGTTTCCTCCTCCGGCTGCCCGCGGAGACCGAGCTACTCAGAGCCGGGTGGGAGCCCAGGCAGGGGGGACTCTGGGCGCAACCTCCTCCCGGGCCGATGGATGGAGGGTCCTCATCTTAGCGGGGCTGCCAACGTTGGGCTGCCGACGTTGGGCTCCACAGGGAGCTGGGTGTCCGAGCCCACCCACTCCCGCCTTGTAGGTGCTGCAGGGGCTGGAGAGGGCTGAAGGGGGTTCCTGTTCTTGAGGTCATGCCTGAAGCCTGAGAGTAAATCCTGCCAGTCATCAGGACTTGGGGGTGAGTCACTGTTGCCTCAGTTTCTCCTCTCATTGGCAGATTGTGATGCCGTCTCCTCCAAGAGGTGGTTGCAACTTGGTGGTTGGGAAAAGCTGGTTTCTGGGAGGCCCGGGGATGTTTGGAAGGTGCCAGCGGGCTCAGAGGGCTCCGGCTGGGCCTGGGATTCTAGAAGTTGCATGTCCAATTCTGCATCTAGTAAGGTGGCTGAAAGGATGGCAACTGGTGGCAGAGGTGATGCAGGGCTTTGCTCTTCTGTAGAGGCGAAGGGAGGATTGTATCTCTAACTGCCCTTCTCATTGTACTTGATGTAATAACAGTAGCTACATGTACGCGCCTTATATGTGTAATTCCTTTTAATCTTCAAACCACCCATAGGGATTGCCCCACTTTACATGTGACATTGCAGAGGCTCAGAGCATTAGATAATGCAAGGTTGCCCAGCTGGGTACCGTGGGACTCTGAACCCGAGCTTTCCTCGCGGCGCCATTGGGTGCCCTGGGATGTTTTGGACACCAGCTTGTGTCGTTTGCCTAGTTCTGTGCAAGCTGACAAGCCTGGAATGGGGGGGGGGAGAGGGGGTAACATACAATGGGCGGTGGGTACTCAGGAGCTCGACTGGCTGCCCTAAGTGGCTCCCGGTTGGTGCACGTCATGCCTGACCGCTCTCGTCTCTGAATGTTTGATTGAATCGCTCGGTGTTGCTGCTTTAAAGGAGAGAAGTGTGGGGTGACGATGGTCAGAGAACAAAGGTGTAGAGCTGGAGAGAGGGTGCCATCACTCACCTTTTCTTCTCTCACACTTGCAGTCTATAATCTCCCCTCCGGCTTCCTGTTAGGATGGCCAGTGAATCAAGATGAAATGAGTTGCCCTCAATTCAGTAACTATTACATTGCGTCTGTGCTCGGTACAAATGGCACCAGCCCAGATGCGGTCCGTTTCTGAGCGTCTGGGGTTTTTTCCTTGCCAGGGAAAGGAAAGCCTGTTTCTTTGGGGGCTCACACGCACACAGGCACACTCACGTGGAGTTGGCATCGATTGCTTTGGGCTTTGGGCTGCTGTGCGGCTGGGGAGTTAGGGTGCCGGGGCTGGAATGTTGGTAGAGAGAGGAGAGGAGGATCTATGTTTGCCCATGACCCCGACTGTGCCCGTGGGCAGCTCTCTGCCTGCCTCCTCCATAACGCTGCCTTTCTTTTCTCTTTCCCAGGGCTCCGCCAGAGTCACCCCGAGTGTCCAGCCCCATCCCCAGCCCGTCAGGTATGCCTGGCTATCGGGGCACAGGGTGGGGGTGCTGGCGGTGAGGTCACTGTGGGTGTTCTGGCAAGTCAGGCCTTTGGGTCTGTGAGCCCGAAGTCATAAAGCCAGCGGTAGGGAGCATGGGCAGATGTGAAAGCCTCAGCCAGGGGGCGCAGGGCGATGCCACTTGGCAAGGGTCATGTTCTGCGCTCTAGCTGGAAGCCAGCCTGGAGCTGAATTCTCTATCTACTTGCATGATCTCATCTAGTCCTTGCAGCAACCCTGCATGGTAACAGTTTTATTCCCATTTGGCAGATGAAGAAACTGAGGTTCAGAGAGATGAGGTGACTTGTTAA
This sequence comes from Pteronotus mesoamericanus, assembly GCF_021234165.1. Classification (NCBI taxonomy): domain Eukaryota; kingdom Metazoa; phylum Chordata; class Mammalia; order Chiroptera; family Mormoopidae; genus Pteronotus; species Pteronotus mesoamericanus. Next base: position 9,287,865 of record NW_026555277.1, read on the forward strand.
AGGTCACACACAGGGGACTTGGTGCCTTTGACATGGAGCCTCTTTTCCCTGCATCCAGGCTCTTTGGTTCTCTGACTTGGGCCTTCCCCTCTCTGCCTTGTCTTCACCCCTAAGGCTCCAGAGATGAGTGAGAATTTGGCCCCAGGAAGATGGGGTGCGAGCCAGAGAGGGCCTGGTATGTGGCTGAACACCCAAACAGGTTGTGGCCCAGCTGCCTGCTGCTCATAAACCTGATACGCTCTTTAGAAGATCCCCTCCTCCCCCTATAGCTGAGGACCACCGTGGGGTGGGTGGGTGCACAGTGCAGTGCTGAGGTTGCCAGACGGTGGTGCTGTTTCCCTTGGGGTAGGAACCCCACCTCTTAAGGCTGCAGTGAGAAGCTTAGCTTTGGGATGAGGAATGGCCAGGGCTCAGAGCTCAAATTCACACTATACTCCTTACTGCAGCCCACTGGCCCTTCTACCACTTGGTCCCTGTCATTGCCACTTGGAAAAGCTTCATGTCACCCCTGGCTCCCCCATCTCCAAACCCCATATACACAGCTGGGCTCAGAGTTAACCCTGATTGAGATTGGGATTCTGCCCCATGTCTTGGAGCCCTGGGCTGTGCTCCCCAGTGCTGCCCCCATCACTTTGAAATGCCCTGGTGGTATTGGTCCTGCTGCCCCTCCAGCCTCAACTGTACCCCACTGTAGTGCAGGGTGATCAAAATAAAACGTGAGTGTTGCCTATCTCGGATAGAGAGGGGAAGCCAGACACTAGGAAGCTGGTGATGGGGTGAGAAGGCGTGAGGGTGCGGAGCTACTGTGGGCTTCAGAATGAAATTCCAGTGTCTCAAGATCCATTTTCCCTTCCCATCAGCGCCCCCGTGGGCACCTTGGGCCCTCCTCCCCTGGAAGAGAAGCTGGGCGAGGTATCAAGATGTGACCCCCTACCTCCCCTCATCCAGTGACCAGCCCAGGGGGCTCTCCACCTCTCCAGGGAGCTCAGATGGTGTTGGGATGTTTGGAGGCCGCCTGCCTCTGCCACAGCAGCAAAGGCTCTCTGCCTTCTGTTTGCTGGGCCCTTAGAGATCAGGGAGGCCTGGAGGCGGTGGGAGCTGCCAGAGGTGGGAGAGAGCCAGGGAACAAAGGGCAGGAGCTGGCCTGCCTCCGGGGAGGGCTGGAATGTGCGCTGAGGTCTGGCTTACCCGGAGCCCAGGTGAGCCTGTCACCTGAGCTGCCCCTTCCCCTGAGAGGCCTCCCTGCCCACTGCATAGCCCCGGAGCCAGGGGAGGGCAGCAGAACGCTCAGCCCGGGATGCTGGAGAGCACCCAGCTCAGCCTCTCTTTCCTCTCCTGGAGCTGTCCCAGGGCCCTCTGAGACACGTCCGCCAGACCAGGTGGCTGCCGTGTGTCGGGGGTACAGCTGGACTCCTGGGGCCCTGGCTCTGACTTCTGGGATCAGGGTGAGGGCAGTGCCAACAGAATTGATAGGAACCCAGGATTGGTGTCATCACTCTTTGGTTCTGGCACGGCCTGAGATCCTTGCCAGCCCCTGCCCAGCTCTGTTCTCTCCGGGCCCCAGGCTGGCCTTGCTGGCTGCACTGGCCTTGCCAGGGGCAGCCTCTGACCTTGGCTCTGGGCCAGGGAGCAGCCAGGCTCTCCTGGATTGGTTGTGGAGGCGATGCACAGTGTGTAAGGGGTACAGATACCTGCCTCCTGCCTCGGGGCTAGATTCTCATCTGGAACCCCTTCTCTGCTAGTCTCCCCAGAAACATGAGTGTGAGCCGGACCATGGAGGACAGTTGTGAGCTGGACCTGGTATATGTCACAGAGAGGATCATCGCCGTCTCCTTCCCCAGCACAGCCAATGAGGAGAACTTCCGGAGCAACCTCCGCGAGGTGGCCCAGATGCTCAAGTCCAAACATGGAGGCAACTACCTGGTGAGGACAGGCCCCTCGCCCACTTTTCTAGTGCCCCTCTGCCCTTTCTGCTTGCCACCCTCTGCTGGGGTCCCAGCCTACCCACCCTGGGCCGGCTCTTCCTTCTCTCTTCCTTCACTTGCACTTGGCCCTGGGTGTCTCTCGTGGCTGGAATCTTCATTCCCTCTCTAGCCCAACTTTGCTATAAGGTAAATCTGTGGCTGGAATGCAGCAGCTGGAACCAAGTTGTGTGTGTGCTTGTGTGTCTGTGTGCATGTGTATCATGCATGCGTGTATGTGTATGCCCACATGTATATGAGTGCATATGTGCATGCATGTATGTGCATGTGTGTGTTGACCAGGAGGAGAGAATAACAATAAGAGCTCACGTTATTGAGCGCTTACTACAAGCCAGGCCCTGTTCCAACTGCCTCCATGTATTGAACCTTCAGGACAGCCCTAGAAACGAGGTTTTGTCAGAGCTCAGAGAGGAGGGGCATCTGCTTAAGTTCGCAGTGTCAGGAAGTGGCAGACCAGGCACATTGTTGGCGCCTTTGAGAACTCGTAGAGCAGAGTTGTGGCACAGTGCGTTTTAAGGGACCTTGTGCTGCTGACACTGGGATTGTACCTGGCCTAAGAGAATCACCTCACAAATGTGGATGAAGTGACTGCCAGTGGTTCCCTCTAATGTCAGAAAGTCTGGCCCGGGTGTTGGGTTGGGCCAGTCCCGGCCCCTGGGGAAGGTGCAGGTCCGCTTTACAGGGAGGTCCATGTGGACTGGACCTGTAGACCAGACTGTGCAGCCTTGTGGGGCTGCCCTTGGATGTTCGAGCAGAGGTAGCTTCAGGAGGCTGTATTAGGTCTCTGGGGCCGCTGTAATAAATTACCACGAACTAGGGAACTTAAAACAACGGCATTTAATTTTTCACAGTTCTGGAGGCCAGAGTCGGAATCAGGGTGTTGCCAGGGCCATGTTCCCTCTGAATCCTGTAGGGAAGCAACCTGCCCTGCCTCTTCCTAGTGGCTGGTGGCTCCGGTATCCTCGGTGACCCTTGGCTGGTAGCTTCATGGCTCCGATATCTGTTCCCTGTCATCACATGGCCTTCCTTCTTTCCTGTGACTCTCTGTGTGGCCTTTCCTCTTCTTATAAGGACACCAGCCACTGGATTTAGGGCCCACCCCAAGTCCAGGATGATCTCATCTCCCGATCCTTAACCTCTTACATCCAAATAAGGTTGCACTTTGAAGTTGCAGGTGGATGTGACTTTTTGTGGGACACTATTCAGCCCACTATAGACACCTATCCGTTAACTGTGTCGGACATTGTTAAGAGACTGGTTTTAAACATCAGAAAGCCCTGGGGGTTGGAATGTGGGCTCTACTCTACTAGGCAGCTGATCTTGGCCACTTTGCCTCACCAAGCCTTAAGATCCCCACTGTAAAATGGGCCTAATAATATTACCCACCTCTTAGGGTTGTTGAGAGAATGAAACCAGCTGGTAGATATCAAGTTCTTAGCACAGGATGACAGGACGTGGATACTCGAGTGGTAGCTTTTATTGATATAGTGTAGCATGTTCTGTTATTGGGCTCCAACGTGGACTAAAAGCCACCTAAGGTCTTTCCTGATTTTGGGAGTCCAGGATTTCATGGGTCTCTGCCATCCTCCCTCCATCCTGCCTATTCTAGACTGCAGGGTCATCTTTTCTCCCCAGAGAGAACACAGTGGTCTTTGAGTTTCCCAGGCAGGGAGATGGAGGTGGAGACAGGAATTCCAGAGACTGGGGGATTCTCATGGGATGTGAATTGGTGTTGGAGAGCGTCTGCTGGGGCAGGGGGGGCGTCGAGGGTCTGAGAAGGTCCATCCAGGATGATTGGCAGCCTCCAATGGAGGGTGCCTGACCACAGAGCCATTGTACCTTCATGGAGTGAGGTTCTGAAGTCCGCATGTGGAATGGACACCAGAGAGGAGACCAAATACTTAACATTGAACACCACCAGGTTCCATTCAGTGTGGGGAGGTCCCCACCTTGGGGGAGGCACATGGGACCCAAGAAAGGTTCCATCCCCTTCTAGTCTTTAGTTCTGGATGTCCCCTCACTGAGGGGAGCGGCTGAGCGTCCATACGTCTCTCTCCCTGCCCTCTTTATCCTGAGAACCTATAGTTGAGTTTCTGTTGGTCAGTGTGCGTGTCTGATAGGATCCTATGTTTGCTTACGTGTGGGTAGAATTTCCAGCAATGGTGAGAGCAGCATGTGACACTTTGCACAACCTCTTCCTTTTCTCCCTTCCAGCTTTTCAACCTCTCTGAGCGGAGACCTGACATCACGAAGCTCCACGCCAAGGTGAGCCCATGCTGAGTGGGGATGATTTGCAAAGCCTATTATAGCCCCCCCTTCTATTCAGAAAATGGGAAAGAATCTATTCATTGTTTCCATAATAGAAATCACAGAAAACAAAACTTGATACAGTGATTTCCACCCAGGTCTGCCTCCCCTGGGGGGCACATAGCATCTCTGGGGTGAGGTTGGAACTGTGAGGTTTTTAGTTTTATTGAAAGGCATTTTGGATTTAAACTGGCTGGGAATGGTGGACGTGGACCGCCCGCTTTCACTTGCTTGCCTGGTGGGCTGTGTGCAGGACTTGGCATGGGGCCTGCTCCCGGCTCCCGGGCTCTGGTCCCTGTTGCTATGTGTGACCCTGGGGAGGTGACATACTTCTCTGGGCCTCAGTTTGTACCTCTGGAAGTGGACAAGCTGGCTTAGATATACTCTTTGGGCCCTGCTAAGCAGAAGTTCACTTTTGCTATAAAGTTCTGTGAATTTAGAAAAGTTTTGAGGAGCCTGGAGACCACTGTTTAGACCTGTCCTCTGCCCCCTGCAGGCTTCTTTGGGCTGGTCTGAAGAAGTCAATGCTGTGTGTGGCTGGGGCCTGAAAAGAGCCATGGCCAGCCAGGAGCCCTTTGCTCTGCCCTCCTTTGCCCTGAGCCAGGCCTTGGGGTCGTCTGTGGGGGTAGAACTTGGGGACAGTGCTGGGAGTCCCATTACATTTTGAGGTCATTGCCCCAAGCCTTTTTTTTATACACATATGAGAAATTGAGGCTGGGAGAAGGGCCAAGACTGGCCGCAGGCCCCTCAGCGAGCCAGTGTCAGAACTGAGACTCAGGCACAGGGCCTCTGGTCCTGGCCATTGTCCTTTGCCCCCCACACCCCCCACCTCCCAGCTGGGCTGATGAGCAGGGCAGGAGCCGAGGCCCAGCTGCTGGTGGCCACTGCCCCGCTACTGGCATGTGGGGTGTGTGCGGCCGCCATTGCCCTGGTTGACTGTCCCAGCTTCTGCCGTCTCTCACTCTTGGTTTGGGCCGCAGGTACTGGAATTTGGCTGGCCTGACCTCCACACCCCAGCCCTGGAGAAGATCTGCAGTGTCTGCAAAGCCATGGACACTTGGCTCAATGCAGACCCCCACAATGTCGTCGTTCTACACAACAAGGTCAGAGCGGGGGCTGCAGGGTGTGTGAGTGTGTGTGTGTGTGTGTGTGTGTGCGCGCGCGCGTGCCGATGCATGAATATATCCTTGGACAAGGGAATATACTTGTCTGTATCATTGGGTTGTGTGAGTGTGTACGTCTGTGTGTATTCTCCTTCCTAGGGCATGATAGATTCTGTCCCAAGGGCACCCACAAGAAGTGTGGGGTACCAGCTTGTTGGGCCTTCAAGGGTTGTAGGTGATCAGCTGCATTCTTCTCTTTTGAGACTCAGCCCCCACCTTCTCCCCTCCCTCATCCTGTTCCCCCTTAGAGCCATATCTTCTCTCTAGCCCCTGCTCCCTTTCCCCCAAGGCTTCTGAATGGACTTTGGAGCAGTAGGCTGGCTTTAGAAATAAAGGCTTTTGTGCTTGGGGGCTCTTTCAGGGAAACCGAGGAAGGATAGGAGTTGTCATCGCCGCTTACATGCACTACAGCAACATTTCGGCCAGGTAAGAGGGCCCCTGAGCCACCCATTCTCTGAATGTTGACAGCAGAAGCCCCCTCCCCAACCCACCAGAACCTGTCCCTTCCTTGGGGCTCAAGAATAAAGACAGAGGGGGTGAGAGGGGCTTAGGATGAGGAAGAGCCCACCGAAGGAAGGTGCCCAGCCGCATCTCACGGGTAAGGGCCTGTGGACGGAGGGCAGGAGAGAGGGGAGCCCATCCCTCCATTGTAGGCCCTGGTCGGGGCATCGTTGGGAGCCTGGCCCAGCCATGAACACACCTTCTAGCCAGCTTCTTGGGGCCACTTTTTCTTGCCAAACTGATTTCTGTTTCCCGGGGTGAGCAGAAAGGGTGTCAGAAAGAAACGCCAGATCAGATTTGGGGCTAGCCGAGCCATCCAGAAATGACCTTGTCTATCCCCCCGTCTCTGGCCAGCAGGGCCGTTTCCCACTTAGGTGTTTTGGAGCAGGACTAGTAAACAAGCAGTGGAGGAGTCCCATTTTTATTCCATTTTGCAGAGAAGCAGAGGAACCCACCCACTCATCTGTTTATTCATTCGACAGATGTTATTGACCAGCCATGGCGCTGTGCTAGGCTTGGGAATACAGCAGCGGGCACAACCCTGCCACTGTCCTCGTGGGCATTAAATCAATAAACACGTATATCAGTAATAGCAGGTGATAAGTTCCGTGAAAGAATGGAGACCAGAGCACAACAGTGGTCAGAGGAGGACTCTGGAGAAGGCGATATCTGAGCAGAGACCCGAATTAAGGGGAGGAGGGAGGGACGGGCTGAGTCATGTAAATTCTGGGAAGGAACTTTACAGGCAGAGAGAAGAAAGGCCCAAGACCTGTGGTGGGAATTCCTGTGAGGGGCTGGCGTGTTTTGAGCTGAGTGAGTGAGAGGATGGGAAGCAGGAAGTGAAGCTGGAAGGCAGCAGAGCCTGGGAGCCTTGTAGGACTTGATAAGGACTTCGGGGTTTATTCTAAGAGTAATGGGAAGTCGTTGGGAGAGTCAAGACGGGGGGGAGCTATGTGATCTGTCTACATTTTTAAATGATCTCTCTGAACACTCTTTGAGGGTGGGGAGAATGTTCTGCAGAGGGCTTGCCAGTAGAGTGGCAATTTTACAACTTTAAGAACTCTTATCTTAGCCTGATCTTGGCAGAATGGCGAGCACTTGGCTGTGCATCTCCGATGTGCCTATATGTTTCAAGCTCTTTAGGGATGTTAGCTCGCCATAACAAACTTTGAGGAAGACGGCTATCACTCTCATTACACACACACCACGCCCCCCGCCCCCTGCCCCGCCGCCAGGTTCACAAAGATCAGTAACTTGCCCCAAGATGCAGAGATGGTAATTAAGTGGGGGGACTAGAGATGGGCTCCCAGCTGTGTGGTGCCAACCCCTGTGCAGCACACAGGATTGAGAGATGCCGAGGTTCTCCTTTCTGAAAGGGTCTCAGCGCAGGGTGGCTGGAGGACTCAATGGGTCTGGAGGGTGGGGAGGTGGTGAAGGGGCTTTTGGACTTAGATGTTGGCTCTTCTGACCGCCTGTCTGTCCCTCTAGCGCCGACCAGGCCCTGGACCGGTTTGCAATGAAGAGGTTCTATGAGGATAAGATTGTACCCATTGGCCAGCCATCTCAGAGAAGGTGGGTCTCACAGCCCAGGGCATGTATGTGGGGACTGGCCTCGTGTACCCACTGGGGATGGAACAGTGTGCCTCGGTGGGGGTGTACCAAACATGCATGTTCAGGGGCCAGCCTGGAGGGGTCTGAGCTCAGGGACATGGGTGAATGTGCCCACAGGTAGACAGAGCCATTGGCTCTTAAGGCTGGTGCTGGAGAGCAGTGGAGGCATCTGTGGGGGACTTACTGGTCTGGGTGCAGGAGGGCAGATTGTATGAGAAGACAGTGCCATTCTTGGTCCTGGAAACAGGATTGCTTCAGTGTTTGGATGAATCTTTAAGAAGCTGAGGTCCCTGCCCTGAAGGGACACATATGCTCTGGGAAAGCTTTTAAAAACTTTATCGAGGACACTCAGCCACGTGGTCTCATTGGAGTCCGCAACAGCCCAGGCAGGAAGCAGGGCAGGGACTGGCTCGGTCATTCATTTGGCAAATTATAGGCAGTCTGCTATATTCCAAGTGCTAGAGATACCTAGTTGAATAGGACAAAGTCCTTTGCTCCTAGTGAGCTGATATTCTATTGAGAAGGGTGGGCATGACCCCAGTAAATACACAAATGACAATTTCAGATGGTGATTAGCTCTAGGAAAGGAAGAAGCTGGAGTTCTGCAGAGATGAGAGCTCATGGGACGGGAATGGGCTGTGTTAATGACTGTGGCCAAGGGATGCCTCTCAGAGGAGGTGAATTTGAGCTCAAAGCTGAATAATGATGAGCTGCCACATGATGAGCCAGGGCATTCCCCATTTGCAGGAGAGGAGCCTGAGCCTAGAGGGAAGGGATATGACATGACCAGGGTCCACGGAGAACAGTGGCAGAGCCAGAATGTACTCAGGGACCTACCCCCTGCTTGTGTCACCCACCGTCCTGAGGGCCACCCCTGGATTCAGCTCCAGGATAACATGCTGTTTAGTGGCGTCTGATCCAGAGGAAGGCACAGGCAGTGTCAGGACCAGGTGGGCCTTGGGAGGCTGCAGGTGAGTGGGAGCCAGAATGGTGGAAACCCAGGTCCAGAGGGGAGAGCTGGAGAGTTGGACTTGGGCCCTGCACCCTGAGTGGCTAGAGCTGTGGGTCTGTCACACCTGTCTGTGGTATGTCACATTGGGCTACCCACTGGGGCTATGGTGCCGAATCTCTCAGGCAAGGCTTATCTTCTGGTGGATGACACCACAGAAATAAGCCATCAAGGTCATTTCAGAGAAATGGAATGTGATGGGTGAGACAGTGATGGGAGTGGGCATGAGAGACTGATTTAAAGGGACCAACCTCTCTGAGAAGGTGACATGTGATGTGAGATCTGAGAAGGAAGCATTTGTGTGTTGGTCTGGGATAGAGGGTCTAGGCAGAGGGGACAGCAGGGGCATTGAGGCCTGGAGGCCACACTGCGCCATTGAGTTTTCTAGCCCCACAGAACACTTCGCAAGCAGGACCCTCTCGCTGCACGTCCTGGGGCTTCCCAGACTCTCCATGCTTGGGTGTCCCCAACTCACATTGCTCTTACCTTGCTTGCCTTTCTAGAAGTGTGCTGGCACCGCTGGGGACTGCTTCTGCCATTTTAGCGGGAAGCCCTAGCAGAAATGAGTGAGTCCTCAGGCAACCCAGTGTCTTACAATTGGCACAGGGCAGCTGGTGGCCAGCCTCAGGTCAGCTGGATCAGAAACCGGATGTCTTTACGTGCAGAAAATCCCGGGCTAGGCTGCCAGACGCAGCAGCTGGGGATCAATGCGAGTGTTCCCAGGGAAGAACTATTGCTCAAGCACTTGCTCCTCAGTCCCTGGCTTGCCTGGCCTTGGCCATGAGTCTGGTCCTGGCCCCTGAAGGAGAAGGCATGCAAATAGAGGAGCATGTTGTTACAGTGGCACAGTGTGGCTTGGAGAGAGCAGGCAGAGTAGTCACATTTCTGAAGCTGGAGACCTTGAGAAGCGAGATCAGTGCTACCTCTCAGGCATAGGATCACGCAGGGATTCCACAGTGCTCAGCGTGTGTTTGCGTGTTTACGTTAACTGTGTCCACCTTGCAGCTCATATCTGCGCCCACATCTGCTTATGGGTGGATAATTCTGTTTGTACCCAAATGTGAAAGTGCAACTGTTGGTTTACCATGCGTTCACTGACCATGCATTTCCCGCCTTCTTGTCAGTGTCACTGGTAAGGAATGAGGCAGTTGGAGGAGAAGAGGGTAGGGAGAGAGAGAGGGAGGGGCTTGGCCTGCAGCTTTCCCATTCATTGTCACCCCACCTCCGGACTCATTGTCCCCAGCACACAGACACATCCTGTTGGCACGATCAGAAGTTCTGATAGGAACTCGCCATTCCAGGTTTCCGGTTTGAGTAATGGGGCTGGGGGCTGGGCAGGGGACTGAATAGGAGCTGGCGCTGCCCATCAGATTATCTTGCCTGGGTTGTCCAAGGTGGCCCCACCCCGGCCCAGGGACAGAGGCCCACAGGCCTGGAGGTGGGCCAAGGAGTCGAGATATAGGAGGGAACTCTTATCATGGTCATTTGGGTTTTGGTCCCACCCACCTCAAAAGCCCGTGTTGGCTCCCTTGGAGTCTCAGGTGTGTTCTGATTGGTTCAGCTGATCCAGCTTACTGTCCTCTGGCCAGTCAGAAAAGAAGGAAGTGCTGGCCAATGGCAGAAGGATTAGCCTCTGTTTTGGCAGATGGATTGGAGTCAGACTTCTTTCCTTCTTTCCCCATTCATTCTGAGCTCTGTATTTCTTGCTGCATCTTTGCGAGGCTAATGACCCTTTCTGAACATCATTTTTCATTTCTGTTTAGAAGGAGTGGGAATAGGTTAATCCTTCCAGTCTTCCAACAAGATCTTTGTTAAAAGAATTGGGAGATGTTGACCCTAGAACTAGAAGTACTTAGTGGAAGTTAGATATCTTCCAAAACCAAATGAAATGATCTAGAGGGACTCTCCTACCCTTTAGCATGATATAAAAAAGTGAAAGCCTATAATTATTATGCTTTTATTATTCTCTGGAGTGTCATGTGGGCTGGTGGGGCTGTGTGGAGCTGACTCATGGCCTGTGGGTATAAATGTCAGCTTGGTTTGGGCTTGGTATAAGGGTGCCAGAGCTGTCTGATGGTCATCAGCCTACCTTGTGTAGTAGTGAACAGTTCAAGGATACCTGTCAGCGGTGTCGGGGAGGAACTTTGGTCCAGCAGGAGATTCCTGCGCTGGGAATGAAGCAGGGATGGAGATGCTCACGTTGACCACCAGGGGTCGCTGGAGAACCCCAAGTTAGGAGTTTGGCTAGACCCAGCTCTATGTCTAATAGTGCCTGCTTGCCCTTGCTACCTGGGAGCTTCAGGCAGCAAGGGAGGTCAGTGCTGGGCTGAGACCCCAGTCACAGGGAGGCCAGGGGTATGGGCGGGGAGCTTGGTGGGGCAACGTAGGGCAGTGTTCTGGGGGAAAAGAGAACAGGGGATGGCTCTGCTCCAGAGCAGGCCTCCTGGGCTGAAGCTGCCCCTGTCCCTGCTCCAGGTACGTGCATTACTTCAGCGGCCTGCTCTCTGGCACCATCAAAATGAACAACAAGCCCTTGTTTCTGCACCACGTGATCATGCACGGCATCCCCAACTTCGAGTCTAAAGGAGGTAGGGCTCCAGCCCTCTGGCTCCCCACCCCCTCCTGTTTTCCGTCTCCTCTGAAGAGGCAGCCATAGGTGGTAAGAATGTAGGCTTGGATTGGAGTCGCAGCCGCTCACTTCCTGAGCTTTCTTTAGCCCCAGTCTACTTATTTGCAAAATAGGTCTGACACTTGCAGTGCCTGCTGACAGATGTTGGATGTGACAATGTTTTGGTAAACTTAAAATGACTTTCCAATGAAAAGCTGGTATTTCTTCTCCTTTCTCTTTCCATTGCTCCTTCCTCTTTTTTCTCCTTCCCCTTTCTCCCCACTTCCTTCCTTTCTTCCCCACCTCCTTCACTCTCTCCTCTCCCTCTTCCTGCCCCCACTGTCCTGCTGTGTCAGCTAACGCCGCCCTTCCCCTACAGGGTGTCGGCCCTTTCTCCGGATCTACCAGGCCATGCAACCTGTTTACACGTCTGGCATTTAGTAAGTATTCCAGGGGAATGAGAGGTCTGGATGCCACGGCTCTGAGGCTGAGGACCAGAAGCAGGGATGTGTGTGTGGGTTGGGGGCCTCCTTAAATCTCTTATGGGAGAGGGCTAGGGGTAGGTAAAGTCAGCAAAGTTTCCCAGTGACCTGGTGGTAGAGGGGCAGCAGGGAGAAAATGCACTGCCTGCCCCCCGCAGCAGCCCCTTATTCCCTTTGCCCACCTTTCCCCCCAGCAACGTCCAAGGAGACAGCCAGACCAGCATCTGCATCACCATCGAGCCTGGGCTGCTCTTGAAGGGAGACATCTTGGTGAGCACTGGCTGTCTGTCTCTAGCCCCAACTCTTTTGTTTATTTTTCTCCCTTCTCTCTTCCTGCTTTCCTCCTGCCTCTCACTCCTGGTGGCCACCAGCCTTGGGATTGCGGGCTCTCAGGTCTCTTGCAAGGCTTCCCAACCTCTGACAATCCTTGTTCATTCTCCTGCCTTGGAGTTGGACATCCCTTCCACTGGGCTTACCTCTTGTTCTGGAACAATGCCAGGGAAGTAGCTCTCAGCGGGGCCTGTTACCTTCTGGCTTCTGATTGGTGACAAGGACTCCCTCAATTCTAAAGTCTGCCCTTCCTTCATCAGTTTGAATCTGCTCCTATTTTTTCCATTCCGATCTGTATGCAGGAAATTCTTGAGAGGTATTTTTGTCCCCATTGGGGTAAGACTGGCCTCCAAATCTCTGCTCTTCTAGAAGTTTCCCCAGAGAGCTCTGAGATCCTGTTTGGTGTTGGTGACCTCTTTCTCACTGGGTTTGGGGTGAGCCTTGGGGGGCCCAGTCCTGGGGCTGCTAAAGAAGCTCCCTGGGACCTGATTCCCCACCATCAGGCCACTAAGGGGCTCTGCTCTCTTCCTTGTACAGCTCAAGTGCTACCATAAGAAGTTCCGGAGCCCAGCCCGGGATGTCATCTTCCGCGTGCAGTTCCACACCTGTGCCATCCATGACCTGGGGGTTGTCTTTGGGAAGGAGGACCTTGATGATGCCTTCAAAGGTGGGCCCATTGAGTGGAGAGGTGGCCCTAGCCAGCGATCATTCTGTTACAGGGTAGAAGAGCAGTTATGGAGGGGGGCATGGCAGCAGTGAAGAGGTAGCTGTTTTCTCAGGGGAGGGGAGCTGGTCAGGGAGGTGTTTCCCTTTTTTCTTTTCTCTATCCATTTAAGGTTTTGTCTCTCTTACATTCAGGACTGGGGCATATCCATATCCATCTATCCATCCATTCATCTGCCCTTCCATCTACCCACCTACCCACCCTCCCACCCGTCTAAAGTTATCCATTTGTCCATTTATCCACTCGTCCATCCACATATATCCGTCCATACATTTAGCTACCCACTCATCCATTCGTCCATCTATCAAGCCATCTACTCACCTACCAATCTACCCACCCATCCAAGTCAATGTATCCATCCATCCATCCATCCATCCCCACATCCAAATCCATCCATCATTCCATTCATTTGTCTATCTATCCATCCACCAAGCAGCACTTGTGTGTACCTGTGCCAGGTATGTGCTAGACCTTGGGGATACAAAGAGAAAGAGGTGAATCCATAATCTCAGGGAGCTCAGTCTTGTGGGAGAACAAGACACACAACATGTCACTATGAAGTAATGCCTGCAGTGACAGAGACATGCACAGGTATGACCGGTGCCCCAGGGAGTGGACACCGTCCCCGATGTCACTTCACTTGCTATAAGCAGTGTATGGTGATCTGTGTCCAGATTGGGCTCAGGCGGAGAGCAGAGAGTGGGGCTGGGACTCTGAGGAGGAGGGGTGCGGTCCCCCCGGGCGGTCTGGCTGTGTGGGAGAGGGATGTGTCCCTGCACTGGGGCCAAGAGGGGACAAGCAGAAGATGCATTATAATTATGGAACAGAATAAATGTTACCAATTGTGACAAGGAAAAATAAAGGAAGAGTTGCCACAATGAAGGTGGGGTTGGTGAGAGATGGGAGAAAGAAAGGGGCATAAATTCTTCCTCCTGCATAGAGAGAGTCAGGATACTACCAAAAACGGACAGATCAAGAAATAGAGACTTAACTATAGTATTTAAAGTTTTGAAGGTAATCCTTACAATAAATGATCATGATGATAAGAATAGTAATACCAGATTTTAGGAGAAGGGAGGTGAGAGTTGTATAAATTAGCTAAATTATTCATCTTCACAGTGGTGAATCAGTGAGGATTTTAAAAAACTGATATATTTAGAAACAATGGCATAAAAACTGTGGCCATTATTTAGACTCTTAGAGGTGACTGTTAGTAGAACAAGAAATAGAAATAGTTAGAAGTGGTTACCTCGGGTAACTAGGACTGAGGCTGATAATAACAATATATAATCAATGTGTGCATGTGTATTACTTCAATCTTTTCCAGAAGGGAACTTTTTATGGAGTTCTTTTTTGAAACGGATTGCCCACTTTGTTTTTCCTTCTCCTTTTTCAGATGATCGATTTCCAGAATATGGCAAGGTGGAATTTGTATTTTCTTATGGACCAGAGAAAATTCAAGGTATAAGTCAAGTTGGAATCCATTCATCATCCACTTACTTCCCTCTGTCCTGGCCTGTCTCCAGCCCGCCTTCACCATTCTGCCACTGATCTTCTCTATGATTGTCAAGCTACCTGTGATTGAAAGACAGGCCTACAGTAAAAGATCTGGGTATCATAGTAGACCCCTAGCTAAACATGAGCCAGTGACTTAATCTCGGGGTAATAAAAATAAAAAAGCAGACAGAGAGGCGCTGGGTTGGATAAACTGTTTTAGTCCCATTAGGTCATCATCTGCTTATATTTAGAGACCAAGGGACGTGGAGGCTGGAGGGAGTGGCTGAGGGGACACTCAAAGGTGCTGGATAAACGATATATATTTCTGAGACCCGAGGTGATTCAACCTGAAGATGAGAAGACGAATTTAATAATAGCCTTTAAGCCTTTAGACTGGTTATATGTGGAGACCAGTTGTTCTCCATCTTATTTGAGGACAGAATGGAGGACATGAAGTTTGGTTACAGACAGAGGGACTCTAGATGGATTAAAGAAAGGACTGCCAGGTCAGGAAGGTGACTGACTCACCCCAGATTGTCTGCCTTGCACGTGGCTTGCGCTGCCTTCATTCTGGGCTTCCTCTGGGTGTGTAGGAGGCCTTCTGCCTCTCCCCTCAGATCCCTGCCTAGAGTGGAGAGCGCCTTAAGAAGGGGGGCAGAAGGAGGGCCTGGATGACCTTGTGTCTTCTCAATGTCAAGGCTGTGAGCCCTCTCTTCCCTCATTCCCCCTGACTCCAGGGCAGACTCTGGCCTCTGTGCACTGCCCCTGGGACACAGAAGAAAGGGGCAGAACTCATCCAGTGGGTCCCTCAGCTTTCTCTTGGAGGAGGGGGCCTTCACTCCTCAGTGCCCTGTCCTGATTTACCCTTGTGACCTGGTATGCGCCTTTTCAAGAATGCAGGAAACCAGACCCTTGGGTTCTCTGTCCAGCTTAAGCCACTGATCCCGCCCCGCCAAGGTCAAGAAAATGAGAAGTCCCTCAGAGAGCATCCTTGGGGGATCTGGTCGGCTTCCTCTGTTTATCCAGCTGCCGGTCTCTTTTTTCTTTCTCACTGTCCGCCTGCCCTTTCCCATCCTTTCAGGCATGGAACACCTGGAGAACGGGCCGAGTGTGTCAGTGGACTACAACACCTCTGATCCCCTCATCCGCTGGGATTCCTATGACAACTTCAACGGGCACCGTGATGACGGCATGGAGGGTAGGTGGGACCAGTGACCTCCTGCCGCTCTCCAAGTGGCACAGCCCCTGCACCCGGGCCCTCGGCTCTCTTGTTTGGCATTGACACCATACTGGGTTCAAAGGGGAGACAGAGAAGTCAAGGCACCTCTGAGAGCTCACAGTTTGTGGGAGATGATAAGGCAAAAATGAATGTGTTAAATAAGGAAGGCAGAGCTAAAACATACACACACGCACACACAGCCAAACAGCCACACAAGGAGGTGTCACTGGTGCCAAATGAGTCCCACAGATGGCAAGTGCTCCACAGGGGAGGTATCCTTGTTAGCTGGAGTGGCCTGGGAGGGCTCCTTAGGGGAGGTAGCCTGGAGTGGACCTTGAGGTACCCCCCGTGATGCCGCCGCAGCCTTTGTTAGATTTCTTTTAAAATCTGCTGCTGCATTTCTCCAGGCTCGCTGCCTGAGTTCTCTGGGCTCAAAGCACTAGGAATGCGGACAGAGCATCGAGGGCCCGCAGGCTTTTATCGACAGCCAACGAAAATGTTTGAGAGTTGGAAACAAACAGATAGGCTCCAAAATTTGAAAAGACAGCTACAGAATGGAAATTAATACATGTTTAGCTGTAAAACCTAACATTATGTCAGATGGTCAACTGCAACTCCGTTCAGCTCTTGAGAGCTATATATGGAGTTATATTTATTTATGTGGTTCATTTGAATATGTGTGATGGGATGCGGGGCAGGGCCTCCAAAGTGAGCTTGCCTGGAGCTCAGGAACTCTTGAGACACTCTGTCTGGGGTTTGGCCACAGGCGTTTCCCTGATTTGGTCCCTGGACTGTGGAATGTGGGAGCTGGGAGGACCCTCAGGACCATCGGCCCACCCCTCCATCAGTTTTCAGTTGGGGTGACTGAGACCCCCTTGATTTATCCCCATGGTCAGGATGCAGCCTTTCAAGGATACCAGTGCCCAGCCTCTGGGCTGCTGCTTCCAGCTGAAACTGGTTCTGGGGTGGGGCTGCCCTGTCCTGGGGACCCTGGGCCACGTAGCAGAGCTGTGTTGGGGAGAACCAGGCCCCTCACCTTGCCTCCCGCCTCCCTCTCTAAGGTTCTGGATTTGTGGACTCCACTCTGAACATCTTTTATGCCTTTTCTTGCATAAAGATTCTCCCTCTGACCTTGGAGGCACCAGAATGAGTGATGTGGGAGGAGGGCGGTAGTTGGGCTTGATGAGAGCACGTTGTTTATGTGCAGCATTGCGAAGTTGAAGGCTGTCCTCCTATCTCCCCTTCCTCCCCCCTGGCATGCAGACACCCACCAGAGCCTCCCCCACCCCGCCAAGGCAGCCCCCCCAAAGCGCTCCTTCCCCCTCCCCGCTGCCCCAGCCCCATCCATTTGTGCTGAGTGGCTGAGGAGGGGCAGGAGGAGGCAGAGGATGAAACGAATTAGTCCTGAGGTACCGGTGGCTGTCAGCCTAATTGTTCATCTTCTGGGGATGTTTGCATTTTTAACAAGAACACTTGGCAATTTGAAGGAATTTTCAATGTCTTTCCATCTCTCCCTGGTGTGGATTCAGTGCGATGATAAATGTAAAAACATTTGGTAAACTCTGTAAAGTGCCAGGCAAATAAAAGGTAAAATAATTAAGGGGGAAGAAGGAGTGGCTATGGGAGGCCAGGGCTGGCGGTGAGGCAAGGAAGGGGGGCAGAGGGAACAGTGAGGGTGGGGGAAGGAGGAGAGGGTGACTGGAAGCCCTGGACTCCTGTCCCACCCCCTGGCCTGCCCTCCTTTCTCCTGTGATCTGCTCCCCTAGGCAGGGGATGGAACCAGTGGGACCTTTTGGCCAGTCAAGGGGCAGCTCGTCCTGTGGGGACAGAGTGGCTCCTGTCTGGAGGCTGAGAAGCTGGCTCTTTGCCTATAGGGTGGGCATGGGAAGCAGCTGGGTGGTCAGGGGCAGACCCCGCCCGCCCGTCCCACTGTGTGCTCCCTGCTGCTGTTCGGCCACACCTCCCCTCAGGGACAGGAAAGCAAACTGACCAGCCCCGGGGGCGGGGAACAGGAGCATTAGCCCCATCCTGCTCCTCCTCCTGCCTGGGGTACTTCCAGAAGCTTCTAGATTCTAAGGCCCAGAGAAAAAGCATTTTCTTCTGGCCAATTCCCCAGTCAAGAGAGGGAAGCAGGGGGCCTGTGTCTGTCTCCCTAGTTGTGGACAAGTGCCTGTGCCTCAGTTTCCCTATGTGCCAACCGGGGTAGGGGCACCTAACTCCCGAGATTCTGGGGGTCCTCAGGAGATGGCTTAAGCTGGAGCCTGGGAAGGGGGCGTGGCCTTTCCCTTGAGTGGTCCCAGGGCTGGGGGAATGGCCTGGTGGGGGTGACCTGGTGCCCCAGGGGGCCCTGCCGGATCTTTGGGAGGTCCTGGCCCAGGGGATGCCAGCTGGCCCTGAGGTGCCACAGTGCAGTGGGTGAGTGCATGTGCCTTAGAGTCCGCCTGCCTGGGTCCAAAGCCCAGCCCTCTCCTCTGTCGCTGCACGTCCACGGTCAGGTTGTTTAGCCTTCCTGTGGTCCTAGCTTCCTCATCTACAAACTTGGGACCGTAATAGTATCTGTGTCATTGGGTTATTGTAGCAGTTTTCCCGAGAGGCCGTTTAGCTCTAGAGTTAAGAATGTGGCCTCTGGAGCTGAACTACCTGGGTCAAGTCCTTCAATGAGATGCCCTCCTCTGGGGGTTTCAGTTTACTTGGCTGCCAAATGGGGATTCAGTGAACAACTTTTGGGGATCAGCAGTTGTGGGGAGGCTGCCTGCTGTGTTTTCTCACGAGCCTCAGACCCATCAGTTGTTGCCATGGCAGCATCTCAAGGGCCTGCAGACAGGATTAAGGGAGAAGGCCCTTTGGCCTTGGGAGCCAGCTCTGGTTTCGCCACATGCCAGCCATGGCGCCATACCTGGTAGTCACCACTTTGTCTAATGCTCACAGGCACCTTGGGAAGTGGGCTATTATTAAGGCTAGATCGGGGGACTGGGGCACAGAAGGCTTAAGTGACCCACCCAAGGTTGCCTCGCTAGTTAAGAGAGGATCTGGGTGTGAAGACCCAGCACTAACCACGGAGCAGTCCTGGGTTGGCTGACCCCTGACCCAGGGCCCTGTTCTGGGTGTCTGGTCCTGTGGCAATGCCCAGGTCCCTGCTGAGTCTGGGTGAGTGTCTGCCGGCTTTATCTTCTTCTTCTCACCCCTGGATAGACCAGGTCGCCCTGGTTCTGCCTCTCACAGTGAGGAGGGCTTAGAGGTGGTAGCGCATGCAGCAGCGTAGTACCCCGGAGGCCGCGGGGCTGGCCCCGGTTCTGATGCTGGCAGGACTTCAGTGCAAGGAGCAGCAGAGAGAGATGTATGTGTCCCTTCACGTCTCTTCCCCGAGGGCGAGGGGCTGCTCACTCGGGAATGCCTTTGGTAAGGGACTGGCCTCTCCAAATAGGTAGAGAGGGTAGTGTGTCCAAGGTGAGACGAGGCCATTTCTGGAAGCAGCCTGCCTCTCCTATTTCACGCCTGCCAGGAGAGTGGGTAGGACGGGCCAGGACAGGCCAGTTCCTCTGGAGCCCACCAACTGGCTTGGAGGGAGGGTGGGGGCGTGGAGCCAGGTGCCCTGGAACAAAAATTGTCTCTGGCCTGGGCCCCACCTCGCCCCCTCCCTGTAGTGAGGGGGTGGCCAGCGCTGGGGTTAGAGCTCCTGTTCCTCTGGGAAGCCCTCCAGGTGACCCTGACCTAACCCCCAGGGTCGTGACTGTTCTGTGTTTAACCCCTTCCTCACTGCCTGCATCCCCACCCTTCCAACTCCCAATTCTGGTTTTGGGCGTGTGGCATTGTCATGCTTAGTGAACTCTTCCACTCGCCAGGACATCCCTGACTAATACCAACAGCAAAAGGAAGGGAGAAAGAACCATATGGGACCTTCTGTTCTCTGTAGGCTAACCTCCCAGGCTGGGGTGGCCCAGGCCAATCATAGAGCCCATCAGTGGGGAAACTGAGGCTCGGGAGGGGAAGGGACCTGCCAAAGGGGGAGGCAGTCCCTTTGCATGATCTCAGCTCTGGCTGGACCAGAGGCCACACTGAGGTGTGGCAAGATGGGGGGTGTCACCTGGGGTCATGAGAGAAGAAACGGGGCTGATGTGTGGATCTAGAGGTCTGACAGCCAAGTGGCATCCCATCTTCTCAGACTCTTAGATGACAGGGAGCTTGCTGCCGCACAGGGTGGCCCATGTCACTTTGGACTGGCCCAGGAAATCGAACCAGAAATAGAGGGGAAAGGGAGAGAGTGTGCCTCTGCCTGGGAGACCGAGGCCGGGGTCACCGTGGTGCTTGGGGACCATTTCGACTCATGTGCATTTAGGCCAGAAGGAAGGGGCAGTGAAGAAAGGGGATGGATGGATGGACATCAACAGCAAGAACTTTCCCAGCACAGAAGCTTCCAGGCCTTGGGACAGGTGGCTGAGGGACGGGGATGCCTGCCATCCCAGGGACTCCTTGCTTCACGGACCCCCCCCCCATCCCCCTGCCACCCCCCCACGGCAATCCCGATCGCCTGGTTTCTTAGGTTGGGCTGCCGCAACCAAGTAATATTGAGTGAGTGGCTTTAACAAGAGACATTAATTTTTTCAGTCTGGAGGCCAGAGATCTGAGATCACGCTGTCTAAAGGGTTGGCTCTTCTGAAGGCCTCTCTCCTTGGCCTATAGTTGGCTGCCTGCTCCCTGTCTCTTCACTGGTCTGCCCATGGGGTGTCTGTGTCCTAATCACCTCTTATAAGGACACCAGCCAGATTGGATTAGGGCCTACCCAGATGACCTCTTTTTGTATTTACTTAGCTCTTTAAGCCCTAACTCCAAATATAGCGGCATTCTGAGGTACTGGGGGTTAGGACTTCAACATATGAATTAAGAGGGTAGGATTTGGCCCATAACACCTAGGAAGGAGTTTTCTGGGATTCCCATAGTTAGATGTCTGGAGCCTTGGCCTGAGTGGGAAGGAAGAGAAGGTCCAGAGCGGGAGGAGTGGGGAGCGGTCTGGTCCTCCACCAGCCTCCTTCTCTCGAGCTGTCTCCGCTGTTCTCCAGCCTGGTCTGGAGCCTGCCAGCTCAGCGCTCTGGCTGACACCACGTTTCACAGCCTCCAGAAGCCCCATTAGCTGTTTGGCCTGAGTTCTGAAGCCCCATGCCCAGATCTCAGCTCCCCGTGGGTGGGAGCGGGGCTGGGTTTTTGCCTATGCTGCACAGAGCCGTCTCCAGATTCCTCCGGAGTGTCCTGGGGCCTTCTCGGAAGCAAGCCCCACACCAAGGGACGTGGGCCGCTTTCCGCCTCCGAGAAGCCCAAAGGTTGACCAGACCTGGGGTGCCTCACTCCCACCCTTCCCTGAACTCCTGGGACACTGAGTTCTTGAGAACTTCTCATGACTTACAGAGAGGCCTGGGGAGCGCTGAGTAAAGCAGCAGATGGCTCAGGGCCAAAGACAGAGTGAAAGAACAGGGCCAGTTCCTCAGCTTGGCTGAAGATGGCACGGGGGGCTGCTAACCACCCACTTCTGGATTTCTTCTCCTGCGTGATGCCTGTCAGCCTGGCTTTTGTTTCTGTGGGAAGTCCCACCAGAGCCAGAGCCTGTGACAGGGCGTTTAGTTTTGTGCCCAAGCTTCTGAGCCCCCAAGAACTGTGGGGAGAGGTATTCTCTTCCTCAGGGGAGAGCATCCTGCTTTGGAGGGCGCCGGCCGCTCCTCAAACTCTTATGCCTGTGCTGGGAAAGAGCCTTCCCGACAGCAGCTGGGGGTGCCCGGTCTGTGGGCTCGTCCAAGTATTCTCTGATTTTTTTTTTTTTTTTTTTTGAGAGAGAAAGAATGAGGGAGAGATACACAGCAGACAGGCAGAGGCTGAGAAGGAGAGAGAAGCAGGTGAGAGACAGGAAGAGAGACAGGCAGACACGGGCCTGGGAGGCAGGGGATTTGGGTTCTGGGCATCCTCAGTAACTCTTATTCTTTAGATTGTCTTCATTTCCTGTGAGATGAGGGGGTTAGAGTAGCGATTCTTTCCATTTATTTGAGCTCAATCACTGTTTCTTTCTGAGGAGCTAAGATGGACCCACCGAGCTTCCCTCTCAAACATTCCCCACTCCTGAGTGTGGAGTGGGGAGCAGCGTTGCTTGGTGGTTGGATCAGCCAGGAGGGTCTTGGTTATGCTGGGTAACAAACAGTCCCAAATTCTCAGTGGCTTAACCCAGCAAAACACATTACTTGCCCCTGCTGCCTGTCCAGTGTGAGTTGGCAGGGGTCTCTGTGCATCTTAGTTACTCTGGGCGGGTGGTGGCTTTATCTCAGAGATGCTTCCGTCATCAATGCCTCAGGGGGTGGAGGACATTATGACTTGCATGCTGTTTCTGTCTGGAAGTGACACACTTCTTTTTGTGTGTGTGCTCACATTTTATTGGCCAAAACAACTCACATCCAAGCCTTATTTCAAAGGTGCAGGGGAGTTGTGCATGGGAGGTGGAAAGCTGAATAATTCTGAACAGACTAATCTCTACTGCAGGGAGTAAGACTACTGGATTGTGAATCAGAAGGTCTGGTTCCAAGCTCT
Organism: Pteronotus mesoamericanus; assembly: GCF_021234165.1. Lineage (NCBI taxonomy): Eukaryota > Metazoa > Chordata > Mammalia > Chiroptera > Mormoopidae > Pteronotus > Pteronotus mesoamericanus. The sequence goes on from NW_026555277.1 coordinate 9,309,862, forward strand.
GTTGTTTATAACTGTTCCTTGGCCAAGTGATTTTGCCTCTCTGAGGCCCAAATGCTTTACCTGTAAAATGGGCAAGACAATGATACCTTCTGTTGTTAAGATTCAAGAAGGTAATATATGTGAAATGTGAAAGGTAGAGTGCCTGATACATACAATGCTGGCAATAATTTGTGTGTTATTATTATTATCTTTATTATTACTAAAGTGCTAGAGGAAAGAAGATAGAAATGTGATTTTGAATGTATGCAAGCCCTTTCTTCTTAAGAAGAAGCCCGCATACCCCTGATCCATTCTATAGATGCCCTGTCCTGGGAGCCCCCTCTTGGGAGTCAGGAGATTTGCCTCTCACACCAACTTGCTATGTGACCTCGGGCACGTTACTTCCCCTGTCTGGCTCTCAGTTTCCTTATCAGTGAATTGAGGAGGATGAGTTCCAAAGGGGACTTCCAACTCTACAGCCTTCACAGTGATAACAGTGATGACAAAGAAAATGATTAGCAGCTGACTCGCCTTGTGTGCCTGCCCCATGCTGAGCCCCATTGACTCTGTGTTCTCTCGGTTCCTCCTCCCCAAGCCCCTGTGAGTAGCTGCTGTTTTGTATCTCTTTGACTGAACAAGCAAAACTTGCAGGATATGACTATATAGCCACTTTATTTTATCTACCCTTTGCCCTTTAAGGTATCCTTTGCTTCCCTTGCCCCCGGAGGACATTAGGGCAAGTCCTGTGCCTTTTCTGGTCATTCTCAGGTGATAAAAGATTCTCTGGTCAGTAATAAAGGTGTCCAATGCCAGTGACCTTGGTACTTCATGCAAGGCTAGTCCTTGTCAGCTCCTACCTGCTGCCAGCTGAGGGGTGGCGGGGAGAGAGTTCCCTCTCTGCTTTCCTGACTTGTAGGAAGGGAGGGAAGGACCAGAACACTCTTGCCTGCCTGGCACCGTTGTGATGTTGTACAGGCCTGCTCTGGGTAGAGACATGACTGCTGAGCTTTTTGCCAGGGGAAGGTTCTAGAGGTGTCAAATGTTGACTGTTTCTATCTTGCAGCCCTTTGGTGGGTGTTTTGGAGATGCCCCTCGCCACCCCCCTTCCATATCCCTCACTCACTATTTCCTTCAAGCGGGGTGACGGCAGCTCTGTCAGACATTTGTGACCCTCAGCCCAGGCATCCCCTGCTCCCTCCAGCTTCCTCCTGCTGAAGCCCTTCCAGCCCTCCAGGGGGCCCTCTTGGACAGGACGTGAGGCAGCCCTGGTGGCTGTCCCGCCCCTTGGTCCAGGGGAGCCCTTAAGCACTCTTTGTCTCCGCAAAGCCTGGGGTTGCCATGGCGAAGGCAGCCCCTCTCTCTGTTTCCCTGCCTGCCTCTCACCCTGCAGACTTTCAGGCCTGAGCCTGGCCCCGGCTCCCACGTTCTCCGCGCTCCAGCTCACACGGAGCCGGGCAGACTCCCTGAGATGAGGGAAGAGCCCCTAGCAGGCGGCCCTTACAGCAGAACAACTCTCTTTCCCCCAGTGCCCCTTAGAGCCTCCCACTTCCTGACCCTATTATTCCTTTGATATGGATGTGCATGGGGTAGTTCGGAGCACAGAATGGTTTCCTGCGGTCTCTCTCTTTTTAAAAAAATTTAGCAGCTGATAGCATATATTCCCTATATTATATAATAAATATATTGTACTGACAAAACTTAATACCATAACTTAACCTGTTTAAAGTGTGCGATTCAATGGGTTTTAGTATATTTAGGGCTGTGCAGCTTTACCATAATCTAATCTTAGACCATTTTCATCATGCCCCAAGGAAATCTCCTTCCTAGTAATCACTCCTCCTTTCTGTCCCCACCCCCACCTCAGCCCCAGCCTACTTTCTGTAGATTTGTCTATTATGGATATTTCATGTAAATGGAATTACAGAGTATGTGGCTTTCACTTTGTGCAATGTGTTCAGGGTTCATCCATGTTGTAGCATGTTTCAGTACTTCACTTTTATTGCTGAGTGATTTCCCATTGCATGGACATATCACATTTTGTTTATATACACATCAGTTGATGCATATTTGTATTATGTTCACTTTGGGGATGTATTAAAGAATGCTCTATGGACATTCATGTATGGCATTTTGCATGGACTCATGTTTTTATTTTTTCTTGGGTAGATACCTAAGAGATACCTGGGTCATGTGGTAATTCTATGTTTAATCATTTGAGGAACTGCCAGGCTGTTTTCCAAAGTGGCTGCACCATTTTACATTCCTTCCTGCCAGTCTATGAGGATTGCAGTTTCTCCACATCCTCACCAGCACTTGTAATTTTCCTTGGTATTCTAGCCATCCTAGTGGGTGTAAAGTGGTATTTCATTGTGGTTTTGACTTGCATTTCCCTGAGAATTAATGATGTTGAACATCTTTGTTAACTGGCCACTATATTTTATATCGTCTTTAGAGAAACATCTCTTGCTCATTTTTTAAAATCGGGGTTTTGTCTTTTTTGTTACTGAGTTATGAGTTCCTTCCTTATGCAGTCTGGAAATAGGTCCCTTATCAGATATGTGACTCACGAATATTTTCTCCCATCCTGTGGGTTGTCTTTTCACTTTCTTGATGGCTGTCACCTCTTTATGCGAGCCCTGCTTTTGGAGTGTGGCGTTCATTTTCCTGTGGCCTCTAACCATATTAACCTAAATGCTTCCATATTAACCTAAGATTACAACTAGTGTTCCCAGTGCATAGGTGAGGAAACAGGCAATTGCAGAAAAGCTAGGGATCCACACTGCTTTCTGTCATTTTAAATCTTAATCTCAAAGATTATTCATCTATAGCCTGAAATGCTTTAGGCATTTTGGCCTGATCTCTTTCCAGCCCTGGAACCGGTGGGAAACCTGCCCCATTACACAAAGAGGGAGGCCGGGTTCCAGGTCCCTGGATGCAGAGCAGCAGAAAAGCCTGGGAATTCTGCCTCCAGCTGCCTTAGCCACCTGCGTGGCTCTGTGTTCCTTCCTGTCCCTGGGGCCAGAGAGGGTGAGGGGGAGCAGCGGCGCCTCTGCATTGGGAATGAAGCAGTGAGGCAGCAGGGAGACCAGCCCCCGTGACATACCTTCATAGGGGTGACATTGCTGCCTTCTGAACTGTTGGGCAAGACATGGGAGGAACCAGGAAAGGAGGGGAACACAAGATTGCAGGTGGGCTTGAGTAATTCACACAGAGGGTCCAGGGATCCCGGAGTGATACAACTGCCCCTTGTATCTGAGCAGAGGGTGATTTTCTAAGCCCCAGTGATTTTTATTAGGAAATCTTAACTTGGCTGTGCAAAAGGGCAGGCCTTCTGGTCTGTACCTTCAGGGTGTGGGAGAGGATGGGCAAAGAGATTCAAAGCTGCTACTGAAAGCTCTGTCCCTGTTCTAACACGTCATGTAGGACACAGGGCTTGGAGTGTGGCAGGAGGAGTGTGAGGTAGCCACCTGGGAGAACTTCCTGAATCAGAGGGCCAATCAGCCACGGCAAGCAGGTTGAGTCCTTATCTTCTTGGCCCCCTTGAGCAGAAATGTTGGTAAACAAGGGAGAAGGGTCTCAGTGGGGATGGTCTACACAGAGATGGTGACAGAGGCAGGGATCAAATGCCTTCTTGAGGAGGATCTGGGTATCTTCTCTTCCCCCAAGAGAGGTGTCCTCTCCTGACCTCCTGGAACAACCAGAGTGCTGAGAATTGAAACACAAGGTCGGTCTGACCTCATGGGTAAAGAAGATGACACCAGTGACCCAGCATCTGCCGGCCACCTGCTTAGCACTGTTCCTCGTCGGGCGGGGCGGGACGGGGCTTGTCCTGATGCCCTCGAACCCTTTGCTGGCCCTGCTCTGTGAGGCAGCTGGCAGGCCTGGGGAGCAGTGTCTGCCCGTGGAACATTTGGTAAACCAATACCCTCCTGAGTGAATGTGCCTTTGGTCCTCTGTAATCTCTGCCATCAGGTGGAGGTTGGAAGGCCGGAGCCACACTCAGAGCGGACGCAGAGCTTTTGGCCAGTGGCCTAAGCGGCACCGTCTACCCTGGCCTTGTGCTCAGATATCAAGCTCCAGGCAGGGGAAGAGGAGACTATGCACTCTTTCCCCCTCCATCACCTCCCTCCTTCCTCCCTGTCAGACCTAGCCAAGTGCAAGTTAGCTGGGCCCGGCAAGACTCCAAGACACTGACTTTAACCATGTCCAAGAAAAGAAATTCAAGCCTTCATTAATAGCATATTTTTTTTCTTACCCAGCAAAAGCTGCCTTTCACCCATCGTTCCCTCCTCCCTCCATTTCTTTTCTCAGATCACTTACTAGGTGGCAGGCACTGTGCTAGACCTGGTGCTATAGAAGGTCATGCCCTGGGGTTGCCTGCAGACAAGGGCGATGGGTAGGGGGTGCAGTGAGATCAGACTGGCACACCATTCATTCCGACCCCCAAATGGAGAAGGATCTTGGCCAAGGGCCACAGCTTCTCAGGGGAGTAGACGCTTCTGGGGATGGCGGTGATCAGAGATGGATGGCTTTACCAAGGGGCTGCATTAGCCCTGGGCCTTGGAGGAAGATGACATTGAAGACAGAATTGTTTTTTAGATCTAAAACGGGTGTAGCAACATTGCTCAAAACCTAGAAAGTAGGAGGAAAGAAAAGTGATCAAATCTGACCAGCTTCCCTTGCTGGACTGCCCTCTACAGTACCAGGGGCCCAAAAGGGGAGAATGAACCAGGAGGTTAAGAGAAAATACAGCACACACAATCCTGCAGTAGACCAGTCCCTGGAGCCCGGATTTGTCGCTCAATGGACGTGGCTGAGTGGCGGCAGCTCAGGAGGCACACATGCTTGGCCTGTTGCTTTTCCTCATCTTGGCCTACCTAGACTTGGCCCCGCAACTTGGCTTCCCAGCCCAGGTGGGGCAGGTTAATGCTGCCTCTGTTCTGGTTAGGGGGTGGGGGGATGTGTGCGGTCCACAGCATCAGGGCCTCAGGGGTGAGGGTTGTCTTTCTGGGTGATTCTGGATTATTCCTTGCTGGACCTGGCCAGGCCCTGGGCGTGTCTCACTGCCTTTGGAGGCTGCACCTTGCCCTCTTTCTCCCTGGCCAGGGCAGTTGTTCTAGGCTGGTTCCTAGGTGCTAGCTGAGGTGGCTTGCTCTTTGGCAAAGCTTAACCCCTTCGCTAATTGTCCTGGCTTTTCAGGCCCCTCTCTCTACCAGCCTTCAAGAGGCAGCATTGTCCCTGGAGTTTTTCTTGCCCACCCCTGACTGCTTGCTGGCGTGCTTTTCTTCTGGCAGCAGAGCCCCTCCTACCTGGCGCGCTCTCCTGGGCCCTGCTTTCTGTCCAATGGACAGTTCAGGGGCCATTTATGGGAAGAGGCTTCAGTGGATCTGGGATCTGCCTGTGAACTTCTTCCCTGGCATCGTCCAAATGCCAGGCTCCATTCCCTTGTGTGAGCCAATCCCTCTGCTCGGTTTTGGGGGTTTTGCAGAGGTCACACGCAGTTGGGGGCAGAGCCAGGCCAGCTCCCAGGGTCCTTCCAGGGTCTTCCCCTTCATGGGTCCTGCTTCCCTGGCTCCGGCCATGAGTGATGGCCAGGCTGTGGCCATGGTAACTCCAGGAGACCCTGTAAAGCTGCTGCTTTTCTCTTCCATTTGAGAAAACATCAGAGTACAGGACAGTGAGAATGATGTGATTGCAGGCATAACTTTGAGTCCACACTATTGAAGAAGAAGAGGAGGAAAACCCAAATCATCTGTGTTCTTTGGTACATAGGCTATTCACTCATTTATTAATAAATATTGACTGAGTGCCTCGTATATGGGCAGTGACTATTCTAGATGCTAAGAATGTAACAGTGAACAACAAAATGATCCTTGTCCTTGTCATGATTACATTCTAGTGGGAGGAGGCAGACGATAAAAAAATTACAAAGGCATCATAAGTAAATGACAGAGCAGGCTAGGTGACAAATATTCTGGGAAAAAATAGAACATTGGAAGGGTGATTGAGTGGTGACATGAAATTTTTAAAAAAGCTGGTCAGCCTAGGTCTCACTGAGGAGGGAACACGTGAGGGATGAATTGATGGAGATGAGGGAGTCAACGAAGCTGGTATCAAGGAAGAGCATCCTAGGCAGAGGGAACTGCAGGTGCAAAGGTTCTTAAGTCAGGAGCCCACTTGAGATGTTTGGGACCAGTGGGACTGCACTGGATGTTACAATAGGAGATGGGGACCAGGTCACTTAGAGTCTCGTAGCCACTATAGGGATTTGGCTTGTACCCTGAGCTTTTGCATCTAATGGCACCTCGCAGAGATCTTTCTGTAATAGCACATAAAGAGCCTTGTTTATTTTGTCAGCTGCATAATATTCCACCGTGCAACCTGGACTGTGTTTTATTTAACTCGTATTTTCAATTTAATATTTAAATAACATGGACTTTTAGGTTTTTTCCAATCTTTTGCTATTTTCAAAAATCCTGCAGTGAATAACCATTGCCTATACTATTTTCATTTGTGCAAGTCTATCTGTAGGACACATTTCTAGAAGTGGAATTTCTGGGTGGAAGAATATATGCACATACAACTTTGATAGCGTCAAAGTGGCCTCCGTGAGGGTTGTATTCATTGACACTCCCAGCCAGCAATTTGGTTAGGGACCAGGAGGAGAGCCTACCTCCCCTTTCTGTGTGGACCCTCCAGATGCGGGCTGTTGCTGTTAGGTGCCCATTATTTCCTTTACTCCTCATGACCCCTTGAGCTGAGTTTTCTTATTCCTATTTCTCAGATGAGGAAACAGGCACAGAGAGGTTAAGTAACCTGCTAATGTTTTCACAGCCAGGTAGGTGAAGAGCTGCGATTCTGATGCCACTGTGTCTGAACATGGCTTCACGAGGGCAGAAGTCTGAGGAGCCCTGGCCCCCGGCTCCACAAAAGTGGGCATATGGACTGGCAGCCTGGAGTATAAGTCCCCTGAGAATACAGGGCTGTGTTAAAATGGAAAGGCTGCTTGCCTAGCACGGCCCACTGCTGGGGCTGTGTCCTGGAGACCCTGGCAAGCCAGCGGCGGGGTGGGAAGAGGCCCACCCGAGGGACCTGGGCCACAGTGACCCATCTGGCCAGCCCTGGCCTCACCTTCTGCCCCTTCCCATCACCTGCCCCAGTGGAGAGATTGGGGAAGCTGTGCTCTCGCTAATTCTACTCTGGTGAGGAACTCCTCATCGCCGTCTGCTGGGTCAGCTCGCTCTAGGGATTGGGTTTCGGCATTTCACTGATGAAAATAAATCAACCTCTTTATTGCCCTGCATGGCCCTCGGAACCTCTGCAGCCTGGTGTGTATTTCCAGACTTCCTGTAAATCACCGTTTCTGTTCCAGCCCCCAGGGGCTCTGTGGCTGCCGCAGAAATAGCCTCGGACAAGATTGGAGCCTGGAGCCACTCAGGCAGGACCGAGCAGGGGAAGAGAGAGGGGTGCACAGAGTGTGGGGGCGCTGGGATCCAGGCAGTGCCTGGCTGAGCATCTTCTCGGAGTCAGATCCTTGGGCATCGAGAGCTGCCCAGGAGGTCAGGGATCATCCAGTTGTGTTCTCCCATTGCACAGAGGAGTAAACTGAGGCCTATCCGAGATTGCCTCTTAGTACTCTGGCCCCTTGACTCCCAGTCTCCTGCTGTTGCTGCTTGATTACACTTTCTCTAGGTCTGTTTCTTGTGCACTGGCCCATTAGGGAAGTGAAGTCAGAGTTGCAGAGAGCGGGCTTCAACTGCTGTGGAAGGGGTAAGGGTCTGACCTCCAGGAGAACTGTCTCACCTTTGAGGGATGTGAGGAAGGGGAACCGGTGTCAGGACTGGATTTTCTTGAGCTTGAGGAGGGTCCTTCAACCTCACACATTTGTCTGAATGGAGTGAGTGACCACGGTGTCCTTGGGGACGTTGGTGAACGAGGCACTTCTGGAGGCTCTCATCAGGCCCTAGAAGGTTCTGTGTGCGCAAAGGGGACTCAGCGTTGGGCCCCAAACTCCTGTTTTTCTTTCTCTTCCTCCCTTTCTCTGCTCAAACATTATTTGTGGCCACAAGGCTCCCTTGCGGGGACGTGGAACATCCTGCCCCAGATGGCAAACCTGCTGGACTGGTCTCCGACCCTCTGGGGTTTACCCAGACCCCGGGTGGGGGCTTTCTTGTTCTGGGAAGTGGCCGCAGGGCTGTCTGTGGGTGGGGGCCAAGAGCCGCTGACTGCCCTTCTCATCCTTGACCCAATCTTTACAGCATCACGGCCAGTCAATGTGCTGATGCTTGCTAGAGATTTTCGCCTTCTGTTGCCTTGATTGCTTAAAAAAAAAAACTGTTAGTAGCAAAGTGTTCTTTGATGTTTGTTCTTCTCTTCTCTAGGGGCAGTGAGATCAGATTTTGATATGAAAGCTCAAAGCTTCTCAGATCTTTCCTTCCTCCTTCCTGTCCCCCTACCCCCCTACGTCTGTACACTGCCTGAGAATCTTCGAGAACCTGGCAGGCACTCTTCATGCGACATGAGGATAGAAAGGAGCCTGGGGTGGTGCCCTGGCTCCTGTCTCCTGTCCAGGCTTGTGCCCCATGGCATGTAGCTTCTGTGGGTAAGGAGAGTCACTTCTAGCTTGTTCCTCTGCTGCAGGGACTTCCTGCTGTGGCCCACACAGCTCACAGTTGTGAACGTTCATGGACTTGCCCAGGACACCCCCTGGAAATGCCTGCATGATCCTCCTTGTACTCATGCACATGGATGGACCTATTTGGAATAGGAAGCAGAGACCCACCCAGATCTGCTACCCACCCTGACACATGCATCCACTCATGCATAGAACCACATAGACCTCCACCCCACAGTGGTGATGGGGACTGTAGTGATAAAACTACGTAGCCAGTTTGGTAACCAGTACTTATGCGTGGTACTTAATGGGTTTACTGTTTTGGGTTAAGAACAGGGATGGACCCTATGCAAAGATGAGTTCATGGTGTGAATTGGGAACTGGTTCCGAAACAGTTCCCTGCGAGTTTCTAGAAATGCTTTGAGCCCTGGGAGTATTAGGATAAATGCATGAAACCCCCAGGGGATTACTCTGAAGAGGACAGCACTCACTTGGATGGTGGGGTCTGGGCCAGTTTTTCTAAACCAGCATTGTGATTTTATCATCACCCTCCGCTCCCTTCTTCTTGTCAAATCCTGCAGACTCTCACCCTTTGTCCATGTATCTCTTTCTTGGTTTCTCCTTCCTTCTTGGAAAGCAGAAAGAACTCAGGTGTCAGAGTCTGACTGGCAATGCGACCTGGAACAACCTGCAGGGTCTAAGCCTCAACCACGGAAGCAAATGAGAGAATGTGCATCAAAGTGCAGTTACGTAGTTAACTTGTCTCCCCTATTCTGGTGGACTCTCTCCTTCTTTCTGGCTCCCCAAGCCACCTTGGGCCCACTCCCCAATTTCTCTCCATCCTTCCCAAATGAGGACTGCTACAGATGGGGGTCCACGCCCCAGAAGGCAGTAAGAGCAGGGAGAGGCAGGAGGGAGGTGAGTGGATACACCCCCGGCCCTTCTCCAACTTGGACATCTGCCTGGGAGTTGACAGTCCCCTTCCAGGGTAATCCTTTAGCACCCTGGAGCCTGCCCCTACCCTCAGGGAACGCGCTTCCAAGGCTGGCCCTGTGCACTGCCTTCCAGGGGGGAAATGCAGAGACCCTGGAAGGCTGGGGCCCTGGGAGGGGTGCCCAGCTCCTACACCTCTGAGCTTCCGGTCCTGAGTCTCCCCAGGGCTGGAGGGCAGAGAGGTGAGCCTGCAGAGGCCTGTGCGCCTTTCTGTCAGGGCACTTGCCGAACTCCTCCCTCTCCCAAATGACACATTAACACTTGGGACACCCAGGCCTTTCTCTTCCTCCTGCTTCTACTTAGAATGATTGGAAAGCTGGATGATTGGAATAATTTGTCCAAATTGTGTTCTTGCAACAGCCCTGCCCTGGGGAAGTTGGAAGTTCCCCTGTGGCCAGTTTGAAGCCCGAGGCATGGAACCCCTCTCTCTGCTGCCCATTCTTACAGTTTCTATGAAGTCTTTGACATTGGGCTGGGGGCCTCCCCATCTCATCAGTGAAAACACAGTTGAGATAGCGCAGGGGCCAGCCTACAGGGCACTGGGTACCATTTTATTCTTACTCATATTTTCCTTCTTTGCTCCCCAAAAGAAACATGCAGAGAGTCAGTCATGCTGGCCATGTGGAGGGGGACCAAGAGGAGGTGTCTGCTCAGAAGGGGAGAAGTAGGTGGCCTCTACTTGGCAGCTTCTCCTTCCCGAGCCTGCAGTGCCAGACCTGCCTCGGAAAAGCTAGGCCCCAGAGTGGGGTGGCCACAGAAACACTTTTGGTTGCACACTAATTGGGGTCCTTGCAAGGAGGCACCAGGTGCTAAAGCCTCCTTGACCTGGCCGCCAACCCCAGGCTGTCTCACCAGCTGGAGGAGTTGGGTTGGGACATTCAACTGATGTTCAGATAAGTTGCCAAAAATGTGCAAATGAGTTGGCATTTGGTGTTCTGCTCTCAGTGAGGGACTTCTGGCACATTTTAGGGCATGCCAGGATGATGGGGGCACTTTGGGCAGATTGTGTGGTTTTTGGCTGAGTGGACTGCTTCAGGTCTGGGTGGTTGGGCATGAAAGGTGAGTGTCCCCGATACTCTGAAAAGTTATTCTCTCTGCCATTCATGATTTTCATACGGGAACAAACTGAATACCAATAGCCAGTCAATTGGAGGCATCTCAGGTGGCCTGGCAGATCAATATCCCGGGCCAGGTGCCCACTGGCCTTCCCAAAGGCAAGCCTCAAAAACTGTCCAGGTTGCTGGACCAGAATCCAAAACTTTACACTGAGAATCTCACTTTGGGGATCTTGTCCTCCTCACTAAGACCTGCCTGGGTGACACTCTAGCACCTCTGATTAGGCCCTGTGGTCACCTCTGGGAAGTACAGGGCCTTTGTGGCTTTTTCCTCCCTTTTATAAGCCTAGGCAGTGTCCTGGCTCCTAGACTCTGCCCCGTGGAGGGGAAGGAGGGGGGGAGAGGAAAAAAAAGATTTCCACCTTATTGTTCAGCAGCTGGAAAATTGTTGTCATCTGTTCTGCCTTTCATTTGCTGTGAGTGGAAAAAAAATGGAAAAATTTGGGGAAATAAATCTCAGTATCCTCCTAGGAACTCTCGCCCTTCACTCTTTCCCTTGCCTCCCTGCCGCTTTGCTCCCAGGTTTCCTCTCCCCACTCCTCTGGGTGCTGGGGCTGTGATGGGCTTGGGCCTGGGGCTGGGCTGGGGCTGGGCTGGGGCTGGGCTGGGGCAGGGCTGGGGCTGTTCAGGGACAGGGACTGGTCTGAGGCTGTGTCGGGCTGAGGCTGTCGCTGGGCTAGGATTGACCTGGGGTTAGAACTGGGCTGAGCTGGGACTGCAACTGGGCTGGGGCTGGGGCTGGGGCTGGAGCTGGAGCTGGAGCTGAGCGGCCGCTTCGCACTCCATGTGGAGCATTTGGGAAGCCACTGTGATGTCATTCAAGAGCTGCATAGCTGCAGGATGATAAGTGAAGCCCTGGGGACCCAGCTGGCTGAAATTACAGACAGAGTTTTATCCCACTGGCTTCCTACAAGCCAGAGTGAGGCAGAGCCGGGAGGGGCGGGGGAGAGAGGGAGAGAGAGGAGTGCTCGCGCTGGAGGGAGGAGTGGTGTGTGTACCCGGCAGGCAGGCTCCTCCCACCCCTGACAGTCCCAGCGAGCCCGAGTAGGACACAGACGGAGCTGGAGCTGCAGCCATGTAGGAATTATTTGAAACTTGAGGCACAAGGAGCGGAGATCAAATCAGAGCGGTTCTTTCCCCTCCCCTTTCTCCCTCTCTGTCCAGAGGGTAAGTGTCTGTTGGGCAGCTGTTTTGCCTGTGTGTGTCCTTGTGTGGCTCTCTGCTGGATCTGGGGAAAGGGCGGTGGGGGCTCCTGTGCCCTCGGTCCTGGATTTGCCACCGACTGGGGAAAGGCGTGAGGCCGTGCCGGCCTGTGACCCTCCGCACTGCCTTTGGAGGTGGATGTAGTGGGCCTGGCCACCTCCCTCCAGAATTTGCTGCCCTTGGACACGTAAGAGCCGCCAACTCAGGTCTGAGGGGTGGCTGAGTTGGTGGGGGGCAGTGTGTTTGAGTTGGCCTCATTCTTTTGGGGTAATGGTCCATGGTGGGTGAGAAGGGGGCGGGCAGAGGAACGTGGTAGAGGCACGGATACCCCTGAAACCCTCCTGGCGGGATGTTTATTCAGGACAACCCCTCTCCTTCTGGACCCTACGCTTTGTGGCACTCCCCGTGCTGGCCATTCCCCCGCCGGCCTCCTGCACGCTCCCATTCATGGCTTTCTCCCAACTCTGGCACCGCTTATGAGGGCTTGGCCGCCCCCTGGCCAGGGATTTCTGAGTGTCCAGCCGGGTGCCCTGGCCTGGCAGGGAAGGACTTCAGTTGTTGTGGGCTCGGAGCTATTTTTACCGTCCTGAGTGTGTCTGTGATATCTGGTGCCCGGATAGGCCGAGGCGGGGAGTGGGGGTGTCAGGCTCTGGTTATAGTGCCCGGTGTGGGAGCTGAGGGCTGGGAGGCTGGCCCTGCAAGGTCATGGGTAGTCGTCTGACCTGGGCTGGTCACTCACCCTCCAGGCCCTGGTCCCTTGGGTCTGAAATAAAGGTCAAAATCAGGGTTTCCGTTCCTACGCCTTTTCTCTGGAGAAATTCAAGTAAGATGGTATCTGTACAAAGTACTGTGGGTCCTTCCTGAGAAGGGCCTGGGGACACATCCATCATCATCACTTGACGGAAACCCCATGTATTATATTCCGAGGATCTTGGTCCGCAGCCATATAGTTAGAGGGTCCCCTGCCTGCCACCTGCCACGCCCCACTGAGTTTCCTCTAGACACCTTCACCTTGAAGGCCATTTGGGGGAGAGCACTGAACTTGTAGTCAGGAAGACAAGTCCTTTTGTACCTTTGAGCTGGGTGACTTTGGAGGGGCCCCCTGCACTTCACTGTCTTTCTGTTATGTGACGGCTGGGCAGTGGAGGAACTGAACCCCTTAAGACCCTGCAGCTCTAAAAATCCCATGGCTTTTTAAAAGCTGTCCTGGCTCCGCTGACTTCCCAGTCCCTCTCAGATCTTAGTTCTGTTGCCCAGAGGGCCCGGAGGTGCCATTGGGAGGGGCTGTAGTTTCCATTTCGATTTCAATGCTGACTTTCTCCATGTTCAAGGCCCACAGGCTGCGATTCAGACTGGGATCCCTTTGGACATTGGGCCTCATGCCACCTTCTTTCTTTCTCGGCAGAATGGCAGAGTGGGCCAGGGGCGGGGCACTTGCCATCCACCCTTCCTGGGCCCACAGAGGCAGGTTTGTGGTGAGACTGGCAAGGTCACTTGTACAGAGGACAGAGCCACATATGGAAACATTAACAGCAGCCCTGAGAAGACTCTCATTCTTCTCTGTCCACTGTCTGAAAACACAGTGGGTTCTCTCTGAGCGCTGTTAAGCATCAAGAAAGACAGGTGCCTGTTTGCCAAGCCTGGACCCATCTGTCCCCACCCACAGGGCCCGAGGCCCATGCTTGTCAGCGTGGAATCTGTTGACACCTCCCAATGTGAACTAAGTTCTTTGGACTGCACCTGTCCTCTGCCCTAGTTGCTTGGCAGAGTCTGTGACTCCTCAGTGTGGTTCCTCTTCAGAGACTTCTCTTCAGCCCTAATTCTGCTGATCTTCAGAACTTCTGAGGAAGCCCATTCCCATCTAGAGAAGTCTCAGAACTCTCTGCAAACTATGGTGAACAAAGGGCTACCTTGATCCCCAGCTGGCTATGGGATAGGGAGGTCAGCATGGGTGGAGGCCAGGGCTGGGATCCAGGAGGTCTCTGCTGCCCGTTGCCAGGGTGCCTCGGGAAGACCCCAGACTTGGTCAAACTTGAGCCATTGGGCTGCAGTGCCCCACTGCATCTACATTGTCACCTCCTCTCCATCCCCACCCCCTCTCCATCCTCACACACACCTCCCCTGGGCCACTGAAAACCCAGTGGGTTGTTCTGGGCTGAGCCACTTCTTGAGCTCCTGCAGCAGGAAGGTTTTCCTTGCTGTGTATTCTCCCGTTTCTCTTGGATGGAGCCTGACATTCTTCACAGGAGTCCCAGGTGACAGAGAGGGATCCCCAGAAGCAACATGCTATCTTTTAAATGGGTACATCTTAATTTAACATTCATAGATGGACTCTAGGGTGTCCATCAACCCCCTGAATGTACCAAAAGTTGTGTTTGTGCGTGTTTTTTAGGAAATTAGCTTAGGCTTTCATTAGCTATCCCATCCCAAAAGGTCCTCAGCATAAGAGTTCATGTCTGCTGGAGTGGCGTGTGCCTGGCGAGTTCTGTGGGGGATGCCACGGGGTAGGCTCTGGCTCAGCCAGTTTATAGGGACCTTCCCTGTGCCCAGCCGGTGCTACCACCAACTCTGTATAATGCTCCTCTCTCATGGTATTTTTGACTGCAGGGCCACTTTTTTCCTTTTGGGAGAAGCTTATGATCTACCTTGAATCGCTGCATTTTTACTTCTCTGAGTGGCAGTGGAAGAAGAATGTCTCAGTGGCTGAAAGTATTATATACATCTTTTTGGGCTTTTTAATGTAATGTAAAAAGCATTTAGGGTATACCTACTATGTGCCAGGCACTGCGCTCCGTAGGTCCATCTTGTATAGCCATGCTGCTTATGCATTGAACTCCAAGGGGCACTGTTCACATGGACCATGCAGATGGTACCATCTGGGAATCAGGCACTGACTGGGGAGAGAGAAACAAAGGCTTTTCCTCAAGGAGCACTCGGCTTACCGAGGAAGACAAACATGGGCATCAACAATGACGGTCTAGTACGTGATTGGTGTTCCAGTAGACATCTACAAAGAGCCATGGGAATGTGGAAGAAGTTGATCTGAGACTGGAGGCCTGGAGGAAAAGGATCAGGCCAAGGAAGGCTTCCCAGAGAAGTTCAAACTGAGCCCAAAGGCAGAGGAAGAGGTTTACCAGGGAGGTTGCAAGTTGTGGGGGCAGGGTAAGGAAGGGCCTTCGGGAAAGGGAACAGCACGTCGCACAGAGTAGGAAGCATATAAATAGTAAAGTTGGGGGAGGTCTTCGGGGTGTTGAGGACAGTGAAGGTTAGGCTTCAAATGGCAGCAAGGATTGGTGAGAAAAGGTAGGGCTTTACTCTATGGGTGATGAGAGCTGTTGAAGTGGAGAGAGGAAGATGTTCCAGGCTGAGCTCAAGGTACTTTAGTTCCTGAATCCTATCTCTCAGCAAACCTGCAGGTATGCATTTCTGAGTCTCTGTGTGGCCAGGCTCTGCATGGTTAAGTGGTTGAGCAAGCTGAGTTGGCCATTTAGATGGAGATCATCCTTCTGAATAATGGGTGTGTCTGGCTGAGGGGTGGGGTGGGAGGGGGTGCTTCCCCTCTGTCTTCTATCCAGAAGCACATCCCTGCGACCTTCCTGGTACTCAGCCCCATTCTCTGGCTCCCATGTTGCCTCTCAATAGCCCGAGCCCTAGCCCCACCCTGGCACCCTCCATGTCTGGCAGAGAGTCTGTGGCTAAAGGGTTAGGATGTCCAGAACTTGCTCTCTTGGTTGCCTCTTGGCTGAGCCTCAGTCTTTGTCGAAGGTCATTTACCTCCCAGACACACATGGCCCTTGGTGCCCCATTCCCACATTTAAGGAGCTAGATACCCTCCCTACTTGCCAGAGCCCTGTCTGCCTCCAAACTGCCTGTTGTCCGGGGTGGGCACGGTGCCTCTTCCTATTGGAGTGCATTGATTTTCCTCCACGATGGTTGGTCATCACTCCGCTGGGTAATGTATTTTAATGAATTGTTATTCTGCTGGATGTGGGCTCAAAGGACTTTTTATTATGAAGGGTCCCATCCTGAGGACCTTAATAAATCAGTCACAGTCCAAAACAGACTTGCTGTTGGACAAGGAGGAGTCTCTCCTCATTGTGTCATGGCCAAAGGAGACTTCTTTCTTGTAGTCAACCAGCCTGGCACCTTTTATTCTTTGTGGTTGGGCCCTTTGCCCTGATGTCTAAGTTAACGAAACCTCCCCTCTTGGCATTAAAGAGAAACAGGGGTCCTTAACCTCGGAGCTCAAAATGCTGGCCACTGGATCAGGGTTTCTCAAGATGTTACCCACCTGTGTGTGCACCAAAACCCCAGAGAGCTTGTTAACATGCTGACCCTTGGCCCTGCCCCATACCTGTGGGCGAAAACCTGTGGAGGTATGGCCCCAGAATCTACATTACATTTTTAAACAGTCCCCAGAGGAGATTCTTAGGACCATCAAAATTAGAAAACAACTGCCCTAAATCCATATCATCTTAGCATCTATGTTTATTTCTTTCATTCTTTATTAAATGTATGTGCCGATGCGGCTTTCCTTTCCTGCATTCTGGCCTGTACTGTGCTTCTAGCCCCATGCACACCTCCACAGTTTACTGGAGGGAGCCTGGGGAGCAGGTCCACATCCAAGTCAGCTGGGGATTTTCCTCAGCGCTTTCCAAAAGTATGACTCGCACATCTGGATTACGGCCGCCGTGGAATAAGGGCTCCTTGGTGCAGTCAAACTCAGCACCGAGGGTGGAGTCCAGGGCTTTGAGCAGCTGCTGGGGAGAACCAGGAGACATATGCAGACAAAACGAGTGGGGCCTTCAAACGATTGTGGACTTCTCAACTTCCTAGAGAAGCAGGCAAGGAAATGGCTCATGAGACAGGATGTCCAGGCTTGGGGCCTGGGAGCTCGCCACCCTGGCCTGTCTGCAACTTGTGTTTCTCCTGCAGTTTATTCTCCTAGTCCGCTGTCATCCATGCCAGTGCCCACGGCTCCAGTCAGGCAGGTTCCTCCCTCTATCCCCTGCCCCCCTTGTACTGGGTGTCCAACTCCCGCTCATCTGAGATGGTTTTTTACCTGAACTGGCTGTCCTCTGGAGGCTGCTGGGACTTTGAGATGGATCTGGTAGCCCTCAGCTTTAGAGCCCTCTCCCTCTCCAAGCCCCCACTCTTCCTCCCCTATTCTTTCTCCTCCTCCTTGCTCTGCCTGCCTCTCTCTTTTGTCCTTCCTGCCTTAATAGACTGAAACCGACCTTGGGTTCCGGCTTCTTGTGGTCCTGGTAAATAGCTCTTAATGTGGCCACGGTGGATGAGGGGAAGGTGTGGGGGGCAGGGGACACCTACCTTCATCTCTGGTGGGAGGACCAGGGGTAGGTGCCCCCCAGGTCCTGCTGATGCACTGGAGTTACACAGCAGAGCCCTTGCAGGGACTGGACAGACCTGGGACTGGCCTGTCCTTAGTTTTTCCCCTTAATATGCAAAGAAAGACAACCAGTGAAAGCTACAGAACAACCTGGAGCATTTGGCCAGCACTGGGCAGTCAGGAGCAGCTGGACCCTTCTTTGAGGACAGAAATAGACCTTAAACCATTTGTATTAAACAAACAGGACTTAATTAGACAATTTACACTTCTTCGATTTTCTTACTAAGACTTTGTGGCACAGCGCTTTTATTGTTCCTGATGTTGTTGCTACAAATAGTAGCCCATCTAGGGGTAAATTACATGGCAGAATCAGTTTAATATTGACATTTTCAAAATCAATGAAGAGCAGGGCTTGGCCAGCAGGGCCAGGATGTATGTAAGGTAATGGGAATCAGTGTGAACTCTCCCTCCCGGCCTCCTGGATGCTTTCTTGATCCTCCTGCCAAAAGCTCTTCTTTTATGCACCAAAGCGAAGTGCTGGATTGGGTCTGCTTTCTCTCGGAAGGAGGTAGTGCTCTCAGATTTGCACCCAGGGCTTCTCAATTGCCTTCTGCCTAAGTGTAAATGGGGAGGCACGGAATACCCCATGCTTTGCTTTGTTGCTCTCCCCACTTCCCAGACCAGGGGAGCGTGGACTTTGGCGTTTAGGGGTGCAGGGCATGGAGGAGATCACTGGCCCGGGAGGAACACTCCGGCATCTCATGGTGTGGTTTGCCGAGCGGGGCCAGGGCCCAGGAATGTGCCTGCTTCTCCAGGGCCAGCAGCGCTCCAGGTACAGTGAGAAGGAGGGACAGCTCTTCAGATTTCCACTAACTGGTATTAGGGCCTATCCTCATGGGAGCCGCCCCCAGAAATCTGAGTGGGTGTGAGGCTCCTGTCTTTAGTGCTTTTCTCCTCTGGAAACAGCCAGCTGGTTTGTTTGTTTGTTTGTTTGTTTGTTTTTGGTTTTCTTTTTTTGGTCTCTTCCTTTTTGTGTAGCAAGGCACTCCGTTCTTTGGAGGGACATGCATGAAAGGCAGGCTCTCTCGTCTGACAGTATCGATCCCTTTAGGGATGCTGACAGATGAGTTGAGAGAGGCAGCCATGCCTGCAGCAGCCTCTTAGCGGCCTTCAGGGGTCCCAGCACAAGGTGCAGGTTGTTGGAAATTTAGACCTAATCTCAGACCAAACGATTCAGACCAGCCCCATCCCTGTGAGTCCTGGGCTGCGGCAATACTCTGCCCGGTGTCACTTGGTTTCTGCTGCTTGTTAAGGTCCCAAATCCCCAGGGAGAACTCTTCAGTGAGATGGTTCTGAAGAGTTAAGTGAATGGGCAGAGTATCCAGCCCTGGGGGGTTTGTGTGTGGACGATGTGCCCTGTTGGGCATCTCTGTGTCGCGCTCGCTCGGTGACATCACTTGGTTGGCCTGTGGTTTGTGTGTGTGTGTGCCAATCAGGATGTTCCTGTTTTGTGGTTGTCTGATCACTTGTTTTTGGCCGTGGGTTTCTGTACGAGTGTTTATTTTTAGAGGCTGCCACTTCTGGCCCGAGGGCTGATCCTTGGGCATGGTGGGAGCCTGTGTTTTCTGAAATGTTTGTGGCTTTAAATTTAAGTATTTATTTTGGGGTATTGCTGCCTTTTATGTGTTCCTTCTGTTGTGTGTGTATGTATATGGGAGATATGAGAGCCAGTGTGGAATAATGAAAATTATGTGCCCTTTGAAATTCTGATTTAGTCGTTCTGATTTTAAATTAGTTTTGATTTTAATTTAATGTTATTTCAATTATCTTAAATTAATTCTGATTTAAAACCTAAGCTTTACCAGGTATTATGTGTCTGTAAATAAATGGTTTCACCTCTCGGAACCTTTGTTTCTCCATCTTTAAAATAGGCATAACTCTCCTTGACACACAGTATTAGAAGCACTGCATGTGTAAAGTATATAGCAAAGTGTTTGGTACATAATAAGTATTGGCTGCATGTTAGCTGCTATTATTATTATTATTTTCATGTTTGTATGCACAGCATGCTTTCTGACTGGGGGTACCAGGATGTTTGCCATGGGTGAATTTTAGGTGTTTGATTTGGGTAATTAATGGTTGGCGCGCGAGTCTCTGGTTATCTCTGTGTCAGGTTGTCTGTGTGTGAGAGAGAGAGAGAGTGTGTGTGTGTGTGAGTGAGAGAGAGAGAGAGAGAGAGAGAGAGACTATTGGTGTCTGGCCTGGAGTTTGTGCAGTATTTGGGAGGGGCCTTTCTGGCCAACTGGGGGCCTGCCTTGGGGCAAGGGAAGGTGCTTGTGGGTGCTTGCCCATGTGTATGTGTGTGTGTCTTGGGCTGGGAGTTGGGCTGCTGATTGTACAGGGTGTGAAATCACTGAGTTCCTCTGGGCGGGGTGAGTTCTTGGGTCCTGAGTCAGCCCTTTGGCCTTGAGCCACCCGAAGCTCACTTTTTCCTTTCAGAGAAAGTATTGCTCACGGGCCCTCAGAGCTGCCTGGAGACAAAATGACAGAGGACACTACTCCTTGATGAAAACCTCTGCTTTTTATTCTTGATCCCTAAGATGCTTCCCCTGCCCTGCTCCTTTACAGAACTTTCTTGAGTCCCAGCATTCAGAGTGAAAGTGTGTCCCCTTTGACACAGGGCCTGTTGGCTTTGCCGAATATCACCTTGGCCAGAACTCCCAGGTCCTTGGGAAGTTAGCAGGATGCTAGACACAGGTTTTGGACTGGGTGTCTTGACCCCCCGGACCCTCTGCCCAATCCTAGGCTCTCCTGCCTGGGCCTGAAGCTGGGTGTTGGGATGGGTTCTGACCGAAAGCCTGGGATAGGGGTCTTTTGGTCCTTTCACCTTTCGGTCCCCTTAGCTCTATTTTGGGGAGCTGAGAGGCGTTTTTAGGATCCAGGGAACAGAAGCCTGTACTCCTTTCCTCAGGAGATAGATGTCCCGCCTCCCACTGACTTCTGCTGTCTGTTGCTCCTGCTCTTGCAGAGGTTGTGGGACATACTCAGGGGCCGCTGGATGGGAGCCTGTATGCCAAGGTGAAGAAGAAGGACTCCCTGCACGGCAGCACCGGGGCCGTCAATGCTACACGTCCTGCCCTGTCGGCCACCCCCAACCACGTGGAACACACCCTGTCTGTGAGCAGTGACTCGGGCAACTCCACAGCGTCCACCAAGACAGACAAGACCGATGAGCCTGCCCCCGGCCCCTCTAGTGCCCCTGCTGCCCTGAGTCCTGAGGAGAAGCGTGAGCTGGACCGCCTGCTCAGCGGCTTTGGTTTAGAGCGAGAGAAGCCAGGCACCATGTACCACACTCAGCATCTCCGGTCCCGCTTGGCAGGGGCCCCTGCTGCGCCCTCGTCCGTCCGCCACGTTGTCCCAGCCCAGGTTCACGTCAACGGTGGGGCCTTGGCCTCTGAGCGGGAGACAGACATTTTGGACGACGAGCTGCCCAACCAGGATGGGCACAGTGTGGGCAGCATGGGCACGCTGTCCTCCCTGGATGGGATCACCAACACCAGTGAGGGAGGCTACCCGGAGGCCCTGTCCCCACTGACCAATGGCCTGGACAAGCCCTACTCCATGGAACCTATGGTCAATGGCGGGGGCTACCCCTATGAGTCTGCCAGCCGCGCAGTGCCTGCCCATGCTGGCCACTCAGCCCCTATGCGGCCCTCCTACTCTGCACAGGAGGGTTTAGCTGGCTACCAGCGGGAGAGCCCCCACCCAACTTGGCCACAGCCAGTGACCACCTCCCACTACGGCCATGACCCCAGCAGTATGTTCCGCTCTCAGTCCTTTCCGGAAACTGAGCCCCAGCTGCCCCCAGCTCCAGCCCGGGGGGGAAGCAGTCGGGAGGCTGTGCAAAGGGGACTCAATTCCTGGCAGCAGCAACAGCAGCAGCAGCAGCCGCCGCTGCAGCAGCCTCGCCCGCCTCCTCGACAGCAGGAAAGAGCCCACTTGGAAAGTCTGGGGCCCAGCAGGCCCAGCCCCCAGCCGCTGGCAGAGACCCCCATGCCTGGCCTCCCTGAGTTCCCAAGGGCAGCCTCCCAGCAGGAGATCGAGCAGTCCATTGAAACCCTCAACATGCTGATGCTGGATCTGGAGCCGGCTGCGGCTGCCACCCCCCTGCACAAGTCCCAGAGTGTCCCTGGGGCCTGGCCAGGGGCCTCCCCTCTCTCCTCCCAGCCTCTTTCCTGCTCCTATCAGTCCCATCCACTGACCCAGTCCAGATCTGGCTACATCCCCAGTGGGCATTCCTTGGGAACCTCTGAGCTGGCCCCACGAGCCTCCCCGGAGTCCGCCCTTCCTGGCAGGTCTTACTCACCTTATGATTACCAGCCATGTCCAGCTGGGCCCAACCAGAGTTACCGTCCAAAGAGCCCAGCCTCCCCCTCCTCCTTGCCTGCCTTCCTTCCAACCACCCCCAACCCTCCAGGGCCTCAGCAGCCCCCGGCCTCTCTGCCTGGCCTCACCACCCAGCCTCAGCTCCCACCAAAGGAGGTGACTTCAGATCCATCCCGAACTCCGGAGGAGGAGCCCTTGAACCTGGAGGGGCTGGTCGCCCACCGGGTAGCAGGTAAGTGTCTAAGGGATCATCAGTGCTGGGTGTCCCCTCCTTACTTCCTCCATCTCTCTCCTCCTTGATCTTGGTTGGTCTTGCTGGGGGGCAGGTTTCAGGCAGAGCAGTCATACCTCAGCAGACCCTGCGTTGGCCTGGAAAAGAGGCTGGCAGGAGCCCACATACTAGTTATCCCTTCCTGCTTTTACTGTCTGTTAGGCTACAAGGCAGACATTGAGACAGAAAGATCAATGTCTTTCAGTTCCTGTCCTCAAGGAGCTCACAGTCTAGTGAGGAGACAGGTAATTCTAACAGAATGCAATGTGTGCTACAACAGATGTGGAGACCAAAGCTTCAGAGCCTGGGGAAAGCAAGGCTTACCACCTAGGACAATCAGGGAAAGCTTCTTGGAGGTGGTGACTTTGATGCTGGAGTACCTGTCTTCTAAGTAGAGAGGAGAGATGCTCTCTGTAGCTGCCTGCAGTGCTCGCTGTACTCAAACTTTAGTTTCTTGGGGAAGGCATGGAGAAGGCTGGAGGGAGGTCTCTATGGACTCAAATCCCTTCTTGGGCCCTCCCAGAGGCATACCAAAGCCTGGGAGAGCTCTGAGTGTTCAACCCCGATGGGCCCTTCCAAGGATATTTGTTTCGGGGGAGGCCAAGGTCCCCCTTCTCATCCATTTGTCCTGTTAGTCCTTGCTTTAGGACCAGCTTTGTGTGGGAAGCAGGCGCTGGGAAACAAAACTCCATTTCCTGTTAAGAATGAATGGACTTATCTTTATGCAGAGAGAAGAGTGGAGCAAATGGAGGACCTTATTGGGGAGATAAGAAATGACAGGCTGTCTAGGGCCATGTTGGGAAAGACAGGAAGAGTTTCCTTCCTTCGCATGGGCCTAAGCCTGCGACCATTCCATGGGAGCATCCAAATTGAGTGGGAAAGCGAATGGGTTGATGTTGTAGAGGTAAAGTCCAGGCAGGGGTTAACGAAGACTGGGGCCGGGTTTTGAGGCTTGTTCCCAGTTCCTCAGCTGATAGGGTGGTGGAAGCTCAGGGAGGAGAAGAGGAGTTTGGGCAGCTGACACTGCCCTGCACCCCTTTTACCTAAATTTAGAGGAAGCTGAGTCATGATGCCAACTGCAAGGAGGGAGGGAGGGAGACATCCTTGCTGGGGATGGCTGGTGGGTTTGGGGAAGTAGCTGGGGCAGGCCAGCTGGCTTTTGGGCTAGGCCCAGGACTGGGTGTAGAGGCATGGGTACCCTACTTCTGTACTTCAGAGCAGAGCACAGTTCTCAGCTCAACTATCCATCCTTGAAATTAGCCATCATGGAAGTATTTATACCACTGAAACTGGCAATCGGGGCTTCACCTCCCCTGGAGAGCTAGTCTAGCAGCGCATCATTGCTTTTACCCAAGAGTCAAAGCACAGGATGAGCAGCTCTGTAACCCTAGGAGCGAAAGAAAGGCTCCATGGAGGTGGTCCAGATGGAGCTAATGTCTCTGCTTTCTCCCATGTCTGGTTCCCTGAGATAAGGACTCCCCAGCTTCTTTGTCAGCAGAGATGCTTTTCCTCCTGATTTTGTTGAAGGAAGGGGAATGGTGTCCTCTCAGGATTTTGCAGCATTGGGGTAGTGGCTTGG
This sequence comes from Pteronotus mesoamericanus, assembly GCF_021234165.1. Classification (NCBI taxonomy): domain Eukaryota; kingdom Metazoa; phylum Chordata; class Mammalia; order Chiroptera; family Mormoopidae; genus Pteronotus; species Pteronotus mesoamericanus. Next base: position 9,333,349 of record NW_026555277.1, read on the forward strand.
AGAATAGTGACATTCTAGCCTAATGAAGGGCAGGATCCAGGGAGCTTTTCTCTGAGGGATCAAGGTGAATTTCCTCCCCCTACCAAACCCTTCCCTATGGCTCTTCTGGAGCTTGCTCAAGGGGAAGGCATACCTGAATGGATTGGGAAGGAGGCCCATCTTGTAGTGCATCTCCCCTCAGCCTTTTTGTTCCTACTTGCCTCTGAGGTCTTGACTATCAACCTCTATATCCCATTAAGCTGCCAAGAAGTCATAGGAAGGGGATGATATTGTTGGCACATCTCTGCTCCCTTCTCTTCTAGTCTGAGTGACTCACAGTTGGTAGATGAGATGTATAGAGGGGACAGTTATATTTGATTTCCAGGGCTGTAAAGGGCCTCTTTGGTCCATGCTCTGTCATGAACAGTATTATGTCAGCAGATCTTGCTTGCACAGCTTTTTTAGTAGCTCTTTACAGTGCCTGCAGTGCATGTGTAGATAAAGGCACATAGGCAGGATCAATGTACAGAATAGTCTAGGATCCAGGGACCATAAACTTCTAGCACCAGTCCTTTTTGTTCATTCTACTTCTGTAAGAAGCTGGAACATACGCTTTAACATGAGTAACCCAGGAAGCTCAGATCTGTGGGAGAACCTCTTCATGGCCATGAACTCAAGATTATGGGACATGATCTGGTTTCTCCTGGCTTCTCTCCCTCAGGTCTTCATTTTCCTACTTGGCCATTATCCATGCTCAGTATTATATCCCAGGTTCATTCCACTTTGATCCAACAACTCCTTACATTTTATTTCAGCTTAGATCTCAATGAATATAGAGGTAGTTTTCTTATCTTAATAAAGGGTAGGTACCGGAACCCTGTAGCACACACTATATTTTCTTGTGAAACATTAGAAACATTACTGTTACAGCCAGGGACAAAATAAGAACACCCATTATCATCCTTATCATTCAACATTGTATTGGATGTCCTAGCCAGTGCAATAAGGCAAGAAAAGGAAATAAGAGTCAGAGTTGGTGAGTCCAATCAAGTTATCTTATGATCCCGATTCTGTGACTGGACTGATCTCAAATGTCTGTAGAGGTAGAGATTTCAATGCATGTTGGAAATAAGATGTGGATCTTATCCTTAAGGAGTCTAGAATTTAGTAAGGGAAAAAAATAACTGGAACTTTAAAATGAAGTCATTTGTAATAAGGGAGGCATGGAGAAGGTTCTGTGGGAGTAAGAAAAAAGAAGATATCACTATCAGCTAGAGAGATTGGAAAGACCCGGTGTTGAGTGTGGGTTTTAAACAGAGCCTTGGACAATGGTAGGGTTTTGAAAGTGAATAGAGTCATGGAGAGAGAGGGTTTATAGTGAAGGCAGAAGAGCATAGGAAATATTTTAAGAATAGAGTAGATTGAGAGCATATAGGCCATGAGAGAGTCAAGAATGGTAGCTTAGGCCCTGCCCTGGTTGTTCTTAAATACCAGACTAAGGAGCTTGAATCTTACCTAGTGGCAATGTAGGAAGCTGTATTTTAGTCAGGAGAGTATGCCATGATCAGAGCTATAGTGTAGGAAGATGTACTTCATGGGTCTGGACAAGAACATGCAAAATGGGAGAGACTTAGGAGCTAATTAGATAGCTTAGGTATGGGGACTGGATTAGGGTGCCGACCATGGAAATGAAAAAGATGAGATAGAGGCTAAGGATGCTGTGCAACAAGTGGGAGTTCATAAAATTGTGTGGATGGAGTAGGTGAGGGAGAGGGAGACATCAAAGGTGACTCTGGGGCTCTGTGAACAGAAATAAAATGATGGTTCCATTAATAAGCTCGGAGTTCGGAGGAAGAGCAAGTTTGGTGTAAGAATTAGATTTGCTGAGTTTGAGGTGATGGTAGAGCCTCCAGATAGAGATGTAAGGAAGGTAGTTGAATATCCAGAATCTGAGTTTGAAAGAGTGGAAAAAGCTATCGGTTTTGAGAGATGAAGTTTAGAGCTTTGGGCATGGACATCTCCATGTCAGAAGGCACGGAAAGAAAAGAACATAGAGTAAAATGACCATGAGGGGAATGGAGGCCGTACAATGGACTGAGATTGAATGTTCAGGGCGGTGAGAGGAGACAGGGACTCTGGGCCATCGGAGAGGTCAGGATCGTGAAGGGTTTCCAGGAGGAGGAGTGAGGGTCCTCAGGGTCCCTGGGGAGAGGTCATGATGAGGAAGGTTGAGAACAGTGCATTGGGCTTGCCAATCAGGTGACCCCAGTGATTTTCACAGGCGTATTTTCAGTAGAGTGCCGGTGATAGAAGCCAGGCTGAGGGATGGAGGAGTGAGTGGAGAGGGAGTGCAGACAGCATGTCAGCTACTCTTTTGAGTAGTTTTGTGATAAAAGGAGAGAAGGCGATAGCTAAAGTGGTCAGCAAGATATTGAAAACTTTCTTTTTGTAAATATAGGAACCATAAGAATGTTCTTAGAGAAGAGAGGTTGATATAGAAGGGAGAGGGAGAAAAAAAAGATTAAAAAAAAAGAAACTACCCAGCTCAGGTGGATAATGTAGGTTCAGCCAGGAGGTGAGCTACCTCTTCCTGAAATAAGAGATAGATACAGATATAGGGAAATACTGGTGCAAAGCTTTGGGAGCTTGTCTTGAGAACCCTATTTTTACATTTCATCTTGGAAATAGGAGGTGAGATCAAGGCTCATTCAATCATTAATTCAACATGAACCCCTAAACTGTGCTATGTGCTAATCTAGGCTCTGGAAAAATGGTGGTAAACAAAGAAGTAAAAATCTTTGCCTTCATGGTGTAGTTGGACAATAAGCAAATAAGCAAATACATAAATAATAGGTCAGATGGGTGATAAGTGTCAGAGAGATAAAGCAGTGAAGTGCCAGTGAGGGATAGAAGGTGAGTGGGTGGTTGCACTTTACATAGGATGGCCAGGGACAGCTTCTATGAGCAGCAAGGGATGGTACCAGGTAGAACAACAAGTCCAAAGGCCCTGAGGCAAGAGTATGCCTGTATGGGGAGTGTAGCGGCACACAAAGTCAGAGAGGTGATGGGAATAGGGCCAGCTTACGTGGGCCTTGTGGGTGATCATAAAAACTTTGGCTTGACTCTGTGGTGTGAGAAGCCTTAGGAAGGATTTGGGCAGAAGAGTGACTTCATCCAGATTGTTCTAAAAGGATCAGTGTGGCCTAGATGGAAGGAGGAAGACCAGTTAGGAGACTGCTGATACTAATCAAGACGGTATCTATGGTGATGGGGAGAGTGCTCAGATTGTAGACGTATTTTGGAGGTGGAGCCATCAAGATTTATAGACAGACCAACAATGGACTATGAGAGAAATGAAAGTCAAGGTTTTTGACCTGAGTACCTAAAGGATGGAGTTGCCCTTTGTTGCGATGGGTACGAAGGTGGGAAGAGCCGGCTTAGAGGAGATATCAGAAGTGTGATTTTGACCATGTTAGGTTTGAGATGCCCATAAAATATGCAAGATGTGGGGGCGGGCAGAGGATTCAGGAGTCTCATGGCAAGAGGACAGAGCTTAGGAATGTGAGAGGAGTCAGTGTGTGGCTGTCACGTGAGCACAGGCTGAGGAGAGGTCCCAGGTGTGCGTCCTGGGGCCTCACACGTTCAGCGGTAAGAGACACGGGAGGAACCAGTAGAGACCCTGGTATGGAACAGCTTGTGCAGTGTGGAGGGAAGCTAAATGGGCATCGCTCCCTGGAAGCCTGGGCAGGGTGATTTTGGTCGCTGGGAGGCCCCAGTGGGGGAAGGTGGCTTGGAAGTCAGCGAGGGTGAATAAAGGATGCCATAGCAGGTCCTTAGGGTGCATCCAGCAGGCTCATTTTAAGGACTTTTTAGTGGTGCACAGTAGCTTTGGGCAGAAGCAGAAAATTGTAAGTGGTTTCCACAGAAGAGGATTTTCATGTTAGGTGGGATGGAAGAACCTACGCCTCAGGGAGGCTTGGATGCTAGGGCACGTGAGCCTTGGGTTCAGACTGGCAGGGTCACAGCTGAAGCCAGGAAGGAGCAGGTGACCATGAGAGGAGAGAGGACCCAGGATGGGGCCATGCTGACTGCGAGGGGCAGGTGACATGTGGGGCAACAGGGTTGGTCCCATACTCGGGTTAGAAATCGGAGGGACATAGTATCCTGCCAGATGGGAGGAGGTCAGTCTGCCCTTTGGAGAAGCAAGAACCTGGATCACCCTCTTCTATCTGACACCCTCCCCAACTTCCTCCAGTGTGTGGCCCGGTCCCAGACTCGGAATACCAACTAATGTTGATTTTCTCTTTGTTTTTGTTTTGTTCGTCTTGTTCAATGGCTCGTCCCTTGCGTTTGTCGTGTGTCCGTGTCCATCTGTCCCTTGTGCCATGGGTGTGGTGCCTTCCTCGCCTGGTGTCATCCCTTCCCTTCCTGCTTGCCTCCCCTCCCTGCCGGCTCCCCCTGGGTGGCGTGGGCAGCATATAACGCCAGGCTGCAGGGCATTGGGCAGAGCAGCTCCTGGCACCCTCCTCTCCACCGGCTCCGATCTTCCTCCCTCTCTGGTTGGTTCCTCTCCTCCCCTTCCCCCGTTTAGAACTCCTTGGCCTTCATCTTAGCTTTCAGTCTCTCTCTCGCCCTCCTTCTTCATGTGCTCTTTCTTCTAAACTTTTGTCCTCTTTCTTCCTCTCCTTATTTTTCCATTTCCTCCTCACTTTTCTTCTTCTCCTCCTTCTGTTCCCTTCTTTCCATTTCTGGTGTATCCTCTTTTGCCTTTCCTTCCTTTTCTTACTGCCCCCCCTCCTTGCCCCCTTGTCCCTCCTCCCTCCTTCTGCATGAGCGAGTGCTCCCACTTCTGCATGGACACAGGCCTGATGCTTCTGGCCTTGGCCTTACCTGCTAGGAACAGGGTCTGGGGTAACTAGACTAACTTTCAGGTTCCCCGTGGACACATAGGCCTTCGCAGTGAGGGTGCTCAGCAAGGGCTCAGGACAGTCCAGCTTTCCGGCCGCCCTGGCCAGATCGCCCGGGATGCCGGGCCAGGCCCTCAGGAGCCAGGCCCTCAGGAGCCAGGCTGTGCTTTGCATGGGCCACTGGGCATAAGACAAAGAATGGTGCCCCAGCTCCTGCTGCTCTGGCCACTCCGGAGTACAGCACTCCTTGGGGACAGAGCACCCCTGTGACCTCATTCGGAATCTCTGATCCCAGGACCCATGGCTGAGAGTCAGAAGCCCTGGGAATGGACCTGGGCCTGACCGTGACCATTTCCGTGATCCTGGGAAAGTCTCTTCGTTACTCAGAGCTCAATTTTCCAATATGAAAAGTGGAGGGATCATAGCCCTGCCGTGTTTTGCATGGTGGCTTGATGTGCCCTAACATGGTGGACCCTTCCTCAAGGGTCACATTGCTCTATTTGAAGGCAGTGTAGTTTACTACGTCTACCCTGGTCTGTTGGACAAATGGACCTGTAGGTTTTTACACCTTGGGACTGAGTTTCCTCATCGTTTCCCTGCTCCGTGGGGCCTGGAGGCCCAGGTCAGGGAGAAGATGGTGCTCAGCCTTGCCCTGTGCCATGATCTTGATCAGTTCTGGGAAAAGGCTTATTGGGGGTGGTGAGAGCAGTTGACTCCCAATGGCAGTATCTGGCATTTTCTGGACCCTCTGTCTCCCTGTCCATGGATAATGGGGAGATGGCTCTAGCAGAATACCCCTGTCTGCCTCTCTCCTCTCCTTCTACCTCTTTCTCGGCCCAGTGGTGGGGAGTGCAGTGTTCAACTGGGCCTGGGGTTTGGGGCAGTTCTGGGGTGGTGGGTCTGTCCTGAGGGGAGCTGGCATGGCTTGCCCTGGGGCTGCTGGTGTGATCGCCGTGTGGCTTTCTGGTGCCCTGGCCCAGCAGGTGGCCTCCCGGATCCCCTCACTTCCGGAGCCCCAGGCATGCTGTCGGACACCTGCGCCGCCACCTGGAGCTGAGGAATCCAGTCTTCTGGAAATTGGAAGGCTGGAAGGAAGAGCTGGGTCTGTGGGGGCGGAAGCGGCCAGGCTGGAGTTGTAGGGGGGGCCTGTAACGAAGCCTGACACTGTGGCATTTTTCCAGGGGACCCGGGGCAGTCGGGGCTGTGAGTGTGTGTATTGGTGGTGGTAGGGCTACAGACCCCTGATTTGCAGTGTGCAAGTGTGTGTGAGTGTGTGTGAGTGTGAGTGTGTGTGAGTGTGACAGGTGAAGTGGACTTAGTGCCTCAGGTCTAGCCTGCTTTGTGAAGAGCCTTGGAGCCACTTGCTCCCCCAACCACAGCACCATGTGGGGAGCAGAATGAGGACCCCAGGGAAATGGGGCTGTTCCGGCGCCCTGCTCTTCAGGTCTGGCGGCTCATGTGGAGGCCTTGGGCGGAGGTGACCACCATCCTGCAGGCGGTGGGGACGGCCCCGTGAGCAGCCCTCAGAGGATGACAGAGGGCCTCTGAGTGGAGCACGTTGTTATCCTAAGGAACACTTTATTGCCACTGAGGCGTCCCACCGCGCATGCTGCTGGGCTACTCAGCAGCCTGGCTGGGAAGGCCTTCCAGGCTCCCGCCACCGCCTCTCTCCCCCTTCATGAGCTTCCCCTGGCTGTGCTGGGGAAGGGGCTGGCCACAGAGGTGCTGAGGGTGACGCCGACCTCCTGCTGTTCCTGTTGGGTGAAGGCTGTGTGTGCACATGTGTGCGCCTGCGTATATGTCTGCAGTGCCTGTGTGCATGTCGGGAGTGAAGCACATAGGGATGGTGGCCCCGAGAGAAAGAGTGGGCCTGGGGTCCAGGGTGGTGGAGGGGAGGAGGGCAGCAGGGGGAGCAGGCCTATTTTTATTATCAGTCAGTCGCCAGGACGTGAGGGAGGGGTGTTCTCCCTCTGACACTGGCTGTCAGCCTGTGTCCAGACGGCCCAGCTTGGCCGAGGAACAATGGGGCTCTCTTCTCTCCCCTCCGCCCTGCTTCATCTCCCCTCCCGTAGAGAAAGACAAGAGAGAGGGAGCATGGCTCTCCAGGCACTGAGAGGCAGATCTGGGCCTGCCAAGGGGGACAACAGTGAGACACTGTGTTCAAAGAATATGAGAGGCCCTGGCTGGTCACTGGTGCCATGGGAGCTCTGCGGGGGAGGGGCTGTCCCATGGGAGTGGAATGCGGGGTCTTCCCCCTTCTGCAGATGGGGGCTCCCCTGAAGTGCCCTAGCTCTTTGGAGGTCATTCTGGCACTCCCCCTGCCTCTGGACCGAGCACGCTCCCATGGGCTGGGCTGGTGGCCGCGGAGATGGCTCTCAGATGTCTTCCGCAGTTGGAAGCCCCTCTAGCAGTCCAGCCCCACCTCCAGGCACTGCAGCTGTCTGCGGCACTGACTGTGGAGGGTGTTCTAGGCACACGGCAGGGAGTGTTTCTTTGTCCCTCTGGGAGATTCAGGGCCTCAAACTGAAGCAGACCCCCTTTCAAGGGGAGACATCAGATCCCATGCAGGAAAACTGGCCACCCCTCACCAAAGCACAGGGATCGGCCAGGAAGAGGCAGCGGGGCTGGGCCAGCCGGAACTAAAAACCAGCCTTAATGCATTTCTGTTAACCTTGGGGCTGAAGTTCGTTCCAAACCCCAAGAGCCTTTCCCGAATGGGCCTCCTTTGTCACAATTATTATTAGAAAATCAATGGCTATGTCTGTTTCTCTCTAATGTTTTTGCCAGGAATGAAACCAGCAGTAGTTCTGGACCAAGCTGCCCAGGAGGGCTGAGGGGCAGGGGGCTCAGCGGGGGAGGGAGAAGTGTGGCCGAGGGCACGGGCACCCACAGACATGGTGGGAGGTACGGGCCACTTCTCTGAGGGCTGCGGGCCTGGGGTTGTGGTAGGGTCCCTGTGCACCGCTCAAGACTTTCAGAGACATACCCCCTTCTTTTGTCTGGCTCCTGGTTAGGACGATGCGACCTCCAATCTTCTATTCTGAAAGTCAGGCTACTTCAAAGCGAGGGGATTATTTGCTTTAAGTAAAACCATTTGTGAATCTGGTTTACAGTCCCCATTTGGGCTCTCTCCTCTCAGCTCAGAGGGCAGGCAGGCTGCCTCTTAATAAATAGCTCCAAGCGGATACTCGAAACACCACTGGTACCTTCTGCATTTGTCAATGTGTGTGCTCATCCGGCTGCTCTCCAGACCTCTGGACGGGGCCTGCAATTATGGGAGAGTATGAGTGCATGTCTTGGAGTGTGCACGCACGCGCGTTTGTGTATGTGTGTGTGTGCGCCTGTCCTGAGACTTGGCAGCATGCTGCCTACTATTCATGACAAGTAGGAAGGCTTCCCAGCATGTGCTTCTCATGGCAGCCCTAGTAGCTGTGCCAGACGGGAGCTGGGAGGCCGCCTGCAGTGTGCAGACCCCACTCTGGACTGTCTGAATGAGGGCGATTTCTGCTGGGCTGCAGTGGCACATTCCTAGGGGCCAGCAGAGTGTGTGTGTGTGTGTGTGTGTGTGTGTGTATGCATGCGTGTGCATGTGTGCCATGGGACAGTGTTCCCAAGTGTGCTGGCCTGAGGCTGGTGTGACCAGGGTCTCGATCCCACATGACCTTTGGTAAGTCCCAGCATGTCCCCTTGCCTGACCTGCTCTTGGGTGGTGGTGAAGGCAGGGCTGAGAATCCCCTGGCACCCGATAATCAGGACTAGGAGCCTGCCCTCAGGCTGGTTTTGGCCTCTGGGACCCAGGGGGTAAGTTTTCTAGGATTCTGGAGCCAACTCAGTGAGGCAACGGGTTCTGTGCCTCGGCCCAGCTGTGGGAAGAGGGGGTGGGAAGGAAGGAGGGTGAGGTTAACAACATCCCCAGGCCTGTGGAATGGAAGGAAGTACAGAAAAGCAGATGGAACACATGATTCCAGCACTTTGCCTGCTGTTCTGCTGGGAGGGGCAGGGCGGGAACCTGGACCATCTCTGGGGCAAGAAAGGGGTGGATAGCTAAGGGCTGGCACAAGGGAAGTTGGTAAGAGGTTTCAGAGGTGCACTGGATAAAGTTGGGGAACCCCAGAGAAGGTCAGCAATTTCCAGGGGCCAGTTGGGGCTGGGGACTTTATAACAAGTCTTAGTCATTTCTTTGTTCCTTCTTGGGAGCACCATTTGCAAGATGATGCATTATTTGCTCTTTCCAAAAGTTCTTCCCCACGGGCCTGATGTTGCTTGTTGGTTGATCAGTCGCCTTGGAGACTGTCTCTCCTCCCTCCACCTTCCCTCATTTGCCTGGAAGCACTGGCCCTCTGCCTCCAGGCCTTGGAAGGAGTTGACATCTGTTTCTTGTATCAGTCCTTTGTGCTCTGGGCCCCAACCCTGTGCGGAGTAGATTCCTGGTGAAGGCCAGCCCAGCCTAAGCAGGTCCCCCACCCTGCAGAGAAACCCAGGGTGTGGGCAGAGGGAGGCAGGGGGGTGGTGCAGAGGGGAGACAGGCCCAGCTCCAGCATGGCCCCTGAGCTTGCGCTGTCTTCTCTAGGGGAATTAGGTCCGATGGATCCTTTGTCACACAATATGCTCATGGCCTTCCCTGTCCTGCCATTCCTCCCAGGGGTGCAGGCTCGGGAGAAGCCGCCCGCAGAGCCCCCAGCCCCTCTGCGGAGGCGGGCGGCCAGCGATGGACAGTATGAGAACCAGTCTCCAGAACCCTCATCCCCCCGGAGCCCCGGAGTTCGCTCCCCTGTCCAGTGCGTGTCTCCGGAGCTGGCTCTCACCATCGCGCTCAATCCTGGAGGGCGGCCCAAAGAGGTGAGTCCCTGGGCCACATTCTGAGGCCATCAAAGGTAGCAGAGCTCATCCGAATGCCCAGGAACATGATGATCAACTGGCTGGCACTGACCTGTCAGTAAACCCAGTAATTTTTCCTCTCTGCATCCTCACCAAGGGCTTTCGCATATGGAATCTGGAGCTCATTTCCTTCCCTAAATTGCTTTTCTGTCTCACATCTTCCATTAACACTGAGATTGAGTTCCCTTCTTGTCTCCTAAAGAATGCCCCTGAGCAGAGTGGTAAGGATCCTGGGTATAATATAGGGGACCACGGTCTGCAAACTTCAAACAAGATACACAATTTAACAAAGTATTTTTGAGCCCTTTCTAAATATAAGATTTTCTCTGAAGATCTAATTTCAGTGCCAAAATATTTGCATTTCTGAGACATTTCAGTGGTTTGAGGCAGTAGGTCTTAAACTTCAGCATGCCTAACAATCACCGAGAGTTGGTGAAAATGTAGATTCCCAAATCCGCCTCCAGAGATTCCAGCACATTAGCTCTGGGATGGGGCCCAGGCATCTGCATTCTAAACGTGCAGCCTGGAACTTTCTGATGTGAGTAGTCCGTGTCCGAAAAAATCTTGGTGGAATCATTCTGGACAGGAATGACTTTGGACTTCTTTTCTCTTCTGCTTTTTGCCAGGCCCCAAGTCCCCTGGCCCTGGACCCTTCTCTTTGGCCCTGTTCTGAGGTATTTCCAAGACAGGTGCTCCTGAATTCCACCTGCACCTTGCAAATGGCCTTGCAAAATAGCCACTTGCCAGTCTCTTGGCTACAAGGAGTTGTTGGGGCCATAAATGAGCAGCATCTGCCTTTGACCTCTGTGTTCACCTGGGTGGGAGTGGGTGGGCAGGCTGGTGAGAGGCTTTGTGGGCTGGTTAGTGGGAAACCCCTTCTCAAGATTAAGGCCACTAGTGTGCCCCTTTTTCCTCCTGCAGCCCCATCTGCACAGCTACAAGGAGGCCTTTGAGGAGATGGAAGGAACCTCTCCGACCAGCCCACCGCCCAGTGGAGGTAAGAGCTCCCCTCTAAGCCTGTCTCCTTTGGTCCCCTCAGGGCCCATCTCAGCCTCTGCCTGTGTAAGCACCCCAGGCTTGGGGTGGGGGGTGCTGGCAAAGTTGAACAGAGCCACAGTCTGTCCCTAATCATCCTGTGGCTCATTTCACTTCACCTTCCATTCCCCACTTCTCCTCTTTTCTTTTGTCCACACCCCCAAGTCTAAGGGCACAGCAGCGAAGTCTAAGGATCCCACTGAATGACTGTGGGGCCCCTGGGCCCCCATGGTGTGGGGTTTTCCTAGTTGTTGAGAGTCTTTGCATCCTGTGTGCAAAACATCCTCTACCTAAATTGTCTCTGTGACTTGCTTGTCTGTCTCTGAGACACTCTTTGACCTTCTTGCTTCTAATGTCCATTTCTGTGTTCATGCAGACACCTCATTTAGTTTCTGTCAAGGAAAGAAAGGCCATGCTCAGGCTGCCTGAGTCCCCGTGTCACCCATCCTTGGCCTTCAGGCAGGAACATTTAGTCTGTACCCCTAATACACTCAGTGGAGAGGGAAATTCCCAAAAGGCGCAGGTATTTCCACCTAAAGAGAAGACCCAGATGAGCACAGGAGTGGGATGGTGTTCCTTCTTATGGTAGAAGAAAAATGCAGAGGAGCCTGGAGAGGCCCTTCATGGGGAAGCAGTGACGGACCAATACGAGGCTGCGCAGGACTCAGGGTCTCCGTGGGAGGCCTGGGCCAGCAGAAGAGGGAGAGACTGGTGTTGCTCTGGGATTGGGTTGGCTGGGCCAGGCACAAGCTCCCTATGTATTCGCCACGGTGAGAGGGGAGGAGGGTGAGGAGGAGGAGGAGGAGAGCTGGAGCTGGCTGTACATTCTTCTGCTGGCTGGTTCTTCTGGGGAAGGAGGAATGTGGCACCGGAACTGGCCTTCGCTCCCGCAGAACGCGTGTTGGCTGCCATGTTGGGCATGCAAGAGGCCGACGCTGTGACCTGAGGCCATGGCTCTCCCTAGAGCTGAGCTGTCCAATGGAAATATCACACAAGCCATGGCTGTTATTAAACATTTTTAATAGCTACATTAAAAAAATAACAGGAAACTGGAGAAATTAAATTATTTTTTTATTCAACCCAAAACATACAAACTATTATTTCAATAGGTAAATTAATATAAAATATTAATGAGATGTTTTTCAATCTTTAAAAATATGTGGAAAGAAACTGATGAAACTAATTGTAATAATAGGTTTTATTTAACCCCAAAGATCTAAAATACTATCATTTCCATGTGTAACAACATATGGAGATATTTTGTGTTCTTGATTCACACCAAGTCTTTGAAATCTGTGTGTTACAGCACTCAGTTCCGATTGGCCACAGTGCACGTTCTTAGCAGCCCCGTTGCCTGTTCTTGGCTACCACACTGGACAGTGCAAGCCCTGGGCAATCTGCTCAAGAGACAGCTCTGTGGCCTTTTATGACTCCATGGAATCTCTCTCCCTGGTCTTACCCTTTACCTTCACACCTGCTCTGATTCCCTGTCAGTCTAAGCAGCCAAGATGTTGGCCATTTCCCTGTTTGGGACAGAAGCCATGTGGACTGAGCTTGGGTTGGCTTTTGCCACTTGTTTCTGTTCCCATTCTTCTCTCTTCTTGCTCAGCCCTGGGTGCTCTGGAGGGCGGGGAATGGGGGGAAAAGTCAGAGGTTTCATCCATACACAGGGCTGGGAGAGAGGACAGAGGCGGAGAAATGTGAGGAATTCTCCCGGAAGCGAAAGCCTTGCCTGGCTTTAGGGCCACCCACTCGTTGGCCTCAGGGAAGGGACAGATCCTGGGGACTGGGGATACGAGCAAGTCGGGAGCTGGAGATGTGTGAGGGGAACCAAGAAAAACCTCCCACACTTGGGGGCTGGAGAATCTTTGTGGTCATTCCATGGGCTGTGGCCTCTGAGGCTGGGCTCATTCTTCCATAATTAATTACACTGAAATTCATTTGTGTGGCAAACATTAGTAAGTGCTTGATAAGTGTTCATTGCAAGGCACCTCTGTGTGTGTGTGTGTGTGTAAAGGGAGAAGGAGGGACAGACAGACATGCAGGCTTAGATGCCTGGATGTGTGTGTTTTTACATAGCTGTCCCCTCCGCTGTATTTGTCTTTTGGGCCCCTAAGGTCAGAGTGAGGTGTTTTGCAGGAGTGGGCTGCCCACTGGACCCCTGTGATGTCTCACTATTCTCACAGACACCTACGTACATACCTGCTTACGCAAATAAGTAATATAGGTTACTTGCTTTGAGAGACTGTAGTTTTAGTTAGTTTCCTGTAGATCTCACTGTCTTTTGGGGAAGGGAGACAGGGCCAGAGAGGGTCCCAGGGCTGCTGTGTGGGGGTCCTGGACAACTGAGGGCCACGGCTAGTCTGTTGAGGCCATTGGTGTGGGGCAGGCAGCCTTGGGCTCTGGCAGATCTGTGTGGCTGTGTGTCCTCAGAGCCCATGGCCCCCGCAGGCTCCTGATGGCCGCGATAGGAGACACAGAGCTCGTATTTTTTACTTCTCCTTGGAGCTGTGTTAGGATATGAGGCAGCTGCCATTGAGAAATCTCGTGACTGGGTGTAACAATCTCCCTGTGGGTCAGCTCCAAGTCTGGCCTCTTCCTTGGCTGGCGGGACAAAGCCTGATAGCCCTTTCTGACCTTGTGTGTTACACAGCACTTCTAACCTGGACAGGTGGCTTGGGAGGGACCTGGGGTTTGTGCAGGGCGTCGGTTCTCTTGCCCAAGGATTGTGGAGACTGCCCTCTTCTAGAACACTGAGGTTTGGGGGGTACAGAGAGCTCCGTGCTGAGAAATTCTCTCTTGCTAGAGTTTGCAAGGGCCGAGCCCTTTGGCTGCGGGCTTGCCTGGGCTCTCAGGGTTGGCGTGGGTCCGCTGGTGATCCCTTCTCCTCCATCTGCCCTTTGCAGGATGTGCCCTCTGGATGCCCCATTTTCTTTTGTTCTCCTCTCAGTCCATCTAAGTGCCTGCTTTAGAAAGGCTGTGTGTGGGGAGGAGGGAAGGAGGAAGGGAGAGAGAATAATGTATGAGAAAATTGGAGAGAGCCAGAAAGCCCCCTGCATGCATGTTGTAAACCATGGCACGTAAAGGGACTGTGGCGAAGAAACTAGGAGCCTAGGGAAAGAAAGGATTTTCTCATGGCTGAGGGGCAGGGCCAGCACAAGGACACCACTTCCTGACTCGCTTTACCTTTTAAACTGTGGAGAAACACCCCTTCGGTCAAGGGCAGTGGAGCCACAGCAGCACCCCTGGGCTGGGGCGGGGTCCTCGGTTCCTTCTCCTGCAGCCCACCCCTCCCTCGCAAGTCCTCACTTACAGGGATCCTCCCTCCTGTCCCTCTCCCTCTCCCCTTACCCTCCCCCATCCCCCAGGCCCTGAGATTCACTCCCCATGTCTCCCCTGCTCTTTCCTGCACAGTGCGCTCCCCTCCAGGTCTGGCCAAGACACCCCTCTCTGCCCTGGGCCTGAAACCCCACAACCCAGCGGATATCCTGCTGCACCCCTCGGGCGGTGAGTGGCTCTGGCTGGAAGGGAGGCAGTGGGAGCGGCCAGAGGGAGGAGTCGAGAGTCGGAGGACACCTGTGGTCCTGGTCAGGGCCCGGAGGTGGTGGGCTCTCCAGCCCTTGCTGGGAACAAGATGGCAGCCTGGGTTTGTGCCCATGCAGAGGTCGGGGGTTGAGGGGGTAGATCCCTTTGCAGCCTTTCTGCCCACTGACCTGTGAGGTCAACCCACTCCGTGTCCTCTGACTTGGGGATTTGGAGGCCTGGCCTCAGTTTCCTTAGAGTGTGGTCAACTCTTGGCAGAAGCCAGGCTCCCCTGTGCCCCAGTGTTCAGATACTTGTGTGTGCACACATGTGCACATGCGTGCAAACATGCCCCCACACACTGATACCCCAGCTCCACACCCCCCACTTCCTCATCGTGGTTCCGAGTTCCTCTCCTTCCTTTGGGGGAAGGGGAAAGTAGGGGGCCCTGGGCCCTTAGTGGCCATTTCAAACAGGCTGAGTCCAGAAACGTGTTCCCTAGACTCTGGTTTTAGGGTTAGGCTGGGGCTCTGGGGGCCAACTTGGCTTCTTTTCCTTAGTCACCAGAAGACTGATCCTGCCAGGTAGGAACACAACGCATGCATGTGTGACCCACGTGGACACACGGCCGGGCACAGTCTCCCACCCAGGAGGTGTCTGCATGGCCCGGGACACTGAGTCACTGGGAGAAGGAGAGGGTGGGGGGCTGCCTCTCACTGGGCTCGCACACGCCTGCCTGAGACACAGCCCGAGAAGGCCCCAGGGCCGGGGCTGCGACAGGGACAGGCACGGCTTGGACTTGGAGCCGTGGGGGCTGGGCCTGCTGCCTCTGAGCGCCAGGCCTCTTTAAACCACATGCCCTGAGTGCCTGGCTGCCCTCGCCCTGCTGCCCTGGAACCCAGGGTCCTGTCAGGGTGGACCCCTCACCTTGGGGCACTTGTGTGAAGAGTCACTTCTGCCCTGGCCTCACCTCTTGTCTTCCCACCTCCCTTTTCTCAGCAAATTCTCTCTCAGGAAATAATCTCTGTTAATCGATCTCTCTTTCCTTTTTGCCCTCCCTCTCCTTTTCATCACCTGCCTCTCTTTGCTCCCCACCTCTCTTCTCATCTTCCCTCAGAGGAGGATGAGGGGAAGGAGGTGACAGAGCTGTCCGAAGGTAAGTGCTGGCTTGCTGTGTGGTGCTTCTGGCTGGCCGGGTCAGGGAATGGCTTTTCACACAGAGCTTGATCGGCTGCGGGGCAGCTCTCTTTGCTGACCAGGTCTCAGTTGACCAGGCACATAGCCTCCTGGTCTTCTCCACAGTGATGGATGACCTGTCACCCTAGAAACCGCCTCAGCCCTGATTCAGGAGCTTGTAGTGCGGATTCAGGCACATCCAGTGTCCACGTGCCAGTGTGGCGCCATGTTACTGACAAAACACCCCTCTGGTCATTGTCACCCCAGTGGCATCTCTGCCAGCCTGCCTAGGGTGCAGCCAGCCCCATCAGAGGCGAGGGGACCCACACAGAAGGCAAGGGCTCATTCTTCCATTTCCTGGGTGTACCCCACATGCAGAGCTCAGAGCAGGGGTTCTTAACCTTTGCACTACGGACATTGGGGCCCGGACAACTCTCAGTTATAGGGGCTGCCCTGTGCCTTGCAGGTTGTTTAGACGCATCTCTGGCCTCTGCCTGCTACATGCCAGTAGTGTGCACCTACTCATGACAATTAAAAGGTCTCCAACATTGCAAATGTCCCCTGAGGGACAGTCACCTCTGTTGGAACCACTGTCTTAGAGCCATGAGTTGACCTCTTATCAAGACCAATGGTAGGAGGTCTGTTTTTTCTGGAATTTCAATGTCTTTGGGGCTTTCAGAAAAGCTAAGGACCCACCCCTATGCATCTGGGCATCATGCACGTCATTTTGACAGTTTCAAGGAGTTAGATGTCTGTGTCTCAGCTTAACCCCTAATTTAGATGAGCTCCACATTGTACACAGGAAAGCAGAAAGGAGAGTGAAATGTGGTCGAAAGCCTTTAACTTATTAGGAACAGAGTTCAAATGATGACTCAGCAGCAGGTGAAACGAGGGGGAGCTAGCCTGGGTGGCCTGGGCTGGTTTTGTGGCATCTGGTCCAGTTCGGGCCCTCTCTACCAGGAAGGCTTAGATGATGAGGTGGGTGTCGAGCCACCTTCCAGCTCTGCCATGTTAGGTGTTCTGACTTCCCACCTGGACCCTAGGTCCGTGTGGCCTGGTTTCTCACAGACTCCATTGGGTTTTCTTAAGCCTACGTCTGCTCTCTTTGCACTTACCGCTTTGATATTCTCCCCCTCAATGGGGCATGGGCTGTGCCATTCTGAATCTGCCATCCCCCAGGCAGAGTGGCTGGAGCTTCCATGAAGCTTTGCCTGCTTCCGTCCAGAGCTCACGTGACAATACCAGGCTGCCTGGGGGTTGCAGAGCAAGGCATCCCCAGCAACCGATCCCAGAACGGGGTGAGCTGCAGCCTGCTCCTGGCTGCTGGTTCCTGATAGGGCAGGGAAGCTGGGACAAGAGCCCAGAATAAGCTGGGGCCCAGAGCCAGCCTTTGTGTGTTTCAGATGCCCACCCACACTCTCCTCGCGGTTGCTGACTTCAACAGACTGGTGGGACCTCAAACCCTTTCCAATGGGAAGGTCAGAGGCAGATTATCCTACAGGCCGATGGGCCCTGGCCGGTTCCCGCTTTGGGTGACACCTCAGAGGAGTGAGCACCCACAGACCGGAGCCAGAGACCTGGCCCTTGTCCACATGCATGTGTCTCAGCCTACAGGGCCCTGAGTCCTCCCACCCGCCTCCCTCTGTCCTTCAGCCGCAGAGTTAGGAGGAGAAGGTTCTCAGGGATCAGCTCTGCCACGCCCATCATTTTCACAGCTGTGGCACTGAGGTCATGTTTGCAGGGTGAGGGGGGGCACCTGTCCAAGGTCACAGTTAGGGAGCAGCGGGACCGAGAGTGGAATTACCTCCTGTCTCCTAGTCGAGTGGCTAGTTCAAAGCCCTCCTGTATCCAGGCACGGTGCCCTGGGATTCCAGCGTTGGGGTCGGAATTGCTGTGGTGGCCTGGCGAGCGGGGCACGTTAGGGGCAGCGAGCTTGGCTGTGGGCAGCCAGTTTCGTCTTCCCTGACTCATGTACTACCCCCCAGTTAGACTAAAGCACATTCCTTGCTGACCCTCTGAAGCTCTGCCTGCTTTCCCTGCTGACACTCTGATGCAAAAAATAAAAAATGCTTGTGAGGAAAAAATGGTCAGAGTGGGATTCCTCAGCCAGGGCGAAAGAAGGCCTCAAGGGACTCTGCCCTGTTCAAGGCGCCATGCTAAATGCTTTATGTTACTTCGTTCTGTCATTCATTGATTCATTTGGTCAATACATATTTTATGTGCCTACTATGTGACAGGCACTGTGCCAGGCTGCAGGGATGAAATGATAAGCAAGCAGGTCCATAGTTCCAAATCTCATGGAGCATGAACAGGAACCAGAATTAAATGATCACTCAGAATTACCTGGTGAGATAAATGCTCTGAAGGGAAGGGATGCAGTTTTATGAGACCTTAAGGCAAAGACCCTGACCTGGGCTGAAGAAGTGAGATGTGAGAGTGACATTAACTTGGTGGAACTGGGATGGGAGGAGAGCGTTCCACACAGAGGAACGGGGCATGTGCAAAGGCCCTGGGGTGGGAGTCAGCGGCAGGGGTTTTTGTTTTTGGTTTTTTTCCCCCCTAGGAACTGCAAAGTCAGTGAGGCCAAGAGCAAGGGGGAGCTGGAGGCTGAAACAAGGGAGCTTAAGGGAGAATGTGGTGCAGGGTGAGGTTCAGCAGGCAGGGATGGGACCATGTGGGGTTGTTGTCACATCTTGTGTGATAGGCACAGGAGCACTGAGAAGAAGGTGCTAGGAACCCCATTTCACAGATGGGGAGATATGACGCTGAGGGATGTTAAATGGCTTTTAGGCCCACACAGCCATCAGGGCGCAGCTGAGATCCCGCACTGGATCAGCACGCAGAGGCCGCCCCTTTCCATGCGATTGCACTGGGCGCACCTCTGAGTATAAACTGACTTTACTGGGCACGGGGCCTGCGTACTCCTTTCCTCGAAGGAGGAGAGGAAGAAAGCCAGTAAAGACGTGAACCGACGTCAAGAATACCTGCTCAGTGATGCAGGGAGGAACGGGAACGGGGACGTTCAGGTTGAGTTCTCTTTGTCCAGAGGATTAGATGGGATCATTTAGGAGAAAAAAACAAGACACACTGGACTGGAAATGGCCCCTCCTCAGATTCTTCCTGCTCTGAGATCCTTGGTGATGGGTGGACTGTGGCATCTGGGATTTTAGGGCAGTGCTGTGCCATGTAGATTTCCTGAGCACCTACTCTGTGCCAGGCTCTGTCCTAGGCACTGAAGGTACAAAGATGAGTGAGGTAGCCTGGCGAGGACAGAGATGCCAGGAGACGTTCAGCATGAGGCAGAATGCTGAGCGGGGTAGGGACAGGGTGCAGTGGGAGCTCGGAGGGTGGGCATGTGGCCCGATCTTAAAGGTCTCATGTTCTGACTTTTCAGCTCCTGGACTGGGACTCGGGGGTCTCTTTACAGTCTTCCTCTTCTCTACCCACATGTCGTCCTTCATGTGGGGTGGGCGGGCCCCTTCTCTCCAGGCAAAGAACCTCTTCTGGGAGGCAGAAAGTGTACTTAGGGTGCGGGTGAAGAGGTGACAGCGCCCCCAGCCTGGTGGGGCCAAGGCACTCTCGGGCCTCCAGCTGCTCTCAGCCACCATCAGCCACTTGGAATGGGTTTGGGCTCCTGGAATGTTCTGCGTGAAGCACTGGCCCCACCTCTCCCCGCTGCCCAGCCCTGTTGCCTCTGGGTGCAGCTGCTCCAGGATTGGAGGAGAGGAGGGAAACAGCAGGAGAGGGTGGAGGGAGGCAGCCACGGGCGGCAGGGCCCAGGCGGCAACGCCGGCCACGGCAGGGCTGCTCCTAAACAGCTCATTGGAATCAGCAAGAAAGAATTAGAAGGAACTTTCTCATCTCTTATCACTTGATCCTGGCTGGGCAGGTGGGTATTCTCATTCCCATTTTACAGATGAGGAAACTGAGTCCCAGGAAGGTTCCATCTGTTCCAGGTGCCCCCTCCAGCAAGTGAAAGAAGGGGAGCCCACAAGTTGTACATTGTATTGAGGTGGGGGAAGGAGAGGAATAGACAGGAAAAGGAGGCATTTTCAATATAGAAATCTGAGTGTGAAAACTTGGGAAAACTGGGT
This sequence comes from Pteronotus mesoamericanus, assembly GCF_021234165.1. Lineage (NCBI taxonomy): Eukaryota > Metazoa > Chordata > Mammalia > Chiroptera > Mormoopidae > Pteronotus > Pteronotus mesoamericanus. The sequence continues at coordinate 9,352,940 of NW_026555277.1, forward strand.
TTTTGGCCCAAAAGCTTGGTTTTGAACAGTTTGAGCAGTTCAGAAAATGAAAGCTTCCCAGAGTCCCTCGTGCTCTGTGTTTGTGAGGAGCGGAGATTGAGCGAAGGGGCCTCGCTCCTCTCTACCTGGATCAGGGGGACGTCGCCGGTGGGAGAAGAGCTCGGACTTCAGAGGCCATCCCCGTGGGTTTCAGCTTGACCTTCTGTGGTCAGCAAGGATCCCAGGGAATGAGAAAAATGAATGTATGCCTCTTAGGTCTTGGTTATGACGCACCACTGTCTGGGTGGGGCTGGAGGGTGAAGATCATGCATCTGCTGGTTTGTGGGACAGACACATATGTAGGGCCTGCTAGGTGCCAGCCACTGCACACGGGGGCGGATGCATCTCCCGGCCCTCCCTGGGTGGGAGAGAAGGGGTGCCAAGTGTTACGGGGACCCTGGTTAAATGAGAGCCTAGAAGGGTTTCGGAGAGAGTGACTTCAGGCAGTAGGGGATGGGCTCTGGTCTTGGGTCTCGATGACCATTTCTGTGGGTGTGAGGCCCTCTTCTGCCAAGCTGGGTTACCCCAGGACATGAGCCAACCCCTCAAGGCTAAGGAGGCTGAAACTATCAGTTCCCCAGCTTTCCAGGCCAGAAAGTTGTGCAGTGGGCCAGAGAGCAGGCCCTGGCCAGACCACCTGGTTCCCTAGGCTGATTCTGCCACTTCTTACTGTGTGGCCCAAGCAAGATACTCACATTCTTCAAATCCTACTTTCTTCATATAATTGTTTGCTACTTTTATCACGATTAATAGCCCCGTGGAGTTGGCTCATCTGCGGGTGATGGGCTGCTGTTCTGGGTAGCAGCCAGCTCTGGTGCCTCTTGCGGCTGTGGCCCCTTCTGGCCCCCTGAGCCAGCATTGAGAATCAGGAGACTGTGGCGCTAGTATCCACGTCTACTGTGTGTTCTGGGGCAGATTACTCCACCTCTCTGGGCTGAGGAGATGGGTGAGATCCGTGGTCATCAAACTCGGTCAGATCTTGTCCACCACCTGTTTCTGTAAAGGCAGACACACTCATTTGTTTATGTACTGTTGCCTCTGGCTGCTTTCGCACTACTAGGGCAGGATTGAGTAGCTGTGACAGAGACTGTCTGGCCCACCAGGGCTGAGATATTTTCTCTCAGGTCCTTTGCAAGAAAGTGTGCCTGCCCTGGGCCCGAGGATCTCTGTAGCATCTCCTGGTTCCAGTGGGACCTTGGGCACAGGTGCCATAGAAATAGTGCCTTTGGAATGGATGTGGCCTGGGCCTCCTGTGAGGTGGGAGCGTGGCCTGGGCTGGGCAAGGGGGCTCTTGAGGACACCTTGCTGGCCTCTGCCCACGTGGACTCCAGCTTTGGGTGCCGAGGTGGCTGGTTCTACATCACCCTGCCCCTTGTACCTGGAATACGTTGCTCTGAGCTGTCCTTTTGCAGACATCCTGCTCCGCCCCCGTCCACTGCCACTGCTGTTGTTTGGAGGCAGCTCTGTGTGAAAACTAGGACAGGCGGGCAGCCTTTGGCCGGAGCTGTGCACAGAACCCCAGACCTTTGTAGAGGGCCCTGTTCTGAATGACCATCCTTGCCCTGTGTCCGCAGGCTTCTGGGTGCACAATGTCAGACCTCAAGGTCACTTTACAGGCCACACCCAAGAGGCTGTGCCCTGGCAGCATGGTGATTGGGCCCCTTCTGAAGTAAGGTTTTCTTTGGGCCCAGGGCAGGGGGCTGTTTGCAGACTCAGTGACCAGCACAGCCCTGGCCAGCTGCGGCTCCGGCAGCCTGGCCTGCCTGGCGCTGTGCAGGTCCTCTAGGGTCCCAGGCTGGTTTCGGCAGATGCCCTACTTGGGTCTGTGCTCAGTCACGTCCCTCCTGAGGGAGACAGGACCAGTGCCAGGTTTGGAGGTGGCAAGAGTGTCATCCATCCCTCATGATGTCCCTTGAGGAGCCCAGGGCACCCTGCTGCTTTTCCCTGCTTCATATTGAGTTAGTTTGGGGGCTGGTCTCAGAGGAAGGAGTTGGACACGCATTGGCTGGGCCTTCCGTCATACCACTTCCCAGGCCTCAGTGTCCTCATCTGTGCGATGGCCTTTCTGGCACCTGTCCCTGCCCTCCTCCCCAACCTCCATTCCTCTTAGGATGTTTTGAACACCAAGTGGGGATAATGGTGTCAGTCTCCGGAGGAATGCTAAGTGTGTCAGGCAGGGAGGGGGGTGTGTCTTGGCATAACGGCGCTGGGCGTGACTCACCGGCACAGGCCTGCTGCTAGGCCGTCAGGCCTGCTTCTGGGCCCTGGGTATGGGGGGAAGCCTGTGCGGCCCTGGGGCTGTCCTGAGGCAGGGGCAAGGCTGGCTGGGGCTCTAGGTCCACACTCCGGTGCCGCCAGGGGGTCCTATAAGGGCCTGGGGACCCAGGGGGCAGGGCCATCAAGGAAAAGCAGCTGAAGGGAGTGCCAGCTATGGATGGGCATCCTAGCTCTGAGAGGGAAGGTTCTACCACGGCTGCCTTTAGAGGCAGAGATGGGATTTGTTTCTGCGGAGCTTCTCTGAGCGAGGCCATGGTGAGAGGTTCTGTGGGGTTCCCACAGCTTCTCCAAGAAGCCGGGAGGAGGGGTGGACATGGGTAGGCAGGGGCCCCAGAAGTGCCCTTTGTGTGCTTGGCTGTCCTTTTGGGGCTGTCTCCCCAGGCTGGACTCTGGAGAGATGGGCTCCCTGGCAGGTTGGATGGGGTCCACATTTCATCCTATAGATCTGTGCTCAGTCTCTGTCTCTGGCCCCTTCCAGAGCCCCGGAGCTACGTTGAGTCGGTGGTGCGGACGGCGGTGGCTGGGCCCCGAGCCCAGGACCCCGAGCCCAAGAGCTTTAGCGCCCCAGCCGCCCAGGCCTATGGCCATGACACGCCCGTGAGGAACGGGGCGCTGGGCGGCTCCTTTGTCTCCCCCAGCCCCCTCTCTACCAGCAGCCCCATCCTCAGCGCTGACAGGTAAGTGGGGGTGAGGAGCACGTGGGTGGTGAGAAGTCAGGCCTGGGACAGCGTGGCTGAGGCTCCTTGGATCCGCTCAGGTGTAGTGGACAGGTGGACACAACATCCAGATCGCTAGAGCACCAGCTCATCAGAAGGCTTGAGAGAGCATCCTCCGAGCGCCACCGCCTGTGGGGGCTCGAATCCTCGGGCTGAATTCAGTTCCACCGCCTAGAACTTGCTGGAAGGAGCGGGGGGTGCGTGAGGGGTACGGACGTGAACCAGAAGCTTCCCTCTCCCAAGGTTAAAATCTAACAGCAGTAATCGCTATGTAGTGAGCGCTTCCTATGTGCCAGGCACTTTGCTAAATGCTTCCTGTGGTTATTTTATTTAATCTTCATATCAACCTGTATGAGGTAAGTAGTAGTATCATTCCCGCTTTCCAGAAGAGGAAACTGAGGCACAGAGTTGCGAAGCAGGTTGCTCGCAGTCCTATAGTTAAATGGTAGCAGACATAGGATTCAGACCGAAGGCATCTGGTTGGGAGCCCACCTCTCCGCCTCCTCTCCTCCAGACCTGGGTCACGGTGCCCATTGCAGGATGAGCCAGATGTGCCCAAAGCAGATGCATAAATAAAGTTCTGGGATCTCAGAACAGGGGGCTGTGGTTTCCAGCTAGGAGTGCAGGGAGGATTTCTAGGGGCCGGAGGTGTTTGTGGTGAGGCCAGAAGGTTGAGCATGTGTTGAAAGGTGAAGCAGAAGGAAGAGGGCTTTCTGGAAGGACAGCAGAGACAGGACAGAGGGTCGGAGGGGTGTGGGTGGCTGAGGGCTCGCAGGGGCAGGTGAGGAGTGTCGCTTCATGACAGGGAGAGGGACGACAACATAGGGGAGGGAGCTTGAGATCAGCCCAGGCAGGGCGTAGGGTGGTAGGCGTGGGAGAGGAACTGGCCCCCCAGAGCTCGCCCCAGGGAGGGGACACTTGCCACTGACCACCCCTCCCCACGTTCACTCCCCTCCACATCCTGGGGTTCCCGGGCGCTGAGAGCACTCCAACTACCTTTTCACATTTCCACAGGCCCCGGGTGGGCTGGAAATCCTTCCCTGGCCCAAAGCAGTGCGCCCCTCCGAGGTCAGGGTGGGTGGCTGGGAGAGAAGAGGCAGTTTTGTCTGAATTCTAAGAATTCTGATGCCTCAAGGCCAGCACATACCCGCAGTCCACCTTGCCCCGCTCCCAGTCTCCTGATGGGGCAGACAGCTCCATGTCTTGGGAGGCTGTCCTCTGGGCAGAGGGTTTGGTACGTAAGGAAAGGGGATCTTCCTTACCTGCCAGCCACCATTTCTGGTGTTCAGAGAGCTTGGACATCAGTAAGTTTTCACTGTTTCTCACTCACATTCCTCCAGCTGTAGTTTTGGCTCTTTTCAGGGCTTAGGAAGCTAGCATTTATCCTCCAGGATTAATCTTACAGAACTTTTCGGTGTCCCCCACCCACCCCGCTCCACTCGGCCTGACACATCCTCCCATTCCTCAGAATTCAGGTTATTTCTTGCAGGAAGTGGGTGTTCTGCTCTGACTCCTTCTGTGATGTAAGGTAGACTTTGTCCTGGCCTGGCCCCTGGCTTCTCCCTGCCCTTGGCTCTTGCCTGCCCCTTCCCCCTGACATCACCCGAGGGACCCAAACTTATCTGACCCAGCCTCGAGAATCCTTCCAGTTTCCAGCTCCAGGCTTTGGCCCATTGTCTTACGTAAGGAGCCGGCCCGCCCTTCGGGGCTCCTCGTGCAGAGCCTCCCTGCCACCACCCTGCAGCTGCTGCTTATGCGAGGTCCCTGCCAACCTTTGTCTCTCCTGCCATGTCATCGAGGGATAGAAGTTTGTGTCTGGAAAGAATCAGGGTCATCTAACCCAGCCCCCTCATTTTTTTTTCACATGGGAAAACTTTAACAGCAGAATCCAGATTTCCCAACTCACAGGCCATTGCATTGCGCTTCTCTGGGAACTTGTGCTTGACTTCAGAGTAGAACCTTTGATTTTGGTTATTCCCCCAGGTACAGTCTCCTCTGAACCGAATTTCTCCAGTCTTAGAATTGGGTTCGACCTCTGAGCTCATCTAATCTGACCTTTCATTGGAGGATATTCCCTTCACAGCATTCAGGTCAGGAGGTCAATCAGCCTCTGCTTAAATGCTCCTAGTGATGGGAGTCTCATTACTATGCAAGACAGCTTGCTCCCTTAGTGGCCAGATCTGATGGCTGGAAAGCAGACTTTATAATGAGCTGAAATCTCCTACGAAACTTCCTTGTCTTTGCTCTGTGGAGCAATGAGCAATGAAAGCCCAATTCTAACACTCTCGACATTTAAAGATAATGATGGCACACCTGGAGAAATCAAGGTGGGGGTACTTCCAGGAGAAACAGGATCCAGGTGGTTTGAGCCCCGTTTCCAGTGTTCAGTGATACTGGAGTTGACAAGAGGATAGCCACCCTCAATTTCTTTATTTTATTGAATGTATTGGGGTGACCTTGGTTAGTTATACAGGTTTTAGGCGTTCAGTTCTGTAATCCGTCACCTGTATATTGTATTGTGTGTTCACCGCCCTGAGTGAAGTCTCCTTCTACCTCCATTTATCCCCCTTTACCCTCTTCTACGTCCCCTGAACGGCTTTCCCTCTGGTAATCACCATCCTGTTGTCTGTGTCTATGAGTTTTATTTTCTTTGCTTAACCCCTTCACCTTTTTCACTCAGCCTCCTAACCTCCCTCCCCTCTGACAGCTGTTTGGTTCTCTGTATCTGTGACTCTGTTTCTACTTTGTTTGTTTTACTTTGTTCGTTAGACTCTGTCATCTTCAGTTTTGATGAAAGGGAGCGCCTCGCTTTGACTGGTGGTCAGGAGCCAGAGTAGCACAGTGGGGAAAACACGTGCTTTGCAATCAGGCACAGCTGGCCTGAAACGCTGGCCTTTTATGAGCCATGTGATTGTGAGCCTATTGCTAACCAGTCTGAGCCTCAGTTTCTTCCTCTGATGGTTCCATAGGGTGATGTAAAAACTTTGATATTCCCACGCATGCAAGTGGAACTTACTGTCATTGTTAGTGGTGGGAGGTAGATTTGAGTGTTCACTGAAAGCTCGTTCTTCATTAATACCATTTGCTGACATAATCTGCCCTTTCTCTCTCTAGCACTTCAGTGGGGAGTTTCCCATCAGGGGAGAGCAGTGACCAGGGCCCCCGGACACCCACCCAGCCTTTGCTGGATGCTGGCTTCCGCTCCGGCAGCCTGGGCCAGCCCAGCCCTTCGGCTCAGAGAAGCTACCAGAGTTCTTCTCCTCTTCCGACTGTGGGCAGCAGCTACAGCAGCCCTGACCACTCACTGCAGCAGTTCAGCTCCCCAGAAAGCCAGGCCCGGTCTCAGTTCAATGTGGCTGGAGTCCACACGGTACCCGGGAGCCCTCAGGCACGCCACAGGACAGTGGGCACCAACACTCCCTCCAGTCCTGGCTTTGGCCGCCGAGCTGTCAACCCCGGCATGGCTGCCCCCAGCAGCCCCGGTTTGAGCCACCGCCAGGTGATGGGCCCACCAGGAGCTGGTTTCCATGGTAATGCAGTCTCTAGCCCCCAGGGCAGTGCAGCGACCACTCCAGGAAGCCCCAGCCTGGGCCGGCACCCCGGGGCCCATCAGGTTTCAGGCCTCCATGGCAGTGCGGCCACCACTCCAGGGAGCCCCAGCCGGGGCCAGCACCCTGGGGCCCTTCAGGCCTCAGGCCTCCATGGCAGTGCGGCCACCACTCCAGGGAGCCCCAGCCTGGGCCGGCACCCGGGAGCCCACCAGGGCAACTTGGCCTCCAATATCCATGGCAACACAATAGCCAGCCCCGGAAGCCCCAGCCTGGGCCGTCACCTCGGAGGGTCTGGATCTGTGGTTCCCGGCAGCCCCAGCTTGGACCGGCATGTGGCCTATGGCGGCTACTCCACCCCTGAGGACCGGAGACCAACGCTGTCCCGGCAGAGCAGTGCCTCTGGCTACCAGGCTCCTTCCACGCCCTCCTTCCCTGTGTCCCCTGCCTACTACCCTGGCCTGAGCAGCCCCGCCACCTCCCCCTCGCCGGATTCAGCAGCCTTCCGGCAAGGGAGTCCAACACCGGCCTTGCCAGAGAAGTGGAGGATGTCCATGGGAGACCGAGCGGGCAGCCTCCCCAACTACGCCACCATCAATGGGAAGGTGTCTTCCTCGCCTGTCGCCAGTGGCATGTCCAGTCCCAGTGGGGGCAGCACCGTCTCCTTCTCACACACGCTGCCCGACTTCTCCAAGTACTCCATGCCAGGTGGGTCTTTTCTTCACTTCCACGTCTCCTGCAGACAGATGAAGTCCACCAGTTAGGGTGTCTGTCCTGGCATCCTCTTGGCAGACAAATGTGGGTGGGTCACCGACACGTGGGCCTCAGGTGCCTAATCTGTATAATGGGAGTTGGAGGTGTCCTCAAAGTAAATGTGTTACGGTTGTGGTGGCTGTGGGTGCTGCTGCTCTTGAAGGCAGTGAACATAATAATAACGATGGCATTATCATTACAATTATCATAGCCGTGACCGCTTGTTGAGCACATGCTGTGTGCCAGGCTCTGAGATAAGTAATATCAAATTCATCCCATAGCCATACACGAGGAAACAGGCTTGGAGGGCTCGGCCATTTGTCCAGGGTCAGACAGTTAATGAATGTCTGCCAGTCCAGGCCCATGCTACCCAAAGCTAGTGCTCTTAAAGCATTATGGGAGTTGTTTTATCATGCTTCCCTGTCTTGAGGATCATGGTGATTTAGCATAACTTTGACAGTCTGCGGTCCAAACCTGAACCTCCATTCCTTTGCCAGCCCTTTGTTCTCACCTTTTGATCCCCACTGTGCACACATAGCTAATAGATCTGGCAGCCAGATGTGATATGGGACAAGGCCAAGGGTTGGGCATTTCACTGGAGTCTAGTTTCTACCAACCCGGCTTCACTGAGGTCCTTGCAAGTTTACACACCGAATTCTTCACTCATCACCAGAACTTGGCCTCTTTGCTTCCACTTAGAGGGCTCATTATCCAAACACAAAGGTCAAGGCCTCAGCTGATCTGCAGCTTCTCTTCCAGACCTGGAACCTGCCTGAGTGCAGAGGGGCCCTGGGGCTCTGAGGCATTCTAGGAAGACTGGGAATGTTGTGCACAGCTTGGAACAGGCCCCCGCTGCCCAGATTCGCAGTGTGTCACTACTAGGTCTGGCCAAGCCAGGACACTTACAGCGACCCTACACGCCCCTGCTTCCTGCTGCCCACCAGAGACATCTGGTTCCCAGCCCCTCTCCTTAGAGGATGCAAAATTTCTAGTAGTTGGGACATTTCCTGTTTCCCACCATCTCCCCTGCTTAAAATAGCCATTGGAGTCAACACAGGAAGGCACATGGGGCTGCAGCCGCCTCTGACAGTTCATTAGGCGGGCCCAGCATAACGGGGCGGGGGCTTCAGAGCAGAGAGGGGCAGCCTACAAGAGTCGCACAGCCCAGCTGCCTAGGCCAGAGGCCCTCCTCAGTGCACAGCTGCCAGGGAGAGGAGCTGACCTAGCCCTTCACTATCCTCCAGAGACAGATCCCAGAGTTTAAGGGACATGTTGAAACTGACTAAGTCCTAGACACACAACCCGATCCCTGTCGGGTCTGGATGTTCTGCGCTTTACAGCATCGTTAGTGCAGACTCCCTCTACTCCCACCTCTCTCAAAAAGGAGAGGAAACAAGTACAATTGAAATATTCCATTTTCCCTCTTTTTGTTTTCTTTTGCGCCAAAAGATGAAGGAAGAGGTTGGGGAGCGAGGGGCACACATCCTAATGCCTAGTCAGGAAGCTACGGTGTAGCCGGCACCGAACTGGCTGCTGCATCTTCTCACCTGGGAAGGTCTTCCAGGAGCCATTCAATTAACCATCGAAAGGCCTATGGGCTTGGACAGGTCACTCACCTTCTCTGAACCTCATTTTGCTCATGTGTGAAGTTACACAGTTGGACTAGATACTCTCAGAGAGGTCCCTCTAGAGCCTAATGTTCTAAGAAATTGTCCCGGGTCTGCAGAGGGTCTGGTGGGGCGGGGCATCTGTGAGAGAAGTGGGGTCTGTGACACACAGGAGATGGCATCTAAATTCTAGGCCAACCCTCCCTCTACTGGTCCCAGAGCAGGTGGGACTTTTTTGCCCTATAGGACACTGAACTCAGGATTTCCACATGGGGAGCGAGGAAGGGGCTGGGGGGAAGTGGGATGAACTGCGTCTTTCTGCTCTGGTCCTCAAAGTCATTATGATCAGGTTGGGAGGAAAGGGCTAGAGGTGGCGTGTCTTAGCCTGTGGGAGGAGCTGCAGGAAGGGTTTAGTCTGAATCTTTTAGAGCAAAGGGGAGATGGGGTGGAGTCGGGCTTTCGTCGGCTCAGTGAGAATGCCATGCCGGGCTCTTGGACAGGGGAGCAGCTCTGTGACACTGATGGCTAGCGGCAGACATAAAGGGCGACAGAGCTGCCCAAGGTCCCTTTAGCCATACTCTGATGATATTTGAGGAGGCTAACTTTCTGGGTTAGTTTCCTAGGAGAGCCTAGCAGAGTACCACAAAACTGGTGGCTCAACACAACAGAATTTATTCTTTTGGGGTAGTGGAGGCTGGAAGTCCAAAATCAAGGTGTTGGCAGAGTTGATTCCTTCTGGAGGCTCTGAGGGAATGTCTGTTCTAGGCGTTTTTTCTAGCCTCTCTTTGGCAGCATTTGGTATCCTTTGGCTGTAGACACATCTCTGCAATATTTGCCTCCAAGTTCACATGATGTTCTCTCCTTGTTCTCTCTCTCTCTTTCCCTCCTCTTATAAGGACAGTGGTCAGATTGGATTGGGGCCCATTCTAATCCTGCATGACCTCATCTTAATTTGGTTACCCTATTTCCAAATAAGGTCACATTCACAGGTACTGAGGGTTAGAGCATACATTTCTTTTGCAGGGAGAACATTATTTAACCCACAACACTTTTTTTCCTCCTCCTGTAGACAACAGCCCCGAGACCCGGGCTAAAGTGAAATTTGTCCAGGACACTTCCAAGTATTGGTACAAGCCTGAGATCTCCAGAGAGCAGGGTGAGTCCTGGGGGGTCCTGGGATCCATTCGAGGTCACAGTTGGCTGCTGCCCATTGGGCCTTCCCTGGGCAAGAAATTTAAGTAGACGCCTTCCTCCTGAAGCAGTACGTGGTGGTCCCAGAGAACGGCTGCACCAAGGTCAGACAGGAAGAGCCATCCCCGTGGTAAAGTGTGGGGGAGCAGAGCAATGAGTGTAGACTCTCCTTTGAAGATTCCTTAGTCAGCGAAGTCTTGGTTTCCTGGGCAAAGTAAAAGACTGGTCAAGATAATAGGAAACTTTAGCTCCCCATCTGCATGATGTGGGAGATTTTTGTACATTTTACAAAAAACAAAGTTGGGATTATGGGGGTGGAGAAGAGACCATGTGAGGCTCCCAGGGAAAGTCTGTGTGGAGATTGGACAGGGTGCTGCTGACTGCAGCCTCCGGGTCACATCCGGACTGCTGTCTGTTTGTAAACATAGTGCCATTGAACACAACCACCTCTATTTGTTTATCTACTGTCTGTGGCTGCTTTTGTGTTGCAATGGCTGAGTTCAGAAGTTGCAATGGAGACTCCATGACTTGCAAAGCCTGACATATTTACATCTGGCTATTTAAAGAAAAAGTTGGCCAACTCTAGTATAGACGGACCCTTCAGAGAGTTGGAATTCTTACTTTAAAGAATCTGCTGTCACTTAAGAAAGAATGAGGTTCGAGAGGCCTGATGAAACTTAAGGGAAGCCACTGCCATCACTTTCTTACTCCCTCTTCTCCCCCTGCCTTCCCCTCCCAATTCAGCCATCGCACTCCTGAAGGACCAGGAGCCGGGGGCCTTCATCATCCGTGACAGTCACTCCTTCCGAGGAGCCTACGGGCTGGCCATGAAGGTGTCTTCTCCCCCTCCGACCATCATGCAGCAGAATAAAAAGGGTAACACTGTCTCTTTGAGCTGGGCCTCAGGACGAGGTGATTGTTAGGGTCTTTTCAAACCCTGAGGCGCCAGAAGGACCTGGGGGCTTGGCAGGTTTCTGATTCTCATGGGAGCTTGTTCCTGATGATCAGACTCTTCAGCAGAGTGAGCCTTGGGCGTGGTAACGGTTGGGGTCAGAAAATCAGGAAGATAGATTATTGGGGCTGTGATTGCATTTCCTGGAGGGGTAGGAAGAGTCGTGGTCTCTCCATTCCAGGGTTCTGGCTCTATTGTCTCTGCGACGCCTTCTCCCGACAAAGCCCCGCACCCTGGAGAAGTTATGAAGTGGTGTTGGGAGGCGGTGGGCAGACATCATTAGAAATGACTGATCCTTATTTCTTTCTTTTCACCCCAGGGGACATGACCCATGAGCTGGTGAGACATTTCCTGATAGAGACCGGTCCCAGGGGAGTCAAGCTCAAGGGATGCCCCAACGAGCCAAACTTCGGTGAGATGTGCTCCCGCTTCTCTCTCCACGGTCGACCCGCAGAGTCTCAGGCCTGTCCCGGGTTCCCCCGCCTCAGGGTCTGCCAGTCCCCTTTGTCACAGACACAGCGGAGAGATGAACAGGGGCTTCCCTTCCTCTGTGCTGCGGCCCCTTCACTCTGCCAAAATCCTTTCTACATTTTTCCTTCCCCACTGAGACGTGTTATTGTAATTTGATGAACAGCTAAAACAACAGCTTCCTTTATTGACCACTTACTATGTGAAAGTCACTGTCTAGGTCCCTGACATTCCTTCTGCCCTCATGACAGTTCTGTATGGTAGGTGCCATTATCCCATTGTACAGAAGAGGAAATGGAGGTTCATAGAAGCTAGGTTTACCTAAGGACACATAGCTAATAAGTGACTGAGCTGGGATTTGAACCCACTGTCCTGAGAGGGACATGGGCAGCTGGAGGGGCTTGGGAGAGATGCTGGGGAGTACCCTTCTGTAAAGGAAAGCTGTTAGGTAACCTATGACTGCTAGGGTGAACCTTTGGAATATTCTCCCTTGGGTCTTACTAACAAAGAGGGACTGGGCTTCCAGTTTTATTGGTGGGATGAGGGAGAAGAATGAAGAGCCTGAAGACTGGGACTAGCAGGGTGGGGCGGGTGGGCTTCCTCAGTGTCCCAGCCCATTTCCAGGAAAGCTGCCCCTGACATGCTGCCTCTCTCCCTGCAGGATCTCTCTCTGCCCTGGTCTACCAGCACTCCATCATCCCGCTGGCTCTGCCCTGTAAGCTGGTCATTCCAAACCGAGGTAGGAACCTGGCACCCCTTCCTCCCAAGTGCACCCTTGAGCTGGCCTCCTTCGTGTCTCAGCCCGGCCAGGGCTCCAGAACTTGGGCCACGGTTGGAGTATAGGGGTCATTTTGCCCGTCTGGGGAAACTTGAAACTACTCTTCTCTTTCTTGATTAAAAAGAGAAGGAAAAGTTTATTGAAAAGCTTAACTCCAGGAACATACATAATTGACTTGCCAGATTGTTCTGGAAAATTCTCTGGAGACTCAGAAATTCAGATTGGATTTTCGGAATAAGCCATGTCCCAGAAGAGGCAGTGGAAGTAGGAGACAGTTGTGGGGAGGATCACGTCCAGAGGATGAGATGGGTGTCCGTGGGCAGGGCCAAGGGCAGGGGGAGGGGAAGGCAGATTTAGGTCACAGGAGGGTCCATGATGGGAGGTTTGTCTGAATGGAGAGGAGAGAGCACCCGGGAGGGATCTCTTAGAGAAGAGGTGGCTGAGCTCTGTATTGCATAGGAAGGAAAGGGGATGGTCAGATGTCCCTTCAGTTTCTAGTGTGGGTGGCTGTCAGGATGGTCCCTGACGGAGGGGACACTGAGCTGATAGGGAAGAGCAAGCCCTCTTTTGACTGTGGGAAGTTTGAATGGAACCCAAGAGCCGCAGGACAGAGGATAGGAACCTGAATGAGACACTGCGGGGGCAGAGGAGATTTCAGCTTCTTCCAGAGAGATGTCCCAGTCTTGGAGGGTGGCAGATGGACCCCAAAGCTCTTCACAGCATAGCTTCTGTTACAGCACAGGCTTCTTATTCCCCAGCCGCCAAGTACACAGGGCTCACACCAGGGAATATGCTTGGCCCTGAACGTGAGGTCTAGAAACTGGGAGCCGAGGTACCTTCTCCCTACCGTCTCTGATCAATAACAGGACATTCAGAAGTACCCCTGGGACTTTCTCCTCTCTTTTGAAGCGCCTGGGGGTTTGCCCACACAGAAAACCGCCAATATTATTTGATAGTTTCTATGTATTCAATTCGATTCATTGCATTATTAATGATAATTGACCACCCTTATTAGCTTAAAAGTTCAAATACAACTTAAATAGCATTATTAACCATACAATTTAGACACTAATTAAATTATATTTGTACAGAATTTACCAAAGTAATTCAGCAATGATAAAATTGATATTTGCATTGTATACACTAGTAGTTCTCAAAGTATGATCCCCAGACCAGCAGCATCAGCACCTCTGGGAATTTGGTAAAAATGTGAATATTCTCCAGCCCCTCCTGACCAGGGTATCTGGGGTGGGGCCCAGCAATCTGTGTTTTAACAAGCCTGCCCACCCTAGTCTGCAAAACGCTAGTGTAAATGATACTCAGTTCTCTTTAATATTGAAATTCTAATTGTGCTGCGTTAATGGTTTAATGAGTGAGGGCATTTACTGATCTCCACAGATACCAGTGCAGAAGAACCCCACCAACTTGAGGGTGTGTTTTGTGCCAAGCACTGGGCTAACACAGTACATGGGGCATCTCAGAAGCCCAGTGAAATGCTCCTTTCACCCTCATTTCCCTTTTGTAGATGCATAGCTCGTGCTGGGCTGAGGGTCTGAACCCGGCTCTCTGTGGGACTCTGGAGCTCTTGACCAGTCAGCAATTACTGAACATTGCAGCTGGACACACGCGTACCAACTGCCCAGGGCCTGATGCGAAAAGCAGTATCCATTGCACGAAATATTTGCAGAGCTTGCTTTAGGCCAAGCCAGACGTGGGCTTCTTTCCAGTTCTAGCGTTTTAATTACTAACTGAATTAAATTTTTGTCTCAGACCCCACGGATGAATCGAAAAATAGCTCGGGCACTGCCAACTCAACCACTGACCTGCTGAAGCAAGGGGCAGGTGAGTGGCCGCTCCAGACCAGATCCCTGCCCAGGCCTTTTCTCCTTTCTGCCCTGTCCCCTCCTGCAGGTGCAGGCTGGGCAGGTGGGCACACCCCATTTCTGGGTGCAGATGCTTTGGCCTGAAGTTGGCCTGAAACTTTCTGCTACCTTCTTCCTGAAGAGAGGGCCTGGGGATCGTCTCCACCCACTCCAGCCCCCGTGACTCCTCCTTGGGTGGGTTTCTTCCAGCCTGCAACGTGCTCTTCGTCAACTCTGTGGATATGGAGTCACTCACTGGGCCACAGGCCATCTCCAAAGCCATTTCCGAGACACTGGCTGCTGACCCCACACCAGCTGCCACCATCGTTCACTTCAAAGTTTCTGCCCAGGGAATTACACTGACTGACAACCAGAGAAAGTAAGACTCTTCTGCCCACTTCTTTGTTGGGCTCTCCTCCTGTGACCCATCTATCCTTCCACTGACCCACCTACTTACCAATCAATTCATCCCTTGTACCCATCTATCCGCCACCCATCCTCCATCTATCTGGCCACCCACCCATCCATCCATTTGTTCGTCCATCCATCCATCCATCTCTCATCCACCCACCATCTCTCTACCTGGCCACCCAGCCACCCACCCATCCATCCATCCATCCATCCATCCTCTTGCTCGGCCACTCACCAGTTGATTCAGCCATCTGCATCCATTAATCCCCCATATATACTCCCTCCATTTATTCCTTCACCCATTTATGTCTCTACTTATCTACCCATCCATCTGCCCATTTTTCCATCTTTCTACAAATATGCCTGCATTGGGTGTACAGCTGCAAAAGTAACTGGTAAAAGTACCTGCTTTCTAGAGCAGAACCCTGCCTCTCATGTTCTCTCTAACACGTTTCCCCTACCGCTTTCCTTCCTTCTCCAGGGTCTCCCCATCTCTCATTTCTCAAAGCCAGTTTCTTCCTTCTTTTCCTCACCTCTAGCTCTGGAGAGACGTTTCCATGACACTTCTGTCTGTTCCCGTGCAATGCTTATGTCCCCAGTGTGGGCAGCTCGGGCCGTCTTGGTCACAGGGGAGAGGCTGTGTTGACCTGTGACAGTCACAGAGGATGGGAAGGTGGCCTGACCTGTCACTTCAGCACTCATTCTGTTTATCTGATGTCTATGCCACAGGCTCTTCTTCAGACGACACTACCCTCTCAACACCGTCACCTTCTGTGACCTGGATCCACAGGAGAGAAAGTGAGTCTCTTGTAGACACTTTCCTTCCCTGCCAGCTCTAGAACACGGAAGTCTGTGTGTGTGCACGTGCGTGAGTATGTGCGCGTGTATGTATGTGTGCGTGCGTGTGTATTTTTGGTTCCGCCTGGAGATCTGCCTGTGTCGGCAGGAGTGTAATTGTCCTGGGCATCGTTTTGAGTGTTTCCCACAATAAATATGGAGACCCTCCCAGGAACTCAAACGCCCGCTTTCACCGCCTCTGTCCTGTCCCTGGCCCCTGAGTCTGCGTCTCCTCTCCACCTTGGGGAAAGCTCCTTGGGAGGCGGGCCGCAGTTCTCTTTATCTGAATGCTCCCAACCCGTAATGGGCGCCTCTGCCTTCCCCCCGAGGGTCCGGGCACGCATGGGGCTGAGCTCTGGGGAGAAAGTGGGGTGGCTCACGCTGTGCCGTCTTTCTCTCCACAGGTGGATGAAAGCGGAGGGAGGTGTCCCTGCTAAGTAAGTGTGGCTTCTCCCCCCACCCCAGCTGGTTGGTCTTTGTGCTTTTTGGGACGGGGTCAGGGGGCAGCAGGGGCAGGTTGAGAATGCAGGACTCGGGGGAGGCACAGGGCAGCAAGGGCCACTCAGCTTTGGAGAAAAGTGTGACCAGGCACCCAGGACTTTTGCCCTCCGACTCTGGTCTTGTCACACCCCCTCGCCCAGGACTAGACCCGCAGGGGTCTGAGGAAGTGGACAGGAAGCCGAGGGTTCTTTTGAGGTGATGGCAGTGGGGCAGGGGTTGTTTAAATGATCTTTTCTGCCCCAAATCCTGGCTGCCCTGATTCCCATTTGTGCTTTTTGGTGGACTTCTGCAGCTGGGCTAGATTTCCTCTGAACGTGGGAGCCCAGAGGGTCTGACTTCTGGGATGGCCCTGGGACCTTTTGGTCGATGCTTCCGTCTGTTCAGCATTTCCTGAGTGCCTCTGAGGAACTTAGCCCTGGGAGGGTTCAGACTGACCCGGGGTCTGACTCGACTCCAGGAGGCCTGACGTTGGCCCAGTGGATAGGACAAATGTATAAACAGCACTAACATGCCGCAGTGGTTTTCAAACTGTGTTCCAAGGAACCCTAGGATCCTCAGGTTGCAGCTGAGCTCTTAAGAGGGGAGGGAAAACCCTGTTACAATCTGCAGCTCTGTATCAGTATGAATCGGGGTTTTCTTAATATCACAAAACCAAAACGAAGTATAGGAATAGCCTGGCTACTGAAGCTGCCAGAGACTGCCATTGTGGTCTGTAGTTCCCCATTTTACTCTATAATGGTAAATGTTATGCTGTTCAATTGATATATTTAGAACCATAAGTACTTCAGTCACCTTTATATATTTGACTTCATATAAGAATGTTTTAGAAAAAGAAACTTTACACTGTAAAAACATTAAAATATACCCATCCACAGGCAGGATGGGCTATACCCATCATAAAGGAGAGCACGTGGCATGGGCTCTAGGCAGGGGGAGATTTGGAAAGGTTTGGGGAAAGAACCTACGTTGAAAAGTGGGTCTGCAAAGGCAGGTACAATTTGAACAGGTAGAAATGGGTGTGGGGTTGGGGGAGAGATGATTTCAAGGGGACAGAGAGGCACGGCCACTGGAGCGCACGCTTCCTGAGGGCTGGGTTTTGTCTGTCGTGTGGGAAGGGCTGGTAAGTGTTAGTCTCCTACAGAAATGAGAGGAGGAGGCAGGGCGCAGGAGGGCGAGGCAGAGTCCCCCTGAGGCCGCTTCGGTCAAGAGGGAAAGGAGCCGGCCAGCGGCCAGTTAGCGTGAGGAACAGCGGTGTCCAGAGGGGCTGTGTGGGCTGGAGGAGGCCGCAGCTTGCCCCAGGTCACGTGAAGAGTTAGCGGTCTGGCCGAAAGGAAGACCCAGGTGCCCAGCCATCTCACAGCTCATCTCACACTTGCCTCAGCCTTCTCCTGGGCTCGCAGGGGTCATTAGGGGCTCTGTCCCTGCCACCAACCAGGAGGCCAGAGCTTTGTGTTTGAAGAAGCTCCTGCTTACTGAATATTGGACCCTGTGAAGGGCAGAGGGGTCAGGGACAGAAGTGGGCTGGTCCCAGGCCCGAAAATCATTCTCCTCATTCAGGAACGGGTTTTGTGCTGAGCTTCCAGCTGACCTGGCCTTGCTGGGCAGGGCACAGGCCTGAGAGAGCCCAGCTCAGGGGCTCAGGGTGGGGCTAGGGTGAGGCACAGATGCCCGAGGCCCGGGTTTAAGGAGCACAGGCTGTCAGGTCCTTGCAAGTACTCCTTCCTGCCGTTGGGGGCTGCGGTTTCTTGCTTGGATCCATTTCCCTAAGCAGAGGAAGGAATTGGCTGTTGCTGCACTGGCCCTGGAGGCCTTGGAGCTGAAATAAACACCAGGAGAGGGAGGCGGGGGACTCTCCATCCTGGCAGAAGCTGGCAGCCAGGGGTAGTGTGCCATCGTGCCCGCAGCTCAGAGTCACTCCCTCCCAGAGCCCTGAGTGCCCTCCACCCCACCAAGCAGCCCAGCAAGCCTGGAAAGAGGATTGGGGGCTGGGCATGGACCCAGCATTTTCCATGTCTTAGGCAGACCGTTATACCCCAGACCTCTGGCCCAGTGGTCCCCAGCCCCTGAAGCAGCTTTAGGAAGCCCAGTGTGTATGTACACCCACGCGTGTGCACGGTTGCAAGCTGGACCCACCTTTTCTAATTTTAGCTGTTGTGGTCCAGTCCCAGGGAGAGGGGTTTCCATCGGAATCTCCAGCTGTCCCGATTTCCCCATCTCGCTCTAATTAGCAACGCGCTGGCTGGGAGGGGACCTCAGCTCACATTCTGTTCTCTGCTCTCATATTTTTAACTCTGTTTTGCACAGAGAGAATGCCAGCTCACTCCAGTCTTGGTGCAGGGAGTGGGGGTTGGGGAAAACAGGTGTGGGGTCTCCCTCCCCCTCCCATTCTCTGGATCCCAAGAGAAATGTGTGTGTGTGGTGAGGGGAGAGTAGCGACCCCTGTCCTTTTGTCTCCCTCACCTCCTCCTGGTGTTTGAGGAGGTCCAGACCTTTGACAGATACACAACGTTTTATTCTGTGCTTGTGTCGTGTGTAAGAATAGTTGGGTAGGGGTGGGGCTAACATGGACTGAGAGAAGCTCAGCTAGGAATGTCCCCATTTTATTTTTGTTCTCGTTTCCACCTCTTATGGTCCAGTCTTGTCAGTTGCCTGCAGCAACTCCTCCCCCATGTTTCTCCCCTCCCCACGAAAGGGGACTTTCTGCCTACTCTAAAACAAGTGACACCGTCTTCTCCAGTGTCACTTGACTATCTTGTCAGTGGAAGAGGGAGAGGGCTCTCTCTTATGTTCCCCGCCTCCCCTCCCCCAATTCCCATGCCCAGGAGATGTGGACGGAGGGGGAGAGGCCGACCTGGAGATCAGTTTGCTCACCCCGGTGGCTCTCCAAGGCGCGGGGCCCCTCCTGCCCTCCTCTCACACCTGTCACCCCTCTCCTGCCCCTGCAGGCTCTTTGGCTTTGTGGCCCGGAAGCAGGGCAGCACCACGGACAACGCCTGCCACCTCTTTGCTGAGCTTGACCCCAACCAGCCTGCCTCCGCCATTGTCAACTTCGTCTCCAAGGTCATGCTGAGTGCCGGACAGAAGAGATGAACTCACCCCATGCCCGGGCCAGGGCAGTGGGGATGGGGCATGGGGGGAGGGGACCCATGAATCCTGACCACCTTTGAATCCAGAAGGAGGACTTTGGGCCAATTTTGGAGAAGGAGAGAAGAAAGTGCAACGTGGGGAGAGGGAAGTGAATTGCGGAGGGGAGGGGGAGAGAGGGAGAGAAAGAAAGACAAGGATGGAGGAGGAGAACTCAGTTCCCTTGGGTGGATGGATATTGCGCAACCCCGAAGCCTTCAAAACTGACCAGGTCCACCTAATGCCCCCTCCCCGTCCCAAGGGATGGAGCCCCTCCAAGGAGGCAGAACTGACCGCCTTGGGGATCCATACTTTGGGGGGAAATGGAAAAGTATCCCTCTAACCCAACTGCTTTGCATGGAGAAAACAAGTCAAGAGAATCTTTTTCTGGCCACCTCTAGGGTACATTGCCAAACTAAAAAGAGCCAGCATGGGATATCAAGTGGCAGAACTTTTGCTTTTGAAAGTATCTCAGACCCAGGGCACCTAAAGTCTCTTTGTTCTGCCTCTGATGTATAGTTTGCGTGGGTGTACATGTGGGGTTGTGTATATGTCAGCACCCACATCCTCACACGCTGATTTATATTTGCCTCTCAGCTAGAATCATAAACAGGTGAACTTGCCCATGTTCCATGTGTTTGCGCACACGTGCATACTATCCAAAGAAAGTTAGAATCGGGGCGACACAGCATCAAGGAGGGGACGGCAGCCTTCTTCCCTGGGAGCACGCAGGAATGTGGGTGACAGGCTCTGTCTTGGTCCCTACACCTGCTCTCTAGTGGCCCTGAGTGCCGCCAGCCCCTTCTCCTGGACCAAGAAGCCAGCGGGAGCTGGACCGGCCACCTTGCCTCCACCAGGAGGTAGGACTGTTGGTTTGAGGAGGTGGAGCCATGCGTTTCCATAGCCCCGGGGAAGAGATCCATCAGCTGCCCATGCTGTTGACCCTGAGGCCTCTTTCCTGAGTGGTGTGGCCCAGCAGCGAGGTGGGCGGTTTGTTCCCGCCAGCTCTCAGCCTTCAGCCCATCCTTGGGCTTTGCGCCCACACCAGCCTTAACTCAGACTTGCTTATCTGCATGCTGTCTTTTCGGGTGCTGGGGATTGAGCCTTCCTGCTCTGCCCTGCTCTGTTGTGTCCTGCAGGGCCCCCAGGTTGGGCTGATCCTGGGGAAACTGCTTCTAATGGCCCTGCTCAGCAAGGCCCGGGGGAGAAGCCTATAGTCCTTGTCCTCCCCTCCGCAAGTGTTTGGGCTCTGACTTTCGCTGGGCTCTCCAGGGTGACTTAGCAGAGCTCTGGGAGCTGCTACCTGTATACCACATGGCCTGTGTACATTACTGGAGCCTTACTGTTTCCTCTTCTGCCTTGGTTTCCCCAGAAGAGCCACGCTGCCTGTGAGCAGAGGGCAGAAAGCATGCATTTAGGCCAAAGGGCCTAGAGTTCATCTGGGCAATTGGGAAACCCCCAACTTCCACCCAAGGACTCTAAGCTGAAATGGAAAATTCACCAGGACTCCATTCTTGAGGGGCTTCTTAAGCCTCTGGGGTCCCCTAGAGAGAGGCATTGTACTGATATATAAATATATATAATATATATGTGAGACATACTGACAGAATCTGTAAGCTAATAAAATATAAGAAAAGGTTAAAAAAAAGAATAGGTAAATTGACAAGAAGTATTTATTGTTTTCCCATAATTGCTTTATTGCCACTCTGGGCATAAACCAATTCCCATCCCTCTTCGTATTTGTAAACACAGCCTGAAATGTAGGGGCCTTTATCCTTGAAGCAATCAGGGGTCTCCTTGCCCTGGCCTTGGCCTTCCCTAGACTCTGTCTGGGGCTCCACGGGGAGGGGTGCACATGTTCTAGCCCCTTCGGCCCCCCTATTTTCTGGCAAGCCCAGGTCTTGGCCATCAGGTCCTGAGATGAGCCCATTCACCACGGCTCGGGCGAGTGTGAGCCAGCGGGGGACGTGGGTGAGTGTGTGGACGTGGGTAACGTGTGCGTTTTTTGTATTCTTTCTCCAAGAAGCTGCATCTGTGTGGACATACTGTTTCAGGGAGTTGGAAAGGAGGGTGTCTAAAGAAGGTGGGGAGCAGCTCCCCGCTTCCCAAAGGTTGGTGACTAAAGTTCCTCCAAAGTGCTCTTCCTTCTGAGGCCTTCAGGCCAGATGCTGGGATTTCCCCCTCCTTCCCCTCTGGCCCCAACTCTCTTCCCAGATGGGAGGTATTTCACCCCTTCCTTTGTAAATATCTTAATCTCCCCCTGGACAGCCCCGAGGTGTTCTCTCCACACCAAGGCCAACCAGAGTGTTAGACCATCGGGCAGACCTGGGTGCAGGGTCCGCCTTCTCACGAGCTTTCCCACTGCCCACCACCGCCCACCTCCCAGGCATGGCCAGCCCACCCCACCCAGGCCTGAGCCGAGTGTGACCCCCACGAGCAGGACCCAGGGGGCGCTGGGAAGCTGAGCAACTCGCTCCCTGGGGTCCCTCTGGAGGGAGTCGGTTTACTTGAGTTTGGCCTTTCCAGAAGAATGATGGGGAAGGGCACCCGTCTCCATAGTGCCCCCCGCTTTGGGTCAGACTCTGATTGGGAAGACACTGGTCCTCCTGCCTCACAGGTTAGGCATGTGCATCCATGAGCATGTGCACATGCGCACGCGTGCGCGCGCACACACACACACCCCACAGCATTACAGTATGTTCTTGCCAAAGATGTCCTTTCAAAGAAAGCACTTTTAATAAGTATTGTTATTATCATGTAAATGTTTATCCTTGTCTCTCTTCCCCCTCCCTCAACATATTTGCTGTTTACTGTTGAATCCCTCTGTCAGCCAGGAGAGTGCTGTCTGGTCTTGAAAATGGTCTGGGGGGTGGGGTCTGGGAGAGGGCCTGGGAGAGGCAGGGTCAGCTGGTGACCCAGCGACGCAGCCCCGGCAGGCTCGGCCCCGCTCCAGCGGGCCTGCTTCTAGCTGTCCTGCCAGGCCCCGAGGCAGGCCCTCCAGTAGCACAGGGAGGCTGGCCCCATGTCGGCCCTGTGGCTCTTGCCAGGTGGAGCAAGAGGGGAGGGCTGGGCATGGGAACAATGGAGTGGTGACCCCAGAGGGGAAATAGGGAGGAAGTGAGCTGTTCGATCAACCTCCAAGGGTGGCTGGAGTCCCCTCCCCTGAGGTCATGGTGTTCTGATGCCCTTGCCTAGCCAGGTGTCTGAGAGACAGATGCATCATGTCCTCAGTTTGGGAGAGGCCTTTTGACCTCCGTCCTCATGGGAGCTTTTCCTGCAGTGGCTCCTAAAGCTTGCGGGCTTCCAGGATTCCTTCTCCACTGGGTTTTGAGGAGTCCCTGGGCATGTCAGAAACTGGCAGGACAAAGGGTGCTTGGTGGCTGCATACCCATAAGCGGAGGCAGCTGTCTGGACAAGTGTGATCCTTCCATAAAGGGGCTCCCAGGAGGGAGATGACGAGGTTCTTTTGCCCTCCCCTGCTGGGCATGAGCAGAGATTGGGCGGGCTCCTCAGTCCGTGCAGGGGTAGGGAGGAGTCTGCAGCTAGAGCAACACCGGTGCCCTGCACGTGCATCACCACCCTGCCTCCTGCGTCTCCTCCCCTTTGTTCTTTCCCAGCTGGGGAGATCAAGTGGGCCAATGCCCTGTCCAAAGGTGGCCTCCTGCCCCTGCGTCTCCCCATGCTCAGGGTCCTTGGAGAGGTCAGAGGCAGGGTCCGGGAGCCACTCCCCGCCCAGGTCCAGGCCCCGGAATCCCAGGGCTGGAGGCCCCTGGCCGGTGGGAACACAGGACGTGTGTGCGTGTGCGTGCAAGTGTGGATGTCTGTGTGTGCGTATTTCGCTTGTCTCTCTAGGAAAATTTGAGGTTGGGCTGGAGGAGGTGGCCAATAGCAGGACATCAAATTCAATATCACCCAGCGCAGGAGGAATCAGGAGGCGAGGCCTGTAGGGCACCGACAGGTAGAATCTCAGTGTTGGCAACAGGGTGACACTCTGCTGTCCTCAGATGTTCGAAATGTTGGAGGACCTCGGTTTATTTCCCGCGCTGGGCTCTTCCTAGCAGCTAGGCAATTGTAGAGGGATGTCCCAAGTTTGTTTCCTAATCAGTGTTAAGCAGTTTGAGACTCTCCTGTGTCCCTGTTTGGTTTGTGTGTGTCTGTGAGGAGCATATCTGTGTCTGCATGCTGTGTTTCCCCTCCTCTGTCCTCCCTCTGACGTCATTCAAAACAAACCTGAGAAGTTCCTTACTGCCCCACCCCACCCCCCACCCCTGCCTCCCAGGCCCTCTGCAGGACAAACAGAATAACCCAGCCTCCTCCCACCCCCTGACTGTATTTATATAGGTGGAAATATACTTTCTGTTTTCTATCATCGTGCCTATAACCTCTGCCCCTTGTATAAACCCTGATGTATGCTACTTATCCTGGATATGAATGTATTGTACACTGATGCCGCCCCCCTCCTGTACAGCCGCTTTGTTTCTTTGCAATCTGTTGTATGGCTTTATAAATGATAAAGTGAAAGAAAAATCGTGCTGTGGTCCAGCTGTGTTGTTTGGAAAGGGGTCTGCAGGTCTCTGGTGGGCAAAAAACAGCCTCACCCTGGCTCTGGCTGTGTGGCTTCAAGGATTTTCTGCGGACAGCTCACCCCAGGCCCTCCCAGCGGCAGCTTCGCACCATCCAGGTCCTGTTCTGATTCCTGTGAGTCTTTCATCTGGACTCTCTGCTAGAATAGAAACTCAACTCAAATTGGCTTAAGAAAATAAAAAAGGAATGTATTGGCCCACAGGACCGAGAAGTCCAGGCACGGCTGGACCCAGGGGCTCACGTATAGAATCAGGAATCTGTCTCCATCGTTTGGCTCCGAGTTGGCTTAGTTCACAGGCAAGTTCCATCCTGGTGCTCCTGGTGAACTCTTTGCAATTCAGGGAGTTTGGAGTGGTACCTGCTGAGGCCTGCCTAGCGCAGTACAGGGTGCCCTGGGAGATCTGAAATACGTGACACAGCTCTTGTTCCCTATCAAGCTTACAGTGCAGCTGGAAGTTTGGCTGGGAAGGCCGATCCTTTGGCACGTGGGCCGAGACCGCTATGCAGCCCACACAGTGAGAACCGGGGCAGCCTTCTCAGACCGGTCCAGGACTCCTTTACACTAAAAAATTAGTGAGCTCTTGTTCACTTGGGTGCTCTCTTTCCATATTTACCATGTTCTAAATGAAAACTGAGAACATTTAAAATGTTTACCAAATCACTTCCATAGCAGTATTAAACTCACTGCATGGTACTATAAATAGAAATTTTGTGGGAAATGATGTTTTCTAAAACAAAAAAGATCGAATGAGAAGAGTAACAACAACTATTTGGCCTTTTTCAAAAATCTCGCTCATGCCCGGCTTAACAGAAAGACAGCTGGGCTCTTCTATTGGCTTCTGCTTTCACTTTGTTGTGATAGCACCCAACTACCTCTGGAAAACACTATGCACGTGAGAGAACAAGAGTGAAAAGAACAAATAAAACCTTAGTATTATTAAGAAAATAGTTTTGACCTCACATGACCCCGTAAAGGGCCTCTGGTACCCAAGGTCCCCAGACTGTGCTCTGAGAACTGCTCTAAGGGATACAAAGACAAGGATGCACAGTCCCTGCCTGCAGTGGAGGACCATGTATTGCAAAGCTATGTGCTACGCATCGTCACATGTCGTCTTCCCAGTAAGCCCATGAGATAAGTGGCATTAGACCCAAGTGACAAATAAGGAAACAGGCTGTAAGAGGTCCCATGCCTACTGTTGGGCAGAGCTTGTGCTTGTCCCTGCTGGTGACAGGTGGCATTTGGCAGACCTGCTAAGTGCCAAGACTTCGCTGAGCACGTTTGTGTGTTTTCTCACGCACACAAACCCAGTGAGATAAGGGCTGTCCTTGTCCTCATTTTACAGAGAAAAAAACCAAGGTACGTTCAAAGAGGCTCAGGTTGCTCAGAATCACAAAGCTGGTGAGTGGGCAGCAGAGCCAGGCATGAGCCCAGGCCAGCTGACCAGCTCACGGTTTTTCCTCTGCTCTCACGAGGTTTGCTTCAGACTCTGAAGTGTGATGGGCAGACAGGAGAGAAGACTGACAGTGTGGTCAGACAGGGCTGTCAGGGAGCTGGGCAGTCAGGCTGCCTTCCTGGGGAGTGGGCCAGAGCTGCTGGGGGGTGATGGGGAGGCCGCCCGTGGATGCCGCGCTCCTCTGGAGTGATGCGGGGACCCTGGGCCTGGTCCAGGGGGTGAGAGACAGATGGGACGAACAGGCTCCGGTCTGCGAGCTGGGCTGATCCAGCCTGGCTTTGAGGGCATTAAACAGTGAGGCAGGGTGGGGGCACGGTGCTAGGCCTCATCCTGGGGCCCGTGCTGCTCACAGGTGCTGGAGTCTCTGCAGCCTGGGGCTGGCCGGGGCAAGGGGAGACTTAGGCCTGGCCCCGGCGAACAGGCTCTCCAGCTGTAGCAGGTGTGTAGGGCATGGGCAGACACCAGCCTCAGAAGAGGCAGGAACATCGGCTGAGGTGAGGGCAGGAGGGGCAGAGGAATGGGGTTAGGGGGCTGGAGCGAGGAGTCTCACTAGGTCTCAGACCTGGCTGGGAGCTACCGAAGTCTGGGTCCCTCCCCAAGTTTCCGAGAGAATCAGTCTGAGGTCGAGCTGGGCCCTGGGATTTTTATCTCTCCCCACGGGATTCTGTGGGTAGCCCGGGCCCAGGATGACTGGAAGGACTTTCTCCACATTGAAACTTCCACAGCCTCGTGTGTGCACGGGCACGGCCCACATGCACTGGACACAGGCTCGGAGGAGAAGTCCCTTCTGCACTAGCTTGGGTGTCCTGACAGCTAGCGTGTCCCCATCCTCCATCTCTGTGAGTGGGAGAATGCTGTCTTTCCCCCTCAGGAGTGGAGTCCAAAGGTCCCTCCTGCAGCCAGGCAGCGTTCAGCCCCGCCCCTCACAAGGGCAGGGGAAGGAGGAGCTGTCCCAGTCTCTAGGGGACATGTCACCTGCAGCCTATGGACAGATGATCGTGGGAAGGGAGGGTCCTGGAAAATCCAACTCCAGGGGCCCTGAACTTTCTCCTCATGGGTGTCAAATTCTCCTTTTTTAAAATTTTTAAATTTTAGGTTTTATTTATTTTTTAGAGACGGGGGAGGGAGAAAGAGAGGGAAACATCGATATGAGAGAGAAACATCAATCAGCTGCCTCTCGAATGTGCCCGATCAGGGACTGAAACCCCAGCCCAGGCACGTGCCCTGACCGGGAATCCAGTCGGCGACCTTCCGGTTTGCGGGACGATGATGCCCGACCCGCTGAGCCACACCAGTCAGGGCTCTCCTCCCTTTTTAAAAAATCAACTGGCTTTACCTCCTGGGTTGGTACTAATGACTGTTCATTAGTCTCAGCAGTTTCAAAGCAGTTTAAAATACGGAAAGGCTGGATTTAGAAACACTGGCAATAGGTGTCAGACCAAACGCACCAGTGTACGTGTGCACAAGGCAGTGGGCCGTGCTGTGTCTCCCCGAAGGCATCTCCTTTCCTGCCTTCTTCCCGCCACGCATTCGGGCTGACTTTGGTCCCACATCGGCCAGCAGTGGGCCAGGGCCGCTTCTGCGGTGAGCAGACTGGGCCGCACTACTTACTTACGCGGTGAGTAGAGTGCCACCATCAGAGGAGGGGAGGGTGCACCCCCAGGAGGTCTGCAGGTCGGACCTCCTGGGAGGCCACTGGGCATGGGATGTGGCCACACTGCAGTTGGAGGCAAAAGGCCATTGGGACAGAGCCTCAAGGACCCCGGAGAGCTCCGTTTGGAGGAGAGGAGGCGTGGCAGGATGGGATGCTAGCTGTTTGATGTGCCAGCACTCTGTGGGCTGCACGCTGTCACAGGCAAGGGCGGAGGGGAGGTTAGAGGCGAGGGGAACTGCGGGTAATGGGAGGGGTGCTTTGGGAGGAGGGAGCTCCCTATCCCTGCGGGTGTGGGGGAGAAGGCCCTTCCTAGCCTCTATCCTGGGGGTGGCCGCAGGCACAGCCTAGGAGAGCCCCCTTTTCTCACCTGCACCCAGAGTGCCGATGTGGCTGGGCCCTGAGGCCCGCCGGACAGCAGGCTCCTCAAGGGTGGCCTGCCTTGGAAAGTGCTGGCCTCAGAACCAGGCACGGCTGGGTTCTTGTTTTGCTGGGACCTTGGGAAAGCTTTCACCCTCTCTGGCTCCCAGTCCTTGTCTGTAAAATGGGATAACGCCTACCCTGGAGGGCCGCTGTGGGGATGGGGAACACGCAGCATCCAGGATGGCCCTGGGTCTACTGCTGGGCTGTGGGCTCTCGAGGATACACACTTCCTTTCCTTTTCTTGGGCCTTGGGCCTCCTCCATACCATTTCCTCAGGCCTCTGGGGAGACTTGGCAGCAGAAAGGACTTGGAGCTGAAAGCCTCCCGAACGATATTGATCTCGTTGGCTCCTGACTCCAGACCACAATGCTTGGGGATGGTGGTACAGCCGCCTCCATGGCTCCAGCTTTTATGGGGTTTGGAGATCATCTCTGACCATCAGGACAGGATGTCCGGGATCTGGGTCCCTCCTCCCAGTATGTACCCCGACTCCCGGGTGGGTCTTAGGAAACCTCTCATTCTTGGGTCGGGTCCTGGGAAACTAGGGGTTGTCTGTAAGGTCGCCAACTCCCTGCCCTTCCCCAGTCCCACATCCTGCATGAGCAGATTCTGAGCTGGCAGCACCGTGGCCCCTCAGGAGACTCAGTCTGGCTGCAGGCATGAGGAGCACAGGCCTTATGGGGCCAAGGTCCTGGAGGAAGGCAGGAGACCACCAGAGAGGGCTGGAGAACACCTCACACATTGACACCTTACAGCTAGTGGGGACCTTGAGGCCACCTTGAGGTAAGTCAAGCAGTCAGTGCACCAGATACACACTGAGCGCCCGCTCTGTGGAGGGGCTGGACTAGGTACCCGGCAATGCTAACGCGTTTGTGTTTCATGCAGCATTCCAGGCCTGGTGGCAGTGGGGAAGGGGGCGTGGGGGCAGCATATGAAGAATCAGCATGTATGAGAGTCCAATGTGGCAAGCGCCCTGGAGGAAAACAAGGCAGCAAGAGTTAGTAAATGGACCGGGAGTGTTTGCAGAGAGCAGGGAAGGTGTCTCTTAGGAGGTGACGCTTTCCAAACGTCAGGGCCCAGTGGGTGAACCAGAGAGAATGGGGCAGAGGAGGGAGAGAAGGTGTTTCAGGCAGAGGAAATGGTACGTGTCGGTCCAGGGGCACGAGGGCGTGTGCCTGAACCCTGCCCCTCGGGCAGGCGGGCAGGCAGCAGGTTTTACAGTTGTAATTTGATACTCACTTGAAGGCCGGGTGGAGGGGTGGAGCAGTGGTGAAGTGCAGGGGTCGTGGGATCAGATGACCTGTGCTGAAATTTTGGCTCCCCCTTCCTGGCTGTGTGACCCTGGGTAGGTTGCTTGACTTTGCTCTGCTTCCGCTTCCACATCTTTTAAACGTGGGATGGTAATAATGGTACCTAACTCATGGCTTGTTGTAGGAATTGAGTCTATACTTGTAAAACTGGCAAACAAATAATACTCAATAAATGTTAGCTACATTTATTATTATTTTTTTTAAAAGTTTTATTTCTTTACTTTTAGAGAGAGTGAGAGAAACATCGACGTGTGAGCGATACATCAATTGGTTGCCCCTTGCACGTCCCTAGTCGGGGACCTGGCTGGCAACCCAGGCATGTGCCAGGAATGACCAGGAATCGAACAGGCGACATTTTGGTTCTCAGTCTGATCTCAATCCACTGAGCCACACCAGCCAGGGCTACGTTTATTATTTATCTGATCTTTTTCCCCTTCCCTCACTAGACTATAAAGCCCCCAAGAGCAAGGACCCAGGTCTGCTTCTGAAGCCTGAGCACAGTGTCTGGCATGTGGGAGGCCCCCTATCAATGTTTGTGGAAGGAGTGAGGTAACTGCAAGGTCAGCATAGCCAAAGGACACCCCGGTGTGGGGAGGCTGGGCTAGAGAGGGTGGGTGAGTTAGGTGGGGCTTTTTTGGTCATGTGAACGGTTTAGTGTTTGTTGTAGGGAAGTGGAAGTTTTTGAATGTTCTTAGTCAAGGGGTGTGGGATCATGGTGGCATTTTGCAGGGGTGGCTGGGCTGTCTGTTTCAATGCCTGTTGAACTCCAAGTATATGTTAGGTGCTATATTAGGTGTTTTATTAAATGTTATCTCATTTATCTATTTATTTAAATGACATTTGAAAGTAGGTATACAGCTAAGGAAGCTAACGCTTAGAAAGGTTAAGCAGTTTCCCCAAGGTCTCATAGCTGGAAAGTGCTACAGAAATGGACTTAACGATCTCTTTAGCTCTCCATCATTTAGGGTACTGGTTTAGCTTCTGTAACAGAGATTCCGAATTACCAAACACTTAAATGTGATAGAAATTTATTTCTCTCTCAAGTAAAAGCTTTAGCTTGTATTACAGCTCTTCCCACGAAGTTGTTTAGGAACCCAGGGTTCTTCCGTTTTGTTGCTCTGCCCTCCTTGCTATATGGTCAGTATGGCTGCGCCAGCTCCTGCCATTGCAACTGCATTCTGATCAGTGGAAAGCCAGGAAAGAGGAAGGGAAGGAATACCCTTCTCTTTCAGGACACAATACATTGTTTACATTATACAGGGTGGGGCAAAAGTAGGCTTACAGTTGTGAGTACACAGAACACAGTTTATTCTTTATTATTATTTATTTACGATTGTATTATTTTCCACATGAACAACTATGGAAAAGCCTACTTTTGCCCCACCCGGTATACATTGTCTCTGCTCAGGTTGCAGAAGCCATCACATGGCCTCAGCTGGCTGCCGGGAATTGTTACTTCTGTGCTCTGCAGCCATGAGCCCAACCATGCTTCCCAGGACTCATTACTAGAGGAAGAAGCGGAGAGTGAAGTGGGAGTCGTGCTGGTTTCTGACTCCACTCCCCAGCCAGCAGGAAGGAGAGCTCCTCTGCAGCTCCCGAAGCAGGAGGTGAGGGCCGGCCCCTCTTGCGCTTCTTTCTGGGGCTACACTCAGAAGATGCTAAGCAGCAGGGCTGCAAAAGCTCCGTCAGTGATTAAACATGGGAGTGGTGGAAGGAGAAGAGTCAAGAAGGACTGTTCGTGCATGGACAACATGCTGAGTTGAGAAATACTGGTTTGGGTGGCAGCTGGGGAGTCGGGCGTTGGGCCTGAGAGGAGGAGCCGTGGGACTTCAGGTGGAAAGGGTCACTTGGCCCTTAGAAGTGTAGGGTCAGGGCTGGAAGATTTGGGAGCTATAGCAGAGACCGTGTGGGGCAGCTGCACAGCCCAGTGGTTGCCCTCTATCAGGGGAAGGGCTTGACATACAGGTGTGGCCCCCGTGGCCATGTGTGGGCGTGATGGACCTGAGGACTTCCTCCCAGTTGTACAGCAGGCGGGCCCAGGGCCGAGCATCTGACTCGAGTCAGGAAGGTCCAAGCTCTTCCCTGGGCTGGAGAAGGGAGGAAAGGAAGGGTCTGGGTCTGGGGTGGCTGGCTGCAAGGGCTTCTCAACATTATCTCCACAGAGCTGACAAGATACAGGAGAAGGATGTCTTGTGTCTCAGCACAGGGGACAAGGATGGGGGCCATGGGGCAGAGGTCCCTGTGCGACCCAGAAACTGCAGGGAGAATAGCTTAACTCACAGGGTCACAGAGACCACATGACAGACAGCTCAGGGGTGGCCTCTGGGGACAGAGGACTTGAGGTCCAGATGGGCCTGCCTCACTGCCTTGGCACCACTGGAGCTCCAAGGAGAGGACACAACTTCAAATTTCTTGCTACTTCAGTGGAGATGCTTTTGCGGCATTGAATGTAAGTTGAGTCACAGCTTGTGCTTTTGCGGGTTTGGATTCACCCTGGTCTGAAGGCGCCGTGCGGTGAGGAGGATCCTGGGACTGGGGGAACATCAGTGTGTAGGGAGTAGCGGGGAGAGGAACAGGCTCCTGTGGAGAAGGCAGCGTTCTCAGACACGAGGGAGGAGACCTGAGAGGACCGGTGCCTTAGCAAGTGGAGTGACATCTTCCAGAAGGAGGAAATGGCAGGTCAGCGGTCCAGCCACCTCCTTAGAATCAAGTCGCATGAGCTCTGGGAGAAAGTCATCGAATTTGACCATGAGGAAGGCATCCTGGTCTTTTCCTTTGGGAAAAGAATGACAGTAGAGTGGACAGGGGGAGGGTGAGGAAGTGGCTTTGCACAGTGTCTGGCTCCCAATTTTTGTAGAATCGGAGACTCAGTGAGCGAACAGGGAGTGCAGAGGGATAGGAGTGTGGACAGCTCTTTCAAAGCCCGAGTGCTGCCCACCACAGCTGCTTTCCTGGGCTTCTCCCTGTTTTCAGGTTGTCACGTTGGCCTACGTCTCCCCTGCATTAAACAGGGATGGGGAAGGCAGAGACCGGGAAAGAAAGGTACTTGTCCGGGAAATCTGAAGCCGCCTTGGGGTGGCCTCCCAGAAGGAGCTGTATGACACCGAACCTGGATCTTTCCTGTAGCAGTATCAGCAGGTGTCAGCTGGGAAGGGAGAAGCCTTTTCTGAATGACACGCCTTCAGGGGACTCAAACCAGGCGAACTCTATCCCAGGGGGAGATAAGAGAGGGGAAAATCAGGTGAGAGCGCAGCCTTAGCCTTTGTGCGCACCGGTGTTCCCTTACAGCCTCTCTCCGCTTCCCCTTCTCCACTTCCTGCGGCAGAGGCTCACGGCCCGGCCTCTAACAGCCCAAATACTGGACTGGTGTCCAGGAGACTGACTGGCTGGTAAACAAGGCAGGCAGGGAGCGGGCCCCAGAGGGGGTGTCTGCCCCTCCTCTGGCCGGTTTGGGACCTGCAGGGGGCTGCCTGGAGGAGATGGTGCCCAGATAGCCAACCCCGCCCCGCCCCCCCGCCCCCAGCTTAGCTCCTCCCCCTTTCCCTAACCAGCACCCTTTCTCTCTTCCTTTTCTGGTTTTTGTGCTCTTGGCTCCTGTCACTGCTCTTTTTCTATCTCGCAGGCAGCACCCCAGCTCCGCCCCCCACAGTCACCTGTTGACAGGCTGCAGTTGATGACAGTAGTCCTTTATGGAGGAGGGGGCCCAGGGGAACATTCCTTTGTGGGGACTTCGGAGAACAGGAGGGAACGAGGTGCAGGATGGCGGTGGCGCAGGAGTGAGCTCAGGAAAGACTTTGGAAATCCAGATCACAGGATCTGTGGTTTTCCACTCCAGCCTTAGGTCCACACCCCAGGTGGCTTCCCAGTGCAGGTATGGGCCTATGGCTCCCTCCACTGGCCATTTGTGGGCACTGCAGGCACTTGTTGTGTCTTCTGGAAGAGGTCATAGTGGGCAGCTGGCAGAGCCAACCTCTAAGAGCCTGAGAGACACAGTTAATAGTGAGCTGGAATCTGAGAGTAATTGGCACTTAGAGGCAGGCTGTTTATTAAAAGCTCCAGGGGAGTCGCGGGACAGAGACCTGGCGGCCTCCATTCCCATCATCAATCACCCCTTCTGGTGGATTGGAGCGGGTCCAGAGCTCCGCAATGACCTGCAGGTGGCCAGTGGTGGCAGCAGCGGGTGAGGCCCTGAGCCCAGGGTGTGGCTCAGTGGAAGGGGCACTGGACAAGCAGCTGGGGTATTTGGGCTTAGGAGGGGCTAGCTAAGAGAATTCCCTTCTCAAACCCCTTCTTTAGCGTGGGTCTCTGGGACAGATAATGTTTCTGGGTTTTTTTCCCTGCCCTGTATGGCCTATTCCAAGTTCTTACTCCCAGGGTCTGCAAGGCCAACCTCTCCGCCCCCTGCAGCGGGCCTGCTGTTTGCCCTCTCTGTCAAGCAGGCAGGGCAGGCGAGTGTCCCTCCTACAGTTTCAGTGGCCCTTTAGAAGGACCTGGGCCTCTGGAAGTCCCATGCTGCTCACCTTTGTGCCTCCCCCTTCAATTTGAGCACATTCGCGGAGGCTCCCACCCCTCCTGCAGTGGGAAACAGCTGCTTCCCGTCCTGCGGACCTGGACCTGAGAACCTGGAGTGCTGGCACCTGTATCCCTGGGTGTGGTTAGTTTGCTTCCGTCTTCTTGCAGGTCAGTGGCCCCCAAGAAGAGAGTGAGGATGAGGAGCATCCACGTTTCTCTCGAGAACTCTCAGACGTCTGATCTCACCAAACAGCCCCCTGGTCTTTATGAAAGAGAAGCTGCATCTGATTGAAAAGAAAAATAAATCAGTGAATAGATTCTTTTCCCCAAAGAGGAGTGAGGGTGGGTGTTTCTGCTCTGATAAACCAACTGGAGAATAAAAACAAGAAAACGTTCTGCTTTCACCTGCATGTAAAACATGGAGTCAGAGCACCTGGTGGGGGCGGAGTAGTCTTCAAGGCCTCCCGATCTGGGCCTCAACATCCCAGGTCAGTTATTTGACCTCTCGGTGCCTCAGTTTCTTTGTCTATAAAATGGGATACTAATAACTTCCTGACAAAGTGTTGTGAATATTAGTGATTTTATATGTAGGATGTCTAGGCTGCTGCTTGTATGGGTTCTCAGGAGGGAAGTAGCATTTGTGGACCGTCTACGATGTGCCGGGCTTTGTGTGAGATGCATATCTCATTTACAACAAACTCAATGAGGTCATTATCCTCAGTTCACGGAGAAGCAAACCAAGGCTCAGAGAAGGTGACAATTTAGTTCATAAGAGCCGGCAAAAAGGAATGTGTGCATCCTACATCCATCTGCTTCTAAAGACTGTGGGCTTATTTAGAAAGGGGTAGGTGAGGTGGAGGCATGAACCTGCTGAGGACAGGCCCATGGGAAAGCAGAAGGTTTTTGGGAGATCAGAGGGGAGTAATTCAGGAGGGAGAGAGGCTGCAGGTGAAGGCCTCGGAGGGGAGATTCAGGGTCCCTGAGATCTGGGGACCAGCTCGTCTCACCACGCCCCTTGAAATCAAGGCAGCTGAGCTCAGAGAGGGGAAGGGGCTTTCCACAGGTCACGTGACCTCTTAGAGCCTGACTGGTCCAAAGATCCAGGGACAGAAAATTCTAGAATAGTCATCAAGAGGCTGACAAGGCTCAGCATGATCTCCATGATGCATTTGGGAAGAATCCAGGGCCTGGCCACAGGTGACAGGACGCCGGACCACAGAGGGGCAGCAGTGGCTCCCTTGAAGAGGGTGTGGTGGTGGGAAGCTTGAAGGTCAGTGTGGGGCCTTCTGCCCACACTGGAGCTGAGAGAGCTCGGAGGAGGCACTGCGGGGACGGTTACCGCCCCTGACTCCAGGGGCTGGGATGCTCCTGGGCTCAATAGGAGAGAACCATCCTCAAGGGAATGCCGGGAAAGAGGGAAGAAGCCACAGAGAAGCACGGTGTAGAGTCTGTGTCAGCCAGACGTCCAGCTGTGGCCAGTGAGGCCAGTCACCTGGCCCAGAACCCCCTCCCTCTTTCCTGCTGCTGCCACTTTGGTACCGCTGCCCTGGTCCTGGGGCAGGGCTGGTTTTCAGGAGGAGGCAGTAAGGCATTGGAAAGGGGATGTCGCCCTCTTGTGGTATGGAGGCAGTACTGCGAAGCCGAGGCAGGAAGACCCGGAAATGCCCAGTACAGCCGTAAGTCCCCGTTGCTGAATCACTTCTGAGCTCCTCCTATGTGTCAGGCTCCTTTTTGAGCGAAGTCTAGGAGCAAGGTCTGTGGGAGACAGAGAAGCATCTTTCAGGAGTCAATGCTGTGAGTGTGGTTTGCTCCGAGGAACTTTAGCTCTATAAGGGTCCCAGGCACGCCGCAATAGTGACAATGGCAGGGACTAGAAGAATAAAAGGACGTTTACCAAACTCCTAGCATGAGCCAAGCCCTGGGGTAGCTACCGAGGAGGCAGAGATGAGTCGGACCTCGCTCATGCCCTCTACGGTTTATGCGGAACACAGACGAGGGACCAGGTGACAACGACGCATTCATCTCCAAGGCAGAGGGACACAGTGTTAGGGGCATAGCCGTTTCTTCTTGGAGGGGTTTCTGAGCAATACCCTGGCCTCTCTCCCCACCACCCTCACCTTTTTCACATCAGGAGGACGGTATCATTGTGTTGGAGACGTTGGGAGGAGAAAGGAAGTCAGCAGTCCCGCGCCTTATGCTTGCTGTCTGCCCCTTTGGAGCCAGCAGGTCCTCAGGCCGTCTGCATCCCAGCCCTCTCTCTGCCCGGTGGCCACGGGCCTGCCCTGTGCAGGCGCCTGTGGACGATCAGCCTGTTTGTCTCTTGGGTGAGAGGGCTCATTTTGAGTGATGTAGGAGCTGGTTCTGGTGGCCGCAGATCTGAAGTCATGTTCTCCAATCAGCTCTATCACTAATGTTTTGATTTTCATCTTCTGACTTTTAGTCAATCTCTTGGTTGTTTCTGAACTTGGGTATTGAAAAGAGGATGTTATTTATTGGTCCTTCAAAGCCCCAGAGTGGTGGCGGCTCTCACCAGGGGTGGCCTTGCCTGCCCAGATGACGTTTGTCACAACTGAGGGGAAGGACACTCCTGGCATCCGGTGGGTCCAGGAATGCATCTAGGCCAGGAGCTAAAAATATCCTACAATACACAAGACATCTCATCACAACAAGAATTATCCGACAAAAGTGTCAACAGTGCTGAGGATGATAAACCCTTACGTAAAGCATGGGGTGTCATGAGAAAACAGAAGTGCCTAATTCAGCCTTGTCAAGGGGAAGGGCGTGTGAAGCGGGGATTTAAAGAAGGCTTCTGGAAGGAGGTAATCCCTGACTTGGGTTTCAGCGTAGAAGTTGGAGATTTCCTTGCAGATTAAGAATACAAAATGAGGCATGTGAAAGAACATGCTGGCAGAGGAAGCAGGGTGGGCAAAGGCAGGGAGGATGCGAGGCCTTGGAGCTGCTGGATGATTTTTGTCTGGTGCAGGGGCTGTGGGCAGGGAGGTTAGGCTGAAGAGGTGGGCGAGACCGAGCATAAAGGGCCTTGCCTACCATGCTAGGGAGTATGTTACTATCAAGTGAAGAAAAGCATAAAATGCATTCAGCTAAGTGCACAAAACATCTATGAATATGTATGAATATGTCAAGTTCAGTGAGTTACTAATTATATGGTGGTGTTTGCAGTTTTTGGTTATTATGAATAAAACACCACAAACTTTTTTTATATATGTCTTTTGTGTTCATGCTTATATATTTTTTTGGTGGGTGTATAGGCCTAGTGATGGAATGTCAGGGTTGTGGAGTATGCTTATGTTCAACTGTGGTCGATATTGTCAAATAATTTTCCAAAATTCTTGTAGAAATCTATACTGTTACCAATTATGCAAAAGAATTCCTACTGCTCTCCACCTTCACCAACACTTAATACTGGCAGTTTCTTAAATTTTAGCTCTTCTGGAGTATGTGTAATGGCAGGGATTTCATTATTTTTTTTTTTAAAAATAGGGTTTTTTGGTATATAATATGCATGTAGTAAAACTCACTGTTTCAGGTCTATAGGTCTATGAGATTTCACAAATGTATATGCTTTAGTATAAAAATATATAATATCTTCATGATCCCCAAAGTTCTCTTGCTCCTTTTTATCATCAATCCTCTCCTGTCACCTCTGATACCTGGCAACCACTCATCTGCCTCCTGTCTTTTTAACTTTGCCTTTCCCAGAATGCCATGTACATGGAATCATAAAGTATGTGGCCTTTCGAGTTTGGCTACTTTCACTAGCAATATGTTTTTCAGATTCATCTGACTTGTTGCACAGATGAAAGATGGGTAACTTCCAAATCAAGAGGGAAACTGTAGGAAATATCCAAAGGAAAGGCTAGAAATAGAAACCACAGTAACAGAAATCATAAATGCCTTTGAGAGGCTCATCTCTTATCTCCCTCTTTTCTTCTCCGTCACCATTTTCAGCATAAATGGTTGGCTAATCCAGGGGAGTAATACAAATCTGAAAGAATGTGATAGGTTCTTTGTGTTTCTCAGAACCATTGCCCTTTGCTGAGTTCTGAGTGCGTTCTGGTTGCAATGGAAAGTATGGCCCCTCAGCATAGGGGCAGCATGTTTACCTTCTGTGGCTGTGTGTGTATATCTTTTTCCATTCGTTTAATTTCAGCTTATTCCTGTATTTATATTTCAACTATGTTCAGTCATGTTGTTTTTCAAGTTTATTCTTATAACTTCTGCCCTTCTGTGTAAGTGTTTAGGCAATGTCTTGATCTGTTCAGGCTGCTGTAGCAAAATACCACAGACAGAGTAGCAGACAAATGACAGAAATTTATTTCTCACAGTTCTAAAGGCCAGGAAGTTGAAAATCAAGGCACCAGCATGGCTGTGGTCTAGAGACGACCCTCTTCTTGGTTCACAGACAGTCCTCACACAGTGGAAGGGACAGGGAGCCCTGTGGGGTCTCTCTTACAGGAAGGAACATTCATGCCATTCCATTCACGGGGGCTTTATCCTCATGATCCAGTCGCCTCCCAAAGGCCTCACCTTCTAATACCATTACATCAACATATGAATTTGGAGTGGGGCACGAGCATTCAGGCCATAGAAGGCCATTAATATTTAATGTGATTACTGATATGTTTGGGCCTAGGTCTACTATTTTAAAATTTGTTTTATGTTTATCTCACCTTCCCCTGCTTCTTTGTTCTTCTATTCCTCCTTTTCTGCCTTTTTTGGACTGCTTGAGTACTTTTTTAGAATTCATTTTAATTTATCTATTAATTTCTTTTTTAACTTACACTGCTTTGATTTTATTTTGGTTATTGCTCTAAGGATACATCCTCACCTCTTGTCAGTCATTTAAGATTACATTTGTACCACTTCACATAAAATATAGGAGCCTTGCAACTGTATAGATCAGTTCACAACCTCACCCACCTTTATGTTACAGTTATATATGTTATATCCACATTCACTGTAAGCCCCACAAGACAACTTCATAGTTCATTATATACATTGGAACTTTACTCATATATATTTGCTCAGCTAGTCACAATTTCCGATGCTCTTCATTTATTCCTAAATGTACACTTTTTTCTCTGGTGTCCTTTTAGCCAGAAGAACTGACTTCAGCATCTCTTGTAGTGCAGGTCTTTTGTCAATAAATTCTGTTACTTTTTTCTGAAAATGTATTTTCCTTTCAATTTTGAAATTTCTTTTCACTGGATATAGAATTCTGGGTTGATAGTATTTTATTTTAGTACTTGAATGGTGTTGTTTCCTAGTTTCTGACCTCCATGACATCTGAGAATCTTGCACTAAGTTGTCCAAATGAAAATGTAATATTTCACTTTTCTCTAGCTCTTTGCGAGATTTTCTCTCTCTCTCTCTCTCTCTCTTTTTTATCACAATGTAACCAAGAATAGTTTTATTTGCATTTACCTTGTTGGGTGTTTGCTGTACTTCTTAAATCTGCACATTCATGTCTTTCACCAAATATGGGGAGTTTTCAAACATTTTTTTAAAAATAGTTTTTCTGCTCCATTCTTTCTCTCTTTCCCTTTGGGAATTCCAGCACTATGTATTAGACCTTTTGAAATTGTTCTATGTGGTGTTCTCATTTTCTTCCTATTCCCTTTCCCTTATTCTTCTTCAGATTGGCTGATTTCCTCAAGCTCCCTGATTCTTTCCTCTGTTGTCTCTATTCTGTAAGTAAGCCCAGCAAATGAATTTTCTGTTTCAGATAATAAATTTTTCAGATAAAATTTCTTTTTGGTTTATTTAATTGTTCTTATTTCTCTGCTAAAATCTCTGGGTTTTTTTTTTTTTTTTTCAGTTGGTTTGAGAAGATTTTCATATACCCAGTTGAGCAAAGTCATAATAACAGCTTTAAAGTCCTTGTCTGGTCATTTCAACATCTGGTCTTTCTCAGGATAGACCTCCAGTTGGTTGTCTTTTCCCTTGAGAATGGGTCACATATTCCTGCTTCTTTGTATGTCAATTAATTTTCACAGCTAGTAGCTGTGTCATACAGCAGTTTATGTGAGATGGATCATTGATATGGATTCCTCAGCAATGAAAAGCTTAATGTTAGGCACTTCCACTAGAGTTAGATGTTTTAACGTGCCACTCAGTGCTGGAAACTACTTTTTATGCTGTACTCTTACAAGTGGCCATTTCTGCAAGGAGCTCTTTACTACAGAATGATATTTAGAAACCATTGTATATGCTCATTGTTATTGGGATGTTGCTGTTCCCAAGCCTTCTCAGTGCAGGTAGGGGCTCTATGTATATATGTAGTTAGAGCAATTAAATGAAGAAGCTGTAAAAAACATAGCGGGCTTTAATGCCTTGTTAAACTACGTAAGCAAACCAAAACTT
Source organism: Pteronotus mesoamericanus (assembly GCF_021234165.1). NCBI lineage: Eukaryota > Metazoa > Chordata > Mammalia > Chiroptera > Mormoopidae > Pteronotus > Pteronotus mesoamericanus. The sequence continues at coordinate 9,392,321 of NW_026555277.1, forward strand.
AAGCCAGGGCCAATATACTGAAATCTGAGAGAGTGAAACTTAAGAACAACCAATCACAAACAGCCACCTGGGCTTTCCCAAGTAAGGCAACTACAGCCAATCAGAGGGCTGACTTGCTCTGTGTCTGCACCTGCTCTATAAAAACCTCTCCCCAGCTCCTGCGGGTGGGGTGCTCCTGACCATCTTCAGCTTGGCGCTGCCCACTTTGAAATGCTGTGTGCTCAGATAAACTCTTGAAAATTGTACTGTGTCTCAGTTAATCTTTTAACAATATTCAAACAAACAAAAATATGTGTATGTATATATGCACTTATACACTCACACATGCACATTCTAACCTGGTATCTATAGCCAAACACATGTAAACACATTAACATCTATATTTATTTTTATATCTCTATATATCGACAGCTGAGTTCATATCAATATCCCTGGTTCCACAGGGTTTATTCTTGTTTTCCCTCTTCCTTTCTCCTCCTGTCTCTGCTATTGAGACACGGGGCTCCCATTGTCCCTAGTATATTCCCTATTTGAGCTACCTCTTCTCTGTGACCACTCTCTTTCCCTGCTGCCATCCAACCCCCACCCCTCTGTCCAGACACCCTCCTCATCTTACATGGGACGTACGTATACTGAAAAATTACTGTTTATCCGAAATTCCAGTTTAACTGGCATCCTATATTTTTTTTGCTTAGTCTGGTAGCCCTCTGGAAGGGCTCGCGCGGCTTCAGTGCTCCCCCAGGGTCAGCGGGTCAGAGGCCTTCAGGTACCTGTGCCAAAGCCTAGTGCTTCCCCAACCCCTACCACACAGGTGTTGATCCTAGAACTCTCCCCAATAAACTTCCTGTTTGCTCATCTCCACCTTGGAGTAGGCCTCCTGGGGAACCTGGCCTGCAGCACAGCTCTGTTTTATTTTTGCCCCTACTCCTAAGACCCTTGACTTACACTGATGGAAGTCTGTTCCCAGAGCAGCCCGGCCCAGGACCTGAGTTTATTTTAGGAGAGCCTGGTAAGAGAACTCGGGCAGCCAGGCCTGCAGGTCCTGAGATTGCTCCGATGCCCACCAGGGGGCAGTCTTTATCCACGTGTGAAGAACAAGGGGCCGTGGAAGGTGAGGGGTGGGCTCAAGGAGAGGGTGAGGGGGTGTGTACGTGCGGGAGGGCACGTGTGGGCTGTGCAGACCAGAGCCAGAGCGTGCAGGGCCTGTGTGTATGCACGGCCTGCGTGTGTGCACATTTCCGTGTGACCCCATATGTCCTCAGTGCCTGACCCTGCGTAAGTCGTTCCTGTCATCTGCACCTCAGTTTTCCTATCTTTCCAAAGAAGGGATCTTTCCATTCTGACGGTCTGTGTTCCTTTGTCGCTCAGCACCACTGGATCAAATCTTTAGAAATCTCTCTGCTTCTTTAAAAAAAACGAAGGATTCCAGGCCATTGATTTGAGGCGGGGACCTGGGTGGGGGTGGGAGACAGAAAGAGGAATGGAGTTTTGTTTCCTGTTCTTCAAAGCACTGCTTTAATTGATTTTTTTAAAAAAGATCTGCATTTTCATTTCAATAAAAGCTTTATTTGAAAATAATATGAATTTGTAAGTCGCATGCAAAAAGGCACTAAAGCCCTGGGATGCTGCTTCTCAACTCGTTCACAGGACTCTGGTCCCTCCACTAACTCTCGGAACTGTTGGGACTTTCTAACCAAGGGCCCCTCACCCTGGGTGGGCGGGGGGTGTGATGAAGGGCTGAGAGCTCAGGCGTTGGTCGGGGTTAACTTTCCTGGTCCTCACTGGTCATTTAGTTGCTGCCCCTCAGGGTCTTGCCTGTAAAGTGGGAATAGTTATAATGATGTAAGTCATGGTGTTGTTAACTATTGTCACTAAATACTGGTTGAGTGGTCTGGTCTCAGTTCTGCTATACTTGACCTTCTCTCTGTAGGACCTTTGCCTCCTTGCCATCACCAGGGAGAAACCGTGCTAATTTTGTGCTGTTGTGAGAAACAGGGAGGATGTTTGTGAAACCAGCCAGTACATAGTAGGGCCTAAAAATATTCCAAGTCCCTTTCCTGAACCAGCACTGCTTTCCTTTCAAAGCTTACTCTGCCAGTCACCCTGACCTCCATGAGGTCGCAGAGATAGGTCAACTAATCCCTTTCCAGGACATCTGTGCTGAGGGGACAGCATCAGTGGAGGCAGTCAGGACGCCTCCGGGCAAGGACTGACCGGCCCCTGCAGGACTTTTTGTCACCCCTGAAATAGCACCATGTGGCTTGCTGTTCCTCTGCCCAGGGTAGGGGGAGGGTAGGAGGGGTGGAGAAGTCGTGTCCCCTGCAAGTCATCTCCTTGGAGGGGGGCCGTGTCATCCACTGTTCTCCCCGTGTTTCCCCTGCAATGTCCCCCAGCTCCCATGTGGACAGCCTGCCCCAAGGGGAGCCTCTCTTCCGGAGACTGGGGCTGCAGGGTGGAGAGCCAGAGCCGCTTACAGGGACCCGTCTTCCTGGCCTTTTTCTCCCTCCCCCGCCCGGGAAGCTTGAGTTCTTTGAGAGGCAAAGCGCTTTGGGGGAAGAGCCCCTGAGGCCCCTTCCTCTGGCAGTGCCCGCGGGGGGCAGGACCTCCAAGGGGACTTGCCTCATGTGTCTGAGACGGGGCTTCTCTGGCACCAGCGGGCCCAGGAAGCCCCTGGCATCCTGGGGACCGCATGGCCTTGGACCAGGGGTCGCAGAAGTAACCAGAGGGGACAAATGGCCAGTGACCACGTGTGTTCCCCTTCCCATGACGCTGGTGAGAGAGAGGCTGGGTGTTGGGGCAGGGGCGGGGGCGGGGGCGCGTGTGTCTCATTAATGACAGACTCAATTTCCTGCCTCCAGGTGGGAGGGGGCCTCAGAGACAGATTCAACCTGATTCAAAGACATTTTTGGAAGTGACATTTTTGCACACCTGAAACTGTGGAGGTGGTTTGGAGTTGCTGTTTCTGAATTTTCCGCAGCTCCCCCGCAGAACCTTGACCACAGCAAACCCCCAGGGAGCCCTTCTCCTCTGCGGTGAGCCAGTTGCTGTCCGGCCGCTGCTCACGGCCCTAACGCAGTGGGCGTGGCGAGGAGAGGCCGGGGCCTGCTCTGCAGACTGCGAGTACCTTGAGACCGTAGGTCTTCTTGGCAAAGATTTGCTGGAATGAGGGGCAACAGTAATAGCCACTATCTATTGAGCGCTTACCCTCTGCTGGGCATGCTTCGAAGCTCTTTGTGTATGTCAACTCATGAGTCCTTGCAGCCGCCCGGGAGGTGGCACTATATTGTTTCCATTTTCCAGGTGAGAAAACTGAGGCTTGGAGAGGTGGTTCATCACCCAAAGTAAAGAAGCAAGCAAGTGGCAGAGCCAGCGTAGTGTCCCTGCTGGCCAGACTCCAGAGCCCCTCTTAAAGAACTTAGAGCATGTAAGTCAGTGACTGATTGAGCAAATAACTGAACACTGAAATAACAAATTAGTCTAATCAGGGAATGGCGAAGCAGGCTGAGTTTATTTTCTGTCTCAGACACTTTTCCCCAGTGAACCTTTCCCTCCCTGCTCCCCGCAGAACCCACCCAGTCTGTGGGGAAGTCTGGCTGCACCCTCTGGGGCCTCAGTCCTGATTCTGGGCTCGGAGTCAGGAGCGCTGGTGCCTTTTCTGCCCAGGATGGACAGAAACATTATTTTTTTCTCTTTCTTTCTCCAATACCATTTTGTTAAGGCAGAAAATCCTTGAGGAGTGAAGTCACATTTTCCATGCTCCTGAAAGCTCTGAAAAGCTGAGGAGTATTATTGTAACCAGAGGAGGCTGGGGACAAAGGAAGCTTATAATTTTGTAAACAGAGGCTCGGGAGAGGCCTGCCGGCAATGGCTTTTAGGGGGAGGGAGACGGGGAGAGGCAGAATTCAGAAAGACCCGAAGCCGGGACAATTGCAGTACCAGCCAGCGCTGAGGCCTAGTGCCCAGGCAGAGACCACCCCCAAGGACGGGTCACGGAATAGGGGTGCTCTGAGTCCCTTCTGCCTTCTTCTACAGTCACTGCTCCCTGGCACCCCCTGGTGATTTCTGTGGAACTGCAAGTTACCTTGCTGAAAAACCCAGATCACTGGGCTTGGGGTTAAGAGCCTCAGGTCCCAGTGCTGGCTCAGTTTGCTCATCTGCAAAACAGGATGGTGAAGGATCTGCCACTGAGTCGCCCCTCTGCTGGTGATAGGACCACACCTGCCTTCTCTCTCACCTGCCTGAAGTTCCCACCATGCCCCTTGTCTCTGGGCCAGACCGCAAAGCTCTATGTCTGCCAGTGGTACTGTCATTTTCCTGGGGACTCCCAAGGCCTCCCTTTGCCTCACTTCAGAAGGGTGATAAGAGCCAATATTGAGAGCTACATCCTAAGTGACTTCCTGTGCATCTTATTTAATGCACACGGTGAACTTACAAGGAAGGTTCAATGATGATCATTTTCCTTTTACAAGATTAAGAACAGAAAGACTCAGAGAAGGGAAGGGTGGGGTCCAGTGCTGCTCAGACATCTATCTGCAGAGCCCACATGCATCACTGCTGTGTGGCTCTGCTCTGCTCCTTGTGGCCCAGAGCCTCCCAAAGGCCAGGTCTGAACCTGGGACACTTGTCATGAAACACTTGTTAATGTCCTGGGACACAGCTTTAGAAACTGTGGACAGGAGGACCCTTGAGAACAATTAGATGCTTACCTCACTGTGAGAAGGTCCGTTAAATGGGAGAGAGAGACACGGGGGAGAGAGAGAGAGAGCACGCACTGCAGCTACTAAGGAGACCCAGCTGGGATGAGCCCTGTAAAACGAAGAGGAAGGTGGCAGCAGTCGGGGCTCCCAGACCGGGGGCAGCCTGGAACCCCCAAGCTGAGGATGACATGTCCCCTCAGTAAGAGGGGAGTCCCCTCAGAGGAAAGAGGCGAGTCCTCACCTCCCTCTCGATTCCAGCCTGGCTCAGGTGAGGAGGAAGGCCAAGCAGGAGCCTGAGAAGTCTCGGTCACCCGCCTGCGGGGTGGGCTCTGGACTCAGAGGCCAGATCTGGAGGGGGGAAGGGAGCCCGTGGTACTCACTGAGGACCCAGACTGACCCTGAATGTGCCCCCCACCGCCACCAGCGTGTTCCCCCAAACTGCTCACGTGCTGCCTTGACCCTGACTTCAGCCCAGGCCACCTGCTGCAGAGGCCTGCCGCTCTGGGGCAGGCTGATGGGAGCCCCGAAGGTGGAACTTTTCGTTTTTGGATTTGCACTCCCATCCTTGTCCAGGACATTTGTCTTCAAGGAAGCTTTTCTTTGCAGGGGGCGGGGGGAGGCTGTCTTTTTTCACATCTGTGCAGCCTTCATGAGAGCCATATGCTGAGCAAGAGGATGCAGCAGTCACCTGCTCGGATCTAACGTGAGAGGTGCTGAAATGGCCACCTGTCCCCAAACTTCCCTCCCACGCAGGCTGCCCCACAGCCTGACCAGTAGGATAAGATCAGAGAATGTTCAAGTTTGGAGACGTGAAGAACCTAACCTTTCACCTGAAGCCCAGTGTCTCCAGTTTGGGGAAGAGGGAGCTGACCCCAGGTGGCCATGTGCTGGCCACATTTATCCTGCTTCTCAGTACGGCCACCTGCAGGTCCCCTCTTGGAGTCAGACTACCTGGGTCTACCACTTAATATCTGAGAAACCTCTGCCTCAGTTTCCTTTTCTTTAAAGTGGGGTTAATGAGAGCGCCTCACCCAAGGGGTTTGAGATAACGACTGGAACCTCTGCATGGAAGCCAACATAACCTGCCTTTCACTCCTCTTCTGCACTGCAGGATCTTTCTTTAATTAAAAAAAATCTTGACATTATTACAGCTTTCCCCATTGCCCCCTTTCCTCTTCCACCCAACTTTCACTCCCCTGAGTGCCCTGAGGCCTTCGCTACATTTTTGTCTGTGTCCATGGGCTATGCATATAGGCATACATGTCCTTTGACTAATCTCTTCCAGGTTCCCCACTCCCTCCTCTCTGAGATCTGTCAGTCTGTTCCACATATCCATGCCTCTGGTGCTATTTTGTTCTCTGTTTATTTGTTCCTTAGATTTCACACATAAGTGCGATCACGTGGTATTTGTCTTTCTCTGACTGGCTTATTGCACTTAGCATAAAATCTGCAGGGCCATCCATGGCATTGTAGGATCTGCAAAGCCTTTGATACCCTATGGGCAACTGGAAGCTCTGAGAGGGTTGGTGCAGTGGCAGTATTTCTCAGGATGATTTGTCCAGAGAAACCTCCTTCCGTCGAGTCTCTACAGGGATTAAAGTTTCTCCAGTCATATTCTGGGGAACATTGCTAACCTGAACCCTTCATTGTTATAGCCAAAGAGAAGTAGAGGCCCCCTGCCCAGTCACTGCAGGCCGGCTGGGGCTCAGGATCAGGGGGTGTCCACTTCAGCTGGGAGGGCAGGTGAAACTTGACCCCAGGACAGTGCCAATGGCATTCTGTTGTGCTCCCAGGTGCCTCGGCAGCCAGACTCTTGCTGGGGTATCCTGTAAGGCCCGCGAGGCATGAGGGTGTGCTCCCCTCATGACAATGACCTTAGGTTTGCAGGTGTGGGGTCCCTGCACCCACTCTCAAAGATTGTTGGTGGCAGTTGGTGAAAGTGGTTCTTAGGGTGGAGGGAGGCGACCCTTGTGGAGCTCAGCGGGTCAGCTCTGACTTCCAGGACACTGGGCAGGGCCGGGGAGGGCGGCAGAGGTGAGATGGCACGTGCCAGAGATGGAAGGGTCCTTGGGCATCATCTGGGCCAGGGATTTGCAATAGCCGAACAACTTTTCTTTAAATGAAAGCTAAAATAGTACCCCACTAGATGAACAAAAAAGATAAAAGTGTTCCGGGGAGGCACGAGTAACGCTGATCCTGTCCCGTCCCTCCCTACAGGCAAAGGAGGTCATTCCGAGCCCTGTCCCCAGATCCCTTCCCATCGCCTACACTCTTTGTGTAATGACTCCCATACTGGGGGGTACCACAGGGGTCTGTCTTCTAGGGGCTGGGGCAGCTGAGGCTCAAGACCTGAGCTATACAGGCAAAAGCCAAGGGCTGGCTGGATGCTCTCTCCTCCTGAGCTGGTCCTCACTCCTCCCTAGAATTTCATGGCAGAGCCTTATTGCTAAGGTGGGGCTGACAGGACTCCCAGAGCCCTGTACCCTCCCTGGCCCCCAGCTGGAATCTGGAAGCTGGGATCTCTCCCCGCTCAGTCCGGATGGCCATCTCTGTGGCGCTGATCTATGGGACAGATGATGCCTATTCACTGTTCCCTCTTAATCTCTCTCTGCCTTCTTGAGAAGCGCCTTCAGTGCTCTAGCTGCGACCATGCCAGCGGGGACTCTGAGTACCTTTACCAGCTGTCCTGGTGGCTTCCCACTCTGAGTCTCATTGCGTTCCCAAGGTCAGTGGGATCATCACGAATTTATTGCCCCCTTTCTCCTCTCAGGATAGCTGGTCTCCTAGAGCCACTGTTCTGTGCTTTGCTTCTGTTTCTGCGTCCTTCGGGGAATGGCTTGGAGCGGGTTTGCATGAGAACTAACCCGTGCTCTTTCGTTGCAAACTATTCCAACCAGGGAAGGAGACACTTGGTGAGGGCAGGTGCGGGCCTCCGGCAGCCGTCCTTCCAGTGGGCTCGGGTTTGCCGCCCCAGGGTCAGAGGCCCATTTAGATTTCTGTAGCAGCTTCTTGTGTATCAGCACAACTTTTTTCACTTTCAGGACATTCTCGTGAATGACGGGGAGAACCACCCTTGTCTGTCCAGTCTGTCCTCTCCCCCTCCATGTGGTGTCAGCCCTGCAGAGGGTGGCTAGATGCTAGTGATGGTCCATAAGTAGGTCTGGAGAGCCGGGGGCCTAAGGAAGTCCAGAGTCCGGCGAGGTGGGTCCCAGCCGCCCACTCACCTGGGAGCTGGCATCTGGCCTGGTGCACGGCCTGTTGGGGTGAACAACTCTCTTTCTGAGTGTGTACACGGGGAGAGAGGAGGGAAGTGTGAAATTTCTTATTGTCCATGTTAGGGTCCTATGATCCTGAGGGATGAGGCCATATCTGAGAGGGAAGGAACTGTGGGAGGGAAGAGCCAATGGAACGTGGCATTGCAGTAGGTGTCATTGCATGTCCTAGCCCTTGTCATGGCCTCAGAGCCCTTAGGACTCTTTTAGCCGCCCTGGGAATCAGGGCTCCAAAGTCCACACCTGGCCCAGGTGGAGTGCGTACACGTGGGAAGGGCACGCGCAGGCCCGCTCCTGTGAAAAGGCCAGGCTTCTGCCCCGTGGAGCCTGCAGCTGTGGGACGTACACAGTCCTGTTTACCATCCCGTACGTCCTTTCCAGAGCCTCCGCCAGCAGCTTGCGGAGGCTGTGGGCTTTTCACTGGAGAGCCAGAGAGAGGCTGGGTCCAGGAAAGTTGATTTTCGTCTCCTGAGATGCTTGCACGGGCCTTGGGCCAGCTCTGCTGAGGGCTGGTGGAGGACTGGGAAATGCTCACTGCCCTGTCATTGTGGACTCCAGCAGCAGCCTCTCGGGAGGAGAGAGTCTCCGCGAGGGCAGCACAGGCTAGCCGTGCTGATGAGACAAAACGGAAGGAGGACGGGTTAGCGGAATGGGGACGGACAGATGTTCCTCTGGGGGTAAATCACTAACTAGCGACTCTGACCCAAGAAAAGGGAGGAGGTGGCTAGAGGGGGAAGGAAAAGTGACAGAGACATTGGGAAAGCCTGAGGGGGCCCTGGTTGTCCTTCCTCTGAAGAGAAAACCATGGAAAGCCATAGCTAGAACAGCAGTTGAGCGTGAAAACAGACAATCAGTGGCTTGATTCTTTGGGATTCAAGATGGCGGCCTTGAGAGGCTGATTCCACTTGGTAAGTGGATAGGCCTTGGGATCAGGCAGAGGGGATTCTCTGTTTGGACTTTGGCTCTGTCTCTGCTGGGCTGCAGACCCCATGAGGTCGGGCTTCCCATCTATTTTGTTCATTGCTTCAAGCCCAGTGCATAAAATAAAGGCAGGCACAGATTACATCCTCAATAAAAAAAGTTTATTAAATGAATAAGTAATCTGAGTTCAGAGGTATAGAAAAGGAACACTGTATCTTAGAGCAAGAGCTGAAAGTCCCTTGTGCATTTACTCTGGGATCCTAGAACTGCATGATGAGGGGTATTTTGGGGAATATTTTTGGTCATCCTTCTGTATAGAACAAACTAAAAGAGGCCGTTTATAAATGAGCAAGAAAGGAGAGTTAAACCTGAAAGTAGACTAAATATGGGGGGTGATTCAGGCTGGAAGACCAGTGATAGAAGGTCATGGTCCAGGTGACTGGATAGGGAGCCAGGGTAGGGAGGCAGATGTCACGTCATGTGACCTCAGTCCACCTCCTGGGGCTCTGGAGCAGGTCACCTTCAGATCAGGTGGTCCAGGGATGCCTGTCAGCTGACAGCAGGGCCCGGAGCAAGAGCAGGAATGAGGGTGAGATAGGGTCTGGGCCTCTGGGGCTGGTTTCAAAGCAAGATGCTAAGACAGAGGCTTAGGACAGGCCCAAGGCAGGAGGGAGGCCAGCAGGCAGAGCTGGGAAGGGGACTCAAGGCTGATGGCTGCAAGGACCTGCAAAGCTCTCCTGTGGAAAGGAAAAGGGGGCTCAAACTCCTCCTCTCTCTTGGCTTCCTGTTAAGAAAGCATGTGCATGGGACAGTGAGTTGTAGGTGGGGTCATGTGACTCCAGTGATGGGAACAGGAGAGCCTCAGACATTAGAAACCAGACAGGGTCCTAACAGGAGGGATACCAGCAGCAGGCAAGGGAGTGAAGAGACCCTAAATAGAGAAGTTCGCTGTGTGGATGAGAACGGCTGAAGAGGGCAATCGGGAAGGTCAAGTCATGGACAAAACTGAGGGTCTTTGTGTGAACTTCGTGTGAGAAATGGACTCTCTTCTCTCCGTGGGCCAGGCTCGGATTTCTGTGCCCAGCTCGGAACCATGGCACACTCTTTCCAGGGAGGAGCAGCCCTTTCTGTGTGACAGGGTGTCACCAGCATCAGAGAACAGCTGGGGAGAGAGATGAAAGAAGTAACTTGGCGACTGCTGCAGAAGCTGAGCATTCAGCCCCGGCAGGAGGAGTCCCTGCATATGGGGAGAAAGCAGGAGGGAGTCAGAGTATTTTCTCAAGTTAAGAAAAGGGCTTTTCCCAAGGCCACAATCAGGCTGGTCAGAAACCTAGGAGGCGGCCTCTATGTGCCGCCCTGTGCTGCCTTTCAAGGTGCCTGGGCCGAAGAGTTGGAGGGAGAAGGCATCCCTGAGATGCGGCTGAAGTTGAGCGAAGAAGGAAACCAAAGGGAGGGTGACTGTGATTCCTGACCCCAGTTTCCGGGAGGGCAGTTGAGGAGAAGGCCAGGGGCTTGGACTGCCAGGAACTTGAGCCTTGAGGAAGCCAGGCAAGCGCGAGCCTTTTACCAGGCATGCCAGGAAGCTGTGGGCAAAACCCATCCATCACTTTCTCAGAGGTGTGGAGAGCCCGGGCCAGTCTCAGAGGGACAGAGCCCTGGAGGGGTCCCGTATCTGTTTATGCTTATACAGGCTGGGGGATTGAGGGGTGGTCAGGCTAGGAGGGCGACTTGAAGACTCAGCACCTTCAGGGTGGGTGAGGAAGGATGAGGCGAGCTGTGGAGGGCGGATCCTGTTCTGTCGGCCAGTCCTTGGGTCTTGGAGCCCTTGCTGCAAGTACCTGATGGAACATTCTAGTTACTTGTTTCATAAAGAGTTTCTGAAAACCAACCCTGTGCTGGGCACTGGCTCAGGAGCCGCGTAAACAGTGGTGAGGGAAGGCAGGTGTGGTCTCTACATGGAGTGTGGTGTCAAGCAGGAGACAGAGGGATTGATTAAGTAACCGCGGACTGTGATGTGTGTTCTAAGGCAATTCAGAGGTCAGAGAGGGTTTCCTTGGAAAGGAGCACTTGAGTTGAGCCTGGAGGGTGGGTGAAGGTAGTGTGAAAGAGGACGGGGGGCAGCATGGCAGAGACCCTCTGGTAGGTAAGAGAATGGTGTGTTCAAGGACTATCTGAACAGCAGAGAGAGGGGACCTCCCCTGAGAGGAGGCTGGCCCTGTTCACAAGGGCCATACTGGCCAGAGTCAGGCTTTTTCTTCATCCTCAGAGCAACTGAGGATGCTGTTTTAAGCTGTGGTGGTGGAGGGTGGGTGTTGAACATGATCAAAAGTACATTTTGCAAAGCCTTTTTGGCTGCTCTGTAGAAGCCAGATGTTAGGAGTTGAGCATGAGAAGACTTGGTGTTGGATTAGACATGAAGGGATGTTAGCATAGGAGAGGAGGGGTCCCAGGCTCCTGGTGTGCTTCATGGCTACCAGTTTCTCTAATGCACCCAGTTGAATGGGACCAGGTTTGGAGGAGATGTCCACAAGTCTGGTCTTGGGTAGGGCACTGGTTTTAAAATAGGTCCACAAATTCTCTGCTATTCTTTTTTTTTTCCCCCAAGAGGTGGGGTTTGATCCCCTCCCCTTCATTGTGGGTTAAATTTAGAAACTTGCTTATAATAAATGGAATACAGTGGCAATGAGTGGGTCATAATGAGCATTGTGGCCTCCACCTTGTTCCTCTCCCTTGGGTCACTCACTATGGGGAGAGTCACTGCCACATTCTGGAACGGTTGTGTGGTGAGGAACCGAGGCCTCCAGCCAACAGCCATGTGAGTGTGCTGTCTTGGAAGTGGACCCTGCAGCCCCAGACAAGCCTTCAGATGACCATGCCTTAGCCGATGTCCTGATTGTCAGCACGTGAGAGGCCTTGAGCCAGAACCACCAGACTATACTGCTCCTGCATTCCTGACTCTCAGGGATTGTAAGATAGTAAGTGTTAGTTGTTTTTAAGCTGCTAAATTTTGAGGTACTTTGTTATGCAACAAAAGATAACTAAAACAGACAGCCAAGGGTAGGTGTTCGGTAGGCATCTATTGTGGCTTGATATTAAAATTTGTGAGTCAACAGCATTTTAATGATAGTTGAGCATTTAGGGAGATGGAAGAAGAGAGAAGAGGCCCAGGTCAGGGTTTGAGAAGCTCTTCCTCTTTAGTGTCCCCGTGGGGGGGGATGAAGTGGGTTTCAGACTGTTTTCTGCATAGCTTTTGGTCCTTTGGAGGAGCATCAGGGAATGCATGGAGGTTTGATGAACATCTAGCTCTGCCAGGTTGCTGGGAGGGTTCATTTGGAATGGCCCAGCTTTCTCTGGTTTTAGAGTAAGGTTATTTGGGGAGAAGCAAGGATCTGATTCTAACATATCACAAACTACTAATCTGGTGTAATCCCTAATTTCATAGATGAGGAAACTGAGGCTCAGAAAAGCCTCATGTTCTAGCCATTGAGCTCCCTTGCCTCCAGCACCTGAGCAAGAGTTGGAAGATATGCAGAGGACAAAATCAGGCCCCTGTCCTTGGCATTCTGTCCCCTCACCAGTCACAACCTGGGCACAATGACACCCATCCATGGGTCCGTGTGGCGCCTTCTCTAGGAAGGAGGCAGGAGATATGGGCTCATTCCTGGTTCTGCTAGGCATCTGTAAAGATCCATCCCTCCTTCCCAGGCTGCGGTGAGGGTCAGATGAAGTAGCAGAGGCCAGGGGGCTTGTCACCAGGGATGTGATATATAGATGGGGCAAGTCAGTCATTGTTGGCTGGGGAAATGCAAACTCTTAGGCTGTCCCCAGGCAGAATGGGGGTCCTTGGGGATGAGGAGACCTGAAAACCCCAACATGATATAGATCTTCTGCTAGAGCAAATCCAGGCCAGCTGCTTGAATGCTGGAGCTGCCAAACTTTCAATAACCCGGGACCCCTGCCAGTCAGGATGTTCCCCCTGGGGTGGATCTGCAGAGCAAATGGACTCTTAGCTGTTCCAAGTTCTCTTGGCTCTGAAGTACCTATGCTCCAGGCTCCCAACCCCTTGCCCCTAATTCTGCAAATCTTCCCCCTAATTGTCTCTGTCTAATGTGGACTTGTATGAAAGGGATGTTAGCAATCAATGGTGTACCCGTTGTTTTACAGCGGGACTGAGCCAGCCTAGGAAAGTGAATCGACTCGTCCACCACTGCACTGTTCTCTACCCACCCATTTCCTCTTTCATGATTTCTTTGGAACAATGTTTGTGATCTGCAACCCCTGTCCTTCCTTGGCCCTTGGTCAATCTCCAGTCCGTTCTATGCAGTCTATGGCCGCATGACTCCTGCTCTCACTTATATCCTGCCTCCACACCATTGGGCAGCTAACTCCCACAGTGCACTTGGCTCTCGGACCTGGCCTAGAGCTTATGGCACGTGGTTCCATGTTCTCTCCCTCTAGTTGCAAACCCCCTTCTGTGTGTGAGATGCAACTCATCAGTTCTCTGAGGGTGGGCAAGGAGTTCTTAGAAGAGGAGCCAGCAGGCCCCTGGGTCTGGGCGCCTCACCCCCACGCCTGGCTCTCCCACATCTCATCCCTCCCCACCCTCCCCTCCCCTCCCCCTGGCTCCAGCTCCCTAAAGCCTCCGGGCTGTTTCTGAGGTTTGGAAGCAGGAGAGAGTTTCCCCCGACTCTATATTTTCTCCTCCCGCTTCTCTTTGCTTGAAACCATTTGGGGTGTTGTGTTTATTTTTTCCTAGTTCCACGGGAAATTACTCAGAATGTATAAGTATGTGTTTTCCTTAGAAAAGAGATTCCTTTACATTTTGGCTTTGTGGTTCCCAAGACAAGTGGGACCCGCAGAAACCTAGGCTGCCAAGAGAGCTCCCCATCCAGGAGTCCTCTCAGCCTCAGAATTACACCCTTCTCCTCTGGGGACCAGCCATCCTCACCAGTCCCCTTTCGGGCCCCTCAGCTTCTCAAGCCCCACAAGACCTCAGCCCGGGTGGGCCAGCCCTCTCTCTACCAGCTCTCCCTGCTCCCTCCACTGCAGTTCTCATAGGCTTCTGGCCTGAAAGACTTTGGTCATTGTCCTCTGGGGCTGGCGAGGGGCCCTGAAGACCCTTTTGCACCCGGTCCTCCACATCAGATTGGGCCTAGTGAGGCCCCAAGGAGGCCCAGCTTAGAGCTCTCAGTGACACCTCTGAAAGAAAGGGGAGCGGGCAATGACGAGCTGGCCAGGTTCACAGGACCTAGGCCAGAGACCCCATCACTGAGGCCAGTGCCGACCTGCCAGGGCACCATGTACTCGCCGCAACGTGGCAGCTGGATGCCCCACCTGGGGGGAAATCGCAGGTTGGACGAGGCATGGCGCCAGATCTCGCGGGCCGGATGTGCGGAAGCCACGATGCCCCTCTCATTGCCTCCTAATTCCTCCCTTCTGTTTCCACTTGCTCCGCTTCCTGCTAAATTCCCTTCCCAGGCTAAAAGTTTCCATCTCTGGGCTTGGCCCCAAAGTGAAATTCTTTGGAAACGTACAGCTGAGTTCATTTAGCTATTATTGAGTGGGAGAAGGTGGGTGAGGGACACATTCTGGGTTCAGCTTATTTTTAATACTTCAAATGTGAGCACCGTTGAGGCCCAGGACTTTTTCCTTGGCTGCCTGGGGACTCAGCCGGGGTGATAGGGGCAAGTGAAGTAATGGAGACGGCCGAGGGCGAGGCAGGGCACCCGTGGGATTTCTGGTCTGGCTACACTGAGCCCCACCCTGCTGCCTCCTGGTCAAGGTGCTTTATTCTCCAAATCTACATGCTGATTTCTAAAGCTGGATCTTTTCAATAAACCATTTCTAAGGTTCTGTATGCACAGCCCTGATGTTGGCTGATCGATGCTTTAATCTCACAGTACAATTTAGTTTTGAAAGGCGTTCTGCTTCCCTCCACATGTGAGCAGCACCAGAAGGTTCTAGCTTCTGCAGACGGCCGAGCAGCCCTGTCAGCCCCCAAATCATAGTCAACCATGTGGCTGGACCACAGACGTCTCCGGCCTGGCCTGATGGAAATCAGGCAGCTGGCCTGGAAGGGATGAGCCTTCTTCTGCCCACCCTTCCTCTTCTGTTTGTTTGGTTTTCCTTGTGCTCTGTGTCAGGGATGAGCTGGTTGGGAGAAGGGTATGAAACTTAGAGCCTGGATCCACACATGTTGTTTGGTTTGGGAAACTGAAAACAAAGTGGTTGATTTAAGTCCATTAAGTAATATTTTAGAAAGACGGGTTGTTGGTCTGAAACTCGTTGATTTTTTTTTACCCTAACATAAAAAGGTAAAAAAAAAAAAAAAAAAAAAAAAAAAATCAGCCATTATTTTTATAAAGTTTGAAAAATGATCTCTGTGAATTTAATTCCTGCTATGAGGGTCATCTGTTGGTGGGAGCTCGAAGGTGCAAGGCACAGGAGTTGGGGGTGGCAGGAGAGGAAGGAGACAAAGGTCAACGTGGGATTTTTGGATCACCAGAAAGTTCTATGGCTATGACATCATTTCTGAGCCATATCGGTAGACTCCCTAAAATGGGCAGGGAGAGGGAAAGAGCCTGAGATCTTAAAAGTAGGCAGGTCCCCTGGTGCCCTCGGGGTTGTCAGCAGTTCTCCCTGGAGGCAGAGGGATGAATGAAATGACCTCTGGCGGGCACGCCGATGCATGCAAGGAGATGAACCGACCTGCCAGGCCGAGTCCACAGGGGTACGACCCTCCCAGCCTCAATTTGCTGGAGTGGAAGCCTTTGTACTTGTCTTTCCCTCGGCCATGTTGGTGGGGTCCTTATTCATCTCTTCTCTTTCCTCTCCAATTCTGGACTGGGCACCTCTTCAGATTATTCCAGAGAACCTCACTCAGTGCTTTTTATTCCTTTGGATGCTGAGCTGATGGGCACCGTGAGGCTGTGTTATTAACTGTTTTTACATCATTTTCCCCTAAGCTCGCTTGCTTTGCCCTCGAGATTCTTGTCTATCTTTTCCAATAAGAGTTTGCATGGCAGTTTTACAGATGAGGAGGAGGGATCAGGGAAGGGGACATATTTTGGGATGGGAGGTGCCTCTCACTTACCTGGTGGGCACCTGTTTCTTGTCTGGCCCTGATGTGGTCAGTGTTCATTGTCACCATGAACTGAGCAGCTAGTATGCGCAGGGCTCTGTGCTGCCGTCTGAGAGCATTGGCCACATTTGACAGCTTGAGAAACTGAGGTTCTTGCTCCAAGTCACATCTTTGGTGAGATGCAAAGCAGGGGTTGGAACCTAGCTTCTTCTGACTCTATGCCTATGATCCTAACAGCATGCTTAGTCGTCTCTGGGGACCAGGGAACGTGAACAGTTACCAGTACTCCCCAGTGGTTCCTGACGCTCGCTGTGTTCTGACCGCTGCCACCTGCTTTATATCGCTCATTCGATCCACTGCTCTGCTCCCAGCTTCGATGGAGCCGACCTGCACTGAGAAGGTCCTCAGATCAGAGCAGCATCTCCCTAGGGGGCTGCTGCCCCCTCAGTCCTCTTGCTGTTGGAGGCCAGTATGATTTGTGCAGGCCTGAAATACTGTGCCCTGGTGGCCCCCTTCCTCCATAGAAAAAAAAATTTTAAGATTTTATTTATTTATTTTTAGAAAGAGGGGAAGGGAGGGAGAAAGAGAGAGAGAAACATTGGAGAGAAACATCAATTGGTTGCTTCCTGCATGTCCCCCACTGGGGACCAAACCCGCAACCCAGGCATTAGCCCTGACCGGGAATCGAACCAGCAAACTTTCTGTTTGCAGGACAGTGCTCAACCCACTGAGCCTCCCCAGTCAGGGCAGGAAAGTATGAAAAATTTTATTTTGTGACTATGTTGTTATAAGGAAATATACAATTCAGACTGAATGCATGACTATATATTCATTTCTATTATGATGGGAACAAACCCCTTATAAACTGAGTCAGCAAATGGAAACATATGCCAGACCAGTAGAAGCTGAGGACAGCACGAGCCCCAGAGCCAGGCAAGAGGGGCCCCACCCCGGGCCATTCCTAAAGGCCCTAATCTGGCCCTCCTCTGGCCTCTCAAATAGTGTGAGCCCTTGGCACAGGACGTAATGCGCAAGTCGGCCGGCTGCTGTAAGTGGCAGCGGCCCTGACAGCGTTGTCTGTGGCCCAGGGCTCTGAAAGCTCCCTTGGGCCCCCTGCCCCTGCTGTCACCTGACGTAGAGCCAAACCCCACTTCTCCATCCACTGGCTCCAAGGTTCCGGAAAACCAGGACCGCTTCTCCCCTCTTCCCTCACCCTCTTCCCCATCTCTCCGAAGTCTTCCAAGCCTTGAGAGAACGACACACCAAAGAAAGTGACCTCTCTAGGCCCTTCTGAAGTCCTGTTAGTCCTCCTGCCCTCTCCCAGCACAAGTTCTTTGATTTCCTCTCCCTCTTCGCCTGCTTTGGGAATGGCTGACCTAGTGGCAGTGACCTGGGCAACTCGCTGTATTCTCCGGGAAACTCTTTTTCCTTCTGCCACAGGAGGGTGGAAGCTCAAAAGCAGGAACACCTCTGCTGGGGCGAGTCCTGAGGAAGTGGGGCTGCTGCTCTGGGATTTAGGCACTCCAGTCCTACCCCTCCATTGTAGGCTGGTGTCCTGAAGCAGCACCCGCAGGGCCAGGCTTGGCCACCCCTCCAGCCTGGGTGTGTGCCCACTAGTGGAGTGGTTTGTTCCGGTTGTGGGAGAAGCCCTAGGCGGAGGCCTGCACAGGTACCCAGAGTGAGTTCAGAAGGAAGCGCCGCGATTTGGGCTGGCTCATTTCCTTTACTCCCTTCCCCCTCAAAACCTTGCCCTGTGGAGAACATCGAGGCCCGAAGACCAGATTAGGTCCTTTAGGGAATGGCCCGGGGCGGAGGCCCCTCTTGCCTGGCTCTGAGGGCGGTGCTGTCCTCAGCTTCCATGGGGATGCTCACAGTCTGGCATATGTTTTGATTTCCTGACTCAGCTCATAAGGGGCTTGGTCCTGTCTTAAAAGGAGTGAGCTGCTATTAGGGCACAAGACAGTGGTGGCCCTTTGTTATGCCTGAGCGACTCCCTCATGTTGGAAACAAGCAGAACTGTTTATTAAAACCATTTATGAGTACACTGGAGTCTTAAAGAGCAAGTTGAGAAAGAGGCGAATTCCTCCGCGCGATGAGGTAGTTTTCCCTAACACGGATGGCAGCGGGAAAATGTGGATAATTTCATACTTGGCGTTTAAGCAGGACATCGCTTGGTGCATACTCACGGGAGTCCAACCCTACAGGTTATGAACCCCCAAGTTTCACACCAACTCTTCTTACTCTCTAAATTGAGAAAAACATCATGAGTGCTGAGTGGTCAAAGCTGTTGCTTTTTAATCCATAATTGGATTATCTGAATCAGGGGCATCCTTTGGCTTGCCATTCTAACACTCCCATCGCCAGTCTGAAATTTAAGCCTCTCTGCACCTTCTCCCCATGTGAGTGCACAATGGAGAGAATATCAAATGTAGTGTCCGGCTCTTTTTCTCCAGAAGAATTGCTTTCCCATCTCCTAAACCAATTAAGTCAACCATAATTACTGAGTACCTACCACAGGTGCCAAGCACCTGGTTGGCACTTGCAATGCAATGGTGAATCAGACAAGTGTGGTCCTGGCCCTTGTGATGTTTACAAAACCTTCTTCTTCTCTCTTTTTTTTTTTTAAGAGTAGGAAAACCCTCAATCTCCTGACAAATCACTCTGTTGCTTTCAATCTGAAAACAATGAAGCTTCTTTTTAGTAGCCAAGTTTCTTTGTAGCTTGGGGAAAGTCCGTGTGAAGTTTTCTCAGAGACGTCTGTCTGGAAGAAGGAACGGCCCCAGGACCGAAGCCTTTAAGCAGTCGAGAGACTGGGAGTGTCTATAAATCCACACGGTGGGTTTGGCTACCAACTCACTGTTTCAATTGGGAAAAAGTCATTTTCTTTCTCTGAGACTCAGTTTTCTAACCTGTACTGCAGGACAGCGGACCTGGGCGATTCTGTCTCCCCTTTGACACTGATAGTCTATGGCAATTTGTAAAAGAGACAGTAAGCAGTATGGTGTGTATGAGTCCTCAGTGACTTTATCTTGGTGCTCTCCTTGATGCCCATCTTGAACTGTCTTGCACCAGGCAGACTCAGGTGTCTCCCTGTCAGCTGTCTTTGTCTGATCAGTGTCTCCTATCGTCCTTAAACTGCTTTGGAAGTTGCAGTTTAAGGCAGGATGGATCGCAGCTGCTGATGACCCCTGGGACTTCCCAGACCCCTCTGGCTGAAGAACCCGACCCAAGGCTTTCATGATGATGACTGCTTGTTCTTACATCTGTTTTAGCACTTGCCATGCCACAGTGCTCATTCTGTCTCCCAGCAGATTGATCTATTTATGGCACAAATATCTACTGAGAGCCTGGTAGTGCCAGGCATTATTTTAGCCACAGTAGGGAATCTAACAAGCGCCTAACTGCATGGAGCTGACATTCCAGTGGGGAAGGAGAAGGGGGAAAAATGTGTACCCGCACAATGTGATGTCAGTGATTTAGGAATAGTAAAGCAGATGAAGAGGCTAGAGTATGAAGCAGAGGTGCTATTTTGGCTCAGATTATCAGGAAGGCCTTTCTGAGGAGGTGACTTCCAGCAGAGATGTGAAAGGAGTGATGGCATGGACCAAGGTGATTATCTAGGGGATACGTGGTTCATGGAGAGGGAACAGCAGGAGCAAAGGCCCCGAGGTGGGGCCTGCTGGCTGGGCTTTCGCAGCAGCAAAATGGCCAGTGTGACTGCGATTGGGGAAAGTTGAAAGGGAGAATGGTAGGGAGGAGTCTAGAGGCCTAGAGGTCAGATCCTCGTAGGGGCTTTTTTTGAAGCCTTTGGGGTGTTTGAAGAATGGGACAAAACACATACAATCTGATAGAAGAGGCTGAAGCAAAGCAGATGGAAAAGCAGGGAGGCAAGTTAGATTATGGGCATGGGAGACGAGTGGGGAGATGGCAATGGCTTGGTCAGGGAGGCAGCGGCAAGAACTGTTTGCACTCAGGGTGTGTGGGTGTGAGCACGGACCATGGGTCGGTCACCTGCAATGGTGCCTGGCACAGAGCAGGTGCTCAGAAAAGGGAAGGGATGAATGAGAGAGAGAACACTTGCATAGATCCTCAGAGCTCGCCTCTTAGCCTCTCTCTGCACTTCACACCCTTCTTTTATTTGCCCCTGATGTGTATGAACAGGTACCATGTCGGTTCATCCTCTTGTTCCACCTGGCAGCTCCTACACCAAATCTATTGTTCTGTCTCTGTAGAACCCTTCCCTTCTTGGTCCAGGACTTCCTTCTTTTGGGATCTGTCCCCTCATCCCCATCGCCTAACGTCTGCATCACTACAGGCCGGGCGGCTGGTCGGCCTTTCCGCTCCCATAGGCCCTCACCGTTGCTCATGGAGACCCTCACCTGTCACTGCCACAGCTCAGCTAGTGCTGGCGGTTCCCTCCCTGGGATGAGTTCTGAACCTGACCTGACCCGATCCACAGGAGCCCTCTTTCCTTCATTCTGGGGCGAACAGATGAGAGGAGGGGTCCAGCAGACAGTTTACTCTCTTCCTCCCTCTGATAGGATGTTCTCAGGCCCAGCGATTATACCCAGGTTGTGTTAAGCCATCCTGTCAAAGAGAGGCTTTCGTGAAGCTGTGGACAACTTAGAAATGCACTTTCTTTTCTTCCCTGCCTTGCTTTCCTTCTCCTGCACTCTCATTGCCTTGAGATTATACCCCCATAATAGGCCTGATCAGTTATGGGGTGCCTCAGGACTCATTTTCTTAGTTCCCCCCAACATGTGATTCTAGTGGGCTCTGTCAACTGGTTCCTGACCCTTGATCATGGAGGTAGGCACACGTCCCCAACTGGGCCAATAAAAGCCCTTATGTGGTGTCTTTATAATTGGAACTGAAGGAACAGCAGTCATTGCCTCTGGCATTGAATCTGATGATGCGAGCCTGAGAGCTATTGGAGGCCATTCCAAAGGCACGTGGAGGAAATCTATTGGGGCAGGGAAGCTGGCCCGCAGAGAGAGGCAGAGATGAGCAATGAGAGAATTCTGGATCCAATTGCTTCTGAGACACAGCTGCATTGGGGCCCATAGTTTAGTTTCCTTCTGTGAGGCAATGCATTCCTCCTCTTTCCTGGCTAGTTGAATTGGATTGCTGTCATTTGCTCTATCAGTCATGGTCCAGACAGAAAACAGAAACCACTCTGAGTCTTTCACATAGAGGGAGTTGAGCACAGGGAATTGGAGAGGAAGTTCCAGACACACTCGTTGGAGGGATAAAAGCGGAAGGGCATTACTGGCAACCAGCTCGGGCCACCTGGCAGAAGCTGAAACCATGGGCAGCCCTTGGGTGGCAGCTAGAGCCACAGGGTAGAGGCTGCCATTGCTGGAGATGCTGCCCAAGTGCCCAAAGCAGAAAGAGAGGGCAGAGGTATCAGGGTCTCCCCCTTTCTTCTCACTCAGCCTTCTCTCATGCCTCTCTTGTCAAAGCTGTTTCTAGGCCAGGGGGCAAGGGAGCCTGGGAACTGTAGTTTTCTTCAGTATTGTGCAGAGCAGAGAGGAAAACGGGATGGGGGTCATATAGGCAAATGACCAACACACTGGGGTCAGAGTCAATTTATTCCACTATGTCTGCTTTTGACTGTGAAACCCAGTGGGCCAATAATCCTGTAGAGGCCTCGCTGGGTGGCTCATTTGGTTGGAGCATCATCCCGTACACCAAAAGGTTTCAAGTTCGATCCCTGGCCAGGGCACATACCTAGGTTGTGTACTCAATCCCCGGTTTAGGCATGTACGGGAGGCAACCTATCGATGTTTCTCTGTCACATCGATGCTTCTCTCTCTCTCTCTCTCCCCCACCCACCTTCCCTGTCCCATCTCTCTCTAATCTCAATAAATATATCCTCAGGTGAGGATCAAAAAAGAAAAAGAATCTGTAGAGCACTGTGCCACACCCCCAAAAGCTCCTCACCAAGGACTGGTAATGAAAGCAATTACACTGGCCATCCCTGAGAATTCCTGCTCCCTGGGAGGAATGAATTGATTCTTTCCCTGTGTGTATTGGTGCCTTTATGCCACATGGGGAAGCCACCAGCAGTTGAGTTTATTATGTAGGAACTCAGCTGAGCCACAGAGAGAACCAGGTGTAACCTCAGAATTTTCATAGCCAATAATCTTCTTCCAGCACAGCTACAGTAAAAGTCTACTGAATTCCAGCTCAGAGGCTGATCAGAGCTGTCTGAGCTATGCTGGGTGCAGCTAGAAGTTCTCTCTAGTGTCCAGTCTAAACCCCTTTCCCTGGAATATCAGATCACCCTGGGAAACTTGGGATGTGATTGTCCCTGTCGTCTAGGAGAGAATTCAGGATCTTGAAGAAAGGAAAAAACATTTTTTTTGAATTTGAACTGAGTGTGGGCTTAGTGAATTCTGATGATGTGGCAAAGGAGGGGCAGGGACAGGGGTCATGTGAGGGATTTTCAGACTCCAGAGTGACCGGAATGACTAACTGGAGGCTATCCAGGCAGTGGGGTTTGAGGTCCAGTTGTGCTCGGCAAAGAGGTTCCTGGGAACCTAATGGGGACAATTTGGGGTTTTGCAGATCATCTGAACTGAGGTTGTTTCACATATGTTGGAGGGCATGCAGCTCTCTATATGTCTATATTTTAAAGTAAATAGAGGCTCTCTGAGCAAACCACATGGTATTGGATGCACTCGGTTTCTAGTTCCGGAGCCTCTGTGTTCTGGCTTTACAGGAGCCTGTGCTGACCACTCCGGGCTGGGAGTCCGGGTTGCTGGGTCAGCTTCTGGCTCCTGCCGATGATTCACTGCAGCTCTGGTGGACAGGCAGCCCGCTGTGCCTGGGCCTCAGTGTTGCCTTTCTATGAAACAGGAGCTGGGTCATTGGGTGTTGTGAGAAGAGATGAGATTTTTAGCTCAGTGTTATGGGTTGAATTATGTGTCCCCTAACTTCACATGTTGAAGCCCTAATCCCCGGTATCTCAGAATATGATCTTATTTGGACATAGGGTCTTTGCAGAGGTATTGCAGTGAAAGTGAGGGCATTAGAGTGGGCACTAGTGCAATCTGACTTGTATTCTTATAAAAATGGGGCATTTGGATACAGAGACACACATATAGAGAAGATGATGTGAGGGCCAACTGCAAGCCAAGAGGAGGGGCCTGGACCAGAATCTTCCCTCATGTCCCTTAGAAGGAACTTACCCTGCCAGCACCTTGAGTTTAAACTTCTAGCCTCCAGCGCATGCCAACAAATACACTCCATGTCCCGTTTCTTCTCTGTGGAGGTGTCTGGAGAATTCCTGTTCCTTTTCTCCTCTCCCCCTCTTTTTCCCTCACATCCACTCTTGTAATCACCCTAACAAGCTCAGTTCAAAATTCTGTATTATTTTTATCTAAAAAATTTATTGTCATTAAGTATGCCTTCAACACTGCAAGCTTCCATGCCCCTGGAGTATATGAGGAAAAGAGCTCTTTGTTGGTGGCAAGGGTCAGTTAACAATAGGGATGCAAGGGCAGTAGATGGGATGGAGGTGAGCCATTGGGGAGGGCCATCTGCCAGGGAGGGAGGGCAGACAATGGGGACCAATGGGAGAGGGAGGCCATCACCACTTCTTCCCCAGAGATCTGGATGGGAAGGGGGTCGCTGTCTCTGAAGTGTGACTAAAGGGCAGTTGCACTTGAAGACAGAGCTCTCTGATGAAATGACTTCCAGGACCCAAAAGAATAGTTCCCAAATCTGGTTACATCAGATTACCTGGAGAGCTTTGCAAATTTTTATCCCCTTTTATGTTAATGAAAATGCAAAAAAAAGGGAACACCCTCATACCTACAGGTATTGCTTAGATTACATGGCACAGATAGAATGAGAAGCATCTGTACCCCTCTCATTTTCCATTTGGGAACTTTAAAAATCATAGACTTCCCAGCCCTACCACAGACTATTGAACCAGAGTCACCAGGTGGGGCACGAGTCTCTGTATTGCTCCAGTTTTCCAGGTGGCTCTGTGTGCCCAGAGGAATGGGGAGCACCTGTGGATGGAGCCAACAAAACTACTGGGATTGTGTTTTAGAAGGATCCCGCCTCTCTGTCCAGGACCCAGCTCCATGCACCACACTGTCAGGCCGGCTGGCGCTGGTCTGTGGAGACGAGGTGGGACCAGGGCAATGGGGACTGAGGGGTGCTTGTCTGGTGAGCACCTGTGGAGAAGAGAAGACAGAGGGTGAGAGGGGTCAGGGGCAGTAACTCCCAGTGGGAAGAAACCGGAGGACACCCTTTTATTAGGACTGGTGAAATGAAAATCAGCCATCTCATGCGATGTCTAAGACAAGCTTCTCTTCCTCTTAGATAGTAACTAATGTCTAACCTTCTTTCCCATCCGTTCTATTTTCAGGCCTTTTCCTCCTTCCCTAGTTATATATTCATAGACAAGTCACCTTGAACCCTGATTTTCACCCTTTGGAAGTCGAGCTAATACTACATCCCTTATTTTACTTGATAGCACGGTTATGAGAATCAAATTAACTGACATTCATGCAAGTGGCTTGAAAACTTGAAGGGTTTAATCCTACCCGTCCTTCAAAGTCAAGATCAAGTATCATCTCTGTCACACCACCCTGGACCCCACCCTTCCCTGCTGGGCCAGAAATAATCACATTATGTTTCTTCCTTCTCTCAAGGATCACATCACAGTCTCCTTTAAAATGCAATTATTTGCTTTCACATCTGGTTTGTTCACCAGACTGTGAGCCCGTAAGGACAGGATAAGTGTTTCATTCAGGACTGCATCTCCAATGCCTGCCACATGCTAGACGATTGGCAGATGTGTTTTGCATTAACGAATGAGGACTGTAGGCAGAGCAGGGCATTGATCAGTGGCCAGAGCACCAGGGCCACAGCCTGGGCGGGTCCAGGAGTGGGCGGAGACGATGGTGGACTAACGCAGGCTTCTGCGTGGAAGCTGACCCTGCAGGAGGCCCTGCTTCCAGTTGGGCTTCGCTCAGTGCCACGGCTTCTCCCGCTTCAGTCTGCTCCCCGCCAGTGCCTCCTGTTTCCCAGTCTGCTGTGACTCCAGGGCAGTGGGCTTGACTTGTGTGTCCATTTCGGAAGGCAAACATATAATTTCAGGTCATGCGCGGTGCCTCTTGGAAGGAAGCTCAGGTTTCCCTAAGTGGAAACAGCGTGCTCTGAAAGTAATTATGGGCTAGGAGGCATGTTCTGGAGCGAGACCTGGCATTTATAAGCAAAGGTTACCCTTCCTGCCTGGTGACAGGACAACTTGTGGGGGACACAATCGGTTCCAGTTAACCCCCATGGTATCCCAAGAGAGCCTCTGCTGTTCCGGGCCCGGGAATATCGGCCAGGATTCTGGCCCTGGGTTTCCAGTGGACTCTCCAAGATCATTCTCTTCCAGGTTAGGACCTCAGAAAGGGAATATGACAGGCCTGCCATTAGGGGCAGTGGGACCTTGGACAATCACATCCCCCTTGGTTGCTATATCATGAGGAGGTTGAGCTAGATGTCCTTGATCAATGGTGTGCTGATGAAAGTTTCACACTAGCTCTCTGGGAAAAAGGCCCGGGTCAGTAGCATCTGCTCATTTCTTCAGTGTCAATATTCCCACCATGGCAGACTTCAAGCCACAATGTTATGTCGTTGGATGTGTACTTGGGAAGGAATGCCCTATCGGCTGTTGAGAGCAGGTATGAACTGCGAGAGTCAGCCCAGCACACCACTGCTTCGAACTCTGGCGCCCAGAAAGTTCTACCGCTGTTATTCAGCTGAATGTTATCCAACATTTACCTGCTGTGCACCTGTATAGGTGCACCCAGGGCTGGCTATGTAATTTGCAGGCCCCAGTGCAAAATGAAAATGCAGGCCCTTTATTCCAACAGCGAGAAAAAAATGCTCAAAACATAAAGCTTTTTTCTCTCCTCCATGGTCTTTCAAGGTTTTTTTTTTGTTTTTTGTTTTTGTTTTTTTTAAATTTGCTATTTAATGTAGTTTAAAGTAAATGCAATTTAAAACTGAATTATGAGCGTGAATTTTTCTGTTATATTGTACAGTACCAGTTTTGGGTGAATGTGCATTTAACAGTGTGGCCACCGAAATGGCACAACAATATCTCATAGCTCCCATGTGAACGGTGGAAACTCTCACAGAACAAATGCTGTTTTTATTTTACTTCATTATGTGTGCACATCCTGCTAGCTCTCTCTACCTTCAGCTTACTGATGAGAAGGAAAGACTGAAAGGAAAGAGATCTGTGAATTGCTTTACCTTTCCGTTGACTTGATTGTTCCAACTTCCTAGAAGTCATTTCTTCTGTGTTCAAAGCAAGTTCTGGTTTGAATGGAAAACACAGCTTGTCGAGGCTGTCACCTCCCACGTGACTTAGTCCCAGATGTAATACTCTCACCTTGTATTTGCTTTGACTTGCTCAGTTGCCATGTGCCAGGAATCCACTGGAATTTTGTGCTCATAGGGATGGCAAATGCTGTATGCAAAGGGAGAGGCAAGGAGTGGTGGACAAGTGTAATGTCCATGTGTGCTGAGCTACATCACACCCCAGTGTCCCACTGGGCTTCACTTACAAAACGCAAACATACAATTGTTAAGAATTTCAAGACTGTTTGACAGTAGGACTTTAAACCCAACATGGGGCCCTTCTGAGCTCAGAGGCCTCACGTGCTATTGCATGGGTTGCATGCACAGGAGTTGGACTTGCACATACCACCGCTTATGTTCTGGTCCCAGGTTTGCTGGTGAGACTGAAGCAGTGTGGAGTGGGGGTGAGAGCCGCCCTCAGAAATCCCTGTCTTCCAACCACCTCGTGTTTCTGTGGCCAAGGGCCCACCCACCTCAATTTGAGGAGCACAGCTGCAAAGAGAGTAAACTTTGAAAGGGGTGAGAGGCCATAGGCCTAGCAGAGGGCTAGGGTGTAATAAATACTTGTTAAGTAAGTGAATGTGTAAATGCATTGAAGAAAGAAAGAAGATTTGAGAAGCCTGGAGTCATTCGAGAGAGGTGTTAGGGAGAGATGAAGTGTGAACTTCAGTCCAGTCCTGTGTGCTTCATCCCTTCCCACCTTTTAAATGAATTCCCAGCACTTGTCCCAGAGCTGGGAGCAGAGGGGTGCAGCGGAATGACTGAGGCATCAGAGAGATCCCCCAGGGCCCAAGGACTCATGGTAAGTTGAGGGCAGAGGGGGATGAGATGTCAGAGTTCTCTCCTAGTCTAGTGGCTCCAAAGTCACTCTCAGGTCATGGGTGAGACCATATTTACATGCAAATCTAGCCAGTCTCTCTCTTTGGGAACTCCAGGTGTGGGGGAGGGCATCATGGGAAACCTCAGGGAGTGAGGATAGAACAGGGTTTGAGAAGGGGTCACCTACATTTCAGTGCTGGCTCCTCTTCAAGGCCTTCATAGAAGTGCTCTCTGCTGCCTCCATCACCTGATCCCCTGTCTCACCAGGGAGAGTCAGGAGCTAAATCCTCATGGAGTTGGCTGACTGGGACACAGAAATGCCACCTGGGTCAAATGCCTGCTCCCTGCCCTCCAGCTGGAAGGCTCTGCTCCCTTCTTGGAACTCCCCAGAGCCTTTGATCTGTGCTTCTGCCTCTAAGCCAACCTTGTGACTTGGGCAGTGTTTGTTCTGGTAAGTAGGGCTTGAATGATTTATCTCCCTGCACCTTTCTATACTCCCACCCCAAGTGCTTATTTAGCACTGAGCTCGTGGGTCTGGCTTACCATATGCATTGGTAGAGTGAAGGCTGGAAGGTCTATGTTTCTAACACAAAGTGGGTGGGCTGCTTAGCCTGTGGGTCTGTTCCTATGGCAGGGTGGCATTCACCAAGGTCTCACAGTGCAGCACCCACACACATGTCCCCAGGTGACGTGGCATGGGGGCCAGGAGTAATCTTCAGCAGGTCAGCTGCTTTCTGAGCTGTGCTGAAAGAGGCTTGTTAAAGGCACATCTTGTTCCCAGTGGCTCTCCAGATGGGAAGGGACCCAGTCTCCACAGAGAGTAAAGGAGAGACCACAGGACCAGGGCCCATAATGAAACGGGAGCTACTGGGGGGTTGGGGGGGCTGTCATGTAACCAGCTGAGTGCAATTTCATCATCTGTCAAATGAGAACAATAATTAAACAACAGAAGGAGAAGGTAGAGGATCTGGTGGCCTCCCATGTCCACTTTTAGCATCCACATGCTCTGTTCTGGCTCCCTTTGCTTCAGGTCTCCTGGGTCCTTATTCCACCTGCTCTTTCACAGGGACCCATCCAGCCAACCTCCAGCAGGCCAGACCCTCCCTCTCCTCCCTTTACTTCTGTCTTTGAGCAGAACCACAATAATAGTGACTAATATTTAGTCGGCATTTACTGTGTGCCCTGCTCTTTACTGAGCTCTTTTTGGGCTTTAACCCATTTAATCCTCATGGCAACCTAATGAGGTGGGCCTTTCTATTGTTGCCATTCTGTAAATGAGGAAACTGAGGCTCAGAGAGGTAAAGTAACTTGCCTGAGGCTGCACAGCTAGAAAGCAAGAGCCGAGTCTGAAAATAGGTTTATCTAACATTAGAGTTGATGATCTTGGCCACCACCCTTCACCTGCTTCCAGAATTACTCCCCATCTCCAATTCTGGAGCTGTAGGTCCCTGTTTGTGTCCGACTGGTTGGTCTGAAAGCTGTTCGGAGATGAGGGGTCTTTGGCGTTTTAACTGACCTCTTGGGCTGGTGGCCTCGCTGGAGGGAGAGAGCCTGTAGTGCCAGAATTAATCCCCGGGGCTCTTGCTGTGAGATGAGCCCTCCATTCTCCCTGTTTTCTCCTATGAGAAGCCCCACCCATCCTTGTCTCCCGCCTCTGAGACCCCAGTCCCAAGCAGCAGGTCTGGGTGGTGGAATGTAGGCGGTGTGCTGTTTCCCCTGATCTTGGGGTCCCAGTACATTTGCTATCTGAGACTTATTTAAACTGCCTGTTGCCTCTTGGGACACAAGACATCACTTTGACTTCCAGACCCATGGAACCTTCTGGCCACTTTGGTAATCAGATCCACATCCTCTCCCAGATGATGAGTGAGTAAATGCATGGGGTCAGTGTCTGCGGCTGGTAAGGCCTGGGATGTTTGGGGCTTGGGGCTTCCATGGATGACCTCACAGAACAGCTCCCTCTGACCCCAGAGGGCAGGTGAGGCACTGGCTAGAGACGGTATTTCCTTCCCCTTGATTTACTGGGCGGCCACGTGGACAGACACGTGAACAGACACGTGGACCATTAGCCTGCAGCTCCATCTGGGGACTAGCTGTGTCAGATTGAGCAGATCTCCACGGTTTTCTCATCAGTGAGGAGGACATAATGTGTTTACTTACTCTCACAGAGGGGCTGTAAAAAATCCTTGTGAGGTAAACAGTCAATGAGTGGGAAACGATTTAAATACAAATGAACACAAATGAAGTAGCCATTGGCTATAGGGTCATGAATTAGACCCTGAAGTGGTCACCGGAGGGCTTTGACTCAGAGGAAAAGGCAGTTTAATAGAAATATATTAAAAAATAATTATTAAGTTATCATTAAAATCATGGTGCTGAGCAGTTAAGAACAAATGACCCACTCATGTATCATATTTGGTCTATACTATATTTACACTTCTATTTTCAAGGATAAACACTTATTTTTTTTAGCCTAAGTAAGGTATTATGCCTTGATAAAAGGAAAACTTTTATATGGGTCATGAAAAACAGAGTTGATGCAGCTCTGGTCCCTGGTGGAAATTCACATGTATTCTCATTTCCTCACTGATACTAATTAAATGACCTTGGAGTCAATGTGCTGTCATCTGGCTCCTGTGGAAGTGGGTGGACAGGGAGTGAATGAACCCTAGACCACTGTGGCTCTGGCGTGGGGCCAGCAGTGTCCCCTTTGCTCTGTGTGACCGCTTCTTTTCCTTTTGTTTTTATTTTACTTTTTTATTTATTGAATTTATTGGGGTGACATTGGTTAATAAATTATATGGGTTTCAGGCGCACAATTCTGTAATACATCATCTGTATGCTGTATTGTGTGTTCACTACCCCAAGTCAAAGCTCCTTCTATCACCGTTTACTTCCCCTTTACCCCCTTCTATCCCCTCCACCCTCCTTTCTCTCTGGTAATCACCATTCTATTGTCTGTGTCTATGAGGGTTTTATTTTTCCCCCCCTTAATCCCTTCACCTTTTCCAGCCAGGACCCGAAACCCCTTACCCTTTTGACAGCTGTCAGTCTGTTCTCTGTATCTATGTGTCTGTCTCTACTTTGTTAGTTTATTTTGTTCATGAGAGTCCACTATAAGTGAGATCATATGGTTTTTCTTTTTCTCTGACTGGCTTATTTCACTTAGCATAAGACTCTCCAGGTCCACCCATTGAGTTGCAAAGGGTATGATTTCCTTTTTTACAGCCAAGTAGTATTCCATTGTGTAAATGTACCTGTATCACAGCTTTTTAAATTTTTTTTTATTTTCTAATATTTAATTTCTGTGTATGATGGCCAAAGATCATATGACAGGCCACATTTAGGGGGAAAAAATTTGTTTGGTAATTTGCTCTAACTTGATGAGTAGAGGCAAAAATCTTTTGAAAAAATTTTATTGTTTATTCTATTACAGTTGCCCGAATTTTTTCCCTTTCGCCCCCTGTAGCCCCCAGCCCACCTGTGTAGCCCATAGTCAGTCTCCTCTGCATTGTCCATGCGTCATTCATACATGTGCTTTGACTACTAGTTCCTCCCCCTTCCTTCCACCATTCCTTCCCCTCCTCCCATCCTACTATCAGTCTGTTCCATGTGTCCATGTCTCTCCTTCTATTTTTCTTGATAGTTTATTTTGTTCATTAGATTCTAGTTATAAATGAGGTCATATGGCATTTGTCTTTTGCCAACTGGCTTATTTCACTTAACATAATAGCCTCCAGTTCTATCCATGCTGCCACAAAAGGTAGGATTTCCTTTTTTCTTTCTGCTGCATAGTATTCCATCGTATAAATGTACCACAGGTTTTTAATCCACTCATTTACTGTTTGGCACTTGCGCTGTTTCCAGCACTAGGCTACTGTAAATAGTACTGCTATGAACATGGGGTGCATGCGTTCTTTTGAATTGGTGTTTCAGGATTCTGAGGGTGTATTCTCAGGACTGGAATTGCTGGGTCCTAATGATATGGAGAGGTCTGATCAGGTTACTGGGGAGGAAAAAGGAGGAGCTATAGGAGGAGGCTGCCTGTGGCACTGATAAATAGCCTAGGACGGAATTGGCTGAGAAGCTGAATGCCTCCAGAGCACATGGAATTATGGGTAAGAAGATTTGAAATAAAAGAAGGGCTCTCAGGCAGGCTTTGGGGCTCTTTTTGACTTCTTCTTCAAAGATGCCTTGAGATCGTGCTGCAGCTGCCTCCATTTCCCAACGGAAGGTATTTGGGATGGGAAGGAATCCGGGTGCAGCATAGGATCAGGCTGGCCTGGCAGGGGCTGGCAGGGTTATTCTTCCTTGGGTGTTCTGGAGGGGACTGGCTCTGAGGTAGAAGCCTGCCATTCTTCCAAAATTGTGTAGCTTTTGTATCATATGTTGTTTTAGTTTGTAAACAAAGCCTATAGAAATAAGATGATTAAAAACTAACAGGGGACTGCTAGGAGAACTCAGGTGTTAAGAGTTTAGCCTTCATTGATAGTAACTAATGCACGCGGAAAGTTGTTATTCCAAAATTGTGAAGCTTTTGAATAGACTCCTTTCCATTTTCACAAAAACTTTGCCTCTGGAATTTTACCCAGAAGGTGGTGGTGGGCACCCAATTGCTGTTCGGTAACAATAAAGCAGTTACACTTTTACTTTTTTAAAGGGAATTCCATACTGTTTTTCACAGTGGCTGCACCAGTCTGCATTCCCACCAATAATGTACTAGGGTTCCCTTTTCTCCACGTCCTCTCCAGCA
This sequence comes from Pteronotus mesoamericanus, assembly GCF_021234165.1. Lineage (NCBI taxonomy): Eukaryota > Metazoa > Chordata > Mammalia > Chiroptera > Mormoopidae > Pteronotus > Pteronotus mesoamericanus. Next base: position 9,424,241 of record NW_026555277.1, read on the forward strand.
CTTGTTTGTTGATTTACTAATGATCATCATTCAGAGAGGTGTGAAGTGACATCTCATTGTGATTTTAATATGCATCTCTCTGATGATTAGTGTTGTTGAGCTTTTTTTCATATGTCCATGGCCCATCCACATGTCCTCCATGGCCCATCCATATGTCTATTCAGGTCCTTTGTCCATTTTTTAATTGGGTTGTTTATCTTCCTGGTGCTGAGTTGTGTAAGTTCTTCATATATTTTGGAGATTAAACCCTTGTCCAATGTATCTTTGGCAAATATGTTCTCCCATACAGTCAGTTCCCTTTTCATTTTGATGATGGTTTCTTTAGCTGTGCAGAAGCTTTTTAATTTGATCTAGTTCCATTTGTTTATTTTTTCCTTTATTTCCCTTGCCCTAGGAGATGCATCGGCAAAAATATTACTATGTGGGATGTCTGAAATTTTACTGCCTATGTTTTCCACTAGGATTTTTATGGTATCATGACTTGTATTTAAGTCCTTTATCTATTTTGAATTTATTCTGGTATATGGTATAAATTGGTGGTCTAGTTTCATTTTTTTTTGCATGTACCAGTCCAGTTCTCCCAACACTATTTATTGAAGAGACTGTTTTTACTCCATTGTATGCTTGTGCCCCCATTGTTGAATATGAATTAATCATAGAGTCATGGGTTTATTTCTGTGTTCTCTATTCTGTTCCTTGATCTATGTGTCTGTTCTTATGCCAGTACCAACTGTCTTGATTACAGTGGCCTTGTAGTGTAGTTTAATATCAGGAATTATGGTCCCTCCGCCTCTGTTCTTCTTTTGCAGGATTGCTGAGGCTATTTGGGGTCTTTTTTGGTTCCATATAAATTTTTGGAATATTGTAGATCTGTGAAGTGTGCCCTCGGTATTTTCATAGGAATTGCTTTGAATCTATAGGTTGCTTTGGATAGTGTGCCCATTTTAATTATGTTAATTCTTCCAATCCGTGAACATAGTATATGCTTCCATTTATTGTATCTTCCTTATTTTCTTTCCTTAGTGTTCTATAGTTTTCCAAGAACAGGTCTTCTACCTTTTTGGGTTAAATTTATTCCTAGGTATTTTATTTTTAACCTACTCATCTACTGATGGACACTTGGGCTACTTCCAAATCTTGGCTATTGTAAATAATTTCTGTAATGAAATAAGGGTGCACATATTATTTCAAATTGGTGTTTTGGGATTCTTTGAATGTATGAGGTCTGTCCATAAAGTACCCAGCCAGGCTCTAAGCAAAATAGACATTTATTGAAGAAGACACAAGATACAAGGAGCATTGTACATAGGACAATGACACCTCAGTCCCCTTCAAAATAGGCATCTTGGGACCCTACACAGTTTTCCCAGTGTCTTCCTCTGTTCAAAACACTGCAACATCCTTTGTTGGAAATGCTATCAGCTGTCTCGTTGTACATGTTGTACTCTATAGGTTAGTTTAAATTTCTTAGAATTTTATATTCATGGAATAATTCATTATGTACACTCTTTTGTCTGGATTCTTCCACTCAACACACTTATTTTGGGATTCCTATGTGTTGCAATGCATTTCACTAGTTCGTTCCTTGTTAATTGCTGTGTAGTGTGCCATTGTATGGCTATGTCACAGTTTACCGATTCATATACTGAAGGATTGTTTCAAGTTTTTGGCTATTACAAACAGAGCTGCTATGAAAATTTATGCGCAGTTCTTTGGATGGAAGTATGCTTTTGTTTCTCTTGGGTACATACCCAAGCATAGAAGACTAGATTGTATTGTAGGTATATATTTAATTTTTAAAGAAAATGCCACTAGCACTTTATGAAAGTTTCAGTTCCTCCACATCCTTACCAACACTTGCAATGGTTAATCAACTTCATTTTAGCTTTTCTATTGGTTGTTTAGTGTGTACTAATAAGGTATACTGAGGCATATTTAAATTTTTAAGAATTTATTTGAACAAATATTAATTTGAATTGAGCAGCACTGAACTGGAAATTGTGAGGAGTGCTATTGACAGGAGCTTGGGGAACGGCTTTAGATTATGGAGAAAGGTGGAAACAAAGTAAGAAAATTATTGTTGGCTGTAGCTTAAAGGCCGGTTCGCTGTCTGTGATTGTCCTTAGGTTTCAATTTTATAACCTTGAGGCCTTTAAGGACTTGGGTTTTCGTTTGCTTACATAGACCACCATGCTTTAGGGCCACCTCATTCTAATGGCCCCCTTGTTTAATTAATTTAACATGTGTCATTGTGGTTTTATTTTGTATTTCTCTATTGACTAATGATGTTGAACATCTTTTCATGTGCTGTTTTGTCATCCATGTATCTTCTTTGGGAAAGTGTCTGTTTTATTTTTGGGTTTTCCATTTTCTTATTGAGTTTTTAGAGCTCTCCATATAAATCTGCATTGAAGTCCTTTATCAGCTATATAATTTGCAAATATTTTCTCTGTATGTATGGCTTACCTTTTTCTTCTGATTTTGAAGAGCAGGTGTTTTGATTTTTATGAAGTTCAGTTTATCAATTTGTTCTTTTAACACTTGCACTTTTGCAATTGCCTTTAGGAAATCATAAAAATTTTCCCTACATTTTATGTATATATATGGTTTTATAGTTTTTACATTTAGGTCTATAATTCGTTTTAAGTTAATTTTTTTATATGGTATGAGGTGCTATTTCTGGTGTTCTTCATTCCTTTGTGAGATTCATTTTCCATCTGGCTTCATTTTCCTTCTACCTGATGGATTTTTAAAAACATTTCTTCTTGTGTGAATCTGCTGGTGATGGATTTTTCAGCTTTTTATGCCTGAAAACGTCTTTATTTCACTTTTTTAAAGAAAGATTTTCCCTAGATATTGAATTCCAGTTTTTTCTTTCAACACTTTAAAGATGTCATTCTACTGCCTTCTCACTTGAACTGTTTTGGATGAAACATCTGCTCATATTTTGAACTTTGTTCCTTGGTTTATAATGTGTCTTTTTCTCTGACTACTTTTATGATCATCTTTTTATTACTGGTTTTGAGCAATTTAAGTATGTGATGTGATTTTTTTCATATTCGTTTTGCTTGGCATTCATTGAGCTTCCTGGATTTGTATATATATATATGTTTTATTAAGTTTGGAACAATTTTAGCTAGTATTTCTTAAAATACTTTGTCCTACCCCCACCCCTAATTCTATAACTTCAATTATACATATATTAGGCTGCTTGAAGTTGTCCCATAGCTCACTGATGCTCTGTTCATTTTTCTAAAAATTTCTTTTCTCTCTTTGTGTCCTTTTGGATAGTTTCATAGTTCCTATTGCTCTGTCTTCAAGTTTATTAATCTTTTCTTCTGCAAAACCTGATTGTCCATTTATTCTTGAGTGTTTTTTAAATCTCAGAGATTATAGTTTTCATCGTTAGAAGTTTGATTTAGTTTTTTTTCAAATGTCTTACATGTTTCCACTGAGGTTTTTGAAAATATAGAGAACAGCTATAATAACTACTTCAATTTCCTTGGCTGCTAATTCTAACATCTGCGTCAGTTCCAGATTGCATTTGATAGATTGATCTTCCCATTATGGGTAGTATTTTCCTGCTCTTTTGAATGTGTGGTGATTTTTGACTATATGCTATCTTAGCTGGATTTAGAAGTCACCTCCAATCATTACTTCACTGGAGTTTGAGAACCAATAAATCAGATGTGGGAATCTAGTAGTCAGACTGTTGAATCCAGTCTTTGGGTGTGTTTTGTTTGTACACAGTGTTTTAAAAATGATATTAGATGTTTCTCACATATAAAATTAAGAGATCTCATGCAAAAACATGGATTCCTTTAATTATTTTTTTAAAACAGGATATCTTGCAGTGTGGCTGCTCTTCCCACTGGGCACAGGCATTGGGGAGTGGCTGCCCTGTTTAGATGGATGGGAGACTTCTAAAGGCCCTCAATTACATCCTCCAACTGTAGGTATCTTAGTTTGAGTATGTGTTGTCTAAGCTCAGTTTTTGAGAAACAGCCCCTGAGACAAGTATCAGTGCACAAATGATGTATTAATAAAGGGCTCCCAGGGGAAGCTTGAGTGGGAGAAACATGTAGGACAGAGGAGGGGCAGGAGTCAAGCAAGTTTGGAATTTCAGGCAAAGGCAGATGGAGGAGAACTTCAGCTGCATCCTGCCAGGGAATGAGAGAATGAGGACTGCGCCAAAGAGTTTGTCCCAACTAACGGTCAGACCCGAATGTTCCTACTTCCTCTCCAGTTAGTTAGATAGTGCCCCCCCGACACCTGGCAAGGTGGGAAAAACAGGAAGGGCAATAGGGCTGGCTCCTGCATTGCCAGTTCTGTGCTCTCCCAGCTGCCCCAAGGAGGCGGTGGTGCAGGGGCCACCTGGGGGCCTCCAGTGGCCCTGCTGGGATGAAGGATCAGAGAGGGAGCTGTGCCCATGGGATTAAAACCATGAAAGAGTTTGCAACCCTTGCATCCTGATGATGCCACAGTTTCTAAGACTACTGGTAGGAAGAGCAATTGCAATCACTTGGGGAGGTTCATTTTATAGACAAGGAAATGTGGGTGCAATGCGGAGAGGGGACTTACCTAAGGACTGCTCTCTCCTCTTGTTGCAAAGCCTTGCTTATGTCATCTGCCACACTCCCTTACTTTCAGGAGAGATCATCTAGATTTAGCATGATGCAGTCCCTAGGAATCACTAGGGAGGGGACTGAGTGGCCCCTCGTTCATTTCTTTGCTCATTCATCATTCATTCACGTGCTCAAAAAAATTGAGACAAGCAACATGTTCTGAAGAATTGTTTGAATGAGTGAAATCAGTTCTTAGGAGCAAATCAGGCAGTCTGCTGTTGTTCCAAATTCCTTCCAATGCTACAACTGAAGGATTCAAATCCATGTCCTCCAATCTGCCCAAGGGGGAACACTTTTGTGCCTTAGCTACTACCTGGGAGCGCTGAGTGTGGACATTGGTAGCCTGTCCTCTGACTTGCTGGGTGCCTCTGCATTTACTCTCTGTCTCTGGATCTTCACTTTCCTTCCTGTGAGCTGAAGCCATGAGGTAGGAAACAAGAGGCTGGGCCCTGGCTATCACAGGTGCCTAGGAGGCTGTGAGCAGACAGAAATAAAGAAACAAGGCAGCCTTTTGCTAGGCCACCCCAACCTCCCCAAAGCCTTGGAGATAAGTGTAAATAACATTTTCCATTTTGGGACTCTGGGCTCTGAGAAATGGGCTTGTTGGGAACCACAGGGAGAGACTGGAAACTGGGGTGGGGGGGCAGGCGGGAGAAATAGAAGATGCAGCTGTGGGGGGGGTGGGTAGGGGGGGAGCTGATGCTCTCATCATTTGCCAGCTTTAAGCCTCCTGCTGTGAGCTAAGAACTGGAGGAGAGGCAAAGAGAGAGGAGAGGGAGGGAGGTGAGAGAAGGGAGGAATCAAGAAAGAGGGAGGGAAAAAGAGGAAGAGAAATAAGAGGGAAAGAAAGAGGGGGAGAAAGAAAAAAGACACAGAGGGAAAGAAATCAGGAGGCAGGGCAGAGAGAAAGCATGAGAAAAGTGGAAAGAAACAGATGAAGAGAAAGAGAAAGCATGTGTATGGGGGTGGGGGAGGACGCTGCGGAGGGGTTGCCCTGGTTTGGAAATTCTAGGGGTGTTGCAATTCTGGAGTGTGGTGAAATCGCCTCAGGGTCTCAAGAAGCTAACGGCAGGCCCTTGCCAGGCCATAATGACAGCCTCTCCGTAGCTCTAACCTGCTCTGGCCTCTCAACTCCCAGGAACGCTAAATTCACACAGTCGCAAAATGTAGCCCTGCTTCAGCTTGCGCAGCCTAATAGCTACTGTTGTGTTTGCACTGCACCCGCAAGCATCATGGGCAATTAAGAAGGTCGTCCGTTGCAATCGTGGGCTGCCATTTATGGGTTGGAGCCTGGAGCCCTCTGATGAGACACAAATGAGCAGGGGGAGGAGTGTTGTTTCCCAGGAGAGGGACTCCTGCCATTAACTGGCAGATCCCAAAGGGAAGCAAACAAAGAACGCTGTGGGCTCACCGAAAGGGAGGAGGAGGTGGGGCCGACAAAGAGCCCTGCTTTGCAAAGGGCACGCACGTGCACACACAGGCACATCTTCTCACGGCCAGCATGTACTTATGTGTACATGCATTCAACCCTGCCTTAACACAGACCTGAAGGTATGTTGGGAAGAAAGATGCATGGAGCACACACACACTTGCATGCATGTGCACACACGTACAGCACCTTTATGCACATGTTGGCCAATGAGTGCGTATACTTAGGGGTACAGATAAGCATTTGTACTAAGTTAATGTGTTACAGGTATATTTGTTTATGTAAATGTGCACCCACACATTGGCAGGCACTCTTACAAACACAAATGTATGCTCACATGCACATGGATAAAGGCATGGATAAACTCAGTCTCATACGCACGTGTGCGCAAGCGCATGCCCAGACACACATACATACACACACATTCTAATCTTTCATCCAAAATCCAAAAGCAAGACAGTTCTGAAGACCTTTTGAAATAAGTGTATTCTAGGCTTCAAACTTCTTTCATGGCCCTAAATAAGAATGGATTTGGGGACTGGGCCTGAGACTTTTGGCCAGTGGAAAAAAGAAAAGAGTTGGAAGAGAGTCGCCCTTTGTTCTGCTTTGAATCATGGCCAGTGTCATTTAAGGGGCTGAAGTATAATTGTTGGTGGACAACATCTTTCCAGGGCCTGCCACCAGCAACTTGACCCTGTGACCATTGAATCCATGCTGATGACTTTTAGGCTTTCAGGGAAGGAACTTTCAAAATATTCTTGATGCCATGGAAGCGGAGCTCTCACTCCTCACTTCCCTGAACTGTCTCTTGTTCCCCAGCCTGCTGAGTCGGGGACTGGACTGAATGAGTAGAGGGTTGTGTGCTGTGACTTGGCGATTTTGGTTTTTCTCATTTTTGAAGCAAAGTTTAGAAGAGTTTTCATCCTTTTCTGAGGTTTGGGTTTACTTTTTTCCTCTGCCTCCCTCACCCCTATTTCCCACACTGTTATTAGGGAAAGAAAATTGGAGACCATGTCCATTTTGAGAAGGTCTCCCAGAATAATTGTGCCGTGACACACGCAGGAGCGCAAAGGAAAAAACAGGAAGCCAAGCTGCAAGGGTTCGTTCGAAACTGGCAAATTCACAGCAAAGTTTTCAGCCAGAAAATCCACAGATGGCAGCCATTTCCCACAACACCACTTCCCTCCGTATCTGGTTAAGAACAGGGGCTGGGATTGGCCTGATTTGTCTCCTGCGGTGGGGATGGTGACCTTCCCTGTCAGACCCCAAGACCAAGTTCAGTGCATTTGTTGTTTGCTCCACGTGGCGAGTTCTGGAAGCCAGCAGCTTCTGACCACCCTCCCACAGCTTTGGCCCATGGAGCAAGGGCTCTGCTGGAAACCAGCCAGGGACATTTGTTTTGGAGGCTTTTGGCAGTTTAGATTTGGGTCAGAGGTTGCTTCAAGATGCCTAATTGACTTCAGGATTTTGATTGTACTTTTAGTACCCTTCTCACCTCAAGCCTTTGATTTCTCTAAATTGGCAATAGAATACGTTGGGAATATAGGAATATTTGAGTGCTGGGGCTGACAGAGTCCCTGGTGAGGTGACATACCGAAGAATGCTGACGCTAACTGCAAAAGAGCTCCTGTAGCTCCTGGGGCTGGCACCGGCAGGGGAAGGGGTAATGAAGGCCTTGGGTGTGGGTTTCCTCTGAGGAGGGGCTCGTTTGTGTGGCTTCCCCAAGAGCCATTCTAGTGCTCGGAGGCCATGATAAAAAGCTCTTTCAATATTTTGAGGGCTGTCCCCTGACCGAGGAGTCAGGATTATTCTGTATAGCTCTAGAGGGTGGTTATGAGGTATGTCATTTTACTTTTTTCAACAAAACAAGACACCCCAAAACTTAGTGACTTAAAACAGCAATGCCTTATTTAAGCTCATAATTCTGAGGATATGCACGTGGACTTGGGCTCAGCAGGGCGGTTCTGCCAATGTAGGCCAGCTGGGCTGATTTGGGCTGGGGCTCATTGCTCCATCTATGGTCAGCCAGCAGGTTGGTCTAGGATGGCCCAAGCTGGGAGGACGCAGGTCTCCTTACATGTTTGCTCATCCTCAGCAGGCTTCCCTCATCTTCTTCTCATGGTAGGGACAAGGTTCCATGAAGCCCAGGCTCCGTGGTGACATGATATTGCTTTCACTGCATTCTATTGGTTAAAGTGATTAAATTGGTCCTGCAAAGTCATGTGCAAAGCACATAGAAACAAAGAGGAGTGAAGGATGTTGGCCATTTTTACAGTCTACCACATGGGGGACAGATTTTTGACTTGAAATTCAGAAGCACACTCTAATGGGTTGGACAGACAGGTTTGTCTGCCATGGTCCTGCTCTGGAGGAAGGAATACCCCTCAGGTGATTGGAATGGGACCACCTGGCCTCCAAAAACCCTCCCAATTCCAATTATGTATTTATTAGAAACTTATTTGCAACAACCCGGAGTAGAACACTTTTATATTTGAAATCAGAAGAACTAGAATCCCTGACAGCCCCAGTGTTGACCACATTCCCTTGCTCACCTTCCCCCCTGCGCCTTAACACTGATCAGATTCCTCTCTTCCTCTTTCACCCATCACTGCGCCCTCCTGTCCCATCTACCTGACTGGGTTCTGTTTGGTTGGGGGTTGGAAGCAGAAGAGAATGGGTAAAACATGCCCCCCCCCAAAAAAAACAGGTTGCTGGGCTCCACATTTGTATTATAGTCTCTAAAGAATGATATGTGTCAGGGAGGAAAAAAGAAAGAGCTTGTGCATATTTTTCAAAGAATGCACACGTGCAGAGAGTGGAAAATAAAAGAAGCCAACAACCCAACCCGGAGTTGGTTTTACAGGAAGGAGATGTAAACTTGCTCCAGGGCTGGAGCCAGGACAGGGAGTGGGCTTGGCCCGCACGAGGGCCACATGCTGCATGGAAAAGCACCCTGCGCCTGGGCTCTCTGTCTTCCTAATTCCCCTCAGCTTCCAGCCCCTCCTGACCCTGGGAACAATGCAGCTCTGTGCTGAAGGGTTTCCAGCCTGAGCTGCTGAGACTGTGCCTTTTGTGATGGCCTGGGTGAGGAAGAATGGAGAAGCTGGTTTGGGCGTCTGTGTGTGTGAATCACTCACGTCACATGGCTGGGCCGGCTGCAGCAGCTCCCCGGGTCCATACAAGGGCACATGGGAGCGTGGCCTGAGCCCAGGCCTGGAGGCTGGTCAGCCAGCTGCAGGGTGCCCTGCTCTGAACCATACAGCCAGGGAAAGGCCAGGGAATGGGGTGGGGGTGGGGGTAGGACTGTACAGCAAGGGCCATTGAGCTCACTCTCATGATGACACTATGCAGGCTTGGATGTCTTCCTCCTAATTTCAGAGTCCGTGTCTGATGTCCCTGAGAGCCACCGAATTTCTGGTTTCCCCTGAAACCTGCAGGGTCCTGGTTCATCCCTTGATTCAGGCAGGCCCTGACTCCCTCAGCTCAGGGGGCTTTTCTCAAGGACTGGAATATTCCCAGAGTATGGAGAAACCACACTAGTCTGGGGCATACAGTGAGTTGGCAGGAGCTGGGGGCTGTTCTGTTTTCCAGAACCTTCTAAATCCAGGCCTCAGAGGGGGAAACGCTAAGGCCTGCCTGGAGGCTTTTCTGAGGGCAGATTGGAGAGTGTCGGGCATGAGAGCAGGAGGAAGATTTGGGCAAGGCAGAATAGATCCCTGAGAGGGAGGGCCACCCCCTGTTCCTGTTTCAGCTTGGAGAGTGCTTTCACTATGTGGAGGCAGGAGAATGCATCCCATGAGGCTTCTCCCTCTGAATTAAATTGTATGATCCAGCTCTGCCTAGGTGTCTTCTCCCTGGTGCCCTGCAGAGGGCAGTGTGGTACTGTGGGCAGGACTCTGCTGCATCATCAACTTTTTCTTTCCACTCCACTGCCTTCTTAATTTTTTTGAACTGAAGCTGTAGACACAACCTGCCCTGCATAAATGACATGGATTTAGCCTGGTGCTCTGGGCCCCTTTGCTGATAGAAGCTGCCCAGCCTTGAATCTGCTGGGAGAACGTGCCTAACTCTCCCCTCTGCCAGTTTTCTTGTCCTTACTCTGAAACTTAGGGACAAAGGCTAAGGCTGGCTGTGCAGATGGGCAAAATTTGGTTGCACATGCAGACCCTTATAGCTTTCAAGAAATGTTCTCATCTACTCACGACAGACCTCAGAGGTGGGTGGGCGCTACATTTGATGAAAGAGAAATGAGTCCCAAAAGAGGTGAAGGTGGCCCAGCTGGTCAGAGGCTAAAGTGGGGGTCCCTGGTCTTTTAACCCTTGGTCCAGTGCTCATCCACCCTATGTGGTGCACCTGAGATTCAACCAACGCTCCCCACCCCACAAGGGACCTTCCCCTCTTTGTGGTTGTGTTTCCTCCCAAGTGACAAGTGGGAAGATGCCTCTGTCCTCTCCTGGATTCTTGTACTTCCCCCCACTCAACTTAGAATCTTGGGCAAGTCGCCTACCTTCTCTGGGATTTGCTTTCTCCATCAGGAAAGTGAGGGTGTCCAGTCAGATGGTCTTTAGGGTGGCTTAGAACCTTGACCTTTTGTGGTTCCATGTTTGGGCTGTGTCCCCAGTTACAGGTTAGCAGATAGAATGGAAGAGTAAAATCTTGAGGAGTGGCATGGTGGAGATACTATGTGAATTTGAATTACAACTGGTCAAAGTCTTTACATTTCAACTGGTTGTTTAAAACCACATGGGTCATCACAGGTGCTGATGGGTGGCGTAGACAGTGGGGTCAGTGAACATGGATGGCAGTCAGTAACTGTGTCCAGTGGAGTTCCACACCCAGATGCTCATGGTCAGATGCTGGGGGAGGTAGCATTTCCTAAAGGGGTCTCACTCTTTCTGCTCTGTCCTTCAGCTGTTTGGAAGTGGCCCAACTCTGTTTCTGTGGCTAACTTAGGAGTTCTGCCTTTTGCCAAGAGGAGGACATGGGACAAAGAAGGAGGCAAACTCTCCCAGGCACACCCAGGGTCATGCCTATGAGATATAACTGGAGTGAGTGGTATGGGGGAGGGTGGAAAGACAGAGTGACAGAGACAGAGCCTGAAAGTCAGGATTTTTAAATAACATCACCAACCACCCTTACTTGAAGACTAAGTCAATCAGGTGATACTGTCGATATTTTCATTTTACAGATGAAGAAATAGAGGCCCAGAGAGGCTGAATAACTTGTCCAAGGTCACACAGCTCATGAGAGATAGAGTTAGGATTGCAAAGCACACATTCTTAATCACTCCTAGGTTGTAAGTATCTCCCTGGGATTCAGTTATTGTACTGCTATGTGAACCAGAAATTAGGACATGCCATCTTGAAAGTATAAATGAGTTATTGAGACTCTGAGGAGGAATATCTGCTATTATCTTTCTATTTATCTATCTGTCTATCTGTCTATATACCTACCTACCTACCTATTATCTATCATCTATCAGTCTCTCATCAAGCAAAAAGTATAGAAAGACCTGAAGCTGGTTATGACTTCTACATCGATATCTTCACTTGTAGAGTAGGCAGAGTAGGAAGGGCTGGTATCTCTGAGGCAAGGAGCTGAGACCTGGTGAAAGTCAGTGACTTGTTCAAGGCTCCACAGCTGGTTGGTGACTAGCCTGGGTTAAGACCCCAGGCCTCGTGACTCCTGGTCATAGTGTCCTCTTGACCACAGATAGGCCCCTGGGAAGAGAGTGCTGGCTTGGCCATTGGGACCAGGGATGCTGAATTCCCAGCTATTGGCCTTTGGGTACTTTTAGTTCCTGGGAGTTCTGTGCACATCTGTGCCCTGAGACTCAGCTCTGCCTTCTGCCAGGAACAGCCCAGGGGGCTCATGGACAGGACTTCTGTCCTAACGCAGGTTCAGGTGGGATGTTTTGTGGGATTTATCCTCCACTTAGGTCTGGTGTGGGGACGGATGGGCTGTTTCATGAAAAACCACACCATGACTCAAGTGGGAGTGCTGATCTTTGTGCTTCAGATCAGAGCTGCCCACCAAGCCATTGCTGCAGCCCAGCTGTCGTGGGGCAGCTCGAGAGATGGGAGCCTATGGGAGGGAGACTTGGCTGAGGGTTAATGGCATTTGTGTGGGACTTCTTACCACATAGACATGGAGCTGCTTGGATTTCTGAAAAACGATTCCACCCAGTCTGGGTGGCTTAAGAGAAATCTTTTCTGGAGGCAAGGGCCCAGACCTAATGATTTTCAGAGAGTATTTTGTAGTGACATTTTTCCTTCCTCTGCCCCGTTTTGCTTTTTTGCTTAAAAACTGCCATGGTTACATGCCTGTAATGTAAAACTTCAACTGTTTACCTCCACAATAAGACTATTTTCTTAGCTTATTCATGCCATGCCCTTCCTCAGGCTTCGATCTTCCTCTTGTTTCTATTTTTCTAACCCCATCGAACGACTGTGTGATCTTGGTTAGATGCCTTGTGTTGCAGGTTGTCATTGCTAGAACATGGATTGAACTTCCAACAGATCTGAGTTCAGATCTCAGCAGGCAGGCTCCAGCCAGCTATGCGAATCTGGACAAATTGCTCAGTCTTTCTGAACCTCACTTTAGACACCTGTGAGATGGGGATAATGACATCTAACTCATCTCATTGTTATGGAGATCTGAGGAGAACTCGTAAGCCCTTGGAACACAGAGAATCTCAGGATATGCTAGAATAAGGCAGTTTGGTGACTGAGGAAGAGAGAACCTACTGAATATGGAGAAGACAAGATTTCTGAGCTTGATTTTAGTCACAAAGTAATTGAGCTCCTGCAATATGATATGTGAATCTGTGGATTAGCAGATGTGGCTTTGGGGCATTTGTGGTCAGTGCCTGTCCCTGAATGTGAGCTTGTGTGCATGGTGATGATGGCAGTAGATATGGGTCTGTGGGAAAAAGGAGGTTCTGATAAGGTTCCCAGAGCCAGGGATTCGGGATGACTCAAGCACCTCAGGGAGCAGGAAGCTGGAGGACAGCTCTGCTATGTGGGACGGTCTGAGAAAGAAGTGGAAGGCTGGAGAATAGAGGTGTATGGCATTTGTCTCTGTGGGAGTAGAGGTGGTATTTTATGGTCCTTTAAAAGAAACTCAAGAAGGTGGAGGAGGCCAGGAGATGGAGTGCTTTGAAGCTCCATCAGTAGGAGCTTTAATTTAGGCCAAAATAGGCTTTGGCTAATGGCAGAGAGTTCAGCACAGTATGAGAAAGGTGGGATAAAAGGGAGGTGGATGGGATGATAGAATTTTACTGGTTTTTGCTTATGAGAGCTCACCCACCCCAGAGAACATCTTAAGATGAGTTATTTGTTTAATTTTTTCATTGCTTTGATGTCTCAGACAGCAACCCTCAAACCAGCATAGCAGACTCAACTTAGCCTCGACAAACACTTAGCACCAGATGATCTGTGTCTCAGTGTCACACCCCCTCTGAGCCCTGCTGCCCAGGAGGATGAGCAATCGGAAGTACTGGAGAAGTCACTCTGGATGTGAGCCCCATGGGGATTATCAGAGAGAGTCCCAGTCAGTGCGGCAGGGTCGGGTTAGGCTTCTGGCAAAGATCACACACTGGTTTCCTTACCCTCAACAACATCTGGTGGCCGTGACCTTCTCATAGCCTCCGGGAGAAAAGCTGTTACGGAAAGGAGACCAAATGATTGGTGTCTCGCATTAACATCTCTTGTCCCTGCATGATCTCCACGATTTCTAAGCAACTCATTCTAAACCAGATGGGCCTGGGTTGGGCTTTTCCAGGGAGAAGCAGATTGGGTGTTATTTATTTAGATTTAACTTGTCTAAAAGGGATTGATTTCTTAACACCTCTCAGAAGTCCTGTAAGCATTGAAGTCTATTGCCCTGTGAAGGGAGATATCCTTCTCTTGTGCCCAGAACTTGAAAGGGACTATGGGTTTTGTCACCACACTGTCTTTTTCTTTCTTATCTGGTGCAACAGGAAGAAGTTTGGCCCCCTTTGGGCTCTCTGAAAATTCACTCAACCATACTAAAAGTGGGTAGTGTTACTTCAAATCCTACCAGGTGGTGATAGCGTTAAGGGCATGAGATTGGAATTACAGGAACCAGATTCAAGTTCTGGCTTAATCACAATGGTCTGAGCTTCAGTTTATTCATCTGTAGGGTGGAGAAAATAATGAAATCTACCTCAAATATTTGCTGTGAGAGTTAAAAGAGGTTATGCATGTAAAATGTTAAAAAAAAAAAAAAGGGAATCATAAGCACAGGAGAAGCACTTCAAATTGTCACTATCTCTTTCACTTGGGTCCTAACAGATCTTTAGTATTTTGGGTTTGGGAGCCTAGTTGTGCTGTTAACAGAGTTGCTAATCAATGGAAGGGCTGGGGTCTCATATTGGGTGAGGACCTGTCACAGTTCCATCCGAGAATCTCCAACATTTCTCTTGGGTGGCCTTCTGCCGACTAAGCAAACACAACTCTGTTCATGTACACACCATCTGCAAGTTTAATATACACATCACTTGAGTGGGGGACATCAACCTAAAAATGGATGTTACAGGACTAACCAGGGCCTCCATGTTGGATGACACAGAAAGAGTTCTTGGTCCCAGGTGCTAACCGGTAAAGGCACAGGATGTTGTCTGAACCAAAGTCACTTTCTAATACCTCCTTTTCTTTGGGGGGATTTTTTTTCCCATGTTACTTCCTATTCTTGCTCATTTACTCAAGTGGACTCTTATCTTGTTTCCTTCTTAGTCTATTTTTTTCTATTAACTGACAATGATTAAGTTTGACTTATCTTACTAACACAACCAAAATGAAAAGAAATTCTCATGATACTCCTATCAAAGCAAGTGAAAGTAGTTATGAATAAACTTGCATATAGTTAAGAAATAAGGAAAAGAATGACAGTACTCATAACAGTGAGAGTTGGGGGGACAGGCTTTCATGACTTGGTGGAAATATAGTTTGGTGGAACCCTACTGGAAGGCAATTTAGCATATGAATAAAAAATTAACAAAACATTTTATGTTATTTTTGTATTTAGAAATACATCCTAAAGAAATGAGAAGGTAAATCTACATAGTTATATATGCAAGAGGGGGAGCTTATTACAGTGTTGTTTACAATATAAAAAATGGAACAAGTAAATATTAAATAATTAGGGATTTATTGAATAGATTATGGAATATCCATACGTAATATGCTACATAGCCTTTTGACATGGTGACGTGGATTATATATTATTGATAAAATTGAGAGGGAGAAGCATTACAAAATATGTATGTTTCTATTTTTATAAAACAAAGCATTAATAAATGCACAGAAAAAAATCAGGAACTTATACACATCTTATTGGAGGGAAAATAGATTGAGAACATTTCTATTTAATTAAATTTTTATTTTTTCCTACAAAAATAGATATTGCTTCTTTAATAAAGAAATCATAATACTTTAAACAGAGTCAAGATCATTAACAGAATAAGTGCCTACCTGACATTTCCACAAGAGCCTCAATCATTATCTTTCTCTTTAGTCTAGGTTTGCTTCCCAGGATACTAGGGGTATAAAACACAAATAATTAGTTCCTAAGCAATGGTATTGATTAAACTTGTGCTGAATTACTGATTTGCCAATGACATTATTTTCTACTGCTTTTTGTTGACCCCATTTCTACTCCATTTGGGCTGAAGGAAAGCTGAAGAGGTGTTCTTAGTCCTGTTTTAATTGTTGCATGACTGTCCTCTCCAGCTGCAACTTTGGAGGGGAAAGCAACTTTGGAGCCCCATCAAGGAGGCAGCTGCATGCATCCCAATCAGTCTGGCTGGAAGGAACCACTCTTGGAAAGTGATGTAAGAGCAGAAGCTCATTCCCGTTCTCTGCCACCTACCCAGCCCTGCCACCCTGGCTTCACTGCCCTTGGTTCCTTTTGAGCCCCGTTCCTGGAATGCTTTTGGAATTGGGTTTGGGGAGTCTTCAGCTTAGTTCTCTCTGCCAAAGAGAGTTTAACTTGTCTATGAGAAATGAGCCAGCATGCAGAGCCTGGAGCTGTGAGTGAAGGCTCAAGGCCTAGGATGGGACATTTTGATTTCTGGCTTGGTTAGGCATGTTTTCCAGAGCAGGTAGAGTTATCTCATTGAAACAGAAAGATACACTAGTGTGGGGTTTCTGGGCTGGTGTGAGGAAGGAACTTGTTCTCTGGCTAGAAATCGAAGGAAAATTATACTAGAAAAAGTTAAATGGATGCGCTTTCTCCGAAGGTAGTACCTTCAACTACACTGGCTCTAGAAGGGAGAGGACAGCCACAAGTGGCTCCACAGTATGACTGTTGACCTTGCTTCCTTCTTCCTTCTTCCGCTCTTCCTCTCTTCCTTCCACTCAGTCTTTTCACAAACCTGTGTCCTACTTGACTGTGTCCTTGATAGTCTTCCTCACTGTTGTAGTCCCAACACTTAAAATGATTCTTGCCCCTGATGGAGGAGTGGATAAACTTGGCCTTGGGAAAGAGGGACATGGAAGGCAACATGGAGAATAGAAAAAAATCCTGTCTTTGGATCAGACAGACCTAGATTTGCTTGGTTAACAGCCTAGCTTTGCTTTTTACTTAAAGTGTGACTTAAGACAAATAACTAGTGTATAGCTGGAGATTTCATGGTTGCAAGTGACAGAATCCCAACTTAAACTGCCTAAACACCAAAGGGAATATATTGGATCACGTTTCTATGAATGAGGACATGGAGCATTAGGCATGCCTGATTTGACAGGGTCAACACTCTTATTAGCCTGTTTTTTGTTTGTTTCATTTTTGGTCTAAAAGGCATCCTCAGTGGTCTGTGACTCCCATATTTTGGTCTTTTGAGTATATCCCCCCTCTACTCTGCTATCTTCTGTCACCTCTCTTCCATCTTGAGACTATCAGGATATCTCAGAGTTCCTGGATCCCCACGATCCTGATCCTACAGCCATAGGACACAGAGAGATGGCATTCTTTGAGACATGTATAAACTCTCCCTACCATCTTGCCTTTCCCTTCCATTTTTGCTCTCAAAGCATGCTATTCTAACTGGGCCAGTTCCCAGTGAGCTGACAGAGGGAGATGGGTTTGATTTCTAATGTGGCAACTGGAAATAGAGATGGGGTGGAGAGTTAGGGAAGAGATAGGTGGCTGATTTGGGAGAAGCCGCCCATTCTGCTGGGCAGTTTGCTAACTGGGGTGGGATCTGAGGCTGGGATCTGGACACAACTCTGTCTCCCATCCAGATCCCTGCACAGGAACAAAGTGACCTGGGCCTTGTCTCTCCAAACCCCCCACGCAAGTAGTTTCCGCCAGGTTTTGTAATGTGAGAGCTACCCTGGAGGCTGAGGCCTTTATGCTTAGCTGCAAGTTGTTGAGACGCTGTTTCCAATCTCTTTAGCAAGTGGATTGGCTTCCAGGTTGACAGCCTTGGAAACCAGACTCCTCTGTTTGTCCCACAAACAGGTATTGCCTGTGAGCTGCAAGCGGAGGCAGAACACGGTGTCCAAGGCCAACTCCTGCTTTTCCATGATTTGTGATGGGTGTGGGAGGATGAGGGAACATTTGGAGAACCCAGAGAAATGATGTCTATAACCAAAAGTTAATAATGATTATGAAAAATCATCCACTTGAATTAGCTTCCCCTTTAATAAGACATTTCTAAAGTTAAGTAGCTGAAAAGTGACATTTAAACAATTGCAGTTCTAGCTCATCCATCACTCTGAGGTTGCTGTCTAAGGATGTAGTTGATGATAAGCAAAGAACCTGTTTATACCCTTATTCAGGCCATAAGTAATAGAAATAGGAAAGCCTGTGCCCTAACCCCACCTTCTCAGTCATACATCTGAGGATCTGGTAAAACTGGTACTAGAATTTCAACTGGATTTTCTTCTTTAATCCTTATAGCAAGAAGAAGGATGATGATAACAAAAGTAGCTATGGCTTATTAAGTGCTTACTATGTACCAGATGCTTTAGATGTATAACCTTTAATTCCCAAAATAATCCTGTGAAAGAGGTTATATTATCCTCATGTTATAGATGAAGAGTCTGAGGACCGAGTCTGGGAGAAGTTGTCACTTGCACAAATTTGCAAATTTGCAGAAATGTTGGGATCCAGGTGGCATGTCCTCTCTCCAAGTTAAGTGCATTCTCCCTGATGGTGTTCTGGGTAGACTCTCATTCTCCCGTCCTCCTCTAGATATAGGATAGGTCAAGACCAGGTCATCCATCTCTTGGTTCCTTCACTGCACAGTTCTTGGCTGGAACCCACTGTTCTGATCTACTACATGGCTGGGAGAGGGAATGAATTGATTTGTCTCCCAAACCTAGGAAAAGTGAGGGGGCTTGGAATGAGGAATGACAAGGGAGGAACCAAGGATGGAGATGGGAGATGAGAAATGAGCTGTGTTGGTTTAGAGAACTGTTTACAGTCATTTCTCTTGAAAGGTGAGGTCCATATTCACTTTGTCATTCCTGAGTTCTTGGAAGGACAAAGGCCTGGTCTAGGAAAATCTCTTTGAAAACAAAATTCACAGGTATTAAATGTTTCTGATTTCTAGTATAAAGACTGATTGACAAGGCTCAGACAGATCTACCCACACTATTTTGATTGTAAGAGAAAGGCATGTCAGAACTGCTCTGTTGTCCCTTTACCTCAAAACCAGTAGTCCTGGTGTCCCCAAAGAATTTGGGAGACATCTCTTCCTATAGGCCCAATGTGGCTTGGAGGATTCAAGGAGACTTGGGAGATAGAAATGTGAAGGACAGTCTACAGAAAGATGTCCTGGGCCAGGAGTTCAGAGACAGAGATGGGCAATGGTTCCAAACCCAGAGTTTGGGGCCAGCTTTGCCACAAAGAGACAAATTTCTCAATGCTTGCTTATGGGTCCCTTCCCCTGGGTCACCATAGCCCCCATCCAACACCCACTTAGCTCCCTGATCTGCCTGTGCTGCCAGTTTTCTCTTACCTCTTCTGTATTCTGCTCTGTGTCTAACGCTATTTCCCAGACCCAGACTTACCATTGTACTAGCCTGAGATAGCCACAGTTTTCTTAAGTAGTGGTGATGAGAGAGTAGATTCAGGGACAGTCAAAACAAAACTAGTGCTCCCAAGAGGATGGACTCTACCAGGCATTATGCAAGGTGTATTACCTACATTAGCTAATCCTCTGCAGAGATTGTCTATTTTACCAAGGTTCAGAGAGGTTCAGTGGCTTGTTCAGGATCAAACAGGTTGTAACAGAGTCAGAATCCAAATTCAGGCCTGTCAGACTCTAGAATTCATGGCCAAGGGGATAAAATGAAAGTGGTCTTTCTGGTTAAAAATACCATCACCATTGCTTAGCCATTCCTATTCTGGGGATGGTCTGCAGGGTTCCCCGTGGGGAAGCTAAGGCATGGAGAGGTTGAGTGCAATATCTACACTCCCAAACAGGTCAACAGATGAACCTGAAGCAGTATGTGGGTGGTCTGTTAATTTATTACCTCTTTGCAAAAACTGCCAAGAGATCCAATTGATTGCATGAAAAATACTGACTCAGGGAAACACATCAGTCAGACTGATAAAGATGTCAAACATCAGGACGAATGTTTGTGTAGTGAGCCAAGTGGTAAAAAAATGTGGGTGGGGGGTATTTCAGAATGCTGTCAGGGTGACATTCATTTCATAGAATCACAGAATCCAGACTTGGAAGGTGATATCATCTAGCCTTCTACTGCATCCCTGACAAGGAGTTACCCAGCCCAGATACCCACAGGGACAGGAAACTCACATTTCCAGGGGCTGCAAATTCTGCTTCTGGATATATCTGATGCCCTGAATGTTGTATCAATAGAAGTAAAACATCCCTTGATCCTGTGAGTGTTAACAAGGTCACCATATGAGCCAGACACAGTGGGAATGCCAAAGGGTCCAGCCACTTTGGAAAATGGTTTGGTCATTTTTTTGTAAAGTTAAATATATGCTTATTGTACAGTGCAGTGATCTCTTCCTACATATTTGCCCAATGATGACAAATATCCACACTAAAAGCTGTGTGCAAGTGCTTCATTTGTATTCATCCAAAATTGGAAAAATCCAAACATCAACAACAGTCCATCAACTGATGGATGGATAAACAGACTGTAGGGTCCCCACACTGGGAACACTACTAGCATAGCAGGAAAAAAGAACATACGACTGATAAGTGCAACATCATGGCTAAACCTCAAATGCCTTATGTAAGGCTACACTTGTTATGATTTTATTTATTCAATACACAACATTCTGAAAGAGGCAACAACTGGAACACAAACACACACAGTGACAAAACAGATTGTTGGGTGCTGGGATAAAGATGAAGGGAGGTATTGACTACAAGGCAGTATGAGGAAATGTTTTGGGATGATGGACTTGTTCTGTATCTTGATTGTGGTACAACTATATGTGCTTAAATTTATTAAATTGTATATACAAAAAAAGTAAATTTTACTGTAACCAAATTACACATCAATAAATCTGAGTTCAGGGAAAAAAAAGATGAAGACACAAAATTTAATAGTTGGATGGCCTTTGTGTGTGTGTGTGTGTGTGTGTGGTTGTGTGGCTACAGGATTTTGGTCCTCACGGTAATGTGATATCTGCAACGGTTGCTTCCTGTGGACATCTGAATCAGTTCAGCCACTTCCGGTGGCTGGTTGCGACTCTCTCTGGGCCAATAATTCTGGTGTTCCTGCCACTCTGTACCAGGCCCGATCTCTGAAGCTGTGCTTGATCTGTAGCCTGTGTCAAGGCCTTTTTACCTCAGACCACTGATGTGCTCCCTGCTGTTCCAAGCTACGTGACAGTAATTTTTTTTCTGCCAAGACAGAAATAAATGGTTTCCTTTTCTTGGTGAGCTACTTTTATTCTGTGGTTCTCTTGAAAGACTGACTTGGGTCCTTAGATATCATGGCTCTTTTAACGTTTACACAGGCTCTTTCCTCTCTATGCACATGTCACTAGAGTGCCTAGGACTGGAGTAGATTAAGTCAGGGCCACCACCTTGCTATATTCCCAGAGCCTCCACTCCCACCCTCTAGACTCCCATACCCCGGGGCTATGTCCAACACTCCAATGCTTTTCTGCCTCCATTGCAGATTCTCCTTTGCTTCTCCCTTTGGAAATTTAGCTTCTCTTATCACATTCTACCTGCACATCCTAAATTCGCCTGTTTCCATGTTTGAAGCCCACGTTCAATCATGGTTCAAGCTCTTTCCCCCAGGATATTCTAACAGACCATGCAAATCAGTGCTGAAAGTAAATTTTGGGGCTGAGGAGCTAGGGGAGTTCCTAGCTTCAGATGTTGGAAGTACTACATTGTAGTGTTGGTCTAAAACTTTCTTTTACATAAATGAGAATGATTTTGCCTTCTAGCAGCTTGTACTGTAATCATTCCTCTCCTTTGCCACTGAACTGAGTGAATCTAATGCCTCTTCTATGTGACAGAACCTCCACTATTTGAGGCCAATAATGATGCCTTTCTGGAACTTTCATCCAGGCTGTCTTTGCAAGAATGCCATGTCTGCTGGGGACACTGCACCTGGAGGCCTGAATTGAGATGTGGGCCCTGCAAGTGAAAAGGATATAGAAAAAGGAGGGAAAAAGCAGAGACTCCCACACTACACTGGAGTCCCAGAACAGTGATGACCCTGGATATACCTTGCGCTGTGGATCTGCTTTTCCTTTCTACACAGAAACACGTAGAGAAGCAACCTGGTCTTGCCATGTCATTCGAGCAAAATAACCTCTTCCCATCAGGGAATCTGGAGTCAAATGATACAGCCTACCAAAGTTCACCATAGAGTTATTGCTATGTTTTTGAATAAATTATTTCTATATTTTTTTAATCCCCAGAATGGATTTGGCATCTTCCAGGAGTATCAGCTTGGGCTGGACTCTGTGTAGAGGCCCAAAGAGAGGAAAAATCCTGGTTTTAATGGAAGAAACACCCCAGACACACGGGGAAAAGACCCAAAAAATGAAAACAGGGAAGCATAACGTACCCATCCCTCCTCAAAACACATGGGAGTTGGCACTATGTTAAATTCTCGTGCTCAATCAAGGTTGAAACATAACCCAAACATTGGCGAGTCCATGGGCCAACTCCCTACATTTCTGGAATGGTCCCACTGAGGATTGAAAATACATTTTATGAACAGAATTCCTTTTAGTCTTTACCACAGAGGCTGCCTCTTCTGTCATGTACTGGACAAGACCCAGTGCATTCTGAGCACAGATGGTGACCCCCTTCCCTTCCTCTCCAGAACTCTTGTTGGGGGAGGTCTTTGTATTTATTTGAAAGAAACATTTTGAGTCACTATGGGTGGAGAGTGACACCCAAGGGTATGCTTAAGTAACAAATATGCCTTTGGAACTGCTATGTGTTGGACAAGGAGGGGAATTTGAGTTGTTCTTGAAAGGAGAATAAGTAGGGAAAACAAGAATGAAATGAGGGGGCAGCTGGGAGGTGGAAGAAACTTTAGGGTAATCCTGACTCCTGAAAGGCTTAATATAAGTTATTAAAATCACCAAATGGCTGGTGGGAATCAACTTAGCAGTGAGTGTACTAGAGAAGGGGCTGAGTATTGTGCCTAAATTTGAGTAGTTAAAGCCAAAGACGGGAAAGTATGCAGGAATTGAAGACCTGAGTTGGATCTTTGGCTTCTTTATTTCTTTCTCCCATTGGACTTGAACTCCTCCCTCTGGGGCCGCATCTTTGCATTTCCAGTGCCTAGCACACTGTCTGAAACATAGAGGGCCCTCATTCAATGTTGTTCAAAGGAAGGAAGGATGGAAAGCCAGCCAAATGAAATCTAATTTTTCACGTAATAAAGGGTAAAAGCTAACTGAGAATCTCCCAGAAACTTCAAAGTGCCAATATTGATTTCATATTAAGTCTTCTTATTCATCCAAAGCAAGTGGAATAAGTTAAACTTTTCTTTAAACAATGTTTCCTTTATCTTGCTGATACTGTCTCTTCTCTAAGTCTGACCCAGATGCACCTGCCCCTCGGAGCCTTCTCTCTGCCCATAACTGGGCATCATAGTGTATTATCCAGAATCATAGAAAATTAGAATTGAGAAGTAATGTCGGAAGTCACTTATAGATATCCCTGGACCTTACTTATGTCATTTAACACTTTCTAACTTAGTATTTTTGTTTTGTGAAGTGTCTTTTACTTTAAAATGAGGTCTCTCTGGGCCTGTCAACATAGATGTGTGTTCCACACATGAATAAATCTAAGTAAAAAGCATGAAATATGATTGGCATAATGTCCGTCTGGAAAATGCTTTGCAAATGTTTTACAAGAAATAGATATTATTATTTCAAACCACAATGGTTTCCTGGTAAATGAAAGACTCCTTTGTTCAGTTGAGCACCTTGAGTTAGAATATGCAAAGTGGACTTGGAGCTCAGCTTTGGAGCAGGATTTGAAAGAAGCCAAATTGGCATTCTAGTGGTAGGGATAAAGGTCAGTCTGGGAGGGAGGAGAGGAAGTGAGATGGGAGGAGGTAATGCAAAAACGGACTAGTGAGATGGCAAGAGTTTGGGGTGAGGGGAGATATGAACAGGGAAAGCATGTCATGGCAATGTCTGAGAGTCAAAGTGGTGGATGTTCATGTTCTAACAATGTGATCCTGCCCCCACCTCTATTTCCTGCAAACCTTGAGCTGAATTTTTGAGCAAAGTGACCAATTTCCCCAGAAATACACAGAAATCTAGGAGAGGACATTGGATCTTCAACAGGATATAAAACAGAGATTTGGAGGATGCTACCTAGAACTTAAGAGCAGGAAGACCCAGCAGATACTTGGGTTACACAAGACTATTTAATGCCATGGGAACCTTTGTAAATACAAATATTTTCTCTTTCCTACACCATCACCTTGAAATTAACATATTTTAAAGCAGGAGATGGAGATAGACATAAAAGACATAACCAGTCAAATCTCTGCTGTAGAGTACAAAATCTCAATTGAATGTCTTTTGTAGGGTTTTTGCATTTCTCACGTACAAATTTTGATGACGTCATTTTTGCTCAAGAAATCCAAAAATCATCACCAATGTGAAGTTGGGAGACTTGATGAAAAGATGGTTTTAGTACTATATTATAGCAACAACTTCCATGGTAAAAAGTCTGATGAAAAGTTTTCACACATCTTTCTATACACAAAGAAGAATGGTATGTGGCATATCCACAAACCAATCCTGAGCCAGGAACATGGTAAAATCCAGGTCTGTGACACTTTCAAAGCCATAGGATAGAATTAATGTTATGAGAAGCTGTGATGCAGTCCCTACCCACTTAGCTTTATTTCAGAAAAGGTCTTGCTGGAAGATGAAATTTCTCCTGGTCTTTCTTGCAATCAGTTATGCCATTTGTTGGTTCAGAATGCCAATTAGAGCGAATGTGTAGCTTCTTCATTCTAGGCATTTCTTCTACTACGTTGTCCTTTCTTGTCCATAGCTGTCTACCTAGTCATTCATGCTGTCCTTTTCCTATTTTCCCCAAAGGTTAATTAGAGTGCTGGGTCTAAATCCCCTCAGTGCATACATGGTGACATAAACAGCAAAAGCTCCTAGGGCCTGCGTGAGGCCAATGTGCAGGCAGGAGTACGTGGCAAGTAGCTTGTTCACTAATTTGTCCATCTTCTTGTGGTGAAGCTTCAGGTGTTTAACATCACTTTCAGCTCCCTCATATACTAAAGCAATGAGGGGATTATGTCTGTGTCCAAGCTGATAAACAAGATGCTGGGTAGGGTGAGCCCAACAATAAAGCAGGTCAAAAAGGGGCAAATGTTCTAGGTCAAAATGTAAGCAATAATTTTCTTTAGGTTGTCAATGATTGGTGGTTTTCCTCCACCCTGTGACTATAGATACAAAGATGTCATTGTCATTCAGGAAGACAATGTGGCTTGCATTTTTGGCTGCATGAGAACCTGCCACTCCTATGGCAGTCTCAACACATGCCTTCTTTAGAACTGGAGAAGTGTTAGTTCCATGCTCTGTCACAGCAATATATACATCCTGTCTCTGAGAGCCCACCACAGTGTCAGCTTCTGCTGCAGAGATGTCTGAGCAAGAATGACTTCTGAGTGGTTGGTTAAAAGCTCATTCAGATGCTCCTGACTTGGTCACCACGGTGGCTTTAGCAGCCTATTTGTGAACTTGCTCCACAGCAGCATTGAGACACTTTTAAATGTCTTCTATTGCTTCATTGTTGGCAATAGCTTTGCTGTGAAGGGACAGTCACCTGTAAACATAACAACGTTGATACCACCGCTCTGGCACAGTAGACTGAAGGGAATCAATCACTGACAAGAGCTCACAAAACAAAAGTTGGAGATGAGAAAGGTCATTGTATCTGTCAAATGAGTAGGTTTCTGGGAACTCAACTGCTGGCAAGTACAATGACAGGAACCCAGAATGTTTCTCCTGCTGGCCACCTAGCTCCATGCACACTATGTGGAAGGTCTTAGCTGTGCCCTCGTCCAGACCCTTGCTCTAGGACATTGATAATGACGGTGCCGCACTTCTCTAAGGTCTTCTCATGGGCCCTTTCATCATCACAAGGAAGCATTTGCCATTGGGGTCATCCATCTCATGTGCGGGAAGCTGAAAGTTGTTGATAGAATCAAAAGGGATTTTAAGCACTTTGCAGTTTTATCTCCTAATTTTTATCACATCACCCAAAATGATCTCTGAGAATCTCCAAGGGCATTCCCTACAGCATCTCCAACCACAACTTTCTTGATGATGGGAACATTTGTTTGAACTCAGCCTGGTTATACAGTGTCGTTATCTTAAATAAGGAAGCACAGATTCCAGAGCTGAAGGCTGAGAGTTGTTGGTTTGTCAGTTCTTTATGTGTGTCAGCCAAGTGTATCTGATTGTCAAGCCACAGATGGGCCCTATTGTTAGTCTAAGTGTAAGTCTTGTCATGTGGACTGACTGAGGGTCTTCACTGCTTCCAGGTTCTTTACCAGGCTGTTGTTTTTGGCCATCCATTTTTCTGTCATTAATGAAGCGAGAGTGACAATGGGCTGGAGGCCCTTAGGTACATGGGACACAATGATGCCATTGAGGGAAATGGTAGAGTCCAGGACATACTTCATGGATACTCTGATGATGAAGGAAATAATACTGAAGAAGCAGCCACTCCTACCACAATACAAACAAAGTGTTCAAGTATCAATGGCAGCTGGTGTCTTTTCATTTCCTAGTCCCAAAGCCCGTGAAGCAACCTGACCAGTGCTTGTGTCATTGCTTGTGGTGGTGACCATACTAGTTGCTGTGTTGTAGGAGGAAAGCCAGTGTTCTTTGTTTCAAGGGGTTTGCCATGAGTAAAATCACAGGAGCAGGATTGGGACTTAGACTTACCAGTGAGAGAGAAATTATCTCCTCTCCCTCCCCAAGAAGCCAGCCACATGATACCCAGAGGAATTTGGTCTTCTCTTTTAAACTACCACTGTATTCCTGGCCTTAAACTGTTCTGCAGGGATCACAGTCACTTTTGTATCTCAGATGACCAGAGTTTGGAGAGGGATAGTTAACTGAATCTGACCGTGATATTGGTGCTTTTCACTTCTTGGTAATAAACAAAGATTCCTGCAACCAGAGCAAGTGCAGAACCCAGATACATACTGGCTAGGGATGCAGACTTATCACTGGTGTTCTGAATCCTAAATGCAATGCAGCCCAGGACAGACTAAAGGCTGAAGAACCCCTGCACCAACTGCTGAGGAACTTCAACCTTCCTGGTGTGGCTTTGTTGGTTGAGCCAGTCTGTGGACCAAAAGGTCACTGGTTGAATAGCCAGTTGGGGCACATGCCTGGGTTGCAGGCCAGGTTCCTGGTTGGGGGTGTGTGAGAGGCAACCGATTGATGTTTCTGTCTCACGTCGATGTTTCTCTCCCTTCCTCCCTCCCTCCCCCTCTCCCTAAAAAAATGGAAACAACCAAACAAGTTAAAAAAAAAACAACTGTTGAAGAACTTGACAATTTCTGGTGTTCCTTTGAGAAACCCAAGGGTCTGGTGTCTGGAGCCAGGAGTTGTGCAGCTCTCATGCTGGAGAGGCTCATATCATTTGGACCATAATTCTACTCCAGTTCCTTGTAGCTCAATTTCTGATCATCCAGGTTAATTCTTTCTTATTTCTCTTTCCAGTTATTCTTTATGAGTTCTAAGAAGTTGTTCTTCAGGCCTCAGTACTTTTTCTAGCTACCTCCTTTGAGTGTTTTCTGTCTTTTCTTCCACTGAGCTGCGAAGAATGAATTTTTGGTACTGTTTTGCTCATGATGCTGATAACCTGCATGCAGGTGGAATGAGGCTGGTCATAGGGTCCTGAGCCCCAGGAAAGCACAGTTCCAAGATGTGATGCATAGTAAGGGCCGGGGCCCCTGGGTACAGCTGTGGGAGCTTGAGGAAGGCGAGCAGAAGGGCTAGTCTCAGCCCAGACCCTCTGCTGCCATCTGGCAGCCCAGTGGGTTCAGTGCCTGCTCTTGGTTTTCTGTCTTCTTTCTGTTCATTCTTCTAACCTACTCCACCAGACTAAAAAGCCTCCTAAGGACAGAACCTGTGTTTGTTTCATCACTGTATTCTTATCACGTGGGAATACAAAATAATATTTGTTGAATTACTAAATGACCTCACAATTTGGGACCTGTGTGTTTGTGCCACCACTTGGCAAAGTCACGTAGCCATTGACTGGAGCCAATGAAGCTTGGATGAGTGGGATTCATAAGGGGAAGAGCTTGAAGCAGGTCAACAGTTCTCAGATGGAGCCCCTGGAAATCCCTGCTGCAGGCAATGGGGTACACAAGTGAGTCTCAGCCACAGTTTCTGCATCTGTGAAGTTGGGATAAAAATAGAATGACAGTATTTACCTCTTGCATTGTTAAGATGAAATTAGATAGAACTATTCCTAGTACAAAGCAAACACTCAAATTTTGTTATTAATATTAATGAGAAGTAACCATAATAAGAAAGTAATGTTTCATAAGACTGCAACTCTATTTCATTTATAATTTAATTACTAACTTCCCATTGCACATGAAGCATTGTGAGGGAGGAAAAATACTTGCCTGATTTAATGTGACTTGGCAATCTGAAGGTGGTCAGCCACCGGCATCATCACCACTGTCCTTGCGGACAGCGTGCTTTGTATAGCTCAGAATGACTTTTGGTAGTTATTGACTTTGGAAGATTCATATAGGGGTCTTTCAGCCATTTTCTCAAGAGAAATAAATATACACTTTGCCCTTTTTGGAGCTCTTTGAAGGAAGGGAACATGTCTCATTCATCTCATTATCTTGAATATCCAGCACAGTGCATGACATGCCGGTAGTGCTAAATACATTGTCTGAATGAATCCTATTCATGCAATGCATTGACACTGGACATTAGTTCAAACTGATCCAGAATCAGTGGTCATTTAGCAGTGACAGAATTGAACCCAAGAGCTTCCTTAGAGACTTTTCCATACCCAATTCTCATTATGTTATGATACATCCTGTGACCAACAATTCTGTCCCCACTGAAACCCACTCCAGATTTGGATCTAGCAACTGCCTCCACAGTGATGGGAGAGTTAACCACCAGACGTGTCTTAATTAAAAGTCATTTAATCTTGGCTTTGGAGGGATACAGTGTGATGTAATCCTCATCAGCTTCATCAACAATGCTACAATCGATTTTGAGTGCTGAGCTGATGCAGCTTATCAAGGGACCTTCGCTGCTATGACACCATGGCCTGGCTTGATGCCCTCGGCCAAAATCAAGTGTTGGGTGGGTAGCTTGTCTCCCTCAACAGCCTGCTTGGCTCAGTCTGGTAATATGTGTCAGGGCAGCAAGAATGCATTGCCTAAGCTAAGAATGTGGACCAATCTCTGAGCTCTGGAGGAGGAGGGGAATGGAGGGAGGAAGGCCTGATTGTGATGGTGGAAAGAGAGAACAGGTTGTCCAGAAGGACATGTAAACAGTTCCTGGCTCCGGCGTCCCTGCTGTCATCCACAGTTACTCACAGTCAATCTATCTGGGGGATTGTTCTGGGTCAGGGAAAGGGTGGAGCCAAACCAGGAACAGATAACAGAGCACATTCCAGAACTAGTGTGCATAAGGGTAAACTTGGCCTTGGAATAAAGTGGGTGCCATGACCCTAAGGGAGGCCCTTACTCTTAATCTTTGGGAAGAAACCTACTTATCCCAGGGACACCTTCAGAACTCATCTTCTCAAAGAGACACACCCTGAGTGGCTGGCTGAAAGCATAAATCCTGTCTTCTTTCCATCCTAACCCTTCCCCCGCTGGGCAAACAGCTCCCCCCACCGCCCCACCCCCAATAAGCTCATTCTTGTTCCTTTGTTGGTTGCTAATTAATTAAAAATTTTTAAATTTAACAACAAGAACAGGTTTACCTTACTGCACTGGAAGTTGAGCTTGGGAGGCAGGGTCCTGGGCTTTGGAATGTTTTGTAGAAAAGGCAGTGGTGCGTGGAGCCCCTCTGTTACCAAGCGCCTTTCCCAATGGAGGGGAAAAAAACCCCATTTCTCCTGAGTGACTCATCCTGCAGGCGATAAAATGGCTGTGGTCTAAGCCTCTGATGCAGTGGGTGTGATGGTATGAAGAATATGCTATTTTCCCTCTTTGCTCAGCCATCCTAGCCTTCTGACATTCCTAGAATACTCATATACCAGGCTTTTTCCTGCCTAGAGACTTCACTTTCTCAGTCTTTGCATGACTGACTCTTTTTCATGCTTCAGATTCCTGCTCAAGGTCAGCTTCTCAGAGAGGCCTTCCTTGACTACTTAATGTTTAAAGCAGGTGTTCCAGCTCTACTTCCCCTGGTATGCTCTGGGACAGCCCTCTGGTTTCTTTATGTCCTCTATGTCCCTCTTTACAACTCTAATTGCATTTATGGATTATTCACTTGTTTCTTGTCTTCAGAGTGTGAGCTCAGTGAGGGCAGGCCTCTTTTGTTTGCTGTTGTATTTTTGGGACAGACCTAGCATTTTTAAAATATTGGAGTCTTCAGTACCTTGGTAATTTCTGAGAATCTCAGTTGACCATGGTCTCATAAAGCTTCTGAGAATCTCAGTTGACCATGGTCTCATAAAGAATCTCAGTTGACCATGGTCTCATAAAGTTGACCATGATCTCGTTAGGAAGATAGAAAATTTGTCATTGGCACTTGTGACAAGTGCTTTGAGAGAGAGAGGACACGGTGCTGTGAGGGAAACAGCCAGACAGGCCTGTAGAAGTTAGAGGCGGCTTTCTCTTAGAAAATGTAAGAACTGAGACTCAAAGAAAGCTGAAATTAACTGAAGAAAGAGGGAAAGAATCCTGGGCAGAGAGGATAGCCTGTGCAAAGGCTGGGAAGTGGGAAAGAGGATGATATCGCTGAGGACCTGGAAGTGGTTTGGTATATGTAAGAGGGTGAGCAGCAAGGGATGAAGAAGGAGACACAGCAGTGGCTGGAGTACAGTGTGGGCAAGCCCTCCTAAATTTATGCCATAGGAAATGGAGAGTTACTGAAGAGTTATAAGTAATCATCAAAAGTTGCCAGTTCAGGCCACCCAACTGAGGCAGCCACCTGCCTGGGAGCTGGACTCTCTGGGTGTGTGTGTTCCCCATGAGTCCTGAAGGCAAGGTGGCAACCTCCCAAGTCGGAAGAGATGAGCAAGATTTAGCATCCAAACTAGAAGGGTGGAGGGGTCCCTCGAGGCCATGGGTCCCTGCCAGTCACCAGGCCTCATGTGGGCCCAGAATACAGAGTTCCAGCTTAGGGTGAGTTTGCGATTTCTATAGTGGTTAAGCATGGGGAAATTAGGAAGGCCATGGAGTTTAGACCAGAATACTTGGAACACATTGTGGGGCATGGAATGGTATGTGAAACTCTGTCCCAGGTAACTGGGCCATGAGGATTGAGCCCAGGGTCTGAGTGCCTTGGGTTTAATCTGTCTGTCCGTCCATTTCCCTTTCTGCGGGCACAGAGCTCTGTATGTGGAGGTAAACAGCAGCAGGAGCCTACCTTCTCAGGGGACCCTCACTGCTCTCCTAGGAACTCTGGACAACAACAAAAATTCTAAGCAGGTGGCCTCTTCTTTCACAAAACCTTTGAATCAGCAGAATACAGCATGATCTATATGGACAGCCCCTGGAGGAGGCTGTAATGGGATTTGGTCTGCACAGTTTCAGTATTTGTCAAGGCAGGAGAACCAAATACCAGTTATGTCCACATGATGCCAACTACCCAGATGGAAAAGAACAACTCATTTGTCACCTTGGCCCACTGACATTACAGAGAGCAGAAATCCTCCAACTTTCATGATCTGAGACACGGTAGCGACTGCACTCATTGTGTTTTCTTTCTCCTAAAACTGCTATATGGCCAGATACTTTTTTTTTGCAAAAGGGATTCATATTGAGCTTAATACAAAAGAACTTTCAACACCATGGGGGTCCAAGGGATAGCTGGGGAGTCAGTGCAGTCGTAGGCACCTTTCCCAGACCCCAGGCCCACAGGCCATGCCTTCAGTGCCACATTTCAGAGAGCACGTAACTAATAGATAAATACCTTTGGCAACAAGACCCTGGATGGTGGAAATATGGAGACCTGGAGGTATCCTTAATTTTCAAAAATGTGATGAATGTTGGGAGGGCAAAGCAAGCATGATCCCTTCTGTATGTGCCAGAGCACCCATGGGAAACAAAACCAGGGTTACAATGGTGAAAGTGCACAGACCTCAGAAGGGAGAGAGGCAGGCCTGGCCCACTGGCCAGTGCCTCAGACAAACAAAAAAGAAAATATCAAAACCTTAATGGGTGGGTGGAGGATGGGTTGGTCTTCTTTTCCACTGTTCTTTTTCCATCCACAGAATTACTCAATAATTGGATGAAAGGAGTTCTGTAGATGTTATGGATTTGGAATTTTAGGAAAAAAAAGTGACAGGACTCCTTGTAAATTTCAATTTGCGATGTTTGCAGATTATTTTGGGAGGCCCTGTAGCCAGTTCCTTCCTGGAGAACTGGCTAGAGGTCAGAGGGAGGGGTGGTAGCAGCCTCAATGTTTGTTGCCAATATCAGTGGGTTCTGTGGCATGGACTGGCTGGGTATTTGCAGCATGAACCATTGAAGAGCAGAGCTTCACCCCTGCCCAACCTCCTCTCCAAAACATGAATGGATCCCAGAATAAGAGGTGCTGGTGGACAGCAGCAAAAATTCCAGGATGGAACTTTTCCGATTTAGAGATTAGGTGGGAAGAGACAGGAACTTAACAAAGTCTAGCCTAGAACCACACAAACAAATACGTCTGTGAACAGTAATCCGAAATACAAATGTCTGAATGTTAGGGAGAGAGCTGGAAACAATTAGCACTAAGGGAGACCTGGGACAGGAGGGAGAACTGCAAATTTGTCTCATACTTGCCCTTGAGTTAGCACTGGCTGACCCAGGGCTGAAGGATGAGGAGTGGTGGGTGGAAGGTGGGGCAGGGAGGTGATTGTTTAGAAGAAGCCAGTACTATTTAGGGCTACAAATAAATACAGCTGCAGGTCATGGGGAAGGGCAGTCAATGACCTTCTTGTGGATACTGATGAGACCATAGCTATAAAGAATTTAGAGACAAGAGTTTGTGTCCCTGGAGTGACAGATTCTGGCAGAGGTTCAAAGAGGAGAGGGTCTGAAAGCCCAGCATGAAGTCACTTTAGTATGACTACTGAGGTCTTTCTGCTGTGCTAAGGGATAGCATTTTAGGATTTGCTGGTGGTCAGCACAGCACGACAAGGGAAAACTGCAGGAAAAAAGCAAGGCAGGGAAAGAGAGATGAATGGTACCAAAGAAGATGGTAAAAAAAACATTAGAACCAGAAAGATTTTATAGTTTATACTTTTTCAAAGTCCAGAAGGGGGAAGCGGTGAATTTGGCCTCTAGGGTTTACTTGGGTTTTATAATGCAGGATGAAATAAGGGAAAAGGCTTATGTTAGGCTCAAGATTGTCCTTGCTGCTTATGGCACTAGCTGGAGCAACAGCTCTTTTGAGGCTGGAGGAGGCAAAAAGCTGGTGTCTGGTTAATGTAGAATTGGAGAGAGCATCAGAAGGGGCAATTTTGGAACCTGCTTTGCTAGGTCACTGGAGCAATCCTGAGTGATCATTCAAGGCTTCAGTTTTTGTTTTTGTTTTTTTGTTTTTTGTCTACTGTCCACAGGAAGTCCACAGGTGGAAAGACAGTTTGAGGAAGGGACAGTAGGAGAACAGGTTGCCATTGCTGAAAGGACCATAGTAAGCTGGTCTCTACCACGAATGTCCTTTGGGGTCTTGACCAAAGGATGGCCATCTTTGAGATCTTTTCATCTCTCTCTCATGTGTCCTGTGGGGCCTTCAGAGAGATCTGGAGGCTGGCAGGTGTTCTGTGTGGAAGACCCTGCTAAGAGCCCAGCTGCATTAGCTGGATTGTGAGTCCTGGCCACCTGCCCCTACAGTGGAGCTGGCTGCTGAGGTTCACTGGGGTAAGGTGGAGGGGTGGGAGGGAGTGTGTTTAAAAGCAAAACTTCAAGACCTCCATCCCAGAGAGCCTGAATCAGAAATATAAGTGTGGGGCCTGCAATCAATATTTAAAAAAATAAGCTTTCCTAATGTATCTGATGTAAAAATTGGGGTTGGAAACCTCTGTGTCCGGGGTCATTGTTCAGAGCTGGGTTGTTACCTTCTAGACGTTTTTGATGTAAAACAGATAGCATCAACTTAACATCTGCAGTATTCTCAGACCGTTATAAATAATGACAGTAAATGTTGAATGAATATGTAAGATTTATATATACATTGTGTAGAACTCAAAGTTAGTATATTTGTGTTGCTGGAATGTCACAATCAATCTGGACAATGATGAAATATGTAAACATTTAATTGGAACATGCCTTCTCCTTCAGTGCACACGAGTTGACCTTTATACCACCATGTTCTTGGTTTGCTCAATTTTCAAAGCAGTTTTGGTGGCATAGAGGCACAAGCCCTGTGCAGTGTACAAGGGCTTCTTGTCAAGACGCAAGACTTCAGAATCCTGTGAGCAATGGGATTTTTCAGGTTTTGTGTGTGTTTATGTGCGCACGCACACATATATGTATGTGATATTTGATGGGTCTCTAAAGGTTTAATTAAAAATGTCCTTATACCCAACATGTAATCTAAGAAATGCAAGTCATTTGGATGGAGCTGCCATCAATATCAGTGAAACTTTGAGGCTCTAGTGATGGAATTAAACTGACAGCGAGGAGGCCAACACAAGCCATGGGGAAGAGTGTCTCATCAGTCATGTCCTTCACGTGGGGATGGGGTGGATCGATCCATTCAAGAGGGCAAAGAGTGGGGAGCCTTGAGGAGCTTCAATCATTTCTGTGGATTCCTACAGAGAAAATTGATTTTGTCAGCTCCTCAGACAGATTAGCAAGTCAACAGGGCAGCTTCCCCAAAGCTGGAGACAGTCTTTGCTGCACACCAGTTGTTTGCTTGATAAGTAGAACAAACCTCTGGAGAGTGTTGAAAGAGAAGGGTGCGGCCAGTGCCTTTGGCTGACAGCACATTCAGAGGAGCTAAGAAAACAAGGGTATAAACTCTAAAAATCTTTTAGGTTTCGTTTACTCAGGCAAAAAGGAGTCATGACTGCTATAGCAATTAACTGAGTTTGATGAATAGATATAGCTGACCTGACAAAATCAGACCTGCACCCCTTTTTTCTTTGGCAGCAGACTGTGTGGTGTTTACCTTTTTTCTCCGACCCACACCTCCCCCAACACAGACACATACACATGCACATACACACAGTCTTTTTCTACCTGTGAAAACTGAGTTTTACTTTCTCATCTCATTTACTTGTCTTCCAACTCAGGGGGCTACATACATTGAATTTTATTTTTCCACAATTATTTCATGCAGGAAAATTTTATCTTTCTGGAGAACGAGTGCTATATATTTTCTGCCACTTAATTTTTTTCCTTTTTTTCCGTTTTCTCTCCTCTCCCTTTTCCTTCTCTCTGTTCTTTCCTTTCTCTTGCACCATTCACTCATTCACTCATTCATTCACTCATTCATTCATTCCACCCATGGTCTGCCTAGCTAGTGCTGAGTCTATGTTGAGCCTTTATTTATTGTTTTATTCAATCACTATCTATCTAATTAATACCTATTATGTGCTAATTACAAGGTCTAGAGATAAAGCCAATCTCTTCAGATCGCTTGTAGTCCAGCAGAGATCTCAGATGGCAGAAAATCAAATTATATATGCTATTTGTTGAATATAATTAAATATTTAATATTGAAATTTACAACTTTAGAAATAGGTCTGTTGGAAAGAAGTTTGAATACAGATTTAAAAACCACCCAAAAGACCAAAATGATGGGACCAATGAAATAAGGCCAAGGGGCTTTACATGTCCCCTTTTCAGCTCTCTAAAGAATTCCTGTAAGTCAACCAGCTCTCAGAAGGACTGGCTTCCTAAATGGCTGGGAGAGGTTTCCTGCACTCCCATGGTAGCTCAGATGTGGGGAACCCAGCATGAAGGCAAGTGAAACCAATCTGACTGCTCAATTGTAGCCACATGTCTGTGTTACTCTGGTGATGATTCTCTATAACTCCCCTAGGTCTTGGCATACCTTCCAAAGCCAAAAGAACATTCCTCATACTACCAGTTTCTCTAACCTTTGAGAATAATTTTCTTTTTCATGGTTTAGAAAAGAGGTAGAATGAGGGAAAAAGGAAACAGGAGAAATAAAATATCAATTTAATAATCTCTCAATTGTAACTCAACAAACTCTTCAGGGGACATGAACATGATTCAGAGGAGAGACTGGGTGTTTAAAAAAGGTGGTTTTTCCCATTGAGCAAAATCCTAGCTTATGGCAGGGAGGCTTGGATGAGTCTTGTGCATGAAAGTAGATCACTTTGGAATAAATTGTTTAATTTGATCTGGGGATGGAATGTACCTTGTGCACCTTTTTCAAGCAACTGACATATTTACAACTTATAATTCAGTTTACTTAAGATGAGGACAAACCAGTTCTTGGCATTTCCAGAAAGTCTAGGATGACAAAATTTCCCCACTCACCCCCACCCCAAACTCTCTCATGTACACACACACACACACACACACACACACACACACACACAATCTTCACCCACATAAGTAATTTAGATTCCCATATAGCTACTGGGTTGTTACTTGTACCAAGCTCCAGTAATTTAGATTCCCATGTAGCTACTCGGTTGTTACTGCATGAAGACTGGCTATGGGGTGAAATTAGCTGATTGAATTCTTTTCTGAAAAAAAAATGATAAAATGTTTTAAATACACAATAGTCACACTTGGTCTACATTGAGTCCTGTCCTTCCTGAATAAGTATGTTTATTTTGTGGAACTGATTTGTTTAGATCTCTCTCATGAAAGAGGTAGAGAAACCTCTGGGTTTATTACAAACAACAGTGCATTTTAGGGTTTGAGACTTCAGGAACACATTTGATGAGGATGTGCCTGAAAAAATGGATTGGGGGCCTTAGCTCTCAAAATATGGAAGAAAAAGTAATTTTAGAAAATTGGACCTATCGATATTTTGCCCATTACAGGTAATATAGTCTGAGGAATTCTGTATGTCTTTCCAGGCTATGAATTGTTGTTATGTAAAGGATTTTGTTGTATTGTTCTCTGTTTACTAGGAAACTGTCTCCCTGCACCCCTACCCTCACCACACACACAATAGAAGGAGGAAGTGGGCTTATATAGTAGCCAGAAGATTCAAGTTGAAAAAAAAATGTTCTCTGTCCTGACAAAGGCATAAAAGCACTAGTCAACTGCTAGAAATTTATTTTTGGTTTGGTTGTCTTTGTGTCTGTTTTATGTAGGTTACATTTAACTCTGTCTTAATGTCTTCTGTAATTTTATTGCATAAATGTGTCAAAAAAATTGGCCATCACCTTGAAGTTGAAAATCCATTTCACAAACATTCGCGTACTTACATTGTGTCAGGCACCAGAAGTAGGTATAGATAAGACCTCAGGTCTCCTTAGGTGAGTCAAATTGGTGACCTGGCAAGAAAGGACTCCAAGGCTCAAAGTATAGAACTGCCCTTCCTGTGTCCCAACCAACATACAGCTGTGGGCTTGATCCAGAAAATAATGGGAATGTTTTCTAGGATGAAAGGGTGTCTGAAGAGTGTTTCTTCTGAAATGCTAGATTAAATTGATCACCCACATCATCATGACCATGGTCACTATTGTTATGTTTCATTTGAGCTTCCACTCCAGCCCTCCAAGACAGCAGTATGCTTTCTGTGGGAAGGGAAATTGAAGAGGCCTCACCATTTCCAGGGATTCCACTTGGGCAAGCTGGCCTTACCACACTCTTCATAAAGATGATAGGGTTGGAAACTCACCTGGGAAGCCTAGTCAGTAATAAGGCTCTTTAAGATGTATGCTACTCCACCATGAAGCCATTGGAATGCTCAAAGGAACAAAATTAACTTATTCTCCAGCCTCTTTGGGGGAATTTCTGTGGACTCTGTTGCTGTGGTATCAGCTCTATGTGCATGTGTGCATGTGTGTGTATGAGAGAGAAAGAGAGAGAGAGAGAACAGTAGTGCCATGCTTTGTCTTTCAAAGATAACTGTTCTTAAGGTGCATCTCCAAAGAATGGGATTGGGATCATCCCCCAAATATTCCAGTTTCCCTTAACTATGCACTTGACCTTTTAGGATTTGCCTAAGTATTTTCAGACTATAAGGTTAAATACACTTTATATTATACTCTTTTCTGGACAAGCGGAGCAGTGCTATCTTTGGCTTTTCTCTCTCTCCTTCTTGTGCAGAACGGAAGTGCCCTTGGTAGATGAGTCTTTTATTTCCCCAGCCCAGATGAGGAGGTGGGAACTGGGGGCGGAGCTGGGAGTTGGGCCAAGGGTGGGGGAAGTGTTAGCAGATGCCCCACCAGTGTTTGCAAGGCCCTTTGCTACTCAGACATAGAGGAAGATTGCTGCTGGGTAGAAGACTAGCTCCCCCCGACCATGTCACTGAGCCCATTTTGAGAAGCACAAATGGATATGAGTAAAAGTGGGTGAAGCTTTGTGAACAAAGAACTTTTTAGTGACTCCAGTGAGCCCTCTATCTTTCAGTAAGACATAATGAACCAGAAAATGCCACCCAGTATTTAAGGGAAGATGCCATCAGTATTCAAAGATCATGACAATAGGATCGAATGACCAGCGATAATAGGTAAGCTGAAGCCAAAAAATGTATTTGGCTTACCCAAGTCACGCCGGTTGTTAGTGGCTAAAGCAAGCCCTCCTGCATCTCAGTCCAGAGTTTCTCCTTCTGTACTATGAGGCTGTGTGTGTGTGGAATGTCCTCTCTGGAAATTTTGGGGTAGGGTTATTCTGGCTCCTGGTCTCAACCCTGACCTGGAGAACTTCCACTTTACTTTGCTTTTTACAGCCAGACCATTTACTCCCTCTCTCCCAGGCTCCAGCCATCTGTTCATCCACCCTGACACTCAGGGGAAAAAAAAAAAAAAAGAAAAAGAGGAAAGCTGTGTGACCCATGGAAAATTTCATTGCAGACAAAACCATCCTAAACCCCTCCCTGCTTTGTTCCATCAGCAATCTGAAAAATCAGTTATTTTGGCCTGTCATCTGTAGGGTTTTCACAGCTATGGAGGTGCCCTGGCTCTCAGCAGTCCTGCTGGGTCACCATGCTTCAGTCAGATTTTGAAATTTGATACTGTTCCCTAAAATAATTTTTTCTAGGAGTGTGCCATATCAGCTTGCCTTATCTTGCACTCAATTTGTTTCTGGCTCTGATTTTTTTTTTTTATTAGAGTTTGAATTGGCTAACAGACCTGTTAGTTTAATCCATTGCCAACTTGATATAAATTGGATTTGGGTCTTAAGCAGGGCCTGGCCCCAGGTAAAACTGTGAAATTGTTGAAATATGTTTCTGGCACCTAACTGCCTCCTTTTCCAGCCCTCTCTGGTCTCGCGCCCTTTCCTTCCCTGAGTTTGCCTGGTGCTAGCTATTTCTCTTGGAATGTATTTGACAAATATAACAATTTTATGTGATTAACCAATGATATTTGTATAATAACAGCATTTCTAAGACAATTTATGCACCTCCTTATCCCATCTCTATTTAGTTGTGCCAGGTATTGGTGGTCTCTAAAGTTGGTTGATCATATACCATCTGGGGATTTTTGTTCCAAATACAGGTTCTTAGGCCTTACCTGGCAACAAAAGAAGGAAATTCTGGGTTGGAGAATGAGGATTGGTATTTTTAAACAAGAGCTCCTGGAAATTCTGATAGTTAGCCACTGACCTCGAGTTGGAAGATTCCTTCCAACCCTGAAATTCTGTGACCCTATGATTTTATCCTCATCATAGCACTGGGAAGAATCAAAATAATAATCACAGCTAAAAAGCTGTTATTAGCTATAAAGCCTAAGCACTTTATATGAATTATCTCAGAGTGAGGACATTCTTAATCCCTCTTCAGCAACAGAGAAACTTAAGGCTCATAAAACCTGGAAGAGAACCGACTAGAGTGTCTTGAAATTCCTGTAACTACAGAGGAGTAATAAATTCTCCAAATTCTCCACTCTGGGCTCCAGGGTGTTTTGTGGGGCATGGGGGTTAATGGAGGTAGTCTCAAGTGAAGGTAGTCTCAGTTTGTTCAATGCGTAACCTAGCTGTGAAGTCCTTCTGAATATGAAGCATGTCTTATTACCTGCCCTCTTCCCTTCCCCAACACTTCCCAACCACCCTGCCTGGCATAGAGAAGCCCCTCAGTGGGTGTTCTCGGAATGATCTGTAACCCAGTTCTTCCGACTTTTAGCTCAGGACATTTCTGCCATCTGATATTTAATGAACTCGAGGACCCCACAGCATAACTTAAGAACAGGGCTTAAATTTGTTATATCATGGTAAGATATAACAATCTTAACATACAAATTATAAAGTAAATTATCTCTAAGGATAAAATTTCAGGCACCTGGATAGTTAGACTAGTTTTAAAAAGGGGTAAGGGACACACATACACACACACACACACACACACACACACACACACACACACACACACACACACACACCCCTGCTTGTTTTTTTTTTTTTCCCCCAACAAAGACACCAATGCAATTCAAGGAGGAAACAAAAGCCTTTTCAGACGTGGTACTAGAGCAACTGTGAATGTTGATATGGGAGATAAAAAAAGAGAAACTCTTGGTCCCTATCAAATACCATACATACAAGTTAATTTGAAAAGGGTCACAGGCTTAAATGTGGAAATTAAAACAATAAAATTTCTAGTAGACAACATAAGGGAATACCTTTATAATCTTGAGATAGGCAAAGATTTCTCAGGCAGTCCATAAAGCTACTAATTCTCCCCAAAATAATAAATTGGATCTTATCAAATAAAAAGATTGATATATTTCTGTTCATCACAAGATATCATTTAAAAAATGAAAAGGCAAATGATAGTACTGGAGAAAAATATTTGCCAAATCATCTAGTATCCAGAACATTCAAAGTATTCTCACAACTCAGTTATAACAAGACAAACAACCTAATTAAAAAACGTGCACAAGATTGGGTAGGAACTTCATAAACAAAAATACCCAAGTGGACAATAAGGTGTTCAACATCATTAGTCATTGGGAAATGCAGAATAAATTCATAGATATATTGTTGTACACACATAGAATGGCTAAAATGAAATGACTAAAAATACAAAGTGTTGGTGAGAGTGTGGAACATCTGGAAATCATAGCTACTTGTGGTAGTATAAAATTCTGCAACCAGTTTGGAAACTGGTTTGGTATTTTCTAATAAATATTAATATACACCTATTCTACAAAGCAACAATTATACTCCTAAACATTTATCCAAGAGAAATAAAAATATATGTCTAAGAAAGACTTGCCCAGGAATGCTCAATAGCAAGTTTATTATTAAAAACCCCAAACTGGAAATAACCCAAATGTCTCTCAATAACATGGAATACTGTTTAGCAATAAAAAAAAGTTGCTGATGCAAACAACAACATACATGATTCTCAGGAACAATATATTGAGTGAAAGAAGCCGGACACAAAGACTTTATATTGGATGATCCTATTTACGTGAAGTTTGAGAGCAGCCAAAACTAATCTATAATGATAAATATCAGAAATGGATTATCTCTGAGCAGGAGGGAAGATGCTATTGACTGAACAGGGGCACATATAAACTGTTTCAGTCATCTACTGTCAGGTGACAACCCCCCAAAACTTAGTGGTTTCTATGTGGCGCTGTTGCATAGGCTGACCTTGAGGGGTCCATGATGGTTTCCTCACATATCTGACACTTTGGTGGCATGGGTTGGAAGGCTGGGCTCAACCAGACTGTTGACTGTCCAAATGCATGTGGCCTGTGCACCATGATAAGCTCAGGTGGTCAGACTCCTTACCTGATGCTTAGGGCACTGAGTGTCAGTGTTCCAGAGAATAAGGCAGAAGGGGCTTTGCCTTTACTGGTCTGGCCTTGGCAATCTTATAATGTCACCCCTGCTATATTCCACTGGTCACAGTAGTCACCAGCTGTCCAGATTCAGAAAAAGGGCATATTGACCTCATCTTTCAGGAATGTCAAAGAATTTGCAACCATTGTTTTAAAAGTCCCTCAGGAACTTTCTGTGGCTAATAAAAATATTCTATAGTTTGATCTGGGTGGGGGTTACATGCATATAAACAAAATTATTGAACTGTATACCTAAGACTTGTGTACTTTGTGTAAATTATACTTCAATGTAAAAAGTATGCAGAGTACTTTACATACATCACCGTTATTATGATTAAACAATCCTATGAGTACCTTATTTTATAAATATCCAATTTTACTTATTTGCGTGGTCAATATCAGACAGATTAGCTTTCAAATCCAAGACTGTCTGATTCTAAAGTGTCATCTCTTTCCACTAGCATCATGTGACAGGGACAAAATGGTTCATTCATTTATTCATTTTTCAATTAATATTTACTGAGAACCCACTGTATGTTGAGTACTAGACTGAGACCCTAGAAAAAAGAGAATAACACATATCCTTGCCTTCAATGGTCTTATCGCCTATAGGAGGAGAAAGATCTGTATATAAATGCCAATCTATAATTTGATTACTTTTATAGTTTGCTGGACATATTTTTGAACTCCTACATCAGAATCCCATGAAATGCCTGGTGCCCATGCAGACAAATACATAGACTATTTCAAATCAGAACTTGTTCCAGAAAACTTACGGCCACAGTAGACTAGCACATGGTGCTAATGGGGCCAGAAGAAAGAAGCCTGGAGAGGGAGAGTGACATGGCTCAGGGTCTCCATAGTGCCTGGCACCGTGCAGCATTCTAGATCCTCATCTGTCCTCATCCTGACAACATCCCCAAGTTAGTGTTATTTGCATCATTTCCCATGTAAAGAAACTGAGACTAGAAGAGATGAAGGACTTTTCCCAGGTCCTGTAGCCAGTGAGTAATGAAATCTGGATCTGATGAGAGACCTGCTGTCAATTTTGGGGAAGGTTTGAAAGGTATTTGATTTTTTAACTCCTCTCTTCACTTTTGTTGACCCCTTGGGGCTGCATGCCTACTGTGTTCCTGCTTCTCCCTATATTTCCCAAACTTGATCTCACTTCTCTTGGTGCCCTGAGGGCGGTTTGTGCTGGTTTTGCAACAGTGCCAAATGTGTAAATTTCTTCCCAGCTCCAGGTTCAGTGATAGTCATGTTGAGGACTTGAAATTGGCTATGGT
Source organism: Pteronotus mesoamericanus (assembly GCF_021234165.1). NCBI lineage: Eukaryota > Metazoa > Chordata > Mammalia > Chiroptera > Mormoopidae > Pteronotus > Pteronotus mesoamericanus. The sequence goes on from NW_026555277.1 coordinate 9,467,144, forward strand.
GGGAATGTTCACACCATGGAAACCAGCAAATGCAGCAACTCAGGGTGTTATATTTTGGGAGTAGGGGTGATGAGAGATGCCAACTTTTCCAGAACACCACTGCTTTATCTCCACAGGACCTCACCCTCAATGTCGATGCTTGGTTATATCTGCACTGTTTTGACTTTGCATTTCAGAAATGTGCTTCATCCAGTTAAATTCCTGTAAGTAAATTTAATTTGCTTACAACTCATTTTCATAATTTTTTTTGTGCTTTGGATTTTAAATATTATTTGATTTCCCCCTTTACTTTCTTATTCTTTCTGCTTTTCTTTTCTTTTTCATTTTAATTGCAATTGGGATCCAGCTTTGAGCTGCCATACCTTCACCTTAGACCTTGTTCCTGGACCCCTAGGTGAACTGCCACCCTCACCCTCCACCCAACCTTGTGACCACACAGGATCTGCTCTAAGACCTGACTCTGTGACTGCCATACGGGATCCATCTTTCATGTCTTTTTCTTTTTTGGCATTCATGGGCTGCTGGAGTTAGCCAGCTTTGACTAACAGGTGTTGATGTGTTGATCTCTTGAAAACAGTCTTTTTTTTCTTTGTCAGCTCCCCAATGTGTCTCACAATTGTCACTCAGCCACCCTGAGATATGAGGGCCTAAGTGAGAGATTATGGAGTGTCAGACCCCTGGAAAGTGTTTGGGCTCCATCAGTCAGCAGCAGGCTTGGAGGGCCTGGGGCATTGTGCTGGCTTGAGTTTACAGAGAGAGGCCACTGGCTGCTGAGGCTGGGGTGTACCCTGGGCTATTTCTTCCTGGAGGCAGTGAAGAGTTGATTTTCTAGTTTTTCTGGTCACCCAGATGGATTTACTCAGCTATCTTCTGCTTAGGCTGTCTCTGTACCTAAATAAAGATAACTATTGAGGTGGCAGCAGACCAGATCATCCATGGACCGACTCGTGATACTGGCAGCCTGATTCTGCCATCTCTCCAGCTTTAATGAGTGCTTGCTGAAGGCCAGGTGCTCTTTCAAGTCCTTCAACAACACTGTCTCATTTAATCCTGACCATGACTCTGTGGACAAAGCTAAGCCTTAGAGAGATTACATAACTTTTTCACAGTCACGTAGCAATAAGGTGTCTGAGTCAGAATTTGAACTCAGGATTGTATGGTTTCAGTCAACAGAATCTCCTTACCTCTCTGCTATGCTCCCCTGGCTCTCCAGAGGATACAGCAATTTAACCTTCAGTTAACAACAGCTGTCTATTTGCCAGACTTGGGGATAGTAGTATGGGTATGAATGAGACACATTCTGACCTTTGAGAGGTTCTCAGTCTAGTGGGTGAGACAGATAGACTTGAACATTGATCGTTCCATTCAGGGTATCAATAGGAGTTGGGGGTGAGGGTTAATGTGGAAATCAAGAAGGGCATGGCCGCCTGTGTTTAGGGAGGAAGTGTACCTGGAGATGCTTCCTAAAGGCGGATATTTGAGCATGGCCTGAAGAGTATAGGACCTACCTCCTTACACTAAGTGCAGAGGCTGTCTTCATGGAGACAGAGAAGGCTGAGTGGCCATCCTTAACCTCAATGTTCTTCTCTTGTGCCCCCTTCTCAGGGGGTGAAGCCAAGAATGTGCCTCCCTGGAGACTGTAAGTCACATCTACTTCTAGACCATGTTCCTGGTACCCGGGACCCTGAAATTCCTTGCCCAAAGAGCTCTGAACCTTCCTTAGGTTCCTTAAACCTTCCCCTAGGGGTGGATTGCACACCCAATGTCTACATTCCTAGGTCCTGGGGTGGCTGAGGAGAGGTTATTTGCAGGGTTGGAGACTGTGGTCTGAAATTGTACAAGCAGCCTAGGGTATTCACATGTGTATGTGTAGGTCTCCTGGTTGTATGGGAAGGATCTGGAGAACAAGGAGACCAGAGACGAGCAATTGACTGTAGTCCAGAGGCTGGGGCTGAGGGGCTGATGGACACTTCAAAATTCAAACCTTTGAGGTCATTATGAAGGCTTTATTTTTTCTTTTGAAAGAGTTTTACAGGAGTTACAAAGTTGAGGTCTTGTACATTTTTGACTCAGCTTCCCCAAATATAAATATCTTATACAACCACAGTACCATTGTGAAAATATTGGGTTGGCCAAAAGGTACATATGGTTTTTTCCATAAAATAAAAAACACATTTTTCATTTTCACCAATAACTTTATTGATTTGGATATTTTGAATATGTCCAAAATGTAGTATAACATTGATTATTCCCAATTAATATCTCTCTTTGGTTGCTCTCAACTTCAACTGGTCTACTCGACTGTGGAGCATCTTCCAGCAAAAAATCTCCATCGGGAAATTTCACAAACCACTTTTGACACATTCAATCAGTTACAGTACCTTGTCCCTACACTGCAAAAATCTTTTTTTTTTTGCATTTCAGTTGCATTTTTACCTTTTTTGAAATAACAAAACATAATATGCCAAAAATGTTGTGTGTTTTCTTTCTTCTTCAGTGTTAAAATAGCTACAGAAAATTCACCAATTATCATGTTTTTGTTTAAATGCATGCTGATATGATAGTCACAATATAATCTAACAAAATTGTTTCAAATGAAATTAAAGACAATTAAGTGCTACTATAGACATCTCACAGAAAAAAAAATCAAACAAACTTTTTGGCCAACCCAATACATCAATACTGACATAATGCTATTAATTAAATGACAGACTGAGAACCAGTAACTAATGCTTAAGCCAGAAAGGCCGTCATCTCTGAGAGATGACTGAACCTTCCAAAGTTAGAACTGGGACCCTGGAGCTTGGGACTTCCAGGCACACAAGGACTGGATCTTATCAACGTATCTACCATCCTCGGAAACCAGAGGTTTTGGGAGGCTTGGAGGTTCACCCAGAGGCCAGGCATTAGCCCAGTGACAATCTGATATCCCCTTCAGCATTCTCTACAATTTATAATTTGATGAGGGAGCAAGTAGTGTCCTCTAGTTCTTAGACACATTGCATGAGAAGCTCCCACTGTCTAAAAATCAGGATGCTATGAATATTAGGTCATGTTAGATTTTAGATTATTAGATTATATTGAACTGTACAGGTGTTTGAAGATGCCAAGTACTGCATCCAGATATATACACATGCACATTCTCATGTTTTTCTTCAATTTCCTTCTCACCTTGCTCTCTACCCGCTGAAGAGTAGCAAGCATTAGCCTGGAGGCAGGAGGGCCTGGCTTTTTGCTCTGAGCTCAGTGGCCTTGGGTAAACACCTTCACCCTCTCATCTCCTACCTGGCACCTGGAAGGAAACTAATCTGTAAGATCTTCAAGATCTCTTCCACCTCTGTAGTCTCCCTTCTCCATATGTGATTTTTCCCTCTACTCACCTTCCCTCATTCTACATCCTTTTCATTTCTCTCTGTCCTTCTCTTTCTCATTTTCTGCTTTTCTCACCCTTTCTTTTTCTCCTTATCCTGTTTCTCTACATTTTCTCTTAACCCCCTTACCTCATTCCTTTTTTTCTCCCACCTCTGTGACTCCCTCCTACCTTTTTCTTGTTTCTCCTCTCTTCTTCTTCCTTATCTCCCCCACAATTCCCATCCCTCAATGTAGGTATAATCTGTGTTATGCACAGAGCCTCAATGGTCCACTGAATGCTTGTGGCAATTATTTCAAGTGAGCGGGGAAAAAGAGGGAATTAAATCATAGTATTGGCAGCTAGCAAGTTGCTTCAATTGCAGAAAAATGTCCCCGGCTTCCTTGAATATTGAAACATTGATGAAGAACAGATTTTCTCTGGCAGTGTGAATTCCCCTCTGTCCAAGCTTGGCAAAGGGACTGCCTTGCTTGATATTATTCTAGGCGTTTCAATACATTCCCTGTTTAGCAGAGTTGGAACATGCTTTAACCAACCACTGTATTGATGTAACACTTTTTATTTGTAATGAGGGTGTATTAAAACATATATACATTTCCACTGATTTCTGGCTCTGGGGAGGCCAGGATCTGATGACGTCTAGGCAGGAGGGTCTGGGTTTTTCCACCCTCTCTCTGTAGGGAGAGTTCTGGAATTTAGGCGCTCCCCCTTGTCCCCACCCCCTTGTTAGATTTCACTGATTTTAATAAACATTTTCCTTCCTTTGGTTTCCTCAGTGACATAGAATCAGATACGTCAGTTGGAGGGTCTTCCAGCGGTCATCTGCTCTATGTCCTAGATGCAGTGACAATGGGTGAGATTGGGCAGGACCTGCATCAGCAATTAGGGATGATAAAAAGAAAAGAAGGATCAAACATATGAAGAAAATATATAGATACAGATATGCAGCTATTTCATTGTGATTCAATCATGCATAGGGGGGCACAGAAGTGAATAGGTGATGAGAGCAGGGAGGAGGGCACTGGCCAGTCTGCCAGGCTAACGGAAGAAGCTGTGATGGAGGGTAGGGACAGCTTGGTAGCAAGGAGCTTTGGGATGCTGGGATGGCTAGAAGTAATGACTACTGACAGGGAGCTTCTCCTTTTTTTTTGTAAAAACCTTTAGTACCTTCTGTTAGGGTAGATCCATGCTTCTTCCAGCAGGTAACCTCCCTGTCGGAGTAAAGCTCTTTGTGTCAGAGGCATGGCAATTAGGGTCATAGGATTTCAAAGTTGAGATCTTTGAAAGGATAATATAGTCCAGGGGTCTTAACCTGGAGCTTTTCAGAATGTCCTGAAAGGAAAAAAAAAAAACCCAAAAAGCATTGTATATGTGCCTATTTTTTTCTGGGGCATCAGGGCAAATGTATACCTTTCATCATTCCTAAAAGAGACTGTGATCCAAATAACCTTCAGACTAATGGTCTGGTTCAGGCCCCATGTCGACTCTCTGGGGGAGCTGAGGACCAGCAAGCAAGGTAGTGGAGATGGTAATGATACTGGGAAATTCTAGTGACTTAAAGAGCCAGCAGCAGCACCAGGTGTCCTGGCTGTCAGTCCAGGCTTCTATTGTGCATCACCATCTTCCCCGCTATGGTACTGCTATCTCCTTGTCCACATCAGGCAGCCCCAGTGGCTGTCTGTCCCGGGCTTCACTCCTACTTCTGAGAACTGACAGTCCTAGAAGGGTGTTTGAATGGGGCTGGTTTTCACTGTGATCTTGCCTAATGAGCAATGTAGTAGCCCCAACATCTTTGGTTTAGGTGCCTGATAAATGGAAACTGTAAGATGCAAGGTCAACACTGGGCGATGGAGCCCCATCAATCTCCATTTACTGTGCCAAGAACTCATGCTCAATTTGCTCTAAACTCAATTCACTTTCAAAATCAGGTGGGGGTGGCACATAAGGGACAAGAGGGCTTGGCAAGAATTTGACTCAGTCTTTCAGGCTTTGTCACATCTCACTAGGGACTCTAAGCTCCAGGTCCTCTGAACAGTTTTCTATCCTTTGAATACACCACAGCACTCCATGCCTTTTGTGTAAGTGTAAATCGTTCCTTTAGCTTGAAATACCCTTCCTCTAAAAATGCCTTCTTATTTTATAAGACATATCCCCAAATTTTCCCTCACTGTGAAGTTGTTTCTGACTCTCCTAGGCAGTGTGGGGACTCCCTCTTTCTTGTTCATGTGCTTGTTAGAGAGCTTATCACAGAGTTTGGTGGGTATTGTTGTAGATATCAATGACCTGGCTACATTGTGAACTCCTGGAGAATGGGCCTTGTATCTATAGAACAGGAAAGGAAAGTAGTTCTCACTGGGGGCCATTTTGTGCCCATCCTTCCAAGGGTAGGGCTGAGAGCTAGTGGCTTCTAGTGACCAGAATTCAGAGATGCTGCTAAACATCCTACAATGCCCAGGACAGCCTGCTACAACAAAGAATTATTGGGTCCAAAATATCAATAGTGCTGCTGTTGAGAAACCTGCCGTAGGGGATCAATAAGCAGTGATCAAATTCCTCAAACAGCTGACACAAATGTGTGAAGGGTTACAGTCTGAGAAGAGCATTAACCGTTTCCTTCTCTGGATAAGACAAAGAGTGTGCCTTTAAAAACAAATATTTTAGAGAAAGTTTCAAACACTTTGTGTTCTAAGAATTTACTGTGAATCTATCAGCCCTGAGAGAAGATGACATTCAAAGGACTTTCCAACCCTGATATTCTAGAATTCAGTGCATATTAAACATATCATGGACAGGTAGGGATAAAGACTGCTGGTTCTTTGATTACGAGACCTCACTTAGGAAGTCTGCATCTTTTTGAAACTCCTCTCATGCTCTCAAAGGCAATGAAGTTCTTTAAATGAGGATTTTTTTTCCCATTTGAGAAGTTATTGCAAGATGTGAGACAGACCACAAGTAGAATTTGAGGCACATTCTACTTAATCAGCCATATTCTGAGTGTTTATCTTGGAACAAGCACATGGGTGAACTCTTCTTAATAGTCAGCATATAAATTAAAAAATTTTCTGTAGCTCCCCCCTAAACCATTATTGGCAAAGCATGCTCGTTAGGAAGGCTAAGGCAGAGCCAGTGCCAACATAAGGATCCATTCAGGAGGAGGCTGGAGCTGGGATGCTGGGGAGGGGAGGGATATGCAAGTTCATTAAAGGAAGGGAAGCAGAGGAAAGGATAAATGAAGGTGGTTTGCTGGGTCAGGATGATGAGGGAAAGGCAAGGGGCAGGAGGATGGAATGCGGGTGCCACAGGGAGGCTAGCCTGATGGCCGTGAAGGATGGGTTTAACAACATGGTCTTGAGTATTGAGCCATTTGGGGAAGAGAGTTCAAGATCACAGGAAAATGTTACTTTATATCTAAGAGTAGTGGTCCCCAAACCCAGCCACTCATCATAGTCACTTGAGTCCCTTTAAAAAGATTTAGATTGCAAGGCCCCATGCCAGGACGTTCTGATTCTGTAGATCTGGGGTGAGGACCAGGAATCTTCAGTTCACAAAGTTCCCCACATTATTCTGATACTTATCCAGGTTGGGGTGTCAGTGCCCCAGATTAGAGAACACTGATGAAGTGTTGATGCTCGAGGAGTGGCAAGGACACTGATCACTGAGTAATTGAACAGATTTGGGACTACTTTAGGTGCTGGAAGGCTGCAAGACACCCAGGTGTCTGTTCTTAAGGGCCTGATAAAGGGGTTCACAAAAGGCACTGGATGCAAATTAAAAAGAGAATGGACTCTGTGAACAATACAGGAGGGACTTGTAAGTGACCATAAATGATCACAGTGGCTAAAAATAGACAGAGCATGTCAGGGAAGGGGTGAGATAGATGTGAGTCCTTTGGGAATGAAGGGGACTTAACTAAAGGCTTTAGGCCTAGAAAGACAGGGAGACTAAAAGAGGAGGAGAACTTGGGGTGAAGGTGTGACATACGCAGTTTGGACAAAGGCTTTGGTTTTGGAATCAGGGAGGATGGGGACAGCTAGCAGTCTTTTGGGAAACACAATGGATGGATGGGTGCCGGGTGTTGCCAGGGAACCTCTCATCTACCCCTTGCCTCAGGGCTGTGCCAGTGTCTTTCCCAAAGAGAGGCCTGCTCTAGAGCAGGGCCTGTGGCTTCAGCTCCCCAGACACATGGCGGTATGCCTGCCATTGAGGAAAGTCCTTGGATGGGAGAGTTGAGGAGCTCGTGGGGATACTGCTGATGGCCAGGCTGCAGCCATTCCCCACCTGGGGGAGTGATCCCACCTGCCTCCAATCGCACAGCCCTGTCTACAAGTCTTTCTCTTCCTCACACAAGAAAACTGATTAGATGATTTTGCTCCTCGAGAATTTTTAACGAGGCCTCTGTGGGGTATCCCTCATGAACGGCCTTATTAAAAACATTTGCATTGATTGAGCAGTTATTCTACACCAGATATATTGCAAAATGGTTTCAGTTACATTATCTAATTTAATCTTAATGTGACCTCTTGAGATAGGTCCTATATTAGCCAGGATCTCTTTATCTATCTATCTATCTATCTATCTATCTATCTATCTATCTAGATTTATTATAAGAAATTGGCTTATGTGATTAGGGACTGGAAACTCTGAAGTCTCCAGAGTTGATGTAGCAGTTCAAGTCTGAAGGCCAGTAGTCTGCTATAGAACTAGGAAGAGTTCATGCTGCATTCCAAAGACCATCAGGCAGGAGAATTTTTTCTTCCTTGGGGGATGGTCAGCCTTTTGCTCTATTCAGGCCTTCAGTTGATTGGATGAGTCCCACCCATATAATGAAGGGCAGCCTGCTTTTCTCCATCTACTGTTTAAAGGTTAACATCCTCTAAAAATACCTTCATACACTCAGAATAACATTTGACCAAATATCTGAACATCTTATGGCCCAGCCAAGTTGATATAAAAATTTAATCATCACAAGTACTATGAGGATCAACATCCTTAATTTAACAGTGAGGAAGGGCAGCATGGATTGGTGACTCATGTGCCATTGTCACACAGTGGCAGGTGGCAAGTTTGGGTTTTTGCTTATATGACTACTGCCTGACCTTCTTACTCTCTGGCCTTCCTATCTCCCTCATGGAAGGTGCAGTGGGCACGTATTCTTGATTTGATTTAGTAGACTAAAATGGGCATTCCTAAAAATGTCCCTACCACCATCTTGCTAGATGCCTGGAGTTCCTTCAGAAAGTGAAATCTTTTACAGGATATTATTGAGCATTTTGCCTTGACGATGGTTCTTTGTTTCCTGGGTCAGGAAGGTGCGTGTCTTCCATTAGCTTGCCAGTCAGCAAGCTTAATTCTTTCTGATTTATCTAGCAACACAGCATCCTTACTGGGCTAAGGAATGGAAAGCTGAAAAAGTCAATTCTGCTGGAACAAGCTTGATCTCCTGTTACTTTGTGCCTCTGTGGGGTGTCCTGAGCAGCCCAAGAGCAGCAAAAAGATACTGAACTCCTCGAGAAAGTAACCGGCTTCTGAAAAGAACCACATTTCCTTAATATTTCCAGTGGTGGGGACTGCACTACCTCACCAAATAATCCGTTATAGTTTTAAGAACACTAAAGGAACTTTCTTCTCATAGTGAATCTGCTTCCCCTATTCTGGAGTAACAGAATAAATAGTCTCTTTCTTATATGAGCACTTTCCAAATATTTCAAAGCAGGGATTATATCCCCATGAGACATTTCTTCTCCGGGCTAAATGCTTCTAGTTCCTTCTAACATTCCTTTTGTGATTTGGTTTATAGACCTTTTTTTGGCCTTGTCCTCTCCTGATAATGGTTTATGCTTTCCTTAAAAAAAAAAAAAATCCCAAATATTCTAGTTCTGGTCTGACTAATGCATTTAGTTGAATGGAAATATTATGTCCAATGTTTTGACTATCAGGTATTTACTGATGTATCCAGGTTACTTTAACTTTATTAATACCATTTATCATTTTATATTGAGTCCATAGTCAAGTTAGGTCTTACCATGCTATATTTCTGCACTTGATATTTTCGATTTATAACTTAGAATTTCATATTAATGAATATTTGTATTACTATATAGTTTCATTATTTGACCCATATCTCAACCTGACTCTGCCATCTAACATCTTGCTACTAGATTTGTGACTAGTGGAAGAGAAAGTCCTCTTAGTTTTCACATCTGTCCCCTGCTGCTCTGCTGGTAGAAGAACTACAGAGAGTTGGAGCTACCCTGCGGAGTAGGGTATCATGGTTTTTATTAAGATGGAGTGAGGATCCAATATGTGGACAACGAGCCCTCTAAATGAAAAAACGGTCACTATGCTGCATTTCCTTTTTCCATTTTCACTTGTTCTAGGAAACTGAGAATAAGGATGCATCCAGGGTCTAGGGAGACTGAGATCTGGATGAAATGCCTACTGAAAAGGCTCCAATTACTGTTCAAATTTTTATATATACCCTTTATGTTTTACTCGGCAGCTCAGTCTAATTTCTTTCAGGACCTTGGGCCCAGAAGCATTGAAAGACGTGGCCCTTGCCCTCGGGAAGAAGCCTGTGATTGTTTTAGGGAAGAAAACGTGCAAGTGTGAAACCACAGCACACTGGCTGGGGATGAAGACAGATTTGTGGTAAATGGCATGGGGCTGACCACAGCCCACATGGGGGGGTCTCAGGGGGATGAGATAGGAGAGGGATGGATTCACCACGGAGCGTCCCAGAGGAAGTGGGAATGGAGCTGGGTCCTGAAGGATTTGGAACATGAAGAAAGTAGGAAAGGCTTTACAGAAGGGAGGGGCGTGAACAAAGTGGGTGGTGGTGACAACGACTCTCCAGAGACCTGGGGGTGGAAAACAGACTGGTTCTTTTCAGGCAGTGGAAAAAACTTGCTGTGAGAAATGCTTTGTAGTGAGGACCTTTCAGAGACCCAGTCCTTGGATCTGACCCAACTTTGCCATTTCTTTTACCATCAGCCCAGTCTAGGCTGCCTTCTTCTTAATTTCAGATTCTTCATGACTTCTTTGCTGGTCTTCTTGTCTTATTTTCTTGTACTCTTCAAGATACATATTAACTTTTTTCAAACACTGGGAATGAGCAAGACACAAAGAGGCACATTAATGTGCCCCCAGTTTTAAATATTCTGTCCCACTGTCCCTGTTGATTGATCCCCTCCTGAAGCCTTTGCTTGTCACTTTGGAATATATATATATTCCAAATGAAATTGGAATATATAGTAACAATGCTACTAATAATGAATAATAGTGGCTGACATCCAGAGGGAAACAGATATGCTAGGTTTTGTATATGTTAGGAGTTAAACATTGTGGTCCTCCAGTGATGTAGGTACTATTATCACCCCCATTTTATAGATGAGAAAACTGAGGCATATAAAGGTTAAATAAATTTTCCAAAGACACACAAGCCCAGGCAGTCTGACTCCAGGTTCTGGCCTATTTACACCACTACTTCACCACAGAAAATACAGGGTCATGCTCTTCCAGGAGGAGGAGTAAAAAAAAAGGGGGGAAAGTTTTTACTGACACATAGTATGAGCCACCGTTTGTGCTAAGGCATTGTACATATGTCATTTCAGTTAATCCTCACCCCACCCTGAAAGATAGAGATTATTACTCTGATTTTATAAATGAAGGAGACAGACGTAAATGAAGTAGCTGGTTGTGGGCACACAGCTGGCACAATGGATAGCCAGATTTAAACTGAAATCCGTCTTTTCCCTGGAGTCCAAGTGTTTCCATTGCAAATGTGAACCAGCCCCCAAACAGCTGGTATAAGGAGGGTGAGAATGAGCCACATGTGAGCAGACAGAGCCTAAGAAAACTTTCCTAACCATGAAAAAGCACAGAACTTCAGTCCATGTGACACGGCTGGGCACAGCTGGAAGATAGCAGTGAGGCAGTATCTGCGGCCAACATGCTGTTGATTCATGCTTTTGAGAACAAAGAGTCTGGGCCGATCTTCTGTACTTATGTGGAAAAAATGTGAGAGAGTAGCAGGCACGGCAAGTGCTGGCTATTGACTGCATCGAAAAGCATCCCTACCCTTTCTATAGTCAGCAAAGCCCTGCCCACACACCATGAGCTCTTTAGCCTAAGCCACCACCCAGATGGTGAATCCACCTGTGGGGTGATCTTCGAATAACCAAGCAGGGTAGGAACCCAATTTTAATGATTTTGGAAAACCTAGATGCTTTGTTCCGTTATCTGCCTTCCTTCAGGGTGGCTTAGAGAAGCAGCAGGGAAAGAGAGAGACAGAGATGCTTTCCATTGGCTCCCAAGGTTCCAGAGCAGAGCTTCTCCAATTTTCCTGTGGCTCAGAATCACCCACTAAGGGGTTAAACCAGATTGTTGGAAGAAAACCTTGTTAAAACTAAGATGGCAGGACCCTGCTCCCTGAGTGCCTGACTCACTAAGTCTGGGGTAGGGCCCAAAGATTTACATTTCTAACAAGTCCCCAGGTGATGCTGATGCCTCTGGTTTGGGCCCACACGTGACCTCCTTAGGTTGGCAGCTCCCTTCAACCCCCCTTTTTAAATCTCTACACTTGCATGGAATATACCGAATGCATTAGTTGGGGTCCTGGCAAGAAACAGTATTCGCCTTGGATGGCTCAAACATGACTTTAATGAAAGGCTGCTTGCAGAAGTGTGGGCAGGATGTTACAGGGCACCCAAGGGAAGCTGAGGCACCTAGAGACCAGCACCAGCAGGAGGTGGTGACCACCCTAAGTAGGGCTGCAGAAATAAGGGAGAAAAAAGTGTTTTCAGAGCTTGGTGAGCCTGAAGCTTGTGGAGGCTGGGCTGCCTGGGGGTACTGGCCTTACCGAGGGACATTGCCTAAATCCAGCAGGGTGCCAGAGGGCAATGGATATACACATTTCCAGGGGTCCCAGAGCAAAGAACAGAGAATGGATCTGGGATGGGGTGGGGGCAAACAGAGAATGACTAGCACACCGGGGCAAGATGCTGCTCCTCTTCCTCACCATGCCACATCTCTTGACATTGACCTTTCTTTTTCCAGAAGTTCCCTAGAGGCCAGCTAGCCCAACAGAGAAGAGGAACTACATAATGCCTGTAGTTACTCTCAGTCTCTATTCAGCTGGAACCCTGCCCTAACTCTGTGTGGAGAAATCAGGACCCTGACAGAGCCCGTGAGCTGAGCTCTCTCTTCTTTGCAGCACTCATCCTCTTTACAAACTCGCCCCTGCTATCTCAGATAGGATGGCAATATTCCCACTGGCCTTCTACGGCTTCCACATGGTGAGGGCAGATGGGATAAAAGCTTGCTGCTTCTGTAGCAGCCTTCACAGGGCTCTGAAAGGAGATCTCAAGGGGTTGAGGGGACAATGTGGGATGGCGGGTCGGGGAGGGGACAGAGTTTCAAGTTCTTTCCAGTCCAAACCATAAGGAACACACAGTGCTTGGCTTTAGCTCAGAAAGGCCTTCCTCTCCATCCATGGAACAATGAAAATGAAATCTCTTAATCCTTAGGAAAGAAAACAAAGAGAGCAGGGGGAAACAAGAGGCAGAGGAGAGGTGTGTACATCTGAGGAATGTCTTAGAGCTGCCCTGCAAAAGGCCATGTTGCTGCTGGCCCCAGCTGGCATGAATTTGGTGTGTCGATTTACTTATTTTGTGGCTGTCAGGATGTTTTCCTGAGCCATGCAACAAGACCTCTGTGTCAGATAACATCCCCCCCACCCTCCCCGTAGTAAGATAATCTGTGAGCATGTTTAGGAAAACGGGCTGACCAGTGGTTTCGTAACCTGACATGGAAACCAGTAGGTGGCAGGCAAACTGGGAGACCAGAACCACTCTTCTCCATGAGTAAAGGTGTGGGTGCTTGAGGGTGGGGGTAGGTCTTAGGCACCAGCACTGTCTCCTAGGCAAAGAGAGGTCTGGTGAAGTGGTCTAGGCCCTCCCCAGGTAGGTTAAGAGAGTCTCTTCTCAGTTAAGCTCCTACTTCTTTTTCTTCTTGAGATGAAAACAAAAAAGCATCTGAATCCGGCATCTCTCAAAGGCTCCTGAGCCTTGAAGAAGAGGCCCCTTATGAATTAGGGTCAGAAAGCTCTGGCAGAGACAGAGAAATGGACTCCCTATAGTTTGAGGATTCTTTAGTCTCCTGAGCTCTGTGTAGAGACCTTGGCCTCACTATCTTACTCAATGAACCCTAACTCTGCCCTTGAATTTGCCCCTCCACTGTTTCAGGCCCTACCCGCTAACACACAGTCTTCTTTCTGTCCCCTTTGACTCTGATGACACAGGAACAATTGAGGAGAGGAAAGCTTAGGCTTTAGGCTGTGCATTTGTTCATGTTGCCCATTTTGGAAGGGAACAGAAATCATCTCTGACCCAGTCCTATGGGAGAGGAGATGGCTGGTGTGGGAGGAAGCCTGGCAGAGTTAGCGGGAGGAAGGGGCAGACTTCTTTCCTAGACAGGGGTGAGGGCCTGACCTGCCCGCATGGCATCCCAGAGCTGAGAGCTCTGAACATGTCATCTGCTCTGGGACACCTGGTGGAGTGGAAGGAAGGCTGGATGGCAGCCTAGGGATCCGGGGGTGGGGTTTGCCTTCTGCCACAGTCCAGTTCTGGGGAAACTTTCCCTCTCCGGGTTGCTAACTTCCCAAAGCTCTAATAAGTGGTTCTGGCTAGATGAATTCTGAGATCTGGTTCAGCCTTGATATGCTGAGATTTGGGGGCATGGCTATTGCCTCCATAGCGCTTCATGTCTTCAGAGATCTCTCTCGGACTCACAGTCATGCGTCAAAGAGGGAAACATGATCTGAGTACCCACTCTTTGGGAAATGCATCTTCCTGACACCACTTTGGTAATTGTGGAAGCTGGGCCTGGGTACTGCACACTGTGATTTCTGGAGAAGCTTGACTGCTAACGAGATGGGGTCATTTCCTGGCCCTTGAGCCTCTTGTGTTGTGGCTAATGTTTCTATTTAGACACCTCATCTTCTCCTGGGAGCTTCCATAGCCTCATGCATGAACCTGAGTCAGAGCTAAGAGTTATCGCGAGCCTTCAAAGTTGGCTAATTGATGCTGTTTTCTCTATATTTTCAGATCTAAGTCAGGTACTCTGATCAGGGGCTGAGCTAAAGGACTGTAGGGGACATGCAAGTGGGTCAGGACTGGAAGAAGAGACTCAGTGCTGATGGGAGGACCACAAAGGCTCTGTCCGTGGTGTCTGACAGACCTGGGTCTCAACCGGCCAGCTACCGTTTACCAGCTCTGTGACCCAGGTTACTCATTTCCTCTCCTAGCCTCAGTTTCCTCATCTGAAAAATGCTTATCTCCCTTTGATAAAATTACACCTACCTGTGGGGGCAGCTAAGAGGATGAAATGAAAATAGATATGCAATGGATAACTTTCATGTCCTTGTTTAAATTAGATATTCAGTTCATGAGTTTCTATTCCTCTTCCTTTTTTTCCCCAAGATATATTTTTGACTCTATTTTTTCATTACCTTTAGTGCCCATGTCCCCCCTCTCCCCCACAATCACCACACTGCTGTCCATGAGTCCTTTTTCCTTTTTGCCCAATCCCTCCATTCCCTAGTGCTCCTCCACCTCCCACCTTAGCTGTCATCCTGCTCTCTATCTATGTCTGTCTCTATTTTGCTTGTTATTTCAGCTTGTTCATTAGAGCCTACATATGACTGAAATCATATGGTATTTGTCTTTTTCTGACTAGTTTATTTCACTTAGCATAATGTTCTCCAGGTCCATCCATGCTGTCACAAAAGGTAAAACTTTCTTCTTTTTTAAAGACGAGTATTATTCACATTGTGTAAATGTCCCATAGTTGTTTTAGACATTCATCTCCAAAGAGGACATGCAGATGGCTAATAAACATATGAAAAGATGCTCAACATCACTAATCATCAGAGACATGCAAATTAAAACCACAATGAGATACCATCTCACACCTGTCAGAATGTCTATCTTCAATAAATCAACAAACAATAAGTGCTGGCAAGGATGTGGAGAAAGGGGAACCCTTTTGCACTGTTGGTAGTAACGCAGACTGGTGCAGCCACTGTAGAAAACAGTATAGAGCTACCTCAAAAAATTAAAAATGGATCTGCCTTTTGACCCAGCAATCCCATTTCTGGGAATATATCCAAAGGAACTGAAAACACTAATTTGAAAGAACTTAAAGCACCCCTATGTTCATTGCATCGTTGTTTACAATTGCCAAGCTATGGAAGCATTCCTCTTACTTTTACATTTCAAGAAGGAAAGTGAATGGAGAGAGAATCATTCTGGAGGAAGAAGGCTGAAGGTAAATTTGTAAGTGTTCTTAACTTAGAGGAAGGTGACTCACATGTATGCACATTATGCCCTGCAGAAAAAAGAGCAGCTAAATCCGTCACCAGAAGAAAATAATTTTAGGTAACTACATGCACGCACAGCCTGGGGATGGGAGAGTGGTGTCAAAGATGACTCTTTCTATGGAGTTGTCTTCCAGCCAGTGCATGACCAGTCTTGGATGGGCACCTAGGAGCCTCTTCTCATACTAGTCTCCTTTTCTCTTTTCTTCTCCATTCCTGGTCCTCTCTGTACCTGTCTGTCCACCCTTTTTGGCTGCTGTGAGTCAGAGGGACCCTTTTGACCTTTGTAAAAGTAGGCTCTGCTAGTTCATGTTTCTTTGAGTGGAGCAATGAGCGCACCTAAACCTTTCCCCTGCTAATACAGGTGCAGAGAATTCCTTAGAGAATTGTTATGCCAAAGAAATCTCTCCCGAGACAGGTAAGGGGTAGGGAATCAAGGGAGTGAGGGGCCATTGATCCCCTTTTATACATTAAAAGATGCCTCAAAAGACTTTTATGCATCTCCATAGACTCATATTATTAAGTAGCTGGAGGGATTTTGGCTAGACATCAAGAAGAGTATTCTAAGAATAAGAGTTAAAGCCCTAGATCAAGTGAGTCACAAAAATTTTATATTCCCTCCAACCCAATGCATCCTCCAAAAATTAAAAACTTTTTTTGTTTTAAATAAAGAGACTGACCTTCCTGGATCAGAGGGACAGCGGGGAGTAGTCCTATAGGCATTTTTTTCCCCCTATGGTTTCATAAATTTGTTCAGACATGGCTGGGTCTTACGGGAGCCCATGGGATGGTTACTGAAGCACTCAGGTGGGGATTTAGTTCCCTCTGAGCCCCGTCTTCATGCTTCCCAGGCCCCTGTGTCCTCAACCTCCTCCACTTATGGGCCCAGACCCAGATTCACAGCATGGGATCTCCCTTGTCCATGTTCTGCAAAGACGTGCCTTTGTTCTTTTGCCCACTCCCAGCTTTCTCTGAGAACAAAGAGGAAGTCCAGTGACAAATGCCCTCTTCACAGTAATTAAGCTCGTGGCATGGGGGCCAGTGCTCCTTAGGGCTGGCCAGCAGGGGAGTGTTGGAGTCCACAATAGGTCTGCCAGGAGGGACTTGCTGCTTCTCACGTCTTTCCATCCCCTAATAGAGGTAGCACTTCTGCACATGGCTATCCAAGTGGTGACATTGTGGGACACAGGGGTCTTGGGACGTGTCCTGCATCACTCTGGCACAGTGCACACAACCACGACTTCCTGGCTTCATTGGTCACTGGGATGCTGCAGACTTTCCCCCATGTGGCAGTAGAGGGTGCTTAAGGAAGGGCTTTATTCCCTCAGAACCTATGAATCAACTCATAAAAGGGAAGGTCTGTTTGCTAAGGGCATGTGTCGGGGGAGGAGGAAAAGAGAGGAACTGGTTACTCTTTCTGTAGTGGGCAGGGGCTGCAAGTTCTTTTTCTTCACTGAAGGAAGTGACAGAGACTGCAATAAAAAGAATTTAAGTTTGAAATGAGCAGGAGGATTTTTCAGCATCAGGACCAAACATAGAGAAATGGGCTGGATTGCTTTCCTGTGGACATGCTTCATAGAGGAATGAGATTATGGCTGGGGATCCTAGCTGGAGGCAGAGAAATGATCTCTCTGCTGTGTATGACACTTACCAAAGGTGACATACTTGAGATGACCCAGGGCATAAGACACTGGCATCTTCTAGAATCTCTGCCACTGAGTGGGAGTATTTCAGAGATGTCTCCTCTGTAAGGCACAACTAGAGCCCAGAGAGAAGGTCTGAGGAGGAAGATTTTGGCAGACTAGAAGGAAGAATGGTTTAACAATGAAAGCTGTCCAACAGTGGAAGGGACTGTTAATTAAAGCACTAAACTTCCAGTTGCAGGGAGTTTTTAAATCAATGATACAAGCCTGGTGACCTTCGGAGGGGTTTCCTGCATTGGAAGATGGACTTGATTTCCTTTCAGGGTTCTGGACAGGGCTCAGATACTCCATTTTTTATTCTTCAATTTGTCTTTAAAAGTTAACAGACTTACAGCTATAATTCTTTCTGGTGGAAAGGTGCTCCATTAAACAATGGTTTGTTCATTGATTTATTTACTTGTCCTTTGTAAACCTATTATGCACCAGGCCTGGAGAAACAAAAATGAAAAAGGCACAGTGACTTTGTATTTGGGGAATTCACAGTATAGAGGGCAGGGAGACATGATTCCTAACTCGTATGTTCTATCTTTGGCTGCATGAAGCCCCTGGATCAACTTCCATTATTAGATCCAGGATGCCATGTGTTGTTTTGGGTTGATGCTTATGTGTCCACTAGAGCAGCACTGGGCCAGGACTGGGAACAGACTACCTTGGAACTTGAGATGGTTAAGAGGTCATGTAAGGGTCCCTCTGATTTTACAGATGAAAGCATCGTAGGATAGAGGGTGAGTAAGGAGAAGTTTGAAGAACAAGCAAGGCAGCATCTGTAAAATCAATTACTCCTTAACCCTGGCCCATTAAACAACCATCATCAGGGAAGATGGGTGTGCTCATAAAAAGTAATCACAAATAGAGTTCTTGTTCATAATTCACAAGAAATAAAAATCCAACTCCTGCTCACTGGGGAGCAGTAAGTAGGCCCCAAGGCTCTTTATTAGGATGACTAGAAAGATTAAGAATGATAAAAGAGAGACATTAGGTTAATTTGACCATGGAAGAGAATGTGTACTGTGGCTGAAAATACTATGGCAGGGGTCCAGGAGTGCAAATGGGGGTGATGAAAGTCTCTCAGGTTGCTAAGGTCACCTCCCTACATGACATCAGCTGCATGAGCAACATTAGGTAGCAGGAATGAACTTGATCTTCACCGTTTACCTGGGTACCCTGGGCCCTTTTCAGTAGCTGCCCACTTTAGACTCTGCAGCTTCTCATACAGCTTTAGGTGGAGGTCATGGTCCACTGGCTACACTCTGGGCTATACTGATTTGTAAATACTTTGGAGGATTTTCCAGAAACCTTTCAGCAGTTGCATTCTCTAGATGGATAATGCCTAAAAAATTGGGGAATATTTCTTATTCTCACCAAAAGAGACGTTTTCAGCTTCCAACTTTGTTCCACATTTGAAGACCTCAATTATACAAACCGGGAAATGGAGGCTTAAGAAGGAAGTTATCTGAGTCAACATCATTCATTAATTGTAGAAAGCTTAGAGATGGGACTGCAAGATAGTTCACATTTTAGGGTATGGCCCTCCCCCTGGCCCCTTTAGGCTGATGGGTTAGATTATGAACCATAGAAAATACGGAGACCAATATATCAATATTGGTAGAAGTGTGTGTGTATGGGAAGGGGATATACAGAGAAAGGGGATAAGTTCCTTCATTTTTCTCAGAGGCAGATGGAAGACTGTTGCTTCCTCATGGGAAGAAAAATGTTCAACCAGGAAATTGAGCATTAAATCCATTTGACCATCCATCCCTCCATCCCTCCATCCCTCCATCCCTCCATCCATCATACACACACACACACTGCATGAGTAATGTTTGAGTGGTATGGAGTTGTGGAATGCTTTGCTGAGAAATTTGGAGTGAATGCTACAGTTGGTAAAGAACAATTGAAGATTTCTGGATGAGGGAGTGACTAGATGGAAGAAGTGATTCAGGGAGAGTGAGGCAGCATAAAAGTAGGTCTAAGGGGCAAAGCCCAGATGTGGTCCTTTCATATGTCTCACAGATGAAGTTTGAATGAACCGCTCTTCTGGTTGGCATACTGAGCTAGGTTCTGGTTGTGACAGAAAACGGGTCAGACAAAAATGAGAAGGATGTTAAGAACTGGCTAGATCCTGACAGAACAAGACATCTATTGTTATGCATTCAGTGGACTTATCTGGAGAATAACCAGTTCAACAAATATTTACTGGGTACACTCTCCTTAATTTTCTCTGTCATTTTTTGCCCACCTCTGAGCCCCAGGGGCTGTGTGCTTTCTGGCAGGAATGTTAGAGAGGAAAGGGCTGGGGCTGGGTATTGGGACTATATTATTTTTGCACATTTCTAGCTACTCCACCAAATTCAGCAATCTGGTATGTGGAATTGGTTTGGGAGTTGACGAGGGTACATTGTATATGAAGAGATGGGGCACAGAGCTGATAGGGGTTAGGGAATAAGCACCAAGAACCAACTTAGGAGCAGTGAGAAAAGCGACCATCCATATTTAATTAAATCTTTGCCTGCACAAGACCCTGTGTTGCAGGCACTGCAGAGGACACGGCCGTTCCCTGGCTTCCAGAGGATTACAGCAAGGGGTGAAGGAAGGAGCAAGGGATTTAGAGTCATACAGATCTGCTTACCGCTGTGTGACCTGGGCCCTGCTCGCCGCAAGCTCTCTGAGCCTCAGTTTCTTCAACTGGAAAATGAGGATAAAAATATCACCTGACTCATGGGCTTATTGGGAGGACTAAATACAATAATGTTTGTGAGAATGGCTTTGAAGAATGTCAATCAGTGTTTAAAGATTGACTATGAATAATAACAAGAATGTTTCCAATGTAATTTCCATTGTTTTTGAATGTGAGCACATTAACCTCCTTTCAGGATCTTCTCTGGTGACACATCTGGAATGGCTAATGTCCAGGGAGAAAATGCAGCCTGGACCCCTTGTTTACAAGGAACGGCTGTGTTCTCAGCCGAGGTTGATCTGAATATATAGATAAGACACCCTTCCTTTTTGAGGATGGGCACAAGTCTTGTTTTCAATTACATGACTCTGTATTTGTCATATATATATATAATTTAAAAATAGAATTTAAAATATAAATTAAATATACAATTTTAAAAATATAATTTATTGAGCTATATGATCTAGTTGAACTTTTCATGATTTTTTTTGTCCGTGTTTTTGTTCGTTCGTTTTGTTCTGTGAATCAAATATAGAAAAGTAAAGGACTATTTCCAAATGGTTGGAGCTAGAAGAAGTAGGGGAGGAAACATGGCCCCAAGTTTAACCTAATGAGATTAGGGGCAGAACTCCATAGCTTCCTGGAAATGTGCTGGCCACCTTCCACTTTACCCTTGTCTGGAGAGAGAGCCTTGCTACTTGTGGTTTCTGGTGCTGGTCTCCTTCCTTGCCCCACGCAGAACCCACTACTTGCTGGTCATCAATCCAGAGCTGCAGGATGGGGCCGGGGCTGAGAGCATGTCCCATTGTTCACGTACTGGGAAACATGAGAGGGGTGGAGGGTCAGCAGGGAGCAGCATTTTTTCCTGGCACCAGGTCCTGCTCCTGGGGGGATGAAGGATGTGCAAATTTTCTGTTTAGTTATAGTTTTCCTGTTCAGCAACTGATAATTTCCCCTTCTGTTGAAGACATGGATTCAGTTAATGCTGGGGCTTTTTGCCTGTTAGATTGTTTAAATGCAAAATGACAACCCCTTTGCTGGTGACGGATATTTATTTCAAGTCCTAAATCAATTTCAGCCTCTCTCTCTCTCACCACTTTTCTCCTCCTAGTGCACCCCTCCCCTTTGGAACTTGGGAAAATCCAATTTCCTTCCTGCCTTAATCTCTCTCCAGCGTTTGCACTGGCTCTGCTCTGCCCGCACCTGTTCCTTCCAGCTGTGAGATTCCTTTTGGTAAAATACTTTGTGTCCTGCCAAGTTGTCAATGGACAAGACCCCCATGGCCGCTTCCTGGCTCTCTTAATGAACACTGTTGTTCTGTTCCACCAGGTCCCCAGGAAATCCCCACTTCAATCTATTAGCCAGTGGTGGTTTCCACATTTAGAGTGAGACCCCTGACCTGGGCCCCCAAGTGCCTGCTCTTGACTGAGGAAAGAATTTGAAATCTAGCACTCCCGGTGCTGGTCCTAAGTGCTTTGGGCTTTATAGCCCCAACTCCTGTATCGCAGGAATGTCAGGCTAAGCAGAGAGACTCCAGATCTGCTGTCTCCCCAGCCCTGCGGCTAAACTATCCTTATTAATGACAGCAATCACCACCCAGAACTCAGGTCATAAATAATGAGTGTCTTTCAGCAGTCACAAGAATGGTTGCAAACATTCATCATTTACACACCTCTCGAAATAGCCAGGGAAATGAACAGCAGAATGATTATGGCCAATTCTTATCTCTATGTCAATGTTAACAACATAGTTTTATTTAAAAAGAAAAATCCAAAACAGCATGAACCTCAGAGGACAGTAATAGATATTCTACCAAAAAGGATTCTATACTTAGATAAGTTTGGAAAGCTCTTTGTTATACAAAAATGTTAGATTTCTTTATAGAAAGACTTCTCTAAGTCTTTAATATACTAGTGTGCATTAGAAATGTCCAAGGGAGATAAGTTGTAGTTTCCCAAAGTATTTGACCTTAACTTTATTTCCCCTTTTGGCATGCCTTGTGATATCTTGCAGGACATTATTCAGTGGTATGCTGGAAATATTTAACAACTGGTTCTCCTGGAGTGGCAAAAAAGCCCTAATTGGTAATGCGTGCTTACTTCCATGGTGTAAATACTGCCACTATGGCTGATTTCAAACTACCAACATGGGGTCATGGGATGCGGAGTTAGGATGAGATGCACACAATCAGCTTTCTGTGAGCTGGCACCCCATTTAGGAAATGCTGCTCTTGTGGTATTTTCATGCATCCCCTCTTTCCATTGCGCATGGGGAAGTGAACACAGTTGTAACTAGTGTTGAACTCCATAGGAAAGCAGGAATAGGATGTGAAAGGAAATCCTCAAGGCATGGCATTGGATGCTTGCTCACTTCTCTAATCAGTGATCTGAGTGGACTTTCTCTGCTTGGGACCAGCTCATGATGGATGTCCTGTTCTCTGATGAAGTTTCTTGGGCAGACCGAGTTTGCTACAACTCGGCTGGCCTCCTGTCTACCTGAGGAGAGATGCATCAGTGCCCGTCCACTTTTTGGACAACTCTGTGACCTATTCATTTGGGGTCAGAACAACGTTCCTGGCCATCTTCCCTGCTGACACTGGAGCTGCTTCCTTTGACCTTGACCAGTGAGTGTTGAAAGTTATTTATATAGGTAGTCCGATTTTAAAAAATGCAACAAATTAGATTTATATCTCAGCAGCATTTGGTATAGTGGACCACTTTCTCCCCCCCCCCTTTTTTTTTTCATCATTAGCTCCTCCTAGATTTCAAGATAACACAGCCTTTCCTAGTTCTTCTCCTGCCTCTTTAGCCACTTCAGCTTCTGGCTTACTTCTTTCCTTGCTATCTAAATGCTTGAGTTCTTTAGTCTTAGTTTCTCTTTCCCTTCCCACCCCTCCCCTCCTTTTTTCTCTCCCTAGATGATTTAATTCATTCTCATGGATTTAGATACCAACATTTTTCTGATGACTCCCAAATCAGAAAAGTAGAGTTTCAGTTTTGCAATTGAAGGTCTTAGGACCTCTTCTCCGAGCTCTGGCCTTGTATAACCAACAGCCCGCTTGTCATCTCTATCTACATGTCTCACAAGTTTTTCAACTTTAATTTGTACAAAAAAGAACTGGATGTTCCCGGTAACCTGTGTCTCCCTCAGTCTTCCTTATCTCAATAAATAGCATTTCCTTTGATCTAGTTGCCTAAGTCTGAAATCTAGGAATGATTTTTGATTCAACTTTTGTTCTTATCTCCCAAATATAATATATCCATCTTGAATGAATAAATTTCACACTACTTTTTTCTTTTATCCCGAGGGCCATTGTCTTATATCACACTCAGGAAGCTCTGAAAAACTACTGGGTTCATATTTTACTGCTTTGATTTCCCAAGAAGATCCAGGAAAGAAGTGTTTCAGGTTAACTACTTTTAATTAGATTTTCTTTTGATGTTTCTGCAGACCAATTCTTCCAAGTGTCCTCCTTGTCCTCCAGATACCAAATGGGCTTCTTCTTATTCAGTGGATCTGAATTAACCCGGACTCCCTTCACATTTCTCCTATATTTAGTCATTGTCCCATGGGGTTTGCCATCCTATATCAACCTCCATTTCCAAAAGTAGGTGGGAGGTTTAAGGGGACATGGAACCTTGGGAAATTCAGATAAATGAGGTAAATGCTTCAATAAATTTTGGCTAATTATTTCTTTTATTTATGACTTTGTGTTCCTAGGGTGCTTTAGATTTCATGGTGATTCCTCTGTATCCAAGTCTTACCTATGGGAAGTAGGGAATTCCAAGGAAGACAGAGGTACTGAGGCTCAGGTTGTGACTGGACAAACTCATCCAGAGATCCTGTATAGGAAGTGACAGAGCCAAGTGGTACCTCTGGCACTATTTCTAGTAGGTAGAGATATAGACCGAAGCTCAAGATACTCCAAGAGCACTGCTGTGTTGAGGTATGGGCATAAGGAAGGACATATCCAGGTCCTTAGGTCATTATGCTCATACAGTTTAGGGTCCATACTTAGGAAAAAGAATACCCAACTTCATACAAAGGTGAGCATTTAATTCAAATTAGAAAAGATATCACAACAAATCACAAATTCAAGGTGCTTACAATATACCATGAGCATCACAGAATCAAGAAAATAACATTTATATTTTAATAATTAATTAACAGACCATTTCTTTAATGCTTTTTTCTACATTGTTGACTGCATATTCTTTTATTGCTTTATTATGTCAATGACTTGGTAATATTTTCTATAGTGAGATAATTTAGTCTTTTCCTACATTGATTACAATTTCCTTTTTTTAATTATTAATCACTTAGTACATTTTTCTGTCAGTTTTATAGTTTGTTATTAGTGATATTTTTTTAATTATTAGTGTTTTTTAAATCCTACATTTGGGAATATATCAATCACTTTTCTCTCATGTATGAGTTGTAGGATTTAAGGCATTTCAAGTTTTTTAAGGTTAAAAAATTTTTAATTATGGTAAAATTCACACAACATAAAAGTTACTGTCTTAACTATTTATAAGTGTCCAGTTCAGTTGCATTAAGTACATTTACATTGTTGTGCAACCAACCTCTAGAACTCTTTTCAGCTTGCAAAACTGAAACTCTATATCCATTAAACAACTCTGCCTTTCTCCATCCCCCCAGCCCCTGGCAACCGCCATTCTACTTTGGGTCTATATGAATTTAAATACTCTAAGTGCCTCATATATGTGAACTCATACAGTATTTGTCTTTTTGTGACTGGCTTATTTCACTCAGTGTGTCCTCAAGGTTCATCCATGTTGCAGCATGTGTCAGAATTTTCTTCCTCTTTAAGGATGAAAAGTATTCTATTGCATGGATGTGTCACATTTTGTTTACCCATTCACCCATCAATGGACAGTTGAGTTGCCTCTGTCTTTTGGCTATTGTGAATGATGCTGCTCTTGACATGGGTGCAGAAATGTGTCTTTGAGACCCTGCTTTCAGTTCATGTGGGTATATACCCAGAATGGAATTGCTAAATAAATAATTTAAAAAATTTTAAAAAGCTTATACTGTTTTTCATAGTGGCTGTACCATTTTGCCTTTCTATCAACAGTGTATAAGGGTTCCAATTTCTCCATATCCTTGTAAACACTTGTTATGCTGCTTTTTTAAAATTATTTTTTTAATTGTTGCTCAAGTACAGTTGTCTCCATTTCCCCCCCACCACTCTCCCCTGCCCCATCCACCCCACCTCCTATTCTCAATCCTAACCCCCTTTGGCTTTGTCCATGAGTCCTTTATGTATTTTCCTTGATGACCCTCCCTCTTCTCCACCCCCGCCCCACCGTTATTCCTCTCCACCCCCTCTGGTTACTGTTTGTTCTTTATTTCAATGTCTCTGGTTATATTTTGCTTGCTTGTTTGTTTTGCTGATTAGGTTCCACTTATAGGTGAGATCGAATTCACTGCCTGGTGTATTTCGCTTAGCATAACGCTCTCCAGTTCCATCTGTGCTGTCATAAAGGGTAGGAGTTCCTTCTTTCTTTCTGCTGCATAGAATTCCATTGTGTAAATGTACCATAGTTTTTTGATCCACTCATTTACTGATGGGCACTTAGGTTGCTATCAGCACTTGGCTATTGTAATCTATACTGCTATGAACATTGGGGTGCATAGGTTCTTTTGAATTGGTGGTTCAGGATTCTTAGGATATAATCCCAGCAGTGGAATTGCTGGGTCAAAAGGCAGTTCCATTTTTAGTTTTTTGAGGAAATTCCATACTGTTTTCCACAGTGGCTGCACCAGTCTGCATTCCCACCAACAGTGTACTCGGGTTCCCTTTTCTCCACAACCTCGCCAGCACTTGTCGTTTGTTGATTTGGTTATGATGGCCATTCTGACTGGTGTGAAGTGGTATCTCATTGTGGTTTTAATTTGCATTTCTCTGATGGCTAGTGATGCTGAGCATCCTTTCATATGTCTTTGGATCCTCTGTATGTCCTCCTTGGAGTAGTGTTTGTTCATGACCTTTGCCCATTTTTTAATTGGATTGTTTGTCTTCCTGGAATGGGGTCATGTGAGTTCTTTATATATTTTGGAGATCAAACCCTTGTCTGAGGTATCATAGGCAAATATATTTTCCTATACGGCTGGTTCCCTTTTCATCTTGCTGATGTTTTCTTTAGCTGTGCAGAAGCTTTTTATTTTGATGAAGTTCCATTTGTTTATTCTTTCCTTTATATCCCCTGTTCTATGGGACATTTGTTTTTATAGTAGCCAGCCTAATGGATGGGAGGTGGTATCTCATTGTGTCTTTGATTTGTATTTCCCTAATGATATGTGATACAGAACATCTTTTCATGTGCTATTGGCCATTTGTATTATCATTTTTGGAGAAATGTCTATTCAAGTTCATTGCCCATTTTTTAATTGAGTTTTTTATTTTTGTTGATAAACCATCTTTGAGCAGTGTCTAACTTTAAATGCCTCCTGGGTTGATTGCACTCATTAACCAATTTGCCTTTCATGGTATTGTTCATGATATATTGTGAGTTTTTTTTATTTTTTAGTGCCAATGCAATTAGCAAGAAATTGAACTTCTTTTTTCAATGTATTTATATAGTTTTCTTCTCTTTTAAAATTGAACACTAACAGTCCAAGAATCTATTCATTACTTCTACTTAAAATGTTATTATCTCTTTTAATGAACTACTGTTTTGGGGGTATCAAAATTTTGTTTTGTTACCATTCATTTGTTGATTTTAGAGTAATCTAGATTTCATGTAGAAATCTATGAAAAGTAACTTCATTGTATAGTTTGTTTATAATTATATACTGAGTTGTCAATTTTACTCATGGTAAGGAGACACTTCCATTTTTCCTAGGGATTAATGAGAACTGAATCCTCCACTTACAGTGTCTATGCTTCTGATGATGAAAAAATTTTCCATAAACTAGCTTCTTGCTGCTTATATTCCAAACCTTAATTCTTCTCTATTATGCAGATACTTTCAGTTCTGGTGCCATAAGGTATATTTATGTCATACAGGCTGTCCTGCCTGGCACTTTTATGCCATGACACTCTATGAGCGAGTCAATAGAATGGGTAGAAGGAACATTTCTGGGGTCAATTCCTACAATGGGACAGCTGGAGCTATAGGAGAAATGTGAACAACATTAATATATCCCACTAAACCAAAACTCAATGTATCCTAAATGCAACTCCCTTTTAGCTAAATCCCCCAAATACCAACACCACCAGATACTAGACAATGTGTGACTGAGGGAAGTCAGAATGAAGAGAGACAGTGGTCTTAACTGATCACAGTAAAAATATCCCTCTTTTACAAATTTGGCAAACAAAAATAAAAACAAAACCCAAACAAGTCCATCATGTAAAACATCTCTAGGGCTCCTTTCAGGGCCTTGAAACTGACCTGTGCAAATGAGGGGCTCAGAAGCTTCGACTTCATTAGTTTCAGGGGAAATCTGGTCTGGGTGTTAGGTGGGTAAGTTGAGTTCTTCTGTTTTTCATGCAAGGTAAGTAAGATGAGGAATGTGAGGAAAGGCAGTAATCTGGTCAATTTGCATCTTGAGAACCCAGGCTTCCAATTCAGGACCCAGCAGGTTTTCTAGTCTCCCTGCCCTTCCTCTGCAATCATACGTTGCATGCTCAGTATTCTCAGAATGGCCCATCATGGCTGAGGAGTATGGATTTACTGGTAAGATGTTAGCAAGCTGTGATATTTTTATTTTACTATCCCTCCATTCTTCACCTAACACAAATGTCCCTTTAATTGCTTCAGCATGAACCCCAGCTGACATTCTCCATCCCTAAGGGTCTCTCAGTCCCAACCTTACAGTAAAGTCAAGATATCCACACGGTGCTGCCAGACGTGGCAGCTGGAATCCAGACATCACGGCCGACTTGAGCAATTAGCTGAGCTCCCATCCTGGGCTGGCCTCATTAGGGGTGTCCAGATGTCCACTGCTAGAGCTGCCTTCTATCCCCTGAGGCAGGCTGTCTCCCCAGGTGAGGCCAAACTAGTGTCTGTGGGAGCCTGGTCCGAGCTCAGAGAGCCCTTCCTCATGTTCAGGGCTGCTAATTGAAGTTGAGTGGGAATTGCAGAGATACCGGCAATGGCTGGCCAGTCCCCAAGGATCTCTGTTTTCCCACGCATAAATGCTGTCTGCACAGGGCTCTCCCCATCTGCGGACAAGCCCAGCTGCCACAGCTCAATCGATTGTGAAGGGTGTTCAGGCACAGTCATGCTGTCTGTCCGCAGCTTGGCTCCCACCATAACTAAATGGGAACATCTGGGAAAGGGCAGGCTAGGGCTGGTGTAAGGAGAAGGGAGGGGGAGATTAAACCTGCTCTGTCTCTATGGGAAGATTTTCTCTGTGATGTGTGCCTCTTCTTTCCCATGTGGTGGGAGCTGGGGCAAAGAGAATTTCATTCTAGGACAAATTGACAGAAGGCTTAGCCAGATACTAGGTGTCATTAGGGTCTCCAATGCACACTGGGGAGATCATTCTCATCATTGCCTATGTGAATGGTGTCCCCTAGAGTTTTGGGTTGCAGGGTATGTGTGGCCATAATGCACCAGCCCTACCAGGACCATGGGGCTTGTCTTAGCTTGGCTGTTCCCAGGAGCAAGCCCTGAGTGAGGATTTGGGCATGAGTTGTTTATTTAGGGGGCGAATGTGAAAATGAGAAGAGGAAGGAAGGAAGAAAGCTGTATTAGTGATTAGGCTGGGTTTAGAGTGACCAACCATTCTGTTTGCTGAGGACTGAGGGACTCCCTGAGATGTGGGACTTGTAGTGCTAAACTGGGAAGGGGTCAGGAAAACTGGGACAAGCTGGTCACCCTAGCTGTGTTAGTATCTAGATTACTGCTGTAGGTAACCAGATTCAATTAATTCCATTGGGATCACCTAAGTGACGATATAGACCATCCCTTAGAATTGTCCCACTCAGGGGCAAAGACTTGCAGTATTTATCTATTAATTTTTGTCTGTGGTTGGTTGAGCACTGCTCTCAAAAGCTTTAGTTCTGTGATGTTTCTGGCCTGCCTTCCCCAAGACAGCCAGAGAAAAGAAAGAAAAAGAACCCAGAAACGAGTATGATATAGATCCTACCTTTAAACAGGCTGATATAACAAAAAGGAAAGTTTAGAGGTAAAGATCTCACTGACAGGCACCTTCTCCCATGGGCTGTTATTCTCTGCAGTTCTCCATTCATCACAAATCTCCATTCCAGTCCCATTCTTCTACCTCCCTACACTGCTGGGAAGCCTGCCTTCACGGGAAAGGATAGAGTAGCAGATGTGGCAGCAGGAGGCAGCTGGTGGCTGAGTGTTGCTGTACTTGTTGGGCAGAGGAGCCGGGTTTGATCCCTGCACAGGCTGCACACAGTAGATTATCCTTCATGATATTAATCCTGGGTGTCCCATAATCTGTGCTCTGCAGAACCTTGGGGCTGAGGTGGACTGGGCTCTGTGGTAGGGAGAATAGTGGTACCACAAAGATGTCCACACCTAATCTCCAGACCCTGTGACTATTTTGTGTTACATGACAAAGGGTAATTAAGGTTACAGATAGAATTAAAGTTGTTAATCAGCTGACCTGAAAATAGGGAGATCAATTTGGATTATTTAAGTGGGCCAACACAATCACAATTGTCCTTAAAAGTGGGTGAAGGAGGCAGAAGAAGACTCAGAGAGGAAGATGTGACTACGGAAGAAAATATAAAGAGATGAAATGGTACTGACTTTGAAGGTGGAGAAAGGAGGCCACGTGGATAGCCTCTAGAAGATGGAAAAAGCAAGGGAAAGGAGTCTCCCCTACCACCTCCAGAAATCAATGCAACCCTGTTGATATCTTGATTTTAGGTATTGACACAGGTCTCCCTTGCCAATGCTAGCAGCTCACTAGAAGTTTATGAATGAATTAATAAGTGAGCCATTGCTCTGACTTGAGCTCTAAGTGGGTGCTTT
This sequence comes from Pteronotus mesoamericanus, assembly GCF_021234165.1. Taxonomy (NCBI): domain Eukaryota; kingdom Metazoa; phylum Chordata; class Mammalia; order Chiroptera; family Mormoopidae; genus Pteronotus; species Pteronotus mesoamericanus. Next base: position 9,497,244 of record NW_026555277.1, read on the forward strand.
CTTCCATGGAAATGCAAAGGTAAGAGTTGTTAACTCTGACTTATTGTAGAATGCTTTATGGAGCACATGTTAATTGAGGTGGTTCCTTAGAAAGGAGCAGAGCAGGTGGGTAGTTCTGGCAGCGGTGGCAGTGGTGTAGCAGGCGGGAGGAATACCATGGACCCAAGGGCAGAGTGTGCCTGGGGCCTAGTGACCGGGCTGGTGTGGCTGCGGCACAGGTTGCATGGATAGGCTCAGTGGGCATTCAGTTTAGGACCATATATGTTGGGTACAGATTATTATCAATGACATGCTAAGGGTTTAGAATTTATTCTTTGTGCAAAAGAAATAAAGGAAGGCTTTGGAGAATACAAAAATGTGCATTTTGATGGCAGGAGAATTTGTAAGGGTTTAGTGTTGATATTTTGGAGAGTTTTTTCTAAGATGAATGATTCTGAGTTACCAATCTCATAGATATTTCAAAATAACTATAAATCACCTTCTTGGGCATGGCCTTGATTGGAGACCCTAGAAGAGATCTGTAATTTTTCCTCTTAAGATTAAGCCTGTGTGGGTGTTTCCTCCTGGAAGAGGCTCTGGGGTCTGATACCTCTGCTGCAATCAGACCTTCAGAGGATATTAATTTTGGTCCTGTGCAGCCTCTTGGGTCAAATGCATGATGAATTGCACCTCAGGTGTGTGCAGTACATGACAACTTGGCTCAAGAGCATGAGTTCTGTGTTTCTTGTGACATTACCCAAGAGGAATTCACAATATGTTTTAGAAGATTTCCAGGAAATGTGCTGGGAAACTGTTGTGCAGTTTGGGATTTTTCTCATCCTGGATCCCCATTGTGCCTGTGGTATAGGCAGAGAGGGATTCTCCCTGGAGAAGAGGTATCTTGTTCTTGGGAGCTGGATCATAACCCCACATCCAAGTTGTTGTCTTCTTTATTTATTTTTTATTTTTTATTTTTTTTTAGTTTCCTGGCCTAGCACAGACTGGGGATTAGGACCTTAAATCACATAGATTAGAAAAGGACTACACCCTTCCTCCATCTCTGTCCTGCTTCCTGTTACAGGTGAGGGCTTGGTTGAGAGAGGATTACCTGCTGATTTGTGGGCAGAGTAGAGTCTGAGAGAGCTCAGGTGGGCCAAAGGAATTTGGGTAGCACTGGAGAGGAAGCAAGAATGTTAGGATCACTTGGCCCAGCTCATCAGATAATGGTGAGGCAATAGAATCTGCCCTGTCTGGATGGTCTTTTAGCAACCTCCAGTTGGTCCCAACTGCTCAATCCTTTCCTTTCTTGGACAATCTTGACAATCAAGCATTTAAGAAGAATTGTAGTGGTGTGGGAGATTTCTTATTTTGGACCTTTCCTGAACCCAGAACATGGATGGTAAAGTGGCATAACATGATTGCTGGCCCTTCTCATAGAAATTTGTCCATTGGCTTTCAAACTTCACACTTCTTGGGTTCAAAACATTAAAAAAGATACATGCAGAGGGCCTGATGTGTTTGAGAGAATGCATAGGTTTTGGTTGATGATATACTTTGGGTTATGTTGGTTTACCCTGTCTTGTTTGCCATCAAATCATAAATTATAGAGTCCTTGAATCATAGAGCTGGAAGGCACATTACCTATAGATGGCCTTGGTCTTCCTTAGTCAAACATGTGGAGTGCGTGAGGCCCTGAGCGGTTAGGCTTCCTCAAAGTGGCACTGTGTCACTGTCAGGTCCACACAATGCTGGGGACTGTGCTAAGAGGATGCTTCATTGGCAGGAAGCATTTTTTTCTAGCTGTATTTTTCCAAAAGCCAGAGATGAGAGGATCATCTGAATGCCAGTTCTGCAGGAAGACAGGAAATAAGAACTGGCGTTGAGAATAACTTTCTGGAACACTTCTCTGTGAGCTATCACTTACCCTGGCTCAGGAGCTCCCTCCATGCTTGGCTTGCTCCCGGAACACCGTGTGCCGAGTCTGTGTATCTGGGCTTGGAGAGCTGTCAGGAGACAGGGCAGGGCTTCCAGATCACTGGGATCAGAGGGACTCCTGGGGACCCTGCAGAACTTTCCTAGTAGCTGGGATTTGGGTTATACTCATGGTGCTCACTGTCTTCCCCTGGCCTGACTGGCTAAGTGTGAATTTATATTAAAATATAAAGGTCATAAAGTAGATGCCCTTCCTTTTTTTTTGGGCTAGAGTCTTAGGTACCAAGGAGGGGATCTAGCCTGGTTTCCGAGGGAGAGTTGAAAGGAGGGTTGTTCTGCTTAGTTAGGGAGGAATTGAGTATGAAGTTTCTCTTACTTCTCTCCTCCTCTCTGCTCTATACTCCTGTAGTGTTCCCCTGTAATTAAACTGTTGTTAAATCAGGTTTAGTTACCTGGCTGTGATGGAAGAACCTACAACATAGGTTGTCTTTCAAATTTCCTCCTAAGAATGCTACTATCATTTTTCCTTTTCAGTACTGCACGCCCTTTGCCTTCAGAGATGGGGAAACAGAGGCACAGAGAATTAAAAAAAAAACTCCACTCCCCAATTTTCACTTCAGTGCTGCTATCACTGGCTCCCCAGACTTGGGTGGCACACAGGAATGTCTAAGAGACCCAAAGAGAAGCTTTTGTTCAAAATAGCTTGGCTGAGCCATCTTGGATTTTTGCCTTGGGAAGATTAACCCAGGGTTCCTCTCCTAGCTCAACCACTAATGCATGCTCTGGCTTTGGGTAAGCAAGTTTACTTCTCTGGACCTCTGTCTCTTCCTATGCAAAATGAAGGAGATGGGTTAGGGGGTCTCTCTAGACCCTTCCCTTTCTGACATTCCCAGCTCTACACTCTGTCCTGGCCCCACTTTGCAGCCTCCTGGCTGCACACCCCTCCTGGTCCACAGGCAGGCCCGTGAACATGTGGATTTATGTGGGGCACTGGCTTTCCCCAGCAGCTCATTTCCGCTGCTTATTACCACAGGGACGGGGGTCATTAGTCTGCTTTGCTTACTGAAAACCCTCACGGCTGAGATTTTATGTAGTGATGGCAGCTTTAACCCCTAAGACTAATAGCAGCAAAATTTTGGTTGCACTTTATTAATCCTGGAACTGAAAAGTGGCTTTAGGGAGCACTGGTTGGTAGGGAAGAGAACAGGATGTCTTAAACCTTCAGTAACTGCTGATCTCCAGTGAACTGGGTCAGGGCATCAACATGGGTGGGGATATGCAGCCTGGAAAGGTGAGTTGTGTCTTAGACTCTTCCTTCTGCTGGGATTTGAATAATCAGGTTGACAGTGGTTATTGGTGGTGGGGGGGGGGGCGGTGGGTTGAGGGAGCAGCTCTAATATGTGGAAAGGAAGTGGGGAAATCATGAATATAAATCATTCTGTGGATGGAGGAAAAAAGGAAGAAGGAAGTAGGCTTTGCCTAGAATTAGTTCCTGGTGGTTAACCTCAGCCTTTATTAGTTCTATGGTAAGACAGTTGACAGCTAATATTTTCTCAATGGGGCAGTAGGATAAGACTGACTCTATACAGCTGTGGTGTTTCCAACAGTGACCCAAAGATTCTGTAACTTGAAGTCTTAAGAGTAGGGAAACTTTTTCTCAAGCTGGTACATCTAGAATTTCTGTCACATCAGTACACATAAGACATGGTTATTTGGTGTAGCATCAATCCTGTGAGCTATTCAGGATAAAAAAAAGTGTGTCCCAGAAAGTTCTAAAAATGCTGCCAACTCCTCTATTGGAGAATAACATTATAGGATACTACAGTAAAATTTCCAAAATCCTACAGGGTGTTAGGAACCATTTAATTTTCCTTAATATTCAGGCACCCAAGTGTATTTGAGAACAGAACTATTTGATTTTTTAATATCTCAGACAACCTGTGTTCTATGGATCCGACTTTGGGAAAGGCTACCCCAGGGTGAAATCTGCCAGTGAAAACTATTGGTCTGAGTCTTCTTTGCTGCACAGATGCAGACCTTGCTCACGGTCTAGGTGAACAGGATTTTATTTCTTTCTAGATTCTGGCAAAGGCAGTACCTGGATTTATATCATATTTTTGATAAGTTGGTCAAGGGCATCCAAAAACTCCAAGTCCAAGGTGAGTGAAATGAAAGAAAAGTGAATATATATATAATTCATTGGTATAAGCTGGAGAAGTATACGACTCCACTTCCATCAAGGAGGTACAGAATTTGAAAAGGGGGAAATAGAACAGCTAGTGGGTGGAGCTGAGGGCAGGTTGCCTAAATTAAATCCTCCAGCTGGAAGGAGAAAAACTATAACGAGTGCTGGTTTAGGCTCAATTCTTTAGAACATAGAGTCCAAAACGAACATGCTAACATTTTTTTTTTTTTGGAGAGTGTGATCTGAAGGCAGCAAAAGTGAGGAATAAAGAAGATGGGGTGGGGAAAGATGGTGGGAAGATCCAAAGTGGTGCATTACGGAGTTGGCCACACCCTTACAAGGAGATGCGCAATGAATCATTTGGGCACATGGAAAATCTTTGGAAAGAATGTAAGAGATGGTCTCGGAATATCTTGGAACAGTCCTTTGGAGACTACTCTGGAGAGTGGAGAGAAAGGAAGAATTTGTCAGCTGGATCCTTTCCATCATTTGTCTCTTATTATTCAGAGTCTACCTCTTTAGGCAGCTGCTGGGAAAGGCATAGTCTCCATTGGTCCAGCTGGTTTGATCTGGGCACTGGAGTTGCTGAGGCTGCATAACCACCACAACAAGCATGCTGGAGGCCATGTCAAAACCCAGCTCCTTCCCCGTGGGAGGCCGAGACACCTGGTGGTTCTGGAAGATGAGATGATGTAGCTGTAATAGCCAAGGACCAAGCAAGCGACAGGTCCAGGGACAGGTGAGGCCAAACAAGTCTGGAGAGGAAATAGTTACTGAGCCTAGTACAAGGACAATCTTGAGAAATAGAAATGGATATAATGCCTCTGGAAGGAGAATGCAGTTAGTTACTTTTTTCCAATGTCAGACCTTGGGATCAAGGCATGATGATACAGGATGGACAAGACAAACCAGAGAGTCAGAAAACAAACCTGCCAACCAGCCCACATCATCCTCTGGTATTTGGCAGGGGCCACTTACTTTTAATGGAGAGGGGACATGAATCGTTTTATACTCTCTCCCCAAACACCATTCTCCATCTGGGAGCCATCTCCAGCTTGGACCAGGAGATGGGAGGCTTAGGTACTAGGAATTAGTTTTGCCTGTCCTAATATTCACACTATCACAAGTTTATTTTGGTTCAGCCTTGGATCATCTATTCCCAGAGCTCCATGCCTCCTTTGTGCGGAAACCCTGCTTCTCTTTGTGGTCTCCAGCTTGACACTTGGCAGGCCTGGCCCAGCTTGGAGGCCATATAAAGTTACATCTTCACAGGGGCTCACCAGGATTGTTTTCCCCAAGCTTCTCAAGTGTTTTGTGGAAGAAAAACCCCAAGAAAAAAAAAAAAAGGAAAACAACCACTCCCCTTCTACCACATAACTTGGGCAGGGACTCAGTGGCTGCTAAGTCTCTGGCCTGCAGGGACAGAGCATCCTGTCCTTCTGAAAGTTCACTGCTGAGTGGGATGCTTTAGAACAATGAGGCAAAATGAGGCTGAATGCGGCTCAGAGGGCTGCAGGTGGGCATGAGGTGTCAGGGTTTGACAGAACAGAACCCTGAGCTCCTTTCCAGTTGCCATTTTCACATTGTAAACAGCTGTTGGGCTCAAGGTGGTTTTGCAACTTGCCTAAGGTCACACAGCAGCATGCAAAGCATTGGATTCAAACTCAAGGATGCCTGAATCTGAAGCTTGTTTGAATCTTTTCCTTATCTTCCAGAATAATGCCTCTCTTCGAGAATAAGCTTGGCAGGCAGTGATGACAGGAGGTACTTTGAGGTCTTAAATTCCCTGCAGATTAATATCATAGTACTGTCCCCAGAGGTGAACATGACTGAGTTTAGATAAATTTAGAATATGGGAAATGTCAAGGTTTTCCACGTCGCCATCCTTTCCTTGTCCCCCTCGGAGACTGGCCCCCCTATGAGCCTAGAAAAAGTTTCTGGGGCGGCCCTGCTTCTCTATGTTAGGGCTGGGCATCCTTGTGGCCTAAGAAGTTTCTGAGTTGTGCCTAGGCCTGGTACAATTTACTACTGTGACTATGCATTCAGAGGTCATTGTGACCATCCCCCAGCGTCTGAGGATGGTGATTCTTGCAGGAAGACCACAGAAGAAAATGATCTTGCTTGTTTTTGTTCTGACTAGTAATTGCAAGATTCATCAAAGTGCCACTTATTAATGCATTTGGATATAAGTAGAACACATGAAAGAATGGCTTTAATTTTGACTTTGCTTTGAAGGACCTTCCAGACAACTTATATCATTGCTAGATAGACAGTTCAGGCCATTTTTGTTTTTTAGCATGAATGTAATTATGTTTAAAATAAATAAGACCTTAGAACCAAAGTTGCCCTCACCCTTTAAATATACAACAATTAAGCTAGAAATATCGTATGTGTCCCCTGGTGTTTCTTAGGTGCTGTTTTATTGTGGAGGCAGAGGGTTTACTTTCTCTTCATAAAGATCAATATGACTTCTCTTTGGGAAATTAGAAAAATATTCAACAATAAAATGTTGATGCTGGAAAAGATCTTTGAAAGCAAAAGTTCAGACATAATGAAAACAGTATTTTCAAATACATTTTGTGAATACCTGGAACCTCATGAAGAAGTTTCAGGGACACCAAAAGCATTTATTTTATTCATGTTTTATTCTGAAAAATATAGTTAACTCATGTTGCCAGGTTGTTAGAGTAATGCTAGTTGCTGTGAAAAGTTACACAATGGATCAAGTATATTAGTAGAATAAAGCCTAAAATTGGTGTTTCTGAATGTTGGGCAGCCCTTCTTCTAGCAGAGATGTGGGGAATCCAGGCTCTTTACAGCTGTGGCTTCACCGTCTTTTATCCAGGACTTCCAAGTTTTCTGTGCCCCTCTGCACTGAGCAAACAGAAGACCAAACAGCATGGAAGATTGTGCATCAAAGGTTCTGTGGGGGCTGTGCACATCCATCCACTCACATGCTATTGGCTAGAAGTCTGTCACGTGGCCAATGTAACTGTAGGGACTCTGGGAAATGTAGTCTACTAGCTAACCACTCTATGACTTACTAGGTTGCCCTTTTAGGCATATACTTGGGAAATCAGACCTGTTTATCTGAGGAGAAATGATTTTTAAACCATCTGTGTGAATATGAATTTTGAGACTTGTAATTAAATTTAAGAGAAAGTATCAGCTCTTATTCATAGCTCTGGATCTGATATTTTTGTATTTATCAAAAGCCTCTTTAGTCTCATTGTTCATATACATATTAAGAAAATATTTCACATTTAAACTTAGGAAATACTGCGTGCTGATGAAATGTTCCTTTTATCTGCTCTGTAAAATATAAAGTTCTACTGCTAAAGAACCTTGAAATAATACCAGTCAGATGCTATTTATTTATTTTATAGAGACTCAAAGAGAACACTACTTGCCCAAGGTCATACATTGATGAAGAAACAGCTGGTATTTTAAATCAGACTTTCTGGCTCTGAGTCCACTGCCTTTTCTTCTATTTCAACTTGTTCCAGGGTCTCATGGCCTTCTTAACTTGGCTGTTTTTCAGCCTATTTTCATATTCTTAGTCTTCAAGTGAGAGAACAGCTGAAACTTGAGGGTTGTTAATTTTGTCTTTAAGATTTAATGTCTTGCATTTCTGGTCCTGCTGCTTCATGAATCAACATTCAAGAGGCATTTATTGAGCATATGTTATAGGTCACACATTGCGCTGGGAGCAGAGGATGATGCTGTGGTTCAAGAGATATCTTTCCATAAGAGTCTTGCAGTCTAGCAGAAAAGCCAGATAATAAATAACAGAACAAGAGTGTAAATATATATATTTGCAAGTAGTTGCTCTGAAGAAAACAAGCAAGAGACTGAGACAGAGAAAAACTGGGTAAGTGAGCTCTTTCAGATGGAGTGATCAGGGCTCAATGGCTCCTTGGCCCGATCCTGGATGTGTTCCAGGCCTGGCCATGTCAATGAGTCATGATCCTGGAAATAATGGCTTCCTTCCCCTCTGAAGGTTGCCAGTGGGATTCTTGGCCTTGGTCTTGGTGTTTTGTATAGCATAAGCAACATAAAACAGTCAGAGGCTACAGAATGTGCACAGATGTTAAAATAAGTACAAATAATTAAAAGATGAAAGTGAGTCCAGATTCCTCCAAGAACTAAATAAGAAAAGGGTTTCCCTGGTGACTAATGAAGTAGCGAAGTAAAATACAAAAGACAAATAACCTTTTCATTTTTTTAAAGGTGTACGTTGGGGAAAGATTTTATTAAATGGTCTTTGGCATGCTTGTTGCCTTTCTTTTCTCTCTGGGTTTTTTCATTTGCAACCTGTCCCAGAACTTTTCTACGCAGGAGAAAACAAAGACAAAGGTGGCAAGACCATGCAGGAGGTGGGTACTGAAGTGCACACAGACGATGGAATAAACATAAAAGTACGTGTCTGTGTGTGGTATATGTGTGATGTGTGTGCTGTGCGTGTGGAATGAGTGTGGTGTTTGCGCATGTGGTGAGTGTGGGTGGGTGTGCACACAGTGTGTGGCATGCATGTGGTATGCTCTGTGAACATGTGGTGTGCACGAGGGGCGTGAGTGTGATGTGTGGAGTCGAGCACATGCTGGTGAGCCAATCAAAGGGCCTGATAGGCAATGCTGAGGAGGAGAGCATAGTGTGTGTAAACTGAAGCCTTGCTGAAAGAGAGTGATGGACTGGCAGTAAGCAGGCAGCATCTTGGAATGCCACCTTGGAGTTATAAAAGGGACCTGAAGGCTCACCTGGTTCAATCTCCCTATTCCCTGTGTGAGAAGGTGAGGCCAAGGAAGAGAAGTGATATGTTCAGGACTGCACGACACAGCGGGGATTGGAGCCACGGCGAGGCGCTCAGTCAGTGTTGCCGTGCCCACCTCAGTTCTGGGCCAGGGCGCCACAGGACCGGAGGAGGGACGCTGCCCTCAGAGTGGAAACGGAGAGTGAAAGGGACGCGAAGGCTACAGTGCTGCTGGAGCTCGCCGCCCTGAATTTTCATTCCTTAAATAATTTTCCTTGCCTAAAATTATTTGTTACCTAAAATGTGTTACTTGTTATAAGTTTTATTTCTAACATAAACATCTTTTTTAGAAAACACAGTTTAATGTTTAGATTTTTATACAAATAATTCTAAATGGTTAAAAACAGTGTAAAATATGTAAAATGTGAAAACAGCAATATTTCCTTTCAAAATTGATTTAATTAGTTGTGTCCTTGCGAAAGGAGAAACAAGTGTTACAGTTCAAAGGCCAAATTTTGCTCATTTATTCCAACAAATAATATTCTTAAAAAAAAAAAAGAAAAGGAGCCTTGACATAATGGTTAGTTTAAAATACAAAGTTATAATCCTGGAGACAAAGCCGTGCCTTCCACTCTTTGAAGGCCAGAATAATATGGCTAATTAGAAAAGGGACAGGACCTAACATATAGCCCAATGTGACCACTCACTGTAGCCTCGCGGCTGCAGATAATGCACTATAAGATGGGGGGACAGTATAATTGCTCGTAAACATCTCAGGATGAAACTGTAACTCTGATGAAGTCTACTGTATATAGGTATCCATATTTTATGGGTACAGTGATACTTCTACTTATTTTGTTTCCTTCCCCTGCTCCCCAACCCCAAACATTTGAGTCAGTTTGGACAAAGCACCTGAATTCATTTATTTTGGGTGAAGACAAGGCATCTAATATAATGATTTTTTTGAGTTATGAAGGATCTATGTCATCTCTCATTTTCCTCAGTTCATCCTCCTGGCTTAAAGCACCATTCTTATGTGGGTGACTCCTAGATCCATACCCCTTTTGGGGGTACCCCCAGTTGGATACCCATCTGTACCTCCTTGTCCCACAGTAACATCAAAGTCAAGATCATTACTGCTTCTTAGGGTGAGTTCCCCAGAAAGCGGAGCCTGAGATACTGACTTATGTGTTGTTTTAGTCAGGGTTCTCCAGAGAAACAGAATCAATACAAAGTGTACTTATGTAGAAAGAGATTTATTTTAGGGAATTGGCTCATGCCATTATGGATACTGGAAAGTCCCGAATCCGCAGAGTGGGCTGTCAGGCTGGAGGCCCAGAAAAAGCTGTTTCTGTGGTTCAAACCTGAAGGCCATTTGCTGGCAGAATTCCCTCTTGCTTGGGAATTTAGTCTATTCAGGCCTTCACCTAATTGGATGAGGCCCACCCATACAATGGAAGGTAATGTGCTCTACTCCAAAATCACTGACTTAAATGTTAATAACATCGAAAAACACTCTTCCAGAAACATCCAGAAAAATGTCGAATCACAAACCTGGCACTGCGGCCTGACCACGTTGACACATAAAATTAACTATGACATGGTGACATGTGTGAAGAGTTTATTTGGAGGAGTGATCCCAGAGAGGAGTGAGGGCAAAGGAGAATAAAACAGGAAGGAGGAAGGAGGGTGATCCAGTACAAAGAGGGGTTACCCAGTTGGCCACGGGCAGCTGGGTGATCTGGCCTGTGGGACCTTCTGAGAAGGGGAAGCATTTTCTCCCTCATCCCCCTCCTCTTCTGGGTGCCTAATGGACATTAATTCTCCTGCACTGCACTTGAGTGCCCTGGGGTTCTGCCAGGCCCACAGGCCACTGCAGACCAGAGGAGCCCTGGTATAAGGAGCCGCAGGGGAATCGAAGTGCCTGGAGGTGGGGTGGAGCCAGGTCACATCTGCTCAGACTGGTGGAAGCTGCACAGAACTGGCTGCCGAAGCCTTGGCTGCCATCAGAGGTAAGACTGAGAGGCTCAAGATGGTTCTCAAGAGGGGTGAGGTGCCTTCTCCTCATCAGCCTTCTTCTCCTGAAACCCCTGTTTTGGTGACAACGCTCTATCTTTCAGCCACCAAGCTTTGGAATCATTAGACTCCTCCATTGCCCTTATTCCTCATATTTGATTAAGGCTAGTTACTCTCATTTTTTCTCTCTCTCACGTGTCTCCTCTATGTTTTCCTTCTCTCCAACCCCGATGTTGCCACCACTGTCCACTAAATGCTCACCAGTTCTTCTCTAGGTTCATGAAGTAATTTAGCAGGTCTTTCTGCCTCCAACCTTGGACACCTGCCAGAGCAATCTCTCTAAAATGTGGATCTGACTATGGGATGTCCCTTGCTTGAAACCCCTTACCAGCTCTGAAGCTTGTAGACTGCATTTCTTTCAACGTCTCAGTTTGGCATAAAAGGCTTTTTATAATCTGACCCGCATTGACCTTTCACTTCATCTTTGCAACATTGCTCCCCAGATACTCTGCCCCTCTAAGGAGGGCCTCTTAGAGGTTCCTCAGGGCATCAACATGTTCTTGTCATGTTGATGCCTTTGGCTACCCCGTGCCTGGAATGTTCTTCCTCCTCCCTAGTCTTCATCTCCAGCCTAAGTTTACCTTGTAAACATGTACTCCTCTTTCAAGACGTGGTTCAGGTGTCACATTTTCCTATGAAATTTTCCTCAGCCTTCCTGTAGAATGGACTAACTTTGCAGTTCTTCCTACATTTTTATTCATCTTCCATTAGATCCACATTATATTGACTTGCAGTCATCATTAGAGTACCTGTCTTTCTGAAACAAGCAGTAGTTGCCTTGGCAGCAGGGATCCTATCCTTTCTGGCTATCCCTTCGCATCCACACCACGCAGTGCTCAGCCTGACACAAAATAGATGCTCAGTAAGAGAGGTGAAGAGAGGGGCTCCGAAGGGGCCCTGCTTAGACAGCTGGTGGAAGGACTTCCTACCTGAGACAATGAGGCAGGAGGCTGGGGGATGATCACATTACATCCTCTGGCAGAGCGTAAGAACAGGTGAGGCCCTTGAGCATCTGGATTGTGTTAGGGGCAGACCTGGCTCAGAGAAGGGGGGCTTTATTTGCCCCTGTGGAGCCCCTCTCCCTTACAGTCTGAGTCTTAAGTGCAGCTTAAGCAGAAGCTGAGTTCTTAAGGTCTAGCCAGAGAAGGTCATGTTGGCCTGTCTCCCCAAGAGCCAGAGCTTCTAGGTTCTGAGAATTTGTTCCCTAATCTCTGCTTACAGGACTCCCAGCGGCTGGAGTCAGCATGAAAGGGGCCTTTGTCTGATATGGGAATGGCTTTGGGGCTAATCTCTCCTTGGAGGCATTTTAATTCACTTTAATGACTCTGCCTCCTGTCAAGCTTTTCTTCAGCAATGGGGGTTTGTTAAAGAGATTTGAAGGTGGAACATGAGCCCCCCAAATCTAGCCTTCCTTAGAGGGTGCTGTTCCAGGGAAGGAAGTATTCTGCTAAATGTATTAGGATGTTCTGGAGTGTGTGGGAGGGGGCAGGGTGGACAGCAGGGGGCTTGTGTATCTAATAAACATGTGCACGTATAAATACGGCATGTACTCGTACCAAGCACGTCCACCAGCCTGCTGTGACCTTCCCTGCCCCAGCTCCTGCCGACAGTGGGGGAGGTGAAGCAGACAAGGCAGAATGATGTCATCCCTAGAACACTGTCCTTTTTTCTCCCTCTTTCTCCTCTCTAGTTTTGTATAAACACAGCTGTTTGTGAGGAATGCTGGCTTGGGAAAACATAAACCATCGGCATGAATGACCTTTCCTCCCCACCACACATCCCTTCCTACTGAATGTGGGAGACTGGAATGCTTTCAGCCCAGCAGAACCATTGTCCTCCTGTCTGTAACGCCAGGCCTTTCAGCTTGCTGGTTGGGGCCTGGGGTGACGGGCTCAGGGACCGTGCAGAGCCCTTCAGGCCAGACAGAAGCTCTCGTTGCAGGGGACACCTGACACCACCTGTGGAAGATTCCTAGAGGGATGTAAAGTAGGGAGGAGGGCTGCTATCTTAGACTGGGGGATGCAGGGTAGAAGTCGGAGGGGTGGGTACAAGCACTCACTGATCTGCCAGTCTTGCCTGCACAGCTGCCAGCCTCTGGGAAGCCAAGGGAAACAAAGTAGCATTGGTGGGCTTCGAACCTGGGCTGACTGTGAAAGCTATTGAAGAGAGGTGTTGAGGCAATGCCACACTTCCCACAGCAACCCATTCCCCCCTCCTGGTGCATTCACAGTTGCAAATGGAGACCGAAAACCTTTTATCCTTTTAAGGAATGAAAATGGGGCAGCTAAAGGGAGAAATCAGGCCTGACCTCATGCTGTCCAGCTCCTTTTGAAATCCAGCAACACTGCAGCTCACAATTTATCGGTGGTGGTTTTCTGTTCCCAGATGGTGACCTCTGGACTTTGTAGGTTAGGGTGGTTTTATTCAAGCTACTGAACTTGGCATTTGGGCTGAGCACATGCTTGCTTCCTGGCCCCCTGCCCCAATCCCAATCAACCAAAACTCTCTTTGCGCCCCACTCACCTACAAAGGAGAATTAACGAGTGCCCCCTGTGCCTCCTATTCCAAGGGTGGGGCACCCGAGAGCATGGCCGGGAACAGCTGTCATTGGGGAATGAATGGAATTCAATGCGAGAGAAATGAAGGTGGGTCGTGAGCCAGTGGTCTTCTGTCCCCTCCTGCGTTCCTACAGGGAGAAAGACAAGCTTTTATCCACTTCCCCATGAGAAGTAAGTATCTCCGAGCTATTATCATAGAGTCACTGGGGCAACATTTAGCCCCTGGTTGCCCCTCTTGCCTGCAGTTTGCCAAGGCAGATGGAGATCTGCCTCCTTGTGCTCGCTGGGCACCTGCCCCGTGTGTCAGGAGGGCTGCTAGATGGTTTGCGTCTGTTCCAATTTTATCCTTGTAACAACACTGTGTCATTAAACAGTGTTATTTTATAATTAGTGATAAAGTGAGATAAGTGTAGTTTAAGAAACCTCATCCAATGAGTGAGCGATGGAGCCAGAGTTCACACCAGTTTGAGTTTCAATGTCCACGCATTCCAGGAATTCAGAAGGAGATGGAAGAGGCAGGAATGATCAGAACAAACCTGGTGGATAGAAACGGATAAAAATAACATCCCTCACCTCCCTAAATAGTCCCTTTGCAGCCCCAAATCCAACATTGCCGAGTTATTCCCTTGAGTTAAGCTGAACTCTGTTTTTGAAAGCAAATAGTTCTGGAAGGGGAAGTCATTTAGCCATTAAAATTCGCTATTAAAAAAAAAGCCCTCTCATTTTCTTCTAAAATGCTTTACATTGTGTTTCTTGTAAAGTAACCCTTAACAGAAAGGAGCTTGTATCAGAATGAATGTCTGGGAGGGGACCTCTTAAAGAAGATGGGAAGTGTTACTCTTTGACATTTACTCTTACAAGCACATTTTAAGCAATTCTTAGAAACTGATAAAATCTGTTAGGAGAAAAGGATTTCTCTCTCTTTTTCAAGTAGTAGAATATTTCACCATTCTGATTTGAAAAAAAGATTGCATAACTGTTATCGCTTAGGATTCTGCTTCAAAGAAGGAAAAAGGAGGAATCGGAAAGATGGCTTAAAAGCTTCAAATATGATAAGATGAGACAGGTGATATTTGTTAAGGCACTTGGAAAAACCCTAGCATTAAATGAATAGACACTATTATTATTCCTCCTAGAGAGAACCTCCTTAGCAGAGGAAGAGAGTTAGAGAAATAATGTCCTAAGGCAATGTTACCCAAGTGTTTTCTGCAGCTCTCTTTGCGTTAGGTTATCAATAAGTGCTACATGAATGCAGTTTTCTGGATATGTGCATTGGAAAACACTGTGTCAGACAGTTAGGCATGTTACTTTATGATAGGAGTTATCAGAAGTTATACTAGATAATTGTGTGTAGCAATTCTCCCAGAGGGTGGACAGTACATTGTGGAGGGTTTCCTAAACTTTTTTGATCAATCCAGGTTTTTATTTTTATTTTTTATTTTTTTTGGTGGGGGGTAGACATTTCATAAGACCAGTATTCTCTGTAACATAGTTGGAGAAACACAGCCTAAAACAATAGTCGATATGCAATATGATATGGCAGTTCATGTGATCTGAATTTAAATCCTAGCTTCACCACTTAAAAGAGATGCAAGCTTGGGCAGGTTATTTAACTTCTCCATGCTTCAGTTTTTTCTATTTGTAAATGGGAGGAGTAACATTACCAATTTTCTCAGTCATGAGGATGAAAAGAATATTTGCCATGTAGTAAGAGCTCAAAAAATATTAGTTACTGTTGTTATTGCCATTGACACCTTATCCTGGTCCCTTATGCACATGCTGAGCTTCAGCAGAAAGGGAAAGAAGTCATCATGCACTTCTGTGTCTTTCTTCTTGTCTTTTCCTCCACTTAGAATGCCTCGCCCACCTTGGTCTGTGTCAGCCCAAACAATGGCAAGATATATCTCAAGGCTACTCACCACATTAGAATGTTCTGGATTCTCCCAACTTTTCCTTCCTTAAATCCTCAATATTCCTCAGTAGGTTTCTTAGACTCACAATATTTGGCTTTGTATTTTTGTGTAATTGATTTTTTTCTTGGAAAAAATGTCTTATTTATCTTTGATTTCCTTGTACCTGGTATGGTCAGCTGTATCTCCAACAAAATTTGGCTGAACTGTTAAATTTCATTGCCCTCTACTGAGAGGCAAACACCCCTTAGTGAGATTGTTCTTAAGTCCTCACCTATACAGGTATCACCAAACTTTATAATTAGGCAAGGATTGGTGAAAATGGGCCCTGGGCTAAGTTAGGTGTGGAGTGGGAAACCAGGAAGGATAAAGAGGATTAAGTACCTACTATGATTCCAGGTGTTAGGTTTCTTTTTCCTCAGGAACTTTCCAATTAAAAATGTTCTATTCCACTTCCTCTATTCATGTTCACCATGCACGAGGAATTTGTGTTTGGTAGTTGTGTGCTTAGGGAAAGAAGAAGAAAGTCAGAGACAACCACTGCCTATAATCACAATTTTACTAGCATGACTGTTAAGTCTCTGTAACTGTTGCCTCATTCCTTTTATTCATTCAATAGATATTTAGGGAGAACCTGTGTGTGCTGAGCACTGGGCTGAGCTGGGCTGTAAGAATGACTGAGTCAGACCTGCTCTCTCGCCCTCATGAAGTTGCAATCTGATGGGGGCTACAATCAAGTAATAAAATATGCAATTGCCAATCCCAGTACACAGTAAGCATTTAATCCATGTTTATTTAGTGACTGACTGACTAAACTTCGTTCTTTTGAATGAAGACAATTATTGTTCCAGGCCAGTTTGCATCAAGCAGGGCTGTGGTGTTGGGTCACACAGGCCACATGTCCTGCACAGCTCCAGGGACTCCATTCACAGTGCCAAGATATGCAGATGGACCCTAGTACAGGCAAAGTGTAGGATTTTCAGAACTTGTGTCTGATACGTAAGTTGGTTCTGCTTGCTACCAGATGGAAGAGAGTTTTCCTTCCTGATTGTTTTGCCTTAGAATGGCCTACACCTCTGAAACGTTTCATAGCTGCTGTCACCTCTTTCAGAGTTCTGACGGCTCTTAGTATGGGCTATGCAACACCCTTAGCAGTTTTGTCATCATTAGTATGTCTGTCTCCTCACTCTGGGCTTTGTGGGGCCCATCTTGGTATCCCCTGGCCCTCGACACAGAGCCTGACCACATGGTAGGTACTCAGAGCCTGATTGTTGGGGGAATGAGAAAATGCCTGTCTGATGTCTCTAAATAGAGGCCCAGAAATTGCCTCCCAACTCCTTCTGTGTCTGAAATCTGAATCCTAGTAGCAACCCCCTTTTCCTGACCCTCTCTTGAACTTTAGTCTGCTCAGCTGAAAAGAGAGAAAGGTGAAGAATGGGAAGAGGAGCAGGAGTTTCACTTAGCCCCATGGGCCATTGGCCCCCTCTTGCACATGTGTTCTGGGGCAGATCAGCAGGCAGGTGGAGCTGGCTGACATGCATCGCAATCCCGGGTTCCCATCAGGGATCCTGGCGGGAACCCATACAGCCCACAGGGTGTGTGCGGGGCCTGCTGTGACCCGCAGCTGAACTGCCGCAGTCAGTCCTGAATACCCGCACAGCTGCTCCAGGGCTGGGCGACCTCGTGGGAGGAAAGCACATGTGAAAGATACAACCCCCAGAGTGCCGGCCGAGACTTTAGAGGCAGGGATCATGTCTGAAGGCCTGGGCTGTCCTTCCTACTGGGGAGGCCTGTGGAAGGAGGCTCTTCAAGTCCTGGAGAAGGCTGAGACTGGACTAAAACATGGAGGGAAGACCAGCCTGGGAAGTCACCCCTTCCCATGCTTCCTGGAGGTGGGGAGAGAGAGAGAAAAATGTTGCATTTCTCATATTCCCTCATCTCTCTGATTTTGGGTAGACCCTAGGAGGCAGGTAGAGACCACGGTATAAACAGATGAGGACACTCAGGCCAGAGAGAGGCTCCTTGGCTCAAATTTTAAATTCTAAAAATCTTATGTTATGGCCAATAATATTTGGTTTTGAGTGACTGTGATGATTTTCTGCTTCAACCTCTATGTTTTTCAGATAAAGCATCTGGATGCTGTCATATCTTGTCCCAAGGGAATGAAAAAATATTTGGAGGATGGAGCCCTGGGGGTCAAAGCAAAGCAATTGTTCCCCACATCTTCAGTGAAGGGGAGGAAGCTTGTAAGGGCCTCTCAAGCTCCATCCTGGTACTGTTGAATCTCTTATTTCCTACAAGATTGCCTTCTGTGTTTATCATTAGTGATGGGGGAGGAATGCAGGTGTGCCACTCCCAGGGGAGTCCCATTCTCAGAGCCTGGCCTAATCTGTACCTGGTAGGCATTCTCGTTGAAGGAACAGAAGTGACTTGCTGCATCCTGGGCCCTGGAATGGCATGCATGATGTTCTGAGGGCTAAGAAGCTTGGCACACAGTGGTAACTTGTATCCTCTGCCTATTCTGCAAAGTGTTGCCAAGCAGTGGGCTGAAGGCAGAAGGGTGATGCACATCCATCTGAATGAACTTTCTTGTATGTCAGAGGCTCTGCCTGTCCATAGAGTGAGACTGTACTTGTTCAGGTGGTGGCTTTAGCCTCATTACTTTTTATCCCACCCTTTCCCTCCAAATCTGACCCTGATCTTGGTTGAGAAGGTCAGGGGAAAAGAGAGGGGATGAGTAGAAGAGATATGAATGAAGTTTTGAAAAGGGACAATGGATTTATTAGGTAGACTATGAAGTATTATCAACCTTGTTTTACAGATGGAAATTGAGGACTAGAGGTTATGTTGGCCAAGTTCCTCAAAGGTCATAAAAGGAGACACACTAGGTCAACTGTCAGTTCTGGGGGTTTGTTTCAGAGATCCAAAGGCAGGTGGACTGGCATGGAATGTGGTCTCTCCAGCAGCATGACACATGGGACCCTGAGGCTCTAGGACAGTGAGGTACAGCACTAGAGTGATCTGTCAACCTCATTTAGGACACATCATGATTTTAGGGACTTGCCTTCGTCCATATGTATTTTAATTGACTTAGTCCATTCGTTAGGGTGTTTCCCACTATAAGAAAAAGGAAGAGCCTCACACTTAAGTGACAAAGACATTGAAATTCTCACACAGAAAAAGTCTAGAGGCAGGATGGGCTCTAGGCAAGATATACTCACCTGGATCCACTTCTTTGTGATTTGCTCAGTTTCTTTCCCTTCTAAGGCTTGGTCTTGTCTAGGGCCATCTTCCCTCATGGTTTCAAGATGGCTGCCCCCAAGAGGTGGGACAATATGTTTCCTTCTTTCACATACAGGCAGATAGGAAAAACATGGAATAAAAATCCTTCTTCATCATGCACCGTATTTTGCTGTGTATAATGCATACCCACACTTTTGTGCACATTATATATGAGATTATTATACCCATTATACCCATGGTATGTACTCATTATAGCCCTGTATAGTGTACATTTTTATTTTTCCCTCAAAAGTTTTTTGGGCAAAAAAGTGCGTATTACATGTGGCAAAATACAGTAAGTTTTTTCCTTCTACCTGAGTAGCCAGCTTAAGTCACTTGCCCATTTCTGGACAAATAACAGTTGCTAAGGGAATTCCAAGTGGTGATTGGCTTAAATCTGGGTTCTTGAACTTTATAAACACTAGTCAGGGAGATGAAGCTGTGATGATTGGGTCTGTGTGTTCAGAACCCACACCTGAAGGCACACAAGGTAAGTGAGGGAGAGCAGAGACTGAACAAAACTGGTCTCCTCAAAAGCAGGAAGGGGTGAGAGATGCTGGATAGATACTCAAGTGAGTCCATTATGTTCAGCATTTAAGCATCCCTAAAGAGAGCTGCTGGTATATGTGGGAAAGATTGATGACCTCAGAGAAGGAACTGTATGAAATCTACTGATCCCCTCTCCCTGGCCAGACAAGTTGTGATGAATGGTAGAGTTGGTTTTGCTCAACACTTGAAGCATAAGCTATAGCAATTTTTGCAGGAAATGACTGCACGAAGTCATTTCCTAATAAGGGAGCCATAAAACTGATAGACTCCTAAGAGCTAGTGAACCTAGTTCAGAAAGGTTAAGCCCCTTGGCCAAGGTCATGCACTGCTGAGTGACAGAGCCTAGACCAGAAATAGGTCTTGTGGCTCATATTACAGTGCTCCTTCCCTAATCCCGGGGAGATGTCATTGTGGTGAAAATGACATCAGCCCTTTGGTAGTAAAGGTATGTGTAAAGAATGTAAATTTTGACCTTGGGCAAGTTCCTTAACTCTTCTAGTCAACTGGTTTACTCACTACTCTAATAAAGAGATCTTATTAGAAGATATTAAAAGCACCTTCCAATTCTAAGAATCTATGAATAGCTTTAAATCATGGTTCTCTTCCAAGAACCTGACAACACTTGTTCTATTAGGTCATTTAACTGCAGATTATTTGTTTAAATAGTTTCCCAGGAGTGACCCAGGACATCCTACATAATAAACCAGTTGTTAAATCATAAACAATATGGACGGGATTCATCATCATTATGCTTCCCAGCTGAACATCCCTGGGGCCTCTGGTTACTTGGACACTCTGGCTAATGGAGTATTGTCAGGGATTCCCTGTGTGGGTGACCACTTTTCCAAGAATTAGAAAATGATAGACTGTAACAAACACTTGATCTATGATGGAAATAATGTGCTTTTTAGAAATGAAATAGAACTGTGAAGAATCAAAGAACTTTGTGTTCTTCTTTTAGCTCCCTCCTTATCTTGTTCCCCATCCCACACCCTGTTACCATCAAGTTCTCAGCTTAGATCACTAGTCCCCATTTAACTAGTTGAGGTTTAGAATGTTATGTTTTCTGGAGTGTCTGTAGAATATCTTAAAGGCTCCAGATCCAAAGATATACAGTTGGCTGTCATATCTGCAGATTTTGTACCTGCAGATTCAGCCAATTATGGACTGAAAATATTCAGAAAAGAATGATTACATTGTTGCTGATGTGTGTACTCTGTAGTTAAGCCTATGATGGTTGCATCTGTACTGAACCCATACAGACTTTCTTTTCTTATCATTACTTTCTAGTCTAAACAAAGTGTAACAACTATTTACATAGTATTTACATTGTTTTAGGTATTAATAAGCAATCTAGAGGTGATTTACAGTATATGGGATGGTGTTCATAGCTTATATGCAAATAATACACTATTTTACATCTGGGACCTGAGCATCCACAGATTTTGGTATCTGCAGGGGTCCTGGAACCTATCCTATGCAAATGTTAAGGGATTACTATATGTAGATAATGGTAGTGTTTTTGGTCCTGTGATGGTCCAGCATAAGAGATATTATGGGGACAAGGAAGTCTTCGTAGGGTATCATAAAACATAGAATCTATTCTGTTTTCCAGGAGGGATGCTAAAACCCCCAAGTTTCAGACCTCCTTCAGAACCTGAGTTGGTGCTATAAGGAAGGCATGCAAGAAAGGAAGAGAAAAAGTCTTCTTGAGTTCCAGGAAATTTATGTTCAGTGTCCTTGCTAATCCCCTCATGATAGCTTTATGTTATCCTGATGAAGAGAAGATAAATGACTTGTGTGTACATATTCTTAAGAAGGAAAAATTGCAGAACACTAGGTAGAGTAAAATTTTGTTTGTATTAGTTATGATAGTCTAGGCTATTCTTCAGTAACAGCAAATCACAGAAACTGAACATGACCAAGATTTGCTCCTTGCTCATGTCATGGTCCAGTGTGGGTCAGTTGGCTCTTTGGTGTGGCTTTCCTCCAAGCAGGGACCAGGAACCCAGGCTGTCTTCATTGTATAATTTCATGGTATCAGAATCCTTTGCTTTTAGCCGTAGGATGCAATAGAGACATCATGGAGAAGGCATTCCCAGTCATGACTCTTCGACCAGAAGTGACATGTGACTTCTGCTCACACTCCCACTGACCACAACTCAAGTACATGTTCCCAACCTAATTACAAGGAAATCTGGGAAATATCTTCTTGCTACATGCCTATGATTAAGTCATGAAATGACAAAACATATTCTAACATGATTTTTGCTGCATCATTTTCTACCTGTGTATGTGTGAGTATGCATTTACACATATACAAAGAAAGAAGTCTGGACAAATATGCACTGAATTCACCTCCAGGGAAAGCCTTGGGGTTGACAAGGTAAGGTAAGATAGGACTAAAGGGGACTTTTAGGATTTAATCCTTTTTGTAGTACATTTAAAAAAATTTAGAATGTGCTTATACATTACCTGCATTATTTTAGGGGAATTTTTCTCTAGTCTGTTGGGGGCTGATGCTGGTGACTCAGATTAATTTATGATTCCCTGTTGGGAGAGCTCACTCTCCTCACACTTAACAGAGGGGCACAGAGGTTCCAGGAAGGGTGTCTGGAGCAGTAGCAACAATTTTCTTCCAGCCCAGCTTAGAGGGAGAGCCAATTAAGCTATGGTTGGATCCAGACACTCATCAATAATATTGAGCATCTGTCTCTTTTTGTCACTATGCTCTCTCTGCACTGGCTTCATCCTCTGGGAGCCTTCTCTATAAGGGGGCCAAGTAGACCAGGGTCTCAGCTTAGGTAATGGCAGCTGAGCCAAGTGACTTTTTAAAAATTTTCACCCAGAAGCTGCTTTCCTGAGTCTCTTTGGCCTGTTTTGGGCCATGTGCCATCACCATGACTTTGGCTGGGTCTAAGTCGTGGAAGTGGGGAGGAGATGGAGTCAGGCATAGGATTGAAACACAGAATGGAGCATGCACGGAGGGGTGGTTCCCCAGATTCCATTTACAAATTGAAGAAAGGACTATTTATATCACTGAGATAGGCCAGAGAGGAGGTCAGTTACTACCAAGAAGGTCTTTCAGAACTCAGGGCAGCCATGTGCTCATGTGGGACCAGCTTGCTCCAACACCTTCTAAGGTGGGGGTCCCTCAGGGTAGGTGGTGAGGCAGTGGCTGGAAGGCCTGGGTAATTGAGCTGGGATGGTGATATCCGTGTGGAACCTAGTTTAGGTTGCTTCAGTGGAAACACTTCCTTGGCCTGAGTCATTTTTGCACTTACAGCTCAGGAAGGTGGAGGAGTGCCCAGTGGGAGCCAGGATCTGCCAATCAAGCCGCCATCCGGTGAACCATGTCCTCGCGACATTTTGATGAGAGAGCATGGCGCTGTGGTCATGCTGGCCTCCTGGTCACTATGGGGCTTTGGATTTGCCAATCCCTGCTGTCCGCTTTACCATGGCATATGTTGACCCACGCTGGCTGATAATGCGCCTCAGCGGGTCTCCAAGATACCTATAGAGGCTGTTCTTCTTCTGAGCCCTCCTAGTAGCATGCCGCCTGTCTGCTTTGCTACTCATTTCACAGTGCAAGGACCCTGGAATGTCGCCCAAGACCCAGATTTGCTTTGTAGACATGTAGAGACCTATAGAGATCTGAGACCACTTCGACCCCCAGGCCTCTTGTAGATGAGATGGCAGAGATGGGAGGAACTCAGTGACTCTCACCTCCTCCCAATGAGAAGGTAAGAGGATCTACCAGACACTGTGATCCTGAGTCGAAATCCATGGGTGTTACTGGGCAGGAGTCAAAGAGTGCCAGAGGCGGGGGCATAAACTTTATGAAAGTCACAGGGTTATTGAGTTAATTTGTTATTTTTGGCCGACTGAGGTGACCATGACCCAGAACTTGGTTCTCTCTTGGTCATTGTTTTCCTCTGTTAGCTTTCTCCGAATGAAGTGAGAGGACAAAAGCCAGAGAAGAACAGGAAGGCAGGAAGAGCATGTGCCTGGGTGCTGTGCCCAATTTTTAGGTCAAAGGAGTTTGTCACTTCATGTTTCTTTATTATTCAGAGAATTGGAATGCCTGAACCACAAGGCATCTTCAGATTTTCCTGTTGTCATATAAAACTCCAGAGGACATTTCTGAGGCTCCTTGGAGGCAATTTGATTCAGCCTATGGAAGGATGTTTATCATCCAGAGCTGCCCCCTTGAAACAGGCTGTCTTGTGAGGTAGTGAGCACCCTGTCAATGCAAATGGTCAAGCAGAGGCTGAAGGACCAGCAGACAGAGAAACTGTGCAGGCAGTTCCTACAAGACCGAGTTCTAAGGGCTCATGCAATTCCATGAGTTTATGACTCAGTGAAATGAAATCCCCCAGGTTCAAGATCTATTAGGTTCCATTGCTGTCCTTTCTCTGGTCCTGGTTTGGCTTGGACAGCCTGGCTGACATCCAGGGAGTGCGGGCACCAGGCCAGGCCAGGCGGTGCCTTGCAGAGTGCGTGAACCTGTGGGGACTTCCTCCAGGTCCTCATCAACAGCTGCTTGAATTAATCTCCAGGACAATGAGCATTGCTGTTCCCTTCTAAATTGAGTACATTGTGCCGCTTCCCCCACAGTCCACTCCCCCAGATCCACAGAGCTATTTATTTTATTTTCACCCTCTGAGGAGACACATAGGAGAAAAAGGCTTTGATGTTGTCCTGAGGGCTGTATAGGGAGCAGGCTTGTGAATGGCAAATCTGGAGAAAGGAATTTTCATCTACTTTCTGTTAAAAGCCCCATCGGAGTGAACACTGTGCAGGAAAAGCAGGAGAGTGAACAGTTCGGGGACAGGCAGGTGCTGGGCTTGTCTCGTGTCTGGATATCTCATCCCCAATCTAGAGTGGAGACAAGAATGGACAAATGGACAAAGACATGAGGCTACTGAATAAGAGGGTGTGTGGAACTGAGCCCCCTGCATCTGTACCTGGACTGTGTCTGCCTGACACTCTAGGGAGGCTGGTACCATTGAATGCCAGACTGTTGGGGCTAGCAGTGAACTTGGAGAACCATGAGCCTCATGACCTTTTAGTTAGAGGAAGGAACTGAAGCCTAGGGAGTCCCTAGGAACTGGTGTGAGAGCCTGGCCAGGCCTCTGGGTTTCCTGCATCTTGGTTTCCTTCTACCATGACAAGATGGCAAGAGTGATACCCTGCTCTTACCTGGGCTGTGTGAACAGGATCCCAAATTGTCTGAGCTGCAAGAGATATCCCAAATTATCTGTCTCTCCAGGGAGGAACTCAGTGACTCTTGAGTACGGGTGAAGAAATTAAGACTTGAAGAAATACAATATTCATGAATTCATGAATTGCTCAGGAAGAGGAAGTGACTTGCTCCACATAACAGCATTAAAGGCAGGCTGGGGCCACCTGGCCTGCCCTGGGTAGTTTCCCTTATGCCCCCTGGAGAGACAGCTTCCCTCAGAGCCCCATGGCACCAGATTCATGTAACACTAAAGACAACTCACCTTGCACAATACCTTTCAAAAGTACTTTTCAAAGTGCTTTCAAAAACTCAGTCTGATTCTATTCTGGCCCCAGCCCTCTGAATAAGTGAGGGCTCGTACAGCAGTAATGAAGGTGTTCTAATCTGAGAGATGCCACCTGTGCACAGGTGGTGAGGACTGTGGTAACAGTTACTGGGTGTGACTGTGCACCTGGTGGGCAGTACCAGCCCTTCCACAGTGGCCTGTACATCATTGCCCTCCTGGTGCCCCTCCTCATGCCTCCTTTTGGAGAGAACTTGTTCATGTGCCCATCTTTCCTGACATTCAGCAAGTCATCGGCAAAGTTTTCAAGTCATCTCCCTGACTATTGGCTCTCCAGGCTTGGAGCTGGTGGGACGCTCCAGTAATGAAAATCAGTGGAGACTTCTTGGAGCTGTCATTGGGACCTAGAAAGAACAATTTCTGCTGCACCAGAAGGTTCCTGCTACCACACAGCTGTAGGCCTCTTAGAATGGGTGCTGTGACCTTTGACAGATGTCAGTCTGGGCAGGATGGAGTGCACAAAGTGAGACTGTCACCTCATTTTGCATTTTATTACTCTATGTGATTGGAAAAGGATAGTCAGGACTCCAGGTCTCCACATTTTCCCGCTTGTCCCTCCTTAAGGCCCAAGAGTGAGAGTCTCAGAGTTGGGAGGGCTCCGGGCAGGGATGTGCCCACTCCCCTCCAGCCCCCCATGGCTCTGGCACAGTGTCCGGCACAATTGTGTCTCTTCCTGCAGGTAACACCAAGCGCACTGTCCCCGTCTCCTGGGCTTCATTTACCATCTGCTGTCCTCCTGAGCCTAATGCATCTCTCCTCCCAGGTGGGCACTTGAGACCTTGTGAAAATCACCCTGGACACGAGGAAATTGATCCCACACACTCGCTGGCCTTCCCAGGGCACCTGTTCCATCACCTCTCCCACACTCACTGCTCAGAAAGTCTTTGTGCTGCCCAAATGCCATAGGCTGAAGGTATTTCCTCTTATAACCACTCAGGTGGGCAGCAGCATCCGGGGGCCAACGGAGAGTGGGAGAGAAACCCCAAACCTGGCCGTGGGTCTCATGACCTGTGTCCACTTGTCCGTCCTTAAAGACTCTCCTGTTTGTTCCCACTTACAGAGTGTTTTCCCACCCACTGTGTCATTTGGTTTTTGTTGCTGTGGAGAATGTTGAGCTGGGATTCCTAAAGTGGAGATGACAACTCAGTGAAGGAACTGATGCTCGCAGAGGTTAAGGGACCAAGCCAAAGTCACGAAGTCAGTGAGGAGCAGAGTTGGGTCCTAGTCATTTAACTTTCATCTGGTGGCATTTGCTCTATAGAATCTCTTCTCACTCCCTTATGCAGCCCAATTTCTCAACGGTTTTTTTTTCTCCCCAGTTTTATACCATCAGTTGGCTGCCTTTAGTTTCTGTCCATGTCCCAGCTCTTCCCCTTCTGGAGTCCAACATCCCTGAGTAATATTGACACACCAGTCCACCTCAGCTACAGTGTAGACACACACACATAGCACACTTACATGCACAGTCCCCCCCCATACCACACACTGCACACCACACACCACCACACGCAACCATGTGCACTCCTCACATTACACACACCACACGCACACATACCACGCACACACCACACACTGTGTACCACATTACACACATACCACACCACACACACACCACACCACACACACCAACATATACCCCACTATGCACACCACACACATACGCTACACATGCTACACACACACATCACACTCACACACATACTCCCCATACTATACACATACACCACACATACCATACATGCATAAACACAAACCACGAAGATTGAATGCATGAAACGTAAACATTTTGAGAAAGATAAGGAAAAGATCCATTAGTAGAGAAACAAAGGGAAATGGAGAACAAAGAGATAGAGAGATGGGTGAGAGAAGTGGAAAGGGGGTAGGAGACAGTGAGGGAAGAAAGAGATTGGAGCTTTGGAGTCAGAAGGCTGGAATTCTGAATCTAGCTTTACCACTTCCTGGCTGAGCCACTTGAAGAAGTCACGTAATGTCTCTGAGCCTTATTTTTCTATCTGTAAAATGGGCCTTGTTTATTTAATTACTATTCATTAAATATCACCTTTTAGGTACCTGGGATACATCAATGAACAGAAGAGTTTTAAAAAATCCTGCCTTCTTGTATGTGGATGGAGATGGAAAATAAAATAAATATAATAAGTAAAGGATTTAGTATGTTTGTATATAAATGCTATAGGGTGTTAGTCTGGGCCTTCTGAGAAGCAAACACCAAGTCATATCAACATGTGAGGAGTTCCTTAGAGGAAATGCCTGTGTGATGGAAAGTAGGCAGGCTGCCAGAGAAGGCTTGGAGGAGCCATCAGACCACCATGCAAGTCTGACCCTTAGTGGGGAGAGAGTGAGGAGGTTGGGTGGAGGCATCCTGGTTTGGCAAGGCCAATCCAGGGAGTTCTGAAGCCAAAGCTAGACATCAGGAGCCCTTGATGTACGCAGTCACTGGCTGGAAGCAGCCTGCGGAGGGTGTGGTCTCAGCTCTAAGGCAATGATGGATTTCAAATCCAAGCAGCTGAGGCCCTTGGCGAACCATGCTGCCTGGAGAGGGAGGTCTGCAGGGTGTATTCTCATGGCTGCTGCATATGAGAAAAGAACATTTTAAAACATGGAGCATGGTAAGGGAGATGGGGAGTGCTGGAATGTGGACAGATTACAGTTTTCATAGAGTGGTCAGGGTAGGCCTCACTAAGAAGGTGATGGTTGAGCAAAGATTTGGAGGAGGTGAGAGAAAGCCATTTAGATGTCATTGTCATCCCTGTGTTGACATCATCATGCTGTTGATCCTGTTTGGAAAAACACTTTTTAAATGGTATAGACTCAGCTGATGGAGAAGATGCTAACAGCGTCATTTATCCTGGCATCATGGACTGATATGTCTCCCAAGAGGAGATGCTGGTCTCTATCCAAGACCATGTTGGAT
Organism: Pteronotus mesoamericanus; assembly: GCF_021234165.1. Classification (NCBI taxonomy): domain Eukaryota; kingdom Metazoa; phylum Chordata; class Mammalia; order Chiroptera; family Mormoopidae; genus Pteronotus; species Pteronotus mesoamericanus. Next base: position 9,524,985 of record NW_026555277.1, read on the forward strand.
CCCTCTGCTGGGGAAGAGAAGCCTGGGGGACCCCACTCCCACCTGATTTAGGAAAATGAGGCATTCTGTTTTTAAGGCATGACACTCCCAGGAGTCCAGAACTCTCTGAAGGACCAAAACAAATATCCCCCAACATCCCCAGAGGGTGAAGACTTATTTTCAGTCTAACAATGGGAAATAAAACAAAACCCTTTTTTCTGAGACAACTAGATAAATATGTTATTATCTCTGACAACTGGAGTTAACAATAGCTCTTGATAAGAGATCATTTTTGTCTCTGAGGCATCCTGGCAGACAGAGTGTTATTAGTGAAGTTTAAGGGCAAGAAGGAAGGGGCTGGAAGTCACCAAGTATTTATTCTATGCCAGGCTCTGTGCCGGTGCAGTAATTTATTTGATTTTCATGAATCTCTGAGTATTCAGCCACTTTACAAAAATAGAAAACTGAAGCCCACAGAAATCCACAGTTGGTAAGTGATGGCGTGGGGATTCAGACTTAGGTTGTGTTTCTGAAAGCCACGTGCTTTTCTCTTGCTCCTTATTATACCACTTTACCTAATGGCCCATTTCTCATGATACCTCTAATACTGAGTTGGGTTTTAATTACTTGTCTTAGGGTCTGTTTCTCCTATGCCCTCATCTCTTGTCTACCTACCGCATGCCCCTAAGAGAAACATTGGTTTCTGCTTGGCCCACAGCATGTTTAAGGGGACTTGCTGCATTAGGCTCTCAAGCTGGGTAATGAATGGCCAAGCCATACTCAACCAGCTGTCTGTACTTTCTAGATGAGGGGTTGGCCATATACTTTTGTATTCTTTGGAGCTAGAGCTCTTAAATAGACTCTATTTTAGAATTACCTAAGGGAAGTTGTTGAAATACAATTTCCCATGTCTCTCCATTGGAAATTCTGATTTCATAGGTTCAAAGTAGGTCCAAGAATCTACATTTTAATAAGCACCACTGCCCTGAGAGAATATACAGACAAGGTAAGCAACTGTTGGGTTGGGCAGTGGTCCATTTGGTGACATTCCTAGGGGAAATAGTTACAGTTTTTTCTCTTGTCCTCTGGAAAAGGGCCAAGTTTCAGGTGGCTCTACTGGTTTCTAGAAAGTGATCAGGTGACACCTCACTGCCTCTAGTCACAGGACAAGGACATGGATTAAAGTAGAAGTGAATTTGGAGACCTGGTAGGGCTCATGCATCTCCTTTGTGTGGTCAAGCTTCCTTGGTTTGCTTAGAAATGCACCTATAAACCCTCAGAGAAAGGTGGGTGAACTTACCCAGAAGAAGACCCTGTCCTGAAGATGTACTGTATTATTTGATGGAAACCTCAGAGACTTTTCATCCCATTTCCCTTGTTGGCATGTGGACAACTGGTTCTTTGAGAGTAGACATGATAGTTTGTGGGCATGTGACTAATAGTTCCAGACCTAGGTTCCGTGGAACCTAGGCCTCCTCCCTACTTCTCTTACAGCCCATAGATGCATGCTGCCCTCATGCCCAGTGTCCATCTGTCCATCACAGACCAACAAGCCTGTTGGCCCTCTCTGAAGACATGCAGGGATGCATGCTGGGCCTGGCCAGTGAATAACTCTGGGAGTTTACACCCCTAGTCCCCAAATCTTCAATGTGCAGGTGGGGTAATGCCCACTAGTACATTGTAAGTCAAAGCTAGTCCCACCCCCTCTCTGCATACTCCACACTTGCTGTGTTTTTCTCCCTTCCCTCCATCTGTTAATGGACTGGAACTCACCCTCAGGTTCATAGTTTTAAGAAGTTTCATGGTAGATGATGTGATTTTAGATGACATCAGGAAAGTTTTCAAATGGTCAATCTATGTTGCTTACTGTGTGATAGGCTCTAAAGACTCCAGATGTAAGGACTTATTAAATTCTCTTAATTCTTTCTCTGTCTCCATCTGCAATGAGGAAACCAAGGCACAGTGAGGTGAAAACTTTCCCAAGGCCACAGAGAGGATGCATGGTGGAGCCAGGTTTTCAGTCCAAGCTCTCTGAGTCCAGAGTCTGTACATTTTACTTGTCAATGCTCCAGTTTGATTTTTGTTTGAATATGTATATGTTGGAAAACAATAAAGATAATTTACATGCCAGCTGGGAGTTATGGACTCCAACCCCAACTTGCTGTTGATCTTAGATAAGACAGGGACATTTTTTAAAAGCAGAGGAGCTTGAAAAAAATTTAAAGCAGGTGCTTCACTTTCCAGATGAGGAAACTGAGGCCCTGAGAGCTCAAATCACTTCCCCATGTGTTGCTGTGAGTTAGTGGCTAGTTCCATGTCCATTGCTTTTCCCCTGAATGTTCATTTACATGGTCTTGGTGGATGTCAAATCTTTCACAATTTAAATTGTTCCAGGGGTGTCCAAGCTTTTGGTGTCTCTGGGCCACACTGGAAGAAGAGTTGTCTTGGGCCACACATTAAATACACAAACACTAACAAAAACTGATGAGCAAAAAAAAAAAACAGCGCTTTTAGGTAAATTTACAATTTTGTGTTGGGCTGCATTCATAGCCATCCTGGGCCACATGTGGCCTGCGGGCTGTGGGTTGGATACCCCTGGCTCTACGCAAATAGTTTAAGTTTGGAGCCAGACATATACCAAAGCCTGTTTCCAACAGAAAATTTAAAATCAATTTCCCAAAGCTTTTGGTTGATAACACAAGTTCAGAATCTGATGGGATGCCATTGAAACCACCATGAAAATGTCTCGGTCCTGACATAGATGATTTCTAAAGCATTGAGATTAGTTATCTCTAAGTGTTACCAGTCTCCTCTTCTCCTGTCCATCACCTCTTCTCCCCAGAGGGGCTGTTCCAATTTGCCCCTGTTTTTCCTCCCTTCCCCCACACAGGGACACTCACACCCTAAAGCACAGGCTGCCAGCCTGTCACTTACAACTCCTTTTGTCTTGAAGTTGTCTCCTTTCCCCAGAACCTCCCCATCTCAGGTACACATCAGGATCCTAATGTTCCTAGAGCCTCGTCTTATGCTCTGACTGGCACAGAGCTTGGATTAATATCTTAGTTATTTTATGTATTTTTTTGGATGCTTTATGCTCTGGACTTGCTTTATGAGTCATGATCTCCCCTTCATTTGTTATGCCTCAGTTTCCTCATTTCTAAAATGATGTTTGGATTGGTTGGTCACTAATAGCCTATTAATGACCCAATAGTGTTAACACTAAAATCCTGTTTACTCCCCTTGCCTCTCATTTTATTTCCTGACCTCCCCAGACTCAGCTGTCACAAGCACACAGAGCAATTTCCTATTCCCCAGGAAGTCCTCAAATAAAGCTTATTTTTCAATGGGGGTGGGAGGAGCTGCACATTACTTTTTTTTTTCCCCAAATAACGACAGAGGAAAAATAACTAAAAAATCAAAAAATCAAAAAATAAAACAGAAGCAAATCAAAACGGGAAAATCTGCCCTTGCAGGAGGAGGTGGGCAGAAAGGTCAGCACCCACCACATTCTGAGGAACCTTCAGCCCCCTGTTTTGTGTTTTTATTTATTAGAATTTTACAAAAAATAAATAAGAAGAGAAGCTAGATTGTGCTGACAAGTGGGGCTTTGGAGGGAAGTCACTCCTGCCCAACAAAGGCTCTGTCTAAAAATACCCGGCCAGGACCTCACCGTTTCCATAAACAGATGGACACCATGGGCCTGGCGGAGGGGCAAAGGCAGTGGGAGGAAATTGTATCTGGCAGTGATAACAATCTGACATCTCCGAGAGCTTCACATCCTGGACAAATCCAGCCAGTCACCCAGATCCCCTACTTGTGCAAATAAGGCGGCTGTAAATAAAATTTCTCCTGGCTCCCACCACGGCCTCCCCTTGCAGGGAGCCACAGAATATCTTCCCTGCTCACCAGCATTCCCATGGCATACACAAGGAGGAGGCAGATGAGGTGTGGAAGCTGCAGGTGGGGTTACTGGGTAATCCATGGCTACCCCTGGTCCAAGCTGTGGCCCCAAGCAGTCATCAGAGAAAGGAAACAAAGTCCATCAGAGAAAGACAAATGCCATGTGATTTCACTTATATGTGGAATCTAAAGAAGAAAATAATCAAAACAGACACACTCATAGATACAGAGAATAGACTGATGGTTTTTTTGGTGGGGGTTAGGGGACTGTTGTGAAAAAGGTAAAGGGATTGAGAAGCACAGATTGATAGTTACAAAATAGTCATGGGGATGTAAGGTACAGCATAGGAAATATAGTCAATAATAATGTAATGAATATATATGGTGCCAGTTGGGTAATGGAAATATCAGAGGGAACGCTTTGTAAATTGTGTGATTGTCTAACCACTATGCTGTACACCTGAAACTATTACAAATTATATTGAATGTAAATGGTAATTGAAAAAAAGAAAGGAAACATATTGGTAAGAGGACATTGAAAACTGGCTTTAGGTAGGTGAAAATTGAAACCATGTGACTTGCAAAAGTGGTCATTTGGTTATAGATAAGGTGATAAAGGTGGTGGTTCACTGTTGTGGGTTTAAAGATGTCAACTCCCTCTTTTGGGGGTCCCTTCAAGCAAAAGATAATAGAGATGGGGTGGTGGTTACAGATGTGGGGTAACATGTCCTGGGCTCAAACCCTGACTCATTCAGTCAGTAGCTATGCACCCGTAAACAAGTTACCTAATCTCTTTGAGCCCCATTTTTTAAAATCTAAAATAGGAATAATGAATATTTCCACTTCATAAAGTTATTGTGACGATTCAATGAGATAATACATATAAAGTTGTGCTGGGTAATCTCTGTTTGTCCCTCCAGATGCACTCTCTACCCTTCTCCATTCTGCCTCTTCCCAGAGCCTATGGATCACATCAGTGAGTTCTCATGTCCTCTGGTTTCCAATCGGCCTGAGTTGGGAGTCCTATTCCAACTGAGGAGTCCTAGCAGAAGATCCAAAGGTGGGAGAAAAGTGAGCTGGGGTACTTATTCCCCCAACTTCCTCCCTGAGGGTCCACAGGGGGTCAACTCTGTCCCTAGACTAAAGATCACAGTTCCTGTTAGAGGCTCCTCTCTACACATTCTCTCCAGGGTGTTATAACTGCTAACTTGTCTTGACTCTTCAAACCCGAGCATAATAGTGAGATCCACTGAGACTAGCCTAGGGGTACTTCACTATTTCTTATTTTTCTACACCCTGCCCATCACAGCTTTGCCAATAGCCTTTTTATTAAACCCACCTCAAATGATCTCAGTTTGACTATGATTTTTTGTTTGCCATTGGGACCTGGACTGACATACTGTGACTCACACATAATAAACATTCAATTTATTCATTCCACAAATATGAATCAAGTGCCCAGTGTGTCCCAGGGACTCTTCTATCTACTGGAGGTTTGACAGAAAACAGAACAAAAATATCTGTTTTCTCACTGAGTGTTCATTCTAGTGATGACTTCACTGATATTTATAGAACACTTACTATGTGGCAGGTACTATTCAAAGAGCTTTATGTGCATTAACTCATACCCTTTACTACAACTCTGAGTAAGAAACTATTCTTATTACTATGTGAGAGAAGGGAAAACCAAGGTTCAGAGAGATGATTAGATTTAGTTACGTCCCATGATAGCAAATGTCAGAGCCAAGATTCAAAGTTAAATGTCAAAATAATTTGAAAAGTAAATGTTAGTTAGTAATTAGATAACAGCAATGATAGCTAGCATTTCTTCAATATTAACTCTGTGGTAGTCACTCTGCTTGGCATATAAGGTTGATGTCATTGTAACGAGCCTTCTCATTTATAGATAGAAACACTGAAGGTTCCCTGATCACTCTACTTAAAATTTGCAATCCCTCCACCTTGACACTCCCTTCCCCCTTGCTTTTTTATTTTTATGTGTATCATTCATCCCCATGAAACATACTATGCATTTTTATAATTACTTTTACTTATTGTCTGTCTCCTCCTTCTGGAGGAAGTCTCTGTAAGGATGAGGAACTTATTTGCCTCATTCGGCTGTGCCTTCTCAGCCTGGAACAGGGTCTAGAACATAGAGAGTGCTGGGTAGCTATTTGTTGGATGAATGAATGAACCTTAGAGAGATCATGTAAAGCCCTCAATGGCCCACAGCTCATTGAAGGCAGAGCAGGAGCTGAACGTAGATCCACCAGATTTGAATTCCCAAGCTGTTACCTGCCTTTTGCACAAGGTCTCTTTGAAAGGGACATTGGTAATTTGGAGGGGGTAGAGAAATTTGGAGACATGAGTTCTGGTTCTTGGTCTGCCCCTGTTCCTTTGCGTCAATGTGGGTACATCACTATCTCTCTTGGAGAACAGAAGAAGATTAGGTGGTTTCTCATATCCTTCCAGCCCCCAAATGTCTAACAAATGGTGACCATCTGAGGCTGGCAAACAGGGTCAGTTTGTCCAGGGTCAGGACAATGGCTGGTGGGAACTGTGGAAGGCCCTGCACATCTCTTCTTTGTTTCCCACCCCCAATGCTGAGAAGGTTGATGAGGGAGGACATCCCACAGATGGTTTTGGCAGAGCCTGAGTGCTCCCCACTAGGGCTCACTTTCTCCCTCTGACGCACCTGCACAAACCACGCTACCACAACGTGGAATTCTGACAGAGAGCAGCAGCTCCTGGAGGCTCCATGGGCTTTTCTAGGGTGTTAAACTCAGCAGGATGATTTCTTGAGATATTAATTTGCATTGTTCTTGCTATATTGCAAAGAGTCAGAAGAGATCAGAGTTCTTTGTGACTCTGTCCCATTTTGCCAAAAAGAGCAAACAAATTCCTGAGTCAGGGGGAGAATAGAGATTTTGTTTTCCAAAGGAAATAAATGGTGAAGGTAGAGGGGACTTAGAGAGCAGGAAGGCGCAACATTTTGGAGCTGATGGACAACTTTCCTGAAAGGGAAAAAGGAAACCGTATCAGCCAGGGAAACAGAAGCTACTTTGAATACTTACAACAAAGAAAATTTAATAAGGAGGACTGGCTGTCAGCTGATGAAATCACTGAGAAGCCAAACAGGGGATGGAATTAGCAAGAGCAGGGGGCCACTAGTCACCTAGGTTGGAAAGACAAAGGGAAGTTCTGTCCTGTTCTCACACAGCTGTGCTCCACTCTTCTTCCACAGCAGGAGACGCTTCTGTGTTCACTGGGGGACAAAGCCTGCCAGGGCACCCATCCCCGGCAATGTCTCCAGCAGCTTCTACATGGAAGTTCAGCATGTGGTCCCAGATGGCTGGCAAAGCAGTAACAGTACCTAGAGAAGCGGCGGGGCGGGGGGGGGGGGCCCGGGGGTGTTGTCAAGAGGAGTGGGTGAAGTGGGACATCCTCTTCATTCTTCTGCACACCCCTCCCTCATCACATCCATTCTATCCCCTACAGGGACATTTCCAGAGACCTGGGAGTTTAGCCCCTACCTGTTGAGAGAGAAGGTAATATAAATAGTGGTCAAAGGAGTCTCTGGGTACGAAGTTGTGCCAAGTACATAAAAAGGACCATCGCCATCTAAGCAACATAGCATGATGGTAGTAAGTTAGGGTCAGAGAGGTTTACCAAGGACTGTTGGGATTTTGTGTCTCTCCCTATAAGCTTCTCTGACCATGCTGGCTCCCAGAGCTAATTTGACTTTGCATTCAACCCTGCTTTTAACTGCTCATTTAAACGATGATAAGACAAGGATGTAAGATACTTCCTTTTAAGGCATTTAATTGCTGATTAATATTGTCTTCATATTAAGACCTCTGCCACCTACTTACAAGTTCAGTGACTTTGGGCAACTTAATTTTTTTGAGCTTCAGTTTTACTATATGCAAGATATAGTTACCAACAGTACCTTTCTAACATGCTTTTCATAAAGAATAATAAGAGAACATATGTAGAGTGCCCAGACAGTAGTATCATGTCATAGATACTTACAAAATATCAGGTCTTGTATCTATCAGGCTCCCAGCAGGAAAAGTAGGATGTCTTAGGTTGCCCTCTTCCCAGAAGTAGACCCTGAGACCAGGTTTTGCATGTAAATAGTTTATTTGGGAGGTGACCCCAGGGAGCACTAGTTGGGGAGTGAAGAATTGAGACAAAGAAGGGATGGGAAGGAAGGTAATATAGGGTGTGTTGATGAACAGGTTACTTATATAGGTTGGAGGGCTCAAACCTACTGGGGACCTCTGGGACATGTAGAACACATTTTAGAGCTGTCCTGAAGGTCTAGGAAGCCAGGTGATTTACTTACCCACCAGCTGCCATTTATCACTTGTTCAAGGCTGCTTTTGGGTGTGTAGGCCACACGTGATCCTGCGGCAGAGAGAGCACACAGGTACTTTATGCAAGAAGGTGCCAGTAGGAATGGAACCTACCTGTGTCTGGCACAGGTGCTGTATTCCAAAACGATGACCCAAGAGACTTTAATGAAGGCTCTGCTTACACTGCTGTGGAGAGGTTAAGGAAACCCGTGTGTGACGCTGAAGCATTAGGGGGACAATTTAAGAGGCGTAGTCCATAAGGTACCGGATGACTCAGTGAGATTTTAGCTTTAGCAGAAGGCCTCCAAAGTGCAGCTCTGTCCTCAGGTAGTGAAAGGCAGCCACTACCAACCCTTGGCCAGGAAGGAAGGACTGGAGAACCAATATCTAGAACTCTCGTTCTCCCTGTCCTTCAGTCTCCCACTGTCAACTGGCAAAAATTGAGCCCCAGGAAGCCAGAGGGAATCGAGGCTTGGTTCATGCATTCATTCCTGAGACATCAGCTTCTAGGGGCACAGAGCAAAACACAGGTGGAGATTGGAACTGGGGGAGCAAGAAAGGAAGACCCAACACTGGTTTCTTTTTTCTCTTTCTTGTTTGGTTTCACTCAGGATGTCTTCACTCTCATCTCCACACAGGAGTAAGTCCAAGGAGGATACAACTACGTCTCATTTGCGATCTTCCTGTTTCTAGCACAATGCCTTGCATATATTGGAAACCTAAATATTGGTTGATTAGAGGTAATGGGGGCTGGGGGCTCTTGGAAACAAGTGGGTGACTTTTGGGGTGAGGAGTCTTCCATGCCTGAGTGAGGGAGTGTGGTTTGAAATGGTCCCCAGGAACGCCAGTCCTGTCTGGGCTCAGGGAGGTCACCCAAAGAATCACGAATATCATTTGACGATCCTCTATGGGACTTCTTGCATCTGCATCAGCGTCAAGAGGACTGCTTGCTCCTTGCCCTGTGGTTGGAGAGGCGATGGAGTCCCCGTGGGACTCTCCTTAATGAGAGCCAGGACTTCCCTCCCCAATGTCATTATACCGCTGCACATTCCAGCTGTGGCTCCACTTTTCCTGTGTTTAATTTCAGTCCACTTATTCCAGCTATTATTATCATGTTGATCATTATTTATGGAGTGCTGACAAAGGGCTTGGCAACAAGGCAGATAAAGAGATGCGATACGTGCCTTCCAGCTGTTGTGACTATAGCCACCTCCTCCCTTTGTTCTGGAAGATTCTGAAAGACTTCTCCTTCCCCTGGTAGGTCTTGGATACGAGCGAAGACAATAGGAAGAGAGTGCAGCACTTATGATAGAGTCAGCTTGGGAGCTGTAAAAATACAGGCTCTGGGGCTCTCCTCCAGATCTCCTGAATTGGAGTCTGAGCACACCCGGGACTCTAGTTTAGCACATGTCCCCAGGAGGTTCATGGGTCCAAGGGGAAATTCTGCTCTAGGAAAGCCACTGAGTGGAAAGGAAAGATGAGGAATCAGGCAGGGTCTAAACAGGGTATCTGCTCTCCTGGACCTGACAGGCAAATCACAGAGAGAAGCTAGCAAGAAAGTTTTTGTGAGAAGATACTGCCTATCTTTGTTTTAAAACACCAGTAATGGGATATGAGTTAGAAAACTGTGCTTGGTATTATGTGGTTTTAGACTCCAAACCATTTAAAAGAAAGGGGTGTATGTGAGAGAAGTCTTGATAAAAACTTATAATTTTTATAAAGGTGATGATAATAACCATAGTTTATTGAGTGGCTATTTGTTGGACATTTTCCTAAGTGACTTCCATGCATAGAACTCACTTGATGCTCAGGACAACTCCTGGAAGTCTACACTGACAGTATCCCATTTTGCAGATGAGGAAACTGAGTCAGAGAGAGGTGAAGTAAGTTGCTCGATATAAGAAAGCTGGCAAGTGGAGCCAGGATTCAATGCCAGACACTCTGCCCACCTGAACTTACTTCACCTGGTGGACTTACTTACGCTGACCTCTCATGTGATAAAATCAGACTACGTTTGATAAACTGTTTCATACTGTTACATCCAATATTCACTAAAGAAATTCAGAGTTGCCTTCTGTGTTCCAGGCACTCCTCTAGTTATTAGGAATATATGGGACCTCATAATCTGGAGTCAGGAGATGTCCAACTCAATTGTATTTATTTCTTTACATTTACATGCAGATTGGGGGATCTAATTCAAGATGCTCAACTTGCTTAGGGGAGTAGGGGGGATGTCATCACAGAGGTGACGTTACAGCTGACTCTTTGTGTAGAGAAGAAGTGAATTCCAGGGACAGGAGACTACAAATGTAAAAACTGAGCAGGGAAAAAAATGGGTATTCTCCATGAACGGTGGCTGTCTCGTGGGTCGCAGCCCAGGGGTCGTGGTGTTCACGGACTGTGCGCCACAGGAGCTGGGAGGTTCAGCGGCTGAGAAGTGAATTGGTAAGGTGGGTTTGGAGACAAACTGTGTCAGCCTTGAGAGCCGGTGAGGGCACTTGAACTCACTCTGTTGATACTGGGAAGCCAGGAGAGGGTCAGTGCAGTCATAAGATGATTGGTGACAGTGGCAAAGAGTGGACATTAGAGGAAGAAGAGAGCCCAGGAAACCAGGTTTAGGCTGAGGGAAAAGCCCAGGCCAGAATAATGAGCACCTGAGCTCACTGGGGTGGAACTGAGTGAGGATGGAGCAGAAGTGAAATGGGGAGATATTGAGAAAAAAGGGTCGACAGCTTTTGGAGACCGGTTTGATACTAGAGACTGATGGAGAGAAAAATGTGGGCTGACTCTTGAATTTTAGGTTTGGAAGATGGAAAAGATGATAATGCTGACATTAAGGGAGAGAATATAGGAGTGAGGGCAGTTTTAGGGGAAGAATAAAGGAGTTGGATTGTAGCATGGTGCTTTCAAAGGGCCAAGAAATTTGAGCAGGGAACAGAGGAGGGGAATCAGGGATGGTGATAAAGAAACACAATGTACTTTTTGTATGGAAAATATGTTGCTGTCTGATGGTTCTACTTGAAATTTTCCTGGACATCCCCCTTCCCCCCAACAGCTGGATACACACACACACACACCACACACACACATACATACACACACACATATACACATGTATATAAATATAAATATATATATTTAGTTTTAAGAACACATTTGTATTCACTAGCTAAAAGAGGATGTATGTACTAGGTAAAAATGTCACTCAGGTCAGATTTTAAAAATGCAACTTAAGTTTTTTGAAATTGAATTCAACCACCATTTCTGCTGATGGTTTAAACTTTTAAGCCTGCTCCTCGAAGTAAGTTAGTTACTCCTGGCTTAAAATTTCACCCATTCCAGATTAGTCTTTTGAAGTAGAATTCTTTTTTTCCATTTTGTGGGTCTTTCCTTTGCTGGTGGCATTTGAGCAGACGAGTTCCATAATGTCCTGGTGGTCTTGGGAGAGAATCTAGGGATAACTAGGGGACTCGCTCACTTATCTCCTAGCGTGGGAAGATAACATTTTGAAATGTTAATTTGTGTGTGCTTTAATCTGTGGTTCTCCCTCTTATAGTTTCAGAGAGGAGATAATTTTTGAGAAGTAGAGTTAATATCTTGCTTCACAGGCTCTAGAGACAGCCTGCCTGGGCTTAGCTTCCAGTTCTGCCACTGCCCTTCTGTGTGAGTTCAGACATCTCTCTTAGCCTCTTTGTGCCTCACTTTCCTGGTCTGTAGAATGGAGTAAGAATAGAACCTACCTCATAATGTTTCTGTGAGAATCAAGTGAGTTAACATATATAAAATACTTAGAACAGTTCTTAGCACTTAAGAAAGGCCATAGGGGTTGTGTATTCTATTAATTCCTCTTCTTGCAGGATGGAATGCGGAAGCTACATTGAAATCGAAGGCTCTTGATGTCTTTTGTGAGTGCTTAAAGCGAGCAGGAGGTTTTTTCTGTGTCCTAGAGTGACAGGGAAACAAGAGGGAGGTGAACGTCTTAGGAAGTGGCAAGGCTGAGCGCAGACACCCCCAGGGTGGGCTGGGGGGTGTCCTGGCGGCACCCTGGAGAGGAGCCTGGTCTGGGAGGGATGGTTGTGTGGCACTAGGGAGGCTGGACTCGGGGCACAGTGGACACCGTGCCTGAAGGGCCGTCTCTGGCTGGCATGACGGGCATCCTAGCAGGTACTCGCTAGGTGAAGGCATCACCATGATCAGAGGGGCTTCTCCGATCTTGGCACCATGCTGGAGGGAGACCTCTTACGAGAACAGAAGCTGGACTGGGGACTCAGAATAAAGTACAAGTGAATTTAAAGAGAGCGAGCGGTGAGGTCCCTGGCGTATGTGATGAGTGGGCTCTTCGAATGACACAGCCAGCTTCAGGTAGGGGCATGGAATGGAGGAGAGCGCAAATGTGGCCTGTATGACTCTTTGTGTTTGTAATGAAAGAAAAAAATGCTCTTTTCCCTTCCCTCTCTCACCGCTCCCAGCAGGACTAAAGGCAGAGAGTCCCTGGCCCCTGACTGTAGCCTGGGCCTCCCCAGAGCAGCATCAGGCAGGAAGATTTAGCCCGGTTCCCCGCCCCCTCACTTCCCTCAGACCCCTCCCTGAGACCCACTGCCCTTCTGCGCTTCACTTCCTGTCCTCGGCTTCAATGCTCCCCTGTGCAGCTGTTCCACAGCTGGTGGCCCTCCAGTCACCCCCCACCCCCCATCACTTCCCCGCTGAAGGGGGCTTGGGGAGAGCCGAAAGGTGCTACATCAATGTAAGACACTTCCTCCCCCGTCCCCTCAGCTGTGCAGCTCAGCTGTGTATCCTCTGGCACCTACAAAATCAAACACCTGCCTTCCAGATGTTTGCACCTACAGGCCAGCGAAGCTGACTGCAGCAAGTCCCTTAGAATGGAGACAGGTATTTAGTTGAGGGCAACATTTAATGGAATTCTTGGCCCGAAAAAGGCTCGGAGGGGTCATCCTTTCCATTTCTCGGCCTTAGAAAGGATTAAGCTAAATAACTGAGCCCTTCATGCTCTAAAGACATTTAGCGGAAGAGTCCACAGCTTCCCCTGGGCTCTTTGTCAGGGGTGTTTCTTTATGACTGACCACATTTCTTTCTAATTTTCAGGGAGATAGGCTAATACCAGGCAGAGCTCATACATAATAATCATTCTTCCTCTTTTCCCCAAGGTAATTACTAGGAAGGGAGGAAGGGTGCTGGTGTGGGATCAACACTGTTTCTGGGGTCACACATGTTTGTGTTTAAATCCAGGCTTAGCCACATATTAGCTAGGGCCAGCCTTAACCTCCAAGTTTTAATTCTGTCCTCTTTACAATTTGGACGGTAACACCTGTCCAGAGGAGCTTTGAGGATTAAGTGGATAACGTGTGTGTAAACCCAGCGCTGCCACTGGCTCAGAATAAGCCCCCTGCAAGTCACAGCTATTGCTGTTGCTACGACTACAGATAGTCTGTTTCTTAAATCAGGCAAAAAAAGTTGATGTCCGGGATTCATTACCATCAGCCCATATATACTGAGTCCTTGTTAATCTAAACGTTACGCAAAACAAAGTGACCCACTAATACTGCTCTGTTAGCTCAAAGTTCCTTAAATTGTGCCAAGGTCTATCTGCATCAGAATTCCCTGGGGGCGCTTGAGAAAACCAAAGAATCCTGGGCTCCAGAGCACCATTGATTTCGAATCTGTTAGGTGGGCCAGGGAACCAACATTTTGTACAGTACACGAAATAACTTCTTATCATCTTAAAGTTTGAGAGCTACTTCTAGGGTTTCTTAATAAAATCAGATGGCTAAGAGGTTAATGAAGGTACATCACCTCCTGTTCCCTGATGCATAGCATAGGAGTTTTGCCATAAATCCCTTTGTTCTTCTTAAGAGCTGGCAGTCAGCTGGTGCTGCCTTTGTGGAATTGCACAGAATGTTGGCATTTGAAGTAATCTCAAAGGTTAGATCATCCACTCACTCATCAGATACAAGAAGCTGTTTTTACAGAAACTATGAGAGTGGGCTGTGGGTTCTTCAGTGGGGTGGGGAAGGTAGGATAAAGGAGCAGGTGCCCAGCAACAGGGAAACAGCAAGAAGGTTTTGCCAAGGACTGGAGCAGCTGGTGTTATTTCCGGGAGGCTGGCCATGTGCAGAGCCCAGCGCTGGCTGTGGTGGGAAGACAGGAAGGAATAGAGTCCTGCACTGTCCCCACCATGCTCAGTATCCAGAAAGACACTCAGAAATCTAACCAATCAACTCAGTGTTTCTGAATGGCCCAATGTTGGACCCCGAGGAGTTCAGGCTCTCTTTGGAGGACAGAATGGAGAGTAAGAAAAAGAAAATGGAAATAGACAGGAAGAGAAGGGAAAGCAAAACAAAACCAAACCACCTCAACAAGGTGCAGGCCAATGCTGATTATTAAAGAATCCATTTATGTAGCCCTCCTGGATGAAGAACCCTGGTTAAACAAAGAGTAATCAAATGTAAACAACTTCCTTCAAAGGATAGCATAATGTATGCCAAGGATAAAGGAACAAGATCCTAAGGGGCTCTTACCACTCAGTAGCTCTGGGAACCTAAGAAGCATCTTAATCTTACTAAGCCTCGGATTTCTCAACTGCAAATGGTGCAAATAATGTTACCCTTTTGGTTGTGAGGACAAATGAAATTATGGGTGAGAATGTCTAGTATAGTGCTTGCACATAGAAGTACTCAACAATTATTACAAGTTCCTTCTAAAAGAGGAAACATAACTCCTACCTTAACCACTCAGATGCAGTGGCACCATTTGTATCCAGTTAAGGTTGGTTTTGGTGTTCCAAGGGCAGGGAGGCCTTGAACCTTAAAGACGGGAGCCAGGTACATGATTGGCATGCTTTATTCATCTCATAAAACCTCACACAGTCCGTAAGTGAGTGCCTTGTTCGTTAGGTCCTTGAAGTTCTCCTTAGAGTTTACCTGGAATTCTTATCAAATAATTTTGAGGCTTGCCAAATAAATTTGAGGACAAATCCAAGTGAGGCAACTGTTCTGGCTATTTTGTATAATTATTCTTACTTTCAATGAAAAAGTATAGAAAAAATTAAAAATTGCACATAACTTTTCCACTTAAAAACACTACAGTAAAAGGCTCTGGTTTTAGGTAAAGTGGGGCAAACATACTCTAGCTGTCTTTGCCATTGCAGTGTAAGTGTCTGACGTTAACTTCTGATTGTGAAGGTATCCATGCAAGGACATCTATCTAAAATCACTACATTGCCAGGTGGATGACACAGCGACCAGCAAAACAACCAGGTAACAATCCAGGCTGCCTTTACCACGAAATTTCCCTTTAGAAATCCCCAGGTAACTGATCCTTTGTGTGAACCTGCTTTTTCCTTCCCACACCTTAATTCCTGTTCTTATGTTTTAAATTTACCAATAAACAGTGAACCCACAAAACCCTAATCACCCCAACCTTAACCCTAACAAAAACAGAGCCCAGGTCTTCTCTACCTGCGACCTTGCCGTGTGTGGTCCCTGTGTGTGCCATGCACCCTCTCAGACCTGTGAATAATAAATTTTGTTTTTCAAAGTTCTCTGATGCTGATTTCTGAGGTGTAACCTGCAATCCTAATAGGAACTGTAAGGGTCGATCCAGTCGCAACGTTGGCTCTGGTCAAATGTCTGTATAAAGAACTCTCAAACCTCAATAAAATTAAAATTGAACAAACCACTTGAAGAGGCAATTTACCAAAGAAGATAAACAAATGGAAAGTAAGCACATGGTAAGATGCCCAACATCATTAGTCATTAGGAAAATGAGAATTAAAATCATGATGAAATACCACTATCCTCCTATTAGAATGGCTAAAATCAGTAAGGAACAGTCAGAGGCCCAGCGTGGCTCCGGGTGGGGAGCAGCAGGGAGTGCAGAGGGGCCTGTGGTGTGGGGGTGATTGGGACACGGGGGCCCGACATTCCAGGTTCCCAGTCTCTGAGCTATTCCATAGCATTTGCAGATTCTGATCCACATAGTCTTACATTTCCCTCAGGGCCAACGCAGCTTCATTTTGAAGTGTCCACTTTCTTCTCTTAATGTTCCTTAGACCCTTGAGAAGGAGAAGGTATAAGGTCCCAAAGCTCCTGCTTCAGAAGATTAAGGGCTTTCTGTGGGCTGTTTCCTGAGTAATATGAGGGAAGTTGACATTTTTCATAAAGAGGATGCCCAGTATGAAAAGATATGGGGCTTTGAGTTTTCTTCTCCTTTCCCAAGGACAAGAACTTTGGCCACATCCCATGGCTTCTTTGGCTGCACTGACCTTTTCCTGCTTCTTATCAGTCCAATCGCACCTACTGCCTGTTTGCCTTGTAAAGGCATCTGTTCCTAGTTTGGCTGTATAGTGCCTTACTCCAAGTTCTGGAGCCTTATTTCTAGATTTCAAATCCTCGTGGTAGTTGGCATTTGGGGATTATTTTCCTTTTCCGCCTCGATTTCTCTTTATGCTGCACCAGTATCTCTGAGAACAGTTCAGAGTTCTCAATTCAGAGGAATAATCCATTACTGAATATTCAGAAATTATTCCCTCAGATGGTATATAGGGAGTTCTGGGAAGAAGCTGCATGCAGAATTCAGAGCCTGAAATTATGAAGGAAAGAGTTAAGTCGTGTCTACACAGCACATTTACTCATTCAAAAAATGTTGATGGAATAACTATTGTATTCCTGGCACAGATTAAGTTTAGCAAGGGGTTATACAGGAGGTTCCATTCTAGATGGGGAAGAAAGAGAAAAAAGACAAATGAATAACTATATAGTCAAATGACAAAAAGCATTATAAAGGCAATTAGAGGAGGGCAAGAGGGACTGAGAGTGTCAAGTACAAGGGAATGAGAGAAGGCTGCCATTTAACAGAGGTTGGTCAGGGAATGTATCTCTGATTGCATGACATTTGAACAGAGACCTGAAGGAGGTGAGGGAGTGGGCTAAGCAGGGATCTGGGAGGTGCGTGTTACAGGGAAATGCAAAAGTAGGTGGAAGGGGTAGGGTCTTGCCTGGAGTATTTGTGTCACAGCAAGGAACAGGCAGAGTCAAGCAGGAAACAGAACTTACCTTAAGTGGCTCAAATACAGAGACTCTAATGAAAATACTGCTTGAGAAAGTGAGGTACAGGATGTTAAAGGAACATCCAGTGGAAAGCTACTACCATCCCAAGGGCTGAGGACAAGGTGTGGGAGATGTGTCATTGGAGCCCCATGGGAGATGGGTCAGGAAGAAGGGCTTTTTGGTGGAAACTGTGGATAGGGAAGGATGCAGTCACAACCCCAGAGTCAGGCTAAAGCAAGGAGGTGGCAGGGAAAAATATCCCTGACCTTCCTTCCTTCTGGCCTCTGCTTTCCTACCAGTGCTTTCCATTGGCTGAAGCCAACATGCCACCTGGATGCTGTCTTCAAGACCCAGGCTCCTAGGGCACAGAGCAGGACAGAAGGCAGAGAATGGGTCTGGGGGTTGGGCAGAGACTGTCCATCCCTGAGAACAAGAGGAAAAATGGCTAATTGGTATGAAGAGAAAGAACAAGTAACTTCTAGCTCAGAGGTGCTAAGTTCAATGGCCAAACCAGATCAAACTGAAAACAAATTCTCTTCAGTGTTTCAGTGTACAGTCTGGGCAGGTGGTGTCTGCTTGGGAGATTTCCTGGTTTGCAGAGGTGAAGTGACCATTTCTATGATCAAAAGGACCAGGTTTCTGTCCCATTGGGCTACGTACACTGAATTGTAACATTATGCTCTGTTACGTCATTTTGTATCTTCTCTCAATTTTTGTTTCTTTACTTAACAATTAGACATAGTTTTTCTCTGCCCAGCTTGCTTTACCACACAAAGCTCTTTGAGGAGACTATCATTCAATTCAGTTCAAGAGATAGCTTGGGATTTATTCTAAAATGTAGACAAACTTGATCATGAGGATAGGAGCAACCAATGAATGGATAAGTGGAACAACAAATCGATGTTAAAAATAAAAGAGATGTCAGAGTTAATAAGGCCAAAAACATGAAAGGGATGCCTTGCAGATGTGCCCATCCACCCACAGCACTAGCAGCTCCGATTCCCAACCAAGATCTTGCCTGACACTCCTTCCAAATGCAACGTCTTCTCAAAAGGTGGTGCTGCAGAGTAAGGAGAGACTTCTGTGTCAGCTGGCTCTCGGCTACCTGGAAAGTCACTCTGGCAGGTCTCCAGGGATCCTCTGACTCCAGAGCTCATCCTGGGAGTGCCAGCACATTCTGCAGACCTTAGGCAGCGCCCCTCCTTGGTCTGGTGCCCAGCATTCTGGAGTGGTCATGGGGGGAGGGGAGTCCCAATAGCTGGTGAGGTTTGCACTGTCTGGTTGTAGGGGAAGGACGGAAGTGACAACAGGAAAGCAGATGGAGCAGGAAGAGCAAAGGTGGAATGGAACCCTCTCCAAGACTCCTGCTATCCCCAAAGAAAAGCAAATGGGTGGTCTTCTGGTTAGGCAAAATGGATCACGGTGATCGTGTCTAGTGAATTGAGTATTTTGGTGTTTGGCTGTCAACACAGGGCTCATGGAGACGACTATCCCTCTTTTAAGTTTTGAGCATTAGAAAATCGCAAAAAATGTTTTAACCCTTTTAATATTAGTTTTCTTTGGAAAACTTCCCTTTGTAACAATCTTGTGGGGATAGTTTAGGATATTCTAGAATGGAGATTATGTGCTGGGGTTTGAGGAGTTGGGCTAGTGTGTGTTAAGAATGAACAGAATTTCATTTATTCTTGCTTCTTACTGCAAGGGAAGACGGATGCACATGGAGAGGAGATGCCAATGGCCAGTCCATGAGAAATCCCACATTCAGCCGTGGGTTTCTTAAGTGATGGTTTAGAGCTCTCAAAATAAATTTTAGTGTGATCAAATGAAGAAAAATCAGTTCCCAGTTGGTTTATTCTTTAATAAGAAATGATTCTTTCATTTTATCCAGTACAAGCTATGTAGTCTTTAGTGGAAATCTCTTGGTTTCAGACTGAACATCTGCAAAGTGGGGCCAGTGTTATCACACTGGGTGGTTGTTAGGAATAGATGAGAAAAGGGCAGCAGAGTGTCCTTAATCAATGTTTATAAAATAAGGATATGTGGTAACCAGGCCCTGTTTCAGGACTTCCCTAGGGAGATGAACATGAGAAAATACAAGGAAAGAAATAGCAAGTTTCTTGGAACAAGCTCACACTCAATTCTAATTTTTGTTTTCTTTTCAAAACAGTGAATTAGAGGTCAAGGCTAAAATGAAAGGCAATTAAAATGACTGGAATTTGTCTTTCTTTGATGGGCTTATTTCATGTAGCGTAATGTTCTCCAAGTCCATTCATACTGTCACAAAAGGTGACATTTCCTTCTTTGTTATGGCCGAGTAGTATTCCTTTGTGTAAATGTCCCATACCATATGATTTCACTCATATGTGGAGTCTAATGAACAAACTTAACTAGCAAGCAAAATAGAGACAGACTCATAGATAGAGAGCAGGCTGACAGCTAAGTGGGGAGAGGGGGAGGTTAAGGGGTGGAGGGATTGAGCAAAAAGGAAAAAAGACTCATGGACATGGATAGAATGTGGTGATGGAGGGTGGAGGGGAGTATAAGGGAACTAAATGGCAATGGAAAAAATACAATTAAAAAATAAAGAAAAGGAAAAAATTCCTACAATTATAAAAAAATAAAAATAACTGGAAAGACTGATGAAAAAAATCTACTAGAGAAAAATCACAATGCATTCTCTGATGGTACGGAGGAAGGGTGGTCAATAGTTGTGGCTTTTGCAACTCCAAGAACCAGAAAAATATCTTTATTTCAAATTTTATTTGATTAATGTATTTGTCTTTAGGACTATTTCTTTCATGATCAATTGTGGAGAAGTTGCTGAATCTGCCCAAATGTGATTTAATACTAAGGGATGTAGACCAACATTTGTATTAAATTTTATGCCAGGAACCTGCTAGTCAGAAGCAAGAGGGGAAGCTGGTAAGAGTTGTCACATGGAGTTCTGTATGTGTGTATGTTTAGATTGATGTCTTCTCATTTTAAAATTCTTATTCTAGAATTTTAGAAACATACAAAATTAGAAATACTAGTACAAAGGGCCTCATTATATGTAGCTCCAACAGTTACCAGTTCATGGCCATTCTGGTTTCTTCTATGTTACTTTGCACCCTTTCCATTTTACTTGAAGTGACCTCAGATATATCACTTCAGCCCTAAATATTTTATATGTATCTATAAAAGACAAGGATTCTTAAAACCTCTAAATACCACTATTACATAAAAAATTAAAATTAAGACCTTAATATTATCAAATACACTATGTTCAAATTTTCAGTTGTTTCACAAGCACATATTTCTAGTTTAATTAGGATCCCAATTATGTCTACACACTGCAGTTGCTTGTGGACAGAATTTTTTTCTAACTTTTTAATTTGAAATAATTAGATACTGACAAACAGTGGCAAAAATAGTACAGAGACGTATACCCATCACCCAGCTTTCCCCAAAGGTGACATGGTAACTTAACTAGAATATGTTGTTAAAACCAAGATATTGATACTAGCACAATACTGTTAACTAGACATCAGATCTTACTCAGATTTAACTGTTTTTTTTTTGCATGCATTCATTTTCCTTGTATGTCTTTGTATATAATTCTTTGACATTGTATCCTATATGTAGTGCATATAAACACCACCACAGTGAAGATACAGAACTATTGTCCCCATAAAGGAGTTCTCTCATGTAGTCACATCCCTTGAAAGTAATACCCTCCCATGTTTTTCTAACCCCTGGAAACCACTCATTTGTCCCTCATCTCCACAATTTTGGTTTTTTGAGGTGTTATATAAATAGAATCATAGAGTATGAAATTTCTTGATTTCTCTGTAGTTTTAATTGCTTCTTAAGAAATTTTTCATGTGAGCAGAAGATATAGAAATAAGTATGCTTGATACCTATGTAATTTTATTAATCAATGTCACCCCCGTAACATCAACAAAAAATTAAAAAAGATAATAAATAAGTATAAAACAAATAGATATTTATTCATTCCACACATTTATTTGGGATCTATGATGTGTTTGTAACTCAATGGTGTATACAAACAAATTGTTTTCTTGCAATAGTGACAGTGCATGCTTGTTTGGTATGGTTGTCAAAGTAGTGCCTACACATTGTAAAACCATTCATTCTTTCAGGAAGAAAGGTTTTGCCTGGGGTTCAGTCTTTGCTCCTTTCTCTCCCCATATCTAGGATCTCCTAGCTCCACTTAGAGGATCAGCCCTATTTCAGGTTTTAGAATTAATTCTCACGGAAACAGAAATGATTTCAAGAGATCTGGCCCAGAACCTTGGAATTTGGAAGACTCTCTCTTGTTCTGTTCACTTGGACTTTGTGCCTAGTTCTGATAACTGAGTCTCTTGAGTCTAAGCCAGTTCTCACACTGTACTCCATTCTTAATAAGTAGATTTATAGTGTCTGGTCATAGTTTTTAGTCATTGGCTTTGTGTCCAAGTGCCTTTGGGGCTATGCTTGTGTTTTTCTTTGCCTGTCTGGAGTCCTGATTCTAACCCCAACCTCGAGGGATGCTGAGACCACCTGTCCCTGCCAGTCTGGCTGCCAGTGTGGAGGTCTTAGTCTCTCCTGCTCCTGAATGCCTGGTCCCCATTACCCAGCCCACGACTGGCCCTTAAACCTCACCCCTCATGCCTCTCTGAACTGCCATCTCTCTTGGAGCTGTTTCCTGTGCATATCAAATTCTTCTTGCCGGACTGGACATATTTATACACTTCTGGCTGGCTCTCTCCCTATCCATTGAATGTCTAGTTTACAGATATTGGCCCTCTGGCTTGCCCTGTGCCACATGTTGAGGTCAAAATCAGCTATGTCCCATGATATGACATGGTTCTTTCTTTCTTTATAAATTTCTATCCATGAGCTGAAATGACAAGAGAAGGGAACTAGGTTAGATCAATTCCTTCCTAAGGTATGATATGATACAGAAAAAGGTGCAAATATATGGGTTGTTGGGATGAAAACTGTATTGGGTGTCAAGACTCAGATTCTAGTCTTAATTCCACCACCGACTAGCTAGTGACTTGGGAAGGACACCACTTCTCTGGAGCTTCCATGTATTTATGCATCTGTAGAATAAGGGAACTGGTCTCTAGATCCCTAGAAATCCCTAATATCTCCTTGGGCTTTGGTACTCTAGTGTGCTGGATCTCCTAAATATTCCTAAACTCCTCTGCTATCACCTTAGGTAAGTCACTATTATATATATTATATAATATAAATATAAATATAAAATGTAATATATATACAATATATAATGTGTAACATCATATAATATATGTAATGATATATGTAATATGTAATATAGCACATATTTGTATATAGTATATATAATATATTACATATTACATAGATTATATTATATATTATATATATGTTTTACTGGACTACTGAGACCTTATATTCTCGCCACTGCAGACAAAGTGCTGAAACCACAAACCTGAACATGTTAGTCCATTTAAAACCTTTCAGTGCCTAAATCTCTCCCTAACCTTCACCTCTGTCTACCTCAGGGTAAAATCTAAACTTCTAATGTGGCCTTTTATGCTCTGTTCCTGCTTCTCTCCTTCACCTCATCTTAGGGCACTCAACACTGCATATTCTACAGTATGCACTTCAGCCCCCTGAACTTGCCTCAGGTCCTGCCAGACCCTGCTGGCCCATTGTAACTCATTGCTTAAATGCCTGCCTTCTCCATAGGGACAGTGTTTCTTATGCCCATTGCTATAGCTGCCATGCCTGTCCCATACCAACAGTATGTGGCACCGTTGGTATTTATTTAAGGAATGAATGAGTTGTATTAATAAGGGCTGTTCATTCATTTATATTTTATTAGTTTGTTCATCCCCTAACACATGAATAGTGGTTTTATCTGAGAGTATCATAAACCCAGCTTTACTAGCTAAAATCTTTAAAAGTGGGGAACATATTGGAGATGTAACAGAAAATCTATGGATGGGGGAGGTGGGTTTCAGTCACACATATCCAGGGATTCAAGCACAGGGCCATCACTCCATTTCTGCACACCTCTTAACACCACAATGACCTTTGTTCGTACCTCCAAGAGATAGATTTCTCCTCCTTCAATTCTCCCAGGACTCATATCCCTCCTATTCTTTCCCTTCAAAGGTAAAGGCCTCCTTCAGCTTCAAACAGAACCTGATGCAGGGATTCTTTCTGACCTGGCTTGAGTCACACATTCACATCTGGAACTGCCACTTTGAGCAGAGAGATGTGATCCTATGGTTGACCCTGTCCAAGCCAATACCCTCCCTGTGGCTAGGAAGAGGGTGAACTAATACAGAGGCAGCACAGAATAGGGTTTGGAGCACAAAATCTAAACCCAGATCTCCTGGGTTAAAATTCCAGTTCTGCCACTTAGTGAGAGACCCTCAGCAAGTTCCTTAACTTCTGTGCTTCAGTTTCCTCATCTGTAAAGTGAAGATGATAATAGTACTTGTCTCACTGGATTATCATGAAGATTAAATTAATACACACACACACAGAGACAGAACAGTGTAGAGAACATGGTAGCACCATCAAAGTATTTGTGAAATAAAAATAAATAACCAAATAATGCAATGGAGGACATCCCTTTCAAAGAAATAACCATTTTATTCATATTGATTAAATATCTGCTATGTAATAGGCACTGCTTATAGCTAATGGGGAAAAGACAGAAAAAATTCCTTTATTTATCATATTCCAAAGTATTATAAGCAGGAGATAGAAGGGATAGTCTGCATTCCTGAAGAGTCTGCCTTCCAAAGAAATAAACTAGATGTTACAGGACTGGAAGGAAACTAAGAAGCTCACCCAGGGACTAAGGTCTTCAAGCATGGCATCAAGGTTCCTGATGAACTGGCTAGGATAGAGCCCCAGACTCCAAAGATGTCTATATTTGGCTATGGCAAGTGTAAGAAACAGCGACCCTTTGGAATACCCCTACGGTTTTGTGGTTCTACAGAGAAACACCTGTGTTGATCTAGAATCTGAGGTAGGAGACTACTGATGCTACCATATACCCTACAGACAACATGTCATTCATTCTAACATGGAGCCAGGGACAAAGATAATGAAGGAATTTTTGACTGACTGTAGAGGTTGGAGTATAAGGGCTCACAGAAGTAGTAGTCTTGGCATTTGTCCTTTCTCAACAGGCTATGACTGCAAAAACTAGGAGAGCACTTGTTTTGTTTTTATCCAATTCCTTTGTCTTGAATGTTACTGTTGGGGACATCTTGTTTTTCCTACTGGAGATTCCTTTCTGAAGCCAAGCATGGTTTCCGGCTCATGTTAGAGGTCTAAGAAATAAAACCATTTTATGTATGTATGCATTATATGTATTTTAAATAAACTTTTAATTTTAAGTATAATTTTAGATTTACAGAAAGGTAGCAAAGCCAGTACAGAGAATCCTCATATACCCTACAGTTTCACCTAGTATTGACATCGTGCATTACTATGGTACATACATATGTCACAACTAATCAATAACTTTTGATACATTATTATTAACTAATAAACTCCACGCTTTATTCAGATTTTATTAGTTTTTTCTTAATGTCATTTTTCTGTTCTAGGATCCCATTCAGGACTCCACATAAAATTTAATCATGTCTCCTTAGGCTCTTCTTGGTTGTGATAGTTTCTCAGACTTTCCTTGTTTTTGATGACCTTGACAATGTTGAGGCATAACACTCAGATATTTTGTAGAATGCTCCTTCGTTTGAGTTTGGCTTATATTTTTGTTACTTTTTCATGCACTGTGGTCATGGATTTTTGAGAGGAGAGCTACACAGATGAAATACCATTCTCAGCACATTTTATCAAGAATACATGCTCTTGACTTGATTTGTCATTGATGATGCTGACATTGCTCACCTGGTTAGGTAGGTTTTTACGCTATAAAGTTACTTTTTGATTTCCCCTCTTTCTATGCTGTGAGCAACTCACTAAGCACACTCTTTACTTAAGGGGTAGGGAGTCATATTCCATTCCTTAATAGGGTAGTAGCTACATAAATTATTTTCCTGCATGGGAGATTTATCTTCTCTCTCCTATTCATTCATTTGTTCATTCATTCATTCAATAATTTGTTTACCTCAATAGTTAGCTTATCCTTTGGGTTATATAATCAATACTATGTTATTTCTTTTGTTTTGCTCAAATTGTTCCAGTTTCAGCCACTGGAAGTTCTTTTAGTTGGCTCCTATGTTTTTTTTGACATACTCCCATTGTTTCATTTCTTCAGCATTTGCTCACTTTCTGGCCATACAAGATGCTCTACACTTGCCCTGTGTTTTCCCTGCCCCAGCCCTAGAATCAGCCATCCTACAAAGAGCCCTGGTTCCTTTTGTTGTATAATGGTATTAGAAACCAAAATCTGAGTGTTGAGTGTGCTTGCTGCTATTACAGGGTCATTGCTTCTGGGACCTCTTAGCAGTCAGAGCAAGGAAATACATATGTGTATACTAACCCATATATACATGTATATTTATAATTATTTTCATATATATCCTTCCTAATCTATGTTAAACAAAACTTAAGTTCATACTGACATCTCTGACTCATCCAGGACTATATTGTTCACTGTAGCTTTACCCTCTTTCTTATATGAAACTTTCTATTCTAACTGAGAAACCTGGATCCCACTAAATGATACTTATTTACTTATTTGTGTAGTCCTGGAACATGTTTACAGCAGTTTCAGAATTGTTACCTTGCACTCTCAAGAGAAACAACTCTACCAACTAGAGTACAGTACAGGGCTTATGTATTGCTCTGTTATATGTATTTTAATATCAACAGATTTCTTTCCCCAAAGGAATTATCCACCCAATGCTAGGCAGCTAATGGTTCTCTCTTAAAAATATTGTCTCAGCATTACTATACTTAATGTCACTGAACTATATACCTAAAAATGAAAATGTTAAAATTTGTACTATGTTTATTTTACCACAATATAAAAAAATATTGTTTCACTTTCCTCTATATATCTCAATGAATTCATTTCCAAAACTGGCTGATTATCAAAATCAAGGTCTTTGTAGTATGAACCAAGAATCTGTATTTTAAACAAGTTCCCCAGGTGACTGGCAACCACTGTATTAATGGACTTTTTCTTTTTAAGAAAAGAAAATATGCAACTGGGAGATCATTAGGGCTTGTATCTCCAGATGCATTTCCATCATCGTGTCCAATGGAGGGGCCCTCCGAGGCCTGTCAGCAGCGCTGGTCGTCCCCTCTGGGTGATGAGGAGAGGTGTGTCTTCTCCACAGTCTGAACAAGGACCTCAAACAAGCCTTACTTCTCCTCAAGGTCAGCCCAGCCCTCCTGGCAGGCCTGGCTCAGCAGCTCCAGCTTTGAGCTGCCTGGGCATCTCCCTCAAAAGCTATGCTGAGTTGCAAAAAATTTAGAGCTCTGCCTCCTCAACCTTCAGCATGATCTAAGCATGTCAAAATTGCCACATGAAAGAAACTTGCTTGCTTCTCGGAGCAGGTTGCCAATTGGATAACCAAATGTCACCTCCCAGCCCATAATAAAACCCCCATGAAACCCTTTATTACATTTCCCAGTCTGCACAGCAGGCTTGCTTTGGACCAAGAACTGCTGAAGGAGGTTCCAACATGTGTCCCTAGTCTTTCGCCTTTGGCTGTTTTCTCTGACACCCTGGAGGGCAGTAGCCTGGCAATGAGTGGGACTTTGGGTTCCAGTGTCTGACCTGGCCTGTGTAATTAGATGCTCTGGCTAGACCCTATCTCATGGCTGAGTCACCCAGGGGAGGGTACAGTCACTAGGTGCTGGAAAACCTTGAAACTCTGTGCCAATCCATTCCCTTGGGTGAGAGCTTATGTCTATAAGAAGAAGCATCTGGAGACATAGGCAACTGTCTGAATAATTTCAGGTCCTCTTCCAATCACTTTTACCTGCACAATATGAAGTAATGGGACTTAATTTTTGCCTGTACAAACTGATGGATTATCCTTTTTTATATGCCACTTTGTGTGTTTGAGTATAGGGCAGGTAAGGAAAAGACTATAATCTAAACAGCTAATGCTTCACAGCTGTGAGAGCATGAAGACAACTGGGGACAAATGGATGTGTTCTCACCTCTCAAAGGTCAGGCCAGCCATTATAGGGCACTTAATGGGGAGGGGGATTGGGGTTGATCAGAAGACAGGTTAGCCACTTATTGACTCAAGGACCTTGGGCAAGCCATGCAAACTCTGGTGTTTTCTTTCTTTGGAAAAAAAAATTGAGTTAAAAAGATTGATGTCTAAATCAAGTAAGAAAATGACTATGAAAGTATTTTGTGAACTCTGACCATGAGGTCAATCAATATATTGTTGGTTAGACTATATTAGGTAGAAGACAGTAGCCCTCCACTGTCTCTGATGTGTTCTGCACTTAGCCTTGATTTTTTCCTGTCCTATGCAATTGCTCCGAAGAGTCTTTGTTATTCACTACTAGTGGCAAAAAATACCTTTACACTCCTCCCCTCCCATTATCTTTAGAATTATCTCTCAATCTAAAGCTATGCCCTTCTTTTTATCTTCTTCATCATTCACCATATTAGCTACTTCTCCCCAGAATTTATTCATATACCACTTTGGTGAAGTTGTCTTCTCATCAACTCTATTTGGATGTTCTTGCTCTGCCTTGGCCTTGGCCCTGGCCCTGGCCCTGCAGAATGACTTGGCCCCACAGAATGACTTGGCCCCTCATCTTTCCCCCAGAACAACTTGTTACGGAGCCCATGTTCCACATTGAGCATAACCATGACCATTTCAGCTCTCAATGCCACCCTCCCCTCTGAAGTGCAGCCCTCATATCACACTGTTGTTTTATGCTGTTCACATGTGTTAGCGCTGCCTCTCCAGCAGAACTGGATGGTCCAGCTGTCTAGCACAGTGCAAGACCTATAATACTTGCTCAACAACAAAAAAATGTGATGATTGGGCTGTAATGCCACAAGCTATAGGGCTCCAACCTCTTCCACATTCTTTGACACAGGTTCTTTATCTAAGGCCACTTGTATTTCTCATTTTTCATTGGTAATTTCACACCATGACATAGACTTGGAAAATTCTACCCATAACTGCTCCCCCCGTTGCTTCCTCCTGCCCCTCAGCTCACCTCTGGCACACTGAGGAGTGTTGTTTTCACCCTTTTCCTCTTTTTGCTTCTTGGTCTGGGTGCAGGTGCCTGGGAATTGACTGTCCATGCAGTTGCTGGTATTCAGTGTGGTAGGGAGAAGTTAGGACCTAGTGGCTTGGGCATCTAGAAGGCTCTCAGTGATGTCTGAGCAGGATATTTATTTAGGAATCATTCACATGGATTACCACTATAGCTCTATATTCATGCACTGTGTGATTCTAGAAATGAGTGAAAGTAATGTAATCCTGGCAACGAATGGGATAAAATGTAGGAAGGTTCTGAACAAAGACCAGTACTTTCCTCTTCTCTGAGATGTGACATCAGAAACCTTCCTTCACTCAACACAGGAGAATGGGTGGGGCTCTGCAGTCAGATTGATTATTTTCAATCTTAGCTCTGCCACTACACAGCTGTGGGATTTGGGGATGTTTGTGTGACCTCTCTACTATCATCATCTAAGTTTCTTCTGATGGATGATAGTAGCATTTATCTCAAAAACAGCATTTATCTATATTTGTCCACACAGTGAATGCTCAATAAATGTTAGCTATTATTACTATTACTGAATAACTGGAACCTTTGATTATTTTACAAACAAGCCTATGCTTTTATTTATTTATTTATTTATTTGTTTAGTTCAAATACATTTGTCTCCACCTTCCCAACCCATGCTTTTAAAAGTATTTCTTTATTCCTGCTTCTGCCTTAGGCTATTTCTCAAATTTTCTTCTTCCCTCCTTGGCCAAGTTTTTGGAAGTGTATACCTTAATGTCTCCTTTTTTTTTTAACCCTTCAAATCCTCACCCTTATAACTTGGCTTCCATTTTCATCATTGATGGAGGTTTTATATTTTAACATATTTGATATCACTCCAGTCTCAAATGTATCAGGGGACTTTGAAGCCTCTTCCTCTTTGTAGACTTTGGCATTGTCGAAGACCTTCTCTTGAAGTTCTTCTCTTCCTTGTCATTCCTTGACTTAACTCTTAACTTAAATATCCCCCAGCCCTTTTTGTTAGTTCTTCTTTGGCTCCTTTTTTGACCAAATTGTTTCAGTCAGCTATTGGCCCTCCAAGTGTTCTCTTCCCAGCCCTTTGATTCCTTCTTGATCCAGCTCTTCTTGATCCTTTCTCTCTCCATGGGCATTTCACACCTAGTGCTTGAAGTCAGTTCATTGTGCATATGGGTCTATGATGTCCAACTCTACATAATGTCAATTGCATGTTGAACAGGGAACACAATTTAGTTCATGCAGGTGTGCCTAGCCACCATTCTACTCAGTGAACAGGTAACAGAAACTGGTTTTCTCATGTTTCTCCTATAACAGGCCCCAAAACACAAGCCTACTGTGTTTTTGGTGCCCAGATGGCCTCTCCACCTCTGTAAGAATTACTGGCCCTCCTAGACTTGTGGCATGACTTATTCCCAGTATCAAATGTGGTATCTCACTAAGGGACTTGAAAGGGTCATTTTGCCTCTACTCAACATTGACCGTAAGTGTTGCCTTTAGAATTTAACCTCTGAATAAGCTGCATTGCATTTATCTCCAATACAGATTCCCGGTCCTTCTCTTGTCTTTTTTTCCTGGGCTCCAGACCATTATATCTAGCTATGGAAGATTCAACTTGTCTAAAAATAACTTTGTCTCCATTTCACTCTCCCAATCCTGTACCCTCTGTATTCTTTATTGGAATGTTCTGGAAACAATATAATCTTTTCCATCTCAATGTTATTTTACTGTTTAGGATACTGGTGATTTCTCTTGATAATAGCTTTCCAAGAAGTCTCCTCCCTAGGTCCCTCCACCCTTCCATTCTTGTTTCTTACCCAGGCCAGAAAGTCTAAAGAGCAGAACTAATTCTACCACACCCTTGCTTAAAAACACTTCTTGACTACATTGAATATGGACTGAAGCACCAAACTATCAACTTCTTTCTTGAACATAATGTCACTTTCCTGTTGCCAAAGCTTTGCTTGTGATATTCACTCAACTTGTGTTTAGCATTTTCCCCTTTTCTGAATATAAAAGTATTTCTCAGTGTCAGGACACAATTCAGATGGCACCTCCTCTGTAGAGCTTTCTCTGATTCATTAGGCACAGAATCAGTAACTTCTGCCTGGGTTTATATTGCATTTTGTTTATATTTGTGTGATGACACTTAGCACAACGTGGCTAGTGGTCACTGTGTAAGAGTCTGTCTTCCTTACTTGTTGGAGTGCAGGGTCCCATGTTTCCAGTGCCTTAGTCATTTCTGAGCTCCTGTTTTTGTGCTACCTCCTCTAGGGTCCAGCTCAGTGGTCTGCATAGAGAGAATTTTCACAAATATTTGCTGTTGAAAGGAATTTATTTTGGGTGTTGTTGGATGAAAAGCTTTTCAAGTGGCAGGTGTGGTTCCTTTGAAAAGAACTTTGTGATCCTCATCCTGTTCTAAGGCAGGCCAGGCTCTGGAGAGAGACAATCCTGACTCTGTGACTGTAGAGTTTGCCATTCCCACTGCAGGCTCACATTTCCCTTTGTAGTCAGTCACATTTCCCTTTGCAGTCAGTCACCCAGGAGTAACTGGATCCACTGCCCACACTCTCTGAACCCAAGACACTAAGGACTTGGATAAATACTGACTAACAGCTAGCACAGAGAAGTTGTATAAGATGTCCAGTGTCACACAGCAAATCATCAGGGAGGAATAGACCAGCCTACAATTCTCGACAAGCTTACAGCAAATACGAATGTGTCCATGTATGCATGTATTTTCTCTCCTAATGGTCATTTTTCTCTGCTCTGCTTGTTCCCCTTCTGAGGCTATAATAGTAGATAAGAAGAACAAAACCTAATGTCTTAAGAAATCTGATTGACACAAATGATTAATTTCTCAGGTCACCTTTGTTCAGCTTTGTATGACTGCTACCTTTCAGTTCTTCCTCTGGTCTTTGTTTCTGGTTTCTTTTTTCCTGCCCACCACCAAATCATTGGTGTTCTTGGAGTCATTCTTCTTGCTCCTTTATCCACTTCCACGGCTTAAGTTTGATTTTCCATGTTGAGAACTCCCACATCTCTGACCCTGGTTCAAAGATAATTCCTCCCCTGTTACACAATACACTCTCAATGCTCTCACCTGTTATTTCCTGCCCACTAAACTGAGCTGGGCCAAAGAATTCTTATATCCATCTTACAGATGAAAATGCTGAGACTCAGACTCAAAGTCCCACAGTGCAATGGCCATCTGGCAGGGCCAGGACTTGGGATCTTTGCTCCATGTGCAGGGCCATGCCATTGGATTTTCATCCCCTCAGGGACAGACACAGAGCTCCAGTTCAGGCCCAACATACCACATCTTGGGATGGCTGTCCCCTTTGATAAGATGAAAGGCTCTCCACACCTATTCCCTTTTCTTTGGTCCTCATAAAACTTTCTCCTTGACCTTTCTTTTAACCATGTGGAATCTATTTTCTAATGAGAAACTCAGCTTGGATGTCAGATCTGTTTTCTTGCTTTGTACTTTGAGATTCCATAGCTGAGATTGCAGGCAAGAGGAAATTTAAAGATTTGTAGAGCTGGTGGTGGTGGTTGAGGAAAAAGAGAGAGCGAGGGAAAGAGAGAGAGAAGAGTTGCTTATTATTGTTACCTGGACCTTGATTGCTCTCAGGCTTTGCTCGATTTAGAAGTCAGGGTGGGGGTGTTCTCAGCTTCCAGGCATCTCAGGACTCATTCCAGAAGTCAGCTTGTTCCCCCACCCCATCCTGCATTTGTTCCCTCTCCTGCTAAGAGGAGGTTTGAGTGACTTGCTCTCTTGATCAGTTTCCCTGAGTGGGAGGTGACTCATCCTCCCATCTCCTACTGGGTCAGATTTTGGAGCCAGACCTGAATGGGGGGCTCTCTTCTCCATGTCTCTTCCCCACTGCTCAAAGTCCTTAGAGGCATGGACCCTGTCCCAGCACTCCCTCAGCTCTCTGGAATGCTTTTCATCCTCAGCCTGGGTGAACTGACATCGTCTTCCTGTTTGAAGCTCAGTTGAACGTCCCACTTGTTTCCTTTGGCTTCTTCTCTCCTTTCCTCCAGGGCCTGGGGATGGCTGTGCTAATACTGATGCTCTGTTAGTCCTCATTGCACATGGGCGAGGGACTCCAAGATCACAGAGGAAGTAGATTATGTGTAGGTAACTGGAGTCCAGTTTCCTTAGTTTACAGGTGAGGAGATGCAGGTCACAGCTGGTGAAAAGGCCTGCTCAGGCCACATATGCAGTCAATGGGCAGAGCTAGACCTCACGCATCCTGACCCTGGCACAGAACTCTCCTTCCTTAGGGTGTAGCCAGACAAGAATAAAAGGATAAGAATTAAGTGCAAGAGAACCATATATATAGGATGGAATTTTTGGTGCGTTAGTCCTTTTGCAGAGAATTGAAACCACTGGTTCCTCTCCAGATAGCTGAGACTTCCTATGGATTTGCTAGTAACCTGTGTGGTTGTTGCATATGAAATCTTCAGGGAGGAGGGGAGGCTGGGAGGAAATTTGCCCTTCTCTTGGATTCTGGTCACTTATCCCTGGTCATTGCCCTATGAGTCAGTGTACATTACCTACCTAAGCTCCTGGAATGAGCAGATCAAGCAGAAAGTGCAGACCCCTTTGGGAGAACTCATGGTTTTGTTGAGGAGCCTGGGATCACAGAAATAAAAATGGCCCATGTGTCCAAATCAGCCTTAGCAATCAGCTGAGGAGCCAGTTGTCATTAAAATGTGCCCCTATGAGGGTGGGGTAGCCTTTAGAGGACAAGCTCTTCTTGAAAATAATCTACTTGTCCCAATGCTATTCAACACTAATGCTGACTACACCATTGATGAACCACCTCTTTGTCTAGTGGTGTTCTTTGTCAGGAAACAAAATGTTCTGGGGAAAGTGAGACCTAGGAGCCAATGAACAGATGTGTGGTGGGAGGAAGTCTCAGCCAAAAGGAAAAGGGACTGAATTTGGAGAGGAGGGGTTGCCAGAGAGCCAATGCGGGTGCAATTGGTATGAATTGCTCTACTACACCTGAGATATGGAATGCTGTCTTAGAAAGTTTGGGCTCCTATAAAAAAAATACAGAAGTAGCTTACAAACAGCAGAAATTTATTTTGCATAGCTCTAGAGGATGAAATTCTGAGACCAGGGTATCAGCATGGTTGGGTGAGGGCCCTTTTCTGAGTCACAGACTTCTTATCTATCCTCACATGGTAGAAGGAGTGAGGAATCTTTCTGGACCTCTTTTATATCGACACTAATCATATTCATGAGGACTCCACCTTCATGACCTAAACATTCACAAAGGCCTCACCTCCTAATATTATCACCCTGGGCACTGGGTTTTCAAAACAGGAATTTGGGAGGAATACAAACATTCAGACCATAGCAAATGAGAATTGTCTTTATTATTATAATCATTTTTTCTTGTAATAAAATTCTTGTACATCCAATGAAATCCATGTCTAAACTCAGCTTCCAGGGTGGGTAAAAAATTCCCACCCTGGAAGCTGGGTTTTGCATCTCTCCCCCCCTCCGCCCTGCCCTGGTTTTCAGGTTGCGTTTTCTTTTATATTATGTCAGGAGGTAATGAAAAGACCTCTATGTTGCAATGTTTCAGGACTTATTCTGATGATGCCCATTGGACAGGCCTGTGTGACTAAGAACAATTTACTTTTTCAGGTGCCAAGTTTGGCCAGTGGACATTGTCCCAGCTCTTAGAGACTCAGTATCTAATACTTAGGTAGTTACCAAACACATGGGACCTCTACCACTTGGGTTACAAACATTGAGTAAAGACAGGTTTATATTCTCCTGGAACTTGTCCCTCCCTCATGCTCCTGTTATGGGAAATACAATTATCTCCTTTCTATATCTGGGCTGCTGTCTTCTTCTCTTGGACATCAGCCTTCATCTCCTTCTCCTGGACAAAGAGTCTGGAAATGTTTCAGTTGACCAAGACTACAACACTAACTAACCTAAGTCCTTGAACCAGTGAGTCCCATTTTTTCCACTTAAGGTCCTGGAAAACATTGAATCAAAGGGACCCTGGAAGTTGAAAAAATAAAATTAGAGTGCCCACCATAATATGCCTGTTGTTTGTGATCACTGAGCTCCAGATAGCTGATTGAAAACTTTTGTAGTCATTAAAAATACTTCATTATTTTCAGTGATGAACTTTATACTGAGTAAATATTAAAAACCTGAACTCTTGTAGAATTGATCTTTTTTATATTGGGATTCTTTGTAGAATTGTATTAAAATAAAATCCAAACATATATGGAAGCCACTGGAGAAGATGGCCAAATAGCTTGGGCAGTTTAGGGTTTTGAGTAGATGTTCATATGCTGACTCCAGAAACACGGGAAAGACTCCCATCTTCTCTTAATGCTGACTTGTGTTCCCTTGGCCTCCTTGCATCATGGTGGGGCAGAAAGGAAGGGAAAATAAAGCCTGTAATGGAGACGTTCCTCTCCTAGGAATTCAGGGTCAGTGAGATGATGTCTGCAGGGGAGACTCTGCAGGAAAATCTGCTCTGCAAATACAAGGGTCACTCTTGTTATTTCTGGACCTCTTGAAACAGCCCAGGTAACTCAGCCCTTTCATCTTAATGGGCAGTTGATGTCTTCTCTAACTCCTTTCTCCCAGAGTTAGGGTTTTTCTTTAAAGAAATAATTAGCAGGTTCTTTTAAACTTTTCCAGTGACTCATTCTTCTTTGAAATACTAACCCAAGGTTGTCTCCTTCAGAGAATAAAATAATGATGATAGCAACTTATTTCATAGCTAGAGCCAGGCCAATTAGCACATGCCTGATGCCCAAAACTTAAACAAACAAACAAAAAACAAACAACCCCTTCCCCAAAACCTCTAGTCTCTTTCAGCTTCAATGTGTCCTGAAAGTCTATTACCATGGCTTTCCTTCAAGTGCCATTTTCTTGGGTGTCTGTAGTAGAGAAGGGGTTGAGTGAGAGGGATCGGAGGTGGAGATCTCATAGCTAGAAGCTTGGGGGTCTAGTGTACTTTGCCCTCCTGCTCATCTAGCAGACAGGAAGCAATCTTTGTAGGTCTCAAAGTCAAGTTTCCACATGAAGAGTATGGAAGGGGTTTTCCCTCCATGGGATTTCACAGTGTTTTATTTGTCCTTATGATGTTTCAAGAATGGTAGGAAGGATATGTAGCTGACTGAGGACACACTGTCCATTACACTTGTATAACACTAAACCTTATTGATTTTGTTTTTAAGAGCTCATTCTCTCTCCTCCCCCACCCCCACTCCCACTTTTACTAATTTTGGTTCTCACTGCAGCCTCTATGAGGCATGTAAGGCAAGGCAAGGATTACCAATCCAAGATTCAGAATGAACGTAATAGAAGACATTTTGGAGACCACCTGTATCTAATTCTCACATTTTATAGATAGGAAAATAGAGGACCAGAGGAAAGGTAGACTACCTTTAAAAGATTATTAGATGGATTTTGGTGAAACTGAGATTAAATCCAGTCTTCTGACTTTGCCTGTCCCACTCCATAGCTTCAGATGCCAGCATTTAATTGTGCTTATGGAAACACGGGCCAGGTTTGGGAACTATATAAAGCTTGTGGTTTGGCAAAGTACTTATATATCAAGCTAAGTTATATACAACTGCACTTTGGGCCCCCAATCCCTATTTCTCTCTTCGATGGTCATGAAGAGTGGTGGTCAACAAATTTTCAGTTAGACTATAACTAAAGCAATGCTTTCTTGGGGACATATTTATTACTGTGTTTTCTTTTCTCTCCAAGTTTCTACTTTTTCTTCAAATGTAGGGCAATTTAGCACTCAGGAGTCTGAAGAAAGCTGAATCTTATGCCTTTGGCAAAATGTTCCCCTGTCCAAAATTCTGAACTATTTGGCGAGTGGAAGACTAGACAGACTTGTTCAGTTGTTCAGCCAAGATAATTGAGTGTTGGTAATACAGGAGTGGAGTTTTATTCCATGAAGTTTGTAACCAAAGATAACTTCATGTTACCTTAATATTTACCTAAAATTTTATCTATGTAGGCTCTAGTCTATGAGGTACTAAGCTTGAACAAGTTGCTTAAACTTGCTCATACATAAATAAGACAATTTTCTTGAATATGGAGTGGAAATAAATGTAATACCTACCTCTTAGGTTAAGAGGAACAAATAAGATATTGCATGTACAGCATCTGACACATAGTAAGCAATCTGTAACAATAATTGTTATTGCTATTATTTCTTGGCATTGCTGTTGATTTCTTAATTCTTTTTAAGGATTAGCCCATGATCTATCTAGTGCGAGTAAGCTGGGGGTGTTCTGTGCGGGCCATGATTCTATGTTCTGTGCCTTTCTTTCTAATCTCTGTTAACCAGTATCCTAGGGCATTTCCCTGGGCCATTTATCTGTGCTTTGTTGTGTGAAGGACTGCCAGATTTATCTTCTCTCAGCTAGACAAGGACACCAGGCCAATCTCTCTCTCTCTTCATGGCCAAGCCAGATGAAATCCAATTGGAGGGGGACAGCTCAGAGCCTTCCACGCTTATAAATGAGAGCAGCTCTCTTCCCTCACCCGGGGCTAAGTTATTCTGAGGCTATAAAAAGATCCCTGTCCACTTCAAAGGACTTTTTATCAACTCATCCATACAGATCCTGTTCAACTCTTCTCATTTTCAAAGGCAGACTGGAAACCTCTTGGCTGAACCCCCAGCTAGGCTCTTACCTTCCTTAAAATATCTTTAACTTCAATTAAACTGATCCCTTTTGGCTCCTTTTAGCAAATAGGTTGTCTTCACAAAGAGTTCCCTGACATTCTCTCCCCCTTCACCTCTACCCCCACCCAGTCCCTAATATGTCGTTCTGATCTGTAGGAGAATTCATGCAGAGTCAAGAAATCAGCTCAACCAGGCCCTAATGCCACCGGACCTTTGAAATCTACTTGTTTCAAAACATAGTCCACTCTAAACCACTGCTGTGCCTTTGAGAGAAAGACAGTAAATTAAGCATTGATTTGGGAATTGAAAGCCTGAGTTTTCAGGCCTCATTCTGTCACAGACTCCTTGTGTGAAGTTGGTCCAGTCAAGGCTTTGTTTTCCTGTAAGTAAAATCAGGAACAAAATGTAATCATTTACAATGAATATTACTTTGCTGCAATTGTTTGTTTTTAAGTCTCCTCCTCCCAGTAGAGTGTGTGTTCCTTGAGGGCAGGGAAAGTTTTTGCATTTTGTATTCAAATTTATTGGAAAACTTTTGTTAAATAAAGGTACCAGACATTTCTCCTAGTACATCTTTCCCTCCTATCCATATGGCTTCTGTGCCTCCTTAGCTTTAGGACCTCCCAAACCCTTGGCTGCTTGCTTCTGCCAGATGACAGGCTCCAGGCAAACCTGTGCAATATCGTCCTGTAGGAGGCAAACCAACCAGTGCTGAATCCATGGCTCTTCCCACCTCTTCCAGGTTGGGCACGGTGCCACGCTTCAGGTTGACGGCTGCCCCAGTGACTTTTAAGGGTTCAGATGATGCAACCCAGAAGAGCAGGAAGGATAACATTTCAATGGGAAACTTTGGTCAATAAAAGAGAAAATAAGAGGGTTTCT
The DNA here is from genome assembly GCF_021234165.1 of Pteronotus mesoamericanus. Lineage (NCBI taxonomy): Eukaryota > Metazoa > Chordata > Mammalia > Chiroptera > Mormoopidae > Pteronotus > Pteronotus mesoamericanus. The sequence goes on from NW_026555277.1 coordinate 9,563,055, forward strand.
ACAGACAGATCCCCCTTTTTTTTCTTCTCTCCAAGGCTTTATTTTCTTCTGTACAATGTGTATAGAGATGTCCAGTGTGATTGAGTGACCCTTTGAGCTTCTCTCAAGAATGTAAAGCTGTGGCTAGGTTGATAATTGCTATGATCTAGATGTTTCCCTCCCCTCCCTGCAGATTCATATGTTGAAAGCCTAATCCCCTCAAATGATGGCATTAATGAAGGCCTTTGGGAGATGCTTAAATCATGGCATTAACAGGTGGGAACCTCATGAATGGGATTAGTTAGTGTCTTATAAAGAGACTCCAGAGAGATTCTTAGTCCTTCCCATCATGTGAGAACACAGCAAGAAGGCACTGGCTAGAGCCAGGAAGAGGAACCCTCTTTAGAAGGTGATCATACTGACACCTTGATCCTGGCTTTCTACTTTCCAGAGTGCAAAAAATAAGTTTATGTTGTTTATGAGCTACCCAGCCTGTGGTGTTTTGTTATAGTGGCCCAAATAGACAAAAAAAAATCACCTTTGCTTCTCAGTTTTCCTTGTCTCATGTTCCTTTCCCCTCACTCTTGCTGCCTTGGGATTATACCTCCCACTAAACTCTTAACACCCAAATCTCTCCTTAGATCTTGTTTTTTGGAGGAACCTAAGCCATCTGTCCAAATTAAGCTCCCCAAATCCTATTCATCCTTACAGGTTCAAGGAAAGTTAGAACTAGAAAGGAAAATACTATCCATTTATTTATTTTAATGGATAGTAAAATGAGGCCTAGAGAAAAGAAGTGACTTGCTCCAAGTTAATGGACAGACTAGTACTAGAACAAGGGTCCCAAATTCCTATCTCTAAATCTAGAAAAGGAGAATGGAGAAGGAGGAACAACATTTTCTTCTCCCTCCCTTGTGGCTGGTGCTTCAGTGAATGAAAGCTCTCCACAGTGGAGGCAACATCATATGGAACTTGTCATTCTTAGCTGTTCCTTGGGCTGGAAGATTTGTCAGTAATGCAGGGCAATGTAGGCAAAACAAGACAAAAGATATTTTGTACAGGGAAGGTCCATCTGCTTTTGATCAAGAAAATAGAGACACCACTTTGGATGGGAATGAGTTTAGGAATATGCCATCACAGGGACTTTGGGAGCAATGCAAAACTGAACGACATCTTCACTTTCTCATTTGGGCTTTACTACTATCCTAGTTAAAAGTAAGAGTCTGAACAAGAATTTTCGAAGGACTCTTCAGAGCTAACAAGTGAGTCTTTGTGCATAGCACCATCTGAGCTCTTTCCTCTTTTTCCCAGGGATGAGACTAACAATTGTCAGTATGAGTGTTTATCCACATGACTGTTGTCTGTTTCTAGGATAAGAGAAGTAAAGAGAACAAGGAACTCATAGAAACACAGAATGGAAGGAAGCTTGGGATTCAAATAGTTAACTGTCTTGCTTTATGCAGATGAAGAAACCAAAGACCCAAAGGGCATGAGCCCTGACCAGGGTCAAGCAGCTGATTGGGGCAGATCTGGATTCTGAAATATCTCAATTTTCTAATTGAGAAAGGTAATTAAAAAAAATACTTAAGTTTTCCGGAAGGCTGAATAGGGCAAGAATTATAAAGTGAACTCTTTCCCTTCCTTCTGTAATCCCAGGACTGACATGAAAGACATACCCCTCTGTGTCTCCTTCATGTACCCCCTTACATCCTTTTGTTAAATTTTGGAATGTTCTGTGGTCTTGAACACTACAGCTGTTCCTCCTTCTCCTGTTTTTTTCTTTTTCCCTGAGCTGTGGTAAGAAAAGAGAATAGTCTATGAGAAGTATGAGGGTGTTATAGTGATAAACACAGTGGATCTGAGTCAGTGGACAAGGACCATCTTACCAACCTGGAAACTTGAGTGAGTCATGTAAATCTTTTGAGTCTTGGCTTGCTTATCTCTAAAGTGAGGATAAGTGTATCTGATTCATAGGATGATAGAGAGGAAAAGGCAAGATGATATATGTCTTAAAAGTATCTGTTAGAGTCCTAGGAGAAACTAAATTAGGATCACTTGAGGAAGCACAATTAAATTAGGATAATTCAAGGAGGATTTACTAAATAAAGGACTTTTTACAAAGGTGTGGGCAGAGTTTAGAGAAGTCAAATAGAACTATTTCAGCATTAATACCATGGAGGGGTAGGTGTGAGGGAGGCCTGCTATAGTACCAAGGTGAAATGGTGAGGGGAGGGAGTAGTTGTCCAAATTCGAAAGGAGAGAATAATCTGTGAGAGTGCCTTGGATAGGAGCCACTGACCTTCCGTTTGAGGAGCCATCCAACCCAAGGTGGCCTCACAGAGGTGGAGCCGGGAAACAAGTGCCCTGACCACTTTCCTTTCTTCCTCTGAGCTTCTGCCAGGGTTCTGTTGGCTGAACCCAAGAGGGCACGGGAGCCTGCTGGTGTCATCCATACAGGTCAGCCTCCTGGGGCATGGAACAGGGTGCAGAAAGGCAGAGAGTGAATCAGGAAAGGTGAATGGAAGATATTTGGCACAGAGCATGCTTGTTAATCTATAAACTGCTTAACAAAAGGCAGTGGATTCTGGGCTGTGCCATGCAGAACCATCACACAAACACTTGTATTCCCCTAGATACCAGTGTTGCTCGCTGGCTGCTTGCAGCTGAGTCCCTCTCCAAGACTTGCCTTTGCATTTTGGGACTTTTCCCCCCAAGTTCATTCCCTCTTCTCAGGGACAGCCCACATCTATGACTGATCTATACAGGGTATATAAACGTGCAGCCAACTTTCCCAAATTCTAGATAATTCAGAAAGCTACAGAGCTCCCTACAGGATAAGCTTAGGCCTTTGTGGCAATTGCATTGTGGTTTAACTTCTCTTTCTTCCCAGTATAGCTTCCTTCCCTCCCCTACATTTGTTGACCCTAAGAGTTTATCCCAGAATGCAGATATTCAACTCTGAGTTTGCTTCCTGAGGAATCTAACCTGGGGCAGATAGTAATGTATTATTATTATTGACATAAAGACTTTGAGCAACTCCTGTAAGCCCAGACTTGGACTTTAGCTACAGTTGTGCAGGTTAACAAAGTTGTATGGGAGCATCCAGCCAAGTAAGTGAAATGAGAGGTGAAATCCATTCTGCACAATGTTCCTTGAGCCGTTTGCCCTGTAATGGGGTTTCCTTTCTATAATTTATACTCTTTCTGTAGGGGTTCTTGTGGCTTTGGCTTTAGGTGCTTTATTTTCAGTGAAATGTCCCCAAGGATGACAGAGAAAAGAAGAACAAAATGTCTTGGATTAAGTCACAACATCTTGTGGAAAATTAAGTACAGGTTGTCTCTTCTTATAGACTCTAAGAAGATGGGATTGAGGGTGAAACAGAGCTCCTCAGCTGGCCCTAAATAATTAAGTTTGTGTTTCTTATTGGATCTCAGCTGGTCCCATTCATTAGAGTGTGCCAGGTAGAGGTGACTTACAGGAGAGGTGGGATTTGCATTTAAATTCTAAAGAGAATTCTCTTGCATAATAGATGTTGTTGTTGTTTTGAAGTTTAAAAGCCAATTCTACTGTTAATAATGCTGCCATGAACATAGGGTAAGATTTCTTTAAGAATCAATATTTTCAAATATTGGGGATAGATTGGAGATAGATACTCAGAAGAGCGATTGCTTGGTCATATGGTAGACATGCAAACAAGCTGTCTTTCAACTGATGATTGGATAAAGAAGATGTGGTACATATATACAATGGAATACTACTCAGCCATAAAAACAGATGAAATATTGTCATTTGTGACAACATGGATGGATCTTGAGAGTATAATACTAAGTGAAATAAGTCAGATGTAAAAGGACAAGAACTATATGGTTCACTAATATGTGGGGTATAAATCAGAAAACAACAAATGAACAAACAAAACAAACTCATAAACATAGACAATAGCATGGTAGTTACCAGAGGGGAAGGGGTGGGAGGAGGAGAAAGAGGAGAAAGGGGGTCAAATATATGGTGACAGAAGGAGACTATACTTTGGGTGGCGAGCACACAATCCAACATACAGATGATATATTATAAAACTGTACACCTGAAAGATGTTATGTTATTAACCAATGTTACCCCATAAACTTAAGTTAAAATGCAAATTCTGCTCTTCTATTGTCACTGGGGAGGGTCATTAAGAATGCTATTAATTCATTTTTGACCTTCTCATTTTATAAGGAAAGGAACTTGGGAAGGGAAGTGATATTTGCCAGGTCCTGTAGCTCTTTCATTGCAGACTATGGATAGTTTCCTGACCTCCAGTTCAGTGCTCCTACTAGAGACTCCCTCAGGCTCCAGCCCCATTGAAGCCCTTGCAACTTATCTGAATGGAGAAGAAGTGCCCAGGAAAGAAGGCTAGGGAAGGGGCAATGGCAGTTTCTCCAGCAGTCTCAGCTCATCCTCATTTTGGACAGTCCCTGCAAAACACCAGTAGTGGGTGTGCTTCCTTCCCTCTTTGGCTCCAAATAAAGTGATAAAATCCTAGGACAGGATCCACAGAGGCCACAGGGAGCAGACAGAGCCATGCCTTTGATGCAGCTCCAGAGAGAGGCCACTCTCCTTGGCCAGTGGCTGCGGTTCCACTTTATGAAGACATTTCCCATCTTTCCTTTTCTTAAACATTCCTACAAGAGATAAAGTTTCACACATTTATAGCTTTGGCTTGCCAAGAACATCCCACTAGCTCATCTCATAAATCCCATCAAGCCTCCCCCCAGTAGCTAGTCATGGCCAGTCCATCCAGGCCTTGGCGGAGCAGGAGTCACTGATGGGCTAGCCCAGGGTCATCAACAGAGTTAACTCTGCACCCTTTAGGAATGTGAGTCTCCTTGTCCTTCCTGCCCTCTGAAATCTGAGCCACAATATTTCCACAGACAGTCAACTATTACCTCCAGAGATAATTTATATTCATTCTCCCTCTCCCTCTCCCTACCCCACCCACCATTCCACTCCGCTTTGTCATTCTGAATTTACATTGAGTGCAAGCTCTTTCTAGTTCCTGGTACAGAAGTCTCAGACTGGGCTCATGCCTCCTCACTCAAATCATAGTACTTAACATTTATAGATGAAAGCTTGTCTTCTTAATGAGCCACAAGACTTGGACAGATGTTTCCTCCGTGCTAGCTGGGTGTCTCTGCCTGCTTTGAAGAAAGATGGGAGTTCTGGGGCCCAGAGCAGGTGGGAGGACAGGAAGACAGCTCTATCTTCTCTTTCTACTCTCTCTTCTTTTGCCAGCCTTGGCTTTCTTAGAAATTGGCTCTGGTCTTGTCTAGTTGTAAGTTCAACCAACACAATCTATTTCTCTGATTCCAAAGTATTTTCTTTTTTTGGATGCAATTCCTGGCCTCTCTTTTCCAGGTGTTCTTCCTTGTGCTGTCAAACTTCTGTCCCTTGTTACTCTCTATATATTTTGAAGCTTTACCTGGCTGTCGATGCTCTCCTCTACTCCCTTCTCTTCTCTTTAAATTTCTTCAGCTCATAGGACATCAGGTATAACAGAATGTCATTAGCAGAGTTACTTTAAAGGTCAAGCCAGATGCTCTCATGTTATAGAGGACTCTGACACCAGGAGGTTTGAATTGTCTTGCCTACTGTCATCCAGATAGTAGACGTTAAAGCCACAAATAAATCCCACAATGCCTTGCTCCCCAACCAATGTTCTTTCTATGACCAAATAACTTCTCTTTTTTCTTTTGCTCTTAGGAATTCATCTCTAATCATTGTTTTGTTGCTCAAACTTCTATCTTGGTCCTTTTCAGCTGCTACTTGTATCCCAATCCTTGTGTACCCCAAAGTCAAAGAAGATGGGATAAATCCAAGGACTCTAGTAGGAAGGTTTTGCTCTGATCACTAAAACAGTCAGGTTTGGCCTCTAGTTCCTAAGCTAAGTTACATTTCCAAGACAAGATACCACAGGTTTGAGTCCTGGGCTGCTTTAAACCCCTGGTGGGGTGAACATTAATAAAATAATCTTCTTTGCCTGATGTGCTTGAATGGAACAAATGCCAAGAAATAATCTCTGGATAAAGGAGAAAACAGACATTTTGTTCCTTTCTGAGGCACTCAAACAACATAACTGGAACCCCTTCTCTTGGAGAAAATGGGGTGATGGGGTGAGGTGAGCAAATTAGAGACTTCCAAGTAAGCAGAAAAGTCACGCTTCATTTTCTCTCTGGATGACACATGCCTCACCCCTCCCTCTTTCTTCCCAAGAAACAACATTTCAGTTTTGGGTCCTGCTGTGCAGCATGTTCTGTGCTCCTTCTAGGGAGGCTAACGATGGCAGATCTGAGAGAGATGCCTGATTGAGGACACAGGAGGCCTGCTGTGCACTGCAAAGTCTTCACAGTTAGTGGCTCTGGGGGCAGGGCTGATACAAGCTTCCAGCAAAATCAGAAGGTTCCAATGAGTTAAGAACCAACATCCTTTGATGGAAAGTTTGGTTTTAGGATCCCCCATGTCTTTGTCACATCTTGTGTTGGGCCTAATGCTCTGCAGGTCACATCCCCCCAAGTGCTGAGTGCTACGTTCCTTAGGGATAAAGAACCCAATGAGCTTTTTGGAGATTAGTGTCTCCTGGAAATGTGGCAAGCGTTTAAGGATCCTGAATTTTATTTATTAATTATTTTTTTTTCCTCACCCCAGGACATTTTTTCATTGCTTTTAGAGAGAGAGGAAGGGAGGGGGAAAGAGAGAAACATTGGTGTGAGAGAGAAACATTGATTCGTTTTTTTCCTGTACGCAGCCAGACTGGGGAACAACGTGCAACCTAGTCTAGGTATAGTCCCTGACTGGGGTTGAACCTGCAACATTTTGGTTTATGAGATGATGCTCCAACTGGCTGAATTACACTGGCCAGGGCAGGGTCCTGCATTTTAGAGCAACCTCAGCTAGCAGTCAAGTTCTTCAAAATGTGAGGTAATTCCATCAGTGTGTGGGGACGCAACCTGGACAATTTTGGAGTTTGCACAAAATAACAGGAAAAACATTGCTTTGAGCCACACTGATCTGAATTCCAGATTTACTTCTCAGGTAACTTCCTATCTTTTTGGTCTTGTACAAGCTACTGTAAGGCACAGTTTCCTCATCTGTGACATGGGGGTAATCAAACTGATCTCACTGGGCTATTGAGAAGAATAAGGAGGATGGTAAGTGCCTGGACTTGTATGTGGCCCCCAGCAAGTGCTCAGTAAATTTCCGTTTCTACCCTTTAATGCTTCTCTTCTTCTCAATTCCATTTAGATTTTTTTGTGAAAACCACCTTTAAAAACAACCTAAATTAGGTGGAAACAAAAAAAATTTGAACTCTCTAGTAATTTTGTTTTTTGCTTTTGAGAGCCATAAGTAAAAATAAAGCAAAGCCAGATCACAGACTTTCAGGACTATCCTAGAGTCATGAGGATTTGGAGAAGAGCGTGCGAGGCCTGGGTTCTGACCTTGCTCTTTTTTCCACTCTGCGGGACACTGGGTGAGCTGCTTCTGATGTGTGGACCCAGCAGGGCTTTCCTCTACTCTTCAGCTTCATGACTGTCTCACTCCAATTTCTAGACAGTAAGTTACGTGGGTTTCCCCTGCAAGCTACTGAATCAGCAAAAATGATTTGTCAAGGTTTGATCTACTGTACTGAAAAAATAGTGGAATCAGGCATTTTAGACCATAGTTATAGGTGATTAACCCCAGTCAAACATCCTAGAGGACCCTGAACAAAGGTTTATGATTATTACTTGCAGGTGGAATTTCCTGGTGGTTAGACTATTTTGTGTTAATTTGATATAAACCCTGTGTTTTAGGGAGTTTACAATGTAATAAAGATGGTAAAACACAAACCCTTCCACGGCTTTCTATTCTCCCTGATTCTTTAACACAACCCACAAGACTCTCATTACCTGGCTTCTGCCTGTCTCTCCTATTTCCCTCCATTTCTTCCAACCCCATGGCAGGTTTCCTCTTAATTCTTCATGTCACGCTCCTCTCTCCTCTCCCACAGCCTGGAGTTGCCTCCTCTGCTTTCCCCAGATTACCCTTATTCATCCCTTAGATCTCGGCTTCAATGTTCCTTTCTCCAGAAAGTATCCTGCGATTTTTCAGATTCCACAAGTTCCTCAGTATCAGCTCTCACTGCCAACTGTACCTTTGGTTCTTGCCACAGTGATGATGAGATCACTTACCATGTGATGTTATTTAAAGTCTGTCTCCCCTTCTTGACCTTCACCTCCATCAAGGTAGTACTTGTTTTTGTCACCTTGGTAACTCCAGTACACAACAAAGTGCTCTGCCATGATAGGAACTTAATGGATATTTATCGTATGAATGAATGAATATGAAAGGTTGAATTTCACTGCAAGAGCCAACCTATTACATTAGACAGTGCCGGGCACCAGGCAATGCCTGATATATTATTGTCTGACCAGTGGAATAGATGAAGAATGCTCAGAGGTCAGAGAAGTGGAGGTCACTGTAACTTGGGAAGGCTTCCTGGCTGCAGATCATAAGCGGGTGTAGGTCCCTTTGCTCCTCTCACATTCCAATTCATCACAGTTTAAATCTACATACAACTCTGCCCAGATTCTTAGGATGTTTCCGTGGGCCAGAATACTAACACGAGTAAGTACCGCCACTGTCGTGCTAAGTTTATCCAAAGCAGATGCTGCGGAGTATTGGCTGGAATTTCTTGATCTCTTATCATGGTAAGGGCCTGGTCCAAGTTCCAGCAGCTGTTTTCCAGGACATTCTTAGGGTCATACTTCTAGGATGGTGTTAATCCTCCTACTAACTTACAATGAAGAGCTAGCAGTTGGTGTTCCATCTTAACGGCATTACTGCCCTGGCATAATTTGTAATGCCCAGGACAGCATACCCTTCAATACTTTCCATCTCACTGTAGATACCTCACATTAGGGTAGGCGCCAAGTGGATCCCTGAGTGCTGCTGCCTACTCTGGGCAAGGCAGAAACCTGCAAAGGTCAGGGAAATATAAATGGAAGAGCAGATAGGACACCTGTGTGCAGAAGGACAATCTAAAGAGGAGGCATAACATCTGAGAAATTCTAGATCTCTATGTCATCATTATCTTCTTAAAGTGGAGTAGAGTGCTACTTTATTTAGAACTATGAAAAATAAATCTTTTTGTTGCTAATTACTCTTTTTTAGCTCTATGAGAATTGACATGGAGATTATTATGGGCAGAGTTGTATCTTGATTATATTGATGGTTTCATGGGTGTCTACATGTATCAATTTGTAACTTTAAATGTGTGCAATTTGTTGCAATATGTCACCCACATTTCATGTATCACTAAAACAGATTGCCATGAGATACAAGGCCTTAAAAATAAATAATTCTCAGGAAGTGATTTGTCTGCTTAAATTTTTCTAAACACATTAGTGAATAAAACCCCACTTTTACTACTACTTTTCCTCCAAATCCTCAAGGTCAACTCTAATGCTCCCATCTCAAGGACTTCCACAGGATTGACACATTACTATCTCCATTGCATGGTGATATACAGCTCTGAAGTGGACTGGTCTTTATTTGCTTTTTGGGAAGCCTGGGTGGTAGTAGAGTTGGCAGGAGACAGAAAAGGAGGGTTTATCCTGATCAGCACAATGAATCAACCACTCTCTAACTGTTATAATCAAACACAGTTAATAGTTTTTTTTAAAAATTGAATCAGAATTCTTAGTATTTTTTCAGAGGAAAAAAAATAAGATCAGGCCTCAGATAAGAAATAATGGAAGGGACGACTAAACCTGACATATAAAGCTTCCTGCCATTGGACACTCTATCTCACCACTTCAGATCAAGAATTTTCATGGCTGGGCCTTCTCTTTACTGGACTAAGTTCTTTGAACTAACCAGTGTCTGAACATCTCTTTCCAGCTAAGGCTTTCCCAGAACTTGGAAACTCCATGAGAAACAAAAAACTGTAATAGTCCATCATGTGGTGGCGTTGCCCATCTGAATTCATATAACTGTTTTGGCTGGGATTCTTTACTGACTTAGTCAACTTTTTTCCTGGCCTGTTGGAACTGAACAGTGCTTTTGGCATCAGCTAGACCCCATTGGACGTCCTTAGCAGTCATATATTATGAAGCAGGAGCCATCTGGGCTTTTGAATGATCCCATTCATTCCTCAGAGGGATTGCCTCCTGCCTCACAGCCTTCCCAAGTCCCTTTCCATTTCCTCCCTTGTTCTCTGCAGCTCTGCAACTTCAGCCTTCCATTCCCCTGCCAGGTGGGTTACTTTCTGTCCAGGTTTATTTAGGCACAGTCTCTTTCTTCATATACATGTATTGGGTTTTCCAATGCATCCAGCATCCTCTCTTTACCCGCTACCTTTTCCTACAAATGACAGAGTTTGGACTCAAACGGGAAAGAAAAGGTCCTTTTCCATTCCTGGGGCAGACACCTAGCTTCAGCCTCCAGAGCTCTCCTGTTCCATTCTGTTGATCTGTGGAAATGGAAATGGTGGAACAGAATTTCAGAGTCATTTACCTGAACAGTTTATATCTTTTGGACCTGTCCCAGCCAACCCACTGTATCTCAAGTAAGGTTCAAATTCTTTGTTCTGACCTCTTGTGGCTCATAAATTTCAACTTACATGTGAGCTTTGTGCCTACATTTCTTGCTTTGACTCACACTAGATGGGTTGTTAGAGCTTATGAGTGACCCATTAAAGCAACCGTTATGAATGTTTAAAGCAACCATTATAAGTATACACACTCACACACACGTGTGTGTGTCTGTGTATGTGTATTTCTATGTGTGAACATATTCATTGAAACTTTTTTTGGCATCGACAAAGTAGAGAAGACCACATATGATGCACAGATAATCCTAATTCATTCACTTCCTCATTCAAAGCCATTTTTTTTCAGGTAGCTAGATTCTTGCATGGTTGAATCCATGAATGAGTTCATGTTAGTTGCCTTACACCACAATTTAGTTACGTGAAGATGCTAGGTAATCCTTATGCACAATAAACTTTGAGGGCCATTACTTGTCAGGCACAGTGTTTTTCCTGACCCATACCATCTTGGCTATATCTCTCTTGAGTACATATTTTGCTACATTGTAATTAATTATATATCTATGTCAGACATGTGAACTTCATTATGGATAAAGATAGTGAAAAATGGACCAGGTGAGAGAACAACATGGTCTTGAAAGGGAACATAAAAGCATCGATAATACCTTATAGGATGTTTATGAGATGGTAATGAGTTTAATATATTACAAAAAACACTGAATGCAAATATTGTCTCTCTTCCCCCTTTATCCCTTTACACTTTTCATGAATAGACTAGACTGTCAGTTCTAGTATATTCCCCATGCTGAGAACATTCAGACTTTTGTGAAGGTTGGATACCCACTGCACACAGAGTTAAGTCCCTTGTGTGAACACAGAGCTATCTTCTTAAAGACAGGGACTTTATTCTCTCTTGTTCTTTCTGGCCATCCTGGAACTTTGAGTAGAGATGGGAAGCTTGTTTAAAATGTTGATTTGTGGGCTCCACCTTTAGGGACTCTGATTCAATATATCCAGGACAGGAAGCAGGAGTCTGCATTTTAACAAATGCTCCAAGTCATTCTGATGGAGAGGATTTTCAGGTCACTTTGACAAACAGCGCCCTCGGAGTAGTAAGACTCCTGGGTCATGCAGTGATTCCTTCTGGAGTCCACTGTGGCCCTATTTGTTTTTTACTGATATTCTAATATATGAAATATCATTGCCAGATGGATTTATTTATAGATTTCTTGATTTTTTTTTTACACCAGCAACTGCATGGATTCTTGAAGTAAAGAAGTAAAGGTAGCATAAAACACAAAATGAACATTGTGACCCCATTTCCAGGGCTCAGTCGAGAGACAAAGTGTCAGGCTCTGCTTGAGACTTTTTTTATAAGTTACTACTTCGTACTACATCCAAAGAGGTTAAGTACATGGAAACATGTACTTGTCTATCTTCTGCCTGATACCGGCCTCATGCACCATTCTCTCTGTATTTTGTTCTGAACTTTTCTTTCTGACCACATAACTCTTAGAATTCTGTCTTTCTGGATCCTTCCCAGACTTCCAGACATAGCTTCACCTCTTCACATCATCTCAGGAAATACACAGATCTTTTTATATGTAGGGCTGACCATGTGCTCCTGGATATACTATTGGTTGCAGGTATGGCTCTTAGCCCACAAGCTCAGGTATGCAAAATGTATTGCATTTACTTTATTTAAATCAGAATAAATACAACTCTGTGTCCTCATTTCTTCATGTTGTTGGGAAATTTGGTCTGACATCCTTGGGATCCCCAGATCTTAGGGCACCAGAACTTTGGGGAGGTCCTTCTGGCCATGGACAATTATCCACACTGGCTAGGGCTGCCTGTCATCCCTTCGTGGCATTACTTTAAGTCTAGTGGCTCTGCTTACTTGTGCCCTGCTGCGAACATGCGACTTTTGTGGAGGCCAGACACCTGCTGCACATGAACTAAGGTCCTTTGATGCACACACAGTTATCCTCTGGGAGTTTTTGCACAGTATTCCAAAAAAATGCTATCAAGAAGCAGGGCATGGACCCTCACTCATGGTGAACAATCTGTTTGGATCTAGAACAATCTGTTTGCATAGTTTAGGCTTTGTTTGAAGATAAGTTGAAACTGAAAGCCAACTTCTTTTTTCTTTCATATAAGTCACTGAAAAAAGAAATATTAAGGTCTTGGGTTTTAGAGAAGAAGGAAAATGATTTTTTTATTTTGACTGCTTCCTTGGGAAAATAATCATGATATTGAAAACTTACTAGGACTTTGACTATGTTATCTTATCTAATCCTTGCAACATGTTTAGAGAAAGATAGCCACCTCCAATTTCTGTAATTATACAGGAAGAAACAAAGACTGAGAGAGGGTAACGGATTTATTTGTATAATACAGAAAAATTCAGGTACAGAAAAATGGTGACTTGCTAATGCCAAGAGTCAACATGGCTCTCTTAACTCTAAAATCAATATTTGTTCTTCTGCATCAATATGGGTCTATTTGCCATTGCTGCAAATTTGTCTAAAAGGATTATTCCTCTAAAATCCTCTTTCTTTCATAAGCAGTGCTCATGTAGGTTGTGAAACTATTTGCCTATTTATAAGAACAACTGTAAATTATCTGTAATATTTGGGAAATAAAATTTTAAAAGAAGTCTAAGACTTTTCATTTATGTATTTTTTTTTGTGATTTGCTTAAGGGTATAATCAGTATAAGAAAAACAAACCTTTGAAAGTTATGTTCTAAGTTGCCTTAACCTTTGAGTGTCAACCTCTACCTATCCTTAATTCCTCTTCTTAAAGTAAAACATATACTGTATTATAAAAAAAAGACAAAATTCATCTTCATGTGCAAAGAGATCCTTACATTTTGATGGGAATCCTCCAGTGTCCAAAGTTACTTTGGGAGAGTTAGGTCACTTTCCAGTGTATGTTCTGCTCTCCAAGTGGCCTATGACTAAATCAACCCAGACTGATGCATGGCCCCAAATTCTCCAGGGAAAGAAATCCTTCAATGTTTTTTCTTCCATTACTTCACAATCCTTTATCTTAAGCAGGCTTTTCTACCTGTGCAACTTACATCTTGCCTGCTGCGATTTCAATGGTTTTTCCTCTTGATATATGTTCAGAAAAGATGGAGAACAGCTGGCCTCCGCTCTGCATATAACAACCCCTCTGAGACTTGGATACTGTTATTCATTTCCTTACCTTCAGTGAAAGAAATTTTTTCCTGGACATTTTGGAAGCTTTAGCGGATACAGCTTTTAATAAAATATCCATAAACTGGAGAAAAGCCATCAGATAGGAGATGACCTTTCTTGGAACCAAAGCATCTTCAGGACCATAAAATTCAAAGTCAGAACTCATCTAGAGGACTGTATACTGCCTAAACAGCCTGTGTGTGTGTGTGTGTGTGTGTGTGCACGTGCGCGTGTGTGTGTGTTTCTGAGCAAGGCTGTGTTTTATTCCAACCAGTGTTGTTAGAACCATTAGCTAATGGCAAGATTTTGGCATCATTTATGTTTACTCTCAAATATTTAATTTAAAATCAAGGGAAATAGATTTAGATATCAAAATAAACCACAGCAAGGAGTACAAAAGAAGATGTAGGAGTTATAATTTATGGTTTTGTTCTTGTAACTTCCAGTATTTGATCATCTCACAATGACTTATTGAGTCCCACACTATCCTAGGCTCTGCCCTATGAGCCAGGGCCACAATGATAACAAGAAAGAAGCCATATTTTTATTCCCTTAAAGTAAATATCAAATTTCCCCAAACAAATCTTACTAATTCAACCCCTCCCATTTAAAGGTTTTTATTTTGTCTCATCGCTTAAAAAAAATTTATTTTCATGTTACAATTTATATTCAGCACTATTTTGTATTAGTTTCAGGTGTACAGCATAATGCATTAAAGAATTTTTAAAATAATAGAAACAGTGATATAAATCCATTGAAAGAACTTAGAAAAATTAAAAATTTAAAGGAATGGCAGGCAGCATAATCTTTGAAGAATCTTGGAAGGAACAACACATTCTTGCAACTGAAAGTTACCTTAGGCTCTGAGGTCCTGGTGTATTCAAACAGAAACAAGGAGGACAATGTTCTAGGAGCATTGTCAGAGAGGGGGGAATGTTAAGAGACAGGTTATAGAAAGCCAGAAGCTGGCTGCTAGGGCCTTGCAGACTAAGGTGTATACTTCAGAGGCTGTTGGAAGTTATACATGAGAAGGGGATGTTTAGAATTTCGGAGATGGCAGGGTTTTGGTTGCATCCTCAGACTGTAGAACACTGTCTGACTTGTAAAAGGCTTAATAAATATTTCTTAAATAGATGGATTGGCTTTTGTCATCCTAACCACACACTCTCAGATGACACCTTCTACCTTCTTAGAAATTGAAGATAACACAAATAAATGGATATGCCATGGTCATAGATTGGAAGGATTAAAATGTCCCTGCAGATATAATGCAATCCCTATTAAAATACCAACAGCATTTTTTTTTTACAGAACTAGAAAAAATATCCTAAAATTTATATGGAAGCACAAAAAAATTCAAATAGCCATAGAAATCTGCAAAAAGAAGAATAAAATTGGAGGCACCACTTGCTTTGACTTCAAACTATACTGCAAAACTATAGTAATGAAAACAGTATGGTACTTTCAATAGCCTTCTTAAAACAGGCAGAGGATTGAAAGCACCCCTCTTAAGTGGTCAGGCCATTGGACAAGACTAGCACCTCCTTCAAGGTACATTTTTCATCTATTCTTATGGCCCCAAGGCATTTGCTTCTAAAGAAGCCTCATCTCATTGCTCACATGGACTTGTGAGGCATTAAATAGTAAAGCCAGTTGTCACATTCTTTACACTGAACCCAAGATGGAGCCTAAATAACAGCTGCTATCTCCTTTATAGCTCCCTTCCCTTGACCAGCCTGAGTAGAGTTGCTCTAAAACCTTTCTATACAATTTTTGGTTTGAACAGAAATGCAGAACTTTACATTTATTGGCATTACATTTCATCTGTTTGGATTCCGTTCTTTGCTTCC
This sequence comes from Pteronotus mesoamericanus, assembly GCF_021234165.1. Taxonomy (NCBI): domain Eukaryota; kingdom Metazoa; phylum Chordata; class Mammalia; order Chiroptera; family Mormoopidae; genus Pteronotus; species Pteronotus mesoamericanus. The sequence continues at coordinate 9,578,656 of NW_026555277.1, forward strand.
TAGAGAAGGCTGAACACAATTGTTTTTAGAACATGTGTGAGAAGCCATGGAGTCCCCAGAACAGAGGGTTTGAGGTATTTTCTTAGGAAGTGATTGTGGTAAGAAGGGCACTTGGTTGGCGGGCTAGAGCAGCAGGGAAAATTAGGGAAGACAAAGAGGTGGAGAAAGAGCAGACTTTGAAGTCAGGCTGGTTTTTGTTTCAATCCAAGCTCTGCCACTTACTATGAATTGGGCAGGAATCTCTCTGAATCCTGACATTAATTAATGGGGAATGATGAACTTTGGAGTGCTATTTTGACCATAAAGAGTCAAAGATGAGAACTGGTTAGAGGTAGAACACAGCAGGCTCTGAATAAATGCAGTAGTTACAGCTCTCTGCTGTTCAGGCAGTGTTTAACAGACTGCTAACACTCACAGCTTCCTTGCGCAGAAGACATTGCTTTCATTATTTAGGTGTAGAAACTGTGTAGTTAAGGAGCAGCAGCAAGTAATCCCTAATGAATGATTGAAGCAGGATTTAAATCCAGTCTTCTGAGACTCCCAAACCCTCTTTTTTTTTTTTCTCTCTGCCACACAATCATTCTGTCTGCAGTTTTCAGGGGCTGATAGACCTCAATCCTCAAAGCAATTTTGTAGAGATGGACCAGTCAGAACAGAAAGGAACTAAAAACTTAAGTCTTTCACCTACATTGGGCTTATGCAGAGGTCAAGTTCCCTGAGCCAGTGTTGGGGAGGACCGGTCAGGGTGGTGTGTGTCAGGAGCAGAGATGTCATCTTGCAGGATACATAATGGGAAGATATAGGACCATGTATCCCGGTGGCTTTAGACACACAAATGTCCAAAGTGGGAGACTGGACAGGCTGGCATCTCAGCCTCGGCATGGTTCTAAGAAAATGAGTAGCTTATTGGACTAGAAAGAGCAGACCTGGGTGCTAACCTTTTACTATTCAGTGCTTGCTTAAAATGCATGAACCTTCACCCTGACAGTTCTCATCCTCACAAAAATTCCCAGGTGCCTGAGTGTCTGTGTCTCATCTCCTTATCGGTGATATGTGGGGAGGGGAGGGCTATGAGGTTAACTTTACAATAGTCACTGGGGGATTATAGGAAGGGGAAGCCATAATATGTAGGTTTTATTAACAGTTTTGGGTTCCAGCCAGGATCCTAGTAGGATCCCTTGTGCTCAGAGAAAGAAATCCTGGGGCTAAGTCCAGCAGAGTCCCATGGGAAGGGGCTCAGGAAGGATTACATCCTGGTAACGCTGTTTCCCAGAAATCTGTGGCCTTAGCTTCTGTGAGGCTATAAAAAGACAAGCATGGTGTCTGCCCAAAGTTAAAAGGCTCTTGATCTATTTTGGGTTGGGGATGCTACAGGAGGTGTTTTACAGCGGAATTGTGGCCAAGCCTGAGAGGAGAGACTGTAAGCAGTGTGGCAGCTAGGGTCACAGGGCTCCTGCCAACAGCAGAGTTGGGATGTTCCGATAAGTTCATAGAAGCAAAGAGTTAGCACAGGGCTGGCCATATGTAAAGGCTTAATAAGTGTAAAGATACAGAAGATGGAAAAATTCTTAGGAAATCAGAGCATCAGTTTGAGCTTTCAGTGACCTCGGGCTGTTATATTCCCTTCTGCCCTATTCCCAGCTCTTAGAAAAGTTTAATTAGCTCAGTTTATTCCTTATGTTGCCTTGACATGGCTGAGGTCCCTTTGGGGTAGACTGAGTCTGTTCGAGGGTAGTGAAGAAAGAGTGGGAGGAGGTATTAATATAACAATAAAGCAATTTTATGATGATGTTCTTTTTTGTGTTATTTATTGACTACATAGTATATAGTAGGCATATTACATAGGACCACATTTGACCCTCACAGTGTCCTTGCATTGAACACAGGTTACATGACCTTTTACAAAGGGCTAGGGGACTTCTGGGTGAATTGCTTGACTTCTTTTTCCAGTCAACATTCTCACGCCATCTGGGTGGATTGTTCAAATCTTGCACTCAGATAATGTTGTTTGGATAACACAGAATAAAAAGGCTGTATAGGAAATTAATGGTTTGGATTCTTTTTCAGAGAGAAGATGGGAGATTAACTGTTTTAGATAACATAACATGTTCTTTTATTTCATATGCTTGGGGGCTTGTGTTTTATTTTAACCACAGCACGTTTCAGTGGGCTCTCACAGCTGATGTAGTAGCAGGGAATAATTTAGCAGCCCTTGAACAAAGTTATGCAGTGTGGTGGGGAGAGTTTCTCTATTTCCTTGTTTTAATTTCCAGAAGAATCAAACTTTCTGTGTAGGCTGCCTTACATGGGCCATGGCCTTGTCGGTGGCTCCTTAATTAACAAAGAAGTTTTTATTTATCCAGCGCAAAGCTTGTCTTACCTCCTTTCCCCATCCGCTAAGCCAGCCATGCAAATCAGCACGTACTGAGACCTCAAAGAAATCCAACTGTGGACTTAAAAGAATCCACACAGCCAGCTGAAGGAGAGTTTAATAATAAGCCTCGTCTCTCCTTTTCTTCTTCTTGGATTCAATATTTAGGACTCTCAATGTGTTTGCTGCAGGAGAATGCTGGGGCTCCCGGAGGTAGTCAGGGAGTTGGGGTGGTAAGGGGTGCATTGGGAAGGCAAAGGGAAGTGTGACTTGGACCACAGCCAGCGATTGGACAATTCAGAATTTCCGCAGCCTCATGCTCATGGAAAAAACTTGGCAAAGCAACAGCCTGAAATATAGGCCTAGCTTTTTAGCCCCTAGGGCCTCAAATTGCATGTATTTCCTTCCTCTGAAAGCCCCAGGCCAGGTTTATTCTCTCTTTCAGAGAATCATGGGCTGGCTGAGAGGAACTGGACATTCACCTACAAGCTATGGCCCCTCTGACAGTTACAAGGGCCTCTCAGGTTGTCAGAGGCAGCCCCCACTCCTGGCAGACAACACTGAAGCTGGCAGCAGAATTACGCCTTAACATACATTCCTGAGAGGGAGGGCCTGCATTCTCCAGGAGATAGTGAGATTAGAAGGGTGCCGGGTTTTCTGTGATCTTTGCCTCTCAGCTGAGTTACTGGGGAGGGAACCAGCTACAAAGACACCATGAAGATTGCCTGCACGTAATCCCCACTGAAAGCTATTCTTTATCAGAATAAGAGGAGAAAAGGTGAATGATCAGCAAAGTAGAAGTGGTTTTGGGGGCCAGGATCCCTGGGCCCCTGCCTTTGAGTATCTTGTCTAAAAGCCTCCCTGAGCAGTTAAAGCATTAAAGTGCAGAGGGAGGGGATCCAGAGCTTCCTGGCCATGAGAGTGGTGACAGCAGAATGGGTCTCCAAGGTGGTGGAGGCATTTGGTGCTCACTTATTATACATGTGTTCCCTTCTCATTAGGACCAGGGCCATGTGAGTAGTTGAGACTGATGGCTGTGTCACTTTTGGGCTAAGGCAGTGAAGAGCCAGCATGCCATTTCTATCTCTCCTTCCTCTGCCAGGTTAACCTTGAAAGGAAAATTCTGAGATGGAGAGGCAACTAGACTCAAGTCACTGATTGGAAAACAGGCCCTAGCAAGCCACCTTGGACTTCCAGTGAGTGATAATCCCACTTTTGCTGGGCTAAAACAGCGTGCCAACCGCTAACAACAATTATTCTAATAGGATGATGTTGGGCTGGTTGTTTCCAGGGAAAGTCTGCCAGAGTGCAAGTGCTTCTCCAGAATGAGCTAATGGAGGTCTGTCTCTGTCTAGTACTGCAAAGCCTCCACAGTTTTTCTTTTTTGTGAGAGTTGAGTATTAACCAATCTCAAAAGGACATCTTCGCATTGTTGAGATCCCTGCAGCCTGGTGATTGGAAAACACTTCCTAGATGTCCAGAGAGTTCTTATTGATAGCTAGCAGTCTACCAACATTCTGACTGCACCAGTCACAACAAATGGATCTGATTGCATTGATTCATGCAACAAATGTTTACTGGGTATCTACAAAGGGCCAAATAGTCTTTTGGGAGCTGGGAAACCATGGCATGTGGCCTGCTTCATGGCCCTGCCTCTGTCTTCCTAAGATAGTGATTATATAACATGGTGAATGGCGTGTACCCAGGGGCTGAGTTAGGTGCTGACACATATCAACCATCTCCTCCCAACTTTTCAAGAACAACATTAGTTAAGAATTATTTTACCATACAGATAAGGAGACTGACTCCCAGAAAGCCTCCAGGTCATAGGACCAGGGAGTACAGGGCCTTCTCTGCTCCCTGATTCATCAGCCTCTGTACTCTTTTCACTATTCATGGACATTTCAACTTTCTTTCCCATATTAGTCACATGAGATTTGGGGATGTTTCCTCCATGGTCAACTTTGATCAGTAAAGAGAGACCTTTCCTACTGGTCACAGGTCTGCTGATTTGGGTCTGTTTGACAGGCAAGGTTTCTCAAGAATCGTGAAGTAAGTGCTTATTTCTAAGATGCATGTATGTGCACTTTGTAGAGGACTGACCTAGGACAGGGTTAAAAGAAAATCTGGCCAGGTTTCTTGACTTCTTCTTGGAATGTGGCATACCTTCCTTCTCTGCCCACTCCTCCCTGTTAGTGTATTTGTTGAGGAAGAGATAGGTATTACCATCTCTTTAGACGTCTATTTTCCGTGGTCTTTCCTCTTTGGCTGGCAGGGAGATTTTATTCTCCATTCTAAGTGCATTTCCTTTGATTTAGACTTTAGTAAAGAAGGAAAATAGCCATGAATTAATCCATCAAAGAGGTGCTATAAAATATGTCTGCAGCCCTGGTGTGAAGTTTTAATAATAATTATTACTAGATCGAGGATAGGGATAAAGATGGGAATTAGAAGAAGGTGTCCAAAGTCAAAATGCATATTCCTCAAGTTAGAATGTGAGAGAAAGGGACAGACCCAAGATGTGGGTTTAGGAGTCACCTTGTTCCAGAGCCAAAGAAATTGCCAACTCAGTAAAACACTGCCTTTGATGCTTTTGCTCCAGAGATTTTCTCTTTAATGGAGGGTAATTAATTATCATCATCTACTCTTACTTAGTAATAATCCTTTTATAGGCACTTGGGCATTCCACATGCGTGCTGTTGTCTAATATCTAGGCTGGAGGGATGTGGTTCTTGGGTGGATGAGAACTGCATCCCTGGAGAGCTTTTGCCTTGGGGAACATTCTCCCCAAGACTCTGTGACTCACCAGTTATATGGAGCTTTGAGAGCCAGGCATGTAGAATCCTGAGTCCACACACGCAGAATGGCCTCGGGGAGTGAGAAAGAGTGAACATGACCCAGTTCTTGCTTGGGTGGCAGAATAACAACATGAGAACCTTGGTTATTATTGAAGAATCACCCATGATATACCAACTTATGTTCTTTCTCTGTTCTACCTGAATAGCATTGGGCAAATCTTTTAACTTCCTAGGTTGAGCTCTCTGACTTGAGCTGGGCACAACACGTGTTTTTGCTCTTGACCTCACTCAGCTGTTCATGCAGATGATCGAGCTCATCTGGTGGCCAAAAGGGATAGAGTTCTTCAAGGACAGGTGCAAAATAAATATAAGCTATTAAGGTTGACTTCACGAGGATTACATGCTTTGAACCAGGGTTGCAACAACCTGCCCTTCTTCCCATGGCTTTTTCTCTGGTTACTTTTTGGCTGAGAGGTTGTTCTCTCTCATGAAGGTGGATGGTGAAAAGGTGAAAGGAGGAGAGGAGACTAACATTTAGAGAATGCCTGAACTGGTCTAGTTCTTAGCTAAGGCACTTCATCTGTGTTTTCTTATTTAATCCTCACCACAACTCTTTAAGGTTGTACAACTTATTTTACAGATGGATAAAGTGAGGCTCAGAGAAGTAAAGTGGCATGTTCAATTTCACATGGCCAAGCCCTGGTGTCTATGGAGCCCAAAGGCTTGGCTATTTGCTCTCTGCAAGACCTTCTCTTAGGTAGAAAAACAAGGGCTAGAGCATGTCAAAGCCAGGAAAAGAATGAGGCCAGATTTATACTCCCTGCACTTTCCTCCCATCTTATTCCCACTCTTCTTTCACTTTAACCTTAAGCTGTGTCAGAAGTGGCAGAATGCTGGGGCTGACCCTCTGCAATCCTATCCTTCGTTCCTGACCTCAACATCCCCTTTCCCTCACTCCACCCCTCCAGCTGCTGCTAGGAGACATGCCTGCTCACCTCCCTACTCTGGGGCAAGGCACACTCTTCCCCTCCCTGCTGCAGCCTCACCCAGAGCCTCTCCCTGGCTCCTAGGGTTGCCAAGCTCCTGGCGACAGGGAAATCAGAGGAGGAACTGGGCTGCCAGGCTGTGTCAGGTACCTGAGACCCATCTGGGAAGATAAACGCAGTGCTCTGGCCTTTCTGCTTCCTGGACCACTGAGAAGGTGGAATTCCAGAGATAAAGTTTCCTCCTTTTCCCCACCCTTAGCTCTTCCTTGCTGATGGAGCCTGCTGATTTCATTCTTTAGAAGGGGTGGGGGAGGCCTTCAGGAGGGCAATGCTGTGGATGCTCATTCTGTGCAGGGCAGCATAGGAGCCATTCTTATGGTACTCATTACTGGAAAACACCTCTTATACTTTGTCTCTCCCTCTTTATCTGCCACTCATGCCAGTTTCCCACCTGAAATATGGTAAGAGAAATAGTGGCTAAGGAGTCAGCAGTACTGAATAGAAAGAAAGTGCTGTAATTCCAAGAAATTGATCATTTCTGCTTTAGCTCCTAAGAGGACTGAACTAAGACGAGAGATGTGGTGTGTGCATAAGTGAGAGCGAGCTGGGGGAAAAGAGAGAGAGAGAGAGGAAGAGAGATACTGAGACAGAGACAAGTACCACTGAAGTCAGGCATCAGAAGAGTACAAGGCTATTCAGAATAGGGGTCTCAGTTCACGAGAGAGCTCAGAGGAAGGGGATGTGCTCAGAAGATACCTTCTGGACCATGTGGTCTACTGTGAGATCAAATAAGGCACAGGACCAAGCTGGGACTCCAGATACAGGAAGCATTGTCTGGAGCAGAGTATATCCTGGACTTGGTGGCTCTTCTTTTTTAATCACTGTCATCTAAACAGATGAGATGTTTCAACTCCCAGCCCATAGAGGCAAATTCATACACCATATGGCTACTTCCTGAGCAGAACTACCAGCTCGAATACTTTTCTAACCTCTTGAATGTGTGTAATTTCCAATCTCCCAAATCCATACTGCTTAGTTGTCATCTCACTAGAAAATACTTTTGTAATTGCTCTTTGTCCATGGTCACACGCTGAGAACTGCAGAGCTGAACACATATACAGTCACTACCCCTCACTGGGACCCATTCCCTGAAGGGCCTCCATAGGCATTATCTCATATAATCACCATGACTGGACTCCCACTTGGCAGTAGAAGCTAATGAGGTTAAGCAACAACACAAACCCAGAGAAGCACTGGGGAATGGAGCTGTGGTGCACACCTGAGCATCCCAGCTCCAAGACCTATGCTTTGAACCTGGCTGTTGGAGAGATCCTTCACTTGAGAACTCACCCATTAGACAACAATGTTCCCACCCAGCTCCATCCTGTTCTGTTATTTATAGCTGCGAAGCAAACTATTCCCAAATATGATAAACAAAGACTACTGTCCTATGCTTTCAAAGTTTCAGGATCAGAAATTTAGTGAGGGCACAATGGGAATGGCTCCTCTCTGCTCCATGATATCTCGGACCTCAGATTGGATGGCTCAAATGGCTGGAAGTTGGAATAGATAGGGCTGTGGGAATCATTTCCAAGATGGCTTCTTCACTCAGAGGTCTGTGCCTTGGCTGGGACAGATGTCACCTTGGAGTACTGACTTGTGACCTCTTCGGCCTTATGGTCACAATAAAGCGGGAATTCTTACATGGAGATTCAGGGCTCCAAGACTGGTGTCCCAAGGAAGATAGAGCTGCGTCCCTTTAGGGCTAGACTTGGACACCACCTAGCCTTAGTTCCGCTATCCACTACTGGTCAAAACGTCACAAACCTGCTCATATTTCAGGGGAGGGGACATAAACCCCACCTCTCAATAGGATACAGTCAAAGAATTTGTGGCCATGTTTTAAAATCAACATGTGTGTTAAAATTCTTTGTCAGTAAGTGAGTTGAACACTTCATATTTTGACATATGCCAAGGAAAAAGTACATGCTGTATTGTTTAATTTCTTTCTTTTTTTTAAATTAACTAACCAGAAAGCACTGAGATAGAGAAAAATGGGGTCTTTACTTATCTAAAGGCATCTCCTTCCCCTTATCATGGAGATGCATGGGAAGGGAAATCAGCTCAGTGAAGAATAGAAGGTGGCCACCACCCACCTACGGGATATTGACTGAAGGGACACGAGAGAGCCCAACCTTCTTGGCTGTGGTTCAAATGCAGAATCAGCCCACCTTGTTCAGCTCTTCCTCTTCACAGCTAAGGAAGCTGAGTCTAAACAGGAGGAGAGCCTTGTCCGGAGCTGTGGGGTCCAACAAGATAGCCACTAGCCACGTGTGGCTACTTATGTTGAAATGAACTAAATAGAAAAATTCATTGCGTGTTCTTTGGTTGCATTTCAAGTGCTCTATAGCTACATGTGGCTGGTGGCTACAGTGTTGGATAGTGCAGACTTAGAGTGTGTCCATCATTGTAGAAAGTTCTCTTGACCCAGTGCTCCTCTATAGCCACCCAGCTAATTCTAGAGAGAATCCTAGTCTAGAGCTCTCCTCTGCTGACCAGGCCCTGAAATTATCCCCAGGGAGGCTGCTGTGAACTAGAACACTGTTCCCAGAGGCTCAGAGCACATCTCAAAGCATGAGACCTGCCTCTCCTTTTTGCCTGTACACTTTAGTCTGGCTGACTCATTGATGAACCAGGTGGCACCTCGAGGTGTGCTGGAAGAGGCTAAAGGGAGGAGAGATGGGTGGCCCTGAGGTCCCTGGTGGGCATGAGGAGGACCCAAGAGGTACATGTATTTAGGAGTACTGGTGGGGGTTAGCTTCAGAGTGGGGATGAGCCGCCTATCAGGTGAGGGAAGGCACCCCATACTGTCACTGCAGCAGACAACAGGCTAGAGTCCTGGCCTGTCAGAAGCCCCTCACTCCCTGCTCCTCAGCCTGGAGGTTCTATGGTGTCACCTCCCATTTGGACAGGGGTCCAAAACTCTATCTTAGATCACAGGCCTCTTAGATATGCCAGATACCAGTATATCCTGCCCACTTTTGGCCTACTGCTGTCCTCATTTCTGCTGTCGTGAGGAGATAGCCATCAGCACCCTCCCTGTCCCATTGCCAAGTGCCACCAGGTCCCCCATGGCCCTGTGCTCACTGAGGCCGAGTGGCAGAGGCGAGTCCTGGCTCCTGCCCAGTTCTATTCCCACTTACTCCTGTATGCACATTGGCCAAGTCAGTTCATCTCTTTGGACTGCTGCTCCTCACTTGCAAAACGAAGGTGGGTTGGTGAAGGTCGGTATTTCTCACACCTCACACAGATCTCCTGGGGATCTGTCTAAAATGCAGAATCTGCTCTGTCAGTCTGGGGTGAGGTCTGAGATTCTGCATTACTAATAAGCTTCCTCGTGATGTGTGGCTGCTATGTTGGCAAAGATTTTGGGCTGTTCTACAGGACTTTCTGTGTTGATAGAGATGTCCTGTACCTGAGCTCTCCATTATGGTAGCCACTAGCCACGGTGGCTAATGAACCCTGGAATGTGGCTAGTGACTCTGAGATGGAGAAAATTGGGGTCTTTATTTATCTAAAGACATCTCCTTCCCTCTCACCATGGAGATGCAGTGAAAGGGGAATTGGCTCAGGACAGAAGAGAAGGTGGCCATTAAAAGTCTGAGGACCCGACTTTATTTTATTTTAATAAATTTAGCCTTTAATGTGTGGCCAAATGCTATCATCTTGAACAGTACAGATAATGTCTAGATCAGCCACGGACCAGCTGTGTGGATATGGATAGATCATTTAATCTCAGAACCTGAGCCTTCTCACCAGGAAAAAAAATTGGAAAACTCTTCCTGTCTAAGGTTGGTGTGTGTGTGTGTGTGTGTGTGTGTGTGTGGGAGTTAAATTATAAAATAATTTGTAACCCGTAGAGCTGTAGGTTATATAATCATAATTACAATAATAATAAGTTATTATTATTATTATAATTTAACAGAGTGGTGCGAAGATAAATGGCATTGGAGTCAGATAAACCTGGGTTCAAACTCCACTTCCAGCATTTTCTAGCTATGTCTTGGGCCCACTCTGAGCCTCTGTTTTCTCATCTCTAAATTGCAAATAACAGTAACTCTTTCACACAGAGTTACTGAGCTGCTGAGAGAATCTAAATGTTGAAAAGCTAAGACATGACCAGAATAGTGCCTGGACACAATAAGGGCTCAGTTGATGTTAAAATGTCATAGTCATAGTCATAAAATGTCATAGTGGAGCCACCCTGAATTGGTGGACCTGGGGTTCAAATCCTGGATCTAGCATTTACTAGCTATGCAAACATGGGCTTGTTACTTAACCACTCTTTGCCACAGTTTTATCATCTTTCAAATGGAGATCATAATACTTGCCATAGTGGTTTAATTATTCATTACTTTTGCCATTTAACAAACATTTATTGGGCTCTCTCTTTACATATCAAATTCTGTGCTAATGGTTGAGACATAATGACAAGTTAAAACAGAAACCGTCTATATGATTTACTGTGCACTAAATCAACATTCACAGAAAGTATAGAGTACTGTGAAGCAGAGACACCTGATGCTGCAAAGGCCTTTAATTGGGAGGCTCACTGTGGGGAAGAAACATTGTACAAGCATGAATATTTACCAACACTGGGCACGAACATGCATGCATGTGCCAACATTGGACAAATGAGTCTGGAGCTGGAAAGAGGCTGTACTGAGGATACGAATTAATGAATTATCTACTCATAGAGCTGCTGGAGAACAAAGGAGACAAGATCTGTAAAGGGTCAAGCACAGTATACACCTGAGGGCCTCCATCTACATGAAGGGTCAGTGTATGGCTGCCTCCTGCTCCCTTCCCTCTGCGGGGCTTTGGAGTGGCACTTCTCATTGGCAGAGCAGAGGCAAGCCCCGTCTCTGCCCTAGGACCTCCAGTCGCTGTTTTAGCTCAGGTCTTCCTGAATCTGGAACCATGTCTTTTCCTGGTTGAAACAATTCATCAACAAATCTGGATGCACCAAATAAAATACGATCAGAAATTTACCACTTGGTGGCCATTCCACTTAGTTCCCAGATGCACAAAGCAACCTATAAATTCAACCTAGGATGGGTATGACATTTGAACTGTGTGTCTCCTCAGGAGATCCAATGGCCTTGCCAGTATCACAGGTCTGTGTGCCGCCCCTCAGCTTCTGCTGCATTTATCGTCTGTACAGATCATTTGTTATCCCAAAAAGACAAAACAAAACAAACAGGAATAGTTTACACTTGTGAATCTTAGTATTTCGATTACTTAAACATTGGTTTCCTTCACAGGAAGAAGCTTGTGCTGAGAGTCAGAATATGTCTTGGACCGCTGTATATCTACATGGCCACCAGCACTGAGGTCTGCTTAGGGCGCTGGTTATCCGGGTGGCTCAGTCTCCATGCCCCGGCCCCTCAGGGGAGATTGCAGCCTCTAAGGAGCTCTAAGAAGAAAAGCAAGGGCTTGCCCAGCTCTCCGAAAGCCCATACTCTGAAACTTACTCCCTTTCCCCACTTTCAAATGCTCTTGGAGCTGATTCAGTTCCCTGAAAATCAATGATTAGAAACCCAATTTGCCAAATGATCAATTCATCTATTGACGAATGTGCCAAATTTATCAAATTGGATACTTTATACTATTTGACTACTTCATAATTTGACTAGAGTGTTCAGCTGCTTTCACAGAAATATTTTCAATTCAATATAATTGTCTCATTTTTGTTACTAGTGATGATGCATAAAGAAACATTTTGATCATTAGTAATGCTATTTCAGCATTTCCACGTGGGAATTTTTCAGTTCATGCTAATATTTATGTAGAACTGTTTTAAGTGATGACTACTTTTGATTTTCTTTGCATGCTCTGGAACATAAATTTAAATTTGATTTAATTTAAAACTCACTTTGTATGTTTTCAAATTTAAAAGTAAACTTCTGATATTTTTGTGTTGAAGATTTAGCTTAAATTTAACTTAAAATTCTGATATATTTCCAATGCTTTTGAATATAAATATATTAAATGTAAAGGTCAAATTGCCAGGAATAGAAAATCAAGGCAGAGAAGCATTTTGAGAAATTGGCAAACACTATTACAAAGTGCTTGATGTTTAGGAAAATGAAAAATGACAGTGTAGCACACTAAATATCAGAAGTGGCTGAAAAAGTCACACTACCTACATAATGCTGATAGGTAGCACCCGATAAGGAAAAATTAAAATCTATTGCATTTGTAGCTATTATCAGAAAATATGAATTATCATATTTTGTGTCAAAAACGACATTGTCTTTTTTTTGGTAAAACAGCCAAGCAACTATAAATAGGTTTTTAAATGCCAGTCCTCTTGGGTTTTTAGTATTTCTCAGACAGTCAATATACCTTAGCTTATTATTTCCAGTCATTAGCAGCCACATTTTAAAGTACAAAATGGTTGCTTCTGCTGCATCTGAGTTGATTCTTCTATTCTTCCTGGACTGTTCACCTGGTCTTTGTCACATGATGAGTGGAAACTCTCTCCTGTCCATCCTCACCTCCTTTCCATTGCGTTGGTTGCATCCTTTCCCCTTGTGCTTTCTGCAGATTGCTGGCAAGCCGATATAAAATTTTAATTAACTTTTAAATTAAAATAAATTAACTTGAAAAAGCAATTAATATAAACAGAATTTTAAATAACATTAATTTATAATTTAAAATTTAATTCCAGATTTGAAACCATCCAAAAGAAATCATGATTAGCTAGAAAAAATTCCCAGTTAAAAATTAGAACACGTTGAAGAATTTTTCCTATTATAAACAGAAATTTCAGAGGATAAATATACTCATTAAAAAATCACAACGTGTGAATTTGGTAAATTTACTGAATTGGTCATTTGGGAAAATGATCTTTCTAAGAATTGGCTTCCTCAGAATTAGCTTTCCACAAACTGGCATTTCAGGGAATGAGCTTTTACCAACTGGTCAACTCATTGAAACGATTTTCACTGAACTGGTGGATTTCTACCCTTTTCCACCCTCTCGAGTTTTTTGGAATCCCCTATTCCACCCCGCTCCCGCACCCTGAGCTCTATATGAATTTCCAACTAGCTTGGTTTCTCAGGGGTACAGATTCACTTTGAGAGCACTTAAAGGCAGTCTTTACGAGGTAGAGGCAATATTCAGGAGGTAGTTTCTTTGGGGCCTTTGGTATGCCAGAAACCAGGATTTTAAAAGGGTCTAATGACATGGGTATGGTATTCTTGTTCCCTTTGTGGCTCGGCCTTGAGAAAGGCTGAATTATAGAACCAAATCCTCCCTAGCTAGAGGGGAAAATGAAGGCCCCTAATTTAGTTCTGGAGCTGGAGGAGACCTTAAAGATCATCTAGTCTCAACTTTCTCAACCTCAGCACTAGTGACATTCTGGGCCAGATAATTCTTTACTATAAGGGTTTTCCTGGGCATTGTGGGATATTTAGCAGAATCTCTAACCTGTACCTACCAGCTGCCAGTTGCACTCTCTAGCTGTGACATTGCTAAATGTTGTCTGGGAGGGAGTAAAATTATCCCTGGTTGATACCCTCTGCTTTACTCTTCTATCCAATCTACAACTTTCTTTTACATTTTATACCATATACCTCTGAATGCTGCCTAGGGCTGAGAACTCACCTTCTCACTCCAGTTTTCCAGGGAGGCAGCTTCATGGGTGTCATGAAGAGAGTGTGGGCTTTGGGACACACTGTCCTGGGGCCAGAACTTGTCTCTGTAACTCATTAGCTGTGACCTCAGGCAAACCTCTTAACTCATTTCAACCTGTTTTCTGATATGTCCTAATCCCTGCTTCATAGATTTATTGCAAGAAATAAATAGCTATGCATATAAAATATCTGGCCTTTTGGTTTGCTGGATAACTATATTCCCTCCCTATACTGGGCTCAAATCCCCTATCTTTTATTTCCCCTGGCAATGGCAAATGTTTATGTCCCCCAGTTTTCATTTGTTGAAATCCTAATGCCCAATGGGATGGTATTAGGAGGTCTGGTTTTGGGAGGTGATTAGGTCATGAGGGTGGAGTTCTTATGAATGAGAGTAATGCTTCTATAAAAGAGGCCCCGGAGAGCTCCCTTGCTGCTTCTCCCACATGAGGCAGCAATGAGAAATCAGCAGCCTGCAACCCGAAAAAAGACCTTCACCAAGACCTGACCATGCCACCAACCCTGATCTTGGACTTCCGGGCTCCAGGACTGTGAGAAATAAGTTTCTGTTGTTCACAAGCATTCATTGGGTGGTATTTTGTTATAGTTGCCAGACAAACTAAGACACCTTCCTTAGTCGTGTTCCTATAGCTCAGTGCCGTGCGATCAGATCTTTGGACCTTGTGGCAGCTGTGCACTCAGCTGTGGAAGGCTGCCTTCCTATGCCTGGTCCTTCTAAGCAGATCAAGCTCCATAAACCTTGATTTCTTCTCAGACAGTTCAGTGAAGAGAGCATTTTGGTTTAAGGGGAAGTTCATCATTAACTCAGTGTGAAGCTGGGCAGAAAGAAGATTAGGGCTGACACTGTGGTAGAGAGAGGGCCCTCCAGAAGCCCCTGCCTGGAAATTTTGCTCCTCCAGAGCCTGCATCAGCCACTGCAGAAAGGCTGGGTGTTCCCTCAGCCTGAGTCCAGAAAAGTAGCCGATGAACCAAACCCCGTGAGTATGCTTTTCTGCAATGACAGCCTCGTGCTCGGTGCCCCACAAGGGCCCAGGCTAGGAGACTCAGGTGACACTGCCCTTGGCATCTCTCCTTCCCCACCAGTTGCCCATTTGAAATTAGCTCCTGACACTTTCCAGGAAGTATACATGAGACACAGACGCTTGAGCCTGGAGATCTGAGAAGCCACATGACTCCTCGAATGGCCAGCATTTGCTAAGCAGTTTTAAAAAGAGCATTAGAGTCAGGGAGCTACCAGATAGCCCTCCTGGGGGAATTCTAAACTTCTCCTTTATGGGGAGGCCACGGGCTGGGCTCACCACATATACCTCCTATGTACCCAGGATTTAATACAGCTCAACTGGTCTCGTCAATTTCATGCTTGGAAAATAAAGGCTTCAAATTGCTGCCTTGTGTCTCGGGAGTAATCCTGAGTCAAAGTATTGGGGATCCATCTAGCTGGGGCCACAAACCACCCCCTGGTTGTGAATGACAGGCCCTATAGGGGAACAGGGGACCTAGAGGATTTGGTTTAGTTGATTTTTGTATGTTTGAGAATATTGTTTTACATGCCAGAGGTCCCTTTGTTTCTCCTACAATTGGGGAAGAGAAATAGCTTCAAAATGACTCTAGTTTGAGAGGATGGTCTCCCTGGGCCCCACTAGAAACAGGCGGAATCATGGTTAGTGTTCGGACTTGCATATGAGGCAGTCCTGCCTGCCATTCCCTGGAGCAGGGGAGCCTGTTAGCCAAGGGGATTAGAGCAGATTGTTTAAACATGGGGTTGCTGCGTCTGGCCTAAGGCTCTGTGCAGTTTACTCCTAGACACTCTCTTGATTTATGAGCCTAAATCACATTGAGCACTATTGTGAATCACCAGTTGCCCTCCCTTGCAATGTTCTGAAGATAAGAGTTCCAAACGGGAGGCTTTCCTGGACCCAGGGAAGAAGAGCAAGACTGTATTTTCTAAATCTGTGAAAAAACCTTAAGCCGATTTCTGGGCATCTCTGGGAAGCTTTGGAAATACAAGGAGGAAGAGCCGTTTTAAAGAGTCTTTGGCTAAAGAATGTCCACTGGGTTCTCTAGTTCAATCTCCTGCCACAGCTATGAAACTGTAACCAAACTTATTCTCAAGAGCCAAATACATTGGGTTTCTAGGGTCTTTAGTCAAGATCGGCTTCCATTTCATAACCTTGGAGAAAGTCAGAGGGCTAAGAGAATTCAGAAAGCAGTCAGTTCAAGGTGGCAGTTCTAAAGTTAAATAGGCTGAGTTTTGGAGAAATGATGTGACTTGCCTAAAATTGTACATCAGTTAGTATCAAAAGTCTGGACCATGACACAATCTTTTCCTCTAGCTCCACACCATTTTAGCAGAATCTCACCATGCTCTCCAGTTTCACCAAACCTGTTTGCAGAGGGATTTTCAATTGTTTGGCAAGTTTTCCTTTATCCTCTTCTAAATAGCTATTCTTACCCTGGATGGGGATAATGAGCCATGAAGAATAGTAGCCTCTAAATGTTCTCTTTCCCTCCCTTCCCCCTCCCTTCCCCTTCCCTTTCTTTCCCTTCCCTTCCCTCCCCTCCCCTTCCCAGCATTAAAAATAAAAAAAAGTTAAGACAATTTTTTAAGAGCAGTTTTAGGTTTATATCAAAAATAGTAAGTATAGAGATTTCCCATACCCCCTGTCCCCACACAAGCATAGCTTCCCCCATTATCAACATCACTTACTGGAATGGCACATTTTTAACTGAAGATAAACCTGCAATAATCACCAACAGGCCATAGTTTACCTTAAGGTTCACTTTTGGTGGTGTACATTCTATGGGTTTGGACACAGGTATAATGAGCTGTGTTCATCATGACAATATACAGAGTATTTTTACTGTCTTAAAAATTTTCTGTGCTCTGACTATTCACCTCTCCACTCCCATACTTGGCAGCTACTTTTATTTTTATTATTTCCATAGTTTTGCCTTTTCTACAATGTCATATATGTTGGACACATATACATATAGTATGCAGCCTTTTCAGATTAGCTTTTTTTTAGTAATATGCATTTAAGTTTCCTCCATGTCTTTTCATGACTTGATAGCTTGTTTCTTTTTAGCACTAAATGATATTCCATTATCTGGATGTACCTACAGTTCATTTACCCACTCACTGAAGGACCCCTTGGTTACTTCCAAGTCTTGGCAATTATGAGTAGAGCTGCTATAAATATCTGTTGATAGCAAACGATAACATATTTCAGGTTTTCGTGTGGACATGTTTTCCTCTTGAATACCAAGGAAAGTGCTGAAACATATGGCAAGAGTATGTTTTGTTTCATAGTAAACATTGCCAAACTGTCTTCCAAAGTGGCTGCACCATTTTGTGTTCCCACCAGCAACGTGTGAGAGTTCCTGTTGTCCCATAGCCTCATCAGCATTTTGGTGTTGTCAGTGTTTTGGATTCTGGCCATTTTTATACGTGTGTAGTACTATCACGCAATTGTTTTAATTTGCATTTCCATGATGACATATGATGCTGAATATCTTTTCACATGCTTATTTGCCAGTTGTGTATCTTCTCTATGAGGTATTTGTTAAGGGCTTTGGCCCACTTTGATTTTTACAAAAATTTATTTATTTATTTGAGAGAGAGGAGAAACATCAATCATTGCCTCTCACAAACCCCCAACTGGGGACCTGGCCCACACCCTAAGCATGTGCCCTGACCAGGAATTGAACCAGCAACCTTTTGGTTTGTGGGAAGATGCCCAACCTGCTGGGCCATACCAGTCAGGGCCTTTGGCCCATTTTTAAAAATCAGGTTGTTTGATTTCATGTTGTTGAGCATTAAGAGTTCTTTGTGTATTTTGGATAATAGTCCTTTATGAGATGCTTCTTTTGCAAATATTTTCTCCAAGTCTGTGGCTTTTCTTTTATTTCTCTTGATACTGTCTTTTACAGAGCAGAAGTTTTCCATTTTAGCAAAGTCCAGCTTATCAGGTGTTTTTCTTTTTTATGGCTTGTGTCTTTGGTGGTGTGCCGTCACCACACCCACGGCCAACTGGGTTCTCCCCTTTATTGTCTTTTAGGAGTTTCACAGTTTTGTGTTTTACATTTAGGTCTATGATCCATTCTGAGTCAATTTTTGGAAAGGGTCTAAGATCTGTGTTTTTATTCATTTTTTGGCATCCATTCATTATGGATGCCCATTTGTTGAAGAGACTATTGTTGCTCCATTGTACTGTCTTTGTTCCAATGTCAAATATCAGTTAACTGTCTTTATGGGGGGGGTTCCTTTTCCTGTACTAATATTTATTGAATATTTAATTGCTCAGTAACAGTCACTGAATATTTATTGAGTCCCATCTATGTGCCATGAATTGTGTTAAGAGCTCTGATGCTAATATCACTTTTAATCCTCAAAGTAACTCTAAAGAGTACCTACTCTTAGTAGCTACATTTTAAAGGCAAGGACACAGAGACTTGGAAAAGTGACTTAACTGTCGTGTTTGCTCAGCGTGATTTGAATTTGAGTCTGAATTCTGCCATTGTTTCCTAGTACTTGAGTTGATAATATGATATTGACTATTCTGTTATACTAGATGGCACACTCATTTCAAACCAATGTTTCTCTAGTTCAAATGAGCTGAAAGACATAAATAGACTTAAGTGCTGTTACCAGGTGGCCATTTTCAGACTGGCTTGCAACGTTTTACATCATCTACATGATTTCTCTTTTCATGGGAACTTCCTGCTGTTCCCACGCCACATGGAAGTTAGCATGCCCACCTGCAACTGAGCCAGTCAGTGTTTCTTCAGGGCAAGAATTACTTCAGGGCAACATGGAGCTATCAGAATTGCTGACTCTGAGGTTAGATGAAACACATTAACCATACTACTGCCAAAGATGGAATAATTTTTGTCATTTTTTATCTTCTAATGCAAAAAAAAAAAGTTCTAAAAACTATGAATCTTGATGGGTCGAACATTACCAGGTTTGTGGTAGATGATGACCATTCTGGATACCAAACCTGGAGACATTAGGGAAGAACTGAGGCTAAAAAGGTGGTTCATGATCACAAGAAGTTTGATGTTTCAGCTGCTTTCAGACATGGCCCCAGCCCACTTCTCCAATGACAAGTATCTTCTGCCGATTCCCCATACACAGCATTCTTTATAGAATAATTTAATTACTGACTCTTTTATGGAAATGTTTTTTAGATTGTTGCTCTTAAAGGCCTTTATATCACTATGTCTTCTTCAAGACTGGTTAAGTATCACCTTCTCTGTGTAACTTTTTCTGGATCTCTAGCTGGAAGAAATTCCCCCTTTCAATGAGTTCCTCCTCTAACTTCTTATCATACTTGGCACATTTTACTTGGTCAAGTAGCTATTTACTGACATAGCTTAGCTGAGCTTAGAAATGAGAAACCAGTGAATGAGTCTAAGAGGACAATAAGTGTCAGATTTATATTTGAATTTTGTCCTTTTTCCCTCCCCCCTGCAAAGTGGTTGGCCAGGGAGACTTGGACAGTGAGATTTAAAGAGCCTTCTTGACCTCCGGAATGAAACTGGGTTGGTATAGGTAGAGATAATAAATATAGATGAGGAAGCTCTGCAATGTCTTGGGTTCCTTAGAAAGTCTTTTTTTTCCCTGGCCTCTGGTTTCCCAATTCCTTCTCTAAGGATATGTTCCAGTTCAACATTTTTCCCTCTTTTCTCTGACATTCTACATAACTATGTGGGTGTACATGTGGTGTGTGTGTGCATGTTTGTATATTGTGTTTATGTGCATGTATGTGCATGTGTTTGTGTTGACCTGCTATTATGGTTGCCATTGCAGCCAGTGTTCCGGACACAGATGCAGAGAGATAAAGTGCTGATCAGTGACAGTTGGATATAGTTTTAGAATGAATAAGGCTGGGGATTGGATGCTGATAGAGGAAGTCTATCTCTGCTTGGCTTCCTGAATGTCAGAGTGGTGGGAACCCATAAGCAGGCAGCTGAGGGGGCAGACTCATCTACTGACCTTGACAACTTGAAGAATAGGAGGATCTCTCCACCCACCCAACACTTGCATCTCTTTATAATGGGTGAGAGACATTTTGATGTGAGGCTAAGGGCATTGCCAACATGACCTCTGGAAGGCCCCTCTGAGATAAATCATCTGTGATATTGTATCTTTAGCCATTATGAATGTGGAGTATGGATCACTATTTTAGCTACATGAAACCTGAGAACACTAAATAAATTCAAATTATTGAGCAAGAATGATTATAGAGAACTCATATGTATTCACGTTTACTCTTGCAATTCCTCTGCTCCTTCTCTGCTTCGGTTTATTTAAAATTATGGTCTCCTCTAGGAAGGGAGATATTTCACTGAGTAGGAGTTGAGTTCAAGATGGGGCCCTGAGCCTAGAAAATAATGAAGAAGATGAAAGGAGGTTACGATGGTGGCTTTTCACTGAACTTTATGAAGAATGTGTGTGCTCCAAAGGGAACATCCGGACCTTATAAAGAAACCCAACACAGACATGTTAGCACCTCCTGAATGAGCCCTCATGTCTGAAAGGGCTGAAAATTGAATTAACAGAGACCTCAATTCTCTTTTAACCAGTCAGGGAAGCAAGATTATGTTTACATTATATACTGTTATATATTATATATTGCCAAGATACAGTTAACACAAGACTAAGTTTCTTTGATATACTGAGGCCAGAGTTGTAAGATGCAAGTTAATTTCATCTGTGTGCATAAAATGGGGAGCGGAGCCAAAGACAGTAAGAGGAATGGAATCGAAAGCTTATTGAATGGCAATAAAAAGCCACCTAAAGCTATTCTTCCAATGAGAGAAAATCGGCATCTAGACAAGTTAAATGACTTGTCCAAGGCCACACAGGGTATTAATGGTAAAACTGGCCTGGAAGCCAAAGGACCTGACTCTAATAAGGCTTTATTAGTAATCCTGAAAATATTAGTTTTCCTATGGTCAAAACAGTATTAAGAATTAATTTAGTCAATAAAGACTTCCAGTTTGTTTCTCTCTCTTTGCCTATTGCTTCCTCCCCCTGGCCCACACACACATCACAACTAGTACACTATTCCAAGCTTCAAATTGCAATAAGAGAGTAAACTGCTACGTCCAACACGGTCAACTCCAGACCACATCATGCTGGAACAAAGAATTAGGTGGAAGACATAGAAAAGAGTAGAGGAGTCCAGGGGCCTTGGTGGGCAGAACCACAGATAAAATAACTCAGAAAGAGAAGTTAACACTTGAGTGAACAGTAACAAGAACAACTTTGAGACAAGTTAGCTGAAAAGGCTGGTTTCTGGGGAATGGAATGGAAGGACTTGACAGCACACGGGACAGGGACTGGCAGTGTGGGAAAGGCATCACTCTGGAGGAGAGAAGGCCACATGGCAAGGGAGCTCTGGGAAGCTTGTCAGTCAAGGGAAACAAGGAAGTGAGAGTGTTCCACCAAACAAAAGTGACTCTCAGAAATCAGAAGATATACCAATCCCTCCCCTCTCAAAAGTGCCATCCACGAAAGAAACTACACTTTTTTTATACCAACAGAAGAGGGTGCTCTTGAACCAAGAAACATTGCCAGTCAGCCAAACACCATAATTGTGCCTACATACAACTGTCTATAAACACTTAAAAATGAACAGAAAATGGCAGGCAATATCTATACAAGTCCACTAGATAAACAAAATATGAGAATCCAAACATTTTAGCAGATGCAAAGGCTCCTATCAACATCGAACGTGAAGCAGAAAGAAACCTTCATACCCAAACTGAATCTATATCCTGAAAATAAGCATTGAAAATATGAAACAAAAACTTAAGTCAGGAGTTCCAAGTTTAAAACAGAAATAGATTAAAAAAAAAAAAAGAGAGTCAAATAAGAGTTGAATGAACTTAGGGGAAGAATGGGAGAAAAATCAAAATCATTTTAAAAATAAATGCTAAATTACAAAGTACTCATAGAACAATGGATTTGACTGAAAATGTAGGAGACATTAGGAACAATCAGAAAAAGAGCCAAGAGGATGAAAAATAAATAAGGAATGAAGTACAAAAGATTAGAGAGAAAATAATTGATAGAAGATAGACTTGGAAGAGTCTGAAAAAGAGTAGTCTTA
Organism: Pteronotus mesoamericanus; assembly: GCF_021234165.1. NCBI lineage: Eukaryota > Metazoa > Chordata > Mammalia > Chiroptera > Mormoopidae > Pteronotus > Pteronotus mesoamericanus. Next base: position 9,600,649 of record NW_026555277.1, read on the forward strand.
AAATGAGAAATAATTAGTATTTCAAGTTATAAGTTAAGAAATTTCTAAAATTAAAAGAAGTCTTGAAACTGCATCCTTAAAGAACCTACAGTTTTCTGGGAAAATAAACTTGGAATGATAAAGGACAAGACATATGTTAGGAAAATATTAGACTTTAAAGATAAAGAAAACAATTCCCTAGGTTTCCAGGCAAAAAGACCAAATCACTTATATGAGAAAGAAAATCAAGTAACCATCAGACTTATATTAAATCAGAGAACAATGGAGTTGCATTTTCAAGAAACTAAAGGAAGTGTGATTTGAGTATTTTAAAATGCAGACTAACTCGTGAGAAGCAGTTTTCTACATGCAAAAACTTAAAGAACACATGCTATTCCCCTGTGAGGATCTACTTGAGGGTGAACATTATTCAACCAAGATAAGACTAAGACTGGGAAACTTTGGCAAATGGACTTTTGAATATATTTTAGTGCAAACCTGTACATAAGACAAGAATGAGGACAAGAGAGAAGCAGCAGTGTAACTGTGATATGTCATAGCAGTTCTGAAATAAAACATTGTTGCATTGATAATAGGTGAGAGTGAACAGTATCATTTAAAGCATAAAAACTAGTAAGTAGAGGATAAATAAGAAAAAAGTGAATAAGGGCATTATGATAGGTATCAGTAAAAAGATAATTACTACAGTGAAAGTACCAACCTTCCTTAATACCTAAAGAAATATAAAAATGGAGCACAGAAAACAAGCCATATAGAAAAAGAAATATAATACAATTTCACACAAAATATGAGCTGAGATCAAACACATCAATCCTATTATAAAGTCTAATTGCTATATTATTATAATTTATTAATAAGTTTATTAATACATTGCATAACTCTCATTAAAAATATGTTCAAATAGACTCATGGCAAAAATCAGTTCTATGAGATACATAAGAGACACACTTATAACAAAATAGTTTAGAAAGGCTAAGAATAAAGGAATTAACAAAGCTATTCCAAAAAAATTGAAACATTAATTAAAAGAAAGATATAAAAATCTAATCAACATAATCAGTAAGGTATTATGACTATATATCAAATTTCACATCTTGATAATATAGAGAATATAATGTGTTTTTTAAGCACAAATAGAATGTTCACAAAAATTGACCACATATTGAGTTGCAAAGAAAGTCTTAGCAGGGGCCATAAAGCAGAAATTAATAACAAAATTTTAAAAAGGTCTTTCTACCTAGGAATTAAACAACAGCAACAGCAATGACAACAATTTTCTATTAAAATACTATTGGATAAACTAGCAGATATATAAACAAATTGCAGAATTGGCAAAAGCAACAATTAGAATGAAAAATATGCACATAAGAATTTATGGGATACAATTAAAGCAATCATATGAGGATAACACATGGTCTTAAATACTTACATTAATAAAAATAATTAAAATAAACACATTTAACCCCATCTCTAAAGTATAAAAATCTCACAAAGTAAATTTTAAAAAGCACAAGAAAGGAGATAATAAAGGCTGAAAAAACAATTAATGTGGTAGAAAACAGTAAAAGAGAACTAACAAATGAATCAAAATGTCCTTGCTTTGGAAAAAAAAGTAAAATAGACATATCGATAGCTCACCTCGTTAAGAAAAAAGGCAAAGCACAAAGATACAAAATAAGGGAAGACTGGAGGGAGATAACTGTTGTAAGGATAAAAATAAATCATTAGGCGGACTACTTTGCAAAAGTCTATGTAAAAACATTTGAAAACTATGAAATAGTTTATTCTCTGTGAAATGTAATTTATCAAAACAGACCCCATTTAATGTAAAAAGCTTCAGCAGACTACTCTTCATGGTGGAAAAAAGCGGAGAAAGTTTTCAACAAATTATTCCATATGGAAACACCAGCCCCAGGTGGTGGCACAGGGGAATTCTGTAAACATTTAAAGAGCAGATAACCTTGATGTTTCATAAATTGTTCTGGAGAATAAAAAATGAAAGTGAACTTCCAAAGTTTTAAGAAGTAAGTGTAAAGTTGATGCCTAAATCTAATAAATTAATAATAGTAAAGATAATAATGTAGTGTGTAGGAAACTACAGACCAATTTCTCTTATAAATATAGATGCAAAAATTAAATAAAAGTCTAGTGAAAAGAATCCCAAACCACCTAAATGAAATAAAACTTAGATACTAAATTTCAGGAATGCAACTCTTTGAATATGAGAAACCCTATTGATGTAATTCACCATATTAATAGGAATACAACCTCAGAGAAAAAACTCATTTATAAACTGCAAAGAAAAGGTGACATTAAAAAAAATATGCAAAAGCGAAATGAGTAAAATTTCAAAATGCTCTCGAAAGACACAGAAGTAGACTTGAGCAAGTAAAAAGGCATTTGTTAATCTAACTACTCAACATAATTCAGATGTGAATTCTTCTCAAGTTAATACATAAATTTAACCCAATTGCCAGAAAAATGCCAACAATTTTGTTTCTGGAGATAAATAAGTTGATTTTAAAGTCATGTCAAAAATAAACATAGAAGAATAGCCAGGAAATCTTGGGCAGGGAGAAGGGGGAAGCAATGAGGGAAAATGATCTTACCTGATCTTGAAACACACTGGAACTACTTGATGGTTACAGTGTGGGGCTGGCACATGAACAGAGAAACCAGAGGAACTGAATAGAAAGTCCAGACATAAGTTCAAGTATGAACAAAAAGTGTATTACTTGATAAAGGTGGCATTTAAATCACTGGAGATAGGGTGGACTTCTAAATAAATGGTGTTGGAACAGCTGATAGCCATTTGAACAAAGATAAAACTGGATTCATACCTTAAACCAAAAACTCTGAAAGAATGAGAGATATAAATGTAAAAACACAAAATAAACAAATCTTGAAAATATTAGAAGAAAACATGGGTGAATGTTTTGTAACTTGAATGTGAGAAAATGTTTCTGGAAAATGACTCAAAATCCATATGAAAACATGATTGATAAATTCTACTACATAAAATGAAGAAAGAATTTATTGGCAAAAAAAATAAGCGAAATCAAATGAAAAGTGCCTCATTAGGAGAAAATATTTGCAACATGATGTAGGAGAGGTTCGTGATTATCTCCCTATTATATAAAGTATTTTTAAAAATTAAGAAATAAGCCAAAAATCAATTTTCACAAAACCATGGAAAAATAATCCTTAAGCACATGAAATGATGCTCAACTGAACTCTTAATAAAAGTAATGCAGAATAAAACTACTGTTTTTCACAGCTCAAATTGGAAAAAATTCACAAGTGTAACGACATGCTGTTAGTGAGGCCGTGGGAAAACAGTTCGTACAAGCCTTCTAGGACCACCATAACGTAATGTCACAAACTGGGATGCTTAAGCACCTTAAGTTTATTTTCTCACAGTTACTGAGGCTGGGAGTCCAAGATTAAGTTGTTAGTAGGTTTCATTTCTTCTGAGGCCTCTTTCTTTTGCTGGCAGATGGCTGCTTCCTCACTGTGTGGTCTTTCCTTGGTGCATGCGTATCCCTGGAATATATTGTGTATCCACATTTTCTCTACTTGTGGCACCAGTCAGATTGGACTAGGTTTTGCCTAAAGAGCTTCATTTTAACTTTATCACCTTTTTAAAGGGCTAATCTCCAACTACAGTCACATTCTGAGGTACTAGGGATCAAGACTTCAACATAGGAATTTTGGGGGGTGAAATTCAGCCTATAACATAGGTACATACATTGCTGGTAAAAATTTAATGATCTAATCCATTTAGAGGAAAATATGGCAATATCAAAAAGATTGTGCATTTGCCCTTTGACTCAACAATCCGATTCCTAGAACTTTACCCTGTAGCTAGACTTCAAAAACAAAAGAAATGTGCACAAGGTTATTCATCAAACTATTATTTGTAAAAGTAAAAAATGAAAACAACATGAATACCAATGCATAAAATATTGGTTAAATAAGGGATGGTACATCCACACATCAGAGAAACTATTCAACTACAAAAAAAATGGGGGGAGATCTCTATTGATTGGTTAGAGTTATTTATAAGCTATGTTTCAAATAAAAAATACAAAGTGAGAAAGAGTACATATAGTAGGCTTGTTGTTATGTAATAAAGGAAGGAAATAAGAAAGAAGAGCACACACATATACACTCACTCACACAGGCATACACTTCTTTTTGACAAAAGAAACAAGGGGAAAAGAAACCAAAAGCTAATGAAAAGGCTGCCTGCACAACAGACCTAGGGTGGGAGGGAGAAAAGAGTAGAGGGGATGAGGAAGCAGAGGCATACCTATTTAAGTAGTTTCAACTTCTTAGTCATGATAATATTATGAGTATTCGAAAGAAGATTAAATAAACAAGAACAACTCCTCTCCTCTCCCCCCGCCCCCCCCACTGAACAAAAAGAAAAACAAATGAATCCTATTATATAAGCAATTGATAGCAGAAGTAAAGAATTAACCCAACAAACTGAACACAGAACTCGGGCTGCACATGCTTTTTGGCATATACTGTGGTCTAATGGCAAAAAAAAAAAAAAAAAAAAAGTAAAAAGTTTAGATTTTACTTGATAGGTTTGCTATAGTTTGTGGTATTGGTGTAGTAATTTCCATGCTTCTCTTTGCAAAATTGTAGGATAGAGCAAATAAGTCAACATTGGATGTTGTTAGGAATCCGGGTTTTTATCATGAGAGAAGGGACCTACAGGTATGTTACGGAAGGAGATAAAGGACTCTGCATTGGATTTGAAAGTATCAGAATTAACTCATAGTTGAAACATATTTCTTATCTCTGTTTAATTAGGTATGAGGAAAGAAAAGTACAAGTTGCATCTGGAATATTTTATGGTTTCTGAAAGCAATAAATAAGTAAGTGAGTAAGTAAATAAATAAATAAATAACCAATGGAAATATACCAAATGAACACAGGGGTCAGTTTGAGGAAGTTACCACTGGCCAAATTAGGAAAACATTCAGCATCAAAACAATAATTATAATAATGTTTTTTATTGTATTGAGTTAAAAATGATATTTAAAACTGAAATAAAACAAAATGAGGTAGGAGGATGAAGAAGAGTTCTTTACAAAAAGTGTTGGTGGAATGTAGAACAAATGATAGAATTGGAAAATAAGCATTTTTAATGATTCAGTCAAGTATCACCAATGGATACTAAAATCATTTGGTGGAAGATTCTTGAATAACAAGGTATTAGTGCAGTCTTAAAGTTTAACCTAAAAAAGTAAGATTACTTACTTTAACCTTAAAGTAAGTAACCACAAGTTACATATTAATTGCAAAAAAAAATTTTCTGTTTTGGAAAATATTGGTTGGACATCACCTTAATCGGTAATCAAAGTGTATTATCCACAATGGGATAATCTGACATTGTATTGTTTCCTGATATGATTCACTGAGAAAAACCTGACACTATCTATGTTACATTCTTGCCAAATGTGTCAATTCAGAATTTAAATATGAAAAAAGCAATCAGAAAAATCTAAATTTATGGGACTGGCTACAAAAGATCTTGCTGGGGTGTTGCAAAATCTCACTCTCATGAAAGAAAACAGCAGGGAGGGAATTGCTAATGAAGAATAAAGGGACATGACAACTAACTGTAATCTATGATACTGTATTTGACCTTTTATTGGAATAAATTAACCATAATGATATTATTAGGTTAACTGGGAAAATTTGAGTATTTATTGTAAATTAGATAATATTATAGCATCAATTTTAAATTTCTTAAGAGTGATCATATTATTGTGAATATGTAAGAACAAGTCCTACAAAGAAAATACTGGTAGTAGAGAGGTTATTTAGAAGTAGGAATGTAAGATGATAAAGACATAATTTGAGGGCCTACTCCTCCTAAACATCTCCAAAGGATTAGTGGGATTTGAGTTCTATTTGGACAATGAGAAAGAGAGTGGACTTGAAGATAATGTTGAGGTATCTAATTTGAGTTAATGGATGGATGTTGGTGCCATCCACTAAAATTGCTAAGTGTGCATACTGTGTTGAGGTATTTGTAAAATATTCATGGGGAAACCTTAATTATACCATTAGAAAGGTTTATCTAAAAGTCAGGAATTGAATTAGAGACAGAAATTCTAAGCTGAGCAGTTATAGGTACAGAGAGCTGAAGCCATTGTGGGAGATGAAATTTCCCCAGAGAGTAGAAAATGGGATGTCAATGGGGCTGAGAACAGAATACTGAAAAACATCAGTATTCCTCAAGAATCCTTTTGTCCTAACTCTCCTCCATAGGAGCTCATTCCAGGGTATTGGAGCTCCAAAAATGTGGCTTCATTTTCAGTATCAGTCAGGACCTACAGGAAAGAGAAGTCACTGAGATGAGCTGAGGCTAATGAAGGGACTACTTCAGTAAGTGTCAGAAAGGTTAAGGAAACAAAGAAGTTGAGGGATCCAGGGAGAAAGAAAGATTTCTGAGTGAAATGAAGTTTTTTGAGTGGGGTCCTCTAGAGAACCATGAGATAGGTCAAATAATTATTGTTCTTTGGGACTGAGTTTTTGAATAAGCTCCAGCTTTCTTCTCCTCTGTCAGATTTTAGAATGCAGGATGCTAGTTTTCAAGGCTATAACCAAGCTGGGGGAGTGGGGATGGGACTAGTGTAAGAATTGCGGCTCTTACAGAGATTCAGCCATTTTTCTTGAATAGAAGTTACTGGGTTGCGACAAGCCTTTGATTAATTTTCAGAGTTCTGGTAAAACTGTGATACTTTCTGCAACTTTTTTATTGCTTTTCCTTGGGGGGTGGTATATTTTTGGAAGTCTTTACCTTACCATTTCACTGACATCACCTCTCTACATTTTACTATCCTGGTCATCCACTGGCCAAACCCAAACCATCTCAAGGCAGCTGCAAGGGGAACCTGGATAAAGTAATCTGTGGGCATCAGATGGCCAGAGAGCAGGACATGACATCAATGGAAGAAAATGGAGTAGAGCAGGGGCAAATGGTAAATAACTCATTGTAGGATTGTAATTGGGCTTCAACACAACTCAAGATCAGTGGTCAATGGGAACCTACTTTGGCCTCACTATGAGAAATCAAAGTTACTCCTTTAATACTTCTAAATCAAAAGAAAATAGTGAAATAATTTTGGCCAAGAAAACGGAAGTCTTTGGGAGATGAACATGGCTCTAGTTTTAGCATCTTCTCCAAGTCCTCTTACCTACTGTCCAACCCTGTATCCTTACTGTACCCCAAGGAAAATTTTTTTCAAGTCAGCATTCTTTTAGGGAAGACTAGAAGAGTTTTCTTCCCTTACTCTTCTATTTCTCATATCCTTAGATCTTATAAGATACGGGAAAGAAAAACACAGACGAATTTGCATGATGTCACACTCTCCCTCTCTTTCGGACTTCATAATTGCCATTTTTGAATATGTTCATTTTCATAGTCAGTCTTGGCACACTCCTTTTGTTCTCAGCAGGCTTGGAGAGTACCTTGATGCTATCTTATATAAATCAATTCTTCAGGGAATGGAAGACCATTATGAAATGCGTGGGTCCCCCATCAAATACCTTTCTCATAAAACCAATGCACCTGTGGGTGGAAACTTCTAGCCTAGCAGGAAGGGAACTTTGATGTGGTCTGCAAATTTATCAGGTTCCAGAAAACAATCACTAAGGTAGCACTTATCCAAACCCTTTTATCTCCCTGTGCTGCCAGAGTCCCATTGACTCCTCTTCCCTTCCTGATGACGTAGGTGTGTGTGGCAATGCTCATCATTTAGATCGGAGGGTTCAAGTACTTATTTTATATTCTGTGACCAGTCTAATGTTTCTGAGTAGGGACTTTACGGCTCTTCATTTGTCATAGAAGAGCAATATAAAGACCCTGCTTGATAAGGGCTAGGAATGTTGTCTGTGGATCCACTGAGGACTAGAATTCCCATTGGGACCCTGTTCATCCATCCCCATTTATTCTACTCCTACTATATACATTACTGGGAAGAACCACATGAAGAAACTAGACTCCTGGAGAAGTTGCTCAAGAAGACATCTGTTGACCTGGGGGAGGTGGCATATAAATGATGCAAGCACGAATTGATGGTGGCAGTATTTCATCCTGGTACCTCAGGCAAGATTGTGAAAATTTTCCTTATGCAGTGTTTCTCATCCCTTCTGCCATTTTCCTTTGCTTTGGTTTCCTATTGTCATTGGGCATTCTGACTTCCTGGAACCTCAACAATTAGTGCCCATTTGAATTTGTTTTCCCAGTGAGAAATTAACTAATTAAGGAGGTCATTAGACTAAGGTGCCTTTGATGACTTAGTAGACTACGTAAGCAAACCAAAACCAAAGCCCGTCATGCCTCAAGGTTAAGAAATCAAAAAATAGGGAGAACCAATCACAAATAACCAAATAGTTATGAATTCCCAAATAATGCAACTGCTTGTGCTATAGCTATATGTGTTTCTGGGTCTCCTCTATAAGTCTTTCCTCTAGCTCCCATTGGTTCAGCACTCTTAACCACCTATGGTTGTCTAATTCAAATTGATTTCTTCTCAAGTAAGTACACGCTTAAAAATTTAATATGCTTTAGTTTATCTTTTAATAGCAGCATCTCATGTTCCATTTTTTCCCCTTTTCTTGTAGCTATTGAAATCTATCTATCTCATGTCCCTATCATATTAGAAAGAAAGGTAGACATGCTAATATACATGAAAAAGACAATCACTGAAAGAGATTACTCTCATTTTTTCTAGTTAACATTTGACAATAACAGTAACTTTTAGCCTTTACCTTGAAAGAGCACCCAATGAAAATTCCTGGAAAAACAGCAAGGTGTGTGGACTAGATATTTTATAGCTACCATTACACTACCTTCCACTCTGTACCAACTCTATATTTTAAGTACAGATTTCATTCAATCTTCATAGTAATCCTGTGAAGAAGGTATTATTCCTCTTTTGTAGGTGGTAGTCCTTGTTGCTTTTAAAGATGAGTGACACAGTTACTAAAAATGCAGGGCTGTGATTTGAACACACATCAGTCTGATTTCAAAGTCTTAAGTACCCCACATATGACAGCTCTCCAGGCTGGAGGCCACTGAGACTGAACAACTCATGTGAGGGACAATGTGGTGGGAATTCATGTACTTGGCTACATTGTATCCCATTTTCATTCTAGTCAGATAGGTGGTCTCTTCCAACTCAGGAATTCCCTCCTTTAATCTAATTTTTATTTCTCTTTCTAAATTCCCAATTATTATTATTTTTTTCCATTTTGGGACTGAATTGACAAGAAAAACCTCAGGCCTTTCTCTTTTAATGGCGTATGTTGCTCAGAAACCAGGGAGAAACAAGAAAAACCACTGTTTTCCTGGAAAGTATACCTTCATGAGTCAAAATCAGTGAATGCTGAATAACTAAGTAGCCCAGAGTAGGGTTCTGGGTGAAATGGAACGACACAACTAACACAGTGTTCTCAGCGGAAAAGCGGAAGAACACCCTATGCCCTTCTTTTCCCCTCCATATGTTGTGAGTTGTGGGACTCAGGGGAAAGACATAGTGTGCCTTGTGGGGTGTGGGGGAAACATGAGCTCCAGGAATGATGTTTACGAGCACTGTGATCTTAATGAAACACCAGGTGGGGAAGGTGGAAGGCACGAGTCAGGAAACTGAGAGCTGGCTGGCGCTGCAGCAGGAACGGTTAGAGCCTGATTATCTGTGAATGGAGTATCTGTGAACAGGTCAGGATCACCTGGCATCTTATCTTAGCATTGATCCAGTTGGGCAAGAAACCAGGGGCAGGTGGACTAGAAATAAATTGTTCTCTGTCTCTGTCTCCCACATGTTGGTAAGATTCAGGCCCAGGCAAAGAAGAGATTAGATGTTTGAATTTACCTGTGCTCGTTATAGAACAATCAAAAGCCAAATTTGGATAATAATTGCTTTCATATTAGTTATGACTCTCCTTTCATCTACTGATGACTGGAGTAGGTAATTGAGTTGGCCAAAAGCAATCTTAATTTCCACTTTAGGGTTGAAGTAAAGACACAATTATGGGTGAGCATATGGACTGTGTAAACTTTGATCATATTCTGCAAATGTCCCCATAATCCACACCATCAGTATTTAGGTTATCAGCCTCTGTTTGCATGTGTAGAATTCTATCTCCTTGTATTTTTCTCTTCTCCATCATTCTCCACCAGTCCTTACAAATGAACAGTACCTCATATATTTAGCTTGTAGAAGAGGGGAAGAAGGCCTCTCAGAGATCCAGAGGAGAGAGGCCACTGGTAAGGGCTCTTGGACCCAGTTCCCAGTGCTGAGCCCACACAGTGCTCGGCACATATTTGGAGTTGGACTTCAGTCCATATTAAATGATGGTCCCTAGATCTCAGGTTATTGGCAAGAACTAAGTACAAGCTATGGCAACATGTCTGATCAAAGTTAAAATTTGTTGGCTGTGGCGAAATATGAAGGCAAACTCAAAATCCTGTCTTGCTCCCCTGACTAAAACCACTGAAAACAGTTTCTCATTGAGGTTTCTGAGATTCAAAGAAAAGATGGCTTCAAGTGGTTTATTACACAAGGTTCAGAAGGCTTGTGGACCTCTAACAGTTCCCACCAAGTTAGATTTTGATGGGTTAAGTGTAAGTGAATGAGGAACATAAGGATTAAATTTCCTCTCCAATACACATGGGTTTTAAATGAAGGGGAAACAGTGCTTGGGGCACAATGCATTTATTTGCCAAATTCCCAAACATTCAAAAAAATAGTTTAAGATGTCTCAGTAAATCCAGCCAGCTGCCCAAGCCCCCCCTCCCTGGACTGATCATCTACATATACATGCTGATAGATGTACATATTAAAAAAAAATAGTTCAAGATGTCTTAGTAAATCCAGCCAGCTGCCCAAGCCCCTCCTCCCTGGAGTGATCATCTACATATACATGCTGATAGATGTACACATTCAAAAAAATAGTTCAAGATGTCTCAGTAAATCCAGCCAGCTGCCCAAGCCCCTCCTCCCTGGAGAGATCATCTACATATACATGCTGATAGGTGCTCAGAGAGTGATGCCTGATCTGGTTTTCAAGTTTCAGATGTTGTAGTCTCCGGCACAGATAATCCTAAATTCCCGGATGGCCCAGTAGTAAAGTTTTGGCAGTCTTTTCCCCAAAATATATACAAAACTTCCTCAACCCATCTTCTCTCACTCAATGTCTGCACAAATACTTGTCCTCACGAGGCGAAGAGATTTTGTATTTACCAATGTCTCAAATATTTAGATCAAAAGCACTTACTTTGTCTCCTGTTTACATGTGGTAGCACATTAATGACTATTTGTTGGTCTGAGGTGAGACCAACAAATGGTAAAAATGTGGCTCAATTTTCCTGGATCTAAATCTAAATGAGTTAGGTCATAGAGGTTAAAGAGAGGGGAAGATAGGGGATGATGGAGATAAGTGGAAGATGACCTTCAGTGGTAAGGTAGTGAAGGAACGGGAGACAGGGAAAGCACTGTGCCCCTAGAGGGAAGATGAAGTCCAAGAAAACTTTGCTGAAACAGCATGTCCTATGACAACCAGATGGAAGTAAATGACTCCACAAATCTAATTTGTTTTGTCCAATTTACATGATGAAAAGTGGATTTACATGTGGATTGGATTGTCTTAGGTTAAGCTTGGTGTATTACAATAACACACTGATCACACCTGAATCAACTGTGGTCATGTTCAGCCACCCACTGTGGTGTTGGCAGGGTTTAGATACAGAATAGATATGGGTGAAGGGTTAGGAAGAAAGAAGGTCCTTTCAAATTATGAGCCTGCTACTGGGCAGATTGAGGTGTCACTACTGAAGGTGTACAAAGGGAATGAGGTGATGTTAAAGATGGTACCTTGAGAAACAATATCAGTAGTGCATATTGATTTTGGAGTTGTATGTATTCAGATGCTAGTTCTAAAACTGTTGTGATTTAAATCATATATTTAGATGGAGCTATCCTAAATCCTTACTCTACTTTCTAAGAAAAGTACAACTCCCTTGCTATGATTAGGGTAGTACAGATAAAATCATAAAAGGTTCAATTTTTATGATCACCTCCGTTGCTAACTTCTTACTTCCCCTGAATTCTCATTCCTCTGTTCCTTGGTATTTTCTTTATCTTTATCCCCTCACTGAAACATAGAACCATGCTTCTTTATTTAATTTTAATTTTAAAAGTAATGACAAAATATTCATTTTAGACCTTCATTACACCCACGAATTTATAGATTTCCATAAAATCTACATATACAGAGTATTTGATAATATTCTGTGTTAATATTCAGGTCAAAACTTTACTTTCCAGGTGAAAGACTCACTCATCACTTTAAATTGACTACTTAAATAAGATCCCATTGAGTTCCAGTTATGGATATTAAAGCAGAGGAATGTATATTAAACAGAGAAAGTCAGAGGACTGGATGCCGATTCCTTTAGCTGTCCAGGGCTGCTGATTTTCTCAGGACCTTATTTCTGAGTTTTATTACTGGTGGTGATTCTGTCCAGCTGTGTAACCATAGACAATCATGTAGCCATTGAAGTCTCCGTTTCCTGGTCTGTAAAATGAGCTGGATCTTGAGCCCTTGACACTCTGACATTCACGTCTGCAAGGATCTCCGGCATTGCTGCTCGTCTGCCAGCTTTGAGTCAGTGGTGTTTTCAGAGGCAACAAACCAGAATGAGAAGAACGAGAGCACAGATTCATTCCCAGGATAACTGAGCAGTGAGTAGTAAGGTGGCGAAGCCTGTCTCTGACCTCGCTGCCATTCCCTGCTGCCTTTTTGATTTGCCAAATGTCTATTGTGAGTCTATACCCAGAGGTCAGTTACCACTCAGCCAATTCTCCCCAAAGTTGGTCAACAGGGGTTTAAAATGTTAACTTCTCCCTGGAGAACTTACTCTTTAATAGTTGACTCAAGTAAGTAGAAACTCAAGACTTAAAAAAATTAAGCAATGGATTTTTTAAATGCCAGTTTTACTACTGTGTTTAAGAATGGCATTAAGGACATGGTTGCAAGAGAAGATACAGTATTTACAAAGACTGCCAGGATCAAACCTTTGACACAGAGGCAGATGAGGCGGCCTCGGAGGCTGCCCCGAGCACCTTCACCTGAGCAGTTGGGTGGAATTCAGCTTTGCCAGCCATCAGCTAGTTTTTGTGACCACTCTGCCTTGTGCATTTCTCTGCTTTGGCTTTCACAGCTAGCAGGGCATTTGAACCCAAACCTCCAGATTTGACTCTTTTACTTACTACTTGTGTCATCTTCGCAACTTACCTTGCCTCTCTCAGCCTTAATTTTCTCATCTGCCAAATGTGGGTTGCTTTGAAGCTTGTCAGATGATTTTGCAAAGCACCCAGCATGAAGTCTGCCGGCATGCAGGGGAGTGGTGAAGAATCCAGGACTAGACAATCTGAGTTAGAGTCTGACCTCCTCCATTTACCAGCTAAGTTAATGTGAGCAGGTTACTTAACCTTTCCATGCCTCAGTTTCCTCATATGCAAAGTGCTGCTAGTAAAGGCATCCACTCTGCTGCGTTGTCAAGAGTAAATGAGTGAAACTGGTTGAACAGTGTCTGGTTCCTAGCATGTGGTGTAGAAGTGTTTGCTCTCATTGTTATCATGATGATGGAGTTTGCCTCTGCAGCTTTTTCCAGTAGAAAAACTGTTTGTCAGTTAGTTCTCACTCCTGTCTAGCCTATGCTCAATCTGCTAGCCCATTTCGTTTGTTTAATTTGTATGACACAAAGATAAACAAACAATGAACAGACGACTTGAGGTGTCCCCATCTTCACGGTCGGGAGGCAGGAGATCTAAACTTTTTGCTTGCATGAGACTTTGGGTGACTCGCAGTGTTTGAGAACCCAAAGTTGTCTCCACCCCCACTCCTCCCTGTACAGCAGCCGCAGAGCTGGAGACGGCAGCGGTTCCCACCACACTCCCCATGGGTTTGCCGTCGGCCTCCCCAGAGCGCCCTGTGGATTTAAATTGCAGTTCTGCAGCTGGCGCAGAGCTCCCCAGGGCTTCCCTAAGATACCAAGATACCGCTGAGAAGTGGGGGGTCTGAGCTGGGAGAACAGGGATAAAATCTGCCAGTCAGCAGCTTTGAAGAACCCGACAACAGCCAGAGAGGGGCCAGTCTGAGACACAGAGACCCCCAGGGAGCCAAGTAGCCAAATAGTGAGTTGCTCATACATATGAGGAGGGGCGTAGGAGGCAGAAGAAAACCACAGTGAAACCTACAAACATTCCCTGCCTACGTCACATTACCACGGAGGAGGAGGCAGTGAGGCTGGCTTTCTGCAAGGTGTGTGTGTGGCGCGCGTGTGTGCAGGCGTGAACACGCACGTGCACATTCATTCCATAATGACCTCCACGGGAAACTCCTCCATCATCCTTCCCATCCACAGCGTTTGGAGCAATTAGGTAGGACTTGGGCAGAATGATTCATGCTTCAATAAATTCAATTTCAACAAAACATAATTATAGTGAGTCACCTAATCACAGCTGTAATCACGGCCCACCCCTCCAGAAGTAAAAAACAGTTGAGGGCATTCAGCAAGGGCGCCTGTTCCCTCGTTATGACTGAAGCTTCCATCTTTTGCCTCGCAGCCATGTTTGAGACTCAGGTTCCTTGCTAAGTTTAAAATCACAAATATTTCAGACATACATAAAGGTGCAATGCATACTTGAATAAATACCCTTGTATGCACCAATCAGCCTAAAGTAAAAACTATGCATTATTGTTTATTTTTAGTGGTTGTTTTAGATATTTGTAAAATGTATAAATTCATAGTCTACTAAGTTAATATTACCACTCGTGCAAAATATAGAAATTGTCAATCCTCTTGGCCCCTTTATTTCATACCACCCTTCTTTTTATTACAGTCATCATATGTATTACATCTATGTACATGGAAAACCCCACCAATATATTTGTTTTAAAGGGCTTGAGAAGAAATAAGGTGGTGTTTCATCTTTATCCAGTTATGATGGTTTTTTGATGTGTCTGTTCGGGTACGTCAAACTACAGTTTGCTTATATAGTCAAACACTGATCTAAAGGCTGATATAAAGGGATTTTGTAGATGCAGTTAAAGTCCCTAATATAACCAGTTGATTTTCATTAAAAGCCACATTGTTCTGGGTTAGGCCTTTACAGGAGGGTTTAGGTTTTTCCTGAGCTCAGAGACTCCCAACCTGGGAGGTTGTAGCCCACTCATTACCTTCCCTTCTTGATCACCTTCCAGATCCTATAATTGTATAAGCCAATTCTTTGTAATGATTCCCCCTTCCCCACTCTTTCTCTATCTATATTTCTCTGGTTGAACCATGAATTATATACCAGATAGCTATCATTTACCATTATTAATACTATTGTTTCCTGAAAATGAAGTTTTACTCTAGTATTATGTTCTTATAACCTGAGGAACTTCCTTCAGTATTTTTTTTGTAGTGCACGTCTGTTAGCAGTGGTACTTTTAGATTTTCTTTATCTGAAGACATCTTTATTTTACCTTCATTTCTGAAGACTATTTTTGCAGGACATAAAATTCTGGGTTGATAGCTTTTTTCTCTTAACTCTTTAAAGATGTGATTGTACTGTGCTCTCACCTCCATGGTTCCTAATGAGAAATCCGTTGTCATTTAAATCACTGGCCGCCTGTATGTAATGTATCATTTTTCTCTAATTCCTTTTAATATTTGTTCTTTATTCATAGTTTTCAGCAGTTTGATTACAATGTATCTAAGCAGGGCTTTCTTTAAGTTTGTCAAATTTATGATTAGGGTTGGTTGAGATTGCTGAATTTGTTTTTGACCAAATGTGGGAAGTTTATTGGTCATTACTTCTTGAAATATTTATTTTGCCCTAATTTCTCTCTCCTTTCCTTCTGGGATCCAATTATATGCATGTTAGCCATTTTGATGGTTGCTTTACTTATTAATTTTTGGAGTCCTTTAAATATCCTGGACACTGTCCTTTGGTTTATTATATGTTTGTAAATATTTTATGCCTATTGCTTATCTTTTCACTTTTTATGTATCTTACTTTTTTTGTTATTTATTTTAATGTAGGTGAATCTATCAATTCTTTTTAAAGCTGTTGCTTTAAAAAATTTGTGTATGTTATTTATTAAAAAATTATTTCCTATTCCAAGGTTTTAATTATGCTATACATTATTCCTAAGTATTTTAAATCTTCTTTTTCATACCTATGTCTTTAATCAACATTAAATATAATTTTGTTTAAGGGGAATGTAGGGACTCAGTTAAAAGTTGTTTTTTTTTTTCACTCTAATAACTAATTATCTCAGGACTTATTCTTTTTTCCACTGATCTGCAATATCATCCCCATTTTATATGACATTCATCTTGTTTCATTAGAAAAGTCTTCACTGCTATTAGATGAAAAAAGTGCTGCATTTAAGAAGCCTTTCTGATATCCAACCAATAGCAAATGGAGGACAAGTTCACTGAGTATGATTTTACTAAGACCACCAGGCACCAAGTTTGCCCTTCCAGAGTGCTCTTTTAATTTATTTCTAATTCTCTAAAGGGGAAGTTAGGAGAGAGAGGGGAGGTGGTCACCTAGTAAATTCAGTCTCTTTAGCTGGTAAGCTCTGGGAGAGGATGGATTTTAATCAGTTTGTTCTGTAACCCACAAAGACCACTAAGCTGATTAAAAATCAGTTGACCTTGAGAATGAATTTTTAGCTAAGCCTTTCTCTACCACTTTTCCAATTAGCAAAACTATTCTTCACATGAATGCCCATTGTGAGTGTCTTGGTGGAAATAGAGAAATTTATGTGCCTTCAAACTCCAAGTAAACTCAAATATTTCAAGCTCAAGTCATGTCTTTGCTCTTGGGAAGAAGGGCTCCTTCTCTAACTCTTCTTCAGTACTGGTGAAGAGCTACAAGAAGGAAATATGAAAACCTCATTGGCCACTTTCTCTATATTGAGCCACATTCATGGCTAGAAACCATGTGGAAGGACAGGCTGATACTTGGCTTAAACAACTGATGTTTGTAATGATGTACTCAGTCCTTTAGCTGTTTTGAGCATAGGATAGCTAGCCTATCCTGAACCCAAGCTGACTGCAGTGGTCAGGTACTTTTTGGCTATATATGCTGCGTTAATGTTTAACCTAAGATTTTTCTTTCATGCTGTAAGAGAGGCTTAATATAAAACTTTTACTCTGCCTGGGGGTCACTCTCTTTTCAGAGGCTCAAAAGACTGCTTTAGATCTTATCTACCCAGTACCTAAAAACTAATTTGAGAAATCTCTTGAGAAATACACTACTCAGTTTTTAGTTTTGACAAATTGACCTTTAAGTTTAACAATGTCTTTTAAACATACATGTAGATTGGAATCTTTGTTTTTTATATTTTTGATAAGCAAAATTCCCCCTTGCACCATATCTTCATATTCTGTGTAAATCCTCTCTTTGCCTCCATGCAATGCTCTGGAACTGGAAATGGTCATGTCATTTTTTTTTTTTTTTTATTAAAAACACTGAGAGCCAACTGTCAAATATACACACTTACCTCAGAATAAAAATGGGACTGCATCTTCTAAGCTTTCCCTTCCCATTGGACCTTTCCTTTGTTACTCACTGGGTGTCAGCCAAATATCTCCCTTAATGGTCTTAGGACATACCTCTATCAACGTAGTGTTGAGAAGAGCCAAGGACTATAAAAAGTGACAGGAAATATGAAAATTGTAGGTTTTGACTTTTATTATGTCACTTCCCATTTTCTATAATTTTTTTCTTTATCTGCCCTAGTTTAGCATTGGCTACAGCCTGAAATCAGTGCTCTATAGGAGACGAGCATTGGACAAGAAGGCGTAAGTCCTGGGCTTTAGTCCTTATCACACTTACAGCTGGTGAACTCAGTTCAGCCATTTTTCTGGTTCTTAGCTTTCTCATTAGCAAAAAGCAAGAGTCACAAACTTGGGTACTGATGAGGGCCCATCATTTAGGGTAAATGAGATAAGCAGGCCTAGTGGGCTTTCTGATACACTGGAGGTTACTCCCCCTACAACCCCCAGTTGAAAGAGGACTGCCCACTTCTGATCATTGCCATGGGAATCAGGGCCATAGTGTTTCCAGATCTCCTGATTTTTCAAGTTGTGCAGTTACATGGATTTTTTTAAAAAGGAATATCTCAATATTTAAGTATTGTCAAATAATTAAAAAGTTCAAAAATTACACTTTCTGTGGCCCTAGTAAAATGTCTCAATTTCTGGGTCACCAGAGTTGACCTCTAGACTAAATGGTATTTAAAGTCTCTTCCAGTTCTGAAATTTTATACTTTAATATCCAAATGGTCTGAATTGAAGGAAGAACTGGTGTTTGAATATGAGGAAGATTTTCCTGGCATTTAGTTTTTATATTTTGAAACAGGTGGCCAGGGGAATTGTGAAATGTCCTTCAAGTGATCTTGAAGAATAAGAGAAACCTCCTTCTGTCTGGGATTAGTCAGAAGCAGTTGCCAGCAGGGGGAATGGATGAGATGTTCTCTTGCAATTCTTCTCAGATTGGATGTTGTGAAACAGTATTTTATGAGTTTCGTTCAAATGTCCTCAGGTCCTTTTAGGGGAGGAATGAGGTGGTTGTTTGGTTTCTGATTCCCAGGACCTCTCCCAACTCAATTCCTGGAATCATCCTGGGGGACACTGTAAACTGAAATTTAAAGTTACAGTTTGTAACTTCCCTTCTAAGGTTTAGATTAGGTTTCATAACTTGGAATTGAAATCAGTGCAGTAGTTGGAGTGTAGATAAAAATGTCCATAGCTCCAGTTGTCAGCATGCTAATGAAAACCAGAGAGGGCAATAAACAAAGGTAGAGATGAGTGATGGCAAAGATAAGAGCCTTTTAACCTCACTTTATTTTCATTGCAATTCTCTCCTTAAGAAAATTGATTACGATGACCTCGATCCATTTTTTTATGGATTAAAACACCTAGGAAACCCACAAACATCATTTATACACTAAGTGTGCTCAAGCCCAGAGTCAGCAGTTCAACAAGCAGATAGAATTCAATGTAGTTATGATTGTATCACCATAAATACTAGGTCTCTTGTTCCAAAGTAACCACAGCAAAATAAACACACCACCACCCTTAGAAAGAGATAGAAGATAGAAGCAAGAAAGCAAGATAGAACACACATGCATTTGGTTATTAATCAAACATATTTCAATAGCACAATGCATATTAATAAGGAAAAGGAGATTGATTAAAGCCCAGGGAAGTAAGCAGATTTATTAAAGCCCAGGAAAGCAAGCTAGCTAGGCAAAGGATCCACTTTCATATATAAATGAATAATGTGGGTCATTGATGTTGAGCGCAGGTGCTTTTGATAGGAAGATAGGGCTGTCTGAGATGGTAATCTTCTCCATTATCACTATCATCACCAAAATTTAAGTGCTAATTTACATACAAGATAAGATGTGTGAAAGGCAGAAAGGTCTAATTAGAAACTATACCTGGTGGCCATGTGTTGTCTTGCCTCTCCAGCATCAGTTCTCCTTCTTATAATAGCATGGTGAATTCCCTTTGGGGTACCACTCCTACAGAATTCGATGCAGACTTGGTGGGCCCATCAGTCAACTGGCAACACGGACAATGGTTGGACCTAAATAAGGACCAAGATTTGCTCTCTGAAGAATTTGAATGTTAAGAAGAGTGACACAAGGGAAGTCCAGAGCTAAACCTCTTAGACGATCCTTAAGACACACTTGATTCATGCCCTAATGCTGTTCTGGTCCATGTTCTTTCTGAAGGCTTATATTTCATTGTTCCCTGTGACTCACAAAACTATCCCAAAACCTTAATGTAAATCTTATTTTACAGTTAAGTTAGCCAGAGTCACTTCCGTTGCTTGCAACCCAAGAAACTTAACAGATATATCAAACATCTCCCCTGTAATCTCACCAGCTGAGAGGTGATAATGAAGAAGAAACAGCCTAAGAATCTATTGATAACTTATGAGAATTAGTAAGTGATTTGATGAGGTTAGTGTGTTCAAATTCAATATACAAGATTTAATTGTATTTCTATTAACTAGCAAGAAATATTAAAAAAATAAAATTAACAACATAAACCATTTATGATAGCATCAAAAAATAAAATCTTGAAGTAAATGTAATCAATCTATATGCTTACAACCTCTACTCACATATATTTAGAACATTATTGAAATTAAGGAAGACCTAAATAAGTGGATTGCTGTCTGAATTCATTAATTTAGGTACAGCAATAGGTTTCCAAGTCAGAATCTCAGAGCTGATATTGGCATAGTTCTAGTTCATCTTTTTGTAGATAAGGGAAACAAGGCTAGAATGATAAAACAACCTAATCAAGTTAGCCCAGAAGGACCTCACGAAGCCCTTACTACTACCAGCTCACTGCACTCTGCTGTCAATCTGAGTATCTTTATAGCTGGTACTAGAACCACACTCATTGCCTTGCCATTTTTTTTTAAGGACATTCTAGCAATGGTGACTCTGTGTTCCTTCTCTCCATTTTTCTTGGATATTCTAGTACCATGAAAAATCAACAGGCTGGATTCACTATCTGTGAGATTCTCTGCCTAAATTAGGCATATAAATCCACACTGATTTCCAGGGTTGGGAATCTGTAGTTCTTCTGACTCTGTGAAAGTAGCAGGTCCTTGCTGGGAGACTCACTCATTACCCATACCTCAAGGGACCACATTCAACCAAGAAGCATCTTGTCACTACATTTTCTAGTGTCTGGTCACAGACATTGTATAAACTCCATTTCTCCTAGTCCTTCTGGAATAACCAAATTTTAGTAACCAAACTCAGGCTAGGAACTGCAGTTTTCTCCCCACCCCCCACCCTTGACTTTGCCTCTGCTCTTCTTTCCTCCTTACCATGGGTTATTTTTTCCAACTTGGGAGACAAGGAGAATGTGTATCCCAGGTAAAGTGAGGAGGAAAGGGGAGGAGCGATGGCACAGACACATCAAAAGAGCTCTTTGTGCTCAGGGCACATTATTCCTGGAATCCAATCAAGTGCCCCAAAACCCAACCAAGCTTTTCAGACAGCGCAGAAACCAGTCATGCAAACCTCTTGGGCTCTGCTTTTTTAAAGCTTTATAGGGTACACTGAATTATTTGGTTGGGCCCTTTCAACCGTGTGACATTTGGGTTTTCAATGGCACAAATGGAGTTGATCATTAATTATTTGGACACTTTAATTAAAAAAAACTTCACTGTGGATTTATGAGGGTCTGCTGGGGGGCAAGGACAAGGGGGCCTTTAGTGATTCTCTCATTTGAATAAGAGTGAGGGTTGGGAAGGTCTAGAAAGGGAGGGTATAGAATCAACTTTCAGGAAGGTCTTAAACCCATGTTAGGGCTTATTTGAAGGAAGAGAGACTTACAATGAAGAAAATGGAAAGGGATACAAGAGAACAGAATTCTGGGACCTGCCAAATGCTTTAGGGGGCAGGGCATTTAATAAAAATCAATGGTTTAGCAGGGAGCCATTAGGAGCTTCTGAATCAATACCTTTCACATAAAAACTGGTAAGTTCTATGGGTTGAGATGGGGGAAGGGCTGGTGTCTGGAACATGGGGTTAACTGAACCAGAGGGGTTTTCCAATGAGGGGGGTTTGTGAGTGAAATGTTGAATGACCAGAGGGACAGGACCAATATCTTCTGACTTCTGAATAGCATGATAGTGAAGGTATAACATCCTCTCTCTTCTTTTGCAGGGCATGTTTGCAACCTCAGCCTTCTTCTATAATATGGGTATGTGTCCTTCTTGTGCCAAACACATCCTGAAAAAGCTCATACTCTCAGAGAGTTTTGCTCCTGAGTGACTTTCCACAAGTGTTCATCTCAATGACAAGTGATCTTTGGTAGGATTGAGAAGCCTGGGAAAAGAAGTGAGCTCTTCTCTAGAGACACTAAGAACTTTCATCTGTCTATTCAGGATACTTGCATCCAGGAGCCTCAGGAAAAACAGGCTCAGCACATCTAAAATATATTTATGAGAAGTGCTTGTCCTTGACATCATAATGGAGTTGAGCATAACTTATGCCAAAGAGAGCATGGCGATTTGCATTCATGTCTTTAGTGATTTCCTCACTGGGATATTTCAAACCCCCTCCTTCTAGTTAAAGTAATTTAATATGAAAAAAAGTCACAAAATCATGGATATCTTTGATGTCTTTCCTTCTAAAGTCCACAAAATTGTTTCAAAAATTGTTCCTATAGTGCCAGTTGACTACTAGACAGTAGTATTTATCCAACTTTACAAAGAAGGGAAACTGAGTCTGAAGGAACTTGAGCAATATGTCAAAAGTTATAAAATATCAATGAGCTGGAATTCTGGCCTCCTGAAAAAAGTCATTTCTCACAAAAGATATCACAATCTTATTGACAGGATTATAGAACTAGACTCTCCGGATGGTGCTTCAGGTTGAAGTCCAGAGCATTGACAAGTGGGCTATTTGTTTATCCTAACAGTCACTGCCATGCAAAGATTAGCTTGTGTGCATCCATTTTATAGATAAGGAAAATGAAATTGATTCAAATTTTTGTAGCAAGTCTACATGAGATACAGTGGTGGTAGTTGCTTTATCCAAAGTTAAGGGCTGGAGGGATCAAAAAACACTCTGAATATAAACCTGGCTTCAGTTGATAGCTGAAAATGAAACAATGGAATTATTGACTGGAAGCAAGATGTGATGGACTCATTCAACATACCAACAAACCTAAGTATTAATGTCTCTTCTCAGCCTTAGAAGATCAAGCTGAAAGAACAGCAGATGTGAGAAGAAGGTCAAAGCCCAGAAGAAAGGGAACTCAGCTCTCCCCTCACAGGTAGAAAGGAGATTGGGCCATTGTCCCAGGAATTTGCGGGCTTCCAGGAGGGTGCTGTCTACTTCAGTCAGTTGGAAGAGACACAGGGACATCACCAGTTGTTTCTAGCAGGTAAAAGTGCAAAGCCATGACCTAGGGAATGTGTTCCTTTGTCTCAGTTTTCCTCACAAAGAGAGACAGAGTCTTAACTTTGGTGTGGTGTTTGTGGGATGCAGTGATTGAGAGAGGTTAAGTATTTGGGGGTCATAGTCACATTAATTTCCTAGCCTCACTCCATGAACACATACAATTGCCTTAAGTCTGGCTCCCCAATCCACTCTACAACGAAGAGCAATTAAGTTATGAAAACTCATTGTAAGATAACTGACAATTCTGATAGAGCTTCATAAAGTTGTGCTCAAGAACCAGGAACCATCATATATTATAGAAAGAAAGAAGCTTTCCCATCTTTTATTCATGGGGTATAAATTTAATGAATAGAGACACTCTTTTTTTCTGTATTTTCTTTATTGATTTGTTTATTTGTTTCTAAGAATGCAGGCACTGTGCCAGGTACAGAACTTACCCTTAAGGAGCTTACAGTGTGGGTGGCAGCAAATAATTGTAGGCAGTGGCAGAGGACACAGCAATGTAGGACTCACAGCCCAATCCTAAGGGAGTCCTGCCTGCACCTGGGCTGGCTGCAGGGGCAGATCAGGATGGCTGGGATTCTCCCTAGCAGTTTCAGTGGACCCACAGGCATTTGGACACTTTTGGGGTTAATCTTTTTCTTACTCATGTAGGGCTCATCCTTCCCTTAGGATATCCCTACATGTGTTTCAGCTCTTCCCCACTTGGCTCTCTGTTCATCTTCCTGGCAAAGGATAGTTTCAGCATTTAAAAAAAAAATCCTCACTCAAGAGTATGCTTATTGATTTTAGAGAGGGAGGAAGGGGGAGAGAGGAAGAGAGAGAGAGAGAGAGAGACAGAGAGAGAGAGAGAGAGAGGGAGATGTGAGAGAGAAACATTGGTGAGAGAAACATCGATCGGTTGCTGCACCCCAACTAGGGATTGAACCCGCAACCTTGGTATATGCTCTGACTGGGGATTGAACCCACAGCCTTTTGGTGCATGGGTTGATTTTCCAACCAACTGAGCCATCCGGCCAGGGAAGTTTCAGCATCTTGTCTCTTGTATTGCCAGAGACTATTAGTCTATCGTCTTAACATCTTAGCAAATGTGAGGAAATTTCTTTCCTTCTCCACTTTAGATCTAGATGGGGCTTGTCCTAGTGATGTGTTAGAGAACCTTGTCCATGCTGTGGTGTATTCCTACCAACACACTCCCAGGATTGTCATCCCATGTCATGTTTGTCATTATAGTTTGTCAAAGGATGTAAGAATTACCTAACACTTCCCAGTTGACGCAGACTCTAGTCTGTGCCTTCCTGGAGAGTCAGACACAGAGAGCAAGACATGAGGGAGGGAGGTAATTGTGAGCCATGAAAATGAGAGAATGTGAATAGTGTGTGGGGAGGGGTCTACATAAAGCATGGTATGGGAAGTAGGAAAGGGAGAGAAAGAGATTTTTGTCAGCTGCTACGAGTGGCAGTGACAAATACTGGTAAGAAGGGAGATATGTAAAGAGAAATCAGAGAAAGTGCTGTGGGCTTTCTGGAGAAACCCTGTGCTGTTTCTTTAAAAGAACACAAAGACAACCTTTGTAATTCAACTTTTGTGACTTTTCAGCTTGCAGAGGTAGGATTCCAAGAGACTCAGCAATATTCAGATTACAGAGGACCTGCTTTTCAGTAGGTTTGTTGAATTACCTGATGCTCAAATTATGAGCAATCACAGAAGTACAATACATACAATGATGTGCAGAACCCTCAATGCAGCATGAGAAGATGTATGCTGTCTGCTTCTTCCCCATGAGTACTCGAGCAAGTCACTCATTGTCTGCTCATCACAGTTTCCTCATCTGCATGGGTCATGAAGATCACCCTGGCTGATTTACCTAGATCTGTTTCAAGGCTCATGAGAGCTCAGGCAAGTGAAAGCACATTATACATTGGAATATATGACAGCCATGCAAGGAAATATTATTCAAATGACAGTTCTTGGTAAGGTTTGGCTGCCTTTGATGAAGTGTCAGCTTACTAATGCCACCCTAGTAGATGAAATGGTCCCAACTTGCATCTCTATTTTTCCTCTTACTAAATTGGAAATAAAATTCTCTTAGCTTATAAGTGAAGATTGCTAAAATGTGCATCTAACAGAAATGCTTCAAAAATTCCACTGGACTTGGTTTAAACTATCTCCCACGTGGAGGAGGAAGCCAAAGTGTGTGATCGGGCCTTTTGGGTTAGAGCCTCCAAGGCAGGTTCTAGGGGCCAAGGGGCCTTCTGAAGAGCAATAGGACAAGGTTTCTCAGGTTGTCAAGGGTGTGTTCTGCAGCCCAGCGTGGAGCATTTGTGTGTCTGTGTGTCTGTGTGTGTTAGTGCCTTTACTAGAGGATGTGGTGGTGGCTTAGAGCAGGTGCCAATAAACTGCTTGCTTTTCAGAGAGATGAGAGTTTTCCTTGGCTCCATGGTCAGCTGCTTTATCTGTTTTCATTTTAAAGATGTGTTTCCAAAGCACCATTTCCTGAAATCTTTTGGCCCCAGCCAGGTATGAGATTCCCAGTTGCAAGTGCAGGGAGAAGGTGAGCTGCCAGGGAGAAATTTATAAAAGGGCGGATCACCCAGAGGAGTGCCAATTGAGGTCTTGCCAGGAAGTAGAGGAAAAAAACCAGAAACAAGGACCCTCCATGGGAAAAGTTCTCCCTTGAGCTCCAGCTGGAAATTCATGTCTAAGAATTTTATTTGAATAATCAGATTGAGTTCTTGTAGTTGAGGAGGGGATATTAAGTTTCAAGGTTTTTTTTTTCTTTTATTGTTGTTCAATTACAATTGTCCCCATTTCCCCCCCGCCATTTTTCTCCCCTGACCTACCCAACCCCCACCTTCACATTGAATACTTGCTGCCTCCCCATTGTACTTGTCCATGGGTCCTTTATACATGTTCCTTGACTTGACCCTTCCCCTTCTTTCCCCTGTTTTCCCCCTTCCCCCAACCTTCTGGTGACTGTCAGTTCAAGTTAACAGAGTAAGACAAGTTGAGTGAGTCCTTTCACAGGAAGGCTTCCTGTTAACCTCCTTTATAGTATCTCCTTATGTTCAGTGACCACTGTGTCTAATCTCGGTCACTTGTTCATGCACCTAGTGCCACTTGTGTAAATATCTTAACTACCCTATCAGAATTTGAGCCCTGAGCTCATCACATTAATCTATAAACTGCAGGGTCTAGCACAGTGCCTACAATACCAGTGATGCTTAATAAATGTTGGTGGTGTAAATGGCTAAATGATGTAACCTAGAGCTATTAATGAGGTTTTTATGAAAAATTCATTCATTCAACATACAGTTATTGAGTACCTAATATATGCGAGTCCTTATTATAGACAGAGGGAAGAAACTAAGAATAATTATATATGAAGATAATAAGAATGACCTTAAAGATAAATTCTTTTTTCTTACCTTTTATGATCCTGATTGTTGAGAACTTCTTGGCTATGCACAGGTCATGACCTACTAATTCCCATATTTCTGGCCACTTTGTCCTGTCTAAGGTATATCCTAAGCTTTGGGATTTATCATGTTGATCTTTAATAAAACTTTAAATAACACCAGGCTAGTTAGTAAACAGCACATCTCTCAGCTCTCCTATCTGATCTAAGCACTCAAAAATGGGAATTTTACCAAGTCCTTAGCTATTAAATTGATAAAAACAGATATTACATTTGCTCTTAGACAAAAAGCTGTCAAGTGACCTCAATTTCCTAACTATCAAAACTTAAATGTTTACAGTATAACCTAATTTTTGAGATGAAATCACTATGCTTCCTTCTGAATCAGATGAAATCAACTTTAACATGGAAAGCTGCCTTAAAGACAACAGAAGTTGCTGAAGAGCCCTAAGTGGACATATGTGAAGACTGGAGGAGCAAAGATAGAGTAATTCTATACAGAGAACAGTAGAGAGTCTTACAGTTCCACAGCAGCATCCTTTGCTTCTCCTCCAATGGCTGGAGTAGTCTTCAGATTTCATTTGGTGGTGAGCCCTGAAGAGTATGGGCTCAGCAGATGATGCTAGTTCATATTTTCTTAGATTTGCAGAAGTGGGAGGGACTTGAGGGTCCATGAAATTCAAAGTTATCCAAGCTCAGGGAGGAAACACATCCTGACCGAGATCAAATCTCTCCCTAGGATGTTTTATCTTTTAAAATCAGAATGGGGGGGAAAGTATTCTTTGTCTCTAATTTGAAAAATAGTATGGGGACCTGGTTGGGAAAACTAAAAAAGAAAGAAGAAGTGATGGTCTCACCACAAGGCAGAGAGGCTTTCTGTGAGGTCTGGGAGTCTGCAGACCTGTAGACTATGCCAGTTAGAAGGTGCCTTTGAAAGTGTAACCTGACTTATTCCTTGTGCAGTTGGGGAACCAATAACCCCAGGAGTAATCAGATTTGACCAAAGTCACAGGTTAGAAAAGCACACTTCCACATTTTTGCAGTTTGCTTTTAGGAGTCCTTAAAGATTTCTGTCCGTTGGCTTTTCCAGAGTGGCAGTAAGCTTTTTCAAGTTGAAAAGTTTGAGTACATGATGGTCACTGTAGTTTTGTAGGAAGAAAGAGAGTGTCAAAGAGCTATACCTTAACCGCTGAAGCTGCATAAAGACTGACCAGTACTCCTATGGTTTGCATATTTTGGAAAAAATGAATAGTAATTTCCTCTTTCATAGGTTGTGTAGAAAACACAAAAGGATGAGTTTGGGTTTCTATCTCTGGATGACGAATCTTACTTTATACATCTTTGCTCCATATTTTCAACACTTTTGCCTATAGAATTTCTTGCACAAATGTTTGCAAAATAGGGTGAAAATCTACTTGTCCCATTTGTGGGGTGGGAAGGAGAAGGTATATAGGTCCAGGAAACATTGCCTACTATTTTCTATTCATCTACTATATTCACTGTGCATCCCATAGTCGGACTTCCTATACAAATGATAAATGTTGGGACTATTTACTATACATTCCAAGTGGTAAGTGAAACAATATTGAGGTGTCTGGATTGTAGGACTCAAGTTGTCCTGAATAACCATACTACCACTGAGTAGCAGAGAGGCTTGAAATGGTCTTATAATTTCTTTCTCCTTTGGAGGAGATTGTCAATGCATTTTTTTCAACACTTTCAAAATTGCAATTGTTTATAGTAACTGGAGATGGCAGAACCTGGCTGAAGTGGGAAGGCTGAGTTTTATCTAACCTCTAATTTAGTTCTCCTCTTAAGTTTATCCAAGTTCCTGAGACGCCTTTCCCCTGTAAGTTAAACCATTGTTTGTCAAAGGAAATATAAATTAAGAGCTCTGCTTTCAAAATGGAAACTTGGGCTAGGGAAGCAAATTCTTACTGTGCTCCTCAGATCTCCAATATAATATAGGAAGTGGAGTCAGTGTGGGACGTAGACTTGATGAATTCTAGAGGAATCCAAAACTCAAAAAATGTGGGAGTTATGTTGAGCCAGAAACCCAGCCTAAGTTTGACTCATCAGAGTTCTTAATAATCAGGTCGGAAATTCCATGGCATTATTGAAAGGAGCAAATCTTTCCCTTTAAACAAAATGGATTCTGAAACTATCCATATTCTCTAATTGGATTCCTGGATGGATGAGCCAAATGCCATGTCCTAACCAAGAACGGTGACGCCATGGTCATCCCCATGTTTATTGTAGAAGGGCAGCTAAACTTCTAACTACAAGACAGGCCAATTATGGATCTCTGGATTGTATGATTTGGAAGACACACAATTAAAGGGATAACTCTGGCCAAAACTGAGTTTGTAAAACTGGTATAGAGCCAATGAGAAGTAAAAAAACCTTCTTCAATTTTTTTTCTCACAGGGCTAGAAATCAAAATCGCAGGCTTTGAGCCATTACTGTGAAAGACAGAGAGTTGGAAATTGTGAACTTTAATGAACACTCACAAGGCACTAAATTCCATCTTTTAGCACCTCTTTAATCTGATGACCAAGCCCCCAAGCCAGTATTTCCCATAGTTACATTCATAGACCTCAGGAAACATTATGGATAGGTGATCAGCAAAACTAACACAAAGTATTAATAAGCTGAAAAAAATAGTCCTGTTTTAGTTAAATTTTGAAGAGCCACCACAGTAAGTAGACAGATAACTCAAGTAAGTGTCCCTTGTACAGTATTTTTCCAGAGTGGTCAGTGGATGACCACCATTAAAAAAATAAGCACATGGGGAGATTAAAAATTCTAGGACTCTACTTCCAAATTCCCTGAATGATAGTTTCTGGGAGGTGGGTCCAGGAATCTTCATTTTAAAGAAAACATTGTCATAGATTGAATGGATGGTTAACTTTGCACACATATAATTTTTTAAAACAGTAGGTGCTGTTGTGAGGAACAAATACAACTCATTCAGAGGAGTATTGAATTCATATAGCTTTGGGCTCTGATATACTTTCTTAATCAATAGATATTAATCATAAGGTAGTAGTTTATAAAATGTGTTGGCTTTAAAAATGATATTTTCACTTAGAAAAATTTGGGAGCTATGCTCTAGAACATATAATTCAGGGTGCAAGTTATTGATAACAGAATCTTTTTGGAATCTTAGGTGAGCTCAGATCAACAGATATCTATTGGAGGCCTCCCACGTGCTGAGCTACCCAGAATCATCTAGCCATTGATAGGACTCCAATGCACGTCTTGAGACTTCAAGTTTAGCTTCTACTTACCTACAACTCTCTTCTGGAAAAGATGAGAGCTGGAATGTTCTGGTCTTATGTGGAGGAGGGTTGCCAGGAAGAGAGTAGGGAAAGAACTATGGAAGTAGGTGACTTGAGCTGGTGACATTTAAATTTAGGAGGACTGCATGCTTTACAAAGACCTGCTTTGCCGACAGATATAAAATACGTGTTACCTGGCTGCAGCCTTCACTGAGCAGTTTTGGCATGTTGCCCTGCATGTTGTGGTAGGAGTCCTGGGTTGTGCTGGAACTAAGGAGTTGGGAGGAGGCCTGGGGCTGGCAAGAGTGGTTAGCCTGAGTGATCAGAGGCCTGGAGGATTATGACTCGGGGATGAGGTGGAAATTGGCACCTCATGGCTTTGTGAGGATGCTCTGACTCCTGCCTTTCCCCTCGGGTGCCAAGTTGAGAGGTTAGCTCTTCTGGTTTGGAGGAGGACTTGGTGCTTGGAAAACCGGCCACTCCTTCGTGTCACAGCACTACCACACCCTCCTCCCGCTGCTCTGGATGTTGACCACCCATCCTGCGCACACTACATCCTACTCCTGGGGCAATCATGTGGCCTGACTTCCAGAGCAGAGGGCTGGGAAGACTTGTGGCCTGTTCTCCTGAGGTTACTTCAGGACACATCTCTTCAGTGCTGTCCTCTGGGGCTTACCTGAGAAAGTCAAGGGTCCTTCCAATTAGTTATGTGTCATAATTCAGCAGAAGTGATTTCAGAGAAAAAAGGAAATATACTACTCAGATTAATTATCTAATTGTCTTCTAAGAACTAAAAGGAGCAATTTTCTACATCAATCTCTTAGTTTTAGGAGTGTTGGAAGTTCATCACTCTTTTTTGTATATTTATAAACATTGCAAGAAACTTTCAAGATATTAACTGACTTTTTCCCTCCCACAATTTGCTCTACCCATCCCCCAGCACCTGTGTGTATGCACACCTGCACATGTGCACACACACTCTCTTTTCAGCCTAATGGAGTATTTTCAGTGCAAGGTAAGGCCAAGATAGTGCCAGAGGAAAGAAACAAAAGCTGTCTGTGGCTTTAGGTTTTAAAGTGCACAACCTTAGGGAAATGGAGAGAACCAAAAGCAAAGTAAAAATGGCTGGGAGAACCATCACTAGAAAATATCCCCCCAGACATAAATGGAGAAAAAAATGGACCAGAAAGTAATGGGATTTGTTTTTTATCTTTAGTAGGTACTAGAAAGAGAGAACCTGCTTTCTAGACAGAATCTCAGGAAAGGAGCATCTATAATGAGAGTCTCAACAGAAAGTGTCTTACTGATATTTCCTTGGCAGGGCACAGAGGCAGCAAGCAGAATGGGGCCTCTGTTTGTAAACACAGTGAAGGGAGTCCCTAGGCCTGAACAGGGTAGCAGGAACTAGGAACAACTCAGTAGTGATCTGCTTGGATTGATAGCCATTGGTGACCAGGTGCTCAAAGGATAACTCTGTAGATACCCATGATAACAGATGGCCTGAGGTCCAAATGCCTCGGTCCTCTGTGAGCCCCCAAACTTAGTTTCTGCCTTTGGAATGGTACAGGATTATTTTAAATATTGAGTGTCAGCACATCAAAATAGTAGTTTATTTGTTACTTAATCCACAAAGAGTGTATTTTTTATAAACCCTGGTTATGGTCTGCAAGCTGGCACACACCGCATAGGAAAGCCTACTGAGACTTGAAGGGGCTGGTGGGCACTCAGTCCATTTGTCTTTCTTAAACACCTATGATGCTATTTAGACTCAGCGGAAGCTCCAAAGTCCCTCAGGGCCTTAAGTCCCTTTTTTTCTCCTTTTTTTTTTTTGGTTGCAGCAGGCTGAAGAGTTAGGGCCAAGGAAAAGGAATATTAACGCTCTCCTAGTCACAATATTTTCTCTTGAACCTACATGAGTTCGGAAAATGTGAGTCAAGACAGATGAGAAAGACAGAGAGAAATACAACATCTGAATATTTCTAGGTTCACTCATTCTGGAGTATGATACTCAGAGCCACAAATGAACATTTGCTTTAATCCTTTTGTCTTCATTTGGTTCCTCAGATATGTTCCTCCTAAAAGGCAATTTTAAAGGTGGGAGGGTAATCAATTTATAGTATTATAGGGTGGGTATCTTCCCCAGAAGTCTAGGAAATTTCTTGCAGATTTCGAAGTCTTCTTAACCTTTTCTGACATTTAAAAGCAAATAGAAACTTTGCCAGAAAAAAGTGAGCTAAAAACAATGGTCAAGTTGATGTCCAACTGGAAGGAGACTGGTTCTTCCAAATTCCTTCCCTTTTACACACTCCCTATTATGAAATGGTACCATAGAACACTGATGTTTCTCTCTTAAAACATATACACATACACACACATGTGCACACACACCCTGTGTTAAAATTGCTTGTGATGGCTAAAATGAGCCCAGGGCAAACTGTCAACAGAGCATGGTCCAGATAATATTTTATCCTTCTCTCTATCATTAAGGTTTTAAGGGTGGGATTCAAAACTGGGAGGATTAGAGCTGAGCTGTTGAGCAATTTACAGCTGAGCACGGACTCACTCTCACTGACTCTCACTCCCTCCTCCCTCCTCTTCTCTTTAACAAGTTAACAGCATGTGGCTTGCCCTTGTTCCAGCAGCGATTATTAAAATAAAAAACACCTTTGGCCATAAACACAAGTGAAAATTGAAACACGCTCATGAAAGTTTATTATTTTTCACTTCAATAACTTCACCCTACATGGGGAATTTTATCTGCCTCGGGAGGTCTTTGGGTTAGGTAATGAAAAAGCCAGGGGGTAGGTGGGGTGGGGGATCCCAAATCATCTGGGTTGGGAGGCAGCAGGGGGTGGTGTGCGTGTTGGCCTTGGGCCTGAAGCGCTGTTCAAGTGTGTAGGCTTTCATGCACAGGAGTGTACCTCCTGTCTCTCTTCCCTTAGAGCTGCTCTATCTTTAGGGTCATGTCAAGGGAGCTGGGCATTGAGCTGGTTTTAAGCCAGACTGCCCTGCACTGGCTTGCTGGCCCCTCATTCAAGCCATATGGATGATTCTATATACTTCCTGGAGTTTTGTTTTGACTTAAGACACTTTTAACTCCTGACTCAGAGAATCTTCAGTACTCCCAGACTCAGAAGGGATATGAGAAAGAGTAGGAGAGCAGGTATGTATGGAGCAATGAAAAGACACAAGGGTAAAAGAAATTCTACAATTAAAACAGGAGCAGTTAAATTAGGATGATTTATCTCTGAGGAGAGTGTGCTGACCATGTTATCTGATAATGATCTTTATTTCTAGAGAAAGGGATAAAACACATGAAATTAAAGAGGTACACCTTGGTGTATGTAAGAGAGAAATGCACTTCTTGGTCAATTACTTGAGAGTTGTTTTAGGCTTTTTGTCACTTCTAGTCAAACCTGGTCCTATATATATAGTCATTCATTCCAGGGTATATGTAGTCTTTCTCAGAGATTAATCACAAGGTTTGAGGGTAAGCTTTCCAGGACTAGTGTGATAATTCTGTTCCATAACATTCTTGCAGACCAAGACTCCATAGATCTCATCAATTCATCTTCCCTGGAATGTGGTCTTTGTCATCATGGCCCAAGATAGTGCCATCTATACTGAAAACAGCAGGCAGACAAAGGGATGATGAAGAAGGGGGCAAGGGGCATCCCATTCACCTCTTAGGGGAGGCACCAAGTGGCTGCCATATGACATTTGAGTTTATATTCTACCAGCAAGAAGTTAGCCCCTTGGCCACACTTATTGGAGTGTGAAAAATTAATCTTTATTATGAGTAGCAATATGCTTAGCTAAAAATGATAATTAAGGAAGGAAGAGAGAAAAGATATTGGAGAACACGAGCAGCTTCTGCCATAGCAGTTAATAGGAGCCAAATTGTTGCCTGTGTTATTGGTCTGTGTTGGTTTAACCATTGTGTTTCTTCCATTGTTCCATGAATCTGGGTCCTCATAGAGAATTTGTGCTCATCACTTCCTCATTCATTTTGCCTTTGTGAATTTTTGTCCATTTTGCTCCTCCATGGTTTCACATGGATTATTGTTCTTTGTCCCATCAAAATCTTTCTTGAGTCAACTTTGTGTGAAAGCTTCCAGCCTCATAGAGTAGACTCAGAACTCAGAACAAATAATATGCAGACAGAGAGATGTCAAGTTCTATCATACCATAGACTCCAGAACTCAGAACAAACAATACGAAGAAAGAGGTGTCAAGTCTATTGACCCCTTTTGTAGCTTTATCACAATTTCTTTGTAGCTTTTATTTTTTTAATTAAAAAAAAATACTCTTTTAGGATCTAAGCAAGGTGCATGAGCCATTTTACATGGCTTCCCCCCCCCCCACACTCATCAATGTGGAACAAACACAACAAGCTTCTCAGGCATTTCCTGGGAATGGATTGGACCAGAAACTCCTTTGGATGCTGCTTGCCTCTGGGACTGTAGTCCTGTTTCCCTGGGTGCTGCATACCTTTAGCCCCTGAGTCTGAATAGCATGACTCGCATCCCATCACATCTCCCTTCTGCTTGCTTGCTCTCTCCCAGTTGTCCCTCTGGCTCCATGTGGGATGTTTCTGGCTGCCTCCTTTTCCAGCATAATTAAATCCAGTAGGCCTTCCAGTTGACCTCATGGCTGTGAGTTAAGCCCATTTATGAAATATGAAATGATCCCAAATGCTCATGATGAAGCTTCCCCAGGGGGCTGTGGAGGCAGATCATAAGCTAAGAGCTTCCTGCTGGAGATGCTGGAGGGAAGGCAGATGTGGCATCCTTGGAGATAAGCCGTGCCTTCCTTGGATTGAGCTCTGTCCTCAAGTGGTAATGATGATTCTCAGTGTTTCTTAAAAGCCTTCTATCATCTCCCTGTCCTGCTTCTTTTTCCACTCAAGTGTACTTACTCTTATTTTGAGCAAGTGAGGAAAACCAATATAATGTCATGTCATATCAGATTAATGCTTTATGTGGAACTCTCTGTTTTAATCAGAGGCAATGGAACAGTTGAACTAACTGATCCATATGTGCTCAAAGACATTGCTTCCATATCTAGGTTATAGGCTGGGTTTACTCTCTCCAGTTCAAGGTTCCCTTGGTTACAAGAGGGGAATGGAAGAGAGTGTGAATGATTCAAGGCAGATCGGCTCCACTGGAGAAATAAAGGTCAAAAACCTCATGCACTTATAGGATAGTTAGTGTATAAAGACAGTCATGGAGTGTATCATAAATAGGGCCAGACAACATCTATTGCTTTATTCTCTATACTTCTGTAGAAAAGATGGGGCTTCTGATCCACCCCTCCAGAAGGATCTTAACTGTAAGAACAATTCTGCTCTTTTCTCCCTCTCTCTCACCTGAATTTGCTTTGCTTTCCCTACTTTTCCCAAGACAGATCCTTGTGTCTGAATTTTGGGGTCAGGGAAGGGTGGTAGAAAGGAAGTTTCCAATAGAACTTTCTGAACAAAAGAAGGGTTGAGTCACGTCTTCCAACATAGTAAACCAAGAACCCCTCCATATGGGGGCAGGGGAACAATGCTCATGCTTACTTTGATCATGATCTGAATCCTGTTTTCAATTTTGTAGGAACCGAGGGGTGGGAAAAAGAAGGCATGACCATAATTGGCTCTAGGCCTGGCCTGCAGGCCCACTCCTAAGAGGTCTTCCTGGTGTGGGGTTTCTGTTGAGTGTTTCTTCTTCATTTCAGGATAATTCTGCCATCTTCTCTTGTACTTATAAACAGGTAGGGAGGGCATTTTAGGGGAGGAGTTAAGGTTAAGAGAGGTACCTTACAAAAGGACAGCCTTGTGTGACAAAAAGGTGAAGTGCTAAAATGCACAGAAGTGTGTTAAGGAAGTCAGTACTTCCTACCTTCTGCCAGTACTGGCCTTGTATCCCAGTCCCACCTCCTTCTAGCTGCGTGACCTTGCATGACTTCACTGACCTCTCTGTGCCTCTCCAAGCTGTAGAACAGGAAAATTATAGTGCTTACCATATGGGATTGTTATGAAGATTAAATAAGTTATTATATAGTGTAAAACAGATAGTGAGTGTTGGGGGAGTGTTAACTATCACCACCACTGCCATCATAATCATTGTCACCATCATCACAGTTGTCATGAATGAGGCACTCCTAGGGGTAGGCTTAGGCCTGACTTAGGTGGTAGATAGGACCCAGGTCTTACTCGTGTTTTGAAGGAGATTGCAACTACAGTGTCAAGGTTTCGAACTGAGAAATGACATATTTGAGTTTTAATTTCAACTGTGGGTGGTGGTACCTTCCTTCCTTGAGTTTTGGTTAAATAATTATAAATATAGTGTTTGGTGTTCAGTGGCTCTCAAATGTTGGCCTGGAGACAAGGGCTGGGCTGGCCACATGAGACTTACCTAGGAGCTTGTGACAAATGCAGATTTCATGGCCTCACCACCCTCAGAAATTCTGATTAGGTGGAACTGAGATGATTTGGGAATCTGACTTTTTATTAAGGTTAAGCTGTGCTCTCTATGTACCACCCATATACCTGGGATACAACTATTACTTAGGCATGATGGCTCTAGGTCAACTGTAAGGCCCAAGCTCTAAATGTTCTGGTTGTGTTTCAGAGTGTATGAAGGGATGGAAGGAGGGGATGGTTTGAAAAACAAGTAACAGAGTAGAAATTAATTGGCAGACATTTAGTAAAGGATTATCCTTTACCATTTTGCTCATTTGAATCCAAGAGTTTCAGCATGCATGTGTAACAGACCTCAACTTTTCAGTTCACCAGAACCTACTCTTCTCTGCTCTAAGACACAGAGCCTGGGACTATTCTCACTGCCATGCCAGGAGTTGTCCCAGATAAGTAGGAGGAATTCCCTTCCCAAAGCCAGTTCCCAACATCTCCATTTCCCTTGGGTCAAATGCTCATTTGAGCAATCAGGATTTTTGGCCACCAAGAGTCCAAAAGAGGCTTGGCTGGTTAGCTCAGTAAGTTAGAATGTCATCCTGCTATGCCAAGGTTGCCCACTCAATCCCTGGTCAGGACACATATAGGAATCAACCAATGAATGCATAAATGGGTGAAACAACGAATCAGTGTTTCTCTCTCTCTTTTTCTCCCTTCCTCTCTCTAATTACTTAAAATTATTAAATAATTTTTAAAAAAGTGCAGGAAAGAGAATATATCTTGTCACTCTAACATGGGATGAGGCAGTTATCAAACCATCCCATCCCTGAGCCTCTTTCCTTGGCAAACGAGATGGTTTTGCTCTAATCCCACGGTGTTTCTTTAGTCAAAAGAATAAAACAGAAAAACAAAAACAAAACAAAAAATGGTTCCTTCCACCATATAAACTGGAACTTCTTTCATCCTTTGAATGACATGGTTTCTCGCTTCTTCCCTTCACCATGGGGACAGGGTGGAGCCCACATTCCCTCAAGGAACCCAAGGTCATGACATTCATGGTGAACAAACTGCAGCCTCTCGAATGCATTTCCAATTAACACACACAAAGCGTTTCCTACTGTCTCTTAAATTATAGTTCTATATTTATCACTGCCAGTATACCCCTCCTTCTCTTTCCCAGCTCCCCCCACCCATGATCCCCATTCTCCCTTTAATCATTTGCAGAAGTGTTTCCATTCTTCCTTTTTCCATTTTCAGAACCAGTTTTGTTATCAGAAGAATGTAATTGTTGCTAACATTTTGATTTCCCCGTTCAGTGAGATTTATATGACACTGAGGTTTTGTGATATAATTCCCCATTTGCTTCCAAGTTTTTCATTGGGCATTTAATCTGAGCAGAATTTCATTATTGTCTGATTTACTGTGTCCTCAACATAATGAAAGATTTTTCAAATGTCAACTATTTTTTCTCTTTCTCTTCCTTTCTCCTACCCCCCTCACATCCTTTTGCGCACACACACATATGCATGCATGCACTCTTTTTCTCTCTTTTTACCCTCTCCTCCTCCTCTCATGTCTTCTGTGCAACTCCCCCCATTTTCAAGCTTCAGTGTTCACATCTGATGGGTTGCTGTCTTGGCTTTGTCCTCCATTCCAACTTATTCCTCTAAGAGCTCTTCTAAGCATAGAGCCCATAGGGGTCTCCTCTCTGGAAGATGACAGAGCCTCTCCTGTTAGTGGAGTTACATTGGGATCCACACAGTGGCCTCAAAAGTCCTGTAGAATCCCAAGGCTGATTCTTGGGCACCTGAGTTTACTGAAAGGTGAGGACGAGCCTCTGTTCTCTGTCTTCAGGAATATGTACTTTAGAGTCAGGAAAATTGAAAGTACTTGTTTTTTGCACAGTAAATACATAATGCGAAACTATAGTGTGTGTATGTGCATGTGTGTGTGTGTAGGGAGAGAATAATAATAATAATAATAAAAAATTCAGATCTGTCAGCAAGACTCTTCCTTTGCTTTGTATTCTTAAAGGCGGGGCTCAGTGGATTTTCAAGTGCAGGATTCAGCTCTTCAGCTCCAACCAAAGATAAATTTTTGTCAGACATGTTTAGTTTCAGGGCCCCTTCTCCTTTTAACTGTTTTCCTAACATTCTCCCACTTGCAGGTAGGGACTTTTCCTCTTCTTTCTTACCCACTTGCCCTTATTCTCTATACCTTTCTCTTCTTTTTCCCTCCTAGATGATTTCTGTCCCATGACCTTGCCTCTGCTTCCTCACTTACCAAGTTTCTTCCTTCTCTTAGCTTAACCATCCTGCATCCTGAATCTGTTTTCCTTTGGTGGTGTGACTGTGGGACTAAGATGTTAATGTGTTGTGGTTTTACATTTTAATAAAAGCAGACAGTAGGTACTCTACCTTACCCTCAATAAGCATGTTATATGGTAGGAAATGTAGGCACTTAGCTCACCAAAAAGTACAGGTAGTCAGAGAGCACTTAGGCCCCCGTAAATCACACCTTCCCTGAAAAATTCAGAGGGTATCTTGCCTTCTTAAACCAGGGAGACAAAACCATTCTTGTGTCCCTAGATCTCCAATGAGCAGCCAGAAAAGGCAAGATCTACTCAGCCTCCCCAGCTGATTGTTAAGGAACCACTCTGACATAGTTCTCTTTAGGTTTCTTAGTACCTTAAGATTCTTACCCTGTCTTTGTTTGTTGAAAGTTAGTGGGGGTCTGCTCTGTTCCTCTCAGTGAAACTTTCCCTGGCTGCTTGATGCATTCTGAAGGACTTATCTGAATTCTCAAATCAGAAACCTAGAACATGAGTGAACTTATTCTATGTTTTTGTCTCTTGAGACACCTGTGCTTTAAGCTACAGAATCTGGGGTGACCTGGATAATTCAGGAATTCCAAAAGCCAGGAGAATTAGAGATGATATTCCTTCAGCACGGGGTTTCTGTTAGCCCAAGGGGAGCCTCTATATTTATATCTTGACTCAGGGCCTGCCCAGTAATTAGTTGGGAAGAATTTTCTAAATCAGTTCAGTTAGTTTGGTAAGAACATTCAAATAGATCAATTGAAAATTGACCTACTGTGGTTGTTTTATAATGTGTCTGCAAATTGTCATCCCTCCTATCAAAAATTGGAGCCTAATTCTTCTCCTTGTGAAGATAGGCAGGTTTTGTGATTGCAGTAATAAATAGAATATGCCCTATATTATGCTGTGTGACTTCTAGGTCTGTTAAGCAAAGCAAGTTAGCTTGTACCTGAGTTTCTCTCAGGACACTCACCCTAGGAACCCAAGCACCTTGCTTGAGTAAGCCACACCAAAGAGAACACATGTAGGGTTCTGTCCACAGCCCCATTTGACGTCCCTGCTGATGGTTGGCATCAACAGCTAGACATGTGAATAAATAAGTCTTCAGATGATCCCAACCTTCTAGATGCTCCAGCTGATGCCGAATGGAGCAGAGATGAGCTTTCCTCCCAAGACCTGTCTACATTTCAGGTTCATGAGCAAAATAACATATTTTATCATGTTTAATGCGCACTTTTTTGCCCAAATTTTTGAGGCAAAAATAAGATGTGCATTATACATGGGTAATACCTGAAAATACCTTTTATCTGTTCTTGTGTTTTATAATTATTTGTTACATAAAATTTCTTGTACCTTAATAAGTTCAAAAATAAATGCTAAAATTCTTTTATAGTACAAAAACAAATATCTAAATATAAATAAATTAAAAATTGAATTAAAAATTAAAGCTAAAGATTTTTTTTCCTGAAAATTTGGGCCAAAAATGTGGGTGCACAGTGTACATGGCAAAATACACTAAGTCTTGTTATTTAATGTCACAAACTTTTGTGGTAGTGTGTCACACATCAGTAACACAACACCTACTTCCCTTGCCTTGTTCTCCCCAACAGATATAAGCAACTTGATATTTTCTGAAATTCTTGTCCCTGTCCTAAGACCCTCCTTCCTCAGCAGTTCAGTCCTTAAAATGACATGTGTCCTCAAATTGATTGCTTGGGAACATCCTGACGTGGAACTGAGTTTCTCCGCTTCCACCAATAATTAGCTTTACATTTATACTGGTAGCACTGGGAATCAGTTTCCTTAATTGTGAAATGAGAGAGTTGAGCTAAATAATCTCTAGGTCTTCCTTCATTTTGTATCTCCTTCTCTATGGTGCTGCTCTGGCATCAAAGGTGAACTTTATAGATGTTTAGCCATGAATGACTGATGATCGCTTGACATTATATGACCTGCCTTTGTAAGACTCACTGACATTTAACAGCTGCTTATAGTGCCTTCCCCCAATGGAATGAATGATGGGGCAGTTTAGACACTGCAACAGGCTCTGTGTTGGATGTTGGGTGTTAGTCTTGATCCGAATGCTGCCAGGTATTTGGGAGTAAGCTTAGTCACTGGTTCCCTTCTTCCTAAATATAACCAGAGATAAGTGAATCAAAGGGTTCCCTGTCTAGACTTGAAAGGCCAATACTCCTGACATCTCTGGGCCAGGAATAACCTAAGAGCATCTGGAAGATGGCTAATGTGCCTCCATTCAGTGTAGATTTCGGAAATGCCCCAGAATTCTGGACCTCTTCCTGGCCCCATTCTAAATGCAGAGCTGAATATGTTTCTTTCCTTCCTGTAGAAGCAGAAGAGAACTTGTTAGCAAGTGAGAAAACCCCATGAGAAGAATTCATGTCCAGAGAGCGATTGCTTCTTAGTCAGTTTCTCCTGAGAAAGAGTGAACTGGCTCAAAGGGAAGGGCAGCAGGCCAAAGTATGTTGTGAAACCAAAAGCAAAAGAAGAATGAAAAAAAAAAAGGCTGGAAAAATAATAAAAAAGGTTGGAACTCTTATAAAAATCTAAACCAACAGTGGTAGTTCTGAAAAGTGTAGGATTTGATTGCATTGCTTCGTAAAGGGTTTAGTCTTGGGCCTGAACTGCTAACCACACCCTCCCCCCCTTACCTCTGTCTGCCCAGGCAGAGGGTTATCTAGGGATGCTGGCTCGCACTTCAGGTCCCACCTTGAATCTGTTCTTTTTTTTTTTTTCCTCAAAGTAATGATGCTGAGGGCTATGATTGGCCTGAATTTACTAGTCCTCAAATAGCAAGTTCTTAGCCTGTGCCTAAAGACTTCATGTACTGAGTAGCTGAATCTCTAGATTTTTCTTATCATGGACACTCTTGCCAACTTCAGGCACCTTGCTCCTCTGTGGGACTGTTTCTGATGCTTTGACCTGAATTCAGGGTATCTGAATTCCTCAAGTCCTTCCTACGTGCCATTTTCTCTGCGTGTCTGTCACCTATGGGTCATTATTTAATTATTTATATTCTAATAGAGATAATAAATAAACAATAAATAAATAATAGGAAGAATAATTGCATGTCCATGGTTTGAAAAAGGGTACAGAAGGATATATATGTGTGTGTGTGTCCACGTGATTGCATGTGTCAATCTTCCCAGGGCTGTTCTATGATGATATTAATATTGTCATAGAGACAGATAGTACATCTAGGGGTGGAGTTGGGAGGGCTGAATGAGTATGAGCCCTCTCGTGAACAAAGAGTAGCTACTATAGTCACCATTTTGTACCTTAGTTTATTTTTTATGAACCATATATTTTGGAAATTATTTTTTATCAACAGACTTACAGCTACCTCAGTCTTATAATGGTTGTATTTTTCTTACTGCATAGAAGTATGATTATTTATTTAATTAGCCCCTCATTGCTGGGCTTTCAGGTTGTTTCCATACTCTAATCACTGTAAAACACAAAGAAGATACTTGCTCTTGTCCAAGTCTGTTGAAGGCCAGGATCATGGTTTATTCTTTCTTTATTTCTCCCTTAAATCTAGTCAGTAGTGATTACAGTACCACTAGTGTGGGCTGATCAGTGAGGATCACTGGGAGTGGTTAATAAGCTGAGCTGTATTTGCAAATGTTATATATCTGATAAAGGGTTAATATCCAAAATATATAAAGGACTCATATAACTCAATTGAAAAAAATACAATCTGATTTAAAAATGGGCAAAGGATCTGAATAGATGTTTTGTTTTTTAGGGAAGACATAAAAATGACCAACAGGTACATAAAAGGTAACATCACAAATCAACAGGGAAATGTAAATTAAAACCACAATGAAATATCACCTCACACCTGTTAGAATGGCTATCATCAAAACAATAACAACAACAACAACAACAACTCCAAAAAATAACAAGTGCTGGTGAGGATGTGGAAAAAAGGGAGCCCTGGTGCACTGTTGGTGGGAATCTAATTGTTGCAGTAACTATGGAAAACTATATGGAGGTTCCTTAAAAATTAAAAATAGAAATACTATAAAATCCAGAAGTTGTACTTTTGGGTAATTTATCTGAAGGAAATAAAATTACATCTCAAAAAGGTATTTGCACCCTAGTATTTTTGGTAGCATTATTTGCAATAGTGAAAACATGGAAATAACCAAACTGTTCTTCAATGGATGAATGGTTAGAGAACATGTAATACATACACACACACTGGAATATTATTGAGCCATAAAAAAGAAGAAAATTCTGCCATCTGTGACAACATAGATAGACCTTAAGGATATTATGCTAAGTGAAATAAATTAGACAGAGAAAGGAAAATACTGTATGATTTCACTTACATGTGGAATCTAAAAAAACAAAAACAAGGCAAAAACCTAAACCCAAACACTCAGATACAGAGAACAGCTTGGTGGTTGCCAGAGGTAGGGGGGATGAGGGTGTGCAAAATGGGCAAAGGTGTCAAAAGGTTAAAGAATAAATAAATAAATAAAAACTGAGCTTCTCTATCCCTGACATTAGTTAACCAAAAATCACAATTTGCTACACAGGCAAAACTGACAACTAACACTACATGATTCTTCTACATGATTTGTTGAAATGAAATTTTTACAGGATAAAACCTTGCTAAAAGTAAAATTCATAATCTGCAGAGAAAAAAAAGCCACCCGGCCTTTTGGTACTCAGTGAGCCAATGAAAACAAGTGCCTTGGACAGCTTGGGAAAGAAAAGAGGTGGCAAACCCATTGTTGTCTCTCCTCTCAGGTTAGGGCAATGTTTACATGTTGAGTTGGGGCTAGGGGTAAGTGGTTTGATCTGGGTGAATTTCTTTGTGAGGTGAAGAGACTTGAGGTGGATGAGAGGGAAGAGTTGGTGGTGCAATAACTTTCCAAGACCACTTAGCTGGGACATACACAACCCATTTACAGCACTGGTCAACAAGGAT
Source organism: Pteronotus mesoamericanus (assembly GCF_021234165.1). NCBI lineage: Eukaryota > Metazoa > Chordata > Mammalia > Chiroptera > Mormoopidae > Pteronotus > Pteronotus mesoamericanus. The sequence continues at coordinate 9,644,056 of NW_026555277.1, forward strand.
CCAGAAGACACCATGTTGATACAGCGTCTTCTCTGCACAATTGGATTAAATTTACTTTTTTCTTTTCTCAGCACATTTGGGCATCTGGGAAAATCATATTTGTTACAGAGATATGAAGAAGCTGTACTATCTCTGCACATTTGCGTGTGGTGTGAGCTTCTGACTCCCAGGAGGTCTGACCTTTATTAGATCTCATTTTTTTGTAACCAGCCTTAGTAGAAATATCTGGCAAACATCCTCTGGCCTAAGAAGGCCTTTATTGTCCTATAACAAATTTGTGATTATTTACAGTCATGGGGGAGAGGGAGAGGCTGCATCATTAAAGATTTTAACAATAATTCAAAAATCTCATTTTTGCTGAGTGTTGACCATTGACCAATTTTCCATTTACTCAGAGGTTGCCAGATGAACTGATTTGAACTTTCTTTCGTTATTGCTTCTATCAAAGGAGTAAAAAAAAAAATCTGTGAAATAATTAAACATGATCTTAACTCCCTGTGGTTGCTGGGACTGGGCATGGGGCTGGGCGTTGAGAATGCAGGTTGGGGAATGGGGCTGGGTGTGTCTCTGAGTCACTCTAAGACAGCCCTAGAGGTTTCTCCCAGGGTATACATGACCTTACTCAGAGCTCTTCAATGGTTTCCCTGAACACCTAAAATAAAATCTAAGCTCCTCTACAGGCTTCCTACCTTTCTAATCTCATTCTGTCATTGTCTTCTGCCTCACTTACTGAGCATCAGATGCTCTGTTTTGTGTCAAAATAAAATTTTTTATACAGTCTTAGAAAACTCCAAGCTCTTTTCTGTTCCTTAAAGTCATTACTCTGTTTTCTTCTCAAAATCTTCATTACTTATTCTTTTCATCATTATCTCTATGTCATCCTCAATATCTCAGTTTAAATTTTTGTAACCTTCTTGACCTTCTAAGACCTCTTTTGACCTTCCATGACTCTGCCTCCATTAATATCTTTCACACAACCTTAGCTATTGCCTTCTTAAGCATTTATCACAAGTTGTAATGACTTTTTTTTATTGGATCACTCCTTTGTTTGTCTCCTGCCCTGGGATATAAGCCCCCAAAGGACCATATCTTCAGCTGCTAGCACAGTGCTGGCCATAGACAATTGCTGAATGAAGGAAGTGGGCAGACATTGTTTGTGTTCTGAGCTCAGTTCAGACACATGGTAGCCAAAGGGAGGAGGGGGGACAAATTATGCCCTATAGCCTGCAAATGGTATAGTATTCCTTGAGGAGACTGTGCCTTGGTTGTTCCTGAGGAGACAGAGTAACTGGAGGATGTGGCTGCCTAATGAGAGAGGGAAGGTTGAAAGAGAGAAAAATAGAAAAGACAAAGGAAGTGTGCTCAAAGAAAACCAGATGTTACCTCTCACATCCACTTTTTTTCCATCAGGAAAAGGGGAAGTGGGAGTGCTGGGGGGAGATGGTGATGATGATTTGCCTGGATTTTGCTTCCTGAGTTGCCCAGTCACTGGAGACCTGGGACCCTTGGCTCTCTCCTTCCCTTGACCCTTTTGTGCTTCACCAAATGAATGATGGCCAAAGCATTTGTGCAAAGCACAAACAAGTGGCAGAGGGGTGGGGGCTGGAGAAAACCCAGGAGCTGGCTCCTGAAGGCTTCAAAGTCATTCTGACCCATAAAAGGCAAGTGTGGCTATCTTCCGAGCCCCACAAAGAAGCATTATGCTCAAGTGTTGGATGCTGGGCCACTGAGAACTTATGGGCCCAGGGGAATCGGAACAAATTCTCTGAGTGGTGAGGTGGCCAGGACATTGGAGCCATGAAGAGTGAGAGAGCTCACCCCTTAACCTCAGGTGGATAGAAACTTTACCTAAGGCAGAAAAGAGTCAAGATGACTGGTCTTTGGCAGGATAATTGGTCATTGGCAGGGAAAGATACTATTAGGTGTAATGCTAGAGTGTGTCACAAATGTTCTCTAACACAGCTGCTCATATTCACATTCAAGAAGTGTTTATTAAGCATCTACCATGTGCCAGGCCTTGATCTTATCATTGATATTCGACATGGAGCAAACTGTAAAATCTTGCCCTCTTGGAGCTTACATTCCACTGGGCTAATGATCTATATGGGTTCATGGAATTTATACTCTATGTCCTTACATTTGGGGGACATGCTAATCCTGAGAGTAAAGCTGTCTTATTTAGAGGTCTCTTAAAAATTGTGATATTGGTGGCATTCAACTGTTGGAATGAAAGGGGCAATGGCAGTTAAGATCTCAAGGGAAAGAAAAGCAGTAAAGGCATTAACAAGAGAAATGGCCATTTAAGTTCATCATGACATGGCACCATTATAAGACATGACTGGCAGGTGCTAAAGAGCTTCCTGTAGCCAGAATGAGACTGGTCTTTGCAGTGAAGAGAGGTGCTTTGCAGGAAGGGAGCAGTGTACTAGGCTCATCTGGTGTCCCTGCAGACAGAGAATCTACCCACTCCCCTTGCCCCCCAGCCCCGCCCCAGGTAGATTCTCCTGGCTCCTTGCTTGTATTGCTTCCAGACCATTTGCAAGATCGCCACTCTAACAGTTTCTCTTGTGAGGTATGGACATTCAATTCCTACAGCCTCCTTTCCTTCTCAGCTCTGCTGTCTGTTGGCTGGTTAATTTACATTCAGGGTGGATTGTTATTGGTGGCTACCTTCCTTTGCTTTCACCACTTTCCACCTCTTCTTTCTTAATGCTCTCGATGTGATTTGTTGGGTAAGGCAGAAAGGGGGTGGGATGAGGCCAATCAAGAGTCAAAGTCTCTAAGAGGAGCAGAGAAAGGATCAAAACCTCATGAGTAGTCATTAGTTCCCTCTCCATCCTCACTGCACTTCAGTAACCCCATCTCAAGACCAGTTTTTGGGACTTCTTATCTCCCCAAACTCCTTCTCTGATATTGAAACTAGTTAATTGCCTCACTGCCTGCAACTTGTTCTTTTCCACTCTTGATCCACTACTTGAGTGATAGCTCAGACAACATCATGTTTCTTTTTCCCCCAAGTACATTAGTTGATAACAAGTCCCCTGTGACCCATGTTTATTTCTTTCCTAATCATGTTAGACTATATGTTATAGCAATTCAGCTTATCGTTATGAGAAAAATCAACCTTTTTAAACTTGTTGTTAGTTACATTTTCTGTTACTTGCAGCCCAATACCTTCCTAACCAATGTACCTGATCTCCCTAGTTAACTTGATTTTTTTGGTGTTGCTATGCTGTAGCTGCTAAGCATTCCCATGTATCTCCTCTAATGATAAACCTTCTATACTCTATGAGACTGTCAGAGCTGTAAGAGCCCTTAGATATCAGACTTCGAGTCTCCTAAATTTATATGTGGTAAGCTAAAATACATAGAGAAAAAAATAATATGGAGAGTAGGTGGGACAGCCATTCCTGGAAGGTAAAGGCCTTAGAAATGAGTCCAGCATTCAGTGCCAGCCATAATCCCAGCTCCATGATTTGAAATAATAACAAAGGTTGAGGGTATGGAGAGGACCCCTGCTCTCTAGCTTGATGTGGTCATGGTGGCTACACTGTGGACACACAGTGAGCACAGTCTTGTGCCTGGAGGCTCTGAGCATCTTGCAGAAGGACAGACCCTAAGAGCATGGGCAGTGATCAACATCCCGGAGAGTGGGGGGGCCCTAGGCACTTGCTCGCTGTGCTTTTCTCTCTGCTCTTCTAAATTGCTTTCCTGGAGACAGATTCAGCCTCTGCTCAGGGTCTTGGAAATTGTCCCCCCAGAGCAGCATTCAGGCATGAGCTCAGCAGCCATACTCTCACAGATTCTGTGAGCACAAGCTAATTAACTAGGAGTCACACACACAGGGAACATGCTGCTCACCGGCTGTCCAGTTCTCTTTGTCTCTCTTTTAGTCTTGACTTCTGTTAAGGCCCACTTAAATATTCAGTATTTTACTTTTTTCTTCTCCATTTCCATCTGTATGTGTGACATCTAAGCCACAGCCCTCACTCATTTAACAATGAACACTTAGCAGTGACTATCACTTTATTAATTTACTTTTTATAAATCCCAGCACCAGCTGATGTCTTTGAACATCCTGCTCCTTTTTCCCAGAAGCCTTTCTCCCTCTGGCTCCCTTTGGTACCTTGGCTGCCCTTTAATGCCATTCCAGTCTCTCGGCACAAACACCAACTCTTTGGACAGGCCTTTGCCCACTCCCCCTCATCCCCTTGCCATACACGACTCTCTAGCATGCCGTTTCCTCCCCTGTGCAACCTGGGTATTTTTTTTCCTTCATAGTATTTGGCATCACTTGAAATGGTCTTAATTGTATGTTTACTTGTTTAGTTTCCATTTCTTTTGTTAGAATGCAAGAATCTTTTCTAGGGCAGAAACATCCATCCTGGTGTTTTCTAGTACCAAAACTATGCTTAGAATAAACATCCAAAAACCATTTTTTTTTAAACCAGTATAGACTGGAGAAGTTGGACTTTTGAAAGAGCCTGTTGTACACCATGGGGTTTCTGTGATGTGGGTATAGGACAGCCATCAAAAACCAAGGACAAGCGCTCATTGCACCTCTCAGCCTTAGGTGCCCAGTACAGTAAAGAAGGTTTATGTAGTGACTTTCCTCTATTGTCAGCTTTCCCAGTGTTCTTTCCCAAACACGTGGGATATCAGATGTAACTCACAGATGTTCAATTAAGCCTTTTTATATCCATCCCAACCCGAAGAGTGATGCTTTTATTGTTCTTGTTGTTGTTTTTCTAAAATGGGGGCAGATCTCTCTTAAAAGCTTGATTTGAGGTGCATGCCCTCACTTGCTGGTTGCTTATCTCACCTCTGCCTGACTATGAGCTCTTCTGAGAAAGCATCTCTCCTATCCTTGATCTGCCTGCACTGGAAACCTTCAGGCATCAGCAGAGTTCCCACGATCCTCCTTGAGAGACCACAATTCCTTGCATGTCTCCACCAATATTTAGATGGATTTCCAACTTGACTGAGTATGTCCCCTTATATTAAATCTAATCTCTTGAGTTTGAACTCTATGGGCTGCCTCTCCCCACCTCCTCATCTCTGCCCCAGCTGTTTCACCATGTATCCACTTCCCATTTTTCGTAGCCTCTGCTAAAATGCTTTCTGGTTCTTATCTGTGTGCCTTAGTGTCCAGGTGTCTGTCTACTGCCCATCACTGCCTGTAGAGAACTATCTTTGCATCTCCTTATTCCAAATTCCCTCCTCCACAATTCTTACTCAAAACTTTATTCTGTGGCAAAGCTCACCTGTTTCACTCTCTCTGACTTGCCCTACCTGATCTATTGCAGTCAGTCTTCCAACATATCTGTCTGTCTGTACAGAGCCACCTCAACAGGATTCAGATGAGTCCAGGTGCAGGTAGGTACGAGATTTGGGTCCCCATTTAACCTTCATGTTTAATGGAATTTTCTTCTAGGCAAACACTTTGGTGTTCTGGGTCTGGGATGGCAATGTGTCTACAATGTTTGACTAACCCCCTTTCTCTTTAATGGACGTCAGAGTTGAGTATAAATAGGAAGACCATAAATGAGTAACCAGTATGATTCCAAGTTTATTCCTCCTCATCATTCTTGCCACTGCTAATCCGCTCATCCTCTCCAGAACCCTGTGGCTGACAAACTGAGACTCAGACAAATGATCTTGGGTCAAGCTCTTCTTTTTAAGGCAGTGCAGCACAGCACGGCAGGAGGGTGCAGAAGAGGAAAGAACCTCTGCCCTCAGGGGTCTTATAGTTTACCAGAGAAAAGGAATTGGCAAATAAGCATAAAGGAAAACACTTAAGGGGGTGTTTAAAGGAATGGCTTGAAACACCAAATTCTGGCTCTTGGCTCTTTGTTTCACCCACCATTGACTCTCCTGGCAACTGTCTAGGAATATTTCAGAGTCACTTGGGTAGAGCCCGAGAATGAATCAAAAGTCTCTTTTCATAGACCCACCGGGCTGGCCGAGGGCTGTGAAGGTCATTCTGTCCATTCCCTTGCCCCTAGGCCAGACCACATCAATTCAGCCTGCTCAGTCAGGGGCATCTCCTGTTTCCAAACCTCACCGGAGACAGATCCTACCCAGCTCTCTGTCTGCTCTTCCTGCCCGGTGGTTTTGAGCCTTGGTAATGAATGGCTGAGACGGCTGCATTCCTTGGGCAGCCTCTTAGTGCTGCATATTTGTCAGGCACTCCTGGGGAGGGAACTCAAGGGGATCCAGAGGCACAGGCCTGTTTGGGTCTGCCCAGCCATACTCAGCTTTTTCCATTGGGCTCCTCAACTGCATTCTGTCTGTGCTCCAAGGTGGGTAGGTGGATCCCATTTGCAAGGAACTGAATGCTGGTGTTTGGCTTATTGCTGTATCAGTGCCCAGAAGCCCTGGCAGAGAATGTGTCTCTTTAATTTGGAAAAAAGGACTTTGAATTCCACCTGCCTGTTCAGTCTTTAGCACCTCTTCTTCTTCCACCCTACTTTTCTCTTCTCACCTCCCTCACATGTCAGAGGAACAAAAAGACAACATGGGAGCGCAGCCTGCCAGGATGGGATGCACTGATGGCCCTGTCTCTGGTTAGCATTCTACAGTCCTCATGTCCTGGGGATGGAGTGCTGTCAGCTGATAATGCTCAGTGCTCCAAACTGAGGCTCTGAAAAGGAAAAGAAAGGGCCTGGGTGAAGGGGTCATGCCAAATAAGCGGAGTGTTGATGGAAGGCTGAGATTTACATATTTTTTTAAAACAAATCTCTCTATCTGTGAAGGTTTCTATATGTTTTCGCTATGGAAAATTACATTCCTTCCAGATCACTTCAGCTTTTTCTATTTTAAAGAGTGACTTTATAGAGTTTGTGGTCAACGGTACAGCCATGGATGGCAAATGAGAATTAATGGACATTACACATGCTGTTTCTTCTGCTGGGACATGTTGTAGCCTTTAGGTTTTATGTGGGTGCTGCTTCTTCAGCCCAGGGAGCTGCTTCTTCTACTTGCTGCCAACGCAGTCCCATAAAAGAAGGACTGGGAGGAAGTGATTGCACAGGAAGAGAGAAGGGTGCTTTAGGAAAAGAAATGAAATTTCCTTTTCTCAGTGAAATTAGTAAGAGTTAAAAAGTTTAGATTGAATTTATAATTCAACAGGAAATCAGCAACTTCCTAAGGGAAATATCAGGGTTTGTAAATTGGACTATAGAAGGCTGAGGAGTGAATAGGAATAAATTGCAGGATGTGTATTTAGACAACTCCCTCAAGAAATGACCTGTGAAAGACAAAGAGAAAGAGACAGTAGCTAAAGGGGGGAAATGAAAAAGGGAGATAACTAACATATATTTTTAAGATGGAAGTGACTTGAGAAATGTATAGTCTTGGTATAAGCAATATTTTGGATATGCTTGATTGACCACATCCAGATCCACTGTTTACCATTTTCTACCCTGCTCTGGACCCTGGGAGACCAACCTTTTGTGAGTATGTTAAGGCATCCCTTGCAGTCTGGCTTCCAGTTGAGTTTGTCTAATGGGAAGCACCGACAGATCAAAGAAAAGGAGAAGAAGGGGTTTGAGGATATTTGCTCCCTTGTCTCTGTCCTTGCCAGGTTAAAGTTTGGCAGTGGACCATGATTTTCTGTCAAAGCCACAGCTCCTGCCAGGCAGCTGTCTCCCATAGGCACAGCTCTAACTCTCTACCAGTTCTGTTAGTTGCTTCTTTTTTATTTGTTTCCTCAGGCCCAGGAATGGTATTAGCTTCATGCTGTTGCTAGCTTTGAGAGCTCCACCAGTCCTTCTGATATCCTTTAACTCTGACCACACCCTCATAATTCATCCTGTTATCAAACTCTCCTCAATTACACCATTTGAGTATGTCATTTTTTGAGGGGGGACTTGACTGTAAATAAGTAATTAAAAACCCTGTTTCCATTGAAAACATCCAGAGAATGCTGAGAATACAGAAACACTAGCAAAGCTATAACAATGGACATGGGGGAATTCTAGTCAAAATGGTCTTGTCAGTTCACACCTTGAGGCCTCCACTCTGCTTCTGACACACTATAGTGATCAGTAAAATAACAAACATGTATAATAGACATGGCTGAGTCTTCAGTCTTGTGTGTCAATGGTCAAAAAATAAGGCAGAGGCATCTATATATTCAATCCTACTAATGTAATAATGAGTATTAAGAACTCTGTCCTTGTCTTGGTTATCAAGTCATAAAGGAGCTGAAAAAGCCCTGGCTGGTGTGGCTCAGTGGATTGAGTGCTGGCCTGTGAACTAAAGGGTTGCCAGTTTGTTTCCCAGTCAGGGCACATGCCTGGGTTGTGAGCCAGGTACCCAGGATGGGGGTACATGAGAGGCACACACATATTGATGTTTCTCTCCCTCTCTTTCTCCTTCCCTTCCTATAAAAATAAACAAAAAAGCAAACAAACGAACAAATAAATAAATAAAATCTTTAAAGAAAAAGAAGCTGAAAAAAACTTAGCAGTTTGATTCTATAAATTATAAAACTGTGTGCTAGGGAGGTAAGAGAAAACAGAATACAGCCCCTGAGCTAAGACCTGGGTTAAGGCACCTGCTAGCTTGGAGATCAAAGCCATAATGTCCCTAATTTCATATCAAGATAGGAATTTCATGCTGCTCATATACAACTTGGTTCCGAAGTGTGCTCATACAAGGTGAACCAGTAAGCCAAAATTCTGAAATACATGAGAAATACGAATGATAAAGAGAGGCAGCTAACAAAATAAACAAATGGGAAAATGAAATACTCTCAGGTGAAATGAAAATAATAGAACAATCTGAAATTATTTTAAAATAAGTTGGTTTAAGATTGTCAAAGAGATGAAGAAATAATAATAACAATAATCAAAATTAAAAGATAAAACAAGAAATGATAAAAAAGTTAGCAAAAATAAGATATACATAAGGGAATATTTAAAGTAATAGTAGTAAACAGTGCTACTAAAAAATAAAACATTTCATAACATTGAAAAAATTACAACATAAATGGAATAAACTTTAAACTAGACACTGTCAAGAAGAGGGTATGCAAATGGGTGTGATAGTTAATTTTATGTGTTGACTGGGCAATAGGATGCCAAGATATTTAATCAAAATAATTCTACATGTGTCTGTGAGAATGTTTTTGATGAGATTTACATTTTAGTCAGCAGAGTAAAACAGAGTGTCTTTCATAATATGGGTGGGCCTTATTCAGTTAGTTGAAGGCCTAAATAGAACAAAAGGATCAACCCTCTTCTAAGTAAAAAGGAATTCTCCAGTAAACTGCCTTTGGACTTTACTTGTACCTTTGACCCTCCTGAGCTTCAAGCCTGCTGACTCACAGTACAGATTTGGACTCAACAGCCTCCAGAGTTGTGTGAGCCAATTCTTCTATCTATCTATCTATTTTTCTTTGTGTATATATGTATATATACACACACACACAAATATACTATATATCTATATACTTTTTGTATATAGATATATAAACAAAAATAGTATCATCTATTTACATTTCTTTGTATATATACATACATATGCGCAAATATATCTATCTACACACACACACACACAACCACAAATACATTAGGGACAGTTAAGAGACATAAAAATTATACTGAGAGGCTCCAACATACATCTGATTAAGGAATACAGGAAAAAATAATACATAGAATGATGTAAATTTTCAGAATTGATGTCATGAGTCTTTAGGTTGAAAGTTCACATAAAAGGCAAACAGAATAGATAAAAATAAACTCACATCTACTTATGATGTAGTGACACTATAGAAAATGAACGATAAAAATTAAATATTAAAAGCTACCTGAAGAGAAAGGCAGCTTAGCTAAAAAGGAACACCAATTAGATAGACAAAAGAATAATCTTCAGCCACATAAGACCCCAGATACAAATAAGTTAATATCTTCAAAGTGCTCAGGAAAGAATAGTTAACTTTCAACTTCACAATTATTATTCAGTTGTGTGGGAAAAATAAGGACACATTCAACTACATAAAGAAGAAGGAATTTTCTCATTCACAGACCTGTGTACATAGTTAAAAAATGAGAAAATTGAAACTAGGAGGAAGAATTGGAAGCAAGACAGAAATACTTGTAAATAATTTCAGTAAGTGCATTTGTTCTTGACAGTATAAAAATAGCCTTTGTGTGAAAAAAGTAGAGTTAAAAGTCCAGCAAGCTCCCAAGAATGTTGGTAGTGGAGGTGCTCAGCAGTTAAAACTACTGACATCCTTGTCTAGCATTCTTTCAATTCTAGAATTAAGAAGTACAAATCCAGTAGCTACAAAATAGTTATGAGGATGTAAAGCACAGCATTGGAAATATAGTCAATAATATTGTAATAACTGTGCATAGTGCCAGGTGGGTAGTGGAAAAATTGGGGGGAACACTTTGTAAAGTATGTGACTGTCTAACCACTATGTGTACACTTGAAACTAATACAAAATAATATTGAACATAAACTGTAATTGAAAAATAAAATTAAAAAATAAAAATGAAACTGTGTTAGAAATAATAAACACACTTAGATCTTAGAAAAAATGTGTATATATAAGTATGTCTATTACAAATTCATGAGTAACCATTAAAGTAGCAGAAATACAATCTAACTTCTAAACCAGAAGCAAGTGAAGGAAAAGCAGTGGCGGGGAAGAATAGCTCTGCCTCTATTAACACAGCCCAAGGCAGGAAGGAGAAAAAAAAAGAAACATGAAAAGAACAAACAAAAATAAGTGAAAATTAACATTGATTTTAAAAAAGCAAGTTATAGAATCTTCCATACAATATAATATCATTTATCTTTAAAGTTACCAAACACAAAATAATAGTTAATATTTTTGTATAAAAATGTACTAAAGCACTGGCTGGTATGGCTCAGTTGATTGGCGCATCGTCTGTAACCAAAGGATTGCAGGTTTGACTCCCACTCAAGCCACATACCTACATACCTAGGTTGCGGGTTTGGTCCCTGACCTGGGCACATACAGAAGGCAACAGATCGATGCTTCACTCTTACATCAATGTTTCTCTCTCTCTCTTCCTTTCTCTCTAAAAAGCAATGAAAAAATGTCCTCGGATGATGATAAAAATATTAAAAAGTAAAAATGTACTAAAAATATAAAAACCTGTGAAGTAAGATATATATCTTTAAGACAGTGGTTACCAAAAGGAGAAGGGAAGGAGGCAAGAGAGCTTCAGTTGTGTCTTTACTATTTTATTTATTTATTTTTAAAAAGCCTGAAACATATAATATTAACATTTAAAAATATCTTTGGTGGCACATGTGTATGTTTTATTATTCTCTATGATTTTTCTCTATATTTGAAATATCTCATGGTTTTTAAAGAGGCAAAAATGAAAGGTAGTACTGTACAACTACAGAAACAAGATGTAAAGCTAGTATGGGTTGATGGCAATGGGGCATTTTCTTAGGCCTGGTGAAAGACTTGGAAAGGATTCCCAAGGTCACAGGGGGATAGACACAGGCTAAGTCTATAGATCAACTGACTTTGTACTCATGGAGGTTTTGCCTGGGTCTGTTAAGAGCTAGGGAAGTGTGAGAAGCGAGTTATAAGTAAACCAAAGGTTAGGTCCTAGAACAAGACGTGGCACAGAGAGATGCTGGCCGAAGAGAAAACCAGCAAGGGACTGTTTAATTTTCTCAGCCTGTTCCAGGTTCACTTGTGTACACTTGAAGTGACTGCAGAATTTCTACCAAGTATTAATTGAGTATGTGTTATGCTTATGCCACTCTACTAAATGCTTGACTTGTTCTATCTCATTTAATCAATTCAGCCCACAAGTAGGTGAGCACTGTTTTTATGACATACTAGTTCATTAAGAGGCAGTAAAATGAGTGGTTAGGATCATGGACTGCATAGATTTAGATCACAGCTTTGCTTCTTACTAGTTGTGTTATTATGACAGCTCACTTAACTTCTCTGTACTTCAGTTTCTTCTTTTGAAAATGAAAATAGTTACAGTACCTATCTCACTACATTGTGGTGCAGATCAAACTGCCATATGCAAAGGCTTAGAAGACTGGTTGGCCTAGAATAATTGCTATCTAAATGGTTTCTACTAATTATTTCTACTTTGGATAAGAAAATAAAGGTCCAGAGAGAGAAAGTAACTTGTAAAATTTCATAGCTAGTTGAACAATGTAGTGTCTGGGTAAGACTGTGGTCATCACCTTATAACCAGTAGGTAAGCTACCCAAGGAATAGCTCACACAGTGTGGGTGGTAGAGGAGAAAGATGGTAAGAACCTGGATCTTGTTGATGTCATTGAGCTCTGAATTGACCAACCTGGAAAATCCCTACCCATGGACTTTTGTTATGGGAGGTAACATGTTTCCTTGATTGTTCAAGTCAGTTGAGATTCACAGTTTTCTACTACTTACAGCTCAACCTAAACCAACTCAGCTACCATACCAAACTCTTGCTATTTGGGGGAAAGAGAAATTGTACCTTGGGGCCTTTGATCATTGTAGGGCAGCCCCAGACCCATGGTTTTGCTCCTGAGAGTAGGGAGTGGTTTGTGGCAGCACAGGATGACAGTGAAACTTGGTTTCTCACATCAAACTAGAAAAGGCCATTCTGTGAGCTGGGTCCCAAGCTGCTGAAGAAGCAGGGTTCCCCACGCCCTTTAAAATGAGGAGCTTCCATAACAACCAAACAAGAAAGAATCTGGGGAGAGATGACAATGGTTCTGGAGCTTCTCCCTTCTCAGATTGAGATGCATGAAGGTAATAAAAACCACCCAAAAGGAACTGTAAAAAGAGGCCTTGGGAAGCACATCCAAGAGAGTGAAAAGGAAGGGGAACAGAAGGAACCCATGGAAATAAAGTCTTCCAGACCAAATGACGGTCCAAAAATAATGAGACCAAAGTTCAAAGAAGTAATTTAAACCAAATAAGGCTGGGAAGCCTGAGCCAGCAAGGGGAGGGCTCACTCTGCAGGGAGCGGGTGAGCAGTGGGGATAGAGTTGAGTAGAGTTCAGCTTAGGACAGCCCATTGGTCTGATGGCCTGGTCTCCCACTGCCCAGATCAGTGAAGGGGGTGGGGCTCGATGGTGTGCCTTCTTGCCTCCCCTGCAGCATGGTGACTGGAGCACTGTCTCCACCCCCACCGTTGGCAGGACTGCTTGAGTGTGCAAAGTTTATCCCATCTGGGTGGGCTTGCTGCAAATGCAAGAGAGAGCCCCTGGGACAAGGCAAATGAAGGAAATCTTACTTGCTTGGAGCCAAGCTTCTTTTAGACCCTATTTTATATTTCATTTCAACAAAGAATCACAGAGATGCCAGAGATGATGCATGCTAAGCTCGTTAACTGCTTGCTGAATTTTGGACTCGGGCTTTTGCTGATCCTATAGTCCAGGTAATTGCCTGGTGGCTTAATATGAGAGCATACACCTGGTTCATTTGTGTATTCTGCATGTGGATGTGTGTGCATGTATGCATTAAAAGTATTTCTATGTACTTTTTCTACTTACCATAGTCCCTACTGCAAACTTATAAAGTCCATACTTTTCCACCACAGCCTTTTAAGTAGCAACACTGAGTTAAAACAAACAAAGGAATTGTTTTCACAAGAACTGAGGATTTAAAGAGGTAATGAAATGAACATGGAGAATTTCAATTCCTCAACAACCCTAGAAAGGTCTCTCTTCTACGCACCTCTCTCAGTTGTGATTGCTGATATTTATTCTTATTATAGAGGTCAGAACTGAACTGTGTGTCATAGTCACCAATAGATTCACACTGCGTTGAAATATACAAAGAAAATGTGGCTCATGGAGCTTTTAAAATTTTTCTGTGACTGATCTGATGTGAGTCTCAACTGCATTGGCTAGTTGGAAAACAACCTTGCAATTTCATGATATCTCAGTCTCTTTATTAAATAACGTCTTATTCCAAAGAGATCGGAACTGTTTGGAATTGCCCTCCTTCCCTGCTCATCTCCAAGATTACTTAGAGCTTAAGGGGGAAGCCAAAGAGACTTCATGGAGGAAGAAAAAAAGGTTCTGAGTCAAAACGGTATCCCTTGAATCCCCACTAGTCTACACCGTGAAGTGGATGGTCTGGCCTGGGCCCTTGCATTGGTGACTGCTGATCCAAGTGGCCTTTGGGGACAATGTGGCACATTCTTCTTAACCCAGGGCCCTCTCAGCACTTCCCTGGCCCCTCTATGGAGCATTTGTGAATTTGTGGGTCCAATGCTCATCACCAGTAGCCTATGCAGCGGGGCTGTGAGAAGCGGTGCTATAGGTTTGCCTACCTAGCTACTTCCCTGCCTCACTGCTGACCTACTGCCCAGGCCATGTTGACTGTGGCTTTGAGTATGGCTCTGCCAAAAGGCTCATGTGCTCCTCCAGGCTGTGCGTGGGGAACAGCACTGCTGGTTTCCACCCCAAATGTTCTCAGGTTCCTTCTGTACTTCCCTAGAAATTTCCACCACGTCTTCTCCGGCCTTGGGGTTCATCCCAGAAGGGGAAAATAAGGACATGTAAGTCTGACCTCTTTGCTCCACTTCTGTCCTTCTTTTCTTCCCACACTCCCCCTTGGGAGTAGTTTCCCTTACTTGGTATATAAGGTAGATTGTGCTTGAAAACTTCTTCTATTCTCTTCCCACCTCAGATACTATTTGTCCTCCCTTATTTCTTGAGTCTTAAAGGAAAATAAGATGCAAGGAATAAGAACTTGTTTTCATGGATAAGTGTACATTACGTTTGAAATATTTACAAAGCTACAACAATTACTTTGGTGTATATAGCCCTTGAGGTTGGCTGGAGCCCTGTACAGAGAAAGAGTTTAATCATAGCTGCATTCTGACTGAGAGAAGAAAGGAAGAGGGAGGAGCTTGGACAGTATGGGGTGACATCTTTAAGGTTCCTGCAAGTCTCTTTTTTCTTTGAAATACAAGACTCTTGATTGTTTTTACTTTCTTTTACTTTCAAAAGAGCACACATATCTTCATCTCTTACCATCCTCATAGTCCTACAGGATGTTCGCAGGATCAACAAACAGCCCCGTGGATTAATTTCTAAGCCCATATGTACAGGGTGGCATGAATGAAGACGTCTGCAAAAAGGACTCTTATTTTTTTTAATTCAGAAAAATTGAGAGAATAACATGATAAGCACACATGTCTCCCATTCATACTTGAAATGTTTACTTGTTATTTGGGCTTAAGGTAGCTTTTTAATGTGTGTGTATGTGTGTGTAAACTACTGTATAATTAAAACTGAAAACTACTGTGCTTTTCTCATCTTAGTCCCTTCCTTTTCTCTGCAGAGACAACCACTATCAAGAATTTCATATCATTCCCTTTCATGATTTATTAGCCTATTAACAATTTATATACCAGACAATAGATAACATTGTTTTATATGTTTCAGATTTTCCCTAAATGACATCACATTCCATGAACTGTTTTACAACCAGTTTTTTCAGTTAACAATGTGTTTTTGAAATTTATTTTTAATGTATGTAGATACATTCCATTCTTTTTAAACTGCTTGAAAATATTCACTTTGTGAATCTATAGTATACTATTTATTTTCCTACTGAAAGTACTCAGATTTTTTCCATCTTTTCTCCTTGTATTTTATTTTAAATAATAGGAACTATCAGCTAACTATAAAACTTTAATTTCAGGCCAAAATTGGCCAGAAGACTTTGCTGCCTCTAAAGTAGCCTAATTGTCCAGTTGACACTGAGCTGCAGCCACCCAGCAGATATGTGAGCATCCGTATGTGCCCCGCAGTTACAGATTGCCTATCCTTGCACCTCTCTCTGACTTTGTCCCCTTGTCTGCAAAATAGGATAATTGTTCTACTTTCTTGAGTTGTTGTGAGGGCTTGTAGGTTAATATGGTGGCACATATATCACCATGCCTGGAGGATAGTAAGCCCCCTGTTAATGGAAGATGTATATAGTAATTAATGCCCGATAGAGAACTAGAACACAGGCTCCTGACTCCCTGGCCAATTTTCTTTCCGAGACACTCTCTGCCTCTGTTTTCATGATTGGTAGGACCCTGTCTCAGATAGTTTGTGGTCTGTGACAACACAAGTCTAACCCATGGGAGGCAGGGACAACAGGCAGAGGCAGCAGGCTGCAATGTTACCTGTTGGGAGCTAACAACTCCAAATGCTATCCTCAAATGCTAGGACTCAAAACTGTGGTAGCCAACAGCTTGTATTGTGGATAGTTCTGAGCATGTCTTTGTAAGGCCTGCTTGGACCTGCCCCTGTTCAGCTGCCTGCAGGAGCAGCTCAGAGCCCTTGCTATGGGCCTATTTGCACAGGTCTGGCCAATCAGAGCTCTGTTGCTATGCAGCCCCCACAGGCAGATCCTTTCCAGTTCTAGCCTCAGCCAGCATAGCTGTCCACAGACATCCTTTTGCTATTTTTGTTTGGATTGATTTTTTAAAAGCACCTGGTAGCATATTTTTCTTTTTATTTTTCTCCTCCTTTTGTTAATCCATTCAATCTCTACCCAAGTGCCTAACATCACCTCCACCCCCCACAACACAAGTCAAACTCAGAATCATTAACAAAGAAACCTTGGTCCAAGACAGAAAACAATCTTTAAAAAGAGCCTTATTCCTTGGTTGCCAATGCTGGCAAAGTTTGCTTTTCCTGATATTTGAGGGCACTAATTAAAAGGTGGCACCGTTGCCACATATTTAACTTCCCACTCTTTCTTCTCTATTTCCAAGAATAGAGAAATCAACAGTACAGAGAGAGATACTAAGGTTTAAAACAATCTGCCCCCTACCCTCTATCAACAGCTCTCCCCAGAGCCCAGACACAAATCATTAGCAAGGTGGGTCTCATAGCTTCTCTGCTCTTCTCCTCTTATGACAGAACATTTGGAGGTTGCCTGCTCATCTTCTCCCCTCTCTACACTCTCTGATAAGAGAACAGAAAAGAATTCTCGAGAGAAAGACAAGAATTCTCGAGAGAAAAGGGGCTACATGCAGCAGGGACTCAGGACAACATCTGAGGACACTGGGGAGGGAGAAATAGCAGAGAGAGATGATTAAGAGACCAGGATGGCTGGATGAAATGGGATGGATGAAAGGGCAAGTTCTTCCATGGCAGGAAAGCACAAAGGGTCAGGAAGTTTGGGATGCTAAAGAGCAGGAGAAGATCAGGATTTTAAAAGTGACCTTGACCTATCTTACTGAACTTCCTGCAGTGTTAAGAGAGACAGGAGTAAAGTTTGGAAGACCTGTGTAATTGTGGTGTTTTGAACTAGGCACTGCTCTGGTACTGAAACATGTCCCAGCTTTTTAACTGTTACACCTACTTACTCTGATAGCTGTCTACTCCAATGCTTAGGTATTTTTATAAAAACATGCATAAGTAAATAAATGTCATTAAGAATTAGGCTAAGCATTTTTAAGTCACCAAGTATAGGCAGGTTTTGGTGGGGAAACTAATTTTCTAGAAATCTGGCTGAACCTAGTCATTAGACTGTCATTGCTAAAAGAGAAGGAGAATTAAGCAAAAAGTCAGACATGCTTCCTTCAAAAGGGTTTTCTTCAGAAATATGATTCTCTTAGTCTCTTCCTTCCTTTGCCATCCCTTTGCTCTTAGTGGATAGATGTGCTGTTGGAGAGGAAGTTTTAGTGCTATTTCTATAGCAAGGACAATGCAAAAGTTTTGAAACAGAAGTGTAAAGAATAACTAAAACACCTGTTGAGTCCTGATTTTATTATTGAATAACATGGCTTAAAAAACACATGTAAAATACAAGTTCTGGCCTGACAATCCAGAGTACAAAATAAGTAAGAGTTCAAAAAGTAGGGATTCTTAGTTTTACAGCTCCTTCCCTATCCCCCTATGCTCCCCAAACAAAGAGGGTTCTTTTAAGAATTAATATATCAAGTGGGAAAGAAACATTTTTTTGTGATATTCAGCAATTCCTTAAGTTTCATAAGTCTTTTTCCTTGTTTATATTCGAGCAAACATAATACTTTCGATTTAAAAAAAATAAAAAGTAATAAGATCTCATTTTTGTAAAACTATACCTATGTCTCTATATTGAGAAATGTCAGGAATAATTTTGACTTAATAACAACAAGGGCTTTTTAATGACAGAATGTTGAAGTTATTTATTGTTTTACCTTTTTAATACTTTTCAGTTCTTCGTAATTTTAAAAACAAAGACTATGTATTGTTTTCTACAGATGTAACATAATTTTCTTAAAAAGAAAAAATACAAGTGGTGAGGGGAAGGCGGAGACAAATGTATTTGAAAAAATAAATAGATTTAAAAAAACTAAAAAAAAAGAAAATACATTAGGCAGTGTCTTGGGAAGTAATTGAAGGCCAAGTACTTTCTCCTTTAGATTTCATGAGGTTTTGTAGGTGGGGGGAATAGTAAGGTCTCAATGCATCTGTTCCAAGGAGACACACCTTGGTATCTGAGTTCAACAGAATATGGCTGCAGACAAAGGGGGCATACGTAGTTAATATGAGAGGATACATGGACATTAGGAAAGATGGACATAACTCAGCAAAAAACACACCTCAGACTTATCAGGAAGGTCAAGGTCTCAGATATTATGAAGTTATCTATCCCCCTTGTTTCTGAATAGAAATGTGGTGGCCATTCCAAAACGAGGCGCGTGCTGCTGCCGGTTGACTAAGCTTTGGGAGGCGGTTGGGAAAGATGTGTAAGAGGAATGTGCCGGACTCACTTTCCTCCACACAGGAAAGCAGGTGAGTGGGTTCTTTGTCCTTAAGGTGCAAGCAGGAAATAATCATCCTTTCTGTGGCAGAATTGAACCCGAGGGAGATCAGAGGCCTGGAGGAACTTCTCAACAGCCAGCGTTTCTCAGAAACACGGCGGAAGTCTCCCAGACAAAGCAGACAGGCTGGCATCCCTTCCTTGGGAGTCAGAGGAGGGGAAGGAGTAAGGCAGGCCTGGCCAACATACCAGGGTCAGTGGTGAAATCTCAGGTATCTGGGGGATCTGCCAGCCTTGCCTTCCGCAGCAGCTTGGGCTGTTTTTAAAATTGTAATGATTTTACGCCATTCTCAAAGCCCTCACCTGCAGAACCGGCATGAACTTGGCTGCCAGACCATAAAGGGAAGTCCTTAGATTGAAGGACCAACTACCCCTTGAATTCACTTCCTAATGCCAGCTCTTAAATATAGAGACCTATGCCTGTCTGGGGCCCTCTCCAGTGGTCCTGGGAGCATTAAGGGGTTTGTTCTTGTGCTTATCATCCAAAGTTACCCTCTCTCTGCCTTCCCTCTTT
The DNA here is from genome assembly GCF_021234165.1 of Pteronotus mesoamericanus. NCBI lineage: Eukaryota > Metazoa > Chordata > Mammalia > Chiroptera > Mormoopidae > Pteronotus > Pteronotus mesoamericanus. The sequence continues at coordinate 9,663,341 of NW_026555277.1, forward strand.
CTCCTGCCTTGCCAGACATTTCCTTCCTCATTCATCAATGCTCAAATCACACTTGTACCTTGTGTAAGCAAGAGTTTAGACTCATAACTGAAATCCAGTTTCACAAAGTATCTAGATCATTAGCCCTCTTCCTTAACCCTAGCTCCTCATAACCTACAAAGAAGAAAACAAACAACACATGTAGACAAAAAGTCAATGAAGAACAGAAGGGAGATTTCTTGGCCGTGGGTTGGAAGCACAGCGGGAAGTTGTAGCCACACAAACTATGCTTCATGGCCAGAGTCATGAGTCATGACCCTTAGGTTGAGCAACTCCACTTGCAACACCAGGGTGTTGAGGTGCTGAAGTCCCCTCTATTGCCCTCTAGTAGGTCAGTTGTTAGCTCTAATATAATTTTATAGGTGGAAAATTACAGAGAGAAGTGACCTGCTCTGTGTTACAGAGCTAGGCATAAGTAAAATTAGGAGAAGCAACATATGCCTCGCTAGACCCGATTATTTGACATCTTTGGGTTTTTCCTTTATAGTCTTTAACAGCTTAGCTAGGGTGGACTTCTGGCAAGTTACTGGGATGGGAAGACAGTCTGGCAGACCTCGTTGTCTTTAATGCTGTTTCATTACATTAACCTTTCCTACCTCATTACCTGAGTTTGGATTGTAAAGTGGGAAAAACACAGTGCTTGAAATTGTACCAAACACAAAAAGTAGAAGTCCATGTTATGTTTGCATTTCTCAGGTCTCAGGGTAACTGACCTGTTTTCTTTTGAGCCCAGCCTCTAATTTAGGACTATTTTCTCTTTCTTCTACATCAAATATCAAACCTTCCCATTCATATATCTCACTGGTAATTTAGTAGACCCTCCATTTGACTAGTTCTGAGCCATTACAAAATGAGTTTCCTGCCAAGATAGAAGAGAAGGTTATATAAATGAACACATTTACAAAAACAAAAGTGTGTAAGGATGACATGGTAACATCTTCAGTATGGCAGGACTTGCCTCTAGGGATGACAGCTTCTACCCACAACCTAGACAGAGAGAGGCCACTCATATCCCAGTCTCTTGGTTGCCACCTGGGTGATATCCACTAATGGGTGTTCTCTCTTTGCTGCAGGTAAATGTGGCTCAAGGCAAAAAGCATCAAAACCTTACTCAAATTATTTATTGGTACTGCCACATTCTACTCTGTAGTGTTATATAAGATTGCTTAGCTAGACTTTTGCTTTATACATTCCAAGTTGCTGTGGACTCAAATTTTGGTTAGATGCCGACTCTCCCCAATTTGATTTTATTTGATGCGCAGTTATCTATTGAAATATTTTGTGTCCTGCAGAAGTGAGAAAATTAGATGCAGGAGAAATTGTTGCACATTTTGAATCAAATTAGTTGCAGTAGTCATTCGTATAGACCACAGTGAACAAACAAACCTGTTAAACCCAGTCTAGAGGCTGTATTTTAGGGTACTCTATTGATCATGATTCTCTCTTGTTCTGGCCTCACTAAACGAAGGTAAGATATGTGGGTCTTACCTTCAACTTATCAATGTGGAAATTGAGACCTTAGTGGTTAGACTATAGAAAGTTCCCAAGCTGGTGATGAGTAGAAACAGAGTAGCATTCTGCAGCCCCATCTTCTTTTGCCTTTGACCCCACTGCCCTACAATGAGATGTCCCCAGAAGCCATAGTCATTTCCTCTTTGTGAGGCAGGCATGAATCTCTCTTAGACCAGTATTCCTGAGGGAAGCAGAATATAAAAAGATATTTCCTCTGTCTCGCCAGATGGCTTCAGGATAAAATTCTTCCCCAAACCAAGTGCTGGAGTCCAGTCGACTATTTCAGGGAGGGCAAAAGTAATAGGCAAAGGTATTTAATCCACCTCCTCCCCTAACACCACTGCATCCAAGTTTGATGTGAGCAGGTGCTGCCAGGGCAGGCAAGATTGTTGAGCTGAAATCAAGAGGATGGATCCCTGGAAGAGCAGAACCTTTTAAGGATAAAGATTGGCTGCTGGGGAAATCCAGTCCCAGGATCTGAGGTTCCAGACTGACTCTCTCATTTTCCATACCTCCTGAACCTCTGGCTGGGCAAGACATGAAATAAATTGAAGAATACTGAGCCTCATCCAACCCTTTTGGGAGCCCACAGTGGAAAATAATGGGGGTAATATATTAGGACAGCCCCAAGTTCTTGAGATAAATGCATATCTCTGTGCTTGTCTGCATACTTTGTACGACTTCTTATTTTGAAAAAACTAAAAGTTAGCATTAAGAATGGTTATTCATTCTTAAAATGCTTTGGAAAACTCAGAACTTGGGGAAGCCAATGTCAGGGGGAGGGTGGGGATAATCAGGGAGAATAGCCTCTCAGGAGAAGCATGAAAGAGCTGGATGTTTGATCTCAAATTCTGTTTATACTTAATACTTTGGTATTTTGTGCTTGACTTTTGGGATAGAGTTGGCATTAAGACCCATGACTGCATTCATTCATGGGACATAAATAACCATCCTGCTTGACACCAAACACTTATTTTGCATAAGACACAGCTTCTGCGCCTAAAGAATGCTAAAAATAGTAAGCTAGTGTCTGGTCAAATGAGACAGAATTTTTGAATAATCTTGAGAAACACTCAATTAAGAAATAGCAATACACACCCATGCATGTACATACACAATTGATGGCAAATTCTCCCAGTTCCCCTTTAGTACCTTCATTCAATGTGGCACTAACCTTTCCTGAGAACTGCCCAGCTGTTCTCCATTTGCCTACACCTAGTTAAGCTTAGAAGCAGAATGTTAGGACAGAGTGCAGACCTGACATTAGCTTGCCCTAGTCCTCCCTTATGTAGGTGAAAGAACAGAGGCTCATACAAGAAAAGTGGCTGAAACGGCTTCTTGAATGACCTTTCAGATTCAGTGTCTCTCATTCAGTGGGTTAGTTAGTATCTAGGGTGACTTGATCTTCATAAGACAAAACTTCAACTATAATTTCATAAATAACAGAATGCCCTCAATGGCTTCCTGTGAATGGCAAACCAAATCATTGTGTGCTCAGCTCCATCCCACACCTCCAACCCTGTCTGCCATATCCTCCTGTATGTATTTCTTCTGTAGTGAAAATGAATGCTTAGTTTCCTCAAAAGTCTATTCTTTCTCTGCTCGGTGCTTTCATTCCTGAAATTACTGTCACATAAATCCTTTTACATTAACTGCATATTCTACACATTCATAGTCACCTTTCAAAACATTCTTCTTTCCCTGGGCTCCTAAACTTTCCTCCCTTTTTTGATTTCCAATAGTACTCTGTTCTTGCTTTGTCATCTTGCTTTGTCTTATGTGGCACTGTTTTTTGTGAGATCTGACATAGAGACTTGGCCATCTATTTGCTCAGGCAACATTTCTTGAGTAGTGTACCCCATAGACCCACAATTCATTGTTGGCAGGACCAAGTTTAGAGCTCAGATCTTTTTACTCTTACCTTAGCATTCTTTCTCCTACACCCTCTGACTCCTAGTTCATTAGTTTAAAGTTCTAACTTAATTCATCCCATCATTTCAGATTACATGTTACCTTGGTTTGGGAAAGGTACATTTTTTTTGAAATATGTATTCCTAGCATTTAATTGAATAAGCACATGGTGAAAGCTTATTGCCTATTTGCTATTAATGTTTTGCTGAATTCAGAGAGAAAACAGAGTTCTGTTTAGATGTTGGTTTTAACTGCTTTTCCTTGCTCTTTCCTACTCTTCTCCCCACCCCCCAATCTTATCTGCAAATTTCCATTTATGTCTGCTAAACAGGAAGTGGTCCAGGTGGCTGCGATTTCATAGATAATAATGGAGCATCTACCTGGCTTGAATAGACACATCTACATACCAGACCCTCAGTGTAGGACACCAGAAGTGGGGTGGATGGAGCATTGAGGTAAACCTCTAAGTGGAGGCTTATTCTAGAGGCACCCATCCTAAGTTACATTTGGGAACTTTGACTTTACACCAAGAGCCTCCCAACTTTATAATCCTGGGAAATCTAGGAGGGCAAAATAGGGAAAATAGATGGGAGATTTTCCTGCCTCATCATGATCAGGAAAGAGTAAGAAGTCCCAGGGCCTGGCTCCACAGTTCCTGGATGCTGGAGTGAGCTTGGCTCCACTCCACATCCTCCCCTACCCTTCAAGCATCTCCTTAGTTGGCCTAGTTATTTTTTTCCTCCCTCTCAAGCACCAGGGTTCTTCAAGTGCTCTCTTCTCCATACTCTTTTACAGGTTCATTCCCAAAGCCCCCATCTACTCCCATTACTTCTATTATCACCTATGCCCTGTTGTCTCTCAAATCTGAACCTCTCTTCTGAGCTCTAAGCCTAATTGATTATTGGGACACTGTAACTGAACTTTCCTCGCAAATAAGAAAGTCCCAAATTCTTGACCTGTTTCCTCTCTTGTGTCTCCCATCATAATAATTAACAACATGATGCACTCAGTACCCCAAGCCAGAAACATTATAGATTTCATCCTTATTATAATCCTCCTGAATAGTCACTAAATACTACTCATCACACTTTTAAAAATCATTTGAAGCCAGCACCTCACCATTGTTCTCCCTCGTTTCTTGTACTCTTCAGACCCTTTCATTCCTGTCTGCAACTCTAATAATTGTCTCCTAACCTTTGTGTAGCCTTCCCACTATGTAACTACAAACAAACCCTTTAATCTCTTTGTTGGTTATTTATCTAAAACATGAGGGCATTGGACTACATCTATGAGAGCTTTCTCAGCTCTGACATTCTTTAATTTGTCAGCTTGCATATATCATAAGACCCAAAGGAAAAATCTGAGTTTTCTGCCCTTTCAGTCATTCCCTGCCTCCCAATAACTTTTTTATTCTTCCTCCTCCTCCACTCTACTAAAAGAGCTTTTGATTGAAATGTGGCAGCCCCAGGACCCAAACTTTTAGCCAGGATGTGATTTCTCAGATATTCCCAAGGGAGAGAGTCTCGTGTCCTTTCCTTCTGCTGCCACAGCAGGGAAGGGAGTTGCCAGAAGCCAGCACTTACACAGAGTGGCTTTGTTTTCTCTTTATCATCACTGTTATTGTTTCGAGGGTGCCGCTCCTCCACTCAGCAGAGGCGTACATGCAGATGGAAAGTTTTAAGACATTTTTCCCCCTGAAAATTAATTAAAGGACCAATATCAATTCCTTGTTTCCATTCTATCCTCATCACTGTCCTTTTAGCCAGGCTTAATGAGGTGGCTTCTAAGACTTGGTGTTTCCTGAAGGACCAGCGCTCCCTTGGTCTTGATTTAGAGCTTCATTGAAGGGACACCAAAGGGCGCAGTGGGATGGTGCACCTTTTGAGAGCTGGTGACTTCACTATCATCTCTGAAATAACAACCCCTTTCTATGTTAGAGCAGTTGCCATTCTTCTGGGCCCTACCCCACCTGGTAGATGATAGAGAAGGGATAGGACTTCCAATCTCCAGTTCACCACAGTTGACATTTTTCTCATAATGCCTCGTATCATACAACACAAATGGGAAGAGTTTGTTTTCAATATCTCCCATCACCTTTCTCTGTTCTACAAAAATTATAATAAAATGACTTTTTTCTTCCATATATATGTGTATATATGTGTACGTGTGTGTCTGTGTGTGTGTGTGTGTGTGTTCCCATCTTTCTAGAGTCTAGAGGCTGCCAGAGAAGAGAGAGAGAAATGCAAGTGAATCCCATGCAGATCTTGAATTTTCTGGTATGAAGCTGACAAAGACTATTCAAAGAATATTAAGATATCTGTGAACTTTATACACTATTAGAACCTGAATAGGAATTTGATGTTATCTATGCTTCCCCAACCACATCTCCCACTTCACAAACATGGAAAATAAGGCTTTCAGCAAATTAGTGGTAGATATGAGCCTCTGGACTTTCAATCCTGTGTACTTTCCTTTACAATCTGCTTCTCAATTGCGTGCAGATTTCCTTAGTCCCCAGAGCCCAGGAGCATCGACATTTGGTTTCAGAAATGCTGCTGAATCCTGAATAAACACAGGGAATATGCAAGGTAGCATTCAAAGTCTCTTCTTCTTAAGCCCAGATGCAATGCTTGTGTTCAATCCTGAGATCCAAGGTGGTTTCAGGGCTTCCCCAACTTTCTCTTTTTAAATAGTGGAGGAGAAGGGCCATCAAAGAACATGTATAAAGGACCCATGGATAAAGCGAAAGTGAAGTAGGACTGAGGGTGGGAGGTAGGTGTGCGTGGGATGAGGGAGAGAAGCCGGGGGCGGGGGGAGGGGAATGGAAACCACTGTCTTTGAACGGCAATAAAAAAAGTAGTGGAGGAAATGTGGGGCTAACAGACACATACAGCCCCATACCCCCCTTTTAAGCCCCCACATTGACTCTTAAATTATGGGAGAATTTTTGTTTACATGTGTGGAACAGAGAAAACTTTTGCTCATTTCAGTCATCAGGGATAGTCTTTGATCTAGAAAGAGGAGAGGAGGTCCCCGTGGACCTCACCCCACCCCAAACCACTATTTGAGTTACATTCCACCATTAGAATTCCTCTAAGATAAAATGTTGAGAAATATACCAGTTTAGGAGTCATAATTTCTAGTGTCCAAATCTGGTTTCTCTCCTGTAACTTGTAACTTCATTTATACATTCATTCACTTAGGAAACAAAAGAGTCATTGAGCTACTCTATGTCTGGTACTACTCTAGTTGCTGAGTATCCATTATGGAATAATGCAAAATCCCTGTTTCCATAGGTCTTTCAGTGTAGTGAGGAAGTTAATAACTGACACACAAATGTATAATATAGTAATATCAAATGTTATGAAGAACACAAAAATTGAATAAGGCAGTTGGAATGCCAGGCAGAGAGTGTGTTTATATGGGGTTATATTATGATGCTTTGACATCAGTCCACAAATTCTTTTACACTCCCTTCAGTGGGTGAAGACTCCTCTGCATGTGAGCTAGACTTAGTGACTTGCCTGTAAAAAATAGAATAATGTAGAAGCAATGGTGGATGACTTTGGAGGTTGAATAATTAAGTTAATGTGTCTACCTTGAGTTTTCCTTGGATGGTTTGCTCTGGGGGAAGTTAACTTATATGTTATGAGGACACTCAAGCAGCTGAAGAGGGTGTGGTATGGAACTGAGGCCTCCTCCTGCCAATAACTATGTAAGAAGCCATCTAGGAAACTGATTCTCCAGCCTGGTCAAGCCTTAGATGACAGCAGTCCGGTCGACATCCCAACTAAAACTGAATGAGAAACTCTGAGCCAGAACCACCCAGATAAGCTGATTCTAGATTTCTGACCGAGAACCACTATGAGATAATAAATAAGTGTTGTTTGAAGCCAGAGATTTGAGGTATGATTTGTTAAATAGCAAGAGATAACCAATATATGTATATTTTAGAGTTCTCTCTGAGAAGGCAATGAGCCAGGTTAAGATATCTATAAAGAAGGCTTGAAGCAAAGAGAATTTAGCTGACAAAGGCCTTTTTCAAAGACAAGTCAAGATAAATTGTCCAAGATTTGGAAATGGGCAAGATACTACTGAGCTCTTCCTTTTAGTGAAGAGCTAGACATTGTCTAGGTTATTTATGGAAGATTATCTGAGTCTATTGAGATATTGCCTTTTGACTGAATTTCTATTGCCTAAGTTACTTTACAACTCTGTAGAGGTAGAATTCAGCTTGTAAAAAAAATGATAGTAATCCAAATAATTTTTTTTCAAAGCCATATACTGAATTTTTCCCAGTAGTGATACAACTGAATTCTGCCCTGTAGAAAACATGGCCTCAAATACTGTACTTTAATCAGTTTTATTGAGATAAAATTATCTTATACTATCAGATTCACCCATTTAAAGCTTACAATTTAATGTGTTTTCAGTACACTCACAGTGTTTTACCAACATCACCACCATCTAATTTTGTCCACCTTGTAAAGAAAGCCCATACCCATTAGTAGATACTCCTTGTTCTCTTCTACCTTTTCCCCCCCATTATCCCTAGGCAATCACTAATCTACTTTCCATCTTTTTAGATTTGCATATTCTAAGAAATTCATATAAATATAATAAAAAAATGTGGTCTTTTGGGACTGGCTTCTTTCCCACAGCATAATGTTTTCAAGGTTTTTCCAAGTTGTAGTATGTATTAATGCTTTGTTTTTTATTGACAAATAATAATCAATCATATGATATATATCACATTTTGTTTTCTATTTATCAGTTAATGGAAATTTGAGTTATTTCTACTTTTTGGATAGTATGAGTAATGTTCCTATGGACATTCATGTACAGGTTTTTTGTGGAGGTATGTTCTAATTTCTAATTTCTTCCTAGGGTATATACCTAGGAATTGAATTGCTGAACCATATGGCAGATACATGCGTAATATTTTGAGGAACTGTCAAGGTATTTTCCAAAGTGACTGCACCATTTTACATTCCCTCCAGCAATGAATGAGGATTCTAATTTCTCCACAACCTTACTAACACTTATTACCATCCATCATTTTGACTATAGCCATTTTAGTGTTGTGAGGTCCTCTCTCCTTATTTTAATTTGCATTTCCCTTATGACTAATGATGTTGAACATTTTTTCATATACTTATTTGCCATTTTTATATTTTTCTTGGAACAATATTTATTTAAATCCTTTGCTCATTTTTAAGTGTGCCTTTTACTACTGAATTTTAAGAATTCCTTATATACAGAGGGGGACAAAAGTATATAGTTGTTTGTATGGAAACAATACAATAAATAAATAATGCAAGAAATAAACTCTGTTATGCATACTCACAGCTGTAAACATACTTTTCCTAACCTCTATATTCTGGAAAAAAGTCCCTTTTCAAATGTATAACTTGCCACAATTTTCTCCCATTTTGAGAGCTCTCTTAACTTTACTGATGGTATTGTTTGCACAATGAGTTTTTAAATTTTAACTCCAATTTATCAAGTTTCTCTTTTCTTGCTTGTGCTTTTGGCATATTAAAGAAACCATTGCCTGCCCCAAGACCATAAAGGTTTACTCTTATGTTTTCTTCTAAGAGTTTTTGTTATTACATTTAGGCCTATAATCTGTTTTTAGTTAATTTTGTGTATGTTATGTGTTTAATGGTTCTCATTTATTTTAATCTAGTTGTCCCTGCACCATTTGTTAAAAAAGACTATTCTTTTCCCTTTGAGTTGTCTGTGCACCCTTGCTGAACATCATTTAATCATAAATGTATAAGTTTGTTTATGGCCTCTCAACTCTATTTCACTGATCTATCTATCTGTCTATCCTCATGCTGGTACCACACTTTCTTGGTTACTATGGCTGTAGTAATTTTTGAAATTGGAAACTGAGTTCTGAAATTTTGTTCTTCTCTTTTGAGATTGTTTTTAAGATTTTTAAAGCTCTTCTATATCTCTTGAATTTCTATGTGAATTTGAATATTAGCTTGCAAATTTCTGAAAAAAGTGGTATCTTGGTAGGGATAGTTTTGTGTCTTTACATCAAGTTGGGGAGCAAAGCCATCTTAACACTCTTAAGTTGTCTGATACATGAAACAGGGAATATTTTTGCATTTATTTATGTGTTCTTTAATTCCTTTCATGACATTTTGTAATTGCCAGTGTATATCTTTTACCGCTTTTATTAAATGTATTCCTAAGTATTTTATTCTTTTTGATACTATTATAAATATAGTTGAAATGTTAATTTCATTTTAAAAGTTTTCACTGCTGGTATGTAGAAATACAAGTACTATTTTAATATTGATCTTATATCCTACAATCTTGCTGAATTCATTTATCAGTTTTAATTGTTTTTTAAATGGATTCCTCAGAAGTTTCTATATATAAACTCATGCCATATGCAAATAAAAACAGTTTCCCTTTTTATTTTCCAGGCTGGGTGCTTTTTTTTTTTCCTAATTGTTCTGGCAAGAATCACTACCACAGTGCTGAAGAAGTTGTAAGAGTGGACATTCATTTCTTCTTCCTGATATTATGGTGAAAGTGTCAGTCTTTCATTAAATATGGTAGCTGTGGGTTTCCCATAGATGGTTTTTATCACATTGAGGAAATTCATTCCTTTCTTCTTGGTTTGCTAAGTGTTTTTATAATAAAGAGTGTTTGATTTTTGTCAGTTAGTTTTTTATGTCTATTGAGATGATCATATGATTTTTTCCTTATTACTATTGTATTTTTTAATTCTTGTTTCTTCTTTTTTTTAAAATTTTTATTTTTTGTTCAAATACATTTGTCTCCACCTTCCTGCCACCACTTTCCCCTGGCCCCTCCCCCACCTCCTTCCCTCAATCCATCCCCACTTTGGCTTTGTCCATGGGTCCTTTATATATGTTCCTTGACTTGACCATTCCTTTCCCTATCCCCACCACCCCTTGTATGTTATATTAAATAATTTTTATTTTTTACTTATTTTCCTTTTTTCCTTTTATTTTTTAATTTTAAAATCATGTTTATTCTATTACAGTTGTCTCAGTTTTTCCCCCTTAATCCCTCCCCACCCATCCCACCCCCACTCCCAGCTCCCACAGTCAATTGCCACTCTGTTGTCCATGTCCATGGGTCATTCATACATGTTCTTTGTCTAGTCCTTTCCTTTTTCTTTCCACCATTGTCCTCTTTCCCCATCCCCTCTGGTCACTCTCAGCCTGCTCCATGTTTCCATGCCTGTGGTTTATTTTGTGTCTTAGTTTATTTTGTTGAATAGATTCCACTTATAGGAGAGATCATATGGTATTTGTCTTTCACTGACTGGCTTATTTCACTTAGCATAATATTCTCTAGTTCCAACCATGTTGTTGCAAAAGGTAAGAGTTCCATCTTTTCTTTTCTTTTTTTCCTTTTCTTTTCTTCTTTCTTCCTTTCTTCTTTCTTTCTTTCTTTCTTTCTTTCTTTCTTTCTTTCTTTCTTTCTTTCTTAGATGTGGGTTGATTTTATTTGTTTTTTTAAATGTCAAAGTCAATTATAAAATATTAAAAAATTTAAAACATTATAAAGTCTCAGCAATTAAAACATGACACCAGCACAGAAATAATCAAATAGATCAATGAAATATAATGAGAATTCTAGAGACAAATGTATATATCTGTCTAACAATGTAATATATGATTAAGTTAATATTTCAAATCAATGGGTAAAATAAGGCTTATTCAACGAATAAGGTGCATGGGCCACTATTACTTGACATAAAACAAATATAGAGCCCTATTTCACACATTATACAAGAAATATTTAAGTGAGTTAAAAATCAATATGTAGAATCTAAGGAGTTTTAGGAGAAAACACAAACTAATATTTTTCTTACCCTGAAGTAAAATATTCAAACCCAGAAGCTATAATATTATAGTAATAATACTTAATTTTATTAAGTAAAATATTGACAATATGACTATATTAAACATTTAAGACTATATAGTAATATACATATAAAAAAAGTTAAAGCACAAGTAATACAATGGGAAGGTATTTGCCACATCTAAAAAAGGGGTTAATAGTTGTAGGTTTTTTTTTTAAGGAAAAAATTCTACAAACCTTTAATCGATAAATGGATAAAGAATACCAAAAAGTCATTTAAAGCTTTTTTAAAAAATAATAGAAATCGGCAAGAAATATACAAAAACAGGTTTAGTTTCATCAAATAATAAAAGAACAATTAAAATAACATTGTCACAATCAGATTAATACATATTAAAAATATTGGTAATATCAAGTATTGCCAACTGTGAAAGGAACTGGGTACTCACAGACTCTTTTTCTTCATCTTAAAGCAGACTCTTTAGCATATTTTGCAGTGTTGGTTTGGTGGAGGTGTATTCTTTTAGCCTTCTTTTGTCTGGGAATTTCCTGATTTCACCTTCCATTTTAATTGAGAGGCCTGCTGGATAGAGCATTCTTGGTTTCAGGCCTTTGCTTTTCTTGACTTGGAATATTTCTTGCCATTCCCTTCCTGTTTGCAGTGTTTCTGTTGAGAAGTCAGCTGCTAGCTGTATTGGGGCTCCCTTATATGTTACTACCTCTTTCTCCCTTGCTGCCTTTAGGATTCTCTGTTTGTCTTTGGTATTTGTCATTTTAATGATGATGTGTCTTGGAGTGGGCCTCATTGGGTTCCTCTTGAATGGGACCCTCTGTGCTTCCTGGACTTGTGTGACTTTTTCTCTCCTCCAATTAGGGAAGTTTTCCATCATTACTTTTTCAAACAGGTTCTCTATCCCTTATTCCTCCTCTTCTCCTTCTGGTATCCCTATTATACAGATATTATTACATTTCAGGTTGTCCTGCATTTCCCTAAATGTCTCTTCATTCTTTTTGAGTCTTATTTTCATTGTTCTACCTTTTCCTCCAACTTGCTGATTCGATCATCTGATTTATCTAGCCTCCTTTTGATTCCTTCTACTGTGTTCTTCAATTCAGAAACTGTATTCTTCATTTCCTGTTGTCTTTTATTGATAGTTTCTATGTCCCTTTTCATGCTGATATAGTTTGCAGTGAGTTCCTTGTAGTTTCCTTGTAGTTTTTTGTAATTCTCTCTGAACTCACTGAGCTCATTGAGCTTCCTTAGAACCGTTGTTTGGAACTCAATATCTGATAGTTTACCTGCCTCTCTTTCATTTAGTTATTTTTCTGGGAATTCCTCCTTTCCCTTTGAGTTTGGGGTATTTCTTTGTCTTCCCATTATTTGTGAGACTCTTCTTTTTTGCTTCTGCTTCTTAAATTGATCTTTCTTGATTTCCTGACTTTGTGGTGTGAACTTCTATGGTTGGAGACCACTGTTTTTACTTTCTGGATCTGCCTCTGATGATGTCAGATGTCATCCCTTTCTGACCTTAAGCAGTCTGTTTGAGACTTCCTACTGTCTGTGGCTGTCTCCTTCAGCTGTTAATCTAGTCACTCTGCACTCAGCAGTGAGGCTTACGCACCACAGGGCGGGGCAGCGTCCCTACTAGGGGTGGGGCTATTGGGTCTTCTCATGCTGCTGCTGCTCAGGGGAGTGGTCTCTGCCAGAGCAAGATGACTGCTGCCGCATGGGGAATGAGTCAGCACCAGGATCCCACTGGCTACTCTCTCAGTTCTCTACCCCAAAACTCCTTCCCCAGTCTCTTCTCAGGTGTCTCCAGCCCACTCTGCCCCCGCCTTTGCTGGAGACCAGGGTAAGTGGCTGCAAATAAAAATCTATGTGTTGGACCTTTATATAGCTCTTTGTGTCTCCAGCCGCTTGTCTCTGGCATAGAGCAACCCTGCTGCTTTTCGCAGCTGGCTGTTTTCAGTGTACTTTTTGGGCTCTGGTACTGTAGGCTGGAGATCCCTGCTTTTGGTTTAGACCCCACTCTTCTCAGGGAAATGCAACTGGCCCTTTCAATATCCTTCTGGTGGTACCGCCCGTGGGCTCCCTGCCTGCCTTCTTGAGTCTCTACTGCACTCCTTACCAGTTAGGTTGTGCTAAAGCTGATTCTTCTGTCTCCGAGGTTATAAGGCTCCTCTCTCACTCTTGTTCAGTTGTTTGTTCCAGGTGATTTCTCCACAATTTAGTTGTAATTCCAGATTGGTCCTGGGAGGAGGTCAGTGTGACTTCCATTCACTCCTCTGCCATCTTGATTCTATATATTAAATAATTTATAGATGTTAAACTTGCTTTGCATTTCTGGAATAAGTCTGACTTGGTTTTGGTGTATAAATATTGTTTGATTGGTTTGCTGATGCTTGTTGAGTATTTTTGCATCTATATTCATACAGGATGTTTACTGATATATTACAATATTATTTCTTTGTGATGTTTTCATTTATGAGGACCTAATACTGGTCTCACATAATGAGTTGAGAAATGTTTCATATTTTTGTACAATTTGAAAGAGATTTAAAGGGTTTCTATTAATTCTTTGGGTGTTTGGTAAGATTTAAAATTACCACTTCAATTGTTTGGCTTGTCATAAATCTATTTCCATTCTCTTATCTCTTGAGTAAGTTTTCATAATGTATGTGTTCTAGGAATTTATCTGTTCCATGTAAGTTATCTAATTTATTGGTATACAGTTGTTCATAGTATTCTTTTTTTATTTATACAAGATTAATAATGATGTCTCTTCTTTCATTTCTGATTTTTGTAATTTGGGTTCTCTCTTTTTTTTCTTGTTCATCCTAAATTAATGCATGTCAATTTTATTGATCCAAATATTAAATTTTATTGTCCTATGTAAAATTAACTAGTTTTGCATCTATTATCAAATCCTTGTCAACATTTGTGACAGTTTATGCATTCATATATTTCTGCTCTTCAAATTTCCCTTTGAACCAATCTTAACAGTTAATCTTCTCATTAATTAATGAATTGAATAAAATATTGTGTTGATTTTGTGAAACTGATGTTTTAAAATTTTGAAAATTATACTTTAACAGAAAGTATGAAAGTCAGTGAAGAGTCTGAGGGTGGTAGAAAATGAGGCCAGAGAGCAACACATAAGAGATATTATGTAAGTCTTTGTAGGCAGTGTTAAAGAGTTGGTTTTTACTCTAAGTGAGAGATGAAAAGCTCTTAGTAACGCCTTGGACAAGTTCCTTTCTTAATTGGGATCTGAGCTTCTGTAATATATCTCTATGATGCCTCCCAGGGTGATTGTGGGAATGGAATGAGATTATAGGCTTGAAAATTGCATTGTTATTGTTAGCACTCAGTTGAGTCACCTATGAGACCAGTTTTTTTAGGCACCTTTACCTCAATCTAAATTTTTGTTTTCAAATTCTCACCTATTGGCAAATTCTTGAGGAAGAGAAACATAAGACATTCCAGAGGGCTTCTCCCTGGATCCTGAGACAGGCAGTCTTGTCTATGAAGACAATGGAGGTTCATACATGACAATAAGGAATAGAATGATCATTAGACTCCAAAAAGAAGAGGAGGTGGCACTAGGGAATTTGAGGGCTTGAAAGGTGGACTAACTTAACTCATCCCTTTTGGCTGGGACTGGTTTCTGTGTATTTGAGGGCTAAGATGGAAGAGGGGCAAGTGTGAGGAGTGAATAGACAGGTCAAGAAAGAGAAGCTGGGTGTTATTAAATACAATCAATGGAAGGCTTCAGAATTCAAAGCCCAGGTATTTGAACTTGAAGAAGAAAACAAAATTTATGAAAATGACTAATCTATAAAACAGGTTTAGAACATGAATGTATTATAGTACTTGGACCTAGATAGAGGCCAAGGCCAAAAGAAGAGATGACATAGTGAATAAGAGGAAAAAGGCATCCTTTAGGAAATTTACCTTGCACAAATTACCAAACGTCTTCCCTTAGCCTGCATCTCAGGGCGGTTATAGGTGAGAAAACAAATCAAATCAGTATTTCTCTCATTCAGCCTTCTTTATTTTTATTTTATTCTGCCTCCCTGGCTTGACGTTAATCTTAAACTATTCATGGAAATTTCAAAATATATTCCAGCACTCAAAATTCTCCCTGGCAAAACTTTAGTGTTATATAACTTAAATTCCTATTGTTTATGCTAACTCCCATTTTCTCCTGTCTTTTCCTCAATACTTCTGCAGCCTTTCCCAGAACTCTGCTAAATTCTGAGAAACAGGGTAAACCTCAGACAACCTTCAAGGCAGGTCTAATGGGCTGGAACAGGTGGGCCTTCAGGGAAAGAGAATGCTCCAGAGATGGTCTGACCACACAATCTTGGTTGCTTGATGCAGTAAAAAACTAAATTACTCTGCTCTCAAGCTTAGTAAAAGGGTTTGGTTTATCAGTGTGACCTGAGTACAGGAAGCTACAAAGTATGTTCTTTGAAGATTTCCTTTTATTTCAATTAAGAGTAGAACTCCCAGGAAATAAATCATATAAACATAAGGATAGAATTAAGATATATGTATTCCCTTTGCTTATGAAATGTTCTATGATGAATGAATAGCTCTCTAGCCCTTAGTCAACAAGGTCAAGTGCTGGCTCTTAAGAAAGATCCACTTTTCCAGAGCTGAGGCTGGAGGTCAAGGCTTGGGGCCTTCAGAGAGAAAAAAGTCTTCTAGGAAAGGGGAACCTGTGGTCAATGCTGATTTCTCTTAAGGTTTGCTGTCCTTGGGTGGTTTCAGAGCTGATGGTGGACTCTGTATGATTGCTTTGTGGCTGCTCTCCCTCTGTCCCCCTGGAGGCTGACCTGGGCATTCACAGCTGAGGCTGTGACAGCTGAGCACACTCTACAAAGAGGGTACCATGCTC
The DNA here is from genome assembly GCF_021234165.1 of Pteronotus mesoamericanus. Lineage (NCBI taxonomy): Eukaryota > Metazoa > Chordata > Mammalia > Chiroptera > Mormoopidae > Pteronotus > Pteronotus mesoamericanus. The sequence goes on from NW_026555277.1 coordinate 9,679,564, forward strand.
TTCCCAGATGGAAACAAAGCTCATATTTCTCCGTTTGCACCAAAGAATGAGCAAACATTCAAATAAGGTGATTGAAAGGCTTCATAAGAGAAAGTTATCAGAAAAACTGAGTATTAGACCTGGGTCTGTCATTGAACGAAGCTCAAAGAATGCAAATGGTGTCCACACTTGCCTGTCTAACTCCACAACCAGTGAAAATGGCAGGAGTTGGACCGTAATTTTGAAATTCCTTCCAAATTCTGACATGCGATGTGTGCAAATGTTCAGAGACCCCTGAATGTTCTTGAATGTCTATTTGCTTTTGCAAATTATCCTTCTATGTACGTTCCCCTGCAGCGACTTTTTAGAGGGTTTGGTCTAACAAAGTTAGAAAGCCACTGATTAACAGATAAAGTAAACATTACCCGAGGAATCTTATTCAGTTTTACCTGTGGTACACTATTAGTTTTGTAATCAGGGATGAAAAGACCTAAAACAGAATGTTTGGTATTTAGGAATGTTAGGCCCAAAGGATATAACAGAGTGGAATCATGTTCCCAGAGGTAAAATAGAGGAAAGAAGTAAAGTGTATCTTTAGATATACGTTCATTGCATGCTAACACGGAGGCTCTGGTCAACAACAAAAGGCAGATTCAAGTGGAAGCATAGTTTGATAAGGAAAAAATGAGGTGGGACTATAGGCAGTGGGTTACTTTGTAGCTTTGTACTGATTTTCAATACTTTGGGCCTTCACCTTGACAGGCGAACCTTTATTTGGGTTACACTGACACCAAGAAATAAACCTAATCCTAGGCCCTGTGGGTCAAAACTGCTTGGCCATCGCTGTTTGGACGGTTGATGGGAGTGGATTACCATGTCATACACATTATTAATATGAAAATAAAAAAGAGGAGGAAAAATAAAAAAAAAATAAAAGAGAAAAAGAATTGTTCTATAAAAACAGGCCAGTTATCTGTCAGTGTTTCAGAAACTTAATCTCTGTTTCATCTTTAAATAAACACTTGTATACCTCTTAGTATGTTTCTCTCTACTTTTAAAATACTGTTAATCACTCGAATATGTAGCTGAGGTCTTAGTACCAAATGTGTTTAAAATATTTCTTTCTATTCACACTGAACCCTTTTCTTGGAGTCTGACTTCTTAGAAACTTGTCTATTTCTCTGAAAAATAATCTCTCAGAAATTCTTAAATATTTGGCAGTAGTAACCCAGCAGGAGTCCAGTGATGGGCAAAACTGGAGAGGCATGACTAAACTTTCTCAGAACTCTAAACAGTTTTTCAGCTAAAGAGTTCCAGAAGGCAAAGAAAAAAAAGCTAGCATCCTGCATTCTTCCACCATTTTCTGTGTTTTTTTCTTTTCTTTGTTCCTCTCCACTTTCTTCTTCAAGAAGTATGTGGTACCAGTACGAACTGCTGAGTTGGCATTATTGAGATTGCATAGGACTATTTAGTATTTCTGGATCCTCAGGGGTGCTAACAGGCTGTATGCATGTCTTTCTCCCACCCAGACTTATGGCTTCTGGCCCAGAAATTCCTACTTTCACTATTCTACTCAGTTTAGGGCAGGCAATGATGCCAATGAGTTTAATTGGGGAGGGGTGATAGGATTGGAGACTACTGGAAAAGGATATGGAAAACAGATGACCTGGCCAGTGATGACCCTTTTAGAAATGTGTAATTTCACAGGCAGCTGCTTGGGCTGGAAGAGGTAGAGAGAATTCTTGTGAATATACTGTTTTTGAGAATTTTCACGATCCCAATTGATGCGCAACTGCTGTAACTGAGAAACACCAGAGAGGGAGGGTGTATAGCATCATGGAAGACTCTGGATCGTTGCTGGGTGACTGGATCACCCTCATAATGATAGGAGAGATGGAATGGAAGATGTTGACCATAAAGACAGACCACAGATGAGATTCCCTTGGGATGAATTAATTGAGGCTTTTAACCAGAAGACCAGTTATAAAACCATCAAATTAAGTTGAAGATTAAAAAAATATAATTATTACAAAATCAAACTTGGTTTTAGAGATTATGAAGAAAATAACTCATCGGTCAAAATGGAGGGGTAAAACACAAGCATAACATAGAGACCTATATGTGAAGGAGGTGAAGACATGCTTCACCTGGCATATGCCTAATTCCACACTCTGGGCAAGAGCAGCTTGCTGTAGTTCCAATTCTCAAGAAAGAGTAAGGGAGGCTTGAACAAGTCTGGATACAGAACCATGTTATGTTTCTGGAGAATTTGACTTTAGAGGTTTCTGCAGTCAGGCAAGAATTTTATCTATTTTGTGTCATCTTCAGATGACCAAGTTTTTCCCACTTTCAACTAGGGGCATCAAAGTTGCAACTCAGAGGTTGGGCCACGGAATGCCTAAATTGTCCAGTGCCTGGTCTAGCTGCTCCTGAGTTCTGAGGAACAGCTCTTAGATTGCCCTGTGCTGGTAACAGTAGTAGGGGAAAGTGGGCGTCTAAAGAAATGCCAGGTATTCAAGAACTGGCAAATAAAAGAATGCGATCCCAAACACACATTAGAGAATAAGCTAGTGTCTAAAGACAGAATCAAGTGGCATAAATTCTGACATCTTCTAAGTGATTTGTATCATTGGTATAACTGACAAAAATCATTTCTGAATCTCATTGGCCAATGAGGGCAGAGTACTGGTTATTCTGTCTGGTCATTGAATCTTTTTTGGGGGTAGTCTGTATTCTTTCACTCAGCATAATCATTTTTTAAGATAAATCTCTTATAGATAGTATCAATAACTATTCCTTTTTTTATAACTATTATATGTACAAGATCTACCACATCTTGATTAACCATTTACCTATTGAAGGACATATAGATCATTTCTAACTTTGGAAAATTACAAATAAAGCTGCTGTAAACATCCATGTACAGGTTTGTTGTATAAAGATACTTGTTATTTCACCCAGGAGTGGGATTTCCAGGTCTTTAGATAAGTGTATGCTTACCTTTTTAAGAAACCTCAAACTGTTTTTAAACATGACTATGTCATTTTTCATGTCCAGCAGAATGAAAATTACAGTTGTTCTGCATCCTTGCCAACACTTTGTATGAGTCAGTGTATTAAATGTTAGTAACTCCAATAAATATGGAGTGCTATCTTATTGTACTTTCATTTGCATGTCCCTAATAACTAATGGTGCTAAGTGTCTTTTCATGTGTATATTTGCCAGCCACATATTTTCTTTAGGGTGTGTCTGTTTAAATAGTTTTCTCATTTTTATTAGAATCTTTGCTTTTTTGTTAATTGAATTTTGAGAGTTATTTACAAATTCTGGGTACAACTTCTTTATCAGATAAACTCTTTGCTAATATTTCCTCCCAGGCTATGTTTTGTCTTTAAATTCTCTTAATGGTGATATTTGAAGAGCAGTTTTAAATTTTGTTGAAGTTCAATGTATGATTTTTATCATTTTATGGATTATGCTTTAGATGTGGTATGAAATAAATCTTTGCCTAATCCAAATTCACAAGAGTTTTCTCCTATATTGTTTTCTAGAATTTTGTAGAACAGGCTCTATATTCTGTGACCCATATTGAGTTAATTTTTGTATATGGTGTGAGATATGGATTGAAAAATCATCATTTGGCATCTGAATATGCAAATGTTCCAAAACCAATTTTTGGAAATCTATCCTTTCTCCCCTAAATCATCCTTGCACCTTGGTTTAAAAAAAAAATCAGTTGTCCATATCTGTGTAGATCTATTTCTGGACTCTTCCTTCTTTTTCATTCATTTATTTGTTGATCTTGATGCCAATATCACACTGTCTTAATTACTTTAGCTTTTTATAATAAGTTTTGAAGTCATGTAGTGTTGGATATCCAACTTCCTTTTTCTTTTTTAAACTTGCTTTGATTGTTCATGGTTTTCTGAGTTTGCATATGAATTTTAAATCAGCTTGTCAAATGTTATCTTAAAATATGGTGACATTTTGATTAGGATTGCATTAAATCTATAGATTAATTTGATAGGAATTGGCATCTTAACTGTTTCCAACACTTGGTTATTGTAAATAATGCTGCTATGAATAATATGAGTGTTTCGATCCATGACATGATATATCTCTTGATTAATTTAGGTCTTCTTTAGTTTCTCTAAGCAATGCTTTGAAGTTTTCAGGGCATAGGTCTTTCACATCTTTTGTCACAATTATTCATAAGTATTTTATATTTTGTTGTTATATAAATAATATTATTTTTAATATCAATTTTCAATTATCTTTGCTAAGATAAAAATTCCAATTGATTTTTTTTTGGTAGATTCCATCTGATTTTCTATTTAGATAATCATGTAGTCTGAAAATAAAGTAAGTTTTCCTTCTTCCTTTTCAATCTGGATGGTTTTTATTTCTTATTCTTGCCTGATTGTTTTATCTAGAACCTGCAGTATAATATTGAATATAAATGATGAGAGGAGACATCATTTTCTTGTACCTGATCTTACAGGAAAAGTATTTATTATTTCACTATTAAGTTTGATTAAGACAGTTTCTTTCTATTACTAGTTTACTGAAAGATGTGTGTGTGTGTGTGTGTGTGTGTGTGTGTGTGTGTGTTTAATTTCTTTTTTTGTCAGGAACAGATATTGGATTTTGTCAAATGCTTTATTGTATATACTAGGATAATCATTTGTTTTAGTTTGCTAATTTAGTAATATAGCGAGTTACATTGATTAACTGTCAAACATTAATTTAACCTTGAATTCCTGAGATAAACCTTACTTGGTCATGTGTCATATTCTTTAAACATGTAGTATGACTTGATTGAAGTTGTCTAGAAGTTTTGCATCTTTATTCATGATTTCTGTTAGTCAGTAGTTTTCTTTTCTTATAATGTCTTTGTGTAGTTTTTATATCAGGGCAATGCTGGCTTCATGGAGAGAGTTGGGAAATATTCTTTCCTTTTTAACTTTCTGGCATTGTTTATATAGCATCGTTATTATCTCTTTCTCAAATATAATTCACCAATGACAGCATCTAAACCTGGAACTTTCTTTGGAGAAAGATTTAAAGCTACAAATTCAATTTCTTTATTAGATATAAAGCTGTTCATGGTGATGTGACCTATTTCTTTTTGAATGTGCTTTGGCAGTTTGTATTTTTCAAGAAACTTCTTTGTGTCATTTAGGTTATCAAATTATTGGCATAAAGTTGTACAGAATCTTCTTTTATATTATCCTTTTCATATTTGTAGACTCTGTATTGATGCCTACTCTCATTACTGATATTGGTAGTTCATATTCTCTTCTTTCTCTTTGATTTTTTTTCTGATAATGTATTAGAGGCTTATCAGTTTTACTGATTTTTTTAAAGAACCACTATATTTCATTGGTTCATTTATTTTTCTGTTATTTTACTCTTTTATATTTCACTGATTTCTATTTTGATCTTTGCAATTTTCTTTTTAAAATTTTACTTGGAGTTTAATTTGTTCTTATTGTCCCATTTTCTTAAGGTGGAAACTGAAGTATGGGAATTTGAGATTTTATTTTATCTCTTCTCAGCCTTTTGGCTAAGATCAAGTGGAAATTTTATTTTGTTTTTCTCATATAGGTATGTAGTGCTATATATTTCCTTACAAGTACTACTTTAGTGACATACCACAAATTTTTATTTTCATCTAATTCAAGATACCTTCTAATTTTTCTTTGAGTTCCTCTTTGATAATCTGATAATTATCAAAATGTGATAATTTAATAATTCTTGCTATGTAAGCAGAGCAATGGAATAGCAAATAATAAGGGATCATTGTCACTTTAGATGAGGTCATAAGGGAAGCCCTCGGGTGACATTCCACTCAAGACCAGAAGGTTGAGGAGGAATCAGTTAGGTGGAGTTGAAGCAAGAGTATTCTGGGTACAGAGACAGCAAGAGAGAAAGTCCTGAAGCAGAAAAGAAGAAGAAAGAATCAGAGAAGAGGCAAGAGGTGAAAGAAATTTAGTATTAAGTTCAATCATCAAACACGCTGCTTCTGAATACTATAAAGCACAGGAACAAATTCCATAAGGACAGAGGGCTTGCACATTGGCCTGACTATAGCTCTTCTTAGAGTTAGGGTAAGCGGTAAAATGACCCCTGGAGAAAGCTCAGGAATTATATCCCCATTAAGTTGTTGAGATACCATTTCATCCTGAGAATGGGCTTCTATACAACTTCAGAATATTAAATTCTTTACCCTTGAAACTTTGTCATGAGTGGTCATTTGATTGTTATTCTTTCTTTCTTTTGAATGTATTTTTAATACTCTAAAGAAACTTTCCAGATTGACCTCAAATAACTGATTCATATCCAATCTATTTCTTTGCTTTTCCCTATGCTTTAGCCTCCCTGAATAGGGCTCTTTGATTCTTGGTGACAAGACTAAAATGATAAATCATGGACACAATCTGGTGCCATCCATTTTCAACTTTATTCTTTTTTACCACAAAGGATTTGTGATGGAAAATGTTCTTCAGTCAGCCACAGCTGGCCCCAGGACCACAGTGAGTGAGTAAACATCTGTTAAAGACAGGCTGAAGACGTGCCTCCCTTAAAGTGTTTTCTCCAAGCTGGCTCACTGAAGAGTTGTTCTCTCTATCTCTGGAAATCTTTTCCTGTACTTTTTCTTCCCCTTGCTTCCCTTGGGCTTTCATCAGCTCTTCCAAATCTGTCCTCAAGTAAATGATTCACAGCTTGTATATTTATCTCATGTCAGTCTTGGGAAAGTCTAGAGAACATTCTCTCTTCTTCCTAATGCTGAGGACTCTGCCCTTGGGTTGTGTGTCACAGTGCCTGAGACCATTACTTCACCTTGCAGCACAAGATCAGGGAGAACTCAGCTTTTATAAGCAGGAGGGTTACGTTTTGCCCATTGCACAGGACCAACCAAGAAGGCTACGGGATGGAGTCAATCGGAGGGATCTCACCATAAATGCACTTCCCAGGATGGAACCATTTCAAGAGGGGAAAATGAAGAATTCTGTCCCATTTGAGATGTCTTTTTTCCTCAAGGGGAGAATGATGAGGATCTCTCTGGTCTTTAAACATGCTAAAGGAAGGCCTTTCTGAAGTTTCTTTTTCTGGTTACGTTTCTGTTTCCTCAATTCTCCCTGGTCAAGAAATCCTTCCTGATAACTGAGAAAAGGAAGAGCTATATACTCCTTTCCCTATGTTTGCTCTTTGGCTTGTAGAGAAGGAACATAACACCAATATCTTATCCTTCTAACTGCTTATTCCTTTTTTCCACCAGTGACCACCATTGAGATATATGCTGCAGAGGGATTAGTGATCCCAGTCACATGGAGAAAGCCTTGGATGTGTTTAATTTCCTGCCACACGTTGTGACAAAGAGCTAATTTCATGTCTTGTGATCAAATAACTGTGACTTTGCAAGAGCAAAATGTGTTGGAATAAGGATACTTGGGGTCCTTGTGTGGCTTGGGACATTGCCAGGACAGCTCCGGGGTCTGAGTGTTTTTATTCTATTCCTGCTTTATTACCCTGCCTAATTCTCCCATTTCAAAATGTCGTGGAGTAGGCTGGTGTCATTTGTTTTCATAAATTAATGTCGATTGCAATTTATGACCAGATGGGTCCTGAAAAATAAGAGGCTTGTGTGTCTCTTGGAAGGCCTAAGGAAAAGCAGTGGGCATGCTCGGGTGAACTTTTGCACTTGAATGCTTCGTTCTGCAGGCAGAGTAAATACTTGTGAAAAATCCTGTTTTATAACAGCTGGTCACAAAGGACTCCTTATTAGGATTATTTTTTGCCACTGCTTCTAATTCCTGCAGCAACTAGAAAAAATGTAAATATTGTAATTCTTACTGGGAAGCCATGTGTGTTGGGGAGCAACTTCACTCTGCTTGGAAACCGGAGATCTGGAGTCTGCATCCCCACAGCCAACTAATGTGGGGTAAAGGTTGGGGTGCATATTGGATCATCGCACATAAAACCTCTGACCCTAAATGAATATCTCTTTTTGCTACTCCTGCATGGGTCAGTGAGAAGAACTGGGTCAGTGAGAGGCACAGAGGAAACAAACAAAAAAAAGCACTAGAGAATTTGATGAGTCTATGATTCTTAGAAATAATGGCTCGTGGGAAGCTGGAATCCAAGGTCGGTTTGGCAGCAGCCAAAGAGGAGCTTGGTTGGCCATTGTAAGCATTAAGAGACCACGTGCAGCTGGATAGTGCTTCCTCCCACAAGGCCACGTGCCTTGGGGTATGTGAGGGACAGGAGGAGAAGACTCTTCTTCTTAGTTCTTTTGGTATACAGCTATGTATATGTCATGCAGATTCTCAGTTAATTTCTTTTCCAGGTAAAACAAAGTATCTAGACAGGACAAGCTCCAGGGTCTCTTCTATCTCTCACACCTTTTTGATGATAATCTTTGTTTTATAAATTTATGTTAGGATCAGAGTGTTATTTTATTCTCCTACTCAAGTAATTGACATTTAAATTCCTCTTAACGGACATAAAATTATCTAACAATCTTTACCCATCCAATGCCATTGCTCTATTTTTGTAGACCCTTACAATTTGAAAAATCAATTTCATATATAAAAATTTTTGAGGTAGATGATACAGGATTTGTGATTTGTTTCAGACCTCATAACTGGATTGTGATTTCAATTCAGTTTCTTGGAAATGTCACAGTTTTTCCATTCAACAAAATAACCCAAATATTTTTGGAGCACATAGTAGAAAGAAATACATAAGTGAACAGAATGGGTGCAATCCACATCCTCAGGTAGCTCATATCTTGTAGGACAAAACAATTATAATACAGTGTGATGCATATGATGGAAAAAGATGGGGATATCCAGCAGGAGAATTTATCCCAAAATAAAGGTCAGTAAAGATCTTCCTGAAGAAGTGACATTTAATTCTTCTTAAGAATGGAGTTGCTTTAGTTAATTCAAAAGGAAATTAAGGAAGTATGTTCCAGGCAGCAGGAATAACATGTCCTTTGAGACAGGGTTTCCCTAATATGTATATGAGTTGGAGGAAGAAATAAAAGGACAAAAAAAAAAGAAAAGAAAAAAAGAGGGCCCATCCTGGCTGGTGTGGCTCAGTGGACTGAGCAGCAGCCTCTGAACCAAAAGGTTGCTGGTTTGATTCCCCATCAGGGCTCATGCCTGGCTTGAGGGCCATGTCCATTCTCCAGCTGGGGGTGTGTGAGAGGCAACAAACTAATCTTTTCTCACACATTGATATTTCTTTTCCTCTCTTTCTCCCTCCCTTCCCCACTCTGAAAGTAAATGAAATCTTAAAAAATAAAGAAGATCCCAAGATAAACAGTGGGCAATTAGCCAATTATTTCCCACTGTGTTTACTTATAAAATAACTTTGAGATTGATATTCTACCTGAATAACAGCAGCTACTACCTCACATCAAACTTGATAAATTTTAGTTAATTGAATAAAATATAAAGTCAATGTGTATATTGGACAATCTATGGTACTGAATACCCATCATATTCCCAGGCTGCTATCGAAAGAGTCCTGTTTCCTAAATGTCAACAGGGTTTATACCATGTGACCTCCAGCATGCTGAAAGCATCTGATTGGACCAGGAATAGATGTTCAAGCCAATGACAGTCAAAAGAAATGGCCCAGGGGAAGAGCTTACTTCACCGAAGTGTTCCACACTGAATAATGACTAAAGGACCATCAATATGTTTGAAGGTAAAACAGAAAGACAAGGAGGCCAAGAGACACTGTTCAACAGAAAGCAATCAAGGCCATGAGTAAGAATAAACTGTGAGGGCTGTGCAGGAGATTAGAAAAAACAATGGACAGGTAGCTGCTGTGCAGAGCTAGGTGGGAAATGAAGGCAGGAGCAGTAACAGAAAGAAGCAGAATTGTGGAAAAGGGAGAATGACGGAGAAGCCATGGATTCAAACTTAGAAAGCTGCAGAGAGAAAGCCAAGAGTGTAGAGTGGATTTATGCACTGCTGTTGGGCGTGTTGCCAGGAGCAGGCTTTCTGGAGAGCAAGCTGACACAACTTAGTCAAACTAAAACGAACCCTATAGATATTTCCCAAGAGTATCTCACACAAGCCCACAAAAGGATGTGTTTGAAGATGTTCGTTATGGCTTGTTTGTAGTGACAGGAACTTGGTGGCAATCTGGACATCCATCAGTGGAGATTAGATCGGCAATCTGGGGCAGGTATATATCATGGAGAACTAAGCAACAATAAAATAAATGGCCTGGATGAACATTTAATCAGGTAGATGAACTTATGAACAGTGATGGGTGAAAAAAGTAAGAAACAGAAGAGATATATAACAAAGGACCATTTTCAAAAAGAATAGGTGCATTCAAAACACGCCTATTTTACAAGAACACATACAAAGCAAAAGATGTACATTAAACACAAATGAGTGTTGTTGCCTAAAGGGTGGGGGCTGAGAAGAATAGAAGGACGGGATGGAGATAAAAGTGAATAAATAAGAAACAAGCTAGAGAATAGGCCATGGACTAAGGGGTATGGATACTCAACCCTTTTCAACAGACAAAGGGAAGAAAAGATGAAAAGGAGAAAACATGAGGAAATGGAGTGAAGAATTCTTACCTTGAAGACAAGCAGACCAATGCTGTTTGGTTTGGTTGTGGACACGTTATAGCTGCATTAGTCCGAAGAGTGATTTTCCAGATCTCTGAGGCTTAGCCAAGGAGCTGTGGAGTTTCTTGGACTTCTTTCATGCCACATATCTTTATAATAAACCCCAATCCTGTGAAGTCATCTGAGCAGGTCTCCATTCTAAAACAGTGAGCAGAAAGTTATAAAAATGGGACATAAATGTCAAATTAAGCTACTCTTACCAAACAATTATTTTGTATCAGGCTCTGTTCTAGCTTTTTTGTTTTTTGGTTTTTTTACATATAAAATATTATTTGATCTGAACAACAATTGCATGTTTAGGTACAATGATTTTCTTTATTATGAATATAAGGAGGCTGAAGCACAGAGAGGCTAAGTCATGTACCCGAGGTAACACAGCCAGTAAGTAGGTAGTAAACTGGGATTTAAACTCAGGCAATTTGGCTTCAGAACCTGTGCTTGTAACCAAAAAGCTGTATCAAAAGATGTTCTTGAGTAAATGCCATTTGAATGGCTAGTTCTTTATCCAGTGTCAGGCTTGACTAACTTTTCAAATGTTTTGGACTTCTTTTTCCTCAATAACCCCAGTAGGAGCAGTTAATAACACTTACATTGACTGTGAAGTTCTCAGATTTGGAAAAAAAGGAATTGTTATGTCTGTGGCATGCCATAGTCATTTCCAAACCATGATCTTCTTATCCCATTAATGAGGTTTAATGCCAAGATTCTGGAGTCCGACATTCTTCCTCTCCCAGGCATGTGATCTTGGATGCGTCATCCAGTGTTCTTAGCCTCAGTTTCCTCATTTGAAAAACTGGGTTATTAGGAGGATCAAACGAGGCGGAATCTAGTCAAAACTGTGACCAATGCATAGCCTACGCTTGGTAGCTGGGACACACCATTTGAGGTGGTCCTTCAAGCTCTTCTTCTCCCACACTGTGCCTTTCATTGTATCTCAATACCAGCCAGGAGAGCCCTGGCACCCTGCTGCCCTGGGCACCATGCATGAGCTTCAACCTGGAAGCCAGGCTGTAGTTACCACTCGTCTGTGATGCTGCTCTGCCTGGTAATAAACTTGGCTCTTAAGGTTGGCCTCATTGTTGTCTGTTTTTCTCACCCTGGGATTTTTTACTCAATAACTCCAGAGGAGGCAGTTAATAATGTTTAACACTAAATGTGAAGTTCAGCATGGGGTAACTTGGCCCTTCTGGCTCTGTTTTTACAATATTCTGAGCAATGGGAGCCTTATGGGACTGTAGTTTTTTTTAAGCTTATTCAGTTCTGCCATGTTTCTTCTTGTTGAAAATTGTGCCCATCCCAAATAACAAAATTCTTTGACCAGGTCATCCTTGAGTCTCCTCCCCACACTGTAACCTGATTTGTTTTTTCTTGGAAGACTTTTAAAAGTAGGTTTGACTCTTTCCTATGAAGTGTCCAATCATAACTTTTGTTCTGGTGATTAATCTGCTTGTCTTTTCTCGGCCCTGTTTGGAGTAGGAGGTCTTCGATGAGTCCTCCTGTTTTACCTTTGCATCCTCCCAGCCTTTAGCCTGATGTCTGCCATGTTGGGGACACATAAAAGATCGCTGGTGAACAGAGGGACATAGTGTGCACTCCAGTGTGGACCAGAAAGAACACTCAGATCCCCCAGGCTGCCCACCCCCCGTTCAGTTCACCCCATCTGCATGAAGTAGGGGGCTGCATGACCTATTAGCGTAAAGAAAGTCCCTGAGGACAAGCAGCAGCAGCAGCTGACATCAGGTTCAAGCTTTCCATTGTTCAATGGTCACGAACTTGGCACTGCTTCACTCCACTGGTCCTAAGACACGAAGCTTTCAGTTACTGCAATTCACTGTTTACGAATCCATTCATAACGTTTGTTGTTATGGGGAACATTCTTGAAGTGCCAATTTGTATCTGATTGAAGGCCTGGGACTAAGAAGCCTAAAACATGACTCTTCCCCATGAGATGACATGGTCTGATGGTAAACATAAATGAAAGCAAAAACCGAAAACGTAATAGCAGAAGAAAGTGTGACAGTAGGGATGTGAGCCAACAGGAGGGCGTGGAGCTAGACGTCTTCAGTTCAAACCCAGGTTCTAATGCTTACTAGCTTGCAGGACCTTAAGTCTCCAAGTTCTAACTTATTCATCTGTAATAAAGTTTACCTTAGGGGTTTGTAAAGATTAAATGAGATAATGCATAAAAAGCACTTGGCACAGTGCATCACCAAAAAAAGCACTAAATAAATGTTAGCTGCAGCCATTGTTCTTTATGCTTCAGTTCTTCTCATCTGTGAAATGAGGGTGGTGATTGCACCCAACTCATAGGATTACCATGAAAACCACATTGTGCAATGCACTGCAGGTGCTTGACACAGTGCCTGACAGAGGAAGCACTCAATCATTGTTAACTATGATTCTTATTTTATATAAAGTACAAAAGAAGGAAACATAAAAGGTTAGAGGTGAAATATGCTAATGTCCAACTTACTTTGAAGTGCACCAAAAATTACATAGATCAGGTGGATGAACAAAGGTATGCAGAGATGAGTAGGTAAGATGAAACAAAGAATGCAAAACCTTAGTTGTGCAATCCAGATGGTTAGGTACTTATGAAGGTGTCCACTGCATCATTGTTTCAACTTTTCTGTAAGTTTGAAACTTTTCACAATAAAATATTGGGGGGAGGGGAAAGAACTGACAGAATGTTTGGATAATCTTTGAAGTAAATTTGAGCAAGGAAATACCATGGAAGGAACTAAAGGCCTGAAATGACCTCCTCTTTGCTGCCCTTTTCTGCCTTTTTTTTTTTCCCCTTCATCCTTTGCCTTTTAAGAGAGAGAACACCAAGTGCCAAGGCTCAGGAACATGAGGGGAATGTATCCTTTGGGGGATGGTCAGTGGGTACTTCCAAACTGAGAGAAGGATGTTTGAAAGAAGGACAGAGGTTGTAATGTTCAGGAGCACAGAGGCATCTGGGTTCAAATCCCGACTCTGCACTCACTAGCTGTGTAAACTGGGAGAGGTTGCTTAAGTTCTTTGTGCTTTGATTCCTTAGTTATAAAAATAGATATAATATTATCTACCTTCAGAGATTGTTTTCAATATTAGATAAGCTAATATCATTATCATCATCCTCTTAAGAAAAGTTGTCCTCTTAGAACTCTTCAAGGCTTGGAGTCTTCACCATGACTCCACCTCATCCCTTGGTGAATGAGGGGCTTGTAGAAGGACTCAGTTGGAGGAAGGGTAGTAATGAGTGAAGGTAAGGAAAGAATTGAACGGGTGTCTGGGGTCCAAGAAAGAAAGACAGATGCTCAGGCTCCAGTCAGATAGACGAACACAACAGGCCTGAGCTGATTGCTTGCTCTGTGTCATGCACGTGGCTTCTAATGATATATTTTAAATGCTGGTGCAATTATAATCCTGTTGTAGTTCTTTCGGAGCTTGTTCATCAACCTGGGCAGTGCGTGTGGCTGGCAGGCAGCCAGCATCATCCCCTGACTCCCGCCTCCACATGACTCAGCACAAATCAGACACTTTAATAGCTTCTAATTCCAAGTTTAAACTTGCCCCCAAATGAAAGCCTCTCTCCTCTCCACTCTCCCCCCATCTTCATAACCCACTCCCCACTTCCAATTTATCAGCTAGTAAATTTTGAGTTGAACTTGGAGCCAGATTTTCATTTAGTCTTGGCAAAGGATCAACTTCTTCCAAGAAAAGAGAGAGAGAGAAAAAAAAAAGGAGGGGTGGAGGGGAAGGTTTAAAAAAAGCCCAGCTAAACAAAAAGGGCTCATGGAAACAGCCCCACAACATTAAGTAACCCAGTGCGGAGAGAGAGAGCAGTGCTCTTTGATGCATTACGTGTGAGTGAATTTGAAACAGTCTGAAATGCTCTGAATATGCAGCTAGGGCACCAACCAAACACAGACGGACCCCGGGTTTGGAAAAGTCAAGGAGCTGCCAGTCATTAGTTGGTGACTTCAGAGGTGGAGAGAGGGTTTAATGATGACCATGGCACCCACATTCATTTTCAATCTTGATTGTGTGGCCACCGGTCATGTGACATCCCCATGCATGTGGATGGCAGACCTGTTGATCTAAGACTCTGCCCTGGTGGATCTGCCAACTTCTGAAGAGCATATCATTCTAGCAGTGTACAGTATCCCAAGTTACAGAAAAAGACATAAAAATAGTTCAATCCCACTCAAAATGGAAAAATGCAATCCAAATTATCAGACTGGAAAAAATTTAAGTTTGATAACAGCCATTAGCTTGGGAAACCTTATTTTAAAGTTCAGTAACAGTCACTACTGGAAATGGTATAGAAAAATGTTCACCCTCTTACATTGTGGGTCTTAATGTAAGTGATACTACCTCTCTGGAAGGAAATTTGACAACACCTTTCTCTGCCTCTTGCCACCTCCCCACCTTCATTCATTCCTTCACTCTTCTACCCCACACAAAACCCCCGTAGCCAATCATTTCTCATATCTTTAATATGTACAGTTTGAATATATTTTTGCAAAGTGTGAAATAATTGTTTTTTGTGGGTGTATTTTTAACTTACAAAAATGACATTATGATCTACATCTTGCTTTTCGTCACCCAACACTATATTTGCTGTAGTATTATTATGGATACATTTAAACTGTTGTTTCTAACTGCTGCACAGAATCCCATGGTATTACACCAATTCCCTCAGTTATGGATTCCCAATTGCCTCCAACTCCTCACCTCTGCCAAAAAAAAAAAAAATAACCCACACACATAATGAACTTTCTTGTATATGTCCCTGTATGAATCTTTTTGATCTCTCTCTCTCTGTCTCTAACTCTACCTCTACTTCTACCTCTATATCTATCATCTCTCTCTTTCTCTGTGTGTGTGTGTGTGTGTGTGTGTATGTGTGTGTGTATACACATCTACATTTATATCCATATCAAAGTAGAATTACCAGGTGATAGTACAATATGTGAGTACATTTAATTTTGATTAAGTAGTGCAGCAATTTGACAAGAGTGCCCCAAATTAAAAATCATAACATGCTCTTTCATTTGGTATTGCTAAGAATGGTCCCTATAGATATAATGCCATATTTACCAAGATAAACATAGAAGGGTACTCACAGAAACATTGTTCCTGTTAGGAAGACCTTGGAAAATGCTGAGTCTCATGGGAATATACAATTAGGTGTGTCCCTTTGAAGAGTTACTCTGTGGAGCAAGAGCAAGCAGTCTCTGGGAATCCAGTTTATGGGCTGAATCTTGGTTCCAGCACCTACTGGCTGTGTACTTTGCACAGGTACTTACTTTCTTCGGCCTGGGTTTTCTCAATGGTGTAATGGGGACAAAGGCAGGAAATAAGCTGCATACTCAAATTGAGCAGTTTAAGGAGAGTTGAATAAAAAGGATAATTTACAATGGCGTGAAGAGGGTAAAGGAAGCTATAAGGGACATGCAAGGCTGGCAACAGTGGAGAGCCATTGGCACCCCTTGGCCCTGAATTAGTGAGAAGAGGGGGAAATCTCTGATACATTGTACACAGAGACAGCTGGGTGGAGAGGGCCACCAGACAGGAGCTGTGGCCTGTGCTCCAAGGACAGAGCAACTCCAGGTGACCATCAGGAGAGGGCAAATAGTAAGGGACCAAATACCCGAACTCTCTCTTCACCCTCCCTCCTATTTCTCCTGGAGATATCACCCCCCTGGCTGAATCTAACAGAGAACGAGAGGCCAAGGAGCTGTTGATGCCTACAGATAACCTTCTGGTACAGATGTCAGAGGGCCGAATGGATTGGCGGGGGGTGGGCAAATGGAAATATCTGGCAAAATACTTCATGTGGCTTTGGGGAGAAGTAAATGAATAAATACATAGAAAGTGCTTAGAACAGTGAATGACACATAATACATAATAAATGTTAGTTGTTATCACTGTTTTATTAATATTACTATTGATTTCCCATTAAACCCAACCCAGTCAATCCAGATGTGGCATAGTGGGGTTAGGTCTTTAAGATAAACACCAATGAAAAAGGAAGATGTGGCTTGTTGTAAGAAGTGTGAACTTCTTTGTATAAAAAAATTTTAAGAATTGGTTAATAGTCACTGTCCTTGTACATGAGAATAAGGAAATGCCTTCATTTTTCATTTTGTACTTTGTTAATCATGTTTGGACTTTTGAAGCATACATATACATTATTATTATTTTTTCAACATCAACAGGTGTTATCTGGTGGTACATTCATGGGAACTGACTTTCTTTTTTAGCAGTCTCTAATATTTTAAAAGTATTTGTAAGTTTAAAAATAAATAATGCTACTGAGAAGCATAGTGTACTACAATATTCTAAGTACCAAAATTGGCTTAAAATAGTATTTTTGAGAATGTGAAGACCTCACGCTTATTATTTATTACTAAAGGGTCACCTTGGCCTCTCAGCCTCACCCCCTCACCCTGCATAGTTTTAGAATATGAACCTGGAATGCATAGCTTGCAACAGTCTTAAGTGGTAAGAAGGAGACTTCATTTCACAAAGTGTATATATATATATGGCACAAGTATGCTATGAAGAGTAAGCAACTGAGTTCTGATGTCACACTGCCTAGATTATAATTTTTGGCTCCATGCTTACCAGCTAGTAATTATGGGCGAGTGACTTCACTCCTCTGAACCTTGGTTTTCTCACCTATATGACAGTGACTGTTACCGACTTCACAGGAACATTGGAGAAGTAAGTGAAATGAGCATACCTGCCATTTTAGTAATCACTCAATATATGGTAGTAGATGTTTATTGGTAAAAATAACAGTCCGAATTAGCTCCTCTAACTCCTCTATCAGGAATTTCCCCTGACTGGAAGAGGACTGAGTGGGTGGAAGGGCATCTTCAGACATGGAGCCCTGTATAATGCCATGCTCTCTGAACTCAACCATCCTTCTAACTGTAGCCTCTGACTTAGCTCAATGAGGAACGCAATGTCCATGGAAATTGAGTGACCTGTCCAAGCTCACAAGGTTAGGACTATAAAACCAGGTTTTCTGACTTCAGCAATGTACCCTTAAAGTATTTAGAACCCCATCCATGCATGTCCATCAATGCCTACTTATTAAGGAGGGGAGAATGGTACCCACAAGGAATCCTGTGGATGGAAACGCTGTATACGGTCACTGACCCATTGTTCTGCACCATCTTTCCTCTCCTGCAGGGGCACTTCCTCAGAAGCCAGTGGCCAGGGTCAGGGGCAGTCATCAACATGCAGAATAAGGCAGACCTGAGTGGACTATGACCATGATCTAGGTGTCACACTATTTGCTCCTCAAAAATTAGCTAATGCTTTTCCTCTGGGCAGAATCCTGGCTCTTCAATGCAGATGCTTTGTGGATTCTTTGAGATTGAAGTCACAACACTTTGTCACTCTTTTCAAGGGTTGCTGCCCCAAAGACTGAGTGAGCTTAGTTTCTCTGAGTTGGCCACCAATCCCCACCACCCTTAAGGGAGTTCTGCTCTAATGTCATCCCCAGTAGAAGGGAGGTGTCACCTCAGCCAATGTCACCATTGTGATCATCAAGGAGACCTTGGCAAACTAGAAGCCCTGGGCATCAGCTCAAGCTTAGTGACTGAGAAAAAAAGTCTGCCTTCTAGAGCCTGGCATGTTTTAGGTTCAGTTTTAAGGAATTTATCACCATTAGAGCTGTCTGAAATGAGACAGTACATTTCTCATCTTTAAAAGTGTTTAACCAGAGACTGGCAAAGCAGTTGACATAAATAATCATAGAAAAGTTAAATGATATCCAAGTGCCTCATTTTAAGGCAAAGCCTTATCTTTTCTCTCATCCATTTCCCATTAGATTACTCACTTCTTAACCACGAAAAAAGTGAACAAGTAAAGGGAACTCTATATAGAGTAAAGGAGAATTTAATCAGATTTTCTATACTAAATATTGTTTCTGTGAAGAAAAATCGATGTGGTGTATAGGATAAAACCTTGAACTTGGAGTTAGGACATCTGTCATGATCTACCAACCAGCTGGATAGCTTTAATGCTAGTTGATTCTGCTTTCTTGGCCTCTCTTTCTTCACCTGTCAAATGAGAAGGTGGATTCAAAGCATCTCTGCATTTCCTTGTGATAGGAACTTTGGTTAGAAACTCGTTATTGGTCAGAAAATAAAGTTCAAACATCTGTATGCAGATGAACATATGGCAAATCCATGGTGGAAAAAAAACCCCACCTCAACACTTTCCAAGGTATACATGTCATTATTCACTAATGTCCCTGGTCAAGAAAAATGTATGTTGAGGCATGAAGCAGGAGAAGAGGTCTTAAAACCTTCTGCATCAATATTGCTCAACTTGGTCATGGAAACTTGTTCACCAAATATGGTTCTGGTGTTTTTGCTTCATATTGTGTGTATGTGTGTGTGCGCATACTCGTGTGTGTGTGACACACAGACAGAGAGGGAGAGAGGTATTAAGAGAATAGCACATAGTTGTTCTTCTCGGTGCTTCTGCTCAGTAGAGAAGTATAGGTGTTTAGTTTTTAAATAAATAAGTAGTTTTAAACTCCTGTCTCAGAATTTCCCTGGGAACAGTCTTGATATGGGAACAGTAAAGCTATGATGTCCTCGAATGAAGCAATAGCCTCACATCCACACCAATGGGAAAAAGAGCTTGGTGTAAATCAAGTCTCATCCCAGCAGTTACTCCACCAGGCATTTATGTTGGGCAGGGCCCCAACACCCTACCGTGATAGCTGTTATCTCCACTCTGAACTCAAACGGCCCACTTTGCAGTGGAGTTTATTCTCTGAAACTCCATCAGGAGGACAGGAGGAGGGAGGACCCTGAGGACAAGTCAATTTTTTTGTGCTCTAAGTCCTCAAAGGCTGGGGCCTCTAGACCTGGTCATTCTCAGGATGGAGAGATCAATATCCCACAGTCCAGGGACATAAGAGGGAATGATTTCCAAGCTTGTGATCTCAGTACATTTTTCACTTTCTTTTGGATTTAACTGACAAAATTAATCCATCATCTTGTTCACCCTGTGACTAGCTAAGTATTTAAACTGACTGGAAATAAGTATCTCAAGCCTACATCCCCTAAAGCAGTTTTAACTTCATGTAGTGAAGCTTTATGAAGTAAACATGAGTGAAGTAGAAGTAGTTCTTGCCTTTGAAAAGGCAAGAACTCATGTAGGGAAGGCTAACAGCCTGATTTCAGTCTTCAGTGACTCAGTAGATGAAGATGATGATTTTAACTCCTGGCTCCTGGCTCCCAGTTGAGAGCTCATTCCAGCAGACTGCCCCACTGTCCAACCTGACCCAACTCTATAAACTGCTGGTTGAGCAGTCCAAAGGCAGTCTTGAGCAACAAACCCCATTGTCAACTGCTCAGATCTGCCAGCCATGAAAACACTGGAACTTCCCCAATTTCCAGGGTTGAAGAGAAAGATTTCTTATCCTAACACAATGCAACTCTGACTAGGGACTTCTGGTGCATAACAACATGAGTTTTACCTATCATCTGGAAATAAGCAAACAAAATAGTCAGGTATGAGATGGCCAAGTAGGCAGTCCAAGAGGGGGGGAGGCAGAGACAAATGTATTTAAAAAGTAAATAAATTAAAAAAAAAAAAAAGAAAACTCAGAATTCTCCATCCTTTGAAGATACCTGAGAATGTGAAAGGAAGTGTGCCACATTGCCTACCAATTTCAAAGAGTTAACAGTAGAAATAGGTGACATTTATGAAGCATATAATATTATGGGCAGATGTTGTGCTAGATGTTTGTACATATTCCCATTGAATTCTTACAAAACTCAAGATAGGAACAATTTCTGAATAGTAAGGACCAAATGAACTAATGCATGTAAAATTGCTTAGAAATGATGAAGTACTGTAAAGCTGCAAAGATTCAATGCATGCTATTATTTTATTAAATGACTCCTGAAATTCCTTTTTACCTAAGAGTTAGGTAGTGAAATAATGGATGTCTAAAAGATATGTAATATAGCCCTATCATATACCACAAAGCATCACCCAGCCAGGTGATATCAGCTTGTTAGAGAGAGATAGAAATGCTGTGTAACCTGCTTAGGGACCCACAATAATATAGAACCTTCCTTCAATAACCCTGAAGGTGTTCAGGTCAAATAGATTGGTGATTGACTGAGAAAGACATATATGGTGTCAACCTCTAGCCCTGGTGGAAAAGAAGCTAGATTTTTCATTGCCTTTTACATCTTGATTGGTGGAGTTGATTAGATATATAAAATTTGCAAGGTTTAATCTCTTCTGGACTCAGTTTTTATGTCAGTAGAACAGGAATCATATTTCACATATTTACACTAATGCATCAAATGAACTAATGTGTTTGAGAATATCGAAGTGCTTACATACAGGAAGTAATAAAAAATAATTAGACACCCACTGTTTCAGGCTGGTTGGGAAATAAAGACTCAGAACTAGGGGGACTTAGGCAGGGTGAAAAATTCTATGAAATGGAATTAAACTAAATTACCTTCAAGTGGTGTTTAAAGATGACTATATAACCACATGTCTTCCAGAGTGGAAATGAACTCTGTCCATACTTGAAAGCAGAGGATCCAAGGGAAGAAGGAGAGGAGGGGTAAAGTTCTAATCACATGGGTGTCATTTAGTCATAGATTCTTTTTAAAGATTAGCTGATAAGTTCTGAGGGGCAGGTCATTTCTAGCATTTAGTCCTCAGCATTGTGGAGACATAGCCCCAGATGAAGGAACTCTTGGCTCTTCCCCATGGCCTGACTGCTTTGCACAAGGTCCATGGGAGGGTTTGACAGCAAGGAGATGAAGAAAATAAATGCAGTGATGGAGTTTGATAGATTTTGTAACTGTTGGTACCTGAGTTTTTGTTCGCTTCAGCTCATCACATCTAAGACCCCAGATTGGATACAAAGGTCGGCTGTGGTCTGAGACCTTTGGACATCTCCTTATACATGTTTTCCCCATTTAAACTTGCCATTGCATTTGAGGGCTTATAGTCCTAGCCCCAAAGCCTGTCTTAGCAATTTAAGTGTGGATTGGAGAGAACGTGCAGTTTATATACCAATGAGAAATAGCATCAGAAGAAGCACCTGGGCCAGCCTTGCCTGTGGATTTTGATTGAGCCAAAATGCTCTGTGTCTTGTCCTACATGTGCTCATCATGAAAACTCAGCTTAGGCTGCAAGAAGCTGAACATAGCCATTGAAGATGACAGATCCCAGTAAGCCTGGATAAGAAAGTCAACATGGTCTTCTAAAAGCCCAGCATCTCCCCTCCTAGAGGGGGTGGCAGCTGAAAGTTGTTGTTACCTTCCACCCATTCTCCACACTCTCACCTAGTATACTGACCATCGTCAGTCATGTAATAGTCAGGGTTTTTGTTTTTATTTCACTTTTGTGTCCTTAATGTGTATATTCTGTGTGTCTGTGGTTTAGTTGTTTGTTTAAGATAGAGTATTATGCCTCAAATAACAGTCTTCTGGCAGCAAAGACCTTATCCTGCAACTATTCTCCAAAACTTAAGAGTTGCTTCTTAGATAAACAGCCCACTCTGCCTATTTGATGCATTATTACTCAAAAAATATTTTTTTGGTGGAGTAGGGGCAGGGCTTGGACAGAGTGATAAAGTCTAATTTCAGGGCCTCTAAAAAGCTGTTATTTTTTGCAAAAAATGGCTTGAAACTTTCTCGTAGAAATCTCCACCATTAGAGATTCTTTTCTTAAACTTAAGATTTTGTTTCTTAGCAACGTGCTAGGAAAGCTCTCTGTAGGACAGAACACACATTAATACTTATTTGTCAGTTACACTTGAATAGGAATGAGTATCAGCTTTTACAGAAGATTAATTTTGCCAGGGAGGGGATGATGGCTGTTTGACAGGGTTGGCAAGAGAGGAAGAAGAGGAAGATGGGAAGAAGGCTGGGAATTGGGGCTCACTTTATGAAGACAGGGCATAGGAAATAACTGCAGTGATGCAGAAACAAAGCTTTCTTTTTTTTTATGCGTGTGAGGCAAATCTGTCTTAATGGTGAGGATCTAGGAACACTGAGATGTACAATGTCCCGCACTTTTTCTTTAGCCAAGTCATTGTTACAGGGTAAAGCCACAATTCTTAAATGTTATAAAATGGCCACATGTCAAAGATTTTATGTCACTTAAAATTAATGAAGGAACTGGCAAGATGTTACAAGTGTTTTGAAAGAAAATTCAAAGAACCACGAAAATATAGGCCACACAGAATGCCAAAATCAATAATAAATGGTCACATTTCCTGAACTTGGCCAAATTTGAATGAAACACCCTTTATCGACTGTGGCATTCAGTGTGACTCCATCACTGCAACTCTTAGCTTTGGAAAGTAATTATTAAAAAACAATAGTTCCATTGTAGCTAATTGTATCAAATTGTTACAAAGAGGTTGTCCCAATGTTGACCTGTAAAGCACCTTGTTGATTTCTGGAGAGGAAGCAAGGCGGTCTTGCCTTGGGGCAGATGAGATATGCAGAGATCTTTTTTTCCTCTGCACTGAGTGATCTAAGGGGATCCACATGTTCCCCCAAATAAAGATGATACTAACTTTGACTGCCTTTCCAAAAGTCTTTGTAAGACAACCAGATAAGTGATAGTCAAGTGAATTTAAATGATCACCAGGCCCAAGCCCCAGCACACAGAAGGTGCTTAATTAAAGCTCCGGTGAAGGCATCAGAAATTCAAGTAAGGAAGAAGATCATCCATGGCCTTGTCCAACATGATTGGTGGAAACCTCCTAAACTCACAAACGCCCTTGTTATTTCTCCTGGCAGGCTTCCCCATGCTGTTTGTTTGCAGTGACATGACATGCTGGCGCCTGGAGACAGGGCAGGGCAGGGAAGGCTTTGGAATCTGCGTAACTTGTAGCCCTCCCCCACCCCCACAAAGCTTTGTCCTCGAGCTCTGTCTCTGGGGCCCTCGGATCAGATTGCTTGCTTCCAGGTGCCAGAGAGACACTTTTCTGTTTGCTCTCCCACCCAGACTGCCCTAGGTTTGTCCTTTCCCCAGGTGGGGGTGGCAAGTGACAGAGGCTGTTTTGAAACAAATCTTTCTTCTTCCCCACTCCCTTTCCTCCCCTTACCCCTTCAAATTGCAAGAACATTTTGGCTTCCTTCCATCACTTGGGGGCTGTACTGGAGATTTGAATCTGCTCTTATTCCCTAAATAGCCCAGAAGTTAAGGTAAAGTTTCAGTTTTTAGAGGTGAGCTATTCTTGGGGGACAATCAGGAGTGCATGGAGCTGGTTGTGCTGGTGATGGGGACTCTCCTTTGATCCTAGCCCATGAAGCCTGTAGCCCCTGTCTTCCTCCACCTCATATTTACATCTTAGTCCATGTGGCCTTGCCACTGGCTTATTTTCTACCATGCCAGGCATAAGGTACTATCCAATTTGAATACCTTTTACGTTCCACAGATCTGGCAAAGATTCCTTATTTTGCTGTTAACCTCTGTGGCCTATGACACTTTCCTAAAGATATTTTCTTTTTGAAGAGGATACCTGTTGGTCATTAAGATGGCAGAAATTCTACATTAGGGAGGAACTTTTATGTTGCAAGTTGATAGAAAGCAGCTCAAACGAGTTTATGTAAAAACAGGAAGTAATGTTCAATTCACATAGCTGAGAAGGGCAGAGTGCAGATAAATGCAGAGGTTCAGAAGCGAATACCAAAACCCAAGCTTCCTGCTATTCAGTTGACATATTTAGCAAATAAAAATACAGGACACCCATTTAATTTCTAATTTCAGAGAAACCATCAACAGTATTTCTAATATAAGTATATTCTGTATTGCTTCCTATATTTTTTTCTGGCCAGCTTCACCTGGCATCCTATGTCAATCTTCTCCTCCTTCTAGTGTTGGGGTTACTCTTAGGCAAGCTCTAGCCATAAGGTGGCAGAGTGACTGTTAGCAGTCCTAGACTCACATCTCAGAGCTTAGTAACCATGGAAGAAGAGCCTCCTTTTCCAAAAAGTTTTAGCGCAAATCCTAGGGTTGAATCTCATTGATCTGGCTTGGGTCTTGTGCCCATCTTAGAAGTAAACACTCTGTCTAAGGGGATGAAAACCAGGCTAGGCCTGGGAGATGTCCCCACCTCCACAATTCAGGTGTAGATTTAGCCAGATATAAACCACCTGGATTAAGTGTGGATAAGGGTGAGCCCAAAGATTGCTATTACCAAGAGAAAAAAGATGAATGCTAGCCAGACATCAGCGCCATGGTTCAGTGGTAGGCATCCTCCAGGACAAGCCTTCCTGCAACTCCTTGCATCATACATTGGCCTCTTAGGCTCTGATGTGGTTCATAAAGGAATAAACCATGGTTTTGTTCCCAAAGTTTGAGTATGGAGAACGAACAGCAATGTAGGTAGTCCCTGAAACAATAGCAATGATGGTACAAAAACATTCATTTACTACCTTCTCTGTGTGGCCCATGGTACCCAGAAGTCCTACATAAAATTATAAAGAAAGATATTACTGATGTCCATGAACTTATATTCTGGTGAGAGATATCACGTTGTACCTTGTCCTAAAGTCTCATAATACATTATTTCTCCTATATACAAGGAATACAAAGAAGGGAAGAATTAATTCCAGATAAGTCTCGTTGGAAGAGATGCATTTGAAGAGGCACAATTTACATTGTTGGATATAAAGGAAAGAAAAATAAAAGTTCTAAATATGGCAACTAAAGGAAGCAAACCTTTTGACTTTAGGTTGTTGCTACCTGCACTGGATGGCTCTGCCTTTTAGGGAGATGCATCTTGATATGAGCCCTTGACTTTACTCAGGGCTAGGCAGACATTAAGGAAGCTCAGGAAAGCAGATGATTGAATACTATTAGTAAGCTAGTAATTTGCACTCCTTCATGTAACTTGTTCACAGTTAAAGAGAAGACCGAGTGCTGTGGGGAGGGGGAGTTTGAGAAGAGAGACTCCAGGTAGCATCATTCATTCCCTTTTCTATTGTCTTTGGTAATTCCACCCAAAGCCACATACTTAACAAATAAAAGACCGGCAGTTAAATGGGCTCCTTTTCCTTACTTAGCAAATTTCTAGGATTACTTAGAAAACCTCACCCTTGGAGGAAAGAAAATCTCACCACCTTGCCCCTAGCTACCTAACATACCTTCTAAATACTTGCAGTACTCCTCCTGAGGTAAATTCTGATAAACTCTATTTTCTCACACTGAGAAGTTATTTTATTTCCCTGATGATGTTTACCTGCTTCTTCCTTCAAATATGACACTACCCCAAAGGGCTGAAGAATGAAAAAAATTTTGTTCCTCCAGCCATGGCTGCCTAAACATGTTGTTCAGAGGAGATCTGAGTGTGTGTCCCTGGGTCTCTTAGGCAAAGACAACTCAGAGTGTGAGCTTTTCTCCTAGAGTGAACACCAAAGGCTGCAGGAGGGAACAGCAGCACGGGCAGGGGTACCAGTCAGGTGAAATGTCTGGGTCTCCCATTTAACCCACACTAGGTAACCCTAGAAATTCATAGCAATAATTGAGTGGTCACTGTCTGCCTGATGACCCTCTACTGAAGGCTTCCATCTTCAAGGATGGAGAGCTATGTGGCGGTGGGACAGGAATCCAGGACTTGAGTCCAGCTCCTCCTCGTCTTCACAGGGTGCAGTAACTGCTAGCCTAAGGTTTCTTTCTTCTCAGGCCTCCTGGCAACACTAGCCTGATCAGGATTCTCTGCTGTGAAAAAACCCAAATTGAATTTTGCTTGAGAAAGTTGTTTCAGGTTGTCTTTGGGGTATTTTTTTTGAAAGACAAACCCCAATGTGTTACAGTGAGGGTACCCTAATGAAATGAGCCAGAATATGTGGTTTTAGAAAAAGATGGCAATGGAGGAAAAAACTACCAAGAAAAATAATCAGTTTGACCCGTTATAGGGTCAAGTTATACTTTTGAATCAATGATTGGAAATTGAATTAAACTAGACAAGGAAAAAAACAACATAATAGAATAATAGATCTAAATGGTGTTGTATCACATTCCTGATCCCAGGAGAAGTTGTACCTACTCTCCCGTTGGAAAATTGGGCAAAATTCTCTGCAAGGGAGAAAACGGACCAAACCTTATTTCATTTTAGGGTTCAGGCATCATTTAGTTACTCTTTGCAAACAAACTCAAGGTCCCCCTGCCCCAGCCCTGTCTTCCCATTATGTGTATCTTCCCATTATGTGTAATGTTTACTGCGCCCATGGCCTTCACCTCAGGCCAGAATTCCTCCTTTTATCCTGCGATGTCCTCCTCCAGAGTTGTCTTTTCTGTCTTTTAGCTACTGGGAGCCAAAAACAATAGTTAAACCTAAAATTTGCCTTTTATTTGTTCTCACTCTCCTCATCTCTCCTAAAAGGCACAATTTTCTTGATGTTTTTAAAGGGTCTTCCTGGAGGAATCTTAAATATTGCTAAGTGAAAGAAGCCAGTCTGAAGAGACTACAGATTCTATGACTGCAATGATATGACATTGTGGAAAAGACAAAATTATAGAGTCAGTAAAAAGATCCGTGATTTGGGGATAGGGGGAAGAGAAGAGTAATGGATAGTGGAGAACAAGGAAATTAAGACTATTCTGTATGCTGTTGTATTGGTGATTGCATGACATTATGCATTTGTCAAAACCCATAGAACTATAAAATACAAAGAGTAAACCCTAATGCAAACTATGGATTTTAGTTAGTAATGCATTAATATTGTCAAAAGTTATGCACTAATGCATAGATGTAAACAATGGGAAAACTATATGTGGAAGGGAGGGAGAACGAGAACTTTCTATACTTTCTGTTCAATTATTCAATAAATTTAAAACTAATCTAAAAATAAAGTGCATAATTTAAAAAGAAGGTTCTTTTTACTCCAAATGTTTTTTCCTATTTTTCCTATCTCTGAGTCTCCCTTTAGGAATGTCCAAAGTTTGATTTTCTGAGTTTGATTTTCTGAGAGTTCAGTTTTTTTAATCCTCACCTGAGGATATATTTACTGATTTTAGAGAGAGGAAGGAGGAGGGGGCAGGGGGAAGAGAAAGAGAGAGACAATGATGTGAAAGAGAAACCTGAATCAGTTGCTTCTCATATGTGCCTCCACCAGGGATGGAACATGCAACCTAGGTATGTGCCCTGACCAGGAATTGAACCCATAAACTTTTGGTGTATGGGACAATGCTCCAACCAACTTAGCCTCCTGGCCAGGGCCTGAGATTCAAATTTAGGTGTCCGAATATTCCTACCCTCTCAGCATTTCAAGATATTTCATTAAAACAAAACACAAAGGTATATTTCTATGCTAGTCATAAAAAATTGTCACAAGTTCACTCAAACCATGAAGCTGAGAGTGAAGCAAATTTCAAGTGAACAAGATATTCTTACTCCCTTCAGTTCTATCCTTACAGATCAGAATATCTTGGTTCTTCTCTTCCCTGTGCCTTCTCACTGACCTAAACACTGTTCATAAGAAATTTCCACAGGTGCTGGTGAACAGGGATCTTGTATGTAACTTTCCAATGGCCCCTTTTAGTTGGCCTGATTGGGAAGAACTTCGTTGCTTCCCTCGCCCACGCCTCTTGACCATCCTTAGATGCCTCTTGAGACCGACCTGGAAATCTAATGGGTTTGACTCAAAAGTCTGGTTCATTATCTTAAAAACCCTGGTCACATATATCTGGAATGATCCCTGAAGACTCTCCAGATATTTATTTAATGACAGCAGCAAACCCAAACAGAGAGATGTGTGGTTACAAAAAGAATTTTAAACAAAGTTCTTGAGTAGTGTTCGACCCCTCTCTTCTATAAACAGGCCCTCTCTGTCATCATGCTGGCTGTTCCACAGCGGCCAGAGTTATCTGTCTTGAGACACTGAAACCACAGGGTACTGCACTTCCTCAAGGCAGAGAAAACAGCCCCAGACCTCGGGAAGGAGGCTCACAGGCAGGTCTTTTAGCAGGACTGTCTTAGGAGCCAGAATATTTTTCTATTTTCAGCGCCAAAGATAAGGTTCTGAGCTGAAAGTAGAGAAGGGAGACTTTTCTTGGGCCATACAATGTGTGAAACACTGTGTTAGCACTTTATACAGTACTTAACCCTTGGAGATGGGCATTAGGACTCCTCAGTTTACAGGTAAGAGAGGATGGGCTCAGAGAGAAAGTAACATGCCTGATGTGAAGTGGCAAGAACATCCCTCTAGTGCAACCCTACCCATTGGTAACACAAGACAGGGCGCAGATGCCAGCCACATATATGACTTCATATTTTCCAGTGGCCATATTTTTTTTTAAAGTAAAATAAGGAATCAGGTGACATTAATTTAATAATATGTTTTATTTAACCCACTGCATTCAAAATACCATTTCAACACATAATTAATGTAAAAATGTTAATTGGAAATTTTCTCTTCCTTTAGCTGTATCAAGGCCTCAGAACCTGGTGCAGCTTATAGCCCATCTTGGTTTAGACCAGTCACATTTCAAGTCATACATGGCTCATTGCCTCTGTATTAGACAGTGCATTCTACATATTTTACTTTTATCCTTGGATCCAGTGGCATCACCCAAGGTCTGCGTTGCCCAGGTCCTTCATTAAATTGTGTTTTAACATGATGCCCTTGACTTTCAGTGAAGAACATAGGCGTATGAAGTGTCATAGTCAGCAGAGGCCGAGTGGGAGAGTTGCTGACTGTTACTGGATCATCCACTGCTATCCACAGCCTCACACCATTTAAAGCAAGTATTTTATTGTTTTCTTTCCAAACTGATATGCCTTCTCCTTTGTCATAATGAGATTTTGTAGCTGATTTTATGTTTTGTTTTGCATTGGCTACCAGTAGACTTGGGCACAAACTGGACCCACTTTTAACTATGGATAGATTCAAAATTTAATGGAAGAATATAATAAGATATTTTGTTAAATGTTCTGGACTTTATGAATATGCATAACCTGTTCAAAGTAAAGTTTTCTTTATAGTAATGGACTGTATTTTCCCTCCCAGGCAAAAGGTGCTATATGTGAACATATAATTCATAATTCAATATGTGAACAGCCCTGGAAAGTCTGCTCTTCAGTTATGAGAAATAGCATGGATAATTTTTAAAAATTTAATTTACTTTTGAAGCTTTCAGTATGTTTTTTATTTCTTCTATATATTTTTAAAAATTTTTATTTTTGTTGAATTTAGTGGGATGACACTGGTTAATAAAATTATATAGGTTTCAGGTATACAATTCTATAATATTTCACCTATATATTGCATTGCATTTTCATTACCTCAGGTAAAGTCTCCTTCCATCACCCTTTCTCTCCCCTTTACTCTCTTCTATCTCTCCTTAACCCCTTTTCCCTCTGGTAATCACCATACTGTTGTCTGTGTCTATGAATTTTTTTCTTAAGCTCTTCACCTTTTTCACCCAGCCCGCTGAAACTGTGCTTCCAAAATTAAGTAAACCATAGAGTACTATTCTCTCTTTCCTCTGTGAAATATAAGGAAGTACAGAAAGAAGGCAAATAATGTTTTTCTGAATGATAGCAAGAAGAATTTACTTCCTCTGCAGAAATGGTACATAGATATGGATCTCTTTCTGCCTCTCCCCAACTTCAGTTATATTTACAAAAAGGTCTGGTGCTTTTGGTCTACTTCATGAAGTAGTGCCAGAGAGGACCCCGCAGCTGGGGATGTTGTGCCGTTCACTCTCTAAAAGGCATTTGCAAATAGTTGTAGATGAGATGGATCTAAAAAGGGCCTTTCAAGTCTCTGGGATTATCTAGTATAACTCCCTGATCTTCTAGATGAGGAAACCATAGCTACATCCATCCATAGGGATAGTAACATTTGCAATAATGCCATCTTTCAGAGTTACACAGAGCAAGCACATTAACGGACCTTCAGGTAGAATGGACGTTCATCTCAGTCATGGGAATTTGTGGGATGTATCTTTTTATCCAGACTCCAAGCTTGATTACTTGAGCTGATTTGTTTCTTAATTCCTTATTGGTATCACCCTGCCAACTCAAGCCCAAGTTCTCATGACTTAAAGAACCTTTATTTCTGTCTAAGTAGTATTATGTTTTTGGTTTATCTTGTGTTTGATGATTTGAGTCACCATCTGGAATTGAAAGAGAAAGAGGAGTTAAACACTGAGATAAGTGACAAAAATAATAGCATATCTATTCTTTTCCATACCTCAGGCATGCACTAAGCACCCACCAAAGCCATCCTGGAGGACCCAGATAAATATGACAAGCTTACGTTCTTTGCTTCTAAGTAGGAAATGGAACCCTTCCTTAACCTCCTTGTTTTCTCACTCCATCACCTAATCTTTTCCTCTTAGTCTCCTGCATCTTAGCATAATTTACCATTCTATAGTTAGGCATGTTAGCTAAAACCAAAGTTATACTGAATTCCAAACTCTCCCTTACCATTTTCCAGACTTGCATCTAATCACCCTTCCCGTGTTTCAGTTTCTAAAACAATGTCTCTCCATCTGCATTGCCATCAAGTTGGGTGGGTGTGGTTACCTCTATCTAAACTCCTAGGGTGTGCTGGTTTCACTCTCCCTCCTTCATAAGCCATTCTTCCCAAAGCAGTCAACAGGAACTCTTAAAAACCCGAATCAGATTATGTAACCTCCTATTTAAGGCCCTTCAATGCAGTTTGAATTAAATGCAAACTCTTTAAGATGGCCAATGAGGATAAGCCCCTTCCCACCACTGCAGCCGCATCTCAATCTTCTTTCCTATTTGCTAGCAAAACTCCTGCTAGACTGGCAGTCTTTCATTCCCTTGGTTGTATTGTCTGTAATTAACCTAACTATGCTTTTGTTTAAACAGTGTGATTTTTTCCATGTTAACTGAGCGTGCAGATTAGTCTCTTTCGACACTCTAGGGAATAGGCAACATTTAAATCAACCTAATAAGAATCCATGCTCAGAAATTGTCTCAGCAAGCACTTTAAATATCAATTTCTAAATCTACATTATAAGGCATATTAATTAGTATGAGCAATGTCACAAATAATTTTTCATTAATGAAATGAGTGCTGTTTAAGATGCATGATTGGCTGGGAACTTGAAGAGCACCTCCACATTTGCATAAATAAAGCATAAGGACCTGGCAGGCCCAGCAACCCAGCACTATCTTAGGGTCCTTCTTGGTCTAGAACTCCACTGACTTCCACTTAGTGGAGGAACCTGACAGCATATCTTGTTGTCAGAATATCATTACTTCTATCTCTGTACTCACATTTCAGACAAGATGTTGTCCTTGTGGGTGCCCTGAAGGACAGAGAAGTTTGCATGACTCTATTTCTGTGTGCTCACCAATAAATGTTAGGGCATCTGGTGGAATTGGTCTGAGGCTTGCTTCCGTTGCAGTATGCCATCTGGCACATGGTTGTGGAAGAGGAGCCATGTGGCTAACCTCCTACTCTGACCGTCTCAAGAATGTAATAGTTATAAACAGCCAGATTGGCCTTAGGTGAGGCCCCACCTCTCCCAAAGAGGCAGAGCTCTTTAACATCTCAGGAACTTTCCACTGCAATTCTCTTTGCCAGGAATGCTCTCCCTCTGTTTCTCCCTTGATGGCCATCTTCTGATTTAGCTAAGGATTAAAATTTTGGTTTCTCAGAGTGGCCCTATTTGACCACTCTTTCTAAGTAGGTTTCCTCATGTATCAGTCCCTTTCCTGATGTACTCTGACCCAATTCATCTCTGTCCCTCTCCTGTTCTACTCTGAATTATAGGAAACTGGCTCTGGCCAGATTTGGCCAATGTGAGGCACTGGTAGAAGATGGGAGGATGGAAGAAGGGGAGAAGCCAAGGTGTTTTTCTCTCTATTTTTGTTGCTTTCTCCAATAGATAGGCCCTCACTCCTATTCCTGATTTCCATGGATCAACACCCTTTCTATGAGTCTAGCTTCCAGGTAGTCCCAACTTCTGGGCTTTGGCAGGACCACTTAATCCCATTGCCCCAACCCTGGAGGTGGCATGGTACTTACTGTATTGCGAATCTCTGACTGTTCTCATTGCCCTCTCTTCTTCCCATTATGTTCAAAACCCACTCCGTGTATTAAATCCCCTCTTTTTATAAAACCGGAATGGCTTCTATTTCCAGATTAGGCCCTGTTGCATTACACCCCACAAGAGTAAACTATGTCACCCTGCTTTTCCCCCCTTATATCTCCTCTTTCAAGTTATATTTATTTACTTGTTTATTTGCTGACTAGCATCTCATCTATTTCCAACATCAGACTGTGTTCTTCATGAGAAAGAATACTAGCTACATTTGCTCACCATCATGTCCTCAATGTCTTCAGAGTTTCAGGTGCTCAATATTAATTTATGAAAAAATACACAAATTTAGTGCCTAGATTTCTAAATCTTAGAACCTTGATCCACTCAGGAGACCCATGACAGTCTAGGGAGGTAAATAAAACTTTTGAAATTGAATGCAAATTTTTATAGGAATTTGTGTGTTTTTCCTCTTATTGGCAAGAGTCCACAACTTTTCATTTGAGTTTTAGCATATGAAGACCTGAAAGTTAAGAGACAATGAATCTAGCAGGGGAGGTATACACATTTGCTATGAGAATTTTATAATGGTGATATTAATACAAGTACATGGGAGCACAGAGGAATAATGAGTCTCTCTTTCCACTTGTTCAAGCCAAAAACTGAGGAGTCATCTCTGACATCTCATTTTCTTCACATCCAGTCCATCAGCAGTTATATTAGTTGGCTCTACTTTCAAAACATATCCAGAATTCAGCTTCTACCATCATCACCCTGGTCCAAGTCACCATTATCTCTTTCCTTGATGTATAAAAAAAAGACTCTTGTCTCACTTCTTTACTTTTTCCCCTTATAGAGTCTATTCTCAATCTTATTGCTCAAAGTCTGACAGGAGTCAGATCATGTCACTTATTGTTCAAAACTCTCCAATGTCTCATTTCCCAGAGAGTTAAAATCACAAATCCCTGTGATCCAGCTTCTTGCTCTCTCACCGTCCTTGTTTTCTGTCTCTCTCCCCCATGGCCCAACCGTCCTGCCTAGTTGCCATGTCCTCTCCTACCGCCAGCCCTTGCTCTGGTTGTTTCCTCTGCTGGGATGCTCTTCTCCCACACAGTCTGTTCTTTGCCTTTTCATCCCTTTCAGTTCTCTGCCCACACAGCAAATAATCTCCCTGCTTCCCCCTCTCTATCCTGCTCATTCTGCTTGATTTATATTCATACCATAGATCACTATCATACTATTTATTTACTTACCTGTTTGCTTATTGTCTATCTTCTCCAGTGGAACATGGACTCCAACAGAGCAGAGACTTTGTTTAATTCAAACCTGGAACAGTGCCTGGCACATGATAGGTTCTCTATATATTTGTTGAGAGACTGTGGTGACAGAGCGATTTAAAAGATAAGACGAAAGTAAAGGGGCAAAGAAGGATGAGTGATAGTAAAGAAGAAATATAGTTGACAAACATCCATCAAGCCTTTTTTCTCTTAAGCATGTTTTAGTTTTAGAATTTTATATACTCATCATCCACTTCCCTACTCCAAGGCCTTCCCTGCATAAGTTCATAGCTAGACAGATATTCTGCCTCTCACAAAAAGTTGGCTGTTTTATTATTATTATTATTAATTATTATTTGCTTAGCCCATGAGTATAAGTAACTAAATTCAACTACTGGGTTAAATAAATTTAGAGTTTAGTTAACTATTACTGTTTAAGGGCAAGTTTTGTTGTACCTGACAAATAGTGCAACAGGTGATTGGGTTGATGGTAAGGCAGGAATAGATGGTGAAAGTAGAGCAAGTTTGAAATGATATACAGAGGGAGGGGGAGCAAGAGAGAGACTGAGATTGAAGCATAACAAAAACTTACTAAGGAGTTGAGGAGTTCCAGGTCATCCAATAATTCTTTTCCAGCCTCTCCTATCTGTCATTCTGAAAGGCTGGTGAGATTGACTTCAAGGAACATAGTCAACTTTTGTTTTTGGAGACTGCAGGGTAAATATTACAGATCTGGAACGGTTGGCTCACAACTTCAAAGCCTTGAATAAAGCTGCTGGATGATTTGGAAGCCACCTGGCAGGAAATTTAACTTTTTCAGTTTTGGGGTATTTTTTTCCTTCCATTCCTTAATTCCTACCTACCTCCCCCATCATTTCCAACACCAAATTAGCTATTTGGATGCCATCAATGCAGTTTAGACCTGGGTACCAGCCAAGGTCACGAGGCTCAGTGTATAAAAAGTGAATGCCAGCTGTATTTGAGACAGAATTTCCAAGGCCAGGGAGGCAGAGGGAGGGGGGTCTGGGCTTCCTGATCTTGGATTTTCTTCTCTTAAATACACACACACTCACACAGACACAAAATATCTTTTTCTATATTTAATTTTCTGCTTCCAGAAAGAATGATATGACAACTTTCACTCTCTCTCTCTGGATTCAGTCTTCTCTTAGTCCCCTCCCCATGGATGCACTAACTCTATACATAAAAGGGTAAAAGCAGAAGATGGTAGGAAATCAGAGAAACATAAATAAGAAGTGGACCAGAGGAGTCTCCAAAAGTAACAAGAACTTTTTAAACCTAAATCCACATTTTGAAGGGGGGGGGTGTGTAATAAGTATAATGAAGGGTGAGAACTCAATTCAAATATGTGATTATAATTGTCAGGAATTATACAAACATGGCTCTATTCATGAGTTTGCTAATTAATGTCACTGTTTTAATGTTAAAACTAAGTTCCAGGCTTCCCTCTGTATTATTATATATGAAAATAAACTACATTGCCTACCTACCTATCTATATATATGTAAATAGTGATAGAGTCTATTTCCATAATGGCTCAATGTATACGCTCTGTGGCCCATCCACATTCCATATGCATGAACCTTAGTGTGGGCCACAGTCTCAATTTCTGCCTTCCAAATGCTTAATATCAGTTCCAGTCTTTAAGCTGCCGACCATTGTACTGTGATCTCCTGAAACATCAAACCAATAAAAAATGTTTAATATAAAAAAACTAAAATAAAAGCAAACAATAGCCTTAAGATATGCATCCTAATTAGTTTCATGGAGCCCTCCTTGTGTATCCTTGTGAACATAATATTTAATATAGGTTTCCTGGTCCATTTACCTTAGCCCTTTAAAACTCTAAAACAGTCTATATTTAAGCAGTGGATTTATAAACATGAATAATTCACTCATTAAGTATTTTTGAGCATCTGCTGTGTACTAGAAGTGGTGTCACACTGCAAGGATATAGAGTAAAGTTAACAGTCTTTGCTTCAAGGAATTTAGTGTGTCAGGAGGATTCAGCAATAACTAGCAGAGGTGATGGATGCTGTGATATAGTTAGTAGGCACATGCTATGGTGGGGACCTCCAGGAACTGTATCTTATCTCCAGGATAGTCTGTGAGAAAGGGATCATAGATGTGATGGAGTTTTGAAAGACTCGCAGGAGTTGGCCAGGTAGCGGAGATAGGGTGTGATGTCTAAGATGGTGTGTTCAGAGAGCAGTGTGTGCAGTCACCTGGGAGGCCTTGTGCCACTAACATTCTGTTCCTGGAGTCTCCTGGCAGGACAGTCAGTTAGGAACAAGATCTCAAAAAACCCAGGTACATTATAGGCTAGAAGTTACCATGACCAAGTTTGCGTTTTGAAAATATCTTTTTTTTCTTTAACTCTAGCCCATTATTCTCTCAAAAACTAGGTATGTGTTTTACTGGTTCACATTCATAGCTTCTGAAAAAGTGACATATAAAATTATGTTCTGTAGAATATTTAGCAGCATTGAAAGTGGAACATAGATCAAATAGAACTGTTGAGTATAAATTAACTTAATTTTCAGAGATATAACCAATGTTGTCATTACCAGATGCCTATTGGTTCATTAGGGTTGGTGAACTTTTGAGCAATGGCAGGACTCTAAAATCCTTGGCAATGTAATGCTAATAGATGGTCTACAGGGACTCTAATACAAGCCCTACATTAGAAGGTCATCTCTGATTCTGCCCCTTGGAGGAGATGTTAGATGGAAGAAGAGGAGAAGAAACCTTTTCCAACATGACCTCAGTGAGAGGCCATGTGCACAGGCTGAGGATGGAGAACCATGTGTCCAGGCTGGAGGGTTGCCCTGGGGCTCAGTGGAAGCCTCTGGAGTTGACCAGGGTGAAATTCCAGCTCCTCTACTTAGTAGCCAAGTGTCATTCTCAGCAGCTCTGTCTCTTTATCTGTCTTCACAGTCTACCACTTGGGACTATGTGAGAATTAAATATGTGTGTCCAAAACTTAGACCCATGCCTGCAATTAGTAGACTTCCCATAAATGTTATCTATTGTCATATTGTATTGTTCCCATCATAAATTAAGTGAAGCACTTGGCACATAATTAAATGCAGTAAATATTCATTTTCTTTCTCATTCTGTATTAAGATAATAGATACAGGATGTGAGTGATATGATGAAAAGAACGTTGTCCAGGAAGCAGGGTATTGGCTCAGATGACCTATTGATGACTCATGAGGCTCTGAACTGTGACTTTCTAAGCAGAGCCAGGGGCTTGTCTGTGGTGTGTGAGCCTACAGTTATTACTCTGCTGAGCCCCCTGCCCTGCCCATGGGAGGGAAGTGAAACTTGGCCTCCTGGAAAATTGCCTCCTTGCCAAGGTTGGAAAAGTGCTCCGTGCCAACCTGTTTCCTGTTGGCCTCAGATTTCCTCCTTCAGTCCAAATGCATTCTCATTGTTCTCCAAGTCTGACTGAGGCTAGAGGGAATTCCATATAATCTCTGCCCTGGTTTCCTCTGATTCGAAATACCCGCATGCACACACATGCATGCATACGCATGCTCACACTTCATTCTCGCCGAGTTCCCAGGAGGAGAAAGTCCACTTTAGCATGTGCCAGGATTTGGCTCCGAGGTGCCCAGGGATTTCTCCACTACACAATGACCTGATTGTGCAGGCTTGTCTCAGTCCAGTGGCAGGTCGGCAGGCCAACTGAAAGCTCATCTTAAACAACCACCTCAAACCTTAAACCCAAACACCACAGCTGCACTCCTGGAACCAGGTCTGTTTTCCTAGAATATCTGGTTACAGCATTTAAAAAATGAGCAACCTCATTATCAATAGTGTTTCTGAGAACCCAGCATTCCTTTGGAAAATGCTAGCTCTCCAGGGCTGGCAAGAGCTGCAAAGCAGACACATTCTCTCGCCTAACGCCCCCTCCCTGAAGCATCATCCAGCCAACCCCAACAGCCGAGCTTAGCAAAAATGAACACCAGGACTCAATTTCTGCTAAGGAGCTGGGGGCTTCGATGACTGAGAGAGGCAGTGGATTTTTCTTCCCTAAAGGTCTTAAAGTATAGGAGATATGTTTGCTCTCATGTTGAGTTAGCGTCACACTGCTAGAGAGAATATTGGATTAGAGCTTGTGTTTGTTTCCCAGCTTTTGCAAGTATTAGTTGTGTAATCTTTGACAAAGTATTAAAATTTTTCAAGCCTCAGTTTCTTTACCAGTGAAAGTGATAATTATTGTGAAGATCAAATGAAATAACATGTGGTAACATGTCTTGACAATTAGACAGTCTTCAACATTTAAAAGGAATTACCTTATTCCTCTTAATATGATCTTTGTTTCATATATATACCAGTGTATATAAGTGAATACATGAAATCGTCTTATCCCTCTTGAACTCATAACAAACTTAAGAGTTTTGGAGGATAAAAATTAAATTGAAACCAGTTTAGAATACTGCTCTTGACACAATGCTGGGCACAGAGTGGGCATAAAATAAATGAATGAAGGAAGATTAAATTATGTTGTTCATTATCTCCTATTTAAGAAGGTAGGGAACTATGTACTGGGTTTCTTAAAAATATCAAATTTGTCTATCTATATCTATCTATCTATCTATCTATCTATCTATCTATCTATCTATCTATCATCTATCATCTATCATCATCATCTATCATCATTTACCTAACTACCTATCTATAATATTATGTGTGTGTAGCTTATCTGCAAACTATGACTTTCTCCTTCCAGGAGACTCAGCTCCCAAGGGTTCCTTGTGTTTGAAGCAGCTCTGGCTTGCATAGAACATGGGGTCTTCCCTGACAGAGGCCATTCAAGAGCCCTCCTCCTTACTAGCTGTGATTTTAGGCACATTAGCTCTTCAGATGTTACACTGGTGCAATGGATCGTGCTGATCTCTGGTTGTGATGAAGATGGGATAAAATATGCAAAGCATATATCATCCTGCCTGGTCCTTACTACCCATTCAATACAAATTTGACATGCTACCAACATGTCAAAAGATGTAAATGCCCGTCATGTGCCCACCATTCACATGGGACCCTTCAAGTACAAAGCAGTGTTTAATCTTGCATCCCCACCATCCCTCGTTCTTCTCCAGGAGTCCTCTCTTAGCCTGCAGAGATAAATAAGGAGGAAGAAGGGGCATGAGTGAGAGACTTATGATAGGAATGACACAGGCATCAGGAGTCCAAGGGTGAGAGGAAATGTTCTTTGAAGGACTTTCTAAGAATGCAGCCCATCCTGATGCTGAGAAAAACCTGAGTACAAAGAGAATGAAATCAGTTTTGAGGCTGAGTGTATACTCTCATTGCAATGAGAATCCTATGGTTACTCAAGGTTGACCTCTCAGGAGACCCTTTCAACGGATATCAATGAGCTTGTCCAAGAAAGGAACTGAGTTTTTGACTCCAGGCAGGTTAGGAACTAAGTTAAGAAATGGGAAATACATCATGAACATCTTCTTTTTCCATATTCTCTCCCTAGGTAATATTGCCAGGTCTCAAGCTTTAAAGAAAGAGGGGCAAAGAGATGTCCCTAAAGAGTCGTATTAAGGAGATGATGTTGTGAGCTGATTCTTGAAAACAAAGAGGTTGTTATTTGGTGGGTATTGTGGATACTGTGGTCCCAATTCAGTATTCTCAACCTCTTTGAGAGGATTACACATTCCCACTCTTGAGATGAACTTTGGCCATGTCACTTGCATTTGCCAAATGGAATGTGAACAGAAATGTTGCAGGCTACGTTTGAGCAGAAGCCTTAAAAGGAATCACCAGGCTCTGTTGCCCTTTCCTTTCTTTTGCAAGAATAGTACACTTGAGGGATAGCTTTCTCCTTCAGCCTGATCTCAGAATGAAGATTCATGAAAAAGAGTTTCAGTCAGTGTGAAGGCCAGTGAGAAATAAAACTTTATTTTTGTAAACCAATGAGATTTGTGGGTAGTTTATTGCTGCAGCATAAATGACTAAAGCTGACTAATAAAAATAATAGTACCAGAAGTGCAAGAAAAAGCCTACAATGTGTGACATTGGCTTTCAGGTTACGTGTTATGCAGTAAGGAAACTTTTGGTGACTCACGTTCTTCAGTGAAGAAACATTTGGTAGAACTGTTGCTTGCGGTATCTTAAAAGGCAGATTATATAGCTGTAACAGGAGCTACATACATAAAAATCCTGTGTGACAAACCACCCCAAGGCTCAGTGGTCTACAAAAGTAAGCATTTATTTCTTATTCATGTGCCTACAAGTTGTCTGGGGTTCGGCTGATCTAAACTGAGTGTAGCTGGGCTTTGTGCCAGCTGTATATTGAGTTTGTCTACTTCACGTATTTCTCCAGCTCCTTGGAGCAGTGGCTAACAGAGGCATACTCTTTTGTGGATGAAAGGTAGGAGCAGAAGATACACTTCTCCCCTGGTGTGAGTAAGAGAGGCAGTGGGTATTTGCTAAATTATAATATAATCAACCACAGTACCTTATGAACTTGTGGCTTTAGGTGAATAAGTGGAAAAGAGAACAGAAACTGTAGTCATGTGTGTTAAGTTCTATTTGTGGCCTAACACTTAGACGCTCACCTTTGGCAAGCCACAATTCCTCTAAATCTCAGTTTCCCCATTTGAAAAACAGTGAAAAACTAACTTCATTATTTTCTGGGAGGAAGACCAATTCTCATCAGCTCAAATGAAGGTAGTGATTAGGTGATGATGTAGATACTCATGGGAAACAAATCTCATGGAGTTTAAGGAAAATCCAACAAACAAGATTTAGGACAGAGGAATAGGCAGCCCAGGGGACCTTCTGTACCCTGCAGCTTTTCAGCCAGTTGTTCTACCATTAATGTGCCTGGCAGAACCCCATGTCTGTTTCTCTTCTGCTGAGTTTCAGTTACATGTGTTTGTGTATAGACATGCATGTATTGCAATATACCTGCAACTTTTTCATGATAACAGAATTGACTTCATTTTACTCCATGAAGGGAGGGGAAAGCACAGATAAAAGTGAAATCTGTTCAACACCCAAGTCTTCAATAGAGTTGGCTTAAAATAAGATGTTTGGTATGAGAGTCTTTTTCCTAAAAAATTGTCAAGTGGTGGCATCTCAAGTCTGTATTGTGGAGGAGCAAAATAGGAGTAGTATTCAGCTGAAGGTTAACCAGGACAGGGGCCATGAATACACAAGCCCTGCAGAAATAAGATATTATGCAGGGAGTTTTGGGCTTTGGGTTTTGGGGGAGTTTGAATCTAGTTTATTTAAGCCAGAGTAGCACAACCCCAAACTGAGGCAACCAGGGACCCTCCCTCTTCTGGTCTCTGCACTTCAAAGGTCCCCTTTCTGGATCTTCTCCAGTTGTGTCCTTCCCTTTAGAGTAAGGAGTTTGTGGGGTCAGGGACATGCACATCTGGAACCCATGGACCCTGGAATTCCCTGTCCAAATTGTCCCAAGCTGGCTTCCTAGATCTGCACAAGACTCTTGCTTATTTGATCCCTCTGGAGAGTAGATCACCCCACCAAAGAGTACACTTCTGGACCAAAGAAGTTGGCAAGGAGATTTGTTTGCAGAGATATGAATGGAAGCTGGGTGTTGGGCCCTTGATTGTCTCAAATGACATCGTTCCCTCCTCAGCTAGATGGAGGCTAGGGTGGGAAGGGGTGAGGCCAGGAGCTTCAATTGCCAATACTCAGACCCCATGCCCTGCAGACCTGAGAAAATGTCTTTTCCTTGAAAGGCAAGGAGGCCCCAGATGACATCCCCTGTAGTATAATTTGAGGGGTGCTACAAAGCCCTGTCTATAATACAGTGTATGCTTTGGGAAAGTCTGCCTTGTGAATTAACTACAAACCCCCTCCCTAAACTGATATAGTAATGAGGCAGCAAGAAAATTCCAGCACAATTTTAATTTTCAAAAGCTCATCCATCTGCATTATGATCTTATAAGAAAAATATTCCATTCCCAGCCACCTGTAAAGTGAAATAAGCAAAACTTGGTTCCCATACGAGGCAATAATTTCTCCATTTGGAATGCCAACAATGTTCTCTCTTTGGAAAGTTTATAGAGCTTATATCCTGCCTGTTCACTTTTAATAAAGAAATGTTAAATATTTTAAAATAAACTTTATTTAATGGGCCAGAAATACATACCCTCAGGTCTTTCACTCTTTTAAACATCCTGAGGGCTGTAAAATCCTCTGGGTTGGACTGAGTACCATGGCAGGGGTGTGCCCAACTTGCTTAGTTTGTGAGGTTCCCTCTGGTTTGTGTGGCTGCAGCTGGGCAGGGGGAAGATTCCAAGCATTACTGTTTCTTAATTTGTATCTATCATCCATCTACACTCTTCCTGCTACTTGACTGAATAACTGAATGCTTTCTAGCTTCTGTACTTACTTTTCTTTGCCTGAAAAGATGTAAATGCCTCCCATATGACACCATTCACATGGGACCCTTCAAGTACAAAGCAGTGTTTAATCTTGCATCCCCACCATCCCTCGTTCTTCTCCAAGAGTCCTCTCTTAGCCTGCAGAGAGGAAAGGGCACTGAACTACAAATCAGGTTGCCGGACTGCAAATCCAAGGCTCTGAACAATGTTGGTTAAATCATTTAAATATACTTTGATTAGAAAGAAACCAGGTATTTACTTAATCTTTCAAAAATTATGTGTTAGGCCCTGGCTGGTATGTTGTCCCATACACCAAAAGTTTGGGGGTTTGATCCCTGGCCAGGCACATATCTAGATTGCAGGCTGAGGCACTTATAAGAAGCAACCAATTGATGTTTTTGTCTTACATTGATGTTTCTCTTGCTCTCTTTCCTCTCTTTCTAAAATCAATAAACATATTTTAAAAAATACATACCTAGGACTACTATTTGTTAAACAGCATGAGATACACCCAGAAAATGAAGATAAAGCACCCAGGTAAACAGAGAGTGAGCAATTACCTTGTGACTTCAGTACTTAAAGAGATTAGTACACCTGCTTTGTCTCCCTCCCAAGAGAGTTGTGAAGGTCAAATTTGCAAATGTAACTGTGCCCTAGAGATATAAGCAATCAATTGCTGACCATAAGAGAGTGATGAAAAAAGACATGATTTCAGACCTTTACACTGAGAGTTGATCTACAATAGCTGTCTGAGTTCAGTATATCTCCCTTTTCAGTATTTATAATAGTTGGTTTGTTGTTTTTTTTTAATAATCTCACCCACAACTTCCTTTAAAAACATATGCAGGAATACACAGAGGTTGAAGGGAATTTTAATAAAGTTTGTTCTGATGATTTGAAAATGGGATCCCCCTGGGGTATTGCAAAACTGGGCAGGACCTTGGTCTAGGAAAAAGTAGATGGTCTTTCACATTCAAAGGAGAAGAAAGCAACAGGAGGTCACCACTCAAACAACGGAGATCATTGTACAACTGGTAGGACAATCAGGTCAAGAGGTAAAATCAGAATAATCTGAATACAAATCATAACATAAGAAAAGGAAATTTTCCATCCCTCCCAACTTCTTGACCCATTGATTGGAGTTACAGATATGGCTGTTCTCTCAGCAGAAATGTATTAAGACCATATGTAAAGATAAATATTCTAGTCAGAGCAAGATAGGAAAACAAAAAGCAAAGAGCAAGCCAGTGGGGTCCCTCATGGACTGCTGTGTTTCCACCCACAGTAAAGAATACTCAGAACTGTAGGAGGTGTAGATCCTGTTCACTCTTTCCTTTGCTCATTTATTCAACAAATATTTACTGAGTGCCTGCTGTGGTCTAGGACTTCAGAAGGAAGCAAAACCTGACATAGTCCCTGCCTTCATGTGAGTTAGTAAAGGACACTAACAGTCAAATAATCACACAAACTCACCTTCAGTTGTGATGG
Source organism: Pteronotus mesoamericanus (assembly GCF_021234165.1). Lineage (NCBI taxonomy): Eukaryota > Metazoa > Chordata > Mammalia > Chiroptera > Mormoopidae > Pteronotus > Pteronotus mesoamericanus. The sequence continues at coordinate 9,723,402 of NW_026555277.1, forward strand.
TAAGGATTGCTTTAAAGGGAAAAAAGGTAGGCTATACTGAAGTAATGCTCTATGTGTATTGCCACTGTCACATCTTATCTGTCTCTTCTGTTTTTCTTTTCCATCTGTTAGGGACACTTGTGGTTACATTGGACCCAATGGAATAACCTAAGATCACCTTCCCATCTCAAGGTCCTTTAATCACATTGGCAAAGTCCCATTTGATAGGTAGGGTAACATATTCAAGGGTTACAGAGATTAGTATGTGGATCTCTTTCAGGAGTCGTTATTCTGCCCACAATGTCAGGACATCTGTATTTAAATTTGAGGAGGAATTGGAGGGTAAGTGATCTAGGAAAAGACATTTTCGGCTTCATACAACTGGATAATGCAGCTTAGTGGCACTCAGGCTCAGCAGATGGAAGGTAAGCTTTCAGCAAAAGTCATGCTACGTAAACGAGAGGCAGAACCCAGAACTTAATGCCTGAATGAAATGTTTATGGTGTATAAGGCTGGTCCATTCTAAAGGCAAATAAAATTCTTGATAATCCAAAGGATTTGCAAATTGATTTGAAAGAACAAGCATTCTGGCGCTGTGCCTGGCTGTGTATACTCGTATAGCAGGCCTGCCTATGACAACCTAGGTTATTTTTCTAAATGCATCATCCCTGCCCTTGGAAGGAGTCTGGTTTTCTGTTCTTTTGGAGTTTCCAAATATGTTCTATTTATTAGTATCACCATCCACCCCCTCTCACATACCTCTTCCCAGAAGACTCTAAATTGGTTTAATCATATTGGATGTTTCTCTGGTAGAATTTTTCCAGTTCTAGTTTTTCCAGTTTGCTTGTATGGTAATTTTTTTTTCTTTCCTCATTAACTTCCTTAGGTATAAAATATAACCTCTTGAGGAAAACTCAGGGGGCCTTTAGTAATAGAAATCCAGGTAGAGTGGAGACAAACAATTCTACACCACACTTCCTGTGCCCATTAGGCTAAGTGAACAGCTGCTATGGGCAGTGCTTGGCAGGTGTTGACCCAAAGCCCCCTTCTTCTTCTTATAACTCCCACAAAGAGCTTAAATTATCTTTAGTTCCACACAAAATACCTTCCTGAAGGGTCAGAGCCATGTGAAGTTGGAGAGAGGTACAGGATTACATGAACGGGCTGGGGTTTTTCCTGGAAGTCCTCCCAATCTGGACCAACAGAGACATCACAATGAAAGAGCATGGTGAGGGGTCCAAACTATCACAGTCAGGATCTTCCCAAAATTCACTATGAAACCAGAGAACTAATTTTTTTTTAAGAAGCCACTTTCTTCTCTCTCTCATTGGAGCATCAATATACCAGCATTAAGTGATAAATTCTTTGGGAAGAAGGAAAAATTGGGAAGTCTGAATAACAGCTGAAATCCTCTGAACATCTGTTTTCTCAGTCATAAAGATTGAAGTTAGACTTTGTAGGAGGCTAAAGTTTCTTCTTTTTGCCACCACTTTGCAAATTATGAGGGAAAGATCCTTCTCATTCTTCTGACTTGTAAGAGGCCCACAATCACATCCTATCTTGGGAGAGATGATAGCATACATAAAACAATTTTAAGATGCCTGGCATCCAATAAGCTGTTAGTAAATGTTCACTAAGAGACAGGATGGTGACAATAATAGTGATGATGATGATGATGATGAGCTATTTGTTCTAACTTATTCTTCTAGTTGAATTCTTAAGCTTTACAAAGGTGAGAACAGTTAGAAAATCTCCTGGTCCTTTCCCCCAACTTTATCTTATTGACAAAATAAAATTCTAGCAACTTAACCTGTCTCTAACACTCTAAAAAAAATTTCGGCTTCAATTCTCTGTCATTCATGTCTTTATTGGTCTCTATCAGTTATCATTGCTAAGTGACTGTCTGGCAGCTCTGGGGCTGTTGCTTGCAGATTATGTTACTCTGAGGAGTAACTCTGGAGAGTTAGAGAATTCTGTAGCTTCTAATTTTTTAGATACTACACAATCCTCTCAAAGTACTCCTTTCAAAATGTGAACTGTTAAACATGTTGGACAGGTCTGGCTTAAATCATTGGGTCACACATTTCCCTTCTCCTCATAGGTTGGACAGTTCAGAGCAGGTTATAAAGATGATCTGCTAAATGTTCTTCTGCCGCCCAAATAAGCAAGTTGATTAGAGACAGACCAGTGTCTCGGATTTTCCTGAAGGCCTCTTCATGACCCTTCTGCTCTTTCATGCTTTGCTCCCAAAGAATCCTTTCCCATCTCCCTCAGAGGGTCTAAATGCTCGTTTACAAGAAACACAGAGTGAAAGAATGAAAAAAAAAAAATCAAAAAGATGGTTCATTGCTCAGTGCAGCCCCTGACAACACATCCCCCAGCTTCCCCTCTTTGAAGCCCATAAACTACTCTGTAAAAATTAAAACGCAAGAGTTTATAGGGCCTAAAAGGAGCCAGAAGGTAAAGACCTGTCTCCAACCAATGGGTCAAATATACTGATGAAGTATGATGAGGCCATGCCAACTTCTTGCCAATAAAACATCTTTCCTGCCTCCCAGTCTTTGACCTTCTCTTTCCCATGCAGAACTAAGTGGAAACACAAATGAGAGAGAAAGGTAAAAAAGAGCAGCAAAACAAAACAAAATACCCAGCATTCCTTGGCCTTGTAAGGGGACAGAAGAATTACAATGATATTCTTCCTGGGCCCCTTAACCCTTTATGGGTCCCTTGACCAAGCTGCTTGCTTAACCACTTCCTGATTTCCCATTTCATGGAAGCCTTGATTAGTCACTGACAAATAATTATTGTCAAAATAGTTCTAGGTGGAAATAGAAGCCCAAGGTCCTATGAAAATGGAGGCAACTGAATGAATCCTGTGGGCAGTAGAAGACACACAGGAGGAGGTTGGGAGACATGAGTGGGGCATGTTGGCTTTGTGACTTTGGCAAGCCATGCTAGCTTCTGTGAGTCTCAGCTTTCTCATATCTAAGAGGAGGAGAATGAGGCTAAAACAGATCTTGAGGCATCTTTGTTTGATACTTTCTAGTTCTTAAGCAGACTGGGGACCCAGGGAAGAAAGGGCAGGGGAAGCATCATGAGACAATAGGGAAGGGAAGCAATCTAGGCTCAATTTTCTGAGTGGCCAGAGTTACCTGCCTTTTGCCCATTTATCTAGTTCTGGCCAAGATTGCTTTGGCTAATGTTCACATAACTGGGAATCCTTTTAATTCTTTGAGTTTTAGAAAGAGATAGAGCAAGAGTGAGAGCAAGAAAAAGAGAGAGAGAGAGAGAGATTGAGATTGAACAAACGTGGATTGGATAAGAGGAGTAACTATTATAGAGGTATAAAATACTGGGGCAAATTATGATAACATTTCAAAAGAGAAGGTCAAGACAGCCCTCCATGGATGTACAGACTCCAGGCTGCTGGGACAGTGAGATAAATACCTGAACTAGAAGATAGGGCAGTTTTTTTTCTGTTGGACTAGGTAATCTCCAAGATCCACAAAGCAGATGTAGTTTATCTAAAGCCACACAAATGACTAATTGATGGTCTGGAATTTATACCCAAGTTCATTCACTCATTTGCCAATGGAAGTCAAATATGCCATGTTCTGGGTTGGATTTTATGTACCTCAGTTTTCTGACACATTGCCTGAATCTCTTCCCAGTGGACCAATACAACTTGATTCCTATTGAATGCACACAATTGGCATAGTCATACATTTCCTCCCTTGCCAATCTTTCTTCTTTTTCACGGTAATGGGATGGAGACAGAACATACATGATAGATATTTAAAAATCTTGGAATGAAAGTAGTGACCATGGGTTTTGGATGAGGTGTCTGTAAGTAGTCTGTAAATACTACCCAAATAGCTGAACTGCTTCATCTAGGCTCACTCTACCAAGAAAATAGTTTGAGGAGAGTTGAGGGTGTCTCAGAGCCAGGGGGACACATTCAGAGGGGATGTACATGTCTGAGCCTTGGAGAAGTGGCTCAGAGTGAACCTTTGTATTAATACCTGGTAAGTCAAAGATGTTCTATAAATAATATTTATTTCCTCTTTGGTACAGTCTTGAGTTTAGTGGTTATATATTTTCTTTTTCTTAATCAGTTTCTTTCTTGGTCATATATGACTTTTCCAAAATGAGCTTTTGAGATTTCAATATATACATCTGAAATGTGTGTGAATAGGGTGTGTGTGAGTTTCTAGAGGGGAGGGTGTCCTAGCCTTGTTATTTGGGGTAGATGGGGCTGTATGAGGTCAGCTGGGTTTTGGAGAGTTCAGGTCAAGGTTTCAACTGGCAGAGAGCAGTCACACCCTCCAAGCTTTCTAGCCAAGTGCATGCTCTTCTGAAAGTCACTGAGCTGAAGATAAACATGGGGCTCATAATAGCTTTTTCACTTGATATCTTTTATTACACGTTCCACACTTTAAATTCCTTTGCTTCACTCCTGTGTTCTTCTAGATCTTTCAGAACAAACATTGAAGTAGGGGAAAAAAGAAAACTGCCCTCTCCCCTCCACCTTCCCATCCCTTCTGAGTTACTCACTTCAACTGGAACAATTAATCTTAATCAGGATGGTATGACAGCAGAGAGAAACATCCACAGCGAAGCCCTTTGGTGCCAAAGCCTTGGTGAGGCAACCAGCTCCTTTCTCTGAGTCGCAATGGGGGCAATGTGGAACTATTTAGTTGTTTTAAAAATAGCAAAATTAGAGCTGCCTGTATCTACAGGATGGGCAGCATGTCAGGGTTTATGAAATGCCTGTGCTAACCACCAAGTGTGAGCAGACACTCTTAATAGTGTTGGCTGGAAGGCAATACAGGTCACCAGACCCAAGTGATCAACTCCATCTTCTCTGGGGGAGATTGAGGACAAATTATTCCTCATGTTTTCACTTGTATTTCTCTCCAGAGAACTCAGAGCTTCTGTGTATGTATCCTTACTCATTATCTTCACTTTATGACAGGTGCAATTACTCATCTCCTCTCCTGTTTCCATCTCCTGTTTTGCTTTTCTCTGCATGGCTCACAGTTTACAACCAGCCATAACTACACCTGGTACCCTAGAAAGGCTGTGGTCTGCAGAGTGAGCTTCTTGAAGACAGCTTTGTGAGTCCCAGGATGACCAAGAGAAACCACTGCATCACCTTAAAAATGTGGTATCATAAAATCATACAATTGAAACCTATATAATTTTATTAATCAATTATTTTATTACTCCAATATATTTAATTAAAAAATGTAGGGGGGGGGGAAGACAAAGAAAACTAAAAAACACATGTGGTCATATCTTTTAATTTGCAATTAACTGTTGAGTGCTCATTAGCAAGAAGCTAGCTATTATTTTCTTGAGGTGCAAGAACTCCAGGGGTATAATCCAAAGTGCACAGTCCTGTTTCTACATACAAAGAGGAGAGAGAACTGGAGTGTACAGTCTGTCCAATTACGGATGTATGTTGTTTGAGCTCATTTCACAGATGTCTTTGTCAAAAGCAACCCTAATACACACCACAGGATCCCCTTGCATTGTTATTGCCATGCCCTGCTGGACCCAAATATGAGCACAAGCCACAGTGGTTTCCAGGCCACATATGGGCAGTGCAAACCCAGTAATAAAGGAATGAAGAGCTCATAGCTGATCTGACACCATTTGGTAATAAGTATAATTAATTGCTCAGTCTCATAGAACTGTCTTCCTAGAGACCTGTGAACTACCGGGTCTTAGGAAAGTGTATGGTATATGGGGAGTTATTCACTGGCTCATGTCTCCCATTGGTCAAATCTTCATGTATAGCCCATTGGGTTTAATGCCTTAGTAGCAACAGGTATATACCAAAATGAAAGGCAAGTGGTTCAGGGTGTGGGCATGAAAAAGTCACTGTCAGGTTGTGCTCATACGCAGTTGGCCAGGTTCCACCCTCATCCCCTGACTTTAGTTTCAGATAAGTGCCACTCTGGTAGTGACAAGGGTCATCTGTGGCTCCAGGCTCTCATCCTGCCAGCTTAGCAAGTTCCAAAATGGACACTAAGTGGGAGACTAGGATGTTCCATCAAAAGAGAGAGGGAGAAGAGAAGAGAAGAGAAGAGAAGTGGAGAGGAGAGAAGAGAAGGAAAGGAGAAAACAAGAGATCTGGCGAGAAGATGTGGGAGTGGAAAAAGGACAGTTGTCCAGCCCCAGATCAGAAATGTACAGGCTGTATTGGAATTAGAGCTTGTTTCTAAAATAAGTCATCTTTTGGAGTTGGTGATAGAGAGCACAGGTGTGGAAAATAGTAATTACTATTTATTTTGAAGCTCCCTTGGAGGAGACAACTTAGGTTAAGGTCTGAACTCACTGGAAAAAAGTCATGTTTGATCCTTTTCCATAAAGGAGATTGTAGTCTTATCCTACATGCAACATTGAGATTTCACCCTGTTTCAATCTTTATTTTTCCAGAGCACTGAAGTGAGAAGCTTTCCTTTGCATATTCCATGAGGGGTACCAAAATGTGGCCTTTACTGCCTTTGCATGAAAGAAATAAACTAAACTGAAAATTCTCCCAGAGAATGGAAGATGGCTTCTCAGCATTTTGGGTTTTTGTTTCTTTATTTTTTCTCCCCTACTTGAATTAACATGAAGTCCAAACCAGATCTTAGAGCAGAATTGGCTGCCACATAATTTAGACATGTTTGCATAACATTCCGAAAATAATTCAATAAGAATAGGTTTTTCTTGGAATTTATCACTGCCTGGCAAATTGGAGCCCAAACACAACAACTTTGTGCTAGAAAGGCATACAACCCTGCAAATGAAAACAACAGTGGCAGAAAGAAAGTCCACCTAAGCCACCGGTCAACTTTCATTATCCATGATGGTGTGAAGCAGAAAAAGAAAACATGAGGTAGGAGCAGGGACAAACACAGCCTGCATGTCAGACTCCCCACCTTCTTCAGGACTCAATGACAGCCCATGGGCCAAGGTGGCAAGTCAAGGGCATTCTAGGTCTCAGAAATGGTTCTGAAAAATTCTCCTCTGCTGTATTTTTCCATGTCTTCAGCTGAAGGATTTTTTTTTTTTCTTATGGGTTTTAATAGAGATGACCCACTGGTTCAGAAAGTAATAAACTAACACAAACATATAGGAGCAGTAAATAGTAACTTACAAGGACAAGTACAGAGCAGTAAACCTAAATCAGAGGGTGCAGAGTGATTTTGGGCTCTGCCATTCTCACTGGGACAAACCAAGTAACTTCTCTGACTTCTCTGACTCCCCCCGCCCGCCAAAAAAAAGTTCCAATCACAGTGAAAATTATTATTAATGTGGTACTTCAGAGCTGCAGGGCATTTAAAAATCCACGTGGTGTATATATAGGAATCCTCAGGTAAAACTCAGGATCTTTCATAGACATCGGTTCCTTAGGGACTTTTAAGCTAGAAGCTGAAGTTCTTGTAGGACAGAGTTATGTGTTTAGGTCACATGCTTATGGCTCAGTATGTGACCCGTGACTCTTCCTCACTCTGGACCTTAGTGAATGTGAACCTTTTGTACAAACTAAGTCTCTACTCCTTTAAATGTTGGTGTCTCTAAGCCTCTTCTCTTCTCAGCCTTCCCAGTTGTTCTGGTTACCTCATACATGCCATAATGGTACATTCCTTCTGTATGGCCCAGAATCCATATCTTCAGCTTAGACCTCCCTTCTGACCTCTGCTGTCTGCTCAACCACATGGACATCTGTATCACCTCACCCACACCTGCTCCTATCTGAAACTGCAGTTGTTCTATCTTCTCTTCCTTGTCACAGTGTCTCAGTCATTTCAGACTGCTATAAATGAATACCATGGCCTGAAGGCTTAAACAACAGACATTTATTCCTCACAGCTCTGGAGGCTGGAATTCTGTGATCAAAATGCCAGTACATTTGGTGTCTAGTGAGAGTCTGCTTCCTGGTGAGCAGATGGCTTCCTTGTTGTTGGGTCCTCATGTCATAGTGAAAGGAAGCTCTGATATCTCTCCTTCTTCTCATAAGGTCACTAATACCATCATAGGAGCTCTACCACCTTTACCTCATCTAAACTGAATTACATCCCAAAGTTCCAACCTCCTACCACCATCCCATTGAAGGCAGGGAATTCAACACGTGGCTTTGAGGGGACACAAATGTTCAGTGCATACTACATACTGAATGATTCCATCATCACTGCAGGTGCTCAAGCCAGTTGGCATCCTTGACTTCTCTGTCTACTTTATGAAGATGACTTCACCATCTACTTTAAATTCACTCTGGTCATTCTGGCCTCTAACATCTAAATGTGTCTACTTTTCAGTTTCTTTGCTACCACCACCCAAGTTCAGGTTCTTGTTCTCTTTCCTTGGGTATGGTCACAGCCATCATATTGCTCTCCCTGCTTCCAGTTGTGTCCCCCTCGAATTCCTTCTCCATGTTGTAGCCAGAATATTTCTTAAAAGCCAATCCAAACATGCCTCTCTTCTGCTTCACATTTTTCACTGACTTTTCCTTGACCTCAGGATAAACACTAAATTCCTCAACATTATTTCCTCACCTTCACAGCCTGTCCCACCTCTGCCCTTACCCCTGTTTAATACCTTCCATGCCCCATGGCCTCTGTGTTTCAGAGATCTGAGTCTTTGTATAAGGTGTTCCTTCACAGAACAATCCCTTTTGTGCCTTCCCAGGCACTTCCTTACCAATCAGTTGACCATTTTTTATAGGAAATCTGCCTGAATTCTTACTCTTTAACTGCAGGAAAAAATTTATTCCCTAGTTCCAGAAGTAGAGTTAATAGCAGGTTTTTTCCCTCTATCCGAGTGTCTTTTCTACAGAAGGAACAGACTCACCAGTTCTAAATAAAAGAAAAATAAGCTTTATTGTCATCTCTCACTTCTGGTGGACCCAGTGAAGATGATGTGGAAGATCCCTAAGCCATGGGAGAAGGGGATTTAGAGCTCTAGGCAGAATGCACCCACTCAGAGGGAAAGGCATATGACATCCCATAACCTGTATGTCCCACATGGTCTTGGGTTCACCTTGCCTGTTTGGGGGAAGTTAGCAGGTACCAAGAGGTTCTATTAGCTGTAATAATAATGATGTAAACAATGAGCATATGTCCCCCTCAACAGGAGCATGGGCCCCCTCGGATACTGAACTTTTTTTCCAGAGCAGCTAAGATTCAGGAGCTAAGTCACCATTTACAAACAATCACAAACATTCTCAAATATTACATTGTTAAATCCAATCACATTCTAACAAATTCAAAGTTAAGATTTTGGCCACTGCACTCTAAGAGAGAGACATCATCTTGTTTATAAGTGAAGGCTGTTGTTTCACTTGACTTAGGAAAAGTTCTGGTGATCAGAAAGAGTAGAACTCATTACAAGGTGGCATTTTCCTGGCACAAAGTTTCTAAAAAGGAGAATTTTCCTAGGGACTCTTTTGCAGTCACCCCCTTGGGTAGAGTTAAATGCACCTTTCTTTTCTGGGGCCCCTTAATAGCCTCATACTTTCTTCATCGTCTCTCTTAACTCCATGTCAAAGTGGCCTAATTAATACCTCATGCTTTCATCAAACCTTCAAATCCTTGAGTGTAGGAACCCCAAGTGACTTTTTAAATGCTATGCCTCTGGTTTCTGACATAAAATACATGCTCAGTAAATGCTGGTTGAAGAAATACATTGTCTTCTGCTGCTGCTCAGGACACTGGTGGGAAGGAGGAATAAGAACTCTGTGAATATGCTGGCTTCCTTCTCAATCAGATTTTTCTACCACCTTTACTTCATAACAGAATATTTTTTCAGGAAACCTACCATCTCCTTGGGCTAACAGCAAGTAAGAAAAAAGCTTGTCATTTTACCAACTGTAAAAAGTGGTGAGGGGAAGAGAGAGGTAAGATTAGAAGCCCATAAAGCAATAAGAACCTGGTGTGTAGGGTCTGAGGTGCTGGAAGCAGGGCAGCAGATACTTGATCAGTTTCTCCTGTGTCACCTCAGATTTCACCAGCAATTAGGCTGATGGAATATGTTCCAAATCCAAACACTTCATGTCCCTGAAGACCTATTGGTCTTGATGAATAACGTCCATTGTGGGGCAGGCTGGAGGCTCTGTTCTGTCTGAATATAAATCACACCTTTTCTCCCCTCATCCATTCAAGCCATCCCACCCCCAATCCCAACCCTTCCACTTCCTATGGCTCCACAAACTGTTAGGAAGATGTTAAGTAAATCATCCCAGTAGGCATAGAATGCAAGAGAAACACTTCATCCATTACCGCCTCACCGCTCTCTTTGCCAAAATCAGGATGAGATGAAGACTGCTCTAGTGTCCCTTGGGAAAATTTAACATCTGGGTCACATGGACTAGGAAACACTATGTTTCTTCATCTCTGAATCGTGGTCAGGTTGCATGGCCACACTGTGAAGGAGCAAGCTTTAGGGTTGCAGAAATCATACACTGGTTCTTTAACAGAGTATCGCTGAAGAATATCCCCAAACGGACCATGGTGTTTGGGTTGTGAAGGCAGGAAAGGAGCCTCAGTGAACTAAGGCACACCGTAAGATCTTACATGCAGATCTGGACCCAGGTTGCCAAAGGTATATGGTCCTGGGCCTAGGTGTATGATCCTGGGTGGGTTTCTCAATCTCAATAAACCTCAATTTTTCCTGTAAAATAGGAAAAATAGTTATACCTAAGTCAAGGGTAATTGGAAATATTGAATAAACTATGGCAAGAAAGGAACTTAGCACAAGGAATAGAACCTAAAAAGAATTCACTAAATATATATATTATTACTGATTATGGATAAATCATTTAAAGTGGCATGGTTAAATGAAATAAGCGTGAAGACATTTAGTGAGAAATTAGAAGAAAACATGACTTCAGGGACATTTCCTGACTGTAGCAGGGTATCTGAGATTATACTGAGGGTACACAATTCATTTGTCTATGCTTTTAAGGGGCTTAGTTGGAAAGCTTTTGAAGCCTTGCAGCAAATCCCTGTCCTATCTATCTATTATCTGTCTGTCTATTTATCTCTCATATCTCATCTATATATCATCTTTATATTTATTTAGATAATAAAACTGAAGTCTAAGAGAACACTGTGAATTGTGAAAGCAGAGTCAAAACCCAAAACCCAGAATTTCCATTCTTTTATTTCTTGTTATTTATGCTGACACTCACAGTTCACAGTGAACATTTGAGACACATAAGAAGGACTTTCTACATGCCATTTGCCCTCCTTACCCTGAAAAGTGGGCATGATTATTTCCATCCTGCAACTGAGGAACTGAAAGCCTGGGTAAGTCAATGAATTGACTTGAAGGTCATGGTGAAGTGAGTCTTTTACCAGCTGAAGAAGGTGGAAATATAGGATGCCTAAGAAAATCTAAGTAACCTTGCATTCTAGCAAGGGAAGGGAGGATGAAATGAATAAGAGGAAAGGGATATTTTTGATGATTTGTCCACTGATATATTCTGAATGTCTAAGAACAATGTCAAGCACTTAACAGGGGGTCCATAAATATTTACTGAAAAATGCTAGCTGAATAAACAAATATTGAACATAGTAACAACCCGATGGAAATGTTCTTTTTAAATATTAAAACTCAGAGAAGACATTTATATTATCACTTTGCCTTCATTAGCATGTTTTAATAGTCACATTATTCTCTTTAAAAGTAACATTTATTACTTTTAATATTTAATAGTGCAGTGACTCTGGGGGGCGTGGAGGTAGAAGAAGGTATGGAAGGATAAATGGTAATGGAAAAAATACAATAAAAATGAACTATTAGAAGTAACAGAAATTGGTGCAAACCCAAAATCAAAGAAAAATTACACTCACACCATATCTTAGAGATAATATATTTATCTTTTCAATTTAGAGGATCTCTCCTCCCTTGGATTCCTGTGATATCACCACTCACATAATTCTGAAATAAAATCACCCCCAAATTTCTGATGTCCACTGTCATCTTCCTCTGCATTCTTTCTCTTGGCTGATTCATGTATTGTCATGATTTCTACTACATCCTATGTGGGGATGACTCTTTAGTCTCCAATTTTTGGCCCTATCCTTTCTTCTAAACTCTGGTGCACCGTTTTTGTTCTTATTTCAGCCTTGATGTCTGTCCTGATGATCAAAAACAGAAGAAATTGACTCATCTCTCCAGCATGCTTACTTCAATTACAGATTTCAACCATCTTCCCAGGCACCCGATCCAGAAACCTGTCATTAGTGACTTTTTCTCACTGTGGCTCAGCACATCCAATTATTCATCAGATCCTGGGAATTACACCTCTCATTTTAGTCCCTCTCTGTTCCTTTCTTAGACTAGTGAGGTCATCTTTATTTTATACATTTTTGTTACATCAAAGATCTTGAAGCTCAGCCCAATCCACTTCTCTCCACTGTCCATGGCTTCATAGTACCTGAAAAATAATCCAGGCACCTAATTTATTACTAATGTCTTCTAACTTGGTTTCATACTCTGGTACCAGCCTTTTTGAACACATCCAAGTTTTCAGGACATGCCTAACTTTCTCCGCTTCTGTGCTTTGCTTGTGTTGTTCCCTTTGCCAGAATGTTTCTTCCTCCTGCAATTTCTGAGTTCAGATAGAAAAGATAGGTACAATATGCAAACACTGCCTCCATGATGTCGACCCAAATACCCAGAGCAGGAGCTACTGTCTATCCTCTGAGCCCCACAAACTGCCATATTTTCATGTGTTTCTTGTCACATCCAAAGATGTATCACTGTTACAGATGAATATAATGTGTCTAGCCTACTGGCTGTTAGTCCCTTAAGATCTGCACCTGGTAAATATTGCAGAGAAGTCAAAGGCCAGGCATAATACCTTACACTTGTAGCAGAATATTATTATTATTATTTTTTACCTATCTTCTGCCCTCCCCCGACTTTCCTCCTTCCTGAAGGTGGCTTTTGCAAGGTTTAGTGGATGTTAACACAGTAATTCATCAAAATTGTCCTATGAGAGGAGGTTGATCAGCCTTAGGATTAGTTCTATTAGTTGAGCACTCTGGAGTGGGTGGTGGAATGGACACAAGAAAATGGAGCTCAAAAAATAATGAAAATTAAGAGGTTCTATGGGAAACAAGGATACTGCAAGTGAGGTGTGGCAACTGTGATGTCACCAATATAATTTCTAATGGAATGCACTGGTGGATGAGGAAAATCACCAGATGAGGGATGTTTCTCCCAACTCTTATGAACTGTAGATTTTGGGCAACCATCACAGGTTGACTTGCATATTGGTAAATCTGGAATTGGACTTTTCTTTATTTCTTTGGATCACATAGGTATGTGCGTACCTACAAAGTCACAGAAATCCTTGATAGGTATAAAGATTTACTTTTTTTCATATAGTAAGAAATCCAGAATAGGCATGCCATGGGTCTGAGATCCATCAGTAACCTTAGCTCTTTCTCTGATTCAGCTCCTCCATTTTTAGCACATGACTTTTGCCTTCCTGGTCACAGGGTGGCTGATGTATCTCTCAACTCCACACCTGTGTTTTAGGTTTGAGGAAGGCTGAAGGCCAAAAAAGTTTTACATGAAGTTTTATTTATTCAGGCTTTCATTTACTCCATTTTGGCAAGATTTATGTTACACAGATAATCTAAGCTGGAGGATGACTAAGAAATTCAAGCAGTTAGCTATTTAGCCTCCATTATAGAAGAAGGCTAGTTAAAAATGAGTTATAAAAGATTTTTTAAGTGAACGAAACTGTTCTGGTTACCAAACCCTCTGACTCTTCTCTATCACTATTATGGTCTTTGGAAACAGTAACATGCACCAAACATTGTAGTAAAAACTGGGTTCAGGGAAATGTGTATATGTATGTACGATCTATGTATATATGTACAGGTGTATGTTTGAATGCACATATGTAGGTATGTATGTGTGCATGCATGTGTGTATGTATGAATGCATGTATGTGTGGGCATATATAAATGTATGCATTTGCATAACTGCTCTTGGGCTAGGGTTTTGTTTATGAATCCATTTGTATGTGCTATGATAACTCCATTTCTATCAATTCTTCCTACACATTAAAAATAGAGATATTTAAGAATTTGGCTTTAATTAGTCCAACTTCAGAGACCCTAAAGGAACCAGCCACCATTCCAGTGAGATGCTATAAATGCTGAAGGAACATTCTGTTAAGGAATCTAAGAACCCTGCCATGTGAGGCTAAGCACATTTTTTTTAAACAAATGGAGAAGATATTATTTAGACTTTAATTTCTGTAGTTTTTAATTTAAGAATGTTGGCCTTTAATTTCTTTGGAGTATAATGTAAAAGGAGATTTGAATTTTGGACTTTTAAGTGCCCCCTGAGAGTTTAATAATGGGAGGCAGTTCAAATTCAAGTTTGTGTCATTCCTATTCTGCTGGCATGTTTTGGATTATATTGCTATTAACTTCTTATGAATTATATTGGGCATATTGGCCAATGACAACATGCGATATAACATAAACTAGGTAAATGGGTTTCAAGCTTAGGGTATTTAATTCATGTACCATTCTTGCCCATTTTAGAGTCCTCCAGAGCAAAGGTTAAACTGTGTGCCATGATCCAGGTAGTCTACTCAATGGAGAAGTTGACATGGAGAGAGAGAGACCTCACAAAGTTGTGAGTAGGACTGTCCTGGAAAAACCTGAGGGAACAGTCAGCCCTTGGTAGACTGCTAGTTTCATTGCAACTTAATGGTTTAAGACAACAAAATCTTGAAAGTATCTACTTCCCATGTTTTCAAAAAGGGGAAAACATCTCCATTATGTAATACTCAGAAAGAAAAAGTAAGAAAGAAATTTTCTCCCCTTTTCCACCCTTGTCTTAAGTGATTATGTGATTGGATTGGACTTAGAAACACGGCTTAGGCCCTTCTGAGTTTTTTCCCCCCATGGGTCTGCTTTTGACCTTTCTTCCCTGCTAAGCTTATGAGGGTCAGAGCCAGGTATGACAAATTTGTAGGGTCTGTCCAGAGGACAGACTTTGTCTTTCTTTACTCTTTGGTCTTAGCGGCTGAGAGAGTGAATCTGGGTATCGGACACTTCTCTGAAGACCCTCATACTCCAAGGAGAGTATGCCCTAAGTCTAGATCTGAGAATTGAGAAGTACAGGGGAGGTCAATTGGGGCCATGGATCCAGGCCACAGTTATCAAAACAGTTTTATTATCCATTAAGCTGATATTTTTCTCTCCCCATTATCTGATTCCTGTGTCTAAATTTCAATTCCAAAGTGATGTAGGAGAAATAAGGTTAATAATCACCTGTAAATTCTCAACAAATATTAACAAGAGAAATATTTGTTAGTTTAGGAGATGGATTCCCCCTCAGGGATCTGACCGGCCACACTTCCAGGGTGAAGCCAGTTCTGTAACAGATGAATAGATTTGCAGAAAAGACTGAGGGTGTCCTTAAAAAGAAAAAGGAGTGAGACCCAAGAGATGGAATTTCAGGATATCCCCTAGTAGAGGTCTCTGTAGGGACTGCTAAGTAAATGAGAAAAATAGAAAAAATGTTTTGTACCACAGTCTAAAACTGTTATTTATGGATAATATCTCATGATAACATTTTTTTTTCTGGCAATGTACTGGACCTTCATAGCTTCCCAGATGTCATAGGAATTACTAAAGGATGAAAATATATGAGATGTTTAAGAAACATCTATTGAATATATTAAATGAAGATGAGGATCTCTATTTCATAGAGTTAATAAGAATCCAGCACACTAAAAGGAAACATTAAGGAAGAAAAGGAGTTTGGGGGTAAATAAAATTCTCTCTCCACTCTAAAGATTATAGGTGGAAATCACATAAATTCTTAGGAATAATCAGAAGTATAAGAAGGTAGTACTAAAAGGAGAGTGGAAAAGTAAGCGAGAGAGAGAGAGAGAATGAAAGAGAAAAATGGACAAAGGGAGGAAAGGAGGAAGGAAGAAATAAAAATACATATGCTATTTAGTTGATATACTATGCTATCAAGATGACCTAACACCTTCATAGTAAATGACACTTTCATATTAACGTATTCATTGCAAATTGTTATATCATCTTTTTTAAACTAAGCCTGGGGATAATACCCTAGAATGACCCTAGAAGAGACTATGAATAAAGGAAAATTCAAAGTATTTCCTTTGTGTTAAATGGAAAATTGTTAGGGTCACAGATGCCAAGATACAAAGACCAAAAAGAGAAAACAATCTAATCAGGAAATGCGAAAGCTGAGATTTTAGCAAATTAACTCACCCTGATGACTCATCCCAGACGTATTAAGTTTTCACATTTTACAGCCTCTTCATTGAAAATACTAAATACCATCTGTCTCTAGCAGATGACTTAATGTTAGTCTTAAAGTCTTAAAGTTCACATTTCCTAATTCTTTTGTTTGGAAATAAATAACCTTTATGTTGCAGTGGCAAGGTCTTGGGAATGTGATTTCTTTGCCCACTTGGGGGGAAAAATACAAAAATTCCAAAACTGATCTCTTGGATTGTGAAATGTTCTGTGGGGCAAAGAAGGTTGATTGTGTACACTCGCTGCCTCAACTGGATCTGGCCCTGAAATTCTTTTTAAGATTATGTTACTTGCCTTTTTAGCCAAATTTCAATTCTTCATTAAAGTTGAGCCCACACGCAAGGCTTAAAATGGGAAATACCTGTCCAGCCCATTCATGATCCTTAGGAAGTGATTCCTGAGGGCAAACAATGACCCTTCCATTTATTTCTTCCTACAACCTTTTATCCATCACTATTTTTAAGTAAAAAAAGAAGTTATTCCGATTGTGTAAGAATATTTGGCTTTTCACATTTTGGGTGCTTCAAACAGAAATGGGGAGAGTAAAAAAGTATATTTATCAAGAACCTTCTCTATACAGGTATAAGAAGAACCATAAAAGATAATTAAGCAGAGAAAGAGTGCGTATGCTTTTGGGATCCCAGTGGCCCTGCCATATACACAAAGTTATGCAGTCAGTTTATTGGAAACAAGGACTGGCTCTAGTCCTAAGATTAGATTCTGGCTCCAACCCTGTTACCAACTTGCTAGTGACCATTGGCAGGTGACCTCATGACGTTCTTCAAGTCATGGGGTAGGTCTAAGATGTTCTAAGCTCATATATATATATAATGTTGATTCAGAATGCTTGAATAAAAAGAATTCATTTAGGTAAGAACATGGATTCTTGGTAAGCTGGATTGGCAGCCCCAAGACAAATATTCTGAGATAACTTAGTGTTTCACTTCATCCCAGGCTCTTTGCACTTAAATTCTTAGCATTCCAGGCCTCTCAAAATTGGGCCCCAACTTACCTTCCCAATTTCTATCGACATTTCTTCCCTGTGCACAGGCTTTTGCTGTTCTGAAAATACCTGCTATATTCGTCCTCTGCTTTGTTTATGCTGCTTTCTATACTAGACTCTGCTGTCTACCTCCGCTTACCCAAATCCTACTTCATCCCCGAATCACAAATGCGTTTTTCAGTATGTTCTTTCTGATATCCCTTGCTTATCCCTCCCCAATGATTTGATATAACTTATCTTCATCTAATCCAGGGTTTCTTAACCTCAGACATATTGGACCAGATACTTTTTTAGTGTAGAAGACTATCTTGTTTATTCTAAAATATCAGTAGCATTCTTGGCCTCTACTCCCCAGATCCCAGTAAGAGCACCCCCATCACTATCACCACCAAGCTGTGACAGTTGAAAATGTCTCCAGAGATTGCCAAATGTCTCATGCGGGAGCAAAAATCACCCTTGCTTGAAAATCACTGCTCTACCCCTCTGTTCTACTCATGGTATTAATGGGTTCAAAACCAGGCAGACTTGAATTTGAAACCTGGTTCCTATTGCTTCTTCCTCTATGACTTAGAGGTTACTTAACTTCTCTGAGCTTTAGTTTCTTTACTAAATATGAGAATAATGGTTTTTGGTTGGCAGAATTGTTAGGATTATATGAATTTTAGGAGCAATTCAGACATGTTTGGGACTCTCTGGCAATCTTTTGAAAGAGCCCTCCTGTCGCTGGTTTGCAGTGGGCTCAGGAGCCTCTGAGAGAAATTCCTTCTCAAGGAAGGATATAGACACTTAGTGACAACAGCAACAATGGCATAAAAACACTCATGTAAAGGCTACTGTGCACCTATCAACAGTCTAAGCACATTAAATACATCATATAGACTAAAGTAGGCCATGGCTAAATGTAATGGATGGAGAGTAAGGAGTGATTCTGAGAACATCTTGGTGATTCCCATTCGACTGAATCTGGCACAACCCCTAGTCACCCATGCCTGGGTTATTGACATAAAGGAGACTGCTACTGAATACCAACACAGAAGTTTAACTAAATACTATATTATTTGTCACACAAGTGTTGCTGATGTGGGACCCCCCGCACAAAGACTAGGTGGTTATGCTCTACCTCACCAAATTTCTCAGTATTTTTAAGCACCGTGAGGGCTTAAGAGGAAAGGGATGGTGGAGTGGTGGCCAGGGAGAAGCAGCACCCAGGAAGAGCTCTGTAAGAGGGGGAGCATCTTGAGTGACATCCCAAGCTCTGTGGAACAGCAGGACAGATAGGTGACACCTGCAGGTAGGCAGCAGCAATAGTGGAGCATCAGTGCCTGGGAGGAGAGTACGGCCAGAACCTTGGAAGCAGCACCTGCTGGGGGTAGCAGCGTGGCCTCCTGGCAGAAGGTGCTGCACCTGCTGGAACAGGGATGAAGTCTCCAGTAACTTGCCGATTGAATCCATGTAAAAGGCACCCTGGAAACACTCAGGGCTAATCAGAGGGCTTGATCAGCAGCAGGAGACCCTGCATCAACTGTGCAAAGCAACAACCCTGAGAAATATGCATTATTACAATCACAGCATGTATGTGTCTATCACTTGGACTCTTGAAAATTCATAAAACACCTAGTATTGCTGGTTTTCCAACAGGCGGGGCTATGCAGGAGCAGTTTAAATCACCCACAATCTTCACTTGTCCATAGGGTCAATCTTGCTTGGGAGAATTTTGTCCATCATTTCTAGTGGACTAATGTAACTGTGGCAATCACTTTGCCTCTCAGGCAAATTGCATAAACCACACTTACAGAAATTTTAAATAAGTGTTTCATCCTAAGCAGGATGATACACTCGGAGGGTCATTTTGTATTGAACTTGTGTTTGGCTCAA
Organism: Pteronotus mesoamericanus; assembly: GCF_021234165.1. Lineage (NCBI taxonomy): Eukaryota > Metazoa > Chordata > Mammalia > Chiroptera > Mormoopidae > Pteronotus > Pteronotus mesoamericanus. The sequence goes on from NW_026555277.1 coordinate 9,742,584, forward strand.
AGTACAAAGATGACATCGATGGTGACACTGTAACTCATGCATACCCCTTCACTTAAGAAGTCCCCCTTTGTGGCCTCTGTTCTTCACAGTATTGATGGTTGGCTCCGGGAAATGTGAATGCAGATGCAGCCATGGTTTTCTGGGCATTGGCATACCTTTACTCAAGTAGACTGGTCAATTTTATTCAAATACAATGATGTAATTATTATTAGTACAATTCATCAGGTATTTCTGATATTCTGCCTTCTGTGTGAATAGTAGGATGGCACATCTTTGTGCCCTTCTGTTCGGGGTGGTAACATAGGACTAATGTTGGCCAAGGAGTAGTGAGAGTAAGTGATGTGTCATTTCCATGCAAAAGCATTTAATTTCTGGCATGAAACCATTCAGAGTACTTTCCTTCTGCCATTGAGACCAGCAATGCTCCAGAAGGTGGCTGCTTCTTTGGGCTGAATCCTGTAGTGAGGAGGATGTGGCACAGAACCGACAGCCAAACCACAAGGGATGTGTAGCATAAGCGAGAGATCATCTTTGTTGTTTTAGGTCATTGATATTTGGTGCTAGGGGGGCAGGATTATTATCACAACACAATGTTGCGCACATGCATGGTGCATACAGTGGAGCCACAGGTCAAATACTGCCTGAACAGTTTCTATGTGCTCTGTACTCTGTTAAACTTTCAGAGAAACACATGAAATTATCAATCACAGAATTTATAACCTAGCCATTTCTTGCATTCCAATGAAACCCCCAGAACAGCTCTAAATTCTATAAAGCATAGTTCAAAATCCTTTATTTTTTCCCTTCCATCTACTTCTAATTTCCACTGACCACACAGTAGTTGCCTAGATATTAGAGGGTCTGAAAGATCTATTCTCAGCATACACGTACCCTAATATATCCACATTCAAAAGAGCAGTTTTTAAAGATGACAGAGACCTTGGACTCCATCCAGACCACTGGTATCAGGAACCTTGCATTAAACCTTGATTTGCATAATGATACCTTTCTAGGACACAGTGATTTTTATTTACTTCAAGGCACTGTCACATAAATTATCTCATTCAATGGGCTGGTAGTTTTCATCTGACTGGTTTGGTTTTTATTATGAAGGGAAAGGTCACATAGCTAGTCAGTGGTGAGGAGATACAATCCTCCAGATCTTTTTTATTTTTACTCAACATGGTTCCAAGCTCTTCACTCTAATGCAGGGTGCTGGAGGCAGATGCTGGTTTTCACCACCCAGGGCCCTAGTGAAGATGCCCATGTCTCAGTATCTGGAGGTCACTGGTGATACACACTCATCCTAAAACTGACCCTTAACCTCTTCCCTCTAAGCAGCTTTGTAGTTCAATCGGGTCTCCTATAAAATTCATGACCAAAATGATAATGCCTACACTTTTGTCACAAAACTGAAGAGCTCACTTGAGATATCCATAATACTAGATTTTAGAGCTATTCTGGTTCAACATTTCCCAAATACTGGCCCCCATGTTGCAAGAGAATTCTTCTTGCATTCTTCCTTGCTCCTGCACTCCACTCCCCAGTGCCTGTTCCCCTCTTTCCTGCCGCTCTCCTCCCCTTCATCCCTGCCATGGGTACTATGGGATGGAAATAGTTTTCTGGACCACAGCATGATTTGAGTTCTGAACCATGAGTTGAGACAATCGCTCACTTAGCACAGGGTCCCTTTCACAGAATTCTTAACAAACAATTATTTGGCTTGTGTGTAAAGTGTTCAGTGCTTTTTGGTCCTCAAAAGAGCCCATTCTAATGAGAGTTTAGTCACTACCTAGTTTTCCAATTTTTAACATTAGCGAGATAGGAAGAATTACACAAGCTGCTCTGTGTGAAACTCATCTGCCCAGTGACTTCGGTATGTTCCTTTGCAGGTGCTGATGGGTAGAGAGCAAACAGCATATGCATCTCCCCTTTTAAGTGATGATTCTCTGATTTTTAGAAACCACCAGGGCTCTGTGTCTTGAGACCACTCCGAAGGGCTTTAGTATGCATTTTCAGTTTCAGGAAACTAAGGTGAAGGGGGCCCCCAACTGAGTGTGGTGCGCAAGAGAGGGCAAGTTCTGAATCCCCAAGAAGGAGACGGTTGGCCGTGGTTCTCTGCAAGTCTCTGCTTCACCTAAAAGAGTGCTTTTGGATGACCTATGACCTCCACACACTTCCGTGAGCTTGACCTGCTCACTAGCCTGCCAATACCTCCTGACTCCACTGCATCCATGCTTTTCTTCACGCTGTTCCCTTTCTGCAACTTCCCAAAATGTATCCTGTATCATCCACCCGTCTCATGTTAGAATAATTGATACTCTTGTCATCATTTCTTATCAATCTCATACTAACACTAAATTCTTATCCACATGAGAGCAAGAACTACATCTGATATGCTTTAAATCCTCACTCAGTATCTAACACAGTGCATTGAGCTCAAGATGGGTCTGCAGCACCATAAAAAGGAATCAATGCAATTTATGACCTAATTCATTCAAAAGTGAGGTCACTTAGATAAGAAATTCACCAGAAAAAACAAGTCCAGCCATCACTCATTGTGACTAAAAACCACAGCTCACAAATCAGCCTGGGCAGGTTGTCCTTCAAAGCAGAAATGTTTAGGCAAAGAGGACAAGCTGTTTGACCAAGGAGTGGAGGGTGTTACTGAGGAGTGGCAGGGAGGAAGATATTCTATGAACTTCCCTGAATTTCTAATGTCACTGACTTACCAATAAATTGGTTTTGAACACACACACACACACACACACACACACACACACACGCCCCTAGTGCACCCAGGCCTAAATCTCATTCTTTCTCTAGGCTGACAGGCACAACAGGTCTGTGCTGTGTCCTCTGGTTTGCCCTTGGAGGGCAGGGCCAGGAAGAAAACCTTAGTTAGGGAAAACAAGGACCTACCTGTGTGTACACAGCTCACCTCCATTCCTGAACAATGCTGTTTGTCATAGATTATGGGTGACTTTTACTTTATTCTGCTGGCTCTGGTGGTAGCCAGGAAGGACAGAGAGCCATAAAGGAGAGCAATGAGTTAGCATATTGCTGGTCTGCAGGATGTTCTCAGCGTGAGTTTGGGGTTGGTGCAAGTGTGGGGACAGTCAGGGTACCTCCAGCCCCGTCCTGTCCTAACAATGTCCTTGCTAATTGCTGAGAAGACTCCCTTGAGCCACATGCAAAGATAAAATGGGTAAGAAACTGTCAACATCTCTGCATAATGTCATTTTGCCATTGACAAAGTTTTGTCCTCCTCCACACACACCACAGTTGTCTAGTTAAATAGTTATGTGATCCAGAAGGATATGTGGGGATGTCAGCCTGGGAAATTTTACCTGATGCTGGGAGAACAGAATGAGTGTGTGTGAGTGCACTCACTTAGTCCAACATGCAGGTCTCTGTTCTAATTTCATCACCGCTCACTCTCCTTTGCAGAAAGTTCTAAATCCACAAATAGCACATTATGATGCGTTGCCTTATCATATAACTGTCTATAATTACATAATTCACATAATAGCTTAATCTTTTCATCGTTCAGGATAAGCCTTTGTCTTCCTAAATAGCTGTCAACGTCAAGAAGGCTCTTATGGTGTCTTCTGGTTCTTTTATGTCTTACCATGGTTGGCATAGTTCTGGGCACAAGGGCACTTCCCAGTGGATATTTGTGAATGAACTCATTAAATAGCTTTATTACCTGATATTGATAACATTTTATAATTATCATTATACCATGACATTAAAATTTCTCCTGAGGGCATAGAGCCAAACTGAGAGAGAGCATGGACACCAGCCATTATCCATGTAATTCTGTCTGTGCATAAAAATGGACAAAGATGAGTTAAACAGATGCACACCAGTAGCTTGGTGGACTGCTTGGTGATTTTTATGTTGAGCACTCAACCATTTGTCTAACCCCTAAGTGGGTGGCATCTGTTTAATGTAAGCACAATATTAATAAGACTGAACATTTATTGAGCACTTACTATGTACCAGACATGTCCTAAGCGCTTTACATATTTTAACTTATTTAATCTTTATGGCAAACCCTGTCATTATGTCTGTGTTAGAGATAAGAAAGGCTGAGGGAAAGGGAGCAGCTGGCTTCTTTTGAGTGGTGGGCCTGTCTTTGAACCCAGAGAGCCTGGATTCCAAACCCATGCTTTTAATCACTGAGCTGTACAAGAAAAATAGGTTAACTCCCATTTATGCTGTATCTCTTGATCTGTTTTAAAATAGATATTATAAAGTAGTTTTATTTTATCGCAATGTGGGGAGGTTTTGTTATACACTGCATTCTAAACTGTGGATAGGCCAGACACAGGGTGAATGCTTTCCATCAGCTTGGCAGCTAGAACTATTGGCCAACAGTTGGAATCCATGCAGAGAACATCCTTGGAAAGGAATATACTGATTAAAGATGAAATGAGGCTAATGCACTGCTCTTGGGAAAAGATTAAATGTGCTCATAATGAAAGAGTGTACGTAACCATAATTAATGAAGCAATAATCACTTTTGAGCTTATGTAAGACCTGATTCTTTGATTACAAGTGTTTCCATTTCAAGGGAGCTGGAAGGATGCTTTGGCTTGTGGTAACAATCAGTCGATCAGTCAGTCGAACTGTTTCATCTTTGGGTTGCAGTTCTGCTTGATCAATGTATCTGCCATTTCCAAAGAACTCTAGAGGCTTTCTTCTTCCTGTCTTTGTGCTTTCAATTGGTTTTCATCAGAGGCAAGATGACGAGTCAGCTTCTAGTTGGCATTGATTCAGCGGGTGCAAATTGTCAGTGGCAGGTTTGCATTTACATTTTTATCACTATCTCTTAAACCTGAATAATTGATCATGTTCTCCCCAGTCCCCTCGCCCACATCATTTTACAGATCCACTGTGAAGTTCTTGCTTTTGTAATCAAACTTATTTCAGAGGTGCCTGCCGTTTCTCACAGACTTCTGACACCCTCTCTTTTCTGGTGGGTTGAAGTTAGGGGGAAGACTTTTTTCTTTTTACTGAATGACTGAGTACATATGTCAGAGATTTCTCTGTATGTGTTCCCTTCCAAAGTGCATAGATTCTGCAACAAGTTAAGTGGCTACTAAAATTAAATATTGTTGGCTAAGAATCTGGTATGTTCTTTATAAATGCATTTTTTTTTTAAATGAAGAGATCAGAAAATGACAGTGAACTCCAGGGAGACAATCTTACAGGCTTCTACAAGGGGGCTTCTTTTCTGAGTAAGTTCACCATTCAAGAGTGAAAATAATCATCTTGATAATATCAACCATGTATGTTCATGGAAGGAAATGCTCCCCACTGTTCCAGCAACTGAGATATGATGGCTTATACCACACATGCATGCTCAGGAATTCACTTACTAGTATGTTAAATGAACTTATCTCACTCTTTTGTCAGTAAAGAAGAAACAAGAATAAATAAACACATGCTTATGCACACACACAGCTCAAGTCAAAACATTTCAGTATATGACATTAGAAACACATGAATGGTTCCTCAAACTAAAAAAAATTGCTCCTTAATTTATGAAATAACTCACTTTAGCATTCATTGCAAAACAGACTCTTTTGTATATTTAAAGTGACTGTTGAATTATCAAAAACTTGAGGATCTTTTGGTCTCTTTCAGGGACCTGCTTTCGAGCTAGGTAGGGCTCATCAAGATTTATGATTCTAGGAGTGTACTAACACATTCGACTAAACCCAGCTAGTATATTTCTTTTCCCACCCCCAGGCCACAGCTTCCCCAGAGGATCTGAAACCTGTAGCACACATTTGGCTGCAGAGATTCTCACTTCTCAACTTCAGTAAGTCTTCAAGTAGGAAACTGCAATCCTTTCTGTGAAAGGTTAATAAATTACCTACCATGGTAAAATGGTTAATTTAATGTGTAAACTTGGCTAGGCTTTGGTGCCTAGTTGGTTTGTCAAACACCAGTTTAGATGTGGGTGGATGTGATTAACACTTATATATCAGTAGACTTTGAGTAAAGCAGACTATCCTCTGTAATGTGGACAGGTCTCATCCAGTCAGTTGAAGGTCTTAAGAGCACACAAATGCTAAGGTTTCCCAAATAGGAAGCGGTTCTTAAGACTGCAGAGTAGGAACTCTGCCTGAATTTCCCTACCTGCTGACCTGTCTTCTGGACCTCAGACTTAAGGTGGCAGTATCAACTTTTACCCAATTTCCAGCCTGCCATCTCCACCCATAGGTTTTGAGATTTTTATATTCTCCCACTACCATAATTATGTGAGCGATGAAAAAATCTCTCTTGCTCTCTCTCTCTCCTTTCCTTCCTCCCTCTTTTCTCTATTGGTTCTGTTTCTCTGAAGAACACTAAGACAAATGGCAATTAGCCCGCCTCACTCTCTGAGAAACTCTCTGACATCCCAGCCCAACACCCCATGTGATTTCTATAATGAAAAATTTCAGTGCACTTTTCAGATCCAAAATGTAATTTGTAGCAGATGATTTGCAGTGGTAAATTGTGATATTTCTGTCATTCCCTAGGACAAATCTCAACTCTTGATTATATGCTTGGACTCAGCACACATACCATCTCTTCCATGAAGCCTTCTCTGAGAACCTGCTCCATCACATCCCAAGGGTGCATTAGATTTCCCTTTTTCATGTACACATAGCACTCTCTGTATCTACTTTATAGCTACTTCACTAAGTTTAGCATGTTGCATTGTAATTTTTTAGATATTTTTCCCTTACTAATCTGATCTCTGTATGTCTGGGATTAGATTTTATTTATCTTTGTATCCTTGCTGGATATCATAGTATCTGCACAGAGTAAGTGTGTATAATTTTGCTAAATGAATGAATGAATGAAAGGACAGTTTAATATTAATAGTTCCATGTTACCTCTGGAAGATTCTTGCTGTAACTCTAGGATAATTGGAAAGACTCATTTGAGTCAGACAGCTCTGTCCTTTATTCCAGTTTCTAATCTGATCTTGAGCAAGTCTTTCTATGTCTTTGGCATTTTTTCCTAATTTGAAAATGAGAAATGGTAAACTATACCATCTGTATTGGATTACTCTGAAGATTAAGTGATATAAATGATATTCCAGTAAATGAGAGATGTCATCCCCCCCTATATTACTAAGCACTTGTTGCAACACACTCTAAGTCCCCTAAAGTTGAATAGTTAGACACACCAGTGGCCTGTGGCTGTCCCCTCAGTTCTGTCATGTCCTTTTTCTAAGAGGAGGTCATGGATACACTAAGCCCTGACTCAACTCTGGTTCACAATAATCTCTCACTCCAACTAATGACATCTCCTTGGGTTCTTTTGCTCAGGCTAACCCACTCAATGCATGCAGTGTCTAATTATAGAGGGAGGAGAATTACTTTATGTTTGCTCTCTGAGATGTCTTAGATCAGTGATGTTGTTCCCAAGGGACTTTGGCAATGACTACAGATATTTTTGATTGCATGTTTTTTATTGGGGCAGGTGGAATGCTTTTGAATCTAGCGGGTAGGATCCAAAGATGCTGCTCAACATCATATGAAGCAGAGGACATCCCTAGAAAACAAAGAACTATCTGGTCCAAAATGTCAATGATTCAAGTGCTGGAAGCAACCTAAGTGTGCGTCAGTAAATTAGTGAATCAAAAAACTATGGTACATTTACACAATGGAATACTACACAGCAGAAAGAAGGAAGTAGCTCCTACCCTTCATGACAGCATGAATGGAAATGGAGAATATTATGCTAAGTGAAATAAGTCAGGCAGTGAAAGACAAATACCATATGATCTCACCTAAAAGTGGAACTTAATTAACAAAACAAACAAGTGAGAAAAATAGAACCAGAGACCCTGAAATAAAGAACAAACTGATAGTAATCAGAGGGGAGGGGGAAGGGGGATAACAGGGGAAAGAAGGGGAAAGGTCATCAAGGAACATGTATAAAGGACCCATGGACAAACCAAAAGGGGTTAGGATTGAGGGTGGGAGGTGGGGGTCTGTGGGGTGGGAAAGAGCCGTGGGGGGAAAATGGAGGCACCTGTACCTGAATAACAATAAAAAAAGATAAATAAAAGAAACAAAAAAACACAAAATGTCAATGGTGTCAGAGAAGAGAAACCCTGCCCCAAGTAAATACAGAATGAACACTTCTCTCTTCAATACATAAAGGATAAACAAAGCAAGTTACAACTATATATTAAAAGAAGGTTATCCTGTGTATCAGCACTGATACATTTCTTCATTCATCTTCCCACTTTATTTCCAGTCTAGATCACTATTTATTTATTTATTTTTACTCTACATTAACATTATTCCCTTAAATTACATATTAATATAAATAACTATGAGTTTCAGATGAGGGCTGAGCAGTGGCAAAATGTGTTAGCATTAGATAGTCATATAAGATAAACAGTAAAGTGAGATTCATCAACACACTCACCACACTTAGTTTATTGTGAAAACATTCAGCAGCATAGCATGTGATAAAAAGTGCCATTTCTCCACTCAGGGTGCCCTACTGTCCCTCCATGATCTGCCATGTACAAACTGTGCATTGCACAAGTTACCTAACCTCTCTGTGCTTTGGTTTCCTTTTGTTCCATGAGAGCACCTGCTCATAGAATTGTTGTAAAGGCAGTGATCTAAACAAGGAAGCAGCTGTCTTTACCCTGGCTCTGCACCAGTCTAGCTATGTCACCCTGGGCAAGTAATTTAACCTCTTTCAGCCTGAAGTGCCTGTCTGTAAGATGGAAAAACTCATAGCACCTATTTCACAGGAAAATGTTGTAACATTAAATGATATAACACATGAAAATGTTTTTGTTCTGAGGAAACCCTTGATAAATTGATAGCTTCTGTCCCTTGAACAGCTGCTCTGTGGGATCAGAAATAAAGCTAACGTATGGTGACTGCCCATGAGGTGAAAAGTATGGATTGATCAAGAGGGACTCAATGATCATCTTTGGATGTCACTGTTTGGACCTGTTCTTATTCCTTCTGGGTCCAGTACTGTGAGGAAGACTCATCTGTAGAAAATGGTGCTGAATTCAGGTGAGAGTAACTTCAGTACTTTCTTAAAAAGCTGAGAAGAAACGTAGGTTGTGGAGAAAAAATTTCTTCTGCCATACTAATCATCAGCAACACACTCACATTCCCTTATTGTGATTGTCTGCAAGTTCAGCCTGGGAGATTGGCTTAGTAACAGAGACAACATGGTGGTAATTTGGGAGAAAAACTGTCTCAATTGGAAATAATCACTTCTCAGTTAACCCCCTGGGGCCATGGTCCTGTCATGGAGCAGGGCTGAGTGACGTTTTCCTTGGGCTTCCGGATAAGATCTGAGCTGCAGTGCAGGCCAGCAATGTGAATGCGCCTAATTGGTTGGGGTGAAGAGCAGGGGGCCATCAATCTGTCTTTGGGCTTAGGCTTGCTTAAGGGCAATTAGAAGCAAATTAATGAATAATTCTGTAGATAAATGACATCAGGAGACGATTTCACTTGCCTGGTAACTATTGGTTAAGAAAGCTTGCTCTGTATCAAGGAAGAAGAGGGATGGGATGAGCTCCAAAATTTTATTTTTATTGAGAGATGATTATTAGTGCTATAATAATTCACAGAGAGTCATGCCTTACGTTATACTTGGGAAATGTGAAAACTGTGGGGTGGTGAAAATTAATCTGAAAGCGTCTACATACAGTATTGAGAGAAAAGGAGATATAACTAGATCCCGTTTTAGAGCCAAAATACACCCACCATAATTCATGCAAAAACCCAGTTTACTTTACTGGATATTTCAAACAAAATAAGCAAACAAGAGATGATTAAGATGACCAGGCAGATTTGGGAAAAAATACAAATAAAACATAAAAATAAAAAATAAAATTTCAAAGTTAAATGTTCAGTGTGTGGGGGAAAAAAATGAAAAGAGAATGAAAACACTACATATACAACCTTTAGAATTTAGTGAAAGTAGTGCCTAGAAAGAAAGCTACAACCTAGTGTAATTATATTAGAGAAGAAGATTAAAATTTACTTTTTAGTAACTGGAAAGTAATCAGCTAAAAGTCCAAATTAAGCCATTGAAAAAGAAAACAGAACAAATCCTAAGAAGTAGAATAAAAAATAATAAAAATAAAAAAGAAATTAATGAAATAGAAAACAAATGAAATAAGTGAAATAGATGAAGAAAGTAAAACTTTTATAAATGTTTTTAGAGAAACAACTTCTGACAAGATGAGAAAAAAGATAACATAAAAATATTGGAAATGACAGAAAGGAACATAACTATAGCTATAGCAGAGGTATAAAAAATAAGAAAAAGAATTAACAAGTTTGTGACAATAAACTTGGAACCTTAGATGAAATTAACAAATTCCTAAAAAAAAAAAATACCAAAATTGACTCAAGAAATAGGAAGCCTGAAGATTTCTATAAAAATTAATAAAATTCAATTTGTAATCAATAATCCTGTGAAGGAAACAACAAGCCCACATTATTTTACAAGCCAGTTTCAAGGCATAATTTGAAATCATTAATAATGAGTAGAGTGTAATCTAAACAATCATCTTCAATGCCAGTCATAAACTATAGATACAGGTATGTGTGTACTTACTGAATGTCAGTTCTAGTTTTACAAAACTGTCAAAAATTATCATTACAATAATATGAAAACTATTTTAGAAAATTGAAAAAGAGAGAATTCTCCTCAATTCACTCTATAGGTCAATATAATCTTGATTCTAAAACCAGGCAAGGGAAGGAAGAAAAAGGAAAATTATCAGTCAATCTCACCTACAAACATAGATGTAAAATTGTTTAACAAAATATTAACAAAATAAGTCGAATGGTATATAAAACTCTGATACAGCATAATAAAATTAAGTTTATTCCACAAAGCAACACTGACTTCACATTGAAAATTTACAAAAATAATGTATTACATGAACTGAACATGGGAACAATATATAATCATCTCAATAGATGTCAAAAAAGCATTTGATGAAATCCAACATACATTTAATAGATTTAGAAATATATTAATACATGTAGCAACCTTATATATTTCTGCATATATGTATATATATTTAAATATGTTATGTAAATATACAATTTTACAAGTATATTCTCAAAAGTATATATATAATTTTACATATGTGATATATACTTATATAAATGCATATTTATATAAATGCATAAACATAAATACACATATAAGAATATAAATATATATTATACACATATAAGAACATTTAAGTTCTTAAATAGTACACAGAAAGGCTAATCACAAAGATGAATGATATAGTTGACTTTAATACAAATAAAAATTTCTCTCTATTAAAAGATACAGTGAAAAATTTTCACTTCTTTTTAGGTATTTTATTGACACCAGAATTAATAAAAGTTTAGCCCCTGGATATATGAAAAACTTCTACAGATAAGAAGAAAAATATAAACAAAAGAAAAATAGGCAACTGATTTGAACAAGTACTTCACAAAACAAAATATAAATGGCAAATAAATCTCTAAGATGTAGCCTTATTAATATCCAAGAAAATACAAATTAAGCTAAAAATAAAATACCCTTTAATTTTCTTGATTGGCAATATCAAGAAGGGTAGCAACACCAGGTGTTGGTGAGAAAGTAAGTTAAAGGGAATTCATAAGTTGAATCTAAATAAATATAACTAATCTTGAGAGACAATTTGCATTCCTTGTAAAGTTGAACATCTGCATTCTGTAAGAAGCAGTAACTTTACTTTTAGGTGTGTAGGCCTTAAAAACCCTTGCATATGTGTATTCGAAGGCATGTAACAATGTTCAAAACAGCATTATTCATAATAGTACAAATGGGAAAAAGTACCTTGACAAAAAATGAATATTTATTTTTGCCATCCTCAGACAATAGGTTTGAGTGGAAATAGTTCATCCATAGCTACATGAAGCAGCAAAAATCAGTTTCAAAAACATGCTCTTGTGTGGCAAAAGCAAGTTGCAGAAAACTTTGTGATATGTCTTGTCATTTTTATAAAGTTTAATATTAAGCCAAAGTTTGTAACTTTATTATTTTGGTTAAATACATGTGTGATAAAATGATCAAAATGACAAGGAAATTACAACAACTGAACTCAAGAGAATGGTTACCTCTGGGAAATAGGGGTGTGGGATAGGAAGACATGCTTTGGTAGATAGAATGGAGCTGGGAATGGTCAAGCCCTTAAACTGGAATATAAATACTGAGTTCCTTTTATCATTGGGCAGCAACACTCAAACACTATTTTGAATACATCTACATATCTACATATATATAGTATAAGCCATGTTCCTGACAGTAGAATTTTAAAGAGAACTAACTTCTTCTTAGTGGAAACATTGCTTTTCTCTGATTAAATCAAACAGGTTAGATTTTAATATAATATAGCTGGACAGAAGAATTTTCCAAATATTTATAATAAGAGTGGGCTCCAGTGCTCTGAAACAAATCATTGAAATGAGGTCTCCTTCAAGTTTCAAAGTGGATAGCGGAGGACACTCCTTAATGGTCCACACCCTGGATAATCCCCTTTGTGGGTAGGGCCAGGGACTTGCTTCCAACCAATAAAATGTAGCAAAGGTGAGTGGATGTCACTCCTGTGATGAGGTTATGTTATAAGGTAATAGCTCTGGAATGGCATTCCCCTGATTATGTTTCATTAAATAAGACTCTCTTAGAAAACTACAGAAAAATTCTCCTGTCCTTGAGGAAGCAAATAACCATGGGTAAACTGCCTATGGAGAGGATCACATAGTAGGGAACTGTATGTAGCCTTTAGAATCTGAGGGCCAAGAGCCAGTAAAGAAGTGGAGTTCTCATTCATAAAAGGAATACTTCCAATAACCTGAATGTGTTTCCCATGGATTCTTTGCTAGTCCAGACTTTGGATGAGAAAGCAGTTGGCCAATCACTTCTTTACAGCCTGGTGATAGCCTAAGCAGAGGGCACAGGTCAACTGTGCTGGAATCTACCCCCAAAAGCTGTGAGATAATAAATGTGTGCCATTTAAGTTGCTAGACTCGTGGCAGGCAACTGGTTACAGTGCAGTAGAAAACGAATACATCCATGTCCATTTGTCTTTTGTATTCCTACAACACAACAGTGTGCATAACTCATAGAGAATGAAGTGCTGGTGTTCTAGGAGACAGATGATGGGAAGAAATATAAAAACAAGTCTTCCCCCTCTCCAAACCTATCTGCCAGAATCCTGAGTGATGCTTCTTGCATCAGAGGTAGGCTCTGTCTTGAGTAGGGTTGAAGCCATATTCATGTAATGTCATGAGTTGATAGGCAGTGGAGAAGTGAGGATCTGGACCTACACTGTTTTTTCAGGCCCCCTAATACCTGGAGAAACATTCTAACAGCATGGATAGATTTACCAAGAGGTCGATGAACTTAAGCTTCAGGGACTTTTCTAACATCTACTTCTTCCAAGGCCCTGGGAAGATACCCAGCAATTTCCTACTTGTAATTTTGTACTCATTTTATCTAGAGGGCCCGAAGGTTCCACAAAACCTGGATCCACCCCTGATAAACAACCGAGAATGGAAGCCTAAGGATTCATCTTTGTAGCTGCAGAACACCAAGTATGATGCTTGCATATAGAGGTGTTAAATAAGTACTTAAATTGAATTCCTGAGTTCTTGACGGTGTCACTGAGAGATATCTCAACAAAAAACTTCATTCATATTTAAAACTAGAGATACAAGTTGTGAATAACTGTTTATAAATTATTTCAGTGTATACGAGTTCTGGCCAGAAGGTATCTAGCAATGTAATATAAAAAATAGAGACATTTATTGAAGAAGATATAAAAAACATTGTAAATAATACAATGACACCTTGATCTCCTTCAAAGTAGGCACCTGGGACCTCACAGAGCTCTCCCCATCACCTTCAGCTGCCCCAAAGTAATTTTCTGAATCTCAGTGATGGTCTGAAATCTCTTCCCTTTCAAAGATGATTTTAGTTTTGGGAAAAGCCAGAAGTAGCAAGGCACCAAATCTGGGTTGCTCTAAGGTGTTGAGTCACCTGGGTGATTTGATGTTTTGTCAGAAAACTCTTCACAGGATGTGATTCATGAGCAAGCATGTTGTCCTGATGAAGCTGCCAATCACCAGTTGTCCATAGCTGTGGCTTTCTGAATCATCTAAATAGTTTCCAGAGGAACGTTCAAGCTTAACGCAAAATTTGATGCAGATTGTTTTCTCTACTCACTCAGTTATTTTGAAAGTAATGGCCACACGGTACACATGCTCACTCAATTGCATCTACCACCCCCACTGACTAGTACAGTGAAGTCATCATTGTTCACGCACATGCATTCCAGGCCACTCTTCTTGGCTGCCAGGTTACAATGATGTCGTGCAAACTGTTCTTGTTATATTAATGATGGTTGGACTTTTTCCAGACAGACCTCGTAATTTTTACTTTTTGATTTGCATACTTTTGCCTGGGTGGTTAAGCCCTTTACATCAGACAAGTTAATGTGAAATACTCATGGATTCCTGTTTATCTTCAGTCTTTTGGTTTCCTTGAACTTGGTAATTCCTTTATGGTACAGTCAAACAGAAGAGGATAGACTGTATCACCTAGTGAGGTCCTGTCCAGGTTCATGATCTTCTTATGGTCATTCTATCCAATATTTTTCAGTAAATAAATTGTTTTGTAGAGAAACAATATGTCTTTTAGGTTATATTGGAATCATTTGATGATTCAGTGCATGTTCAAGCCAAAGCCAAACTAGAAACCTGAGTCATGAAAACTGGATAGAAGTATTAATAATATTGTACCTGGTCCATATTATATTATTAGTGGATTTCTTCCTTTCCTTTCTTTGATTTACTAGTTATTGGATGTGTGTTTTTTTTCTAGGGCTTTGGGTCCTAGTGTGTGGACGTTCCTCTGGTATTTATAACTACCTCTCCTCTCAGAAGTAATATACCACTGGAGTCACAATTCCTCAATAATTTAATTAAAGCATTTGAATAATGTTGTTCTGTAAAAATTATCCAGCTGTTAGTTCTTCCACCCTCTCCTTTAATCTGTCATAACCAAGAAAAAGACTTTTGTGGAATCTCTAGATTATTCTAAACACCTTTGTTCACCACATCCTTCCTGTCCTCTCACTTCTAGAAGTGTCACTAAAACTTAGTATTTGGGGAGTGAGTCCTCATCAATGACCCATTTCTTTCAGTATCTTTCAGATCTTCTGATCCCCTGCCTGCACCCCACCCCCACTCATTTGAGCACCCCAATCACTACACAGACTATTCAAGTCCTTGAAGACTATTACCTGCCAGACTCAAGGAAAAACCCAAGCTTCATCTTTGTTAAAACCACTCAAGGCCCTAGACTCTCCTACATGTGTCTTATAGGCACATAAACATTAGTCCCCAGAGCCTCAGGCTATGCATTTACCTCCTATAGACTGTTGCAAATACCGGCATTTCTGTAATGCAAATTAATTTATACCATTGACATAGGGGAATGTCACTATAACATGGAACAGTGGGTAGAAAGAAGAAAAGCCTCGAGGGTGGCTGCCACACGGGCATGAGAAACTTTTCAGCTGTACTTTAAGAAAATTAAAACTTGTGCATTGCACTCAGGGCTTCCTCTACAGGACCTTGCCCTAGAGGCCTGTGACAAGTTACAGGAGCTCTTTGGCCACTTTGAGTGCCAAGCAGCTCAGAGCCCCACTGCCATCAGCACTGCCCAGAACACATCACACCTGCTCTAAATAAAGCAGGCTGCCAACAAGGCTACTTGACAGTCATTGTGTGTTTTTAACATCCAATGACACTGAGGTTCCTATTATTGTTTTTGTTCACGCTCTGGTTACCAGGTAGATTTTGGGTAGTGTGCCCAATCCTATTTTTCCATCAGCTCTACTGGTTGTAATGCACAAGTAATTTCAAATGCCTATGTCACATCATTGTAGAGATGTACTTCCTCAGTGCATCTCTGACCTTCCAGCAGCGTGGACCTGGAGAAGTCCCTTGATGCTCCATCAGCTATTAGTGTGGTGTGTGCTGTATCAGAAATCATGGTGAGGTCTCACATTTCACATCTGTAGCTTCATGCTGGCCACCCTTGTTTCCATTCTCTGGGCCTGATGAGAACTTCATTCTCCTAATCTCATCAGCTTCTCACCTGTTGCAGGTTTCCTCCCAGACTCTTTGCCAATGGGGTCATTGGTGTCTTTCTAGAAATCCCACTGTGCCTGAGTGTCTGGGGATTGATGCTTAGCAGGGGCAGAAGGGGGGCTAAAAAACCCACCACAATCATACAGCTTGACACTGCCAATTTCCCCCCAAATCTGTTAGTGCACCCTGGAGCTGAAAGTCATAGGTCACAACTGCTTCACATTGAGTGGATAAACAAACCATAAATAACTCCATGGGAACCTCGTAAACGTGGGGCCCGCCTGTCTTTTTCAGCACATCTGTCTCTAAAGGCTAAAGGAGTAATGTGAGCTAGGGGGCCTCCTTCCAAGAGGCTTTAAGCAACATGAAGGGATAAAAACTTACACCAGAAGCTCCTCTTATGGACGGAGTGGAATGCCTCGGCTTTCTCTTTGCTAAAGCCAGAATAAGAAGAAGGAGCTGGTATAATTGAAGGAGGGAAAAGTAATGACCAAGATGATGCTATGAGAGAGAAAGGGTATCCCTTTGGAAAACACTTAAAAATAAATGTTTTTGCCAGTACATATATATGAACACATGTTCTCACACACACACACACACACACACTGCATGACTAGAGGACACTTTATCCTCATCTGTAAAAAGAAAATTGTGGGTAACCAGGGCTGCAATTAGGCTACACGCAGGTAGAAATTGACCCACATGTGTGTTCTCTTTAGTCTGCATAGGTTTATTAATACTTTATATGAAGTGTCTTTAGAAAGTGTATATACTCTGCAATTTGCTATAGTCTCCACTTCACCCTGTCATACCTGATATTCACAGTGTCTGTTACATCTCTGGCCTCTAGAACAGGGTTTCTCAACCTCAGTACTGATAATTCTTTGCAGTGGGGCTGTCCTGTACATGGCAGGATGCTTTGCAGCATCTCTGACCTCTATGGATACCCAGGGATGCCAGTAGATAACACCCACTCTCCTGCACCAACGAATGTGACAGCCAAAAATTTCCACGTGTCTCTTGTAAAACAGTTTACCCTCAGTTGAGAATAACTACTCTAGAGATATACAAATCCATGGGCCAGAAGTTTTCTGAGAGAGGTAAAGTCATTCACTCAAACCCTTATAGCTAGTTAGTGCTGGTGCTAGGGGTAGTTCTACGATGGTACACTCCTAGTGCAGTGTTCTTCCCCTGAC
Organism: Pteronotus mesoamericanus; assembly: GCF_021234165.1. Classification (NCBI taxonomy): domain Eukaryota; kingdom Metazoa; phylum Chordata; class Mammalia; order Chiroptera; family Mormoopidae; genus Pteronotus; species Pteronotus mesoamericanus. The sequence goes on from NW_026555277.1 coordinate 9,759,964, forward strand.
GATGGGCATAGTAAATCTCCAAATGACCTATTTCTTATTATATAAAGAATTTCTGGTGTCTTATAAACAAAATCTATCAGAGGTAGATTACTTGTCAGTTTCAGTATATATTTTGGGGTAAAATGGCCAGCTGTATAATTTTGAGGTGATTACTCTATCCCTGAGCTCAGTTTCCTTACCCATTAAAGGGAGTCATAGAGGTGCCCGGTATCAAGCTAGTCTGTACACATATGGCCACAGTGATGGTTGGAGCTGGCATTATCCAATTGGTTGGTGGTTGTGACATCTCTCTTGTTAAATATATTAAATATCATTCTATCTGTCTTACCAGGTTGTTGTGAGGAGTAAATAAGATGGTCCAAACAGTGATGGACACCTAAACTCACAACACTGTTAGCTATTTTCTTTATTGCCCAAAGGCACAATAAGGTAAAAGAAGGAAAACCTACCTACCACTTTGACCTTATGTCTTCCCCTCCCCCTCCAGCCACAGTGATGCAGTCTTACTGTTTCTCTACTTTGGGCTCATTCCTGTTTCCGGGCCTTAGCACTTGTGGTATGCAAACTAGTACACAGCCTGCTTTACTCTTCTCTTTTTTTGTTTCTCCTATTATACATTCTGTTCATTGTCAGAATTTTAAGTCTAAATGTAATGTTTAAATAGGCAGGGATAATGTGCGTAATAAATATAGTAATCTGTGTGGATGTCTGTGGATCCTGACTCATTTTCTTAGGTAGCATATATATCAGGTCTTTTGGCTTAGGAATCAATTTGGTTGGCTTTCTTTCCTGGGTGCTAAACAGAGGAGTTTGAATTTTAGGTAGTCATGTGGCTGTTTTGGTAGGATTTTCAGTCCTTTCCAGAGCTTACATTCTAATCAATGCTCCAATGTGCTCCTGGAGTTGTGCTTTGGATTTGCCTAAAGAGGAAAGAGCTATCTGTCTTCATCCCACCCCCCCACCCCTGAAATTCTTTTCCTACACTGTGGGCTGCTGTTCAATGACTTTACAGATATTTCCATCCCCTTTGGTTCTAACCCCTGAAAGTGTATCTCATCTTTCCAGATAATCTCCATTGATCCAACTGTCTGCTCAGGTGACTCAAATTCTGGAAGATAATTTTGACCAAGGCCCAAATGAATGTGTGTGGAAAGAAAGAGAGAGCTCAGGGGAGCATCCTGGCTTTGCACAAGAGGGAAACATTACTCATCTAGGACTCTAAACACCAAGATGGCTGGATTACTGAGTGGAAATTCAACATCAGAGCAAATCTCATTATAGGGACTCAATCTGCCACCTAAAAGGATAATGGCTCTTCCCTTGACAGGAAATTTTAGAGCCAATTCTTGTTGCTTCATCCCTGCAGTCCAAACTATTCAGAGTTTAGCAAGTACATCACAAGATTCATGGCTTTCAGAGTACTGGGAATATAAATTCTCAGAGGGCATGTTGGCTCTCACTGGTCATTCCAGTATCATTATATTACTTTACCATCCGTGAACCTTGCTATTGCTCCAGTCTGGTCTTTTTTAAAGAGAGAATTGGTTGGGGCCCAAAGAAAATATTAAAAGTCCTTATTTTTTTCTGAGATTGTAAAAGGGACCCATGATCAGCAATAGCACAGACTTGCTTTTGCTCCTGGCTCCCCGTGTATTTCTTGGGATACTCATTGAAATTCTGTAATGTGTTCACCAATCTGTCTGTCAACTCTAGGTCACTGACTGCTTAGCTTCTAAGTTATATTTTCTCTCTCCTGCTCTGTTCCCCTGATTATTGTCTTCAATTTCCAAAGCCACTTGGAGGAATCTCAATGCTGCCATCACCAAAGTTAACCTCCATGTTAATGCCACTGTTTATGCCAAGGGAACCATCACCTTAAGTTGTCAGTCAAGGTAGGGCAATGAGGCACTCCCCAGGTCTTTGTCACACATTTCTATATAAACTGCACTCACTGAGCCCTTTATGGTGGTAGCTTCCTTGGCCTTGCCTCTAATCCCATTTGCCATGGTTCATGAGACAAAGTAGGGTACCAGATGCCATCTCTTCTTCTCCATCACCGTCTGATGCTTGAATATATTTCTCCCTTTCCTTTTCAATGAGAAACAAAAGCCCCCATGCAAATAAATTGCCACTACACCCACATGTGCCTGAATTTCATTTATGCAAAGGACCATCTGGACTATGCCAGAAAGAAAAACACTAGTCTCTACCTTTATGGATGAGAGGGCAGGACTGAGTGATAAGGGTCATCACCATCTGTCCAGGTGGATTTCCTTTGTCTAGAACTCTTTCTCCCCATAGCTACGCTCCTTTGCTCTTCAGTACTTGGCCTCAGATCCTGAATTCCTAAGATTTTTGCATTAATTCACATCCAGGCCCTATGAAGAATTAAATGTAGGTCTTGTGTGAGTTGCATTTCACAACAGACTGGACAGGCAGGCATCTACACATCTCTCTTTCCAGATTGATTCTGGTTCTGTCATTAGCCTACCCCTCAACTGAATGAGGCCAAACTGATGTACTGCCTAAAAAGGGATGGTCAGAGAAAGAACTGTGCAGGGCTCTCAGAAGACTCCTCTCCATTGTAACCCCATATGTACTGAATGCTCCATATTTAAATCCTACTCTGACTTTTAGGACCAAATTAGATGTCACCTTTTGGATGCAGTTTCTTTTCCTTCTCCCAACACCCATGTAAGCATTGCAGATTTTTATTCTTTCTGCAAATGCTCTCAAAGCTCTTTATGATCAAATCAAAGCTGTTGAAGTGTCTCATATCACTTATATGTGTTACCTCTAATAAGATGCACATTTCTTGAGATTAAGCACAGAGCCCTTTAACCACTGACTTCATGTCTAATTTTGTGCCTTTCTCCTGGTAGATGTCCTTTAATGCTACTGTTCAGTTCTATTTCACAGTTTTGTTAGAAAAGGCAATTCTTTGAAATGATAGTGATAAATTAATTTTATAGGAGTCTTTTTCATAATTTTTATTAAACTTTACTACATGCAAATTGATAAATAACTAAACCAAAAAGGAACCAATCATCATTTCAAACAAAATATAGATCTTTTCACTAACTTTTACCAACTTTTTCCTTATTATCACAAGAAACGATTTTGAGGGAAAAGTCCATTCCTTTTAATAAAAACCTGGATTTTAATTATAATCAGGAGCCTGAGATGATCCTGATTTGCCCTTTTCCTAGGTCCCCTGTTGGGGCTCAAGTTAAGATTTTTACAAATATGGAGACTTCAGGGTACTTTGTGATGAAGAGACTAGCAGTGACGCTGCAAGGACTTATGAAATATGACATCGTATTATTAATAATTCAATCATATAAAGTGTCCTCAGTGAAGTGTACAGCATAGGATCTATCTAGTTCAAAATGCGGCTGAAAATACTAAGCACATTTACAACATTTATTTTTGTATTAATTTGTGTATTTATTTATACTTATTGCTCATCTTGTTCCAAAAATAATTTATGGCAAGCGATCTAATTGGGATTTAGTTCATGGGATTAGGACCTTTGAGTTTACTTAGCCCATAAATTCAATGTGATCCAAAGGTCATAACCTGGTGGTGACTGCCTTGGACAGATCCCCTCGGGAGGAAAGGGTTCATCTCCGGGTATGGCACTTTAGGAGCGCGAGCAGAGATGGAACACAGAACACAGTGAATAGGACTATGTAGGGCTTAGAACCTTTCTTATATGAGGAATGCTTAGAGGGCTCAAAGATGTGATACTATTCTTGAAAAGTAAACAATGGGGATGTCTGAGACATGCCTTCAACTCTCAGATTAATTTTCACAAGAAGGAGGCCACTGCTTTCTAAGGCTGAACCAAGAACAATACTCAAAAACTATCATGATGCAGACTCTCAAGCAATGAAAGGCACACTTTCAACAAAGAAATCTAACAGAGCACATAGTTGTCTTGAGAAGCAGTGTGCTCCTCTTCATCAGTGAGGCTCAGATAAAGGCTCTGTGGCCACCTGAAGGGGCACCGCACAGAAAGTTTGTACTCTCTGATCCTCCAGGGCCAGGGCCAAGGCCAAGGCCAGGGAGGGAGTCAGGCCTGGGAGCTGAGCCAGCCTGAGTGGCGCCTGTTACTGGGATAGCAGCCCTAAGAGGTCCAGTGCCAAGAAAAGGAATGCAGGCAGTAAACCCAGGAGTGACGTAGGAGGACCAAGAGCCAGGTATGTCATGAGTGGGTCACAGACTGGGAAGGGCAGAGCAGGATAAATATGGCAGAGGTGGGCAGAGACAAAAGGATCTGCTTCATGAACCCAGTTCATCCAGCATTTTACCAACACAAAGTTAATTAGGCATATTTCACTGAAAAAAGTGGGTGTTTTTTAAATTAGAGATGCACCCCTGACAGATTCCTCCTTTATTGGGAGGATAGATTTCTAATTCTAATACTCTATAAGCTAGTGAATCAATATCTTCATTTGTTTGACTCTTTCATTTCTGTCAAACTCGTTGTCATCAACAGAGACGCTATGAATAAGCCTATGTCTACATCCATATCTTTCAGATTTTTGTGCCTTCTCAAAAAATGAGCTAGGTTAGAGAGTTGAATGCCTGAGGTCATCTCCTAACTGTCCTGGTCTTCAGATTCCTTATTTGCAAGATGAGAGATACACTAATTCTAACTGTAAATTACAGTAAGGGACTGTAATTTATTAATTTTCCTTTGTCACTTGCATAAATTTTTCTTATCCCAGGCATAATATTCCATGACACATAGTAGCTAATTTTTTTTCTTGGCTCCTAAGTACATTTGCATGATTCCCAATTGATGTTATAAGTTGAACTATTTAAAACACAACTGAAATAATTCACTATCAGTCCTGGCTCGAGAAGTCATGGGACTCTGGATAATGGAGGTCAGTCAGAATCCAAAGAAGCTGGTAGGAAAAGGAGAAAACATTGAAAATGACTACATATGACAATATGTCTTCAAGACCCAGTTTTAAAAAGCTTTGTAGAATAAGAACAATGCCTAACTCTAAATGACAACTTCTTATTGTGGGTTCCACCAAAACAGAGTTTGAGGTAAGACAGTTGTGTGAGTGAGCAGTTTATTCATGTGTGTGATCCTAAGGTTCAGGTGTGAGGAACAGGGGACATGACTTGGGCAGGAGGGATAGTCCATTCAAAGCGCATCATTGAGTTGGTGACCACTAGAAGTGACTAGGTACTTGACCTGAGGACTGTCTGAGAAGCTCCCTAAGAGACATTTTAGAACTGTCCTTCCAGGGGTGAGAGTAAAACAACATCTATCCATGAGTCCCCATTTCCTATTTTTAAGGGTTACCCTCTGGCTCATTAGGGCTGGGCAGGAGAAGTGCTGAGGGATTACCATAACCATCCCAAGCTGCGACATCAGTGAAGCTCCAGGTCATGAAGCAAGGAGGTAGGGAGCCATCAGGTGATTTATAGCTGAGGCTTGAAGAAATCCAGTCACTATGGACATGGGAGATTAAGAGGTAAAATAGATGGGCTTTGTAGAAATACACAGGAATTGCTAAAAAAAATACACACACACAAATATACATGTACATATATGCAAATATACATGTACATATATGTGCAAATTGTGTGTGTATATATCTATCTTTATCTATATCTATATCATTTATATCTATATCTATATCTATCTATGTTTCTCCCATGTTTCTCTAAATTTCAGCCTTCAGGGTATGCAAATACAGTGACCACAAAATTCTCACTGTCACCCCAAAACTATAACTCCCGTCTGAAAATTGGGCATATTGTCTCAAACAAGTCTGATCAGCTCCCACAGAGAATCCACTAGGTGCTCCCCCTGCTCCTCCTGGGGACTGCTGCTTCCTTTGGGGGTGCTGCCACCCCTGCTGAGTACCACATCTGCCCCGCTAAGAATTACCAGCTCTGCCCCTACATGCTATGCTGCACTTAAAATGACTTCTCCCCTGCCAATTCAGGATTTGGTTGTTTGGCCAGATTTCTTAATTCCAGCTCATTCATTTTGATGAGTCTTTTCTTAGGAGATTTCTCAGTCCCTCATGGAAATAGATTCTGGGAAGTGGGGTCTCTAAGCGGCCCATTGGCGAGTACAGCTTAAAGTTGGGACTGAGTCTATATAAACACTGGCTTGGACATCTACTGTAAACATAAGGGAAATTCCATTTATGATATCTGCTCAGAGGAGGGATTTAAAGCAGTCAGAGCTAGCAGACCTAGCTCTAACTGCGAGAGAGGGAGGGAGGGAGAGGGAGAGCATGAATCTTGATGCCTAGCTAGAAGACAAAGTTAGTGAATATTTTAAGCCTCCTATATTTTTCTTGTGCTAACAACTATGACTACTTCATGTCACTAGATGCATGAAGAGTAATCGTCTTGGAAAAAGTGGCATTTTTATACTGGACTAGATTCTGAAATTCATCTCCTCCGTGCCTCTTACACTGTCATTGTCCTCAAGTCTTTAACATTTTATGGAGGAGGTATTTCAATACTTTCCCCTTTTTAATCTAATGCTGTTAAGTTGTGCTTACTATCTAGAATTCCTTACAAATGATTTCTCTAAAGACCATGTTGTATCCTGAACCCATTTCCTAGCCAAACCCAATGAGATAGAGAACAGCTGCTATATTCTATGTACGCTGTAGACTTTATAAATACACTTTGACTGATTAACCAGGTTGTTGCTCTTCTTTACATCCCAATTTCTTATATATATTTTTTGAGAGCCAGGTATCAGTTGCTACTAAGTCATTCCTTCCTGGAAGACCTAATTCCAGTTCCAACAGAAAATATAAGGGAAAGCCAGCTACTAGCCTTCAACATGCAAATACTTCTCTGGGTCCCCTCCAGTCCTCATCAGAGAGTCCTAAAGGCAGTGAAGCTGGTCTCTTTTCAAAGGAATCTAAACGCTTCAGAGGGCTGAGTTAATTTGTCTTCCTATACTCTTGCTAGAGAATGTAAGTGAGATAGAGAATAAGACAGAAGCAGAGAGCCATGAAGAGGCATCTTCAGGGTCAGGAAGCAACTACCACAAAAAAAGTTGACAAGAGGCAAAATATTGGAATATGAGATATGGTTCCTACATAGCTCTTTTTGTTTTCCTTTGTTTTTGTTTTTGTGAAAGCACTGACTCCAGCTCAGCTGTTTTTCTCGATTGATCATGGCTGCTGATCTTGTAGACAAGTACAGAGAGGGACCTTCTGAAGTCATTTTATATCATTTAATGTCTCCAGACAGAACTATTATATCTGCATATGGTTCTGAGAGTTTTCCAGAACAGCATCTCATTAGCTAAGATTGGGTCTTGAGTCCATTCTTGAGCCAATCAATGGCCATAAATGTATGATGTTTAGTTGTCCAAGCCTGAGTCCCATACCAGTCTCTAGGGGCTCGGAAGAGGTAAGGGGTGATAGTGGAGTAAACCCTACTCAGACCACAAGAACTGAGAGCAATAGAGCTGTTCACAAAGGAAATTTGCAGTAATGAAAGAAAGAGCAATGTATATGGCATATTATTCAATTTGCCTAAGGCTGGACACTGAGTTTCCAAGAATCCCTTTCCTGTGTGGTTCCAGTTCAGAGTTACCCAAAAGAGGAATCTGTGGAAGATTTGAGAGGTGAGAGTTAAACAGAAGTCACTCCTCTCAGAAGGGTGTCATGGCCAGACAGAGTCATGGATGGACACAGAGGTGCCTAGCTTGTTGTCTTGTCCAGCTTGTATTCTCCACTCTTGACCCTGGTGCTAACTGCAGCCAGATTACCACCAAGCACTTAGCTGTAGACCCACAGACAGCAATATTTATTATTCCCTCCTCAAGCTTCCCCTAGTGGTCCCACTTCGGCTGCTGTGTGCACTTGGCTTCTCAGATTCTCCTGTCAGTTCCGACTCGTCCACCCTCACCACTGACTCAGACAGGCTGCTTAGTGACCAATTCTCTAATCCTCCAACACCTCCTTCAATGCCTCAGCTCCTCCTATATTTGCACAAGATCTGATTCCTAGTAACACCCATGATTCCCATAATGCTCACAGTGGCTCTCTCTGACTGAAACTTGACTGATACACCAGATGAGTAAAAGTGACATACTTTCAGGCCACCCATTATCCTCATTTTTTTTTTTTTTGAGAAAATAAAACCAAGTATAAGAGTGGTGAATATTTCTCCCTCCTGGAACCACACAGCTATTGAGTGGGAGAGTCAAGACTGAATTGAGGAGTTAATTCAAAATTTAAATCTGTTTTAAAACTGGGTTTAAATTAACATGAACAATGGTGGGGGAATTGCCTGAAGGGGCAAGGGATACTGGGTGGAGGGTGGCAAAAGGGGAAAAATCAGGACAACTGTAACAACATAATCAATAAAATAGAATTAAAAAAACTGGGTTTACACAGGCCTGTCTGACCCCATAGCCTAAGCTCTTAGTTACTACCTAAACTGACCTGGCATATATACATTTCCCTGTTTGCTTTTGAATTGTAGCAGGTTTCACTCTGGCCTTTTAAAGAACATAAGTAGATGTCCTTGGTTTTCTGCAAAACAAAGAAAGAATAAATAATATTAACATGAATAAAAAAGAGTACAGATTCAGATAAACCAATGTTGAAATAGGACAAACAATATAAAGCTATAGTAAGTATTATGAGAATGAAGGTGTAATTAGGAATCAGTCCACTGGTTGAGATTTGAGAAAAGAAAGCTGGCACCTCATTAGTTCTCATTTCGGAATGAGCTTTGGCTTTTGCCCTTGGGGGTTGTGAATTGGTCCCTGGCGGTTTTGTCCACCTGGGGACCACAACCTGATTTTTGTATATCTAGCTACAGGTGGAAAGGTCACTAGTGACCTGCTGTGCTAGTGACCAGCTAGATCACCACACTCATGGACACTGTCTTAGGTGTCCATGGCACTTCTACATGTTCATATTTGCTTCTCATACAGCTAATTCAACATGTATCCCCTGCCAGTGTGTGTATAAAAACTGGGAAAATGCAGAAACCTTCTTCCCTTCAACATGCAAGGGAGGGCTGGGATCATTGCTGGGTTTTCGCCAAATAAGTCAAGGTCTTTATGACAATGAATATAATTGTTATTTCAAATTCTGCCTAAATTATTTAGTGCTGGTAGATTTGAGTGGGAGGGGAGGGAAATTAAAGTATACAGATTAAAATAAAAAATTAAAAACGCAGATGGTTTTCAGAAAATGTACATAAAGGGAATGGAAGCATGGATGAACAGAGTCAGGAGAGAAATCCTCCGACACGCAGGTCACGTGCGAATGTATTAAGCTCCACTGCCAGCAGCGACTGTGTCCTCTGCTGTGTCCGAGTCGTCAGCATACTCGTTCCATAGTGGTGCTCATGAATGGTGATTGCTAAATGAAGGAGTCAAATGAGTGGGGCTTGGGGCACATGAGCTCAGTGAAATAAAGGGTACGTAGAGAGAGTGGAAGTGACAGTGAGTAGGGAGGGGTCAGAGTCCTCTTAGCAAAATAGTTTAGTCTTGTCAGAATAGTGTAGAAAAATATTGGCATATTGAAGGATTAGACTCTCACATCCTGATCCCCAGACCTCGATTAACTCAGTATGGCTGCAGGAATTTCACTTTTTTTTCTCTTCTCTGAGTCTCAGTTTCTCCCATCAATAAAATAAGGTTGAATTAGGTGCTCTCTGAGAACACTTCTGGCTGTGTGATTAGATAAAGTTGGGAAAACACAGAAAAGGCCAGTATCCTTGTGGGTTTAGTGGAGCAGGTCCTTGGGGAAATGGGAAGGAGAATGTGGCACCTTTGAAGGACTCTGATCTATTATCTCCATCCTGCCCTTCTTCCCCAACTCTACTCTGCCCTCAAGGGCATGGGCTCTTTCCCTGGCCTCTCCTTTGCCAGTCTCTCTGAACCCACTCTGCCTGGTGCCTGTTTCCTGGCAGCGCAGTTGGCAGGAACCTGTAGGAACAGTACAGAAGAGGCATCTCTGAGCAGAGCAGATGAGGACAGAGGGCACAGACCTGGACATGGTGCCGTGCTGTGCCAGGACAGAGTCAGAGGGCAATTCGTGTCCCAGCCAGAGCCAGGACGTGGCAGAGGCAAGCTGAACGAACACCCTAGGTCCCTCTGGACTACAAACAGTACTGGAAATTTTCACGAATACTAAATTCACTTGCTACTTTACAGGAAAAGCTGACCCATGAGCCATCTTTCCTTTAGCAGTCCTAGTTTGTTTTTCCAGCAGCCCTTCTGCCTTACCCATCATTGCAATCTGCCCTTGGGCATATGAAACTAAATTGATGACCTTGTTGAATATCCAGACACTCACACTCACCTAATGGAGTGAATTCACATAATCACAAATACCCACGCTCTTCCAGAAGCCAAAACATATTTGTGTGCTTCCTGACCTTGCTCTGCCATACCCCCGCCCCAAATTTCTAGTTGTTGAAATTTAAAAAGAACCAAGAAAATTCCAAAGCAAAGTTACTTTTTGTATGAATGCCTAAATTCAAGACTTGTCCTTGTTCTATTTCATCATTACTATCATTTTGATTATTTTGTAGCATAAATTCATTGCAGTGATGATAAACTCATTTCAGATTTTTTCCAAGAATTTCCAAGGAATCTGTTTTTGGAATGAAATCATTTGGTAGAGCCTGGAAAGATGTGTAGAAGTACTACTTTCTGGACTATTGTTACTGTGATTTATGTTATTTTTGGTATAATAATGCCAAAGATAAGGATTGTGTACAAACTAACAGAGTGGTAGAAAGAACACCAAGCTCTGTTGGAATCAGAGACTCTGGCTCAAGTCCTTACTATTAGCTATGTGGTCTTAAACAGTGAGTGTAACCCTGGTAGCTTTGGTTACCTCTTTGGTAAAACTGGAATAACAAAAACTACCCAAAAGTTTTAAAAGGAGGTTTAAACGAAACAACATGGGTAAAAGTACTTGGCATATACATACTCAATAGAATTTGAATAAGTCATTCCCCACACTCATGCAGAATTCATTAATCTAAAGCCTGAAAGCCTAACTAACCATATCGATACCCGCTTGGTCCTATAGATGACTATTGTTAAGATGACATCTATGAGGCAGTGCAAGATTTTGATGTGCTCTCAGAATAACCAAATCAAGATAAAGCCATATGGGTTTTATGTTACGGGGACTGAAGATATTCAAGAAATTAGCATACAATAAAATAATTTATGTTGGAGGCAATGCTCAGATCTCAGATAACAAGTGGAGCCAAGTAACCAGAATGATCCAGTCTTACTGACACAATCATTTCCATGTAAGGCGCCACACCTGCCAAATTCAGAAAAACACATCCTTTGTGAATTTCCCTGGAGCTCTAGCGTGGAGTTGCTGCGGGGGGGAGAGGAAATGCCCTTTCCAGTTGTTTTTAATCTCTTAGATCCTTGTTCATCAAGATACTGAACATTTTCAGAAAGACTGGACTTCCCCTCATTTGGGACCCTAGTCATTCTGCTACCTAGAGGCTGTTAAAGAGGTTTGACAAAGTTCACTTTTCTCTGAGACACCAACTAAGCTTTCCTTTCAGTTTTATGCCCAGCAATGTTTGTAGCCTTAATGTTCCAGTTTCTTGTTTAAAGTCATAATTAAAAGGAGGTCTTGAGAACGTTCCTCCCAGCTGCAGCGGCTTCCAACTAGACGGCAGAGAGACACTTAAGCGGCTTCATTTTTACTAGCCCTGCAGCACAGCTCCTGTGTGAGATGGGATTGTGGCCTGGACAGGTACCAGTTTTTTTAATAAACATGCCTGTAGTTTAATTTCCCAGAAAACAGCATGGTTTACCTAACATTTTTGAATTCTTGTTGGATTCCTCTGTGTACAAAACATAACCGTACATTTGATTCAGTTTTAAGGAAATACGAACAACTAGATACACTCAGGCATCTCAGAACGTTTAAACACTTACTAAACCTGGTTCAGACTGGTATCACTTTCCTGGGCTTGAGTAAATATATTTCACTTCCAGCTTTGTTATAGTTCACCTACGTCAAATATGGCAGAAGCTAGACCCTCTAAGGTTGGGATGCAACAATACCTTTCCTGTTAGTTCTTGATGTTCAAACAAACAAATCAACAAATTTGAGAATGCACATTGTATTATTCAGCCTGACATTTTAGATTTTTATTTGAAGAGTATAGCCTACATTTTGTAATTATTGATATAATTGAGTTTATATCTGCTTTTCTATTGTTTGCTGTTTGGCTTACCAGTTTTCTATCCCCTCCCCCTTTTTTTCCTCCAAATCCTTTCTTGCATTATATTAGATTAATAAAATACTTTTATTATTCAATTTTTTTCTTATGTGAACATATTCTTTTACTGTTTTTAGTGATTATCCTAGAGATTACAACGTGCAGCCTTGACTTACTGTGATTGAAACAGACTATTGCTTTTACTACTTCCTCAGCATTATTAGAAACTTTGAATTTCATTATCTCCCTTTTCAAAGCACTGTTTTTGTCATTAATTTTAGTTTTATTTATATTTTAAAATCTACCAACTATTATAATTGTTGTTTTGTAGAATCAATATTAATTTATATTTGCTCACATATTTATCCTTCCCAGTGTACTTCATTTTTTCTTGCATTTCCATGTTTTTATCTTGAATACTTTTTCTTTTGCCTGAATAACTCTTTCTGATTTCCTGTAGTGCACACCTGGTAATATGAAATTCCACAGTTTTATTTTTTAATTCCTGAAAAATATTTTTCTTTCAGTGTGAAGTATATTTTCACTGGGTATATAGAATTCTGTTTGCTTTTTCACATTTTTTCAGTACTTTATGTCTCCTGTCTCCTCAATGCATTCTCTCCTGGCTTTCATCATTTCTATTGAGAAATCAGCTAACATTCTTATTGTTGCTTTTCTGAAGGTACCCATCTTTTTTTCCTTTGGCTGCTGATAAGATTTTTCTCTCTGCTTTTGGTTTTCAGCAGTTTGGCCATTATGTTCCTGGATATTCTTTGCTTTTTATTTATTGTGCTTGGGTTTCACTTTAAAAATCCATGTGTCCTTCATCAGTTTTTGAAAATTCTCAGCCATTATTTCTTCCAATAATGGACCATTTTCCCTTTTTACTCCTTCTGGGATGCCAATCATACATATGTTAAACCTTTTGACATGTTCTATGTGCCTTTCTCAGCTTTTACATTCTTTTGTTTTATTTTTTTTTTCCTGCTTGTACGTCAGTTTAGACAACAAAACACTTGGCTCAAGAACAACTTAAGCATTTTTAAGTCCATTTATTGGATTTTTAATTTTATTTATTTATTTTTAAAAGATTTTATTTGTTTATTTTTAGAGAGAGAGGAAGGGAGGAAAAAGAGGGGGAGAGAAACATCAACGTGTGGTTGCCTCTCACACACTCCCTGCTGGGGACCTGGTCCAACACCCAGGCATATGTCCTGACTGGGAATTGAACCAGTGCCCCTTTGGTTCACAGGCCAGCTTTCAGTCCACTAAATCACACCAGCCAGGGCTGAATTCTTAATTTTAGACATTGTATTTTAAATTCTTAGAATGTCTTTTTAATGCTTTTTGAAAATATATAGATTCAAATACCTGTTGAATTTATGCATTACTTCATCTTTTCTGTCCATCTTTTCCTTTAGCTTCTTGAAAATATTAATTATTCATATTCTCATTGACTTACAACGTGGTTATATGTATAACATATGTTATTGAGTTGGCTTCGACCCTTAGCAACTCCATGAATGAGTCATGTCCACAATGTTCTATCCTTGATAGACCTGTGATATCATGATAAACCCATCATAAGTTGAAAACATCATAAGTAAAAAATGAATTTAATATACTTAACCTACTGAACATTATTGCTTTCCTCAGCCCACTTTAAACATGACCAGAACACTCACATTAGCACACGGGTGGGCAAAATCATGTTCCTGCTGCTGCCCAATATCGCAAGAGGGTATTGTACTGAGATTTGCTAGCCCAGGGAAAGATCAAAATTCAAAATTTGAAACAGGGTTTCTACTGAATGTGTATTGCTTTTGCATCATAAACCTGAAAAAATGTAAGTAGAACTGTCATAAGTTGGGAACCAACTGAATTTGTTTTAAAGTCCTTAATTGCTAACTCCAGCACCTGAGTTATGTTGGGGTCTGCTGCTATTATAGAATGTACATTGTATATGAAAGAACCACAGAGGCTCTGAATAAATACTTCAGATTACCTTGAAATAGATTTCTTTCTCTGGAATTTTAGTTGATCCAATCCTCATTGCTTCCACAGAATTCTGATCCTTTAAAATTGTGACTTCCCCCCTTTTTTGGTAATTTTTGTGGCTTTCCCTCTCTGTGACATTGGAAACAATGACCTGCTGTGACATACTAGTTTCTACTCAAAAGATAAACAAACATAATTTCTGAGCTGCATTCAAATTGGTTGACTCTAGTCACTGTCAGTTTTTTTAAAAATAAGTAGACATGAGTACAATACTATATCAATAAACTCAAAGCCAAATCTGGCCTTTAAAAAAAAATCAGTTTCCCACTGTCTCAAAATTATAGATCCATTGTTTTGGTAGGCATTTAATCAAAATTTAATGCCAGTTTTCTTTCTAACAAACTGAACATCTATGCAATAGCTAACATAAATTTAAAGATAAATTTGGGTTTTTAATACTTTATAACTGATTATTTTAGTTTTAACACCTGGCAGAAAAATTTCTCTAGAATAATATTATTTGTAAGTATTCTGGATTTTTAATCTATATTTGATCTTTAACAGACACCATTAGTGTGAAAAACTAATAATACATACCCTTATATGTTTTTCTTTTTTTTCATTTTTTTATTGTTATTCAATTACAGTTGTCCCCATTTTCCCCCCATTATTGTCCCATGCCCTACCCACCCCCCACCTTCATATTGAACCTATATTTCTGTGTCTTAACACTGCTGTAAAAATAAGTGTTGAGTAAAACTATCTGACAAAGTATAGAAGACTTTTGAGGATTCCAAACTAGATTGTGTTTCTGGTTTTTCTTATTTTTAGCCTGTAACTTGAATAAATGAGATCATCTTTATATGAACAAGATGTATGTGTTGAGGCAATAAAGATTAGCATGTAAATTATGCTTCTATACACTGATTATATGGTTTTACTGTTACAAATCAGAGATGATCTTGACAGCTGGATCTAGTCTTTAGTATACAAAGTCAAGTTCAAAATCAAAATTATTATCATTGCCTAATCTTTTCCAAAATTCAATTGGCTTCTATCAACTTACTGCAAATTAAGGAGTAAATTGTTTAATTTTGCAGGAGACGGGTATATTCTGCAGTTCCTTCAAGCTGATGGATTCCATAGGATTCAGAACAGCACACACACTCCATAGGTGCATTATTAAAGCTTTAATTACTTTTTTAGCAGGTTGAGCAACTGGTTGGAATATTTTTCAAGGCTAAGTAATCCTGGCAAAAGCTTCATAATGGAACACTTTGAGAAATCAATTGACCCTTTTGTGTGCTGGAATCTGCCCCAAAGTGCCTATTGAGGAGATGCAGAAGGTGGGCAAAAGATGTAGGGAAATTACTCAGCCTTTCCATCAGGATCTGGAGCTTATAGCCCTGCACTCAAACACTTCTGCAGGCACCAGCTATTCAGTCCTCATCAACAAGTACAATCTTGAACTGTCTGCCACTCAACATCTAACAAAAGCTTGGCTGAAAAGAAAGATTCTAAATTCCATGTTTGGTTCCAGTTTGCTTACCTGAAAGAACGGGCATTCTGAGACTTTTTAAATTGTTTAGTCAATGAGAGCTATGTTATTTATACTTTGTGATGTCAAGAAACTCAGGGGCAAATTTGAACTCTTTTATTCTATTTATACTAGCTGTTGTCATCTACATATCTATTTTCTTCTTGGTCAGGTTGAGATTTTCTACTCTCCTGTGCATTTTTCTTATTCCTATTTAGTCTTTATTTCATTGAACATCTTTGTGTTGTAAGCTACCTCCAATTTTTTGAGCATGAAGTGGCATATAAACACATATGTAAACTGAATGTAAATGTGCCTCCACATCTTTGCTATCCTAGTCAGTTTTGACTAATGTTCAAATGGTACAGGTGTGTGTTTACCCTAATCCTAACTCCAGTAGGAAATATCTGAACTGATTTCCCCTTTGAATGATCAAGAAGAAGGACTACAATTTCTGTGAGTTTTATCTATATTTATATAGTTCTCCCAATAGTTTCCATCTATTTCTATGTAGGAATGGGGAAACTAGACATACAGTAATACCCCAGGATCTGAACTTTTGTGAGGGATACATGGAAAGGTTTAAAAATTATCCCAGTCTACATCAATTTAACTGCATCTAACTGTCCCAATAGCTCTTCTAACAAAGCCCTATTGAGAAGCATATACTTCATAGTCAGTTTGAATCACATAAACTGACACTGTGATACTAGGATGCAGAGCAGAGTTAGATTGTTATTCAAATTTCTGCCCCAGAAACGTTACAGATTACCTTGTGTCTTTTGGAATTGCTGGCAAGTGGACATAACCCAGGATTGTAGATCTACAAATGACAAGAATATTTTATTAAATCTCCTTTTATTGAAGAAAAGAAGTGAAGCAGGGAGGGTAGGGATGGCAAGAGAGAGCCAGCACAGAGATGGCATGGAGGGCAGGCATCAACTTATCCCTAAGGCACTGGTGGAGTCAGGAGAGATTCAGAAGCCGTGCCTTGACAAGACCAGGTAGAGCTTCATTTTGGCTGTTGGAAGGACACTGAGCTTGGCAATGTGGAGAATGCAATACTATCAAAGTATAGTATTCAGGTACCTTAATGAACAAAAATATATATTCAATACACTTCCTTCTCAAATTCTTTGCTATTATTGTGTAGAGTACTTGCATAACACCAATCACTTGCTAAAATTAAAAGAACAATTAGTAGCGGTGTTATTTTGCCTACTTGAAACTCCAAAGATGAATCTGCTAATGTCTGAAAATGACCCAGGTATTTACTTGATTGTTGTCATTACTCTGTTTTGTTTTCTATTTATATTTGCTGCTTGGTTTGGTTTAGTTTGATTTGGTTTGATGCTGACACCCCAGTTTACAAAGCCTTTTTCTCTGCTGTCCACTCTCCTACCATGTGAATCCATCTTGCTGAAGTTTATCCCAGCTGCCAGCGCAGGCCCCAAACCCAGTCTTCTAAAAGGCACAGTATCTGTCTTCTGTTCAGGACAGTTAAGTGTTAACATTGTCCTGAATGCATTTGCCTTTCAGGAAGATTAATGGAGTTTAGTGCTCAGCAGATAAACTCATCTGGGAGGACCAGGAGAGAGCTAAACTATGTCAACACAGCCTAAGGGCAAGAGTGAAGCAAATTGATTACTCAGGTTATCTCCACTCTGCCCCTCCCTTCCCCTTCCATTTTCAATTCTAATACAATTTGATGTCTGCATAAGTGAGGAGACAGATAAAGAAGCACGCTTATAAAACAGCTGCTTAAAGTGTTAGTCCTTATAAGATGCCTAGAAATGCAGCAAAATGGATAAAATTGGATTTCCCAGGGTGAACACTCCTTGGAGTTGTCAAGGGTTTGGGGGAGGGGATGCAGGTGCAGACAATGTGAGACCCCCAAGGGGTCTGCTTGAGTATGGATGATTGCAAAAATTCCTTTCCAAAGAAGGCGAATCTGTTGAAGATACAATTCATTTTCCTAAGAGAGGGTTATGCAAATCGTGTTGCAAGGAGAGAGAGGGCATCTGTGAAGGATCACCCTCCTTCATCTTTTCCCACTGTAGCCATGACTATTACTTTTAAAGGAGGTCGCCTTAAATATGCTGCCAGGGGCAACTGTGCAGAGCTGCATCTTTGTGTCTGGTCTGCCTGGCGGCTTCCTTCTGGCTTCTGAAATAGATGGGAGCAGCTTTCAGACACATCTGCTTTTACCTTTCATATAATAATGGTCTCTGCAAGGTATCGTGGCTTCAAAACTCCTTGTTTGCTAAGGTGTTTCTGGTTGCTAAAATTTGGAAAGTTTCTTCTCAACATTTACCCTGGGCTGTTTCCTTTCTCTCATGCATCTCTTTTTAAATGACTTGGGGGCAGGGTTACCAATGTCAGGTGTCAGGAAAGGCGCAGGCTCCCTCCAATTTAGTAAAAATGGGAATAGCCATTTGTGAGCAGGGAGGCCTTAGTTGAGCCATGCTCCCTTACAAGTTATTGTATTTCAAGTTATCATGTAATTTCCTCCATTACCCACTCTTTGGGGTTTTCATAAGAGAATGATAATATCAAACAATTAAATAGACATTAGCTATTGTTAATAGTGCTGCCACTGCTAATACCAATAATATTAATAATAGTGGTCATTGTGCTAGCATCATGAGACTTGTCAAAAGACTACAGGACCATAATGTGTGTGTGTGTGTGTGTGTGTGTGTGTAAATTTTTTTTCTATCAGAAAATGGTCCCAACCAACTGCAATTATGGTGTTTGGGCAGGAACTAAATAAACTAGATGAGAAAACTTGGTGATATAGTATGATAGTAGAGAAGAGAAATTTTGTACAAGACAAACGTGCAGCTGAAAAGAGTGGTATCCCTTACATAGCTCTCCTTTTTACACCTTCTTTCGATGTATCCCTTTATGAATTGTTCCTATGGACTGAATGTTTGTGTCCCTCCCAGAATTCACATGCTGAAATCCTAACCTCTGGTGTGATGGCATTTGGAGATGGGACTTTGAGAATGTAATTGGGTAATGAGGGTGGAGTCCTCATTTGAAATTAGTGCTCTTATAAGGAGAGGCACCAAAGAGCATGCTTCTCTCTCTGCTTTCTGTCATGTGAGGATGCAAGGAAAAGACGGCCATCTGCAAACCAGGAGGAGTGCATTCCCCAGAGAGCGGATCTGCCAGCATCTTGGCCTCAGACTTCCCAGCCTCTAGAACTGTGAGAAATAAATGTCTGTTTTAGCTGCCCAGTCTGTGGTACTTTGTCATAACAGCCTGAACTAAGATGATGATTACGTGCTATAAACTACCATGCAACAGATCTTTTCACTGGTCTTAGGGCCAGAAGCACCAGGGACAAATTCCCTCTCCCCAACTCCTGTTTCCTTACCTTCTGCAATGGATGGATTTACTCCTAGCATTCAGGTGCTCCTGTCAGGGGGATATGGGTGATCTGCCCTCCCTTTTTGGTCATGCAGGCATGATGTACAAAAGAATGGAGTGCATGATTGTTGTCCTACACCAGGTCTAATGGACTGGGGTGTCCCCAACTAAGGACAAGTCACAGGACAGGAGAATGAGGCTCTTGAGAAGGAACTTGCTCTAAGGGAAAGGACAGACTGAACTTACAAACTAGACGCTGCATCAGGGTTTGAGTTATAAAAAGAAAAACAGGCACAACGTGCCATCTGAGCTGGAACTTTCAGATCCAAATGGGCATGTGTGTCCTGTGAACAAGGGCCAGGTGAGCACAATGGTACAACTATTTCAGTATAAGCACTGCCTCGCTTTGATGTTCAAGCAGTGAAGTGAAATACAGAAGGGCATTGTCCTCCTTGCACAAGAGCTATGAGAGGGACCTCTTCCTTTGCCATTTCTGGTTCACCATCATTTGACATGGCAGATCTCCTGAGTAACTGTCACCCAGGCTCCTGGTTTCACTGCCTTGTCTTAAAGGGAGCATCTGAGCTCCTTCCTTGCTTGGAGGAGATTGGCCAGCCATAGAATATTCTCTGGAACAGTAGATCAAAGGAATCCTGGAAAGAGCCTGGAATTCCAACTAGTAAAGATGTGTTTTCAGAGCATGTTTCCTTGGGCATAAATATATGTGAGATTTAATGAATACTTGTCATTTGAAGAATTCTACAACACAAGGTGACTAATTCCCCAGTTTTCCCAGGACTGAGGGTTTTCTGGGAAGCAAAACTTTTCATTCTCATATTGGGACTATAACATAACTGCAACAGATATACATCCGTGTGTATAGGTATAGATACAACAATAAAAGTAACCAGACTATATATGAAACTATACAATATTCATGTCATTCTGGGAAGGTCCATCCTACTCTTTCTCTTATCTTATCTTGAACCTTACATGTATTGAGGATGTACACACCCAAATGCTTAGGTAGCCTCATCCAGAGGGCTAACTTGCAGAAAGAGGTGAACTATTTGTGAACCAACTCTGAGAAAGGATTCCAAACAGCAAAGAATAAAACTCATTGTGAAACGTCTCTAACACCTGGAATTGGGCTCTCTGTCTCCACTCCACAACTTTTCTTCCTCTCGCCAGGATATGGAAGAGTGGATTCTGTCCAAAAAGGAGAAAACAGAGTCCCAAGAGAAACAGGTCTCCATTCATGGAAATGAATGCCTTAAAAATTTTTCTACATAGCCCCATTCAGAAACTCTCCAAGAAGGGCTGATTCTCACCCTTGTGGAAACCATCACTATGAAGATTTAATGCAGCACCCTAAAAACCCTACCATTTCCAAATGAACAGTTTATCTTATAGGAGGGATTTTGTTTTCTTTTCATGCTGGACCTAACTTTGGCATCCTATGGAAGTTTTACTGCATAGCATTACCTGAGAGCTCAGCCAAATATCCCAGTTCAAGAATGGCAACTGGGAAAGGTTGAATGAATGGGCCATTTTTTTTCCATTCCTTTCCTTCCCTTAACAGCTTATGGTTCTCAATTTCTGGCTCATAAATTTAATTAAATAAATACTTTAAAATATGAAAGACAGAAAATGTGAAAAGTTGATAAATATGAAACAAGGTTCTAAATCTATGGACATGCCGTTTGTGGGCCTGTGCTATGTGTTTGGAGAGAGAGGAATTTTCAAAGCCTTCATAGGAAAGCTTAATTAGGATTACTCTGGAAGAGAAGAAAAATTTCATTATCTAAATGTGGAGGCAGAGAAACCATGGGAGTATGGGTAGCCCTAGAAGATAACAGTCTTATTATAAGGTTACAAGTGTGTTTATGGGAATGGAGATATTTCTATGATCTATTTGTTAGATTAACTTTAGGAGAAGGGGGAGCAAGCAAACACTCATTGCTCATTTATTTGGTACTTCCTAGAGACCTACATTGGTTCTGGTAGCAGTATTAGAGCACCAAGGATGAGATTTAAGCTTATTTTGGAGATGGCCAGGATGAGGATTCCAGGCAACGTCTTAAGGGGGTACCCGGGGGAGGAAATAAGGCTGGTGCACTAACCTGATGCTAAAAAAAGAACTAACCTAATTATTTTTTGATTATGTGTCCTCGGGCTAAACAGTAAAATAAGTCTAAACAATTATTGTGCTTTAGAGTGAGACTTGTTTTTCATAGAAGCATGGATTAGCAATTCTGAAACTACTCTGTGTGAATTCTATCAATGAGCAAGTAAATAAATGTATTATAGATAATTAGAACCAGTGTTTTCATTTCCAGAAAAGGAAACCATAAGCATGGTAAGGAGAAAAGATAGAGTGGATTCTGTGGTGTTGGTTTGGAATTGGAGCTTTCAGTGTGAATAGCATTTATTACGTAGAGAGAAAGAAAGAGATCAACATTTGCAGGTATAAATATAAAGGTGTATGTGGGTGTAGATATTTATGTGTGTGCATGCACATGTATATGTGTATACATACATCCATTTCCTAGCTCTGTTCTTTTAAATATCTTAAACCAATGAACTCCAGTAGCAATGAGCACACCTGACTTCCAGATCTTGGTTTCTAAATACCGTTTTCTGCTAGGGTTCTTTGAAAAAATGGTGGATTCCATGGCTACAAGGAAAGAATAAGATGAATCTGGAATATCTTTCTGTGTTTCAGGAAGTAAGGAGGCTCACAAAGAATAATAAAGAAATGTCAAAAGGATATAAGAGCTAGCTTGCAGCAACTTCCACTGGAAGGTTCTGGGACAGTCTGAACATCAAAATAAATTGTGATAGTAAAGAATTATAGCTTATTGAATGAAATCAGAGTCCACCGGCTTAACTAAATGAGCAGAAGGGAAAGCTCTTCCTTACATTCGAAAGTCAATGAATAAATCTAGCAGGAATGATGAAGTTAGAAAATTTCCACTGGTCAACTATGGCAGGCAGAATAGGGAGCATGTCTCTAGAGAGTAAGCCATTTTAAGGTAGTTGTAGGCCCTCGCTGAGCTTCTTGACTGACCTTGGAGAGGCAAGGTATTATATCTGAATTTCCCAGCAATGATTATATAAACCCAGAGAGAGAGGCACATATCAATATTTAATAGAACTGTGTTAAAAGCCTGACCTTCACGATGATTTGTTTGGTGTGGAATAAGGATCCTTCACTGCCAGTAACACTAGTGATTTCACCCCATGTCCAAGCTGATCTCTGAAGTTGAAGGCAAGCGGAGAAAGCCCTCTGTAGCCTAGCCAAACCCATTGGATTGGAGCAAAGCACTTTTTAAAAATCTCCTACAGTGCTTTGCACAGCGTAGTGTACGTGAAGAGACTTCATAAATGTTTGTTGAACAAATGGATGAACAAATGAATGGGTAACGTCAGCCATACATCTTAAATTAGTCATTAAGAAAACTTAGAAAAATATACGTGTTTCAAGATTATAATCTAATTTTATTCCAATAGTAAAATTTACTCTTTTGAAAACAAAATCTACTCTTTTGTAACCTAAAGACATTTATGAATCTTTGTATTCCTGTCCTGCAGTTCTAACTTCCCTTGCATTTATGAATGATAGAGAGCATACTCTATGAAACACAACCTTTGTAAATGCTTCCTGAATTTGAACATTATGTTGCTTTGTGATTCCCTCCACTTGGGATTCCAAATGTCCCCAAGTGGATTTGCTGGAGTCCTTGGGTAGCTGGAGAACTGAGGGGACAAGGCACACACACACTGTACATGAGCACATGCACACCAGCAACATAAACACACTCCTAACTAGAAACAGCTGTGTAGAACTATTTAGTGAAAGGTTGAGTAGCTGGAACCAGCAGGAACTGGGTGGGAATGAGTTCAAACGTGCCCCATGAGGCCTTCCTAAGACTTTGCAGGAGGGCAAGAACAAGGTCTGGGAAGTGGTGAAATGAAATGGCTCATCCTGTCCTCAATGTCTCAGTCCCTGCTGACTCCCCACTTCTGCTCACCCTTGCAAAATTACACACTTTTATTTATGTAACATTCAGGCAGAGAGCAGTCTGGAGTACTCTGGGGGTATTAACCAAGAAGAAATACAAATCAGATTTGACCAAAGAAAAAAGAAACCACAGACATCTGCATGGGAATAAGAAGGATATCATATACTACTTTACCTAGCCTCTTTCCGGCTCAGGAAAGGCAATGAATAAATGATAAAATTTATAGTGCATGGAGAGTTGGGAGGCAAGACTTGCAGCCTTCAAAACTGAGTTCCTGGTATGAACATAATGTTTATATTCCCCTCAAATCCCTTCTTTCCAAAGGAATCTGGACCATAGAGTCTCTTCAGTCTCCTTCAAGTTTTGAAGTGGGGTAGTAGCAAAGGCATGTCTTTATTTTAAAAGGGAGAAATTTACATTATTTTTAGTTAAAATTGTCTCTTTGTAGGAACAACATGCTGTAGAATCACAGATTTCTAGAACTGGAAGGACCATAGAAATCATATAATCTAGTCCCTTCTACAGTGAAGAAAACAGAAATGTAGAAAGAAGAGGGAATTTTCCCAATGTCTCAAAAAGACTGAGCGGAATTGACAACCGCAAAGAAGAGATAAAACTTGCAATTCCACCTTAAAATGATTAGGTGATACACATCACTGGCTACACAGCTGTATCTTCTTTCTTCTTTTCTTGTATTCTTTGGTTTTCATCCAGAAACAACCAGCTCAATCACTTACCTTAGTCACCTGCCTGGTACATCTGAGCCAAATTCCATGCCTGTTGAGCAGCCACAGGAAGCACTTGTCTATTCTGTTCAATTGCCTCAGTGTGGTCAGGACTCTGTGAATTGGACAGGAGGGATTCCAGTGAAGTTTTGAACCATGGTGACACTGGTGGGAGAGCCATGGAATTCCCAAAGCACATGAATTGTGATTGTGTGTTATGGTGGTTTAAGTTTAGAGTTTGAATATTGGCTCTGCCACTTTATAGCAGGGTGAATTTGGATACAATCCTTACTGCCTACCTCATGGAGTTAAGTTAGATAATATGTGTAAAACACTTAGTATGGTTTGTGATGTACTATAATAACCACCGTTTATTTAAAATGTAATAATGATGTTTATCATGTTTCTAAAATAAATCTAAGCCAATATTTGTTAATTTTTAAACACTAATATGCATAGGAGCTTGTCCTGTGCCATCAAAACATGGAGGACAAAAGACACGTTGTCCCATGGCCTCCATGGTGCTGACTGGCAGCTCAGCAACTGACTGACCATGATCATCCAGCCCCCAACCCACTCGCCGATTGCAGGTGAAGAAGCAAGTCCATGAAATACCAATGAGCTGGCCTAGCCTAGAACTGCTCAGCTGACCCATAAAATTGTGAGTTAACTAAATGGTTGTTGACGTAAGCCATTAACTTTTGTGATTGTTATGCAGCCCAAACTAACTGATACAGTGCCTCTCTGTGATTATGCCTCAACTGAATGTGAGATCATAAAGAAGAGGCCAAGAACCCTCCATCAGCCAAATTACTTTTACAGCAGAGAGGATGATTTTTCACAGAGTTATCCTTATCCTCTCCCTAGCCCCTCCTTTTCTGGTGAAGAGTGCAATCTGTGACCCTAGAATGGAGACTAGGTTGGGTGTGGTGGGGACCAGGGTATGACCTGGCCTTATTAACACCATGCTCTAACTTGCTGAGCCCATCATCCTGTCTCTGTCCTCCTGGAAAATTTTTACCACCCACTGTCTCCCAGAGTAGAGCGCCCCACCCATCACTCTTCCCTAAGAAACAAAGACACATGTGAGCACATAGTGAAAATGCCTGGCAATGAAACTTGGCTGACAGTTGCTTCCCAGCATTCTGTGTTGGGGTTCCCTGAGAGCAGAAATGCCACTTTGGAGGCACAGGTGCCAGGAAGGTCTTGCTCCTGGTTACAACAATCTCCTGTGAGGGTGTTTCTGGAAAGAAGAACTGCATACTTCCGAAACTCAATCACATCTCAATCCTCTCTGGGGAAAATGTTCTTACTCATTGTCATTTTAATGTATACTCTATATCTCAAATTCATGGCCATATCAGGTGCCAATTTCACTAGCATCTGGTATTTCAAAGAAAAAGATCTGTTGACTTGAACATTTTAGCCAAACCCTCCAATCCTATTCTTTTTTACCAATATGTCAGGGTAAAGGGAGAACTAAAAATTATATCCTCAGGTCAATTTTACATGGTTTAATTCATTGTTGCATGGCCCACCTACTTCTACCATTATTTCTCATGGGATCCTGAGCTCGTGGGCTCTTAAATAAAATGGAATATTTCAGAGGATGAGATTGGTAACTGTTCCAGGACCCACCTTCTCTACCTTAATGTGTTCAGGCCTCATTAAACTTGTCTTCAACTTTTTGATCCAGTACACCAGTTACCTTTTGACGAACCTGCCAATGACCTATTTTCTAACCTGATTTTGGTCTCTATTAATTCATCTCAAATTTTAGCATTCTCCCCTCCACAGGTGAGAAGCCCCTGATGTTGCCCTTGGTCTTGTAGAGCATTACTCCAGTTCAACCAGCCTCTTCCTCCTCCAAATTTGTGGTACTCTGGGGGCAATTCCTAGAATCTAGTCCTCAAATCAGTCTACCTTGTTCAAAATCAATGTCTCTAAAGTATTACTGATGCTCAAATTTCACCGTTAGAGAGTATTTTCTTTAAGTTAGGGATCAGAAAAGTTTTTCTATTAAGGGCCGGATAATAAATATTTTAGGGGATGCATGCCACATGTGGTCTCTGTCACGTAGCCTTTTGTTTTCTTTTATTTATTTATTTTTTTAAGCCATTTAAAAATGTAAACACCACTTTTTGCTGAGGGCTTTACATAAACAGCTATGAGCCGAGTTTGGCTTGTGGGTTATGGTTTGCCAATGCCTCCTTTAAATGAAAGTAGAGTCTATTCTTAAAACACAAATATGCCTGAAAATGGCAAGTGAGTGACTAACAACTCAGTTTGAATTAGTTCATTCTCCTTCTTTCTAGTCCCAACTGGATGGAACCAGGTTTTGAAGAAGGAATGAGAGAAACGGGGATGGTTCAGGCCAATCTGGCTGTAGGTCAACACAAAGAATAGGAATCCTGGAAGGCTTGGGCAAGAAGGAGAAGAGAAAAGGACACTGAGTCAAAGTGTTCTACCAGGTGCTTATGGTTGTGGCTGGGGATAATATTCAAAATATGTAACAACTGGTAAGACACAGACACTGACCAAAAGAAGAAGACATCAGGCAGCGTTTGTGCCGTTCCCAAGTGCAACCCCCATGTGGCCCTGCAAGGCCTGTGTGTCCATCTCCCTGGGGGTGTGAGTAAAAACTTCTGTCAATCTTATCTTTCTAGTGTTGGGTGTTATGTGTTCAGCACTTCCCCTTATTTTTGAGTGGGGAGCATCTCTCCCTCACAAATGAGGTGATCAGAACAGGGTGTCTGGATCCTAGGGACAGTGAATATTAACCAACCAGTAAAGAAGTATCTCAATTTTAACAACCAGCTGTATTTGAACAACTGGTAGGGTTGTGATATAAGTTTAAGTTCCTGTTACTCCTTTTCCTCTAGATTTCTCTTATTGGACAATGCCACTCTTCAATTTTGGAGCCTAAATTGAGCCCAGTACTTTGGAGGAGGCCTGGCCAGAGTAGATGAGAGACACTACCATGATTTGTTCAAAGTGCTCTGTTCTAGACATCTCTGAAAGGAAAAAAAACAAAAACTGTCAGGCCCCCAACCAACTGTGACAAAAGTTCTTCAGTTATTAGGAAAAAGAAAAAATAATGTAGAAATAGACAGTAAGGTCATCACGGAGTCTCAGGACCAGCAAGGATCTCAAAAGTCCTCCAGTGCAGCCCCTTTATTACACAAATAATGACACTAAGGTCCAGGGAGGGGAAGTGATCTGCACAAGATCACAGTGGGATAAGGATGCTGGAGAGAGAAACAGCAAGGAGAAAACAGAGAGCGGGCAGGCGTGACAAAGCAAGATGGGTAAGTTGTTGTATGTGGTTTATGTTCGCTCATGAATTGGGAGGTGAAACAAGAGCCTCTCAAAGAGGAAACTTACCAACTGCTTGGCTTCTCTCACCCAGGAGTAATTATTTCAGTAAAAACTAATGGAAATTGTAAACAAAAGACATTGCCATTATTAGTCAAATTTCCAGAAGCACTTATGTTAACCTACTTGACATTATTACCTGCGTGGTTAGATAAGGAAAGATGCAACTCCTTGATTTTTCTTAACCCTCCAACGTCATACATTTTGTGACTTTCCCAAGGTCACACACAATCACACACATCAGAGAGATTTTGACTCCAAGTCTCCCAAGGTTAATGGCATCTTTCTAAGAGGGAAAACTTAATTCCTGCTGGAAAGCTCTCACTCTTTCAGAGGAGTAAGTTGCTCTGTTACAGTAAAAGTCAGAAGTTTTTACTAAAAGTAGATGCTGGATTCCAAGTCAAAGAAGGCATTATAAAGAGTACTTCTAAGGACTGGAAGATGCGGAGTTTGTCCAAGGGTTTGGCACTGACTAGCTGTGTGACCTTAGACACATGATGCCTGTCAATGTAAAATAAGCAGTTTGGATCAGATGTCCTCTGAGATGCCATCTAACCCTGCCATCCTGAGATTATGGTGAGATGGACTTCCCTTCCCAGCCAGCTGGTGAATGGACATGAGCTTACAGGGGGCCACTCACAGGGAGGCCCCGGGTGGGGCTCTTTTGCTAAAGGACATCAGAAAAGCTCATCAACAGTCTTGCTTCCCCTAGAAGTTGCAGTGAGTGACCAGGGTGCAGTGTGGACACATTTTTCTTTGGCATCTTCAAAAAAAAGATAGACTCTTCTACCTTTAAGACTTGTAACGTTTAATTACACATTCTATGGACAAAGCTAAAGGAGAAAATAAGCACTTCCAATTCATTATTTTTTTCCTATATAGTCAAAACTATATTCAAAGTTTATTAAAAAACACAAAATAAAGAACAATCTTTTTTATGTTTCCATTTGTATTTTTAAGAGAAACTAGAAGGTAGAAGATTGGGGAGAATTAAAAAGAGAAATGACAAACCTCTCTGGAACTACACAGAACTGGAGAGGAACTCAGTAGATGAGACTTTTTACTGTGTTCCCTTTTGTCCATTTTGATTACTGTTCCACGGGAATATTTGATCCATTTAAAGAAAATTATTACACTAAATTTAATATAATTATTACAATAAAATATATTAAATGTTTAATATTTAATGTTATTAAAATAATAGAGACCTCCAATAAGAATTATTTCCACAGTGGCCCAAAAAGAGCGATTGGGCTCGGGAGCGTCCTACAAACTTCTGACCATGAACTTAAGGACAAGTCAGATGTGTCCTCATGGCAAGTGCTTCATGGGAAAGGAACTCAACATGTGGATTTAGATGCCAGAGAAGGTGACTAAGCTGCAGAGACTCACTTAAGAAGACATACAGGCCTCAGCATCTGGAGAAGGGAGACAAGGGACCAAAGGGACAGGAACAAGAAGATGTTTAACCAACCAGAGAAAGGATAGTGCAGCTGGCTCATACAGTTGTTGCCTGTTTTTAAGCTTCCTTATGCTCCTGTCCCCAGGAAGTAATTGGAAATAAGAACTTGGATGCAGGAGAAGAAAACACCCCAAACCTCCGCTTACCCTTTAACCCAGATCTAGGAGGCACTAAGGAAGTTTCAGGAGCTTTTTGTTTTTGTTTTAGATTTACGTAAATCTTTTTATTCTTTTTGCATTATTATTCCTTTTGTTGAACTAGTTTTCTGATATGTTCTATGCTCCAGGCTTAGTTTGAAGAATTCTGTGGACAAAGTCATATTTCTTTCACCATCCACACTATATATTTGGGCTATGGTTAATTAAGCACTCAACTACATCTAAGCACTTTCCTGTATTGTTCTCTAGAGAAAGCAAAGTGTGAGTCTTGTGCTCTATGTGTAATCAGCACACTCCTCAAGGAGCCATCAAGTTCTTGTCTGTCATATACATCCCACCCCTAACTCAGGGTTTGATCAACTATTTCATGGTTTTAGACCAACCTTTTACTGTCCTGTTCTGTGCTCATGTTGTCTTTCTTAGCTAAAGGAGCCATATCATTTATTGTCCCAAATCAAAACAGGACTTTTGAGAGTGAAAATGTGATGGTATTAATGATACTGTGGGATATCTGTCATAAACTGAGACTGCTTTGGGGCAAACACCTCTGTTCCAAGGGTATGAATTTGTGTCCACCTGAGATATTTGCCATGTTATAGGGAAGAGTAGAAATGGAGATCTGCATATCACATCTAAATATTTAAAGGTTATACATGAAGCTAACAAAGTATTAAATAAATATGTTCTATCCTCTTGCCTTTAAAAAAATAGATCTTTGTAGTGACAATACCCATGTTCATTCTTTTAAATGTATTTTTTCTAATTAATTGAGAAATACATAGGAAAGTGCCTATATTCTTTTCTGTGTGTGTGTGTGTGCATGTGTGTGTGTGCACACATGCAGGCAAGCGTGCTTACACACAGGTAGAAGGGGCAGAGTGGAGGAAAGCAGAGGACTCTTTTATCCCCTACCAGAGGCTTTGCTGACTGCCTCCATATTGCTTCTTTTCAATCCCCACCATCCAGATGGCTCCAGAAAGGTCCAAATGCATTTCTACTTTCTCTACTCAGTTTAAACTGGGAAAACTCTGTCTTCAAGGTGACCCACCAGCGTCACCAGCACAAGTCTTCTAAGATCTCCAAAGAACATTGAGACTGAAAGGCAGGGCTTAGATAGGCCAGACTCTTCAGAGTACATTGCCACAATGTGGTGACCCTCAGCCCTAGCACCCTGGCCCTGGCTCCTGGATTACCCCCTTTCTGTTTCCTGCCCAGGTTTCTGCCCACACCTTGCAGACAGGTGTGTATACACTCAAGCTCATAGTTTCAAGCTCTATTCTTCCTTCCCAGAAATAGCTGACCCTTACCCTGAGTGAGAGGCATGGTCTTTTCTTGAGAAGGGAATTGTGGGGTCCCATGTACACCAAATATTGCCAAAAGGTGGAGGTGGAGCACCAGCTCCCATGATCTTTACAGGTTCCTCATGCTTTGGGAAGAAGCATGGCTAGAGATGGGCTAGAGTGGTGCCCTCAGAAATGTGGGGCCCAGGGGAGGGCTCCTCTTACCTAAATTGTGTTGTGGGCTTCATTGTGTCTCCCCAGCTTCATTCAAAATAGGTTTAAGCTCTCATCATCAATGTATATTTGGAGACAGTTTTTTAAGGAGGTAATTCAGGTTCAATGAGGTTATAAGGGTGGGGTCCTAACCTGATGGGTCTGGTGTTCTCACAAGATTTTCTCTCTCTCTTTCTGTCTCTTTCTCTCTTTCCCTCCCTCCCTCTCCATGCTCAGGAGAAAAGGTCATGTGAGGACACAGTGCAAAGACGGCCATCTACAAACTGAGGAGGGAGGTTTCACAAGAACCCAACCCTGCTTGCACCTTTATTTTGGACTGCCAACCTCTAGAACTATGAGAAAACACATTTCTGTTGTTTAAGACACCCCGTCTGTGACATTTCACTTTGACAGCATGAGTAAACAAATACACCTAGGAAGAGTGCAATCCTGTTTGTAGTCACTCCAATCTTAGACATGCTCTCTGTCTTCCAAATGTCATGAAGAGGAAGTCTTAGATTAACAAAACGGTGTTGGGAGGTAGATGAAGAAAAACTGATTGTGCATTACCAGGAGCATTAGGCCCTGTGGGTCACTGTTCCTCCATTCTCACATTCATTTAGCAAGATTGTGTTGAATTCCCACTTGTGTCACACATTGTGCAAGGCATCAGAAATGCAGTTTGAACAAAATAGAAAAGGTCCTGCCTTCCATGGGATGTTGGTAGTGTCAGGGTGGCCCTTGAAATCCTAAAGAGATAGATGAGCAACACCCTTTTGGAAAACCTTGGCCCAGGAATTCCCTCAGCTTCACTCTTCCATATGTTCCTCATCTCAGAGAGTGACCCAAGAGGAAGGTGGGGTCTCCCGGTTTCCTTGGTGATCATCCCTCCCCGGACACCTCTGGCAACTGGAGGAGGGTGGGTGTGATAAACCCTTCTAGTCTCTGAGTTCAGCTGGGCCCCAGAGGTGGGAGCCAAATTGGATTAGGAGGTCGCCAAGAGGTGAGTTTAAGCCGGAGGTATAATTCCCTACTCTCTGTATGAAAAGGTCCAGTCCATGCAGTGAGTTCAGAATTTCAGTCCTCTACCACTCAAAACGTCACTGAACTAGAAATTTCCTGGCCCCCCTATGAAGTTAATTGCCTGGGATTAGCTACAATTTTCACCAGCCCATGAGGGGTATCTGAACACTTTCTTGCTTTTATTCAGAAGGAAAAATGGGGCTTCCCTCCTGCTCTTCCTCATGCTCCATGTTCACCCTCTCCTTAAGCTGAGCGTGTTTCTGACTTCTCAAGCTCAGTTCAGCATTTCACCAATGGCATCAATTTGAGTCAAGATTTTGGATAATAGGTGATTCTCCAGGTTTTGAAATAAAGTCATTCTGATTAGCACTGCTCACCTAAATGTTTAAAAAGGGACTTGTTTATTTTTATCATGGAGGAATTTACTTTCCCCCGTCTCATTTCTTTATTGTCAGTTCTTTTCAAAGCTATAAAAAGTACCAGTTGGCCCCATACCAGAACATGCCTGTGGGTTTTTATGGTTTGTAGAAATTAAGGGGAAAAGAACTTAAAAACTTCCAACTGGAACATCCCAGTGAGTGAATGAAAGAATAATATATTCAGCTCCTACCTTGACCAAGAGACTAGCTTTTAAAATGTTCTGGATATTGCTTTGAACTTCCCCTGTTGTCCCTTTGGAAATTTTCAGCAAGTAACTCTCCAAATTAAAACAACCTAGAAAAGAAAAACACTCCAAAATACTAAAAATACTCATATTTTGACAACCAGCTTTAACTGGAGGGGTGAGCAATATGGTTCTGAATGCTGTGGTCAGTCACTTGTTCATTTTTATTCAGTCTGTCTGTCTTCCTCAATTCTTGGGGTCTATCAAATTACAGTTGCCTTTCAGTACTGAAAGGATTAGTGTAAAAGAGCTTTGCAAACAAAGGAAATTCTGCTTCTGAAATGGAGGAAGCAATTGGAGGGAGGTAATATATCAGTTTTCTAGACTAAAAAGACCTCTTCTGTTTTTCCCAGGAGACTTGCACACACCTGTGCCTATCATTGCTGCCGCTTTTTATGCCTGCTCTACAGGACCTACAAAGTCTGTCTCTCGAATATTCTTGGAGAGTCTGAGGCTCCAGCATTCAGCCTTAAATCTTTAGTGGCTTCCATCCAAGATCCCACCCTCACATCTCTTCTCCACCCAATCTCTGGGTCTAAAATTAGCCCATTTTCCAGAGTGCTCAGCCTGGTCCCCCTGGCTCTTCCTTACTCATTTGTTGGGTTGGGTTCCTGGCTAGTAAGGCAAGAACAGGACAGAAGATATCATACCAAACAGGCTACCATGTTTCTCTAGATCCCCAAATAGGTCATAGCACAACACAAGTATCCAATGACAGGAACTGCTATTACCAACATATCACCATATTGTGACTTAGCTAGGGGATCCTGGCCCCATGCCTCTTTTCCAACCTTTCAACAACTCTTGAGATTTCTCCTCTTCCAGGAAGACCTCACAGAAAAACCAAAGAGAAAAATGAGAGTGTAGGTCTCTCTATTGAAATGTGCTCACTCTCAAACTTCATGGCACATATCATTGTAGGTAATCAAGTGACAAGACTGAACATGTGCTATAGGCACCAGCTAAGCAGGAAATAGAAAATACAAGTTTGTCTCTAATGAACTTTTGTAAAATTTTGCAATCAAAGTACCTAAGGGGAAAAAAAAGCTATTTTCCTTTCAGTGAAACTTGTAACTCTTATCTTTTTAAATTTGATGCTGTTTATTTTGAATGTCACATTATTTTTTTTATATGCTTAGGGTCTCTTAGTGTCTTACTCTGACCTCACAGATCATGGAAATAGACCAAGATCAGGAGCCATTACAGAGAAAGGAGTAGAGTCTACATGCTGGCTGCATGATCTTGGTCAAATTGCATGGACCTTAGTTTCTTTATGTGTTGAACAAAAATTAATCTCAATGTTTAAAATCGCTTTTAGTTCTAAAAGTTTATGATGCTATAACATTACAGTAATTTGCATTCCTGTACATGAACCACCTGAGGTTTAAAAGTTATAATCAAGTGATTATCGCCATCATGGCTGGAAGCCTTGGAAGCCACAGGTGCCCATAGGGCAGAGAAGAAGCTTTGACATGGGCTTTTGAATGGCTGTTCCTTTGGGACATGGCATGACTTTGTAGCTTGAAGTGGAAAGAAGAATGTGCCCTCCATGAAACAAAGGATTCTTTAGGGTCTAGATGCTCAAGTAAAACTGTAAGCCCAGAAGAGACTGCCATGTTCCCATGAAAGAGGCTGATGAGAAACAGATGCTAGGTCCACAGTTGTACAGTTCCTGGAGGTTGCTCAGCTCCAGTTCAGCTCAGTGCTTTGCTCTGCCATAATTAAGAAAATGGAAAGGACCTTTCTTGGCTTCATTTTCAGACCCAATCGATCCTCCCTCTGGGGAATCCTGATCAGAGCCTGCCTGCGCAGCGACCTCTTGGCGAACGTTGTAAATCCTACCCAGTAGGTAATCTGCAAGGAGCCTTCGGGCTTTGGAGCCTTGTGACTCAAAACCTGGGGTCTTAAGGATCAACCTGAGGAGGCTAATTTCTAGAGAATTAGCCACAGCCCTATGTGCAACCCCAGAGTCTTTCAATCATCAGCTCTGCCTGGGCTAGGGGAGGGGAGTATTCAAAGTCAATGCAGGCAATAATGAAAGACCAGCAACTTCACAGCGCTGACAGTTTGTGTGTGGTTTGAGAGAAGGAATAGGC
This sequence comes from Pteronotus mesoamericanus, assembly GCF_021234165.1. Classification (NCBI taxonomy): domain Eukaryota; kingdom Metazoa; phylum Chordata; class Mammalia; order Chiroptera; family Mormoopidae; genus Pteronotus; species Pteronotus mesoamericanus. The sequence goes on from NW_026555277.1 coordinate 9,794,126, forward strand.
AGTTTCTGCAGCGATAATCTAAGAAGGCTTCTTAGGGGAGGTGGAAGCCTGGGAGTGTTTTAAAGAGGTGGGGAGGGAGGCAGCTTGGTAGACTATAGATTAAAGAGGAGGCTTTCCACAGCAAAACCCAGCTGCTTAGCTGTCTGAATGCTAGAGGTTGTGAACAATGTATATCCACTCAGTGGGTGGTCTGCCCTGTTGTGCAAATTTCCCATGGACCCTAGAAAGCAGTGGGCTCTGCTGCTCAGGTTGGGCTGCTGTTACTGCCCCCGTTTAGCCTTGGACAGTTGGCAGCCAAAGGCCTCAGCCTGACAAGGAGTCAAGGACGAGGTAAGGAGAAAAAAGTGGTGATGGACTTGGAGGACAGGGACAGGTTGGGTCAGGCTGGTTGTCCAGAAGCCTTCACTGTCCTCTCATATGCCTTTCTTCTCTGCCTACCCTCACAGGCCTCCAGATGTTTTGAATCTCTTTCCCTCCCCTAACTTAAGTTGGCTTTTCTTCTGCTTAGGAAAGCGGAGAAATCTGCCCTGCAGAGAAATCTGCCCCGCAGCTCTTTCCCTCCTGTCCTCTCTTCTTCCTCTGGGGCGGAGAAGCTCTCTATTTCCAGACAAAAGGTGCAATTAGATGGTTCACCCAGCCCCTTCCCAGCAGAAAGCAGTTCTCAGAAGGAAGTGAGGGCCTTTTGCCTTTTTCCCGGTAGGGGGAATGCTGCGTTCACCACATCTTCCCCGCACCCCTCTGCCCTACAGGCACTGGCCTCAGTGAGATAGCTGTAAACCCCATTCCTGCAGAGAAGCTGCACTTCCAGCTGTCAGTGGCGGGGGACAGGGACTCTTTGCCCCAGATCAGACGCCTTTCCCGGCAAAGCACTGTGGTAGTTAGAGGAATTATTCTCTTTCTTGCCAAGCAGCATTGGGACAACTAAATTAGGGATGACGATAGTGCAGCACCAATTACTGTTGCACGGAAAAGACTAACCAACGGGCCTGCACAGTCATCTTCCGCACTGGTGCTTTTGTTAATCAGGTTTGAGATTCTGTGATTCTGAGGATCATAAGGGAAAGGACCCAGATGAAGCACCACAGAATAGCACCCTTTCATTTCATCAGTAACCTACATTTTTCAGACCACCCAAGTCTGAGATAAAAATAGGATCCCAAGAGCAAACGCAGAGCTTCTCCAGGAAACTATACTTGTATTTTGCAGAAATTTAAGCTCCCTTTCAAATTTCTTCCAAGTCGTCCTGGGTTTCTGTCTCCTTTGGTGTCTCATTAGTAGCCTCAGAGCAGAGAATGTTTCATAATGTACAGTGCAAGCTGGTCCTCTTGGCTACAGCGTGACATCTGGTGCTTGTATTCTCTCCCGCTGTGACTTGTTTGGGGTGATGACTCCCGTTGCTTCTGAAACTGTCCCTGATGGCTGCTGGAGGCATTTAGTTCCTTCCAGCGTCCAAGGTCAAGATCATTGATATCTATGGTGGGGCATCCTCACCATTACTAATGCACATACTGGCACAGTCCTGCAGGTGCCCTGCATGTTAACATTCCAGCCCTTTTGCTTTGGCTTTGCTCTTTGAATGGTTCCGTGAAGTCACAGGGACTGGCATCAAGGAGAGGGAATCTTTCCTTTCCTCTAGAATCAGTGAGCCATGTCCTGGAAGCAAATACATGTGCCCGGACACTATCTTTACTCCATGTTTCCTTGTATAAATAAACACCTGGGAAACTCACCCCAACTGCCCTCCACATACATTGCATCTTCTGAATCCTCACACCCAGAGAGCTTCAATCCAAGCTGAAACTGATTCAGAATTTCTATGACCATAGCTGTTAAAAAAGTTTTGGTTTGCATTCTGGATCTATCATTTACTATCCCTGAGCCTTGGTTTTCTCATCTGCAAAATGTGGATAATAATTCACATGTCACAAGGCTGTGTTAAAGGCAATGATAATAACTTATCATTTCTTAATGTAGTGCATAGAATATCATCAATAAATGTTGACTATTATAATTAATATTAGTTAATTTTTTTTTCTTAAAGAAGAAGGACCAGAGGCTGAGATGGTTGAGGTGACTTGCCTAAGACTGCACGGTCAGTGAGTGCCAAAGGCACCTGGGTCAGTTCACTTTTCCTAAATACCACCATCTTTCCATAGTTCCACAGATTCTGCTAGAATTGTATTTGCTTGGTAGCTTTTTCTATTTACTATTACTGATAAGCAGTCCATGCTGGGAGGACTCAGTAGACAAAGCTAAGGGGAGGCAAGGGAAGAGGTAAAGAGGAATCTGCTCCAAGATGGTGCCCTCACAGAGCTGAGGGCTGGAGGCCTTAGTCCCCTGCTGCACAGGGGTGCACGACCGGACATGGCAGCTGATGGCCCCCAGAGGAAGTGATCGAGAGGGGTCAAGGAGGATGCTGTAATGCCTTTTATGACCCCGTCTCAGAAGCCATACACTGACATTTCTGCCATATTTTAATCTTTAGGAACGAATTATGAAGCCCAGTTCACGCTTAATGAAAGGGTTATTAAGCTCCAACTCTTGAAGTGAGCAGGTGAAGAATTTGTGGACATACGTTCAAATATCACATGCTCTATCAGCTTGAGCATTATTTGTTTGAAATTCCATGAGTGAACCTAAGAGAGATAAGAAAATAATTCATTTTTATTTGGCAAACAATTCAAGTTTATGTCAGTTGTAAGTGTATGGAATGGCAGTGACCAGGAGTAGAGGCTCAAGTTCTATTTTACACCCTGCCTTTGAAATGCCATCAGCCTTGGACTTCTTCTGCGCCTCAGTTTGTTTCTTTGTAAAATGTAATGTATGGACTGAAAGATTTTTAAGTCTTTTTTGGCTCTGATATTCTTTCCTCTAATATTATCTGTTAGGTTTTAAAGTTCATTTATGATTACTTCTCTTATGTCTACCTATCATATATGTACAGAGGTATACTTACATGTATATATGAATGTTTTTATATGTGTCTCTATATTTAAAAAGCTTATTTAAATAAATCTTTTATGGCTCTTCAGTTTTAGAGGGAAGGTGAGGCTGTTTATGTTACAAGAACATATTTTATTTGCCCACAGCAGCCAGAGCACAGCATGCTATTTCTATAAATGGGGCATGATGGTGTTTTGTTATGAAATGCCTTTTGATGTAGGACAGCTACAGTCCAATGACTTCCAAATATATTTCAGCCTACTATAAAGAATAAAATGATAGATCTTCTAATGTCCATGGGGTCTCCGCACACATTTCCAGGAACCTGAAGCCATTTACTAAATCCAAACAGAGAAACATTGTTTTAATGGTTATAGATGAGTCCACTGAGCTTCGAACAAGCCCTTCCCCCCCTCCTCCTAGCCCTTCATGCCTGAAGCCAGCATGACTCAGTCAGCTTGGGTCACAAATGAAATGACATACCTGAGAGCCTTTTCAGGACAAGACAGCAACGCTCCAGTTGCTCCACAGACAACCCCTGACTATTCTTTGATCCCACACCTAAAATATCTATTGTTCCAGAGGTTTCTTTATTTCCTTCAAGGGATACTCACCTTTTGAACAAAAAACTAGGAAAAAACTTTTTTTTGAGTAGCAAGAACAATATAGGAATTGAAGAAACTAAGAGCATTGCTCCAAGAGCTTCTCCAGTGTCTGGGTCTTCCCTGGCAGTTCCTTTGTGCCCATATATCCCAGGGAACTGTTCTCGCAGGTCCCGCAGGAGACCTCACTCCAGGCCCTCAGGGCAGTGGTATTTGCAGTAGCGGGAGCTGGATTTGGTCATGTGTCCATCTACAGGAATGGACAAGTACGTGTGGCAGAAGCATGTTATGGCTTCTGTGCAATGATTAGAAATATATGTAATCTATTGCTGCATAACAAATTACCCCAAATTAAGCATCTTAACACCACAAACATCATCTTGCAGGCTCTGTGGGTCAGGAGCCAACATGGCCTAGCTGAGTCCTTTGACTCAGGGTCCCTAAAAAGGGAGCAATCAAGTGTTGTCCAGAGCTGCAGTCGGTCACCTCAGGGCTTGACCAGACTGGGGTAAGGCTGGCTTCCAAACTCACTCACAAGGTTGTTGGCAGGACTTAGTTCCTCGTGCTATTGGACAGCGAGGGCCTCAGTTCCTTGCTGGATGTTGGCTAGAGGATTTTCCAGCCCTTGCCATTGGGATTCAGTAGAGGGCAACTCTCAACATTTTGGCCAGCTTCCACCAGAGCAGGCAAAATAAGAGAGCAACAGAGGGAGAGAGAGGCCTTTTGTAACTGTATCTCAAAAGTGACATCCTTTTGTCACATTGTGTTTATTAGGAGCAAGTCACTAAATTCAGCCCACACCCAAGTGAGGTGATTATACAAGGGCAGGAATACCAAGATGCTAAAGCCACTTTAGGCGCTGCATACCACATGAAGTGACAAATTAAAGGACCACGCAGCATTAAATACAATAATTAACAGAAAAAACTAAAAGTTAGAAAGAAGTCTGCAGCAGAATACAACTTGTATAAATTAAAATACAGTGGAAACAAGGTTACATGTTTTACAAGGTGCAAACCAACCTAAGGGTATATAACAATCACATCGAAATGTTTGCCCAACAGGGATGGAGAGTGGAGGAAAAATGAGAATAAATAACCGTGTAAGTTCAGAGTAGTGACTTGTAGACACAAAAGCAAGTGGTAAACTAGGAACTTAAGATCGAGTTCAACTCACAGCACTTCAGGTTTGAAAGAAAGGAAAAGGAAAGTAACCAAATATCTTGAGTCTCCAATACACAAACCTTCACTGAAAGTTTTCACCAAGGTCCATGTCTGTGGGAGCTCTCCAACTCAAAGTCACACCGAATTGAAGTCTCCTCAAGGGCTCAGAGACTTCTATGAAGTAAAAGTGGCATTTGTGGTAGTGCGACATACCTTGGCATTTGTATTAAGCTCTAAAATTCAGTGTGTGCACGATGCAGCCACAAGGTGACCAGCTATCCCCGGGACCAAAGGAATTCCTAAGCATGGGGCTTTTTGCTACTTTTTCCCAGACTAGACCCAGGAACACTGGGATTACTTGATCACCTACCACCCAAAAATCTTGTTTAAATTGCTAATTGCATCACCTTCACAGGAGACTCTGATTCATTGTGCCTGAGCGAGACCAGGAGTCTGCATTTTAAGCAACATCAGAAGCCTCTCTAATGTAGATGATACACAGATCACCCTTTGAGGAACTCTACTGTGGAAAGATAGTTTTGAAAGGTACTGCTGGTAGCACCAAAGGTTGCAGCTATTCTCAAGTTTGCAGTCACAAATCTTACGCAGTCACTTAACAGTAATTCACCATTATCTGTCTGTAATCAAAGGCCTCCAGCTCACAGGTCACTGATTCCAGAACTTGTCTTCCACATAAGGCAGATGCCAAGATCTAGGAGGCCAAGTTCAGGGAGGGTTCAGCATAGGAGTTTGGGGAGCAAGATTTTCCTGACTGGCTGTTACAAGAAACCACACCCCATGGTTGGATTAGTTTTCTACAGAAAAGGCTCTTGAAAATCACCCACCTCACGGTGCAATCTGAGTAATGTGCTAATAAGATTAAAGTGAGAACCTATAGGTGTTCAGGAAGTAGCCTGTCTAAAATGTAATCCCTATAACATATTTTCCATATTTGGGAAATATAAAAGGTTACACCGGTACAATGACAGGAGAGAACAGGATGAGGTAATGTTGGCTGTCTCAGGCCATCTAGCTGAAGGAGGGTGGGGAGTCCTGATGTCACAGGGAGGGGACCTGAGCGGTTGTACGTGGATTTAGGTAGATCTAGCCTAAGGAGGAAGGCCGTGTCAGACCACAAAAGTTTGTCAAATACTCCTAGTGACCAATCAACTTGTTCTTGTTCTATTTTTACATTCAGTAAGTAGCCTCTTAATCTCCCTTTGTCCTTTGTTCTCCAAATACAGACTGAATAACTTCTAAGTGAGAGGCATGTGGAGTCTTAGAGTTATTTGTGTCCTAGTCTTAATTTTTCTATTGGGCTGTAAGTCTAATGCGGCTAGAGCCTAATTACCAAAAGACTAATGAACACAAAGTATGTTGGTGGTTTCAGAAGTAATTTCTAATGATAAAATTTGTCATGGCTTTAGTTTCCTCCTGAAGCTGACCCTGAAAGAAGAATTCAAGTATTCATAGTTTATTTGGGAGGTGATCTCAGGAAACACATAAGAGAGTAGAGAGTAAGTCAGGGAAGGGAAAAAGCTGATAAAAGGCATATGTCAAGCCAGTTACCATTCAGGGCAACTGGTGTAAGAACCCACTTAGGAACTCTGGGAGACATATAGATTCTATACTCTCCATATGTAGCATATGCATCAGAGTCATTCCAAGCAAGGGGTGTTCACCTATTAACTCTCCATTAGTCATTGGTTGAGGACTGCTTCTTAGAAAATTAAGTCTCAGACACTACTGTCCATCCTATATGAGATCTGAGTATGCTGTCATGACTATGCAGAGAATCACAGATGTTTTCTATAAACAGCCTTGAGACCGTAAAGATGGATACCAAGAGGACATGGGTGGGCTATCCATAGCATCTGCTATAATAATCCAGGTTTGCTGCATGCTTACAGGATTCCACTCACCAGAGTAAATGTGTATCATCTCATTTAATATCTGATTAATATCCCCTATTCCCCAAATCAGGAAACAGATGTAGAGCGAAAAGTGACTTGCTCATGGTCACACAGCCAGCTAATGAGATAGCTGGGATTTGAACCATGCAGTTGGTCTTTGGAATCCAAGCTTTTGGCCACTGCACTCTACTGAATCTTAGAAGAGTGTATATCTAGTTCTGGGAATAGAAACAGATTTCAAGATGTGGGTGTAAAAACCAGCTGCTTCAGAAAGTGTGAATCAAATTTCAGTTTGGGATTCAGCACTCATATCAAAGTGCAGATGTGTGGATGAAGTTCAAGAATCATCAAGGGTCCTGTTGGCTGGAATATAAATCACAGTTAGTTAAGGGTAAGCAATACGGGGGAGGATTTTGAATGCTAAGGTAAGGAGTTTACACACAGTGGCTGGGCAATAAGAAACTCTTGATGCTTTTTGATCAAGGGCATGATAGGAGATGGGATTGAGTAACATTAGAATGTTAATAATAAAAAACAATGTCAACAGAGTAACATTGAACAGGGAGCAATGAATTGGCTGGGTTTACCAAATCAAGAACAGGTAAGATAGAAAATCAGGTAGGAGCTATGGCAATAATTGAGGAATTTGAGGATATTTTTTTCAGAAGCCCAGAGTCACTATGGCTGATAGCAGAACAGGTAAGAAGAGCAGTTCTGACTAAAATCTTTTAGTCCAGGTCAAGGACACTGAATGTTTAAGGCCTCTAATCCCAGTCTGGTCCTCCCAATGGAAGGAGGAACCAGACTGGCTAACTTGGAGTTGAGCATGGCTGGGCTTTCCAGTTCCATCAGCATCTGATCCTGAGCTTTTCTACCTTAGAGGCTCTTCAATCTTCTTACTCTGAATTGACCAGACTCCAAGTGAACTGATACAATTCATTTCACTGGAGAAAATAAATCAATGAATGATGTTTTGATAAATCAATTCACCATGACATTCATAATTGCTCATGAGCCTGAAATACTTCCGTTGATTGACCGGTGGATGTGTTGTCTTTGTAGAAAGGGTCTGTTCTCCCTCTCCTTTTGACAGCTGTTCTTCCTATTATAGAACCCTAAATGTACACTTAATCCAAGATTCTATATTCACTTTTTCTCTGGACATCTTAATCCAAACTCTCAATTATGCTTTTTTGCTAATGATTTCAAATTTATATCTCCAGAATTCATCTTTTCCCTTGAACATAATTTCTAACTGCTGGTTAGAGCCCTCTCTGGGGTATTCCTCAAATTCCACATAACCAAAAATCAAGTTTGTCACATTCTTCCACAAACAAGTTTGTTTTTTTCTGACTTCTTAATTGATATTAATGATCTTATCATTCTTCAACTTGCCCAGACTCAATCCTTGAAATAGTCTTTGACTTCTTTTCAACTGCCTCCATCTAAAGTATGTAAAAGCCTTACTGATTCTACCACTACTGTATCTCTTAAGATTGGTGGGCCTCTCTCCCTTCACTATAGTAAAGTACGGTGCAGGTTTTCATTGCCTCTTGCTTAGCATACTAACTGGAAGATATCCCCACTCCTTATACTGCCACTCTCAAGTAAATGGGGCCTCATCATCATAGTATTTTGTTATATGTTGTAGCTATTGCAGCTCTCTTACAATAATAATAACTAAAAGCAATACTAGGTGCTGAGCATTGTCTTAAGTGTTTTTTTACATATATTACCTTCTTCAACCTTTGCAAAAAGTCTTTGGGGACATGTATAAATATTGGCCACATTTTATAGGTGAAAAAAACTGAGGTATAGAGATGTTAAGTGACTTTCTCAAGATAACTTAGTAAATGACAGCACCTGGATTTGAATCTAAGTCTCTGTTTCTTTTATGAACAAAGGTCCACATTGAACCTCTTGGCTTCTTTTCTACATTTTGACTTCTCAGAGGGGATGTTGTGCATGTAACCATGTGACTCTAACACAGTGCCTTATATAATAGTTGCTACTGCCATATGTATATATAAGTTTTACATATATTTTATATAATAGTTGTTACTGCTATATATACATATATGTGTGTGTATATATATAATTTTTTTTGAATGAATGAAGATTCTGCTTGGTAATAGAATTCAGTGAAACATGAAGCTGGAAGTCATTTGGTCCTGTGGTTCCTGAGAAAGGGAGACTGTACCTAATTCAGTCTGATGACAGACTCTAACCAGACCAGATCATTAAAGCAGTCCCTGGCTAGAATAGAAATGACCCAAGAGAAATCAGGCTGCAGCCTAGATGAAATCAGACTTTGGGCTCAAAAGCATGGGCTAAGCTCTGCCTCTCCCTTCAGTTCTGTTTTTGGACTTTCTTTGTTGCATACCTGGAAACTCATACTCTTCTTAACCTAACAAAAAAATTTAAAAAAGGGGGTAAGAATTAAGAGAGATTCAAAAACACTGAGTGCATAGTAAGAGAGTGTTTGCAAAAGTAGGTGAGGCAGAGACTGTCTGGGAGGGCTGATAAAATTACTTTTTGGCTGAATCAGATGCAAACTTCTTGAGGCTGAGTAGTGCTGTTTCATGCTTCTACCACAAGCAATTTCTGTCTGAGAAATCAATGACCCACAAAAGCAGTTGGTAGTGGGAGGAGGGGAGTCCCTGAGCTAATACTTGAGGTTGAGACAGAAACATGCACTTTGCTTGGGGTTCAGCTTGGGGAGATCAGGGGGAAGCATGACTGCTCTGCTTGGAAAGGCTTGTATTCAGTTGGCACCATTCTGAGCACTCAAGTTCTCTCTGTCAATGAGCACTTTACAGTGGAGATAAATGGATTTGGAGCTGAGGATGAGAAAAGGGTGTCTAGGAAAGAATAGATACATTATCTGAGCTCTTGCACCAAACCCCTCACTAAAGTGCTCAAGGACTCAGACTATGTGTTTAGCAGAGGTTGGGTGGGAGGGAGGGAGAGTCTCTCCACCGCTGTGGGTGAAGCAAGCTGCAGAGATCTGATATAATAATAAGAGACAAGATTTGAAGACCAGACCTCTGCAACTTGCATTACTCGCAGGTACTGTGCTACAGGATAATCAAATGACAGTTTGATCACCATTGATGCACAGCAAGACTAGAAATGACTGGCCTCTTGCAAAGGAAAAACATAAACATTTGTTCTAGAGGTCTGAGTGGGTGGCAATATTCTGCAAACATAGAAGGAGAAATACCTAGGCAAAGTCAGGAAAAATTTACCATTTTTCTTTTCCTGTAATGAAATCCCTTTCCTGCATACTTTAAATTGAAGAAGGGTCTTTTCCAAGAATGAATAGGTTTAGGGGAGGGTACATCCAAGCACATTCTGGTCTTGAGATACCAAATCACTTACTAATGACTTTATTTTATTAAATATGGCCTCCCCTCAGAGGAAAAACCAAAGAATCAGGCTGTAGTGTTCAGTTTTGAAGGGTATGGTTCTGAAAAATGATGTACTTAGGTAGGTGTCCCTAGAGTGCAACTCAGACATTCTTAAATCCCCTAGAAAAGTCTTGTCCTTTTAGTATTATCACTGGCTGATTATAAAATATTGAAATAACTAAATGTATAGCTGTTATTTCTATCTTATCAGATAGAAGCAACTTCCAGTTTTAGTACATTCCTTCTCCTGACAAATTTGCTGAGGCAGTACATGCACACTCCATTTGGTTGCCCTTCGCCGTATGTTACCCTTCTATATAATTTATGATCTGGCAGCTACCTATAGGTCTGGTATTAATGTCTGTTAAGTCTCTTCTACAATATACCTTCCTCTAGGACCCTAGAGTCAGGAAGTTCTTTCCTTGCCACGATATAGAATTCCTCAATAGGATCAATTGTCTGTTCCCATTGTATTTGCATTGAAGATGTAGAACGTCCTCCATCACACCCAACTATGCTCGTATTTCCTGTATTCTCATTCTTCTGTATTATTGGTCATACAACTCTTTCTGCCTCTAGTTTATGTCTTGTAACTTCACTATAACATGTTGCAAACTGAACTCACTCACTTATTTCACCTTCCTCAAGTCTTCCTCCCCTCTGCCTCTATCACTATCAGGCTCAAGTTTCTCAGCTTAGAGAATAACACTATATGAAGCTGTTGCTGGCAAAAATCCTAGGTGCACCTTTTCTTCTCACCTTCCTAAATTCCTCAGTCACTACAATTATTCACATCTACTTCCTAACTTTCTCTTCTTTCCTAGTTCTTATTCTCTTCATTGCTGAACTGCACTATGGCTATAGCCTCACAGCATGCTTCTGCAGATTTTCTACATTTGCTTCAAAGTAGATACTATGAAACAGAAACTTCCTGTGACCTCACAACTAGTCCACCCACCATCAATATCCTCACACCATGCCCTTACCCTTGCCTGACCCCAGATCCATATAAGTAGAGGACAGGGGAGTGGTAGAGGGATAAATCATGGTTTAGATGACTTGTGGGCTGTGTGGGGGTGCAATATATTCCTCTTATCTAGGTCAAGTGAGGGAGCCACCAAGAGAATCACTCTTAGAGATAGTAGGTAGTTCAAGAAATAAAGATTAGAATCCTAGCTTCTCATTAGAGGTTTGCTTGGCTGGCACACTTGATGAACTTTCCTGCATACATCTCTCTCCAACCCCCACTCTCATCCTTAGCAGGGAAAAAGAGAGCTGGATAGTAACAGGAAGAGCCTGCTCTCCCTTGTTTCATGTTGGCGCTGAGATGTGAGATTTCTCTGAGTCAAATGCACACCTCAAAATTAAGCTGGGTTTATGCCAGTGGGCTGTCTTTCCTCCTCTTTCCCTTAGGAGGATGATGATGAAGGAGGGTGATGGCCCATGTATCTTAACACCCAGCAACAATATGTAGTGATGCCATTGGGGCAGGGGAAAGTGATGTTGGAAAAAATAAGTTGGAAACTAATCTCTCTAAATCAGGCAGATGATATGAATCCCTTTCTTCTAAAAGGGTCAAGAGGAAGCATTTGTGAATCTGCCAATAGAAGACATTGACTTTTACCCACATAGCAAGAAAGCAGAAAGAGCCATTGGAAAGGAAACTACAGCAGAGGCTACTTAAACAAGACACACATATCTCTTTTGTCTTCCATTTCCCACATCTGGCAGGGGCTAGAGTCTTGAAGAGGGAGGGGGATGGGTTGGTCTGAGGCAGACCATTTTCCGACTTCAACTCCTAGGACTGGCTGTCAAAAAGAAGTGAAAGAAAAGACATCCCCCCTTACCTTCCAACCACAAAAAAGGAAGAGGAAAACCTTACATAAAATAGGATATTTATAGCTTTAAATTGGATTATTTCTAATAAACAAATATGTTCAAAAACTGACCACCAGGAAGTTGTGCCCAAGATGTCCGTATAAGGGCAGAAAGGCATGGCTCAAGGCAGTGACTTGGGAAAATTCCCCCAAATGATTTCATGCTTGTGGCCACTGAGTGGAGAATGTTCAATAAGTGAGTTGTCATAATGACATAAAAGTCCTATCCTGTCACCCTCCTGATGAAGAGCTTCCCAATGACTCCTTATTCCACACCCTACATGTTAAAAATATACTCTTTGCAGGACTCGCGAGGCCATTTGTAATCAAGCACCTTTGCATCCATAGTGTCACTTACTGATACTTCATAATTCCAGGTTTGATATAATTCCAGGTTTGATTATCCCAATGTATCAAGTTCTCCACTTTTGTGTCTTTGCACAGGCAGTTTTCTCTATGAGGAGAGCCCCTTTCTACCTAATCTATAAGGGGAATTCCATTAAGTCTTGGTTTAAACAATCCCTTTTGTAAAGCCTTTCTTAATGCTTGTAGGCAGAATTACGTATTTTTTCTACCATATTCCCTTTCTACATACAACTCAAGTATTTTATTTAGTTAATTCTCATTGTCATAGTTATGTGTCTGTCTTCTTTCTAGACTCTAAGTTCCTTGAAGGCATCAACTGTGTTCTACCTTATAATCCTATGCTCTGGGTAGGAGCAGTTGGTTTGAAGGACAAATCCAGAGTCCAGGTCATGAACATGACCAGATACCCGCAAAATTTGCTTTGAAGAGACAGCCTTAAGTCTGTGTTGATGTGGCTTGAACTGAAGAGACAAAATCTGATTTTATCTACTAGGGTTCTTTCTGTTTTATATATTTTTTTCTTCAAGTCTAGAAGTTTCTGAACCTCCAAATTCAGTTAATTCTAAAAGTCTCGTACCTACCCTAACTCAAAGTACACTTTCCCTATCTCATTATGGCAAATTCTCAATTATGTACAGAATAGAGCTTTCTTCATGTCTCTAACCAGGGCTGGTATTTAGTATTGTTAAGATAAAATGTATAAAGCTCATTTATTACATGCTGTCTTTAGTTGTCTCTTCCTGGGTGGAAAGCCGCTTTTATTTAGATTATGAACTTCTAGAAGGCAGGCCTTACCTTGTTGTGTATTTCATTGGCAGAGACATGTTTCATTCTATAACAACTTTCTGGACTCTTACCTGGGCTGACACTATGTCAGAGGAGCAGATATCAAATGAGCATTCTTGGCCTCTACTCTTAAGGGCTTCACAGAGGCTGGTCCTTCTCTGTCTTGGAGAGTTGTTCTCCTTGACCTTGATGGAAGCTTCTGAGTGGACCAATGGAGCAGCAAGAACAGAGAGAGTTACCAAAGCAGCTGGACAGGCCATCAGGGCAGTCACCCTACAATCACTGAGATGATGCAAGTCCCATTCAAATTATTCTCAGAGCCTTTTTGGGTTTCAGTCCCAGAGACATTTTCATCTGTAGTATTCAGTTTTGAATGTATAGTAACTGACAAAAGAATGTGAAATAATAGAAACATAGGGGTCATAGAATCAGACATGATTACATTTAGATTCAATTTAACCTAAACTGAGCTGATCAGATTTAGCCACTTATTTTTTCCATTAAATTGTGACTAGATTGACTGACCTTTTATAGACCTAATATAAGTATAGGAGAGTTGTTGGGATTGAGGCAGCATGTTTTCTGATGGGCTGCAGCTCCATTACAGATGTGTCCCACAAACACATGCATGCATGCATGTGCACACACACTCACACACTCCTGATGGGCACTTTCTCTCACTTCTCAGCTAAATCCCATTTTCCCTGTAATTATTTCTCTGTCATCACCATCTCTCAAAATCTTGTTTAATTTCAGTAATTATTTTTTCCCTTAAATGAGGTGTTTTAGGCCTTTGAGAGTTTTTTAAAAATCCTTATCTGAGAACATTCCTTTTTTAGAGAGAAAGGAAGGGGGGGGAGGGAGAGAGAGAGAGGGAGAAAGAGAGACTGTTGTGAGAGGGAAACATCAGTTGGTTATCTTCTTGTATGCACCCCTACCAGGGGTTGAACCCCCAACCTGGGTATTGGCCCTGACTGGAAATCAAACCTGCAACATTTCTGTCTATGGGATGAGGTACCAACCAACTGAGTCACATTGACCAGGGTACCTCTGAAGGTTTTTTCATTTCAATAATTAATATATATGGGGAATTCTAAATATAAGTCTGTCTTTACATTTTTTTAGTCTTGAAAAATAGACAAATACACATCTAGTCTATATACATAAAGACTATGTGTGTGTTTATTTGTGCTTGTATATCATATATGTATGTACATATGGAGACATATTGTACACATAATAAAGTACAAATATATTTTCTCCTTCTACTCCTTCATTCCTGCTCTAGTCTCATCTCTAGAACAAAAGCTTTGCCTTCCCCCTTTCTCTCTGGTTTCTCCCTCTTCTTCTCCCCCTTCACACCACTGTGTTCCTCCCATCCCCCTTCATTTTTAAACCTCGTTTTACCAGGATCCTCTCAAGGAATTGTACTGTGATACTCTGAGTGCAGAGATTCAGCCTCCAGGCTAAGCTCTGGTGTGTCTTTTACTTAGTAAGGACATAAATCTTCTCCTTAGTTCTCTCTAAGGGATTATTTAAATTGGTCAGATTGAGAATCCATCTATTTCTTTAAAGCAGGGCCCATGAATAGCTGTTAACACAATGCAAGAGTTTAAGGCATTAAGCGTGTACCTGCAAGTACTTTGCAGTTCCTCACTTCCTTCCCTGCGGGAGTGCTTTCCAGTAGACAAGGGTAGGGAGAGAGAGCAGAGTCGAAATAAGCTGATTTATCTGGAAAAGCACTCCTCTCCATCTTTGCCATTTTAATAAAGCTTAGCGTGGGGAGAGATTTGGAGTCCTTCAGAGCAGGCCCGTTAAAACAATCGGGGAGTGTGTAAAACACAGCTCAGGCCCTGCCTGCCGCTTTTCAAACTGACGTCACCTCATAAATCCACAGGCTCTGTTCCCGGCCCCAATCTGCAAGGCACAGCCTGGACCCATCAGCAAGCTGCTTTTTCTGGAGATTAATTATTTGTTCAGACAGAGGTCAGGTAGAGGGTCTTGAAAAGATTGCTTCAGCGTTTTGCCCCCACCCCCTCTCATTCGGGTAAAAAATGGTCTTCCCTGTGCAGTCATGCTGCAGAAAGGAACACAGGGTACAAAGAGGCCAACTTGCCTAATTGGAAGGGGCTCCAGCATCATTTGACCCACCTGGCCTGTAAACAGAGGAGGGACTAGGAGCTGGGGAGGTGAAGGGGCTGGCCCATCGGTTTTTCTTACCTTGCTGCCCTAAGGTCGTAGGATTCCAGTCTGTCTGCAGTACAGTCTGTGGTCAGGTTTAAAGTGCAATGAATTAAGAAAGACGCAAGGCAGGAGAAGCCAGCCGACAGAGGGACAGAGGGAAGTGTCTGCACCCAAGGGGCCCTGGGAGCTGCTGGAGGCCCCAGAGCTTTCTTTCCAGGATGTGCTGGGGTTTGCACATCAACCACCTGGATATCTCTCTGGGGACACACTTAAACACACTTGAAGAAAGAATGCTTGCTAAGCATTTAACAGAAAGCAGGAAAAAAAAAAAAAAAAAAAAAAAAAAAAAAAAGGAGAAAAGACTCAGGGTGTAGCAGTTGTCAGATATCTGAGGATTTCCAGAAGGGAGATAGCAAAGGCTGTGTATTTTGAGAGCACGATAATGAGAAATGGATTTTTTTTTTTCCCTGAGACAAAGGACAGGAATTGATTAAACTGTTCAGAAAGCTACTTAAATTTTGTTCACAAGTTTTATGAGGGTGGCAAGCAGGGAGGGGTTTGTTGATAAATGTTTAACAACTGCCTCCTCAGGGGAAAAGAAAAAACCCTGGTTTGCAGTGTTTACTGATTTCTCTGGTGTAAATACCTCCATCAATGCTGAGTTCAAGTACTGATGTGGGGCCACTGAACGTGGAGAGGGAAACGATGAGCACTGTAGGCTCTTCTGCCCCGGTGGGGGTGGGCTTAGGCCCCAGCTGGCTCTAATGAATACATGAAAAAGGTTATTATGTTCTCAGTTTTTGTGCTGCAAGAGGCTTCATGGTAAAACAATTAAATGGTTGGAGCTACATGCTGGTGTGGATTCTACCCTGCCATGCACTCCTAGATGTGCATTTATAATTTGTACACTTTCCCCTGTGTGTATTATATTTCAATAAAAAGTTGAAATATTAAAAATGTAAAATTAGGAAGTCTTTCCATCCCTGGCAGTTGTAAACACACCATTTTCATCACCGTTTCTCTGTGTTCTCGTCTTTGATAAGGCACAGGATTGGGTTGCAGTTGACAGTGGGTGAAAAGTAGCATTTCAGACTGTGAGGAGTGTGTGGTCTCCTTCAGGAGGAATTGGAAAGAGAAAGCTTAGCTTCCCTCCAGGTAAAGGGCCTGATTGACAGCCTGATGGGAATCAGAGAGAATTCTGGAATGCAGCTCCGTTCATAGCCTTTGGCTTCTCTGCATGCCCCAAATAAACACAGACTGTTGACTGTGGTTTCAGATGAATCCCCCTGCAAGTGCTGGCAGAGCACAACACAGCGGCCATGGGGCCTCACCCTGCTGGGAGGGAGCCCAGAGCAGGCCTGCCACACGGAGCATAGAGATGGAGGGGCAGCGGAAGGGGGTCCCTGAGAGCCAGTCCCAGCCTCCTGTGGTTTGGTGGTTGGCTTGGGAGCCCTGGAGCCTTCTGGGGAGAAGCCAGGGAGAAAGGACAGGCTGAGGGAGAGAGAGAGGGAGGGAGAGGAGGGGGACTTGCTTTCACAAGGCAGGGCCGGCTGCTTATGCCTGTTGGGGCCAGAATTGCTGGCTCTTTCCTGCAGTGACGTTCTACAAAGGGGAGGAAAATAAACCTCTGTGTGCTGGGCAAGGCACGTTCAAGATCTCCTTTGACTGTTACAACCCCATGAGGCAGATTTTCATCACCACTGCTCAGACAAGGAAACTAAGGCCTGGAGGGTTACAGGACTGGCCCCGAGCTAACACGGGCCAGCTGCTCTGTCTTCAGTCTAAGCATGTCCGTCTCTCTGTCCGTCAGACCTGTGGCTGAGATCTGCCCTTCCAACCTTCCCTGAACAAACATGCAACTCAGCACAGACACTCGCCCTTTGGCTCTCATTCAGAATAAACAGGCAAGTCTCTAGCTGCTAAAACCCTGTCCCCAAATGGAACAAAGCCAGCGTGGCCACCTGCTGCCTCTCTCCCTGCACCCGTCACACCTCCTGTGTCCTTCTGTCTCCTGCCGCCATCTTGTACTTCTTGGTTTAAAAGTTAAACACAAAAATCTCTTAATTGTTTTCAGAAATGTTGTTGAATCTTTATAATTTAGACATCTTTTTTTTACCCTATTGATGCGGTGGCAGTTTTGCTGGCTGGGAGGGACAGCGAGAACTTTCTCTCTAGTTGGAACAGGTATATTGTATTGTTCTGCAAATAGGAATACGTGTACATGGAGTTCCATAGGTTATAGTGACATTGTTTCTCAGAAGTAATGATAATAGCAGCTGACCTGGACTGAACACTCACTATTGCTAAGCAATATATCAAGTGCTTTATAAAAAGAATAGCCTTTAATCCTTACTACAACTCCATGAAGTAGGAGCTATTAGTATTTCCATTTTCACATGAAGAAAATGAGGCTTTGGTGAGTTAAGTTAAAGCTTACTAAAGCTTCCCAAACTAGTAAATACTAAGTTCAGTGACAGAATCTGTGTCTTTATCAACTGTTCTGTGTTGCTGTGGACCGTAAAATATGAATGTGCATGCATGAAAAATATTAGGCTGAATCATATGAAATGACCATTGTGTAGGTCAGAGACTGTCCAATACTGGCAATTTCATAGTGGACACCAAATGTAGAATCTCTTGATCACTCACCAGGTTTGATTGTCTTTGTATGTTGGTGCCTTCCATAGAACAGGCCCTCAATCAGTATATGTTTTTTTGAGAATAAGAATGAGAGCTTGAGTGAGTTTGTAGGAGGGAGAGAGATAATATATGAATTATCAAAGCAAAAGCAGGCTTTAATTTTAGGAGGAATGAGCCTAGGGCAGGGCAAAGGGTTTGTGTGTATGTGTGTATGCACATGTACATGTGTGCACACCAGC
Source organism: Pteronotus mesoamericanus (assembly GCF_021234165.1). Lineage (NCBI taxonomy): Eukaryota > Metazoa > Chordata > Mammalia > Chiroptera > Mormoopidae > Pteronotus > Pteronotus mesoamericanus. The sequence continues at coordinate 9,812,249 of NW_026555277.1, forward strand.
GTTCCAGGATGCAGGACATTGATGGATGGAATCCAAGAGCCTTAAAACAAGAAAAAGATGCCTTTACCTTCCCTGTGCAACTGTCTGACCACTCATGTTTTGCATCCTTTATTTCTCACTGCTGCCACTGGATTTTTTTTCTTTTTCTTTTCTTTTTCTCTTTCTTTTTGTCTTTTCTCTTTCTTTCTTTCTTTCTTTCCTTCCTTCCTTCCTTCCTTCCTTCCTTCCTTCCTTCCTTCCTTCCTTCCTTCCTTCCTTCCTTCCTTCCTTCCTTCCTTCTTTCTTTCTTTCTTTATTTCCTTCTTTCCTTCTTTCTTTCTTTCTTTCCTTTTCTCTTCCTTTTTTTTAACCAGTGTTAGTATTATTACCTCCAAAGGAAATTACTAAACAGATATTCTTTTGAAGAAAATGTTGCAGTCTTAGTGAACTCCCATAACTACTTTCTAACAGTAATAATCTAGGTTGAGACAGTGTTGGTTCCAAGTGAATGGAACTTGACTTGAGAATCATTCTGCGGCCCAAGCCCCTGGAATCTATGTTCTCATCTCACTGCTACTCTCCCTCTCTTCTCATCACCTGATAGGATCAAAGGAATGTAACCTTTATAACCTCCACAGCCCAAGTAGGACCTCCTAGCCAGAGGACGTGAGGCGGTGCTGAAGGAGAGTCTGAGGGAGAACTACTTGTGTAGTCTGGGAACTAGACTCCTAGAGAGAAAGGCATGTGGGAATGGCCAGGGCAGCCCAACCTTGCCCCAGGGAATGGCCAGGGTATTGGAGGAGCAAGGGCACCAAACTCTAAGATTCATGAGACAGGAAGCCAAAGTATAGCTCCCTGTCTCCTTCTTGGGAAGCCTCTGGACACAATTCAGGAGAGAAAAATGAATAAAATCAGCACAAAGGATTGGAAAGAGGGACACATACCCTCAGAGCACCGCAATTAGGAGAAACTTGAGACAGGAAGACAGATACTCCATTTGCCTCTACTCTGTATGGCCTTCACATGTTTTAATTTTTTTTTATTATATATCCTCATCAGTAAAAATGTTTTGAATACATTCCTAAATAAACATAGGTTTGTTTACTGCAAGTTATACACACTTGCTACCATACTGATACGTTATGAACATCTGAGAAAAATACAAAACTATAAATTAAAAAATGGACAAGATCAAAATAAGAACAGCAGTTACATTTCTTTCCACATCCTTAAGGAATCATCTTGTGCATCCCCTGGGGTAAACTCCTGCCATTTTTAAGGGCTTTGGGTTAAAATAATGCTGCCAGTAGAAATATTAAGAAAATTGCATATGTGATATATAATTTTTTAGAAGTGTCATTTAAAAAATGCAAAAAGAAATTAATGAAATTGGTTCTAGTAATATGTTTTATTTAACCCAATATATTTGAAGTATGATCATTTCATTGGGTAATCAATTAAAAATTACTAATGAGCCATTTTGAAACTAAGTCTTTGAAACCTAGTGTGCATTTTATACTTATGGCACATCTTCATTTGAAAAAGCCATATGTCAAGTGGTAAGTGGCGACATGTGGTTAGTAGTTCCTGTATCAGACAGTATGACATTAGAGGAGTATGACCTCAGGAAGCATGGGAGTCCTAGGGGACACTGGACATGTGTCTACAGTCAAGGCTGAGAATGATAGAGTAAATATGCTAATCTGCCATTGCCACAGTGTGAGCTGTAATTTTCCAGTTCCTCTAACTAGAGAGCCTTAAAGTAAGCATGTCAAGTTCAAGTAATGTGATCCCCTTAAAAGGATATTTTACACAACTACATAAAACATATGAACACAGTAAAGGTGCGCATAAATAAACAGCATACAGTGAATATCGGTCACTGTGGAGATATGAGATTGTAAGTAGTAGATTATTAAATTTTTATTTATATATGCCTATATTTAGGATGGGGCAAAAGTAGATTTAAATTGTGAGTACATGAAACAGTTTATTCTTGTATTGTTATCTACTAATTATTGTATTATTTTCCATATAAACAACTGTAAACTTACTTTTGCCCCACCCTATAGTTTGAATCGTTAAAATACACCTTTATTTTAAAATAATTTTAAATGAAAATATTTTTTCAATGGTATATACATACATATATATTTTGTCCATAGTATATCAATGAGAATGAGGTTTAAGAGTCTTAATCCTTATTGATAAAATAATATTTCTTTAGTCATTAAGACCTGGACTTACCCATAGAGTCAACGTGTTCTTCCTAATAAATGAATCTTCTTTTTGGAGTGGGGAATGGAGGGAGGATTGGTAGAGGATTGTTGGATATAGAATTGCCAGTTAAAATACAGGACTCCTAGTTACATTTGAATTTCAGATAAACAATGAATAATTTTTTTAGCATAAGCAAGTCCCATGAAATATTGTTTTTGAATGATCCAAAAATAATCTCAATATTTGCATGGGCATGTTTATGCTAAAATTATTCCTTCTTTATCTGAAATTCAAATTTAACTGGGCATCCTGTATTTATGTTTACTAAATCTAGCAACCCTATTTGGGCTATCATTATCACACATGAGCTACAGCGGTCTTGAAGGACCCCTTTTCTCTACACTTAGTGGAAAGTGCTACATCCAAGGGAATTATTGCCATCACTAGTTCTCAATTGAGACATCATGAGGCAGTGCTTTTAATTCCTCCTGCCAGGATACAATAATTATGAAAATAGTTCATCTGCCAGTCTCTCATGAACTCTCCCCATTTTTCCTCCAAATAAGGTCTTAAGTTTCCCAAATCTGAATTTCTCCTCCACAGGTATTTTCAGAAACTTGACCAGAGAAAGATATTACAATTCTTGAATGTCCCAAATAAGCACAGCAGTAACCATGGCAGGCAAAGTTAGTTATTTTAGTCTTGGCCTTCGAAGAGTTTATAATATTTTACAAAGAATATGTTCCATTACTTTTGTTACATATTGACATGTAGCACAGTGCTAGGATCACTTCAAGTGGTGTGGATGTGTATATTTTGGTGTGTGTCTGTCTGTCTCTCTCTGTGTGTAGTCAGAAACCCTCACCCTATATACGGGATACAGAACATTCCACTGCTTGTCACTGATTGCTGGTGTTCAGATGGACACTGACTTACATTAAGCTTGCAGAAAACCAAAGAACCTTAAATCTCCTGTAGCTCTATTCATTGAATTCAAATTTCAGATTTACCAGCCAAGGTTTTGTTTTTCACTTCAAATGATCCAGGGATAACCTTAGCTTTCAATAGCTAACTCATCAATCTACCCCAAAGTACAGATCCTTAAGAAATTAGCCTGGGCACCTGCCTCAGGTAACCACAGTACTTTTTCCCTGGGGCTTTAATAATGTAAGAATCCTTTGATGCAGAGCTTTCTAATGTCTAGTCCATTATCAGAATTGCTTTTTCCATCACATCCTCTTCACCAGATTTCATTAGCTCTGTCTATATAGTTCATACCTCAGAGAGAGGGAAGATGCTCATCCCTCTCTTCAAATAACCCTGTATGCATCTTGAATGTGAACCCTGACTAGTGTGATAGTCACATTGGCCCTCCTGAACTTGAGCCTTCATCCTATCATATTCTTGCCTTCTGAAGCCCACAGTAACTGCAGTGCTTGGGGACCATAATGAGTCCAGTCTCCAAAGAACTATGTCATGTGGGAAGACATTCTAATTCTAAGGCTGGATGTATCTTGCAAAGTTATGTTGTTTAACCTCCTGTCCTTGGGAAAAAACAGAAATCAGGATAAGGACACATTCTTGGATTAAAAGTATCTGAGTGAGAGATCACAAAAGCTGAGAATTGTGATAGGACTAACATGTCAAGGAGAGCAACAAAAACAACATTTACACTTCTTGAGGATCTTGAGAGAAACAAATGTTGTTATTTCCTTTTCAAATGGAACAGAATAAAATAGAAGTGAATTTTCTTTTCTTTCTTTTTTTTTTTTTTAATAGCTGAGTAGTATTCCATTGTGTAAAAGTCCCATAGTGGTTTTATCCACTCAGCTACTGATGGACACTTGGGCAGTTTCCATAGCTTGGCTATTGTAAGTAATGATGCAATGACTATAGAGGTGCTTATGGTTTTTCGAATTAGTGTCTTGGGTTCTTTTGGATGTATTTACAGAAGTGGATTACCTTTTGCAACAGTATGGATGGACCTGGAGAACATGATGCTAAGTGAAATAAACCAGTCAGAGAAAGACAAATGCCATATGATTTCACTTATATGTGGAATCTAGTGAACAAACTGAACTGCCAAGCAAAACAGAGATGGAGACATAGATGGAAGGCAGAGGACAGCTAGTTGGGGGAGGTTAGGTGGTAGAAGAATTGAGCAAAAAAGTAAAAGACTCATGGATATGGACAACAGTCGGGGTAGGAGGTTATAAAAAGAATAAATGGTAATAAAGATTAAATTTTAAAAAATTAGTATGCAGTGAGTCTAACTGCAACCACAAACAAGAGATCTTCTTGATTTCCAAGTCATAGCAGATACTCATCCCCATTGCCACCTTGGGCTCTCCTCTCCTTGTCCCACAGCCTTTCCTTTATTCTCTCCACTCAATTTCTGATCCTAACTCTTTTCCTTTTCTTTCTTTCTTTCTCTCTCTCTCCCTTCCTTCCTTTCTTTCTTTCCCTCTCTTCCTTCCTTCCTTCCTTCCTTCCTTCCTTCCTTTTTCTTTCTTTCTTCCTTTCTTTCTTTCTTTCTTTCTTTCTTTCTTTCTTTCTTTCTTTCTTTCTTTCTTTCTTTCTTTCTTTCTTTCTTTCTTTCTTTCTTTCTTTCTTTCTTTCTTTCTTTCTTTCTTTCTTTCTTTCTTTCTTTCTTTCTTTCTTTCTTTCTTTCTTTCTTTCTTTCTTTCTTCTTTCTTCTCTCTTTATCCCTCCCTCTCTATCTTCCTTTCTCTCCCTTCCTTCCTTCCCTCCCTTTAATTATTTAATTATTTATCTGCTCTCCTCCAGGAGATAAGGAGCCAAGCCTCTTGAGAACTATGTTTGCCCTTTGGGCCAGGACTCCAAAACACAAAGGCTAGAGTCTTTCCATGAACTCAAATGGCAGAAATATTGTTATTTGCACACATTTTCAGTAAAGACAAATGTCTCTTCCTAAGAATATAAATAGGTGATTAAAGCTGAGTCCTTTCAAATGTGGTCCATATTGATGAAGCATCTGAACCACAGGGCACCCCTTGTCTAAACACTTTATATATCAAGATTTATATATCAAGGTACTTTTTAAAAATTAATTTTTCTAAGACACTAGACAACGTCATCTTTTGCAAATATATACGAGACAGTAAGCTAACTCAGTTGATGATATTTCTCAATAAAGAGCTGTTGAATAAAGGATGAAAGAATGAATGATAGATTTACTAATACTTTGTGTAATTCTAGAAAGAGAGTAAGTCCAGATCACAGAATGAGGTGATAACATTAGAGAGATGCAGAATGTTCTACTCCATCACAGGTTTGGCCAAGCACACATCACATACTCCATACTGCATACCTTTTATGCAAACTACTTTACATTTCTGAATCCCAGTTTCCCTAGGTATTAAATGGAGAACATAACAGCTATCTTACGTGGTGAGTATAGAATTAATGACACCATGAAGACCTATGTAAACATAAGAAACTAATATTAATAAATATGGTGGAAAATATTGTAAACCTCAATAAAAAGACACATGAATGTATAATTAAGAAAAAACCCCAAACATTATTAAACATGTAAAACAGTTCAACCTAATCAGTATTCAAGGAAATAAAAACTAAATTGTAATAACGTATTTTAGGATTGCATAAATTTGGCTCCAGCCTTGATATTCTTAACCATATCAACTTTTCTTCAACATCAACTTTGCAATCTCTAAACTTTAGTGTAGTTAATACCATGTGATTGCATACATTTCTATCAGAAATGGTCAGCATAACACTGTTAATAAAATGAACTATGCATTTTTATATACAAAATCAGGTAAGTGTTTGAAGTATAATATTCAATGATGATTTCCTTGGTGCTTTATATGTTGAAATTCTACTTTGTTTGAAGTAGATATGTATATAATTTATTGATACAGTAAAATGTTGCAATTATAATGTTATAAAAGTTATCAATTTTGTGAACAAAAAAATTTCTGAGAATTTTCAATTAACTAATTAAATAAAAAAATATATTTACAGTCAATACTAATGTGAAAAATATTTACTAGATAAATTTAGAAAGACCATTCATTATATGTTTTATGAGGAAGCATACTCATGAATGTTTCAATAATAATGAGTCAGCATAATACATAACATCTTAACTAGGAATACAATAGATTGTAATTTAGTCTCTGGATTTTTTATGGTGTGCTCAGATTTTTAAAATGAAATTAAATAAAGCAAATACAAAAAGACCTTTAAATAATATATTTAATTTTAGTTGTTTAATTCCACTTAGGTCATAAATAAATCAAGAAAATATGTGATTTATTAATTTCTTATGAGGCTTAAATAAAAGCATAATGTTTACTTTGTCATCTCAAAATTTATTAAGGAGAAAAGATCAACATCTTTGACATATTCTATAATGACATAATAAAGAAAATGTTAGAGAAAAATTTAGAACTCCTAAAATATCTTACTTCCCACCAATCACAAATGAAAGAGATTCTACTTAACATCACAAAAGTTCAGATGAATGCAACAATAACTATTCTGAGAAAATATTATTCCTGCACTATAATTCAAACTTTAAAAATTTAACTTAAATAATTCAATGATAAAATTAGTAATTATATTGAAATTTCCAACAGAGTTTCAGAGTAATTTTTGTATCTCCATTTTTTACTTTATAATATGATAGTATTTGGCTTTGCTTTTTATTTCAGATATCTGAGGCCTGTCCAGAAAGTGTCCAGTCATGCACTATGACAAATAGAGACCTTTACTGATGATGGTACAAGAAACATTGTACCTAGGACAATGATGCCTCATTCCCCTTCAAAGTAGGCACCTTGGGACCTCACACAGTTCTCCCAATTGCCATCAGCTGCTCCATTGTATTTTCCTGAGTCTCATCAATGGCCTGAAATCTGTTCCTTTTCAAAGGTGATTTTAGTTTTGGGAAAAGCTGGAAGCCGCAGGGCATTCAGTGGTGCTGAGTCACCTGGGTGATTTGATGTTTCACAAAAAAACTGCACTAGGCATGATGGACGAGTGCGTGTGTTGTTTCAATGAAGCTGCCACTCACCCGTTGCCTATAGGTGTGGCCTTCTGAATCATCTGAATAGTTTCTGCTGAGGAATGTTCAAGCTTAATGCACAAAATTTGGTGCAGATTCATTGCACTCAGTCATTTTGAATGCAACAGTCACACTGTACACTCAAAGGCACCTACCATCACCACTGACTAGTACAGTGAAGTCATCATTGTTCATGTATGTACATTCCAATCTACTCTCTTTGGCTGCCAGATTACAACAATGTTGTGCAAACCACTCTTGTTATATTAACAATGGCTGGACTTTTTCTGTACAGACCTCATGCATGATTTTTAATATTCTCTTATTTCTCATTTGGCCAAAATCTTTATTCAGCGTATGCCTAAATTTACTCTTCTTAAGATTGGAATTGAATTGTTCTTATTAGCAAGGTATAGTGGCATTGACATTCACATATATTTTTGAGAGATTATGGAATAATTTTTCTGGAAAGTAATTTGCTAATGTCTATTAAAAAAAAGAAAAGCCCTCTGAAATGTTTAACAGATGGTAGCCTAGGTAATAGCTGCTACTCAAATTTGATATTTCCAATACACCCCCAAAAATACGCAGGAAAAAAGCTGCACAAAATCCATGCATCAACATAACTAAATTGTTGGTGGGAATGTCGCATGGTACAAAACTCACTAGAGGAATTTGGCAATATCAAATAAAACCATGTACCTGTTTATCTTTCACCCTGGAAATGTCATTTCTAGAAATTACCTTGAGGATTCAAAAGGTTATACACTATAGCATTTTTATAATATCCAAATATGGAAAACAACCTGTAAACTCATATATAGAAACGGTGTTGAATAAACTGTGTTACAACCACTATCTCACTGTAATAAAACAATGCAGAAAAAAAATTTATGAATTAATGTTGAGTGATTTTCATCATATTTTGTTAAGTACTAGAAAAAGCAAACTATAAAAGTGAAATAGTATGTTACCTTTTGTTTAAGAAAGGATAAAGAAGAAAATAAGCATGTGTCTGCTCATTGGTGCAAAAAATAATAACAATGCAGTAATAATGCACCACAGACGAACGAGATTGGGTACTGTGTTATTTTCTATTTCCACAATTTAGTAGTTTAAAACAAAACTTATCTATGAACTAAGAGTTCTATAGGTCAGAAATTAAGGTGGGCTCAAAGAGTTTCTCTCCTCAGAAATTCATAAGGTCAAAATTAAGGGATTAGTCAATCTTCTAGGTTCTTATCTGGAAACTCTGGGGAATAATCCAGTTATGAGTGCATTCAGGTTGTTGGCAGAATTCATCTCCCTGCCGTTGTAGGCCGAGGGTCCATGTCTTCTTGCTGGCTGTCAGCAGGAGGCTGCTCAGCCTCTAAGATCTGCCTGTATTTCTCGCCACATCTTTCAGCCAGCAATGACATAGCACATCTTTTGAATTGCTCTGACTTCTGATACCAGCCAGAGAAAACTCCCTTCTTTTTAAAGAATTCATGTGATTTGACAAATCCATCTTTTGCTTTCTAACATAACACAATCATGAGAATATATTTCATCATATCCACAGGTTCCATCCACATTCAAAGAGGCAGGGATCATTCAAGGGCCAAGGTCATTGATGGCCATTCATAGAATTCTGCCTATCACTATTACTTATAAAGAGTAAGTGAGAAGGAGGTTCAAAGAGTGGATGGAATGGAGAGAACGGCACTTTTTGTGTATGCATGTCTATGGTACAATTCTGACATTTAGACTCATGCTAACATTTCACATAATTAAAAAGAAAAAGTCAGCAAAGAGAGAAGAAAAAATCCTAAAATGCAATTCAAACAAAAGCAAGTGAACCCAAGCAAAAACTCAAATAAATAATATAACCATACCAATGTGGGAAAGAAAACCTATCCTGAGTAAGTTTTGAACACAGTGGTATTTAAACTATATGCCTCAAGGCTACAGAAAAAATTCAACTTTAAAAAAACATTGAACCATAATTAATAGGCTTTTTTTTATTCACAGAATCCTAAATTAGCTATTTTGAAATTACTTATGTTTTGAGCAAATACATATATACATTGTGGGCAATGGATAAGAAAGCACCAGCTATTGAAAGGGGGAAGGATAGAATGAATCTTGTGCTATTCAATTGGAATGAAAGCATCCATGGGATCTCATTGTTTTTAATATATAGATATAGACATGGATATTATGTATGTATATACATGAAATTGTATAATGATCATATGTGAATACATACATTTGTTTTCTACCTTTGCTGATAGGACCTAGAAACAATAACATATAACATGGGCCTAAATGTCATTTACCGCTAAAAGCAAAAAGGATCTTTTTGAGAAATGTCTGATTTTAGAGCTGGAGAAAAAAAAAATAAACTGAGCTAAAAATACCTTTTTGTGACAAAAAATAATAAAGTGCTCAAAGAATGATATAGATATGTCAAATGAACCAAAAAGCCGGTTTGAAAAGGTTTGGACTGGCCAAACCTGGTACAATTTGAACATCAAAATAAATAATGATATCAAAGGATCATAAGCCACTGAATAGGGTAAAATCTATTAGTCCACCTGGCCTAAAGGCATGAATGAATTAATAAAAAAATAGGTGAGAAGGGAAAGGTTTTCTCACAGTAGAAAGCCAATCAATAGTCATAGAAAAATGATGGAATTAAAACATTACTCTTTGGTAACCATAATAATAATAATTGATTTAAGAAAAATCCCCAACGGATGGTGAAACTAATGTGTGAAAATTTCATGAGTAGCAGGATACTTATATTATCTCCCCAAAGGACTCTTGTTAATTACAAACAAGAAAATAGTAACTTTATAGTGAAGACACCTGACAGAACACACCTTAACCAAGTGATCAAAATCACCATTTCCTGATATGAGACAAATAGATACGTTTTGTCTCCTTATTTTTTGCACTGAGAAGAACATAGCATCACTCCCATGGTAGCCTTGCCAAAGCTACATAACCTAAACTTAATCGAGAGGAAACAGACAAACCCAGCTTGAGGGACTTTTTCCAAATAACTGGGGTTTGCATTCTTCATTATTGTCAATATTATGAGTGGCAGAGAAAGATGGAGAGACTCACAAGTTAAAGCAGCCTAAAGGGACATGGAAACCAAAAGCAAAGTGTGATCTAGAGTTTTCTTTTGCTGTTCAAAACATCATTGGGACATTTGGCAAAATATAAATGAGGTTTGTCGATTATACCTACATTGCATCAATATTAGTTTCCTGATTTTGTTACATAAGGGAGTGTCCTCATTTCCAGGGAGTACACCCTGCAGCATCACAGTGTTTAGAGGGAGAGGAGCATTATAAACATATCTGTAATTGATTTTCAAGTGAATCAGAATTAAAAATGTACATAAATGTACATGTACTATCTTACATATGTTTATTTTTACATATTGATCTCTAGAAATTGTTTGATTGCAGAAGAGAACATCCATGTCATTTTATAATAAAGATATTCACTTTATATAGCAAGGTCAGCTAGAGGCAGAGAAAGTGGGAAATAGCATGATTCCCACTGAGGAAGTCCTTGCCATGGGGAATTACTAAATGAAGTTCAAGTACTTTGTTAGTTCTGCTCCACATGCTCACTTCGGGGAAGGGAGGGAAAAGGCAAGAGCCTGTGTCACAGCTGAGCAGGGAGTGATCTTTAATGCATTAGCTCACTGGGACAAGGAGAGGGGCTTCTGACAGCAAGGCCTGTGGTAGGGTCTTAGTTCCCTCAAGAGATGGAATGTTCTTTGTCTTGGAATATGAATTTAATCTCAGTTTACATATCTCACATAAATCTTCACTGGGATGCATCTTTGGAGACTTCTGAACTTTGGTCACTGTTACTTTTTCTCCTTGAAGATGCATCTCATCTGCTTTACTTAAGCCACCAACTGAAAAAGAAACGCTATCTCATCGCTAAGTCCTTGGAATCTCGTTGTTGGCCTCCAGGCCTCTGTCATTGATGCCTGTGTTTGCGGCACTTGACCGGGTGTTTCCTCCTACATAGTAGCACCTTCATCTTACTTCAGTCTTTCTGGGAACGTGCTGTCTGCTTTTTGCTTCCAGAGAGCTCTGCTTCTCACGCTTCCCAGGTTATGGCAAGAGAAAAATACAAAGTCAAACAATAATAAAAGGTTTAATTACAGTCTCTTCTTCTGTAAAGTGCTAGCAGCCTTCTTAAGAAATTCAATATTATTAAAACTCACATTATCAAAACCACTTTTACCCTGGGAAAATGCAAGTTATTGACAAGAGAATAGATTAAAAAGGGTAATTTTTTCCCTGTATAAATGTAAAAAACTTGATTTTAATAATTTTAAGTTATTTTGTTATGGCTAAAGTAAGTAGACTATAACAACTTGATTATCAAATGACCAAAATAAATCTGAGTACGTATCTCTGAGAAAAATTTTCAAGAGGGCAAAAAATGTTTCAAATTAGCAAATATCTAAGTAAATTTTAGACCTGTTCCCATATATCAATGTTAAACAAAAACCCGAAATGCCAAAATAATAGCCAGCTACTCAAACAAAACAGCTATGGATTCCTATACAGTTGATCCTTGAACAATATGGGAATTAGAAGTGCTGACTCCCTGAACAGTTGAAAATCCACATATAACTTGACTCCTCAAAAACTTAGCTACTAATAGTCTGCTGTTGACCAGAAGCCTTACCAATAACATAAACAGTTAATTAATACATTTTTACATGTATCATTATAATAAAGTAAACTAGAGAAAAATGCTACTAAGAAAACCATAAGTAACAGGAAATACATTTACAATATTTATTGAATGTCCATGCATAAATGGACATTCCCAGTTCAAGCCCATGTTTGTCAAAGAGCAACTGTAATGCATTTGAAATGTTTTTTCACCCCCTTCCAACATATGCCTATGTGCCATACTAGTCACCAACTGCAAAAGCATTTTAACCAACAGCAGGGAGCATAATGCCAGGTACATGTAATGAAGTTATGTAACACTGGACAGCAATAAAATGACTGAAATACAAAGGAATATTAATTTGCAGGGAGGTGAGTGTCAAAGATAAAAATTAGCATCCTGAAGCCATTTTTTTACAGAAGTCCTCAGGCGCTGCTTGTAAAATGGATGCCATAAAGCTCTAAAGGAGATACATTCACAGAAGCAAAATATGATTAAAGCTGAAGAGAGAAAGTGGTAGTCATGAGCCAGGTTAGGAAGATTGGTAAAATCCAGGAAGAGAGAATCCAATTTCAAGAAGAAAGAGCTGAACAGGAAGAAGGAACTGAGAAGCTGAGGAGCAGACATACATATAACAGACTCAAGGCGGTATTTCTGGAGAGCAGAGATTAGGGATGGAGTCAAAGGGAAAGAGGGGCAGGAGAAGAGATACCCAATATTTTGGTCTGGACACGTATTCCTGAGCACAGAGCTAGGGCACTGGTAAAATGGCCGAGTAATATGGCAAGGATCTCCAACTCAGAGAATGCTAGAGTAGCAAGGATCCCAGAACCCATCTAATCCAGATCATTCATTTTCAACAATGTAAACTGAGGTACAAAAAGGGATATGACTTATGCAAAGTTATGGAACTGAATGTCCCAGCCTGTAATTCAGTGTGTTTTTTCCTGCTACATCACAAAATTAATTGCAAGTCAGATGGAAATACCTAAGATCTATATCAGAATGCATTTTTGTCCTCTAGAAATAGAAACTAGAAACATAAAAAAAGATCGGTCCCACTTGGAAATAACAAATGTGGTTTAAAAAAAAAAAAGACCTTGCCTTAAATCCCTGCCCACATTAACATTTGAGCCTCTCTAGCATTTCAAGGCACATGCTTTACACAAGGCAGAAGCTGCAGGCTTAAAGATGGCTTCCCTGACAGACTGTAAACCCCTCAAGGCCAGGGACTGAATCTCATTTCCCTTTCCCTTTCCAGCATCTGGGCAATAGTCGTCTTTCAATAAACATCTGTGTCTTTCAACACATCATTACTTTATCTCTAGGGCCCCATGTATCTCTATTCCCCTCACATTACGCAGAAATTCACTGAAATCAGAGAGGTAAGGAGAAAAGTCTATGGTCACAGGGTGAAGTAAGAGCAGAACTCGTCTTCCCTTCTCTTTCTCCTCATGATTGCTGTTACTACTTCTTCAAGGGGTCTAGGGCAAAAATAAGAACTGAGACAAAAATGGATACAAAACTGAAACATAACAAAGCAGTTGAATACACTAAGAGGCAAGGTCTAGACAAAAGATCTATGAACTGGAATATGAATATTCGGTGAGAACTTCTCCATAGTTTAAGGCTGGAACTCTTTTTGGCCATGAAAGAATTTGCAGCATCCAACACAGGGCTTGGCATATAGCCCCACATTGCTACTAGAGGGAGCAACTCCAGGTTTAAAGTAATAAACATTATATCTTGTAGATAAACTGTTCCTGAACATTTATTGAGTGCCAGCACAGTGCTCAAACTTGAGTTAAGTTGACAGAAGCCTTCAAAACAATATCGTGTGAGATAAACACAATGGTTGTCGTCTGTGGCCTGAAATTCTTTCACTGTGGGAAAGCCAGTTTCATGATAATTTGAAGGTCAAATGAAGTCACCATAAAAACAATGCACCACATACTGCATTGTGGGCAGTGAGCAAAGAGAAAGATAGATTTCTTTGGTGAACTAGGCATTGGGGAATAATCATGCTTCTTGGTAGCATTTTGCAAAGATAACAGCAGTAAATGGAAACCAATAATCAGACTAGGAAAGAAAAAAATGGAGCTATAGTGGAGGAGAGGGAGGGAGAGCTGTAGCTCAGGGTTCCTTCAGGGCTTCTTAAATCTAAACATCCTTAAAGAATGCCCAACATACTCCCCAGGACCATTATTCCAGTTTATTATATCACAATGCTACGTGTATGATTATTGACATTTCATCAGAATTGAGAGAAGTTTCTAAGGGTTGGGTTTTGTTTTTTAATGACTAAGGGAGAAGCAAATTCCAGTTATTTCTCAACATAACATAGCAGTCTTTGCAGAAAAGGGGACAATCTTGAAGAGCAATCTTGAAGGACAAACAAAATTGTCTTGGTGAAGAAACAGCAGGTCAGAATGTAATTCCCTTGTTCCTGTTTTTCTTAGAAAGCATTTCCATTCTGCCTGGTTCTGGGAATAAAGCCAAAGCCTGCTTTAGAGGAACAGAGACTTCCAGTAAGTTGGGTGGATGAGGGTGGCTGGGCGGCTGGGAGCCTGGGGAAGGTTTGTTGGGGGCAGTTCAGACACCTATGAGCAAGCTTGGGATGGGCCAAGTGCTAGTCTGCACATTATGCTCTGACTGACAAGACTTCTGAGAAATGTTTAAGAGCCAGGGAGGAGTAAGATTGAATAAGAAGGCAGAGCTTAGATATCCCCAATTCCTTTGCCTAAAATAATCAGTTTGGGAAAGGGGGGAAGGAAGGAGGCCAATGTGAAGACAGACACTGCTTTCTCACCACCTCTTTTGGTCACAGCTACATCATGCCAGACTCTGGGTTTCTCAATGTAATCAGTCTTGTCCTCCAAACCTGTGTTAGAACCAGTGTCTGGAGATCCAGAGCCATGTTCTTACTCCTTTCCTTTTCTCCACATCACTCCCTTTTATCTCTTCTTCCAGCATGGTTAGTGGAAAAAGAGCAGGGCATCCAGGATTCAGAAAGGAAATGAGGATAGAGACTAATGCTTTGTGAACACACACACCAAAAAATGTGCAAAAAATTTTGTTAGGTGTTTTATCTACCAGCCTTATTCATATGAGCTCCACAATTCAGAAAATGTGGACTTTAAAGTTTTGCATTGACTCATACACTAAATTTTTGAACAATTGTGAACAAGCCATATAACTTTTATTCTCCTTTGCTAAGAAGTATAGAATGTGTATAAAATGGGGACAGTGGTATTTTCCTGACAAATCCCAGAGACTTGTTGCTAAAAACAAAATGAGATAACATACAAAGAAGTACTTGGTAAGCTATAAAATGCTGAACACGTGGAAGAGATTATTGTTTATTAATAAACTGGCATTTCATTTAATAAACACATCTCTGAGATCCTCCTGCTGGAGAAATGAGTATTTTCTTCATTTACCTCAAACATGTATTCTGACTCCAGTCCAAAGCCATGTGGAAGCTGGCCTCAAAGATCTAACCATATCTTTGGCACCAGCCAGCAAATCAAACCTTGCTTCCTGCCACTGTCTTTATTTGCAATTTAACTTTCTAAGCAAGAAACCAAATCTTAGATTCCATTAATAAAGAAACAAGGAGGCTTAGAGTTTGACATCCTGACCTTGAACTCGACAGAGGAGGGAGAATCCAGTGGTGATGAAGAAGGTGTAAATGCAGAGTGAAGGTGAGAGCTGAGCATCAGGAAGGAAAAATCCTGCCTTGATCATGATAGTAGGGGCTTAATGAATGGTGTCTTCTGGGAGGCATCACTTTTCATAGACAGTCAGGAATACGAAATCATTCTGGGACAAAATAAGAGCTACTAAAGCAGGAAATCAGAGAAGGAGACTGTGGAAAACGGGCCAGAAGAAATTTTTAAAAGAAGGAAGAACACCAGATCCTGTGGTCACCTGCTATGGGCCTGCTGTGAGGCTATATTATACGTTTTTACTTCTACCTATGATTTCACATCCTCCTGCCCACCTCCTGCCTCTCTGGCTGCTGGTGGGTGGGGAGCAGACATCTCTGGGTGGAAATATTCTATCAATAGTAGCACAAATTCTTTAGGACTCTAGACAGTACATGCCCATTGAGTGCTAGAAGAAAAAAAACCTGGGTTGGGATGAGAATTGACAGAGAGGGGTAGGGAAATGAAGCCTGGGGTGATGCTGATGGTAGAAATATTGTTTTCTCTTAGGAAAAATTCTCAAACAGCAACCCAGATTCCTGCACAATCAAAACCCAGTTTCAGCACAGTGATCCTTTCCTTCCTCCCCAACTATTGTCTCTGTGAGCATCTACCAAAACTGGGCTCAACCACTAGACTCTGTAGCTGTTGTTAAAAGCTGAGATAAGCTTGGTTGCAAATCCCAGTTTCTCTACTTACTGGTTCTGTGGCCCTGCATTGTCAGTTAACCCCTCAGACTCAGGTCCTCTTCTATCAGGTGTGTGTATGTGAAGTGTTAAATCCGATGCCTCATTCAATAATTAGCATGTTTACTATTACTTTATTATTCATCACCCAACTGTCACCTAACAGGAAGTGCTGATTCACAGGAATTAACAGCAACTTCATAGCAGCTGGAGCTCCCCTTGACTTTCACCCCAGTGTCCTCTGGAGCCCCTTATGTGTCCATGTGACACACCTTGAAATACAGGACCATAGTCAGTATGTCTCTTTGTGGTCTGAACTCATTATTTGTTTATATTAGATTGTTTGCTCTTTGAGGTTAGGGTTGTGTCTATTTTCATAATCTCAATAACTAGTACAATAACCTGGCACATAATAAGTGTTTAATAAATGCTTGTCCTGGGGAAATTGTGATAACCAGGAGAAGACAGCTGGAAGATTAATAATAAAGTAATAATAAACTCTTCAATTATTGATCTAGGCACTGGACTCAACTCTTCACATACATAATACACCCAAGGAGCTGAGTCTGCCTGGCCCGTCCCAGTGCCGAGGTGCCTGGAACTGACAGGTCTCAGCTTCACGTTCATTTATCTTCAGAGCCTGAAGTCTCTGTGAACAACAGTTGTCCAGAGTTCTGTCATTCTACCATGCTTTTTATGACATATTTCCTAACATCTCTCTATCGTTCCAATCCTTCCCCACTCCCCAACATGGTAGCTCATGCCCACCAATTCAGAAATCAGAGAAGAGGTCAGTCGATCCAAAAAGAGAATCGAACCTGTCGGGAGTTACCAGAGAAGCAAGTATTCTATTCACAGGAGAACCCAGTGAAAACATAATAGGCCAAACAACTGTTGACTTAATTTAACTTGAACTCTATTTGATCACCAAAGTCTTGACCCTCAGGTCAAAAGTCAGGCTGTTAGAAATATGCAGAAACAAGCCCTCAGGGAAATAGGAGGGTGAATATCCCACTAAGAAGGTTTTCTTCTCTCTGAAGTTTCCAAAGGGCTGGAAGGGGACTCTTGTGCCAAAAATAGGGCCTAGTGTGCATGTTTTCATTATGTGAGGGCTACTCATAGATTGAGTTAAGTTCTATAGCTCAATCAAGTTTGGATGTAAACAATAATTCAAGCTCATTTTTGCATTCTTCATCACTTTATGATAAAAAGTAAAGTCCCTTGTTTAAAAATGAAAGAACAGAAGAGAAGAGAGATGAGGAAGTTGGAAGGAAGGAAGGAAGGAAGGAAGGAAGAGAGTAGAATTTTTGGAAAACAAGAATCACATTCTGTAAGTGTATTTCAATGTGTCTCTTCAGAATAACAGCCTGTGGTATGATCATAGGTCTCAAGTTTTAAAATTCTAAATATTCTTTAATGGGGTTATAAACTTGAAACAGAACATAAAAATTTCAAGACCTGTTTGCAACCTGATGTTAGGAGCAACTGACTAGGCAATTCATCCACTGTAGTTAGCATACAGTATGCACTTTATACATTATATATAAAGTTCTTTGTGTCTCTAGTGGTCCCATTCAAATCAACCTGTTATGTCTTATCACAGTCACATGTTAAGGGATAGGCCCCCTTTTTCTGTAAAAGTAGCCAGAAAGAGCAATGTGAAATAATTACATGCGTACTTTCTTAATTTCACTGATCTGTCCCTTGTTAAGCAAATGTCAAAACCCTATTTTATACACCAATTCATCCATCTCCTTGAATAAAATGGGTTGAAAATATGATTTTAAATCCTCCAAGTATTATAATCAAGGATCTTAATATGAATTTTAAAATTTCATTCTTCTGTAAGGGAATCTGTCTCATGTGACACATGGATATTTTGCCCATAATTCCAGGAACTCTGCCTGGCTAGAAAGATGTTTTGCCTAGGGCAACTCATCTTCTCCAAAAAGAGAGGAAAGTTATGTGGCACTGTAAAAATAAGCTGCTGTGGAGCACCATTTTATATACACAAAAATAAGTCAAGAAAAATCTGTGGGGGAGTTCCTCTTCATTCCTGAGTCATCAACGTCCTTGGTTGTACTCAAACCTTTAGAGAGAAGCCCTCTAGAAGCTCCTTTGTTCATTGATACAGTGATGTTTTATTTGGTTGGCTTCTCCAACATTAATTAAGTTATATATTCTCAGGATTAAGTGTCAAGTAAGGGGCTCAAGATTTAGTTTCTCCTAGACAAGAGCATGAGCCAAAGACCATTGTGATACCTTGTATATGGGAATGTCTTGTGTTGGGGTTTCAGGATGATAATTTTCACATCCTCCTCTTTTTCAGAGTTCTAAGCTAATTTGAGACCAAGACCCAAGAATTAACTGGAGAGCTCATTGGCTTAAATGCTCATGAGATTGAACTGGGGAGCTCTTTGAATGTAAAGTCAAAGCAGGCTACTTTACCTTTGCCCTCATGTTGAAACCTTGGGACCCAAAGCCCAACCCATTTTGTACAGCTGATGCTTTTTCAGTCAGCCACAAGGAAAATGCACCTTTCCCATGGGACAGGGAGTTAGGGAGTCAGGGGATGGGGGTGGGGATGGGGGTGTGGAGGGTAAGTTCCTGTGCATTTCTGATCTTTAACTAGCTAACTGCAATCAGACAGAAACATGGATGGATGATCTTTAGTCTTCCTGCATCTCATCAATCAAATAAATTTCCTGCTCCCCTAAGTGAAGCTATCTGGGTCTGGGAGAAAGGTGCAAGGGATTCTCAATACTGACTTTGTCAGAGCAGAAGTTACTTTTAATATCCTGCAGAAATGTGGGAAGAGGAAAACATGGGTGTCTCTATGCCCTTCTCATTGTGTAGGGGAGGATAGAAAAGCAGAGATAGTGTGAGGGCTCTGGGCCCTGACTGAGCAAATTTAAATCTTCCTCTGTCACTGTTTGAATGACTTTGAAAAGGTTCTTTTAGCCCCTCTAAGCCTCAGTTTCTTCAAAAGTAAAATGAGGATAATAAGAGTGCTTTTCCCATTGTGTTGTTGTAAAAGAGGTAAGAAGCAATGAGTTGAAGTCTTCACTACAATGCCTGGCCCACAAGGAATGCTAAGCACATATTCGCTATTGTTAGCTATTTGGGCCCACTGAATGAATGAAGACTTCTTTACTTAATTCTGCTTCCATGCTTAAGTTTCCTTTTTTACACTCATACTTCTCTGCTTCAGTGATTGCACAAGAATAAAAGAAGCCAAGTTTGTTAAAACAGGATGATGTAGGCAAAGATGAGCAACTTTTTGTCACACACTCAGTCTTCCAAAAATTGAGTGTTTATCTTGTATAGGAGCAATTGGGAAAAATCACATAACCTTATGCATCTAGTGAACACCCCATGTTGCATAAAAAGGCCATGTATGCACAGCATCCCCCAAATGCTGAAGGAGTCAATAAACCAAAGAATGTGGCAGACAAGTCCAGTTTGTAGATTCAGAGAGTTTAATACTTACAAACAGAAATGGGTCCTGGGCAGTCACAGGACATTCAGATCGCTGTATAATTCACTTTCTAGAACACCCTCTTTTATCTGCCCTTTGAGATGGGCCTATGTGCTAAGAAAGGAGTGTGTGGGTGGCCAGATGGAGACCAAAAGACCAGGTGCCAGACGGCCCTTAGACCAGGGTGAGCTAAGAGATAAGTAACAGCTAGGGCTACTGCCTCAGAGGAAGGAGTAATGGAAATTGTGTGACTACCCCCAAAACTTCTGTATACATCCCAGAGTCTACGGGGGGCAGGGAAAGGGGTCAAAGATCCAGGCTCATTCACTCAGAAGTTAATTGGTGGATTAGCTTCAAGATGGAGTCAGCCTTTCACAATGGAGTCAGCTCTGTTCTCATACTCCCTTACCTGTGATTGAACCGCATTTGCTTGGATGACGAAGGATCACAATACTTTCAGAAGAAAGAATTGTTGGTGTATATTTTCTGTTGGTCTCTTTTCTGTGACCATCCCCACCAGCAAGTTGGGACTAGACCAAAAAGACGGTAATGAGGCTCATTTCTTTTGCAAGGCACTTTCTTTAGAGTCCCTCTTGCAGTCAAATGGTGGGGACAGTTTTAAGTGCTCTGATGAACTGATCGAAGGGGGAAGACCAGAGTTTCTTGAATTAATCTGAAGAAGGGATGATGAGAGAGGTAATGAGCTGTGACAATGAGAATAATAACTACAGTAGTTGGGAAGCAGTATTTTAATAGATTTCCAAATTGTATATGCTACGTTTTTTTGTTCAAAGAATTAATTCTTGGGTTTAGTCATGAATTTTATTGAATTTGTGTTTTAGTTTCCCAGTTATTAAGTTTTATACTTGCTGTATTACATTATTCCCCATTTTACTTTATTAATTTTTTCAAATAATTAAGGTGAATGTATGATTTAGTTATTTTTATTCTCACTTGTTAATAAAGGAAAAGCGTAAGGTTATGGATTTGCCCTCTCAATGGAGCTTTGGCTATGTCCCATACATTTAGTAATATATTTTGATATAGTTTAGTAGTTTAGTAACACAGTATTTTCTAATAAATACTAATTGCAATTTTGATCTCCACTTACATCCACTATTCACATACAGGTTTCTTTTATTGTTAATAGTAATTGTTTGTTTTATACATTTTTATTTTAGTGTTATTATGAATTAATGGATGAACTTGGTGAAAAAATATCACATAGATAACATTATCTTTATAGATTTATTAAGATTTTCTTTCTGATATAACATATTGCTGGTATGTGAGGGCATAGTGTATACAAGTGAAAAGAAAGTATAGGATCTGTTTTTCAGATTAGAAATGTATATGTATTATATATCACAAATATATGCATGTATATATACCAGATATATACATACTCATCTACATATGTATTAATATATTATTAATTTTGTTGTTGACATTTTGTTTTTTATCACTTCATCTTCCTCTGTCAAAAATGGGTCTGTGAATGAGAGTCTCTCACAATAACTGTATGTTCATTCTGCCTTACATTTTCTCTCATATATTTTTAGCCATTTTTGGGTTTTGTACTTTGCTGTGAAATTTTTCAGTGTATAAAGATATCTTCATCATGGATTATGTCATTGATTAACATAATCTTTTTTAATCATGTTAATGACTTTTGCCTTTAATGTTACATGTTGTTTGAAATTTATATTGGTACTACTGCTTTTGTTTTTTGTTCTCTTCATGTCTGCCTGATAAGTACATGTGCGTATGTGTTTTCTTGTGCTATTTTTTTCTTTAGTTTTATTGTTGACACTATTTTAAACGTCCCCATTTCCCCCACCTCTGCTCACCTCTATGCAGCCCTCACCCCCCTTCCCTCTGGCTATCACCGCAGTGTTGTCTGTGTCTCTGAGTTACACATATATGTTCTTTGGCTAATCCTTTTACCTCCTTTTATCTAGTCTGCCTTCCCCCTCATTTTAAAGACATTTCTCTTACAAGTAACACATCGTATTTTGTGTTATAATCCAATCTAAGTCCTTGACTTTAAACTGGGGAATTCACAAGTGGATACATCCGGTCTCCTTCATTTCATCTTGTTTGTTGTATGGGGGTGGGACAGTAAAGGGATTGAGGGTAAGTGTGTGAGTCAGGAGAGAAAGGGTTAGATCTTGAATCTGCCTCTGACATCTGTGTGACTTCAGGAAAGTGATTTAATCTCTGTGAGTCCCTGTTGACTCATCTGTAATATTGAAACAATAATATTATTAAGATTGCGATAAAGAGTCAATAAAATATAACAGAACAAAGCACCTAAGAGTGCCTGACATATTGCAGGCATGCCATAAATGTTGATTAGCATTTTATTTATAATGATAAAATGTTAGCATTGTGTTATTCGATACATAAATCTCATTATATTTTGTGTCTGTCATTCCTTTATTACCTTCTTATTTTCTATACTGTGATACATGGACTAGGCTTCTTTCTATTCTTTTCTTTTCACTAATGGTTTAAAAGATAATGTTTTCACTAATGTTTAAAAGATAAACATTAGTTTTTAATTAACCAGTGGTCACTTGTATGCTTCCCA
Organism: Pteronotus mesoamericanus; assembly: GCF_021234165.1. Taxonomy (NCBI): domain Eukaryota; kingdom Metazoa; phylum Chordata; class Mammalia; order Chiroptera; family Mormoopidae; genus Pteronotus; species Pteronotus mesoamericanus. The sequence continues at coordinate 9,834,663 of NW_026555277.1, forward strand.
AAGACATTATTTGAATTATTTTTATGTGACTCACAACCTAAAAGTAGTTTTATGTAATGCATATAATTAAGAATGTCTTTACTGACCAACCTTGTTCACCTTTCCAATCTTTGTTAATATAATCTGGGGTTTCCAGTGACAATTCTTTTATAATAAATTAATATTTGTATAAATCACATTCTTCATAAAACATAATATTTGCTTTATTTTGTAACCATGTTCATACTTACATAGAAAAAACTCTATGTTTAGTAGATTTAATACCAGTGACCAGTCCTAATATATCATTATTTTCTAATTATTAACTTTTATTTCCTAATTTCCTGGGTATGTCACCAAGAAAAATTTTCAGGATGAAAATGTAAATAATGTATACATTTTTAATCCCCCATATATCTGTAAATGTTTTTACATCAAAGATACCTGTCTATAAGACATCCTTTCCTTACAACCTTTTTGTCCAAAACGTGAATGTGATTTGGTGGGTGGTATTGAGGGAGATTTTGCAGCGGACATAGACTCTGGCCCTGTGCTATGTTCTGTTTGTTAGTGTGGGTTAGGGGCCTCCTTACCCTCACCCTGTCATGCCGACATGGAGGGGAGAGATGGGCGGCCATGAGAACTAAAGTTATTCTACCACCCCAGCAGCAGGTGGCTTTCACACAGACACTCAGTTAAAACTTTACTATTTACAACTCATTCTATTTCACCTGAGTTTATGCAGTGATATTCACATTGGCTACATAGATCAAACTGATTTAGCTTTAGGGAAAAATGGGGAATCTTCCCACAACTAAAGGAAGGATCACAAAACAAATGTGGGAATCAGCTCTATACAGAGGAAACTATGAGGACCCATGAAGACGTTTCTGTTTTAAGCCTTTTCCATGCCTGGCCCTGTGTCTTCAAATAGAAGAGTCCAGGATATGTTGTTTTTTTTATTTTCTTAAATTAATTTAGTAATTTATATGTCACTTGATCAACAAAAATAAATAAAACACAATTGCTGCCTTCAGGTTGTTTAAACTACGCCAAAGGATAAAAGAAGAATCGCATAAAAAAAGTTATAACATATAAAAATATCAAATGTAAAAAGCATTTAAAAGAGTCCAGGTTGCCTGTGATTAGATCTGGGATTGAAGTAGGCTGTTCATGAGCATGTTCTTAGTAAGCTCTCTAGATCTGGAAGCAGCCAAAGGGATGCATACTGTGGATCCATCTATAAGGGAGTAGACAACTGGTTTCCAAGGACCATCCTGATTCCATGACCATGAAGGACAATTAAATAACAGTGTCTTAGAATAACCCTAATCCCCCTCCTCAAAACTTCTAATTCAGCTGGCGTGGGTGCTGCCCAAATCTCCAGCATTTTCACAGCCCCACGCCACAGTGACCCTGTGATCTCAGGCAATTATATAGCTCTTAACTATGCTGTAATTATTTCTCTTCATTCACATCCCTTCCTCTGAGTGGAGGCGCCTCCTGGAAAACGGATATCTTTTCATATTTTTCTCCTTACTTAGAACTTCAGGACAAATCCTTAACCATCCTTAAGTTCTGAGTAAGGAGAAAAATATGAAAAGGTATCAGTCATCCTGTTGGCATTTGTTTCCTCAGGAGGATGGAATGGGGAGATTATAATTTTTTCTTTATATGCTTCCATAGAACTGGATTTGTTGTCTCAAGTATATAATGTTTTACTTTTGTTATTAAGAAAGTCCATTAAGCCCTGGCTGGTGTGGCTCAGTTGGTTGGAGCATCACCCCACACAACAAAAGGCTGCGGGTTCGATTTCTGTTCAGGACACATACCTAGGTTGCCAGTGTAATCCCTGGTCAGCAGCATATGGAAGGCAACTGATAGATGTTTCTGTTTCTCTCTCTCTCTCAAATCAATAAACATAGATAAACTGTTTTTAAAAGTCAGTGAAGAAAAGGAAAAGAAAGGTCAAGGAGAGAAAGAAGAAAGAACTAAGGAGAAGGAAGTTCTGTGTATGCTGCTGTAGTGTCCGGCCCAGAGAGAAACTAGAACTATTTGTTGAACAGATCATCTGCCTTCCACTCTTGGGCTCACTTCTGGCCTTTTCTTTCCTGGTCACTGATTTCACAGACACAGGCAGAATCATCAGCATTGCTACAACTTAATTTCACTCTGTTTACTCTGGCCCCACCAAACCAAGGACACTCCCAAACCACAGAATATTATTATTATTATTATTGTTATTATTATTATTCTTCCTCTCCACTTGCAAAGTGGGAAAGAGCTAAAAACCACAGATAACAGAGAAGTGTTTCCTTTAAGGCTGGGAGTTCCTTAATTGAGGGGAAAGCGGGACCTCAGATTCTTTGTGCCAGCTCCTGACCTAGTGCGGAACAGACCTACACGGTGGTTTGAGGCTGAAGGCTGAGTTCTTGCTTCAACTCAGGATCTTAAAGAGCTTCCCAGCTGCTGAAAGCCCCAGTTTGCTCCACCGCGCCCAGATGCTGCTGAGTCAGGGCTGGCCCAGGCATCCTGAAGAAGGGGCTCTGTTTGCCTGTGGTGCCAGACCTGCTTTCTCTTCTCTGCCCAATTCAGAGATTGGTCCTTTTCCACTCCTACTGAAACTTGCACAGAAAACTGAGGTGTAGGAAGCAAGGCCTTACAGCAAGATAGCCCATGATCTGGTGAATTTGTACAACTGACATTTCTGAGCCTGGTTTCCCCTGAAATCAGAGGGGAAAAGCAGGGTGAGTTGCCAGAGCATCCTGGACAGGCAATGGCCACTTGCCCATTTGTAAAATGAGTATTAGAATGACTACTCACAGGGGAGACCAGAGAGTTAATGAATCAGAGCACGGCACGCTGTTGATGCCTCCCTATCAGCTCTTCACAGTATTTCTTTTCCACCAGGGCTTGCTCTCTGATAATTCCTTCACATCCTGAAGCTATACCTCAAGCAAAGAGGTATGGCTTAATAGAGGAGTCAAGTAACAGCTGTGCTTTCTTGTGGTGATAGCCTTCTGAGACACGACTCTTGCTTTTGTTATCTAACCTATTAGAGACTGTAATGGAAAGAGGCAAATACTTGTGGATTTGTGGAGACTGCCAGTCACAAGATATTTGATACTTAAGAGTCTCCAGCTCGGCTTCTATGGGGATCTCTCATCACCTCTCCACAATCTGATCTTTGTCTTCTCTATCAAAAATGAATATCTTACCTAGCCCTTTCACCAAGTCCATTAACAGACAGATGGATCTTAAAAATCTATCCCCCTGAGCATGGACATTCTCCAGTCACACATCACTTAAGCCCGTGTCTGGCAAGTTACATTCTTCTTGTGAAGAAAGGAACTAAGATGAGAGAAAAAGAAACCAACAACAGAGGAGAAAGCCCCTGGGGAAGCTCCACGTGAGCCAAATGTGAGATGGGGGGGGGGGGATACACCAGGGTGCTCAATAAATACTGAATAAACCAATCGTTTCATTTCTATTTCCATTGGGTCTGAAGTTCTAGGCCAAAGGCACAGATTCTCTCTCCTTCGAGGAGTTTCTACTATGTGAACAACCCAGAACTGGGGCATTCGGGAGGACAGGAAGACAGGAAAGGAGGAGTAGGACAAGGTCGGCAGCATGTGTTCTGAGACTTTCTCCTTACTTCTGGGCTTCATTTAACTTAGCTGTATTTATGGAGTGTTGTCTTCCAGGCACTCAGCTCCTTGGCGGTATTAACTCTTCTAATCTTCATAGCAAGCCATGAAGAAGGTACTCTGGTGGCCTCCTGGTCGAGGCAAGGACCCTGAGGCTCAATAAAACTGTGAAACTAATGCATGGGTACACGACTATGCCACAGCAGGGCTGTGTCATTTATGGGATTCAGGCTCTGCTCTAACTACTCCTCCATGTCAGCCCACAGGGTGACATTGGACCGCCCACTTTTTGGCTCTGGGTCTCACTGTCCTCCACAGCATGAAGAAGGTGAATGAAGGGTGCTCTATGTTCCTTTCTACATTCATCACTTCATAGTTCTTTCACCTCTTCTCCAAGGCAAAGGAAGATTACAGAAGCCCACTGTTTAATTCCCAGGAAGGCTAGTGAGGTGCCACATGCAACATTAATGGATAAACATTTGTTGGCATCCCAGACTGCCACAAAATCGGAACTTTTCCTATCAGTTGTCATCCCAACCCACCCATCCATTGTCCCCTGCCTTCACCCTTTGGTGCTATACAATGCTACAGATGGAGAGAGCTTATTTTCTTTCTGTAATTCTCAGCAGGCTGTACTCATCTCCATAGTCTCTGAGACGTTTTCCTGGGACAGTCCTTTTTCCATATTTTTTCATCCCCAGCATCCCACTTTCCCTGACAACACAGACGGGTTTGGACAAGACACCACCCAGTCATATTTATAAAAATAATACTGATTTCCCCCCTTACATCCAAAGTGAAGGAGGAAGGAACTAACTTCACTTAAGCATGGAAAATAAAATTGAACACAACAATTGCTGGTTCCAAAGCCCCAAACCAGTCCCTTGCATTCTGTTGTGATTGCATAGAGTTGAAGGGAAAAGGGGAAAATGCTATTTTAAGTTTCTGTAAGGCATTGAGGAAAAGTGCAGAAATACACCCAGACCCCCAAGATGGTGCAGAAGATATCCAATTCCTTCATTCAGTGGCATAGCAGGCTAATATTAGAATTTTGGCCTTAATAAGCAGCTATTAAAAAAAGAAAAAAAAGCTACCTTATTATAGAGAGGCACTCTTGCATTGCTGGTGGGAAACTCCCGGGAAAAATATGGGAAAGAATCTGCAGCCAACATACACAGCCTTAAATGTTACTTTAAATTCAATTTTTAAAGAGGGATTTAGCTGCCATGATTAAAGTCTCTCGTCTCCGAATCTGCAAACACAGAAATATGCTGCTGAGGAATTTGGACGTTTACCACAGGCTTTAGATAGCTGCTAACCTTCAGCTGCCTTTGGATGTTTTAAAGATGTACATGCCTGCTTTTCTCTCCAAAAATATACAGCACCAGATTTATCTAGTGGAAGACGAGCGTGCTGTGATAGCAGAAAGTTTTGCTTGTACTGAGAAATGGAGGGAACAGAGTCAGAAAATAAAATTTTAGGACTTTTAAAAAATTGACTCAATTAGTATTATAAGTAGAAAATCTAACTCTAAATGGCTTAAATAAGGATAATTTATCAAGTTTACTTTTCATTAAATGAGAAGTTTAAAGTTAGGGTGGTTTCAAAATTGGTTCATTCAGTGACTCCATGATATTGTCATGAATCTGGTCCTCCTACCCCTTTCTGCTTTGTCATCTTCAACATATGAGCTTTGTCCCCAGGCCCATCTTCCTTGTGGTCGCAAGACGCTTGCTGAAATGTCACATGCAGATTACAATTCCCAAAGAAAAAGAGCTTATCTCTTCCTGTGTATCTATTTTTGAGAGCAAGAAAAACTTTTCCAGAAGTCTCCACATACTTCCTCAATGACTTGTAGACAGGAGTTGCATCATATTTCTGTTGCATAGGCAGGGTCCTAAAGTTACCATGACAGACTTGGAGTAATCGGGACCCCTGTGAAATACACGACCTTGTAGTAGAGGATAGATACCAAGTAAGTACCCAGTTCTCTAAGAAGCTGGAAATTAGGAAGAGAAGAATAGATTTTTAAAAAGACAACCAATAATGTGAGCACTCTAATATTCTGCATTACTCAGATCATTGAGAGTGCTCCAGAGGGGAAAGTTTAGCAAATGCAGAAGAACTTGTTTTCTTATATGTACCACAAGTATTTTTCCAAAATTGCATATCAGATTAAAATAAATGTCTTTATGGAAAACAATAGATGGAAGATAATACAAAAACTGAGACTTCTGGACCTAAAAAATAATCTAGGACATATAGGCTATTTTCATTTAACAGTTAGAATAGAATAGAGGTTATGTGCCTAAACTCTAAAGCCGCAGTAGTAGGGTTCATGCAATGCCTCTTCCACTTACTAACTGCTAACTTTAGTCATGTTATTTTACCTAATTATGAAAATGGAAACAGCAGTTTGTTATAAAGATGAAAGGAATTAGTACTGCAACATGGTTTAGAACAATGCCTGCCATGCAAAAATTGTAAAAGTATAAGGTGTAATTATTACCTAATAAATACCTCATCTCTTCATACACAAACAAATCCTTGGGAGTCTTTATTCTTAGGTCGATATGCGTTCAATAATATTTGCTGAACAAAGAAATAAATAGAAAATTCCTCCTTTTTAACCTTTTCTCACACTATATGTATTTATCTGGACTAAAGGTAAATTACATTTTTTTTTTTAAAAACCACAATCTAACCAGAACTGAAGCAGACAGACTCTGAATTTCTTTTTCTTTCTCCTTTTTGTTTAAGTATAGTTGGTATACAATACTGCATCAGTTTTAGATGCACAGACAATGCAGCAATCACATTGTAAGGTATATAAATGTCGAACTTCTATAATAAAGGTTGCCATAGGCAGGGACTGTATTTTTTTCCTGCACCTCCATCTTTTGCTACTAGATGTAGGTCTGGCACATGTAACTGCTCAGTACATGCTGGGTTTTTTTTTTTCTTTTTGAATGAATGAATGGATGAACATAATAGGTCCTGCCTCATTCTTAAATCATTCATGATAGCTATGATCCAAGCATAGGACTGGGGGAAAATTGAGTAAATAGAAATATTTCCCCCTGGAAGATATCAATCTTTTTTTCTCAAGTTCCTCCTTTGGCCCAAATTTTACCAGCTTTCATCTTCATCCACTATCTTCCTGAAACCCATGCGCCTTTACCCATGAACTTGAAAGTATCAAAAATGAATAAATTCACAACAAAATAACACAGACAAAGTAGACTCAAGGTGTCTTCTGCTTGTAGCCATGATGGAAAAAAAGCACACTAGACCTACCCTCCTTTTTGGGTTGAATTGTCACGTGCTGTTATTTGGCAATAGAATCCTTCCAGATGATCCACTGTACATAAGTCATTGGGGTGGATGTTAAGCCAAGATGTGTTTGTTCTTATAAAAAAAGAGGAATTCGGACACAGAGGAAAGAACCCAGGGAGAATTTCATTTACGCAGTGAAGAACAATCCTGTAACTACCCGGAGTTAAGAGAGAGCCATGAGTAAACTCTCCCTAGAACTTCCAGAAGGAACCAACCCTGCTGACTGCTTTGTTTTGGACTTCTAGCCTCCAAAATTGTGAGATAGTACATTTTTGTTGTTTAAACCACCCAGTTTGTGGTACTTTGTTATGGCAGTCCTAGCAAACTAACATACCCTCCTATTGAAAACAACTATAAAACTGGACAGAATACACAGGGAACTGTCTTTAGGTATTTAAACAAAAAGCAGTGCAGGGCTGTGATTTTTGAGAGAAGGAAAACACATGAGATAAATTGAAGTCGAAAGAATTAATCACCAGCAGATCTGCAGTACAAGGAATATTAAAGGAGTTTCTTCTGGTTTAAGAGAAATGACCTCAGATGGCACTGAATCCACAAGAAGAATGAAAAGTACCAGAAATATTAAATATGTGGGTAAATACTCCATAAAGTCTTTCTTATATTTCTTCCCTTAACTTCTCTGAAAGACAGCAGACTGTTTAAATAAAAATAATAACATTAAATTATAGGGTTTGCTACATAAACAGATGTAAAATATATGTCAAAAGTAGCAGGAAAAAATGGGGGTAGGATACATGGAATTTTAGAATGTTGAAACTTTTATATGCTATGTCAAGTGATACATTATCAACTCTAGATATTCTGTGCTAAGTTAAGATTTATATTTTAATTTTTGGAGAAACCACTTAAAAACACAAAGACGTATAGCTAAAAAGCCAATTGAGGACAAAAAAAAGTACTAAAATATTCAATTAACTCAAAAGAAGAAAGGAAAAGAGGACTAAAAGAACAGAAAAAAATGTAGGAGAAATAATAAACAAATAAGATAGTAGAATTAAACTCAAATATATCGATGATTATATTAAATTTTAAATAGGCTAAATACTCCAATTAAAGGACAAAATTGTCAGACAATAAAAAAGCAAAGGATGCATCTTAAATATAAAGATACAGATAAGCTGAAAATAAAATGATGGTGAAAAGATTTATCATGCAAAAAGTAGCACAACAACATGGCATGGCAATATTAATACTAGAGAAAGTATACATTAACACAGATCGTTGGCAAAAACAAAGAGAGGCATTCAAAAAGATAACAGAGTCAGTTCACCGTAAAGATATAACAGCTTTAAAAGCAAAAAGGGGGACACAATTAAAGGGAGAAACAGATAAGTCATTATTTCAAGTTTTAGATTTAATATTTTTTCATTAATTGATAGATCAACTTGATATCAAGTTAGCATGGATAGTGAAGATATGAATTACATCATCAAACAACATGGCTTTTATTGATGTTTATAAAGCATCCTACCCAACAATAGTAGAACACATACCAATTTCAAGCACCCTTGGATCATTCACCAAGATAGAACAAATATTCGGCAATAAAATAAGTCTCAATAGGTAATAGGTAATAAAGGGTAAAGAGGGCAAATATATGGGGATGGAAGGAGATTAGACTTTGGGTGGTAAACATACAATGCAATATACAGATGATGCATTATAGAATGTACACTTAAAACTTATGTGTTTAACAAATATCACCACAGTACATTTAATTTAAAATTCCAAAGGATTTAAATCTTGTAGTGAATGTTCTCTGAGCACAAAGTAATTATATTAAAAATCAGATGTTGCCCCCAAATCCCTAAACATTATGAAAATTAAGTAACACTTTTCTAAATAATCCATGAAAAAAATTAACAAGAGTTATTAAAATATTTTAATTAAATGATATTGAAAAATACAATATACAAAATGTATAATATGTAATTAAAGTAGAACTTTAGTGGGAAGTTTATGCCATTATGCTCACATTAGCAAAGAAAAAAAGGTTTAAAATCAATGATCTAACAAATAAGTTTGGGAGAACCTATGGGAAAAGATATTTGCAAACAACAGCTCTGACAAAGAGCTAATATCCAAAACATATAAAGAATTCATACAACTCAACACCAAGCAAATACACAATCCAATTAAGAAATGGGCAGAGGACCTGAACAGACACTTCTTTCGAAAATACATACAGTTGGCCAAAAGATATATGAAAAGATGCTCAACTTCACTAGTCATTAGGGAAATGCAAAGCCAAGCTACAATGAGATACCACTTCACACTTGTTAGAACGGTTATTAACAACACGACAAGTAATAACATGGGTTGGAGAGGTTGTGGAGAAAAACGAACCCTCATTCACAGCTGGTGGGAATGTAAACTGGTAGAGCCACTGGAAAACAGTGTGGATGTTCCTCAAAAAATTAAGAATAACATCACCATGTGACCCAGAAATCCTTCTTCTGGTTATCTTTCAAAAAAATTTGAAACCATTTATGTGTAAAGATACATGCAGCCTTATGTTCAGCATTATTCATGGTGGCCAAGACATGGAAATGATCAAAGTGTCCTTCTCTAGATAACTGGATAAAGAAGATATAGTAAAGAAGTACATCTATACTATGGAATATGTCATATTCACTGGATTCAGTCATAAGAAAAAATGAAATACTGCTATTTGCAACAACATGAGTGGATCTTAAGAATATTATGCTAAGCCAAGTAAGTTCATCAGAAAAAGTTAAGAACCATATGATTTCACTCATATATGGAATATAAAACTGAAACTCATAGACACAAACAGTATGGTGATGACCAGAGTGAAGAGGAGTGGGGGTGTAGTAGAGGGTAAAGGGGGTCAAATATACGGTGATGGAAGCTGATCTGAGTTTGGGAGGTGGGCACCCAATGCAATGTGCAGATCACGGGTCATAGAAATGTACACTTGAAACATGTATAATCTTATAATCAATCATTGTCACCCCAATACATTTAATCTTATAACCAATGTCACCCCAATAAATTTCATTAAAAACATTAAAAATCATACAAAGAGATACAACTTTATATACAATAGGACAGTTAACATTAAAAAGATGCTGTGACAAAACAAAATGCTGGAGAGTATGTAGAGCCACTGGAACTCTCATGCCTTGCTTGTGCACTACACAGCTGGAAAACTTCATGGCACTTTCTTACAAAGTTAATCATGACTGAATCTATGACCTGTCAATTCCACTCCTATTTATTTACCCAGGAGAAATGAAAATATATGATCATGAAAATACTTATACAAGAATGTCCATATGAAACTTTTTAAAATTAGGTACAAACATTCAGTTTCAAGATAAGTTCTGAAGGTCTAATGTACAGCATGGTAACAATAGTTAATATTGCATCGCACACTTGAAATTTGCTGAAAGTAGATCTAACATGTTCTCACCACATACACACACATACACACACAAGAGTTAACTCTGTGAGGTAATGGATGTCAATGAATTTCATCTTGGTGATCATTTCACAAGGTACGAGCATATTAAATCACATTGTACACTTTAAATATGCATGATTTTATTGGCTACTTTCTCAATAAAAGTGGAAATAAATAAAAAAAATTAATAGTCCAAAACTGGCAACAAACCAAATGTTCTTTACAAAAAAAAAAAAATGAGATAAAATACAGTTTATTTATACAATGGAGTAGTACTCAGCAATAAAAAAAAGAGCAAACTACTGATAAATCACAACACTGATGAATCTCTCAGACATCATGTTGGTGGGAAGAAGCAGGATACAAAATGCAGTACTGTTTTCATCAAGAAAAAGCAATAGAAAACCTGTGGTGACCTGTCTCTGTGGGTGTGGGGGATTGAAAGGGAGTGAGCATAAGCAAGGTTAACTGGCTGTCTGAGGGGAAAAATAACCCTGGTTTGGAATGTTTGTTGTTTTCCCACCTTGGCCATCTTGAAGCTACCAATAAAATTTGGGGACAAGATGCCTGGAATTCTCTGGGTAGGAACTGGCTCCAGCACACCACTGGCCCCAACGGACGTTCCTAGAGTAATGGAAATGTTCTGTGCCTTGGCTGGGGTGGAAATTGCATTGGAGTACTTGTTTGCCAAAATTTGTGGCACTGTATAAATAAGATCTTCATATTTCATTGTATGTAAATTTTTTCTCAGTAAAAAATAAGTGTACAAACTTTCAGCAATAAGATGAATAGGTCTGAGGATCAAATGTAACACACAATGACTCTATTTGATAACACTGTATTTTATATATATGACTCAAGGGGTTAATCCCCAGGATATGAGCATTTAAAAGACTGAAACATCCCCAAACCAACAGACTATCCTTCACCTGTAAATGACAGACATAAGAGAGATGGCCCAGGGAGATGTTCAGCTGGAATGTGTGGGTTACGAATGCATTGTCTCAGCAGAGGTGGCACCCTCCTCTTGGTGTCTATCTTGTTTGTAAGTCTCTGTCGCTGTCCCTATAGTTGGACTGATTATGTATATACATCAAACCATCCTACAGAATAAATTGGCCCCATCTCTTGTCTTGAAAGAGAAGCTGAGTTGAAGCCGGCCCTCCTCCAGTCAGACCAGTAATCGGGACATTATTCTGGGATCCATTCCACCTTCCGACGTTCTGACTGCATGTTTTTTTGCTTTTCTGTATTTTTTTTTTTTTCTCTAGGCAGTTTTGTCTTTGTCTCTGGCTTCCAGGAGCAACAAATTATGTCTTGCTGATTTCATTTATTTATTCTTAAAATTTTTCCTAAGTGTCAATTTTGATTTTGGACTTCTCTGGGAAGCCATGTGTAGCTGGTTAATAAAACTTTTTGAAAATGGTGTTAAGCACTCCAAGCAAAAACTCAACAGCAAATAATGAAATACTCATCCTTTGGTGGAGGAGTCTGGAACCAAACTGAAATCCTGCCGTGCTGTGAGGGTCTGATCCCTCCCAAGAAAATCTCCCCTTTGATACTCTATCAGTCCTCAGATAGATAACAGCCATCCCTTATTAAGAGATTTGTTGCTGAGCATTATTTGGTATTTAATTTTATTTTGAGTCAGAGGCTTCAAAGCTTTATCTTTTTTTTTTTTGTCTGTAAAACCCCCATTTTCTTTCCATATAGATCTGTCATTGCTAAGGGTCTATAAATACACATGGCTTTGTTTATAAAGACATACAATATGTGCACCCGATTGCTATCTGTGTGTGTGCACACCAGGCTTATATTTGGAGAAACCTTTTCAGAGCCAAATTTGATACAGTGCAGAGGCAGCTGGTGGGTTGGGGGGTGGGGGGGAGGGTCACTGGTTATCAGTTTAGAAAGCCTGGGTGAGGCATGAATAATCTCAGGGCCAAGCGCCAAGTATTCACTGGGGACTGGAGGATGAGGGGTGCAGGAAAGAAGAGGGTGTGGGGGAGAGTGAGAAAGAGGCAGGTACGCACCCATTCAGACCCTCTTTTGTTCAGCTTTGTCTACCAGTAGGAACATGCTCAAAATCAAAAGTCTCAGAAGAGGGACCTCACAGCCCGGCTCTGCCAGACAATTGTGTCCTGGCGCCTTCAAACTTAGCTGTGTGAATGAGAGAGCCACTTGCTCCCAAGCAAAGCCTAAGGACTACAGGGTGGGGGTAGGGGAGAGAGTAATTAAAATAAATTAGAGGGTGAATGGGAATGGGAGGTCATGCCTAGTCCTGCTGCTCAGCCTGAGGCTCCAAGGCTTGAAAGGGTCAGGGCCAGACAGGATCATTCCCAGAAGACATCTTCTCCAAACCACACCCCTGCTGACAGTGATGCGCTCTCGCATTCGCAGAGCGATGCTCTTGTCTGTGGGGCCTGTGGCCCTAAGTAAGATCTGATTGCTTTGCAAGTAAGTAGCCACAACTACCAGCTTGCACATATTTCAAACAGTTCCACTTACATTTCTCAATCTCTCCTACTTGACAAGGGTTTAGTTTTTATTTTTTAATTAAGAAAATCAGTGGTTGTCAACCAAGGTTGGTTTTGCCTCCAAAGGGATGGTTTGCAATGTCTGAAGATGTTTTTGTTTGTTGCAGTGGGGGTGAGGGATGGGTGTGTGTCACCAGCATCTAGTGCACAGTTGACAGCTGAAATACGGGACACCAGTTGCATTTAAATTTTAGGTAAACAAAGAATAACTGTTTCAGCATTAGAGTGTCCCAAATATTTGTACAGATTATGCTTATTCTAAAAAAACTATTCATTGTGTATGTGGATTCAGTTTTAAATGGGCTTCTTATATTTTTATTTGCTGTTTGCTGCTCTCTGTCTTCCAATGCACAGAACGTGCCCCACCCCCTATATAAAACTATGCCACCCACAATGTCAATCGATAGCTTGGCAAACCTCATAGTAGATTGCACTAGAAGGACAGATGCTGGGAAGTAAACAAATTTTAATTCTGAACATATATATTGAATAGGACCCATGCCAAATGAATACATGTCCCTCGCAGGGGGATACATTTATGTCTATAAACTCTTCCTCCCTAACTGGAAACCTTCAAGGAGGGTATCCTGGGCTAGTGGTCCCTCATCTCTCCACAGAATGGGCAGGGAGGTATTTGTAGTAAGGTGAATGATGCTGCCTAAAATAGTAGGTCTTAATCCTTGGAGTCTGTAAACGTTACCTTATTTGGAAAAGCGGGTATTTGCAGATATGATTAATTAAGAATCTTGAGATAGGGGAATTATTTTTTTTAGCTTTAAATCTTCCTGGCTTATTCATTTTATTTTTAATTTATTTTTCAATTATAGTTGACAATACAATAATATATTAATTTGGGTATATAACAACAATTAGACATTTACATACCTTATGAAGGGATCATCCTAGTAAGTCTGTACTCATTTAACACTGTACACAGCTAGTACAATATTATTGACTATATCTCCTATCTGTGTTTTACAGGGGAGATTATTTTGGATTATCCAGTCAGCCCTAAATGACATCACAGGTGTCCTTATAAGAGAGAAACAGAGAGATTTGACACAGAAGAGAAGGGGATGTGATAGAAGCAAGCTGAGATGTGGAGATATTGGTCTTGATGTTGGAATGATGCTGTCACAAGCCAACAGCCACCAGAAACTACAAGAGGCAAAAACCCGATTCTCCTCGAAAGCCTCTAGAGGGAAGGCGCCCCTGCGGACACCGCAGTTTGAGCTCCGTGAAACATGCTTCAGACTTCTGGCCGCCAGAACCGTGAGAAAAGAAATTTCTCTTGTTTTAAGCTACCAGGTTAGTGATAATTTGTTACAGCAGCCATGGGAAACTAATACAGTGTTCTACTGAGGATCAAAGCTGAGGATCACTGTTTCCAGGAGGATGTGTACCAGGGTTAGAACAAACATGACCTTCTAGATCCAAGATAGGGAACCAGAAGCAACATGGATTTTGTGGACACTCACTTTTGTGTCATGAGTCAGGTTATTTCTAGTGATGGATTTTGAGCTTGGTACTAGTCAGTAGTTGGAAAATAATTGACTCCTAAGATTTCACTATGATTGTAAAGGAAACCCGTGTATGTGTAGGCCCTGTGAAGTCCATGCGTAAGACTTTAGAAGAAAATTGCCTAATTGGAAGTTTAATTATGCCTGCCTCCCAGCAATTATGTGTCAGTTCAGCTATGGCCGGTGAGCTGGCTCTTGGGGGCCAGAAGAATTTGTGCCATGTGGTCCCACAGAGGACTTAGGCTGTAGATTGGAGGCAATGAAGTTTTGGTTCAGAGGGGGAAATATTTTGTGGTCTTGTGTGTTTTATGGAGGGTCAGTCATGTGGAGTCCCCTGCAAAGATCTGATGAAGAGATAGAGTCCCAGGAGGTAGCTGCACATTTCTTTGTGAGTCTCCAGCAATTTGGCTACATGCCCAGGACAGGTGGCCACCAGCAGCAAAAATACACACTTACAAATGAAAAACAGAAAAACATGTGAAAGAGCCAAGAGTGATAAGAAATTTTTATCTGTTGAGTAACTAGAAAACATCCGGTGGTTCTTATGAGGAAATAAACAAGCAGAGATGCTGTGGTCCATTTTGGGCCTGCGCCTCTGGCTGTAATCCCAGCTCTCCTCTTGCCTTCTTAGTCAAACCTGAACTTGGGTGTTTTTCAAAAAACTCATGGAAGTACAATGGTGTTTGCCAAGGTAGGTTGTATAGACTTGAAGTGGCCTCAGCTCAGACAGCTGGATTCTGCTGGATCTGAATATTCCTTGAATAACATAAAGATGGCCACAGAACAGGATGCTCAGAAAAACGACCTGTTCCCGATGGCCTCTTGAAATCACTCAATGTTGTAGACCAGAAAACCTGGGATCTCTTGGGAGAGGTTTTCACTACTGGGTTGAAATCTAGGCTCTGCATGCTACTACAATAGCTTTGCAACTTTGACAAATTATTGTTTTTTAAGGAAACTAAGTTAAGGAAACTTAGTTAAGGAAACTAAAACTTAGTTTCCTTAAGTGTAAGATTGGAAGAAAAATACCTACATTACAGACTTGTGATAATTAGGTGAGAAAACATGTATAAAGTGCTTACTTAGCACAGTATATGGCAAGAGATCAATAAATACCAGCTATTATTAGATGTTTTATTCAGGATCATGGGGAGTGATTGGGGAAGAGGTGGGTGAGAATCACTTTGCTTTACCCTGTACAAAGAGAGTTTCCATATATATTATACTAGTATTCTTAATAATAGGTACCACGAGGTTTTCCAAATTGGTCTTGAAAGTATGGAACACATTATCATGTTAAGCAGCTGTCATTGTGCTTCATTTATAGCACCCCACCTGTCACAAAGAATGCAAACTATGCTCCACAAATACCTGGGGTCATGCCCTCTGTGTGTGTATGTATGTGGGTGTGTTGAAAATATTTAGACCCTATTATTTTATGTTATAGTCGGTTAACACTTTAATCTGAAACCTTTTATCTTATATGCCTACAGCTTGAAAACAACTGAACGGTGAAATGTACAAAAGTGCAGATGAAAATAATTGTTTCTCCTTATTTTCTTTTCAACTTTCCATCCATCACTAGTCAAGAAAGGATATTGCTTAAAAACTCCTGTGGTGGCCTTTTTGTTCTGACGTCTAAAACCAAAATGTGTTTCTGTGTCAGGGCTACTGGCGGAAGAGGGTTTTTCTCTTATTCATCTCTTACTAGCAAAACTGCAATCAATTATTCCTCCTAGTTTGTGCTTCCTCCAATAGTCTTTTCATCTCTCTATGTCCAGAGTGAAAGTCTGAAAACAAAAATCTGATCTTGCCACTCCCTCCTTTACTAATTCCCACTGCTGTAGGGTAGAGCCGCTCAACCTTGGCATTGTTGACACTTGGGACCAGATGAACTCTTTGTTGTGGGGATGTCCTGTGAATTGCAGGATGTTTAACAGCATTTCTGGCCTCTACCATTAGATTCTAGTAGTCATCTCTGGAGTTGTGACAACCAAAAATGTCTAGAGAGACATTATCAAATGTCCCCTTGGGGGACAAGATTATTCCTGGTTAAGAAGCACAGTTCTGGGGCACTTTCATCCTCTTCCGTGGCTTATAAATTCCTGTATTCTTCTATGCCTACCTTTTCCTGCAGGTTCACTCTTAAAATCACCCCTCTGCTCTGGGAGGCCACCAAGTGGAAATTATTTCAGGTCTTTGACCTTGGCTTCTTCAACTTGGCTGCATTCAATTCTGAGTTGGGGGCCTTGGTATTTTTCTTGCCATTATAAATACCTGTATAGTTTTCTGTATCCTCTTCCCTTTCCAATGCCCCTCCCACTAGCCTGTAAGCACAATGAGGACAGAGACCTCGTCTCCCATGCTCCCTTCTGCATCCGAGGAGCTAGCACAATGCCTGTCATAACATAGATGCTCAATAAATATTTATTTAAAGTTCTCCTTGAAAAAAATCACTCTCTGAAAGAAAGGAATTTCTCCCTTGGAGCCCTTTAATTTGTGGAGACCATAAGTAGGTCTCACTGACCTGTTTGTCCACACATTAGTGGATCTTAATTATAGGATAGATGTTCTGAATTTTAAGGTTAATTTCATCAATCCCCCTGACTTGATGCAAGTTTATGCTTGAGCATTCTGGGCAGACAATTGTCATTAGCTCTTAACACATGACCATCAAAACATTTTTAAAGGGAAGAAAGGGGGCCTGGAGCCAGCAAGTCCCGGGTCTGGCCTCTGAGTTCGTAAAAGGAGCAAAGCCAGTACAGCATGAAGTGGGATGAAAATCCAGCTCAGTGCAAACATAGTTAATAAGGGAGCCCTGGAGTATGAAAAGCTGCTGACAAAAATCAAAACTAGTTAGTCTGGAGGAGAAGATTGAGAAGCAATCTGATAGTGGCACTTTAAACTACCTGTAGCCTGGGGCTGTTGCAAACAATTCAGATGGATGGTCTGTTTGAGGTGAGTAGACAGGCTTAAACTTGTGTCTACTGAGAGGGGATTGCTTGTTAAAGGAATTTAAGTAGGTACTTTCTAGCATGTAATTTCAACTGAGCTTTTGGAGCAAGTCAGAGTAAAAAGTAAAGCAAACTTTTCTTAGGGACTGTCCCAAAATTTCCCACTAATAGGCTATTTAATGTGGGTTTAAGTTTGATACCTGAGAATTGCAGGCTACCTGGTTTTTTCCCTTTGGTCCAGAGAAGGCAGTATGCAAACTAAGCAGATGTTTGCTGTTTCTTAAAACACACATCCACACACGTACACAAATACACAAGTGCACACTAGTTCATTCTATTCCTCATCTTTGCATACAAGTGCACACTAGTTCATTCTATTCCTCATCATACATATCACTAGATGTCTCTTTTCTTTCCAGGTCTATTTCACGATTGTTTCCTTTATTGTTACTTATATATCTGGTTACCTTTTTTCTTTGTTTAGATGAACTACAGAATGCTGGAAGAGAATTTAGGAGTCTAAGTTCAAGCTCTTCATTGTGTAGAAGATGAAGCTGAGGCATAGAGATGATAAAGAACTTTTCCAAGGCTCAGAGAGATTTAGAATATATGGGTCTAGTGCTAGCTCTTTGTTCAACTCTCAACAACATTCTCCACTTAAATACAATGAAGAGCCAGAATGGAGAATCCGAGGGTCCTAGAAAGTTAGAACAGAGAACTATTGATAGAGTATTTATGATTCCTCAAGTGCAAACAGGCCTTCTCAGCCAAGGTTACATACAGAAATGAAGCCTTACAGAAAACAATTGAGTTAACTGTTTTCTCAGTTTTCCCAAGAATGGTACATACCTAGTGCCATTCTAGATGCATAGAAGAGAAGTTAATCAATTATGTACAATGAATGTCTTAAGGAAGTGGGGATTCAGACTTCAGTGCAGAGGCTGGCAAACTTTTTCTGTTAATATTTTCAGCTTTATGAAGCATATGGTTTCTGTTGCAAGTACTCAGCTCTGCCTTTGCAGCACAAAAGCAGCCATAGACACTACATAAATAAATGAGTGTGGTTGTGCTTCAGTCAAAGTTTATATACTGGAATAGGTGGTGGCTGGGTTTGTTCTACAGGCTGTGGTTTGCCCACTCCTGCTTCAATGGAACTCTGGGTGCAAGCAACAAAATATACTCATAGCCACTAAGGAAGAAAAGAATTATTCAAGGGCTCATAGCATGACTCAGACAGGAAAGGCCCTTGGTAAGCTCCAGAATCCATTTACAGTTTCCCTGGAGTATCTCAACTAGGGAAAACCAGTATGTCCTAAGAGAGAGTTGCATTGGCCTGATAGGGTTATGAACTCACCATTTAATGGAGATCCCATTTTGAATGCACAGCATGGGGAAGAGGTGGACTTCCTACACAAAAATTGAGGAGCTCTAACAAAAAGGGAGAATGGGTGTGGGGCCGCCAGAAAGCAATACATGTCACTACAGAATCATTCTAAATAGAAAGGGACATGTTCTTTTCAAATCCTGACATCAGAGTCTTGTACAGAATTTCTAAAACAAAGATAACAAATCTAGAAGCAGCTGCAATTTTAACTCCAAACCCAGATTCTGAAATCTCCAGCAGAACTGGGAAATGGGTAAGAGAAGAGTCATGGAGAGCTTGCCCAAATTCCAAACAACACCCCTACTTTTCAATCTCCAGGTTTAACCAGCACTAGATAAAAAAAATTCCACAAGCTCCACAAAGGCATAAACTAGCCTGTTTTGCTCATCTTTGTTTTGCTCAGAACCTAACATCATGTCAAACATCTACTAGTTCATTCTTTCAGTCTTCGATTCACTCATTTATTTACTTATCAAGTATTTGAGAGCCTTCTCTGTACATGTATTTACCCAGGTTCTGGGGAATCCAATGATGTGTAAAGATAGACACAGTTTCTGCCCTTGTAGAACCTAATATCTTAGGAGGAGAGGAGGAGATGGAGACTAAATTTTAAAAACAGTTAAATAAATGTAAAATTATCACTGTGATAAATGCTGCAAAGAAATGGAAGAAGAATCTATTATGCTGGCATGTAACAAGGATTTAGGTATGGTAAGAAGAGCTCAGGGAAGGCTCCCTTAAGGAAATGGTGATTTTGCTGAGTTCAGAATGAAGAGACTGAGTTAAGGAGAAGAGCAAAGGAAGTAAAGAGGAAGAGTCTCCTCAGTGAAGGGAGCAGCATGTGCAAAAGACATGTGGTAGAGGGGAACATGAAAGAAAGCTTATTTGGCTATATTATAGGGGTGGACTGAAATGAAGGTCCAAATGAGACTGAAAAAGAAATGAATGAGGCCAAAATGTATAGGGCTTTGTGAGTTGGGTTAAAATTTTGCCTTTTATCCTAAGAGTCTTTGGAAACAAAGTAGGGAGATACAATTCAGATTTATACAAAGATAAATCTCCAATTGTAAAGTAGAAAATGGCTTGGAAGTTAATAGGCATAGACACTGGATGAGGAGACCAATTAGTAAGCTATTGGTGAAGTCTTAATTGGAAATGGTGGTAATGAAGATGAAGATAAGTGGATGGATTGGAAAGATACTTCAAGGGTAGAAGAGATTAGATTGGCAGATGAATTGAATGTGGGGAGTGAAAAAGAGGGAGGTGTAATGAATAACTCCTAGGATTATTTGTACTCATTAAATATTTATTGACTCATCTAATGAATCCCAAGCCCTAAGTATGAACACACAGACATCCTTAAGATATCTTCCTTTTTTAAAACATGAGTTTAAGACTCACTGATCACCTTACCAATTTACTGTTCAAATAGCTCCACTTGTGAGAATCTCTCATAGCTTCACACTGCTCCTTCCTCTGTATCCATAAAGAGCTACCCATACAACTCCATTCATGTTTATAAAATGGGTGACTAACTGTAGAAGACATAGAGAGATTATAAGAATTTTGAAGACAGAAGCTGAATCTTATTCATCCATGTTTCACCTATCCAGTATCTGGCAAATAAATGGGGCCAGGAAGTTTTATTAATTTTGTTAAATTGAGTTAGATGTCTAGATCTTTTTTTCTTAGTGCCTCCACTATGGTTGGGTAAATAAGACAAAAGGAAATTTAAAAAAATAAAAATAAAAATCAAGCTAAGGCCCTGAATATGATCAAAAGCTGAGGGATGTTATGACAGAGGCTGTAAGTGGATCAGGAATGTCCCCAAAGGTCCCCAAGTGGGGTTCAAAGTTACCCAAGAACACTTTGTGAACAACACATCATGAGTTCCCTTGGATATTACCACTTTGAAAATGCCTTGTATAGCACTATTTTGAATGGTTTTATAAACCCCTTGGTTTGGTTTTGAAGATTTTTCAGTGTTTGTACTGTGGGGAAGAGGAGGGTGGCTGGGGGAAAAGCTTCAGCACAGACATGGAGAATGGAATAAGCACATGCCAGGGCAGTCATTGAGAATTCTGGTCTCTGGAGAACAGAAAGAGGCAGTATGGTATAATGGCAAAAATATCAAGAGACCTTTAGTTCTTATTTTTAGTCTTCATTCTGTCTCTTTATTTAGTTGGGGGCCGTAAGGCATTTGCTAAACTTCTCTGCATCCCCGTTTCCTCATTTGTTAAATGGGGATAATAAGAATAACAATAATACCTACATTATAGTGTGTATGTGAGGATCAAATAAGAAAATGAACTTGGAACTGTGTGTTTTGAAAATCAAAGTGGTGGTATATATTTCATTTTGGGAGAGCCCTCCACATATAACTACAGAAACAGTCTGTGGGGGTGGAGTAACAAAATTGTATTTTTTTTGAAAGACTTCGGGGTTACTCTGATACATTGCCAGTTTTAAAAACTGCCTCCAAGTCTTTAGAAAAAAGAATTAATTCATGAGGTTCTTGGCAAGGAATTACAGAAAAGCGATAGAGGCTCAGTATTGGAGGATTTACAGATGAAAGGGGTGATATAAAGATTCCCAATTACCCCTTTTCATTCCCTATTTTTAGATGCTCAATGGCACCTCCAGGTAAAGCCCTCATCA
Source organism: Pteronotus mesoamericanus (assembly GCF_021234165.1). NCBI lineage: Eukaryota > Metazoa > Chordata > Mammalia > Chiroptera > Mormoopidae > Pteronotus > Pteronotus mesoamericanus. The sequence goes on from NW_026555277.1 coordinate 9,856,126, forward strand.
GTTAAACTTTAAGAATTGGAATCCTGGTTTATAGATTCTTACCCTGTTCATCTCTCTATTGCAAATCTATTCCCCAGGACAGAGACTGAGTGGGTGAGGAGGCAGCTTATTGTGAAATATGCTCAGGATCAACATCTGAGGAGTGAAGGATGCAGGGTTGGGCAGAAGGAGAAGCTGAGCTGTGGTGTAGTGGCAACAAAGGCTTCAGCTGACTCCAGAGAGAGCTCTGGAGCTGGGGAGGTCTTGCAGATGTGTCCACATGGAGGCTAGAGTACTGGGCACCAGGGAGGGGTATGGCCTCAGGTGAAGCAATCCCCAGAGGTCAGCTGCGTGCTCTCAGGGGCCAGCACCCAGCAGCTGGGGGAATTTGTACTTCAGTCCTGAAAGCACAACACAGGTTTCAGTGCTGCCTCATTGCCACCTGAAGCTCTGCTTGAAGTCCACCTTTCTGTTATTCAAAAATCTTCAGTGTTCACCCTGTTGTCCACCAAAGAGGCTGGCTTTCAGAATTCAGCACAGTCTACACCTGAACTATGTTTCTAAACTGATTTTCTACTTCTTTCCTTTTGTTCCAGCCAAATGGAATGTTGTCCTTTTCCTTCAGACTGGCCTGCACTTTCCCGTGCATCTTGGATCATTTAGCCTTTATTCCTTTTTCATTAATTTCTCACCATCCTTCAAGGCACATGTAATGGACAATTTAAAGTTTTTTGACTCTCTACAACTTTCCCTTTTCTACTAGTAACAATACGCTGCTGCCCCAACTTCTCTCTGTCTCTCTTCCCCTCACACATGCACACACACACACACACACACACACACATCTTATCTGTTTTGTGCATGGAGTATCTTGGCCAGCATGTTAGCACATAAGAGTCTAACCAATTTGGAAAAGAGCAAAAAATTTCTCTACTTAGACTGTGAACTCTCCCAAACTACTCACTGAGTCAAAATCCTGTGGAAACAATCAAAGTGTATGGATATAAGAAGTTAGGTCTTTCAGTTTGACTTCCAATAAGCCTAAGCCCCTCTGTTTTTTATAGGTCTTTAGCTCAAGAATGCTAAGTGACATGGTTTTATGGTTTCAAGTATCTTTAAAAAAAGGAAAATAACCAGACCATGATGAGCAGCTCAGACTTAGACAGGCAACTGCAGTTAGATTTGTATATTCTTCCAATATAAAAAGGTATGACTTTGAGCAAGTCAGCTTTCTCCTCTGGACTTGTATTCCTCAATTTCTAAGAGGAGGGGTTGTCAACCAGTAAGGCCCCTTTCAGTCTTAACAATCTGTGATGGTAAGTAAAAGGACAATGGAAGCTTACCCATTTCCATCTCTTTCCATTCTTCTGCACTCTTGTTCTACGATACACAGTTTTCCTGAATACCTTACAGTTTCACAAAAGAGCCATGTTTTTTTTTTGCTCCTAGGCGTTAAGCACTCTCCTTTCCCAAGTAATTTTTTCTTGGAATGATTGGTCCCCATGATTCCTATGACTGCCAGTTTAAACTATGTTACCTTCCCTAGGAAACTTCCCTTGACCACTTGGATTGGGTTGAGAGTCCATGCTACATGCTTCAATACCCTTCTGTTCTATCAAAGAGTACATCTCACTTTATATGTTTGCTAATTTAATTGTCTTCATCACTCCTCAGACTACAATTTCTAAAAGAGCAGGAATACATGGTACAAACTTACAAACTGACAAAGGATGAACTAATTAATTGAAGAACAAAGGTGACATGCACTAGTAAAGAAACAGTAGAAGACTGATGATTATGAGCTTCCTGTTCTAATTTTTTGAAAATTTTTAATTATTGTTCAATTACAGTTGTCCCCATTTCCCCCCATTACTCTCCCCTGCCATGCCCACCCCCTAACATTCAATCCCTCCCCCTCATTTTCTTTGTCCATGGGTCCTTTACACATGTCCCTTGACTTGACCCTTCCCTTTCTTTCCCCTGTTATCCTCCTCTTTCCTCCCCTCTGGTCCCTGTCAGCTTGTTCTTTATTTCCTTGTCTCTGGTTCTATTTCACTCGCTTGTTTGTTTTGTTGATTTTGTTCTAATTTTTAATTCAGATTTTTTTTTTTGTCTTTTTCCCACCAAGGGACAGATGTTCACATCCAACCCATGAAGCGTCAATGAGAAAGGTTATTAACTCCACCAGAGGGAAATGATGCTTACTGCAGTTTTAACCTCCTTTGACTTTCCAAGAATTGCTTTTAGTACATTCTGTTTTCGAAGATCAGCCTCTCTCTTGCTTCCAAAAGCCTGTCCCAGCCTGTCTAACTCATCCCTGGCCTTGGTTGCAGGGGGATATCGAGCCCTGCAGTTTCTGAGCCAGTTCTAGCAGAAAAGCAGAGATTGGAGGAAGCAGGATTTGATGTTCTTGGCCTCTAAATGCTCTGTGATTATTATTTTTTAATATACTGAGAACAGGTTAGGATGAAGTAGATTAGGGGAAAATCAGGAGATACAAACCATAACTGAGCTTGTCTCTGCTGCAGACAGTCTCATAAGAAAGGAATCTAAATATACTCTTCAGTATAACAGGGTAGGACCTGGGCCTGCAGAATGTGGAGGGACCAAACCAAATGCAATCTATGAACTAGCTTTCCTTGCTCTCCCTCCACCCCATTTGTTAATAGAAATTCAATTAGGTGACACACATAAGAAAGACCTAGTCACTGAAGACAACATTACCTTGTCATTAACAGTAAATGACACCATTCCAATATATACATTAGTTTTCTTCACATACGTACTTGGGATTCTGTTCTAGAATCATAAAGGGCCCTGCCTTCCTCCCCAGTTAGATCACTGTTAACTGTTGAAATCCTAAATCCTAGCTTTGAGCTTTGGGTAGTTGAGAGTGAAGTCCCAACTGTGTCAATTCCCTTACACCAGGACATTAGGGAAGTCCCTCTCTTGACCTCACAAGCTTTTAATGAGTGATAAACATGATGACAGAGATGAAACAGCCACTAACACAAAATGGGTTCTCAGTTAAAACTGCAGTCACATAGGTGACCAGTGACAGTCCCAGTTTATGCCTGTTGTCTAGAATTATTATAATTAGTGTTCACTTTCTTTTAAAAAGTGTCCAATTTGGATAATAAATTTTATGGTCATCCTAGTTATGACTCAGAATTAAATTGTGATTCATTTTTTAATCGTTCACTAGAGGATTCCTCTGAAGAAACGGCATCTATTATAGACACACCTTCCCAACAGCAGTTAGTTATCCCTCATCTTTCTGTCCTCCTCTCTCCTTTCTTAAGCTAAAGTCAGTCTTGTATACTTACCACTCATTCATACTGGGAGGAACATGTCTGAGATCAGAAAGAAGTGATCAAAATGATCAGCAAAACACAGAAAATATCTTGGATGCATATCTGTCCAATTACTCCAGCATATTCAAGAGGAATTTTGGTAGCAGACCGTATTTTTGCTATGTGAATGAAGCCAAGAAACTGTTAAAACTGTTAGGCTGAATAGGAGGATCAAATGATGTATTTTGATGAAGAATATAGAACTTAGAATCTGTATGGCACCATTCTAGAGTAAAAAGCTCTGTAAATGAAATGGTGACATTTTAACTTTCATTATTAGTCTTCCATACAGCATTTTTTATATAACTCTGATGCCCCTATGACATGAGCTTTTGTTAGAGTTTAACATCTTTTCATCATTTTTCATTTGAGCCCAGTTCCATTAGCTTCTCAATCTGGTTTATTGACTTCAGTCTGTAGTCTCTTTTTCAGTGAGCTGCTCTGCATAAAAGTAGGTCAGTACATCTCAGTGCACATGGCTCTGGGTCATCTCCGGATCAGAGCACCACGGGCACAATTTAGAGTGTCCCACCCACCCTGAGTCTCTTTTCCTCAATGCTTCCGTAAGGTGCAGCTGATCTGCATGTCTCTTATGTGCTTCACCAAATAGAGCCAACTGCTACCGAAAATTTAAAATATTAATAAAAATTATGATTAAAAACCCAAAGGAATATTTGTGAAGAACACACCCTGTTGATGACATGGTGTGTTTTCTAAACAAATGTGGAGGGGAAAAAAAGAGAAGGGAGAACAGAGAAGAAACCAAGCATAACATCCTATTTGGTGCTGCCAGCCCATTTAGATCTTGAAAAACAGGAGGCTCTATCCAGGTTAGCTTTTGGGAAAAAAAGTGGAGCTGTGTATTTGCTTGTAGGTGCAGTAGGAATCGCCTGCCTGCCAGTGTGGCATTGAGCAATGTGTTGCCATTGGATCAATTGAACTTAAGGTGCAGCTGTGCTCTCACTGAGTGGGGAACTAATTACTGCAGAAAGACACAAATTGTAAATCCATGACTTCACATGGAAACTATGACCTAAGGCGAACAAGCAAGGACTGTTGGAGGTGAGGTGTTCAAGCTGGTAAAACAGACAAAGGAGATCCAGGGCCCCTTTCCAAAGGTCTGCAGGTCGAAGGAAGCTCTGCAGTTTGGAAGAGGCTCCAGAACTGAGCACATATCCAGGAAATGGTCAGAGGAAGAGAAGGAAGAAAGAAAGCAATCACCCTAAAGTGCTCAAGACAAAGATCCCATACCTTTGGTCTCATAGGAAATATCACACACTCTCTGTTAAACGCTTTCTTCTATAATATACATTCTTCTTATTGAAAGACTCCATTTCAAATGGGCCAACTGACCTTGTAAAGGTTACCCTTCCCCTCTAAACAGGAATGAAATTAACCTCTCTTTGTCAGGTGACTTTTTCAATAATCATACCTACCTATGAAAGGTGGTTACCACTACATTTTAGCTTATCTGCTAATTATGGCAAGTTGGACGTTCTTTCTAATATGTAATCTGCTCTTAATTATTTCATCATATCTCACACAAGTAGTTGGAAAAATAAAAGGACACATTATGCTATGGCTACTTATAATTCAGAAAAATGCAGTTTAAAAACTATGATCACTCACTATCAGGTCATTCTTTGTTACTAACATGTTGTATAACTTAGGGCAAGTCAATGAACATCTCTGAAATTCGGTTTCCCCACTTACAAGGACAACAAGACTGGACATACCCTCCTTATTTGGCTATTATGAGAACCCAATATGAGTAATATAAAAATAATTATAAAAGTGTAAAAAGTGTTCACAAGTGCAAAGTAGGGTTATGGCTTGAGAATAGCAAAGACTGTCTCACTGCTGATTTAATCATCAAATTAAAAGATACACTGTTTGGAGATTTAAAAAACAGTAAAGAGATCTCCTGTGAGTCTTATTTTCAAATCCATCACTTTAACCTTTCAGCCACGACTATGAGACTGTAAGTATTATTTTACCAAATAAAATAAAATAAAACCTGCTTCCAGAGCATTTCCTTCAGCTCACATTCCATTTTGCAGACTTTTTGAAAATTATAAAAAGAAGTTAAATTTCAGTCGTGGGATAAACATTTTGACTCTATCTGGAAGGGTAAGTGTCTGTTTCCATTAAGCGATCCCAATTTCAAAGACCTCATCTGAGCCATAAACCATCATTCTCCACTTGGAAGAGAGAGGAATAAATCCTGACGCAGGATGGAAACTGAAGAGGTTGGCAACTTACAAAGATTCTTTATTTTCAAAACACTATACAGAGAATTTCACTGGCAAACAACAGCTCTGTGTCTGTGTGTATATGTACAAATGTGTTTTACTGTTTTAGGATAAGAGTAAATAATAGTGATGTGAAAGCAGTAACTTTTACTTTCCCAACATAGTTACAGAAAAGCATGGCTGACTCCAGAGAAAGTGACACTGAGAAAAATTAAAAGAAAAAAGGGAGAATATATTTATTTGGGTTTAGTTATTGGCTTTGGTAACTATAGATTTTGTTGGTTGCCTTCCCACATTGCAGACCTTTCCTCCTTACTAACAGCACTCTGCTGTGAATCAGGAGTTATATCCTCCTCCATAAAGCCATATGTTTCACATCATAAGCATGATGATCCCACGGCCTTCCCAGCAATTGGTTTGAATGGGCATGAGCCCCACACTTGGTTAGACACTGATACAGGAAAGGAAGTCTTCTGGGAGGTTTGTGGAAAAACTCCCTTCATTTATTTCATGATATGATCACTTGGTCTGCTGGAAGCTGCCGTGGCTGAAATGTGATAGACCTCTCATGACCCTGAGAGGGACTAACGTAAAGATGATGGATCAGAAGAGTAAAGAGATCCAAATAATAAAAAAGTACAATAAAAATTTCCTCATGATATTATTGGGTGACTGAATAACCAATGCTGGAATTGCCCTCCTTCTGGGTATCTTCTTGTATGAGCTATAAACATCCGTATAAGGTAAATCAATTTGGGTTGGGGACGTCTATGGTTGGCAGCCAGTGACCTCCTAACTGATTCCTTCTCCATCTCCATTCCCCAGCTTAAACGTTGGTGCTGACACTGTGGTGGCATTGAAACGATTCTGAATGAGTGTGAGGTGAGTGGGCTGAGTGGGTGCTGTGTAGTAAACATTATAAATCTCACTTGAATGACTTGTCAAATGGATTAAACACATTCTCTGTCCTAGGCATTGTGCTAGGTTCTAGAGTTAAAGACCCAATCTCTATTCTTTAAGAACCCAGAATCTAGTGTCCCTCTAATTTCAAGTGTATAGTACTATATTCTCAAAAAACATGAAATATACACATATTGCTCTGTGTCATAAGTTCCCACACAACAGAACCTCTGCTTTTTTGTTTCTGAAATTACTTATTTGCAATGATGTACTTGAACACACACACACACACACACACACACACACACACCCCCATTTAATGTAAAAAGGAGTGTGTTAGGATGCCATGTCTTGGCTCAGTTAAGACTTGCTAAATGAGTTGTTGTTTTCCATAAAGCACCTGTTATGTACTAGGCATAATGCCAGTGGCTTTAGGGAATATCGAATTTAAAAAGACAATTTTTGTCTTCAAAAGCAAAAGACATGTAAACAGGTAGTTGCTATATAAGACAGTTTGTACCCTATCGGACAGCATGGATGAAGAACTCACGGGAGTAGAGGAGGACGAACCACATCAGGTTGGTGCTATCAGGCAAGCCTCCCTGAAAGATGTGGAACTTGAGCTGCACCTCAGTAAACACGCAGGCTTTCAATAAACAGTGGGAGTCTGAGCATGTGCATGAGAGTTGAAAAGAACAGCATCAATCCAGGGCGGCAGAAGAAACCTTCAAGGCATGCTTACTGATAGGACTGATCAGATGTTGAAATGACCCAAAACTGGGAGGGAGGGCATAGCTGAATATTTGGATGACAGAAACCAGGCTCCAATGTACCTTGACAGGCTGCAGTGATAGACTGAATCTAACATGATGAAAAAGAACTGGGCTAAATGTACCATTTTGCATTTGATTATTAAAGGGAAAAATTTACACTCACAGTTTGTTATGAGAAAAAGACTCTGTGTTTTTGTTGCATGTAAGTTCTGTATGAATCAACAGCATCATTGCCTACAAAAGCTGAGGCACACCTAAGTCTCATTTCTATCCAAATATAGAATGCCTTTACCTTTTTGTTCAAAATGATAATAGACTCTGTTCATTTTCCATTTTTGTCATAGTAAATAGTCACAAATTTAGTGCCTTAAAGGAACACAAATTTTTTTTCTTAGACTTCTTGAGATTGGAAGTCCAGTGCAGCTCTCACCAGATGGAAGTCCTTGGCAGCCTGCGTTGTTTTCTGGGGCTTTATGTTCTGTTTGTTCAAGTTGTTGATGGAATTCTGTTACTTGGATTTGAAAGAGCAAGGTCTCTTTTCTTCATGGCTGTAACTGAGAGCCTTCTGCAGCCGTTGGAGGCAATTATGGTCCTTGGCTCATGGCCTCCTTTCTCCATCTTTACAGCCAGCAATGGCAGGTTGAGTCCTTCTCACATTGCATCTATCTGACCCATCTTCCATCCTTGTACCTCTCTGTTTACCACTAGGAAAGATTCTCTGCTTTTAAGGACTCAGATTGAGTTGACCTAGATAATCAAGGATAATTGCCTCAACTCAAGATCTGTAACCATAGTCACATCTGCAATGTGCCTTTGTCATATAAGGCAACATATTCACAGTATTGTGGTTTAGAACATGAGCATCTTTGGGGAGCCATTATTCTGTCCTATGATCTAAGCTGCTCGGCTCAGTGCTAGGTGCCATACTTGGCTAGACATTGGTAAACTGAGGCAAATCTGTTAGAGGGTGACCAAAATGGTTAAAAAATTCAAAACCATATCATGGAAGAAGTATTTGAGAGAACTGAGGACATTTTCCCTGGAAACTTGGGAGTAAGGGGAAGCTTAATAGCTATTACAAATCATCTTAATGACTGCATATAAAATGTACTTTTTCTGTGTTACACTGAATGGAGAGCAGAATCAAGGGGGAAAGAAATAAATTTTAGCTCAATATAGGTAATGTGATTGGTAGTCTTTAAAAATGGCCCTGATGATATGAACCATGCCTCTTAGTATTCATGGCTTTATGAAACACGCTCTCCCACCATGTGGAATTTTGGTTGGTCTATGACTCTCATTAATGAGTAGAATGCAGCTAAAGTGACAATGCAGGTCTTCGGAAACCAGCCATTAAGTAGACCTGGCAACCTCCTTTTTCACACTTTGATGAACCTTGAGCCACCATGTCCAACTATGTGCTGGGGAGACTGAGTGGAAAAACCATGTGCAGAGGCCAGATAGGCAGGAGGAGACTGAAGAATGCAGGGAGAGAGAGAATCCTCAGTGCCCCATCTGAGCCTCTATTTCACTGCAACCTCATGTGAGACTGCAGCCTCATGCGAGACGCCAACCAAGAACAGCAATACTGTCCAGCTGAGCCCATCTCAAGCTACCAACCCACAGAGTCATGAGCTAAACAAATGGTTATTGTTGTAAGTCACTGAGTTTGGGGGTGATTTGTTATGTACCAAAAGCTATGCGATATACCTGCTCAGCTAATTATATATTTGTGCTTGTGCACATGTCCAAGCACATCTTGAGTCCTTACAAACAAGAGTTTGCTCCTTCAAAAAACTTTTAATTGCAAACTAACACCATTGACATTCACAAATCATTTCAGCTTTCTGCCAGTATTGTGCTTAATTTAATGTGTTGTTTACAGACATATGCCTATACATATTTGCTTTTCCTGACCAGTGATTTCCTTGACTACCCAAAAGTTTGAAACACTCTTTGTCATTTTGCTGTCATAATTCATCTATCTTTAAAAAATAAAAATTTAAGTATATCTCAACTGGAACATAAGTCAGTAATCTAAAGCAGATGGTTTAAATTCAAAAGAGTATGCATGAAAGAAGTGAAAATAACACAAGATAATGAAAGAGAAGCAAAGAAACCAGAAATCCTCCAAAGTTTTGATGGACACAGAAACTCTTTGTGATGAACTTGACAGCAAAGATGACAGCCCTTTCCTGATGAGAAAAGAAGATGGAAGAAATGTTATTTAATGGATATAAAGTTTCAGTTATGCAAGATGAATAAGATCTAGAGTTTTGCCTTGCAACTTGGTGCCTATAGTAAACAGTATTGTATTGTACACTGAAAAATTTGTTGAGAGTAGATTTCAAAGTAAGTGTTCTTACCACAAAAAAAGGAGGAACTTTGGGAGATGATGGATATGTTTATTATCTTGATTGTAGTGATGGTTTCACAAGTGTATGCAAGATGTTAAAACCTATTAATTGTATAAATTAAATATGTGAAGTTTTTTGTAAATCAGCTACATTCCAGTAAAGCTGTTAAAAATAAAATTTTGGATTATAATCTCCAAAATTTTAAATATATGAAAAAAGGAGGAGACATGGGGCAAAACAGTATTAATAATGACTACTTAGACATTTTTTAAAAAATTTAAAGTTGACATTCAATATTATATTAGTTTCAGGTATATATGGCATAGAGTTTAGACATAATAGTAACTAATTTTGGAGCAATATTTATCATTGCTGGGCTCTATGCAGAATATCTTAGGCATAGCATATCTTTCAAAGCTAATAGCAATCCTGTAAGTCTATTATATTCTATATATTAGAGGTAAGGACATCACAACTAAAGCAAAAATTTTAATTGTTTATCTAACTATACACAATTTGTGGGTATTTTATAGACCAGTTCTAGAATCACATTGGTTCAAAAAGCTCAAATAATAAGAAAAATATGGCAAAGTTCTGCACCACAGCTCTCCACAACCTGTTTGGCATGAGAAAAGAAACATCTAAGTTGAAAAAGTGTCCTTATCAAATACTCTAAAAAGACGTGTTGAATAACCACTTGAAAGAACAAATCTTTATCCTATAGTTCAATGACTGAATGGATTTTAGGGATTTTACTGTTTCATTAAGATTTGTGTGTTGGTTTATTTATAATGATGTGTGCAAAAGAAAAGAAACCTGTGGTGTGGGAAAAAAACAGTGAGAACACTGTAGTGGTAAGAAAAAACATCGTGTAAAATAGGTGCTATGCCATCTATATTTTATGCAACCAGGAAGTATGCCAGATGCAGTCAAATCCTCTATTTTATTTATTCCTCACAAGTATTTTGCAGGATGGGTGGTATCATTTTTACAAATAAATACAGTGTGCTTGGAGAGGTGAAATGACATATTCAAGTTTTTGCAGGTAAAATAAGGAGGAGCTGGCATTATGGTTCACATCTTCCTGATCTTGCACATTTCATTGCATCCTTCTACCTGAAAACCAATAGAATATATCAGTGTTGAAGGCAGGAAAACAAAAATGGGTATCATATTACTCTGAGGACTCCAGAACCTGAGGAACCTTCAACCATAGACAGCTGTTGATCTGTAATTCCCAAGAACAGGGACAGAAGCTCAAACAGGCTCAAGTTGCAGCTCTGCCACCATCTAGCTGGATATCTTCGACTTCCTGGGCTTCAAGTTCATGAAGAGTAAAGTGACACCTCAAATAAGACACTTTCATAGAACTTGAGATTTGAAGGAATAGGTGTGATGAGAAAGGAAGTCTTTTCCAAATGGCTTATGTCAATTTACATTGACATCAGTAAAAGAAAGCATATGGAAGTAAATATTAGGCTCATTTTCTTAAACCCCATCAATGCCACATCTGGGACCTACAAAGTATCTTGCACAAAGATGTTCATTATTATGTTAATTTCAAGAGCAAAAAGATAGAAACAAATAATTGGTAATAATTCAGCTATACAACAAGCTGAATTGGTCTGTGATGCCACCAACACTCCAGAAATCATTTACACTCTAGTGATTCTGGTAGGTCTCTTTCATACCCTTTTAGCTAGATCTTAGGTTCTTCCTACTCAAAGTGTTGAGTATAGACTGGCATGACTTAGGAGCTTGTTGCAAATGCAGAAGTTCAGGCCCTACGCTAGACCAAATGAATCAGAACCTACAGGTGGTGTTTAGGTACCTGGACATTTAAGAAGCAGTGTTTTAGACCATGTTTCTCCAAGTCTTTTCCCTGAATTTTTGGGAAGTGGGACATGTCTCACTATCTCTCGATTTCACTCCACCTCTAAAGTATATATCATCTGGATTCAATCTGTGGCTCTATTACTTTGAATGTCAACTTATCTTCTTTGTAAGCAATAGAGAGAGAAAGCTCCTAGTGCACACTGACAAATGGCTCTGTACTAGGCATGTGAACTCAGAGAAGTTTATCACTTAATCACTCCAAACTTTGTTTTTAGAAGTGAGACAAAGATAGCTTGAAAAATAAGATATGAGAATTTTATCATTCATTTACTCCCAAAATAAAACTCTAATATTTCAAATATTATTTCATAAATTAAGGCACCAATTGAATGAGGGCTCAATTACCAGCACAGCTACAAGCTGTGTGTAGGAGCATCATGGGTGAACACCATCTTCTTGCTATACTTTGGCCATTTACTTTCATCTACCAACTATATCAATAGGTGAATTCACCCAGCATCAACTATGTCCTAAGTACTGTGTGAGTCTTGGAAAGGATGTACATAGATAAGAATACTACAGGTACCACCTCAAAGGCTGGGCTGTATTCCTTTTTTTCTCTGCTTTGATTCTATCTTGCCCATCATGGATGGAGTCATAGAGCAGAACGTGATACCTTCTTCAAAATAGGTTGAGTCACAAAACTAAAGATTCTGTGAGTTAGAGACTCACAGAGCTTGATCCAGGAACTCATTTTACTCTCCACTTGACCATACACATACCTGGTAGGAGCAGGAGTAAGAAGGAGTCTGGTTGGTGAAGGTGCTATGAGATCATAGATGGAAGCATCTCTGAAGAAGGTGGAAAAATAATGGTATTTGGTCCTGCTTCCCCAAAAAAGGTTTGAACTTAATTCTTGGTTTCACATTCTGTTCTGCATCTTAATTTTAGATTTCTAATTGACCGTCATCTAAGACTTTACATTTGTATTTACTTCATCTTTCCAACTCTCTCTAGAGGCTGAATATGGCCACTAACTCTGATTTAGTGGAAGCCAAAGGAAAGGGGTAAAAAAGCTCTTTTGGAGAACAACTTTAAGAGAGGCAGGTGAGAAACACACATGTGTACATAGCAACCTGTACTCATGCATACACACACAAAACTTGTTTGTCTATAGGCTATTGTGGGCAGTGTTTACTTCCTCTGCCACAGTTCTTCTCTCTCTGCCTCCATAACCTACTTCTCCCTTCCACTAACCTTCTTACCGGAATTTCTATAGAAACTCTTGATGAGTATAAATACTTTTAGGGATAATAAACTTTCTGGGACAATTCATTAGAGTTCAGGTCTCCTTCCCACTAGTATTTTCTTATGAGATAATGCATTTTTAGACTCTTGGTAAATAAAACTGTCTTGATGAAGTAGCTACTATGCTTATATTACTCTAGAAAGAAGAAAAACAAATAACATATTTTGAACAGTTATTTTGTGCTAATTGTTCTACATGTCTTATGTCCTTTAATTACAACAATCTTCAGTAGTAGATACTCTTTTCCTTATTTTATGAATAAAATAGGGTTGAGGATTTAATACACAGTAGAATAGATTCAAATCAAGTGTTTTTTTAATGGTGTATCCATAAACTGTCTCCTCTGTATATACATGGTTTTGGAAGCATATGCAAACATGGCAGTCTCTGATTTCAAAGGAGTATACTTAGACTAGTCTTTAGGCACTACACCTAGCAAGGATCTTTGAAAAATTCTTTCTGATTTTCATGAGAATATCATAGCTATAAAGGCTGCATATCGATCTCACCTCGATTCATTTTATGCTTCTAACATGACTTAGTAGGGATATGATACTTTTCTATGCATATAGAAATCAAAGCAAAGAACCAAGGATGGAGCACCCAACTGGGAAATTTATTCTTTCTCTTATTGGTCAAAGATGAAGAATCAAGAGCCAGGATACAGACCTTTACTACTAACACTAAGCTTTGTCTCATTGTCTCATTTTCTGCTTGCAGTGATGAATAAAGATTGTGGCAGCTAAGAAAAGAACAAAGACATGAATACAAATTTGATCACTAAGAGATAGATAGTAAAACCTGAAACACTAACCAGATAGAATATATATACACTTATGTTAATAGCAGTGCTATTTACAATAGCCAAGGTCTAGAAATAGCCCAAGTATCCCACAGCAAATGATTGGATAAACACTCTGTATAACATTTATGCAATGGACCTCTACAAGGCTTTAAAAAAGAAGGGGCTCTTACCCATTTGTGACAGCAGTGATAGGCCTGGAGAGTATTGTGTTAAGTGAAATACACCAGTCAAAGACAGACAAACACCATGTGATCTCAGTCGTATGTGGAATCTAATGAACAAAATAAACTGACGAACAAAATAAAACCAGAGGCATGAATACATGGAACAGACTGAGAGGTCTCAGAGGGTGGAGATAGGGGGCGCTGGAAAAGATTAACCAAAGAGCATCTATGCATATATGCAAAGCTCATGGACACAGAGAACAATATGGTGAAGGCTGAGGGTGGGGGTAGGAGTAGGGCCTTGGTGGATGGGAGAGAAAGGAGGGGAATGGGGGACATCTGTAATAGTATTAAAAATAAAAAATTAATTTAAAAAATTTAAACTTTTACTCATTAAATGCATGAGCAGTGGTCAGGGCCTGGAAAAGAAAGAGCAGTCAATGTACTGTAAGGGAATTATCAGAAGACAGGGATATTAAAAAGAACTGTGAAATGTGACAAGAGAATTAAGAGTGAAAAGACCTGGATATGAGTCCCATCTGCCACAACACAGCTGAGTGGTCTTATACAAGTCATTTTGCCTCTCTGGACCTCAGTTTTCACATAGAAAATGAGCTTGGGGTGGGGGTGATGATCTCTACTATCTTTCCCTGCCCTAAAATTTTGTGTTCTGTAGCTGTACAGCATGAAGTGGTTACACACTGGCCTTTTTCCCTAGAAAAGCCTTTGGGTATTTTGCTCATTAAAGGGATTAGCTGTCCATTTCCAGGGATGTCTCTCCAATGAGGTAGGGACAGAATGACCCAACACAGTTTTAGTTTTGATTCACTTTATAAAGTACCTATCCAATTCCCTGGCACGTTAAGCCAAACATGTCTTCTCATGTGTTTCAGGAATCAAGGCATTTGGCTGAGAAAGATAGCAAATGCCTCTTATTAATGTGTGACAAATCCATATGGAGAAAAATACTGTTTCTTTTCTCCCATATGGCACAGCTGAATAAGGCTGGTTTTTCTGACCTTGAAATGGTTCCATGAACCAGGTGGGTGGTTTTTTTCACAGGCTGGTGACAATCCAGTGGGTTTCTCCCGTGGAGGTGGGAAGGGGCGAGAATTCTTCCATTATAACCCAGGGCTGTCAACAAGGTCTGTAACATGGGCCATTGGCTCTTCTGTCAGGATGAAGGGTAGATGAATTACTCTGAGAAAGAAGGAGCAGGAAACCACAAACCAACTTGAATCCTGGATCTGAACTTTTCTTGAACCCCAAGGTCTTCGAGGTTTTGGCCTAGCAAGGGTGGATCAGCTTTTTACCCTGGAAAATCCTCAAACTCTTTTACCCCCAAACACAAAGTAATAAGTTTAATGTGGTCTTTGAGAGAAACAGGGAGTTAGGGGTAGGCAGCTCTCTATCCTACCTTCAAACTGTGGATGTAAAGAATTAAAACTCAATGGCATCTAGTTTTACCCTGATTTTGGCCCTTTGCAGGACATGCTGAATTAGCTGTTTCCTCTCTGATGTACAGGGTACAGACTAAAAAGCATAGAGGAGATGGCTTTGAATAAATATGAAAGCAACCAAAACAATAACGGTAAAAAAGTTCAAATCAATCAGTACCTCTAAAATAATTTTTACTTTTTAAAAAGAGTAAGAAATTACGCTGAAAAGAACCATGTTATCTCCTCTGCCCTCCAGTTTAAGCTGGTATTAACTAGAGAAGAAAGGTGACTTTCATTGTCCCCATTATTTAGGGCAACAAAATCAAACTTTTATCTTTCACAAATAATCTTCTCAAATTATGTTTTTGACTCTTCTTTTGTTTTGTTGTGCTATGACTAACTGCTTTAATAAATATGTGTTTATATACCTACCATATACCATATAGCCAGAATCAAGCAAATGTGCCTAATTTGCATATGTAAATTGTCATCATACACAGTTAGGCACAAATGGGAAAGATTTGGTAAAAATGAAAAGCAGTTAAGTGACAGCATATCAGTTTTGAGAGAAAACACCAAAGGTCCTCAGCCTAGTAAATAAGAACCAGGTAATTATGAAAATAGAGTTGGATACACACACACACACTTTGATTTCCTAGAAATGGTGACATTAGATATGAATTTTAATGTATTTGGAAAGTTCTATACTGAACATTAGTGGAGTTATTAACCCTTAAAATGATTTAATTTAAATAATCAAAGGAAGCTGTATTCTTCCTTGGATATATTTGTGGACTCTTCAAATTCTGAAAATGTAAGGTTTTTATCAAACATCATTAGTCAAATGGAGCAAAGTTTTCAAATCAAAGTAATCCATCTCTGCTAGACTGTTGCAAAAGATGGAAGTTTATCCTAAACATGTCATACAATTATACTCATTAAAAACTTCTCTCTTATATTAAAACAATATCAATAATCTTCATTCGTGTCCCTCTGGAGCCACGTAGAATATTTTATTGGTTCACATGAAAAATCTTCAAACTTTTCAGGTCCCTTATTCTATGCCTCTTAAGTTTTCCCTGGATCTCAGATAAAGTATACAAATTATATGAAGCCACGTGATGGGGGAAAAGGTTGAATGAATAAGTGTAAGAGTAAATAAAGAAACTGGAAGGAATCATCAGGTTATGAGGAGATTTTAATCAACATATATTGGCTGTATTATGTGCCCACTAATGTCAAAATAGTATACCAAATTCTGAAAGTCCTTTTTAAAGTCCAACACCCTGAACTAATCTCCACACACCATGTGTGGAGTGTGGTTCTTTTTAGCTCACAGCAGAATGGTTCAATCAAAACTTACCATGCTTTTCAGGACGAGATGGTATTAATGAGAGACAGAAGACAGAAAATAGGAGTTAACTCATAATGGCCATCTCAAACCTGTAACTCCACAGATAGCTCTAATTCTACAAAGAAATATAAGATTCTTGGCTTGAAAGCCACAAGAGGGCACTAGACTACTACATGGACCAAAGCAAGGGTTAGTATTGATGTTACACTGACTGACAATGGTAGGTGGCCAAATCAGTTGTGTGTCCTAAGCTTGTGCCTGAGACACAATATGTAATCATGGATAATGTACAGAGTTATTGGCTATGAAACATGTATTCAGATGCTAAGCTTGGGTTATGTTAAACACAGTAGAATTCACATACAATTAGAAAAATGAATAGGAGTAAGGTCTACTCTTGAAGTTCTAAGAAAAAGTAAGGTGGTTCTTTAGGCTGTGAGTTCTGAAAACAACATGGACAACATGGTGATTGTTGAGGCATACAGCAGGAGTTAGACAGATGGGAGCCTTCCTCATCTACTTCTGGAAAGCCTGGCATCTGATGAGGCTCATGTTTGGCCACAAAATTCTCTCCTGACCATGAGATTTACATTGGGCATCATCCAAGGTATTGTCTCTGCTCCTGAAGTGCTCTGTACTTCACAAGATTCAAGAAAACTAGTCAGAGAACATTGAACAAGTTCTCGCAAATATAAAATGAGTCTTCACAATGTTATCAGACCATTTTAAAAGCAAAATATTCAAGCAATTAAGTCGTACATTAGTCTGAGTAACATCAACCAACAATTTATTTGGATCAATGAAAAAGTGTCTACACAACGCCAAAACAGTCAATCAAGTTAATTCAGCCAAATGTGAATCAACACAGGGAAAAATAAAGTATTCTGTCTAGCAGGTTGCTTGAAATCATGGAAATCAAATCCTAGACTGAAGGCATGAATTCTTCACTTTTATTAATTGTGTTAAACATTTTGAAGAAATGACTCTTCTGGTATCATAACTATGTATGGTATATACACATAATTATGCATAAAAATAACTAGATGATAGGTAGGTAGATAGATAGATAAATAGATAGATAGACACACAGACAGATAGATAAAATAACTCAGATCGAGTGTCATAGAAATGAGTTATTTGATTGGTTAAACCAGAGGTTCTTGCTGAAGCAGGAAAGTTTAGGACAAGGTTATTTTTCTGAATCAGGGTTTAGCTCTTTGGTGGTGATAAACACCTACAACAGTACTTAATCCCTGTGAAAAAGTCTCTAGTCATAGGAAAATTTTTTTTGCAGATCTTGAAATTACTAAAGAGGATGCTCCCCTCCTCCTAGTCTCTTGTTAACCTACCTACCTAAATCCATGTCTTTCATTTTTGCACTGTCAGGAACATCTTGATTTTGATCTTCTTACTTCCACTGTCCTGCTACCATTTGGCCAGGGCATTGTCCTGTGGCTCCTTTCCTCTGTTGTGAACCAATGAGCTCTCTCACCTTCTGCTTTCTGGCTCCATCCCAACCTTCCTCCTCAGGAATTTTGTTTTTCCTGGAATTGATCTATATATGACATTGCTTCACTTTTTAGGTCCTTTTTAGTGTCAGGTATTTGGAGTCTGTTAAAGATATCTTGGCTACTTGACTTGGCTTTGATCAACTCGCTTGCTTGGCTTCTATCTTTAGTGACTTTTTTTCCCATGATTTTATGTTTTACTAAGTTCTGGCCACCAATTTTTTCATAGTCCCTGTTTCTTAACTCTTTCATTGGCTTAATGTTGCACTCCAGCCTCCTGATTCCTTCAGTTCTGTTTTCAGAGCTCTAACTTTGAAAGCTAAACCAACCCTGAAATGATGGTGGCCTTCTCCTTTGCAAGTCTCAGGCTCTCCTCCCAGCACAGATCTCATCTTCTGGCACACTCCCCGACACTGCAGGGGAAGCAAGTTCAGAAGAAAGTGGCCCAGGCCCTTTTCTCTGAACTTTTTTCCTTATGGCAAGACTTTGAAGCTGCCTTTCTGGCCTGTCTTTTCTGTTACCAAACAAACACTTTTTTAAAATTAGGAAATGAAAATGATAGTTCTACCCCTAGCCAGGAGCTCGTCTGGTGAGCTCCAGGAAAAGGATGATTAATGGAGCTTAGGCTTTATGCCTGAGCCAGGGGGGCGGCAGCTTGTGGGCACTAAGAGATGGGCCAACCCAGCCATACCGCGGATCAGGTGAACTGAACTGGCTTTGGGCCTACTGGAGGCCCTTAAAGTTAGCTGGTGGCCCTGGCAGAAGGAGTGCTCCAGTAAGGGCCTGGTGGGAACACATGGCCCAAAACTACATGGCAATTTTCTTATGCTTTGGTTTATAGAGAGAACCAATCTAGACAACCCTGGCTTGCAGGAACTTGTCAGCATCTGGAATATCCAGGTTGGTTGTCCAGACCACCTAAATTATATGGATAATGACAAAGAGTTCTTTTCAATCAGTGTCTAATGGACTCATTCCAAAGTCCTTTAGGGTTTGAGGTCCTATGTGAAATAGTCCTCTCAGCAGAAGGGGAAAAATAAAGGAAAAAAATGTGGGAAATTTAAGTCCTGTGTTGTCAAAAGCTCAGAACTCAGAGTTGGACAGTTCTGTATAGTCTTGGCTGAGCAGTGGTTTTTCACTTCTCTCAATATCAAAATTAACCTGTTTGCATGATATTCAAAAGGCACATTTATAGTTTCATTTTACCTGAACTTTCGGATAGCAAAGACATATAGCATACTTAGATCACTCTGGTTTAATGTCTGGTACGTAGGCATTCAGAAGCATGGCCCATGTGATAATCATCCTTTTTCCATCTCTGCCTGCCGTACTATTATGCACTCTACCCAACCCAAGTGCCATTTCTTCCAAGAGATCTCACCCATACCCTCTCTTCTTGTGGTCCCCTAGTACTTAATGTGGCTTCCTTTGCTCAACTTAATGAGTCTTCTTTTTCCACTTTAAAGTACATTTATTTTCCTTCATTTAAAAAAACTTTTTAACCAGTGATCTTTGCAAAAATAAATATAATAAAATGGAATTTGCAAAACGAAAACCTCCTTACACTCTCTTCTCTGATGAGAGAATTTCAGTGTCTATTCATCACAGGGAAAGTGGGTAGAACACCAAAGAAATAATATGAAGATTTGAATAGCACCCTAAAAATAAAACCAATCACTTTAAAATGCATGATCTCATTTGCTCCCGGCATGAGGCTCTTTGCTCTAGAGTAAAATGGAGATTGTAATGATTAGACCTGGAGAGGTAAAAATCACTCCGCATATAAATGGGGAGATTGGAATCAGACCTGGATTTTGTTTGTTCCTTTTACTCCACCATGTTGTGTCCCAGTATGCCCCAGCATCCTGAGAGACGGAGGTCTGGAGGAAACACAAAGGGACTTCTATTTTCATCTTTTGGTTCTAATACGATGAGGATCAGCAGGCAGACAGACACACTTGGGAATAATGGCTCTGCTCTCTCAACCGGGCCCCTTCCCCCAGCGCCTTTCTCCTCACTCAGGGTGACCTCTACAGAACAAGCTCGCTCTGTAATGACCACTTCGTCAGCAGGGGCTGTGTATTTAGTAGCAGGAAATATAAGCTTTTGTGGTCAGTGTGACGTCACCCCACCCACTAAACAGGCCTTTATAATTTGACCACAAAAAGGCTTGAAAGGGATAGACACATACACAGAGAGAGAGAGGCGATAGGACTGTCAACAGTTGTCTGTGCAGTGAAAGGAGCATTGTATCTTCCAAATGTTTCCCAAAAGCCTGATGTTTGGCCCGCTGTAGACAAAACATCTGGGTGATATATGGCATTTTCTCTTTGTAGTTGCGTGTCCCAACTCTTCCATCTGCCTCTCTCTCCTTTCCTTCTTCTCTTCTTCTCTCATTTTCTTCTCTCTCTGCCACTTTTATCTTCTGCTTCCCTTTCCTTTATCTTTTTTTTTACTCTCCCTTAATCTCAAATATCCAAATATATATTTAAAAATATTCTTGCTGCCTTCCAGTATTTGAATGCATGGTATACACACACACACACACACACACACACACACACACACACACACACACACATCAATTGCATTACTCTTCTCCTGGATACTTCACTGTTTGAAAGAAAAAAGAAAGAGAGCTAGAGAGAGAGAGAAATCAGAGAGAGACATTTTAAAAGATGTAGCTGACGCATTAATGCAAATATTAAAATTTGCTTCCCACAAACGTCTTAGTTTTCATATTAATTTTTTAGAGGAGTAAATAACCTCTTTAGTGTAACTAAATGGCCCCGTACCTTTCAGCATTATATTGTGCAAGTTTGGTAATATTCCACTTGGATATATCACTTTACTTTTTGTTTTCATTTTTATTTTAGGTGAAAAAACAACATTAGGCATTAATGTCAACGCTCCTATTAATGACAAAGAGAGAAAGAAAATAAAGATTGATATGGATAAGTAGACCAAAAAGAGCAGATAACCTGAGAAAGGAGGGTAGAAAGAAGCTGTCCACGTATTAACATCTGTATTAACTTTTTGCTAGGGTGAAGCTAAGGAGGCTCTGTCAGAAATTGAGAGAGACAGTGAGAGGAAGTCTGGGAGGTGATGGCTGATGTGTCTGACCTCCGAATTATGGCTGATAGAAAAGTATGGCTTCCTTCGATTTGTGCAGCTGTGGAAAGCTCTTTCCCAGGACTCTTAAGTTTTCCTCTGAGGTACAGGTAGCAGGAAACACCTGCTTTACTTCTCCCCTGATTTTTCCTCTTTTGGGAGTCTGGGTCCCCTTTCTTTCTCTTTTCTGCAATGCACAAATGAACAAGCAGATTTCCACATGTTCCTATTTTTCTTAAGAGAGGAAGTCTGAACACATCTATGAGTGAGTGATATACTTTGATGACTTCCTACCCCCTGCTCTACTCTGTTTTTCCTTTTCCAATTGACATCTATTATTGCTTCCTTAACCCAGTTCTTCTCCTCCTTGTAGTAATATTTTTCTCCCCAAATAAGTGAGGCACAAGAAGTCTATCTATAAAAGCTAGTAGGCAAGTGTACATTCTGTTCATCATGATTCTTAATTTTGGATTTTGCCATTTCCCTCCCTGTAACAAAGGGAAAGTTAATGGAATTCCATTTTGGAAAAGCATGAAAAACAGATGCAAGTATGCATCAGATCAAGATAGCAGCCTTCAAATACCCTCTTAGCCAGAGGCACCATGCGATTAACAGCTTCTTATAGTAGTCCTCATCCACCACAGAAAATGGCATCTACATAATTGTATAAAGAATAGTAACATTTTTATTAAGTAATGAAATTATGGTATCCAGGAAATTTTCATCAGACTCATTTGTCTAGTTCCCTTTCTTCAAACACAACATCTGTAGCCATGTTTGTAATATTGCTACCTTCTCTGTAGTGCTTCCTTCTTCTCTTCCCAGTGAAAAAGAATCTTAGATAGAAAGGGGCAAAAGGCAGAGACCACCAAAAAATTAACCAAAGTGCTACTTTTCTATTATTATTTTCTTCACAGGGAGGAAGTTCTCTGTGATATCAAATCCTGGTCAGTATAGAATTATATTTTGCTTTACAAGAAAAGGCAAGGTAGAATAATAGAAATAGAAGTGATCTGAGCCAATAAATCTTCCTGAGTCACTGGAAAAATCCGGGATATAATTATGAGACATTGATGAGTCACCACTTCTCTCTAGACAGTTTAATCTGTAAAATGGGAGGGTTAAACTAAAGGATCTCTGAGGTTACTTCTCTCCATGTTTTGTAACAAATATAACAGAACAAGGATAACTGTCTTATTAAATTTTCTCTAGAAACCAGGATGGAAATGGGAAATTCCCCAATAAGAAAATAGTCAAGGGAATGAAAAGAAATATTACAAAAGAAATACTACATTAAGTTAGTGAACTGAATAAACAGATGTTCAATCTCACTAATGATCAAAGAAATGTAAATTGAAACAGGGGCTCTTATGGTTGCATCTGACCCTGAGCAAAAGGAAAAAGGTTTTCACAATTTTTATTATAGCATTTTTATAAGGACAGCACATTGGAAACAAAATATATGCCTCATCATGATATATCCATTTAATAGAATAGTACCAGCTCTTAAAAATTATTTACCATCTGTTAAATACAGATTTATAAACTTTAATAATAGAAATATAGCTACTATATATTAAGGAAAAAAAGAGAAAGTCATAAAATATGTCTAGTACTACTCCATTTAAGAAAAATATGTAGATTATGAGTATACATGCACAGGAAAAAATCTAAATGAGCACCCCTCAAAATATGAACACTAGTTTTATCAAGCTGTTGAAATCACTGGGTAGCAGTAGTCTATATTTTTCCATATTGTTGGGGTGTTTTTATACTAAAACATGTGATACTTTTATAATTAATAAATTTTATCACTATTTGGGAATAATATATAATTATTATTATATAAGCATGCTGTAAGCATGCTGCTCATAGAAGCATATTGCACAGAAAATAGAAATAAGCCCAGTAGATTGAAAAAGGAACTGGTAACCAGCTCTATTCACTGAGAGTCCTGGAATCTTGGATAGAATAATCAGCTGGTTCTTTTTTGGTTCAGATATTTTCTTCTTATAAATTATATTGCTTATATTTTCTGAGTTTTGATTTCTTCATCTATAAAATAAAGATAATAGTTTTCACACTCCAGTTGCAAGAATTCAATGAAATTACATCTGTGTATTGCTTAGAGTCCAACAAATATTGATTACTTTAATTATCCAATATTAATACACTATACAACAAACAGTGATTATTAAATTTGTTAATTGATAGAAACCACACTGGAATGATATGTCTATGTGCCATTTGTAGTTGTGTGTTAACTACTAAGGTTAGTAGTTAATAGGATATTCTTAATAGGACAGTGGTAAAAGCTCTGGCCATGAGTGACTTGACTTCCTCTACTGGAGAGTTTCCTGAATCCTCTGATATGCAGCCTCTGTACCCTGCCAACCAGCTGGTCACATGACATCACAAATGAAGATCCTAACATTAACCAGCCTTGACCTAGACACAGTAGTGTATATAAAGAAAAAGAAATAATGATAATTCTGTCTTCAAGGTGCTTTTGAGAAAAACAGGTCAACACTTCACAAAATAGGGTGTAATAAAATGTTGTAGGTGAAACAAAAGTTGCACACTAAAAAGGTAGAGAAGTTTATATAATTCACTCTGTAGGTAGAGGCCACTGAGAGGCTGTGATGTCAGGTTTAGTTTTAAACAGGAATTTTCTATGAGGAAGATATGGAGAAGGCTGAGACAGAGAGGTCCTGGAGCAGAGAAGAGGGAGTCTTGCCTGGCCAGCACTCGCACTGCAGGACCCCCATATCCAATGCATCGCACCCGTGTCCCCTGACCTGCTTCCCAAGCCCGACCTGGTCTGCTCCACCTACCTGAAGGCTGGGCTAAAAATCATGGGAGACGTCTGCATCACTGCCTGGACCTTGGGCTATTCATCTGTAAAATGGAGATAATTCCTGCCCTACTTAGCTCACAAAGTACTGGAAACGAGAAAATAAAACAATGTAAAAAAAAAAAGCCTCATAATATTAAAAAGTACCTTAGTGTTAGAGTGTAAGTGTCACTCATGCAAGGCCCTAATTAACTTTACCCTTCAAGATCCCTTTCAGACCAACAGGAGTTCACTTCACAATGGAATTTAAAACCAAAAAGATTGGTGTATCTGGTTTTATCTGGCTTCCTTATGAATATTTCTTGGATATCTTAACTAGTACTAGTTTATAAAATAAAATATTAGTAATGATTATAAAAATTTATAGAATGAAAAATCCACTAGCTCAGAACAAGAAACCAGCTGATACCTGAAATCAGCTGCATCCTTGTAAACCTTGGACCCTGTTTTCTGAAAAACTCTACAGACGACTGTGGTTGTACACAGTCCTGTACTAAGAAACATCAGGCAAGACTTTGACCCCAGCCTGACTTCTGTGTGTCCCTCCAAGCTTCAACTTCCAGGGATAGAATGTTGGTCCAAAAGACCTCTACCATCCCACTTGATTCTGAACATGCTACATCCTCAAATATGTGCATCTCCTATATTCTTCCAGCTGTAAGGGACTTGTTGTATGTGTTGGAGCCGGGACCAAGTGCAGTGTTTACATTATGGTAAATGAGAATCTTAGGGTGGCTGAGGGAGTAAAATGTAAATGTACAGACACATAAACAGAGAATTGGCAACAAATTCTCTCATCTCTTGTTCCCATCAGGTGTTTGATGCATTCACATGCTATATCACACACAGTTCCAAAAGCAATGTGAGATGGGAAGGACCTGGAGGTGGAGGGGGTAGGTTTGCATACGCATTTGATAAAGACACTGAAGACACCCAAGGTAAGTGGTGTGCTGAACAAAATATAGACCGCTTATCTCTCAGCTCCTGGTAGAGGTAGATGGTGCAGTGTACAGAAAAGCCCATGAGTTGTTAAGATAGATGGGCCCATATTAGAATCTTCCCTCTTGTCTGGGTGACTTTGGGTGGGATGGAGCCCAATATTCACATTTCACAGATGAGCCACTGGGCTCAGGTGGGGTTGTGGTGAGAACTTTGAAAAGAGACAGTGTGTGTGAAGTGTCTTGCATGGTACACTGTAGATGAAGGCAAGGGAGCTGACAGGTGTCAGCTCCTTCTGCAACCTCAGGACATGGAGTAGAAGCCTGCTAGTGAAGATGGCTCTGGCACACCCTGGCATGTTCTGACCTGCTCTCCTTTTAGTCAGATGTATGCCTTAGGCCTTCTAGCCTGGAGTCCAGTAGTTTGTTGGTGGCGACTTCAACAAGCCCAGGGCTGACTGGCAACCTCTCAACCCTAGATGGCAATGATGAAGCTGACCTAGACACTAGGGATGACTAGGGAAAGGCAAGTGCGGAGTCTGGCTCTTTGAAAGGAAAGGAGGTTGAACCTGGAAAACACACAGCTCCTCATGGTTGAGACCTGAAACAGTCCTGACCTCATTGTTCTGCAGCCATTATCTCCTCTGGTACAGAGGAAAGGGAATAGTTAGAGGGCAGAGCGAGTGAGTTATTTCCCACTTCATCATTCCTGAGAAGTGAGGTTTCATCAGGGCACTGTTTGCTCAACTAGCCAGTATTTACTGAGCACCTGCTGAGCATATATTATGCTAAATATCCCAGGAGTTTACAGATACAGGAAGGGAAAAAAAGACAACGTAATAAGCCAGACACATTGGAATTAAATCTTGGCTCTATTATTTACTGACAATATGATTTGGAGTAAGCTACTAAACCTCTATGAGCTTTAGTTTTTTAATCTACAATATTGAAGTAATAATCCTTATCTTGTAAGATTTAGATGAGTACTAAAATATACATACACATTTATACGTGTGTGTGTGTGTGTGTGTGTGTGTGTGTGTAGAACATAATAGAAGCTGAAAGAATTGTAGTTGCAATTACTACTGTCATTAGGTGATGCAATTGGAGACTAATAACAGGCTAAACTGTGCAGGTCCAATTACACATGGATTTTTTAAAAATAAATATACAGTCAGCCCTTTGTATTCCTGTGTTTCACATCTGAGGATTCAACCAATTCTGTATCAAAAAAAGTATTTTAAATCTGTGGTCAGGAAACTGCAGATGTAGAGAGCCAACTATATGCATTGTTTAGTATTATTTTATATAGGGGATTTCAGCATCCATGGGTTTTAGTTTCCAAGGGGTTCTGGAAACAGCCCCCCCTCACATACTGAGAGAGGGCTGCATTATTTCAGGGTACAGTTGAAGAAACAGGCTTAGAGGGTGTAAAACATTGGTAACAAAGCTAGTAAGTGACAAAAGGGAGGTCTGATCCTAAAGCTTATTCCCTGACCAATATCCTGTATGACCCCTGGCTTTGCTTTTCACTCAAATTTGAAATCATCCAGAAACTTACAAAACCAAAAGTTGAAGAGGTGTTTAAAGGGGCCTCTGGTAGAGGATATCCAATCATCATCTAGATCTTTTTTCAAAATGCTTCAAGGTTTTTGTTAGATAGTGAGTAGGTAAAAACAAACCCTAATTTGGGATAATATTTTACTTGAATCACACAAAGTGTTGATGACTGATCCTGGCCTAAGGGCCAGCTCTCCTGATTCTTCCACCACCAACTCATGGATAGAGAATTAGGGTGTAAGCACATAAACACTGGCTGTCATACTACATGCAACTGAGATCCTTGAATGGGTTGGTATTTTTCATTAGGCAGAGGGGTGACTTATTGTCTAATACAAATCAGAACATCAGTCAATATAGACTAATATTATCATTGTAGCCCTTTAAATATACTTGGAAAACTAGAGATTCTTTAAGTGGAAATAATTTCTTGTTTTATTTTCAGAGTCCATGTATAGGTTTTGGCCTTTAGGCAATCAGTCCAGTTGGAGAAATTAGCTATTAGAGTGGAATCGCATCTTACACAGGGCATAAGAAGTTTAGTTATAAAGCTTTTACTGTCATGAAGTAATAAATAGGAAGAAAGAGAGAGAAAGAAGGGAAGGAAGGAAAGAAGGGAGAAAAGAAGAGCTAGCATAGAAAACCCTCTGGAAAATTTCTACATAGGAGACCACTGTGCCATCTTCCAATAAATCCAAAACAGTTATTTTACCCTCAGCTTTGGAGTTAAATGTGTATATAATGTAACCATGAGCCATTCCCCAAAGAAACAGATACTTAAGCATTACTTGGCCAGAGAGGTGACATCTACCAATTATAAGTGACAAATGATTCAATTGCTTCTATCACTCCTTCTCTATCTGCCTTGCAGATTTGATTGGAGGACTGTGTGTTCAGTTTCTGCTAGTCACTGCCAATCACTGGAACTATTTCTCTCTTTTGTCTCTTTAAAGGCAGAATTTTAATTCTCCTATGGGAAGAGACTTTCCACTACTCTTCCTCACCCTGAGTACAAATAGGGTTTTTGTTTGTTTATTTTAACATCTTCCCATCAACCTTGAGTCATTCTTCTGACCCTTAGGCCATTCTATCTCTCTATGACTCAGTTTCATTATCCATCAGATAATTTTCAAGATGATGATAGGTCACTTTAGTCTATGATTCTGAGTTAAATGTCTTATAATATGTTTTCTTAGGTTATCATTAAAATGTGTCAAGAGAAAAATCAAATCTCCCTAAGCCACACATTTTTTGATGAGAAAGAACTGTGATAGTTATTTCCAACATAAATGTTTGTCTTTAAATACATGTTGTTCATGTGAAAAACTGAAGTATGAGACACATGTCACTCCCTGAGAAGTTCCTTCATCTCTCTCTTCAGGAGAATAAAGTAAAAAGAGAAGGACGTCTTCAAAGGCATGGTAGGAAATCTGGCTCTCCTTCTCAGGACAGAATTGGGATTTAAAATAAATATTGCCAGGTTGGAATGTAGGAATCTAGCCATCAACTGTCCATTCTTTTCCCTTCGGGTAGCACTGCATTTATATTCTGACACACAGATGTGTCTGATGGCCCCCAGAGAGGGGCATTTCACCCCACTCAGAGCACTTGGTCAATGGTTCTAGTGTCCAAGGAACTTGTCAGTTGTGAAATTCATTGTGTACTCGGAATCTCCTTAGCCATGTTATTAACCAATATCCCCTTGCTCACTTCCCAGTGGACAAGGAGAACAGATGGCTATTATCTTCATTAGGGCGGAGCATGTAGAAGCACAGACATCTTTAGGCAGAGCTCGTCAGTTACTTCCTTTCGTCCATCATCAGTCTTCTTAATAACATTCCCATCCCATCCTGTATCCGCACCACATAAATTCCCATCGAAATCCTAGATAAAACACATAACAGAATATACTTCACTATGGTAATATTACATCCCCTGGTCTGTGGTGTCCTTGTTATCAGTCCCTTTAAATAAGGTAATGAGACCTGCATCCACATGTGTTTCTTTTACCCTGCATCATGATATGTGAAAGTGGGTTTGGAGTGTTTGATTGAGTTCAACAACTTAATATCAAGATACAAAATATAATCTATCCCTAGTATAAATTGAGAGGTCTTTTTTTTATTTGTTTGTTTCAGTTTCAGGAAACTACTGTTGGTGAATTTGTGGCTGAGACTTTATCAACTTTTTTGAGAACAGTATGTATATTTTGTTAAAAAGATCTAGTCTTAATTTTATCAATAGGGATATTTGGTAAATTTTATTGACAAATCTTAATCTTGAAGATTTTCAGACTCATAATTATAAAATTAAAGAAGCAGGAAAATTAAAGAAAGAAAGAAAGAAAGAAAAGAAAAGAAAGAGAAAGAAAGAAAGAAAAGGAAAACGAGACAGTCAGCCAACAACATCTGAATTTTATGTGTGATGGAGAGAAACTGACTGCTCAGTGCCAGTTCCAATGAGCCTCAGAAGCAACTATGTTCATGTGGCCACCTTTAAGCCAATAACCTCAGGACAGAAGCCAAGTTTTGTCACATCCCTGATGCCAACTTGGTAATGCAGATTAGCGATTCACCTGGGGAGAATGGAGGACAGAATGAACGAGAGTGCCCATTCTCCAGAAGTACATGAGCAAAGGAAAAAATAGGTGTCCACAATGTACCTCTACCCTATAATTACATAAATTCTCCTCACTGTTGAGACTTGGCATAGGGTCTAGAGTACAATCTTTCATTTATGAGATGAGAGGGAGACTTCCATGGTGACTCCCTGCTACTTAAGCTCACACTGTTTTATCTCCACAGAACAGCCGTAACCCTCAGATGTCTCACCTGGCCTGAGAATGAAGAGACCTGCTTTCAGATGTGACTCTGAAACTAAATTTCTAGGTAAACTCTCTAGGACTCTGGTTCCTTAAATGTAAAATAAATTTTGAACTCTGAAAGATCCCTTCCTCCTCCAGAATCCTATGATCTTATACTAACTTACACTGTTCAATGAGGTATTCAGTAGAGTTGGCACTCCCTGAAGGTGGTATCCACTTATTGACCTTCTCTGTACCTCCCATGACACCCAGTGGAGTGGAGCTCATAATAATAGGTGGGGTAAATATATTTTTTTGATGTTGGTTGTAGTGTGACTTTGAGGAGCCCCTAAGAAAATCTGCTTTTAAGCACTTCTCAATGCCCATAATGGAAGAAGTTAAAAAAGATATTCTTAGACTCTTAGCAAATCTTTGAAATGCATTTGCCATATTTTGCCATGTATAATGTTCACTTTTTGCCCAAATTTTTCAGGGAAAAATAAAAATGTGCATTACACATGGGTAGTACTAATTCCATCTATATAAATGTTTTCAATTCTTTTATTTATGCTTTGTGTTAAAAGTGTAACTCCTCTAAAATTTTTTATAATACAAAAAATTATAAAATTCTCTTATAATGTAAAAAACAAGTATCTAAATATAAATAAATAAATAAATAACTGAATTAAAAAATTAAAATGAAAGATTTTTTTCCTGAAAGTTTGGGCCAAAAACATGGGTGCATATTATACATAGGAGCACATTATACATGGCAAAATATGATGTTTGAGTTGAAGATAAATTAAAAACTTTAACCCTTTTCAAAGAAAATGGTTTCCTAAAAGTAATAGGACAACTGTTTTCACAAGAGATAGAGAGATACAAAAAGAAAAATAGGAAAAAAATCACACTTGCAAAACCTTGAAATCCTATTACACCTTGTTACTGGGCTCTGGGATCACATCCTCCCTTTTGGCTGTGCTTCACACTTGGTCACAGGACTGAAATACCTCCTGATAATCACTTCAGAGGCAGGCTGAGGGCGTGAGACTCTTTGCTGCTATACAGTTGGTATAAGGGCTGGGGAGGAGACCCTGCAGCCTCCCTGTGCTCTGGAAGAGGGATGGGGAGTCACTTCAGGGTCATCTCAGAGCCCAGGGAGGGTTAGAAGCAGTGGTTAGTGAGCAAAGTAGCTGTCAGAAGTAGAAACTGCTGGAGGTGGAAAGAGATTAATTTCAATCTACTTAATTCAGAGGACCAGAGCAGAGCTTCCCCCTTTGTCTAAACCACTCCTTGTACCAAGTCCAACCTAGACAGGTGGTTGGGACTCAGATCCCAAAATCATCTTAAGAGAGACCTCTGACATTCCAGCATGATACATTTCAGTACTTAGTACTATTTATTTTTTCAACAAGATCATTTTTACCATCTACTCTAATTCCTTCTCATCGCATCCAAACTTGATTTCATCATGCTCACATCTTTTAGCCAGCAATAAGTTGGAGAAATAGGTAAAAGGGTAGCTTCTGGTAGGTGCCTCACTCTTAAACATTTAGCACAACATAGGTGTGGTGAGTGTTCAAGTATGTGCACTTGTGCTCATGCTGTGGGCTTGAACCCAAAGGATCTAAAATTGGATTTGATAATTTAGCCTGGCCTGTTAGATCTCTTTGATCTTAGTTTTTGTGCTTATGAGCCTCATGCCCCATTTCAGATAAAGCAGCAGGTACTTGGCACCTTTCCCAACCATTCACAGGGCCCGAGTCCAGGAGAGTCAGTGGCAGGCTTTTCTAAAAGATATCCAATGAACTGCAGAGTAGAGTGGTTGAAAAATAGAAAAAGAACAGGGGAAAGATAACAAAAAAAGTTTATGCTTCTGCTATTTAGAGAATAGAGAAATGCTTTTCTAGTAGCCTTTAAGTGGAACGTATTTGTCAATTTTCCAGGAAAGCTCTTCACAAATGAATGTCTTAGCTGGACAGTAATAGAGGGTATGTCCCAATCATCCCTCTGATACACAGTATGCCTTTGTCAACATCCTAGAGATACTGATGAGGCTGGTAAGGAACACCTCCTTCTTGGCCTCATACCCCTCTGCATCCAGAACCAATGTCACAGATAGCAAACATGCCTGCAATTCTTTGCTTTTGCCTCCCATCCAATGGTGGAGTCTATTCTTCTCTACTTTAAATCAAGATTAGCCCAGTGAGTTTATTTCACCAATGAGATAACAGCAAATGTGATAAATCAGAGGTTTGAAGAGAACTTACATACAAGATCTTGCCTTCTTACTTTCTTGGAATCCAGAGCCACCACATGAACAAGCCCAGTTTATCCGGCTGGAAGGTGAGAGAAAACTAATACAGTCTCGATCATTGTTCCAACCAACAATCAACCGAATCCCCAAAGCAGGCCTACATAGCAGACCAACAACTGGCTAAAAATACAAGGCAAACCCAGTAAGGTTAGCAGAAGAACACCTCTATGCTAATCTAAATTGCTGAAACACAACTTAATTAAGTAAATAATTATTGTTTAATTCAATTATGTATAGAGATGAAAAGTTAGCTGACACAGCCAGCCTATAGAGAGTAGAGTTTTCCCAAGGAAAAAGATTTTTACAAAAATTGAACAAAAAGAAGACAGAATTTCATTTGGACTACAGGCTGATGTATATTAAATTCTCAGTGAAGTTTTTTTTAGCATCCTCCACATGACATTTAGAAAAAGGGAAGTACTAGAGAATATTTACCTTTTGGAAACTTTCTCACCTTTGAAAGTATTTCCATCATAGATTAGATATGCCCGAAGTGTGTCTAATCAGGTTATATGTTAAACAAAAGCTATTGGGGAGGAAGAGGGCAAAATGAGTGAAGGGGGTCAAAAGGTACAAAATTCCCGTTATAATATACGTTCATGGGGATGTAATGTACAGCATGACTGTAGTTAATAATACTGTATTATGTATTTGAAAGTTGCTAGAAGAGTAAATCTTAAAAGCTCTCATCACAAGAAAACAAAATTTGTAATTATGTTTGGTGATGAATGGTAATTAAACTTGTGATCATTTTGTAGTATATCCTAATATTGAATCATTATGTTGTACATCTGAAGTTAATATATGGTTAAATGTCAATTATACCTTAATTATTTTTAAATTAAAGCTATTGGTCAATAGGCTGCATAGAAAATAAAGAACTTCTGTGGACCCTGAGATCAGTCATCACAGAATGACCACTATGTTTCAGGCACTTCACGTAAATTTTATGTAATCTTTAGTATTCTATTTTACATATAAAAATAAGGATAAGGAAGCTAAAAATGACACTTTTGAAGTGTAAAACACAAGATGAGAGAACTTTCCGCTGCACCACATTGCTTCTCTATGTCCTGAACCGAAGAAAGTGACAAAAAGGATCAGGTATGGCAAACTGAGGTGTAATCGCATTAAATAAAATCAAAGTTTTTCTGAAAATCCATTAAAGGTTGTCTGCATAATGAAAGAACTGAGATAGGAAACGCCTCCTTTTAGTGAGAATAAAAATAAATAATGCACAGGCAATAGACAAAATTAAGAAAAAAAGGTTGTTCTTTGAAGTTATTAGTGAAATTGATAAATCGGCAAAACTACTATAGAAAAGAGAGAGAAAAATTACAAATACCAGAAATGAAAGAGATGACAGCCTACTGATATTGCAGATATTAGAACAATAAGAACAATAAGAATATTATGAACAAATGTATGTCAGCTGTTCTACAACTTAAAAGATATGGAAAGAATCTTTAAAAAATTGACTGTGGGAGTCCGGGGTAAGGAACAGGGGAAAGCAAAAAGCGGAAAAGGCAAACTGTAAGTGAGTAACAATAAATTTTTAAAAATAACTTATTTAAATTGACAAAAAGAGAAAGAGAAATTTTGATTAGCTCCCTGTCTATTTGAAATGGCAATAAGAAGTCTTCTCACAAAGTAAAATGTGGTCCCTGTGCTTTTACTGGTAAATTCTATAAAAAATATAAGACAAATAATATCAATAGTATAGAAACTATTTCAGAAAGTAGAGAAAAGGGAAACACTCTCTAATTTGTTTTATGAAGGCAGTATAACCTATCAAAACTGTGAAAAGTGTCAAAAATTTTGAAAGAAAATTATTGACCAATATCCTCTCACTCTGAACAGAGACACAAAAATTCTTAAAAAATAAATTAGCAAGTATAAATTAAAATATAAAATATAAATTAACAAAAATAAATTGAGATATATAGATAGATAGATAGATAGATATAGATACCTAGATCAAGTGATGTTTTCCCTAGAAATGCACAACAGTTTTACATTTAAATTAACTATATAAGGGAAAGTGGTGGGGGGGAGGCAGAGACAAATGTATTTGAAAAAATAAATTAAAATAAAATTAAAAAAAATTAACTATATGAAAAAAAGTTTTTAAAAATCACCTGATTATTTCAATAGATGCAAAGAAAAGGTATTAGAAAAAACTTATCACTCATTTATGATTAGAAAAAATCTCAAAGAAAAAAAGAACAGACGGAATTTCTTTAACCTGATAAAAAGCAAAAACATTGAACAATTTAAAAAGAAAACAAAACCCTTAATACCAATATAATATCATTTATGATTTTCAATATATGATTGAACTATATGCAGTCTACAAGAAACACACTTTAGATCTGAAAAACACAAATCGGTTTATATTAAGAGAATGAAAAAGAATATAACATGAAAACAAGAGCTAAAAGAGGGGTTGAGTGTCTAGACTAATATCAGACAAAATAGACTTGAAGGTAAAAATTTTTACTAGAAAAAAAGAACATTTCATGATATAAAAGGATCAATCCATCAAGAAGTTGTAACAATTATAAATATATATCTACCTAACAAAAAAGCCCCAAAACACATAAAGCAAAATTGACAGAATTGAAGGGAGAAATACATAATTCAACATTAATAATTGAAATCTTAGTGCTTTGCTTGGATTAATTGATATAGGGAAATAGAGACAAAAAATCAGCAAGGAAACTAAGGACTTGAACCACAGTGTGTACCAATAAGTACTAACAGGTATCTATAGAACTTTGCCCAGCAAAGCAGAATATGCAATCTTCTTGAGTGCATATGGAGCATTCTCCAGGGTACACCATATGTTAGGCCATCAAATAAGTCTCAATAAATTTAATCAAATTAAAATCATACAAAGTATGTTTTCCAAAAACAATGGAACAAATTAGAAATCAAGAACCAAAGGAAATATGAAAAATTTACAAATGTGTAAAAATTAAACTTTAAGAAACCAATAGATGACATGTGAAATAACAAGAGAAATTAGAAAATGCTTTGAGATGAATGAAAATAAAATATGATATACAAAAATATATAGGATGCATAGAAAGTAGTGCTCAGAGGGAAATTTATAGTTTATACATTTACATTTTAAATATCTTAGATCAATAACTTAATCTTTTATTATATAAAACTAGAAAAGTAGAGCAAACAAAACTCAAAACAAGCTGAAGAGAAAAAATAATAAACATTGGAGTGGAAATAAATTAAATAGAAAATAGGAAAAAAAAGTAACAAAGCAAAACTTAATTCATTAAAAAGATTAATGAAATCGACATACCAAGAGCTAGACTGATCAAGAAAAAAAAGATTCAAATCACTAAAATCTGGAATAAAAGAAATATATTATTATCAACCTTGCAGAAATTAAACAATTGTAATAAAGCAAGATGAACAATTTTATACCAACAAATTAGATAATTTTGGTGAAATGGACAAGTTCTTACACACAAAACTGACTCAAAAGTAATTGAAAATCTGAATAAACTTATGACAAGAGATATAATTAGTAATAAAAAAAAACTGTTCACAAATAAAAGCCCATGGCAAGATTGCTTCACAGATAAATTTTACCAAATGTTTAAAGAATTTAAACCAATATATCTCAAACTCTTCCAAAAAATTACATAATGGTGTTCATTATACCTCCATGTGAGTAGTCTAAAAACTACTGAATATTTTACTTTAAAAGGGTACATTTTATGGTATGTTAATTATATCTTAGTAGAAAAAAATTAACATAATGTCTTCCCTGTGATCCAGCAATTCCACTCTTATATATTCATCTGAGAGAAAATAAAGCTTACATCTACAAAAAGACTTATATGAGGATGTTTTTATCAACTTTATTTATGTCATCCAAAGGCTAGAATTGATCCAAATGTCCATGAGTGTATGAAAAATGAATAAGCCAACAGAGACAAGAAGAAAGGAGGAAGGGGTGGGTGGGGGAAAAGGAAGGGAAGGGGCAAGTCAAGGAACATATAGCAAGGACTCATGGACAAAGCCAAAGTGGGGAAGGATTGAGGGAGGGAGAGAGGAGAGGGAGGCAGGGAAAAGTGGTGGGGGGAAGCGGGAGACAAGTGTATTTGAAAAAATAAATTAATTAATTAAAAAAAGAAAAATGAATAAGCATATGAAAAATGAATTATGTGATATTCATACAGTGGTATATGATGCAACAGTAAAAAATAATAACTATAACAATGTGAATAAATTTTAAAACCAATAAGTTGAATGAGAGAGGACAAGCTAAAAACAGAAAAAACTATATTAATAATACACATTTCTGAAGCTTAAAAACAGGCAAAATCAGTATACATGATAAAAATCAAAAGTGTTTTTTAATTAGGTATGGTGTTTCATTGGAAAGAGCATAGAGAAAAATTTTTAAATGATTAAAATGTTTTGGATATTGATCGAAATAACAATACAGATGTATACATTTATCAAAGTTCATCAGATTTAACAGTGAAGAGCTGTACAGTTCATTGTATGCAAATTTCCCCTAATTTTTAAAAAGTTTGTAAAAAAAGACTGTGAACAAATATGAGCAACAAAAAAGTCAGAGCTTTTTTAAACAGCTTTGTTAATATTTAATAGACATACAATAAACTGGAGATATTTAAAGTATATAAGTTGGATGTTTTTTGGTGAAGGAGAGAACTTATGAACAAGGATTTTAGGGAAAATTTCAGAGAAAGGAAAAAGTATATGAAAGGAATAAGGAGCATACATGAAGTTATCATTGTAAATCTGCAGCTATTAAATTGCATAGGCATAGTGATCAAAAGCTATAGCTGAAACTCTTCTAGAAGGGAAGAGGAAGAAAAGTTAACTACTTGATCATTTACTTTTACTCTACCAGTCTACCGACACCTCAAGACTTCATAGGTCTCACTCTCTCAATTCATCCATTTTCTTTTTTATAATAGATATATACTCGGGCACCTTAAATTCCTTGTCCTTCATTTTCAAGGGCTTCTGTCGGTGGGCAATGGTGGCAGAGTTGGAGATGGGGTAGATAAGGAGAATTTTTATCTAAAATGATGAGATCTTTCAACCTTTCCGAGAAAATCACAGCTACTTCATGAGAAGAGGGTCAATGAGGTCTTCAATTTACATTTCTTTCTAGACTTTCTCCCCACGTCTCCATCATTGTCCAACCATAAATTCAATATGTTTATTATATATTACAAGAAATGATATATAATTACTTATGGACTGAAAACAGTCCAGCAGTCTGGTTTCCTGGATTTTAAGGCATAGCCACAAGGGCTGGTTAATGGCCCTGACACTATCATCCTGGAAAGAGGAACAATCCAGGGATCAGTCTCACCATTAGTCCATTGATGAGTTTGCACAACCCTCATATAACATGGAATATTCTTCCCATAGCACATCTGGCTTCTGGAAATTTTGCCAGCAGATAACCAATGGTTCATTAAATGCCATGCTTCCCACATCCTCAGCTCTCATCACCAACTCAGGACTCTTGCTTTTTATTTAGCAAAATGAATGCTAATGGGAAATATAAAACAAAGAGGGATGTGTTGATTCTCTTCAGCTTAGAATGCCACCCTCCCAACAACTCCACCCATTACCCAACCCCACACCAAGCCATTCACTCAAATTCTACCCAAATAGGCATCAGAGAGGACTCTTCCCTCTGAAGTCTGCCTGGATTTTGCTGAGGAACCACTCCTAGCCCTAGAGACTATCCCCCTGCTCCAAAAGAACCCATTATGAAATTAACTGGCGATAAAACCAACCACAGGGGGATTGTGGGGAATTTATCTTTTTCAAATGCCGTGTTGTTTTTGTCCATCTGGTTGCATTTAGTCCAGAGGTATAATTTCCAGTGCTGCTCTTTTCTGGTAGACCATACAATTAAGGTATTTGAAAAACAAACAGCTCTTAACCGCTGCATGGTGAAGAGCTAGTTTAGCAATCTGTGACCCATTTTCCCCAAGCAAACACAGTTCTATATCCAAGATGGTCATAAAGCAAGAACTGAAAATCAGGAATTATTATTTAATATGATAATAATCTAACCTCTTCTGGAATCCCTCGGAGAAGAGAAAATGAGATGTGAAGAGGGTGGGGAGAAAAGGTTGTTGAAGAAATTATACTTGTTATGGCCCATCACATGAATTCTTAATGTTTTCCTTAGGGCTTTCACAAAATATATGTGTTTGGAACTCATGGAAGGAAAAGATTCAATGACAGTAGACTTATCCTGGCAGACATGATGGTATCAGGGAAAGAAGAATGACTGGGTCATATTCAAGGGAAGCACGGCTGTTGATTTCTGAAAGCTGCTAGACATCTACGCTGTATTAAGTGCAAAATAATTGTAGTATACAATTATGTATATGCTCCCATATGCTCTTGTGCTTATGCTTGAGACTAATTTTGCTTTTACTGATACATTTGTCCAAATAAGTGACACCCTTCAACCTCATATGGGAACTTTTACACACATTTTTACACAACGTTATGGTGCAATCCATTTTTGGAATATTTCCAGATTTTG
Source organism: Pteronotus mesoamericanus (assembly GCF_021234165.1). Lineage (NCBI taxonomy): Eukaryota > Metazoa > Chordata > Mammalia > Chiroptera > Mormoopidae > Pteronotus > Pteronotus mesoamericanus. The sequence goes on from NW_026555277.1 coordinate 9,894,315, forward strand.
CACTAGAGTATGAAACAAGAATGTGCACACATGCATGCACATGGGTACACTGCTTTTGCTCAGAAGTGCCAATTACAGCTTAGTCATTGATGCTATTCATGAACTTTGGTTCTAAATGACTCCCCCCACCTAAAAATCAAATCTCACCCAAAAGGGATGAGGACATCTGTCTCACCAATAGAGAAATTCAAAGAAATTTGCTTCTGATTTTGAGGGTTCTTTGCAAAATCAGAGTCCCTAGGTGTTTTAAACCTTTTTGATGTTCTTTGGGGCAATGCTCCAAGAATTCTAAACCAGAATTTGGAGATGAAAGAAGTCACAGTGATCTTGTGGTGCCACCTTTACCTATCCAGAGACTACATCCTCATGAACCTGCTCCATGTTTTCTCAATCCTTTCCTGATGTGCCCCAGGGAAACCTTTCATTTTGATTCCACCCTGAAGTCAGTGGGAATTAATTAACCCTTATCCTTTTTAATCCAGAGATATGGGAAGTTTCCTCTTGACAGTAATACATTTTGCACACTAGGAAGACATGGCAGATTGGAGATTAATATTCAATTCCTGAAGACCAAGGAATGTGCACATAGGATGCACTTTGTATGGGTTCTTAGTCCTGGCTTGTGTATTCAGAAGTAGGGCTGTGTTATATTGGGTTTGCTGTTTTCTTGTTTTCCCCTATTGTGTGGATTACATTTTGAAAATCTAGGTGTGTGCTGGTCAATGAGATAATCCATTTAGAGAGTGGGAACTTGTGGGAAACAAATGTAATGTGAGTTTAAATATATAGTAGATTTTTTTTCTCTAATCCCTAATTCATGCCTCTCTCCCTTTATCCATTCATTTGCACTATAATATACATGGATTAAGCAAAAATGTTCTGGGTAGTGGGCTCTGTCTGAGGAATAACAAGGTAATGATGACCTTCCCTGTCCTCAGTAAGCTATAGTCTAGTTTCTCATTTCATCCTGCAATTTTATCCCCAGTGCTTAGTTGTAGCACACCACCTCGAGGTATCAAATATGAACATTTTTCTAGAAAAGGGGTTTGGGAGAACTTAATAATTCAACCTCTTTAAAAAAGATGTTATCTTGAAGAAGAAATGAAATTGGAATAACAGCAGGGAGAATCAGATCACACTAAAAAAATTATTGTGAACTGGTTAAGCATCAACACTCCTTATGGAAACAGAATCAATTTTTTCTCAAAGAGAGCTCCAGGATCTGGAGCACCTTCCTCCCCGCTTCCATCTCAATTGGATGTGGCTTAAGGAGATGCATCAAATGAGTGGTGTAAGAATTCCCAGGAGTTTTCCATTTGATGGTTTCCCCAAAGCAAAAATAAGGGTTTGCTTGTGTTCTTCCCCACTCATCAGCCATAGTTGCCTCCCTCCCCCCAGAATAAAGACAGTCTCAGGGCCTCCTCCTCACTCCTCACTCTTCCAGCCACCTGTGTAGCTGAGCTCCTCACACCCCTCAGTCAGCTGCTGAGTGAAGTCACAAGGTATTTTGGTCCCTATGACAGAGGTGTGAATGGCAGCTTCCACCCAAATCAGATGAGATCATGCATGTGAATGCTTTCTACAAGTTATAAAGCCTTGATTAGACAAATGGTTACTTTACAACTCTAGCTCAGTGGCTCACATGCAAGGCAGGCATGCCTATCCCTAGGGCTGTCTACCTCCTCCCTTGACTGAAGACATTCCAATTTCCTAGATCTGTTTCCATTAGAGGGAACTGAGTCCAAGAGCTCAGGATAAAAAAGACAGACATGATGACTTATTGATCACTCCTGTTGCAAAATGAAGGGTTTGCCCCTTGCTCCCATAGGGACATTAAGTATCACTAAAGGTGAAAGCAGCAAGTCTTCAAATAAGTTTTCAATGATGAGTGAATTCTTATACTTTTGGAATGTTTACAGGTTACCTCACATGCTGTGTCTACAATGACTAAGTGAAGGGAACACTTTAAGGCAGAAAGCTGGATAATTCAGGAAGAACTAGAAAGTGAGAAAGGCCAGTCATTTTGTTTTCCTAATTCCCCAGAGGTCCCCTTGCCCTGGACTACGTTGATATAGACTCCAAATACCAAGTCCTTGGCTCTAGTCTTTTCCTGAGCTAATCGTTCCTCCATCTATTTAGGCAAATCTGATTATTCACTCCCCTACCTAAAACTTTTCATAGGTCTGCATTTCCCAAGCCCAAATTCCAACCACTTATTAAATGCAAAGGCCCTCCTCCCTCTGCTCCTGCCATTCCCCTTTCACCCTTAACCATTCCCAAGCTCTCACCTCCTGTCACTTTCCACAGGCTGTGTGCTTATTCTCTTTATACAGATCTCTTGTGGTTCCTCCGACACAGTCTCTAAGCATTTGTAACTACCATTCCCAATGCATGCCGTGAGCAGACTCCTTGTTTCTTCCTCTAAAACTCTTATTCATTCTTCAAAACCCAATCAAAACATCACCTGTTCTATAGCTCCTTTCTTCACCACATCTGATCTTTTTCACCTCTCTGTTTAATTCTTATAATGACTCTATCACTGTTTTTTATATACATAGTAAAAACATAGTACCTTAAAAATCAAGTCATGTGCTCTGGAGTCAGACTGCCTAAATTTGAATCCCACCTCAACTGTGTGATTTTGGAAGAGTTGTCTAATTCTCTGAATGTATACTTCTCTCATCTAAGAATGAACTTAGATTCTGCTCCTGGTGTGGACTTGAACTGCCTAGTAGTAATGGGGGCATCCTCAATTCTGATTAACAGACCCCTTATCTTCCTAAGATCCCCACTTCTGTTCCAGAGGTTGAGCCTGATCTAGGAAAAACTGACAAGCTTCTTTCTCCAGAGAGAAGGTCACAAATTACATCAGATCCACTACATTTGATTGAACCTACCCATCTCATCTCTGCACTTTGTCCATGGACTCTACTTGGAGGTGTGACTATGAGTCAGAAAGCCATAGACATAAATCTCTTCACCTGCCCCCACTTTCTAGTCTTATTTATTATCTCAGATGATTCCTTCTCATAGTTTAATGTATTTTTAATTAACATAGGTGATTTGTGAAATACTTTTCTTCTAAGGAATTAAGATGCTACAGATAAAGCTAAAGTTCTCCATGATTGCTTTCCTTTTATAACTCTCCAGATGTAACTATGTTATTGTTTGACATGAATTCTTGAAACATTTCTGTACATTTACATTTATGGAAATATATAAAAAGAACATGTGTAGGGGGTGGGGTTAGAACTGCTGTTATATATTTTTTAATTTTTTTTCATTTATTGACTTTATAGAGAGAGGAGGGGAGAGGGAAGAGACTAAGAGAGAGATTTATTGTTCCACTTATTTATGCATTCATTAGTTGTTTCTTGTATGTGTCCTGATTGGGGACTGAACCTGAAACCTTGGTGTGTCAGGACAATGCTCTAACCAAATAAGGCACCTAACCAGGGCTGGTTTTCTCTTTTTAAATAAATTATACCTTATTGCATATATTGCTCCATAAGTTAGTTGGGTTTATTTCCATTCAATTTATCTGTAAGTTTTTCCATGTCTTTGTAAAGCTCTACCTTATTTTTTAAAAAAAACTACATTATTTATTTAGCATTGACTCTATTAATGAATTTTAGGTCATTTCTTATAAAGGGGACTGCAGTAAACCCCCTGGCTGGTGCCTCCTGTGAATTTGTATGGGTGTATCTCTAGAGAGATACCAAGACATAAAATTGGAGGTGAAAGGTTATATATTTTCAATTTCAATGGATATTGCCGAATGTCTTTCCAAATGTCTGTACTAATTTTCAGTGCTTCCTCTCCTGTTAGGAGAGTACCCAATCCCACACTCTGTTAGTTGTTTTTTGCTGGTCCATTTTTTTCTATATCCTGACCTGACATTTAAATAAATCTTTCAAGCTTTGTTGAGTTCCTTCTTTTTTTTTTTTTTAACCTATCCTAAGAGCTCCTATTGTAAATATGGGATGAAAACAAGAGAAAAGGACTTGTTGCTGAAATAATTTGGAAAACTCAAGCAGTATGCATGCATGGAAGGGGGAAGGAGGAGGCAAAGTGTCAATCTATTGATCCTTTTTCCTCTGCATATGTCTGCCTTTTAACCAGTACCCTTCTAACACCACTTCTCCACCCACCACCAAACGGCCACTTTTGTTCCTAAGGGACTTCATTCAACATTCAGCAGTTATTGAACAGCTGTTTAAACAACACACAATACATTGTGTTAGGTGTCATGGAGGAGAGCAAGATGAATGATGTCCAGCTTCATCCTACAGTGGAGCGATTGACCCACTTATCTGCAGAGATGTTTGGTGATTGTCATTGTTCAAACATTTCAGCATCAATGCAGCTGGTATATCACTCTTCATCATTGTCTCTTTGTCTAAACCTGCCCCCACTTCTGTCTCACTCATTCACCCTCCCACTTAAAGGCTGATAGGGGGAATAGAGAAAATGGCTTTCTCTGGTTTCAAGGGATATAAAACACACACATAAATCTCTGCCAATAAGACATGGCACTCATCTAAGCTGAGATTATAGATGGTGGAGAATGCATATGTTTCATAAAATTTAGGTGTGCTATCACTTTGTCTATTCCTTGTGCAGGGACCAATCAGACATTTCCAGAGGGTGCTGAGTATAATATGGCCTCACAAATAAATTCTCTTTTTCCCAATAGTGATGGAGATACATTTGAGCAAAAGGGCACCTATAAGAGTTCCTTGTAGCTTCAAACTCTTTGGAGTCCTGCTATACCCATGAAAAACTTGCTGAAAACAAACTTTTGGCTTATATCCTGACACACACTCAAAACTTTTTGGCTTAAACAAATTATAGCTAGAAGAGATCATTTTGTTTCTGTGTAAAATTGATATTTTTCTTCAATAGAGACTGTAGGTATGAGAAGAATGGGGCTCCAGCTCACGAGATAATCTGCCAAATGATTATGGCTTGGCCTATCTTCACTGTGTCTGCCTTGCTTCTGGTTTCTGAATACTTAGTTCTCCTTGAGAACCTCATTTTCCCTAATTGTGCTACAGGAAATGTTTTTCCAAGGAAACAGTAGTACAAGTAAAGAAAAAAATGGCACGTTATTCTTAAGGAATGTCGATTTCCTTCACAGGAAACGCCATGGATCCCCACAACCACACCTCACACCCCAAGACTTGGATCTGAGCACAGTAATGATGGTCCACAGTGCATCTGTCAACTGCTGGTTTATGCTCCCTAAAATAACACCAGACCTGGACCACATCAAGGTACTCCTTTGGCACCTCCATGTCATGATCTTTTCTCCTACATCAAAGTCAGAATACATGTCTGTCCCTACTGCAATCTTGGCCTTGAACAAAATATCTACATTTCCCCCCCAAAATGAATCACAACTTTTTGGATATTGAACATTGGGTATATAAATATTTGAACAAAGACATTATTTAAAGAAACATCAATATTAGCATTGTGATACCTCATTGGCTTAGCAGGTAGAAATTCTGTCATAGGAGGCAGTTGCCTACCTAGTGTCTAAAAAATTAAGGCTTACAAAATGTGGTCTTGCTGAAACAAATGAGGGAGGCTTATTATCAAATTCCTTTTTCCACTCTAAAATACAAATACTGCTTACAATCCCCAAAATTGTAGCTTTCTAATTTTAAAATTTTTATATGCAGACTCCACCAAGCCCTCTTAATTCATAATTTGCTCAAGAAGACCTCAAAATTGACTATAATACAAGATAGGCAGAGTACAGATATAGCACTTTAGGCAGTTAGGGAAATCCAGCCAACATACATCTGGAGCATTAGAAAGATTGGAAATTAACAGTATTCATGAAGCTAAGTTGAGTTTAGGACATTTGGAATGACTTCTGTCTTCCTCTTTACACAAGCACAGGGAATTCCACCAGCAGAGGTATAAGTTGGTTTCTAGACAGAGAAAGTAGAAATAAATGCATGCAATTATACTTCTGCCCATTCAAAAGTGAGAGTAAAATCCAGCAGAGGTCATTCATTGGAGATTATGGTTGTTTGCATGCGCATTCATCTGGATGTCTGTAGGCACATATATTTGCACTCTGGTTTCTACTGAAGTAAAGGTTAGGACAGTTTATTTTCCCCACCTGGGAAGCAGAAGAGAAAGGCTAGGTGTGGGAAAGGGTATGGAGTTGTGACAGAAGCACATGGTCCCCTAATCTCAGCATGTCCAAATTGTACACAAGGAAAACCAGGAAGCTACATTTGTAGAACTGTGACACAATTTCTTCAGTAGTCAATCAGCATTAGGCTTTGGACCCCCACCCCAGGTAAGATGGGTCCAAGCCATCAGAAATACCAAAAGATGTTCAAGCTAGAGGAGTTAGAATGACAATCTCCAACAACTTGGAGAATTGAAGAGATTTATAAAGTCACCTGTTTGTCCTCCTTTATCTTGTGGGAAGATAGGAACTCCCACAGTTCCTATCTTCTGTGTACATTTCAGATGATATCATGAGCAATCTTTTAGAGTATACTGTTCTATAAGCCCCAATATGCCAGAGGGAAGGACAGAATGACCTTCTTCTTGATGGTTCCCCAGAGTGGAATTGATAGTAAAACACATTCATCCCCATTTTCTCTAACTATGTACTAATATGTACTGCATATTTTACCCAGGTATAATGAAGCTTAATAAAATCAAGCAAGGAATAAAAGTGAAATTTTCATAAAGTCTAAATAGTGAATTATCAAAGAGCAGAGGAAGTAGTAGGTGTAAAGGGGAAGGAAAAAAATGTTATTACATTTCATGTAGCTTATTAATCATCTGGAACCCAGCCCAATAAGAAGATGCTGGTAGGCTGATGTGAGGCTTCCTTATATGCCATGGTGGCATCAAAGATGGCCTCATAGTTATAGCAGCAGCAGTAGCTTCTACTCTCGACAAACTATGCTAAGAGCTGGTCAACATGGGGGTGGAGAGATTTGCTTCTGTCCTGACCCTGACTTTGCAACACAGATGCTTCCTGGACCATGTAGCCCATTGGTCCCATTTAGTTCTAGTGAGTATATGAGGGAGAGGGAGGAACCGCCTTCTTGGAAATTGAAAGTTTAATGCCTTAGGCTTTCCCATTACAGCTGTAAGGCTGACCATAGGGATGAGAAATTATAGCTCCTAAATTTCTTATTTATTATGCCATAAACATTCAGAAAGGATCCTATAAAGGCCACCTTCAGCTGATACCCAGAGGTTAAGTTCAAAGATAGCTAAAGTCCATCCAACCCTAAGAGACTGTCAAGAGGGAAAGTATCTCAAACAGGTACAGCATTAATGAGGAAAGATAGAGTCAAGGAAAATACTCAGACATATGCACCACTCATATATATGAGTGAAGCCTGATAATTCCTACTGTTTAAAAAGTAGGCATTATGAAAAGAAGAATCAGGTTAAAAAAAATGGAGGAAATGGAGGAAGAAGTCTGATGGACTGGTACCTTATAATGTCCTGCTTAATGTCCAGCAGGATAAAGGGATGGAAAACTGAATTCTGGTGTAGGAGGAAACAGTGAATTTTCCATAATAAGTGCAGTATTTTTCCCACCGCTCTCAACCTCTATAGCTGAGAGCCATTTCTCATTGACCAGCCTTCCTGCATTCCTTTGGTGGTGAGCTATCCATCAGTATCCCTGAATGGATAACTTTGAGTAGACTGGAAGCCATTCTCACTTTTCCAGTTTGACAATGTCAGTTAGCTCATACCTTTTTTCATTAGAGTTTGAACACCTGGTCAATACTCTCCCAGTGAACACACACACTCTTGGTAGATTAAAGAGAGCTTGCCTCTAACCTTGAGTGATTAGAATAAGATAAATATCCAATTGGGAATGAAAAGACAATGTGGGAAAACAAAGAGACAACGTCATGGTCCAAATCTCAGTAGTCAGGTAATACTACGCAATGAGCCAAGCAATGAATCAGACTGAAAAGTAAGTGGGGAGAATCCACCATGCCTGTTAAACAGGCAGCCATCCCCAATGGAGCAGATCAGTTTTGCAGCCACTCCATTCTAATTCCACCACCAATTCTACAGAATAGAAACCTTACCTCTTTTTTTTGGCACACTTTCTAATGTCCAAGTGCACAACTGGCATTGAGATGATGCAAAAAAAATCTTATACTCTAAACAAATTTGCAAGCCCTCAATTTTCATTACTGTCTGCAAACAGATGAGAGTCAAAAGAAAAGAATAACACTTTTGAGCCAATGAATGCCAAAGATTGCCAGAAACCGTCAGAAGCTAGAGAGAGACAAGGAAGTGTTCTCTCTGCTAGAGCATCCAGAGAGCATATACTTGCCAACATTTTGACTTTAAATTTCAAGCCTTCAGAACTGTGAAGAAATAGATTTCTGTTGTTTTTAAACCGCACAGTTGTGGTAATTTGTTACAGCAGACCTAAGAAACTAATAGAAATTTTCTCTCTCCTGCTCCCTCTGGAAATCTTCTCTTAGAAAAGGCTTTGATGGTGGCACACTCCTCTCTGGGTGAAGTGCCACAGGAAGCCTGTGGGTGAATGAGGTTAAGAGGAGAGCAGGCATTAAGGCTGGAAAGAAAGCTCCATGGGAGTGTCCATCTTCAGCAAGGCATTCAGGTCACTCTATGTTTTATGAACTCTGAAATTACTCCATAAAACCTGTACTGCTGACGGGCCAGTCTCTGCTCAGCAAATCAGGAAAAGAAAGGCAAAGGTAGATATAAATAACTTTCCTTAGAGATTATTATATGCCATGCAGTGGCCTATGTGCTTCATATGTGATATCTCATCTAATTTCCCTAACAATTCTCTAAGGTAGGGATTTGTATCCATACTTTATGGATGAAGAATTGTCTCAAAGGAGTTAACTTGCTGAAACTCACACAGTTAGTAAGTGGTAGAACTAGAATTTGACCCCAGGCAGCCCCCGAATGACTATTAAAAGTTAAGAAATTGAGACATTTAGAAGGACCACTCAATTCAATTTGGTGCTCAATTACTAATAGTCTCCAGGTCTAGGCAGATGGTGGTCCAATAGCAGGGAGTTCATTACCTTGCCTGACAGTCCTTCCTCCACCATAGAAAGATCTGAGTCATTGGTAGCAAGTCAAATGTCTTCAGGAGCTAGGCAAGGAATGTTGGTGAAAGAGGTAGGCAGGAAGGGCATGACCTGGAAAGAGCAGGCCATCTAAAGGTGTTCAAGTAAACGAAGAAAGAAACACTGGGAAAAACCAAGATTTCCACCACTGATGTCACCTGGAAGACTCAGGTCAGGTTCAGTCCATTTGAAGAAAGTACCCAGAGCTGTATGATCAAACCCTGAACAGGCTGTGCTGGTGGAACCCAGAGAATATGGGGTGATAGCAGATCTGATGGCTTGTTCTCTATGGCCAAAGAGACCTTTGGAAAACAGAAGGAAAGGGGGGAAGAAAGGAAGAGAAGAAGAAAAGGAGGGCAATAAAAGAGATCATGCTGCATCCCAATGTCTAATCATTCTGGGTTGTGACTGGGGGTAGTTTTCTTAATTTTAATCTGTTTTTTTCCTCATGATTTCTGGTTTATTTTCCTACCACTTAAGCATACAGCAGGTTTTATGTTTGCTGCTTCAAGAGAATTATTTGGTAGGATTGCCATGCTGTTGTTTCCAGAAGCTAGACCCCAGAATAGACAAGGGCTTGAGGACAGAAAGAGAAGGCCACAGGGAGAAATGTGGAGAGAGAGAAAGGGATAGACTGGCCTTGCAGTGGGATTCTCTGGGGCAGGAGGGTGGGGTAAGAGTGCATTCTAGGGGCAGATTCCTGGTGGTGTGTGAGGGGGTGGGAAAATCTTGGAGGAACAACCAAGGGTTGTATTGGGTGACATGCCCTCAGCCTGACATTCAGAGCCTCACCAGAAGTTTCCTCTATGCCTCGAAGCACAGTGTGAAAGTAGCAGACAGAAGAGACTGAAAGGGACATGAGGGCCCAACAGTGGACACCTCTGCCGTGAGAGTGTGGACCGCTCACTGAGGCCCATGGTTTACTGCTCTGCATGGAGATGGTCCTGTGTGAGACTCTTGGTGCTGAAGGTGTGGCCCTGTACTTGAGTGGGGGTTGGGAGTAAAAAGAAGAAAAACTGAAGTTTTGACACCGCAGAATAGGAAGTGAAATCAATTTAATATGTAGGACATAGAGATGCAATGTTTCTACACAGTCAAGCCCATTGCCTGAGGTTTGACCCCACAATAGAGAGTAAGGAAACCAGGATTGAAGCCAATGAAAATCTTTCATTTGAGACCACATTTGGTTACCAGGTGCAAAAGTTACTTGGTTATTGCAGAAAAGAAATGTTATATCATAAGCAGAATATGTCAAACATTGGAGCTATTCATCACCATGCTGTCTCTGCCCCTTACTATCTGCCTACACTGGTCAGGCCACAGGTGGCCCCTCCCCCACCAGCTGACCCTCAGGACTATGGGCACTGTCTCACTTTCTCCTGTAGGGTTGAGCTCAAGGCTCTTTTGCAACCAAAGCTATGTTTTACCATATGGGAGCAGCAAAAGAAAGTTCACCTTGCCTCATTTGAAAACTCCTGATCAGGGAGAGGAAATCCCCTGCAGTTATGGATTGTGATGAAAGAATCATTAGGAAAGATGGTCAGGAGGGATAGAATATAGATATAAGTCCTATGCCTCTGGCTTGTACATGTTGGACACATTTTATGGACCCTGATTTCTTTCCTGAGTATGCAGGTCTGAAATGAACTTTAAGGAATCACACATTCCTCCCCCAACCTCTGCTATGCAGCTGAATGAAGAGAAATAGAATCTCTGCTTCCTCCAGGAAGAGGAAGATGAAATTCTGAGTACTCACTCATAGGCAACATCAAATTTGATTGGTTGTAAATTCATTTAATCCCCTGGAATCATATAATCAAACCATTCATTATATGGAGAAATTAAATATGTGGCTTATTTTTATGAAAGAAAGAGTGACTGTAATGAAAGTTCCTGTATAGGAAACCCAAATTTGTCAGAGGATGCAAAGAGGACTGCCTCTGTGGCAGATTTTTTGAGTTTTGATGTATTCTATTTTCATCGGAAACATCCTTTGGTTGATATTCACAGTAGATACTACCCTAGGCCTTACAGAAAATCAAGGATGATAAAGCAAGTCTGTCTCAAACTCTTTCTATACAGTGGTCAGGGAGTCAATGGGTGATTCCACAGATGGGGTAGCCCCACAGCTGGCCTCGAGGAACTCAGCTCCAGTATACACTAATTTGTCATTAGGAAATATATTATACAGGTAAGAGGTTTATTAAATTATCCATCAAAATTATCAATCATTTCTTCATTCTCAGAATCTCAGTTTCTCTTTGAATCATGTTCTATTGGTATCATTATAGTAAACATTACTGTTATTATTTTTTCCCTTAAGCCTTTAATAATTAGCATCAATCTGAGTCCACATGAGAGCAAAGGAAGACATTACCCCATGGTCTATGGCTGAGCAAAAGGAATGCTGTGTTAACAATCCAGAAGCCCAGTTTCTGGAGTTCACTCTGCCATGAAGTAATCTCTACCTTGCTAAGTGAGAGGCCCTAACTCAGCTGATTCTTGTGTTTCCATTTACTTCTGTTATTTGATGATTCCATAATTGCACACAAAACATCAATCTTGGTGTGACCAAGGCTGGCCTCTTGTTTTAAGGAGTACCACATCCTCCCCAGGGTCCTGCACAGACCAAGAAAAATTGGAACCCAGCAAAAATGACCCATAGCCAGACAGCAGTCCACTCAGAACAATATAGGACATGGCCGATCACATTTGCAGAATAAATGTTTCTAGACCCATGCTTTCTGTGAGAAGTATTTAAATTTTTTTAGTTGGGTGAAGGATCCCTAATTCTCAAACAAACCCTCAATGAAACATGATCTGCGTCCAGCACCAAGTCATCATACAGCCTAGACCAGAAGAGGCCTAGCAATGAAAATGAGAGAAAATTATATGAACAAAAATATATCTCTTATTACTACTTATGTCTTTCATAAGGATTCAGTAGATTGTCATAACTTTTCATATGTGCTCAAGAGAACAAATACCACAAGAGCCCAAATCCATGATTTTTCTCAACCACCAAGCGCCAGCTGTAAACCAAGACACCCCAGTTCAGCATTACTGCTGTTCATAGTGGGCAGTCACTCCCAGGTTGCACTGGGGTTTGGACCAAAGTCTGAGTGTGGTAAGTGGGCAGCTAGTGGGTTTGTCTGGCTCCCATTCAGATGTAATGCCATGGACTCCTCCCCCCAAAATATGTGTGTTATTGTGATCAGCCTTAGCAAGTCAAATTTTCATTTTCTTGTTGTAGTGAGAAAGATTCTAATTTAGACTATAAGGTCAGGAGTTGTGTGTTAAATATCCTTTTATATCCAAGTAGTCCAGTGGTTACCATATGATAACTGCTCAATAAGCTATATTTTTTCATCTTCTCACCATTTATTTTATGGCTTTTTCATAGGCAAGGCCCTAATTCCTTCTAGTTTACAATTTCACTTTATAAATAAAATGGAATCACAAAATGTTGATTAAAATGTTCTAAATTACACAAATATGTTTTCATCATCTATAGTATGTTGAAGTAATACTATGAAAGTTCATTTTTTGTGTGAACTGGAAAAGTTAATAAAGCATCCATATTTGAGAAGTTGTTGCAACAGAAGTGGAAGGCAATGTTTCATTATTCAAAAATTAGAGTAGCCCTGGCCAAAGGGCTCAGTTGGTTAGACCATTGTCCCACACAGCAGAAAGTTCAAATCCCAGTCAGGGCATACACCTTGGTTGAGTGTTCTCTCCCCAGTCAGGACTCAGGGACAGGCAAGTGATCAATGTTTCTCTCTCTTTCTCTCTCTTCCTCTACCCCCTTCCTCACTCTCTAAAATCAATAAACATATCCTCAGGTGAGGATTTTAAAAGTATTAGAATAAAGACAATAAGAAAATAAAATAAAAATAATAATAACCAGTGTTATATAGAAAAGAAAGGAACATATTCATTTTATCTTTTGAGTTGGTACTCAACAGATATTTGTGAATGAAATTAAACATGATAACAAATTTTCACTTACTGATTCTTTGCATGTAATAAGGGACAGGTACTATTAGAGAAGTGCTCAATAACTTATTAAGTGAATTCATGAATATTGTTGGTAACACACATGCTATCCTCTCCTTGCCCTTGCACTCATTCTGTCTAGCTTGGGTCAGGCTCCAATATGTATTCAGAACAAAGGACAGGATGACAACCTTGTGCAGGTTCACACCATGGGGCTACTGCGGTGCAATGCCCTGCCCACCCCAGGAACGGAGCTTTATCATTCGTGCAGGGAGAAAAGACTTTGTAAAACTCACCTCACTCTCCTTTTTATCTTTCTCCTTGGCAAGACTTGGACTCAGGAAATCTTCTCAACAGGAGACATTCTCAGCCCTGAAAGGATGAGTTGTGTCTGGAGAAAGAGACAAAAGCCTAGCAGGTCAGGACCTGTGGCAGACCCTGTCCTAAGGGAGATGGGTCAAAGGGAGGTGACAGTCTTCAAGATCTCTGTGCTACACAGCCTGGCTCATGTGGTTTAAATGCTGGTCACCGAGGGGTAGAATTTTGCTGGACAGTCCCCTGGGTGGCTTCTGTCAGGAACCCAACATGACAGGAGGTAACTGAACAAGGTACTCGGTGTCAGAGAGTTGAGAGAGAAATTCGATTCCAGCAGGAGTTTCTAGCACTCAGAAGATCATTGCTGTGAATCATACCCAAAGCTTGTACTCCAAGAGCCCTATACAACAGTGGACATACTTTTAGAATAAGTTGGCCATATGTCCCAGCTTGCTGAGGAAAGTTCCAGTTTATGTTTACTGCTCTAGTGTCCTATCTTGTTTAGCATTTCTTTGGGATTTCTCATCTTCTGACAAAGTATTATGATTAATAAGTACATTAAAATCAGCTATAAGGGGCTTGGTTAAATTCCATTTTGGACTTCTAGATTCTCTTCATGGTCATATAGTGTATGGTCATTAGTGTATTAATTAAAATACATGATTACATTCAGAAAACCAACAATAATTCATCTCTATTTTCCCAACTTTCTACCTGTAACATAATGGACACCTTTAAAAAAAATTAATGAGAATATGTGAGGTGCTTCATGGAAAAATAAAAATGTTTGAAAATGAACACCGTGGGGCAGGTAAATTCTTCAGTTTTCAGGTAGTAGTGAGAGAAGAATTCAACGGTGGTATTTATGCCAGCCGCTTGGTTACCAATCAGTTCCTGTGGTCTGCGTCATGTACTGTAGGAAGCCGACAGGTCAGTGGTTGGTGAGGGCTACTAAGAAATGTGGGAATTTATGGGTTATGTAAACATGAGACATTTGGAAGAAATAGAGTCTGAGCAATCTTGCTGGGACCTAGGAGAATACTAAATGTTCTTGCTACAATGGTTTGTCTCATCTATTATATAACATATACATAATATTTTTTATTGTTTCATAATGTTTTTGATTTCACAAGAAATCCTTTGGTAGCAGTAAAATTAAAAATAAGAGTAAGTTTAATGAAAAAATTAGGTATTGAATGTCCTTTTCTCAAAAACATTGACAATGGACATGAAACTTACACAAAGTGTTTGTCAACATTAGCCACCCATTAAAGGGGTTGTAGTGGTATTACTACTCACATGAAAACTAGAAAATGCAAATAGGCTGAAGAATCAGTGGTGTATCTCAAAAGTTAGTGGTTATTTTTAGGAAAAATATGCCTGAAGATGGCAATTTGATATGTACTTTTCATTTAGATGAAATGACTGTTCTAAATTCCTCTTTTACTCACTTTGATTCCAGTTTTTCTTGTGCATGTATAAAAAAAGAAGGTAAGCTGGTACATGTTGGCTTCATGAGGAGAGGAGGAACTTGGCCAATAGTTAAATAAGAAGAACTTTATATAAATTTCATAGATACTTCCAACAGAAAATTAGTTAATTCTAATTATTGGGGTTTTTTTTTTTTTGGTTTTTGTGTTCAATTTATGGAATCACACTAAAGCTTTTTAAAGTTAATTCTGTTGAAAATGAAACATCTGACGTGATTGTAAATGCTTCTGTAAAAAGTGCACTATTAAAGGTAAAATTGTATAAATGACCCACAGACATGGACAACAGGGTAGAGATTGACTGTGGGGAGTGGGTGGGGGTAAGGTAGGGGAGAGCAGTGGGGGAAATTAGGACAACTGTAATATAACAACAATAAAAAAATAAACCTTTTACTTTCAGCAAAGAAGGAAAAGAATTAAACTTTATTTAAAAAAAGATAAAATTGATTTTTATAATTGTTCTATAAGTGCAGATTATATGTGGAGAATGCCATGGTAAAAACCATGTTATTACTAAATTGAGAAAGTAGTGGAGTAGAAATATATTTGAAATTGGTTGTGATGCACAGGTAATTTATGATTTTTTTTCCAAGCAAACTTCAATTTTTAACATAAAATAATAACTGTAGTCTGGAATACCTTCTAGGTCAGAAATTAAGAAAATGCTAGAAAACCCAATGATGCAGGTATGTGAAAAGAACCAACAGAATGAGCTCCCAATATCCAAAAGTGGGACAGTTTGAACAACAAAGTAAGTAACATAGTATTGAGTCATAACCCAAAGTGAAAAGTAAATATCCATGAATCTATACTAATCTAGATAAATAATTGGATAAATACATAAGTGGGATAGAAGAGTCAAACATATCTTACAGAATTCCAAGTAATTTATTTGCATGCTCTTTAATATAAGAGGGGGGAACAAGTTCCCCTCCGTTCCTGCCCTTGAGTGTGCTTTGCACTTTGTAACTGGCTTCCAAAAAATAGACTATAAAAAAGTGGGGTTGGTCAAGGTAAGTTGATAGTAGAGAACCCTGACAAACACTAAGTGAATCAAGTGATCCAGGTTGATGTCACCAGTGATAAGTCATATTGATAACATGTGTCCCTTATATGATATGATGAGAAGGGCACTTCATCCCTGTGTTCTTCCTCTCCCAAAACCCATAAACCTGGACTAACCATGAGAAATACATCAGACATACATTGAGAGACATTCTGCAAAATACCTGGACAGCCCTCCCCCACACTCTCAAGGTCATGAAGAAAAAAGAAAGGCTGAGAAATCATAGACCGGGGGAGATGAAGGAGATGTGACAACCAAATGTAATATGGAATCCAGAGCAGGGTCTTGGACTAGAAAGAGAACATCTATAGAAAAACTAGTAAAACCTGAATAAAATGTGAAGTTCTAATGAACAAACTGAACTAACAAGCAAAATAGAAACAGATTCATAGGTAGAGAGCAGGGTGACAACTATTGTGGGGGGCAGAGGTGAGGGGGTGGAGGGATCAAGCAAAAAGGAAAAAGAACTCATGGACAACAGAGTGGTGATTGTTGGGGGAGAGGGCTATAAGGGGGCTAAATAGTAATGGAAATAATACAATGACAAAGTTAAGAAAAGAAAAACAAGTAAAATCTGAATAAAATGTGAAAGTCAGTTAATAATGTTGATTTCTCATGCGACTAATGCACCATGGTAATGTAAGGTATTACCAGTGAGGTAAATTGAGTGAGGGGCATGCAGGAACTCTGTACTCTCTTTGCAGCATTCCACAAATCTAAAATTATCTTAAAATAAAAAGGTTATTAAACAAAGTAGCTGTGGTGGAAAAATTTTAGAAATGTGTCAATACAGAAAAATTCCCCTACAAATTTATGTGACAAAGCCAATATGTGATATGAAACAATAATTTAGCATGGCAGAACATACTGTTCCTCCTGAGTCAAATTTTAGAATTATTTGATCTGTTAAAGAATTACTTAGTAAATCAAACTAAGGGTGATTAGGAGAAGGGGATTTAACTTTTTCATGAGTAAGTTATTTAGATTTTGTTTGTATTTGACTCAAAGTATATTGAAAATGTTTTATTAAAGTAAGTAATAAGTGGAAAGTCAAAAACATTAGCATTTGGAGTTTTCACTGACTTAGTTGTTGACAGCAAAGACTACAAACAGGAAGATAATGACATGTGTTTGTTAAAGGCGGAAACAGAACAAATAAGGAGATGGGGTGGGGTGGAGAGAGAGAAGAGAAAAGGAGACAGAGGAAGAGGAGAAGAAAAGAGATTTTCCACAAAATGAAATATTTGGGACATAGTCATACTAAAAATATATGTCTTGTTGATCTAAAATTTAAATTTAGCTGGGATTCCTGTGTTTTTATCTGCCTAATCTGACAACTCCAACAGCAGAGAGAAGACTGGCTTCCAGCCCAGCCTCATTTACCCAACAAACTTTTGTTGGCCTGGCTCTGTGTTAGGTGCTGGGGAATAAAAAACATTGAAAAAGACATGAACTCATTGTTGAGAGACTCCATTTGCTAATGACTTACTGTGTGGTTTTGGAGAAGTCACTTAACTTCTCTGAAATCCATGTCTTCATCTGGAACACCAGGAAAATTACAGTCTTGGGCTAATTTGTACATAAATAGAGCTCTGGGTGTAAAGGAACTTTGGAAAAGTCTGAGTTGTTAGACAAGTCTATGTTTTAATTATTTCACTATGCATCTTTGCAACACTAAAACTAGGGCAGATTTGTGGGCCAAGTCTTCTACATGTGTCTTCATGGATCCAACATTTTTGCCAGATTGCCCTGGTCTAAGGAACCAAACTCCTCCCCCACCTCCTCCCCATCTTGTCACAGCTACTTCTCCAGCCTGAGCCCTTTCCCTAGAAAGAGGCAGGAGGGAGTCAAAGCCAGCAACAGCAGTAATAGAGTAAATAGTTGGGCCCACAAAGTTCTTCGTGCCATCATGTGTTCTCTGATAGGGACAATTATGGGAAACAAGCAGAATAACATGGCCAAGCAGGTGACTTTCTGTAAGAAACCTTTCAGGGACCCTGAAGTATTCACTTTGCAAAACTCAGGGGGCTGTTAACTCTTGAATGAGTATGCCAAGGCTGAAGTGTCCCCTTGAAGTAATTCCCTCTAGGCTTCAGATGGGACTGTGACTAAGCACTGCAAAGACGGCAGGGTAATTCCTGCAATGTCCGTAGGGAATAAGAAATCCATGCATTCTCCACAACTGCTTCCACATCCTCTCTCTCCACCACAAAGCTGATGAAGTCCTAGTTCTACTACTCAGAGGTTAGAAGGCGGTGAAATTCTACTAACAAAGACATTGCAGTCCTGTTGGGAAGGTGGAACCCATGTGATGCTATATATATGCGTATGTATTAGTGGTGAGAAGCAAGACAATTTTTCCATATCTTAGAAATCTAAGTGATAATTATGACAGAAAAATCTTTATTTATTTGTTTGTTTGTTTATTTATTTATTTTTATTGTTCAAATACATTTGTCTCCACCTTCCTGCCACCACTTTTCCCTGCCCCTCTCACCTACCTCTCTTCCTCAATCCTTTCCTACTTTGACTTTGTTCATGGGTCCTCCACACGTGTTCTTTGACTTGACCATTCCTTTCTCTTTCTCTGCTCCCCACTCCCACCTTCCCTCTTGATTCTGTTGGTTTCTTTTTTCTTTCAATGTTGCTGGTTATATTTTCCATACTTGTTTGTTTTGTTGGTTAGGTTCCACTTATAGGTGAGATCATATGGTATTTGTCTTTCGCCCCCTGGCTTATTTCACTTAGCATAATGCTCTCTAGTTCCATCCATGTTGTCACAAAGGGCAGTCCCTCTTTCTTTCTTTCTTTCTTTCTTTCTTTCTTTCTTTCTTTCTTTCTTTCTTTCTTTCTTTCTTTCTTTCTTTCTTTCTTTCTTTCTTTCTTTCTTTCTTTCTTTCTTTCTTTCTTTCTTTCTTTCTTTCTTTCTTTCTGCTGTGTAGTATTCCATTGTGTAAATGTACCACAGTTTTTTGATCCACTCATTTACTAATGGACACTTAGGTTGCTTCCAACACTTGGCTATTATAAATTGTGCTGCTATGAACATTGGGGTGCATAGGTTTTTTTTGAATTGGTGTTTTGGGATTCTTAGGGTATAATCCTAGCAGTGGAATCACTGGGTCAAAAGGCAGTTTCATTTTTAGCTTTTTGAGGAAATTCCAAACTGTTTTCCACAATGGCTGCACCAGTCTGCATTCCCACCAGCAGTGTACTAGGTTCCTTTTTCTCCACAGCTTCACCAGCACTAGTTTGTTGATCTGTTTATGATGGCCATTGTGACTGGTGTGAAGTGGTATCTCATTGTGGTTTTAATTTGCATTTCTCTGATGGCTAGTGATGCTTTCCTTTCATATGTCTCTGGGCCTTCTATATCTCTTCCTTGGAGAAGTGTCTGTCCAGGTCCTTTGCCCATTTTTTTAATGGGATTGTTTGTCTTCTTGGAGTAGAGTCGTATGTGTTCTTTATATGTTTTGGAGATCAAACCCCAGTCTGATATATCATTGGCAAATATATTTTCCCATATGGTTTGTTCCCTTTTCATTTTGCTGATGTTTTCTTTAGCCATGCAGAAGCTTCTTATTTTGATGAGGCCTCACTTGCTTATTCTTTTGTTTATGTCCCTTGCTTTAGGGGACATACTGGTGAAAATATTGCTGCATGAGATATCTGAAAAAAAATTTTTTCTCATAAAACAAGATGCCATAAAGATTAAAGGATGCTACATACCTTGATTTTTCTTGTTCTGGGTAGAAAATCTTTATCTAATGGATTCCTAGACTGAACAAAGCTGGGAGGTTGCCCTACTCAAACATTATTAAAGTTGACAAAAGTGTTCACTAAGTATGCACTACAAACATGAAATAAAAACCACTGAAAATTATTTCAGCACAAAATACAAAGTTGTGACTTGCAGCTAGTCATTGGAGATCTGGTAGCTTTTCTCCAGCAACTCTTTACCCAGGACCTGGTGAAAATGCTTGATCAGGGCCGCCAAGGAAGTCACTGCCAAGACCAGGAGGAATTTCTCTACTTCCTGATCCTGTCACAGTGGACCCTTCTCTGACATGATATTCACAGCCCTCCTGTCCCCTCCTGTGTGCTGTAGGATGGGGCTTTCTTTCCTGGAGGGCCTTAGCTACTTAGTCTTTAATGATGTGCTTGGTCAACACTCAGGAGAGTATCAAAATTTTTTTTAATTGACTTTTGTGCAGGGGTTTCTACTATGATACACTTGCTGAAATGCTTCATTAATTTGGGAATGGCTCTTATCCAATGCTTGGGCCCCCCATGTGCTCAAGGTCAGGTCTCTGGTGTGTATCAGTGCTCTACAGCGAGAAGGGGGAAGAGGCAGGTGGATTATCCAGTGTCCCCTTATTATCTTCCATCTATATAAATGAAATTAACTTTCTCTCTTTCTCTATTATCATGTCAAAAAAAAAGCAACTGGAATTATTTTCACCAGATTTGAGGTACACACATGGCATAGGCTGCCAAAATGCAAGCTATGGCAATGAACATGAAATTTTCTTTGGGAGGCCCTGGGGAACTGGGAGAGAGCGGGCAGTTATTCTCCAAGCATGTTCCAAGGGCTGCAAATCAATTGAGGGATTAAGAAGATATGAACAGAGAAAGCAATGTTTTAAAATGTGAGTCCCCATATAAAATGTCACAGCACAGATGTTGCTTTACCCATTAGAATGACTGCTTGCAGTGCTGGGAGGGGTATGTGTGTAATATTTACTATGTGCCCTGTGCTAGGCATTATATGAAGTGTGCTATATGAATTATATTCAACAAATGCCTAAAATGGTTGTTGCTATCAGGCCTATTTTACAGAGAGGATAAAAGGTCCAGAGAAGGTATTAGCTATGTGACATCAGAGCAATTTACCTAAGCAGAAAGCTAAAATTTGAAATTCCGTCAACTTTAGGTCACTTTTTGAAGGTTGTATCAAGAAAATTAACAAGATTGTTCCATTCTGCAGCTCTCTTAAAAGTCCACTGACTGCTGCCCAGGTGGCAGTACTCACCAATCCCTGCACCCCTGCCACAGTCTGTGTCTGCATCTACCACCCTCACTCCCTCCTGTCTCAACTGTGTACTCAACCGGAATATCGGGCAGACAGCGGGGCAGAAGCCTATCCTATCAGTTGTCATCTGACCTGCAGGGAGAAACATTCCAAATACAAGGCAGAAGCAATTTTAGCAGGCTGTAAAGAGGAATTTTCCTCCCTGGAGGTTTGAGTGACATCAGAATGGATAAGCAAGGGAATCAAATCATCTATTTTCCAAGGGAACTTTAAAAATAGCAGCAGTCTCTGTCTATTGGAACTGTGGTAACAGTGTATCTGGGCCATGTCTGTAGGTGATGCCAAATCAGCTAATGCAATGCATCAGTTCAGGAAATAAATGCAGTTAATGTCAATACTGCACAAAGTCAAAACAATTTGGCAATTGTCAGCTTGACAGGTAAATCTTGACAGCAGGTAACTTGGGCCCTAATCTGAATCATAGGACTCTAATTATTTAGTTTAGTTGTCTAGAGTGATCAAACCCAATGTAATACTGCTGAGTGGCTATTCCATGTTGCCCTAGGCAGTGGAAAGAACTTGGTGCCAGTGTACTCATACATTCATTCATTAGGCATCCACTACTTTCCAGACATGACGCTGGGCACTGGAGTCACAAGATAAATAAGCTGTGTTCCTTGTCCTCGAGAAGCTCACAGCCTGGTGGTCTGGGCTGTAGTCCCAGCTGCAATATTAATAACATGCTCTGTACAAATGACTTGACCTCTTTCTGGGTCTGACTCTTAATCCATAACACAAGGAGAATAGTTTGAGACCCCTTGCCCAGATGGGCACCAGTTTACATGACTAGGTACTATTGATGTCATTTATTCAACTACTATTTCCTAGCATCATCTATGGACCACACATGGTGTTTTGAAGAGATAAAATGACAAGAGTGCCATGCCTTCCCTTGATAAGTCTTGTGGGGGTGAGGAGCATCGAGGCTGGAGAGTAAAATACAATGAAGTGTAATGTTGCATTACAGGATAATGAGGCGTAAGAGGAGCCAGGGAATAGTCTTCCTGGAGAAAGGCTAGGTGGGTTCTTAGAGATTAATGGGAATTTATAAACAGATTAAGAGAATGGAAGAAATTCCAGGCAAAGAGAAGATCATAAACAAAAATCAGGAGGCAAGAGGGAGGAGTCAGTTTTAGAGAACTATACCAGGCCTAATGTGAATGGAGGTTAAGGGGGTAGAGGAACAGAAAGAGAATGAAGGGAAGGGGAGGGGAGAGGAGGGCAAGGGAGGGGAGGGGAAATGAGAGGAACAAGAATATGGGAACATGGAAAGGGTTGAGAGGCAAAACAGAAGGGCAAATTGGGGGCCAGATTATTAAAAAATTTTCCCCCCATGCTTTGGTGTTCAGACTTGAACTGGGGACAATCAAAAGTCACAGAAGGTCTTAAACAGCAGAATTCTGACTTTGACAGGGAGTTTTAGCATTCAATATGTGAAACATATGTTGGAGGGGAGTCAGAAAGAGCAGTCAAGAGTTTGCTGGATGATTTGAAACTGAATGGGAAGGATTCTTTTTCCTCCCTCCTTTTCTCCATCCTTTATTTCCTCTCCCCTCCCCTCCTCTCCTTGCCTCCCTTCCCTTCCCTTCCCCATCACTCTCCTCTTCTCTTTTCCTTGGGTTGTTGGGGAAGCCACGGAAGCTTTGCAGGCAGGAAGGAATGCAATGTGGGTGCTCCATGGCTCTGGACCCAACAGAAGTGGTTTTGTGACTGTATAAGGAGTTGGTGACATCCATTTCTGTTGAAATTCCTTGCTGTCAAGACCAGGCTCCAGCCCATAAGAAGTCAGGGACTGCCTGGAAGTGAGTCATCATGGGTGGCACTTATGATACCAGATTCTAAGAATCTGAACTATGTGGTTTGACTGAGCACCCTTGACTGTTTCTCTTCTTTCCTTGTGTGGTTTTGGCCCAGAATAAGGTGCCAGGTTTGGTCAAATCCACCTTCAAACCCTGTAAAATGCTAGTACAGGGCCCTCTGAACCCCCAGCAGCCCTATAACTCTAAGCATAAGGACATTTGCCAAATGCACAGTCAAGGTATTTTCTATATAAGACAAGTAGAACCAAGGGAGAGCTGAACACCAGAAGCTCTACTTGAAAAAAAGAAGAGGGTCCCATTATACAGGGCCCAACACAAATAATACCCCCTTTTTATTACAAAATCATAAGTATGTAATCCTGCAATATAACAATATCAAGCATACTACATGACATTTTAGGTGAAAAGTCAAATTAAAACTATAAATTATTACACCAATATTATTACCCTACCAACCACACTCAAGCAGACATTCCTTCTGCTGAACCCCATATAATCTTCTTATATGAGTAAGAAAATGTAGTGCCTAAATAATTAAAGGGCAGGTACGTTTCAGGGAAGCAAACTTCAGCAGGACAGAGCTTTGGAATGAAGTGATGTTTAAAAGTGTTGGACAGAATTCTAGTCCAAACTGCCTGGACTAGAATTCTGAGCCCCCACTGAGGAGACGGGCAACCAGAACGAGTCATGTCACCTCTCCATGAATCAGTTTCCTCATCTGTAAAATGGAGATGATAAACTCCAATGTCATTGAGTTGCTGTGAGAATTAAGTGAATTAATATTTGTGAAGTACTGCAAAATAGTTCCTAGAACATAACAAGGGATATAGAAGTGTCTGTTAAATAAAAATATGCAAAATCATCTTTCCCTTAAAAAATAAGTTGTGCAGGGATTGCTGGAGGGGAGACTGGAGGTTCAAGGACACCTTCTGGTTCTGGATGAAGGAGACCTGAAAATAAAGAACTTTGTGCCTGAGGGTACCTATTAATGGTAATCTAGCAGATGGGGTTTGAGGTTGCCTCTCTGTCATGTCTCCATAATAAGGAATCTGAATAAAAAATCAAAAGAAAAGTTTATTTTTAAACTCTTAGATATAAACTTTTCTTTTAAACTCTTAGATTTCAGTCTGAAATTAAACCTATTTATGTTAGCAGATAGGGAATAAAATTTCTAAAAGTTAAGTTTGAGGAAAGAAATAGAAAACTAAGGTTGTATAGTTAAGAGAAGAAAAGGGGAATAAAAACAACATTGCATTTCCCACATAACCCCACACTGGCTAACAACTTTACCCAGAGAGAGGGTAAGGCCACCCATGTATTCACCTTTCAGAAGATTAGGCTCTCTCTTAAGCTTGACCCAAGTATTATCTCTCCAGCTTAGGACTTCCACGCTGGCCCCAGAGAGATGGATAAGTGTGCATTGCTCTTCTGCCTTTACTCTGTTCTTCTTATGCAAGACTGGATTCCATGGATGAGTTCCTTGAGGTCTGGTCCCTAGGCTTGGACCTGCAGGAAACACCAATTCTTGGTTCAGGTTTGTTGGCTTCTGGAATACTGTCTTACTTTTCTTCCTGTGAGCATCTTCTCTTTGCTTCAGGATTCTTGGATCCCCCTTAGTACTATGTGTCCTTGGGATCCGCAGTCTTCAGTCTTTCTGGAGAAATCAAAGAGACAGTTGCAAGTTTCTAGACATCAGTCCTTCTTAACCATTGTCCATGTTATTCAAAGCTTATTTCAAGGGGTCCTTGATGTTGCTACACAAAAGCCATTTGCATGATTAATAGGGATAGATGGCCGCAGAGGAGAAAAAAAATCAGAGGCCATATATCTAACCCCTACCCATCTATACACATGTGATGCTTCTATCACATGCACACACACACACACACACACACACACACACATTTTTTCCTTATTTCTGGGTTTGTAACCATAGGCAAGTACATGCCACTATTATTAGTTTTAATTTACTTACTTGTAAAGTAGAGAAAAAATAGTTTCTGATTTAAACACAGTTTTTAAAAAAATACAATGATAAATTCATGAGTAAGCAATACCTGCATTTTATCTTTCATGACTGCTGTCCATGTCCAGCAACAAGGAATTAAGATTAAGCAGCCAGTCACAAAGAGGAGAGTGTAAGATGGATGGTTCAGTGAAGGGCTGTGTGAAGATAGCCAAATCTTCAACCCAGTCCATAGGAAAAAGAGCCCCTGGCTTTCTTATCCCACTATTTAGTTCATGGTTGATGTATAATAAATAATAATGAAAAATAAATGACAAGAATCTGACCCCACCCCTGAATAACAATACTGGCTTAAAGAGGCACTAGGCGGGTATTTTATGTAGCTTTATTTTTATTTATCTTTGAACTACACATATATACATACAGACATATTATTTCCCATTTTGAACAATACTCTGGGGTGTTCAGAGAGAGCTGCATATACTATAAAAGGAGGGTCCCTGGATAAATAAATAACCTATTTTTAAATCTCAATTGGAAAAAACCAAAATTCCAGATGAAATTCCAGATAAAATTCCAAATTAAGCCCCATGATTTGTGGGCTCTACATCAAATAAAAGAATTCTTGATTGTAGAGATCATTACCAAAAGGAGTTACTGAAAGAGGCTGAGGAATCTTCATTAAGAATCTTTTAAATAATTTTTAAACAGGGTTTGGTTTTTCTCCTCTCACAGTTCTGTAAAAAGTATGATCATCTCCTGCCTGGAGGCTGGGGGATGGATGAGAGCAACTCACAATTTCTCTTAAACTTGAATTTAATTTTTCTGTATTTCTGTGAGCATTAAAACTGAAAGCAAAATAGCTGTTATAAATGGGACTAAAAGTGGAGTAAAGACTCCATCATTTATCATGAGGAATAAATGAGGGTAAAGTATGTAAAATGCTTAGTATAATACCTGTTACCTAGATGCACTCAATAAGTGTTAGTCTATAATGATCATAATGGTGATGATAAAACTATGCTTTTATATTCCTTATACAGGGAATCTTTCTGTGCAGAGCAGCTGTTGAAAGGCAAGATGCATTTAAAATGAGTTCCTGAGAACCTTTTCCATAGTCATTTCTCTTTTCCTCAACCTTGACTAAAAGCCTTGAGAAAAACCAAGAGCCCAAATTTTCTCTACAGAGTTAGTCATCACCAGCCTATAAAAATTAAATAGATTTTATTGGCATGAGGCACTGATAGCTTGGATGTCGTCAAAGATTTATGGTCAGCCTGTGAGTCAATTTATTTTTTCCCATCCTAGGACATGAGTTTGGTCATTCAATCCAAGAACTCAGAACTGAAAACAAAACCAGAGCAGGAGAAGGGGAAGGGAACCCTAACTTGAAGTCCTCACCCAAGACAAAAATAAAAATCATAATTGTTCTGAAAAAAACTGGCTGGTGGCAGAGGTAGAGATGTGAGAAGGGAGAAAGGAATGAAAGGTTTAGATGTAAAAAATATTTGTATAAAAGATGAGGTGGGACATACTGGGCAGGTATAAACCTACCAGTCCAGGGCTTGCTACTGAACTCATTGGAGGGACCTGTGGAGCTCTAACAGAAGTGGCAAACCAGTGGCCCTTAGGCTGAGTTGAATCTGCTTTTATGGTTAGTTCTCATTAAAAAAACAATCTAACTTGAATATGTTTGTAACAATAATTGGAAAAATTTATATTGAATTCTGGCTTTCTGTGTTCTTTTGAAAAGTCAGGAAAGGAGGCAAAGCAATCACTGTGGTCCCTGTGTTTCTGTATGTGCTCTCCAGTTTGCCATGGTCTGCTTTCTAATTCTTTTTAAATTGCATGTAGCCAGCTTTGTTGCCTTGGCCTCCTTATCCCATGTATGCACTGAAATTTTCAGCCTTCAGTTAAAAGAAGCTAAGAGAATGGAATAAGACATCAAGGGTTGTCTGCTGAAACAAGGTAAAGAAATGTGACTTCTAAGTAAAGGGTTAGTCAATAGTCCTTCAAAAACACCAGTATAGGTGTGCTGTGAGAACTCAGGGAGAGAATGTCAGGAAAGAGCCCTCAGCACAGTGCCTGGCACCTAGTAGTGGCCCACTCCCAGTGATTCTGGTGGTTATAATAGAATTCAGGAGTTTCTTCTGAGTATTCATCATTAAAGTACCAGAGAAGTCTGATTTGTCAAGTGCAGGCAAAAACTATATTATTTTTTTGGTTATGAAGGTAATATAGTGAATTCTACACTAAGTGTGGTGTGCAGATTGGCAATACTAACATCACTTGACTTAAATGCATATTCTCAGACTCTACCTGAACCTATTGAATCAAAACCTCTGAACACGGGGTCTAGGAATTGATGTTTTAATATGCTCTTCACATAATTTGATGCACACTAAAGTCTGAGAACATTGGTAGACTAGAGTCCGATCTCATGAAAACACACACACACACATACATTTAGCATATACAAATTCAACTCTAAGTGTTAGACAACAAAAAATAAAATAAATATGTTACCCTTTTTCCTTTTCAAATTAGACTCCAGACTCCATTCCCCTGAAGAAAGGGGAGGCAGAATAGCTCCCTAAATATTAAGGAAAATAAAAGAACTTAATTTTTGGCTTTTGAGTATCCATGAGCCCAGCTTTTGGTGGTTTGAGAATATTTTAAGGAGTCCATCAACTGATAAATGGATATAAAAATGTGGTACAATGGAGCATTATTCAGCTGTAAAAGGAATGAAGTTCTGACTCAGAAGATGGCAGAGTGGAAGTCACATTGACCTCCTCCCAGGACCAATGTGGAATTATAACTAAATTGTGAACAAACAACTGAACAATTGAAGAGAGGAACCTTATAACCTCAGAGACAGAAGAATCAGCTTTAGTGCATTCTAACTGGTAAGGAGTGCAGTAGAGACTCAAGAAGGCGGGTGGGGCGCCCATAGGCGGCAGCACCAGAAGGATATAGAAAGGACCAGTTGGATCCCCCTGAGAAGAGTGGGGTCTAAACCAAAAGCGGGGGTCTCCAGCCTACAGCACCAGAGCCCAAAAAGTACACAGAAAACAGCCAGCTGCGAAAAGCAGCAGGGTTGCTCTATACCAGAGACAGGCAGCTGGGGACACAAAGAACTATATAAAGGTCCAACGCATAGATTTTTATTTGCAGCCACTTACCCTGGTCTCTGGCAAAGGTGGGGGCAAAGTGGGCTAGAGACACCTGAGGAGAGACTGGGGAAGGAGGCATTGGGTAGAGAACTGAGAGAGTAGCCAGTGGGATCCTGGTGCTGACTCATTCCCCACAGGGCAGCAGCCATCTTGCTCAGGCAGAGACCACTCCCCCTGAGCGGCAGCAGCATCAGAGGACCCAATCACCCTGCCCCCAGGTGGGATTCTGCCCCGCCCTGCGCTGTCTAAGTCTCCTGCTGAGTGCAGAGCAGCAGCCACAGATAGCAGACCCCTGGCTAAAGGGAACAGATAGTGGTCTGGAGACACTTGAGGAGAGACTGGGGACAGAGGCTTTGGGGAGAGAATGGAGAGAGTAGCCAGTGGGATCCCAATGCTGACTCCTCCCCGTTTATGGCAACCACCATCTGGCTCAGGCAAGAGACCACTCCCCTGAGTGGTGGCAGCATAAGAGGACCCAGTAACCCACCCCCAGGAGGAACTCCGCCCCCCTCGAGCTGTCTAAAGAGGCATGCTGAGTACAGAGTGACTAGATTAACAGCTGAAGGACATAGCCACAGACAGTAGATTCCTGGAAGTCTCAGACAGACTGCCTAAGGTCAGACAGGGACAACATCTGACATAATCAGAGGCAGATCCAGAAAGTAAAAACTGGTCTCCTACCATAGAAGTTCACACCACAAAGTCAGGAAATCAAGACAGATCAATTTAAGAAGCAGAAGCAAAAAAGAAGAGTCTCACAAATAATGGGAAGACAAAGAAATACCCCACAGTTGAAGGGAAAGGAGGAATCTCCAGAAAGAAAACTAAATGAAAGAGAGGCAGGTAAACTATCAGATATTGAGTTCCAAACAACGGTTCTGAGGAAACTCAAGGAGCTCCATGAGTTCAGAGAGAATTACGAAAATCTACAGGGAAACTAGGAGAAACTTAATGCAACCTATATCAGCATGAAAAAAGACATGGAAACTATCAACAAGAGGCAAAAGGAAATGAAGAATACAAATTCTGAATTGAAGAACACAGTAGAAGGAATCAAAAGCAGGCTAGATGAAGCCGAAGATCGAATCAGTGAGCTGTACGACAAGGTAGAAAAAAGATCCCAGAAAGAGCAAGAAAATGAAAGAACAATTCAAAAAAAATGAAGAGACATTGAGGGAAATGCAGGGCAACATGAAACATAATAGCATCTGTATAATAGGGTTACCAGGAGAAGAAGAAGAGGAGCAAGGGCTAGAGAAACTGTTTGAAAAAGTAATGATGGAAATCTTCCCTAATTTGAGTAGAAAAAAAGTCACACAAGTCCAGGAAGCACAGAGGGTCCCATTCAAGAGGAACCCAATGAGGCCCACTCCAAGACACATCATCATTAAAATGGCAAATACCAAAGACAGAGAATCCTAAAGGAAGCAAGGGAGAAAGAGGTAATAGCATATGAAGAAGTCCCGATATGGCTAGCAGCTGACTTCTCAACAGAAACACTGCAAGCCAGAAGAGAATGGCAAGAAATATTCCAAGTCAAGAAAAACAAAGGCCTAAAACCAAGACTGCTATACCCAGGAAGACTCTCAATTAAAATGGAAGGCAATAGAAGGAGTTTCCCAGACAAAAGAAGGCTAAAAGAATACACCTCCACCAAACCAGCACTGCAAAGTATGCTAAAGGGATTGCTTTAAGATGAAGAAAAAGAGTCTGTGAATGCCCAGTTCCTTTCACAGTTGCCAATACTTGATATTACCAATATTTTTAATATGTATAAATCTGATTGTGACAGTGATGTGTTATTTTAGTTACTTTATTGTTTGTTTATACTAAACCTGTTTTTGTATATTTCTTGCCTATTTTTATTATTTTTAAAAAGCTTTAAGTAACTTTTTGGTATTCTTTATCCATTTATTGATTAAAGGTTTGTAGAATTTTTTCCCCTAAAACAAAAACCCAACTATTAACCCTGTTTTAGATGTGTGGCAAATATTTTCCCATTGTATTACTTGTCCTTTAACTTTTTTTATATGTATTTTACTATATAGTCATAAATGTTTAATATAATCATATTGTCAATATTGTACTATATAGCTTCTGAGTTTGAATATTTTACTTCAGAGTAAGAAAAATATTAGTTTGTATTTTCTCCTAAAACTCCTTAGATTTTATATATTGATTTTTAACTCACCTGAATATTTCTTGTATAATGTGTGAAATAGGGCTCTATATTTTGTTTTATTTCAAGTAATAGTGGTCCATGCACCTTATTTGTTGAATAAGCCTTATTTTCCCCATCGATTTGAAATATCAATTTAATTTTATATTACATTGTTAGATATACACATTTGTTTCTAGAATGCTCATTATATTTCATTGATCTACTTGATTATTTCTGTGCTGATGTCATGTTGTTTTAGTTGCTGAGATTTTATAATGGATTTAAATTTTTAAATATATTATAATTGACTTTGACATTTAAAAAAATAAATAAACTCTGCATTTAAGAAAGAAAGAGAGAGAGAGAGAGAAAGAAAGATTGAACTCCTACCTTTTGTGACAACATGGATGGAACTGGAGAATATTATGTTAGGTGAAATAAGCCAGTTGGTGAAAGAAAAATACCATATGATCTCACCTATAAGTGGAATCTATTCAACAAAATAAACTAATGAACAAAGTAAACCACAGACATGGAAACATGGAGCAAACTGAAAGTGACCAGAAGGGATGGGGAAAGAAAACAATGGTAAAAGAAGGGGAAGGGACTAGACAAAGAACATGTATGAATGACCCATGGACATGGACAACAGAGTGGGAATTGACTGTGGGAGCAGGGGGTAGGAGTGGGATGGGTGGAGGGGGGGTAAAGGGGGGAAAATTGAGATAACTGCAATAGAATAAACATTATTTAAAAATTAAATTAAAATAAAATAAAAGGAAAAAAAAGAATGAAGTTCTGATGCATACCACAAAATGGATAAACTTTGAAGAGATTATCTAAATGAAAGAAACCATTCACAAAAGACCACATATTGTATTATTCCATTGATAGGAAATGTCCAAAATAGGTCAAACTGCAGCAAGAGAGAGTAGATTAGTGGTAGCCTAAGGCTGAGGTGAAGTTGGGGAAAATTGAAGGGTGACTGCGAATAGGTACAGGGTTTCTTTTGAGGGCTGGATTCACTGAGGTATTAGGTTCTAAAGACAATTGTTCAGCTCAGCCTATGGGCCACCAATTTGCCACCTTCCTAATAGCTCCCAGGTCCATCCATGCTAATGGGTTTCTTAGCAAGCTTTGAACTAGTAAGTTTATGACTTTCCAGTGTCTCTCACCTCATCTTTTATATATGTAATATACTCTAAAAACTATTATGGTGATTATTTCATGACTTTGTAAATATACTAAAAACCATTGAACTGTTCACTTCAAATGGGTGAATCATGTGGTACCTGAATTCTTCAATAAAGATGTTGCCCTCAAAAAAACAATTTAAGGAAATATCAAGGCTAATTCAAACTAAATTCAGTTTTTGCTCTAACAATTGTCTTTAGAATCTAATCTCCCAGTATCACTTGACTCTGCCATGTAAACATTGTGAAAGACCTAAATCTAGATGCTACCTTAAAAATTCTCCATTATAGCAATAACAGCATCTTAAAATATTGGCTCATTAATTCTAGGCCTGAAAGGGGCTTCAAAGATTATCTAAATTAGTGTTTTCAAACTTAAAAAAAAGATGGGGAGCTCTTGTTCAATGTAAATCTTGCAGAATCCTAAATAAAAAAAACAAACAAAAAAATGACACTTTTCTGATAGGACAGAAGGGGTGATTTTGGCACCTCACTCCTGTGACAACCTCTGAGGAAATATTAAAGGAGAAAAGTTAAAAAGCTATAGATTTAAGCCATGCTCCTTCTGTGTCCAATTAAGAACTTAAGGGCCTGAAGTGGGGCATGCATGACCCAGGGGAACACAGGGACAGCTTCCTGGTTGTGATTCCCAGTTAGTTTTTCATCCCACATATATGGCTGTTGTATTCACCACCTGGGAACAGCTTCAGAATCATGTCCTATGTGTGTATGCATGGGTGACTTCAGGTAGCTCTTGTATTTATTTTGAAAACAGGGGTGCTGGCTCAGTCAATTTTACCAAACCACTGGTGAATTCAGTAGAGGAATATGAAGGAAGGTGGTTTTGTTTTTGATTTTGATTTTGACTTTGGGTAAACTAACTGATCTATTGACCAACTGAATGTTTGCTTCTCTGCAAAAGCCCTTAAAGCTGCTTTTGGTGAGGTAGAAAATGAGCTCAACTCCCAGGGGTATATTGTATCAAATAAAAGAGTGCATGTAAGAGAACATTTTATAAATATATGATTTTGTGTTTTTCAGAGGGAAACCTTGTGGCAATGAGTTGAGGAAAATTGGGTCAAGGTAGAGGCAAAAATTAAATCCTGACCTTCTTATTCCTAGTCCAGATGTTTGTCCTTTGGCACCACCTATAGAAGCAAAGATTGAACCAGGGTCAACAAACCTTACCTGCTCTTCAAGTTATGGAACATTGTAGGGAAGGGACAGTTTATGCATTCCTCTCATCTCATCTCCACCTCATCGATCACCAAGAATTTCCCTTCTCTTTACAAAAAGCAAAGACTCTGTCTTGAATCGTTTTTCTCTAATTACAGAGATCCCATAACAGCTTCCTATGAACTGGGACTTAGTAATTTTTAATTGTGATTTTTCAAACTCCTTTTTACCTGTTTCAAATGTGGGAGATAAGGGTCAATGAATCATCGACAATGGGTGGATAGAGAGGTAATCAAGAAAAAGAAAACTAAATAATGAAATGTTAGTTCTAAAATTAGATAAGATAGTTTCTCCTCCATTAGTGATTATAATTAGGCAGAAATATGTAGTAGAGAATCTTAGAATCTTCTGTCTTCATGATGGTTCTTTGAAAATGTATCTTTCTAAAACAACACTGTCTGATAACATTTCTACAGTGATGGAAATACTCTATATCTGTGTTATAGTCCCTAGCCAAATATGGCTGTTTAACACTTGAAATGTGGCTAGTGTGACTGAAGGATTTAATTTTAAAATTTCATTTAATTTTAATTAGTTTATATTTAGATGGCCACATATGGCAACCAAAAAGTGTTTGATCCCGTTTTTATGTCACTTTAAAATATGTTTATGGATAGAAAGGCCATAGTCAAAATATTAGTAATATTTTAGTAATATATTATTAAATATACATATTAGTAATATGTATCTCTGGGAGTGGAATTATAGTTGTTTTTTCTTTTCTGTAGTTTCTATTGTCTCTAAAATAAACAATTAGCCATAAAATTTTTAAAGTGATTGTTTCTATAGCTCCAAACTTTACCACCTTTTCTAAGCACAGTGTTTGCAGAAAGTAAATATTTACTGTATTTATCACATTTTCCATGTATAATGTGCACTTTTTTGCTTACATTTTTTGAGGGGGAAATAAGGATGTGCATTATATCTGGGTAGTACCTGAAATACCTTGTACCTGTTCTTGTGTTTTGTATTTGTTACATAAAATGTCTTGTACCATAATATGTTAAAAAATAAATGCTAAAATTCCTTTGTAATACAAAAAAACAAGTATCTAAACATAAATAAATAATTAATTAAATTAAAAAATTAAAATGAAAGATTTTTTTTCCTGAAAGTTTGGGCCAAAAACATGGGTGCACATTTGCACATTATAAATGGCAAAATACAGCAATTGAAACATTATTGTATAATTGTTTTTTCCCATGGTCAAAAATGTACACGAACATGCATACAATAGGAAGATACAGAGACACAAAGGGTTCTAGATATGTCATATGCAGGCGTGAAGAAAAGTGGAGGCAGAAAGCCCACACCCCTTCAAGGCCTTGGGTAGGTGATCTAGAGAGACACCAGGACCCCACGGGCCTGGGTACCAACCACAGGCCATGATTCTAAGAAGACCTCTTAACTCTGAGGGGGATCATGGTCCTGGTGGAATGGGTCCTGAACCTGGAACTAAGCCAGTGGGAAGGTCAGTTTCAGCACACCCTCTAATAATAGACACAGACCGAAGCAGAGGCCAAAACAAATGCATTGCATCATCTCAGGTTATTATCCTCTATCAAAGCCTCTATCTCTTAGCAATAAAAATTGGGTGGGTGTGGAGAAAGGAGGAGGAGAGAGGAAACAGGTCGTAAATATGTTTGGCTGTAGACAGAGCTTTGTTTTGGGATCATAAAGTCATTGCATACTAATGCTGAAAGAGACTTAGAGAGGTTATTAAATCCATTGTCCAGCTTCCATTGTTGGAACCCACATCACGTTAGGTAGTTGGAAAGCTACTCTGTGTTTCAAGCCCTACAGAGACAGGAAAGAACCTCTTGTGTTTAATCTAAGTATTCCCAGGTGATAGTTTATGATACTTGCCCATTGCTTTGCTAGAGATCTATCATTCTATTTTGTATAAATACAAGGCTATCCTCACTCACTGCCCCTCATACAGTGAATATATACTCACTTTATATAAGTATTAGTAAGATACCACCCTAGAATTATTTCTCTCATCTTGTTCAGGTAAGAAAACTGAGATAAGGGGACAAAGTGAGAAATTCAAACTATCAGAGGTATAAATTATTTTGATGATGAAGTTAAAAACAGAACCTGTCTTTATTCCTAGATTCTTTACAAATGTATGATCAAAGTCATACATGACTAAGAAAGAAGACTGGGATAACTCTTCCTATGCTTCAACATTTCTCTTTTTACCTGACTTACTAGATACTTCCTCACTGAGAACTGGGAAAATTTTTCATGTATTTATAGTTCTCTCTTATATTTGTTCTTTGTCTTTCCTGAGCAAACCAAGAAATCTAAGAATAAAAAAAAAGCACAAAACTTTCCATATAACACCCCCAATTTGAAAGCCAGTAGAGATTTCTCATACTAAACTGATTTAAATTCAAGGTCTGCAATATCACTAATGCAGATATGAGAAGAGAGACAAAGGTGAAATTGAATCAGAATGAACTGAGAAGTCTCTAGGAATAAGGTATGGAGGCACACACTCTTCCTCTCAGGACCCCATCGGCTACATTTATAACATCCCTTACTTCTGACCAGGCCAATGCCCTTTTCTATCTGTACTGTCATACCCTGCTGATCACTCCTGGTAGACAAAGGGGGTTGAGGTTCTGGGACTGCACCTGAGATAGGTAAAATTCACTTTGGTTGGAGAAAAGGAAAAGACAGAGTATACCTCAGTAGTAAGATAGGGTGGGAAAAGAGAGAGAAGAGTGAATATGAGCTGTCTCTTGAGCTTGAGGTTAGAGACATACTAACTCTGCTGGAGTAAATGGTCTATGCTGGATTATAGTATCAGGAGAAGAGAGGATGGAATACTAGTCTGAGGAATCTCTACTCTATGTAACAAGAAATCATTGAAAACTCTTGAACAAAGGGAAAATATGGAAAAAGTTGCATTTGAGAACTATTAATGTGTCAGGAGCGTGAAGACTTCATTTGCAGGAGAGAAGAGAAACTGCAGGCAGAGACTCCAGTCGGAGTATATTGCAAGATCCTGGACTGAGGTGGTGAGAGCTTGGAGAGGAGGCTGGCAATGGGATAATAATAAAAATAACATGGTTCACCTTTATGGAGTGCTTACTACATGCTAACCATTGTTTCAAGGGTTTTACTTACAATATCACATTTCATAATTACAATAATCCTATAAAGTAGGTACTATTATTATTATTTTCAAGTATGGAAACTGAGGCTTATAGCTTCTAAGTAAAAAGCACAACTAAAAGATGCATTTCAGAGGGGAATCCCAAGGACTTGGTGAGCAGGTAGTGAAAAGGAAAGATGCAGAATATTTAGGAGCCTGGATAACTGGGATGGATATATATCAGTGTCAGCAATAGGAAAAGGGAAGCTTTGGAGGAGGAGTAAGTTGGTTTTGTTAGAAAGAAAAACAATGAGTCTTTTTGTTCTATATGAACTTCCCATTTTCTTAGAATTTTCAAACACTTGTATTCTACATTCCCAGCACATTTTCTAAATAGAATTTCCTTCCCCCTAATATTTCCATAGTTTGTGAAACAGATCTGGTTGAGACACCTCATGGAGAAAATGGGGGTCCAGCAAAATCAAACCAACACCAGACAGTAGAGACAACCTGGTCACTGGTGACCTTCTGGCCAACCACAGGACTGCCTGAAGGCACTGCTCTTCCCTACCTCTTTTCTCCATCCACAACCTCTCAACCATCCCAGGCTCCTGTCTTAGGAGGGGCAAAGCTAACTTCATTTCTGGACACCATGTCATTCCCAGCACTTGAATTCCCTCAGGTCTGATGGAGTGATGCTTCTCAGGAAGTCAAGAAGAGTAAAAAACATCTTTGTTAAGGAATGGACTTCCAAGGGGGCTTGGGAGCAGGCATCTGCCAAAGGCCACTGGGAGGAGGGGTGAGAAGTTCTGACGTCAAAGAGCCTCCAGGGTCTTGACACAGAATGAGATAATGGTTTTTTTCCTGAAGGAGCAAATCTCCTCTTGTCCCTTGGGTCTTGTAAAACTCAGGCCACCAGGCTGTTAACCATAGATGAAAGTCCTATCCTAACACTGAGAATCTTCTCCCTGTTAGGGTTGCCTGAGAACACGTGTGTGTCATGCACACATGTTCACATATGCTTTCTCTGGGTAGAATTTAAAGGTAATTACTCTGTATCTTTATTCCTTTTGTCTTTCTTCTATACTTCTCCTCAACAACCACGTGCTTGTCCTTTTTTTGACCTTCACTCTTCTCCATTTTCTTTTCACTCCAGCAAGTTATAGAAACCTTAGATTGCATGACTTCCATGACTTTCAAGGAGGGCAGATAACATTTCTGTTTTCTTCTTTCTCATTAAACTTATCAACTGGAAGTCAGTCACCCCATACCCAAGTTAAATAGCTGTCTTAGGGGAGTTGGCACAAGGTTTTCTAGTGGTCAGAAGTATGGGTGGGACTCAGGATCAATGAATGAAGTTCCAAAGGTGTTCACCTTCAATTATGGTGTCTTACTAAGCCTTAAAGGTGTTCAGCAAGAGTCTTCACACCACCTCCAGGTCTCCAGGTAGGAATTCCCCAAATCTCTATTTTACTAGGCAATATTGAAGAAGAGAGTCAAATCTGTAGCTTTTCAGACGTGGGTGTTTTCAGAGTAGCTAGAGCTCTCTTTTCTTTCCATATCAGAGGGCAGAATCCTTGCTTTTAGGTGTCCATCTAATTGCCTGACCATGTAACTTCACTTTGCCCACAACATCTATGTCTCTTAGACAAAAGGTAGCCCTTTTCTACTAGTTTATGGGTAGACCATCAGCACCTGATATGTGACCATTTTAACCCTCACTTCAATTATTTCTATATAATATGCAAGAGACCAATTTATTGACAAGTTAATATTCTCCCTGACCAGGATGAAGTCTCCAGAAGGTCAAAGACTTCATATATTATGTCCCTCCACAAACTAGTAAGAATGTATGAGCACATTACTAATAGTTATCAGTCATTTAACTGTCCCCTTCATTAGAACCTCTTGGCATATCAGTATTGAAAGAATAAATGCCCAGCCTGAAAAGTGATGCATGGAATAAACTCATCTTTTCTCATTTCATCAGCTAAGTAGCCCAGTGTGGATGTGCTATTCTTCTATCCAAGATTCACTGGCCTTCTAACCACATTCTTTGGTGAGAAAAGGAGTTTCTTCATAACTCCTGCCTACACAAAGGTTTGATTGTTCGAGGACACCACAGTGACGTACATGGTCCCATTTAGCCTGGGGAGTTTGTGAATCTAAAGGTTCATTTTTGATATTTGATTATTTTCAATCCCATTTCCCATATTCTCTCTTTACACCAAAGAGATATTAGACTCTGTGAGCTCCCAGGGAAGTTTTTCACTCTCCGTGGCTGCTGCTGTTGTTGTTTTCAGGCACTCATCAGATTAGAGTCCAGGTTCCATGGAACTGGGAGAATAGAGAGAGTGCACACCCATGTGTGATCACCCACACAACTAAAATACATCATAATAAGTGACATCAGCACCTCAATCTGAAATTTCCATGCCCATGGAGGAGGCTGCAGCCATGTATTTCCTTCTTTCCACTCTCTCTTTAGTCCATCTTAACTTCCTCCTTCTCCCCACCACTGCCTAACTGTGGGCCCTCACCACAATCACAGCTGGACTATAGTGAGGGTCTCCTTTAAGACCTCCTGGAATGCTCTGAATTGACCAATCTTCTTAGGTCTATACTTTTCTCTTTTCTCTTTTTTTCCACTTCTCTAAGTTCTCAAGTTCTTTTGCAACTTTCCCACCAACCCCACCACCATTCAACAACAACAAAAAGCACTTTAGAGAGGGTTAAGTAGGCAACACATCT
Organism: Pteronotus mesoamericanus; assembly: GCF_021234165.1. Taxonomy (NCBI): domain Eukaryota; kingdom Metazoa; phylum Chordata; class Mammalia; order Chiroptera; family Mormoopidae; genus Pteronotus; species Pteronotus mesoamericanus. The sequence goes on from NW_026555277.1 coordinate 9,932,802, forward strand.
ATCCCATAATTAGTACCCCAAGATGTCAAGTAGCTAATGATTCACCCTCTGCCCCCAAATTTCCTGTTGGGTCCCAGCTCCACACCTTTGCCTTTCCTTGAATTGAAGTTCAAACATCCAAATCTCTGTACCTCAGTCTGTGCCTGGTTATACCCAGACCCAGTCGTTTGCTCTCGTAAGTAGAAATATTTGACTTACCTAAAGCACAAAGACACACTGAAGGTGCATTTCTGCACCCTCTCCCTTAAGTTAACCTGAATTAACAAGGTGTGAGCAAGCAGAACCTCACCCAGAGCTTCAGAGAGTGAACCTCAATCCTAAACCTTCGATTAGTGAATAGCCTTGTAGATCTTCAGTTCTCTTGCACTTTGATGTGAAGCCATTTGCTCTGACTCAGCCTGGGAAAAGGTGGGGGTGCCCAGAAAGAGAGAGATACCAAGGAAATCTGCCACCAAGGTGGTGCCACCACGCTGCACAAACTCAGCTTCCCAGCACCTTGAAGCCTGAGAAATTCAATTATCACTCTAAGACACACATCCCAGAGGGACTCACAGGTCTCGGGATAAGGTGCCAACAATAAGGGAAAAAAGACATTAAAAAACTGATCCAGTGCAGCATTTGCTTGATAGAAGGAAACTGAAAATCTAACATGTATCTATGAATTCTGCAGGACAGAAAGTATATCCCCTCCAAAAAAATTAAATAAATAAAAGGAAAAAAATGAATAAACAAGCAACAACAAAAGCTTCAAATGAATTCACTTTGCTTTCATAGGGTGAAGTGGAAGCACAAAGCATGGAGTAGGGGTTTAGGCAGACATCAGGTTCTACCAACCAGAGGATTGATTTGTGCTCTTGTAGCCTCACTGAGCCTTTGTTTCATCACCGATATGTAGCCCTAATAAACAGAGACCCATGTAATTTTGTTTCAGAGAGGTGTCAGATTTAAGAAGTAACATCCAAAAGTTAAAAGTAATAAAGATGGAATCCCATTTATTATTCATGCCTCTCTGAAAACATTAAAGGGGATGGAAATCCATGGTTCTCAGAAACACTTATTCAAATTCTCTTTTCTCTCCAACCTACTTTCTTATTTTAATTACTCTGGCTCTAGTCTCCAGAGGGGAATAAAAAGCTTTCTCTTTCTCTCCCTCTTCATAGTTTTCATAATTTTCATTATCCCTCTCCACCCTCCAAGTACTGTAATATCTACATCAACTTATCTTTTCTTCCAGCAAAAATTTCTTCCCTCCTGTAAGAGCATAAGAGGTGGAAATTGAACTAACATTTACAGGATTCTTCTTGGTGGGGTTGGAAAAGGAGGAGGTCTATATTAATTCTATATATTTGATTTTTATTCCTGTGTTATTAATTTTTGTTTCATAGCTTTAAATATGATACCTCTGATCTCTCCTTGCTTATCTCACAAATTTGTTGTATAGATCAAATAAGATTACACATTCCTTTGAAAAACCATAAACCACTATAATCAGGAATTCAGTACTTCTTTGTGAATCTATGGTAAAAGAATTGGCACAATTTTCCTGTTCTGGATGCTGAGGCAAAAATACAGGCAGAGGAAAGGAGGAGTTTCTCTTAATGATTATGCCTCAGAAGCGGTCAAACATACCCTTGTATTGTTTAATGTCTTTATCATACTTTTCCAGTTTTAGCACTCCTAAGGACAGGTTTTGTTTTTGTCATATTGTGTCCCTGTAAATGGGGCCTTCTATTCATTAATTAATTAACTAATTTATTAAACCAGTAAATATTTGTTAATGAATTAGTCATTTCCTCCCACATTGTTTTTTTATAAACATCTTCCAGGAGTCAGGTGCTAGGCAATTATATAAATCATAGCCCTTTCTTTCAAGGAGTTCACAGTCTAGAGTGCCTGGCAAGAATGTCAGCAGACATTTGGAATCATTGATTCCTGATGGAGTGATGTCCAAGAAAAGGGGTAGGGATTGAGAGGCCAGCCCACTGATGAAGCAGCTGCTGTCACTGGTGGCTGACCCAGGTTCCAGTTACCCTGTGGGTGAGCCCAGAGAGAGCCCAGAAGCTGTAGTGGACAATGGTTTCTGGCCATGCTGTGGCTATGTACCTCTTCTCCTCCTTTGCTTACATCCTATAAAAGAAACTGAAAAAGGCAGGTCACACTTTCCCAGGTGCCCTTGCAGTTCGAGGTGTCCAGGGAACCCAGTTCTAGCCAGTGGGGAAACCTGTTGAGGGGCTTTGGGAAATTTTTTCTTTTCTGATAGTAGAAAAGAGAAGTAGAAGAAGGAAAAAAATAAAAAGCTTTTGCACAGCAATGCAAATAATCAATGCAATGAAAATTCAACCTATAGAATGGAAGGACATGTTGCAAAACCTGGATCTAATCAGAGGTTAATATCTAAAACATATTTTAAAAACTCTAAAAGCTCAGTAAAAACTCACAAAGAACCAATTTTTAAAAGTGGACGAAAGACTTAACTAGACATTTCTCACACACAAAAAAAAATACATACAAATAGCCAAGAAATATATAAAAGGTGCTCAACATAAGTAATCATTGGAGAAATGCAAATGAAAACCACAAAATCTAATACTTGTTAGGATGGCTGATATTAAAGAAGCCAAATATTGTATGGAGAGATTGGAACCCTTGTATACAATTTGTGAGATTATATTGGTGCAGTCACTATGAAAAACAGTATGGAAGTCCCTCAAAATTAGGGAATTTTTGGCCTGAATCATGTAGTATTTGAATGTCTTTGAAAGTTGTAACTCCAGACTTGCATGTACATCCTTACTTGCCACCCAATTCCAAGATCGGAAAAGATTTAAGGTCTCACTTCTCCTGATACACACTTTCCCTCAGCTGAATCTCCATTTAATTACAATCTTCCATTCAATATTTACTGAATGCCTACTATGTGCAAGGCAAAAATAATCTTTTCTTCAATAACCAAGTTAGAGTTGAGTGTTTTATGATTTTTTTTTTTTACCTCAGAGTGCCTATCATGTAAGTAGGTGTTTAATGAATACTTATTATGTCTTCACTAGTTTAGTTCCTGGCATCTGGTCTGTCCAGAAAGTCCAAACTGCATCTTTACTGCTGCTTCTTGGTGATTTCAGTCAGTATCCTGATCTAAATTGGAAAGAATGGAGGTGGATGAGTAACCATTCACTAGCAATGTGGTCCTGTTAAAGAGCTCATATCTTCCTCCCCTCTGGACCATTAACCTCTGTGTAACTAGAGAGGTCTGCTGTTCTTCTATACATTTCACTGTTCTCTCTCTGAGACAATGACTCTGTACCACCACAAAGGGGCCAGACTTCCTCCTTCCCGACTCTGGCTTCTGAGCCTATTCTTTAAGATCATGGTGGTTCTGGTCTGCATGGGACCCCATGGGTAAGTGAGTATGGAGGGGCTTAGTCACTTATACCAGCACTGCATGAGTTTGTGTAACAGGAAATCCACTGGCCAGAAGAATTCTGGGAATCTGATAACCAAGACTTTTGGTGTGAGCTGAATGTTTTTGTCCTCCACTAAATTTACATTTTGAATCCCTAACTCGCAATGGTACGGTATTTGGTGGTGGGCTTTTGGGAGGTGTTTAGATTTAGATTAGGTCATAAATATAGGACCCTTGTGATGGGATTAGTGCCCTTATATGAAGAGGAAGAGAGAGAGGTCTTGCTCTCTCGGGGCCCATGCACCGAGGAAAGGCCCTGTGGGGACACGGCAGGCAGATGGCTGTCTACAAGCCCACAAGCAGGCTCTCACCAGTCATCGAATCTGGCCCTGCCTTGATCTTGTACTTTCGACCTTCCAGAATTGCACCTTTACTGCATCTTTAGAGAAATAAATGTCTGTTGTTTATGCCACTCAGTATTTTATTGCAGGAGCCCAAAATGAAAAAGACAGACCCTTTTACCAGTTAATTTCCTTCACAGGTGATATGCACCCTGGGCTGCCCACTGCTCTGCATCCCAGCACATTCAAACGGTCTTATTTCCAGCACATGCAGATAACTCATGTCATTGGTGAAATGGAACAGGTAGTGGAGAGTCCCGCAGGTAGAACTGCACATCTTCCAAAATTCCCCACTTTCATGCAGCTTGACTATCCCCTCTCTCTAGAATCAAAAATCTTCAAAAACAAGGTGTTGGATCCATCTCAGTCTCAAATCGGAGATCTGTGGAACAGCCTTGATTCTGTCTTTACATAATTGCTGGCGTCAGCTTTCGACCTTGTTCCCCATCCTTGGCAAGAGAGACAGAGCAAGGAAAATTAGAAGAGGAAGAGGCCAGGCCAGCTGATGAGTTCCCATGTCTAGACAGGCTGATGAGTAAAAAGTGTTCCTCATTGAAGTCCTGAACCAGGAAAATAACTCCAAAGACTGATTCTTTTTTTCCCACTGATCGGCCCATGCCACCTTCCCTGAGATCCTTGTCCCAGATTAAGTGAGGAAAAATGCCTCCTCTTGGCACTCAGGGACCTGCTCTGACACAGGCCCTGTCTGCCAGACCAGTTCAGGCTCTGCCTCTCTCCCTCAATGAGGTTCATTCAGCACCAAGGGCTCCACCAGCTTGGCGATCCCCCCACCAAAGCTGGCAATTCCAAGAAGCTCACTACGTGGTCCCCATCAAGACAAGATCAGAGGAGGGCCAGGGTACTCTAGCCCACTGAGGTTTCTTATTGTTTTTTAATATTCTCTCCTATTTCCTAAAACTGACAAATTCCTTTCATCTCCAAGTTGGCAGGGACCTCAAAATCCAGCCACCTGTGCTGTCTGCAGGATTTCACCTGTGGAAAGTTATTCAGCCCCTGCCTAAAAACTTCTAGATACAGGGAACTCACATTTTCTCATTCTCTCTTTGGTTCACTGTGTCAGAATGCTGTTCTTTTTAATTGAGGCCAAATACCTGAACTATGTAATAATTAATTTCACTTGAACTTTAGAATCATGAATACCTAGAAGACCTATAATAGAAGTCAGAGGGAATCTAACTTACCCACCCTCTCCCCAATTTTCCAGGGAGCCTTTTTGGTCCAGGGAGTTCCTGAGTGATATCACAGGGAGCTTTGAAAACTCAGCTCTTGTTCACAAATCAGTCTGTGAGAGGGAGAGGCGAAGTCAAAGGCACATCTATTAGTTATTGTTCCAGTGCTCCTTGCATCTGTCCTTCTCTCCACGTCCCATCTTTCAGGATTGCTTGCCTTGGCTTTCTGTCTTAACTTGTTTTACTACCACTAGTCTCTCCTTTCTTCTCCATCCAAACCATCATTGTCAAAGTGATCATCCTAAAGTCAGCCCCAGGCAAGGCACTTACTGCTATAAAATCTTCAGTGGTGCCCGTTGCCTATCATCTGAACTCTTAATAAATCCTTAATATGAATTTCCCTCCACAAGGCCCTTAATAATCTAACCACAGCTTGACTTACCAAATGTGAATGGAACTGATTGTTTTCCCCAGAGGGACTCAGTGGCCACTGAGGGGATCTCCAGGCTCTGCAGGTCAGTTTGGGCTGGAAGTGACCCCATGTCCCTGCCTCACTTTACCTAACTACCTGACCTTCCTCTCTTGCACCTCGAGTTTTCCTTCCCTCTTTCCTTCCTTCCTTCCTTCCTTCCCTCTTTCCTTCCTTCCTTCCTTCCTTCCCTCTTTCCTTCCTTCCTTCCTTCCTTCCCTCTTTCCTTCCTTCCTTCCTTCCTTCCTTCCTTCCTTTCCTTCTTTCTTTCTCTCCTTCCTTTCTTTCTTTCTTTCTTTCTTTCTTTCTTTCTTTCTCTCTTTCTTTCTTTCTTTCTTTCTTTCTTTCTTTCTTTCTTTCTTTCTTTCTTTCTTTCTTTCTTTCTTTCTCTCTCTCTCTTTCTTTCTTTCTTTCTTTCTTTCTTTCTTTCTTTCTTTCTTTCTTTCTCTCTCTTTCTTTCTTTCTTTCTTGCTTGCTTGCTTGCTTGCTTGCTGATGAACTTGGGTTCCTTCTGGCTCTGAAATTCTGAAGGAGTAGAAGGAACATAAACATAGACCTGGACTCTGAGCTCATAGGAAAGCTGATGTTGGGATAATGGACTTTCAGAGAATTTCAGAGTATGAGGAATTAGCTGCAGGAATTGGAGAAGAAGGGAAGATTTTGGGAAACTTCAAAGTTGGAGATCCTGTCTCAGTACATTAGTGACACATTGGAATCAACTGGGAACTTTGTAAAACATTGAATGAAGCCTGGGTCCTACTCCAGAAATCCTGATTTAATTAGCCTGGAGTGCAACCTAGTCATGAAGATCTTTAATAACTCCCTGGATCATTCCAATGTGTTGCAGAGTTTGAGAACACAGCCCCAAGTGAGGGCTGGACACGGAGGGGAAATGACACAATCTTTATCAAAGGGAAATAAGAGACAGTGGCCAGAGGAGGCAACCTGTACAGCAACACTATAGAACCCACAACTCCCCCAGAAATTGTTTTTCTCACCTCACAGGGCCAGCTGCATGAGGTTCACTTGGGGAATCCTCCATGTGAGAGGACTCACTCCACCATGACTGCTAGCTCACAAACATCCATTCCTTGGAGCCCTGCTGAGCCCAAGCCTGTATGGAGTTGTAGGTTCTACCTGAGGTATGAAAGCTAATATAATCAGCTCTGATGTGAGCGCAGGTCTGTGCAGGTTGTGTCTTCCCAGTGCACCTGAAAGCCTATTTATCTTCAGCTGTGCTAGCATCCCATGTGGGTGAGAAAACAGATCTCAATCAGGCTAGGTAGCTCTTGCCTCCTACACTGTCTTTATTAAACTGTTGAGCCACGCTGAAGAAGCCAGATGACTGGTCTTAGGGATGTCCTAGGGAGGGCTGTTGATCAGGGCCTTTCCTTCCAGACACACTGAGCAGGACTCTTTCTCAGCCAAGGGTAAGAGCTGCTAGCTCCTCTCTGGAACTGAAAGTAAGTGTGGTGCCAGCCAGCTGCTAATGGTCAGAGGATGGGGGCCAACCCAGAGAGTGAGGGTCAACCTAGAGAATGGGGTCAACACAGAGTGGAGCCAAATTGATGCATTTTCACTTCATTGCATTAGTTTCATATTAAAATATTTGGGGGAGAAAAGTTACCACACAATTACAGTTAAGCATTTGAAAAGTAAAGTGGAGATAATCACAATCTAGGACAAACTTTTGTTCTTCACTCCTTTTCGTGCTTTGTGGGCATGCAATTTACACTTTATTTGGGGGTAATGCGATATACGTGCCATTTTCCTCCATATACACTACCCATTCCTCTCTACCCTGCCTTATACACCCTCAAATGTATGGGCTACATCTGTGGTCTTAGGCTTGCTGGCTTCTGGTTGGATTTAGTCAATGATGAGTACCAATAGGAGATCAGAGAAGAGTGATGCTGGGGTGTTTAATGTTGTAGACTGCTGTTCCTCCATTAAAGACGATAATCCCTAAAACCTATTTTTCCTTTTTCTAGCAATCATTACTTTCCTCTCTTGTTCCTTCATGGCTCCCTGATATGAATGGTCTGGAGGATACTGCACCATTCCTCATTACTGTTCTCAAGTTATGGCTAGATCTCTGTAAATAGCCCCTTTCTATAGTTTCTACTTGGTTTATAAGTGATACAAGGAGTATGTGTGTGCATGCGTGTGTGTATTTGCGATTGTGACAGTGATGATTGGAGAACACAAGGATGGTTAAGTAGGAGTAGAAATGAGCTAAGAAAATTCTCTGGTTGAGGAAAAGTAGCTTGCCCCTACACTGTCCTGTTCTCTCACTACCCAAAAGCCTCCTCAATGATTTGCATGATCACCATCATACTCTTCTCCAGTACTCCCTTTTTAAAAAACTCTTCCCCAAGTCAGAACAAAAGCTCATTTTCTCATTTTTCCTTACTTTTGTTAAGCCAGAATAGCATTATCTATCATTTCTAAGCATTAACTCATACAAAGCTAACATGTCCTTGTAGTATACTGCTTTTTTGGTCTGGCCCTTCTAAGGGAATGCCAGGCTGGGATTAAATATGGAAGGATTTTATGAGGAGAAATGTTTTGTGAGAGAAAATCAGGAAGGGCCTGGAGAAGGCTGAGAGAGCCTTCTCTGAGTGACAGAGAAAGGGAGTATTGAGTTGAAATGTCCTAGACTACCCTGAAGTCTGATATAGGTTTGGCAAATACATCTGGGACTCACTAAACCTAAATGAGCTGACAAATCAACCCCTTGACTTGTAGAAATGATGCATTCATCTATTAGTGGGAAGAAACCTATGGGAGGCATGGCCTTGGAGCAAAAGCAGTGATGACTTTTACGGTGTATTATCTGAGGCCCTCAGTCAATTAAGTTCTCTGCAGTAGGAGACACAACCAGAACTGCGTTTGCTTATCATGAAGAAAGCTATGTCACATTGTTACAGGCTGGCCACTTTATTGGCCAAACCAGGCCATACAATTCTAAAAGGTTGAGTACATACTGTTAGAATCAGTTTTCCTGCCACCCTGATTTCACCTTGCTACACAGGCGACAAAGGCAGACTTTATGACAACCCTAGTTCTTACGGTAGCACTGTATAATAATAGATATTTAGATAATTAATAATAGATAATACATAATTAATAATAATAGATAATAACAGAATAATAGATGACATTACCTCCATTAAAAAAACTAAAGTTCTGAACATCGAAGCATTCATTTACTTCTTGCTTCCTTCCTTTATTAAAAAGCATAAATTGTCTATTTTATCCTTAACACTGTGTTACTGTGGCCACCACAATAAATAAGAAACAGTTTCTGTCTTCAAAGGTCTTGCTATCTAGGAGAAATGTGGAAAGACAGACATATGTTTTCAGTAAAATGTTACAGGATTGTAATGTCTTTACAGGCTGTGAGGGACTGGAGCACAAAAAGGGAGTGGTCAAGTCTACCAGCAGAGAGTAGGGAAGTCCTCAGAGAGAAGTAGAACTTTGTGCCATCTATTTGAAAGTCTACCAGATGGACATGTGGTACAGAACCACCAAACAAAGTGAGTGAGGTGAGGAAACAAGTACTGAGGTGAGAAGTCGTTTGACCTGTTTGGGGAATTACAATAGTTTAGAATGATAGTAATGTGCTAAACATATGGAAAGTAGAAAACACAAAAGAGATTAAAGAGGGGTGAAGTTAGAGACAAGGCAGGGGCTTGATCAGGAAGGACATCAAGTAAGAAATATGAAATATATCTATTGGCCGATGGTTCATAAACTGAGAAATGAGGTGATCAGATTTGCACTTAAGAAGGATTCCTCTGGCTGCAGGATGAAGAAGAGATTGAGGGCACAAGACTAGAGACAAAGAAACCAGGCCATTGGCAGTTATGACATGCCAGCAAGAGATAAGGCCCTAACTGAACCAAAGTGCAAATGGTAGTCCTAGAAAAGGGATGTGGTCAAGAATGGTGGGGTCACAGCCTCAATCATACTCTGTGAGTGATGGGCTATGAGGAAGAGAGGTGAGGATGAGGAAAAAATGAGAGTGTAGAAGTGATGCCCTGTGGGATCTACATTAAAGAAAGAAAGAAGATACTCTTATCAACTGTGGCAGGCAGAATTCCAAGATGGCCCCTAATATTCTTGTTCGCCAGTACACACACTGTATAATCCCCTCCATTTAAGTGTGTATGGGACCTGAGAATATGGTAGGTGTCACTCCTGTGATTAGGTTACATTATATGGCAAAGGTAAATGGATTTTCACAGATGTAATTAATCAGGTGGTTTTCAGTTAATTAAGATGGAGATACTATATGGGCCTGACCTAATTAGGTAAACTCTTAAAAAAAGAGTCTAAAAGTTAGAGATGCTTTCTCTGGGTGGCCTTAAAGAAGTAAACCGCTGTTGAGTTTTACAGCTCTAGGAAATGAATTCTGCCAACTCCCATGTGATCTTGGTAGAGGACCCCGAGCCTCAGATGAGACCATAGCCTAACTAAAATCTTGATTGCTGGTGAAATTCTGAACAGAGGAGCTGGCTAAGCTGACCCATGAAAACCATGAGATAGTAAACAATAGATATTCATTTAAGTTACTCAAATTGAGGTAATTTTTTACACACCATTAGAAAGCAATACACTAATAATTATCATTATCAAAATAATTTTCAGCATTTAAAAATATTTTCCAGGTGAATTTTATGAGCAGAAAATATTATCCAGAGGTCACTTTAAAATCAATTTTAAATAAATATTCTATTATTTAAGGTTCCACATTTAAAAACCTAGTTCTCCTGTAATCCATTACTTTTAACCTATAAATATTATAATTCTGATTATGGACCTAGTGAGTTTAATTATTTCGTAGGAACCTTTGATTAATGTTTGGTCCCAGTTTCAAACTTATTACAGAAAACATTCTGTACTGCATTGATAAATTTAATCTATTTGATTCCACTTAAAAGAACTTTGATAAATTTTCTCAATTACTTAAATAAATCTTATAAATCTAATAAATTAACCTTTTGAAAATAGTCTTTTCTCAATTATATAAATATATTAAAAACTAAGTTTTCATCTTATACTCATATCTAAATTAATCATTCCATTAGTTATTGTAAATTGGAGTTTCGAGATTGATCTGTAATTTTAATAGACCAAATTCTCTTAAACATAAAAAGTCAAAATGCACAGATTTCTAACTATAAAAATATTAAACAAAATATATGTTTGTTATTCTAAATTTTCTACTCTTAATTCTAAATCTTTGTGGTTCAAAGATGCTTATACGTGAAAGAAAAAAAAATATCATCACAATTTCTGATTGTTGAGCCTGAATTTTGGCCAATGACATTGGCCAGAATGGGAGACCTGGAGCTGCTGAGGTCCAGAGATTTCTCATGACCCCTTCTGCCAAGGGGAGCCCTTTTTACCATCTCAAACCTTGGGTTTCATATATTAGAGAAAGGGGTTTTCACGCCATCCATATCCTAGTTTTGAGTCATGTCATTACCTAATTTTTCCATCAACATAAGGAGGGAAGTCTGCAATCCCAGCCCTGGAGTCAACTTAGAGCAGAGAATGGCGCTTAAACCAGGGGTGTGACCCACCCTCAGGTTGCTCTGCTCCTGCTCATCTTTGGCAACAAGTTCACTTTCCATCAGTACCAACACCTGAGGTCCTGGCTGGAAGAAAGGGGTCAAAAAGACACAAAAGAGAACTGTTAAGCCAGACAAAATGTAGTCTGGAAAAATGCAGAGATAGCTGGTTTGCTATGTTTTTCCTTCTGGAGCCAGAAATGCAGAAGAAGCTATATGTATTAGTGGCAGACTTGTTAATAGGCCAGGTCTCATGGTTGAATTCCCAGCCAACCACTCAGCCTCACTCTGAGAAATATGTCCCTTCCCCCGCCCCTACTCCTTTTCCTTTTTCCATGTGATCCTGTCCAAGTTGGTACAGACACCTTGGGTGGCAAAATCCATTTGCTCTGTGACACACACCCCTCCGCCTCTCCCACTGGCAATTACTTTAGGTTTGCCAAGAGCCAACTGAGCTTTGGGTAACCCCAGAGATGTGACTCCTTCTTGGAAAATAATCTCTGGTCTTAAAGTATGTTGGCCTTCAACCTTGCTCTTACTTTTTTTTTAAGCCTGTCCCTTTTCCCTTTCCTCCTTATTCTCCTTTTTGTCTCTTTTTTTTTAATCTGCTCTCCCTTTATTTCATTCTGTTTTACATACCTTTCTCTCATCCTCCTTCCTTACTTTTTTCCCTTCTTCTCCCTCTCTCCCTCTCTCTCTCTCTCTACACACACACACACACACACCCCTGTGTATTTTTATTTTTGGATTTATTTTCTTCAAGGGGAATAGTGGAGAGATGGTGTGAATATGTTTTCGTACCAATAAAAACAGCTAAACTTGTGAGCTGTAACTACATGCCAGGCAATGATAAGCATCTGACATGCTTTACCATTTGATCTTCAAAATAATCGTGATTGATTGATATATATGGTTCCCATTTTCCATATGCAGAATCTGCAGCTTAGAGAGGGTAATTTCCCTAAAGTTAGTAAGTGCAGTTTAATCACATGTCCCAGGAGGATGATTTTAGGATCACACTCTAAACCACTCTTCCTTGTCAACCCAAGGCCCATTACCTACTCCATTTGATTAGAGGACTTCTGTCTTACTTCCCTGACATCCTTGCCCCCTAAAGTCAGACATAGCCAGGTACCATATCTCTTTATCTCACCCTGCACTTCTGGACAGACTACACTCATAACACAAAATCTAGAAATGATTTTATTTTGAGGAGAGTGTTTATTAAATCCACACTAAAAGTTCAGAGCTTACCTTTCTCAGGCTTACTGACATGTGTCAGGAAGTAAATAACCTTCTCCAGTCTTGAGTAGAGACAAGTCATCTGAAATGTAAACAGACAGAGAAGAAGGGAAGGGGGGGCATTGGTGGATTGAATGAGAGCCAAGGAGTCTTGAGAGCAGGAGTATATCCTAAGGGCCATAATTCATATGGTCCCCAATGAACTATGCCTCCCTGTGCAGCCCTTCTTACCCTGACTCTGAGCTCAGCCATGCCACTTTCTTTGGCCAAGAGATATCATCAAATGTGACATAAACAGAGCCATGGTAAACCCTTGTATATTGAAGCTTTCCCTTCTGAACCCATCTTTACCTGGACAGATAAAGATGATCAGGGTACTCTGCCAGAGAAAGAGGTCATGTGGAGAACTGAGGCACCTCAGCCAGCAGGTAGAACCAAACTTGAGTCATGTATATAAAGCCACTTGGGACCTTCCAGCCCCAAGTGGGCTACCCCAAGGCACACCATGTAGAGTGGAGATCAACCATACTATTGAACCCAAATTCCTGACCCACAGAACAATACCTAATAAAGTAGTTGTTTTAAGTCACCAAGGTTTAGAGTGGTTTGGTCTATAGTGACAGATAACTGATAGATGATCTTCAAAAGACATGTGCTGAACGATAGATCATTGGGTGTTTTCCTACCATTTTCTCCATCTCTCCAAGGACATTTCTGAATTGCAGCACCATCATATGGCACCATCTCCTGGGGAAGGAGGGCTCGTGAAATGAAAAGCAGAACAGACAGGGGTTTCCCCAGTAACTCATGGTACTCTTGGCTCTTCCAAGCAATCCGCAATAACAGCATACACATTATAAACCAAAGAGACTACATCTTTTTTGGAAGGAGAAATCCCTTTTTACTTTCAGAGGCTCTGAGCTGACTGAAAGTGCTGAGACCTGCCTGTGGAAGTCCTGAGTGGTGAAAATGTCTTCAGTCTTTGCAAACAGGAGAAAGAGGTACCTTCTCTGGCTACACTATTCCCACTGGAGGGCCCCACAAACTGCAAGCAGAGATGCAAAGAGGGGAAAGGAACATCTTGAGGGTAAGAAAAACATGGTTTGGAGGTGCTTTCAATAACACTTTGAGATCTATGCATGGATTACCTAGGAGCTAGGCCTCCAGGGAATGGTGGCTTGTTTTTGGTGAGAAAGGGAATTCAATCAAAAGGGAAATAATGAGAGAGGCCTGATTAATCAGCACCCAGCACCCAGTCAACATGCATCTCTTAATCCCTGACCGTGAAAGCTAAGGTAGGAACCATATCTTAAATCATCTTTGATATCCAAGCATCTCACCTCTTGTCTATGCTTCCTTAACTGTGGAATGAGGAAGCTGAAAAAGCTACTCCCCAAAATTCCTTCTGATGCCAACTCTCTGGTCTTCCACAACAAACAGGTGCAACCTAGTATTTTATTTGTTCTGCTGGCAAAGGCCTGGCTTCTCTCCCAGCACACTAAAGTATTAGATTGGTAAGACGCCCCTTCCTTCCTGATGGCTTCCGCAGGATGGCTGCCCAGGGGAATAGAGGGAGGAGAGTGGGGTCTGCAGCCTCAGCTTTCTTAACTTTTGCTGGGACTTGTCATCAGCACATTAAAATGAGGACTCTTGTCAGCGTGGGAGAGGACAGGAGGCAGGTGGAGTCTGTGCTGTGCTGGGACAAGGAAGTCACACAAATATCCTAAGCAGCTGAGATAACAAGAACCCATTGAGGAGAAAAGGCACGTCATAGGAAATGGGAGCAGCCAGTGCATAAACCAAAAAGTTGGGAAGGGTAGCAGAGTCCAAGTTCACAAGCAAAGACTTTTGGACAGGTGGCGGAGGGCAGGAAGGAGAAAGCAAAGCGGTAAGGCTCAGCGCCCCTGAATCAAATGAAAATTCTTGCAAACACATGGCAAAGAATGTGGGGTAGAATAATAATGTCACCCACTGGTGGCAGGTCATGAACCGGTGTCAGCAATGGCAGAGAGAGCAGAAGGAAGCCATGCAGGTGGGCAGGTGCAAGAGCTGAAGAGAAACAGGGCAATAGAACTGATGTCTCAGATTCCTCCCTCAGAGAGGTCCTGCAAGATGAAGTCATAAAATTTTAGACATAATTTAAAATCATGATTTTGATTTATACTCTGTCTAGTGCTTTCTGCTTTGCAGCCTATTTCATTTTATCTTTATAGTTGCTTTGGGAAATCAGAAAGGCATGTGCCATCAGCCTCATTTTCTGTGAGGGAATGAGGTCCTAAAATGATTAAGGGACTCGCCAAGGTCACTGAGCAGCCAAGGGACCCAGGAGAGTAAAAAGTGTGACTGGCCCTCAGAGGATACCCAGGTTCCGTTCTTAGGTAGACTCACCAATTTACTGCTACTAAAAAAATTGCCACACTTCTGATATACTGATATAAATCTATTCATAGGACTTACCTTTCCTTCTACTATAATTTTTTACATCATCAAAATGTGTGTGCCACATTTATATGAATAAAAACAAACTACATGTTGCAAACCATTGTGAGAGAAGCTATGATGTTTAGAAAATGTCTTGTGAAAAACAGTAGTTAAATGAAAATTTAGCTCTTTGCTCCTTAACCTGCTTTTTTCAAAAACAGTCAACACATAGGTGTATGCCGGGGGAAACACTCCCACCGCAGCTTAGTTCCCTCTTGTAAGGGTTCATGAGAATTGTGCTGTATTGGAATCAGAGGTCCCTAGTTTGTTCATAGACTTAACTTTCTAGCTGTGATCCTGAAAGAAGGACGGCTTGGCTGGATTTTCATCAAAAAATGAGCTCTGGGGCTCTGTGTTAGGGGCCCAGAACAGTGGGCTCTGCCACCTTCCGACTCATCTGCAGCAGGAGAAGGAGAGAACTGAGGCAGGCTACTGGGCCGGGGGAGTGCAGTGAGGAGGCTGCCGGCAAGAGAGATTAAAGGTCCGTACGTATGAAGCCTGAAGCGAAGCTGCCCACAAAGCTCTTAACAGCAGGGACCAGGTGACACTGACCATGTGGAGATGATGCACACCCAAAGTCATATGTCATTTCCAAGTGAAAGGACAAGACAAGAAGGAACAAAGGCATTTAGATGGGGCTGTGCATTAGAGGCTTGGACATGTTCCCTGAACATGGTGGGAAAAAGCAGAAAGGAAATTCCAGAATAGAGATGGGGAGACGGGGATGCTGGGTGTGTGCAGGAAACACTGGTGCTGGCAGGGGTGGTGCTGGGAGCAGGGACACACACTGAGAGAGAGCATTTGGAGTGTGTTCTGGGAAGCTCAGTTTGGAGGACGACCCTCAAGACCAGCATGGAGGCAGGAAAACTAAGCATTCATCCAACTCTGAAACCACTGGCCTTGTCCTTGTGGTCAAGTTGTATTCTCTCTCTCTTCTCTCTCTCTTCTCTCTCTCCTTCTCTCTCTCCTCCTCCCCCTAAGTTCTACTGTTTGTATAATGAGAAGGTTGAGGAGATCGTCACAATGACTAATATGTCTTAAGTTCTCCCTGAGAGCCAGGCCTTGCTCCACAACCCTTGTTCCTAGGATTGGACCCATTTTATAGATGAGCAAACTGAGGCACAGAGAACACAGTAACTTCTCTGAGGATGCACACCTAACTGAGCGGAGGAACTGGAATATACTATCTTACATTCTGACTCTAGAGCTGGTGTTCTTATCCACTGCTCTACAAAGTCCTCCCAAGTCAGCAGTAAACTGAAGCATAAAGTTTAAAAAAGTTGTCATCTCCCTTGAGCAAAAATAAGACACATGACCTTTCTTCCTAAAATGTCATGCCTCCCTCCTTCTGCAGCCTGAGCTCCCCTCTAGGCTCCTGCCCTACCCAGGAGAAAAAGTGACGCACCTGAGCCCTGAAGCCCTGCCTGCCTGGAGGCTGGGGGTTCGGGGGAGGGGGATGAGGGCATTGACTGACTGTTGCTCCAGTCCCTGTAGAATTTCTGTTTCATCAATAACGGCTTACACCATGCCTGGCTGCTGTCCTTGTCATAACTGTGTGCTCCAGTCAGTCAGTCAGATGGACCTGAGGAGCAATATAAAAAGTGATTATTAATATAAACAAAGGCAGTATTAATAAAAATAATGATTGAAGAGCCTTCCAGAGAAGACAGGGGTCACAGAACACAGAATGATAAAACACTGTGGTCAGTGGTTACTTAGAGAGAATCTCTGCAAACCCCCTTCTGTTTCTGATGAAAGGGAGCTCAAAGAAGCAAGTCTCCTGCTTGAAGTCACACAACAATCTCACCAGGACCTACACTTTCTGAGTCTGTTTATTCAAAGATTATGTTAGAAAAGATAAGTGTCTCCTTTTCCAATTCTACAGGGATGATTTCTGCATTATAGATGAGCAAACTGAGGCACAGAGAACACAGTAACTTCTCTGAGGTTGCACACCTGCAACCAGATATACCTGGTTGCTGGGTAGGTTGGAGATTGTGAGAAGTCCAGAACCATTGGTTCTGTGAGCTGAGAAGGGGCCTTCTACCTCCATCTGGCCCATACTTCAGCTTACAGGGAGCTAAAAGTCAAAAGCTCCTAACTTTGACACTTGACCTCTGTGTCGCTGTCGTGAGTCCTGAGCAGTTTTCCAGTTCTGGCTTTCATTCTTGGGAAGAGTGGATGCAGCCTTCACAGAGCCTGGAGGACTTTCTGACTTACCATCTCCTGACCTACCAGGGACCTCAAACTTCCAAAGGATGGTTTTCAGTGCCTTTCTCAACATGGAAGATTCACTGTCTTACATGAGGCCCTGCGAATACCTTTGTCACAGATGAAAAGGCTGCATCTGCCCTGGGCCCAAGCAGCCATGTGATTGAGGCATATCATTTCAAGTCTCTGGGCCCGCTTGCAGCAACTGTACAATATATGGACTGAAAATGACTACTGCCTTCCCCGGCCCCTGGACCTTGCTTGCCCTCGTTGTGCAGTCCCTTATTGAGGTGCCCCTTCTCACTGGAGAGTCTCGTTTCCTCGCTCTTGTCGACTAGGTGACACCACACCTAGATGAAGACCCCTGAAAAGCATGCAGCATATGCTGAAACATTAGCCACTTTTCTCTAGGTTCCCCACACATCCCTATTTATATTTGGTGACCCTTGGCAAGTACTTACTTTATTTATCAGTTTATCCACATCACTCTGAGTGCACTCATTTAAGCCAAGAAGAAAACAAAAATATCATAAGAGCACATGTAAACCAAATCATCTGGTAGCAGCTACTTGATTAGTTACAAACGTCTCAGTGACGTGAGATGTGGAGGCGGTTGGCCTGGGTCGTATGTGCCCTGTTTCAGACCTGCTTCAGCACTAAGCTCTGTTTACATTAACACTCAGGGACAGTCTTGTTCTATGCTTTTTTTTTCCCCCTTATTCTTAAATACCAGGCTCATTTCCAAACAGGTTGAAGTCTTCCATTTCACCTCCTGGGAAGCTGCCCCAAGGATAGCTCTTAGTTTATTCCATTAGTCATGAAAGTCACCCCTACATGGACCCCTCCACCATCCTCACCTACCCAGTGCCTCCCCTGCCTCCCCAACATCCCTCTTGCACTCAGGCAGCACGAGCTTTCACACAAAACATAGTCCAGTCCTACCCTGGATGAGTTGGCTTCCAGGTCAGCCCCTATTTCTTCCCCAGATTAATTAAATTATATTTTTTCAGTGAATATGTAGAGCATGCTGGCATTGACCCTGCCTTGTCTGAGAGAGCGTTCTCGGCAAACGTGCCTGCCTCCTCATCATCACCATCACTGCTCAGCATCATCGCTGATGGCATTTGGGTCACAGACGCATCCTCTGTTTCATCTTCATCCTCTGGTCCCCTCTTCACCCCACACAGCTCCACCTTTTAGGAAAAAAAAAATCTTTCAAATAATTTTCTTAGCTGGCCACAAGGAGAAGGCTGTGTAGGTAGCTAGGTTACTAGCAATGTGCGTTTTAAAGAAATCAGTGCAAATTCTCACCTGCATGGCTCTACATTTCTCAGAGAATAAGGGGGAGGGCATAACAGAGGAAAGTAGAGGAAGGGGCAAGTCAAGGGACATGTATAAAGGACCCATGGGCATGGACAACGGGGTGGGAACTGACTGTGGAAGTGGGGGGCAGTGGACAGGGCAGGGGAGAGCAACGGGGCTGGGGGGAGCAGTGGGACAACTGTAACTAAACAACAATAAAAAAAATACAGGAAAAAAAAAAAAGAAGAACTCTATGACTGAAAGGAACTGGGAGGGAGTAGTCTCACCTCAGGGCAAGGCCTCACACTGATCCTGGAAGGGAACCAGCCTCCCTTCTGCAGATCCTTTAAGGAAGGAGCCCCAATAGTTGCTTGTGCCCCGTCACAGGCTTCTACAACTCTGGCTTCAGAAAGCAGTTTCTTAATATCTAACTTTTATTCCTGGGAAATCAACAGAGCCCGCTAGGCCTCTGTTCTGCCCTTGATAGCCACAACTTTCCATCACTCTTTCATCCTGGGGGACATCCCCATAAACTTCATCTGCAGCCTAAGGGCCTCAGACTCCCAGGAGAGACACTGGGGCAGGAGGGAGGGTGGAAATGAAGCAAACCAAAGATCCTTGCCGAGCTGAAGGAGGGGGTCTAACTCAAGGCTCTGAGTGGGAATGGTGGTCCAGGGAAGCTTGACCTGTGGGGGTTTAAGAAAGAAACCAGAAATCTAGATTTTTGTGTAAAATTTCCACACATAATGTGATGGGCCGAAGGCAGTCTGGGACGCTCTTGCTTCTTACATCTTCTCTAGACAGTTTCATGATGATGTGTCATGTTCCACGGGGCTTCTGACTCTTTTTTTAACTGAAATGTATTTGACACATAGTTCTATGTAAGTTTAAGATGTGCACCATGATGATTTGATACATATATGTATTGCAATGTGATTCCTGTTGCAGCACCTGACTCTTCGTTTTTCCCTAAAGGACTTTCAGGTGAATCACCAAGGAATTAAGTCTCTGGTTCCTGACAGATGCAGGAATGGCCCCCTAAAGCCCCTGTCATTTCAGCTGACTTTCTCCCAGAGGACATCCCTCAGGGCCCTTCAATGGTCACGAGCTGAGTCCCCACACTCAGAGCTCACAAAGTTATAATCAGGGTCTTTAAACTATTAACAGCACAACGATTCTGGGTATTTGCATATGGGACTTTTTTTGACTTCAATGTTTTCCAAGACACCACAAAGTCCAGGAATTGTGTTACTTGACCATTCGAGCAAAGGGGCATGTTCTAAAATACATACTCAATCAGCCTTAAATGATTGGCCTCTAAGTGAACCTGGCCTATAACCCAGGATCGAAAGGGGAGGAGAATTCCTCATTCTGTCCTTACAACTCTTTTTCGGGGTAAAAGTACATGTAGTTAATGTATGAATGAAGTTGTGTGGAAAACAAAAAACAACAACACAGAATTATAGAGGCCAGGGAGGGGGAAGGGACAAATGGGGGCCCAGTTTGGAGAAAGTTGGGACAGAAACCTGAGGTTGGCCAGCATGCTTGGTCATGGTGGTGAAGCAGTAATCCTTATGCCCCAGGAAAAGTCCTGGCAAATTACTCCCATGCCCACCCCAGCTGATGCCCTAAGGCACGTTTCCTATTGGGGAGCCCCCAAAGCAGTGGCCTTGTACTTGGCCAAACAATTGTGTGTGTACAGGCAACAGTTCAGAGCTAAGCAGTGTCAGGAGTTCATTGTTATTAGGTAAACAGCACACTTTCTGACTCTCCTCTGGAGATTAAGGAATTCTGGTTCCAGGGAACACCAGATCAAAGTGAAACTCTGACAGCTTGCCCAGGGGTGAGGGCTTCAGGAAAGGCGGGAGGGCTGGGCTCCAGGAGAGGCTCTGCTGACGTGAAGGACCCAGAAAATGAACCTTGGTTTGAGGTTGAAAGCAGAGAGGTGAGCACTCCTGGAGGGCACCGAGCACACAGGGCTGGGAAGAGCCTCCGGACTAAGGCACAGTCTCTGAAGGACCCCTGCCCCTCAAAAGTGTCCTCAGTGAATTCTGGCCCCACGGTTGCCAGTCCTCACATATTCCCTGGGCTGGGTGGCAGCTGGCTCTTGGTTGTATTCATGTGGCCTGAGATTAAGGGAAATTTGGCCAAAGTTGCCAGTCCTCACATATTCCCAAGGTTGGGACCACAGGAATGAATTGATCAGAAAAACACACTGAATCCAGAATCAGAAGAAATACATTTTGCTCTGAAATTTGCTTCTAAGTAGCTTTAGACTTGTGGGCTTAACTCCACATGTTTGCAAAAAAGTGGGGAATCTATTTGGATAATTTTTAATTCTCAATTAAAAAAAAAATTCTGCAGGCTTTTTCTCCAACCTCCATATTCATGGTTAATGCCCCACTTCCAAAGCACACATATCACACCACATACACACACACCACGTACACCACACACTCATATGCACACACACATATCACCACCACACCAACACAGACACAGGTCCTGCGGTCTGGGAACACAGTAAGAATGCAGGCTTCAGAGAGACAGCTGAGAAAGCTGAGGACAATGAAGGGGAAGATACACACCCCAGCTACAGGCATTCACGTCTCAAGACTTTGAAAGCACAGCCGAAGCCAAACAAAGCACAACTGAGAACGAGAGGTGAGAGGCTGCTTTGCAATGAGGCTCTTGACACCTTATTCTCCAGCTCCAGAAATGCACCCCCATTGCAGGGATCATTTTACCCCTCTCTTAATCTGTGGTAGAATAAGAGGAATATCAGCATCTCAGGAATTGTTAGACCTCTGAGTGATGTGGGTATAACAGAGATGTGCGGCATGCCTGTTCATTCCTGTCATACTCTCATCAGCCTATGAGATGGGTACGGTGCTGTTAAACAGAGGAAATTGAGGCATGGAGAGGTGGAAGAATGTTCCCAGCTTGAATTTGGGGATTCACCTGACCTTATCATACCGGCCCAGGTATGTGGTGGGAGTAGAGACACCCACCTTATTTCCTATGTAGATCCCACCATTATTTACCATTAAGTATCATCTATGCATCTAAAAAAAATATAGATAGATAGAAAGATGTATATTGCTATATGGATATGTATTTAGTGATCACTTATACATCTTACCTATAATTTCATAGGTATTTTAATGACAAAAGTAAATATAACAAAGTAGATTGATTTAACATTGTTTTAAATAACATACTAGGTAAATATTAAAATGTTAAGTAATAAGAGCACAGGTGGTACAGAAATATGGCAAAAACCAAGAGATTGGAATGAAAATGACTGTGCTAGGGAACCGTCACTGGCCCACCAGGACATCCCTGACGATGAGAGTGACTTCCCTTATGATGAGCTGAATTTGACCCCAAGGACACCCTGGGTGTGTCTTCTAAGGCGGAGGGGAACGAGGCTGGGTCCTCAAACCCTCAAAGCCAGAAAAGGGCCATGGAGACCTTTCTCTTGTCCACTCTCAGCCTTCCAGCTCCTCTGGGAGTCTGCAGGAAGCCAGAGACCCAAACGCCTGCTCAGCCCGCCTGCCCTCCCATCTCTATGCCTCCTGTTTGTACTTGACCAGAACCCTCTCTCTCTCACATTAAGTTACACAGTTCAAACTGTGGGAACAGAGGCAGTTTCTGCCACCTTAGCATCTGGGCCACAGCAAAGGTCATGGAACTTATGGTCAAGATCAATCACACTTACAAAACTGCCAACAGAAGTACAGGCTTGTGGAAAATAGTATAAAATAATTTTAAGGAGGAAGGCGGGGGCTCAGAATTACACAAAAGGCCTAGAGGCTGGATGGTTTCATCAGGAGCTGTGTCCTGGAGGTAGGAAGCCATAAACAGTGGTTGAAAACAAAGGAAGAATGTGTTAGGGTGGGCCCAACGAACATGTCAGGCCGAAGCGGGCGTGCAAGGGATTTGGCACAGCCAGCTGTGCAGGCACAGAAGCCAGGGCCAGTGAGGAGAGACAGGTAGATAAAATGTACAGAGCAGCAAGTCATTGTGCCCAAGGTCAATGGTTCTACTTGATCAGGAATCACTTACAGGGCTCTCACAGGTGCTATTCAGACCAATTGATTCAGAAGGTCTGGACAGGCATCAGTAAGTTTTTGTTTATTTGTCAACTCCTTTGATAATTTAATGTGCGGCCAGAGTTGAGACTATTGAGTTTCTGAATCTAAGATGCTGGATCTATAACTAAAGCTGGGAGAATGAAACAGATGTGATCCCTGCCCTCATAGCGCCTTAGAGCCTGGAGGAAGAGATAAACATTAAACACAGAATAAACACTCAATTACAAATTGTGGTTTGGGCTACACAGGAAAAGAACAGGGTGGAGGATGTGTGTGTCACAGCAAATGGTGCGTCTCTCCAGTTTCTGGAAGAGGGTACTTAATAGTCATAAACACCATAGAATTCAGTTACATGAAACCAGCTACATAAATTGGGATGAAGCCTTCCATTTGTTGCACAACAATATAAACATTGCAAAATTTAATCAAGATTTAAAAATTTTTAGAAATAATATGGGGCAGAAACCATGAAGAGGATGAAAGAATTGTCCAGCAAGGGTCCTTGAGAAAGAGGAAGGAATTGGCAGATTTGGCCTAGAGAAGAGGAGACAAGGAGGTAAGAGGCATGAGACATCCACTTCCCACGTTTTCTTACTGAGGATGAGAAACCTGAGTTTCAACTTCTTCAAGAACAGACTACACAGCACTTGGAAAAAGATGATTTTAAGCTGTCTGAACTTGGAGAGGGAATTTAAACCATGTCACATTGGAGTTTTAGAAAACAGAGTTTGGGGTTAGGAATCAGGTAAATAGACTAGGAAGGGAACCAATACATAGAAATCTCAACCAAGCACTTTACTAGGTGATACTACAGAAAAAAATTATTTATTAAAAAAAAGTAGACTTTAAAAAGTACCTGTCCAAGGTACAAAACCTCTGTGAACCTCAGTCTCCTCACCCATAAAAGAATTATGGGAAGCTCCTTGGGGGGAATTATGTGAAGCTGTGTTGGATGCTTGTTGGGAGCCAAGTGCTGGGCTGACACTTCCTTGTGACTCATGAGAAAAGGAGTTCTCAGCAGTCAGGTATTGACCGTGGACTGGGCACTCTATTTCAAGTTAATAAGTGTATTCTGTTTAATTCCTCCCAACAAACTCAATACGTTCTGCAAGTGTGATTATCAACTTCAGATAAAGAAAACTGAAGCTCAGGCAACTCTTCCAAGGCCAAGAGCTAAAAAAGTGGTGGAGCTGAAATTTAAATCCAGTTGGTGAGACCCCTCCGTGCCAGGGCCCTCCCAAATGATAATGTAAGAGAGAATGTGGTAAAAAGGCAGGGAGGGGGGAAGATTAAAGACAAGAGAAGAATGAGAGGGATCGAGAATGAAGAAGAAAGTGAAAGAGGATGAGAAGGAGAAAGAGAGAGAAAGAGAATGAGAAAAAGCAAGGGGATGAGAATGAGAAAAATATGAAAGGAGAGAGAGTTGAGGATGAAAGAGTGAGGGGCAGAGGGGGCGGGGTAGGCCATGCATGAAGGGAGGGAGAGTCTGACAGTAGGTGATGGGCAAAGTCCGGTGTTTTTCCAGCCTCACTGAGGCTTTAGTGGAATGACCCCCTCTGTCTGCTGACGCATGCATCTGCTTTTACAGTTCAGGGTGTTCTGCTTAGTTTCCTGAAGCCAAGGCCCCTCCCCTGTGTCTCCCTCCTTGTTCCTTTTTTCCCAGCCTCTCCCAGGTCCCAAGGTTTGAGCAATGTCTGTGCTCCGGATGCCTCTGGTTTGCTCAGACAATTGCTTAATTGCCGTTTAAAAGAACTGATGCAACTGACCTTTTAACACCCATTGGTTACACTAACATCCAAACAGGGAAAATAGACATCCTTTCATGAATGGGAAATTCTTCTCACAGCAACTACTCCAAGAAGGAAAAAGCATAGGTAGGTGGACCTCAGTCATAGTCCTAAGGGACTAAGGAATGGGACTGATTCTTTGGACTGTCTTTCTCTAGGGGCTGGTGAGTTTTCAGGCCATTCTTGAGGATCCTTAGGGCTCACTGGTCTTGAGTGAAGCTTCCCTTCTAGAATAAAAAGAGGCCAGAGATACCTAACTGATTTGCCCGTTTAAAGGTTTTATAGCAGTCCCCAGACTACTATAGCAGTACTAGCTCATGTTCCTCAGCTTGCACCTGGAGGTAAGTGGCACCTTCTCCACTCTTCCATGGGTGGTGGGAGGAGTATTTTACCTTTGACAGTGTTGGAATTAATTGCTGATTTTTAGTTCTCTAGAGACCATGCTTGCCTATTGCCCACATCCATGGAAGACCCAACTCTACTCTCCAGCCCTAGTGTGCTAGTGCTCAAGTAAATCAGCCACGATGGGTCGCTTCGTCCAACAACAGGGTCAGGCTACACCTGTTCAAATTCTCTATGTGCCACATCACACATCCCTTAACTATGATGACTCAGGTCTCAGGTCAAATGTCACCTCTCCAGAAGGTCCCTCCCAAGAATCTTCCCTAATGTGACACATTCCCTCTCCCAGACTCTCTCCATGGCATTCTACCCAGCTTTATTTCCTTCATAGCCCTTTCTCTGACTTGAAGTTCTTATTTCTTCCACCTGGGTCATCCTATTGATGAAATTCCATCACTCTGTGTCTACCATAGCCTTGTACCTAGGAGAGATTCAGGTTCATAGCAGACTTGCCATACTTTCATTCAATACAGAAAGGGATAAAGTAGGAAACAGGATCCTCCAAAGCCCTACCCCTATCTTCCACAATACTCTCCCTGGCTGAGTTTATCCCCAAAGGCCTTTCTTCTGTTTCCTCTTTCTCCTTTTTGTCAGAGTGGAAAACAGTAGGCCCTTAAAGCCAGCCCCCTGGGTACAGTTCCTTCTCCGGTACTTTCTGGTCATGAGCGCTTCTGTAAATTGTCCAACTGCAACTGTAAACTTGGTGGCAATAGGACTATTTTGAGGATTAAATGAAGTGACTGTATGCCTGAGCCTGGCATATGTTAAACATTCAATTTGTACTAATTGCCTTGCATTCTTCTTTCTCTCCTCTCTTCTTTTCCCTTCCCTTATAACTTAATTCACTGCCTTTCTCTCAACTTTTACTCTCTACTCATAAAGATTCTGCCAGAGTTATCAGCAGGATTTATATACTTGGGTTGGATTGAGTTAGGTAGGCATGAATGCTGGGCAAGTTCTCTCTTCCAAGGGGAGGAAAAATTTAAAGCAGAGTGTTCTGAGAAATGTCAACAGCAAGATCCAGGAGGAAGCCAGAGAGAAGAGCTGGAGGGTTAGACAGCCAGTCTGCCCAGCTGTGATGTTCAGAGACATATTCAGACCAGCAGCCCCTGAGAGCCTACCCTACTTCTTCTGGAGACCTCTCTTTACTTAGCCAAGTTGGGCTGGTAAATTTGAAAATATTTATTGTATCAAATGTGAGGTGGAAGAAAGAATTCTGGATTGAGAATGAAGTGATTCGTTTCTACCCTCTGACCCCACCCCTCCCAGCTCTGCCTCGAGGTCTAGAAAAAGTCCACTCACTTCTCTGGACCCCAGCTTGCCCTCTGACAATTAAAGTGAGACTAACAGGTCTTGAAGGTGTCTTCTAGCTCTGACATGCCATGGTTAAATCAGACCAAAATGTTTTCTTCAGCTATTTTAAAAAAGGGAGTGAGAGCAGAGAGCAATAGAAGTTTAGAGAAGCACCATTTGCAGGGGCTTTGTTGCTGTTGTCCATTTTGTCTTTTGCTTTGTTCTCGATAATCTTACTTATCTACATGCAGTACAGACTCTGTTAGGCTGCCCTCGGTTGGTAGACTTGTACTAATGCATATGGCTGTCTGAATTTTATCTACCCAGCTTTGCTAGGCTCTCACCTTCTCTCTGGTGGAAGCTCTTCTCAGACACACAAGAGTGAAGCCACGGCAATTGTCTCTGGCCAAAACTGCTCACTAATTAGTACATTTTGCAGGGTGAATGAAGTGCTGGCACCACCACTGACTTGGGGCAGCTCCCAAAGCCACAGGCCTTGCCCAGTGCCCAGAAAGTGCCCTGTCTGGAGACAGTCCATGCCAGCTTTCCTCCATGCCAACGTCTCACTCTTCTCAGTTGAACCTGGAAACTCATGCCCTGCCAGCATCTCCCAAAGCCCCTGGCTGTGTCATTCTCTCCTTCACCTGCTCTTTTTTTCCGAGGAAGCACAGGGCACAGTCTTGTGGCACCTGATCTATTTTTTATTCTCTCTTCTCTGGGTAGAATGATGGATGGATTGACTCTGGAAAACCCATTAGAGAAGGGCTGGGCCATCCTGCATTTCCATCAGGCCTGCCCAGGTGACTTTGAGTCAAGCCACTGAGAGCCATTTGGCTCTAGGCCTGTATCTGTGGGGCATCATGTTTATTTGGGCCACTGACCCAAGCCTTAGAGGAAAAGATGAAGAATTAGTGAAACTCAGTGACCAAGCCCCTTTCCCCATCCATTCCCACAGGGGATTATTTTGGAGCTTCTTTAATTTCCAGATTATTGAGAAGCATTCAGTGCCCCTGATTGAACAGCCCACCTGCACTCTAGGTGGGGTCCTTCCTTACCTGCCTGTGCCAGGCCAGCCTGCAGGCACAGGTGTTCACTCTTCTCAGTGAGGTTCCCAAAGTGCTGGGTAGCGAGGAAGAGGTTGGTAGGTTAGAGGGCCAGAATGATGGCTGTGTTTTAATCATAGTGTTTTAACCTCACAGTGGATGGTGATTGGGCCTGCGAGCTGATATTGTTCTTATCTCCAGATAAGACCCCTACTTTGCAGGCCTGGAAGATAAAATTTTCAGCATCCTTAGTATGGAGCAGACTTGTATTCATCCAGCCAAGTCTTTCATGGCAAGGCAATCACCTTCTCCACATATGTCACTCTTCCTATGCCCTGCAACTATGCTTATCAATGGTCCAATTATTCTAAAAGACCCAGCCAAAAACTCACTTTCTCCATGAACCATCTCATCCCACACAGTTCCCTGCAATGTCTCCTTTATTTACTATTTCCTTGTATTATCATTCCTCAAATGATTATGATACCATAATTACTATTTAACTCACATATTTTTAATCGCTTCATCTGCTCTACTGAATACCCAGCATTTTTGCAGGACACCATGCCTTATATATCTTTGTATCCTCTGTAATGTCTAGAAAAACAACTGGCCACATCATAAAATGCTATTAAATATTTCCTAGTCAGGCCAAGGCAGAAATATTGGCTTGCTTGGTAGTTCTATTTCTTTAAATAAAATAATACATTAATTTTCCACTTCAAATTAGACATATTTATCTCAGACAGAAGGCTAAATCAAGAACTAAAGACTGCTGGGTGAGTGACCCAGAGCTAAAAAGATATTCCAGTGCCAACAGTCAGGTGCTGTCAGAGCCTTTCTTTGGGAGAGCACTAGCAGCCCCATAGACTAGGTCTTTCCTCTCAGAGTGATGTTGCATGTCAAAGAAATTAATGGTCCTATCTCAGCTGACTCATTTGCTGGGAGCAATGGGTTCATATGGCAGCTCTTAGATTGGCCCTAATCATGCCTCCAAAAAAAAAAATTATACTCAACTTCCAAACTAAAAAGCATTAGAATTATAACTTTTCATTTTCTTGGCATCATCTTTTGACCTACATCTGGTTTTCACTATAACATGCTTGTGATGTTAAAAAATGCCAGTAAAGTGTGATGCCAGAGAAAAAGAAAGACATTTTAAAATCAAAATATGAATGTGGTTATCTAACATATGACATTTTCATGAGCATATTTTCTTCTCAGCCTATTATAGAAACAAATTGACTCTTTATCTCTAAAATATTTTGTTCTGTGCTCAAAACAACCTATTAAATTCTTATTATATTATAATATGCATGGCATCTCAGAATATCAGTTTTTTCATCAATGAAATATGAAGTTGGACTAGACATTATGTAAGATTACTTTCAATTCTGCTGTGTTTTTTATTAAAGGTTCCCTCTTACACTTGCTAATCTCTTTTTTTACATGGTTTAGAAAAGGAAAGGCTGAATAAGAATTTTCTTGGGTAGAGGGTCCATGTTACAAAGGAATAACAAAGAAAAAACAACAAAAAAAAGAAGGATCATCAAATGAATTCCATAGGTACTAGCAAAAGTAGGGGAGGTAGAGACAAGAGAGTGGAATTAGATTGAAAATTATGTTTTGTGTTTAACAGAATTGTAAAATTGGTAAAATTGGCCTAGAGCCTTGCTCACACAACTTTGATGCCCCTACCATCGGGATTCATTTTCTTCCACAATGGAGCGAATCAATGCCTGGAAATCAAGGCCAAGGCAAAGAGAGGGAGGGTGATAGAGAGAACTGGGAAATGGCTCCCAAACGAGGTCTTAGAACTGTGGACCTGCAAGCATCTAGAGAGTGCATGTTGCAGGAAAGGTTTCAGGTCATTTTCAACCAAGAGTTAACAACTGGAAAGTTTTCTTGGATCTGCTTTATGTCTCTGATTCTTCTTCTTTGGAAGCAGATGCCATGACACAAGGAGCAGCATAGTCTAACAAAATGTCTCACCTGAGTTAGACTTGAACTGTAAGCCAAGATCTGCCATAAATTCAAATTTTGGCAAGGTCATTTTTCTTCTCTGGACCTCATAGTCATACCAGTAAAATGAGAAAATGGACTTAATTTTCAAGATCTCCCAAGTCTTGTATTTTTGCTTTGCCAGGAACAATGTTGTCTATTCAGCCACAACAGAGGGGTGGAGCAGAAGCAGAGACAATGCTGACTGCTCTCTGTCACCTCACTCGCAATTCCTGTCCCTCTGCTTAGTCAAACTACCCATCAGATCTATTTCCTGGAAAGCCTTTTCTCTTATTTTAGAACTTATGGTGGAAAAGTCATGGACCCCTTGAGATCCTTTCATGAGTGATATCATTCACAGAGACCTCTTGTGACTTGTGACCACCTTTTCCCAGAAAGTCCCTGGAAAACAGGAATTCAGCAAGTAACAGACCCTTGAAGAAGTGGCTGTTGTCCATTCAGAACATTGCAGAGCCAGGTGAATCTCCTGGGAATATTAATTAGAGGAAGTATGCACTACTTGAAGCACAGAGTGGCTACTATAAATTAAGTTCTGTCCCTAAAGATTTGAGTTTTCTAGAAGAGAAATTGTTGTTCACTCAATTCCTTGTCATAAAGTATCTAAGCAGCCTAAAGAATAGTTTTAGGAAAGGCAGTAAATATTGAAGAACATGTTGACTCCTATAATTGTATGTGTGAATATAAATCTTGGCTCAGAAACCAGAAAAAATTGTGGTTCCATCCTTGAGCATTTTTGGAAACAGCATAATAAAGGGTCCCTCTACTGTATGAGAGATCAGAAGAAGAAGGTGTGACCTGAATCAATTGCAAAACAAGGTTATGATCTTCTCCTCAGTAGGGTTATATGGCTTAGGTGTTAGACTCCAGTGACCAAGAAATATTTCCTAGGAGAAGGGCCAATACCTGTTTTTATAAGTTGAGAAGTATGTTCTTATTGAGGTCAGACATTGGAACAAGATGACTTCTTTCCCACTGTTATATATAGGAGAGATGTTCTCATGAGAAATGTGTTGCTGAGCCCTACAACCTCATCAAGATTTTCTTCAGGAATAGTAGAATGGGAGAAAGCCTATTTCTAGTTAACATCATTTCTAGTATTTAATCTATGATCTGAAGACAGTGATAATGATTTCTTTAACACAACTAATATGAGTTCAAGAGAGAAGGGGCATGTAGATCACCTTACAGATAAAAAAGGAACCATCTTAAACTACATTTATCAAAGCCATCCACATGGAAAAAACTAGTTAGTTGTTTTTCTAGCCTATGCCATGGCTCCCACCTCTTTCAGGAGGCCTTCCTTCTATAACGTTACTTTTGCTGATGGCCAAAATGGGAGTAACGGTGTAAAAAGAGCAAATAAATACATTTTCTTCAGAGTGAGTTAAAAGCTGAGGACACTTGGATTTAGGCTGCAACATCCTGAAGTCTTCCTGCATTACTGATAACAGAACTATCCTGTTTATGCAGATAAACAGGAAAGAAGGAGGAAGAAAAGGAAAAAGTGTGAGGTCTTGTGACTTATGAAATGGATGAGGAGCAGCTGGTGGGTTTTTACTGGGGAGCTCTCCTGGGAAAAGATGTTATGTCCAGCTATGCCCCAGGTTTCTGATAATCCTCCTTTCCCCAAAGAGGCCAAAACTATGACAACACTATGTGGGGATAAGCATGGTTCTTGAGTAAGGCTTGCAGGTCCTGGAGTTGGAAGAAGCTTTAGAGACCTCCTGACTATATATATAATTTAAAGACTCGGAAAGTTACCTGGTTTTCCTAGGATCACAGAGGTATGTAACAAACAAAGACCTTGACTTGGGTCTCTTGATTCCTAGTCCAGAGCACAAATACTCGAATATTCCATGTTGTCTCTGTGCCCTCTTTTCTGGGAAATCTCTATTCTTTGTCTCTATTCTCTAAATGCCTATGTATTATGCTTGCTGACCTCATCCCAAATATAACTACTAGACCAGAATGGACCCCTGAACCAAGGGCAATTCATCAATGAGCTAGAGAAATATGTGAGACCTGAATCTCAACATTAAGTGGACCAAGCAGAACCTATACCAAGCAGTCCCCTAACATGAGCAGGGAGCCTCCTATGACATAAATTAGCAGAGGAAGCCCATCAGGTGACAAGAGAAAATGAAGCAACTGAGCAGGACAACCAGGGGAGAGAAGTGATTTTTTCCCCCTGTGCTACTTGGGACTTGGTTGTACTTCTGACACCAGAACAATATTTTGGCATTTCCTCTTTTTCACGTCTCTGGCTTCCCCTGTAAATCTAGAGTAGGTCCCCCTCCACCTGATTAGTTTTGCATGGCCCAGATATTCGCACTTGCTTTCCCAGCCTGTTTAGTTTCCAGGGAGTTGGCACTTTCAGCTTCTATAACAGGTAGGCTTTGCCTTATAAGATGGCACTCTCAACAAAAATGGAAAGGGCATACAAAATAACATACATCTACCATAGTGCTCCAAAGCACATTGGGCATTTCTGGTGTACTCTTCCAAAATCTTCTACTTGGTTTCACCTCTTTCTCCAGCCGCTATTATGCCAGTTAGCAACATGAAGACTTTGAATGGTTTTGTATAGGTACGGTTCTTCGGTCCTGTGTTTCGTACCTCTTACATCTTGTCCTGGCACTGTGAGGTTGAACACTGATGAAAACTGCATTTCCCTGGACCTTATGCAAACCAGAAGTATGGGAAAGTTAATGAACAAGGAACCACCTTTGATCAAAGTAGAGTAAGAGGTGATAGATAAATCCTTCATTGTGTCCCCTAGACAGATGCTTCTGAGATACATTGTATGAGATTCTATCAGTACCAAGCACTAGTCACCTGTAGGGGTGGCCAGATGTTTGAATTGCTTTCCATCTTTCCACCTTTCACTCCCTCTGTCCTGTTCTGCTTATTGGGATCACACACCCAATGCACCTATTTGATCTCGAGTTTTTGTCTAACACTCATTTCCCCAGATTCCAAGCTAAACGACTTTGAAAAATTGTATTTTGACCCTTGCAGCCAACCTATTCTTAATTAAGATAATCATATGTTCCTGAGGGTGGTCATCCAGAGTCAACATGAATCTGATCTTGAATGTAAGTGATGCTCTGATGGTTAATTTTATGTGTCAACTTGACTGGGCCACCAGTGGGTGCCCAGACATTTAGCCAAATATTATTCTAGGTGTGTCTGAGAGGATGTTTCTGGATGGCATTAACAGTCAAATTAGTAGACTGAGTAAAACAGGTTGTCTTTCCTAATGTGGGTGGATCTCAGCCAGTCAGTTGATGACCTGAACAAAACAAAGGACTGAGCAAGATGGAAACTCTCCTTCCTGATGAGCTGGGACACTGGTCTTTTCCAGACTTTTGACTGCCACTGAAACACTGGGGCTTGAGCCTGTCAGCTTTCAGACTGGAATTTATACCATCAGTTCTGGTTCTCAGGCCATCAGACTTGAACAAGAACTAGAACAAAACCATTAGCTCTCCCAAGTCTTCATGTTGGCAGTCAACAAGCCTACTGCCACCCTGAAGACTGCTTAGCCTTCATAATTGCATAAACCCATTCTTTTTAATCTCTCTCTCTCTCCTTCTCTTTATCCCTTCCTCTCTCCCTCCCTATATAATATATTAGTCAGAATTCTTCAGAGAAACAGAACCAATAGGAGATACAGTCTGGAGAACCCTGACTGATACAGTTGAACATAGCTTCAAATTCAAATCACCTTTTCTAGAATTAACCAGTTTGACTGGATTGTAAGAGTTCTAATATACCAGTAGCCTATGATCTTTCCATGGGGTAGATAATCCCAAAATACTCTGCTCATTCTCTCCCATCAGTTTAATTCATAGCAGAAATTGGGGATCAGAAACATAAATTCAGCTAGAAAGAAGCTAAATGTCCTCTGTCTTGTATTATCCATTTCCCCTTTATATTTTTATGGAAATCAATGATTAGTTGCTATACTGGTTTCCTATTGCTATCATAGTGCAATACCACAAACTAGGTGACTGGAAACAACAGAAATTTATTCTATCATAGTTATGGAAGCTAGAAGTCAAAAATTAAAGTTTCAGCAGGGCCACATTCTCTTGGAAGGCTGTAGGGGAAGATCATTTCTTGTTTCTTCTTAGCTTCTATTATTTGTTGGAAATCCTTGGTATTCCTTGGCTGTGGCAGAATAAATCCAATCTCTTCCTCTGTCTTCACATGTCCTTCCTCTTCCTGTATGCCTCTGGATCCAAATATCCCTCTTTTTATAAGGAAACAAACCATTGGTTTAGGGCTCAACTTAACCTCATCTTACCTTGATTCTATCTGCAAAGACTCTTTTCCAAATAAGGTCACATTCACAGATTCTAAATGGACATTACTTTGGGGGAACACTATTCAACCCAGTAGGATTGTTGAGTACGCTTAGAAGACAATTGGCTAGTCTCTGTACCTGGTGAGGTGAGGACAGCATTGTGGTGAAAAAGAGGAGAGAGGATCAGAAAAAAAGCAAAAAAAAACCCAAGATCCACTTGACAATGATGGTGGTCATAATTCTAGGCCCAGAGGAGTTCTGAGGCTACCAAGGAGGCCAGCTTCATGTTTGGCTGAGGGGAGTCAGTCTTAACAGGTTTTAAGGAAACATCTCATGTCCACCCAGGAAATATAGCTTCTGGGATCTTGACTAACATGTCCTGATATCCCCCCTGGAGGACACTCCCTGTGTCAGCTTCCTAAGGGGCAAGATTAACAATGACTTTCTATTTAGAAAGGTTAGAAGTAAATATTCTCAAATAAATGAGAAAATAGGTAAACAAGGAAAACAGTTAGCTTTTAAGAGTGAGTCTTGGCTAAGGCTTAATGGAGACTCTGAGGAATATTGGAGAACCTTTCAGGGGAGGAAGAAGCTTGCATGAGAGCCAACAATGACATTATGAGAGAAGAACTCCTGAGAGCATCAGAAGACTTTCTTTCTACTGTGAGGCTTGAACAAGTCCTTTCACCCTGGGGGTCATTTTGACTGAAGTAGAAAAGAAGTGAGCCACCCCATAGCCTGTTGTCCATGGTTCTGTGGTTTGAAATTGTAACTCTTCGAAGGAAAGAGCCACATTTCTCTTATTTTCTAGAATAGTAAATGACAGTTAGAAAAACACTTAGTAATTTTTATTGAATGACTATTAAGAATAAGCTAGTTATATTAAAGAGGAACTATTCATTTTCAAAACACAAGTTGAAACCCAGGAACTATGTTTTTCATGGGGGGTTGAGAGGTGGAAGGATATAAGTGGTGAAATCTTGGGTGTTCATTAAACAGACTTTGTTAAGCATCTACTATGTGGAATATACTGTAAACAATGTTCAGAGAAAGAATGATGTGCAACTTTGTGGACTCTGCTTCAGTTTGTTAGTATCTATTGCAGAAATAAGCTGAAGAGTCTCAGTACAATTACTGAGAAAAAGGTTTTTAAAAATAAATTTTTTTAAAAAAACTATAACATTTTTATGACATATAAAAGGAAAAAAGAGCATAAAGTCACCCCTAAATCCCTAAAATAAAAAAAAATAGCATAAACAGAGAAAGTTTTGTTGAGAAGAAATGTGTTATCTCCTGGACCTAATAACCATTTATAATATTTGAGCTTAGAATATCTTGGAACCAATTATCTTATAGAAACATCTAGATTTAGGGGTGACTTTTGAAGAATTGCCTCTCCTTAAAGAAATGTCCTCTTGAAAAGGTGCATTCCACAGGTTAATCTGGACAACACTGTAATCTTAAAATGTGCAACAAATTCAAAAATCATGGCCAAGGCTACCCATTCCACTCAGCTCAGGTTGTGGTGTCAACTTAGCCTCTGAAAGATGATAGTGAAAATTGTTTTGGCATGAATTGCTTCCCTCCGGTGACTTCAGTAGAATTCAGAGAAAACTGTTGGCCCTTCCCTAATCCAATTGCCTGCTTGGCTGTACATTCTGAAACCAACATTGAAAGGGAGTTTCCACAGAGGGCTTACAAAGACCACCCACCCTTCCTTAAACCCAATGGAGATTGTTTAAGATCTGGAACTCTCCCTCAGGAGCCACAATTAAATTGGGGCTTGAAAGGACCTGAATTCCATTTCCTAGACCACAGCCAGAATAAAGTCAGTGGATCAAGGAAATTACAGCCCAACCATTAGCCACCACATCTTCTACTTCAAGTTCATTGGCTCTTTTATGCATCTTATAGGTGTGGCACATTTACTCTCTGCTCAGTGGTGCTATATGAGAAAAGGAGAACCAGATTGGAAGAACAGACTATACCAGTGACTGGTATATAATATGAACACATATTACTCTCTTAATTATGAGAGTCAGAAACTCAGTTCAAACTGACAAATGAATATGGACATTCACTGAGTCATGTAATAGAAAAGTTCAGACATGGCTTGACCCATGTGTTCAAACAGTATTACCAGGAATCTTTTTGCCCCTATCACCAAAACTCCGAAGCTAAATTTGCAATTGAAAAATGTGGGTACTTTATCTATCTCTGAGCCAATTAGTATAGCCAGTATGAGGTAAACATATTGGCCACATATGAATCATGTGACCTCATCTGGACTTTATATGCCCTGAGAATGGGAAAGGAATAGTTTCTTAAAGGAAAATAAAGCTGACGTTCCAGTAAAAGTAGAGAGATAATTGCTGTGAGGCAAGAACAACAAATGCCCACTGTGGAATATAACAGAGCATTTTAGTCATGACAGGTCTTAGAGCTCTTAACAGGGATGTTGAGGTTTTCATCATTTTTATGGGTAAAGGTCCCACTGAATCACCCACTTGCACTCTCTTTGCATCATGCTGTCTAATACCATCGTGACTGGGAATATATATCAACCCTCAAATTCGAGTTCAGAATAAGAAGGGTTGAAACTCAGGTTTATCAACAAAATCAGTTTCCTAAAGTCCTTGCTTGCCTCTAGGATGACAGGTCAGGATGAGTTCCAGGAGCAGCTACTACCACTTCAAGGGTTCAAAGCCAAAAAAGAGGTTCCCAGCCAGCCTATACCTTGGGGACTCCACACAAAAAGGCCTTCTTGGGCCTAGCCTCACAGCCTTACTTTTCCAACTAATGCACTGGGCTACTCACACTCTCATATCCCTTGCGTCAAAGTGGCCTGTCTGTTCTCAGTCCCTTATTCCAGTTTCTTTATCCAAATATGAGCAGTTTTTTCCTTATTCCTCTTGGTACAATTGCATGTTTCCGCCCAGAGGAGTGAAGTGGTTTGTTGTTGTTGCTCTTGCTTTTCCCCATGCAGTTACTTCAACTGCAATTTGATGTCTTCGAGCGTTGGGGAGGGAAACGACATATATAATTAGAAAAGTAAATAATGATACAAAGGCTCTATTACTGAGGTTTTCTGGATGACTGTTCAAGTCAGAAAAAACAATAGTGCTCAGAGGACGGAAATGAGGCCACACATTGGAGAATAGAGACAAGGAACTGAAATCATGGAGCAGAACAAAGCCAATTCAAACACCAGGATTTTATGTCTTGCTCAGAAGAAAGAGTAGGGTACTCAGGTGGGATAGAAGCCAGAGATGGCATTTTGGGTGATTCTTGGGAGTCTCCATTTCCCCAATACACTCAACCTATTCAATCTACAAAGTTGGCATGTGAGCTTTGTGCTAGAGTCAAATGCATTCAGAGAGAGCAAGACTTCAGGTGTTCACCCCCTTCTCCGTTGTCAGATTAGCCATACCCACCCTTTGTGGATCTCAGAAAATACCTGAAGACTGGTGAAATAGTGTTTCTCAAGCATCCCTGGTCCTGTGTGGCAAATTTCCCTGGTTGCTTCAGCATTCTTTAGTCATTTCAGTTCACCATAGAAAATAATCAGTCAGTTTGTCAAAGGTACATTTCAAAAGGGCTGGTCCCATAATTCAACTTTGTAGACAACTGAAATCAGACTGTTCCCCAAATCTTCCCTCACCCTGGAAAGAACAAAATAAGGTGTATAATGTATGCAGTGAGTGGTCTGCCCACAGATTAGTGACCAACCCTGACTTCACAGATGGATTTTTTTTTAAGTCATACGTTTTAAAAGTTGTTTCTCCAAGACCCCAATGTAGAGAGTTAAATAGTAGAAAATTCAGCTAAACCTCCTGATTGTTTTATCATGGAAGTCCAGTTCTAAAGATAGTAGGCACAAGGCATCCACTTAAGGAAAATTCCATTTCATTCAGCAAGGGCTTCTTCAGCAATTAAGAGGTACCAGTACTGTGCTAGTTTCTAAGAGCAGCAGAGAAAACACTTGTGTTCTGACCCGTGGCCTCAAACTGCTCCTAATGCGGTGGTTGTGATAAGGCGCAAATGTTGTAGGGGTGAGTAGGGACAGTGAATGCTGCAACTCTGTGGGAACTCCTGTGCCCAGAAATTTAATGTAAATCAAACAGATTGAAGAGACTTAGGGAGCCACTTTGATTTTTTCCTTTCCTTTTCAACCAAAAGCTTATTAAACTGTTTTACTGGAGAAGTCACTGTGGGCTGAGCCTAGCTTAAGCACTGGGAGTTTACTTATGAAGGGAAAACCATGATCCAATCCAAGGGGAGCATTCCATCCCATGGTTGTGGGGAACAAAGTAGGAAAATACAGGCAGGTTGGGAAAATATGAAAGGCAACACATTAGCTTGCATATAGAAATATCATGAGTAAAAGGATGCTGGGGTGGGTGCTGTGAGTGGTGTGAAGACATAAGAAGGGATGAGAAAAAGACAAGTTTTGGGAAGATTCTTGGGAAAGCCAAAGTAGAGTTAAATGTTGGAGTTCTGTGGAGAATGTGGCTTGGCCGAAAGGGAGGGAGAACATTCCAAGGCTGGAGAGTAGCTTGTGAAGAGGTAGGGAAGGCCATGTGTATCATGCATGCTCACTCCCTGATCCAACCCCCTTAACTCCTTCACCTCCTTCCCTAGGAGGTCTGAAAGCAGAGGGTTACTCTGTCTTGTTGTGTCCCTTTTCTCACTCTGCTCCTCCCAAGAGGGAAAGGGGACAGAAATGGATGGTAGCTTGGAAACCAAGCCTCCAATTTCATGCTGATGTCCAGCTGGGGACGGAAATCATGAAACTTAATTGCCCTCTCAGAACAACATTGGTCTGACTTTCCCATGAGGTATCAGAGGGTATCGAGTGCAATTGGTCATAGGGTCGCCAGAGTTTAATGTCTGTCCTGGAGCTGAATTCTTGCATTAATCTACCCCTGGCAAGTGAGACTGCCTGATCTCAACCAGTAGTCTCAGTTCCATGCCAAACTCTGAGACCAATCTTGGTTTCTGGCAGTGGTCAACTTCTTGTCTACTCTTGCTCTCTTGCTACTGGTTCAGCTTGACTGCAGATCTCTTGTTCCTCAATAATCAGGTTCTTGCCTATTTCTTGATCAAGCCTCTTTCTTAAACCCTAGTTCTTTCGTAAGTTGCTTCCCTGTCTTGTGCCTCCATCTGTGGTGACTGAGATCCAGGCTTGTTTCCTAGTCTCCCCAGGGAGCCTGCTTTGGAGCCCAGTCGCATTAGCAACTGGGATGCCCTGCCTATGACCTCTAATTCAGTCCTGCCAGGGTGTCCCTGAAGCCAACTTTCTACCTATTCTTATTGATTGCCTATCCCTTGGACCTACAATGGTCAAGGTATCATTCCTGCCTGAACTGATTTTCTGGATCTTAGTATCTCTATCCACCTCAGCCAGTGGTGCTCTTACTATCTTGCCTTTTGGAATAACCTCAGATTTATAAATTCATATCTCTCAACACTTGATTCCTGGCTTTACTTCCTATTCAGATCTACTGAGTTTCTCCAACAAAGAATCTGGGGTTATGATCCCAGTTTACTTTGGTTTGTCCATTCCACTGACCAATGTCTGAGATATAACAAAGAATCCGCTGTAACAGCAGTATGTCTTTCACTTCTCAGATGCTTAGCCCCTACAGAACCAAGCTCCTCTGATCTTGACACCTGGGAAAATAACTTTTTGGCTTGATTAACTTAAAATCAATATAATTCTTGACATGTCGCCTCAAAAACCTACCAAAATTTCTTCTAAAATTTGTTTCTTTGATTTTTTTTCCTAATCGAAGTCAGTTAAATGAAAGAGTATATATAACTCCAATTCCTGGAATTTCTTGGGAAAAGGTGGGAAGATTCTCAGGATTTCATAGTAATTCTAAATCAGAAAGGAAGGCTAAGAAACATGTAGGAGAAAAACTCAAGGCATCAACCCCTATGGTTCTGTTGCCATGACAGTCTTGTAACTTATAGAATCCTTCCCCTGGAGGGTGAGGTGGGCCTAGTGAGTCTCGTTCAGTGAATAGGATATGGAAAAGGTGATGGAATATCACTTCTGAAATTAGCTTACAAGAAGAGTATGGCGATTGTCTTATACTACTTTGCTTTCTTCCTCACCTGCTTGCTCTAATAAAAATCAGCCCCCATGTTAGGAACCGCTCTACAGAGAGGCCCACATGGCCAAGAACTATGGGTCAATAGCCAGCATAGCACTGAGGCCCTCAGTGGAACAGTCTGTGAGGAACTAAATCCTGTCTACAACCGTATGAGTGAGTTTGGAGATGATCTTTCAGAGAGTCCACAGGCCCAGTGGATACCTTGTCCATGGTCTTATGAGAGACCTGAAAGAAGAGGTACCCAGATAAGAGGTACTTGGATTCCTGACCCACAGAAAGTGTGAGATAATAAGTACTTGTTAGTTCAAGAAGCTAAGTTTGGGGGTAATTTGTTCCATACCAGTAGATATCTGATATCAGAAGCTTCAGAAAATTGGAGACTAAGAAGGAAGAAATTTTTGGCTGCAAATAATTTAAGTAATTTCCTTTCACCTTAAATCCTCCAGTCCCCTATTTAGCTAGACTTAGAGAGAAGCCACATTCATTTCATAAACAGGTATGCAGTGTGTGACCTTTCCATGCCCAGGACTGTGAAACATGTGTGCTAAGGAGGACTCAGAAGTCAGAGCCCTCAGGGAATTTAAGGAACAATCATAAGCCATGAGGAAAAAAAGGCACCTCAGCAAAATCATTGTGTCACTATTTTTTGTACCCCCCAAAACTCGTAAAAATCCCTCTTAAATTCCATGAAAAACAATATAAAAGAAAAGCAGAAAAGAACTGCTATTACAGGGTGAACTCTTAAGAGGCAGCCTGAATTCCATTAGGACAGAGACCAAAAATTGGCAGGAAAGACCCTGTTTGCAAGTATGTTTTGTTTTGTCAACTGTATTAATTTTTTAAATTAGTCACCAACATATCAAATCAGGACATTTCACATAAATACCAACTCTCTGACTTGTCTTGAAATATCAGGAGAGCTGGCCAAGCTGGGGCCACACTTCTGTACTGGAATCATTGCTTTGCACAAAGTAGGCCCTATCCCCCCTCTAGTTTGGACATGTGCTATTTATTTTGACACAGTCTCCACCCAGCCCACTTCACTAATTTAAGCTGGCTGGCATTTCAGTTCACAAACAATGCTTTAAGCCTTCTCTCTGATTCTTTTTGAACTCCAGAATTCTTTGTATCTTCAGTGGTCACTGTGGCCCCAGAAAACAATAGCCCTGATTCTCTGCCTCTGCA
This sequence comes from Pteronotus mesoamericanus, assembly GCF_021234165.1. Taxonomy (NCBI): domain Eukaryota; kingdom Metazoa; phylum Chordata; class Mammalia; order Chiroptera; family Mormoopidae; genus Pteronotus; species Pteronotus mesoamericanus. The sequence continues at coordinate 9,973,334 of NW_026555277.1, forward strand.
AAAACCACTTGGATAAAACATAGGACATAGTTCACAGTAGGTATACTTGTTCTCTTACTTTCCCATTCTCTAGACAGACGCATTTTCTTCACCTTTTGTGAACCTTCTGCAAATAACATGTGAAATACCTTTCCTCACTGTATTTTTGGAAACCTAAATGACTTCAGACCTCCATACCCATGTTCCAAGCACTGGTTTAAACTAGGGATATTATAGTAAACAGAAGAAACCAAGCTCAGCTCCTCTAGGGAATATAGCCCCTTGATAAAGTCAAGATGAATACTGTTTGAGTAAACGAGGTGACACTCCTGAGATGACCTTACCAGCCTCCTCCAGATATGGGCATCTATATTGCACCCCTCTTACACAATTCTCCCCCCTTTTTTCTTCTCCCTTCTTGTCCCTGGCCCTAACATAAGCAGGTCTTCTTGGCCTTCTAAGAAAGCATAGTACCCAGGATTCTCGATATATCTCAGGCTCCCCAGAGCTTTGAAGAGCAAAATGAGGTGGAACCATGGTACAAGGAATGGTTTGTCTTATCTATCCTTTTCTGATGAGGTTCCTCATAACTTAACCCAGAGAAATTTACTACTCTAGTTCTCAGAGGCCACAAAAAAAAAAAAAAAGAAGAAGGAGGGAAAAGAGACATCTAACTGCTCCAGGAAGAAAGACATTGTCTGGATTAGCAGGACCCACTGGTCTCCAATGATAATTCATGCTGTCCTCATGCACGTTAGACTCATGGTCTGGCTCTGGCATCTGAAGGATGGCTCCCGACCAACGGGCTATAGAGGAAGCAGAGGCTGAAGCCTGGGAGGATCTTGGCCAGAGCCTCAGCCATGACCTCAGACCCTTCAACTGCACCTGAGTACACATTTCCAGGGGAGATGTGCTCTCCACAGAGGAACGGCAGCTCTAGCCCATGGGGTCCCTGTGAGATCACCCCAGCTGGTCTAAATTAGTGTGTGTGACACACACACATACTCTTTTTTTTTTAATTCTAGCACATACAATCTCTTTTTTTTTCCATTCTTGATTCCATCCTCTGACCTTCTGCTAAATCAACTTCTTTTGTATAACTTTCTCTTCTGCTTACCTAAATGTTTTCGTACTGAATTTGCTGAGCAGCCAGCACATTCATAAAACCATGCAGGCAAGCTAAATTCACTTTCCAAGCCAGCTTCACACCTGAGCATAAAAAAAGTATCCAGCCCTCAAAAATGAACCACTTTCCTGACAAAGAAATACTTCCTGTCACCAAGGGAGAATGTGTTCCATTTCCCTCTGCCCTCTCCTTTGTCCCTCTCTTTCCCCTTTTCTTCATTCTCTCTCCTGAATTTCATCTTCCAATGAAGTCAGATTCTAAAGCCCAAATAAGTGGAGGAGGTTTCATGTTGTCTCAGCTGAATAATCCCAGCTCACCCAAGCACACAGTGTTAACACATAATGTTTGCACATTAAGTTTGCTCACTTCTGGACTGATTTCTATTTCTCTCTCTCCCTCTCTCGCCCTCCTTCCAAACCCAGGGCTGGAGGTAGAAAAGAAAGTTTGAATCATATTCAAATCACAGAGTAAAAAAGACCGGTTTCAAAGGAAAGGAGGAGAAAACAAGATACTTAGCCATTTCTACTTGTTTCTTTTAAAAAATTATTTCTTAAACTTTGAAAGCCTTTTATTCTTGAAAGACAGTTGGGTACTTTGTTTCATCAAACTCTGATGTGAATTTAAAAAAGCATACACATGTATGCAACTATATGGCCTTATGCTCATGAGCTAGTGTTTATTATACCACGTCTTCTAATGATTAAGGAGAAATGAAAACTGACCTGGAGAAAATGCTCACCCAGTTTTATATCTGAAAAACAAATCTCTCTGTATCAATCAGTGTCCAAATAAGAATAATGAAAACCATACTTGAGTATCTAAAACACAGAGATTTCAATACAGGGAATTAGTTACCCCAGGGATGGAAGGGCTGAGAAGTCAGATGGGAGACAAGGAGGTAAATCAGAGGGCAGTAATAGCAGGATGTGGCTACCACCCCTACGTGTCAGGGGCATCGGAGGAGGCAGAGTGATCAGAACTCAGGGGCTCAGGCCACCAGACAGAAGCTGGGACCACAGCACAGCTGTCCAGTAGGATCTAGAGTCCAGGAAAAAGGCTGCTACCCCTGGAGAAACCACCCAAGACAGTGAAGGTGAAGGAGAAAAACATGGCTTCTCTCTTCCTTTGTCCATCCCATCTCCATCCAGTGCCTCCTGCAGGGTGAACCCAGCTGGAAACCAGCTGACCTGGGAGACTGGGAAAGGCCACCTGAAAATCATTTGACCCCTGAAGCCCCCAGCAGAGCAGAGGAAGAGGAGAGATGTTGCAGAAGACAAACAGGCTCCGGACCCACACACATGCTCCTCCCACTTCTCCTTTCTCTGTGCCTCCACTGCCAGCATCCCCATGAGCCACTGAACAAACAAGATGTAAACTTTAGAGAGGTTAGGGATTGGGACTGCAAGAAAAGGTGCCCTGAGGGTAAAGCTCAAATTCACACCCAAATTTAGCTCTACCAAACTCTAATGCTGGGCAGCTCCTAATTATTAGGGCTGCCACTCTGTCAACTTTGTATGTCCATTCCTAGTATGTGTGAAATGCAGAGTTCCTAGTATGAGTCCCAGGCAGAGCATGGGAAATTATTCCACACCCATGTCAGGGAGCATTAAGGCCCAGGTTGGGCTAGAAGCTGTTTTCCCATGGAAGCACAGGTACTTAGTCTCATTCTCTACCAAGAGCAGTGACTAACCACTCAAGAGGATAAAGGGTCAGAGAAGAGATATTTGAAGATTTTCCCAGATGTCCCTGAAGGCTCTTTTTAAGCTTTTTCAGAAGCCAAGCTGCTAGATATGTGCCCCACCCTGTTCCCATCCCCCGTCCCCCAAGGCTGGCACAAAGCCTCTAGGAGACAGAAGCATCAGAAGACTGCTCTGTTCAGAAAGCCTCATAAAAGAGCTATGAATTTGCTCATAAATAATCCACTCAGGATGGAATTCAACAAATCACAGCTAAATCCTCCTTTTGGCAAAATGCTTCCATCTTAATTATAACTGTATTATTGCTTGTATTACCAAACATGTCTTTCTCTGTCCTTAAAAATGGAGGAGGAGGAGAGAGGCAAAAATATAATATAAACAGAGGGATGGAAAATTACCCCAGCAAAGTATAATAGCTAAACAATGACTAAGGGGGCTGGGATATGTATGCATCAACATAGATCCACGGATGTAAACAGTGTGGTGGAAAGGAAGATGATGCGGGGGAGCTAGACAGAGGGGGGATTTAGTTGGAGGCAGAGTTTCCTGCCCCTGGAGGCAAGCAAAGGCGTCATTAGGAGGATGTATGAGAGAGCTGCGTCCTTTCACGTTGGTCTTGGAGGCCCTGAATGGGCAGGGAATAGACACAACCCGTACAGCCCAAGCATTTTATGATCCTCCTAAAGAGGCTGAGAGACAACAGTTAAGCAGAGTCTGGGGCTAGGGCTCTTGTGTCAAATAGCTTTGATTCATGGCTCTGGTCCACCTTTTGCTTGTTTGGTCACCTAAGTAAATTCTTTACTCCCTTAGAACCTCAGATTCCCCATCTATAAAATGAGATCATTCACTCAGCAAATATTTGTTGAATATCTACTATGGCCCAGGCACTATACTGGGTCCTGGGAATACAAGGGGGTGGGATGGGAAGGAGGAAGGACATGCTTGTTCTCTAGGAGTTTATATTCTGGTGGAGAGAGAAAGATAATATGCAGATTAATAGACGAATATAGAATATAATGGTGGCAAATGTATAAAGAGAAATAAAACCAGGTAAGAGAAAGAGAGAACAATAGCAAAAAAGTGTAAGTTATTTAATAGAATGGCCAAGAAGGAACCTACTGAACAGGTAATTTTCAAACTGTTATGAAAAATAAGTGAAGGGGAGAGAGCCACAAGGCTATATAAGGGGAGGGTGTTCCAGGAAGAAAAAAGAGCAAATGCAAATATGCTGTGACTTCAGAGGCCTGTTACTTGGGCATATTATAAGGCATTATTAACACAGCTCCTGGCACATAGTAACCTCTTAATCAATGTTAGCTATTATGTTTAATTATAAATAGAGTAGCCATAAAGCATATTTTTGCTCAAGATAGAGCAGCAAGAACATTGAAAGGATCAGTAACTCCCCTCAGCTGTGAATCCTTGCTCTTCCCGTACCCTACATTACATTCTTCTGCCTATTAACAGATGGTGTTTTCAGCTTTCAGTTACCTGCAAAATAAAAAGGGGCATGACACATGATAACCCAAACCTCAGAAAACTAAAAGGCTGTCCACATTTTTATCAGAGGACTCTGTACAAAAAAATGTACTTTCCTGGTTATGTCTTATTCACTCTGGTACCAACAGGAGAGCCAGGCGGGGCACAAGTTGGCTTCAGAGGCAAAACATCAAATTCCTGGTTATGTGATGTCAGATCTCTGAGCTCACAGAGTCGTTGTGAGGGTCAGATGCAATGACGACTGTGGGGGCCCACTGTGAGCCATACAACTACATTTGATTATTGTTTTATGTTAAAAGTGGAGTTACTCTTCTGAGCTCATGACTACTGTTGTGGTTGGGACATGGCCCACCCACATTTTAGATGACTAGGAGACACAAGCCTGAGGCTAACACTTACCCCAAGGAAGTCACAAAGCCAATCAGTCACAAAGGGACTCTTCTGTTTTTAATATTCCCTGGGATGAAAGTTGATGACATTTGTTTAGATTGGCATTGAAGGGGAATCATTCTGTTGTGAGTCCCAGTTGCTTAGAAAAGAGTTGCTGACCCTGCCAACAATCTGAATAGAACAAACATAACTGTAAGGGATATAAAGGGATGGAGTCCTCACACTTTCCTACTGATATATAGACTATAAAATTAAAGCCCTAGGCATGTCATGGCTTCATAAGAGACTCAGTCCAAAGCTAAAGTGGATAAGGCTGAAAGCCTGAAAGAGCGACAAATGAGTCTTAAGGTACAGATTCAGAGAGACCGGTATATTCACTTCAGTAATCCTTCATTATTTCAGAATCTCAAAATTTTAGAGCTGAAAGAAATGAAGAGTTCTCTGCAACTGAATCCTCCTAAGTGCTGGGGTTAAAAAGACCAAATAGAAATTATGAGCAAAAAAATCACTGGTCTCTACTCTTTAAGGATAGTAACAGCCCCATAAGAGCCCAGGCTGTTATTGGGCAAAGCACACTGGGCCAGAGAGGAACTTCTCCTGAAATTCAATTTAATAATAGTTACTGACAGAAAAGGGGAAAGAGGAGAATAAAGAGAACTCATTTTAAATTTTTGACATGCTTCTCAAGCTTCTTTCAAAACAGCAAATGTCTGATTGGGATCAATTGAGTCAAGTTGGGTTGGTTCATTGTCAGAAGTACAAGGAGTGACTCAATGAGTATCTGAAAAAGTTACAAAGGAGCTCTCCCCCCAAGCTGGATATCAAGCCTAACCCAATGGGGTTGGGGGAAGGGGACATCGTAGAGTAGAAAAGGCACATATAAGTCTTCCAAGAACAGTGCTTTCAGGAATTCTGAAGTCTCTCCAGTGCTTCTGAAACTGCATGTTCCTACATTAAATTTTAATTTTCATAACTCTTGAGCAAGAACTTAGCCCTCTTTTCATTGATAAGATAGAATGAAGTATTTATGATACAAAGCCCAAATTTCAACCCAACTTGGAGCAAGCACTCGTCTCCCATTCAGGAGATGAGAAGGAGGAGAAAATGATGCCAGAAACCATGACACTATGTTCTTCAATGACCAGGGACAATCGAGGCTAGTTGTACTGGACAGGCAATGTGGCCATAACATACCCACCATGAATATATTTCTTTGAAGAAAGCCAATGTCATCTACCTCTTTCCTACCTGACATTTGTACCATCCTGGGAGAATTTCTAAGAGTTAATAAACAGGCAATGACAACTTAAGTAAGTCTGAGCATTCTTGATGATTTACTTACTGAGAAAGAAAGGATAGAAAAGAGAAACAAGAAGAGGAAAGAGAAATGAAGAAGGAAAATGAGGAAGGGAGGAAAAAACAGGATAGGAAAAAAACGAGGCAGAGAGTGATGAAGGAACTACTTAATGTTGCACCAAAAAAATGTGAGATTAGAAATCTGAACTGAGTTTGACTCATAACAGCCAATTTTTATTTCACCCCAGTCGAGAGGAAAAAATAGCTAAATAAGTAAATGAAATGAGTGGATCCCCATAGTCAAGTAAGCAGGTAGATGTTAAACTTCTGGCTTTCTTACCACCCCTTCCCAGGGGCTGTCACTTCCTCTACCTCCATCATTGTCCACTTATCTATTTTCAATTCAGTCCCAAGCCTAAGAGAGACATTTATACTGAGCTAGGCTTCCAAAGAACTCAGACATTTTGGGAGCTTCATACTCTAGGAACCTCGAGAAGGCTAGTGGTTTGTGACTCTTTCGTGGAATGATTGGATGGCTGATATCAGGAGATGTAGGCTAATTCTTGAGTAATACTAAACCATACTGAAGAAAAAATTGAGGATAAAACAGGTTTGTTGGTTTTAAATTGTTCCCACTGGAGCTCACTTCTTTCAACTGTCCATGTTTGGTGGTCAGCTGGGGAGCCTTGGGACATTAACGTCACATGGGAGCCAACAGCCTTCGGCAGAGACTTGGACTTCTGAGCCCCACAGGACCCTCCATTGGTAACCAAAGTTTTGAAATGTGCTTCACAAGCAGATATAAAAATATTGTCTGTACATGCTTGTACTATAACAGAACTATTTGCTTTGAAGACTGTGCCTGGAGTTATTGGTTTGGAGGGGAAAATGCATAACTTTGGAAAAGGATGTCTTACTTCTACAAAGGACCCTAGTCTTTGGGCACTCCCCCTGGGAACTTCTGTGGTAAGGGCTTCCTTCTGTGATTATGTCCCCATATCAACATTATTCAAAGGCACTCACTGAGGCCCCCCAGCACTTGGCTTGGAGAAGAGGCACCATTCTGAAGGACACACAGGAGAGAACCAAGTCTTTATGTATCTAAGGCAGATATACAGATAACAAAGAATATTTGTAAGGGGCAGGTCACAGAAAGTAAACTTTCTTTTTGTTTGAATTAATAGTGGCTTGTCTCATATTTTAAATGTTTAATGAGCCAGTACCCCATTATTTACCAGTTAATGCCTCGGGCTTATTTTACACTTGAAATTGTTGCTGTTGTTTTTTAATAACTATAAATTTGGAATCTAACAAATAAATAGACAAAAGATATTTTTTGAGATTCAACTTCAGTCTCTGGATTTTCATTAAAAACAAATGGGTTAAAATTTCTGCTCACCATTTTCTTACCATATGACTTTAGACAAAGGATCCAATGCTTCACCTGAAAAATAAGGCTAATAAGACACTCCTTAGGGGATTGTGATGAAGATGAAAAGCTTCTGGTCTAAGTGTGCTGTGTGTCACTGTAGTAAGTGGAAAGAAGCATGCAGTAAGTGAGAGCTAGAACTATTATTGTTATAATTTGGGTGAGATGATGGATAATTATTTCACAAACAGACCACAGGCTTCATAAAGCTATTAACAAAAGCATATTTACTAGTTGATTGAGCCCCCAGGAAATCAGTTCCACCATATAGCAAATGATGGAGCCACTAAGAGCACAGTTTCAGGGCAAAAGCCAGGGCTCAAATGCTGGCCACCCTGCTTGCAGTGGGAATTGTGTAATTCCCTTATTATTCTGTGCCTAAGTTTCTTCATCTTTAAAATGGGTTAATAACAGTACCTATTTCATAGAGTTTGACTGAGGATTAAATGACATAATCCATGTAAAATGTGCTTAGAAAAAATGCCTGGTATATAGTAAACACTGAATAGAGGTTAATTATCTATTATTATATGGTCTACATTTTCACCAGGATCTGGCTAAAAGAATGTAGCTATTTGGTATGTATGACCAGTGCAGTCTGTTCCATCTAGTTTGTTTTTTCCATTGGGGTGGGGGTGACTCAGACAGCTGAGAATTACAGGAGGGAGAGGGCCAGGTTGAAATGCCAACGAGTAGCAAGAAAATTGACTGTCTTTATTCTGCACATAGTGGGTAGTCTGATGAGGAGGGAAGGTTCTGTGGTACGCACTCATTGGCAAAATCACATAAAATAACCAGATCTTCCTAGTGCAACTGCCCTATGTTCCATACTAAATATGGCATATATGAGTTAGAAATACACAGCATTCTCAGCATCATTGCCACAAGGAGATCACCTACTATGGGGAAGGAAGATTCAATCCAACAGAGAAATCCTTGGTTTCTCTGGCTTCCATTTGTCTTCCTTTCTGTTTGATTCAGCTACAATTTCTGTACCCATTGCAACAAAATAATGAGTTAGATAAACTTCTCATTCCCATTTTACAGATGAGGGACCCAAAGCTTAGAGAGATTGAAAAATGAATCCCAAATCTCAAATTTAGTAAGCATGAGACCTGGGATTTGAATCTATAACTTAAGATGTTGTGTCTTTGGCTCATTCCACCAATCACAGAAGCCTCAGGTAATCAAGCCCAGCCTCTGAATACTTACGGCAGGGCTGGTCCGAGAAGCCAGCACTGGGGGTTTGCTGGGAAGGTGTGGGTGTGGTCTAGAGTTTTCTCCCTACTGTGCCTTTTTTCTCATTCCCAAAATTATTCCAAAGAACGTTGAAATAGTAAAATGGGGTTGTGGGTGGGGGGGCCTTCCTGCTATGTCTGAATTCTATAAATTAGGGCTTTATTTGAAGCATGATATTTTTTTCCAAATTAAAAAGCCAGCTCTAGAAAAACTTATCATCCTTTGTTGGTGTTTTTCTCAGAAGCTTATAATGAGCTCATAACTGCTAATGAGGAATATTCTGTGGCTCCCAGCAGTGCTGAGTCAAACCAGCCAGTTAGGGGACCAAATTCCACCAGGGCTCGGAATATGCGTGCCCGCCCCACCACCGCTGGGCTGGCGCGCCTGCAGCAAGAGGAGCACCATTTTCTGCTTTGTCAGCTCCAGCTCTGCAGCATGCATCCTCTCCACAGCAGTCTGTCTGACCTAGATTATTTCCCCTTCGGATGATGACTTCAAAGGCCTCTTTGAAAAGTCAGCCCTAGAAGATTTGAGCTCTCCATTGGCTTGATCAGTAGGTAAGTGCTGGGTGCCTGTTACTGTGCCCAGAACTGAACAAGAAGGTGTGAGAAGGAGCTCCCCATGTGCTTCCTCTAGTTTCATCATTCTGCCATTTCATAGCCTCCACAACATGGCCCTAGAACATCTCTATCAACCACAATTCCAGTAGGAACAAAAAGTGCATAGCCTGGGGCATGGCAGAGTCTAAGGATGGGGTGATCCACAAGATAGGCCAGAGTTAAGGGAAATCAACAAGGGATGGTGAAGCCTCATGTGCTGGCAATAACCAATATAAAAAGCTATTGCCACTCCTGGGTTCACAGGGACAAGAACAGGAAGCAACTATGAGTACCCTGTCTGTAAGACAGGGTTGCTGTCCCCACAGCCTGGAATGGAGGTAATCCAGGGAAGGTGTCCCCTGCCCCTTTCACTTTCCTCAGCCCAGAGCAAAAGCCAACAGGTGAGGGAGCCCACGAGTGCAGCTCAGAGGCTGCCTCTAGGGTACAGAGCAGGGTAAAGAAGAATGGAGTGCCAGACTAGAGGGCCCAAAGAAGAATATCCAGTTAAACCACCCTGCAGCCTTATCTCTCAAGGCCTGCTGAGGGACTTGAGGATTCAGGCACCGTTCCTGCAACCAGCTGTTCTCTCTGCCTGACACTTCCCCAAACATATCTGTCCACATCCATATCAACACATTACTTACTTTTCAATCCTGAGAGTAAATGCTAAGTTCTCTTTGGAATGTTCTCTGAGAAGCCCATTTCCAAACCAACTTTGTGCCGTAGGCAATTTGTACTTCAAAAAGGCTGCCATTCTCCTCCATGAGCAAGTTAAAGAAAAGGGCAGACCATGTCCAATATTTCCTGTGTTTTGCACAGAGTAGGTCTTTCTCCAAGATGTATGGAAAGGGTGGGTCAAGGGAGCAAAGGTAAAGAAGTAAGGTGATTTCCTGCCCCAAGGCCCTTAGACTGTCTATCCATGTAGTTAGCAGATTGTAGGTAGATGACTCAAATCAGGAAATAGATGGGTCTGCAGCAAATTTATGATCCTGAGTTTAATGAGAAACGTCTCCTGGCTCGAGGGATGGAGGAAATATGGACGTCGTGATTAGACAAGTTGATCTGAGTTGCTGGGAATCTGGAAGGACATACTTTCTACCTTTTTTAAAAATTTTGTGGAGTATGTAAAAATTTCAAGATATTCATCATAAAACATTGTTTAAAAGTCATTAAAAGTCTCAGTCAAGTGCATGCCTCTCTCTACAACCATTGCAGCAGTTATTCAAAGAGGAAGAGGAGACAAAAGGAGAAGAAATAAATGTAGATAAAAGCAACTTTGAAGTTGCCCCCATGGTACATTCTGTTCAAAGCATCTTGTTTAAATTTAACCTTTACAGTCCTGTGAAGTGGTGTTACAAATTTATAGATGAAGAAATTGAGCCCCGAACAAAGTAATTTCCCAAGGTCACACTGGTCGCCCAGCTAAACCAAGATGAGTGAAGAATCTGACATCTTCAGGCTCATGATACACTTCAGACATTGGCCCAACTTTTCCATGGGACAAGGCCTCACTTCTCCAAAACTACAATGTTTCCCAGTGGTCACTATGTTGGACCCAGAGCTGAAGAGATGAAGAGCCCACTCTATTTCTCCGACTGGAGCCTTACATACAGAGTCATGATTGTGGATGGATAGCGAGCCAGCTCAGTCGCATTGAGGCCCAATGCTGATCTGGAACCAAGAGGAGGCAATCCAGGGCTTTCAGGATCTGTGCTGTCAACAGCATCAGGGACTCTTTACCAGTCGGGTAAAGAAGACTTAAGAGTCCTGAGTTTCTGGACACTTGGATTCCTAAAGATACCCCAACCTGCTTCAGAAATGGAGCACTAGGTTTATAGAGCTGTGCTCTCTGGGGAGGACCTAGAAATTTCACATGGACTTCTGGGAAATCCTTACATTTTCATCACATCCCTCCACATTCCGTGCAATTTCCTTGCTTCTGGTAAAGCCTTTCTTTGCATGAGAGAGGCTGCTGAAGTGAGACTGGATAGGTGAAGAAGGTACAAAAAAAAAGATGAGAAATAAAATGATCTGTATATATTTAAGGTGCTTACTGATAAGCCAATGTGAGCCAAAACATCTTGCTAATGTCTTCCCTTACAAAGACCTGCTCCTCTGCCCATTCTCCCACTTACTGGAAACTGTGAATTGGGAATGTCTTACCCACATAAGCATAAGTCTGGCTTTCTCTCTTGAAAGTGAAGATTGAGGCCAAAAATGTCACTGGACTGTAGGGGTTAGTCATATGCACCATCAGGTCAGAATGAGTTAATAAGTTCCTTTGTTAGGGGAGGGGGAAAAAAAGCCAGGAAGACAAAGGAGAAAATGAGTGAGAGCATACCCAAAAAGAGAGAGATATGTGAGATGGAGTCTGAAGTGTGTGTCTCCCATCAGGATGGAAGTGTGTGTGTGTGTGCATGTATGCACACGTGTATGAGTGTGTATTTGTGCATATCAGTGGAGGGGTTGCTAGGGAGAAACACACGGGTATGGTAAGAAGGGCTGACAAATTGAAGCACAAAACTGCTAACTCCAAGGAAAGGGGGATCTTCTAAACCCCCTTCTGGCCTGCTTCCACTTAGCTTTCTCCTTACTTGTCTTCATTTCTGTCTTAGGTTTCCATAAACACTGCTGTTATTTATTTTATTTTTGTTTGAAATGTTAAACAAGCCCTGAAAGGAAAAGCTGTTGAGGCAGCTCGTGGCCTCTCCAGAGAGCAGCTGTACCGCAGGCATTTTCTACAAGGCCTTGGCGAGGCTGCCTTCCCCTGCATGCAGGAGCCTCCGTGCACCCCTGCCTGGGCTCAGGGCCCTCAGTATCCTGAGCTCCTTCATCTGACCTATTTCTGGCCCCAGAGTGCAGCTCAACCCCCTCTGCCTCCACGGAGCACTTCTCTCCCACTCCTGAGACCCAGTCATGACATGTCTCCTCCCTCCCCTGTGGGTACCCATGACTTCTAACTGCCTCCTCTCATCCTCACACCTCCTTTGGGATGAGAAAAGAATAAGGGCTTTGTGATCTGGCAGGCATAGATTTACATCCAGATTCTCTTGCACTCACTGTGTGTCCTGGGATTTGTTACTTGCCCTCTCTTACCTTAGTTCCAAATCTGTAAAGTAGAATAATGGTGTCTACATCAAGAACCTGTTACAACTTCTCTCTTCAGGCTAGCAGAATGATTAATACTTGGAGCAACAGCAACACCAAGAATGGCCACCATTCTCTGAGGCCTCCCTAGGTACTAAGTACTGTGGGGGATGAAGATGAGGCACACATAGTCACACCTCTCAAGCTCAGCACAAGTCTGTGTGGTAGTGCAATTATTATTCCCATTCTACAGATTGGGAGCCTGAGGCATAAAGAATTAATAGACTCGATCATAAGAAACAAACAAGTCCAGTAGTGCTGCACCTGTGGGGATGTCCGGGAAGTGCCTTGGACACATAGTTTAAGGGGGTCACCAAGAAACTCAGTAATCAAGATAAATAATATTTTAGTGCAATATTTTTAAAAATCCAAATTAATGCAAGAAATCCATGATGAACATGTCAAGATTTTAAATAAAGACAGAACCATTGATTATATTTCCATCAGTCTAACTGTAGCTTTTTACCCCATACTATGTTGCTCCATTCAGCATTCATTTAGGACCTAAGATGTGGCAAGTAGAGTTCCTGCTTTTGCCTAAGTTACCTCCATCATTTATTCATGTAGCTTTGTATGGGGGTGTTGTATTCCTCACTGAACATATGGGAACGCTGAGACTGATTGACAGGTTTCTAACTATCTTACCATTGTTTATGTTTGTTTCTGCCTTTAAACAATGAACCCAAAGAGAATCTCCAGAAGGACATGGACCCAAGTTCCCTCTGACTCTAGTTCTCTATCCATGAGTTCACAGCTACCCCTGGTCACCGTGTCTCCTCTTCCTCCCCAGTTAGGGGAGGAATCTGACCGGCTAAATGGGGGAACTCTTACCTCTCAGGAAGGCATAGGACTCTGCCACAGTGTGGAGGTAGCAAGGTAGGTTATAACTCCAGGCAAGTCAGTTCTAAGCAAGCCCTCTTCTGCTCTACATCCAACCCTCCCCTGAGTTGCTTGATGCCTTAGCCAAACTGGTAGTCCCTTGCCAGCCTCCCTTCTTCACGGAGCCAATGCAAATGTACAATAGACTCTTCTCCTTTCTTTGTCCCCAGACTGCTCAGGGCTGCCTTATTCTCCAAGTTAGCCTCTCCTGATCCTTTTTGACTCAGCAACACACAAGATGCAGGCATGTGTGTACATGAGACTCTATTGCTATGCCCCGCCCAGCTCCCCTGACGAGGGAGTCACAAGCTTGCAGTGGGGGTGCAGGGAAACATGGAGGGTGGTAAAAGATGCTAGGGCCAGGAACTAGCTCTTGAAGAAGAGCAGTGAAACCATTGTTGTATCTCCCAGTTCCGGTCACAGGAACACATGTGGATACCTGCTTGGCTGCACTCTATCAATTTACTTTGAGCAAGATTTTGGTAGGTTTAAAGAAGATATGGAGGAGATTCTAAAAGGGTCAAGGAGATGGGTCAGCAAGAAGTCATTCCCATCCATGCCTCTCTCTAGGAATCTTTCTCTGGTTCCAGACCCATGCACAGTGACCTCTCTCCCACTCCTGAGACCCAGTCACAACGTGTCTCATTCCTCCCCTGTGGGTCTCCATGACTTCTAACTGCCTCCTCTAATCCTCACACCTCTTTTGGGATGAGAAAAAGAATAGTGGCTTTGTAAATAGGCAGGGATAGGTTCATATCCAGATTCTCTCGCCACTTACTGCGTGGCCTGGGATTTGTTGCTTGCCCTCTCTTACCTTAGTTTCAAGTCTCTAAAGTAGAATAATGATGTCTATATCAAGAATCTAGTATAGTTCTTGGCAAAATGAGTTAACAAACTCTCCTCCCTGGCTTCTTTAAGACCCATTGAACATTGCCTCACCTGACTTGCCCTAGGAATGAAAGAGGCCCTTTTAGACTCTCAGAAAGACTGTCTTCAGTATTTAGCCTTCACAGCAACTTCCTATGTTTTCCCACCCCCACCACCCACAGCATGCAGGGTCCAACACCCCTCTTCTAGCTCACTTTCATGATGGGGACAAAACAAGTATAGATCTGTATTAGAGTTGTCACTTCACCTCACTTTGCCTTTTCTCCCCATTAACATTTTGTGATGAAGAGCTAGCAGAGGGATGACGGTGTCCACTTTGATACCCCTAAAGAAGAGGAAAATCAAACTTATGATGTGGAAGGTGTGTTTTAAAGACTCCAGGGAAAAGGACATATAACTCATGCAGATGAAGAACACACAAGGGACCATGTGTTGGCACACTTAATAAATGTGATTAATACATTCTAATAATAACACTAAAATAGTAACTAAACACTGTTCGAGGTACCATGAAACAAAAGGGATTTATGTCACATTTACTAGGCAATGGAGATCGATACAAGTACACAGATGTTTCATTGAAGGCAGAGTAAGAGAAGCACCATAAAGAAGAGTCCAGCAGAGGGAGAAATGACATTGACCTTGGGTGATAAGAAAGTTCCTGTGGCCAAAGTAACATGTGTGACAGATGTTCTGGAAAGATGTTGTTAGAGAAAATGAAAAAGGGTAAGTAGTCCAGTTTCAATGAGGTATTATATTCCTAAAGAAAGTAATGGGAAGCAAAGTTCTATATTTGTACCCACATCCCACTGGTCTCTCTTTGGGCTTGGTGCCACCCTTAGTGAGAGGAAACAGCAGCTGGGATGAGTCTGGCAAGCCCTCAGGTCAGAGAGAGGGCTATACATACCCTTCCTGACCACTTGCCCTGCCTTCAGTGTTCTCTCCCCTGCAGGGGACACTGTTTGGAGATGAAAGTTCATCCCCATCTCTTAGTAGACAGTCCTGTCTCCTAACTGGGTTATCCATTGGGCAGCTTTTTCCCAGCTTGTTTCCTCTGTTTCTCTCCAATCCTGCCCCTCTGGGCCACAACAACAATCTACACCCTCCCCCAGGGCCCACACCCTACCCTGGGCTGGTATCCTTTTATCGGGCCACATCACTGGGTGTTGGCGGTACAGAGCAAGCTAATGTCAGCACTTCCCTGTCTCCACCCAAGCCAGTCCCTCTGTCCTCTTAACCACACAGCGTGCTTTCTTCTGACTTTCTTTCTATTCGTCAGCACATTCTCGGTCTTACGCGAATCCAGCCACACGCCTCTGGAAACACATGAGAGTTCTTCCCTAGCCTAGATACATACATTTTCTCCTGGTTCTATGGAAATTATGGCAACAGAGTTGTAGGTGGCTACCATTCTTGTTCAAAACACCAAACTAGAACCTTGCATTACCTGCAGGAGCAAGGCATAAGCAGCCCTTTCTGGGTTCCCTGCTTTGGACTCTTGGCCCTTGTGGAGGACACCAATCAGACAACCCAATTTCAAGCTAGTGGTAGGTTGGCTGCTCAAATCTAATTTCTGTTTCATTTAAGCTGTGGCCGGCAGAAGTTTTTGTAGCCACTTATGACCATTTCTTAAACTCAGCCACCAACATCTTCATGTGTTCCATTTCTTAGGCATAAAATGGAATCTTATTATCAAGAACCAGGCTCACCTTCACCTCATTGACATTTTTTCAAAATTGGAGGAGTGCTAGAAACAACTTCTCAACTTTGAATCTTCTCCAGGGCACACAGATCAGTGCAGAAAGTTATGTGAAAGAGAAAACACCACATGGTCTGGGGCCTTTGGGTGGTAATTAATTCATGAAGGTGGAGTCCTGATGATGAGATCTGTGCCCTTAAGAGAAGAAAAACAAACCCAGGTTCCCTCTCTTTCCTCCAGGTGAGGAAGGCAGCCATCTGCAAACCAGAAAGCAGGCCCTCACCAGACACTGGACATGCTGGCACCTTGACTTCCCAGACTCCAAAACTGAGAAATAGATGTCAGCTGCTTAAGCCACCCAGTCCATGGTTATTTGTCAGAGAAGCCTGAACTAAGATACTCTTAAATGTCATTCAAATTGTTTTCCCAACCACTATCATCTCTATTTTCACTCACTTTCAAGTTTTCATCTTTTTTCACTAGAATCACTGGAACAGGCTTGAAACGGGTCTCATGCCTTCTCTCTCATTTCCTTTATTCCATCCCCACTCTTGGTCCAAAGAGTGAACTTGAACCTTCTAAAATATAAAGCTAATCCTCAATTGGCTGCTTAAAAAGCCCTCGGTGGCTCTTCCGGATCAAAGTTAGCCCTTCAGCATATCAGAAAGGCCCTTTGCAAGCTGGCCCTTCCTACCTACCCAGCCTGTGCCCACATTCTCACAGGCATGCTGTTTTTCTTCCCTTTCCAACACTTCCACATCCCTGAACTCACCATGCTTTGCCACCTGCTGCCTCACACCTAAGGGCTTTGTACATGTTGTTTCCTTTCCCTGGAAAGTGCTACCTTCATTGTCCAGAGAACCCTTAGTCCCCCATCATATCTAAGCCCAAATACTATCTTCTCTGTGAATACTTTTTTAGCATTTGAGACTTAAAGGGTACTCTTTGGTCACACATTATGCTTCACACATTC
The DNA here is from genome assembly GCF_021234165.1 of Pteronotus mesoamericanus. Taxonomy (NCBI): domain Eukaryota; kingdom Metazoa; phylum Chordata; class Mammalia; order Chiroptera; family Mormoopidae; genus Pteronotus; species Pteronotus mesoamericanus. Next base: position 9,990,175 of record NW_026555277.1, read on the forward strand.
TTTATTGATATTTCTTACTGTATTATGATTGCTTGCATGTCTTGCTTCCAACTAAAGGTGAATCTCTTTAGGAGGCAAGAGTTTTTTTCTCTCCTGTATGACCATTACCAAAACAGTGTCTGCCAGCCAGTGGGCTTGCAATTCACAGCAAACATATGTCAAGTAAATGAGTGAAAAAAGAGACAACCAGATAAACAGCGATTGGAACAAAAGAGAAAAGGGCCACAACCCCAAAAGCATTAGATACACTATGACTTTGAAGTAAATGAGCCAGAAAACATAAAAATCACAGGTTGCTGCAACACTGATACTCACTCAGTATAGTATCTCTGGGGGGTATAATCAATGGGAAAAAAGGCAATGATCTAGAAAGGAAATTCAATGTGGACCAACGAATGTGAAAGTGGTAGCAGCCTGACTGTAATTGCAATAGGGAATTGCTGGCTATTAAACTAACTTGTTGCAATTTAACTCTTTGAGTTTTTCAAGTAATGAAAGGCTTGGTTTCTGTCAACTGGGAGAATAAAATTTGTTCCAAAATAAGAATAAGCAAAAAAAGGCATATTTCAGTGCATCACCAAAAAATTTCTAGCAAATATCTGCTTATATGTGGATGGGGTCAAAACAGAGGAGTCTTAGTTCTGCCATTTACAAGCTCTGTGACCTAGAGCAAGTTACTTAACCTCTCTGAGCCCCAATTTTCTCACTGTGAAATTAGCATAATAATATACACCTAAACATAAATATTGTAATGGCACAATGTGTTGTTTAAAAGACTGTAAGCACTCAATATATGTTGACTTTTATTAGTGGTGGAAGTTAGTTCTCTATAATTGAAACTAAGAACAATGGTGGACTAATCACTGAGTGCAGACATTTCTCTCTCTCTTTTTTTACTTCTTCTCTAGTATTATAGCTACTGTTATACTTTATTTTCCAGTATATTATACATTTTTAGGGCATAGTCTAAATATGTTTTATCTTTATAATCTTCAGAGTCCTTGGACATAGGAAGTATTTAATGAAATTGTGTTAGATTGGGGGGTAAAGACCATTTAAGCAACAGAGGAAATACTGGACTAGGTTACCTCCAAAGTTTGTTTAGATGCTAAAAGTCTCTTATTCACTCACTCATTCATTCATTTACTCAACAAATGGCATTGAATGATGACCGCGTACCATGCATTGGCTATAGCCACTGGGGATATGATGGATTACTAAGGCAGGCATGGTCTCTGCCTATTGATTCCATGTTTCTGTTGGGTTAGGGAGTATGTTACCCTCTGTCCCTTGAGCTGTCTTAATTTAGTGCTACAATTCTTTGTTTTGTTCCTTTAACTGATCACTGAGTATGGACATTTCTCTCTTTCTCTCTTTAACTTTCTCTCTAATATTACATATAGCTATTTGTATATCACTTTGTGCCTTCCTAGAAGGTTTCTTAGGAAGAGAGATACCATTGAGGAACAAAGTGGGAGTGGTTACTTTCTAAAACACACAGCTGTTTTTGTAAATGCAAATCCAGACCTTTTGGGTAATAAGGGAAGACATCTCTATCAGTAGCAAAGGCCTAGGAAGATCTCCAATTAGTTCTACCACTTCCCACCTCTTCCATTATACACTAATAGTTCACTCTCAAAGCGTCAATGCAAAACAGAGTTTGGGAGGTGGACACATGACCTTAAAAAGTTCTTCTTCTGGTATATAGAATCCAAACTCAACAGTGGCAATCCAAATGGAAAGGAAGCAATATAGAACCACATGTTCAAACACAAAAGCCATTCCATGTAAAGGTAATGTAACAAATGCCATGAGTTACCAAAAGATGTGGACCACTCTCTGGAGATCCCTAGTATTCCAGAAACTGCATTGTTTTCTCTACTTAGAACACAAGTCTATAATCCCAGCAAATCATAAGTGACCTTCAGAGAATTGTGAAGCCCTAAAATTGCATGCAAATTTGAGTATGTGGGTTTTTCTTAGGGATAACCTTTATAGCTTACATAAGACTTCCAAAGAGATCTGTGCCTCCCCCAAATCTATGATGTTAATAGAAAACATGTTGACTGAGCACTTATTCTGGTTGGCAGCAAATGGAAGGCTCAGGAATGCTTTCTTTCCCGTGGTGCTCACAACAGCCAGGTCAATCAAACTCTCACCTGCCTCTGAGCACATCTCCTATTATTCTTCATCCAGGAAATTTTCCTCAAAGAACTCTGAATATTCTATAGGAGTTGGTGTTACAACATTCAAAGTGTTGCCTAACAAGAGGGTGACCTTCTGCCAAGTGACACAAACAGCCCAGAGTGGCCCAGAAAGAGGGGTTATAACAGCAATATATACTACAACCTCTCTTCACCTTTCAATTATTTGCCAGGGTTCCCCATTGGCCAAATTCAAGCCAGAAGACAAGGGTACTCATTGATCTGATGTAGGCCATCAGATCAGCCTCCAAAAAGTGTAGAATAGATCTGGAGACATTCCAGCATAGTGTGTGTGCATGCGTGTGTGTGTGTGTGTGTGTGTGTGTGTGTGTGTAATCTAAATTCATATCCACTGATCTTCACCTCCAACATGTTAAGTCTGAGGAAATGGGATAAATAAGGAACTTAGACTTTCTGCTCTCCTCAGTGTTGGTCACTGCAATTGGTAGTTCCCCATGTGTTCTTTCAAGGCAACAACACTAAATTGTGATAAAGAGTAGAGCCAGGAATGGAAATCAGATCTAACTCCAAACGCATGCAGTTTTCACTACATTTTGAAATCTTAGAGTGGGAAAGAGAATTTTAAGTTCATGGAGAACTTGTGCACAAAGTATTCTTGGAGCTAGGTTCTTCTGGTTTGGGTGAAGCAGGTGGCTGAGTAGTGAAGGGCATAGACCACAAGGCCATATTTTGCAGGGTTCAACCAAGTGTGGGTACTGTTTGAACAGAGGCTGTTTTCATATCCTCTAGGTGTGTTGACACAAATTCATCCTCACACACACAACACGTCCACAAACATACAACATTATGTAAGAAATTCAGTGAAGGTGGGTAGGGTAAGTCCAAAAAGAAGAGAGAGATGGGCTACTAGAAAAACTATAGAAGGAAAACTAGAAGCAAATGACAACAGTATTCACCAAGGAAAAATGAAATAGTAATAGTAATAGAATTTTAGCCATCACACAGACATATCAATCCAGGGTCAGCAGTTGGAAAGCCCATCATAGATAATGTCTAGCATGGGACTTAGTTTTGAAAAAAAGCTAAGTAATTGCATTTTGACTTCAAGAGATGGCCTGTTTTCTTCTGGTTGGATTCTCTCAGCCCATTCCATAATAGTTGCCTGGTGGTAGAATCCACATCTTTCAAGGCTTTCCTGGGTCCTCAGTAGCAACAAGTCTCAAATTCTCCCTATAGTCTGCCTCTTTGTACTGCAATTCCTCCTCCATCTTTGATGCTGAAAACTGGGGCAGTATACCTAAAAGGCAAATCTCACTAACCAGCCAGTTGTTTGTCTCTGCTATGCCATGAACTGACCATGTAACATTAGACCAGGTCAGTCTCATGTGAACCTCAGTTTCCTCATCTGTAAGTGAATAGATTGGACCAATGCTCTCTGGTTCCACATTTAGCCCCTCCATTTCTCATACCCCTCCTAACACTTTGGATTCCTGATGCTTACATATATGTGTAATGACTACACATAGTAGGCACTCCACAAACATTTGGAAACTATAGAGCTCATCTCAGTTCAACAGAGATGTCTCTGGTGTAATTCTCACTGCATGCTTAGCTCTCATATTGCTCAATTCATATTTATCCCAGCAAGGTTTATTTCTAGTAACAATATTTAATTGGATAATTTCCATGGAATGTTTAAGACTTTCTAGTTCTTTCCAGTACTTTTAGCTTCCTGGACTCCTGTATGTATTTTATATCCTGCTCCCACCTTTCCAGCCTAAGCAAGAGGATAAAGTAACTCCTTGCACAATGACTTAATTATTTCCAAGTTTTCTAAAAACTCAATTGCAATGACAGGGCCAAAGGACATATACTGGTGTTTTTATACCCCAGTGTGGTAATGGTATTCATTTATATTATGGTCAGATTTTTTTAGGATACAAAATTAACACAGTTCCCAACATGAAAACTATACAAAAGGTATACTCAGAGATGTTGGCTGACACCATCACTATCCAGACCTTCCAGTTCATTTCTCTACACCCCCTATAGATAACACATTGTATTCATTTTGGGTTTATCCTTTCTGTGTTTCTTGGGGAAAATTAAACAGATATTGCAGATATGTACATTTTCATCTTCCTCATTCTTTCATACACATAGCAAGCATTGTATATGTACTGCTTTGCCCTTTGCTTTTTTTCACTTGACAAAATATCCTGAAAGTCACTCCATATCAGGCATAGATATCTTTCTCCTTTGTGTTATAGCTCCACAGTATTCAGTTGAGTGGATGTATCTTAATTAACTCAATCTACTAGGTATACAAACATAGGTTGTTTCCAATATTTTGTAATTATAAACAATGCTGCAATGAAGAACTTTGTGCATATCTATTTTCATATTGTTGGAAATACATCTTCAGAGTAAATTCCTGTAAGAAGGATTGCTAGAACGAAATAAACACATACGTAGTTTTGTTAGATATTGTCAACTTCCCCTACAAAAGGGAAGGTGTGTGTTGTGTTTCATTCCCACTAGCAATGGGAGAATTCGTTCCCTCAGAGCTTTGTCAATAGTATGTCAAGTGTTTTATTTTTTATTTTTTTATTTTTTTAATTTATTTACTTTTTAAATACATTTGTCTCTGCCTAGAAAGAGTATCTCACTTTAGATTTAATTTTCATTTCTCTTATTATGGGAAAGGTTGAATATCTTTTTATATATTTAAGGATTGTTTTAATAATTATTTGGACATATATTTTGCTCATTCTTATAATGGTATTTGGTTTTCTCTTTTTTCAATTTTAAAAGGTGTTTTATACTTTGGGAACATTAGCTCTTTATCTGTGATACAGATAGAAATATTTTCTCCCAGTTTTCACTTAGCTCTTGTATTTTTAGCTTATGGTGTTTTTGACCATGCAAAGTTGTTGTTTTAGAATTTTATAAAGTAAAATTTACTACACTATTATTACAGCAGGATTTCATGTCAGCGTTAGACCCAGATTCAAGTTAGAATTTAATTTATTCGTGTTTCCTTCTAAATAGATTCACAAACTTATAAGGTTTTGTGAGGGTTTTTGTACTTATTATCTATGATACATTTGAAATTTATTCTAGTATATGTTTTAAGGTACAGATTTGTCTTTTTTTCAAATGCTATCAATGATCAGTATTTCTGCTTTTATCATGTGATAAAATTTTCTATGCATGTGGTCTGTTTCTGGATTACATGATATTTTACTGGTCTGCCTGCCTACTTATGCACCAAGTCCACACTGATGCAGTTACAGAAACTTTAGAGCATATTTAACATTGTGACAAGACTAATCCTTCATCATAGCCCATTCCTATTTCCGAATATTTCCTGGTTGTATTTGCATGTTTATTTTTTCTATACAAACTTTAGTATCAGTTTCTCTATAAAAAAATTTAAATGTGGTATTTTATTAGGACTCTAATCAATGCATTAATTTAACTAAGGGAGAAATTACATCTTTAGGAGACTGAGACATCTTAAACAAAAACAAAGATTGTCTTTCCATTGTTCAAGTCTTCTGTGTTTTTAAGAATAGTTTAAATTTCTTTCTTTGAATTGTGGTAATTTCCTATTGAAACAGTTTCTGAATATTTTACCGCCTTTGCTGGTTTTATAAATAGGATTTTTTCTTTATCATCATATTGTCTAGTTGTTACTGTTGGTGTTTGTAAGATTTATTGATTCTTGAATGTTAATTTTAAATATGCATTTTACCCTAAATTTAGTAAAATATTTTATTATTTTAGTTAATTTTATCATTGATTGTGTTTTTCATGCATAACATCACATCACCTGCAAATAATGATAGTTTTAGTTCTTTGTTTTCAATTTTCATGCATCTAGTTGATTTAACTTGTCTAATTGCATTGCCTAATATCTCCAGTACAATGTTGAATAAAAGGGAGATAATGGGCATTTTTCCTTTGCTCCTGATTTAAACGGATATACCTCTAATGTTTTCACACCAATTAAGATACTGATTTTAAGACCAAACTATATATTTTTATCTTATAAGCACATATCTATTCATCCTACATTCTTGAGTACTTATGTCAGGAATGGATGTTGAATTTTTTTCCAAAGGGTTTTTTTTTCAGCATCTGTATCAGTAATTATTATTTTTCCCCTTAAATATAGTAATATAGTATATTATCCTAATGCATTTCCTAAAGCTGAACAAAATTTCATTTTTGCAATAAATTCCAGCTAGTTACAATAAATTATAACTGGATACAATACATTATTGTTACTGTGGTATTGGATTTTGTTCACTACATTGTATAAGAAGTTAAATTTATCATTATCACATCTTCATCTAAGCTCATTCCTTAATTAGTTTATTCAACCTCACCTGTATCTCATGTAAAGTAAAAGTCCATGACACACATGGTTTAAACTTTCTTCTGGTTCGTAACTAAACTTCCTGCTTATATTGCTTCAAACCCTCTTCTGTTTTCATCAGGAAAGATGGAAAACAACTATGCTCATGAAACCAAGCTGTTTCAATTGACCCTGCCATCAAATCCAAAAGTAGTCATGGACATTCCCTGGGGCATGTTTATTAAGAGTGTATTAAGTTCCCATACCCACTTCCAGTACAACTGAGAGAGCTAACAAAAACCTTGGTTAAATTATCCCATAGCCTCTCTGCTGCAAGCCAAAACTTTCTCTGCTTCAGAGGAAAAAGTGGAAATTTCTTAGATCCTCAGGTTCATAGACATGGTCTAAAACTATTTAAAGTCCAGATATTGATATAAAACCCTAGATTTCTTGATTCACATTTCCAACAAAAAAGCAGATTCTTACAGTGGAAGACAGTAGAACATCTGCTGAAAGTCTCAAGTCAGGAGCCTGTAAGGTTGTTTTTGGTTTTTTTTTTTTCAATCCTTCCTTGCTCTTTCCAAAAGCACTCTCACCCACCTCGTCCAGCAGCTTACCCAACCCAACAGCAAACACTACTGATTCTACCACCAAAATAAATTTCCAGAATTCACTGTAGTCCCTCAATCTTCCTAGCCACCAACTAGATTATCCTACTAGTACTTAAACTACTAGATTTTCTACTTTCTCCTTCTGTATTATTATTTTTCTAAAGATTTCTCTGAGTGCTGATTGGAGAATTGGCTGTGGTTGGGAGTAACTTGTATTGCTGTTTGGAGGCTTCGCATTATGATTCTTTCTTCCTAGCATATCACTGCACCCCTCATTCCTTAGTGTTCACATGACTAGCTTCTTCTCAACCTTAGGTCTCTGTGTATGTAGCTTAAATGTCACCTTCTCAGAGAAGTCTTCCCTGACCACAGTATATGAAGAGGTCTGGGCTACTTTCTGTCCTTAGATTGTATTTATTTATTTCATGGCACTAATATAAAGTTAAATTTAATTAATTAATTGTGGTCCTCACCTCCCACTCCCCACTAAACTACAAATTCCAGGGGGACAGAAACCATATCTGTTTTGTTCACCTCTGACCACAGTATTCCAGCACTCCAGTGCCTGGGGGGAAGTATGTGCTCACTAAATATGTATCAAACATGTTAATGAATGAGTGAATGGAAAAGAAAACACTTAATCATCTGATTCCTCAATATATAGATGTTTGGTCCCAAGTAGAAGGCAGAGTTGGCAAAGTTGTTTCTGCAACCTTGAAACTCTCAAGAAAGCTGAGGAATGATCAAAGGTTTGAGTACCCTTTGAGGTGCTTCAGTGCAACCCTAATAGGAGCTTCTTTTCTCAGACCTAAGGAGCTTGCAACAAGTTGAGTGCCTAGACTCACAGTTCTGAAAAGATTCTTCTTGGGAAGATTTAAGGACAGTGCAAATTAATAACTGTTCTCTTATATTTTTCATTTTTACTCGCTTGAAAAAGTAGTTGTTTTATTTTAAAAAAATAAAAATAAAAACACATAAGAAGACAACCCAAAAGATAGAACTCCAAACCCTGAATTTAATCTTTGGAGCTAAAATAAAAGCATTTAATGACAGCATCACTGAGCTCTTGTGTGTATGTGTGTGCGTGTGTGTGATGTGTTTGTATGTGTTTATACGTATGTGTGAGCACCCCTCAATTCTTCCTGACAAACACTTTCAATAAATTCATGTGGCCTCAATCAAAGATGCTGTAGACCATTTACTTTCTCACTCACTGTGTAACTTGGGATAAGATATTTGGGAGATCCCTTTTGAAGGAACATCTGGAGCCCTGGAGCTGACCCATTAAGCTAACTCTCTCTCCCTCTCTTCTCATCTTCATCTTCCTTTGAAGAGGCTGTTCTGGTTTGAAACTTTCTAACCCAGAATTTCTGGCTTTGAAATATTTCACTCAGCTCTCTGGAGTCATTTACAAATAAACTCACCAGGCAAAAATCTCATTGCCAGGAACCTACAGTGGCTCCAGCCGTCTGTTTATGGAGATCTGGTATCCTCAGGAATAAAACTGGAGGAAAACGTTTATGGGGGTGAATGTGACTGGAGAGTAAAGATGGTCTGAGATAAGAGTCCCATAACCACATGTGGTAGATGCTGCCCTTTCAGCTCCTCAGGAACTTACAGGAACCTAAAGGAATCCTGGGAAGGAAGAGGGGGAAGAATATCATGAATATTTTTCCACTGTTATGAGAGCAATAATCTTGGGAAAGTAAAAAATGGATCTAAGTTCATACAAAAAAGCAATGAGTAGAAACAGAAGCAGAGACCAAAATTTATGATGGTCAATTATGTTCTTCACTATGCAAACTAAAGAGTTTTGCCCTTGGGTCCTAGAACCAATCTGCCATGATAAAGGTGATGAACTCTGTTTCTCAACCAGAGCCCAGCATCCTTCTTTCCAAGAATATTGAGCTTCTGCTGGGCCTCCAGAGAATCCTGTCCAAGCACTGGGCAAGAAACACAGTGTGGCAAATTTACATTAATGTCTCCAATTATCACCCTTCCCAGTATCTTGCCCTTTCTCATGAAATTTTGAAAAATTATCCCACAGTGAGTGGGGCACAGCTCCTACCCCTGAGTTCAGCCATGTGACTTGCTTGGCCACTAAAAGTGACAGTGTGCCGATTCCAAGCCTAGGCTTCAGGAAGCCATACTTGCTTTCATTTGCTTTGTCATGCTTCCACTATCACCCTGAGAAAGACATGCTTGGGTTAGTCCACTAATCCTGGGAGGAGGATGAGAAACATGTGTAACTGAGTTGACTCAGCCAGGCCCAGCATGGTCAGCCAAACTCCAACCACCCCCCAGATGTAAGAGCAAGCCCAGCCTGCACCAGCTGAACTCCACAGATGTGTGAGAAATAAATGTTTATTTTTGCATGACACTGAGAATTTGTGGTTGTGTGTTCCACATCAAAAGTTAAATGATCACAGAGCTAAAAACTAGAGCTCTTTGGAAGCTCTATATTTCAATAACAATGCCTTATATTCATATAGCATTCTGTGGTTTTCTAAGTATTTTACACAGTATACTTTATTAGGCTTTTATAATAACCCTTTGAAGTGAGTGAGAGAGGTCTTATTTCCATTTTATATTAGATGAGGACACTAAAAGGCAAAGCAGTGAAATCACTTTGCCCACGGAGACATAGTCAAAGAGGAATAGAAGCCATCGTCCTTAACTTTGTATTC